>NC_142689.1:19077500-29077500 GCF_056320005.1 Nelumbo lutea
TTTCCGTCCATTCCACAAAAATCTGGATTATATTTACAAGAGTTGGTTGGGTGGGACAGTGCTGGGCTGTTTGAATGCACAGTGAAATGTGCCTCTGAGGTTGGTGTGACTTGTGAGGCGTCATGTGTGAGGAGCGGAGCAGATCCGGTCTCACGAGCACCAACTTGCCCTGACAAGTGACAAAAGCCGAATTCTTCTTAGAGACCGGGTTCCCCATACGAGCGTTGCGCCGTTGCGTTGGAATGTATGGTCTTGTCTGACGAGTGACGAGAGTCGAGGGTTTCGTTGATTTACAAATATGCCACCGACATTCGGTTCTCGACTTCTATCCAAAATCCAAATATTGCCCGAAAAGTCCCCCCCCCCCCCTCCCCTCCAACGGCTACTTAGAAAACTGGGTATTTAAACCAATGCGAGAAAGAACGAACGCATCTCTTCTTTAACTCAGATCTCATTACCACCCCTTTCCGACACTCTCCACCTGCGCAACTTCTGAGCGAAGGTCCGAGAAGATGGAGCAACAACCTCTATCAGTGGTCCGCCACAACAACGAAAACGATGACGAATTCTATGAGAACATCGAAGCCCCCAAGTTTGTGGATTTCACTGTACCTGATCTATCACGCCCGGACGATCGTTTCTGGTTTTGTTTGCGTGTTGGTGAGTTATAGGTCTATCTCTTTTCGTTTAACTACGAATTCCGCTTGGTTTTTGCTCCAGTTCTGCGGATTTCAATGGTTAGGCAGTTAATTTTGTTTAACCTGACTTTATCTCCCCTGTTTGCTGCCTAGATCGATTTTGATTTCTTTTTCACTGTCTAGGTTGTTTATTTGTTTCTATTTCCAGATCTTTCATTTGATTTGCAAAATGTCTACAAGTTCCATCATTCACATTCTCCTCTGCTGACTAAAATCTGCTCCTGTGTTGCTTTCACTTTGTCTAATCTAAATTAATTTCAACCTCCTTGTTTTAACCCAAGCTTCTATTGTTCTTCTTATGCTGGTCTTAAATGTTAAACTGAACTTCAATTGCTTCTTCTTTTAGTTTCTTATATTGACAACAAAGTTAAGGCTCGAAATTCTGTTCTCTCTTCCTGCAGACTCCGTTTGTACTCCTTGCTCTTGGTTTTGATTACTTTCAGTACTGACAAGCTTACTGTTTTATGTCTGTTATGCAGTCATTTCCCTTTTCATTTTTTTCTTTGATGTTCTCATCGGATCTTCCCTTTTTTTCCGAGGACATATTTATGGATATCTTTCCTTCTGTCTGGTTGCTGTCTTTCAGGATGTGATCAAAACCATGAGGAAGACCTGGATCCCGATACCCTTCACAGAAATTTTGTGCTTCGGGTTAGTTATTCGCTTTGGTATTTCCTTCTATTGATCTTATTAGTACATAGCGTCAGAGATGACCTTTCAATCATACAGGTCATGGCAGCAAGAAGCCCCAACTTGAAACTGCAAAAGGCATTAAATAGACAAGCTCCACGGTATGCAATGCTTTCACTGCACTATTTCTTCTCTTTTTACCTTTGATAATTCAGCGACACTTTTTACTTGTTATTATCTTTTAGTGCAAATGCGAAATGCCCGCTTTCAGCACCCGCAAAATCTTACAAGAGTAGAATATCAAGATTGGCCGCAATTACATCTGTTTCTCAAAGGATGGCTGATACCAAATTGAAAATTCATCCAATTTACAAGCTTAATTCGACTCCAAATGTGAAGGCAAAGCAATCTTCAATTGCTACAAAAGCTTTGACTACTCCTAGGCACAAAAAATGCCTCCCGAAACCAGATTCTTTTCTTAGTGTTCAGAACCCAAAAAAGAGTGTTGCAGTTCCGAAGAGTAGATTGGTTGCAAAGGCCTTGGTCTTCCAAACGCCAAAGAAAACCGAGAGAACTGGTACTTCATTTCAGTCTCCTACTCCAATGTCAGAGATTTGTTCGGGGATGAAGAATCTTGCATTAAGCAGTCAAAGAAAACATGCCTCGCCTCATTCGTGCGTAATACCATCAAGATACAGGACATACAATCCTAAAAAAGCTTTACCCCCTTCAGATCAATCCAAAGCTCGAAGTGCCAGAAAAGTCATAAGCCGAGATAAGGTTTCATCAGTTTATCGAGATTATAAGGGGCAGCAAGCCAACAGTTCAAGATTGAAAAGCCAAACCAAAGGAAATTTACAAAATAACCATGAGCCTCCAGAACAAGTTGATAATGACTCTAGTGATATGGAGATAGATGGGAAATCAAGGGATGGTTCTTTGGAGGTGTTCTCTCTATCTGGTGGTTCTGGAAGTCAAGAAAGCAATGTTCGTGAAGGGAACCTGACAAGTAAAGAGAATTCAGGAAACTCACGCTCAGCTGCTACATGTTCTATTCCAGAAGAATTAGGTGGGACCTCGGAGAAATCCCCAATTATGAAAAACCTACCTTTAGTGTTAACAAATGCTCAAAGCTGTGAAGCAAGCTCCATATCAACTTCTGAGAAGGATTTGGAACAGAAAGATCCTCCCCTTTCTCCAACTTTAAAGGCAAAGGGAGAAAGTGGACATGAAGAAGTCATCATAAGATGCAAACCCCAGGATGGAATGGACTCTGAAGATCTTTCTATACACCAAACTTCCAATGGCGCAGGATATAAGGAGGCAGTAGAAAGTGATGACAAAGAAAATGATTTATCTTCTGATAATAACAGGTTCAGCCCTATACTCCTAAAATTAAAATTTTTATGTCGCAATTACCTTAGAGTATTTCACAACTTTGTGCCAACTGTACTTATTTCTGAATTTAACTGACACAGAAAATTGAATATCAATTCCGACCACTCCGAAAGGAAAATTCTGGGCAGGCATAATGAAGCTTGTCAAAACCATCATAAGGTTACTCAAGTCACGGGTAAAAAATCTAATGGATGCTCTGTCTCTGTTACTGCTGGTACCCAAGGAGTGAATTATAAGAAAACAAAGTTAACAAATCCTAAGCCCTTCCGACTAAGAACTGATGTAAGTGTTAAACTAAGTTCTGGTTTGCAAGTCACAGTGATCTTGATGCTTTATCTGACAAACTAGTGGTTGTACCAGGAAAGAGGAATTCTTAAGGAAGCCAACTTAGAGAGAAGATTAAATTTTCTTCCTCCTTTGAAAGGAAAAACTACAGTTCCAAGCGTTACAATTGTAAGTGCGCAAAGAAGGCACGGGCAAGGAGATGAGCTACAGGCGAGTTTTTTAATTTAAGGTAGCTGACTTATTTTCCTTCTTCATGATGAACTCCAACATTTTATTTTGATTTGCAGAATGAGAAATCCCAAAAACAATGTAAACATGAAAATTTTGCACTGGAAGGCAACAAAAATCAAACCTCTGTTCAAAAGATTCAACTTGTAAGTTGAGAAGCCGACCTTTTGTTTTTCCAATAATGTTTCCTCTAGATGTTCTGCTGAAACTTACAGGATTAACAAACTTGCAGCAAGGGTTGAAACCTGCATACCATAACACATCAAACCTTGCAGCAGAGACAAAGATGGCCTCAATTGTGCCGAAGGTACAAAAGGTGTAGTTTCTCCCTATCTGATAGATAAAGTTTAGGTGTGAACAGATTCAAATTTTGTTGAGGAAGGCTAAATGTTGATCAATCAATGTACGCAGCTAGAAGACGGCAGGGAGGTTACAGCAACAACGCATGATGATCAATCAAACCGAAAGAGCAGGACCAAACAGGCTATGTCACCTTCGGTGCAGCAACAACGCATCAGGACTCAAAGGTTCGTCTAATTTCTGAATTTGTCTTAGAGTAATGATAAATTCTCAATCTCCTCTGATCAAACTAAAAAACCACCTCCCTTCTGCCTACCATTTTATTTGTAGGGTGGCTTCATTAATGAAGAAAACTACTTCTCTAGCATCAACGACTCAGCTCAATATAACAAAAGAAACCTCAAAAATAGTTTCACAACCAAAAGCAGCAGCGGAGTCCATTGAGACAAGCACCACTAGTGCAAAGGTTGGTGCTGTCAGGTCTTCATCAAGGGGAAGAAGGCATGCAACGATTCCAAAGGAGCCGAACTTTCATATTATTCATATACCAAAGAGTTGCACAAAGAAACTGGCAAAGGCAACCCCATGATGATACAAATTTTTTTTTTCTCACTTTGTGGTTCAATTGTTTCATTGAATTCTCTTTGCGAGGTTGTAACATGATTTTGTATTGTATTACTAGTGTATTTATGATGAAGCTTTTTCAAATGATTATATAGTTTATTAATTATGTCTTCAAGTTGCGGGAACATGTAAGAGCAATTAATTACTTTTATTTCTGGGAATCAATCGGAGTTGTGTCCTGATTTGAAAAGGACAAAGTTCCCAGGTACTCAATTTCATTCTATTTCCTTGAAAAAAGTTACCTGTCCGGGTCACTAATTTGCCTGATATAACGAAGTTGGTGAACTATATCAAATTTCATTTTGCACATCCTCATGAGATTAAAAATATAAATGGTACAAACATCGTACTTATACCCAAAAAAAGGATGGTACAGAATGTGTTTGTGGTTTCCCGCCAATTGGCCTCACAAATGTCATTTACAAAATAATGGCAAAAATCATCACTTGTCGGTTAAAATTTTTACCCCCTAGGCTGATCTCTCTCCAATGCAAACTGCCTTCAATCCTGCACACCAAATTTTTAATAATTGCCCGAGTCCTCGATAGAATTCATAAGAAGGAGAAGTTTGGTGCTTTAATTTTGAAGCTTGATCTCTCGAAATCATATGATCGCATGGAATGGAGTTTCTTACTGCACATTCTTCGTTTGTGAGGTTTCTCGGAAATTTTTTGCTCTGATTTTCAATTGCATAGCCACTGATTTTTATTCCATTATACTCAATGGTGAGACTACTACACCTTTCACTCCTGAACGTGGTCTCTGTCAAGGGTGTCCCTTATTACCCTTCTTGTTTATATTGGGAGTTGATGTCCTCTCCTGGATGTTGTTGAATAATATACATGACAAGCACCTCAAGGGGATCCGCTTAGGTTATGGTGGGCTTACCTTAAAGGCTTAAACCACATCATGTATGTAGATTACATACTTATATTTGGGCAGGGTACTTTCAATGAAGTCCACCGAATTAAATCCATACTAGACCTCTTTTGCTCCTGGTCAGCCCAGGAGGTTAGCTATGAGAAGTCTTCGATTTTCTTTAGTCGTAAAGTGTTTCGCAGAGGGCGTATTAGAATGACTAATTATTTGGGATGACTGGAAATAAGGTTCATCTTGGCTGTAATTTTCATGAAAACCGGAGGTGCAAAGTCGATGTTGAAGACTGTAGTTGATAGAGTCAAATCTAGATTGGAGAATTGGAAATGTCGTTTTCTTTCACATGTTGGTCGTTCAGTTCTCATTCACAGCACCATTAATTCTCTTCCAACTTATGTCTTCCTAAAAAAAATCATTTTGCGACCTCTTACTAGGAAGTTTTGGTGGAGTTATACTTATGATAAACACCACTTTTATGTAAAAAGATGGATATCCTTTTGTGAGACTAAATTGCATGGTGGTTTAGGTTTCAAAGCATGGTTTTAAAAAATGACTCGGAAATGGAATTGTTTTGACCACCAGTTTTTGGGTCGACGGTTCGATCATTCAGTTCAAGTAGACAGTCCGTTCTAACAAAAAAATTAAAAATAAAAAACGACCAAAAACCATTAGATGGATCGATGATTCGAATGCCCAAATCAATGAATCATTAACTGATTCAATAATTTTTATTCAAAGATCGAATTTGGAATAAAACGGAATCGGTTACCTAAATGATTCTTGAACTGAATGGTCCAACCGTCTGGATCAACGGTGATTCCAAAACCATGTTTCAAACATTTCAAAATGTTAAATGTGGCTCTGAAGTTATGTTGGCATTTCTTAAATTATACGCATCAATTATGGATTAAAGTTTTGTGCTCAAAATATTTATATCGTTATCAGAGCTTCTGGACAGTTCCGATCAGATTTGGCTCTTCTCATGTGTGGAATAGTATGCTTAAATGCCAACAGACATTAAGATAGGACTGCAGATGGCAGATAAACAACCGCTGGTCTATTGACTGTGTTAATGATCCTTGGTTACCTGTGGGGGGAATTCCAAATTTTCATAATTCAGCTCCAAGTTCTACTAATTCTTGTCTCTGAGTGGCTAACTTCATTCATCCAATTTCTCACTCTTGGCTACTAAATTGCTTGCATGACGCTCCAAGTTCTACTAATTATTGTCTCTGAATGGCTAATTTCATTCATCCAATTTCTCACTCTTGGCTACAAAATCGCTTGCATGACTTCTTTACTGAACCAGGTTTTCAATCCAACTCCCACAGCTTGTTCATAACTTGGAGGATACTTTGGTTTGGATGCATACACCTCATGACTGTTTGACATCATCTTCTGCATATATACGTTGCTTTTGACAGATGATGCTCACTTCTCATCTTCCATTTATGCTTTTGGTGATATTACATGGAAATATTTTTAGCAAATCCAGAATTTACCTCCTAGAGTTCTTATTTTCATTTGGCGTTGCCTTGTTGGCCCCTTACCAGTTGCATCTTCTCTTGCCAGACATTCTCATAGAATAGACCCACTTTGCCAATTATGTGGGTTGGAGGAAGAAGATTTAAATCATTTATTTTTTAAGTGCCCTGTAATTCAGAGTATGGTTCACCTCATGGTTATCTATTAGAGTGGACCACTTGTTAAATTGGACTTTTTCTGACAAGTTACTCCATTGGTTTAAGCTAGGTAACCCTTTGCAATCCAGTCATGTTTCACTTTTTGCTCAGGAAGCAGTTATCATGTAGCATATCTGGAAGGCACGTTGCAAACTTCAGATGGACCACAATGTATTCTAGCCTTCATCAATTGTTTTTGCTGCTAATGCTCAATTGGATGTGATCTCATCTCATATTTCTCCACAACTTGACACCAATTCTCTTCAAACCCCAGTTCCAAGGACCATTAGGTGGGTTAAACCTCCTGCCAATACCCTCAAACTCAATTTTGATGGAGCTTTGAATAATGTCTCTGGTCTTTGGTGGCAGAGGTTTATTGCTTCATGATCGAAAGGTAATTTCTGTTTTGGGAGAGTTTTGAAATCTTCTTTGGGCACTCTGTTGGAAGTTGAAGCAAGGGCAGCCCTGGAGGCTCTCAAATTTACTGTGGATTTTGGAGTTTCTTCTCTTATTTTAGAGGGCGATTCTTATACTGTCATTAAGAGTTTGTTGGACTCTGATTGTGTTGCTCCTTGGCGGATCAGATCAATTATTGTTGATTGCAAACTCATCATCTCACAGATCCCTCGCTATTCGGTACTATGGGTTTCTCGGGTTTCTCGTAATTGTAACAAAGCTGCACACCAGTTGGCCAAATATGTTCTCAGCATTGCTCATTTCTACACATGGTCGACTCCTGATTTTCTGCTTGAGACTTTGTTGTCTGATTGTAATTCTGAGCAGATTGGTTAATGAATTGCCTCCGGTACCTTGCCAGATGGTCTTTCATCGTAGCTTATCACTTGCGATTTTCACGTAGAAAAAAATCAACTAATGTTAGTAGTACATATCTATACCTTTTTCGGTTTTTACCTATTTATTTATTTTTTTATCTGAAAATTTTTCATTAAGCATCAAGATAATTACAGTGAGACTCCATTGAAAGAGATAAACTCTCTTCGCTCTTTCCGAGGAGAAAAGATAATACAAGTTACATCACACCCAAAAAAAAATCCCTTGAAACCCCTTTGATGAATTAGCATTAGGGGTGCCCACGGTTCGGTCCAACCAAACCGACTTGATCAGTTTTTTAAATATCTAAACTGAAACTGAACCGGTGCAATTGGTTAACTGGTTAACTGTGATTCGATTTTTCAGTTTTTTTATGTATTTAAAAAAGCACTAAAACTGTTGCTGATTGTTATCGGTGCCAATGGCTGTTGTCAACTGTCGCCTGAAGTGAGAGCTTGAGAAGTGGTGCCTAGCAAAGCCGTAGAGAGGAGAGATGAGAGAGAGAGAGAGAAGAGAGAGATACAGATATGATAGATGGCATTGGTGCTTGCTTGCCGGTGACCGGTGTTGCCGCTTGGTGCAGGCTGCATGGCCATCTATGGAATACGAATAGTCGGAGAAGATTAGAAGAGTAAGACTGTAAGAGAGACTGAGAACTTCGAATAGAACTGAGAGACACAAAAAAGAAAAGACTAAGAGAAAGAGAAGGTTTAGCCGTTTAGGCTTCTAATTCGAAGAGACAAAAGAGAAGAAAGGCTTGAAAGAGTTCAATTTTTGAGAATGAGAGACTGGTAGTCTCCAGTCTAGCACTCTGGCACTCTGGCAGAGGCAGACTGATATATATATATATCAGTTCCGTTAACCGCCGGTTTTTTAAATGGTTAATTGAAACCAAACTAAAATTATCGATTTTTTAAAAATATCAACCAAAACCGAACCAACCTATTCAGTTAACCAATTTTTCGTTTCGATAATGTAATTCCACCAACCCAACTCCTTTAGCAGCCAACGAATTACCAACTTTGAATCCCGTTCAATGATCAATTTTCTGATGTTCAACTCTTTTGCTGTTCGAACTCACTCCACAGCGATGATCTCAGCCTTCAAGGAATCCCCCAAATGCCCAAACCAATTGGGCCAGAGTATAGAGCCATATCTCTTCCCTCATTTCGAAAACGAATCATCATACAGTCAAACTAATGCCCATTTGGGAGGGCTGAAGTGCAGCAGCTTCTGGCTGTCCATGTGTGAGACCCACGTGGGCAGCCTATAAGCTGTGTTTGATGAAAAATCCAGAGAGACAAATTGGCTGTCAATTGCAAAGGGAAAAGAAGGAATATGGACACACCTCAGCAGAGAAGGTCTTCAGAGGATCTATACTTTTGCCAAATTTTCTCTTAGACCCTTGCCGGCATGTAGACTTGGCATTTCCCATTGCAGCTCTCGCAAGCTTAGCAATCTTGCTTGCTTCCTGTGTTACCGGGTCCAAGAGGTATTCGGGCACAGCTCTTAGTACTTTGTCATGCTTTAGTAGATCTGTTGAAGCATTGTCAAACTTGATATAATTAGAAATTGAATATGCTAGCTCCAATATCATCAATGCAAATTAAGCTATACATCCAACAAACAAAATTCTCCTCACCTAAGTCTCTTGGATTATCTTCAAAATGAGCCTTCAACCTAAACAGGAGCATCGTCAGTAACAAAATAACCAAGAAAAAGGTTGGAACAAAGGAAAAAATAATACAAAGGTAGAGTATATGCACATTTTTCTTTCTTATTTACAGAAGCATGCTTTTGCCTGTCTAGCATGGGTTCAGATGCCACATGGCACACCTTTGCAACACATAAATAACAGACTAAGCTAAATGACACTTCTTTTAATTCTATTGAGCTACACAGTTTTTCTTTTTTTGAAAGGCTGAAAAACATACCTTTTCTATTCAATTATTAAAAAAAAAAAACATGTAAAACGCCCCCACTCCCTTTCTCCCTCTCTTCTGATGATCGGTTTGTAGATCAAGGAATTAACATGTTCATATTAATTGTGTTTAAGTGTGCAAAAAGATTGTCTTACATATTAAATTGACGGTGCCCTGACCAGAAAAGAAATGGATAATACAACTAAGCTACATTTTGCCAAAGCAAAATCTAATATCAATCATATTTGGGTCCTAGAGGTTTGCGTTTCCTCATCTTCCTTTTTCAAGGTGTTACACTGATGAAATAATAATTCTTTTTATTTTCCTTTCTCGTAGACAAATGATGAGGATTCCCACCCCAAGAAAAATTAGGTTATTTCAGCTGGCGAATAAGCTCAGCTAAAAAATAAAATGAAAGATGCCATAGAGGAAAAGAAACTATGGTGCTTATTACCTAATGTCTGCAATTATTGCTTAGCTGATGAGACAGTAAACATCCTTATATTCACTTAGTTATGTCACTTGTGTGTCTCATACCTGGCAATGCATATTTGACATTTATGATATCCAAGTGTTAACCCCTATGGATGGGATGGATATTCATGAGACTTTATACTCAAGCCCATGGAACTATAGTACTAAGGTTAAGATCTTCATTAACGTAATATCTTGGCAAACGTTTGCTAGGCAACCCAAGACTGTCAATTAGAAAAATATCCAGTAACACTTTGGTAGTTCCTGCATACTTAGGAAAGGTTGGTTCAGGGGATTCTGCAAGAGCCAAGCACAAATTATTGATATGGGGAACACAATTATCAATCTATATGGGTTACATCAATGGATGTGCATGGAGGGTAACTTAGTGATAAGCTGGAAAGGAGACAAGGATAACCTAATTGGCTGAGGTGCGTACCATGCCATATAGCACGATTGGAATAAAACTTGCCATGTGAGAGGGTAATTTATATTATGTGAGTAAAAGAGTTGCAGATTTTTGTATCAAAAACTTTAATTAAGATTACTTTCTCTCAGTTCTCTATCTCCTTTTTTTTTTTTTTAATTCAATAACACTTTCATTAGCTCATCAATAGAAGATTTACAATTGGAAGACAAACACGCTTATCTTCCAAGAGCAACAAAGAACCTCAAGAAAAGATAAAAAAAGAAATAAAACACACTATAGTTACAGCTTAGCCCAAAACAGTGAATCCCTTTCTGCCCCTTATTTAGCTAAACCGTCAACTAAGGAATTAGCCGATCTTTTAACTCAACATATCTTAACTTCCATCTCCCGCACCAACCACATGAATTTCCTCCTCTCATTATTGTACTTCTATAAGCCATTGTGATTTTTAATCAGCCACCCTATCACCACCTCTAAATCTCCTTCAATTAAGAGTTTCCTGATGTTCAACTCCTTAACTTTCTGGACTCCTTCCATAACTGCAAAGATCTCAGTTCTAAGGGAGTCACCCACTCCAATTGGGCCTGAGAACATGGCAGAAATGACTCCATTTTCATCCTTAAAAACACCCCCAATCCCCGATTGTCCCGGATTTCCCCTGCAAAGATCTCAGTTCTCTATCTCCTATATCACACAAATAAAGCTTTTAAAGGAAAATCAGATCAAAGGCAAGTTAAACACATCAGTTAATGCAACACTCACTTTTCTGAATTAAGAATCTCATTTCTCAAATCTTGAGCACGTTATTCTCTTATCGCAACTTTTTTTATGCTTTTTGCAACATCCTATAAAGTGTATCATCATTCATTACTAAGCCGTGCCTTTCACCAATAACCATTATGCTAAATAAAAATAAAAATAAAAAAGAAAAGAAAGGTGAGAAAACAAAGGAAAATAGACCTAAAGAATGGTTGTCTTACAAATTCATAACCACATCCACATACACAACAATCATTATCAATCAACTTTAAATCTTTCTTATGTCTATGAAAAAATCTATCAATGCAAGATGATTGATTCAGACCCAGTTGAAGATGCAAGAATAAGATTAATTACAAGATGACCATGTTGGTAGCAAACTGGCATTAAGCCATTACTAGACATCCTTTGGAGAAGTGTCCTTCCTTGTCACATGTTCTTGAAGAGTTAAAACACCTTTTTGATGGGAAAGAAAATGTCAACCAAGGATCCTTAGATGTTTCTCAAACACATACAACCATACCAGAGATAAATATACAAGACCTTGTAGCATACACTTTCACATGATTAGTACATCAATTATCCTTTTTTAGGTTACCCTCATTAAGGAAGAATCCATTCCACCATGCATCATGACCACAACAATCAACGAAGATAGTTGTAGCATCACACCAAGTTGAAATCAAGAATTAAAGGACAAAAAAGAGTAACCCCTAGAGAGAAAGAGATTGAGAGAAGACTCAAACTCATACTGGCGGCACCAATATTTTTATCATATATACTAGGGCGAACGTACAACTTAAAAGAGGAAGAAAAAGACCAAAATGTCCCTTGTGGCATACACTAAATATTACATCACTCCCCCTCAAGTTGGGGCATAGATGTCAATCATCCCTAACTTGTCACATACATCATAATGGTGCAAGGAATTCAATCCCTTAGTAAAGACATCTACAAGTTATTCTGAGCTGATATAACAGGTGCAAACTTCTCTTTTTTCAAGCTTCTCTCTGATAAAATGCTTATCAACCTCAATATGCTTGGTTATATCATGGATACCTGGATTTGCAACAAAGTTGATAGCTTCTTTGTTGTCACAATAGAGTGATATAGGGTCTTTAGCTTGGAAACCCAATTCACTTAAAAGGTTCTTGATCCATAGTAGCTTTGCAACTCCATGTGACATGGCCCTATATTCCGCCTCTACACTGGATTGAGCAACTACACTCTGTTTCTTACTCCTCCAAGTAACAAGATTTCCCCCTATAGAAGTACAATAACCACTGGTGGATTTCTTGTCATCTATCGAGACGATCCAGTCAGCATCAATGTAAATTTCAACTCTCATATGCCCATGTTTCTTGAACAATAGGCATGTCCCTGGGAATTTCTTCAGATATCCCAATACCTTGTCTGCCGCTTCCATATGTGCTACCTTAGGAGCATGCATAAACTGGCTGAGAACCCCCACAACATATGCTATGTCAGGCCTAGTCATGGATAAATAGAGTAGTCTCCCCACAAGTCTTTTGTACTGCTTTGGATCATTCAAAAGTTCACCACCACAGTTCCCAAGTTTATGATTCACATCTATAGGAATGCCGACAGGTTTGGCCCCAAGTTTTCTTGCACCTTTCAGGAGATCTAGGGTGCACTTCCTTTGAGAGGTGAAGATGCACTGTTGGGAGCGGGCCACTTCAATTCCAAGGAAGTAATGCAATGGACATATATCCTTCACCTCAAACTGTGTAGCTAGGAACCTTTTTAACCTTTGTATCTTTGAGGCCCAGTCACCGGTAATGACAATATCATCCACATAAGCAATTAGAGTTGTTGTTTTCCCTTGTTCCTTCTTCACAAAGAGTGTATGATCAGATTGGCATTGCCTGAACCCCATTTTTTGAACTGCTTGGTGAAATCTACTAAACCAAGCTCTTAGTGATTGTTTAAGGCCATATAAGGACTTCTTTAATTTGCACACTTTCTGCTCTTTATCCTTAGCACAAAAAACCAAGAGGTTGAGTCATGTATACTTTCTCTTCCAAATTCCCATTCAAGAAGGCATTTTTAATGTCTAGTTGATGAAACTCCCAATCAAGATTTGCTGCCAAAGAGATAAGAACCCGGATAGAATTCATTTTTGCCACAGGCACAAAAGTCTCAGCATAGTCAACACCATACACTTGTGTAAAACCCTTTGCAACTGAAGAAATAGTTGGTTAGCCACGAGTGTGGGTTCCATACCCACACTCAGGCTCTAGTGTGTTTGGTTTCATACCCACACCTAATTGTTTCTAATTTCTTTTTCGTACTTCTAATTTCTGTTAAGTTGGGTTGGTTGGCCTTATTGTTTCTAATTTTTGTTTATTTTCTATTCTTGTAAGGATCCTAAAAGGTATAAATAAAGGAGTGTATGGGGCAATAGGTCATTAATCACTGAACCCCTTCTTTCTTTTCTCCTCTCTTCACTCTTTTTCTCTCTCTTTCTCTCTTTTCTTCTCTTCAAACCTGTAATACAGTAAACACTTCTTCTTCTTCTTCTTTCAAGTTGGTATCAGAGCCTTAGATCTAGGGTTTCTCATGTGGATTTAATTCAACCAACGATTATGAGAATTGTTTAAGGTTGAAAGTTCAGAAAGATCCTTATTTCAACTAATTCTTGGAGGTTGCAAGAAGGCTTTAGCAGCTGTCCAAAGATTGGAGAGAGCTTCTTGTGATCAGGAAGAATTAGGCAAGAATTGAGTGATCAAGATCGATTCTTGATCAAGACTGGTGGTGCTGATCAGTTTCTTTTTTCTTGGTTCTTTAATCAAGATTCAAAGTGTTGGTAGTAATCAATTGATCAAGTTTGAAGACTGAAAGTAGCAATCAGTTTTCTGGGCTTTTTTCTTCATAAAGTAAGTACCTTTTCTTGAGATTGATACTCAAAAGAACTTTGTTATTCATTCAGAGGGGTATGGATAGAAAATCTCAAGACTAATATCAATCAGTCTAGGACTAATATCAATCCCAAGACAGTAGTTGACTGTTATCTAATTGCAAAATCATTGTCCTAGGTCGGCTATTATCAGCCTTGAAATATAGTTTTTTCTTGTCACAGTAGTTTAAAGCCTCCTCTTAACTTAGAATGGAGTACGAGAACCAAGAGGAAGGTCCTTTTGGGACAGGTGGTTCAGGTAACATGACTGACAACACCTTTCAGATTACAACTGTTAAGTTTGATGGATCAAACTACATGGAATGGGCCCAATCAACCATGATGGCTATTGGAGGTAGAGGAAAATTGAACTTCTGGCTAGGGGATGTGAAGGAACCCTCCAAGGAGGACCCTACTTATGCTAGGTGGGTCCAAGAAATTTTTTTGGTGATGACATGTCTGTGCAACTCTATGCAGCCACATATCAGTCGAAACTACTTGTGGGCCAAAACAGCTCAGGAAATATGGGATGTTATGAAGGAAATTTACTCTCAACCTCTTAATGTTGGTAGGGCTTATGAGCTAAAATGTGAGGTTAAAATTTTGAGGCAAGGTGAGAAGCAGGTCTCTGTTTACTTTTCAACCTTAAAATCCTTGTGGCATGAAATTGTCTATCTTGAAACAATTGAGTGGTAGAGTTAAAAAGATGCACAAACATATAGAAAACAGGTTGAAACTAACAAAGCTTTTGAGTTCCTAGCTGGTCTAAACTCCGAATATGACATTGTGAGACAACAGTTGTTGAGACAAGAGATAGTGTGACTTTATCACAAGCCTATTCCCTAGTGCATAGTGAAAAAACTAGGAGAAAGGTTATGTTGCAGCAACAACCCTCCAAATCAGCCTTGGTAGCAGTCAGACCTAAATATGGGGTGGGGGGGGGGGGGATAAGGAGAAGAAGGAAGCTAAGGACTTAGTATGTGAACACTGCAAGAAACCTAAACATACTAAGGACACCTATTGAAAGTTGCATCATCATCTAGTTCTAGTAAAGCTCAGAGATAAGAAAGGGAATGCTAATATGGCTATCAATACTAATAGTACATCTTCACCAGGCACAAGAGGCACTCCTCTAGATACCCTAGTTGCAGCCCAAGCTGCTTTAACGCAGCTAGAAAATGAATTTAGTAATTCTGTCCTAGGTAATACTAGACCTTCCTAGGTAATAGATTCAGGTGCTTCAGATCATATGACCAATATATCTACTCTATTTAGCACCTATTGTTTATCCACTGGGAGAGATAAAGTTTCTATTGCTGATGGCTCTCTTATACCAATTTCTAGCAAGGGAGACAACAGATTATCAGATACCATCACCCTATCCTCAGCTTTGCACGTTCTAAGTTTTGTGCTAACTTACTTTCAGTTAGTAGTATTACTAAAAATCAAAACTATTCAGTAAATTTTTTCCTTGATCAATGTATTTTTCAGGATCTGGAAATGAAGAAGGTGATTGGGATTGGCCATGAGATGAATGGAGTCTACCTGTTGGAACATTCACAGGGGGAGTAGAGTGAAGTAGGAAAATTGATTGGGATTGGCCATGAGATGAATGGAGTCTACCTGTTGGAACATTCACAGGGGGAGTAGAGTGAAGTAGGAAAATTGTTTGTTTCTCAGTCTTGTAGTAAGATTATGCTTTGGCACAACCGCTTAGGTCATTTATCTTTTAGGTCTTTAAAGAGTCTTTTTCCAAACTTGTTTGAATTAGTAGAAGTGTCTGGGTTAAAATGTGAAAGTTGTGAATTTGCAAAACATAATAGATCATCTTATCCTTTAAGTAATAAAAGAAGCAACCTTCTTTTTGAGGTTGTGCATACCGATGTTTGGGGGCCCTACCATACTCCCACCAGGGGGTACAAATATTTCTTATTATTTGTTGATGACTATACTCGTTTTTCATGGTTCTATCTTATGCACTCTCAAAATGAGGTCCCCTCTCTGACCCAAGCTTTCCATCAGATGATCCTAACTCAATTTGAAACTAAGATCAAGATTCTTAGATCTGATAATGCCAATGAATACTTTGCAAAACCCTTGGCATCCTATCTCCTTGATCGCGGGATCATTCATCAGAGCACCTGTCCTCACACGCCTCAGCAAAACGGGGTTGTTGAGAGAAAACAGACATATTTTAGAGGTAGCCAGAGGCATCATGCTCAACTCCAATATTCCCATACGCTTTTGGGGAGATGCAATCCATACTGTCATATACCTCATTAACAGGGTTCCTTCATGGGTCCTAAACATGCAAACCTTGTTCAGTCTTCTATATCCAGATAATGACCTATTCACTATTCCCCTCAAAACTTTTGGGTGAGGATGTCACATTCTTTGAGGATGTATCATAGAAAGTGGTGGAGGCAGGTTGATTCTTGTACTCAACAGCAATCCAGGCCAGTCCCAACATCTTCTACACCTCCAGATCCAGACACTACTATTGCTCCCACTGTTACAGAGGTTCAACCTTCACCGACAGATGACCTTGATCTTCCAATTGTTATTCGTAAAGGGAAGCATTGTTGCACCTCATCCACTGCCCATTGCATCTCCAAGTTCCTTTCCTATAATTGTCTCTCAAAATCCTACAAATCTTACTTGACATCTATTTCTTCTATTCCTATACCCGGAAAAGTGCATGAAGCTCTTTTGATACCTGAATGGAAGGAAGCAATGCAAGTAGAGATGGATGCTCTTGTCAAGAACACATGGGAACTAGTTAACTAGCCTGAAGGGAAGAAACATGTTGGATGCATATGGGTGTTTACTGTGAAATATAATGTTGATGGTAATGTAGAGAGGTATAAGGTCAGATTGGCTGTAAAGGGATTCACACAAATTTATGGAATAGACTATGTAGAAACCTTTGCACCTGTTGCAAAAACACTATCAGAGTTCTTCTGTCCATTGCTGCAAACTTCTCATGGCCACTATTTCAACTGGATGTTAAGAATGCCTTCCTCAACGGAGACTTGCAAGAGGAAGTATACATGGAGTTACCCCCTGGTTTTTATAGTACAGAAGCAGGAAAGAAAGTTTATCATTTGAAGAATGCCTTGTATGGGCTAAAACAATCCCTGAGAGCTTGGTTTAATAGGTTTAGACTAGCTTTGGACAAATTTGGATACATACAGGCTCAATCAGATCACACCATCTTCTTTAAGAAGACAGGTCCTTCCCTGACTCTACTTGCAGTCTATGTAGATGACATTGTGATAACAGGAAGTGACACTAGTGAAATTGAAACCCTTAAACAACACATTCACAAGGAATTTGAAGTGAAAGACCTAGGAAAGTTACACTATTTCCTAGGAATTGGGGTAGCTCAATCTAAGCATGGCATTTTCATCTCCCAAAGGAAGTATGTTATGGACTTATTGGAAGAAACTAGCAAGTTAGGAGTGAAACTTGCTGATACTCCCATTGAGAAAGTGGAGAACTCTTTGAGGACATGGCTATGTACCAAAGGCTGGTTGGGAAACTTCTTTATCTTTATTCATAAAAAAAAAAACTTCTTTATCTCGGTCTAACCCGACCAGATATTTCTTATGCTGTCAGTGTTATCAGTTAATACATGCATTCTCCTAGGACCACCCATCTCCCTGCAGTAGAAAGGATCGTTGCCTATTTAAAGAAATGTCCAAGGAGAGGTATACTCTTCAAGAATAATGGTCATATGAAAATAGAAGTGTATACAGATGCGGATTGGACTGGATGTGTTGATGATAGGAGGTCCACTTCTGGATATTGTGCATTTGTGGGGGGGAAATCTTTTTTCCTACAGAAGCAAGAAACAAAATGTTGTTGCTCGCTCTAGTGCAGAAGCAGAATACATATCCATGGCCAATGGTGTTGCGGAAGTGTTATGGCTGAGATCCTTGCTTAATGAGTTGGAGGTTGATTATGAGAAGCCTCTAATGTTGTATTGTGATAATCAAGTTGCAATTAATATTGCCCACAACCCAATACAACATGACAGGACTAAGCATATTGATGTTGACATAAATTTTATTCGAAAGTGAGTCGCATCTCAAGAAGTATGCCTTCCTTACATTGCCTCAGACATGCAGTTAGTTGATCTCTTCACCAAAACAGTCACAAAAGGCAAATTGGAGACATATCTACGCAAGTTGGGCATGACAAATATCTACTCCCAACTTGAGGGGGAGTGAAAAAATAGTTGGTTAGCCACGAGTGTGGGGTTCCATACCCACACTCAGGCTCTAGTGTGTGTGGTTTCATACCCACACCTAGTTGTTTCTAATTTCTTTTATTAGTAGTTTCTAATTTCTTTTTAGTAGTTCTAATTTCTGCTATTAGAAGTTTCTAATTTCTGTTAAGTTAGGTTGGCTGGCCTTTTTGTTTCTAATTTTTGTTTATTTCCTATTCTTGTAAGGATCCTAAAAGCTATAAATAAAGGAGAATATGGGGCAACAGATCATTAACCACTGAACCCCTTCTTTCTTTTCTCCTCTCTCTCTCTCTCTCTCTCTCTCTCTTCTTCTCTTCAAACCTATAATACAGTAAACAGTTCTTCTTCTTCTTTCAAGTGCAACCAATCTAGCTGTGTATCTCTTAACTATGTCATCTGCCTTGTGTTTCATAGAGAACACCCATTTGCACCCTACAGGTTCCTTTCCCTCAGGAAGATCTACCAGCTCCCATGTTTCGTTTTTGTGGAGGACATTGATTTCTTCCTTCATAGCCTTTGTCCACTTAGGAGAAAGGAGAGCATCTGTGACACTTTTAGGAACTAGGACATTATCAATTTTAGATAGAAAAGCATGAAATGAATGTGATACATTTTCATTGGATAAGAATTGAGCCATGGGATGGTGTGTGGTGCATGATCTAACCCCCTTCCCTTTTGCAATAGGAAGGTCTAGATCACAATTTGAAGTGTCAATGTCAATGGGTTCAGGAGTTTCAATAAGAACAATAGTACCTGGGTGAGGGCATTGATTCAACTCCTGGCAGTCTGATGGCATTTATTGCGTATCTCAGGTTGTCCCTTGGCTATTGAACTCTGTTGGCCTTGACTTCTATAATGTTGTCTCTGCAGGACACGAAATGGAGGAGGGTCAGGTGGGGAAGGCAACAAGACTAGAGTCTGTTTCTGTTTCTCCTCACCAAGATTCTCCCCCCCCCCCCCCCCCCCCGAGGGGAAATAGAAAAGAATGGAACATTTTCAAAGAATGAGATATCCATAGAGACAAAATATTTTCTTGAGACTAGATCAAAACAATGATAACCCTTTTGAGAAAGGGGATATCCAAGAAAAACACACATAACAACCTTAAGATCAAGTTTACCCCGGGTAGGAGAGAGATCATGGACGAAGCACTAGCACTCAAAGACACGCATGGGTATGGGAAACATTGGAGCCTTGGGAAAGAGGAGCTGGTGAGGGGACCTATATTCGAACAACCGAGAGGGCATCCTGTTGATAATATATGTGGCAGTCATAACAACATCCAACCAAAATCTTTTTGGAACTTGCATCTGCAACAAGAGTCATCGAGCAACTTCTAAGATGTGATGGTTTTTTCTCTCTACAACCCCATTTTGTTGGGGAGTACTTGCACATGAGCTCCTATGAATAGATCCACAGGATGTAAAGAAGTTGGAGATGTCTCTATGAAAGTACTCATTGGCATTGTCTGATTGAAAGACCCGAATCTCTGTTTGAAATTGAGTGTAGACCATTCGTTGAAAATCTTTCACAAACTTAGGAACTTCTTCTCGTAAGTGCATAGGGTACACTCAAGTGAATCGTGAAAAGTCATCAATAAAAGAAATGAAATACTTGTAGCCATTCTCAATCGGAATATTCACAAGTCCCCACATATTAGAGTATACAATATGGAAAGGAAAATATGATATTTTATTACATAAAGGAAACGAGGTTCTATAATGCTTGCTTATTTGACACACTTGGCAATGAAACTTATTGACAGAAACATGTTTAAATAAATCTGGAAATAAGTACTTCAAAGACTTAAAAGATATATGACCCAAACGATGGTGCCACAAAAAAACTTGACTATTACTAGATTGACTCGAAGACTCTAAAACGGCAAAACCAACTTTATTCTCTAGCACATAGAGGTCATCGACTATGCTCCCTCTACCAATCATCCTCCTGGAAGCTAAATCCTAAAAAACACGAGTCGGGAAGGAAAGTTACTGAACAGTTCAAAGCATGTGTAATACTATTGATGGATAACAAATTAATAGGCATTTTTGGGACATGCAAAACATTTTGTAATGAGATACCAAAAGGTAAAGATATAAATCCTCGACCAGTAATGGAGGAGAAGGATCCATCAGCAAGCCTCACTTTATCTTTTCCAGATAGAAGGGTATATGATTGAAACAAAGTTGACTTACCAGTCATATGGTTGGAGACACCAAAGACAACAATCCACGGAAACTCCAGGGGATCAATAGTCACATGAAAAGCAGAGGTTAAGTTAACTAAGGGAGAAGCAAATGAGGTGGAAGGTGTAGGTCTAGAATATGTTTGTTTGATGGCCCTACAATACTGCTCCAAATGGTCATAGAAGGAGCTGATAATATCTTCCTTGGGATCAGAGCTAGAGGGACAATCCGGAGACTCATGTGAGGCAAGATTGGAAGAGGTGAACTTCTTCTGAGTTGGCTTCTTTTGTTCTGTTGCTGATTTCTTGTTGAGTTCATGTGCCCATTTCGGTTTTCCATACAATTCCCAACACGTCTCACAGGTGCGTCTAGACTTTTGGCAGTGAGTGCACCACAATTTATCCTTATCATCCACATTTTTCTGATTTTCCCCCTTCCTAGCTGAATTGGTGTTACTTCTTACGGCTAAAGCTATGGTCTCCCCCTCAAGAGGATTCATAGCAGACCTCCTACTCTCCTCAGACTGAACTAAAGCATACACCTCTTGGACAGACGGAAGATCCTTGTTGCCCAAAATCTGTACCCAGGTAGACTCATACATGGGGTTAAGGCCAAGAAGGAAAGCAAGCACCCGTTGTTGGGAAACCAACTGCTTGTAGGCCTTGGCATCTTTCTCACTCTCCCACTCAATGGTTTGGTAGTAGTCTAATTCCTTTCAGACAGATGTGAGAGCAAAGTAGTAGGCTGATAAACTCCTCTCACCTTGCTTGCATGTTGACGATTCAGCCTGCAGCTGATAAATCCGTGCATAGTGTCTCTGTTCTGAGTATGTTGCCTTGGCTTGATCCCAATTTTCTTTTGCTGTCTCAGCCCACATGAAATTTTGCTTGACAGAAGGCAGCATCGAGGTCAAGAGCCAAGACATTATCATGCAATTTTCTTGGTCCCACTTATCACTTTAGGTTCCTTTGTCTTCCAAGTTATATATCCAGCCTTACCCCTGGCAGTGATGTACAGTCGCATCTCCTTTGGACCAAGCTAAGTAGTTTCTGCCGTCCAAGGGAGTAATAGTCATAGGGAAGTGCAGGGTCTCATAACCACCAGACATCCCTCCTTGATGTGAGGTAGCTTCTGAAGTTGCAGACTCTTCAGAATTCATTTGAACCAAGTGAAGGCAGCAGACACAAACCGATTACAGTCCTTACCCAACTAGGCAAATACAAAAAACTGCTAAAAACAGAGCACAGTTTTTGCTGTCTCAGATTTTCACAGACCTGAGAGGTGTCTTCTTAATGCAATACGAACTACAGAAAACATTTAAAGAGGCTGCTGCCTTCTGTCAATCGAACCAGGTCACTCTTCAAACATGAAGATTATTGGGTCTTCACACCCACGAAGAGGGATGAACTCCCTTTATACCATTCGGTCAAGCACAATAACTTAATCAGTTCTTGGTTTCAACACCAAGAACTAAAAAAAAAAAAGTGGTGAAAGCTTCTGTTCGTATTCAGTCCAGGGTCTCTGTAATTTCCAGTACAGGAACAACAAAAAACACAGGAAGAAAAAAAACAAAAAAAACCGTCCTCTTAGGGAGATTCAGTCAGTCATCCACTGGCCTCTGGGTGTCGTATGAATCAGTTGCAGTCCAAGAAAACAGGGCAGGTCAAGAACGAACAGTCTTCAAATGGAGTTCGTGTGTGTCTCTTCCACTTCGCAGTCCAGAGGAGCAGGAAAGAGTTTCGACTTACAGAGATGATTTACAGAGCACTATCCCGCTCTGATACCATGTTCCAATCAATAGAGTAGAGGGTAAAGAGGAGAGGAGGAGAAGAGAGAAAGAGATTGAGGAACGTACAATTTAAAAAGAGGAAAAAAAGACCAAAATGCCCCTTGCGGCATACACTAAATATTACATCAGATATAAACACATTAATCATGTGCAACTTGAAATACAAATAAACAGTAAAAAAATAATAATATCTACATAAAGGTTCTGAGGGGCCATTTCCGCATAATAAAAGTAATTCAATGTAACTGTTCACAACTAGCCAACCAATAGCAAATACCAAGTATTTATCCATATGAAAAATGAGGACCAAATATTTTACCTCAGCTCTATATCGTAAAGACTCCACCGCATTTTTAGTAAGTAAAGGAAATGGGGCAATGAAGCTTGGCGAGTCCTGATTCCCATTGCCTTAGTGTGGATTTGATTTCTTCAAAAATTTCCATTTCGTCTGGAGAAACCTTTTGGTTGTACAAGTAAATGGGTAATGAAAATAAAAAAAAAAACATTTTTTTTCTGGAGAAGCTCTAATCTTACACACACACCCCAATAGCAGCAAAAGGACAAAAAAAAGAAACATGGTATTGATGCTGGAGATGTGAATAAAAATAATCAGGTGAAAAGGGCTCAGTTTTTTGTCTAGATACCGTTCCTAAGAAACGACTAAAATTATATGAAACTAATTTGTACATAAACTTACCAAAGAAACTAATTTGTACTAAAATTATATGAAACCAATTCGATGTACATATCCTGCAGCACTTTGTGGCATTTCAAAGTTTATAACCTGTTAAAAAGCAGATTAAACCCTGTTAACTGAAATGGATGGGACAAAGGCAATTCATCTTTACTTTGGAAACAACTTAAATTAACACCAGCGCAAGCCTTTTATACAACTAGACCATAACATAAACTGAAGACAATGACAAGAACATAAGAGTTGACAGATTGGTGTACCATTTGCACACAGATTGGTAATTTCACTTTTTTTTCATAACTCTACATTTTCAAGTGCATTTCCCATTTTGCCTTCATCAACCAGTTACGAAACCCAAGAAGCATAGATCTCGTCTCTTATCCATGCTGAGAAAAAACATATTGACACTTGTGCATTTGTCAAACTCATTGTTTATTGACAGTAACTGTATTCACATTCTAGCGACTCTCCATTATACCCTGCTCATACAATCTATTATTTTGAATAGGTTAATCTTTTACAGATTTAACACATTCTTTTGACCTTGTTTTGAAAATCATAATCATATCGTAAATTCTACAGAAAGTTGAATTGAATCGAATGGTGAATCGTAAGATTATTTATATTTTTTATAAATTTGTCAAAAAATTAAAGATGCATATATTAAAAGGTTAAATATATATAGGAAACTGACTTTCCCTTATTTTTAATCTATATATACCATATATGTACCTAAAGTAATAGAATTTACCACTTCTACAATGGAAACCTGAAATGATATAATCAAGTTTGATTTGAAAGTCAAACAAATCCACGTATAATGGCTCTTTAACCTACATATAATGGAAAATAAACTCAATTTCTAGTCTTAAATAGCGTAAATAAATCATTTTCTAGTAAGGGCTTTAAAAAATCTACCTTGACAAAATTAGATATAAGCAAAAATCATAACAAATAAATCATATAAATTGTAAGACTTTTGCAGAAAAGGATTCGGACATAAGATTTGAATCGAAATCCTTGGGATTCATGATTCAAATCATGAATCATATCGTAAATCGTAGGATTTTAACAACATTTATAAAATCATGTTTAGGTCTTATCCCATGATCTTTAGAAAGGGTTCAAATCCAAAAGAAAGGCTGAAAGGGAAACCTTGCTTCACAAGGTGTACATTCTCCTTTGTCCCCTGCTACTGCTATGCTTCCTATCTATACTTCTAGTAATGCCGCTTATGATTCCCTTGTCAAGAAAATTCGCAGTGTCTAGAAACTGAAATAGCCTTTATCATCATGCATTCCACCGTTTTGGTGGACCGTGGATGGGCATCCAATACAACAAGAAATCATTTCTTCCAAACAAGCTACAAAGATTTGGGGTGGCCCATACTCCATATAACCAGTAGTCACCAAATAGGATCTAGTGTATGGAGAGAATATTGGCTGGGTACCATAGGCGTAGAGTGTAGGCACCCAAATTTAAACAGTAATTCATTCAACGCATTGTCCAAAACAAAAACAAAACCAAACGTCAAGCCAAGGCTAGAAAGTTTTTTCACCTCAGCCACACCAAAATATTCAGATTGCACAAGAGATTTGAGCCAGAGCCAGAGCCAGATCTCCAAAGGAAAATATGCCAGAGAACATGAAAAGATTGGTGCATATTTTTCATTGACGCTTTCCTTGTTGTGGATGGCCTGGGACTGCCTATAAGTTCAAATTGTCTCACATGCACGCCACAACTAGTTATTTCCAGCCCCGTTTGTCTTCAGAATGTTTTTAAGTGTCTCATTTGCAGCAACTAATTCTGCAGCTATTCCTGGTTCATTTGCCGAGTGTCCAGCATCTGGGACAATCTGTTACAAAGGAGGTAGAATCTATTATTTCAGCTATATCTAAAAAAAAAAAAAAAAAGCAAAATCATCCACAAATTTACATGCTAGGAGCAATTGAGTAAGCTTAGTATCGCAACAAGCTGTACGAAGGATTTTTCAAGACTTAAGGGGCCTGATTTACAGAAGCTACCATCAAGTCATTTTTTCCCCGGTGATACAAGGCATAGCTAAGTTTCTGATAACTTGGCTCATCCTTTCTTGACAATGGAAACAAAGCACAATGTTACATCAACCAAACTGTATTGATCAACTGATCAATATTTTTTGAAAGCAAATCAACTGATCGTTGAACTATAAGTTTCCATGCCACTCTAGGGAGTGCTGATTCAGTTGCCCAAGCCAAAGATGCTGCCCATGCTTAGTCCAAGTAATACAGAGATTCTGTGGGTCTGAGTTACTTCTAACTAAATAATATCAATATAAGAAATTGCATGCCACTCTTGGGAGTGCTGATTATTTTGATACAAGAACGTTTCTTCATGACTATTTTCATATACCATAGTACAAAGTTTTGAGGTGAAGCACATTGTATCTGGAGCTTCAATGACATACCACCAAGTTTAGACAAAAGGGTCTTAGTCAAACTGGAATAAGATGTGCTTCTGGTTGAGCTAACTTGGTTTTATTAGCAGCAAAACATTCCCAATCTAATACAAATGCAACTATAAGAATCATATTACATGAACTACAAACTCTGAAGGGTTTCTAGAAAGTCTAGTCTGGCGGTATATGGTTGCCATCTACGGCTTCAGATATTTAATATTTTAATATCATTCGCCCACAACACTGAGCAGACTAACCCATTTCGAGGGTCAGTTTTAAGAGAATATAATCACTAATCCCATTGATAGACAAGACTGCATATAAGTGCTGTCCTAAAACACTGTTGGTAATCGACCACCAGTAGGTTAGAAACTTGTAAAAAAATCCATAAAACTCAAACAGCAGTCTGATTGGATGAGCACCATGTGGACATTGTACATTGTACTGTAGTATTAGGATGGCTGAAAACTGTCTTTGGCATGCTAACCATGAAAATTTGTTAATTTAATGCACTATGTGAATGCTGAATGGCTGCCCTACTATTCTACCAAAGATTCATTCATAATGCAAACTAAAAGCACATCTAAGTATGCTATTGAGACCATGACATTCTATAACCACTGATATCAGAAGCAAACATGCTGATATATGCACTCAGAATTCAGTGTAGGAAAAATCTCGGGCTCACAAGCATGACAATGCAGGTTTGAATCTGAGAGTAGCCACTTTGTGCAAACAAATGCCAAGGGTTGGGACTGTACCCAGTCTACCCCTCCCAAAAGCATAGATATCTGGGGTCAACATCGGGTAATAGCCTTTATTTTCATTGAGTATAAACCAACATCACCATTTACAAAAACAAATTCAAAATGAAACCAGAAGCAAAAGCATGTCCTATGCCCCAGTGAATTATGTATGCATGTTTACCAAATCATGTTCTGCAATAGCTGTTCCCTGAGGGGCAGGTGAAGTACTGGTATAACATGGTATTTCTTACCTTAAACTCTGCCTCTGGCCATGCTTTATGGAGATCCCATGCCGACATCATAGGGCAGCAAACATCATACCTTCCCTGTGAAGTTATTCAAGTATCAAATAAGCTGTCATCATGTACCAGAATAAAATTTCAACATCTTTCTACAACATTTCATATCATGCCACACCAAGGTAGCATGAAGAGAATATATGATTTTATAGAATGAAAGAGGCAGAAATTATTCATGTAAGGATGTATACGCATGCACATGAGAGAGAGAGAGAGATACAAAGATGCACAAAATATGAACAACCAGCCTATCCCTTGCATAAATTTAATTCGGAAGGGAGCTGTCACCATGAAATGAAAATTCTCCATACTCCATATTTGGCTAGACCATCTGCTATGGAATTCAGATCTCTTGGCATCCATCTAATCTGCTACACTCTACCAATGGTTGTCTCTCATATTTTATTCAAGGTGATGGGCATTATCACTTCTAGGGATCATAGAGGATGCATGCATACTTGTAGGCAAGTATGGGAAAAAAGAAAACCCTTGTCCAAGGATATCATTAGCTTAAATCAAGAGAAATGGAGGTCCACTAGAGGTGGCCTCCTAAAGGCCATAAATAAGAGACTGCCACCTTCATTTTTGAATATATTACACTGATGGGGCTGCTATGGCCCACATAATTTTGATTTTTCAACTAACAAATCCTTACTGATCATAGATAGATTGATTAAACATATTCAAGAGGTCTATTGTGCATGTTGTTTATTAACGACACTATTTTAATCGATGAAACAAGTGAAGGATTAAATGCAAAATTAAGTTCACGGACAGATACCTTAGAAACAAGAGGTTTTAAAATAAGTAGGACTAAAACAGAATATGTAATATATAAATTTAATAATAACAACAACAACAACAACAACAACAACAACAATAATAATAATAAGAGTGCAAAACAGGGTATATTTACCAGTGGAGACCAAGAGATAGCTCAATGTGACCTTTTTTGGTACATTGGTTCAATAATTCATAAACAAGGGGGAGATTGAGGAGGATGCTGTCCACAGAATCAGAGTAGGATGGGCAAAAATGGAAGGGTGCATCCAGAATCCTATGTGGTAGGTGAATACCCCTTAGATTAAGAAGAAAATTCTAAATAATAGTTGTAAAGGCCAACTGTACTGTATGGGGCAGTCAAGAAACATGTCCAAAAAAATGAATGTAGCAGAAATGCGTATGCTGAGATGGATGAGTGGAAAAACAAGAAAGGATGGGGTCAGCAATGAAGTCATTCAAAGAACCCAAGAGTAGCTCCAATAGGTGATAAAACAAGAGAAAATAGACTAATATGGTTTTGTCACATGCATAGAATACCTTTGACAACACCCATAAGAAGTGATCTGTTGCAAGTTGAAGGGGCTAGAAGGGGTAGAGGTAGACCAAAAAGGACATGGATAAAAATAGTAAGAAATGATTTAAGTGATAATAATTTAACAATGGATATGACATTAAATAGAACTGAATGGAGAAACAGGATTCACATAGCCAGCTCCATATAGTTGGGATAAGGCTTGGATGATGATGATGAACTTAAAAAGGTGAATGATCTGGTCATTATTACTTTTATTAAGTAATAAAGATCTAGTCGTAAGAAACATGATATATGAAGTCTAACAACAGGATATTTAGATGTGGCATTTCCTCATTGCTCAAAATTTACCAAACAATTGGCAGAAAGTGCCACTTACATCATAGTTGTTACATACCTACATAACTTAGCAGAAATAAATGAACCATCATCATCACATTGCAATAAAAGCAAAAGGAATGCTTATCCTTACTATCTTTGTGACAGTTGCAACCAGATTACCTGTACAATTGTAGTCTTGACATGCCTTATTTTTTCAATGTTATCCAAAAGGAATGAATCTGATGGGAAAAAGCCCTTGTTCACAAAGTAATGATTTTCGATTCTTGCAAATGCCTGTAATTGCAAGATGGTTAGATATCAACAATCCATGTTATGCAACAAAATCTCGTAGCTAATATACCCGATTAGGTAGAATGTCAACCTGTGCATAGTAGGAAGTACAAACATACATTTACCTATAAGTTCAGGTTCTTGTAACAGTATTTGGACATCACCAGAATATTGTCTTTTATTGATCAGTAACAAAACAGTTTTATTAATTATAACGTAAAGAATGCTGTACAAAGAGATAAACCAGAGCAAAGGGCCAATACCTGCAGCCCCCCTTTTCTTTCTTTTTACATTACAAACCCCCTTCTTGGGGGATCTCTCCCCCAAAATAATTGTTCTCTATCCGCTCCTTGTCTTGCAAGTGCATTAACCAAACTGTTATCTGATCTAGGAATCCACCTACATGTGATTACTCCCTCTCCAATTTCGTTATTTCTCAGAGCCCATTCCTGTATTGCCATGATCCCCCACCATTCTTTGCCAACCATCGTCAGGCCATGCTGAAAAGCTGACAATTCTGCTCTTATAGAGTTACCAAAACCAATGAGACCCAAGAAGATAGCCATGATACATCCTTCATGGTTTCTAAAAACACCGCCAACTCCTGAATAATCGCTGAGAGACTTCATCCATCGAAGATCATTTTAATGCAATTTAAGGGAGGAGGTATTCATAACCCTTTTGTTTTCTCCTCGGAGAAAATTGCCAGAATATTGAGAATGGTCTCTAAAACTGAAAAAAATAAAGAAGAAATTTTATACAAAACCACAGACCTTGGGAGTTCATTCTTCCATGAGTTAGGTGGCAAGCATAAAAAAGAAGAAAAGAAAAGAAATGGGGCCTATTGACCTGGATAATCTCTAGTGATGCCTGGCAAAGATATCAATGCCTGAGGGGAATTATAATAACTTTGTTATATATTCCACATTTGCAAAGGCTTTTGAGTTTTGGATTTTTTTTAGTAGGCTAACTCTTTAATAAGCTGTTTTAGGGTGTCTAAAAGTTTTAGGGACTATTTGCCAATAAAGTGGTGACTGGTGAGTTACTCCTTTTTCTATTAATGAACAAAGTAAATAAATAATGAATATTCAAGGCTATAGTAACCAAGCCAACTTCAAATTCAACCATTAAGGAGATCCCAGCTGCCTCAATAATTTATTCACTAAAAGACAAAGAATGTCATTTAGTTCAGCCACTTCAGTTGTTATCAAATGGCCCCTTTGCAAGTATTCTATTCTGTGCAGTGGTGTCCACAAACTCTCTTCGACCTTAAGTAATTGGAATCATGCCACTTTTCTTTTGACCTATTTTTGTGGGTCAGATAGATTTTCGTTTTACATGATTTTGTGTTATCAGATAGATTTTCAGTTACCTATACAATGTGATCAAGATCTTGTGAATTGGGAAAATTATGGCCATTTAATTTGCAAGGCTGGCCTAGGGTAGTCTATGTTATTCAAAATTTTTTCAGGTAAGTACCCTACAAGCATTAAAAATAAATAAATAAATAAAAATCTTAAAAAACTTTGATAGCCTATTTGCATGAAAAGTAGTTATTGACACCATTGCTATTTTTTCCATGCATTCCCAATGTACAATGCCTTTGTGTAAATGGGTGCTGACATGCTGATGTAATCATTTTCTGTTACATGCTTCACCTTTCCAAAGGAAAAAGAAGATTAAATTGCGCCTTAGTGGAAATAAGAAATTCTTTAATAATTCCAGAATATATTGCAAGGGCTGGCCTAACCCTATTGCCTACACCCATAAATTGCCTGAAATTGTAATAGAATTAGATAGATTAGATAGATCCCTGTTGTCATCCTGGAACTCAATACTTTTTAACCTGAGATATCTTAAGAGAGCCTTTAGAATTGCAAGAAACGAAGTGCAGTGGCAAGATCTAGTGCATAACTATTGATAAAAAATCTAGTGCATAACTGAATAAAGAGCTAATGTTAACACAGATAGTGAGCTTTTAAGATTGAAAATCGTCTTTCAGGTAATGGGATCCAAGGTTGGTATCCAATTTAATTATACTATGACAATCAAGCAGCATCACTCATTGGTCATTGCATGTAATGCTGCGTTGATCGTCATTTCATTTGTTCACTAAGGCTCTTTCCTGAAGTCCTTGTGATCATATATGTATGTATGTATGTATGTATGCATGTATGTATACAATGTGCCTTAGAACAATATACACATCTTTTTATGCATTTTATGCATATATTTAAATGTGTTTATGGGGAATAAGATGAAATAATTGAATACTAACACTTCCACATTTCCTTTTTTATTGTCTCTCATTCTTATTATAAAAAATCTACTCTGAAAAACAAATAAGAAACCCGTGTATTCTGCTAGTAATGCATGATACAACAATGTATAACTACAATTGCCCTGTTATCTTATCATGCACATATTAGTTGTGTTCAATAGAGCAAGCTGATTACATAATATAAAAATTGTGCACTAAAGCATTTTACAGTCCATGTACTTTATAATTTTCTATGTTGGATTATCAAAAACATGTATAGTATCCAGTTAAGCTTAAAAAAAAGGCTTACCAATGAAAATTTGTCATCATCCCCTCTTTTCACATTCTCTTCATTTGGAAGAAGATGAGCAGTCATCATTTCCCATTTGGTCCACATCCTAGCAGCCGCATACTAGGCATAAACAGAAAAAAAACAAAAGAAAGAACACTTTTCAATTTATAAGCACAATCAACCAGACTAAAACCGTATCTATATCTTTTTCTTCATTAATGGGTAGGGAATGCATTGATTCAGTGAAGGAGATGGTGCAGTATAGAAGTAATGCATAAAGTGGAAGATTTCAATCTATAACTGGCCATTGTAAGTTACACAATATGAACATCACATTTCATTGCAAAAGATATCGCCTCAACTGGATGAAATTCCCTATATACTATAGAAGTTGGCGATCCGTGAATTAAGGATTTTGCAGGATTAATCCCCTCCTTAGTAAGCACTCAAACATAACTTACATGGATTCCCTCTTGGAAATCTGGGGTAGATTTGGTGTTGAGAGAATTTGGGGGATGAAGCATGCAAAATCAGAATACTGTATTCTGGCTAGACCAGGATCGTAACTCCTCTTGTGCTGTGACTCTGGCCCTTTTCCATGGCCTCAAACTTATGTTCTCCTAAGGAGTTGAGATAGTAGAGATTGAGGGAGATTACTACATGGTTATTAGTTAGATAGTAGGTGGTCTTGTTGTTTTTTTGGTCATTGCAGTTGTTATACCAGATATGCTAGAGCCTTGGGCCTCTAGATTGAATAGTTTGTTGAGATGAATTCCAAGGTCAACCAATTAATTTTCTGATAGTTAAGCTAGGAGTATGGTATGAAGGGTTAAGAAGTAAAGGATAACCTTATACATTCCTTGACATTTATTGCCATTGGTAAAAGAATATCTAACATTACATGTTCCTCTTTCCAAGACAAAAAGGGTATAATCAATATAACACCTCAAAATGATTGAAGACATAAAGCAAGTCATATCTTTTGCTTTAGAATTTAGACAAGATCTGCATTGAACTTCTACCAGATCATCAAGGTTCCTATTATATCCACTGAACACAATACTTGTTGGGATTCTTTCATGAGCTATGATTAACAAATTCTTACTCCCAATACAGAGCAAATGATATCTGAAGGTGCACAGGCCAATAGGATTTCTTCATTGGAATGTACCAATTCTTGACAAAAAAAAAGGAAGTAGATCACGATGATTTGAACACTTGCATACAAGATCACTTGCTGCACCAGGAAGTGGATTGATGAAAGTTGAAGGGTCTAGAAGAGCTAAGGCAGGCCAAAAAGGACATGGGTGGGGGTAGTAAGAAATAATTTGATGACTCACAATGTAACAATATATAAAATATCATGCTCCATAGAGTAAAATGTCAAAACAGGATGTTTGTAGTCAAACCCACAGAGTTGGGCTAAGGCTTTGTTGAGTTGAGAATATACTAACTCACAATTTGTGGAAAATATGCTTGGAGGAGTTAACAAAAATGAATTAAAGTCCTTTAGGGAAAATAAAGAAGAAGAAAAGCAAAGAAAGAACTAAGGACCTATATGCTTGAAATCTTACTTGTATTTCAATATCATCAGAGTTCAATCTCTTCTTGTAGGCATTGATAAAACTACCCCTCTCACTCTCTGGAATAAAATCTCTAAAGGGCTCCCAAGCTGAAAATTGACAGGAAACATATCAATCAGCTAAGCACAAAGGTAAAGCACATTAAGATAAAGAGGAATGCTAGTAAACACCACTAAGATGCAACTTCCTGGATGCATCACCCTACAGTCAAGGTGAGACCCATGAAAATATGTATCTAGCTTAGTCTAGTACTGTGACTGTTCCAGGGTTCCACCCTATATGTGGTTAAAGAATCTGAAGAGATGCATAAAATGCTGTTTATTAGCATTCCTCTAAAATAAAAAAATAAAAAAATAAAAAAAAAGAACCTCAGACAATAAAATTACCAGGAGCAAGAAAAATTGCAATAATACATATCCTAATTTTAACAATTAAAAGTTATGTTCAAGGTAATTCTATGCAATTTGGACATGAGACAACTTTCATGAAGTGACAGAAACAATTCAGCATGGGAAGTGTACAGGACTATGAGGATGTCTAGAATGAGACTCTAGATAATTCAGCCACCTGGAGTAACATGTCTACCCCCACCCAAGGAAAATAAATAAACGAAATAAGAAAATCTCCCTTGGAATAGAGTCTGTGATGTGCAGAATCAAGTTATGTTCTTGTGCCAAACCAATTTCCTTTTTCTTTACAATCATGCACAGGTTGCCTGCAGAGTTTCATTGAATAGCTGCTTTTATAAAACAGTAAGCAAAAGCATACATTCCATTATACAATGTCTTGAAAATGTTTTGAAGATGCAAAATGTAAAGAGAGGATCATCTGTAACACTTATAAACTTTTCTTAATTAGTAAACACCTGAAACATTTCAAAAGCCAAGTTTAAAGGCAGCTTCCATGCTATGAATTTACTTATGAAACCGTTTATTAATCAGTAGAACGACTAAAACATCATTGGAAAAATACCATCAGGGAATATAGCTGCAGCACCGCCTTCATAAAACCAATCAAGCTCCTTTTTCCGTAACAGAAAAATACCCCTTAAGACCATGCCAGTGACCTTGGATAACATTGTGGAGAAAATGTTACCAATTGAACAAAGTAACTTATCTGTGCAAAGAGATCCATTTGTATAGAAAAAGGTAGCTGCAAAATAAAGTAATGAACAATAATTAAAAGCATAACCCAGACATGAACCTTTTCAGGATGTGATTGGCTATATGCAAGGGCCAGTGTGCTTCCCCATGACCCACCAAATACCTGCATAATTTATCTGAAGATCAACAATCAGATTATATACACCAAGAAACCCTTCCAAGCAAAATGAATATTTAACCTGCCATTCTGGAATGCCCAAATGTTCTCTCAGCTTTTCGATGTCATCAATAAGACTCCATGTGGTGTTCTCCTCCAAGCAAGCATGGGGAGTACTCCTACCTGCACCTCGCTGGAACATGAAAAGGTGTTCGCATTAAAAAAAGGAACCTTGCAGGAAGGCAACAGATGATGAATAATTTAGCCTATCATATTGAAAGAAGAAAACCTGATCAAATAGAATGATCCGGTAGAATTCAGCGTCAAAGAATCTCCTATTACTAGGAGATGTTCCTCCTCCTGGTCCCCCATGAAGAAACAAAACTGGCTGCCAAATAATGGAGGTTTATAAGTTAGAAACAGTTAGAAACCAGATTAACAAGAAAAAATTTCCCTAATGATATAATTACAAGATCACATCATGCAGCATAAAATAAATGGATCATGGCCAATAATTTCCTAAAAATTTTCATGCAAAAAAATCTAAAAATACCAAGAAATGCACAGTTAATTTAATTTATGACCATAAATAGTAAGATACTATGTGTGAGAGAACTTATAAATTTGTCTTCAGTTCTTATTAAGATACTATGTGAGAGAGTGAATTCATAAATTTCACTTCATTCTGAATTGCATGGTAGGAGAATTTGTAATACCAATCAAAGCATAAAACAAGGCTTAATGGTGTTTGAGCTTTAAAGGCAACAAAGATGAGGGCATACTGTCCTTGTACCAGATATAATACAACAAATTACTAACCTCATCATTCTGAATTGCATGGTAGAAGTTCTTGCATTTTTGGTTTTCAATTGTAAATGCTAATTACCATTTACTAGGCTGGAAGAAATGCCCTTAACAATGAAGGCCAAATATGTTAAGACTACTAAAAAAATCCAAGATGATTGTAACCTAAATCTGATTTCCAGAGACCTAAATGGAACAGTTAGGAAAGACCATACAGCCATTGATGCACCTTTAGGTGAGATGAAACAGTTAGAAACTTGGAGGCATCGTTAATAACAGGTGAAAAATCATTTGCCTCTGGATCAATGTGTAGGATATCAGACATTTCTCAATATATTGTGCAATTATTGAAAATATGACATTTTTAGAAGCCAATATAATCATGAGATCCAGAGAACCAGCAGAATGCACCAGAAATTATCCTCCTTGATATGGAAAGAAAGAGCTACAAAAAATTATAGAGACTTGACAACTCTTCAATTCATAAAACAAAACTTACATTAGGGAGAATGGAAAATCATGCACTCTATTCATGAATTGCTTTTAACTTTCAGGTATGACAACTAAGTTATTATGTATCATGCTGATTTCTTGATCATTGGAAAAATTAAAGAGAATACAAATCTATTTGCAGTAGTTGGTCCGGATGATGATGATACTCCATAAAAAGAAAATACTCCATAAAAGATAATAATAGCAAGTTAAACAATTTGAACCCCCCCCCCCCAAAAAAAAAAAAACAAAACAAAACAACAAAAAAGAAAAGAAAGATAAAATAGTCAAATGAGAAATCAGTATATTGTAGAACAGAATAGAGGAACGAGTTCCCACTCACATGTCCATTTGGATTGCCGGACTGCTCCCAATAGATTGAATGAAGATCAGAGACCTTCAAAAAACCTGAACTATACGGCTCAATATGTGCATAAAGGTTCCTATTCACCTCCGGGCATTCCTGAGCCAAATTCATCGTTTTGTTTGATTGTTTTTCACTCAGATGACCAATATCTAGAGCGCGGAATAGCAATTTATTATTTCCTGCACAACCCCGTAAACGCTAGCAAGTTTAGTTACTTCCATATGGGTATACAGACCTTAAAGGAATATGATTTTTGATTCCCCACCACTCAGCAATACAGTGCTAAGGATGCATACATATAGAATCTCTGATTCTTTCTACTAATATTACCAATATCAGTCATCTTCATCATCATAAAGGATACAAATTCAATGTTAGCAGATCATCTAACCAAATTAAGAAAAAAAAAAAGGATAATGACAACATAAGAGAGAAAGCTAACAAGATTGAAAACTTGAAAAGATCTTTTTTTTTTCTTAATTTTGGCTATATTGTTTTAACTAATTACCTGAGATGGGCTTACGCCTGGTCAAAAATGGATTAGTGGAGAAGGATCGATATCGATGGCGAGGGAGAGAAGAAGAAGAAGAAGAATAAAAGAAGGATGGAAAGCTAAATCGGAGGAGTAAAAGTGGGTTCGAGAGAATGCAACCAACTCCTAAACTCAAACTCATTGATTGGGTATGTGTCCCGTATGCTATTAGCCACCCAGATCCAGTTCCACGGTTGTTAGCATATTCTTCCTTTGTCCGTGGCTTCAGCCATCTTCATTTCATTTCACAGAATTACAACGATATACTCGTAAAAAACAACTTTGTGCAAACTCTTGATTTTTTCGATTCTTTAGACAACATGGCATGGGAGTGGGACCCATGAGGTAACATATCCAATTTTGTCGTATAGTGTACCTTCCCGTGTGCCCAACCGTCCACCATGACTGTTGGGACAAGAACCGAGGTAGGCTTGTATATTGGACCGGGTTTGGTCCAATCCGGTCCGGTCCAATATGATTCCAGGGTCAGGTCCAATTCAATCCGGTGAATATTTGGACCATTTTGGACCAATTCAATTTAATGTTTGGACGATATAATCTGTTCAAATTGGTTCTAACTCAAACCTGGTACATTGACACCTGTGCTTTTATCTTCTGTTAATAGGCTAGAATATTAGCTTAATCCAACTCAAACCAATATAAGTTCATTATGAATGGACCGCTCAAATTCAATGTGTTATTGGTCCATCCGATCTGTCTAAATTGATTTTAATTTGAATGGATCCAAAACATTGACACCTGTATTCTTATCTTCTGTTAATAGGCTAGATATTGGTTTAATTCAACTCAAACCAATATAAATTCATTATGAATGGACGGCTCAAATTCAATGTGTTATTGGTCCATCCAATTTGTCTAAAATCTAAATTGATTTGGATTTGGATGAATCCAATCCAAAACCTGTCCATTGACACCCATAAACCGAAGTTCCACCAAGGAAAAGTGATAGGTTAAAAATTTCGATATGCTCCATATTGATGTATGCATATTGCATTATATTCGTAAGGATGGGCTGCCCACAGAGCGTGCCCCACAGCCCATCCCCTCCATGAATTGAGAACAACTCCCATGACAAACACGAGAGATATTTCTAATGCACGAAAGAGATAGGTTGTGGGGCATGCTCTATGGGCAGCCCATGGAACCCGTCTATTTTAAGGCTAATATTCAAATCACTTATTTTATATGTTAAACTATAGTAAAACCTTTCCCTTCAAAAAAAAAAACTATGTTAAAACCTTTCCACTGTCATATTTTTGGAAAAAAAAAAGGTAAAAGAGAAATGGAATAAAGTATCAATACTCCCTTTCCACCATATAACAATACTTTGAAACTCGGCGGTTGAATGTTCACTACTCACTAGGGTTTGAGTGTTTGACACGCAGGTAGTTATTTTCAAGTTACTTATACTTCGATTTAATATTGTAATAATTTTTTAGTTTAATTTATTATCCCATCTCATTCTGATCCAAACCAGTGGACATATTTAAATATTAATGAATTAAACATGAATCTCTAAGCTATCTAATTGATCAGAAGAAGTCCATAGAGAATTGGACTTTTAAAGGAAGCCCTTAGATAAGTCCATCTCAATTAGCCCATTAAAGGAGAATTGATGAAAACAATAGGTATGGAACCCACAAAATAATTTCTCAGAGTAAGAGGTTTCTAGTCAGCTAGACGTACCCTGTTCATGCCATGTTTAATTAAGGGATCCTGTGATCAATTTGGACCATCCATCTGACAGGAGACCCACTGAATTGGCCATGTATTCAAAAGACAGGATTCACTGAAAGCAGAGTAATGCACGCAGTCATACATTGATAACATCTCCCCATGAATTTAATATATATGTGAGGAGATATTCATAATTTGTGGCTCAAAGCTCTACTCTATTTGCTTTCAGGAGATCTTTCCATTTTCAATGCTACAGCCCATTTTAATACTGTCTTGTTATGCTGGTAGTTTTTACCAGTGCTGTCAAGCTGAGATTGCACAAATAATTGGAATGCTTACTTGATCATGGTTCGATGGGTTAATTCGCCGGTTAGATCATTACCTGATATGTGTAATTTGTTGATGTTTCAATTAGAAATATCAATAATCAATTGCAAACAAGTGCAATTTTTTAACTGAAATGATTCTCATATGTGATGTTACAATATATCTACTTTTCTTCAATTTGTATTAATTAATCAATTCAAAATGTTTGAGGTGTAAACAACAATCGTGACAAACACAACCTAGGGTTACAAGCCGGATCGACCGATTTAAAATCAGGCTCAGGTTAATGGTTCCGTTTTATGGAAAATTTGGAAAATTCGCAACCCAACCTGATCCAAGTTGCACCCCTACTTCTCACTATGAAAACCGTCAATTAATTAGCACCAAAAATGAGTCTAACAACATTAGTTTTTACGATTATTAATGTTAATGGTTCAAAGTTTATTTTTATTTGTTTTCGAAATTGTCAAATCAGCAAAAAAAAAAAAAAAAAGAAAAGAAAAGAAATAAAAGTTTTAAAACTGTGCTTTTGCTTTGAAAAGCTTGAAAGTGTAGACAGGAGGTTTGAAGAATTACAGCTAAAACCCGATGGATTTGGGCAGCTGTTGTAGTATCTATTTATATGAAAGCTGGTACAAGAAGATTAAGAGATAAGCCTCAATGGCTTGCCGTGATAAACTACAAGACTACAAGCTGAGATGGTTACAACTGTATACAAGAGTCATGATGTATCCGGAGAGCCAAGGTGAGTGACGTGGATGGAGGTTCCGTTATCAGGCCCCCTCAAGCTGGACGGGGGGAGACCCACGTGCAGCTTGTTCAAAAGGAAAAACAAGCATGAAGAGGAAAGAACCTTAGTAAATAAATCGGCCAGTTGATCATTGGAGGCAATGTAGCGCACATCCAATTGTTTATAAACCACTTTTTCACGAACAAAGTGGTAATCCACTTCCATGTGCTTGGTGCGTGCACGAAAGATATGATTACATGTCATTGCAATGGCAGAGACATTATCACACCATATGGTAGGAGGCTGAAGTATGGGAACATGAAACTTTTGAAAGAGAGAACAGAGCTAGGCGAGTTCACCTGCAGTGTGGGCCAAACAGCGGTACTCTGTTTCAGTGGATGAACGCGATACTGTAGCTTGCTTTTTAGCACCCCAACAAATAGGATTGGAGCCTAAGAAAACACAGGAGCCATTGGTTGAGCGCCTGTCATATGGGCAACCTGCCCAATCGACATCACAAAATGCAGACAAATAAAGTGGACCAGGGCAGAAGAGAAGTCCATAAGAGATTGTTCGTTTTAAATAGCGCATTATTCTTTTCACAGCAGTAAGATGGGCCTCAGTGGGCTGGTGCAGAAATTGGCACAATTGATTAACAGCAAAGGCAATATCAGGCCTTGTCAGTGTCACATATTGCAAGGCGCCCACAGTGCTCTTATATTAAGAAGGATCAAAGAGAGGGGGTCCATCATCATGGCATAGCTTGTCTGCAGAAGTTGGCGTGGGCATGGGCTTGCAACCGGTCATGTGAAGTCGTTCAAGAAGGTCTATAATGTACTTGGACTGAGTGAGAAACAAGCCCGATTGGTCCCGACAGACCTCAATACCACGAAAAAAGGATAATGGACTCAAGTCCTTCATCTTGAAAGAGGTGCCAAGGGCAGCAATAAGACCATCAATGAAGGCTGAATTATTTCCTGTAATTATGATATCGTCCACGTAGAGCAACAAATATATAGTAGTTGAATCATGATGATAAATGAAAAGAGATGGGTTGGAGGTAGAGATGATGAAGCCCAATTCAACAAGAGTGGACCCAAATTTATCATACCAGGCTCGTGGAGCTTGAGGAGGCCATAAATAGATTCATCTTGCAAACATGAGTGAGGTGAATCGGGTTAACATACCCTTGGGGCTGTACCATGTATATACCTTCTTGAAGGTTGCCATGTAAGAAGGTACACTCAACGTCCAATTGTCGTAGTGGCCAGTCTTGAGAGATAGCAAGGGATAAAACAACCCGTATAGTGGAGTGCTTGACCACAGGACTGAAAGTATCAATAAAGTCAACACTGGGTTGCTGAAGATAACCTTTGACAACAAGATGGGTCTTGTACTTGTTAATAGAGCCATCAAAGTTATATTTAACTCTATACATCCATTTGCAACCTACAACATTCATGTGAAGTTGAACCAGTACTAGAGTCTATGTACCCTGGTCAATAAGTGACTGGTATTCCTTATCCATTGCTGAACGCCATTCAGGATGTTTATGGGCTTGGATAAAGCAAGTGGGCTCGAGCTTGGGTTTAAAGATCTCAGATTGGGATCTGGTACGCATAGGATGGATGCATTGAGGCATAATAGGTGGATGAAGGGAGGGTGCTGCGATGGATTGGTTAGGTTCGACTGTAGAAAATGGGTAAAGAAGTGAGGGCAGCAACGGTTGGGCCTGGAGGTGGATTTGGTACAGTTGAAGGGGAAGTGGGTGATGGTGTAGTGGAACTTCGATACGTCAGATCCTCATGTGTAGCATTAGAGAGTGGACGTGGGGAGGTCCAAACAATGTCAGGAAGGTGAGAGTTGGGTAGCCACTCAGGGACCGCAACCATGAGAAACAAAGACGAGAAATGTATACAAATGCGGAGCGAAAATCAAGCTTATTACGAGAATAGGGGGGGGGGGGGTATGGTGTAGCAGGACTGCAAGTGCGAATAAGCATGAGATTAATGAAGTACACTGCGGTGAGAAATGCTTCAATGAGGCGTGGCAGCATGAGATTAAAGAAGCATTTTGCGCTTGGGTATGCGGATACGAGAACTGATGAATTATGCCATGTGTGGCAAGAAAAGAAGAAAAAAACGTATTAGAGAATTCACCACCGCCAGTACAAAGGATTTTAATTTTCGCATCAAATAAATTTTCAACTTTTGCTTTGAATGAAGCCAAAGTATCAAAGAAATCAGACTTATATTGCATGGGAAAAATCGAAGGAATATCGGATATGATTATCCACAAATAATACATAATAACGATAATTTGAAATTGATAAAGCAGAAGGATCCCAAACATCACAATGAATTAAAAATAAAGGTATGAAGACAAAATTGGCAAGATGAACACGAATTATTAATGTTGGAGGACTTAACAGAGAGTGAAGACAAAATGGAGGCTTGAATGTCTCCAGATGGGTGACTCAGGCGGTGGTGCCAGAGATCCTGGCGATTGTTAACATGGGCAACAGGTTGACTAGTTGATGAAGACTGAGATTTGGAAGTCTTGAATGGGTAGAGTCCACTCTCAGTTGCTCCGCGATGAAGGGTCGCACCCGATGCTTTGTCCTTCACAATAAAGCTAGATTCGTCAAAGATGAAGTAGCAATTGTTATTGATGGAGGTAAATTTGACCCGACCTCTTGACCACCCGACACATGGAAGCAGCCAAGGGTGACTTGGCAAGAATGATAGCTCGGCATGGCAGTGTCCAAGGTGCGAGCTCCAAGAAGAGGAACCCCGAGCTCCCCCAAGAGGGACCTGTGACCCGAGCTCCTCAAAAGAAGCCCGAACTCTCCCCTTGGCCCCAAACCTTGTGAAGAGCACAAAGGGCCACAACCCGAACTGGCCCACCCCAAAGCAGTTCGGGCCACACTTCTATCCGAACTCAAGACTTTACCTTGCGCACCACTTCGGCACTGCCTCCTGGCCACCAAACTGAACCACTGTACTTGACACTAGAGCCCGTATCCTGAGGCGACGCACCAGACTGACTTGGGATCTGACGCTTGACAGCCGCACTTCAATGACCACCTGCCACCGCCACTTCCAGTCACAGAGACGGCTCCGACAAAGAGAGCAGTGGCGGTTGCCTGCCCCGACAATGGTGACGACACCTGAACTGGCAGGAATACAGAGATAATGATACCCGACTTGACATGAGCTTGGGAGTGAGTGTGCGAAGTGGTTATAAAAGGCCCTCTTCCCCCCCGAGAATAGACGTACGTGATAACTTTGCGTTATCTGGTTTTGATCTTGCCTTTGAGAAAATACTTGAGCTTCAAAGCAATCTCACCGGGTTTCTCCCTGAAGATTCCTCGCCTTCTTCTCCGTTTCAGGCACCAATTGTTCCAGTCAAAGGCAAGGTCATTGACAACTAGGACCGACTGGATTGCGCTACATCAGCTATCTTTAAAAAATTGGTAAGCAGATAAAAGATTAGTGGAAGCATTTGGGCAATGTAAAATATTTTTAAAGTGAAAGGAGGTGTGTGGTAAGTGTATTGTGGAGGAGCCAACATGCTTAATACCTAACCCGTGACCTTTACCAGCTTGGACCTCGTCTGATCCTGAGTACTCAGGGGAAGAATGAGAAATATTACCGAGGTCAAGTGTAATATGATGAAAAGCTCCAGTGTCAGATTACCAAGTAGTATCATCGAGGGCATCCCGTGCAGCAGCAGCCATAGCCATGAGTTGCTCAGGTGGTTGGCGACCCTGAAAGGAGAGGTTGAGTCTTTGGAAGCAGTCAAGGGCAATATGACTTGTCTTATTGCATATTTGGCAGATAGGTTGGTTGTTGGGCATAGATGGACAGCTGTCAAAAGTGTGAACACGCCCAGAATTGTTTGGAAGAGGAACCTAAGATTTAGGTGAATTGTTGTTGTTTCGTCCTAAGTGTGGACGTTTGGTGGTATCAAAATCTTGTTGCTGCTGATGTGAACGCCCATTGTTAGGGCCTTTCCCGTATTGAGGTGAGTGGGCAGTTTTGTTTGCACTGAACGCAGATGTCGGTTCAGATGCAATGTCTTCTGCAAGAGACAACTCTTCACCAGTTAACAGGTCATGTAACTCTTCCAAAGTGATAGATTCAGTGCGAGATCTACCACGTATGGTTGCAGCAAATGGGCGATAGGATTGAGGTAATCCATCGAATATGTAAATCTGCAATTCATCCTTCTGGCACAGGGGATCCACAGGCTGCCAATTGATCACAGATTGCTTCGAATTTTTGCAAATACTCATTCATAGAAAGGGAACCTTTTTTGAGACGATACAACGGTCGTCTAAGTGCAGAAACATGCTGTGAAATCCAAGTATGAAGAAAATTCCAGAAGATAGAGAAAATATTTCTCTGTATTACTTCAACTAAACTGTACAAAGTGCATTATTACTATTTATACAATAAATGAACCTATACAAAGCTGCTACGTAATGATTCCAGCTAACCTACTAACAAACTAATTAACTTGTATAACAAATTAACAGCTAGCAACAAATTAACAGCTAACTAATAGCAGTAACAAACTTGATAACTGCTCAAGAATAAATAATATATATTCTGTACATCCCCCCTCAAGTTGGAGCTTGAGTTTGATATAAATCAACCAAGCCCAATTTGGAAACAATAGAACGAAACTGAGGGCTAGTAAGACTTAGTCAAAACATTTGCAAGTTGCAATTTGGGTTGGCAGTAATATGTAAAACTGCCATGTTATCGCACCAAAGAGGGATTGGCAAAGGAGGGCTGACTTGAAAATCCTGCAAAATATAACTAATCCACTGGAACTCACAAACAGTAGAAGCAAGGCTTCTATATTCTGCCTCAACTGAAGACCTGTTGACAGTGGATTGTTTCTTAGTCTTACAAGAAATAAGAGAAGACTCCAAATATATGCAGTAACCAGTGAGTGACTTGCGGGACTCCTTACATGCAACCCAGTCTGCATCACAAAAGGCTTCAAGGGATAGATTATTATTAGATGAGAAAAACAAACATCTGGAAGGTGTACCCTTGAGATACTTGAAAACATGAAGTGTTGCTTGCCAATGATCTTGAGTAGGAGAGTGCACATGTTGACTAAGATGTTGGATAACATAACATATGTCTGGCCTGGTGAGATTGAGATACAACAACCTACCAACTAACCTGTGATATTTCTTTGGTTCATCCAAGTAACTACCAGTAGAAGAAAAATTTTGCCTCTTTGGCAATGGTGTAACAACAGGTTTAGCTCCAAGAAGACCTGCATCTTGCAAAATATCTAACACATATTTTCTTTGATTGACATAAGTTCCATCAAAACCCCTTGCAATTTCAAGGCCTAAAAAATATTTAGCATACCCCATGTCTTTAATAGTAAACGTGTCATGAATAAACTGTTTGACCTTCTTAATCTCAGACTCATGAGTCCAGTAACAAGAACATCATCTACATACACTAATAAGGCTAAAAATGAAGTAGGAGTCTTCTTAGTGAAGAGACAATGATCATGTGCACTCTGGACAAACCCATAAGCTTGAAGTTTAGCACAAAACTCAACATTCCATTGGCAAGAAGCCTGCTTTAAACCATAAAAAAGCCTTTTTAACAAGCAAACTTTATTTGACTTAGCTTTAGTATAGCCCGGAGGTGGTAGCATAAAAGCTTTAGTATAGGTGTCGCTTTAGTATTGGTATAAGACTAGTGATGATGATGCGCAATCCGGCCACTCCTAGCTAGAAGTGACTAGGCTCCTAGCTGGCGACGGGCGAGAGATACCTATGTGAAGAGAGATGAAGGAACCCGGGGTTGTTTACCCGACGGGAGCACTCCGATGCTTAACTTAGTACTCAGTTGCGAGCTAGAAGATAATGAGTTTGCAGGAAGATAAGAAAGCTAGAGAGTGGTGAATATGCGATACTTTGGCCCCTGGGGGGTTGAAGTCTTTATATATTGGCATCTTGACAAGTTTGGTGGGCTTGATCCCGAATCTCTACCACTACGATCTATTGTCAAGTAACGTTTCGGAGTGACTAGCTGTCATCATCAGGACTGGGGAGCAAGTGGGCTAATGTGACCATTGTAGGGTACGGTCCCACCAGGCAGGAGACAACCTCCGGGGTTGGCAGGCACAACACCACTAGGTGAGAGACATGAGTGCAGTCCTCAGAGTTGGCAGATACTGCGCCGCCAGACAAGGGACATGGGTGCAGTCTTTAGAGTTGGCAAGTATAGTTCTATCAAGTAGGAAACTTCTCGCACGATGTCGGGCTACCTGACAACGAGCGACCCTATAGCGAGCTACTTGGTGGCGAGCTATCCGTGATGAGCTGCTGGTGGTGTGCCGAGGTGATTCTGCCCGAGGCAAGTCATCTTTGAGGTGGCCCACTTGCTTGGGTTTGGATTGCTGAGAACTTGGTGCTGTTGTTTTAGTTCGTGAACTGGGATGGACTCAACCCAAAGTACCTTCAACTCAGGACATTAGTGTATTCGAGCTCGTTCTGTAGCGAGCTGATACTTGCTGAGTTATCGCCTGTGTTGAGCCATGTCCACGTGTTGATCTGCTTATGTCGAGTTGTCATTTATATCGAATCACGTACACGTGTCACCCAATAACCAGTGATATTGGCAATAACCAGTGATGGTGAGCTTGTTGTGGTTGATGAAGGAGCTGATGTGGCACTTAAGTTTTCAAAGTGTTCAGGATGCAACGAAGCCATAGATTTAGCAAGAGAACGGACCGTGGTGCTGTTGAGCAAAGGCTCTGAAACCATGAAAGTGTAAACAGGAGGTTTGAAGAATTACAACTAAAACCCGATGGATTTGGGCAGCTGCTGTAGTATCTATTTATATGAAAGTTGGTACAAGAAGATTAAGATAGATTTTAGAGAGACAAGCCTCAATGGCTTGCCGTGATAAACTACAATACTACAAGCTGAGATGGTTACAACTGTATACAAGAGTCATGATGTATTCGGAGAGCCAAAGGCGAGTGACGTGGATGGAGGTTCCGTTACCAAAGCTAAAGTAAGTTTGTTTCAAAAAATAATAATACATGTTTCTAAAGCCATCAAAATGTGAGGATATTTATGTAACATGATATTAAATAACCACGTGAAAACATGTTCTTTTAAAGTTTAAACTAAAAATTCCATGTTTTTTCCTGTTTTAGTTTTGAATATAATCAATAACATATTTTTTATCATTTTTTGGTTTAAGAATCAATTCAAACCAGTTGGTGTTGTTTTGTTTTTAAGACTTGAAACAAGAAAAACAATTCTTATCAGAGAACACCCCCTAAATAGCATGGCTAACAAACCTTCTTCCTAATTTTACATTTTTAATGTGGTGGGTGGAGTGTTTCGACGCTATTCAAAAATCTGATTTTGACATAATCAAATCGAATTTGAATAATCTAATTTGATTCCATAAATATTTAAATTTAACCAAATATTTAATTCTTATATAATATATAAAATATTTAAAAGTAAAATACAAAAATCTCCCTTGAAATCTTTAACAATAATAAAAACCTCCCTTAAAATTTTTGACAATAGTAAAATCTTCCCTTCTTTTTTCAAATAAATCGACAAAAACCTCCCTACACAGAAAACATTTAAAATTACAATTTTATCCTTATACAAATCATGCACTTATTTGCAAAATACAATTTTTACCTTTACTCGAGCAAGCAGACATAGTGCTCGGAATATTCTAGTGACGATTCTTCACCGGACGACGGAATATTGCAGCAGTTGTATTCGGAGTATTCTTCACCGGGCGATTCTTAACCGGCCATAGTTCATCTTGCAGCGGTTGTGTTCGGAATATTCTTCACCGGACGGCATCTTTGGCTTTCCAAATTTTTCGGCGCCTACTTTTCACCAGACGACGGAATATTGCAGTGGTTGTGTTCGTTTTCATCTTGCAGCGGTTGTATCCGGAATATTCTTCACCGGACGATTCTTCACCAGACATAGTTTGTTTTCATCTTGCAGCGGTTGTATTCGGAATATTCTTCACCGGACGGCATCTGTAACTTTCCAAAATTTTCGGCGAATATTCTTCATCGGACGACGGAATATTGAAGCGGTTGTGTTCGTTTACATCTTGCAGCGGTTGCGTTCGAAATATTCTTCACCGAACGTTTTTGGAGAAACACTACTCTAGCCTTGCCTCTTCCGAAGCTCTACTCTAGCTGTAGTTTATCTTCTACAACTATCTTTCTACCACTTGCGGTTTGATAACAACCAAGTGGCAGAATAAGAATTGAATGATTTCTTTCAGTGCATAAAGTATTTTTTCATGGGTCATAGTTACACAGTTAAATCAGAACCAGACGTGCTGCCTGAGAAATTAAAGTCCAAAACTAAAATTGAAAACGAACCCCAATAAGGTGATCGGTCACCATCTCTCTATCTACTGGTAAACATAGGTACACAATAACTTGTATAAGGGCAAAATAGGTATTTTAAAAACATTATTAACGGAAGGGAGGTTTTTATCGATTTATTTGAAAATAAAAAGGAGGATTTTGCTGAAGTTAAACTAGAGGGGAGGTTTTTATTATTGTCAGAAATTTCAAGGAAAGTTTTTGTATTTTAGCCTATATTTAAATATTTTATATAATTTGTAATTATAAAAATAATTTATATATTTTATATAAATAAAATGTTTATTAGTTACATACAATAATTAATCTATCAAATCCAAATTGAATCAAATATTCAAATATTGATTTTCAATATTAGTCACGATAAAACACAGACTGTTTTCAAGACTGAAGACATTGATGAATTGATCATTCTCAAGACATTCTCAAAGCCTATTGGGCTTGAATCATATACAAGCACAAGCCCATACATATCCTTTGCTGAAATTTAGTTAAGCAGTGAGTATCCAATATTAAACTGCTTGACCGAGCGGCTTTGATCCCACCTCGAAAAACCATTCATCCTAAAAACCTAAACGCTTAGATGAGGTCTCTAAAAGGGACTATTGCTTGTGTGATTATAATAAGCGCTTATAACCTGATTAATCCCAATGACGGCCAAAATCAACTTCAACGATTATTACACGGTTTTAGCATAGTGGATGTACGTTTGAAAGAGTTATAGTTTGATCCTATTAAACTCTAATTCTGCAAACGCTGTACATGGTACCCCATTTAATGGGAGTCAAGATCCTTATGGCATGTACTTGAGTGGGATTTGACGCTTGCACCAATTACCATATTAAAAGAGTGCTAATTAGAGATGGTACGTTTTCACTGCCCATGTGACCAACACATAAAAGCAAAAGGTCATGAACATTTCTACTCTGCTTACTTATATTTAACTTTGTGACTGCCTAGCTACTCCATATCAGGCATTGAATTTTCCTTAGACATCTTAATTTTCTTTTTTGTTAGAATGAAAAATAGGACAGTTTAAAACTCAGAGAGCACAGGTTCCTTGTGATCGTAGTCCAGATATTGTAGAGTTAATGAAGCAGGGATGGCAATTTGGCGCCAAACAAGATCACTCAAATCCCTTGAACAGCTGCAATTGGCAGGGGTCCCCCCAGGCCCCATCTACTGTAACATGTAATGCTTGCAGGCTCCATTAATGGGTCTAAGCATATCAACTGTACCTTAGACTACACCCATTTTAGTTGGTGGAGTCACCAAACCTTAGCTCCTCTAATTAAAAACACTTACCCACCATTTGGCTTAGTTTAGAAAGAAGAAGACAAATACACAAATATGTAAAGGTTACAAGCATACTATAATACATTTGTGCTTTACTCTTCTCAATCTGACCCTAAAATGTCATTTCTTTTGTCACCTTATAAATAAATTACTGTGGTTGGCCTTTTGTCTGATTGTGTTTGAGTCAGAAAGATGAACCCAGTTGGTTTATTAATCTGGACCCAAAAAGACAACCGAGACCTTCTAGATGCCACAAGGGATGATGAGCAGGTAATAAGAAATGTTGATCTGGTAAGTTTTGTAGTGGATGGGAGACGGGAGACTGGAGAACCCTAAAGCTCGATCTCACTTCATCGATTAATCACGTAGGGTGTCAGTCATGGATCTCAACAAGAGAAGTAGCAGAAATAAGGGCTGGGTTTTGTGAATCATCTCAAGAACTGCCACCCCTGATAAAGATCATGATCAATGGTGAAAAATGTTCCCTTTTTGGTTATTAAGGCTAAGTTTGTATTTGTTCCCCTTCCAAACTGAACTTAATGCTGTATTTGATTGCAGCGCAATTTTATTTGCACTAATACAAATGTATGTGAGTGCAAATGAAAAAAAAATGCATATTCTCATTTCATTTTATTTGAGGGTTTTACTTTATTCTGTTTCATGTCTCAATTTGTTTTATTTGTATTACAATCAAATAAAATAAGTTAAAATTTAAAATAAAAATAGGCCAAAATTTGCACTCAAATTATTTGCACTGCCATAATTTTGCATCAATACAAATTTATTTGTATTGCAACCAAACATAGCCTAAGGCTCAGTGTGAAAAAGAGTACAAACATAAATATATAGAGTCCAAAAATCCCTAGAAAATAATATAAAATGCAAAGTTTTACACTATATATTTATATTTGTACTCCTTCCAAACTGAGCCAAACCCTTCGCCAGTTAAATTGTTGAATAAGGCAATCTACGCTAAAATTTTCCCCCACTGAACCAGAACACTAAAACCTATAATTGTGATCCCTCCAACAGTGATCCTTTCTGGATCCCCGGTTATTATAAGCAAAAGAAAAGTGAAATTGATTTTCTAATCAAGAAAGGAATAAAGTGAAAAAAGAGGTTTATTTTTTTTTTTCTTAGTCGAAGGTGAAAAAAAAGAGAAGAAAGAAAATTCAAAAGAACCTAGAAAAACGTACCCCACAAACCGCAATCATGGAAACCACTAATGCCCATTACCTAGACAACAGAGTCCTCCAATAACAAATTGATGCAAGAAAAGGGATGGCATTATTATGTGGAATATGCAAGTTGACTGTTTTCCTTTCAAATTAAGCTTAATTTCATTATTCCAGCCTTCCATTTCATTGAGTAGATCCAAAAGTCTTCGCACTAAACTGCGAATGCGTTGCATACAACAAAACTCAGTTCCTGGCAAGCTAAGGATTATCAATATCTAACATCAATGATATCGACCAAAAGAAAGAAAGAAAAAAAAAAAAAAAAAAAAAAAAAAAGGGCTAAGGGAATTATGTGGAGGCTGTTGGCTTTAAGGCCTACAGTATGAATTGCATGGCCACCTAGAAGGATAAATATACCGCAAGGTCCGCAAAAATGCGTATTGCACTTATTTTCCTCTCCTGTTATGAAAAAGCTTTTTAATATCTCTCTCTCTCCATTTAAACATGTCAGGTGGGAGGGAAGGGTGTAACCTGTAAGTGATCAAAACCAAACCATGCGTTCAGTGTTGTGTGCCGTGGAGTCGTGGATAAGAACTCTCTCAACCCCGTACTGCATCAGCCATGTGTTCGACTTGTTGTGTGAGAGAGGGGGAAAAGGCAACTTTGAGCTATCTATCAAACTCTACACACAAAATAGAACCTTCTCCTACTCAAAACAGCCTCAGCCTCTAAAGGGCCATTGATGCTCATAATAACATTAGAACTTATAACCCATCCATCAAATTAGATGGATCCGAAGCATTCCAAATTTAACTAAAAACCCCTCCCCCTCCAATCATATCTGAACCACGGGGGCCATGTGCATGCTATGGAACCCACCGTTGAACGGGTCCCACCAAGACAATCCATGGCAATACCAATCCCTCCTATCAATTATACCCCACCCATGAGCACAATCCAACAGAAAAAAAATAAACCCACAAATAGAAAAAGAAAAAACTTGTTTGTGGATCCATAATTCATCCATTCAACCAGCTTTCCCACCTCAACTCAACAAAGAATCACAGATTACAGATCAGACCCTTTATGTTGTGCTGCAGCTCCTGACTTCGGCTACAAGTTTACGTTTGCATAACAAGCAAGTCGAAAGTCACATTAATGTGCATATCCATTAATAAATGAACAACAGTATTCTGTTCTGTTTTTCAGTAGTGTACAAGGATAACTTAAAGCGAGCTTTGTAGAAACTTCACCACACAATGACACAATCCAAGGTCCCCCACCCCCTCTTTGCCATTCAAATCAAAACTGTAGAGTACAGAGACAGTGTTCATGGCAAGGAAAAATGGAGCCCATTGAAAAGAGATATACAGTCCTCCATAAGTGAAATAAAACACTAATGAAAATCAATAAATTACACTTGTTTGAATGAGAGATTGGTGAACGTATTCGCTTTAGCAATCCATATTTGAATTAGTTTACATTTTTTGAGTAAAATAAAATCAAGAAAAATAGAAATGGTTAAAGAGAGGGAAAAAAAAAAGGCTCCAAAGATCAGTGAAATCCCAACAATAAAAAGTCAATAACCCAGAAAAAGAAGGAACTCACATCCTCTGTCTTTCTAGTTACCAAACTCAACCGACAATGGGTTCATTCAATCATACCTGAAATTTCTCTTTTGCATCTTTCAACTAATGTATTTCAATAATCAGGCATTAGCTGACTGATCTTCCCCTCTTCACCGGCCATCCCCTGCTCTGTAACCCTCAACCAAATACAGACAGCAGTAAAACTAAGCACCAAGCTCAAGAACCCACTCCCCAAACCGATTCCGACGATCGCCATCACGGACAACCCTTTTGTCTTCAACGGCGGCAATGGGTAGCCATAAACGTCCTTGTTTCCTTCAAATGAACTGCCATTGAACTTGGGGAGATTCCCAGTTCGGTTCCCCAGCGAAGGAGGGATAGGCCCCGAAAGCCGATTATTAGAAACATCAAAAGCCGATAACCTTACCAACGAACCCAATTGCTGGGGAATCGGTCCGGTGAGCTGATTGTCATGGAGATCTATAACGTTGAGGTAGGCGCACATAGCGAGCTGAGGGGGTATTTCGCCGGAGAGGCGGTTGGAGGAGAGATTGAGGACGGCGAGGTTGAGGAGCAATTGGAGATCGGGAGGGATGGGTCCGGTGAGGAAGTTGGAGGAGAGGTCGAGAGCCTGAAGGTTGGTGCAGTTGGAGAGGAAGGGGGAGATGGAGCCCCTGAGAGAGAGGTTGGTGAGGGAGAGCTTGTAGATGCGACCGTTGTTACAGGTTGCGCCTTGAAGGTATGAGTTGAAGCCGCTACAAGGGTTAGCGAAGGTGGCTTTGGTCCAGTTCTTAAGGCTGTTTGTTGGGTCTACGAGGGATTGTTTTAGGTTTGTGAGGCAGGCTTCGTCGTATGGATCTGATGAACATGGTGGGAGGTAGGTGCAGGTTAGCAAGAACAGAAAGAAGGGAACATAGAACCCCATTTGAGAATTGAGATTGAGAGAGAATCAACGAGGGGATGTCGGTTTTTCCTTCCTTTTTGCACTTGGTGTAGATTTTTCTTTCTTTCTTTCTATTTTTTACTCGGAAGTCGAAAGAAAGAAAAAAACTTGTTCCACTTCTTTCTTCTCTTCTACTTTGATTTCTTCCTTCCCCCAGTCTGCTATCAAAATTTCTGGGGATTGGCGTACGTTAGCAGTGGCAGGGGGAGGGCAAGAGTGATGAGTGCCAGAACTCTGAAACTTTTCATTTATATTTCGTATTGGGTTTTAGTTTTAGTAAGGGGAGTGACGAGAGAGAGAGAGAATGGAGGTCAATACCCACTAACTTGGGCCTGCGGAGCATGGTAATTGAATATGCATCGTCTGCGCATATGTGGCGTAGGATAGTGACAGCAGTGTCTAAAAGAAGGATGTGCATTTATTTTATTTTACTTGTTTATTTCAATTTTCAAAGGCTGGTGGATGATGAGTTTTTAGTTTTTAGTTTATACCTCTATTTCTATTTTCTAAAGATTTGATCCGTCGATTCCGTTCGAAGGAACGGATTTTTTATTTTATAAATTTTTCTTTTGTTTTTTATCATTAACGTATTAAAAAAATAACGACCATTAGATCTTGTTTGACCTGCTTTCTGACCTATTTCTTGGAACAAATGGTATCGAGCATTGGGTGCGACCATGCGACTACGATGTTGGCATTTGGCAACTTCGTGTTGCCATTTTGCCTAGGATGGTTTTTGGCAGGGGTGTTCATGATTCATGAGTTGGGCTTAACACCCGTGAGAAGGGCCATAATCCCAGTCGGGCTGGTCTGGGTTATGGGTCAATAACTTTTATTTATAATATTAGATTTATAATCATATGCCATTTATATTTATATCTATATTATATATAATGGGTGGATAAGGCGATTTGAGATGCTTTTGGTAAGCTATGTTGTTGGCTTTATAGATGAAGCTGAATTCTGTTGTGTTTAAGTAGTCCAGCTTCAGTCAGGACAAAGCCTGTTCGAACATTCATGCCTTGAGAATGTCTTCACATTTATATGATTTATTTCATGGGAGATATTTCCAATACAAGATTGCAAGGGACTGTTCCAAGGGTGGGAATAGGATTTGCCCAAATAGAAGTTGAAGTTGAAGGAGATGTTAAGGTTGTCATCCAATATCTGACCGGATGAGGCGAATAAACACTATTCTTGCCGATTGTGAATAGATGTTATTGTCTTTCTCCAACTATTCGGTGGTTTTTTGTGCATAAGTTTTGTAAGGTGGCTCATAAACTAGTCAATTTCGCTTTATCTTTAGTTAAACCTTTTATTTGGGCGGTCCTCTCTTCCTTTCTTTTGGAGGCTTGAATTTTAATGTGTCCATTAAATAATGTTTAATGATATCCTTTGCCAGTTAAGACGTAAAAAAATAAAAAAGAAAGAAGTGGAAACTTGTTTTGAATTTATTATAAGTTATAAAAGTTGAATCTAAATTCTATATATCACATATGATTATTACTTATTTGCAGATATGTATATCATGTGCTATTACACTAATATAAAACAGTGGGTTGTTTACAAAAACACATTTGTCATGGATTTACAATATCTGACCTATCCATAGTTTAGATTTTATTAAAACACCCTATAGTTTGCAAACAATTCAACCTTCTATTAAGAATTCTTAGGATTTTTGTCTAGGGGTGTAAATAGATTGAATTTGAATCGAATCAAGCAATATCTAAACTCAATCCGATTAAAAAATTCGATATCCAACAAATATTGAAAATTAGTATTTTAATTCGAATTCAATTAAATATCTGAATACTCAATTCAATTTGATTTTGACCAATTAATTATTTTAGAAAGTTAATAAATATTTTATTTATATAATTTAATTATTATATATAAATTTTATATATTATATATAAAAATTAAATAATAAGTCAAATTCGGATATTTATCGAATCGAATCAAATCATGTCATATTTGAATTCGACTAATTAGATATTTGAATTATCCGAATTCAATTTGATTATGTCGAGTATTGATTTTGAAATCGGATTTTTGAATACCACTGACACCCCTATTTCTATCTAAAAATGGTAATGTAACCATACAAATAGAGAAGCAAAATGTTTGAAAGCATAAATCCATGATTTTTTATTCCAAAAGTACCCATAAAACTTGTGTCAAGCTTCTAGAAAGAAACAAGATTTGACTTTCAAATCTATCAAAAATTTTCTGCTTTAGCAAAATGAAGAAGAGAGAAAACTTGTAGTAAAAATTAAAAGATGAATATATAAAAATAGAAAATTTATAAAATCCCATAAATTAGAGAAAACTTATAATAAAAATTGAGCATGTCTCTGATATCATTTTTTATCACACTGAACAAAATGTGTATACTTTATCAACGATGAAAAGCTTTTTAAAAATACAAAACACAGACAAAGGAGATTTAATATTTGACCCATGACTTGTTGATTGGATTTAACTCTAAGATTTCACACTCCAACCGGATGAGTTAATCAAGTCAGTAGTTATTTTTTATATAAAAGCAGTTTGGTAGTGATATGGTTGCAGAATTCTTTAATTGTAGGCGATGGATCAACCAAATGGTTTAATCTTGGGTTGAAAATGTTGAAATGTTGGTCTTATAAATGGAGGTTGTTTCCTTTGGTTCCGGTTATATGGGTTTATGGGGGAGTGTACTGGATATAGACCTAACTTTAGATATGCTTTCTTTAAAAAAAAAGAAAAGAAAAGAAAAGAAAAAGAAAAGGAAGACGGTTGACATTTATTTTACACAAAGCCGCAACTCTCGTATGCAAAAGTCAAGCACTGTTTGTAGGCACTAGAACAATTAAAAAGAAAAAAAGTCAAGCACTGTTTGTCAAAGTCAAGCACTGATTAGGCATTTATTCTTATAATTTGCCTTCACAACATATGCAAGAAAATAAAAGAATATAAATATAAATATGTAGAATGCATAACCTTGTATTTTGTATATATTAATATTATATATATTTGTATTTGTATTCCTGCCCAATTTCAAAAAAATACAAATAAAATGTACAGTACAAATACAAGATTTATAATATGATTCATAGGTCAAATATGAAATCTTTCCTGTTTTATTTTTGTTTCCATTTAAGTATATTTTTCGTCATTCTATGTTTATAATGATAAGTATCACATTAATTTATCTCTCCTTCACCTGCCTTTGCAATCACTGGATAGTAGGGCAGTGTAGTGATGATGGTGTTGTAACATCATGATGTGATTTTACTTCATTTTTATACAAAACTTCCTCCTTTGAATAATTATGATATTAGGGGTTGATCCATATAACCTAAGTGGTTGAAAGATTAAATCCTTTGATCCGGTCTATGATTTATAGGTCAAATATGAACTCTCTTAAGTGTTTTATTTCTGTTTTCATTTAGTCTTTTTCGTCATTAACAAAAATTAGTTTTTATTCATCATACTTGTTTTATGTTTAATATAATAAATTGATTTATTTGACCTAAGCAATTGAATTGCTAACATACCAGTCTCTCATTTAGATAAAAATAGTTCCATTTTGGGTTGGCCTCAAAAATATTTATAAGGAATGTGCTTGTTTTTACGTGAAACTAGTTTCCTCCTCCTTCCCCACATTTTCACACTAAAAATTGTGTGGTTTCATTTTCCAAGAATTGAGAACTTTAACCCCAGCTTTTTCACATCCCATCTCCTCAGGATTCAATTTGGGTGGTTTGGTAGGATTGAGGGTAGACCTGTTCATGGGCTGAGTAAGGTTGGGTTCGGGTTGGCTTTCTTTCTTCATTAACAAAATTTTTTCAGGTTTAAGCCCGAACCCAGTTCGACCAACGGACCTACAACTTAGGCCCAAGTTTGGCCCTTATAAAAAGTCCAAAACTCGGGTCCGAGCCCGAAACCCAACCTAACAAAATGATTGCTTTTTCTTTGCCCGTTCCTGAGAGTCTAAGCTCGCCTCTAAGAGTGAACGGTGCCTGAATTCATCACCGATTCGGTTCCTGAGAGTCTAAGAGTGAGGAGAACTGAAGGTCTGTTTGGTTCTAGGGAATAAGACACCGGAATCAGAATCAGAATGGGTCATTCCAATTCCGGATGTTTGGTCAACCGGAATGGGAATGAATAGGCGGAATGTGATTCCCGACCCCCTCCCCCGGAATGTGATTTCCATTCCGCCTACAATCGAAATCAGAAGCATTGGTGGCCTCACAAGAGAAAGGTGGGTTTCACTTTCTATGTTTCGTTATTCGTTTTTTTCTTACTGATGATCTACTGTGGGGGATTCGATTTATCACCTTCCCTCCCCTGCTGCTACTGTTGGTGTTTCACTTTGGGTTTTTCGGACTGCCCTGCGGTCGACTTAGATGATCTTCTTTTTTCGGGTTTTCTTCTTGCTTTTGGTTTGGTTTGAACGATTTCAAATTGACCCATCCTCACCAGTGAGGCCTTTATTTCTGGGTTCCTTCTGATCGATTTATTCAATGGCATTGTTTGATTACACCGGAACGCCATCTTAACTGACATGCATTTTCTTCTCAGGTCGTAGACAAATATGTAAAAGACGCTCGACTACTAATCGCAACCCAGGAGCAGTAGGAGATCGCCTCGGCCCTCAACCTCCTCAATGCCGCTCTTGCCCTCTCTCCACGTCTTGAGTCGGCTCTGGAGCTCAAAGCTCGATCCCTCCCCTACCTCTGGCGCTTCAAGGAGGTCACCGACATGCTCCAAGAGTACATTCCGAGTTATAAGATGGTCTACGAGGAATCGTACCTCTCCTCCAATAACTCTTCTCAGCAGCTCTAAAGGGAGCGAGTTAATCTCCTCTCGTCTGACAACTCATCAGACTTTGCAGATCATAAACCTTCATTCAAATGCTTCACTGTGTCCGACTTGATGAAGAAAGTCATGGCCGGCCTCCAGAAAAACTGTGAAAAGGAAGGCCAGTGGAGGTAATTTCCTCGTTTATTTCTCCATCTATTACCATTTAGCTACTTCTTTTGTTTCGATTGTATCCTGATTTTTTGCTCGGTTCATTCAAAGTTCAAACTGAGACCATTAGAAATTTTGAGTTTTTTGCAAAATTATTGTAATTTCTACAATTTTCTGATTTTCTTGTAATTTCTGCAATATACAATTTTTTGCAATTTCTACAATTTTTGCATAATTTCAGGTATTTTCATGCATTTTCTGCTTTTTTATTTTTATTAGAGATAAAATTGGAAATCAAGACTGATTCCGATTCCAGCCTTTTGATGAGTCAAACAACATCAATCGGAATACGATTCCTATTCCTGTTTGAACCAAACAGGTGGGGAGTAGACCATTCCGATTTCGATTTTAAGGGATTCCCATTCCGATTCCGATCACGAACCAAACGGACCCTGAGAACAGTGCCTGAGTTCGTTGTCTTCGCCGAGAGTTTGAGCTCGCCTCTGAGAGTGAACAGTGCCTGAGTTCGTCACCATTTCGGTTCCTGAGAGTCTGAGAGTGAACGGTGCCTGAGTTCGTCACCATTTCGGTTCCTGAGAGTCTGAGAGTGAGGAGAACTGAGAACAGTGCCTGAGTTCGTCGTCTTTTCCTGAGCTCGCCTCTGAGAGTGAACAGTGCCTGAGTTCGCCGCCGGTTCGGTTCCTGAGAGCCTGAGAGTGAGGAAAACTGAGAGTGAGAATTGAGAACGGTGCCTGAGTCCGTCGTCGCTGGTTCCTGAGAGTTTGAGCTTGCCTCTGAGAGTGAATGGTGCCTGAGTTCATTGCCGGTTCGGCGGCTCCTGAGAGTCTAAGAGTGAGGAGAGCTAAGAACGGTGCCTGAGTTCGTCGTCGTCACCGGTTCCCAAGAGTTTGAGCTCGCCTTTAAGAATGAACGGTGCTTGAGTTCATCATCGGTTCTAAGAGTCTGAGAGTGAGAGTGAGGAGAACTGAGAAGATGATGAAAAGAGGGAAGTGGGAAAGGATTAGTCAATTTTAGGAAATTAGGGTTTAGAAGAAACTTTAAAAAGTCGGGCCGGGTCAGGCTTTTTTCACAAATCCCGAGCCCGACCCATAAAATAGTCAAGCCTGGCTTTTAGGCTCGAGGTAAAACCCATCGGTTAAAATTCATGTTCAAGCCCGTCTTGGGTCAGGTCGACTTGTCGGGCTACCCGCCCGACCCATGAACAGGTATAGTTGAGGGTTGGCCTAGGACTAAACCTAAGATACATGACCCAACCCAAGGTGAAGCTTGACTTTTCAAACCTAGGCCCAAATCAATTCAGACTTGAGTTGGGTTGGGTCAGCCCAGGGAAGGTTGGTCTGGTTTGAACAAATTTATAAATATATTTTTGTACAAACACCTTGCAAGTTTTAATTGGGTTGGGTCTAGGACATTAACCCAAACCCAACTCAAGTTAGCAGTCTTGAATTTTTTGACCAGGTCTAACCCAACTAGGAATGGCAATGGGGTGACTCCGGGGCAATGATCATATTCTCCATCCCCCACCCCAATTCTAATCCCCACCAGGGATAAAATTTATCCTCCATTCCCAATCCCTAACGGGGATGGATTCCCTGCGAGGGCCCGAATCCCTAAATTTTTTTTAGATAATAATATTTGAAAAATAAAAATAAAAATTTTAAATTATAAATAATTTTTTAAATTTATTTTAATATATATATATATAATATTATATATTTAATATAGATAATATTTAATATATATAAATGGGGTCGAAGCGGAGACCTCAATCCCATCCCCAATCCTTACCCCCAATCGAGAATTCCTATTAATACCCATTCTCTTTACAACCCCATTGGATCAGAAAAATCGAATCCCGTCGGGATAGGAAAAATTACCATCCCTAAACCCTAACACTCAAAAACTCGGTCAGGTCAGTCCAAACGTATGTAAAAAAGCTAGAATCGATTTCACCCAAATTCGAGTCATATTTGACACACACACATAAAAAACAACATTAGAGAATGTTCCTTTTCTTTTCCCCTTTTTATTCCACAAAAAAATGCAACCTTAGTGACGTGGAGCGGTGGAGGTCCGCTTGGCGTTATTTGCGTAATTCGCCACACTCATTTTGTTTGCAAGTAGCGAGTGCACCACTTTACAATATATTTTATTTTATTTTGGTGTTCCATCGGAAATATTTAAAAGGAAAGAGCATGCAGATTTATACAAATCATAGTTAGTGAGAGTTGTGAGTTGTCCCTTCCCTTTTTCTAAATTGTATCTTTTTCTCTTGCTGGTAACTTGTCAAACATTTATTCATACAAGTACCAGCTTTATGGCAAGGTGCCAACTGGCTAATTGGTAAAATTTCCTGTTAATTGTAGCGTAGATTTGGTATCAAATCTCACTAAAGGTTTGGAGAATGAACTATACCTGTTGAACAATTGATCCGTGACCTACAGATGAAAATGGTTCAGCTTTTAGGTTCATTTTCAACATAATGGTGTAGCCCCATGGAGCCCAAAAACCAGCTCCATGGAAGTTCTTTAAATGAGGAACTAACCGCCCCGCCACCTATCCAACTCACGCCAGACGCTGGCATGACCACCATATCAGCAGTACATAAAATTCAAAAGATGCGAATTGGGATCTGCTCACGATAGAACACATTCCAGCACGCTTCCAACAAGATATAATACCGCATATCTCAGGTTCAGTTCACACAAGACGGTTGCCAACAACTCCGGGCTGGCTTGGGTACATGGGTGTCTACTACTGCTTACTGCTACTGGGCTGAACATATATAAATGTGACCGACCCGACCCGACCCGACTCCTGGTGGTAGGCTTGTACCCAGTAGGCAGTACCCACCATCTTTGTCTCATCAGGTGCAATCTGGAGACACTACGCCAATAACGAGGAGGACTTTAGCCTTTAGGGGGTCGGTCCTTAACTTACGTAAAAGAAAAACAAAGGCCTAACATGAATGTCCGCAAACCAACATATTATTATTGTTTGGTCGTTCGTCCCCCAAAAGGGGTAACCTGAATTCTATTGAGACAAGCCCAACATCTCTTTATTGGACTTTTAACTTTATTTGGGTTTTTTTTCCTCAATTATTACTTTTAATAACTACTATTAGGTGAGGCCCTCCACCCCACATCTCCCTCTCACGGTCACGGATTCTCCTCCTCATCCTCACACAGCAGCCCACCAGTCATGGTCGTGGGCCATGACCCACAAAGCACCTTAACCCAAAAATTATGTCACTTCACTCGCAAACAAGCCTTACCAGTTAAATCAAACAGCTAAGCGTTGTAGTAAAGGAGTTGGAGGGATTATACTCGACAAGTGATGGATGATATGATCTCTCATATCTGTGGGATTTTATGTGGACACATCAATACATAAAATAATAAAGAAATTAAAAAAGAAAGAAAGAATTTTGTTGCCTGGGGCATGAGTAGCTAGGGAACAGTAGACACAATGGATAGGGAGAGATGGGACAAGGTCACGTTTGGAGTGGGAATTGGACGTGACCCATTAATTGTATCCACTTGACCACCTTACATGGAAAGGTACTCTTTACCGTTTTATTCTTCCAAAGGGCCCCTCAACACTAGAATTGGGCTCTGCTCCTCACACAGGGCGCTTCACAAAGATTGCACATGCATATCCCACCGTGCATTGGGAACATCTCCCATAAATAATAACACACAAGTAAGGGTAGGATGTGCCTGTAAGGTCGGTGTGAGACGCCATGAGTGAGGAGCAGATCCGGTCTCGCTTAAAGATGCTATTTCTTGTCTAGCTTTGTGCTTCAGTCTCTCTTCTGGACCTATCTGTGTTGCATTTTGCCGCTTCCTTGCTTCCTAATCCAATCAAAATTACGTACATAGCTCTTCCTACAATGCAACCTACCAAATTATACAGTGCAAAGGAATGAGTCACAGCTAGCGTATAGTAAATTTGCGTTTCAAACCACAAGCATGAACAACAACACGTGATCAGAAAGTCATACAAGATAACTACTGTGACTGTGTGGAGGTTAGCCCAAACTATACAAGGGTAGCATCCCAAAATTTATGGGCTCTTTCCTGTTGCAGGGTAATGTAAAATTAAAAGATGGCCCATCAACTTGGTGTGTGATACAGGGATGGGAGGAGCAAGTTGGAACCTTTCTGTTCTTCTCCTATCTTTTGCCAATTGGGATCTATTTCTCATAGACCTTTCCTTACACTGACCTCATGGCTATATCCCACTATGTATCGAGAACTTTCGGTGTAAGGAACAGATCCCAACTTCTTTTTTGGATGCATCGTTTATAGGGTTGCTGATTCAAGCTTTCATATTCTGTTTATTCTGTTGGAGAGAAAGCCTGGAATATATGGAGAAAAGGACATTATTAATGAATTTGTGACTCAACTCAACCTACAGTCTCACACTGAAACTCAAAGTAAGCAAGTAATTAGAAATCCAAAGCGAATGTGGTATGATATTTAGGACAAATTAACTAAAGATGCGGCAGACGGAGAAGTATTTAAATATATCAGACGCATGGAGGAAACACAATCCACAGGTTTGGTTGACCATAAAGCCATCAAGCATTTAACTACTAGTTTACATATTGTGAGAGTCTCACGAGTCACGAGAGCCTAGACAGAGAAGGCTTGGGTTCCCGTCAAGCTCCACTGCACTGAGCCAATTGGGTTTTAGGCCGTAGGTTAATGGTAATAACTAATAACGAGGATATATATCATTATTATACAAATACATTCAGAATATTTAGAGAGAGAGAGAGAGAGAAACAAGTGGTGCAGATGCAGCCCGTAGACTGCTGCATACTCAGCATACTATTATTTTGGCCATCGGCATGAATCCATGACCAAATAAGCCAAGCCCCGTTCTGTGTTGAGTTGGTTGGATCATTGGGTGGGTGTCAGATGTGTCGTCAATAAATACTAGTGGTACTAGTATAGGATGCGATCGGGAGTCCCGATTGTCAGATCAATTTGGACGTTTATTATATGGAACTAGTGTTATCTTGGTTGTTATGGGACCGGGAAAATACTACGGGCTGAGTCCTTCCGTATGATCCCACATGTCTAGGATCAGGGGCCAGGACCCACGCCCACGCCACACGCCACTGCTTTCAATTTCAATTTGAATACTTAATTTGGAAGTTGGAAGGTTCACCGCATCTATATATAAAGGAATCTGCATATATGATGCATGATCGCTCGGGCCTCAGAGTCTCAGAGATAATTGTCCCTTTGGGGGGTTGGGGCTGAGTAGGATGTAGGTTTGAACTTTGAACCGTTGAAGCCAGTATGTATAATGTATCAGTAGTAGAGAGATGAGAGATGAGATGAATAGACTTACTAGGTTGGAATGGACTATGGAGGCTTTATTATATAATTAATCTAAAAACAAGGAGAAGGAGACCTTTACACTAGCTAGGGTCGCTCGTGATTCACTGGTTTTGTCAGTGAATAATGAATGGGTCGCAATAATCAGCTCAGTTTTTATCAATGGAGTGCTTTGATCGTGTCTGCTTGCAATTTGCAAAGCGCATCCTGATTCCTTTACTAGCTTGGATGTCAGCCTTTCTCGATTTCTGAAACGCAATAATTGACCAGACGATCGTCTTTCTTTCTTTCTTTCAGCAATATAGGAGATCTCAGATCCTCCACCTCCAGCCTCCATCAACACTACAGTATAGCACCATTATATTAAACAATTAATATCGGGTTTGTCTAATTAGTAAGTGAATCTAAGTTCCTTCCTTCCCTCTTTCTGGGGCTTCTCCCCAACCTCTCCATCCTCTCACTCATCACTTCACAGGTAGAAATGGGTAGAGAGTCAGTCCTAGCTATTCGTCTTCCCTGTTCCTAGATTCCTTTTTTTATGACTATACTATACAAGGGGCACAAAAATCCATATTATACTCTGAGACCACACTTAAATTATTATTAGCTCTAACTAGTTAATGAAGAAAGACACTCAGAATCACTAGATCAATTGGCCTGTACTTCGGGTATTACTGCTGCTGCCGGTGGTGGTGGTGGTGTGGGCCATATCAATCGGACGTTACAGACTTGGCATGCTTGTGCATCACGTGGACAACAGATGGATGAAATTACATGGAATTTTCCTTGGCCATTCCCCCATAAATTATTGCTTCACAAGTATCTTTTATTCTAATTTCTCTTCATTCTCTATTTTCCTCTTTCTTTTCCATTTTCCAACCTCAGTCAGTCAGGCCTCGGCTTCCGTCCTTTGTCAAAATTCTACACTTGCATAGTTGCATGCTGGTATGAAGAATGCAAGGCACAAGTATGAAATCCGTGGCGAGTTAACAAATTAAAAAAGAAAAAAAAAAAAACAAAAACAAGATTCAATTAAATGGTGTTGGTGTCCCACCAAATCAGGGATTTAGGGAGAGCAGCTACTTTGATTTGACCTGAGCGCCTGAGCGGTGAATGAGTGAAAGTAGTGAGGCATAGCAGCACAGCACCACTCCCTTCTTAAGTCGGAGCTTTCGTTCTCAGGAAGGGAAACCGCACAATGGAGTTTGGGGTCCCAATCATACACATCAATCAAAAGCGCCAGTTAATTAGTACCGCCCGCTTTGTCTCTAACTTTACTTCTCTTTCCTGCCACCCACCCTATAACAGACAATCTATACAACCCTTCCTTTTAAGTGTAGAATGTAGATTCAGACTTCATGAAGCAATTCCTCGAATTTTATAACAACAGAATCTAGCCTGAGCCCCATGTTCCCAGAAATTCAATTGCTCCAATCCAGATAATTGAGGTACATGCTCGAACACACCCAGGAGGAAGCATGAAGCAACATTGCAGTCCAGACGTGAACCCTGCGCAGCCACTGGGATTCTCCAAACATGATGGAGATGGAGCTGGGCCGTAATTAACTCTTCTTTTACCTGCTTTAATCCCTTTTTTTTTTTTTTGAGGAATCAAAATCATCATAATAGAATTGGAATCAAATCACTAGCTCAGAACGTTTTTCCACACTTGGAATCGAGGGCCTATATATCACATTCTGCCCACATACCAACAACTTCGAGGGCCATTGCGTATGAGACGACCTTAAAGCTGTTTGTTGAATTGCACCACTAATAACTTCATCCCCCACTAGGCAGTAGTGTTTTGCTTTTACCTTCCTCGAAATCATCCAACCAAAATAGAGCTACTGAGCCAACTCCAAGCCTATCTATATTTTTTGTCCTTTTCTTTTCGACTGTTGTTTCCTGATTTGCATGCAAGCCTATTGTCCTGTAAAGGGCCCTTTTCTCAAGCCCAAATGAGGTTCACACATGTTTTGGGGCTCTCAGAGGCCTCGTCTATTAAGTCATATTGTGGTCTTTTTGTTAGCTGTGGGCTGTGCTGGCCTACTACAATGCTCAAGATACTTGGTGTCAGCATCTACCAGCATCATCTTGCGAGTCCCGACCAATAAAAAGCCTCCACGCAGCAGCTCAGCCTCTCAATTGAAAAAGTAACGGGAGTCCAGACTAACGACAATCTTGGATTATGAGGAGGGGTAATTTGGTTTTTCAATCACATCATAACACGTGGCATCTTACAACACTTAATTGACACCATGGCATTATCTAAGTATACCGCTTCGTAAACTTCACAACTGCAACAGGGATCTCCGCACCACCCTATTACATCGAATTGCGAACTAGGTAGGAATTTAGGTCAGTGTAGGAGGTGACCTGCTTCTACCGAATTGCCCTAACCCCACCTGACAAGACATCAGGTCGGCATGAAAGGCAACCTGCTTCTGTCGACCTAAGTTTAAATAGTGACCTACCGATAGAGGTGTAAAATGATCTGTGTCAGGCAATCATGTTGTGCTGGCCCGCTGCCGTCCTGGAACATGCCTCCCCCCAAAGATAACTTGGGCGGTCAGCCCATTCATGGCCCAAGCCCATTTGGGCCCAAGCCGTGCCATGCCATGCCATGAGCATTGGTCGGGCTTGGGTCATGCCACAAGCCGGGCCTTGGACATGGGCTGAATCGGGCCACATTGTTTTTTTACCTTTTTTTTGTTTTTTTATTATTTTATTATTTTTTTGCTAAGTAAAAGTGTAAAACTAAAATATTTAACTTGCCTTTAGGCTTTGGGAAGTAAGAACTATTTGAAAAATAAGAAACGAGAAATCTAACAAATAAATGAAAAAATACTTTACCAAATAAGAATGGAATAACAAATTGGAATTTTATTTCATTTAAATTTGAATGATACAAATTGGAAGAAAAAAATGGAATAACAATTTTGAATTTGAATGATACATATACTTTACCAAAGCATACAATGGTTGGACACTTGGATGAATGAAATATGAAAATTGGAAATAAAATAAATTAATAAAATATAAAAAATATAATATAGTTACAAATTGAAAATACAAAATTACATTGTTGAAAAATAGCAAATAAATTAAATAAAATTAAACAAAATTTATAATAATTTGAAAAAATGCTATACAACTATTGTTCATGAATCATGACTTTCATCATCTGCTTGAGGTGAAATATTGGGCGTAGTGTCATGCCCTCCTTTGTCTTGTAATTCATCTTCGGCATCCAGCCAATCTTTAAAGCAGATGCATATCTCTATACGTTCATCATTCATACAACTTTTCTTGTCATCCAACACCCTAGTATCTGCACTAAAACAAGACTCTAATGGAACTGTAGACACCAGAGGAGTTAGTAGATCATGTGTGCCATGGCGACGAGAACTGAATAATTTTTTGAATGTTCATTCCACCATGCTAAAATATCAAAATTATTTGTTCCCTCACCTAAAGAAGAAAAGTTTGCTTGTAAATAAAAATTAAGTTCAATCAATGAACTTTTTGTTGAGGTAGTAGATTTCTGCCTTCTATTTATTAAATAAAAAAGTTTTTCTCTTCTACTACTAGGCTCAAGTTCAAATTTAGAAGTAGAAGATACAACGGCAAAAGTTGTAGAATTATTTCCCGTTACTTTAGATTCATATAAACTATACATTTCAAATAATAAATTATTAATTTCTTCTTTTTCATTTCCAAATTCCAAATTCAATATTCATACTTTCACAATATGTTTTAAGTAAAATATCTAAACCATCTTTCCTAATCCTAGGATCTAATATTGTAGCTAAGCAATAAAGGGAAGAAATGTTCTTCCAATATTTTTTAAATTTATTTTCCATTATTTCAACAATACTTTTAAATTGTGAATTACTTCTATATTTTGCAAAACAATCACTAATTGCCATTAATTGATAAGGTAAATTACAACTATTTGGATAATAAATACCCGATAATTCATTAGTTGCATCATAAAAATGTTTTTAAAATATCTCTTATACAAATTTCCATTTCCCAGTCTTCCTCAAATATAATATAATTAGGCATTTTTGCATTATAAAAATCACTAAGAATTTGTTTATGAGAAATACAACTTTCTAACATAGCATAGGTATAATTTCATCTATGTTTAACATCTAATATAAAATGTTTATATTTTAAACCATAATTATGAGATAAATATTTAAATTATTGTTTTCTTGCTCCATAAATTTTAAATATATATATATATATATGATACAACTTATAATTTTAAAAATATGAGTAGAAATAATATTAAAAGCATCATGAATACATAAATTTAAGATGTGGCATGCATATCTGATATGAAATAATTTACCATTTAAACATGATTTTAATTGAGATTTTGAAATATTTATTACGAAATCATTACTACTAGCATTATCAAAAATAATAGAAAATAATTTATTCTCAATTCCATAAGCATGTAAAATATTTAAAATGCTTGCAGCAATAGCTGGGCCAGTATGTGGCCATTCAATAAAACTTAAATTTCTTTTATTTAAAAGCCATTTTTCATCAATAAAATGACCGCTAACACTAATATAACTTATGTTAAATTTAGAAGTCCAAACATCAGAAATAATTGCAACTTTAGAATTAAGATTTGATAACATATAAATTAAATTTTGTTTATATGAACAAAAAATTTTTAAACCATATGATCTAATAGTATACTTAGAAACCTTGTCGAACAATTTCAGCCTCCCTGCAAAAATACCAATACATCTTTACTCGCCTAACAATTTCAGCCTCCCTGCAAAAATCTTCAACTTGTACATGTAAAACCTGAAGCCACTCTTCTAATGTTCTAACTTCACACTTCAATTAAATCAATCATCCTTGAATACCTTGTCGAACCACCCTTTTGGCCTTTGCATAATATGATCCGAGTCCTCAACCTCTCCACCAAATGTTATTGGGTTGCACCAAGAAATTCTTTGTATTTCTCTACAATTAACAAGATACTCAATATTCAGTCATAGTAAAGCCACCATATAAATTCCAAAGAAAAAATTGAATATATTCATACATTCTACTCCATGCTAGAATGTAAACATTTTTGTCTAAATCTTTTGGATTTTAGTAGATAGAACACTGGTTTCCAAATTTGAGCAAAATGACTTAGGGATCAAAAATATCATCATTATTTTAATACTCTCTAGAAGTAGTTAAAAAAAATAAGGAAAAGCAAAATAATTTATTTAAGAGAAAACTAAATGAAATGCCAAAACCAAGAAATAATATAATATAAAATATAAACAAGATGAAAGAACAGAGGCCACCATAAGTCGTTTATAATAAATTTACAAATTAAGAAATCGTTGACAAAATATTCCTCAACATATTCAAGATTCAAGATCTAGGTATCAAGGTAATACATACACATTCAACTCAGATTTTTAACAATAAATTTCATTCTAATCTAACAATGAATACCATCAGCAATAAAACAAACAGGCAAAAAAATCTCACAAACAAATGAGGAAACTGATTACCAAAAAAAAAAATGAGGAAACTAAGGCCATGTTTGGTTTACTGCTCTGTCCTCATTCTCTTAATTTTTGCTCATCTTATGCAAGAATGGGCAAGAATGAATAATATTAGAGTGTTTGGTTACAAAATTCTTGCCTATTACCAAAGAAAAAAAAACGAGGAAACTAAGGCCATGTTTGGTTCACTGCTCTACGCCTCATTCTCTTAATTCCTACTCATTTTAGGCAAGAATGGGCAAGAATGGGCCACATTCTTTTTAGAATGAAAAATCGGCCCCATGGCACAAAAATTGACTAATCTACAGCATGAAAAATAATCATGTCCCATCTTGCTCATTTCATTCTCTGAGGAAACTCTACCTATATAACTATTGTCATAGATGTTTACTTTTGCTAAAGTACTTTTACAAACTACTTTATAAAAGTATTTTTATATGAAAGCACTCTTACTAAAGCACTTTTACGAAGTACTTTTATGAAAGTACGAAAGCACTTTTAGGAAAGTATTTTTATAAAAACACTTTTATGAAAGTGCTTTTATAAAAGCATTTTTATGAAAGTACTTTTAGAAAAGAACTTTACGAAAGTAATTTCACAAAACATCTATGCCAATCGATAAACATTGACTATTGGAGACCTAGGTTGGTGGTTTGTGAATACCAACACAATTTTTTTTGAAGAATGGAAATATGCAACATAGGACACTTGTCAGTTTGAAAAGAATTCATTTTTACAAAAAAAATGTTTGGTTAATAGCAATATTTTCTTATTCTGCCTAATTTTACCCATTCTTTTTCATTTTAGTATTTCATGTTAAGTAAGAATAAGAAAGAATGAGAATTGAACCAAATATGGCCTAAAATTAATCTAGTTAGCTGCCCAAGCTTGCATTTGAACAAATGCACCTTAAACAGGGAGTATTTAGATGCCTACATGAAATCGAGACACGAAGAGAAAATAAGCAGCAATCTTTTCGCCCAAACAAAATTTGGGAGTAAGAAAGTAGACAAAGAAGAGAAGTTGAATATGTCGGAGAAAGCTTGTGTGTTTACTGTGAAAGAAGAATAAGAAGATGAGGAGAAGACTGGAGGGATATATACCTGGTTATGCCAGAGAAAATATCAACTCAACAACAGGTCTTAATAGAATTGAAATCTCATTTGGTTTGGAGTGCAAGACTGCCGTTAGTCTGGACTCCCGTTACCTTTTCAATTAAGAGGCTGGGCTGCTGCGTGGAGGTTTTTTATTGGTGGGGACTAGTAAGATGCTGGTCCAAGGGACAAGTGGATGGATTGGCTCTTAACAGTCATAGGCCCTGAACCTGGCCCGGCCCATGGTCACCCCTAAGTGGATGTGGTTTGTAAAGAAAGGTCTTATGATTTATGTTGGTAACCAGAAATGCAGATTCGAATGGCACCCAAAAAAATGAATGAAGAACAGTGATAAAAAGAAGCAAGAAAAGAAGACACACGGACTTACATCCCCTATGAGTGGATAGTCAATGTAGGTTTCAAGAGTTGTGAAAAAACCAATCCAATAATTGGGAGATTGAATCCTTATAATTCAGCTTAGATCTCCATTATTGATTCAGAAAACACCTTTCTAGCCAAACTTATAAGGGGGGTTTCATGGAATACAGAGACTGCCTACCTCAGAATCGTCTAGAATGGATTCCTATTCCTAAGGGATGGGGACATTTCCTCAAATGAAGGATTGATATTCCACCAAGAATAGAAACGAGCTTCAGATTCCATCCAATCAAAATTTGAACCTAATTCTAGACACCTTATTCTAACAAACCAAACGTATCTTAAGAGGCTAAGAAGCCTAAAAACACTTCCCACCGAATCAGATAAGTCCCCCCCCCCCCCTTTTTTAAGAAAGTTGGATGTCAAAATATATCTACACTTTCAGTTTCAGTTGTCAATGTTATTTGTTGAATACCTCGTAATCAGTGTAGCTCGGCAGCCCCAGTTTGGTTATGTCGCCTGAAGCTGAGCATAATTGTTTGATTCCTCTTATTAGCTTAAGACTAGTTTTCAACTCGTGATGCCTTCAGCCTTCCTAGCTCTAGGATCTTGTGTATTGTTTAACATTAACACTTCATCGAAGTATTAATTCCGATTTTCGATCTTTAGTTCTTCATAGCAGCATTACAACCTAAAGACTGTTGTTTCAAACTCAAATGTTGCCTTCTCATATGCATACATTCTCGTTTATACTTAAAAAATATTAACCTTCAAAACCTAATCCTGTTCCTTGATATCTAATTTTCTCTTTGTTCCCAACAAACTCGAACAAACATGCTGTAATGTGTGGTATGAGACTACATTTTGAATTTTCATCGTGGGCAAGATAACCGAGAGAGGAAAATTAAATTATTATTTTTTGGAATCCAAACTGTCATTAAATCTGGGTCTTCTGCAAAGTAAAAACACTGCACAAATATCATAAAGCCATACATTGGAAATATCCTTGATACATATATATCAAATTAATGGGAGATGTTGCCAATGTACAACTAAATTTACATTTTTTTCGAGTTTGTGGAGTTTTTTGCTTGTGGGGAATCCCATTAGGATGCCCCTACTTTCCGAATGCAGAGTTTTTGATTGTAGGGAATCCCGTTGTATATTCAATGTATAACAGGATGCTAGTATTACATTCAAACTGTACATTGATAATATCTTCAATACATGTTATTTAAATTCATGGGGAGATGACTTCGACTTCTTTTCCCCAATTATCCATGTCCAAATAAAATCTGGAGTCCAGCATACCAGACTATCAGATATGTTGGTTGCTTATGCTTAGAATAATAATAATAATAATAGAATCTCAAAGGAACACAGCCACAAAGCCCACAAAGCCGCACCGACGGATAATCAATACTTGAGAAAATGACAGCAGAAAAAGATCATCCGAGAGACACGGAATAAAGAACTGCAACTCTCAGCCTGTACCATGCATGTCGGATGTCGCTTATCAATGAATAATCTAAACCATCCAATGCTTAAACCATAACGTTAAGTTTTGCGCTCGTTGAAATGGATGGATCCCGATGAATCGCATGTGGGCTATGTTACGAATACAATGGGAAGAAAGCTAACAACTCGAAGCAAGCACAACTTTAATACTTGAAACCAAATCTCATTCATTAATCTTGACGTAAGCATCTTGTTTACCAGTACAAACACAACTTGCATTAGAGGTCTTTAAACACAAACAAACAAAGCTAGGCTTTCAACAGATGAAATGCACCCCAAATCAAGCTCACAATGGACCCATGAGCTTCAAACGCATTTCTTAACTTAGTGCACTCTATCAACAATCTTTTTGTTACAGATTCTGAAAACTCTAATAAAGCATATCAAATACAACCTCTATACTATAACACCCATGAAAACAATCACCTCTCACAATGGACCCATGAGCTTCAAACGCATTTTTTAACTTGGTGCACTCTATTAACAATCTTTTTGTTACAGATTCTGAAAACTCTAATAAAGCATATCAAATACAACCTCTATACTATAACATCCATGAAAACAATCACCTCTCCCGATCAAGTCATCTATGCTGTCTGACTATACACGGTTTGTGCCTATGAAGTCACCTTCTTCTGCTAAAACTCGAAGAACAAATTGTTAGGAGCAATGGACTATACAGCTCCGAAGAATTTCTTAATTTTTTTTTTTTCCTACTGATCTTGTAGTGAAAGTGTGTAATTAAATGAAGACTGGTTGAAGCTTCCTGTTAGAAGGGATGCAACTTCCCTTCAAAACTCACATTTATAGCTCCACCTTCATGCAGCCTGCAAAACGTAAAATACCTTCAGGATAAATCCAAGTTGTACTTAAAATAATCTAAAACCAACTGTTTCCCTTCTTTTACCATTCTGCTCAAGATTGTCCACAGTTGGATTAGGAACAAACCCCAATTGCATAACATTTTGAAGCTCATCTTCCCATGCACTAGGTGCCTGTAGTAAGAGGCCTTGAATCATTTTCTCTGACCAAGAAACAAGAGGAGTGGAGGAAAAAGGAAAAGGAGATCCTTCAGCTTACCTGAGACATGGTGGTTAACTGTGGATTTGAACACTGGACTAGAAAGGCTCCATCCGGCTGAGTGATGTGTTGTTGTGGAAGAGAAGAGCTCATTGCTGGAGCAAATCCAAGAATACCTGAACTGCCACCCCGCGAATGAAGAATCTACAGTGAAATGAACTTGATAAAATTCGTAACAAGCTCTAGAAAATTTATGCTTAACCTTTTATTTATAGAACATCTAGCATTTACCTCAGTCTTACTTACATCTTTTGAAAGAATCTGTTCTATATCAATGTTTATCTCGGGATTGACAGTGGCAAGTTTCATAGACAGAAACTGCATAAACAAAATATATAGTTCCCTTTAGATCACAACAATTGGGCAATAAAATTACGAAACAAACTTTCTTTTCTGGTAAACAACTTGATAAGCTAAATTATTGATTCCAGTCATTGAAAGGAAAACGTGAAGAAAATCCTAAGGATCAGCCTTTAATTTTGCATAGAATGACACGGAAAATATAACAATAGGTCCATCATAAAGAAATCATCTCCATACTTGGGCAAAGAGAGCTAAAACACTATTAACTGACCTTGCGGTGGTCCGCTTGTGTTTTAGCATCTGCTGCGACCATGGTCAGTGCATATTCTTGTGACTGCTGAACAAAACAAGGACAAACTGGTGATCTAATAAAAAAGCAGATCACCCGGTTCTTCGAATTTTAAAACAAATGGAATCATGTCTGTGTATTATTGGGCAATTGCAAGAATTTGTACAATGGTCGCAGCAGATATGAGCTCAGTCCACATCCAAATGGTCAGTAAATGCTGAGCAACAGAAGCTAAGTGATCAACTTATGGAAGATAGGATATCATTTCCCATTAAAGAAAAGCTTCATATTCTGTCAGGGAATTAACTCCCAAGGACTAGAACCAAAAGATCAAGTGGACGCCTTTCATTTTAGTGCTGAAACTTGGATGGCTCAGAAATTGGTTCAAGAGTTAGAATAAAAAAGAACGAAAATGACAGATAAAACAGCTATCAGTGGCATCTAGTGGAATTGATTTTCGGAATATGATCATTATGTGCTGAACAGTTAGTCTAGATGTCCATATTCTGTGGAGTTTTCCTTTTCTTCTTCCCTTCTTTCCTTGGTAAGGGTACAGAGGAGTTCATGGACTATACTTTTCTCATAATATATAAACCTCCTGGCTTTCAGAATGTAGCATACCTCAACCTGCCGTTGCAGTGACTGCACATAATTGATAATTTCATCGAGCATTACTGCCTTCCCGGTAATCTATAATTGTAGATGACAGCAATTTAATTAAAAAGTCAAAAGCAGCTAAATAGGAGCTTTCACAAGCACAAAAATACAGAATTTAAACCCTTAAAGTACCTTGTTGCATCCTGGAACAAGATCTTGAAGATATCTCATCCGCTCACTGATCCTTTCTCTTCGAACCTATATATTGAGACACACATGCTCAAAATCTGAAGAAAGACAAGGAAGATCCACCATGAGAAGCACGGATAACTCATAATAAAAACTCACCCTCTCTGCCAGGCTGTGACTATTGGTAGCTTGGCCTCTTCTGGCTCTTACATGGATGTAATCTTCCTTTGGACCTTCCCCATTCTGGGACTGGTCTTTAGCTTGCTTACCTGTTAACTTACAACGCGAATTAGTGCCTGCATTCTGCTCCGTTTTCTGTTTTTTGTCGTCCTGCTCCTTGGGACCAACTAGTATCTCCTGTGAAACTTCTCTTTGCGGTTCAATCTCACTCTGTTACCCATGAAAAATAAAATAAAAAATAAAAAATAAAAAACAAAAAAACTAGCATCTTAAATGACACAAGAGTAAACATCAATATCTTGAAAATAAAAGACCATAAAAATATAACATAGCTTACCTGTCTGGGATCAAGTTGAGAATGGCTCTCAGGCACTCTCTTCCTTTTCTTTCCATTAGGTGAAGGCCCCCCAGTTCCCTCGTCTAAAATATGGTGGTGGTCTTCTTGAAAGACCGTGGCATGAACACCATCCCTTGGACTTGTTGAGGTTATCTCAGTACCATTCTCCTTATTCGAGGAAGGGCAATCAGAAGGACACTCGGAATTAACAATTTGGCCACACGGAGGCAAACCAAAGGAACTAACCACATCAGAGAAGCTCCCACTGCCGAAGCATGGTAACTTGGGTACTAGGTTAACAAGGTTAGCATCAGATGGAAACTGAACAAGGTGAGGATCAGTGCTGATTCCTTGGTTTTCCAGCGAGCCAACACCATAGTGAGAAGTAACAATTTGACGAGATGCCATTGAAGAAGCTTGAAACTCCACGTTCTGTGCCTGTGAAACAAATGGATTCCAAGCAGAACCGAACGATGAGTCTACTAGATTGGAAGGTTTACACAAGGGCATCGTGCTCATTGTCATCCCAACAACCTTCTCAGGCATGTACATCCCTGAAGATGGATAATTTAAAAGACCTCCACCTCTCTGTTGGAACCCCAGATTCCCGTTATCACCAGCACCCATGTCCCCTAAACGAGACTAATAAGTTCAAAACAATCTACTTAGTTCAACCTATTCCACGAAAAAATAAAAAAAGAGACCCTAATTCAGAGTTTCTCCCAAAACCAGGAAATGCAATTGAAATAGCAAGTTAACTTAAAATAGAAGCTCTGTAAATAAAAGCCAAAGTGGGTTTGACTAAAAACAGCTGATAATAACTTGCAGGACTCAACAAGGAACAAGTAACCATGGCAGCTTTATAGAGCAAGGAAGAGATTAAAGCAAAGGATGGCCTCAGTTACAGCATCCTATATACACAAAGGAAAAGGCGAAATCCAGTGCACCAGGCATATAATCTACACAGCACCAGCAACTTACCTCTGCTTTCTGAAACCCTAAATCAGGTCTATACTAATGTTTCTTTAAAAAAAAAAAAAAAAAGCCCCACAGACAAGAAAGTGAACCTTTCAGAGCATAAAGGAGACAAACAAGAAAAGAATGGCATTAGTTAACAGCTCACCAAACTCACAAAAAAAGGGAAAGCAGATTCCCTTTTTCTTTTATTTTTGAAAGAAACGAAATATCAGCATCCCGTAATCAATTAACCATGGACTCAATCCAGATAGGCTTAAAACTCCGTTGTTCAACCCCAAGAGAGGAGCATATGAAACTTGAACCAAAGACAGATGCTGAAAGTAATATCCAACAGAAACCCTAGTAATGCTATAGGGTTGGTGAAGTTTCAGACTTCAAATTCAACAACAAATAAAAGGGCAGTATCAGAATTCAGGATGGCAGAAACCCTTTAGAGATTTTCCCAAAAAAGCTAATCTAAAAATAAATAAATAAAACCTACTCTACTTCAATTACAAAGGAAATGGAATAAGTAATTCAGTGGAGTTCCAAGCTTGCAGCGGAGATCATTACGTTACATATCCCCTAAATGGGTGTGTGATAGAACCCTCAGCGCATCAAATGCTAGTCCAAATCTAGTAATACAAAAATAAAAGACCCCAAATCACCAACCGGGTTATATGGAGAAATCAGAATCAGTAAAAGAGGAAATGTGGATCGTTGAGACTGAGAGGGGAGGGGGGGGGGGGGGGGTTTGCTTGCTTACCTGCGAAAGCTAAACAGGTGAAATGTATGATTCTAAAGACAGACTAACCACTGCCAAGTGCCAACTGCTCCTGCTGCTAAAATATCTCAAAACCTAACCTCTTTTCCTCCCCAATCCAACTTTTTGGTTATTGAAATATTTTCACTTATTTTATTGAGATCTTTGGAGAGAGAGAGAGAGAGAGAGTGTGTGTGAAGAGGTTCTGGTTCTTCTCTTCAACCCCAAGCTTGCTTGCTAGTTGCTATTTGCTACACATCTTTTGCTGACACAAATGCCAACTATCAAACAGGCCCTGCTGTTCTACACTCATATTTTTTCCTGGTTGCCAACTAACCCATTCTCTTCTTTTTGAGAGAGGCACTTGACACTTCACATCATGGAACCCCAATGCGTCTGCTCATTAATCTGAGCCACTCCTTCGGTGGACCAGATTGGGATGCGGAAAGTATGGCCCACTAGATAATGATGCAGATGGGTACACGTGTAGTGCTAAATGCATGATATCTCGTCGTTTATTTATTTTTGTTCTTTTCTTACTGCAACTCTGAATGATCTCTGGTTCGCTCACTGCCACCGAAAACAGTAAAGAATCCTATCGTTTATTTTACCTCCTTGTCCTTGGCTCAATGGCTCCAGCTGTGGTTGGAGGTTGCTAATGCTATGCTTGGTCAAACGACATTTCTTGGTCAATTCTTAATCTCGCTGGAACATGCAAAACCACCGGATTTAGCTGTCAATCTGCATGTGGAATATTTGCATCGGTGACTGTGTTGTGGTCCAATTAAATTAAGATGAATCGTATCTGAGAATGATCGATGGTGATGAAGATAGTACTCAGCTTCTTCTCCTGGGTCTTATCGCATAGTATCATTGGTTGTTTTACACCATACAACCAACTCTAATCAGACTTCGGTCCATGGACCATGGTTGTGTGAGCAGCGGGGGTTCTAGTGTTCTACTACTACTACTACAGTAGTACATTGTCAAAGTGCTGGGTGGGTTTCTGTGTTTTTTTTTTGTCCCTAGTCCCTACCCTCTGAAAGTGGTTGGTTGGTAGTCCGATTTTGGGTTGGACTGATGAACTGGGCATGGCCCGATTTGTTAATTCCTTCACATTTACGAATAACGATGGAATAAATATAATAGTGTTAGTGTTTGTTATGATATCAACATTGAGGCAGGCATTGATAGCAACTTTGGTCCAGCCCAAAATCAGATTCAGCTACAGCTGTTCTGGGACATAAAAAGACTTGGGCCCAGTTTGGCCCAGTGGAGAATGGGAAATTTGTGTCCCTAAAAGCGCATCAAGGGTTTTTTCGCAGTGACATATATAGTCTAGTGAGGATTGTCACATCACAGCCCTGAAATTTGGAATCTATTTGAAACAACAAGCAGAGACAAAACAATTTTCTGTAAGTGTAGGGGATGGATGAGGGATTTATTTAATTATTAGAAACAATAGCTTGACTTATAGCGTTGCTGTTACACTCCAAATGAATTATGATGCGAAACATTGAAATGTGAAAAGTAAAAAAGCAAAAAGTTTCTACGAGCAAAAGCTAAACCAGTTGCTTACTTGCTTTGCAAATGGCTCCAAGGTAACGAACGATATGGCAAACACCACCTACCTTAATTCTCTTTTGGGATCCCGAATTTTGAGAAAATTGAGACCCATCTTTGGAAAGCTCAGTTCAATAATGACAGGGACCATCTTTCATCTTTGGGTTTCTTTCTTTTTGAGATTCATGAATGGAACTAATGGCTGGCACCTTGGGACTTGGGTTGGATTATGGGGGACATGAATGACTTGAACAACTAGGGAGACACAGATTCTATACCAAATACGTGGTGGGCATCCTGGCCAATGGAATGGACCGTGGGTCCATTTGTGAGATCTGCCGAACCAGAAAAACCAGCCAACCAGATTCTTGGTCACCCACCAGAATTAGTTGCATTTGGAACTTGGAAGGACCAGTCGGTTTAACTTTAGCACTTCAGCCCGAGTCTGGGAACGTTAGGAAGAATGCCGGTGTTAAGGAAAGTGGAATCACTTGTGAAGAAGTACCGGGTTGTGCTGACTCCGGTCGGGTTGAAAGACCCGGTTGAGAATTGGCATCGGAATTCGGAACAAAGCATTTGGGAGATAAAAAAGTTCAGAGGGGCACCTTTCCCATTTGTTTTGTTGAATGGGCATCTTTCCCATTGATTCCAATTAGAATTAGAATGTTTAGACCCCACTTTTATGCTGAATGGATAAGGAAGGCTATCAAAAAAAGGAAAATTAAAAATTAAAAAAAAAACAGAGGAAAATCCAAACACTGTAAATTTTAGGTATGAACCACTGCATAACAATTAAATTTCTACAGCTGAAAAGCAAATATACCAAATGTTGGTGGGTCAATTGATAAGTTCTCTCGCTAAGTATGGAGATTTGTGATCAAATCCCCCTTAGGGTTGGTGAGGTTACAGGTGTGGGAGATAGGCAACCCCTATTAAGGGTGCTTACGTTTCAGTTAACTGAATCATGAGTTAATTTTTGAAACTAAATTGGTATCGTCGGTTTTTGAGAAAATGGGGAATTGAAATTAAACGAAAACCAATTGGTTGATTAGGAGGGTGTTTGCTTTCGTGGGCAAATATTCAATAAGCACTATTATATAGGCATCACTTCAGTATTACTTTTCTTGCTTTTCTGTAGGCATTAAAAATGATAAAAGTGAATTTCGGTTTTTGTGTACATCTATTGTTGGGGAAGTTATTTTTTAAAACTTCCGCAAATGGTTGGGCGTTTTTTAGGGCCTACTTGTTATAAACAGTTGTAATTATTACTTTTCTTGATTTTACAAGCAAATAAAGTACAAATATTGAATGAAATAATGTAAATGGAATCAAACACATACTAGTTGATTAGTTCCGTTTGCAATTTTTTTGGGGTTTTTATATTTTCAATATATATTATAAAAATATATAAACATATAATATAACACTATAAATATATTATATATAATACAATATATTATAAATGATGTAAATATATAATATACAATTTATTTAATATATTATAAATAGACAATTAAAAATATTATATATAATACATATCAATCAATTTGGTTAACCACCGATTTCTTTTAGGTAAACCAAAAACTGAACCGGTACCACCATTTTTTTGCAAAACACTAATCAATTGGTTGGGTAAAGTTAGATTTTCTAGTTCGGTTTTCTTTTTTCAGTTTTTGTTGAACATCCATAAACCCTACCCCCAGTTGTGTAGCCCTATGAATAGGGGTGTCAACGGGTCGGATCTGGTTTAGGATAAGGTGTATCATTCTTTAACTAATTATACGAACATTTGTAATAATTATCCATGTTAATAACAACTTAAAACTTTATTTTTATAATATAATTATAACTTTAATAAAATTGTCAGTAAAATAGTAATTATTCAATATATATATATATATAAATCAGGTGTTTTAAAAAAAAATATCTTATATATTATACATCAAATTTATACTTTGGGACAAAATATAATAAAAATTTAAAATTACAAAAAAAAACTAGAAAACCTTTATATATAAGTAACTCAATAATCAATTTGTAACAATCACAAACCAAAACCAACCATTATTAATGAAAGATAAAATCACAAAATTAGAATGATATAATTTGTCCATTGACACACCTACCATGAAGCAAAACAAGGAAAAAGAAAATGAAAGCATACATAATAGAAAATGTAAATTACATGTATACATTATTCCTAAAATACGTAAATACATGTCTAATAAACCTAAAATACTTGAATTTTGCAAGTAAGAAGCTCATCAGGATCTATCTGGGTGTTGGGCATCAATGCCATTTTCAGAAAACAGTGTCACGTAGGCACTACATTAGTTTAAAAAACAGCATCTTATTTGATACTGTTTTTCCATAAAAAACATTGCTTTAGACCATGTCATAAAAATCAGGAAAGTGTAGTCTGAAGCAAAGTCAAATTTGGCATTTTCTCAGAAAACATCTCATTATTGCCAGCAATGCAATGATGTAGCATCATCTTAAATGTTTGATAATATAATCAATGCTGAAATCAGTTCTAATCCAGTGTTGTTTTCCCAAAAAAGCAGTATATATGAGAACAATGCTTCCAACCAACCAAAAAATAAGCAAATGGTGCAGACAATTCACACATAGCCAATAGGTTTTGCAATTCAGATTTCTGAGGGGCATTGCAGTCCAAAAATCCTTATATATATATATATATATATATATATATATATATATATATATATATATATATATATATATATATATATATATATTATTGTTTTGCTTTAGGAGGGAATTTTAGGCGAAGCTACTCAAAAACCCCGGAGATGTAGCTTTTCAACGTCCCCTTCCCCCCTCCAAATTAAAGTTTCCGACTTTATGGCAGGACCGACGTATAACAGGTCGGAGCTTCAGCAGACCCACCTGGATCCAGGTCCAAATCCGCTTTGGTCTTTGGATCATGTCATTGAGATGTACGTCTAACGTCCCTTGAGAGTTCTACAATCCAGATTTTTGCAGTGCAACCGTGGCCGGACCAGACAAATATGGGATCGGATAGGTGCCTTCCGATGAAGATGATGCAGCTGGTCTAATAATCCCGCTGCGCCGGTTCGTTGACCCCACTTAAACTTATTTATTGGGTTAATATATATGGTACCGCACATGCGCAGTTAGAGATGAAACTGTTGCAGCTAGCTGCACCCGAACTTGAACTTTGATGCATACAAACAAATCTGTGCCTGTGTGGATTGCAAAAGCAAGACTGATACCAGGCCAGCAAGTCAAAAAAACACCTGGGTGGTTGTGACTTCTTGACTTTGTGAGTCTTGCGACTTGTGAATAGTGACTGGTTGTTGCGAGTTGCCAAGGAAAACGGTTATGATGCAAACCCGAATTCATTCGGTTACGGATCATGGCATGTGACATTTATTCCTTTCCTTAGCGTTCTGCACTTTAGCAGGTATTTGATACCGTGGCAGTTCCGAGTGAGGTATTTTCTGGAGAAAACTGCAGTGCAATACCTCAGCAGAAACAGCCACAAAATGGCTTTGTCCACAATACCTCAATGGAGGAAGCATATTGCCTCATCATTGTGAGAAATACTCGTCTCTGTATTTTGAGCGGTTGTGAGTTATGCAGATTTTAAGGTGTTTCTGTTTCTATTCGTTTATCACCTAAAACGGTCTAAGTATATGTTTTGAATGTTGAAGTATAAACTCATACATGGTACCTACATAGACTCGAAACGGACGTGCAATTACCACAATACCAAGCACCGTCTCAGAGTTTAAAATTTAGTGTGTTTAGACCACCCAGGTGTGGTCACTGATGATCAGGTCATCAGTTGGTCCTTCCTCTACTAACTAGTAACCTACCTGAGCATTTCCCTACTTTTCTTTCTTTCATTCTTTTTCCACGCACGTATCGACTATCGATACCACCCACAATAATGTTTACTTTAATAGTCGCACCCAACTTGGTCTTCACTCTTCAGGGTTCAGCCATGCCATTCTCCACGGATCCTTCTCGGTGTCTTAAACAAAGCTTTTCTTTCCCTTTTTTTTTTCTCTTTATCCAACAGTGCCTCCGTTTCCCTTTTCTTCGAGCCATTCGAGGTTTTTATACACTACACTAGGCCTTGAGTGCATATCACGTAGATGGATGGCAATCAAAACTCTCGCCTTCTCCATTACAATCATCCAACCTATATAAATATATAAATTGTATGCTATAAGCTCTGTGCACTGGATCACGTTTATATATATAGAATTAGAGCTTGACTACTGCGTTACTCATCAGCCATGAATAAACAACGAGCAACATTAATAAAACTCAACACTTAAATCGAGATCCAATGATATTCATAGTAAAAAAAAGGAAAACCGAAACCCCATAACCTGACCTAAATGCCCAAAACCCAATTGAAGCATAAGCCCCATGAGCCAAGACAAAGTTGTGAAAAAGAAAATCTTGTAGCCATGTCCCCACATTCCAAGAATTTCAATAACAATCCAGCATCTAATAATATGGGGTTAAATGCATTGCATCATAACAACCATCGTAGCCAAAGTAGTCTAAATAGCGCTACAAATCAGAATTAGCAACTGCCTCGACCCCCTCAGGAGGGGTACAGGTCAGGCTCAGGTCGGACCGGGTTAGATCAGGTTTGGGTGAATAATGATCCAACCCAACTTGTTTAACTCCCGACCCTTTCCTTCATATTAGGTTGGATTGTGATCGGACTAGTTCTTCAATCAAGATAAATTCGCTTGGTACCTATAGCTCAGTTTGGAAGGAGTACAGATATAAATGTATAAAGTGCAAATACATTCAAAATAATACAAAATATGTATTTGTACTCCTTCCAAACTGAGCCATGAACAAAGTGATGGTAATTCACGAGTACTGTAGTTATATTACATTAAAAAAATCTTAGCGTTTAAGCTTAAAATTGTCCATAACCCAACGTGACTTCAGGCTACCCCAGTTCCCAGTCCAAATTTGCAGCCCTAACCCATGACCACGGGCTTGTCCTAGCATAGTAGTAGGATTGTATTCAATCTGGTATGGAATAAGGAATCAGCTTCTCAAACCAGAACCCAGGATAAAGTGAATCAGGAAAACAAGGAACACATATAGTTACTATTGAGCTTAGTGACTTGGAATAATACAAGACCGGCCTTTTGCATACCCAAATGCAGCGGGAATGATCAAAATTGATGGTTTAGAAATCCACCAGGTCTCCCACTCAAAATTATATATCTATTGAAGTTATTCAAATTATAAACTCCTGCTACAGCTCTGAACTGTCATTTGTCACTCCAAAGCCTTAATTAACATGCCTCTATGAAGATGTAAATTTCTACCTCCGAAAAGTCATTACTCATTACATGATTACTGCCGTAACAGGCAGTTGTTAAAATATCGACTCATTTCTGCATATTCCAGAATTAGATCCCACCAGATGTAGTATCAATAGAGAGATAAAGGGCATTTTTTATCAGTCAAGGCTGTGCTTGTTTCTCTGTAAATTGGATGTAAGGGTTTTTTTTTTTTTTTCTTGTGTGTGTGTGTGTGAAATATTTCGGCCATCATTTAGATCCTTTTAATACAGAGATAAAGAGCATTGTTTTCACGTCCCTTCACAATTTTTTTTTTTTGGACGTAAATAGCAAAGGAAACAAAATTAAAAAATTTGATGGCCAAAGTAAATAGTCCATTGTGATTCCTTTCAGAGTTTAAACAGAACTATTATTTATTTCTTTATTTTTTGAGCATCTCTATCATAGCTAAGAGCCTAAGACCAAAGAACACAGGGAAAGAGAAATCACCAGTCAACTGAGAGCTTGGCACTTGGACATGCAGACTGAAATACTGCTGGTAGTAGGCCCTATTTTGGGTCACTATGATCACAACCTAGCTACAGAAAGGGAGAAGTGGCGACAGAACCTGCTGGTATGGTGATAAAGTGGCCAAGTGTATCGCCAATGTGGGGTTGTTAGGATTTAGCAAGGTATCATCAGTCATCACAGGACAGCCGATAATGCTAATCATAGCTTAGTCTTCTGTTGATACTTGATATTAGAAAAAGGGTTGACGTAGAGATCACTCTGTGAATGAAATGAAGTTTAATGCATTCAGACAGTAAGGTGAAAACCTTGGTCTGGATTTCCAAGGCAACTCCATATCTTGTTCACAAAAATTGACATCTCTATTGCTAGATTGACGAAATAACAGTTACATGTGTAAATGGCCATCTATTTCCATATTTGAAATTTGAACCCAGGAAAAAAAGATTGTGCATACAAACTTGTATCTGTTGGCAAGAAAATGATTTAGAGCTAAGAATCAAAACATATATGCACAATACAATGTAACATCTTAAAGAATCCTACTTAATTACCAAGAAAGGTGACTTATTTATGTATTATAAACAACAATGCTTCAAAAATATTTACATTACCACCAGTACTAGCAGACAGATCCTGCCATTTAAGTTGGGGTTCAATGACTCATCCATATATATATCTAATGCAAGGGAAAATTGCAGATCGAAATGTAGGATCCATTCTGTTTTCTTGTAGAAAATCCAGTAGATAAGAGCATAATTATCAATACCTATATCTGACACTGGTATAGAGTACCTGGGCAGCAACTCTCACCCTCACCTTACAACAAGCTCAACAGGATGAATAGATTACACAGTTAGAGCATAAGAGACCATAAGATGCTAGATTAAGCATTAAATCCACGGAAGTTACAATGAGGTGAGAAGTTTCTCTGTGCAGGAAACCGAGGAAAATCTCGAGCGGATCCAAAAGGAACAGGAGCACCGAAACCTGGGAGCATGTCATAATCACCTCCTACAATACGAGGAACCCCAAAGGGAACAGGGTCTCTCCTCACAGGGAAGTATGGGAACCCAAATGGACGTGGTCTCTCTGGCACGATGCGCTGTTCTCTTATGGTTTTAATCCCTTTTCTCTTCCTCCTCCCTTCCCAACATATAGAAAACCTCTCTTTCCAATTTCCCCCTCCTTGTATTCCCTCAATATCACAGAGTCCAATCTCTTTTTCGAACTTCTGCTTCCATAGATTATTATTCGATGAAAGATATTTCATCTCTGAACAAACACAACCAAACTTGGCAACATCAACACCAGGTAGTAACTCCAATACCCGTATCTTAAGCTCAGTCGGAAGGCGCATGAAGCATGGTGGAGGATTCAATCCAGTCTTATCACATAGATCTATGAGGAGTGGCAATGCAAGCCCATCTTTCACTATCTTCCAGAATTCAAAGACTTCCTTTTCATGAGATGATTTAGAAGAACCATCTTTGTCGATGACACCACTCTGGGAGTTGTAAATTGTCCACACAAAATTTATTGACGGAACAAAACGCGATTCATCCAAAGATAGCCCATAAACACCTGAACCATTTGTGGTTAAAGACCCATAAACATTAACAAATTTCCCCAAAGTCTGAAACTTCAAAATAACGGTTTCCAGAACGCCACATCCAGAAACCAAGAGATCGGGAAGTGTGTAATGTACACGCACAGCAGTAGACATGGATGCCCATCCTTCCGGAAGATGAACTCCATCAATCTTCTTTGCAGATGCAGAATCGAAGCAAACAAACCCAGACTCCAACAAAACCGCATGAACGGCCATAATTAGGAGCTTACGACCGCTCTCCGCGTTGGAAACATCCTCTTTAAGGATCTTTCTCAAAAAGCAAGGAACAGAAGAATTCCCCACTAAGACAGATTCGTCGACATCAACATCTTCCATATCGAATGGTTTTTCATTGAAATTTTCACAAATATCCATGGCTTCTCCTTGCTGTGGATGATCCTCAGGTAGTGTAAGAGTTTCTTTGGAATTGATATCATGAATTTGGGTTTGCAAAACTTCTGGATGCTTCAGGGTTTTCTCTTCGAGATGGACATCAGAAGGTGTACTTGCCTGAATTTGCGGGCTTCCACGCGTAGTTGGTGTGTGAACTAGGGTTTCAGACGAGAAATCATTGGGGTTGATAGTGTAGAAGATCAGATCTCCAGAGTTGATGCCGAGAGACTGGAGAGATGCTTGAGGAGAAGAATCATCGATCTTGTCCTTCCTGTTTAAGGATAGGTGTAACGTCTCAGGGAGAGACGATACCTTCTCGCTAATTGCACTTTTGAGGTCTTGCAGAGAGCAAGGAGACGGTGTTTCGATCTTAAATGTCTCCTTGGATTCTAGACATCTTACCCTGAGCTTCATGGCGATTGAGCCAAGAAAAGATTAGAGAGAGAGAGAGAGAGAGAGAGGCAGAGAGCGGAACGATCGTTCGCCTCCTCTAATTTCTAAATGGGAGAGAATTTATGCTGCCGGAAATACATGATACCGGAAGTGCTTTGACCAATCAAAATCCCGCACTTGAATTTTGATAAAATATCACCTGATTGTTATCATTTTATGATACCTATTCATTGGTTACAAGTTCACCGGTATCATACTATATATGCTGCCTCACCATACTTATATCACAGCACCGACTAACGAATAGCGCCGTAATCGGATCAGATTCAGCGTAATCCGAATCCGATCCGATTGTTGAAAGTTTTCATCCAAAATTAAAATCCGATCGAATTAGAATTACTCGGATTCGAATTGGAATCCTATTTACTCGGATGAGATTCGAATTTAATTCGATTCTACTTTGATTTTTTTAAATAACAAAAATAAAAAATCAATTACTGTTATTATATACAAATTCATATATAGTATATAAAAATATTTTTTATAATTTTAAATATAAATATATTAAATTTATATATTAAAATCAATAAATATTATAGGAAAATTTCTACTTTAGTATCCTAAACTTTGGGGTAGTGTCAAATTAGTACCCGAACTTTCAAATGTATCACTACAGTACCTAAACTTTCAAAAAGTGTCAAGTTAGTCCCTCCCATTAATCGAGTGTTAGTTATTTGTTGAAAATGTCAAAAGTATCGGTTCAAAATGAGACATTGTTCATTATCTTCTACCTTGAGATTGAATCGATTGAGGTATTTGAGATTCTAGACGAATGAAGTTATTGTCTTTTACCTTTAGATCTGAAACACATTCCTGTTTAGTTATTTCTTTACTTTCAGTTATTGTTTTCCTTTATCATATTTCATGTTTTTGTTATTCTTTTTCTTTGATGTTTTTTTTTTGAAAGATGAAATTGAAATTATATTAAGAAACCGAGAAAGATACAAAGTTTGAGATGTTATCTACATCGGGAGTATAAGTATCTAACAAAAAGAACTCCTGAATGAGATTTTTACTTTTATAGGCAATTTGATGTGCAATACCATTAAATCTTCTATTAATATAATTACACTTCACAAATTGAAAGGTTTATAGGAGGCTGATTGTTTGACTTAATAGATGCAAAAGAAGCGATTCAATAGTTCCTTTCCCTTGAAGAGCTTGTATTACTAGTTGTGAATCTGAGAAGAGCAAAATATGTTGCTTTCCAAATCTTTGAGCCTGAAGTAAACCTTGGTATATTGCAAAAAGTTTTGTAGCTTCTACTAAATGTAAGCTTTCCCTTCCTCCTTAGATTTGAAGAAATTCCAGATTTGGATTGAGGAGAATGGTTCCAAAGCAAAATTCATGAGTAGATATCTTCCCTGCATCTGTGAAAATAATTCCATCTATATGTGGCTGCAAAGATATTGTCAAATGATTGCTTGAAATTGGGGTTACATTTTGAGAATCATTGTTAAGAGAAAAGATTGTTAAAAATGGTATTGATTTTCTGTAAAATCCAATGGTTTGAAACAACTATATCTTTAAAAGATTTTTCATTTTGAGCAAACCAAATATAGTAAAGAGCTATTGCAAACCAACTTAGAGATTTTAATAAATTGCTTATTTCTGGGAAAAGGTTATGGAGATGAAGGATGCAATCCTACCAAGTTGAACAATGGGATAAATTGATATGATATTCCAAGGAGATGCAAATAAGATAGATTGAGTGAAGGCACAATCTAGGAAGAGATGATAAAGAGTCTCATAATGATTTTGACAAAAAACACAAGATTCGTCCTGGATATTAAAGATCTGAGTTTTAACAAGAATGAAGTTTTGAGTAACTCACCACATAAATAATTGATATCTAGGTGGGCAGGGAAGTTTCCAAATCCATTTTAAAGCACTTCTTGAGATTATCTGAGATACTTGGGAGATCATCTTGAATTAAATCTCTATAAGCTACTGCTATGGAGAATTTACCTAAAGAGTGTTTCGCCCAAACCCAAGAAAGAGGGATATGAGATGAGTAAATAGGGGTTTGGCAAATGAGATGAATTTGATCCGAATTAAAATATTGATAAAGAATGGAAGTATCCCAACTATCCTGATGAATAATATCGTTAAATTGGAGTCGGGATATATGATGAGGGGTAGGCTGAGGTAACATGTAGAAATTGTCATTACATTGAATCTAAGGCAAATTAGCAATATATTCTGAAGAATAAGGTTTAACTAGGAATCCTACTTGGAAAAGGAGTTGTAATTTAGGCCCATTTGATTTCCAAAAAGGAGAGCTGTGAGTAGGGATAGTAAAAGGAAAGAGAGAATTAGTGGGCAGATACTTTGATTTCCAAATTTGGGCCCAAAGTTTATGTTGTTCATTTAGATACCTCCAAACAAGCTTTTTGAGAAGAATTAGATTAACTAGTTTCAAATTTCTAAATCCTAAGCCTCCAAAAGATCTAGGAATAGCTAGTGATTTCCAAGGACTCCAATGGAAAGGATGGGGATTAGAATCAGATTTGACCCACCATAAGTTTTTTTATGATTTGTTCTATACAATTAATGGTTTTCTGAGGGAGTTGGATTACTAACATAATATAGGTTGGCATGTCTTGAAGAACATATTGGATCAAAACCCTTTTGCCAACTTGACTTATTGTCGTAGATTTCCAGTGATTAAGTTTGGCTTTGAGATTGTCTAAAGTATAAGAAAGATGAGAATGCTTATTTCAACCCCAGAGTAAAGGTAGGCCTAGACATTTGGAATTTGGAGAAATGTTTTGGATATGGAGTTGACGACGAATCATTCTCTGATGTCTTTGATGAAAATTCTTACTAAAATAAATCCTAGATTTTTCAAGATTAATTAGTTGACTTGAAGCTTCTTGAAAAGTTTACAAAATTGTATTCAGGTTGTCTAGTTCATCTCTATGTCCCCTCATGAACAGAAGGATATCATCTACAAAGAAAAGATGTGTGATGGAAGGAGCTCTAGTAGACAATTTAATACCTTGAATCTGTTGATTATTTTTGCTTTGATGATTAATCAGGTAAGGGCTTCCATGGCTAGGATAAACAAGTAGGGGGATAAAGGATCCACTTGTCTAAGACCCTTTGAATGCTGAATTTTGCCTTTTGAAGTACCATTGATGAGGACGGAGTAGGAGACAGTAGAAAGACATTCATGGATGATTTGACAGAAGTCTTCAGAAAAACATAAGGCTTTTAGGACTTTAAGAAGAAAAGACCACTCAAGTTTGTCGTAGGCTTTGGACATATCTAATTTGATTGCCATGTAGCTTGTACCCCGTTTATACAACTTTAAGAAATGGAACATTTCATGAACTACTATGGTATTATCCATTATTTGACGTTTAGGTACAAAAGCAACTTGGTTTGGGGATATGCATTTATCCAGTATTGTATGGATTCTAGTAGCTAAGATTTTTGAGATGATTTTGTAGAGGACATTGCAAAGACTGATGGGACGATAGTCCTAGACTTTGGTACAGTTTCTTTCTTTCTTTTTCTTTTTTGAATTAGGCATAGAAAAGTATGATTGAGACTTTTTAGAAGTTTCTTATTCCTAAAGAATTCTTGAGCAAAGTCTATAATTTCTAAGCACATCAGATCCCAGTACTTTTTATAGACTAAGGCTAGCATTCCATCTGGTCCAGGAGATTTTAAGCTACCAATATTGAATAAAGCTATTTTAACTTCATATTCAGAAGGGATAGCTGAAAGGAAGTTATTCTCCTCCTCTAAGATAAGGGGGGTAAAAAGATCTGACACAAAGGATAAATAAGGTTGAGGTTGGTGGGAGAATAAGTCTTAAAAATAATTAATAAAAACCTCCGATATATCCTTATGATCTGTCACTCAAGCATTATTATGGTCTTTTACTCCTTGAATTGCATTCTTCTTCTATTTGCAAATAGTACTTTTGTGGAAAAAAATTGGTATTTTTGTCGCCCAAGGATAACTAGAATTGTCTGGATCTTTGTCTCCAAAAACTCTCTATCTGTGATTGGGTATCATCATAGAATTTATATAACTGTGAGAGTTTGTCCTGATCCCAAGGAGCTGATTGTTCTACATGAATAATTTGTTGTTCTATTTCTCTCAATTTCTTTTGAAGATCTACAAATTTCTCTTTCCACCATTGGACAAGACCAGATTTCATATGATTCATTTTCTTTGCTAATATATAAGCAGCATAACCTTGGAATTGTGAGTTCCAACTATTTTGAATCACAACATCACAAGAATTAATCATAAATGTCTTTTATTTGACTAGTTAACATTTCCTCCTTGAATACTTATTTCCATCATATTATTATTTAAAATCATATTCCGATATTAGCCGGAAGTAAGTTTATTAGTAGAGTCAAAAGGGGTAGGGTCAGGAGGCATGACAGTACTAGCTTCATTGAAATCACCTATGAGTAGCACTAGAAGATTAAAAGAAAGTAGATTTTGATTCATTTGTGACAAGAATTTGTTTCTTTGTGCTTTAACTAACAGTCCATAAATAAAGCCTAGAATCCAATTATCTAAAAAAGGCGGCAAAGATATTTTGAGAAACACATACCTCGAATCAGACAAAAAGTGAGAGACCAAAAAACCAAACTTCTAACAGATTGCTAGTCCACCAACACATCCTTTCAGGGGAATTAAATAATTGTTAGAATAATGCAAGCTACTCCTCATCAGTTCCAACTCAAGATTAACATTAGGTGCCTTGTGGCTGTTTTGGGCCAGCCACCACCGCCCTATAACAGGTAGAGATAAGGATAAGAGAACTAACCCTTTCTGACATGTGATCTAGATCTTCGTCATGTGCAGTTGAAGAAAGTGCATGGTTGCTCAGAGAATCTTGATTGGTTTGTGTAGAAGGTACTATGGACAGGATATGAACAGTTTGGTTACTTTGGTTGAAAGTTTCCGGTCTATCGTAGATGGGTAATGAGGGAGTATCATCTACTTCCAGATTTTCAAGAAGATCAAAACGAGGTCATTTGCCTCAGGATGAAGAAGCTCCAGGAGTATCAGAGAAGATTTGAGAGAGATGAGATTGATCCTTAGAAGCTAGATGAAAAGTATCTGTAGAAATTCGAACAAAAGTGTGACTAGAAGCATTGGGGTTCAGAGTGGAATCAAAATAAGTGATATGAGCAAGAGTTAAATCAGACTAGTGTTGATTGGCTTGAGAAAAAGAAGTGGTGGGGTTAACCACAGGACGAGGGGTTGGAGCTAGAGGATGGGGTAACTGAATGAAATTTCGAAAGGAAGGACGGACCCAATTACAACAAATAGGGATTTCAACTCTAAGCCAAGGTCTTGGAAAATTCATAATACGTAGGTTAAAGAATTGATCATAAGTTTTCCCAGAGATATAAGGAAGAGGTTGGGAACATCTACGATATAGATGACCTACTCATCCACGCAGAAAACAAGTAACAGGAAGTTCTTCATATCTAAAGGTGACCCAGTTAGTAATACTAAAGAAACAACTTGTTTTCAAAGGTTGGTCCACAGTAATAGTTACTTTTGCTCGAAGATAGTTTTGTAGAACTTTAATTTGATGGGTAGGTCCAATTTGTTCAAAAATGGGACAACCAATATCTTCATAAATGATTTCATAAGGGAGATCATGCAATTGAACCCATATTTCTATTTGATTTAGCTGCCACTCATGTTGGGGACGACTAGGAATCCAAGGTTTAAAAATTATCCATTGGCCATTAAGAGACCAGGGACCATCATTTTGAATAGTGAGGTAATCTTGTTCATATCAGAATCTTAATCTAAAGTGTCCCCTTTGGAAAGGTGCTATCATAAGGTGGTCGGGGTTCATGTGCCAAAGTTCATACAAGCCTTGTTCGAGTTTAGAGAACTGGTTAGTAAGTTTGGGAAAGAGACGACAGATATAGGAGAATTGCCATTGCTCGTGAAGATTTGAAAGGATATGGGGTTGGATATAAACTAGGTCGATACTTTGCATGTTTGGTTCATGAAGCATGCGTTGGAATGCTTCATCGAGAGCATCGATATCATCCATGATTTGAGAAGGTAGAAAGGAGGGAGTTGAAAAGGAGAGGGTGAGGCCAAAGGAATGATGAAGTTACAGAATAAGGAGGAAGGAAAGAGAGAGGGAAAGTTGAGAACTAGGGGAAGAGGAAGAAGATGAGAAGACTAATGAGGCGGGATGAAAGACAGGAGGTAGAAGAAGTCAGGATAATGATTACCAAATGGTAGAGAGTTTAATCGAAGGGATGTACTCATTAATGGAAAACACAGGCCAAAAAGACACGTAAAGCCTACTTGAAAAACTCAAAAAGACTAGCAGATATTTAGTTATAGTAACGAAACAAAAAAAACACAGAAGTAATTAGAAAAGGACTTGGTTAAGGAAAAGAAAAAGAAAGACTAGTTACTTAAAACAAGTAATAAAAGAAACAAAGAATAAACTATCAAGCAAACTTTCGCGTAAAAAATTAACACTCAATTGATAAGCAAGACAATAAAACTAAAGATAGAACCCAAATAAATTAAGTATAGAGTAAGAAAAACAAACTGTTGAAGATCTCTGCTCTTAAGAGAAAAAGGTGATAATCTTCTACGTGATTTTTCTTTGAACCTCTTGTCTCCTAGTATTCATCCAAATATTAAGTTGAGAAGTTGAGATATGCACCAACTGGTTACTTGGTAAGGTCTTTGGCCCTGCTAGTGTGCGAATCCCTTCGCCTCTTCTGTCCATGAGTTTTTCAAAGGTTCTAGAGTTATTGGGTCTTGGCCCTTCAATTAATTTGCCCAACCACCATCAACCACAATCGTAAGAATATTGTCTATTTGATTATACCTTAGAGTCTTTGATAATTAGAATTCTTTTTCTTTGAAGATAACCAATTCAATATCAAGGTATAAGACAATGAACAATGTCTTCTTTTGAAGGGTAATTTTGACATTTTAAATAGATAACTTACGGTCCATTAATGGCAAAGACCAACATGACATTTTTTGAAAATTTGGGTATTAACTTGACACTACCCCCAAAATTCAGGGTACTAACGTAGAATTTTCCCAATATTATAATATAATCAGATTGAATAGAGTCAAATCAGAATTCTATCCGATTACACAAATATATCATCTAAATTCAAGACAATCCAATCAGATGTTGAATGAGGCTACAATTTTTCATGTATCATTGACAAGAATTCTAACAAGGAAAACCAAACCATATTGGTCAAATGATTTGGACTATTTAATTTCTTGATTAAATTTCAAAATAGGTCATGTTCATAGCACACGGTTACAAATATATTTGGCCTGGGTCATGAAGGAAAAGGTAGGGTTGCAATAGGGCTGGGTTAGTTCAAAATAAGATGAAACTAATGTTACGGTTAGAGTTGATTAGTATGAATCCAACTCTTTTGGCTAGATTAAAATAGACCCCATGTATTATGGGATTAGTGACAATTATCACCTTAACTTCCACTTTGCGACAAATAACTCATTCATCCAGGTAATTAACTTCAAAATAGATTCTCATTCAGTTATTTAAAATTTTTAAAATTTCCAAACCACCATTTTCTTATTTATTTGAATGGTTTTTTATTTGATTAGCTTTCTAAATATGATATTAAAGTCCTCTTAATCATGCTAATAGATCCTTACAGATTTCTTCTAAATAGATATAAATTTAAGGTTTTGTTTGTTTTTGGGATAAATCTCTTAAATTATCTCTACTGTTTAGCATAATGACACACAGTACCCTATTTAATCATGCTAATAGATCCTTAAGTTTTCTGACAATTGTCATAATACTTAAATGAGGACGGAAAAGTTAATTTTACATTTTTATCCTTTATTTTTGTCTCTCACTCAAGTGTTTGTTTGGTGGGTTCCCCTTTCTCAACTGGAGTACTGATTGCGTAACTGCAGATTGCCCATCCGGTCAATATGCTCAAAACAAATCCGCATCTAGGTTTTCTTTTTCTTAATAGCGCTTCTGTGCTGCTTTTTTTTCTTTGGGGGTATCATTTCAATATGGTTTCCCTGTTTTCCTTTAGCAGTGTCGAGGCAGCAACTATTGGGGGTTTGGGGAAAAGGCCAGTGTCGAGGCAGCAACGGTTCCACTCCCTGTCTTTGGCCCCATCTTCGTCCCTTTCGACGGCCAACCTATCTCAAATATCTTGAGCTCAGAAAGAGCTGAAAACGAAGAAACCAAAAGAAAAAAAAAAAAAAAAACAGACTTGTTTTGGTTCTACATTGTTCTCAGGAAAATTGAACCTTTTCTGAAAAACAGATGTCAACTCCCTAATTCTTCTCCCCTTCTTGCCAAGAATGTTCTGTGTTCTAGTAGCTCAATGATGATCTCATTGTGCATTGGAGTTACACGAACCTCAATGCCCGAGTACCCATCCTCAGCGAGCTCTCTCATAAGAACCTCATTAGAGTTCTGCAAAGAAAACTAGTTACCGCCGGATCTTGCAGTAGTAGAGAAGCAGATCCAGTGTGGTAATGAAACTGAAGTTTGGAAGTCTACGACCAGACCCCCTGAGGTGTGCCCAGATACGCCTTACCATCTTTGGCCTCAGCACCGACGCCGGAACTCCATTAACGCCTTCAGATAAGCTAATGGAGTTTCCTTGGCGGAGGTACACTGTAGTAAGGCGAAGGTACACTGCAAGCTAATGTAGTTTTGATCAACGGAAACTCCATTAATGCCTTCAGTCGGAGGTACACTGTAGTTTGGTTCTCTGTCTATATTCTCGGGTTTGATTCTCTGTGCGATCGGTTTCGGCACCAGCTGGCATCTTCGTCCGCTTCCATCCCATCTTCATTCTACAATACAGGGATGGTGGATTTAGTCTCAACATATATGGGACCGATGTGTAGTGCTGGAGGTGGTGGTGGCGGCGACGCGTGGATAGCGGTGCTCGTCCGCTAGCGTCTGTGGCATACCAGGTATGGCATCTGCAACTCCTAGATCTGCAACTCCCAGATCTCTCCCAGATCTGGGCAATACACAGTCAAACACCAATGTGCTCTTGATCTGCAACTCCCAGATCTGCTTCAAGCAGAGGAAAGGGATTCATCTGCAAAGGGAAGATGAAGGACGACTACCTAAAGCTCGAGTTCTGAGAGACACACGAAAGAGAGAGAGAGACTTACAGCGGCAGAGCAACGGGACAGAGCACCGGGACGCATGGACAGGAGCTTGTGACTTGTCGAAAGAGGGAGATTTGCAACGGCAGATCGAAAGAGAGATAGAGAGAGACTGCCGTCGACTAGCACCGGCAACCGTGTGGCCGCCGTTGCATGTGACGACAGAGCCAGCGAGCCCGAACTAAAACGAAAAAGGGTATTTTTGACTATCAAAGGGTAGATCGAAAATTGTGGACAAAATTATCAACGTCTCACATGAAAATGGGACCGACGGTTGGTAGGAGAGAATTTGGACAATTGTCAAAAAAAAACTTAAAGTGCAAGACAATAGATAAATAATAAGGGTACGTGTGTCATTAGGTTAAACAGTAAGGGCAGTTTAAGAGATTTACCATTATTATTTTTTTTTTCGTTTTATTAGAGGAAGGGGTGGATAATTTTTATATTTTAAGATGAGGAAAGACATTAATGTTAGTAAAATGAAATAAGACTTTGAAGAAATTTGTTTTTCCATGTCAATGAAATAATTCTTGTTATATCTTAGTTGTTGTTGTTTGGAGAAAATAAAAGTATTTTTGGATCTATTATGGTCTAAGAGAAAAGGTGAAGAAAAGAAAATAGGGAATATTTAGGTGAATATTTTGGTAATTTAATGCATTTCATAATTTGACTTAATGGCAAGGAGTATTTGTTGCAAAACAAAAGTTTAAAGGGATTTTTGTTGTAAATGAAGGCTCAAGTGTATAATTGTCATTGACTCTTCTTAATTTGCCTTTTTAAGCCTGACAAGGCAAATTCATTAATCAAATACTCTTCATACAATCACAGATGAAAAATATGTAAGGCTTCGTTTTGAAGAAGTACAAATACAAATATGTATAGTATAAATGCATACAAAATATTAGATTTTGCATTCTATATATTTGTATTTACACTCCTTCCAAATATGTATTCGAAAGAAATACAAATATAAATATATAGAATGTAAAATATTATATTTTGTATAAATTTATATTATATATATTTGTATTTATATTTCTTCCCAACTAAGCCTAATGAACAATCGAGTGTGCCACCTTTTTCAATAAAGATCGTGTAAATTTGCCGAGCAGAATTGTAATCTTCCTCGACAAGGCTCTATTCTCTACGTGACAGCGTCTCCCCCAATAATAGAATTATCAATGTCCAATTCATGGGCAAACTTCAGCCTTTCAAAGAGAGAAAGGGCCTCGTCTTCAATCCCGTTTGGCATTATTCCTCCCTATTTCTATTCTTGAGGAATTCTATTTCTGGACCAGAAACGTTCCCGTGGAACGTTTAGGCTAGCACATCCCCCGTCCCTCACACCCTAACCCTGGTGGCAACGGGATATCATCCTAGGGTCTCCCTATAGTTAAGTCGCGATCCTACCAATTCGCTACAATTTTCAAGTGTGAAGGCAAAATCTTTCCAAATCATGAAAACTCAATCCTTGTAGTTCATCTATTCAGCCCATTTGCAACCTTAGTCAAGACCCTTCAGTTCATTCTTTCAACTTGTCCATAACTATTAATTTAGATTAGCTGAACGCTTTAGTTGTTTAACAAGCTGTAGAATCAATGATAACATTTTATAATACATGGGGTCTACAAAGGAATGTTAAATGGCTATGGACCCACCTACAAAAGACTGATGTGGAGAAAATTTTGGATTAGCTGAATGCTTTTAGCTCTGTAGTAGGGTGTGGAACCAATGATAATGCCCACGCCAGATAAAAAAACATACATCTGACCCACACTGAGAAGTTGAATGGTTATGACCCCAATATATTTTATGACTGGTGTGGAATGTTATTATTGGTTTCACAGCTGCTATTTCGTTCAGCTAATCCTACCTCTGCAGGGAGTTATGGTGATAACAGTGTGTTGTTGGATCAAAAGATATTAAAGGTCCTTTGAACCCAGGCCCAGTGACCTAGTTTAATCACCACATGTGTGATGTGTTACATTTGACACCCGAGCCCGGATTTACTTGACACTCACGCCCAGCCCAGCCCACTGATGTTCGGAAAAGCCGGGTAGTTAATTGAGAAACTTAACCAAAACAAGGAAACAAAGATCCAGAACAGTCTGCTGTCTGCAACAATATTATCTTAAACACGCCAAAAGGGAAAAGAATTATAGATTCTCTTCTCTCAAAGTACTAAGCTTTTACTGCAAACGGCCTCTCTCTGGGCTTTTTTACATCAAATTTACTCTTGCTGGGTGAATGGCCTATTGATAGGTGCATGGCATTATATGTACCCATGGCAGGTCCAAATTTACAATATTTGCTAGGTGCAATGAATCAGGTTTGCATGTTTTTGTATCCAAACGATACAATGAATGGCCTATTGAATTTCCCTCGGGTGAACTTTGCAGTAACTACGGCCAAGGAAAAACAATGAATGTCAAAAGTAAGTTATGAGAGGATTTTGTATTCGAATTCTAAAATTGTAATTGGAACAGACAGAGATTCAATTTCTCTTAGTCCATTTGTTAAAACAAGCACAAGCTAGGGAAAATGTTAGACTTGGGTTTAGCATTCTGTTTTCAGGCTTAGCAACCCTTTCATTGTTTTGGGCCCTTGTGGAGGCTTTCCTGCCTGTGAGGCCCGGTCTGGTCCGTCGAAGCCCATACGTTAAGCCTGTTGCACAAACAAGATCAACAACTCACATAAGGGGTGTTCTCGTCTCCTATGGGAAGACATTTTGTTTTTTTAAAACAACTTGGACATCAGCAAAAAGAATGATTATACTGATGTGGCAGTTTTTTTGTTTTGAAAACAAATAATGAGTCTCAATTTGGGAAGAATTTAAATGCAAATATGTTCAGTGCAAAACCTCGTATGTGTATTCTTCCCATACGGATCATCAGTTATTTGGTTTACTCCAGGATCACCATTGAAACTTTGCAATTAGGCTTGTATAGTTTTCTCTACCTTACCCTATCTTTTCTTTCAAACCAAACATAACCCTTCTTTTTATTGATTCATCTGAGAGAGTCTAAGAAAACCAAAAAACAAAGAGCACAGAAACAGAAAAAAACTCAAATCAAAATTAACCGAGGGGTGATTACCCCCACAACATCAGCAAACAGAAGAAACTCAAGCTCACTAGGAGGTATAAGGAATTCCCTATACCGAATCTTAGTGCAACCAAACATGGCCTTAGGTCACATCTTTTTCTTTGATTTTTCTTTTGTACCAGGCCATGCCCAAATGTCCGCTGTTGTATTTGACGGCCCATACAAAATATATCATCCCTTCAAACCAGGCCCACCAAAGTTGAGCTCGTACCCCTGTGCAAACAATTCGATTCATTCCCTCGAAAAGAACTTTCACGGCATCCGAATGGATTCACCAGGAGCCTTTCAAGGCCTCTTGTTTCTATGTACAAAGAAATTGGGCGTACATTTTTGTTGGATTCACTAGATTTCACCAAGCATCTGCATGATTAGATTTGGATTTTGGATTGGATGAGGTCCAAAGGGAAGGAAGTTGGTCTAAAACTGTGAAATGCCAATCAGATGGTTCAGTATCATCATCTAATCCGGACAACGATATGTTAGGGAGGGGTAATTTGGATTGCATACAGACGGACAGCGAATAAACAGAAATCAGAACCGGGCCCAGTCTAAATAATAAAAAGCCCATACCGGGCCTTGTTTATACAAATGAAGATTCCCGATGAGTCCACCACCTAAACCTATTCATTCTATAAAGCAAGCAACCAACCAACCAACTGGGGACAAAGCTTCTTTTAATTTCAATGATAACTCACCTAGTGGGCCGGGCTGGAATTATGAGAGTCCAATAGCATAAAAAGCAGGGGTCACGTATGCGTCCATGTCATGTCATTGGAGACAGAATGCAGGACCATGTGGGGCGTTGATAAGGTTGCTAAGCCTGTTGGATTGGACGGTGATGAGATTGTATTGTAGGCCTATGGTTGGGAACAGAGTGAAGTCTTGTATCTGACCCACATTATTCCTCCACGTCGCCATACTAGGTCGTTTATTGCTATTGTAGTGGTGGTGTTTTTAGTAGAGGGAGCACGCATCGTATCAATCCGTCGAGAACATCAGAACCAGAAGGCCCCATGGGCCCATTCACAGCTTTAAGCCTACCTATGTGTCTTGCTGTAGTGTAGCTCTTAATTTGTTACAGTCAAACTTGGACAGTTGGACGTTTCACATAAGCAACTCTCTAGGCACTGTGCTGCTACTTTGCATCGATCTTACTTTAAAAAGAGAATCTACGTTTTTCTAAAATAACTAATGGGTTTGAACTTTGAACAAAAGCAAAGTGACAAAATTCTTTTTGCAGTCCCTTCCAAACAACTATTCTGATCAATTCTTTTTTTCCTTTCCCTTTTACGGGTCAATTTGCCACATCACCCTGGTGAGGATGGCCATTGTGTTACGGTACTATCTCCTTCTGTTTCTGGTATATATATATATATATATATATATCATCCATTAAACTTCTATCGTGCCTTTTGTGATCAAAGAAATTAATCAGTATTCAGCCAATGCCCATTTGGCCATCTTCAATTGGAGAAAACCACCCAAGTAATTCAATGTCCTCGACGGATTTTTTAGTGTCCAACCCCTCCAACCCCCGCCGTTCAATACAATGTAACAGTGAGGGTGCGGGACAAATAGTTTGCCACCTGGCATATAGTTTACAAGGTACACGTAAAAATGGCGCCAGTTCTGACTTTCAATCTGGTTAACAGGTGTCAGGTAATTTGGAATCCCAACTCTATGAATAATTGAATTCAGCCAATTCAGCCGGTACCAAACGAACGACGAGGCTCCACCAAGCTCCATCGTGGAATTGAAAATTTATAAGCTTGTTGGAGGGTAATATCGTCACTTGAAAAGGAAAAGGATAAAGGATTATGTCAGACAAAAGGACGTAGAGCAATAACCGTGAAATTGATTAGGCGGATCTACTGAGAGATTCGGAGATAGCTGTTAAACGGTCAAACTTTTATGGTCAAACATAACAGGCACCTGATAAGGTTGGCCACGTGGCATATAGTCCGGATGAAAATCACGAGGGCTATGTCCAAGATTCTTGAGATAGATATGTTGACAGTGACATCTCCCTCCCTTTATTGCGGCACAGCCCGTACATTACTAGTCTTGTCGGGTTCGAGGTCGACACGTCCTTCCCCCGATCAGTCTTCTCTTTCCACTACTCTCCTACCCCCCTCCTTACAACCACGCGTTTCACCTTTCATGCAAACGCTTTATTTAGTTGTTTTTTTTTATTCATTGAATGTCCATGTCCTCTACTCTTTCAACTCTCCCTTTTCTCGTCAATCTTTGTTTCCTGGTCAAACTTGAGGTTAATTCCAAGTTTGATAAACTAACATAATTCAGATTCGGCTCGAGTTCAGCCAAGTTCGATTAGTCGGTCTTAAATCGGTTGGTTGGTTAAAGAATTTATGTATATATTTTTATATTTTTATTTTTATTAGATTTTATAATTTAATTTAAAAATATAATTGATTTAAAATATATACAAATTTTATTTAGGGAGAATGACAGTTCAGCCCAGAGTCAGAATTCATAGGCATAAAGTATAGTTGGGATAGGTGCTAACTCACAATTGATGTCAATTTGAAATATTGTAGATCTGCAATGGAAATCAAAAATGGATTTATCTGTATTTCTCCATTTTATTTATAAATATATATAGTTAGAAAAAAAGAAATCTTATATATATATATATATATATATTTCAGGTGGGCTCGGATTGGATTATACTCAGGCCATCAGAGGCTTCAACCTAAACCTAATGTAAGTTTAATCCAGGTCAAGATTTTCTAATCCAAACCCAACCCGTAGTTCAAAAACTTAAGTCCAATTCATACAAAAATTTGAATTAGGTCAGGTTGAACCCGCTCTAGTTGCAACCATATATAACATCTGAGCATCAGATCAGAGTACTCTCGAAGCTGTCCATTTAGAATATAGTAGAATGTGTCATGAGAAGATAATTTTTTGGGTCCATTTGATTCGGAATTGTTTATTTCTATAGTCTGTTTCGCTTAGATGGGAATTGAAATTGGAAATAGAACCAATTGAAATGAAATTTCATAATGACCATTTTCCACTTAAATAGGAGAACATCACTTTAAAAAGAATGAAGAAAAAATTTTAATTTCATCCAACCAAACGATTGAAATCAGAATGAACAATTTCAATTCCAATTATAAACTCTATCTCCACAAACCAAACGGACTCTTAGTAGCAGGGAAGGAATCCAGTTGTGGGGGAGGATTATTAATATTTGATACATAAGAGCAATGATAATAAACGAGGAGTTAAGGTTGTGCAACTCTTGGTATGGTATATGGTTGGCCCAACAACAAAAGGACAAATTGGATATTCTCTGGCTTTATCCTTATCTGGCTTGCCGCGTTACAAGGACCGAAGGATAAGACGAAAGGGCATCAATGCCTGCCATGAAGTGGCGACGACGAAGACACAACACTTTTAATGATGCCAAAATAACATGTATGAAATTCTTCTCCTTTGTTGCGTATGCTTTTTTATGGAGAGAGAGACAGAGACAGAGAGGACGAAAGATGCATCGATGATGATGGGGATGATGATGGAAAAATCGAGATGTGGAAGTGATGATGATAATGACCACCAATGTTTTTGGTCCCGAGAACCAAATTGCTTAAATGGGCCCCTTGATGTAAGCCCTTCCTGATTTGATCCGTCCGGTATCTGCATCTCACGAATCAGCGATCATCTTCTTCTTGAAATGCTCGCCGTGTTGTTTCTGGAATTTGGATAAGGTAAGGCTTTATCAGCCTACTCGAATTCGGTCGAGCCGTTTCGAAGAGTGTATATCCGAATCCGATCCTCAGTTTAAATGGTAGATCCGATTGGAATTCAACCGCGTTAATAATGTCAAAATTTCGAATATTATTTGATTCGATTTATTTTTTTGAAATTTAAAATTTATAAATAAGGATTTATATAAAGAAAAACAAAATGTAAGTATTTTCTTTAATTATTTTCATTATATATAAACATGTATTTTAAAAAAACAAGTAACATAAAAATTACAAAAATGCAATATAAACATATTGATTGATGAATAACTAAATAATACAAACAAACACACGTGACACGTAGACCATATTAGATAAGGGTAATTTGAATTCGATAATATTAAATCCTATTATTCGATCAGATCTGAAAATCCAACAGAGTTGTATCCGAATCCAATAAAATATGATCGGATTTTTTATTGGATCAGACTGGATCATGATCCAATATATTTTGCACCGTTAGAAACCATCCCTGAAAAGGTTATTGTTGTTGTTGTTATTATTATTATAAAAATTGGAGGACAATTTTAATTTTATGAAAGTAAAAATTCCTTACTTCAATTTAAAAATTAGTTCAAATCCTACTACAAATTAAATCTTACTTTCCTAACTATAATAATAATAAAAAAAAAAACAAGCTTAGAATCTTCTTTTCTTCACTAACTGGCTTGGAAGTTAAAACTTAGATTTCAATTCAGATGAAAAACCCAATCTTGCGACCAGCCAAATTTAGATGCTGCTTGGCAAATTATTTTAGATATAACTTGCAGTAGTCTAGATGGTCAAAAGAAGTATTAAGATTTTGAGGTGTTGTCATCAAATACAGATGCTGGTTCACAAGTGATTTGGTCTATCAAGCTTATAAAAATGTGTTTAAAGACATTTTATCACGTAGAATGATTAGAAAGCTTCATTTAAAAATTCTTAAAATTTGACATTTTCTATATTCTTGTGTCTTTTAATAAACATGTCGTCTTTTAGCCTTAGCAGTTTTTAGTTACCACATGGAAAAAAGAAAATTGATTTTTGATCTTCCAAACTTGCTGAAGCTCAAAAGGCTGCATTGTCAAACACCGCCTTAGCCTCTCAATATAATTGAAAAAATCAACCCCATGACTGAGAAAAAGTTTTGCACGTGAATGATCAGAAGACAAGGGCCGAACAAGATTTGTTAAGGTTGGAATTTATGAAATCAGTTTCATTTTGGGCGTTCATGTCGCAGCCCCAGATTATAAATTTATAATAATTATTGGAAATGAAATGAAAATCTGATATATATATATATATATGCATTGGCTTTCCTAGGCAGGGGTGCTCTGGCTTATGCTATATTGCTATAGCCTATACGATAGGGCAGGTGAGATGAGGGAAGCACGAGGGGGGCCCACATCAATCACAATTCACAACACAAATCAGAAAGTAAAATTACCAAGAAGGAAAGTACTTAAGTACCCACTATCCAGCCGTGGGCCCCTAGACACACGAATGCCAAGTGATCAACTGAAATTCATTGGCAATCGGGAAGCACCCAGAAGTTGAGCTTTAAAGTGCTTTGGTTGGAGGGCAAAATATGGGCATTGGGCAATGGTATTGGTGCGCCCAATTGGCATCCCTCCCACTCTCACTGTAGTCCCTGTACTCTGTAGGGGCACCAGCACCACGTTATGTAAGGCCAGGGGACCCGTCTCGTCTGCATCCTTACATGCTACACCACAAACCTGCTGATTATTAGGTCAGGGCCAGGCAGTAATTAATATAGCCCTGTGCCTGTGTGCCAAAAAGAAACAAGAATGGCAAATGGCAATGCAGTACATGAACGGGGGCATGTGTGTGTGATGGAATCATCTCATCTGAGCATTCCTCGTTTGTTAATTAGTAAAGTAGGTGGTGTTACTTTTGTTTTGGTCACCTCTCTCTTCACTCTTCACTCTTCGGGGAATAACCTATAACCACAAAGGGACTGCAGGCATGCATGCATGGTAGGGGAGTAACCATTAAAATGGACCAAGCATTGAAAAACCAAACTCAAGAAAAAACAGACATAGGCAGTCACATCTTGCAACTTGCAAACCCATTTTCCCTTCAGCTTGATTCGTGACTTGATGCATAAAACACATGGAGGGGGAGTAGCCGAGTAGCCATTAATGTGAAGCTGTCAACCATTTGGGTTTAGAGAGACAGAGAGATGGAAGCTGTATTGGGTTGAAAGAGTTTTTTTTTTTTTCATAATAAAGGAGAGAAAAGTCAGTCCAAGCTTAAAATTTCAGGGGAAAGCTCCCTCTTGATCTTGACCTTTGTTGTCTCGCCAGTTATCTGCGTAGATTCTTTCTCTCTCGATGTGCCTATACGAGTCCGGATTCGCTCCTCAGAGAGGGCACCTCATATGACTTCACAGTCGGATCCTACCGTACTTTCCTATACGGGGTTGTGAGGTGTACAACGTGAGGATCAAATACTGATTTTGACTATCATCGTTTTATAAAACGATCCAGAAACGGAATCGGTTTTTGGGTCAATGGTTCGATCACCCAATAGTCTGTTATAATAAAAAGAATTAAAAAAATAAAAAACAATTAAAAATAAAAAAGCGGATAAAAAGCAATTAACGGATCAACGGTTCAACTGTTCGGGTTAAAGGGCCATTCACTGATTTAATGGCTTTTGTCAGGAACAAGTTTTGGGGTAAAATGGAACCTGATGTAACCATTCCTGGTCATGTACCAATTTCTTGTGATGTATCGATTTTTTTTGGCCAAGTGCCTCGCCATTTTACCTGCTCCCAGGAGAGGATGGTGGAGCGCCCTGGTGGTGAGCTACTTGGTGACGAGTCCACCCAGGTAGCTCACCACCAGGGAGCTCGTCACCGGGTAGGTTGTCCTTTTAGGTCGCATGGTTTTTGTCACAACATTTGTGTTCACATGCATATATTATTCATTTTTACCGAACTAACACTGGTTTCTTCTTGGCAGCCATCATGTCTGGTATCGACTGGCGTCATCTTCTCTCAGCCATCCAGAGGCGCCAAGTGAAGAGATCGCACCGTGACCGGACTCCCCCTTCGGGGGGCACTAAGTTCGGTTCCGTCGAGCCGGTTTTAACCTTCCCCCATCTGAGATCCCGGCCCCTCCACACGAGGGAACTAGTGGGGCTGGTGTCGGGGGGGATGGGCTCCCTCCGTAGGGGGAAGCTCCCAGTAACCCCCTCCAGCCACACCCTTACCCTCCGTTCCCGGTGGGGAACTGGAAGGGGGTGAATGACTACCAAGTGGCCCGCCAGAGGAGCCGGAAGGCGATCAACAACGATGAGGATGCTCACTGGGGGAATATGGAGCCCGGGGACATCGCCGCGTTCAATTCCTCCCACTGCATGGTGATAAGTGATTCTTGCCTTTCTTCCTTTCCCATTTTGTTTCCTTTTACTGTTCTCTGATCTTCCTTTCTGTTGGTAGGTGAATACCGCCATCCATGCCATGGCTCTCCAGACACGCGTCCACCGCGTCGACGCCCTTGACCAACGGGCTACTAATAAGAAGCTCCAGGGCGAGCTCGACAGGATCTGGGGCGAGCTCCATTACACTCACAAGGGGAGTGAGTCTCAGGAGCTGCTCGTCCGTGACCAAGAGGCTCAAATTGCCTGGCTTTCTGAAGAGAGCACGCGTTACCGGGAGGAGTCATCGAGGGTGGTGGCGGAGAGGGAGCTTCTCCAACTGCAGGTACGGGACTTGGAGTCCACTCTTCTAGATCGGACTCGAAACTTTGACCAGATGGTGGAGGCTAAACGAGAGAAGGCGGTCTGGGACTTCAAAGACTCCAAGGAATACCACGACCTCCAAGTGGAGTATGGCTCGAGTTCATACCGCTTCGAGTTTAAGTTTTGCCGGTGATTGGTGCAGAAGAAGTTCTCCGGGCTCAACCTCGACGACATCACTATGAAGGGCATGTCTCCTGAGAAGGTGGATCAAGCGGAGGAAGAGGAGCCTAACTCCCCGAAGGATGAGGATGAGGAGGCAGATCCCTGAGGTGGTGTTCTTCCTGGACTTCTGATGGCTTCCGGGTGCCATAAACCTGGTCTTTCAAAGGTCTTTGTTGGACGGTTGTGCCCTGTGTTTGTCGAACCTATCCGAGTTGTTTTAGCTTGGTTTTTTTTTTTTTGAACTGGTAATGAAAGTTCTTCTTTTTCTCCTAAGTGTGGTGTGCACTCTTTATCTTTGCTAAGGCGATCTCAACACTCGAGCTATCAGAGCTACGTACTCGAAGTAGGATTTCTTGGTTGTCGCGATCCCGTACTGCATTCCGATACTCAGTAGGGGTAGCCTTATGTACACCGAGGCGAGTGACATAGTAGGGTACATGCCTGACCTGTCTGCACTCGGGTTATGTTGACATCAGTTATCCTTAACGGGTTCAACTCGTTGCATGCCAGGGCGGGCTATTCGTTGTAGGGTTCGTGCCCGAACCGTCTGCACCTTGGGCGTTGCAAGTACTTATTTCATTCTGATGAGGCGACTAAGTCTTGTATGCTGCTGAGGTCTTGTCATTAGCTCGACGTTTTAGCCCTTAGGCTGGAGGATGGCCCGTGGCCCACTCTCGGAGTCAGCCCATGCCATAGATGCAACTGGGTCCTGTTATGTCGAGGTCATGTTAGCTCGATATTCTGACCCTTAGGTTTGAGTAGTGGCTCGTGGCCCACTCAGTTCATACAAATAGTATTGTCTTACATTGACAATATTCCATGCTCGAGGTACTTGTTTCCCTTTGAGGGTATTGAGCTCATACGTTCCTTCCCCGAGCACTCGTTTCACTCGGTAAGGACCTTCTTAGTTGGACCCGAACTTTCCAACGCCGGGCTCAGGCACCATAACTTTACGAAGGATTAGGTCGCCGATGCAGAGGTTCCTCTTCTTGACCCTGGCGTTATAGTACCAAGCTACTCTCTCCTGGTAGGCTACGGTCCTGATGTACGCGAGGTCCCTTACTTCGTTGAGTAGATCGAGGTTGATATGTAGCTCATCTTCGTTTGTCTGATCACTATATGCTTCTAGTCGCAGCGTAGGTACTTCGATCTCCGTGGGAATCACTGCTTCGGTGCCGTAGGTGAGATAGAAGGGTGTTTCTCCCATGGCGGTATTCACCGTGGTCCTGTAGACCCATAGAACACTGGGTAGCTCATTTGCCCACAATCCTTTAGCTCGGTCCAGTCATGCCTTTAGTCTGCGGAGGATGGCTCTGTTTGTGACTTCTGCCTGATGCTTAAGGGTGTGTGACTGAAGTAAAATTCTGTCGGATTCCCATGTCTTGGCACCAGTCTTGGAATTTGATGTCCTCGAACTGCTTGCCATTGTCAGAAATCAATACCCGTGGTAATCCGAAACGACACACGATGTTCTTCCAAAAGAAGTTTTGGACATTCTGGGCTATGATCGTTACAAGGGGTTCCGCTTCCACCCACTTGGTGAAGTGGTCCACTACTACTACTAAGAACTTCCGTTGCTGGTGGGAATGGCCCGAGTAGATCGATGTCCCACTGTGCAAAGGGCCACAGGTTGGTGAGATACTTGAGGTCGGCAGCGGGTTGGTGGTGAATATTGGCATGTCTCTGGCATTTGTCCCATTTTCTAACAAGCTCAATAGCATCTGCCTTCGTTGTTGGCCAATAATACCCCTGTCGAAATGCTTTCTGGGCGAGGGCCCTGCCCCCCAAGTGCCCGCCGCACAACTCCTCATGAATGTCGTAGAGTACGAGCTCGGCTTCAGTAAGTCACAAGCAACGCAGGTAGGGGAGCGTGTAGGATCTCCCGTACAACCGTTCATCTATCATTACATATTTGGCTACCTGGCGTTGCACCCTTCTGGCTGCATTGCGATTTGCAGGAGGGTCCCATGTAGCAAGAAACTCGCGAGTGGGTCAATCCAGCTCAGCTCTGCTTGAACGACTGGAGCGACCTCCTCTGCCCCCCCCCCCCCCCCCCGAGAATGCTAGGCTAAGGCAAGTCCTCTATGTACATGGTTCTCATGGTGATGTCGTTGGCGCTGGCTAATCTAGACAGGGCGTCGGCCTCAGCGTTCTCCAACCTTGGGATTTGCCTGAAAAAGTGTGACTGGAAGTTGAGCAGGGCCTCTATGACTTTGGCTAAGTAGGCGATCATGGTTGGCTCACAAGCTTCGTACTCGCCAGTGACCTGGTTGACCACGAGCTAGGAGTCGCTGCAGATAACAATGTGCTTGGAATTTACTTCTCTAGCTAGAGCTAGTCCAGCTATCAACGCCTCGTACTCCGCTTCATTGTTAGATGCCACGAACTCGAACCGTAGCGCGTACTCCAGTTTCATGCCACCTGGGTCGTGCAAAACTATTCCGGCTCCGCTGCCTTGTTGGTTCGAGGAGCCATCTACGTGAAGGATCCGGGGCTCCTCATCCCAGCTCGCACTTGACCGAACTAGGAGAGATGCCACGCTGGCTGCTACCTCACGAGGCTCGAACTCGACTGGCCTGGGAGCTTTGGGCTCACCCGAGCTGGGAGTCTCGTGCTCAACCGGCCTAGGGACTTCGGAGCTGAATGCGCACTCAGCGATGAAATCTACTAAGGCTTGGGCCTGGATGGCAGTTCGCGGCTTGTATTGGAGGTCGTACTCGCTGAGCTCAACGGCCCACTTCATCAACCGACCAGAGACCTCGGGCTTAAGTAAGACTTGCCTTAGAGGTTTTTCAGTGAGAACGATAACGGTGTGAGCTTGGAAGTACGGGCGGAGCTTCCGAGCTGCAATTACCAGTGCGTATGCTAGCTTTTCTATCTCTGGGTATCTCGTCTCTGGTCCCTACAACACTTTACTAACATAATAGATGGGTCATTGAACCCGATCCACCTCTTTTATTAGTACCGAACTGACCACTTCGTCGCTTGCCGAGAGGTACAGTTCTAAAACATCGTCCTCCTCAGGCCAGGTTAAGATCGGCACACAAGCAAGGTATTTCTTGAGCTCGTCAAATGCAAGCTAACAGTCTTGGGTCCATTCGAACCCTTTGCTCTTGATTGCCTTAAAGAACGGCAGACAGCGGTCCGCCGATTTGGACATGAAGCGGCTCAGGGCGGCTATGCGGCCATTCAACCTCTAAACCTCCTTCAACTTCCGGGGTGGTCCCATATTTGAGATGGCCTTAACCTTATCCGGGTTGGCTTCAATGCCACGCCGGTTAACAATGTATCCTAGGAACTTGCCCGAGGTCACACCGAATACACACTTGTTTGTTTTCAATCTCATACTAAACTTACACCAAATTTCAAAAACAGACTTCAAGTCTTGTATTAATTCATGTGAAAATTGAGTTTTGACGACCATGTCGTCTACATAGTGAAGGAGGACGGTTTGACCCAACCTATGAAAAAGTGACATGTGGACACTGACTCAACACGAGCAATAGCTCAATAGTATAGCCAAGTGCGAGGCCCATAAGACAGCTCACTATATCATAGTCCACAACAGGAGAAGCTCGCCACGACGCGAGCTCCGAGTTCCCCGAGCCCCCTCTGAAGGAATACCCCAAGGATGCCTTAGCTCGCGAATGAGTCCCCCGGCCAGCATCCCCTTCCTAGGGCTAAGGCACCCCGGGCTGCTTCCGAGCTCGGGGTCCCCTGACATTTCCTAATACTCGAGCTCCTCCCAATGGACCTCGCGTCACCCCCAGACAGGAACACACCAATCCACCTATAAACACCCAAGGTGAAAACACCCCGGGCTAGACAACCCGACTCAGCTTGTCACAGGCAGCTCGCCGCTTACAAGATAGCCCAGCACAGGGTAACTCACAAAAGGATTGTCCGGCATATCGCAGGAAGACCTCCTGCCCGACCGCCATACCTGACAAATCTAGTGACAGCAGCCATGTCCCCCGTCAGGCAGCGTCATGCCTGCCACCTTTAGAGGGTGTCATACACCTGACAGGCACGTACCCTGCGGTGATGGCCCCGTGGGTGCCACCTCAACCCTACCAGTAATGGCTGCAGTAGGCTGACAGTGGCAGTTATACCCGCCCTGTCAGAGGCCAAGGGGCCTGGGGCAACCAATTTCTGCTATAAGGAGTTTAGTATCAAGGAGAACAGGTATGATCTTGATTATCTTCATCCTCAATACTTTCGCTATCTGCACTCTTAACCTTCATCTTCTCCTTGCTTCTCCTACCGAGTACTAACTTAATCATCGGAGTGTTCCCGCCGGGTAACTCCCCTCGGGATTCTTCTTCTTCTTCTTCTTAGGTATCTTCCAGGAGCCACGTGAGTGCCAGTTAGGAGTGACCCGATTGCGCTACATCAATTGGCATCGTCTGTGGGAACACGCTACAAAAAACTAACTTCTCATCCTACAAAAGCTAAGTTCTCTTCTCCTAGAAAGCTAAGTCCTCACTTTTTAGAAATTGAAGCTTTCACTTTATAGCTTACATTTTTTATGAACTCAAAGACTACGCAAGGAGCTAACAGACTAAGTTTACTTTCAATTCAGTTAAAGCCTCATCAGTCCTCTTCGCAAAGTCCCCCCTACAAAGATGATCTCTTCGTGGCTTCCACGGGAGTTGGCAGCCAACAAACTACATAGCCGCCCTTACTGGTTGAGCCTTCCAAGGCTCCCGTGTGAGCTGGCGACCTAAAGTTAGTAGTGTTGCCCCCGAAGGTCGAGCTCCTAGTAGCATCTTGTAGGAGTGTGTGACTGGCATTACGAAGCTGATGCAGCGCAATCATAGATCTAAGGCACCCACCTGATCGGCTCGGCATCTTACAGGTAGCTCGACACCTGGTCAACTTTTACAGGTCGAGCCTTCCAAGGCTCCCGTGTTAGCTGGCGACCTAAAGTTAGTAGTGTTGCCCCCGAAGGTCGAGCTCCTAGTAGCTTCTTGTAGGAGTGGGTGACCGGCATTACGAAGCTGATGCAGCACAACCATAGCTCTAAGACACCCACTTGATCGGCTCGGCACCTTACAGGTAGCTCGACACCTGGTCAGCTTGGCACCTCACTAGTAGTTCGACACCTGGTCAGCTCGGCAACTTGCAGGTAGCTCGGCACCTGGTCATCTCGGCACCTCACTGGTAGCTCGACACCTAGTCAGCTCGACACCTTGCAGGCAGCTCAGCACCTAGTCAGTTCGGCACCTCACAGGTAGCTCGACACCTGGTCAGCCTGACACCTCACAAGTAGCTCGACACCTGCTCAGTTCGGCACCTCACAAGTAAAGCCTATAGGCCACATTACTGCTTAAGGCCCGGTCGCCTCTTCGACACGGGCAAAGTCAAAAAAGAGTGGACTACGAGTCACTCCCAAAAGCCTATGGGCCACATTACTACTTAAGACTCAGTCGCCTCTTCGGCACGGGCAAAGTCAAAGAAGAGTGGACTACGAGTCACTCCCAAAGCCTACGGGTGACATTCCTACTTAAGACCCTGTCACTTCTTCGGCATGGGGAAAGTCAAGAAGAGTGGACTACGAGTCGCTCCCAAAACCTACGGGCCACACTATTGCTAAATACCCAGTCGCTTCCTCAACATGAGCAAAATCAGCAAAAGTGAACTATAAATTGCCCCCAGAGCCTATGGGCTACACTACTGAACTAGCAGAGACCTCATCACCTTAGAGGCAGCTTGCCACATATAGGCAACTCCTAAAGCCTAATGAATTGGATCAGCATTTACTAGCTCGTCGACTTATGAGCCAAAAGAAGAAATCTACTCCCTTCATTGAGTTACTCTCAGCTCGGGAGTCGGGGGCAAATGATAAGGGCGGATTTGGCCCTCTAATGAAATTGTTACACCGACACCTCATGCAAACCAAGTGCAGCCTCTTGACAACTGGGCAGCTCAGGAAGTTCGGGCAGCTCGGTAGAGCTTTCCACAGCTTGCCACTTACAGACAGCTCGGCATGGATCGCCACAGGCAGCTCGGCAAAGCTCACCACAAGCATCTCGGCATAGCTCGGGGAGCTTAGTATAGTTAGGGGCAGCTCGACATAGGCAGCTGGCCATCCGCTGGCAGCCTGGCATCTTACGAAGAGCTCGCCACTTAGGGGCAGCTCGGCATATCACAGGAAGATCTCCTGCCTAACAACTGTACCTGACAGATCCGGAGACCTGCGCCCACGTCTCTCACTAGGCGGCGCCGTGCCTACCAGTCCTGAGAGTTGTCCCTTGACTGGCAGAGCCATACTTTGTAGTAGCCGCCTGCACCTGCCACCTCAGCTCTAGTAGTAATGGCTGCGGCAGAGAGACAGAGGCGGTTACGCCTGACTTGACAGAGGCTGTTACGCCTGATTTGACAGGACACCACTATATAAGGACTCTGACCCCCAAAGACAAGGGAGAGAGAATGAAAAATGGAGGTAATCTCTCCTCTCTAGCTCTCTCATTTCTCTCCAAGCCCCCTACGATAAGAATGCTAACTTAGGCATCAAAGAGTCCCTGCGGGGAAAATACCCCGGGTCCTCTGATTCAGTTCTCGCAGGTCCCTCAGCTCCCACCGCCTACAAAGGAGAGGAGATCACCTGATGCAGAGGGCTATTGGGTTGCGCTACACCAGGGAGCTCCACCATCCCCTAGGTTACAGGCCGCCTAGGAGTAGGTCAAATGACGAGTCCACCCAGGTAGCTCACCACCAAGGAGCTCGTCACCAGGTAGTTCACCGCCAGGGAGCTTATCCCCAAGTAGCTCACCACCAGGGAGCTCCTCCACCCTCTCTTGGGAGCAGGTCAAATAGCGAGGCACTTGGTCAAAAAAAAATTGATACATCACAAGAAATTGGTACGTGACCAGAAATGGTAACATCAGAACCGGTTGCCTGGATGATTCCCAGGCCGAATGGTTTGACCATCCAAGTCAACAGCAGTTCAAGTGATCCTTTGAGATAGTTGATTAGGTTTCAAGTGACCATCTTCTTTCAGCGACTTGCAATTTTTATGAACCTGTGCCAAACCAAACCAAATCATAAAATGTAACCAATGGTAATAATGTGTGCAAATTTTTTAGTATTATTTATGTATATTAAAAATAATTATTTATTTATTATACTTATTTTTTGTTTAATATGATTAATATATAATATTAAATATGTGTCTAATTTTGACACATTTGACCTGAATGGTTGAATTGCTTACCTATCACTTGATGAAATAATAAATTTGTTTTTATGCCAATTTTGAAAAATCATAGTTGTATATGGTGTTGGCTACATGAATCCTATTTGCCATCCCATTTTGTCTAGTGTCATATCCATTGTTAAAATATGGGTGACTACGTCATCTGTTATTATTTCCACTCAAGTCTTAGCCTTTCCCTAGCTCTTTGGTCCCTTCAACATTTAAAAAATCACTTTTTTTAGTATATATTAGGTTTAGTTGGAGTTTCTGAGGGGGCGTTTATCAGATCAACGTTTTCTCTTTTCGTTATTTGGTTGGGCTAAATTGAAGGCATTTCAAGAAATGGCGTTTAAAGGCACTTGCCAATTCAGCGATGAAAAACAAACATTTCCAACCTTGTGCTGTTTGGAAGGGTGTTCTCAAGAAGTGGGCCATATAGGTAGGGGTGTTCACATTAAATGTCAAACTGACTAAACTGGCCCGGCCCAATCTGAGTTGGTCGGTTTTTCAAAACTTCTGGTTGGTTTTGGATTATATGAGAAAATAAACCAACAATTCGATTCGATTTCGGTTTTCATACATGAAAACCAAGCCAAACCAAACCGATCCTATATGTTTAAGTAATTATTAATTAGTCCCTACCCTATATGTTAAATGTTGATATATTTTATGTGTTTTGTTTGAACTTTGATAAAAAAAAATGGTTATTTATGATAAAAACTAAAAACGTAAACCCAATACAAATATAATACAATGGTACAATATTTAATTCAGTTTTTTATAAATTTAAATACATATTGAAAAAAAATCAGTTTTGCATAAAAACTAATTGATTTAAATATATATTTTGATTTTGCATAAAAATTAAAAAAATAAAATTAAATATAAATAGATATTTTAGTTTAAAAAATATATAAAAAACGACTAAATCGATAAACTGACCATTCATGTTTGACTCAGTTTTGATTTAATCAACAAATAAACTGAATAGGTCTAGTCAATTGAAGAAAATGACTCAAACTGAACCAACCCATCCCGTGAACACCCCTGCATATAGGTGATTCGGTGTTGATTTTTGTGTGCCATATTTTGAATATATGGAATATCCTAATAATAAATATAACACCCCCACCCCCAATCTTCAAGTTAATCCTTGGACATGGAATCATTAGTTAATCGTTCAGAAGTACTTTTTTTGCTTGAATATTGTTTTATCTTTCTATCATATTACTAGAATTAGAACAAACATCCAAATGCAAAGGACAGGAGTGTTGGGAGAAAACATGGATTGAAATAACAAACATTAGTAGATCAATAATTTGTTGAAACATAAAGGCACACGACATGAGGGAACGACAGGGTTAACATCGTATTGAAGCAAAGGAAAGTTCACCGGATGATCGACTTTCGGAGGAAGGGGTATGTATGATATACCGTACAGATCGGGAAATAAACAAGAACAAAGCACCTTTTCGGTGTATGCAACAAAGACACCTCGCCGGATTAGGGTTGCCAAAGAAAAAAAAAGCACAGTGGTCAGTGTGAAACATGCGGCCAGCGTCGAGGAGAGGGATTTTGTGGCGGAAGACGGCAAACTTACCGGCAACACACCCTCTCGCACAGTGGTAAGGGTTTGCGGCATGGGGTTTTCTTCGCAATTTCAGTGATCTGCGAAGCACTCGATATCTCTCCCTCAATCGCCATATTACCGTCCACATACTTGCCACGTCAAATGTGCGAGAATTTTTCACTTCCCCCAACAGTTCATTGCACGAAAATCCACTCATTTCCGTTTTTGGTGTTTTTTTGATAAAGGGTCGCACCAAACATCCGGTTAACCTCTAATCACGTTTATCGTGCAAAACGCCTATGTGGCAGCGTTTATTGAGAAAATGCCCATTGTTCTAAACACAATCTTAATTATCATTATAGAGAGTATGAAACTATGGTGGTGTTTGACATTGTGGTCATATATGTGCTATTTCAGCCTTTCCCTCATAATGCGGATCTGCATGCATAGAGACTTGCAAAAGCAAGTATTGATTTATGTGCATGCTTATTGTGAGGAGAATCTTCATTTTAGCAATTTTCCCAACAGGGTAGTATTTTATTCATTATTTTGATGATGTGGTGCCTAATGATGCTTAGTGGTGACTGAGTGTCAATAAACATGTTCATTACTGATTTTCTCGATTTTATAAAAAAATCAAGTACAAACATTTTGTAAATAAACACCCAGGGTTGTAAACACATACTATCTCGATCTAATTTTTCTCATTTTATCATCTATTCGAATTATTGAGACAGACTTCTAAGTATGACATCATTTCTAACCCTGACCTACTTAATTATACCATTCATTCATCTACGCATTCACAACTTTACCACAATTATTTTTTGGACATATTTTTTTACCTCTCAACACTCAACACTCAACACCCTACTCCATACAATATCGATAGCCTTACTATTATTTATAGAAATTTACTTCTAGCAAGCCAATAAAATCTTCCCACCAACTAATGAAGAGGAAAAAGCAAGTGAATAAAGAATCTATTCTATTTTTGCTTTTGTAAAAACTTAATAAAAAACAATTGTTTCCTAAAATTTACTAATTTTTGTATATGTTGGAAAGAAATTAGCATTCTTTAACAAATGAGTGGTAATTGTAGGCAAATGGATTCGCCATAGATAAGAGATGAGCTTGTCTCGGGGTTTCAAGGAATCTATGGTTGACCTACATTTAATTAAGAATTCTACATGTAACATATGCATTATTTTAGATTAATTTATATTTTTAATTCATTTTTTAATTGTAAAAAATACTAGAAGTTCAATTTGAGGCTCAAAAACGATTTTTTGGTGAAACTAGTGGGTCAAAGTGCCTTTGGATGCATAGATCTCAAAAAATAATCCAAAATAAAAAGCAAAAAAAAAAAAATCACTCCAATTGAAAATCAGAGCACAAAGTTATGGTCTTCGGAAATTTGTATAGCATTTAATGTGCTACTTATGACGTGGTTATTGGGTCAAATACACCAACTATCCAACCACCAGGGTTGAATGGGTTTTGACAAGATCAATGGTTTTTGACCAATTCCTGGATTCTAATAGAACCAGACCCGGAATCATGGTTGAATGATAGTTCAAATGGCTCAATTGGCTAGGTCAATGACGGGTTTAAAAACATTGCTTCCAACTCCAACAACTAAAAAATTTCTTTCTAAACTTTGAAATTTATTCCTAGTGGAGTGGTAGCCACCATTTATTTTACTAATGAGTCCGTAAAAAACTATGAGGGGGTAGGGACATAGAAAGCTTACCCCTCTAAATAATCTATACATGTGGCTTTGATATCACCGGCTCAAAAAATAACATTAAAACATCTTGTATGACTCTAAGGCCCCTTTTTAATAACGCACTTACCTGGGAAAGTATGTTCTTTTATTTCTTATGTAAATATACAATTTTAGTCATAAAATCTATTATTAAAAGAGGCATTTTTGTCTTATTCAAGTGTGAACAACTTTCACATAGGAGATGGTCAAGAAAATAATTTTTCTCTAGTCCCCACGTAAATCTGGAAAAAGAACATGGGCTTCTTGGTCAATGGGAACCAAAATCCCATTGACCAACTTTCCCCCTTTCAAAATCCAAAAAAAAAGAAAACCCCCTAAAATCAATGAACTGAGAGAAAATGAAGCACGCAACCATATACTTTGATAAGGGCTTGAATGCAACTAAAAGAATTTTGGTCATCTTCTTTCAAAAAACAAAACGTTAATTATGATTTAATTTTATTTTGGGTTTTACTTTATTCTGTTTTATGTCTTAATTCACTTCATTTGTACTATAATCAATCAGATAAACTAAAATTTGAAACAAAAATAGGTCAAAATTGACAGATGAATTATTTGCACTGTCATAATTTTGAATCAGTATAATTTTATTTGCACTGCAACCAAACAGCCTAATTATCATAAGCAGGCTTGATAAATGAGAATCTATGAGAATCGACTAGTGGACGGCATTCCCTCATCATGAGTGTGAACCATTCTGTCACCATTGTTATTTTAATTGTAGGACCTCTGTTCTACAGCCAAATCATTTGCACTTTTCGATCTTTTCCACTAGAATTGCAACCCCGTTTTTATTTTCATCTTATAGCTAGCAGCTACTCTTCCTCTTTAATTTCTGTATCTTAGACAGTTCATTTGCAGGTAGGGTTAGTCGATCAAGCAGTAAATTGACCATAATACCCTTATTCATTTAGCGCTAAAATAGATGAGAGTACCAGTGACCTGAACCCTGAGGTGAATAGGTGATAAACAATGTACCCGCCCACTTGTTGAAGTCAATAAGCACTCTCCCTTTCAAGTCCCATCTCTGTCTTTACTTGAATAGGTGGTAGCGTATGAAAACACAAAAAACTTGCTTGATTAAACAGGTTTTACATACTTGCCCAAGTAAGTAAAGACGAATGGGACCTAATTACATCCTTGTCTAGTCAAAGTTAAATTTCCTCCTTCGACCTTAATTTCTTTACTCCTATTGGAAAAGGGTTTTACCATCAACTGTGTTTGGTTTGATAGAAAATTTGAGAAACAGAAAAGTTATCATTTGTTAAGGAATTTCGTGAAAGTTGTCGAGAATTTGCTTAGCCCTCTACTTTCTGTTTCTCTTATTTTCTATCAAATCAAATCAAACATAACTTACGTGCTTGTGGGAATGGCTAGCAGGGTGGAACCGTAGCGAAGTCGAATTTGTTGTGTCCATAAAATGTTCAACAAAGCCTTCAAAAGAAGTCCTGTGGCCCGTGGGAATCTATCTTAAAGCGACCTTTTTTAAATAATGGAATGGAATGTCTGCTACCTTTGACGAAAGCTTAGATATAGAATTTAAAAAAAAAAGAGAAACGGTAATGATGTCGGTATATCGAGAGAGTGAGGATTGCATGGTGATGATTTGAGGACACTGAGACAGTCTGGTCAGAGCCAATACCCAATTCGCATTATGGGAAAACATTGAGCTGGTTTTGTACTTAGAAATATTAGAAGGACCAAAAGATCGTAAAGCTGAAAATGTTAGATTGGTCACACCACTCACTCCAATATCATTCCGTAGGAATTTTAATCATTGCTATTTGCTAGCTTCAATCATCTCTCCTTCCCACCCATTTTACCAATCTTTCGCTCGATGTTATAACCCAAAAAGCCAGTTTGAAACATTTTAAGCTTTGGTTACAGAATTCAAAACTGGTCCAACCTTCCCCGCTTTCATCCTTCTCGCTTCAGCCTTTCACAGAGCAATTTCTCCTTTCTCCACCCAATCAACACCAATAAATTTCTTTTCTTTTTGACTTTCTCCTTTCTTTCTTTTTTTTTTTTCTCTTTCTCTCTCTCTCTCTCTCTCTCTCTCTCTAACCCCCCCCCCTGCAACGACTTTTACGAGTTAACCAAACAAACGGAGGCCCTCAGGTATCAGTCCAAGCAGCAAATACTGGCATATGAGACATGCCGATGGCGGGCCTCAGCTGAGCTGATGGGATCCATGAGTTCACAGGAGTTGCATTGATGAACTTGGAAGAGGCTGAGGGTGGCTTTGCAAAGAGCACAGCGAGGCCAGTCTTATCAGGACTGCCTTCTCTCGAACTGCTCAAGGTAGTCACCAAGGAGGACGCATTTGACAAGTGGGTCCCCAGCTTGGCCGAGTCATCCATTCCTTGGGGTGTGTTCCCCGTCTCGATCCCAATTAGATCATGCAGGGTGGCTGAGGAGAATGATGGGTTCCTGTAATTTCCAATGTTCATGGGTTTTTGATCAATAGGCTCAACGCAGGTCGTTGGTTGCTGGGGTGAGCCCTGATAGAGGACCATCTTCCACTCCGATCCACTCCCACTTTCCGCCTCTGATAGACCTGCTTCGCCGTTGCTATTCTGGACGCAAGCTTGGTGATCAACAGCCTCATTTTTGGATTCAATCTCCTTGTTACGCCTCGCAAGTTCTCCGGCAAGAAGAGTATTACTTGCTACGATCCTTTCCACGTCGTATCTTGATATATCGAAATTGGTGACAGCATTCACCCCACGAAACTTGATTGCAGCGATATCATAGGCTTCGGCTGCTTCCTCTTGCGTACCTGAAAGTTTAGTTTTATGAGAAGTTGGGAATCTGAATGAATTCCTCAAGTTAGGCTTGTCCCTAAAATCAAGCTCTATTTTATCTGATCTGAAAAGCAGCATTATAAAAAGCTCAGTGTTGCCGAAAATCAGCCTTGTACTAGAAATGACTGATGATCAGCCTTATAAAAGAAACACCACTGACTGAAAAGACAGTCCTATCAGAGGTCAGAGTTGCCTGTAAGATGGGATTTTTAAGTTCTTAAAGCGCGCCAAGAACCTTTGTTTGGACATCAAGAACAATGTGAGCAACCCCAACAAAGAATTCAGTCTCAGGAGTTTGGACTACAAACTTACTGAAGGTTCCAAGATAAAGATCTTTGTTTCCTGCTACCCTCCCAATCCGAGCTTGCCATCTTCCGTGTTGATGATGCCTGCAAGTGCAAATACAGAAAGAAGAAACAAGTTTCTCAGAAGAAAGACTCTCTTTTCAAGAAAAAGGATTATTGATGCACTAGGAAACCATCAAAACCTTGTTACTCCACGGTACATTGATGCTCCCCTAGAGAATCCACTGCTTTTCCTGCAGCATCAAGAAGAAAGGATGGGCGTTTACAAATGAAAAGAGAAATGCAGGCACCAGAATAAAATGAAGAGAGGGATGGAAGAACTACCTTCTCAAGTGAGCAACATATTCTTGCCTGCTCATGTTTTTCATTTCCTCAAGTTCTTCACGGTAATTTTCCAACTGCAGAAGAAAAAAAATTAAGGACCTTGCATTTCAGTAACCGATATCATATTATCAATAGACTAAAAAATTCATAAAAACAGTGGGAATGGAATCATCATACAGGGAAGTTGATATGAGTGGAAGGTCCCCAATACTTGAGCGCCGCCAGGTCATAAGCCCTTGCCGCTTTCTCCTCCATGTCATAACCACCTGCAATCCAGATTCCAGAATTAGGAAGGGCTAAGGAAGATGACAATTAGGATTCTCGACGATTGAAACTTCATTAGGACTCAGACAAGCTTACCCAGATAAACTGAAGAGCATTATTTGATAGGAATGTCATCCCCGAAGAAGCAAGAACATGACAAATCAGAATTCATAGTCGTAGTCAGGCCAAGAACACAACAAGACTAAAAAAAAAATTTGCGAAGGCAATGGAAACGAATAATTCCAAGAGAAGCTGAAAATGGGACGTTTCCTTTTTCTTTCTGACTAACCTTGCCTTCCTTTCCTGGTCTGCCCTTCCTTCTTGCAACTATTATCCCATAGATGGGCTTCATACCTACCGGTCCATCTATGCCTGATGAAGACAAATCATATTATGTAACATGCTGATCAGAAAATCCATAAAGAAAACAAGGGGGTAAAATAGAGGAAAACAAAGAAGGAAAAGGACGAAAAGATAAATAAGTTCAGTACTTAGGTGATAAAACAAAGGGGCCGGGGAGAGCCGGAAAGAGAGAGAGAGAGGGAGAGAGAGAGAGAGAGAGGGAGAGAGAGAGAGCAAAGAAACAACAAATGACTCGAAAGAAATAGAAAGCACAGATGAAATAAAACAAACCAGTACATAAACACTATCAACAGAATAAGAAAATCAAATCAAAGAAGAAAGTAAGGGGAAAGAAGAAACAAGCTTGAACTCACCTTGTAACACCTCTATACTGCGACGTTCTCTGCCCAAATGTGTCAATGGACTTCCTATGAACAGGTTGCTTCTGACCCACCTTTGCAGATCCTCTCTTCTTTGTTTCCATGCCCACACACTCAGTACCAGTTGGTGAGATCTGCTGTGGAGCTGTAACACAGCTAGATTGTGAACCGGGGCTCATGGACAAACTCAAAGACTGTAAATCCCCATAGCCCACCGCACCAATAGACCCAGACCCTCCATCATCATCCATGCTATCAGTCATCTTCTGCTGCAATGCATGGTTCGCGGAATAGTGCCTAGCAACCCAGCTCTTTAGGCCCGGGATCCCATCCTCTGCCATAGGAGGGAGCTGGTGACTGCATTCTGCTAGCTGGGTTTCCTTGGGCTCCTCCATTGCCGCCTGGTACATCTCGTGGCCGGTTAGTCCACAGAAATATGGGTTTTGTTGAACTTCAATCTGCTGTTGTTGCTGTCTAAAAGGTTGTTGAAGAAAGTGAAAAGAATGTTGTCTGTTGCTCTCAGACTCTGCGTTTTGCTGGTAATACATGCTATCTAAGCTGAGAGGCATGGTTTCCCTGTTATTACTTCCATATTGATGGGCTGCCATGGTTGCACCACCTAAGAAGTCCTCTAGCTTTGGGGATGAAGTTGGCACCATCGCTTCAAACACAAAAGAAAATATGTTTTAGAAACAATGCTTCAAAGGTAAGAGTATAACCCAAAACTAAAAAATAGGAGAGTCGGAAGCAGACCTTCTGGTTGTGATCTGCTGAGAGCTTCCATGATGCATAGAGACCCATCAGACTTCAGTGGCATTACAGACAAATGAGAGTAGAGTGCACCATTTTCTCCTTCAACCCCATAACAGATGCCTGAGTTGTTTAAATGAGGAGAGAGAAAGAAGCTTGTCGGAACTGCAGTAGAAACAACTGCAGAGGAAGCCTGTGTCTGATTATTATGTTGTTGTTGATGATGATGAGGATCTGAAGCAACCTCCATGTTCATGTGGGGTGAGAGAGAGAAACCCAACCAGTTATTGTTGTTGCTGTTATTATTATTCATGGACTTCATCTCCTTGTCTCTCTCTTTCTCTTCTTTTTTTCTCTCAGATTCTTAACAGGACCTCTTGCAGCAAGGAAACCCAATCATTGGCAGGCAAATAAACTAATCATTCCGAAATCTCTTGCTTCCCTCCATATGAAAGCTGGGCCTTTTGTTTTCTAGCTGCAGAACTCATGGAAGAAATGTATCCATCGGGTCCATGCAAACAACTCTTGAATCTATGCGCTCCCCCCCCCCCTCTCTCTCTCTCTCTCTCTCTCTCTCACGCTCGCTCGCTAGCTGAAGAGAACAAAACAAGTCCCTTTAAAGTTTAAACTTAAACAAAAAGAATGAGTTCCAGCAAGCGATGCTGTGTAGCGCTCCTGCATTCCATAGGGATCTGTGTAGTTGAGAAAGACCATGTTTTTTGCTTTCTCATCTTCTTCTCTGTGCCTTTTTCTTACTTAACACTCTTAAACCCCTCTAAAAACCCAGTCGCAATTAAAGACCATAACATGCTGTAACACATTCAATGGTCTCCTCATCACCCAAAAAACCCTTCAACTATTTACCAAAGATTTCCTTCTTCCCACATAGCCAAGACTACTCTCTCTCTCTCATTAATCTGAGTGCCTTGGATTAGATTGGAAGGCGAGGACAACTGCCCATCGAGTCACTTCACAACAGTACGAGCTTCTGTACGAATCTGCAACTCAAGGATCTAATTAAAACTGGGGGAAAAACTATTGTTTTCAGCTTACTACATCCACAAGACGATTTGGTTTGAGAAATGAGTTTTACAAGGCTTAAGTAAGTGCTAAATGAAGAAAAAATAGAGTTTTGTTGCTCAAATGGTTCCTACTATAAATGGGTAAAAAGAAAGAACGGATAGAGGCAATGATACAGTAAGACTGCATCGGCATTTAACCGTATGCCTTGGTCTTAATCGAATTTTCGTAGAATGCCCCAAGTTTATTTGATTATTTCAACTCCGTTAATAACAACCAGACCAAACCAAAATACTGTCAGTGGAGCTCATCTTAGTATCTTTCACCAAAACCCATTCTAAGCAGATCAGACGGTTGAAAATACTAATGTAAATGACTTCGTTTGCCGACAGTACTGCTCTAGAATATAATGGCGATTTGGCGAAGGAAAAATATAATTGAAATACTTTAAAATTAACTCAAACTCAAATCTCTCTTTGCTTTTGAGAGGGCTTTGCATGCAATCAACACCTGTTTCCAGACAAAAAGTGGGAAGTGGGTCTGTGTGAGAAACATGAAATATTCCAAGAATGATGAGCAAAGGGCCCCAAAAACAAGCTTTTATGAAACTTTAGTATTATATATTACATTATTCAACACCCTAAGCTTAGATACAACATTTTCCTAAGGCGATTTTGTGTCTTATACTTTGATGCCGAAGCACACAGACAACATCGATCGCCCCATCGGCCCCAAGGATTAGGTTCACACTTCACACCCTGGTTCGAATCAACCTCCAGAGGAAACCCTCACCAACAATGAGTAATGGTTTATTAAATTCCCCAAAAAAAAGTATTGGGCTATTAACCAATTACAGAAAAAAACAGGTCACAACTCACAACTTGTTCATATTTTCTGCATTTTATATTTTTATTTTTATGGTAGTTAGTTCTATTATTGTTCTGAAAGCCAAAAATCAATGAGAAATAGGGGTTGGGGGGGGGGGGGATTTTCTTATTCCTCGGTTATTGCATGCAGATATGCATGAAGGTGTATGCATGTGGAGACAGATTTTCTAGTGTGAATGATGATTTGGTTTGGAAAGAGAGGATTTTGGAGGGAAAGATGTACTGGAGATGGAGAGTGCGGAGAGAATGAGGCTGTCTTTTGATTACTGTAATGATGAGTGAATCCACCAGCGCTAGCGCTAGGACGGAATGGGGGCTTTTACTACAAAATAATGCATGGAGCCTCGCCAATGCCCTTGGCTGCCTCATCATTTGTGCCTGCTGCTTTTTTAATTTATTCTGTTAAGTGGGAAGCAAATGCAGAAGGTGTTGGTGTGATGTATTTGAGAACTCTCAAAATCTGGAAAACATTTTATTATTTTCATTTTCCAAGGAAATAATTCTGTCAAATTCAGCTTGGTGAATTGGATTGTTCTTAATTTTGTCTCCATTTTGCCTGCAACAAAGAAATAACCCAATCTTACTTCAAAGTGGAAATACTCCACAACCATAAGCACCAGCCATTCAACAAAGCATATCGAATATGTATTTGCTCCTTAAAAATTTTGCTTTCATGGCATGGCTAGTATTCAAAATGCACACTAGCGCCCTCTCTGAATGATCCCGGATTTTCAAGCAAGAATTATGCTCGGTAGCATCCGGTGATAAGTTGGAAATATCTCCTCTACATGTATATTGAATTCATATAGGTATATATATGTTTCGAATGTATAGTTAGGGTCTTTTTATTATGCAAAAGAAGAACAGTCAGCCTTTTCATTAAGGTAAACCAAATTGCACAGATGAGTATAAGCATGGGTTATAAGATATTTTCATCTGGCCTTTACGTGCTAGATAAGCTAGTGTATGAGTGGCATTGTTATAGTTTCTATTTATATGTACAAACTGTAGTTGATCAAAAGTAGATAAAAGTGTTGATAGTTGTGCCCGATGTAATCGGTCTATCCATCTCCTTGGTTGACTTATATCTTGCAAAAAATCTATTAGTTGGGATGAGTCATTGTATATCATGATCCTGGATATATGAAGTTGGCTTACTATCTTGAGCCCTTGGATTAGTGCCTAGAATTCTGCATCATAGCTATCAATGGCCCAGCATGGTTCTCCTTCAGCAAAGATTGTACCTCTATCTATGCATTGGATAATGAAAGCTCATCCTGCAAGACTTGAGAGTGAGCCATATGATCCAGCAGTATATAGTGTGGTGAGGGTGTTCCTTCTCACATCTGTAGAAAAGGTGGTGTTAATATTTTCAAAACATTTGTCTTGAAAACATTGGTATTTCCATGCTCGATATATGATATTCCTTGGGTTTGTTTTATTGTGATTGTAAATAAGATCATTTTTGGCTCTCCATATGACATATAATAAGATAAAACCCTTCCCTATCAACTGTATAGCCTCCTGTGACGATGAGTTCTTTTTCAGTTTTTCCCACCACCTTGTGATGGAGATATAAACTTCCTCTTCCTCTTTGATGTCATTCAGGTTCAACCCTACCTATGCTTCACACCAAACTGCTCTTGTAAAAGGGCATGAGATGTGAGGTTGTTTCCTTTTGACTTTTACAGAAAGGGCAGCCTATTTCAGAGGGGTGAAGTCATTTTGTGCATTTATTCCAGGTTAGAAGACCATTCCACACCACTTTCCAAATGAAAAATGAATGCCTATAGGGAATGATCAGTTTCCATAGATCATTCCATGGAAAATTTGTTTGGGAAGGCAATGGTTTCTGGTTTTCAAAAACCTTGTATGCCGATTTCACTGTGTATGTTCCAGAGTTGTTGCATTTCCACAAAATATTATCTTGGCTCGACTATGGGTCTAGTGTGATTTGGAGGATATGGGAGCATGTTTGTTCATAAAAAAATTGGGCCAATATCTTATGATTCCAGCTTTGATCTGGGTTTAGAAAAGATGAAACATGATGGTTACCATGAGGCTCAATGTTTGTATCTATGGGATGCGGGATACCCCTCGTGATTGTTGGAACCCATGGATCCATAAAAGCTACAATGTTCCTACTTGTGTGGAACGCCACCATAAAGATGAAGTGCTGGTGGTTTTGGCCTGAAATGGGCTTTGAGTTGAAAAGTACCTTTGTTTGATGATTCGGCTCCATAAAGTGTTTGGAGAAGATATCATTCTCCATGTTTCCCAAAAACTGCCTTATTCATGTCTTGGCTTTTTCTGAAACCCAAACCACCATTTTGTTTCAGTTGATTTACTATTCTCTATTGTATTGTGTGTTTGGACTTGTTGTCACTCGCGTGCCACCAGAAATCCCTCATCAATTTGTTTAGTTTGGAAAGTGTTCAATTGGGGAGAATTGTTGTCTGCATGGAATAAGTTGGCATGGCTTGTAGAATTGATTGGATCAAGGTGGTGCGCCCTACTTGGGATAGGAATCTAGAGTTCCAAGATGTGATTTTTGATAGCACCTGATCCACTAGTGGTTGATATGTTGATATTCTTTTGTCTTGAACTCTTAGTCTGGTACCTAGGTACTTTGTGCCTTCTAAACATAATGGAGGATTTCTCATAGTTTACCTTTTGTCCCGAAAGTTGCTCAAAAATGGATAAGATTTGGCATAGAACTTTAACCTATGACACATCCACTTTGTAGAAAATAATGCAATCATCTGCAAATAACAAATGAGTAACAGGCATGCCATTCCTACAAATCTTGGCTCTTTCAATGAGACCTTCTCTTTCAGCACATGTTAGCAATTGTGTTAGTATCTCCATACCCATGATAAATAGATATGGGGAAAGAGGGTCTCCCTGTCCGAGGCTCCGTCTTAGTTTGAAATGGCCATAACATCAGCCATTTAGTTTTATTGAGAATGTTGGGGTAGAGATACATTGATAAATCATTTGAATCCATTTTGGTGGAAAACCCATTTTGTTGAGTGTCTTTTTGAGAAAAAAGCAGCCAATTCTATCAAAAGCTTTGGACATGTCTAATTTTAGGGCGATGAGACCCTTTCCTTTTTTTTGCTTTTTCATTTGATGCAATATCTCCTTGGTTAGTATGATGTTGTCTATTATCTGTCTGTTTTTTAGAAAGCCAGACTGATAAGGGGAGATCACCTTTTCTAGCACTGGTTGCAGTTTGAGCACTAGTAGAGGACATTGTAGAGACATATAGTTAGGGTCCTATGCTTTCAAATGTGTGCAGAGATTTTGTTTGCCATCAGATAGTAAAAAAACAATTGACTTGGTCAAGGACCGTCTGATCCGACTCGTTCAACTGTTGACCCATTCAATCCTATCACTATATATATATATATATATATATATATATATATATATATATATATATATATATATATATATATATATATATATAGTGACCTGTAACCTTAAGGAAAAAATAATTTGGCCTCCAGGTCGATTTTTAAAACATTGTGTGTACAAGATACTTGCCACATAGATATTCGGTGGAAAAAGGGGATTAACCCATCATGCTGTCATGCAATAAAAGGCAAAAGGATTGAGAATAAAGTAGTGCATTTTTTTTTATTCCTTGCAATTTGTTGGTGGGTTACACAACGGGGGTAGCCCATCCCCATCCCCTTAAACGCCCCAACCTTGGTGGGAACAGGAAATCGGAATAGATCCCGGGTCTCTGCTGCAACAAAGCAATGGACATGCCAAATGGGCTATCAACACAGTTGGCTTTTGACATTGTCTTTAACCATAGGGAAAAGGGAACATTTTGTTTTCCCTTTTATGCGACCAAGAAAATAGGACAGTTGGATATTGCTAATGTGCGGTTGGATTCTATGTGTGCAGCACTTATTTGCAGGAGATCTGGGCTCTTCACGCATTTTGTAATTTTCTTAGGGTATAGTACAGGACAGTTCCCAAACATATCCATCTATATCCCCTCCCGTCAAATGTGTAGATGACCATCTGTAAAGATTTAATTCTTATTCCTGCCAATTGAGTGATGGCTTGCTTGGCACATAAACTGATTATTAGTTCGAGGTGAGATGAGTTTTCAAACCCCACTATCAGTTTTCAGCCTCTCACTTTCTTTGAGAAGAGTTATTACTTAATATTGTTAAAAAAAGTATTGTATTATGCTAAAGAAAATTGAAATACGGCCCTATTGAGGGCAAATGAGAATGATTTAATACCAAAAGATCTTATTCCTAAATTGTTAATATGCATCAATTGTTACTCTACACATTTGTAAATTTTAATGAGCCTGTTTTTAGCCCAAGGATAAATTGGTATATGATGTTTATGCCAATGAATAAGGTGGCCTTTGACAACATTGAATTGGGGGCTAAGAGGTGGCCCACGCATGGGTCAGTTTAAACATGTTTCAGAATTAAGATGATCTCCTTACTTTTTATTTATAAATTTATTATAAAGAGGCTTTGAAAGTAGTAAGAAAAAACATATTTATTCATATTTTTGGATGTCAAATCTATAATTTTTTTTTTTTAATTTTAGAGATATCGGATTTAAGTTTTATCAAGCACCATTTATGTGGTATGTTATGGAAGTTAATCAGCAAAGTATTGGGACTAGAACAAAAAATCATTTATGTTATGTTTGGTTTGATGGAAAAGCTAGGGAAAGGAAGAGAAAGGTAGGGAAACCTATACAAGGCTTCTAAAGGTTTCTCTATCTTTCCCTTCCTTTCCCTACATTTTCCTTCAAACCAAACACAACATAAAATGTCAACGAAATAACTTGAGAGAAAATGGCATGGTTTTTAAAACCGGACCAGACTGGATGGTAGGATTGGAAAAATTAGGAACGATCACCTGACCGGTTTCATTTTACCCAAAAACATCATTTTGGCCAAAAACCGTTGATTTGGTCAGCAAACTGCTGACTTGGACAGTTGAACCGTTAAGCAGTTTTTGGTTGTTTTTATTTTATTTTTATTTTTTATCAAAATGGGCTGTCTGTTCGGTTCGAACGGTCAGACCGTTCAACCCAGGAACCAGATCCCTGAATGGTTCGTTTTTTCTAATTTAATTAGATCTTGCTTGCTTTATTATTTTGCTCTTAAAACTGAAATATTTTAAGTATAATTTACAATATTCCCTTTACAGTGAAAATTTTGTTTAGTTTCATCCTTTGTTGTTTGCTTTATTGTTAATAGCTATAAAAAAATGAAGTTTTCCATTGTAAGAGAGTCAAAAAAATAGCTCAAATATTTTAATCTAATAATTTTTCTTTCCACATCTTTTGGTAACAATTTTCCTGACCACATTATGTCCAAACAACTGGATCCTGAAAATGGTAGAAGATGTCCCACTGAAACTATTAATATAATAACACATCCAACATTTGATCTTAAGGCCCATTTGATTCACTGAAATAGAGGTCTCGAATTAAGATCGAAATGGATCGGAATGGGCCACTTCAATTTCCCCTGTTTGGTTGTGCAGAAATGGAACCCTAATCTTACTCATATTCTTGTACAATGACATTCCCGCATTCGGGGGGAATGGTCCTTAGAATGAAACCTCATTTTAGCCGATTTCAGTTTCAATTCTAATTCTCATCTAAACCACACATACTAATAAGAATAGATAATTCGGATTCTCGTTCCAATTCCCGCTATAAACCTAAGTAACCCTTAATTCTTTTACCTCATAAGTCATAACAAACAACTAAAAACTAAAGGCATGATACTGTAACACCATTAAAACATGAACTACAACAGCCCTATAAAATAAAGCAAGCAGTCGTTCTTCCTTTATTTCTCCTTTTTTCTTTTCTTGGTTGAACTCCGAGTCGGTGTTAATCCTCACGCCATAGGGTTTGGACAGGTACCAAATTTTGGAGAGTGTGAGATCAGAATTGTAAGAAAGAAAGAAATGCTATTACTAATTTATTCTCTACTTTTCTTTAGTGGGGTTATTTAAAGGCAAATCAATATAATTACTTCTTTATTTTTCCAGCTCATGAATGAATCAATATACTTACCACCTATGTTGAAGAGTTGCAAGTTTATCGTGTTAAGTACCAAAAAAAAACATCCCTAATCACTATAATAATGATCCCAACTGGCCTCCCTTCAACACGCAAAAGTATTAACATGGCATGAACAACATATAAGCATTAGCTTGCTAGCTAGCACAGTAGGTAGGACCCTGCTCAAGGGGTTGGTAGCTCTCTGCATTGACTATACATTAATTGCGTTGCAAAGCCATGTTCATATCGATCAGCGTAGAAGGTGTACAAATACAAATATAATAGTATAAATACATATGAAATAATACAAGGTTTTGAACTTTATATATTTGCATTTATACTCCTTCCAAACTGACCCTATGGGAGTATCATTATTGTCTCAAAGCGTTAACTATGAAAACTGCATTGATGTAGAGATATTTGGCGGGCCTTAAATCGTGCCACATGGCATCGGCCAAATCAAATCCTGACCGCACATCGCCAACTGCTTCCAACTACTCTTAAGGCAAGTTTAACTATAAAAAGGGGAGATTCATCTCTAGGTAAGCATATTTAGAATCCTAATTCCCAAGAGAATAATTCTTGGTTATTAAAGATTAAGCTCAAAGTTCTCGTCCCTTGCCTAGTTTGGCTTCTCTTAAGCATTCAACTAACTTGAATATCGGAGTCTCTGCCCCTGGGATAACACCTAAGACCTCTGATGTGTGATCTTCTCTTGTTTACAGATCGGATATATCGACCTTGGACACCATTGAAATCCCTGTATTGCCCTCGGCCTCACATTTGGCAGCAACAAGCATTATTCACATAAATGTATCAATATCAATCCTCAACCCAATCGACCACATTTTGATGCAATGGTGGCCACAGCTGATGTGACGTGTCTCAATTTAGAAGGAATGCAAATACAAATATGTAGAGCACAAATCCTTGTATTTTGTATAATTTTGTATGTATGTATTTATCATATACATATCCATATTTGTACTCCTTTGGAACGGAGCCTTTTTAAGAACATTTTTATGCATATGCTTGTTCTAATCAAGCATTTGAATTTTCTAAGTTTGTTTTCCGTGTTAGTGTTGCTTAGATTAGCGTGGTTCTTTGTCGCCATTTGAACTAGATCTTTGGGGAGAAGAGAACATCAAATAATAGTTAGTTTCAGATTCAGGATATATATGCATTTGTTTCAGAGCTTTCAAATGGTTTCAATACAACTATTATCCGTGCAAAATGTACAGAATAAAAACACAAATGTTGGAACCAATTTTGAAGCTGTTTCTAATTAATCCGACTAATTTGTGTATAGACGAAACAATGCAACGTGGGTCCACAATCCCCACGAATTTGTGGACACGACGCTATCCAATAGTTACTTGTACCAGACTGGTTGTACACGTCTTCTAGCGCCACAAACGAGCCATTTCCCTTATTGATGAATAATATCGTTCAGTCACCCCATACAAACAAAATGCAGTTTTGTTGCATACTTGTGAGCATATATGGTCGTTCATACAGGTAAATTGGAACCTGAATATCATCATTTCACGTGGCAGTTTATATAAATGTAGTTTATATAAATGTTGTCACCCCATACAAACAAAATGCAGTTTATATAAATGTTGTCACAATGGCCCGGCGGGTTTATAAAAATCTCTCTGAAGGGAATGTCATCCAATATATCTCCTATCTGCACCATGATGTTGCAGAGTGGCAATGATCAATGATCAATCTACTCTCCCTGCGCTGGTAACTTGCAGCAAATCTAGAGGTATTTGGCTTGAGTCGGATCTTAGCATAAAGACATATTTAGATCTGTTTGGTTTGCAGTCAGAGTTGGAATCGAAATTTTCTGAAATCGGAATCGTCCTTCCTCATAGTTTATTTGGTTCAGATAGGAATTGGATTTCATTATCAAAAGAGGGGCAGGGAATAGCCATTCCCTCAAATGAGAGAATGCCATTTTAACAAGAAACTGAAATGGGAAAGGGATTCTGATTCCACCCAATCAAATAGTTGGAATTAGACTAGCCCATTCCAATTCCGATTCCAAACTGAAATGGTAATCCCCAACCCAACCCATTTAAATGGGTGGGTTGGGTGATGGGTTGATCACACAACCCACCAAGTAAATGGGTGGATTGGGTGGGTTAAATGGGTTGGATGGGTTCAGTGGGTTGGGTTAAAAATTGCCACCCCTATTTTAGACCTCATTTGCTTTTACTATTATTTTCACTCATTGCTCAGTTTGGAAAGAGTACATATACAAATATGTACAACACAAATACATATAAAATAATACAAAATAAAAGGTTTTACACTCTACAAATTTGTATTTATACTCTTTCCAAGCTGAGGCTATAATATTTTAGATTGGTCAATACAAACTGGTGAGAGATACTTATTGTTACATCAAATATGAGAATCGCTTCAGTTGGAATGATCTGTATTATTCATGTTTCGACATGAAATGTCAATATGACAATTCTACAAACAGCCATGGATAGGGATTTCAATGGGTTGGGTTAAATGGTAAATCCGACTTAACCCGACCCTATAGGATTGGGTTAAGTTCAGAGATTTCAGCTTTAGGGTCGGGTTAAATGGTAAATCCAACTTCACTCAACGTATAGGATTGGATTAAGGTCAGAGGTTTCAGCTTTAGGGTTGGGTTAGGATTTTGATTCTTCAATCCAAGTCAAGTTCGAATTTTAATTGACCCACCCCTACTAGGTCTTGATACCCTATATATATATATATATATATATATGCAAAGTATTTTTATAAGTTTCTTGATTACTTCTAAATTTATAGTCTTAAAGTTTAAGATTTATATTTTCTTCTTTTTTATAAAAAAAAAATGAAAAAAGTAGCACCTTAGAATATATACAACTTTCTAACTTAAATTAATGGATTTTAGGTTTTTCAAAATGTATAGATTTGAAATTCTATGGATCGGATCGTATTAATATCGGATTAGACCCTATAGGGCTATAGGATTAAAACAGATTCGAAAATTATGCATTTTTAACCTGTGTCATGTCGAGTTCGGATTGGGCCAATAGAGGGTCGGGTTTAGGATTGAGACAGACCCAACCCGCTGACATCCCAAACCACGGACATGCATTTTTTAAGGTATACAGTTTCAACTACAAATATTTCAAATAACTGTTGTATGCCAACGTATATTGATCAATCCATAACAATATTAGTGAAACCAAACACAAGTGGGGATTCGAATCGTGTTGCTCTAATCAACGGCCTCTATGGGGGGATTTGGGCGGATCACCAAATGGTAGCGCACAGGGTGTTTGGACATCCCCATCTTGCCCATCTTACCATGTCATTAAGGCCCAGCCCCATCTTACCCATCAAAAGGAAATTAATCAAGTTCTCGAATTAGCTAAGGTAAGCTCTGTTTGGACACTACGTTTAATGCAATTGTTTCCTTCAATTCTGCATGGCATCAGTCGTCGTAAATTCATTAGATTCTGTCTGCAACTGGCAATCTATCCAACTCCATTCCAAATTATGGACTTCGTGAGGAAACCGCAATGGAATTGTTTCATTTCGCATGCTGTCCAAAATCCAAAGAAAGCCTTAAGAAGTCGTTTGCCATTCTTCTCCCCTACCAATTGGCGAGTCGTACTTACGGAGACTGTCACCAAAACATGATAAATGAACAAACAAGGAAATTGTAGTCAGATTCTTCATTCATAGCTTTACTTCTCCATTTTTTCTTTCTCATATATCATAGAAAATTTCAACTGCAGTTATGGCCTATCTACACTTTTATTTATTTATGCTAGGCAGTTTTTTTTTTTTTTTGTGAAGAATGCTGGGCAGTTCATATCTTTCATTAAGGTCGTGTTTGCACGGATATAGTGCAATAGGGCAATCTTTATTCGTTTCTCTTTTGGATTTGGGAGGGGAGTGTTGAAGTCTGAGCCTGCACTGCTCTCCAATGCAAGCAGAATATATACCCAATCTAGTTTGGGGTTGAGAGCCGGTCCGAGCTGATTCATAGCCATAGAGGCTCACCTGTTGCTCGAAAGGATGATGATTTCATCATTCCATCCACACAGAGTCACAGACTCCTTCCTCCCCAACAAATATGAAAAAAGGGAGAGGGAGGGCGGCCGGCTTGAGTGAAGCATTTTGGATCTAGTAATGGGTGCATTGGATCATGTGGTAGATCTTCTTCTTTCTCTGTCTGTAATAGTGTAATGTTATAATAATGGCGAATTCAAAACACATGTTACCAAAACCAAACATACTAACGCAGCTGCAAGTGCAAAAGTTGTCGTATTTCCGAAATACGACAACTGGGTATTTTAGTACTGGGTCGTTTTTGGTCACACATGTGGGCCCTCTTCAGATTGTGACAATTCACTTACATCTCCATTTCCAGTACTCTGTAGCAGTTTTGGACACAGATACACAGACACACAGAGAGAGGGGGAGAGAGAGAGAGAGAGAGAGAGAGAGAGAGAGAGAGAGACTCAGGAGTCAGGACACCTCAGACTTAAAAGTAAAAACAAATTAAAAGTGGGAAACAAAGGCTGGTTACGCCATAATTCGCCTAAAGAGAGAACAATAGTGGAAATCAGTTAGGACTCGAGAAAAAAAAAAGACTAAAGAGTAACTCTCTTGCTGGCTTACTGCATAGTCATTTTCAATAATCATCCCCTATGACCTTGCCTACACTGCAGCATGTAAATACTAAACAATAATATAGCTTGGTCCCACTCCTACAAGGAATCTCCTAGCCCAAGAATTAATTTTATCAGAACCCAGAACAGATGATCCTGTTCTTGGCCTTCTGATCAACAGACCACTTACCAAGTGTCTTGTATGGGAAAACAGGAAAAACTCCAAATTAAAAAACTAGAGAGTTTTGACGCATTTAAGCTTTAAATTAGAACCCACGTAATAAGGGTATAGGGGAAAAAACAAAAGTAATAAACAGAGGAAGGTAAAGACAATTAAGATGCAAGAGAGTGTAGTGTGTTGGTTGGGTAGGGAGTTTCACGTGGGCACACAAAATCCAAACAAAATCTAAACAAGATCGGGGAATGGCCAATAGGCAATAGCGGCCAACCAGCAAGAAAAAAAAGTGGATTATGGATAGCAACTGAATTGAGAGCGACAATATAAGCAAGACTCTGAGTCTCTCTCTCTCCTCTGAGAGACTGAGACAGAGCGAAGCTTAAGGCTCTTGAATTTTACAGACGATTTTTTTTCCTTCTTTTCTTTTAATTAAGAACCCCCCCACAGACACATAGGGAGCTCACATGACATTCCACTTTCTTCACCATTAAAGTGGACCTCCATTAAAGCCTCCTTCCTCCTCTGCAGGTTTCCTGCAACTCTTCCCTCCCATAACCCACCCTTTTCTCCCCCCTGCTTTATCTTACTCTCAATTTGCCCCTTCTCTCTCTCTACATCAACCAATCAATGAAACGTCACAATCTGAGGCCACTGTATCATATGTCATAATCACCTTAGACTTTCTCTTTCTCTCTCTAGAGCTACTTTGGTCAATTCAATATGTAGGGTTTTCTTTGTTCTTTTGTCTAGTTTTGTTTTGTCCAACTCGTTGTGAGATGGAAAGAACAGAGCAATTTGGTATTGTAGCCTCGTAGGGGACCGGATACCCCACCAGGTTTTCTTTTAACTTACAAATTGAGAAAGAACTCAAGATATACAAGGAAGGAATAACAAGAGCAACCCTACAAAGCACCCGTCACCAATCACCAAAACAGCCAAAATTCCCAAAAGCAGTCCTTTTGTTCAGTCATTCAAAAGAAGAAAGAGAAAAGAAAGAAAGAAAATACCAACAGTGATTGGTTGAGTTTCTTTCAGAAAATTTAAGTTTTCCCAACCTCCGTGGATACAAGAGGTTCCTTTGATGTCTACTGCAATGCCTGAAAATTAAATTCATTTGCTTTTGTAAGGGATCGGGGAGGAGAGCGAGAGAAAGAGATGTTAATGTTTGTTTATGGCACCAACCACCAGGGAATTAACTGAACAAAAAACATATTTTGACTTGCTGTTTTGCTAAGAATGTAGAGAAAACGATGGCCCTCCAACCCGGCGTAATTCATTTTATTTCCATGTCCAAACGACTACCCTTTGCCTTTTGTATTTCTTCCTTGTTCGTTTCTATACTTCTGGCCTTCTGGGTAAGTTACAGCCTATTACCTAATTACTTTCTCAGTTGGGTTTACCCAGCTCAAGATTGTTTCTTTTGTCATTTGTGGGAATTGGGCTTTTCTGCTAGCCTTGCTGAATACGCAAATGGGTTCAGCTCCAGGCTCCGACTTTGTTAAAAACATAATCTGGTCCAACAAAATATGAGCACCTGTTCACAAGAGAGAAGAGTTAGTAGGATAGTAATTGCATCCATGACTATGACTAGGTCGATCTCCTATGGAACACCGGAAATTTTAAGGTGGCCCATGTCTAATAGTCTATTGTCTATTCCTCACATTTAGTATGAAATACTCCAGCACCCCACAGTTTGTCACTTGTGACCCAGGCTTATTTTTCACCTAATTGAACCAGATGTCCCAAATGAACAGAGCCCAACCCAACCTTGTGCAGGAGCCACTTGGCCAGTTGGCCCCTAGAAGAACTCAAGGCACCTCTGGTTAACATTTACCTCAGCAGCTCATATATACCGTACCATTGGGGCAGTGTGGTACATAAATTAGCTGAGGTTCGATTTTCTTTTTTCAGAACTTGAAGGTGAAACGGTAAAATCTTGAACTGCCAAGTTTGAGAGCATGGATTTGAGTCTGAGACTGAGAGCAGCCACTTTGTAGAGGACGGCGATGACGACGACGACGAAGAAGAAGAAGAAGAAGTATCCAGCCTGCCCCTCCCAGCCCAGGTCCCAAGACCCAGATAACTCGGACCAACAATGGGCAATGGCCTTTGGGCCTATAGGAGGTTTTACATAAATGATCATCTGATTTTACAATGCCATCTTCTTTAGCTCCCAGAGCAATGATATGGACTACTCAAATTCAATGAAATATCATCAGATGCCACCAAGGGCTGTAGTAAAATCTTGGTGTTATTATATGTCCGAGCTATGTAAATTACTAAATTGTAATTAAAAAACTTAGAGATTCCAAATGTTTATCTCGGGGAGTTGCTTGGGTTTGTGTAAGTGGCATATATGTACATAGTTTAAGGTTCTGCCCAATGAGAAGATGCTGGAAAAAGATGATCCAGGAGAGAAAGACTGCTCCTTCACCACAACCACTTTCTCCCAAGTTGTTAGAAAGACTGCTAGATACTTGACACGAATTGAAGCTTCATGTGAGTAGAACTTCTATAGAAAATAGCCAAATAAAAGGGAATAAGCTGCTGAATTTCAAATAAATAATTCCCCCCACGTTTAAGAGAGTATTTCATGTTGTAATCTTCATGAACCAGATGATGACTTTATACCAGAGCTCTGGTTTACCTCTTACATGCTACAAAACTTGGATTCATGTTGAAGGTTTCAGATTTGCAGGAAGACCAAGAACTTGGATACAAGCAGATAAAAAATGCAAATTGTCACCACCGTTCTGACAATGTAAGCAACTGCAACAATAAAAGAAACCTTTTGCATTATAATCATATAAATATGTTTGTCCTTTCATAGAGACTATCCTACACATCTCTGAAATGGAAGTCAGATATACCATTTTTTTAGGGGAAAGCACCATTGCAATTTGCTAAGCACTCAGAAATGTTATCATTGCAAGCAAGGGAGATCACAAGATTCCAACCCCCAGCAAGTGGCAAAGACAAGCCCAATACCAAAAACCCAAGAATAAACCAATTGGGGTGCAACTTGGGGGGAATTGCTAAAATTTCAATAGGCCCAAAAACAAAAGCCCAAGCCTGATGCAGTGTAAACTCTTCAAATCAGGTACCCGACTTGCACTCACTATGAAAACCAATTCACACTATCCCATGGTCCATGCCCTATGGCCCAGCCCCTGCAATGAAAGCTACTATTTTCCCCTAAAATATAGTCCTAGACCAATGTAATAGGTAAATTAACCTTTTTATACCATACTTTATAAGGATGTTGATGTAGTGCGATCTGGGCACTCCTAGCTGACTGCTGATTGGCTCCTTGTTGGCAATGAACGACATCTGAGAAGATGAAAGGAAGGATTCCCGGGATTTACCCAGTGGGAATACACCGATGCTTAACTTAGTATTGTGTATGGGAAGAAAAGAGAAAACGAAGGCTAAGAGTGGAGGTCGCGCTTTTTCACTATATTCGTGCAATTAAAGGTTTTTTTTCCAGAAGAAGTTTCTCCTCTGTCCTGAGGGTTTTTATAGGGGCGCTCTTGTGAGATCGGGCATAACCGCCACTGGGCCCCTGCCACAACCATTACCTTCCAGGGCTGCACAGGTGGCCGTTGTGACGCACTCCTTGCCCGGGTGAGTGACATGTCTCCAAAGTGACAGGCACGCCTCCGCCTGCTGATAGACGTGGGTGCAGACTGCCGAAAGGACAGGTACTGCGCCGTCAATAAGGGGCGTTGCGCAGTCTGATTGGTACGGCCTATCGGATAGAAGCTTCCTGAGGAATGCTCGTGCAGCCCATTTGCGAGCCACTTTGTAGCGGGCTCAGAATACTTTAGGAGTGCCCTTAGTAGAATTGGTCCTCGGGGTGATTTGTCTACTTGGGAGCTCGGGCGAGCTAGTTTTCTTAGCTTGTGAGTTAAAGTTGCCTCGGAATATCCCTTTAGAGGTAGTTTGGGAAACCCGAAGCTCGCGTTGTGACGAGCTACTCCTTAAACGCGCTACGATGTAGCGAGCTACTTTATGGGCCCGTTACTTAGTTGTACTGGACCACAATGCTGAGTTGTCGCTTACGTTGAGTCAGTGTCCACGTGTTGCCATTTCATAGGTCGGGTCAAATCTTCATCAATTGCCCCCCACTCCTCGAGCTAAGAGTATCGCCTTAGCGCGGGGAGTTTATGAAGCGCAATGGACTGATTTGACCAAAATTCAAACTTAATTGACTATCCCCATTAAATGCATTTGCGGGAATCAAGAGATCTTCTGACTTCTTTGACTTTTTGGATTCCGAAAACGTGCTGAGGTGGCCTTTAATTCCGAATGTCGTGCGACTGCGACTACCTTAATCGTGGAAAATGTGCCGCCAATTGCCTTCAGTTTTCAGAAGGCGTGCAGTCAGGGCACCCAAGGACCATTGGATCTGCTTTGATCCCGGCTGTCAGTTTGAAAGGATGGGGACTATAAATAGGGGGCCCCCTCGAGCCCTATCTCCTTCCACGCCGTCTTGCTGTCTTTGGATTCTAAGGTTGCGTACTTCGCCTAGTCTACTCGAGTTCCTCAGTCTACTCCATTCCATCTACTCTGGTGAGTCCCAACACCGTTGGCCATGTCCGGGTACCCACGCCATACCTATCAAAGGGGCGATCACCAGGATGATGATGCTCGAGAGGAGCCTGGGAGCAGATCCGGAAGGCTCGAGAGGCCTCTGGCAACATGGCGTCTACTTCTAGGGGAGGGAGCCTGATACCTTTGGCCCTTCCTTAATGACAGCGGAGAGACTTAGGTCTCTGATCTACTATTTTCGCCTCCCTGGGGACCTGGTTTACAACCTCCCTACAAGCAACTTCCCCTGGGAGCATGGTCCCAATGACATAGTAATCTTTCAGGAACAGCTAGAGGCTAGCTTGCGTCTTCCTCTGCACCCCTTGATAGTGGAGGTGCTAAATCACTTCAACGTCACTATTGACTAGCTTCATCCCAACGCCGTTTGAAACATGGTTGGGACTATATCCCTGTGTATGAGTACTACCTCCCTTTGGACCTTGACATTTTTGTCTCTATCCTTTGTATATAGAACGCTGCTCCTGGGGTTCCTCCAGAGAGGCGTGTTTATTACCTCTCTCCCTGTCACGGCTATAAGCTCTTGTATGAACTGCCGAATAAGATTCCCGCCTGGAAGCGGGACTACTTTGTGGTCCATAACCCCAAGGGGTGGCCCTTTCCCACTGCTTGGAGGGGCGCCATCCAGGACCCTGGGGCTGAGCTGGACCCTGAGACTCGGAAAATGATGCTGTCCTGGGCGTCGGTAGGCTTCCTTTGCTTGGACTACTTGGCCGAGGAGAAGCTCGTGCAGGCAGGCTTGAGCCCGAGTAGGTCAGCATTCTAGGTCGCGTAGTGTTTTGTGACTATTGTGTACACATGTATTTTGTTTTTTGTTGGACTAATATCTTGTGGTCTTTTGGCAGCAATCATGTCTAGTGCCGATTCGCGCCGCCTTCTCTTGGGTAGCCAAAGACTCCATGTGAAGAGGACGCGCTCCGACCGGACCCCTCCTTCGAGAAGCACTGAGTTTGAGTCTACCGAGCCGGTCCTGCCCTCTCCTCCACCTGAGGTTCCGATGCCCCCTCCTAAGGGGACTAGTGGGATTAACCCTAGGGGAAGCGAGCTCCCTCAACTCGGGGAGGTACCCTTTAACCCCCTTCAGCCCCGTCCTTACCCACGGTTCCCAGTGGGAAACTAGGAAGGGGTAAATGATTATCTGGTAGCTCGTCGGAAGAGTCGGAAGGCAATCAATAATGACGAGATCACTCAGTGGGGAAACATGGAGCCCGGGGATCTCTCTGTGTTTGTCGTTGCCCACTGCATGGTGGTAAGTGGCCTTTTTTCCTTTTTCTCTCTTGTTTTGCCCTTTTCCGTTGTCTTCTGATCTTTTTTGTCAACAGGTAAATTCTGTCATCCATGCCATGGTTCTCTAGACGCGCATCCATTGCGTTGACGCCCTCGACCAGCGTGCTGCCAACCAGAAGCTCCAGGTCGAGATCAATCGGATCTGGGGTGAGCTCCATCACACCCGCAAGGGGAGCGAGCCTCAGGAGCTACTCGTCCACGACCAGGAGGCTCAAATCGCTCGGCTTACTGAGGAGAATGCATGCTATAGGGAGGAATCATCTAGGATGGTGGGGGAGAGGAAACTCCTCAGGCAGCAGGTGCGGGAGTTGGAGTCCGCTCTTCTGAATCAAACCCGAAACTTTGATCAGATGGTGGAGGCTGAACGAGAGAAAGCGGTCTGGGATTTTAAAGACTCCCAGGAATTTCATGACCTCCAGGCGGAGTATGATTCGGGTTCGTACCACTCAGGGTTTAAGCTCTGTCGGTGGCTGGTTCGGAAGAAGTTCTCTAGGCTCAACCTCGATGGCATTACTATGAAGGGTCTGTCCCCTGAGACAGCAGACCAAGCAGATGAAGAGGAGCCTGACTCTCCGAAGGATGAGGAGGCGGATCCTTGAGGTGGCGTTTCTCTGGGCTTCTGTGGCTTCCGGGTGTCGTAAACCCGGTCTTTCACAAGCTTTTAGTTGGGCGGTTGTGCTCTGTGATGATCAAACCTTCCCCGAGCTATTTAGCTCAGTTACTGCACTTGTTAATTTCCTTTTACTGCACTGTTTTTTTTTTTTTTTGACAATGAAGGTTTCTTCCTTCTGAGTATGATGAACTCCCTTTATTTTTGCTAAAGCGATCTCATCATTTGAGCTATTGAAGTTACATACCCGAAGTAGGACTCTTTGTCATGTTTAAGGTCTCTGTGGTATACCACAAAGTGATTACTACGTATGTCCAAACTAAGCATTGATTGGTTATTCCACAGTTCGACCAACGTATCGAGACGAGCTATGCTTTGTAGGATTTGAACTGAGCTGCTTACGCCTTTGATATTTCATACTTTGCCTTCGCCACTGAAGTCGCTGTCCTTCTTCACGCCGAGGTCTTTGTTACCTCGATGTTTTGGCCCTTGGGCTGAAGGAGTGGCTCATAGCTCACTTGTGAAGTTTGCCCATGCCATAGGGGTGGTTGGGTCTTATGTGCCGAGGTCATATTAGCTCAGTATTCTGGCCCTTAGGCTTAGGGATGGACTCGTAGTCCGCTCCTAGATTTCTCCCAGGCTGAAGTGGCAACTAAGGTCTTCTTGTGCCGATGTCATGTTAGCTCGGTATTCTGGCCCTTAGGCTTTGGGAGTGGCCTGTGGCCTACTCGATTTTTACAGATAATATTGCCTCAAGTTGACAATATTCCATTTTCGAGGTACTTGTTTCCCTTCAAGGGTCTCGAGCTCGTATGTTCCTTCCCAAAGCATTCGTTTCACTCGGTAAGGACCTTCCCAGTTGGACCAGAGCTTGCCAGCACCGGGCTCAGGCACCATAACTTTACGAAGGGCCAGGTCGCCAATGCGGAGGTTTCGCTTCTTGACCCTGGCGTTATAGTACCGAGCTACACTTTGCTGGTAGGCTGTGGCCCTAATGTACGCGAGGTCCCTTACTTCGTCAAGTAGGTCGAGGTTGGTACGTAGCTCATCTTCGTTTGTTTGATCATTGTATGCTTCTAGGCGCAACATAGGTACTTCGATCTCTGCGGGGATCACTGCTTCGGTGCCGTAGGTGAGATTGAAGGGTGTTTCTCTGGCGGCAGTCTTCTCCGTGGTCCGGTAGGCCCATAGGACACTGGGTAGTTCTTCTGCCCACAATCCTTTAGCTCGGTCTAACCGTGCCTTTAGTCCGTGGATGATCACTCTGTTCGTGACTTCTACTTGACCGTTTGCTTGGGGGTGCGCGACTGAAGTAAAATTATGTTGGATTCTCATGTCTCGGCACTAGTCTTGGAATTTTATGTCATTGAACTACTTGTCGTTGTCAGAGATCAATACCCGAGGTAATCCGAAGCGGCACACGATGTTCTTCCAAAAGAAGTTTTGAACATTTCGGGTTGTGATTGTCACGAGGGGTTCGACTTCTACCCACTTGGTAAAATAGTCCACTGCTACTACTAAGAACTTCCTTCCACCCGTTGCTGACGGGAATGGCCCGAGTAGATCGATGCCCCACTGCGCAAGGGGCTACGGGCTGGTGAGATACATGAGGTCGGCGACGGGTTGGTGGTGAATGTTGGCATGTCTCTTGCATTTGTCACATTTTCTTACGAGCTCAATAGCATTTGCCTTCATTGTTGGCCAATAGTATCCTTGTCGAAGTGTCTTTTGGTAGAGGGCCATGCTCCCCAAGTGCCCACCGCACAGACCCTCATGGGTGTCACGGAGTACGATCTTGGCTTTGGTAGGTCGCAAGTAGCGTAAGTAGGGGAGCGTGTAAGGTCTCCGATATAGCTCGCGAGGCATTTCTTAAGCTCGTCAAACGCGAGCTGACAGTCTCGGGTCCACTCAAACCCTTTGCTCTTGATTGCCTTAAAAAACAGTAGACAACGGTCCTCCGATTTGGACATGAAGTGGCTCAGGGCGGCTATGCGGCTAATCAACCTCCGAACCTCCTTCAACTTACGGGGTGGTCTCATGTCTAAGATGGCCTTAAACTTATCGGGGTTAGCTTCAATGCCGTGCCGGTTAACGATGTATCCCAGGAATTTACCCGAGGTCACACCAAACACACACTTGTTTGGATTTTATCTCATGTTAAACTTACACAAAATTTCAAAAACAAAATGCAATTCTTGTATTAATTCATGTAGAATTGAGTTTTGATGACCATGTCGTCTACATAGCATTCTACTTTTCTGCCGATTAACGGCGCAAACAATTTGTTTACAAGCCTTTGGAAGGTTGCCCCTGCGTTTTTCAACCCGAAGGGCATAACCTTGTAACAGTATAGGCCGAACTCTGTGATGAAGGCAGTCTTTTTTTCGTCTGCTAGGTCCATCTTGATCTGGTTATAGCTGGAATAAGCATCCAAGAAACTTAGCAACTCATGCCCTGAGGTCGCGTCCACCAAACTGCCGATTCTGAGGAGCAGGAAGCAGTCTTTTCGGGCAAGCCTGGTTTAGGTTGGTGTAGTCGACGCACAAGCGCCACTTGCCATTGGCCTTCTTTACCAGGACGGGGTTTGCTACCCAGCTCGAGTATTAGACTTCTCTTATGAAGTCTGCTACGAGGAGCTTCTCGACTTCCTCGTCGACCGCTTTCCACCGTTCTGGGGCTAGGTTGCGTTTCTTTTGTCTAACGGGCCTAACTATAGGATCAGTGTTCAGCTTGTGAGTTATGAGTTCGAGGTCTATACTGGGCATTTCTGTCACGGACCATGCAAAAATATCTAAATTTTGAAGTAAAAAGCTTACCAGTTCGGATCGTAGGGGCTCTTGGACGAAAGCGCCGATCTAATGCGTCCGAGCTGGGTCTGCTATTGAGGTCGGGACCACAGCTGTTTCTTCCATGGGAGTGGCTTGCTCTTCACCTTGCTCCGTGGGTTGTTCCAGTTCAAGGTCATCGGCCACCTTGGTTTTCCCCTTTAGGGCGGCAACATAGCACTTGCGGGACTCGAGCTAGTCACCCCGCGCTACTCCCACACCGAAGTCTGTTGGGAACTTCATAGGCAAGTGGTAAGTGGAGACCACTGCCCGTATGACATGGGTGATCGATCGACCTATTATAGCATTGTAGGAAGAGGGGGTCGCTACCACCAGGAAGTTGTGTTCAAATCTGACCACACAAGGCCAGGTGCCGATCTCTACATGTATTGTTATTTTCCCCAGGGGGCGAACTTCCTCTCCGTTGAAGCCCACTAAAGGGGTGTCCGCGGGCTTCAAGTCGCTTCTTTGCAACTGGAGCTGGTCAAATGCAGCTTTGAAGAGTATGTCGGTCGAGCTGCCTGAGTCGACGAGTATGCGCCTGACCTCGAAGTCGTTGATTCTTAGCTTTATTATGAGCGCGTCATCGTGGGGGTAATGGACCCCTCGCGCATCGTCTTCTGTGAAGAAAATTGGATCTTCCATCTTCGGCCGCTTTGGGGGGTTCTGCTCTTCCCGGGTGGCCTCACGAACTGACGTCCGAGCTGTTGCTGAGGTACAACCTGCAACGATTGAACCTCCCTCTATCATGTGGATGGTCCCCTGAACTGGCCTCTCCTCTGGAGGCTGCCTCTGCGATTGTTCAGTCGGCCTGCTGTTGGACTCGGGAGCATCTTTACCGTGCTCCCCTTGTCGACCTGCTCTATTACTATTATTTTTATTATTATTATTTTGTACAAAGTTTCTAAAATATCCACGATGGATGAGCTCTTCTATCTCGTTGTGGAGGTTCTTACAACTCTCGGTACTATGATCGTGGTCTTTGTGAAAACTGCAATACAAACTCTTATTTCTTTCATTGGGATTTCCCCTTAGACGGGGTGGCCACTTCACGTATGGGACGTCCTTGATCGCCATCAGGATTTCGGCTCGCTTCGCATTCAGTGGGGTGTAATCAGCTCGGTTCGGTGCAGGAGCTCTGAACAATTGACCCGGCTTTGCCCCCCGAACTATTTCTTTTTTTCCTTTGGGTGTCCTCTTGACTGGAAGGCTCTCCTTCTCTCTTTCTTTTTTGGGGCGCGCCCTCACCCTTCTGGTTGATCTCCTCTTCGGTGGCTATGAACTTATCTGCAAGTTTCAGAAACTCGGTTATGGTCGCGGGTTGGTTGACGACCATGTGCCACTTGAACTCTTTGTGCTTCACGCCCTTCTTGGCTGCTGCAAGGCGTACGGTAGGGTCCAGGCGTGGTATCTGCATACAAGCGTCGTTGAACCGCTTGATATAGCTTCGGATGGACTCTCCCTCTCTTTGTGCTACGTTGAAGATGCTTTCTTCAGTTCGCGGGCACCGTTTGCTGGTGACAAAGCGGGACGTGAAGGCTTGTGCGAACTACGCCCAACTTCTTATCGACCTAGGTGCCAAGTTCCGGTACCACATGCAGGCTGCTCCCCTGAAAGTAGTGGAGAAGGCCACACACATGCACGACTCACTAGCTTGCACCAGGTGCATCTATGACTGAAAGGCATCTACATGATCATTCAGGTCGAACAACCCGTCATACTTGTCAAGAGTGGGGAGCTTGAAATCCTTGGGCATTGGGACTGCCAAGAGTTCAGAAGACAAGGGGGACGGAACCGAGAGGAGGGAAGCTTTGGCTTCAACCGAGCCTACCTCTTCTTTGCCCATGAGCTCGGGCAAATCGTTGGTGACAGATTGACAATCTCAGCGGTGGCGTCTCTACTTCTTGATGGTTTCGGCGTTTGTGCTGCTCACCTCCGCGCTGTCCAGAATGGTTTGTGCTGGGAGTAGCCCAGTCTGCTGGTGATGGCTACGGACAGAAGGGGCCTGCTTGGAGTCTATTTCCAGGATCTCAAACCGGTTTTCAAGGATCAGGGTTCCAAACTTTGACTGTCGAGGCGACGTAGACCTGCCGAGCCAGGGTCCTCCTGTCCTGTCCACCCGCGGTGAGATCGGGGTAGCCGGTCTCTCCCGTCTGCTGTGGGGGGAGGCCTAGTTTTTTGGGGGCCTCTCCTTGGCCCGAGTGCTCGCTCTAGCAGTAAGATTTGGCTTGCTACGAGGCCAGGTGCAAAGGCTGTTGAAGTTGAGGTTGGGGCAGTTGGGGGAACTGTTGCTGATGCTGGTACTGGGAGACCTGGTGCAGCACGTGCTATTGATAGAGCTGAAGTTGTTGGAACTGGTGCATTTGAGCCTGCATGGCCCTCATGCACTGCACTAGGTCCTCCAGCTGGTTCGGGCTGGCTGCCAGGGGCACGACTGAAGGTTCGGTGAATGTCGTTCCGACTATAGCAGGAAGTGGGGCGATGACAGGTGCCATTGTGAGAGGCACATTTAAGTTGGGGATTCCGTCCGCTAAGAGGGGGACGGTGAACTGTCCGATACAGACAGTAGGAAGCTGGGGTTGTTCCCTGAGGTTATCCATTTCCGTGCTTCATCCGATGTTGCTAGAGGAAGCCATGAGCGTTGGATCGTTTCAAGGAAGAAGAAGTAACTGAAAAAGTTTAGAGAGAAAGGCTTTTTGAAGTGGTTCCCATAGATGGTGCCAAATGATGTAGCGCAATTCGGGCACTCCTAGCTGACTGCTAACTGACTGCTGACTGGCTCCTTGTTGTTTCATAGGTCGGGTCAAATCATCGTTCATCAGATGTCATAAGAGGTATAGGCCTCTTGAAAATTGCAATGTGAAGCTTAAGGTGTAGGCATTTTGCAAATGGATGTATAGACCTTGTTATCTTCTGGGGTGGGTAATTTGCTTATCCACTTGCCAAAATCTTTAAAATCTCTTGCCCAAGAATCATCTGCCCAAATGAGCAAGTTAGTTAGGCTAAGTTTGGAAGGAGTACAAATACAAATATGTAGAGTGCAAAATCATGTATTTTGTACTATTTTTATGTATTTATATTGTACATATTTGTATTTGTACCAAAAACAAAAAAGAGGCAACTTTGGTATTATAAACTTTTTTTTTGAAGTGAGCTGTTAATGGCTCTAAATTGTACAATGATAGGCGTCTAGGGTTAAATAATGGAAATAGCCCTATGGTTTAGCAAATGCACAAAAACTTAAGGTATCCTTAAGTTTTTTTACAATTGACATCATTCTTAGATACTAGCGAAGGGCACCTGGATTGGAATTGTAACATTGGTATTTACTACATTAAAAAAGACAATACTTTCTTAATAATAAACTTGTAACTATAAGTACTCAAGTCTTGAAATTCATATAAAGACTTAAAATAGATCATCATGTGCTCTGCTTTAGCAAAGCATCTCATATAAAAGAGCATAGTCATACAATGATGGTTTTGAGTTCTACTTCATAGTTGTCTTTTGTTTTACATCGAGAACTCCCAGTTGAACCGAATGGTAGGACCCTTCGGCCTGGGAACCGTCCAAGCAACCGGTTCCGTTTTACCCCAAATCTGGTCTCTGGCAAAAAATCGTTGAATCAGTTAATGACCCGTTGACCCGTTCAATGGTTTTTGGTCATTTTTTACTTTTAATTATTTTTTAATTTTTGTTGTCAGAACGGGCCATCCATTTGAAATGGATGGTCATGGGAAGAAATAAAATCTTGAAAGACAAATGTAAAGTGACCTTAAACATAGAAAAAAATGGTGGTAAATCCACCAAACTAGAAAAACCAAGGAAAAAATCAGAAAATCGAGTCCAAAGTTCTGCTTTGAAATGGAGCTAAACACATATGCAATCAAAGAAATAAACAAAGCAAATAATCTTGTAAGAATATAAAAAAAACATTGTACAAGAAAACCCAAAGAAAAAACAAAAGGGAAGAAATAAAATAGTGGTAAACCCTAGACCATTTTGGAGGATCTTGAAGAAGACCAAACATGAAAAAAAAAGTCGAAAATGAAAAAAAAAGGAACTTACAACACATGTTTGAATAAATCCCACATTAGAATAAACTTTTGAATAGTAAAAATCCAAAAGCACAAAAAACCATGGTTTTTGAACCATTATTGACCCGGACGGACGAACATTTTGGCCTAGGAACTATCTAGGCAACTAGTTCCATTTTACCCCAATCCCGATCCCTAGCAAAAAACTTTTGAATTAGTCAATGACCCATTGACCTGGGCGATCGAACCATCGACCCGTTGACCTGTTCAATGGTTTTTGGCCATTTTTTTTAATTGGGAACTGTCCAGGCAACCAGTTCCGTTTTATCCCAATCCCAATCCCTGGCCAAAAATCGTTGAATTGGTCAACGACCCATTGATTCGAGCGGTTGAACTATCCACCCATTGATCCGTTCAATGGTTTTTAGCCGTTTTTTTTTTTAATTTTTTTAATTTTTGTTGTTAGAACGGGCCATTCATGAATTGGATGAACAAACCACTATTTTTTTTTTAATTGGGAACCGTCCACACAACCAATTCAATTTTACCCCAATCTCGGTCCTTGGCCAAAAATCGTTAAATCGATCAATGACCCATTGACCCGAGCGGTCAAACCATCAACTCGTTGACCCGTTCAGTGGTTTTTGGTCATTTTTTTTATTTTTTTAATTTTTGTTGTCAGAACGGGCTGTTCGTTCGAACTGGATAGTTGAACCGCCGACTTGAAAACCGGTGGCTAAAACGGTTCCGTTTTCGAGTCATATGAGTACACACTCGAATGACATAACACGTATGATATTGGTTAATGGACCTCACACACCCAATTTTTTGCCTATAATTTTTGTTGTCAAAAACAGGACATCCATTTGAACCGAACAGTGAAATTGACAAACCGAAAACCGATGGCCAGAACATTTACATAATTTTTTGCTTATAAATTTTTATTGTCAAAACAGGATGTCTATTCGAATAAGACAATCGGACCTTCAACCCGAAACCTGTGGCAAATAAAAGGGAAATCTATTGGCATTTGGCGAAAGGGGAGAAATGGGGTGATAGGACAGGGGTAGGGATAAAAGAAGAGGGTGGAAGAGTCACACGTTGGAACAGATATCACGTACATAAAAAAATGAAGAACCTGGCACGCACACTACGAATCCATGTTTTGTATTAGTAGATACATATAAATTGATGGAAAATAGTGAAATGTCAAATTTATCTTTCATTATTTCTCAAAATTTTAAAATAAAATCCAAATCACAAAAAAGTTTGTTAATATAACAACAAAGCTGCTAGAATAATTATAACTTCCATGAAATTACTAATCCCAAACTCAACTAAAGTCTCAAACACTATTTGTTACCCAAATCTTCATTGATGGAAAACAACAACCTGTATTAAGCCAAACTTTATAACATATATTTAGACCAGCATATCAAAAAAGATAAAGGAAAAAGAAACAAAAAAAGAAAAAAATCGTAAACTTATAGTTTGGGAACCTTGCTCGCAACATTGAAATCATTCCATGTGCCAAGACTTGAAAATATTTGAAGGCATCGGTTGAGCCATCTAAGTCAGCTGGGCTAATGGTCAAAGCCATCTAATTCTAAGCAAATATTTGGTGCTTTGGTTGGCTCCCTGACAACAATCCGATGAAGAGAAACCCATTTTAAGCCAGAACTCAAACAAATTCTTTTGCCTCGACTAATAAACTGAAATGGAATTTATCTTTAAAAAATAAAATATATTTTTAGATTCAAGTCTACCGTCACATATGAACCACTAAGTTTCATATTAGCCCTTCTGAGTTTCATATAAGGTTATAATATCATTTTGTTTTAAAAGAACCATAGTTTTGAAATAAATAAAAAAAGAAATTATATTAATCACGTAACATCACATATGAACGAACTGTAGCCATGCCAAAGGTAAAGGAGAATTTTGTACATTATCATAAAATTTAAGAATACCTAGGATAAGTTCTTTTTTGTTCATTTACTTAAATCATAGGGGTAATTTAAATATTTAACCCTTTTTATATTATAGGGTCCGGTCAACAAGCTACAAGCTATATAACTTGAATTTTTTTATGGCATATCAGTAATTTCTCAAACCTATACTAGTAATTAACCAAAATTAAATAGTTCGACCTTTGCAGAGCAGGAGAACGCGCGAAGTCATCTGCAAACCAAATTCAGTTATTTCTAATACAAATTCTGAAATCAGTATGGTCTCTCAATATATGCTTCTACTATTTACTTTCTCTGCTTCTTCTTCTTCATCGAATTATCGTTATTTCTATCTTTTTTTAATTGAATTACATTCTATGCGCTGGGCCAATTCTCTGTTAATTTAATGGCGACCCTTTAGATATACCATAGGTCTCTTATGGCTTAATGGATCAATGCACAGTTCAATATACAAGTCGTTGTGTCGTCTGACTCGTGTCAAGTTCTGAGTGACGATTACAGTTAGGGTTTGATTTATGGTCTGGACTCTGGATGACGATCCCAGGTTAGGGTTTTTGTTCGGGTTTGAGTTCAAGCTGCAAAGATGTTGTAATTTATGGTGGAACTTCTGAAGTACAGTTAGAAGTAGGTTCTTTGCGATATTCGTTTTCAGTTATAGCTGGCTTGGTCTTTATTACTTTTGTCCTCATTTTAGATTTTAGAGTGTTAGAATAGGGTTGAGATGTTTTATTTTATTTCTCACTTAATTTTGCCTTAAATACCTTTCTTGATCTTTATGTAAGAACTTATCTTAGGAAGAAAGTGGTTGGCTTGTTGAATTTGCTTGCGAAGTGTCATTCTCTCTGACAGAAGAGTTGACATGTTTCCACATGGGAATGATGCAGATTCGTGAGCAGGTTGTTTTCATGAGAAGACCTGGTGCACCGTCTCTTTGTAAGTCAACTTGCAAAGAGCCAAACCTCATCTCTTTTATATGATCATGATGACCTCTTCTCTTATTGTAAATCTAACAACTCATGGGGGCTTACATCTTCAAGAGTTTCTCAGTAGAATCAATATGTTATTTCATAGTGAACTGTGTAGTTTCTTTTCCCTTTCTGCTCTTTAATGAACCCTAAATATAGAAATTAAAAATGGTTTATTTTATTAATTATATGTATGTTACTACCTCAATCCTCATCACCCCATAAATAAGAGAAAAAAGAAAACATGTTGGTACACTTTCTGCACACTCTGCAAGCATGGGCATCCAGCCACACATTGGCAATATCACCCTATGAATTTAACATACATGTATGGGAGATATTCCCAATGTGTGGCTGGATGCCATGTGTGCAGAGTTTTTGCTTGCCGAAGATCCGGGCTCTGGAATTTAACCTTCCTGTTTATGGTCCAAAACAACCTTTACAAAACAAATCTTTAATCCGGTCTGGAGTTGTATGTTTTCTTTGATATATAACAGAAAGAAGCTGCATTAAGATGATAGATGCCAAGGAAGAAAACATGTGATATGAGGTGTTCTGAAATGTGGATATTAACTAATTTTCCCATTTATGTATTTTATGAGGAAACTTATTTATCGAGGAACGCTGTAAACAAAGATGTTCTGTGCATCTGGATCTTTTTCCTAATTTCAGTTAGCATTTTTTATAATGACACAATGCACTAAACTTGCCTTCCCATCAGAATTGATTTAAATACATTCGGTTTTGACTTTTGTGCCAAGCCCTGCCCTATCTATGTGGGTGTTTCTAGTGCTTGGAATACCTCTGGAGTTGCTCCAGATGAAATCCACATAAAACTGCTAATTTTTTTCCCACCTTACTCATGTACAATGTCTCCGACTGAATGGCATATTGCTTTGAGTTATGGTGAATAAGCCATCAAGTAGGTTGTGTACTTATGGCTGAACAACATGTCGGATTGTTTGCTATACTCCTGAATAGTTTATTATATTACCTATTTTATCCACTTAAAGGAATAAATCAATCAGTGCAGTCACTTGGCCATTATTATTTCATCCATAGGATTCATGTAAGGTTCAAAGTATTGATATGTGCGATACACTAACTGCATATTGTGTGTTTCAAAGGGGCCACACACTTAGGTTGTTTTTTTTTTTTTTAGAGTTTCAAGAATTGAGCCAGGAAATCTCTAGGAGAGGTATTACCTTTTAAAAATGGCCACATGTCCTAACTCCTAGTATTTAGCTTATTGGTGGGTTCAAAAACTGATATGTATCGTACAATTCATGCTGGTACATATCGATATTTTGAACTTGAATATGTGCATAATTATAATATGTAACTGTACAAGTTGTAAGTGTACATGTTTCTCAATGAAAACATTCTTAAGTTTTCCACTTTTAGCAAAAAAGGATAAAAAGCCTATAGCTTTGATGTGGTAAGAGATGGAGTGTAGAGCTCCAGATCCTCTGAACTGTTGACCAGAATGATTTTTCTACTCTACCTCTTCACATAAGCCACATATCCCGTGCAGAAACTGGAATCTCTCTTACATAAGCCACATGTCCCATAGGTTGGTCACCTTTAGTCTGATGCGCCAAAGAAATGGCACATGGCAAATAAGACATTGGCATGAAAGATCAGTCCCCAAACATCCTCTCTTTTATGGAGAATATACCCATCCTCTGCCACGTCTTGCTCAATAATTTCTGTCCACATTTTTTAACAAATTTATGAGCTTTTGGATGATGTGCAAATCTCCTACTGGGCCCAGACTTTTTCAGTGGCATATTCAGAGAATGTGCTTAGTTATCAGTCTTTTTGATCTACCATGTGACCATGTATTTGGTCACATCAGATCATGGACAATTCAATCAATGGTTATCCATTAATGTCAATATTTTTCCTTTATTTAGGGGGTTAAGGGAAAATGAATGTTCTTCCTTGATTTACCTACTTGATACCCTAAAGCAGGTTTTGTTGGGCTCTTCCCTTGAGGATTCTAGAATTTGGTCATCCTCTCTAGATGGCCTCTTTACTTGCTCCTCCTCCTTCAAATCCCTTACCTTGTCTAACATCCAAGGCGTGGAATTCGAGTGAAAGAAATTTGGTGTAAGCCTATCCCACTTAAAATTCAAGCTTTCTTCTAGGAAAATTTTCTTAGTAAGTTGAATACTTGTGACATGTTGCAGAAAAGAAGGCCTTTTGTTTGCCTCTCTCCTTACTAGACCTGTTCATGGGCCGGGCTTCAGGCCTGACTTTACACTCTTTCGGGCTTGGGATTCGAGCCAGTCCCATTCAAATTTTGGGAAAAACCAAGTCTGAGCCTGGCCCATGAACAAGTCTACTCCTCACATGTGCTTCCTTTGTAGGGGTAACGACGAGACATTATCTCATTTACTACTCTCCTGTCCTTTTGTTTGTGCTTAGAATTTGGGAGTTCTTTTGATGAAAAAAAAGAATGTGGGAGTTTTTTCTTGGTTCTCTTTTTGGTTGCAAGTGGGTTCCACCCCAAGACGTGGAAGGTCTTTTCAACCCTAACTTCTTGAGACAACCTAAAAGGGGGAAAGCGCTTTTGAGAGCCACTAAGGCATCGATTTGTTGGGTAGTGAGGGAAGTGAGGAGTAACAGAATTTTCCTAGAAAAGAGCTGGAATCTGGAAGAAGATGATAGGCAATATAAAAATAAAGGTAGTTTTTTGGGCTAAGACTTTGGATATCTTCAAGACACTCTCAGTAACTGATTTCTTCAGGGCCTGGACTGATATAGAACAATCATCAAGAGCAAAAGACAGAATTGGGATGGATTGGAAACTCCTAGAAGGCAACACAGTAAAATTAAACTTTGATAGGAGCTCTCTTGGCAACCTGGGTATGGCTGGAATAGGAGGGGTTATCAGAAATTCGAGACTCTTGGCTATATTCCCAGGAGCAATTGGCTTTTGAAATGCTTTGAAGGCTGAACTGTTGGCCTTATTGCAAGGCTTGAGGTTAGCTAAACAACTGGCATTTAGGATGATTGAGGTGGAAGGAAACTCACAAGTAGTCATATCTTGGGCTAAATCCAATAGGCGCATTCCTTGGTCCCTCCAGTATGTACCAAGGGAGGTGGAAAAGATTGCAAAAGAAATGGTGCTTGAATTTAAAAGGGTTAGAAGGTGTGCAGGTGTGCAAATGATTTAGCTGACTCATTAGCTAAACAAGGGGTAATGAGGCAACAACTGTTTTGGGCATCCATGTAATTTGGGGATTGCAAGTAGGGATTGACACTATGGTTAAAAAGTTGTACTAATCATTCCTTCATTCCAGATATTTTAATAAAGTCACTTTTCTATTGGTCAAAAAAATATTTTTCCTTTATTTAAGCTGATCAAAAAGAAATATTTTTCCTTTATTTAAGGAGGGATTTAATTCTTTGGAAGGAATTTAACTCTCTCTCTCTCTCTCTCTCTCCAATAAGACTCTTTTTATCCTAGAACTAGAGTGCAGCCTTACTCTTGATGACCTGTAGCTGTTTGGTTTGCTTTATATCATTGAAGGCTGTAAGGTTCAAGGTCAAGCACGTGATGGAGATTATCAACCTTCTAACTGATTCATACCCAACCAAACTTATTTTTGATTCTGTCATCTCTTTCTTGATAAGTAATAAAGTAGTTTATTAAGATTAATCAAGATGAACCAACATAAGGTTCAGAATAGAGTTCCCACAAAGAGGTGTGAGGTGTTGCCTCAAGACACAGCAAAATTACAACTGAGCCCAAAACAAATGATCCCTATGCACCCCTTGCTTAGTGAAAAGGTCTGCCAGCTCGTTAGCTTATCTCCTCTCCCACTGAACTCTAACCGTTAAATTGGAGGTTAGCCACTTAAATCTTCTTATCACCCCCTATAGGACCCACTACAGTCTCTGGCTCTTCCAGCCACCCAATTACCAATTTAGAGTCTCCTTCAATGACCAATCTCGTGAAGTTCATTTCTTTTGCCAGCTATATACTCCCTGTAAAACTGCTTGGACCTCTGCACTAACTGCATCCCCCACTCCGATTGGACCAGAAAACAAGGTAACAATCTGACCCTCTGCATTCCTGAAAACTCCTTCAATACCAGAAGGCCTAGGATTACTGAGGCTGCTACCATCAAAGTTTAACTTGATAAAGCCTTCTTCAGAGGGCTTCTAGGCAACAACCGGCTTGTTCTTAACTGAAGAAGAATTTGCAACCACTTCCCAGTTTCTCCACATGTCAATTAAAGAGAATTGTGAAAAAAGATCTGATGCTTTAGTCCAATTAATAGACTGTTCTGCAAGCAACCCCAAACAGAATCCTCATCAGTCTCTTTATCATTGAAGATTTTGTTATTGCTTTCCTCTCATACTGTCTCTCAATTTGCAAAGGTAACGTCAACTTGCAACAAAAAGACTAAAAAATCTTCTCCCAATGCCCCATGACAAAGGGGCAAGAGATTAGTAGATGGTGACAGCTTTCTTCATTAGCTTTGCAAAGGATACATCAATTTGGGGAAATACTAAGGTTAGGTCTTTTCTTTTGCAAGATGTCCAAAGTGTTTACTTTTCCAGGAGAAACTTCCCAGCAAAGGGCTCCCACTTGGGGGGGGGGGAATTCCTTTACAAAAGAAAGGCTGATGGTTAGGGGCAGAACACACCTGTGAGAAAAAAAGAAGCACAAGAAAAAATTCCCTAAGTGTTAGGATTTAGGAATCCAAATTCTAGCATCAGGTTTGGAGTGGTCTAAACAAACCGGGTCAAGGATTTTAAGTAGCAGAGCAGCTTGGTCTAGCTCAAAGACTCTCAGATCCCTTCTAAAACCCATATTCCAACTTTTGATTCTGTCATCTCATCAAAAGTGAAGATGCCATTCAGATTATTTAGCTTGTGTTGTAAGATGTCAGGTAGTTGTACTTGTACTGCCATTAATATAGTCAACCAGGCAATGTACCTTTTCTTTTCTTTTTTTTTTTTTGAGAAGAGAAAAGGTTTCGTTCATTAATAAGAAAAAAAAGTTGTACAACCAGAGGCTGTACAACAGGGGAAATACAAAAAACTCAAAAATAGAAACACTAACTTGTCTGTCCATGCCCCACTGTATTGATGACCAAGAAATCAGTTTGCCCAATATTTTCTGCCATACTTCCTCCAGTTGACAGCTTTTGTTCTGTAAAATCCTATCCTGCTCTCGGTTACAGTTTCTTTCCTTCCAGATCAACCAGAACACTGCTCAAAGTCCTCCACTGATGCTGGGCAATATCCCTTTAAGGCAAAAAGCTTGAACACTTTCTCCCAGATACTGTAAGTAAAATTGCAGTGCAAAAACAAATGATTAGCGGATTCTTCCATACTGTTGCATAGAACACAGGCCACTGAGTCAATCTGCACTCTTCTCTTTAGTGGGTTGTCCTTGTGAAGAGCTTATTTAAGTATGCTGACAAAACAAAGGAAGCTAGTTTTGAGGGAATGCATTTGTACCATATTTTACTCAAAGGAAACTCCTGATCATCTTGCCAAGTCAAATTATTATAGAAGGATTTTACAGAAAATTGTCCAGATTTTTCCATCAGCCACAGTTTTACTGTCTTCTATGTTGGTATCAACTTGCAAACTATAAAGCTTCTGGAAGCTCCAAAAGGTTCAATCTCCTAGACATTTAAGGCTCTTCTGAGCAGGGGACACCAGACACATTCTCCATTTGAAATCTGTATATAACCAGCCACCTTTGCATCCTTGTCAACTCAAATAACTCCGGTAATTCATCCTTTAGGATATGATTTCCACACCAGAAGTCCTTCCAGAACCTAACCAAGGCCAACCTTTTATTGACAAGGGTGTATGTGGAAGACCCTTAATGGTTAGCCTCTACATGGATGCATGTGTTTTAATCTCTGTTGTTATTTACAAAGCACCTTTTTAGATTAGGTATTTGTGATAAGAAAGTTTCTTTTTGACTAATTGTACTATTTTTTTGTTTAAAATACTTTTACAAAAACCCTTCTTTGGTTTTGTATTAATTACTTCAGAATATAGCTTAATGCTCTTTTCCTTTCTTATTCTATGCTAGAGAGAGGAAAAAAAGAATTACCTTTCTCATTTTATTGATTTCTCAACTGAATCTAGAAAAGAAGGTAAAGATATAGGAAAGGAACCATAGAACTTGAAATAATGTACTGAAGTTTATTTTAGTATTTTTTTTTCAGTCTTTAATGGAGTATATGAAAGGGTTTCATGTACACATAAGGTTGGCACTGGCCTTCTATGTTATTTCTTTCCATTTTACTGTATTTACATAGTTAACTGAGGATATTTTCATTTACTAGGGTGGCAGATGTGGTTTATTTAAATTACAAGGGTAGACCAGAGTAGTTAATCTGGTCAATGGTCCAAAAAATCCAGATCCTAAGATATGATAAATAACTTCCAAGGAAAAAGAAAGACAACGTTTACTTGATTTGAGTATCCTATAATCAAGGAAAGTTAAAACAATTAAATTGATCTATTAAGTGAATTTAATTAGTTATGTAGAATTTAAGGCATGAAGTCGATGTTCTGATGGGTTGGTGCCATAAACTGGATGCATTAGATTTAGCGAATTAGATTCACTAGCCAAAAAAAGTATAATGATTCTGACAACATTGCTTGCTTTGCCTTGTTTTATCAAATTCTGTCTCTCTATTTAATTTGATCATGAAAGATTGAATCTCTTAAAGGATGAACAGCATGTAAAAAGAAAATTACGAAGGTACTATTAACTAACTAAACCTAATGCCTTTTAAAACTCTCCTGTCCACCCACACGTATATCCATGCTCTGATGCCACTTGAGACCTTCGAAGCTTTTTCAGATTTTATGCCCCAGGATTTCCAGCTTTCTGTTTCAGATCCTGCTTTTGGTCCAGTTCCTGCTTCTTGGTACTTGGGTTGCTATCTCATTAGGACTACGAAGTATTATTATGCTCTCAGAAGAATGCTGTTTTATTTTTATACTTCTTCATGGATCAGATTTGTTCTCACAAGGAGATTGTTTGCTCTCCATGGATCAGATTTACTCTCTGCCTTTTCCCTCCTCTCATGGATCAGATTTACTCTTTGCCTTTTCCCTCCTTTCATAGACTGTTATGATTCTTCAGTACTTCTATTATACTTTTTAGTTTTTTTTATTTATTCTTTCCTATTACAATTTTATGGTGATTATTTTGAAGATTACTGTTTTTTTAGGCAAATTTAGGGGAGAGGGACAAGGTGAAGGCTGGATTGGATCCCAGATCAGTGGGAACTACATCCACTGACTTTACTAGTTGTTCCAGGTTATTGTTTTCTCCTCATTTAAGCCATGATTTAAGTGTTTTTTATGTGGGTTTAAAAATGAGGTTTTTATGCTCTTTCTTTTATAAAACAGTTTTTAGGTCGTCTTACTCTGCTACATCTAAGTGGGACTCTGAGGGCTAATACTTTATATGGTGTCCTAATTTTTTTTGAATTGTTTCAGACGCTTGCCTTGCAATGGCCAGTAATCCTCAATCATCTGCGGCACAGGTAGCATTTATAATCTTTTTTCCATAGAAGCTCTTCTATTTGCTTAGATTTTTGCTGAACCCTTATAAATGATTTTCTGTTTTTTTCCCTTTATTGTGAGAAAGCCACTCCAATAGTTGGTTCAGCTGTTCTTCCTCAAAACTTTGGTCCTCCAATATCCATGCAAGTAAGTGGTGTCTTTTTATGAGTTCTCAAAATTTTCCCACCTTTTCTTTTATATTACTAACTTGTTCTCTTAAGCATTCTAATGCATGCTATTATTATTATTATTATTATTATTATTATTATTATTATTATTCAATCTTCATTGCAGTTTCGACCTGTGGTTCCAGTGCAGCAACCACAGCCATTTATTCCGGCTGCTTCTCAACAGTTTTATCCGATTGGCCAAGGAATTTCTGGATCAAATGCAGGAATTTCTTCTGCCCAAAATCAGCAACTCCAGTTTTTCCAACCAACTCAACAGCTACCTCCAAGGCCTGGCCAGCCAGGTCATGGCCCACCTTCATCACAAGCAATTCCAATTTCTTATTCTCAGTCAAACAGGCCTATTTTATCTGGATCTTCACAGCCTCAGCAAAATGCTCAAGCTATATCTGGTACTGGTATAGGTGGCATGGGCATACCTCTTTCATCATCATATACTGTAAGATTTAACAGTTTCTTTCATGTCGATGCTACACTTTTTGAGTGTTGGAGAAGTTTCAGTTTTATTTTCATGTAATGATGTTTTTGCAGTTTACACCACTGTCTTATGGCCAGCCACAGAATAACATAAATACCTTTACCCACTACCAGCCAGTGTCTCAAATGCATGCGCATGTGGTACCAGCTGCAGGACAACCTTGGTTGCCACCTGGAAGCCAAAGCACACCTCTTGTTACTCCTGTGCAACAGACTGTTCAACAACCTTCAGTTACAGCTCCTACTGTTCCAGTAAGTGTTATGTTTCATGTTCCATTTCTGGGTCATTCCTTAACTTACTAGTTGCTTATATATATGATTCATGCCCAAGGTTACCGATTTAAAGAATTTTTTTTTTTGTGGCATGTTTATCTCTTTTTTCTTTTTTGTTCTCATTCTCCTCTTTGCAATTTGCATTTCTTGTTTATGGGGTTTCTTTTATTGGCATTTCAGGCAACAGCTGTTCAGCCTAGCTCTACTCAACAGTCCTCGTCAGACTGGCAGGAACATACTTCACCTGATGGCAGAAAGTATAGTTTGAGTCCATTTGTTATGCATGTTTTGATATTTTTGATAATAGATTGAATGTGAATTTATTTTATATTGATCAAGAAAATCTGAAACTATCTCGTGGACATATTATTTCCATTGTTTTGGTGAATTTCTGGTCAATAGTTTGTTTATTGTCTTATCTAGTCCATTTTTTTATAGCTTTTGAACTACCTTTGAATGATACTTCTCTACAATTTTCAGATATTATTACAACAAGAAGACACGGCAATCTAGTTGGGAGAAGCCCTTAGAATTAATGACCCCTATTGAGGTGAGTTATGTTAAGTAATATTTTTTGTTACATAATTGAAAAGCTTCATCTCCTATGGTTTGTCAATCAGTCTATTGATTGCTTTGCAAGTTGAATACATATCTCTCCTTTGTGGTTGTTGGCAATTGTAGCTGTGCTTAAATTGTTCAAAATTGTTTTATGTGGATTCTCTGTTTCTTTGCATGTTCTTCCACTGGTTTGTAGATGTCATGGCAACTCAGGAGAAAAAAATGACTGCTCTATTTGCTCACATTTGAAGGTGGGGTTGCACTTTCTCAAGGCAGGCAGTTATTGCTATTTACTTTTTTATTTCATAATGTAGGGACATTTTTCCTATAAATTTGGTGGTTGGATAGGATGTGTCATGGAAAGGGATTAGTGGTGCTGTTTTGTTCATGAGTTTTAGACTTTTTAGGTGAGATGCTTTTTCTATTTTTTCTTCTTGTGATGAGAGAGTTGATGGTAAGTTCTCCTGATGGACATAATGTTTTGATGATAGATGTATAGCTATGTACTCATATTCCCTACTTTATGCTTTTATTTATGTTTGCTTTTAGATATTTGAGTAGTTAATTTGAGGTTTAATGACCACTCGATTATCACATAATTATTGCAAGCATTTATGTTCTACTCTGAAGATGCATCCAAGTGCTTACTGGAATTTCCTCGCATGCTGAAGTTAATTACATGCTTTATCATGCCTTGAAGATGTATTCTTTCTTTCCTTTTACTACTTGATTATTAAATCTATCTCCAACTGCTAAGAGTATTTTTAACCAGTTTCTGTTTTTTACCTTTAGTTTGTTAGATTTTAATGATGTATTACTGATCAAGAAAATTTAATGATGTTGCTTTTTTTTTTAATGTTGTTTACCTTCACATGCTTTCATGTCACTTACTTGACTTCTATAGCATTTTAAGGTTGGTCACAGGTACATTTGCTACTCAATTGAAAGGTATGGGATGCTATGGATCTTTGCTGATTTTCATATCTACTGTTATCATATCTATGCAATTAGTTGATATAATTCGTTCTTCATGGGCTTCATGGTGTTTTATTTTCTGAAATCAAGGAATCTTACGAGATATGTTTAGAACTGTTGAATTAATGTACCTGATTACTGAGCATCTTGTTCAACCACTTAGTTTGCTTGTGTAATTTGCTAATTCGTTTCTCATAATGCTGTAAAGGTAACAATTTCTGATTTTCTTAGTTATAGATTATTTTTCTTTTATCTTATCTCATGTTTCATGTTTTTGTTTTGCTATAAACAAGATTGGTTGTATTCCTTTACATCTTTTGTTGCAAGGATGCATGTTGAAGGTGGTAAAATGTGGATTCTCATGGTTTTGGTATGTCTCTACTTATATCTGGGAAATTGATATCCTATGGCATTGATGAAAAGAAATGGATGTCTGATGGATTAGTAAGGGTTTGTACTGGCTTATTGTCCTTTAGTTACAACTTGGTGTCAGGTGAACCTGAAATCTGACTGACCCAACCTGTTTTCAGGGTGGGTTGGTTGCTGGTTTTATAGATTTCAACCCAACCTGCTTTTGGTTGGGCTGGATTAGGGTTGAAGCATTGGGCAACCTGAACCTGACTCATATATGCATTACTTTTTATTATATATACATATTACATACATCTGTCCCTTACCAGACCCCGCATTGGTGGGAGCCTTGTGCACTGGGCTGCTGTCTCTCTCTCTCTCTCTCTCTCTCTCTCTCTTTATTACATACATATGTACATGTATGCATGCATACATACACATATACACTTGTATAGCTCTAGCAGAAAGATTGAAGTCAGTGCTGAATTTTGTGATTGCAAAAAATCAATTTGCATTCATGCTGGGAAGGCAGATGCTAGACAGTGTCCTGGTGGCAGATGAATTGATAGACTCAAGGAGAAGGGAAGGTAAATCAGGGTTGATTTGTAAACTGGATCTGGAAAAAGCCTATGACCATGCCAATTGGAAATGTTTGGATTTAGTTTTGGAAAAGATGAATTTTGGTAAGAAATGGAGGAACTGGATCAAAGTTTGTGTTTCTTCCCCCAAATTTGCGGTGCTAGTTAATGGTGAATCGGCTGACTTCTTTAAAAGCTCTAGAGGCCTCAGACAAGGGGACCCACTTTCCCCTCTGCTGTTCATATGTATAATGGAGATGTTGTCCCTTTTTGTTCACCGAGTTAGTGAAGAAGGCTTGTGGAAGGGGTTTGAATCAGTACCAGGAGGGGAAAAGGTGTAGTTACTCCAGTTTGCAGACGACACAATGTGTTTTATTGATGCAGATCTAGATCAACTGGAGATCATGCTTGGGGTGTTAAGTTGGTTTGAAGTGGTAACAGGTTTGAAGGTTAACTGGGCCAAGAGTAGAGTAATCCCAGTGGGGAAGGTTGAGACTCTTGAAGTGCTAGCAGAAGCCCTTGCTTGTCCGATTGGGTATCTTCCAACAATGTATTTAGGGCTTCCCTTGGGGGCTAAGTGCTCTTCCTTTCTAATTTGAGATCCGATGGTGAAAAGATTGGAAAGGAAATTGGCTTCCTGGAAAGCTAAATATCTCTCTTTGGGGGTAGAATTACTCTTCTGAAGAGTTCTCTGTCTAACCTCCCTTCCTACTTCCTCTCTCTCTTCTAATTCCTATCAAAGTGGCGAACAAATTAGAAAGGCTCCAAAGGGATTTCCTATGGAAGGGTTGGGAGGAGGAAAAGAAAATACACTTAGTCAGTTGGAAACAGGTGTGTTCTCCAAAAGAAAGAGGTGGCTTAGGGGTGAGAAGTCTGAAAACTTTTAACAGAGCTTTAATGGGTAAATGGATCTGGAGATTTTCTAGAGAAAGAAATAGTTGGTGGAGGTCTTTAATTGCAGCCAAGTATGAAACAGATGGAGAGGATTGGATAACTACCTTGAACTTTCCATCATTGGGTTGCTCTCTGTAGAAGAACATTATGGAAATCTATCCTCTGGTCCAAAGTGGTTTGTCCCCTAAGTTGGGTTCAGGACTTCGCTTGAAGTTTTGGAAAGATAAATGGTGTAACAATAGGTCCTTTGAAGAGCTGTTCCCTCACCTGTTCCAACTGGCAGAGAATCAAGATGTGATGGTGGTGGGTTGTTGTGAGCTGATCGGGAATAGTCTTGCCTGGAACCCTACGTTCAGAAGACCTTTCTAAGATTGGGAAGTGGACCAAGTGGTGAACCTGTTGGACTTGCTCTCAAGTCAAATTTTGAACCCCTTGGAAGAAGACTCATGGACCTGGAAGTGGAATGCAGATGGGATTTGCACAGTAAGTTCTTTTGCCAGAAGATTAGCTAGTGGAGGAATGGAAAATTTTCCTCCTGCTAGAATCTGGATTCAGAATTGGGCAAAAAGAGGAATTCTGATTCCTCTGCATTCCACTTCAAAACAGAATTTGGCAAAAAGAGGAATTCTGATTCAAAACAGGTTATGTGAGCTGTGTGGGCAAGCAGAGGAGGACAACAATCATCTCTTCATCCATTGCCCTTTCGCGGCTGGAATTTGGAATCATTTTCTCTCTTCGGAAGGTATCTCCTGGGTCATGCTAAAAAAGGTACCAGAGCTGCTAAGGAGTTGGGATATGTTAGGTCTTTCAAAGATGGCTAGAAGTGTGTGGTGGGCTATCCCTGCACCTGTAATCAGTTCCATATGGGCGGAGAGAAACAGAAGAATCTTTCAGAATAAGGAAAAGGAGGTGGACTGTCTTGTGTCTTGTGCAGTGGGAAAACTAGTGTCTGGGACTGCAGGTGTGAAAGGCTTTCATCCTAGGGTCTTGGGGCCTCAGTTAAGATCTAATAGTATATTTGAGTTGTAATGTAAGCTGAGAGGCTGTTCTCAGCCTTTGCTCCCTTCAGGGAGCTTCTATGTATGGTTCTGATTTCAATCAATAAATTTACCTTACCTTTTCCAAAAAAATGCTTGAATTAGGCTCTCTGAAAATTGCTTTTAAGGTTTGGGGCTGAAAGGGATGTATTATGGAGAAAAAAAGTTATTGCTTGTAAATATGAGGTGATGAGATTTGGTTCAGGTACAAGAGAGATGTCCTCTTTGTATGGGGTTTGTGCGGAACAGGTACTGTGTGTTTTCAGCTAGCTTTCTGAAATTCAACTAAGTTCAAAGTTGGGAAGGGTCCTAGAATATGGTTTTGTGAGGACGAATGGAGCAGTGTTGGAAGATCTTGTGAGCTATGCCCTAGGCTGAACAGGTTGAGTGAGTAAGAAAAGTATTACAATAAATTACTGTTTTCAAAAGATTGAGTTGAATGAATGCTTAGTTCTACTGGAGAAGCTTGAAAAAGAGATAACCTCCTAGGTAGAGCAGATGCAAGGTGGTGGAAGGAGTGCAGAAACAGCCAATTTTTGGTGAAATCCTTTTACAATGTACTTATCTTGAACCAGGTAGATATATATAAATTGGCATTGAGGGTAATCTGATTCAACCTAGAGTGGAACCCTTTGTGTGATTGGTTGCCATGGACTGTTCTTACAGCAAATAACTGAACAATAGATGATTCCACTTTCCTAGTAAATGCTGTTTATGTAACAATAATGAAGAAGATGATAGTATCATAGTAATCTGTTAATTATTTGTGTCTTTACCAAATTTATTTGTTTTTTTTTTTTTTTTTGTCTTTTAAGACGTGGCTGCCACTTGGCAGGCTAGTCAATTTTTGCATCTTGACCTACAATCCAGGAAAGTAAGAAGGCAGTAATCTCTTGGACCTGCATTCTGTTTGCTGTAGTTTGGTGCATCTAGAAGTAGATAAATAGAAGAGTTTTTTATGGTATTCAGAAGTGTAGAGAAAGATTGTATACATCAATTGGAAATATGATATTGGTTGGATTCTTGTGCATCAAGAATTCAAAGATGTCCAGTGGGAAACTTTTTGGTCATCCTTTTGGACCACTTTAGAACTGCATCGGGAAACCTCATAGTTGATTGCATTAATTGTTTCTGAAATGTTTTGTAGTAAGTTTCTTATTGGATTGTGGTGCCATCTGATCACCATATCCAGAATTCCAGATCTTGTATTTCTTATATCTTAATAAAAATGTTCTTTTACTTTTTCTTTGAAAGCAAGAGATTTCTTTTACTTTAAAAATATGCACCTATTAATATCTTCAAGTACTATTGGATGTTTATGGCCAGCTCTACATAGTTGAGTTGAAGTACTATTCAATGTTTATATGATTTTAGTTTTAATGTGACCTAAAAAGTCATTTCATGAAGAAAAAGCAATACTGGATTTTTTGTCATGCATTTATCAGGCTAAAACTGTATGCTGAGATGGATGAGTGGAAAAACTAGAAAGGATAGGGTCAAAACTGAAGTCATTTGAAGGAACCTACAACTAGCTCCAATAGGTGATAAAATGAGAGAAGTAGACAAAGATGGTTTGGTCATGTGCATAGAAGACCGCCCACAGCATCTGTAAGAAGTGATCTATTACAATAAGTTGACGGAGCTAGAAAAGCTAGGGGCAGACCAAATGTACATGGGTCAAAGTAGTAAGAGATGATTTAGATGTTCATAATTTAACAACTGATATGCTGTTAAACAGAATGGAATGAGGGTTAGATGATACCTGATTATGAAAATTGTGCTGCTTGGGTTAGGGTTACATATTTGATGGTTGGGTTGGGTTCATTGGATTGAGAATTAGGTTGGATTGGGCTAGGGTTGAGGACCTCTGCCTTGGATTGATCTCAACCCAACTTAACCAGGCCCAAGTTGCAACCTTAGCTGTGCCATCAATCTAACCCAACGAGTTAAAACCAACAGGATGGAGGCAGCAAATGAGTTAAGTGTGGGTAATACTGTTTACTATCTGAATTGTTATGCTGAAAAGTTTCCTTTCAGTTATTTCTATTAATGGTGCTCTAAGCTCACTATTAATCCATATTCACTGTGAATATTGGATGGGCATATTAGGATTTTTTTTTCCATATTAGGAAATCGGGGAAAAGGGCAGTCCATGAGGTGCATGTAGATCTCTGAGATCAATGGACTCCATATTCTCTGCTGCTGATCCTCCTGCTTGGTTATCAGGGGTCCTTGCCTTTGATGTTTGCTAGGAGTTGCTTGATCTAACAGGGTAGATGCTTGTTGATTTGCACATTAACCTTAAAATTTCCACAATAATATGCGGAACCAATATAAGGCAGTATGTTCAGCTTAGAATTGTATGCTCATCAGGTTTTGGATTTTGGAAATGATTTGTTTTCCACTCTTCTGTAGAGAAAAATTTGTATACTTAATCCAGTTGCTATAGCGTAGCATGAGACTGAGTCTTTTGGTAATTTTAATACAGATTGGTAGATGGTAACATCTGTTAGTACTCTTTTTCCTTGTAAGCTTTTCTCTTTTATCACATTTGAGGTTTCTATTAGTAAATTGGATTGACATTATTTTGTGCTAAACCTATGTCCTTGTTTTCCTGCTTGGTGCTGTAAGTGTGAAAGAAATATGGTGAACCTTTTGTTTGAAATAGCAGTCCACTAGGGGTTTCGTCTTACTTAAAAATAGCATTTCCTACAGCTGGTTGTTTGGTGAATTAGGCTTTGTTTGACCATTTAATGGTGGATCTAATGGTCCTCCTGATCTTATTTGGAAATACATTTTGTGTCATCCTGATCACTGGTTATTCAGTACTAACATACAATATTATTTTCCTCTCTGGAATTCAAAATACTTGATACTAAAACCTGTATTTCTCATTTGTCATTCAATGATGCCATCTCTACATGTTATCTGTTATGTTTGGCTCAAACTTTAAACATGTCTGGTAGGGGTGTTGGAATACCAAATGTTTTATCATACTACGCTTTATGCAATTTTAGAAAGTTCTTCCAATCTTTTGAAGCTTTGTTATTTGGTTTATCAATTTGTTTCTCGTTGAAGATTGTTTTCTCCCCTATCATTCGATCAGTTTGTTGATATTCATACCTCAAAATTGTTATATGTTCATACTTCATGCCTTTATTGTGCTTTCAAGTGTGTAAGTTGCTATTGGGTGAATGTCTTTACTGAAGTGTCGTTGCAGGTGAGGGTAGGGAACAACCTATGTCTGTTTCATTCATGCTTAAGGTTTTATGTAATTACCAAGCTAGTATCTTCAATATGTCCCTGCCTTGCTGAACATTTTCTTTATGCTCTAACCCCCCTCAAAATTTAACGTCTTAATAATTTGTGCTAACTTGTTTTTTAGCTCATTATATCTTCTCATTAGGAGTCTTGAAGGAACAATATTCATAAACTTAATGCTAAGCATAATTTGATAAGGAGTATTTATTTGTACTGGTTGAGGAACAGTAAAAGGCAATGTCATGTTTTATGTGATCACAACATCAAAGGTGTCTTTCGACTGTACTCTGTGTTACCTATTGGCCGTTGGACTTCTTGTTATTGGCAAGTTTTACTGAGCGGATAGATCTGTACTTGTGTGTGGTGTTAGGGCATATCCTCATTTATGCCATGGGATATACTGCAATTAAATGTGGATCAAATACACAAGCATGGGATAAACTGGATAATGTGCATAATTTCCTATATTTGATATGGAGAGTAGTATGCACAAATCCTACACAAAAATGTGGAACACAAAAAGTTATAACAAAAATTGTTCTGTATGAGTTGTGCTGGTTCCTATCCCTCCTTTTTTGGTGGGAGATTTGCCTTGTCTTTTGACTTTGAGGGGAGGAAGACATGTTTATGGATAAAATTGTCTGAGTTTTGGTTCTTTAAATTATTAATAATTTTATTTTGGTAGTTTATCTAGGTTGCTCTCCATCACTGCTTTAAATTATACAAGGCAATGTTCTGGTTAAATGACCCAAAGGGTTAGTTTGGGGACACCGCTGATGGATGCCTTAATTCTCCAGCACATCTTTACTAGATGGATGAAACTGTTAATTTTGTTTAGAAGACACGAGGCATGTGGTCTTTCAGGAAAGACCCGTATTATTACATATGCAAATATGCAATAGGGGGATGAGATTAGGTAGCTTGTCATAATTAATTTGTAACAAGATAGAAACATATTAGGGCATTTAGTTGCCATTTGGTAATGTTCCCAGGAGCAAAGAATATTTACTTTTCTGTTCCTGGAACACCAGAAATGCTCTATTTTGTGTTACCAAATTACACCTTTGTTGCTAATGGGTGTTGAATGCGTCAACTTTTAGTATAAATTCCATATTGAATATTGTGTCCATTCGTGTTCTTATTGTATCAACTATCAAGATAACATAGATCATCTCGTGCACTTTCCTTTCTTTGATATATGATAAGTACCTGCTATTTCTTTTTCCTATGAATAAACAATAAAGGCTAGGACTGTATCCAGTCCACCCCTCCCAAGACCCTAGATCATTGGGACCAATACTGGGTAATGGCCTTTTTTCTCCTTTATGTTGTATTCCACACCAAGTATACCATTGTGCCTATAAACTGAATCAATCAACTGGTTAGGCTGTGTACTGGTATTTTGTTGAGATAAAGATCAGTTTAGTTTTGTCCCCTTTTTCTACAGTGATGGGAATTCTCACTGTCACTCTGTTGCTTTAAGCTCTCTTGGGGTTCATCTGGCCTGGACATTAAGCATACCCCTGAAATCTCTTTTTTCATTAAGGCAGTGCACTGACATCCATTAACCACTGCCCATGTTATCACTTGATATTGAGTAGCTCTCAATCACTAAGGAAGAGATTTGGGGTTGTCTAGCTATATGAACTTCCATTAGTTGAATCCTAACTTCTGCTTCTTTTGAATTAGCATCCCCTATCGGCCTACTGAGCACCAAATGTTGATGGCATCTGCTTTATAAAATACCCCACCAATTCCAGATGGACTGGGTTTCCCTCCAGAGTTGCTATCAAGTTGCAGCTTGGCCCCAACAACAGTTAGGGGAGGCCATATGACTCTAGATGAGCGGTGCACATGGGAGGAAGATAATAGGATTTCAGATAGACTTTTTCTATGTTTGCCTATGGAAATGTCTCTGAAATCCTTAATGGCCAGCATCCAAGAATTAATGGTGGATTCTTCGGTGGTGCTGCTTGCTCCATTTAGTTGAATCTGTTGGCCTAATGGTGTTAAGTTCCTAATTGTACTGTCTGGCAGGCTGGTGTTTAGTTTGATTATTATGAATTGGATCCTAACATGTCTATTGATTTAATGTCCTTTCCCTAGAAATTTCTTTCTATGGAATTTGTTGTATTGGTTCAACTTCATTTCAACTCATTTAGTTTGTTACTGTAACAGAGGGCAGATGCATCAACTGTCTGGAAGGAATTTACAACTCCAGAAGGGAGGAAGTAAGTGATAACTTTTGATTTTCTGAGTTCTTAATTTTCACTCATCGAAATATTAATGTGAACATTGAGGTTGTTGCAGGTATAGCAAGGTTACCAAGCAATCCAAATGGACGATGCCTGAGGAATTGAAGGTGTCTTAATACAACTCATTGAGAAATTCTCTTTCTTTTTATTTCAAATTTTAATATTTTTATTGTATTTTCTAACCTTGCCACACATGCTATTATTCAGTTGTCTCGTGAACAGGCAGAAAAAGCAGCTAGTCAGAGTATTCAGCCTGAGACTACCATGGCCTCTCACACCTCAGTTTCTGTCACTGTCTCTTCAGTTGAGCCACAATCTGTTTCGGCTAATTCTGTTAGCTCTACCCAATCTGCTCTTATACTCAGTTTGACATCAAGCCCTGTTCCAGTGACACCTGTTGTAGCTGCTGTTAATCCACTCTCTATGGTAGCTTCTGGGTCACAAACTGTTCCTGCTGTACTTGGTGCTGTAACAACAAGTGCAGCAGGTGTTCATTCTACTGCAGCAGCGGTTGATGCTACATTGGTCAACACAACTACTACAACAACGTATGCATATTTAGCAGCTCTTAAGACATTGTTGAGTTGCTTATGGTTGGATCATGTTGGTAATTTTTTTAGTGCTTCTCTTTGCCTGTCCAATTTGCAGGACTAATATTGAGATTGTACCTCATCAAGATGTCACAACTTCTGTAGATGGAGTGTCTGCTCAGGATTTGGAGGTATTGCTAATTTGGACAATTGAATTTATCTAACTGTGATGCAAATATGAATTATGCTCTGATATGTGTTATTTTCAAATATCTGCGGTTTGGTTTTTAGTATTGTAACAAATGGGATCAATATCAACAAGAATGGCTCATTATCAACATTTCAAACCTTCTTGGGATAAATATAGCCTTTCTCTGTTTCAGCTCTTCCACCAATCTATCTTGTTATACTCTTTCCTGCTACATGCATCTTATGTATGTGATGATTCTTGATTGGTCCACATTGTGCATTTTTGGTAGGGAAGTTTGGGTAGGCAGTGGCTATTCAGATTTATTTATGAAATGTAACACAATTACAATTGACAAGTGGCGTTATCAACATCTTCTAGCATCCTCCAGAACAAATGAAATAGATGCCTATGAATCTTGTTGGCAGAATCTCATTGTTTTCACTCTTATAAAAGGAGACCACTTTATTGGCTTTATTGTCATAGAAAGACTTAATGCAACAGTGTGGGTCCTTTGAATTATAAATGTCTTGAGGGAGGTAATATGATTGGTAATGGAGTTAATAACAGTTTGTAACTGGATCGTGAGATCAGCCAACTTTATGGTTGGTGCTTTGGCAAGAAAGGGGGTTATCAAGAGTCAAATGTTTTGGAGGGTTGTCTGCGAGGTGGGAATATACAATATGCACACGGAGGGTTAAAAATAGGGAGTATAGCAGGGATTATTCCAAATACAAGGTGATTGGGATGAAGTCAGGTTGCCCACCCTCACTTTTAGTGTTTGCAATACTGATTATGCTAGATTTGATTTTGTCACCTGTTGGTGCCACTTTCTGTTGTGCAGCTATGCTTCTTTTTTTACATTATGTTGTATTTTTGTTGAAGAGTTGATGTTGTTTATGCTTTGTAGGAAGCAAAAAAGGGCATGGCTGTTGCAGGCCAAATCAATATTACTACTGCAGAGGAGAAAACAATTGATGATGAACCCTTGGTTTATGCTAATAAGCTGGTATTACTTAGAAATTGCCTTTCATGTCTTACTTGTTGTGTAAACTCGGGACTTATGGCATGCATTTCATATTGTTTTCACTGTAGCTACTGTAGCTACAGTAGTCCGAACCAGTAAGGAGAAGAAGAAAGAGAAGAGAAGAAGAAGAAGATGAAAGAACTGTCGAACTTGATAGCTAAACCCTATCAGTCGACCTCTTAATAGTGATTAGGCTTCTAATTAAATGTACAAGGACTAAACTGCCCCTACTTAAGTATGGGACAGAGAACCTCTAATAAGTGCCACATAAGCTCATAACTTAACTAAGGTGAGATGACTAATCTACCCTTATTCGGCTAACTCTAACACTCCCCCTCAAGCTGGAGAATATATATCATATAATCCCAGCTTGTTACATATATAGTTCATTCTCCCTGAGCTTAAGGCTTTTGTAAACAAATCTGCCCACTGATCACCTGAGCTTACATGTTCTGTGCTTATCTCTCTAGTAAGAACCTTCTCCCTCACAAAGTGGCAATCAATCTCTATGTGCTTTGTTCTCTCATGGAAAACAGGGTTGGATGAGATATGGAGCGCAACTTGATTGTCACAGTACAACTTCATAGGTTTATCCATGTGGAACCCGATTTCTTGTAGGAGATTCCTCAACCACACTAATTCACATGTAGTGTGTGCCATGGCTCTGTACTCGGCTTCAGCACTGCTTCTAGCCACAACCGTTTGCTTTTTACTCTTCCACGTCACAAGATTTCCTCCAAGAAATGTGTAGTAACCTGTAGTAGATCTTCTATCAGACACAGAGCCTGCCCAATCTGCATCCGTGTACCCAACTACTTCAAGTTTTCCTCCTGGTTTATACAATAACCCACGGCCCAGAGCTCCCTTCAAATATCTTACAATTCTAAGAACTGCATTCCAGTGAGATATACGAGGGTTCTGCATAAATTGGCTCACCACACTGACTGCAAAGGAGATGTCTGGTCTCGTGATAGTCAAATAGTTCAGCTTCCCCACTAGTCGTCTATACCTTCTAGGATCATCAAATATTTCCCCTGTATCAATGCTCAACTTAACATTTGGTTCCATAGGAGTCTCAACCGGTTTTGCACCTAACAGTCTTGTTTCGTCCAATAGATCGAGAACATATTTTCTTTGGCACAGGTTTACACCTTGTCTTGATCTAGCAACTTCTATACCCAAGAAATACTTCAATGTCCCAAGGTCTTTTGTTTGAAAATGATTTTGCAGAAAGACCTTGAGTTTGTCGATCCCCAATTTGTCACTGCCAGTTATGACAATATCATCCACATAGACCACTAATAAAATCTTTCCAGCTTCTGAGTCATAGCTGAACACCGAGTGATCAACCTGGCATTGTTTCATTCCAAAATTCTTCACCACTTCACTAAACTTCCCGAACCAAGCACGAGGCGATTGTTTCAACCTATAAATTGCCTTTTTCAGTCTGCACACCTTACCAGCCTCCCCCTGAGCAACAAACCCAGGTGGTTGCTCCATATATACCTCCTCTATAAGGTCACCATGAATGAAGGCATTTTTTATGTCAAGTTGAAATAAGGGCCAATCATACATAACTGCCAGGGAAATTAACACACGGACAGAGCTAATCTTAGCCACTGGAGAGAAGGTCTCCATATAGTCCACTCCATACAACTGTGAATACCCTTTAGCAACAAGTCTGGCTTTCAGACGCTCCACACTACCATCTGGCAAGTATTTAACAGTATACACCCATTTACAACCCACAACATGCTTACCAGGGGGAAGAGTAGTGAGCTCCCACGTGTGAGTATGTTGAAGAGCAGAGAGCTCCTCCTCCATTGCCTGCCTCCACCCAGGTGAATTAAGAGCCTCTTGGACATTGTTAGGTATGGAAATAGATGACAATAGTGAAACAAACTGGCGATGTGAGGCGGAAAGGCGAGATACTGAAACAAAATTGGAAATGGGATGGAGAGTAGAATTACGTTTACTTTTTCGTAAGGCAATGGGTAGGTCAAGTCCTGAAGGTTCAGCAACAGGAGCAACGACAGGATCCACGGACAAGGTAGAAGCTGGAGGAGGGGCCGGTGTCGTTCGACGTGTATACACTTGCCGAATTGGTGGTCGTTCAGTAGGGATCTGTACTGGATGAGATAACGAGTCAACTCCAACAGGAACACCCGGAGCGGGATCACTGACCGGAAGAGGAAGAGGAAGTAAAGGTGGAGACGAAGATGCTTCAGTTCCTGAGAAGAAGGGAACAGACTCAAAAAAGGTGACATCAGGACAAACATAGCACTTCTGAGTAATGGGATTGTAACACTTGTACCCTTTTTGAGTTTGAGAGTAGCCAAGAAAGACACACTTAATGGAGCGTGCATCCAATTTGTCTATTCCAGGACTCTGATTGTGAACAAAGCACACACAGCCAAAGATATGAGGTGTTAATGGAAAGGGAGACAAGGTGGGAAACAAGATAGAGAAGGGAGACCGACCATGAAGAATAAAGGAGGGGCATCCGATTAATGAGGAAACACGCAGTAAGTACAACATCACTCCAAAACCGTTTAGGAACACTCATATGATGAAGAATAGACCGAGCTGTTTCAAGGAGATGACGGTTCTTCCGTTCAGCCACCCCATTTTGTTGAGGAGTGGATGCACAAGAAGTTTGATGAATGATGCCATGCTGTTCTAAATACTGTTGAAAGGAAGTTAGAAAATATTCACGACCATTATCTGAACGAAGAACTTTGATTGGAACACCAAATTGTGTACGTATTTCAGCATGGAATTTTTGAAAAATGGAAAATAATTCACTCATTTCTTTCATTAAATAAATCCATGTCATTCTTGAACAATCATCAATAAAAGTGACAACATACTTGTAACCATTATAAGACTCTATTTTGATCGGGCCCCAAACATCTGAATGAACTAAAACAAAAGGACTCAAAATACGACTTTCAACTATAGGACTGAAGGAAACACGACAATGTTTCCCAAACTGACACGACTCACACTGTAACACTGACAAATGACTCGAAGACGGAACTAATATCTTGAGTGCCTTGAGAGAAGGATGTCCCAGTCGACAATGCCACTGTAGAGGAGTGAGTGAAGTCTGAAGTGCAATTGACGATCCACCACCGTCAAGGTAATACAATCCACCAGCTTCATGTCCCCCACCAATCTTCTTCCCCGTCCTGAGATCCTGAAAAACACAAGAGGAAGGGAAAAAAGTAACAGAGCAGTTAAGAGTCTTGGTTAATTTACTAACAAACATAAGATTGAATGGAAACTTAGGAACATATAGAACAGATGATAAAGAAAGAGAAGCCATGTCAACATTGCCAACACCACAGATGGGAGAGGAGGAACCATTGGCAAGGGTAACAGTTTGAGATGTGGAAGTTTCAGAGAGAGAAGAGAACACACCTGGAGTCTCGGTCATGTGATCAGAGGCTCCAGAGTCAATAATCCAAGGAGGGGTTTTAGATGATAGGCAAGCTATACCTGAGTGGGCAAGAGTAGCAGTAGTGTGCTGTGAAGTGGACTTAAGGAACCGTTCATACTCATCACGCGGTACACTCACCATCTCCCTTCCGGAAACAGATGTAGATGTGGAAGGAGTTAGGTCTGCTTGTTGATTATCACTGACATCAACCCTACCAGCAATAGCATGATTGGCCCATTTAGAGGGAGGGCGGCCATGAAGATCATAACAGAAATTTACGGAATGTCCTTCCCTGCCACAGTGGGTACACTTCCTTGTAGAGATGCCTTTTTCTTTGCCACGGCCTCCCCCTGAGTCACGACCACCACCACGGCCAAATCTGGAACCACCATGACCTCCTCGGGAGGCATGTCCTCCCCCTTTCGTACCACGTCCACCTCCTCTGGCTATTACAAAAGCTGATCTATCAGACCGTGTGGGATTCTCTATCAGTCCCAAAGAAATCCTGTGGAGCCGAGCAAACACTTCCTCAAGTGTAGGAAGGGTAGAGCCCCCCAATATTTGGGCTCTAACTGGTTCATACTCTGATTTCAACCCCACTAAGAACCTTGTGACATCTAGTTGTTCCCTCTGTTGTTGCTGAACTTTAACATCTGGAGTGAGAGGATGATAGACATTGAGTTCATTTCTGAGGTTCTTCATACTGGCATAGTACTCTTCTAGGGTTTTATTTCCTTGTTGCAGACCAAAGTACTCCTGATAGAGCTGATATACCCTTGTAGTATTATCTTGCCCAGAATATAGCTTCTTGGCATGTTCCCATATGTCCTTAGCTGTATCTAAGAACATGAAGTTGGCACTTATTTTGGGTTCCATACTGTTCCATAGCCATGTCATGATTTGAGCATCCTCCTGTTCCCAATCATCAAACCCTGGAGAGTCTGCCGGTGGTTTATCTTCTTTCACATGCTTCACTTTTCTCTTTGCTTTGAGAAAAACTTCCACCGACTTGGCCCATGGAACATAGTTCTCACCATTCAGTTTAATTGAGGTCATCTGTACACCTAGATAGTCAGAGGAAACCACCACACTAGGTTTCTGATCACTACAACCATCTCCCATTGCTGCCATGATACTCTTTCAATGCTGCCTCTAATCTGAATTCCCAATCACCAACTAAGTGCTACTGTCAAGAGTTTGATGTTCCAGAACCTACAGCAGTCCCTAAACACAATGATAGATACACACGCCTTTGTTCTTATCCACACCACTACTGATTTCACAAAAAAAAAAAAAACACATACTACACCGACATTAACTCAGCACTTACTAACCACATGCAAGCTCATTTACAACTACTCAACAAAAACTCAACTAGCTGTCACACCACTACTGCTGTCAAGAGTTTGTGCATTACAAGCACCACCACAACTACTTAGCAAAATCTCAACTAGCTGTCACACCACTACTGCTGTCAAGAGTTCGTGCATTACAAGCACCACCACACAGCCATAGCTGTCACACACAATACAGACCTCTTTAACGCTTTTAAGAGGGCACCACAAGACCAACAAAAAAAAAAAAAAACTCAACTGGTACCATTGCATTACACCTTGCACCATTCGGCCACCTACAGTAGCAGCAGCCCTTACACCATTTGGTCACTGTAAACACAACTTGTTCTTGGAATTTTTTCCAAGAACCAGGGCAACAACCAACTTAGTTTTCTAGGTTCTAATCAGTCCTCTCAAGTTCTTGAAGATTTTCAACCCAGAAATACCAACAGCACACAGAGGAGAGATAACCAACCTTCGTTTGAGAGCTTCAGCCAACCATTCACTACTGAAGTTGTTTTCTTAGGAAAGAAGGTTCTGAGCACCAGAAAAAAACTGTGATGTTTCAGGCCTGGGACGAATCACTTTTCTCCATTGACAGCCTAGAGAAGAAAAGGAGAGAACTGAAGCACGAACTGAAGTTGTCACGAACTAAAACAGGTCACGAACTGAAGTTGTCACGAACTAAAACAGGTCACGAACTGAAGTTGTCACGCTCTGATACCATGTTTTCACTGTAGCTACTGTAGCCACAGTAGTCCGACCCAGTAAGGAGAAGAAGAAAGAGAAGAGAAGAAGAAGAAGATGAAAGAACTGTCGAACTTGATAGCTAAACCCTATCAGTCGACCTCTTAATAGTGATTGGGCTTCTAATTAAATGTACAAGGACTAAACTGCCCCTACTTAAGTATGGGACAGAGAACCTCTAATAAGACTGCCACATAAGCTCATAACTTAACCAAGGTGAGATGACTAATCTACCCTTATTCGGCTAACTCTAACACATATCTTTCAGGAAGCAAAAAGTGCTTTCAAAGCACTTTTGGAGTCAGCAAATGTTGAATCTGACTGGACTTGGGAGCAGGTAAGCTGAACTGCATGAAGGTTATTTTCAACCTCTGTGGATTCTGCATTAGTTTTTGATATTGATATTTGTAAGGAAAATTCCAGGCCATGAGGGTAATAATCAATGACAAGAGATACGGTGCTCTGAAAACACTCGGAGAACGGAAGCAAGCATTTAATGAGGTAAACCTTTAGTGAGTATTTTGTTGATTTTATGTGATTGCATGCCTAAGCACTTAGATTGATTTGCTCCATCAGGTTAGTAGTAAGACCTGTTCTTTTATGTTTCAGTACCTCGGCCAGAGGAAAAAACAGGAGGCTGAAGAGAGACGTATGAGACAGAAAAAGGCACGCAAAGAGTTCACAAAAATGCTAGAAATGAGTTGGATATTGGATATTGCTCCTGGCAAATGTTGTTTCTTTTTAAATTTATGTTCCTGAATCAGTTGTTGTTTGCTTGGATTATGTTGCAGGAGTCCAAAGAGCTGACATCATCCACAAGATGGAGGTTCTTGTCTTGCTTTACAATATGTTTAAGCCTAGTTTTCCCTTTGTAGCTCATTAATTCATTTTTCTAGTCCAGATGCCATAATGCTAATTTTCACTGTTATTTAGATGTTCTTATTGATTTTCTGGACTATCTTTCAGTAAAGCTTTTTTTTTTTTTTATCAATATCTTTCAGTAAAGCTATCTCCATGTTTGAGGATGATGAAAGGTTCAAGGCTGTTGAACGACCTAGAGATCGAGAAGATCTTTTTGAAAACTATTTGGTGGAACTTCAGAAAAAGGTAATCTCTGTTTTTTTTTTTTTTAAATATTACATGTTCTTCTGCAATTCAGCTGACTGGGTGCTGAATGCATTATTGGTCATGTACCTTTTCTTTGTTCTTTTTAATCAGTTAAACTGATTAAGAAAAAAATTATATGTATAAAATAAAAGGATATAGAACAGAAGCAATCAATGGAAAAAAGATGCTTATAACCAAGGTTAAAAAATCAATACACCTGATATGCATGAATTTGTGTATCGTGTGTTACTACTTTTTTTTCATATTTTTACAGGGTCTCTATAATACTCCCATTTAAAGTTTAAAATCATCAAAATTTAGAAACCCTTCATATTAAGCATTTTGGTGCCCCCCCCCCCCCCTGTGGAATGATTCGATACACCCATATCGATACTTTGAACCTTGCCTATAACCAGAATGTGTCACTTGCGAATATCTTAATGTCAGATAAAGAGTGGACTTTGCCACTTTTATTTGGTGATGTTGGAACTAAGCCATCATTGAGCTGCTCTTTGATGCAAAAGGTAAAGTTGCATGTTTATGGTTTCTGTCATTGTCACCACTGGTTGTGTTTCATCAAAGAGGTTTTCATGCCAAATTACATGGGGCCAAATTCCAAGAAAAGTAAAGCCAAACCCATATTTTCTCTTGGCCTATAGATGTTTCTCTATTGTAAGCTTCTCATGATCATTCTTTTTTTTTTTTTCATTCTTGTTTATGCTCTTAATGCTAGGTCTTAGAGCAGCTTGCAGTTCAATAGATGTTGAGTCTTTCCTGTTTAACTTTTATGTCGTGGGATTTTAATGTAGGAACGTGCAAAAGCACAGGAAGAACATAAGCAGAACATAATGGAATACAGACAATTTCTTGAGTCATGTGATTTTATCAAGGTATTTTTATTTTTTATTTTTATTTTGGCAAAGTGGGATTGCTACATATTATATGATTTCCCTTTTGTCTACAGGCAAACAGCCAGTGGCGTTAAGTTCAAGATCGCTTGGAGGATGATGAAAGGTGCTCACGTCTTGAAAAAATTGATCGGTTGGAAATTTTCCAGGTAAACTCTGCATGTGATTTCCTTGTTTAACGTAAATACAATGTCAGTAGAGGTTATGTTGCATATAGAATTTTCTGAAAGTCATAATAACCTATTTTGAAGTATCCTAGTAATATGGTTTATTGAGCTTGGGTCTAATCTTGGATGCTATATAGGAATATGTACGTGACTTAGAGAAGGAAGAAGAGGAGCAAAAGAAGATTCATAAGGTGAAAGAAAGTACTCCTTTGTGGTTGCAATTTGGAACTACTCCATTTGGAGGTTTACTTCCTCAGTTTCTCATTTGGGCTGAGCGTAAAAACCGAGAGGAATTTCGTAAATTATTGGAAGAACATGTAGCTGCTGGGACACTTATAGCCAAAATTCATTGGCGTGACTATTGCATGAAGGTGATGCAATAGTTTGTTTTAGTCTTAAGACCAAATCTAACCTAACATGCTTATCCTTTTATGGTTTGCATTACTTATGGCCTGGTAGAAGTTTTTCTTACCTTTTTCTTTGTTTTTTGGAATACAGGTTAAGGATTTGCCTGCTTATCTGGCAGTTGCATCAAACTCATCTGGTTCAACACCAAAAGATTTATTTGAGGATGTTGCTGAAGAACTGGAGAAACAGGTTAGTCTCTTTTACCATGGTTCTGTTGTGGATCTTCATTGTTCTAGTTGCAAATGAGATTTTACAGAAAAAGGCCATTACCCAATGCTGGTCCCTGCTATCTGGCTATCTGGGGTCTTGGGAGAGGGTGGACTGGATATGGATCTGACTTTTGGCATGTTAGCACATGGTGGATACTCCCAGGGAATTTTACACAAAAAACTAAATTATATACTGATGGAAAAATTCTAGAACACTGTGAATGGTTCCTTTTGATTGTTATGGATGCTTTTTACCAATAGAGCACCTTGTCATATCCCGACAATAGTCAAGATGCTCATTGAATAGAAAGATTTTTACTGATAAAAAAAAGATGCTCATTGGATATGCAGTACGATGCTTATGAAATCTGCTAATTGCTTGCTTTAATTTTGTATTTCTTTTTGTCATGAAATTGATGCTGAAGGAAGAAATTGTAAATAATACGTTTGCAAATACATTCTTCTTTTGAAGGAGATTGTTAGGGAGTGTATAGAAGAAAGTCGTATCAAGAGTCAAAGGAACAAAGAACCATGTTGTGCACAAGATGTAGTGTTTGTAAATCATGAAACTGGGTTTTGGCATGTGCACATTACATGATATGTGCATAATTAGATATGCAACTAATTGAGTGATTGACAACCAAAACTCACATTTCCTATAAATCTTTAAATCCTATTCTAACTTTTTTTCTCCTTATTTATGTTGACAGTATCGTGAAGACAAGACTCGAATAAAGGATGCAATGAAGTTGGGAAAAGTATCTTGCTTCTGTTTCTTCTTTTTCTATTTCCTTTTTTTCATTCTTTCCACTTTAGTTCAGAAAATGTTCAGTCACCACAGATGTCTGATGGTGCATCTTTTTTTCAGATTAATATGGCTTCAACATGGACACTTGATGATTTCAAATCTGCTATTGCTGATGATGTTGGTTCCCCACCAATATCAGATGTCAACTTAAAGGTGATTTTTTCTCTAATTGTTAATTTACATATTTTAGTTTTGTTGGCAATTTTTATGGGTTTCAACCAATCTTTTAGTGTTACATTGTGAGTGCTTCTGTCTCAAAATGAAGCGTATATGATGTTGGAACGCTTGAGTGGGACCTAGGTGATGACCCTTGTCTTGTGTTAGATGTCTAGTGGTTGTCCTTCTTTATCAAAATGCCAAAAATTGTAGGATGAGAATCTTTCCCCACTTTAAGTGATTTACATTTTGCCATCCACTTTCTGCACTTAAAAAACAACCTAATTTGTTGAAATATAATCTAGCTTGTTATATCCACTATGAGAGATCAATGAGTAAATACTGAAAAAAAAAGAGATCAATGAGTAACGAATATGAGAAATCTTGGCAAAAGGAAAAGATCATTAAAACCCTTCTGTTCCTTCCATAAAATTTAACTTGGTTAATCCCAAAGCCACAAAGGAGCTAGAAAGAATGATGCCATGCCATCCTAAAAATGCAACAGATAAATTTCCAAGCAACTGTTGCTGTCTTGCACCACAAAAGAAGATGGTCAATCGATTCTATTTGTTAGACGTGATGCATCTAGGAATGGGAATGCCTCTGTTTGTCTTGTCAAAGAAGGGCAACCTAAAGTAGTGCCACTGCCTTGGGAAAGGAAAAACTGATGGCACTCAAAGTTGTGCCAAGTTATTGTCAACCACATCTTCTGCATTCCAAGTTAGGAATTTGTAAGGAGGCAAATTGAATCTACCTCTATGATGTCGGAATACCTGTACATGCTTTGTGTACCTGTCTCAGAAGCAATTAGTACTTGATACAACAATGGATACTTAATGGATGCTTCTACAACATAATTTATGGCATGGACACTAAAAGCATATAAATGGTATATCTTATAAATCAGAAATGGTGGGAAATATTTTTTCTCTCAAGCTCATCAGGTGAAGGCACATCCCTTGAAGCTGAACTGCTGGAACTTCTCCAAGGATTAAAATTAGCTTTCTCCTTGGGTCAGACTATGTAGAGAGACTGGGCCTAATGGGCCCTAATATTTCTTTTACGTTTAAGTAATGTTATATCTGTTTTATGTGTTAATGAGCCTGTTAACCTCTTTTTAAGTTGTTTTAAGTCACTGCTTTACTGGCCACCCACTTAAAGGGCAGACTTGTAATTAGCATGATTAATTAAGTTTAATAAAAGATTAGTGAAGGGAGAGAGAGAACCATTGAACTCTCTTCTTCTTCTTCTTCTTCTTCTATTCTGCTGTAACCTTTCTTTCTCTCTCACTTTTTCTTATTTCTTTTATCTGTTGTATATCAGATTTGAAGGGCAGACTCACATCTGACTTGTCTCATAATAGATGGGGATGACAAGTGATGGTTCAATGGTTGTTCTTAAGCACAGATATTCCCCTGACCCTTGGATTCTTAATTGGAGAAGAAAATTCTTTGTCGGCTTACCTTAGTTGCTAGTTTAGGTCAACTCCAATGGCAGAAAATAGCATGACAAATTTTCTAACTAGGGAATGGGTGACAAGGTATCATTTAGTTTTGGGGGCACCTGGTCTAGGGTTAGTTTAATTTGTATTATGTTTGCATGTTTTGTACTTTTTCGATGCATTCTGAACATGCCTGAACCGCTAGTTCAGATGAACTCAAAGGGTAGGTAATAGCATGACAGATTTTCTAACTAGGGAATGGGTAACAAGGTATCATTTGGTTGTGAGGATACCTAGCCTAGGGGGCAGTTTAATATGTAAGATTAATATTCTTGGTTACTGTTGTACCTTTTCAATCCATTCCAAACATTTTGGGATGGTGGAGTTTCCCAAATCTTACATTAATAAAACTAGGAAGTACTGTTACTGATAGAAGGAAAAATGGGGCTATGAAGAACAACAAACTTGACTTTATATTTCAAAGGTTATTTGAAAATTCTTCAAGCTGGAGAACTCGATTCCCATGCCTAAGAGAACAAAATCATAAAATATTCTTGCAACTAAATTATCAAAAAAAAAAAAAAACTCTTGCAACTAAGGAAAAGGGATCTAATATATCTGACAAACTAGTAAGAGAGATTGGGATCTCAACTGGGGGGAGGGGATTAGGCTTCCTGGGGTGTGTCAACACTACTGGTTCCATGTGCATTTTGGATTCTTAGCTCTTGGTTTCAAATGATAAAAAGCCACGTTTTTCAAGGATATTGAAGATGTCATTGTACCATAAGTTGTCATTCTTAGCAGGTTCTTAGTTCTTACTGTTTTTTCCCAGTTTACCTAATGTAGTTGGACTTCTATTCACATTTTCGTGTTCACCCTCCTTACATTTCTTGTTCATCGGGACAAATTTTACTTAACAAAAAGGATCTTAGTTAAATCATGTTATTTTGTTCCTTATAAATCCATATATGGTCAACTTAACACTGTTTAGAAATGGCTTGACTATGGCTTTGTTATTTAATCTCCTCCCTATTCTCCATTTTTTCTAATCCCTGCATACTTGCTTATATGTTATACCATGAATTTAATTCCATGTTTGACACTACTTGCAGCTTATATTTGCTGAGCTACTAGAAAGGATCAAGGAGAAAGAGGAAAAGGAAGCTAAAAAGCGTCAGTGTCTGGCAGATGATTTTTCTGAACTACTTTATTCAATTAAGGTATGACAACTTTTTTCGTAATGAATATTATTGACATTCGTAATAAGCAACACTTGGGTAATGTGTGGCATTTTTGTTGAATTAACTTGATTCATTCGCACTTGTTTTGTAGGGAATAACTGCATCTTCTAAATGGGAAGATTCCAAATCACTTTTTGAAGACAGCCAAGAGTACAGGTATGGATGCTAACTAAAGTAGTGCTTTTTACAAGTCAAACTGTCTGTCTTATGTTTTCATAACATTCTTTACTTCAGATCAATCCTGGAAGGGAGCTTTAGGAGGGAGATCTTTGAGGAGTACATTATGCACTTGCAAGAAAAGGCAAAAGAGAAGGAGCGCAAGCGAGAGGAGGAAAAGGTACCTCAATCATTTCAATTTTCTTTACATTAATCCTTTTTGCTTGTATATTTGATATTGGACACATTATAGAAGTTTCATGATTGCTTTCTTATTAATGATGTAGGTGATGCAACTTTTGGTTGCCATGGTTTAGATTCTTCTCAATACCTGGCTGCAAGTAATGGATGTTTGGGTGTTTCTTGTTGCCATGATTTTGGTTGCAACTATGTGTGTGGATTCAAGTGACTTAATTTTGAATATATGTTGGATGTTTTATGCTTTAGATATATACCGTGGTGCTTACTTGTGACTCGGCCATTTATAGAAACTTGGTAGTGGCATGGAATTATTTCCCTCTCTATGCCTGGCTGCAAGTAATGGTGGAGCATTGGTCATGGTTGTCAAGACAATGCCAGGCGGGTGCCTAGGTGACAAGGTGCCCTTGGAGACTTGCCTCGCCTAATCGCCAAGCATAATACTTTTATGTTCTTAATTTTTTGAGATTATAATTATAAAATAGACATTAACCTAAATATTCATTTTGTGTGTTCATATACTAATTTCTTTTTTTTTATTTTCTTATTTAATAGGGTTTAATCGATACAAACATTGCTAAGTGCTGTATTGAACTCTCTAAGACTTCAAAACCTGAACCAATAAAGAAGAACTTAAAGTTTTGTTAATCAACACATTTTCTTCTTCTTCTTTTTCCTATAGTGAAAATAGAGGGTTTCAGCCCCTTTTCTCTCTTCATTTTATTCTCATGAATATGTTGATTTTCTATACTTAAACATGAAGTTTATACTATTCTTGTGAAAATTATGGATATTATTAAGGAAATATGGTTATGGAACCTAGGGAACTACCCTAGGATATATGTTTTATACTTAAAAAAATTTCATTGCCTAGGCAACTAGGTGTCCCTCTGTCACCTAGCCTTGCCTTTGCACCTTCAAAACTATGGCATTGGTAAAGGACAACTTTCAGGTTGTCAATGTGTCTGTGGTGTGGGATCCCATCATGAGAAGAAATCTCAACAATTAGGAAAATGAGATGGCGAGTTTTCTAAACAAGTTGTATGGAATCTCTCCTCAATTAGGGACTGAAGATAGAGAGTCTGGAAATGAGACAGGTCTGGTATTTTTTCAATGAAGGCTTTTTTAAGAGGCTGGATGCTCAAGGAGTAATGGACTTCCCTGGAACTGAGATTTGGCAGGCATCTGTCCAGTCTAAGGTGGCTTCTTGGTGTGGATAGCAGCTTTAGGAAAATGCCTAACAATGAACAGCTTGGAAGGGGAGTGATGCTCAATAGTACTTCTAGTGTGCTGTGATTGTTAGTAGAAGAGTCTTCTATTCATATCTTCCTTCACTGTGAGTTTGCTAGAAGGGTTTGGGTCCTGGGTTAGAGACTTTTGGATGGAAAAGGATGTTTCCCAGTGGTGCTAAACCTTCTAAGAGAATAGCATTTGTCAGGTTTCAGTGAAAGGGGCAGAGTGGTATGGAGTATGGCACCTCTAGTTTATCTTTTGGTGCATCTGGCCATCTGAGGAGAAAGAAACAGTGGAGTTTTGATGACATGGCTAATTCTGAGGATGTGGTTTGCAACAGAGTCAAAGGCATTTTTTGTTCTTGGATGATGACTCAGGTTGTTTAAGGGGATACCGTATAGCAGATTTTTTATAAGAAATATACTGTTTGTATAGAAATATGAATATACAGTTTATCGTTGTACAGGCCCATTATACGGTTTTTTTTTTTTTTTTGTGTACAAAGGCTCTCCTTTTTGTTTATATTAATCAAAATATGTAACCTTTTTAAAAAAAATGGAATTATGGTTTTATGTTTTATTTTGGTTGGTTCTGCTGCACTAGATCCACACCTTTTAGCTGTAATAAGTAAACCTGACCCTGCTGGCTCTCCCAAGGATAAAGTAAAAGAGCTAATATTTCATGAGAGTTTATTCATTATTGTATTGTAATAATAAGAGCTTATAACTAACCAGTCTTGTGCTCTTCAATTAGTCATGATTCCAATTTTTGAGGGTAAGCTAGTTATTTGTTCATTCATTTTCTAAATTGTATCTTGTACAAAGAAATTTGTCATTACAGAGAAAGTGATACTACGATGGGAATTAGAAATGATATATTGTTAAGAAGGTTTTAGATTATTTCCATACCTATCAAAAAAAATCTTTTAATTTTGTTGCTTGCAGTTAAGAAAATTTAACACACAAATAATGATCCTTCCTCATGTTTTACTGAGTTTTTTTTTTTAATGGAGTCCTCTTTCTACCACTGACACTAATATTTCCCAATTTTGTCATGCACAGACCAAAAAAGAAAAGGAGAGAGAGGAGAAAGAAAAGAGGAAAGAAAAGGAGAGAAAGGCAAAGGAGAAAGAACGTGAAAGGGAAAAGGGAAAAGAGCGATCTAAGAAGGATGGAACAGAGAGTGAGAACATTGATGCAACTGACGTTTATGTCTCCAAAGAGGATAGAAAGAGGGGTAAAGACAAGGACAGGGACAAAGACAAGGAAAGGAAACATCGAAAACGACATCATAGTACAGCGGATGATATAAGCTCTGAAAAAGATGAGAAAGAGGAGCCAAAAAAATCTCGTAGACATAACAGTGACAGAAAAAATCGAGGAAGGTACACTAATGGGTATTCTTATTAAAATTATTTAAGCTTGATAATATTATCATACCTAGGTTTGTAATTTACTTTGGAGGATTATAGAAGGGATTGTAATTTTTCTATATAATATGAAGCAGCATGCTTACACACCTGAATCAGATGGAGAAAGCAGGCATAAGAAACACAAGAGAGCACCGGGATGGTTCCCGTAGAAATGGTGCTTATGAGGAGCTTGAAGATGGAGAACTTGGAGAGTATGGGGAAATCCGGTAGTTTCCTTTTTATCTATCCCTGCAGATTATTAATTCCTTTTCGTACTTTCAGTCTGGCTTTCTCTTTCTATCCTCACGGATATTGCGAATTAACTATTTACTTGACTATGTTGGATATGTATACATTTTTTTTCAGTAGTTCTTTAATTGATCATGATTGCAGTGCTAATTCTCAGTAATTTTTTTCAGTAGTTTGTGTTTTCAACTCGATAATTGATCTAGGCGGTTCAACTGTTTGACCCACCACCCGGTGAAGAGAACAGGTTGATTTTATCGCAAACCTGCCTAAAGGCTAAAAGTCGTTGACCGGCCGTTAAACCGCTACACAATACAATTTGGCCTGTTTATGGGCGACAAATTAGAATAAGAACCAACAAAGCAAATAAAAAATACTTGGAGGCTTGAAGCAGCGGTAATGTCATCACTCGACTGTGGTTTGTGTGGGAGAACATCCGCAGTTTCCACCACGGACACATATCTATCTTCTCTCTCTCTCTCTCTCTCTCTCTCTCATATGCTTGTATTGAGGGTTTTTGATGGTTGAACAGGTTGGCCGTAACCTATGAACCACTGCTTCAGCCTTCAGGTTAACTCAATGTTTTTAAAAATGATTTGGAACTGGAACTGTTCTGGCCACTGGTTTCTGGGTCAATAGTTTGACCATCTTGTTCGAACAGATGGTTTATTCTGACAAAAACCTAATTAAAATAAAAAACAAAAAACCGTTGAATGAGTCAAATAGGCCGATGGTTTGACCGTTTGGGTCAATAGGTTTTTGGTTGATTCAACAGTTTTTGCCCAAGAAATGGGTTTAGGATAAAATGGAATCGGTTGTCTAGACCGTTCTTGAGCTGAATGGTCCAACCATCCGGGTCAACAACAGTTTGAAAATCATGGGTTAACTTAGAAAAAAGACATAATCGGCTTCAGGTCCTTAAAAATTTGGCTAAAAGTTTGGAGAGAGGCTCTTCACATTGTTATATTACCATTAGAACATTTTGTTCATGTATGGTTCTGATTTGAGGTTGCCACATTTTACCCGAGCTCCCTCATTTTGGAAAATTGCAGTACCTTCTGCAGGCAGAATCTGCGCCACCAGTTGTCACACGGGGTTGAGTATGGTTGAAGTTATTCTTCATTTTCAGCACACATTTGGACGGCTTTTGGAAATTTCGTCATTTATTTTATTTTTTCGAATTGCTTACAGCTTCATTGTTTTTGGTTTGGAATACAAGAATGGATATTTTTATATGGAATTGGGAGTTTTTGACACATTCAGGCCATGTAAGAATGTGCGAGAATGAATAACATTAGTATTTGGTTGCAAAATTCTTGCCATTGATCTCATTCTTTTTAGAATGAAAAATCAGCCTATAGCATAAAAATTAAGGTAACCGGCAACATGAAAAATAATTATGCCCCATCTTGCTCATTTTCATTCTTTAAAGAAATTTTATGCGGGTGGTCATAAAACCAACATAGGTCTACAAAACTATTGCCATGGATGTTTACTGGCAGACTGCCATGGAAACTTACACCAGTGGACATTGACCATCGGCCATTCGCGAATAAGCATCTATGCCAATAATTTTGGAGACTTAGGTTGGCAATTTATGACCCATTAGCACAAAGCTTCTTTGAAGAATGAAAATAAGCAATATAAGACACTTGTCAGTCTGAAAAAAATTCATTTTTAGGAAAAGAATGTTTGGTTCATAACAATATTTTCTCATTCTGCCCAATGTTGCCCATTCTTGTTATTCTTGTTCATTTTAGAATTTCGTCGTAGATAAGAATGAGAATTGAATCAAACATGACTTCAATTGAGAATAGAAAGTTTTGGATTAGAATATGTTTTCATTCCTCGAGAATAACATTTTGTAGCATGATGGTGGTCATAATCAAGCATAGTAGCTGCATAACCTGCGTTACCACTTGCCATGTTCATGGTCCAATTGAACGCTTTCCATTATTAATCTTTTTTTCAAAGGAAATGACGAGTTGATTATTCTTTTTACCAAACATATGTGGATTCAATCACAATCTTATAATAGGAACAAAATATCTTTCTCAATTAATCTCTTGCTCCTCATTCTTTGAGAATCAGAAAAATCCTTTACAATTTTGAATTTGTTTATTTGGAAATTGGGTTTTTCTACTTAATGTATTTATTTTTTGTTTCCCTCTTTTTTCATTTTATTCCCGTTCATCATTTTTTGTCTCATAGGCTTGATCTTTTACAAGGTTCAAAATATTGATATGCCCGATATGCCGATATGGGCGTATCGGGCAAATTGATACTCCTTTTGGTGGTTTTTTTTTTGCCAACTGGTTCAGGGGAGTCGATTTAAGTCTTTGCCACACCATGAACCAGTCAGACCACCGATACACCCACTGTAGGGGCATATCGGTGGGGTGCCGAAACGATATGTATCGGCCGATACATGCCGATACTTTGAACCTCGATTGTGTATTTATATAAAGATGATATTTGCCTTGATTTTAGTGCAAATCATAATTTATGAAATTTAAATTTGATTATATAATATTAGCTTATATCTTTACTTTTTACTTACATTTGTGCACGTGCCCTTACACTAGTGTCTACATACGTTTGGCGGGCAAATGGCCTACACCTTAGGGGTAGTCTTCCTTCAAACTTCTAAACCCCAAGCAACCAATGGGGAAGGTGGAACTCAATTCTGGGTCTCTGACTCTCCCTGTCAATTAGCTAGATAATTTACCAGCAAGATAACTTACACCTTGAGTGTTGTGAAAGACCCGTCTGCAATGCCAAATTTAGAAGTGATTTCTGGTGGTTGGATCAGTTTATGACAATTTTATAAAAAATGCTTATGGCTAGCTAATGCAAGAAATGGTTCCATTATAGTTTTTGTTTTAGCATTGCTACAGTCTACAGATACGGAGCAATGAGCTTTAAGTTATAGCAGTTGCTGCGGGTGCGCATTTCTTTTACATTTGGAAAGATAAAATTAGTTTTTAACCATTTTTAATTTTAGGCAGTATTTGCTGAAGTAATGTTTTTAAAGAAAGGTTTCATATTGGAAAAGGGACTGGTATAAAATGATATTTTTCTTTTTTTTTTGCATAAACCATATGTTCTGTAAAATCTCATTTCACTATTACTAAGATACGGAGTTTCTCCATGGTTATTCGGGTCCGGATGTACGTAAGCTAAGTAAGCATGAGCTGTGTAACAACTGATCCAATTAATTTGCCTTTCATCTTAACGTTTTTCTTCTGTTAGGAGTTCTCTATTGTTTTATTATTTGTTCCAAAATAATTAAAAATAAAAAAATCATGAAAAAGGAAAACCTGTCCCATTTAATGTGCCTTTCTCTCCACCCTTCTGCCGTTTAGGGTTCTCCCACCTCTGGAACTTCAGCCGCTGCAACTGGTTGGTTGGGGCAAGCATTCTACTTGGTTGGGTGGAGTGGATTCAATTATTTGCATGTGTTTTTTCGAAGACCGTTGAAATAAATATCGCATTTAATTCTATTAATTATAATCTTTTTTCATCCTCTATTATCTTTAGAAATTTCAAAACTAATTTTTACTCTACTGTTATTTTGTTTATAATAGATAGCTTTGATTCAGTGTATAAATTATAAAATTTTAAAAAATAAAGAAGATTCCTACACATGAAGAGCTTTAGTAGTAATACATATAAACTAACGGATAATTGTCGATCCGATCTCTGGCCAAAAACCATTGAATCAGTCAACGACTCATTGACTCAAGCGGTCGAACCATCAACTCGTTGACCTGTTCAATAGTTTTTTGTCATTTTTTATTTATTTTTAATTGGGAACCATCTGGGCAACCGATTCCATTTTATCCTAATATCGGTCCCTGGCCAAAAACTGTTGAATCGGTCAACGACCCATTGACCTAAGCAGTTGAACCATTGACCTGTTCAATGATTTTTTGTCGTTTTTTTTATTTTTTTATTTTTGTTGTCAGAATGGGCCATCTGTTCGAACCAAACAATTGAACTGTCAACCCGAAAACCGGTGGTCAGAACAGTTCCATTTTTAGGTCGTACGAGTCACACGCTTGAGTGACATAACACATATGGTACTACTTACTTGATCTCACTCACTCAATTTTTTGCCTATAATTTTTGTTATTAGAACATGTCATCCATTTTTTTTTTATTTTTTAATAGGGAACCGTCTAGGCAACCAGTTCCATTTTACCCCAACCCCGGTCCTTGGCCAAAAACCGTTGAGTCGGTCAATGACCCATTGACCCGTGTGGTCGAACCATCAACCCGCTGACCCATTCAATGGTTTTTGGCCTTTTTTTATTTTTTAATTTTTGTTGTCAGACGGTCGAATGACATAACATCATAGTTTTTAAAACCGACCTGGAAATCGAACCGGTCAAGGGTCTGGTTACTGGGTCGAATGGCCCGTTTTGACAAAAAAATAAAAAAATTAAAAAACGGTCAAAACAATAGAAGGTTTTTTTTTTTTATAATTGAAACTTAAGCGGCAGAAGGTTGGAAATCGAGAATCCAATGAGTTCCAAGTACTTCCAACTCCCAACACGTTTAGGTTTTCCTTTTTAATGATTTTTTTTTATTTTTAATTATTTTAACACAAATAATAAAACAATAGATAACTCCTAGCGGAACAATAACGTTAAGATGAAAGGCGAATTAGCTGATACAGTTGTCACACACACTAGTGTGGTTATTCAAGTATGAGCTACTACATTTAAGGTTCTATTACATGATTGATAATACAACAATCGAAAAATAAAAAGACATTACATATTGTATTTCATCACTCAGGGCTTGTTCCATCAATCCACATTCAGGTTTACTTTCAGGAACTGAAAGAGGGAAACTCCCCCTGAATGTGTGCAGAATTAATTTCTCAATCCTATTTATCTTATGCGGCTATCTGCTTGTCTCCGGACTTATCTTGTTTATATATTTTTGGAGGCAGGACAGGACCATCTTGCATTCTATCGAGGAAGCTGAACTGTTTGCAATCTCACAGGGATTAGGAATAGAGAAAGCGCTGCATTAGTCCAAGGAAAACCTGTAAATATGTTTGGATGCTAAGCAAGTGGTGGTGACTTAATTTGAAGAACCAAGCTTCCCTTCATTGGTTGTGCCTTGGGATTTTGTCAACGACCAAACGAAAATTGGCTTATTCTAATGGGATATCGGATGCTGCTCACATAAGTTTACACCATTAGACTTAGCGTTTCAGCCGGTATAGACCCACCCAGGACCTGGTCAGCTGTTCTGTTCTGGTCATTAGTTCCATCATCCAACTGTCATGAACACATCTGACTTAATTTGGAAACAGATAAATGTGTATTCAGCACCGGAGAGGAGAACTTGAGTTACAGGATCACATGACATAAGAATTGAATTATGAATCAAAAAGCCAAATTTGCTGTAAATTTAAACACATTCCTTATGTGGGTCAATAACATTAAACCTGAAACTACCATGAGTAATGTACAAACGCAGAAGAAGCCTAATCCTTGGACACCAACTGAAGTCTTTGACTGAGGGGCGTGATGTAAGTTATAATTCAAGTAATTAAAACATCTATTGGAAATTCAAATAAGTTGAAAAACAAATCGAGCAGACTGGCTATCTGCCAGTAACTTGGCCTTGTACTAATAATAATAAAACCCGTCATTTTTTTTTGGTAAAAGATGAACTGATGACACAAGTCTGTACCATCTTGTATTCAATTCTGAATTAGGTTGAGGTCCAACCGACTAGTAGACAAATTTGAGATGAGCTGTGTCGGTGTATGGTTAAACTCTACCCACCCTCAAGCTGGCTTTTTAGTTCTACATCTGGTTCGTATTTTAAACATTGGAGTTGTGCTTCAAATGCCGATTCAGTTAAATACTTTTGTCATGTTATCCTTACCTTACCGCATCATCAATTATGGGTTTATGGGTTTACATTTCCATGGTGGCTCATGGCTCAGCTTTTATGAGCTAGTATCCAGTAACGAATTGAAATTTGAAACAACGCTACCCATATCACGATTCACGATTTTGTTTGTGCCACCACTCACCAGTCCTCAAACAATTTATTACTTCATTAAATTATCGCTCGTTCAGTGAGGGGCATAATTGTCCTTCCAAGGCCTCGCTCAAATCAAAATAGGGCTCACCATGACTTTTCATCATCTTTCGTCAACAGACTGTTGATGATGCATGATTCACCAAATTACCCATGAATAATCTTTCTTTACACTTACACTTACACTTGTTGGTGAAACATCACAGCTAGCACTATCAGTTGGTAGAAGTAGAACTACTGTAATATGGACTTCAATGGATGAATGCCTTTCAAGGCTCAAAAGCGACTTTGGATCAGCTGCCTATACACACTCCCAACAACAATAACAATGTTCCAATCAGCTATTACAGCCGTACATTGGAAATACCTACAGAATAGAAGCGTTTTGTTGGTAGCAGATCCTACCCTCACGAACCGTCAGAGACTCAGAAGAGGGCTGATAACTCTCATGTATAATGGTCTGACCTCTGACGTCTGACTTGAGAGAACTAAGACCCCACCATTCAATTGAATAGGCCACACTTTAACTGCAAACAAAATTACCAAAAGCCATGTCGTAGTCCATGCCATCTCTTGACAAGTAATTCAGTGGAGGGTACCGTTGATCTAAAAATGATACATGTGCCAAGTTTTGGTCTCTGACTCCTCAATCCTGATCTACCCAAGTTGGGCCTGGGCCTAAAGACCATCCCTACCAAAGGCCGCTCTTCCAGGTCTCAATATTCGAAGATGAAACTTAAGTATCTCCCCTTGGTCTTGTTTGACGGCTCCCATTTTCCATTGAATTGATGCATGAATCATGGCGTATCTGCTAATTCAGTCAGTGTTACCAATAAAGTCGGTTCATCTCCCATAAAAGAGCTATGATGCATTATTGTTGTATGTGTTTAATTAACTGTCAGTAAATTGAATCTTTTAATTCATCTAAGTTTGAAAATATATTATTTTTTAAAAGTACAAAATATCTGTTCTTGATTGTAAGGTTCAAAATTTCGTTACGTATCGGCCCATATCAACCGATACGTATCGATCAGCAAGTTTTTGGCACGGCACATGGTACCAAATTGAATATGCCGTATCCATTCATCGTATTGAGGCCGTATCGTTGAGTATCGGTGTGTTTCGGCACTGTATGGGCTGATATGCTACTGATACGATAGTGTATCGGCCGATACAATACGATTTTAATGTGGCAAAAACGCAAATAAAACTCCTTTCGAAAGAGGGTTTCTAAACCCAATTCAGAATCTCTCTTTCTTTTCCAAATTCTTCAAAAAGCTTTTTAACCTTTTTAAAGACTCAAATCTTGTAAAAATTTGCCAAAACATCTATAAATTTGCAAGATTCAACAAGTTTTTCAAGGTTGTGAAAAAAGGAGTGAAACTAAATATGTTTTTTCAAATTTCTTTTACATTTTCAGCCAATGTTAGAAAAGATAAGGGGAAAGAAAGTGGTTTGCCCCCTATCCCTTCGCTGGGGGGCTTCACCCCCTAGACCCCCCTGTCCCCCTTTTCGTTGTAGCCTAATTTATTTTTTTGAGTTAGGGGGGTCTTGCTTCACTTCGACAAGACCCCCCTTTTAACAACTATTATGCATTTTTGTTTTTCTTAATATAAAAGTTTTTTATTAAAGATAAAGAAAAAAATTAAATCCCCCCTTCCTCCTTTCTCCTTCCTCCTCTTAAGGAAGCTTATGCCTCTTGCATTCTAAACTATGCTTCATGCCTCTAGGTAGTGGAATGCCTCTGTGTTTTAAAACATTGATATTTATTTTTTAATTTTAATTTTTAGAATAAAATATGCAAAATAGTTATTTCATCTATTGTGTCCATAAATCCATTCAATTTTTTGTTACATATTTACTTTTCCTAATTTTAATTTAATTTATAGAATAAAACATGCAAAATATTTATTTGAATAAAAATAAATAATTATTTAGCTTTTAGAGAATTAGAATAAAACATGTAAAATATTTACTTGATCTATTATGTCCATAATTAGATAGTATGCTTCTATTCCCAACTTCCCGTTTATTGATTATAATATGTTTTTCATAAAACCCACTAAAATGTGTTATTTTTATGCATAAATAGCTCATTTACGTCTTATATTTAGTGATATTGATGTTTATTTATGATTTATTAGAGTATTTATAGCATTTCCATGTGTTTCCATGCGTATCTTAATTTTTCATCCGTATTCATGTGTATTCAAGGCGTATCCCGATACATCTCTTAAATTTGCCATTCCGATAGGCATAGCGTTTCTAATACTTTGAACCTTGCTTGGTTGTGTGTATGTCTTTTATAATTTTATTTTTAAAATTGAAATAAAGGAATATGTAATTGAATTTTTAGTGTCAAAAAACATGTTTTCATCTTATTTAATACAAAATCAAGGTTTTTAAAATTGGACTGGACAGGAAACCATTATGGGAACTGGTTCCTGGGTCAAACGGATGGCCTGTTCTGACTGAAAAATAAAAAATAAAAACAGCCAAAAACTGTTGTTTGGGTCCATAGTTCGACCACCTGGATTCGCTGACCAAATCAAAAGTTTTTGGCAAAAAGTGGTTTTAGGATAAAATGGAACCAATCAAATAACCAGTTTCTGGTTTTTCCAATCCAGTTTTAAAAACCATGATCACAATACATAAATTATATAATTTCTACACTAGAAAATTAGTTTATGTTTTAAAAACCATTATTTTAATGGTTCTAAAAGCATGTACTGTTTTCTAGAACAAAAGCAAATAGAACACCCCCTTAATTGTTTTCTAACTAACTAGTCGTCGGGTCAGAACAATCTACTCTTTTCCATGTAGAGAGATGAAGTGGAAAGGTCAATGCAGAAGGAACCCTTTGAATCGGCCACATGTTAAACCTGGATCATCTTAGCCCATCCTATCTTAACCTTGTATTGACAAGGGATTTAAGATTGAAACTTTCCCAATAAATAGAGGGTGGGAGAAGGAGCACATGGGGCTCTTTTTGGGCCATAAACCATCTTACCATCTGGAAAATTTTTTGGTCGTTTAGGAATCTTCACTAATTAAATAACCTTACCCAACTAATTCATCACAAGGCCAACTGGCCAAGGATTTTCTTGAAACCGGACTTGAATCGAGCTGGTGGGCATTTCTGGGGATTGAATTAACCAAGTTAATTTTGTGCCTCCAAAAGTCCAGAGGGGTCCAATCCTGCAGTAAAGACTAAAGAAACATGTATATGGACGACCCACCTAGGCAACCTTCGGTGTACCAAAAGACAGTAACTATTAACATTTATTAACCAGAATTATTCCTTGAGCTATATGTATGCTTTCACTGAAGTTTTTACTTATTTTTTTGTCAATAGTCTTTGCATGGTGTGTTTAGATTTAAGTGTTTCAGGGTTTTGGTTGTGCTTCATTGTTTCGGGAGTCTTCGGTGGCTTTGTGGTCTCTGTGACCTCATTTCTTTGTTAATGATTTCTTCGTTGATGCCGATTTCAGAGGTCTTGCTTATTATTCAACTGTTGTAGGTTGTTGCTTCTTTGTGGTGGTGTCTAATTGGATTTGGTTTGCTTTTTTCGATCTTATAGCTATAGGTTTTAGTCTTGGGTTCATTGTGATAGACTATGCAAAAGCAACTGTGAACAAATCAAATGGGCTGAACACTTGCTCAGTTCCTCTAACATGAAACTAGAGAAAAACAATTATAATCCAAGGAGGCAGCACTCCCAATGAGGTTTTCTCAAGATATCTTGTACGTATGTCTTATTGGTAGACTAGAGGGTCACATTGACCACACCAAGCGAATAAATAGCTGACAAGGGAGTTGTTTGTTTAACTGTAAATAAGCACAAGACGGGATCGAGACTAAGGTTATTTTAAATTGAGGGCATTTGGCAACTTTGTTCTTTGTGTCTCTTTCAATGAAGAGTTTCCTTTAATATTAAAAAAAAAAAAAACTTGAAAACAAAATAAGTGTGCAACAGTGCAAGTGTATTTAATTAATTGAGCAATTTCTGATGGAGAAAATTTTCATCTCCACTAGCAGACTCACGTACATGTGGTACAAGTACGCAATTTCCACACTAAATGTAAGGGGGATGGATGAGTTGCACAGGCCAACATCTATTGCTATTTGCATGGAGTTCCCTTCTTCTACATGGAGGTGATGAAGGTCGCTGAGCTAACACATCAAGTCATCAACCTCCACACACGTTACCCCTCTCATCACAGATAATTTAAAAAGTTTCTCTGTGTAGAGTGCCCTTCCAATTTGGGTACACCTCTTCTTTTTTTGTCCTTGGCCACACCCCAAATGAAAGGACAAAGGATACCCATCACATATATAAATAAAGAACAAAGCTTAGTACTCAAAAGGATTTATTTCTGAAAACTACTTGACTATTGATGAGGGGGAGTGCTCCATAACTCCATTTTATATTGAAAAATTAAAGAAATAAAATAAATAGGCCAATTATCATATTTTGGAGAGTTGGTGTGACTAATGCAAAACCGCCCACCGCCAGATCATAGGAGAGCTTGTTCAATCCTCCTTTTTTGTATCAGCCAATCAATATGCCGTAACTTACAATATTGACACTTTTCCAAACTGATTAATTTAGCCATCTAAAGTTTTAATCTTTAACTTAAGAGGGCTGATTAGGGCACATCCTAATTTTGATACAGTTGGGCATATATACCCTGTGCAAGACAAGAAAAGATACCTAGCTTATTAACTTAGGTACGTATTTTCCCTTTGATCAGAACTCTAATTTTGGGGATATATAGAAAAAAGAAGAGATTAATCTTAGCACGTGCAGTGAGTTCATTTTTGCTCCACCTACAACCTTGGCGTGATCATGCTGTGCTTCAGAGAATTTACCTGCTGCCATGGGTTGTATGAAGAATCACCCAAACTTTTAATTTGCATTTGAAAGCGCAAGTTTTGGCTATCTAAAATGGAGCCATTCTCGGTCGTTAAGACTTACGAGAATGTGGAAATGAGGCTTAGTGTGCAAATCAAAGCAGAAAGAAAATATCACTAAACCTACACTTTCTGCAACTCACGAAATGAAAAAATAGGTGAGAGTAAAAAGAAATAAAAGAAAAGTAGAAAGAAAAGATGATGAGTGATGGAATGAATTGCATGCTATTATTGCAAAAAAAAGTCAATCATGTCTGTTACAATCTCACTCCTCATTTCTTCCAAGATAACATCGCCTATTTCTACCGCTATCTCACTTCTCATCCGTGGCTTCAAATGATTCCACTCTTCTGTTGAGTATGAAAAATCAGAATATATCAGTTGGGTTATGTTTGTTTTATCTCCGCATTGCTTGCCCCACGAACAAATCTGCTCACAGATTATCCTCCCAAGATCTTCAGGCCCTAAGAATTGACGATCAAATAGACTCCATCGTTTTGTTCCATGAGTCTCCAACGCTTCCCTTACGCAGTCAAAGAGAAGCTGCCTTGTCTGCTGCAATACCCATCTGGTCTTCAGGTACTGAGAACAAGAACCAGGTCCAAGGAGCTCCTGTAATTCTGCATATCCAATAGAACCCTGTTTCTCTTCCAGTGAGTGTACAAGTAAATCCCACATAGAAGCCGAGAATGTGGAATCTTCTGCTACTTCCTTGGGTACATTGAAACTTGAAGTTGATCGTGTCTCCTTGCTTCTTGTAGCGGGGCAGCACCACACTGTTTTGTTGTCCAACAAACAACAATAAAAACGATTTTTTTTTTCTATTTCAGAATCAAATGGATAAAGATAACATTTTATTTTAGTGTAACTTAAAGCAGACAAAGGTTGCAAAGATTTAACTCTGGTTTTGGATTCGAGAACCTTCATGGTAAGGTTGTTCTTCTAATACTGACACAGGACTGAGTTGCTTGGTATCTTCCATGCATCCACATTGAAGCTTTCTATCCGTGTCATCCTGTTATTAGCTTTGTGAGTAATCAAACTCAGTACATGAAAACAGAAGAACACTTTACACTTAATTGGGTAAAAATAGAATGCACAAGACGTTAATCCTACCTCTTTCTGTTTCAGATTGCAAAGTTCTAAGCTTCTGAAAGTGTCTGCAGAAGAAGATGGAATGTGCTCACTTCTTTGAGGTGAGGGAGAGTCTTCTGCATCGCTTTCACAACAAGAATCAAATAACGTGACGCTGCTGGCCGACGAAAACTGATCCAAATCTGCAACTTGTTGAGCCCTCGCGCCTCCCATCTCACAGACACAAACACCTTCATCCTCATAAGCTCTAGTATCGCAATTCGATGTTTTTCGGTTGCTACCAACGAAAACAAGCTTGTTAATTAATAACTTGAGGACCTTCGGGCAGTGCGGAGGTCTTCTCCTCAAACCATAACTGCCCGAACTCTTAGAATTCTTATGTGAAATGGAAGTGCAGAAACCATCTCTAGCTTCCGAATTCGAGATTTTCTTCAAGTACCCTCTCTCCGAAAGGTAATCTTGCAGCTGAAAAGGTTCTTGTTGCTCTTGGAGAAGCTCGCCAAGCCGTCTTACCCGGCCTGGTTTGGAGACGGAGGTTGCCATTAAGCTATTCAAGATTAATGGCTTAGAGGAGGAGATGGAAACGAAGATGTGTGAAAGTTTAACCATCAGAGAGAAGAGGACAATGAGGTGCAGGATATTTAATGGGATGGACAAAGCATACCCGTCAGGAGAGAGAGAGAGAGAGAGAGAGAGAGAGAGGGGGGTCTGTAATAGAAGTCACCTTGAATCCAGGCAATCCTCGACAGCTAGCAAAGCAGTTAAACAACTATATAGAATCTGAAGATTGTATATAATGTTTGTCAGCGAAGGTTAGGACTTTCACCTGGGTATTAAATTCTTCATATCTCTCACTTTTTTTAAGAAAAAAATAAAAAATTTCTCAGAAGAAGTCACAAACATATAATACAGTCATCCAAAATTCGTCCAGCTGTAGGAGGAGTCACAACAACGCGTCAACCCCTCTGGTTGGAGAAAAAAAAAGACAAATTGAAGGATTTATTTCTGCGCGGGAGGTGGGCTTGGTTGCAGTTTTCAGCCCTCCTGGGTTTGGGTTACCAAATCAATGTTTATGTTTTCTCTTTCTGCCTGCTTTATGAAATGATGCTACTTCAGAATGTAATCATGTAGGTGGGTGTGGATGGAGTAGACCCTATATTATGAGATGCTAATTACTTTTTTCTTGTTTTGCTAATTAGCAACGGAATCAGAAATTAAGGGTTCAATTATCCTGCAAATGCAGAGAATGAATGACAAGCATACAAAATTGGCTTCTATCCACCATTTCCTATGTCTTATCCATAGTTCTTTAAAGCAGCTCAGGAGGACCTAGAACTCTAGAAGTAGACAATACATATACATTAATTCCATGTGAAGGGATACCATATCTGAAGATTATGCGCAGGTGGTCCACACAATGTTTATTTACCTTGTTCTTATTTTTATAAAATTTATATTAGAGAATTTTTCCTTTAAAACTCTACTTTGTACGTACATGAATTCCTATCTTACTGTTTCCATTTCAATCAACCCAATGGTTATGGGTTTAGCCCGGGTTCCTTAATTGAATCACCGTATCAATTAAAATAGGAAAAGGAAATAAAAGGTAGGGAAATCTTTATAAACTTTGTACAGGTTTTTACTCTTTTTACCTTTTGCTTCAAATCAAACATAATTTAAAAAAAAAAAAGAAAAAGAAAAGGAAAAAATTACCGTTATTGGATATATAGTGCAGAAACACCGATGGATCATTAGAATTTTAGAAGACACGCGGCAAATAGTACCCACATGGTGGGCCACGGCCATAAAATGGAGTTCGGGTCTGGTCCCACAAACCATTGTAGCCAATTAGCCATAGTAAATTTTGCGTGAAGGACAGGGAAGATGTTTTAGGGATGGTAATTTCATTATTTGTCTTAGTGTTTTTTTTGTTTTGGGATTTTATAACCATAATTCTTTCTCACCCGCATATTGTTTAAAAACATATGAATTTTATGTTTTAGGTGTTAAATTTAATAATATTTTAAATTTTATATAAAAAATAATTAATAATTTATATATTAATTAAATAATTAAACTTTTTGTTATTTATTTATTATTTATATATAATAAGAAATAATAAGATATTAGTTATGGATTCTAAACCGTATATAGGTTTTGAAACAGATACCCGAGCCACCCTGTTCATGCAGGTTGCAAACTTGCAATGGCTTATTGGGACGTTTGTTGTGACCGTGCGTCGGCATTAGATCCCATTTCTGTAAAATGATGTAAAATATCGTTTAACAAAAAAATAAATTGTAAAATATCATTTTATTTCTTTAACCACAGAATAATCATCGGTCTCTTACCCATTAATGATCTCTGGGGCCAGGTATATCCATCATCACCATCCAATTCAGTATGTGATTTTGATTTTCAAACTTTAAAATGTGATAATTCAGTATCCCATGTCAATCCAATACCTATTGTTAACCAATTGTTGACCATTTATTAAATGTCTTTGAAAAATATACAAATACCCTTTGAGTGTCATCATCTAATTTTCTTTATCAATTATTTAAACATTGACAAAAAAAAAAAAAAAAACAGTCCTAAATCATTGCTTCTTTTATTCAAGAAAGTTGGGGGTCCAAAATGCCCACTGAGATGTGACCCCAACATTCTTGAATGAAAGAAGCAAAGATTTGGGATTGTTAATTTTTTGTCAACATTTGTCTAGTTGATAAAGAAAATTAGATAACACTTAAAGGCATTTGGGTCTTTTTCAAATGCCACTTAGCAGTTGTTTAACGATAGGTACTGAATTAGCACGTTTTAAAAGTTTGGGTATTGAATTGTCACATTTTAAAGTTCGAATACTACAGTGGCATTAGATCCAAAGTATAGAGTACTATTTGTATTTCCATGTACATGTAAGGGTGCTAAACTAAACTGTGGTTTTTTTTTTCTAGAAACTAAAGCGATACTATCATTTAAATGGTTGATTGGTTTTGATATTTGATGGGTTCAATTCTTCGATTAACTGGTTAATATAGTCGCCATTTTTTAGGTTAATTGAAAATCGAACTAGTCATTCAGTTTTAGTGTTTTGAAAATACCAAATTGATCAATTTGGTTGATTAGATTTTTTGATTAACTTTTCTCAATTCGATTTGATTTTTCAGTTTTTGATGATCAACATTTTAGAAAAATAATCCTTGTGCAAATTTGATATTTTATTTTTTATTTTCTATTTCTTTTAAGAAAAATGGTAATAAATAAAGTAGTGATAAGTAAAGTAGTTATAGACTATAGGGGTGTTTTAGTAATATACAATATAAATTAGGTTTTAGTAAATGAATCAAATTTTAAGGATTGTCTAAGTATATCTTAACCCAAATTGATATAAAATTTCAATTCACTATGAATATAAAGATTATATATAGTATGGATAAGTTCACAGAAATCCTTCTATACAACTATAATTTTGTTATGTTTAATCATATTGCAGATTATGCAGACGTAAATGTTTTTATAGGTATGTTTTAGTTTGCTATTATCTTTAATGAATATATTAAAAAATAGGTCTTTTTATTCTAACTTGTATGTTACTGAAATAATTGTTTACATGGGTGATACTTCTCTACTATTTAAATTAAAGAAAGGAATTTATTTTATTGGATCATAAATGTTTCATACTATTTATTTAAACATTCTTTAATTGTGATTAAATATATCATCGGTGACCGAAAGATTAGAATGAGGTTCACTTTATGGAATAGATTTGCAAATATTGTTGACTTTTGTGCTAAATAAATAAAAAAAGAATTTGTCGTTATCTTTGGAAGTTGTGTTAAAGTGACACATGGTAATTTTAAATTTATTTGTTTAATAATATAATTTTTTTCTCACATGTAGTCATATTCATGAGCCAGGTAGCCCAACAACTTAGCCTGGTCCCTGGACGGGTTTGGACATGTTCTTTAGCCCGCAGGCCTAAAAGCCTGACTCAATTATTTTTTGGGTCGAATTTGAGATTTGTCAAAAAAAAGCCTGGCCCGACTTTTTCCATAATACAAAATATATAATTATGTTTTATAATTTCTAAACCCTAACCCTTTTCCTCTTTTTAAGTTTTCATCGATCTCACTTCTCAATCTCTCTATCTTAACGAAAGATAGCTAGCAAGTAGTAACCACCAACACCACCAAAGAACCAACGATGACCGGCAAAGCGTCGACAACCGTTAAGCATAGGCTAGCAGCAGCAGCCGGCGAGCGACCAGGTCTAAACCAGGTTAGATTTCCTCTCGTTATCTTCCTCTCTCTCTCTCTCTCTCTGTTCTGTTATAAGGATGTCCGAACCAGGTTGGATTTCCTTGAGGGTTGAGTTTTTCTACCATTAAACTTATGCCCAAGCTCGTATGATCATTTGCATCCGTTTCTCTGGTTTCCCCAGAGCCCCTGAAACATTATGGTTGGAGGAATTTCAAAGGGTTTCAGTTTTTGAACTTAAGATAAGGAGGATCCTATTTTTAAATTCAAGCCACTCCTTCGACCCTTCACCTTCTGTTTTGGTCATTTTGATTATGAATGGGCAGATATATATTTTTTTCCTGCAGGATTATTATTTTTTCCTTTGGTTGGGGTGCCTTGATTTTCTCCCGTGGGCTTTAAGGTCAATTTGCTCATATAATAATACTTATTTATTTTTTTCTTTTTTTGCAATGTGTTGTTCTTCTTTTGATGGGGGATATTGGTTCCAACACAGTCGATCTTCGAACTTCTTGTTTTCGTCAAAGCTCGGTGAGAATGTTGGTTATCGGTCATACTCAAGTAAAAAATAATAAGAAAAAAAAAATCAATCATTTTGTCAGATCAAGCTTTGGGCTCGGGCCCCAACTTCGGACTTTTTGTGAGGGTCGGGATTGGGTCCAAATTGTAGGCCCGATGGTCGGGTTAGGCTCGGGCTTGAGCCTAGAAAAATTTGTTAATAAAGGTAAAAGCCTGGCCTAGCCCATGAATAGGTATACTTACGTGTTAGAAATAACAACGTGACAATATTGTCTTTTAACTCCTTTGTTATAGAAGAAAAATTGCTTCTGTCATGGTAAAGAATGATTAATAAGGAGTAATTTAATAAATATTTACTCTATATCAATAAGCTAATGTGTACAAGATTTTTTATTTTATATGTTCAATGGCAATGAGGAGGTGATCAAGACTGTTCAACGTTATCATAAATTACAAAGAATTTATAGTATATATTTTGCATGGAGAATATAACATTATAATCCTTCCCTAGGATATTATTACTTTATAATGTTATGATGAAAAATATATAAAAAAAAAAATTATCTATTCTTATGTGTTTTTATTATTTTACTTTTACTTAAAAATGACTGAGCATCTCGTATGATTCCCCACTATTATACTATATAAGATAGGTTTTAGTAAATAAATAAAAATACAAGGAATATCTAATTAAATGCCAAAAAAAGCTTCCACTTCATCCCGCTACTACTTTTTCCTCCGATTCGTTACTGAGATCAACCACCAGCAGTGTTATTCTTTCATTGATTTCTTTACATACCACCAATGTGCTCTCTCTCTCTCTCTCTGCTTGTTTTTTTTTTTTTGAATAAAAGAGCCTGAAGGCCTAACAATCATCAGAAATCTCAGTAGTATCGTTTTTTACAAATTTCTTCAAGAATTCTGAGACAGATGACCTATCTGAAAACACTAGTGAGAAATCACGATGGTGATTGAGGATATTTTTGTAATTACGGATGAGTGTAAAATCCTCCAACAAGAGTTTAATGAGAACAGCACAGTAACCTTCAAAAATTGCCTTAGAAACTCAGATATATTATGCAAATTGAAGACTCAAATAGAGTACGAGCTTCAGACTCCAAGGCAGAGCACACATTAAAGGACATAGCCCGAGCATAAATCAAGGAACCACTATAGTCTCTAATAATGCATCCGGCAGCTGACCGATTCGGAGACGTGGCCCCATCAAAATTAAATTTTACCAGACCAACCGACTGCTTACACTTACACCATCTGCAAGGGGGGGCTTGGCGCCAATGGAACAGGAATCTCTTGATTGGGCATGACATCGTCCAGAGATTGGACAACAAAAGTCTGGGCTTTAGCAAGAATCAATTCGGGAGACTAAACTTCATTTCGGAAAGTAGCAACATTTCAAGCCAACCAAAGGTGCCAAAGGATGGAGAAGGCCAAAAGGTATAGAGGGTATGAGATAGTGGGGGAGTCCTCTGATAAAATCCATATTGAAATCAACTCTGATAAATGTTTTTGTTAATAAAGGTCATATTGGAAGCCAAGTTCAGATCCAAACTAAACCATGTTTGCAATACAGCACTTGAGGAACAAATGCTCGATGGTTTCCTCCTCAATCATACAAAGGGAGCAGCAAGGGTCAATATTTTTCCTCAACATTCTGAGCCTATTCTTCGTGAGAAGAGCATCATTTAAGGATCTCCACAAAAATATCATAATTTAGGGACAAGTCCATTTTAAACTCTAAAACTTGAACCATTCACAATTCCCGAATTGGATGCCCACTTTTGATGAATTAGGGAGCTCCGAAAATAGGAGGCGATGAATTGATGCAGTAGTGAGCTGCCCATGTGGAGTAAAGGCCTGTTGGAAAATGGGATCACTGTAATTTTGGAGGAGAAGCTCTGAGGCGTGTCTGAAGAAACTGTCTTTAAAACGTTATTTGCCCCCACTCAATTTCATTAAATTTGCTGTTGGGTTACAGGCAAATCCGTTCCCAAGATACAACAGAGCCTTTGATAAGAATCTGCAACTAGCAAAGTTGAAGAATCTCTAGAGAAACCTTCTGTGAGACTGTAGTGGACCGGAGAGAGAGAGAGAGAGAGAGGATTTCGAAAGTGTGTTTTTGAAGTCTGATTCATGCTCAAATAGTTTATGAAAAGGTATAAAGAAAAGGTAGGTGCTGGTTTAGAGAAGGCACATTGAACAATCACAATTTCAAACATTGTGACGGTTTAAAAAGTAGTTAATAGTTAATGTCTGTTAAGATTGAATTATGCCTCTTGATCACACTCGATCAAATCGTGATCATTGATCTCATCAACGGTGATCAACGGTCAACATTGCAACAAAATCAAAGCTACCCTTCGCGAGCCACGCAAGTGCACGGGAAGTGCGAGCAAAGTGCACCTCTAAAGCGCCTCATTGCGTTGCACACACGTGCATGCACGCACGTGCACATTGCGTGGTATCAAACCCCCATACTCTTCTCTACTATTTCTAAGGAGTGTAAATCAACTCTTATTAAAATACTGAGAACAAAGTTTATAATTTTTCCAATGTGAGATAAATTCAAAACTGAATTTTGTAAGAGAAAAACTAATTTTTCAATTAAATGTGTAGATGCAATTTCTCATGTAATTGACCAATCAAACCCATTAGATTTAATCTCTTATGAGATTAAAATCCAAGAAGGTCCATACAAGATGATCCTCCATTGTTGTGCAACGGAAAATCCAAAGAAAAATTGCTTGAGCTGATTGGGGGAGAATATGGGATTCACCATTTCATAGAATGTTGTTAAATGAGGGCCGCCACTTTGAAAGAGTTATTCATTCTGTGCTGAAGGATGGGAGCTCGAGAAGCACCATTTGGCCGACGAGTATCCAAAAGAGCATCAATCTCCCAGCCATTTCCAACAATCCATCTGCATCCTTTAAGTAAGTGAGATCTGCATGCGAGATTACTCCGCCAAATGTAGGAGTCACCAGCTTTGGATTTTAAATTTCAGAAATTAGAATTTTTTATGTATTTTGCATGGAGCACCTTTGCCCGAAGAGAAGATGGACTCCTGAGCAATCTCCAATCCAACTTAATAATTTGGGCTCTGTTAGTTGCTTCTATATCTCGAAAACCAAGCCCACCACATTTTTTTGGTTGACAGAACAGAGTCGGACCACCAGAAGTTTCGGCAGATATTGTTTAGATCATTGCACTTCTTCTTTGGCAGAAGGGAAGACTGCATGATATACCGTGGAACTGCTTGAAGAACTGTCCACTTGCTATCAAGTTAAGGCTTTTATCCATTTGGAATTAATGCTGGGTTTGGTGTTAGTACGAGTAAACAAAATCACAAGGTTTGTACTTGCAGATTGAATTTGGAAAACGGAAGTTTCATGGTGTTAGTAGTTTAAATGAAAAGACAGTTTTTCCTTTTGTTAAAATGTAAAACATATTTGTCAGTCTTGAGATTAATGGAAAAGGGAAGTTTCATGGTTGAATGCGTTTTAGAATTTACCTTGCAAAAATGAAATGATGGTTTTCCCTCTCTAGTGGAACAAACTAGAATCAATTAAGATGGATAGGTTTGATGATTCGGAGACAAATTCCCTAAAAGACATTGGAAATCTGAGAAACCCATTTGAAATCCGATATGGATTTGCGTATTTGGCCTAAAATAATTGAACCAAAAAATTTTCTGGGAAGTTTAAACGTCAAATAGGAATTTGCAAAAATGCAAAAAGATTTCATTTTGGCAGAGGAATTTTGCAGACTTGACCACAGGTGGATCAGCTAGGATGCAATTCAACTGAACTCTAATCGTATATTCAGGTTAAGTTCGATTAGACTCGGTTTGAGTTTAATTCTAATCAATATTGAATATCAAAGTAAGATAAATAAATTATTCGAATTCGACCGCAATAATTTATTGATTTTCAAGCTTTTAAAATAAATTTAAATTTATTGAATATTTAATTGAACGAGGCTCGAATTAGGAAATAGGGTTAAAAACAAATTCAAACCTAATAATATTTTAATAGAACTGAGTCAAGACATACAAAAGCTCGGCTCGGCTTGATAACACCCCAGGGTCGGGTCAGCTGCTTTCTTCCAACCCAGTTTGATTTATACTGTACAATATGAGCTATTAATAACGCATAGAGGGCAAAGCAGGATTTTTGAAAATTAAAAAAAAAAATTGAATCAACTATAAGTCTATTTGAAAATTTCGGTACGTTAAAACTCAAGGTATTTTAAGTTTTTCACGCATTGAATTGTCCAACTATCTTTAAAATTAAGTTAATGAACGTATCTTCGCTAACCCAGCTCAGGAACAATATTTTAAAAGACCGATCCGTATGCCCATCTAATAAAATTCTAATGGGGAAGTTTCTTTTCAGTTTGATACATAATTTATTTTTCAAAAGTTTTCGTTTATGATAACAATATGTTCTGCACTTCTGCAGGTATAAGATGGCTGCTACTTGATTCGGATTTGCTTCAGTTTGATTATTCTGTTTTTTCTTTTATTTTTTAAAGAATGTTAAATGACGGACGCCTTAAAGGCATACATCTTCTCTGACTTCTAATATTTAAGCAATCCAAATTTCAGCTCGTAAAATGCAGCAGATCTGGAGTACAGATTTCCTGCAATTCATGCTCTGCATATCACGCTGCATTTCTACTCATTCAGCCACATCAGTTGCTGTTAGTATTATGTGCTGAATTAGGACTCCGTTCAGTGTATATCTTTTTATCCTTTCCTTATCATGTATAGTTAAGATAGGAAACATATGTTTTAGTCCCCATAAACTTAGGAGTTCTAGTTGCCATAAGCTTGGGAATTTTGATGGGTATATAACCATGTATATTTTTGAATTCTCAATGAATAAGATAGAAAGAATCAACCAGAAAAGCTCTGGTTTTACAATTGCGCATGAAAAGAAAGTGGTTAAATATGATGCAGTTTGAGGAAGAAAAAATAAATAAATTCACACTCAACTTTGATCACCTAGTCGAGAGAATGGGGAACATTTTTTGTTGTAACTCAAGAAAGAAATTCGGTATGGCGTTTGTGGTTTTACAGCTTGTTAGTCTTAGAAGTTGTTAATAATGGCGGATGAAATGATCCTATTAGATTTCTGTCCAAGCTCTTTTGGTATTAGGGTTAGAATTACTTAAGCTAAGATAGTAAAAGGGGATCAAATGACTACAGAGATTAGGGCCTCCAAAATAAGAGCATCTATTGCTGCGACCCATTTGGGAATTACTCATCATGGTTCACTACATTGAATCATTAATGAGGTCTGAAAGGACAAATGTCTGTTGTTGCCCCTTCGATCCATATATAGTATACACAGAAGCCAGGTTTTGGGCTGATTACACAAGGTGAGTTTCTCTGCAAACATTATTTTCTTTGTATTTCCTTTGCTAGTCGTAGAACTGTTCACGAGTCGGGTTGGGTCGGTTTACCAAGGCTTTTCCAACCGACCTGACCTGATCGGGTTACCTGAGATGGAAACTAAAACCGATCCAGTGTTAAGCAAAACCGACCTGGTCGGGTTACCTGAGATGGAAACTAAAACCGATCCAGTGTTAAGCAAAACTGACCTGGTCGGGTTGAGTTGGTTTCGGCTCTAAGTTCATCCATGTCCCCCATGGCTATCTAATTTTTTGGAAATATATATATATAATATAAACAAAAATATACATACAAATATATTGGAATATATATTTTCTGAAAATATATATGACATATTTCATAATATATATTTTTTAAATATAGATATTGGAATATATATTTTCAGATATTTCAGTTTTTAGTTAAGTAGGAACTAAGTCGGTTCGGGTCTGTTTCGGTTTTCACACAAGAAAACCGGAACAGACCCGAACCATCGGTTTATGAATTTATACAACCTAAAACCAACCGATGCTGATGAAAACCCGAATCATTGGGTTGGGCTTCTTATGAACAGCCCTGCTAGTTGAATTTGTTTTCTTATTTTTCGTTTTTTGTATGGACCAATAAGTATGCTCATTTAATTCAACATATTCTCCATTGATGGGTTTCTCCATTGCAATGAGAATGGTTTAAAAAATAATTGGATAGGCTGGAGCAGATTTTGCAGGTCATTAAAAGGTCTTGGCATTAAAAACCAAGGGAATATAGAAAAAGAAGTCCAGAATTGATGTAGAATTTAACGTACAAAAGTTGCATGTGTCTAGATAACTCATACCGACAACTTGATTTATTTGTGGATTATGTCATGACACACTTTTAGAGACAAGAGTTGAACCATAAAGCTGTGAGCTGTTCTCGTAGATGCGCAATCAAATCAAGCAGCAAGAAATAAAACTTGTGCATGGACTTCTTTTTATTTAAGATATTTTTGCTTGTATAATTGCATAATGAATTAATTTAGCAATGTCTATGTAGAGTACATAACAACCAAACCATTAGAAGCACAAAAAATAAACTATTCCTAATATCATGGAAGAGAACATAATCAAAATGGAAAACTGAAATCTTGATGGTTGTGACTTGGCAGCTACCACATGTTTTCTAGTGCACATTGGAATCTTTAGACAATCACGTTTGACATTTAATGCTTGTGAAGATACTAAAATTGTAATTACATTGTTCAACAGCTCAACAAGCACTTTCCATTGTTCATGAATTAGAGAATTCTCCCCGCTTAAAACTTTGTAGCCACCTATATCCATGGAGAAATGGGCTTCTAAAGTTGAGAATAAATTGATACCAATGTCACCTGTGCTTGAAAGCAATCTTGCAGTTGAAGATTTTTTATCAGCTACAAAACTCTGTTCATGTGAGGAAAAGTCAATTCTAAGAGTCATTTCTTTAAAAAGAAAATGAGGCCCAAGATTGGAAACAATGCACAATTCTTACCTGCATGATTGATAAAGCATCCTTATAGATGTCTTTGCAATGTGTTACAGATACACACAGCTTTTGTGGAATCCCTCGAATCAATAGCATCTCTTGTTGAAGTTTAGATATCTCCACCAATATTTGGTTGTTCAAGAATAGCTGTTTTACATGACTTCTCTGCAAATAATTCATAGGAAACAAATTAAACTGCTGTGAAGAAAATGAGGTCAAGTTTCTTATTACATGGGAACAAGCAACAAAAGTGAGAGAAGTTACAAACAGAGTTGACTCTTATTTGCAATTATAAAAGTTGACAAAAATGTAATGCATGATGAGAGAAGAGTGGAAAACCGCTCTTTTGTTTGTGAAAACTGAAATTATATACTGCCAATTATAATATGGAATTCCTAATGATGGCATCAAATATAGTACAGAAATAGCAAAAGATTAGTGTTAAAACATTTTATTGCTTTGTTGATCCCAGCTACAAAAAAACCGTACCATCCAATGCGTTTTAGCAAGATATCAGTTTTAATTCAAGATCTCCAGAATGTCTTCACTAGACCCTTGTGACATGTTTTCTCTAAGTCACATTTAGCACTCCTAGTATCAGATGACATTAGAATTTCACTATGGAGAAACAAGGGAGAAGTAAAGCAATTGCCTATTGGTTTGAGGAAATTAAAAATTTCAAAAATATATGAATAATTAATTACACAAGTATAGTTAAGGCAAATGGAAGACCTTGGTGAGGCATGGGCTAGAATTCAGCATGTTAAAAAGGCAAGTGATAAGCACGTATCAAGCTTGACCTTCACTCATTTTAGGCCCCAAAGCAGGGCCTGACCATATGAACCTTCAAGCTGAGTGGGCCAGCTCAGGCTTGGACAAGTCCTACCAAAGACGCAGTCTTTCATGTTATGAATGATATATAATCTACTATATATAGTTCATCGTCTCCTATGGGACTAATTTACCCGGTTCCCTGTTCTAGTCTTTCTTCTTCAAAACACTAGATCCTTTCACTCTCATCACTCTTTTTGCAAACTTTTATCCCCTTTTACATCTTTTCTTTGTAAGTAAGTGTTAAGAAATTCAACATAATATAATCAACTTATTTCTAACACAAGACATACTTCTTTCTTGCAAGTGCAGTTATTGTGTGTTCACCAAAAAAAGAAAAGGTAAAAACATTGAAAGAAGTGTATCATGATTGCCAAGCCTATGACCTTGTTGTTGGGCATCACCTAGTGGTTCTTGTTTTAGATGCATTGCCTACATCTAGTGAAGGCCTAGGCATTTTAAGGCAAACATTTATTAGTGACCTTACTGAAACTTTGCTGACCTATTTGCAAGCCCAAAACCTTAGAAAAAAGAAGGATCGAGATAAGTATAAAGTCACTGACCTCGAGTTCATTTTTTTCTTCAATAGTATGTTCCAATTGTCTCTTGAGATTTTGAATCTCATCTTTGTAATACTCAATTGAATAACCCTGGAAGATTATAAATACGTAAAGAAACAAATAAAATCAATTTTAAGTGAGACAACTCATGCAATAGGCATTAAAGGATTCCATAAAAGTCCACTATGCAAAACCAAGTTAAGTGCATGCAAGTACAGTTACAGAAAACTGGAAACAATCATTCATATTCTATAAATGCTCATTTGACATTCCAGGATGTATAGTGCACAAGATTTTCTTTGGCTCCTTGACATTTTTATATATTGAAAATATTTAGCATGTATAGTATGTCTCCCATGGGCACAATTCCATGACACCTTGGATTTCTTCAATTTTGTAAATTGTCTATATAGAATCTGAGGTTGGATTTGCATTTTGAGGCAGAACTAGAATTGTCAATTATGTGAATTGACATATTGTCATTTGGGTACACTTTTGGCACCAATTTGGAGAAGAGTGGCATTTTCCGCACTGAAATCTGCATCTAGATAAATTCAAAATGATTGAGGGGATTAGTCACTTTATTTCTACAAAACTGAGTCAGCAATAGAGTTAAAATCCAATTCGACCTCTACCATCCAAACACAGCCTAGTATTTGTAGTTTCAAAACATAAGTTGCATGAATTAAATGGTTACCTTCTAAAGCTGAAATGCACTGTGAAATCTTAAATGACATTTCCTAAGGCATATGCTACTTTCATGTCTCCAATTTTCTTGAAATTGCTTTCTACTTTATTAATGTAGTTAGCAAACAAGTTCTATGAAATGTGAAATGAATTAGTCAAACTAAGGCACCAGAAGTGAGCATGTTTCATTGTTATTTTAAACCTCTGTACAAAATGGCATAATCTGATCCATGCGTTCCAGACTTCCAGTTAGAGCCTCAACTATGTTATTGATAATACAAAAGTAGTTCAATATGAAGAACAATGAGATGCTAAACTTTTCAATGTACCAAATGAGAAAATATATCTAGTGAGCAAACCAAGTTCAAAGAAAATCTTATGGAAATAAACTCACAGGTGATGGTCCTGATGGATCACTTGATGAAAATGAATGGGCTTTTATGGCAGGAGTCATTTGAAGTGAATTGAGATCAGTGTTATGGCCTTTGTTAAGCCTCAACCACAACTCTTCATCAGCAACATTGCTGAAATCATCTGGAAGCGGACTAGAGTCAGGTAGCTTTGAATAATTTGATCGTTTTGCAACAAAAGTGTTACGAACTGATTTAAAGCAAGGGGTCTTGAAAGCATTCTCTTGGCATGTGCTATGGTCGTCATTGCTGTCTTCCTCTAGTCTTTGTCTCACAGGCAGCTTCCCCCACCCAGTAGATAACAGAACAAGAATCCCAGCATCAGCCATACTAGAATGATGATGGAAAAAAACTTTATCTTCAAATCATAAAGCACAGAAACCAAAAAAAATACAAAAATAAGAATGAAGAAAACGAAAGAACACAAACAAGGGATACTATCATATTCTCCTTGTTAAACAAGTGTTCCATGGTTCAGTTCCACTCGAGTATTTTGTAAAATCTCATTTCATAATAAGAGGTGAGGCTAATTATCTCTTTCCACTACAACGGAGAGTTAGAAGTAATTTACAACCTTTAGCACAGCGGGTCTTAACTCTTTCATAGTGAGACAACCAACAATAATTCTCCTTAAAAAGTGATTAAAAGCATAACAACGCAAACAGAACTGACACAGTTTTCACTGATCAATTATCACTTCATTATTTAAACACTAGACTTTTCCATGACTACTATAGGGAAAACAGATGAATGACAGTTGAAAAACCAGTAGAAATAAATCAGAAAAGCATTCTAAATACAAAGATCAGAAAATAACTTTGCTTTAGGTAAAAGGATTCTTAAGAATTTGAATGTAAGAGGCAGACAACTCAGAAGCAGAAATCACATGCATTTTACTCGATATTCAAATTCGAATTGAGTAAAACCCAATTCATTGTTGATTTGATGTCAATGTTGTGATTGTTTTCATGGGAAACAGGTAGCATTAATAAAAGAAAAAAGGATATGCAAGAATAAGAGGAAAGAACAAGAGAAAAGGAATTTTGGTATAACACCCAAGATACAAAATCAACCCTACTAACAACATTGATACTCATTGTTTTTCCTGAGATGTCATATTATGATGAAAATGGCAAAATAGCCATCTTAACAGGTTGGTGGTTATAGCCAAAAAAATTTTGAAATTTAACAAGAAGTTTGCAAAATACCTCCTACCAAATTCTGGTAGGTCCTTCCATGAATTGCTTCCACAGAAGATATTTTGAAACTAAAATAATCCCATGGACAATCTAATAGTTTATGCTTAACTCATAACCTATCTACACAAACATCATCTTTATTGAGGATGAGAGAACATTTTTCTCTCTCTAATTTATTTCTTCTACATGATGCAGATTTAATAAATAATTTGAACTCCTGGTGGTGAATAATGCATAAATGGTTAAATGGGCAGACCCAATTTACAATTCTGAAGAAAATAGCTGGTCTGAAAATGTATCATCCCAATTTTTGCAGAAGAGGTAAATTATCGTAACAAAGATGCAAGTAATTTACATGCTCCCACATCTCAAGGCAAACTGGCTAAGGTGTTAATTCTGTGGAAGAGGACGTCAACTGCTGTCCTATTAGCTATTAATAGGATAGTCACAAAATATTTATATGGTAGATATTAGATAAATTAAAAAATAGTGGATTATCAAAATAGAAACAATATTGTAGTAAAGGACCATTTTGTGACAGAAATGTGAATGCTTAGATGGATGAGTCGTAAAATTATAAAGAACATGGTTAGAAATGAAGTCATAAGAAGGAAAGTAGGAGTAGCTCCAATAGGTGATAAAATGAGACAAAGTAAATTTAGATGGTCTGATCACATGCATAGAAGACCATCTACAGCACCTGTTAGAAGTGATTTGTTAAAAGTTGAAGGGGCTGAAAGAGCTATGGGCAGACCGAAAAGGACTTGCATAGCAGTAGTGAGAAATGAATAAAGTGGTCATAATTTAATGATGGATATGGCACTGAGCAGAATGGAATGACTAAAGGACCATAGGGAAATGGATTTCCTTTTCTGAGGTCCAACCTCAACTGATGATGATGATGATGATTATATTAAAGGACCACTGGAAAATGGATTTCCTTTTCTGCAGTCCTACCTGAACTGAATCTCCGTCTTGCTCCGAACAACTAACAATACTGTTTATGTTGTCTATTTTCATCTGCTGCTCCTTTATGCACTGATTACATTCTTTATGTGATTTCCTCTCCTCCTCAAGTTCCATTGCAAGTTTTTCACGCTCTAGTTCATACTGATGAAAGGAAAATTTAGAAGTTAACAAGTTCTGCAGGGTGCTTAGGACAATGAGTCCAGAGGCAGGCAACATAAAAAGCATAGGAAATCTGTTGAGAGCAAAAAACCTACCTTCAGCATTTCATTCCTCAGTTTCAAAATCTCTTGCTCAAGCACCTCAGACCGAGATCCCTAAACAACAAATTTTCTATGTATACTCAGTTATAAACCTCTAAAAATATAAATTGAAAAGAAGATGAATCATAACCTGAAGTTTCTTACGCAGTTCCTCTATCTCTAGTTTCTGTCGCTTCAATAAGGCTGCATCAGTTAGGATCTATGACAAAATAAACCACATTTAGAAAATGTTGAACAATTTGAGCACAAGAATAAGAAATATGGACCTAGATTTTAGAAGATCAGTTCAAAGGAAAGTAACAATGACATTTCAAAAAATAATTGTTGAGAGAGAGACAGAAGTCAGCATGGCAGAAAATAACATGGTCAAATCTACAACTTGACCATAGAAAGAGGATTTATACATAGTCATTGTTTAATGGGCAACTATATTTGATTCATATTCCATTCAACATTAATGCTTAACTTCACATGAATCAAACCCAATGAAAAGGTGCAACCAAAGCAAAGTATGCTAGCATGCTACATAATGAAGTAAACTTTTTCAGCTTTGAAAATCGTCTGGTTCTTTTGATTACAAAGTCTATAACAATATGCAAATTTAAAACTTATTGAAGTAGTGATATGATTGCTGTAGATATGAGAAACTCTTCAATGAACATGGATGTATGACCCTAAGAGAAATATTTCAGTCAATTCCTACTACAATGAACATATGATACCCAGATACCTATACACCTTTACAAGGGTGCCATATTGTGTTAGGTACTTCAATTTTTAATGCAAATTCTGTATCCAGCTCCTTGTCCATCCACATCCCTACCATATCATGGTAAAATAAAAGGAGACTAGCAAAATCTACTTCAAGGCTGGCAAAGATTTGGAATAATTCATTTCCCTCAGGAGGAAGCATTTGGGTGGCTAGTTACAATCCGGAAAGTTCCAACTTAAAATCAGTTGAGATGTAGATATATCAGATTAGATAGCAAGCATCTGCTATGTAACATAGTAGAAGAGGATACCAACCATTTATTTGTGCAATGCAGGTCTCAAAGAAGTTTGGGTTTTTTTTCTTCATATTTTGGGTGGTCTGGTCACTTCCATCATAAGCTACAAACTCCTCATGGCCAGTAATTGCTTTATAGACTAATCATCTGGAAATCGACACCCAATCACCTTTCAGGTGAAAGGAAAAAAAGAAGAAAATCCACATAAAATATTCACCTCATTAACTTGGATACAATTGGTAATGCATTTAGCTCTACTGGCAAACTGGAGGGTTCCCCTTGTTTCTTCAATGTGAACCTAAATACATTAAGTACAGAAGGTAATAAACTCCTCAAATTGCAAATCTGTACAACATGCAAAAAGATTAAAAAATGAACAAAAAGTACCTCCTCTGGTGCTACTGTACAAATTATGGACGTTTTAGCATTACCACCCAGAGCTGGTTGAAGTATGCGGGTCAGTTTACTATCACGATATGGAACATGCCCCCTGCACAAGCAATACAGTCCTCAGAATTGTGGGTTCACTGAGAAAGGTTCTGGTTGCAAAAGTGTGAAGTACCTCTGCTTTCCACCATCACTCAGTTTGTTAATTACATTCCCAAGAACCATTAAGCTTTTATTGATGTGCTTTCCTTCCTTCAAACGTACTCCACCAGCTCCAGTTTTAGCAATCCGCTCAGATCCAGCTAAATCTACCAAATTCTAGTTGAATACAGACAAATAAAAGGAATAAAGATAAGTCAGTGGCATAGATAAGCCGAACAAAACATCAAAATGATCAACAGCAACTAAACAAGCAAATAAAAACAAAAAAGAATGTCTAGAGAAGAATATTTGTAGAGTTTATTTCTAAACAGTAGTGAAAAAAGAAGTACAAACCAGGACAGATACACAAATGGCATCCGAATTTGAATGTTCACTAGAGCTCGTATCCTTGCTCTTGCTTTCAATAACCTGATCAAATACAAAACCATTAAGCATCCATGGTCGGGGGAACCCAGAAAACAAATGAAACATGTGACAACTGAAGTTACACTTAGAAACCAGCTTACCATCCTAAATATTGTGTGGGATCTGCTGCTTCGAGCATTCATGTTTGTCTGGCCAAAGTGTCGGTTAACTAGAAAAATCAGATTTTGAAATAAGTACACTCATGTGCATCTAGTGAAAAGAACTACATTGGAGATACCCTGTTAGACAGTTAGAGTACATTTATATCAATAGGATCAGACCTTCTCCTTGTTCAATAAGCTTAAGCACTTGTTCAGCATTGTTTACAATTTCCTCCCTAAGACCTGCAACAAAGATGCCACGCTAGAGAACAAGGAAAATCAGCCATACTATATGATAAAGAAGTTGCTCAAAAGGCGAATCCTTATGCAGAGCTCACCTCTAAATTCTCATGAATTTGAAGTTTCTGATTCTCAGGGGAAAAAAGATCATTGATTTCTTCATTATAAATTTCCATGTAGGAAACTCGAATCAGAAATTCTCTGTCAAGTGCCTGGAGATATTAAATAATGATATGGTGAACCGAGAATTGCATAGTGTAGCCACATTTGGATCAGTCTCCAAAAGAAAAACAATAATACCATCTGAATATGTTGGAAAATGTCTCTAATAGCCAGGGGAATAATTCCGGGATTATCTTCACAACCATTCATAGTGAATGTCTTGCCACTGCTGGTCTGTCCATATGCAAATGCAGTTCCTGAAGATTTCACAATGATCAAGAGCAATACATCATATGAAAAATAAAAATGATTCTCAAATATCGTTGTGACATACACTAAAGCATCAAGAACATTGCGAGCATTAACCTATATGCTAGTGCAGGTTATAGTCATCACTACGGCCTGCCGTAAGAGTAATTAATTGGATTCTTGCGAATTGTAAAAGGATTTCTACGAAAAGTTCAAACGCCATGATTTCATAAATCAGGTAGTTCTCAAAAGCTTAGTTCTTGTCTGTCTCTCATTGCCTTACAGTTGATAAAATAGACGAACAATGATTATGCTTCCTTCTTTTTTTTCTCAAAAGCCTTATGAAACACAGAGAATTACAAAACCTTGAGCACACATTGATCCATTTCTACATGCAACATACCAAACAAAGATGCTAAAAAATAAAACGTACCATTAAAACCCTCAATGGCAGCTCTAATAAGGTCCTCAGTAAGAAGCTCATAGACTTTGGCGTTTGTGCAGTTTTGATCTAGTGCATGATCTACGAGCATCCTCAGCGAATCAGATATCTTGAATACTCGAAAAAAAAGGGCAGCATTGGTAAAAAACGAAAGGAATTAAATGAGAAAGAGGAGGGAGAATACCGAAAGCGTAGGAGGCGCCAGAAATAGGGATACCGATGGGATTGTGCAGAGAGATCCGGTTGTGTTGAACCTTCCAATAGAGCCCGCTGGAGACTTCTTGGATCACCGGAGCCGGAGGTCTAACACGAACAGCTACGCAGATCTTCTCCATTGCCGCGCCACTTTCGTGCTGTCCAATTCCGCTAATCTCCTCTCTGTTCAAATGAAAAATCGGCGGGATTTTTTCGCAGAGAATGCTTATAACTGGGATGTGCAATTACCGAAATGACCTTGTCAATCAAAATGATGAACATATTGATTTTCTGGACAGTTATTAATGGTATCTAGATGGAGATCGGATTTGCTCTCACTCGCGGAGTGCGCCAGACACCAAACTCATCGTGCGTAGCAGCCTTAATTAAGAACATCTTCGTAATGATGTTGTTATCGTTTAAAGAAAGATGTTCCAATGCACAGCTGCGATGCGCTGAGAGGTGCGCTGTGTGAGTAGCAAATCCGAATTCGAGTAGATGTCATTTGTGTGATGGGTGGTGGACGGTTGGGCTACATGCGATGAGTCCGGATCTGCTCCTCGCACCTGGCGCCTCAAAACATCTTTATAAAATGTGAGGACGCCACGTGTCCCACGCCCATGCGAATTCTATACACGAGCGGAGGGGCCAAAAAGTCGTTAGGCCTCCATTTCCGTTAGCCCCCTCCCCCCACTCCTAAGCCTTATTTGGTATTTTCTAATTTTCTATTTTATTCCCACTCAAAGCCCCTGCCTCTTCTTGGCAGCCAACAATGTCACCGGCCAGAATAGATTCTGATGGCAGTACGAGGGCTTCCTCCGTTGGGTCTTTTTTTCTTCACATGTAGGCTACGGCACCGATGACCATTCCTTCCTCTACTCCCAATCTTTCCAAGCTTTTGGTAGAGACTCCCATTAATTTTTAAGAATAAGTTAAGATCATAAATTCTTTTTACGAATGCTAGATGTCCCCTTACCACTTACAACCTTCTCTGGTTTTGCTAATTTAGAGGACTCTTATTTTCACATTTGAAGATGAGTTTTTGGTTGATGGATCATGTGATTGTACATCAGAAACCTGATCTGAAGACTTTACTTTAGCTATTTTACCATCCATATGGGAAGGTGCTTTTTCAAGGTTAACATCCCAAATGCAAAGGCATACTGCTTCGGTTGAAACAACTGTCTGGTCTACTCACATATTACTACTGCAATTAAGCATAGAAGATGGTGGCTACACAGAATCTCCTCGAGTAACAAGTTGAGGATTCACATTCAATTCTTAGATGTTCAATTTCCATATGAAAACTACTATCTCGACAAGAACGAAAATTGTAGTTTGTTGAATTCAGCATAGACACGGATGATGAATGGACTAATGTTGTAGTTGCATAGGGATGAGAGTTTGGGCAAGAAAAGAGAAATAAGCAGAATTGCTGAAATCTCGTTTCATCGATGACCATAGGGTATTGTCGTCGAATGTATTCTCACCGGTGAAATCGCCAGCCGCTGGAGAAAACACTACAAGCGGTGGAGGGCATTAGGGTTTCATTCTTTCGTTGCTACAGAGAAAAGAGGAAAGGCAAGGGATTTAAGCGGGAATTGAACAGAAAACTAGAAAGCGTTGAATAACACACTAACAGAATGGAGGTCTACAGATTGTTCGGCTTCTCCACTCGTTAATAAAGTTCACATGTGTTTGAGGACGCGTGGTATTTTCACATTTTGTGAGGACATTTTGAGGTGCCAGGCTGTAAGGAGCAGATCCGGGCTCACATGCGATCCCCCAATTATGCATGGTCATGTAAGCCTTTCACTGAAATTCAAAAAGGGTCGTTTACTACGAAGCGCCATATATATATAGTTTGACGGATTTATTTAAACCTACTTATAATTTGACTTGTTCTTCAACACGTAGTTTATCAACTCTAGCCTCCAGGAACTAGGGCGCTAGGGGCCTGAGAGTTCTTAATTCTATGGTTCATTGACTTCTTCTTGAACACGTACAAGAATATGATTGTTCATCGTTAATAAATATATGGCTTGAATATTGTGTTTCTATTAGAGTGCTAGTCATAGATCCAAATATCATAGAAAATGGTCAAGTGATTTTATTCATGATATCATATTGCCTAAAATCATTTCTAATTTATTTATTAATAATATAGTGTATTTTAATTTTAAATTTATTAATGATATGGAAAAAATATGTGAATATGTAACCGATCCAATGGATCCCTTCTCCTGTGTATTGATGGATGGTCTTGATTATTAACCATGCATAACACTAGATCACTCTGTGCATGGCAGAAATACTTGGGTTCCTTTAGCAAGGGGAAGCTCCAAATTTGACTCCATTAATGAAAACCGTTGTCTTTTAAGTTGTTGGGTTTATCATTAAACTGCCCAGTGACAGATATAGGACCTTTGATCAGTGGTGGCAGGGTATCCAATGGGGAGGATGGATACCTTTGAGGAGACAAAGTGGAGAGATGTGAAATGAAAAAAAATGACAGAAAAACGTAAAGTTAAAGTCCTAAATCTCAAACTTACATATGTGTAATTCTTGTATATATATTTTATTTTGTAAAAAAATAAATTTCTTTATTTTATTTGATCCCCTAGTGGGGGCAATTGTAAAAAAAAATCTTTATAATTTTCATAATCATATAAACCTTTTTTCAAATATCAATGGGGGCAATTGCCCACACTAACTTTAAAAATCCAGCTATATATCAAACCATTGTTTTTTGATGATTGATCTTGTAATGAGGGTGAGGGTGGAGCTAGAAAACTAGGATGATGAACCTCGGTAAGGATGCTGAATTTAAGGCCATGGATAAATGTCAGATGCCCTGAGGTGGATTCCTAGGGGTAGAATCTTCGACAGCCAACATGGTGTTTGGAAGCATGGCGCTTTTTGGAACCAAGTTTCAAGAAAAAACATCTATGCTTTCATGACCAGTTTTTTACAAAAAAAAAAAAGCTTCTGCCACATAGGCAGTCAGAAATACTATGCTGTTTTGGTAAGATGATTTTTATCACCATTTTTCATGTACGTAACAGGTAAGCACTACAAAAGATACACATCGGTCAACTGTTGGAAGAAACGGTTTCCCAATACTGCACCAATGGGGTCCCGATTTTTTAATAATCAGTTAAACCAAACAATGAAATACATGGGCATTTGTTGAAATGCCTATATGGATCCAATATAGTACTATTATTTTAAAAAACGGCTACAGTTCCAAATATCCCCCATGTGAGAGTATTTAGGGAAAGAATAGACGTGAGAATGAGAAAGAGTTGTATCTTCGATGATTCGCCTATTTATAAAGGAAATAGTTGTTAGGTGTGGGAATAATAGATCCCATACTACCTCTCTAGGTCAGTCTATCTTCTTTGTAATGCTCCAGTTGAGTGTATATGATTGGCCATTAGCCTGTGATAAGTGCATGAGTGTAAATGGCCCAGTCAGGTCGATCCACATGCATTAGCTTGGCAATGGTTACTGTTTTGCAAGTCACAATTAGGTCGCTTGATGGAATTACCAAGTTACCCTTCAAGGTGGCATGAATTTACCAAGTTGCCCCCAAGGTGGGATTAGTAAATCTTTTCCTAATGGGAATTAGGGAAAATTCCCCATAGGTATTTTATACTTTAGGCCAAGTGCGAATTTAATACTCGAACTTTAAAACATGATAATTTAATACCCCAATTTTCATTTTGCCACAAATTAGTACCTATGGTTAATAGACCGTCAGTTATATATATTACATGATCTCATGTATGATTTAATATTTTTAAAATATCAAAATTATCTTTAAACACTGTTCATCATCTTCTTTCTCAGAAAATGAAACAGAATCCAAACACACTATTCATCATCTTCTTTCTCAAAAAGACGTTTTGACTACTTTACCTCTGATTAGTCGCAGCAGCAAATCTCTTGTTCTTCTCCGGCTTGGGAGTCCTATAAGAGGAGCCAAAGAAAATGGGGTCTGAGTGCACAATAAAATCGTTGCACCAAGACAGGAAAGAAAAAGGAAGGAAAAGAACGAGAGGAGAGAATCGGCTAATGTGCGCCCGGGTGTGTACCAGTTAAAAAGGGGTCTGGTTTAGATCACCGCGACATCGGAAAGCTGGTGCAGTTTTTGAATAAAATTTGAAGAAAAAAAGAAGAGAGAGAGAAGAAGAAGAAGAACAAGAGAAATAACGAATGAGAAAAATGGAAAAAACGGAGAAATAATTTGACTAATCTTCAGTCTTCACCTCGGTAGAAATAGGACTGTTGTGCATGCAATCGAGCTGATGAGATGAGTGGTGAGATTCATCTTTCTCGGTGCTTGAGAAAATCCAGCTGTCGGTTCCTTTAGTCATGGGGAGCTGCAGATTGAAGCGTTGTCGATCCTCCTGCTTGGGTCGACAGAGGGGTGGGCTAGGTGCCGAATTGGAGGGCGGACGGAGGTGGTGTCGGTTGTTTTCTGCAAGGGGAAAATCGGAGTAGGGGTGCAATGACCGTTTTGGTTCTGAAGATGGTTCAAGGGAAGGTGGTGGTGGTTGGGGCGTGGAAGAGGTGAGATCTGGTGCTGGCCATCGCTTTCTGATCCTCATCGTTGACGGAGTGGACAGAGAGAGAAAGTGAGGGAGAAGATGAGAGACGAGAGATGAGGACAACTCCGGCCGCGTCTGCGACGATTAATATTTATCAAACCTGGTTTTAGCCCTTTTGAATTGGTATCAGATACCATCACCGGCAGTTTGCCAAGTGATGTTAATGTTGATATGAGGGATTTGTCCGCTGAGGTTGTTATGCCTAAGATGGAAGTTTATTATTATCGGTAGTCTGCCAAGTCATATTGGGATCTCGCCGAAGAAATGATTGAAGGAGAGGTTTAGAGTCCCAGAAAGTGAGTTCAAATCACTGAGATCAACTAGGATTGATCCGTTGAATTCGTTTGAGGACCATTGGGAATCTTGCGGGGGAGATGACAGATCAAAGGGCATTTTTATTTTTTTGCATGCCATTTAACGGCTGATTAACATCGAGTACTGAATTACCGTAAAATGAAAGTTCAAGTATTAGATTATCATATTTTAAAGTTGGGATACTAAGTTGACACTCAACCTACGTAGAGGAGAGTATTTATAGGGAAATTTCCCAAGAAATTATCATGCTAGCGTGGAATTATAAGAATGTCATGATATTTCTCATTTTCAATTAACAAACCCCTGCGCAAAGTACCACTTTGGTTGGTTGATAACGTCTCATGTTGGTTATAAGTGAAACTTGGGAGTTGGGATTGAATCTCGCCTGCATCGAAATTGCGGGGGAGGAGGGTGTTATGGATTTGGGATCCATTGTATAACCCTTTGGTGCAATAAAGAAAAGAAAAGAAAAAACATCTCTTCTCATGAAAGATACCGTGGGACTTGTGCAGTCGTTGGATGTTGAATGTTGATTTGAGATGGACAATGGTATGGTAGAGTTGTATATATGTTGATGTATGTTCATGAACAATAAGTGGAAATGTCCACACTCTTCGAAAGTCAAAAGTTAAGGCGTATATAGGACCACCCTCCCTTTGAAGTTTGAAGTTTGAAGCTTGAAGCTTGAATATAGACGTTTTACGTAGCAACAACGTAACATACGCATTCACCACGTTATGGTTTATCAAATAGAAAAAGTGAAAAGAGAATATAGATTGCTGGTGAAGGTTCGGCACAAAGAGAGAGAGCAAGCAAAGCAAGAAGCCATCTTATTTAGATATTCTACTTTTTAAAATTGATGAGAGAAGCAATTAATAGTGCATAGTGCATAGTGGTGGTGCGTGGGAGTGAATGAGTGAGGTCAAAGACTAAAGGCAAATAGATAAAAAAAGCATATATTAGTACAAAGAGAGAGGGATGTAGAGATGATGGCATGGGGTATGTTTTGTCATTCTTTGCTTTTGCTTTCTGTGGTGATGCTAGTCAATTCGAATAAAAGATTGCCCATTTTCCATAAACGTATCCATCGACATTGGACAGTTCGACACTAGTGTAGGATCAACTCGTCAAACTAAGGAGTAAGGGGATTTCAATATATACATGGATCACCTTTGTGTCTGAGGGGCAGTGCCGAGTGTATGTAAATCCAAAACTCCAAGACTAGCTACTTACTTTTAACTTGCGCATGAAGAAACACACAGTGTAGACACCAACACGACAACGACACCTGGACCTCATCATGATTAAATGGGTAGAATTGAAGGGAGCTTCACTTCAAATTCTAATTAAACCAATTCAACTCAACTGAAGTACCACTCATCCAATCTGAGTGAGCAGTGGCACACTGAAATCGGTCCACAGTACCTTTTTTAGTGAGATTCCGTGTTTAATTTAGTTTATTAGGGGGTGGGGGGTCCAAATTTCATGTATGTGTTCATTAAATTGTCGGCAGGATATCGTTTGGCCTATAGTCTTTGTCATTCGACAGTTTGGCATAATTAATGCTGCATATGCAGCCATATACTCCAAGGCCCAAGTTTGCTAACATACATAAAATTAAAATGAAACACTACAAGGGAGTAAGATTGAGGTCAACAATTTTCTTCTCTTTGGAAGAAAACGGGTTTTTAAATAAATCAATTTGAAAGTTGAAACAGCAAATATAGTAGAGGCTTGTAGAGATGTGAGCGCCTTGTATTGCTTTTCAGTTAATTCCTGGGCAGAGTAACAAGACGTAGCAGTAGCTGCAAGCCTGCACCCTGCACCATCGATATATATTGATCTGATTCTGATTGGGAAAGGACGAAGAGGGCAGCGGGGAGCCAACCCCTACCCATCCCCATCGATGGGTATGGGTTGGAAGATATATATATCTCCAGCACCCGAGAAAGACATGATCATCGATTCTCTACTCACTGCTCTCTGCTACTCACTACTGCTGCAGTTCTACCAGTAGTCTTTATGGATTGAAATCGATTCCCTGCAAAGGACCGACTTTGATATAGTTTAATTATTAGGTCAAATCTAATTGAGCAGTCCAGACAAAATGAGAATCTTACTCTTTCTTGGGAAGTTGGTTGATGTTCGAGGCATGTCAATTGTCATCATCATCAATCACCATGGGTTCATGTGGCAGCTGGTTCCAGACACGAATGAAACTGATGGGACGACATAGTGGGGCCGGGTATAAAGTTAACAATATTGAATGCTTGAAACTCATGGCATGGCATGTAGGGACTTTGAAGGTCATGGATCATGGAGCAGATCAGATTCAAGCTTATTTCTTTTGGCCGGTGGTCACCCTTTCTCCTTTTTAATTAGCTGATATATTGATTGATTCGCTCTCTGATGCAGCATGTGCAAGTTTATGAGAAAGAGAGAGACATCAGCCCCACAACATCCTATAGCACATTTTTGCATTGTATTAAAAATATCTTCTGCTGATAATCCCAAAAATAATCATCTTATCATTGAAGGATGAAATTTCGTATCCCACATTCAGATTATATTCGAATTCATTTATTGTTTCCAAAGCAAAGAAAATTTAATGACTTTTTTTTTTTAAAGTTAATTGTTTTTTAATTTATCAAATATAATTATATATAAATAAATAATAAAACATTAAATTTTAACCGGACTCTGATTTCAATCAGATCGGGGTGGAGTCAAATCTGCATCCCCAATATCCAAATCCGATGTAATCAATCCAATCATACATCTGGAACTTTTGATTTTTGACATCCTTGATAAATTCATTGTCTACGAAGTGAGCTCGCCAATTATTTATTTATTTATTTTTTTTCTGTTTGGGTGGAATGAGCTCACCATTCTCAAAGAAGTGTTTGTTTAACATTATTATAATGATCACTATGCGGGGAATATTCATTGCATCTTGAACCCTCTTTAATTGCGTCATTTCTTTTGGTTATTAGAAAAAGAGCCATGATCTAAAACTCCCTTTTGCTTTCTCCTATTTATCTTAAACTTACCTCTAGAGAGACCCTATAATAAATCTACTGTTCAAAAAAAATGAAAGTATTTTGTAATTTTACAGTATATATATCTCTCTTGCTTTGCTATAAATGAAAAATTTGCCATGATGAAATTCATTATACGATCCCTCCATAAGAGATTTGGGGTTTATCTCAGTCCAAATGGGCCTCTATCATTGTGTTGAAAAAATAAAAGAAGAAATGATATTGTTTTTTACATGTTTTTTAACAATTATTTCACAAAGGATTAGGATTAGTTTGATTATTAAAAATAATTAGTGGCTTAGCAAGGTAATTTCTATTAATAGTCACAAATGATCACTTTTAATTTTTAAATAACAAGAATTCTCTGAGAAGGAGATTTTGAAAAGTAAGGATGAATTTAAGAGAAATGAAGGAAAGTATTGGGGAGTTTCATATAATAATCCTCAAGAAAAAGTAGCCACTTAATTATTAATATCTTAAATAAAGTTGTGTTGTTTTATATGGGTATAAAGTAATCATATTTTATTTTTTGTTGTTTTCTTCCCATTAAATATATTTAATGATGGTTATATTAGATCTCGATGCACATGCTCATGGATAAGGCCAAAGGCCAAAATCTCAGTGTACGTAGTACACCTATGTATATTTTATTTGGTGCAACAATACACCTAAAAAAAATAAAACTTCAAATTGAGTAGCATTCCGATCAGGAAATTTATTTTAGGTGTAAGCTTAATCAGGTGGCCTAAGCTGGGTTTAAGCTTAATCTAGGCCAAATTCTAAGAATTGGGCTTGATGCAAAGTCAAACCCAATCTGGCAATCTGTTCAATATGGGGCTATCTTACATTAAAATTTTAAGTATTCAGTTTAAATTCAGCCCAAGCTAGGATTAACTAAACCAATTAATTCATATTAAGGCTTTATTTGATTTGCAGGAATATGAGTTTGGAATAGAAATTGGAATAGACTATTCGAAATCCAACTATTTAGTTGGGTGGAATTAGAATCCCATTTCCATTCCTACTGGAATGGCAATGGAAGAATGAAATATCATTTCTGTCTATTTCAATTCATATTCTCATTCCTGTCTGAATCAAATAGATTATGAAAATAAATCATTCCAATTTTGATTTCAATTCCGATTATAACCTAAATAGATCCTAAATTTTGATATAAATATATATATATATATCTATATATATATATATATATATATATATATATGTGTATATGTATGCACAATACGTAGTTTATCAAAAAAATATACATACATGCATGTATATATGCATGAAATATATATTTATATACGCATGTACCTAATTAACCCGCCAACCCCGGCAATGATGGGATTGAAACCAAGTATATGTTACAACCGATCTTATCAATTGAGCCAGTTGGCACTTTCTGAGACATATATAATACTCAACATAGTCTGTCTGGGAATTTCCTCTACATGACAACTTACCTCATTCAATTCTTGTCTTGTTTTGGTTAAAAGGATGTTGGATGCAAACATTGGTTTATCCCATACTCTGAGTTCAAACTCATTGCTTGTGACCTCCCGGTGAAACATGAACACATGACTGTTGCAGTAATTTCAAGCCATCACGCAAACACTAGCTAATATTTTATTTCAAACAATCGGGAGGTCGCAGTAGCAGATGTGAACTCACTGCGCTCATGGTCACGTATCATGCACATGCACACATAAATCTCCCAAACAGTGCAGGTTGTTTTCTCCTAACTATAAAGCTTTTCTACTACTTTTATGGGTTCATTGTACACACTAGGCCGGCCATGACAAATCCATTTTTTGTGCACATCAAATTCAAAGCTATCTTTTACTAGTGACTGTGTAGACTGTAGAGTGGCCTTGAACGCTGTAGAAGCAGTGATGGCTTCTAAAAGTAGAGTTGACAACACATTGGAGCCCATATAATGGAGTCGATATCTGCTGCTGTTGCAAAATCATCTTAACGAGCTTTTAAGGGCCCATTTGGATTCAGCATTGATTCGACTTTATTGACTGAACTGCTTCCAAGAAACTACAAAAAGTTGCTTCACCCGAAAGTTGATCATTTCTCAAGTTCTCAACTCGATGCAATTTTTTTTTTATCCAAATACCATTTGATCAACCTTTCGGATGCACTTCTCTTTTGTAACGTTATTAAGGTCATTAATTACACTCTTCATTTCCTTCTTAATTCCTCTATAAAATATTGAATGATGAAAGGTTTCCACTTCCGACATTCTCTCTATTTGTCTAAAGAAAAAATAAATAAAACCCATAAAAAATAGGGTGCCTTTGGTTGATATTTTATTAAAAACAGGTTCGTGGAATCTTCCGTCATGACAAGTGAAAATCCATTGTTTTTTTTAACAGGAAAGAATTGCGAGGTTTTACTTGAGAATTGACATTCCATTATTATTAATTTATTATTTATATCATGAATCAACCTTGTCACAGAGCGAGAGGGTATCGCAATCAGAATAATTATACAGAGTATTAGGGCACAAGTCCACTGTCTTACGTATATTATAATTATATTGAGAGTAATTACTTGTCAAAAGTATTGAGTTATATATTTGGGCTGACTGCAGAATTTTGGACGTCGTCATGCTGTTTGGTGTGACATGAAATTTTTCTTTAACAATTAATATTTACAGAGGGACGAGCAGAGAGAGCAAACAAGATGAACGCAAAGTGATCTTAGGATTCCAAAATGCCAAACAAAGACTTGGAAGATTGCATACGAAACAAAACTCGAACTTGAAATCTTACATTATAATGATACACTCTGCTTTTCACCTAAAACCTCTTAGCTGTATTTCCTTATACAGCTATTTTTTTCAAAGTAGCCAAAAAAACTGCCACTTGACTGAGCCTTTTCGTGCCCCGGATTTTAATTTACAGTAGTAGATAGAGATAACTAGATGATATATAGAGAAGAGAGAGAGAGAGAGAGAGAGACTGAAAGTTTGAAGCTATGCGTTTCCTCAGAGTTACCGTTTTTAAGGAATTAAATGGAGGCCGTTATTATAATTAAGATTAAGGGGTCTGTTGGTTGACGGGCATAATGACGGGGAAGAGAATTGTTGGAGCTGCCGGTAAAGAAGAATCCGGCTAATATCCGAGAGTCTCTGCCGGAGAAGGACGGATTCTGATTTGAGTCGGTCGTTATCCCTGCGTATGAGGTGGCAGTTACGAGTAATGATGCCCAACCGGGTGGTGATCTCTCCGTTCTCGACTCTCAGCCGATTCAGCTGATCCCTTAGGTCCTCTAAATGCTTCTGTTTTCTCATGCGAGACCTCCTTGCCGATTCCCGGTTCGATATCATCCGTCTCCGCTTCCGTTCGTCCTCGGCAGAAACCGCCCGGTTTGGTTCGTCCGAACCGGAATTCTCTTGTTTTACTGGTGTCTGAAAAAGGGACACAAATTCTTGGCTTTCCCAAGGCGTGAATCCGCCTTCGAAAACCGGACACGGTGGCAAGTCGAAATCGGGTAGCATTCCCTCGGGAAGGAACGTGCTTACTGTTAAGACCAGAAAAGAGAAAAAGCACCTAATAACACTCTCTAAGTCTAACCGAAACAGGGAAGGGGAGTGAGGGGGAGGAAAGGGAAGAAACGAGGCGTAGGGGTTCATTATTTATGGACGCTCACGCCTCATGGCCTCATGGCCTCATGGGTATGGGTCCCACTTTCGACAATTAGTCTACACAAGACCGTCTACAGAGCGAGCGCTTACCCAACAATACCATCTACTACTTCTTATTCCCTGTTCGAGACTATTGAACGAAATAAAGTGTGGCACTGAAATCGTGCGAGGCTGTGTTTGCTTTTTCGGAGAGAAATTGCCAATTTGGTGTGACATAAGCTCATGCATCATGGGCCCAACCAAAAATTAGCTTAATCGCGAAGAAACAAAAGCCTGTGATCCACAGTTCTACTTAGCCACGTTTCGGTACGATACGGGACGGGCACGTGGGAGGCTCAAAGGGAAGATCTGACGTGGCACCACGTGCGCGGCTCGGCGCCGGCTCCTCGCGTGCCCAGAGGAAACCGGAGAGAGGGTGGTTGCGCACCAAGTCGGACCTTCCATTAACAGAGAGAGAGAGAGAGAGAGAGAGACGTGGGTTGTTGACCCTTAATTAAAGTGAAAAGTTAAGTATACATCATGACATATCATCTATATTATTATAAATGATTATAAATTAGATATTTGCCTTCGTTTTGGTGCAAAGTCATAAAACTTAAAATTAAGTGTGAACTTTATTAAAATTATATCTTCTTTATCATTTACTTGCATATTATTATTTATATATCCATGGTAAAATTGAGACTTGATGTGGGATGTTTGATCATGTTGGGGTATAATTTATTGTTGATAGGAGATCCCAATTCTACTTTTAATGGAGTCTGTGGGTGGATGTTTTGGTAATCTGAAAAGTTTGAAATCACCATGGCAACCCAAGCTTTATAAAGAATGAAGAAAATGACACCAGAAACTGAGACGTGCACCAAACTATGCGAGAACAGGGGGTCCACTTTTTAGAAAGCTCAGGAAGCGAAGCGATACTTGTTGTTTGGCTTCATCAGAGCAAATGGAAAGTGATGTAAATGGCTTGCCAGCCATTGGATATGGGAATGATGACATCATACACCTTTTAATCACATAATAATTATCCTAATTTCAACGGTCAAGATTGAACTAGTAGTACAAGGATATCTGAGTATGATCCAGTGCGTTGGATTTTTTATGGCAAGATATCCAAATCCCTTTTTTCTAAATACCGAGGGAAGGAATGAAAGAGAGAGTTGGTCGGCCATGGTTGCTAGAGTCCAGAGGAATTAACATCCATCTCCTTGATGATGGATGAATAATGATTCGTGAGGCACAAACAATAGTATTTCAAAAATCCAATGAGAGGGTACTTTTGAAATTGTTTAGTGGCACATGCAAATGGTATATTTGTCCGGGTTTATGTTAGACAAGGCAATCCAAATTCAATCCGTTTCTAATAGGATCGAATATAAATCAATTCCATTCAATATGGGTCATAAAAGTTGAATCCAAATACTATATCATTAATAATACATGTTCTCACAGTAGTATATTAAAATTTATATTGATTCTACCAATAAAGTTGGTCAGCATGTTGTGCTTTTACTAAAATGTCATAGGTTCAACTTTCATATAAGTTATTTTCAATTCATTTTGTTCATTATGGTCATATTTGGTTTGAAGGAAAAGGTAGGGAAAGGAAGGGAAAGGTAAAAAAATTTATACAAGGTTTGTAAAGGTTTTCCTACTTTTCCCTTCCCTTTCCTATTTTTTTCTTCAAACCAAACACAACCTGTATGTTATAAAAATCATTTTCACTTCATTTTGTTAATAACGAATGATATCTTAATCATTTTAATTCAATCTATTGATGTTATTCCAAATATTCGATTGCAATCTGACTCAGGATCAAATCCCATATGAATCTAATAGACTAGGTTTTATTTGAATTTGAATATAAGCAAATCAAATTTGCATCTATCTATATCTTTTTTTTTTCAATCCCCAAACTTTACTCTAGGTGGGGGGAATCTCAAGTTTTATTAACCATTATCAAATGAAAAATCAAAACACAATTGAATTTATCCAATTCTCAGAATAGGAAGATTAACATAATCCTCATGCAAAAGCCTTCTAAGCTTTGCCAATGTATGAAGAACGGGATTAAAAGTTGCATTGCTTTTCAAATTCACACCCACGTTTGCAAGGTAATCTGCATACCTATTTCCTTCTCTCAATGAGTGACCAATAGAATACCTCATGTTACCAAGAATTCTTTTGATCTTTATATAAGTGTAGGTAATTGACGATGGGTGAGATGTTGTCCCGTTAATGAAGCCAACTAGCACCTCATTGTCACTCTCAATTTCTAATTCAGTGATTCCAAGTTAGAGACAAAAGTCTAACCCATCGAGAAGAGCCAAGAACTCAACTTGAATGGAGGAAGCATAGCCATAGAAATTGTAGAAAATAAAGCAAAAACCTCCCAAGGCATCCCTAACAATTCCACCCCCACCATTGTCACTTGGGTTTCGCCGACTAGCACCATGTACATTTAATTTATATCGATAATGGATTGGAAATTTTCACACTACACATCTAATTTTCCTTTGCCTAACATCTTTGGTTGTAATATTAAGAGTTTGGAGCACAAGGTTGTTAAAGCTAGCATTGAGAGGAAGTTTTTGGATGGCATTAATATCAATCAACCAATTCTTCACTCTTGAAATCAGCTCATTAGATGTTGAAGCTTTTCCTTCAAAAACACTTTTGCATTTCTCCTTCCAAATCAGCTCATTAGAATGAGACATGGGGTAGTAGGTATTAAATTGTCAACTTGAGAGTCAAATTTGCATTGACGCCACCATGCTCTCACACGATCACCAGTATGTTGTGAGTGATTAATGTGTATGTCAAATAAACAAGAGAAGAGATTCCAAACCTTTTGAACCATAACCCTACCTACAAACAAGTGATGAAAGGATTCAGATCAATGGATACCACAACAACAGCGTTTTAAAACCAAATTTACCCCACGCTTCATGGCTTAAGTCATTAGTTGGAAGGGCACCATGCATAAAACGCCATATAAACATAGAGATTCTAGTAGGCATGCCTTTTTTCCAAACAAAACTTTCCCAATCAATTATAGGATCACGACTTCTAACTAGCTCTAATGCTGAGTTAAGAGAGAAGTGACCATTCATGTTACTGTTCCAAATTAGCCGATCATCCTCATCTTCAATGAAACATTTAGCTTCCTTAATTTGATTCATGATACAATGAGGGATATTCTGACTTGTATTAAAGCTCCACGACCCATCACAATTAAGAACTTGTTTGAGAGTAAAATCTTCAATCTCCACCACCACCATATGATACAATGAGGGATATTCTGACTTGTATTAAAGCTCCACGACCCATCACAATTAAGAACTTGTTTGAGAGTAAAATCTTCAATCTCCACCACCACCATATTATCATGCCAAAATGATACTTACTTCTCCTCTTCCCACAATCCATTGGCAGTGAGACAATGCAAATTGCTTTAGGCTTATCACTTCTTTCTAGACTCTAGTACAAGTTCTTGGCAAAGAAAGTAGTGGGAGATGAGTGCTTTTTATGTACTTTAATTGAATGAAGTAGGCCCAGATGTTGTAATTTAATATTAATCTATACCAAACTTTAATTCGAAAGGACTTTATTATGTCAGAAATTTCTCTTATCCCAAGGCCACCTTCATTTGTATGCTTGCTTTCACACCTTACTCCAACTTATCCATTGCATCCTAGAGCCAAAATTTGAAGCACCCCAAAGAAAACTAGCAAACAATTGATTTATCCGTTTAATGAAATCTTTAATAGGCGAGCAAGCACTAAGAATGTACATGGGTAAACTTTGCAAAACATGGTGGAGTAAGATTAACTTTCCACCAATTGAAAGAGATTTGGCTTTCCATCCTTCAATTTTTCTTTTGTTTTTTCCTACAAGCTCATCAAAGTCTCTAGATCTTGGGTTCCTTTTACCAATTGGAGCTCCCAAGTAGATGAAAGGGAGATGTTTTTGAGTACCATGACTTGTTTTAATCATAATAAAACATGATTTCTCCTTGTTCACCAGTTGTCCTGAGGCCTTTTGATAAACATCAATGAACTGCATTAAATTCTGTAAACCACTTTTATTGAACCTTGAGAGAATAATAATGTCATTAGCAAACAAACTGTGCGATACCACATTGCAACCTCTTGGCATAGCATAGTAGGGGACGTACCCATTTTGAAATATCATTTTCAACCCTCTACTAAGAACTTCTTAAGGAATAATAAAGATGCTAGGGGACGAGGGGTCTCCTTGTATAAGGCCCCTAGTAGAATGAAAATAACTAGTTGGAGAGTCGCTAATGATTACTAAGAACCAATAATTACAAATGCAAAGCCCAATTAAATCAATCCAAATACTATTAAACCCAAAACTTTAAAGGGCTTTGAAAACAAACCCCCAATTCATTCTATCATAAGATTTAGCCATGTCCATGTTGAAGATCACATTACCATGTCTGACCTTCCTACTGATTTCCGCTACCATTTCTTGAGCCAAACCGATGTTGTCACCAATACCTTCCCCCTTGACAAAAGCACCTTGTTCCAAAGATATCATTTTTGGGAGAATAATAGCCAATCTATGAGATAGGATTTTTGCATAAATTTTATAACAGAAATTACATAAGCTTATTGGCCAAAAATCTGCAAAAGTCCTAGGTGCTTCTTTCTTTGGGACAAGAACAATGAATGTAGATGTATAGTACCTTGACAGTAGGGGTGTCGATTGGACTGGATTTGGTCCAATCCAATCCAGTCCAATGTGAGTCCATTACAAATGGACCAGGTCCAATCTAATCCAATGAATAATTTGGACCAGTTCAATTCAATGTTTGGATCGTCCAATTTGTTCAAATTCATTTTAATTTAGTTTGGTTTCAGCCCAAACATGGTCTATTGACATATATATTCTTATCTTATATCAATGGACTGAATATTGGCTTTAATCCAAACAAATCCAATATAAATTTATTACGGATGGACCAAGTCCAATCCAATCTAATAAATATTTTGGACTGGATTGGTCCAATCCACTATATATGTCTTTTTGGTCTATCCAATTTGTCCAAATTGATTGTGGACTAGATGGGGTTCAGTCCAAAACCGGTCCATTGAAACCGTTACTTGAGAGAGACGGTGTATTAAAAAATTTCTCTAATTGCATTACAGACATCATTGCCAACAATTTCCCAACATTTAGTAAAAAATATACCATCAAACCCATTAGACCATGCGCACTTTCTAATTTCATAAAGAATACAGTGTCTTTAATTTCTTTGCAACTTGAAACCTGAGTCAACATTCAATTATCCTCGTCTATTACGAGGCAAGGGATAGTTTGAAACAAGTAGTCATGGTTTTCACACCCCTCATCAGTCAACATTTTTTCAAAGAAACTAATGGCATGGTTTTTAAGAACATTCTGACAAGTAATTCCATACCATCATACCAAATTCTATTAATTGAAGAATAATTTTGTTGATATTTAATAGATGAGAGAAAAAACAAAAAAAAAAAACCTAGTATTGCGATCACCATCCATTAGCCATTTTTGCGATATCTATGCCTTATAAAAGCCTCTTCTTGAGCAAGACATGGGTGGAGATTGTCATTTGCCGGCTGCAGATTCATTTGGTTACTCTTTGAATTGTCCAATTGGACCCTTAATTCAGCATTTGTGACATTTTCTTCTGCTTCCTTTGCATTCTAAAAAATATCACCAAAAACATTACTATTCCAATTTTTTAAACCATTCTTCAACAGTTTCAAAATTTTAGCTAAAATAAAAATAGCATTTCCTTCAATATTAACTTCCCAAGAATCCTTTACTACAGTCATGAAACCCGGGTGGAGAGTCCACATCCATTGGAACCTAAAAGGCCCGGGCCCACTTTTAGGTCTATCTATTATTATGACTAGGAGAGGGACATGGTCCGAGTAGGACCTATTTAAATGGAAAACTTACGTGAGAGAGAAAGAGTTATGCTAATGTAGATTAACCAAACATCAGTAAAGTCTAGCAGTAGCTGAATCGTTAGACCTTGTGAATTGGTTACTTATGTAACCCAAGTCAATCAACCCCACTTCTAGCATAAAATTTTCAAATTCAATCATTGGGCCCAACTGAAAAATGACGGCCCACGCTTTTAGTAGTTCCTTTTACAACATTAAAGTCACTTCCTAAGATCCAAGGAAGGCTTATTCCAATAGATAGAGTTTTAATATGTTCCCATGATTCACGCCTGGTGATGTAATTACAACTTGCATAAACGGCTGTAACAAAACAAGAACCATTGGATCTATTGTCTATATTCTTAGTGGTAATGCATTGATTCCAAGAGTCCACCAATTGGATTTGGAAAATCAGATTTTCCAAAAATCCAAATCTTACTATTTTCATAATTTCTTGTAATAGAGAAATCCATCCCAAATTTCCCCATTAAATCTTGAGCTTTAATAGAAGCAAGAAATGGCTCTAAAATAATCAACAAGGAAATTCTACGAATTTGAAAAAGTTTCTCTAAACGCCGTACCATTTTTTGGTTGGTAATACCTCTGGAATTCCAAAAGAGAGATGTAATCATGGCTAAAAACAAGGCAAAGATTGAGGCCACTCATACATAGCCTTAATTGGCTTTCTAACTCGTTCCGATTTCACCTCCACAAAAGTTGGTTCAACCACTGGTTGACTTGGTTCGTGAGAGATGGGGGTGTCTGCCACAAACGGTTGTTGTAATTCCTTGGGCACCGGCGAACTTTCAACATTAGCTAGTGAACTGTCAATCTGAGACCCTTCATCATCACCTTGAACAGTCTCAGCCACTCTTTGAATAACTTCTGTTACTTTCATAGCAAGGTTGCTATGGAACCTCCTTAGAACCGTGGCATCAGTTCATATTAAATTAATTGAGTTTTTGTTAATGGTGTCTCCGTCAACAGACCTTGGTCTCTCTTGGTAGCTTTTCCAGTGACCCTATCTCCCATGATTTCCAAGTCATCATGAACATTAACTTCATCATTCTTTGCATCCATCATTGGCTTGCCAAACACCTCTTGTAGATCATCCTCAATTGTTAACTTTATTTCCTGCGTAACATTTTTATTAGAGCAAGACATATTAATTGAAGCCGGGGAGGAAGAGACCTCAACAACACCAATCGGCCCTCATCTAATTTACTTGGCGAGCTAATGATGCCAAATTTGCTAACAACACCAATCGGCCTCCACTCTTGGCGTTCAATCTTTCTCTTCACTTCAAGGGGACCACCCTTCTCAACACAAAGATGTTTCTTTTCATTGATTTCTTTGTTTTCTTTAGTCACTTTACTTTCCTTTCTATCTTTTCCCATTTTCTTACATTCTCTTTGGACATGGCCAATTTTACGACATTTGCTACAATAGATAGGAATGTTCTCATAAACAATATGTTGGAAGAAACTGTCTTTCCCCACACCAATCCGAACCTTTTCCACTAAAGGCTTGGCTATATCTACTTCAACACAAACCCGAGCAGTCGTAGCCATCGTACACTACAAAGTAGCAATATGGATTTTTAGTACCTTTCCAATGTTGTCTGCAATTGACTTTATGAAATCCTACCCATAAAGATAAATAGGCAGCTTTGGAAGATTAATCCGGATAGGAAGGATGGTGGGATCTTCATCAGGCTTAAAGAACGGAGACCATTTGAAGAATCAAAATAAGAATCCCTTGAGATAAATGACCTCTCTAAGCCAAACTTTCAAAAAATCTTCCTCGCATTGGAATTAAACCACCTCTTTCTGCAAAACAAAATGGGCTAAGGGTAAGTATTTGATTTCCGGTATTGAGGGCCTGAGTAAAAAATTGCAGGTTCACCGTACTGGATGAAAGAGGGAGGTTTAATTCCAATGTAATTCTGTTCAAGAGCACAAGTCTCTGCAACCACATAAGCATAAGATCTTGGTTTCGCGGCAGATAAAGAGGGGCCCGTGCCCCACCATGGCAGCCATGAAGGATTCAACCCCTCTTAATCAGAACTTCTGTAACCTGCGATTGACAGGGAAGAAGCAAATCACCTAGGTTCCCAAATGCGTACTTAATAAATACATACATAAACAGAAAGATAAAACAAAAAAAGAGGGATGCCATTCCTAAGGAGCGTGGCACAGTAAAAAAAAAAAAAAAAAAAAAAAATGCAGGGGGAGCTCTTGTTTCGTAAGTCATCCGGATTTCCTACCTACGACACCGCTACCCACACCTATCCACGTGACATCGCCAATGAGTAGAGTTGAAGAGTTGATAGGATCTGTATCTTATATCTTATTTGATACGATCCATTTGTAGTCCTAATGAATGGAGTTGAGGGCTAGGCATAGGATAATAAACGGAGAGAGAAGAAAATAAAAGGATCAATTGTTTTGCAATATTGCCCTTGTATTGTAAAGATGATAAATCACATCTCTTTATACATCGATCTTGGTTTTCACAAATCATAAACTTCATACTTCTGTTGGATGCGATTTAAAACAAATAAAAAAAAAAAAAATTGTCATTCATCTTAAGAAATCTATTGCTATAACCTTTTCTTTTTTCTTGTTTTGTTTAATAATATTCTTATTTTCTCAACATTCTGTGACAAATAACTCTTCTATTCCCATTCCATGAAAAGAAATAGATTATCTGCAAGGTTTCAATTAGCTTGTTGATAAGGTCTCCTATTGGTTGTATGGGATGCTTGGGATTGAATTCCCCACTTGCACCAGGGTTGGGCTGGACCGGGGTTATGTGTTTGGAAAATGGGCTATGCCCCGCTATATGTGTAGCCCTATGGAGCAAGAAGAAAAAGAAGAAGATGGTCTAAACAAGGTATTAAATGGAACCAACAATCTAGACTATTAAAATAGTCTCCCAACTAAAGTGTAGGTTGTCAAATAATTTACGAAATTTTTAGCTAAAAATCAAGGCAAACTAAGAGAATTCATAGAGTAGTAGATTAGTGTTTTCCATCCAAGTGATATATCAAATGAAATCCCTGATCCGGCCGGTTTGTCAAAGTGGACCAGTGGTTTCCATGAACAAATCAACTGATCTAATTAGCCACACAAGTTATGTGCCCAAAATTGCTGGCCATCACCCTCATCTCCACTGCCTCCATGCACCATTGCACATATAGTACTAGAAAACTATTTATTTCATCTATTTTTACACCTCTACCTTTTTCACCGTTGTTTTCATTTGAACTTTCACCTCCACTTATCTCGTCATTCACCACTAGCTCTTTATTCTCATTTGCCACACTTACCTACCCAAATTAATTCTTATATTCTCCTCCACTTATCTCGTCATTCACCACTAGCTCTTTATTCTCATTTGCCACACTTACCTACCCAAATTAATTCTTATATTCTCCTCCACTCTCGTCACCAATGCACGAGTCATTTGATAATTTTGAACTCACTATTAACATTGTCAGGGATTTTGAGTTATTTATAAGCATATAGGATTAAGCATCAGCAAAATAATTGCTATAATTTATTTTAAAATAAAATAATATAAAAACAACACGTGTAATTAAGTACTAAGCATTTATTATATATTAACATTTAAAATTAACTTTTATAGCCTGAATAGAATCCAACGCAAGTATCCACTTCTTTATATAGTCTATATGACAATGATAATGATAATGGTGGTGGTGGAAAATATGTTAGGTCAAATAGTTAATTGTCTTCCATCGTGATGATCAACTATTATATATGTCATGTGACTGAGTTCTGTGTCCTTTCCAAAACCATTCATCAGAAAATAGAAAATAATGCAGTGGACGGGCTATTGTGTCAACTGACTCAACTCCCGCTTACCCATTCCTTGAATTATTGCTAATTTTTATTATTAATAGGTGTCAAGTTTTTATTTTTCTATTTAAAACTCATTGGTCTATCAAAGGGTTTATATACTTTCCACGTGAAAGTTTTCTAAATTATTTAGAAAAGCTCATTAAATAATCTTATTAGCAATTTCATTTCTTAATAATAATCTTATTATTATTATTAAATGTTACATGGGTCGTAAAAATTGGATTTGATCCTCACAAGATGTTCTTAAATACAAAGGGTGTAAAGGACCAAATCCGAACTCATTACTGAAATATCAGGAATTGAGGATGAAAGCGATGCATTTGAGAGACTTGGAAAAAGCTTTTGTGGAGAGAGAGAGAGAGATTGAGTTATTAGGTAAGGCCTGAATGCGATGTCAAAGAATATTTACAATGCTTTTTCAAAGCATTCTGCGTTACTAATTTGCGTGATTTGTGTGTGAGAACTGCACCACAATTTCATCCTATCATATAGCTTTCGGAAGTTGTTAGAAATCTATTAAGTGGTCTGGAAATTAATTGACCTCTATGTCTTCTTATATAATATAATTAAATAAGAACATGAGTGGCTCTTCACCTCTGTTAGGGGCTGCACCCTGTTGGTGCAACTTTCGGGTTTCCTTCTTGTTGTTTAAGGCTTAAAATTTTGCTCCAAATAAAAGAAAGGAAAAATCTGTGATGCTGCCACATAAAAAAGTTTTGTTTCAAAAGAATCAATTTTGAGCTGACGAAAAAGAATTATTTTTGCAACAATTTCATATATCTAATTTCAAAAATAAAATCATAAAATTTAAAAGTTTATCAGAATCAATTCTCTGAAACTGAAAGCATGCCAAATACAGCCTTATAATAAATCAAATCCAAAGCCCAGTAGATTACCTGCTAAAGAAATTTTACTTCACATATTCGATAGGGCTTTCAAGTCGTGACTTTTGGCTTTTGGCTTGGCTAACACGAAAAGCCTATGAACAATGTTTGGTAAGAGTCAAAAAAACAAGTATTTACCACGATGCCATGAAACATTATTATTAACTGCTACTATGTACAATCCTCTGCTGAGTTTTGATGGCTTTTTAAAAGCGAAGTCCTTGCCCAAACGGGGCTTTAAGAGTAAGACAACTGTTAGGGTGTTTAATTGGCTGAGCCGTTGAATATGTCTTGTGGAGCTGAAAAGGGTTGTTCGTTTTTAGCCACTTGAACCGAAGAGTTCACGTGTAGGGGTAGATTCGAGTCGAGCTGAATATTTGATTATTCGAGTTCAGTTCACAAGAATGTATCAAGTTTGAGTTCAGTTCAAGTTAGAGACTTGAGTTCTTGTTTGACTCGGTTCATAGCTTGTAAGTTTGAACTCGGCTTGGCTTGAGCTCAAATATAAGTCAATTTTTTTTAAATATGTATAGAATTATTATTTTTTTAGGCAAAAAAATTATTTAATATTATATATACAAAAAATAATTATAAAAATTATTTACTATATATATATATATATATATCTATATATATAAAATAAAAATGGTTTATTTAATACTAGGCCTGAAAACCTCATGAATAGAGTTTCATTGGGCTCAAGCTCAACTCGATTAACAAATTCGACTCCAAACTTAATTTAAATCGAGCCAAATCAAACTCAAATCACTCATGAAAGATTTGACTCGTGACCACCATTCAGTTCGGCAACAGATTGAACCTGAACACGGATCAAAAACGAATTGAACCTTTGTTACTTTAGCAATACAAATTATATTAAATTAATGGAAAATCACTTTTTCCTTTTTTATTTTTAACTGTTAAAATTTAAAAGAGGCACTATTGTATAGGAAAATGCTAATCCAACGAATAACAATAAGCCTTAGGGCTATCAATGGGTCGGGACAAGATAGAACAGAAAGTGACTCAATAAGAAATATATAGGTCTCGAAACTGAATCAGATAAGAGATCAATCGGCATCCCACAGCACTTCCCACCTGTGTATTGTGTATTGAGAACATCTTGATGTTCCTAATGCACGGTGGGATCTGCATGTGGGGGTGCCAATGTGATCTCACCAGTCCTATTGATAGCCCTTGTATGTTTTGCTGAATACACAACTCCAACAGAGAACAAAAGGTGATGAAGAGATTGAGAGAATCATAAAGGTACTACCGGCAAAGATTAAATATGTAATGTAAGGCAAGGTGGGTGGCACGAGGCAGACACCAAATCAAAGTTAATAATGGAATCACAAAGGCTCTTCTTATTTATAAGCCGTGTCTGCCTTTTATTAGTCTCTCTTTCTCTCTTGTTTCTTCTTACTTTAGTATTGGAATTTGGAAGGAAAAAAGTCGCAGTCTACGCTCTATATACATACACTCGCCCTCCTCCCACTTTTCTTCGCAGCTGGGGACATATATAGAAGGTTCGGCTTGGCCATGTTAATTCAGTGTAATATGAAAATAGATTACCTGAATTTGATAGCTGTTTTACTGGCTGTGGTATCAATCATTTTGTTCCACGCCAATTATAAGGTGCATGTGCCTCACAATCATTCAACTTCTCACTTGCATTTATGGCTTGCATGGGACAAAATTATTGGTCCCATAGCCAGTTAGGTAAAACACCATCAAATTCAACTGATTGGTGGCTTCTAATATCAAATTAAGGCTGCAGGGAATGTCGTAGAGAAGAGTGGATGCTTGTTAAAGTCTTCAGGCCAGTTCATTCTTTGGAAAGTTATTTGGGTTAGTGCATTTACCCATGTTCTATTATTTTCCAAGTAAGAAAATGATCGTTCTAGCCATAAAATAACATTATTAAAAGGGGTAATTTTGTCATATTCAAGTGTTCATAACTTTCCCCTCAAGTGGGAAAATTACTTATCCACATATGTTCATAACTTTCCCCTCAAGTGGAAAAATTATTTATCCACATGGGAGATCGGGTAGTTGATATTCAGGGAAAATATCTTTTCCATGAACCCTATACAAATCTGAAAAAAGAATATGGGCATCTTGGTCATTGGAAACCAAAATCCTATTAACCAACTTTTCCTCTCTCAAAGTCCCAAAAAAAAAAAAAAAAAACCGAATGGGTCTTCAATGATGAATATAACTTGTGAAATGTGAAATTACATACACTTGATTAGCATGCAAGAAATTGAAAAGCCCAACAGGTAGGGCTTATGAAGTGATTCAGCTGCCTTAACAACCTTCTGGTTTTTTACCAAACAGGGCTTCAGGACTTGATGGATTTCAAGGATTTCAAGAGCCGCTTTCCAGATTTTTATATAGGGCTTCGTGACTTTCCAGGTTCATTCGATGCCAAAAGCCGTTTGCATGAAAAGCCTCCCAAACTGCAACAAAGTGCACCATAGTTGGACTATTCTTCAAAAGGGCAGAGCGTAGGCTGATCTGAGGACCAGCCTTGAAGTGGCGACTGTTCTTATATATAGGTTTGGCAACACCCTTGACCCATGGGTTCTGAATCAAAGGGCAGGTACCCAATATTCTTTAGTTATAAAATGCAGTGCAGCTCAAGAGTTCAGGATTCATTGCAGGTTGTTATAAGAGACGATTGACCTAAAATCTATTCACAGGAGAGAATGTGAACCATCTTGACTTGATCAACTGCATTCAATGTGAAGTCTTTTTTCTTGTTTTGTGTTTGAGAAACAAATTAAAACCATGGTCTGAAAATATGTTCTTTGTTGTAATTTATTTTTTTCTAAAACTGAAATAGAAAAAACCTGTTTGAAAAATGTGCTTTTGTTTTAAATCATACAATATCTGTATTTCAACATTCGTTTTTATTTTAAAAAAGACAATGAGGTTAAGGCTTCCAAATTTCCAACATAGTAAATTAGCTCATGGGCCTCCATGCCTCTATGAGAAACTTGAATAGCCCAATGACATCCAATTTTGTCCCTTTCCAATACACTCGGTGCAGTTCAGTTCTGTTCATACCTACTGGTCCAGAAATATTATATATTTATGCTGGATGTATATAGGTTATATCATGTAAAAAGGTCCGAAGATACTATATACCTAATAAACTAGCATATGTAGTATGTAAGGAGGTCTGAGAACGTGTATATCAACTCCCTCCGGATGGAATGCATGTAATTCTTTTTCTGTGGTTAATATAAATGGAGGGTATATATAGTTTATTGACAAAAGAAATTTTGATGAAGAAATGTTAAAGATTAAAAACCTATTTAGGTCCTTCACCTAATTGCTTAAGCTTTTATATTGATTAAAAAAAAAAAAAAGCTTTTATATTGAATGATTTATTGAGATGATATTAGAGCTTATTTGACTAAGTAATCTAGTGTTCCACAGTGGTTTAATGTTGAATTAATGGTTTCGCGAGGGAGCGTGTTAGAGATTAAAAACTGATCCTCACCAAACAGCCTAAGCTTTTATCACTTTTAAGAAAGAAAATAATCTAGCAAAAGAAAATCTTAACAACTTGTGGAATAATACATAATCGCCTGGTGAATTTATATAAATGTTATTGCATTGTTTAAAAGAAAGTAATTAACTTTCAACACACAGATTTAGAATTATACCTTCTATCTCAATCAATCTTCATGAGAATCCATATATGAATATATATATATAACAGCCTCCATCAGATTATAGACAGGCATGCAAGATTCTAGTTAATTTATATTTATATAACATTATCGGTGATCATATCGTCGAGGAGCGCACCTTTCTTCTTTCCCTTGCCGGTTCGTTGTCGGAATCCAGTCCCGCTGTCAAGGCCGAGATTCCCGTCGTTGTAAATCAGAGGCAAGTCATTGGTATCATCGTATTTATCATCTTCAGTGGCGATATTGATACAAGAACATCTCTCTAGAGAGGCAAAGAATGCAGTTGCAACACTGTTGATGAGCCACGTAGCCACCCCGTCAAGCTTTCCACACCCCGATAGCCGGAACCTGGGCTCTGCCGACGACATTTCCCTTCCCCTTCCCTTCCCCCCTGGATTGATGAAGCTTTTTTCTTCTTTTCGTATTACGGGGCGGTTGAAGAAGCTGATGCAACTCCTACAGCTACAGCTCGTAGTCGTAGTAACCATGAATTGAAGATCCAAGTTGTTTTGTGTCAGAGGAAATAGAGAGAAGCAGAGATGTTCATGTGTTAGGTGGCCTCCATGGCCTTAAATAATATTTAATAACTGGATTACTCCCGCTCCAGCTCTCGTTTGTTGTTGTTTGTCAAAGTTATTTGAGTGACGTGGCGGGACCCTGCAGGCTGCAGCTTGTTTTAAAGCTGAAGCCAACACAAAGGTAAGGATAACCTGTAAAATATAGAGAGATGAAAGGAATTAAAAGGCCATCTTTAATTATTTATTGGCATCTGATGCTTTTGATATACAAGTTATCCTTTGTTTAAGTAATAATTTAAGAATCACCAACGTTAAAAATATTTATTTTATTTAATTTTTAACTACAAACAATCCCTACTTAATAATGGTGACAGTGTTAGAGAATAAAAAACGTATTTATTAGTAACCTCACCTTAGGACTTAGGCTTTTAGGTTGCCTAGTCTTATTGGTTATTACATCCATTATAATTAATTAATTTCAGTATAATATTTTAAGCTTAATAATAGAATTTTGTATGAAGAGATGTATTAGAGAATAAAAACATATTTTGAGACTTCATCAACTTAAGATGAAAACAAGAAAACATATACTAGATAAGTAGATAGTAGTTAATAAAAAGATGAGAGTGAATAAAGAATGATGAAAAAGCAAAGGTGAAATTGAAGTGGTTGTCATCATATTTCAAACAAAGGCTGCCCAACTGACCAGTCTGGTCTTGTGACAGGGGGTAGCGAGCATTATTGCTTTTTTTATTTTTTATTTTAAAATTTCTTCCTTTACCCAGTGTCAATGTCTATTGTACAATAAAGGTTGAAAGAGAAAAATCAATCAATCATACTAGCCAATACGTTACTCTGTTCCATACACAACCACAATCCACAACCAGAGTGTGTCTTAATCTGATTTATATCTCAGTCTTTGTTGGGTCTCAGACTCTCAGTACCTGCCGGAGGGTTAACCAGGAGCTGCTTTTTTAACTTTCACGGATTTTCAGGCATAAAATACAGTTAAAGTGATGCTTCATGTTTGAAGGAAAAACAGAAAACGCTTTTCGTATGCTGATTTTTCAGCTTACAGAACAGAAAAGAAAAAAGAAAATCTAATCTAAATGAAAAAATAAGGAGATGAAGACTATATTTGGAATCAATGTCATCTTTTGATAGGTGTTTTTTAGAAAAGGGTGCTATATTGGTAGCTAATTTTGGGACTGATGTGATGTCGTTTTTCAAGATAATGATATGAGTTCAAACAATAACATAATAATGTAATCAACTTAGAGAGGGATGGAAAGCTTGTCTAACACCAGGCTCAGGAAAGAATACAAATATAAATAGGTACAACATGAATATATACAAAATATAAGATTTTACACTTCACACATTTGTATTTATACTCCTTCCAAACTGAGCCCAGTGGTTTCTCCCCAGCTTTCCTTTTTTAACCTTTTCATTTAATGGTCTTTTCTCTTTGGAGTTTCACATCAACGCGGCCTAAAAAAATGAAAAAGAATAAGGCCAAAGACATTAGTAAAGTTGAAGATCATAAGGAAATAGATTTAAAAAATATGAAAGATCTGTTTAGATGCTTTTCCCACCTTTTATCGGCAGCTACAAGGGATCTTATGCCCTCCTAGTCTATTAGTAGCCCCCTTATAAATCGCATCCTGCCCATGAATTTGACATCAATCCACAGACAGGATTGATTCCTGCAACAGTGACATAACTAACAATCTTGAAGGCATAGCTGTATAGACCATTAGACTAGCTCTATTTTTATTTTCTCTCCTTGGCAAACATATTTATAAAAAACAGTATTTACACTCATAATGTGAATGACATTATGAGAATGTCTTATGTGAATGACATCTCATAATGAGTGTGGGTAAAATAGTATTTACACTTGTTACCTTTTTATTTGAAAAGACAAATGAGAACCTGAATTAGCTAAGGTGTCAATGTGTAGAGGCTCTGCTATTTTTTACAAACAGCCAAAGTGATTTCAGTTGTGGACAGCTGAAGTTTTCTTTATATTTAACAACAAGGATGGCAATGGGGTCAGTTTGGCGAGGTATCCTCTCTAAAACCCATAATGGGTTAGATTTTCAAAACCCAAATCTTTCCCTTACATGAAAATGCAGAACCCTCTCCTCATTTGAGCATGGGATGGTCTGGGTCTAGAATTCACATCTATTTTTTTTTATTATATATAAGCAATAAACAAGTAAAATAACATGATCAAATATCAAAGTTTTCAATTATTTGATTAAAACATGTAGAAAACACATAAACTATCAATTATCCTTCGCATAAAATTTATAATATTGTTAAATTCAACACATAATGCATAAGTTCACAAGACTTCCAATAATATCTGGTCAGGTAGGGTTGGGTTGGGTTTAGAATCCACATCTAATTTCCTATTATATATAACAAACAAATAAATAACAAAATTTCCAATTATTATTATTTTTTATTCCCCTAAGTTTACTCTAAGTGAAGGGGCAACCACCTAAAAAATTTATTAACCATTATCAAAAAGAAGGTAAATCAAAACAAGGAAGGATGTAGCCCACCTTGTCCCAAAACCCAATAACAAAACACACAACCTTACTCTCTCATCCCAAGGACCCAACCCGATACAAGGCTCAAGAAACAAAAGATTAAAAGTCAATCAAAATTAAGCAAGACCATTAACCTATACAAAGTGACGGAATCCCAAAATAGTCTTTTTGAAGAAGTAATCTTGCCTCTCTTGGAACCTCATTGATGGAATTATAAAAAGTTTTCAATTTTTTGTTTAAAACATATAAAAAATAAATAAACTATCAATTGTCTTTCACATAAAATTCAAAATATTGTTAAATAAATAAACTATCAATTTTCCAAGTTCATATGCCTTCTAATAGGAGGGGCAGATTGAGTCTAATACCGTACTTACCCATACCCATATGGGTTATAAAATCACAAAATTCGTCCCTGCCCCAAAACCTATTTTTCAAGCAAAAAAAAAAAAAAAAACTGCTTTATCCATGGAGTACCTGCTAGGTAGAGCAGAAATTGTCATCTCTATTTAATAATCAATTATTTGATTAAAGAAAAGAATAAAAAATGATAATCATGAATGTCAATTGGGCCCATATCTAGGCCCAGAGACCTTGCATCTTTCGGAACAAGTCTCATAAACCTTCTACATCCCAATTTTTGTTCAGACAATGCATGTAGCCATAACAGAAGAGTAACGTAAGGGAATCAGCCCTCGTCTGCTAACAGTCTCACAGTCCATTGAGAATTTTTTATAGCCACTGATTAGCTCAGTACCCCTGCCTCCCTACTTAACCCAATTAATGGACCTTTTTCCATTTAGATGATAGAGAACAAAACAATGCAAGCGATATTTTTAGGGCTGCAATGGGACGTTTCAGGTTGGGCTAGGGCTAAGGTTTATTTTTGCCGACCCAAACCCAAATATAGTTCTGCTACCTGCTATCATAATATCCATTTATCTTTAACTCCTAAACCTAATAACAAGTTGTCATCAGTGATTTTTATTTCATAAATTATTATTTTTTAATTTCATGAATGGGAGATATGTCATAATTCATAATAGAATAATAATTTGAATATATATATATATATATATATATATATATATATATTATCTTTTGTATTGAAAGAACCAATATAAATATCGAAAGAGAGTAATAGGTGGTACTCTGTATTTAGAGATAGTGACAGTTAACCCCTTGAACTTTGTTTTGATACTAAGACCCCCTCCCTCCTGAATTTTCATATTCTTGCATATTTCCCCTGTCCCATTAATAAAGGCAATGGCAAAAGTAAAACTATTAAACTGTCCATTTGATATAGGGGTGAGCATTCGATTTATTCGGATAAAAACCGAATTGAATAAATCAAAATTTTAAAAACAAAAAAAGGATAAAAATTAAACTGAAACCGAATTACAAGAAAATTGAAATAACTGAAAGTAAAATTTTTGGCTCGATTTTTTGTTATTTTGGTTAAAAAACCGAATTTAATATATATATATATATATTATGAATTTAATTTCATTATAATACATTATATATAATATATTAAAATATAAATACATAGCATATTATATATTATATGTTATATATTGCATATTACATATTACATATTATATAGTGAATTTCAGTTAATTTGGGTTTTTGGTTAATTGAATTTCTAACTCTGAAAACCAAAACCGAAAACCAGAATTCCTAAAAACCGAATTAACCGAACCAAATTCCCCAAAAAAAAAAAAAAAAACCAAACCAAAAAAATGAAACTGAAATTTTTGGTTCAGTATTTTGGTTTTAACCGAGTAATGCTCACCCCTAATTTGAGATTCCATATCAAAGTGATGAAAATGGACAATGGCATGGGTTTTTAAACTTTGAGTGATATGAAGAAAGAAAGTGGATTATCGATATGAAGAAAGAAAGAGCTGTTACCTTTTACATTGATAATTTTGATCTGTTTATTACATGGATTATCGATGTAAATAAAATTCAAAATGTAATTTTACACCGATTTTCAATGTAAAATTACCTGTTTACCTTAGTTCGATTTTCCATCCCAAACAAACGTACCCTAAATAGATTTTTATTTTTTAACACACCCCTCAAGCAATTGAAGTATGGATTAGTACAGATCGATCCATACCTTGTATTTAAATTTAATTAATTATAAATGGAGGCAATGATGATCAAACACTAGATCCATTCGGTCAAATAGACTCTGATACCATCTTAAAGCATCTTTTAATTCAACCTAAAAATTTAATCTGTTAGGCGAGGTCCCTGAGCAAATTTTTATTCTCTAATAATCTCAAAATATTAAATTTCTATATATATATAAAAAAAAAGCTTTTGATTTCTTCTCTTTGGGCCAATACCAGCATCTACAAAGTCTGATCTCACACGCCCAGAAAGTTTGGGAAGCTTTTTTTCAGGGGTTTTGTTTTTTTCTCATCAATCCTCCATGCCCCTTGATTGTCTGTGGTTTAGATTTCAATTCCGAATAAACTCTGAAGAATTGTTCGTCATTTAATGAAAACAATTTTTTGTTTCGAATTCTGTTGAGATCATTTAACACTCTGTTGTATAGTTTTACATCATTTGTGCAAATACCTGGAATGTAGTAAGATCAGTTATCGTGTATAATTCTGGCCCTAGTATTGTTCAAATGAATACTGTGGGATGTTGAAACCAGCATTGATGGTGCTTTCTAAATTCTAATAGATGTACGGTTACAGATTTATGATGCCACCCAAATACAGTCGTCATGTAATGATGTAACTGATAATATGTTAGGGGGGTCCTATTGGGCCCCTTAGGTGTGGGCATGACAATAAGGACCCCAATCTCATCATTATATCAAAAAAAAAACAAACAAAAAGAACAAGAAAGAAAAAAGAGAAATATGTGTGGTGTTCTTTTCTAATATATTCGTGATGTTCATACTTGTTTGTTGGTCTTACACCATTTATTGCTAAGTAAAATACGGATTTGCTGCTGCTCTCAGCTATGCGTCATGAATCCAGATTTGGTGTGAATACAAATGTGCAAATTTGACTATATAATTAATCATGCCATTATTCCAGACACACGAGAACATTTTGTGTGAATAACTGATTTTTTATTGGTTACTTAGCCTGTTATATCCAGAATCTAACCGATTCATTGCTTGTGTGGAGCAATTTGGGACACTGGAAGCCCTTATTTTTTTGCACTTTTCAGGCTTCCTTGTTTTTGGGGAACTTTTGTGTCCCATTTAATATATTTGCCAGGTACCAAGCGTTTGGTTGCAAATATACGTCAACATAAAATTGCACGGTGGAAAGCCCCTTGGTTGAAGAAAATATATACAATCTTATGAGTAGGGTTGACGTTTTCTAACCCAATTCATTGACCCATCCAATTCACCCGTTTCATATCTTGAGTCATATCCATTGAGGGTGATTTATATGCATTGGGTCAGGTTGGGTAAAGGGTTATTATAATCTCTTGATTTTAATATATATGAACTGCGACTTGCAGATGCATTTATTTATATATCTAAATCTAAAGAGTGATTAATTAAGTTGGTGTTTGATTACACTTTTCAGACTTATGAAGTTTGAAAATGTTGTTTTTTAGACATCAGAAGTATTTGGAAGTGTATTTGAATTTAGGTCTCTGAAATAATAAGATTTGGGCCAGGTGCTGAATGCGTTCAGATGCGTTTTAGACCTGGCCAAAAGTCCAAAATACCCTTAAAGACATACTTGCATTTATCTCTCTCACCATTCATCTTCTCCACTTGACGCAGCGGCAAACCTATGGCAGCAAGTGACTCTTTCGGCGAACTAGCGGCGACGAGCTCTGGCCTTCTCTTTCTCTCTCTCTATTCTTTCTTCTTCTTCTTCTTCTTCTTCTTCTTCTTCTTCTTCTTCTTCTTCCCTCTATGGTCCCGTGGCTTCCATCCATTGTTTTTCATTTTGGTCACCGTTGCAGCTCTCGACAGTGGTGGCAAATGACTCCTCTAATGAACCAATAGTGGCAACTCCACCGCAAGTGACTCCGACGGTCCAGTGGCGACAACTCCTTCGTCGCAAGTGATTCCTCTACAAGTGACTTTGGCGAACTAGCAGCGGCAAGTGTCTTAAGCAAGTGACTCCTCTATTGAAACTCTCGCCACTGCAACTCTCGTCGTCCATTGTTTTTTCTTATTTTAATATTTTTTTTATAATTTATTCATATTTTTTCAATATTATTTTGAATTTAATAAATTATTTTTATGAAATAGTATAAGTTGAATTCAGAATTACCGAATAGTCTAATTTAGGGGTAAAATAATAAAATTAGTGAATTTCAGATGCTGAAGGTTTGATCCAATACAAACAACATTCTTTATTCAGAGTGTCTAAAAAGTCAAAAAAAGCCATACTTCTTTTTAGATTTTAGACACTTTTAATATCTTTTTAACTTTTCAAATTTCAGATTTGTCAAACGCCTCCTAAGCGAAGAAATTCATAGGAAAATATTTGGCTCTTATACTTTGGAGGGCATGCATCCTACCATGCATGTTCATTTTACACACTGATAGATGTTAGGGTTTAGATTTTAACATTTAAGGTTGAAGTTTAAGAGTTTAAAGGTTTAGAGGTTAGACTTTAGGGATTTAGGATTTAAAATTATAAAGTTTAAATTTTAGAAATTAAGATTTGCATCTGAAAGTGAGGAGGTAATAGAATGCATATCCTGTAATGTCATAGGAGCCAAGTATTGTCCGTTGATGGGTGGATTGTGGCTCGACCTCCACCAAATGAAATCTTTGTAGTAAGTAGACAAGAGTTCACGAGTCATGAATGAGAAGGGATATTCATATAAGACAAGTATTGAGAGGGAATCTTGTAGGTGTCATATTACATTTAGTCAGAGGGCGTCTGTTTGTTCTAGTTAAGGTATGAATTAGATGATGACTTAATTTGATTTAGGGAGCTCACAAGTAAGTCACAAACACATACACATGAGGGACAAAAGCACTTTGTAACTTCAACACGTAAAGGATGGAAAAAGGAGGAAAACAAGCTACTTAAGGCCTCGTCGTTCATTATCTTTTAGACTTTGAGCCGGTGTCTGCCTTTCACAATAATTCACATATATAGATACCTGATTGAATATGAATATGTTTAGAACATGCAAAGACAAATTAACTTCCTTTTCATTTAAGCCAATAATTTTTGGGGCGGGCCCCTCAAAACTAATAATAATAGTGGTGTTAACTGTTAATTAATAGTGATGAAAGGGCAAAATTATTTCCATCCTGCTTACTACAAAACGACCTTATTCCCATAGTCTTCATGCAATAATATTATATTGGACCTCCCTTCCGGCTCTTCAGTATTATATATGGGCAATGATGTCTTTCTGGAAAGATCACAGGGACAAATCTGTCTTTTGAAATTTTAAATATGCATGGCTTCCACCCCCCAGACTAAGCTTTGGCCTTTGCCCTTTAAATTATTTTGAGTTAGAAAGGAAGGTGGGAACTGGCCTTTGGTTTACCATTTTCATTTATTGGCTTTGGTTTACTTTATTTTCTCAGGTTGGATGGAATAAATCTTTATTAGCTTAGTGTTGCATGCAGGCTCATGGGGGTAGGGGGTAGTTCCTGTCAATTGGGGTGTCATGTATTTATCTTTTGCTTTTTCTTAATACATTTTTATCTAGTGTAAGAGGCTCCTGCCAATGCTGGTCTAGGGAAGGACATATGCATACAGCTTCACCTTTTATATATATATATATCAGTTTCTAAGATTTGAACCCTAATCATATATATATCTGTTTCTAAGATTTAAACCCTAATCACTCAAGTGCAACCCAGATGTTTGCGTCAAAATTTTATATAGAAAAAGAAAATGTCAAGTAATTAATCTCAACCATCTGACTGATACCAAGATTTCAATTAAGCCATTTAAAATTATTTATTAAATTAATAAAAAAATCAAAGCAATTAATGAAAGTGGTATCATAGACAATGAATTGATCTTGCTCATCCAAGTAATGTACCAAATAAAACCAACGATTTGGTTTATCAAAATGAAATCTATAGAGGAGTCCGAATGACGTATAAGAGTTTTCATGTGGTAGAATATATATACGATTCTCTCATTAACCAACCAAGGCATAAAAATGATATATAAAGAATTAGATAATCTTCTCTCTCTCTCCATTATCCAATACTGGGGCTGGGGGACCAGAATTTAATTTATAAAAATAAAGGGTCAGTCACCCCCCAATGTGAATGGTGTACTTGTAATTTATTGTTTTTCTTTAGCGGCCCAAGGGATGCATGCAGGGCCCATTGGCAGTCATGAGAGACTACCTTTCTGTGCGGGTTTGAATTATTATTTCCTTAGCTCTGTTTTATTCTAGAATTATTATTTCCTTAAAACTGTTGACTTAGTCAATAAATCCCTGATTCGGGAGATTAAACCATTTGAACTATTCAATAGTTTGACTGTTTTTTAATTATTATTCTTTTTTTTTTGTTAAAATAGGCCGTTTGTTCAATTTGAACGATCCGACCATTCAACATGAGAACCAGATCCCTAACCGATTCATTTTCCGATTCGATTTTAAAAACCTTAGTAGATACCTCCTAATCTTCTCTTCCTTCTTTTTAAGACAGCGGGTTTCAACTGCTTGCAAGTTCCAATGCAATGGAAAATGAGAACTCAGGAAGGTCACTGTTTGGTAACAGCTGAAATTAATATTAGTTGAAATTATTATTGAGGTTGTATATAAGTTCCTTTAGCTCATGGCTGATGCTAAAATTAGGTCAATTACATTTTTTTCAAATATTTTATTCTTTAATTCTTTTATCTACTAAATGACAAACCATTAAGTCATTTTTCAACTACTTCAATTATTAGGAAACAGCTATATTAATGGTATATATAGATAAAATAGACAATGAAAATAATAATTAGTATCAGTAGACATATATATTTTAGTATTATATTCGAACAAAAAATTTCAATACTATATTGTTTGAATTTGGAAGCCCGTGCTCCGTGGCTCGCCCTGCACTGAACAAGACCTGCATATACATATGTCCACTTGTCCAGGTACTGCATAAACATGGACGAGACATATGACTCTCATTTCTTTTCTAGGCTGACACCTGGCAATTTTATAAATGAATATTGGTTTGATCAGGTTTGAACCGGTTGAATTAATTTAAATTTACTAATTTTGTTTTTTTATCATCTAAATATATGGTCCTTTTTTCATGAAAGAAACCTACTTTTGATTAACATTTCCAGCATTTTTTTTTACATTAAAATTTAGATGGGTGATGGTTAGAATTTTTTCAGCTAATATCTTCCGACTATAGATCGAGGTTACTAATTAACGATCTTCTTCTCTGCCGTATAGCATGTTAAGCGAGAATTGGAAGATAATTTCTTAATTTCGAGAAATGGAGGTAACTTGTTCAAAAGATTCTTTCTGATCATTTTTCACATAGAAAAAACAAAACAACGGTCAAACAATGGGATTCTCTGATCCAGTTTTGCTGATATGGCATAGATTAAAAAAAAAAAAAAAAAAAAGGGATACGAAATAAACCAACTTACATGAACACAAGACTATGACTAACATCTGCAGGCCAAACTGGTCCGATGATATCATACCACTTGTCCGGATAAATATATTTATCCAAATAAATAAAAAAACAGGGCCTAAATATCATATACTACAAACTAAATGAATTAGCTAGCATTGTATCATTGGGCCAGTAGAAGATCCTCTCTCCTCACTAATCTGATGATCCTGAGGATCTGGATGTTTGGTTTGAAAGAAAAAGTAGGGAAAAGAAAGAAAAGTTAAGAAAACCTTCACAATTTTTGTTTAAGTTTCATTATCTTTCCTTTTCTTTTCCTACTATTTCCTTCAAACCAAACATAACTCCTCTCTGAATTAACAGTTTTCATTTTGGTGGGCTAAGGGGATAATTAACCATAAACGACAAGTCAGGATTTTTCATATAGCAAGACATAATTTATTAATAACTTCACCCTAGCAACGGAAAAGGTGGTAGTAGTGGAGCACTTGGGCTGGGATTGAGCTTAATTAAACTTCAGTGAATAGGCACCAATTGATTATGGTGGTTCAGTCGGTATGGGGATGGACTACCCCGAAAAGGTTTGATTTGAAAGAAAAGGAAGGGCAAGGATTCAGCTTAATTATCCTTTCCTTTTATTTTAAACCAAACACACAACCTAAATGAACTAAGAAATAAAAAAAAAAAATGCCGGATGCCTATGATATTCGAAAATTTGATTTTGAATTTGATATTTAATATAATCTTGAATTCAGATAATTTGAATATCTAATTGGTCAAATTCAGATATCTTATTCATATTGAATAAATAATTAGATTCAAAATTGGAATATGATCGTATTCAATTCAATAAATATCCAAATTCGGTCGATTGTTTAATTCTTACATATAATATATAAAATCTTTATATGTTTTATATAATTTACATATATAATAATTAAATTATATAAATAATTTATATATTTATATACTTTATATAAATAAATATTTATTAATTACCTAAAATCATGATTTTCAAACCACTGTTGACCCGGACAGTCAGACCGTTTGGCCTAGGAACCGTCTAGGCAACCGGTCCCTATCCAAAAACCATTGAATCAGTCAACGACCCGTTGTCTTGGGCGGTCGAACCATTGACCCTTCGATGTTTTTTGGCCGTTTTTTAAATTTTATTAGATTTTTAATTTTGTTTTGTCAGAACATGTTGTCCATTCGAACCGGTCGATCAAACCGTCAACCTAGAAACCAATGGTCAGAAAGGTTCTATTTCTGTGTCATTTTTTAAAACTATGCCTAAAATAATTAATTGGTCAAATTCTAATAGAGTTGAATATTCGAATATTTAATCAAATTTGAATTCAAATACTAATTTTCAATATCCATTGGATATCAATTTTTCTAATCGGACTCAAATTCAAATATTGCCTTATCTGATTCAAATTCGATCCGCCTACACCCCTAGTTGCCATTCCTTCACGAGCAGCACATGACCTAACTTAATAAATATGGTTTAATTGGTTATAGGGAAATTGGATTTGGTGCTCACAAAGTTGTGCTCACGTTGTTCTTACAGCCCTTTTCAACCATACATCGGGAACACCTCTCCATGAATAAAAAGATACAAGTATGGAAATGTACCCAATGCACTGCTGAAAATGGTTGTGAGAACAGTGTAAGCACAATTTTGTAAAGACTGAATCTGCCCTGAGTTATATGACCCTTGGTTATTTTATTTTCTATACTTATATCCATGCATATTTTTTATATATAAGGTGATACATATGATAGACTTATTTAGGAGCAAATTCATTGTCATTTAATCTAAGGGATTGTTTGGTTTGCAGGAATAGGGGTCTGAAATCAAAATCGGAATGGTTCATTCTGATTCCAACTGTTTGGTTGGGTAGAATCAGAATCCCATTCCCATTCCTGGTGGAATGGCATCCCCCCATATGAGGGAATAGCCATTCCCTCCCCCTCCTATGGGAATGAGAATTTGATTCAGCCAATTCTGACTCTGATTCTGATTCTGATTTCAGACTGAACTAAATAGGTCAAGAGACCATTCCGATTCTAATTATGATTCCGACTATAACCAAACAAACGGATCCTAAGTAAAACAGATTGAAGACAATTATTTTTTTTATTTTTTTTTAAATTGATCGAAGATGATCAATCAAGGAAGAAATAGCTCAAAACATGCAATCAATTAGAAGTTTCTCGTGCATTCTAACTTTTGAAAATTTCTCCTTCCTTTTGTTGTTATAATTCTCACTTTTGACAAACGAGAAAATTGTAGTCAGCCGGAGCAGCCACGATCCAAAAGTTATTAGATGATGTCAACGTATACATGTAAACTCAACTTCAGCCATGGCAATTGATCAATGAATTGGGTTGTTGAAAGAATAGCAAGGCATTTCTTTATGTCTCATCTTCAAGTTGTATTATTGGTGAATCGCAATTAATTAATTAACTAACATACATGGTTCATTAAGATGTAGAGGTGGTACATTAGGGGACGTTCTACGCCTTCAAAAATATGTTTTGGTTGTGTATTTGTTTTTTTGTTGTTAAAATTGAAAACAAAAACATCTTATTAAATTTAATTTTAAAAACATATTTTGATCTGATTATTTAACTTTATGTTTCATAAATCATATAATTTTTATATTAAAAAAATTATTTTTTGTTTTAAAAACCAATATTTTGTTGGTTTCAAAAACATACACTGTTTTTTTTAAACAAAAGCAACTTATTTTTCCTTTCAAAGAAAAACAAAATTCAAGAACATGTTTTTATTTTTTCACTTATATAGCAATTTTGAAAATAAATTAAAACAAAAACATTCATGTTATAAAAACCCCGATATATATATATATATATATATATATATATATAAACACCCTTAGGCAAATCCATTCAACAAATTATTCAGTTACATCAGATTTCAGATTAGGAATCAAAAAGCCAGGAGATATGTAGAGACCAAGTTACACAGGAAGAACATCAAAGGACATACTTGGCAAGACAATATGCAACTCGATTACAAGATCACTGGAAGCACGTTCCTCCTTTAATTAGTATATTATATCTCTCTACATCACTCTTAAAGTAGCTATAAGATAGAATCAAATTTTTTTCCCTAAACACTCTGAACTTGTGATTTCCATTTTCTTTTTCTATTTGATAATTCCATCCCCAAGATGACTTGAAAACTAACTGGGGCATTGCTAGAGCTTGTACAGTGGTATCAATAAGGAATTCACTCAATGGTTGACAGCGTTTTTAAAACTGGATCGGACTAGAAAAACCAGGAATTAGTCACATGATAGATTCTATTTTACCCTAAAACTGATTTTTGGCTAAAAACTATTGATTTGATCAGTGAACTGCTGACCCAAGCGAACAAATCATCAAACTGTTGACTTAAACAACGGTTTTTAACTTTTTTTGTTTTATTGAGCAGGCCGTCTGTTCAAATCAGACAATCGGACCGTTTGACCCGGAAACCAGACCCAAGACGATTCCCTATCCAGTCGGGTTTTAAAAACCTTGGTGGTTTATATGGCTATCTTTTGTTCAGGGAGCAGCAGCATACGTGCCAAAGGTTGTCTCTCTATCATAGAGAGAGGTTAATTGGCAACTGAAACTGTGAAGTAGCCGTGTGTCTTATTGTAATTTGCAAATAGAGATGGCTCCATATTAGTGGTGGCAATTGGGTGGGTTGGGTTGGGTTTGGTTTGGGTTGAACTTCAATCCAATCCATCTAACCCGCCAACCCATTAATGACCCAGTTATATAAAATTAAATGGGTTGGGCTCAACCCAAATCCGTTTTAACACAATCCAACCCGCCCAAACCCATTAATCTTATATTTATGGGCTTAAAAAACAAACAAACTCTCTCCTAACAAATAAATTGGTCATAGCTTGGTGATAATTGTAGTTACTATTTACACAAGTGGTGAAGGTTTAAATCACATTACATACATGCTATTTTTACAAAAGCGGCAAAGCCATTTGACTATGTTCGGATTTTGGGTTTGACTGAACCACTTAGGTGCAAACTGGTCAGACCAACTTGAACTATCTAATTGGGTCATCTTTGAGCTAATCACATCAAGGGTGGTTGAACCGTTTAGATCTGGATCAGTCTGCTTGGGTCGAATCGGGCTGGTTCAGTCAATGGTGGATTGACTTGGACGGGATCATATTAGGTTTGTGTATGGGTTTGGGACCGAACCGACTGACCCAAAGCAAATCAACGTAAGTAAATCGGGTTGGGTTGTGTGGACTCTTGGTTAGGCGGATAGTCCGGAGCAGGCAAGACATGCGAACGTTGAAACATTCCACCCAAAAAGTTTTGGATTCAGGTCAACTCGGATTGACTTGTACCAAGTTGGGTTGGGCTGTGTGAATACTAGTTGGACTGGGTGACCCAAACCGGGCAAAGCAAGTGGTACTGAACCATCCTGTTTGGGCCTATTTTGGATTTGGGTTGATCGGGATTGGTATATGCTGGATCGGGTCAGACCGCATTGAGCTGGTCCAGACTCGGGTCAAATTTATTTGGATTTATGTTGGGTGAAGTGTGTTGATTCAAGACAAAACTAAATTTAGTCAATAATTAATAGAAAATTAATGCATTAATTAAAAATTATTTAATTCAAATGAAGAAAATTATAAAAAAAGGCTAAGAAATTAATACTTATGTCTATAATGGTTAACCCAATGGTTATCCACAACCTAACCCATTTAAATGGGCGGGTTGGGTGAAAAATTACCACCCTATTCCATATATGTGAATACCGCATGGCAATATATTCTTGAAACCCCTTAATCAACTAAATATTGGCTCTTCTACCTGGTAGTCAGTGTCCATTTGATCCATTTCTAAACTAATTGGAAAATGTCTAAAACTCACCATGAGTTTTCAGCATTTCTCTTAAACTCATCACAACTTTTCAAAATGTCTAAAACTCACTTTGTCTGTAAGTTTTTATTTTCCAAAACTCACATTCTGTTAGTGCACCATTAATGCTTTTTTAACAGAGGTGCCCATGTTAGCATAAATAACAATTTTCATGACCAAACTACCCTTGAATTGTGAGTTAGAGGAAAATGGTCTTTTTCAGTTTTCAATTTTCTTGTTTTTTTTTTTTTTTGCATTTTTAGTGTTTTGTTATAATTTCCAATGTTTTTTATAATTTCTGTTTTTTTTTTACATTTTCTATTTTCTGCAGTCTATAAATTTTCCTATATTTTTTGTTATTTATTTGCAATTTCTGTGTTTTTCTATAATTTTGGTGTTTTTCTACAATTTTTATTTTGTGATGTTGTTTTTCAATTTCTATAGTTTCTATAATTTGAAAATAATTTTTTATTTTGTTTGCAATTTCTATAATTTTTTATATTTTTTGTAATTTTTATGTTTTATGTATTTTATATTTAAAAATATTTTTTAAACTTTTTCCTTTTTTCATATCTAAATATTAAAATGATAATATATTAACACCCATTAATTTATTTTGTATATATTTTATATTTTTCTATAAAGGTTAAAATAGTAATATATTAATATCTATTAGTTTGTTTAATGTCAAAAACTCATAGTGAGTTTTTGACATTTTGAAAAATTTTAGACATTTTGAAAAATGTCTAAAAATTTTAGACATTAGTTTGTTTAATATCTATGGTAAATTTTAGACATTTTGAAAAATTGTGATGAATTTAAAAAAAATATAAAAAACTCATAGTGAGTTTTAAACAATTTCCCTTAACTAATTAATTAACAATCACTCGCTCTCTCTCTATTCGCTCTGCATTCCCCCCCCCCCCCCCCCACCCCCACCCCCCACCCACCCACCCACCCCCCAACATGAGTCTCCATCGATCTGTGCCTATAATTCATTCCTTCATTGTTCATTTTAATTGGAGAGAGAGATATACGTAGATGGTGGACATGGACGGTTAATCAGACCGAAAAATTGGGAATCGGTTACTATTTTATTTTTTAGTTAAAAATTGCTGATTTGATCAGTGAATCATTGACTCGGGTGATCTTACCGTTTGAATTATTGACCTAGACAATAGTTTTGACTATTTTTTAGTTTTTTGCCAAAACGGATCATCCATTTGATTCAAACGACTGAACCATTCAACCCAAAAACCAGACCCCTAAACGGTCCGTTGTCCAGTTCAATTTTATAAACCTTAGTAAATCCCAAAATCCCCAACCACTCATCCCTCCACGTTGCACTACATGCATTTGCATGGTTTGAAAATCCATGGAATAATCTTCATATTAATTGCTAATATATCTGTCATAATTTTCTTCTGTGCTTTCTTTTATATATTTAGATGTATTCATTAAATTAGTCCTTTTTTTTTTGTTCTTTTGCATGGTGATTTGGGGGGTTTTTATAGTATTCCTTTGGAGATGGAACACCTACCTTCAGAGTTATTGATTAATCGATCTCATGGTACGAATTGGCTGGTATTTTGTAGGTTTGACGTTGCTTTCCATTTAAATCAAAATATCTTAATTACTCTAAACTTACTGTAGATGACAAAAAGAACAGAGGCAAAAGAATCTTTTGTTCTGTAACCAACCCAATATCCTAATCGAAACGGCAAAATTAAGCATGATTCAACTAAATTTATTTACACCACCGATCCCATTATAATTTAAGAGAAACACACATACCTTATACGTTACGACATCCTCATTAACACCATTGCATTATCTTTTCCCTATCCTTCCTTATTTTTCTTGTGTTTCTGTTTCATATTAGTTCTAATGGGAAAATCTATAATGTGGTAAAGATATGGTATCAGAAGAGTTTTGATTAATTAAAATCCACCCATGAATTTTGATAAATAATACTTGATTGTTTACTCGATTATGATTTTACTTGATTGATCAGAAGTTTTACCAATATCATATCTTTTTTATATCATATTCGATAGTTTATATTTTACAAAACACTTCTTATAATTTGCAACCTATTTACTTAATTTATTTTTTACTGAGAAGTGTTTGATTTCTCATATAAAAATAGTGTCATGATCATCTACACCAAGTGGAAAATGTTCAAAGGCATCGGCCACGATTGTTTATTCCAAAATTACCCCTAATACTTCTCCCGTCAGCTTTTTATTCTCCATGGAAACAAAGTAAAAAAATGCCATTAAAAGTTAGGGTTGGTTAATTAAAATGACCCCTATAATTGGTTAATTAAAAAGAGAGAATTAAGACAAAAATAGATAGAAATCTTACCAAATGCCCTACCAAAGTCAATAAAGTTTTTTTTTTTTTTTTTATATTTCCATCTTAACATTCATAAAATGTTCTCCCTTCAAACAAATATAAACAAAGTTGTACTCATTTAAATATACTATTGTAAGAAATTGACAAAAAGGAATAAAATGGAATTTAGATGTCAAAATTAGCAGCCTGATTATTGAAACATAACCGAATTTGCGGTTGTGGAGACGTCTCCAAGTTACAATGGGACTTATGGGAGAGTAATTCAACACATAAATAATCCCCAACCCCAAGCTACGTCTTTGTATTTGCTTGAAAGCCCAAGTGAGAGTTAAAGAGTAATTCCCAAGACAAACCCCTCGTGAACAAGGATAAACGAAGATTTTCGAAAATCACAATTTGCAATCTTAAAAATGGGAAATTACTTAAATTTCTCCTGGAATTTTTGACAATTACTTAAGTCTCCCATTGCACCAGTGAAAAAATTTCTTCACATTTCAAAGAAATGTGCACATGCACCCTTTAAGTTAATTTCCTTGACTACGACAAATGCTTTAAAAATTTGAAAATCCCATTCTTATTCATGAAAAAAGATAATGTTAATTTTATATATAAAAAATGTATTTTATTAATGGTAAGAAAGGCATAGTCAAGATTTTAATATTTTCATTAAAAAAATTAAGGAAGAGGACGGCTTTGCATATTCTAGATCTAGAGGGTCACTGGTTGACCAACTAATTGCAATGGTCAACCAGTGACCCTCTAGAACAGGAGGCATTAATCAAACCTACTTCTTGGTAATATGACCAGTAGCCCTCATGTCCGAGTTTCAATCTGGTCGGGTCCCAATAATTGGGATTTGGGGACATCTCAACTCCGGATCTGTTCTTCATAGAGCATACTTTACACCAGTTTTATAATATGCTTTAAATCATACATTGAAAATATTTCTCATATTTGTATGTTTCTAATACATAAAACTAATGTAAAAAGCATTCTGTGATGAATAGATCCTAATTTGGACATCTCGCCATAATAAAGATACGAAAGATGTTTTCAATGCACAGCTGCAATGACTATTGAAGCCCTATATTCACGTCACCCTGTTCTCTATCAATCCTCAGCTCCTCACCCCTCACCCCACCCCAGATTCCCATGTGATTGTGAATTATGTAAAATAACCCCTGTAAAAAAGAGGAATATTAACTAGCGGTTGGTTTAAGTAATTTTCCTTTTAAAAAACCTGTGGTCGCCTTTCAATTAGCAATTTATTTCCTTGCCATATTTACTACTTTGATTCTCAATCTATAATTTATTGCCTAGCAACAATTCGTATTTCATATTCCAGTTGTTCACACCTCACACACTTGACAACACTCTTCATTTCCGTTTCTCTCCTATCCTCCTCTCATCTATATAAATTTCATCTCTGCTTCTCGTGACTCGTGACTTACTTAAGAAACCCCTCCAACTTGCAAATTGCAATACATTCAATCCCAACATGTCGAAAGCTACCGCCCTTTTTGCAGTAGCCCTCCTCCTCTTCGTCTCTCTGACCCACGCCGCCAGGCCGGAGCCTTCCCTTCCTACCCACTCTCCTTCCAAAACCCAACCGGCGGTACGTTCGTCTTTCTCTTTTTCTATTATCTGACTTCTGTTCTGTTCTGTCTTTATCCCATCTGAATGGATGCTTCTTGATTTCTGGGTGTTCTGCTCTGTTGTTCAGGGTCTTGATTCAGTTGAAAGCTGTGACGGAGTTGGGGAGGAGGAGTGCGCGATAAGGAGGGCTCTTGCCGATGCTCATACTGATTATATCTATACACAAGACAACCAGCCATGAATTTTGTTCCCTCATTGACTATATTTCTATTCCAGCTTATAAATAAAGAATTATAACTTAAGAATTCAATTAATAGGTGTCCTTTACCATATCCATGCGTGATTGAATTTGCTTCCTAAGTTGTGCGTGTTCTTCTCGGATAGATTCCCGTGGATTGTTTTTCTGCTCCTTTTTTTCCACCTAGAACGAGAAAATCTGTTGCTTGTTGATTTTACTTTTTACAACCACAAAAGTTGCCTGGATGTTTCTTTGGTCTTTGGAAGGATCTCTGGTGAGTCAACTTCCTCATGGATTAGTAGCTGAAAAAACGAAAGAGCATTTGGTAGACTCAGGGAGCTTAAAAAAAATGAGGTTTAAGGCATACTTATCACTCATGGGTTTCCTTTGTTAACTATTATTTATTAATTTGAGCTAATTTGGCTCTCTGTTAAAAAAAAATTCCACTCTGTTACAGCTCTCAAGTATGAATAACAAGGAGTTATGATCCATGATGCGGCCACCAAACTCACCATAGCGGAGCAGAAATCTTGAAACAGGCAACCGTTCGTTGGAAAAGAAATAAATTAGACAGCAATAGCCAATAGACAAGAGCTAGATATTTCTTTTTTCCTTTCCCATTAACTGAGCCTGGTGAGAGGTAGAGATATGGGGTTGATATGTTAAATCATCTGGAAGATAAATTATTTGTTTCATTTTATGGTATGGGTAGGTTTGGTTTAGCAGCAGAATTTTTGAGATTTAAGCACACGTGAGCGTCCATACAGAGAGCAATATTCCAACAAACATTCACCATGAATAAATAAATGCAGAGTCGGTGTTAGTTGATGCCGGTCTGGGGAGATGAGCCCCAAATCCTTACTTTTTGTCGGTGTTTACAAATCTCATAAATTTTGTTGTACCAAGCATTCTCTTCAAAATTGTTGTACCCAGTGTGAGTCCTAGCCCGCCCTCTGCGCTTCTCTTTATATTCTCTTTTTCCGCATTGCTGGATGGATATGGATTGATTTTCTAATGTGGAATTGTGGACCAAACACACAAACCCCCAAGCGGCGAAGGCCTTCTAGAGCAAAAGACATTCAAAAAGTACAGACGATATCAGTGGATCTATTCTATATACATCCGTCATCCGTGATGGAGTTGGACCATTCATATAATCAGTGATGTGATCCTTACAGATTACAGCACACCGGTTGTTTGAGAGTACTCCTTTCTTTCTTTCTTGCTTTAACGATAGAATCGAACATTTGGTTGGCTGTACACATATCCACGTACGACGCCCATTGGCTTAAATGAACAAAGCTGCAGAAGAAAAAACAAGTATACACAATAAGGCGAGATACTAGTGGAGACATCCATATAAAGCACATATCGATTGCGTGTTGTGCTCTACGTCCTATCGACTTATCGAGTGAGCTGTGAGCAGAAGCAGATGGTTTAGAACAAGAACAATTATCCATGATCAGCTACCAAAGCCCTCTCCCAACATCACTTTTCCTGTCTTTTCTTTTTTTTTTTTCCTTCAAACCAAACATAACCTATGTATGTAGGGAAAGAAAGAAAAAGGTAAGAAGACCTTTACAACCTTTGTATTAGTTTTCATGTCTTTCCCTTCCTTTCTTTATCTTTTCTTTTAAACTAAACATAGTCTTAGCGAATGGGTGTGGACTTCACTTCAAGTCTTTAATGTTTGGCTGCATGTGGTTACTTTATGTTGTATTTGGTTTGGTAGGAATTTCCCCTCAAGTTTCTGTTTCTCTTTTATTTTTATCAAACCAAATATTTTCTCTTGACCCCAATAAATCTTTCCTCCACCTTACAGTTGGGGTAGGTGTCATCAGTTTAGAATTGATGCCAATACACAGGCAGCTATTGGTGTTATAGGTGAAGACATTTTTTGAATTGTTGTAGGTTTACGGTGGAATTTAGAATTATGAGATGAATTACAATATACATTTTACAAATAGAAAAGTCAAGTCCTCTGAATGATCTATATATGGTTAGATGATCCACCTGTTTGGTTGTTGGATGTATTAGATTCTCAATGATTTATTTTTAAGTTAGATCATCCAAAAAAAAAAAAAGTTGTATTTTGTGTTGACGCCTTGGCGGGGGTAGAGTTGAATTGCTCAGTCCTCCAATTCTCCAGTTATTCGAATTCTTTCCGATTTTGGTTGGATGGATTTCAACAAATTCACCATGTACACAGAAAAAAAGGATAAACTGCCGGTTGTTAAAATAGTGTTATGAGTTTTAATTTGAAATTCAAATCATACATACCTGGAATTAGACATCTGGCCAATTTTAAAGGTTAATATCTCTCCTAGAGATGCCCCGACTCAATTTTCAAAACCCAATGAATTTTCAATCTCCTATTGTCCATTATTTTGTTATTAATCATTGAATGGCATTATCATAAGGGTCTTTACTCTTTTAAGGGAACAGTACAATTTTGCATCAATAACTCTTTTCTTAGAGAGACTTTTAAGGGAACAGTACAATTTTACATCAATAACTCTTTTCTTAGAGAAATGATAATAACAGGATTTAAAATCACACCACCGTTGGAACAATTCATCCATTGCACCAAGTGGGATGCCCCTCAATTGGCATCTCAGTATTGTCCATTTGAAATGCTGGTTGTCTGACATGCAATTTTTGCATATCAAACATGTCAAGATGTCCAGGAACTTCATCTAACATCTAAAGATCTTCATTGTCCCCATTATAATTAATTAAATTTTAACACAAGATATGAGCTGTCTTGTGCTTATTCCACACTTTAATCCCAATGGATTTTCACATACAGGGGTATTAAAAGAATAAAAATGTACTTGAAAGTTGAAACATGTAAGAGGTGCATTAAAGAATAAAATACCAATTTAAGGATCTCACCTAACAGCTTAAAATCTTTTAGTTGAATGGTTTTCCAGATTTGAAAATGAATTCTATTTTTCTCTTTCTAACTGCCTGAAATTAATCCACTTGCAAGTGATGAAGGATGAACCGTTGTTTTATTTCAGACTTAAACTATTCCTGCAAGAGGACTTAGGCTCAACCGTTGTTTTATTCAATCCGTCGATCAGTATATGAAGAATCATAAAAAGGTTATGTTTGATTTGAAGGAAAAAGGTAGAGAAAGAAAGGGAAAGATGGGAAAACTTATACAATGCTTGAAAAGGTTTCGTATTGGATGGGGTTTTGGTGTTGCAAGTTTTGGGGGTGTTGGACAATAGTGTTGGTTTTGTTTTTTGGAAACAAAAACAACTAATACAATACAAAAATATATTGTTTTTGTCAATAAAATATCAAAAAAAAAATATTGATTTTGTCAATATAGGAGTTTATTTTTCTTGAAGAACAAAACCAACCATACTTTTGAATAGCCCCGAAATTTTCAATATTAAAGCCAAGTGGCCCAAAATATTTTGGCTTTGGACCCCAAAAGCGTAGGCTGTTAAAATGTTCTTGGGAATGGGCATGCACATGATATGTCCAAATGGCCAATTCATTCAGTCCCCTCCCCTACTTGTCTTTTTAGTCAAAAGAAAATTGATGGCAGATACTCTTTTACTCCATACCGATGACAAAGTTTTTTCTAAGATCTCGTCTATTTGGTGATAAACTATTTACCTAGATAAATGTATTTAGTGTTATTTTGGAAAATATTATCTAAATCTTAGGGCTTGTTTGTTTGATCTGACGTCTGACATCTGAAAGTGAAATAATTACATTAAGAGGTATATTGGTATTTGTGGACTTTTCTTTCTTCCGAACTTTGAATGTAGAGAATATTGTTATGAATTCTGAAAAATGTCAAATGTCCAATTTAACCCCATATAAGAGAATTTTTATTTATCTATATAATTAATAAAGAAACAATATTAAAAATTATACTGAATATTAATTATTAATAGTAATTAATTAATAATAAATTAATGATTAATTCATTAATTATTAATAACTAATTAATAATTAATAACGATTCATTTTTATGATTAATTAATACTTATTATAACTAATAATAATAATAATAATAATAATTGATAATAAGTAATAATAATTAATTATTACTTACTTATGAATTAGTATGGTGATAATGAATATTGTAATTAATTAATTTCTGTTAGAATATTACTATAACATATTATAATGAATATTATAATATTAGTCATTAATTTATAATGTTAGTAATATTATATGATTATATTATAATATTAGTATTATGAATATTTTATTAATATTATATTATTACTATTCATAATTTATAATACTATTTAATATAATTAATTATTTTTTTCTTTATAATATTATAATTGGTAAATAATATTCTAAATAATTAGTTATAATAATTAATATAAGTAATTATTAATAGCACTATAAGACGATAATGAATAATATAGTTATGAACTATTATTATAATAATAATATAATATGAATATTATGGTATATTATAATATTACATTATAATAATATTATGGGGAAAATGAAATATTGAGCATTAGAGGGGCAATATGGATAAAATCTATTAAAATAATGGCCTAGTCATTTGTACTTTAGACGCCTCCTTAGCGCTGAAAGTGGTATGAAACTACTTCATTAAGAGAGGGCCTTAAATTCTTTTAGTAGATTAAGGGGATGTTTGGAATCGTGGTCGTTTTTCAAAAAAACGGTGCCACACCAGATCTATATACATGTATTTCATTGTTTGGTTCAGCCGATTATTAAAAAATCGAGCATGCCTGAAAAATTGGGACCCCACCGATGCATGAAACGTCAAATTGGCATTTCATGCATCAGTGAACCGTTTCCCCCAATGATTCATTGATATGTATCCTATGTGGTGCTTACCTGTCAGCAAATACATGAAAAATGGTGATGAAAATCACCTTACCAAACAGTATAATATTGCTCACTACCTACGTGACCAGAAACATTTTTTTTTTGTAAAAAATGGGTCTTGAAAGCATAGGCGTTTTTTTCTTAAAAATCGGTCTCAAAAAGCGCCCACGCTTCCAAACACCATGTAAATGATCGAATTTTCTACTTGCCTAAATGCCTAAATGGCTCCTGTCCTATTGAAATCTTGGACCAGTTTACTGGTCCAGAGCCGGTATCGGCCCATGGGCTGATAATGAACCTGAGACCAATCAAAACTTACTGGGCCAGAGCACCGCGTCTGAGTTTACCATTTCATCGTCATCACTCATCAAAGTTTGGGAGATGCAGCCTGAAGTCGACCAAGGGCAATCGGTACAGCTCCGACTGTAACATCTCTCTCTTTTCTATGTGAATGAAAGAAGAATTCGAAGATTGAAAATGTTCAGCAGGAGAAGGTTTCTATCGGCGCCGATGGTGTTGGGAGCAGTCGTGTAAGACGCATGCCCTCTTCTTTTGCTACTTAGCTGTAATAGAAATTTTATTGGAATTTCCGTTCATCACGTTTTTCTAGAATTTTTTTTTGAAGCCAAGTTTATCTAGAAATCTCTTTAATCATTTCCTGCTCCATTGTTTTTTTTTCTTCCCACCATGGCTGGTTATTTCCTTTTTTCTTCCTTTATCCTGAGGTATTTCTCATGAAATGGTTTCGTATTAATTAGATTAGGCTTTCTATGAAAATTAAAACCTAAGTTTCTAATGGATAAGAATGAGAAGATGGAATCATAATAGGGAACATGCCTTATTTGCGAGGTGGAAGACCGTGACAGGAAGAATGAAGAAGCATATGCCTGGGTTCAAATAGATATGGGAGAAACAAGGTCAATTACCAGGAAACTTTAGGAAGATAAATGTTTATTATAAAGCAGTTAGAGAAAAACGGAAATCAACTCTTATATATATGTTGTAGTAAATCCAGGCTCCATTAGCTTTCACTTACCAGAGCCAGATGGCTTCCCCTAGGCTCTTTTCCAAGTTCCAATAACTTGTGGTTTTTCTGAGCGTAAAAACTATTAGCTTTTGCAATATGCTTTGTTAAATATAGAGTTCCTGAAAAATATTGAGATTTTGGGGAGTCTGGTTCCTAAACCTGGTACTCCAAGGGATATTTGTAGGATCAATGTGAGGTTCTGTCTGAAATTGCATTGATGATTGGCAAAGTCATTTTCTTCATCTAGAAATCTCTATTGGTGCCAGTCATATTGCATGAGAGCTGTCCTTGTTAATTAGCATTTCCATTTTACAGATCGATCATTTCTGGTACAGGGTTCTATAAGACTGAGTTCATGTATTCCTTACTGTTTATTTTTATATAATTATTTGAAGAATGGATTTGGAAGTTGAAGTGGATAGAGGCTTGCAGTTTGTGGCTTTCTTTCACTTTTTTTAGTAATGATCTCCCAATTCATGGTTAGATAGTAGGAGGGACTTGGCTTTCCAATTTGACAGCTGGCACTGTAATTTCTTAGTTGGTTCACAGGGAAGGCAACTCTTGTTCTTTCCAATGTACCACCTTTTTAAGTTCTTAGTTGGTTTCATGCGTCAGAGAGCTCCTTTTCCAGTACATAATGTTTTGTAAGATAGCTTAACAATGAGATATACAGCATTCAGATTATGCACCTTGATTTTGTTGACTGTATGTCTTATGGAGCAATTTGTTCTGATGCTTCTAACCTTGAGGTTGACATAAGATGTTATATAAAAGCTTTTCAGAAGTCTGAAATTACCGTTTTGGAACAGAAATAGAACATTATATTTGCCAGTCTGATTGAGGGCTTCTTTTCTGCTGAAGTTATTAAATGACCTACTAATCACAAAAATTGCTGCTGGAGTTGGTCATGGGACCCATCAAGGATGTTTTTGGTGAATGCCTTTCTTTAGAAGGCCATGTACCCTGTCAAGGGATGCTTATTCTTGCCAGTAGATTTTTGGTTCCTTACCACCCTGAAAGGTTGCTTTGACAGTTTAGATGTAATCACTAGGCAAGTGCTTGATGAAAGAACAATTCATTAGAAAACGAGAAATCCCTCTAAACACAAGTTGCATGTTACATCAAGAAATGAATGACTTGGCCAATTCCTTGATTATAAATTATGAACTTTTGTTTGTGTATCCTGCTTGGAGATTTTAGAGTCAATAGTGGTTCCCAAATTTCTTGTGGAGGCCTTCTCTGATTGGCAACTTGGCATGTGGAAGGACTCAGCAAGAGGGGTAAAATTCTGAATTGTTCTTCCATTTTCTATCATATGGCTCATCTGAGGTGAGAAAAATGCAATGGTATTTGAAATCAATTTTCCACAAAGAGAAATTACAAGCATGGCGTGCTTGTTGCTATCCATACACATGGAGCTCAGCAGAGTGCTTCTTTTTTTGGTTGATAATTTTTTTATACATGCAATGTAGATAAAATTTTTTTCATCATCTCCCTAAGAAGATCATAGTGCATGTCATCTTGTTCTACAACTCAAGAATCTTCCATATAGTGACATGGTAGGGGCCTAATAGGACTCTACGTGTTCTATTTGTCATAATCTATTTCCTTTGATGGCCCACCACCATCTTTTCATGGTGAAAATTTTCAGCCTCAAAATTGTTGCAACATGTTTGCAACAAGCCCCTGTGGGATTTTCACATTGAAAAATGGAAGTTGTAGACTGCTAATATTGCTCAGAGAATATCCATAAAAAATTATTGCTCGGAGAATAAGTACTATCCAATCCAGAATTCTCCTATCTAATGGACAGTTCAGATTGACCACATGTTTCCGCCATGTGGAAGAAAGAAATAGGTGGGATCGGGGGGGACTGATTGACCTGATTATTTTCTGCACTGTGGCATCTGAACAGACCTAGAGAGAGATTCTCCAATAGGATAAATTAAGGGAAATTAGACTAAGATGGTTGAGAACCTGCAAAAAAAATACAATCTACAGTACCAGTAAGAAGTGATCTACAAGTTGAAGGGGCTAGAAGAGCTAGGTGCAGACTAAAGAGGACATGGGTTGAAGGGGCTAGCAGAGCAGGCTTCATGTAGCTGACCACATTTAACTGAGACAAGGCTTAGATGATGAAATTTTTTAACATGGATCCAACAAAACAATGTAGCTTTCATCTATCTTGAGCAACTTTATAGTCCCATTGCCTATACATTGTCAAAGGGCATCTTAGTTGAAAAGCAAACTTTAATGTCATGTGAGCACATATTTGGAAAGTTATATTCACCATCTTTAGTGCAAGAGGTCTTTATTGGAGAATTAGCATTGCATTGTGTTTTGTAGAAAGTCTTACAAATCAAATTCAAGTGAGGGACTATCAAATAGTTAAGGTGCTAATAGTTTCACTTTTTTTTTTTCTCAAGTGCTTGATTTAGTTTTAAAAAGTAAAGAAATTCATTCTAGACCGTTTGACTGGCATTTTGAATTATGTAGAATTGGAGTTGTCTCTGGTAAGGCCATATTTGGACCACCACTTGATGAGTACTGGACAAAGAAGCTACAGGAAGAGGCAGCAACCAAAGAAACAGACTCAGGTTCAGGTTAGCATCATTTCTGATCGTCCCCATATTTTATGATCATACAGAACGAGAAGCAACAGGAAGATCCCATCATATTTCTGTATGTAGTAACATATGTTTTATTTAGTTCATTTTGGTTATATCTGTTGCACTTAAATTATAAGAGGAAGATTTACACCTTTTTGTCCATTCGGCTCACTTCAAATATTTCAAATATTTAGACTGGTTTGTTTGCTTAAACTATAATTGTTTTGAACACCATTATGCAAGAGTGTGGTTTTGGAGGTCTAAAAGTTATTTTGCACTGACCTCTGGATATATATAATCTAAAGAATTTTGCAATCTGTCATTCTGTCTGCCATATTCTCCATTTGCATTCACGAACTTATGCAAATAGGTTGTTGAGACTTGAGAGGAACAAGACTGAAAAGGCATTGATCGTTGATTTAAAGCAAATTGTCATTACACATCGTAGACAAGATATTGGGACCAAAAGGGTTCACCCACCTCGCCTCCCTCTTCTAAGCTTCAGATCAGACCTCACAGGGGCGGGCCTCATCCCATGGTTAGAAAACCAATAACATAGAAAGAATTCTGAAGACGGAACGGAAGGTGTCTCTCGTATACATTCATGCTACGTTCTGTGGCTGGAAATGGAATGGATTATAGAGCATGGAGAGATGCCCGCGCAATCAATAGGTCTATAGGATTGGTTCTGGGCTATGGCAACTGATGTGCAATTTGGATAGCCAATAGGTACCCCTTTACTGGTGTAGTTCATTAACCCTAAGTTAAGCCGCAAATCATGCCAATACAGATATATTTACAGCTTCCAAACCAAAATCCAGAAGAAATACGCAAGATTTGTGTATAAAAAAGCTGAAATCTCATAAATCCCCTAAAAATATGCGTATCAGTGACCCTTAAGTTAGTTAACCTTAAGATACATATGGTCAATAAGGTATACTGGCAAGAGCATAAACCTCTGTAATGCACGTCACTCATCCCTCCCAATCCAATAAATGGATTGGAGCTCGAGAGTATTAGGCTATTAGCTGCAACCATGAATTATTAATCAAACATGAATTTGTAGTTGCCACTTGCCAGCTAGCAAAGAAAATAAGAAAGAAACACAGTTGAGGAAAAGATCATTTGTGAGAACTTTCCCTAGCCAAAATATAAATTCGTGAACCACGGTCCACAGCTAGCTACTAGTTCAATTGTATGCCTTGGAAAATACTCACACATAATAAAGTATGCGCATGATAACATATAACATTATAACTAGGAAGATGTGCATAGGAGGTCAGTTTTACTTCTGGCTGCTAACTGTGACACTTTTTAGGCAATTGCCGATGAAGTTCTGAGCTCTGACTTCCGCTAAAGACACAAAAAACGAGGAAAATCTGTGCCGTTCCCAATTGTTTTTTGACATTCCGCATAACCCACAAGGAAAGTCTACTGGCATTCACAACTCACAAGTATGGGAGTCCAATCGAGCTACTACGAGTCTATGACCATGGATGGAAGACTTGTTAATAGAGCTCCTTAAAATTGACCGGTTTCAATCAATTTGATCCAAAACGCTAGCACACAACCAGAAAAGAAATAAATTTGCTTACATAATGGTCCTCGCTCCCACCTCACAGCACTTGTAGCCGCACGTGAGAAATTCCCATGTGGTGGCTGTAGGGTGTTAACAGTATTCGAAAATTTAATTTTGAATTCGAGATTTGGTATAATCAAATCGAATTTGGATAATTGATTATTTAATCAATCTGATTTAGAATTCAGATATTCTATTCATACCAAATAGTTAATCGGACTCGAATTCGAATATGACTTTATTTGATTTGATAAATATCTGAATTCGATAGATTATTTAATATATATATATATATATATATATATATATAATATAAAATATTTAAATGTTTTATATAACTTATTTATATAATAATTAAATTCTATAAATAATTTATATACTTTATATATTTTATATAAATAAAATATTTACTTTATATATTTATTAATTACCTAAAATAATTAATTGGTTAAATTTAAACTGAATCAAATATTCGAATATTTAATCGAATTCAAATTCGGATATCAAATTTTTTAATTGGATTCAAATTAGATATTGCCTAATTTAATTCGAATTCAATCCATTTAAACCCCTATGCTACTGCAAATGCTGTGAGTGTAAGGAGGAAATTTGAACTCCCAATTGCCTTTTCTTAGCATTGACATGATATATATTTTTTTGCAAAAAGAAGCAGCAGCAGCTTCATTGATCATGGTAAATATCTGTACAGTAGGCGCTTTGTTGCTAAGTACGTGGGCAACAAAATATATGCAAGTACGTGGGCAGCTTTGTTGCTAAGTCTACTTACATGAACAAAATATCATATTAGCAAAAAGATTGATGAGAGATGTGAGTTTTGGCCAGTGCAGCTGCTCCGTCCATTCAGAAGGTTTTTCTTTGCTTCCTAAAAGCTTCATCAGTTTTTCTGAGTCACTATAAACAAAAAGATCCTGACATGATGATGTAGAAACTGTTTTGAAACCAGCTAAAAGAGCTTTTACCTCTGCTTCATAACTTGATGCAGTTCAGCAAGGACGTCATTCAGCGATGGTTTCTCCTATGGTTCGTTGGAAGATGAAAGATCGTGTGCTGTACCTGTGTTGTTATGTTGAGGTTTCGGTGATGAGTGAAAACTGGCTATATATAAATATATATTTGCACTGTTTAAGGAGATCCAAGGGTTCTGATGAGGGCAGATTTGGCCCTCCAGTGAAATTGTGACACGTCTCCTGCCTGACAACCTGGCCCAAACACCGATCCGTCGACTGACACAGGCGCTGACCTGCCAACCTGGCCTAGGCGCCAACCTGGCCGCCTGACACAAGCGCCAGTTTGACAACCTTGAGGAGTTCACCACCGTACCCCGGTTCTAATGGGATATGACGGGTCTTACCGTTTGAAGGCTTTTCACCCACCTAACTCGCAAGGACTCCAGTATATAAAGACCTCACCCTCCAAAGGGGAGGGGGGATGAAAAATGATGGTAACCCCTGTTCTCTAGCTCTCTCATTTCTCTCCAAGCTCTCTGTAATCAGAATGCTAACTTAGGCATCGAAGAGTCCCCGCCGGGTAAACACCCCCGGGTCCTCTGATTCAGTTCTTGCAGGTCCCTCAGCTCCTGTCGCCTACAAAGGAGAAGAGATCACCTCATGCAGAGGGCAGTCGGGTTGCGATACACCAGGGAGCTCCACCATCCTTTGAGTTGCAAGCTGCCTAGGTGCAGGTCAAACGATGAGTCCACCAAGGTAGCTCACCATCAGGGAGCTCGGCATAGCTCTCCACCAGGCAGCTCTCCACCAGGGAGTTCGTCACCAAGTAGCTCTCCACCAAGGAGTTCACCACCAGGGAGTTCGCCACCAAGTAGCTCTCCACCAGGGAACTCGCCACTAGGCAGTTCTCTACCAGGGAGTTCACCACCAAGTAGCTCTTCACCAAGCAGTTCGCCACTAGGGAGCTCTATCACCCTTTGAGTCACAAGCCACTTGGGAGCAAGTCAAATGACGAGGTACTTAGCCAAAAAAAATTGATACATCACAAAAATTGGTACGTGACCAGAAACGGTTACATCCGGTTCCATTGGAGACTTTTCAAACACCAGTAGGTAGCATGCTTTCCATATTAAGTACAATAAGATGCATCCCTTGCTGAAAAGGGTAGAGACCATGTGTGAGTTTTCCGTGTTTCTTAGTGAGCTCAGCTTGACGATAACGTGGGGTGGGCTGGACTTTATCTGGGTTCAGTCTTGTTTGCCCATGGCACCAAACTGCACAGGCATATGAACAAGTGAAAAATAGATGGTGAACAAACTCTCTGCTTTGCTTGAAAAATGAACATATCTGTTCTTCCTGTGGGAGCCATGCTGCACATTTGCCTTTGGAAGGAATTCCATCCCATAGTAGTTTCAAGATAAAAGGTTTGAATTTGGGGAGGGATATTTTGTTTCCAAAAGAATTTCCAATTGAGAAAGGCTGTTGAGCCCGATGATGGGGATTTCATTAAGTGCCTGCTGTAAACTGATGACACCACGAGTGTCCCTTTTGGAGACTTCATATATATGACGAGAGAGAGAGAGGAAGGTGCGAGACTATTCCTTATTATTGTTGGTTCCAGGAACCATCGCTATTTAGTAGGTCAACAACCTTCATTCTGTGGTCGAACTGATGCTCATCCGGATTTGGTGTGGGTACACACCGTACACCCCCCGTTGTAGTTGGAATCCATGGTCATAGAAATGCTTTTTCGTGCCATCCTTTATCAATCAGGTCATGTTTGACTTGAGATCTGGTATAATGGTCTGTATTTGCCCCCACCAGGTTGAACTTTTTTTACTTTGCCCCGAATAAGCTAGATTTGTGGAAATATTTTCCTTTGATGACACGACTTAGAGGCATTCAAGGTTACTTAATAGCCTCCAAAATTGCTTACTGAAGAGGACGTTTGACCCCAAACTTTACTCCACGGGAGGACATAGCCCGCCTTGCTCCAAACCCAAGATATAAATCTCTCAACCTAAGTCTCTCAGCCCATCCCAAAAGGCAAATACAAATAAGATTATCTAATTCTTGAATTGGGTAGACTTATAAGATCTTCAAAAATTAACTTTCTTATCTGATTTGGGGTATGTGAAATGGCATTGAAACTGGTGAATCCTTTCAACAACCCGCCCATTTTAGCTAAGCAATCTACTGGTCTATTCGCTTCAGGGTACACATGTTTTAAAGAGAAGTTGCAGAAGTCAAGAAGCCTTTTAATTTCAACTACATGGTAATGAATACTCCATGGGATAACGGATGAATTGAAAAGGCTTACCATTGTAGAGTTATCACATTCAATCTCAATATTAAGATAACAATGATTAATGCAAGTCTTGACTCCATCCCGAAGCGCCTTTATTTCTGCTTGAAGGGAGGTGCATAAACCATAAGGACTTGCAAAAGCTTTGATAAATCTGCCTTTCTCATCACGAATCAGACCTCCCCCACTTCCAATACTTGGGTTTCCTCAAAAAGCCCCACTAGTATTTAGTTTACCTTTCCATGTGCAGGAGCTTGCCACGTTACCCATTTGTATAGTTTTGGTTTGATAGGCTTGGGGGGGATTGGGATACCAGTTCTCCACCAATCATTTGTGTCTTCAATATTGGGTAATGAAATAACTTTATCAATTTCAACCAACCATTTTATGATACTTGGATTACCTGGCTTGCAGGGATAGACTTACCACCATAGATTCTTCTACACCTTTTCACCCAGATTACCTGGCTTGCAGGGATATGTTGGATTATTTGGATCACCGAAGGCAGCACCCTAAGAACTTGGTTGTGATGGGAGTTGGTGTTGCAAATACTCCACCAATCTAAGATACGATCTCTGTGTTGTGAAGTGAATTGGAATGCCAAATTTTTCTGCAAAAAACTTTCAACATTTTGTAGCTAAGATTCCATTTGAAAAAAGGTGATCAAATGATTCTTCTTTAGCATCTTTGCAACACCTACATTTAGAGGATAGCATTACCCCTTTTTGTTTGATAGCCATGTCCACTGGGATTGTTTTATTAAGAAAGCGCCACATAAACATGGAGATCTTGGTGGGGATACCTGAATTCCAAACATTCCTTGACTAATTTACTTGAGTACCCTGTGATCAGATGACATCCAAGTTGATCCAACTGTGAAATTTCCATTATTTGTACAAGTCCAAACTAGCCTGTCATTTGTTTCCGAAATTACAACCTCTAAATTTATAGCAATTTCTTGGATATTCTGATTAACATTAAGAGAATCTGGGAAATTCCATGAACCATCCTCGGTGGTAACATTGCAGATTTTAAAATCAATTACATCCTCCAAAATCATTAAGTTTGATAGGAGACCCTTACTAGTCCAATTGTGGTACCAAAAAGAAATATTTCCTCGGCCCACAATCCATTTGCTATTCATTGTAGTTTGATCACTGACTTCGCAGATTTCTTTCTAGAATTTTGATGAAGACATATGATTTGATACGAGGCAAGGAGGTCTATCATTCAGATATCTTGAATGAAAGAAATTTGTCCAACTAGAATTATTTTGGATTAACTTGAAGCAGGCTCTCATTCGAAAAGCTTTGATGATCTCAAATAAAGACCTGATCCCCAATCCACCTTCCTCCATGAGTTTGCAAATTCTTTCCCAATTTATCCAGTGGTGCTTTGGCCCGTACTCAGAGTTTCCCCATAGAAATTGGGCAAGAATTTTGTAAATACTATGAATTACTTTCTTAGGGGGACTTGTTGTACTCAGAACATGAATTGTCATACTTTGAAGCACACTCCGAATAAGAGTAAACTTGCCTCCAGGAGTTAGTAATTTTGTTTTCCAGCCTTCTAACACCTATCTTATTTTTCCAATGAGCATATCAAAATCCCTTATTCTTAATTTCTTCCTTCCAATTAGGGCTCCTAAATACATAAAAGGGAGTGCTTTTTTTGAAAAACCAGTCACTTGGGCGATCATCTCAATTCTTTGCCTTGGCATCTTCTCAGAAAATAAAACACGATTTTTGCTTGTTAATTTGTTGTCCCAAAACTTCTTCATAAACTTTAAGAAATTCCATAAGATTTTTTAGGCTTCTTTTGAGACTTCTTATAAAGACTATCATGTCATCTGCAAACAGACTATAAGAGGTTTGGAAAGTATCTCTTGGCATTTTAAAAAAACTCTATATAACCATTGTGATAAATTTTGTTGAGACCTCTACTTAAAACTTCTTCAACAATTATAAACAGGCTAGGAGATAGTGGATCACCTTGGCGCAAACCTCTTGAAGATTTGAAATAGCCTATCGGGAATCCGTTGATCAAGATAGAGAACCAACAGTTACAAACTCCAAGTTTAATTAGATCAATCCAAGAGTTATTGAACCCAAATTTACGAAGAGTTTTGAAAAGGAAATCCCAATTTAGCCTGTCATAAGCTTTAGCCATGTCCGGTTTAAGAACTATTTCCTCCCATAGAGCATCCAAGAGTCATTGAACCCAAATTTATGAAGAGTTTTAAAAAGGAAATCCCAATTTAGCCTATCATAAGCTTTAGCCATGTCCAACTTAAGAACTATTTCCTCCCATAGAGCATCTATTAATTTCACTAACCATCTCTTGAACAATGGAAATGTTTTCCCCTATATATTGGCCTTCTACAAAGGCACCTTGTTCTGGAGAGATGATATGAGGAAGCAAAGGTTTCAGCCTTTTCGATAGCAATTTTGCAAAATTCTTGTAGAAGAAGCCACATAGACTAATTGGTCTAAAGTCTAAGAACTGCTTGGGATTATCAATCTTTGGAATTAAAACAATGAAAGTAGATGTGTAATACCTGGGGAGACAGTTAGTGATGAAAATAAATTTGATGGCTTTGCAAACATCATCTCCAACTATGTCCCAGGAAAAAGTGAAAAAAAAAACACCATTGAAACCATCCGTACCTAAAGCTGAATCCACGTTCATTGAGAAAACAATGTGCTTGATTTCATCAGAGTTTGGAACTCATGTCAAGTTATTGTTATCCTTTCTTGTAATTAAATGAGGTATAGACTGGAGCAAGTAGTCGTGATTCAATACTTACTCCTCAGAGAGCAAGTTTTCAAAATAGCTTACGGCTTGTGTTTTTATGAGATTCATGTCATCAGTCATAGTTTCACTAATCTCAAGTCTTCTTAAAGCAGATTTGTTTCTCACAATTTTGATAGAAGTGTGGAAGAAACAAGAATTTTTGTCACCTTCCCGAAGCCATTTTTCTCTAGATTTCTGTTTGAGAAAGATTTCTTCTTGTAAAAGAACTTGTTCTAGAGAAATCTTTGCATTGAGCAGATTTTGTTGGTTCTCATAGTTGTTGTTGACGAGAATCATATTTTCAGCTTCAAGAACACCCTTCTCTGCATTTAACACATTTGCAAACACATCTCCAAAAATTTCCCGGTTCCAATCTTTTAAACATTGCTATTGCCGCTTCAATTTAGAAGAGAGGATAAACAGATCATTCCCCTCGAGGGGTTGATTCCAAGAGTGTTGTACTAAGTTATGAAAATCTGGGTGCAAGGTCCACATATGTTGAAAGCGAAAAGGTTTCGGACCATGAAGCATGTTGTCCTTAATAGTCACTAGTAGAGGGGAGTGGTCCAAACAAGATCGGTTTAGATGTTCAACTGTTAAATTTTTGAACTAGTCCAGCCAAGCTTGGTTGACGAAAATACGGTCCAAACGAGCCCATGAAGTACCATTAGTCCAAGTAAGCATGGGCCCAATGTAGCCCATATCAATAAATCTGCCATTGTCAATTAAATTTCTGAATTCCATCATAGGTCGATTTGAGTAGCTAGAATTTTCATTTTTGCTAATACGTTCTGAGAGCTCACTTGTAATATTGGAATCTCCACCAATGATCCAAGGCCGGTCACAAGCTGTAGCAAAATTCAATAATTTGCTCCATAAATTTCTTCTGATTTGGTAGTCACAATTAGTGACATCACTAGCATAAGAGACTTCGAAAGTAATAAATTGAGTGCCATGGTAGACTTCCCTTAATTGGGATGGATCCCTTCCAAAGCACCCAAATCTTGGCTACATCATTGCCATTTGTCATGCCAAGATCTCTTTTTATGGAATTCAGATTTGTAGCATCAATCATGGGCTCCATTAAGGCAATGATAGAAAAGATGGTGAATTTGAATAAGTTTTCTTAATCTACAAATAGATTTCTTGTTTCTTATACCTCTAATGTTCCAAAACAAAGCTTTTACCATTTTAGAAGGTTGGAGAGGCATATAGGCATCATCTTGAGACTTTCAAGTCTTCCTTATTCGTCTAACCCGGTTCAACAGGCCCGTTGGCTTGATCTGTTCCTCGGCCAAGTCTTGGGCAAACCGGGTTGGATTACAGGGGCTTCCCGGAATACTTTCTTCTGCTTCCGGCGTGTCGGGAACCACTAGTGGAGCACCATGATCGATCAGGTCCTCTTCTGAAGTCGTCGTTACTCTTCTTATGGCCTCTTTGAATTTGAACTGCAAATTTTTGTAAAAATCTTTAAGCGAGGTGATTACCTCGTTAAAACTATCATTCGTCATTCTTGGGCGACCATCTAGTTGAGGTAGGCATCCCAATTGCTTTTCTAGTTGGAGAAGGAGACCCAAACGCTTCCAGAAAAGCTTCCTCTACAGCTTGACGAATACCTTGAGCTAACATTTCATCATCACAGGAGATGTTTACTTGAGTAGGAGATTCCGAAACTTCAATGGTTGGGTTTTCTTTTACAGGCGAAACTGTCCCAAAACGGCTAATTGCACCAGTGGGTTTCCAATCTGTTCTTTGAGTAGATTTTCTTTTGCAATTCAACTTCGACTACACCGGGTTCGTGTTGGTTTCAGACTGAACCATATGGTTATCACTCAAAGATTTTGATCCTTCTGTAGTTGGGGAAGGATGTCGTTGTTCTTTTGTAATCTTCTTACAGTTCTCTGCGACCTGACCCACTTTATGGCAATTGTCACAGAAAGTAGGAATATTTTCATACACTACCTTTTGAAAGAAACCACCTTCTTTGCCTAGACCAATCCATATTTTTTCAGGCCTCAGTTTTGTGATATCGAGTTCAACACAAACACGAGCTCCTTTGCAGAGGTACAGTGCATCGTGGCAAAAGGAACTTTAAGAACCTTGCCCACATTACCTGCAATAGATCTGAAGTAAGAGTCTCCAAATAGAAAAATAGGAAGTTTAGGAAAGGAGATCCAAATAGGGAGAATGAAGGGATCCTCCCTAGAACAAAACTCCGGCGACCACCAGAAAATTTTGAAAAGAAAGCCCTTCACGTAAAACCTCTCACAGCCAGACATTTAAGAAGTCTTCTTCGTCTACAAAGCGAAACAGGAGATGAGTGTAATCAATCACTGAAATCACAAAGTCCTTCTTCAGGTTGAATCTGGAGGAAAGCAGAGATTTGATCTCAGGAATAGGTGGTCTCCCGTGAGAGACTTTTGCCACCAACGCTAAACGAAAAGGTTCACAGGCTTTTGAGATTTCTTCCGAAGAAAAGAAGCAAGCTGGTTCACCAAACTGAGTGAAAGATGGGGCTTTGAGTTCGATTTGAACCTGATCAAGTGCACAGGAATCCGCAATGATAGCAGTAAAGCATCTTTTAGAGGTCTGACCCGTGTCAATAAAGCTTGGAGAGGATGCCATCTTATCTAAATTTATCCACCAATAATCTCGAGTACATTTCTAAAGTGCTGAATGATTTTTTTATGGCAGGAGGGTGGTTAACATGGTGTAAACTGGAATTGGTTGTGCCACTGTCTTGATAAGTGTGGTTCTTCCTGCTTGTAAGAGGAATTCAGAACTCCGGGAGTTGACTTTTGCCTTGACTTTGTCTACAGGCTTTTGGTGTGAGGAGGAATGCTTTTCCTTTAAACCAATCCAAGCTCCCAGGTATTTTGAACCTATCATAGGTTTTTTTGACATGTAAAGCTGTAGAAATAAATTTTTTACGTTGCCTTGCAACATTCTTGTTGAACATGATGGTGGATTTCGCATGATTTATGCATTGACCTGAGAGGGTTTCAAATTCTTGAAGAATACAAGCAAGTGCTCGGCTTGGTGTTCTTTAATTCTTTGGGGAGTTGTTCTGTGTGGAAGAAATCCTTTACCATGCCACATGTCATTCCCAATGATATCCTAGTATTTCTGGTAAAAATAAGCTGTGAATCTGTTAAGGCCTAGGGCTTTGTGGGGATTAATCTAGTTTACAACTGTTGGTATTTCCTCCTCATTTGGATCTAATAGAAGAGACTCAATCTGGTGCAGTTGCAGTTCAGGGATGTTGAGAGATTCAAGAATTGTGGGATCAAAGGATTCAAGGGTGCCTCCAGTTTGCATGATGGCTTTCAGAAATAATTTGGAAACTTCTTTTTTGTTAGAGATCCAAGTCCCGTCTGACTTGTAGCCAGAAATTTGAGTTTTTGATGTTTTTTCTTTTGGCTATTTAATGAAAAAAACTTGATGTTTTTGTCACTATCTCGGAGCCACAGCTCTCTAGAATTCAGTCACCACAGTTGCTCTTCTTTTTGCAACCAATAGCTGGTACCCTTGTTGGAGAGATTTTAATTCTCTTGCATTTGCAGAAAAATTGTAGGACATCTGAAGATCTAAAATGTGGTGTGGTAACCTTTGGAAATGTTCTTGTATATGACCAAAACATTCTTTGTTCCATCGTGCAATTTTGCACTCCTTGAGTTTAGAGGTGACTTTGAACCAAAGCTGACCATGATGTGGACTGGACCAAGCTTAAGCTTTGGAAATTATTGAGTGACAATTTGGATGTTCAATCCAAAAAGGTGGGAAGTGGAATTGATATATAAAACGAGGATGAGTGATGTTGGTGCTTAATTTTGCGGGTGCATGATCCGTAGAGATTATTGGAAGATGTGTGAGTATAGTGTGGGGAAACAATTTCACCTAGTCTGGTGCTGCAAGAGCTCAGCGCCTCAGCCTAGTCGCTCAAGTACTTTGGTCGGACCAGTCTGGCCGTTTGTCCAGGTCAGGTGAAAGGGGGACCAATAAAATCCAGGTCTGTTCAGTATGAAATGTGACTGAGAATCACAAATACATGCTGAATAATGAAAAAGAATTGTTATTATCTCCATCTGTAGATAGGATAACTAATGAACTTATAAAGGAGAACAAAATTTACCCACCACACAAATTTGCAGCAATCCAATCAAAGAAAATTTACACAGAAAAAAAGCAACCAGATGGATCTGCTAATCACACCAAGATTACTTTCTTTAAATTATGTTAGGTGCCATTGCCACTTCTATTTGTAACCTTTTAAGTTGGTCAATACAAATTTTTGAAAATTGTCTTGTCACCAGACCACTTCCACTAAAAAAAATATAGGCATTGAATTGGGTATTGGCATTTATAGTAAATACCAAATTTGACATTTTCAGAAGATTAAGGAGAAGGGAGCTAAGAAAGTAGGCCAATCCTCAAATGGTTCCATTCGATTTTGATGTGATCCAGTTGCTCTGGAATTCTCTCTATTTCAACTATATTGTATGACATTGCTATTATCTGTTCGATGATCATGGAGTAATCTCTTCCTTATCCAGAATTTAAAGATGGCAATAGAGAAGATCTTGGGGACAGACTTGGTCTACTGTAGGATTAGTTTCTGGGAGCAATTGATTTGTTATGTTGTTTTCATTGTTTGAATGCTCGTTTTTTGTGGGGTGAAATCTCTTTGCCAATGCATTGCAATCTTTTTCTTTAATGAAATTTTACTTAATAGAAAAGAACCAAAAAATTAAAAACAAAAAAAAACAAAAAAGGGAAAGGAAAAACATTTCAATGCCAGACATCCATCCCCATATTCCACAATGAACCACCAAAATTAAGGTTTCTTAGTTCTTACAGAATTCCAAGTAGTTCTTTCAATCCAGTATGACCTTTTTCTCATTTTTCTTCTTTTTCCCCTTCATTTGAGAAAGTGCAAAGCAAAAAATATATTATATTACTATGTAAAAGTTGTAACTTGTAAGATCATGTTCAAGTACGATCCCTATCCAACAAGATGCTACAATACATAATGACCATATTCAATCATACTAGGAAGTTCGCTGGCTTCTAACTTCTACGTGCCTGGATGGGGTTGGGGAACCTTATGTTGGTTCATCGGCAAAACATGATAATCTCACCTTCCTTTCATTTGCAAGGAACTACCATACTACACAGCAACACAAGAATGTGATTTCAATAGTCCTTATAAATTCCAACTCCAACTCTTCCTTGCCGGTTCCTACCAGCAATACTGGGATGCATAAGACAAAAACAAATGTTCTACCACTACAGGTTTTCAAAAATCTTAGATTATTATTATTATTATTTTATCAATAACAATTTCATTAATTCACCAAAGATGTTATATAAAGAAGACAAACACACTTATCTTCCAAGTACAATCAAGAAAACAAAAGAATAGGTAGAGACAAAAAATTACAACTTAGCCCAAAACATTGAATCCCTTTCTGCCCCTTGTTTAGCTAAACCATCAGCTAGAGAATTGGCTGATCTTTTGACCCAACACGTTTTAACTTCTATCTCCCGCACCAGCCACTTAAATTTCCTCTGATTACTGTACCTTCATAAACCATTGTTGTCTACATTCAGCCACCCTATCACCACCTCCGAATCCCCTTCAATTAAGAGTTTCCTGATGTTCATCTCCTTGGCTTTCTGGACTCCTTCCATAACTGCAAAGATTTCAGCCACCGTACAACCCTAAAATGAATGATAGCCTTTAGTTCTTCCACACCTCTCTCAGCCACTAAGAATATCCTGAAGTTTCTTTCTTCCCATATTGTCCAACATACTGCAACCCTCAAACCTCTCCACATAGTCCTTTCCCTTTTCCTACGCCACTTGAAGACAAAAGGGGAAAAAAGGCCCTACAGATCTGATGGAGGGTTCTATCTACACCCAAAGAGGGAAAAAGCCCACTCCCAAATTGACATCGCAAAATGGCAAGACACCAGTAGGTGAAAACCAGTCTCCCCATCCGCTTTACATAGAACACACCAATGGGGTGACAAGCAAGTATTGGGTCGCTTCTTTTGGAATAGATCACCAGTGTTGAATCCTTCCAGATAGGCTTCCCAACAAAAACTACCAACCCTATGAGGGATTGCTCTGCACCAAACCTCATCAACAAGGAAATGGGGGGTTACAGGACTGGTGGATTAGCTTAGGACTTTTAAAAAGGAAGCACAAGAAAAGAAGCCAATGGGGGTAGGAGTCCAAATTCTAGAATCCACCCTTGTGGGGTCTAAGACAACATTATCAAGAAGTTCAAGAAGGCTCGAAATATTAGTGAAGTCTGAATCCCTCAAGGCCCTTCCAAGACACAAATTCCACCCAAGCCCAGAATTGGAGGAGGACGAGGTATTGAAGGATGAAACTAGCTCATTTTTAAGATCAGATAGAGCATACAAAGAAGGAAACCGATCCTTTAGAGGGGCATTCCCCACCCAAGTTTGTTCCTAGAATTTTATGGAGTTGTCGGAATTCAGATCATACCTGATATTGGGGGAGAATACTAGAAGCAGATTGTGAATGGCTTTCCAAGGAGAAAAGCTTGTAGTCCTAGCTTTGATTCCAGCATCCCAACCATTATGCTCCAGCCCATGTATACTTGCCACTATTCTAGCCCATAGCTTCTCCTTCTCCAAGGGGAACCTCCACAACCACTTCCCTAGAAGAGCCATATTCCTTCTCCTAACATTCCCAAGCCCCAAACCACCACAAATTTTACTCTTGGATACTACCTTCCAGCTGACTTTATAATCCCTCTTCTCCTCTCCCGACTCCCACAAGAAGTCTCCCATCAACTTCTCTAACCTGTTAAATACCTTCACTGGGATTTTGAACACAGACAGGAAGTAGATGGGTAAATTAGCAAGTGTGAACTTAATCAATGTAACTCTTCCACCAAGAGAGAGGTAATTCTATTTCCAAGAGGCCAATCTTTTTTCAAACCTTTCCACCACCGGGTTCCAAAAGCTCTCCCTCGTAGGGTTGTCACCTAATAACCCTAAGTAATTCAATGACCACCCCAACACTTTTGCACTCTCCATGACCTCTCCCTCCTCCATATTCACCCCTACTACACAACTTTTCCCAAAGTTCGCCTTCAAGTTAGACATTTGCTCAAACAGTTGTATCACCAACGTCAAGTTCCTGATAAAGCTCACATTGCCACATTCATAGAATAGAATCGTGTCATCAGCAAATTGTGAGTGAGGGGGTTTCCGTCCTCCCGACTCTCCAACATCTAATGAGACCCCTCAAGTCTGCTCTGTGAATCAATTTCCCAAGGACCTCCGCAATTAGTATGAACAAGAAAGGAGAGAGAGGGTCTCCTTGTCTTATACCCCTACTAGCTGGAAAGAACTCTACCACTATCCCTTTCACTAGCATTGGATAATGACAATTTTGGACACAACCCATGGTCCAATTGCATCATCTACCACCAAACCCAAATTTGATCAAAACTTTCCTCAAGAATTCCTAGTCCATCAAGTCATAGGCCTTTTCCAAGTCCAACTTACAGACCACTCCCTTCTTTTTAGCCTTCTTAAAGTTCTCCACACTCTCATTAGCAATTAAGATTTGATCAGTGATTTGTCTTCCACTCACAAAAGCTCCTTGATTTTGTGCGATGATGTCTAGCAAAACCTCCTTCAACCTCAATGACAACACCTTAGCAATGATCTTGTATAGGCCATTAGCCAAGCTAATTGGCCTAAAGTCCTTTAGGTGGGAGGCATCTTTCTTTTTTAGAATCAGAGCTATAAATGTAAAGTTCACACCCGGATTGATAATTCCTCTCCTGAAAAACTCCTCAAACACCAACAAAATGTCATCTTTCAAAATATCCCAACAGTCCTGATAAAAAGCCATTGTGAACCCATCCGGCCTTGGAGCTTTTGTTCTATCCAAAGAAAACAGCCTCCTTAATCTCTTCCGAATCAAATCTTCTTTCCAACCTTCTCCTGTTTTCCTCCCCTACATCTGGCCAATCCAAACCTTCTATCCACACCCTTCTACTTACCGGCCTTCTTAGAATGGATTTAAAGTGCTCCACACAAGCCACGGCTATCTCCTTTTGTTGTGTTGACTCAACTCCACCTACTACCAATTTGGAGATAAAGTTCCTCCTCCTTCCATCCGCCAAAGAGTGAAAATACCTAGTGTTTCTCCCTCGTGCAACCATTTACACTGAGATTTTTGCCTCCAGCTTATTTCCTCCTTATGCAAGCAATCCTCTAACTGTTTTCTGAAGCCTCTCCTGAGTTCCTTATCTTCCTCTCCAAATTCTCCCATTTCTTCTTTAGAGTCAATGTTTTCAAGTTGGTCCATCAACGCTTTCTTTCTTCTAACCTCCCAAACTCCAAAAGATTCCACTCCTTGACCTTTGCTTTCACAAATTGTAGTTTCTTATGGAATCTTATCCCCTCCCAATCCACCATTGGGTTACAACCATACCACCACTCCCTTACTTTATTGGTAAACCCAGGATAGAGTAATCACGTGTTTTCAAATCTAAATGGGGTGGATCTTCCATTCCTTTCCTCCTTACAAATCACTATGGGCCAATGATTCGAGATCACCCTTAGGAGAGCTCTCGAAGCCAAATTTCCCTAATGTTCTTCCCAATCGAAAGAAAACAGGAATCTATCCAACTTAGAGCAGATGGGACTAGATTGGAGATTTGACCATGTAAATGTTTTGTGGGCTAAAGGAATCTCTTTAAGCTCAAAGGCATCCACAAACTTGTTAAACTTCCACATGCTTTTTGTCACCCTCTGATTAATCTTATTGGTTTCCTCCGAGTATCTAATCACATTAAAGTCCCCACCCACTCACCATGGCCCATCCCACAATCCTCTAACATCAGCCAATTCCTTCCACAACTCCTTTCTCTCTTTGTAGTCATTTGGTCCATATACATTTGTGAGCACCCATACATAACCATCCTCTTGCTGCTTAAACTTCATGGAAACCGCATACTTCGCAATCAGCTCCTCTAGGCCTTCAACCGCATCCCTCTTCCACATGGTTACAATCCCCCCCGAAGCACCCCACGAAGGAGCAACCACCCAGCTAACCCCCCTAGCTTTCCATACACTCCTTGCCCAACTATTATTAAACTCCATTCTCTTAGACTCCTGTAACATAACAATATTTGGGTCATACCTCCTTATCACCTCTTTTGTTGTTGCTCTTTTTCTTGCACTCCCTATTCCCCTCACGTTCCAACTAATTATCTTCATTTCCACTTCTTTCTTGACTCCCTCTCTACCTACCCACTATTGTCCCCTTTTCTTCTATCTCTTGTTGCCTCGAACTTCTTATCCCCTTCTGCATCTCTTTTCAGTCTCTCTACTTCACTCAGGTTCCTCTTTGTTTTTATCTCCTTCTTCCTCTTCTGTAGACCTTCTTTCAGCACATTCAGATCTTCCAACCTACACCCCATCTTCCCCACAAATTCTGCTATCATGTCCTCTTTCACTAAATCCTCCACCCCTACCCTTCTTGCACTTTTCCCTCCAACTCTGCCCCTGTCCTTCCCTCCTCGCTTCTGGTCCCGCCCCTCTTCTCTCCTCTCCAACCATCCCCCCTATCTTGTTACCTGCCTCCAGCCATGTTCTCTCCCCACATTCCTCTCCCACTCTACCGTCCTTCCTTTCCTTCCTCTCTACTGACCCCTCCCCTCTTCCTTCCTCCCCATCCCTCCTCCAAGTTAGAATTCCTTCAACTTCACTAAACACTCTTTCAATGATTTCCCACACTTTTCCGTTCCTATACCTCCCTTCCCGCTCCTCCCCACATTCCTTCACTTCCTTCTCCACTACCTCAAACAACCCACCATCTAGCTTGGCTACATATTCATGGGCTACAGTGCATGGCACCGGGATGGAATCTAGAACCAAAGACAAGGAGACACATTAGTAGCACAAACCAAATTCACTTTGTTACCTGGGATTGATGGAAAGGTTGGAAAAGGACTGTTCCCGGCCTCCCTCTCTTGTTCTAGAGGTTGGTAAATGTCTGTCTCCCTGAGTTGGTTGGAAAGTACTTTTGTCCTTTGGTCACTCTAGTGATCTCTCCTCTCTACCCCTGAATCACCCCTAGGAGGTGGTGTTCCTGTTCTACTTCATGTTCTCCCGATTCGCCCCTTCTGTTGTACCTTGCACACTCTGGAGTCTTGGAGATGAATTAGTCTGGTTACAACCTTCACCCTGAAATAAGCTTGCAATATTCCACCCATCCATGTCACCTCCGGCATATACACTGCCCACGTTACCATCATCTAAGCTTTCGTCCAAATCTTCATCTTCCTCACTGCATTGCACCCAACCTTCATCCGCCTCTTCCCTCTCTTCTACTCTTTCCCTTGCATATCTTGGATTCGGCCTGTCTGAGGAGCGTCGCAGGGAGCTAACTTCCTCACAGTTCCAGCAAGGGACCCACTGAAAGTTCCCCTTCTCCAACTTCCGCTGCTGCGGACCTCCCCCATCCATTCTCGCCATTTGGGACGAAGATAGACCAAGTTCACTGTCTAGTAATGGTCTATGTTGTGTCTCCTTACCCCGACCCACGTGACAACTTAAGTTATCACGTGAGTCATTCGAAAAAAACCTGTGTTCGGTATTAGGCCCGCTCGACCCTCCCGCATGACCACTTAAGTTGTCACGTGGGCCCTTAAATGAGTGGCCCGGTTCACTTTCCAACCCACCCACGTGACTTTTTAAGTTGTCACGTGGCTCCTTCCAAATTTGTCCCGATTTAATCTTCAGCCCGCCCAACTCACCCACCACCTTCACCGGCTTGGACCAAGCCATTCTGCTCCTAGAAGCAATCTACTTCTTTGTCACGTCAGCATAAGATGAAGAGCCCGCCCTAATTTTGTTTAATTCAAACCCATTTGAATTAATTTCCTTAAATAGGTTGCCTCGCGCGCTAGCCTTTTGAAGCAGCTAGCAGATTCTGAAGAAATGAGCTTCTTTTGGTTTTCCCCAAACGACACAGTAACCCCAGATTTAACCTTCATCTGCTCCACCTTTTCACCGCCCTCCCTCTTCCCTCCACGTGTGACCACCACCCTCCCATCTCATCATCTTCAACCTTATGACGTCCCTCCCACCATGACCGTTCGACTTCTAAAGCCACCCACACCTTGTACCAGGCTTCATCCGAACAGATATCAAAGAACCTCGGCAAGTTCTCGTGTCTAACACCAGCAACCTGTAACTCCACTGCACTCAGGTTACGTCTATTAGCCTTCACTAAAATACCTCCCAGGCTCTGCACTATATACTCAAGAACAGGGTCCCACCATAGGTGAAATGGAAGGCCTATTAGCTTCAGCCAAACACACCCATCTTGAACTTCGACTTCATTGCAGATTGGGCTCCAGTTCTGAACCTGTATCAGACCTCCATCCACCACAACTGCTTTGAAGCTTAGTTCCCGGTTGCCTACATCAAGCACGGCTTTCGTCTCCACAAAAGGGAACAGCATTGCTTCATTCCCAGCACCTATCTCTCCTGCAACTGTACTCAGAACCTTCTTCCAATCTGTCACCCCTTTATAAGCCACTAACACCATTCTTTTCTTCCATTCCTCCTTCCCCACTCCTACCAATATTCTTCGATGAATAGAAGAGCAAGCAACCACCATTTCAGGACTCAAATGGCCCTGCACTTCTACACTCCCAGAGGTACCAATCGGTGCTGCCTCCTCCTGAGTTTTTTTACTCTGGTCTTCAAGCTTTTGTCCAGTTGCCTTCCCTCCATCCACTCCCTTCTCTTCCGAAGCTACAAAGTAAGACTGCAGCACCTGCACAAAAGCCACCCACCCTTTCTGCAATCTCCCTTCCGGCACACAAAGCATTTGTTTTCCATTTGTTCCAAAAAACTCCACTACAGTGACGAACCACCCCTTCTTGTTTCTATTCAGTTCTGTTACATCTCTTGCCTGGAACTGACATGGAATTTTTCCAACCATTCAACTTACCAGAGTTGATAGCCCCATCTACGAAGCCTTTCATCCATGCTATAACCTCCTTTGACACCAACACTGTCGCCCTGTTATTCTCTCTGACTTTCAGTACAACCTTACCTTTGGTCCTTTCCTCTTCGAACTTGAACGTCTGGCTTCGATCGACACCTCAGACCTCCATCTTCCTACTGCTCTGAATCCTCTCTTGCCCTCCATCAAGAGGCCCTCATTACAATGCTACAGAACTCATTACAATTTCCATCAACCATTAGCTGATCTCCTTGTCCATTTAAAATCTTAGATTATCACCTAGACTGAAAATCGATCAGCTTCTTGAAAACCTCAACTTCTAACAGATCTTCAAAACCTGTAAAGTCATAAACCACCAAAAATCCATACTACATTCCAATGATCCCTAGCACCCCTGATACTACCATGCTTTCATGCGTTTTAGAATTTCTGTTAAACTGTGACCCCCCTGAGATGCAGTATGATAAAGCTCACCTTCCTTTATAGAAAAACTTCCACTAATCCACCAAATTATGCTTGCACCATAACAATTCTTACCTTCCACCCTTCTAATGTCCTAGAAACCACCCAAATAACCTGTAATTAAAAATCATAAACCATCTCTACTCTATTCTTCTAGTAAATGATACGTGAGAACCATAGCTTGTCATTGGTCCATTACTTAGCAGCAACTACAAGAATTTAGCTGAGGTAAATCAATTAAGATTTAAAGATGCATATGAAGTGTTAATCGAGACCCGGTTTATTCATATTCTTTAAAAAACATCTAATGCATACTATTGAGAAAACTAAATTCGCAATATGATACAATTTACAAAGAAATCCTAGAAATAGAGAAGATGCAAGTCTTTGTTATTAAATCCAAGCTTTCAGCAACCACAAACAAGTTCTTATGATCATCTGCCTTTCGAGGCTAAAATAAGAACTGCTCGAGAAGAAACACTTAATTCCACTTCTTCAAGCCTAAATGCAAGCACTTAAGATAACTAATACATAAACATCTAAAAATCAGTTTTTTCTAACACCTTCCTGTTTGGTCCATTCAATGCCACACTAGCTTTACCCATGCTATTCTGCATTCATAGAACATTGTTAAGGACTCACACTGATCTTCATCTGATAATAAGGAAATGCTCCTTGCATGCAATTATTCAGAGATTGTTTTCCAACACACTGTTTGGGATCCTACCATGCCTTGAGCAACCACTGGTTTGAAAGAAGTAATACCAGAACTTCTTTGCATTTCCATAAAAGCACTCGAGTACCAGAACTTTATAATGCATTCAAACCAGTTGCTCTGACCACAATCTTAATTGATTTTATGAATGTTACTCTCAATTCATCTATGTAATTCTGCAAGTAAAAGGCTTAGCAATCTTTTCTTACTAGCATCAACAATCTGAGGAAATATAGTAGTAGCCTAGACTCATACGGACTCAGAGCTGTATGCCTACTCATCTGAAAACCAAGTTCCTTGTCAAACTCCCTTTAATGGAGGACTACCTTCACATTAGAAATTGATCAAGTAGCAACCTGTCCATCCTAGAGAAAAATACCTTCCTATGGACCATTTAGTTGACCAAATCAAGTTAATAATTTAAAAATAAACCAGGCCTCAAATCAAAAGGGATGTTGATCAACAGTTCAGTGATCCAACCATCTGGTGTGGCAGCTGAAATTTTGACATCACATGAAATAGTGATAAAATAAAGAGGAAAAAAAACATGGCCAGGATTTCATTAAATGATCATATTAGTTCCTTAGGGTGGGGGGAAGGCCTATGTTGCAGCTAACAAGTTGATTGCATTATTTTTTATCAGTTCAGACTTTTAGCAGCTTTATGCTGCTTATTACCTCCCTGACTTTAGCATCTGTAATACAATAGCATGTGCATGGCTAGGTTGATACGATCTAACTTGGAACTTGAAAAGAAAGTTCAAACATCCAAAAACCAAGGGCTCAAAACAACTTCTGACCTCATTCCCATCTTATTGAGGTTCATGGGAGAAAAAAAACGAAGAATATTTGAAGTTCTCTAATGAAGCCAGCTATCACAACCACCCCTAGGGCTTGCCTTAAGGAATGGTAAAATGCAATCAGATCACAAAAACTCCTACTTATGAGAGAGCAATCGGATCCTATTTCAACCTTTTGGTCGCCTACTTAGTATTTAAGCTATTTCTTATTTTTATTTTAGGTACTGATGTGTCAGTTTTAGTTAAAAGAATATTTTTAAATTGTCTTAGTGAAATTTAGTAAGTGTCCATTTATGTTACATGGACCGATAAGAATGTTTCTTACTATTCAAGTTGTAGTAGTTTTAGGAAAGTAGTCAAAGGGCTAGTAAATTGCCCTCTTTTTGTTTATGGCCTGTAAGGGTATCAGAAATTAGAATGAATGATTTATTCAAATCCACGAATTTGTATTCTTGTAAGTTTTTTTCTCTCTTCTTTCATCTTCTGATTTATCTGCATATTCATGTGGATCTTGGACTGTCTACAAGACTTGTCCTTGAAGGAAGGAAGAGAGATTATTTCTCCTAGGAAAAGTTGTCCTATTCTAAAAACACCAGTTAACTATCCTAAACTTGTATGGAAGCTGCTATATGGTTAATAAGTAAATATTATATTCAGAACCTTCTAGGGTATATCAGTAGGGTGGGTTAATATGCCTCAAAGCATCCCTAGGGCTAATTGCCACACCCTGGGTGCAATCTTCAGCCTCCCTGAATTCCTGAATTCATTTAGGGTCCCCCCTTCCTATGGGCCATAAATCCATAAAATGTAGTGTAGGGATCCATGTTTTTCTTTTCTTTTTTTTCTTTTTTATCAGATGGTATTTTTTCATTACTTGTAATCTTTTCCTTGGTTGTCTATTGATAACAAAAAGAAAAAAAAAATGCAACCTTGGTGTACAGAGCTGGGATGAAAGGAATCATGGCATGGGGTCATGGCCTTTGTGAATAAACCCTAGTTGTTTTTAGGTCAAAGTAGAGAAGAAGAAAGAAGAAAGAAAAGAGAAAGAAGAAGGAGAGGAGAAGAGTGTTCGGCCAGACTAGAAGAGAGGATGTTCAAAAGTCTCTCTCCTAGCCGACCCACTTGACTTTTATTAATGAAAAACTTGAGTTACAAGAAAGACAATTTTGTCCCTTATAGAAGATGGGACACATAACTTAAACTCAGATACAATAGACATTTCACTTTCAATAATATACACCAAAATGACCAAAATACCCCTGACTCGAGCATTCTAACACTCCCCCTCAAGCTGGAGAGTATATATCATATAGTCCCAGCTTGTTACAAATGTAATCTATTCTTCCCCGAGACAATCCTTTTGTGAAGATATTTGCCCACTGATTTCCTGAGCTCACATGAAATGTAGTTATTACCCCACTTATCACTTTCTCTCTCATAAAGTGACAATCAACCTCAATATGTTTAGTTCTTTCATAGAAGACAGGGATGAGATGTGAACAGCAGCTTGGTTATCACAGTATAGTTTCATGGGTTTGTCAATTGAGAAACCCATCTCTTGTAGTAGGTTCTTCAACCATACTAGTTCAGATGTGGTATGGGCCATAGCCCTGTACTCTGCTTCCGCACTACTTCTTGCCACCACTATTTATTTCTTGCTCTTCCAAGTTACAAGATTGCCACCCAGGAAGGTACAATATCCTGTGGTTGACCTCCTGTCTGATATAAAGCCAGCTCAATCAGCATCTATGTACCCTATTATCTCAAGAGGTCCTCCTTTTTGGTATAACAAACCACGACTTGGAGCACCCTTTAGGTATATAACAATTCTCATAACAGCTTCCTAGTGAGGAACCCGGGGATATTGCATAAACTGACTCACTACACTCACAGCAAATGATATATTTGGTCGGGTAATGATCAGGTAGTTCAACTTTCCCACCAACCTTCTGTGTCTTCCAAGATCATCGAACTCTTCACCTGCATCCACACTTAACTTGGCATTAAGTTCCATAGGAGTCTCTGTTGGTTTAGCACCTAACAACCCTGTTTCTTTAAGTAGATCAAGAACATATTTCCTCTGACATAGGTTGATCCCCTATTTTGACCTCGCAACTTCTATTCCTAAGAAATACTTTAGCTTCCCCAGATTTTTCGTATTGAAGTGGTCCTGTAAAAATTTTTTCAGCCTGTCAATTCCATTGTTGTCACTTCCAATTATGACAATATCATCCACATACACGACTAGCAAGATTTTTCCATCTTTTGAGTTATAGCTAAACACAGAATGATCAACCTGACACTGTTTCATCCCAAAGGCCTTCACCACTTCACTGAACCTGTCGAACAATGCACGAGAAGATTGTTCCAGTCCATAGATTGCCTTTTTGAGCTTGCACACCTTACCAGCCTCCCCCTGAGCAACAAACCCTGGTGGTTGCTCCATGTACACCTCCTCAACAAGATCACCATGTAGGAAGGCATTTTTTATGTCAAGTTGTAGGAAAGGCCAATCATACATAGTAGCCAATGAGATCAACACCCGAACTGAACCAATTTTAGCCACAGGAGAAAATGTCTCCATATAGTCCACACCATATAACTGAAAATAGCCCTTGGCGACTAACCGTGCCTTCAATCGTTCCACACTGCCATCAGGAAGATGCTTCACTGTATAGACCCATTTACACCCAACAGTGTGCTTACCAGGAGGAAGGGTGGTGAGTTCCCACGTATGATTATATTGTAGAGCAGAGTTCTTCTTCCATGGTTTGCCGCCACCCTAGAGAGGCAAGGGCTTCCTGTACAGTCTTGGGAATGGGAACCGATGAGAGTAATGATATAAACTTGCAATGAGAAGCAGAAAGGTAAGCAGTGGAAACATAGTCTGAAATGGAAAGAGAAGTACAAGTACGTTTACCTTTCCGCAAAGCAATAGGGAGATGAAGATCTGAGGGAGAAGGAGTAGTAGCAGGATTTGTCGGCGAGTGCTGAAGTGGAGGAGGAGCCAAAGCACTTCTGCGAGTATACACTTGAGTAATTGGCGGCCTCTCTGTAGTAACTAGCATATGATGTGCATCTGCAGTAGGAGTGGGAGCTACGGGAAGGGGGTCCACAACCAGAACAGGAAGAGGAACCACAGAGGGAGAAGAAGAGACCCCAGCATTGGAGAAAAAAAGGAACTGACTCAAAGAATGTGACATCAAGGCACACAAACGATTTATGAAACTTAGGGTTATAACACTTGTACCCTTTCTGAGTCCTTGAGTAGCCAAGAAAAATACACTTCATAGCCCGAGCATCTAGCTTGTCTACTCCAGGACCCAAGTGCTGAACAAAACAAACACAGCCAAAGACTCTTGGGGTGAGAGGAAAGGGAGACAGAGTGGGGAACAACACGGAGAATGGGGATTGACTTCCAAGGATTGACATGAGCATCCAATTTATTAAAAAATAGGATGTAAGAACAGCATCACTCCAAAAGTGCTTTGGGACATGCATATTGATCATCAAGGACCGAGCAGTTTCAAGAAAATGTTTATTTATCCGTTCAGCTACATCATTTTGTTGCGGGGTGTAGGCACAAGAAGTTTGATGAATTATTCCATGATGTTCTAGGTATTGCTGAAATGATGAGGAGATGTATTCTTTGGCATTATCAAAGCGAAGTATTTTCATATGAACACCAAACTGAGTGCGTATTTTAGCATGAAATTTCTGAAAAATAGAGAACAATTCACTACGGTTTTTCATAAGATAGATCCATGTCATCATTGAAAAGTCATCAACAAAGATTACAAAATACTTAAACCCATTGTATGACACCACTTTAACTGGACCCCATACATCAGAATGAACTAAAGCAAAAGGACTTGAGACATGACTATCAGTTCTTGGACTAAATGAGACTCGATGATGTTTTCCCAACTGACATGACTCACAATCTAATGATGAAAGATGACTCAAGGAAGGAACTAGCAGCTTCAAAGCCTTGAGAGAGGGATGACCAAGTCTGCAGTGGCATTGGAGAGGAGTAAGAGACGACTGAAAAGCCAATGGAGGGCCACCACCATCAAGGTAATACAAACCACCGGCTTCATGTCCTCCACCAATCTTCGTCCCCGTCTTGAGATCCTGAAACACATAAGAAGAATGATAGAAGGTTACGGAACAATTAAGGGACTTAGTTAATCTACTAACAGACATAAGGTTAAAAGGAAACTTAGGAACATATAAAACAGATGCTAAAGACAATGAGGAAAGATCAACATCACCAACACCACAAATAGGAGATGTAGAACCATTAGCAACTGTAACTGTCTGAGATGTGGAGGTGCGAGAAAGGGAAGAAAATACATCAGGAGTCCCAGACATATGGTCCAAGGCGCCAGAATCAATGATCTAGGGTGAAGCTTTGGAAGCTAAACAAGTCATACCTTAATGGGCAAGTGTAGCCGTGTTCTGCTAAGATGTTTGAAGGAACTGCTCATATATTGCCTATGGTACACTCACCATTTCCTGCCTGGAAGCACAAGTGGGTGTGGAGGGGGTTGATGCAGTTTGCTGACTTTCAGTAATTGTGCTACTACTCTTAGATGTAACATGGTTAGCCCAAGTGTTGGGTGGACCATGCAAATCATAGCAGAAATTAACGGTGTGCCCCTCTAAGCCACAATGTGTACATTTTCTCTGAGCATTACCCCTTCCTTTTCCATAGCCTCCCCCTGACTCACGACCTCCAGTCCAGCCATCGGCCTGGTTAAACATGTGTCCACCCTAGTTGCTTGGAGGACCACTGCTGCCACCACCACTTCTACTTGCACGACTACTCCCTTTAGTCACTACCAAACCAAATCTATCAGAGAAGGAAGAATGTTCCACTGGCTCAATGGATGTCCTCTTAAGACGGGCAAAAACTTCTTCAAGTGAGGGGAGAGCTGATCCCCCCAATATGCCCTGACAGGCTCAAACTCAACCTTCAAGCCCACAAGAAACCTAGTCACATCAAGCTGTTCACGTTGCTGTTGTTGGATCTGGACATCTGATGTTAGAGGGTGATACACATTTAGCTCATTGCGGATGTTTCTCAAACTTGCAAAATACTCTTCTATGCTTTGACTTCCTTGCTTCAAATTGAAGTACTCTTGATATAACTAATATACCCTAGTTGTGTTGTCTTGTCCAGAGTACAATTTTTTAGCATGATCCCAGATCTCTTTGGTTGTGTCTAGGAACATGAAGTTCACACTAATCTTTGGTTCCATGCTGTTCCAAAGCCATGTCATTATTTGTGCATCATCTTGTTCCCAATAACTGAACCTAGGAGAATCAGATGAAGGTTTCTCCTCCCTCACATGTTTTACTTTCCTCTTGGCGTTCAAGAACACCTCCATAGATTTTGCCCATGGTACATAGTTCTCACCGTTCAACTTGATGGATGTCATTTGAACACTTAGATAATCTGAAGAGAGCATGATGCCTGTTTTGTTGTCATTCCCAACTACAGTTGAAGCCATCTCAATTATGTCTCCTCTAAATATACACCACAATCTCACACTTGTCACAAGACTTATCTCACTTACAATACCACCAACCCACTTTCTTCAATTGCACATTACACACTACACTCTAAAGTTGAAATCATTCAGTCAACACATCAAACATTTGGACTGCACACTATAGGACCATTTACCACCAAACACCACTACTGAAATTACTCAATCATTTCATCAAACACTTGTTCTACATACTGCAAAACTGATTACACACAAGGTCTAGGGGTTCACTTTTAAGCATTTAAAAACATAGATATGTCGGCCACCACAACACAATCAACACCACACCACTGCTGTCGTGGACATCAGCAGTCTACCACTCTTCTTCCAGCACACATGTGAGCAAGAAAACACAAAAAAAAAGACATGACTGATATGTGTATCAGTTTCACCCAGCACCACAACAACTAACTTTCGAAACACAAAAAAAGACCTACTGTGAAGCTGGCGGCAAACCCAGGAAGAAGACAACAGCAAGAAAACGAACACTAGACATTAATGCTCTGATACCATGTGAATAAACCCTAGTTGTTTCTAGGTCAAAGTAGAGAAGAAGAAAGAAGAAAGAAAAGAGAAAGAAGAAGAAGGAGAGGAGAAGAGTGTTCGGCCAGACTAGAAGAGAGGATGTTCATAAGTCTCTCTCCTAGCCAACCCACTTGACTTTTATTCATGAAAAACTTGTTACAAGAAAGACAATTTTGTCCCTCATAGAAGATGGGACACATAACTTAAACTTAGATACAATAGACATTTCACTTTCAATAAGATACACCAAAATGACCAAAATACCCCTGACTCGAGCATTCTAACAATCTTAAATTGATAGTAAATTGTATAGAAAGGCAATAGTGTTGTATTGATAAGAAAGTAGAGAAAAATACTTGGAAATAGAAATATTGGATCCTTTTTTTGATAAGTATAGAAATGTTGGATCCTTATTCAATATGTCCTTTCTTGTGACGCTTGCATTAAAAGTGTGTAAATGTCAACACTCTCTGCTAACTTTAGCTTAGAGAATAATCAATTTATCACAGGAAATGTCAAGCAAAGTGCCAACAAAGCTGGAAAGGGACAGACTGGATCTAGATCCTATTATTCTCAAATGCTTAACATGAAATCACATCTTTATAAACCATTGATCAAAAACTAAAAAAGCTACTCTATCCACAAGATTCCATCTTAATGGGCATTCTAATATTACATAATTAAGCTTCAGCATAGAGAACCTTGTTGAGCTGGATTTAAATGCTTCTAATCTATACCATGATGCAAAATCAGAAATGCAGCATGATTAGATTGTTTTTTTAGAGTAAATGTTCATGAAAGCTCAAATGCATCTACACAGTCTTTATTCTTAAATCTGGGTTAGAACTCCATGGTGTGTCCAAGATGCTCATAGGGATATCCAAGTTCCATGGCATGATTTTGACTTCCAAGTTCCAACTGATTATAACAAGATGCTAGCCAGAAAAGAAAATGAAGATAAAGAGATAATATAATTCTAGAATAACTCTGATTCTTCATTTCTCGTTGCTTTCAACCTTTTTTTGATGAATGGTTGCTTTCAACTTTCTAACACAGTATTGACATGATCAAATTTTCCCTTTTCCTTTTTCTATCAGTATTGTTATTGAAGAAAGAAAGATCATGATAGAGCTACACTAGTTCCCTCCATACAAAATAGATTCATTATTCCAGTTAAAACTGAAACATAAAGAAGGTGACTTAGTAGAACTTTTAGGTCACATTCTTAAAACAGGAAAACTAACTAAAGAGGAAGGAAACTAGTAATGTAGGACATGCATCAGACTAAATCTCACCTATGTGGTAGTAGCAGTCCAAAAAGGAGAGCAATATGGTCACATTTTCAAAAGTATTAAAAATATGTAAATAAGGGAATGGTCCCTCAGAATTTGATAGACAACAAATCAGCTTAGTAAAATTTACAGATATACTAGAAAACGTTTCAAGTACAGTGAACCTTACAAAATTGACAGATGTTAAAGTCAGAATAATGGCAGAGCACAAAAAACTCCTACATTATTAATCTAGTAAAAATCAAAATTTTCTTATCATTAAATATACAAAAGAAATATTGTAAGGAAACATGATCATGGTCAGATGTACCATAAGTTCTGTCTTGTTACTATTCTTATCATGCATATGAAAAGAACATTTGTACAATATGCCATCCATAGAGGCACTACTTTTATATTTGTTGCAGAAATAAAAAGCTGATCCCTCGGAGTATCGAACATATTATCATGACAAAAGGAACAAGTCATCAATTTGACCTGTACAAATATGATTGGAACTGATCCTGCCACTTGTTTCTTCTCCTTCAGCTTGAGCATTGCCAACTTAACAAACTCGTCCTCAAAAATGCAGACAAGAACAAAACTTATTAAAGAGGTCATCCTACCAATCTTTCAGCAAGAAAACAAGCTTCTCCCACAAATTAAAGCATGTTTACTGGTCTAGAGGTTCCCTCCAATGTTATCTCCAAACACATTTGTATTTGCATCCTGCCATGGTTTGGTTGCTACAATGCTACTTAAAAACCCCTGGCTTCCAAGAACTAAGTCTCACTTTTCCTCCAATCAAACTAGTAAAATGAAATTTATAGTTGCCACAAGTGGGAGACTCTTATAAGATGCACATGGAAAAAATGACAATGCCAGCAGTTTAATAATGTAGGCAGCACCCCCCATCTCTGATGACTTTGGAGTAAGACATAAAAATTGACAGAACAAAGGCTCTGAAACACAGCCATGATGTAAACTCACTTTATGAGGAAAGAAAGATGAAAATGAGTGTTCTTAAGCTGGCATCAAGACCCTGGTTCCACCCAATACATGCAAACATAAAGCGAGACATACAGTTACAATCACAGAAGACTTTGCACTGACATATCTGACAACTTCCAGACCCCTTTCAACAACCTCCTCATGAGCAACATTTAGACTCTTCTTCAAAGCATCCAATAGCTTCCATAACATAAAATCTAGAAAAGATCTGACAGTTTCAAAGGTCACTCTCCCAGTAACATCCAGAACAAACTTCCTATTGCTCGGAACTGCCAACGTAGATGACACTTTACCAACCCATCCATTGTCCTTAATCCCATCGAATGAGTTTCTTTCTTTTTGTTCCAACGGTAATAATGCCCTTTGCTCCGAAACCTCATCTTTAGCTATAGTCGGGCATTCACCTTGTTCAACAGTCAATGCGGAAGAATCTGAATCTGAAGCAGAAGTGGTCAATACCTGGTGCGATGTCCTGACAAGGGTTTCCACAGCTCCATTACAGACAGAGACCAATATGTCCCTCACTTTCGTTTCGTGCTGGGGGTTGGTCATACCGGAGAATATTTCATCATAGGTGTTGATCTCCATTGTCTTGTCGAGATAAACAGCAACAGCTGTGCTCACAAACAATTGGATGCAATCACCTATGAGTTCTTTGCACTTATCGCTGCAGACCACATTAACCCATCTCGGGAGGGATGCGGAATCATATCCAAGACGGGAAACACTCTCCTGTATGTTTGGGGGCGAACCTCCCGAAGATTGACGATCAGAGAAGAAAGCCAAGACCAAGCTCCTGGCAAAGCTACCAACGACAACAGAAGCAAAACCCGACCCAGCCGTAGTGAAAAGCCTGTCCATAACCCGGTCGGAGAAACTAGAAGTGGACTGTGCTCCATTGTCATTCCCTGCTTCAGAACGATAACCTCGCAAAATTCCCACGGTCAGAGCTTGCGTGACCCTTACCAGCGACTCCGAGAACTCTTCGGACCTCGCAATTTTGGAAATCTGCCTCAAACTGGTTGGAATTTGATCAGAATCTGACTGAAGAAACTCTTTCAAGTCCCTGGACACGATTCCCATAGTATCTGCGGAGTCAGAAATCAGTTCGGCCACAGAAACTAAAGCTCCCATGAGTTTAAAGAATCTCTTCCTCTTCTTGACCACCGAAGGCAAATTATAAACTTTATAAACGCCAAATCCGGTGAAACCCAAGGCCGCAAGGAGCAATAGCCATTTCTTCCTTCTCCGAGAAAAATCCAAACCCTTCTGCACCAGCTGCAGCTCCATAGAGGAGGAAGCCGAAAACACTAGAGCTCCGAAATTTAAAACCCTAGGATCCTTAATGCACATAAAATTAGATGTTAGGATGCGGCTCATCCAAAGAGGGTGGAAGAACAAAATATCGGACAGTCTTAGGGTTTTGTTTTCTCTAAGAAGTGCAGAGCCACGCCGGATGATGAATTAATGGAGAACCGATTCAAGACAGACAAATTGTTTATGGGTGGGAGATACGGAAAATCGAAAAAAAAAAGATGATAAAACAATTAAATTAAAAAACAATAATAATAAAAAAAGCATAAATAAAAGAAGACGAACCTGTTGAGGGAGGAGATGACGTTAATATCGAGCGTTGCAGGGTTACTGTGTTGTCTTCGTCGTTCGTCCCAATCCACAACAACAATTTCTATTTTTTCTAGTTTTCTATGTAAAGATAGCTAAGAAACCGAGCTGGGAATAAAGAAGTTAATAACTTGTAACCGAACGAAACCGAAAGGAGACGTGTGGTATTGGTACGCATAAGATGATCAAACTCTGGAGACCATTCGCGCCAAGAGGATTGTGGGGGGTGTAGAGAATGCAAACTCTGGTGATTTATGCTTCCTCATGCACCCTCGCACTCTGCATTCTGCAAGCCAAGAGGTGTGAACTACCAGAGACCAGACCCAAAATGAAGGTTGAAATTTTTGAAGGGATCCAACCATGAAAAAGACCAATAAGCACCGATATTTACGATAACCATCGCTTGCGTTGGTGGGCAGTTTTTGCAATTGCGCAGAATTTCATCTCCAGGGTCCGGAGGTGAAAGTTTGGGGATTTCGTGGAAGGTTCTCGGGCACGTTACCATGGGTGTGGGGGTACAAGAGTAATTATATTTAATATTTTTTTGGTCAAAAAGACAAGTACAGACCTGAATGGACTGACGTGTCATTTCCATAAAATTTGCTTCCGCTCCCAACCGCCAAAGTTTTGATTAATGCGGATCACACAGATAACCCGTTGAGAAATACGGTATGGGTCGTGCTGGGTTTAAGTAGGGATGCTCACGTTTCGATTAATCGAAACTGAACCGATGCAACTGATTAAGGATAGTTTTATTTTTTGGTATTTTTTATGCATTTAAAATTAAAAATAAAAGAAATACCTGAACAAACACAGTAGAGGGGCGAGGGTGAAGTAGTGGCCAATGATTTACTGGTGCTAGACTAGTTGGTGGGTGGTCGCTTGAAGTGAGAGCCTGAGAGGTGGCTGAGACACAAGGATGAAAGATGAGAGAGAGCGCTTGAGAAGTGGTGGTCTTGGCGGAGTTAAGGCAGTAACCAACTTCTTGGTTGCTGTAATTGGGGTTGGCTAAGGTTAATAGCTTTGGCTTGGTGCTTGCCAGCGAAGCGACGACTAGTGTTGTTGCTTGGTGGTTGGCACTACAAAGACGGAGATGACAAGTGTGTGTGTGTGTGAGAGAGAGAGAGAGAGGAAGTAAAGGGAAAACTTGTCATTAAGGGAGAGGTTGTCGGTCGAACGACGACTGATGTCAGAGGAAAGCAAAGGGAAGTTTGGTTAACCACTAGGGATCGGGGAAGACAAAGAGACAAGAGAGACTAAGAAAGGGTATTAGCTTATTAGGTTTAGGTTTCAAAGAAGGGGAAAGGGGGAAAAGGTGAACAGGCGGTGTTTTTACTGGTTTATTCAATTTAAAAAAATAAAAATAAAAATAATTATGCATATATACATATATATATATATATATATATATATATATATATATATATATATATATATACTGGTCTATTCAGTTAACCATCGGTTTCTTTAAAAGGTTAACCAAAACCAATTTGAAACTTTCGGTTTTTTAAGAATATCGAACCAAAATCAAACTGACCAGTTCAGTTAGTTGATTTTTCGGTTCAATTCTTTTGCTCACTCCTAGGTTTAAGTTTTCAGGCCCATGGGCTAGCATGCTTTTAATAACATATAATATGATTATATTATTTTATTTCAATTTTTTAATTTTCATTTATTATTTCATATATAAACAATTTATATACATCAAATTTCATATAAAATAAAATTTTACAATCTTTTTAATTTTTTGTCTATTTTATTAATTTATTTTAAAATTTTCATTTCTTTATCTTTTAAAAGAAATATGTCTCTCATGGCCTGGCCCAAGGCTTAACCTATAGCCTAGCACGAGCCTGGGGCCCAGGGCCGTGGCATGGCATGGCCCAGCCTCTAAAGTATCCCAAAAAAGGCTAGAACGACAGTCTGACCCATAGGCCTATACAGCCCGATTTACATACATCACTATGTTTGGGTATTCAGGCTCAGTTTGAAAGGAGTATAAATACAAATAGGAAAGTGAGAAGCCTTGAATTTTGTATGTATTTACACTGTAAATATTTGTACTTGTACTCTTCAAATTAAGCCTTAACGAAAAGCATGAATTCATTCACTCAGAAACTACACCAAAGCTCGAAAGAGGAGACAAAGAACCACGATGGGGGAAGAGATAAACCACTCCCCTTTGATACACCACTGTGATGTGGAATACTGATACAAGGACCTGTCCACCTGTCAATAACATGTTCAAACCAGACCAGAATTCACATGGATGAGAGTTATGCCTGTTAATTAAACAGTCTTGTAGAACAGCTGAACAGCACAATCAAAAAAACAAGGCAACTCTCTTTAAATCCAGCTTCCGAGCTGTACAATCTGAAAAACAGGGGAGATGCAGGAATATCACGATCAAAGACAGCACCCAAAAAAAAATGCCTTGGCCATAGAAAATAACCACACTTAAAGCCGGAATAGACTGAAGGAGAGAAAGCTACATCCACTAAAGCGTACATTTGGATTGCTGGGATGAGCAGCAACAGCATCAAGCCTTGTGAGATGAATCCAACTTGTCCGAATTGTTATCACATCAAAACTGCCGATATCTGCGGATCAGGTTCACATTGAACAGTACTGATGATAAAATAAGATGGCATAACAAGAAGTGTAATTTGGGGTTTCATTGGAAAGCGATGGAATTAAGATGGGAATATACGTGAAAGATGTCAAAAAGGGAGAAAATGGAATTTGAATTTGATTCTCACGAGACCGTCCTCACATTCATATTCATTTGCAGTTATGCATTGGATATATATCTTTCCATGAATAAAATAAAACATACAATTAAGAAAGGAAAAACTCTGGATCTCCTGCCCACGTCTACCCACAACACATTATCCCTGTAAATTGATAACATCTCTCCTTGTATAATTGGACGTAGGAGGATGAGATGTTTCTCTCTGTGTGGCTGCAATGTTATGTGGGTAGGGTAGACATGGACAGAGTTTGTGTGAGCAGGCGATCCGGACTTAGAAAGAAATATTCAGAAAATTCTATGAGGACAATTTTGTGTGAATCAAATAAGAGAGATTGGCTTCTATCAGGGCAAGCCTGAAACCCTTACCCACACTGTTCCAAGAACCTTTTTCAACCTTGCATTAGGAATATCTCCCCATGAAATAAGGTTCAATTTGGAAAGAGTACAAATACAAATACATACAAAATAATACAAAATACAAATACTTCTTCCAAACTGAGCCTAAAGCACATAAGTACAAAAATATTTTCAATGCAAGGCAATAAAAGCTATTTGAATGGGCTTTGCCCTGATGGAAGCTGAACTCCAATTTGGAGTAATAGAAAATGGACCTTTTGAAGAATTTAAATAGTACATGATTATGTTAATATGTGAATCTGAAGTGAAGCTAGACAGAGTTAGTAATAAATAAACAGTAGAGGAGGTACAAATGAGTCCCATCTCGTCCCAATACACACACAAAAAAGAAAAAGAAAAAGAAAAAGAAAGAAACCTTCCCAATATAATTTAGATCCACACATCTCACGCATCCCAATTGAAAGCATGTTGCAACTATTTTTATTCAGTAAAAGCATCTTAACCATTTAAGAAAAAGTAACATTAATTAATGAATGATTCAAAGGCAAATAAAAATTAATCGAACCATAGGACCATACTAAATTACTAATAGCATGCGTTCTGTGAAAAGACAAAAATAATTGTAATAGAATAATGCAAAACTTCTTAATTATAAGCCTCAGCATCTGGCATATAGCCCACATTGATTAATCATGAATTCATGATCCACTCTAATAGAGGCGTCAACGGCACATGATCATGAACTGTTACATCCAAGGAAAATTAATAGGGAAAAGATTCCATGATTTAACTAAAGAGCTTCTCTCTAATTGGTCTACCCATATTTCTGCCACTTGGTAGGATGTGGCCAGTCCAAGCCATCCACTTAGTAAAAAGTAGAAAACCCACTAGATTAGACACCTGCATGTGCACAATCTTGTAGTTTAGACTAGTTCGTTTCCCACCTTTTGATAATGTCGTTGTCTTTTAAAAGTTTGAATGTTGTAAGATTGAATCTGATGATACTATTATATGACTAACTGTGCAAATTAAATCATTTAATTGTACAATATCTGTTGATCATTTCTCTATTATTAGCGAAAATTAAAGCCAACGTTTGGCAAGTCATACTCTGCTGGGCTTCGTCAAATTCAGAATGTTGAAAATTAATCTTTTTCTTTTGATAATAAAAAGCTGGAAAGACGAAAAGATGGGTCCAAAAAAGTTTCAAAATACCTAAATCAATGAATTTTGGAAACTTTAAATGAAGCTTTTGAGTCTTTTCACAGGATAAATAGCCATTAAATGTGATTTTGAAATTCTAGTAAACCCAACCACTTACCAAATAGTTTAGCTCTATTTGTCTTTTTTAGCCATATTTATTGGAAACATATCCCTTAGGGTACATTTGGTTGCTGTGATTGGGATGGGAAAATGGGAATATTCCCATTAAATTTTCATTTTCACGTGTTTGTTCGTTGGGATGGGATGGGAAACCGTGGAATGTTGGTTCTCAAAACCAAGGATGTAGAGTCGCACTGAAATGGTGCAACCTCGGTGAGAAGAAAAATTGTGAGAAAAAAACGTTGAGACTTTCAACTGAAGCTCCGCAGCCATCGTCTCACCGTCTCCCTGCATCTACAACAATCAAGTCTCGCATTCCCGACAGTATCTAGCCAAGATAAGACCAGATCCATGACTATAGAATAAAAGCGACTATATTCTTCACGCTTTTGGCATCATCTATCTCCTCATGCCGTCGGGAAAACATGGTCGTTCGTCAGCTAAAAGCCATTGTTTCCGGTGGTATAGAGGTAGATGTTTTACAGATCTACATTTGTGCTTGTAGAACCTTGAACGAACATGATCGTTCGTTGGCTAAAAGCCATTGTTTCCCGTTAAAACGTGCCAAGGTGTTTATGCCTTTTTCTAGGTTCAAACTCGCTTCAAGGTAAGAGTTTTCTTCACTCACATCAAATTTTCCCATGAGATATGTTTCTCTTCCCTCAAATTTGTTAAACCAGGTCTCAATTATTCTTTTTATTATTTATTATTTTTATTTTTATACGTTTTCTCGTTTGGGTGAAGATTGGAGGCAATGAGAACAACTCCAAATCTTGCTTCGCCCTTGTATCCTCTGCAACTTTGAAGGAGACAAACCCTTCCTACATGTTGCTGAAGTGTTGATTTATAAATATAGTATTATTTGTTAATTTTTTTTCTGGGCACGCCACTGGTTTGAGTTCGAAGGAAGACAATGAACAGTAATTTTCCCTTCTCTGCAATCAAACACTATAATGCCAAAATGAGAAAATAAATTTTTCTTTCTCATCGCATCCCTTCTCACCAACCAAAGTTAAATAACAACACAAAATACAAATAGGGGAGATGCTCCCAATGTGCAGCTGGGATGCATTGTCAGGTTGGCCTGCCAAGCACTCTGTTAGGAGCAAATCTGATTCCTTCCTAATTAAGATGGTCAGTTGCATCCGCCCTAAAATGGAAGCATGGGATCAAACCCACAACTACGATACCTTTTTGTGTGCTAATATAGTATTCACCTTTCAAAAAAAAAAAAACTACGATACCTTTTTAATTGATTTTTTTCTCTATTACAATACAGTATCCCTGGGAAAAATGTACTAATTTGTATTTGTATATTCAGTTATTCACCTCTAGATCTATATGTATGGTGTTTGGTAATATTCCAATGCATGGTTTTAAAAAACAACCCGGAAGTGGAACTGTTTTCGTCATCGGTTTCCAGGTCAATGGTTCAACCATCTAATTCAAATGAATGACCCGTTTTAATAATAAAAAATAAAAAATAAAATAATTAAATAAGTCGATAATTCAACCAATTCAACAATTTTTGGCCAAATATCAAATTTGGGATAAAACAGAATCGATTGCCTAAATGGTTCCTGAAAGAATGATCCGATCATCCGAGTCAATGACGGTTTGAAAACCATGTTCCAATGTTTCTTGTTTCCAAATGTCACTATGGTTAGTGGGATGCCTTGGAACCCTTACCTTACATTACACCTAATTTTATAGTTCATGTCAATTAACGGGTTTACCATTTAACCTGCCCCATAGGCATCACTATTTGCAATCAAATATGATGTCAAACCCATGGATATTAAAATATTGATAGATACATATATCCGTATCCAAAGTCATAAACACTCATGATCCACAATACACACAAGTTTGGAGGGCTGGGGTTGAAAATTTGGAATGACAGAAGACATCTTCTTTGGCTTATAAAATAAAATAAACAGAAAGATCTTTGAATTGTATGCTTATCTTCATGTAACTTTTTTATTTTTCGCTTCAGAAATTTCCTTAATTACTTAGAAAACTTTGAATTCAAAGCATTGGGTTTTTGACTTCATAAGATTGATGACAGATAGACAATCGCCATGGAGCAATTGGATCTTTTGACTTCATAAGATTGATGACAGATAGACAATCTCCTTGTATAAGCATATTTCCTCGTCGAACTGGATTAGCCAATTTCACATCTAATAACATCCCTTCCATCTCCACCATCTTTGCATCCCTCCAAGCACTAAACATGATTCGGCCATTATAAAACAACCATCACCATCAACTGCTACATGAGCCGATGTTCCCCTTCCAACTTTATATGAACCATAAAAAAATGTCCTCACATGAATGCTCGCTAATTTGTTAGTCTTCTTCATACCGAACCTGTAGCCCCACTAACTCCATCCTAAATTTTCTTATTTTATCATTTACTCGTTTTGGTACAATTGTAACACCATTGAACATAACATCATTCCTAGCTAGCCTAATCATCCAAAGTACTAGACCCTACGACTGCAACAATAAAACATCTGCATCTTCTATTAGGCTCACCCATTGAACACAGTTTGTTAACCATTCAGCAATTGTGTTCTCCCTCACCCCATCTGGCCTCCAACCAATAGTACCAAATCAGATTGCCCTTGAGAAACTGCACCACCAAAAGAAATGCTCAGTTGTTTCTTCTTCTTTCCCACAAAAAGCACACCTCCTGTCAACATATTGTCCCCACCATATGTTTTTTGTAAAAATTAACCCCTGCACCAGAATCCAAATAAGTAATTTAATTGGAGGATAAAAATTTAATTTCCAGAATTTCCTCCACCATTGTATGTTAACCTGTTCATGTATGCAACTCCCAATCAACAAGTTATAAACTGTTAGCTTTCCATCCCTCTCATATGTCCAGATCCATTCATCTTCCTGTGAGGTATACTTTGGTAATCCAATTCTTGTAATAGCTTGTTGAACTTCAAATGGGAATATAGAAGAAATAAGTTGCATGTTCCATAGCCCACTTTGTGTGATAAGATTAGCAACATAAGAAGCCCCATCATGAATCAACTCTGTTGGCCTTTGCAACATAAAACCTTCCAAGTCTGGCAACCAAGCGTCACCCCATTTTTTGATTGTAAGCCCATTCCGAACCCCTTTACAACAACCTTTTTGTAATCTATTACGGGTCCTACAGCTACAGAGACCTTTCCAAAACGGTGAGCTGCTACTTCGCACAGAGACTATTAGGAAGTTAGCACCTTTAACATATTTCTTCATTAACAGTTTACTCCGGAAGGACTCCTTCTCTATCATAAGTCTCCAACCAACTTTGGCTGAATAATTTCATTTTCCGAATACCCAATCCCCCACTTCTCTTTGGCCTACAAGCTTTCTGCCATAGCAAATCTGTACCTGGACCTGAATGTCCATTCCAAAAGAATGATTTCATAGTGGTTTCAATGTTAGAACAGGTCCGGGTTGGCAAGGAATGAACTGACATAGTATATATAGGCAAAGCTGACAACACACCGTTAATCAACACTGTTTCCCATCTATAATAAACAATTTGCCCTCCAGCCAGTCAGTCGTGTCTTTACCCTATCCACAACTTCTCGGTAGCTTTCAATTCTTCGATGTCCAATACAAAGAGGCATCCCCAAGTATCTTTCCCGTCTACCTAGTCTCACCACACCTAAACTTCTAGCAATTAACCTCCCTTGTTGGCTAGGTAAATTCTTACTAAATACAATACTAGACTTTCCATAATTAACCTCTTGTCCTGAATATCTCCCAAACTCATCCAAAATGTTAACCACCTCATTCATCTATAATAGAGAAGCTCGTCCAAATAGTGGAAGATTATCCACAAATAATAGGTGAGATACCACCGGACATCCTCTACCATTTCTTACTCCATGCAACTTTCCCATTGCAATAGCTTTGTCTATCATCAAGGAGAGCACATTCATCCCCAATAGAAAGAGATACGGGGATAATGGATCACCTTAATGTAGATCTCTTGTTGGTTCAAAACTATGGGACTCCACCCCATTGACAAGGACAACCAATCTTGTAGTGGAGATGCACATTCGGATTAGTCTAATCCAATTAGGTGAAAACCCCAAACCCTCCATAACTTCATACAAAAGTCTCCATTCCATTTTATCATAAGCTTTAGCCATGCCCACTTTAAGTGCAAAAACTCCATGTTTGCCTTTTTCTTCTTCATGTAGTGAACAACCTCGTGGCCAACTATGACATTATTAGTTATTTGTCGCCCTGGAACAAAAGCAGCTTGCCAAGGAGAAATAATTTTATGAAGCACAACTCTTAGTTTATCTGCAAGTAGTTTTGAAAAAATTTAATAAATTACATTACACAGACTAATAGGCTGAAAGTGATGCACTGAATTCAGAAATTTCACCTTTGGAATCAGAACCATATTAGTAAAGTTAATTTCCGAATATTAATTTTCACCATTAAAAAGAGATTGGACTAAGGCAACTATATCAAAACCAATAATGTGCCAAGTTTTATGGAAAAAAAAAATAGCTAACATACCATCAGGGCAAGGAGCTTTAAGAGGACCCAGTTGGAAGACCACATCTCTAACCTCCTCGTACGTGGGGACTCTACATAGCTCCTCGTTTTCTTCTGGTGTAATGTGTGGGTGTAACAACTCTCTAGTTGTAGATGACATGACCGGGTTGGTAGAAGTAAAGATGTCTGAGAAGTACTTCAAAAAAGTATCTTTGATTTCTCCTTCATTCTCAATCCAACTGCCATCATCCTTCTTCAGTCTATCAATTGCCAACCTCCTTCTATTAATAACAGTAGGCAAATGGAAATACTTCGTGTTTCTATCACCTACTCGCAACCAATTTTCTCTTGAATGTTGTCGCCAAAAGATCTCCTCGCGCTTTAATAATTCATCCATCTCTCTTGCTAATTCCTTCTCTCTTTGTAACACTTCAATAGTAGGATATCTCGACTGGGGTGTCTCCAACTCCCTTCATTTTCCGTCTATTTGATGGTTGATGGAAGACATTATCAATGACTTGTCGATTCCATATACTAAGAGCTGACCTCATTCTTTTGATTTTATAACATTAGTGGCCACCCTCCGAAACATTGGACCCATTTGTATTCCTTTGCCAACTACTCCTTACAACTCCTTCAAATTGTTCATGTCTAGTCCACATCATCTCAAACTTAAATCTCTTCCAGCACACCCCCTTTTCCCCGACTAAGTTCAATAAAAGAGGACGATGGTCTGAACAAGTAGCAGTGAGATGTTGTAATGTGGCACAGGGCAACATCATTCTCCATTCCCCGTTTGCTAACATTCTATCCAATCTCTCCCTTACATTAGCCAATCCTACTCTTTTATTGGTCCAAGTATACCTATACCCAAAAATCCCATATCAATCAAACTGCAATTATCGATAACCCTTTGAAATTTACTTCTACTTGAAGAGTTGCTACTTCTTTACTCCCTTCCTTCTCACCATCGTGTACTATGGCATTAAAGTCACCACAGCATAGCCATGGTCCATTGTGATGTTCATCAATTCCCTATAAAAATTTCCATAACCTCTCACAATGCTTTTTCTTTGGGTTTCCATACACTCCAGTTAAAAGCCATTCCCGATCATTAGATCCTTCTTTAACCATGGCAGCAATTAAGTTACTATTTGAAAACAACACCTCTATATCTAACCCATCCCTCCAAGGAAAGAGTGGTGGGCCAATCAGACTCAACAACATGAAAATGTGAGAACCCAATCCTACTCATCACCCTTCCCGATCGAGTCATCTTTGCCTTAGTTTTAGATAAAAAAAAAAATAATAATAATAATACTTGGAGAGTAAACTCCAGAGAGATGAACCAATTCCCAAATTGTAGGAGTGCCCCCCAACCCCCTACAATTCCAACACAACATTTTCATGGCAATTGGCGGGGTTGTTGTGAGACAACCTCCGCAAGCCCATCCATAACAGCATTGGAGTTCATAACACCATTCTGCATCTCATTAATTTGGTTCCCAGAAACCATAATGTGCATGTGATCCATAGAATCCCTCTCTTCACCAACACATACTCTCTTTCCTTTTACCTTGTACAGTGCACCTTCGTCTCCATCGTCAATAAATGCATCCCCAATTCTCTGTTTATGACTAACTATCCACTCAGCATCCATCATGATAGGCCCCACACAAACACCCCCACCACTCCCTATATCCACTACACTCATATTTGCAGTTTTTTAATCAATTTGTAAATGAGTCGTAACCGGCTGTGTAACTCCCTCACCGAACTCAATGAGGTCATCCACCCTCATCCCTTCCCCGCCGGTGACTCCTCCCCACCACAACCACCCTCATCCCTATTGTTTGAAGGGATGCCAGCCTCATCCACCTTCTTGCCATTATTTCTCTGCTCTCTTCTCTGACCTTGCTATTTAGAGGTGCTACCTTTGGAAGTGCTTTCATCTTGATTAAAACCACCAGAATCCACAGGCCCCAACCAAATTCACCAGATCCTTCTTCTTTACTACTTTGTTCCTCCTCGACCTTCTATGTGCAATGGTGATAGTCATGTCCCACACGTCCGCAATAAAAGCAAAACACAGGGAGCTTCTCATATTCGATATGCGCCCACATCGGTTGAGCCTTATTTCCATATACTGGCACCCTTCTTTTGAGTGGCTTTGTTAAATCAATCTCCACACGATAAAACAGATGGCTAGTCCACAACTTCGTGTTATCCACATTTATGTCTTTTACTAGTGTTCCTACCTTTCTAGCTACTTTTCTGCCAATGGAATCGATATGATACTCCATTGGCAGCCTATGAATTTGAATTGTTAACAAAACCTTACTGGAATCCATGCTATCTAGTGGCATATCCACCTCCCAATGCCGAAGAACCAGTATGAACCCAGCAATCACCCAAGGTCCCCAAGAGAGTACTGATCTAATGTCTACTTCATGGGTGAAGAACATGTAAATCCCCTCTGGTGTCCTTCCCACTTTCACTGGTCCCTGCAACTCCCATACACGCGGAAAGAGATTGCTTACAGTCGCTGGATGTATCACCTTATCCCCATAAATCTTTCCAAATAAACATTCCCTCCATTTCTCTATTCCTCCCCCCTTCAGATCATCCACCACATCCACTATATCCTTTTCTTGTCCCAAACTACCAAAAGCATCCACCAAATCATCAGCGTCAGTGGCCTTACACTATAAATATCATGTAAAGCATTGTTATGAAATATAGAATAAAACTACTTTTCATCCACTACGTGAGTTGGCTCATGGTATCAGAGCCATAGAGGCCCTCAGTTTTCTAATTAATTCTTTGTTCTCTTCTTCTGTTTTTCCCAAATATGAATGGTACAGGTTCTAGTTCCCATTCATCCTTTATCAAAGGTGTTAGTCTTTAAACCCCTTTTAATATTAGTCAGTTGATTTCTACAAAACTTGATTGTCACAGCTTCCTATTATAGCGATCTCAGCTTGTTCCAAAGGAGAAAAATTATTTGGATATATTGATGGATCTATACCCTATCCCTAAGTATACCACGTCAAGTAAGGATATTAATCCAACGTTTCTTGAATGGGAACAACAAGATAAGTTGATCCTTGGATGGATCCTAGCATCCCTTTTACCAAAGGCATTCTAGCCCATGTTGTTCATGTTCAAACATCTGAAGTTGTTCATCTTCAAAATGGTTCTTCCTCCATGTTTGATTACTTGAAAGCAACTAGAAACCTTGTTGATAGCCTTAGCTGCTTGCAGCGGCTGATCAACCATTGATCTCACACTTCAAGTATTTGCATTGCTAGACTAGGACTGGACTACAAAGCCTTGACTATCATTCTCACAATCACAGTTGGAACAAATGAATAAACCTTTGATGACATACAGGCCCTGTTACTTAATCATGAAATCCATATGCAAACATCCAAGCACTTGCTTGAATTCTCTCATCCTTCTGCACATGTTGAAACTAATTAAAGGTACTTTTCCTCCATCCTATCAATGGAATTCCAACGACAAGATGAATTCTTCCTCTCCAATTCCCCCATATTTGCTAAGGATAAGCCTCACACTTTAGCAAATCATAGTGTAGTTCGCTACCAAATTTGTAACAAACCAAACCATTTCATATCATACTACTTTAATTAAACTACTATATAATAGATTTGATCACATGCATTTTCCACCAAAGCCCAAGCCTTGAACATGATCATTCACAATGACTACAAAGGTTTAGATCAGATCTTGGTGGGAAATAGAACATGTTTGAACAATTTATTAATGATAATGATCTGTGTGATTTTTGAATTTCATCCTCATGAATGTCTTATAAAAGATGGCTTCTCGGGGAGGATACTTCTGTGGGGACAAATTAAAGATGGCCTGTATCAATTGGAGCTACCTTCTAAGTCCTTTTCTGGTGCTACGTACATTTGTTGGTGTTCCTACTTCTTTGTCCACTTGGCACAATAGATTGGGCCATCCATCCATGAAGATTGTGAAGCATGTTATTGCCTCTCATCCTCTTCCAATATCCTCATCTAAATCAGTGGAGTTTTGTGACTCATGCCAATTAGGCAAGAATCATTGTTCCAAGTTCCTCTACTTTAGGATATTATATTTTCAGATTTATTATGGGGTATCACCCTTGTTGATTCTATTGATGGATATTGGTATTACCTTATTTTCGTTGATGGATACGGTAGATTCATGTGGATTTACCCACTTACTTAGAAATCTGAAGTTTTCTCTGTTTTTATTAAATTCAAAGCTTTTGTTGAAACTCAATTTGAACGAAAAATTAAATGCTTGCAAACAGATGGCGGCAGTGAATTTTCTAAGCTTAAATTCTTACAACTCATGGCATCCATCATAGGCTTTCATGTCCTCGTACACAATAACAAAATGTCTCTACTTAACGGTGCCATCCTCACGTCGTAGAAACCGGGTTAACATTGTCGGCTCAATCTTTAGTTCCTACTAAATATTGGCATGATGCCTTTCGTACTGCTATATACACACACACTTAATCAATCAGCTTAATTCCTACATGGTCTTAATTACAAAAGCCCATATGAGTTAATTACTTGGCAAGACACCATCATACACAGAACTGAAAGTCTTTGGCTGCCAATGCTTCCCCTCAGACCTTACACTCATCATAAACTGCAGTTGCACTCTCAAAGCAGCATGCTCCTCGGCTACTTGGAATCATACAAGGGGTACAAGTGTTCGCACATGTCCTCTGGTCGTATCCATTATTCTCAGGATGTGATATTCAATGAAAGCAGTGCCTTCCCGTTTCAGTCATCAACATCATTGACTCCAAAATGTTATCCACCTTCACATGTTCTTGGGCCTCCCCTTGTTCTTGATACATAGCCTCTAGTTTCCTTAAAACCCACTTGTAAAGATCATGCACCATTGGACTCACACGCTTTCGTCCCTACTAACAGTCCTCTGTGTACCTCCTCCCACCCTGTTGTTGTTTAGCCATCTACCCAGCCCACTTCAACACCATTAATTCAACCCATGTCTCCTGTCAATGTTGCTCCTTTCACCTGAATCGTTACCTATCTCACCTATTGGGCCCTTAGTCCCCTATGATTATTAGATCCAAAAGTGGCCTTTTCAAGCCCAAAACCTAGTTGTTTTTCCCAAGTCACTAAGGAGCCACTTTGGTAGGAAGCTATGGCATTAGAATTCAATGCTTTGGTTAAGAATGGTACTTGGATTTTGGTCCCTCTTCCACCTAATGTCAAATCCTTTGCCTGTAAAAGGGTCTTCCGAATTAAAAGAAAGGTCAATGGGTCCATTGACCAATATGACCCATTGACATTCAAAATGTCTTCTTGCATCAACCCAATCCTTAGTCCTGTTATTAAACCCACGTGAAGGGATTGATTACCAAGACATTCAAAAGGGCTATAACCAACGTGAAGGGATTGATTACCAAGACATCTTTAGTCCTGTTATTAAACCCACAACCATTTGTATTATTCTTTCCTTCACAATCTCCTATGGATGGTCTCTCCAACAGGTTGACATTCAAAATGTCTTCTTGCATGGTGACTTACAAGAAACCGTTTATATGTGTCAACCCCTAGGTTTGTTAACTATCAAAATCCACATGCAATATGCCTCGTAAGAAAATCCTTATACGTGATCAAGCAAGTCCCTCAGGCTTGGTTTCACAAATTATCCTCATTCTTGCTCTCCTATGGATTTTCCATCTTTCAGTCAATTTCATCTTTGTTTTACTTCACAAGGCATCTCTCTCCATGTGTTTATTTATGTTGACGACATTATAATAACAAGCTCTTCCACAGTTGTTGATGCTTTCATTCACTCTTTGGGTTCCTCCTTTGCTGTTTGTGATCTTGGCCCACTTAGTTACTTCTTGGGCCTTCAAGTCTTCCCCACACCATTAAGTTTATTCTTGCCGCAATGTAAATATATTTCAGATTTACTAAGTGTTCTTCATTTGGATGCAGCAAAACCAGTCTCTATTCCTTTACCGGCTGGAATTAATTCACCTCTCACAAGAAGACAACAATCCTTTGTTTGACCCACAGGAATATCGCAAGACTGTTGGAGCCCTCCAATATGTTACTAAACTCTTTTACGTTGTCAACAAGGTCTGTCAATATATGCATTCTTCTACCACCCCTAAAGTTATGTGAAAAGGATTTTATGATACCTCAAACATACTATTGATTTTGGATTCACCATTAATTGTACTTCCTCTTTTTCCTTGAGTGCCTTCACAAATGCGGACTGCGAAGGTTGTCCTCATGACCGCAAATCTCATCATGGTGGGTTTTGTATTTATATGCGTTCCAATCTTATCTTGTGGTCTAGTCGCAAATAGGGATGAGAAAATGGTTTATTTGGTTAAAAACCGAATCGAATAAATTAAAATTTTTAAAACCAACATTTTAAATGAAAAAATGAACGAAACCGAAATATTGAAAAACCAAAATTTTTGATTTGGTTTTCAGTTATTTTGGTTAAAACCAAATTTCAACACTATATATATTTTAATATATATTATTGTGTATGCTTTTATATATAATATATATTTATATGTTAAAAATATATATTATACAATGTATATAATAAATTATATATTTTAATACATAAGACAATATAATACAATATAATATATTTTATACATATTATATATGTATTATATGTTAATATATATTATAGATAATAAAGCTCAGTTAATTTAGTTTTTTAGATTAACCAAATTTCTAAACCTGAAAACCAAAACTGAAACTGAAAGTTTGCAAAACCGAAATAACTGAACAAAAAAGGCCGAAACCGAAAATTTTGGTTTTAACCAATTAATGCTCACCCTTAGTCGCAAACATGCCACTTTCTCACATCCAAGCATAGAAGCAGAATACAGGAGTATTGCTTGTGTTGCTGCTGAACTTCTTTGGTTTTGTTCTCTATTTTAGGAGCTCCACATCCCCATTTCCTCTACTCCGGTATTATGGTATGACAACATTGGCACTACCTATGTTAGTGCTAATCTAGTTTTTCATGCACATAGCAAACACATTGAAATTGATGTGCATTTTGTTCACAAGCATGTCCAATGTAGGGGTGTCAATAGATTGGTTTTGGGTTGAATTTCGTCAAACCAAAATCAGTTTGGACAGATTGGACAGACCAATAAGACATATTGAATTTCGATGGATTGGATGAACCAATAAGGCGTATTGGGTTGGACCTAGTCCGTCCATAATGAATTTATATTGGATTGGGTTGGTTTGAGCCAATATCTGATCAATTGATAAAAGATAAAAACACAAGTGTCAATGGACCAGATTTAAATTGGAAGCAATCTAAATTAACATGAATTTGAACATATTAGATGGTCTAGACGTTAAACTGGACCAAGTCCATTTGTAATGGATTCACGTTGGATTGGATCGGATTGGACCAAATCTAGTCCAATTGACACCCCTAATCCAGTGAATGCTTCTTGTTGTCAAATTCATATCCACCAAGGACCAAGTCGTTGACATTTTTCTTGGTGGTTCATGTTTTGTTTGGATTTGTGGAAAGTCGTTGATATTTCTTGACTAATATTCACCTTGAAGGGGGTGTTAGAGATGTTAAAGCACTGGTTAATGTAAAGGATTTGTGGAAAGTCGTTCATCTTTGAATTCTATGCCTAATCTTGTAACGACTGCCTCTGTACACTGTAAACATCAATATAGAATAAAACTAATTTTCGTCCAATACATGAGTTCTTTCATGAGCACATCGAAATTTTGAGCCTTAAGCCATTCGTGCTGGTGGTAGCATCAAGCATCAATAAATTGTTCTCTCTCTTTCTCTCTCTATTTAGAGAGAGCTTCCCCCTCTAGTTTCTCGAGGTTTTTTCTCTTTCTTTTGTTTATTTTCTTCCCTCCTCCCCTGTTTTCATTCTTCATTCTTCCTCTCATCTGGTCTCTCCATTCTCTCCATTCTTCCCACTAGTCTTCCTCTCATCTATTTTCCTTGCATTTCTCATATGATTCTATCCATTATTTGACTCTTTTTATGCTTTTTTTCTTCTTTCTGCAGGCATTTTAACAAGGGAGTTACTTTCTCTTGGATCCTGTATTGGGCATTCGATCCAATGAATGTTGCTTTATGTTTTGCTGTCCATGGTAAAGTCCGTTTGTGATTCTCGGACAGATGCAATTCATGGTCGGCTCCGTAGTTCTCTGGCGGATGTAATTATGGAAGGCATTTACATTATTTAGTAATGGTTGTAATGTTTGGGGCTTTGTCATCTTTTATGGATCTATCCCAACCATCTTATCACTACTGATTCTTTGCAATCCTTTTAGGAATCATTTCTTTCACCATTTGTGGCGGATTGGATTTATGTTTATCTACTTCTATTGATGATTTTAATTCATCTTTATTTGATTGCAGAAGTTTGTCATTTTCTCTTTTATCTATTTATTTATTTTGTTGTTGTTGAGAAATTATATCTTGATTCACCTTATTGGCAATTCTCTATAATTATATTTCTTGAACGAATGGAATATGCTTTTAAGATTTAAAAAAAAAAATTGAGCCTTGATTGCTGGGAAATCGAATTAAATTTTGAGAGACGTTTTTTGATAAGACCGAATTGAATGACTTTATTACTGTATGTTGTAAGCAGTAGATATTAAAACGAGGGTCGTGAGAGCCTAGAAGTTGATTTCGGCGCTAAAAAGTGGGGGACCAGGCACCGAAAAAATAATAAAATTTGGTAGTTGAAGTAATAATCACTAACCGATATAAAAGGCAAAGAAGAGAAGCGTATGAAGTAGATGCGCACCGCACCGGATGACAGGACACTGAGCTTGTCCCGTCATCCGTGATCATCACAAAAAGTTTAAGCCTGAAGCTGAAGGGTCGTGCTTGGTATTCTTCCAACTTCGAAGCTCCATCCCAAGCTTCAGGGTGAAGGCGACTAGGCGCGAGGGAGAGGTTGAAGAAAATCTCTGCCACAGAGAGAGAGAGCGATCAAGGACTCCATTTCCTTTCTTCGAATGGTCAAAACAGAAGTGAACGTGTGACAGAGAGACAATAATCCAACCAAAAGCTATCTGAGAGCACGGGATTGGTCAGGTCAGGTTAGGTATATATTATACTGTGATTTCAGAGAAAAATATTACATTACACTACTCGATTGTCGATCCCATAGTAAAATCACACTAAATTTATAGAGAGAGAGTGTGTGTGAGAGAAGACGGAAGAGGAGCTGCAGGCAGCAATACAGATCTAGAGATGGCGAATAGGTTGGAGAACCTGGTTGAATCGATCAAATCGAAGGTCAGGGCTCTGAGGAAATCAAAGAAACCCTACATAAAGATGGATAAGAGTTCTAGCGTTAAGGTAGAGATACGGAGCAGGCAGGCCAAAAAGCTTATCGATAAGACCTTGAAAGTCGCGGATCGTCCTGGAATGAGAAGCATTTCTTGATCCTCCGTACTTAATTTCCAACTCTATTCTCCTTTTATCTATCTATACATGCATACCTCTTTTCACATGTTTATGGATTTGCAGGAGCTTGTTTTTCCGCAGGTTTTGCTCTAGGGTTTTGAACCGTCTCGTTTAGCCAAATAAAACAAGGGAATCATAAATGATAAATGTTTAATGTTGCTATTTGATTTGGTACAGAAAAAAAACGTCTTCTGAATATAGCATCTCATCTATATAAATGTGAATTTTGAATCTTCATTCTCTCCATTGCATTGCTTAATTAGTTATGGCATGCTTATGAGACGAAACCAGGAGTTTTGGTACTATTCTTTCTTGTGAGATGACGAGGGAAGAGAGAGGAGTGGTTTTGACAAACAATGCTTTGGCTCAGTCGAGGGTAGAATTGGCCCTTTAGTGAAATTGCGACATGTGGCACCTCGTGACAACTAGGGAAACACCCAATCAATAACTTACGAAGTTGGTGACTCACCGGGGCACCGGTCTGGCCAGCCTGGTGCGACCTGTACGCGACCTACTGGTGGCCTGCACGAGGCTTGCGCATGGCCTAGTGCGACCTGTGCGCGGCTTGTACGACCTACGCGCGGCTTGCGAGGCCTGGTGTGACTTGCGCGCGGCCTGGCGCGACCTACGCGCGGCCTACGCGACCTGCGTGTGGCTTGCGCGACCTATGTGCGGCTTGCACGGCCTGGCGTGCGACCTGGCCGACCTGGATCATCCTAGCACATGATCTGACCTAGCCGCCCATAAGATGCCCCCGATAAACTCGACATGCATACCCCATGAGTTCGGTAGCTCACCAAGGAGCTCGATAGCTCACCAAGGAGCTCGGTAGCTCACCAAAGAGCTCGCCAAAGAGCCAAGCAGCTCGGCATAGCTCACCACAAGCAGCTCGGCATAGCTCCCCCAGGTAGCTTGCCACTTGTAGGGTAGCTCGGTACAGGAGTAGTTTGGTGTATCGTATGAAGATCTCCTGCCTGACAACTTGGCCTAGACACCAACCCGCCGACTGACACAGGCGCCGACCTGACAACCTGGCCCAAACACCGACCCGCCGATTGACACAGGTGTCGACCTGACACTTGACCCAAACACCGACCCGTCGACCGACACAGACGCCGACCTGACAACCTAGCCCAGGTGCCGACCTGGCCGCCTGACACAAACGCCAGCCTGACGACCTCGAGGAGTTCACCACCGTACCCCGGTTCTGATGGGATGTGACGAGTCTTACCGTTTGGAGGCTTTTCACCCACCTAACCCGTGAGGATTCCGGTATATAAAGGCCTCACCCCCTAAAGGGGAGGAGGATGGAGAAAATGGAGGTAATCCCTACTCTCTAGCTCTCTCGTTTCTCCAATATCATCTTCAAAGCTCTTTACAATCAGAGTGCTAACTTAAGCGTCGGAGAGACCCCGTCGAGAAAATACCCTCGGGTCCTCTGATTCAGTTCTCGCAGGTCCCTCAACTCCCGTTGCTTACAAAGAGGAGGCAAAGATGGAGTTCTCGCAGGTCCCTCAGCTCACTGCCTACAAAGGAAAGAGGACCACCTCATGTAGAGGGCAATCGGGTTGCGCTGCATCAAGGAGCTCTACCATTCTCTAAGTTGCAGGCCACCTAGTAGGGAGTTCGCCACTAGGCAGCTCGCTACTAGGGAGTTCGCCAGTAGGCAGTTCGCCACTAGGGAACTCGCCACCAGGGAGTTCGCCACCAGGCAGTTTGCCACCCGGGAGCTCGCCACCAGGCAGTTCGCCCCCAGGCAGTTTTCCACCAGGCAGTTTGCCACCAAGTAGCTCATCACCAAGGCACGTCACCACCGGGTCAAATAATGAGGTACTTAGCCAAAAAATGTATACGTCACAAAAAATGGTGCGTGACTAGAAATGGTTACATCAATTGGCACCATCTGTGGGAACACGCTACAAAAAGCTAAGTTCTCATCCTACAAAAGCTAAGTTCTCATCTTACCAAAGCTAAGTCCTCACTTTTTAGAAGTTAAAGCTATCGCTTTATAGTTTACATTTTTTATGAACTCAAAGACTATGCAGGGAGCTAACAGACTAAGTAGCTCTACCAATCTTACTTTCAATTCAGATAATGCCTCATTAGTCCTCTCTGGAAGGTCCCCCCTACAAAAATGAGCTCTTTGTGGCTTTCGTGGGATTTGGCGGCCAACAGACTACATAGGCACCTTTACCGGTCGAGCCTTCCAAGGCTCCCGTGTGAGTTGGCGACCTAAAGTTAGTAGTGTTTCTCCTGAAGGTCGAGCTCCTAGTAGCTTCTTGTAGGAGTGGGTGACCGGCATTACGAAGCTGATGCAGCACAATCATAGCTCGACACCTCACAGGCAAAGCCTACGGGCCACACTACTACTTAACACCTAGTCGCCTCTCCAGCACGGGCAAAGTCAAAAAAGAGTAGACTACGAGTCACTCCCAAAGCCTACGGGCCAAATTACTGCTTAAGACCCAGTCGCCTCTCCGGCATGAGCAAAGTAAAAAAAGAGTAGACTACGAGTCACTCCCAAAGCCTATGGGCCACATTACTGCTTAAGACCCGGTCGCCTCTCCGACACGGACAAAGTAAAAAAAGAGTAGACTACGAGTCACTCCCAAAGCCTACGAGCCACATTACTGCTTAAGACCCGGTCGCCTCTCTGGCACGGGCAAAAGTCAAAGAAGAGTAGACTACGAGTCACTGCCAAAGCCTACGGGCCATACTATTGCTAAATATCCAGTCACTTCCTCACTAGAAGCAAAATCAACAAAAATGAACTATAAGTTGCCCTAGAGCCTAAGGGCTACACTACTGAACTGTCAGAGACCCCCTCACCTTACTGGCAGCTCACCACATACAGGCAACTCCCGAAGCCTAAGGAATTGGATCAGCACTTACCAGCTCGTCGACTTACGAGCCAAAAGAAATCTACCCCCTTCGTTGAGTTACTCTCAACTCGTGAGTGGGGGGCAATTGATGAGGGCAGATTTGGTCTTCCAATGAAATTGTAACACGTGGCACCTCGTGACAAATAGGCAAACACCCAGGCAACAACTTACGAAGTTGGTGACCCACCCGGGCACCGGTCTGGTCGGCCTGGCGCAGCCTGGTGCGACCTACATGTGGCCTACGGGCGGTCTGCACACGGCCTGCGTGCGACCTGGCGTGACCTGGCGCGACCTACGTGCAGCCTGCACGCGACCTGCGCGCGGCCTGATGCGACCTGGCGCGACCTGCGCGCGGCTTGCATGACTTGCGCATGGCCTGCGAGGCCTAGCGCGACTTGCGCGCGGCCTGGCGCGTGGCCTGCACGACCTGGCTGACCTGGATCATCCTAGCACATGATCCGACCTAGCCGCCCATAAGACGCCCACTAATAAACTCGACATGCATATCCCACGAGCTCGATAGCTCACCAAAGAGCTCACCAAAGAGCTAGGCAGCTCGGCAAAGCTCACCAAAGAGCCAGGCCGCTCGGCAGAGCTCACCACAAGTAGCTCGGCATAGCTCCCCTAGGCAGCTCGCCACTTGTAAGGTAGCTCGGTATAGGAGTAGTTTGGCATATCGTAGGAAGATCTCCTACCTGACAACTTGGCCTACACCAACCCGCCGACTGACACAAGCGCTGACCTGACAACCTGGCCCAGACACCGACCTGCCGACTGACACAGGCGCCGACCTGACAACTTGGCCCAGACACCGACCCGCCAACTAACATAGGCGTTGACCTGACGACCTCGAGGAGTTCACCACCATACCCCGGTTCTGGCAGGATGTGACGAGTCTTACCGTTTGGAGGCTTTTCACCCACCTAACTCGCGAAGACTTCGGTATATAAAGACCTCACCCCCCAAAGGGGAGGAGGATGGAAAAAATGGAGGTAATCCCTGTTCTCTAGCTCTCTTGTTTCTCCAATATCATCTTCAAAGCTCTCTACAATCAGAGTGCTAACTTAAGCGTCAGATAGCCCCCGCTGGGAAAATATCCCTGGGTCTTCTGATTCAGTTCTCGCAGGTCCCTCAGCTCCCGTTGCCTACAAAGAGGAGGAAAAGATGGAGTTCTCGCAGGTCCCTCAGCTCCCACTGCCTACAAAGGAAAGTAGACCACCTCATGCAGAGGATAGTCGGGTTGCGCTGCATCGGGGAGCTCCACCATTCTCTAAGTCATAGGCCGCCTAGTAGGGAGTTCGCCACCAGGCAGCTCACCACTAGGGAGTTCGCCACCAGGGAGCTCGCCACCAGGGAGCTTGCCACCAGGTAGTTCTCCACTAAGCAGTTCGCCACCAAGCAGTTCACCACCAAGTAGCTCATCACCAAGGCACGTCACCACCGGATCAAATAACGAAGTACTTAGCCAAAAAAATTATACATCACAAAAAATGGTACGTGACCAGAAACGATTACATCAGGCTCCAAAATAGGCTCTGCTTCATGTTCATCTCTATCATAAGTCTATGCATTGTTTGGAGAGCCCGGATCAACTGTGAGTCAGCCATTTTAAGGGCTGTCTTTTTCAGCCTCTTTCAGTGCCCGTTTGGGATGGTTGAAGCGCAATGTCAGACATGGATCCCACAAGTATAGCCTATATAAATTATTTTGGTGAGAACCTAAATCAGCTGTTAGTGTCATTTGGAGTGTTGTTTACTCCAGCTTCTTTGAATAGCTTATCTAGAACGCTTAATGGCTAAATCAGCTTAGCTGAACTGAATATCTTATCAGGAGCACTTCAAAATAGCTGAATTAGCTTAGCTTTAATCTTCAACTCATCACTCTCAAACGGGCCCTTGTCTATGATGAGTGAAAATGTATTCAAGGTTTAAAAAATTGTTATATGTCGGCTCGAATCGGTTAATACGTATCGTATTGGGCCCTTTTCCGATATATAGAAAGTCCTTACAGGAATTGTATCGGGTCAGGGCTTGGTTCAGAGGGTAGGCGGAACTTAAACTGGCCCCTTTGAACCAAAACCAAAAAAACAACTGGAAATTAAAAAAAAAAGGCCGATACCAGCTGATATGCCGGCGTATAGGCCATTATCGATACTTTGAACCTTCAATGTACTTAGAACACCACATGCTTGCTTTGAGGAATTGAGGGAGGGAACTCGTAGAAGAATGTTAGTTTTTGAAAAACACTTTACTCGATTGTTTAATTAGGATGAATTTTTGCAAATTAATAATGATAGAGGTTAATGTACTTAATTTAAAAAATAAATTCACTTCCAAAATAAAAAATAAAAAACAATAATTAGTCTATTACTGAGGTCTGAGGGTGGTTACAATGTAATATGTACATGTGTCCATATCTAAAATTCTAATTCCATCATTCCATGCTCAGTTATGGAACCGGGATAGAAGTGAGTGGGGATGGGAATGGGATTTTACAATTCCACATTCTCTCTAGATATCATTTTTCAAAGTAAAATATTGAGCCACTCATTCTCAAGAATTGGGTTATAGGTCGCATGTAATGCCCTTACGAGTTACAAGTAAATAACTTATTAAATTCACAAGTGGTTCTCTTATATGGCTTTGACTTTACACAGTGTTTTTAAAACGGGACCGGACTGGATGGTTGGATCGGAAAAACTGGGAATTGGTTACTTCTATTTTATTTTAAAATTGTTTTTGGTAAAAAATCATTGATTTGGTCAGAAAACCGTTGATCCGAGCGGTTGAATTGTTGATTCAGACAACGGTTTTTAACTTTTTTTTATTTTTTTTAGTTTTTTGTCACAATGGGCCATCTGTTCAGACCGAATTTAGTCCGTTTAACCCAGAAATTTGACCCAGAACAATTCCCTATCTAGTCTGATTTTAAAAACCTTGCCTTTACCATACAATCAATTTTGATGGCTGAACCATAATATTATCCTAGAGGTTACTTTTTTTTTTCTTTTTGAAGGCATACTGCAAATTTCATTACTCAGAGAAGAGTCAAAAAAGCCCGTCAAGTAGTCCTGTCAGCATATAATAGACAAAATACAATCTGGGGGATCATTAGACCATGTTATAGGATAATTCAGTGATGATGCTAAGCTTCTCAAAGGGTGTGAGCTACATTGTTTGCCAACTTGTACAATTGGCTAAAGAAATGGCTTAAAAAGACCGAATAAGAGTTCTACATTTGGCTATTTGATTTTGTAAACATCAAAGAGGAAGACTATGTTCTTCCAACAGGAAGTGAACTATATAAAATTTTTGCAGCACCATCCAACATGATATAAACAAGGTAAGTTGCAACCAGCTAGGAAAGCCGAAGCTTCAACTTCAACTGAACAAATAGAGGCTAGAATGAATTTACAAACCACAAAATGGCTAAGATAGTCCTAATAATAATTCCAATCCCAATTCACCCCAAACAGATATCACTTATGGTAAGTGATACCCATCTCCCACGTCCCAGGTGTGGTGTAGATGATTATGGATAAGTGACATTTCTCCTTTCCCCTTTCCCCATCAGGTTTCTCTCTCTCTCTCCCCTTTCCCCATTTGGTTTCTCTCTCTCTCTCTGTTTTGAGAGAGGCTTCATCTCGAGTTTTCTCGAGGCTTTGTTCTCTAGTTTCTCTCATTTGGGTTTTCATTTCCCTCTATTTTTTCTCCCATCTGTTCATTCTTCCCTCGCCTCTCTCCTTTGTTTGCTCTTCTCTTTTTTGCTGTTCTTTATGCCTCTTTTTGTGTTTTATTTTCTTTTTGTGGGCATTTTGACTTGGGGTTTCTTCTCTTGGACTCTTTATTGGGCAGTCGTTACCAGTAAATGTAGCTTCACGTATGCCATCTATGATTGAGTCAATTCGCGTTTCTCTGACTGATACGGTTCATGATGAGTTCCGTTCGCAATTCTCCGGCGAAGGCAATTATGGATGGCAGTTTCTGTCTCTAGTAGTGATTGTTATGTGTGGAGCTTTGCCATCCTTTGCGGATCTACTCCAACCATACTATTACGGAATCTTTGCAGTCTTTTGGAAATCTCTTTTATCATATTCGTTTGCCGTTTGTGGTGGATTGGAATGATTATCTACTTCTATTAGTGATTTTATTTCACCTTTATTTGGTTTGGAAATGTGATTATCTACTTCTATTAGTGATTTTATTTCACCTTTATTTGGTTGTAGAAGTTCTTTATGTGTTCCTTCATCCATTTTTATATTTTGTTCTTTTGAGAAATTGTATGTAGGTTTTCTGATTGGCCTTGTTGCCTTTCTTTCAATGAGATATGATGCCTAAGAGCGTTTTCAAAAAAAAAAAAAAAATTTCCCATCTCCCAGGTGATTGTATCTGGGGGATACAACTTAACCTACCCATAACACGCTCCAAACCCTGACTAAGGTTGGATTTGGTCCCTAGTCTCCCCTACAACCAGCTAAAGTCCTTACCAACTGAGCCAGTTCGTACCTTCTACATGGGGCTCAGACATGATCTTTGTATATTCTAAAATGAATAAAAATTTTCTTAGGTAATTTAGGAATTTCATTAAATTTTTTGAGAAAATGTTTACTCCGGTGTCAAGTAAAATTAGTGGTCAACGAATAAACATTTTAATTGCCAACCGGTAAAATAAAGGTGAACCCGAACTATGCAAAAACTAAATCAGGTAGCAGTTTACTTCCCAAGAGATTTTACTTCAAAACAAACGAAGCCCTATATTTCATGATCACCTTCATCTAGTTTCGAGTTTTGAATCGATTAATGATAAATAAAACAAGACAACTACTAATAAGTAAAGACAAATGTGCAAAATAGGTTACTAGTAGACTTCTACTCCAAAACATCTATGAACTATTAGAATTTAATTGATTAGATCCATTCCCACGAACCAGAAACAGACAAGGGCAGTTTCAATCCCCATATAACATGGTGAAACTTAGACTAGACTGGCCAGTTGAACTGGATCCAATTAGAACTGGGCCTGGACCCAAAGACCCCTTTACAATACAATGCCTGGACTAGTGGACTGATCTCCAACACATTACCTTACCTCACCAGGTCCACGAAAAGCTACCCTTCCGTAAGTCATTTAGTATCATATATAGTCAAGAAAGGCAGGGCAGGGTCAGCTACTTGGCTAATCGCCTATTCTATAATCCCACCAAAATTTGCTTTGGCCTACACTTGGCCTTGAGGCTTAACCAGATTTTCTTGTCCAGACCGATGCAGCAGACAGGTCATTGAAAAAATTCCCTCTTAATGCTTCAATCCCTTGCCTCCTGGTGACATTGGTTGATTTACTGTGAAGTGCACCAACTTAATACTTATTCAAATGCCAAGAGAGAGATGGATATACGGTTGTTTCAAAACAAAACCCATTCAAGTGGGTTATATTTACAAACACCAGTTGCCACAACCTATTTTAAACTATTTGGAGCATGAATATGGATATATCATTACATCACACGCATTTACTATAACCTCAGGAAGCTATGCACTTACACCACATCAATCTCATCAACACTAAGCCAGTCGCTTGAATCCTTGCTCTCTGGATTATTAGCATGCGTCTGTTCATTTCCAATGTGCTCCTTATCAGGGAACTGACAGTTCTGAGACGGTTCTGTTGAGCTTCTGTATCTGGAGTCTTTTGTTGAAGTTTCTGAAATATATGCTACTGTTTTGGATTTTACAGGAATGTTCCCATCATCATCTTCCTCAAGATCACTGAATGATACATCTTCTTCATCTCCTAAAGGAATGGTGGTACCACTGAAGCCACCTAGATCAGAGTTATCCTCTAACCATTCGTCCCCATCATCTTCAAATTTCTGATCCAAGTCCTTGGAAGATGAACCAAGCAGAAAGTCCGCCTTATCCTTGCTATTGATTGCAGGACCTTCTTCAACAACAGACTTATCAATAACCTGCATCTCAGAGCTTACAACTGGATGCTTCTCAGTCTCAAAATCTGTTACTGGTACAGAGGTGTATTCAGAAGCAAATGTCTTGAGTGACACAGACTCGTAAAGACTATTACATGATGCAGATAAACACCCTTCATGCACTAAATTAGTACCCTCACTTTCATATGACATGCCTCTTTTGGGCCAGTCAGGTTCTTCTGGCTTTGTACTGTTCTGTAGTTCCTGCATCCACATTGTTCTAGCCTCCACAATCTGCATTGCAGAAAGATGCAGCACATTAATTAACAATTTTAGCAGACAATTAAACAGAAACATGAAAAGAAGGTTAAGAAACAGTTGGCAAGTTCATAATTTAAAATTTTATTAATGGAAATAGAAAATTAAAATTATTAGCAATTTAGTCTTATTCATTCCTTAAATATAAGCTTTATCCCAACTATATCCAGTGGTAAAATTGTTGCCCCTAGCTCTTCTGGCTCCTTCAACTTGGAAAAGATTACTTCCTCTTACTGTTGTTGTGGATAGTCATCTCTGCACATGCCCAAACCATCTTAGTCTATTTTACCTCATTTTATCACATATTGGAGGATGGAGATACTCCTAGGTTCCTTTGAACAAGTTCATTTCTGATCCAAGTTTCCCATTATCCATTTCTGCCAGCATTGCTGGCCTTGTAACTGTTTTATAAAATTTTTCTTGGTTATGAGCTCTGCACTGATTTCTTTTAGTTTCTAAGTTGAAAATAGTCATTCCTTAAACTTCCAACTCAAAAAATAAAATGCAGAGCTCATTCAAGGATATTTTTTTTATTATATTGGTATGACATAAATGCCCAAACATATTTTCCTTGCTCTCATACTTGTTCATACTTAAAGGGCTCAGTTGGCTATGAGTCCATTTTTGAAAAGAATGGACCTGGCAAATAATGTCCTTACAAGCATGAAAAATCTTTAATTAGGCATTCTTTTTGAATGAACAACTACGACTTGGTTCTAATTAGGGGTTCAACTTGGGTGGGCTAAGGTTGAACTTTTGTCAAATTTTGAATGGGCCCAGCCTGAAGGTCCAAGCCCAAAGCAGTGTACCAGGTTGTACCCCTAGTTCTAATCCAACTGTTCTCTGACAAAATAAACATTAAAGTGTCATATTGATATTTAAAATGACATAAATGCATGTGCACTAAGAATGCAACTCTTCACAAATAAAGTGGCCCAAGCTTGTCCAAGACCTTAGCATGGGTCTTTATAAAAAAATGTAAAATGAAGAAACCCTCAGCTAAGCAGAGGTTTCACTCTGGTTGCTAATTCAACCTCTATGATCTGGTAAGATAGCAGTGTCAAGGCATAGGTGATAAGGTGCCCATGGATGGTCACCTCATTTAGTTGCCTACATACTTTGTACAAAAATGTAAAATGAAGAAACCCTCAGCTTAGCAGAGGTTTCACTCTGGTTGCTAATTCAACCTCTATGATCTGGTAAGACAGCATGGTTGTCAAGGCGTAGGTGATAAGGTGCCCATGGATGGTCGCCTCACTTCACCTACCTATTTTATACATACCACCATGAAACACTTATATTCTGATATTACAATAATTGAATGTATACTATTAAACTAAAATATTCACTCTGTGGGTTTATGTACTAGTTTTATTTTTCTGTTATTCTTATTTGCTAGGGCTCAATCAACACACATGTTGGCATATGCTGTCTTGAACCCTCAAAGACTTTAAAACCCGGACCAATAAGTAAGGAAGAACTTCAATTCTGTCCAGTCAACACTTCTTTTCTTCTCATAAATATTATTGATTTTCTATGTTTTAATATGAAGCTTATACTTTGTCATGAAGTTTATAGATAATTATCAATGAAAGATGGTGCTGGTTTTATGGAACCTAAAGAATTACCCTAGGATTCAATGTTTTTATGTAAAAATTCCATTTCCTAGGCAACTAAGCAACAAGGCGTCCCCCTACCACCTAGCTTCACCTTGGTGCCTTAAAAACTAAGATAGTATCCAAGACCAGGGAATCTGTCCCTATTATACATTAACCAAACCACCACCTGGGAATGCCCTTCAATTTCAATCCTATGGAGACTATAGAAAACCATAAGCATGAAATCCAGAAATAGTAATAGGAACTAATAAACACTTGCTGGATCACTAAATACCATAAGACCTTAATATGCTATTATTATCATTCCATCATTGCTCCTGAAAATACATCGGTTGCCAACTTGCCATGAGAACAGCCACAATGCATCCACAGGCAATACTACTAGGTGAGGACCAATCTTCTAGTTGGCATGATCCCGTCAACACACTATTATCCAGGGTTGGATTCCAAATACTAGGAATGCAGTCAAGAAAGATTTAGATGGTTGCTCCTTAGCAAAGTCAGGACTATCAGCAATTAGAGGTATGCTAGTATATTCAGGTCCATCAGTCCATGGTCCATTAACTACTGCTATTGGAGCAGAGATTATAGTGTTGCTACAGTGTTGATGCAAGATGCACAGAGAAGCATGATCCAGTCAACATACTATTATCCATGTTGCTCCTTAGCAAAGTCAGGACTATCAGCAATTAGACGTGTGCTAGTATATTCAGGTCCATGCTCCATTAACTACTGCTGTTGGGGCAGAGATTATAGTGTTGTTACAGTGTTAATGCAAGACACAGAGACTAAGGTGTGATTGGGTGGATGAATAGGGAAATGGAACATTATTGGTTATTTATGGTATCATATCAGTGAAGCTTGGACTTTGGTGGCAAGAATGATCATCATCTCATTCTTCTGGGCACAAAATTCAGCAAACTACCTAACAGACACCTTTTTTGAGAGCTGGAGTTAGTACTTAGTAGATCTGAATATTATCATCTATCACTTTTTTATTGCAGGGTGGGCAGGGAATGTTCCATAATCATTTGCTTTGTGCTGGGACTTTTGTGGTTTTCTTTGTATGCTAGATTTCTTGTGGAACCCTTGTAGTACTTCTATCAGCCTCTTTTTCTTTTCCCTCTATTTTGTTGGTATTTGATCTCCTTTTCAATCTTTTAGTAAAACCTGTTTTGCCATTGATAAAAAATTGTTGTTTCTGGGAGGCATTCAATCTTTTAGTAAAACTTAGTTGAGTACTCAGATTGTATGCTTTGTCAATAGATCCTTTTTGCATTCATATTCCAATCTTCCTAGGCCAATTAATACCACATCCATAATGAAAAACTGGAGTTAGGATTCACTAAATAGAAAAGTAAAATCATCACTGATAAGTTAAATCACTTCAATAAGCCAATTGGGAGTTCTAATCTTCAGTTCTCACTATCTTTTTCTCCCATAAGAACAGCAACACTAACAAGCATTTCAAGATCCATTCTTAGGAATTAGAAGATGCCACAAATTTCATTTTTCAGGTTTCAGAGTTTATAGTGTTAAATGTGAAAGTGCATCCTCTGCTTTTAAGCCATTAACAATATATAACCTCAATAACTCCATGAAGATATCTTAGCTAGAAATTGTGTTTATCAACATACATAACGACAGGGTTAAATCCAGCATTACTAAATATTACGCTAATAAACACAAACATAGGCCTTATTGTAAATAAAGTATCTGTTAATGGGGAAGTACGTATAAAACTAGGCACAGATGCAAGGTATTGATGAAAGCAATAGTATAGTTAATTTCATGGGAACTAACGCACCTGGGGCGTAGACAAAAGCTCAGCATCATGTTTATTGAGCCTAGAATGCAGAAGAACAAAATAAACCTTCCAAAAGAATCCCTCACTTATATATCCCGGGCAAAGCTCAATCCTAAGAGCTGCCAATCTTGGAGCAAGTCTTTCAACAGCCAAAGCATGCTCTTGTTGGGTATCAGACATTTCAAAATCTGGAAAAAAGAGAAAGTTATGTGCATGGCATTAGAAACAACAACATGGAGAAATAACATATATTATATAAAGTTATAAACGGAAACACATTCTTTCCTGTAAAGGTTTAACTCTGAGATACGATTGCTGTAGATAAAGTGCTAAATCGCCATTCAGGAAAAGGGTGAACAATGCAGTTGAGCATCATTTGCTTTGTTTTTCTATTATTCTTTTTATTTGATAAAAAAATAAAAACTTGATCTTAATTTCAGAATTGAACTGCATTACTCATCCGGTAGTCAATTGCTTGCGCATTGTTCCTGCGTATAAGTAGACTTCCAAAGGGTGTATAAACTGCAGGTAAATGGTTTCCGTGTAAATACGTTGTTTCACAATTTTCTCTGTTTTTTTTTCCTAACCGAGAAAAAAAGAAGAAGAAAGAAACAAGTAACAAGTTTGAACTTTCCATTTTCAACTACCACAAGGTCTTCATTAATCAATCAGAAGATACGGCTTTATCTTTTGAGAATGAGAAATTTGTTAATTCGAATATAGAAATCCAAATACCGTCTAAATCTTCTTCGTCGTGCAGAGGGAAATCCAACCACGTCTCCGGATGCATTGCGATATTCTTAGCGAATGCTAATACCTCATCAGTAACACCAATAGCACCTTGAACAGAAGTGTTATCCACAGATTCCCCTTCAATTCCAAAGGGTGGAAGAAAAGTGGAAGTGATCTTCGAAATCTCGGAAACAGCTCTGGTACCGGATAGCTTGGAGAACCCAGACATGAATTTTCCCCCAATCTCGGCAAAATCGCTACGAATTCCTGCAATTCCAGCCGAATCGGGGATTTCGGGATGGAAAGTTTCTCCAGATACGGACTGATCCGATGATTCCCAACGATTCCAGTCGGAGATGGTAGGATCAGTAGAAGAGATTGGGGGGAGAGGGGGAGGAGGAGGAGGAGAAGGGGATGGATATTGGGAAGTGGAGGGAGGAGGAGGAGCGAGGAAAGAGGCGACGCCCCATAGCTGACGGGCTAGAGTTTTCTTGAACTCCGAGAGATCTTCTTTGAGGCCTCGTCCGTGATCCTCAGAAAATGAGTCGATATGATGTTGCTGTTGCAGTTGCTCATCTTCTGGTGAATCCCTCTTTGTATCGTTTATCCTTTCCTTTCCATCATCCTCGTCGTCGTCGTCATCGACTTTCAGCGAGTTCACCAAAGACCTTGTTAACCATGACATTTCGATTTCTATGCCGCAGCCGGCAGACCCCCACACATACACAGAGATCTGAGTCTGACGGGGTAAAGGAGAAGAAAATGAGTCGATAGGGGAGGCAGTTCGTGTTGTATAGTAATTGCGGGGTTTTTTAAAATTTTGGGGTAAAAGTAAATCAATCATCAATCATCAGAATCTGATAAAGTGATATACTTCCCCAAGGTTTTCAATAATAACAGATAACCCCTACCAGCTTTCTAAAATTACTTTACACTTCAATGTATTTGTGTCAATCATACTCTTCCAAGGCAGGCTACAAGACGAATAAGATATGATGGGGAGTGAGAGTGGAAGAGGTGGCATACAGAGAGTCCGGATGTAGTAAGCATTGGTGAATGAGCATATAATAAATATTTAAAAGTTGATTTTAATCTTTGGGTGGGTGGATTTCAAGGAAGATTGGTTGAGGGACAGTTACCTTATCAGAATTAACATGCAAAACTTGTAACAAAACAATAGCATTGGCCTTAAGCATATTGGCATCATTGCGGATGTCAGCTTAGAAAGCTTTGCAGCGGGGACAGAAACTTGGAATTATAAAAGATGGGGCCATTAAGTTATGGTTTTGGCTTGACATCTACCATCAAATTCTATTCGTTTATCCAATTTTAAATTCAAATATGATCTGAATTGAATCCATTTATCATTGTGCCAAATATGGAGCCACCTCTATGGAAAATTTCCTGATCAATATTTTGAACTTTAGGTATTGTCTCAAGTCAGTTTTGAATTTCAAAACGTGTCTCTGCAATATTCAAGCTTTCAGAATGTGTCCGTCAGTTATTTGTATTAGTAATGACGTGCATTACTTAAAATTTTTATTTTTAAATAATAATGAATAACTTGTAGTTTTGAGACAGAACCAAAATAAACATACACATAGTTCACTATCAACACCTATGTATTTCCTCCACAAAAGATGCATCCAACATCCAACGAACCAAAGCCAAACCGAAAATTTGGCAATGGAAGAACATAGGAGAAGGGGAGAGTAAACATACACACCGGACCCACGATAGCATGAGGCAAAACCAATTTCAAGTCCCCGGATCTGCTCTGGGATCATTTTTTGGCTCCGGTCCCAACAACTACGTACCACACATGACTAAATCCCCCCTCGAATCTACTGTTCATCGTCTTCCTCTCCCTTCGATGATAACAAAGCGATGGCGATGGAACAAACCTCTCTCCTCTCTCATTTTTCTCTTCGGTTTCTCTCTCTTATCCACCTCCCACCATCACTCATCCGCTGCATCTCTGCAATTCCCTATATGCACGTGTAAACCTCGTTAGTGTCTCAGTATTCGTCCTTAGCAAGCAGAAACGGAATCCAGACCTACTACTTGTGCTCCCACAAATTGCTTGCTCCTCTCTCTCTACAAATGCAACTATCAACGTTGGATCTGCCTTGAATTTGCTTTTGAGAAATTGTGTAGATGGTAATATCATTCAGCAGTGAACAACACCGAGTTCTGCCTTATTATAGTGCGGAGCATGTAGCCCGTCGTCAATTAAGGGGTTCTAGAATTGAAACCTGCATCGTCATTAATGGAGACTCGTGCCCATTAATTGAAGCTTGATGATCTCGGTCCACACCAAAAGCTCCTTCACGACACGATTCACAACTTCACCAATTGACGCCATCTCCTTCTTAAGGAACCTATTGTGTTCGAACAATTCTCCTCTACTTCTTCTTGTTAGAAATGCTCGTCGTCATGCCCCCTGCCATTACCCAATCTGAACCCATTAAAGGCTAGAGAGAGGATCAAACAAAGGGGGAGTGAGAGAGGAGAAGGGAGGGTTGATACCTGCTGGTAGAGGGAACTAATGCGGTTCCGTCGTTCTATAGATGGCTGGTTCACAAGTATCCCAATGCAACAGCGGAATACACTGTTCATCTCCTCCAGTCTCATGACACAGTAGCAGTATCCAGCGGCGATGAAACCCGAATCCTCCCTCAAATCCACCTGTTTTTGCCCATTTTCTGAACCCTAGTTCATTCTCTTTGTTCCATTTCGTTTTTCTTCCCCTCATCAGCCCCTCCCACGTCCATAGCAGCTTTGTTATCCTCTTTTCCGATGCGAACAGAGCTCGCTCGATGTTGGAAAAACCAGCATTCCTCTCCCACCGTCCCACTCATATTTTAGTTACATGATTTTTGTCCTTAGTCTCAATGAACAATGTCTTCTAGCGAAGGGTAGTTTTGATATTTTCAAAATTAACTAACGGACTATTACCTATTACACACATTTTAAAAGTTCGGTACTGTACAAAGACGTTTTGAAATCCGGAGACAGACTTGAAACAGCCTCTAAAATTTAGGGTATTAATCAAGTATTTTCCCTATAATATATTAGTTTTAGAATTATCATTAGTTTGAATATTTTACTCTTACTAATAAAATCATAGATTTAAATTTCATATAAGTTATTTATTTGGGGTAATAGTATATAAGGGCAACTTTTGAGTTTTAATATCAATAAAAAAATATTTTTAAAAAAATTTCAAAAATATGTTTACTTTTTAAAAATAATATCAATAAAGGGCAAAAACACTATTCATCATCATCTTCTTGCCATTTGTTCACCAGCATCACCGCCCGCCACCACCTGTCGCCGCCTCCGCCTCTGGCAACGTTGTCGGAGGTGGCCGGAGGCAGAGGTAGCAACGGCGACACCGATGGTCATTTCTCTGCCCAACGCCGCCACTTCCGCCCACCTCCACCTCTGCCCAATGTTGCTGGAGGTGGGTGGAGACAAAGGTGGTGATGGCGACGTTGGGCAGAGGAATGACCACCAGCACTGCCACCACCACCTCTGCCTCCGGCCACCTCTGGTAACATTGTTGGAGGTGGAGGCGGAGATGGGCGGTAGCAGATGGCGGCGACGGATGGTGGCACTAGTGAACAAATGGCAAGAAGAAGATGATAAACAGTGTTTTGCCCTTTATTGATATTATTTTTAAAATGTTAACCTATTTTTGATTTTTTTTTAAAATATTACTTTTATTGATATTAAACCCCAAAAGTTGCCCTTATATGCTATTATGACTATTTGTTTTGTCTTGATATACAATATAAAAGTCATTTTTAGTTCTTGTATTTGAAAAGGTAGGTCATATTGTTGTCCACATGAAGGTTTTTGTGGTATTGATAAAAGGAGAGTTAATGTAAATGTCGTGATATAACAACAGGTTGTGAAGCAAAAATTAAGCTTAAGTTGCAAGGTGATGGAAAATATTGTGCAACTGAGTTTGAAGCAGCTCATAATCATCAACTTCTTACTCCAAGTAAATCATACACGCTTGGATCACAAAGGAAAATAGCTATAGCTCATGCTGCTCAAGCTAATATTGCCATTGATTCTGGAATACGTCCAAAGGCAACGTTAGAATTTATGGGTAGGCAAGCATGTGGAATTTAGAATAATGGTTTTACAAATGTTGATCTTAACAACTATTTATGTATGAAGAGAACAAAGGATATGGAAAATGGAGGTGTAGGAGCAATAATAAGAAACTTTGGTAAATTGTATGAAGAGAACATATTATCCTTCCACTCGGTGTAGCTTGATGAAAATAATCAAATAACCGACATACTTTGGGCTGATGCAAGAATGTTGGCTGATTATAGTTACTTTGGAGATATTATTTGCTTCGGTACTACTTTTAGAACTAATGAGGAGAGAAGACCGTTTGCACCTTTTGTAGGAGTTAACCATCATAAGCAAACCATTTTTTTTGGAGCTGCATTAGTGTATCATAAGAGTGTTGACTCTTTTAAATGGGTGTTTGAATCCTTTTTAAAGGCAATGTCTGTAAAGCAACTAAAGACAATTCGTACATACCAAGATTCTGCAATGGCAAATGCAATAAAGCAAGCCTTTTCATAAACATGCCATCATTTATGTTTATGGCACATATATCATAATGCAACCAAACATTTGAGTAATATCTTTGTTGCTTCTTCATCTTTTGATAGAAACTTTAGTAGTTGCATTTATGACCATGAGGATGAAGAGGAATTTCTTATAGCCAATACAAGAAAATCATTATTTAGAGGCATTTTCTATAGTAGCATCTATTTAAGTGCCACTAAATGTTAGTTTTAGTGGCGATTTTAAGAATTGCCATTATATATGCAGAAAAATCGCCACTAAATATATTTTCTTAGCGGTTGATTTTAAATTGCCATAAAATGCATGTATAGAACGCCACTATATCTTTGTTTTAAGTGGCTTTTATGAACTTGCCATTAAAAGCACTTTTAATGTGCCATTAAGGTGATTTTAGACTTTTAAGATATATCATTTTATTTGAACCATTGATTTGAATTAAAATCAATGGTTTAGAATGCAAATGAAAAATGTAATAATCAGAGGAAAGAAAAAAGGCGGGGATGCAAGTTTCTTCCTCCCGCGTGCCTTTTCTCTCTATCCACTCATTTTCATTCTGGAACGAACAAAAAGAACTCAAGGAAGAACTCAGCCACACATTCTCGTTCTCAAAGCCGCACCTTAATTTCTCTCTGCCAATTCAACTCTCTTAGAGTCAAAGTCTCCCACCACACTAGTGAACAATCTCAATCGAAGAACACCTCTGCTGCTCTGGTTGTCTTCCACATTGTTCTCTCTCTTTTTGTTGGCTGCCTTAGGAAGATTGGCTCAAGCCCATTATGTCCCGGTGAGTATTCCATCTACAACCAAAAAGAGGGCAAAAGGACTCTCAAATAAAAAGCACAAAGGGACAAGAGATTAATAAATGGGGTAGGGGTTCTCCATTTGCAAAGAAAAAGAAGCACACATGGCCTCATCTTTTGAAGCATATCATAGATGTTCACCTTCCCAAGAAAAACCTCCCAGCATATAGTGCTTGAATTTTGGGTGGCACAGATTGGCGGAAAATATCAAGGCAGTATTCATGAGAATGGTTCAACAATCTCAGCTTGAAGTTGATGAAGGAGGTCCTTGCAAGTAACAAATGTAGTACATAAGGCAGCAAAGCAAAAGTAATTGTGAAAGAACAAATAGAAGTAACACATCAATAAAATATTTTGCTCCCTGCATAACATCTTAGCTTGTTTAATATAAATAGCAGTTCTGATTTTACACCTTATAGACAACTGCCTTCATAAACATACAGTAATAGAGATTGTTGCATCAACCTTGAGGGGAAAAACCGACCTTGAAGAGACTAATACAGGAGATGTTTTTTTTTTTCCTTTTTTTGATAATAAAATGATAATACAGGACAATAAGAAAATGATAATTACAGTTCTCATTTTACGAATGTTGAAGATTTGATGATTGGAGAGTTTTAACTGTTCAATTTCAGGAACTGTATGAACCGGTGGTTGATATCATAAGAAACATAGCTATGCATCCCAGTGTTCATTATAACGCTCCATGACTGCGCTTTCTGTCCATGCTTTTAGCATCTATATGCCCTTCAATGATTGAAGGATTTTATAATAGGATATGTTTGATCTTGGAAAACCATGAGGTCAAGTTCTGTCCCGTTCACAACCTCTTTCTTGCCATGGCAATATTGAAGGATTTTACAATACCATATGTTTGATCTTGGAAAACCTATATTCTTAACTAGGTTCAAGTGTGATTTTTTATCAAGATGCATCCAAAATTAAGGTCTACATGGTAACTACCATTTATTATCTTTCAATGGTCAACATTAAAATGATATTTCACGCATTGTCTGATATTGGCACCCATCAGTATTTTGCAATGCAGCCATCTATGGACTGCCTACATGGGTCTACAACTAGGCCGGCCTTAGGATGGGCCTGAGGTTGGATCAACTGGTAGGCCCAACATTTAAGCTTTTGTAAGCCCACTTCTAGCTAGCCCAGTCAATAGGACTAATGTTGCTCAAGCTGTTATGTGCCCCGTGAAGATCATAAAGATTTTAATATCTTTGCGAATTTGTTTGGATTGAAATATATTTTTGCATGATCTTTACCAAATCTAGGATGTCATGTTAGTCCTAGTTTGAAAGGTTTTTAATTTTTACTGTGATTGATGATGTCTTAAGCTATGTTTGGTTTTTAGTTTTTAATATTTGTTGTGTAAGATCTCTCTCTATTTATCTATCTATCTCTAAGCCATCTATTATTAGATCCAAAGATATAATATTATATCTAGTTTTTATTAACAAGATGTACTTGTTTTTTTTTTTTAGGAAATTGTTAATATGGAGGGTATTGAAGATATATACTTTGGATTTTGATGAAGACTTTTGGACATCATAGAGCGAAATGATTTTTTGTTGGTTCTTGCACTATCCATTATGGATCTATGATTTGAAAGTGACAATTGTATATATAAACATTTTATGATAAATTTGTTTTATATGAAAATGGTTTATTTGGTAAAATTTCATAATTATTTGATTTTTTTAATTAAATATATAATATGCATTTGAAGGGCATGATGAAATTAATATTTATTGATATAGGTCAATTTACCATTATATAATAAGCAACATCTTTTTTGTTGCTTCATTTTATTATTTTTTAGCATGCATGTATGAATATGTTTAGACATTTAGTGGCACTTGTAAATGCCACTAAATCCTAAATGAATAGAATGATTAAGACTTTTTAGTGGCAATTATAAATGCCACTATACAGATAAATATTTTATGACATTTAAAAATGTTGTTTTTATGGTAACCTTATAGTGGCACTTATAATTGCCACTATAGTGGTTGCTATTTAGTGGCACTACGAATCGCCACTAAATGTGCCAATAAATGCCATTATTAAATTTAAGAATGGCATTTGAAACTGTCACTAAAGGATGAATAAAACGCCACTAAAAATAGTTTTTATCAATGTTTATATAAGTGCCATTAAAATTTGAATAAACACCACTAAAAGTAATTTTTATTGGCATTTATTTAAGTGCCACTAAAAATAGGATAAACACCACTAAAACTTTTATGAACTCAGATATCGATGGCATAATTTGAAAACGCCGCAATAGCCTTTAGTGGCATTTTTACCTGTCTTTAGCGTCATTTTCAAATGCCGCTAAAAATCACTTTTCTTGTAGTGAGTGTGGTATGAAATGCTTGAAAAGTATAATTTGAAAGAAAATGCATGCTTGGCTTCAAAGTTTATTTCAAATAAAGAAGTGGGCTTTGGTATATAGACAAAATCAATTTTGTACACAAAGGAGTGAAAGTGTGAATAGCATGTTGAGAGTGTATCTAAAATCATCTTTTGATTTAGCTGAGTTTTTTAAGCATTTTGAGAGGGCTGATAGATGATTGTAGAAAGAAATAGACATGGAGGTCAAGATGAGTCAAAGCACACCCCATTTATCTTTTCCAATAAAGATATTAGAATGGGCTGCATTTGTATACACTCCTACAAACTATACATTTTGCAGTAGAAATATTTCGCAAAGTATTTAGCATATACAACCAAAGGATTGCTATTCTCAGGTGATAAAATCTTTGGCTGATGCATGAGAACAGGGGACTTAGTTTGGGAGCAGCCATCTCACATTGGAAATGTTGAAGATTATGTACATAATAAGTCCATCCCTCCCATGACTAAGGATAGCCAGTATCTACTGGGTGATGTCCGTATATGAGGTAAGTAACTTAAAAAATATATATAGCAGAATGAAACATTATATCATTTTCGTATGGAAATTGAAATTTCATTTTCATATAAAAGAATTGAATTTCCGACAATAACGTAGAAGAGTGACAATATACTCAGATATGAAGCACGTTTCAGATCTTTTCCTTTCTTAATCCAAACCACCATTTAGATAAATGAGATTGATTTAAAAGGGAAAGGCAAAAAACCAGAGAGTTAAATGTAAACAAGACAAGGGGAAGGATAAAAGTCAGAGATTGAAGCGGTGGGTTTGTAAAAATGAAAAAACCGTGTTAATAATATATGAGAATGAGAGGGAGGTAAGAATTAGATTACTCAGCTACGATAAGTGGTTTTAATGGAGTGGCAGGGTGAGACCATGAGAGAGACAAAAGAGATGAGAGGGGAGAAGAGACGTGGGCAAGTGGAAGTCTTTTGCAAATTTTCTAAAAATTTAAATTTGTATCAGAAAATAAATAATTTTTTGTCACAACCAGAAAGAAAGTCGACAAGAATTCCTATCGATAGGAGGCAGCCAAAATTTACCCCTACACAAATGGGGTAGCCCATCCCCCCAAACCCATATTCAGATTTCAACCATTTGAGGAATGCTCACTCCCTCCCCTCGATCTCATTCTAGCCAGCCTAATTCCATGGGGAAATAGATCATTCCGATTCGCATTCCCGATTAGGCCAATTAATAGAAGAAGAAGAAGAAGAAGAAGAAGAAGAAGAAGAAGAAGAAGAAGAAAAAGATAGATAAATAGATAAGTAGATATATAGATAGGGAAAGAAAAGAGAGCTGCCAGGAGTTTCGGAGTAGTCCTAGTGAAGAAGATAGCTTTGATCTAAGGACTCCAGATCTGTTCCTGGGCTCAAAAACAGAGAGTTCCATGTAAGAAATGACGGCGAGGTACAGAAGCTGAACGACGACCCATGGTCACTTTTCTTCTCTGGCTGTGGCTGGCTATCTGGATGCGCCTCTGATTGTAGCAATTCATTATAACTAATACATTTATGCACAGCAGATAGTGATAAGTCTGGGGAGCAAAGCTGCGGTTGTTCAGATACATCAGTACTACTGTAGGACGACCTGTACAGTGGTGGCGCAACGACGTTAAGTGGAGGAGGTGCCACGCTTTGGAGATGGCGGGAGCGGATGACATGATCAGGAGACCCAGTGAGGTGCTGGACTACCTGCCGGAAGTTTCTGGAATTCACTTGGTAAACTCTAGGAGGTGGTGAGGGCCCCTGCTTCTTCCATGGCTTGGCAGGTGTCTTGCGGATGGAATGGAGGTACATTGTTGTTGGAGGTGGTGGATTTGGTTGTACATCAGTAGGGTTGGAAGATGAAGGAGAAGAAGCAAATTGAGGATCCATTATGTATTTGTGAGATTGAAAAGAAAGAATTAAGCGGATCCAACTATATATTGGAAGTGGACATGGGAGAGAGAAATCGTCAAAAACATACGTATACTGGATTACTGGAAGAGCAAGTGCCTATTGGTTTTGACATGAGCCGGCTGCGGTCAAGGACTGAATTTGACCGAGTTTTACATGGGCTGGCTGATGGGCGGAATCTTCTACGAATAAAACGTTGTACAATAGCCTACTGCCTACGCAATCCAGATAAAAACAAACACGGCCACTTCTATCGATCGGGGCGCATTGGTGACGTGTTCCTGGATGAAGTAGGCAAGTAGCCCGGCCCTTTGCACACGTCCCGCTCGAAAATCAGCTATTCCACTTGGACCAGCGTAGCCCTACCTATCTACCTTAAATTAGATTACATGAAATCATCAAATGCATAAAAAGCCGTGATTTCACGCTTTTAGCCTACGCTGATTTCTTCTTGACATCATTTGGCATCTGTTTAAATTTTCAAAAATTTCAAGCCTTTTCTTTTTATATTTTAAAAAATTATATATTTTATTTAATTTTCATAATTACTGAATTTATATTGAAAGTCCGGATTCAGTGTACACAAAATTTATCCAAGGCTGCAGCTAGTAATGGGAGTGCAAGTCGGGGGGTTGGGCCGGGTTTATGATCAACCTAACCCGATCCTAAAATTTGAGCTTAAGGCCTGAGTCTAGATGGGGCTTGAGGTTAAGTTTGATTTTCTCAATCCGAACCTGGCCTACATTGTAATATGATGCACTTGGGTTGGGCTCAGACCCAAGCCGGGCTTGGGTTAGTCAATAAATCTACTCTAAGATTATATATATATATCTGTGTGTGTGTATGGTTGAATTGATCTCAAACTTCCCAAGGATTAGGCCTGGACCCGACCCAAAAAAAACCCGATTTCTTAAATCCAAACCAACCCAAGGACCAAAAATCCAAGCCCAGCCCATATAAAATTTTGAACTGGATTGATTCGGGCTCAGATTGGGTCTGCCCAAATTGCACCCCTAGCGAGTAGCCCAAATTGCACGGACGGTGTGAGGATTGAATCTGGTCTCCCTCCAATATTGGAGAGAGTTTCACATGCCAATTTTAATTGACGTTCAAAAGTTAATTTACATGCTGACGATACATAGGGTTTTTATGCAATTTCCAAGTCTATCCTTATCTCACTATGATCAGTACCGCTAATATTGAAGACCTAGAACCAAATCGATAATTTTTAGACCTGACGATACATAAGATTCAATAGTGTCTATAATTTCTAGACGTAGAACCAAATGGACAATTAAGTTTGACTCAATAGACCCACTATATTAAATAAATAAAATAAATAGATACATTTAATATATAATATGTATAAAATATATAATTTATTTAATATTATGTATACATATTACGTGTACATAACTTGGATTGGCTTTGAACCGGTTTGGGACAGGGCAGAATCGGTTCTAAACTGATAATAATTGAGACACGATATATATCGAGACCTGGAACTGACCCGTTGGATTGGAATCAAAACCGACCCAATCGATTTAGGCCCGTCGGGTTGAACTCAACCCATTGACAGCCCTAGAGATTACTCAATTATATGAATCACACTTAAAAAAAAAGCTGAAAAGACATGGTACCAAAAGAGTTTTTGGCTATCAAAACCCACTCCTAAATTTTGATAAATATCATCTCATTAGAGAAAATCTATGGTGCAGGAAAAACATGCTATTAGAAGAGTTTTTGACCAATCAAAAGCCATCCATGAATTTTGATAAATAACCCCTAATTGACTACCATGTTCATGATATCAATTGATTGATCCAAAAGTTTTTAGATATGATATTTTTCTGATACCATTGATTGACCATAAGATTTTTTTGCTATCATGTGTTTCTCGTATCATAGTTGAACCCAGTAAACTTTAACGGGAAACACAAATACAGTAACAGCTTTAATAACATTTGAGAAGGACCAGGACTATATACTTCTTAGGTTCACATATGCTGTGACCCTCTTACCATGGCTTCATGTTTCAACACTTTGTTCCCATGTAAGGCAAGTTAGTGATGAAAATTAAAGATAAAGTTTACCTCTTATAAATTTTTATTGGTTTTCTGGTTTTATTTATCAAAATCTCTTCCTATAAAAATAATGTTCTTTATATTTTGATAGATTCCTACACTAAAAATTTATAAAAAAAATCTATACTACTAAAAAGACATGATACCAAAATACAGCAACATAAAACCACTCATCTTAAGCCATACTGCAGTTAACTTTATCAATAAACAAAATAAATAACATTCCCTTTACCCCTTCATAGTTCAAACAATCTTTACACATCGAGATTAAGGGGGCTCAGAGCGTATTTTCAAAAATAGCTGTACACATATTGCAATAATAGTAAAAATGATTCAAAGAGCAGCGTGCATCATCAAACCACCTAGAAACTAAACAAATTCACTGGTTACACTCACTCCTGTAAAGCCAAATCTATTTGCAAATTAACCTGACTCAAGCATGTAAAACCAGCTTTTCTATGCAATGCTGGTCACCACGCAATAGTGACAACAAAAGATCCAAATGGCTGCTAACACAACACAACTGATTAAGACACATCTACTTCGAATGCTTACTTCTGTATTACAATTGTCCAGATTAGCGATTTGCCCCGCTCATCGGCTCATGTGCGTCAATCGCTCCCGAAACCATGTTTCTGGGCTTTGTGTTAAGTTCCCGTTTGACCCCATTGGGTCTGGGATTTAGGGATCCAACTTGGGTGGGCCTAACCTAAGCCTGGACCAATTTAGCCTATAATTTTACACGGTTTGGGTTTCAATATTTAGCCCTCAAGCTCGGCTTGGGCCCAAAACTGACATTTTCTTTGTTTAATTTTTTGGGCTGTGTCTGGGCCTAGCCATTAGGTAGTCCGAGGCCAGCCTATACCCGGTCCAAAGCTTAGCTTGATTATACACTTACATACATAGATTTCATACATGTATAAACACATATAGGTCAATTTTCATTATGGGCTGATTTACCAACTGAAACCTGACCTGGACCCAAATGCATTAAATTTCCTTGCAGGTTGAGCCCAGATTAGGCATATTAGGCTTGAGTTTGAGCTCAGACACTAGATTCAATTCTTAAAATTGGGCCTGAATTGATCTTAAAGCTAGCCCAGCCCACCCGACTTGCACCACTACTGGGATTGGATATTTACATGTGGTCGAAGAGTTTTGGCTACTCTTTATTTTTCTCCACTGAAGGTAGGAAAACCAAGATATTCTGAGGCCCAACCCTGTCATTGATTATCTTGTCATCCTGATTCTTGCATGTGATTTTACATGCAAGTGCAACAACTATTGGAGCACATAGATGACCACTCCAACGATGTTATTTAAACTATTTCTTTGAATTAATTATGCACAAGGATAAGCACTTTCTTCTCAACAATAACATATGGGAATAAAAGGAAAATAAGCAAGGCATTTTAATCAAACTTCTTATTCCCACTTTGTTATAAGGACGGAGAAATCAACTGCAAGCGTTTATTCACAATCTTTGTGGAAAAAGAAAATCAACTCCACCTAGCCATTGCCATCTCTCTTGAAACCTAGTTTTTATTTTGATCATTTTCTCCAATTTTTTTTTTCTATATTTCTTTTTATTATTACTAGTAAATGTGTACGTGGGAGATTGTTATGAAAATGATTAAAGTATGAAGAATTAAAAAGATTTCAAGACTTATGTAATATCATATATTCACAATGGCTAGTTAAGTGTGGTCATTTTCTCTGTTACTCAACAAAATGATTTTATCCTGTTTCCCCTTACGGATAAGGACTGAAAATTTTGTACATCAAATAAGAAACAGGTGGGCATCATATCACTCTAAAAGAAGGCAACTGCACTCTTTGCTGAATTAAAGACAGACCCGGAGAAGGGAGGAGGAGATTTCAGCACTATATGAAGATCCATTATTTTGCCCTCAAATATCTAGATGAAAAATGCAGATTCCAACTTCACAGGTAGGTATGGTTTTTGTTGTCAAGAATGTACATGGCAATATGGAATCTGTCTATACATATTCCAACTCCAAAAGTGGAGGTAGTGGAGGTACAGTACATATACCTATTCATGTCTAGAAATCTGACTTGGGAAGAAAAACAACAAGAACTAAGGGTTCTTAAATGAATTTTATTGTAAATTAAAATAAGTGCAATTAAATCATTTTAGAATGTAACTCTACTGTGAAAAAAGAGAGATTTTGGCTTGTAAGCTTAGCCTTGTAATGTGAATAAAGAAGGTTTTCATCATCTTATATATCCTTTGGTTAATCAATTACAAAGAAGCAATTTAATCCAAATAAAACAGTTTAAAAGGCAGTTTGTTTTGATCAAGTGAAAACATTTCAGATAAAAAGAGCAATAGTGCAAACACAACCTAATAGGACCAACATTTGGAGAAAGAAATGATATGTGCAGAAATGTAAATTAAACAAATTCGGATTCAAAAAATGATATGTACAGAATATATTTCATTAAATTGCCCTTCTCATCAACAAAATTATGCCCATCAAAGAACTCAACGAACTGAATAACATCCTCCAGCCTCCTCTTGAAATCAATGTATGCTTGAGAATATCGCTGATGCTTCTGACTGCAAAATCATTTCAATAACATCTGTTAAGTGCACTTTCCCTAATACATCTGTTAAGGGTTGGTGTTCACCATGTGGGAGTAGATTTTGATTGATTTCAAAAATAAAATTAAGCACATTGATAAACATCCTCAAAATATTAAAAAATCATAAAAAATGCATCCATGACCAAAGTAAAGCAGAAATCAAACAATAATGCCCTGAAATGAAGTTAAATTAAATCCAAGTATAACGTAGAAAGAGTTAAGTGTGTTGGTAACTACATTACATCCTTAACTGGAACCACTTGCCAGAATTCAACGTTTCAGGTTCATATATATATGGATATCAAATAGTACTGGTAAATCTACAAAGCCATAAAAAAATCACAACTTTGTGTTCTCGGTTCATGCACACAACTGAATGTATGTTTTATACATAGAGGCATGATAACTAATATAATGCCATTCAATTAGGTTCATAGGCCCTTTCCTTTCTACCAGGATGAAGTCTACAACTTCATTCTCAGTTATCTATAGACTTTGTCTATTGGTAGTCTCTGTTGAGTGTTGGAGGCAAGTCTCTACCAGGCATATCTCTCACTTGGTAACGGTTTCCACCTTGCATGCCTCCCATGTGCATGTTTGGTGCATAGCTATTCTAAAAATCTCTGTTTGGCATTTCCCTGCTCTAGTAAGGCATACCTCCACTGTCAGGTTGTGAAAGCCTCTAGGCGGCAAGCTTCCCATGTTGTTGGGCACATTGGAGTACCTTGCATTCGGGGCCATACCTCCCATATTTGGCATGGTTTTCTACACCAGTGGCTTTCCTCCCATATCAGGCATAGGGTTCTGAGCTTCACGCAGTTAGGTGGCATACCTCCCATATTTGGCATGGGGTTTTGAGCATCACAGTTCTTGGAAATCACGGTTTTGCATATTTTCTCTTCTCCTCTCAAATTTACGGGGTTTGCCATTGCACCTACATCTCTCATTTTCCCGTGCATTATTTCTTACCCACTCCTTATGTTAATCCCAAACACTGTATAAGAAATAATCAACAGTATGTTAATCCCAAATAGCAAACCCCTAACACCATCCATCTCCTAGTTGCGGAAAATTAAGTTAGAAAAATTGCGAATGACAAGGAACCAGAGTGATACACTTTTAATTTTACCATTGACTTATTATTGGTAGAATCCAATTATCAGGAAGGCCGGAAAAGACAATACCAAAAGCTATGGGTTTAGCAAATCTGTCTGTTTCCTAGAAAATTCAAACACGATGGTAATCAACTTACACTGCCTTTATCTCTCTACTGTTATGGATGTTGTTCTCAAATGTTGAAGGAGCATCCCAAAGATAAATATACAAGGATTACAAGTATAAGCATTTACTAATGTGTGAGAATATGCAATACTTCACAAATGCATGCATAAGGTACCTTGTTTCAGTTTTCCAGAACATGTCTTTCAATTGACTGACATATTTCCAAACTCAAAACAGGTGAAAATCAAACATGAAAGACAAAACAGTATCATACCAGAACCCACCGTACCTGATTTAGCGCGATCTGACTGCTCCCAACTGGAGGTGATCTGACTTTCAGACGGACGGTGGACTGAACTTGCAAGGATATCAGAGTATCCGGGGGTGCTAACCCGGCGAGGTCGCTCCGATGCTTAAGTTAGTAGGCTAGTAGCGAGCTAAAATGGCTTTGAAAATAGAGAGAGCTTGAGAGCAGGAAATCACGCATACCTTGCACCCCCGGGGGGTGAAGCATTTATATAATAGAGTTCTCGCGGGCTTCGCGGAGTAGCTCCGGAATCCTCGTCACAATGAGATCCGTTTCCGCGATAATGGGAGATAGTGCTGCCAACTTATAGGATTTATTGAGTCCACCCGAATTGGTCGGGGGAGATAAGGCTAGCTGTTACGCGGCGTGATCCCGTGAACTCCGGGAACCGTCGGAGGGATTTTCAGGATCCTCACAGTGGCACGTCGGTATCCCCGAGCTGACGCCTTTAAGTCCCAAACTGGACTGAATATTGAAGTGCCTTGGCATCGAAGTGTTCTTGTTGCGATCTGGTATCGAGGCGATCTCATTTCGGGGTGACCTTGTCTCGAGATTACTTTAGCCCGGGGTAGATGGGTAACCGAGATTGTTTTGCTGCGGATTGATCACGTTGAGCTATCATCTACTAGTCAGGCCGTGTCCACGTGTCCCCCTGTTACGAGGTCGGACCAAATCTCTGCATAAATTCAAGTAAAATGCTTAGTATTATATTGCAAATTCAAGCAAGAGCATACCCTTGAAAGAAAATCATGGCCTGCACCTCTTGCAGCCACTGTAAAACTGCAACTACTAAATCATTTTGGCCTGGACGAGGACAGAGAACAAAATTCACTCTAGGCATTATGGGGTTCTGCAATTTCGGTGTTCCTTACAATGTGAATGTGGCTTCATATAAGAAATGAAAGTTACATAGAACAATAGAATGAACATACCATAAATTAATTATTCTGAACTCTTGAATTTCTGTAACTTTGAAAGCTGTTAGCGTGAATAACACAAAGGTTGGTGTCTTCAAACAACACTACCAAATAAGCCTCCGCAGCCTCCTACAAGGCACCAACTGCGTTGCTCTAGAACCTCAGCTTAGTTTTGAAGTCCTGAGCGATCTCACGAATGAGCCTCTGGAATGAAAGCTTTCGTATCAAAAGCTCGATACTCTTCTAGTACTTCCTGATTTCCCTCAGAGCCACCATTCCCCAATGTGAATGCTCAAACGTCTTCGTCCACGATTGTGGTCCCAGAAAGCAATATTCATTGCAGTCAAAAGTTCAAAACCGAACGTGGGAGCGTCGAAGTGGAAACGTTGAAGGTGTCTACTATACTCAGGAGTTGCAAGTTATTCAGAAGTGGAATAGCTTGTGAGAGATGAAACCGTCTGAGTTTGTGGGAGAGAGAGGGTACTGAAGTGGGAGATAAATCCACTTGAACAAAAGGTAGTCAGAAGTGGAATAACTTCTGCTTCTGAGAGATGATACCATTCGAGTTTGTGGGAGATAGAACCTTGTTTTTTTAGTTTCTATTAGAATGGGAGTAAATTACATATATGCCTTCTGTATGCCCTTTCTATGCATAGACAGGTGAGGGTAGAAACTGTCCAATGAAAATTCTAGAATCTGAGGCTATTCGCTTTTCTAGAACTAATATAAATATAGATACATGACCCTAAAATGATGTCTCTGGTTTAGAAACGGATTGAACATTAGCTAAAGAGGTAAAATCACCCATGTATTTTATTTAATACCACCATCTAGCTGAAAATCAAATAGCCCAGACCTGGCCTGAATTTTGTTTACCTGGGCCCTGTGCAGAACTAGGCTAGCGAGTACCTAGCAGGGCTGGAGTGAGCTTCCTGAGTTTGTTCCCTTATTCCCCAAAAATTTGGCCTTATGACTTGCGAGATGATGCTTCCGGTCAAAATGCAAATATTTAGGAGACGAGAAGAGCTATGGGTTTCTCTACAAGGCATACCTAGGGTGCAGTCGTTCTGCTCCATAGGGATGACAAAGCAATAGAATTCACTACATATCTCTGGTGCCAGGAGACTGAATTTCTGTTTGTTAAGGATGAAATAAGCTTTATTTCTCTTCCCCTGTTAGCAGAATCTCTAGTTCTGAAACATTGCTATCTTAGGTGCCGTCAGGCAAATCATTTTAGGAAGATCTTGTGATAGTCTAGATGGTTAAAAGATGTAATGAGCTTTTGGGGTTTTTTTTTTAAAGATTTAAAGATTTAAATCATTTAATAAATATCCTAATTTGCCATATTCAACAGAGCTGTGAAGTAAAAGATTTTAGGGGCATAAAGCGCCATAATCAAAGTGCTGTGTAATAAAAGATTTTAGGTGCATAAAGAAAGGAAGCTTCAAATGAAGCTTTTAGGATTTTGACCATTTTGAGCTTCTATGAGCTTTTTAGGGCATACGAAAAGACTTATCAAACACCTCCTCAATTGTTAAGAAGCTAGGTGAGTGATCATGGATCCTTGACATGTTGTTTGCAGAAGAAAGATGGAATCAGCAGACAAATTCATTTTGATTCAATTGTATTACATTTATTCAATTCTGATGAATGTTTCTCTTTTACTTGTAGGGGAAGTAACTTTGCGGCTTACCGAGCAGCTCAAATGGGGTTTTCTTGTGATGGAGTTTTTTTTTTTTTGACTCAACCTAGTTTTGTTCTGTCTAGGCTTGCTTGAATTTTTGTTATCAATATGGAAACCAACATTTGAAATCAAGGAAACATTATTTATATAATTTCGTTTTAACCCCTTTTCTTATAAGATTCTTTTTTTTTTTTTAATAAGAACAGAAAGGTACTACACAAGCTCACAAGCCTGGGGCAGCACGTCCCTAGAAATCATAAGGTAAGTAAACTATAAATCCTTTGGGATAGAACCCGTATAGATAGATAAGGAATCTTAGTTGTTGGAGAACGCTTCTTTACAATTCTTACTTAAACTGCCTTTGTTTGCAGTGTAAAATGTCACTGTGGTTTAGTTTTGTCGGCATTTGAATGTAGTGTAAAATGTTGTTATCAGTTTGGTTTTATCAACGTTTGGATGGAGATTAGGTTTACATTCTAAATCGATGTAAAAGCTTATATCAATAATCACTTTTTTCGATGATCACTTTTTCAATAATTTAGAAAATTTCAAATAATTCAGTGTAAGAAAAACTCTTTCGATGGAGTTTTACATCAACAAGGTTTTCGCTGCAAACAAACACAACCTTAGAAACTGAAAGGGAGAAAGAACTAAGGAAATATTTATTTTATTCATTTCGTTCATCATTTTCTCAAACCTTTGACATCTTCTGTCGTTCGGCAATCCAGAAATCAGAACCGGGAAGCCTAAGTTTGAAAGTCAATTTATAGTACTTTAAAACCTCTTATATATGAAAGGGCCGCTGAAGCACACACAAATTGGTTGCAAGTTTCAACATCCGGAGGCCCTCGTCGTTAAGGCTATGAGACGACGGTCCAACTCAACTACCGAAACTGATTTGATTTAATAATCATACCTAGACCCTAGTGGTGTGTTGTGGACTTCCAAGTTCCGGCAGTGTACTATGTCTTGGTCTTATACGGCGGATCAGGTGGAGCAATACGAGGTCATATCGATGGAATTTGACCGTCCTTGTATTATTATTTTAATATTTATAGAATTGGACCTTTTTTATGTGTTCAAATTCACTGAAAAGAAACAAAGATGTAGTGGTCCATCCAAGGAGATATATATATATATATATGTGAAAATTCTCAATCATTGTACATTTGCTTGAGTAATGATTTGGTCCTTGAACTTTAAAATACAATAATCCAGTATTCAAATTTTCAAAATGTGACAATTTAGCATCTCAACTTTTAAAATGTGATAATCTAATATCTGTCGTTAATCAATTGTTAAGTGGCATTTGAAAATTTAAAAATATCCTTCAAATACCATCTAATTCTCTTTATCAACCATCCAAACATTGACAAAAAACTGAATAGTCCCAAATCCTAGCTTCATCTATTCAAAAAAGTTGGTAATTGTTTAGAAGAATCTAGAATTTGGGACTGTTCATTTTATTGTCATGTTTGAATGGTTGATAAAGAGAATTAGATGGCATTCTTAGGGCATTTTTTACTTTTCAAATGTCACTTAATGGCTGATTAACGGACTGTTTAACGATAAATACTGAATTGTCACATTTTGAAAATTCGAATACTGGATTGTCACATTTTGAAAATTCGAATACTGGATTGTCACATTTTAAAGTTTGGGAACCAAATTATCACTCGAGCATGACTGGTTCCCTTGTCACCAGGTCTGATCCAACTCTTTTTTAAACCAAGTAACCAAGTATTAATTAAAACATTTTCCTCATATGCTTATGCTTGGCTTAAAAAAATGTTGGATCAGACCTGGTGACCGGGGAATCGGTCATACATTGGCTCTGTATTCGGTTTTTGATCCCAATAATCAGGGTTTGGACCAAACAGTTGGACTATTTGACCAGTGGTCAAAGCGGTTTTATTTTCAGATTGATTTTTAAAACCATGAGAAAGAGTGTTTATGAAAAGGAAATAACACTTTGAAAAAATAGATGTACAAAAGCAAAGAGAAGAATCAGGTAGGCAGGGAGTAAAAACAGCTTGTTTCTGACTAACCATTTAAAGATGTGATTATTAATTATAAAAATTGGAGGGTGTAAAATTTCTCTGAATTATCTTTATACTCCAAAAGTCAGATCTTCTATGTAATGTTGATTGTTGAATGGTAGAATGGGCATTAGAATTCCCCTTCGTCATCCCGGATTAAAAGTATTCAATACATTGAAGTTTACATCTAATCTTGGAATGTTAACACGGATAGAAAGTTTGGAACTCAGCTAAGTAAGAGGAAATTATTCTCGAAAGAAATTAAAAGAAGTACTTTTCTTAATATATAGAGGGAGATGAGTAGGCTGTGGAGATGGGAAATAAATATATCTCTAACCAATGGTGGTCTGCCAAGGCAATTATTGGCATCATATTAAAAATTAGGGGTGTAAGTCTGGCCGGTTGGATTAGGTTTAAAGTCAATCCATGCCTAACCCTAAGAATAGAGTTCAAGGCCCAAATCTGAGGTCAAGCCTAACCTAACCAATTTGGATCCAGCCCGTATTCAAAATTGATGCGATCGAGTTGGGTTTGGGTGTGGATTGTGGAATGGAATTGGATTGGTCAATCAGCCATACTAAAATTTGACATATATGTCTTTATTTATGTACTAGTAAATATGTATATGTATTTGCACGTGACAGTATCTCCAAGACAAAATTAATTATAATTCATGAACAGTTTTTGAATAATTATAAGTGGACAGTTTTTGGAGTGAGAGTAAAAGACATATATGTACTCTTTATGCCCCTTGTATGCTGCTTAGATAAAGGGGTAGAAAATGTCTAATAAAAATTTCAGTAAAGAGGGACATTCGCTCTTTTATAAATAGTATAGTATATGTTTTCTGCTCAGTTCGAACTTGAAGCTTCCCTTATAAGGATTCAGCCATTCAGGAGCAGGAAGGGGTGCATATTATCTGTAAAAGTCTATTACCAAATTGCAGTGGATTCTGACCTGTAATATATATAAGTTCTACTATATTGCAGAAAACCACTTTTTCAGTATAATATTGAGTAATCCCAGAACTTACAGTGAGTATAATGGTTATTTCTTTTAATGAATATCTAGTCAATCTCTCTCTCTCTAAGCCAAAATGACGTATGACTATGACCGTTTCATGACAATTTTGTGAGGATGACAATCAAGCGAAAATAAGTCGTTTGATATAATTTTTCAAGTTTAATATTAATAAAAATAATATATTTAAAAATTTTTAAAAATAGATTAATTTTTTAAAAATAATATCAATAAAGAGCAAAAACACTGTTTATCTTCTTTTTCTTGCCATTTGTTTCCTAGAGCCATCGTCCGCCTGTCACCGTCTACTGCCGCCGGCCACCACCTGCCATCGCTGTTCATTGTCGCCTGCCGCCGCCACCTCTGTCTCCACCCATCTTCTGCAATGTTGTCGGAGGTGGGCGAAGGTGGTAGCATTGGACAGAGAAACCACCAGCGCTACCATTGCCACCTCTGCCTTTAACCACCTTCGACAGCGTTGCTGGAGGCGGAGGCGGTGGCTCTGGTAAACAAATGGAAAGAAGAAGAAGATGAACAGTATTTTTGTTCTTTATTGATATTATTTTTAAAAAAGTTAACCTATTTTTAATTTTTTTTAAATATATTACTTTTATTGATATTAAACTTCAAAAGTTGCCCTTATATGCTATTACCCCTATTTTTTTCTTTATTATGGTTAAAGAAATGATTTCAGCACCCACTGATGTATATAATACTGAAGAGAATTATTCCATATAGTTGGGATAAGGCTTGAATGATGATGATGATGATGATGTTCTATTAATTATCTAAAATAATATATTAATTCAGATATTTATCGAATCAAGTGAGTTAATATCCGAATTGGGTTTGATTATTGTGAAATTTCGAATCCATACTTGAGTTTGAAGATTTTTTTATTTACACTCCCACTCAATCGCCCACATAAGCAGCATAACTTTAAAGAAAAATTAGTGCAAACTTAATTCATTAGTAGAATTAATATCATAATTTTATAATAATTTTCCTTGGAAAAGAAACTCGGGGTCCATTATTTATAGAAAAAAAAAAGAAAAAAATTAGGCTCAGTTTGGAAAGAGTATAAATAAAAATATGTATTGTGTAAATACATACAAAGCAATACAAAATACAAGGTTTTGCACTATAAATATTTGTATTTACACTCCTTCCAAACTGAGCCTTAATGTCCATTTGGTTTGCAATCAGAATCAAAGCATGAATCAAAGTTGGTTAGAAATTTAGAATGGATTTTCATTCACTAGGGAGGGGAGGGAATGGCCATTCCCTCAAATGGGAGAATGTTATTCTATCAAGAATGTAAATCAGATTCTTGTTCTGCCCAACCAAATGATTAGGAGAATGTGAACCAGATTCTCATTCTGCCCAACCAAATAATCAGAATCTAAATGACTAATTCCAGACCCCACATTCCTACAAACCAAACAGACCTTTGATCTGAAGTGGTTAAGATAGAGAAAGGGTGTGCCTGGAATGTGCCCCAATTACCACTCACCAATAAAATAAGTTGGATTCCTTAATTGACTATGTCCAATACAAAGAGATAAGGGTTGACGTCTATTTGCATAGTTTCTCACAAGTATGACCGTAATGGTTGGATGGCCAGGTCAGGCATACCTAACCGGCCGCTATAAAATTAAAATCAATGATGCTGTGTGCTCGGGGCCGCTGGAAAACTGGGGGTGAATCGATCGATCCGTGAAGTAAAACATGGGCGACGAATTGAGTGAAAGGTGATCCATGCATGTTTGTTTATTCTTGACGATTTGTTACTTCACTTCACCCTCGTCACCTTTCAACGTTGGCTTACTCTCTCCTTCTTATCTTAATATCCTTTTCTGTTTATTTGTGAACATTGAACAAATACTCAAATTTCTTTTCTTTCCTTCTCTTTTGCAGTTTTGCGGCATCTAAAAGAAAAAGTCCACACGTTACACGTACCTTTATTGTTCTACTGAAAGAGTTCTGACCTTCTTACATGTACAAAGCTTGCAGAGTATACTTTCTGGTTGTGGTTGACAAGGAGCTCCATATATCACGAGATTCACGCTTACGCCAATCTTCTGTGTCTCGCTCTGCCCTCCAATAAACCCATCAGTTCCAGAACTCCAACAAGCCAAAAGCCCTTTATATCGACGAGGACCTTCTCCGGCTTTTGATCTCTAGCTATGAAAATCCTTTGCGATATTCATTAATTCCTTTCTTTTTCTAGTTTTCAATTTCAATCAAGTCCTTACTATTGCAGCTGGTAGCTGATCTGATCGGATCGTTGTGTGGTTGAAACTTGAAAGCATGAGAAACAAGGCAGCTGCAAGCAACGAGAGCAAGCTCATCCGCTGCATCAAGGCACCCCTTAGAATTCTTCGCAAGGCCAGGGATTTCTATGTCCGAAGCATGAATGATTGTGCCAACCGAGTCAGTTATGGTAGCGTCATGGGTTGCCCTACAGGAACAATCTCCACCCTGCCAAGGAGCTTCAGTGTGAACTCGTCCAGATCCAACGAAGACGACGACCTCCGTGAATTGATTCGGGTTGCCTCCAAGAGGAGCCTGGAGAATAAGATTGAGATGGAGCTCCAGCAACAGCAGCAGATGGCTAGAGGGGTACCCAGGAGTTTTAGCGTAGGAATTGGGCGAATCGATGAAGATAAGCCTTGTAATTTCGACGAAGACTTCAAGGTGAAGACTCATTTGTTGTATCCAAGAAGTAGAAGCTATGCTGTTACAAGGAGGCCTGGAGTCTTCGTTTAATGGCTAGTACAAAATTTGAATGTGCTAAAGACTCAAACATCAAGTAAATCCAAAAGGGTGCTACGGACACTTTTCTTGTGAAATACGCCTTTTAAAGAGAAAGAGATTCATGGAACAGAGATACTTCTTTGGTTGAGATTTATTTGCAGTTGAATTATTTGTTAATTGAGGTGCTTTTTTTCTCCACCTAAATTTATTCCTTTTGGAGATCAAACCGTATCTAATTCAAGAATCAAGCCTTTATTCGTAATGGGGTAATCCATCCCCCAACCCTGGTATAAGGTGCAGGCGGGATTCGATCCCAAGCCCAAAACTGTAGTGTGTACTAAGGTCAGTAAGGTGTTGTGTTGCTGTTGTATGGTTGAGGAATAGAAATTGAGAAAGATTTTCTACCTTAAACTTTATGAGAATTGCTATTTTTTACCTAAAACATCCAATTTAGTTTATTACACAAACAATCTGGATCTCCTACTCACAAAAATTGTATCCACACCTACCCATAATACACTAAATCTGTACATTGGGAACATCTCCCCATGATAACCCAACCTAGCAGATGAGAAGCCAGGAAATTCTGATGAAAGATGCTAGGAGAAGCGTTCCCCCCTCCCAGCACTAGTAATGATACATCGGCCACCTCAGTAATTTGGGCCGCCGAGAGCAATGAATCTGTTATATTGGAATTGCCAATTAGAGCTTTGAAAGACCATTTAAGAACTCATCAACCCTCAATTGTATTCCTCTATGAAACTAAAAATTAGTTCACAAGGACTGCGGATACCCTTGTAAATAGCGGGGTTTCATAACATGTTTGTTTTGGAGCCCACTGGTATTGCTGGTGGTACTATTATTATTGCGTGGGAAAGTGGAATTGTGGTCCAAATTATCTCCTCTCATGCAGAGAATCATTTACCATCATAGTTATTCCCAGCTTAAATGATACTTGGAGATGTAGCTCTCTTTACAGCGACCCTGACCGCAGAAATAGAAGGATGGTTTGGGGTACTATCCGTCAAATTTCCCAAAATGTTAACTACCCCTGGCTCATATGTGGCGATTTTAATGCCATTTCCAGCCTCTCCGAGAAGGATTGCGGGTTCACCTCTTACTCTTATGAAATACAGGATTTCAATGCCTTGATACATGACTATGCACTAATGGGTTTGGGGGTAGTTGGTTCTCCATTTACTTGGTGACGGCCTCAATTCAATGGTGTCAAAAGTACCCAGAAGCATTAATTTTCAATGAAATTACACATGGCTTAGACCACGGGCCTATCCCCAAGATGTGGCAAGGATATCATCCTTTCTATTTCCAAGCCATGTGGTTAGACCACCCATAGTCTCTCTCTGAAGCATGGAACAACAACCATTGTAGAAGACCTATCCAAGGAACTTACGTAGGTGAAAGACTAAGTATTTTCAGAGAAAAGGTCAAAATTTGGAACAGAACCACTTTCGGCTATCTCAAGGACAGGATCATGACCATTAAACAGGAAATCAAGAACCTCCAATCTCAAGACACGTACAACAACGACATGGAGAAGATGCTTCACGCTCAGCTCGCAAGAGAGTTGAAAAGAGAAGAAACATTATGGCAACAAAATTCAAAAATTCAGTGGTTGAAAGGAGATAACAACACCAAATTTTTTCATTTTTTTATACAACTACAATTATCAGAAGGTAGAGGAACATAATTCATTGCATTAAGAAACAAGATCAGCCATGGGTTTTACTCGGAGGGAGAAATTCAAAAGGTAATTGTTGACTACTTCATTGATTTGTTTACTTGGGCTAACCCAAATCTTGGCAATGGTATTCCACAAGGCCCTTGGACCTGATGCCTACCTTGTTATTTTCTTCCAACACTATTGGGCGACTATTGGTGAAGATTTTATCCATGAGTGAAAAAATTGGTTCCAAGAAAAGAAGATTCTAAAATCAGTTAATTTTTCAAGCACAAGTCTAATTCCCAAATTGTCCCTGCCCAGAGGATATGTCTCAATACAGGCCTATAAGCCTCATAAATGTGGCTTATTAGGTGTTTGCCAAATGCCTTGTGAATAGGCTGCGAGATTGTCTTCTTTAGATTATTGATCAAAGCCAGTATGCCTTTGTGAATAACTGTCTTATCATTGACAACATTATGTTGCCACACAAGGCGTTTCATTCCCTTCGTACTAGAACAAAAGGTAAACATTTCTTTATGGGAATTAAAATGGACCTAAACAAGGCATATGATTGCCTTGAATGGCAATGCATTGGGGAAGTGCTAGGAAAGTTAGGCCTGAATCAGCATTGGAGGGACCTAATTCACAATTGCTTGTCTTTAGTGGAGTTCACTTTCAATGTCCCCCTATATTTTCAACCTTGATGCCCAGGCTCTTTCATCAGCTATTTCAGAAGCAATCGAGGAGGGCTCTCTCACTCCCATGAAGATCAAAAGGTCTACTGTGCCCATTTCTCAACTCTATTATGTAGATGATTTTCTTTTTTTCTTTAAGCAGATATTCCAAATGCAGTAAAATTGAAATAGATCCTCACCAGATATAGTGAAGCCTCATGTCAGACCATCAACTTAAGCAGATCAGAGTTAATTTTCAGCCGAAACACCCCTCACAGATTCAGACATATCATTGAAGAATTCTGGGTATGAAAGTTTTCTCAGGTGTTTCAAAATACCTAGGACTCCCAACTCAGATTGAGAGAAATAAAACAGCTGTGTTTGCTAATATAGTGGACCGAACATGTGGTAAAGTCAAGGGTTGGAAGCGGGCTTCGCTCTCGTAGGCAGGGCGTGAAACTTTAATTAAAGCAGTGGCTACACTAACTCCTCTATTCACAATGAGCAACTTCAAAACCCCCCCTTAAGATCTATGAAAAATTAAATTCTCAAATGGCAAGTTTCTTCTGGGGCCAGAGGCTGGATGAGAATCGCATCCATTGGTTAAGTTGGGGTTCTCTTTATGCTGCAAAATCTAGAGGAGGCTTGGGTTTCAGACGGTTAAACCTCTTTAACTAGGCACTACTGGTGGCCCATCAGGTTGGCGTTTATTACAGGAAGAATCCTCAGCTTGGGTTGCTACGATCAAAAGCATATACTATCCCCACAATTCCCTCCTCTAGGATATACTATCCTCAGCTGGGGATGGACAAGTGCACTTTATGGACTCGAGGCCTTGTTCAGAGGGTAGGAAGTGGAAGAAAGGTTGACCCATGGACAGATCCTTGAGTTCCCAACTTGTCGGACTATAAAATTACTTCAATAAAGCCTCCAAATTGTAATGTCAACACCATTAAGGATCTGATTTTAGATGAGCCTAGACGCTAGAATACCCAATTGATCATATCTTTGTTTAGTAGAAGGGAGTGCTAGAATATCATTAATATTCCTCTAGGATTGAATGAACCAGAAGATAAACTCATCTTGAGGTTTACTTCTGATGGAAAGTATATTGTAAGATCTGGTTATCACTTGGCCTGGAATTCGGATGAAGAAAGAACTCCAAGTAGACAACAACTGGTGGCTTGTAATGATCACAGCGATCAAATCAAGATGTGGAAGCACTTGTGGAAGTTGAAAGCCCTAATGAAAATCAAAAACTTCATATGGCGTGCATGTCTAAATGCCTTGGCTGTTAACAAGTCTCTTCATCAAAGAAAATTAAAGACAGTAGCCTCTATCAAATTTGCTAGAATGCTGAAGAAGATGCTTTGCATTGCTTGGTGTTGTGTGATTCTGCTAAAGCAGTTTGGACTGCCTCCACAGTAAACATTAGACCTCAAAACTCTTGTGCAAGAAACTTCGGTGAGTGGCTACTTTGGATGGTTCAAGTAAATAGAGATGTGCCCATTAATGAAGAAGTTTGGTTACTCCAGGTGGCTATCCTATGTTGGAAATTTTGGACTGCAAGGAACAATTTTGTTTTCAAGAATTGCCGCCCCTGTCCAATCCAAACTTGTCGGCAAGTTAATGCACTCATGGTAGAATGTTTGGAAGTCTTTGGTGATGGGAACTCCTCCCCTGAGGCAGACATCTAATCGGCTCCACTATTGGAATCCACCTCCACTAGAGCGGATAAAGATTAATTGTGATGCTAGTTTTCACCCTCATTCATCGATAGCAACTGCAGTTTGTGTGGCATATGGGAAAAGATTGTCCTGCGACTTTGCTTTGCGCGCGAAAGCTCTAGCAATTAGGCTGGCTTGTGAGAAGATTAGTAGATACAACCTCTCGAGGGTAATCATAAAATCAGACTCCTTACAGGCTATTTCCTTCATCAATGATCCTGATATGGCCCGTTTTTCTCCCTTTGTTGCGATCTGGAGCGATACTATTAGCTTGACTCTTAATAGCTCTGCTATTTTTACCTATGTTAATTGTGAGGCAAATTCTCTAGCCCACGACCTAGCTTCCTCCTTGGCCTGGGATGTGGGTACCTCTGACAGTGTTTCTGTACTTCCTTATTAATGAGATCTTCTTAGTTACTAAAAAAAAAAAAAAGTGCCCAAATAACCAAATTGATGTATGCTTTTCTATTAATTACTTATCAAATTTCCTTGTAATTTATGGGTTATACAATAACGTTTTTTAAATGGAAGAAACTTTTCTATTTAATATTGTAACTATATCACTAGATCGATCGTTGATTCTATCCACCTCAAACTATAGAAAGATCACAAGCTTTTTTCATTTCTCTTTCATCCTTTATTCTTCACCACGTGGCAAAGGCAACAGTTCGCTACAAACAATACACCCAAGGCAAGAGAGCACTAAAGGAACCAGCGATCCGAACTCCCTACTAGGAGCCCAAACTCACTACTGGGAACCCGAACTCTCCCTTAGGCCCCAAGCACCTCACCGAGCTGTCCTGCCTTATAGCAGTTCGAAACACACCTCACCGAACTGGCCTGCCTCAAAACAGTTCGGGACACACCCCACCGAACTGGCCTGCCCAATGGCAATTCAGGACATACCTCCGAACTCGAGACTTCGCCTTGCTCACCACTCCAGCACTTCGCCTATAGGACGCCAAACCGAACAAACTGTACCATGCTTGACACCGAGAAGTTCGTACCCAGGGGCGACGCACCTGACTGACTTAGGATCTGACGCTTGACGGCCACACCTCAAACGGCCACCTACCATCGCCGCCTGACACCGCCATCTCCAGTTACAAAGACGGCCTGATAAGGAGCAGTGGCGGTTCTGTCCCAGCAGAAAGGATGACACCCAAACTGGCAGAAACAGAGATAATCATACCCGACCTAACAGAGGCCTCAGAGTGAGTGCACGAAGTGGTTATAAAAGGCCCCCTACCCCCAACAACAAGGTATGTGAACTTTGCATCATCTGGTATTTATCTTGCCTTTGGGAGAATACTAACTTGAGATTCGGAGTTATCTCATCGGTTTCCCCACGGAGTTCCCTCATCTTCTCCATTTCAGGCTCCCCGTTGCTCCAGCCAGAGGCAAAATCGTTGACAGCTAAGACCGGTCAGATTGCGCTCCATCAATTGGCGTCGTCTGTGGGAACGCTTCTAAAAGCCTCCCTCTAAATCTCTCTTACCTACTCTTCCAAAAAACTCCAACACCCATGGCTTCCTCCAACAATGTCGGACGTGGCACAGAAACGACCACCACCGGAGAGCAACTCCAAGTTCCCGTGGTGTGCATTGGGCAGTTCACCATCCCTCTTTCAGTGGATCGGATCCCCAGTTTGAATGTGCCACAAGCAGTGGCGCCCCTGAACCTTCTTCATTGAACACTCCTCTTCCACTCCCTATTGAGACAAACTTCGCTGAACCAACTGCTGTCCCACTGGCGACCCGCCAGAACCAGCTGGACGACCTAATGCAATGCATGTGAGCAATGCAAGACCAAATGCAACAATTCCAACAGCATCAGCTCCAGCAACACCAAGTCCTACACCACCTCTCCCAACACCATTATCAGTAGCAGTTCCCTCAGCTACCCCTAAACCACTCACTGTTTCCCCCCCCAGCACCCTGTCCCGAAGCCAGTTAAGGCCTCCCCTCAAGGTGGATGCCCTCACCGAGGAGAAGCTTCCCAACTCCATAACCCCCCTAACAACCAGGCCTCATCCCCAGGCCGAAAGCAAAGAAAAATCAACCCCGCCTCGCAGCTTGCAGGTGGGTCGGGAACCTCACCCACAAAGTCACACCGGCGCTCCAAGCCTGAGTTCCCACTCACGGAAAACCGGTTCAATGTCCTAGCAGCAGACCAACATTTCGGGCCCATCGAGCTCGGCAACACGAAGGCCAGCAGCGCCAGCACCAAGCCCGCTCAAAGAAGGCACCGGCGAAGTCGCCGAACTGCTACCCGTGTCTTACCTGAGCTCAAAGGCAAGGAAGAGATGAGCTTGGACGAGGTAAAAACTGTCCCAATTCTCTTAATTCCTTCCCCCTTTCATCAGAACTTCTGGCAGTCTCCATGCCTAGAGACTTCAAACTTCCATCTCTAGACAAGTATGATGGGTCATTTGACCCCAACGACCACGTCGATGCTTTCCAGTCACAAATGCACCTCACTAGGGCTGGTGAGTCATGCATGTGTGTGGCCTTTACCACCACCTTCAGGGGGGTGACCCGCACCTGGTACCGGAACCTAGCTCCCGGGTCAATAAGAAGTTGGGCCCAGTTCGTGCAGATCTTCACCGCACACTTTGTTACCAGCAAGCGGTGCCCCAAAACCGAGGAAAGTATCTTCGGGGTAATCCAGAGGGAAGGAGAATCCATCCGGAGCTACATCAAGCAGTTTAATGAAGCATGCTTACAGATACTGCAATTAGACCCCGCGGTACAGCTCGTGGTAGCCAAAAGAGGGGTAACGCACAAAGAGTTCAAATGGCATATGGTGGCCAGTCAGCCAGCAACCGTGGCCGATTTCTTCAAGCTCGCGCACAAGTTCATGATAACAGAGGAAGAAATCAACCAAAGAACCGAAGGCAGGGTCGAAAAAAGAAAAAGAGAAGGCGAGCCCTCCAACCCAGGCAACAGAAGAAGCCAGGCCCAAGAGGCAAAGCCAAGCCAGCCGTCCCGAGCTCCCTTAGTAGTTCAGACGGATTATACACCGTTGAACACAAGGCAGACTGAGATCTTGATGACGATCAAGGATGCCACCTCGCCTAAAGAGTAATCCAAACGAGAGAAATAAAAATATATACTGTAGTTTTCATAAAGATCACGATCATAGTACCGAACAATGTAATAATCTCCGAGACGAAATAGAGGGACTCATCCATCGCGGGTACTTGAGAAATTTTGTACATGACAATAATAATAAAGCAGGTCAACAAGGGGAGCACGGAAAGGATGCCCCCGATCCAGCAGCAGACCGACCGAAGCCTTGCAGCGACCTCCTCCAGAAGAGAGGCTAGTTCGGGGAACCATCCACATGATAGTGGGCGGTTCGGTGGTAGCAAGTTGCACTTCGGCTGCAGCACGGACGTTAGTTCGCGAGGCGGCCTGAGAAGAGCAGAATCCTCCAAAGAGGCCGAAGACGAAAGAACCAATCTTTTTCACAGAAGACGACGCGCGAGGTGTTCACTATCCCCACGATGATGCACTCGTCATAAAACTAAGGATCAGCGAATTCAAAGTCCGGCGCGTACTTGTGGACTCAGGCAGTTCGGTGGACATCCTCTTCTAATCGGCGTTCGACCAACTACAGTTGCAGAGAAGCAAGTTGAAGCCCGTGCACACTCCTCTGGTGGGCTTCAGCGGAGAGGAAGTCAGGCCCCTTGGGAAGATAACAGTACCTGTGGAAGTCGGCACATGGCCTTGCGCGGTAAGACTCAACCACGATTTCCTGGTGGTCGCGACCCCCTCCCCATACAACGCCATAATAGGGCGGCCAATTACGCATATTCTACGGGTAGTGGTCTCCACCTACTATCTGGCAATGAAGTTCCCCACGGACTTCGGTGTGAGGGTAGTGCGGGGCGACCAACTTGAGTCCCGCAAATGTTATGTTGCCGCCCTAAAGGGAACAACCAAGGCAGCCGACGACCTCGAACTTGAGCAACCTACGGAGCAGGGCGAGGAACGAGCTTCGCCCACTGAGGAAACGGTCGCGATCCTGACCTCGGCTACAGATCTGACGCGAACGCTACAGATCGGTGCTTCCGTCAAGGAGCCTCTATGAACTGAACTGGTGAGTTTCTTACTTCAAAATTTAGATATTTTTGCATGGTCCACAGCGGATATGCCCGGTATTGACCCTGGCCTTATAACTCACAAACTTAACACTGACCCTGTAGTCAAACCCATTAGACAAAAGAAACGCAACTTAGCCCCGGAGCGCTGGAGGGCGGTCGACGAAGAAGTCGAAAAGCTCCTCGTAGCGGACTTCATAAGGGAAGTTCATTACCCGAGCTGGGTAGCCAACCCAATGCTAGTGAAAAAAGCAAACGACAAGTGACGCATGTGCGTCAACTACACCAACCTGAACCGAGCTTGCCCAAAAGACTGCTTCCCCCTACCCCGAATTGACTGCCTAGTGGACGCGACCTCGGGACATGAGCTGCTAAGCTTTTTGGACGCCTACTCAAGCTACAACCTAATCAAGATGGACTAGTCCGACGACTAAAAAACCAGCTTCATAACCGAGTTCGGCCTGTACTGTTACAAGGTCATGCCCTTCGGACTAAAGAATGCTGGGGCAACCTTCCAAAGACTTGTAAATAAGCTTTTTCGACCCTTAATTGGCACGAAAATAGAATGTTATGTAGACGACATGGTCGTCAAAATACAATTCTCGCAGGAATTAATAAAAGACTTAGATTTTGTCTTCCAAATTCTGCGTCAATATAGAATGAGACTGAACCCAAACAAGTGTTTCTTCGGTGTCACCTCGGGTAGGTTTCTAGGGTACATTGTCAACCGGCGCGGTATTTAGGGCAACCTAGACAAGATAAAGGCCATCCTAGATATGAGACCACCCCGAAAAGTAAAAGAGGTTCAAAGGTTAAACGGCCGCATAGCCGCTTTGAGCCACTTCATGTCCAAATTGGCAGACCACTGTCTGCCTTTCTTTAAGGCAATCAAAGGCAAAGGGTTCGAATGGACCCGAGATTTCCAGCTCGCGTTCGTCGAGCTAAAGACCTACCTCGCCACTATGCCAACCTTAGCCATACCCGAGGAGGGCGAGGTCTTAGAAATGTACCTCTCGGCGAGCGACGAGGTGGTCAGTTCAGTACTAATAAAGGAAGTAGATCGGGTCCAGTGGCCCATCTATTATGTTAGTAAAATTCTACAGGGAGTAGAGACAAGATACCCGCAGAAAGAAAAAATAGTGTACGCACTAGTGATTTCAGCTCGAAAACTCCGCCCGTATTTCCAGGCTCACATCGTCGTCGTCTTGACTGACAAACCTCTGAGACAAGTCTTGCTCAAGCCCGAGGTTTCCGGTCGACTGACGAAGTGGGCCATTGAGCTCAGTGAGTATGACCTCCAGTACAAACCATGGATTGCCATTAAGGCCCAAGCCTTAGCAGATTTTATCGCCGAGTGCACATTCAGCCTCGAAGCCCCTGAGCAGATTGAGCCCGAGATCCCTAGTTCGGGTGAACCTGGAGCTCCCAAGCCAATAGAGTCTGAACCCCGTGAAGTGGCAGCCAGTGTGGCATCTCTCCTGGTTAGGCCAAGCGTGAACTGGGATGAGGAGCCCTGGATCCTTCACGTAGATGGCTCCTCGAACCAACAGGGCAGCGGGGCTGGAATAGTCTTATGTGGCCCGGGTGGCACAAAATTGGAATATGCACTATGCTTTGAGTTCGCGGCATCCAACAACAAGGCAGAGTATGAGGCACTGATAGCCGGGCTGAACCTAGTGCAAAAGGTAAGAGCAAAGCACATAGTCATCTGCAGTGATTCCCAGCTTGTGGTCAACCAAGTTACGGGCGAGTACGAAGCACGCGAGCTCTCCATGATCGCATACTTAGCGAAAGTAAAAGAGGCCTTGCTCAACTTCCAGTCACACTTCATTGTGTACATAGAGGACTTACCTCGGCCTAGTATTCTCGGTGGGGCAGAGGAGGTCGCTCTCGTCCTCGAAGCATAACCGAGCTGGATCGACCCACTCGCGAGCTTCTTGCTAGACAGAACCCTCCTTGCGGACCGCAATGCAGCCAAAAGGGTGCAGCACCAGACAGCCAAATACGTCATAAATGACGAACGGTTGTACCGACAGTCCTACACGCTCCCCTACTTGCGTTGCCTGCGACCTACCAAAGCCGAGCTCATACTCTGTGACACTCATGAAGGTCTGTGCAGCGGTCACCTGGGGGGCAGAGCACTCGCCCAAAAGGCACTTTAACAAGGATACTATTGGCCAACGATGAAGGTAGAGGCTGTCGAGCTCGTCAGAAAATGCGACAAGTGTCAGAAGCACGCCAATATCCACCATCAGCCTACTTCCGACCTCAAATACCTCACCAGCCCATGGCCCTTTACGCAATGGGGTATCGACCTCCTGGGGCCATTCTCGCTAGTAACAGGTGGGAGAAAGTTCGTAGTAGTGGCAGTAGATTATTTCACAAAGTGGATAGAAGCTGAACCTCTGGCAACAGTTACAGCCCGAAACATATAGAACTTCTTTTGGAAGAACATAGTATGTCGCTTCGGGCTATCTCGGATACTGATCTCCAACAACGGCAAGCAGTTCGAGGATATCAAGTTCCAAGAATGGTGCCAGAATATGGGAATTCGTCAGAACTTCACATCAGTCGCGCACCCGCAAGCAAACGGTCAGACAGAGGTAATGAACAAAGCCATCCTACGCGGACTGAAAGCACGTCCAGACCGAGCTAAAGGGTTATGGGCGGACGAGTTACCAAGTGTTTTATGGACTCACCGGACTACAGAAAAAACCCCCACGGGAGAGACCCCCTTCAACCTCACCTACGGCATTGAAGCGGTAATCCCAGCAGAAATCGAAGTACCTACACTACGACTAGAAACATATGATGATCAAACAAATGAAGACGAGTTACGAACCAACCTCGACCTACTGGACGAGGTAAGAGACCTCACGCACATCCGGACAGCGACCTATCAGCAGCAGGTAGCTCGGTACTACAACGCCAGAGTAAAGAAGTGAAGCTTCCGAGTCGGTGACCTAGTTCTCCGTGAGATTATGGTGCCCGAACCCGGCATGGGCAAACTTGGACCAAATTGGGAAGGGCCCTATAGAGTAAAGAGAGCGCTCGGGGGGGCATACGAGCTCGAAACCTTGGAAGGCAAACAAGTATCCCAAGCGTGGAACATCGTTAACTTAAGGCAATATTATCTATAGACCGCCAAGTGGATGAAATCGCTACAAGAGCCTAAGGGCCAGGATGCCGAGCTAACAAGAGGAACCTCGGCATAGGCAAGCAAAGAAAAGGGCATATTATCAGTTCGGCAAAATATCAGTCAAGACTAAAGTGAAGCAAAGACTAAGTATTAAACACGGAAACAGGTTACGCGAGTGCAATAACCCGGGCAAGAAACAGATCAGGCATATTATCAGTTTGGCAAAGTATCAGTTCGGGAAAAAGAACAACACTTAACCAAAAAGACCATCTATTCCATTGCAAGAAAATAAAGAGTACATTAAAAAAAAATTTACAAGCCCGGAGCTACTTCTTCCTCATCAGAAGGCACTTCAACGACACCCGAAGGTCCTGCCTTGCCCTTGGAATCCGGCTCGCCATCAGCAGCGTTGGTCATCTCTTGAGTTATACGCGAAGTGGATATGACACTAATATCGAGATCGGGGTACATGTTCCGGATCATCCACCGGCTCAGTTTGAATCCCCTTTTGTAAGAATCCACCATCAGGTCGTCAAAGTGCGGCGAGGCGATGTAGTCCTCAATGGCCTTTTTCTTGGCATCTTCGGTACCTTGGGAAAAGATCTGTGTTTTCTCCCTTATGTCCTCCTGAAGATATTCGACCTGATGCTGTAGGTCCAGCCTCAGGTCCGGCATATGCTTCACGACCACCCCCATGGCCTCGGCATCCCTCTGAGACATCGCCTGCCTGGCCATAGCAACACGAGCAGCCTCTTCAACAGCATAGCGGCCGCCTCAGCAGCTCAGGTATTCGCCTCGACGGCACGAAAAGCCTCTTCGACAACTCGCGCCTGCCTCGAGCTCCTCTCCACCTGGGCCGCTAAGGTGTGAATAGAAGAGATCACCTACCAAAAGGAACAAGTGATTAACAACAACAAGAAGTATGAAAACAAAGAGGACCGACAAGAAATTTGACTTACCACTATAGCATGAGTTACGGCACGACAGGCGATCTGGTTCAAGGGAAGATTGGTCCACACCGCGATCTCCTCGGGGAAAGTGGCCTCCCTACTCTTTTGAAGAGCATAGTTCGGTGATAGCATGCTCCTGAACTCCCCTTGAGCACCCGAGCCCGAGGGCCCAGCTTGCGTATGAGCGGACCCAGAGTAGGCAGGAGCACTAGAGTAGGCGGGAGCACCCATGTGAGTGGTCTCGGCGTAAGGGGCCCCTGCTGCTTCCTGCATTGAAAGAGCCACCTCGGGCTCCCTAGGCGGATCCTCCGAAGTGTGGTCTGGAACTTGAGGCTCCTCATCCTGGGGCAGCTCGGTACGAGTTCGCTTGGCGACCCGCTTCCTCCTCTTCATGCCTTGGAACAGGCGCCCCCCGCGAGTCCTCTCTGAGTCCATCACACCTGTAGAAAAGAGTTTGGCATCAGAAAAAACGAAGGAACAAAGCGAACAAGAAACCTCTGAGCAAGGAACCTACCTGAACTCAGGCCGGCCGCAATAAGCTTGGCCTCCGTTAGGTACTGATGGCATTTTAACCCTTGCCGTGCCCATTGCCGGAGGCCCTTCACCGTCTCTTTATCGAGAGTGACACCAGAATCAGGGGCAGCCTCCCCCTACCAGGTCTAAAAAGGCCACCCTTGTGCACTTCGCACCCCGAAGTAGTCCCGCTTCCACGTCGGGACCTTGTTGGGAAGTTCTTACAGAAGCTCAAAACCTAGGCGAGGAGACAGGTAATACGCCCGCCTACCCCGGGGAAGAGAACCGGCTTGTTTCTTGAGCATTAAAATGGAGGAGAATATCTCCAAGTCTAAAGGGAAGCCCTATTCGCAAAAAAAGGGAGGCTATCCCCACCAAGTTCCGAATAGAGTTCGGATGAAGTTGGCCAACAGTAACGCCGAAGTGGTTTATGACCTCGACGATAAGGGGGTGGAGCCCCTTGGGCGTCATGGTCGAAGGACCAAACCAATCTAGCATCCGACCTCGACGAGAGGTAGACGCCAAATTGCCCGAAGCGGCTTGGCCTACGGGTTCGAGGTCATCCTCAAGTTCCACCTCAGGATCACTAAGGCCATCGGGGGATGCGACTCGGTTCGTACAACCTACATCAGACATACTTGAAGAATCGTCTGAGCTATCCAAGCTAGACATCGAGAAGAAAAGGTGGATTCAGAAAAGTACTCACCTGAAAAAAGTTTTGAAGGCTCCGTAAACTAGAACAAAGCAAAAAACTTTGAAGGCAAAATAACAAGCCCAAACGCAATCTGAAAGGCCTAGACGCGAGCTCAAGAAGCAAAATGTAGAAGTGACAAATCTACTGGGGTCCCCTACTATTTATACCCACAGTAACCGAGAATCAACAGTGCAGATCAGAGCCAATCCAATGGCTCGCATTTGTGCTGACCGCACGTCCCCTAAGACCGAGACGTGATTGGCACACGTCTTTCTGAAATTGACGAAATGTCGGTGCACGTCTTTCTGAACTAACGATGCACGTCTTTCTGAAACCGACGATGCGCCGTGCACGCCTTTCTATAACTGACAACTGCCAGCGCACGTCCCCTCGCCTTTCAAACGGCAGCGGTGTGCTTTTTTCAAAATCAAAAGACCTGCCGTCACGTCTCCCAGCGGTGCGCTTTTTTGAAATTTGAAATAAGCGCTTGCCGCCACACCTGTCAGCATTTGTAAGTAGGTAGGCGCATCTCCCGCCTTTTGGGACACTCAAGAAAACCGAAGAACCCTGACAATGCACCTCGCGCTATCAAGATCCGAAGTACGGGACAAATCCACTTACCACCTCGCGAAAACTCCCCGCGCCAGGGCAGGACCCTTGGCACGAGGAGTGGGGGGCAATTAATGATGGAAGATTTGGCTCGACCATGTAATTACGCAACACGTGGCAAAGGCAACAACTCGCTACAAACAGCACGCCCAAGGCAAGAGCACTAAAGGAACCAGCGGTCCGAACTCCCTACTAGGAGCCTGAATTCACTGCTGGGAACCCGAACTCTCCCTTAGGCCCCAAGCACCTCACCAAGCTGGCCTACCTTATAGCAATTCGGTACACACCTCACCGAACTGGCCTACCTTAAAACAGTTCGGGACACACCCCATCGAACTGGCCTGCCTTAAAACAGTTTGGGACACACCCCACCAAACTGGCCTGCCTTAAAACAGTTTGGGACACACCCCACCGAACTGGCCTTCCCTATGGCAATTCAGGACATACCTGCAAACTCGAAACTTCGCCTCGGTCACCACTCCAGCATTTCGCCTCCATGACGCCAAACTGAACAAACCGTACCATGCCTGACACCGAGGAAGTTCGTACCCAGGGGCGGCACACCTGACTGACTTGGGATCTGACGCTTGACGGCCGCACCTCAAACGGCCACTTGCCACCGCCGCCTGAGACCGCCATCTCTAGTTACAGAGATGGCTCGACAAGGAGCAATGGCGGTTCTGTCCCAGCAAAAAAGATGACACTCGAACTGGCAGAAACAAAGATAATCATACCCGACCTGACAGAGGCCTCGGAGTGAGTGCGCGAAGTGGTTATAAAAGGCCCCCTACCCCCAACAATAAGGTATGTGAACTTTGCGCCATTTGGTATTTATCTTGCCTTTGAGAGAATACTAACTTGAGTGTCGGAGTTATCATATCGGGTTTCCCCTAGAATTCCCTCATCTTCTCCGTTTCAGACTCCCCGTTGCTCCAGTTAGAAGCAAAATCGTTGACAGCTAAGACCGACCGGATTGCACTCCATCAATTATTATTAAAAAAAAAAGCTAATGTATTTTTTTTCTAATCCTGCCTTTCTTCTTTCCGCTTACGATCTTATAGAACTATTTCCATTTCTCTTTTTGGGATTCTTGCATCTAAAACCCTACAACATTGGCCATGGTCGCACGATGCTATGCTTAATGCTTCTCGAGGCAGATTTTTTAGGGCAATAATCAGAATTTTTAGCATCGGTAGAATCTATGTCACTTTTTTTCTTATAGGTTTCCCTTAGGCCTTAGCACAAAGTGCGGGAGGCATCTCATTTTCTAAAGCATTGGCTCCCATTTTGCAAGAAATTTAGAGTGGAGCCGAGATCACCGGACGCTTATTTTTACACAACACCTGAACCACTTGATGCCATCTAGGTCAAGGAGTTCATATCTTTTTAGATTCCTCAACAAGGGACGAATATACAATTACATTGTTGAAATAGGAAAAGAAGGTAAGATTTCGACACAAGTTGTTTCCATTAACTGAACTCAGAGTGGACGAATATACATTTAGAGGCTCCCAGGCGGAATAAATGCCTCTCTAACACATTAAAGAAGGCAACTTCATTTCTTTGTTTATTGTTTATTGAGGCTCTTTGTTATGCTTCCTTTATTACAATTTTACCCCTCATATTTGGTGACTGTGATTCCCATAAAGGAAGACTTAAATCTTATTACTTGTTGGTCATGAATTATGGTCAAAGTGATTCAATCATATTTCCAAGTAAGCTCATGAATAAATCTAAAGTGGTTATTCAAGATTCATTAATTTGTAAATTTGTTCTTATTTGCCACTAAGAATTATTCAAGATTTTTCTCCTACTTAAACAATTGAACCTCTATTGGAAATTCCTTTTAATTTTTCATACTTTAATCATTATCATAACAACCTCACATGCACACTTACTAGTATATATATATATATATATATATATATAATGTTGCAATACACTTTGTTCACAAATTTATATTGATCAACTAAGCGGAAACACAATACTAAGCAAACACCTCCTAAGTTTCCAATAAAGAGAGATTCTTTTTATATCCTAATTACCACTATTAATTTTGTGTGCTAATTACTACTAAGGACCCGTTTGCTTTTCGGTAAGTTATTTACCCGGGTAAGTGCATTTACCCATGTTCTTTTATTTTTCAGGTAAATAATACAATAACCAATGTTTTAAAAACTGACCTAGAACCAGAACCATTCTCGCCACCGGTTTTCAAGTCAACAGTTCGATCGTTCGGTTCGAACGGATTACCTGTTCTAACAAAAAGATTAAAAAATAAATAAATAAATAATTAAAATAAAAATGGTCAAAAACCATTAAACGGGTCAAATGGGTCGATAGTTCAATCACCTGGGTCAATGGGTCATTCACCAATTCAATGGTTTTTGGTTGGGGATCGGGTTTAGGGTAAGACGTAACCAATTACCTGACTGGTTTCCTGTGCAAATGGTTTGACCGTCTGGATCAACAATCGTTCGAAAACATTAACAATAATTGTTTTATCCATAAAAAGTCTTTGTTAAAGGAGACATTTTTATCCCATCAAAGATTTGAGGTTTAGAGCCAATGGGATTTGGGAGAAGAAAAGAATCCGGATGAGTTGGTGTGACTTGTAAGGAGAAAACCCGGATTCTTTGGTAGAGTTTACACCAAGAATTGAGAAAACCCACACAAGAAACCACTTGAATCGGTTGATTGAAGAACCCAATTGCCATGCGCTACTGGTATATATTGATTATGGTAGGGGTCAGGATTCTTTGATACACCAGTAGCGCTTGGCAATTGGGTTCTTCAATCAACCGATTCAAGTGGTTTCCTGTGTGGGGAGTGGGGACTGATTACCGTTTATTCTATTTGCGATTGTTTAGGTTTTTTGTCAGAAAGCTGGGTCCTAACGTCTACCAACTCGTGGTAGATAAATGCGATATTTTCGCGAAAACCCTCTTTTTTTAATTTCAAAATCATAATTTTTAATATTTTTATAAATAAAAATAAAAAACTGAACTAAAAAATATAAATTAAATATAAAATAGTATATATTATATCTAAAATATAATTATACATTGTTCATCGATAAAATGTATATATATATATATATATATAAATATGGTGTGACTCATTCGGTTTTATATATGTACTTAAACCATAATTTTCAAATCTGCTATCTTTTCTCTTTTAAGTTTTAAACTTGTCTTCAAGTTTCCGATACATATACATAACCACTTCAAGTTTCGGGTGCAGACCAAGCCAAATGCAAGTTTGAGAACCCCTCAAACAAGACGGTTTTCCCAATTTTCTATAATAGCTAATTGGCTTCTCCAACTCGGACGAGGGGTGATCATGGGCCGGGGCTAGCCTGGGCTTAACTCCTGGGTTAAGGTCTACAGCCTGGGCCGGGTCAGGCGTTGGGTCAGAGTCACAAGATTAATAATATGTCAGTCATCCAATCTGGATGGAAAACCAAGCTTTTCTTAATTCAATAATTTATATATTTTATATCAGACCTAATTTAATTAAGATTTCATAAAAGAAGCCCATAAATTTCTACCACTTAAGTGGATTTCAAACAAAAAAAAAAAAAAGGAAAGAAAAGATGAGGTGACCTCCATCTAAATTTTGATCATGTTTATAACAATTAATTGACTTTCCTGCCAATTGAATGGTGACTCATGGGGATTCAGGGGTAAATTAAATACTAAAAAAAAATCGTATGGATATTAACACCAAACGAAATATACCATAATTGCAGCACCTGATTTTGGTTTTGGATATTGGGCAATTGACATATTACTATAACATTGTTTTGCTCCATATTACATCATGGTCTAATTCACTTTAGGGGTGATAATTTCAAACCCAACCCACTGAACCTATTCAGCTGGATCTCCTGCAAGATGGAACACCCCATTCAATTCAATAGAATTGCAATCAGGGTCTTTTTCTGTGCCGCTAGATTCAGTTTTCTCTCTAATAGCTTTAGCCTTAATTAAGCAACCCAACTTTGTCTATGTAAACATGGATCCAGTGCTGTCAGAATAGTGCAAGCTACAAGAACACTTGTCAGGATAAACTCGTTTGGTTTAGGGCATGTTTGCAGCATCTCAGGGAAGAACTCTAAAGCCTCAATTAAACAATCCACCCAAAGACAACCAATGAAGTTTTCAAAGAAGCCATCTTTACCAAAAACTGAAAACAAAATCATTGAACACAACCTTATTTACCTGTACAAGACCTGTACTCATTGTGCTCCAAGAGACTACATCTCTTTCCGGCATTGCATCAGACAATTCTTTAGGGTCCGTTTGGTTCGCAACCAGAATCGGAATTGGAATTGGAATGGTCCATTCCCGGCATCTGTTTGGTTCACTCAGGAATCGGAATTCTGATTCCTGATGTTTGGTTCAACTAGAAGCTAGAATCGAAATCAGCCAAAGTTTCCAATTCTGCCCCTGTTAAAAGAACCTCAAAAACGTTCACTAATTATATACTTTCAACATATACACATTGGGAATTCATGTAATTAAACCGTTTCTGTCATAAGAACTTCCATCTGATGACATGTTTAAAATCAAATCATCCTCGCTAGCAATTATGATTTATGAATTATATCTAATAAAACATGAACAAATTCATGGTAGTGCAACACAGTACCTAAATATTGCATCAAACAAGAACAGAACTCACGAAAACAAAATTGCCATGCCACTTGAATGATTTTCCATTGGAGAAGTGCATGTTTGCTATTAGGATGAGGACAGGGGCATAATGGAAGCCACTATCATCAAATAAGCCTTCAGTCGAGCCTAACCCCTAAAAGTTTGGCAGTGAGCTCCCATGCAACAATTGCAGCAGCATTTGCAGGAAATGCTCTTGCTAATGTGGGACCAATGCCAGTGTAGCATCCTTTAATTCCCTTCATCCTGTATATCTACAGAAACAGGCCTGATAAGAATGTGCCATAAGGTGGTTTGAACATCCAGGACTCTAGGGGGAGGAAAAGAACTACATATTACCGAGCTCAGTGTGCAAAATGGATTTCTACTAGAAGTTGAATTGGGTGCAGTCTGAATAACAGTCTTTGCCACATCAAAGGGTAGAACCACGGACCAGTACTGTCAAGAAGACCAAATATTGTGAAATCCAGTCTCATATGATTCTTATATGCATTAAGTTGTCAAGTACTTACTGCAACACCACCAAGCCCACCAGTGATTGTACAAATCCCTGCATCAATCAATATATTTGGCAGATGGCTATAGACAGATGAAGCAGAATTCACTTGCATGTACATGTAGTAACGTGTATACTCGTAAGTGCTGAAGAAGATCATATTTCCAACAGATTCTCTCAATAAAGTTGCAGTACCTCCACGAAATATACCCTTAAGCTGAGAATATAGATGACAATAAGTACCAATTACATCATTCTCCATGTTTCAAAGTAAACAGAGATATTATCTTACCCCCTCACTCTTTATTGTTTTAACAGCACAATCAAGAGGACTACTGTATTTGTCACATTTACCAACCAGCGAATCAGTCCCTTGAACTTGCATCCTACATGGAAGATCTCAATGTCACATGCAGAGATATGGCCAACAGACAATTGAAATACAGGAGGGCAGCAATTCACCTAAGCTGATTATAGCTCCGCCATAAGCTGCTGAAGGAATGATAAACTGAAGTTGTGGCTTACTGCTATTCAGTTCTCCCTTCACAAACAAGACATAGTACAAGTGTTTAACTAACCAGGGATTAAAATTAACTTTTGTAAGTAAAAATATATGCAACATCAACTAATGAGGTTATAGCCTGCAACAACTTGTTTCGGTGTTGAAAAAAATCATTGAACAGCATATTCAATCACTCTGACAGAGAAAAACCTGAAGTGATATTTTGGTTTGGGAATAAATGCCAAAAAGAATTGAACTTTCAACTGCCACTCCAATAAAAGAAGAAGTTGCACCTCGATATAGTCCTCTAACCTGTAAAATAACATAACCACACTTCATTATTTAGAATCAAAATTATGGAAAAGGTTTAGGTTTCTCAACTATATTACAAATTCACAGATACAAGTACTGTTTAGACCATCTGACCTGAATTGAACCACTAGATGCAGATGCACTAATAGCAAACACCCCCCCCCCCCCAAAAAAAATGAAAAGAAATAGATTCAGAGATATCAAATCAATGCAGTACAGCTTGTTTAAAATGAGATGGAACCCCCTTCTTAACAACAATACTGGTATTTTTCTCTATTAATGAATATCGTGGTAAATGTTTACAAAACTCTAATATGCTATTAGTTTTCTACCAAAAATAATAATAATAATAATATGCTATTAGCTAAACTTAGGAAGACAGCAGGAGAGGCAAAATGCTCACATCTTGGCAGGAAAATATCACTCAGTTGAATCTATCACCCACAAGATTTCTACTCAATTTCCATATAGAAGGTCTGCAGAGGACACTGGCAAAGTTACCTCATATGCTCAAGTTGACTAACAAGAACAGATAAAATGACTGCATATACACTGCTTGTTATCCCAATTGACTCAGATATCTCAAAATGAGTGAACACGTAGGAAGCGGATTGTGTAGTCAGTGACACAAGAGGAAGCATTATAACGATAACCAAGCCTCCAATTACCTGTCAAGGAAGAAATACAATTTTTAAATGTTACACTATCAGCTGGATGTTGCTGAAAATAACTTATCAGAAATCACTTAAAAATGAAAAGAAAGACAAAAAAAGAAAAGAAGAATAGTATACTATCTATGCTAGAAATAATAGTATTTCCCCTTCATTTCCTGTAAAAGGGAGCAATAAGAGCAGGTTGTGCTTCTATTTGCTAGTATTTAGACAGAGTTCTGTTTCACCTTTATAGATGCTAAGGTGCTTGGACCTTGCATGGGCACAACTTGAAGCAAGCTTCTGCCCTGGAAACCAAAAGACAAGTCATAAGGAAAGACAAATACCAACAGCATGTGAAATTGTATACTATCTATGCTGCATATACAAAGAGTTCAAGCCACAATAAGGAAAGACAAACCACTTTATTTGAGAATTTTCCTTTTTTCTGTTGCTTCTCCTGTGGATTGAATCGTAAGTACTTGTTAAATCCTGAATTCCTGAGTTTTATTGTAAGAGAATTCTAGTAAAATTTCAGCCTCAGTCTGGAGTGAAACAAAATTAACACATATCAAATAGTCAAGTTTAAGACAGCATGTACACATCATTATATTCGTACCATAATTTGACTATTGAATCATAGTTATACATCATTATCCATTAACAGCTTAGGGGTGATTGCTTGGTGGAATGGTAATATCATGAGTGAGAGAATATGAGATCAAGCCCAAGAGTGGTTGCTTAATGCAAAAGATGCTAGAGGCTAGGTCCATATCCAGCCCACCCCTCCCAAGGTCCCAGATAGCTGGGACCACAATTGGGCAACGGCTTTCCTCTATAAATCTAGCTACATCATTGTTTATTTTAAGCAACTTTACAGAAAATGATTTTATTACGGATCATCCCCCAAGCTTAGACCCTAAATTCCTCATTCCAAGAGATTAAAAGTTCCCATTAATTCTGTTAATACATGGATGGCAAAGAATATTTGTTTCCTTGGTGAACAGATGAACAATAGGAAAACTTAGTAGGAAAGCTTCAAAGGGAATGCTGTTACCAAACTACCAATATTTGACAAATATGGTGGTGCAGACAAGTGCTATACCCAGAATTCTCATGTATATTAAGAAGAAATATTTCAAATTACTCCGCATACAAAATAATTATTAACTATTATTATTATCTGGTCATCTCTGGTCCCCCTGTACAATGGCCTAAACAAGGTAAAGAATGGGGAGATCTGCAAGCTGTAGCAAGGGTGTAGATGGAAATACTGTCATTTGGAAAAAATCTTCAGATGATTCATGTATCTCTGGTCAGGATGAGTTTAGACTTGAATTGTGCATTGACTCTGATGACCCAAATTATGCCAAATTGCTATTTTTTTTGGAAATGCCAAATTCCTCACCGATTGCCTGGTGTAAAAAAACCGTTAATGGTAGCAGTGAAGTAGATCGATCCCAAAAATGAGTTAGTGAGAAATAAAAAAAGAAGGAAGAAAGAGGAAGAGGAGGAGAGGAAGAAGAAGATTCAATCAGCGGGCGGTTGATTTCGAAGGAGGAGGAGGATAATGGTTTAGCAGTGGTCTTGCCTCGCCGGAGGTTGGTTCGGCCTTCTGTTTGGCGATGGAGTTCTTCTTTTCAAAAAAATAAAAATAGATATTCATATCCGGAATGGGAATTGCATTCCCTGGGGAGGGGTCGAGAATGGCCATTCGCCCATACGAGGGATTTCCATTCCGCCTAGAATGGAAATGGGATTTCGATTCCGTCAAACCAAACATTTGGAATCGAAATGGATCATTCCGATTTCGATTCTGGACCCTTACTCCTGCGAACCAAATAGACCCCGAATCATGTCTCCGGATCTTGCATAGCCATCAATCATTAAATTTCAAGAAAAAAAAATGAAACCCACAATTGCTATCACATTAAAAGTTTTGAGACCCAAAATAAAAGCAGGAAAAGAACGCAATCCTTAATTAAGAAAGGTCCTAAAAAAAATGGGCATTGAATTTGTACCGCCGATTTGGAGTTCAGGGTATAACTCTGACTTTGGAACCATACAAGAAGTTACCGCCGTTGATTCCACGCCATTGGACGTTGGTTGCGCAGGGGTTTCGTCAGTGGTTGGCTCACTGACCAGGGCTAGAGCTCTGAATGAGAGAGCATGGGAGGGGAGTTCGACAGAGGCTTCCAAAGTGCAGTTTTTTGGTCTGTTAGTGTCGGGTTCAACCGGACGAATCGCCGTTAACGGCATTCACACGCTATTTCTAAAATAAATCGAAAGAGACGACGTGTTTGCCTCTGATTGGAGGGAGCCGATGCGTCTTTTTCATCGTCATCCATGTAATTTGGGATGTGTGGTCGTAGTTCTTTGCGGGGAGAGAAGGGGAGGTTAACTTATTGATGCATCAAAGTGAACTCAGGTCCAATGGCATCCATTGTCACCGCTGTTAACGGATGCGAGGTTGCTTTATCCTCTGCTGATGGAGGAGGATATGGCGCCAGGCCAGCAACATTGTTTAGAAGGAGAGGGTTTTTCTTATCTGTCATGTTTGCACCGTCGACGGCCGCTGTTGCAGCTCCCCAAGTCAACGACTCCAGGACTGAGCTTCTTCAAAGTAAATATGTTATCCTTACTAATTCCTTGTTTCTCTATTTCTGCTTCGTCATACTAACTAGCAACTCGCAATCTAAACATTATCAGGATATCTGAAGAAATCAAAGGAGAACAGGGCCAAAAATGAGAAAGAGGTAACCACGCTACTTCCTGTGATGGTTATCGTTTCTGTTGAATGTATAGGTTCTTTCAGTTGAAACAAGTAATTCATTGATGAACAACTGTGATGGTTATTGTTTCTGTATGTATGCGATCCCCTGTTAGTAGAGGCTGGATGATTATTACAAGCGAAACTACAAGGACTATTTCGAATTCTTGGAAGGGTCCATCAAGGCAAAGAAAGACAAACTCTCAGAAGCCGAGAAAGGAATTCTCGACTGGCTTCAGACCAACAAATGATTGCCGATTCCATCGTAGTGCGGCACTGGTGTCCTTCAAATCAAATTAAATGGTTTCCTCTTTCTCTTGTTCAGCTTTGAGGGAATGAAGAAGTAACTGGATATGCATTATTCTAGTTCTTTCCGTGCCCTCCTTATTGAAGGTCCTGGTGGGAAAACTCTTTTAGCTTGCTGAAAGTGTGGCACTGGTGCCTGTTACCATTCCTATTCTTCCAAGTGGGGTTTTGTATTACATATTAATAGTAAGTAAAATAGAACTTTATACTTGTGCAAACGGTAGACATAGCTTTAAATGTAACAAATATTAGGACTGAATTGCTGGATTTTCCTTTATTCGTTTTACCTCCCACCATCCAGAATTGAAAGCATAGACCATTCATTTTTTTTCGAAAAGCTCTTTCTTTTTCCTTGGTTTTTTGCTCTCAGCAGAAAAGATTTGGTCTTGAAAGATACCAAGAACAAACTAGACATAGAAGGAAATTTATGTTACTTATCTGAGAAATAAAAAAGAGAAAAGAGGATCCATCTTGAGAGTCATGAGGATGCATAGAAAAAGCTCAACGAATAGAATCATCAATAGTTGTCATGGTATTAATGCAAGTCTAGGTGATATGAGTGCCTATTTGGTTAGAACACCTGGCAAAATGATTCTACATTAACAATGCGTGGTTAATTTTAGCACACTTATATTAATATCTAAAAACCAACTTAGAGGCTGATGAGCCGTTTTTCCCTCTAGGCGGGACAGTCATTAGTTCAGCCATATGGGGTCAATGGGTCAAACCTGTGACATCATGACAAGGAAAATAAAGTCATACAAAAAACCTATAACCTGTTGAATGGATCACTGGATCATCTGTTTGGGTTGATGGGTCATTGACCAAGTGAATGATTTTATTCATATTGTGGTTAAAGGTCAGTCAGAACTGGAATTGTTATTGGGTCACCAGTTGACTAGCTGAGTCAATAATGGATTGAAAACATTAGTTTATCTAGGTTTTGTTTTGCAATGAAATAGCTTATTTTGGTTCCCTAATTGAAGTAGCAAGTAGCAAAAAATCAAAGTGATTTAACACGAAAGAGTCAAAAGTTAACAGTAAAATGAAAGCAACATCAACTGGAGCCAAGGCCACCTGTTGTGTTAGTCCAAGAGGGAGATATAGGGAGAATGTCTATGTATGACCTTATATGTGTTTATGAGTTAGACACCAATCAAAAACAGAATGTTTGTATTGACTATAATGGAAGAAAAACGAACAAAACAGAGGTATGGAATGGAGCTATACAGGGTGGGGAGATGTTGCTTTATTTTACTACTAAATGAGAGACGATACATTGTAAAATATACCTAAAGTTATGTCCAATACCCAGATCAGTTGACACTCTATTTTGGAATGATTGTGCTTTCATTAGCCGACAGATTTAGAGAGAAGTAGAAGAAGCAGCTTCTTGCAAAGATTAAACACAACACACTCCCATTGCTATCATGGTGGTGGTTCTTATTCTAAACCCGTTTTCTGGCTCTCCAAATAAAAAATTGGTCATTTGCAATTTCCCTTTACTATTAGAGCTGCAACTTTTAGAGGGTGTTCTTTTTTTGGATTTTGAGAGGAGGAAAGTTGGTCAATAGGATTTTGATTCTCATTGAACAAGAAACCCATGTTCATTTTTTAAATTTATGTGAAAACTAGTAAAAGTTTATTTTCTTAGGTATCACTTATCCGGATAAGTAATACCCATCTCCTAGGTAGATAGATTAACTTTCCCATCTAGGAAAAAATTGCTAATACTTGAATAGGATAAAAATATCCTTTTTAATAATAAAATTCTAATAGCTAAGATTATCATTACCTTATTTACATGAAAAATAAAAGAATATGGGTAAGTGACTTACCAAAAATCAAACGGGTTATTAATGGCCCGATTTCTCATTTGTACACTGCTCAGGCCCATTCAAATTATGACAACCTCAACCCGAGCCCACCCAAGTTGCATTCCTGTTTCACTTGTACCTTTATTTATACGATGCCACATAGCATAGTCTAGGTGATGCCTTCAATGATGTCATAAAATCTTGTTTTCGTGGGTGATTTGTTTCTTTCCTTCTAGGCTTCATTAATATTACAAACCAGGAAAATGCATGGAATGCCAGATCATCAAGCAGGTGTCGTGAGAGCGAAGCATCTAAAATCACTGAATATAACTTAAACATCATGGTTTTTAAAACTGAACCAGTCAGGGTCCGGTTATCGGTTCAAAGGATTTGATCGTTTGACCTAAATGGTTGGTTCGCTCTAACAAAAAAATAAATTGAAAAACGGTCAAAACCGTTCAAATGATTAACCGGCCGATTCAATGGTTTGCTGACCAAAATCAACGGTTTTGGGAAAAAAACGGTTTTGAGGAAAAATGGAACCGATCAAGTGACTGGTCTGGTTTTGAAAATCATGTTAAACATATAAGCCACTTCAACACTTTTGAAGGAAAAAGTTTATTTACTCAGGTAAGTGTAATTATTTGGGTAAGTGTTTTTGGGAAACATTACCTTGGTATATGTATTTTTCCATATTCTTTTATTTCCCAAATAAAAACAGGAAATGACCAATTTAACTATAAAAATCCATTATTAAAAGAGATGTTTTGTCCCATTCAAGTGTTGGAAACTTTCCCCCCAAGTGCGAAAGTTATTTACCCACATAGGAAATGAATAATCCGGGAAAATAAACTTTCCCTTATCCCTACATTAATCTGAAAAAAGAAACATGGGATTCTTGATCTATGGAAACCAAAACCTCATTAACCAATTTTTCCCCCTCTCAAAATCCAAAAAAAAGAACACCCCCTTAGATTACATTTAATGATACAATTTGATTCATAACTTTATCCCCAATCTTGACAGCCATTTTAATCTTGAGGTTAAAAGTTATCCAAAACCATAAACTCTTCTCTTCAATATCGACAGCCATTTTAATCGAGCTACATATCCCAAATGGGTGTCATGGCAACACAATCTGCGATATTCCCCAATTGGCATCGAACAGTTAATTAGAGCTGTAAATATGAAAGAACGAAATTCATCGATGCATGTTTGAGTTGTGTAAGGTATACCAGGACCTAATTCATTGATGTGGGCCATATAGTAGTATACCAACATTTGACTTTTGATCTAAGGCCATTTAATTGGCAAATCCAACTCTTAATAGAGGGGAATATTCATTTATCCTCACCTCACAAAATTTTATTTCTGAAAATAGTGTAGTGGGGTAATTGCTGCCAATACAAGGGGATATAGTGTTATAAATGGGGTATTGGAAGTTTTATATTGTTTTGCATAGGAAAAAGTTAAAATTTGTGGGGTGGGTTTCAGTGAGGTTCCCCTTAATATAAGGGATGGTTTCATACCATTGAAGACATTTCAAGTATGAATACCACTATATAAGTGCATTTTTAGTTTAATAATGTTTTGAGTTAAAATCAGGGTTTTCAAAACTGAACTGGACTGGATGGTCAGACTGGAAAAACCAGAAACCAGTCATTTGATCGGTTCTGTTTTTTCCTAAAACTGTTTTTTTTCTTAAAATCGTTGATTTTGGTCAATAAACCGTTGAACCAGTTGGTTAACTGTTCGAATGATATTGACCGTTTTTCAAAATTTTTTATTATTTTTTGCCAGAACGGGCCAATCGGTCGGATCAGACCATTGGAACCAGTAACCGGACTCCTGACCGATTCGGTCACCAGTTCGTTTTTAAAAACCATCGTTAAAAAATCTGTGCTATTAAATAGTATTCATGCCAGAGGCGTTTCAATAAATATTAATTTGATGTTTCCTGTTTTAAGAAGCAAAATCTCAACCTTGACTGTGCTAATATAGTGCTGACGTGTATGAAAACCACACGTTTTTCACCATGCAAAAATCAAGTAGTGTTTCAACTCAGAAGTTGTCCACATCATGGTTATGAGGTAGTTCGTTGGATTCCAAATGAATTCAAAGTGTGGTCAACATGAAATGAATTTAACTCATTAACTGTGAAAAGTAAATGGATTTCCTATTAGGAATAGAGGGGCATCTAGGTTAGATTGAAGTTCAATTTTGACACGGAAATGTGGATTAGCTTGTAGAGGTTATATATATATATATATATATATATATATATATATATATATATTTGGAATCGATGCCAATTTCTTAGATATCGGTGGTACATTATTGATTATTTTGGTGTTTGGCTGGCCAATATTTGAAGATTGATAAATTGGTCAAGAAAACAATGGTCAAAATTAAGTTGAAAAGAGAATTCAGCAAATTTGATAATTCCTCTTTTAAGGTCAGTTCTGATTATTTTTGGATGATCTGACATCTGCTGTGGATTGGGAGAGAGAGTTTCCATTGATTACGGATTTCTGCAAAAATTGTCGATTTCTGAAAACCAGCTGAGACGACAGCAATGGACACCGCATTGCTCAATAATGCAACATTTCTATGATTTTTTGCGCTAAGGACAAGGTAGGGTCCACTAATAAGACAGAAGTTGGATGTATCTTTCCTTCCACAGTCCCACGTTCCTCTCTCCGCGCGAGTTGTATGAATGAAGGCTGGATGGGGAATGAGTCGTTTATTAATTAGGGTAATTGGATGTATCTTTCCTTCCACAGTCCCACGTTCCTCTCTCCGCGCGAGTTGTATGAATGAAGGCTGGATGGGGAATGAGTCGTTTATTAATTAGGGTAAATCTCTTAAACACCCCTATTGTTTAGCTTAATGACACGTAGTATCCTTACTGTTTACCTATTCTCTTGCGGTACCTTTAAGTTTTCTGACAATTGTCGAATTTCTCCTCTGTTGTTATTCAACTGTTGGGTCCCGTTTACATATGATACTACATGATTGATACTTTTTTCCATAATTCCCAAACTACCCTTTTATAGTCGAAAATACTCTTTTGATTTTAGTTCGGGCTCGTTGGCTATGTCAACACTGAACCGATTGGACCTATCACCAACATTGGAACTAAGGCTCACCGACATCCAGTTGCCAATCACCGGCATTGATTGTCAGCGTCGACATCATCGGTGCAGTGGATTTTTCGTAGAGTAGGTTATCAGTCACTGGCGTCCTCTTACAAAACAGTGACCCCATGGATTGAAACCTGTTTTAACTTGTAGTGTCAGCAGCGGCGGCACCGTCGTTGGTGACCCCAAAAGGGTTTTGAAACCCACAGTGTGGGGGAGGAGAGAGAAGAATAGTAGTGGGATTTCGATTTCAAATAGATGTAGTCATTAACTATCATTTGTTCAAAGAAATGCCCAGCCCCCCACGGCACGCCCAACCCCCACCTAGCCCCCTAGCCCCCACCTAGCACGCCCAACCCGCCCAGCCCCTACCCGGCATGCCCAATCCCCCCAGCCCCCCGCCCCGTGCACGTCCAGCCCGCGTAGCCACCCAACCCCCACCTAGCATGCCTAGCCCACCCAACCCCCACCCAGCACGCCCAACCCGCGCAGCCCCCACCCCCCTTCCACCCCATATGCCCAGTCACCCGTATGTGACCTCTAATATGTTCTAATGATTGCAGGTACAACAACTGTGAGTGGGCACCATGAATGTGGTGTGTCCATGCAATGGAGAGTGTGTCATAGTCGTGGCTAGGCATGGAAAGCCTGAGAACGTTGAACGATAGTTTTATGGGTGACACTACTATGTATGTAAGTTATCAGTTAGATAATTTTGTTGTAGTTTTTCCAACATGGTCTATGTTTAATAACATGTATTTGTTGTAGTTTGCCCCCAATAAATAATGCAAATTTTTCTTATGTAAAGATGAAGCAATGATGTGTCCCTGTTGGGCTATGCCGAGTGTTCACATCAAAAAAGCTTAGTAGCCAAGGAAAACGGTTCTGGGTGTGCACAAAGCCTCAGGTAAGAAAAAAAAATGTTATTCCATAATTATTTTGTTCAATGACTTATGAAAATTCATTTTTTTTTGTAGGATGCAGGTGGTTGTAAATTCTTTTCATGGGTAACACTGGTGGATAGTGTAACTATGAAGGTAGATGATGGTTCAGGACTTTCTAGAATAAATGAAAGGTCATCTATGGACATTGGATGAAGTAGTAGCAGTTGTACAATCTGAAAAATGATAGTTTAGATAGGATGTTCGAATTTTGTGATAAGTTATTGAAGCGTATCAAGGACTAGTAGCAGTTGTACTCTCTCTCTCTCTCTCTCATATGTTTTATCAAACATTGAAGGTGTCTACTTAATCAAGTAGTTGTGAAAGATTCATGAACTAGTAGCACCTTTTTTCATATATAGATTGATTTCATAACTAGTTCTATAACATGCACAAAACCAATTCAACACTGTTAAACATGGCAAGTTGGTGGGCTAGACATGTACAGAATGTCTACTACAATGTATTTACCCCTGCATTGAAATTAATGCAAGGACTGTCAAATTTAGCATTCATGGGTGGGGCAATCATGTTTCTACTACAATTGTGTCATTGGTGGGCCAGTCAAGTTTCTGCTACAATGTAGAGCAACAACCTTTCCTCCTTGCTCAACTAAAGGAATAGCACCCGACCCAGTCAAATACATTAAATCAATATATTCAAAAATAGACTATCAGTTATGAAATCAGTCTATTCAAATTGTTCTCTCCACCCTATTAGTTATGAAATCGTGACCAAGTTAGACTATTAGTTATGAAATCAGTATTCAGTATATTCAAAGATAGACTATCAATTATGAAATCAGTCCATTTAGTTTGGGTTTCAACTAAATCAAACACCTGCATCCATATGCAAGATGATATGAAGAACCTGTATCAACTGAAGCAAACACTCACATCAAACCCAACTTGCATCCATATGCATTAGATCTAAGGAATTCAAATGAATTCCAAAGAATTCCAAAAAGTAAGAACTGTATCAACTGTATCAATACACAAGTTCTATAACCAGTAACAAGTCCATATGCTCTCTCCTACACCATTGTTCCAAAGTTCAAAATATAATCACTAACAAGTTTCGTGTCAAAATATATCAAAGTTCAAAAAAAAGTTGTGTTCCTTTGCCTCTCATGGTTGGGAGTATCTCAAATCCTGGCTACTCTGTTCCTCTACCTACACACACCAATTAGAATGAAAGTCGGTACAAATTTCAGCTGACATACTAAATTGTTATGATAAAACAAAAAAATGTCCTCACTTGTCTTCCTAATGAAACAATGTCTGGATGTTGCAAGTTCCCCGTGTCAACTCTACCACCTATACCTCCACTAATAGACCTTCCCCTCCCCCTCCCCCTTGTTCTACCACCCCTATCAGACATTCCACTTGCACTACCACTTGCTGCTCCTGATGATGAGCTAGCAACAACTTGTGTAGAAATAGCCCCTCTCTTGGGTGGCAAAACTTTCCTTCTTGCAGACTGGGTATGATCATGATCAGCAACATGCCTCTACCCTACACATCAAATACCCTAATTAGTACACAGTACACAAGTAAAATACCATTCATAACTTCATTTATGTTGAGTCTTGAGTGATTTTTTTACCATTGGAGTCTCTCTCTATTCATATTCGGAGGAAGGGCTCTACAATTCCTTTTGTTGTGCCCTGTTAAACCACAAATGGAACACCTGACTGTCTTCCATTCTAGTGGGGCTCGGTATAATGGGGTTGCTTCATCCTCTTCTCTTTTTCTCATGGTTGAGGGTCGACCTGGCCTCCTCCTCACTATGGGAGGTGTAACTGGGTGGTGTTGCACTTGTCGCCAGTATTTCTATCCTGGGAGAGCATGAATAAAATGATTGTACACCTGTTCATATGTTGCCTTGTGGAAGGCCTTGTCACATAGGTCCTCTACCCTACTTCTTGTAAAGGTAAGCACTGCAAGTAGATGAGCACATGGTAGGCCATTTATATCCCAAACCTTACATATACATGACATTAAATCCATCTTGGTGACATTTTCAACCAAGTCAGCTATAGTATTTGAAATCATATTGCCCTTATTGGAAAACCCTAACAGACTTGTTCAAACACAATAAGTAAGTACATATACAATGAACTGCTCAAGCCAAAAACACAAGTATATGAGAAATAAACATCACCTAGCTTCCCTTGTTCTCTTGTCAATGATTGAATGCACTTTAGGCAACAGATCATACCTAAGTACAGTGGATGCCTTGTGTTTATAGTAAATCTTCTGCATCCATTTTTTCCTTATGTCCTCCAGCATTTCAACAATCAGCATTGCTCTGGCCTCCTCAATCCACGCATTAAATGTCTCTGTCCAGTTGTTTGTTATCTCATTCGACTTAACTAATGGGTCAAACCCATGCTTGGACCATGTGTCGGGGGGATCCTACTAAGCCATTCAAATGCATCTCTGGACATTTGATTACTTCCATGTAATGAACAAAGTTAGACTGGGTATATGATTTCCTAGCAGCCCATACAACATCCTTCAATGGTTTTTCCTTGAATAGATTTTTGAAGTTGCTATATAGATGACGTAGACAGAACCCATGATTTGCACCAGGCATGCAACATGATACTGCTTCAACAATGCCCTACAAACAAACATCACATTTGTTAGTGCTATTTGTAATCAAAACAAAGGAAATTATGCATTAACTCAACCAAACAATATATATATATATACCTTTTGCCTATCCAACATAAATGTCCACCTGTGTGGGTCATCAATACCTAGAGCATCTCTTAACTCAACCAAGAACCATGTCCAACTGTCTCTGCTTTCAGCTTCCACCATAGAATATGCAATAGGAAAATTTTCATTATTGCCATCAATCCCTACAGCTGTGAGTATTATACCCCCTATTGCACCAGTTTTGGTGTGGCAACCATCCAGTTGAATTATCTTTCTGCAACCATCCAAGAACCATACCCCTTGGACTTGCAAGGCATATGAATACTCTCTTGGAAACCCCATATGTGTTTTCTTTTGAGTCAAGTGGGGCATGCAGTTTCACAACAGACCTAGGGTTGCTTGCAAGCAAGGTTGTACAGTACTGAGGGAGTATTGCATATGAATCTGCCAAGGATCCCCTGATCCTATCAACAACCTTAAGCTTGGCCCTATGTACTTTCCTCCATGTCACATCTATCACAAACATTCTTCTAATTTCAGACCTAAGCACACCCATGTATTTGTTGCCTCCCTATTTGTAGTCACCCTAATACAACTATGTGTATTGATGTAACCGTTTCTGGTCACATACCAATTTTTAGTGGTGTATCAATTTTTTTGGCTAAGTACCTCGTCATTTGACATGTTCCCAAGAGAGGATGGTGGAGCTCCCTGGTGTAGTGCAACCCGGTTGCCCTCTGCATGAGGTGATCTCCTCTCCTTTGTAGGCGGCGGGAGTTGAGGGACCTGTGAGAACTCCATCTTTTCCTCATCTTTGTAGGCGGCGGGAGTTGAGGAACCTGCGAGAATTGAATCAGAGGACCCGTGGGTATTTTCCCGGCGGGGACTCTCCGATGCTTAAATTAGCATTCTAATTGTAGGGAGCTTGGAGAGAAATGAGAGAGCTAGAGAGCAGAGATTACCTCGATTTTTTTCACTCTCTCCCCCTTGTCTTTGGGGGTCGGAGTCCTTATATAGTGGTGTCCTGTCAAATCAAGTGCAACAGCCTCTGTCAAGTCAGGCGTAACCGCCTCTGTCTCTCTACCACAGCCATTACTGCCAGAGCTGAGGTGGCAGGTGCAGGCGGCTGCTGCAGAGTATGGCTCTGCCAGTCAAGGGACAATTCTCAGGACTGGCAGGCACGGCGCCGCCTAGCGAGAGACGAGGGCGTAGGTCTCCGGATCTATCAGGTATGGTTGTCAGGCAGGAGATCTTCCTACGATACACCGAGCTGCCCCTAAGTGTCGAGCTGCCTATGCCAAACTACCTGTAAGCGCCAAGTTGCCCCTAAGTGGCGAGCTCTTCGAAAGACGCCAAGCTGCCTGCGGAGTGGCCAGCTACCTGTGGCGAGCTGCCCCTAGCTATACCGAGCTCCTCGAGCTATGCCAAGTGGCTTGTGGCGAGATTTGTCGAGCTGCCTGTGGCGACCCATGCCGAGCTCTGTAAGTGGCGAGCTCTGCCGAGCTACCCGAGCTTCCGGAACTGCCCAATTGTCAAGAGGCTGCACTTGGTTTGCATGAGGTGCCAGGTGTCACAATTTCACTGGAGGGCCAAATCTGCCCTCATCATGTATCATTGAGGGTCTTAACTATGAAGTTGCCTCCATCATGGCTAAGGGAGGCATGAATCTTCCAGCCACAGTCAACTACAGCGCACACTCCAATAAACCTACACTTCTCATTTTTCTTTCTTTTAATCTCTATACCCTCCACCACACAATATTGTCTTAGTGTTTGCTTAAACTCTTTCACATTGGGAAACTCCATACCAACCCGAAAATCTTGGTATGGAAAAGTCAAACTCCAGTGTATTGCCCCTCTCCCTTGGACTATCATAATCACTAGTAGGCTCATAGTCAGACAAATCAGCACTACCACCATCATGTACACCCTCGTTGCCATCATCCTCATCCAAACCCTCATGATCCCCACCATCATCATCTTCCCCACCATCTTCATCCGAATAATCATCACCATCATCTTCCTAGTAAGCATCACAATCATCATACAAACCCTTAAATTTCCCATCATCAACATCATGATGATCATCCAACCCCTCATCAATGCCATGGCTATGACCAGCAACATCATCATCATCAACTACATAACAATCAACATCATCATCATCATCTTGCATTTGTTCCTTTACCTTGCCACTGCACCCATCATCCATACTAATACACTTGGCTTCTGTATAAGTAACATATAATATTATCTTATGGAGGTCCCCATGGATAGCAAATATGTCCATCGCATCATTTTCACAACCAAGAACACCTAATGCTCCTCTAAATCCTAACTTGGTATCCTATAATTGATAGTTACAATGCTTCCAAGAGGTATAGCAACCAATGAACAAAAGTCATTCAAGATGTCTAGATAGCATATTCTATCACTATCCACATTATCCACATGTCCAACTTGACTATTTACGTATGATAACTTCTCATCTATGGACTTCCAATGGCCACCATAATTGATGATGAACATGTATCTACTCCCATCCATCACCTACATCATAGACAGGGATAACTATAGTTACAACATAAGCTACACAATAAGTACACAACAAGCTACACAATAAGATACACCCTAAAGACCATAACCTACAAAATAAGCTAACCACAACTGAAAACATAAGCTACACTATGAGCAAGAACAATTCCAATCATGGGACCTACACTTGAAACAATGTTTCATACATTGGTATTGACAGATTCATGCTGAAATAGTGTTTCAGACATTTTGTCAAGCACTTGGACCCACGTGTTGATCCCATGTGTATGAATTAAAGCAGACACATGGGTCCCAACACACCACATATACCCAAATCTGCGAGTGGTCCCCCAAAACCTCCAAGTGCCATTTTACCCAGATTTGTCAATGAATCTCTGTGAGTGGTCCCCAAAAACCTAGCTAAAAAACACATAAAAAGTTGGGTCATACCTCTGTGATGACAGAAAACGCAGGCTATCTTAGTGAAAGTTGTAAGAAAAATATTTGAATCCCATTGCAAAACGGTAAAAATTTGTAAGAAAAATATTCCAAGAGCAACTAGCTCAGAGAAATGACAAATGTCATCCCTCCCTCAAAAAAACAAGACTGAAATGCATGTTTTTCATACAAACCTATTGTGCACCGCCATACAACTTGCCGGATTTTGCAGCGGAAATCGTGGAAGATGACTGTGGTTCTTCTCCGCACAAACATTGATGTATTTTTCTCCAATGACGATGATAAGTAGTGTTCGGGTGAGAATAATACTTTAATCTCTCCCTCATTAAGGGAGGGCAAAAACATAATTTGAAAAATAGTGCAAAATGGGTTCGATATGAGTGAGAGTTAACGGAAGGGTAAAAACATAAAATCATCTTTTCTGTCCTGATTTAACGATAATGACAATTATCAGAAAACTTAAGGGTACCGCAAGACAATAGCTAAACAGTAAGGGTACCGCGTGTTATTAGGCCAAACAATAAGGGGGTGTTTAAGAGATTTACCCTATTAATTATTAGCTAGTAATTCCTACCTCCCATATGCCAATTGCTTGATTGAGTAGCAATTCCTCCCACTACATGTACTCAATCAAGCAATTAACCTTAGCCAAGTGTAACCTACATTTTAGCATGGTTTTTAAAATTGATCTAGTGATTGAACCGGTTAGGGGTTCAGTTATCGGGTAAAACGGTCTAATCATTCGAACCGAACGCTTGGCCCATTCTGACAGAAAAATATAAAAATAAAAGAAAATTCAAAAAAATAAAAATGGTCAAAGCCGTTCGAACGGTTAACCACCCGGTTTAGCGGTTCGCTGACCAAAATCAACGGTTTTGGGGGGAAATCCGGTTTTTGGGGAAAACAAAGACCGGTTCCTAGTTTTTCTGGTCCGACCGTCCAGTCTAGTATAGTTTTGAAAACCATGCATTTTAGGCCCCATTTGTTTTTTAAAAGGAGCAATTTTGTTCCATTAAGTGTTGGGTAACTTACCCACTTGAGAGATTGGATCACTTACACACGTAAATTGAAAAAAAAAAAAAAATAGAACATACAAAGACCCTCCCGTACTATGGGTTAGTGGCAAAGACCCCTTTTGCATTTTTTTTTTTTTTTGCGACAAAGACCATAAAAAAAAGTCCAACGCCACGTACTGTGCCAACATATTCCCTCCACTTTCACATTGGCTAATTTGATTTGGTGGGATCTTGAACCAATGCATCAAATTAGCTAACCTTATAAACGCCTTTCTGGGGTTACTATCCATTGTTGAGGATTTGTTCCATGGTAATTGGTGAGGTCCACTTGACATTAACAGGTTTAAGAGGTTGAACTTCTAGAAATTTTTCTTCTACCTACTTTGGGTGACTTTCAGTAGTTGACATAGCCTCTAGCGTCAGAATCTAATGGTTGATGTTCATCTCATCACTCTGGCCCCGGGCCTCGCTTACGCGTAACTGTAGTCTAACTTCCTTTGGGGCTTTAATAAGTTGACATGCATAACCTCTGACGTCAAAACTTAGAAGCAAGCCAATGAGCCAGAGCAGTGGGATGCTTTGCAACTTTGAATCGTTTAGGCTATGTTTGGTTTGAAGGAAAAAGTAAAGAAAGGAAAGGAAAGGCAAGAAAATCCACACAAGGAAAAGGTTTTTCTACCTTTACCTACTTTTTCCTTTAAACCAAACATAACTTTAAGGAAAATTTGAATATAGATGAATTTCTACGAATGTTTAATCTGCCATGTACAAATATATATATATATATATATCTTATTCTAAATGCATTGACGAAACATCACCTAAAACCAAATCAAAGTCTCCACAAAATCTGGAAATCGATTAAGAACCGACAAGAGGATTATAGCTTTAGCTTGTATCTCCACTAGTTCATCCTCCTAATAAGTTTATTGATATAATGTTCCTGATTTCCAGCATCCAGCATCCCCACCTTCAACATAATGGTTTCTCTTCTTCTTCAAGCCGCTAGATGGAGCACTCAACTTGAATGACCAAAAAAAATTGTTTGCCTCCTTGAAGTGGGGCCCTACTGTACTGATCTCATGGATCCGATCTTCCATGTATATGATCCTATACTTTCCTAGGGCCTGTTCAATTATATATAGAATTATAGTCAAAGCAATCTAATGTCTATTCAACCCTATGCAACACATTCATAGTTTCTTTGTTGACTTTCAAAAACACACCATTAAAAATCTGTCTCAAACGGTGGGTGCATTGCATTGATACCATGGATACGAATAATGAACAGCAATTTGGCTTCTGGATTAATATAGAAATCATCTTTCAGCTTGGCCTCGCGCTTCAATTTGATTAGCTCTTTCTCCTGTTCCTGGTATTCTTTAACATATTGTTCAGTCCTCTTGAAGATGAGTTTTCGGTTTTCAACTTTAACTCAATTATACTCCACCAAGGAACAAGCTTATATCCATCCTTCACCATTCATTGATTACCTATTGTCTTGATCACCAGTTCATAATCCCGTTACGAAACTGCAGACTCGTCTATGAAACCACCAAGATCTCAAGCTGCTTATGTTGCGCTGTGCGAGAATGGTAACTGATTGGTTGTGTGGGTTGCAGAGTTTTTGAGACACTCCCCGTCTGGAACCTTTGTTCATCATCGCCCTTTCGGTGTCCATCTAGTCCTCTCACTGCAAATCCTTCTAATGTCCAATAGCACCCCTATACAGTGAGATGAAGAATATGGTTTAGGCTATATCTGCCGGTTCCTGGGGACACCAAGGAGGCAGCAGAGGATGATGTGTTATCTGATGGGACGGCGGTGAAATGTTGTTGACGAATTAAAGAAAATGTAAAATAAATTAGAAAGGGGTAGTTTAGACATTTAAAAAAATGTAAACAGCCAGATGAGAATCTTTTTTAAAGTTAATTGACAAGTGCTAAGAGGGGGGTCTTTATCTAACAGCCAAAGTTAAGGGAGACTTTATAAGAAAAAGAAAAAAACGCAGGGGTCTTTGTCACTTACCCGACCCCATAATAATAATAATAAGACGGGGGAATCATTGTAATTTAACCTAAATATTTTGATAAATGGAAACCAAAGAGTCATTGATTAACTTTCCCCGAGGGAGGGTCCTTACAGTTTGTATTGAAAGTTTACCCCATGTGCTGGTGTATGATCATGTCCTCTCTCAAGTGGCAGCTTATATACTCACCACTAATCACGAGCACAATTCTCGATCAAAATGGAGCGAGAAGGAAAGAGTGGATAAGGACCAACAGGCAACAGCTATTTCTGGCTCTACCCAAGTAAGCGACACCCAATTGCAGTTGGGCTTTGGCAATCGGCAACATCTGGACTGGATTCTGGTCTCCGGACAGCATTGAGACAAGGGAATGATATAAAAACACACCCACGACTTGAAGTAGAAATAAATAATCAACCCTTCTTTGTTTAAGCCCAAAAGAGAGAGAGAGAGAGGGTCCGAACTCGCGAGATTCATTCCTTTAATTGACTGGAAATAGAATTAATTAAGAGAATGAAGAAAACAAATAATTGTAAACAACACAAAGCCCAGTGAAAGCAAACAGCCTCAAACTAAGTACATAAACAAATAGTAAAAACAAAACACAATTAAACAAATACATAGACCACATTCTACTAAAACAGGATGCATGTTTTATTTGGTGAATATATTAATTAGTAAGATCTCAAGACAGGATCTCTGAAGCTTTATTGAGGTCCTGGACTGGAAGTAGGGGTGACATACTTCTATATTGGGCATTATATTTTTTCCATACATATATCCCTTCACCCTCGTCTTGACTTCCTATCGAGTATGGGCTACCAATCCACCCTATCCTACCTATTTGTCTTATCTAATCTTCTTACATGATGCATGCACAGAAAAGATAAAACCTAAGTTTTACCTTTCTTTTTATAATTAAATTAAAATAAATACATATTATCCATATGGGTCTCGCTCGCAGTATCACTTCAAATATTGCGGTGGTCTTAGCTTCATAGAACATGGTAATAAGTCTTTTTCAAAACATGGTTCTTAAGTCCACCTTTGGAGACAACTTCAATTGAAAAAATGAAGAATTAAAAACTGTTGACACAAATATTCAGTAATTGCACAAAATATTTGAATCAGATGATCTCAGATAACATTATGGTGGTGCCTGGATGGATGACCCTTTTCTGATGAAAAACGAGAGTTTATATTGGGTTTCATTCTCATCACAAGAATTTTCAACTAATCCGAAATACATTTTAATTACGCTCATATTTGGTTCTTAGCTCCCGGTGCGGCATGAAGCAGTACTCCTGTCCAGCGTTTTGTTGGATACTAGGCATGGTATCTGCAGTTCTGTTGTTCATAGCATATACAAGTACTCTCTCTCTCTCTCTCTCTCTCTCTCTCTCTCTCTCTCTCTCGTACACAGACATACACACAGACATAGATGAGTTCGTTCAGAGAAGTAAGTCAATAAAGAATTTGACGAATACAACTAGACCGCAGTAGTAGCTAGATTTGAATGCATAAGATTAACAAGAAACCTATCTAAACCACGGCTCTCATTTACAACCTTCATTCAAGACAAGAGATTAAATTAGATTTAATAAAAAAGGAAAAGATGAAAGATTTATTTTTTCTTCTTTTGCTCTCAGGTTGTTCCCCACTGCGTGGACGGGTAAAGAAAAAGAAGGTTACAACAAGGAACATAATCCCTTTGAGATCTATAGTTTGTTCTTCTTTTACAATCCTCCCATCTCTTTCTGAGCAACAGCAGCTACAGCAGAACAAGGTAGAAGATAAGATATTACCATATCTCATTTTCACTCTCTCCTCTGCAAGCAACCTGTGAACAGAGAGAAGCAGAGAGAACAGATCCAGGAATTGAATAGTTGTATCAATGAAATTTCTTGTATGAGTTTATGACCAGTGAAAGTAAAAGCCAAAAGAGACCCGGTGACTTACTTCTTTAGATGAAGTAGTTTTCCCGTGGTGAGTGGACTTTAAGAAACCAAATTGCTCCTGGAATCTTGACGTCCCCTGCGACTCTCACAGGAGGGGAAAGTGTTAGAGAGAAGAGTAGGAGACATTGAGGAGGAAACCAATAATAAGAAGAGAGTAAGAAAGAAGAAACCCAGACAGAGAGGAAGCTGGGTACCTGAAAATGAGTTGCAGAGAAGCCTTGCGAGAAATCCAAGAGATCCTCCATCGCATCTTGGCTGTTGGAGGGAGCCAAATTGTTCTACAGAAACAAGTCAAGAACCAATCAAAGAAAAATTATTCCTAATAACAAGTGAGTGAAAAGGGAAATAATGTTAATGATAGAGATTCGTAGACAGCTTTCAAAAGCAATCTATTACTCTAACTATTGTTTCTTTTTCTTTTCCTTTTAACTAATACAGTTCTTGCTCTAGAGCCTAGACTTGCCTCGGAGAAGTTGAAAACAGGAGAGCTAGCAGTGTCATCACGAAATGATAATGGATGCTGTTGCTGTTGACGTTGGTCTAATTTTCTTCTTTTTCCACTCTTGTTAGCTAATACATCAGCCGGAGAAGCAGAAGAAAAGCACCCATTTTCTTCAAAATAGTCATCATCTTCAAGGAAATGCGGAGGCCCAGAAGATGCATCCGAAACCATAGATAAATCCTTTTCTTCATCCCCTTCTTCTGTTTCTTCTTTTCTAAAATCTTGACCAAAGAAATCGATTTCATCACGAAGCCCGCAACATCTTTTGTAAGGATTTGTAGAAAGAGAGGAGTGGTCTAAATACATAGTCCAACCAGATTCACACCCACTACTGCACTCTGAAGAAGCCAAGCCACTCATTCTTAGCTCCTCTTCAGAGAACACCCGAATGAGTTTTCTCCTATTAGCTAGCAGCTCCGTTATTTACAAGAAGCCGCGAACTAGATGAGATGAGATCGAAGTGAAATGGAAATAGATTCTGAATTACTACTATTTCTTCGTCTCCTCTCCTCTTCTTCCTCTCTGACTTTGTAAGTAGAAGAAGACTAGAGAGAGAAAAACCAATCGAATCACACCCAAATCCTAGGCAATTTTTGTCCTAACCCGCCTTTCTGTTCGCCAACTTATTTATCCTTTATTATTATTATTTTTTAATCTCTCTCTCCCTCTCTTTTTCTTTTTTAATCTCCTAATGGAAATGGCCAATGGATGCATCAATGTTACCACTTGGGTCGGTGTTTCTTAATTCTTATGCGAGAGACGAGGGAGGGGATTAGATGACTGTGCAATGGAAGCTTTGAGATGAAGATGGAGCCCAACGCCTTCACATGCAATACAGCGAGGCACTGTGTACGCTCTAAACAGGGGAGGGCACACGTCCATAATTATTTCAAATCCCGTGAACAGAATGGTTACCCAGGGTTTATATGGGTCTCACCGTTTCTTGTCCCCTATTAGAGTATGGACTATACTACAGTGCAGTAATAGCAGTAATAGACTAATAACCATTCTCTATTTCTCTCTCTCTCTCCTCTCAGAGAGATCCTTGGAATTAATTGTTTGGTTGAATAATTGTACTCAACAACAATAATGTAGTAATGTCAAAGCATTTGGGTACTTCACACTTTCACAGTAACGTGGATTCTTTTAAGATGGTTTCCGGACATGTTAGCTATTTACATGGGGCCTGATGGAATAGACCCGGGTTCTACATTCAAGGCCGTATTGGCCGGTGTAACAACCACTGTTTAGGAATAATTTATTGGAGAAAGCCAATAGCCGTACATGCAAATAAGCAACCGAACACGAGTCTACATGCAAACACAACAAATATAATAAATATTCTAATCCAACTAACTACTGGTTTTACTTCATATTTGCCTGCACATCTCACTTCCTTCTAACTCTTCCCAATAACAATACTTTTCAAAGCCTGATTGTTCTTTCTCTTTTACTTATGGAGGTCATTTGGATGAAAAAAGTAGAGTTAATGTCATGTTTGGGAGTGTTTAAAAATAAGTATTTATTTGGGTTGGGATTAATATTATTAAGCACTTATTTTGGTATTTGGAAAATAAGCTCCAAATAAGTGCTTATTTAAAAAAAAATAAGGATTTATTTTTTAAACCCAAATTTCTAACTTTTTAAGTGCTTATACAATAATCACTTATTCATTTTTTTTTTCTTTCAAAATTATTCTTAGTTGAATTTTATAAAAGTATTTTTTTTAAGTGCTTTTATAAAAATACTTTCAAAAAATGTTTATATTAAAGTTCTTTCATGTTCATTAAAGTGCTTTTGTACAAGTACTTTTACTCAAGTGTTTTTATAAAAGTGGTTTCGTAAAAATGTGTTTATAAAAGTATTTTTATAAGGGTATATTTTAAAAAATTGAAAGAAAATGAAAGACAAAATAGTCACAAATGCTTATTTAAGTATTTATTGAAGAAAAAGACTAACAAACATCCAATGTGTAATAAGTGCTTATTTTTTAAAATAAGCACTTGAAAAAGTTAGGTGTCAAATATAAATAAGTGCTTATTCGAATAAACACTTGTTTTTAACATAAACACTCCCAAACATGGCCTAAGTGGGTTCAATTTGGAGAGCTTCTATATAGGATTACACCTGTTCTTATTGGACTTCAAATTCCATCTTCTATTGGAATTGAAAAAAAAAAATACATGGGTGGATATTTTTATATCTAAATTATTCCAAATCTATTCTTTCATTCCAAACACAACCTTATGCCTCGAGTATCAAACCAATAGAAAAATCTTACCAAAAAAAAGAAAAAAAAGCATAGTACGAATATGGCAGGTTAATAATTTAAAATTTTACTCTGATTCAATATTTTTATAGAATTGTATTTATATTCAGTTGGAGTGATTTAACAAAAAAATTCAAACTATTTTGACCGAGTTGATCAAAACTTATTGAACCTTTAATAATTTAAGGAATCCTGATACAGAGATAGTACAATTGATATGCATTTGAATTTGCAGTGCAAATTAATCCAATTGATAGAAGCCAAACACACTGTGTGGTGGAGTAATAAATAATGAATTAATTAGTCAATCTACAACTTTTGTAATGATAAGCCCTTTTATATGTGGAAACTATTGTTAACTGCATTTATTGTACAACTTATGGTGATGTAATGCATGCATCCTACTTCCTCCTCATGAGCATAAACATTGGTAAATTATTTAATTTTCCTGTTTTGGTCATTTCTACTCTACCCCATTTTCTATCATGTAGATTGATGATGTGGCAAGTTAAAAATAAGTTGTTATCGTAAGGAAGACGAAGCTCAGGTTGGCACCGTGATCATTCATTGAATCCATGTAGGTGGCTTAAGAAAAATGAACCCATGTAGGACAAAAAGTTTGCCGTAGAATAATAAATGACATGATTTGGTAATATAGCTTTCCCCAAATCAAGGTTTGTGCTAGACAATGGTTGCCACAAGTAGAGCTGTGGAATCTTTCATCTGTTTTGGATGATTTTAGGCCCTGGCTTTATGCATTTAAATACCAAAACAAATTAAGGTCGTTAGTACAACAATGATTTCTTGGTGAGGATTACATGGCCTTACATATCAAGTGGAAAATTGAAATATTGCTTTAGTTTGTTTAGAATTTAATGGATTAACTGAGCTACCTCTTCCCAGTTATCCCCATGGAGAAGTGTCTAGCTATCACTTTCTTCCTGTTAGATAATAAAATCTTATTTAGGGATTTCATCTAACAGCTTAAGTTTTAGGTGGAACGGTTTATTGAGATGATACTAGAGTATATGTTTAATTCCATTGGCATTTAGACAGAGGCCATTTATTGTTTTAAGTATTTATCTATACTATTTTAATTTAAACGTTTTTCACTTTAAATGCTTTTTTTAACATCATTTTAAATGATTTTTGCTTTTCACTTTAAATTAACACCCACAAAAGCATGCCATATCAGCATTCCGTTTCAAGAAATGTTGGGGCATTAGGAAAACAAAAATTTGGCATTCCCCAAATGTTCCATGCACAAAAATCAAAGCATTTCAGTTTCTTAGTGTTTATTTGATAAATGATAAAATCAAATAGTGATTTCAAATGTAATAAACGCCAACACCTATGTGACATTTGTGACAGTATTTTTTCAATAAAAATCCACAGAACCAAACATCACCTAAGTGGTCTTGTATTTAATTCTTATCAGCTCCATTACAATTAATTAAATTTCTTATAAGATATGAATCAGCTTGTACTTATCCACATTTCATACTGAATACAAACCTTATTTAAATTCCTCTACCTTTTCTTTCAAACCAAACACAACCTTAATCAATACACACTTAGAACAGATTTCAGTGGCTTTGGGTCCCTGCCGTTCAAGCTCATCAATCCACTTTGTTCAATTTATGGGCCCAATTAAAAGATTGGACAGGATTACATTGTCTTGGCCACTTAACTGATTGAATATGTTTAATGGCCAGCAATGCAAGGTACAAGAATTTAAAGGAAAAAAGAAAACAAAAAAAGAGTCCATTAATTGGACGGTACGAATGATCTAATCAAGCATTTTACGGTCTCCATGGACGAAGGAATTTGGACCCAAAAGGATATGATTAACCATTTTCCTAACATATACGATATGCCTCACCCTGTGAGCTGGGATAACTTGACATGTGATCAGCACCCATAGATGTAGGCCCACCTTTTCATGGGTTTCGTTTGGATAAGTGCCTAAACCAAAAAGATCAGCACGACCACATGACCTTTTAACGAGTGAATGATTGGTTTTGACCCAGTTAAGCTAACTGCATGGTGGGACTGATTCTAAGGTAAATTTCGATGTAATGGATGTATGACACTTGACAAGTTAAATTGCATACGGGTCCTGGTTCTGGAGCCCCAGACCCACGCCTCTGCCATCAAGTTTGCTCCCTACTCCGTACTCCGTACTGTCTTGTTTTTGTATTGTAGAGATGGACAAGACTGGGCCGAGGGAAACAAAAGTTGGTTGTCCTTGCACCAACTTGATCAATTATGGCCGTTGTTTGAGCAACAAATCTTTTTCTCTCTCTCTCTGAGTCTCAAGTCTTGTTATTATTCGTATAAATTTATTTATATTTAAAGTAAACATACGAATAAAATGCTTACAGTTGGAAATTGGAATGTGAACTTGCACACACATACAAATATGCATGCACGTGCGCTCGCACGCACCTCAAATCTGAAATGCTCTCTACAGTTCCCTATAAAAGTATAAAACTATCATCTCCCCCACTCGTGTGTTGGGATGCTGCTTCCAATGGAAAATGCTGCGCACCATCAGACGACCAGAACCTGCAGCCTCAATTTCGATGCTGAACACATGTTGAACAAGTAAAGGTATTTTTAGGGATGTCAATGGCAATGGGTCATGTTTCCCTCAAAACGGGCAAACCATAACGGGTTTATCACTTAACCCAACCCCAGACATAAGACTTCCTATGTATTTTGGTCGAGTTCGGATCACCTGCCAACGAAACACATCCCAACCCCATCAACATGATCTGACACTGCATCTTATGCATGATAAGTCTAATTTATTTTTTTTTTAAGTGAGTATCAATCTCATTGTGAGATGTACGATGTTACATTATGTGGATAGGGATAGAAACGTATTTTGTTGGTCAGACCCGATTCAATTTTGATCATATAACCCGATATGGCCAAATATTCCATTCCAATCATATATCGTAATTCGTAAGCCTGCATCTTCAATTCATTAGTTATGTCAAGGGCCACGACGGACGCAACCTTGTGGAAAGCCACCTTCAACTCCATCTCAAGCTAGGAAATTTTGTCTTGGTGCCTATCAACTATCAACGAGGGCTATGGCTTCATCTCTCTCTGGTCGAAGCTGATCTCTTTCTGCTATAAGCTTCTCCATCTCTGAAAACTCAGGCACATTATTCCTTTCGACTGAAGACAATCTGACATCAAACAACTTGGTCTTATATCACATCGACCTCGAAAGAGGGGGGGCATGTGATGTGATACGATCAAACACTTCGTTCTAATCATGTTGTGACAGGGTAGCCTCGTCTTACCATAGACCTCGGAGGACAATTACGAAATTTCACCTACGGGCTTAATGGCACGTTCACCTCTAATCATTACAACCTCAACCAAGTACTCAGGCTCGTTAAATGGTAGGGTAACGCTTAGCCACATGGTCACCAGCCTTAATGAAGTAAGTCAAACAATGCAGGCTGACGTGAGGAGGCATTATCAACCTCATTAATCTGACATCCAATCAGCATCTGCTTATAAGCACGTTGGGAACAAGTGTGTCTCTTCTGACCTTGGCACTCTTGTTTTTACATTGCTCTCTCACTCCGTCTTCTTCATCACCTTGGTTAATTTGACTGTCCAAGTCTTTGCCCTTGAAGATCACAGGGGCCTCTAACATTAGTTGGGAATAAGTCTTTGCCCTTGAATCTTCACCATCTGGGACAAGGAATCTTTGAATTTTTCATGCCCCTAGGTAACAACCTAAAATATATCTAATTTAGAGATGTTTTAAAAATAGGATTTTAGGAATTTGGGATATTTCAAAAATTGGATTGTAGCAATTCAGGAGTACTATGAAAATGGAATTATGGGATCTTAGGATTTTTAAATTTGGGAGAAATTTAAAGGTATTTTAGAAATTAATATTAAACCTAGAAATACTCTACTAATTTACCATCAGGTTTGGAGCAGGTTGGAAGAATTATGAGCAAATTCTGTTCCCGCCCCATCCCCAATTTAGGACAAAAATGTTTTCCATATCCCCATTTAAAATTGGGGAAAACCCGCTCCGTTCAGATCAAGCCCATTAAGAGAAAATTGCCATCCCTAGTGTTGTTGGCTTTAGATAAATACTGAGATGTGATTATGTAAGGCAACAGTTTTGAGGCTGCAAATTCAATATACTTATTATTAGACCCAAATTTGATTTAAATTAGAGCATATAAACAAATCAAATTTGTATCAACCAATATCAATTACTTTCTACAGTAGTCTAGGATAGAATAATAGTAGAATCCAAAACCGTGGTTTTGGGTTGCGGATCAATTTGAACAGTGGACCCAATCTACGTTAGTCAATGAACCAGGCTTGGGTTGGATCCCAATGTATATATTAAAACCAATCTGAACAGTATGAATGGTTCAACATTGAATTGAACCAGTTCAGAATGGTTCAAAATATTCATAGGATTGGATTGAACCTAATCCATCAGTAATGGACTAAGGGGCAGAGCTAGGAGCCATAGCCCCCCCTAATTTCTGGGTCCCTTTCCCACGCCCCAACCTAATGATTGGCTATCCACCTTCCCCTAATTCACTCTAGGTCTTGCCCCTTATAAAAATGTCCTCGCTCCGCCCCTGAATGAACTCATATTAGACCAGATCGGTGACAGTCTTACCTGAATTGAATTGACAGAAACACACATACAAAATTAAGCGAAAAACAATGGTGCCTTAGTTTCCTTTTTGGGTACAAAAGGAGAGTTAAATCCAGAGAGGGACGGCCCTCCCAACTCCCAAACTGTGAAAAGGAAGACGGCGAAGTTGATATTGATGGAAAGAAACTAAGTTTATCCACAAACTATTTCTCTCCCAAAAATAAAAACTTGTAGATATTCAGCTATCACAATTCCAAAAAAGATATCAACAAAAACAATCATAATCCAAGCAAAGAGAGGCGCACGATATTTAACGTGGAAAACCCCTCCAATGTGAAAGGTAAAAAACCACGGGGCCAAGGAGACTCAACCAAAAATCTCCACTAATAACTTGAGGTAACAATTACAGCAACTCAAACACCACAATATGTTCATAAACTTAGAGCAAATACAGATTCTCAAACATACAAACGAGAATACCAAAAGTGGTGAAAAATAACAGTTAGAAAAACTCATAAACGCGGCTAATGTTCAGGCCACAACATGGAGACTTTCACTACTCCAAATCAGATCTCCACCGTTCAGATCGTAGGTCTATAAGTTTCGAACAATCCCACCAAATTTCAGCCAAATCGAACTACAAATGACCCTTGATCAGAGTAATTGATGAAGACTGCCGCGAGATGTTTTCTTTTCCCGAACAACTACAAGTTGCTTCTGTTCGACCTCAAATATCTGGCGATTTAGAGCTCCGGTCAAAGATCCGACCGTTCAGAATGCAGAAAAATGAGTCATCCACTTACTATCCAAATTTTTACTCGATCAGACGGTGGATCGGAAGGTTCTGACCATCTGATGAACTCTGCACACTAAGAAATCTGCACAGTATTTCGATTTCTCTCTTTTCTACTCTCTCTTCAACACACTACGCGCAAAAAAAGGATCTAACCCTAGTTTTTATTTTTCTTTTTTGAAAAACAAAAAAAAATAGTTGGCCGAAGGAGAGTGGGCTATAATATGGGTCAATATCCCATAATGGGCTAGGCCCAACAATTCTCCCCCTCCAGCCCATGAGAGAAGGGAGGCACTTCAAAAAAACAACTATGCAAATTTAAGGCCGGCTACTCCGACACACAGTTCAAGCTTCTCTCGAAGCACCACTTTTTTCATCATGTCAGCAGCATTTTTGTCAGTGTGAATCTTTTCAAGTTCAATCAACTTGGAGTTCAAAACATCTCGAATCCAATGATATCTTACATCAATATGCTTCGATCTATTATGAAATATTGGATTCTTACCAAGATGAATAGCACTCTGACTATCACAATATAAGACATACCTCTGTTGAGTGAAACTAAGTTCATGCACAAACTTTTTCATCCACAACAACTCCTTACATGCTTTAGTAATAGCGATGAACTCAGCCTCAGTCGTAGACAATGCAATACACTTCTACAACCTAGACTGCCAAGCCACAGCTCCCCCTGTAAAAGTAATCAAATAACCAGAAGTAGACTTTCTAAAATCAACATCCCCAGCCATGTCTGAATCTGTAAAACTACAAAGAATAGGTTTCCCAACTCCAAAACAGAGTTTTAAACTAGAAATACCCCGGAGATATCTCAATATTCACTTTACAGCAGTCCAATGTTCTCTACCTGGATTGGATAGAAAACGACTAACAACACCAACTACATGAGCTATATCAGGCCTTGTGCAAACCATTGCATAGATTAAACTTCCTACTACAAAAGCATAAGGAATACGTTGCATTTCTCCTTTTTCTTTATCACTAGAAGGAGCGTGTCTAGTACTAAGCTTAAAGTGTAAAACAAGAGGTGTACTTACCACTTTAGCCTTATCCATATAAAACCGCTAAAGTATTTTCTCAATATACTTCTCTTGAAATAACTACAACTTCTTGGCCTCTCTGTCACGAGTAATCTGCATGCCAAGTATATGTCTTGCTAGTCCCAAGTCTTTCATTGCAAAAGACTTACTAAGCTCATTTTTTAACCTGTCAATTCTAGAACAGTAATGATCAACAATCAACATGTCATCAACATAGAGTAATAAAATGATGAAATCATTATCAGAAAACTTCTGCACAAAAACACAATGGTCTGAGGTTGTCTTCTTGAATCCCTGTTGGATCATAACAGATTCAAGCTTCTTGTACCATTGTCTCGGGGCTTGTTTCAACCAATATAGACTTTTCTTCAATCTGCAGACATAGTCTTCTTTACCCTTCACCATGAAACCTTCTGGTTGGTCCATGTAAATTTCCTCCTCCAAATCACCGTGAAGGAAAATAGTTTTTACATCCATCTGCTCAACCTCTAAATCAAGACTAGCTGCCAAACCAAGAACAACTCGAATAAAAGACATTTTGACAACAGGCGAGAAAATCTCCTCAAGGTCAATTCCCTTTTTCTGACGATAGTCTTTGACAACTAATCTAACTTTGTATTGTGGATTAGAAGTATTCTCCTTAGTCTTTAACCTGTAAACCCACCGATTTTGAAAAGCTTTCCTGTCCTTAGGCAACTTGACTAGCTCAAAAGTATGTTGTCAACCAAAGATTTCATCTCATCATTCATAGCGACAACCCATTCTTTCTTGTGCTTAGACTCCATAGCCTCTTTGTAGCAATTAGGTTCTCCCCCATCAGTGAGAAGCACATATTCATTAGACGAATAGTGAGTAGAGGGAATATGCTGTCTAGAAGATCTTCTAAGTGGGGCAACATGTTCACCAATAGCACCAATAGCAGAAGCATCAATATCATCAGCAGCATCATCATAATTATCATCAACCAAATCATCATGAATATGATTCTGGCCATCATCATGGTTACCAAACTCAGCTACACTGGGCGTATGTGTTTAGGAACTGGATTAAGATCAACCAATCCATCAGTATTTGAAGACTTTGATTTCTCTGCCTTATCAATATCCTCAATGGTCTGATCCTCCATAAAAATAACATCACGATTTCTTACAAGCTTCTTTTCAACTAGATCGTACAATCTATAGTCAAATTCATCATGACCATAGCCAATGAAGATACATTGTCTTGTCTTGACATCTAACTTGGACCTTTCATCTTTTGGCACATGCATAAATGCTTTACATCCAAAGACACATTAGTGGTCATAGGATACATCTTTTTCGTACCACACCCTATCAGGAACATCAGCTTGCAAAGTAACAACAGGAGATAAATTAATAACATGTGCAGCAGTATATAAAGCCTCACCCCAAAAAGATCCAGGCAACTTTGCTTCTGAAAGCAAACATCTAACTCTCTCCATCAACGTCATGTTCATCCTCTCTACCAGGCCATTAAGCTGAGGAGTCTTAGGGGGCGTCTTCTGGTGTCTAATGCCCTGTTGCCTACAGTACTCATCAAATGGTCCACAATATTCACCACCATTATCAGTGCGAATACATTTCAGTTTCTTCCCTGTTTCCCTCTCAACAAAAGCCTGAAACTGCTTAAAGACACCAAGTACCTGGTCTTTACTCTTCAAGACATAAACCCAAAGTTTCCTTAAATGATCATCAATAAAAGTAACAAAATAAAGTGCACCACCAAATGTTTTTGTCTTCATCGGACCACAGAGATCTAAGTGCACCAACTCAAGCAACTCTGATTTCCTAGAGGGAGGATGGCTCTTGAAAGAGACTCTATTTTGTTTCCCAGCCAAGCAATGAGCATACTTTTCTAACCTTGCACCTTTCAAACCTTAAAGTAGATTCTTCCTGGCCAAACAATCAAGTCCCTTCTCATTGATGTGGCTTAGTCTTTTGTGCCATAACACTAATGAGTTATCACACTCAACTGCATTCACACCATCAATGGAAACTGAAGTCTTGGTCCAGTATAGACCAGAACACTTCTTTCCACATGCCACAACCAAAGAAATTTTCGAGAGTTTCCATTGTCCATTACCAAAGGTACTAACATAACCATCATCATCAAGAACATTGGTAGAAATCAGATGCAATCGAATGTATAGTGCATGTCTGACATTTTTCAAAATCAATTCAGTCCCATTACTTGTTTTTAGATAAATAGTGCCAATGCCAATCACCATTGACAAACCATTATTACCCATCTTTAAAACCCCATAATCATCTGGAGTATAAGATGTGAAAAAATCATTTTTCGATGTAACATGAAAACAGGCACCACTGTCAACAATCCAACTTGTCTCATCACAAGCAACATTAATCAAATTCTCATCACAGACAATCACAAGATCACCTGCAGTGGTGGTGGCAACACGATCTTCATTGTCATTATCTTTATTTTGTTGCTTACCTTTGTTACCTTTATTGTCATTCTTCAACTGAAAACAAAATCTTTTGATATGTCCCTTTTTACCACAATAGTTGCATTCAAGGTTTTTGTACTTAGACCTTGATTTGCTTCTAGCCTTATTTTTACCTTTGTTACCTTATCCTCGGTCTCTATCATTGCTTCTCCCCCTGTTTTCAGTAATCAAAACCTTTGATTGAGAAGAGGGTGCTTGCTGAGTTCATCGTCTGACTTCTTCATTCAAAACAATAGCTTTTACACATTCCAAGGTCACTACACCACCAGGGGTAGAACTGGACAAAGTCACGCGCAAATTTTCCCAAGAGTCAAGTAGAGTATTAAGCAAATAAAGTCCCAAAATTTCACCTTCAAATTTAATACCCATGTCGGACAATTGATCAAAGCACCCCTGAAATTCACTTATGTGATCAAAAATAGGAGTACCTTCCTTGTACCTCAAATTCATAGTCTGTTTCAATAGAAATAATTTATTGTTCCCAGATTTAGAGGCATACAAAGTCTCAAGTTTACCCCACAAGGTTCTAGCATGTGAATCATTAGCAATATGATTCAAAACATTATCATCTACCCATTGTCGAATAAAGCCACAAACCATCTCATGCTCAAAAGCCCATTCTTCATCAGATTTATTTTCAAGTTTTTGAGTAGAAAAAACTAGTAAATGTAACTTTTTCACAAATAGTAAATCCTTCATTTTTCCTCTCCACTTGTGGTAATTGGTGCCATTCAAACTAATCATTCTACCATAATTAGGCTCCATCATACAACCGAACAAATCCACAAACAAATAACCTGACTCTGATACCACTTTGATGGGAAGAAACTAAGTTTATCCACAAACTATTTCTCTCCCAAAAATAAAAACTTGTAAATATTCAACTATCACAATTCCAAGCAAGATATCAACAAAAACAATCATAAGCCAAGCAAAGAGAGACACACGATATTTAACGTGAAAAACCCCTCTAATGTGAAAGGTAAAAAACCACGGGGCCAAGGAGACCCAACCAAAAATCTCCACTAATAACTTGAGGTAATAATTACAGCAACTCAAACACCATAATATGCTCACAAACTTAGAGCAAATACAGATTCTCAAACATACAAATGTGAATACCAAAAGTTGTGAAAAATAACAGTAAAAAAAACCCACAAATGCGGCTACTGTTCAGGCCACAACATGGAGACCTTCACTACTCCAAATTAGATCTCCACCGTTTAGATCGTAGGTCTATAATTTTGAACAATCCCACCAAATTTCAGCCAAATCGAACCACAAATGACCATTGATCAGAGTAATTGATGAAGACTACCGCGAGATGTTTTCTTTTCCCGAACAACTACGAGTTGCTTCTGTTCGACCTCAAATAACCGGCAATTCAGAGCTCCGATTAAAGATCCGACCGTTCAGAATGAAGAAAAATGAGTCGGCCACTTACTATCCAAATTTCTACTCGATCGGACGGTGGATCGGAAAGTTCCGGCTGTTTGATGAACTATGCGCACTAAGAAATCTGCACAATATTTCGATTTCTCTCTTTTCCTCTCTCTTCAACACACTACGCGCAAAAAATGATCTAACCCTAATTTTTGTTTTTCTTTTTTGAAAAGCGAAAAAAAAAGGAAAAAACAGTTAGCTGAAGGAGAGTGAACTATAATATGAGTCCATATCCCATAATGGTTTGGGCCAAGAAGATATCCCGCGTGCTACGATCTATGCACTCTTCCTCTCAGTCTACACTCTATTTGCCAGCCAGTCCGCAACTGCGTTACAAGCGAAACGCCTTCAATCACTAGAGATGAAAAGAATCGTTGAGAGAATGCATTTTTGTTTTTTCATTTTTTCAAAATAATTTCTAACTGTACAACCATATCCACAATGGCAACATGTGTTTTTTAGAATGCATGCATTTCAGATTTACTGGGAGGTCTCATTTGACCTCACAGCACCATCATAGTGACAAACAACTCCCAATACTTTAAAAAGTTAAATCATTCAATAGGTTGGGCTGAATTATTTATTTATAATCCAGTGATTGCTAAGATGCTTTTTTTTCAGTGTCTTCGATCTTTCAATCCTATGATGATGTCATATCAAGTTACAGAGCTAGGCCTTAACATGCGTTGTCCCTAGATTTGGGTAGTTGGTACAGCTGCTCCTAAAAGCTTTGTCACGTAAGACTTGAAAGGAATAAGAGATGGTAGCTTCTCCAACCAAGAAAAAAATAATAATAAAATTGTAAGAATAAGAGGAAAGGATATACAAGAACTGCCCCTTCTTTTGCCTCATCCTTTTCAATTCCAGTGAGTAGTCATGTAAATGTCAATAGGTACTACTTGTCAATGGAGGATTGGAATTTTTCCAATCCTCCGTTGACCCTGTGTATTGGCATCAATATTCACCCTGTGTATTGGCATCAATTCCTTAATATTTATTGGAATGAACTGAACGATAATAAAAACCCCAATTTCAAAATTAAGAAATAGAATGAAAGGAAAAGTAAAAAAAAAAAACAACACAAGATAGAAGAAAATTTATAAGAGGACAAAGTAGAAGTTTCCAATTGGCCACAGACTGCCGGAGTACCATATTAGGTTGGAGATTAAAGATAACGATTAAAGGGGTAAAATATGAAAACCTCCCCTGAAGTTTTTAAAATCATAATAACTTTCTCTGAGGTTTCATTTTAGCAAAACATCCCCTGTAATTTTACAAAAAAATGCAGTTTCCCTTCCATTTTTTGCCCCATTAATGGAGACTTTAAAGTTACAAAATTGCTCTTACAATTTGGGATTTTTTTTTAATTAAGGGTAAAATAGGTACCTTTAAAAAATTAGTGCATTAGGCCAATGTTGTCCGTCCAGGACAATAAGAAAAGGGAGATAGCTTTAGGTTTTTACAATCCTACGGGGAGGGGGAGGGGGGGTTGTGAAAGTGAAACCTCAAGAGAGGGTTTTGTGATTATCCGAAACCTCAAGGGAGGATTTTGTGATAATCCGAAACCTCAAGGGAGGTTTTTATATTTTACCCTTATCAAAGATTAATTTTACATTTCAATCTCCGTCAAAGGCTTTTTCATTTTGGCTCCTTTTAATTTAAAATGGAGTATTTTTTGTAGAGATTTTGTTAGTATTAATAGCAATAGCATCCACTCTTGTTTATATTTTTCGAGGAAGGAGTACAAAACTTTATAATTTGTATTATTTTGTATATATTTGCACTGTATATATTTATATTTATACTCCTTCCAAACTGACCTAAAAAGACAAAAGCAAAAATGCAAAACGTAAAATAACATTCAATTGTTTTACTTTTTATTTTATAATTGAATAAAAACAATTATGCTTTCATTCAAATTCAAAAGATGCAGCCATTCTTTTATGTTCTATTATAATGTCAATATTCAGCAAGGAAAACTTTGGAGTTTTGTTTGTAAAATTTTTCGAATTTTTTGATGGAATAAAATAAAAAAAAAATTATTGCCTAGACTGGAAAGTTTTTCTAGAGGTACTTATATCTCAAAAATCCTGGACATATTCCCATTCCAAGAAGACCCCTACCCTCACCAAATGTATTAATTGATACAAAGTAGTTGCTGATGACTGAATGATGAATGAGAGTGACAAGGGGTTTGCTTAATTACCTATAAATTAGAGGGAGAGGAGGAAGAGAGAATGTCGAGGGCAATCTACCATAGAAATTAAAATGCTCAAATTCAACCTGAAATATGATTGCAATGGGGTGGTTTCACTATAGGAGAATAGTGAACTTTGCCAAGAAACTATAGCAACATGGAGACTACCAAACTCTAAAGACTAAAGCTATTATATATATGCGGTCCCACTTTGCATATTCCATCCACCTGAACATTGAATGCCTGCTTTGTGGTCATCCACATCCAAAATAAGAGGTTTTTTTGGTAGTAGCTAAAGCCGCTGAATTGAATGACTTATTGTTTTTTCTTTTCCAGTTTTTTCTAAAAGCTGAATGGTATGTTGTATTGATTAATGTAGATTGGGTATTTGGTCATACGACCATTTTATCCACTACTCAATATGTCATTCAATATATATAACCATTGCAGCAGTTATCAAAAGTGATTTCTTATTCTTATTTTCTCTATTACTATAAGGGCATGCGATATGCTACGTGTAAATACGAAGGATAAAAATATAAGTGAGCGCTATATAATTAAATTTAATTTTTTATGATATGCATCAAAACCAATGCAAATATCAATTTTATATAAAAATAGATAGATATCATAAGAAGGTGGTTATGCTTTAAATCATTTATTGCATTTGCATCACATTTCAGAATAAGGGGAAACAATTAAAATACCAAATCATATGTAACTGTGAAAATTAAAAGAGAGAGAGAATTAAAATACATCGATGGCAAATACCATTTTCAATGGTAAAAGTCTTCCTAAACGTTCCATCCAATAGTAATAATCTGTGATGCTTTGATTTTGATAAGTCATGTCTGTCCCAGCTCACAAATAACCATTCTCTATGTGACCCCAGTCATGACAAATTAGAATCGACTTGCTTTGAGTAAGTTCCCTTGCTTGCTAACTTAATTGCCGAGAGGTGTGCACTCTATATCATAGCTGATACCCGTCTTTGGAGATCGAAAACTTCACCATTCCCTACTAACAATAATGCTTGAAGAAATGGAGAAACTAATCAAAGGCACCAACCCTACACAAGGAACAGAATTAAGAATCGATGTTAGAACAGAAATGTGCAAAAGCCCTCTTTTGACAAGTGAAATAGACTTCGGTGTGGTAATCAAACGGAAAAATGTTACCGTTGGCAAGGGTGGAAGTTAACTACAGCGAGTCTGGGGATCAGGAATCAGTTCAAGTTGGAGGTTGGTGAATCACTCCTATTGTGTTAGCCGTTAGGGGGTGCAGGGTGGCTGCAGTTAGTTCAAGGCAAGCAATTTTTATGGTTAAGAGGATGGAGGTATCTTTGAATTTAAATGAGATTGTACAATTTTTATTTGATTAAATATCACAATTTTTTTTTTTAATTTGATTGTTCTTTAATTATAAATACAAAAATGTAATTTAAACAATCATTTTTTTTTCTTTATTCAACTCTTCTCATCAAGTCTTATATTTAAGATATTAACTTCAATTAACATTTATTAAATCCTATTTTTATTAGAATATCCATATTTTGAATTTAATCATTCTATAATAATTTTAAGGACATAAAATATAATTTGAATTATTACATTTTTTCTTATTCAATTTTCCTCTCATGCAACTGCAACTGGATGGGCCATAAAGCCAGAAAGAGACATTGTGAATAAGGTATCTTTATTTTGGATGTCCTCCTCGGAGGATTAAAGAGCTCGCTGGGCGATGCCCTTAGACTTCAAAACTGTGCTCCACAATCGCCAACATGTATATCTGAGGGTGCAATAAAAACGCATTTCGTATTTATCATTGGGAGATATTCTCAATGCAAAATTTAGATGTGTTGTGGGGCACAGATGTAAATGCAGCCTGTTTTCTTCCTTTGTTAATATATTGTTTTTGCTAAAAAAAAGTCACGACAGATTGCAAATTTTTTTGAAGTCTGAATTGCAAGAAACTCTGGTTGAAATTGGGGTTGAGGAAGATGGTAAAGCAGTGTGTGTGGCGAATACTTCACATCAGCCCCATGAAAGGGTGCTCCATAATGTGGCAGAGCACATCTCAGTCGTATATTGAAAATATTTCCCGATAACGTCTCATCATTTCTTATATTATCATCAAGAGTTGATTCTCAACACACGGCTGGAATGTAAACTCGTGTATGACTAGAAATGATTTGCTAGTCGTTGTCGAATGATTGAGGTTTTAATCGCTGAATTGACGGGTCAATTTTACCGTACCGAAGTAAGGCCCATTTCAGGTGTTAGATCCAAACGGACATTCATTTCTCCTTTTCTACTCAAAAGCCTCTATTCAATGCCCAGGTGGTTCAAAGTGGTTTATTGCTGTACAGTTTGCATCAGAAGGCATAAACCAACGCAAAATATTAAAATTAATAATTATTTTTTTATTGCAATCTACCAAAAAATTATTTAATGCAACGAGTTTATGCAACTCTTCTGCACACGAGAAATATCCAAGAGTTGCATTTGCTGGCATTCCTCCTTGTTTTGTACTCTTTTACTACAGATTACACTATGTTTGGTTTAAAGGAAAAAATAGAGAAAGGATGGAAAAGACAAAAATTAAGACAAAAGTTGTAAAGATTTTCTTATCGTTTTCCTTTTTTCCCTACATTTTCCTTCAAACCAACCATAGCCATAAGGCTGAATGACGAGACATGACTAACATTCTTTTTTCTTCACTAAGCCCCCGTGAAGCAGTAGTTCTTATTGCAACCCAATCCTATTTGCTATATTATATACAGGTGACCTAATTAGGGGTGTCAATGAATTGGATTCGAGTTGGATTTTATTCAAATCAAAATCAATTTAAATAGGTTGAATGGTCTAATAAATAATATTAAATTGGATTAGTCTAAATTTAATAATTCAAAATATTTATTAGATTGGATTGGACCTGATCCATTCATAATGATTTTATATTAGACTGAGTCAGATTGAATTAATATCTAATTTATTCATAAAATTTAAGAATAGGGGTGTCAAAGAAACAGGTTTGAGTTGAATATATCACTAATCCATTGACAGTCCTAGACCTAGTGTAATTCTGGTCCATTTACGTCTACTTGAACGCTTGCTTGAGGCCTTAACTCTTAAGGCTCAGTTTGGAAGGAATACAAATGTAAATGTGTAGGGTGCAAAATCCTATATTTTATATGTATTTGCATTGTACGTATTTACATTTATACTCTTTTCAAACTGAGCCTAAGGGTCTTTAGATAACAGAGAAAGTGACTGAAATAATTTAATGTTTTGAAAAGTAATATATTCCTAATTACCCATATATGGCCAGGGATGCAACTGTGAAAATCGGGTACCCCATTCAAAGAATTTACTTCGGGCTATCGGGGTGAGCCCATTCAAATTTTCGTAAATCTTCAACCAGGGCCTGCGAGAGTTGCATCTCACCTCAACGACACATCGAAAGGTTTTGAATTGTTTGTTTTGTGAGAAAGTTGCTTACAATTTCTCACAATAACATGACGAAATACTGGGTCAGTGCTTGGGGATTTAGGAACATGTCGAGCCCCAACTGTCCATGTCTCCGTCAGATCAGATGGGACGGACAATGGCTGGTTGGCTGGGCCTCACCCATACTCAGTATTGGCAAAGCAAGTTCCAGCAATGCCGGCTCAAGAATTGGTGTTTGGCAATGATTTAGCAAGACAAGACGCAGACGGAGGCAAAGAGCCAAAGACAAAAGCGAAAGAAATGAAATTGTTTTATGGTAAATGACTAATAGATAGCCGTCACTGGACACTGGACAGAGGAGAGGGAGGTTGCGAGCTGGATTTTCTGCCCACAGATACGCTACCAATATATTTCCACAATAGTCTAGCCAAAACCAAGGAACTGTTCAAAATAATACATCTGAATCTGCAGTTCCGATCAGGTAAACACAGCATTGTAAGCATGTCCAATCAGTTATGCATAACATTGTAAGTATGTTTAATGAATTTTTTGACACCTATCCCTTAAAATACTTCCAATCTACCCTTGAAAAAGATTAAAAATAGTTTTTGATAATTGTCAGAATATTTATCAAATACTCATTGAATATGCTCTCTATGTTGTACCTTTTAGATCCGTTCCCCCTGATCTGATACAAAATTCTTTTTAGCTTTTTATTTATTTATTTTATCCAAAACTAATCGGCGTTCGGTCATGGACCTCCCTATCCCCTGAAACTTGTCAAACCCCCAAAAGCCCCTAGAACATGTTCCCATGAACAACAATTGAGATGCTCCCATGTATGGCTGTAGTGTGTTGTGGATAACTTTTTGGGTAGCAGATAATGTATTGGGATTAATAGTTATTCATATTTAATTGGATTAAAAGAAAGGAAAATAGGATGGGGTTAGTAGGAGATCTTAACTCTTCCCATATGATTTACCTTACTTTTGCCTCATGGAAGGATGATGTGGAATACCTAAAGATCTCAAGCATCTACTTGTAGGAGACCCTACAGCCTCTGGAATACATTTTCAGTCTGTCTACGGGTGTCAACTGGATTGGATTTGTTCCAATCCGATCTAGTCCAATGTCAGTTTATTATAAATGGATCAGGTCCAATCTAATCCATTGAATATTTTGGACTGGCCCAGTTCAACTCCTGGAATGTTTAATACGTTTCAAATTCGTTTTGATTTAGATTGGTTTTAACCTAAACCCAGTTCATTAACACTTATATTCTTAACTTATATCAATGTAAGATTAAATATTAGCTTAATCTAACCCAATCCAATATAAATTTATTACGGATAAACCGGGTCCAATCTAATTTAATAAATATTTTGAACTAGATTAATCCAATCCAATATGTCTTATTAATCCGTTCAACCCATCCAAATTGATTTTGGACGAGATGGATTCCAATCAAAACCGGTCCATTGACACCCTTAAGTCTGTCCAAATTGATTTTTTGTTTTACCAAAATTAATATTATACTGTTAAATATTTTAATATCTTAACAAAGTTAACCAAAGAAATTTTGGATATAGAAAATGTATGTAAATGCTACAAAAGTTTGAAGGTGTCGTCACCCCCTAAAATGCCATATTTTGTCGTGCTGCCGACTTGACTACATACATAGAGAATGACCAAAAACAAACATTAAACCCCTGATAATCTTTTTCTTTTTGTTTGGTACAGTGGTATCGTGTTTTGTGTTGATTAATATAAATTTGTGGGATATATTTTTTTATTTGAAATGCTTTCAAAATGTTTTCAATTGATGAATAGAAATTGTATTTCTATTTAAAACGTCATATTTCATGTTTCTCAGCCATATGCATTTTTTTTAGTTGAAATGACATTTATAAATAATGTGATAGCGCATATTTTTCATAAATCTGTATTGATCAATCCAACATGCAACAATTATACAACGCCATTGTATCAAATGCACCCAAAGTGCCCCAGCAATCTTAACTTTGATTTCATGTCATGGGTCTCATGAGGATCGAAGAAGGAACAGGAGTTCTTTTTTATCTTTGGAAAAAGTTAAAAAGACTGATGCATTGGCACCAAATATGCTACAAAGGCCCATTTACCAACTTGATAGTGTGTTTTTGCAATAAATATTGAACCCTATACTAAAGTCATCTTCATTTATTTAGGTAAAACCTATCCATATCTTAGGTGAATAAGTAATTTTCTCATGTGGGGAAAAATGTATAAAATATAATTGGAAAATTTTGTCCATTTTAATATTAACTTTTTATAAATAAAAAAATCATTATAATACTTATAGGAATCAAAAGATCATGGATAAATAAATTTAATTGGATAAAGTGAACGAGTGAGAGAGAAAGGTTTTTATACTTTGAAATCCACAAAAAATTGGGAAGGATTAACAAAGTTGTGTTTGGATTTAAAATTAGAGCCAAGGTGAAGCAGTGACCAAGGGTAGAGAATGATTTCTGATCTATCACTTCCGTATTTCAACACCTATGAGGGGAAGAATTGTCAAGGTATCTGCTTTTCACACCAAATTCACAGTATGTCCCACCCGCACATTAGAAACATCTTCCAAAGTTTTACTCTCTGAAGAGCAAATCCCGATTCAAGAGAGCAGTCCCCATCCACTTCAAAAGCTAAAAGGCTCAGATTTGCTCTTCAAAACTGGGCCTCACAGTCCTCGCATTGGTGCATTGAGAACATCTCCCCATTCAAATACAAAGATGCTCCTCATGTGCAGCTAAAGAGATGTGTAGTGGGTGTAAGGATCGATTTTGTGAGTAGCAAATCCAAACTTGAGAGAAAGTGAGGGATTATGACTTTTGGAGTTTGGATCTATTCCTCATAGAGCACTCCTCACACCAATGTGTCCAAATCAGGGGATGTGGCTGTATGCTATTATTCATGGGAGATGTTCCCAATACACAATAGGATGCGGCTGAGGTGGGTGTGAGGAGTGCTCTAAGGAGCAAATCTTAATTTATAACGTTGTACACAACTGCAGCATGGAATCCAAATCAAGTGCTCGCAGAGCACTCCTCACAATATGTTTCAGCCACATATTGAGAATATCTCCCGTACTTTGTAACGTTATTCATAGGAGATATTCTCAATACATGGTGGGATGGAGCTGTGAGAGCAGTGTAAAGTACCCTACGTTGAGGAGCAAATCTTGATTCTACTACATGGCTTCATCCTGCCGAGAGTGGTATCAACCAAAAGTTTAGGCGCTTCACAGTCATGTATGTATTTGGTTCCGTAGGCATTTATAAATGGAGTGTTAATTGCTATAAATGTTTATTTGAAAAACTTACTTTAAATGTTTATTATTTTTATTGTCTGGTTGGACATTTTAGATAACACCTCGTAAAATTGCTTTCCACATCAGCTTAAATATGCCACATAAGTATTTAGTTTTAACAAATGTTAAGCATTGGGGGAATTTCAAATTTTTGTTTCCCTCAATCCTCATTCATATAAATTCAAACATTAGTGTTTATTTGATAAATTTTAGTTTGATATATAATAAACACCAATGTGCATGTACTGCTAATTAACTACATATTTCTAAAACATGCCCACGAAATCATACATAATCCATATCTTCGTGTTGATATGAAATTTATCACGAAACTGGAGAGTCCCACGTGGTGGGACCCATCTTCCAAATGGATTTATCACGTAAGCCAAGATTATCTACAACCGACCGTACACGTCATATTGCAACCACTGACCCTGTCGTTTGATCTTATTGCCGCTCATAATAATGGGTGTACGGCGCCGTGTGTCCAATTCTCTATGGATTCAACGACTCAATCAGGTACGAACCTTTCCACGTTAAGATATTTTGGTCCAGGGCCCCAAATGTATCCATCCATCCAATCCAGCACGTTTTGTAATTGATTGCATACGTGTGTATACGTATATATTTTAGATCAAACGTCCTCCAATCATTCAATCCATCCACATGAGACAAAAAATACAGCTGAGGGGTCGCTGTTGCTACCTTTCCATTGCATCGTCAACACAATCGAACAAAAATATCTAATTATGTGCTTATTCCGTTTACGTTTATTAACGTTATGTTTGATTTACTGTTCTAAGTATTATTTTTTTAATTCTTGTTCATTCTAAATGACAATGAATAACAATAGTGTTTGGTTACAAAATTATTGTGATAGATTATAATTTTTTTAGAATAAAAAATCAGCCCATAACATAAAAATTGAGTAATTTCTAGCATAAAAAATAATCATGTTTCATCTTGTTCATTTCATTCTTAGTGAAAACTCTACCTATAAAATTGTTGTCATAGATATTTACTTTTGCAAAAGAAATTTTACAAAAGTATTTTTATAAAAGTAAATTTATGAAAAGTATTTTTGCAAAAATAAAATACTTTTACAAAAGTACTTTAGCAAAACAATTTTACAAAAGTAATTTTATGGAAGTACTTTTATAAAAGTAATTTTATGGAAATACTTTTATGAAAGCACTTTTGCGAAAGTTCTTTTATAAAAGCACTTTTATGAATGCACTTTTACAAAAGAACTTTTACGAAAGTACTTTTATGAAAACACTTTTTAAGGAAATAATTTTATAAAACATCCATGCCAACCGGTAGACATGTTCATGGGTCGAGCCGCGCTGGGCTTTTACTCTTTATTAACAGAAAAATTTTAGGCCCGAGCCCGAGCCCGGCCCTAATAAAAATCCCGAAGCCCGACCTAATAAAAGAAATTCAAAATTTTCCCTATTAAAATGGACATTATCTATTTTAATTCAGATGTTTTTTCTCCTATTTAAATGAACAATGGGCCTACAAGTGAATCAACAACCTTCTTAAATCAAAAAAATTATTCAAATGGACATCACATAGGGTTTTTACTTAGGTTTAACTATATGTCAGGCCGTCGGGCTCGGGCCATGCTATTTTGGCAAAGCCCAAGCCCGGTTCGAATTTTATGCAGGCCGAGCTTTTTGGCCTGAGGTTAAGCCTGCGGGCCAAAAAGCCTGTTCAAGCCCGTCCGGGGGCCGGCCTGTCGGGCCACCCGGCCCATGAATAGGTCTACCAACCGGTAAACATTAACTGATTGGAGACCTAAGCTGGCAGTTTATGAATACTGACATAATTTTTTTTTCTTTTGAAGAATAAAAATAAGGAACATAGGACACTTGTGAGTCTGAAAAGAATTCATTCTTAGGAAAAAAGTGTTTGGTTCATAATAATATTCTCATTTTGCCTACTTTTACCCATTCTTGTCCATTTTAGAATTTCATCTTGGGCAAAAATGAAAAAGAATGAGAATTGAACCAAAAATGGCCTAAGTAACGCTACCACATAGTCACTCCATCAACAAAGTTTTCATTAATTGCATTCATATATATCGATGTTTGCAAATTCTGTGCACCTCTCCCTTTTTCTAGAGCTTCTTGAAATGGGTAGGTGTTTACTGGCACTTTGCTGATGTGGTGCCTAATAGTGCATATGTGTTATAAACGCCCTCATTAATTGTTTTTCTCAATTTTGCAACCATACAAGTACAAAACGTTTACTCAATAAATGTAAATGGAGCCAAACACCCTCTAAGTGTGCGCTATTTTTTTTTTTTTTTGAGAGGGGAAAGTTGATAATAGATGTTGGTTCCCATTAACTAAGAATCTTATGTTCTTTTTTCAAGTTTATATAGGGACAGGTAAAGTTTATTTTCCCGGTAAGTAATATACATCTCTTAGCTGGGTAAATAACTTTTCCACCCAAGCGGAAATTTGCTAATACTTGAATGGGACTAATGTGCACATTTTAATAATGGATTTTTATGACTAAAATGGCCATTGCTTTATGTAACATGAGTAAATGCATTTACCCAGGTAAGTGTTTCCTAGGAAAAACTTACCCAAGTACTGCATTTACCCAGGTAAATAATTTACCAAAAAATGAATGGGACCTAAAAGAAAAGCCAGTCTAAAACGAGGTTTCGGGTCTGGGGAGGGATGGATTACACCAATGCTTTCAAAATTGGATCGGATCAAACAGTTGGATCGAAAAAACTGGGAACCGATCACTTGATCGGTTCTGCTTTACCCCAAAACTGCTATTTGGCCAGAAACGATTGATTTGGTCAATGAACCGCAGACTCTGTCAATCAAACCGTCAGTCTAAAATGAGGTTTCGGGTCTGGGGAGGGATGGATTACACCAATGCTTTCAAAATTGGATCGGATCAGACAGTTGGATCGAAAAAACTGGGAACCGATCACTTGATCGATTCTGCTTTACCCCAAAACTGCTATTTGGCCAGAAATGATTGATTTGGTCAATGAACCGCAGACTCTGTCAATCAAACCGTCAAACTGTTTGAACCAGAAATGAATTTTGGCAGTATTTTGGGTTTTTTTTTTAATTTTTAATTTTTTTTTGTCAAAGTTGGTTGTCTGTTCAGACCAGACAGTCAGACTATTTAACCTTGTAACATGAGTAAATGCATTTACCCAGGTAAGTGTTTCCTAGGAAAAACTTACCCAAGTACTGCATTTACCCAGGTAAATAATTTACCAAAAAATGAATGGGACCTAAAAGAAAAGCCAGTCTAAAACGAGGTTCCGGGTCTGGGGAGGGATGGATTACACCAATGCTTTCAAAATTGGATCGGATCAGACAGTTGGATCGAAAAAACTGGGAACCGATCACTTGATCGGTTCTGCTTTACCCCAAAACTGCTATTTGGCCAGAAACGATTGATTTGGTCAATGAACCGCAGACTCTGTCAATCAAACCGTCAAACTGTTTGAACCAGGAACGATTTTTGACAGTATTTTGGGTTTTTTTTTTAATTTTTAATTTTTTTTTTTTTGTCAAAGTTGACTGTCTGTTCGGACCAGATAGTCAGACAGTAACGGACCTAGAACGGTTCCTTGTTGGGTGCAGTTCTAAAAACCTTAGATTACACATCCTTACCCTTACACTGTTAAGATTTGAATCCTTGTCGTAAAAGCCCAATTACCTTTACTTACCCTGTTCAATTCCCATTACAAAATTAACTTACAAAAAACAAAGCAAAAAACATGGAGAAAAACAAGACCTACCATCTAATTCTTGCTCAAGGCAAACCAAGCCGATCTCCATGGATTAGTCTTTGGGTTTTGATCTGATAAATTAAATCCAATTTTCAAAGAACCAGACCAGGCATCGACCTGGTAAAGGCAGAGGTTCACGGGTCAAAGGTTCGATTGAGGTCAAACTATGCTGATATAATAAATAAAATTCAAAAAATTTATTGAATATGAATGATAATTAATCCAAAATAGAAATAAGTGCTTCAAACTTTTTAAGACAATATGTCCCACAATGAAAGCAAATACATCAAGAATCCAATAAAGTTCACCACTCAATCCTAATTATAATCACCATCATCATAAAGGCATTTCAAGAAATATCAATTCAAAAATTTTAATGCATATATGATAAACTAAAATTGATTTCAATTTTCAGCTATTTTAGTATCACATTACCATTATTACTATTCTAAATTTAATTCCAATTTTCAGCTATTTCAATATCAATATGGCCTAAATTCAAAATATGAAATCAGTTAATTCAAAGTTTAAATTTCTATTTCAAGATTTCAAGAGGGCTTAGGCTAACCTGCAAGACTGAACAACTAGTTGTGTATCTTGGTTGAATTTGGTGGACTAAAAGCCAGAAGCAAAGATCAAATTTCAAGCGTAAAGCAAAAACCAAACATGTAACAAAACTAATAATGATTAATTAATTTCAAGTTCAAGAATTAAGAAAAATAAATATTAAAAATAAAATGGCTAAATGTTGCAGAAATCATATTCAAACTTAAAGAATAAGAAATCAAATTCAGGCGGTGGGAGGAGGAGGAAGAGGAGGAGAAGGAAAGAAGGAAGAAGATTAGGAGAGGGTAGTGAAATGAACAGAGCACTGCCGTCGCTACCCAAGAGAAGAAGAAGAAGAAGAAGAAGAAAGACTAAAAGAGGGGAGAGACTAGTGTTAGTGGTGAGGTGCTGGTGGTGGTGGCTGGAGTCGTTGGACTTAGAGTAGGTTTGAAGAGGAAGAAGAGAATCAGAGATCGATCCCAGAGGGTTCATTTTTGGCTGGAATTGGGATTTTTTGATTGGACCTTAGGGGCTGTTTGGCCTGATTTTAAGGTTTTTTTTTTGTCTTTTTGTACTAAAAATGAGAATGTTAAAAAACTGGTCGATAATGCAAAACCGGGACCAGTTTTCTAGTTCTCCGATTGAACCGGTCGGGCAAATAGTTTTTCATGGTTTTTTGAACATACCAGTTTTAGGGGTATGTCTGGACCAGTCAGGGGCCAGGTCATGGTTCAACCGGTTGGTTTGGTTTGGTTTTTAGAACATTGATTAAATCAAGCTGATTATTATAGATATCAAGGGGTAGGGGTGTTCATGGTTTGGTTAACCGAACCATGGGGCATTTTTTTTAACCGAACTGGTAGTACTAGGTTTTGGAAAACCGGTAACCAAAACCAGTTGGTTCGCTTCGTTGATTTTTCAGTTTTTAGTTTTTACAATATATTATAAAAATATGTATAAATATATGATAAAAATATAAATGTATATAAAATATTATATTTTAAATAATAAATAATATATTACAAGTATAAATAAATATATATATATATATATGTATAATGCATATTTATTAATTTATAATATATAAAAAATGTAATATATATAATATACATAAACATATATAAAATATATACAAATATATGTATATCGGTCAGTTCGGTTAACTACCAGTTTTTATATTGGTTAACCAAAACTAAACCAGTGCCTTCGATTTTTTAAAAACACCGAACCAATTGATTCGGTTAACCGATTTTTCAGTTCAGTTTCAATTGGTTCGATTTTTTGGTTGTTTTTTGCTCACCCCTATCAAGAGGGCCATCATCAATACCAGCATTTGCAAGAGAGCCAATTGGTTTATTAGCTTTTCTGACTGTGAAGAAAGCTTACATTCAAACCCCCTTCATAGATCTCTAATTTTAGTCAAACAGCAATGGATGATCAAGGGAGAGTTACAGTCGTTTCCATTCATACTAAATTACTCTGAAGTAAAGAAAGGGTCAAAATGATAAAATCTTACATCATGATGCTAGTAAAATATTTCAGCAGCTCAAAAACAGTTTCCATTAAAGGTTCTTTTCCATCAACCTTCCAACTTGGGATTCATTATGCACGATATTTACCATTGCTGTTGAGTCAGAATATAGTGCTACATCTTTTTATATTCATACTTAAAGCCCGTTGAAGTCCAAGAATGAGAGCCCACCACCCTGTATTCAAGTTGCTTTGAGTGGTCATCCTGCTGCATAAATAAGCTTCATTTCATCATTGAAAATGGCAAACACCCATAGATGTATTTTCAAAGTATGGCTTGAAGCCTGTACAAATCTTGTATGATTTTCATATCTTTCTATTCATTTCCATACCTTTTCCTTCAAACCAAACACAGCCTAAATGCTGTAAGTTGATGGTGTTTAAACACAAGCCATTACACTAGCTTAAATTACTGATTCGTGTCAATTGGTGAGCCTAGCCCAAAAATAATATAAATGTAAGATGACGTCCCATGAGCCCAATTGTGTTGGATCATGGATCGGGCCTGGACCTTGGTTTCATCCTAGCCTAGATTTTATAAAAGCCCATGATCAATCCCCTCTAATGACAAATTGACGATGTATTGGTGCTATTGCTTTTACCGCCAGTACCAGCAGATGATAAATCCCCCCCACCCCAACACAAGTAATATGATAAAAGGAAAAAAGAAAACTCAAGCAAATAACCCTTATTATTAGTTAAGTCATTTGACATTTCTTGCTTATTAGGATCTATTAACTTCACTACAATCGGCACCCAACTATTTATGTTTGAATAAAAGGTATGCCTTCTCTCCTATTAGGATCTCTTAACCACATCCTTTTTTCTTGTCCCCTTAGAGCGTTGGCTTGCATTAAATCATTTATTACTGACACTTTAATTGGTCTTTGATGCACATGACCAAACCATTTCTATTGATCTTTGCTCATTTTATCAACTATTGGGCTATCCTAGGTTCCAACAACAAGTTTTGGGGGGGGAACGGAACCGATCAAGTGACCGGTTCCCAGTTTTCCGGTCCGACCATCTGGTCCGGTCTGGTTTTGAAAACCATGATTAGAAAAATTGAAGGAAAACCCTCAATTTGTGCAACTTATTGAGACTTTCTTGTAAGAAGCTGCTTCGAGAGGAAGCTGGACATGAGTATGTTGGAGGGGACATTCTTGAGCCAAGGGAAGCTGATATATTTACCACGTTTTTGGTATTGGTTGTGCTTCCTTTAGTTACCTATATCTTACTTGGAAAGTGGAATGAGTTTGAAAAGGAGTGGATAAGCTTGTTAGCTTAGTTGGCAGCCAAAGGGGCCTTCCATGCAAAGGCAATGTCTAGCTGCTGCTGCTGCCTGCATTATTCCTATCAACGTTTTTGAACCATCGTTGATTCAGACGATTAAACCGTTTGGCCCAAGAACCGTTCAGGCAATAGGTTTCATTTTACCCAAAACTTGGGATCTGGTCAAAACCTGTTGAAAAAGTTAATAAACTATTGATTCGGGTGGTCGAATCATCGACCTGTCAACCTATTCAATGATATTTTACTATTTTTTTTTATTTTTTAATTTATTTTTAATTTTTCTGTCAGAATGACCCATCTGTTCGAATTAGACAGTCGGACCATTGACCCAAAAAACAATACCTAGAAAGGTTCCGTTTCTGGGTCGTTTTTTAAAACATTGATTCCTATTGTTCCATCTTCAAAGGTTGGTTTCATGAGTGTGCAAGATGCTTTGGTCTGGCTACAGCCACTGCTCCCTATGCAAATCTTTTAGATGCTAGATGGTTTCGTGCTCTGATAAGCTCTACTCCCATTTTAGGGCTATTTACTATACAGGATTGCGTATACTTGAATCCTGATTACTTGTATAATACATTTTTTTTTCAAGTAAATCAATCATATGTTATCTCAAAAAATTAAAAATATTTGCTCAAGAAGAGTATGTTTTAGGGATAACTCAAGACTTTTTCACCATTATGCATACTGCAACCCGTCAAGTGAACCCTTCCATGAATATCCATGCACAAAACTGCAATGGTGTCTCAGAGACTGGAATTATGAAAATAATTAATGGGCTTAAAGAAGTCGCCCAAAGTTCCTAGGCAGAGTGTCAGGGGCTATTAGTGATGTACATTTGTAAAGTTTTTTCAATGTTTAGTCAAAGATTTATCTTCTAGAGGTCTTTTAAATTTGTGGGAACTGGTAGTGTTGTATTCAATTTCCCTCTACTTAAAGTCTTGACCATGAAGTTAGAACGCAAAATTCAATAAGTAGAGAAATCTATGTTAAACTTTTGCAAGTAATAGAAGATAAACATTATTGTTGACAACAAAGATGGAGATGAAAATTATCCTCCATACTCAGACAAGAGCTGGTAGAAACTTGTGTGAAGACCGCTACAGCACTTGGTTGAATTTGAATATATTGATGTCTTACGTACAATTTTATCTAGCTGTTATCATCATCCTTGCATGGTGTTTAAAAAAAAAAAGAAAAGAGAACAATTGAAGAAAGACCAGCTTATCTATTGGTACTTAATTGGTATTCGTGCAAAAGATTAATTAACTTCAATTGGTATTCATGTAATTCATTGCGTATATCTTCTATTGGATCTAAAGTCTGAAACCATATATAACTCTACCTAGGATTAAGGGTTCTCTTTAATTTGTCATTTCTTATCATGCTTTATTAATTCTTCTGTTGCTAATGCCGTGTTGCAATACTTGACTTACACAAAGCCCCTGCTTTGAAAATCACATTCAAGAACCTGTATGTGATTGGCTTGCTTCTCTTATTATCAATGTCCCTAAGGTTGCGTTTGGTAGAAGTGCAAATCTGAGTCGTTGCAAATTTGTATTTTGGTTCAGATTTGCATTCATTTGATAAACAATAAAAAATACATCAATTTTCGATGCAAAAATGTATATGTCGTTGCAAATTTGTATTTTGGTTCAGATTTGCATTCATTTGATAAACAATAAAAAATGCATCAATCTTTGATGCAAAAATGTATATACATTCGAATTTAAATCGAAAATAAGAGAGAATTTTGTTTTAAAAAAATAGAAGTAAAATTTGTTATATTTGTCGATCTATGTAAATGGAAGATAGTTTTTGCATTCATTCGCACGTGAAAGAGAAAAAACCCTGGAAGAAGAGAGAGAAAGGTTCTGAGCTTCAATAAAGGGATCACCATCTCTACTTTCGATTTCTGAAAATGACTTGCTTTGATCTATTGATCTCTTAAATTTTGTTTTTTTTTTTCATTTCGAGGTCGCTTATCTTCTCACCGAATCTCTATCTTGAACTGCGTTTTCTTTTCACGGTTCTTGTGTTTTCTATTGGGGATTTACCTGACACAGTTCTCATTAGAAATAACAATTCATGAGTAAGCAATTCTCGTCTTGTCCCAAAGTTCGAGATAGAACTACACTGGAAACTCATTCATCCGATTCCAATCCTTTCTGAAATGCTTTGTAGAGATGAAATAAAGGGAACTATTTTCATTACTTCACATGGCATCCAATTGTGCAATTTCCTTTTTCTCGACAAAACTATGCTTATTTCGATGTTCTTGCTACAGGCTCATGCTCTTGAAAATTAAATCAAAGTTTGGAACTGTTGGATTTTAATCTCATAAGAGGTTAAATCCAATGGGTTTGATTGGTCAATTACATGAGAAATTGCACCTATACACTTGTTTGAAAAAATCAGTTTTTCTCTTACAAAATCCAGATTTGAATTTGTCCCACATTGGAAAATTATAAGTTTTGTTTTCAGTTTTTCAATAGGAGTTGATTTACACTCCTTAGAATTAGTAGAGGAGAGTATGGGGATTCGATAATGCGCAACGTGCGTGTGCGTTGTGCGGCGCAATAAGATGCTTTAGAGGCGCACTTTGCTCACACCCGCGTGGTTCGCAATAACACGCTTTAGAGGCGCGTGTTGAGAGAAATTCTCAACTTCTACAACTAATCTACTCTGACATCTGTGAACTCAATGGTGTATTAACTAAAGGAGATAAGAGATACTTCATAACATTTATAGATGATTTTTCTAGGTACATGTTGTTAAAAGTTAATGCACCCTTAAACAGAATAGTTTCTAAAGTTAATAACAAATGCCCATTTGAATTATGGACAAGAAGAAAGTCTAATTTAGCATATCTAAAAGTGTGGGGGTAAAAGAAGAAATGACACAACTATAACACCTACAATAGGACTTAAAAGAAGTCAAAGACAAAGAACAGATAAACACTTAGGTTCAGATTTTATCTCTACTCAGTCAATTGTATTTTTGGTTGAGGCTGATAGAGAGAAGATTTTAAATAAGATACATATTGTCCTAAACATTGAAAATGATCCAAAAACCTATAGTGAGTCCATGACCTCTAGAAATGTTGCCTTTTGGAAGAAAGCTATAAATGATGAAATGGATTCAATAATGTCAAATACCACATGGGTACTAGTAGACCTGACTCTATGATCAAAACCAATAAAATGTAAATAGGTGTTTAGAAAAAAATATAATATTGATGGAACTGTACAAACTTTTAAGGTTAGATTGGTAGCAAAATGATTTAGTTAAAAGAAATGGATTGATTACTTTGACACCTATGCACCAGTGGCTAGAACAACTTCCATTAGAACACTCATAGCATTGACATTCATTTATCACTTATTTGTTCACCAAATTGATGTTAAAACTACTTTCTTAAATGGTGATTTAAATGAAGAGGTTTATATGGAACAACCAGAAGGATTTGTTCTTCCTGGAAACGAGAAAAAAGTCTGTAAAGTGGTTAAATCACCATATGAATTAAAACAAACACCTAAACAGTGGCATGAGAAATTTGATTCTTGCATCCTACCTTTTGGTTTTAAACATAATAGTGCTGATAGATGTATCTACTCTAAATTCACTGAAAATTATGGAGTAATTGTATGTCTTTATGTTGATGATATGCTTATTGTGGGTACGAATATGATTGGCATAAATGAAACTAAAAATTACTTATCATTTGTCTTCAAAATGAAAGATTTAGGAGAAGTAGATACCATCTTGAGAATAAAAGTTAAAAAGCATAGTAGAGGCTATGCATTAAGCCAATCACATTGTATTGAGAAAGTACTAGAGAAATTTAAGCATTTTGGGTTTAAAGAATATAACATGTCATATGATTCTGATATAAAGCTAGTAGAAAATACTGGTAGAGCAATTGCACAACTTGAGTATGCAAGTGCAGTAAGGAGCTTGATGTATGCTATGCTTTGTACCAGACCTGATATTGCATTTGCAGTAAGTAAACTCAGTCAATTTATAAGTAATCCCGGTGTAGAGCACTAGAAGGCAATTGGGAGAGTTCTTGGGTATCTCAAGAGATCCTTGGAATTTGACTTGTTTTATTGTGATTATCCAGTTGTACTAGAAGGGTACACTGATGCAAGTTGGATTACCGGTAATGGAGATAACAAGTCCGCATCTGGATGGATTTTCGTCATTGGTGGAGGTGCAATCTCTTGGGCATCCAAAAGACAAACTTGTATATCTCACTAAACCATGGAATCCGAATTCATAGCCTTAGCGCCTATTGGAAAAGAAGCTGAATGGATTATGAATTTATTATTGGATATAAAACTTTGGCCTAGTCCTATGCCTCCAATTTCTATTTACTGTGACAGTGAGGCAACTCTGTCAAGGGCCTATAGTGGTACCTACAATGGTAAGTCCAGACATATAAGTCTAAGACATGAATTTGTTAGTCAATTGATTCAAGATGGTGCCATCACTATAACCTATGTGAGGTCAAGTAAAAACTTGGCTGGTTCTCTTACCAAGGGCTTGGCCAGAGAATTTGTAAGAATGACAACCAAAGATATGAGATTAAAACCCTTTACTTAGTCACCTGTATGGTAACCTAACCTGAACTGAAAACCATCAGTATTGGGTTTAATGGGTAACAACAAGTTATAGCAGTGTGACTGTTAGCACTGACATTGAGAAATTTCCCATCACATCATAAACAGTGATGTCCGTTATGATGTGAGGTTGAGATCAACTCTTAATGAAGTTCTGAAATGTGTCAAATAACGGAGCACATAGTGGAACTTCACCTATGCAAACATAGAAGTGGTGTCGCTTCTCATGAGGGTTTGGGTTTGCTCTCGCGATTGTTCATGAAACCAGGAAAGAAGCACATGGCCATAACAATGCTGAGCAAAACTTGAAACTCTTGCAAAGACTGAACATTTTTGTGTGTATAGTTGTCTCCGGTCTATCTTGAGAGTACTTGGTTTAAGGTCTTACCACTAATAACTTTAACAAGGCTCTAAGATAACTATACTAACAAGAGGTTTAAGTTGATAAACACATTTTGTATGCATAACTATGTCATAGTAGTTTGGATTTGAGAGAACTATGTAATTGATCAGTCAATGTGGGGGATTGTTGGATTTTAATCTCATAAGAGATTAAAGCTAATGGGTTTGATTGGTCAATTACATGAGAAATTGCACCTGTACACTTGTTTGAAAAAATCAGTTTTTCTCTTACAAAACCCAGTTTTGAACTTGTCCCACATTGGAAAATTATAAATTTTGTTTTCAGTTTTTCAATAGACGTGCGTGTGTGCGGTGCAATAAGGCGCTTTAGAGGCGCACTTTGCTCGCACTTCGCGCGCACCCGCGTGGCTCGCGATGAACGGCTATGGTTTTGGTGCGTTGATGACCGTTGATGACCATTGATGAGATCAACGGTCACGATTCGATTGGGTGTGATCAAGAGGCACAATTCAAAGTTAACAGTCACCAATTGTTAACTACTTTTTAAACAGTCACAATGTTTGAAATTGTGACTTTTCAAGGTGCCTTCTCTAAACCAGCACAATTCATACCTCTTCACAAATTATTTAAGGAGCATGAATCAGACTCCAAATCACACAATTTCAAAATTCACTCTCTCTCTCTCTCTCTCTCTCTCTCTCTCTCTCTCTCTGTTCGGTGTGCTACAGTCTCACAGAAGGTTTCTTTGGAGACTCTTCAACTTTATTGGTCGCAGATTCTCGCCCAAGGCTCTGTTGTATCCTGGGAATGAATTTGCCTGTAACCCAACAGCAAATTTAGTAAAACTGAGTGGGGGCAAATAACGCTCTAAAGACAGTATCTTCAAACGCGCCTCAAAGCTTCTCCTCCAAAGTTACAGTGACCCTATTCTTCCCCAACAGGAACTACGGCGATTTTGTCGTACTACAGGTTCTGTTGCTCTTGCTCCTGTAAGCTTCATCATCTCATTATCATCCTCATCTTTTGTAATTTTCCAATTTCAAGGAAATCCTTCCTGTTATTCTGACTAATATAATTTTGTAATCTTGGCCATAGTTGAAGCTGAGCCAACCAAACCCAGACGAGCTGGGATATGCTGATTCTATTTCGGTAGAGGAGGTTGGTGGTGTTCGGGTGTTTTCCATTATTCATAAGTGCTATTATTGAAGGCTTTTTTTTTTTTCGGTTTTATCCTCTCTTTACCTTCAATATATGTATTTCCTCAATTGATAGGTAACGGTTGTGAAAAACGATGAGGGTGGAAAGTGGTTTACGGGAAAGTATTGACAGTATACTAGATGACCTTGAAAGAGCAGTTGATGGTGTAAATACATATAAGGTATTCATGCTTCGCATTTTCTTTTGGCACATGAACCTTGTAGCAGAATTTAAACGTTGACGACAATAAAAAATGAATTCTGCTGCTCAACCTGTTTTCATCAGCTTTTGGATCAATGATAATTTCTCTGTCTCAGGCTATGTGCAGGGACAGTCGCATAATCCCTGGGGCTGCAGCAAATGAAATTGAGTTGGCAAGAAGACTGAAAGAGTTCTCTTTTAAGGAGACAGGGTAACTCTTACTTTCTCTTCCTTTTCCCTTTGTCAGTTACCTTCATAGCCATAACTCTTGGATTCTCTTACATGAAATTGGTTCCAGTGGTTTTATATTATCTATGAGATGTCTTGAACTCGTTGTTGTCTGTCATGGAAATTCAAAACTAAATTTTTTGATGTTTCTCACGGAAAGAATCACATTAGTGAAAACAAGGATATGGAATGCAGGTTGATACTACTATCTTTATGGTATCAAAACACACTTCTTTTCTCTTGTTCAATATTTCAGCATTGAACAGAAAACTGCTCATGTTACATCACACATTGGTGAATGTTTACTTTTTTTTTCTGTACATTGAAAATGTCACATTCTTCTATGGTTATGATTTTTATGCCTCTGTTGTTTTCCATGTCCTGTATAGTTGCTGAAGTTAAGGTACTTCTGCTTGCAGATTAGATTAGTATGCTATTGCAAAGTTTGCTGAAAGCTTTGAGATGGTACCTAAAACTTTGGCTCAGAATGCTGGGCTGAATGCAATGGAGATCATTTCCACCCTTTATGCAGATCATGCAGCTAGAAAGACAAAAGTGGGTATTGACTTGGAGGAAGGTGTTTGCAAGGATGTAACTGCTATGGATATTTGGGACCTCCATGTGACCAAGTGAGCACTTCATATTGTCTATTTCCTAGAACCATTTCTATATCTTACCATGTAACTTTTTTCATTGTGGAGTATCATCCATGTGTTGGTAATAATGTTTTGTCAAATGCTTCTTGGGGTTTGGACTCGGATACAACTTGGTCAAATAGGCTTTGAAGGTCCAGTAATAAATATCTTGTTGGGCACATTTGAACGGAACATTAAACTACCAATTTTTATCTTTATTCTGCGTGGTTCAACTCCCGTTAGGTTGTTCAACTCTTCTCCTAAATAAGTTTTGTTTATTGATGGTGATTAACAACAACCAGGTTAGATCTTATAGTATTATATGTTAGAACTGATATGAAGGGTGAATAAGGTGCAAATTGAAATAATGCTTTGTAGTTTCTTCCACCAGGAGAGCTGGAAACCATCCACGTTATTTTAGGATTAGGATTTAGAATGATTTAAGCATGTTTATAAAGATTTATAGTGTTCCTCCATTTTTGTTTCTGTATATTAGTTGCTACTGATTATACTGGAATCATGACTTAATCATCTTTGTTGGATATGTTGACAGGTTCTTTGCCCTCAAATATGCGGCAGATGCTGCCTGCACTGTGCTTCGGGTAGACCAGGTAATCTCATGTATTACTGAGAATTTTCATCCCCTAGATACCTTGCTGCAGAGATCACCTGATAATGCATTAGCACTTGGTAAATTTTTAAGACTGCCTATTGTGATTACAGATTATAATGGAAAAACCAGCGGGTGGTCCAAAGAGAGATCAGCCTGCAGCGATGGACGAGGATTAGCTTTTGACAAGGTAATTAATCTCTACAATCGGGTGCCATGTGAAATATTGAAAATAGTTCTGTTCTGGGTCTTGTAGCCTTTCTAAGTACAGGATGATTTCTCCAACTGGATTTTCTTCTGGGTCTGGTTTCCTTGAAGTGTGCTTCATTTTTAATGGGAAATCAGTGCGATTTGGTGCTGGAAAGGATGAACCTCTGCACCTCTAAGGAAGGGCATGTTGGGAGCGGTCCTTGCTGCAGATTGAAGAGAATCTACAAGAGGAAGGGGGTGAAAATCATGGATAGAGGTCAGAATTCTCTGGAGGACAGAGGTGAATCAAATTCTTTGGAAGTAGGCTTGGTCAAAAAGGCGTCAGGATTAGTTTCAACTAAACAAAAAAATTGAAGTCTCGCCAGGGGAGGAGGAGAAAGGAATAAGATAAAGTTTCTGAAGGGAATGGAGGTGAAGAGAATGAAGTTGGGAAGGAGGACGTGGGGGAGGTGACTGTTGGGGAAAGGCCAAAGATTGGGAGATTTGAATGTACATTTCCAGATAACTAGGGAGAGACATCCATGTGTTAAGCCGAATAGGTGCTTCAGATCTATGCGGGTCTGATTCCAATGTTGGAGCGTGTTAGGCCTATTTATTAGATGATTTATGTCACTAATTTTTTTTGTTCTTTACAGGATGCCCGGGCTGTTAATTCTATGCCTTTTGGAAGCTCCATAGTTCCTATTCAAAAAGAATAGTCGTTGTATTTGCATTGATCTTGGAGCTTGTTATTTTTTATATTTGTTTAATGATGGGAGTAGCTGGAACACCATGTGGTAGCAAGAAACAATTGTATTTGCATTGATAGAAATGCCAAACATCCACAAAAATTGTATCCTTATTTGCGTCTGTCAAAACAAATGCGCTGAGTGCAAAGTGGGTATGTAAATCTTGAACCACTTTGCACTCACATGAACCAAACATTTTTGTTTTGCACTCTACAAATTTGCATTTGTACTCCAAGGCTTAGTTTGGAAAGAGTACAAATACAAATTTGTAGAGTGCAAAAACTTATATTTTGTATTATTTTGTATGTATTTGTAGTATACATATTTGTATTTGTACTCCTTCCAAACTGAGTCTCACTCCCTGTAATGGTTTTCCATTTACAAAATTAAATGATGCTAGGATCTGTTTGTTGTGGCATTTAAGAATGTTGAAACAGGAAATAATAAATGATGCTAGGATCTGTTTTTATGATGAATATTTAATGGTGCTTATAATTGCCATTATAGAGGTTTTTTATTAGGGGGCATTCTTTTTTTGGATTTTGAGAGGTGAGGAAATTGGACAATGGGATTTTGATTCCCATTGACCAAGAATCCTATTTTCTTTTTTTTTTTTTTTAGATTTATGTGAGGATCGGGGAAAGTTTATTTTCCTAGGTACCACTTACCTGTATAAGTGATACCCATCTCCTAAGTGGATAAATAACTTTCCCACCTTGGGGGAAGTTGCCAATACTTGAATGAGACAAAAATGCCCATTGTAGTAATAGATTTCTATGACTAAAATGGTCATTGGCTTATTTACATGGGAAATAAAAGAACATGGGTAAATGTAGTTACCCACCGTAAAGCGAACTGGGACTTGGTGTCATTTAAAAGGGAATTGCCATTGAAATTTATAAAAAATGCCACTATTTAATGTCATTTGTGGCATTTAGAACCACCACTAATGAAGGAAAGAAAATGTCATTAAAAGTAGATTTCAGTGGCATTTTAATAAGTGCCACTAAGGCCTCGTTCGCTTTTCGACCCGGGTAAATGCAATTACTTGAGTAAGTTTTTGCTGAGAAGCATTTACCCGGGTAAGCGCATTTACCCATGTTCTTTTATTTCTCAGGTAAATAATGCAATGACCATTTTAGCCATAAAATCTATTATTAAAAGGGATATTTTTGTCCCATTCAAGTGTTTGGCAATTTTCCCTCTAGGTGGAAAAGCTATTTACCCACATAAATTTGAAAAAAACAGAATTAATTAGTGGCACATAATGAAAAATGTGATTATATGCTCTCTAATGGCATTTTTACCCATCTTTAATTGCATTTACAAACATTGCTAAATCCCAACGTTGTAGTGTCCAATGAATAATGTAGATGAGATACATCCACTTCCAAAGGATGAAAGGAGTACCTAAAGGCCCTCCTTAATTTACATTGAAAATTTTAAACTTTTAGGCAGTTTTCCAAAAGCCAATTAGATCATATGGGAACCAGAAAGACTGAGAAAACTGAAAATTAAGATTATTTTGGTCAGGTAATTAATTGACTGTCAATCCAGGCAATAAATTGATACGCTTGATATTCAAAAGTTGAGTTTGGAGTGTTTAATATCAATCACTTTGATATTCTATTTTTTATTTTTTTTATTCTTATAACTTTTAGATATATTAATTAAGATGAATACTAACATTTAAATTTATTAAATAGGCCTAACTCAATATTCAACATATCTGTGACCTACTGATATATATCGTACGATATGCATCGATACGGTTGTGATAGTTTTTGAATCTTAATCAAAACTTTTTTTTTTTGTTTATACAACATATATAAGAGACCTGACTCTCCTATAAGAACTAGAGAAAGCAATTCTTGCCACTTAAATTAAATTTGGGTTATTACTCTTTAATTTGAATTCGATGATGTGGGCTGCTTCAGTTCAATTGGAGGTACTGACGAGGAAGTTCCAACGTGTTTTGATTTATTGGATGTAATTTCCTTCAGTGGGGTTATCATTATCTTATCTACGGTTGTCAACAGGTTAGGTCTGCATTGGGGTAGGGTGGTCCCAGTCTTTAATAAAGACAAAATTATAGATTCAAAGCAGTCTCAATTAATAATTAATCTGGATAATTGGGTCTGATTATTTATTTATTCAAATAATTTTTTAAAATTTAAAATTTGATATTATAACCTTAATAAAAATGATAATAAAATACTAAATTATTTATATGTTAATTAAACATTTTTAACTAATATTATCTATTAAATTTATCATTTCAAACATAAAATATAATAAAAAGTATAATAAAATTAGCTTGAAAACAAAATCATTTTCTTCCCTCCCTATTGTCTTATTGGTGGGTAAGCAATTCAATCATTTAGTGTCAAATGAGTTAATAAATAATGTCATAATTAAATAATAAAAAAATTAAAATATATAATATATATAATATAAAAAATAAAAAAGAATTAGGCATATCTCTAATATTGTTTATTCATTAATTATACTAAACAAAAATATGTACGAAATGTAAGAAGTATTTTTAGTAATGATGAAAATGGAATGTCAATTTTAAAATCAACCTACAAATGAAATGATATCATAGACAAATAATAAAATTATTAAAAATAAAAAAAGAACACAAAGAATAAAAAAAAAATAGAGAAATTTTGGGTACATATCTAATGTTATATATTTATAAAAATTAAAAATATTGGGTACATCTCTAACATTATACATTCATTATATCAAACAAAAATAAGTTTTATACATAAGAAATAATTTTACCAATGATGGAAATGTAATACAAAATTTAATGTTACAAATAATCAAAAGAATATGTAAAAAGTATATAGTAATTATGTAAAACAAAAATTAGTTGTGACAAGTACAAATTATTTATAAAATATAGATGAGTATATAATTTAAAACTGATTCAAAAGCAAATCTATTTTCTTATCTAGATGGTGGGTCAATGATCCAACTTTTCAAATAAACTCATGATATCATAATTAAATAATAAATATTTAAAAAAAGATAGAACACAAAAAATGAAAAAGTACAGAATTTTCTAATGTTATATATTCATCATATAAAAAAATAATTGTAAAATAAAATATATTTTTATTTATGATAGAAATGGAATACAAATTTAATAATAATAATAATAATAATAATAATAATAATAATAATAATTGTTATTGTGATTTAAAATTTTCATGTGCAACACACATGCACATTTACTACAAGCATTTAAGTCTTTTTAATCATATTGTTACTTTTGTTAATTTTCAATTTCTATCTTAACTATGATATATCTAAATTCAAGTAGTTAATATGAAGAAAAATTTCTCACGTGCTTAATTACTAATGATCGCCCTAGAACCAGAACCAACATAATTGATTCAATTCAAGTGGAGCGGTCAGGCAGAACTGACCCATTGATAGCCTACTCTTACAGTCTTACCAATAAAAGGTGTATATGCACAAAATTAATTCCTATAACATAGATCAACTGAATTGAATCAAACAAAATTTTCTCAAAACTGGATTGGGCGTGCTTCAAGATGATTGAAATTAATGTGAACTCGGTCCATTGTAAACTATTACTTATTAGAGAATTTCCAAACAATGGTCATGCATGAATTGTAATCAATAGGGGTGTAAATGGTATTGGAAAGTCCAATTTCAAATTTGAGATTCAACATACTCAAATCAAATTCAGATGATTCAAATATCCTATTCATACCGAGTAGTAAATCGGATTCGAATTCAGATATGACCTGATTCGATTCGATAAATATCCGAATTCGACCAATTATTTAATTATATAAAATATTTAAATGTCTTATATAATTTATATATATATATATAATAATTAAATTATATAATATATTTATATATTTATATATTTTATATAAATAATCGGATTTGAATTCGAATATTAATTTTTAATATCCATCGAATGTCGAATCAAATTCAGATATCGCATTTTCTAATCAGATCGAATTCGAATTCAATCCGTTTACACCCCTACTAATCCAGTTCTTAAAATACGGATTAGACAAGTAAAAGAAAAATAGGTTAAAATCTTTTGCTTGGTAGTTGCTTCAGGTTGATTAATGAGCATAATTAGGGTTAATTTCTCACTATGCTCCCCGAACAAAAATTGCACTTAAGGTTCTTTTTAACTTGAACTGAAACCCTTTCAAGTAAAGATGATGAAATCACTTTTCTAGTTCAAACTTCTTTTCTAGTTCAAACTTCTTTTCTTGTTGAGATAAATGATAACGATTAAGCTATATGCATCTTCTATATATGCTGCAAAGCTATATAATATTACATGGCCTACGTTAGAGAAAGAGATATATAGGCAGTGATAATGTTCTAAATTCTAATAACTTACATACCAGTTGGAATTTTGGGAAATTTAATAAAACTTAAGCATTAATTAAGTATTAATTATGAAGCAAATACATCAGAACGATGGTAGTTCCAACCCTTTTCAGTGAAACTACTATAAGTTACAAAGAGAGGAACTATAAACTAATGAAATTAAGCCCACAGTTTACATCACAAGCAAATAACGGAGATCGGTGCCTTGGATAAGCCTAGCTAGCCTACCTCCTAATACTGGTTTTGGGACGGCTGCAAGCCTGCAACTCTGGTTAAATCATCAGGTTGTGTTTTTGTTGTTGACCTTGGAAGATTCATTCACCAATCACAAACATACATTGTACATATTGGGATTTCTGCCACGTGCTAATCTTATGTTTATAGACCATCCTTTCAGTCTACAATAGCCCCCAGATTCCTCTATCGAAGAAGAACCCATTTTAAATTCATAATTAAAAAATTGATCAATACTTAAAAAAGTAAGTAACAATGCAACAATAATTTCCAAAGTGTAGAGAAAGGCTTCTTTTCTAATTTCCAAGTAGGAGGTAACCACCCATATGAAAGATGAAAGAAAAAGAAAAAAGAGGCCAAAGGTGATAACTGATAAGATCATCAATCGATAAAAACTCAGAAGTAATGAGAAATGAGAAAAGTTCAGAAGAGAGATAAAAAAATAGAGAGAGAGAGAGAGAGAGTCAAGGCTGAAAGCTCTCTCCTATGATGAAGAGAGAGAACATGTGAACCCGTTTCCCACATTATTTTAATATTCTCTCTTAAATATTGAGCTTGCTTGAGGAAAATCTAACACAAGGTCGCTTTCAGTTGCAATATATTTAGTCCAGATTATTTCGTATTTGTTTGCACGTCCTCTATAAACTATACAACTGCCCATCTGTCAACATGACGCCCCATATTAAAACCCACCCCTTCTGAGTTTTGCCTCTACCTTCTCCCTTCAAATTCATCCCCAATTCGTTCTCCCCTCCGGCGACTCTCACTTCTCTCTCCGAGGATCCCTCTTAAATTCCTGCGTCACCATGGATAAATCGCTCTTGTAGGCTTGTGGACATCGTGGAGGAATCAAGGGTTCGGATTAGCTGATATATATCCGCCACAGGAGATCACCAATTAATTCAAGTATTCGGCTGTGATCATGGATGGTAGATTCAGCAACCCTTTTCTTAGCGAGCAAGAAGACGCACGAAATATGCCGGAGAGAGTCACAGAGTTGCCCTTCTCCGCCATGTTCAACGACGGGAAAATCTCTGCTACGTCGTCCACGAAGAAGAGGTTAGTAGTTCAAAAGTACTAGAGCCCATTCAACGGTGTTCTTTTGCCGGAATTGCGTCCGATTCCGGTGAGGTAAAGAGCTTCTATGTTTTGTTTTCTCTGAACATTATGTGCATAATTGAAGAAGAGATTTCTTCTTTTCTCCTCTATTTCTCTATCCTTCCTACAGTAGGCGGGCTGTACAGAAGAGGGTGGTGTCCGTGCCGATCGGGGACGTTGATGGGTCTCGGCTCAAGGGGGAGACAGCTCCACCGTCCGATTCGTGGGCCTGGAGGAAGTATGGACAGAAGCCCATCAAGGGTTCTCCCTATCCCAGGTAAGCTTCAAGCAGCTCAGCCTGAGCCCCAACTCCATCTTCTCTTCCAAAGCTCTTCTTCGGTTTTTTCATTCTCGGTCGGATCTGATTGATCCATGTCGAGCTCATCACAGCTACGAGACTTTCTCTAGTTTTTTAATTTCCTAGGAGAATATACATGTTAACAAATCAGTACCCCTTCCCTCCAAAATGAGCAAAAACAGTGAAAAACTGTTAGTTTCAGTAGGCTTTTAGCTTACTGAAATTCGAAGCAGTCGACCCGGAGTTCCGGTGCATCGTAGAAAGAAACCTTATTAAAAAACTAACATATGCGGGTATCATGGATCTTGTTAACCTGAGCCCACGAATTCCCTGGTGGGAGTCACTGTCTCAGTAACTTCTCCGGGTTGCTTTCTTCCGCCGCCGTAAGGGAGCAAGAGAAACACAGCTGGGATGACGTGACTCGGTTGCTCACTCGAGCGGCGGCTCATGTTAGCATGGACGTGATTATGCTAAGATGAGCCGGTGGTTTGATTTAGATTACATGGTTGAGATGGATTAATCGCTGTTTGTGTTTGTTTAATCTCTCGCAGAGGATATTATCGATGCAGCAGTTCGAAGGGCTGCCCGGCGAGGAAACAAGTGGAGAGGAGCCGCGTTGACCCCACGATGCTCGTTATAACGTACGCCTGTGAGCACAACCACCCATGGCCGGCGTCCAGGAATTCTAATTCTAACCCCAGCTCCGCCACCGGAGCCACCACTTTCGCCAATTCCAGCGACGCCGCCGGGGCCACAACTACCAACAGCGGCGGCAGTAGCCCCGCCTCCGCCACTACCGAGACTACTTCAATTTCAACCCCCAAATTCCCGCCAGAAGAACCGACCGTCTTCACGGGCCAACCGGAAATTGAACCGGACGAGAATAATTTCGGTGATCTGGGCGAGGAACCAATGATGAGCAGCGATGATTTTAGCTGGTTTCCCCACGTGACATCCTACTCCCCCACCGTCCTCGAAAGCTCGATTTGCGCGGGAAGCAATAACGGGGACGCTGACATGGCAATGATTTTGCAGATGAGAGAAGAAGACGAGTCGCTGTTCTCCGACCTCGGCGAGTTGCCGGAGTGTTCGTCGTTTGTTTTCCGGCGAGGGGTTTTCGAGCAAGATGAGGAGAAGTGCAGCTTGAGGGCGGCTCCTGTGTGGGGGAGTACAGGATAAGGCCCTGCACATCCGATCCATTTCAACTCTTCCCGGATTCGGGTCAGAGTATTATAATCAGTTGATAGTGCGTATCGTGCGCGGTGCGCCACAAGATACAAAAATTTTTCGAAATTCTTTTCTTGCGTTGATTTTGGTGTAAAATTATAAATAAATTAAGGAAATAAAAAAGAAGGGGATATTTAATGAAGTGGATTCATCATAGCCGTCCGTTCCCAACGGATCCCTTCTAACCTCACAATCAGAAATTCTTTTTTTCTCTCTTGATAGCAGCAAGATGATTCGAAGGTTCGGATTGGGCGTGTAATAGCTTAAAAGGGTGGGGCCTGCTTGTTTAGCCAGGAGACCGAAAATCTTACTTTGTCCACTTTTAGCGATTGGCGTCGTAAGATGCAACTTTTGCAGTATATGGTACAAATAAAAAGGGAAATTTTTCGATTAATATCCGTACTTTGCCTCTAGTGATAATTTTATCTGCCACATTTCAATATCCGAATTTTCGTTATAACGGACCGTCAGCCAGTTTCATTACTTAACATTATGTACGGATTAAATAATTAAAAAATACTAAAATTATTCTTTTGATATTTTTCAGATTATTTTATTCTTTTTTTTTAAATAAACAAAAGAGGAAAATTTTGACTCCCCGACATGCTCAATTGCTTCCTCCAGTTTATCCGATTAATTAAAAAAAATACAACTATAACATCATCTTGCAAAAAAGTTCATAAAATGTTCAAGTAAAAACATAAAAAGAAAGATAAGGAAAAGAGAATTCTATTTCTCTTTCTTAAGTCAAACCTTTATATTCTGGTGAATAGTGAAGTGAGGGTTCAGGTTGAGACTTATCAGTTGATGCAGTGGCAGAGGGTACTAATGTCGTCGACGGCGAGATGGCAAATCTCGATCTTGGGATTCACAGTCAGGGCTTTGTTAAGCTCCAACATGAAATCTCTGTAATACCTGACATATTTGTGGAGTGGTGCATCTAACGAATTGGTGGAACCACTATGACCCATTTCAGAAGGCAGAATGGAACTTATCGATAATTGTTTTCTAAATTGAAACTTATAGGAGTGTAATGTTGTAGAACTGCGAAATTGAGAAGTTGCAGAGAGAATGAGGATTGAGTCATGTCACTTTGCCATTCTCCTTAAAATCGCATTTACCCCTACGGTATAGTATGGTGATTGAAAATCGGTCACCAAGATAAAACAGCCTACAAGCCACTAGTAGATGTGTAATCGTTTACCAGATCTCTGTGAATTACAAAGAATTGATGCTCAAATTGATAGAGAAGACTGTCGAAAATGTCGGTGTGTGAAAACTGAGTCAACTAACACTCATTTTATAGTATTTTCGATCACTAGAATAGAACAATGCACCTATTTGAAGAGACGAAAGAGAAGAAAAAACGTTTAAAAAATTAAATTCAAATTTTAAAAGTCAAACGATTTGGCTCGGCTCAACGCACAAGTAAAAAGCACCCCAACCCTCCCTCACATGTATGGAATATATATAATGTTTTCCTCCTATAGGCCCTACAGAGCAAAACTATAAATGTACCCCACCTCTTATGAGTCCCTTTCCATACACTCAAGAGTGGGAATAAGAAAAAACAGTTCAAAAACAAGAGAGAGGAGAAAGATTCTTGAAATTTTAAATCTCCCTCCAAAAGTGTTATCATACCCAATTACACCCCCAACCTTCACCAGTTGTATCAACCTCCTATGGCAGTTCAGATGGTTGTCCTTGTGTCCATGTCCACAAATATGAAATCGAGCATTCCATGATAGTTTCCATGTAACTTGTACTACTACGGACATTCAAACCTCAATACAGAAAACGCTATGGAGAGAAAAAGAGTGTATCGAGTTACGTAGAAAATGATTCAAAATGATAAAATTTTGCATCATAATCAAATAAAGTCGATAAAACAACCCTTCTTGTAATAAGTTATATAAAAAATGATAATAACAAAATAGAAAAAAAAAAAAAAAAACCTTGTTTGTCTTCTCCATCACCGGCAACAAAAAGTGGTCTTTTCCAACAATCATAAGATTAAAAACACTTCTAACAGCGGCAAATGTGTTCTATTCTGGTGACATTTTCCCAGATAAGTGAAGAAGATCTGTGTATGACGCTCTCCGGATAATTTCTAACTGATTTCAGCATTTCCAGCGTCATATTCTGCTTATCAGCATCGGCGGGGAGAACTAGTCTCTTCGGATTGTTAGGGCACAGAGCGGTGAACAGTGGTTCACAATTGAGAGAAAAGCTATTATCGTTGAAGGTCATCTTTATAATTTTGAAAACGTATAACGAATTGTGGTATTTTAAATTTAGGGACTAAATTGGCATCAGATCTAAGATACTAATAATAGAGAACTTTCCCAAATAAAACAATATAAAGGGAAACTCCTTTTTCAGCATGCCAGCAAACCACTCTCTCCAATATATAGAACAATCCAGAAAAGCAGAAAGTGTAACTCATGAGACTGCAAACGATTGAGCTGCATCTGAAGCCAACCGAACGGTGAAGCCAAGCGTCTTTATGTTTGTATTAGAGATATTAGAGGATAAAAAAATGTACCAGTACATTTTTTATTTACCCAAACAGCTTGTTTTATAAGAAACGGAGTTTAAATTTTATATACAGTTCTCTTGAAATTGAGAAAGAGATCGCTTTGAATGCAAGTACATGATTGTAGTTGGGCACATTAAATAAACATTAAGAGAGAGAGAGAGAACGGGGGGCAGGGGGACACAATTGGACTATATATGAACGAATCAAATGGGATGAGATACAGGTAGATTCAATTTTGATTCAAATTTCGAATTGATTTTTACCCATTAGATTAATGTCCGATTCAAATTGAATTCGGATTGTAATTTTGAATACTATAAATAGGTTAAACTAAAAATGATAAAAATGGTATATAGTATTTATAAAATAAACTAAAAATGGCTTTAATATTATATTTTATGAATGAAATTAACTGAAAATTATTTATATAAAACTTGAATCTATAAAGATTTAGAAAAAAAAAAACATAACATTTAAACCAACCTTTATAACATAAGTATATGTATTTAAATTAAAACAAATCGAATCACCCTTAATGGGATCAAATTATACTTCGAATTTGGACCATGGGAAGCCATTTTCAGCCTCATAACCCAATTGGCCAGGTAACTAACTATATAGGAAAGAAGATTATAGCAAAGCTAACCAACTAATAAGCTAAAGAGAAAATTTGTTAATTAAGTTGTGGAATCTTAATAAGTTAGTCCATTTATTATAGTTGACTTCGAGCTACAATAGTAAATTGCTCCTCCATTCACAACTGTTTTTGTCAACGGTTTTGGATCAGCACACATGGTAGTCTCCGGCCAGGATAAGGAGGGTTGTAATTACTCCGACCGTTTCCAGTGAGGACTGAGGAGAATCTTCATTTCTTAAAACCGTCATTTATAATTTTTTTATTATTATTAGCTGTCAAATTTTAAATTAAACCCACAATAATTCGGTATTAATAAAAGCAATGGTTCCGGATGCAGCAACACATTATTTAGCAAAGCAAGTGACGTAACCATTTGTCTGGTGCCTCGCTTTGCCAGGTTTGCCTTATCCATTCGAGCTTTGCGGGCCGACGATAAAGAAGGTGGTAAATAAAAATAAATAAATATTTCAGTACACCGTGAGCAAATTTGTTAAGCTATGTCACTTATTAATGTGGAACATAGAATAGGAAAGTGGTCCCGACCATAACAGGTGTCATGTGGAATTATAAGTATTGTTTTGTTGGGAAATGGTACTGTTATATAGCGGTATTTTCGAAAAAACAGCAATAGTTTTGATTAACCTTTTTAACATTGATCTATATTATTCAACATTCAAGATGATGTTACATCATTATATCGTTTGCATTAATGCATCATTTTCCTATAAAACATTGAATTTGGTGTTGCTTCAAACCATACATTTTAGATATCAAAGGCATGGTCGGGAGCAATGTTTTTTTTTCTAGAAAAACAATACCAATCAAAAAGGTATTGTTTGAAGCACCATTTACTCTGATGTGGCACCTAAGTGGCCCTGTTTTCCCATAGAACATAATTGATGCCAAACATTGCCTTAATAATCAGTTAATAACGTCAGTCTAATGAGAAACGTGGAGAGAGATCTACCGATAGACTCCGGATCTCCTGCCCACAACTCTACTCATGTCTAATCACAACACCTATGCATAATATTATGTAAGAGGGTGAGATGTTCCTGTCACTGCAATGTTATGTAGGTAGATGTGGGTAGGAGATCCAAACTCACACCGATAAGATAATTTGGAAGCCTACCCGAGTGCCACAAAACATGATCCAGGAATAGGAGATTCCAGACCTAGTCCCAATACAAGGTCCAACAACCGGTCCAAACAGTCATTTGCAACCATGTATTAGGAACATCTCCTTCGTCCTTCATGGCGAGATGTTCTCAATGTACATCTACAATGGCCGTTAGTGATTGTATTGGATCGGGTCTCTCTTTCTAATAGGGGTGTAATGAGTTGGGTTTAAACTCAAACCAAGCTTAATCCTAAGAATTGGACCTAAAGCCTAAGCCCGAGGCCAAGTTTAAATTGTTAAATCCAGGCTTAGGCTGAAGTGAAATTTGATGCATTTGGATTGGACTCCGGCACTAATCGCAGGTTGGTCGATCAGTCCACATCAAATTTTAATATAAACGTTATATATGCATATATGCATATATATAGCTTATCAAAAGAAAAAAAAAAAACAAAATACATGTGTTTTTATATATATAGGAGAGCCAACTTCATTATGACTCGAAAGATTTAAAAAAACAAAAACAAAAATCTTTAACTTTTATATCCAAGTGAGGCACATAGCGGACCTGAAGTTGGACCTAGAGCATTAGGTTGAGTACCTCCAGAATGATATCAGGGAGAAGACTCAGATCTTCTCTCAGGCCATTGAGGAGGCGAAGGTGAAAGCCGTCGAGGATTACATCGCTTCGCCGCGCTTTGACGATATGATGGTGGACTCGTACAGAAAGGGTTTCAAGCTGAGTCGATGGATGATAAGGAACACGAACCCTGAGCTCAATATTAGTGCCATAACCACTTTGCGCATCACCCCGAAAATGGCTGCTATAGCTGATGATGATGCGGATTCCGAAAATGAAGCGGGACCTTCGGGTATTGTCGAAGTCCCTTCTGAAGGTGAGGAAGATTGACCTCTGGGCTTGTGAGCTCGTTTGTGTTTTTTGTTTTTGTTTTTCTTTTTCTTTTTCTTTTTAAACATTGTAAAGAAAACATTTAGCAATGAAGTACTTTTTCTGTTCAAGTGTTGTGCAAATATTCTCCTTTTGCCAAAGTGACTATGTGCCCGATCTATTCTCCACCCGGGCTATGCACCTCGGGATCCATACTTGTGCAGATTGCTTTCATTGATGAGGTGCCGAGGTCATCTTTAGCTCGGTATTCTGGCCCTTTCGGTGCCGAGGTCCTTGTTAGCTCAGCATTCTGGGCCTTAGGGTGCTGAGGTCTTTGTTAGCTCGGCATTTTGGCCCTTAGGCTCTGGTAGTGGCCCATGGCCTGCTTAGTTTGATAATTTATAGGTAAAATCATCTTATGTTGACGATGTTCCATGCCTGGGGTATCTGTTTACCCTCCAGGGTCTCAAGTTCGTATGTTCCCCCGAGTATTCTCTTAAATCGGTAGGGTCCTTCCCAGTTCGGCCCGAGTTTGCCAACGCCAGGCTCAAGTACCATGATCTTGCGGAGGACCAGGTCGCCGATGCGAAAGTTTCGTTTCTTAACTATGCCATTGTAGTACCGAGCTACCCTTTACTGGTATGTTGTAGTTCTAATGTATGCGAGGTCCCTCACCTCGTCAAGTAGGTCGAGGTTGGTACGTAACTCATCGTTATTAGTATTGTCGCCGTATGCTTCCAACCGAAGTGAGGGGATTTTGATTTCGACCGGGATGACTGATTCCGTGCCATAGGTGAGATTGAAGGGATTTTCTCCAGTGGCGGTCTTCTCTATAGTTCGGTATGCCCATAGGACGCTGGGCAGCTTGTCTGCCCATAACCCTTTAGCTCGATTTAGACTGGCTTTTAGTCCGCGGAGGATAGCTCTGTTCGTGACTTTTGCCTGACTGTTTGCTTGTGGGTGCGCAACTGACGTGAATTTTTGTCAGATCCCCATGCCTTGGCACCACTCTTGGAATTTGATGTCCTCGAACTACTTGTCGTTGTCGGTTGTCGGAGATCAGCACCCGAGGTAGCCCGAAGCGGCACACTATGTTCTCCTATAAGAAGTTCTGGACGTTTCGAGCTGTGATGGTTACGAGAGTTTCAGCTTCAACCCACTTGGTGAAGTAGTCTACTGCCACTACTAGGAACTTCCTTCCTCCTGTTGCTAGCGAGAATGGCCTGAGTAGGTCGATACCCCATTGTGCGAAGGGCCATGGGCTGGTGAGGTACTTGAGGTCGGCAGCGGGCTGATGGTGAATATTGGCTTGCTTTTGGCACTTCTTGCACTTCCTGATTAGCCTGATGACGTCTGCTTTCATTGTTGGCCAATAGTACCCCTGTTGTAGTGCCTTCTGAGCGACGCCCCTGCCCCTAGGTGTCCACCACATAGGCCTTCATGAATGTCATGGAGTACGAGCTCAGCTTCAGGAGGTTGCAAGCAACGCAGGTAGGAGAGCGTGTAGGATCTTCGGTACAGTCGTCCATCTATCATGACGTACTTGGCTGCCTGACACTCTACCCTCCTAGCGGCGTTGCATTCTGCGGGGAGGGTTCCATGTAGCAAGAAGCTCGCGAGTGGATCAATCCAGCTCGTTTTTGCTTGGGCGACAGGAGCGACCTCCTCTGCCCCCCGGAGAATGCTAGGCCGAGGTAACTCCTCTATGTACACAGTTCTCATGGTGTTGTCACTGGTGCTGGCTAGCCGGGACAAGGTGTCGGCCTCAATGTTCTCTGACCTCGGGATTTGCTTGATGAAGTGTGACTAGAAGCTAAGTAGTGCCTCTTTTACCTTTTCCAAGTAGGCGATCATAGCTGACTCGCGGGCTTCGTATTCCCTTGTAACTTGGTTGACCACGAGCTGGGAATCGCTACAGATAACTATGTGTTTTGCCTTTACCTCTTGCGCCAGAGCTAGCCATGCTATCAACACCCCGTATTCTGCCTCATTGTTGGATGTCGCGAACTTGAAGCGTAGCGCGTACTCCAGTTTTGTGCCACTCGGACCGCGAAGAGCTACACTGACTCCGTTGCCCTGTTGATTTGAGGAGCCACCAATGTGAAGGATCCAGGGTTCTTCATCCCAGTTCGCGCTCGACCTAACCAAGAGAGATACTGAACTGGGTGTGACCTCACGGGGCTCGGACTCAATTGGCCTAGGAGCACCAAGCTTGCCCGAACTGGGGGCCTTGTGCTCAACCGGGCTAAGGACCTTGGAGCTGAACGTGCATTCTGCAACGAAATCCGCCAAGGCTTGGGCTTTGATAGCGGTTCGGGATTTATACTAGAGATCGTATTCGTTGAGTTCGATGGCCCACTTCGTCAATCGTCCAAAGACCTCGGGCCTGAGTAATACTTGCCTCAAGGGTTTGTCGGTGAGGATGATGATGGTATGAGCTTGGAAATACGGGTGGAGTTTGCGGGCCGCAATGACCAATGCATAGTAGATGGGTCATTGGACCTGATCTGCTTCCTTTATCAATACCGAACTGACCACTTCGTTGCTGGCCGAGAGGTACAGTTCTAAAACATCGCCCTCTTCGGGTCGGGTCAACACCAGGATGCTGGCGAGGTATTTCTTGAGCTCATCAAATGCGAGCTGGCAGTTCGGGTTCCACTCAAACCCTTTGCCTTTTATTGCCTTGAAGAAGGGCAAGCAACGGTCTGCTGACTTAGACATGAAACGACTCAGAGTGGCTATCCTGCCATTTAGCCTCTGAACATCTTTTACTTTTTGGGGTGGTTTCATATCTAGGATGGCCTTTATTTTGTCTAGGTTGCCCTCAATACCGCGCGGTTGACGATGTACCCTATGAACTTACCCGATGTGACACCGAAGACACACTTGTTTGGGTTTAGTTTCATGCTAAATTGAGGCAGAATTTGAAAGACGGAATGCAAGTCTTGTATTAATTCATGTGAAAATTGTGTCTTGACAACCATGTCGTCTACATAACATTCTATCTTCATGCCAATTAAGGGCTGAAACAGCTTATTCATGAGCCTTTGAAAGGTTGCCCCAGCATTTTTCAGTCCGAAGGGCATAACCTTGTAACAGTATAGGCCGAACTCGGTTATGAATGTGGTTTTTTCCTCGTCGAACAGGTCCATCCTGATTTTGGCTGTAGCCCGAGTTGGCATCCAGAAAGCTTAGCAACTCGTGTCCCGAGGTCACGTCCACTAGGCGGTCGATCCTGGGGAGGGGGAAGCAATCTTTTGGGCAAGCTCGGTTCAGGTCGGTGTAGTCGACGCACATGCGCCACTTGCCGTTTGCCTTTTTTACCAGAACTGGGTTGGCTACCCAGCTCGGGTAATGAACTTCCCTTATGAAGTCTGCTGCGAGGAGCTTCTCGACCTCCTCATCGACTGCCCTCCAGCGTTCTGGGGCTAGGTTGCGTTTCTTCTGTCTAATGGGTCTGACTATAGGGTTAGAATTGAGCTTGTGAGTTATGAGCATAGCGTCTATGCCGGGCATTTCTGCCACAAACCAAGCGAAAACATCTAAGTTACTGAGTAAGAAGCGTACCAGCTCATATTGCAGGGGTTCTTCAAGGGATGCTCCAACTCGAAGTAATTTGGCGAGGTCCTTTGCCGATACAGAGATGGGAACAGTTTCCTCTGTTGGTGCAGCTCGCTCCTCGTTCTGTTCCATAGGTCGCTCCAGTTCGACATCGCTGGCTACCTTGGCCTTTCCCTTGAGGGCGGCAACGTAGCACTTGCGGGACTCAAGCTGGTCACCCTACACTCCCCGATGCCGAAGTCCATTGGGAACTTCATGGCCAAATAGTAAGTGGACATCACAGCTTTTAAAGCGTGGGTGATCAGCCGACCTACTATTGCATTGTAGGGGGAGGGGGTCGCGACCACCAAGAAATCGTGACTGAGTCTTACCGTGCTAGGCCACATGCCGACATCCATAAGTACTGTGACCATTGGGAACTTCATGGCCAAATAGTAAGTGGACACCACAGCTTTTAAAGCGTGGGTGATCAGCCGACCTACTATTGCATTGTAGGGGGTTGGGGTCGCGACCACCAAGAAATCGTGACTGAGTCTTACCGTGCTAGGCCACATGCCGACATCCACAGGTACTGTGACCTTTCCCTGGGGTCTGACCTCTTCTCCGCTGAAGCCGACAAGCAGGGTGTTCGCGGGCTTCAAGTCACTCTCTCAGAACTGGAGCTTGTCGAAGACCGCTTTAAAGAGGATGTCTGTCAAACTGCCGGAGTCAATGAGTACCCGCCGGACTTCAAAGTCGTTGATCTTCATCTTTATGACAAGTGCATCATCGTGGGGATAGTGGACCCCGCGTGCATCATCTTCGATGAAGAATATGGGGTCTTCCGTCCTAGGCCGCTTTGGGGATTTTGTTCTTCTCTGGCGGCCTCCCGGCTAGATGCCCGAGTTGCTTCCGAGGTGCATCCTACAATGATTGACCCTCCAATGATCACGTGGATTGTTCCCCGAACTGGTCTTTCCTCCGGGGGCTGCTTCTGTGGTTCGGCTGGTCAGCTGCTGGACTCGGGAGCATCTCTATTGTGCTCTCCCTACTGACATGTCTTATTACTATTATTATTATTATTATTGTTATTATTTTGTACAAAATTTCGTAGGTACCCGCGACGAATAAGCTCCTCTATCCCATCACAGAGATTATTACAATGCTCGGTGATGAGGACAAGTTTGGCCCTCCAGTGAAATTGTGACACGTGGCACCTCGTGACAACTAGGCAAACACCCATGCAACAACTTACCAAGTTGGTGACCCACCCAGGCATCGGTCTGGCCGGCCTGGCATGACCTGCATGCGGCCTACACGCGTCCTGCGCGCTGCCTGGCACGGCCTGGAGTGACCTGCATGGCCTGGAATGACCTGCGTGTGGCCTGCGTGACCTGCGCGACCTGGCCGACCTGGATCAGCCTGGCACATGATCCGACATGGCCGACCTAGCCGCCCATAAGACGCCCACCGATAAACTCGGCATGCATACCCCATGAGCTCGGTAGCTCACCATGGAGCTCGCCAAGGAGCTCAGTAGCTCACCAAAGATCTCGCCAAAGAGCCATGCAGCTCGGCAGAACTCGCCACAAGCAGCTCGGCATAGATCCCCCGGGCAGCTCGCCACTTGTAGGGTAGCTCGGTACACGAGTAGTTTGGCGTATCACAAGAAGATCTCCTGCCTGACAACCTAGCCTAGATACCAACCGGCCGACTGACACAGGCGCCGACCTAACAACTTGGCCCAAACATTGACCCGCCGACTGATGCAGGCGTCGCCCTGACAACCTGTCCCAAGCGCCGACCTGGCCGCCTGACACAAGCGCCAGCCTGACGACCTCGAGGAGTTCACCACCATACCCCAGTTCTGATGGGATGTGATGAGTCTTGCCGTTTGGAGGCTTTTCACCCACCTAACTCGCGAGGACTTCGATATATAAAGACCTCACCTCATTTCTCCAATATCATCTTCAAAGCTCTCTACAATCAAAGTGCTAACTTAAGCGTCGGAGAGCCCCCGATGGGAAAATACCCCTGGGTCCTCTGATTTAGTTCTCGCATGTCCCTCAGCTCCCGCCGCCTACAAAGAGGAGGAAAAGGTGGAGTTCTCGCAGGTCCCTCAACCTCGTCGCCTACAAAGAGGAGGAAAAGATGGAGTTCTCGCAGGTCCCTCAGCTCCCATTGCCTACAAAGGAAAGAAGACCACCTCATGCAGAGGGCAGTCGGGTTGCACTGCACCAGGGAGCTCTCCACTAGGTAGCTCTCCACTAGGGAGCTCGCCACTAGGCAGTTCGCCACCAGGGAGCTCGCCACCAGGTAGCTCTCCACCAAGGAGCTCGCCACCAGGCAGTTCGCCACCAGGGAGCTTGCCACCAAGCAGTTCGCCACCAGGGAGCTTGCCACCAGGCAGTTCACCACCAGGTAGCTCGCCACCAGGCAGTTCGTCACTGGGCAGTTCACCACCAGGGAGCTCGCCACCAGGCAGTTCACCCCCAAGCAGTTCTCCACCAGGCAGTTCACCACCAAGTAGCTCATCACCAAGGCATGTCACCACCGGGTCAAATAACGAGGTACTTAGCCAAAAAATTTATACACCACAAAAAATGGTATGTGACTAGAAACGGTTACATCACTCGGTGCTATGATCGTGGTCCCTATGGAAGCTGCAATACAAGTTTTTATTCCTCTCATTCGGGTTTCCCTTCAGACGAGGTGGCCACTTCACATACAAGGCATCTTTGATCGTCATTAAGATCTCGGCCCGCTTCGCCTTTAAAGGCGTGTAGTCCACCCGACCTGCTAAGGGAGCTCGGAACGGCTGGCTTGGCTTCGGCCCTCGAGCTGGGTCTCTCTTTCTCCTATCATCTAAGTTGGAGGGCTCGCCTTCCCTCTTCCTTTTTTCGATCCCGTCTTCAGTCCTTTGGTTGATCTTCTCCTCTGTTCTTATGAATTTGTCCACGAGCTTGAGGAACTCGGCTACAGTCGCAGGCTGGTTGACTTCCATGTGCCACCTAAACTCCTTGTGTGTCACACCCCTCTTGGCTACCGCAAGTTGTACCACGAGGTCTAGGCGTGGTATCTGCAAGCATGCGTCATTGAACCATTTGATATAGCCCCGGATGGACTCTCCTTCCTTCTGGACTAATCCGAGGAGGCTCTCGGTGCGGGGGCACCGCTTGCTAGTAACAAAGTGCACGGTGAAGATCTGCACGAACTGGGTCCAGCTTCTTATCGACCCGAGGGCCAGGTTCCTATACCAAGTGCGGGCTACTCCCCTAAAGGTTGTAGTGAACGCCACACACATACAAGACTCACTGGCCCTTGCCAGGTGCATCTGGGACTGGAAAACATCGACATGGTCATTGGGGTCAAAAGACCCGTCATACTTGTCTAGAGGAGGGAGTTTGAAATCCTTGGGCATGGGGACTGCAAGGAGTTCTGATGATAGGGAGAAGGGACTGAAAGAATAGGGGCAACTTTTACCTCATCTGAGCTTGTTTCTTCTTTAACTCGGAGCTCGGGTAGGATTCAGGTGGTAGTTCGATGACTTCGTCGGCATCTTCGTTGCTACTTAGAGGGCCTAGTGTTGGCGCTACTTGCCTCGGCGCTGGTAGTCCACTGCCAGGATGCCAAACTGGTTCTCTATGAAAGGGAGCTCGCACTTAGAGTGCCGAGGTGCTGACTTGACTGGCAAGGAGGTTCCCGATCCGCCGGTGAGCTACAAGGTGGGGGTGATTAGCCTTTCCCTCCTGCTCGGGGATGAGGCCTGGCTCTTGGAGGGGTCCTGGAGTTGGGAGGCCCCTCCTCGGTGAAGGCGCCCACCCTGAGGGGAGGGCTTGGCTAGCTTCGGTGCAGGGTGCCGAGGTGGGAGCTGTGGTTGGTTCAGAGGCAGTTGGGGGAACTGCTGTTGATAGTGATACTAAGAAATGTGGTGCAGTACTTGCTGCTGATGGAGCTGATGTTGCTGGAATTGCTGCATTTGGGCTTGCATTGCCCGCATGCACTGCATCAAGTCATTGAATTGGTTTTGGCTAGTCGCGAGAGGGACGGCAGTAGGTTTAGCGAAAGTTGTCTCGATAGGGAGGGGAAGGGGAACATTCACAGGTGCCACCATGCTTGGTGCATTGACGCTAGGGATTTCGTCCGTCGAGAGGGGGACGATGAATTGTCTGATGCATACAGTGGTGGTCTGAGGGTGTTCCCCTACAACATTCAAATCGGCGTTGTGCCTATTGCTGCTGGAGGAAGCCATGGAAGCTAAGGTTTCTTCGAGAAAGAGAGTTAAAGGATAAAGGAGGCCTTTTGAAAGTTTCCCACAAACGGCGCCAAATGATGGTGCACAATCCGATCGGTCCTAACTGCCGGTTACCTCACTTCTGACGAGATTGGAGGTGCTTGAAACAATGAAGAAAATGGAGACTTTTGGGGAGGAACCCAGTTGGAACACTCCGAAGCTCAAGTTAGTGCTCTTCAAAAGGCAAGGGAAATGAGGAATTCTAAGACCAGAAAGCGCAAGAATCACATACCTCCTTCCTTGGGAGATGGGGGTCTTTTACAATCACCCTGTACACTTACTTCCATACCTCTGCCAGTTCGGGTATCATTACCTCCGCCAGATCGGGTATCATTTCCTCTACCAGATCGGGTGTCATAACCTCCACTACCAGTTGCCAATTCGGGTGTCATAACCTCCATTGTTCCTTGTCAGGGCCGTTTCTGCCACGTCTGAGATGGCGGTGGCAGGTGGCCGTTGGAGGGCGGCTGTCATGTGTCGGACCCCTAATCAGTCAGGTGCGTCGCCTCCTTGTACGGGCTTCCTGGGCGTCAGGTACAGTTGTTCAGTCAGGCGACTTGGAGCTGAAGTGGTGTGCAAGGTGGTCTTGAGTTCGAATAGAAGTATGGCCCGAACTGCCCCTGGGTGGGCAGTTCGGGTTTTTTGCCTTTTATGCTCCTTGTAAGGCTCAAGACCTCGAAGGGAGAGCTCGGGTTCCTCCTTGGGGATCTTGGGACTCTTCAACTCGGAGCTCAGGTTTGTAGGTTCCCCCTTTGGGGGAGCTCAAGACTTTTTTCTTGGGAATTCGGGTTGAGGGCCCGCTACTGTGCCGAGCTGGCGCTTCTGCCAGGTCACTCTCGGTTGCTTCCACATGTCATATGGCCAAGGGGTCGGGTCAAATCTCCCTCCATCACATACATATAGCTTATCAAAAGAAAAAAAAAACATGCATTTGTATATATATAAGAGAGCCAACCTCATTATGACTCGAAAGATTTAAAAACAAAAAAAACAAAAATCTTTAACTTTTATATCCAAGCCCGGCCAAGGATCCTAAAATCGTAGCCCAAATCATGTAAAATTATACATTAGGTCAATTCAAGCTCGAGTTGGATACACCCAGGTTGTACCTTTAGCAAGTTGGACCAAATTAGGTCAGTTCAGGATAATCAAAATCCAACCCAAGCTGTGAGATGCCACGTCTGAGATGGCGGTGGCAGGTGGCCGTTGGAGGGCGGCTGTCATGTGTCGGACCCCTAATCAGTCAGGTGCGTCGCCTCCTTGTACGGGCTTCCTGGGCGTCAGGTATAGTTGTTCAGTCAGGCGACTTGGAGCTGAAGTGGTGTGCAAGGTGGTCTTGAGTTCGAATAGAAGTATGGCCCGAACTGCCCCTGGGTGGGCAGTTCGGTTTTTTTGCCTTTTATGCTCCTTGTAAGGCTCAAGACCTCGGAGGGAGAGCTCGGGTTCCTCCTTGGGGATCTTGGGACTCTTCAACTCGGAGCTCAGGTTTGTTGGTTCCCCCTTTGGGGGAGCTCAAGACTTTTTTCCCAGGAATTCGGGTTGTGGGCCCGCTACTGTGTCGAGCTGGCGCTTCTACCAGGTCACTCTCGGTTGCTTCCACGTGTCGTATGGCCAAGGGGTCAGGTCAAATCTCCCTCCATCACATACATATAGCTTATCAAAAGAAAAAAAAACATGCATTTGTATATATATAAGAGAGCCAACCTCATTATGACTCGAAAGATTTAAAAAAAAAACAAAAATCTTTAACTTTTATATCCAAGCCCGGCCAAGGACCCTAAAATCGTAGCCCAAATCATGTAAAATTATACATTAGCTCAATTCAAGCTCGAGTTGGATACACCCAGGTTGCACCTTTAGCAAGTTGGACCAAATTAGGTCAGTTCAGGATAATCAAAATCCAACCCAAGCTGTGGGATGCCACGTCTGAGATGGCAGTGGCAGGTGGCCGTTGGAGGGCGGCTGTCATGTGTCGGACCCCTAATCAGTCAGGTGTGTCGCCTCCTTGTACGGGCTTCCTGGGCGTCAGGTACAGTTGTTCAGTCAGGCGACTTGGAGCTGAAGTGGTGTGCAAGGTGGTCTTGAGTTCGAATAGAAGTATGGCCCGAACTGCCCCTGGGTGGGCAGTTCGGGTTTTTTGCCTTTTATGCTCCTTGTAAGGCTCAAGACTTCGGAGGGAGAGCTCGGGTTCCTCCTTGGGGATCTTGGGACTCTTCAACTCGGAGCTCAGGTTTGTTGGTTCCCCCCTTTGGGGGAGCTCAAGACTTTTTTCCTGGGAATTCGGGTTGTGGGCCCGCTACTGTGCCGAGCTGGCGCTTCTGCCAGGTCACTCTCGGTTGCTTCCACATGTCGTATGGCCAAGGGGTCGGGTCAAATCTCCCTCCATCACATACATATAGCTTATCAAAAGAAAAAAAAAACATGCATTTGTATATATATAAGAGAGCCAACCTCATTATGACTCGAAAGATTAAAAAAAAAAAAAAATCTTTAACTTTTATATCCAAGCCCGGCCAAGGACCCTAAAATCATAGCCCAAATCATGTAAAATTATACATTAGGTCAATTCAAGCTCGAGTTGGATACACCCAGGTTGCACCTTTAGCAAGTTGGACCAAATTAGGTCAGTTGAGGATAATCAAAATCCAACCCAAGGTGTGGGATGCCACGTCTGAGATGGCGGTGGCAGGTGGCCGTTGGAGGGCGGCTGTCATGTGTCGGACCCCTAATCAGTCAGTCAGGTGCGTCGCCTCCTTGTACGGGCTTCCTGGGCGTCAGGTACAGTTGTTCAGTCAGGCGACTTGGAGCTGAAGTGGTGTGCAAGGTGGTCTTGAGTTCGAATAGAAGTATGGCCCGAACTGCCCCTGGGTGGGCAGTTCGGGTTTTTTGCCTTTTATGCTCCTTGTAAGGCTCAAGACCTCGGAGGGAGAGCTCGGGTTCCTCCTTGGGGATCTTGGGACTCTTCAACTCGGAGCTCAGGTTTGTTGGTTCCCCCTTTGGGGGAGCTCAAGACTTTTTTCCCGGGAATTCGGGTTGTGGGCCCGCTACTGTGCCGAGCTGGCGCTTCTGCCAGGTCACTCTCGGTTGCTTCCACGTGTCGTATGGCCAAGGGGTTGGGTCAAATCTCCCTCCATCACATACATATAGCTTATCAAAAGAAAAAAAAAACATGCATTTGTATATATATAAGAGAGCCAACCTCATTATGACTCGAAAGATTTAAAAAAAAAAAACAAAAATCTTTAACTTTTATATCCAAGCAGGGCCAAGGACCCTAAAATCGTAGCCCAAATCATGTAAAATTATACATTAGCTCAATTCAAGCTCGAGTTGGATACACCCAGGTTGCACCTTTAGCAAGTTGGACCAAATTAGGTCAGTTGAGGATAATCAAAATCCAACCCAAGTTGTGGGATGCCACGTCTGAGATGGCGGTGGCAGGTGGCCGTTGGAGGGCGGCTGTCATGTGTCGGACCCCTAATCAGTCAGGTGCGTCGCCTCCTTGTACGGGCTTCCTGGGCGTCAGGTACAGTTGTTCAGTCAGGCGACTTGGAGTTGAAGTGGTGTGCAAGGTGGTCTTGAGTTCGAATAGAAGTATGGCCCGAACTGCCCCTGGGTGGGCAGTTCGGGTTTTTTGCCTTTTATGCTCCTTGTAAGGCTCAAGACCTCGGAGGGAGAGCTCGGGTTCCTCCTTGGGGATCTTGGGACTCTTCAACTCGGAGCTCAGGTTTGTTGGTTCCCCCTTTGGGGGAGCTCAAGACTTTTTTCCCGGGAATTCGGGTTGTGGGCCCGCTACTGTGCCGAGCTGGCGCTTCTGCCAGGTCACTCTCGGTTGCTTCCACGTGTCGTATGGCCAAGGGGTTGGGTCAAATCTCCCTCCATCACATACATATAGCTTATCAAAAGAAAAAAAAAACATGCATTTGTATATATATAAGAGAGCCAACCTCATTATGACTCGAAAGATTTAAAAAAAAAAAACAAAAATCTTTAACTTTTATATCCAAGCAGGGCCAAGGACCCTAAAATCGTAGCCCAAATCATGTAAAATTATACATTAGCTCAATTCAAGCTCGAGTTGGATACACCCAGGTTGCACCTTTAGCAAGTTGGACCAAATTAGGTCAGTTGAGGATAATCAAAATCCAACCCAAGTTGTGGGATGCCACGTCTGAGATGGCGGTGGCAGGTGGCCGTTGGAGGGCGGCTGTCATGTGTCGGACCCCTAATCAGTCAGGTGCGTCGCCTCCTTGTACGGGCTTCCTGGGCGTCAGGTACAGTTGTTCAGTCAGGCGACTTGGAGCTGAAGTGGTGTGCAAGGTGGTCTTGAGTTCGAATAGAAGTATGGCCCGAACTGCCCCTGGGTGGGCAGTTCGGGTTTTTTGCCTTTTATGCTCCTTGTAAGGCTCAAGACCTCGGAGGGAGAGCTCGGGTTCCTCCTTGGGGATCTTGGGACTCTTCAACTCGGAGCTCAGGTTTGTAGGTTCCCCCTTTGGGGGAGCTCAAGACTTTTTTCCTGGGAATTCGGGTTGTGGGCCCGCTACTGTGCCGAGCTGGCGCTTCTGCCAGGTCACTCTCGGTTGCTTCCACGTGTCGTATGGCCAAGGGGTCGGGTCAAATCTCCCTCCATCACATACATATAGCTTATCAAAAGAAAAAAAAACATGCATTTGTATATATATAAGAGAGCCAACCTCATTATGACTCGAAAGATTAAAAAAAAAAAAAAATCTTTAACTTTTATATCCAAGCCCGGCCAAGGACCCTAAAATCGTAGCCCAAATCATGTAAAATTATACATTAGGTCAATTCAAGCTCGAGTTGGATACACCCAGGTTGCACCTTTAGCAAGTTGGACCAAATTAGGTCAGTTGAGGATAATCAAAATCCAACCCAAGCTGTGGGATGCCAGCCCTAACCCTACTTTTCCTTCAAACCAAACACAAATTCAATTAGCCCTGTTTCTCTATTTCCTTTTACTAAGGTTATATTTGGTTTGAAGGAAAATATAGGAAAAGGAACGGAAAGATAAGAAAACCTTTAACCCTGTGTTTCCCTTACTTTCCTTACTTTTTCCTTCGGCAGAGAAGTTTTGGCATTATTACATGTAAAAAGATACAGTCGTCATAATTTTGACTATGACATTAAAAAGATGTAATACCGAAAAAAAAAGGAAAAAAAGAAAAAAAAATGCTAACCAATGAAATGGTATTTATCCAAATCCATACAAATAATTACGTATACACATTCATGCCTTAAGCATGACGGGTATATACATAAATGAAGCAAAACCGGGTTGAATTATATTTGTCAATAACTCAAGCCTAACCTGACTCAAGGTTAATAAAGATTCATACATTTCAACCCAACCCCAACCCGAAGTTGAACCCGTCCCAACTTTCCGGCCCAAATTGATTACGTAATACCATACATCATTATCAGTGGCGGTTCCTTGTTGTTGACTGTTCAAAGATGGTACAGTCCGTTTCGTTGCATCCAATTGGACTGAATGGTTTACAAGGAAAAGAACACGCTCTAGATAAGGCCGTTCCAAGTGTTAATAATTTAATCTATTTTTGTCTGAAGTAGGTTAAGTAAGACTCACGTATTACTAAGTTCTCTGTACACAGGGAATGGAATGGTGTTGCTATTGGCAGAGTTGGAACTTAGAGTCAGAATCAATGAATCAGTTTCGGGAATTGTTCGAGTACAACTCGGAATAAATGACAAAGAATAAGACAAAATGTAAAATATGAGTCAAATTCAGTTTTTAGTTATTTTGTTTTCATTAGACATACAGTTTTCCAGGCAAAATATGACATTTTTATTAAATATATGTAAAAAATAATACAAATACATTTTAAATTTATATATGTTTATAAAATTCAAAAACCTATTTATTCCTGTACCACATGTTTTTCCTGCATATGAAAAATATGCAAGTTGGGATATTTACTTTTTTTGATAAATTAAAAATCTATTTAATTAAAGAGAGTCAGCAATAGCAAGGTCTAGCCAACTAAGAATATTCTCCCATCTACAAAAAAAGTTTGAAGTATACAATTTGGGATATTTACATTAGAATAAAAAAAGGCGTAAATGTGTATGTTATATACGCATCATCATCACATAAAATGAAGGGCATAAAATAAAATTAAAGATCTTAATCAGGTTTAAGAAAAATGTATTGGAACCATTAAAACATTATTACATCATATGCCAGAAATCTAGAATATGTCTTTGTAGATAGGTGTAATATCTCTGAGTTCATATGGTCATCTTCACAATATTTCTAGATAAGTGTGCAACTTGGGCAGGTTGGGTCGGGTTGAAGGTCAACCTAGGCCCAACCCTCAAGATGCAAACCTTGGGTTTGGACCTGGCCCAACCTGAGGTTAAGCCCAAGTTTATTAATCTAGGCCGAATCCAAGTTTAACCTAATACAATTCAGGTTGGACTTGAGCACGGGTTTTATCCAGTCAGATTAGTCATGTTTGGGCAGGTTGATTTGGTTTGAAAGAATTTATGTATATATTTTTACATATTTATTTTTTATTAAACTTTATAACTCAATCTAAGAATTAAGAGTAGAATTAATTAAAAACATGTACAAATTTCATTTACAAATGTTTATGTACATACTTTATACATGGCACATGTATACACAATTAGAAAAAAAAAAAAGATATTTTATATAAATAAGATACACATATGTATATATTTTTTTTGGCAGGCTCGGGTTGTGTCAAGAATGAATTGGGTTGGGCCGGGCTTGGGTTTGGGCTACCCAAGGCCTCAACCCAAGTTTAGGTATTCTCAAAATGATGTGGTGGGTCAAGATAGGCCAGAAAGGAAATAAACATTTATTGAATAAACACTTAAAATTAAGCTCAAATTTTGGACTTCTTAAATAAGTGTTTATTCTATTTTAGACTTATTTATCAAACGCAAATAAGTGCTTATTGGTATGGTTCCAGTCCAAAATAAGTACTTATTAGTATAGTCCTAAATGCAAATAAAAACTTAGTTTTAAGCACTCCTAAACTTAATCTAAGATAAATTTGAAGAGCATACAATAATACGGAAAGAGAAGGTTATTACCCAATATTAGTCCCAACTATGAATCTTGGGAGGTCCCAACCCGTCAGCCTTTTTGTATTTTTTTATATTTTTATTTTGCATAAGTGACCACTGGCTCAAGCTCTTGTTTTCACGCTTGTCAGCTTACAACCTAGCAATTAGAGCTGCAAACAGTATCCTTATCCAAATTTAAATTCAAATTTAACCTGGTTTAGGTTGATTTAAATTTATATATATAACTGACTCAAATGAATAGTTGGACATTCTTTGTATAAAAATTGACTCAAATAAGCTAGGAACATATACCTGAGAAGGTTTTTTCATTACATTGGAGCACCTGAAATACGAAAAATGAGAGAAAACTGAGAAGTAAAGAAACATCACATGTTCCATCGCTGCAACGTGGTGCCCCTATTCCACTCCTATTTCTTTGTCTCAAACAGAGAGAGACGGAAGCAAAAGTACTTGCAAGATTTACTTATTTTTAATAGTAAGCAGAGACTCAACTACCGAATTGAAGACACCAAAATTTGATGTGCAGCATCTGAAACATAACATTTCATAATGAGAGAGTGTGTGTGAGTAAAATGCAAGAAATGATCAGTCGAACCCATGATTCGGTCACTTCTCTATCACAATACTTTTGAGGATAGTCAGGTCATGTTTTATGGGAAGAAAACATCTCTTGCAAAGCTTTAGGAATATTGAAACTTTAATTCAGTTAGTTTTCAAAAACACCTACTTACCTCTGTTTCTCCAAAGCTGCCGATTTGAGGAAAGATTAATAGGCATAATTAAGATTGCAGGAAAAGAAGCATTATCAAGTGAATATAATGTTTGTTGTATTGTGTAAAAAGTTAAAAGAAAAATAAAGGATCATCTTACAATTTGATCTAACGATGCTGCATTTGAATAGGACTGTGATGAGAATGAAGTAGATGTTGAGAAGAGGAAGAAGACGCAGGAAGAGGCAAGATAGAAGGTTGTTCACGAAAGTTAGGTTGATGGTAGCATGAAAACAGGAAACTCAAAAGTGGATAATCCATGATGGAATGAGAGAGAGAGAGAGAGAGAGAGAGAGAGAGAGAGAATAATTGGACTGGGCATGCTGAGGTATCAAAATGAGAGAGGGAGAAGGGAGTGATGAGGTGGCTTCATGAGAGAGCAAAGAAAACACACATGAGAGGGGATGAGAGTTCTCGAACGGAAAAGGCTGAGGCCACCTATGTGGCACCTTCTACTTTAGTATATATATATATAGATAGTAGCTATCAGTAAACTTCGTTTGAATATTATATTTTTATTAAAGGGTCGTTAATTCAAGTTTCATACAAGTTAATTTCAGCATATTTTATTCCGGATATCCTATATCAAAGTCATTTTTAATTCTTTGTTAAAAATTAATATATAATATTTTCATTATTTTTAGTTTAATATACTATTCAATATCTTATTACAATCAGAATTCAATTTGATTCAAAATAAATCTAACTAATAAGACTCCAATTTGAATATGAACAAATCAAATGATTCTTAGGATACAACAATAACTGCTTTTCTTATGTGTACAATGCATATACATATAAAATATTACACAATACAAGATTTTGCACTACATTTTTGTATTTATACTCTTTTTAAATTGATCTTTGAAAAAGTACAAACACAAATATATACAATAAAATACATACAGAATACAAGATTTTTCACTCTACATCAAGACAGTCTCCAAATAGGGCAGAGCTAGAGGTAGGTATTTTTGAGGATTTTTCATCCAATTAATGGCTTTGAATTGTTCTGTTTTGCTTTAATTACTTCCTGTTGAAAAATGAGTGAGAATAAAGGTGTAAATTGATTATATTCACCCAACTTTTTCCTGTTTCTTGTCATACATTTGGAGAGATGAATGGAACAAAGATCATTGGATTTTTTTTTTCATCCGGGTATTTCCATTCTAACCTATTATATAATTAGTTTAGGTGCCTTCTAATGGTAATGGTTCAATAGAAGGAATTATTGTCTTTGAATTTTTTTGAAATAGACCTAGTTACATTGATTGGTTTTTAGGCAGCTGGTGCAGGCTTGTGGCTTCTAATTGGAAGCCTCGTAGGGGTTGCAGTAGTGGTACTTATACTAACATGGATTTTATTAAAGAGATCGATGAAATGAAATGTTTTAACTTTTAACAGGAAAACATGATAAATACCTTAAATCATTTATAAAATTGTTGTAGATTTACTTCTTGCTTACTTTGTCAGAATCAAAACAGCCACCTAAGAAATCTGACTGCCTAAAATTCTTGAAGGGGAAGAAGATATCAGTGGTTTTATGCTCCACTAGTTGAATTTTACTATGAAAACTGCTAGGCAGTAATATATATTCAAAAGTTACATATATGCATATATGTTGTATTGGGCTATATTTTTTATAATTAGGGGTGGCAATTTTTCATCAAACCTGTTGGGTATACCTAACCCACCCAGTATCTAACTCATTCATCTATTTAAATGGGTTGGATTGTGGATAACCATTGGATTAACCATTATAGACACAAGTATTAATTCCTTAGTCTTTTTTTTATTTTCTTCATTTGAATTAAATAATTTGTAATTAATGCATTAATTTTCTATTAATTATTGATTAAATTTAGTTTTATCTTGAATTAACACACTTCACCCAACATAAATCCAAATCAATTTGACCCAAGTCTGGACCAATTCAACGTGGTCTGACCCGATCCAGCATCTACCAATATGGGTCAACCCGAATCCGAAATAGACCCCGGGTGGGATGGCTCCAGTACCACTTGCTTTGCCCGATTTGGGTCATCCGGTCCAACTAGTATTCACATAGCCTGACCCGACACAAGTCATTCCGGGTCGACCCAAATCCAAAATAACCCCCAGGTGGGATAGTTCAATACTGGTTGCTTTGTCCAGTTTGGGTTGTCCGGTCCAACCAACACTCACACAACCCGACCCAATCAAGGTTGACCCAAATCTGAAAATGGTTCTGGATGGGATGGTTCAGTGCCCGCATGCTTTGCCCAGCCTGGACCGTCTGGTCTAACCAATAACCACACAACTCGACCTGATTTACTTACATTGACCCGCTTTAGGTCAGTTGGTTTGGTCCTAAACCTGTGCACAAACTTGATATAGGTCGGTCCAAGTCAATCAACCATCAACTAAACAAGCCTGGTCCGGTCCAATCAGACTAATCCAAATCTAAATGGTTCAACCACCCTTGATGTGATTAGCTCTAAGATAACTCAATTAGATAGTTCAAGTTGGTCGGACCGGTTTGAACCTAAGTGGTTCGATCAAACCCGAAATCCGGACATAGTCAAATGGCTTCATCACTTGTTTAAAAATAACATGCATATAATACGAATTGAACCTTCTCTACTTGTGTAAATAATAACTACTGTTACCACCAAACTATGACCAACTTATTTGTTAAAAGAGAGTTGATTTGTTTTTTAAGTATATAAATATAAGATTAATGGGTTTGGGCGGATTGAATTGAATTAAAGCCGGTTTGAATTGAACCCAACCCATTCAATTTTATATAACTGAGTCATTAATGGGTTGACGGATTAGATAGATTGAATTGAAGCTCAATCCAAATCAAACCCAACCCAACCCAACCCGCCCAATTGCCACCGCTATTCATGACTCTTGACCGTGCTGGGTTTTTCCATCAATTTTTTATAGTTTTAGTACATTAGTTATTTGAATTTTAGCTAAATGTAAATTGGCAACTTGGCATCTACATTTGTAGTGTCATGGTACCAATCTATGGACCAGCTTCCATCTGTCATGGTGCATTTTGAAAGAAAGAAATCAGAGAATATTTTATGGAAAACACATGTAAAAGTTTCCTACTATAATGCTAGCTACTAATAAATGGAAAAGAACTGTACTTGGACAGACATCACAACCTTCTGCAGAGATCAAGCTACAATTTTTCCGCAGAGATGAAGGCACGGCTCGCATAGGATTGGAGAAGGTAAAATTAAAAAACCTAAATTAAGCATTTGATCATCTAGAAAGTTTATTTTCATTATCTAGGACATTATTTGACTTAGCTTACCTGGGGCATTCTTTTAGTCACCTCAGTTGCATACACCAAGTGATGGGAGATTCTTATTTATTTATTTTGGTAAAAGTGATGGAAAATTCAATCACCATGTTATCAATGTATTAGATCACTAAGAGATGTAAGGTATTAATTTCAGACATGAAAATCAAAATTCAAGACTAAAAGTGCCTACAGTACTCTACAAATACTATTTGTAAATCTGTAAATTTATAAATCAAGTATTTCACAAAGTTCTTTCCCTCATAAAATTTAGCTCAGAGAACTTTACTACATTGCAAAACAAAAGACAAAATAGAAAGGAACACATAAGCCAATAAACCATTTGTAAACACAGAAATCAATACATCACCATAGAAATCCTGATACAATAAAAATTTATAAATCAAAATGATATGAAGGCTATGTTTGGTTAATTGGTTTAAAGGAAAAAGTAGGAAAAGGTAAAAAACTTTTACAAACGTGGTATGGGTTTCCTTACCTTTTCTTTTCTTTTCCTATTTTTTCCTTTAAACCAAACACAATCTTAAAATGAAGAACAAGGAAAGGAAAAGAAAGACAAAAAGCAGAGTTCAAGTCAACTCAGATCCAACACATACACACACATATCAAATCTAACAAGGGGGCGCCCCACAATGCCACCTTGTGTATGTTCCCAATAAAAGGTCGGGATGTATTGTGGGGCATTGTGGGGTGCTGATGTGCACTCTAGACCATGGTTTTTAAGATCAAACCGATCAGGGGTCCGATTACTGGTTTGAACAGTCTGACCATTTGACCCGAACAGCTGGCCCATTCTGGCAAAAAAAATTAAAAATTAAAAATTTGAAAAATGGTCAAAACCGTTCAAACGGTTCAAACGGTTAACCAGCCAATTCAGCGGTTTGCTGACCAAAATCAACAGTTTTGGGGAAAAATGGAACCGATTAGGTGACCGGTTCTTGGTTTTTCCGGTCTGACCGTCCGGTTTTGAAAACCATGCTCTAGACTACAACGTTTTACAAATTTTACTAGCTAGGAATTAGACCTAGAGATGGCAAGCGCTCCCATTCCCAAGGTTCTCCTCATATCTGGTTACCTGATGCCGCTCATGGGTAGGGGTGGATTTGAGCTAAGTCGAGTCGAATAGTTAATTATTCGTGCTCATCTCATCAAGGTAGTACGAGGTTCGAGCTTAGTTCGAGCTAGAACTTTGAGTTTGAGCTCAGCTCGAGTCAAAAGCTTGTAAGCTCGAGCTCAATTTGAGAAAATTGTTTTATAAAAAATAAAAACTTTATATATAAATTTTTTTATTTGATATTTAAAAAATTAAGAACTATAATAATTAGTTATTATTATATATAAAAATAAAAATATTATATCTATAATATTTTTATTATATATATTATTTTCTATAATAATTATTATTATTATCTTATTTTTATTTTTATTATTATATGTATGTAGCTATTCGAGCTCGACTCGATTAATAAACGAACATGTAAATTGGACTCAAACTTAGCTTGAATCGAACTTTTCATAAGCTGAGCTCGAATAGCTCATGAAGAGCTCGACTCATGGTCGCCCCTACTCGTGGGTAGACCTGTTCATGGGCCGGGTGGCCCGACCCCCGGACAGGCTTGAACATGCTTATAGGCCCGCGGGCTTAAATTCATGCCAAAAAGCCCGGTCTGCAATAAATGTGATTATGTCCATTCGAATAAATTTTTTGATTTAAGAATGTAAATTTGTGTTTTAAAATATAAAAGAAAGGGAAAAATACCATCTTGTAGGCCCATTGTTCATTTAAATAGAAAAAAATACTATCTTAATTTTTTATTCTAATTTGAATAGGGAAAATTATTTTTTTTCAATTAGGTCAGGCTTCGGACTCGGGCTCGGGTTTCAGGCTTTTTACCAGGGCCGGGCTTGGGCCCAAGTTATAGGCCAGTTGGTCGGGCCGGGCTCGGGCTCGGGCCTAATATATTTTCATTAGTAACAAGTGAAAGCCCGACCCGAACACGACCCGCCCTGGCCCATGAATAGGTCTACTCGTGGGTATGGGCACCACAAGTTATCTCTTTAATGCTTCTTAAGCATTCAAGTTTGGTTTAAGCCCTAAGATCTAGTGAAAGAAAAAACAACAAAATTCTGAGATTTGGTTTATACTACGAATTGATGTATAAAAGCAGATCAAAATAGCAGATCCAATGCATACGAGTATAGATTGAGGTTTTAATGTGACATGCCTCAAAACTAAGCTTAACGAACTCCAATAGTGATGCTCAAGCTATGTATTTCACAATCTGATGAACTGAAGGTGAAAACACAATAGTTGTAACACACAAAACAGTAAAAAAATCTATGGAAATTAATTGACAAAAACTAGAAAGAAAACGAAGAGAACTAACTTAATTTTACCTTCTTGTAGCTGGAAATTTGTTTGTTGCGTGAAACTTTGACCTTTGAAACGCTGCTCCAAGTTCAACTACCATCGAAATCGAAAGGAGACGGGATGAACTTGCTTGTCTTATTTTCACTCTCCTTTTTATTGATGCAAATTCCGTGTTAGTTTTTTAAGCAAATTTGCATCCATACGGAATGCAAAATATCGATGGAAAATCAATTTTGCTCTTCCAATAATGATAAATTAAATATTAAACAAACAGTTTCAAACTTGAACTGGGTACAAATTTTGCACCCAATCAAGATTTGCACTGCAACCAAATATAGCCTTATGAAAAGAGTATAAATACAAATATGTATGGTCTAAGTACACACAAAATACAAAATTTTTCACTCAAGATATTTATATTTGTACTCCTTAAAACTGGGCCTTAATTTTCAGTATTAAAACAATTTCATAAATAAATTTTTCCAGTGTGTAGTGAGGTTTGTCTGAACTTCATCTTATAATCTTTTATTTTTCAGTTAGGGAAAAAATAAAACAGTTTTTACAAGTTTTTTTCTCACATCTACGTTAATACAATGGGCAAAGTTCAATCCTGAAAAAAAGAAAAAAAAAAAAAAAAAAAAGAAGCCTCACTCCGGAAGTCACCTAGGTTCTAAATTTATTTTATTTTATTTAGAGAATCATGGTTCAGATAAGAGGAAAAAGAGGGTGAATTTCTGATGGTCCACACCTAGGATCAATAGATGGAACTTGATGCATTAATAAGTTCTAACGCTTTCCAACACTAGGATATAAAAATAAGTTTATCTTTTTTCTAAGGGAAATTGTTTAAAACTCACCATGAGTTTTCAACATTTCTCTTAAATCCATCACAACTTTTTAAAATGTCTAAAACTCACAATGTCAATAAGTTTTTATTTTCCAAAACTCACCTTCCGTTAGTGTACCGTTAGTTCTTCCTTACAGAGGTGTCCATGTCAGCATAAATAACAATTTTCATAACTAAATTACACTTGAATGGTGTGTTAGAGGAAAAATGGTCTTTTCAGTTTTCAATTATATTGTTTTTTTTTTGCATTTTTAGTGTTAATGTTATAATTTCCAGGCTTTTTATACTCTCTGTTTTTTTTTACATTTTCTATTTTCTACAATCTATAAATTTTCCTGTATTTTTTTATTATTTATTTGCAATTTCTGTGTTTTTTGTATTTTTTTGTGTTTTTTTTACATTTTTTATTTTCTGATTTTGTTTTTCAATTTATATAGTTTCTATAATTTGAAAATAATTTTTTATTTTGTTTGAAATTTCTATAATTGTTTATATTTCTTTTTATAATTTCTATGTTTTTATGTATTTTATATTTGAAATATTTTTTGAACTTTTTTCAATCTTTTCATGACTAAATATTAAAATGGTAATATATTAACACCCGTTTTCTAATCTTTCTAATTCACACCAAGTAGACAGAAATGATAATTTAATTATCACACACACTCTAAGTAGGATAAATACTTGTATTTTTATTCCCTCTTATATTATGACATTAGAATTTGATTTTCAGATGGCACCAGTAATCAAGTGATCCCTAAGTGCCACGTGGCTACTTGAGTTATTTGTAGTTTGAGTAAAGGTGTCTCGCTCCAATAGGTTTTGTCTCAACAATTTTCTTTAGTATTGTTGTTCCCTCGAGCTTTTATTAGGGCCTAAGTCATTGTCCAATTTGAAGAATTCCGAGTTTTCAACTACATTGGGCTCTGCATCAAAGCATCAAAGTAGGTTTCTCCACTGATGAATCGGCTGTGTTCTGTCAAATTCATCAGAGGGTTATCCAACAAATTCCATTTCTTTGCTGCTTGGGATCAAATTCCTCTTCAGTCTCCACTTTTACTGCCCAATCCTGATCTCAGAGTGCCTATAAGAAAAATGGCTATGTCTAAAGTCTTTAATTTCAATTGGGATATCAAAGAACAATTGAACTGTCAGAATTTCAAATATTGATTATTTAATGGAATTTTCTTCTTTCAGCTAAATAGAAAATAACAAAAATAGAAAATCAAATGAAGAAAGAGGAAGAAGAAAACGTTAAGTAATTTACGAATCTTTTTTGCTTGTCTGGTAGGTTCTAGAGAAAAGGAATAAAGAAAAAGGGAACTTTTGTTACTTGATTCTAGACGTATTTATTTTCTGAGAACCATTGTAGAGAGAGAAACTTAATGTAGAAAGTAGAAACGAGTACCAACAATTTGTCAGTGGGCAACGGGCGTTATTCCCTCATCACGCTCCCATGTCTGAATGTAGCATTACTAATGGTGGAGTATCGGTGGTGGGGACAAGTAGGGTGAACAAGCAATGTTTTCAAAATCGAATTGGACCTGATGGTTAGACTGAAAAATCAGGAACTGGTCAGGTGACTGGTACGGTTTCAGTCTAAAATTGGTTTTTGGCCAAAAATCGTTAATTTGCTCAATAAATTACTGATACGGGTGGTTAAACTGTCGATCCACTTACCTGGATAATAATTTTTTATTTTTTTTTTATTTTTTTGTCAGAACAGACCATTCATTTGGTTTAAACGATTAAACTGTTCAACTCAAAAACTGGACCCCATAGGCCATAACGATTCCCTGTCCGATTCCATTTTAAAAACCTTATTATATAGTCTACAATTCCATGGGTTTAATACCTTAACTCAATTTTTTGGAGGAACACCGTATGAATATAATCATCTTAATTACTCGATCATCAGTGTTGGTTAATCATGTTTGTATATATGTAACATATACACATAAAATTCATATTTGCAGCATGCACATGAAATCCACGAGCCACATGGTCATACTATATGGAGTCTCCAATTCCATGGGTTTGATCCCCGAATTCTTTTTTTCGAGGATACCGAGTGACCATCTCAACTATATATATATATATATATATATATATATATTCGGTTATGGGAGAACAATCAATATACTTCCAGTTGGTCATCTGAACTACTTGATCATCATCATCATTATAATATATATATATATATATGAATAAACCGAACTTTTAAAAGGGGGTTCAAGCACACCAACCAATTCTAAAATAATCAGATAGGATTCCGGATTTTTGGGTTCCACTAGAAGTCCCAGTCGGGTAAAAGGACAATGTTGTTCGTTGGGTACTCGATTTGAAGACATGGCCCATCAAGCCAGATTTCCTTTAAATTTTGCCGGCCCAAGTGGCATCCCTATAAAATAACAGTTCATCATTATCAATAAATGCATCTGTTGGTAAACCTAGCAGAGATCAGGACATGGCAAGATGCAACTTGGTTTTTGGTGTGAGGGCCAAGTTGGGCCCAAAATTTTAAGGCTAGTTTAAGCTGAATTAATCTTCTAGGAATGTCAATGGATCGGGTTTGGTACGAGCCTTGTTTAACACAACCCGACCCATTGTGGATTTATTACTTAACCCAATAGGGCCGGATCAATGTGGATTTATCACTAAACCCAATCCATTGAAATCCCATATGTCAAGAATCACCCAGCCCATGTATTTGAATCATAATAATCTGTCTGCAGCAACTCATATAGGATTTACTAGTAATGCAATTTTATTCCCAAATTTGGTTTTCCATACTATTTTTATGCTTCAAAGAGGAAAGAATAGGAAAGAAGCAGAAGAGACAAAAGCATAACTGAAATATTTAAGAGTGATGTGAGTAATGATAAGGACATGGGTTGGTCAGACCTATATTTAAATACTGTGCCTTTAATGACATGGATCTGGTTTGGTGCATCAAGTGGGACCTAGGTATGTTTAACCAACCCATATCCCTTGAATTACTTTGATAAGTATTTATTGCCCCAGTCCTATGAGCATAATTAGGGCTGGTCAGGCCAGTTAGGGTTGGTTTTATGATCATTAGTGCGGAGGCTCATGCATTGATTATGCATGCCTTTGGCTGGTTATAGTAGATTTGGATTGAACCCCTTGATCATTGTCATGAAGGATTATGGGGTTTTGGGGTATCAATAATTCCAATTGAATAAAACTTTGACTTTTTCCTCTGAAAATTTGATAGAATACCTATTAATTCATATTTTAAAGTGTTATATAATTAAAATCTTAAAACCTTTTAGGCCATGTTTGGAAGTGTGCATTTATTTGTATTTGACATTCAACTTTTTCAAGTTTTATTTAAAAAATAAACATTTATTTCATATTGGGTGTTTGGTAGTCTTTTCTTCCAATAAGCACTTAAATAAGAAATTGTGACTCTTTTGTCCTTTATTTTCTTTCAAATTTTCAAAATATCCAATCCAAAGTGAATGAATAAAGTTACTTTTGTAAAAATACTTTGATAAAAGTGCTTTCATGTAAAATTACTTTTATAAAAGTGCTTTTGTAAAAATACTTTTCTTTTATAAAAATAGTTTTCACAAAACTACTTTTATAAAAGTGCCTTTGTAAAATTGCTTTCATAAAAGGGTATAATTGGTATTCTAAAAATTTATTGGAGAACTCTAGGAGAGATTTTTTGAATAAGTGCTTATTGTATGAACACTTAAAAAAAGCTGGAAATTGGGGCTTAAAAAATAAGTCCTTATTTTTAAAATAAGCACTTATTTCTCAAACACCAAATAGTGCTTAATGGTGTGGTTCCCACCTAAATAAGCACTTATTTTTAAACACTGCCAAACATAACCTTATAATTGGCACATTGTATTGATATTTTAAACCTTGGATGTAACAAGTCAAGATTTTACAAACTGTGCCAGCGGACAACTTCAACCAAGCAACCTACTTGCCACGTCCCTTTTGTAACTTACTTTGTTTGTTTGGTTAAAACGATTGTTCAAAACAACCATTATTTGAAGAACGAATTTTCAGCTAAAAATGATTCTTTTTCTCAAGTCAAATCTTTATCTCGAAAGAATCGATTCTTATAACGAGTTTGTAGCTGAAAAGTAATTAGTTCCAACAATTTCCTTGCATCCAAAGTAAAAATGACTCTTAAAATCACAAAATCCATCATAGCTAATCACCTCCTTTAGAATACTTTTGCCTAACCTATCCAGAGCACATAAACTGAAATTATGTTTCAGAGCTCCTACTAGGTGGGTGATTAAACTGGTTTGACCGAGCCATTAGATGCAGCTTGTGTTTGGTACTGTAGGTGTTTCAACCTACACTGTTTTGAGTTGAAATGTTATTTGTAGTTGAAACACGAACACTACTGTTTGTATTTGATTCTCATTTGATGATAAATGCGTTTTTCATCCACGTCAGCACCACATAAGTCTTCTTTCCTTTTTTCTTTTTTCTTTTTTTTTTGGTTCAAAAGCACATCAATCTGGGCAATGGCGTGTAGTATATCTGTTTGATCCTCAATAATCGTATCACCACACCTCACCACGATACCAGACATCCACCCGGTGAGCATCTTAAACTGTATTATTTTGGTAAACAGCTGGCAACTGCTTCTGGTGAGACAGAAATATCGGTTCTGGACCACTTTTGTTATAATCAGATACAAAGCAGATAATAGAAAAGCTTAACTGAAAACAAGTTCATGGGATATGGAAAGAGCAGTTGATTTGTTACTACTTTTTTTTTTATCTCTGAAAGTCTTGCAACAGCATCGTTACAATATGTAAATAAATCTAAACAATGAAAAAGCTCACGAACTAGCTGTAGAGCCTGAATCCGGGGAACCGAATGCTAGTATCATGCTGGTGCCCCTAATTGCTGAAAAAATGAGTAACTATTCCAGAATTTAACCTCTGTAGAGAAGAATGCAGGTGATACTATTTCAGATCGAAACTAGACCAAATAAACAACTAGCCCTTCACCTTCGTGGAAAGGTATTAACAACAACAATATAACCAAGCAGATTTCGTGCTAATTTGTGCTTCCATCCATGATTTAAATGGAACAATAAATGTAACACACTAATCCTACTGAAACTCAACCTCTCGTTCATGAAAACAAATACAAGTCTTAAAAAGATTGCTTCCAGCTCTCTTCCCCCGGTTGGAATCCCTGAAAATATTACACAAATAAATCCATGGTTTACACAGAAACAGTGATTGTGGCAGAACACCCAGTAACATTCCTTAACACAGACCTCAATTTCACAAGCCTTAACTCGAGCAGCATCCGACTCTCTTCAGTGCTGACACATCATCCTTGATATTTATTCTCTCTCCTTTGCTGGGAATGGTTGATGCAGCTCCCTCATCGCCTGTCTCCACTGCTTTTTTGCTCACAATACGGTAGATCTGAGTCAGGACTTCCGCAAATGCATTGTCCACATTGGTTGCTTCCAACGCAGAGGTCTCCATGAAGTAGAGTGATTCCCTCTCAGCAAAGGATTTTCCATCGTCGGTGGAGACGGCCACAAGATGACGAAGGTCAGACTTATTTCCAATGAGCATGACAACAATGTTGGGGTCGGTATGGTCCCTCAACTCCTTTAACCACCTCTCAACATTCTCAAAAGTAGAATGTCGAGTGACATCATACACAAGCAGTGCACCAACTGCCCCTCGGTAGTAAGCACTAGTGATGGCCCGGTACCTGTAGAAAGAGGATAGATCAGAAAACCCATCAAGCATGTTTCCCATTATCAAAAACACAAGAAACCTAGTTTGCATTTTGCACGAAGGCCTCCTCATTACTTGTTAATGGTAAAGAAATATCTTAATAATGACTACTCTGCCACTTCAAATTGAACTATATCTTCATGCTCTCAGATGCCTCACCAGAGTGAAATTGGAAATATAATGCAAATTATCAGGAACTGGAATGAAGAACAACCAAATGCCCAAAATAGGTAGTAGGAAGCATGCTTTGAGGGATCCAGTTTTGAAGTCTAGTAAGACAAGCCAAATATATGCAAAGAACACATTAGTTGCTATCATGTTTCAAGTTATTTTCAGCATGATAGTTTAATATATTTTCATTGTATGACCTACTGGATGGAATTCCTGTTTCTAAATATGGCACAAATGTCAAGTTATGAGGACCCTAGACCACATACAGTTACTCTTGCCCCCAACTAGATGGTCGGCTTTATCAGATAATCCACAGATTCCAGGATAAAGTTGTAAGAATGGTATCAAGACAGAAAAACAGAGCAAGAACTTCTTATTCATATATTCAGTTTACATGTACAGAGATAATATATATATATATAGAGCAGTGATGAGTCACTGACTTAGCCCACATGTCCACGTGGCTGATTACAGCTGTCGGTTGGTTATAACCAACTGTAGTATTCTAACATTCTAACACCCCCCTCTCAAGTTGGAGCAGCCTGGATGCCCAACTTGGACAGATGAGAAAAGAAACAATCTGTGGAGACAGCTTTGGTGAAGAGATCTGCTGGTTGTGAGGTGCTAGAAACATGAGTGGTTGTCAATTCGCCCCGTTGGATGAGATCACGGATAAAATGACAGTCAATTTCAATGTGTTTGGTGTGCTCACGGAAGACGGGGTTGGCAGCAATGTGTAATGCGGCTTTGCTGTCACAGTGAAGAGTGGGAGGTGTGGAGAGGTTGACTTGTAGTTCAGTAAGAATCCTCTTTAACCACATTAACTCGATGAAGTAACGGCCTTGGCTCTGTACTCTGTTTCAGCAGAGCAGCGACAGTGTGCTGCTTCTTTGATTTCCATGATAGAGGAGAGTTTCCGAGTAAAGTCAAATAGCCTGTGGTGGAGTGACAAGTCAGGGGACAGCTGGCCCAGTCAGAATAACAAAATCCACGGAGTTGGAGAGGACTGGAGGTTGAGAAGAAAATGCCATAGGTCACAGTGCCTTTGATGTAGCGTACCACTCCTAAAGCTGCATCAAAATGTTCTTGTTTGGGGTCTTGCATAAATTGATTTAAATAGTTGGCAGCAAAACAAATGTCTGGTCTTGTTGCTGTTAAGTAGATAAATCAACCTATCAAACAGCAATACTGGACTGGATCTGAATATGCTGGATTGGAGGTGTCAGTGAAATGTCTTTGGGGTTCCATGGGTGTAGGACAAGACTTGCAATCCATCATATTTGTGTCTCGGATGATGTCAAAAGCATACTTTTGTTGACTGAGAAAGATGCCAGCACTTGATGATACCTCTAGTCCAAGAAAAAAGGTAAGTGGGCCCAAATCTTTGATCCCAAATAGACCATCGAGGTGTTTCTTGAGAGTGAGAATGCAAGTGGTGTCATTTCCTATAATAATGACATCATCAACATATACCAAAACAACAACAAAGGAGAATCCAGACTGAGTGTGAAGAGAGAATGATCAGATGGCAATCGTTTGTAACCCAAGGATGACAGTGACAATGTGAATTTCTCAAACCACATTCGGGAGGCTTGCTTGAGGCTGTAAAGAGACTTATTCAATTTACAAACATGGTTGGGGAGATTATTCCCAAACCCTTGCAAAATGGTCATGTACACTTCTTCATGGAGGTAGTGGTACTATCAGCCTTGAAGCGTTCTATAGTACTATCAGCCTTGTATTTGATGCGGTAGACCCACTTTGACCCAATGGGTTTCTTGCCAGGAGGTAGTGGTACAATGAACCAAGTGTTGTTTTGTTCTAGGGCTGCAACTTCATCAACCATTGCTTAACGCCATCGTGGGTCTTTGGCTGCTTGGGTGTCGGTCTTGGGTTCACCTTGAAGCAAGATGGGTTTGGGCTAGCGAAGGAGGAAGTTGATAAATGTAGTCATGGAGATGAACAGGGACAGTGGTATTGCGGCGTGGGTGGGTGATTGGTGATGATGGTGAGTCTAGTGGGTGATGGGCAGTGGGTTCAAGTGTTTCAATGTGGCTATGTTGAGGAGGTGTTAATGGTGTAGAATTGATGGCTTGAGTGGGTTCAGCCATAGGAGGTTGGCTTGTTTGGGTTTGGTGTTGGGTAGTGTCAATGGTGATAGGTTGGCTAGGGTAATCAAAATCGTCTAGGGGTGGTAGAGGAATGATAGATGTGTTGGGTTGAGTAAGTAATGGCCCATTCTTGAATGGGAAATGATTCTCATAAAAAAATGACCTCTTGTGGTGAAGATTTTATGAGTTTCTAGGTTGTAAACTCTATAACCATGTTGACCATGTGGGTAGCCCACAAAGACACAAGGATGGGCTCGAGGGGCAAATTTGTCATGTGGACATAGCCGTAATTGGGCATAACAGAGGCAGCCAAAAACCTGTAGGTGATGTTAGGATGGGAATTTGTGAAACAAGGCTTCATATGGAGAGACATTGGATAGTAGTGGGGTGGGTAGTAAGTTTATGATATAGGCTGCAGTGAGTAGACATTCTCCTCAAAAAACCAATGGGAAGGGAGGCTTGAAACATTAATAACCGTGCCACCTCCAATAGATGACGGTGTTTTATTTCTGCCACCCCATTTTGTTGGGGTGTGTCCATACATGAGGTTTGATGCAGTATCACAGAAAATCATAAAGAACAGCCCATGATTATGAGATTTGGCAGATGGATGTCAAAACTGCATTCCTGAATGGAGATCTTACTGAAGATATCTATATGCAGCAGCCGCAAGGCTTCATTGTTGCGGGTCAGAAAAACATGGTATGTAAACTTAATAGATCCATTTATGGACTTAAGCAAACTTCTAGAAGTTGGAACATCCGTTTTGACTCTGCTGTCAAATCGTTTGACTTCGAGCAGAATCCGGATGAACCCTGTGTCTACAGAAAGTACAGTGGAAATAAGGTTACCTTCTTGGTTCTGTATGTAGATGACATTCTACTCATTGGGAATGATGTAGAAATGTTAACTACGGTGAAAGTATGGCTTTCACAGCAATTCTCCATGAAAGATCTTGGAGAAACCAGAGATAGATCGAAACGGATAATAGGATTATCCCAACCTGCTTACATTGACAAAATAGTTAAAAGATACAACATGGAGAACTCCAAGAAAGGAAATGTTCCTTTCAGACACGGAGTCACTCTCTCCAAAAAGATATCTCCCAAGACTTCTGAGGAGATTGATGGCGTGAAAGACGTTCTCTATGCCTCTGCCGTAGGAAGCATCATGTATGCTATGCTGTGCACTCGTCTTGACATTGCTCAGGCGGTGAGTGTAGTAAGCAGATTTCAGGCCAACCCAGGGCAGGAGCACTGGGCTACTATGAAAAACATACTTAAGTACCTTCGAAGGACAAAAGAGTTTTGTCTAGTATTCGATGGTAGCTCACTACAGATCCAAGGGTATACAAATGCCGATATCCAGTCAAATCCAGATGATAGAAAGTCTACATCTGGATATGTTTTCACAATAGGATCATGTGTTGTTTGCTAAAAAAGCAGCAAACAGAGGTCCACTGCATACTCCACGACCGAGGTCGAGTACATTGCCGCAAGTGAGGCTGCCAAAGAAGCCATGTGGATGAAGAATTTCGTTCACGAGTTGGGAGTAGTTTCGTCCAGTACATCACCCATCCCATTGTTGTGTGACAACAATGGAGCCATTGCTCAGGCTAAGGAGCCACGAGCCCACTCGAAGTCGAAGCACATCAAGAGGAAGTACCACGTACTGCGGGAGATTGTTGGTAGAGGGGACGTCTTGATTCAGAATGTAGCGTCAGCGAAAAATGTAGCAGACCCATTGACGAAGCCACTATCACAGAAAGTGTTTGAGAAACACGTGGAAAGCATGAGACTCTAGCTTGTACCTGATTGGACCTAAGTGCAAGTGAGAGCTGTTAAACAGTTTTGTATGCCCTTAGCTTCAATCAGAATGATGTACTTTATAAGCTTATTGTAAATGAATAAAAGTGCATATTTGATTCATGTTCCCTTGGTATGTTTCTGTGTAATAACCTTAAACTGGACACTTAATGAGACTCGTGTTAGTTTAGAATGTTCATAGTCAGTGGGTCGGTCTAGGGAGACATATCCTGACAAAGCTGACACTGTGGTGCCACCAAGTCAGTTGGGGTGACCTGTCTCAGCTGCCAGGGTGAGACCCTAGGCACATACAGTGTAGGATTAATTAAATCTATGAACTGGACCAGATTTCCAGTATTGCCCTAGACCGTGGAGATTAATGGGCAAAACTGAAAAGTTACACCCGACCCCTAGACTCGATTATGATACTGCACTGGGTATCGGATTGGACTGTCTTTGATATACTAATCAGTGAGATCCTTAGCGGAGGTCAAAACCTGGGTATGTTGAAACAGTCTAAGAATTCATCTGAGTGGGTGATCATAGTGACAGGATCAGCCCTTTTGTCGGACAAAGGTAATGATCGGGGATGCACTCTCACTGATGGAAACCAAGACTGTCGGCAGCCGATTTCAATCGTTGAAATTTGTTTTGTAAAATATATTTTATATGAGATATAAAAGTATATATATTATGGTTTCGAAATGATTTGCAAAAGGTTTTAATTCCCGGGATCCATATAAGCAAAGAGTGCAACATTGTTCCTTGCAGCTGAGGGAGAGATATTCTCTTGTCGGACAGTGTGATCATTATGGATTGAGAGGTTAAGTGTAAGACCATTGAGGATAATACCTGATGGGCTAATCTTGCATCTGCCCAAAGTCCCTAGGTGTTACAAGGTGGCTTGGCCCAGGGACCACTGAGGGTAAGTGTTGGGCCCATAGAGCCCATTTGATGGGTTTCAGGGGGTGCACTGTCCATAACAGTGTATTCGACCAAGACTTGTAACAAATGTTGGGCCAAACCCATGTGGCTGATGTGTAGATCAATGCTTGGGTCCCACGCCATACAAGGAAGCCCAACTGGGCAGTAGTTAGGAAGGTTAAGTAAGCACATAAGCTTAATGGGCCTAAAGCCCATTTCGAACTAGGCTATTTAATTAGTTAATTATGGGGCGAATTCTGAGATCGATTAGCAGATAGGATAGGGTTAAGACCCTATCCACTCAAAGAGTCCAGATCTGAATGTGATTTAGATCTAGAAACCTCCTAATGAGATTAGGAGAAAGCTGATCTAATCTGCAGATAAGGGTTTATCCTTATCACCTGAAGAGAATGCTGATCCAAATATGATTTGATAAGCAGCTCCTAATTGGATTAGGAGCTGATCCTTTAGGTTAGCAAAAGAATGAGGGGACAGCCTTTAAAAGAATGAGAGTTATTCACATCCTCTTGAGTGTTGAAATCACAAAAGGAAGAATAAAGCATCCCTGCATAATTATTTCTTGCCGCCCCTGTTTGCCAGTTCGATTTCCAGCTGTGGGAGAAGTCAAGATTCGATCTTGACATCAATTCTTTGATAAAGAACCAATAAGAAGCTGTGTTCACGTGCCATCCTGCTGATTCTTGCGAAGGACAGAGTTCTTAGAGAACATTACCGATTCTGCTCCACCCCGCACTGCGCCATTTTCAGTGGAAACAGTCTTAGAAACCTTTCTTGGGCGTGAACACCTTCGTTGGGGGATACTATTTCTCCGTATCAGGTATAATCCTCTCCTACTCCTTTTGGTTCAAATCTGGTTCAGTTTATAATTCAAGAATGATCCTTGAAAATATGATTTTCTAAATAGGGAATGTGATTCCCAATTGAAAGGAGAGAAAAATTTTTGAAATTCGCCCCCTTATTCCGCATTCTTTGGGCATCCATATGATGGATCTCTCATCCCCTCAAGTGTCAATGGTGATAGGTGGGCTAGGGTAATCAAAATCGTCTAGGGGTGGTAGAGGAATGATATATGTGTTGGGTTAAGTAATGGCCCATTCTTGAATGGGAAATGATTCTCATAAAAAATGACATCTCTTGTGGTGAAGATCTTATTTGTTTCTAGGTTGTAAACTCTGTAACCACGTTGACCATGTGGGTAGCCCACAAAGACACAAGGATGGGCTCGAGGGGCAAATTTGTCATGTGGACGTGGTCGTAATTGGGCATAGCATAGGCAGCCAAAAACCTGTAGGTGATGGTAGGATGGGAATTTGTGAAACAAGGCTTCATATGGAGAGACATTGGATAGTAGTGGGGTGGGTAGTAAGTTCATGATATAGGCTGTAGTGAGTAGACATTCTCCTCAAAAAACCAATGGGAAGGGAGGCTTGAAACATTAATAACCGTGCCACCTCCAATAGATGACGGTGTTTTCTTTCTGCCACCCCATTTTGTTGGGGTGTGTCCACACATGAGGTTTGATGCAGTATCCCTTGTGAAGCAAGGTAATGTTGAACTAGCACAGACATGAATTCAGACCCATTATCACTACGAATTTGTTTAATAGAAGCATTAAACTGTCTAGTGACCATTGCACAAAAAGAAATCAAGTACTGACCAACCTCTGACTTGTGCTTTAATAGGTATACCCAAGTACATCTTGTGTCATCATCTACCAAGGAAAGAAAATATCTAGCACCACAATGAGAGGGGGTTTTATAACCTCCCCATATATCACAATGTACCAAAGAAAAAGGTTCTTTGCTGCAAGTGCTGCTGATCGAGAATGGCAAACAAGCTTGTTTGGCCCGATAGCATGTATCACAACATGGCATCAGAACAGAAATGGAGATCCCATGAATGAGAGCTAAACGAGATCGGGAGGCGTGCCCCAAATGCATATGCCAAATTGAAGAACTGATAGTGGTGGACTGATGAGCCCTAATTGAATGGGTAACAGTGGTGGAGTGGTGGAATCTGAAATGGTATAACCCATTGCAGAGCTCACCCATCCCAATCACAGTCTTGGAGAGTGGGTCCTGAAGAATGCAATAATGTGGAAAAAAAAATGGCAATACAATTTAGTTGTTGTGTGATCTTGCTTACCGACAAAAGATTGCAATGAAATGTGGGAACATGCATAACATCTTGAAGGATATGTGACCCAATGGTGATGGACCCACGCAAATTTGTGCAGGTCAGTGATCCATCTGGAAGACGGATGCTTGTGGGTGTGACAGTAATAGAGGTATCAAACCAGGCATCGTTTGACACCCATGTGGTCCGAAGCACCAATGTCAATAATCCATTCAATGGCAGGAGCAATGTTCTTACCAGCTGAGACTGAGGCTGCAAAATTCAGGAGAGAGATCAATTGAGTGTATTGGTTCATAGTTAGGCCAACCACCAGTGAGCTCTGATTCATTGATATATTTGGTTGGTCTGTATTATCTGTAACTGCGAGAGCAGCAGTTCGGGTGTTTTTACCAGAATAATCAGTTGGTGTTTTGTCATTTCAGCGTCGATTCCAGTTTGGGGGATATCCAAAGAGAGCATAACATCGACCCTTGGTGTGGCCGTTCTTTTTGCAATGGTCACACCGGAGTTTTGGTCATGACATCCCGATACCTTTATCCTTTTCCGTGAGTGCAAAAGCTTGAGGTTGCAAAGAGCGGGGAACCATCATCTGTTGGTGACGCTCCCCTTGTATTACGAGGGCATAGGCCTTGTTTAAGGTAGGCAAAGGCTCAAATCCAAGAATGTTTGATCGAACCGTTTAAACGATTCGTTGAAACCCATTAAAAATTGATGAAACCTGTCTCTGTTACGCTCCATCGAGAAAATCTTGGCAGCTCCAGAAGTGCATCAGGGTACACCATGAGAGAATTTAGTTCGTCCCAAAGTGTCTTAAGTTTTGTAAAGTATGCACTGACAGTGAGATCGTCTTGACGTAGCAGTGCCAAGTCTCATTTCAGTTCGTATATTCAAGGGATGTTACCTTGTGAAAAACGATCCTGGAGCTCTTTCCAGATTTCTGTTGCTGTATCAACGAATGCTACGCTGTTGTAGACTTCCTTCGCTAAGGAGTTGAAGATCCACGCAATGACCACCGCATTGCATTTGGTCCAAGAACTGAATTCTGGAGCACCAGCTGCTAGTTTTGGCATAGATCCATCAACAAAGACTAATTTGTTCTTTGATTTTAGAGCATTGATCATTGCTCTTTGCCGCATGGGATAATTGTCGCCAGTGAGAGGACAGGACACAAGCATCATTCCTGGACTGTCCGAAGGAGAAAGAAAATAAGGAGAGCTGTGCTCAGTCTCCATGAGAATGGAAAGAACAGTTGCAGAGAAATAGCTCAATCAAGAAAGCACGTCCGTGGCTGAGTCAAGAGTTGCAGGGAGACGACCGGATCCAGAATCGTTGAGTAGAGGGAGCACGGCTGGATCAAGAATCGTTGAGCAAGCACCAATCACAGTTAAGCCAGGAGCTGCAGCCTGATCAAGATTTGTAGAGAGGAAACGAGACGCGTCGGTGAACGGCTGGATCAAGAATCGCTGGGCAGAGGAAGCACAGCTTGATCAAGGTCCGCCGAACTCAGACCAAATCAAAATTTGCAGAAGAGAAACAGGAAACGCAGAGGAAGCAAGGAGACACGGATCGCAGCTCTGATACCATGTAAGAATGGTATTGAGACAGAAAAACAGAGCAAGAACTTCTTATTCATATATTCGGTTTACATGTACAAAGATATATATATGTATATAAAGCAGTGATGAGTCACCGACTTAGCCCATGTGTCCACATGGCTGATTACAGCTGTCGGTTGGTTATAACCAACCGTAGTATTCTAACATTCTACAAAAGTATTATTCAGTCTTCATAAAAAGCACAAATATCCAACCAAGAGCAAGGTGTAAACATGGTAAATTTCCAATAAAAGCACCCCCCCCCCGCCAAAAAAAAATGATAGTGCAGCAAACGGATTAGGTTGAAATCGGATAGGGGTGTATCCACATCCAACCCAATAAGAATCTAAGAGATTTAAATTCTATCTGATATCCGACAGATTTGTAAAACATTCAAATCCAATTCATTTACAAATCTGGATATCTGATTCAACTAAAGTATCTTCAAATCTATATAAACAATATATATATATATATACCCTAAATGGAAAAACAAGTTGATCCAAATTCAATCCAATTAATAAGCAGATCATATTTCCATATCTGATTATAGCTAAATGGATATCCAAACAAATCAGACTTGAATACGAATCAGTTAACTCTGACCTATTTGCAGTCCTACCCAATGAGACCTTTTTTGACACCAAGTTTTGCCAGAAGAAAATTCTATTTGCTCTCCTCAGCTCCCCCCACAATGTAGAATATTTCCACTTCCAACCTTTACCCCACTCATTGCACCCAATTTTTTTACATTTAATGATTCATTTGCCAAAAAAAAAAACATTTCTCCCTACGGAAACCTTAAAACCCATTTCCCTAGAAAGAATTAGGCCATCCTGGAACCTCTAAAACCAAGCTCCCTTATAATTTCAATTTACACTCCAGAATAAAATACCTCTTGATATTTTCCAAACGGTTCCATGGAAGGCTAACATCTTGGTTATGAATTATGTAGGATCAGAAGATAGCTACAAAGACACAATGACATGGAACGTAAATTCATAATCTAGGATTTCATGATTTATCTATTTGTCGTAGTACAGGCATGTTTCTTCTTTCTCATCTATATATAGTCTGGCCATGATGGCTTTTTGTGTGAACTATAAAAGTAGTTGATGTAGTTTATAAAGAAGCTTTTCGTCTTATTTAGATTAGAAAAATAGTTTTACGTCTTTCATCATCATCCAAGCTTATCCCAAATATATGGGGTCGGCTACAAGAATCCTGTTTTGCCATTCCATTCTGTTTAATGTCCTATCCATTGTTAAATTGTGAGTGCTTAAATCATTTCTTACTAATTCTACCCATGTCCGTTTTGGTCTACCCCTAGCCCCTTCTAGCCCCTTCAACTATCCTTCCTAATTGTTTAACCTGTTCATTTCAGCATACACATTTCTGCCACTTTTTTTTTTCTTTTGAAGGGCTACACAACCCGGGGGGGTAGCCCATCCCCCAACCCATGATTCGATCCCAAGTCTCCGCTAGAACCGCTATGACCTGCAGCTGTTTTTATAGCTTTCATCATCATCCAAGCTTATCCCAAATATATGGGGTCGGCTACAAGAATCCTGTTTTGCCATTCCATTCTGTTTAATGTCCTATCCATTGTTAAATTGTGAGTGCTTAAATCATTTCTTACTAATTCTACCCATGTCCGTTTTGGTCTACCCCTAGCCCCTTCTAGCCCCTTCAACTATCCTTCCTAATTGTTTAACCTGTTCATTTCAGCATACACATTTCTGCCACTTTTTTTTTTCTTTTGAAGGGCTACACAACCCGGGGGGGTAGCCCATCCCCCAACCCATGATTCGATCCCAAGTCTCCGCTAGAACCGCTATGACCTGCAGCTGTTTTTATAGTTTTCCTTTTAATGTAAGTGGTATGCGCCTATCACACAAGAGTTTTATATATTTCACTTGTAAAGTACATTGCTTTTCATGTTAAGTGGGATTGACCACACCATAGAAAAAGATATATACTGTGTTTGGTATTTTGATGAGCAAATGAGGATTAAATATTGTGACTACAGTATATTGTGGTTTGTACTTCTCCTTAACCCCCAGAGTAAATGTAGTGTCTCCTGGTACATGAAAGGTGATTCAGGGGTTTAATTGGACAAATTTCATCCTCAGACAAGTCTTAATTATTTTCAATCCCTTTAAACCCTAGTTACTTCCCTAGCTAGTCAGAGAAACCCTAAAGTTAAAATCACCCCCTTATTTAATTTCCTAGGCTCAAGAGAAGTTAATCCTAGCACAGCCATCCTTAGCATATCATCCTACCTAAACTCATTTTCACACCCTTTGATTAGATTTCCCTCATCACCTTTCTTGTGATTTCTCTCTTACTGTAGAATGATCAATACTACTGACTGTAACTAAATATCAAGCCTCATCATTATCTAAGGCTTCTAAGCCTTATCCCAACTATATTGGGATCGGCTACATGAATCCTGTTTTGCCATTCTGTTTTGCTTATTACTAAATATCAAGCCTATTAACCTGTAAGTCCATCACTCTCCATCCTAGATCCCTTTAACCGCTTGTCCACCTAAACTATTTTATCACTAGTCCAGACACAAAACTTCCTTAGTCTGTCCTGTTTACAAATATCAACTAAAAACCATCCATTTAAATCCTCAACATTGGCAAAATGACAAGTCATAACAGGTTAACAAGCCTCCAAAAAAATTAAAAAAAAAAAAGATTTGGGAGAAGGGGCCATTGCTCCACTACAGGGAGCAGGCATGTCAACAGAAAAAAAGAGACTACATACCTGTTCACACCTACTCTCTTCTCCTTCTCATGCCCCCACTACCTCAGTGACTCCACAAAGAGGTCATTGCCTTTTTCTTTGCACATCTGGTTTCTCTCATTAGGGAGAAGGGGTTCTTCATCAGGTATCATGAGAAGATGTACAAAGCCATCAGTTTTGGACTTAGAGTATGCATGATTTAGGATTTGTAGTTTGTACTTCTGCCCCAAATGTTTTCAAGTCTGTATTTACCCCACCATTATAAACTCATTTTGACATGTACTCCCTACACTAAAAAAGCATCCAAACATGTAGTTCTATATCTAAATGACTAATTGCATCAATTTAGTTATTTTGCCAGAATTTTGAACCATTCATCCATCAAAAACAAAATTCAAAATTTCAACACGATATGCCCCGTATCAGGTGTATGGTATCATATCAGCCGGTGGCCAATACACCATTTTTAAGGTCTTTCCCAAAACAGTTGGTTTTAAATGTTAAAAACACTAAGATTCTTTTATCAAAAACCATTCTGAATTTTATTAATATGAATATTAAAAAGTACAAGTAGTTTTATTAATATGAATATTAATATGAAGCCTCAGTTAACCACCTCTTATAATTCATTACATTCCCCCCCACCCCACCCCTTGGGATCAGTCACCACAATATTTCATTTCTTAATGCCCCTTCTTTTGCTACCTTTCAAAAAAAAATGCCCCTTCTTTTGCCAAACTGTCTGCCAGTCCATTGGCTAAACATTGCACCCAAGTATCAGTTCAACTCCCTCATAAGCTTTTTTTATCTCCTCTATAATGTGCCTGTACCTCCAAAAGCCTTCCATGTTTTACTTCAATCATCCAACTATAACACAAAAGTCCCCTTCATAATAAGATTTCTGTAATTCAATCATTTACCCTTCTAAGTCCAACACTGTTCACAACTTAACCCTTGTTGAGTCTTCAATAACTAAAATTACAAAACCAATTTCTTTATATATGCACAAAGAATTTAGGACCTTATAATCAACTCGTTTGGGCTTGTCAAAAAGGGCTCGGTTGGGGGACCAAGGGCAGAGCCCCCACCCTAGCCACTTATCTTGAAAAGGTGCACAGTTGGGTTGAAGCACATGCCTAAGATAAGGCACAAAATTTACTAGGTGCATGCCTAGGCAAACCAGTGTGACCTTTTCAAAGGAGCTGCACCTGGACCGAGGTGAGGCACACACCTTGAAATGCACTTCACCTATGCATATGCCCAATTTCAACATCAGATACTAAATAAGACGGAAAGATCATGGAATCTAAAAGTAAACCTATCTACCATAGCAAAGGAATACCTTCATGGAATATACTAACAAGTGAGTGAACCCAAGTGAACCCAAGAACATGCTATAACAGCATTTCATCCAACTTGCTGGAATTTGAGTTGATCCATGGATTTCAGTCACTAAAAAATCAGGTTAACTCTTATTTCACATGTTTGATGAGATTAAGTTTAAACCCTATCCAATAAACAAAAAACCCAACATCTCACAATGATTTGGTTGTGAAGGTACAAGCACTATTTTCAAGGTAAAGCATAGAAAGTTGATCCAAGATAACATCCAAGTTGAGAATGAAATAGAATGATGATAATTCTCATATAGGAGAAACAAAAGGATCAATAACCATGAGCTGACCAAAGACCTTTCCCTTGTTGACATGCTAAAGAATCATAACCACTCAATTTAGGGCTGTCCCAGAGCTCATGTCTGCTTCTTTTGAAGTTTAAAGAATGAACCTTATAACCACTCAATTTCCCTTGTTGAAAGGGCTGTCCCAGACCTTTCCTCTTGCCTTATTCCAACTACCATGTCTCATGATTCCTTGACCTAATGCTAGTGGGCAATTTGTTGTTATGTTGGGATAGTTTGACAAAGAAGTTCAGGAAAAGAAGCAATGCTGATCATTGTTTTAATAAAATCTGTAATTAAAGGTAGCATTATAGAAAACAAGAAAACAAGAGATTGTAGGATACCAAAACAATATTTTTTCTATTCTTAATAAAAGTTTCTGTTATTGATAAAAAACAATATTTTTCTAGTGAAAAAGGTTAGCATACACCTTGCTTAAAGTAGCATAAACCTATACTGAGAAAGGAATATCCTAATATGAACTGTAGAGACTGTTCATCATATCAAATTGTAGTGAAAATTATCAACAAAAAGGAATATCTTGTCAAAAACCAGCACTGTAGTAAAATGGCCATTAACTCTCTCCAAATATGTCAGATTTACAAGATCATGGTCCTATTGGATTTTTTTTCATTATACAATGTTGGTCCTGGCTATCTGGAGTTTTGGGAGGGGTAGACTGGATACAGTCCTAACCTTTTGGCATTTTTTTGCACAAAGTGGCTGCTCTGAGACTCAAACCTGTGTTCTCATGATTGCCAGCCCAAGATTTTACCATTACACCAAGTAATGGCCCCTACCTTTAGGGATGCAACTTGAGTGGCCTCAGGTTAAGAATTTGTAAAAATTTGAATGGGCCCGGCCAGAAAGTCTGGGCTTGATACAGTTCAACTCGGGTACCCAACTTGCTCCTCTACCTACCTTGGTCTTATTGGATAATGACTCACTAACTTCTCTAATGACACCAAAATCATGTAAAACTAACTAGTTTTGGCTCTTGCAAAATAGGACAAAGAATAGTGAAGTGACTGATTCTGACTGCAACTTCTCAAAATTCTAAAAACTGTGTAAAAGACTTTTTGAACTATTATGATCCTCTAAGATGGTTAACCCTGTGCCGAAAACACTAACAGATTGGAAAACAATTTTTTAAAAAATTCATTTGCCAGATTCCAAATTACACAAAAATTATGATTTTGCTACTGGTATAAGAAATCAAGAATATGAAGAAACTTGATTTTTTTTATTCCATAGTTTCTTCTTCCCTTGTTTATATAAGCTCGAACTCAAGCCGGATCACTGAATTCAGCAACCATAATGATGAATAAAATGATTTACTGAGAAACTCAACAGAGTTTCTGCATGGATGGTCATAACTTAGTTCTCAAAAACTTTTGTTTTATTATTATTTTATTTTTCATATTTTCATAAAATGTAAATGCATAGTAGTTTTATCTATTAACTTTCCACCCTAGCAAACTATATCCTTCCCCAAGAAAAAACCTCTCCCCAACCTCAAGATTTCTTCTCACTGAGATGGGCTTCAACTTAGTCATCCACCAAACACTGAGAAAATCTTCAACTTTTTGTCCATCAAAAGAGAAAACTACAACATTCTAATATCAAAGATCTCTTATAGCGTACAATCCAATCAAAGGTCCATCTAGCTATGTGAATTCTCCTTAAAAGGAAAGACATCAAAACCTTGATGCTATAGTAGCTGTTCTATTGATCCTAGTCCAGAACCAAGCAATTAAGACAAGCACCAAATCTAAGACATCAAAGGGAGACAAGATCCAATGCTTCAAAACTTTTTTTTTTATAAAGGAAAGGTATTGTGTTGTGGTATAAAGCTGAAAGGAGTAGCCTATACAAAGCAAAAAAATAAAAATAAAAATAAAAAGAATTATACGGGCAAGAGCCAGAAACCCTCCAAAAAATGGCTGAAGACCTCTTGGCAGCTTATTACAAAGAAATCTCCAGATAAGAACTCCTGAAATGAGGCAGTATAAAAAGAAACTTGCAGAAAAGGAGAAAGAAAAAGGTAGAAGCAATAGCCATTAATAGTTCATCACTTTGGGATGTTTTGCCCTCAAACACTCTGCTCTGCTGTTCCTCTTCATCCAGACCCACCAAAGAACAGCAAGGATAAGGCCTCCAAACCTTCTTACCTCTACTTCTAAGACCCTTAATCATCCAAGATATTTGTCATCTAGATTAACTATCTATCTGTGTCCCCAAGTCTCACAACTCGGTTATGGTTTGTCCCACTAGAGGTGGCATATCATTGATGAGCTATACCGTGGAGCTAAAGAGCAAGAGTAGGTCTGTAGGCATGATATTATGAGAAAAACATGGGGGTGAATTACCTAGGCAAAGGCAAGAAAGTTAATTGGAGTTAGAAGAATTTACTGAAAGCTGGATATCGTTTGACACTGCTTTTGATCAACTAACTGGGTTTTACAAATTTCTATTGTAGACTGTTCTCCTCTTATAAGTAATGGTATAAAAACAAGGTGCAGACATAGATATGAAGATTGATTTATGCATAATGAAAAGGCCACTTGAATCCATTTTCAGAATCCTTGGACACACCAAGTCTGTTTTTCAGATTGCAATAAAAATGGAATTTATTTTTGATAATTCAAAAAATGGGAATGGGGATATTAAAGGCCAATTGTGCAAATGCCTGGATTATGAGGCTTGGATTCATTTCCAAAAAGAAACAGAATCCAATACAATGCAGTTTTAAGCCATCTACATTTTTTAATAAACTAAAAATTCCTGGAGAAGTCATTTTGAATTCAAAAAAAAATAAGGAGAAGCAAAATAATTTCAATCTCTACAATCTGAATACAACCATTAAGTCAATCCCCTTATAAAGGATAGGGAATGGGAATGATGTATCTTCAAAACTGATACATTCAGATATCCCAGTGAAAAGAAGTTCACAAAGAACTTCCTGAGTTTCACTTTTGGAAGGCAAAGAGTAAAAGATAATGCAGAATACAGCCAACTAGATGGTTTTCAACTTTTTTCTCACATTTACCATTAAAAATATCAAAGAGCCTTAATATAAAAAGAAATAAGTGCAAGCACAATTGTTTTAGCTAACAAACAAGGAAATAAAATAGACCCAAATAACCTCTCAACCACGAAGATCAAATATTAGCAAACCAGTTATATAGAAAGAATATGAATTCATTCACACAAAAGAATGTGAACTATGAATTGAACAAGTTCTTACAGACCTACAAATTAAGCTGTAACCATGACAAATTTCACTTTTCTACAATCATGAAATCAGTGTGGCATACCACTCTCAACAAAAAGCCTACAGTCTCTATAATCATTTCAACAAACCTAAAATAGGCACATAGACACAGTACAACAGGCTGGTATGAACCAATAGTTATCACTTAATGGGACAAAATTATCCTACAAGAAGAATCCATTGCCATTCTACCTAGGCTCAATCTGGAGTAAATTGTTAGTTTTTGCAACTGATGGTAGCAATTCATTTTTCTACTAACATTGTTGTTGCCATTAAAGTAAGAAATATACTCATAGGATATCTAAGGGTCCGTTTGGTTCGTAGTCGGAATCGGAATCAAAATCTTCCGGATCGGAATGGTCCATTCCCATAGTCTGTTTGGTTCAGACAGGAATGGGAATGGGAATTAAAATCAGAAGGAATGGGATTTCATTCCCAAGGAAGGGACGGGGAATTGGCATTCCCTCAAATGGGGGAATGTCATTCCAGTAGGAATGGGAATGGGATTCCGATTACACCCAACCAAACAGTTGGAATAGGAATAGCCCATTCCGATTCCAATTCCAGACCCCTATTCCAGCAAACCAAACAGACCCTAATTGTGCCCAAAACAGTAAAAACTATCCTTGATTGGTAGCAATGGTTGGCATAATACCCAATCTCATGTTATAATTTTTCCTATTAACTTTCATAAATAACAAAACCAAAAGATGAAAATATATAACAACATATTGATTTACAATTTTGTGGAAAAACAACCCAGTCCAGTCGAACAATTTGGTCCTAATTCTAATGAAATGTTAAGACTAAAACCAGTGGAAGAAAAGGAAAATAATTAAACAGGCACAACTGTAACTAAAGAATGCAGAATATATGAAAAAGAAAAAGGACTCCCACTCTCCTGCTGCATACCACAAATTGAAAATTGGTATTCAGTTACTCTAGTTTCCAAATAACCCACTATACAATATATAGCTGCTGCATACCAACACCTAGTAATCAATAGTTTTCATATCACCCTACCAAACACCCAGTTCTAGAGCTCCATGAAGCAACTAGGAAAAGACAGTCATGAAAAAATACAATATAAAACCAATTCAAATTGTTGGCAGCCTAGCCAGCCAACCAACCAACAGGAAAATTTGTCACCCTCACCCCCTGCCTCCAGAAGAAAAGAGAACTGCTTAAAACACACTTGCCACTACTATATACAGCAGAGTAAGAAGTGGAATTCTAACATGAATTCATATGCTCCAGATCCGGATCCTCACTATGCAGCACATGGAAAATTCCACAGTGAATAGCTGGATGCCATAGAGGAACTATGGTTAATAAAAGTTATAAAACCACCAAATAATCCGTTGCCCAAAATGTATCTTTTCTAATCAGAGCAGAATTATGGTGATACGTGTAAAAAGCTTCAACATTTCCATTGATTTTTCTCTCATTCCCATAATACACAAGATGAGGCCCAGAATAGACAGTAAAGTCATCGTAACAAGCTGTCTAAGATCAATATCTACTACATCAAGCAAAATCTAAACGAAATCGACCTGAAGAGGAGACTGTTATGAGAACAGGCCAAAGAATTAACAGAGCCCTAATAATGGATACCCATAACCCACCTCAAATTTACACTCAGATACAGATAAAAATGAGTAGTTAGAAACCTTGTCAAACCAGCACAAGACAAGATGCTCCATTTAAACCTCTTCAGATCTCCAACCACCAAACCCATTTCCACAAATAACTTCAATCCCATAGTTTACTGAACCCGCAGAGCAAATATATGAAACTAACAGTCCATCATGGAAACCATGAATCAAAATTTTCGAGCTCACAAGTTACTGAAAATCTACAAAAAAAAAAAAAACGCGAACCCAGATCGCATAAACCCAAGTCCCAGAAAAGAACATCACCTTTCTTGTCCCGCCGTGTCCCAAATCTGAGCCTTGATGACTTTGCCGTCCACATTCAAACTCCGGGTGGCAAACTCCACCCCGATCGTAGACTTGGACTCGAGACTGAACTCGTTTCGCGTGAACCTCGAGAGCAAATTCGACTTCCCCACACCCGAATCTCCAATTAAAACCACCTTGAACAAGTAATCGTAGTCATCTTCAGCTCTATATGCGGCCATCACCTTCACTGCTTCCCTGTTACACAATCGAGCAGGGAAAAAATCGATAGAAGAAACCTTCCCGTTCTACTATTTTCCCAGAAAATATATAAGATTTCTCGAAAAGAAACGGGTTTCTATTTTCCCTTTCCTTCTTTTCGAGAGTTCCGTTGAGACGGGAAAGAGTGCGAGAGTGCTGTTGGCTTGGCTGGATTCCAGAGTAGATGAAAGCCAAAGGCAGGATCCACGGCGAGGTGGTTTTCGAGGGAAACATTAAAATGACGAGAATACCCTTATTCGTGCGTTTCTGTTTCTGGACCTTCTGGTGATCACGGGTTGGGGTGTTTCGGTCATTTTGAATGTTGATCATTAGTGGGCAGCTGTGGCTGAGGGCCTGAGGCTGAGCAAGCTGATTCTCATGACAAGAATCTCGAGATATGGAGAAATTTCTGTGAGAAACGATGGTTCGATAAACAACGAAACGAAGTCAAATGTTGGTCAATGGCAGCTTTGGCTTCGGAAAATTGGAAATTCCCTTCTGATTCCGGTCCACGTTGCCAATGCCAAGCCAACATCATACCTAGAGATGGCAATTTGATACACCCCATCGGGCTCCAACTACCAACTTGTTTTTGACCGCTGATCGGGTTCAGGGCATGTCTGTCCCGTCCCTACCCGTTGTGGAGTGTTGAACCGCTTTTTTCTTTTGAGACCAACGGGTTAGCCTTTAAGCATCCGATAGGGGTGATCATGGACCACGACAAGCCTAGGCTTAACAGTGACACCTATCCGAAATGCCATAGTGTGACGGTTCAGCCACCATCAGCACGCCATCTAAGTGTTTTGGGTTGGGTCATTGTAATCTTTTTGTAAGGGGGGTATGCCAATGACAATTATGTAAATAGTAGTATGCATGTACAGTATTTTGATGTATTATTTTGTCACTCCCCCAAAAGCTTAACGTACTCTTTGAGGGGAGGTAGGTAGTTGAGTGAGCTCATAAGCGTGTAAAGGTTAAGCACGAGATCCCCTCGACACTGTACTGTGTGCTTGTGCTTACCACTGATTAATGCAATACAAGTTGCCTCTTGTCTAATTTGTATGCACTCCTGTTTCCTTTTATGTGTTGTTGCTTGCATTTGTAGGCTTTCTCGACCCCAATCGAGCGTCGCACGGGGCCCCGTCGACTAGCCCCGTGACAGTTGGTATCAGAGCCTCGTTGACACTAGCGGTTGTCAAGCCCAACGAGTCCCTGTCGTGCCCTGCAACAACACCAGCCGATGAAGAATTGTGACACGCAAGAGGAGATCCAGGAAGGGATCTTACGGGTTTATTATGAGGACGAGCCTAGAGATAGCTCTCCCAAAGACAAAGGCATTAGCTCAAAGCATAGCAAGCGTGACAAGTCAGTTGACAAGCTTGCGACCATGGACAAGCGCATCATGCGCTGCGAAGTAGTGGTTGGACAAACTTGTGACCGCATGGGCGAGCTTCAACTCAACCTTGAGACCGTAGCATCGGTCGTGGAAAGATTGGAGGACCAGTCCGGTGATAGCTCCAAGAAGCCAGACAACCCACTAGAAGACCTGGTGAAGTGCCTACAGATCCAGCTCGAAGACTTGAAGGGCGAAGTGACCCTTCTGAAGAGGCTGATGGCCAATACAGCCAGCACACCTACTGCTCCAGCCCCTCCAAAGATCAAAGTCCACGAGCCTACCTCATATGCAGGGACCCGCGATGCCCGGGAGCTTGACAACTTCCTGTGGCAAATGGAACAATATTTCACCGCCGCCGAACTCGTTGAGGAGGCGGCCAAGGTGCATACTGTTGTTATGTATCTTACTGATGTTGCTATGTTATTGTGGCGTAGGATATGTGCCAATGCGGAGTGAGGATTATGCTCCATTAATACCTGGTTCATGTTCAAGAGTGAGATAAAGCGCCAGTTCTATCCAGAGAACATGGAGTACCAAGCCCGTCAGAAGCTCAAAAAACTAAAACACACGGGCTCATTGCATGAGTACGTGAAGGAGTTCTCCGCACTATCGCTCGAGATCACGGACATGTCAGATAAGGACCTACTCTTCAATTTCATGGACGGCCTACAACAATGGGCCAAGCTAGAACTCCAGAGACGAGGTGTGAAGGACCTCGCCACAGCCATGGCCGTTGTTGAACAACTGGTAGACAACAGACGACCAAGCAAAGACGGCCCCAAACCCAACTCATATCAAGGCGTAGGGAAGGTTGGAGGCGATAGGAAACTGATGAAGGAAGATTTGGCCCGACCTCGCAAATCACGCCACGTGGCAAAAAACAAGTAGCTCGGCACTTAAAACAGTGTACCGAGGGTACAAACACCAAAGGGAAGAGACCAGAAATCCGAACTCCCTACAAGGTGCCCGAACTCCCTACTTAGAACTCGAACTCCCTACGAGGAGCCCGAACACCCTACAAGATGCCCGAACTCCCTACTTAGAGCTTGAACTCCCTACGAGGAGCCCGAACTCCCTACTTAGAGTTCGAACTCCCTACGAGGAGCCCGAACTCTCCCTTTGGCCCCGTCACACAAAGCAGAGACCCGAACTGGCCCGTCTTATGATAGTTCGGAACCTCCCCCCTTATCCGAACTCAAGACCGCCTCACGCACCGCTCCAGGCACTTTGCTTCCAGAGTGTTGAACTGGACGAACCACACCGTACCTGACACCGAAAGAGTCTGTATCCAGGGGCGGTGCACCCAACTGACTTGGGATCTGACGCTTGACGGCCGCACTACAAACGGCCGCCTGTCACCGCTACCTCCAGTTATAGAGACGGCTCCGACAAAAAGAGCAGTAACGGTTCTGCCCCAGCAGAGGCGAGGACGCCCGAACTGGTAGAATACTCATTCCCAACCTGACGGGAGTCTAGGAGTGAGTGCGCGAGGTGGTTATAAAAGGCTTTCCACTCCCCCAAAGAGGAGGTATGCAAACTTTGCGTTACCTGGTTTTATCTTGCCTTTGAAGGATTCTAACTTAAGCTTTGGAGCCTTTACACCGGGTTCCCCCTGGAGCTTCCTCATCTCCTCCTTTTCAGGTTCCCTGCTATTCAGTTCAGAAGCAAGGTCGTTGATAGCTAAGACCGGTCGGATCACGCATCATCAATTGGCGTCGTCTGTGGTAACGCTTTAAAAAGCCTCCCTCCAAACTTCCATAACCCCTTTTCTTCAAAAAACCCAAACACTCATGGCCTCCTCCAGCAACGCCGAACGTGGCACGAAGACAAACACCACCGGGGAACAACTTTAAGTCCCCGTGATGTGCGTTGGACAGTTCACCATCGCCCTTTCGGTGGATGGGATCCCCAGCTTGAATGCGCCACAGGCAGTGGCGCCCGTAAACCTTCCTGCCAATAGCATCCCCTTTCCTCCCCCTATTGAGACAACCTTTACTGAACCGACTGTCGTCCCCCTGGCAGCTAGCCAAAACCGGTTGGATGACCTGATGCAGTGCATGCGGGCAATGCAAGCCCAAATGCAACAGTTCCAGCAGCACCTGCTTCACCAGCACCAAGTGCTGCACAATATCTCCCAGTATCACTATCAACAGCAGTTCCCCCAACTGCCACTGAACCAACCACTACTTCCACCTCGCCACCCCATTCCGAGGCTGGTCAAGGCCTCCCGCAGGATGGACGCCCCCACCAAGGAAAGGCCTCCCGGCCCCAGAACCCCCCTAACAGCCAGGCCTAGTCCCCAGGCCGAAGAGAGAAAAAATCATCCCCGCCTCGCAGCTAGCAGGCGGGTCGAGAACCTCGCCCGCGAGATCGGCACCTCAGCGCTCCAAGCCTGAGTTTCCGCTCACGGAAAACCAATTTGGCGCCTTGGCGGTAGACTACTAGCATTCCGGGCCCATCGAGCTCGGCAACACGGAGGCCAGCAGCGCCAGTACAAGGCCCACTCAACAACGAAGGCCCTGGCGAAGTTGCCGAACCGCCACTCGTGTCTTTTCAGAGCTCAGAGGCAAAGAAGAGACGAGCTCGGACAAGGTAGGAGCTGCCCCAATTCTCTCGGTTCCTTCCCCCTTGCATCAGAACTCCTGGCGGTCCCCTTACCCGGAAATTTCAAGCTCCCGCCTCTGGACAAGTACGACGAGTCCTTCGACCCCAACGACCACGTTGACGCTTTCCAGTCCCAAATGCACCTCGCCAGGGCCAGCGAATCATGCATGTGTGTGGCCTTCACCACCACCTTCAGGGGGGTAGCCTGCACTTGGTACAGAAACCTGGCCCCCGGGTCGATAAAGTGCTGGGCCCAGTTCGTGTAGGTCTTCACCGCACACTTTGTCACCAGCAAACAGTGCCCCAAAACAGAGGAAAGCATCTTCGGAGTAGTCCAAAGGGAAGGAGAATCCATCCGGGGCTACATCAAGCGATTCAATGAAGCATGCTTGCAGATACCGCGGTTGGACCCCGCGGTGCAGCTCGCGACGGCCAAAAGAGGGGTAACGCACAAAGAATTCAAATGGCACATGGTAGCTAACCAACCCGCAACCGTGGCCGAATTCCTCAAGCTCACAGACAAGTTCATGAGGACAGAGGAAGAAATCAACCAACGAACCGAGGGCGGGAACGAGAAAAGAAAGAGGGAAGGCGAGCCCTCCAACCAAGTCGACAGGAAAAACCCTGCCCGGGAGCCGAAGCCGAACCAGTCATTCTGAGCTCCCCTAGCAGTTCGGACAGATTACACGCCGTTAAACACAAGGCGGACCGAGATCTTAATGACGATCAAAGACGCCCCATACGTGAAGTGGCCACCTTGCCTAAAGGGAAATCCGAACGAGAGAAATAAGAATTTGTATTGTAGTTTCCATAGAGACCATGGTCATAGTACCGAGCAGTGTAATAATCTCCGGGACGAGATAGAGGGGCTCATCCGTCGCGGATACTTGAGAAAATTTGTACAGCACAACAATAATAACAATAAGGCAGGTCGGCAAGGGGAGCACGAAAAGGATGCCCCCCGAGCCTAGCGGCAGACCTGCCGAACCGTTGCAACGACAGCCTCCGGAAGAGAGGCCAGTTCGGGGAACCATCCATGTAATTATGGGAGGTTCGGTGGTAGCAGGGTGTACCTCGGCAGCGGCCCGGACTTCAGTTCGCGAAGCGGCCCTCGAGGAACGGAACCCCCCAAAGAGACCAAAGACTGAAGAACCAATCTTCTTCATGGAGGACGACGCACGAGGGGTCCGCTACCCCCATGATGACGCGCTTGTCATTAAACTAAGGATCAGCGACTTCGAGGTCAGACGCGTACTCGTAGATTTAGGCAGCTCAGCGGACATCCTCTTTAAATCAGCATTTGACCAGCTACAGTTACAGAGGAGCGAGCTGAAGCCCGCGAACACTCCCCTGGTGGGTTTCAGCGGAGAGGAAGTCAGGCCCCTCGGAAAAATAACAGTACCTGTGGAAGTCGGCACATGGCCTTGTGCAGTCAGACTCAACCATGATTTCCTAGTGGTCGTGACCCCCTCCCCATACAATGCCATAATAGGGTGGCCGATCACGCATATCCTACGGGCGGTGGTCTCCACCTACTATTTGGCCATGAAGTTCCCTACGGACTTCGGTGTGGGGGTAGCGCGGGGCGACCAGCTCGAGTCCCGCAAGTGTTATGTTGCCGCCCTGAAGGGAAAAACCAAGGCGTCCGATGACCTCGAGCTAGAGCGGCCTGTAGAGCAAGGTGAGGAACGAGCTTCGCCCACAGAGGAAACGGTCACAATCCCGGCTTCGACTACGGACCCAACTCGCACACTTCAGATCGGTGCTTCCGTCGAGGAACCCCTACGAACCGAACTGGTGAGTTTTTTACTTCAAAATTTAGATATTTTTGCCTGGTCCGCGGCTGACATGCCCGGCATTAGCCCCGGCCTGATAACTCACAAACTTAATACTGACCCTGTAGTCAGACCCGTTAGACAGAAGAAACGCAACTTAGCCCCAGAACGTTGGAAGGCGGTCGACGAGGAGGTCAAGAAGCCCCTCGCATCAGACTTCATAAGGGAAGTTCATTACCCAAGCTGGGTGGCCAACCCGGTGCTGGTAAAAAAGGCGAACGGCAAGTGGCGCATGTGCATCGACTACACCGACCTGAACCGAGTTTGCCCGAAAGATTGCTGCCCCCCCCCATAATTGACCGCCTAGTGGACGCGACTTCGGGACATGAGTTGCTAAGCTTCCTGGACGCCTACTCGGGCTACAACCAAATCCGGATGGACCAATCCGATGAGGAAAAAACCAGCTTCATAACCGAGTTCGGCCTATATTGCTACAAGGTCATGCCCTTCGGATTAAAAAATGCTAAGGCGACCTTCCAAAGACTTGTAAATAAGCTGTTCTGACCTCTGATTGGCATGAAGATAGAGTGCTATATAGACGACATGGTCGTCAAGACACAGTTTTCACAAGAATTAATACAAGACTTAGATTCTGTCTTCCAAATCCTACGTCAATTTAGCATGAAATTGAACCCCAGCAAATGTGTCTTCGGCGTCACCTCAGGCAAATTCCTAGGCTACATTGTCAATCGGCGCGGTATTGCGGCCAACCCGGATAAGATAAAAGCCATTCTAGATATGAGACCACCTCGGAAAGTAAAAGAAGTTCAGAGGCTAAACGGCTGCATAGCCGCTCTAAGCCGCTTCATGTCCAAATCAGTAGACCGCTGCCTACCTTTCTTCAAAGCAATCAAAGGCAAAGGGTTCGAGTGGACCCAGGACTGCCAGCTCACGTTTGATGAGCTAAAAGGTTACCTCGCTAGTGTGCCGACCTTGGCCCGGCCCGAGGAGGGCGAGGTCTTAGAACTGTACCTCTTGGCAAGTGACAAGGTGGTCAGTTCGGTACTAATAAAAGAAACAGACCGGGTCCAGAGACAAGGTACCCGCAGATAGAAAAGCTAGCATACGCACTGGTGACAGCAGCTCGGAAACTCCGCCCATACTTCCAGGCTCACACCGTCATCGTCTTGACTAACAAACCTCTGAGACAAGTTTTACTCAAACCCGAGGTTTCCGGTCGACTGATGAAATGGGCTATCGAACTTAGTGAGTATGACCTCCAGTACAAGCCAAGAACTGCTATTAAGGCCCAAGCCTTGGCAGATTTTATCGTCGAGTGCACGTTTAGCCTCGAAGCCCCTGGGCCGATCGAGCCTGAGATCCCTAGTGCGGGCGAGCTCGGAGCTCCCAAGCCAATAGAATCTGAACCCTGTGAAGTAGCAGCCAGTGTAGCATCTCTCCTGGTTAGACCAAGCACGAATTGGGATGAGGAGCCCTGGATCCTTCACGTAGATGGCTCCTCGAACCAGCAGGGCAGCGGGCTGGAATAGTGCTACGCGGCCCGAGCGGAACAAAGTTGGAATACGCACTACGCTTTGAGTTTGCGGCATCCAACAACGAGGCGGAGTACAAGGCACTGATAGCCGGGCTGAACCTAGCGCACAAGAACTGCTATTAAGGCCCAAGCCTTGGCAGATTTTATCGTCGAGTGCACGTTTAGCCTCGAAGCCCCTGGGCCGATCGAGCCTGAGATCCCCAGTGCGGGCGAGCTCGGAGCTCCCAAGCCAATAGAGTCTGAACCCCGTGAAGTAGCAGCCAGTGTAGCATCTCTCCTGGTTAGACCAAGCGCGAATTGGGATGAGGAGCCCTGGATCCTTCACGTAGATGGCTCCTCGAACCAGCAGGGCAGCGGGCTGGAATAGTGCTACGCGGCCCGAGCGGAACAAAGTTGGAATACGCACTACGCTTTGAGTTTGCGGCATCCAACAACGAGGCGGAGTACAAGGCACTGATAGCCGGGTTGAACCTAGCGCACAAGGTCGGAGCAAAGCACGTAGTTATCTGCAGTGATTCCCAGCTCGTGGTCAACCAAGTTATAGGCGAGTACGAAGCACGCGAGCTCACTATGATTGCCTACTTGGCAAAAGTAAAGGAGGCTCTGCTCAACTTCCAGTCACACTTCATCAAGCAAATCCCGAGGTCAGAGAACACTGAGGCCGACGCCTTGTCCCGACTAGCCAGCACGAGTCACAACGCCATGAGAACCGTGTACATAGAAAACTTACCTCGACCCAGTATTCTCGGTGGGGCAAAAGAGGTCATTCCCGTCTCTGAAGCAGAGCCCAACTGAATCGACCTACTCGCGAGCTTCCTGCTAGACGAAACCCTCCCTGCAGACCGCAATGCAACCAAGAGGGTGCAGCGCCAGGTAGTCAAATACGTCATAATAGACGAATGGTTGTACCGACGATCCTACATGCTCCCCTACCTGCGATGCTTGCGACCGGCCGAAGCCGAGCTCGTACTCCGTGACACTCATGAAGGCTTGTGCGGCAGACACCTGGGGGGCAAAGCCCTCGCTCAAAAGGCACTTCGACAAGGATACTACTAGCCAACGATGAAGACAGAAGTCGTTGAGTTCGTCAGAAAATGCGACAAGTGTCAAAAGCATGCCAATATCCACCATCAGCCTACTTCCGACCTCAAGTACCTCACCAGTCCATGGCCCTTTGCACAATGGGGCATCGACCTTCTGGGGCCATTCCCACCAACGACAGGTGGGAGAAAATTCCTACTGGTGGCAGTAGATTACTTCACAAAGTGGATAGAAGCTGAACCTCTAGCAACGGTTACAGTCCGAAACATACAGAACTTCTTTTGGAAAAACATAGTATGTCGCTTCGGGCTACCTCGGGTACTGATCTCCGACAACGGCAAACAGTTCGAGGATATCAAGTTCTAAGAATGGTGCCAAAGTATGCGAATTAGTCAGAACTTCGCGTCGATCGCACACCCGCAGGCAAATGGCCAAACAGAAGTAATGAACAGAGCCATCCTCTACGGACTGAAAGCACAACTAGACCGAGCTAAAGGGTTGTGGGCGGACGAGCTACCAAGTGTTCTATGGGCTCACCGAACCACAGAAAAAACCGCCACAGGGGAGACCCCTTTTAACCTCACCTACGGCACCGAAGCGGTAATCCCGGCAGAAATCGAAGTACCTATGCTGCGACTAGAAGCATACGACGAGCAGACGAACGAAGACGAGTTACGCACCAACCTTGACCAACTGGACAAGGTGAGAGACCTCGCACGCATCCGAACTATGGCCTACCAGCAAAAGGTAGCTCGGTACTACAACGATAGAGTAAAGAAGAGGAACTTTCGCGTCGGCGACCTGGTTCTCCGTAAGGTCATGGTACCCGAACCCGGTGTAGGAAAACTTAGACCAAATTGGGAAGGACCCTACAGAGTAAAGAAAGCACTCTGGGGGGCATACGAGCTTGAAACCCTAGAGGGAAAACAAATACCCCGAGCATGGAACATTGTCAACCTAAGGCGGTACCACCTATAGACCACCAAGCAAAGTGGATAAAATCACCACCAAAGCCTACGGTCTAGGACGCCGAACTAACGAAGAAACCTTGGCATAGGCAAGCAAAGAAGAGCCAAAGGCGAAACGGAGACAACGAACTAATAGGGACCGGCATCTCAGAGCAACAAAACAGGCCGCGCGAGTGCGGTAGCCCGGGCAGAAAACAGACCGAACGTATAGTCAATTCGGCAAATACGTTCAGTTCGGCAAATATGCTCAGTTCGGGAGAAAAAACAACCAATACTTAAACAAAAGTCATTCCATTTCAAAAGTAAGGTAGTACATAAAAAAAATTTACAAGCCCGGAGCTATTTCTTCATCATCAGAAAACACTTCAACAAAACCTGAAGGCCCCGCCTCGCCCTCGGAGTCTGGCTTGGCCTCAGCAGCATTAGCCATCTCCTAAGTTATGCACGAAGTGGATATGGCGCTAACATCGAGCTCGGGGTATGTATTCCGGATCATCCACCGGCTTAGTTTAAAACCCCTCCTATATGAATCCACCATCAGATCATCGAAGCCCAGCGAAGCAATGTACTCATCGACGGCCTTCTTCTTGGCATCTTTGATACCTTGGGAAAAGATCAGCGTCCTCTCCCTGATGTCCTCCTGAAGATACTCGACCTGATGCCGCAGATCCAGCCTCAAGTCCGCCATGTGCTTCACCACCACTCCCATGGCCTCGACATCTCTCTGAGACCTCACCTTCCTGATCCGTGAAAAACGAGCACTCTTCGGCAGCACGATGAGCCTCTTCGGAAGCTCGCGCTTGCCTCGAGCTCCACTCCACCTGACCCGACAAGGCGTGAATAGAAGAATTCACCTACCAAAAGAGACCGAATGATCAAAAGAACCAACAAAACAAAAGCCAAAGAGCTCTAGAAAAGGAAAACACATACCACCATGGCATGGGTAACGACACGGCAGGCCACTTGATGCAGAGGGAGATCAGTCCACGCCGCGACCTCCTCGGGGAAGATAGCCTCTTTACTCTTTTGAAGAGCAAGGGTCGGTGTCAATACACTCCTGAAATCCCTCGGGGCCCCCGAGCCCGAGGGCCCAGCTCGCGTAGGAGCAGACCTGGAGTAAGCAGGAGCCCCCGAGTATGTAGGAGCCCCTATGTATGTAGTCTCAGCATAAGGGCCCCCTGTCGGCTCCTGCATCGGAGGGACCACCTCAGGCTCCCTGGGCGGATCTTCTGGATGATAGCCTGTCACCTCGGGCTCCGCATCCTGAGGCATCTCGGTGCGAGTTCGCTTGGCAACCTGCTTTCTCCTCTTCATACCTTGAAACAAGTGCCCACCCTGGGTCCCTCGCGAATCCATCACACCTGCGAAAAGAAGTTCGCCATCAGTAAAAAGCAAGAAAGAAAGCAAGATAAGAGTCTCTAACTGAAGAACCTACCCGAGCTCAGGCCGGCCGTAATGAGCTTGGCCTTTGTCAGATACTGTTGACACTTCAGCCCAAGCCGCACCCATTGCTGGAGGCCCTTCGCTGTCTCCTTGTCAAACGTGACCCCAGAGTCAAGAGCGGCCATCCCCCACCCGGTCTGAAAAGGCCACCCCAGCGCACTTCGCACCCCGAAATAGTCACGCTTCCATTTTGGGACCTTGTTGGGGAGCTCGTGTAAAAGCATAAAGCCCGGGCGAGGAGACAGGTAGTAAGCCCGCCTATGCCCGGGGAGGGGACCCGCTTGCTTCTTAGGCATCAAGATTGAAGAAAAAATCTCCAAGTACAACGGAAAGCTCTCGTTGTAGAATAAAGAGATTGTCCCCACCAAGTTTCGAATGGAATTCGGGTGAAGCTGGCCGACCGTCACGCCGAAGTGGTTCAAGACTTCGACAAAGAGGGGATGGAAAGGCAATCGCAGCCCCGCGGCGAGCTGCTCCCAGAATATCACGATCTCATCAGGACCGTGTTCCCAAGGAAAGCTACCCGAAGGTATGAAATAAGCATATTCTCGGGCAAGTTATAGTAAGTAATGAGGGATTGGAGCCCCTCGGGCGTCATGGTCGAAGGGCCGAACTTGTCTAACATCAGACCCCGATGAGAGGTGGACGCCAAACTACCCGAAGCGCCATGGCCTACGAGCTCGAACTCTTCCTCGAGCTCTACCTCCGGCTCGCTAGGGCTATCGGGGGATGCAACTTGGTTCGTAGAACCTGCATCAGACCCGCTGAAAGGACTATTTGAGCCATCCGAGCTAGACATCGGGAATGATGAGATCCAGGAAAGTACTCACCCGGACAAAAGCTGTAGACCACAGGAGCTTGGACGAGTGGAAGACCTTGAGCGCGAACTAGAAAAACCTGGACGCGAACTGGATGCGAGCTAAAACTCAGACGCTGGCTTGAGAGAAGTGACAACAACTGGGGTCCCCCCCCCGCTATTTATGCTCACAGTGACCGAAAGGCAACGGCTCAGATCAAAGCCAGTCCGACAGCCTACGGCCGCACTGACCGCACGTCTCCCGAGACAGAGACATGATTGGAGCACGTCTTTTTGAAACTGACAGCACCGGCGCACATCTTTTCGAAATTGATGGAACACCAGCGCACGTCTCCTTAGGAAAAACGGCAGCGGCACGTCTTTTTCAAATTTGAAAAGACGCCCGCTATCGCGCCCCCCAAGTGGCGCGCTTTTTTGAAATTTCGAAATAACGCTCTCGCCGCCACATCTATTAGCGTTTAAACAGGCCGGTGTGCTTCCTGCCTAAATGGACGCTCGAAGAAGCTCAAGAAACCCTGACAACGCACCTCGCGCCAGCAGAACCAGGATTCAAAGTGCAATACAAATCTACCTGACACCTCGCGAACTCCCCGTGCCAGGGCAAGACCCTTAGCACGAGGAGTGGGGGGCAATTGATGAAGGAAGATTTGGCCCGACCTCGCAAATCACGCCACGTGGCAAAAAACAAGTAGCTCGGCACTTAAAACAGCGTACTGAGGGTACAAACACCAAAGGGAAGAGACCAGCGGTCCGAACTCCCTACAATGTGCCCGAACTCCCTACGAGGAGCCCGAACTCCCTACTTAGAGTTCAAACTCCCTACGAAGAGCCCGAACTCTCCCTTTGGCCCCGTCACACAAAGTAGAGACCCGAACTGGCCCGTCTTATGATAGTTCGGAACCTCCCCCCTTATCCAGACTCAAGACCGCCTCATGCACCGCTCCAGGCACTTTGCTTCCAGAGCGTTGAACTTCACAAACCACACCGTACCTGACACCGAAAGAGTCTGTATCCAGGGGCGACGCACCCGACTGACTTGGGATCTGATGCTTGACGGCTGCACTACAAACGGCCGCCTGCCACCGTCACCTATCACCGCTACCTCCAGTTACAGAGATGGCTCTGACAAAAAGAACAGTGACGGTTCTGCCCCAGCAGAGGCGAGGACGTCCGAATTGGCAGAAGCACGGAAATACTCATTCCCGACATGACGGGATCTAGGAGTGAGTGTGCATGGATATAAAAGGCTTTCCACTCCCCCAAAGAGGAGGTATGCAAACTTTGTGCTATTTGGTTTTATCTTGCCTTTGAAGGATTCTAACTTAAGCTTCAGAGCCTTTACACCGGGTTCCCCCTAGAGCTTCCTCATCTCCTCCATTTCAGGTTCCCTGCTATTCAGTTCAGAAGCAAGGTCGTTGATAGCTAAGACCGGCCGGATCGCGCATCATCAAAAACCTTACTACGCGCCCAAGGGAGACTTGGGGCCAAGTAAACCCAACACTATGAAGTTCTACAGGAGACCCGAAGGAGACTCGGGATACAGGGGTGGCCAGTTTGTGAAGAGAACACCTCCGGCACCATGCTTCATTTGTGAGGGAAAACATTGGACTAAGGATTGTCCTAGTCGGGGGAAGCTCAATGCCTTGCTTGCAAAGCTTAGTGATGATGAGCATAGCGAGGAGGAGAAGGAACAAGGGGAGACAAGAGTGGGGCTCTACGAAGACTCAATGCAATGAAGAAGAAGACGAGCCCGCAAGAAGCATCGAAGTTCAAGCCAAAGGGACTGATGTATGTAGACATTCACTTGAATGGTAAGCCACAAGAGCCATGGTGGATACAGGTGCTACCCACAACTTTATCTCTATGGAGGAGGCATCCCGAGTAGAACTTGCACCTACCAAGGAAGTCAGATGGTTGAAGGCTGTGAACTATAATGCCAAACCCATACAAGGTGTAGCTCATGGGGTGGTCTTGCAACTTGGTGACTGGGAAGGGACGATAGACCTCTCAGTCGTGCCCATGGATGATTTTCAGGTTGTTCTTGGCATGGACTTCTTAACTCAAGTAAAAGCGGTGCCCATGCCTTTCCTCAACAAAGTGTGCATATTCAAAGATCAGGCTCCTTGCATGGTTCCAGTTGTGCTAGGGACCACGTCCACCCCCAAGATGCTCTTATCATTGCAACTCAAGGATGGAGTGCGGAAAGGACATGCCACTTACCTAGCCACATTGGTGGACTCTGACCTACCTGACCCACCAACCGGGCATATCCCGCCAGCGATTGCTATGACACTAGAAGAATTCCAGGATGTCATGCTTCCCACATTGCCGAAGAAGCTTCCCCCAAGGAGAGAAGTGGATCACAAGATTGAGTTGGAGCCTGGAACCAAACCACCGGCACACCCGCCATACAGAATGTCTCCTCCTGAGCTGGCCGAGCTACAAGCAGTTGAATGAGTTGTTGGATGCCGGATTGATTCGGCCTTCTAAGGCCCCTTTTGGAGCACCAGTCATGTTCCAAAAGAAGCATGATGGATCTTTTCGGCTCTGTATTGACTACTGAGCTTTCAACAAGCTCACCATCAAGAACAAATATCCCATACCTTTGGTGGTCGACCTCTTTGACCAGCTCAGCAGGGCCAAGTACTTCACCAAGCTAGACCTGAGGTTGGGGTACTATCAAGTGCGCATAGCTGAAGGAGATGAACACAAAAAGCTTGTGTTACACAATATGGGTCCTTTGAATTTTGGGTCATGCCCTTTGGGCTCACCAATGCTCCAGCCACCTTGTGTACATTGATGAACAGAATATTTCATCCCTACCTAGACCAATTTGTGGTTGTGTATATTGATGATATTGTAATTTACAGTAGAAACTTGGAGGAACATGTTGACCACCTCCGTACTGTTTTCCAGGTCTTGCGGGACAACAATCTGTTTGTTAAGAAGGAGAAATGTTTTTTCACCACAGAAGAGGTGGCCTTCCTCGGACATATAATCCGAGCAGGCACAATCAGCATGGATCCAGCTAAAGTCAAGGCCATTCAAGATTGGGCACCGCCCACCAGGGTCATCAAACTTTGCTCCTTCCTTGGCCTCGTGAACTACTATCAAAGATTCATCTCTGGATTCTCAGCACGAGCCACTGCCCTCACCAACTTACTGAAGAAGACTAGTACGTGGACCTGGAGTGAATGTTGCCAAACAACTTTTGATGACTTGAAGAAAGCTGTCTCAGCAGAACTTGTCCTCGACTTGCCTGATCCAAGCAAGCCGTATGAGCTACACACAGATGCTTCTGATTTTTCCATTGGTGGGGTCTTGATGCAATAAGGACATCCCATCGCCTTTGAAAGCCGCAAATTGAATGATACAGAGAGGAGGTACACTGTGCAAGAGAAGGAGATGACAGCCATTGTCCACTGCCTCCGCACATGGCGACACTACCTGCTTGGCTCTAAGTTCGGGGTCAAAACTGACAATGTAGCTACTAGTTATTTTCAGTCACAGAAGAAGCTGAGCCCTAAGCAAGCTCGATGGCAAGATTTCTTAGCGGAGTTTGACATGACTCTATAGTACAAGCCAGGGCCGACGAACAGGGTTGCTGATGCACTTAGCGGGAAGGCCGAGCTTGCAGCACTATCCACAGGTGAAGGTCCCTCTCAAAGCCAGATCAAACTGGACATCATTAAGAGCATCAAGGAAGGACTCTAGAAGGACCCCATCGCTCAGAGCCTATTGACAGCGGCTCGTGAAGGGAAGACTAGGCGGTTTTGGGTTGAAGAAGGCCTTCTTTTGACAAAGGGAAGGCGGATATTTGTACTGAGAGTTGAAGACTTGAGGAAGACTCTCCTACGTGAATGTCATGACAGCTTATGGGCAGGACACCCTGGGTGGCAGCGTACCTTGGCACTTCTACAACATGCCTACTATTGGCCTCATATGGAGCAAGATGTTCGAGAATACACAAGGACATGCCTGATTTGCCAACAAGACAAGCCTAAGCGTGCCAAGCCTCTTGGACTCCTACAACCTCTTCCAACTCCCTCACAACCTTGGGAGAGTGTTTCCATGGACTTCATCAACGGTCTTCCTAAAGTGGGAGACTATGCATCCATCATTGTTGTCGTCGATAGATTTTCCAAATATGCCACTTTCACCCCAGCACCAAGGCACCTTTCAGCTGAAGACACGGCATACCTTTTCTTCAAGCACGTGGTGAAATATTGGGGAGTCCCATAGAACATTGTTAGTGATCGAGATCCCCGATTCACTAGTGCTTTCTAGACAGAACTATTCTAGCTTCTTGGCTCGAACTTGAACTTCTCCAGCAATAGCCATCCAGATTCAGATGGGCAAATAGAGAGAATGAACTCCCTCCTTGAAGAGTACCTCCGCCATTTTGGGTTCGATTGCTGGACATTGCACAATTCTCCGTCAACTCATAAAAGAGCTCCTCCACCAATCAAAGTCCTTTTGAAGTCATCACCGGCCAACTACCAAGATGTCCGCACAGCATCGTCAACGACCATCAAGGAAGAAGCCCTCAAGCCTTCACTTTCACCAGGGAATGGAAAGAATGCCTTGACATCACTCGAGCCTCCCTAGAAAAAGCCACCAGAAGAATGAAGAAATGGGCCAATTTGGGTAGACGACCCGAGAACTTCTGAATAGGTGACTTGGCCTTAGTAAAACTCCATACCCATTGCCTTAGGTTCTTTCGAAGAGTACACCCCGAGCTTGTGAGAAAATATGAGGGACCCTGCAAAATAATAGCAAAAGTAGGAGCTTCATCCTACAGACTCAAATTACCCCATTGGCTTAAAGTACACCCTGTCTTTCATGTAAGCCAACTTAAACCTTACCATGCCAACAACCAAGATACCTCCCGAAACCAAAGTCACCGCCCACACCCATCCTACCAACCACCCAAGAACCGATCCCTTGACTCCATCCTCAACCGTAAGTTGTCCCAATCCTCCCAAACATCAGAATGGGAGTACCTGGTGAAGTGGAAGGGACCTACAGAAGAAGACACCTAGGAGCTGCAGAAGACCTCCTTCCGTTCGTAGAGAAGCTGGACGAGTACCTGAGGAAGAATCTTCGAGGACGAAGATTGAATTGAGTGGGGGAGACTGTGATGGTTCAGCCACCATCAACGCCATCTAAGTGTTTTGGGTTGGGTCCTTGTACTGTTTTTGTAAGGGGGGTATGCCAATGACAATTATGTAAATAGTAGTATGCATGTATAGTATTTTGATGTATTATTTTGTCACTCCCCCAAAAGCTTAACGTACTCTTTGAGGGGAGGTAGGTAGTCGAGTGAGCTCACAAGCGTGTAAAGGTTAAGCACGAGATCCCCTCGACACTGTACTGTGTGTTTGTGCTTACCACTGATTAATGCAATACAAGTTGCCTCTTGTCTAATTTGTGTGCACTCCTGTTTCATTTTGTGTGTTGTTGCTTGTATTTGTAGCCTTTCTCGACCTCAATCGAACGCCGCACAGGGCCCCGTCGACTAATCCCGTGACAATAGCTCAGTGCTAGGCCGGGCTTTGGGCCAGGGGGCCTATCTCATTTAAAACACTATGTTTAATATGCAAGGGTAAATCTCTTAAACTATTAGTTATTTGACATGCGGTACGCCTACCATTTAGCTATTGTCTTGTCCTATCCTTGTCTTCAATTGACATGAAATTCATATATACATATGTATAATTTTTTTTTCAAACCCAATTTTACCTTTAATCCTTCTCCCTTCTTCTTCATCATCCTCCATTCTCGAAGGGGGTGGTGGAGGCTATGTATCTGGCAGTGGCGGAAACTATGGAACTGGTGGTGATAGTGGCTATGCAGGTGCTGCTAGCGGGGGTATGGAGGTAGCGGTGGCGGTGGTGGAGATTATGGAGGAAGTGGTGGTGGAGGTTATGGGAGTGGCAGTGGGGGTAGTGGAAATTATGGAGGTAGAGGTAATGGGAGTGGCAGTGGGGGTACTGGAAATTATGGAGGTAGTGGTGGCGGTGGGGGTGGAAGTTATGGCTTTCACTGGATGGTGGTGGAGGTTGCAGAGATTCAAAATGCGCTCAAGAATAGAGAGGAGCACCGTCACCTCGCCAGCAACGCTTGTCGCTGCAATTTCTGGACGACAGTGCAACGGTGAGAAAGGTTGGAGATCTCAAATCTGTAAGGAGAACCCAGATCTGAGATCTGGCCCGTCGTCCGCCGCTTCAACGTAGGTACTCACCGTCCATTTGAAATCTGCAAGGAGAACCCAGATCTGAGATCTGGCCCGTCGTCCGCCGCTTCAATGTAGGTACTCACCGTCCAACTGAGATCTGTAAGGAGAACCCAGATCTCAAATCTTCAAGGAGAACCCTGAAAGTCACCTACGGTTCGTGTCAAGACAAAGAACCCGGAGTATGCAGCACTGATTTGAGTATATAACACTGGCAGCTTTCCGGAGTTCTCCGGCAGCGCTACGGCGTCGGTGCTGAGTATACAGCACCGGCCTCGGGAACATACTCTTCATTTCTTCAAGGAGAAGTTGCTTGAAGTAGCCTGAACCAGATTGGAGTTATCTGAAAAGATCCGAAGGTTCTGAAGGTTCTTCACATTGGAGCTTCTAGCTAGCTTAATCCCGGCAAGCAAGGCTTGAGCTTCAGCAAAGATGGGTGAGCTTGGAGTAGTACTTCAGAATAGAGCACCTTTAAATCAAGCAAAAAGAACTGCACCAACACCAGCATACCTATAATTAATGGGAGAAAACACCGTCCACCATAACAGTTTCAAAACGTACATGTGTAGCACTCGAACGGGGTCAATATTATATGATCTCACGATCTTGTCCTGTCTCTGATTGGGAGCAAGATTCTACGCTGCTGGCTGGCTGATACACCTGCTGATAGATTTCAGAGCATCATGTAGATTTAGATTTATGCCATTAAAAATCAGACTGTTCCTATTATTCCAAATAACCGAGATAATTACAGCCATGTTTAAACACAGGTATTGTTTTTCCAGCTTTGAGAGCGTCGCATCATTAAGCCAAGATAAGAAAGTCGATTTTATGGTGTTGCTTTCTCTAGTCAAGAAACGGCGACCCAGTTGGGATCGAAACCAGATTGTCCTAGCTAAATCACAATGGAGAAGAGTATGTTCCACTGTTTTACTACAGTGTGAACAAACAGGGCACATCTCTGACTGACTGGCATCTTTCCGATGGAGGTTTGAGCTTGGAGAAAATTAGGGCTCAAATTTCTAAGAAATTGGAACAAACACAAAAATTGGCTGCTTCTGTTTTGGCAACAAGGAGGTGGCAAGGAGGAGAAGGAAGGCGTCTGAAGATGTGGATATGGTCTCCGTGAAGTACAAGCAGCTGGAGAGGGAACTCGAGGAAATTTGTGAAGCCGAGGATTTCGAGAGGGCGGAACGGGTTAGCGAGAGCTTTTGCGGCAACATAAAGGGAGAAGGAAGATGTTGTAAATTCATTGAGGGAAGCTGAAGCAGAGTGCAATTTGGTGGAGTTGAAGATGCAGGAGGTGCTAGAGTTGCAGATCACAGCTAAAGAAGAAGGCGTGTCATTGCTGGAACGGTTTGCCGAGGTGAACTGGAGGGCAAATTTGACATTTCTTTTCCTTCCCTTAGGATGATGACAATTGTCATAAAATTAAGGGTATTGCAAGATAATAGCCAAACAGTAGGAGTATCGCATGTCAATTAGCTAAACAATAGGGATAGTTTAAGAGATTTACCCAATATGTAATTAGTAGAAGGGGCCCTGCATTGCAGGGGCTCTCGTTCATAAACTATCAGGCTTGAGCTCAATTCGAATTAGAAACTTGAACTCGAGATCAAGCTCGAATTGAGTCAAAAACTTGGAAGTTCGAGCTCAACTACCTTTGATTGTAGGTCTCTCAAGCAGCCAAAGTCTCCCTCAATTGCCGAGGTGTCAAATTGATTTCCTCCTCAACTACTGAAGTGTCTAGTTGATGTTTTCTTATTAGACGAGGTGTCGAGGTAAGGTCTCCCTTAATTGGTAAGGTGTCGAGTTGAAGTCTCCCTTAGTTGTCGAGGTACTGAGCCAAAATCCTGAGGAGCGTGTCCATCCAATGCCACTGCATGCGGCTGCATCGTTGGTTCCGAATCGCACGCCGACCTCTATTCTACACACTCCCTCATTGGGTCCATCCTGAGTGTCGTTGCCCACCACGTGCGCTTGTTACCGGTTAATGCCATGTAGGTCTACATCAGTATCTAAAGATGATGTAGTTTTCGAATTGTCTACTTTGGATTGGTAGCTCAAGAATTTGTGGTACCAATTTGATTGTTGACAAAGGATAACCACCTACAGTCCTACAGGTTACATCTCAAGGGTGCTACCGTGGTGGGAGGGTTAGGATCGTGGTTTAAGATCAAACTCTAAAGACCTAGGGACGGTTTGAAAGCAGCCTCTTTGAATGAGATAGGATCAGCTGAATCTATTTGGAGTTCACATCTGTGCCCCACAATCTCCCACAGTACATCCTTGCTCTATATTGAGAACATCTACTAATGATAGTATCAAAATCAATGATATCATCATCGGGAGATATTCCCAATACATGGCAAAGATGTATTATGGGACGTTGTGGGGCACAGATATAAACTCATCTAATAGTTCTTTAATGGTCGTAGGACCAATCATTTTATTCCACACCCATAAATACAAGTAATAGATTGAATGGTTGTGGGCCACTTGCACGGTCATAGGGTGGAGAAAAATGATTGGTCCCATAGCCTATAAAACGGTTACAAAATTCAGCTAATCCGTTTTCTCTTTAAACAGTACTAGAGAATGACTAATGCTAAGTTCATTAATTTGAAATTTATTATTTAATTAAAAAAATTAATATGAGTCTTACATCTTTGTAATTCTGTACTATGACCTATTTTGTTTGAAAATCATTATTAATTTATGTTGTTTTTAATGTGATTTAAGAAATCAAATGAGGTATTATTTATAAACAATAACCCAATTTAATTGGTATTTACTATTTATTTTGTTTTTTTTTATATATATTTTTTTATAAATAGCCAAATTTGTATCACTTCAAAGTGGATTGAATGTGTTTTAATAAACCACTTGTAGAATTTCTATTTGAAAGTGGAATTAACCAATTTTAAAATCCTCTTTTCTAAAAAATTAGAGTGCCACGCGTCTAAATGAAGGGACTGTTACCTGACCACATTCCCTATATATAACATTTCAAAACAACTAAATCACCTTAATTGAATCTTCAGCTCCTGTTATTTATCCCTTTATTGTTGTGAACCATTTACTCGTTGAATGGCATATTCGAAAATAAATAATTTATAAGAAATCGAAGTTTAATTTAAAGAAACAATACAATTTGAACCTCATAATTATAAAGTCCTATTCAACAAGAAAAAAAATACAATAGAAATTAGAAATTTCTAGTGCTAAAACATTCCATCGAATTCAACTAACATAGTACTCATTAAAAATTCAAACTAACAGGAAATCAAATACAAAGCATTGACTTCTCTTAAAATTTTCTTTAGCATATATGAAGGAAGAAAGACACAATTACCAACCCCATCATCATTAGTTTATTCCACCAAAGCTCAAGATCTGCCTCTCCAACTATACAACAAAAAGAAGGACTATAGAAACATGTAAATGACAATTTATAATTGTTTTAGAAAAATACCAAATAAAAGTTAATAGTTATAAATAATGTATAAATACAAAAAATAACCAAATTAATTATAGGATCTCAAAATGGTTATAAAATGCATAATGTTCCACAATCAATAAATGAATTTACAACAAAACCTTCCCAAAGTTTGGCTAGTTTTTTGGTCACTGTGACAAAAATAATGAATCGAGGAGGTGATACAGTTTTTATTTTTAAAACATTGAAAATGCTTTTCAATATTTCAATTTCCATTAGCTAGATCAAACAGTCAAAGTTGTGTTCATCTTTTGAACCTAATACTTCTTATTTAAAGAATGTGTATCCTTATTGGTTCAAAAAAAAGGTAGCTAGTCATTATTCAAAAGAAGGTACAAAAAGAGTATATAACAATTTAGCCTTGAAATAAGGTTAATATTATATTTTTCAACATACTCATTATAAAATCTACATATAAATCATAATATTTTTTTGTACTATGTTTCTATATAATTTAGATAGGGATTATGCCAGAAACGAAGAAATAAAAAAGGATCAATACTTGGTATGTGTTTGGTACTTGGTAGTGTAGCCATTTATCTGGAAGCGTTTTTCAAATAAACGGCCATGCCATTACACGCCATGGATTCGTCTCTCTCCTTTCTTTTCATTGCTGCTAGTTAGGCATTGGCAAAAAACCTAAATTGTAAATAAGCCAAATCTAATCGCTAATATGCATTGATATAATGATATGCATATCTAACGAAATGGGGAAAAATAAATGCAGAAAAACGAAAATAGGGAAAAACACAAAGCTAATAAAAATAAGGAAAATGAACTACTACAAAATGGCAATAAACAAACTAATAAATGAGGGGATCCCCATTTATCATTTGGAAGACATGCTTTGTGTCTCACTCGAACATTTTGAAGATGTGCCATGTAGGATGACACATAGGATTTAGATGAACAAACCTTTGCTAGCAATGGTCGAACATTAGGAGAATGAGTTCACATCAGCGCCCCACAAGGTCCCACAATACATCCCGATCTTGTATTGGGAATATCTTCCGATGAAGTCTCATAATCTCCTGTATTGTCATGGGGAGATGTTCCTAATACAAGGTCGGGATGTGCTGTGAGGCATTGCGGGGCGCTGATGTGAACTTTAGGATAATCACCATTTTTTGCTTCCTATAATGGAAATTATCTTAAAGATCGAGGCATGGCCAATTATCCCCATTTTTTGCAAATAAAACACATTCAACCAAACAAGAGTTCAACTATTTAAGTTGAACTTCCTACGTGGATCCAATGTGAAGGCATTTTTTGAATAAACAACCATGGTTCTAAACATAGCTTTAATGTTGGTCTTAGCTATCCAGAGTCTTGGACAGAAAGACTAGATATGGACCTAACCTTTTGACAAGTTTTTCTGTACATACTAATTGTTGTTTGACTTGAACCCACTTTCTTACCCTTCTCAACTTGAGATTTTACTATTTTACAAGCAAATGGCACTTAAACTAAGAAATCAATAAATAAATAATTAAAAATAAACGCAATACAAAAAAGAACAAACCAGAGTTATCATGGTTGTTTGATATAATTAATGCATAAATACATATTAAACCTTCTTCCTAAAATTTCACTTTTCTTAATTTGGCACTTATAATCCTAGCCCCTCAAATTGGTTTATCATGGAATTTGTTTTTCTTCTACATCTCCTATCTAGCTTGACTCTAAGGCCTCGTTCTCTTTTCGGTAAGTTACTTACCTAGGTAAATGCAATTATCTGGGTAAGTTTTTCCTGAGAAACACTTACTCGGGCAAGTGCATACCCATGTCCTTTTATTTCCCAGGTAAATAAGGCAATGACCATTTTAGCCATAAAAATCCATTATTAAAAGGGTCATTCTTGTCTCATCCAAGTACTGGCAACTTTCCCCCTATGTGGGAAAGTTATTTACCCACCTAGGAGGGGTATTTTCTGATTCCCACTAAATTTGAAAAAAGAACATGGGATTCTTGATCAATGGGAACCAAAATCCCATTGACCAACTTTCCCCCCTCTCAAAATCTAAAAAAAGAACGCCCCCTAATTGATAATAGATACCAAAAGAGTGGTATATGTAGGCAACTCTTGGGAGCCACTTTATTGTTGTTGTTTTTTGTGAAACATTTATTATTATTATTATTATTATTATTATTATTATTATTATTATTATTATTATTGCTCTTTGGATCCTTTTGTGTTTGTGTTTATATGGTAATTTCCTTTTGATTAATCTTTTATTTGTTTTTGTCTTTAAATATAGTCAATTTGCCAAATTGCATAAATCCCATATTCTCATGATCATAAATTTCTATTCATTTTCTATATTTCTTGTTGCAATTAAATTCATGATTATATTTTGGCATAGCAAACTGAAACCCTTCTTATTTAACACGAATGGGAGATATAACATATTGTGATGCAGAATTGAGATTTTCTCTTATACCAAAAATAAAATCTTCTTAAAATGATCTTTCTTATGGTTTGAAGAGTGTCAATTAGGGGTGATTATGGGATGGGCTTTAGGACTAGCTATGACATTAAAAAATACAGTCACCCAACACATATTGTTGTTTATTCTTATATAAATGAATACAAAGATTTGATTCTCATAATTACTTTAAATAAATAGTTGGACAAGCAAGTTATCATTCAAGGTTTCATCTATATAAAAACTATATAAGAATGGATAACCAAAGAGAATAAATTACACACTTTAACGCGAATTGGCAAATAATATATATTAACATATTTTATACATTACAGAATGGAAATGATCACCCCTAGTGCCAATGCACAATTTTTATACCCTACTAATAGGAACGATTCCATCTATCATCTTGTGAAGAGTATGACTTTAGAAGAATTACATATTTTAATTAAAAAGCATTTTCTCAGTCTAATATTGTCACCAAATTATTAGTCATAAAAGGAGTTAACAATAGTGGTAAACATATTTCAAATAAACCCACAAGTGAGTCCCCATTGCTAAAGTCAAAATTAGAAAACTACGGAAGTCACTTAGAGAAGCCGAGGGAAGGAATCATAATAGTAAAATGTTAAGGATTTAACCAAGGTCCTGTTTGACACATCTTTTTGCATGGATTGTTAGCTGTTTAGAAGCCCGACAACCTGTGTTTTGATCTTTTCCCATTTAGTTAAAAAAACATCGATCTAATTTCCAAAAGATGTCGCATTGAAAAGACGTATAAAACCTATTTTGGGCTATTTTCGGGAAGCTCCACATTGAGATTTTTTACCTTTTTTCATTGTGTCTTTGCGTGAGAAAACGCACCTTAATCAAATAGTCTTCAAGCTACTAAGATCTTAATGCAAAAACTTACATCGTCTTTTGGCTATCAAGTCTTCCAAAATATCTTTCAAAAAAGACTTGCCAAACGGCACCCAAAGATAGTAATGTAGCAAAGACCCTAAACTTTTCTATTTAAATTAAATATGGATGGTACTTGTAAGGGCAACTCAGGCCTTAGTGGAGGTGAGAGTACCATTAGAAATCATATTGGCTAGTTTAAATTTAGTTTATCTAATTCGTATGAGTTTGGAACTTCAATAAGAGCTGAAATGTTAGCCATGCTTGATGGTCCCAACTTTTGTATGACTCATCACATTAAAGAGGTCAAAGTTGAAAGTGATTGTGGCATATTAAACATGGGGTAAGTAAGGTCATATACCATTAGGTTGAATGCCCCTCCACTTACAGAAAAAAATTGAGGTTACAAATAAATAAATAAGATGAATTGCTTGTGATCAAGCAATGATTGTGTCACTGTTACCACAGAAGTATAGAATAATACAAACCCCATTTTTGCATGCTCCTCTAAGATATCTATTAATGAAAATTAAGTTTAACACATTTTAGTAATAATTTATTTTATGGTTTATCAACTAAAAATATATTTAATACTTATAATCATTTAGTTAGTTAACTCGAAGCATATATACTTATCACATGTAAGTTAGCTTAATGATTTCTCAACATTATATCCTTCGAGTCAAATCTTTTAAAAGGCAATTTATATGGTACTAAAAAGTATCGTTCATAAAATACTTTAATCCATAAAAATATTCCATGAATTTTAATGAAAATATAGAAGAATTAATTATCAATTTATTGGGTATCATACATTTATAGTGTCATAATATATGTATTTTTATTATATATATATATATATATATGTATGTATGTATGTATGTATGTATGTATGTATGTATATAAAAAATTGATCATGAGTGCATGCATAAGGTACATACTATAAGAGGTAATATACATGAGAAAGATAAGAGGTATATTATTTAATATTTGCAAATTTATATAAACTACATTTGTATGATAAAAATAGAATAAGATAAAATTTAATACAAATTAAAGAAGTTTATTGGTGGTTTTTATGGATTCCTCTACCTCATAATTTTTATAGGCTTGTATGGTTATAACTTATAAAGAATGATAACTGGGGGAATCTATCACAATACAAGGGGATAATTTAACATAGGTAGGGGTTTGAGACAATACATTAGAAAACCAATAAAAAAATTGTGAGGGGAAACAAATCATAAATTTCACAAATTTATTTTATTTACCTGGATAATTGTCTCAAGTTGGCATTGTAGATGATAATGCTCATTTTTCATCCGAATCAAGGCTCTTATGCATCTAAAATGACAACATATTTGTCAATAGTTGAAATGTTTTAAAAAATATTATATAGACACAAATTTGAGAATTTCAAATAATACAATAAGATAAGCATGTATATTATGATGAATATTTAGGCAATAATAATACATTTAAATGATAAAATAAAAAAACATTAATTTAAATTGAAAAGTAATATTTTTGGTCTCTAAAAACAACAAAAAAGCCACTAAGATTACTATGCAAAATACAACACTTAAGTGGTTAAAGATGTTAATTTTTATCCGAATATTAAAGTATATGGTAAATTATAAATTACCACCCTATACTTTTGGGTAGTGACATTTAGCCCCTCGAAATTTCATTTGTGACAAAGACCCCATTGAATTTTCAAATTCCAACAATGTGCCCCTCACCATTAAATATGCAATAGAATAAGTTAATTTACTAAAATGCCCTTTTGATATTGTATAGGAAAGAAGATGGCATTTCAAAATGATGAAAATGTGATAGGCAAAGAATATTACCTCTTTTTTGCCTTTGTGTGATAAAGAAACATAAGTAAAGGGTTTACACAAATATGTAACAGAAAGGGTAAAATGGTCCAAAAAATTATAGAAATGGTAGTTTTAGGATTTAAAAATATTTAACATGTACAGGATGGTAACATGAGAATCTTTTTCGAAGTATACTAAGGGAACAAAGTGTTGGAATCTGAAACTTTAAGAAATCTTTGTAGCAAATGAAAGTTTTGAGGGCTAAGTGTCATTACCCCCAATGTGCAGGGTAGTAATCTGTAATTTATCCTAAAGTTTATTAGTATAATTATTATGCAAAAAAATAATAATAATTTCTTTTGAATTACATGAATATTGAGCAGTTTGGTATCATAATTAAAAAGTAAATAGCATACTATTGAATGGCACATGCAAATATAATATCAACCAAGTCCATGAGGAAATGTTTTTTACCCATCTTTAAAATGACCACTAGAAACTCGGATAAGTTCTGTACAAGCAAGTACCAATAAACGAGCACCAATACTGCATCACCAAATGCAAAAAGGAAAAAAGAAATTGCATAAATATTATGTGGATGGAACATATAAAATATTTGTTTTTATAATATGACTACCAAATCTAAAACAAAAAGATATTAAATTAAAAGGATCTATTAATTATCTTTAATAATAAGTATTAGTTAATTAATTAAAATTGTAAAATTATTGGAACATCTAATTTCAATGATGTTGAACTCTTAAGAATAAACTAAATTTTTTTAATGTTGTTTTGTTAAATAGTTGTATCAATAATAGTTTCAAAGGAAAGAAAAAATTTATTTTTGTATTTTAAAAGAAAAATATTAATCGCAAAGTCAACATTTTTAACCTCTACCATTGTAATTAATTTGATTTTAAAAGAACCAAGCCCATATTTTTTTTTCATCAGATCATTTTCTTCAAGGTTTGTACGTTGCCTCATCTATACTTATTTATATTGTATAATAGAGGAGAGATGGGAGGCCAAGAGTCCTTTCACCTCAATGCTCACATGGACCTCCCCCTTCTCTCTTTTCTCGCACATTTGATTATTTGTTCTTTTAAATTGAATTATCAAAATATAAAAAGCACAATAAAAACTTTTTTGGGTCTTAATTTTCTCTAATAAAATCCATCATTACTCTTTTTAATAAGATCATCCTTAAGACTCTCTCTCTCTCTCTCTCTCTCACACACACACACATGGTGCAAGGTTATAAATTAGATGGCTTTGGTTGAATTAAGGGCTAACCCTAAGAATGGACCTTGGCCTAGACCTAAACTGATGTCAAAATCCAAATTTGTCAACTCGAACCTAATTAAAATTTCTATTCAACCCCATGCATTGCATGGGTTTAATTAACATCCCACCTACTTATTCATATATTAAAGTCAAGCCATATAATTAGGACAAGGCTTAGATAATGATGATAACAACATTATTGATTATTTCGTGCCTATATATAGAATTGTAAAATTTATTTACTTATTACCTAAGACTACTCCCTTTCACCTGCATTACATAAACTTTTAGCCTTTGATAGTCTACAATAGGGCGGTCCCTACAAAAGAATTTGAATATAAATCAAATCTAATCCACAAAATAACTAATAAATTTGGAAGCTAAAATTAAACACAATAAAATAAATTAGAAATAGAATTACAAAATTTTGGACATTTCAGCAAGGGCCCTTTGTGAATCATTTAAAAATGTAGCAAGTGTATTAGCAACAAATGCTGGATCACTTAATTCTTGTAAACTTTGTAACTCTGCAAATTGTAAAGAATCCAAGATGCCCTACAAAAAATGACATGAATGAAAAATAATGATCAATCCAATGATAAAACACAATTACAAAAAAAAAAAAAAAGTATTTCAATATTAATTAGGAAAACACTTTAAATTGTCAAGCTTAATTAAGAGTTATTTCATTAGATAATGAAACAACATTCTTTTTTCAAACAAGAGCAAAACCTTACATTGGAACCAAATATTTATGAAAAGCTATTATAAAAATAAACAAATAAATATCTATAAATTTTGACTATAATTCATATAAAAATAAAATAAGCATGACTCTACAAAACCAATAAAATTGGTATTAAAATAGTACACTATCTATAAATTGATTATTCATAATAGATTGGAGATGAACAAAAGAAAAAGCTACATAATCACCAATAAAGTAAAGCTTTTAAAAAGAAATTAACAAGAACAAAGTAGTCTCAATTACCTCATCAAATAGTGATTGTATGTGTGCTCTAAGCCGTGCTTTGAGATCTAAGATAGACATTGTTAAAAATGAAAGAGTTATAATGAAAGGAAATGAAATTGAATTGATATTTAAAGTTTTAAACCATATAGAGGTAATCCATTTTATAAATTGTCTTTGGGATGAGACAACTAAGAGGCATTTATTATTGTTATATTATACACTGAGTTCTTAGTTGTCTGGAATGTTCTCACAATTAAATTCAAAAAATGCAAACGCATCCATTCCTTCTATTGTCGTTTTACAAGTTTTTTTTTTTTTTAATGTGTCAGATTTTTATCTTTAGTTTCAAAAAAATATCAAAATGTTATAGATAATGAAATGGTTTTCAACACTCATGTAATCTCAATGACATTAATTGCCTATCGATTATGATCATATATATATATATATATATATAATGGTAATTATTGGTTCATTCTTTATAATTTTTTATAATAAATTAAATTGGGTGCACATGAGACCCACTGGCCATCATAGCATGGGAGAGCTTGTGGTTCTATGCCATTGAGTGATTACCGATTTGGTTTTAATTTTCTTTCTTAACCAATATTTTCCATTGTTAATTGATTAAAATAAATATTTGAGATCATCTAATCACATTTATAAATGTCCATTTTTATTTAATAATCCTTACATTTGGAACTCATCTCCAAGAAATGATAAATAATGTTCATATATTTCATATGAACCACTAATTGTAGTTTTCTTTACATTATTAGTTAATTAAGTATCGAGTTCATGTTTTTCTCCAAATTAATTTTAAGTGGAATTATTTTAAACTAAGACAAATTATTTATATAAATTTATTTTGTTATTTATTTACAAATTACTAAATTATGATATATTATCTAGCAATTTAACGAGACTTGATATAATGGCACTTGCTTGCAATTCTTCTAAACCTTAAAGGCGTTTGGATAAATCCTTGAGTTTCACTTTCTTCTTGTTAACAATCAATGCAACAAAACATTTTCCATGTGCCCCTACACCTGTTTGTACAGTTGGGCAGGTTCATTCTTGCACGATATGATTAGTACTCATAATTAAGATTCTATCTACTTTACTTCATTGAGACAAAAACATTAAATGAAGTGAGTTTTGTTATTGACATGCATATTTATAAACAAAAAATAAGTGAGCAAAAACCACCGTACCATATTTAGGAATCTTTTCAAGTTCCAGGCAAGTGTCAAATTCATATTAAAAGAAATTTACTTATTGTCTACCATATTTTTTCTATATCATAATCAAATCCTTCAACTTTCATCTATTCACACAAGTAAATTCCAAATTTTTCAACGTTGATGGCTTGTATTATCTTATCTATACTATTATAAGATTGTCTTAGTTTATGTATAAGTTATAAAAGTTAAGTTTAATTATCCTTACAATTTAACATTTACATAATTAGCAAGACAAGTATCCATTTTATAATAGATAGATATGTCATTTATGAAAGAGAAATATTCTAAATTAAATTAGCATAAGAAATGTCATATCTCGTTATTTCTATATAATGGGATCATTGGTTGCCTTACCTACCCAATAGAACTGCATTGATCTAACCATGTATTGGTTCTGGACCTCTGGTTTTGAATTTTGTGTCCCGATTACATTTGAGCCAGAACAGGTTTTAATCAATTTAAGACCTGACCAATTATATGTTGGGGTGTTAATTGGACTGGATTTGGTCCAGTCTAATGTGAGTCCATTATAAATGGATCTAGTCCAATCCAGTTCAATGAGAGTCCATTACAAATGGATTTGGTCTAATCCAGTTTAATGAATATTTTGGACCATTTTGGACCGGTCCAAAGACTGTCCAATTTATTCAAATTTCTGTTAATTTAGATTGGTTTCAACTCAAACTTGGTTCATTGACACCTATGTTTTTATCTTTATCAGTGGACTAAATATTGACTCAATCCAATATAAATTCATTATTGATGGACCAGGTCAAATTCAATATGTCATACTGGTCCTTTCAATCTGTCCAAATTTAATGTCTTATTGGTCCATCCAATCCAAAACGCGTCCATTGACACTCCTAATTATATGTAGTTAATGACATATAAAAATATATTTGTTTTATTGTAATTTTTGCTACATTGTATGTCTAAAAGGGTAACTTTCGTATAGTTTATTATTATTAAGAGATAACCACTAGAACCTAATTGACCGGTGGAAGAAAATGAAGGAGGAGAGAGTGCAGGATAATTTCACGTGGTTCTAGGAGAAAATTTCGACTATCTTCTGCCACCTCTGGAAAAACAGATACAGTAAAACTTTTAATAATAAATCCCTCCCACAAAGCTTGGTTATATTCTACCCGCAGATCCTGACAAAAGAAAATTCCAAAAAACATAAATTGGATCAAATGGCTACCTCCGAACTCAAATTCTATAAAAATTAATTTTGATGTATCGGCTAAAATTGGATGATATTTGTGCTTATGGGTTTATGATGAGAAACTATAAAGAAATCCTATGAGCAGAGATGGGCAACGTTGGAACCACATTTATAGAGGTAGCTGAATTTTGGCCTGCCCTTAAGCCCATAAACTTGCTTTAGGTGGCTCGCTGTTGGTGATAAAAAGTCTATAAGGTAGTAGAAACATCCATATGGCCCATTTGGTTTGCAATAATAGGGGTCTGAAATCAGAATCGGAATGGGCTATTCCAATTTCAACTGTTTGATTGGATGGAATTGGAATCCTATTTTCATTCTTGTTGGAATGGCATTCTCCGATTTAAAAAAAATAGTCATTTTCTGCTTCTTTTTTTGAAATGAAATCTCATTCCTGCTGATTCTAATTCTCATTCCCACTTTTATTGATTTTCAAAAAAATATTCACACTCCTATCTGAATCAAACAAATTATGAAAATAGAATAATAGACTGTTCTAATTCCAATTTTGATTCCGATTTCAACTATAAACCAGACAGACTCTAAGTTTCTTATAGAAGATTGCCATCTCATTGCAAACCAAGCGTCTCCAAGGATAGTATACAATCACACGAGAAGGGAAGTAACTGTGCAGCGAATTGGTTAGCTAACAAAGGACAGAAGTATTTGTTTCAGAACTTCCCCTCGTATTTAAGTTTTATTACCTTTTTGGAGGCAGCTGGCCGGGCCCATCCTCGTTGGTGTTATGTTGTTTTCCATAAAAAAAGTTGCCAGTTATTATTATTTCATAGGTAATTAATTGTCAAGGTCTAACCGGGTCGACCCGATTATCCAATTTACAATTGGATCGGGTCTAAGTCTATTTGATAGAAATGACAAATGGCTCAGGACTGGTCCACCTTATCCACTCCAGACCCATCCGACCCATTGATAGCTCTAAGCATCACCTACACTAAAATCTATTAATTGGAAAAAAAAGGCCATAAATCAAGTGGATATCTTCTTTTTATATCACAGAAGCTATGTTATGGGCCTCCCGTTATAGATAGTCCAGTGTCAGGTTCGAGTTTTCGTCTGGGTTAAGGGAGCACTTGCCAGGTGGCATATGAAGCGGTTTGGAGGGCCCATAACTTGTTAAAATAAACAAGTTCTCCATAATATTTTGATTCTGGGCCTCATGAAGCTTAAAGTTAAGCCCAATATAAGCTCATAACTGACCTTTATTCAGAGAATAAAAACAACAACAAACTACACATTATTTAAGAATCTCTGCACTATTGGTGAGCTGAGCTGTGTTTTCCCATCAAAGAATCTCTGCTGAAAATAGTACAATGAGGATTATCACATTGTTTTGTTGTCATTATTTGGGTCTGTAATTTGGAGAAACTTCCATGAGATGACCCATCTCAGCTGGCAATCTTTCATGGGATGATTACTGGTTAGACAGTATTCTCTACTACAGCAAATGTTGGGTTGTAACCTCATCGGCATAGAAAGAGGGAGATCCTTTAAATTCGATTTCAATAAAGACTCGAGTAAATTCCACAGATAACTGTAAATCTTCAATCCAGACTGCACTCAGCCCAGAATCGGTGAATTGGATTTTTTTTATATATTTCTGAGACTGAATTTGTGAGGTTATTTCAACAATCAAGAGTCAATACTAACTCCCCTGATGCTTCTCAGCAGTCCAGTCTTTTCAACAAACTCACCAGAGACCATTGGGAACACCATCCAAAGGAAAGTCATTCTCTTATTTATAACACCTTCAAACCAAATCTTCCCCAGCAAGTCATGGTGAGTCTTGCTAGGGAAGTCCCAACTAAAACTTTCTCCCAAAGTAATTGAGGAAGAAAGGTAAACCCTAAAACAATGGAACGTGTCACAATCTTACAATGAGACTTCAAAAGGCTCACAACCTTTTCTGGGATGGTCCAGAGCTGTAAGAATATAGGAAAGAAAGACACAGGTTGTTGCTTCAAGGAAAGACATTCCTCAACCTTCAACCACCCCAAGTCTCCTTCCATTCTCAAGCTTAATTTCCACTAGCTCTCCCTTCTATCTTCTGTATCCTTATTCTCTTCTCTGGGTGGTTTATCTGTGATCATCAAACACATGTCTACCTCTGAATCTGAAGTTTCTTCACCTTCTGTAAGAGTTCAGTTGGTGTCAAAATGGGTGTCTGACCAACTACTCGGCAAATTCTCGGATGTGTCGGAATTCAGTTTCGATTACCAGCAGAGTGGGTTGTGGTCTCCTCCGGTAAGAATAAGTGTTTTCTTGAACTCGCCGGACAATATATGCACTGACAATGAAATGCTAGCAAGGCTAAAAACCGCTAATAGGATACGCCGTCCCCGGAGGCACAAGTTTTGTTTCAAAGTATGAACTTAGTTCAATCCCTTAAACTGTTTAACATTGAGAGAGATTTGAATTTGAGTTTGAGTTAATCTTGGATGTTGATGATCTTTTTCTCAGGCGTTTTGGTGTCTCATGAAGTGAACGTCTGCGTTGCGGCGGTGCCAAAGCAGTTGTCTCGCCGGAGGTGGTTTACGGTTTACCTCATGTTAGCAGTAGGACAAAAATACCCTTGAACTTTGCAAGTAATTATATGTCACATGTATCAAATGAAAAATTATATACAAAAAAAGCAGATTCCCATTGATCCTTTATTGTTTTACGCGGTATTATAATATACAATTATATTCTTGGTAAGGGTCATTCATTACCTGGTTTAATGGTAAATTGAGTGTGGTCAGGTTGGCTTTAACATCCATTGTGAAAAAGTAAAATTATCTGTTTTCACGATGGATCAAAAAAGAAAAAGAAAATCTTGCGACTTGCGAGGACCAATTCAGGGTAATGGACTTTTAATTCAGGATTGGAATCCATATTGAAAATTATCCATCTTGATATTTGATGGTGAGCGATTTGGTTGTTCCTAATTGGATGGTAGTTTGGATATTGGTTGTTTAGTTGGCCGGTCAAAGTGCAAAAACAGAATGCTCAGAGAACCTAAGGTGATTTATTTGGTGTGGTCGTTCCAATGCTTAAGTAGTATTTGTTGTATGTGAGTTGAAAGTTTAAGAATTGGAGAGCTAGAATGCAGTAAATTATGCGTACCTTGTATCATTGGAGTGGATGCCTTTATATAGGCGTTGTTTGACGTAAGATTCACGCATTACGTCCGAGGTCTCCGGGAAGACATGCTTAATCGGTCCGAAGTCCTCGAAGGTAGTCGTGCATGTAGACCAGTCTTCGCGCCTTGTTCGGTTTCCTCTGGAACATTCGTGGCGGGGGCCAACTTCCGAGAAACGCGTGAGTGATGGGATATGCATGTAGAATTGGTCAGCGAGCACGTCTCGCATGTCGCCACCTAGACCTCAATTAGATTGGCAAGCCCTCGAGGGAAGTCGCTCCTCATCGAGGTCACTTCAACCGTATTGACGATGTACCACAGGTCGGCCCTAGACGAGGTGTTATAAGCCGCCTTAAGTTGTGGACGAGGTTGCCAGCTAGATTTCCACCAAGTCGGCGGAGGCGGGTCGCCAGGTTGGTAGCAAAAGCAGGTTGCCAGGTTGGACTCCATCACTTTGGCTGAGGCAAGTCATCGCCTAGGTGGTGTCAGGGTGTCGTCCGACTATTCTAAGATGCCATGTGTCATGATGTCACTGGAGGGCCAAATTTGTCATAGTGTCGGAGTGTCATCCATCACTTTGGCCCAGAGTGACTAATTCAATGAGCTCATAGCCGTAGGCGTCGGTCCAGTTTGCTCCTCAGGTTGGAAGAGTCTAAGTGTTGAGTGCAACCTTACACAGGACTTCACCGTCTTAATTATCGGGGCAGAAGAGCGAATTCATCTACTTGAGCAGAGGCAAAGCAAGCACTTCGAGGACATCTACCATACTAGGGATGCAACCATCAAGGAGTTTTAGAATTCAACCTAATACCTCAAGAACAAAGTTCATCATGCCATCCTCAAGAGGGGCTTCTAACTGCGTGACTACCTCGCCAGGTCGCTCCACTCAAGTAGACTATAACATAATGTCCCTCGAGCTAGTTCTCGAAAGAATAGCAGGTGAGGTCGATGTGGAGCCTGAAACCGAGGTGGAGGTCAGCTGTGAAGAGATTGGCCAAGTTTGCACGTCTGCCACGGTGCTGAAAGCGAACTAATCTTCCCTACCTTTGTTTCTTTTTCTCTCTCCTTTTTTTAGTTGGTGGTGAGATGCCGATCTCCTTTGAGATTGATTTACAGGTGTTGCCAAGCTAGATAAATAGGGGGCCGACTTGCTTAGATCGGTCTACCTGTTGTTGTCATGCTTTCGAAGTTGGCTTGAGGGCTCCTTAGCTAAAAAGCAGTATGGCTTTTCCTTAGGACTCAATTTGAGCAGGTTACCAAAGCGAATGGTTGTTCCATAGTAGCTTTAAATGTGGCTACTTCTATGCCACCGTGTGGGGTTGGCTTCTCCAGTAGGTGCTTGCGAGACCATAACGTACATGTACTACACCTGCTCCTGGAACTGTTGGCCGCCCTCTCCAACTAGAGCTATGGGAGGCTCACCTTGAGGGGGCGACTCTACTGTCTACGGGTCACCTACTCTCATGGGAACCACAAAGGGCTCAACCTATGAGGCCGGTTCCACATTCAATTCGCTTCCAACCAATGTTCAAAGTATCGAAAATGCAAGGTGTATCAAAAAGGTAATTTTAAGAGACGTATCAAGATATGCTTTGGAAACGTTAGATACAGACGAAAAATCAAGATCCACATGTATACACTAGAAAATTAAAAAAAATCCTTAAAAATATGAACAATAATAAAAACGAGTTTTATGTGAGTATAACTAATTTGTTTAAACATAAAACCATTCTTTAATGATTTATATAAAATATCGGGATATAATTAGTAACCATTGAAAAATAATAGAAAAACTAAAAAGTTTGTATATATACTAACATTTATTAGTTAATATATTTTTTTAAATCATTTATTAGTTAATATTTATTATATATAGAATTAGATAATATTTATTATGCATACAAGTTAATATACAAGTGTAGTCTGTGAAGAGTAGTGTAGATAGAGATACACCATATCAGAATTAAAGTATTAAACATGGAATCTTCTTTAGATTGTCGTGATGACTCAAATCCTGTGGCTAACTCTTTTGCTAAGGATAATGAGTCTTGTGCTCTTTGCCCAAACACAAATAATACAACCCAAAATTTTGCGGAGCCTCTACCATTACTTAGCTGCTTGCTTCGGCCGGCCACACCAACGATAGATGAAAATCATGAGACGGCCGACAATGAAGACAAGAATGGCGTCACTGTAGCGTTACACTTACACATTGGGCTGCCTAATAGTTCGAGTTGCTCCACGTACATGAAACTAAATGATATGGTGGGAGACAAAAATATTGCTGTAGGTGTGGGTACCCAGTATTGTAAACCGACTCCCGTGCAGATACTCATCGGCTACCCCTATTTTTTGTATCACTTCTGCAAAAAAACCTTCAACCGCTACAACAACCTTCAACCACTGCCCTTATTCAGGGCAAAAATATCATTCCATCGTCTTCCTCTTGAGAGTGTAGCGGAGGAAGACGATGAATAGTATTAATGCCCTTTTTCGATATTTTTCTAAAAAAGTTACCCTATTTTAATTATTTTATAAAAATATTATTTTTTATTGATATTCAAGGCAAAAAGCTGCCTTTACTGCTAGAAGCCCTTTTTCTCTTTCTTTTTTTTTTTTTATTTTTTACATTTAAAAAATGAGAAAGAGGGCATAACGGAAGTAATGACCTACCATTTGATGATTTCGCACATGTGAGATGTGGGTATTATGTGTGGCTGACATATTAAAAGTTGAACGAAAGACCACCGTCTCACACCAATGACGAGTGTAGGAGATCTAAGCTCGACTAAGATCGTCGTCCTCGTCAAATGGAGCGAAGGTTTCAGAGACGGTTGAAGTTCTCTTTCCTCTTTGAAGAGAAACTAACAATAATGTCAAAGGGTATTTTGGACCATTAAAAAGTAGTTTAGGCATTTTGAAAAAATAAGTGTCATGTGGCATTACATGCTAGCAGATAGACCAGTTCATGGGTCGGGTCAGGCTGAACTTTTACTTTGTATTAACAGATTTTTCTAAGGCCCGAGCCCAAGTCCGGCCCGACCGTCGGGCCTACAACTTGAGCCCGAGCCCTGCCCGACCGTCGGGCCTACAACTTGAGCCCGAGCCCGGCCCTCATGAAAAGCCCAAAGCCCGAGACTAGGCTCGAGCTTGAAATTTAGCCCATACTGTTACTACTGCTGAAGCGGCTGAATAGAGAGAGATTATAAAGAAAAGAATAAAAAATGTATATATTAAATTATAAATATATATTTCAACAAATATTATATTATTTATATATTTTATATAATATATAAAATGCATATTACATATTTTATGAAATATATAATGTTGAGTCGGGCCGAGTCAGGCTCAGGCCGAGCTTTTTTGACAAATCCCGAGCCCCACCCAAAACATAGTTGGGCTTACTGTGTTAGGCCTGAGATCAGGCCTGCGGGCCTAACTACATGACCAAGCCCGACCAGGGTGCAGGCTGGGCCGGGCCGGGCCGGGTCATCGAGCTATCTGGCCCATGAATAGGTCTACTAGCAGATATTAACGACGAGCTAACAGTAGGGGATGACTATGTCCATTGGCAGAAATTCCAAGTAAATAACAAAATGATATTTCTACCACAAAAAAGTAACAATTAAAATGAGTAGAATAGTTCCATCCAAGGTTCTAAATATTGATACAAGGCGTATCGACCTGTATCAGTGTTTTTTTTTATATTTTATTTAAGTTCTAGCTACCCTTTGAACCATGGCCTGACCTGATACAACCCATGTAGGGGTGTATCGGGAAGGCCTCAATACGAGCCAATAGTAACAATATTTTCAACCTTGGTCCCATCATGTTTTGTAAAAATGTCTCTCAACTAGGAAAGTTATTTATCCACTTAGGAGATGGGTAAGTTTTACCCAGGAAAATAAGGGTAACTTTAATGTAGGACCCATTATTTAATACAAAAAGAGCATACGCCCATTGACCAACTTTCCCATGGTCTAAGTGATTATGCAAATAATAGGATAAGTTCTTGTCTATTAATAAAATCATATGGGTAGTTTAATTATTTAAAACAAGGGAAAATTCATGATAGGTATCCTGTACTTACTTCAGGCAGAGTCCCAATTTAGTATCCAAAACTTTAAAATATAACAATTTAGTACATTTTTGCGACAATCTACTACCTAACGTTAACTGACTGTTAAGTGTCATGGGAAACCCCTTAAGTTTCATATAATTTATTACTGTTCACTGCCATCGTTTATCATCTCTTTTGTTGAACACCGCCCACTGTTCCCTGCCACAGAAGAGAAAACCAGAGAAAGAAAACCGGTGTTCATAGAGTCAGAACTAAGCAAAAGTTCATTGCCACTGTTCCTGCACTGTTCACCGCTTTTATTCTAGTCTATGAGCACTCTTCACCACCACTGTTCACCGCCACAGTTCCTTGCCACTGTTTTGACCTCCTATTTATTATTTGATCCCTGTTCTATGATTCTTTCGATGGAAGACATACACAGAAACAGGGAAAAGGATATAGAGAGGTCCCAAAGGAGGTGGATGTTGGGGAAGATGAGGTAACTTATAACTTTGGAGGAGAAGCTCTGAGGCGCGTCTGAAGATACTGTCTTTAGAACGTTATTTGCCCCCACTCAGTTTTACTGAGTTTGCTGTTGGGTTACAGGCAAATTCGTTCCCAGGATAAAACAGAGCCTTGGGCGAGAATCTGCAACTAACAAAGTTGAAGAGTCTCCAAAGAAACCTTATGTGAGACTGTAGCACACCGAACTGAGAGAGAGAGATAGTGAATTTCGAAATTATGTGTTTTGGAGTCTGATTCATGCTCCTTAAATAATTTGTGAAGAGGTATGAAGAAAAAGTAGGTGTTGGTTTAGAGAAGGCACCTTGAACAGTCACAATTTCAAATATTGTGATTGTTTAAAAAGTTGTTAACAGTTGGTGATTGTTAACTTTGAAGTGTGCTTCTTGATTACACCCGATCGAATCGTGACCGTTGATCTCATCAACGGTGATCAACGGTGATCAACACACCAAAACCAGAGCCGCCCATCGCGAGCCACGCGGGTGAGAGCAAAGTGCGCCTCATTGCGCAGTATCAAATCCCCATACTCTCCTCTACTAATTCTAAGGAGTGTAAATCAGCTCCTATTGAAATACTGAAAACAAACATTGTAATTATCCAATGTGGGACAAGTTCAAAACTGAGTTTTTTTTTTGTAAGAGAAAAACTGATTTTCAACCAAGTGTGCAGGTGCAATTTCTCATGTAATTGACCAATCAAACCCATTGGATTTAATCTCTTATGAGATTAAAATCCAACAATCCCCCACATTGATTGATCAATTACATAGTTCTCTCTCAATCCAAACTACTATGATACAGTTATGCATACAAAAGGTGTTTATCAACTTAAACCTCTTGTTAGTATAATTATCTCAGAGCCTTGTCAAAGTTATTGGTGGTAAAACCTTAAACCAACTACTCTCACGACAGACCGGAGACACCTATACACATAAAAATGTTCAGTCTCTGCAAGAGTTCCAAATTTTGCTCAGCATTGTTATGGCCAAGTGCTTCTTTCCTGGTTTCATGAACAATCCCGAGAGCAAACCCAAACCCTCATGAGAAGCGACACCACTTCTATGTTCACATAGGTGAAGTTCCACTATGTGCTCCGTTATTTGACACATTTCAGAAATTCATTAAGAGTTTATCTCAACCTTTCATCATAACGGACAACACTGTTTATGTTGTGATGGGAAATTTCTCAATGTCAGTGCTAACAGTCACATTGCTATAACTTGTTGTTACCCATTAAACCCAATACTGATGGCTTTTCAGTTCAGATTGGGTTACCATTACAGGTGACTAAGTAAAGGGTTTTAATCTCATCTCTTTGGTTGCCATTCTTACAAATTCTCTGGCTAAACCCTTGGTAAGAGGATCAACCAAGTTTTTACTTGACCTCACATAAGTTATAATGATGACTCCATCTTGAATCAGTTGCCTAACAAATTCATGTCTCAGACTTATATGTCTGGACTTACCATTGTAGGTACCACTGTAGGCATTTGACAGAGTTGCCTCATTATCACAATAAATAGAAATTGGAGGCATAGGACTAGGCCAAAGTTTTATATCCAATAATAAATTCCTAATCCATTCAGCATTTTTTTCAGCAGCCGCTAAGGCTATGAATTTGGATTCCATGGTTGAGTGAGATATACAAGTTTTTCTCTTGGATGCCCAAGAGATCGCACCCCCACCAAGGACAAAAATCCATCTAGATGTGGACTTGTTATCTCCATTACCGGTAATCCAACTTGCATTAGTGTACCTTTCTAATATAGCTGGATAATCACAATAAAACAAGCCAAGTTCCAAGGTTCTTTTGAGATACCCAAGAACTCTCTCAATTGCCTTCCAGTGCTCTGCACCAGGATTACTTGTAAACCGACTGAGTTTACTTACTGCAAATGCAATATCAGGTCTGGTACAAAGCATAACATACATCAAGCTCCCTACTGCATTAGAATACTCAAGTTGTGCAATTGCTCTACCAGTATTTTCTACTAGTTTTATACTAGAATCATATGGCGTGCTATATTCTTTAAACCCTAAATGCTTAAATTTATCAAGTACTTTCTCAATATAATGTGATTGACTTAGTGGATAGCCCCTACTATGCTTTTTAACTTTTATTCCCAAGATGGTATCTACTTCTCATAAATCTTTCATCTTGAAAACAGAGGATAAGTAGTTTTTAGTTTCATTTATGCCAACCATATTTATACCCACAATAAACATATCATCCACATAAAGACACACACTTACTCCATAATTTTTAGTGAATTTTGAGTAGATGCATCTATCAGCACTATTATGTTTAAAACCAAAAGCTAGAATGTAAGAATCAAATTTCTTATGCCACTATTTAGGTGCTTGTTTTAATTCATATAGTGATTTAACCAGTTTACAGACTTTCTTCTCGTTTCCAGGAAGACCAAATCCTTTTGTTTGTTCCATGTAAATATCTTCATTTAAATCACCATTTAAGAAAGCAGTTTTAACATCCATTTGGTGAACAGATAAGTGATAAATGGATGCTAATGCTATAAGTGTTCTAATAGAAGTTGTTCTAGCCACTAGTGCATAGGTGTCAAAGTAATCAATCCATTCTTTTTGACTAAATCCTTTGGCTACCAATCTAGCCTTAAAAGTTTGCACAGTTTCATCAATGTTGTATTTTCTTATAAACACCCATTTACATTTTATTGGTTTTGATCCTAGAGGCAGATTTACTACTACCCATGTGTTATTTGACATTACTGAATCCATTTCATCATTTATAGCTTCCTTCCAAAATGCAGCATCTCTAGAGGTCATGGCCTCACTATAGGTTTTTGGATCATTTTCAATGTTTAGGACAATATGTATCTTATTTAAAATCTTCTCTCTATCAGCCTCAACCAAAAATACAATTGACTGAGTAGATATAAAATCTGAACCTAAGTGTTTCTCTATTATTTGTCTTTGACTTCTTCTAAGTCTTATTATAGGTGTTATAGTTGTGTCATTTCTTCTTTCAGTCTCATTATTATCAATAGGTATTGAGATCTGAGTTTCTCTGTCATTTTTTGTAGATTCATTTTCTGCAGGTTCAAAACACAGTTTATTTTCAAAGATTTCAACATGTCTAGTTTCAATTATTATGTTGGACTATAAGTCTAGAAGCCTATAGGCCTTGCTATGTTCTGCATATTCAACAAACATACTTTTCTTAGCTCTGAGTCCTAATTTAGTTCTTTTAGGATCTGGAACTCTATAATATGCTAAGCACCCCCACACTTTTAGATATGCTAAAGTAGGTTTTCTTCCTGTCTATAATTCATACGGGCATTTGTTATTAACTCTAGAAACAATTCTGTTATGTAAATGGCAAGTTGTTAGGAATGCTTCCCTCCACAGGTTTAAGGGTGCATTAGCTTTTAACAACATGCAGTTTATCATTTCTATAAGTGTTCTAGTTTTCCTTTCAGCCAAGCCATTCTGTTGAGGGGTATAGGGAGCAGAACGCTGATGTATTATTCCAAATTCTTCACAGAAAGAATTAAACTCATTTTTAAAGTATTCAGCACCCTTATCACTTCTAAGGATTTTAATCTTCTTTTGTAGTTGATTTTCAACTTCAGTCTTATATAGTTTAAACATGTCAAAGGCTTCATCCTTAGTTTTCATAAGGTAGACATAGGTGTATCTAGAAAAGTCATCTATAAATGTTATGAAGTATCTCTTGCCTCCTCTAGTTAATACACCATTGAGTTCACAGATGTCAGAATGGATTAGTTCTAGAAGTTGAGAATTTCTTTCAACACTAGGGAAATGTTTTTAGCCATTTTAGATTTTACACATATTTTACATTTTTCAATTGATTCATTACTGTAAGCAATTATACCTAGTTTGCTCATGTTCTTTATGGATTTAAAATTCAAGTGTGCTAATCTATCATGTCATAAAGAGAAAGAATCAACAATATAAGTAGAAACTTTTCCTCCATTAATACTTAATTTGAACATACCATTACAACCATATCTCTTTTCAATAAACATCCCATTCTTGGATATCATTAGTTTGTCGGATTCAAAGACAACTTTGAATCCCCTCTTACAAACAAGATTTACTGAGACCAAGTTCTTTCCAATGTCAAGAACATGGAGAACATTCAGGAGAGTCAATGTCTTTCCAGAGGTGAAAATCAACTCTACGTTGCCTCTTCCAGCAACTTTAGCACATGTTTGGTTTCCCATCTGTACCTCCTGGCCATCAGTCACTTCTTCATATGTCTTGAATTAGGACTTGTCCTTACAAACATGGACTGTGGCGCCTGAATCAAATCACCATCCAGAAGACGATTCTGCCATGTTGATTTCAGTAATCATGGCCACGAGATTGTCTTCTACGATGTTTGTAGTTTGGTTCCGCCTTTCCGATATCGGTAGACTCGGGCATAATGCCCCTTCTTTCCACAAACATAGCAGGATCCTTTCTTATTGTTGCTCTTTTTGAAGTTCACATCCTTCTTCTTTACTTGTAATGCAGGGCTAGTCTTCTTCGATCCATTTTCCATAAAATTTACCTTAGAGTTCAACATACCGGTTAGGGTCTTATCCCTACTGTCACTAATTCGAGACTCTTCTTCAATACGAAGGTGTTGTTGAATTTGCTCCAAGGTAAGTTCTTCAGCCTTGTGCAGAAGCCTCTTCTTGTAATCCTTCAAGATGGTGAAAATTTGGCAATAATTGCTCTCACTTGGAAAGATTCAGGAATGATGATGTTAAAGGATCGAATTTTATTGACTGTCACCTGTAGTTCATGAACTTGCTCCAGTATAGATTTATGGTCGTTCATGGTGAAGTCAAAGTATTCTACAATAAGATACTTATTCGTACCTGCTTCTTGTACCTTGTATTTGAATTGCAGGGCCTTCCAGATTTCTTTTGGAGATGCAAGTTCCTTGTAGAAGTTGTAGAGCCGGTCTGATAAGGCATTCAGTATGTGTCATCGGCACAGAAGTGAATTCTCTTCCTGTTTTGCTCTTTCCTTCTTTAGTTTCTCAGAGTCTTTGTCAGTGTGTTCAGGAAGTGATTGCAGATTCGCGTCCAACAGATAGTATAGCTTCAGTGTGGTCAGAAAGAAGATCATCTTGTCTTGCCATCGGCTGAAATTTTCTCCATCGAACTAGTCTAGTCGAACAAGATCTTGGTTCACCATTTTGATTGAAGTCATGCTTGCTTCTGCCTCCATTGTAGAATAACGTTCTAAAATTGTTGGGGAAGATGGGGTCACTATAACTTTGGAGGAGAAGCTCTGAGGCACGTCTGAAGACACTGTATTTAGAAAGTTATTTGCCCCCACTCAGTTTTACTGAGTTTACTGTTGGGTTACAGACAAATTCATTCCTAGGATACAATAGAGCCTTGGGCGAGAATCTGCAACCAACAAAGTTGAAGAGTCTCCAAAGAAACCTTCTATGAGATTGTAGTAGACCGGACTGAGAGAAAGAGATATAGTGAATTTCGAAATTATGTGTTTTGGAGTCTGATTCATGCTCCTTAAATAATTTGTGAAGAAGTATGAGGAAAAGGTAGGTGTTGGTTTAGAGAAGGCACATTGAACAGTCACAATTTCAAACATTATGACTATTTAAAAAGTTGTTAACAGTTGGTGACTGTTAACTTTGAATTGTGCCTCTTGATCACACCCGATCGAATTGTCATCAACGATGATCAACGGTGACCAATGCACCAAAACCAAAAACGCCCATCGTGAGCAACGCGAGTGAGAGCAAAATGCGTCTCATTGCACCACACACACACGCATACACGCGTGCACGCGCATTGCACGGTATCGAATCCCCATACTCTCCTCTACTAATTCTAATGAGTGTAAATCAGCTCCTATTGAAATACTGAAAACAAACCTTGTAATTATCTGGACAAGTTCAAAACTGGGTTTTTTTTTGTAAGAGAAAAACTGATTTTCAATCAAGTGTGCAGGTGCAATTGCTCATATAATTGACCAATCAAACCCATTGAATTTAATCTCTTAAGAGATTAAAATCCAAAGTGGACACATGATTTGATCTTTGTTCTCCATTCTTCCGATGGAAGACATACACAGAAATAGGAAAGAGATATAGAGAGGTGCCAAAGGAGGTGGACACATGATTTGATCTCTGTTCTGCGATTATTCCGATGGAAGACATGCACAGAAACAAGGAAAGAGATACAGAGAGGTCCCAAAGGAGGGGGACACAAAGGTCCTGGTTGGGGCTACAATTATTTGCTTTTTGGTAGGCAGCAACCGCCACTTTCAATGATTTTATGTACACTGTAAATAAGCACGTTATATATATCAAACTTAATTAAAGAAAAATCCTCACGATTCATCAACTAGTTGCAGAAAAACTGCAAACAGCCCCGTGGGTGGTATGATATCGGGAGGCATCGACGGTGGTGGGTCGATACTCGAAGGCCTAGGTGGTATTTGATCCGGCGGTTGAGGTGGCACTACATCCGACGGCTTTGGTATTGGAATGTCAGGAATGCTCGGAGACGGAATTGGGGGTCCTGGAAATTCTGGCCCAAGATTAGGCCTCGGTGGTATCTGAGATGGAGGAGGATTGGGGATCCCTACTTCAGGGGACGGCGCGGTTTCGATATCTGGAGCTGTACGAGTTGCAGGCACCTCCGGTGGAAAAGAGGATGTCTGCGGAGTTGGCCTCGACGGTAACTCCGGAGGGCTTGTTGCAGGTGGAACAGATGAACCGAGGGCAGCTAACACATGACAAAGTGAAAGGCGGACGTGGGTTGGGTTGGTCTGTAGCAAGTGGCTTACACCGCATCTCAAGGAAACCGCTTTGCAAGGATATGTGAGTGAGGAGATGGAGCGGTGGAGTTTCGTTGCAACCGATTAATTTGACATGTAGAGAGAGAAAGAAGATGACGAACAATGTATTTTTTAAGGGTAATTTTGATATTTAAAAAATTTTTAAATCGCAAATGAGGTCACGTGATATGCATAACTGACAGTCTATTAACGGTAGGTACTAGATTGTCGCAAATTGAAAGCTCGGGCACTAGATTGTCGCATTTTAAAGTTTGAATAGTAAATTGGCACTTGGCTTAAAGTACATGGTACCTATCGACATATACAAGACCGAGCTTAGGCTTAGCGTGAACATGTTTTATTAATGTAAAGGCAAAGCTTGGCCCGACCAATGAATAAGTGGTGTTATGCTAGATAAATGGAATTCATATTTCGTCCTTACACCGTATTTACAACCACTTGGACAGTGTGTCGGGAATTATCCCCAATGAATAAAGATGTTCCCAATGAATGGCTCCAAAATTCTAATCACAGTGTGAGTACGGTTCTGTGATGATTGAATCCATACTCATGGTAGGATATCAGCTTTCATCAAGGCAAACTTGTGCCCACACCGTTTTAACAGCTTTTTGCAACTTTGCATTGAGAATATCTCCCCATGAAATAAAGCACATAAGTACGGAGATATTCTTAATGCAAAGCAATAAAGGCTGCTCGAACGGGCTTTGCCCCAATTGAAGTCGAACTCTCATGGTAGTACAAATCTAAAACTCACCATGTCACTAACTTGACATTAAACAAACTAATAGGTGTTAATATATTACCATTTTACCCTTCATAGAAAAATATAAAATACATACATATATATTTTAATATTTTAACTAAAAAGACATGAAAAGAGGAAAAAAAGTTCAAAAAATATTTTCAAATATAAAATACATAAAAACACAAAAAATATAATAAATTATAGAAATTGAAAACAAAGTAATTTTTTTTTAATTGTAGAAACTATAAAAATTGAAAAACAAAATCAGAAAATAAAAAATGTAGAAAAAACACTGAAAATTATAGCAAAACACAAAAAATTACAAATAAATAACAAAAAATATAGGAAAATGTATAGATTGTAGAAAATAGAAAAATGAAAAAAATGGAAATTATAACAAAACATTAAAAATGCAAAAAAGACAAGAAAATTGAAAACTAAAAAAGGCAAAAAAAACTCAAAAAATATAAAGATTGGATAAAAATAGAAATTAAAAATATACATAAAATGCTAAAAATTATATAGAAAAAAGTAATAAATTTTAGAAAACAAGAAAATGATAAGTTTTTCAAAAAAAATCAATTATAGAACTACATAAAGTGATAAAATTTAAAAATTTATATATATATCAACTAAAAAGGCAAAAAAATTTAGAGAAAAAAGAAATGCTCATTTTAAAAAATATATATAAATTTTAGAAAAATAATAAATTGCAAACTAATAGAATGATAAAAATTTTCAGCTAAATCAAACAAAAATTAGACATTGCATCTAAGGAATATTGCAATAAATTTTCAAAAAAATTATTTCAGACGATCAAATAAAAATTTACAATTTTTTTTTTTTGCATAAATTTGTAAAGCCCTCAATGGAGATTTACATTCTAGATTCAAGTTGTAAAAATTTACAACACATCGCAAATATTTAAAAACACTAGAAATCTCTGAAATTTATGATCATTGTATTCGTTCCTCCACATCTTCAAACCAGAAATATGAGCGAGTAAGAGAGGGATGGTGATGCTGTAGTGGCAGGCCTTCAAACAATAGATCTAAGTGATAGAGAAAGAGGGTGGTGTGGCGCCCACCTAATGTAGATCTGAGCGAGAGAGGGTGATGCGACATCTAGGAGATCTGAGCGAAGTGGTACTATGCCCACCTACTATAGATTTGAGCGAGGGAGGGTGGTGCAGCATCTTGGAGACTTGAGCAAAAGAAAGGGCGGTGCGACACCCATCTACTATAGATCTGAGTGAGAGACTGTGGTGCAACGTCTACCTTGGAGATATGATTGAAGAGAGAGAGAGAGAGAGAGAGAGAGAGAGAGTTACTAGAAGATTTGAATGAGATGGTAGTGCGGCATATGGAGACTTGAGCAAAGAGAGAGAGAGTTTTGGGAGAATAAATCTAACCCTAAATGAGCCTTTTTCTCTAATCTACTAATTAGGGGCAGTTTAGTCATGAGAATTGTATGCTGACATGGACAACTTTTATTAATGAATATTAATGGTGATTTAATGGAATGTGAGTTTTAGAAAATAAAAGCTAACTGATATGATGAATTTTAGACATTTTGAAAAGTTATGATGAATTTAAGAAAAAATACTAAAAAGTAATGGTGAATTTAATATTTATGGTGCTTTAACCGAAGATGAATTTTGAAAAATAAAAACTCACTAAAATGATGAATTTTAGAGATTTCTTAGAAAATAAAATCTCAATGATTAATTTTAGACATTTTGATAAGTTATGGTGAATTAAGCAGAAATACTACCGAGTTTTAGACAATTAAAAAAAAGAATCCATACCATACTCGTCAACTCGTGGTGGTAGTTGATATCCAAAATCAAATCAATTTCAATGCGATCCGAATCCGTTCTAATTCCATGGGTAAGAGTAAGGCTTGGCAGTTGGCTCCAATATGGATTCCAACAAATCAAATTTGGATATTTGCTCTATCCGATTTGAACGAATTCGTTTGGCAGGTTGACGCCAACCAGAGGTTGATGTATGGACTGTGTCACTGTGGACCCTGTGAATCTGAAATTCCCAGTCTTCCTCAGTAGTATCACCGAAATTTGATGTATGGACTATGGACCCTCTACAGAAAGTATCTCCTTTCAGGCTTCCTTATCTCCTTCGTCGTGAGAAGAATCCCAAACTCGCTCTGCAACTCTTCCGAAACCCCAACTCAAACAACCCTTTGAAGCTCTTCCGTTACAGCCTCCCCTCTTATGATATCATCATCACGAAGCTTGGACGCGCCAAAATGTTCAATGAGATGGAGCAAATCCTCGCTCAGATGACCCAGGAGACTCGATTCATCCCCAAAGAGATAATTTTCTGCAATATCATCTCCTTCTACGGCCGCTCTCGCTTGTCCGAACAAGCGCTTCGAACTTACAATGTAATTCCCGCTTTTCGTTGCCAAAGAACGGTAAAATCCTTCAATTCTCTCCTCAATGCCCTATTGAATTGCAGAGAACTAGAAAAAATTCGAGAAATTTATAAAGATATTGGTCGATACGCGTCTCCCGATGTTTGTACCTATAATATCCTGATAAATGCTTGCGGTTTGAGTAACTCGTTGGATGATGCTTGGAAGTTGTTTGATGAAATGCGAATGAAGGGCATTAAACCGAATGCAATTACTTTTGGGACACTGATTTCTGTCCTCTGTGCCAATTCGAAGTTGGATGATGCTTTTAGATTGAAAGAGGATATGCTGAGGATCTTTGGTTTGAAACCTAATGCTTTTGTTTATGCTTCTTTGATCAAAGGCCTTTGTAAGGCCAATGAGTTGGATTTGGCCTTTAACCTAAAAGATGAGATATTGTTGGAGAAGAGTGTAGAGTTGGATTCAGCAATTTATACTACTTTGATAAGTGAACTCTTTAGGGCTGGTCGGAAAGGAGAGGTTTCTGGGATTTTAGAGGAGATGACCAGAATTGGCTGCAAACCTGATACAATTACTTACAATGCTATGATCTCTGGATTTTGTAATGAGAAGGATTTTGATTCAGCCTTTGCTCTCCTAAATGAAATGACAGAGAAAGGATGTAAACCGGATGTTATTAGCTATAATGTAATCATTGCTGGATTTTGCATGGATGGCAGATTAAAAGAAGCAATTGAGTTGTTTGAAGATATGCCAAGACGGAAATGTGCTCCTGATGTTGTGTCTTACAGGATACTTTTTGATGGTCTTTGTGACGGGATGGAGTTAAAAGAAGCAGCATTGATTTTGGATGAGATGGTTTTCAAAGGGCTTATACCTCGAGCTTCAAGTGCAAATAAGTTTGTGGGCATGCTTTGTCAAGAAGATAAGATGGATCTGCTAACTTCAGTCTTGAATACACTGGCAAAGGGAAATGCTGTTGACATGGATACATGGAAGGTGGTGATTTCAGTGGTGATCCAGAAGTCTGAGCTGTTGGATCTTTCCAAACTTGTTGATACCTTGGTTTTGTCATGAAGGAATTAATGAATATTCCCAATCGTGCTTTAGTTTGTATACTGTCTATAAAAACCCTTTTAATCAATTATCCCTGAATAACATGGGTATTTGAAGGCACAGGCTAACAGCATGTCTAGATTTGCTTCTTGCTGCCATACTGTTCTTTAACCGCCTGCTAGTGAATGGGCACTATGGACTTTACATGGTTAGCTTCCAATACACAAACGACAGATGGCAAATAAGAGTCAGCAAACAGAAAGTTTGGATTAACTCTAGGTGGAACTCTCGAATGGTGAACCAGTAAAACTGATCCAGACATTTATAACTACGAAATGACTGGAAACAAAAGTGACTATGGACATGCAACTTCTAAAGATGATAAATCTTTAGATGATCAAGTATGGGAGGAGGCATCAAAGCACTATGTGCCACTACATAAAGAACTATGTGCCTTCTTCCTCAATGGCCACCAAAAAACAGTTGACCATGTTAAGCATTTGGAGGACCAGGATCAGTCAATTGATGGACAGAGCTGGTCTCTCGTTTTTGTGAAGACTCAAGGGGCGGCATCAGGTGGGGGTAGAGGGAACAAAGGTTGTGGTAGATGCCCGAAGATTTGGAGTATTTTCATTTTTATTCTTGAGGTCGTGTGGTGGTCATATTTGTAGCCAGTTGATAAGGGGAGGAAGCGCTTCTTTCTTTTTTTTACTGGGAGGGAGGTGGTTGTTACTGGGTCTTGGGTAGATTGACATTATCACTAGGCGGGTCTCCTTTGTCTTGTACTCTTGTCCATGTAAGAGGTAGATTCTGTTATTTTGTGTTGGGCTGTGTTGCCGTCCTTCCTTTCTGTTTATCTTTTGGGCCTTAGGTCTGTCATTTGTATCTCTTCCTCTTGTATCTGGTTCAGATTTGCACTGCAAACAAACAGAGCCTAAGTGAAATTTTTGTTATCAATAAAAAGAACATTTCCATGTTATAATTTCCTCTTCATGGAATTGGTATATTGGAAGGTTGACAGTTTGACAGGTTCTTCCTCTTCTGTTCTAACTCTCGAAACCTTTGACCCAATGATAGACTTAACAATTTTCACTTTCTACCCCCACATGTCTTGATGATTAAGATTAACTCTCGAAACCTTAGGTCTGTTATTTATCTCTCTCCCTCTTGTATTTAGTTCAGATTTGCACTGCAAACCTTGGGTCTGTCATTTGGAAGGTTGACAGTTTGGCAGATTCTTCTTCTTCCTCCTGTTCTATTAACACTCGAAACCTTTAACCCAATGATAGATTTAACAATTTTCTGTTTCTACCCCCACATGTCTTACTGATTAAGAGCAGGGGCACCATTTATGTAAGGTTCAACAGCTGTTTTCTATGCATTGAGTGCGAAGTAAGGTTCAACAGTATGTGGCCACAAAATTGATGTCGATCACCAAAAAAATCATTTTTTTTTAACTAGGAGGAAAAAATTTTTTGAACCATTGTTTGATATTTAGATCAATTGATAAGAAAGATAGCAAATTCTCAAACAAGGAAACTTCAACACCTCCTTTCAGAAGGGGAATTTTATATCAAATAAGTTATCTATGCTATATAATTAAAAGTGTGAATGAAAGAGTGGAACTTTTATTTGATTAAAACACCTAAGTCTTGAATTTGGTCCCTCTCTAATTATAAGGAAAGAAATGTAATTTGAACAATCACTTTTATCTCATTAAGTCTTATATTTGAGGTATTAACATTCATTGAATCCAAATTTTGGTCCCTCTCACGTTGTGTGGGCACAAAATGTAATTTAAACTACTATATTTTTTCTCATTGAATTCTCTCTCATTAAGTGTTATATGTAGGGTATTAACTCCCATTTTTCATTAAATCCTATGTTATAACATATTAAAGAAAAATAAATGTGTTAAAGAATAATTATTTTTAGGGTAAGTGACTTAAACATACCTTGAGTTTTTCAAATAGAATTAAGTGTGTGTGTGTGTGTATGTGTATATATATATATATATAATAAATAATGTATAAATATATTTTAGATATGTTAAATGTATTATTTTATATTTAATTTATGTTTTTTAATTCAGTTTTTTATTTTATTTATTTATAAAAAATATTAAAAACGGCAATTTGAGGCCAAAAAAGGAATTTCCCCCCGAAAATAGCAGGGCAATGTGCCTTGGGATGCATAGATCTCGAAAATTACCTAAAATAAAAAAAAATATCACCATAATCAGACATTGGAGTGCAAAGTTATGGTCTCCAAAAGTTTTCTATGCATTGAGTGTGCAATCCGCGACCCGGTCACTGGGTCGAATGGGTCAACAATCGAATTGGCCGAGTTGAACAGTTCTTGACCAAGTTAATTGTTTTTTACCATCTGGCGGGTCTTGACTGAACCAGACCCGAAATCCAAGTGGGGTGATGATTTGAACGGCTCGACCAACCAGGTCAACGGTGGGTTGAAAACAGTGATCTCACATACACTGTTTTTTTTTTTATTAAAAAGCAATACAAAGCTTACTCCTTTTGATTGAAAACATGATCTCTCTCTCTCTCTTCCTATTATCACTCTTCCTCTCTCTCATTCACTTGTTGGATCTAACCATCCCAAATAGGATCAATTCGTATCTGCTCCCCTCTGTTCCCTAATCTTAATTGACCCCTTTGTATATTCAGCTATGTCACTATGTGTTTAAGTTAACTTGATTGAAATCTAAGAATCTATTGGGTTTATAGAGCAATCGCCATGGAAGCAACAACACATGATTTGAACCAATTATCGGTGGCTGCAAGAGGGGTCTTAAGTTAAATGTGGGATGGATGCAGAAGCATCAATATAAAAGAATCCCACATCACTCCAGCCATCGGATAAAAGATGTGAATGAGAAGTCAGGTCTCATATGTGCAAAGAAGGACGAAATAGGAATTTAAAAAATTTAAATGAGTTCCCATGTGATGTTTGATGAAGGGTATGTTTAAGTAGGGGTGAGAAAAAAAAAACCGAACCAAACAAAAAAACTGATCGAAACTGAATCAAAAAATCGATTAACCGAATCAGTCGATTCAGTTTCGGTTTGGTGTTTTTAAAAAATCGAAGCTACCGCTTCGGTTTCGGTTAACCAATTTAAAAAACCGACAGTTAATCAAACCGACCGGTATATATGTTTTTCTATATATTTTCTATATATTTATGTATATATATTTTATATATTATAAATTAATAAATACACATTATCTATAAATATATATATATTTATAATATATTATATATTATTTAAAATATAATATTTTATATATATTTATAAATTTTTATTATATATTTATATATATTTTTATAATAAATATTATAAAGTAAAAAAACCAAAAAATTGATGAACTGAACCATCGGTTAATTGAACCGGCCAACCGGTTAATCGACTGGTTTCAATTCGGTTCTGATTACCGGTTTTCAAAAAACCGGTACTACTGGCTTGGTTCACAAAAAAGGCCCACAGTTCGATTACCTGAACCATGAGCACCCCTATGTTTAAGTCCAATGGGGTCAGCCTACAATGTATATTTAAGTCTATTTGAAAAACACAAAGTACAGTTAAGTCATTTTATGAAAACTCAAGGTATGTTTAAGTCTTGTCTTTGTTTTTATTGATGATAGAAATAAAATATAAATTTGAAACCAATTAAAAAATGGAGTTATTTTCTAGTTTGGTGGTGAGTCAACAATTCAACTTTTTGGGCCACATTGTATCAACCCTTAATGTCATAATTAAATAATAATAATAATAATTTAAAAAGATGAAAATAATGCAAAAGCATAAAAATACAAAAAATATTGTAGAAAAAAAGTGGACATATCTCTAATATCATATATTCATCATATAAAATAAAAATAAGTATGACAAATAAGAAAAAAATTTATAAACAATATATAAAAAATGTAAACAAATTAGAAACATATTATTTACTATCACTCTCATCATAAAAAATTACCATGTGCAAAAGCACCTGCACATTTACTAGTGAAAAAAATGTCTTTGTTACTTAAACTGTACTACTCTTATTCCCCTTGCAAACTTTGTTGCTTGCATAAAATGTTTGTAGACCTATTCATCACAAAGAGCTGCAGTTTCTGTCTATGCCAAGTAGATAAGAGGTTGCAATTGTTTCTGATGCGGCCGGCTTAATGGCTTATTACGCAAAGGACAAGTAAAATGGAGCTGCTGAATGCTTGGATCCGAATTGCATTGCCTGCTAAGAGTTGACACTACAAATTTTCTTGGCTAAAAGACCGGTTATTAGAGTATTAGTTAGATAATGTGAAGTACTCTCCAAAATTGGATGCTTAAAGTATCAAAGAATAAAACGATTTCTTTGTTTTTACATCACTTTTAGTCCTGTCATTCAAGGGTGGACATGGGCACAATGGTTGGGTTGCTCCATTGCAATTTGGGTGATTAGGGTTCAAATCTTAACAACCTCTCTCCATGGAAGGTAGGGGTAAGGGCCGTAAGGCTGCATACATTTGTCCCTTCCCATACATTGCATTGGCAGACCCCTATGGGAGGGAATGGCTATTCCCTCAAATGGGGGAATGCCATTCCAGCAGGAATGGGAATGAAATTCCGATTCCACCCAACCAAACTATTGGAATTGGAATGGTCCAAGTCCAAACCCTACTCCTGCAAACCAAATGAGCCCTCATTTTCTTGTTGCTTTTAACTTGTAATAACTGAAATGGTTTAATTTGAGCCAATGAACCATTAGTTGAGATGGTCAGTTAGCATCTTTCCAAAATAGGAGGTGTGGGATCAAATTCATGGAAATATGGGCTTTGCGATGGGATTCACATGCACCCTGCTTTGTCTCTACCCCTCCCTTGTAATGCGTAAATTTGTAAGACCAAAAATTTTAAATTCAACTTGCAAAACTAAGATGACATAAGTGTCATTTTATGGTACTAGTAAGTGTGTACGTGGCAATTCTAGATGATGATAATTATAATAATAATATATCCAATTTTTTTTATAACTTTATGTATTTTTTATTTTTTTTGTTTTTTATTATTATTTAGATGCATATTGCAAAATTCAAATTTGATTACATACACCTCATTCAAATATGTGATAATCATATCGAATTGTGAAGTTTCAAGTATCATTGGCATGCCTATCTACTTGGCTAGACTTTTCTTTTTATAGTGTTTTATCTTTTTTGTGTATCTTTTTTCTTTTGCTCATTTATCAAAAACAATGTAAGATTTAAATAGAGAGAATGAGGCAAAAAGTAGTAGTTCAACTTATAATTTAAACCTTACAATTAAATAGGGACTAAAATAAAAAATGAGTATTTACTCACTATTTTAAAAACTGAACCAGACCAAATAGTTGAACCATTTTGGCTCAGGAACCAGTCAAGTCACTGGTTCTATTGTGGCCCTGAACCACTATTTTACAAAAAAAAAAAAAAAAAAAAAAAGTTGTTGAAAACTTGAAATGGTCAAATAACCATTGACCTATTCGGTTTAACCATTAAAATGTTCAACCCGATTAACGATTCTCGGCTTACTTTCAAACTAATTCCAAAATTATTTATTTATTTTAAATAGAATTTAGAAAAAAAATGAAACAAACTTTCATATCTCATAATCTTGTTCAATTATTCCTGATGATAAAATTAGTTAGGGTTTTTAGTTTTTTTTTTTATTTTGATTTTGAGTTTTCTCATTTGTGTGGTTCTTTTTAAGTTGTAACAAAAAAAATTGCAACTTCAATGAAGAAACCGAAAAATTGATGCAAGAGGTGAGAGATTAAACACCAATCTTATATTAAGATATGAAATACACCAAGTCACTAATGAAGCAAATGATCTGAGATTTGAAAGAGATTTAGAGAGACGAGAAAGATGTACGAAGAGGGAAAATGGTGTTGTAGTAATAGTGATGATGAACATGGAGATAGTTGCCAATGGCTTCTTCTTCTTCTTAGCACCTTATACTCTCCTTTAACCAACTGCCTCATTCTTAGCACCTTATACTTCCCTTTCATAATAATGTATATATATGGTGAACTTTAAGCTAATCCTAATCTAATGGTCAAAATAAAAAGTTACATTGCATTTTACATCTTACTGGTTTGACCCACTCAAATTAGATGGTTGAACTCCTGACCAGGAGATCGGAAGCCAAAGTGGTCCTATTTTTGGGTTTGTTTTTAAAACCTTGATTTTAGTCAAAAGAAAGTTTCATAATCTTATCCATATTTTTAATAGTAATGTAAATATAGAATTATAAACATGTTCAATTTTTTATAACTTTTTGTGTTTTTGTTTATAAAAATAATTCTGATATGTCACACTTATGCTATGTTTAATATGATAAATATATGAGATTATACATGTGCTTGGATGCTTTTTTTTTGCAAAATTTGTATTTTTTATTTTTGTATTTTTATATTTTATTAATTTTTATTATGTATTTATGACATTAAAGGTTAACACATTTGACTCAAAAGTTGAACTTTTTATAATTAATTTTTGGTCAGTTCTAAATTATGTATTTCATTTTCATTATAAGTAAAAATAATTGTTATTTATTACACTTATTTTTTTTAATTTGATTAATAAAGATATCATATATGTGTCTAATTTTTTTTACATTTTTTTTGTAAATTTCTATATTTATTTCTATTTTAAAAATTTTGTTACCTAACTATGATTTCATAGATTGATCAATTTGATTTGGATGGTTGAATTGCTTAGCCACCACTTGGATAAAGAATAGTTTTACTTTTGAGTTAGTTTTAAAATATATGAATTTATATTGTTAAAAATATTGACATAGATCTAATTAGTAGCATTTTTTAGTGAAAAATAACTTAAAAATATGTGATTTAATAAGAGAAAATGAGACTTAACAACTTAAGTATAATAATTAATGAGAGGAGATTAAATGATATGGAAAATAATAATTGAAGTTACACTTTCAACCTTTACAATTAGAGATGGATTAAATGCACAAATATGGCCATTATAGTAGCCATTAAAGCTAGCATTAAAACTATAATAAAATGATTTTATACCCTTCTCAAACAAAGAAATAGAGGGTAGTTTTAGTCCAAAAATGTTTCATATTGCATTCACACTTTTATATGTAGTATAGATGTAAATATATAATTATAGATGTGTTCAATTTTTTTCTGCAATTTTTTTTGTATTTTTGTGTATAAAAAAAAATTCTAATATGTTACACTTACTTTTTGTTTAATAATAATTATATGATATTTTTCATGTGCCTAATTGTTTTTTTTTTTGCAAAATTTATGTGTCTTTTATTTTTTTATTTTATTAACTTTTATTATTTATTTATAACATTAAATATTAACATATTTGATCCAAAATTTGAACTATTGATCTTTTCCAAATAGTAAAATAATTTCATTTTTTATCAATTTTAAATTATTTATTTCATTTTCATTACCAATAAAAATAATTTTTTGTTTATTACACATACTTTTTAATTTGATTAATAAAAATATCATAAATGCATCTATTTTTTTCTACATTTTTTTGTAAGTTTCTATATTTATTACTATTTTAAAAATTTTATTACTTAACTAAGACTTTGTAGGTTGATCAATTTGATTCGGATGGTTGAATTTTTTAGCCACCATTTGGATTAAAAATGGTTTTGTTTTTTAGTCATTTTTAAAATATATGGGTTTATATTATTAAAAATATTGACAAAAATCTAATTTAATAAGAGAAAATGAGAATTGATAATTTAAGTATAAAACTTAATGAGAGGGGATTAAATGAGGTGAGAAGTGATAATTGAACTTACATTTTTTTAACCCTTACCATTAGAGATAGACTAAATACACAATTATGGGCATTTTAGTAGCCATTAAAGTTGGCATTAAAGCTGTAATAAAATGACTTTTGTATATTATTTCAAACAAAGAAGTAGATGGTAATTTTAGTCCAAAAAATATTTCACATTGCATTCACACTTTTATATATAATATAGATAGATGTTTCGTATCATGGCCATATTCTAAAGCAATGCTTATACAATAGAAACCATAAAGTAGGTAGTATATGTGCACATAACCTAATGCACATTTATTATTATTATTATTTAAGATAGTTAGGAGTCACCTAGAATAAAAAAAGGTGAAAATATTTCTCCACGTCAAAAAATGTTATTTTAGTATTTTATCTAAAATTTGATTTCACATGACAAGGCAAGAAAGTTACTTTGAAACAGTTCAATCATACAAAAAAAGGTTTAGATGAAATAAAAAATGCCTACATGGTGCTGACGTGGTCTGTTCTTATTGAGAAAAGACCAAATAACCAAACATATACTTAGTTTAAGGGAGAATTATATTGAATTTGAATTGAATTCAAATTGCAAGTGAATATTAAAACATCATTAATAAATTAAACTAAAAGGTCAAATTATTTATATTATTAATAAAAAGATTTAAAAATGACTTTACTGCTGTATATCATCAACAAAATAAATTAAAAATAAACTTGAAGCTATAGCTAGTAAAAATATAACATTCAAACTAATGTTATACAATATATATATATATATATATATATATATATATATATATATATATATATATATATTAAGTATATTTTTCTTATGTAAGCATATATTTTGAAATCTAATTTAACTGTGCCTGGATAGGGATAGATCCATTTATTACCTGGATCGAACTTTGATCACCCTCAATCGGGTCAAATTCTAATCTTATCCCTTGACTAACTTGTTTAAAGAGATTGGTTAAGAAGAGAACAATGTTTGAAGAACAGGCTGCTGCTTATTCATGGGATACGTTAGGTTGGGTCCATCTCAGTCTTTTTGATCAATCAAATGGAGAGGTTTTGCATTTAATGATGATGGGACCCCAAAATTCATCAATCAAACAATTTCATCCAACATGATTGCACTTTCCCATAATTAAACAATTGATCGACTAAGTTGGTTTTAGTGATAACGTAACAACAAAGCATTTTCAAACAACAACAGACCAACTTAATAACAAAGAGTACATCCACCAACTGAAATGGATGTAGTAGGGTCATAGACAGCTTTCCTCAACTGTCGCTCAGTTGACAACCTCCGTCTGGTGAAAGATAAAGCCAATTGATATCAGGCAAAACCTACGGTGCATCTGTACTTGCAGCAAAAAATGATTGGTCGAAGGTGATAGTAATTAATCTTATTAATGGTAGAATTATATAGTGAATCAATGATAAAGGAATTGGATTTTATGTAATGGTTTAGGTCTGAATTTAACGTAGTTAATATTAATAAATGCATCACAGTTGAACTCTTAATATCATTTCAGGTTTCTCTTCTGTTTGATTTCAAGGAATAAACAAGGTGGGGCTTTGCTTCTCTGTAACTTCATTTCAAAGCCTATTTTATACCTACTCATTCTTTGTATTGATGGTTTATTAGTTTGGTTATGCCTTCACATCATTCCAATGGTAAACATATTTCTTCCAAATTCGCATTATTGAGTTTTGAGCATGTCAATCTTGTTTATACAATGCCCATCTACTAGATCAAATGTTAGTGAGAGATCGATCTTCCATATTGTCAAAGGTCGTGATTTAATAAGGTGCCCCTCACATGAGGTGAAAAATTTTAAGACAATATTGAACGGTCGAACCATTTAAAAGTTGGTATACCTGAAACACGGGGCTTGGGTTAGGGTTCAGACCGGCCCATTGAGAATTTAATAAAACTTCAACCCAATCCAACCAAAATTGCATCCCTATTTAAAATGAGATTTAAGTTGGTATTAAAAGGAAAAGGCCATCGCCCAACTTTGGTGAAATAACTCGATCCCGGGTCTCTCTGCTACATAAGGAAGAAACTGATGCAAAATGTCCACAATCAATGAGGGAGAATGAAATAAAAAGTATAAATTTTACATCAAGAAAAAATGCAAATGATAATTATGTATGTGCAATCATGAAGTGTATAAAATTTGCATCAGATTTGTGCTCCAAACAAACAGAACCTTCCCAGTTTTGTGTTAGAAGTGTTCATTATAAGTAGGCGAAAAGGGACATAGATCTTGCCTGATCCTTTTATTTCTTGAAGCCCGAAGGCAAATTACATCTCATCAAGCATCAAACCCTAATACTGCTATAATAACATAACCAGATTACCATTTCGGATAATTCTCATCAAGCATAAAATCTTTTTATTTCTTGAACGACCTTCTACAGGTTTCCTACCTTTCCTTTTTTTTTTTTCCTACCTTTTCTTTCAAACCAAACATAAACTAAAAGTCTTCTTAACCCTCAAAACTAATTAAAATAGCTCTGCTAAATACAAGCTTCAAAAAAAAAAAAACATTTGTAAAAACATGCATAACATATCTACGGATATTTCTAAGTCTTTACTATTAATATTAATACATTTTTTTATTACTCAAAAAAAAATTGGGGCGCAACACTATATACTACTGTGCTTTTTGATGTTTATTAAAATGGATGCATTAGGAATGCTAATCACACAATCAAGTAGGCATAAACACAGAATCACAAAAGCAAATCGAGATCCAAAAGCATTGTATGAATTCTAAAATATGATTGAATCATGTAAAGTGAAGGATAAATTTATCCATTATAAGAAGAGGAATGCTTTTTGTGGGCAATCCGTATATGCAGCTCTTATATGCTTTGCCCTACATATATGGTGGAGCTTGTAAAAATATCCCAAGACAAAGTTGGACATGTCTATTGGGTACAACTTAGATCGAATCCAACTGTATCCAAATTTGATTCAATTATTAACATCTTACACTAGAATTCCATTGGGTATAAAATATTAAAATACATTAAAAATGCATTTGATATTTATAATAAGTAAAATAAATTAAAAATAACTTGTATTAAACTTGAACCTATCATTACTTACCAGAAATATGATATTCAAAATAAAGTTATACGATATATCGGGTTTTGGTTGATCCAGATCCATACTGAACCTAATTTGTTGATAGAAACTAATTAAAAGATATAATAATAGAAACTGTTTAAAAAATATGTGCTAAAAATTGGTTTTTAATTATAATATATATTAAATATAAATAGCTTCCCACTAAGCATGGAAGAGGGAAATGGATCCAATTGGATCGGATATTGGTATATCATAGATCCAAATTTCATTTATGTCAAATTCAATTTGGATCTTATCCATTGGATTTATGTTAAATTCAATAAGATTCAGATATTGAATAATGTAAATAAATTAAGATAAAAATGATCAAAATATTATATATTAATAATAAAATAAACTAAAAATGATTCACATTATATTTTATGAACAAAATTAATTGAAAATTATTTTTATGAAACTTGAACCCAAAAAAATTTAAGTAAAAACACAACATTGAAATCAGTTTTACCAATAGATACAATCATACAATCTAAGTTTGAAGCATGTTTTTATAAATTTAATATATATATATATATATATATATATTTTAAATCGAATCAAATTGGATTATACTAGATCCGGTATCCAGATAGGGGTGGATCCATATTTGATCCAATCATTGTTAATGGGATCGAATTCAAATTTGGACAATCAAATAACATTTGCAGCCCTAGATCATTTTGCTAAGGCTGTGTTTGGTTGGAGTGCAAGTCTTAATTAAGAGCAAAGTTTATACCTGAATCAATTTTACTTTTGTTTATATGTAATTAATACAAAATTTATCTTTTCTTTTTTGTTTCTTTTGCATTTAATGATGGTGTAAATTTTGTATCCCAAAAACTGATGCAAAATTTGCACTACCTTCCTCCTACCTAAACTATTTCTAGTATAAAGTAGGGATCACATCATCCTATCTTATTCCTAGACATATAACCCTCTTCCTATCTCCATTCCCTTTCATTTAAAGTAGAGGTTTATTTCTTACAAACAAATAATACAAAGTCAAATATGAATCAAAAGTAAACCAAAATTTACACTTAGGGGGTGATCTTTTTTTTTGGATTTTGAGAAGGGGGAAAGTTTTTTTTTTTTTAGATTTATGTGGGGATCAGTGAAAGCATATTTTCCTGGGTATATACCCATCTCCTAGGTGGGTAAATAATTTTCCCACCTAGGGAAAAGTTGCCAATATTTGAATGGGACAAAAATGTCCATTTTAATAATGATTTTTTATGGTTAAAATGGTCATTATCTTATTTATACGAGAAATAAAAGAAGATAAGTGTTTTCCAAAAAAAACGAGGCATTGGCTTTTAAGCTGTAAAAAATTGTTAACCTTCTGTTAGATGAATACCATACAATTATGCCTTTTTTTTTTCCTTAAACAAAGTGCTTCTTGTTTCAAAAAAAAAAAACTCTCTGGTTTCTAAAAGAAGACAAAAGGCAGAATAAAAAAATACGAATCGGACAAGGGCGTTTATGTCAATATGTCATTGGCTAAACAAAGTAAAAAAAAAAAAAAAAAAGAACAAATGTCCTTTTACTTCTTTAGAAAGTTACGGGGATACATACATCGTTAACGAGAAAACCCGGGCCAATATATCAGACCATCACTGCGACAAACCAACAACCAGCACCCGAGCCTCTCCCCCGAGGAATCTACAAAACCAGATCAGATCTTCTTACATCTTAGCCCCGGTCCAAATTTCGAGGTCAATCAATACTTTAAAAGATCTCACAAGCTTCAAGGACGATATCTCTACACAACATACTCTCGGATTTCAGGTCAGTCCGAGATTCTTTCGTGTTCTTTGAAGCTTAAGGAAGAGCATCCGTGCATGAATTTGCTTGTCATTTTTCGTTCCTAATGATAATTCTTTAGATATTTCCGTAATGCATTTCTGAGCTGTTCTCTGACATTGGACGCATTACATTTGGATCATTTGCTGTTATTACGACGTTGATCTTAATGGAGCTTGCAATTGGAGAGTTCTAGCTTCTTCTTTTGGATGTTTTGATTATAAAAAGCTAATGCCAGTATTTTTTTTTTTCTTCTTCAGGATCGATTTGGATGAGATAAAGAAAAGATTGGAAATTGGAGAGTTTTGGAGTTCTTTCCTTTTCCTTATTTCTATGAACTTGGATTTATTTGTGAAGGTTTGAATTGTTTTGGTTTCTGATTTGTTGAATTGTGCTGCAAAATCCTGTCTTTTTGAGATTTTGGTTATGGTGCAGCACGAATATTTCTTACATTTGATTAAGTGAACGAAACAATAAAGTTTGGCAGACATTTGGTTTTAATTCGATTGAATTGGTTAAGAACTTTCTCTATGATTTGAGAGGGACTGTTGTGGCTGCTGTGTAAAGATGGCTCTAACTTAGATGTCGGGAAGCAGATCGTAGAAAGAACTTTAGGAACAGAAAATAGTGAATACACTGGGGTTAATGGCATTCAAGGTGGAAGCCATGGACAGGTTCTCTTAAGGGAACCTCCTATGCGATTGTCCTTTCCTTTTGGATCATCATTCAGGCAATGCTGATGCAAGTTTACAAGAATCTACTTGTGAATTGCCTTCGCTTCAAGGAGATGAGGTTCAAAATGGATTTTTAGATGTTGATAGACAGAAAGTAGGTTTCGGCAGAGAAGTATGCATCTGAATGAGGGTAATGCTATGGGTACTGTGCCCGTTCATGTTAAGGTTGGAAATGAGACGAAATACATACCTTTTGATATTGAGAACAGGACCAATAACCTTTCACACCTTTCAGATATTAATGTTGATAGGTTTGCTTCAGAAGAAATACATGAAACAGTAACAAATACTCAGAACTCTACTTCTGCGGCTACTGTGCTTAAAGCATTGTTTTTCATATTTGTTTGGTATGCCTTCAGCACATGTTTGACACTGTAAGTTTTCACCTCTACTCATGGGATACTTGGTTTCCTATTTATTTTATTAGTGCAATTATGTTTCTTTCCTTTCTAGTAAATGATTCTTTGTTCTTTGCTTGAGTAGGTATAACAAAATACTCTTAGGAGATCAATTATGGAAGTTTCCAGCACCCTTGCTGATGAGCACTGTCCATTTTGCAATGCAAGCTGTTTTATCAAAGGCCATTACATGCTGTTATGCTCAAAGGTTTAAGCCTAGTATAAAAATACCATGGAGGGATTACTTTATAAGAGGTAGTCACATCATCTTTATCTCCTCCCTTTGTTAACTTTGTTCATGTTCATTTTTTTTGGTACAAAAGTTGAAATTTTGTTAACGTGACAAAGGGGTGAGAAGCCCCATATCTTTCAAAACAGGAGTGAAAATCGGTTGTAGACCAAGAGAGAACTTAATGTGACCTTTTCTAATACCTTAGTTTGATAGTTCATAACAAGGGTGAGATTGAGGAGATTTTCCATAAATTAGAGTAGGATGGGTAAAATGGAAGAGCGCATCCGGAGTTCTATGTGGTGGGCGAATACCACTTAGATCAAAAGGAAAATTCTATAAAATAGTTGTAAGGCCAACTATACTATATGGAGCAGAGTGTTGGGCAGTCAAGAAATGATATGCTCGAAAAAGTGAGTGTGGAAAAAATGTACATGCTAAGATGGATGAGTGGAAAAGCTAGAAAGCATAGGATTAGAAAGGAAGTCATTCAAAGGAACCTAGGAGTAACTCCAAGCCTCCAATAGGTGATAAAATGTGAGAAAGTAGACTTAGATGGTTTGGTTGTGCATAGAAGACCATCAACAGAACCCATATGAAGAAGTAGTTTATTGCAAGTTCAAGGGGCTAGAAGGGCTAGGAGTAGACCAAAACAGACATGGGTAGAAGTAGTAAAAATGTTCTAAGTGCCAATAATTTAACAATGGATGTAGCATTAAACGGAATGGAATTGAAAAATAGGATTTATGTAGTCGGCCCCATATAGTTGGGATAAGGCTTGGATAATGATGACACTTGAGAAGCTTGTTTGAGAAATTTCTCTACATTGTTCTAAAATGGATCCAATTCTGTTCTTATGGTTGCCAATTTGGTTTATATTCTCCTTTTAATCTTTTGCTTTGTAATGTCTTTTGATGTTATACACTTGACATCTAGCTTCAGAAATTGTTTTGTAATGTCTTTTAATCTTTTGCCACTATGGCTTTTTATCAGGATTGTTGGGAGATAATTAAAGCGGATCGTTGGGTCGTCTTCGAGGAGTTTTCTAGTGAACACTTTATTAGCTTGGGAATAAATTCAACTTTATTCCCAAAAGATTTTAGACCAATAAGCCTGGTACCAAGCATTTATATTATCTTGGAAAAAGTGCTGTCTTTAAGACTAAAGCAAGTCCTTCTTGGTTTGATAAGCCACTCCCAAGGGGTGTTCATTAACGGTAGATAGATCATAGATCAAGTTTTGATAGCCAATGAATGTGTGAAGGATTAAAAAAAAAAAGGGGAAAAAAGGTTTTGTGTGTAAATTGGCCTTGGAGAAAGCTTATGATATGGTTGATTGGTCCTTCCTCTTGGACACTATAAATTTTTGGGTTTGGAGAGAGATGATGTGGATGGATAAAAGGGTGCCTGAAGACATGTCATTACTTAGTCCTAACAACCTGAAGACATGTCAATGGAGTGGTTAGATACTTTTTCCCAACAACCAGAGGTTTGAGGCAAGGGGTTCCTCTTTCTCCTTTCTTATTTACCTTGGTGGCCGAAGTGTTCAATAAGCATATCACAAGAGCTGATAATTTGGAACTTTTTAAAGGTTGGAGGATTGGGAGAGAGAGCATAGTTGTTACGCATTTGCAGTTTGTTGATGATACAATTATCTTTTGTGAGAATGTTGATCCTTAGAAGGCAAGCAATTTGAAGTAGGTGATCAAATTGTTTGAATTTGTCTCTAAGTTAAAAATCAATTTTGAAAAGAGTTGTGTAGTGTGATTGAACTTGGGAGAGGAGGAGATGGCTGGGATTGCAGAAGCTTTAGGTTATCCAACAGTGGGATGGCCTTTGAAATGTCTAGGTATGCCTTTAGGAGCCAACCCACAGGAAGGAAGCTTTTGGAGCCCAATTCTTGAAAGATGTGCCAAGAAGTTGTCAGCTTGGAAAAGGAATTATGTGTCTCTAGTGCGCTGTATTACTCTGATTAAGTCTACTCTTATAAACCTTCCATTTTTCTTCCTCTCAGTTTTCAAGATGCCACAATGGGAGGTACTGAAACTAGAGAAGATCATGAGGGATTTTTTGTGGGAGCTTGGTGAAGGTATGAAAGATCACCTAGCGAGATGGGATCTAGTTGGTAGGAGTAAGGAGCAAGGGGGTTTGGGGTTAGGCAATATAGGGAAGAAGAATGAAGCTTTGCTGGGTAAATGGATGTGGAGATGGCCGTTAGAGAGAGAGAGAGAGAGGCTTTAGCATAAGGTTGTGGGGAGTATTCCTGGCTTTGTAGGAAATGGTTGGGATGCTGGAGTGTCTCGACAGGCTACTCTAAACTCTCTGTAGAAGGCTATTCATGGTATTCTTCCTCAATTTCTTAGCCTTATCAGGTATGACGTGTGTACTGGTGATAGGATCCTATTTTGGGAAGACACCTGGATCAGTAATTCCACCCTTAAGGACCTTTACCTTTCTTTTTATTCCACTTCCCTTTTTAAAAGTGAAGCCATTTAAAGTTTTGTTTCTTTCTCCCAATCCTCTGGCTTCAGTTGGAAATTGATCAAGTTTCCTTGTTACTCAAAACCCTAGACTCTGTTTGTTTGGACTTTTCTAAACCTGATGCTAGAGTATGGACTTTGAATTCTTTGGGCCTTTTTTCTTGTGCCTCTTTTTTCTCTCAGTTGTGCTTAGTCCCTAACCCTCAGCCTTTCTTTTGGAAGGAAGTCTGGTCTAAGCCCATTCCTCCTAAGGTTGGAGCCCCTTGTTGGGAAGCCTCTCTTGGGAAATTAAACACTTTGGATACCTTGCAAAATAAAAGGCCCAATCTTTGCATATCCCCAAGCTGGTGTATCCTTTGTAAAGCAAATGGAGAGAGCTGTTACCATCTTCTAATATCTTACCCTTTTGTTGTGAACCTTTGAGAAAAAAATTTTGATCTTTTTGGGTGTAGGTGGATAATGCCTATATAAATCAGGGGGATTTTCGACCCTACAACTTTCAGGTGGTCTAAAAAAAGAGGTAGAGCATTATGGAGATGTGCTAGGGCTGCTTTAGTTTGGACAGTTTGGGAGGAAAGAAATTACAGGATTTTTAGTGATAAACAAAGGGATATAGCTACTGTTTAGGAATGTCTCCTAATAAGGGCCATTAACTGGCCAAATCTACGATTTTATTCTCAACTTTCTCCTTTGATGATATGTGGAGAAACTGGGAATCTGTTGCAAACTCTTCTTCAGTTAAGGACAAACCTGTAGTAGATTGGAAACCTCCAAAAGAAGGCTTTATAAAGCTCAACTTTGACAGCAGCAGCCTTGCCAACCCTAGACCTTTTGGTATTGGAGGTGTATTCAGGAATGAAGAGGGATAGATTGTTGCCTTGTTCTGGGCTCTAGCTAAGCAAGGGGGTGAACAGGGATCACTTATTCTTGGCTCTATTTGTATTTTTTGATCAATGGCTCAATTGTAATTTTATTTTGTAAGGCAACAACTCATGCCTTCTGGGAGAACTCTGCTTTTGTAAGCACAAAGACTGGTTTCTATATTGCACAAAGACTATTTGATTTATTGTCTAAAAGGTTGGCCGTTGGTCATTTAGCCAAGTTTAGTGTTTTCTTTGGGAGTTCTTACTTTTCGAAGAAATGTAATAGAAGCTTTGCAACTTTTCTGGATCTAGCGAGGCAAAAAAAAATGTGAGTGTATTCTATTTTGCATTTTTTTTGTACTATGATCCCAAGTGTATTCCATTTTCGTCATTTTATAATTCAAATTCTGGTCAAGGGTAGTTGGGTGCACATTTGTTGGGTTTTGGTCTCTTGGGTCTTTTTATAACAAAAGTTATCTTTTGGGGGTTTGTTTGGAGTTAGCTTTGTTCTTAAGGAGTTGTTTGTGAAAGGAAAACATTCTAGGGGCTCATTTGTAAATATTTTAATTTGCTTCTCCAACAAGCCATTGAGTCTTATAAAAGAGAAGGGGGCTATTTCTGTAGGGGTGTTTTTGGTTTTCTCTCTTGTTTGAGCTGTAGCTCAGCCCAGCTAGGGTTTTCAAGTAGAACTCGGCTTCAGTCAGTGCAAGGCTTGTTTGAATAACCTTTATGGCCTTGCATTGGGAATATCTCCCCATGAAATAAAGTACATAGGTATGGAGATATTCCCAATGCAAGGCTGTAAAGGCTGCTCGAACGGTGTCCAAACGGGACGTGTCTGCACAGGAGGCCTTGATGCCATTGTTACTGTAGTGGAATATAGTTCGAGGAGGAGTCTTACTTCAGGTTCAGGTCTGAAATCCCTAAAAATCCAACTATTTTTGTTGTTTTCAACTTGGTATTTCTTGTGCTTATTGATGTACACATGAAGTGCTGCATGTAATTTGTTTTTCTGCCCACATCAGGATCTCAAGGTGACTATTTGGTGTTCGAGAAAATGTCTCGATGGTGAAAATTTTCTACAATGGTTCTCCACTATTATGATTGGTTTTGATATGATCTTGTATGTGCTTTGTTTTATATTTGGACTATTTTGGTGAATGATGGATATATTATCATCGGTCAATATCTAGTTTGTTTACCTCATACTGTTTTGCATGGAAGATGTTTGACAAAATGTTTCAGCAATGATCCTTTATTATGCTCATCAGTCTAAGTTATTGCTGAAGAAATCCGTGGAGTTTTGATCTCCTTAAGCGACATGGGATTTTGATTCACCTTATCTAGTGGGCTTTTCGATTGACCAACTCTGATCCCTCGATTTGGATTATGGAGTTCATAGTTGGCTTTCCATTGATCAACTCTGAATCTTTGCTTTGGTTTATGGAGTTCACAATTGTTGGTCTTCCACTAGCCAACTCTGTTTTGGTAATTCTATTGGCATTTCCAATTATCTAGTTTCTTTGGCATTGTTGGTTCTTCAGTTTGGTGATTGTGATTGGCCTTTTGATGGCTAATTTCAATTTTTTGGCATGATGTGTTGGCTTTCTATTGGCCAGCTTCAGTTCAATGATTACTAGATCATGACTTGTCTCTACTTTGGCCTTCTGATATGAGTTCAGTCAGCTTTCTAACAACCAACTTTGGTTTCTAAGAGGCCTCTTCCACATCTCAAGTTTCATAGTTGCTGCTTCAACACTACACTTATTTTCAAGGGGGTTGTTTCAACATCCTTGCAAACTCAAGCTGGTTTCCCCACCTTGAGTTTGAGGGAGGGCATAGAGAAATATATTGTATTTGGTTGTATTTAGGTTTTCTTTCAGGGAGGGTGTTGGAGGTTACAAGGGTATATTTGTAATATTGATGAATTTTAGAGACTTGTATGTACTTATGAGAGGAAGAGGGGCCTAAGTGAAATTTTGATACAATTGGGTATTTTGCTTATTGAAGGCATTGGTTGTGTGGGATTAGGGTTGAGTGAGAGTGGATATTTTGTTGTGAGTCTGTAAAGAGATCAGCCATGTATCTCTTGTTCTCATAGCGGATATTTTTCCTCTCTTCCTATAGATGTAGGCTATCGAGCTGAACCACGTTAAATTTTGGTGTTTTTCCTATTTCTTATTGATTTACTTTATTCTCTTTCCTGCTGGTTGACATCTGCTTGGGCAGCAATGCACACCAAAAATTCCAAGGATTAGGCTTCAAGGGACAAAAACAATCAGCCCTTTCAAATCTCCATGCAGTTGGATGATCTTAGGACTGCATAGAGATTGCTTCAAGAAACCTTAACTTGGCTCTGATACCAAGTAGAAAACTGTAACAACAAAAAAGGAAGAAGAAAAAATAGAAACCTGGATAAAAAGGGTGTTTTCACTGTAGCTACAGTAGTCCGAACCAGTAAGGAGAAGAAGAAAGAGAAGAGAAGAAGAAGAAGACGAAAGAACTGTCGAACTTGATAGCTAAACCCTATCGGTCGACCTCTTAATAGTGATTAGGCTTCTAATTAAATGTACAAGGACTAAACTGCCCCTACTTAAGTATGGGACAGAGAACCTCTAATAAGACTGCCACATAAGCTCATAACTTAACCAAGGTGAGATGACTAATCTACCCTTATTCGGCTAACTCTAACACTCCCCCTCAAGCTGGAGAATATATATCATATAATCCCAGCTTGTTACATATATAGTTCACTCTCCCTGAGCTTAAGGCTTTTGTAAACAAATATGCCCACTGATCACCTGAGCTTACATGTTCTGTGCTTATCTCTCTAGTAAGAACCTTCTCCCTCACAAAGTGGCAATCAATCTCTATGTGCTTTGTTCTCTCATGGAAAACAGGGTTGGATGAGATATGGAGCGCAGCTTGATTGTCACAGTACAACTTCATAGGTTTATCCATGTGGAACCCGATTTCTTGTAGGAGATTCCTCAACCACACTAATTCACATGTAGTGTGTGCCATGGCTCTGTACTCGGCTTCAGCACTGCTTCTAGCCACAACCGTCTGCTTTTTACTCTTCCACGTCACAAGATTTCCTCCAAGAAATGTGCAGTAACCTGTAGTAGATCTTCTATCAGACACAGAGCCCGCCCAATCTGCATCCGTGTACCCAACTACTTCAAGTTTTCCTCCTGGTTTATACAATAGCCCACGACCTGGAGCTCCCTTTAAATATCTTACAATTCTAAGAACTGCATCCCAGTGAGATATACGAGGGTTCTGCATAAATTGGCTCACCACACTGATTGCAAAGGAGATGTCTGGTCTCATGATAGTCAAATAGTTCAGCTTCCCCACTAGTCGTCTATACCTTCCAGGATCATCAAATATTTCCCCTATATCACCGCTCAACTTAACATTTGGTTCCATAGGAGTCTCAGCCGGTTTTGCACCTAACAGTCCCGTTTCGTCCAATAGATCGAGAACATATTTTCTTTGGCACAGGTTTACACCTTGTCTTGATCTAGCAACTTCTATACCCAAGAAATACTTCAATGTCCCAAGGTCTTTTGTTTGAAAATGATTTTGCAGAAAGACCTTGAGTTTGTCGATCCCCAATTTGTCACTGCCAGTTATGACAATATCATCCACATAGACCACTAATAAAATCTTTCCAGCTTCTGAGTCATAGTTGAACACTGAGTGATCAACCTGGCATTGTTTCATTCCAAAATTCTTCACCACTTCACTAAACTTCCCGAACCAAGCACGAGGCGATTGTTTCAACCCATAAATTGCCTTTTTCAATCTGCACACCTTACCAGCCTCCCCCTGAGCAACAAACCCAGGTGGTTGCTCCATATATACCTCCTCTATAAGGTCACCATGAAGGAAGGCATTTTTTATGTCATGTTGAAATAAGGGCCAATCATACATAACTGCCAGGGAAATTAACACACGGACAGAGCTAATCTTAGCCACTGGAGAGAAGGTCTCCATATAGTCCACTCCATACAACTGTGAATACCCTTTAGCAACAAGTCTGGCTTTCAGATGCTCCACACTACCATCTGGCAAGTATTTAACAGTATACACCCATTTACAACCCACAACATGCTTACCAGGGGGAAGAGTAGTGAGCTCCCACGTGTGAGTATGTTGAAGAGCAGAGAGTTGCTCCTCCATTGCCTGCCTCCACCCAGGTGAACTAAGAGCCTCTTAGACATTGTTAGGTATGGAAATAGGTGACAATAGTGAAACAAACTGGCGATGTGAGGCGGAAAGGCGAGATAATGAAACAAAATTGGAAATGGGATGGAGAGTAGAACTACGTTTACCTTTCCGTAAGGCAATGGGTAGGTCAAGTCCTGAAGGTTCAGCAACAGGAGCAACGACAGGATCCACGGACAAGGTAGAAGCTGGAGGAGGGGCCGGTGTCGTTCGACGTGTATACACTTGCCGAATTGGTGGTCGTTCAGTAGGGATCTGTACTGGATGAGATGACGAGTCAACTCTAACAGGAACACCCGGAATGGGATCACTGACCGGAAGAGGAAGAGGAAGTAAAGGTGGAGACGAAGATGCTTCAGTTCCTGAGAAGAAGGGAACAGACTCAAAAAAGGTGACATCAGGACAAACATAGCACTTCCGAGTAATGGGATTGTAACACTTGTACCCTTTTTGAGTCCGAGAGTAGCCAAGAAAGACACACTTAATGGAGCGTGCATCCAATCTGTCTATTCCAGGACTCAGATTGTGAACAAAGCACACACAACCAAAGATACGAGGTGTTAATGGAAAGGGAGACAATGTGGCAAACAAGATAGAGAAGGGAGACTGACCATGAAGAATAAAGGAGGGCATCCGATTAATGAGGAAACACGCAGTAAGTACAGCATCACTCTAAAACCGTTTAGGAACACTCATATGATGAAGAATAGACCGAGCTGTTTCAAGGAGATGACGGTTCTTCCGTTCAGCCACCCCATTTTGTTGAGGAGTGGATGCACAAGAAGTTTGATGAATGATGCCATGCTGTTCTAAATACTGTTGAAAGGAAGTTAGAAAATATTCACGACCATTATCTGAACGAAGAACTTTGATTGGAACACCAAATTGTGTACGTATTTCAGCATGGAATTTTTGAAAAATGGAAAATAATTCACTCATTTCTTTCATTAAATAAATCCATGTCATTCTTGAACAATCATCAATAAAAGTGACAAAATACTTGTAACCATTATAAGACTCTATTTTGTTCGGGCCCCAAACATCTGAATGAACCAAAGCAAAAGGACTCAACATACGACTTTCAACTCTAGGACTGAAGGAAACACGACAATGTTTCCCAAATTGACACGACTCACACTGTAACACTGACAAATGACTCAAAGACGGAACTAATATCTTGAGTGCCTTGAGAGAAGGATGTCCCAGTCGACAATGCCACTGTGAAGGAGTGAGTGAAGTCTAAAGTGCAACTGACGATCCACCACCGTCAAGGTAATACAATCCACCCGCTTCATGCCCCCCCCCCAATCTTCTTCCCCGTCCTGAGATCCTGAAAAACACAAGAGGAAGGGAAAAAAGTAACAGAGCAATTAAGAGTCTTGGTTAATTTACTAACAGACATAAGATTGAATGGAAACTAAGGAACATATAGAACAGATGATAAAGAAAGAGAAGCCATGTCAACATTGCCAACACCACAGATGGGAGAGGAGGAACCATTGGCAAGGGTAACAGTTTGAGATGTGGAAGTTTCAGAGAGAGAAGAGAACACACCTGGAGTCCCGGTCATGTGATCAGAGGCTCCAGAGTCAATAATCCAAGGAGAGGTTTTAGATGACAGGCAAGCTATACCTGAGTGGGCAAGAGTAGCAGTAGTGTGTTGTGAAGTGGACTGAAGGAACCGCTCATACTCATCACGCGGTACACTCACCATCTCCCTTCCGGAAACAGATGTAGATGTGGAAGGAGTTAGGTCTGCCTGTTGATTATCACTGACATCAACCCCACCAGCAATAGCATGATTGGCCCATTTAGAGGGATGGCGGCCATGAAGATCATAACAGAAATTTACGGAATGTCCTTCCCTGCCACAGTGGGTACACTTCCTTGTAGAGCTACCTTTTTCTTTGCCACGGCCTCCCCCTGAGTCACGACCACCACCACGACCTCCTCGGGAGGCATGTCCTCCCCCTTTCGTACCACGTCCACCTCCTTTGGCTATTACAAAAGCTGATCTATCAGACTATGTGGGATTCTCTATCTGTCCCAAAGAAATCCTACGGAGCCGAGCAAACACTTCCTCAAGTGTAGGAATGGTAGAATCCCCCAATATTTGGGCTCTAACTGGTTCATACTCTAATTTCAACCCCACTAAGAACCTTGTGACATCTAGTTGTTCCCTCTGTTGTTGCTGAACTTTAACATCTGGAGTGAGAGGATGATAGACATTGAGTTCATTTCTGAGGTTCTTCATACTGGCATAGTACTCTTCTAGGGTTTTATTTCCTTGTTGCAGACCAAAGTACTCCTGATAGAGCTGATATACCCTTGTAATATTATTTTGCCCAGAATACAGCTTGTTGGCATGTTCCCATATGTCCTTAGCTGTATCTAAGAACATGAAGTTGGCACTTATTTTGGGTTCCATACTGTTCCATAGCCATGTCATGATTTGAGCATCCTCCTGTTCCCAATCATCAAACCCTGGAGAGTCTGCCGGTGGTTTCTCTTCTTTCACATGCTTCACTTTTCTCTTTGCCTTGAGAAAAACTTCCACCGACTTGGCCCATGGAACATAGTTCTCACCATTCAGTTTAATTGAGGTCATCTGTACACCTAGATAGTCAGAGGAAACCACCACACTAGGTTTCTGATCACTACAACCATCTCCCATTGCTGCCATGATACTCTTTCAATGCTGCCTCTAATCTGAATTCCCAATCACCAACTAAGTGCTACTGTCAAGAGTTTGATGTTTCAGAACCTACAACAGTCCCTAAACACAATGATAGATACACACGCCTTTGTTCTTATCCACACCACTACTGATTTTACAAAAAAAAAAAACACAGACTACACCGACATTAACTCAGCACTTACTAACCACATGCAATCTCATTTACAACTACTCAACAAAAACTCAACTAGCTGTCACACCACTACTGCTGTCAAGAGTTTGTGCATTACAAGTACCACCACAACTACTTAGCAAAAACTCAACTAGCTGTCACACCACTACTGCTGTCAAGAGTTCGTGCATTACAAGCACCACCACACAGCCATAGCTGTCACACACAATACAGACCTGCTTTAACGCTTTTAAGAGGGCACCACAAGACAAAAAAAAAAAAAAAAACTCAACTGGTACCATTGCATTACACCTTGCACCATTCGGCCACCTACAGTACAGCCCTTACACCATTTGGTCACTGTAAACACAACCTGTTCTTGGAATTTTTTCCAAGAACCAGGGCAACAACCAACTTAGTTTTCTAGGTTCTAATCAGTCCTCTCAAGTTCTTGAAGATTTTCAACCCAGAAATACCAACAGCACACAGAGGAGAGATAACCAACCTTTGTTTGAGAGCTTCAGCCAACCATTCACTGCTGAAGTTGTTTTCTTAGGAAAGAAGGTTCTGAGCACCAGAAAAAAACTGTGATGTTTCAGGCCTGGGACGAATCACTTTTCTCCATTGACAGCCCAGAGAAGAAAAGGAGAGAACTGAAGCACGAACTGAAGTTGTCACGAACTAAAACAGGTCATGAACTGAAGTTGTCACGCTCTGATACCATGTTTTCACTGTAGCTACTGTAGTCCGAACCAGTAAGGAGAAGAAGAAAGAGAAGAGAAGAAGAAGAAGATGAAAGAACTGTCGAACTTGATAGCCAAACCCTATCAGTCGATCTCTTAATAGTGATTAGGCTTCTAATTAAATGTACAAGGACTAAACTGCCCCTACTTAAGTATGGGACAGAGAACCTCTAATAAGACTGCCACATAAGCTCATAACTTAACCAAGGTGAGATGACTAATCTACCCTTATTCGGCTAACTCTAACAAAGGGGTTCTAGAGTGGGGAGAGCAGCAGAGAGAAGAAGAGAGATGATGGAGAAAGAAAGGGGAGCCGAAAGTTCGTAGCTGCCCCATTGTCTTATTATTTATACTAATGGAAAAGAGTCGTACAATGTCCAATATGCCCCCAATAGGGCAGCCACTTTAAAAACTAAATAAAAACAATATGGGCCAAGTTCCAAAAACAAAAAGAGTATAAACAGGGTATGAATAAATCCAAAATTAACAAACTGTCAACACTATGATATGTTGTTTCCCATGTTTGAAATAGAATGTTTCTTTTTATTATATCTATTTTATGTATCATCTTTTCTGATCTCAATTTTGATGCTCCTTAAGTTCAGTGTTGACCATTGGTTTTCCATGATTTTTAACCATTTGGTCAGGAAACATCTGACTACCTTTTCTTTTATTAACTTCTCTAACAACTAATGCTACAGATGGACTTTGCCTTTCACAGTTGTACCAACGGCCCTTGGAACTGCATTGGATATAAACCTCAGCAATGTCTCCCTTGTTTTCATCTCTGTCACATTTGCTACTATGGTTGGTTTTTTTATTCCTCACTCTATATTATGATATGATTTGTTGTCAGTTTGTCATATTCAATTACTAATGCAAAATGCCAATGGGACTCCATTTTGCTCAGTATTTTATTGTTGTTATTATCCTTTAGAAGCTACCAATTGTCATTACTGTTCTCTTTTGCAGTGTAAATCTGCATCTCCAATATTTCTCCTTTTATTTGCTTTTGCATTCAGGTAAGCTTCTTGTTAGTTTACATTTTTGTCCATTAAGCTTGCTTTACATTTCCTGGCTTTATAGTTAGTTTTTCTCTTTTTGTTAAACATATCCAAATCATTACTAATATAGTGAGCAAAAAATCATTTACTGCTGGTTGTAGTGGAGACCTGGTATTGAATCCTACCTAGTAAAAAATCGTTATCATCATCTAAGCCTTTTGAATAAATTCTGAGCTAAATCTGGTATGATAGATCTTTGCCTGTGTAATTTTGTCTCTGCCTTCTCTGGCTCTTGGTGTACATCTTCTCATGCATCTCTGATCTCTCTTATGAATAAATTCTCAGTTACTTTTGCTAAAAAAATTGTCTAAGCCTTTTCCAACTATATGGGTTTGGCTGCATGAGTCCTGTTTTGACATTCTTTTCTGTTCAGTGCCATATCCATTGTCAAATTATGAGCACTTAAATCATTTCTTATTACTTCCATCCAAGTCCTATATGGTTTTCCCCTAACTCTTCTAGCCCCTTCAACTTGCAATAGAAAAAATAAAAAGAAAAAAAAAACTGATGCAATGTACCAGTATTATTGTGTTTCCTTCAATAAGTTCTTGTATATGAAAAACCTTGGCAAAACTTGCCTTCAAATGTAAAAGCATAATGTGGCATTTAGATATGACAATATGTTATACCCATGTGACACCATATAGCTCATGTGTCAGCATTTATTTCTTGCAACAATAGCACTATACATGCACCACCTATCATATTGTATGTTCGACATGGCACAGACATGGCAATGAACCTCTGCATCCATACAAATGCACACGTGCCACATGGCATCTCCATATCTGCCGTGTGGCAAAATGTCACGTGGATCATATTTGCCACCTATCGTTTTGCCATATAGCATATTTTATTAAATATTTAATTATTCATTTATTATAGAATGCACTTTAATATTTTCTTAGTTATTTAAGTATTTCATTGTTTTATATGAACTGTACCACGAAGCAAAAAACAAACATTATTAAAGTCTTGATAGTAAGTACACCTTGTGAAACGTGAAAGTATACCTTGTGAAATGTAAATGAATGAAAAATAAGTAGACTACATGACGTCTTTACCGTGACTGGTTGAAAAATATTGATTTAACATGCATCAAATATTCGTAAATACACCATAGTTGGACTCTATATAATTTTTTTTAATTGTGGGTGCCTTGTATTGGAAGATGTTCCTTCTATTCAAGTAGAGCAGAATAACATAGCTAGACAATTGTACCCGAACTCTTGATGAAATCCATTTATAGTAAGGTCTTGCTTGGTAACATTGAGCTTTGAGTTCTGAGTATAGTTCTTTTGCTGAGCCCTGAATGTAGAGAATTTATGTTGAGACCCATATTCTGCGTTATAGAAATTGATATTTGATGGTTTATTCCTTAGGATGGATTTTTGGTAATCTTTATTATATTAATTAATAGTCAAATGGTGATTAAACAATTAAGATTGCTTAAATAATCAAAAATAATATTTCTATAATAAAACTACTGACTAATTAATAAATGGACAAATGGAATAAGAATGATTAAACAATTAATAAAATTGATTAAACTATTAAAAGTGATTAAATAATTAATGAAATGAGTAATTGCTAAAAGTTAAATATTTTATATAAAATTATTTAAAAATTAATAAAAGGGTTAATAATTACAAAGTGATTAAAATATTACTTTATTTGAATAATTAAGTAAATAATGTGCTTAGTTTAACAGTAAAATAATTTAAACTCATTTGAATAATTAACCAATTTAAATAATTAATTTGTTTGAATAATTAAAAATGATTAAATACTTTTGTGGAAAAATGCCAAATGTTAGGACCATATCCAGTCCATCCCTCCCGAGACCCTAGATAGCTGGGACCAACATTGGGTAATGGCCTAATTTAGAGATCTAAGAAGTTTATATCAAATACTTAAGTAAATTAAATACTTCCAAAATTTAATAAGTTATATTATTTAATTTAAAATTTTAAGTTAGATGCTATGTTATATAATATATTTATTATGTGTATATATTTTTTAATATTTTAGTTAATAATTATTTTTAGTTAAATAATTTTATTTAGTATTTTTAACATTTATTATAATACATGAAAGAACATTAAAACCAAATGGGGGCATGGGGAATTCCATATTTGTTTCTGGGGTGAAAAATTATAGAAAAAAAATCCTCTTAGTCTACAAAGAGGATAGCTAAAGGTTTTACCATAAGCTCTTAGTGCTGAGCCAAAGTAACTTGCTCGGCACTAAGAGGGCCAGTTAAGTGTTACCGACAACCCCTAAAGGATCTTTTAAATTGTAATGGTACAAATGGCTTCATTAGGATTGGAATTCTTTACTCATCTTAATTCTTATTTTGATGCCTCAGTTATAAGATGTACATATGTGATATTCTTTTAAAGGCAGCAGAAATATATTAATAATTACAAAATGGTGTCTACATAAAGGGCTTTACAGTTATACACAAACAATACAAAAATAGGCCCCTCCCTGAAACCCATATAGTTATAGAGATATAAATGGGGTGCTTTGCACATTGTAGATGTATACAATTCCTTTATATAGAGATATAAAACCTTTAATTATTACTGATCAAAAAAATGAAAAGAAAATAAAGCTGTGCTATACAAAGTAGCCCTTTCCACTCTTGTACTCAGTGAGAGGTTTATTCCTTGTGTTTAATTGGAAGGGCCATTTTAGCGGAATTTATTGTCTGAAAGTTGCAAAAGCCTTGTTTGGAATTGCTTTGTGGAAGCACTTTTCTGGCTTCCTAGTTCCTAGTGAGAGGCTCTTTGTGTTTAATGGTGCTTGGTATTTGAGTTACAGAAATGCTTCTGCATAATTAAGCTTTGTTTTCTTCATAAGTGGAAGCCACAAATTCGGTGCTTCTGGATTTTGGCTTCTGTAGAAGCAGTTTTTTTGGATAACAAAAATATTAAACATGCATTAAGATTCTTCATATTTACCTAAATGTTGTCATAATCATTTAAGAAATATTTAAATGACTAACATACCTATCAAATCTTTAAGCTTTTCCATTCAATGGGCCTTTCCATGAAGTGCTTTTTCATAAAGGATTTCATATCCCAAAGCATTCCCAAATGCAACCTAATGATTTTGTCTCCACCAATTGAAGATATTAATAAATATCATAATCATCCTTAAGATCTTTATTTAATTTTATTTAGCTGAGTGCTTTATATTTTATAACATTGCAATTTTATTTGGAAGGTTGGAGACTCCAAGCATTAAACTTCTTGGTATCATACTAATCATCTCTATTGGAATTTTACTAACAGGTACCTCTCTCTCTCTCTCTCTCTGAATTTGTTGATAGAATTTAGAGGCATACTAACCTGATTAGACCAAACAAGCTTATTTTCATGTTACAAGTGGGTCTTTTGTGTCTCCTGAGCTGGTACAACCAAAGAGGTTCATGTATTGTTTAACCTGAAACCTTCTTCACGTGATATCATGGTCAGGTATCACCTCTAACATGTCCTCCATCATATGGCAAAGAGGGACTCCCTTGGTCTATGAAATCAAATCTGACCTGCAGGAAGATTGTGGAGCAGGAAAAATAGAACAAGATAGAAAAGAATGGAAGAATGGGCAGCAGTAGTTCTATTCTTCCCAGCCCTACTATTGAGATTTATATCTTAAGTACAATTACAATGGAAAGGAAAAATCTTCCCCTCATTAAGTGGCAGTAAGAAACGAAGAAAAAAAAATGATGTACAGCTCAGGCCTACTCACTTTTTTTTTTATCAGTAAAATAACTTAATTTATTAAACTGAAAACAGATTACGAGTGTTTTAGCTACTCTGTAGTCCAGAGTACATCAGATTACAAATTTGCCCCAAATTACAAGGATCATCAGCTTTCTGTTTTGCTACTATAGGCTACAGCTTTGCCTAAAATAAAGTAGACCTATCAGCTCCCTGTTTTGCTAGAATATCTTCTAATCCATTTGCTGTCCTTTTTACCCAGCCAAATTTAGAGTTAAAACTTCTTGCAATAAGATCAATCTCCCTGGATGCAAATCTATTTTTCCAGGGTGCCAAGTTTTATTTGCCTAGCCGAAGAGATGACCAAGAGTGAGTCCCCTTCTACTTCCAATTCTCTAACTTCTAATTGTACTGCTAGTTTCAAGCCTTGTATATGTGCCATAATTTCTGCTTGAACTGGGTCTCTGTAACAAATTGGTCTTGAGAACGAAGCCACAACTTCCCCTTGATGATTTCTAAAGACCCCCTATACCTGCCCTCCTTGGATTTCAGCTTCAGTTTACTTGGCTTTGGAGGTTTCTATTCCATCTTGATATTTCTTTATGTGTATATTCTTTCTTGGAGAGAGAAAAAAGCGAGAAAAGAGAGAGGAGAGGAGAGAAGAGAGAGGATAAGAGGAGGAGAGAAGAGAGAGGATAAGAGAAGAGGAGAGAAGGAAAATAGTTTGGGAGTAAAAAAAGTGTTGTTGGCAGCGCTCAACTTCTTATTTATAATGATATAACATAATAATAAATGGGAGATTACATTTATACCCTGGCAGCACACCCTAATAATAAACTAATTAAAAGAAGGAAAGAACAAGCTGACAACACACTAACAGCAAAGATAAAAAAATAACACTAACAACACTCCCCCTCAAGTTGAGTTGAATATGCCTATCATGCCCAACTTGACTGTGGTCACAGCCAGTAGAAAGTCTACAGAGGCTCCCGGAACCTGTCCGGATTCAGCAACATGCTTGTTTTTAATGTATGAGGAGTTCATCTTCTTAAACACCTCAAAAATGATTTCAAACAACTTCGAAAAACACCAAATGAAGACAGAACAAAACTGTGTTGTGAGCCAACCTCTATGCAGCCGTACCAGTAATCTGTGTCACACCCGGAAGCTGGGAGAAGCGGAGAAAAATCAGCCGCTCCTTGTAGACTTCACAGAACACCAATTCACTTGATTCGATCTTCAAGAAGAAGAATGAGAAAGCCTTCAGTCACTGAGCGCCCAGGTCAAACTCCCTGTGGGGTGCGCAATCAGATTTCTCCAGAAAATTAGGGTTTTTGGCAACACATTTGAATCTGTCAAGGGGGCAACAAATTCAGTCCTCTTCTCTCCAGAAGCCACTAACAACTGGGCTGAAAAAGGTGTCTTCAACTATTCATATGATTCAGTTCTCCATACACACTGTGTATGGGAAAAAAATGAAAAAAAGGGGAAAAATGAGCCTGCTCTGATACCAAGAAGAAAAACAGCCTTTTGAGAAGAAAGGACTGTTTAGAAAGATGCAAAAAATCAAAAGAAAGTAAAGCAGAAATCAGAGTTCAAGAGGGGAGAAGATGAAGAAGGTGGCGGCAACTTGGGTTCAGAGAGAGAGATTTTCGAACATAATCTCTTCTCTTACCCCCTTAATTCTATTTTATTAAGTTAAACTTTGGTAATTTACAGAGAAGCCCTTAGTTGGGAAGAAAATTAAAAAGACATAACATAAGAAAGAATAGGCCCATATTAAGGCCCATTACAGCAAAGAACATAAAAGATAAAAAAGGATAAACAGCCTATGGGCCATTCGGCCCATCTTCCTCTTCCTTTTCTAACTTGAGTGTCGGAGAATCCTCCCCCCCCCCTCTGGGTACAACTCCAGTGTCTCTGATGTTTTATGTGCCTGCAAGGTGCCAGAGTCCTAGGTCAAAATATGATTTTTTTAGTTTAGGAAAATATATACATGAAAGGATGTGTCCCAGTGCACAACAAGATAAAGGGAAAGCTAAGCATGGAGCTTTTTCTATATATGAAAGCCCTTTCCAGACCCATGTTAGCAAGTCCATTTGCTATGGAACTCAACTCTTTTTGGATCCACCTGATATGAACTTGGATGGATGCCAAGAACTTTCTATTCTTTTAAGGTAGCAAGCCATTATGGACCCTTCCATGTTTGTTTACTCCGTGAAATTGCATTCCAAATTTCTTATTGGCAAGGGCTAAAGCTATGCAAGTTCGCACATGCTGTTCTGGATCTTAGTGGCATGTATATATCTGCAGGATTTCTTTCTTGCCTGCTTTCATTTTGTGTTTTCCCTTTTGAAGTTCATGTATGTATATAGTAGATTAATACTTCTGAATTTTGATTATCTTTTTATTCTCATTTAACATTTTCTACTCACCAATTACTTTTGCAATGCATCTCATCCTGTCTTACAAAATTATTTTGGCATAGAGCTTCTTTTCCTTCTCATGTATTCATCTTTACTTAAAAAAAAAAAAAATCCTACATGATACTTGGTTTTGAAATGGTGTAAAGAATCCTGGATAAGGAACTCTTCTCTCTGGGACAGAGGACCCTGTAGTGAGAGATCCTTTTCCAGATTGAAGCTCTCAGCCTCAAGATAGAGAGTGATTATTATTCTCTTAATTCTATTTGAAAATTGCTTTCATTAGAGTGGAAAACTACAATCCAATAAGCAGATCTGACAGTAATCAAATCTATAAATGCTTGCTGAAATTGATCTATCCAAAAATATCCTGGAGTTCTTCCTTCCCAATGCTCAATATAACTGCAATGAGCATGGGCTCTCCCCATTTCTTGATAGGTGACAGGTTCAAAATTCCAAGATTGAGAGCATTGATTTCTTCATGAACTCTCCCCATTTCCTGAGAGGTAAAAAATTCCATTCTCAAACTGCCTTCTTTTAAGGTCCCCTCCTCTCCGCCTCCTATGGACAAAAATGCTATGCTTGGGATAAACATCTATATTTATTAGATGTTTGTTTGATACATTTAACCAGATATTGACCCTTTTTTTGGCTTTTCTTTTTTTTTTTCACTAATGGAAAAAGTACTGTTAGATTTGTTTCTTTGCTTGCTATTTTAACTGGTTATGGCTTTTTTCTCATTGTTACAAGTTCGTCATGTCTGGTTTTATCTTTTCTTGTATGATGTTGCATGACCCATCCAAATCTTCTTCCCAGTTGCAAAGGAGACAGAATTTGAATTTTGGGGTTTTATTTTTGTTATGCTTGCTGATGTTATGTCTGGGTTTCGCTGGTGCATGACACAGATTCTTTTGCAGGTATGCCTTATCTTGCTTCCATTTCTCAATCTACTTTTCTAATTAAAGATTCTAGGTTTAATTATCTGTTTATCTAATAAGATATTTTAAAGTACTGCAACTTTTTATTTTATTGTTTCCTGTTTTTGGTTTGCTTTATTATTTCGAAATCTGACATTTGTTCTGCTTCTTTTCATTGCCAATTCAAATCGAAATCGACATGAAGAAAGAAGCCTATGGTAAGCAGTAAACTTTCTTTTCTTGAACTTCATTTTGAGTTAGTACAAATTCCAAAATCTTGGTAAAGAGAAATATGAACATGCATATACCCATCTACATGACATTTATGGATGTTTGTGGAACATCAATTTTAACCATATTATTGCCTAAATGTTTTTCTTTTTTCTTGTAATTCTAACCAGATATAGTATCGGCTAAGCATTTTCCTTATCTTTCTTTTCTTTCTAAAAGTTCTGCAGAAGATGTAATTGATCCCATCATTTTTTGAATAAGGGTGAAAGTTCTTTTAATTGATACTGAATGAAAACTTCTCCAAATTATGTCTGTTTGAATTCTTTCAGGTTTAAAGGATCCGATTATTTTTATGAGCCATGTGGCTCCAATAATGGCAGTAGCAACTTTTATTCTCTCTCTTATAATGGACCCATGGGATGAATTCAAAAGGAACAACTACTTCAATAATTCATGGCATGTTTTTCGAAGTTGCTTGCTAATGCTTTTTGGTGGAACCCTAGCTTTTTTCATGGTAATAATTTGGTTTTATATTCTCTACCAACTGTGATAAATCCTACTGGTGGAACCCTAGCTTTTTTCATTACTGGAAATTGATTAAGGATTTATATAATTTCTAAAAAGCATTGTCTCATCATCTATACAGATTATTTACATTGTTCTTTTCTTTTGATGTCTTATATGTTGATTTTCCTTTCTTCCTTTTGTAGGTTTTAACAGAATATATTCTTGTATCAGTAACCAGTGCAGTAACTGTGACAATAGCAGGAGTTGTCAAGGAAGCTGTCACTATTCTGGTACAATTTTGTCAATCTTCTTCTTTGCATGCATACACATTTTATATATCAATCTGACCTTTTAGAACTTCTTGTTTACTACTTTGAATTTCTTATTAGAGCACTGCAAATTGACAACATAATAATGTTTCATTACATTCTTAGGGCAGAAGGACCGGAAGAGTGGTTATGTAAATGTGTTTCATGGTTGTTATGCTTGATTTGTTGGATTCTATTTCAATCTGTTACAGTAACTCAATAGAAAACTCAATATGATTTTCCTAGGAATCTTATATTTTTTCCTTTTCGTATCACTGCCAAGGAAGAAGTCTTAATTTGATAATAACATGATCTTTTTTGGTATTACATACTACACATTACAGGGGGAATCAGGGATAGGGCAGAGCAGGGTGCACATGAGCCCCACTGGCCATGCCACATAGAGCCGGGAGTTCAGCGGGTTTGCTCCTGCACCTCTTATTTGGAGGGGTGCCAAGTGACCATCTAGACTACTGGATCATTAGGCTCAGTAATGGAAATCATAGTAAAATTATACCCATAAAAATTGCAATAAATTTACTTGTTATGCCAGCTATTTGTTAACTTTGATTATCAGGTTCTGTAGTTGTCTGAGTTATGCAACATCTACTTGAACTATGTACTTTAAAAGGCTCTTCTTAGGTGACCAGCATATTGTTGAGGCCAGGTTGTAATTCCACCCATCTCACCTTGACTAGTATTCACTATTCACTTACTCTTTCAAGCAGTGCCAAGCATGCATTTTATGGTGAATGTATGCTGGAATGCAAAGGTATAAAATTTGTTTTTGGGACATTAATAAATAGTGTTAAAACCTCTGTAGTTGGAAGACACCAACCCATTTTTCTATCATAAAGTCTTCTCAAACATAGTTCTTGTTTTCATTCCACTATGAGAATAAAACCAGCTTTCTCCTTTTCTGTGATTGTAACACGATACTACTGCTTTTGTTGTATACAATAGGTACGGAGGTACCACAAATATCCATTCAAGATAATATACTGTTTTTTATTAGCTCTCTCTCTCTCTCTCTCTCTAACAAACAATTGAAAAGCTTCAGAATAAACATCTGCTATCAATGGAAACCCCCTCTTCCCTCTTAGATAGCCTCTTTGAAATGCATAAAATTTTATCAACAATACACCAAGGATTTGGGGGGTTATAGGAAATCAAAGAACAATGTGGAGAAGCCATAAAAATAAATAAGAAATACAAAATATCCTAAGGCACTTCCCAAACAAAAATATACAGATGAGGAAGTCAATGAATGAATCTCAAATCAACAACATAGGGGGTGTTTGAAAACAAAATCAACTGCCACATCAGCAAAATTACATTAACTTTGCTGACAATGCAGTTGTTTTTGTTTTCAAAAACAAAACCAACCATGTTGCACCTCCATAGTAAGATCCCTACTAAACCTTTAAAAGTGCATCACTTCAGGTTCTCCTAAACTTTCCTCTATCAAGTAACCTTGGGTTGTCAATTTGTTTGAAGGATTTGAACCCTAATATCTGTTGAATGAAATGATATTGAATTGAATCATATTGTGAATCATAGCATAAATGGTAAGACCATTTCTGTTTTTTCAGAAATCTGTCAAAAATTTAAACATATATACTAAACACTTAAATATACAACAAAGTTGATTTTACCTCATTCTTAATCATCATCATCGTCCAAGCCTTATCCCAATTATATGGGGGTCTGCTACATAAATCTTGTTTTGCTAGTCCCCGCTGTTTAATGCCATATCTATTGTTAAATTATTGGCGCATAAATTATTTCTTACTACTTCTACCCATGTCCTTTTTTGGGTCTATCCTTTGCCCTTCTATCCCCTTCAACTTGTAACAAATCACTTCTTTTTATCTCATTCTTAATCCATATTTACAATTTTAGTACTGAATACAACAAATTTTACCATTTGTACAGTAGAAGCATAAAATGGTATAGCTAAATTTGACTTAAGTTAATTAACCCATAAAAATGGCTCTTTAACCTACACATGATGGAAAATAAACTTAATAAAGTTTCTAAATAGGTCTCTAGTAACTGAAATAAATATTATTCTGGTAAGGGTTTCTAACAAATCATCATCATTATAGAAGCCTTGTCCTAACTATATAGCCATATAAGTTGGCTACACAAATCCTGTTTCACCATTCCATTCTGTTTAGTGCCATATCCATTGTTAAATTATGAGCCCTTTAATCATTTTCTACTACTCCAACCATGTCTTTTGCGGTCCCTTCAACCTGTAAGGCTATAACAGATCACTTCTTCTTATGAGTTCTGTAGATGGACTTTTATGTATGTGACTAAACCATATTAGTCTACTTACCCCCATTTTATCATCTAATAAGTCTACTCATAGGATCATTTGAATGATTTTTTTTTTCTGATTCTGTCCTTACAAGTTTCCCCACTCATCCATCTCAGCTTTCACATTTCTTTTACATTTATTTTTTGGACATGTTTTTTGACTGCCAAATACGTTGTTCCATACAGCAGGGCTGACCTTACAACCGTTTTATAAAATATCTTTCTAGCTTAAGTAATATTTTCCTATTACATGACTCCAGATGCTCCCCTTATCCATTCTTCTCTAATTCTATTGGTGGCACCTTCAATCTCTTTCTTGTTAGGGAGTATTGAACCAAGGTAACATAAGAAGCAGATCAATCCTAAGTATACCCCTGGTTTGGACGAATTCCCCTTGAGGGTGATAAAAACCTTACAATTATTTAATTTCATTTCTTTCTTCTACCATTGCGCTTGTAATCACTTAATATGCTTTCACTTTTGATGAAGACTGAATCTTCATATTTTCTTTGTAACATGTCAGGTGGCAGTGTTTTACTTCCATGATCAGTTTACCTGGTTGAAAGGGATTGGACTGCTTACAATCATGATTGGTGTGAGTTTATTCAACTGGTACAAGTAAGTTGTCAACAAATAATTTCAAGTTTTCCCCCTTTCAGAAGATGTTATAGAATCCAAAGACATTTATAAATGGGGAACCAAACGGTTACTTCAATGCTAGTTGGGGACTTAAGCAAGGGTGTCTTCTATCCCTTTTGCTTTTCACCCTAGTACTTGATATCTTTAGTCAGTTCATTGAGAAGGCTAAAAGACTGGATATGGTTAAAGGATTTGAGGTGGGGAGAGATGCAGTCTGTACCTAGTATTTAGAGAACTGGACAGGACCAGCTGGTCTGACTACAAAAACTGTGAATCGACTGACCTGCCAATTCAGTCATGCCCTATTGAGGGTGATAAAAACCAGTCAAAATTGGCCAACTAACCGATCTAATTGGTGAACCGGTGAACTGATCCCAAATTCAACAAATTGGATGATTTTTATTCATTTTTTAACTTATATCCTAACTTCTAGAGGTCATAGCTTTGTGATTGGTTGCCCAATTGGGTAATATTTATTTTTTATTTTTTATTTTTTATTTTGGGCAACTTTTCACAATCTACGCATCCAAGGTACCCCACTATTTTTGCCCAAAAACGGACTTTTTAGCCTCAAATCTTAATTTTTATTATAAAAATATTGACTAAATAAAAAAAATACATATATGCAGAACATAATTATATGTTTTGAATATATGCATATAGTTAATATTATTATGTTTATATTATATAATTATGCATATTACATAATTGACATGGTAATTATGCAATTATGTGTCAACTTACATTGCAATTATGATGATGCATCTGACTCTGTAGCATTTGAAAGTTAACACTTAAGTTCCCACCATTTGTCATGTGAATCTCAATTTTTGAAGGCTATCCAATCCTGGAAATTTTGAAACTTGTAAAGGCAATTTATTTTTTTGAATTTTATGGAGCTTATATGGTATCACTTTAGTTATGGAAGTCTTACTATGGTAAATAATTCATCATTGTAAAAAGAGCATGTAAAAAAATGATAGCACTATCTATTTAATTTCTTATATCACTTTGATATTTCTGGTTATTGTTCAACCATGTATTTGGTTGATATCTAGGAATAACTGCTTTCAAATTTGGTTTCTGATTACTGTCAAATTTGGATATGACACTAAAAAGGATAGAATTGTAAAACTGGATTCATGTAGCCAAAACCCCTTATAGTTGGGGTAAGGCTTAGATGATGATGGTGAAATTTGGGTTTATCTGATGTGTTTCTTTATGTTATTGCTCATTTACAGATACCAAAAGCTACAGAAGGGCCATACAAATGAAAATGGTGAAGCAATGCTACTAAATTCTAATGCAGCTGCAAAATATGTTATCCTTGAGGAGATGGATGATGTAGATGGTGAAATTTAGTAACTCTTTTCATCGTCTTGATCAAAGCTTGAAATTTAGGTAAGTCTCTTCCTAGCTAGTTCTTCAAATGAATATCCTGGTGAGTTGTTGAAGCTAAATGCTGAATTTGGTTCTTTTAGTTCTTTCGCTTGAAAATATGCCCATCTAGATCTCTGCCAATAATGAATAATTCTATTGCACTCGACACATTTATCATATATATTCCACATAGGATGCACACCATAAGTTCGTGTTCGTATTTTTACAAAGAATTGATTTTCTTATAGTAAAAGATTAATTAAAGAAAAAAAGAATATATACACACACACAAATTCTTTTCAACCCATCAAAAAATAGAAGGTAAAAAAAACAGTAATAGGAGCAAAGAGAAGAATGAAAAATAAATAAATAAAACAAGCCACATCTTTTCTACCTTTCAACACCTAGGTCCTATACAATATAATTTGAACTCAGTTCAAACAAGGGTGTGTTCTCTTGAGTCACACACTCTAAAATGTTATCTTATATATGTTTTATGTGTTATGTATCTTGGTGGAGGTTTCATATAGACAGTTTCCTTGAGATCCCCATGTACGGATGCATTTATGACATCCATCTGGTGGATGTCCCAATTTTTAGATGTAGAGATAGCCCACAATAGACAAATTGTAGTCATTTTAGCTACAGGAGCAAACATCTCCTTGTAATTTATGCCATACTCCTACTTATATCCTTGTGCCACCAAATGAACCTTATATCTATCAAGGCTCCCATCAGAATTAAGTTTCACTAAATACACCCATTTTCTTCCAATAAGAGAGGCATCTAGAGGGGCGGGAACCATGCCCCATGTGTCATTATCAATAAAAGCTTGGAGCTCAATATCAAAAGCTTCTTTCCAATGTGGAACAGCTATAGCCTTCTGGTGTGATGTGGGAATATCTATGGTAGACAAAACAGCAGAGAAGGAGCTATGGTTTGAGGGAAAACCATAGCAACCAAGAGGGCAAGAAACTGATGACCCAGAAATTTTACACGCAGTTCACAGACTTACAGCAGCGCTCACACACTCGAACATCAACAAAAGAAACTAGTATTCATTCAGCAGAAAACATTAACAGTTGGTTGGTTCTTCGAGAGACCGCCAGCTCTCCCAAACACTCACAATATTCTTTACTCAAAGAAAAACATTCCACCCCCATCCCCCAAAGCCCCTTCTTATACTCTTCTGATAGCGTAACTGACTCCCTCTATAAATGCCCAGCTGGCCTAGTTATAAATGCTCAAAAACTCTTCTTATTCATAACTGACATAGTTATAAATGCCCCAAGACTCTTCCTATTCACTTCTGACCTCCTCCATAAATGCCTCATGTCTAATCATCTCCCCTTTATGCTGCCTTTTCTTTCTCCTAGCATACGTAAGGTTAACTGGGGGCCTATCATTACCCGCCGCCCAAAGTCTAACCTTGTCCTCGAGGTTAAAATGAGGAAATTGGTCTCGAAGTAAGTCAAAAGGCTCCCAAGAATCTTCAAAATCAGGCAGGTCCTGCCAATGAGTAAGCACTTCCAACCAGGAACTCCAGGCATAGTGGATGGACGCACACCGCGCACAGCAGTAGGATAATGGAGCTTTGCAACTCTTCCAGTCTCTGAATAAAATTCCTTCTTTCTTTGAAAGCTAGACCTTTTCAATCTCTTGACTACTACCCTTGTTCCATCAGGTAAAAGCCCACTATATGTGCCACCAGTCTTGGCATTTCCAACAAGATGTTTACCTTCACTGAAATTCTTTGTAATTGGCCTCAGTTCCTCATTGCTGAAGACTTTCCATGATGGGGTAACTGATGCAGATGTTGATGGATTAGATGCTTTGCGAGACCTTCTGCGCCTCTTGCTCCTCCTGTATGCAAGCAACCAAATTACAACAGCCAAAGTTGTGCAAAGGATCATCCCACTAACAGTTGCAAGGATGATAAGATACTCCTTGTGGCGGCGTAGGTGGTAGCATTTGTTCTCTATACCAAGCATACAGATGAACTCACGAGAGTTGTTGCATCTCTCACCCACAAGGGTTGGCTGGCCATTAGTCACCGATGTACAGGTATTGATTAGATTAATGCCTTTGCATGATGAATTGGAGCAATTGGAGTGAAATGGTGCCCAGGGGAGATGGACTCATTCCAATGTGTTGCATTGTCAGACCATTTCCAACTAAAACCACCTGTAGAATTGAAGCCTCGTCCTCCAACCCAGCAGCCTCTTTTTGTATTAGTGCAGAGTTTTCCAGCAAAACTTAGTTCTTTGGCTGATGTCAGTGTTGCCAAGTGCTCATTATAATCCCTACATCGGGACTCTGATTCATCCCAATAACTGGAGTTTTCTATCAGCCCAAAACACTTGCTCTTATTTGGACTGATTACCGGCAGGTCTCGTAAGGGAGCAAAGAGCACCTCGAATTGGTGACGATATTCCTTAATAGTAGAAGACTGATGTAACAAGAAGAGCTGCTCCTGTAAATTACCCTCCTGAGTCGGTCGAAAACGTTCAAGGAGGAGCTCTTTGAATTCTGTCCAACCACGAAAAGGTCGCCGACCATCCTCCCAATAATACCATGCCAATGCATCACTCTCTAAACAGACCACTGCCGCCCGCAGATGTTCCGCCGGAAGCAAGCCATTAATCTCAAAATAGCTCTCCATGCAAAAAAGCCAGCCGATTGGATTTTCCCCATCAAAAATAGGCAACTCCAACTTCCGAAGAAGTGAATAAGAAATATGTTCCGGCACTGACATTGAAGGAGACATCGGGAAAGCTGCACTCTTCCCTTTGTCAGCCACATGACTTGATGCGGATACAGGAGGAGCATTATTAGTTGTAGACAAAGGAGCTGACAAGGTCTGTTGATGAAGCAACAGATCAAAACGTCTCACCAGATCTTGAACGCCTTTTTCCAGAGATTGTACCAAGTTCTCCAGGGACGAGATCTTTGAAATTCCAGCAGCTACCTTATCTGGATCGAGTCGCTGAAACTCATTGCGTAAGCCATCCATCTCCAAACGAAATCCAGAATGCAGAGAAGACAGGCATTCTTCGAAACCCTCCACCTGTGATGCCTACTTCCTTAGCTGTCACCATGGCCGAGGAAAGACGTGCTCTGATACCACTGATATGACCCAGAAATTTGACACGCAGTTCACAGACTTACAGCAGTGTTCACACACTCGAACATCAACAAAAGAAACTAGTATTCATTCAGCAGAAAACATTAACAGTTGGTCGGTTCTTCGAGAGACCGTCGGCTCTCCCAAACACTCACAATATTCTTTACTCAAAGAAAAACATACCACCCCCATCCCCCAAAGCCCCTTCTTATACTCTTCTGATAGCATAACTGAATCCCTCTATAAATGCCCAGCTGGCCTAGTTATAAATGCCCAAAAATTCTTCTTATTCATAACTGACATAGCTATAAATGCCCCAAGACTCTTCCTATTCCCTTCTAGCCTCCTCCATAAATGCCCCATGTCTAATCATCTCCCCCTTATGTTGCCTTTTCTTTCTCCTAGCATATGTAAGGTTAACTGGGGGCCTATCAGAAACACGAGAGGAACGACGTAAGGGGGGATTAGAGGATGGGGGGATCAAGAACAAGTGCAGGTGTACTTATAGGATCAGGAGCAGAGGAACTTGTGGATGGAGAAGGTGGACCAGCTTATAGTGGTGAGGAGGGTGGAGCTATAGGATTTGGAGCAGCTAGCCTCTTCCTAAAAAAGACACGGAGCAATTCTGGAATAGAAGGAGCTGAATTTGAAGAGCCTGCAAAGTCAAAGAATGAAGCACCAAATGGAAGTAGTAGGTAGTTTAGCAATGCGAGCATAAAAAGAAATATTTTCCAAGGAAAATGACATTACAGGATACACGAACCTGATGAGACTGAGGGTCATAGTAGAGGAAATCCTTATGGTCAGGGCTATATCCTACAAATGCACACATTGCTGATAGTGGAGTGAGCTTTGTGCTCTCGTGGGGTGGAAGATGAACAAAACACAACCAAAAACATGAACAAAAAAGTCAGGTGAACGATGAAACAGGTTTTGAAAAGGAGAGGTATTATGTAAAATAGATGAAGAAAGAAGGTTAATAAGGTACAAAGCAGTGTTGGCCGCCTCCACCCAGAAGGAAGTAGAAGCATGTGACTCATGAAGTAGGGTCCGTACAATGCTCAAAATGTGTATGTTCTTGCGTTCTGCCACTCTACTTTGTTGTGGAGTGCCGGGACAAGATCTCTGTGACTGAATTCCACCATCTCTCAAGAAGCTTTGAAAATATCCATGAAAGTATTCACCCCTTGAGTCTGAACTGTTGAGTGGGCCGACTTGTGTTTAGTTTATTTTCTTTTAAATTAAGATGTCGTTGGGCCTTGGGTCCATTAGTTTTATTTTTTAAAGAGCTGTAATTACTTAGTTTGAGTTGTCGCCCTACTAAGGGCATCCTTGTAATATCTCATACTTAATTATAAATAGAATGAGGGGTTGGCAGCTAGGGTTATGTCAATCTATCCTAGTCGACCTTCTTCTCTTTTCTTCCCTTTCCTCTGTCTCTTGCTGAAATCCCCAACTTTCTACTCTTCCTTTCACAAGAAGCTTGGCCGAAATCAGCACATAAGCCTTTCTACTTGGTATCAGAGCAGGTTGAAGGTTCTTGAAGAGATTCGTTCCTGCAGCCCTAGATCGGCCGACTGCATGGATATTTAAGAGGCTTATCGAAGCTTTCAGGTAAGCCCAGTTTTTGGATTTTCTTGATGGATCTGTATGCCCTGTAGCTGGTTTAGGGTTTCTCATCAGAATCAGGAAAAGTTGGAGAAAGGGGAAGAGTCCTGATTTTGTTGGACTCTTCAATTTTGACCTAGGTAGTGGCGCCCTATTTTTTTAGGGTTCCTCTGTGTTTTTTGTAAGGGGCGATTCAAGTTCCATGTGGTTTGGAGGCCTCTAGAGAGGGCGGTTACTTCTTCTCTCTCTTCTCCCCATCCCACCGAAAAGGAATCTTTCATGGGAAGAAAGTCCAGGACACCAAAGGAGTGTCGTTGGTTCCAGAAGGTATTCTATTTATTCTTGTTGCATTTTTTAGCTGTTTTCTGTACCTCTTTGAGACACATGGAGGGACACAGAGTTGAATATAAGCCTGGGAATGAAATGGGACCAGTGGGAGGAGGTGCTGGAGACCCCTTCGGAGCCGGAACCATTACTACAGTTAGGTTGGATGGTACACATTACTTGGAATGGTCCCAAGTAATGACATGGTTGGTGCAAGAAAATTATATGGGGTATATTACTGGTGAAGAGGTAAAACACGAAACTGGCAGCTCCCGGTGGGTGCAAGAAAATTATATGGTAATGACATGGTTGTGTAATTCTATGTTGCCACATATAAGTAAAAACTTTTTATGGGCAAACATTGTTAAGGAGATATGGGATGGGGTTGCAGAGACCTATTCACAGAAGGAGAATGTTGCTAGGGCTTATCAACTGAGAAATCAGATTATTGCTACTAGGCAGGGAGATAGATTTGTTGCAGCTTATTTTTCAGTCCTTAAGACCCTGTGGCAGGAGATTGACCATCTGGAGACCTTTGCTTGGGAAACCACCAAGGATGCAACCACCTATCAAAGACACTTAGAGAAGTATAGGGTGTTCGAATTCCTTGCTGGCCTTAACCCTGAGTATGACATTGCACGACAACATCTTCTTTCCAGGGACAATGTCACTCTCTCCCAAGCATATGCATTTATGTCAGGAGAGGAGTGTAGAAGGGATGTAATGATGAAGAATCTCATGTCTGATCAGTCTGCTATGGTAAGTGTTGTGAAACCTAAACAAAATGGCAATGAGAACAAGAAGGAAGACAAAAGGGACTTAGTCTGTGACTACTGTAAGAAACCAAAGCATACAAGAGATACTTGTTGGAAGCTTCACCCACATCTTGTGCCGACCAGATTGAAGAATAAGAAAGGAAATGCACATATGGCAGTTACTGGTGACACTCCGCCCCCCCCCCCCCCCTACTACAACTGCCTTGGAGTCTGTTGCAGCTACTGCAGTAGGGCCGAGCTTGAGAGGTTTGGGTTACTTCTAAATCAAAGGGAGACAGCTAGTTCCAATTCAGCCGCAACCAGACAACAAGGTACAGGTAGCACAGGTGGAACTCACTCTACCTCCCTTGCCCACACAGATAGTCCACATGTCACTGCAAACTATGTTTCTTCTTCAGGTAAGGAGAGATCTCCTTGGATTAGACTCTAGAGTCTCAGAACACATGACCCATTGCTCCACCATTTTCTCCTCTTACCAGCTCAGTTCTGGCAGAGATAGGGTCTCCACAGCTGATGGATCCCATGTTCCTATTGCTAGCAAGGGATCTGTCAAGATTAATGATTCCATTTGTTTACCCTCTGTCCTCCATGTTCCTAGATTGAGCACAAACTTGTTATTTGTTAGTAGTTTGACTAAGAATCTGAATTGATCAGTAATTTTTCCTCCTGGACATTGTATTTTACAGGATCTGGATTCAACGAGGACGATTGGGAGTGGTTGTGAAGTGAATGGAATCTACCTCCTAGATACTCTTCCAATTCACCAAAGTCATCATGTTTGCAAGGACAGTGAGTCAAAACTTGTGGATCGGATTATACTTTGGCATAATCGTCTGGGTCATTTGTCTTTTTCTTCTTTAAGTTCTTTGTTTCCAAAACTGTTTGAGTCTGTGAGTCTGTCAAGGTTGAAGTGTGAAGGTTGTGAACTTGGAAAGCATTGTAGACACTCTTTTAAACCGAGCAATAAAAGATGTTCTTCTCCTTTTGATGTTATTCATTCGGATGTGTGGGGCCCTTATCATGTTCCCTCTATGGGCGGCTATTGCTATTTTCCCCTGTTTGTGGATGATTTCTCTCAATATTCCCGGATTTACTTGATGAAATCACGTGATGAGGTACCATCCTTGGTGAGGCAATTCCATCAGATGGTATTAACACAGTTTGGAACTAGAATCAAGATGTTTAGATCTGACAATGCTAGGGAATATTTTGAGAGGCATCTTTCCTCATATCTGTTGGAGTATGGTGTTGTCCATCAGAGTAGCTGCTCCTATAATCCACAGCAGAATGGTGTTGCAGAGAGAAAGAACAGACACATTGTTGAGACGGCAAGAAGCATGATGATCACAGCGACAGTTCCGGTTCGTTTTTGGGGTGATGCTGTTCTCACGGCAGTATATCTGATTAACAGGATGCCTTCTCATATACTTGGATTCAGCACTCCATTCAGCCTTCTTTTTCCTCAGGGGGAGATGTTTCATATTCCTCTAAGGGTGTTTGGGTGTGTTTTCTTTGCGTATATTCTTGGTCTTACCATTCGAAGCTTGATCCCAAGGCAAAGAAATGTGTCTTCCTTGGATATGCAGAGAATCAGAAAGGGTACCGCTGCTATGATCCAGTCTCTGGGAACTGGTTTGCTACTATGGACATCACCTTTTTCGAATCTACATACTTCTTCTCAAGGAATCCTTCTTAGGGGGAGTGTTTTGGGGAAGTAAGTTAGCAGTCTATCCCTATCCCAGTTCCAGTTCCTGTGTCTACTACTGTGCTTGAGAACCATCCGATGTCACCTACCTTGCCACCCCCTTTGCGTTCCATCTCACAGTATTACTCACGACAAAGACTTCATAAGGAGGTTGATTCCACTACAGCAGAACTCACACCACTTCTTGTTGATCCCTTGGAGACTCTAGATTCGGCTGATACAGATCCAGGTATTCCTCTTGATCCCTCTACTATTTCAGTTCCCATTGGTCCCACTAACACTATTACAGATAACCTTGATCTCCCTATTGCCCTTAGAAAAGGGAAGAGGAAATGCACTGCTCATTGCATATCACAATACTTATCCTATAGTGGACTTTCTCCTTCCTACCGTGCTTCTCTCTTCTCTTGATTCTGTGTCTATACTCAAGGGTGTTAGTGAGGCTCTCTCCAAACCTGAGTGGAAGGCAGCTATGCAAGAAGAGATGGAGGCTTTGATTAAGAATCAGACATGGGAAATTGTGGACCTACCAGAAGGCAAGGAGACAGTTGGATGCAGATGGGTTTACACAGTAAAGTATAAGGCAGATGGAAGCATAGAGAGGTACAAGGCAAGACTTGTTGCAAAAGGATACACACTGACCTATGGCATTGATTATCTAGAGACCTTTGCACCAGTTGCAAAGATGGCCTATGTTCGGATACTCTTTTCTCTTGCTGCCTCATACTCTTGGCCCTTGTTGCAACTGGATGTGAAGAATGCTTTCCTAAATGGGGATCTATAAGAAGAGGTGTATATGGATCTTTCAGCTAGTTTTTATGATAATGCTAAAGAGGGAAAGGTATGCAAGCTGAAGAAGTCACTATATGGCTTGAAACAATCCCCTAGAGCATGGTTCGACAGATTCAGAAAGGCCCTGGTTGTTTTTGGCTACACTCAAACTCAATTTGATCACACCTTGTTTGTGAAGCGCAGGGGATCCTTAGTGTCAATCATAATTGTTTATGTGGATGATATTGTTGTCACTGGGAATGATCTGAGTGAGATTGATAGTCTGAAGAGGAACCTGCATAAGGAATTTGAGATTAAGGACCTTGGAGAACTGAGATACTTCTTAGGCATTGAAGTTGCAAGATCGAAACATGGAATTTTTATCTCTCAAAGGAAGTATGTCTTGGACCTTCTTCTCCAAGAAACATGGAAACTTGGAACAAAGGCAGCTAGCACCCCCATTGATCAGAACCATAGAATCAGTGCATCAGAAGGTGAACCAGTAAAGGACCTTGGGAGGTACCAAAGACTTGTGGGTCGGCTACTATACTTGTGCATGACAAGACCAAACATCTCCTATGCAGTAAGTGTAGTGAGCCAATACATGCATGCTCCACGAGACCAGCACTGGAAAGCAGTTGACAGGATCCTTGCTTATTTGAAGGGACATCCAGGTAGAGGCATATTGTTTACTGATCATGGACAGCTCAAGTTAGAGACCTATACAGATGCGGACTGGGCAGGATGTCTCGATGACAGAAGATCAACTTCAGTAGTGTGCACCCTAGTTGGGGGTAACCTAGTCTCATGGAAGAGTAAAAAACAAATAGTTGTGGCAAGGCAGAAGCCGAATATAGGGCCATGGCACATGGAGTTTCAGAACTTCTCTGGATCCGTTCTTTGTTGGAAGAAATCGGTGTTCAGCCAGAAGAACCTATGATGCTATACTGCGATAACTAGGCAGCAATTAATATTGCTCATAATCCATTCCAGCATGACCGAACTAAGCACATTGAAGTAGATAGACATTTTATCAGAGAAAGGGTAACTTCTGGAGAAGTTTGTCTTCCATACATTTCTTTTGATCTGCAGCTTGCTGATGTCCTCACAAAAGGCGTTGCAAAGAATAAGTTGGAGCATGATCTACGCAAGTTGGGGATGAATGACATCTACTCCCAACTTGAGGGGGAGTGTTGAGTGGGCCGACTTGTGTTTAGTTTATTTTCTTTTAAATTAAGATGTTGTTGGGCCTTGGGCCCATTAGTTTTATTTTTTAAAGAGCTATAATTACTTAGTTTGAGTTGTCGCCCTACTAAGGGCATCCTTGTAATATCTCATACTTAAGTTAATTATAAATAGAATGAGGGGTTGGCGGCTAGGGTTATGTCAATCTATCCTAGTCGACCTTCTTCTCTTTTCTTCCCTTTCCTCTGTCTCTTGCTGAAATCCCCAACTTTCTACTCTTCCTTTCACAAGAAGCTTGGCCGAAATCAGCACATAAGGCTTTCTACTCAAAGAACCCAAATATTAGAATCCAGCTGATTTTTTTATCTTGGCTAAGAAAGATTTAAAGGTGGGAAAAGCATCAGATTTGTTTCTCAAAAAAATATATCTAGGTAAAGCGAGTACAGTCATCAATAAAAGTAACAAAATATTTATATCCCAATCACTATGTACTAATTTAAAAGGAACCAATGCATGCTCAGTTGTAAAAGGAAAAGGTATTACATGGTTCTTACTCAAGCAACAAGAAATGCAAACTTTATTAACATTAATAAAAAAAGTAACTTCAGAAGACAAAAGACCATCACGAAATAACGACTAGTTTATTTACATAGGAATGACCAAGTCGCCTATACCACAAATGCCATAAATTAATTTTGCAAACAACTTCAGAACTGGGAGTAGTAGTAAGTAAACAAGATGTGGAAGAAGGCTCCAGTGTCCTTTCGAATTCCAAGGCAATTAGTGACCTATAGGTGACTAGGAGAGGAACAATAATAGGGTGACTCACCAGAGAAATCGATGGCTGAAAGCGCAAAGGAAATGGTTGAGGATACTGAAGTAGTCGTATTCCCTTTATCTACACCTTCCATTGTTGTCTGGAAGGCCTTATGTTGGTTCTTCTTAGGACCTGAACTATTTTCCTTAGTTGGTCGAGTGGGAAATTCAGGTATTATATGTCCTTGTTGCTTACAATAAGTGCATAAAATTTTCTTTTGACAGTGTGAGATGACATGCCCATACTCCTTGCATTCATAGCATTGTACTGAAGACAAGTCCTTCTTGGGCTTGGACTTGTTCACTAGAAAATCTGCCTCTAATCCAGAATCAAGTTTCGAACCCATAGTGGATTGTGTTGTTTTCTTGGTGCTGAGATGGTGTGATTCCAAAATAGAGAGGAGAGAAAAGATAAAAGAGAAAAGAGAAACAGAATTGAGAGAGGCAAAAAGTCAACTGGCGGCGCCAGTTTATTTAGTATTTATACTAGGATGACCATACAGAAAAAAAGAAAAGGGAAATTACAAAGGTGCCCTTGCGGCACTAACTTAAAATAAACTAAGTTATTCAACACTCCCCCTCAAGTTGGGACGTAGATGTCAATCATGCCCAACTTGTTACATGAATCATCGTGCCATGAGTGATGTAAGCCTTTTGTAAATATATCTGCCAGTTGCTCTTTGGAACTCACTTATGGGGTGCACACTTCCCCATTAACAAATTTCTCTCTAATGAAGTGTTTGTCAACCTCTATATGCCTAGTTCTATCATGAAGAACTGGGTTGGCTGCAATATTAATGGCAGCCTTGTTATCACAATACAAGGACATAGGGCTATCAACAGGAAAACCTAGTTCGCTCAACAGATTTTTTAGCCACATTACCTTCAGCCACCCCATGGGACATTGCTCTATATTCAGCTTCAGCACTAGACCTAGCCACCACATTTTGTTTCTTGCTTCTCCATGTGACTAGATTTCCTCCCACAAAGGAACAATACCCACTAGTAGACTTTTTTTGATCAACTGATTCAGCCTAATCAGCATTTTTATATACTTCAATCTTCAAATGACCATTCTTATGGTATAATAAACCTTCTCTAGGAAATCTCTTTAGGTATCTAAGCATTTTTTCTGCTGCTTCTAAGTGTGTGGTCTTAGGAGCATGCATGAACTGACTAAGAACACCTACTACATAAGCAATGTCTGGCCTGGTCATGGATAAATATAGGATCCTTCCCACAAGTCTCTAGAATTGTTTTACATCTTTGACAACTTCACCACAACAGTCACTCAGTCTGTGATTTGGATCAATGGGAGAGTCGATTGGCTTAACCAATAGTTTTCCTGTATCCTGTAACAAATCTAAGATGTATTTCCTTTGAGAAATGAAGATCCCCTTTTGAGAGCGGGCCACTTCAATTCCAAGGAAATATCAAAGGGGACCTAGATCCTTCACCTCAAATTAAGTGGCTAAGAAATCTTTTAGTCTCTAAATTTCAACCTTCCAGTCGCCTGTTATCACTATGTCATCAACATACACTATCAAGGCTGCAATCGTTCTGTTGTGAGGATTATTTAATTGTTATTTTACAGCTACTGTTAGTGTGTTGTCAGCTTAAGATGTTGTCAGCTAGTTAGTTTCTTTCTTTCTTATTAGTTTGTTACTAGGGAGTGCCATTAGGGGCATACTTGTAATCTCCCATTCCTTTTATGTTAAGTTAATATAAATAATTAAACTGGTGGCAGCTAGAAGTGTTTTTTTGTGTTTCTCAATCATATCTTCCTCTTCTCCTCTTTTCCATCTTCCCATTTCTTCTCTTCTCTTTCTCTCTCTCTCGTTTCTGTCTCTCTCTCCATGAATGATTACATGGTATCAGAGCATGATTACATGTGGCAACCCAAGATACTTAGGTTGCTGGTACTACCCGGGACCACCTTACTAATTCTGACCCTAAGGAAGATATAATGAATTACTTCAGAGACCACTTGGAGTCATATGGTAGGGCTTTGCGACAGATGGATAGTTCATTCACTGGTACTCCTTCATTTGCATGTACATCAGGTAATGCGGCTTCTGCATTCCATGTCACTACTACCACTGGTTCCCCATGGATCATTGGCTCAAGGGCCTCTAACCACATGACCGGTAAGCCGAACTTGCTTCAGACTTGTAGCCGTTTGTCAGGAAGGGATAAAGTGAGGCTTGCAGATGGATCATTCTCCTCCATTGCAGGCCAAGGATCAATATCTCTTCCCCATGGCCTTAACCTGAATTGTGTATTGCATGTCCCTCAACTTCCTATAAATTTTCTTTCAATCAGTAGTATCAAAAACTCTTTAAACTGTAGTGTAACCTTTTTTCCTGGTTTGTGTGTTTTTCAGGGTCTAACTTTTGAGAGGACGATTGGTAGAGGGAGCCTAGTGGATGGTCTCTACATTCTCTACAACAAAGTTGGTCCCTCAGTGTCATCCTCAGAGTCATATAGTCAATCAAATAAGAGTCAAATTTTTTTGTGGCATAGTCGGTTAGGTCATGTTTCTTTTGAAAGAGTAAAGCCTTTGTATGTTCAATGTCAGAGTTCCAGTGTCAAACGTGTCAGTTGAGCAAACAATATAGAATAACTTTTCACTCAAATAATAAAAGATCAAGTGTTCATTTTCATGTTGTGTATTCTGATGTATGGGGGCCTGCTACTATAATCTCTGAGGGCGGATATAAGTACTTTATCACATTGATCGATGACTTTTCTCGCTATACATGGGTATTCCCTATGCGTAGTAGAGACAAAGTTCCAAAGATTGTGAAAGACTTCCAGAGGATGGTATTTATGCAATTCCATGTTGAAATACAGTTCTTCCAATCAGACAATGCAAAAGAATATTTCCATGGTGAGCTCAATGAGTTCTTTGCCTTTCACGGATCTATTCATAGGAGCTCATGTGCAAGAACACCACAACAAAATGATGTTGCAGAAAGAAAAAACAGACACCTCCTTGAGGTAGCTCGCTGGATGATGTTACACATGAATGTTCCAAAAAGGTTTTGGATGGATGCTATACTTGTAGTTGCTTATGCCATCAATCGCATGCCCTCTAGAGTGTTGAACTACATGGCCCCTCATCAGTTGTTATTCCCTCAGTCCCCTTTATTTTCCATTCCCATGAGAGTTTTTGGTTGTCATGCCTTTGTCCATGATTTGTCTCTGTTTTGAGGTAAGTTAGACCATTGGTCCATTCCTTGTATCTTTCTGGGGTATCCCTCATCTCAAAAAGGATATCGGTGCTTTGATCTTGATAGTCAATAGTTTTTTGTGTCTATGGATGTGTCCTTCTTTGAGTCTGAACCGTTCTTCCGTGCTTCTCAGGGGGAGAGTAGTAGTGTGGAAGAGGAAAAGCAGGTTCAGGTCCGCCAAGTCGCTCTTCCTTTTATTCCGAACCTTGCTCCCTTTCGTGTCTTCCAACGTACACGCCATAGGGATCAGCAATGTGATAGAGATGTGGAGCAACCAAACATTGAGCAACCGACACTATTAGACTCCTAGGAGCAACCAAACATTGAGCAACCGACACTACCAAACACCCCATTACCCAGTATGTCTCCTATGATCACATTTCCCCCTCATATTGAGCCTTTCTATCCGCAGTTGATTGCATCCCTGTTCCCAGAAATGTTGCAGAAGCCTTAAAATGGCTTGAATCGACAGATGCTATGAAGGAGGAGATTAATGCTCTTCATAAAAATCAAACCTGGGAATTGGTGGATCTTCCAAGGGGGAAAGATAGTGGGTGTTTACAATTAAACACAAGGCAGACGGGACAGTTGAAAGGTACAAAGCAAGATTAGTAACCAAAGGGTACACTCAAGTGTACGGAGTTGACTATGATGAGACTTTTGCTCCAGTAGCTAAGATGAACTCAATTAGAGTTCTCCTATCATTAGCTGCTAACCTTGACTGGGAATTGCATCAACTGGACATAAAGAATGCTTTTTTAAATGGTGACCTAGGGGAGGAAGTATACATGGTTCAACCCCCTGGATTCTGTGCCAAGTGAAGTGAAAATAAGGTGTGCAAGCTGAGAAAGTTTCTTTATGGTTTAAAACAATCTCCCAGAGCTTGGTTCAGTAAGTTTCAAATGGCAGTTCAGTAGGTAGGCTTCAAAAAATGTCAGTTTGATCATACACTCTTTGTGAAGAGATGTTAAGAACAGATTGCTTTATTGATAGTGTATGTAGATGATATCATCATTACAGAAAATTGGAGTTTAGAAATACAAAAATTGAAACAATTCCTTGCATCTAAATTTGAAGTGAAAGATTTAGGTCCCCTGAAGTATTTCCTTGGAATTGAAGTTGCCCGCTCAGAAAGGGGCATCTTCATTTCTCAAAGGAAATACACCCTTGATCTATTACAAGACACAGGCAAATTAGGCGCAAGGCCAACAGATACTCCCATGGATGTTGATCACAAGTTGGGTGACTGTGATGGTGAACCTCTGAAAAATGTGAAACAGTTCCAAAGGTTAGTGGGAAAGTTGATTCATGACCCGTCTAGACATTGCCTATTCAGTTGGGGTTCTAAACCAATTCATGCACTCTCCTAAGAAACCACACATGGAGGCAGCAAAGGGAGTTCTTAGATACTTAAAAAAGTATCCCGGAACAGGTCTACTATTCAATAAACATAATCACCTAAAGGTGGAAGTCTTTATAGATGCTGATTGGGGTAGGTGTTGTGGATGATAGAAAGTCCACAAGTGGGTATTGCACATTTGTGGGAGGAAACCTAATGACTTGGAAAAGCAAGAAACAAAGTGTGGTAGCAAGGTCAAGTGCTGAAGCTGAATATAGAGCTATGGGGCACATGGGGTGGCTGAAGTCCTTAATCTTTTAGGGGAGATTGGAGTTGTTGCTCATAATCCTATATTTCTTTACTGTGACAACAAGGCAGCCATAAGCATCGCCAGCAACCCTGTCCTACATGAAAGGACCAAGCACATTGAGGTGGACAAACACTTCATAAGGGAAAAATTGGAAAAAAGGGAAGTTTGCATCCCTTATGTCAACTCCAAGGAACAACTCGTTGATGTCCTCACAAAAGGACTTCTATACTTGCGGCACAATGAGTTATGTGACAAGTTGGGCATGATAGCAGCCCAATTTGAGGGGGAGTGTTTTGAAGATTATTTAATTGTTATTTTACAGTTGCTGTTAGTGTGCTATCAGCTTAAGATGCTGTCAACCAGTTAGTTTCTTTCTTTCTTATTAGTTTGTTACTAGGGAGTGCCACCAGGGGCATACTTGCAATCTCCCATTCCTTTTATATTAAGTTAATATAAATAACTAAATTGGCGGCAGCCAGAAGAGTTTTTTTGTGTCTCTCAATCATATCTTCCTCTTCTCCTCTTTTCCCTCTTCTCGTCTCTTCTCTTCTCTTTCTCTCTCTCGTCTCTCTCTCTCCATGAATGATTACATGGTATCAGAGCAAGGTTCTGGGCTATAAAAATCTGTTTCTCCCATCTGACCTGCTTCGTCCTCTTTCTTCTTTAATTTCTTGGACGTGGAAGACAGAGAAACCCTAGCAGACTACTTGCAGCTCTTCCTTTGGGTTCTTCCTTGGTCGTAACATCAAGGAGACCCTAGCAGAAGAAGGGCGATGCAGTAAAGACTCCCTTCCTTATATGTTCGATGCTGTGAAGTTAATTTCTGGGTTGGCACCTTCGTACAGGTGCTGGACAGGGTATGTGTTCTTATGTTTTTTCTATGGCCAATGGTGTGAAGGCCTTACTTTTTGGTTTTATACCTTCGTTTAGATGCTGGACTGTTAGATTGCATGTGTTGTAGTCGAACTGCTAGTATACTATTCTAACGGCTGGTGTTGGACTGATTACTGGGCTGTTTTAATGGCTGGACCATCACTGAGTTGATTTCAGCAGTTCTTTTGTTTTTTCCACATTCCATAAGTAAATTTCTTGAGGGTTGGTATTCTGATTGTGGCTGTTGTGTAGTTGTGTGGGATTTGGTCTGATTCAGCAGTACTCTATGGCAAACTATGATTCAACTTGATCGGGGGTTACACCAACCCGCAACACAGCTGGTATGGGAAGTGAAAACATGATGTTTCCCATGCCCATTACCCCTTTAAATGGTCTAAACCACCTAGAGTGAGCTAAGTGTAAAACTTTATGTAACATCTAGGGGAAAAGCTGGTTACATAAATGGAAGGGTGAAAGAACGCAAGAGTGAGACAGCTAAACATGATAGGTGGGACCAAGAAAATAGTATGGTGATGTCTTGGCTCCTTGCAGCCACGGAACCTGATGTGAAGAACTTTATGTGGGCAGACACCACTAGTGATATTTGGGAACAAGCCAAAACCACCTATTTTGAGCAAAGGCATTATGCCAAGGTTTACCAGTTGCAAGCTGAACCTTCGACCTATAAACAGGGAAATCATAGTTTGTCTACCTATTATTCAGCCCTTACTTCCGTATGGAAAGAATTGGATCATTATCAGGCTATAGAGTGGAAACATGATGATGATGCTAGGGCCTACAGGAAGCCGGTTTCTCAGCAGTATGGAAGATTTTATACTGGGAACTAGGCTGACTGTTATAGTTACTTAGTGCTGGTTTTGGGAAGGGCATGTCTGGGGGATTTGTCATATATACCACATGTGGTAGTTGTCTTTTGGTTGTCTTGCTGCCGTTGCCCTTTTGAAAAGTATGGCCCTTTTGAGTGCTTTTCATCAGAGCTGCCATTTACTTAAGGTTTCAGTCTAAGTGTTATATGTAGAGACTGATTTACATCTCTTACATCTTTCCTTTTTTGGCTCTTGGGAGCACATGTTTATGCTGTATCATATGTACACTATCTTTTCCTATTTTATTCTTTCTTGTAAGTGAGGAACATAATTGTCCTTTCTCATTTCTTATACATAACACATATATAAGATAACATTTTAGGGCGTGACAACGCACCCTTTCATTCTGTCTCTCTCTTGTTCAAACTGAGTTGACATGGTTTCAGAGAAGGTCTTTCAAACCTGTCTTTGATTGAAATCTGTTTGTTGGGTTTGTGAGGTAGACTGAAGATCTACCAGATCAACCTTTCTACATCTGCTTGGGAACTCTCTGGATGCTGTACTGATCAGCACTAGTTTCTCATTTTTTTTTCCTGGAAAATCACCGTCATCCCTAAAGTTTCCCCTCTTTCTCTTGATTGGATGCTTCAATCACTGTGAAACTTCAGATCTGAGGTCGCCTAGGTCAGTTCTAATTAGTTCTATATTTTTTTTCTGGTTCAGATTGCATTTGAGGGGTGCTTTGTTCTCCTCCTTGTTCGACAGTCCAGGAAACTTAACTTTTTCAGACTGTCATCAGTTTTCAACCTTAGTTTAGCTGATATGTGACTGGGTCTTGATCCCTCTTTGTGGTGTGTGATTGCACAAATATATGATATCAAGTTTTGTTTTATTTGGAGATTCAGCTACCTTATTTTTCTTGAGTTTCTTGATTCCGTTTGCTGAATGGCTATGGAGAAAAGAGATATTCTCCCAATGAAGTTCAATGGGACTAATTATGCTTTCTGGAAGTTCCATTCCGATTATTTATCAAAAAATAAAAAGTTCCATTCCGATTCTTTGTTGAGGGAAATGGTCTTTGGGGCTTTGTGGATGTCTTCACAAAGCAACCTGATGATTCTGATTCAAAAGGGATGAAACAATGGAAGATTGATAATGCCAGAGTTCTGTCTTGGCTTCTTGATTCCATTGAAATTGATATTGTTATTCTGATAAGGAGTTTCCGGATTCCTAGTGAAATGTTTACCTATATGGAAAAGGTGTATCAATAGTCCAACATGTCCTGTCAATATCAAATTGAAACAAAGATCTTTCTTATTGTCAGAGTGAGAAGAAAATACAGGAATATTATGCTCGCTTTGTGAACTTGTGGACAAAATATGAGTTGGTTCATATGGGTGAATCCACTTCTGCATGCTGCATTAAAACTATGAAAGAACATTTTGAAAGGAGAAAGATCATGCACTTCCTAATGCATCTGAGACCTAAGTATGAAGTTATAAGGTCAAATATTCTCAATAGGGGTACTTCACCCATACTTGATACAGTCTTGGGAGAACTTCTCAAAGAAGAAACTAGACTCATTGCACATGTCTAATAACTTAGTTTATTTTAAGTTTAGTGCCGCAAAGGCACCTTCGTAATTTCCCTTTTCTTTTTTCTGTATGGTCACACTAGCATAAATACTAAATAAACTGGTGCCGCCAGTTGACTTTTTGTCTCTCTCAATTCTGTTTCTCTTGTTTTCTCTCTTCTCCTTCTCTTCTCTCTATTCTGGAATGATACCATCTCAGCACCAAGAAAACATGGTATCAGAGCGGCAGATCCAATCTTAGGACCAGGGTGGTGCTTCTTTCCTTTTTTGTTTATTGGTGATCGAACCAAAGAAGAATCTATGGTGGACATGTGAGGGAGCTCACTGTAAGATAGTTCTTTTCTCTTGGTCATGAGCCCAGAAATTATCAAGGAGGAGAAAAAACGAATGCTGTGAGCTTTCTTTTTTTTTCTTCCTCAGTTTTGTGGATCGAACTGATCCTTTTGTACCCAGATGAGTGGGTTATGTGGGTCTAATGACCTGCGGCTGGTGTGAGAGTGTGTTCTCTCAATGTATGTGGATCGAGTGATCCTTCTTTTGCCCTGAAAGGTGTTATTTATTCAAGACCGCAGATCTGTAACTGCTGTGACAACAGTTTATTTCCTTCTTTTGTTCATATTGAACCTAAGTTACTGTGTGAAAGTTGATTTATTGCTAGAGGGAATGGTCGGACCTGTTTCTTTGATATGCCTTACACATCTGAAATGGTTTAGTATGGCCGAAATCTGAGAACAGTAATGGTGTGTGATCAGTCTAAAATGGTTCAGTAGGGCCGAAATCTGAGAACAGTAATGGTGTGTGATCAGCTTTGATTTCTTTGTGTGAGAACAAGCTTTCTTGTGTCCAGAATTGTGGCTGAACTGAGACTGCAACCTGTTTTTGACTGTACTGTGAGTCTGAACTGAACTGAAAACTTGTTCTCTAGCTGGATTGTGACTGATCAGATTCAGCTTCTATGTCTTCTGAAGATTCTGGTATGTCTGGTGTTACCTCTAGTCAAAGTGGGATGAGCGGAGGTTTTGACATGAGTTTTTCTATGGCTGTGATTCCCTTTAATGGCCTCAATTACCTAGAATGGTCAAGGGGAATCAAGCTCTACATAACTGCAAGTGGAAAAGCGGGGTATATCAAGGGCAGAATCAGAGAACCGTAGTCTAGTGGTGTGGAGCATGATAGGTGGGACTAGGAAAACAACATGGTGATGTCATGGCTGTTATTGTCTATGCTGCCACAAGTGAGAAAGACCTTCATGAGATATGGGAGCAGGCATAGTCTACATACTCCGAACAACAGCATTATGCCAAAATATATCAATTGCAGGCTGCCTCCTCAACTTGTAAACAGGGGGAGAGGAGTCTCTCTGTCTACTATTCAGACCTGACTTCTGTTTTGAAGGAACTAGATCACTATCAGAATATAGACTGGAAATGTGATGTAGATACCAAAGCATACAAGTCTCTAGTTTCCCAACAACGGGTGTTTGCCTTTCTCTTAGGGCTGGGTCCCACATATGAATCTATCAGGGTTCAGATATTGGGGGGTAAAGACCTCCCATCCGTTCAAGAAGTATATTCTCTAGTAAGTCAGAAGAGAGCAGACAGAATATGATGAATAATCCTGAGGGAGAGCATGTTGCTTTAGTAGCTAAAGGGAGTGTTGCTACGGGTAGTGAAATTCCTTCAAGAAGAGTGGCTTCCAGAAGAAAGTTGATGACAAAGATATGCTATGGTGTACACATTGTCAAAAGTCTAGGCATACTCGGGAGACATGTTGGGAGCTTCATGGGAAGCCAAAGTGGGCTCAGGAAGTGAGTAAAAAGCTGGATCAAAATAAGAAGCCAGGACAGCAAGGTCAGAGGAAGTTTAATGCAGCAAATTTAGCCTCTCAAGAACCTCAATCATCTACCACTACTATGAGTCCTTCCGGGACTGATCCGTGGGAAGATATCATTAATTCTTTCCATGACCATTTGGAGTTGTATAGGAGGGCAATCCACCAGATGGATTCTACTGCTCCACCCTTTACTTCCTTTGCATCTACATCAGGTAACGGTAATTCTGTCGTAGCTTTCCATGTGTCCTCTCATCCCTTAGACTCCCCTTGGATAATAGATTCTGGAGCCTTGAACCATATGACGGGTAAGTCCAATTGTTTTTGTTAGAGTGAGCCGAATAAGGGTAGTTTAGTCAACTTGTCTTTGTTAAGTTGTATGCTTATGTGGCAGTTTTATTAGAGACACACTGCCCCACACTTAAGTAAGGGCAGTTTAGTCTTTGTACAAGTAATTAGAGACTAATTACTATTAAGGGGTCGACTGATAGGGTTAACCCATCAGATTCGACAGTCCCTTCATTTTCCTTCTTCTTCTTCTTCTTCTTCTTCTTCTTCTTCTTCTTCTTCTTCTTGCTGGTTCGGGTTACTGTAGCAGCAGTCGAAACATGGTATCAGAGCAAGGTTCCTAACCTACTTCAGTTCGTGAACATCTCAGCAGTGTTCGTGACCTCTCTTTCTTCATTTCTGGGCTGTCAATGGAGAAAATTGGTTCGTCCTAGGTCTGAAACATCTCAGCTCGTCTCTCTCTGCTGCGCATAACCTTCTTCATTAAGAAAATGACTTCAGCAGTGAATGGTTGGTTGAAACTCTCAAAAGAAGGTCGGTTATTTCTTCTCCTCGTGCTGTTGGTCTTTCTGGGTAGAAAACCTTCAAGAACCTGCGAGTACTGATCAGAACCTAGAGAACTAGGTTTATTGTTGCCCTAGTTCTTGGAGAAAATCCCAAGAACGGGATGTGTTTACAGTAGCCGAATGGTGCAAGGGCTGCTGTAAGTGGCTGAATGGTGTAAGGGCTGCTGTAAGTGGCCGAATTGTGCAAAGTGTAATGCAGTGACCTAGCTGAGTTCTTTGTGGCCGTGTAGTGCCCTCTTAAAGTTGTTAAACAGGTCTGTACCGGGTGTAATAGATATGACTATGTGGTGGTGCTTGTGAAATCAGTAGTGGTGTGAACAAGAACAAGGCTTGTGTACCTATTATTGTGCTTAGGGACTGCTATAGGTGTTGGAACATCAAACTCCTAATAACAGCACTCGGTTGGTAGCTGGGAATTCAGGTTAGAAGCAGCGGTGAAAGAGTATCCTGGCAGCAATGGGAGATGGGTATAATGATCAGAAACCTAGTGTGGTAGTTCCCTCTGACTACAGATGACCTCAATTAAACTGAATGGTGAGAACTATGTTCCATGGGCCAAATTAGTGGAAGTTTTCTTCAAGGCAAAGAGGAAAGTGAAGCATGTAAAAGAAGATAAACCATCGGCTGACTCTCCAGGGTTTGATGATTGGGAACAAGAGGATGCTCAAATCATGACCTGGCTATGGAATAGTATGGAACCAAAAATTAGTGCCAACTTCATGTTCCTAGTTACGGCTAAGGATATATGGGAACATGCTAAGAAGTTGTATTCTGGACAAGATATCGACTTTATCAAGAATACTTTGATTTGCAACAAGGAAACAAAACCCTAGAAGAGTACTATGCCTGCATGAAGAATATCAAAAATGAACTCAATGTCTATCATCCCCTCACTCCAGATGTTAAAGTTCAGCAACAACTAGATGTTACAAGATTCTTAGTGGGGTTGAAATCGGAGTATGAACTAGTTAGAGCCCAAATATTAGGGAGCTCTACTCTTCCTAGACTTGAGGAAGTATTTGCACGGGTTTGTAGGATTTCTTTGGGACAGACAAAGAATCCCACACAGTCTGATAGATCAGCACTTGTGACAGCCAGAGGAGGTGGACGTGGTACAAGAGGGGGAGGACATGCCTCCCGAGGAGGCCGTGGTAGTTCCATGTTTGGCCGGGGTGGTGGTCGTGACTCACGGGGAGGCCATGGCAAAGGAAAGAGTAACTCTGCAAGGAAATGTACCCATTGTGGCAGGGAAGGACACTCGGTGAATTTTTGTTATGATCTACATGGCCCTCCCTCTAAATGGGATAATCATGCTGTAAGTGTACTGCGCGATGAGTATGAACAGTTCCTTCAAACCACTTCACAGCATACCACTGCTACACTGGCCCACTCAGGTATTGCTTGCATGTCATCTAAAACCTCTCCCTAGATTATTGACTCTGGAGCCTCTAATCACATGACCGGGACTCCAAGTGTGTTCTCTTCTCTTTCTGAAACTTCCACATCACAAACTGTTACACTTGCCAATGGTTCTTCATCTCTTATTTGTGGTGTTGGTAATGTTGACATGGCTTCCCTTTCTTTATCATCTATTCTATATGTACCTAAGTTTCCCTTCAATCTTATGTCTGTTAGTAAATTAACCAAGACTCTTAACTGTTCTGTTACCTTCTTTCCTTCCTCTTGTGTTTTTCAGGATCTCAAGACGGGGAAGAAGATTGGTAGGGGGCATGAAGCTGGTGGATTGTATTATCTTGGCGGTTGTGGATCCTCAATTGCTCTTCAGACTTCACTTCTCTACAATGGCATTGTCGACTGGGACATCCTTCTCTCAAGGCACTCAAGATATTAGTTTCGTCTTTGAGTCATTTGTTAGTTTTATAGTGTGAGTCATGTCAGTTTGGGAAACATCGTCGTGTTTCCTTCAGTCCTAGAGTTGAAAGTCGTATGTTGAGTCCTTTTTCTTTGGTTCATTCAGATGTTTGGGGCCCGATCAAGATAGAGTCTTATAATGGGTACAAGTATTTTGTCACTTTTATTGATGATTGTTCAAGGATGACATGGATTTACTTAATGAAAGAAAGAAGTAAATTATTCTCCATTTTTCAAAAATTCCATGCTGAAATACGTACACAATTTGGTGTTCCAATCAAAGTTCTTCGTTTAGATAATGGTCGTGAATACTTTCTTACTTCGTTTCAACAGTATTTAGAACAACATGGCATTATTCATCAAACCTCATGTGCATCCACTCCTCAACAAAATGGGGTGGCTGAACGAAAGAACCGTCAGCTCCTCGAAACTGGTCGGTCTATTCTTCATCATATGAGTGTTCCTAAATGGTTTTGGAGTGATGCGGTACTCACTGCATGTTTCCTCATTAATCGGATGCTTTCTTTCATTTTTAATGGTCGGTCCCCCTTATCCATCTTGTTCCCCACTTTATCTCCATTTCCATTAACTCCTCGTGTCTTTGGCTGTGTGTGCTTTATTCACAATCTGAGTCTTAGAATAGACAAGCTAGATGCACGCTCCATTAAATGTATCTTTCTTGGCTACTCTCGGACTCAAAAAGGGTATAAGTGTTATAATCTCATTACTCGGAAGTGCTACGTCTGTCTTGATGTCACCTTTTTTGAGTTTGTCCCCTTCTTCTCAGGACCTGAAGCACCTTCGTCTCCACCCTTACTTCCTCTTCCTCTTCCTGTTAGTGATCCAGTTCCGGATGTTCCTGTTGGACTAGACTCATCACCTCATCCAATCACTACTGAATGACCACCGATCCGGCAAGTTTATACACGTCGAACGACACCAGCCCCTCCTCCAACTTCTACCTTATCTGCGGATCCTATCATGGCTCCTGTTAGAGTGAGCCGAATAAGGGTAATTTAGTAATCTTATGTCAGTTAAGTACTTTGCTTATGTGGCTGTTTTATTAGAGTACTCTGCCCCACACTTAAGTGAGGGCAGTTTAGTCTTTGTAAGTGTAATTAGAACCTAATAAACACAAGGGAGTCGACTGAATGGAAGTCTAATCAGTTCGACTAAACCCTCCTGTTCTCTCTTTCTCTTGTCTTCTTCCTCATCTTCTTCTTCCTTCTTCACTGGTTCGGACTACTGTAGCTGCTCCAAAACATGGTATCAGAGCAAGGTTTCTGACCTGCTTCCGCTTGCAAAGCATCTCAGCTGTGTTCGTGACACCCTCCTTTTCGTTTCTAGTTGGTTAATGGAGAGAGCTGGTTCGCCCTAGGTCTGAGACATCACAGTTCGTTGCTCTCTGCTGCGCACAGTTTCCTTCATCAAGGAAGGTGATTTCAGTAGTGAATGGTTGGCTGATACTCTCAAAGGAAGGTTGGTTATTTAGTCCTCTTGTGTTGCTGGTATTTCTGGGTAGGAACCCTTCAAGAATTAGTTAGTACTGATTAGAACCTAGAGAACTAGGTTCATTGTTGAGTGGTGTAAGGTGGAATGCAGTGACCTTGCCAAGCTCCTTGTGGTCGTGAAATGCCCTCTTAAGTGTGTTAAACAAATCTGAACTGGGTGTAGCAGTTTGACTGTGTTGTGGTGCTTGTGATGCGCAATTTTTTTTATTGAGTGGTTGTAAGAGGGCCTACTGTTGTGTTGTGGTGCTTGTGATGCTTATGTGGGTCGTAGGTGTGTGAAGTCAGCAGTAGTGTAAAGAAGAACAAGTGTGTGCTCCCACTGTTGTGTTTAGGGGCTGCAATAGGTGCTGAAGTATCAAACTGTGAATAACATCAATCAGCTTGTAGCTGAGAAGTAAGGTTAGAGGCAACTGTGAAAGAGTACAATGGCAGCAATAGGAGATGGCTACAATGATCAGAAACCTAATGTGGTAATTTCCTCCGACTACCTAGGGGTACAAATGACCTCAATTAAGCTGAATGGGGAGAACTATGTTCCATGGGCCAAATCAGTGGAAGTGTTTCTCAAGGCAAAGAAGAAAGTAAAGCATGTAAGAGATGAAAAGCCATCGGAGGACTCTCCAGGGTTTGATGATTGGGAGCAAGAAGATGCTCAAATCATGACTTGGTTGTGGAATAGTATGGAACCTAAAATTAGTGCCAACTTCATGTTTCTTGATATGGCTAAGGATATATGGGAGCATGCTAAGAAGCTATATTCTGGACAAGATAACACAACAAGAGTGTATCAGCTTTATCAGGAGTATTTTGATTTACAACAAGGAACCAAAACACTAGAAGAGTACTATGCCAACATGAAGAATATAAGGAATGAACTCAATGTCTATCACCCCCTTACTCCAGATATTAAAGTTCAGCAACAGCAAAGGGAGCAAATAGATGTTACAAGATTTTTAGTGGGGCTGAAGTCGGAATATGAACCAGTTAGAGCCCAGATATTGGGGGGCTCTACTCTTCCTACACTTGAGGAAGTATTCTCAAGGCATCGTAGAATCTCTTTGGGACAGACAGAGAACTCCAGACAGTCTGATAGATCAGCACTTGTGACAGCTCGAGGGGTTGGATATAGTACAAGAGGGGGAGGTCATGCTCCCCGAGGAGGCCGTGGCAGTTCCATGATTAGTCGGGGTGGTCGTGACTCAGGGGGAGGCCGTGGCAGAGGGAAGAATAACTCTACAAGGAAATGCACTCATTGTGGTAGAGAGGGACACACAGTGAATTTCTGTTATGATCTACATGGCCCTCCCTCTAAATGGGCTAATCATGCTATTGCGGGTGAGGTTGATATCAGTGACAGTAAACCGGCAGACCGAACTCATCCCACATCTACATCTACCTCTGGGGGGGAAATGGTGAGCGTACCGCGTGATGAGTATGAACGGTTCCTTCAAACTACTTCACAGCATACCACTGCCACACTTGCCCAATCAGGTATTGTTTGCATGTCATCTAAAACCTCTCCCTGGATTATTGACTCTGGAGCCTCAGATCATATGACCGGGACTCCAGGTGTGTTCTCTTCTCTCTCTGAAACCTCCACATCACAAACTGTTACACTTGCCAATGGGTCCTCATCTCCCATATGTGGTGTTGGTAATATTGACATGGCTCCTGTGCCCTTATCATCTGTTTTATATGTCCCTAAGTTTCCATTCAATCTTATGTCTGTTAGTAAAATAACCAAAGCTCTTAACTGTTCCGTTACCTTCTTTCCTTCCACCTGTGTTTTTCAGGATCTCAAGACGGGGAAGAAGATTGGTGGGGGGCATGAAGCTGGTGGACTGTACTATCTTGACGGTGGTGGATCTTCAATTGCTCTTCAAACTTCGCTTACTCCTCTACAATGGCATTGCCGACTGGGACATCCATCTCTCAAGGCTCTCAAGATTTTGGTCCCGTCATTGAGTCATTTGTCAGTTTTGCAATGTGAGTCATGTCAGTTTGGGAAACATCGTCGTGTGTCCTTCAGTCCAAGAGTTGAGAGTCGTATGTTGAGTCCTTTTTCTTTGGTTCATTCAGATGTTTGGGGTCCAATCAAAATAGAGTCTTATAATGGGTACAAGTATTTTGTCTCCTTTATTGATGATTGTTCAAGAATGACATGGATTTACTTAATGAAAGAAAGAAGTGAATTGTTTTCTATTTTTCAAAAATTCCATGCTGAAATACGCACACAATTTGGTGTTCCAATCAAAATTCTCCGTTCAGATAATGGTCGTGAATACTTTCTTACTTCATTTCAATAGTATTTAGAACAGCATGGCATTATTCATCAGACATCATGTGCATACACCCCTCAACAAAATGGGGTAGCTGAACGGAAGAACCGTCAGCTTCTTGAAACTGCTCGGTCTATTCTTCACCACATGAATGTTCCTAAACGTGTTTGGAGTGTTGCTGTACTCACTGCATGTTTTCTCATTAATCGGATGCCCTCCTTCATTCTTCATGGTCGGTCCCCCTTCTCTATCTTGTTTCCCACTTTATCTCCATTCCCATTAATTCTTCGTGTCTTTGGTTGTGTGTGCTTTGTCCACAATCTGAGCCCTGGAATAGACAAGCTAGATGCACGCTCAATTAAATGTGTCTTCTTTGGCTACTCACGGACTCAGAAAGGGTACAAGTGTTATAATCCCATTACCCGGAAGTGCTATGTCTGTCCTGATGTCACCTTTTTTGAGTCAGTCCCCTTCTTCTCAAGTCCTGAAGCACCCTCGTCTCCACCCGCACTTCCTCTTCCTCTCCCTGTCAGTGATCCAGTTCCAGATGTTGTTGTTGGAGTAGACTCATCACCTCATCCCATGCAGATCACCACCGAACGTCCACCAATCCGGCAAGTGTATACACGTCGAACGGCACCGGCCCCTCCTCCAGCTTCTACCTCATCTGCGGATCCTCTCATGGCTCCTATTGTTGAACCCTCAAACCTTGATCTACCCATTGCCTTACGGAAAGGTAAACGCAGTTCTACCCTCCATCCCATTTCCAATTTCGTTTCATTATCTCGTCTTTCTACATCACATCGCCAGTTTGTTTCCCTTTTATCCTCTATTTCCATACCTAACAATGTCCAAGAAGCTCTCAGTTCACCTGATTGGCGGCAGGCAATGGAGGAGGAACTTTCTGCTCTTCAACATACTCAAACGTGGGAACTTACTACTCTCTCACCTGGTAAGCATGCTGTGGGATGTAAATGGGTGTATACTGTGAAATACTTGCCAGATGGTAGTGTAGAGCGTCTGAAGGCCAGACTTGTTGCTAAAGGTTACTCCCAGTTGTATGGAGTAGACTACATGGAGACATTCTCTCCGGTGGCTAAGATTGGTTCTGTTCGTGTACTAATTTCCCTGGCAGTTATGTATGATTGGCCTCTGTTTCAGCTTGATATCAAGAATGCCTTTCTCCATGGTGATCTTGTGGAGGAGGTATATATGGAGCAACCACCTGGGTTTGTTGCTCAGGGGGAGGATGGTAAGGTATGCAGATTGAAAAAGGCAATTTATGGGTTGAAACAATCGCCGCGTGCTTGGTTTGGGAAGTTCAGTGAAGTGGTGAAGAGTTTTGGAATGAAGCAGTGCCAGGTAGATCACTCAGTGTTCAGCTATGACTCAGAAGCTGGGAAGATTCTATTAGTGGTCTATGTGGATGATATTGTCATTACTGGCAGTGATAAATTGGGGATTGGCAAATTAAAGGTATTTTTGCAAAACCATTTCCAAACAAAAGATCTTGGAACATTGAAATATTTCTTGGGAATAGAGGTTGCCAGGTCAAAACAAGGTGTAAATCTGTGCCAAAGAAAATATGTTCTTGATCTATTGGAAGAAACAGGACTGTTAGGTGCAAAACCGGCTGAGACCCCTATGGAACCAAATGTTAAGTTGAGCAGTGATACAGGAGAAGTATTTGAAGATCCTGGAAGGTATAGACGACTAGTGGGGAAGCTGAACTATCTAACTATCACGAGACCCGACATATCCTTTGCAGTCAGTGTGGTGAGCCAATTCATGCAGGACCCTCGTATACCTCACTGGGATGCAATTCTTAGAATTGTGAGGTATCTGAAAGGAGCTCCAGGCCGTGGACTATTGTATAAACCAGGAGGAAAACTTGAAGTAGTGGGGTATACAGATGCTGACTGGGCAGGCTCAGTGAATGATAGAAGATCTACTACGGGCTATTGCACATTTCTTGGAGGAAATCTTGTGACGTGGAAGAGTAAAAAGCAGACGGTTGTGGCCAGAAGTAGTGCTGAATCTGAGTATAGGGCCATGGCACATACTACCTGTGAGTTAGTGTGGTTGAGGAATCTTCTACAAGAAATTGGGTTTCACATGGATAAACCTATGAGACTGTATTGTGACAACCAAGCTGCACTCCATATCTCATCCAATCCTGTATTTCATGAGAGAACAAAGCACATAGAGGTTGATTGCCACTTTGTGAGGGAGAAGGTCCTTGCTGGAGAGATAAACACAGAACATGTGGGCTCGAATGATCAATGGGCAGATTTGTTTACAAAAGCTCTAAACTCAGGGAAAGTGAATCATCTATGTAACAAGCTGGGATTATATGACATATATTCTCCAGCTTGAGGGGGAGTGTTAGAGTGAGCCGAATAAGGGTAATTTAGTAATCTTATGTCAGTTAAGTACTTTGCTTATGTAGTTGTTTCATTAGAGTACTCTGCCCCACACTTAAGTGAGGGCAGTTTAGTCTTTGTAAGTGTAATTAGAACCTAATAAACACAAGGGAGTCGACTGAATGGAAGTCTAATCAGTTCGACTAAACCCTCCTGTTCTCTTTTTCTCTTGTCTTCTTCCTCATCTTCTTCTTCCTTCTTCACTGGTTCGGACTACTGTAGCTGCTCCAAAACAGCTCCTATTGCTGAACCCTCAGAACTTGACCTACCCATTGCCTTACGGAAAGGTAAACGCAGTTCTACTCTCCATCCCATTTCTAATTTTGTTTCATTATCTCGCCTTTCCACCTCACATCGTCAGTTTGTTTCACTTTTGTCATATATTTCCATACCTAACAATGTCCAAAAGCTCTTAGTTTACCTGGGTGGTGGCAAGCAATGGAGGAGGAACTCTCTGCTCTTCAACATACTCAAACGTGGGAGCTCACTACTCTCCGACCTGGTAAGCATGTTGTGGGTTGTAAATGGGAGTATATTGTTAAATACTTTCCAGATGGTAGTGTGGAGTGTCTGAAGGCTAGACTCGTTGCTAAAGGTTACCCACAGTTGTATGGAGTAGACTACATGGAGACATTCTCTCCAGTAGCTAAGATTGGCTCTGTTCGTGTGTTAATTTCCCTGGCAGTTATGTATGATTGGCCTCTTTTTCAGCTTGACATAAAAAATGCCTTCCTTCATAGTGACCTTGTGGATGAGTTATATATGGAGCAACCACCTGGGTTTGTTGCTTAGGGGGAGGATGGTAAGGTGTGCAGACTAAAGAAGGCAATTTATGGGTTGAAACAATCGCCGCGTGCTTGGTTCGGGAAGTTTAGTGAAGTGGTAAAGAGTTTTGGAATGAAGCAATGCTAGGCTGATCACTCAGTGCTCAGCTATGACTCAAAAGCTGGAAAGATTTTATTAGTGGTCTATGTGGATGATATTGTCATTACTGGCAGTGACAAATTGGGGATTGACAAACTAAAGGTATTTCTACAAAATCATTTTCAAACAAAAGACCTTGGGACATTGAAGTATTTCTTGGGCATAGAAGTTGCCAGGTCAAAACAAGGTGTAAATCTGTGCCAAAGAAAATATGTTCTTGATCTACTGGAAGAAACATGACTATTAGGTGCAAAACCGGTTGAAACTCCTATGGAACCAAATGTTAAGTTGAGCAGTGATACAGGGGAAGTATTTGAAGATCCTGGAAGATATAGACGACTTGTGGGGAAGCTGAACTATCTGACTATCACGAGACCAGACATCTCCTTTGCAATCAGTGTGATGAGCCAATTCATGCAGAACCCTCGTATACCTTACTGGGATGCAATTCTTAGAATTGTAAGATATCTGAAGGGAGCTCCGGGCCGTGGGCTAATGTATAAACCAGGAGAAAAACTTAAAGTAGTTGGGTACACAGATGCAGACTGGGCAGGCTCGGTGTATGACAGAAGATCTACTACAGGCTATTGCACATTTCTTGGAGGAAATCTTGTGACGTGGAAGAGTAAAAAGCAAACGGTTGTGGCTAGAAGCAATGCTGAAGCCGAGTATAGGGCCATGGCACACACTACCTGTGAATTAGTGTGGTTGAGTAATCTCCTACAAGAAATCGGGTTCCACATGGATAAACCTATGAAATTGTACTGTGACAATCAAGCTGCACTCCATATCTCATCCAACCCTATTTTTCATGAGAGAACGAAGCACATAGAGGTTGATTGCCACTTTGTGAGGGAGAAGGTTCTTGCTGGAGAGATAAGCACAGAACATGTGGGCTCGGGTGATCAATGGGCAGATTTGTTTACAAAAGCTCTAAGCTCAGGGAAAGTGAACTATCTATCTAACAAGCTGGGATTATATGACATATATTCTCTAGCTTGAGGGAGAGTGTTAGAGAGAGCCGAATAAGGGTAGTTTAGTCAACTTGTCTTTGTTAAGTTGTATGCTTATGTGGCAGTTTTATTAGAGACACTCTGCTCCACACTTAAGTAAGGGCAGTTTAGTCTTTGTACAAGTAATTAGAGACTAATTACTATTAAGGGGTCGACTGATAGGGTTAACCCATCAGATTCGACAGTCCCTTCATTTTCCTTCTTCTTCTTCTTCTTCTTCTTCTTCTTCTTCTTGCTGGTTCGGGTTACTATAGCAGTAGTCAAAACAGTTTTCAATCTTATAATCTATTATCTAGTCGGGATAAGGTGAGACTTGCTGATGGTTCTTTCTCCACCATAGCTGGTCAAGGATCCATCCCCCTTCCTCTTGGATTCACCCTCTCTGATATTCTTCATGTTCCTAAACTGCCCATAAATTTGTTCTCTGTTAGTAGTAACACATTCGTTGAACTGCTCAGTAACCTTTTTTCCTTCCTCTTGTATGATATAGGATTTGACCTTAGGGAAGACAATTGGTAGAGGTCGTATGGTAGATGGTCTTTACGTGCTGGAGAATAAAGCTTATCTTGTGGCTATTGTATCTAAGAGTCTGTCTAATAAGAGTCAAGTCCTTTTATGGTACAATCGTTTGGGTCATTTATCTTTTGAGTCATTGAAAGTTTTGTTACCATATTTATTTAAATCAGTGTCGGTGTCGGATTTCACATGTCAAACTTGTCAGTTGAGCAAACATTGCAAAAATCACTTTATTTCAAGAAATAATAAATCTGATTTTCCTTTCCATATTGTTTATTATGATGTTTGGGGCCCTATTACTTTAACATCCGAGTCTGGCTATAAATATTTCATTACACTTATTGGTGACTACACCCAATATACATGGGTGTACCCTATGCGGTCCAGAGATGAAGTACCAAAAATCATTAAAGATTTCCAACGCTTGATATTCACTCAGTTTCAAACATAAATCCAAATTTTCCAATCGGACAATGCCAAAGAATATTTTCACAGTGATCTCACGGAGTTTTTTGCTTCATGTGGATCCATACACTGTAGCTCTTGCGCTAGAACCCCCAGAAAAATGGTGTTGCTGAAAGAATCGTCATCTCCTTGAAGTTGCTTACGGGTTACTTATACACATGAATGTTCCTAAACGTTTCTGGTTGGATGCTGTGTTGTGTGCTGCCTATCTCATCAATCGTATGCCGTCTCGCTTGTTAGGGTACAAGGCCCCCCCTCAGCTTCTTTTTTCCAAGGCTCCTCTCTTCTCTATTCCTATCCGTGTGTTTGGTTATTGTTGTTTCGTCCAGGACCTTTCTCCAACTCATGGAAAACTTGATCCTCGTACCATTCCTTGTATCTTCTTGGGTTATCCTTCTTCCCAAAAGGGCTATCGATGCTTTGGCCCTATTTCCAAGAAGTACTATGTCTCTATGGATGTGTTTTTCTTTGAAAGTGATCATTTTTTCCCGGTTTCTCCTCAGGGGGAGCATAAGGTGGAGGAGAAACCAGTTCAGTTTTAGGTTCCCCCTCCTTTGCCTAACCCCTCTCCATTCCGTGTTTTTTGTCATCACAAAAGCCAGTTAAATTCAAGAATTGTGGAGCAACTTGAAACTATACTGCCAACATCATCAAATTCACTGAGACAGATCATATCCAACCAGGTACTATCATTCCTATTGATGTTCCTGATCCTCTTGCCATAGATATTCCATCTAGTGATGACCTTGACATTCTCATTGCGAAAAGGAAGGGAGTTAGGTATTGTACCACCAAGTATCCTATTACCCATTTAGTGCCCCTATCCCTAAAAATGTGGCAGAAGTTCTCTTAGTACCTAAATGGACAGACGCAATGAAAGAAGAGATAAATGCCCTACATTAAAATGTTACGTGGGAATTAGTGGATCTTCCTAAGGGTAAGGAACCGGTAGGGTGCAAGTGGGTGTTCATAGTGAAGCACAAGGCTGATGGCACGAAAGAAAGGTACAAGGCTAGGTTGGTGACAAAAGGGTTTACCCAGGTATATGGTGTAGATTATGCAAAGACTTTTGCCCCAATAGCCAAGATGAACTCCATTAGAGTCTTTTTCTCTCTTGCAGCAAATCTTGATTGGGATCTTCATCAACTAGACATTAAAAACACCTTCCTAAATGGAGACCTTGAGGAAGAGGTGTACATGGTCCAACCTCCTGGCTTTAGTGCCCTAGGCAAAGAGCAGAAAGTGTGCAGACTAAAGAAGTCTTTGTATGGTCTAAAGCAATCACCAAGAGACTAGTCCAACAAGTTTCATCTGGCTATAAAGCAGATTGGCTACAAACAATGTCAGACTAACCATACTCTATTTGTGAAAAGAGGGGAAGGAAAGTGTTGTGAGGATTATTTAATTGTTATTTTACAGTTGCTGTTAGTGTGTTGTGTTCGTCTTCTTCTGACCTTGCCCTTTACCCTGTTCTTGGTTCTTCACTTCCCACTTAGGTTTCCCCTGAATGTCCCAACATGTGTCACGTGTATGTCGTGAGCACCGACAGTGGGTACAAAACAACTTGTCTTTATCATCAGCAGCCTTGGTGTCACTTTTCTTCCCCATGTTGTTATTACTCATTGCAGCCAATGCAACTTGTTGCTCCCCCTTGGTTGTAACCATCACACTCCGCCTACTTTCTTCCTATTAAACAAGGACCTATACCTCGTGAACCAACGAAAACTCTTTACTTCCTAAGATCTGAACTCTCAAGGGTTCATAGGCAGGGTTCAGTCCCAACAAGAAGGCAAACTTCAACTCTGGCCTCTTTCTCTTGGCTCTGCCTCCTTTATCTATTTCTAGTGCTCTTAAAATTTCCTTTCACAACTTTTGGGGAATAATGTTAGAAGCCTGTTCTACCTTCTTTCTACCCCTACCTCATGATGTTCATGGATCTTCCAAGCATAGTTTTCAAGGCACCAAAGCGAGGCTAGGCGACAGGATGGCACCTTGTCACCTAGACAATGGATTTTTTTATGTAAAAAACATAGATCCTAGGGTAGCTCCCTAGGTATTATAACCATATTTCCTTAATAACTATTCATAATTTTCATAAAGAAAGTATAGATATCATAATTTCCTTAATAACTATTCATAGTAGGATACTTCGTCAGATGGATTCTGGTACTATCCCCCTTGACTTACTTTGCATCTACACTTCATCAAATGGATTTTAGAACGCTCAACTTGCGATCACTCAATTATACAGTTGATGATCTTTTATACACATAACAATCACTTTAGTCAGCTCAGTCATCTTCTCAGTTTTCACTTATTGGGGCTTATGGTACTTGTATGCTTGTATAGGAGTGTTGATACTTCAATTTTTAGTGTAAATTCTGTATCCAACACCTTGTCCAAATGTGTCCTAATCACATCTGGGTAAAATATATTGGGGCTAACTAGCCTATTTTACCCGGGTACGATAAAGACATGGCTAGATAGGGTATTGGATACGAAACTTACACTAAAAATTTAAGTATCTAACATGATATGACATCCTTGTATAGATACCTGTGTTTCATAGTACTTATGTTCCTATGAACACCAGTATCCTATCTTCTTGCCTTGACAGTGATCCATCTCAACTTCTCATTTTGGCTACTAATTTATGGACATAATTTTTAATTTCCCAGAACTCTACTTCATAAAGTATCAATGTTCATGCCTAGTTCTACATTCCTCCCAAATTTTTGGTGAAGGAAACATATCGTATAAATAAGCTAATATAAGAGTGTCAGGTACTATTTTGTTAATTTGCTTTTTGCATCTATTTTTTTTTTCTTTTTGGGGGATATATTTCCAGTTTAAAATACGAAATTTAATGTTGCCATTTAGACGAAAAAAAAAACAACTATTAGACTGACCCTTTTCTCTGGCATCATCATGGAGTCCCTTTTCAAACCAAAGATTCAAAGACAAATGAGAGTTGTGTGCTACATGTGGTCTGGGTCAAGTGGAGTGCCCAAAAGTCCTCCATCTCCAAATTGGAGACTCCAATGTAGGATATTCCATCCTTTCTACTAGAGCCAACAATTAGTGAGTAGTGACTTCTGTATCCTACATTTTAGAATCAAGATGAAATACGGCAAGCACATGGCAGGACGAGGTAAAGGATACAAAATTTACACTAAAATTGAAGTATTTAATATGGTAAAACACCCTTTTACAAGTATCTAGGTATCATGGAAAGCAAGAAGTGTCAAATGATAGCCAAACTTGCTTAGTTGAATAATGTCATTATTATTGTTGTTGTTTTCAAGAAAATTGGTTGTTGATTTCCTTATTTCATATATTGGCTCATCCAATTTCTTGTACTGCTCATGGGAGTGATGTGAACCATGAGCATGTCAATCTTATTTTGAAAAACAAGGGGGTATATTCATGTAATATGAGTATATATGCAGCTAGCTATATGTGAATGTCGTTTCATCCATTTCTTACATATGCATTTTGAAATCCAAATACAGCATTTGCAGTGGACCGAATATCATTTCAGTTCATCTTGGAAATTCTTCACCTCAGACAGGTGCAGCAGCTAGGCCAGAAATAAGTGCATGGTTACTTAGATTTCTTTACAGAAGATGGGTGCTATAATTATTTGCACGGGGATGCTTGTTGCAAGGCCAACGTCCAAATTTCTGATTCTGTCAAACTAAATTCTGCCATCTTTTGCTCATATAAGCTTCTACCTATATATGTTTAACTGTGCTGCAGAGAAATTATCCATGTAGAAATTGAAAGATTACACGGATGAGAGATCATAGCAAGTTTGTACGTGATGTGGAATATAATCTCCTGGTTACCATATTGGTTCATTTGTTTTCTCCATTTTTGGCGATGTTGTTAAAACATTTGAGGATGTACAGGGTAACAGAGAGTTGTAATAGTTTAAGGTTTTTGTCCATTCTGTGCTGTAACAACTAACAAGTTTTAAGTGATTGACATTCTTTGTTTGAATTCTTACCTTTTACCCTTTTGTGAGTAACATTCCAGCGATAAAATCTCTCTCTCTCTCTCTCTCCCCCACTTTTTATCTATATCTATCAAAAGAAAGTTTGAATTCACAAATTTAAGAATTATTTAAATATTCTAATGAAATTATATAATAACTTTAAAATATTTACTAAAAATACAAAAGGTATTTCTAATAGATTTAATATTATTCATACTATTAATAATTTTATATTTTTACAAAATTCAACACAAAATTATGTACTAACAATATAAATTATAATTTTTCAGATTATTCAATTTAAATGTTATTCAAGTAATAAAAATTTAACATTAAAAAATAAAATATTAAATATTTAAATAATGAAATTTTTACCATAACTAGATTTTAAAAAGTTAAAATAAGGAAATTATGTAATAAATTTAAAAAAAAATCTTACAAGTAGGAAAGTAATTATAACATAATATTGAAATTAATAATAATTTAATATTTTAAAAAGTTAATAATGAAATTATGTAATAATAGTATAAATTTTAATTTTATGGCTTATTAAATTCAATAAATAATTAATATTTTAAAATTTAAATAATGATATCATTTAAATAACTAAGTAATATTGTAAATAACTAATTTCACTTATATCAATTAATAATTCGACAAAATAACTTTCAAAAATTTAATATTTATTAATAATAATTTTAAACTCTTAATATATATTTATTATATAATTATATATACTAAAATTAATAGTTATTGTATTAAAGTAATTATTTATTGTTTTTTGTGACAAATATATTTTCAATAATTATGTATAAGTATATTTTTGTTTTGTTATTTAACAGAAAATTTTCCATAATTATTGGAGATTAAACTACTATTATTGAACTTTTTAAATTTAATTTATTGTATTTATTGTACTTTATAATTTATTGATTAATATTATTAGAGATTAAACTATTATTTGAGATTATACTATTTATTGACTAATTTAACATATTTTTAGTATTTATTGTATTTTTATTAGTTATTTATTGTATTTTCATTATCAATATATTTTAAAAATTTGTCTCTTTGTTATAAATTTTCAACAACTATTGGAGAATAAACTATTGTTATTTATTAGAGATTAGACTATTAATATAGTTGAAATCAGGAGTGTTCACGGTTGTAGGTTGTTTGGCCAACCAAGTCGACCTGGTCAGGTTGGAGAGTTTGTCACTCAAAACCAATTGACTATTTGTGAAAATCGGCCCACTCTAGTTGTATTGGTTTGGGTCAACTTTTGGTTTGGCCAATCAGTTCAAACAATTTAAACTTAAAAATTAAATTTATGATATAAAATATTTTAAACTAAGAAATATGAGAATATTTCTGCTTTCTTGTATTAACAAGTTATATTTAAAATATAAAATATTAATATATCTATGGTTAAGTCATTCGATTTTGGTCGATTTACAAATGACCAAAGTGAAACCAATCCAACCAAGGTTCAAAGTATCGACACGTATCGGTCGATGCGTATCATTCCGGCACCCCACCGATATGCCCCTACAGTGGGTGTATTAATGGTCTGACCAGTTCAAGGTGTGGCAAAGACCTAAACGGGCTCTCCTGAACCTGTTGGCTTAAAAAAATAAAAAAAAAAACACCAAAAGGAGTATCGATTCACTCGATACGCCCATACCGACATATCGGGCGTATTGATATTTTGAACCTTGGATCCAACTTAGTCGGGTTGGGAGATTATTGAACCAAAGCCGGTCGAAAATAATAGAAAATAAACCAATTTGGGTCGAGTTGATCAGGTTGGTCAGTTTCATTATTTTGATGAACAACCCTAGTTGAAATTAATTATTGTTATTTTTGTATTATAAAAGATTTATTAAAAATAGTATATAAAATATAAATAATTATTAATTATTTAAAAAGTTAAAAATATAAAATAATTATATGCTCTTATGTATTTCTATTGTTTAGCTTTTACTTAACAAATTTCGTACATCACACAGGTCCCCACTAGTATTAAATTAAAATCAGGTTGTCCAACTAAATTCTCTATTTCCCTTTTTTCCCTTTGTGAAGACAATCGTGCTAAAATTCGTCCAACTATACAGCTTTGGAACCTACCATCCGAAGAGTCCTACTTTTTTTTATAACTAAAAACGATTTATTAAACCACTCATAGGTCAACAAAGTCCTACTTGGAAGATCAGTTAGTATTTGGGGCCAAGTGTATATATAAAAAATAAAAAACGGTAAATACATCCCCTATAGTATGCCGGGGTGGGGGGAGGGGGGTGATATAACCGTATAACTACCTAAACTTTCATGGTAATGTAATTGTTTAAATGTCCAAATTATCATTCTAGGTAATTTTGTCCTTGTTCATTTTGTGTTGTTTGCATGTAAACCCATCATGATGAGATTATCCAACCCATTCAAGTAAAAAAAAAAAGTCCCTTTCTTGTCTTAATATATGAAATAAAGAAATAAGGGCAATTGTCCAAAAGGGTAATGTCGGCATTTAAAAATGTAGCATTTTCCGTTTATCTTCTTGATGGAATGCTAACGGAGGTGTTTATGGTATAAAGGTTATATGGAGAATGGTTTTAAAACTGTCATTGACCGGGCTGTCAAACTGTTTACCCAAGAATTGATCATCCATTTTGTTCCATTTTTTACCTGAACTGGATTTTTCAAAGGCGCGTAGCACTAGGTTTCCATGCTTAACATGCATTAATTTCTTCCTTTTTAAATACTCAAGGTCCCAATGCAATTGCATGGACCTAGCAATGTCCATGTGTATTTATATTCTCCACTGTTTATTGATGTCAAAGTTAGCCCATGCTGTGCATGGGTAGCTCGAAATAAAAGGTTTTAAAATTAATAGCATTAAACTTAGGAATGGAGACCAAGTGATAATTCAATGTGATCGTTTTCAATATGTGGATTCAATAATTTATAACAAGGTAGAGAATGAGGAGGATATCATCCAAAGAATTAAAGTAGGTTGGACAAAATGGAGGGCGGGTGCATATGGACTTTTATGTGATAGGAGAATACCACTTACACTAAAAGAAAAATTTTGTAAAACAGTTATAAGGAGTTATGTTGGGTTGAATAGTCAAAAATATGTTCAGAAAATGAGTATGGTAAAAATGTGAATGCCAAGATGGATGATTAGAAAGACTATATAAATGATGGAATCAGCACTGAAACCATTTGCAAAAACCTAAAAGTAGCTCCAATAAGTGAAAAAAATGAAAGAATAGACTAAAATAGTATAGTCACATGCATAGAACACAAGTGGAAGGAGCTAGAAGAGCTAGGGATATACCAAAAAGGACATGGGTAAAAAATAGTAAGAAATGATTTATATAATAATTTAATAGTGGATATGACTTTAAATATAATGAATTGGCAACACAAGATGCATGTAGCGGATCCCGTATAGTTGGGGTAAGGCATGGATGATAATGATGATCATGATGATGATGTTGATGATCTGTTGTTCCTTGATTTTACAACAATGAGAGATCTAGAACACTTCTTGAATTAAAGTGATTTTTAATAACAAAGTAGTGTACGAGACTTTGTAGCTCAGGAAGGACCCTCTAGCAATCAACTCAATTGAGATGGAAAAGGAGCTTGTCAACTAGGAATCTCATGATCTCGTGGTGTAGAAATGTAAATCAGGTCGTGCCAGGCCGGCCTGAGGGTCGATCTGGGTTGTGCTTCCCTATCCTGGGATACTTCGGGGGGTTGGCCTCACATAGCCCACAACCCAAGCTTGTGTAGGCGCATGCCATGCCATAGGCCAAGCCTTGGGCTGCAAACCGTGCCAAGCCATGTTCTTTTAAAACAATTGAAAAAAAATAATGAAAATTTTAAAGCAAATTAACAAAATAGATTAAAGTAAAAAAAAAAAAACTTAAAATTTTATTTTATATAAATTTGTTGTATATAATTGTTTATATATGCAATAATAAAATGAAATAGTATAATAAATTTGAAAATAAAATTATATATATTAACATATTATATATGTTATATTGTTATATAATTATTATGTATAATATATAATATATTATGTTATATATAATTATAATTATTATATAATATATATATGGGTCATGCCACGGATTGTGGGCAGCATGGCCCGCTTGGTCATGCCATGTCATGCCAGTCCATGGGCCTGGAAACCCAAGTCCGGCATGGCGCAACCCATCGCACCATGCCTAACATTAGCCCACATGTTGGGCAGCACAGTCCGATTTACACCTATATTATTATAACAATGAACGCATAAGAGGCATATTGATTGTAGAGTAACGATCATTTGGTTGGCCTGAAATTCCCGTCTGAAATGGCCACCATCAGTCTATCACTCCAGCTTATCTAGTTCTTACTTGGCCCTTACAGTCACCGGTGTGCAGTTAATATACGTACAATTGCTTCTCGATTGGCATGCAATGGTTGGTTGGTTGGAGATCGGCTTTAGTTAGTGCAAGACCCTTCTAACAGCGTTTACAGTCTTGAATTGGGAATATCTCCATACTTGTGTGTTTTATTTCATGGGAGATATTCCCAATGCAAGGCTATAAAGGATGTTCAAATGGGCCTTACACTAACTGAATCCGGTTTTGGTTGGTTGGTAATCAAATTAAATTCACACTTTGCCCCTGGTGTGGGCCGCATGGTATACCCTTATTGGACGTCATTATTTGGTCGTATCAATATCTAAGGCCCCATTTGATTCAGGGGAATAGGGGTCTGGAATCGGAATCCAAATGAGCTATTCCGATTCCAACTGTTTGGTTGGATGGAATTGGAATCCTATTCCCATTCCTATTGGAATGGCATTCCCCCATTTGAGGGAATGGCCATTTCCTACCCCTCCCTTGGGATTTGAAATTCCATTCTTGCTGATTTTAATTTTCATTCCCATTCCTGTCTAAACCAAACAGATTATGGAAATGGACCATTCTGATTCTGATTCCAACTACAAATTCAGTGGACCCTAAATCATTTTAGTGTGTTTGGAGGTTTCATCTCTCTCTCTCTTCCTCTGGAGGTTCTTCTCCGTATCCACTTTCCACCAATGGACTTCTTTCGAGGGGGCTCCCCTCTACGAGTTCTCCCTTTCTTTTTCTTTCTCTTCTTCCTTTTCTTCCTTCCTCCCCTTTCCTTCATTTTTCTTTTTTCATCTTGACTGATCTGCTCCTTTCTTTCCCCCACCATTCTTTTTTTCATCCCTTTCCTGTCACCCAATCTCTTTTTCCTCTCCCATATATTTTTTTCTTTTTTTTTTTTTGTTTTTTTTTTCTTTTGTGCAGGGATTTTGGCAAGGGGATTGTCTTCTCTTTGATCCTATGTTGGGCGATAGATGGTAATGGTTGTTGCTTTGAGTTTACCGTCTATGGTTGATTCTGTGCACAGTTCACTGGCGGGTGCAGTTATTGATGACAGTTCTAGTCTTTGGGATTCGTATTTGGGCTTTCATGATTGGCATTACTGTTATCAACACTTTGCAATTTCTTTTGGAACCTCTACTGCCATTCGTATTTGGGCTTTCATGATTGGCATTACTGTTAATTCTCTGTAAACCAATATTTTGGTTGAATGAAATATGATTTTAGCTTTAAAAAAATATTTTATTTTATTAATTATAAATGATATGTAATATTTGGATTGAATACGAGTCCAGTAAAATCCAATATTTAAGATTCTATTCGAATCCCTATCAATTGGATTGGATTCAAATCTCGGTACATCAGACCCGAATCCTTTAAAGAGCTGTCGATGGGTCGGATCTGGTCTGTGACAGGGTGGAGCCAGTTTCAGACCGATAAGATAACCATGCAGATCCAGTCCCTATTTTCCTACAACTGAACCGGATTAATTGGATTTGGCTCAATTGGGCCTAATTATATTTCTGATATTTATAATTTTCTGTAATATAACAATTTAAAACTTCAAATTTTGATCATATAACACTAATAAGAAGATAGTAAATATTAAATATATATATATATATATATATATATATGTTAATAAAATGGGAAAATCTATGATACGGGAAAGATATGACATAGAAAGAGTTTTGACCAATCAAAGGCCATTCATTAATTTTGATAAATGATACCTGATTTGCTATCACGTTTATGATTCCAGTTTATTGGTCAATTGTTTATGACACCTGATTCGCTAATAAAATAAGTATTTTTTTTAACTAAAATTATCTTAAATACATATAGGTCATGGTGCTCTGGCGTCTAACATCGGAAAGTGCAATTATTCAAAAGTAGAACCAATATAATCAGTTCAGTTTGGTTATATGGGTAGATTCGACCTATTGGCAGGACTAGGACAATCAATAAGGATAACGGATTGGATTGAATTTGAATTAGGATAATCTGAGTACGATCCGATGAATTGTAGGCCTGATCTAATCGGGTTTTATAAATATTGATTTGGATTCTAATCTGATAAGGATGTTGGATATTTGAACCCGATCTTATCCGATTTAATTTTTAAAAAATTAATAAATTATTAAAAGGAAAATGAAATATAATAATTTCAATAAAGAAAATAAAAAATAAAAGTATTTTTCAATTATTTTCATCATATATATATGGTTTCTATAAAAATAAATAATATAAAAAATTATAAAAATGCAATATAAATAACATGTTTATAAATAAATAAAGGGTAAATTACAAAGACCCCCTTATACTATGGCGTTAGTGACAAAGCCTCCCCCTATACTTTTTTTGCGACAAAGACCCCCCCTGAACTTTAGCCGTTAGACAAAGATCCCATTGGCCGTTAAGTCAGATGGCAGAATGCATTAAATTACCAAAATACCCCATTAAAATCCTTCTATTTTCTTTTTCTTTCCTTTCTTCTCTTAAAACCTAGGAAATGGATACCTGGTCCTCCTGAGTGATGTTGTTTGTTTTGATTGCTGGTCTTCCTCAATAGCGCGAGCACTCTACAAAGTTCCGAAAATGATGACTTCCGTATCTCGACAATAAACCCCTCCATCCCACTTCCTAGCGGCCAAGGCCAACTTCTCACCCATGCGTAGTGTGGCCTCCAGAGTCTCCGCCACGCTATGGTTTGCCAAGTCTATGATCCCCATTTTGATCACCTCCTCGGCCTTCACCTTCACGACATGTAGAACAATATAAAAAGGGTCCCCATACCATTGTTTCACATGGAATACTTCATACTTGTTTGGTGGCCGGTGTGAGGACCATCTAGCCGAGTCAAATTGAGTAAGAGGGCACACTAGGGATTACAATTGACAAATGTCCAGATCCCTGATCTGAAACCCCAAAAGTAAAGAGAAACTCAGTCAAGTGACTGGTTGGGAGTTCGAGGAGGACACTCCCAAGGACACGAGAGAAAGAAAAGAAGAGTGGTTGAGAGCAAGGCCCAGATGTAGTAGGCACATTAGGTAAGCACAATGAGTGAACATGCAATTACTATGTGACACGTGTCCTAGTTAATGTGACTTTCATCCAAACGTTTTGCTCCGTTAGATAGAAATTATCTATTATTTTATATCTTTATCAAAATAATTAAAAATAAAAACAATGAAAAAAGAAAACATAAATGAGTCCCAATTCCCAATACATTTAGGTTTTTCCTTTTTCATTATTTTTATTTTTAATTATTTTGACAAAGATAATAAAATAATAGATAATGAACAAAAACATTTGGATAAAAGATACATTAACTGAGACATCGGGACTCGAGAGAGCACACGAACATATCATAAAGATGAAATAGATTCTGTATTCCTTTTTCTACTACCGTAGACCTTATCTTATTTTATTCTTTCTTATTAAGGTGGAACCAGAATTAGAATAGAGCATTATTTCTATCTTCTAGAATTCTGATATTTCCCTTCTTATTCTATCTACGTTTCATGTTTTTTTCTCTTTTCTTCTTTTTTCCTTCTTTCTTCTTCTTCTTCTTCTCCTTCTTCTGTGTTTGCTGAAATTTTCCTTTTGCGCTAGACGTTAATCGGATATCGCTTGAGAGTCCTGGTGGTCGGGAAGAAAACCAACTTGTCTTCGTCGGCCGGAGCCCAGCTGCAATTATTTGTTTAACGATTAATGAGTTAATCTTTGAAAACCCGGAAACTGAAACGCAGAAAAGTATCTTTTTTCTTATACTGGTGCATGTATAAATCATACCTGAAGTGGGTGATGAGGTGGTGGAGGAAGACTGAGATCTCGACTCAAGCAAGCTCATACCCAGGACAAAGACGTGGGCCTCCGCCAAATGGCGTAAACAGATTCCCCGTCGCTGTTGCTACTCCCCCCGTATTACACTATTTCAATTATATTTTTTATATTACAATGTCTCTCTCATTATTTCATTGAAATAAATAAATGAATGAATTCAACAGAGAGGGAGAGAGGTGGGGGACCTGCTGCCATCTCTTAGGGATTAAAGGTTCGAGCGTCTTTATAGTGGTTTTCGTTCAGATGCACAGCCCAAAAAGATACAAAAACTTTCCAACCCTTTGGTATGGTGTAGAGTGCTTGAAGTTCGTTTTGAGGTTGACTCGAGAAAATAATGAACAGTTTAAAAGGGTAATTTGGGCATTTAAAAAGTTTAAACTAATCTTTTTCAAAATTAACGAATAGGATGCTAACAGAATCTTTGTCTAAGGGCCAAAGTTCAAGGGAGTCTTTGTAATTTACCCATAAATAAATAACATATTATATTATCAGATGGGATTCCTTTTGGATGGGATGTAGAGTGATCCAAATTTGGTCCATTTTAATCGGATTCGATCACTCAATCCAATCCGGAAATCCAAAATGAGGATATCACAAAACAGAATCCGATTCCAAGATTCGATCTATTTGCTCCCCTAATAATTAACAATCAAGCATCAATGGTCACCCATGAAAAAACTTTGGCTGTTTTGATGCTCTGCTGTGAGTGACATTTAAAACAATATTTACACTTACCATCTTTATAATTGAAAGACAAATGAGGACATGAATTGAGTTTACATCTGCCCTTACAGAACTCGCCCCAAAAACACCCTATATGCATATCTCAACATATATTAAGAACATTTTTCATATTTATTATTGAGAGATATTTTAGAATGTGTTGTAAAATGATTCTGTGGGGGCAGATATGACTTCTCCGGAATTAGTTATATTGTCAATCTGGAGAGGCTCCCAAACCAGTCCTGCTTTTCCCTTTTTCCAAACAGCTTAAAGTGATCTTCTTACCAACGGTCCTCAAATCCGTCGCCCGTGCCAATAACCCACTAACCGTGATGGCTACGACCCAATAGAGAACAGAGGGACAAATATCTTGAAAACGTTGTAAAGTACCCGAAGAACGGCCCTGATACTCTGACAAATGATTTAAATAACATATCCTTCTTGAATATTTAAAAAGATATGCCTTGTATTCTTATCTTTTCTAACAAGTAAAAGCACAGGGCAACATTTTGGTAAACTGATTATTTGATCATTTGATCATATAAATGGGTCGGTTCTACCCGACATCGGTTCCGATTTTGAGATTTAGTCCGTGCCTCCGTGGTTCTAGTTCTTGCTTATTCTAAGTTATTGAGATCTAAACTGATTATTTTATCAATAATATGTAAAGGTTCTTATTTTTTATAATTTTCATTATATTTTGTATGGTAAATTTGATAGATAATATACAAGATACTTTTAATTAAAAATACTTGATTTATTACTATATAAATAATTTACTATTTTATTGTTATTTTATTAAGGTTATATTATGAAAAAAGGAAAATTCCCGATCAATATCTTGTACTTTGGGTCTATTGTCATTTTGGTTCCTGAACTTTAAAATGTGACAATTCATTATCCAAACTTTTAAAATGTGCCAATTCAATACCTATCGTTAACCATTTGAAAATACACAAATGCCCTTCACGTATCATCTAATTCTCTTTATCAATCATCCAAATGTTGATGAGAAATGAATGGTTCAAAATCCTTGCTTTTTCTATTCAAGAAAATTGGGGTCATCAAAATTCCCATTGAGACAACTCAAACTTTCTTGAATAGAAGAGGCAATGACACTCGAAGGTCATTTGTGTCTTTTCATCTGCCACTTAACAGCTGGTTAAAAGACTACTTAACAACAAATACTAGATTGGCATGTTTTGAAAGTTTGACTATTGAATTGTCGCATTTTAAAGTTTGGGGACCAAAGTGACACTAGGCCCAAAATACATGGTACTAATCAGGAATTTTCCCTATGAAAAATCAAAGTTTTAAAAAAATAATCCTTAATAACATGAGATTGATTGTTAATCTCATCCTAAGTTCTACGATTAATGGGAATGTTTTCCAATGTGAATTATTTTTCTTTGTTGCGAGTTTCATAAATAAGATAAAATTGATTGATTTAAAAATAAATTAGTTCTTAAAATAAAAACACAATAAACATGTTCTTGGTTATATATGTATTTTTGTTTCGAAGACTAAAATAAAAAGAATGCTCTTGGCTTAAAAAATACGCTCTTGAATTTCTAATTTAGAGTATATATTTTCATCTGGTTATTTAATATTATGCTGATTTTTTTTTGTTTTAAAAATTTATTATCTTAATGATATCAAAAACATGCATTATGTTTTTAAACAAAACCAAACTTTTTAGCTGATACGATAATTTCCAAAACAAATGAAAACAAAATATTAATATTTTAGAAATAATCCCCTGCACAATTAAGCTATTCACATTCCCAACACCCATGTCTTCCATTGTGAATTGGGATCTCTTTCCAACAAAAAACCATTCCAATATGATCTATCTGTGTACACGCATTTCATACAGGTGGGTTTACACATCTCCTATAAGACTAGAATCCGTCATATATGGAATTCACATCTGCGCCCCCACAATATATCTCAACCATATATTAGACGTTGGATTTTAATTTCATAAGAGATTAAATCCAATGGGTTTGATTGGGCAATTACATGAGAAATTACACATGCACACTTGATTGAAAAATAAGTTTTTCTCTTACAAAACTCAATTTTGAACTTGTCCCACATTGAAAAATTATAAATTTTATTTTCAGTATTTCAATAGGAGTTGATTTACATTCCTTAGAATTAGTAGAGGAGAGTATGGGGATTCGATATCGCGCAACACGCATGCGCACGTGTTTGCAATGCAATGAAGCGCTTTAGAGGCGCACTTTGCTCATTGCTGACCGTTGATCACCATTGATGAGATCAACGGTCACAATTCAATCGGGTGTGATCAAGAGGCACAATTCAAAGTTAATAGTCACTAACTGTTAATTACTTTTTAAACAGCCACAATGTTTGAAATTGTGAATGTTCAAGGTGCCTTCTCTAAACCAGCACTTACCTTTTCTTCATACCTCTTCACAAATTATTTAAAGAGCATGAATTAGCCTCCAAAACACAATTTCGAAATTCACTCACACTCTCTCTCTCTCAGTCCGGTCTGCTACAATCTCATAGAAGTTTTCTTTGGAGATTCTTCAACTTTGCTGGTTGTAGATTCTCGCCCAAGGCTCTGTTGTATCCTGGGAATGAATTTGCCTGTAACCCAACAACAAACTCAATAAAACTGAGTGAGGGCAAATAACGTTCTAAAGACAGCATCTTCAGACACGCCTCAGAGCTTCTTCTCCAAAGTTACAATGACCCCATTTTCTCCAACATTAAAAACATCTCCCGATGACAACTTTAAAATATGTTTCCAATGCAATTTCAGATGTGCATGTGGGGCATCTGTTTGAACATATAATATTCACCCAATGTGAATTCCCATGTATGAGATGTGTAAATATAGATATGCTGAAACATGTTGGAATGGTTTTTTTGCTAGTAAGAGATCGGCTCCTCTGTTGTATTTGTATTCACCCAATTCCATCAGGTGTCTTTGGAAACCATTGAGACATGAATAACAAAATAAGGACATTTAAAACCATTTATTCCCTACAAGGCCAATGAAAACCGAGGTCCTTATAATTCTCGTTGAAATCGCCTTTAAATTAGAGCTGTCAATAGATTGGGTCTTGTTCAAATTAAAATAGTGAACTGTTAATTTGTTAATAAAACAAGCGTCTTTAATCAAAATTTATTATTTTGTATTTTGTTTATGAAATTTATCTTTTTTAGATATAAAATCTAACAAAAATGAAGAATGGCACAAAATTCAGAGATTTATATTATTAGATCCCGACCCAATAATTAATCAAGACAAAAGGAGACCAGAACGACAGAACCAACATAATTGGTCCGGTCGGTTCGGTTCTGTTGGGTAAATCCCATCCATTGACAGTATTTCAGGTATAAACTTTTATTTTTCGGTTAAGATTCTAACGTCAAATTAACGGAAGGGGTCTCTGTATCATATTTCTGCAATACAGGGAGAGGTTTTTGAAGAGATCAGAAACTACAGGGAGGATTAAGAAGTTCTCAGAATCTACAGACGAGGAGGTTAAAGTTGACTGTTAAAAGCAGTTGCTTCGTATAGTCTTCCTGAAAAGGAGCGAAGAACAACCGCCTAAGTTCCGAACCCAACAGTACTCGTCATCGCCATGTCGTCGAGAAGCCTCCCTGAAGAAGTCATCTTCGACATTCTCTGTAGACTTCCCGTGAAGTCAATACTGCGATCTAAGTGCGTCTGCAAATCATGGTTCGCCTTAATCAGCGACCCTCTATTCGTCAAACAACATCTGAACCGAGTACTTGAAAGCATTACCACCCCCAACGACGATGGCGGATCCTCTAATTTCATCGTCGTCTCTTCTGGAATTGTCTATCACGTAGATGATGGTTCTGAGACAGCAATGCATGATGGGTCGTCGAGAAAAATTGATTTGCCGTTTCAGGATTCTTTCAGATGCCTATGGGTAGCGGGTTCCTGTAATGGGTTGGTGTGCTTGGCCAACGAGACATACGATGACACCCTAGAAGACTTGTTTGTATGGAACCCATATATTGGAGATTACATTAAGTTGCCGGAAGCCCCTTTTGAGCTTCCTCCATCCTCCCTACTAATGAATGATGTTTCGGCCTTCGGCTACACCTCCGCCCTTGACGAATACAAAGTCGTAAAAATTATTCATACTCTTGATATTTCAAGAAGACCAGGAGTCAATCGATCCATAATTCTGGTGCATACAGTCGGAACTGATTCGTGGAGAAAGATTGGGGAAGACGTCTCTTTCCAAATTGACTGTCGTTCTGGTGGACTTCTTTTACATGGAGCTATTCACTGGGCGGCGATTCGCCTAATTCCGGTGGGTGTGATGAGTCTCATTGTCTATTTCGATCTTGAGGACGAGGCTTTCTGGGAGCTCCCGCCGCCCAACATAGGAGAGGTTGATAAAGATTTCTTTCAATTGGGGGTGTTGAGAGGATGCCTCTGTGCATTTCATTCTGTTCTTGGGGAAAGGATTGACATTTGGATAATGGAAGATTACGGGGAGAAAGAGTCCTGGATTAGACGGTTCTCTTACCAATGGCGAGCAATAGCTAGGGGTTTAGAATCGTATGAACCAACGTGGTTTGTGAGGGATGGGGAGATTTTTCTCAAGAATGCTTCTGGAGAGGTGGTTTTGTATCACCCGATACGCGAAAGGGTTCTTCCGCTTCCAAATGCTCGGGATCGGGAATTTAAAAGAATACTTGGTTACGTTCGGACCCTTGTCTCGCCGCTTTCTCTCAACACTGACAGTGGAATAGATAGGAAACCTAAGCGAGAAAAGGAAAGAAGGAAGTTCAGGTAAAAGACAATTTTCTTTCTGCTTTATTTCATTCTATGTTGTATGCAGGTCCTATGTGAATGTGCTATCAAACCTCAGTTGGTGGCCTTCTCAGTTGGTGATAACTTATGATCTGTACCAACAAGGGTTCAGGTATCTGGTTATATAAAGCCATCTAGGATCTGGTTATTGATTCCATAAGCAATCTACATTGAAATGATGATTGTACCATCTTACAAAAAAAAAAAATCCCTTTTTCAACCAATTCCACCTTCTATTTTAAATTACTCCAATTTCAATCCATGAGCTCTAATTCATTGTTTATAGTTTGGTACTTTGATTGTTTAGTCTTGGTTCGGTTTTTTCCCCTTTAGAGACAGGATTGTGCTATTTAAGATTAGATATTGTTTTTGCGACTTAAATTCCATGTCAATTAGCTTTCCAAAATGCCCCCAACCCCCAGTAGAACTCAGTCTCAAACAGAGTTAGGTTAGGTAGTTTTCCTTCCAATGGAAAACATTATGTAGGGATTTTACATCATCTGAACCGGCATGGTTTTTGTGGGATGGTGTGATCATTGTCAATAATGCTTCTGGAAAGGTGGTTTTATATCATCCAATACACCGGGTTTGTCTTCACAGTGTTCCAGAGTTTAATGGAATACTTCGATGTGTTATTTTGGCATGTTGGGCCCTCATTTAACTGCTTTTGTTTAAGGCTAATAATGGAGTTGATAGGCCACCTAAGAGAGTAGAAAGAAGGAAGCAGAGGTAAATATACAGAATTCCTTTCTTTTCCATTTCTTGTTTTTTTTTTTTTTTTTACTTTTTCTTTCTTTCTTTTTCAATAAGGTCTGTCTAGATGTATCTCTATACCTCTGTTTGATGTTAATATCTATTTGGAGATTCAAATCAATGGCTGGCTTCTGGATATCGCATCATCAAATCCAGTAATATGGCTCTAATGGTCCTAGAACTAGAGTTGGGATTGGTAAAGGAGACTCAAAATCGGTGATAGGGTAGCTGCAAACAGGTACTATGGGGCTTTGGACTCACAGGCAGAGCTTGAGGAGATTACAAGCCTTTCAAGAGAGATAGGACTACTGATTAGATGGGTTAGAAGGTCAGCAAATGGTTTGGATGACTCTCTAGCCAAACAAGTGGAGAATTAATCTGGGCTGAGTTGTAATAGTAAACTTTTTGGGGGTCGAAATCACTAGTATTAGGGATTGGACCTGTGTATCCTTAAAAGGTTATCCAAATTTAATGAAACTTACCGTTTCCTATCAAGTGTTGTTTGTGAGGAAGCTGGCAATGCTGCCATAAAGTGCTGCTGTGCTGGCTCATTGCATTTTCTAATGTGGATAGCATAGACAAACAAACACAAATGATTTAATGCTCTATTTCTTCGTGGGGGTATTGAAAGGAATATTAAAAAAAATAGAACTCTTTTATCTCCTTAAATTATAGTTAATTCTCATACTATTGGTTTATAATTCCACCAGTTAAGAGCAATAATTGACTTGCTATTTAACTTTTTTTTTTATCTGAATCTCCACCTGTAATCTGGATCTTCATTCTTCTAGCTTTCAAAAGAGAACAATTAAAGAAAAAAAGGAGAAAAACCTTAACTTCTTTGGATGTGGTTTGCAAGTAAAGACACATTGGAAGAAGCAAGTATCTGCTATCCACAAGTCTACCAACAAGACACTACAGCCACACATTGGGTGTATCTCCTGTACTTGTATGTTGTTATTCATGGGGAGATGTTGTCTTGTGGATAGCAGATCCAGAGTTCAACATACAAGTAGAGGAGACGTTCCCAATGTGTAGCTGTTGTCTTCTGGGTAGTGTGGGTAGCATACTTCTGGGTAGAAGACCTGAACTCAGAAAAAATTTTCAATTACTAGTTAAATGTCTTCTAATTAAGATATTGATCTATTTGTGTTGGGTTTATGGATGTAATCAATTTTTATTTTTTAATGCTCTTTCTATCTGTACCTCTTCCTTCTTTTCCTTGAAGCTCTTGTGGATATTACTGTTGCTTTGTGTTACCTCTCCCCTTTTCCTAATTTCGTATTTATGTTTTACAGGTCAGAACATGTCAGTATGAATTCTCCTTGGAGTCTTCCACTGCTGAGAGTCTGAGACTGTAGCAAAAGTAGCCATGACTATCTAATCTTCTACCTTGCGCCAGAAATCAATTAGACCAACTTGTTGCAACTTTTTAATCTTATCATTGTTTTTCCTTTTGAATTATAAAATATAAGGCAAGTAAGCAAACCTGTAAACCTATGAATTGCACACTCATTGCTGAATACATCTTGGATTATCGTTTTATGCAAATTTGTTCTTTCATTAAAAGAATAAGGTATTTACAAAGCATCTCTCAGCTTAGGCTGGCTGCGGCCACCTACCTTTTACTGTCTCTATTTACTTGACAAGCATCAATTCTTGTAGCCCTGCTACAAATTTCCCCCCTGTTAAATTTCCACGGCCTATGGGTCCTGAAAAATAAAGCAATGATTACCCATTTATCCATTATAGTCTCTCTAGATCCCCACTTATGCCAGATGGGCCTGGATTTCCCCTGCTGCAGCCATCAAATTTTATTTTTATCACATTTGTATCCAATGGTCTCCACCATGAGAGAAGAGCAGACCTAGTTGTTGAGAATTGTGCAAACCAACTGCCATCCCCCCCCAATGATATTCTCTATACAGAATGGATCTAATACTCTCGTCATTTTGATTCAGGGAGCTATTGTCTCTGTTATACTCGATGATAACACCTTTGGACCAAGCTTTGCCATTAGATTGTCTATTATTTTTTTCTTCCCACGAAGTCCTGTACTTTAAATATTTCTTTTGGGTGGTGATACAAAAAATAAATAAATAAAATAAAATAAAATAAAACCTGAAAATGGATTTTATTTAGTGGTGCAACTTGGGCGGTTTGGTCTTCGCCTATAGGGCAAAGGCGAGTGATTCAATACCAAAAAAAAAATCAAGTTGGGCTTGGGCCTAGCCTCAAATCCAGCCCAAGCCCGATCTAACCTTATTCCAACCCGAGCCCAGCCTGATTATACATGTATATATACATATGCGGACACATATTTGCATGCATATATGCATATATGCATACTTTTTAGTAAATTATACATATATGCAATCATGCATACGCACACGTATATCAATTTTTAGTGTGGGCTAATTGACCAATCAAAACCTGGCCCGAACCCGAGACAAGCCCAAACCCAACCTGAGTGCATTGGGATTTAGACAAAATTCTTAGGGTTGGAGTTGGGTTGAATTCTAAATTGGTTTAGGAATTGTAAAATTGTTTTCTTTTTTCCTGAATTTTTTCCTTGCGCCCAAGGGTTTAACCCGACATGGGGCATATCATATTGGTATCAGGCAAGGGGGGGTAAAGAAGAGGATATGCATTTGTATTGGCCCGTATGGCCATATCGAATTGTATCAACCGATACGACAATGACCATGTTTTCACTTCTGACTTTTTAAAAAAATACGTCTATTGTGATTTGAATACAAATTTCTCAACGCACAAGCTTTAAACATCTTTAGGCTACTAGGCCAACCTTCGTCTTGTTATACTTAATGAAATAAAATAAAATTTATCAATTCTAACGTCTAAATGTAATCGAAACAAATATATTCATGTTCAACGACTTCAACTAAAAGATGAAAAAATACCATTAAATTTTTATTTTGTAAGCTAATGGAATAAATAATTTCTCAAGCCCACATTTATATCAAAATGTAGTTTTTAATGTTAATAAATTTATACAAATAAAAACATTAATAATGGAATAATTATTTTAATGCTTAAAATTTATAACTTTAAACATTATATGTGTCTTAAAATTTTTATAAATTATTAATTAATATTTAATATGTATTAAATAGCAACATATTAATTAATATTTTTTAAAATTATTAATTAATATTTAATTTGTATTAAATAGCAACATATTAATTAATATTTAATATGCATCTTAGAAATTTTAATATATTTAATATATTTTAAGTTAAAATTATAAAAGTACTGATTACCAAACATTTGAGAATTAATTTTACTTAAAATTTTCTGTTAAGGTTAAAATTTGAAATTAGTAAAATAGGAAATAATTGATATAATAATTCACATATAATAGTTGCATACGCTTTGTACCTTGAACTTTAATAGAAAATAATAGGGAAAATTCCCGATTAGTACCTCGTACTTTGTGCCTAATGCCACTTTGGTCTCCAAACTTTAAAACACAACAATTTAATACCTAAACTTTCAAAACGTGCCAATCCAGTACTTTCCATTAACCAACCTATTAACTAATCGTTACGTGGCATTTGAAAAGACATAAGCGCCCTTCAAGTTTTATCTAATTCTCTTTATCAACCATCCAAATATTGACAAAAAATGAACAATTCCATATCTATGTGATCCCGACTTTCTTGAATAGAAGAAGTAAGGATTTAGGATGGTTCATTTTTTATCAACATTTGGATGGTTGATAAAGAAAATTAAATGACACTTGATGAGGGCGAATTTGGCCCTCCAATGACATTATGACACCTAGCACCTCATGCCAAATGAGTGCAGCCCCTTGACAGCTAGACAACTCGAACTCGCCATAGGCAGCCCGCCACAAGGCAGTTCGCCACAAGCAGCTCGCCATCATGCAACTCGCCATAGGCATCGCTATAGGTAGCTCGCTATAGGCAACTTGCTACAGGTAGCTCACTACAGGTAGCTTGTTACAAGCAACTCGCTACAGGTAGCTCGTTATAGGCAACTCGTTACAGGCAGCTCGCCCTCATGTAGCCTAGCACCTTAGAACAAATAGGTGACACCCGAGACCACTTTGGCAACAACTTGCCTTTGCTAAGTTAATATTGTCCCACTAGGCGTAGCCTAGCATAGGCGCAGCCTGGCACGGGTGCGGCCTGACCTTGACACGACCTAGCCCTGGCACGAGTTAGCGCAACTTGACCCTAGCACGAGCTGGCAGCCTGGCCTTGGCGCAACCTGGTCCTAGCACAAGTTGGCGCCCTGGCCCAGGCGCGACCTAGTGGCCTAGCCCACGCGCCAACTTGACAACCTCAAGGAACACACCACCGTACCTCGCATTTTATGGGATTGTGACTTGTAACGGCTATATTAGCTTACCCACTCCCCGAGTTAGGCGGAAATGGGCAACCTTACTAGTTGGTGGCTTTATCCCCACTTAACACGAAAGCAGGTCCCGTCATAGCGGGAATCCAAGAACTGCTCCACCTAACCCACGAGGACTCCATTATATATAAACCTCACCCCCCAAGGGCAAGAGGAGGCAAAAAAGAAGGATGTGGGTAACCTCTGCTCTCTAGCTCTCTCATTCTCTAATATCATTCTTAGCTCTCTCATTCTCTAATAACCCCCGAGTTCTTTGATTCAGTTCGTGCAAGTCCCTCATTTTCCGCGGTCTATAGTGGAGCAAATCATCTCCAGCAGGAAGTAGCCGGTTTAGTTCCTGTTGCTACTGGTAGCCAGATCACCTCCTGCAATGAGCAACTGGGTTGCACTACGCCAAGGAGCTCCACTTCAGCCTGAGTCGTCGGCCACTTGAGAACAGATGAGCTGACGAGGTACTTAGCCAAAAAATGATACGTAACCAGAAAACAGTTATATCAACACTCAAAGGGCATTTGTGTCTTTTCAAATGCAACTTAATGGTTGATTAACAATAGGTATTAGATTGGCATGTTTTGAAAGTTTGGGTATTAAATTGTCACATTTTAAAGTTTGGAGACTAAAGTGGCACTAGGCCCAAAATACAAGGTACTAATGGGGAATTTTTCAATAACTTTGTGCATGTATTCATTTGTAATAAGAAATATAATATATTCTAGCATTCTTAATTGATATGTTATCAATAAAATTGTATGGTTTACATGTGTCCCGTTATATTAATTGTAATATATATTTTTTATATACTATTAGAATATACATTTTTCATATATTTATACATTAATTATGATTATTTTGACCTTAAATATGATGTTAATAATATGTTTATAGAATTTATATGCATTTCCATTAAGTGTTTATATATTTTTTTATTCACATTCATGCATTTCAAAAACTATCCATATTCATATCTATATCTGAATGATTTAATACCGATGCTTTAATATTTAGATACATCCTATATTAAACGTATTGTATCCCCTTATATTTTGAGAGTCCGATAGATTTTTGGCCCTGAATCTGATATCCCGAATTTGGAGTTATAATTTACATCCATTAAAATCTGATTCTAATAAAAATTTATTATTTTATATATATGTATAGCATAATGATATATATTTATTATATATATATATATATATAAGTTAAAAATCATTATTTTTTATTTTTTATTTTTTTGATATTTTAAATACAATAATATGATTGCGGATTAAATCCAAATCCGATTTGATAATTAGAAGTGGATGCGGATACGGATGCTTGATAATTGGATGCGAATGCGGATGCACATGGATCCGATCCGTTTATAGCCCTAATCTGCATCACCTTGTTTATTTTTGTTTCGTTCTCTCTCAGCCCAAGACCAAGTATCAAATGCAAACTTCTGCTAGTTCTTACTTCTCAGGCTCAGGCTCAGAATACAGAGTGGAGAAGAATCAAAGATGCCTAGGGTTTCAGCTTTGGATTTGCCTGATGTTCCAAAAGGCCAGCTCCCTCCACACCTCGAGCTTCAGAGGACTCGCGTCCTCTGCGCATCTGATGCACCCACTCATGTACGTTTTTCAATATATAGATTTTTTTCTTTCGTTTTTTTTTTTTTTTTGGGGGGGGGGTGGGGGCGGGGGGAGATTTACTTACTGGATTCTTTGGTTACTCAACTTGGTGTTTTGTGTTTGTGCCTGAAGACAGAAACTATTCAATACTCCGGTGCTTATGCATCCGTTGGAGTCGATAATAGCTTGAGACTGGACCAGTTCTGCCGAGACTTTAGAGTTGAAGTAATTCGTCTTACAGAGGATGATATGGAATTTGACATGGTTGGCATCGACCCTTCACTAGCCAATGCATTTAGGAGAATTCTCATAGCAGAGGTATGATCTAAGGCAAGAAACAGTCATCTTACGTCTTTGGTTCTTCTCTGAATTGGTATGTGCTACTATCTCCAACAATCTGCTATTGTGACGGCTCTACATTGATGAAACGGGTATCAAACAACCTAATGCAGTGACGTGGACTTATTTTTTCACCACTCCGAAAGAACTACAACTAAGAAATTTTGGACTCGTCATTCATATTGACAGAAGAAGCAATCAAGCAACCTAAAATCCTTGCAGTTACTTAACAACTAAATAGAACCTAATTGATATGGCTGCTATATATTCTCTGAATTTTGGAAATATGAGCTACTGAGCTCAATCATCAACAAACCTTGAGATGTCTTAAACTACTCAAGATAAAGTTTTATTTTGTTTGCAAAATTCAGTATCATCATCGTCATCATCTAAGCCTTATCCCAACTTTATAAAATCCAGTATATCACTTTTATAAACTCTTTTTAAGTGAACCAGTTATTTATTCTTTAGTCTCTAATGAGTAATAGTTCTGAAGGGATTACTTCTTCCACCCTGTACTAGAAATGATCACCTTAATCATAATCACTAACCCCCATGATGATGCCTAGGGTAAATTTTTTGCACGCAATTGAATATCCGACCACATGTATTTTAGCCTCATCTCTTCTTGATCCATTTGCCTTCTTTTTCATATTAGTGAAAGCTGTAATTCTTGTTTTCATCACAATCCCATCAATTTGTTTATCAACCAATATTTGAAATTACATTATGATGCTATTATGTCCTTTTTTATTTGTACTTTCTCTAGCATTAGTATTTAGTGACCATGTGTGTGGCATCATTTTTGTTGGGATTTTATAGTGTTTTCCTAATTCTGGTTAGCCATTATTTGCATGTAGGTTCCAACAATGGCTATTGAGAAAGTTCTCATTGCAAACAATACATCGGTGGTTCAAGATGAAGTTCTTGCCCACAGGCTAGGCCTTATTCCGATCAAGGTTGACCCAAGGCTATTTGAGTACATGTCAGGTTGATCTCAGATATATCATGAAGATATATATATATATATTTTTTTTTAACTTTTGTTTCTGTTATTTTTAGATGTACTAATTTGCAAGCTTATCTTGGTAGAAAATGATACTCCAAATGAAAAGAATACAATAGTTTTCAAACTTCATGTTAAATGTAAAATAAAGGGTCCCCGTCTTACAGGTACAATTCTTGTGCATGGTATCAACTGTTTGTCTTTTTTTTTTTTTTCCTTGTCTGTTTCTATTCTTTTCTAATTTGGCTCATGATAATGATGGTATGATTCAAATACATAATGCAGTGAAATCAGATGAACTTAAGTGGTTATCGAATGGGAGTGAACTTCCACTGGAAATGGAAAGCCACACTTTAGATCCAGCTTCGAAACAGAAAACATACACGGCATTCACTTGCAGCCAGGATTCATTGCCGGAATTTTTCAACAATCGAATTACTCCTAAACATCAAGATATTATTATTGCTAAGCTTGGCCCAGGCCAGGTAACATTGTAGCTTATCTCATGTTCATCCAGTGTATTTTCTACATTTGAAGCTTGCATAAAGAGAGATATCAACTCAACTAAACCATGCCCCAACTATATGGGCTTGGCTACATGAATCCGATACCACCATTTTGCTTTGTTCAGTATTGTATCCATTGTAAATTGTCACCATCATCATCAAAGCTTTGTCCCAACTATTTCGGGTCAGCTATATGAATCCTGTTTCACCATTCCAAAAAAGACAGTTCAGGATCCATGACCATCATTTTTAACTCATGGACCATTAAATCATTTTTACTACTTAGCCCTATGTTCTTTTTGATCTGCTCCTAGCTCTTCTAGACCCTTCAACTTGTAACAAATCACTTTTACACACTGGTATGTAAATGGTCTTATTTGTATGTGCCTAAACTCTTAGTCTACTTTACTTTTAGGTTCCTTTGAACAAGTTCATTTCTGATCCTATGCTTTCGAGTATTCTCATTCATTCATCTCAGCATTCACATTTCCACTATAGCAGTGGAGAGTGAGAAAAAGGGATGCTACTTTGCAATCATTACACTCACTAGAGGTGGCATGATTTTAACTTTCAGAAAGACTGCATGCTATGGATTTTTTTACCATTTGGCAATAGAAAGGCTAACTTCTTATTTCTTATGTCTACTGATTAAAGAGCTGCCCTATTTCTTACTATAGAAGTTACTATTGCTATAATTTTCTTTAAGTACATTACAAGATGTCTCCTTTTTTATCAATGAAAAAGAATTTATTAATCAAAAGATCAGAGCAATGCAAGCATCCCTATGAGAGGCACGAGCTGCATCCTCTCCAAAAACATAGGTTAAACAAAGAGCAAGTTACAACTGTGTCCAAAACAAATGCTCCCTATTAACCTCTTGCTTGGTTAAACAATCAGCCAAAGTATTTGCCGCCCTTCCCACCCATTGTATGCTTATATTCATATGCTATGTAAGCTCATTGAATTTCTTGATTTCATTCCTATAGCACCACATAATAGAATCTAAATCCTTTAACCACCCAGTCCCCTTCTATTAGTAGGGACTCCACTCCGAGCTGATTTGTTATTTGCACTCCTTGAACAGATGGTAGTAATTCATCCCTTATAGAGTTTCCAACTCCCATCAGACTCGAGGAAAAAGATAAAATATTCCCAACTTCATTTCTGAGGACCCCACCTATACCAGGCGGGCCTGGATTACTAAGACTACTTCCATTCCATCAGAGTTTAGTTTTACATAACCTTCAGGGAGAGTGTCCAAGTCACTGGTAATCTGTTCTTTCTGGAAGAGCAACTTGCCACAGAAGATCAATTCCTCTAGAGATCATCAAAGGAAAAAGGAATGAATACTTCCAAAGTTTTTAACAAATGGATTGCCCTATACATCAAACAATCCTCCATCTCTTATAGACTTCTCTCCTCTCAGAAGATTCTTGTGTTCCTTTCTTTGCAAATGGTCCACAGTAAAGCTGCTCTAGCACACCTCCATACACTTTCCTCTTTTTATAGGCCAAGCAAAGGTAGGGGAATCAAATAGCATGATAATGGATAACCTCTAATGACAAAGTCCACTGTCCACCTACACCCAAACAAAGATAAAGCCAACCCCATAATTATGCAATAACCAAACAAGGAATTAGTAAATGATAGCAATCTTCACTGTTATACTTACAAAGAACACACCGATTAGGTGAGATGCACTGGAAATGTCTTCTCTTTTGTAAGTTATCAAAGGTGTTTACTTTCCCATAGAACACTTCCCAACAAAAAACACTAACTTTAGGGGAAAAAGCCTACACCTAACTTCCTTAAAGGGAAAATACTGAGAAGAATGAAGCTGACAAAGGGATTTAAACAAGAGGCACACAAAAAGACCCTTTGGGAAGTAAAGACCAAATCCTTTTTGTCTGGTTTTGAGGGATCCATACAAACCTTACTAAGGGTACTCAACAAACTAGACAAGGAACCAATCTCCTCATCCCTTAGTCCTCTATGAAAACCAAAGTCCCAGGTTGGGGCCAAAGGAGTTACTTGGAGTGGGGATAAATTTGGACACAACCTCCTTTTTGTACAAAGAGATGGAATATAGGGAAGGAGAAAGGTCTTTTAAAGCGTAATCCCCAACCTAAACATCCTCCCAAAAATTAACAAAATTCCTAAAACACACATTATACCTAACATACCTGAAAAAATGGAAAAGAATATTGTGAATTGCCTTCAATGGTGTTGCCAATGTGGTTGACAAGATACACCGGCATCCCAACCATTCTCTTAACAACCATGAATACTTGCCACCATTTTATGCCACAAACTCCCTCTTTCCAAAGGCCACCTCCACAATCATTTTCCTAATAATGTTGTATTCTCTAGGTGGGATCCTAAAGATAGAGAGGAAGTAGGTTGGAAAATTGGCAAGAGTAGTCCTAATCAGAGTGATACACCCTCCCAAAGAGATACAATTCTTCTTCCACAAAGCTAGTCTCTTCTCAATTTTTTTTTTTTTTTTACTACTGGGTTCCAAAACACATTCTCCCTAGGGTTGGCTCCTAATGGAAAGCCCATATACTTCAAAGGCCAACCAGATATAGAACACTCTAAGCAAGCCACAATAGCGTCTACTTTCCTACCCTCCATATTTATCCCTTCTATGCAGCTTTTATCCAAGTTAATTTTCAGGTTAGAAAGCATTTCAAATTCCTTACCTTTCTGATATTCACCCCTTCACAAAAATAATTGTATCACCTACAAACTAAAGGTGTGTAACTGGAAAATAATTACTTTCCAACCTCCAAACTCTTATCAAGTCCTCCCTATCAACAGATGAGATCAGCCTAATAGACAAATCAGCTACTAAAATGAATAGAAACAAAGAGAGTCACCTTGCCTAACACCCCTAGAAGTTGGGAAGAAGTCCTTCACCACTATATTCACCAAAATAGAATAGTGGTGAGCTAATGCAACCAAACACCCAATTACACGATTTTTCCCCAAAGTAATAATTTCTCAACACCTCTATTAAGAACTCTTGGTTCACCAAATCATAAGCTTTTTCAAGTTCCAATTTACATACAAAGCCTTTTTGCCTAGATCTCGTCAGCTCCTCCACACATTCATTAGCAACCAAAATCTGATCTATTATTTGTCTTCTTTGTATGGAGGCTCTTTGGGGTTGACTAATGGGAAAAGCAAGGACCTCTTTAATCCTCAAGAAAGGACTTTAGCTAAAATTCTATAAATATTAGTCACCAAACTATCAGTTGAAAGTCTATCAGGTGATTAGCATCAGACCTCTTAGGGACTAAGGTCAAGAAAGTGGCATTGACTCTTGGGCTGACTATGGTGATGTTTGGTTCTGTGGGTGTTTATTGAAAAAATGCCACCGCATCAGTGCCACATAGGTGTTAGCGTTAAATTTTTCTTCTTCTATTTTCCATGTCATGGAAAAATTTGGTATTCTCACCACCTTCCTTAATCCACTTGTGCCTTGACTTTTGCCTCCAAGAATCCTCTCTTGTTCTAGTTTTTTTTTCAACTACCTTCTTAGAAGTCTATCTTGCTCATTCAAGTTCCTTTGAGACTCCTTAGTATCCCGTGGCCAATTTTTGTTTCTCAACTCTCCCAAAGTGGTCTCTGTTCCATTCTTTTAAATTGACTATGAACCTTTGCAATTTCCTGTGAAATCTAATCCCCTTCCATTTAACCCCTCTCAAATCTTCATTCCCCCAAACTTTCACTTTGCTTAGGAAGTATGGTTTGTTAACACTAGAAGTTCAGGACTGTTATCAGTCTTGAACCCTAATGAATCTCAGGATCGAAGATAAGCAGAAAGAGAGAGGAGAGAAGAGAAAGAGGGAGAAGAAGTAGTAGAACACAAGGGTTGAAAGGAGGAGCAGAAGCTTCATATTCTGCCGCCGCCGCCACTTTAATTAATATTTATAGGTTATGCTCATTACATGGAAAGGACAGATCTACCCTTAGTCTTTACATAACAAATAGAGTAAAACAAAGACTGAAATAAATAACAACTGAAACAACTAAGTGACCAATAGCTAACCCTAGGCAGACTAGAATATCTTCAACCCTACGAACACAATGGGACCATAGCTGTGGGGCCCACTTCAGTGTTCTCTACACTCCCCCTCAAGTTGGGAATAAATGTTTATCATTCCCAACTTGGATAGATCTGCCTCTAGCTTCTTCTGTGATAGAACTTTAGTGAGGATGTCTGCTAGTTGCATATTGGAGGTGATGTATGAGAGACATACTTCTTGTGATGAGACCCTCTCTCGTACAAAGTGTCGATCAACTTCAATATGTTTAGTCCTGTCATGTTGCACTGGGTTGTGTGCTATATTAATAGCTGCTTGATTATCACAATACAGCATCAGGGGCTTCTCATACTTAATGCCCAACTCCTCAAGTAGTGATCTCAGCCAAAGAATTTCAGCCACTCCATTAGCCATTGACCTATACTCAGCTTCAGCACTGGATCGAGAGACAACACTTTGTTTCTTACTCCGCCAAGAAACCAGGTTACCTCCCACAAGAGCACAATATCCAGAGGTAGACCTTCTGTCATCAACACTCCCAGGCATCTCTTCAAATATGCTAGTATTCTTTCTGCTGCTAGAAGGTGTGTGGTTCTAGGAGAATGCATGTACTGACTATAACACTAACGACATAACTGATGTCTAGTTGGGTAAGGCATAGATATAGGAGCTTTCCCACTAACCGCTGGAATATAACTTTGTCTTCAAGCAGCTCCCCACTCTCTGCATTAATTCTGTGGTTCTGTTCAATAGGTGTATCTGCAGGTTTGACACCTAGCTTTCCAGTTTCAGCCAAGAGATCTAACACATATTTCCTCTGAGAGACAAAGATCCCCTGCTTAGATCTAGCAACCTCAATACCCAAAAAATACCGTAGTGTACCCAGATCTTTCACCTCAAACTCTTGATGAAGAAGCTGTTTGAGGGACTCAATCTCATGGTTGTCGTTTCCTGTGACCACAATATCATCAACATAAACTGCAAGTAGTGTCAGTGACGACTCCACCCCTTTGATGAATAATGTATGATCTGACTGGGCCTATACATAACCGAACTTCCCAAGGGCTAGTCTGAATCTGTCGAACCAAGCTCTAGGTGACTGCTTCAAACCATACAAAGCCTTATTGAGCCGACAAACTTTCTTACATGCCTCTGTATCATAGAATACAGGAGGCAACTGCATGTAGACCTCTTCCTGCAAGTCCCCGTTCAGGAAAGCATTCTTAACATCCATTTGGTACAAAGGCCAAGTGTAGCTTGCTGCAAGAGATAATAGAACCCGAATGGTGGTCATCTTGGCTACTGGGGCAAATGTCTCCAAGTAATCTATACCATAAGTTTGAGTGAACCCCTTTGCAACTAGCCGAGCTTTGTACCTCTTAATGGAACCATCTGCATTATGCTTCACAGTAAATACCCACCTGCATTCAACTGGTTTCTTTCCTTTGGGCAAGTCAACTAGCTCCCAGGTATTATTTTTCAACAGGGCATCCATTTCAACTTGCATTGCACCTCTCCACTCCGGGACTGATAGGGCTTCTTGCACTGTTCTCGGAATAGGGACATCAGCAACAGAGGTGAGATAGGACCTGTAGGAGGGAGATAGGCGGTCATAGGCCAAAAACTGGGAGATGCAGTGGGCTGTAGATGTGGTGCAATGCCGTTTTCCTTTACGGAGGGCAATGGGAAGGTCAAGGTCATCTGCAGAGGGTGAGGTAGCAACAATGGAAGGAGTCTCTGTGGGCCCTGGGACTGTAATATCTGGACTTGGAGCCGCAGAAGAGATTGTAGCTGGCTGGGACTACTGATGACCAGGATCAATCTACCTGTATCGCCTATGATAGACTCTCAACTCCCGATCCTTTTGACCACCCTCGCTATTACAACCCTCATCATCAACTGGAATAGGTAAGGGAACAGCCCCAAAGGTATTAACCCTGTCCTCACTGCACTCCTCCCCCCTGAAGAAAAAGACCCAAATCTCCACGCTCACTACTCTCCCCCTGAGGAGAGACCCGAGAATAGTAGGGTGTCTCCTCAAACAAAGTGACATCCATGGATACAAACTTCTTCCCTGAGACAGGATCATAACAACAATAACCCTTTTGAGTTTGTGCATAACCAAGAAAGATGCATTTGGAAGCCTTGGGTTGAAACATGGAGTGATTGGGACCAAGAAGCTGAACAAAACAGGTACAACCAAATGTCTTGAGGGGAATAGTGAACAACTCCTCATTGGGGTATAGAAGGGAAAAAGGAGGTTTCATATCAAGAACCCGAGAAGGAATCCGGTTAATAAGATATACCGCCGTAAGGATAGCATCACCCCAGAAGCGAATAGGGACATTAGAGGTAAACATAATACTTCTAGCCACCTCCAAGATGTGCCTATTCTTCTTCTCTGCAACCCCATTCTGCTGAGGTGTATGAGGACACATGCTCTGGTGGATAACCCCATGATTAAGGAGGTACGATGCCAATGGCTTAGCAAAGTATTCCTTTGCATTATCAGATCTAAGTACTTTTATCCTGGCATCAAATTGTGTTAGGATCATTTGGTGGAAGTTTTGGGTCAGGACAGGCACCTCATCTCGTGATCGCATAAGATAAACCCATGAAAAATGGGTGTGGTCATCAACAAATAGTAAAAAATACCTGTACCCCCCCATAGAAGGAATGTGATATGGCCCCCAAACATCATTATGCACAATATCAAAAGAACTATTACTCCTTTTATTACTCAATGAATAAGAGTTTCTACAATGTTTAGCCAACTCACAACTTTCACACTTCAACTGAGATAACTCAACAGACTCAAACAAAGTAGGAAACAGACTCTTCAAGGACCGAAAAGATAAATGACCCAATCGGTTATGCCACAACATAACCGGACTCACAACTTGAGAAACCATTAACTTCTTATCCACTGTCTCTTCCCGACGAGAACTCTCCCCGAGCAGATAGATCCCATTCATCTCACAGCCAGTCCCAATCACCTTCTTCGTCTCCATGTCCTGAAAAAAACATCGGTCAGGAAAGAAAGTTACTGAGTAGTTCAAATGTTTGGTAATGCTACTGACGGAAAGGAGGTTAGTATCCAGTTTAGGAACATGCAAGACAGAGGACAAGCATATAGTATCTGACAGTTTGATGTCACCCTTGCCAGAAATAGGGACAAGAGAGCCATCAGCTATAGATACTTTATCCCTATCAGAAGATAAGTGATAAGTAGTAAACAGAGAGGGCAAGCTGGTCATATGGTCAGATGCACCTGAATCTATTTCCCAACACAGTTCAGTAGTACCTGGAGCGGAGGCATGGTAGGCTGAGGCTCGAGTACCTGAGTGTGCAAAGGCCGATGTAGCTGGAGCTGATGATGACTGCGGTAACTGAGCTGAACTGCCAACTTCCTTTTCCAATTGTATTAGAGCTGCCCAAACTGCAGCTAAGGTCTCTAATGGTGTGCCTCTCGTGCCAGATGAGGATGCTGAATCAGTAGTCGTAGCCACATGAGCATTACTCCTTTTATTTCTCAACTTTGCCGGGACCAAATGTGGATGCAGCTTCCAACATGTTTCTTTTGTGTGTTTAGGTTTCTTGCAATGCTCACACACCACATCCCTTTTATCATCCTTCTTTCTGTCCCTCTCTGAATCACCCTCTGTTTTGGGTTTGACAGCTATCAAGGCAGGTGTAAGCGGCTAAGGTTGCATCATGACTTTCCTCCTGGTCTCTTCACTGTGCACTAAGGAGTATGCTTGAGAGAGGGTCACACTATCTCTGGTCAAGATCTATTGCCTCACAATATCATATTCTGAATTCAGTCCTGCCAGAAACTCAAACACTCTGTTTGTCTCAATGTGCTTTCTATGTATCTGAGCATCTTTGGGACTCTCCCACTCGAGTCTCTAAGTGATCAATCTCATGCCACAGGGACTGCAAGTTAGAGAAATAGACCGACACCGGTTTCTCTCCTTGTTTAAGGGCATTCACCTCACATTTCAACTCATATGCTCTGGCAACATTAAGGGGTTGGGAGTAAGTCTCTTTCATCACATTCCATATCTCCTTGGCTGTCTTTGCCCATAAGTAATTTCGGCTGATATGGGGCTACATTGAATTACAGAGCCATGTCATAACCAAGTAGTTTTCTTGGACCCACTTGGTATACGTAGGGTCTCCCTTGGAAGGTTCTGCTACATCTCCCAAGAGATACCCTACTTTGCCCCTTCCCCCAATAGCCATCATGGCTGATTGGGCCCATTCCAAGTAGTTTGATCCATCAAACTTTACGGTTGTAATCTGAAAACCCGTATTAGAACCACCACCATAACTGTTGTTCCCAAAACTGCCTTCTGCCTGATTCTTAAGCTCCATTTCAGTCAAGAACCAGAAGTATCAAAGATTATGGTTACTACAGTCAAAACCAGCACTAGAAATCCCAACAACAGTCACAAAATCAGTAGAGAACCAATCTGTACTCACGATAGATGTGCATGAAATATATATAAGACTGATCTGAAATCAATAATCACACACAACAGCAACAGTCCGAACTGTTTTCACCCCTTCAAAAGTGTTTGAAACCCCAAAAAAAGACTGAAACACAGTTTGAAGGGCAATCTGATATGCTGAAGCCAATTCGAGGTTTTAATCGGTCCTAAGAGCCTTACGGATAAGGTTTGTATTAGGGTTAATATGAAACCCTAAAACTGATCAATGTTGAGGAGAATTCTGGGGTTTGCCGCAGGAATAAGATCACAAGTTTCGGCCTAATACTAGGGTTTGCCGTAGGGATAGGACAAAACCCTAGAGAAACCCTAGAGAATAGAGAGATAAAACCCTAGAGTAGTTCAGCCACCCTTACTGGATAGGTCCAACCTATCTTTTCTGATGTTACTTCTCTCAGAAAGTAAAAAACTTACAGTAGAATGCAGTTCGCTGCCTACCAAGGTTACCCGAACCCTAGCCTTCTCTGATTCTTCCTGATCACCAACTTGCTACAACTGTGATACTTCTTCAAACAACTGCTAATCCTCTGGAGATCTCCAAGAACCAGTCAACGAACTCTGCTTTCTCAGTCTTCCAACCTTAGATGGTTCTCATGTGGTCGGCTGGACTAGGCTCACATGAGAGAACTTAGCTCTGATACCAACTAGAAGTTCAGGACTGTTATCAGTCTTGAACCCTAATGAATCTCAGGATCGAAGATAAGCAGAAAGAGAGAGGAGAGAAGAGAAAGAGGGAGAAGAAGTAGTAGAACACAAGGGTTGAAAGGAGGAGCAGAAGCTTCATATTCTGCCGCCGCCACTTTAATTAATATTTATAGGTTATGCTCATTACATGGAAAGGACAGATCTGCCCTTAGTCTTTACATAACAAATAGAGTAAAACAAAGACTGAAATAAATAACAACTGAAACAACTAAATGACCAATAGCTAACCCTAGGCAGACTAGAATATCTTCTACCCTACGAACACAGTGGGACCGTAGCTGTGGGGCCCACTTCAGTGTTCTCTACATTAACCACATGTTCTCAAACCCAAAAGGTCTGGGTCAACTAGCATAGTCTCTGAACCTAAACTAATAGAGCAATGGTCAGAAGTGGCTTTGGGCAAAGCTCTAGACACCAAATCTCCCCAATGACTCTTCCATTCCACATTGAAGAGGAATCTATACACTTTTGAACAAAGTGGGATTTCCTGAAAACATAGTTGTCAAGGCGATGCCTAGGTGACAAGGCGCCCTTGGAGGCTCGCCTCACCTAATTGCCAAGCAGTTCTCTATAGCGTGTTATAAAAAAGTTTTATATTCTTAATTTTTTGAGGTTACAGTTATAAAATAGACATTTTAAAACTAAAACATTAATGCTTATCTACTAATTTCTTGTTATTATTATTTTTATTTGTTAGGGTTTAATCAACACAAACATCGCTAAATGCTGTATTGAACCCTCAAAGACTTCAAAACCTGAACCAATAAGTAAGGAAGAACATAAAATGTTGTCCAATCAACACATTTTCTTCTTTTACTTAACTAATTTTGTGTGTTTATATATTAATTTCTTCTTCTTCTTCCACCTTTTCTTTTCTTCTTTTCCTATAACAGAAATAGGGGTTCAGCCCCTATATTTTTTGAATTTTCTTTTCTTTCTTCTTTTTCTTCTCATGAATATGTTGGAATATGTTGATTTTCTATACTTTAACATGAAGTTTATACTTTTCTTATGAAAACTATGGATATTTATTAATGAAATATAATTATGGAACCTAGGGAACTACCCTAGGATACATGTTTTTACTTAAAAAAAAATCCATCGCCTAGGCGACAAGGTGCCCTCCTGTTGCTTAGCCTCGCCTTGGTGCCTTGAAAACTATGCCTGAAAATTGGATCAGCTGACCAGGTGTACCTAGATTGCAAGAGTGGGAATTCCTTTAACTCACTGGCTTTTATAAATTCATTAAACTTCCTCATCCAAGATGTCTCCTTTTGCAGGAAATTGAACTTGAAGCACATGCTGTAAAAGGCATGGGTAAAACTCATGCCAAGTGGTCCCCTGTGTCCACAGCTTGGTATAGAATGCTTCCTGAGGTAATATAAGGACCTTGACTCATACAATTTGTAACTGCACTGCAAAGCTGTTCAGTCCTAGAAAGAGTTTAAATCTATTCTGAGTTCTATTCACTTGTCTGGTTAGGTTGTATTATTACAAGAAGTTGAGGATGAGATGGCTGAAGAACTGGTAAAAAAATGTCCAGTTAATGTATTTGACATAGAAGATGTTGGTAAAGGTGATTCATATCCTTTCTGAAATTATGGATGTTCCTGCTGTGGTTTCATTGCTACCTTCTACATGCTTTCCTTTTTTTCTGATTGATGTTTTCATAATGAGCAGGTAAGAAGCGGGCTACTGTAGCCCGATCACGAGCTTGTACCCTGTGCAGAGAATGCATTCGAGGGGAAGATTGGGAAAAGCGTGTAGCTTTAAGACGTGTTAAAGACCATTTCATCTGTAAGTAATTTGATGTGTTTGAACAAGTAATAGCTAAGCAGAACACCCCTTGATATTTCATTGATGAAACATTTTTTCCCCTTTGCTTGATTGTTAGAATCTCATGCTGCTGACATGGGATGCCATATGGGTTCTTTGCACCTTTGCACTGTTTCCACCACCGACTCGTTTTAACCAAAATGTCGAATAACCTATCCATTAGGTGGATCAAAGGCTAGAGCTGCACCAAACAGTTCCAACCTAAACTGATAAAGTACCTAAAGGAAAAGATCCATATTTGAATTTGATTTCTGGGTCTATCCATTTTTTTTGGCCATGGTCCATCCAAGCAGACATTCCATACTTCCATTACCAAATCCAAGCAGATGCTTCCTGAATTGGTAAAGTCCAGTTGAATGACATTTGCAGGAGAGAGGAGTTGTGGCACATGTTCAACTTATAGTTGGTTTCTTATTTACACCATAAAAATGCCAAATTGATAAATCTTTGTTTAGTGATTTTTGGGTTCACTGAAACTGACACTAGCCAACCTATACGACCTGTGCTGACTTTAACTCCTAATTTTGGTCACCTATATGGAGACTCAAAACAGGGCTGACTGTAAGCATGCCATTGAAAACCGCCGAAAAGGTTTGCATAAACTGATGTTTTGATGTTTGTTCTTGTTTTTCTTTCCAGTTACTATTGAATCAACTGGAGCATTGCCTCCAGAAGTGCTATTTACTGAAGCTGTGAAGATCTTGGAAGACAAGTGTGAGCGTGTGATTACGGAGCTGTCTTGATGGTTTTGGTTTGAAAGAACAGAAATTAGGAAGCTCATTCAGAGAAAGAAAAATGATAGCTTTACAGTTAGATCTTTTTTTGTTAGATAGCTTTACAGTTAGATCTTTTTCTTTGATAGATAGCTTCACGGTTAGATCTTCTTGGCTGCTTAGGTGTTTAGACTGCTTCTGGATATGACCTCATACAGGAAGAAATTTGTACCTCAAAGCTCAGATGTTAAACAGTTCATAATCCTTATTTTTCCAACTTCGATGCTCCCATGCAAAACTTATTTTAATTTTTTGGGTAAAATACAAAAACCTCCCGAGTTTTTTTGACAATCTTATAAATCTTCCGTGTTTTGGTATGAACAGAATCCTCCCTTATAGTTTTGAAAAATGGTGCATGTACCTCCCTCTTATTAGTTTTTCTGGCCGAAAACACTAACGTCATACATTAATTTTCTTAAAATACCAGATTTACCCTTGAAGTGGTAACTGAAGCCAATCACTCTCCTACCCCTGTTTTTTCCACTTCTTTGTCTCAATTGAGCTCACCAATCGTCACTCGTCTTTTTTCTTCTTTTGCTCTGTTTTATTTATTTTTCACATTTTCTTAATTTCCTGTTTTTTTTCTTCTTCCTTATCTTTGTTCTTCATTCTCTTTCTTTCTTTCTTTCTTTTCATTTTATGGTTATTTTTTTCAAGTGACAGACAGATAAGAACCACAGTCTAGAGACTTCGTGGAGATGCCTGTTAAATGGTTCTAAGCAATTCCTTTTACTATTTAAGTAATTTAACAGAACTATTTAATCTACCCAAAAAGCTTCAACCGTACTGAATTCATCTTTATAATGCGTTCATATGATATGTGACAATACTTCAAGTGTTCAAAGAAATTACTAACATGATCTCAAATCATAAAACATAAAAAAAATATTTCAAGGTTCTATTAAGTATTAAGTGCCAACCTATTTCTTTCAATTTGACCTGGATTGTTTTATTAAGTTTAACATGAACAAAGTCAAAGACATCGCCTTCCACACGGATTGGTCCCCAAGAGCAAAAATCTTGATAAACTAGAGAAACCAAATATGGAATCTAAATTAAAATTATAACTGCCTGTTAAAATCTTATTGAAACCTATGGGAATGTTGCCAGTGAATTTGTGGAGATGTTTTTGTTTCAAAGAGAAGCTTGCTCTGTTCTTGTTGAACTTGACATAGAAGGATAATCCCATAAAAGAGGAGGACGACTTGGTATATTTAAGGGTATTTTAATAAATTTCTCTTTTAAGTTAACGGAACTTTAATGGAAGGGAGGTATTTATAGCTTTTTTCAAAACTATAGGGGAGGATTCTGTTAAAATCAAAACATGGGGGAGTTATAAGATTGTCAGAAAACTCAGGAAAGGTTTTTATATTTTATCCTAATTTTTTTTAGCTAATAAGAGAATTGGTTAACATCAATCTCAAAAAAAAATGGTTTGCTCCTACTGATAAAAAAATGGTTTACTCCTTTGGAGGACTACTGACTACATCATCAAATTTCTGCAGCTACAAGAATAAAGTATCAAAATGCCTAATAAGCGAAAGTGGCTACTAAATGGCCTTAACTCAATTTAGGCCCTGTTCTTTTCTTGAAAGCATTTTTACAATGGGGTTTTTATGGTTCAGTCCATGCCTAGGATGGAGCTAAGATTTTTAGGGGTGGACTGAATCTGCCCGAGGATTGATGCCAAGTTTATGGGCAGGATGTGGTTTACAGGGGGGGGGGGGGTTACTAGTAGATTAGGAGGGGGTTGCAAATTCAGATTTTTGAGGTGGATTGCACTCCACTTATCCCTTTTACAATTTACTCGGGTAGATGAATTTATCCATGGAAAAATTTACGGCATTTAGTTTCTCAAAATGCTACTACTTCACTCTAACATATAATTCTACTACCCACAATCATGTAAAATTATTTTCTAATCAATGAAGCTGTTTTTGTGTGTCAAAAAAATGCTGCTACTTGAATAAGTGAGACAATTTCTCAAAAGCGCCCCCATTCCTTTGTGCTATTGAGTGCATTTTAGTTCGATGATTTATCCGCCTATGGCGAGTAAAAATGCATTTTCCGTGGAATTTACATCCTTGCAAAACCACACTTCCCCATTAATCGATTCCCCCTCTCCCTCCTCCTTGTATAGTGTAAAAGGTCAGGGCATTTGACCCTAAAATCCAATATGATATTGCCTAATACATTTATGCGAGGTGCCAACCAGCTGGTTCATAAGGTCTCTTGCTGGTTATAATGGAGACTTGGGATCAAATCCTGCCTACAGCTGGATTGGGGAATGGGCTACCCCCACAGTGTAGCCCTTCAAAAGTAATAAAAAATGATATGGAATTCATCCTATATATAGTATCAATATTTTGAAGCATGTCCATGAACCAAAGATAGGTATGGGTATTTTGAGCTAAATTTGTCTCTGAAATTGGTTCCACTAAAGCTAATCAAGGTCAGCTCTTTGAGTCGATTTAGGTATGGTAAATCCTTAGCCAGTTCTAAAATTTGAAACCAGCCTAGTAGGGATTGGTTTCAAGAATCTACAACCAGACCCTACCTAATAATAAATTGGACAGGGTTGGTTCAAGGCCAATTCATAAATTGGTTTCATTTGATTTGGGTAAAATCTACCCGTTTATTCATCTTGCCTCTATAATATTTTGTTTTTTTTTTGGTAAAAACAAGCAATATCTTGCCTCTAAATCTCTTGTCGATAAAAATCTTTTCCTCTAATTCGTTGTAAACTTGTTGCTAGTACCAGGGTTTGTTCTTCGTATGAATTAGCACCAGGGTTGGGGGCTTATGGAAGGGGGGATTAACCTTTGCAACGTGCTCTACAAGGTCATCTCCAAATGGCTAGTCATGAGTAGGGGTGTTCATGGGTTGGTTTGAGTCATTTTCTTCAACTAACCCGACTTAGTCCATTTACTTATTGACTAAACTAAAATCAATCGACCTTGAAGTAAAACTGACCCAAGCATGAAGGGCCGGTTTATCAGTTTAGTCGGTTTATATATATATATATATATATATATATTAAACTAACATATTTATTTATATTTAAGTTCATTTCTTTTTAGTTTTTATGCAAAATCAAAACATATATTTAAATCAATTAATTTGTTGTGCAACACTGATTTTTTGTCAATATATATTTAAATTTATACAAAACTGAACTAGATATTGTACCATTGTATTATATTTGTATTGGTTTTATGCTTTTAATTTTTATCGTAAATAACCATTTTTTTCAAAGTTTAAACAGAACACAAATAAAATATATCAACATTTAACATATAAGGTAGGGATTAATTAATAATTACTTAAACATATAGGATCGGTTTGGTTCAGTTTATTTTCTCATTCAAATCGAAACCGGCCAGTGGTTTTGAAAAATTGACCAACTTGGGTTGGGTCAGTTTGACATTTAATGTGAACACCCTTAGTCATGAGATTACAACCTCTGTTGCAAGAGATTATCTCGCCATTTCAGTCAAGTTTTATAAAGGAGAGGCAAAATGTCAATAACATTCTTTTGGTAAGGGAGGTTACACACATGATGAAGGCTCATAAAAAAGGTAAGGGATACATAGTCCTCGAACTTGACATGTCGAAAGCATTTGATAGAGTGGGGTGGGAGTTTTTACAAGACTCTTCATAAAATGAATTTTCCCAATAAATAGTGTAATTTAATATATCGATGCATCTCCACTCCCTCTTTTTCCATCAAATTAGGAGGAGAAGCCCATGGCCACTTTCATCTCAAAAGAGGCCTTCATCAAGGAGACCCACTCTCACCTTATTTATTTATTATTGGCATGGAGTTCCTCACCCAATTACTAAACAATGCATCCAGCTCAGGTCTCATAGAAGGTATCAAATTATGTTGTGATGGCACACCTATCACACATCTCTTCTTTGTTGATGGCTGTATACTTTTCTGTAAGACTGATTTACTGCAAAACAAGGCCCTTAGATAAATACTTTATAACTTTGAGAAGATATCAGGACAGAGAATCAATTATGGGAAATCAAGTTTGATGTTTACCAGAAACGTACCTCGTCAGCATCAAAAGTTCTTCTCCAAAGTTCTCAAGATGAGTATCATGTGGGGCACTAAATACCTAGGTTCTAGAGTGGAAATAAATGCTAGAAACCAGTTTTTTAACAAAGTTTAGATTTTTTAATAATAATAATAATAATAATAATAATAATAATAATAATAATAATAATAATAATAAGAATAAGAATAATAATAAACTAGCGAGGATTTACGCATTGCATAGACTTTGTTTATATCTATTTATTATTTATAATAATTAATAGATGTTATTATATATTTATATTATTGACTAATAATTATTTTATTAATTATTAATAACTATTTATCATTTATTTAAATAATTAAATATATCATTACTTGGCATGAGTTTTTTGCGAGTTGTACCTCCTTATCCAAATAGAATGATCGGCTCGTGACATTTCAACCATGTTTTTTCACCTTTGGTTTCCTTCTGTAAATGGTTAGAGACCATCTACATCCATTCTAACCTTGTTTTATGAAAAAAGGTTTCTACAAAATAGAAATAGGATAAAATAATGGAGGCAATGTATCTATTCAGGATGCTCATGATCTCCACTTATAGGCGGCAAATGAAACATTCTTTTGCAATAGAAAACAAATAGAGTATTTCACAAGGTTAACATGATACTTAAATGAAATTAAGGCTCAGTTTGGAAAGAGTATAAATACAAATATACATACAAAATAATATAAAATATAAGGTTTTTTTGTACTATACAAATTTGTATTTGTACTCCTTTCAAACTGAGCCTAAAGTTTTTTAACATAACACTAAAAGTTTTTTTTTTAAGCTTATTGGTAAAATTCATCTAACAGAACTCTAAAACCTAACATGAAAGTCTTCTAAAACCCCAAAAATTTAATGTGTACTGGTTTCTCCTTCTGAGAATAAAGCAACATAGATGTGTTTTTTTTTTGAATGGAGTTGAATTACTAAAACTTTTCCTTGCCATTTTTTTTCTAATAGTGATATGCACTATGAAAAAAAACGTACACTATGAATGTAGTGGATTTTAAAATTAATGCTTAAGGTAAGGCTGTAACTTGGCCCAGGTTGGCCCAAACCCAACCCAAAAAAGTCAGCTTGGGTTGGGTCAGGTTGATGCTTGGGTTAGGGTTAGAGTTGTAATTTATAAATCTGACTGTACTTTGGATTGGATTAAGGGTGACCCCTCAAGTAACCCGACCCAATCCGAACCCGACTTTGTAGTACATTTCATGCATAAATATATGTTATATATATGATACATCATACATTGATTTGTTTAGATGCATGATAGTTGTATAGCCCCCGCCACATACTATCATTTATTTCTTTTAAGATAACCACTTCACTTAGTCTTAATTGAAAATATTAAAATCTTAATAACATATTTTATGTTTTTTGAATATTTTATTCTTTATCGGCCTCTCTACTGTTTGCCACCCATAGCTTGTTGCCCATAAAAAATTTATTATAAGTTATAACTCATAATAAACTATAGTCATTTCGAATACTTTTTTTTTTTTTTTATTTTATACTTAAAGAACCAATAAAAACATTAACAAATAAATACTAATAAAACATAAGATTAATATATATAATGAAAATTGAGTTAAGATTTAAGATTAAAAAATTCTACAAAAACAGCTCTCTCTCCTCCACCCCTAGAAGGCTGGAGGGTAAAGTTGCAATCGTGACTGGAGGTGCGAGAGGGATTAGAGAAGTGACGGTGAAGATGAGTTGGGAATTGTTCTTGCTAGCTCCTTAGCCCATTAGCCTTGAAGAAGAATAGAAGATGTTGAGAAGTTGCTAAGTTCCATGGTTTCATGACACGGCCATCTTGACATCCTTATCAACAATGTTGGGATACTGGAGAATCAATCCAAGCATAAAAGCATAATCAACTTTGATGCAGATGAATTTGATCTCATTTGGGCACTTCACCAACAATACTCGCCATTAATTATTGCTATAGATTTGGGCGATTGGATGAGGCGTCGATCTGCTGAAGATACTCGAGGGGAATCCGAGGATTCCATTAGCCCTAATTCTGTTTCAAGTTTCAATTCCATCGTCAGTTTGAAAGCATAATTCAGATCAAGGTTTTTAAAACCGATTTGGAGAGCGAGCCAGTCAGGGGTTTGGTTCTTGGGTCAAATGGTTTTTCAAACTAAGTGGTTATCTCATTCTAGCAAAAAAAATTAAAAAAATAAAAAACAATCAAAACCGTTGAACAGTTCAATTGCTCGGATCAACGGTTTGTTGACCAAATCAATGTTTTCTTGTAAATATCCGGTTTTGAGGAAAAACGGTTCCCAATTTTCCGGTTCGACCATCCGGTCTGATCCATTTTGAAAACCATGATTCAGATAAAGAATTATATGCTCGAAAAATCGAAGCTCCCCTCTTCTGTCCTCTATACAAATGACGATTCGAAAATTTCCTGTGGCTGCTCGTCTCTTACAAACTCTTTTTGGTTACCGGTATCTGATCTGAGCAAGGAATCATCCTGTGTTATCATCTTCCTAATCCTGTTTTTCATCGTTTTGTTATAGTGATTTGTTTTGCTTGCTTGCCTATTTATGTAGTGGGATTGATGTTCCATTTTATTCTGGCAGAACTGAGATTGATGTATAGTTCTAGGAAGTGGGCGTAATAGTTGAGGAGTACTTTTCAACTTGGAGTAAGAGTCTTGCTGACTGGCGATGATTCTTATCTGACTTATGAAAGATGGAGAGAGAGAAATATTGGATTTTAAAAAAAAAATTATATATCACGTGATATCATATGTGTACAGATTTTGACGAAATATTAGAGATGTTAACAGGTAGAATTAGTCAATTGTCAAAAAACCTAGGAAGCTTTGTAAGATAATATGCAAACATTAAAGATAGAGTTAGTCAATTAACTAAACAACAGCGAAAATTTAAAAAATTTATCCTTTATTATAATACCCCAAAATACTATTCATCTTCTTCTCTAAATGCGACAAAGACAACTTAACCGTCCATTCATCCCTTTCTCTTTTCTATCTTTCTTCTCTAACCACTTTGTCCTCCTTACTATGTCAAATATTCCACGTCTGTCACAGACCCATTGCCGTTTCTTCTAAACGGCCATGGGTATGATATAATGATAACGTATTTGTCCCTGTGATTGGTATGATATAGTGATCATGTACTTGTTCCCTTTTTTTTGGTATGATATAAAATTTTCATGGCTCGATGGAAATATATACAAATATTCAACACTAGCTTTCTCTCAAACATTTCCATCAAATCTTTTACAAAACCCTATTTTAAAAATTTTTATCATCTTACAATGTTTGTGTCTTGGCTTGAATCCAGATTTCAGAATAGAGTAAGCCATGAATTTTTGTAGAAAAGATAGTGATGAGGGCAGATTTTGCCCTCCAATGAAATTGTGACATGTGGCACATCGTGACAACTAGAAAAACACCCAACCAACAAACTTACGAAGTTGGTGACCCACCCAGGCACCAGTTTGGCCGGCCTGGCGTGACCTGCGCGAACTGCGCGCGGCCTGCGTGAACTGCGCACGGCCTGCGTGAGCTGCGTGCGGCCTGCGTGACTTGGCCAACCTGGACCAGCCTAGCGCATGATCCGGCCAAGCCGCCCATAAAGCGCCCACCGACAAACCTGGCCTAGACACTAACCCGTCGGCTGACACAGGCGCCGACCTGACGACTTGGCCTAGACACTGACCCGCCGACTGACGCAGGTGCCCCCCTAACAACCCGGCCCAGGCGCCGACCTAGCCACCTGACACAAGCGCCAGCCTGACGACCTCGAGGAGTTCACCACCGTACCCCGGTTCTGACAGGATGCGACGAGTCTTACCGTTTGGAGGATTTTCACCCACCTAACCCGCGAGGACTCTGGTATATAAAGACCTCACCCTCAAAGGGGAGGGGGATGAAAAAAGGGAAGTAACCCTGCTCTCTAGCTCTCTCATATTATCTTCAAAGCTCTCTATAATAAGAGTGCTAACTTAAGTGTCGGAGAGCCCCCACTGGGAAAATACCCCCGTGACCTCTGATTCAGTTCTCGCAGGTCCTTCAGCTCCCGCCGCCTACAAAGAGGAGGAAAAGATGGAGTTCCCGGAGGTCCCTCAGCTCCCGCCACCTACAAAGAGGAGGAAAAGATGGAGTTCTCGCAGGTCCCTCAGCTCCCGCTGCCTACAAAGGAAAGAAGACCACCTCATGCTGAGGGCAGTCGGATTACGCCGCACCAGGGAGCTCCAGAATTCTCTAAGTCACCGGCCGCCTAGTAGGCAGTTTGCCACCAGGCAGTTCGCCACCAGACAATTCGCCACTGGGCAGTTTGCCACCAGGCAGTTCGCCACCAAGCAGTTCTCCACTGAGCAGTTCGCCAGTAGGCAGTTCACCACCAAGTAGCTCATCACTAAGGCACGCCACCATCAGGTCAAATAACGAGGTACTTAGCCAAAAAATTTTACATCACAAAACATTGGTACGTGGCCGAAAACGGTTACATCAATTGGCGCCGTCTGTGGGAACACGCTACAAAAAACTAAGTTCTCATCCTACAAAAGCTAAGTTCTCATCTTACCAAAACTAAGTCCTCACTTTTTAGAAATTGAAGCTATCGCTTTATAGTTTACATTTTTTATGAACTCATAGACTATGCAGGGGGCTAACGGACTAAGTAGCTCTACCAACCTTACTTTCAATTCAGATAATGCCACATCAGTCCTCTCCGCAAGGTCCCCCTACAAAGATGAGCTCTTCGTGGCTTCCGCGGGAGTTGACGACCAACTGACTACATAGGTGCCCTTACCGTGTGAGTTGGCAACCTAAAGTTAGTAGTGCTGCCCCCGAAGGTCGAGCCCCTAGTAGCTTCTTGTAGGAGTAGGTGACCGGCATTACGAAGCTGATGCAGGCCAAGCCTATGGGCCACATTACTACTTAAGACTCGGTCGCCTCTCCGGCACGGGCAAAGTTAGAAAAGAGTAGACCACTAGTCACTCCAAAGCCTATGAGCCACATTACTACTTAAGACCCGGTCGCCTCTCCGGCATGGGAAAAGTCAGGAAAGAGTAGACCACTAGTCACTCCAAAGCCTATGGGCCACATTACTACTTAAGACTTGGTCGCCTCTCCGGCACGAGCAAAGTTAGAAAAGAGTAGACCATTGGTCACTCCCAAAGCCTATGGGCCACATTACTACTTAAGACCCAGTTGCCTCTCCGGCACAGGCAAAGCCAGAAAATAGTAGACCACTAGTCACTCCAAAGCCTATGAGCCACATTACTACTTAAGACCTGGTCGCCTCTCCGGCATGGGCAAAGTCAGGAAAGAGTAGACCACTAGTCACTCCAAAGCCTATGGGCCACATTACTACTTAAGACTTGGTCGCCTCTCCGGCACGGGCAAAGTTAGAAAAGAGTAGACCATTGGTCACTCCCAAAGCCTATGGGCCACATTACTACTTAAGACCCAGTTGCCTCTCCGGCACAGGCAAAGTCAGAAAAGAGTAGACCACTAGTCACTCCAAAGCCTATGGGCCACATTACTACTTAAGACCCGGTCACCTCTTCGGCACGGGCAAAGTCAGAAAAGAGTAGACCACTAGTCACTCCAAAGCCTATGGACCACATTACTACTTAAGACCCGGTCGCCTCTCCGGCACGGGGAAAGTTAGAAAAGAGTAGACCACTAGTCACTCCAAAGCCTATGGGCCACATTACTACTTAAGACCCGGCCGCCTCTCCGGCGCGGGCAAAGTTAGAAAAGAGTAGACCACTAGTCACTCCAAAGCCTATGCGCCACATTACTACTTAAGACCCGATCGCCTCTCCGGCACGAGCAAAGTTAGAAAAGAGTAGACCACTAGTCACTCCAAAGCCTATGGACCACATTACTACTTAAGACCCGGTCGCCTCTTCGGCACGGGCAAAGTCAGAAAAGAGTAGACCACTAGTCACTCCAAAGCCTATGGGCCACATTACTTCTTAAGACTCGGTCGCCTCTCCGGCACAGGCAAAGTTAGAAAAGAGTAGACCACTGGTCACTCCCAAAGCCTACGGGCCACATTACTACTTAAGACCCGGTCGCCTCTCCGTTACAGGCAAAGTTAGAAAAGAGTAGACCACTGGTCACTCTCAAATCCTACGGGCCACATTACTACTAAAGACCCAGTCGCCTCTTCGGCACGGGCAAAAGTCAAAGAAGAGTAGACTACGAGTCGCTCCCAAAGCCTACGAGCCACACTAGTAATTGGATCAGCACTTACTAACTCATCGACTTACGGGCCAAAAGAAATCTACTCCCTTCGCTGAGTTACTATCAGCTTGGGAGTGGGGGGCTATTGATGAGGGCAGATTTGGCCCTCTAGTGAAATTGTGACACGTGGCACCTCGTGACAACTAGGAAAACACCTAGCCAACAAACTTACGAAGTTGGTGACCCACCCGGGCACCAGTTTGGTCGGCTTGGCGCGACCTGCGCGCGGCACACGTGACCTGCGCGAACTGTGCGTGGCACGCGCGACCTGCGCGGCGCGCGCGGCCTGTACGAACTACGCGCGTGGCTTGCGCGAACTGCGTACGGCCTGCGCGAGCTGCGTGCGGCCTCCGCGACCTGGCCGACCTGGACCAGCCTAGCGCATGATTCGGCCAAGCCTCCCATAAGGCGCCCACCGACAAACCTGGCCTAGACATTGACCCGCCGACTGACATAGGCGCCAGCTTGACGACCTGGTCTAGACACTGACCCGCCGACTGACACAGGCGCTGACCTGACGACCTGGCCTAGACACTAACCCGCCGACTGACGCAGGCGCCCCCCTAACAACCCGGCCCAGGCACCGACTTGGCCGCCTGACACAAGTGCCAGTCTGACGACCTCGAGGAGTTCACCACCGTACCCCAGTTCTGATAGGATGCGACAAGTCTTACCGTTTGGAGGCTTTTCACCCACCTAACCCGCGAGGACTCTGGTATATAAAGACCTCACCCCCCAAAGGGGAGGGGGATGAAAAAAGGGAAGTAATCCTGCTCTCTAGCTCTCTCATATTATTTTCAAAGCTCTCTATAATAAGAGTGCTAACTTAAGTGTCGGAGAGCCCCCACCGGGAAAATACCCCCGGGACCTCTGATTCAGTTCTCGCAGGTCCTTCAGCTCCCGCCGCCTACAAAGAGGAGGAAAAGATGGAGTTCTCGGAGGTCCCTCAGCTCCCGCCACCTACAAAGAGGAGGAAAAGATGGAGTTCTCGCAGGTCCCTCAGCTTCCGCTGCCTACAAAGGAAAGAAGACCACCTCATGCTGAGGGCAGTCGGATTGCGCCGCACCAGAGAGCTCCAGCATTCTCTAAGTCACAGGCTGCCTAGTAAGTAGTTCACCACCAAGCAGTTCGCCACCAGGCAGTTTGCCACCAAGCAGTTCACCACCAGGGAGCTCGCCACCAGGCAGTTCACCACTAGACAGTTCGCCACTGGATAGTTCACCACCAGGCAGTTCACCCCCGAGCAGTTCGCCACCAGGCAGTTTGCCACCAAGCAGTTCGCCACCAGGCAGTTCGCCACCAAGCAGTTAGCCACCAGGCAGTTCGCCACCAGACAGTTCACCACCAAGCAGTTCGCCACCAGGCAGTTCGCCACCAAGCAGTTCGCCACGAGGCAGTTCACCACCAGGGAGCTCGCCATTAGGTAGTTCGCCACCAGACAGTTTGCCACTGGGTAGTTCACCACCAGGCAGTTCGCCCCTAGGCAGTTCTCCACCGAGCAGTTCGCCTGTAGGCAGTTCACCACCAAGTAGCTCATCACTAAGGCATGCCACCACCGGGTCAAATAACGAGGTACTTAGCCAAAAAATTTTACATCACAAAACATTGGTACGTGGCAAAAAACGGTTACATCAGATAGTATTTGCCTCCTTAAATCCTCTAGTTGTGGCCTGGTACAAACAGAAGTTCTTACACACCTTTTTCTCTATTGTCAATAAGTACGACAATATGAGAGGTGAGAAAGAGACTAATTGCTCAAATATCTATTTGTAATCTCTGCAATTCTAGATTTTTTTCCGCATTTATCCTGCGTTTGAAGTAACAAGTGTTCGACAACTAAACCTCTAAAACTTCAACCTTGGAGGGATTGCATGCTCTCCCTCTATGGTAGAGTCTCAAGTTGCTCATTGCCTTTACATGAAGTTTCAAGTCTTCGGTTTTAGAAATGGCTACTGCAGAGAAGTCGCACTCTCATGTTGATTTAAAAGAAAGAGGTCATCCTCACTCTGTCGTTGCAAGCGACGTAGGGGTGAGGGAAGCATCTGCTTCTCTAAAGCTAACGATAAATTGTGGCATTCCCAGTTCTTATGGATTGTATGAAGAGCATAGGTTCTCTAGTGTGTCTGATATCGAGATTTGGGGGACTTTGGCCCACTATCAGAATTTTTTGGCATCGGATTGTTTGATTGAGGTAGATTTAGGGTCTATCCGTTTTTTCTTAACTCTTATTTCTTAATTTTTTTACTTTAAGAGAAAAATGATTGTTCGTTTCATCTTATCTCTTATCTCTTAAAGTGCAATCATACAACTTTTTGTTTTCCAATGATAGCTCTCAAAAAACAAATAAAAACTCTCATATATGAAGTAAAAAATATATATTTCATAATTTTCAGAATTTAGAATTCAAAACAACATTATCTACATTCAGAATTCAGAGGAAAGAAAAGTTCACTAATACCAATATACCTCTTAATGTAATTATTACACTTTCAGATACTAGTTTTCAGAGCCAACGAGCATGCCCTTAGAAAGTAGGGTACCAGAAATTAAGGTGCATTTGACTAAAGTCAACTAATCAGTAATTTGGGATTGGAAGGACGATATGGCTACTACTCACAAGCAATGCATTAAAGCTCGATTCAAGATAAGGGGAAACAAGTAAAAACTCAAAATAAAGGGAAACAAATAAAAATTCAAGAGAGGAGCTGAAAAGACCAGGATGACCAATTAAGTTGTTTTTGCCACCTTGAGTTCGTAGTTCTTGGAGAAGAAGATGAATAGTGTTTTGGGGGTTTAATAAGGGGTTTTTATAGTTCAGTCCACCCCTAGGGTGGAGATAGGATTTCTAGGAATGGACTGAATCCTATCCATTGATTGATGCTAAATTCATGGGCAGGATGTGATTTATAGGGGGGTTACTAGTAGATTAAGAAGGACTGCAATTTCAGATTTCTGAGGTGGATTGCAGTCCACTTATCCTTTTTAATAAATCTATATCTGAATTAATAGATAGAAGGGTAAAACAGGTATATGAACATCTCCCAATGATGGCATTATCCGTTTTGATACCATCATCAGGTGATGTTACCAATACACGATAGGAATGGGCTGTGGGGCGGTGATGTAAACTCTAACTTTCTCTATGAATAATAGAACAATGACGGAAGGGATGTAAATGGATGATTTTTTAAAACTACGGGAAGATTTTGTTAAGGTGAAAATATAGGGGAGGATTTTATGATTATCAGGAAACTTATGGAAAGTTTTTATAATTATATATTTTGCCCTTTCATTTTTATTTGTACACGTGCCCCTTTATATTAATAGCGCCATGTAAGCGTAGTTTTTGTTGGATGAGGCATTTCGACTTAATTACTTTTACAGTTTCCCAGCATCAGGTAGGAATGTTGCCCGACAAATCGGTTGAGGTACCAAACATGCCTTACGACTATCAACGGTCACCCGATATTGCTTCGTGTCCTTTGTCTTTCCGAGCAAAAGGCTAAAAGCACAAAAAGGATCGAAGAACAACTGCTTGACCCAGACGCTATGTCGTCGAGGAGCCTCCCTGCAGACGTCATCTTCGATATTCTCTGTAAACTTCCCGTAAAGTCACTGCTGCGATTTAAGTGCGTCTGCAAATCATGGCTCGCCCTAATCAGCGACCCTCTATTCATTAAACAACATCTGAATCGAGTGCTAGAAAACATCACTATCCCCAACGACGACGGCGGGTCCTCCAATTTCATCGTCATCTCTGCCAGCATTGTCTTTCACGTAGATAATGGTTCTGAGACAGAAACGAATGATGGGTCGTCGAGAAAACTGGATTTGCCTTTTCAGAATTTTATCAGAAGTCCATGGGTAGCGGGTTCCTGTAATGGGTTGGTGTGCTTGGCCGACGAGAGACTCGATGACACACCAGAAGACTTGTTTGTATGGAACCCATCTACCGGGGATTACGTGAAGTTGCCGGAAACCCCTTTTGAACGTCCTCCCTCCTCCCACTTATTAATGACGGATATTTCTGCGTTCGGCTACATCTCCGCCCTCGACGAATACAAGGTGGTAAAAGTTATTGATGCTTTTGATGTTTCCAGAAGTCCTGGCGTCAATCGGTCCACAGTTCTGGTGCACACGCTGGGCACTGATTCATGGAGAAAGATTGGGGAAGACGTCTCTTTCCAAATTGACTGTCGTTCCGGTGGACTGCTCTTGCATGGAGGTATTCATTGGCCGGCGGCTCGCTTCTTTCAGGTGGGTGTCTTGATGCTCATTGTTTGTTTCGATCTTGAGGACGAGGTGTTCTGGGAGGTCCCATCGCCCGACATGGGAGAGGTTGATAAGGATTGGATTAAATTGGGGGTGTTGAGAGGATGCCTTTGTGCATTTCTTTCTGTTCATGGAGAAAGGATTGACATTTGGGTAATGGAAGATTACGGGGCAAAAGAGTCTTGGATTAGACAGTTTTCCTTCCAGTGGCGAGCAATAGCTAGGGGTTTTGAGTCGTATGATCCGGCGTGGTTTGTGAGGGATGGGGAGATTTTTCTCAAGAATGCTTCTGGGGAGGTGGTTTTGTATCATCCAATACGCAACAGGGTTCTTCGCCTTCCAAATGCTCGGGATCGGGAATTTAGGGAAGGGGAATTTAAAAGAATACTTGGTTATGTTCAGACCCTCGTCTCGCCGCTTTCTCTCAAGGCTAACAGTGGAGTGAGTAGGCAACTTAAGAGAGAAAAGGAAAGAAGGAAGTTCAGGTGAAAGAAAATTTTCTTTTTCCTTATTTCATTAATTCTATGTTTTGCGCAGGCTCTACTTAAATGTGGTTTCAAACCTCAGTGATAATCTGGGATCTGTGCTAACAAGGGTATGTGTATCTGGTTATTTGAATGAAGCCATCTAGGACCTGGTGGTGATTCCATAAGCATTCTATATATAGAAATGATGATTGCACCACCTTACAAAAAACTATTTTCCTATCTCAACCAATTCCACCTATTTGAAATTGTTCCAATTTCAATGCTCCTCTCCATGAGCGCTAAGTCATTTTGTTTATAGTTTGGTACTTTGATTGTTTTTTCTTGTTGGATTTTCCCCTCTAGAGGCAAAATTGATCTTATAAGATTAGATAATATTTTTTTTTTATTTCTTATATTCTATGGAATTTAAGAATGGTTTTGTTTTTGTTTTATTTGATAATTGTGAGATTTTATTTAAAATGAGGTAAGATGCAACAGGCATTAAACCAAGTGCAAAACTGGCAAAAAGATAAAAAGACACAAAATGAGTCGATAGAAAGTAGGATCATTTACTAAAATATCCCTTATAGTTTTATGAATTTACTAAAAACCTATCTTATAGTTTGTGATTTATTAAAATATCACTAAATTTGCAATGGTTTACTTAATTGACTTTTCATTAGATAAAAATGGAAATAACAATTTTAATACTAGCATCTAGACCTGTTTACGAGCCGGGCTTCAAGCCCAATTTTACATTGTTTCGGGGTCAGATTTTGGGCTGAGCCCATTAAAAACAAAAATATCATTTTTTCCCTCAATAAAGCATGAACAACCATTCTATTTTTTTTCTCTATTTAGTTAATTTTAATTTGTTTTATATACAAAAAAGTATTAGAAATACTTTTTGGAATAAACAACCATGAATCCATACCCTTAAACAAAGTAGGGGTACTTTTGGAATAAACAATCCATGCCTTTTGACTTAATTTTTAGTGTAATCATATTACTATTTTCAAAGATTAATCAAGATAGAGTCAAAAGAACTACTGATGGAAGAGGTCTTTCACCAAAAAGAGATAACAGTGAAGTTCAGGGAAGGCTAAAAAAGAGATGACAATGAAGTTCAGGGAAGGTAGAAAAGGAACAATTTACCTTGTAGGGTCAGCGGTCGCTTGGTTTCAATGTTGATTAGCAGAATGGAAAGATGCATACCTTAAGACTATCTAACGAAACTTGCATGGAAAATAGAAAAAGAAACTCAAAATTGATGGTTCGTAACACTGGAAGAGAGATTTGAGAAAGGAAGAAGATAAATAATTATTATAACATAAGTAAAAACCTAGAAGGGTGAATTGGGATAGCCAATGAATTGTATCAAATCGTAACCAATATTTGGACGATAGAGAAGTAGAAACAGTAGGAGGTTCAGAAACAGACTGAGGAAAGAATGAAGGAAAATAGGGTGGTCTCGAAGGAGGAAATGAAGGAGAGAAGGAAGAGAATAGAAAAGTTGGGGCTAGATGAAGGGTTAGATGATGTAAAGATTGTATCGGTGGCTCTCTCAACTACGGTACCCAACATACTGATAGAAGGGACACTAGAAGGAAAATGTAGTGCTTAATGTGAAAAACAGGGTAAAGGACAGAGAGAAGTTTCAAACAAATTGGGACTGAAGCAGAGTGCCATTCTCATGCTGTTTGAAGAGAATAAGGCGATGATGGATGTGGGCTTTGAGGAGGTAGAATTTACTACCATTGAAACTTGGGAGGGCACTGTAATGATCGAAAATTGGTGTCCTTCCTGTAACTCGAAGAATTTCAATAACCTTTGGCGTAAACCTCTGCTGGAAAAGATAATAGTGGCCTTTGGTGGGGCTCTAATCTCCTAAAAAAAGCTGAAGACATCCATCGTTCTTTCGATCTGCTCACTGAAGGATTGTGGATTAGAGTTTAAGTTGCTTCGGAATTGGAAGCCACGTTATGGAGGGGAAGCTCGAAGGTTGAAGATGAAGATGATGTGATCGGGTGGGTGACATGTGGAAGCAAAAGAGAAGGGGCAGATGTCATAAGTATATAACCAGACAGCTAGAGAGGAATGATGAGGCAGAAGACAAAGCGCCAGGTTCTTGGGTAGACCAGTGTCCAAAAAAGGAAATTACTTCAAATTGTGGGGCAAAAGAAGCGGGTTTTAACTTTAACAAGAAAAGACAAGGTATTTCAAATTCAATTGACCCGTTGGAGCGAAGCGGAAGAAGAGTGGACCAGTTGGTTAGTAGGGAGGTGGGCGAGCCAGCACATGCGAGCTTTCGTAGTCACGTGAGCCAATCGACCAAAGAGACGATAGACAAAAGACCTGATCTATCATCTTCTCCAGCTCGATCGAACTCACCCAGAGAGCAAAAAGGGGCAGCCTGATGTGGAGGATACGACAGAGAAACGATAGACAAAAGACCTGATCTATCATCTTCTCCAGCTCGATCGAACTCACCCAGAGAGCAAAAAGGGGGCAGCCTGATGTGGAGGATACGACAGAGAAAAGAGAAAGAGCGCCCTAATCTGAGGTTCTCCAGGAAAAGCCAGGAGCAGTTCGACGAAAGTGATTCTGAAGAGAGTAGTTCAGAAGAAGAGTTTGAGTCCCCTAGCTCGGATGAAAATTCCTACGGTGAGAGCGATTAAGACCAAGGCAGAGTCACTGAACAGGTTATTGAAGATCTCAACCTAGAAGCTTTCTTCAACCTCCGACTTGACTGTTTCTCTCCTCAAGTTCAGTCGAGCCTCGAACCTACCCGACTCAAGTTCGATCGGGTAAAATGGACGATCTGCACTCAAGGGAGAAGAACCTAGACCAGATTCAATCACAGACAGGGGAATTTAGTAATTATGAAAGATTCGAACCAGGAGACAAACACAATAGCACCAAGCAAGAATAAAGTACCACAACCAGGTCAATCCCAAGTGATTCAGCCGGATTACTCCCTAACAGAAGCACTTGCAGAGTCGAGTTTTGGGGCTGTGGTCAGAGATCCCCCCTCGAGTCCTTCCGCCATATCCACCCCAGGGGCACAAGGTTTGTCAGGTAACGATGCGAATTTGCTTATGGTTACTAATGATGCTAGTGCTGCCCCTACAGATTCTACAGATGTAAACCATGGCTTAAGAGAGACCCATTATATTGAATGTGCCAAGGATGGAGAAGCAGGGCTTGTAGTCTCTAGGGGGATAGAGAAGAAAGTGTAACAGTGGAAAGTATAGAGAAGTCAGCACTGGAAAAAGGGGGAAGTGAAGGTGGAGGGGAGGAAGCAGAGGCGAAAAGCCTAGGAGAAGGCCTATCAGATGAGGAGATCCTATTACTGAAATTGGCAGAAAGGATGGGATTGAAAATCTCTAAGTTAGTTCCAGCCAAGACCCAAATGAAGATGAAGGTCAATTGGGGTAAAACTGGTAAGAGGAAATCGAGGGAGGTGGAAAAACAAAGGAGTGGATGGGGCAAGAGAGTTAAGGAGAGTGAGAGTAGTGGAAGCGGAAGGTGAAGAGATTGGGAAGGGTAAAGGGGAGTCAGAGCCAAGGTGAAATGAAGATAGTGAGTTGGAATTTCAGAGGGTCAGGGAGAGCAACAAAAAGAAGGCTTGTGAAGGAATTATTGAGGAGAGAGAAGCCGGACATTGTAATGGTACAAGAGTCAAAGGCCCTGAATATTGATAGAAAGTGGGTGAGAAGTATCTAGGGAGGCAAAGGGATTGGCTGGGCTATGGCCCCATCTTGTGGTGCGTCGGGAGGGATAGTCACATTGTGGAAGGAGGAGACAATAGAGTGCGTAGAGGACTTAATAGGGAGATTCTCAGTGTCTGTAAACTTGAGGAAGATAGATGATAGTTGCAAATGGGTGCTCACAAATGTCTACGGACCTAATTCTTATAGGGAAAGAAATGAAATATGGGAAGAGTTGGTAGATGTGCGAGGACTATGACAAGGACTGCGGTGCTTGTGGGGTGATTTCAATGTGGTAAGACATCCTGATGAATCTAACAACCCGAGACAGAGGATATCCACCAGCATGAGGAGATTCAATAGGTTTATAGAAACCTTTGAGCTAAAGGAGATTGAAAGTGGTCAACAAAGACTCACGTGGACTAATTGTTAAGAAAATCCTTTATTCTCAAAATTGGACAGATTCCTTGTGTATATGGATTGGGAGGAACACTGGAATAATGTGGTAAGCAGAATGTTACCCAGAATCACTTCGGATCATTGGTCGATTTGCATTCAACAAGGATTAGAGGGAGAGGGGCTGAAGCCATTTAGATTTGAGAACATGTGGCTTACAGTTCTAGAGTTTATGCAAAAAAATCAAGGAGTGGTGGGAGGAAGACAACCCCCAAGCTGATTGGGAAGGGATTAGATTCCACAGGAAACTCAGGAATTTAAAAGAAAAAAAATAAAGGAGTGGAATTTCAATATGGGAGATTAGAAGAAAGAAAGGCAAAACTGATAAGCAGAATTGAAGAGATCAATAAAAAGGAGGAGGGAGGGGCTTTAGAGATAGGGGAGAACGAGGAAAGACTAAATTTGAAAGGAGAATTAGAAACTACACTCCTGAGAGAGGAAATAACTTAGAAGCAGAAATCAAGAGTGCAATGGATTAAAGAAGGGGATGGGAACACTAAACTCTTCCACATGATAGCAAATGGGAGAAAAAGAAAGAATCAAATCTCTATGCTAGAACTGGAAAATGGAACTTTAACAAATTAGGACAAGATTGCTAAGGCATTGGTGGATCACTTTAAATCAATTTTTAGAAGGCCTACGTCAGGAAGATGGGAGTTGGAAGGATTGGAGTGGCCAGTTCTATAAGAGGTGGTGAGCAGAAATCTAGAGATATGTTTTGAGGATGTGATGAAGGTTTTTGAGGAATTCTATCATAGAGGGGTTGTTAGCTGAGGTGTAAAAAAGGTCCTACCAGCAATCATCTCTCAGTTTCAAGGGGCTTTCATCCAAGAAAGGCAAATTTTGGATCAAATTCTAATAGCTAATGAATGTGTGGAGGATTTCATGAAATCTAGAAAGAAAGGCATTGTATGCAAATTAGATTTAGAGAAAGCCAATGACTTTCTAGATTGGGAGTTTTTGTTGGAGGCTCTTAGGAAGTGTGGATTGGGAGTTTTTGTTGGAGGCTCTTAGGAAGTCTGGATTTGGAGCAAGATGGTGTAGGTGGATTAAAGGATGTCTACAGTCCTGCCATTTCTCAGTATTAGTCAATGGAGTAGTAAAGGACTTTTTTAACACTAAAAGAGGAGTGAGATAAGGAGACCCTCTATCCCCCTTCCTTTTTACGATCTTAGTAGAGGTGCTTAGCATATTGATCTCGAAGGCAGATGAGATAGGTATTTTAAAGGGCCGGAGAGCAGGAAGGGGGAGTTTGGTGGTAACTCATCTTCAATTTGCAGACGACATCATTGTTTTTTGTGAAATTGGAGATGAGGTGGCTGCAAGGGACCTAAGGTTGGTGGTTAATCTTTTTGAAAAAGTGACAAATCTGAAGGTGAACCTTAACAAGAGTGTGGTAGCTAGGATTAACTTAACCCAAGAAGAGGTCAATGTTTGGGTAGAGGAATTAGGTTGTCTGCGGAGTGAGTGGCCTTTGAAATATTTAGGACTCCCCCTAGGTGCAAGCCCAAAAAATTTAGGATTCTGGGAACCGGTACTAGGGAGGTTTGAAAAGAAGTTGGCAGCATGGAAGAGAAATTATGTTTCTTTGGGGGTAGGATCACTCTTATTAGGGCCACCTTAGCAAATCTCCCAGTTTACTATCTCTTGGTGTTTAGTATGCCTCAAACTATTGGGAAGAAATTAGAGAAGATAATGAGGGATTTTCTATGGGAATTTAACGAGAAGAAGAGAGATCATCTAATTAGATAGGAAGTAGCGACTAGAAGGAAGGAGTTGGGAGGATTGGGTCTTGGAAGACTGAAGGAGAGGAATGAGGCTTTGTTGGGCAAGTGGTTATGGAGATTCCTAGGTGAGACAGATAGGCTTTGGCACAAAGTGGTAACCAGACATGAGCTCTCAGAGAATGGTTGGGATGCTAGAGTATCTAGTAAGACCTCGAGCTATTCACCATGGAAGGCAATTCACAAACTTCTCCCTTCATTTCTCAATCATATCAGATTTGATCTCAACTCAGGTAACAAAATCAAATTCTGGGAAGATATTTGGGTGGGGGACTCTTCTTTAAAAGCCTTATTCCCTTCAATTTTTTCTCTCTCCTCCCTCAAAGGTAGACCGATTGTTGACTTCCTTGCCCCTTCCCCATCCTTGTCTGGGGTGTTTCGATGGGGTGTTTCTAGACACTAGACTTTGGGTTCCTCATCCTTCAGGAGTTTTCAGTTATGCCTCCTTTTTCAAGTCCTTGTCTTCTCCTGCCCAAACTGGGGTACCCTTCCCTTTACAAGAAGTTTGCTGTCGACCTATCCCCCACAAAGTGGGTGCCTTTTGTTGGGAGGTCTATCATAGTGCAATTAACACTAGTGATCTGATGTAGAGGAAAAGACCTGGTTGGTGCCTTTAACTAAATTGGTGCTGTTTGTGCAAGTCAACTGGTGAGAATGCTTTTCATATTCTTGTCTCCTGTCCTCTTTCTAGTAGTGTTTAGGATTGGTTTTTCTACCTTTTTGGATGCAGGTGGGACACACCGTTGAGCTTGGAAAGATTGTTTGAGCCATCTACTTTTAGATGGCCAAAGCGAAGAGGGAGAATACTGTGGAGATGCACAAGGACAGCAGTGCTATGGGTACTATGGGAGGAAAGAAATTTGAGAATATTTGAAGACAAGGAAAGATGCAAGGAAAAACTAATAGAAAGTATCATGGTGAAGGTGACTTCATGGGCGAAAACACTGATTTTTTCTCAAATTTTACAGTGGATGATATAATAAGGAATTGGAGGACAGTTGCTTGCTCTTCCTCGGCAAAGAAGAAGGTCCTGAAGGATTGGGTGCCCCCTGAACCAGGTTTTATCAAATTAAACTTTGACGGCAGCAGTTTTGGAAACCCAGGAAGATCTGGAATTGGAGGGGTTATAAGAAATGAAAGAGGAGATGTGCTGGGGCTGTTTTCAGGTCCCATTGGAATTGGAAATTCCACTACAGCTGAACTGAAGGCAATGGTATATGGGATACAAAAAGCTAAGGAGATGGGGGTGGAAAAACTGGTTGCGGAAGGGGATTCCAAAGTTATCATCAGTTGGCTAAAACAACAGGACAGCACACCCTGGCTATTCAGAAATGATATCAAGAAGATTAAAAATCTATCCAAGGACATGCAACCGTCAATTAGGTGGACTCCTAGAGCAGCAAATGGATTTGCAGACCAGCTAGCCAAACAAGGGGTAAACAGGGATCACTGTTTCTGGGCCCAACTGTAAGAGTGAAAAATCAACTTAATAGTGGATGTAGTACATTGTAGTGGGGTAGCTGAGGCTACTCATAAACTGTAACCCCTGTAACTTCTATTTTTCATCGATGAAATTTCTTTTTATTGATAAAAAAAGGGGTGTTTTAGTAAAATGCAAACTATAGGGTGGATTTAAGTAAATCTGTGAAACTATTGGGGGTGTTCTAGTAAATGACCCTTTTAACTAATTTGAACTGGCATGGTTTGTGAGGGATGGTGTGATCTTTGTCAGGAATGCTTCTGGAAAGGTGGTTTTGTATCACCAAATGAACAATGGGATTTGTCTTCACAGTGTTCCAGAATTTAATGGAATACTTAGATGTGTTATTTTGGTACGTGCATGCTTAGATGTGTTATTTTGGCATGGTGGGTCCTCATTTAACTGCTTTTGTTAAAGGCTATGGTGAAATTGATGAGCCACCCAAGAGAGTAGAAAAAGGATAGCATAGTTAAAAATACAGAATATCTTTCTTTTTCTATTTCATTCTGGGTTTTTCTTTTTCCTTTTTTCATTACTTTTTTTTATAAGAGCCTGTCTAGATGTACCTCCATACCTCTGGTGTTAATATCTGTATTTGGAGATTCACATCATAAAATCCAGTAATATGACTCTAATGGTCCTAGAACTAGAGTAATTGTCAAATAAAGAAAATGTTGGAGCTCATATCTAGGAGGAATTATCTGTTTCAAGAATGAATATTGAAACAACAAATAACAAGTGGGTTTCACTGATGCAGGATGAAACAACAACGATGATGCCTCTTGGATTTGCCTCATCTAACCTGAACTATGTTTAGAAAATAATGTATTTAGAGGTTGTGGGTTGGGAAACAATAATAATGCTTCGCAGATGAACCTGTTAGTTTTGAGATGTCCTGATATCTCTTTCTCTTTTTCACCTACCAAAAATAAAAAGAAAAAAGATATTTCTTTCTTTTTCATGGGTAATGAGCAACTTCATTTAAAATGTCAGTATTACATGATATATGAAAAAGATCCACCTGAAAGAGATTTCATATACATAGGTAATGAGCAAAGGGCATCTAGGATCCAGTGATAGAAAGAATGGCCAGAAAATTACCCACCTGGAAATGTAAATATATATCATCCTGGGCTAAGAAGACTTCACTAAAGAGCATCCTATGACAACTACCCACTTTTTTCTTGTCTTCCTTTTCTGTACCAGAAAAAGTTGCAGAGAAGCTAGAAAAAATAGAAAGAGATTTCCTTTGGAAATGATGGCAGGAGAAAAATAAAATTCATCTGGTACATTGGGATCAAGTTTTCTTACCTGAATCAAGAGGTTGGTTAGGAGTGGAGAAAATGAGGGAAATGAAAGCTGCTTTTATTGCAAAGTGGTTCTGAAGATTTAGCTCTCAGCCTCAGTTGCTATGGAGGCAGATCATTGCAGAAAAATTTGGGATCATGAATTTTAATTGGGATTCAGGTATTGCAGAGGATCCTTATGGTTGTTCAGTTTGGAGTGGCTTTGAGAAGTTATGCGGTAACTTCATTCAAGGCATCTGTCTGAAAGTGGGATGGGAGATAAGATTATGTTTTAGAAATATGTGTGTGAAGATCGAGCTTTGATGGAGAAGGTTCCTACCCTTTGCATCCTTGCAGAGAATAGGAAAGCTAGGGTGATTGATACCTATGAAGTCCAAGAAGGGTTGTCTTCTGTAGCCTAACTCTGAGAAGAAGCCTGAATGATTGGGATTTGGGAGAAGTCAGGGTGATTGATACCTATTGTTTCCCTGTTCAGTTTGCTCAACAGATTTTACCCAAAGCCAGATCAAGAGTATTTTAGGAGCTAGAAGTGGGAGAAGTCAGGGACTTTCTCAGTTAAGTCTTTGTGCAGGCAGTTGTAGCCAAAATCCTGTTTTATCTCATAAGCAAGTTTGGTTATCCCACATTCCATCCAAAGTGGCTTTCTTGTCGTGGGCTGCTGGATAGTTGTTTAACCAGGGATAATTTGTCTAGAAAGAAGAGGAGTCAGCATTCATTCAGAGGCTTATGTACTATGCGGGAGAGACAGAAACTGCAAATCATTTATTTCTGCAGTGCACTATGGTGGCCCAGGGCCAGGTCTATTCCTATTTCTGCAGATTGTGGAACATTTCCTGGTTTGTGCCTGCAAATTTCTAGGACACTTGCACTCCTGGAAACTGAGGTTTAAATGATGAAGGAGATTGTGGGGTACATCCCAGCTGCAGTGTCATGGTACATTTGGAAGGAGAGAAATCAGAGAACTTTTTAGAATGGGAGCTACTCAGTGGATGATATAATTAAGAAATAGTGGGCTCCATTCACTCGGGCTGGCTGCAACAGACCTGTTCACTAACATAGAACATCATAGATATTTTGATCCTGCTTTGTTGTTTTTATAATGTGGGCAGGGCAAGTGCAGAATGAACATATTTTGTAAGGTGGCAAGAGAGAGATTGCATAAGCATCCTCAAAACAATGAAATTAAACAAGGGGAAAGTATTACATCTCCCCATGAATGGCAACATACAAGTACAAGAGATGTTCCCAATGTGCAGCTGTAGTGTCTTCTGGGTAGTGTGGGTAGCATACTTGCGGGTTGCAGAACCAAGCTTGGAAGTAGCTTAATTACTGGTTAAATGTCTTCTAGTTAAGATTATGATCTATTTGCATTGGATTTTTTTGTTTATTTGTATTATGGAGTATGGATGTAATCAATTTTTATTTTTTAATGCTCTTTCTATCTTTACCTCCTTTTTCTATTCCTTGAGGATGAAGATCTTATGGATATCTCTGTTGCTTTGTGTTGACTTTCACCCTATCTTAATTTTGTATTTATGTTTTGCAGTTCAGAAAATGTCAGAATGAATTCGCCTTGGAGTCTCCCAATGTTGGGGCTGTAGCAAGAGTAGCCATGATTACTGGGACTTGGGATGGAAGATGGATAAAGGAAAACCTCTCTATTTCATAGATTGGTTGTGAAGTTGTAAGTTTTAAACAGTATGTGCCAGAAATCAATTAGACTACTGGTTATAACCTTTTAGCCTTCAAATTTATTTTTTAATCAGAAAATATAAATAAAGTATTACCCATAAACCTATGAATTGCACGTTCATTGCAGAATACATTTTGGATAAATCATTTTCAATGCAAATTTATATTCATCTTCCCATGTTTGTAATTTGGAAACCTTTAAAGGGGGCTTGTTTAATTGTTAAAAAACTATATGGACATACCTTTACTGTCACCTGAAACTTCATTAAAATAATAAAAGAATGTGGTATTTACAAAGATGACAAGCATCTCTCAGCTTAGGCTGGCTGCTGCTACCTACCTTTACTGTCACTCAATGTTTTAAAATGCGCAGGCGTGACGTGAGGCATTCCAGTACCTAGAGGCATGAGAGTGTGAGACGTAGTTCAGAATGTAAGAGGCACAAGCCTCACGAACACAAGGAGGTATAAGTCTCCTTAAGAGGAGGTGGATGAGGAGGAAGAAAGGAGGGAGAGGAGGAAGAAGAGGAAGGAGGATCTCATTTTTCTTTAGTTTTTAATAAAAATCTTTCCTTTCCTTCCCTTCTTTCTTCTTTTCTTGCTTTCTCTCTTTTTTTTTTTCTTTTTTTTCTTTTTTGTCTTTTTATATGAGGTGTGTGTGAGGCACACGAGGCATATGCCTCTAGCATGCCTCATGAAAAAGGTGTATGCCTCTTGCCATCTGAGGCATATGCCTCAGAGGTGTAAACACCTCTTGCATACACCTCAGGGCGTTTTGGGGGTGCCTCCCACGCCTTTCAAAATACTGCTGTCACTATTTACTTGACAAGCATCAATTCTTGTAGCTCTGCTACAAATTTCCCCCCTGTTAAATTCTCATGGCCTATGGATCCTGAAAAATAAAGCAATGATCACCCATTATGGTCTATATAGATTCCCATTTCTGCCAGATGAACCTATTAAATTTCCATGGTCTATGGGTCCTGAAAAATAAAGCAATGATTACCCAATATGGTCTCTATAGATCCACACTTATGCCAGATGGACCTGGATTGCCCCTGCTGCAGCCATCAAATTAGTTTTATCACATTTGTATCCAGTGGCCTCCACAATGAGAGAACAAGAGATCTAGTTGTTGAGGATTGTGCAAACCAGCTGCCATCCCCTAATGATATTCTCTATAGAGAATGGATCAAATACTTGTCATTTTGAACCAAGAAGCTATTTTCACTGTTATTCTCTCAATGATAACACATACACAACTACACCGAGCTTTGCCATTAAATAGTCTATTATTTCTCTCTTCCCATGAAGTCCAATACTTCAAATAATTCTTGTGAATGCATTTTAATATCTAAACACGATTTGCAGTGGATCAATATCATTTTTGTTCTTTCTTAACCTCAGAAGAGGTCAACTGTGAATAAATCAAGGTTATTTTGGTTTCTTCTGAAGATGGATGCATCATCTTCATATGGATTGGATGCTCATAAAGTAGTGCTGTTTCTTCTGCGGGACCTTCACTGAATCACCTTTTGCTCATTTGAGCTTCTATATGTTTAACAATGTCTCATGAGATTGTCAACATGGAACTTCAAAGACCATATGGGTGACTGAGCAGTGCAAATTGGCGCACTGATCTAGACAATTTTGACTGGCAAATGAACCTGCTTGGTGGAATGTAGTTGGTTGGTTGTAAAAGAATTTAAAGATGCATGGGTAACAGCAAGCTGTTTAGAATTTGAGTACTCTTATCTCAAATTCTGGGCAATTTTGACTAGCAAATGAATCCATTTGGTAAAATATAGTTGGTTTATTGTAAAAGCATTCAAGGATGTGTAGGTAACAGCAAGCTGTGCAGAATTTGGGCACTCTTATCTCTTCTTCTTTTGATCTGGAGAATTTTGACTGGCAAATGAGCACCCTTATCTCTTTTCTTCTCTGTTTGGTGGAATATAGTTCTTTTTTTTTTCTGTTTGGCAACTCAAAGATTTCATTTTCATGGTTGCATTCCTTTTTTAAGGTGTAACATTTTGACCAATGATAGCCATACATGCTTATGGTCATACAGGTAGAGGCTTCACTGTGTTTGAGGAATGCTGAGTGGGGCTCTTGGTATATTTCTCTAGTCTTTCCTTCTATGTAATATTTCAGCCATGAAACATTTGGTAAGAAATGAATATCACTTTCTGCAACTATGATTTTGCAGTTTTTTTTTTTTTTTTTTTTTATTTCCTTATAAGGATATTCGTGCTTGAATACTCTGGGTGGTGTGATAAGATAAGGGCTTTATTTGGGAGGACCAGGTAGGAACTAGGAGTGCAACTTAAGCTGGGTTAGCCCCAAGCCCCCAACCCAATCCGAAACCGGAAAAAGTAGGATTGGTTGGGCTATATATATGTATGTATGCATGCATCATATATGTATAGTCCGTGTTTGGTTTGAAGGAAAAAGTAGGGAAAGGAAAGGAAAGGTAGGGAAACCAATACAAGGTTTGTAAAGGTTTCCCTACCTTTCCCTTCCTTTCCCTACTTTTTCCTTTAAACCAAACATAGCCATAGTGAAAAAGTTGGGTCAACCTGACCTAACTCGGCCTGACTTGCACCCCTACTAGCAACTCCATTTGTTTATTTTTATTGCCAATTAAAACCATAATTTTGTATTAGTCACAAACATTTAAAGTTATATTGTTTTAGTTTTTATATGGGATTTCTTTGCTTCAATTTATATGGGCCTTCGGACTACCTTTCTAATGCTAGCCTTTGTTCCAGAAATTGCAACGGGTTGAATGATCTGAGTTTCTAACCATCTGACTTAGTTACTCAAGGTTCTAGTTATTGATCAAAAAACATGCAGAATTGGGTGAACTGTTGATTGTTAGTCTTTTTTTTTTTTTTTGATAATTAGATTATTAGTCTTTGTTATAGTTCATGCAAGCAGTGGATCATTGGTGAGCAGATTTATGTTTCTCACACAAATTCTGGTTTTATATTAGTCCATGGGTGATGAGGCATGGAAATGGAACTCCAAAGAGAGATACATAGATACCAATCTAAGTAAATATCTTCTGTTTTTAACCAGGAATACTTGAAAAAAAAAAGCAAGAAGTAGGATTATATCCCAAGACAATTGTGACTTTTAGATTAGAATAATATACTTTTCTCAACTGTGGCATTTGCCATCTTCTGGCCGGATGCCTGATCAGAAAATAGATCCAATCAGATAATTGGTAAACATGATGTTTTGTACCTCAAAGAAAATGGTCTGCAATCTTTTGCACGAGTAGGGACTCCTGATGGGTGTAAGTGGACCTTCGCAAATCTGCTCTTTTGCTACTTTTACCACAAGTATGTAGGGATATGGTATGCTGGTTATTAACCATTGGAACTGTTCACTGGCGTGTGTTATTAAGGCATTGCAAGAGTCCAATGATGCCTACCTGTAAGAAGTAATAAAATGCTACTCCTCAGGCCTTGGCTACCATAAGTCCAATGTGTAGAGGAGGCGGACCCATACAGCACTGTCCTCAATGCTTCTCAAAGTAGGTTACTATGTTTTTCATTTTATTAGTTGTCCATCATCAATATTTAAATACAACAAACATTATAACATTTTTGGTTTTATTTTTTATTTTTTATTTTTATTTTCAGTGGGGAATATCTACAACATCTGCCGCTTGCTCTGCTCCCATACATGCTGGTTCGCAGGGTTACAGAGGAAAGGTAAAAAGCTGGTAGTAGGCACCCTTTTCATGGAGTGAATCCAAAGGCCTTGGGACCAAGGAATAGGGCGTGGGGGGACATACATCTCTAATCTGAGACAACCAGATGAAATCAGGGAGATCTGTGAAGCCGTGTGCTATCATTGTCTGCCATTTGTAAAGTGGGGAGTTTAGGTAGGTAGGGTTATGCTCTGAGGAACTGGATGCAACCCTCACAACAGGAAGGAAAATTGGTTTGCTTGAAGCCCTTTTTCCACTGAGCCTCAGTTTGCTAAAAATGTAATAATAAAAGGACAACTTTATGTTACAGAAATATATATATATATATATATTCCACTATCGGTGCCATAAAATGCACCTTGAGCTGTAAATATTGCATCATGAGAAATTTAATGTTGCACTTGCATCCATAATGGGTGCTACAGAATTTGTTTTGGGGTAAATTATTTAAATCTCCCAAAACAAATTTAATGTTGCACTTGCATCCATAATGAGAAATTTAAATCTGCTTTAACCTCCCTTTGACCTCTGTAAAAAAAAACTCTTCACATTTGGGTTGAATTATGCTTATTGACCCCTTCTTCTTCTTCTTCTTCTTCTTCTTTTCTTCTTCTTTAACCTCCCTTAACTTTTGCTGACAAATGTGTGGAGCCTGATATGATAAGTCACTCTAGTGTTGGTGGACAACCAACTAGGGTGAGAACTGACAAGTCAGGCTCACCAAGACCTACACTGGAAGTCTGAAATAAGTCGGCTCTCGTTTGGGCTACTTAAAATGAACCAAACGCACGATGTTCTCTCCAAAGATGGAGGAGCGAGTGAGGCCCTTGGCTTCTCCTCATACGACTATAATAAACCAGATTCTGATCGACTTTTAAAGACACTTCAGGTAGATCGAGACACTATCTCATTTCATATGCCCCGAAAAAGTTGAAGAAGAAGTTGGATGGAAGCATTGGAGTTCAAAGACGCCATCTCTTAGCATTCTTTTTTATTTTATTGTCCAAATTACATCCTCCTTTTCATTGCGGGGATGAATCTGTATAAACCATTGCATTAATGGTGCTAGTTTGTTAAACGTTTTTTTGAAAGGAATCCATATGCTTCAGAGACTTGCCCCTTCTTAAGTTCAAGAATCCTTCTTCCTTCTTCGTAACTGCTTTCAAAGGCTGCTCGAGAAATGACATCTGAGTTCTGAGCTAAATAATTGGATAAGGTCAAGTTAAGACTTGTAATTCAGAAAAAACTGGAGCTCTAACCAGCTTCTTCCATCGCTTAATTGCGAATGCTGGGCACCATCCCCTACACCTTCCCAGTTCCCCCTAAACAAAATGCCTAATTGCCTACCTCCTACTATCTGGCAAGACTCCAGAGGCTTGCAATATTCACATTCAACCACTTGGGTTGGCAATAGCTACATATATATAAATCCTGTTTCTCCTATCCGAGGCTCATTATCTTCCATTGATTTTCAACTACTTAAAATTAAAAAAAAAAAAGAAGAGAAAAGATTTTATGCCTTCAGTTCCACTTCCACGTTTTTCTTATTGATAGGAACTTTGGAATCATTCAATTCTAATTGCAGTTCCAAAATGGCAAAATGAAACCAGCAGCACTCAACTCAAGCCTCAAAGCCAATCTGAACGTTTCCATATGAGATTAATGGCTTCATGTAGCCAAAGTCATTTAATACAAGTCGTGCAAGGAAGAGATGCAATGACCTTTTCAAATTGGCAACTTTTCTTAAATTTTTGTACATAAATAAAAGTCAAAGTCTAAGCTCTCATTGTTCAACTGTGTCTGTGGTGGACGACACAGAAATAACGTCGAACGTTGTTGGATTGGAACAGAATACGCCGACGAGTGGGCGGCTTGTGTGGAGTCCATCTATACAGCCAATTTTCCCTATATAATATTCAGAGGAAAGAGGTAATAGGCTGCTATATATATATATATATATATAGAGAGAGAGAGAGAGAGAGAGAGTTTGATCAGATGGCAAAGAGGGCTCTTCTGGTAGGTTGCAATTACCCGGGAATGGAGATAGAACTCGGGGGATGCGTCAATGACGTCAAGAGGATGCACAAATCCCTCATCGACCGTTACGGCTTCTCCGAACAAGATATCACCGTCTTGATCGATACCGATAATTCGTACACCCAGCCCACCGGCAAAAACATCCGAGCTGCTCTTTCCGATCTCGTACGATCGGCTGAGTCCGGTGGCTTCCTTTTCTTCCACTACAGCGGTCATGGTAACCGTCTCCCTCCCGAGACCGGCGAGGAAGATGACACCGGCTACGACGAGTGCATTGTTCCTTGCGACATGAACCTCATTACCGGTACGTTTTAATTATCTTTCTGTTCATTAATTACCTTTCTGTTCCACTCTGATTTTCCCTGATCTACTGAAACGAAGGATAATGCCCAAATTCTGACTGGCGTTGACCAGGATAGAAAGCATACTGAAGGTTGAACCGAAGCTTCTGGGTGTGTGTGCTTATTGTGTGTTCATGTGCAGACGATGAGATCAGGGATTTCGTCGAACTAGTCCCGGAAGGCTGTCGCATAACAATTGTATCAGATTCATGCCACAGCGGTGGCCTAATTGACGAGGCTAAGGAGCAAATTGGGGAGAGCAGCAAGCGGCACCAAGAGCTAGTATCAGATGCGGATTCCAGCTTTGGCGTCAGAGATGCATTCGAGACAAGGGGAATAGAACTCCCTTTTGTAAGGCGCCACAACCACCACCACCACCACCACCACGACCGACGTCATGATGAAGAGGAAACCCAAGAGGGGGAGCCCCAGTACAACGAGCAGGGTCATCGCATTAAGAGCAAATACCTGCCGCCGTCCACCCTGATAAAAATACTAAAGCAGAAGACAGGGAAGAACGAAATTGATATAGGGAAGCTGCGGCCAACACTGTTTGACCTCTTCGGGGAGGATGCGAGTCCAAAGGTGAAGAAATTCATGAAGTTTATCATGAACAAACTCCACCATAAAGGCACGAGAGGTAGCGAATTCATGGGCACGGTGGGAAATCGGGCTCTGGAGTTTGTGAAGCAGAAACTGGAGGAAAACGACGAGGATTATGCAAAAGCAGCCATGAAAACGGAAGTTTCAAGCAGGCAAGAGGTTTATGCTGGACGAACCAAGGGTTCACTTCCTGAGCATGGTATCTTGATCAGTGGGTGCCAGACGGATCAGACAGCTGCGGATGCAACCCCAACAGAGAATGAGGAAGCGGCATATGGTGCAATGAGTAATGCGGTTCAATTGATTATTGCTGAAACAGATGGCAATGTTACCAATAAGGAGCTTGTGATGAAGGCTAGGAAAATGCTGGAGAGTGAAGGATTCACTCAGCGTCCTGGACTCTATTGCTGTGACAGTTATGTGGATGTACGTTTCATTTGTTAATTTTCTTGTCGTTGAGCCATAAATTTGACAAGACAGCATCCCTTCTTTTGCATTCATAATAGAACAGAGGAGGCTTTACTGTTGGCTCACAGATCGGTTGAGGCCGTATCGTATGATCGTGTCCCATTCATGTATTGAGCCATTCTCTTGACTATATTGATGACATGATATAGGCCAAAATGGAAATAAAAAATCATTTATTAAAGCTGTGTTTGATTGCTGTGGAAATTTATTTGCATTAGTATAAATACATAAAGACTGCAAATTCTTGTTTAATTTTATTTTAGATTTTACTTTATTATGTTTTATGTTTTAATTAATCAAATAAAATAAACTAAAATTCAAAACAAAAATATATTAGAATTTTCATTCAAATTATTTATACCGTAATGGTTTTACATCAGTACAAGCTTATTTGCACTAAAACCAAACACAGCATAAAGGTCAAAATTATGAATGCAAAGCAGAAAAAGAATTCTACATTCTTTGTATTTCTATGACCTATACCTACCTACATGGTTTCGATGCGATGGATGAGCTTTCTTAAGTAAAACCCAAACAAAAAGAAATAAGATTGTGTATATTTGATTCTTTGGCGTTAATGGATGGGCCATTTAGGGGTATTGGATATTGTTTTCGTTTCTTTATTTGATTTGTTAAAAGTTATTCCACCAAATAACATAATGGGATAAATGCCCACATGGTGCCACGGTTTATCAAATAAACTGAATTCATACCAAGTACCATTTTATTGTTAATACAAAAACTTAACTTGAAGTTTATGACAATCATAATAACCTCCCCTATGATTTCATTTTAACAAATACCTACCTTGAACTTTTGAGAAATTCAACAAAAACTTTCCTTCTGTCATTGTTCTAGACGGAAAACGTTAGATTGATGCGCCAGTTTTTTTCAAATACCCATTCTACCCTTTTATAAATTATTTTACATACAAAATTACTGAAATAATCCCATTTTAATTCAATAAAAACCTCTTTTAATGATCATTTCAGTAATTTTACATACAAACTTACTGAATATGTTTTTTTTTTGTTGAGTTAAAATGGGATTATTTCAGTAATTTTATATGTAAAATAATTTATAAAATGGTAGAATGGATATTTGAAAAAAACCGGTGCATCAATCTAACGTTTTCCGTCTAGGACAGTGACAGAAGGGAGGTTTTTGTTGAGTTTCTCAAAAGTTCAAGGGCGGTATTTGTTAAAATGAAACTATAGGAGGGACTTTTATGATTGTTAGAAACTTTAGGGGAGGTTTTTGTATTTTACTTTAAATATTTATTTGTACAATATTAGTTTAAATGTTTTTTGCTTTTATTGTTTAGTTGGGGGAAACAAAATTTTGACGTTTCCCTATATGCCCCATGCATAAAAATCAAAAGTATTTCAGTTTTTTTATTATTTATTTGATAAATGGTGAAATCAAATAGTGGTTTTATATATAGTAAACGTGAATGCCTATGTAATGTTGATGTGGTGGTGTTTTTCAATAAACGCCCATAGAACCAAACACTCTCATTTGTCACCCTCCCATTTCCCAATTAATCCCATTCGAATGCAAACATTATTTTTGAGTGACTCAACCTATTTATGATGTTTTTTGTTGTGACCTAGAATGGGTTGAGGGCAACACAATAATTTTGCTTTCGAACCGAAGATTGAATGAAGAGTCTGAGGTCTTATTTGGCCGAGGACAGGTACATTGAACCTGCGAAGAGAGAGAGAACGTCAGAGGCCCTAGGTGCTAACCTAAGACGGAAAATCCAATGGTCAATTTAGTACGGGTGCAACACCAGGTGGGTGAGGCCTGATGTGAGAATACTCAAACGAAGCCATGAAAGGAACTGATTTATTCTTAATGGTCTTGAGTCCTTATTCCAAAATGTTTACCTTGAAAGAGTTGGTTCCAGATAGGGTGTGGTCTTTGGCTGAAGAGCACGGTCATCTAAGACCACCGCTTGTGACTGCATCATTGGTTCCAGATAGGGTGTCGACCTCTGCTCTACGCATCCTCATTGGGTCCGCCCTGAGTGCCCCCACTTATTGCGTGTGCATGTGCGTGTGCGCGTGCTATTGGATCACGTCATGTGCGCCTATATCATTTTTATTACTTAATTTTTAATTTTGATTAAATAAATATAAACTTAAAACTGTAATTTTAAGTTGCCTATTCATGATGATTTTTTACAAGTCAAGCAAAAGTGGTGTGAAACTGAATGGGGATGGGGTCAGTGACTATATCCTAAATTATTACAATTTGCCATCGCGCCAATTCTCGACAGGTTCCTTTTCTGCAGCAACTCAAAGAGTCAAAGACTTTTCCAACTGCAGGGTTGGCTTCCAAGCATAAGCCTTTGAATCTAGAAGGTGGTTTCTTGGAAAATTCTTATAGACTTTTCCACAGCCAAGATGTACCTATTACTTCTGTACGATGCTGCTGACTCGAGCTCATAGACGTTCAAATTCTATGGCTCAAATTCTTTTTTATTGCAAAGTAGAATTCATTTTATTACTTCGTTCTTGGTAAAAGATCCATCCATGAATTGAACGGGAGTTCAATGACGAGTCTCTCTCTCTCTCTCTCTCACACACACACACATTTTACCTCACCTTGAGTCGTCCGTGATGTCGACTTATATAGCGTCAGAGTTTGCTCATCGGCAAGGACTTCTATGGGTATCAGCTTGATCATGGGCCGTACTCTTGCTCAATTTCTCCTTCTCTTAATCTTTTCTTGCCATTCAATCACCAGCAAAACTTTGGATTATCCCATGGCTGACCTCTCAACTTCATGGAAGAACAGCCCCGCCATTAAGAATTCCAAGAATTTCAATTATGAGTACAATGTGGCCGTCAGGCCCATCCTTATCAGAGGATCTTCATCACGTCCAAGTTTCGCCTGTGGCTTCTACTGCAATAGGAATTGCGATTCTTTCCTGTTCGGGGTCTTTATTATCCTAATCGAAGAGGATCTTCTAGTATCTGATACATCTTCACCCCCACAAGTTGTCTGGTCTGCCAATCGAAACCATCTCGTGGGAGAAAATGCAACCTTGGAGCTGATTGCAGAAGGAGATTTGATCTTGAAAGACGCAGATGGTACTTTAGTTTGGTCGACAAACACAACTGGTCAGTCTGTAGCAGGCCTGGACATGACCGAGACAGGAAACCTCCTGCTGTTCGACAGAAACAATAGGACCGTCTGGCAGTCGTTTGAGCACCCAACTGACTCTTCGCTCCCCGGGCAGAAGTTTTTGCCTGGGAAGACAATCACGGCTAGCGTATCTGCATTGAATTGGACTCAAGGTTTGTTCTCATTTTCTGTTACTAGTAATGGTTTCTTTGCTTCCATCAAGTCTGATCCTCCGCAGGTTTATTACAAGCAAACGCTGGACTTCAAACTGAACTATGTGATGTTATTCAATGGAAGTCTTATTCTGTACACAAACATGCCAAATGTTTGGGCTATGTTTTCGACAGCTCCACCGTTGCTTACGTACATGAAGCTGGAACCAGATGGTCATGTGAGAGTTTATGAATGGGCGCAGGGATGGAAGACTGTGAGCGATCCGCTGACAACATTTATAACTTCATGTGGTTATCCTACGATCTGTGGGAAATATGGTGTTTGCTCAGATGGGCAGTGCAGTTGTCTCCAGGGAACTGATGGAGAGTCAAGCTTCTTCAAGCCATTAAATGACAGGCAACTGAATCTGGGGTGTTCTGAAATTACTCCCTTGTCTTGCCAAGCTTCTCAATATCACAGTTTTAAGGAGATCAGAGACATTAATTACTTCAACCTTGCTCCTCCAGACCTTAACCAGACAAGCATGGAGAGTTGCAAGCATGCCTGTTTGAATAAATGTTCTTGCAAGGCTGATCTGTTTAAGTATGATTGGAATGCTTCAATTGGGAATTGCTCTTTGCCTAACCAGCTCTTCTCCCTGATGACCAACAAGAACGAAGGCATTAGTTATAACTTAGTTGCATTCATTAAGGTTCAGAGAACTCCAATTTCACCAGCTCCCTCACCAATTTTCCACCTGAAAAGAAAGAAAACCATACAGCAATCATAGTGGGATCCAGCGTTGGAGCACTCCTAGTTATTTTTCTCCTAACAACTATCTGGGTTATTCTTTACAGGAAGAAAAAATATGCTGAATAGGATGAGGAGGATGATTTGCAACAAGTACCAGGAATGCCCACGAAATTTTCTTACGAAATTATGAAAGATGCAACTGACAAATTTTCCAAGAAGCTTGGGGAAGGAGGATTCGGATCAGTGTTTGAAGGGACTTTGGACAGTGGCATCAGAATTGCAGTGAAGTGCTTGGATGGTCTATGGCAAGTGAAGAAGTCATTCTTAGCTGAAGTTGAGACAATTGGAAGCATTCATCGTGTCAATTTAGTAAGAATGACCGGATTTTGTTCAGAGAAATCCCATAGGCTACTAGTTTATGAGTACATGTGCAATGGATCCTTGGATAAGTGGATCTTCCACAGAAACCAGGAGCTCTCCCTTGATTGGAATAAGAGACGAAATGTCATCCTTGATATTGCCAGGGGACTAGCTTATCTCCATGAAGAATGCAGGCAGAGAATAGTTCATTTAGACATTAAACCCCAGAATATCCTCTTGGATGACAACTTCAATGCTAAAGTTTCTGATTTTGGGTTGTCTAAGCTTATTGACAGGGATCAGAGCCAAGTTATGACCACAATGAGAGGAACTCCTGGGTATCTGGCTCCTGAATGGTTGAGCTCAATGATCACAGAAAAGGTAGACGTATATAGCTTTGGAGTTGTGGTCTTGGAAATTGTATGTGGAAGGAAAATTTTGGGTCGCTCTCAACCAGAGAAAAGTATGTATTTAGTTGATCTGTTCAAAAGAAATGCAGAGCAAGGAAATCTAATTGATTTGGTTGATAAATGCAGTGAGGATATGCAATTACATACAACAGAAGCTGTTGAAATGATGAAGCTTGCTGCATGGTGTTTGCAAAATGATTTCTCCAGGAGGCCTTCCATGTCAGTAGTAGTGAAGGTCTTGGAGGGGGTTATGAATATTGAACCTAACCTGGATTATAGCTTTGGGAATTCCCTAACACAACCAGCAATAATTCCAGCTCAGAGAGAGGAAAATTTTGGTGATTCATCTCCATTACTTTCATCAGTTTTATCAGGCCCAAGGTGAAGAAGAGGACTCTTGCAAACAAATAATCAGATTTTCATTTTCATGACAATTCTTCTTTCTGAATATTTATTTTCTTTTCTTATGACATCAATGGAAATTTATGCTGCCTATTCTTTAGCACCGAATGTACTTTTCTCCATCTGAGCATGGATGTATCTGAAATCAAGGTTTTGCAATTATGAAGATATCTCATTTTCTTTTAGAAGTGAGATGAGAAATGAAATTGCAGGCGAAATTCCCATTGTATGAAGATATCTTTAAGTTCTAGGAGTTGAACTCATCCGGCAGCCAATTTGTGCTTTAACTAGAATCTTTAGAAGTGTGTACTTGTATATATTTATTCTATTCCCTTGGTGGATTTCGACTTCTGAAATTTTTCTTATTAAATAATACGAAATTTCATGGAAAACACCATTGCTGAATAGAGGATTTTGATTCATTGGAAGTTCCAGAGCAGTAAAATAGCTCCCTAGAACTGTTGATTCCTAAGAGCTTGATATCTCAGGAAGGAAGCAAACACGTCTTTCATTTTTCCCAAGCAAAAAAGAGAAGTTTCAAAAAAAAAAAAGAAAAACAGAGAGATAAATGTTGACATGGACAGCTATTTTATACCCTAGAACATCAAAATTAATAATAAATTAAGTATTATGAAATGAATCGTATGATGATAAAAATTCCCTCAAATATTAAATTCAATTTGATTATCTTAACATTTTTATTTTTTATTTTAATTTTTGTTTTTAGCTCTTTATTCACCATAATAGATTATAAAGATCATAGGTGACAAAAAAACAAAAAACAAAATAAAAAATGAAAATTGATGCGAGTTAACGGTATGTTGCATATATAGCAGTTAACAGGGTTGAATAGCCGTCTGTGTCTGGGCACACTGTCACACAACTGACACAAGGCAAAGGTTTTCCTTGGAGGAGTCTGGAACTCTGGATTACTGTCTTGATCACATGGCATGGCTTATAAAAGATGTTCACAGCAGAGAATTAGGATTTGCTCCCCACAGAACGAACCTCAAAGCAGAGAATCGCACCAAATATTTGGAAACACCTCTCCATCAATAAAAATATACAAGGGCAGATATTCCCAATATACGGCTGGGACGTATTGTGAGGTTGATATGAGGAACGCTTTATGAAAAACATATCTGGATTCCATAACTGGTCCAAGACCCACGGCAAGGTATAACTTAATGAACATTCATAAATATGAGAAAGCAACTAATTTTATTGATCACTCTGAATAATATGCAACTACAGATAGTTATATATAGCAAGTAATTGCAAGTGTTCCACCAAGATTTTGGCATTAAAGGGAAGCTAAGCCAGCTCCCTTAATGGTGATATCAAATATTAAAAAAGATTATTCTAAGTACCTGAGTCTTAAAATTTATATAAAATCTTAAAAAATATTATTATATTTTTGTTTATTAAATATTGTTTCAGTAAAGCATCTCATATAAAAGAATTAATACGATCATACCACGATAGTTCTGAGTTCTACTTCATAATTGTCATTTGTTTCATATCAAGAACTCCTAGTTGATCCAGAAAATAGGGTCGTTTGGCCCAAGAACCATTCATGCAGTCGATTCCATTTTACCCCAAACCCGGCCCCTGGCCAAAAATCATTGAATTAGTCAATGACCCGTTGACGCAGTCGAATGACATAACATGTATGATACTACTTAATAGACTTTACACACTCAATTTTTTGCCTGTAACTTTTGTTGTTAGAATGGGTCATCTATCGAACCAGACAGTTGAGCCACTATTTTTTATTTTTTTAATTGAGAGTCATCCAGGCAACCGGTTCCATTTTACCCCAATCCTGGTCCTTGGCCAAAAACCGTTGAATCAGCCAATGACCCATTGACCCGAGTCGTCGAACCGTCGACCCATTTAATGGTTTTTGGTCTTTTTTTTTTAATTTTTGTTGTCAGAACAAGCCGTCCATCTGTTCGAATTGGACGGTCAAACTATCAACCCAAAAACCGATGGTCAAAACAGTTCCATTTTTTGGTTGTATGATCACACACTCGAATGACATAACATGTATGATATTGTTTAATGGACCTCACACACTCAATTTTTTCCCTATAATATTTGTTGTCAGAATGGGTCATCTGTTCGAACCGAACAATCGAATCATCGACCTAAAAATCAGTGGCCATAATGATTCCATAATTTTTTGCTTATAATTTTTTTTTCCAGAACGGGCCATTTGTTCGAACCGAACTGTCGAACTGTCGACCCAAAACCAGCGACCAGAATGATTCTGTAATTTTTTGCTTATAATTTTTTTTTTCTGAATGGGCCATTTGTTCGAACCGAACTGTCGAACTGTCGACCCAAAACCAGTGACCAGAATGATTCCGTAATTTTTCTTGAAATGCATTTGGCAAAAGGGGAGACCACCCCTATCCCTTTAATATATATATATATATATATATATATATATATAAGATACTGCTATTCTTTTAAAACAAAAAAAAAAAAAAAACAAAAAGATAGATTCAAACCATTTAGATTCATGGCAATTTGGCAATTCTAATGAGAGCTACTATCTAAGAGAGAGAACAACACCAAGTGAGCTAATTTGACTCAGTTTACTCAGCTTTCAGTTCAGTTAGGTTTGGTAAATTTACAAACATCATTTATTGAATTAACTGAATTAACTGAAATAAATATATATTTTATATCTGAATTAGAAATATTAATATTAATATGCATTTAATTATAAATATAACATATATTTATATTTTAATTATTAACCAATTTAATACCGAATAGAATCAACTTGAATTTGGTTCGATTTGGTTGATGAAAATGGCCTAATCAAAATATTGATTATGCTCCATTTTCGAACTAAACCGAATGAAACCAACCAAATGAACACCCCTAACTTTTGCAATCATCTTTAATGGAATCATATATATACCTCTTTAATAATGGGATAATCAAATGTATAGATATTCAACGTTTCCAATCAAATTTATCATTTTTAGTGTATGGAATTTTCTTAAGACATGAGAATTTTTATTTTTAGACATTAATTTTTCTGTAATAAAGTTTTAGGTATGAATTAAGACATAAGAGTTTTTTACCAATATAAAAAAGCTGAATTGCTTTGAAAATCTTCCATCCAGAAATTGTTTCTCTATCTCATTCTCGTTGTGGAAACTAGAAGTTAAAATTAGGGTAAAATATTTAAATTATCATATATTGGGTTTTGTAAAATTAACTAACTATATCACTACTATTTACAAAATGATTTAAAGTACTTTTATGACAATATCACAAATACCTCTTACCTAGTAGTAATCCATCACATTCTATTCACATGTGACATATGTGACTATTATAATATTAGGCATCATCGTACCCCTTTGGATTTGCCTTTTACTAAGGTAGACTCGAGGGAATTTTTCCTATAATGCCTTTCCATTCTTCTCAGTAATGATGAGGGCAGATGTGGCCCTCCAGTGAAATTGTGATACGTGGCATCTCGTGACAAATAGGAACAAACTTACGAAGTAGGTGACCCACCCGGGCACCAGTTTGGCCGGCCTGGCGCGACTTGTGCGCGGCCTGACGCACGCTTGCGCAACCTGCGCGGTGCGCACGGCCTACGCGAACTACGCACGGCCTGCGCGAGCTGCGTGCGGCGTGCGGCCTGCGCGACCTGGCCGACCTGGACCAGCCTAGCGCATGACCCGACCAAGCCACCCATAAGGCACCCACCGACAAACCTGGCCTAGACACTGACCCACCGAAAAACCTGACCTAGACATTGACCCGTTGACTGACACAGGCGCCAGCTTGACGACCTGGACTAGACACTGACCCGCCGACTGACACAGGCACCGACTTGACGACCTGGCCTAGACACTAACCCGCCGACTGATGCAGGCGTCCCCCTGACAACTCGGCTCAGGCACCGACCTGGCCGCCTGACACAAGCGCCAGCCTGACGACCTCGAGGAGTTCACCACTGTACCCCGGTTCTGACAGGATGCGACGAGTCTTACCGTTTGGAGGCTTTTCACCCACCTAACCCGCGAGGACTCTGGTATATAAAGACCTCACCCCCCAAAGGGGAGGGGGATGAAAAAAGGGAAGTAACCCTACTCTCTATCTCTCTCATATTATCTTCAAAGCTCTCTACATTAAGAGTGCTAACTTAAGCGTCGGAGAGCCCCCATCGGGAAAATACCCCCGGGACCTCTGATTCAGTTCTCGCAGGTCCTTCAGCTCCCGCCGCCTATGAAGAGGAGGAAAAGATGGAGTTCTCGGAGGTCCCTCAGCTCCCGCCACCTACAAAGAGGAGGAAAAGATGGAGTTCTCGCAGGTCCCTCAGCTCCCGCCACCTACAAAGAGGAGGAAAAGATGAAGTTCTCGCAGGTCCCTCAACTCCCGTTGCCTACAAAAGAAAGAAGACCACCTCATGCTGAGGGCAGTCGGATTGCGCCACACCAGGGAGCTCCAGCATTCTCTAAGTCACCGGCCGCCTAGTAGGCAGTTTGCTACCAGGTAGTTCGCCACCAGGCAATTCGCCACCAAGCAGTTCGCCACCAGGCAATTCACCACCAGGCAGTTCGCCACTGAGCAGCTCGCCACCAGGCAGTTCGCCACCAAGCAGTTTGCCACCAGGCAGTTCACCACCAAACAGTTCATCACCAGGCAGTTCTCCACCAAGCAGTTCGCCACCAAGCAGTTTGCCACCAGGCAGTTCGCCACCAAGCAGTTCGCCACCAGGGAGCTCGCCACCAGGCAGTTCGCCACCAGGCAGTTCGCCACCAGGCAGTTCACCCCCAGGCAATTCTCCACCGAGCAGTTCGCCAGTAGGCAGTTCACCACCAAGTAGCTCATCACTAAGGCACGCCACCACCGGGTCAAATAACGAGGTACTTAGCCAAAAAATTTTACATCACAAAACATTGGTATGTGGCCGGAAACGGTGACATCAATTGGCGCCGTCTGTGGGGACACGCTACAAAAAGCTAAGTTCTCATCTTGCCAAAACTAAGTCCTCACTTTCTAGAAATTGAAGCTATCGCTTTATAGTTTACATTTTTTATGAACTCAGAGACTATGCAAGGAGCTAACAGACTAAGTAGCTCTACCAACCTTACTTTCAATTCAGATAATGCCACATCAGTCCTCTCCACAAGGTCCCGCCTACAAAAATGAGCTCTTCGTGGCTTCCGTGGGAGTTGGCGGCCAACTGACTACATAGGCGCCCTTACTGGTCGAGCCTTCCAAGGCTCCCGTGTGAGCTGGCAACCTAAAGTTAGTAGTGCTGCCCTCGAAGGTCGAGCCCCTAGTAGCTTCTTGTAGGAGTAGGTGACCGGCATTACGAAGCTGATGCAGGCCAAGCCTACGGGCCACATTACTACTTAAGACCCGGTCACCTCTCCAGCACGGGCAAAGTTAGAAAAGAGTAGACCACTAGTCACTCCAAAGCCTATGGGCCACATTACTATTTAAGACCTGGTCACCTCTCTGGCACGGGCAAAGTCAAAAAAGAGTAGACCACTAGTCACTCCAAAGCCTACGGGCCACATTACTACCTAAGACCCGGTCGCCTCTCCGGTACGGGCAAAGTCAGAAAAGAGTAGACAACTAGTCACTCCAAAGCCTATGGGCCACATTACTACTTAAGACCCGGTCGCCTCTCTAGCACGGGCAAATTTAGAAAAAGAGTAGACCACTGGTCACTCCCAAAGCCTACAGGCCACATTACTACTTAAGACCCGGTCGCCTCTCCGACACGAGCAAAGTTAGAAAAGAGTAGACCACTGGTCACTCCCAAAGCCTACGGGCCACATTACTACTAAAGACCCGGTCGCCTCTCCGGCACGGGCAAAAGTCAAGGAAGAGTAGACTACGAGTCGCTCCCAAAGCCTACGGGCCACACTAGTAATTGGATCGGCATTTAATAGCTCATCGACTTACAGGCCAAAAGAAATCTACTCCATTCGCTGAGTTACTATCAGCTCGGGAGTGGGGGGATATTGATGAGGGCAGATGTGGCCCTCTAGTGAAATTGTGACACGTGGCACCTCGTGACAACTAGGAAAACACCCAGCCAACAAACTTACGAAGTTGGTGACCCACCCGGGCACCAGTTTGGCCGGCCTGGTGCGACCTGCGCGCAAGGCCGCGCGCCTGCGCGAGCTGCGTGCGGCGTGCGGCCTGCGCGACCTGGCCGACTTGGACCAGCCTAGCACATGATCCGGCCAAGCCGCCCATAAGGCACCCACCGACAAACCTAGCCTAGACACTGACCCACCAACAAACCTGGCCTAGACACTAACCCACCGACAAACCTGGCCTAGACACTAACCCGCCAACTGACACAGGCGCCAGCTTGATGACCTGGTCTAGACACTGACCCGCCGACTGACACAGTCGCCGACTTGACGACCTGGCCTAGACACTGACCCGCCGACTAACGCAGGCGCCCCCTGACATCCCGGTCCAGGCGCCGACCTGGCCGCCTGACACAAGCGCCAGCCTGACGACCTTGAGGAGTTCACCACCGTACCCCGGTTCTGACAGGATGCGACGAGTCTTACTGTTTGGAGGCTTTTCACCTACCTAACCCGCGAGGACTCCGGTATATAAAGACCTCACCCCCCAAAGGGGAGGGGGATGAAAAAAGGGAAGTAACCCTACTCTCTAGCTCTCTCATATTATCTTCAAAGCTCTCTACAATAAGAGTGCTAACTTAAGCGTCGGAGAGACCCCACCGGGAAAATACCCCCGGGACCTCTGATTCAGTTCTCGCAGGTCCTTCAGCTCCCGCCGCCTATGAAGAGGAGGAAAAGATGGAGTTCTCTGAGGTCCCTCAGCTCCCGTCACCTACAAAGAGGAGGAAAAGAGGGAGTTCTCGCAGGTCCCTCAGCTCCCACCACCTACAAAGAGGAGGAAAAGATGAATTTCTCGTAGGTCCCTCAGCTCCCACTACCTACAAAGGAAAGAAGACCACCTCATGCTGAGGGCAGACGGACTGCGTTGCACCAGGGAGCTCCAGCATTCTCTAAGCCATCGGCAGCCTAGTAGGCAGTTCGCTTCCAGGTAGTTCACCACCAGGCAATTCGCCACCAAGCAGTTCGCCACCAGGCAATTCGCCACCAAGCAGTTCGCCACCGAGCAGCTCGCCATTGGGCAATTCGCCACCAGGCAATTCGCCACCAAGCAGTTTGCCACCAGGCAGTTCGCCACCAGTCAGTTCGCCACCAGGCAGTTCGCCACCAGGCAGTTCACCACCAGACAGTTCGCCACCAGACAGTTCGCCACCAGACAGTTCACCACCAAGCAGTTCGCCACCAGACAGTTCGCCACCAGACAGTTCACCACCAGACAGTTCGCCACCAGACAGTTCACCACCAGACAGTTCGCCACCCACAGTTCGCCCCCAGGCAGTTCTCCACCGAGCAGTTCGCCAGTAGGCAGTTCACCACCAAGTAGCTCATCACTAAGGCACGCCACCACCGGGTCAAATAACGAGGTACTTAGCCAAAAAATTTTACATCACAAAACATTGGTACATGGCCGAAAACGGTTACATCAAGTAACATCAGCATTGGTTCCCACCCCGTATATGAGTACTTTAGTGATGACTTAGTTTCTCTTCTTAACCATTCTATGCTCCAGAGTTGCTTAAGGCAGACGTTGTAGATTACTTTTTGTTGTAAGAGGGGTAAAGTTGACTTTATAGTCTGTTTTCTTAGCTTTGCCTTGAGCTAGGAGACATGAAATCCGAGGTGGAGTCTGCAACTATTAGGTAAATTAAGAAAGTCCGTAGGCCACAGGACCAATTCTTTCCAATACTCTGAATGGCTGCTAATTTTTCTGACCGACGACAAACATTAGAGACTGGGCGAAAAGGCTACAATCTTAAAGGCTGTGTTTGATTTGAAGGAAAATGTAGGAAAAAGAAGGGAAAGATGGTGAAACTTTTACAAATTTTGTATGGGTTTTTCTACAATTTTCTTCCTTTTCTTACCTTTTCCTTCAAACCAAACATAGTTTTTAGTAAATTAGTCATTTTACTTGGAATGTTCTTTCTGTTTGGCCCTTATCCGCTATTTTCTTCATATGCCCTTAGTAAAGATAAGATTCTATTTATGTTATTGGAAGGCAGATTCCCTATCTTGAAGCTCTTCTTCGATTGTTAGGGCTTTCGTAGAGCCTAGAATATAGGACCGCAAGTATGGCTCTTCTTCGATTGGAAGGTGGTGACGTACCACCACCTAACCAAAGGCAACTACCGACTTCAAGAATGAGGTTGATCATTGGTGAAGCACCGCAAGTATGGCTCCAAGGTCCCACTGATCACCTTGGTTTGCCTATCTAAATATTTCCTTCCAAAATGTGCTAGTGAAGATAGGGTTCCGATTATTCACGGTGGACCTTGGCATCCCATGTAAACCTCATGAACGAACGATCAAACAACTCTCTGGGTGGATCGGATGGGATAAAGCAATGACGTGAGTAAACTTTGTATGTTTGTCTATTACAACCCAAATCATAGTCTTGCTATTAGACTTGGAAGACCTACAAAATCCATTAAGACATCTATCTAGGCTTGATCTAAGATTGGGAGTGGCTATAGCAAGCCTGTACAGAGGGCATTTTCATACTTGTGACATTAGCATATGTAAAATGATACAAAACTTACAAAAAATAGAGTACAGTTTGCATCGAAGAAACAAACTTGTTAAAGAAAAAATCTATCTTATTCATTCTCTATTTGTCAAATGACGATGCATATAACTTTAATTTTCTTTAACAGAATCTTGTTTTGTTAACACCCCCCTCCCCCGTCAAGTTGGGCATGAAGGAAACAAATGCCTAACTTGCCAAGTAGATAATGAAATCTATCAGCCCCTAAGGCTTTGATTGTCTTGATTTGAACATGTTCACGACGCAGGAAGTGACAATCAATTGTTATATGCTTCATTCATTCGTGAAAAACTGGATTTGCTACTATATGAAAAATCGTTTGATTGTCACAATGAAGCAATAATGACTGAGTAACAGAAATGTTGAGATCAGCAAGGAGGCGTTTGAACCATAGCGACTCTGTAGTGCTGGAAGCCATTGCACGATATTCTGCCACAATTAATGAGCGGACTATAGTATTTCGTTTCTTTGTCTTCCAAGATACAGGTGAATTACCAACAAAGATCACATACCCCATTGTGGATCATTGGGACATTGGACAATTGCCCTAGTCAACATCACAATAGGCTCGAACAATAGTCAAAATTGATGAAGGTAAGAAAAGGTCGTTGTTTGAAGAGGCAAAAAGATATCTGAGGATGTATAAGGCCACAATCATGTGAGCTTCAGTTGTATGTTGCATATGTTGACTAAGGGCATGAACAAAGTAACAAAGTTCTAGTCGTGTAATGGTTAAATACACTAATCGGCCAATGAGATAGTGGAAACAACTAGGGTCCATAAGTAAGGGACTTTGCTCATCAAACCGTAGTTGTTGTTCCATTGGAAATGATGTTGGGCAACAACCAGTCATGTTGGTTTCATGTAATATGTCAAGTAGGTACTTTCGTTGATGTAAAAAAAAATCAAAATAGAGACTATTGAACCTCAATCCCCAAGAAATAAGTGAATGGTCACAAATCTTTGAGATGGAAACACTTGTGAAGGTATTGCTTTAGATCATTAATTTAATCAAGATTATTGCTAATGATGATCAAATCATCGACATAAACAATGACAACAATGTATGAATCTGAATTAGAAGAGAAGAAGAGTGAGTAGTCATTTAATGACTAAGTAAACCCATATTGCTTGAAGACGTCTGAAAATTTTCAAACAACTGTCGAGAGACTTGTCATAGACCATAAAGGGATTTGTTTAATTTACACACTTGGTTGTCTCTTAGATTAAAAAGACCTAATGGAATTTCCATGTAGACTTCCTCATGTAGATTGTCATTCAAAAAACCAATGTTAACCTCTCTTCAAGGTCTTTCTAGATTTCAGTCGTGTCTACGTATAGCATGTGTCACATTCTTTGATCCAATTCTTTACCTTTGATCAATGTCCCTTCAAACAATAGATCTTAATCAATCTTTGAAGGATGTTATAGTAGCTAGAATGGCCTTCACTAGGGAAAGCATAGGTTTCTTTGAATAAATGTCTCTTGAAGACCGATTGGAAGCTAATAATAATCTTGTTCTCCTATACTAAACCAGTTTTTAATAGAATACTTATCTAAGGTTCTAGATCCTTTGTTGAGTTCTTATATGATGCCCTACATCATTTCATTTGTGGTTATTTGTGACAACTTTCTTCTTAAATTCTTCGATCCAACTAGGAATCAAGGAGGAGGCGATGTAGTGTTTTCTCATCCATCTCTATAAATTACCTGAAAAACATTATTGAATGAGTTGATTTAACAGCATTTGTTGGGTGGAAAGTCAAAATTTTCCACTTTAGAATGTGAATGATGCCATAGTGGTTGGTTAGGATGTGAAACCTCTATCCTAGAAAGCTATATCTCTTTTGAATAGCTACTACTACCCCTAATAACTCACGATCATAGGTAGACCCTATTCCCCTTTCACTTGCATTGGTCTCTATCGTGAAGGGCTCTTGGAAATTAGGTAAAGCAAGGATAGATGTTGTAGTCAATGCTTCCTTCAACCTTTGAAACGTCTCTTCTGCCTAAATTTCCCATTTCCATCCCCCCCCCCCCGCTTTTAGTAGTTGAGTGAGAGGATGAGCAATGAGTTCGTCCATAGTCTTTTATGAATTTTCTATTATATCTAGTGAGCCATAGAAACACCCTAAAACATTTGATGGAGTTGGGTTTGGGCCGCTAAATAATGCTCTATATCTTCGAATGGTTAATTTTTACACCACAAATTAAAATAACATGTCCCAAATATTCATTTTGCAATTAGTTTATTCTTTCAGAAAGTGTTAAGCACTTGTTTGAGATGGATCATATGTTCGCTCTAGCCCTTTCTATAAACCAGGATATCATCAAAGAAAACAAGGACATGTCACCCCAGTTGGTCCCTAAAGACTTGGTTCATCAAAGACCGGAAGGTGGAGGGCGTGTTCACAACCCAAAGGGCATAATGGGAAACTCACTCATAGTGTCCTTCATGGGTGTAAAAGGTTGTCTTATTGATGTCTTCATCCCTTATTCAAACCTAATGACACCTAGGGGTGTAAATGGATCGAATTCGAATTGGATCAGGCAATATCCAAATTTGGATCTGATTAAAAAATTTGATATCCGAATTCAATTCGATATCTAACAGATATCGAAATTAATATTCGAAGTCAAATCCAATTAAATATTCGAATATTCGATTTGATTCGAATCAGGCCATGTCTAAATTCGAATCTGATTAACTATTCGACATGAATAGGATATCCGAATTCAACCGATTAGGTATCGAATTATCCAAATTTAATTCGATTATGTCGAATCTCAAATTCGAAATCAGATTTTTGAATACCATTGATACCCCTAGTGATACCTTGATCTCAAGTTGAGTTTGGAGTAAATCTCTACCCCTTTGCAGCTCATCTAGAAGTTCATCCACAACTGACACTAGGAATATATCTTTAATAGTAGCTTTGTTTAATGCCCAGTAGTCAACATAGAGACACCATCCGGCCCCATCCTTCTTAACTAATAACACGAATGAAGAGAATAATTTTTTTCATAAAATAGGCATCTATTAAGTTTAATAGGAACGACCTTACCTTCTTTAGGAAGGGAATTGTATGATCGCAAGATTTGACTAGCAATAACCACAAAGGTGGTAGATTTCAAGCCTTTCTACTACCTTTGGATCTAGCAAATTATGTGTGGATTCATTGTTTATCAAGATGGTGACAATCTATTGATGAAGAGTCCCTTTACTTGCATGTAGGGCTATTCATGAATTGGGCCAAAATGATCAATTTGACCCAACTCGATCTGAGTTGGTCGGTTTTCTTTAATTTTCGGTCAACCTCAGTTTAAAAATATAGATAAACTGACTTATCGGTTTGAGTTGTGGTTTATGAATTTATAAACTTAGTAAAACCAACCCAAATGCCTATATACAGTGTGATATAGTATAGCCATTAAAAAAAAAAGTGAACTCTCTCTCTCATATGAAATTTCCTACTTTCCCTTTCCCATAAATCACTTTTTACAATGATATAACCTACCACTTTCTGTTGTGTTTGCAACCTAGCCCTTACCCCCTAGGCCTATTTTTAGCCCCTACCCCCATGACCTACCATTTCTTTGATTTTTATTTTAATATTTGAATAAAGTATTCAAATGATTATTGTTGTCATAACAATTGTCCTAAAACTCTAACTCTAGGATTCATAATGATTCTCTTTCTTTATTTTCAAATTTTGATATCATTTCTGGCAAAACCCCAAGCTACATCTTATGAAAAACTGCAAAAATATAAGAAAAAAGTATGCAACGTTAGAACATATTAATGGAGATCTCAGTTCGGTTTAAACCAATTAAACCAAACATCCAACATAACTTTTACTATTTGTCGGTCAGCTTTGGTTGGCACAATTGCCAACCTAAAATGTTCAGTTCGATTGCCAAAATACTGTATAGCTGAACCAAACCAACCCGTGAGTTGCATGGTCCGAGGTGAACTGGTGCCTAAGAGTGTGTTTAAATAAATTTCTGGATCTTCACCTTTTTCCCCACCTTGCTCTTTTTCTCCCTTCAATCCACCCGAGTCACCATCTTCCCCTTCTAGCAAGCTTGTAACCCAATATAGCTTTTGGGTTTTATAGCAATGCTGTGGTGTGTATTTAAGTCAAAATGGAAGCACAACCCATGCTTCTCTCACTCTCTAGCTTCAGAAAGCGTGAGTCTCTTGATCTCAGGGGTGGTCTTAGGAATAATGGAGAGGGCTGACCCTTGTGGTTTGGGTTGTGCGGCTTTTGCCCAAATTGTCTCTTAAATACAATCCATTGTTGCTCTTTAAAAGAGCTAACCGGAAAGCATGATTGAGAGTTGAGGGCTTGAACTTCTACACACTAACACAAACTTTCGGTTTGAGTCCTACAACGAAAACTCCTACCAAGAAATCCTTGTTCAGCCCTTTCACTCGGTTGGATAGCAACTGAAACTGATCTATGTACTCCTACTGTCCTACACCATCCCAGACTAGCTGAATTTTGCCAACTGACTGGTCATATTGGCCCCTTGCAATCCATGGACCAAGAACACCACTTCACCACCCTCCTGTTGAAACTTAAGCTTGCCATCGCCACCCATTGATCTTTTGGAATAGTCTGCAACTCAAAATATTGCCGAAGAAGACGAATCAACCAGCCATCTAGATTTCTTTCATTAAACTAGGGTAATTCGAGTTTGGGTTTCCACATCGCCTTCCCTTGAGAAGTTCATCGTAGCCAATCGATCCAAGATCTCAACCAACATATAACCTATATGCCTTCATGGTTCTTTTCCATTTGACTCGTTCAATCTTCTAAGCTTGCTATGCATGGCTTCTATCCACGAAGGTTGTGGCTTTGATACCAAAATGGTATTGGACTCTCCTCGAGATTGAGAAGAGACCTTGCTCCTACCTCGATCTATAGTAAAGAACACTTTCACAGAGGCTCTAATGGAAATAAACACATACCAATGTGTTTGGTTGTAATGCAAATAAATTTGCACTGCTGCAAAATTATGGCAGTGCAAATGGTTTGAGTGTAAATTATGACCTATTTTTGTTTTAAATTTTAGTTTATTTTGTTTGATTACAGTACAGATGAAGAACAATATTAAATGAGAATTTGCATTTTTTTTCATTTACACTCTCATGCATTTATACTAGTAAAAGTAAATTTGGACTGCAACCAAACACAGCCAAAAAGAAAATGGTTGGTGTCCATTAACTAATGAAAGATGTTACAATTTAACGGCATTCTTGGGATTTGACCATTATCATAAGCAGCTAGAAGTAAAAAGCTGGAAACTATTACAGATGATTAGGGGACATTCGATTGTTATCCAGTTGTATGATCTCAGCTGTCTGTGAGATATTTTTGCTTAGGTCTCTACACATCATCACTGATAGTTGGTTGATAGTTGGAAATGCTAACATCCCAATTAGTTGCCACATCAGCGATTTATATCAAAGTGCTTGAACATTTTGTGGAAAACCCACAAGTGCTCTTCGAACTCAAATAAAGGAGCAAAATTAGGATCTGCTCCTCATACACAAAAGTATGGGAGATGTTTCCAATACATGGTGGGATATGCCAGTGGGGTCATTGTGAGGAGCACTACGACTCTGGATCACCTGCCCACAAGAATTCTGCCCATGTCTACTTATAACACACTACCCCCATGAATTGGAAATATCTCCTCCTGTATATACCATCTGAGGATGAGATATTCTCCATGTGTAACTACGATGTTATGTGGGTAGACGTGGATAAAGTTTGTATGGGCAGGAGATCCAGACTCGAGCACTAAGTGTGGAGCATATCCGGATTCATAGGAGCATAAGAAACACTGGTATTGTTGCTGGGATTGAATTAGAGTGTCAAAACAGAATAAAAAGATATAATTCCCATGGTTAGGGCAAGATCCTGTAGATGGTCAAGTGGATGTTGTCATGATATTTATACAACTTTGAGTCTCTAACCCTAACCCTACATGGCCAAAATCCGTAATTGTCTTTACTCTTTATGCCATTCTAATCCGGTTTTATAGCTATACATGCATTATGCCACTCTAATCCGTTTCCTTTCTATATTGTTTAGAGCAGGGCAATGTAATTCAAAATTGCAAAAGACGAGAAGTAAATTAAACCAAGACAAGCTACTCACGAAGTCTAGGTTCCCACGTAAACAAGCCTCGCACAAAACTTTACCAGTCACTAGAATAGACGACAGTTTCTTTTTTTCCTCGTATTTGGACATTCGTGCTAGGTTTGTATGATTTTTTCGTACTTGTTCCAATGAGTTCTGTATTACTGCGATGGAAGCTCTAACCACAAATGAAAGAATCATGACATAAAAGCAACCCTTGAAATTACAGAGCATGTATGTTTTCATTTATCTAGCTTTAATGCTTTTCAATTGCTATCTAGTCTTGTCTTGAAAATCTGATCTGTTGGGTTTGTTCTGAAATTTTCAATTGTAATTTATTGGTTTTATTTTGAAAATTTAAAGAACAATCAAGTACAAAATATAAATTTTATTAAAACTTGGGATATCTTAATAGTAGCCATAGCTTAAATGTTTTATCTCTCTCTCGTTGGGATCTCCTGCCAACAGAATACCTTTGAAGCTGTACATCTCAATTCTCACCATGAGATTGAGACCTACTAAAAACTGGGACCTGCCATGTATGAGATGTGCAGTGTCGAATCATATTGGAAGAGTGTTGGAACTTATTTTGTTGAGAGATCTGGGCTCCTCTCTCTCTCTCTCTCATTTTGAAAGATGGTGGGAGACAAAATGGTGTGTCATGCCCACTCATAGATTTTATTTTTTTCAATTAAGAGAAGAAATAATTCAAAAAAAAACCTACCATGATATACTTATTTGTTAATGAGTTGATTGTTGAAGGGGTAATTTTTTAAATATAAAACCATAAATAAATAACAATTCCAATTTATAAGCCAAGCCCTCCATCTAATCATGTACTTGCATATTGCAAGTTGCAATTGTATCTGCTAGCATGAACTGCTTTGTTAATACCCTTAAACTAGACACTTAATGAGACTCGTGTTAGTTTAGAATGTTCACAACCAGTGGGTCAGTCTGGGAAGACCTATCCTGATAAGGCTGACACTGTGGTGCCACCAAGTCGGTTGGGGTGGTATGTCTCAGCTGCCAGGGTGAGACCTTAGGCACTTACAGTGTAGAATTAATTGAATCTATGAACTGGACCGGATTTCCAGTATTGCCCTAGACCTTGGAGATTGATGGGCAAAACTGGAAAGTTACACCCGACCCCTAGACTCGATTATGATACTATACTAGGTGTCGGATTGGGTCGTCTTTGATGTACCAATCAGTGAGATCCTTAGCGGGGGTCAAAACCTGGGTATGTTGGGACAGTCTGAGAATTCATCTGAGTGGGTGATCATAGTGACAGGATCAGCACCTTTATCGAATATAGGTAATGATCGGGGATGCACTCTCACTAATAAAAACCAAGACTGCCGACAGCCGATTTCAATCATTGAGATTTGTTTTGCAAAGTATATTTTATATGGGATATAAAAGTATATATATTATGGTTTCTAAAATGTTTGCAAGAAGGTTTTAATTCCCGAAATCCATATAAGCAGAGAGTGCAACACTGTTCCTTACAACCGAGGGAGAGGTCATCTCTTGTTGGGCAGTGTATGATCATTATGGGCTGAGAGGTTAAGTATAAGACCATCGAGGATAATACTTGATGGGCTAATCTTGCATCTGCCCACAGTCCCTGGGTGTTACAAGGTGGCTTGGCCCAAGGGCCACTTAGGGCAAGTGTTGGGCCCATAGAGCCCATTTGATGGGTTTCAGGGGGTGCACTGTCAATAACAGTGTATTCGGTCAGGCCTTGTAACAAAGGCTGGGCCGAACCCATGTGGCTGATGTGTAGATCAATGCTTGGGTCCCACGCCATACAAGAAAGCCCAACTGAGCAACAGTTAGAAAGGTTAAGTGAGCATATAAGCTTAACGGGCCTAAATCCCATTTCGAACTGGACTTATTTAATAAATTAAATATGGACGAATTCTGAGATGGGTCAACAGATAGGATAGGGTCTTAACCCTATCCACTCAGAGAGTCCAGATCTGAATATGATTCAGATCTAAAAACCTCCTAATGAGATTATGAGAAAACTGATCTAATCTGCAGATAAGATAAGAGTTTATCCTTATCACCTAAAGAAAGGTCTGATCTAAATATGATTTGGATCAGTAGCTCCTAATGGGATTAGGAGTTGATCTTTTAGGTTTACAAAAGAAGGAGGGGGCAGCAGCCTTTAGAAGAATAAAAAATGATCAGATCCTCTTCAGAGCTTAAATAAAATAAGAAAGATTTTTGCAATCCTTGCAAAGATCTTTCTTGCCGCCTCCTTCCTGTAGCTGCCAGACATCTAGTTCGATCTCCAGTTGTGGGAGAAGTCAAGATTTGATCTTGACATCAGTTCTTTGAGAAAGAATTGATAGGAAGTTCTGCTCACGTGCCATCCTGTTGTTTCTTGCGATGAACAGAATTCATGGAGAAGAATATTGTTGATTCTGTTCCATCCTGCACTGCGCCATCTTTAGTGGGAACAGTCTTTGGATCCTTCCTTGGGCGTGAATACATTCATTAAGGGATACTATTTCTCCGTATCAAGTATAATCCTCATTAAGCGTCCAATTTAAGGGTATTACACAGAAACATACCAAGGGAACATGAATCAAATATGCATTTTTATTCATTTATAATAAACTCATAAAGTACATCATTCTGATTGAAGCTAAGGGCATACAAAAGTGCCTAACAGTTCGTTGAAGTGGTTAGTTAAAACTTAAAATGTATAGGATAAAACCATAAATAAATAGCAATTCCCAAAAAATCCAATGCACGCTGAAATGTCGATGTGGGTCTGTTTGGGAGAGCCAAGGAGATTGCAAGTTGCAACAGTTTGCCGTTGGGTTTGCATTATTTTGTCATTATTAGGTGAACAAGGAGGATCTTCTTTAACAAAGAAATGGAAAACGAGGTCAACGAATCTAAATCGGGGTGTAGCCCACTCACCTGCTCCAAACGTCTTCAAAACTCTTCACACGCCAGCATTACCTCCTCAAGCTTCATAATCAACTGTAATTTGATTTCAATCTTGGAAACCCATTCGTCCCTGTTAAGTTCTTCCTTTCACTTCATTCTGAATCCTTCCTATCTGAGTAAATAATGAACTTGAGGTGCATCCTGTTTAATTTCATTGTTTTTAACCTATTGACTCCTTTGATCTCTTCTTTTTATTCAATTAATGCTCTCGATTCCCCTGTTGCCAATCTCTCCACTTCTTGGACCAACAACGACAACCTTTCCCATTATGTGACTTTTGGCGATGGATCCAAGGTGAGGTCCCTTCTCAGAATTCCAGCAGTAACCGGCTACCGATTTGCCTGTGGCTTCTTCTGCAACGGTACTTGTGATTCCGCCTATTTTGCTGTCTTCATTATCTTCGTTAACAGTGGAGCTGACATTACAAGGATTAATGTGGACTTCCCACAGGTAGTCTGGTCTGCCAATCGAGACCACCCTGTTAAATTAAATGCAACCTTGAACCTCACAGCAGATGGAGATTTGATCTTAAAAGACGTTGATGGTACGGTTGTTTGTTCGACAAATACAACTGGTAAGTCTGTAGCAGGCTTAAACATGACTGCAACAGCAGGAACCAGCAATGCGAGATTCCTGAATGGAAGTCTGACTCTGTACACATTGTCTTCCGAACCAAACAAGCCAGATGATATTATAATTGGGCCTACGGCGTCGTCATCAATTCAATACATGAAGTTGGGTTCGGACGGCATTTGAGAGTTTATGAGCCGACAGTATGATTTGGGTGGAAGGAAGTAGCTGATTTGTTGAAAGATTATCGTGGAGAGTGTGATTACCCAACAGTGTGGGAAATATGGTATTTGCTCAGATGGGCGGCAATGCAGTTGTCCCGGAGGAACCAGCAATAACGATACCTATTTCAGGCAATTGGCTTATATGCATCCCAATCTGGGCTGTTCCGAAAGTATTCCCTTGTCTTGTGAAGCTTCACAGTATCACAGGCTTATAGAGTACGCGGACATTACTTCACTTTTATGGTGGATAGAAGAAACACAACTAGTACTACTATGGAAAACTGCAAAAAGGCTTGTTTGAAGAACTGTTCTTGCAAGGCTGCTTTGTTTTTTCGATTCACTGATAATGATTCGATTGGGATTTGCTTTTTACCATAACCATCCCAACTCTTTTCACTAATAAACAATCACAACGATAAGCGCTACTTTTATAATTCATCTGCGTTCATTAAGGTGCCTCCCTCATCACATGTTACTCCCACACCATCCGTTACTGAAAAGAAAACAAGCCAGACTACAATAATATTGGGATCCAGTCTTGCAGGTTTCTTTGCTGTTATTCTTGTAATTAGCATATCGTTTATTTTTTATAGGAAGAGAAAGGATGGCGAAGATGAAGAGGATGATTTACATCAACTACCGGAAATGCCTATGAGATTTTCTTATGAAGATCTGAGAAATGCAACAGAGAATTTTAACAGGAAGCTTGGAAAAGGAGGATTTGGATCAGTTTTTGAAGGGACTCTGGGGAATGGCACCAAAGTTGCAGTGAAGTGCTTGGATGGTTTAGGGCAAGTGAATAAGAAGTCATTCTTAGCCGAGGTTGAGACAATTGGGAGCATTCACCACGTTAATTTAGTAAGACCGATTGGATTTTGTTCGAAGAAATCACACCGGCTTTTAGTTTATGAGTACATGTGCAATGGTTCTCTAGATAAATGGATCTTCTCCGGAAACCAAGAATTCTCTCTTGATTGGCAAACTAGAAGGAATATCATCTTTGATATGGTCAAGGGGCTAGCCTATCTACATGAAGATTGCAGGCAGACACTTGGATATTAAACCACAAAATATACTCTTGGATGACAACTTTAAAGCTAAAATCTCTGATTTTGGGTTGTCAAAGCTAATTGACAAGGATAAGAGCCAATTTGTTACCACTCTGAGAGGGACTTTTGGCTATATAGCTCCTGAATTGCGCTCAATGATCACAGAGAAAGCGGATGTATATAGCTTTGGGGTTGTGGTCATGGAAATTATTTGTGGACGGAAAATTTTGGATCGTATGCAACCAGAGGATAGTGTGCATCTAATTAGTATATTCCAAAAAAAGGCAGAAGAAGGACACCTACTTGATATGGTTGACAAAAGCAATGAGGATATGCAGTCGCAAGGAGCAGTAGCGGTGGAAATGATGAGACTTGCAGCATGGTGTTCAGGGTGATTTTGCGAAAAGGCCACCCATGTCTGGTGGTGAAGGTATTGGAGGGTGTGATGGACATTGAACCTGACTTGGATTATAGCTTCTTACCTCCAACACCAGCATCAACAACAGTAGCCCACAGAGAAGTAAATTTCGGAGTTTCAACTCCATTGTTGCCTTCAGTTCTATCAGGACCAAGGTGAGGTGGAGGGGGACTCCAATAATAGCCATTTTTTTTGCTTTTTTCCTTTTCTTTTATTTCTTTCTTTCTTCTTTATTCTGGGGAGGATGGAAGTGGAACCTCTTTAGCTGTTGTGTGCCTTCATGGAAATTCTATTATACTTCTGGAATTTACCTTTTCATCAGTTTCTACCTTTCTGGAACCTAGAAAAAGAATTGAAATGGCTGTCAAAACATCGCTGGAGGATATTAAACATCACAATTAACATGCTTAAATAATAGAGGGGTTGGGTAGAAAAGTACAAGCAAACAACCAATTTGAGGTGTACATATATTGTTCCTTAATAATATGGGTGAAGACTAAAATTCTTGATACAGCTTCTCCAACTATAGTGCTTTACATTTTGGTTTGTTTCTTGCAAGATATTTCCTCAGTTATCAGTCTAATTAAGGCATGGGCTCTTTATACCATTTATTGCTTCTGGTTTCTCTTCCTGATTCTTTTTATTTAATGTTTTGAATTATAAATTTTCATAAGAATACAGATTCAATTTAGCCATTTCTTTAGTTTTGGAGTTTTGCAGTTACTGGAGCACCACCAAATCATAATTACCTGATTTTTGTTTCACTTCGTTTTAGAGGAACTGTACACTATCATTCTATTTTTGAAACTAGGGATGATAATAGCCAATATTTGATTTTCCAGGGTCCTTAGTAACAGAATAGATTGCAAAATCATAATTCCAATGACCTTTTCTTTTGACACTCAAATCTCCTCAAATTGTTTGACATTTAACTAAAGCAATCACTTAGAAGAGTCGTCCATCTCACTTAAACTTTCCAAATGGAAAAGACTAATATGATCAGTAACTCAGCATCAAATTAGCCTGACGGTCATCTACTTTTCTTTAATTGCTCTGCTTGCCTTTATTGAGTCTGATACCCAGAAGTTGTTCTCTAGCTCTGTTCAAAATGCTCTAAACAACACTGAACAAAGTTCTATATAATTGAATGGGCATATTTCATTACTAATTTTATCAGTCATCCAAACAAGCAAACTCAACTGTTTTAGGAATGATCAATGATCCAGAAATGAGGTCTGATTTAGCCAGGAATTTGGTAATTTACAAATGCCAACAGAATAATGAGTAGAACATGGTTACTAAAACATCGACATGACTGGGTGCACATGTTTGTTCCACTTCCACCATGTATCAGGATTCAAGGAAGTTAATTGGTTAATACAATGTTTGAAGAATTTACTAGAGAAGAGATTTAAAATGATTATCCAAACAATGAACTCTTGAATATGACTTTATTTCATTCCATAGCCTCCCAACCCATGGTGTAGTACACTTCAAAGTGCCCATTAGTCCCATCATATCAATAATGATGGTGCAGTAATGCAGTTATCAAGACCAATTGGACGCAAGCAGGCTTATTTGAAGAATTATCTTTGTCTAATATGTTGTCTTGGTATGTTAAGGATTTTCAGTTTGATATTGCTGCTCTTGTCCCCTGCTTTTCACTACCTTAGTTAGCCAGAGAGATGAAGCAAGGAGAAGTGGCCACCAGGAATTCCAGCAAGCTTTTCCCAGGAAGACCAAAACCAGCCTCAAAGGTCTTACAGAAAGCTTAGAGATAGAGAAACTATTAGGACTTCATTTTCATTCCTGTCAAGAGATTTCTCTATGTTGTCTTCCATGTAATTGTGGTGAATATCTAGAAAATATTTACCCAACTACAGTAGCTGTTATTGAAAAATATTAGCATGTTTGGTGTCATCATAACCTAGATAGTATGCATTTTTGGTGTTGAGCTGTTGAGCATTGTATCTGGGTTCCCAAAGTCAATTCATATATGCCAATTCCCAAAATCAATTGATAATATGCTAAGCACATGGCATTCTAGATGCTCATGCTTCTGGTGCTATCCTAGGAAGCATAAGCCATTATGAACTTTAAGAAACTAGAGAACAGAAGCTGGTTTTTGGTGACTGTAGTTCTTTATGGTTGTGATTTAGGACTATACATATTAAGAAAAAGCAAAGCAGGGGCAAAGACATGGAGTGTCCCCCGGCACGGTGGAGGTTCCATAGCGCGTCATGAGCACCGGGCAAAAAAAGGCGGGGCGGTTGATTGGTGCTGCAATGCATGCATAAGGGCATATAGAGCTTTTCAAGTGGATCCAATCCTAGGTTCAAGTAGTACTCAAAAAATTATATGGGGTAAACTGCTGAAACCTCCCCTGAAGTTTCTGACTGTTTCTGAAACCTCCCCTGTAGTTTGGTCATTGCAATTGGCTCCCCTGAACCTTTTGACAGTTGCAAATATACCCCCTTTAATAGAATCCTCTAATAAAAGGCACAAAAATGTTCAAAATACCCATTCAGTTACTTTTGACCAAAATGTTTATTTTCTAAATTTTCACCTCATATGAATGGCTAGCCCAAACCCTTCCAATCTCTTTTCTAAAATAGATTTATTTTCCAAATTTACCCTTCATATCAATCACTCAAAGGTAAAGTTGCAACTTTAAATTCTTTTTTTTTATAGTTTATAAAGTTTGTATTGTTTTTTCTTTCTGTAGAAACCAGCCTCAATAGTAATTGCATGGGTATTTTGGACATTTTCATGCCTTTATTAGAGGATTCTAATAGAAGGGATCTACTTGCAACTGTATCAAAGAGTTCAGGGGAGGTGATTGTAATTACCAAACTTCAGGGGACCCAAATTATATGTAATAATTAGAAGCAATCTGTCGCAAGCTTAAGCAGCTAAAAGGGCTTGTGGCAGATCAAAAAGGACATAGGCTGAAGTAGTAAGAAATGATTTAAGTGCTCATAATTAACAATGAATTTGACACTGAACAGAATGGAATGGCGAAAAAGGATTCATGTGGCCAACCCCATATAGCTGGGACGTGGCTTAGATGATAATGACGAATTAGACAAGGTTCCAACTTTAACGTTTAAAAAGAGTTCCATGCTAAGACCCTCCGAAGTTGCAATTCATGTCAAATTGATACATTAGAGCTAATCTTATGCAACCCAATAATTAACATTTTATATTAACTACTGTAACAATTTGTCTTCATCATGCAATTCATGCACAACTATCATGTACGACAGCCATGCAAGGTCAGTGGCAATGCAGATACTCATGCCACTTTTAACATACTTGAGAATGGAAAGGTGGGGTGGGTGGTAATTGTGCAAGAACAAACTATAAATTTTCTGAACTGCAGATGACCTCAAAAGGGCTAAATATGACCAACAATAGTCTGTAAGTCCAGGCACATGAATGCTGATTTCAAGGGTCTATGGAAGAATTTCCTCAATAGTCAGCCAGTGACTTCGGTAGGACTTAGGAGGATATAGGGAAAGTAAGCTTGATATTTGACCTAGTGTTAAGGAAAACCAAAGAATTAGCCTGATTGATCTTCTTCTTATGCTTTTTAGAGGCTGAAAGCCCAAGACTGGCTGTTTTATTGGGCATAACTCTCCAACAAGGAGAATGTTGAAGATCACAAGTAGTAATATTGTAATTAATTTGTAATCACCATTATGAAGCTGGCTTAGCTTCCCTCTAGTGCCTAAATCTTGAGGGAACGATTGTCATTACTAGGTATATATGGGTAAGTTCCTTCCTCTGCAGTTCAGATTATTCAGAGTGATCAATAAAGTTAGTTGTTCTCTCATATTTATGAATATAGATTAGGTCACACCTTCCGTTGCTGAGGATCTTGGAGCTCCTGTGAACATCTTCTGTAAGCCAATTTCGTCTAACCTAACTTATCAAAAAATATTTCGTTTAACCTATCAGGACAGCAATCCAAACTCCTATTGGGAAACATCTGCCTTGTGTGACAGTGTCTAGACAAAGACAGATAGCTGTTTGTTAACTCACATCACTGTATGGGTAAAATTCATGCTTCGTCAGAGAGCATTCATTTTTTGGCCGTTGTGTTTAAATAATTTGCTACATCAGTATAACAAAAGGGGCATTTCATGGTGAAATGGTAAAATATGCAGGTACACTGTATTATGCTCCCTCAGCCTAAGTAAGCTACCATAGGCATCAATAACCTATTCCAAATGAGCAACAACAATACCACATCAAGTTTTGGCAGGCATACATATATCATCAATTACAACCAACTGATTTGATACCAGACAAGTACACAAATATAAGTGCTTACCTCCTCGGACAACCATCCCTTCTTGTTAAAAATAGAGAGGAGATTAGCTTCGTCTAGGGATAGATCATTCGTCTTCCATACATATTGATCCCTCCCTATCCAACAAAGACACAAGGGTAAACATATATGTGGCATGGGTGAATGACTAATATGGTGAATGAAAAAGATACAATTCTTACTCTCTAATATCCTTGTGCAAGAACCTCTTCACCAACTCCACGTCCTTCACAGCCAATCACTCCTCATTTAATGATGCCCAAAGTGATACCCCACTCACTCTCTGTCACATTAAAGGAAATAATGATTAAACAACAAAGTGATAAAATTGCATAAATATTAGATTTCATTTCACCTTTTTCCATAGCACTCATGTAGAACCAGCCGCAACAACAAATTCTTTAGCCACCTGCCCATCACTGCCCAGGGGGTCGAAAAAGGGACACAACAAGGCTACTTAGAAACCTCTCCCGCTTACCCAAAACATGCCCACGTCTGTCCATGTTCAAACCATTAGTACATGGTGAAACAATCATGCACGAAGCCAGCATGCTTCCCCCAAATGACTTAGTGGGTGAGGTGGGATCTAAACCAATAGGCGGCAAGGTCAATGTGTCATCTTCAAAGGGTGGTACCTCTTCCTTCTGTATTTCATTCCCCTCATCAACAACATATCTCTACCCGGGACAGATATCAGGATCGATGCCACTAGCTACCAATATTCCATGTAATCATTCAACCTCATCCTGCAACCAATCAATCTCCCTCACATAGGAACTTACCTGACTAGACTTCCTGGTCAAGTGCTTGAACTTATAGAATCAACACATCGTGGACACACACCCTATAGCACCAGGAACATCTCCCCACATTAGTCGGGTAATACACAAATAATACAAAATATTTTTTTGACTCTTGTGCACCACGATTTTGTTCCGAAGTGACAGAATCCCAGAACATCGCTCTATGCCTGGCCTCTCATCAGCCGGTACATTGGTGATAGGCAAGAGATCCTACATAACAAGGAAACTAACAAGCCCCACCATGAGTGAAACCACACCATCCACATAGCCAAATTTTCTACACATACTGCAATTCAAGACTTCGAACTAGTCTTGCCGCATCATGCTCCACGAATGAATCACCATCAACACAACCACCTGGACTTTACGTCTCGCCCATCACAAGTGGTGGTGGGATTGATACCCTACGTGTTAAAATCATATAGACACACATAGTTGAATAACATGCCCCACGAAAAAATTTGCATAAGGTAATAAATGGTGTTCATGATAAGATTACAAGAGGATTATCCCTCACCTCCCCTGAGAGATCCACGTTCACTAACCCCATTTCATATTCTACCGGGATCAGACTATCAACCACTTGAACAATAAATAATATAGTCATAACTAGGGGTAAGAGAAAGATGAACACCCAGACATGACAACTGATATTATCATCACAATATACAAGGCTTCATTAATGGCACCTGCCATTCCAGAAGTTAGTCTTCTTAAGCAATCCCTACAACTATTGCCCCACCTGAATAGTCTGGCATGGCATTTAGGTCTGTGAGCTTGAATGATGTACTATGCTCGTACAACCATGCCTACAAATGAAAGGAAACAAATATTTTATTTTTCCAATAACAGACAACATTGTTCCATACCATATTATATGAGAAATTGAACAAATAAATATGAGTATATGACAAAGTTAGCCACCCACCAACAGCGCAACAACACAACCAAACAAATTCCCCAAATACATGCTTTGACCATCGCTATTAGACAGATGAACACCACTAACAACTCTATCAAGTGCACATACAAGGAATTAATGCACACAACAAGCCCATGAATAATTATAATCCCCAATATGCACCAAGACATCGACATCCCACTTTGGGGGAACAATACTAAACCAAAAAGATGCAAAATCAGCAAGCTTAACCACATCTTTGATGGTTTCCTTTGATTGCTTGTGCATTGTTTCCAATAGCTTCTTCTCCGCCAGATACAGTTTCAGTTGTGCTACTTTCTTACTAGTACTAAACAAGCGGTTGACGAACTCTAATTTCGGAATATCCTTGTCCAGATTTGCAGGTTGTCCATGTAGTCTCAAGACAATTATCACAGCAATGTCGCATTTCGTAAATGATATAGATTTCCCACCAAGATTGAAACAACAATACTCTAAGTCCCAACATTGCACCAACTCCAGTATCAACTTTTCTGAAGCTATGAGTGGGATGCAAAGAAAGTTCCAAAAGAAGTGGCTTTGATTACATCAATATGCTCGTGTCTCAATGACAATCTTGCAAGCAATTACCTGAACTGTCTTGTGGAACACCTCATGCCAATCCCCCTAGTTGCCATTGTCAGAAAGCTTTTCCCTGCACCACGACGGAAAAAACCAATTATAAATATATACAACAATTTACAATCAAATAACATTATTTCATTCAATCATTTAACAACATAATCATGGTGAAATCCATTCAGTAAACAATTTCCATATATTCAACAATATCTTCAATAAGGATTACACGTCTAACTTCAACTCTACTCACCCAGGGCATGAAGAACTCCACCTACTGGCGACCAAATCAATGACTTCACATGCAACTTCTACTTTGGGTCATTTCAGTGTATCAAGAAGGTGGAAAATTCAAAAGACCCGCCACCAAATGTTTGCCAAACTTAAACAATATCAAACAAAACATACTATTCCATTGTTCGCAGCATTACAACACTTACAGAAGCACCAAGGGAACTGAATGTCAGGTAATACCAAAATACAAAAGCATAGACACATCAATGATACATTACTTCGCATGATTACACGTATTTACCAAGGAATATTAACATCTTGGACATGTTAAACATTGGAATCGAAGGCAGGGTGAAGGAAAAATTCCTTCTGACACCAATATAATATTGGGGCAAATCTCTCCTTGTCTTCCCCAAACTCACATTCCATCTTTCATTGATTAACTGTCTGTGATGTAAAAATACCCTAACGGTTGGAACCAAATGGATTTTGTATTACCAAAACCAGCAATCGCAGACACCACAATCATCTACACCAAATACCGAGCGTATATTTATATTCCCATTCAATCCAAAGCTTGGTGTATACTTAATATATTCAACAAAATTTATACGATATTTGACCTACTTCCAATACAAGTAACATCAACTTGCACTGTCTTCACTCCCCTCCATGGTTGATGGCCAGAATAATCTATAACATCTGACCTCTGAATAGGCTTCACCAGTGAGGACGAACGACTACAGTGGAGTTGATCACCTCAAAGACGAACTACCACCATCCACCGTGACTGGAATGAAGATGGAATGCAACACCTGCAGAGGGTCAATGTAGGTTAAAAACTGACAGTGGAACGACGAGGGTGATTGAAACCAGACGGCGATTAACTTGGACAGAGACTACCTTTATATACAGTCAATGTACACCACTGACGAACTTGGACGCCGGTTTGCTTGGAACCGAATGCCGGGAAGAGGAATAAGGGGAATGAAAGTGCGGCGAGGTTCTTTGAAGAATAACAGTAGAACTAGGTGGGGGATTGGACGTGAACGGAAACTATGAAAACGGAGAATAGCTTCGAATACGGTCAATGTACGCCGGTGACTACCATGGACGCCGTTGCCTGTAGGCTGTAGCAGAATGGGATCGGGGGAAGATGACGAAGGAGAAAAAAAATCAGAACAGGAAGGTCGTTGTAAGAGTGCGCCTCACACGCACATCCTACCATCCCGTATTTATAATTTATTATTGACGGGAGATGTTCCCAATGCAAGGTGCATGTGCCTGCGAGGCGCAGAGCGCAGAGCAGATCCCATTCTACGCCCCACATGCACATATCAGCATGACTCCGGATCTCTTCTATAAAAGAATGCTCACTTCGACGCACAAGCTATTTAGTCACGGGCCGGGATTTGCAATTATGATAAATGTAGTTTATGCTTGGGCTCAGCCTCACCTGGGCTTCGGGCCTGAAACATAAATCCTAGCTCCTGTCTATACCGGCCTGGGCTGGGTTAAGCTTAATTCTAGGCCAATATTATTTATATATAAAACATTATATATTTATATATTAAATGACATAAAATGTATATAAATTTATTTTATATACTATATAATATAATATATTATATATGATATAAATTATGCATGTCATGTTATAACATTTATATATAAAATATAAAATATAATGTAAAATAACATGTATGCATATGTATAAATTATACACAAAATGTGTAAGTTTAAATGTATATAGGTTAGGCTTGAAGTATTAAGCCCAAAACTGGCCCAAAAAATTGTGGGCCTGATGTGGGTCTAGGCCCAAGCCCGGAATTCCCAAGCCAGGCTGGGCTAGGCAAAAATGATCACCCCTACCCACAACACACTACCTCAATGAATTAGAAACATCTCCTGTGCATAATACTATGTAAGAGGTTAGATGTTTCCCATGTGTGGCTGCAATATTATGTAGATAGATGTGGGGCAGAGTTCTTGTGAGTAGGAGATTCAGACTTGCATTGGGAAGTCGGAACCATCTCCCATACTTGATATTGGGAGATGTTCCAAACACATGGTTGGGTTGCATTTGTGGGGCCATGTCAACTCGTTGAAAGGGAGAATTTTTCTTTCCAATAAATGTTGTACTAGCAGGGCCCTGTGCGATGCACGGGATGGGGCATCCTCTTTGTCCTTTGCCCTCATAGTCAAGACACTCCACCCTATCCCCGGTGGTGGGGTGGGTTCAAGGTGACGCACCTATTCCCTATAAAGGATAGGGAATCCCCAAATTTTCCCCACCTTGAAGCGACCACCTAAAAATAATCCAATTTGTAGATATTTTACAAATAGGATTATTAGAATTTGGGGGTATTTTATAAATGGAATCACAAGATCCTAGGATTATATGAATATGAAGAAAGCATGGAGATATTTTAAAATTAATATTAAAAATACTAATATTTTACTAATTTACCATCGGGTTTGAGGAATTATATGCAAACCCCATCCCTAATCTGAAGCAAAAATATTTTCCCCGTCCACACCCTATCTCTTCCCCATGCCTATTTAAAATTTGAGAGAACTTGCCCCATTCGGGGTGGGGCAGGGTAGGGTCCTAGTTTTGTAGGGAAAATTGTCATCCCTACAATTCTAATAAATTTCTATAACTAATTAACAATTAGTAATTAAATAACAATAAATTCCAATGTTTTATGATAATTTCCAAAAATTATTGAAATTGCTGTTGATTAGCAAAACTGTATAGTAAACTAGTTATTTACAATAACAATAAATTAATATGAATTAATGTAAATTATTTACTTTTTAAGCCTAAATTAATTACTATTAATTAATGTAATGTAATTATAGTATATTAATGTAATTATGGTAAATTAGATTAATTTCAATTAAAAGTATATAATTTGTTGTTAATTAATATAAAACCAAGTATGGTTGAAGTCAACTAAGTGGTCTAGATCGATGTTGATAGATTTAATAATTTTCCTCAATTAGTTCATAATTATTTATTAAAATAATAATAATGGATTGTTATTTAAATAAATATGAAACATTTTTATAGATTAATTTCTTAATTTGATTTTCCTAATTTTTTAATAATTGTTTAGTTGAATAATTATAATGGACTATTATTTAAATACTTTTAGAGAATTATTGTTTTCAGAGATTAATTTCACAATTTTTAATTATTATTTATTTAAAAAATTATGGATTATTAGTTAAAGAGTTTCCCTGAATTATTTGATAATTGTTAATAATTATTAATTTTATAGAAATTATTAAATTATACTAATTAGTAATATCTTTTATGAATAAATAATTGTTGTAAAAATTTAATGAAATTTTATTTAATTACATTAATGATTAATGTAAATTACGCTAAACATTAAAAATTTGAACATTTATTAATTAACCAATGGTTAGTTTTCACTAACGGTTGATAATTTTCAAGTCACCAACTCCCTAACTCGACCAGATCATTTTGGCTAGCCATACAATCTCCAACCGAACTGAATTATCTAGTGAACACTCCTAATTTCAACTAAATTAATAATATAATCTCTAACAAATAAACAATATTTCAATCTCCAATAATGATTGAAAATTTATAGCAAAAATACACAATTTCTAAAAATATATTTATAATGAAAATACAATAAATAACTAATAAAAAACTTTAATACATCTAAGTTAATTAATCTACTTACAATATTTCAATAATATTTATTTTTTCATGTATTTATATTTTATTTTCTTATTATAGTTACTATAGAACTTTGTTATTTAATCAAATTTTCGTTTTTTAAAAAATGTTTAAAATATGATTTAGTATTCAATTTTTTATATTGAATTAGAATTTATTAAAAATAGTATATAAAACAAAAATAATACCTTGCCTTGCTCTGAACGAGGCCAATTTTTTTGAATCTTAAATAGAGATGGGGAAGAGACAAAGTGGGGATGGGAAAAATATTTTTGCTCCAAATCAAGAATAGATAATGGACGGAATTTGCATAAAATTCCCCAAACCCGATGGTGAATTGGTAAAATGTCAGTAGATTTAATATTGCCTTTTAAAATATCTCTAAGTTTTTCCTCATATTCTTATAATCGTAGGATCCCACAATTCCATTTATAAAATACCACCAAATTGTCATAATTCAATTCCTAAAATACCCCCAATTTCCCATAATCCTGTTTGTAAAATATCCACAAATAAGATTTTTTTAGGTGGTTGCCTCGGGGTGGGGATTCCCCATCGCCATTGGATGCCTCGCCTCCATCCACCCCGCCACCAAGGACGGGGCAGGGATAGGGTAGAGTGTCTTGACTATAGGGGTAAGGGACAGGGAGGGGTGCCACAGCTTGTACACCGGATGGGGCCCTACTAGTTATAATTACTTTTGCACTTTTGATAATTTTTTTTAAGTTATAACATAATCTTATTGTTTAATCTATTTTTTTTTTGTTTTTAAAATAATATATAAGATATGAATTAGTTATTAATATTTTGACATTTAAAGTATTTAAAAATTAGTTATTTATAATATTATTTAATTATTTAAATAATACCATTATTTAAAATTTTAAAATATTAATTATTTATTAAATTTAATAACCCATGAGAGTATAATTTATACTATTATTACATAATTTCTTTATCTTAACTATTTAAATAATATGTAATGTATTTATCTTTTTTGTTTTTTAAATTTTATTTCTTTAAAGTTATTATGTAATTTTAAATATTTTGTTAGATAATTATTTAGATATTTTTAATATTTTGTTGTTTAAATAATTTTTATTTATGTTTTTAAAATATTATTTAGTTATTAAATTGAATAACCCATAAAATTATAATTTATATTGTTATTAGATAATTTCGTTATTAATTTTGTAAAATATAAAATTATTATTATTTCAAAAGTTATGAAATTCATTATAATTGTTATTTTACTCTTAAGAAAAAAATTTAAAATTTATTACATAATTTCGTTATTTTAACTATTTAAAATTTATTTATGTTAAATATTTTTTATTTAAATATTTAAAAAATATGTAAAATATTTAATATTTTTTGTTATTTAAAGTTTATTATGTAACATTTTAATATTTTGTTACATAATTATTTATCTGATTTTACTATTTTGTTATTTAAATACTTCTTATTTATGTTTTTAAAATATTATTTAGTTATTAAATTCGTTGAATAATCCATAAAATTATAATTTATATTGTTATTACATAATTTTATATGAATTTCATAAAAATATAAAATTGTTAATATTATGAATATTTTTAATCCTATTATAATTATTTTTTTGTGTTTTTAATAAATATTTTAAAGTTATTAACATAATTTCGTTACAATACTTAAATAAATTTTATATGTTTTAATTGAAACTTTCTTTAGATAGATATAGGTGAAAAGTGGGGGAGAAGATAAATAGGAATAAGAGATAATTTAGGAGATAAATAGGAATTAGGGAGAGATAGAGATAATTTAAGAGAAAGTGGGGGATAACTAGTTTCGTAATAAAAAGGAGAGGAAAAAAAGGAGATAAGCCATGTCAGGTGGCAACTCTTAGTGCTTAAAAATAAGTGCTTATTTGGGCCATTAAGCACTTATTGGTATTGTGGAAATTAGCCCGAAATAAGTGCTTATTTTAAAATAAGGGCTTATTTTTTAAGCCCAAATTTTTAGCTTTTTTCTTCCAAAATTATCCCTAGTTGAATTTTATAAAGTGTTATCGTAAAAGTGCTTTTATTAAAGTACTTGATAAAAGCACTTTTATGAAAGTACTTTTACAAAAGCACTTTTAAGAAAGAACTTTTATGAGATTACTTTTATAAAAACACTTTTATGGGAGTACATTTACAAAAGCATTTTTAAGAAAGAACTTTTATAAAAACACTTTCTTAAAAGTACTTTTACAAAAACACTTATGAAAGTACTTTACAAAAGCACTTTTAAGAAAGTACTTTTATAAAAGCACTTTTATAAAAACACTTTTATGAAAGTACTTTTACGAATGAACTTTTATGAAAGCACTTTTATTTCTTAAAAATGCTTTCGTAAAAATACTTTTATAAAAGTGCTTTTATAAAAATAATTTAATAAAAATGCTTTCAAATGATATATTTTGAAAATTTAAAAGAAAATGAAAGACAAAATACCGCAAATGCTTATTTAAGTACTTACTAGAGAAAATGACTACCAAATGCTCAATATAAAATAAGTGTTCATTTTAAAAAACAAGCACTTGAAAAAGTTAGGTGTCAAATACAGAAAAATATTTATTGGAATAAGCACTAACCATTCTGCCGTGGCCCGGTTCGTAATTTCCCCTCTATATTTTAGATAACTTTTCAAATTACAACAAAAAGAAGGTGCCGTCTCTTGTAAGGAGAAGGGAGAACTTTCCTTGCTGGTCTGATGCATTGAAATTTTTGTTAATTTATTCATGATTTTATACATCTATCTTACCACTTGAACAAACAATTAATATAAATGTAATTGACTTCAATATATAAAAGTTGAACAAGCTTGGGAGCCAACAGTTTGTTTTTATTTATATTGCATGTGCTTGCAGATCCCAATTCTGAAAATTGCAAGTTGCAACAGTTTGACGTGCACACTCGCGCGTGAAGCAGGGAGGATCCTATTATTTATTTATTTAATTTTAAATACCCACCTTGCTCCAAAGAGACCGGATCTGCTCCTCAACACTTGGCGCCTCACAGAATATTTTCCATACATATTAGTTATAATTCACGGGAGATGTTCCCAATGCACGATGGATGTGCCTGTAAGGCGCAGCGCCCATTTGTGAGGAGCAGATCCCATCACTGCTCCAAATGCCTTTTAACTCCTCACAGTCAAACGTTACCTTCTCAAGCTTCAAAATCTGTAATTCCAATCTTTGAGTTCTTCCTTAGTTCCTTCTTCATTTTTGACTCTCCGTGACTAACTCCTGTTAGCTAGCATCTGGATCTCCCTTTCTGTGTAAATAAATGAACATGAGATGGACCCTGTTTCATTATGTCGTTCTTCACCTTTTGATTCTTTTGATCTCTTCTTCTTATTCAATCATTGCCCAACCTTATGATTACCCCATCGCCAACCTCTCCACTTCTTGGATCAACAGCGACTCCCTTCCCCATTCTGTGCCCTTCTCGGATGGGTCCAAGGTGAGGTCCATTCTTCTCAGAAGTCCAGCAGCGGGCTACGGCCCTGGATTTGCCTGTGGCTTCTACTGCAAAGGTGGTACTTGTGATTCCTCATACTTTGCTGTCTTCATTGTCTACACCAACAGCGGGGCTCTCATTACGATGCCTACTTTAGCCTACCCAAAAGTAGTCTGGTCTTCCAACCGAGACCACCCCATTAGAGTAAATGCGAGCTTGACCCTCACAGCAGATGGTGATTTGATCTTAAAAGACGTTGATGGTACAGTAGTTTGGTCAACAAACACAACTGGTAAGTCTGTGGTAGGTTTAAACATGACTGAAACAGGAAACCTGGTGCTCTTCGACAGAAACAACAAGGCCGTCTGGCAGTCCTTCGATCACCCAACGGATTGCTTGGTCCCCGGGCAAACGTTGGTGGCGGGAGAGAAGCTCACTGCTAGCATATCCGCTTCAAACTGGACTCAAGGTGTGGTATCACTCTTTGTTACCAGTGAAGGATTGTTTGCTCGTGCTGGGTCTGATCTTCCTCCACAGTTGTATTTCGAACGGCGGCCGATTTCTGGCACCAAAATGAACAAAGAACCGAGCTATGCGAGATTCCTGAATGGAAGTCTGGCTCTGTACATATTTTCTGTCGAACCAAACAAGCCAGATGACAATATAACTGTGCCTACGGCGTCATCAATTCAATACATGAAGTTGGGTTCAGACGGACATTTGAGAGTTTGTGAATGGGCAACAGGGTGGAAGGAAGTAGCTGATCTATTGACGACAGGGTCTTATGGAGACTGTAATTACCCTACGGTTTGTGGGAAATATAGTATTTGTTCAAATGGGCAGTGCGGTTGTCCTGGAGGAACTACTGAAAATAATACCTATTTCAGGCAATTAGATGATAAGCAACCCAATCTGGGCTGTTCAGAAATTTCTCCCCTGTCTTGTGAAGCTTCTCAGTATCACAGACTAATAGAATTTACGAGCATTACTTACTTCATTTTTCAGGTGGATAGGACAAACACTAGCCGTACAAGTATGGAAAACTGCAAGCAGGCTTGTTTGAAGAACTGTTCTTGCAAGGCTGCTTTATTTGTTTATGTTTATAATGTTTCAGATGGGGATTGCTTTTTACCATCCCAAGTCTTCTCACTGATGAACAATAATGACAATGAAAAGCTCTACTATAGTTCATATGCGTTCATTAAGGTGCAGATATCACCGACTTCTCCTTCATCAGGTGTTGCTCCCACACCATCCGTTACTGAAAAGAAAACAAGCCAGACTACAATAATATTGGGATCCAGTCTTGCAGCTTTCTTTGCTGTTTTACTTGTAATTAGCATCTGGGTTATTCTTTATAGGAAGAGAAAGGATGAAGAAGAAGATGAGGAGGATTTACATCAACTACCAGGAATGCCTACGAGATTTTCTTATGAAGATCTGAGAAATGCAACAGAGAATTTTAATAAGAAGCTTGGCGAAGGAGGATTTGGATCGGTTTTTGAAGGGACTCTGGGGAATGGTACCAAAGTTGCAGTGAAGTGCTTGAATGGTTTAGGGCAAGTGAATAAGAAGTCATTCTTAGCCGAGGTTGAGACAATTGGGAGCATTCACCACGTCAATTTAGTAAGACTGATTGGATTTTGTTCAAAGAAATCACACCGGCTTTTAGTTTATGAGTACATGTGCAATGGTTCTCTCGATAAATGGATCTTCTGCAGAAACCAAGAATACTCTCTTGATTGGCAAACTAGAAGGAATATCATCTTTGATATAGCCAAGGGACTGGCCTATCTACATGAAGATTGCAGGCAGAGAATAGTGCATTTGGATATTAAACCACAAAATATCCTCTTGGATGACAACTTCAATGCTAAGGTCTCTGATTTTGGATTGTCAAAGCTAATTGACAGGGATCAGAGCCAAGTTGTTACCACCATGAGAGGAACTCCTGGCTATTTGGCCCCTGAATGGTTGAGCTCAATGATTACAGAGAAAGTAGATGTATATAGCTTCGGGGTTGTGGTCATGGAAATTGTTTGTGGACGGAAAATTTTGGATCGTTCTCAACCGGAGGACAGCATGCACCTGGTTAGTCTATTCCAAAGAAAGGCAGGAGAGGGAGAGCTATTTGATCTGATTGACAAATTCAATGAGGATATGCAGTTACACAGAGCAGAAGCAGTGAAAATGTTGAAGGTTGCTGCATGGTGTTTACAGAGTGATTATCTAAAAAGGCCATCCATGTCTATGGTGGTGAAGGTATTAGAGGGGGTGATGGACATTGCACCTGACTTAGATTACAACTTCTCACCTTCAGCACGTGCAAGAACAACAGTAGACCATAAAGAGGTGAATTTCAGAGATTCAACTCCATTATTGCCTTCAGTTCTATCAGGACCAAGGTGAAGGGACTTCAATAACAGTCATAAATGTCCATGCTTTTCTTTATCATATTTTTTTTGGAGTTACCCGTTTGTCTTTTCTCTTCATGGAAAGATTTGAAATATTTGTGAAGACATCTCTCGAGGCTATAAAGCACTTCCATGGTTAACATTCTTAAATAACAGAGTTGGGTAGAAAAGTACAAGCATGCGCTCAATCCAACCATGTTTTGTATTGTAGTTAGTTTCTTTAGATACTTATTCAATTATCAGTCTAAGTAAGGCTTGAGCTCTTTACACTATTCATTAATTTCGGTTTCTCATCTTAACCATTGATTTCTCTAGCTTCACCATTCTTTTTTTTTTTTTTTTTTTTTTTTTTTTTTGAGCTAGAAGTTCTCATAAGAATGTAAATTCAATTTAGCCTTTTCTTTTGATTTGGAATTTTTCATGCAGTTATTGGAGCAGCCCCAAATCATGACTACCTGACTTTCATTTCAGTTCATTTTAGAGGAACTGCACACTAATCGTTTTATTTATGAAAAGGGTGATAATAGTCATATACTCATATGTGATGTTCCTGAGGCCTTAGAAACTGATTGGGACTAGGTTACAAGATTATAATACCGATGCTCTTTTCTTTTTGATGGAACCAAGTATCCTCAAATTGTTCAACATTTAACTAATAGTAATCACTTAGAAAAGTTGTCCATGTCACTCTCTACTCCACAAGCCAAAATATATATATATATATATATATATATATCCAAACAGCGAAAGCTAATATGACCAGTAGGCGGTAACTCAGCATCAAATTGGCCTATGGTCTTACACCTTTTCTAACTGCTCTGTATGCCTTTCTCGAGCTCGATACCCAGAAGCTGTTCTCAAGATAAATGCAAAAGGCTCTAGAATCAGTGAACAATGTTGTGTATAATTATTGAACGGGCATATTTCCCTACTAATATCATCAGTCAGCCAAACAAGCCAGCTCAAATGTTCAAGGAATCTTCAACTATCCAGAAATGAGGTCTGACTTAGGCAGGCATTTCGTAATTTAAAAATTCCATCAGAATGATGAGTGGAATGTTGTTACTGAAACATTGACAGGATTGGATGCACATGTTTATTCCACCATGTATCAGGATTCAAGGAAGTTACTTAATTGGTTACTGCATTGTTTGAAGAAATGAGACTTAAAATGATTAGCCAATTCATGATTTCTTGAAGATGAGTTTATCTCAAACCATGGTATGGTACACTTAAAAAGCATCAATTATTTCTATCAAAGAAGCAAAAAATGATGGTTTAGATGTCAAGAACTATTGGATAGTTCCAAGCAGGATTATTTGTCTCAGTGTGGTTGAGAATTTTCAGCTTGGTATTGCCGCTATAGTGCCCTACTTTTCACTGCTTGAGTTAGCCAGGGTCGGATTTCCTGTCCACACAAATTCTGCCCACGTCTACCCACATAACATCGCAGTCACACATGGAGAACATCTCATCCTCTAACGTAGACAGAGTTCTTATGGGCAGGAAATCCGGAGTCATTTTTATTGTTGAATGTATTTGGGATCAGAGTTAATTAATAATTTGATATGCCAATTCGCAAAGCCTATAGATAATATGCTAAATCCATATCACATCTACATGCTCATGCTTCTATTGCTAGGCAAAGGAAATTAAGGCATAATGAACTTTAAGAAGCTTTTTTCTTTCTTTCTTTCTTTCTTTTTCTTGAGAGAGGGGAGGGGGAGGGGCTATACATATTAAGAAAAAGCACCATTAAGAAGGGGCAAATACATGGAGTGGCTATAGCTCTGTGCTGCAGTGTAACATAAAGGTATCTAACATGGCTTAGATGATCATGAAGTCATGATTATAAATTAGACAGGGCTCTAACTTCAAACAGAGTTCCATGCTAAGCCACTCCAAAATCCCCTTTCTGTATGAAGATGTCATCGAGTTTAAGAATTTACCTCATCCAACATGGATTTGATAAATGGTTTTCAGGTCATTTTTTATTTTTCAAAATATCATGGTTTGATCCATTCAAACTGGGTGATCAAACCATTGACCCAGAAACCAGTGGCTAAAGAGGTTTCGTTTTGGGTCGATTTTTTAAAATTTGCTTGTTTGGCTTAATTTACTTATTTAGATCAATTATCTTTGCTTATTTAATTTAATTAATTAACTATGTTTGCTTAATTAATTTATTTAATTGCTTAATTTGCATAATCATCTTAATTAGTGTAACTTAATTAAGTAAATTAAATACTTCAGGGTAGTTTAATTAGACCTTTAAGTTATTTACTTAATTAACTTTATTAAATTTATTTTTCTTATAAATTCAGTAGAGTAAGAGAGTTGGAATCTTGGTGGCAAATATTCGGCCTCCAAGAGGAAGGGAATTGAAAGTAATTTGTCAAAGTACTGTTCTCTTATTATACCAGCCTTATATGATTTGGTTTGGTTTCACTTAGGTTATGTTTGGTTTGAAGGAAAAGGTAGGTAAACCTATACAAGGTTTGTAAAGGTTTTCCTACCTTCCTTACTTTTCCTTCAAACCAAACACATCCTTACTTCACAGATATACTAGATCTAGAATTTTAATAAAAGTGCCAACTGCCCAAAATTTTTAACTAATGAAGGGGATTTTTGTGTCAAGTGGGACTACCCCACATGGTATGGTATATTTAAGTAGTTTAATAAAACCAAGCCGGATTGATCAAATAGAATAGCACGCCAATGGGCCTTAGCCTACATGAACCCTTTTTGTTTTTTCGTTGAAGACTGGCTAGTATGTCCCCTTCTTCATCTCCACTACTAATCTATACTGATCAATTAACCCATATAAATAAAAAAAAAAAAAAAATTCAGCACTACACTGTACATTCTCTATTTACAGTTTTATAGAGATTCCACAAAGATCATTTTCTACCCATAACAACTCTACCCACACCTACCCACGTGAGATTGCAGCCACATGCATGGAGAACATCTCATGTTCTTATATGTTATTATATGCATGGAGACTCAATGCACGGAGATAGTGTTTTGTGAATAGATGTGGATAGAGTTCTTGTGGGTAGTGGGTAGGAGATCCTGAATCCAAAGAGCATCCTTTAACAGATCAAGAATTTGAGGGGAAGGTTCAAAAAGCCTTTTTGGATCTGGATCAAACATGGACTAAGTTTACTACCCCACCAGTATATTTATTGGTTTCTCCATATTTGTGCTTGACAACGATGTTCCAATCCTTTTCCACCATATCCATAACACATCTGAAAAGTTCATTGAAATGGACTCCCTCTCCAAAAGCTTGTCTATTAAAAGTCACTTTCTATCATGTTTTTCAAAACTGAATTGGACCAGATGGTCATACTAGAAAACCGGGAATCAGTCAGGTGACCGGTTCCGTTTTACCCCAAAAATATTTATTTGGTCAGCAAACTGTTGACCTGGGCAGTTGAACCATTCAAGTCGTTCAGCAGTTTTGGTTGTTTTTTATTTTTTAATTTTTTTTTTGTCAAAATGAGCTATCTGTTCAACCCAAGGACTGGATCCTTGACCAGTTCATTGTCCGGTTCGATTTTAAAAACCTTGCTTTCTATATTCATTTTCACCCAGAAGTCCAATATAGTTGTAAAACACATATATTTTGAATAAAGTCCAGTTTTTTTGTACATTTACATGTGTTAATGGGTATATTCTTATGAAATGTCCTTAATCTGCATTCATTGATGGATCTATATAGAAGTTGGGGGTCATACTGAGATTTGCAAAAAGTTTTATATAATTATAAAAATTATGAAGAAATTTAGATATTTTTTATAATTACCCCCACTCAAATAAAATAATAGGGAGTTACAAAGAACATTTGGCTTCTTAAATGGGGTCATTTTATTAAAGGTGAATAGGTAAGAAATAAAGAAAAAAATTATACAAGAATAAAAACTATGTCTCTATTCCATATTGACTAAGTTATGAGGTTTGGGATTTAGGATTTTAATTTTTATGCTTTTCTTTCCTTTTGTATTTTTTACCATTTGGCATCCTTCAACACCTCAATCTCATCCCTCTACTTCATCTCCCCAAACTTAGAGATGACACTTTTCCTCATCCTCATTGGGTACCCATCCTCCCCATTGGATATACCCTTCCCCCATCGATCAAAGGTCCTAGATCCACCATTATCCACATTATAGGTTTGTGATGATCATATTTATGATCAGAGATGGTCATGAAACTGAATGTAGTCCAAATGTTTTAACTAGTGGGTAAGTTTGTATAGTTTATCTTGAAGAGGTTGACATACTCAAGTTGCTTTATGAGAATAGTTTGTTTCAACTACTAGGGTTAGATCTAAAGCATTAATGTGGGTATTTATAAAATGTTGAACCAACACACTTAAGCTACTTTGTGAGAAGGAGTAGTTTATCTCATCTACATACTAGAGTTAAATCTAAAGCATCAATGTGGGTATTTATGAAATGCTGAACTAGACCATTTCTAGTTGATTTTTAGAATTTGCGATTGATGAAACCTTTGGATTGTTGTAGATAGTCTATAATAATAATAATATGCCAAATCTAAGAGGCATCTACTTTTGATATGCCAACTACTTAGATCCTCCTAGGATCTGCACTTGGGTATGTGTCAATGATTATTGTGATAGGATCTGTCACTCTGCCAAATAAAGTGAATGCCCTAGGAATGCTTTCTTTGATGAATATCTAAATTCGTTGATAGTTAATTTCAAATTGATCTCAAATTAGCAATTTCTTGGGATCCATCATGGTAAGAAACATAGCCCCTGCTCTTGTAAAAGGAAAAGTCATTTTCTCATATCTAGTGTTGAGTATTATTGACAAAGGGATTATATTATGCCATACTAATGTGATGGACACTATTCACTTAGGACCAACGGATTTGGACTTTGAGGGTGGCAAAGCTGAAACATAAAGGGGGCGTTCTTTTTCTAGATTTTGAGAGGGGGGAAAGTTGGTCAATGGGATTGTGATTCCCATTGACCAATAATCTCATGTTCTTTTTTTAGGCCCCATTTAGTTCGCAGGAATAAGGGTTTGGAATCGGAATTGGAATGGGTTATTTTGATTCCAATTGTTTGGTTAGGTGGAATTGGAATCCCATTCCCATTCCTGCTGATTTTAATTCTCATTCCCATTCTTGTCTGAATCAAACAGATTATGGGAATGGACCATTCCAATTCTGATTCTGGAGGATTTTGATTCCAATTCCGAATTCAACTGTGAACCAAACAGACCCTTAGATTTATGTGGGAATTAAGAAAAGTTTATTTTCTTAGTATCTATTTCCTAGGTGGTTAAATAACTTTCTCACATTGGGGGAAAGTTGTCAACACTTGAATGGGACAAAAATGTCTCTTATAATAATGGATTTTTATTTTTAAAATGATCATTGTCTTGTTTGCATGAAAAATAAAAGAACATGAGTAAATGCACTTATCCGTATAAGTCTTTCCTAGGAAACACAAAAGCAAACAGGACCAAAGTGTAAGACACAATAATCCTAATTATAGGCCTAATGGGCATGGGCGAATTCTCACTTGCTAAGTGAGAATTTGGCCATATGGGTCCCACTCATGTTAGGATTAGTTCCTAACTTCTGGAGTAACCTATTTTGGTTCTAAGTAGACTCCTGCAGGTCCCACACGATACAAGCTAACTCTTTCACATTTCTCTTTGAGCTGAATAAGGATTTATGGACTGATTTGTTTCGAGTTAAAGTCCTAACAATTACTAGATATAGTTTGGTTAGGAAAGGTGGTACATGGGTTCTCTCAATTCAATTGGGATTTGTTCTTGGTTTTATAAGACCAAATAAAAGTTTTTATAAGGGTGGTATAGTCAGCTCTATTGCCTTCACCTCCTTGCCAAAAACTGTCCATCAAGTTTAGCAAACTAATTGCCAAAAGTCAATCCTATCACTGATCAATTGCAATTGACATTTGATCAACCACTGAACTGTGAGCTTTGGAACAACCAAGATTGAACTGTTACAAATGTTGGGAGGTATGCCATTCTTCCAAGAATTTATCATTCACATTAGAGAAGCCATTGGAAGTTCAAGGGCATTGATATGCCAACTTCATCTTAATCAATTGGAACAATTACTTTTTCTTTCATTCGTAGGCAATTTACTCTATTAGTTAATTACTTAGGGGACATTCATTTTTAGGATTTTGAGAGGGGAAAAGTTGTTCACCAGGAAACCTATGTTCTTTTTTCAAATTTATGTAGGAAAAGTTTGTCTTTCTGGGTACCACTTATATGGAAAGTTATACCCATCTCCTAGGTGGGTAAATCAACTTTCCCAATTAGGAAAAAGTTGTCAATACTTGGATGGGACAAAAATGCCCCTTTAATAATGAAATTTAATGGCTAAAATAATCATTATATTATTTACCTGGAAAGTAAAAGAATATGGATACATGCACTTACCTAGATAAATATTTTCCAAAAACCATTTACCTGGATAAATGCATTTACCCAAATAAATAGCTTAACAAAAAGTGAACGGACCCTTAGTTGTAAGTGTTATCATTGGAACTTCATGGGGAATGGATTTCGTCTCCCCCTATTTGTATTTGCCATCTCTATTAAAGAATTAAGTCTGGTTTGTCAAAGAAAAAAAAACTGAACACGCCTCTTAGCTCTGACCAATCTAATTTTGCTCACAACTGATCCCCTCTTGAATCAAATTATAAAACAAATAAATAAATAAATATGCTAAGCAGGGAATGATATTGAAGTGATTGAGATGTGAAAAGTACATACAATGAACTTTAATTTGTTTTTTGATACGTGAACTTTAATTTGTTTATATTTCTTAATAATTAGGAATGAACATTAGTTATGTTAATGTATATAGCACTATTGTGTTGGTGCCTTAAATTTTTGTTGCAATCTTGTTTCATTATCCTCACCCAAATAACTTGAAAGCAAAATTTTATAATGGTCTATGGTGGAAGCAAAAAGGGCTTAATTGGGCCCCATAGGGTATGGACTTTTAGAGATAAGTGGAGATTGGTAGTTCTAAGTCTCAAAGTTAGGTGAATCTTGCAGTTTATCCAATTTCACAGCTAGCCTAGGATTCGCGAGATCAAATCAACCCCCCCCCCCCAAGACTATGCCCCATAATGTCCTACAGCACATCCCTGCCATGTATTGGGAACATCTTCCAATGATAATACCAGAAACGATGATGTCATCATTTGGAGATGTTCCTAATATATGGTGGCTAGGGATGTATTGTGGGGCACAACCTTGTGGGGGGCTAATTTGAACTCAGAATTGTTAGACAGTTTTGTATGCCCTTAGTTTCAATCCAATTTGATGTACTTTTGACATTTAGTGTAAATAAACAAAGTACATGTTTGATTCATGTTGTTTGGTATATTTCTTTGTAAGACCCTAAAACTGGACATTTATAGAGACTCATGTTAGTTTTAAATATTCACAGGGAGATTTATCCTGTCAAGGCTGATACTGATGTGACACCAAGTGTTGGGATGGCTTGTCTCGGCCATCAAGGTAAGACCCAAGACACATGCAGTATGAGATTGCTTGAATCCTTGAACTAGACCAGATTTCCAGTATTGCCCTAGACCTTGGAGATAGATGGGCAAAACTAAAAAGTTACACCTGACCCCTGGGCTCGATTATGACACTTCACTAGGTGTCGGATCAGGCTGTCTTTGATATGTTAATCAGTGAAATCCTTAGCGGGAGTCAAAACCTAGATATGTTGGGGTAGTTTGAGAATTCATCTGAGTGAGTGATCATAGTGACATGATCAGCCCTTTTGTCGAACAATGGTAATGATCGGGAATGCACTCTCTCTGATGAAAACCAAACCGCTGACAATTGATTTCAATCGTTGGAATTTTGTTTTGCAAAATTAATATATATATATATATATATATATATATATATATATATATATATATATATATATATATATATATATATATAAATGTACATGTACGGTTTCAAAAGATTTTAATTCACAGGATCCATGTGAGTAGAGAGTGAGGCACTGTTCCTTGCAACCGAGGGAGAGGTCTTCTCTTGTCGGGCAGTGCTTGATCATTAAGGGCAAAGAGGTTAAATGTAAGACCATTTAGGATAAATGTACATGTACGGTTTCAAAAGATTTTAATTCCCAGGATCCATGAGTAGAGAGTGAGGCACTGTTCCTTGCAACCGAGGGAGATGTCTTCTCTTGTTGAGCAGTGCTTAATCATTAAGGGCTGAGAGGTTAAGTGTAAGACCATTTAGGATAATACCTGATGGGCTAATATTGCACCTGCCCACAGTCCCTGGGTTTTAATAAGATGGCTTGGCCCAGGGACCACCTAATGTAAATGTTGGGCCCATAGGGTCCATGTGATGGGCTCAAGGGGTCACTGAGTTTTCAGTGAATTCGGCTAGGCCTTGTAATAAAGGTTGGGCCGAACCCATGTGGCTGGTGTGTAGATTAATTCTTGGGTCCCACGCCATACAAAGAAGCCCAACTGGGCAGCAGATTGGAAACTGGTTAAACACTGAACACTTAATGGTCCAAAAGCCCATTACGAGCTGGGCTGATATGATCACCCATCTAAGGGGCGAATCTGAGATTGATGTTAGTAAAAGGATTGGGCTCTTGACCTTATCCACTCTGGGATACCAAATTCAAATTAGATTTGAATCTAGTAACCTATTGATAAGATCAGGAGTAAACTAACTTAATCTGCAGATAGGATTAAGATTATCCCCTATCCAAATATTGATTTGGATTGGGATAACCCCTAATTAGGAGGATTTCTTAGTCAAGAAGAAAGGAGGAGAAAGCAATTCAAATATACTAGATTTCGAACAAGAAGTTTTTTTTTATGAGAGAGAAGAAAGTCTTATGCATACAAAGATTAGATCTCAAAAACTCCAAAGAGAAGAAAAGTTGTTCAGCCATCTTCGTCCCAAGAGTTCTCCTCCAGCCGCCGCCAATCCCTCTTGCAAGATTTGATCTTTGTGGGAGAAAGAAGTCAAGAAATTAGTTTTTGGCATCAGTCTTGCAGAAAAGACTAAAAAGGATTCAATGTTTAGAGTTTCCAGTGGGTTCTTGCAAAGGATCTAGTGTGTAGGATGCACCCTACTAGTTCCGTTCCATCCACAGCTGTGTCATCTTCAGCAGGAGCGGATCTTAGTATCTTCTTTGGGCATGAACACCAACTTTGGGAGATATTGTTTCTCCGGATCAAGTATAATCCTTCCTGTTCCCTTTTGGTTTAGATCTGGTTTGATTATGATTCAAGTATAATACTTGAATATTGTATTCTAAATCTAGGGAATATGATTCCTAGTTGGGAGAAAGTAGAAAAATTTTTGAATTTCGCCCACCAATTCCGCACCCTTTATGGCATCCATTAGATGGATCCTACCATTCTTTCAAGAATTGGCAAGACTATGGACTTGCTACCCTTCTAGACTTGCAGTAGCTTAATATTGCTGGCTGATCTTATCTCACTGGTATTGTAGGAGTGAGATGAGTTAGTTACATCTTGTAAAGACCATTATATTTCGTTTAGGTTTTTTACTCTATAAATAGCTTTTATATTCTTGCATGAAAAGCCATCTTGTATTTTGGAGTCCAAGAAGGAAAACAAGAGAGTGTGTGAGAGGCAAGGGAGCTTGTGTCGATGTATTAGGAGCAAGGGATTGGCGTCAGGCTATAAACACTATAACTACTAGTAAACGTGTACGTGCATTTGCACATGGCAGTATTTCTAAGACAAAACTATTTATAATCCATAGGCTGGTTTTGAATGGTTATAAGTTGACAGTTTCTGAACAATTATAAGTGGGTAGTTTCTGAAGAGAGAGTAAATGACATATATGCCCTCTTTTATGCCCATTATATGCTTAGACAAGGGGGTAGAAAATGTCCAATGAAAATTCCAGAAAAAAAGGCATTCGCTCTTTTATAGGTAGTATAGATGAATCTATATTATTGGAAGTGGATTTATTTGTGTGCTTGTTATATAATTTTTTTTCTTTTTTTTCTACGAGCCAATCATTTTATCATTTTTAGATATGTTAGTACCCTCAACAACAACCAACTAGAATTGTCTTTTACAATTAATTTGTTTTTAGATACTATAATATTCTAATTTGCATACAAGAAAATATACAGTTTATATGGCAAATACATCCTAGTACATGGGAAATTTCATAAACAAATGTTTACTTAATAAACATGAGTGAATATTAGCTATAAACCGTGAAACCAAGTTGATTCAAAGGTACATGCTCTGAATGCATGCAGGCTGGAATTGAATTGAGATTTCCTCTTGCTCCTCACAGCCACATTCTATTGTGTATTGGAACATCTCCCATGAATGAACGGAGATATGCAGTTGGAACATGTTATAAGGTTCGTGTGAGGAATGATTTGCAAGGAGCAGATCAAGAGACATGGAATTGGGACTTGATCCTCAAAAGACTGTTTCCACACTCTTCATAGCCCCTTACAGCTCAATTGGGATCTCCTACCTACACCTATATTGTATATTGAAAATATCTCCCGTATTTACAATTATAAGACTACATTTGGAAACAATGCAAATTGAGTGTAAATCCTCCATTTGATTCACTTTTCCCTTGATAACATTAGTTTATGCATTGACAAATGACAGATATATATTTATATTGATAATAAGATGTAAAAACACATCAATAAAAAATAAATAAATTTGCATTCAATGAACTTTGATAAAAAAAAAAGGGGTTATATCAGTTAAGGGCAACTTTTAGGCCCTAACAATTAATATCAATAAAAATAACATATTTAATAAAATTGTAAAAATAAGTTAACTTTGAAAAAATGATATAAAAAGGGGCCTTCTTCCAAGAGCCTCCGACACGCCTCCGGCACGTCTCCGACGATCGAGAAAGCCACTTCTCTCTCTCTACCCATTTTTTCTCCTCCTTCCTCACCTACCTTCGACCATCCCTGTTCACCACCTTCTTCGAGAACACCGAACTTCCAACGGCGGTACTATCCCAGCATTCTCACACAACTCCGGCGTATATCTAATATCTCAACCATCGCTCGATTTCATTTTCTTCCTGTATCATTTCTCCTCTTCACCCCACCGTTCAAGGCTTTTTGTAAACAATCCACGAAAGCTTTGTTCCCGGTCCTCATCACTGGTTAACCCGAAAGCTCTGTTCTCAGTCCTCATCACCGGTTAACCAGAAACATTAGCAACGACGGAAATCTGACCTTTCCATCCTCCCTTTCTGTTTCAAAGGAGATTTACAGTTAAGGGGATCGTCCTTTCCCATCAAACTTTCGATCGCAAACCGTTTCGCCACCGTTGATTGAGAAAACAGTTCGGAGCTGAGCTAACTGAAATCTCCCGTGTACATCGTCCTCAGTCAGGCCAAAACCTGCCCAGGTAAGTCCTGCTTGCGTCATTTTCTTGTTTTTTTTTTTTTTATATATTTCCGTTTCTTCTCCTAGTTTCTTGCCCTGGAGTTATAGGCATTTGGCTGGCTCTCGGAGCCAGTGAAGAAGCTCCCTGCCGAACCAGCTTCAGTCAAGTTTCTAACACACCCACCTCTACCGTATTTCACATACTTAATCTGTTTTTGTTTTCGCTACCGATGATGCTTTTGCTTGCCCATAGTGCGTTAGTTTTCCTTTTTTTTTTTAATTTCTTCTGTTCAAGGCTTAAGTTCTGTTCAGAATAAGAAGTCTGTGAAGTTTCAAATCCTGATGTATCATTCCCTTTCAATCAGTAAGTTCTATCGATCTGTTATTCGTTAGGTTTGCTTTACTTAAAATTGATACTGGCATGGAATTTACTTTGATTTCAAGAGTTATATTTCCTGTTCTGTCAGTCAGATTTAATGGTCGTTTGGTTGGATCTTTTGAGACTGAGATGAGAAACATGAAATCTATTTGGTTGTTGGATGTCACTGAGTTATGATCTCCGGGGCGATTGTTGGTGTGGTACTCCCGTTTCCCGTTTCCAGATGTTTGTTTCATTTGCCTCCGCCCATCTTCGGCAACGTTGTCGGAGACGGAGGCGGCAGAGATAGGCGGAGGCGGTGAATGCCATATTGTTACGGTTAAAAGCAGGCTTAGCCTTGTAAGGCTTTCGTTAGGGACATGTCATCTTCATTCAGACCACCGAAAGGTTAACGTAATCTTTGAGGAGGGGTGGTTGAACTCCTTGGGTGTGCCTAACCTTGGCACTCCTAGACCATCATCCCCTTGCGGGGCGGCCCTGGTTAACGGCTAGCATGACTACCAGGGTTTCTCATGGGCACACACTAGCTCATGGGGACAGTGTTGGACCGGCACTGCGCTGCCGACACTCAAGGGAGACTTGGCATGCGGGCCTGGCTCAAACATGTCCCTTCACCTCGCCAGCCCCGGCCCAAGCTGATTGAGCTATCCCGTTGCCCCTAGCCCACGGGTGTGTTTCGGCCCAAGCGGTTGCCTATCATCATGGCACACATGTGCCTGTCATCATCGGCATACAGGAGACCCTACACATCGGTGCCAAGTCACCTCATCGGTGCATGGTCGCCTTCCATGATGGTTGTCCCCCTTTAGCACGTAAGCGGCGCCTCCCATGGACCAGTCTGAACCAGAAGAGTGCCCCGGCCATTGGACTTGAGGTCATGATCCAGTGCTACTGACTTTGGTGGAGCCATCCCATCGAGCAACTCGTAGCCTCTAAGTGCACAAAGGCTTGTCCTGGCCTGCCTTGGCCAGGACGCCCGCACGGGTTTCTTCGACTGTAGAATTACCCCGTGACATATGCTATTATCCATCCATATGCTTTATTGGAATTAACGTGGATAAAGATATGGATTCGGATATGCTACCCGTTGTTGTTCCCACGTGCTTATCAATAGGACATTACAGCTGTGCATTGGGCATTGGGAATATCTCCTGTGTCATTCACCGAGACTAAATTTACAGTTGTGGTGGTTAGTGGTAAATATCAGGGAACATATTGTGTGTGGGTAAGCATGTGCGAACAACATGGTTGCATAGTCTTTTCAGAGACCGGTAGTCCACCTCCTAATTTTCATTAATTCATCATCATCGACCGTAAGTTCAATCTTAGAAACCAATTTGTCCCTGTATAAATTTAATTTGTTTCTTTCGTTTCATTCTGGATCTTCTCAACCTGAGTAAATGATGAACATGAGATGGACCCTTGCTCTTGCTCTTCACCTTTTTAATCTTCTGATCACTTGTTGTTCAACCAATGCCCGAACCTATGGTTACCCTGTAGCCAACCTCTCCACTTCTTGGACCAACAGCGACTCCCTTCCCCATTGTGTGCCTTTCTCCGATGGGTAAAAGGTAAGGCCGATTCTTCTTAGAAGTCCAGAAGGTTCTGGCCCTCGATTTGCCTGTGGCTTCTACTGCAACGGTACTTGTAATTCCTTTCTACTTTGCCGTCTTCATTATCCGGACCAACAGCGAGGGTGGCATTGTGTTGTCTAACTTAGGCTTCCCACAAGTAGTCTGGTCTGCCAACCGAGACCACCCCGTTAGATCAAATGCGACCTTGACCCTCACAGCGAAAGGTAAATTGATCTTAAAAGACGTTGATGGTACAGTTGTTTGGTCGACAAACACAACTGGTAAGTCGGTAGTAGGCTTAAACATGACTGACACAGGAAATCTCGTGCTCTTCGACAGGAACAAGACGGCTGTCTGGCAGTCCTTTGATCACCCAACGGATTGCTTGGTTCTGGGTCACACTTTGGTTGAGGGGCAGAAGCTCACGACTAGCATATCCGCTTCAAACTGGACTCAAGGTGTTCTATCACTTATCGTTACCAAAAGGTTTGTTTGGTCTTACCGAGTCCGATCCTCCACAGGTCTATTTGGAGCGGAAGATGCCTATTACCACAGGGAACAAACAACCGAGCTATGCGAGATTCCTGAATAGAAGTCTGGCTCTGTACTTAATGTCTACTGACCCAAATATTGCAGATATTTATATACCTGTGCCTACGGCATCATCAATTCAATACATGAAGTTGGGTTCAGACGGGCATTTGAGAGTTTATGAGTGGGCAACAGGGTGGAAGGAAGTAGATGATCCGTTGAAAGAGTATTTTGGAGAGTGTAATTACCCTACGGTTTGTGGAAAATACGGTATTTGCTCAAATGAGCAGTGCAGTTGTCCCAACACTACCTATTTCATGCAATTGAATGATAGACAACCCAATCTGGGCTGTTCAGAAATTACTCCCTTATCTTGTGAAGCTTCTCAGAATTACACATTTATAGAGCTCACGGATATTAGTTCATTTTCAACTGGAGACGAATAAGCCATATACAACTATTACTAGTATGGAAAACTGCCACCAGACCTGTTTGAAAAACTGTTCTTGCAAGGCTGCTCTGTTCCGGTATGGTGCTAATACTTCAGTTGGGGACTGCTTTCTACCAACCCAACTCTTTTCACTGATGAACAATAACAAGGAACTCTTCAAGTATAATTCGTCTGCGTTCATTAAGGTGCAGCTATCACCGGCTTCAGTGGCTCCCTCATCAAATACTCATGCACCATCCTTTCCTGAAAAGAAAACAAGCCAGACTGCAATATTGCGATCCAGTCTGGCAGCTTTCTTTGCTATTTGTCTTGTAATTAGCATCTGGGTCATAATTTATAGGAAGAGAAAGGATGGCGATGAAGATGATGAGGATGAGTTACATCAAGTACCTGGAGTTCTTATGAGATTTTCGTATGAAGATCTGAGAAAGGCAACAGAGAATTTTAATAAGAAACTTGGAGGAGGAGGATTTGGATCCGTTTTTGAAGGGACTCTGGGGAATGGAACCAAAGTTGCAGTGAAGCGCTTGGATGGTTTAGGCCGGGTGAAGAAGAAGTCATTCTTAGCTTGAGGTTGAAACAATTGGAAGCATTCACCATGTCAATTTAGTCAGATTGATTGGATTTTGTTCAGAGAAATCACATTGGCTTTTAGTTTATGAGTTCATGTGCAATGGTTCTCTAGATAAATGGATCTTCTGCAGAAACCAAGAAAGTTCTCTTGGTTGGCAAAGTAGACGGAATATCATCTTTGATATAGCCAAGGGATTAGCCTATCTGCATGAAGATTGCAGGCAGAGAATTGAATGTTTGTACTTTTGGAATTTACCGTCTATGGTTTCTACTTTTCTGGCAAAGAATTGAATGTTTATCAAGACATCTCGAGGATATAAAACACCTCCGTGGTTAATATTCTTAAATAATAGAGTCGTCGGGTAGAAAAGAACAAGCAAAAACCCAACAAACCATATTGAGACGGCAAAAGTTATATATTCACCAAACAAGTCAAAATGGTGAAGCGATGCTCCCACAATGAATGGAGCTTTATATATATTGTTCCTTAATGGTATGGGCGAAGACTAAAATGCCTGGCACATGCTATTATTCCAACCATGTTTTGTATGGTTAGCTTCTTTCTAGATACTTCCTCAATCAGTCTAATTAAGGCTTGATCTCTTTTCATTATTCTTTGGTTCTAGTTCCTCATTTTACCCATTTGGTTTCTCTAGCTTCATGATTCATTTTCAATGTGTTGAACTAGAAGCATGCATAAGAATGTAAATTCAATTTAGACATTTCTTTGACTTTGAACTTTTGCAGTTAATGGATCACCACCAAAACATAATACCTGATATCATTTCAGTAGGAATGGCAATAGGGTGGGGCACAGCCAGGTTTTACCTGCCCTGTACCCGACCACGACTTCAAATTCCCCACCCCGTACCCGCCCCAAACCCCGGCGGGCCTAAAAATCCTAACCCCATCCCCGTCCCCACGGGAACGAGGATCCCCGACTTTGCCCCACCCTGCCCCAACCATTCTTACTTGTATACTTATTATTATTATTTTTTTTGTTTTCCTGAAACCTACATAGAACTATTTTATATTATGTAATATAATATAGTATAATATAATATATAATACTATAATATAATATATATTAGCATATATTAATATTTATATATATTATGTTATATAATATAGTCGGGGCAGGGTGGACAAATACCGTCCCCACCCCGTCCCCGACCCCAGAGTTTCGGGTTTTCACAGAACCCGACTCAAACCCTGATCAGTGGTAAAAAACCCACCCCGATTGGGGCGGGGCCCCACAGGGACGAGTCAAATTGCCATCTCTACATTTCAGTTCATTTTAGAGTAACTATATACACTTTATATCATTTTATTTATAGGGGTGATGATAGCTATATTTGATGCTCCTGGGGCCTTAGCAACAGCTTATATTGAAAAGCTATAATTCAAATGCTCTTTGTTTTTTTTTTCTTTTTTTTTTTAATTTGACAAATTCAAATATCCTCGTATTGATTGTATGACATTTAACTAATAGTAATCACTTAGAGGAGTTGTCCATGTCACTTCCATACATGACAGACAGAAATTTCCAAAATGGAAAAGGCTAATATGATCAGCAACTCAGCATCAAATTGGCCTGAAGGTCATCCACTTTTTTTAACTGCTATGCTTTCCTTTCTCCAGTGTGGTACCTAGAAGCTGTTCTCTAACTCCATGCAAAAGGCTCTAAACAATGCTGAACAATGCCTATATGGTTATTTAATGGGTATATTTCCCTACTAATATTGTCATCCAGTCAAACAAGCCAGCCCAAATGTTCAAGGAATTATCAACAAGCCAGAAATGAGGCCTTAGATAGGCAGGCATTTGGTAATTTACAAATGCCAACAGAATAATAAGTGGAATGTTGTTACTGAAACATTGACATGATTGGGTGAACATGTTTATTTCATCATGTTTTGAGATTCAAGTTACCTAATTGGTTAATGCATTAGTTGAAGACTTACCGGGGATGGGATTTAAAAGGATTAGCCAATTCATGAACTCTTGAATATGAGTTTATTTCATTCCATAGTCCCCCAACCTATTGTATAGTACACTTTCAAAGCATCCAGTATTTCCATTATATCAACAATGATGGTGCAGTTATCACAACCAATTTGATAATTGCAAGCAGGCTTATTTGAAGAGTTTATCTTTGTCTAATATGTTGTGTTGGTGTTAAGATTTTTCAGCTTGATAGTTGCAAGTAGGCTTGTTCTTTCTTTAATGAATTTTGGTTATCTTTTCCTCAGAAAAAAAAAAGATTTTTCAGCTTGATATTTCTGCTATTGTCCCCTGCTTTTTACTGCTATTGTCAGTGATCTTTTCTCATGAAGAACCAAAAGCAGCCACAAAGGTTTTACATAAAGCTTATAGATAGAGAAAACTATTAGGACTTCATTTTAATTCCTATCAAATGATTCTTCTAAGAGGTCTTCCATGTAATTGTGGTGAAATGTTGAAAATATTCATCCAACTACAGTCGCTGCTATTGGAAAATTAGTAGGTTCAGTGTCACTATAACCTAGACAGTCTGCTTCCCTAATAATATCCAATGGTCACAAAGAGAATGAGTCAGCATGTGATTTTAGTGTTGATAAATGTATTTTAGTTCCCAAGGTCAACTGATAATATGCCAAATCCATGGAATTTCTAGATGGTCGTGCTTCTAGTACTAGACACAGGAAACATAAGGCATAATGAACTTTAAGAAGCTAGAGAACAGAAGCTGATCTTTTGGGGGTAGAATTATCTATGGTTTTGGTTTTAGGTATATATATATATGTTAACAAAAAGAACAATTGAGCAGGGACAAAGAGCTTTTCAAGTGGACCCAAGTCTAGGTTCAGGCAGTACACACGAAAATTATATGTAATAATTAGGCTAGGTTCCAACTTCAAAAGGGCCCCAACATGAGAAAGCTTCTATGAGTCATGGTACATGGATGCTGATTCCAAAAGACCGTGGAAGCATTGTCAAAAGTCAGTCAGTGACTAGGTAGGATGAAGGTATAGGGAAAGTAACCTTCATATTTGATCTTGGATTTAAATACAACAGATTGACCAAACAGGATTTATGTATCCAACCCCATATAGTCGGGATAAGGCATGGATGATGATGAACCTTCATATTTGATCTAGTGTTAAGTGAAACCAAAGCAGTAACCTGATTGATCTTCTTCAAGACTGACTATTTGTTGGGTATTACTCTCCAGCCAGGGCGATGTTGAAGGTCATAAGTAGTATTTTGTAATTAATTTGAAATCACCATTAAGGGAGCTCATCCTGCAAGAGCTGATTATGCATTCCATCATAACAGGCTGGGACCTATAGTACCATGGCTTGCTTAGCATGCCTCAAATGCCAAAATCATGATGGAACAGTCACAATTAATTGGTTTATATAGACAAGTACCTTCCTTTGCTGCGGTTCTTATTATCTGATGTGAACATCTTCTGCAAATCAATGTCATATCACCAATAAGCATTAGACTATCCAGACTCCTGGGAATCCTCTGCTTTGTGCGACAGTGCGGAAGCAGCTGTTCAACCCTGATATGCAACACAGTGTTGGCACACATCAACACTGTGAGAGGGGGTTTATTTCTTGGCCATTGCGTTTAAACAATTTGCTACATCAGTATTCTGGCATGAAAGAACAAAAATCCTGCTTGTTGATACCCATTTATGCAAAAATGCCAACACATTGCATCATAACCAAGATGTCCGCAGAAGTTTGAGGGGAGTGCTTTGATGCTTAGGCTCTGTTTGTTTGCAGTGCAAATCTGAACTGGATACGAATTTCTACCTAGTTCAGTTTTACATCCATCTGTTTGCACTCCTAATTGATACAAAATTTGTACTTTTGTCTCATTTGCTCTTGCTGGCAATGCAAATTTTATATCCCAAAAACTGATGCAAAATTTACACCACCTTCCTCCTGCCTTAATTCTGTCTCATATAAAGTGGTAATCACATGCTTCCTATCTCACTCCCAAACAAATAACCCTCCCACTTCCATCTTCTTTCATATAAGATGGGGACCACATCATTTTACTTCCCATTTTGAATTTTTGTACTTGTTATCTTCTCAAATAGAGCCTTACAAACAAATTACACAAAGTCATATCTGAAGGAAACCAGAATTTACACTCAACCTATTTGTACTCCCATGTATTTACATAAACAAGCACAAAAGAAATTGTCAATTGAATATTAATTACCATTTCATTATTAGTTTGAAATACTCACCATACAATGGATTAACATCAGCAGTGGTGCCATACAGGTTTATTGATTTGGGTGACAAGAAATATACCAGTTCCATTGTGCTTGGATCATTAGGATGGTGTTTGGCAGCATGGGCGTTTATCGTCCCACTTTTCGAGGATAAAGGGAAAAGTGTAGTGTAAGGAATAGACGGGAGTTGGAGATAATTTAAAAATTTTTATAGAGTAGGACTGTAAATGGGTGAGGTTCTAGTGAAGGGAGAAGATAAATAGGAATTAGAGATAATTTAGGAGAGATGAGTGGGACTCAAGTGAACTCATTTAGAAACTCAAACGAAATTTGATTGCTCCAGCTAAAGCTAAATTGGAGCAAATGTTTATAATTCTGTTGCTTTCTGAATTTTTAAGCCAATTAATAATAAACATGTAGATTTTGTTCAATGGGAGTGATTGGATCATCACTCGAATCCAAAAGAAAATTTCCCTCTACATCAAAACCTAAAATTGGATATTTTCTTCTCTCTCAAATGCATTTCTCTACTTTCTTCCATTCCTTGACTATTTCATATACAAGACATTTTGTCAACAACACATGTATGAAAAGCATTCGCTGTGTGTTTCTTCTAGCACTTGACTTTTGAAAATTGAAATATTCTGAGTAAGAGGTTTCTATGTACAAAGTATCAACCGGCTGATTGGTAAGGTCTTCTGCTGGTTGTAGCAGAGACTTGGGATCGAATCCCGTCTGCACCTGGGTTGGGGGGTTACAGGTTGGGAAATGGGCTACCCCGTTATTCATGGGTCAATGGTGAGTCCCATCGTTATCTGAGGGGCTTTAGATCCAAGTATTGCCTGTGGCTTCTACTACAATGGCAATTGTGATCTGTTTGCTGTCTTCATTGTCGTAAGTCGTAACACTCACAAGTATTCTGGTCTGCCAATCGAAACAGTCCTATTAGAGCCAATTTAACCTTGCAACTCACTGTAAATGGAATTTGATACTGAGAGACATTGACGGGTCTTTAGTTTCTACAAACACAACTGGAAAGTTTGTAGTAGGCTTAAACATGACTGCCACAGGAAACCTGGTGCTATTTGATACAAACAATGGTACTGTCTGGTTAATTGGGATCTGCTCGTCTAACAACTACATCCCACCATGCATGGGAACATTTCCCCATGAATAATAAATACAAATGCAGGAGATGTTCCCACCGTAAGATGTTCCCACTGTAAGATCATGCTATGAGGTCGGTGTGAGGGGTGCTCTGAGGAGCCAGATCCAGTCTCCTGGCTGGCAGTCTTTGATCACACAACTGACTCTTTGGCCATAAACAGAAGTTGGCGGCTGGCCACCGTAAGATGATCACCCAACCGAGCTATATGAGATTCCAAAATGGAAGTCTTGCCCTGTTTACATGGTTTGCTGAACCAAACCAGCCAGATTGTGAAGTGACTATTCATCTAGCATCCTCTAATCCTCTCAATTCAGTACATGAAGTTGGGTTCAGATGGGCATTTGAGAGTTTATGATTACGGATTACCTCCCAATAGAGTGGAAGGAGGTGGCCAATCTGCTGACAGGGGTATCTACGTGACCGTGCTTATCCCATGGTCTGTGGGTATTATGGCATTTGCTCAGAAGGGCAGTGCAGTTGTCCCAAAGGATCTGATGCTGAGACTAACTATTTTAGGCAATTAAATGATATGCAACCCAATCTTGGATGTTCTGAAGTTGCTCCTTTATCTTGTGGAACCTCTCAGTATCATACCTTCCTGGAGCTCAAGGATACCATCAACTCTCCCATGGATCGAAGAACCACAAGCATGGAGAGTTGAAGAGAGGCCTGTTTGAAAAACTGTTCCTGCAAAGCTGCTCTGTTTTGATATGAATACAATGCTTCTAATGGTTATTGCTTTTTACCCACCCAACTCTTTTCCCTCATGAAAAATGATAAGAGAAAAACTAGTTATAATTCGTTTGCATTCATCAAGGTCCAGGTTCCCTCTGTTGCACTGGCTTCCTCCTCAGATGCTTCTCCTACTCCTTTACACCATGAAAAGAAAAACAAGCGGGGCTGCAATAATATGGGGATCAAATCTTGGAGGTCTGTTTGCTGCGGTTGTTATAATTAGCATCCTGGTTGTTATTTTGAGAAAAAACAAAGGCGCCATGGAAATCAGGTACCTGGATTTCCCATGAGATTCTCATATCAAGGCTTAAGAGATGCTACTGCAAAGGAGTCATTCTTAGCCAAAGTTGAGATAATTGGCAGCATTCACCATGTCAATTTAGAAAGATTGATTGGATTTTGTTCTGAGAAATTGCATAGTCTTTTAGTTTATGAAAACATGTGCAATGGGTCCTTGGATAAATGGATCTTCCAGAAAGACCAAGAGCACATTCTTGATTGGAAAACCAGATGACAGATCATTACTGATGTAATCAAGCGACTTGCTTATCTCCATGAAGAGTGCAGGCAAAAAATAGTCCATTTAGATATTAAACCCCAAAACATGCTCTTAGATGACAACTTCAATTCTTAGCTCCCAAATTTGGTTTGTCTATGCTAATTGACAGGGATCAGAACCAAGTTGTGACCACAATGAGAGGAACTTGTGGATATATAGCGTTGGCATTGTGGTCATAGAGATGGTGGATGGGCGAACAAATTTTGATCACTCCCAACCAAAGGACAATATGCACTTAATTAGTATATTGGGAAGAAAAGGAAGAAGAGGGGCAACTATTTGATATGATTGACAAACATAGTGAAGATATGCAGCTACATGGAGCTGAAGCTGTAGAACTATTGAGGGTTCCTTGCTGCATAGTGTTCACAGAATATTCATACCAGGAGGCCATCCATGTGTGAGGTGGTGAAGGTCCTAGTGAGTGCCATGAAAATTGAACCCAGTATAGATTATAGTTTCTCAATCCCATCACCACCAACAGCAATAAATATGGCTCACAAAAAAGACAAGCATGGGCGTTTCTGCTCCATTACTGCTTTCAGTTCTATCAGGACCAAGGTGAGGAAAATAACCTTCACAAGCAATCTAGGTTGTTCATTTACTCCTGCTCCATTTTACATTTGTGTCACCAAGGGAAGTTTAAACTGACTTTTTTTCCTTTTTTGATGAATATGATGCTATGTACAATTTGGAAAAGGATATATTTCATGTTATAAGAAAGCTCACATTTCTAAATGGAAGATGTTAAAGAATTAGATTAATCATTATCAACAAATAGCCATCTCTTGTGGTTTTGTCAAATGAGATTCCTGCTACTAATTTGTGGCTACTAGGTAGTTAAGCTCCATAAGATGTGTATATCTATCTTCAATTCCGTTTGGTTATTGTTCATGTTATATACATACTCCTTACAGAGAACGTTATGTGTTTCATGAGATGAATCTTGAAGCTTTCAAGCAACATTTGGAGATTAAGGGTGATTTTGTATCTATGCAGATGATGTTGAGGGGATAAACATTGATTATTCTACAAATGGATAACCTAAACTAACCATTACAACCTCAATCCTAACCCTAATCCAACCCAATTTTAAACAAGAAAGGATTAGCTGAATTTGATAGTTGTTTTAGGGGTGTCTGATCAATCATTTTACTCCACAACAGCCATAAAATGCATGCAAGTGAGAGATTGGGTGATTGTGGGCCATCAGCACTACATGGCAGGCACAGAAAGTAATGTTTGATCCAACAGCCCATAAAACAGCTCTTCAGGCTGTCTTTTATTTGACAGAAAATAAGAGAGAAATAGGAAGTTTAGAGAAAGTTCTTAATATTTTTTCTGAATTCCTTAAAAACAACTTTCCTGGAACATTCCATCCTTTTTTTAATAATTCAAACTATTCATTGACTACGAAAACAAGAGCCCAGGTATTCTGGTGGACTATCCCACCAGTAACGGTGCTCATCAGAACATCTTGCTTTTGGAGTTGAACTAAAGCATGAACAGCCACCCTAAATTTTCTAGACATATAAACATAATTAATTCTCAAAAAAGAAAAAAACTTTAGACAAAGATAATATTTGGTCCATAGTGCCATTATTCTTCCAACGGAGCTCCCCTCCCTGATTCAATATATTTGATAACCATTTTTGCATCTGAAACTAAGAAATATATCTTCCAACCATTATCTTTAGCAAAAGACATTACCTTCCAAATCGCCCACAATTCCGCACACAAAAGAAAATCAACTTTACCCAAAAAAGAAAAAAAAAACACCTTACTCTACTTGGAAACTCCTTTGGCTTCTATTTGCTTTGCTGCTTTCCTATCAGTTTCGCAGCTATTTGTTCTTGAAGGTTGGCAACTTGTTCTTCAAGTCTCGCAATTCGTTCTTCCAGTTCGGCAATTCGCCTGTACGTCAAGGCTCTATATTCTTCATCAATTTCTTCTCTCATTTCCAGAGGCGGGGCCTGATTCGTAGCCTGATCACCCAGGGTCCTCCTGGGCTTGACATCTGCATTGATAACACATCTGTATGGAATAGGCATGGCTTTGCTGGGATGAGACTGAAATTATAGAACAGAACCAGGTTGAGGCACAAGGATCCAGCTGCAAAACAACAGACGCGCCGTGAGAAGTTTGCGACTCAATGGAGAGAAAGCTTCAATGTCACTGGTCTGGTCAGAAAACGTCGATGATGGTGACGATGAGAATAGAAACTAGAAAATTCTGATCGCTAAACCTGACGGCGAAGAGGCGCCATGAGAAGTGTATGACGAGTGGCGAATCTGGGAGTACGTAACAGTGCAAAGTTTTTTAACCCTAAACCTAACAAGTAAGCAACCCTGAAGCCTGAACCCCCCAGTTAAAATAGATGATTTTAAAATTATTTGAATTTTTTTTTTCTGATATTTGATGTCTTATTTTGACGATACGCGCGGTTGCCGCATAGGGCCGTTTGAATAGCGCAGCTCAATGCCCGTTTCGTTAGATTGGGTTGGGCCCCAAAGCCCAATCCAAATTACATCCTTTCTAATTTGGGCTTCAAAATAGGCCATCTGTCTAGCCTATTATGAGGCAACGAAAACAAGCACTTAAAAAGCGAGTGAAAAAGATGTAACGAAAAAGGTATGACGACGACGTTCTCACGGACGGAAGTATGTATGTGTTCGGTTTCGTCGTTTATTTGTATTTTTTTTTTATTTTAAACGTTTATTTATATTTTTTTACTTTACATGTTTTTTATTCTCTACCTCAAATTAATATCCATATATCTTTCCATCACTGGTTGGTTTACAAACCTCTCTTGAAATTTCTAACAATCATAAAAATTTCCCTTATGGTTTCATTTTAATAAATATCTCTCTAAACTTTTCAGAAACTCAACAAAAACATATCTTCTATCACCGTCCCAAATAGAAAACATTAGGCTGATGCACCAATTTTTTCTAAATATCCATTCTACCCTTTTATAATTTTTTTTACATACAAACTTATTGAAATAATCCCATTTGAACTCAACAAAAATACATATTTCAATAATTTTGTATGTAAAAATTACTGAAATGATCATTAAAGGAGGTTTTTGTTGAGTTAAAACGGGATTATTTCAGTAATTTTGTATGTAAAATAATTTATAAAAGGGTAGAATGGGTATTTGAAAAAAACTGGTGCATCAGTCTAACGTCTTTCGTCTGGGATGGTGATGGAAGGGAAGTTTTTGTTGAGTTTCTCAAAAGTTCAGAGAATGTATTTGTTAAAATGAAACCATAGGGGAGGTTTTTATGACTGTCACAAACTTTAGGAGAGGTTTTTGTATTTTATCCTAAATCTTAGCTGATCTAGCTAGTTAATATAGGATTGGATATTTTGGTAAGTAAGATAAAAGAATTTCCCTGAAATAACTCCTCTCCCCCAAATCCTCTTCTCACGATTTTGTCTCTTAGGCTCAATTTGAAAAGAGTAGAAATACAAACATGTACAGTGCAAAAATTTATATTTTGAAGTATTTTGTATATATTTACCCCATACGTATTTGTACTTGTACTCTTTTCCAAACTAAGCCTTCGTTAAGGTCACCTTTTGGAAGCAATTTTCAATGTTGTTGAGCGAAAAGATTGCATTTTGATTGTATAATGCTGACTCTACATAATAAGACGTTGAGGAAACGATGACCAATTCCCTTTTCATATAGGAGTTTGTCGAGTTAAGCCATTCCTTGATATTGTGATTCTCCATTGGATCTTTGCATTGTTGAATTCTCTTTTGATTTCTCACTTCTCAAAACTCCACTGATCCATGCACATATATGTAACTAGATGAAATTTTCACCCTCACAATCAACCACAATTTGAAGGTGTTTTGAAGAGAGGCAAGCTGGTCTGGTTCGATCTCCATCCCTTCAGCTGTCATCTGGACCTTCTGGAAAGATAAGAATCAAGGAGTGTTCTATAACAAGGTAGTTGAGATATATGAATTGGTTACCAGCATTTTCTATTCCATTAATGCATGGATTTGGTACTAAAGGAATATAGGGAGACCATATATCATTTTGTCCATAATTTGAAGGCTTAAGTTGGTTTGCTTTCTTATTGTTTTGGGGGAAGAACTCTAAATTTGATATCTATACGGTCTCTAACTGTATAGGAGAATTGTTGCTTGTATATGGATTTTTTGGGGTTTTGCCTGATAGTTATGAATTTCATACAAGAAAATGATGTGGTAGCCATCTTCAACTCTTAAAAAAATAAATAAATAAATAAAAACCACTAATAAAGGTCTTTAAACTAGTTTGAACTTTTAAGATGACTAAACTTATACCTAAGCCACCAAGAAACTTGAAAATAAATTTGGAATGGGACAGGTTTGGGAAATCGGGTCAGCCAGATCATGACAGGTTTAACGAGTTTGGAATGGGACAGGTTTAGGAAATATTAAACGGGTTTTGGATAAAGGATTCTTAGGTGAGTTTGGGAATGAGAAGGGCAATTTTCATGGGTACTCTAGCTTGAAGTACTTCAGTATAATCCACATTATTTGTGCCTTCACTTTCAAATTTTTACTTTAAATATGTTTTATATGCAATTTCGGCCAATAGGTTTTTTTAAAACCTTTAACTTCTTTTAAAATATAGGTTTTTATATGTATTATTGTTTTTATTTTCAAAAATTTCGCCTTCCACCTCAATCACTATAAAGCCCGTCTGCTTCTAAAACACTGGTCTCGTAAACACTCCAGCAGGGAAGATGAAATTTTGCATACATGCTGCAATTTCTCAATATCATTTTTTAACAATATTACCTTGATATTACCATCTTGTATGATGCCTTTGTATTTAGTTGAAGTCTCAAACTAGTTGTTTGTATTGCTTATTTAGAACTATGACATGAGAATAGTGGTGGTGTGTCGCAGAATCAGTAACTGGACAAACTTTTGAGAACATGGCTAGACACCTATCTATGGAATATCTACGGGGTGATCCTTCTTCAATCTCGTGTAGCTTTCATGTCCACTTGCTCCATATTCTGGAACTTCTACTTGTCTTCGACCATGAGCAAATGGTAGGATGGACTTTCTGTCCATAACTTGAGATTCAATTTTTGGAACATTGGGGGAGGTATGATTCTCAAGTGTGCTTGTGCTTTCTCTCTGCTACTTGTTCAGTGATTTTTCTTTTCCTCTTTTCGTAATTCTTTCTGTTTGAATCATGAACTTGAAAGCAGTTGCCCTGAGCTGAGAGGAAAATGGAAGAGCTAGAAGCAGTAATTTGGATTATTTGTTTATCAAGAACATAATTTGCAAGTCATTCTGTGTCAAAATCAATGAGAGTTTTGCTTCTGTAACACTGATATTAATTTATAAGTTGAAGCCAAGTAATCTTGGCCTTTGCAATGATAATCCCCATTTAATTCAAGTTAAAACGAATAACTACTAGTATTATTTCTCTGGTGTATGCCAGCTAGGAACTTGAGTTGGGGTTTTTTCATTATGTAGAAGTAGGGGTGGTCATGAGCCGAGTTTTTCATAGAGCTTTCGCTTGTGAAAAACTCAATTCAGTTCGGTTTAAACTGAACTTTGAGTCGGGCTCAAGCTTAATAAAGTTTGGTTCGTGAGATTTGAAAGCCTAATCGAGCTTTTACATATATATATATATATATATATATATATTACTAGTTTTAATAATTCTTAATTTTTATAATGTTAAATAAAAAATAATTTTTATATATATATAATTTTTCATTTTTATAAAATAGTTGACAGTCAAGCTTGAGCTCAAAGTTAAGCTTTTGACTCTAACCACTCAAGCCTCATATTTTACTAGTGAGAGGAGTTCTAATAGCTATGGTGCCATTTGAGAAGTCTTTTTGAAAAATCTTTTAAAAGATTTGACAGCTAAAAGATGTGGTGGGCTTCTACATAAAAATCTTGGCAGCCAACAAACCATTTGGTTAGAAGCGGGCTTTTCGGCATGAAGACAAGACGAAAAAAGGCATAAAGTTTCATTTCTAACTTCTCGAAATAAACTCGAATTGAACTTCTCGTGTCTTTGGTGCAAAGCCTTTCGACAGGTAAATCTTCCCTCAGCCAAATGGAAAAAGACAAAAACATAGGCTTCTAAGTTTTTAAACCGCTGACGGCACGAAAAGACACACTTCTGCTCGGCTTGGTTTGGATCCACCCTATGCAGAATCTATATCTTTCGACCCTAAAAATGTGATATTTATCTAGTTCACGAGATCAGATTCAGAGAGCGAAGATTTACGGTTTCTATTTCAGGCTTTTTGGTGTTTTCTGTAATTCTTTTTTTTTTTTCTTTGATAACTGAAATTTATTTGTTTGCAAGGAGTAAATGTGAAGTAAAATTATATAGTCCCCACTATATGGAAAATACAGACACAAGGAAGGCTGTTTGTTTGACCGAGTAAAACGGTAAGTAAAATTATGTATCTCCTCCACTTCAATTCGAGAAAATGAAGGTGCATCAGTTTTGGACAGAGGACAGAGGGTGCAAATCATATGGGGTGTTTCAAAACACCCTTACATGAGGTAAGGGAGCAAATCATAATTACAAACGAAAAAGAAGGTGCTTAAAATGAAGGTTCAAATTATCCAAAGTTTCAAAAAACCCAATACACACAAGCATGCATATGGGGTGTTTCAAACCAATATGCATGTCCCCTAAAAGTGGTCAGAGGACAGAGGGTCAGTCGTTCGTAGGCCTGTCTGTCCCCTAAAAATGGTAAAAACCCCAAAAGGCCTTTATAAGGTGTATCAAGTAGGGTTTCTAGTATATAAGCGCAATTTTTGGGGTTTAATATCATAAAATTAATATATTTAAAAAAATCAAAAATAGGTTAATTTTTTAAAAATAATATTAATAAAGGGAAAAAGGATTGTTCATCTTCTTCTTCTTGCCATTTGTTCACTAGAGCTGTCGTCTGCCGCCGCCACCTCTGCCTCTGGCAATGTTGTTGGAGGTAGAGGTGGCGGCGGCGGCGCTAGTGGTCATTCCTCTGCCCGTCGCCGCCACCTCTATCTCCACCCATCTTCGGCAACGTTGCCGGTGGCGGAGACGGAGGCGGAGGTGGGCAGAGGTGGTGGTGTTGGACAAAGAAACCACCAGCATCGCCGCCTCCACCTTTGCCTCCGACCACCTCCGGAAACATTGTCGGAGGCGGAGGTGGGTGGGCGGTAGCGGACGGTGGTGGTGGGTGCTGGCGGACGGCGGCGGGCGATGGCTCTGGTGAACAAATGGCAAGAAGAAGACGATGAACATTGTCTTTGCCCTTTATTGATATTATTTTTAAAAAGTTAACATATTTTTAAAATTTTTTTAAATATATTACTTTTATTGATATTAAACCACAAAAGTTGTCCTTATATGCTATTACCCCTATTAAGTATCCACTATCAAGGGCTTGCCGATACAATACAATACCAGGTGTATCATATTAAAATTTTGATCTTTCCTTAAAATCATATTGAGTTTTGATCAGCATGTTATTGTGCTTTAGTTTTCCATTACTGTCCATAATCAATATATTAGGGAGTAGGGAAGCTAATGATTTGTTACATTATATATGCAAATGTATCAGTGCAAGGTTCAAAATATCATATAAGTTGATACGCCAATAGGGATGTATCAACCTGTATCGAGGCTCACTTGTTCCTTTTTTTTTTTTTAAATCTGATTCAGAGGGATCGATTTAAGGCCCGTTTGCCCTATGAACCATGGTCTGACCCAAAACACCCCTGTAGGAGCGTATCGGAAAACCCCAATATGATACGTATATTGAAATTGTGAACCTTGTATCAGAGTTTACACTAGAATCCTACCTAGATGACATCATTAGAGATAGTTAATAAGATTTGCTTAGGTGATGTAACACCAGTTCGAAATAGACCATAGAAATGCAGATTAGAACCAGCAGATGGTTGTTCAACAATTCAAGTTTTGGGAGGCTGACTAAATGCAGAAATTTGCAAATAAATAAAAGGCATAAAAAATATAGAATCTTCCATGATTTCGACTGAAGGGCATTTGCATTGTTTGGTGCAAGGGTAAAATCTTGGACTGACAAGCACGAAAATGCAGAGTACAAGTCTGAGAGCGGCCACTTCATGCCATAAGGATCAAAAGTGGGTAATGAACCTTACCAGAATTTTGAACTCGAAGGCAACAGCTATGTTATGCCAGTCTGAACTGCAAATTATCAGCCTACCTTTTGAAAGAATATACTTTGGGCCCTCAAGTCCTCACTATGAGAGGCATCATCTACCATTATAGTTTCTTTTTCGCTCTTAACTTTGCTGTAGCCAGTAAGCCAATCTAGCTACGGACTTTAGTCCATAACCTTCTCCATACACATGAGATATTTCATCTCTCCAAGAAATTTCTTGTGTCTTCAGTCTTCTCACAATCACTCAAGAACTTAATTAGTTTGATGCTCCCACACTCTTTGTTATCCCGATTATCCAATCTCTTCTGGTCGGTTGTGATCATGGCTGGAAACCAGACAACATTTAATCGAACCAAATTGGCTGGACAGTCATAAAGATCGTTGTCCATTTCAAAAATAATAATAATTTACCAATGGAGAACTGATGGAGATAAGCTGCATACTAGAAAAAAGGCAGAGCCGACCTCCGACCCCTGAACAACCAAGGCAGTATTTTGGCCCTATAGGTCATATTCAAGGATCTTAGTTCTTCAGTGCCCAGGCAATTTGAACGAATAGGCTGAAACTCCAGCTCATGGAGTCTTGTTTGATCTGTTTGGTAAATAGTGAAAAGAAAAACTCTAGATTCCTTCCTTGTAACAACTGTCTTTCTGGGTCTTCCTTCTTTCATTATCGTGGCAAACCAAGAGAATATGTTGAAATGGAGAAAGAATCGATTCCTTAGCATGTCCAGAAAGAAAGAAAGAAGGAATAAATAAAGACAACAACACACATCCATTTTCACACAAGAGAGAGGATAAATTTAAGGCTATAAATGACTAGAGCCCCACTTCCACAGCCTCTCATAAACTTACCCAAGCAGAAAGGAATTGAAATTCTGTCACTGGTTGGAAGAGAGGAGATGCATCATGGGCAGCAGGCCTGGAAGTTGCTAAGCTTATGTTCCCAATAATAGTGATTCCAAGTGGGCAAGTTCAGCGAGGTCGCCGAATTCTTCCTTCCCAATCTACTGTAAGTATTTTGCTGCATCTGTAATTCTATCTTGTATATGATCGTCTCATGCACTAGTTTAGAGGTTTTTCATTCTAGTTGTCTTAAGTACACACTAATGGAAAGATTAACTATACAGTCTGACGTAAATCAAGGCAGGTGATGAACAAAGCCCATAATCTGACGCTGTGATCAGACAGTGCAGAATAGCATATCTACCAGTGGACCATAAAGTGGATTAAAACTATAACAAAACAAAAAGAAGAAAAGGCAAGAGTGAAGAACTTCTGGATGAGTTCAAATGAAATAAGGAAAAAAGAAGAGAAGAAAGTTCTGTTACAATGATGTAAAACACGAAAGGATGAAAAATTGCATCTTTTGGCCCCTTGGGGTGAGGTTTGCTCTGTGAGTTTTCAAGAAATTTATCATTTAAATTAAATTTTCAAGTGTCCATAATTTAATTTGTCCAGTCATAAAAATCTTAGGCTCCATAAAATCTGTATTTTATGAATAAAGAAAGATTCTTTTAGATTTTTTTTATTAAATCTAAAATGAACAAAAGTAAACATTTATTTTGTAATACATATTCTTATAAGTAAATATTTTTTGTTCAAGTTTTTAGGAAACAAAATAGAAAAGATTGTCAATTGAATTATCTTATATTGTTATTTATGCTCTTAGAAAAAAAATGGCTCTTACCATGCCTAAAAATAAAATAAGCAATAAAAATATTAAAAACATAACAAATATGAAAATTCTTGAAATTCTGGTAACAATATATAGGCTTTTCTCTTTTCCTCTTCAATTTTCAAGTACTTTAGTAATGTTAAAAAATATAACATTAAGTTAGTAACAGATTAAATTACATGATAATGACAGAAGTTAAGAAAAAACAAGCTTTGAAAAAGAAACTAAAATTGTCAATAAATTCCAAGTTCTTTGAGATAAACAAAGGAGAAGGTAATTCTGAAACTGGAATGTTGAGATTAAACTTGTTCTGAATCTGTATGTTATCAATAAAATGTCCAAGATATTATCTTATCCAAGCTATTTGTCTTTACTGTATCTTTTTTTTCTTTGTTATCTATCATCATCTGACATACTACCATCAACATGAATGGCTTGGCAGTTCAATAAGAGTTCTTGTTCTCTATAATGAGATGGCACAAAGGGTGAATCCTCTGTTCAGGCATTTTGTCCAACAATTCCCACAGGGGAGGATGATGGGAGAATGGAATATACAACCATCTTCACAAGGAAACTCTAGATTGACTGAGGCGGAGCAAAAGATGGTTGTAGAGAAATTGAAAAAGAAAGTCTATAATCCACCCAGGAAAGTTAAAGCAAAGATTTACTACAGACCCAATATCAACAATATTAAAACTTGGAAGGAAGATAAGGAAGATGATCACAGTGAAGGGTGTGTGATCTGCTTAGATAACTTCCTCCCTTATCAGGAAGTCCTAGCCACTCCATGCAAGCACATATTCCATGAAGAATGCATCCTCCCATGGGTGAAAAGCCAAGGCCAGTGCCCTGTGTGTAGGTTCACACTGTTCGAACAAAGGCGTGGTAGCACAGTGCCTCAAACCAACAACAACAACAACAATGCAATCGGAGATGACCTGATTCAGTTGGTATGGTTGATGGAAGAGGTCCTTGGCTTGTGGGGAAACGTCCCTCAGTAATGAACTTCCAATAACAGAAACTCCTGGATCCAAATGAGTACTAATGCCATTGCTACTGGAGTTTTTGTTTCTTTGCCTCATTATTAGAGAACCAATGTGCAAACATACTGCTGAGGATTGAAGGGGCATCCAATTGTCTGCCCCAGGTTAGAAATGTGAAGAGAGAAAGTATATAGCAAGATGATGAAAACAAATAACGTATGTTGTTTCATGAGAAATATAGCTAGCTATATCCAAAACAATATTAATAGACTTCTTCCTACCTCCCCATTTCTGCTGCAGAGAAACTAACTCACTTTACTAAACCATGACTGACGATAAAACATAAAATCATGTAAACCAAGCAATGTAAGTGAGAGTTCTAAGTTTAAGCATCACATCCACCAGAATCTGTACAGAGCCCATCACATTTTATCATTACACCAAGTAATGGCTCCCTTTTGCTAAAAATGATTTACTAATACGTCCTTTCTTTTGACCACTTGGTTTATAGAGAGAGCATTTTTCAAAGATGGGATGTGCCCAAATCACCAGGGTTACTTATCATACCCAGAGGGCAATTAAATGTTTAATTATGAGATGGAGTATCTTTTCTTCATTTTTTCATAATTATGATTAATTAGATGAAGTCCTTGATCGATAATAATTGTCAACTCTGTTGCTTCAAAATTTAATTAACATTTCTAAGCTGAGAGATATTTCCTCCAATTTTTGAACTTTGAGCCAGAGGTCCTTGATCAATATCAGATATTTGGTTATTGTCACCTTGTCAATGCTGGAGTTGACAAATCCTCCCATCAGAATGAAGACTTTTAGGTCCTCAAACAAATCTGCACTCGATTACTGAGCAACAAATCCACCTAATTTTACCCTCCAAAACCATAGTAACCAATTTATACATGGACAAAAGGTTTAGCAGGTGAAGATGGTTCTCCTACCCTGTGATATCAACATATGCAAAATGTGACACAACGGTTCTCCTTATTCTCGTACAAAACCGAATTCGGACCAGAAACAGATCAGGTCGAATTTAGATGGCCTATAATCGAATATGATCTAATAAGAACCTGAGACATTTGAGTTCAATTTCGTATCCGATAGAACTGTTGAATTATTTGAATTCGATTCGTTTAGAATGGTGTTCACCGATATGTTCAATTCAAGATTCAGTAAATATGTACAAAATTAGCATAAATTCACAAAACCAAACATAAAGCAAGAAACTATATATTGTAAATGGGTACAAATAGGTTCACTTTCATCTGAATCTCATATATTATTGAATTGGATCCAAAGCAATATCTGAATTTGATTCAATCAACAAACGGATCACATTTTTCAAATCTAATTTGATCTTATTATTATGTCTGAATTCAACCCACAACACCTTGAAAAATTCCCATCATTACTAGTTCGATAAAATAGATCAAACTGTAGGAAGCTAAGAGTTAACAAAGGGACAACTATACTAAGAGTCATGTGGCATCATGAAAGAAAAGAATGCCATAAATTTTCTGAATCAGCATCTCCTCTTGTGCAGAAACTTTGAAATTTCAATCTCGGGGCAAAATGAGAACTTGACTTCTTTCTGTACCGGTTCTCTATTGTCATTAGAAAGAAGGAAACTAACAAAACAGTAAGGCAGTTTGGTCAATAAAATGGAGCTTACTACTGTTGCCATTTTCATTCAGCCCAACACCAACTAACAGGTTACAACTAAACAATGTGGTCTACTAATCCTCTCAGGATTGCAGATGCATCTAGTTACTAAAAGACCCCCTCCATCAAGCCATGAATTGATCAAAGCATCCCTTCTTGGGAATTTGTCTCATGCATTGATTCGTATCAAGTATCAACTTAATATCCCGTTTGTGGTTTTGGTTCAATTCACATGGCTTGGCTTGCAATTGAGGCTGCATTTGATTGCAGTGCAAATCTGAATCATATATGAATTTTGTACCTAGTTCATTTTTGCATCTGTTTGTTTGTAACTATGATTTGCACTGTTACCTGATGCAAAATGTTTTGTCTCGCACTCACTAGCAGTCTAGCAATGTAAATTTTGCATTTCAAAACTGATGCAAAATTTGCACCACCTTCCTCCTCTCTCACATGAAATGGGGAAAATATCATCTTGCTTCCTGTCATTCCCAAATAAATAACCCTCCTACCTCCATTGTCTTTCGTATGATTACAAGGTGAGACTACACCATTTTACTTCTCACAAACAAATAAGACAAGGTCAAATCCAAAGCAAAAGTAAACCAGAATTTATAAAATACTTTTGTATTTTTGAAAGTATAAAAATACAAAAAACACAATATACCATTTGTATTGTACACTTTATACTTTTTGCCTTCATACTTTTAAAAGTATGAAAAACCCCAAAAGCACGAAATCAGCTTTTTATACTGTATGCTTTTGAAAAAATTGTACTTTCCTTTTCGTGCAAATGGTCAGTCACACCACCCTTTGATAGAACTCTCAACCCTATCTCCACTCGCCACTGCTAGAGTCAGACTACCGTCACCGATCTCAGACCCTAAAACCACCAGAACTACAAATGGGTGTGCTTTTGCCAAACAGAAAACTGTACTTTCGTTTTGGAAAACATACCTTTCAAAAATTTTTATCGAAACAGTTTTCAAAGCAAAAATACCAAAATAAATAATATTTTATGTACTTTATACTTAGATATTTTTAAAAATTCAAAAGTAGGAGTCTATCCAAACAAAAATTAGACGAGTGCAAATAAAATTTGCTTTGCACAGCAACGAGATGTAACCTTGGCAAATTGTTTGTGAATCAGAAGAATTGGCCAATTTGGTAGCAGATTAGGTGCATTCAAATCAGGCAGAAATATAGAACTGAGGAGGGAAATTCAGCTCAATTTTGCAGGGGCAGGGCCCCAGAGCCCTCAGTTCCATTTTAGATGGTATATATTCCCGTGGGTCTAATATTCCTTCAACAAACTAGCCAACTAGGGCCACTTTATCTCGTAGTGTTTGAAAATTCTATTTGCTGGAGTTGAAAAGAAACAATCCATACAGACTATTATTTGGAACAGTCAAATAAACGTATCCCACATGGCTCAAAAAGCGGGTTCCAAAAGAATAAACCGTGAAGACATGTACACAATAAGTAATCTCGAAATCTTTTCTAGCTTATTCTCCCATTCAATGCAGTAAAGAAAATATCCCGAGACCCGTTGTCTCCGCAACATGCAGTTGAATCATTGCAAAAGGTTGTTCTTAACTTGCAATCACCTGTCGAAAAAGAAGAAAAGAAAGAAAGAAAATAACGTGACCTGTATGTTCATAACACACACAGCTCTTACTAAACATATCACGTATTGTATTCTTTTAATTTTTCTCGTCCCACTCGTCACCTTGACAGTTCAATGAAAGAATATAATGTAAATATTACCAACAACAATGGAGAACAAAAAATAATTTGGAATTACAGTCGGATGTATGCTGCTACAAAACCGGCACAGATATTGAAACTGGAACAGACACATCCCCAGCAAAATTTGAACTCCGATCTGAAGCCGAGTTGCCAACAAATGCATATCCAACTCCATACCCTTCCATGGGCAATGCTGCAGCCTCACACCTCTGGCAAACTCTAGCAAGTGATGCTGCTTTTCGTCTTGCTCTCTTTGTACCTGTAAATAGTAGAGTCTGAAGCAAGCTTGCCAATGCTGGTGCCCGAGCCACCCTCTGAGTTGTAGCAGTGCCACCACTCCGGCACAACTCAAGCAATGCTGCCACTGCATTCTCTTTACCCTTTGGAGTTCCCCTTCGCATCATTCCAATCAATCCTGACACTGCAAGCTCCTCGTTCTCAACTGCTTCAGCCCCAATTGGTTGCCTAACAATCAAGGCCAATGCACCGGCTGCTTCCTCTGCCACTCCTTCTGTTCCCAATGCTCCCACCAGTGCTGTTACTGCACCTGACTCTATCATTCTCTCACAATTCTCCGAGTGTGTGGACAGATTAAACAGTGCTGTTACAGCATCCTTCTTTCCTCTCAAGCTTCCCTCTCTCAAAAGTCCTGCCAGGGATTCAACTGCCCCTTCCTCGCTTGTGATTCTCTTCTTGTAGTCATGAACTGCAGAGAGGCTGAAAAGTGTTGCCGCAGCATTTTCCCTTGCCTCTGTTGTGTGCCCAAATCTTAGAACTTCAACAATAGATCTCAAACATCCTTCTTCTTCCATAATCCGGCTCTTGTTTTTGTCATGAATGGATAGGTTGAGGATTGCAGTTACTGAATTCTCTTGTGCAACTGGGTCTGGTGATGAGAGTAACTGTCGAAGAAGGGGAATTGCTCCTACTTCTGCAATAAAAGTACGGTTCTCCTTCCCTGTCTTTGCTAGCAACCTCAGCTCACGAGCAGCAACTGTTTTTGCCCCCTGTGACCCATTTGACAGCTGTTGGATGAGACGCTCAGCCGTTGCCCTATTAGCTACAATTGCAGCCTCAGTAGAAGTTGGCATGGCGACAACTTCTGCTGGTGGATCCAGGTTCTCCGGTGGATCAAAGCGAATTCCATGAGCTGTGCACCACTGAGAAATAAGGTTTCTGAGAGCTCTATTGGGAACAAGACGTGTATGAGAAAGCATCTGCCCCGTCTTTGGGCAGCTACAATGACCTTCCTCCATCCACTGGGAAATAGAAGCTCGATCGTAGGTCTGGCCAGTTGAGATTATAACTGGGTCTCTCATCAAATCTAGCGAGATTGGGCAACAGAAATCCTTTGGAATGGTGAGGAAAGTGTCCCCAATTTCCTGATATACAAGACCACCCCGTGTTTTCTTCTGACTCCCAGAACCTACTTCTTCGTCCTCAAATCCGAAAAGCAGGAATCTGCAGTACCTTGTGAGAGCAACAAACCCATTGAGTAGCGACACAGTAGGTTCAACATCCCCCTCATTGTTACAAATCTGCTCCTCCAGAAATTCAATCTCAGCTCTACAAATTTTGGCATCCCGAATTCCCAATCTGTCCATGAAGAAACTCTGCAGTTCTGCAGTATCAGGTATCCTTCCCTGCTCAAATTCGTCAAGGAATGAATAGAGTCGCCGTCTCAGCTCATCATCATGTTGATCAATAAACAGCTTGGCTCTTCTAGCCTGTTTCCTCAGCAGCTCAATCTGTTCTCTGATGTCCTGAGTTAGATCAAGTTCCTTTAATGGCAAAACGTCGAGGATAGTGGATATTTCCTGGTTCAGGTCATGGAAGTGGCCAGAAATCGAAGAATTCTGTAATAGAAGCCACAACCGGCTCGACTGAGAGCAGTAATCTAGAAGTATCTTCGATCGGTATATGAGTAGATAAAGCTCCTTTAGGCAAAGAATAGCAGAGGAGGGGAGACTGCGGCCAGAGTCTCTGAGATAATCAAAGAGGATGACGAAGACATCAATTTTCCGAATCAGGGATCTAGAATTTCGTTTCTGGAAAGGATGCGGGTGATGTGAGAAAGACGACATCAACTCATTAGCGACGATACCAAGGGCCTGAACAAGGGCTACTTCGCTGAGATGAACAGGAGCCAAGAAAGCCTCCAAGGAAGGCGATCTTCTTCTTCGCAAAGAGGAGAAAATAGCAGCCGAAGCCATAGATACCAAATTAGGGTTTCAAAAGCTCCGCCACTTTTTATTTTACTGCTTCTGACGAAATCCAACAAAACCTTTTTCCCCAAACTTGACTTTTACAGAGCGTCTCGATCCCTCTATCAAATTTTCCACATGAAAAGAACAAAAAGAATAATTTTTTATTTAAGATGATGATCTGAGCACTTTGAAGAAGAGGAAAACAATCTCCTCCAAATTCAAGATCACTCCAGCTCCAATATTTTACAGTCTGAGAGAAAAAAAAAGAAAAGGCAATAAAAAGAGAAAGAACAAAAATCCCGTCTTTTTCCTGGTTCTCCTCTGTAAATCTGTAAGGTCAATCTAAGAGAACCAAAAACAGACGAAAACGAAGATATGAAGAAGATCTCTTACTGTTCTTCTCTTCTTCTTCCACTTCCAAGTTGTTGCCTGAATCTTCAGAACGCTGCAACCGAGTTCCTAGCGGAATCCCTTTTAAAGCACCGAATCAAAGCTTACGACATTTCCGCGTTTAGCAGGAGAATCCATTATCGTGTTTCTTCTCCTTCTCATCTTCTCTCTCCTGAAACTTCATCGCTGCCTCCATGAAAACGACTTCCATCGTATTTGACGAGACACACACATACTCTCTCTCCTCTCTCTTCTCTCTTTCTCTCTCTAATAAATTAATTATCTTCTTTTGACCTAACTATCTCCGTTCTCACTCTCTCACTGTTCACCTCTCTCTCTCTCTAATAAATTAATTATCTTCCTTGACCTAATATCTCCGTTCTCACTCTCTCACTGCTCACCTCTCTCTCTGGATTAGAGATATTTCCAATAGACGATATTGACCTTACCAAAATAGTCCCAAATTTATTGTCGAATCTCTACGGCTTCCCGAAACGTGAAGGATAAATCTTTTGCCTTCCGACGAAGCAAGAGAATGAATGAGATGCAGCAACTTCTGACCTCTCACTAAATGCAGAACGCAGTGGAGCACGGTTCTTCCAACGGCCGTTCTAACCGTTACTAACGGTGTTATAACGGCATTAGGATTTCACTATTAAAGTATATTTTAATAATTAATAATTTAAAATTAATATCTGAATTTTGTTCGTTGAAATTAAGGTCGCAAGTCTATATTATTATAAACGGCCGTTATAACGATTGCAACGACAGATAGATAACGTTCGAAGAGTGGGGCCTCGTGAATCGTGATGTATGTCAACGCTACGGTAACTGGAGTTTATTGCCCCAATTAATGAGAGCGTGTTTAGTTGTGCAATCTATCGCTACAAGCCTACAACAATCAATGCTTTGCAACCCGGAGGTCAGAAACTCCAAGCATGTTGTTGGTCGAACCGGGTTCCCACTGGTTCAAAATTGTCCTTCAAGACTACCAAATACCCAATAAATAAAAAAAAAAAGGTGGATTCATATTTGATCTAATTATAAATAATTGAATCGAATGCAATGCAGTGCAATCAATCCATTTGTAGCCTTAATGCAGAAAAGAATGGCTCATGCAATTCTTCTTTAAAGATAGAAGAAGATTTTTTAGAAACTCCTTTTTCCACTATATAATGATAATGGCATGAAGCTGAAGATATTACTCATGTAATTGAATTTGGATTCAGTAATTATAAAATAGTTTTCACATGGTACTTACAAACACTTGTAATTGTGCGTTGGGAATATCTCTATTGAATAAAAACATATAAATATGGAGATGTTCCCCTCGAAAGGCTGTGAGGACTGAATCCAATCTCCATATAATGTCTCTTGAAAAAGTAAAAGTAAAAGAATTTTCAGTCTGGCTCAAAAATTACAAGATGGCAATTTCCACCCTGTTAACGTGTACCTGTCCCTATGGGGCTTTTTTGGTTTGAAAGATGGGATTTTGGGGCAAGGATGAGTTTTAGGATTTTATAACTCATATGGATATAAGTAGGATACTATATTAGGCTAAACTCAACCCTCTCCAATCTGTATTTTGAATTTATTAGAAAAACCTAGTGCTTATGATTAAATTATTTGTTGCAAGGCAATATGAACTTATGTATTATGCATTGAATTTAATGCATAATTGACAGTTCACGTGTATGTTTTTATTCAAAATAGCCTAAAATCAGTGATACATTATGTACCAATTAATTGCACTATTTGAACCTAGGTGTGAAATAGCTATTTTCGGCCTATAAATGAGTTAGTTTAACTAATATATTACCCTATAATAAAAGCTTTAGCTTGCATAAAAACCATGCATCTATATAGCAATTTTTACATGACCAATTGTATTAGAGTTGCAAAATGTATTAGATTGAATTGGGCATATATAAAAGGAAAAAAAAAAAACTCTCTTATCTTCACTCTTATTGTAATAATTTTTATCTTAAACAACTACTAGTCCTATTGTTGTACAAATTCCATATTATATATATATATATATATATATATATATATATATATATATATATATATATATATATATATATTCTCACCCATACGACTCAATGGATTGTTCAAGTTAACTTGCTAACTTGCAGCAAATTCATCATACTCTGAAATCTGAATAGAATGGTCTCAGCCATGAAAGTAGCAATTGCAGCTACAAAGTAAGGTTAGGGGTTATTCACCAGTTATATTGTTAACATACAGAAATGCAATATGGTCTTGTAGAACATCCTCGTCCTCACGTTTTTTAACATGGCCTAGATCCTAATTTGATTATAAATATTTGGATTCAAATTGAATTTTCTATCAATTGGTTTAAGATTGGATTTGGATTGAATTCAGATTATCTGTTATCAATAAAGTGAACTAAAAACGTCTTTAATATAGTATATAAACCTCAGCTTGGGAAAAGGTACAAATAGAAATATGTACAGTGTAAAAAACCAAGATTTAAAAATACAATATGCACATATTTGTATTTGTATGTACTCTTCCCAAACTGAGCCTAATGGAAAAATAAATTAAAAAGTGATCAAAATAACTTGTATAGGACTTCACATGCACACACAAATAAGGGTAGATCCATATGCAATCCAATATTATAAATGGATTGAAATTCAAATCAACCTAACAAGATCAGATTTAATAAAACTCGTTTAAATCATATTTAGATATCCCCTTAACCATAACCAGATTTTATTTAGATATTACTTGATATGCTAAATTTGTAGAGATTTGTTCATTTTTTAGTCTAGATTTGAACCTATAAATTAACCGAATTTGAATACTAGCACAACCCTTTACACTGCATTTGAATGTGGTGTAAAAGTACAACTACACCGATGGAGTTGTACACTGATCGGTTTAAAGTTACGGATCATTGTAAATGGAAAATGGAATTATCAATATAAATGTTTACATCGTTTTTATCAAAATTATAGTTTGCATCGATTATCAATGTAAAACTTGATGTGAATAGAATTGATGTAAAATTCGATTTTTGGTGTTTAATTTCACTCCATCCAAACGGCTATAAAACCGGACCAGCCAAGTGTTTAATTACACAGTTTCGGTATTTACACCGCAAACAAACACAGCCTTAAATATATTATTTTGTACATTTATCTATATTATACATAAAGCAAGGTTGTTCACGTCACCCTTTCTCTCATTTCTCCCTTTTTTAAATTTTTAATAAAATATTTTTTGTTATATTTTCAAAAAAGTTCTATTAAAAATTTACTAATTTTTCTTCTATAAATTATGTGAAAATTTCACTGCTAATTTTTGTGAACATGAATTGCCCTTTATCTTATAACTCCATTGTGACGAACGTAGCTTTTTGATGCATTGAATGATAGATCAAATGGATCAAGTTATTTCCCCAACTTTGTTAGTTTCTAAAGAGAAGATGAAAGCAAAAGAAAAATGAAGGACCTAAAAATTGCTATGCATCAATATGATGTTCATGGGTCGGGTTATTTGAATACCCAAAAACGTTCAACCCACTAAATTCAATTACCAATTGATACTAAAATGGACTAATATAGTTTAATTGATTGGTTAAACCCGGTTATGCAATTCTCAAAACAAAAAGAATAGGGTCGAGTGATTTGAATACCCCAAAACCGTTCAGTCGCTAGCTTTAATTACCATTTTATACTAAATTGAACCAATCTAGTTTGATTAATTAGTTTGACCTAATTATGCAATTTTGAAAACAAGAGAAAATAAGGGAATTTTTCACTAAAAACGATTTTTAATTAGAAAATAATAGAAAAATAAGGGAAGATAATAGAAAAAATGATAAAATAAGGATTTTTTTTGAAAGAATAAAAAATAACAAAAAAAATAGAACCATAATTTTTAAGTAACCGATAAAATAAGAGAAATGTTAACTAAAAATCATAAAATTTTTAACATATTAAAAGTAATATCAAGAAAACACTAAAAATCATAAAGTAATTGGAAAACAAAAAATCGGAAACTTACTTTACATGATTAACTTATTATTAAAACAAATTAAATAACTTAGTTTTATTAACTTCCTCTAAAATTAGTAAAATTAATTTTTTAAAATTTAATAAAAAATTAAAGTATAAATTATCAATACAAACAATAATAAAGTGATAATAGACTTAGAAAAATTATTTTATTAATAAAAAATGATACAAATTAATAAAAAACATAATTTAATTAAAATCAATATATATATATATATACTTAAAATTAGCTTAATAAAAAAGTAACTTGCTCTCTATCGTCCCTTTTAGTTTTTCATTTTCTTTTAATTTATTAGATAATACATAACCCAAGAATAATGCTAAGATGGATAAGATTCAGCTTTTCCTAATTACAAATATCCTAAAAACTCTTGTCTAAAATGTCACTTAGCAAAAAAGCCTTTTACGTCACATTTAAGAGTAATAAAATGAATAAAAATAATAAAAGTTAAGATATATGCTAAAGCATACAAATTTATTTAATAACATATAACCCAAAAATAGTTTGGTTCGAAATTGGTATAACTTAGCCTAATTGATGTTGTAACAAAATCCTGCCATAATTTCTTTTAAGTTCTAACAACGCTTGACTAATTTATTGGATATTTAAATTGAATTATCAAATTTTCGAGAACGTACTTTGATCCTTCAACCTAATATCACTGGCGAGCAATGTTTTGAAAATCGACTTGGAATAGGAATTGTTCTGGTCATTGATTTTTGGATTGACGGTTTGATCATCCCATTAGAATGGATGGCTCATTCTAACAAAAAAATAAATTTATTAAAAATAATTAAAATAAAAATACGACAAAAAACAGTCAAACAGGTCAACTGTTTAATTACCCGAATCAACAGATCATCGGGGTCAACGAAGGTTCGATCTTTGGCCAGAGATCGAATTTGGAGTAAAATGTTATCGGGCCGAACGGTTCGATCGTCAGGATCAACGAAGGTTCAAAAACATTGCCTGACGAGTGAAAAATAACAGCACGTGCTAAGTTATCAGTATCTGTGAAATACGTGACACGCACCCGCTTTGTGAGATATTTCCAGTACAGAGTGGGATGTAACTGTGAGGCGCGCTGTGACAGGAGCAGATCCCAATTCCCGGAACACTGTTATCTTGTGAATTGCACTAAGCTGATTGAAGGCGACTCAGACGGTCACAAATCAGTCTAAATCATTTCAATTCAACAATTCAACTCTTGATGATTTCGAACTTCGAAGTGCTCGAGCGGGATCCACATTTACCATTTCACGCGGCCGTACTGTACTCTCCGTCTATTCTAATCACCAGGATTGGAATATGGGGTGGGGCCGGTGGGCCCACAAGCAACATCAATTTCCATGCATTCAAATTAAAGACTCGTCCTATCCTAACTTTCCTGCAACGATGATGATGATGCAGAGATGATAGATGGGCCAGTACGTGGGTCCCACATGAAGTTGTACGTTGTACATCTTAGTGGCAGTAATACGATGTCAATATCATTCTTGTGTTCATATTTCGGCAATTCCACTGATAGTGCTGATGGGTTGATAAGTTAGTTTAATAATGAGATAAGATCAGATTAAAAAATCAAAACCGATCATCTATAAAATTGACATGTGGGTCCATGTGAGACCCGGGGCCATCTAGCCCCATAATATTTGAAGCTTAAAGCTTTGTTTAACTTCCGTACACGTGGAGGAGGAGAGATACACGGTTTCTGGGTTTCATATTGGAGTTCGTCATCACGCAGCAATAATTTCAAGATCCAGCAACCCACGGCCCACCATCATTGGTTGATTGTATTTGGGCTGGGTCATTTGTTTTGCGAGTAATCATTGTCGAACGCGCGTTCTGGACACTAATGACACAGTGGTTGCTATCATAGCCATGGAGACATCAAGGGTTTTGGTCAAATCAATTTCTTAACTAGGTTGCCATACTATAATATAAAAATAAACCCTTAAATTAATACTTCTATCATTGGATTCCAATCCAATGGAGGAGAGTAATCCAACCCTATAAGACAGTCAGCTTAGTCCACCAAGAAGTGGGCCACCCCTTTCTTTTTATTTCGGTTCCCGGTTGCATTTGAAAGAATGTAAATGTAGAACTAAAGTGAACTTGTATTTCGATTCAGTTTTGCAAGTGCTTGATAAGAATGCGTTTTATATATATAATATATATATACAAGTAGATTTGCTTTTTCAATTATTTTTGCACTATGTCAATGTAAAATAGGTTGGTTTAGCCTTGAGATCCACGTTTGGAACCATCACAATGAAAAGACACTGTAAATTTACAAGTGCAAAACTGAACTGGGTTTGCATACCCCTATTTGAACAAATTTGCATCAAACTTTGCAATTCAATTTGAAAGAGGTTAGGCCATGACCAGAAACCAGACTGATTTTTCAAACCAATTCCAACACGTATTCTTAACTTTTCCCGTCATCTCCTTTGAACTTATCAGTCTTTCAAGTCCTTACTGGTAAAACATATCTGCAAGACTACAAAATTCTAAGTCCAACAAGGAAAGTTAGAAATAGATGGCATCTGGAGGCTGGTAGAGTCGGTTCACTGACTTCTACGTGCTTTGCATTGTGGGGAGATCCGGTCAATCCTAACCATCCCAATTGGTCATTTTGGTTGGCCACCCATAGGATGAGGCAATCACCCATATCCACAAAATCAGATCGACCTAATGACCCACCCTATGCAGAGCTGTCATTGGGTCGGATCTGAATGCCAATAGGTCAGATGTGGCATGGGTTTGCCTCAACCCTAACCTGAACATAATTCACGAACCCATCCCAACACTATAGGGTTCAACTTGATATCGACCCAACCCACAATGTTTCAATTGTCTTTTTATATAACACATTTCGAAAGAATCCATACTTGCTTCCCACACCTACCTCATGGCACATTGTGCATTGGAAACAACTTTCATATATGTATATTATCATTCATGGGGAGATGCTCCCAATTCATGGCTGCAATGTGCTGTGAAGTCGGTGGGAGGATCAAATCCAATTTCATTTAGAAAATTTAAGTTGGAATTTGGTTTATGTATTAGAAGGTATCACTTTCTCCATAATGAAAGAAGAAAAACCAAAACAAACACGAAAGCAACCTTAAACTTTAAGGTTAGATGCTGGAAGTTAGACAATTTATAAGAACACCTTTCATATGTGTAGGATATCAATGCCCTTGTTGGGCAGGTCAACCAAACTGGAACCCGACTTGGGTTGAAAAATCAAAACCCTAACCTGGCCCTACACTCTAAAAAACCTGACCCTATAGGGTTGGGTCAAGTCTGGGTTACCATTTAAACCCGACCCATTGACATCCCTACTAAACAGGGTCCTATAGGGTTTGCAATTAGAACTATCCGACTAAAATCGACAGGTATACTTTGAGCTGTAATTTGACGAGAAAAACCTACTCATCTGTTAAATTGACACATTTGGACATCATAATATATTGATATTACAAATACATCATTAAAAAAAAGGTATTACTCTCCACCAGTTCGAAACAACGAAAATTGATCCCAACCCAATTATATTTGGACACATTAAACATGCCCAGACCTCTAAAATTTGGTTGATCCAGTTCGGATCTGTCGGGTCTGTCGGATCTATTGATAACCCTCCTAACTCCTAAGTATCATCTCACCTATCCCATGTCTACAACCATCCGTTTTTTCTTTAATGGTATGTTTGAGGTATTGTTCAAGACTTGAGCTCCATCAGCACCTCATATCAAACTAGAGAGCTTCTCCCTCAGACAAATGTAATCTTATTTTTTCAAAAATTTAGTGGTAATTACCTCCAGTACAGCGGTACTAAAAGGAAGAAAACAAAAAACACATTTCAAATAATGTAGGATCCATAAAGTGAGTTATTATTTAGAAATAAAATTTGACTTAATCTCTTAAATTAATATATCAAATAAAATAATAACCTAAATTTGTGTCAAATAAAAATTATCAGAATACATGAATTAAAAAATATATATATCAGAATAGTAATCCTATACTTAGTACAAGGGATCATTCTCTGGTTTACAACAAATGTTCTATTGTCTTTTCCTTAATCTCTTCTCAGGTTCACCATGAGCTCGTTTTAACTTTCAAAGAATTTGTATTGATATAAAGTTCAATTTACTCAATGTCTTCATAACTTTCCGAGTTCAAACCAACCTCTGGAATTTAGAAAATTTTCTTGACTAATCACAGTTTTTCTTTGACCACAGACTCGTGCAAGTCAAAAAAAAAAAGTAATAACTAAATATATATTTCCTGCTTTGGATCCACAGATGTCAGTCCTCACAATCTGGGTTTCCAGAATTCAGACCTTGCACTTGACAAATCATAATTACAATAAATTTCTGGACTACGTAAGGAATGGAGAATCTACAAGAAATAGATTACGATCCAGAACCCAGAAATGGGAACAGCTCACAGAACATATGTAGAAGCACGTTGACTGGATGTCACATATTAACATACTAGAATTTGATTATTACACAGGAATGCGCCTTGAAAAGGGTTAAACCAGGAGCTTTTGATGACCTTGTGGACACATTACAAGAAGTGGAACAAATTAAACACAGAAAAAGGGGATTGTGACAGTATATCACATGCTTCCTTTTCACAAACGCCATGAATACAGTTCCAGATACTCGAACTGGATACATCAATCATATTTTTTCTCCTGCACTTTGAAACTAGATGTCCAAGAAGGAAGGATGATTGCATTACTGAGTTTCTGAGATCGTCTACCAAAAACAAGGTTCTGAAATCTTAAACGATATGATTTCTATTCCTTATTAGGCAAACAAAGGATTTACAATGCCCATGAGAGGAAGTCCGAAAGCATGGAGAGGTGACCATTTTGAGTGGTTGGATGTCCTTTAGCATAAACGTACCACATATGCAAGCATGTGGAAACATGCAGAGAATCAGGAAATAGCACTTTAGAAGACAAAGCAAAAAGAAAAAAAAAAATCAAACACCCAATTATTCGACTATTCTCTCTTGCCACAGAAACTTACCCTGGATGTCTTAGGAAAATGTGAAACATATTGGGGGTGTCCTACAACATGAATCATGAATGCTTTTGTTTACACTTGTTTACAAAATTGCCACATCAGCAAAAAATTAAAACATGTTCTTGAATTACATTTTTGTTTCAAGAAGCAAAAATAAGGTGATTTTGTTTCGTAATACAATCCATGTTTTTCAAACCATCAAAGTAATAAGGGTTTATCAAGCAAGAAAAAACACATTTTGCTCTACAGTTGTATGATCCATGAAAAACAATATCAATCACCAGATGAAAACATGTTTTTATACCAGGCATCTAGAGACACGTTTCTTGTTTTAGTTTTGGAAACAAAAAACACATATACAACCAAGAACATGTTTTCTATGTTTTTGTTTTTTTTTTTTTAAATTGCTTTCAAAGCAGATGGTTTTGATTTGTATAGGTTGGTTGTGGTTTCATGGTTAGGGGATGGTAATTTGGATCTGCTTTTGCTTCCTTCATAATTATATCCCAAATTTCTGTTCTGTTTCCTTTCTCAAACTTCTTGAAGATATTCTTTCTATCCTGAATCTTTTCCCTTTTCTTAGGATTTTCCATTGAAAAGAAAGAGTCCAATAGCAATTCCACAAAGTCCAAACCAACTTCCTTTTGAAACAAGTTAAGGGCAACAACAACACCTGACTCTATGCTAGGAAAGTTATGTTAAAGAAACCCATTTCTGAAAACATTATCCAAACTATGAATCTCTAATGCTAGGGAAAATGCTAAACAAAACCATTTCAAAGAACATGATTTAACATGTTTATGAAATTGAAGCAAGATATGGAACATAATAAGGGCTTGCATAGTTGCTGTATTGAGCCTTTAGCTTCCTTCAAAAGTTTAATGAGGGATAGATCAAATGAACATCTCTTCTATGGCATAAAGCTTATTGGGTGTTCTCCCCCTATCCCCCTGCCTCCCAAAGAAAAGGAAGCTTGTATCTCAAAATCTTTGAAATAGGGAGGTACTATATAGCAAGAAACAAATTTGCAGTTGAGTAAGCCCTATGAGCATAAAATATTTGTACATGTAAACCAAGGTTGCTCATGCATATTCATTTGAATATACCAAAAGAATCATCTCATATTCTCATGTAATGAGAGTGCAATCAAAATATTGAATGGTCTGATGATGCAATATGGAGTCACCAGATTGAATACAACATCTCTTCTATTGGCAGTCCAGTGCATGAGGCTCCCACCAATATGAGATCTGGGGAGGGATAGATGTACCATGTACGCAGCCTTACCCCTGCAGAAACACAGAGAGCCTGTTTCCAAGATATAAACCCTGGTCACCCAGGTCACAATGGAGCAACCCAACCATTGCACCAAGGCTCACACTCTTTACCCTTGCTTACATAATATCCTTTATAAATTTCTCAAACAGGTATAGGTTTTCTTGGGGCTATTATTTATTTCCACTTTAGGTGTTTTTGTTGGACGGTCAAGATATTTAAAATGACTTAAAAAATGAATTAGAATTAAAAGAGGGGGAAGAAAAAATAACTATGGGCATAGGCCAAACTTATTAGCAAAGACTACACAATTTTTTACTTTTATTGACAAGGACCAGACTGCTGCAATTGACTTTATAAACAGCAAAAGCATGAATAAATACATGTAATACAACTGCAGTGATGCAGAAAAGCCTTTACAGCAATGACATAATTTTCTTGTAAAATTGAATAAATCACCTTGATTTTGTAGAGAGACATCTAGAGCATGGGAAAAGCTTCAGCAGTGAACTTGATCTCCTTGTCCTCATTTTCAAACGTGAAAGCTGCAAGGGATCGGCATCATTAGTGAACAAGCAAATTCATAGATATACACATATTACCCAGTGTTGGTCTTGTCTATCAGGGGTGTTGAGAGGGGTGACTGGATACACATCCGATCAGTTGACTATTTACCTTACTGGGTACTTCACCTAGTTTCATCATGTTTCATGACTAAAACCATATATTATCTTTAGCATAGTAGATCATACTAGTGAATTCTGGTAATTTGCAATAATATCTAGAAAGGGTATACCCTTGCAGAATATTTTGCAACTTCATATCATTTCTAATAAAAAGAAGATGATGTTTATTACTCCAGTTGGGAACTTTTATGCAACTTGAAAAAACTAGCAAGTGAACTTCATTTGCTATAAAATTAGACTACACTAGCAAATAAGATCCTAAGGGAAGAAATAAAGACTCAAAATCTTAAAGATCCATTCTCAAAGACAATTTCATTCCAAAAAGATCAGCAGACTATTATCATGGAAGCACTACCTTGCCCCGAGTTACTCTACATGTTTTCCAGCAAAGCAAGCTTCTTGACCTAGGTTCCAATCTCCTGTAAAGTTAGAAAACCAGGGGTAAGTTTAAAGTTTGTGGAGTTAATTTCACATCAAAAAGGAATAAATCAAGTTAGAAACAATGTTTCTCCTCTATAATGTAAAGTATACAAATTATTGTCAAAGTATGACCCTCCAATAAACAATGATCATCAATCCTGTTAGCTCCATGCAAATGATTTTATTCTACCTAAAACAAAATATTTCTTGTGATGTCATGTGAAAAGTTCGAAGACCAAATGATTGATTTTTGAGAACACAAAACATTATATAATTTAAAGAATCTGGATAAAATACAGCCTTCTGAAAAGTTAAAGAATGAGCATCAACAAAGAAGTATATAAAAACAAACAGCATAGAAGCAAACAAAGTGAGCTTAACATTTTAAAGGTGCTTACTGCAATATTAACAGCCATGATTTCCTTTTTGTCTCTAATTAGTATTTGAAAAACATATATTACAAAAAAGTATTCTGGGTGGATGATGATAGGAAGAGAAGAAAGGGGAAAAAATATTAACAGCCATATAATTGGGGCAAGGCTTAGTTGAGTTGACCTGAGTTGCATAGAAGTTAAAACAAAAAGAAACCCTGACTTCCCAAGTGAGGAAAATTTTAAAATTAAGTGAACACAATAAAAAAAGAAGAAATCAGGAAGTAGAGATTCTAAAATGTGGACCACATGTTTTACTCCCCTGTTATTCCTTGTTTTTTGTGAGGTCACCAGGACTGCATGACTTCATTTGACTCAATTCCATGACAATCCTGGACCGTTGGAAAATTTTCTTGTTGATACAGAAAACTTCGTTTAACTTGAAATGTGAATGATCTTGCTGATCGGCTTCAGTTGTGTCTCTAACTCAACAATTGTTTTGACAGTGATCCGTTTTGCAGTTATTGAGGATCCATAAGTAATGGAATCAGAGGATATTCAAGGGGAAGAAGCAGCTATCAGGCATTAATGTGCAAATATAGGCCCTTTTGTCTTTGACTGGACATTGGATCAAAAGATTTCCAAGGGCTGGATAGATCTGTTCTAAATGATTTTGGGGAAGTATTTGGAATTGTGCATAATATGTTGGAAACTCAAATTTTAGTATGCATTGTCTTATCCAAGAATCATATAATTGTTAATTCTCTCTTAGTAAAAATTCTTGTCATCCATTGAAATAAGACCCAAATATGAACGTGGAGGAAAAGAGTTTCTATGATTGCTCAAGTTAAAAGAGAAAATTCAACTGCAACCTCAGATGTCAATCATGGATATTATATATTAGGCATCTGATAAATGTAGTAGGTAGCTGATCTTTGTAGAGACCACTAAGGTTAGAAAAATTATAAATCAAGGAGAGTGGCTTTTCCATCATCCTTCACTAACCACTTATTTTTTTAATCAGTAACTGAAAACTTTTATTAAATAAGAGAAATATAAGTACGAGAAAGGGGGAGATAAAATGTCTTAGCTCCCCACCAATAGATTACAAGAAAAACTTAGAAAATTTCCCAAAATAAAGAATCCCTATATGCCCCTTGTTTGGCTAGACCATCAGCAAGTGAGTTGGCACTCCTTTTCACCCATCTGTACTTCACCTCAATACCCCTAGTAAGCCATTTGAATTTCTTCCTTTCAGTGCTAAACCTCCACATGCCACTGTTGTCTTCCTTTACCCATCTAATCACCACCTCTGAATCACCATCAAGGATCAACCTCCTGAAGCTCAGATCCCAAGCTTTTTGGATACCTTCCAGAATCGCAAAGATCTCAGCTCTAAGTGAGTCTCTTTCTCCAATAGAGCCTGGGAAAAAAGCTAAAATAATCCCCTCCTCATTCCTGAACACACCCCCAATTCCAGAAGGCCCTGGGTTCCCCACACTACAGGCATCAATATTCAGTTTTATGAATCCATAAGGTGGGGACATCCAAGAGGGTCTAGAAGACCTCTTAAATTGGGTAATGTTAGCTATCTCTTTCCAGTTTCTCATCAAGTCAGCCAGTGAGACATCTGTGAATAGGTCCACAGATTTCAGCCAATGGACCACCCTTGACAGAATCAGTTCTGTTAAACTCTCATAGGTTCTTTCCTCGTCAGAAAAGATACGTGAGTTCCTTTCTTCCCCCAAAGACCAACAAAGTGCTGCCCTAATGCATCTCCATATCATTCTCCCTCTTTTCTTAGGCAAACTGAAGAAGGAGGGTGAAAACAAGCTTTGCACATCCACAGGAGGAACCCAAATACACCCAAAAAAGGAAAAAAACCCACTCCCACATAGTCAGTCTTAGCAAAATAGCAAGAAACCAAAAGGTGGTAGCCAGTTTCCCCATCAGCTTTGCAAAGGGAACACCTATTAGGGGATAAACAAAGACTGGATCTCTTTCTTTGAAGTAGATCAATTGTGTTGATTCTTTCCAAGAAAGTTTCCCAACAAAAACTACCAACCCGAGGAGGGATGGGCTTCTCCAAATCTCACTAACAGGGAAGGGCAACCCAAGAGGAGCAGAAGGCTGAGATAAGGTATCAAAGAACGAGGCACAAGAGAAGGTGCCCGAGGGAGAGAATGTCCAAAATCTAGTGTCTTCCTTAGAGGGATCCAAAAAAACAGTTTCAAGAGTATTTTACAAAGATACCAAAGAGTCCAAAGCTGTATACCCTAATAGCCCTCCTCAACCCCAAGTTCCACCCAAACCTAGAAGAAGAGTCTGATGGAACAAGAAAAGAAGAGATAGGTTCATTCTTGAGGTCTGAAAGAGCATACAAAGAGGGGAACTGTTCCATTAGAGGAGAATCCCAATCCAAGTTTGTTCCCAAAACTTTATTAGGTTACCTGAGTTGAAGCCATACCTGATATAAGGGGAGAAAGCTGGAAGGATGTCATGGATGGCTCTCCAAGGAGATGCACCTACAGACCTTGTTGGAATTCTAGGATCCCAGCCATTGTCCTTGAGCCCATGAATGCCAACCACAATCTTTGTCCATAATTATCAAAAAAAAAAAAGGTTATCCTTTTCCAAAGGAAACCTCCACAACCATTTCCCCAACAAAGCAGTATTTCTTTTCTTGATACCCCCTATCCCAAGACCACCTAACTTCTTACTCCTAGTCACCACTTCCCAACCCACTCTATGGTCCCTTTTCTGATCGCCCGGCTCCCATAAGAAGTCCCTCATCAACTTTTTCAGCCTATTGGAGACCTTAGTGGGGATCTTAAACACAGACAAGAAATAAATAGGTAGATTAGCTAGGATAGACCTAATCAAAGTTATCCTCCCCCCCCCCCCCCAAAGAATGATAATTTTTCCTCCAAGAAGCAAGTCTTTTTTTGAATTTTTCCATCACCAGGTTCCAGAAGCTTTTTTTCTTGGGGTTATCTCCTAAGGGGAGGCCTAAATAAGTCAAAAGCCAGTTCAAAGCTTCACAACCTAGCAAACCTGCGTATTCTCTTACCACCCTCTCCTCCGCGTTTACTCCCACGATACAACTCTTATCAAAATTCACCTTAAGATTAGACATTTGCTCAAAGAGTTGTATTGTCAATTTTAAACCTCTCACCCAATTTATGTCCCCACCTTCACAAAAAATGATAGTATCATCTGCAAATTGCAAGTGGGTGAGTGGAACTTCCTCCCTTCCTACTCTCCAACCTCTCAATAAGTTCCTTGAGTCAGCTCTTTGAATTAATCTCCCAAGGACATTTGCAACCAGGGTGAACAAAAAGGGGGAGAGAGGGTCACCTTGTCTTGTCCCTCTAAAGGCAAGGAAGAAGTCAAGCACAATTCCATTAACCAAAATAGAATAATGGCAACTTCTAATACAACCCCAGATCCATTTGCACCATTTGTTCCCGAACTCAAACCATCTCAACACCTCTAGCAAAAAAGACCAATCCACTAGGTCATATGCCTTCTATAGATCTAGTTTGCAAACCACTCCCTTTTTTTTTATTTCCTAAAGCTCTCCAGACTTGCATTTGCAATCAGGATTTGATCAATGATTTGTCTTCCTTCCACAAACACACCTTGGTTGGGTGCAATAATAGAAGGAAGAAAGCCATTGTGAAGCCATCAAGGCCTAGAGCCATTGTGAAGCCATCAAGGCCTAGAGCTTTTGATCTGTCCATTGAGAAAATTGCTTCCTTTACTTCTTCCAATTCAAAACTCCTCTCTAACCACTCCCTTCTCTCTTTTCCCACATTCGGCTCTTCCAATCCATCTACCCAAACCCTTCCATTTAAAGGCCTTTTGAAGATGGATTTGAAGTGATTTACAAAGGCTTGGGTTATCTCTATCGATTCGGATAACACTACACCCTCAACTTCCAATTTTGAAATAAAATTCTTTTCTTCTGCTACCATTTGCCATAGAGTGGAAGAATTTAGTATTCCTATCTCCCTCCTTTAACCATTTGCACCTCGATTTCTATTTCCAACTTATTTCCTCTTTATGCAGAAGGTCCTCTAGTTGCCTTCTCAAATTCCATCTAGTCTCCCTATCTGCCTCTCCAAAAGATCCCCTATCTTCTTTCGTATCCAAATCCTCAATCTACTCCATCAAACTTTTCTTTCTTTCCTCCAATCTCCCAAACTCCAAGAGGTTCCACTCTTTTATCTAAAATTTTAGAAATTGTAACTTCTTGTGGAATCCTATCCCCTCCCAAATTACCAAAGGATTGCAGTGCTCCCACCACTCTCTAATTTTCTCAATGAATCCTAGTTGAAGTAGCCACATATTCTCAAACCTAAAAGGGTCTGGCCCATCGCCCCTCACTTCCTCCTTACACGATATAATAGGTCAGTGGTCCGAAGTGAGTCTAGGGAGAGCTCTAGATGTCAAATTTCTCCATTGCTCCTCTCAATATAAGGAGAACAAGAACATGTCCAGCTTGGAGCAGATTGGACCAAGTAAAGTTATTATTCAAGAGAGGGATCCCTTTAAGCTCAAAGGTATCCACAAATTGGTTGAATTTTCTCATGCTAGTAGTCACACTCTGTCTAGGGTTGTTGGTTTCTCCTACAAATCTCACCACATTAAAGTCCCCTCCCACACACCAAGGTCCATCCCATAAACCCCCTTACATCACTCAATTCCTCCTACAGTTTCTTCCTTTGCCTATAGTCATTAGGGCCGTATACATTAGTTAACACCCATTCAAATCCATCTTCCACCTGCCTATATTTCATTGAAACTAAGTGATTACCTATTAACTCCTCCAACTCCACCATCACATCCTCTTTCCACAAAGTTACTATCCCACCAAAAGATCCCCATGAGGGAGCAGCCGCCCATTTTATTCCCCTAGATCTCCATACACTCCTTGCCCATCTGTTATCAAAATCCATTATTCTCTCAATAATTTCCCAGATTCTCTCATCCCTACTTATTTCCCCCTGTTAGTGTAGGTGTATTTCTGTCTTTATACTTGTGTTGAGGTTGCTGATCTGTAATATTATATTAGAACTAATGTCCCTCACTTAAGTAAGGGCACTTGTGTCTTTTCCATTATGTTAGTAATTTAAAACATGTTTGGCCGAATGGGAGAGGTGATTTTTTCCCTTATTCGAACTAGACTTTTCTTCTCTCCTTTTCTCCTTTCTCTCTCTCTTTCTTTCTTCTTTCTTCTTCTCTCTTCTTGGCTGTTATCAGACTAACAGAACTCAAAGGCAGGCCGAATTATAATATGGTATTAGAGCACAACTAAGCAACTCGGATCTGCCCAAATTTCTGTTTTCTGCGCACTCAATTTAGGGTTTTCTCTTGATTTCTCTGCCATCGATTGGAGATAAGGGAAAGGGCTGAAAAGGAGTGGTCGCCCTCTTCCCTTGGAGGTTTCTATGCCTCCAGTTGTGCTGTTCATGGTCGGTTGCTGTGGTTTCTAAGAAGCCCTCCCCTAATCGATGAAGAAAAGAGGGCTGATTCGTGTGGTGCAGTGGGTGTCTTGTGTGGACTGATTTTCTTCTTGTGGTTTGTTTCTCGGGTGATGAGGTAAGAGATTTCTATGCATGTTTTTGTTATGAATCAAATAGGAAGTATGTTTCATATCATATGATGGGATTTCAGACTGTAGTGTGCTAGGGTTTATGCTGCTTTTTTGTGTGATTCGAAGGGGGAGTGGTTCTCATATAGTGGTGAGATTTCAGGTAGTCGTAGGGTAGGGTTTGTGGTGTAAAGAGTGCACCTTCAGCAATAACAAGTGCTGAAACCAGTGTGATCAAGTAGTGTGCAGTGTGTCGAATTCAGTAAAACAGAATTCATCAATGGGAGATAAGAGTGATAGCAAATCTAATGTGATGATACCTACTGACTACCTGAATGTTCAAATGACCTCCATTAAACTGAATGGAGAGAATTATGTACCTTGGGCTAAATCTGTAGAAGTTTTTCTGAAGGCAAAGAAGAAGGTGAAACACATAAGGGAGGAGAAACCCTCCACTGATTCTCATGAGTATGAAGACTAGGAACAAGAGGATGCACAGATTATCACGTGGTTATGGAACAGTATGGAACCCAAAATTAGTGTAAATTTCATGTTTCTTGACACTGCCAAAGATGTATGGGACCATGCTAAGAAGTTGTATTCTGGTCAAGACAATACAACCAGAGTATATCAGCTATATCAAGAATACTTTAATCCACAACAGGGCAATCAAAGTCTTGAGGATTACTATGCTAGTATGAGAAACATTCGTAATGAGTTGAATGTTTATCACCCCTCACTTCTGATGTCAAAATTCAGCAACAACAGAGAGAACATCTTGATGCGACTCGATTTTTGGTGGGGCTGAAATCTGAGTATGAACCAGTGCAGGCTCAGATACTAGGAGGGTCAACTCTCCCTTCCTTAGAAGAGGTGTTTGCTCGACTTCGGAGAACTTCCATAGGATCTACTAAGAACTCTAATGCTTTTGATAGATCAGCCTTTGCAGTGTCCAGGGGCCGTGGTGTTAGAGGTGGAGCTCAAGGAGCTCAGTCTGGCCGTGGTGGTAGCAGTGGTCTGGTATATGGCCGGAGTGGTGGTGGTGATCGTACTAGAGGCAGAGATTCAGGGGGAGCCCGTGGCAGAGGACATGGCTTGGGTCCGAAGAGATGAACTCATTGTGGTATGAATGGACATACCATTAATTATTGCTATGACTTGCATGGTCCACCCTCAACTTGGGCCAATCATGCCCTGACTAGTGACACCAGTTTCAGACAGGAGAATCGTTCAGCTAATCAGATGCCGCCTACATCCACAGATGTTCCTGGGAAGGAGATGGTGAGTGTTCCCCGTGATGAGTATGAGAAGTTTGTCCAATCCACATCTCAGCAGAACACGGCTACTTTCGCACACTCAGGTATGGCTTGTTTGGCATCCACACCCAATCCTTGGATTATTGATTCTGGAGCCTCCGATCACATGACTGGAACTCCAGGTGTGTTTTCTTCCCTCTCTCATTTCTCAACATCACAATCTATTACCCTTGCTAATGGTTCCATATCCTCGATTTGTGGTCTTGGCAATGTTAACTTGACCCCCTTATCTTTATCCTCAGTTTTGTATGTCCCTAAATTTCCGTTTAACCTTATGTCTGTTAGTAAGTTGACCATTGGTGGAGGGCATGAAGCCGGTGGATTATACTATCTTGACGGTGGTGGAAGAACATCAACAGCTCTCTAGTCATCTCTCTCTCCTCTCTAGTGGCACTGTCGATTTGGTCATCCTTCGCTAAAAGTTTTGAAATCTTTGGTTCCTTCGTTGAGTCAACTTTCTGTTTTAGATTGTGAGTCGTGTTAGTTGGGGAAACATCATCGTGCTCCCTCTAGTCCTAGGGTTGATAACCGTGTGCCAAATCATTTTTCTTTGGTTCATTCAGATGTTTGGGGTCCTTATAAAGTGATGTCATACAATGGACATAGATATTTTGTCATTTTTGTTGATGATTTTTCAAAGATGACGTAGCTCTATTTAATGAAAGAAATAAGTGAATTGTTTACCATCTTCCAAAAATTTTATGCTAAGATTCGCAATCAATTTGGTGTTCACATTAAAATTTTTTGTTCTGATAATGGCCGTGAATATTTATCTTCATCATTTCAAGAATACTTGGACTAACATGGCATTATACATCAAACCTCATGTACCTACACCCCACAACAAAATGGTGTGGCTGAGAAAGAATCGTCATCTTTTGGAAACAACACGATCCCTCATGCATCACATAAATGTTCCCAAACCCTTTTGGAGTGATGCGGTGCTTACTTCTTGCTTCTTGATTAATCGGATGCCCACGTCTATCCTTAATGGTCATTCCCCATTCACTACCTTGTTTCCCACCTTGTCTCTGTTTCCTCTTTCTCCTCGGGTTTTTGGGAGTGTCTGCTTCGTCCATAATCTGGCCCCAGGAAGGACAAGTTAGATGCACGATCCATTAAGTGCATCTTCCTTGGCTATTCCCAGACCCAGAAAGGGTATAAGTGTTACCATCCTAGTTCTCGATGTTCCTTTGTATGTGCTGATGTTACCTTCTTTGAGTCTACTCCGTTTTTCTTGAGTTCCGGTGATGCTTCTTCCTCCTCATCACCTCCCCCTCTTCCACTTCCAGTTGTCGATTATGTTCCCTTGTTCCAGTCGTGACCAAGTCCTTGCCTCCAGTGCCACCACCTGTTGAACGCCCACCTATCCGTCAAGTGTATACACATCACCCACATGTACCGGCTGCTACTCCTCCGGCTCCATCACCATCGACAGATCCGACAGTTGTCTCCGCACCAGCCCCAAACCCAGTATATGATCTTGATCTTTCCATTGCCTTACGGAAAGGTAAACGCACCTGTACCTTTCATCCTATCTGTAATTATGTTTCACTCACTCACATTTCCGCTTCCCATCGCTAGTTTATCTCTTTGTTATCCTTAGTTGTTGTCCCTAAGGATGTCCAAGAAACCCTTGCCTCTCCAAGGTGGTGTCGTGCAATGGAAGAACTCTTAGCTCTAATTCATAATCATACTTGGGACCTCACCATTCTTCCTCCTGGGAAGCAGGTTGTCGGTTGTAAGTGGGTTTATACTATTAAGTATTTACCTGATGGTAGTGTTGAGCGCCTGAAAGCTCGATTGGTTGCAAAATGGTACTCCCAAACCTATGGTTTGACTACACAAAGACCTTCTCCCCAGTTGCTAAGATAGGTTCAGTTTGTGTTGTGATCTCTCTTTCTGCTATGTATGATTGGCCCCTCTATCAGCTTGATATCAAGAATGCTTTTTTGCATGGGGATTTGCTCAAGGAGGTCTACATGGAACAACCACCGGGGTTTGTTGCTCAAGGGGAGCATGGTAAGGTATGCAGACTAAAGAAGACTATACATGGGCTTAAACAGCTCGAGCATGGTTTGGTAGGTTCAGTGAGGTGGTAAAGAAGTTTGGTATGAAACAGTGCCAAGTTGATCATTTCGTCTTCAGTCATGACTCTCAAGCAGGAAAAATCCTATTGGTGGTGTATGTAGATGATATTGTTATTACCAGGAATGATAAAATGGGCATTGACAGAAGTAGCAAGATCTAAGCATGGTATTAATTTGTGCCAAAGGAAATATGTGTTTGATTTGCTGGAGGAAACTGGTTTGTTAGGTGCTAAACCAATTGAAAGTGTTTGAAGACCCTGGTAGATACCGGCGACTTGTAGGTAAACTGAACTACCTAACCATTACTTGGCCAAATATTTCATTTGAGGTTAGTGTGGTAAGTCAATTCATGAAGAAACCTCTGGTTTCTCATTGGGATGTGGTTCTAAGAATTGTGAGGTATTTAAAAGGAGCCCCTGGTCGTGGTTTGATATACAAAAGTGGTGGAAAACTTGAAATAGAAGGGTATACTAATGTTGACTGGGCCGGTTCTATGTCTGATAGGAGGTCTACCAAAGGCTATTGCACTTTTCTTGGGGGTAATCTGGTGACATGGAAAAGTAAAAAGCAGACAGTCGTGGCGAGAAGCAGTGTAGAGGTAGAATATAGAGCTATGGCACATATTGCTTGTGAATTAGTGTGGCTAAGGAACCTTCTACAGGAAATAGGATACAATACTAACACTCCAATGAAGCTCTATTGTAACAATCAGGCTGCAGTTCATATTTCTTCTAATCCAGTGTTTCATGAAAGAACCAAGCACATAGAGGTTGACTGTCACTTTGTGAGAAAGAAGGTGCTGAATGGAGCGATAGACACTGCATATGTTAACACAAGGAACCAGTGCGCAGACTTATTTACAAAAGGGTTGAGTTGGGGAAGAGTGGACTACATATGTAACAAGCTGGGATTATATGATATATACTCACCAGCTTGAGGGGGAGTATCAGTGTAGGGGTATTTGTCTTTATACTTATGTTGAGGTTGTTGATCTGTAATATTATATTAGAACTAGTGTCCCTCACTTAAGTAAGGGCACTTGTGTCTTTTCCATTATGTTAGTAATATAAAACATGTCTGGCCGAATGGAAGAGGTGATTTTTTCCCTTATTCGAACCCGACTTTTCTTCTCTCCTTTTCTCCTCCTTTTTCTCTCTCTTTCTTTTTTCTTTCTTCTCTCTTCTTGGCTGTTATCAGACTAACAGAACTCAAAGGCAGGCCGAATTATAATACCCCCAATGGCCCCTCCCTTTCGTTTCCCTCTACACAAAGTAGCTTGCTGATCATGGGCCTCCGACTCTCGGATGGGAAGGGAATCTAGAACAAGAGTTACAAAGCACTTGTCAGTAGCAAAAACTAAATTGGCAGGGCTAATAGAACTACCTTGGTTCAACTGAGGGTTGGTATCAAGTGGATTGTTGGTTGTTGTTCCCTGTATGGTGTTCTCTGAGCTTTCTATCTCCTCGGATGGTGAGAAATTTTTCCCGTCACCTGTCCAACACCAATATCACTACCCTCACCTAACAGTTTACCATTATGTGGTGTACCCCTGCTCAATTCTGGGTCAACTCGAGCTAATTCCTTGTCGGCTACTTGCACTAGCTTACACCTTGGTAAAGGCTCATTCACTTCTGGGCATTGGATTAACCCCCCATCTGTTTGTAACTGCTATGCCCTGTCACCTATATCTGTTTTGTTCAAATGAGTCTCCGTAACTTGTTAACCCATCACAGGATTAGGAAATAGGTACTCCAAGTTTAGGATATCCCCGTTTTGTTCTTCTCAGATACCTTCTTCTCCAATGCTTCCTAGGCTAAATGCCTCGTCTAAAAAATCCTCCTCAGTTTCCCCCTCCGAGCTGTAACCTATCCACCCAAGATCTTCCTCCTCCCTTTCTTCAAACCAAGTCCTCAAGTATTGTAGGTTTGGGCAATCAGTTGGGCAAAGAGCCTGCATTTTTAGGTCCTGCCAAGAAACCCATTTTAGGGAGTTGTCCTGAAACCCCCTCCAAGTTGCCGCTTTAGTGATCCTTCAAGTTCGACTGTTCCCTTTCTGGACGATGATAGACGGGGATTCTCGTCTATCATTTCTCTCTCCCTTTCTCGACCCACGTGACCCTTTAAGTTATCATGTGGGTCCCTTAGGAGATCTTGCGGTTTGGCCCCTGGCTTAACCACACTTCCCACTGGTTCAAATTGAGTCTCCTGGTTAAGCCCAAAAGGTCCCCTTCTGCTTTTTGCCATGTCAGCATAAGAAGGTCCTCTCGAAAACGCTATTTTTGTTTCAAAAAAATTGTATCAATTTCCTTCAAGGGATAATTTCGAGAACTATTAACCTCCTATGACTGTTCCGATTCTTTTTTCACCCTTCCACATGCATCAAAGCTACCCTCTAATCCTTGGGAGCCACGTGTGTCCGGCCTGCCACCTCACCATCACCTTCAACCTCCATTCGTCTTCTCCAAAGCAACACTTCAGTTTCTGAGGCCAACCAAATGCTAGCAGGCTCCCTTAGAGAGAACTTCAACTGACCGAGGCAAATTTTCTGGCTTAATCTCTACTACTCTTGAGTTCTGTCGCACACAAACTCCTCAAGTTTACCTCCAGCAAGGCTCCTCCCAAGAACATTATGATTATCTCCATGACGGAGTTAGTCCACAAATTAAAGGGGTGCCCTAAGAGCCTAATCAGAAAATTGCCTTCAAAAGGGTCGACTTCGTTGCAGATTGGGACCTAGTTTTGCACCTGTATGAATCCATCTTCTAATTGCACTGTGTTAAAGCTCAATTGTTCATCACCAACGTCTAGAATAGCTTTCTTCTCATCGAACGGCAGCAACATGGCATCAGCTTCTACCCCAAGTTTCTCTGCAACTACATTCAAAACTTTAGTCTAGTCCTTGACCACCCTATCTGCTGGTAGCACCATTTTGCACTCCCAGTTCCTTCTTCCTTCTTCAAGCGAAAACTTCATAATTATTGCTGCACTTGTTACTGAAATTTCTTGACAAAGAGGGCTCTAAACCTTACTAAGCTCTGGAGTACCTTGTTCCTCTGTTTTTTTTTTTTTTATCAATAACACTTTCATTAATTCATCAGTAGAAAATTTATAAGTGGAAGACAAACACACTTATCTTTCAATAGTCACAAAGAGCTTCAAGAAAGGAAAAAAGAAAAAGACACTAACGTTACAGCTTAGCCCAAAACAATGAATCCCTTTCTGCCCCTTGTTTAGCTAAACCGTCAGCTAGGGAATTAGCAGATCTTTTAATCCAACATGTCTTCACTTCCATCTCCCGCACCAGCCACTTCAATTTCCTCTTCTCATTATTGTACTTCCATAAATCATTTTGATCTTTAGTCAGCCACCCTATTACCACCTTCAATTATGAGTTTCTTGATGTTCAATTCCATAGCTTTCCGGACTCCTTCCATAACTGCAAAGATCTCAGCTCTAAGGGAGTCACCCACTCCAATTGGGCATGAGAACATAGCAGAGATGACCCCATTTTCATCCCTCAAAACACCCTCGATCCCCGATTGTCCCGGGTTTCCCCTACTACACCCATCAAAGTTTAATTTCAAGAAACTACTAGGTGGGGGGTCCAAGCCACACTCATTACTGACTTGGTCTGCGCGCAATTTGCAATTTCACCCACTTCCTCAACATGTCATCCACACTATAATCTGTGAATAGTTCCAAAGATTTCAGCCACTGTACCGCCCTAATATGTATGATAGCCCTCAGATCTGCTACTCCTCTCTGAGTTTCTGAGAATATCCAAGAGTTTCTTTCTTCCCACAGTGTCCAACATACTGCAGCCCTTAGTCCTCTCCACATTGTCCTTCCCCTTTTTATCCGCCACCTGAAAAAGGAAGGGGAGAAAAGACCCTGCAAGTCTGATGGGGGATTCCAGCTGCATCCAAATAAGGAGAAAGCCCAATCCCAAATTGACCTCGCGAAGTGGCAAGACACCAGTAGGTGAAAACCAGTCTCCCCATCTGCTTTACACAGAACACACCACTGAGGTGACAAGCAAGTATTGGGTCTCTTCTTTTGGAGTAGATCACCAGTGTTGATTCTTTCCAGATAGGCTTCCCAACAAAAACTACCAACCCTAGGGGGTATAGCTCTGCACCAAACCTCACCAACAAGGAAAGGGGGAAGGGTAGGACTGGTGGACTGACTTAAGACTTTGAAGAACGAAGCACAAGAGAAAATGCCATTGGGGGTAGGTGTCCAAATTCTAGAATCCGTCCTAGTGGGGTCTAAGACAACGTTATCAAGAAGTGCAATAAGGCTTGAAATACTGTCGAAGTCTGAGTCCCTCAAATCCCTTCTTAGACCCAAGTTCCACCCAATCCCAGAAGTCGAAGAGGGCGGGGTGGTGAAAGACGAGATCGACTCATTTTTCAAATCAGAAAGAGCATACAAAGACAGAAAGTAATCCTTTAGAGGGGCGCTCCCCACCCAAGTTTGCTCCCAAAATTTTATGGAGTTACCGGAATTCAAGTCATACATGATATTAGGGAAGAAAACTGGTAGCAGGTCATGAATGACTTTCCAAGGAGAATTGCTTGTGATCCTAGCTCTGATTCCAGCGTCCCATCCATTGTGCTCCAGCCCATGTATACTTGCCACTATTCTAGCCCATAGTTTCTCCTTCTCCATAGGAAACTGTTAGACAATTTTGATTGCCCTTAGCTTCAATCAAAATGATGTACTTTATGAGTTTATTGTAAATGAATAAAAGTGCATATTTGATTCATGTTCCCTTGGTATGTTTCTGTGTAATACCCTTAAACTGGACACTTAATGAGACTCGTGTTAGTTTAGAATGTTCACAGCCAGTGGGTCAGTCTGGGGAGACCTATCCTGACAAAGCTGACACTGTGGTGCCACCAAGTCGGTTGGGGTGGCTTGTCTCAGCTACCGGGGTGAGACCCTAGGCACATACAGTGTGGGATTAATTGAATCTTTGAACTGGACCAGATTTCCAGTATTGTCCTGGACCTTGGAGATTGATGGGCAAAACTGAAAAGTTACACCCGACCCCTAGACTCGATTATGATACTGCACTAGGTGTCGGATTGGGCTGTCTTTGATGTACCAATCAGTGAGATCCTTAGCAGGGGTCAAAACCTGGGTATGTTGGGATAGTCTGAGAATTCATCTGAGTGGGTAATCATAGTGACAGGATCAGCCCCTTTGTCGAACAAAGGTAATGATTGGGGATGCACTCTCATTGAGAGGTTAAGTGTAAGACCATTGAGGATAATACCTGATGGGCTAATCTTGCATCTGCCCACAGTCCCTGGGTGTTATAAGGTGGCTTGGCCCAGGGACCACTTAGGGTAAGTGTTGGGCCCATAGAGCCCATCTGATAGATTTCAGGGGGTGCATTGTCCATAACAGTGTATTTGGCCAGACCTTGTAACAAAGGCTAAGTTGAACCCATGTGGCTGATGTGTAGATCAATGTTTGGGTCCCACGCCATACAAGGAAGCCCAACTGGGCAACAATTTGGAAGGCTAAATGAATACATAACCCTAAATGGACCTTAAGCCCATTTCGAACTGAGCTAATTTGATTAGTCATTAAGGGGCGAATTCTGAGATAAGATCAACTGATAGGATTGGGCCCACACCCTATCCACTCAGAGAGTCAATGATCTAAATGAGATTTAGATCTGGAAACTTCCTAATTAGATTAGGAGATGGCTGATCTAATCTGCAGATAAGATAAGGGTTATCCCTTATCTTAAAGGGACTTCTAATCCAGATATGATTTGGGTTAGCAACTCCTAATGGGATTAGGAGCTGATCCCTTTAAGTCTATAAAAGGAAGAGGGGGCGGCAGCCTTTAGACACACAATCATCAGCAACAGATAGTCTTGTCTTCAGAGTTGAAATCACAGAAGAGAGAATTCTGCTCCCTACAAATACTCTCTAGCCGCCTCGTTCCTGCAGCCGCCGCCTACAGCAGTTCGATCTCCATTCCTTGGGAGAAATCAAGATTGGATCTTGATTCCAATCTTTTGGAGAAAAGATTGGTGGGAGTTGCATTCACAAGCCGTCCAGGTGATTCTTGAGAAGGATCAAGTTCTTTTGGAAGAACACTGCTGATTCTGCTCCACCCTGCACTGTGCCATCTTCAGTGGGAGCAGATTTTGGATCCTACCTTGGGCGTGAATACCTCCATTGAGAGATATTATTTCTCTGTATCAGATATTATCTCTCCCTACTCCTTTTGGTTCAGATCTGGTTCAGTTTATGGTTCAAGAATGATCCTTGAAAATATAATTTTCTAAATAGGGAATTCGATTCCCAGTTGAAGGGAGAGAAAAATTTTTGAAATTCGCCCCCTTATTCCGCAATCTTTGGGCGTCCATGTGATGGATTTCCTATCCCTTCAGAAACCTCCACAACCACTTCCCCAACATAGTCAAATTCTTTCTCCTAATACTCCCAAGCCCCAAACCACCACACGACTTACTCCTACACATTATCTCCCAACTAACTCTATGATCCATCTTCTCCTCTCCCGGCTCCCACAGGAAATCTCTCATTAGCTTCTCTAAACTGTTAGCAATCTTCACTGGGATTTTAAACACCGACATGAAAAAGATGGGTAAGTTAGCAAGTGTGGCCTTAATTAGTGTAATTCTCCCACCAAGAGAGAGGTAGTTCTTTTTCCAGGATACCAGCCTTTTTTCAAACCTTTCCATCACCGAGTTCAAAAAACTCTCTCTCTTGGGATTATCACCCAATGGCAACCCTAAGTAGTTCAAAGGCCACCCCGAAACTTCACACCCCAGCACTTCAGCACTCTCCTTGATCTCTCCCTCCTCCAAATTCACCCCCACTACACAGCTTTTCCCAAGGTTAACCTTCAAATTGGATATTTGCTCAAACAGTTGTATCACTGACTTTAAGTTCCTGATAAACCTCACATTACCGCCTTCACAAAACAGAATCGTGTCATCAGCAAACTGTAAGTGAGTGAGGGGGGTTTCCATCCTCCCAACTCTCCAGCCTCTAATGAGCCCCCTAGAATCTGCTCTGTGAATCAATTTCCCCAAAACCTCCGCAATTAGAATGAACAAGAAAGGAGAAAGGGGGTCTCCTTGTCTTATACCCCTACTGGCTGGAAAGAAATCTACCACTGTCCCATTCACTAGCACTGAATAATGACAATTCTGGACACAACCCATGATCCACTTACACCATCTAGCCCCAAACCCTAATGTAGTTAAAACTTTCCTCAAGAAATCACAGTCCACCAAGTCATAAGCTTTTTCCAAGTCCAGCTTACAAAACACTCCTTTCTTCTTATCCCTCTTAAAGTTCTCCACACTCTTATTAGCAATTAAGATCTAATCTGTAATTTGTCTTCCACTCACAAAAGCTCCTTGATAGTGTGCAATGATATCTGGCAGTACCTTCTTCAGCCTCAAAGACAACACTTTTGCAATGATCTTATACAAGCTATTAACCAAGCTAATTGCCCTAAAATCCTTCGGGTGGGATGCATCTTTTTTTTTTTGGAATTAAGGCTATAAATGTAGAGTTCACACCCAGATTGACAATTCCTCTCCTGAAAAACTCCTCAAACACCCGCAAGAGATCATCTTTCAAGATATCCCAACAATCCTGATAAAAAGCCATTGTGAACCCATCCGGCCCTAGAGCTTTTGTTCTATCCATAGAAAACACAACCTCCTTGATCTCTTCTAGATTAAAGCTTATTTTCAACCTTCTCCTGTTCTCCACCCCTACATCTGGCCAATCCAAACCTTCTACCCACACCCTTCTACTCACAGGCCTTCTTAGAATAGATTTGAAGTGCTCCGCATAGGCCCTGGCAATCTCCTCTTGTTGTACTAACTCAACTCCATCTACTACCAATTTGGAAATAGAGTTCTTCCTTCTCCTGCCATCTGTTAGAGAGTGGAAATACCTAGTGTTTCTGTCTCCCTCTTGCAACCATTTACACCGAGATTTTTGCCTCAAGCTAATTTCCTCCTTGTGCAGGCAGTCCTCTAACTGTCTTCTCAAGTCTCTCCTGAGATCCTTGTCTTCTTCTCCAAATTCTCCCCTTTCCTCTTTAAAGTCAAGGCTTTCAATCTTATCCATCAAGTCTCCCTTTCTTTCTTCTATCCTCCCAAACTCCATCAAATTCCACTCCTTGATTCTTGCTTTTAAGAATTGTAGTTTCTTATGGAATCTCATCCCCTCCCACTCCACCAACGGGTTACACTCGTGCCACCACTCCCTCACTTTGTTAGGAAACTTTGGATGAAGTAACCACATATTTTCAAATCTAAAGGAGGTAGGACCTCCACACCTTCTTTCCTCCTTACATAACATTATGGGCCAGTGATCCGAGGTCACCCTTGGAAGAGCTCTAGAAGCCAAAATTCCCCAATGTTCTTCCCAATCCAAAGAGAACAGGAATCTATCCAGATTAGAGCAAGTGGGTCTAGATTGGAGATTTGACCATGTAAATGCCTTATGTGCTAGGGGAATCTCTTTAAGCTCAAAGGCATCCACAAAACTGTTAAACTTCCTCATGCTTTTTGTCACCCTCTGGTTAACCTTATTGGACTCCTCCGAGAATCTGATCACATTGAAATCCCCACCCATGCATGCACCAAGGCCCATCCCACAACCCTCTAACATCAGCCAGTTCCTCCCACAGCTCCTTTCTCTCTCTGTAGCCATTCGGTTCGTAAACATTTGTGAGCACCCACATACAATCATCCTCTTGCTGCTTAAACTTCATGGAAACCGAGTACTTTCCGATCAAATCCTCTAGACCTTCAACCACATCCCTCTTCCACATTGTTACAATCCCCCCGGAAGCACCCCACGATGGAGCCGCCACCCAGCTAATCCCCCTGGCTTTCCATACACTCCTTGCCCACTTGTCATTGAACTCCATTCTCTTAGACTCTTGCAACAACACAATGTCTGGGTCATACCGTCTTATTACCTCTTTTATTGTTGCTCTCTTCTTTGCACTCCCAATTCCCCTCACATTCCAACTAAGAATCTTCATTCTGCTTCTTTTTTAAAACCCCTTGCCACCTACCCACTACTTTCCCCCTTTCCTTCTATCTCCTTTTACCCCGAGCTTCTTGTCTCCTTCTACATCTCTCTTCAATCTCTCTACTTCACTCAATCTCCTCTTCTTTGTTATGATCTGCTTCTTCCTCTTCTGTAAACTTTCTTTCAACTCATTCAAATATTCCAGCCTACAACCCAACTTCCCTACAAATTCTGCTATCGTGTCTTCTCTCACCGAGTCCTCCACCCCTACCCTTCCTACAGACTCCCCTCTAGCTCTGTCCACCTGTCCTTCCTTCCTCTCCTCTGGTCCCACCTCTGTTCTTTCCTCTCCATCCTTCCTCCCTTTCATGTTACCTCCCTCCTTCCTTGCTCTCTCCCCGTAATCCTCTCCATCTACCCTCATTCCTTTCCCTCCTCTCTTCCTTCCTCCCCTTCCCTCCTCCAGATCAGCTTCCCTTCCACTTCCTTAAACACTCTTTCAATGATTTCCCACACTTTTCCACTCCTATACCTTTCTTCCCGCACCTTCCCACATTCCTTCCTTCCCCTCTCCCCCTCCTCGGAGAGCCCGCTTGCTAGCTCGATTGCATATTCATGGGCTACAGAACATGGAACAGAAACGGAATCTAGAACCAAAGACACAGGAGACACAAGAGTAGCACAAACCGAAATGACATGGTTACTTGGAACTAATGGACAAGCTAGAAAAAGAACTGCTCCCGGCCTCCCTCTCTTGTTCCAGAGGTTGGTAAACATTTATCTCCCTGAGTTGGTTGGGAAGTACTTCTATCCTTTGGTCAACCTGGTGATCTTTCCACTCTACCCCTGTTTCACCCCTAGATGGCGTGTTCCTGCTCTGCATCCAGTTCTCCCGGTTTGCCCCTTCTGATAACCCTTGCACACTCTATAGTCTTGGGAATGAGATAAGCCAATTGTGTAATCTGAAGAGCTATACTCAAAGTAACAAGGAAGAGAAGAGAACCACAAAACTGAAGAGAATGTCGAACTGTACTATCCAGTCGACCAGTCCTTTATTTATAGATGAATATAGTACAAGGTACAAGAAATTACTGGGATGCCCCTGATTAGTGATGGGACACCCAGATGACTTAAATCATTAAACAGGATTAGGCCCATTAACACAAGCCCAGTTACAAGATAAGTTAAACATAAGAATGGGCTAATAAGAACTCTTATCAACCGAACATCACTCTAACATTCTAACACTCCCCCTCAAGCTAAGCATGAATATCAATCATGTTTAGCTTGCCAAGTATGTCCCTGAACTTCGTTGATGCCAGCCCTTTAGTTAATACATCTGCAATCTGCATCTTTGATGGAGTATAAGGCACACAAAGTTCTCCTGAAATAATTCTCTCTCTGACAAAGTGTCGATCAATTTCAATATGTTTTGTCCCGTCATGCTGCACAGGATTGTTGGCAATGTTGATAGCAGCTTTATTATCACAATACAGCTTGAGAGGACCCTCAATCCTGAGCCATAAGAGTTCAACAACCCCGTGTGCCATAGCCCGGTATTCTGTTTCTGCACTTGATCTAGCCACAACATTTTACTTCTTACTACGCCATGTGACTAGGTTTCCTCCCAAGAATGTACAGTAACCTGAGGTTGATTTTTTGTCTCCAACGGACCCAGCCCAATCAGCATTAGTGTAGGCTTCAATTTCAAGTCTGCTGTTTTTTCTTAATAGAATTCCTTTCCCTGGGCAAGTCTTCAAGTATCTGAGGATTCTTTCCACTGCTCTCATATGAGGGGTCTTTGGTGAGTGCATGAATTGACTGACAGCATGCACTGCATAGGCAATGTCTGGCCGAGTAAGGGATAAGTATATCAGTTTTCCTACCAACTTTTGGTACCTTTCCTTATCACAGTATTCCTCACCCATTGATTCTTGTAATCCATGGCTTGGTTCTATTGGAGTATCTGCTAGCCTACACCCCATCATGCATGTTTCCTCTAGGAGATCTAGCACATACTTTCTTTGACATATGTAGATTCCTTCACTTGATCTAGCAACTTCAATTCCAAGAAAGTATCTCAGATTTCCCAGGTCCTTGATCTCAAATTCTGAAGCTAAGAACTCCTTCAACCTCTTCATCTCTTTCACATCATTTTCAGTAATCACCATATCATCCACATACACAATGAGTGTTGTAAGTTTGTCATCCTGTCTCCTTGTAAACAATGTATGATCTGCACTGCTCTGAGTGTATCCTACTTTCTTCATGGCCAAACAAAGTCTCTCAAACCATGCCCGGGGAGATTGCTTCAGACCATATAATGCTTTCCTTAGTTTACATACCTTCTTTCCAACATCATATCCAGGTGGGGGTTCCATGAATACCTCTTCATGAAGATCACCATTTAGGAAGGCATTCTTCACATCCAGCTGATGAAGTTCCCAAGAGAATTTTGCTGCTAGTGACAGTAGAACCCTGATTGTGTTGAGCTTTGCTACTGGGGCAAAGGTTTCCTTGTAGTCAATTCCTTCCTTTTGTGTAAATCCCTTTGCCACAAGTCTGGCCTTGTACCTCTCAATTGACCCAACTTCCCTGTGCTTTACTGTGAATACCCACTTGCACCCAACAGTGCCTTTCCCTTCTGGCAGGTCCACCAATTCCCATGTCCTTGCTTTCATTAGGGCTATCATCTCCTCATTCATGGCTTCTTTCCACCTTGGATCAGATGCCGCCTCTGAATACCTGGAAGGGACACATACAAAAGAAAGAACAGACACAAAGGAATGATAGGCAGGGGATAAGTGTGAGTAAGAAACATAATCGGCTATGGGATGCCGAGTGGTACAAGAACGAACAGGCTTACGGAGAGCAATAGGAAGATCCAAATCTGAATTGAGTGAATCAGAATTACCTTGGATTGCAGAGACAGATTGATCTGAGATCAACTGGTTGCAATCATGAGGTTGAGGGGCCTTCTTCCTTCTACTGTATGTAAGTATCTCTTTCTCTTGTTTACTGGAACCTTCAGAAGCATCAGCCAAATCTGGAGATGCAACTGGCACAGTGGAAGTCTCACTAGGTTGACCCGGAATGTTACAGCTAGTAGTAGTGGAAGGTGATGAACAGTTCTGGCCAGCAACCAAGACATGACTGTGGCATTTTCCTTGCGCCACACGGTGTATTCAGGACTGCCAATTTCTGGTTGTTTCTTGTCTCCATCCAAATAGCCTGTGAGCACACGAGAGGTAATGAACAGCATTGCTGAGACAGACCACTCTCTGAAGTTATACTCATCTAGCAGCACACTTGTAATCTGCAAGCTGTGCAGATTAGGGTTTTCCAGGTTTGAGGACCTTGTAACAGGTCTGTTATCTCTAGAGGAAACTTCACCGGATAATGAGGACATCCTGACTTCAGTCCAAGAGTTGTTCACAGTACTATAGGTGATTCTGTTAAGGACTGGCCAAATTGGTCACTGTGTTCACAGTACGGGTACAGTAGCAAGTAGAGGTCTGTAACTGAACCAGTTCCCAGTGTTGGTAAAAGTTTAAGGCTGCAACTGTGTGGTGCAAAAGTTGCCGCAGTTCTGGTAAAAAGTAAAGGTCTGTAACTGAACCAGTTCAGTCCAAGAGTAGGGTTGATAACCGACCTGAAGAAAATCTGTAACTGAAGTTGCCGCAGTTCTGTAAGAGTCTTGCTGATGCACCAAGACTACAACTGTAGAAGCTGATGCACCGAAACTGCAACTGAAGTTGAAGGAGCTAAGTCTTTACCACTTGTTCTGATGCACCAAGACTGCAACTGAAGTTGAAGGAGCTAAGTCTTTACCACTTGTTCTGCACAAGTCTTGCTGGAGCACGAAGCTGCAACTGTAGAGGAAGTTCTCCCCCTCTCGGCTAGTGCTAGGACTGCTGAATCAGCCCTCAACCAGGTCTATCCTATACAGACCTCTCTTAGTAGCCCAATAGCTACTACTTGCTGGTGTAATTTAGTAGGACATCTACTTCTGGGTCTTACTTCCCTTGAGTCCTACAACCAAGAGAATCCCTAGGTTCGAACTTGCTTTACTCTCTTACACTCCTAGGTCTTCACTGCGGCAACCCAGAAAAGGAAGAGAGAAGATGAAAGGACAGCAAGAGAAAAGAGTGCGCCTGCTAAAACCAGGAAGGAGCTAATGCTCTGATACCATGTAATCTGAAGAGCTATACTCGAAGTAGCAAGGAAGAGAAGAGAACCACAGAACTGAAGAGAATGTCGAACTGTACTATCCAGTCGACCAGTCCTTTATTTATAAATGAATATAGTACAAGGTACAAGAAATTACTGGGATGCCCCTGATTAGTGATGGGACACCCAGATGACTTAAATCATTAAACAGGATTAGGCCCATTAACACAAGCCCAATTACAAGATAAGTTAAACATAAGAATGGGCTAATAAGAACTCTTATCAGCCGAACATCACTCTAACATTCTAACAAATTGTACACTTCACCCTGAAATAAGCTTGCAATATTCCACCGATCCATGTCACCTCCAACACAACCACCTTCGTCGTTTACACTGCCCACACTAGTGCCATCAACAGAAAGGTCCTCCGATTCATCATCGCCTTCACTGCCCTGCACCCAGCCTTCAATCTTCTCTTTTTCCTCTTCAGTTCTTCCGCTAGTGAAACTTGGCTTCAGCCTCTCTGAGGAGCGTCGCAAGGGGCTAAGCTCCTTCAGACTTCGTCGGGAAATCCACTATAAAGCCCGCTTCTTCTCTGGTTTCCGGCGCTGCACACATTCCCCCCCTGTCTCGCGACTAAGGACGATGATAGACCGTTAACATTGTCTATCTTAGTCAAAACCCCAGTCACGTGGTTCATTAAAGGCTCACGCACCTTTTTAACAAACTGGGTCAGGCCCGCCGACCTATTTGGGCCTTTAAAAACACTACTAATAGTCCGCATGGGCTTTTGCTTTGGCCCATTCTTAAACATCCGCGAGCTCACGTGACTTTTAAGAAGGTCACGCACGTCCAACCCCAGGCTCGATTTGGTTTTATCAGGTCTAGGTTCGGTTCTTCCTTGGACCAACCCCTTTTCTTTGTTCAAAAAAGTCAGATTGGCGCCGGTTACAACCTGTGCAAAGGACCTGCCACCCTCCAGACTGTTCACTGCTTCCACACGCGAAAACCCCACCCCCTAAATGCTACCCTTTTGTTTCTCCAGCATTTGTTTTTCTATTTTAGTGAAAGTGCTTTTCTTGTTTGAATCCCCCAACCCTTTCTTGCCACGCAGTTCTTCTTCTTCAACCTTCTCATCTCCCTCCCTACGAGCCTCTTTCCAGAACACCGATTCAATGGATGAAGCCAGTCACACTGAGTAGCATTGACCTTCAACTAGCACCTCTATCTTCCAAGGAATCTCCTCAGGTTTTATTCCATTCAATAAAATGGAAGCTGAACAAAGGTCTCCCCAAAAGGCACCTCCTAGTGATCCTCCACACATCAAAGCAATGGCTTCAGCAGTTTCTTGCTTCCACAAGTGAAAGGGAAAACCTAAGAGACGCACCAGCACTCCATCTTCAACAAAGAAATCTTTGGAGTTTGATCCCGGACACCATCTTGATACTGTGAAGTTTCCAAGTTTAGCTTGGATATTTAAAGCCTCAACTTCTACTCTATTCTCAAGCAGATCCAGCAAAGCCTTGTCATTCGTAAAAGGTGTTAAAATAAATGTGCTCTTCAACTTTAAACTTGCTGTTAACAGATCTGCAACTTTCCTCCAGTCTAGAATGTAAGCTGAAGCTTTAACTATCAGTTTACTTTCCCAATCACCTCTCTGTATGTTTACTCCCATTCTGTATTTACCTGCCCCAGCTATAACTAAAAGAGTCTCTTGCTTATTAGAACCTGCTCTTCCTTTACTCCCATTCTGTATTTACCTTGTTCCTCTTCATTACAAATATTCAAACTCTTATCAGAACCTACTCTTCCTTTACTCTCAACCATCATCAAGAAAGATTGTAGTTTATCGGCAAAGGAACAACCACCCTTGGGCCTTAGGTCCTTCAGGCACACATAACGCCTGCTTCTTGTTAGCACCAAAATGCTCTGTTGCTGTGAAAAACCAGCCTCTACTGTTTCTCCTCAACTGCGCCTCAAACCTTTTTCCAGGACATACCAAGGAGTTTTTCCACCTTCCTTCCCTACAGTATAAGCTGTGCCATCAACAAAGCCTTTCAACCAGGAGCTCGCTTCCTATGGTAAGAGTCGTCGCCCTGTTGCCTTCTCTAATTTTCTGATGCATCTTACCCTTCGTTCATCCTTGTTCGAAAAGGAAGATTTTTCCTTCAATAGCTAGCTCCACATGCCACCTTCCTGCCATCCGGAAGTTCCCTTCGTTTCTCTCTTCTCGTCCCTTCGTCCATCCTTCGTTTCTCTCCTCCCGTCCCATCTTCCCTTTGTTTCTCTCCACACTCCTAGGTGGGGTGTCATTGCTGGAATCTCTGCTACCGTTTGCAACTGAGGACGATCGTCGGACCCTCTTTTTCTCTGCCCCGGATTTCGTCATCTCTCTCTCTGTTTTCCCTCCTCGTACAGAATCGTACTCGTTTTCTCTCCTTCACTAACTACTTTTACATGTTAAAGTTTAAGTACTAAAAATTCTGAAGACAGAAGAGCAAGTTAGACAAAATGACAAGGAGCAACCCAAAGTGCAAGAAATGGGCTTCCATAACTAGGGGTATTTCTCAAATCCATATGATTTGATCCCCCAGAATCATGTTCTTTAGTTCACCAATATCTACAATTCCATGTCACAAGGGATGATGTACGAAATAGTCTTGTCAGTAAACACATAATAGCCTCAATTATCAAAGAATGGTCTTATCTTGAAAGTATTAGAGCAGAGGCCTTGGACCTGCAAACATTATTGTTCTATTTAACTCTGACAAAAAACAATAAAATGTAGATAATAAAATAATCAGTAAACAAAAACTGTATAGCATTACGTACAAATTCTCTTGCTCAAGCTTTTCAGCAATAGACATTGCCTTGCCTCTAGACCATCCACTTCGTTGGCCGCATCCTTCTGCTTGTTGAATAACATAAGCAAGGGACACCTTGCTTCTAACTAAGCTCTGACTCTGAGATTGTTCTCCGATATTCCTTCTTTCCAAGCCCAATTTAGAGTTCTGTTGTGCATATCGTGCCTCTCCTATCCAAACACTTCCCACATCTCTTTCACCAAACTGTCCATTATTATCTGCATGCTCAATGCTCTTGGTTTCCCTAGGAGAAGCAACTAGTTCAACAATTTCACTCCTTGCCCTATCAAGGGAATCAGGGTACAGGAGATTGTTTTGACTATAACCAACTCCTTTAACAACTCTGTCCTTTGAAACCTTTATAATATTACTATTATTATTATCATTTCCTGTTTTTGACATTTTGTTGCTGGTAGCTGAATCTGGGTTTGCCATCACCTCAGAGGAACCATCCTCAAAAACTGGTAAAATAAGAGGAAGTTGAATCCCTGATCTTGAATCCATCTTTGTTTCACATCTGATTTCAAGTGTCATTGGGGATCCCAGAACAGCTTCAAATGCTTGTAAGATATAACCCCTAAACTTTTCTGCCTTTGATTTAGTCAGAGGTGTAGTGAATATCAGCTGCACGGTTGGAGCTGTAAGAAATAAAAGTAATCAGTGAGTCAATCAGAAACCCTATCTTGTATTTATAAAATGTATATGAACAGGCAAACATCCATGGTTTAATCAGGCAAAGAAGCAAGAAATATCATGCTTTCAATCAGTTACAATAGGCATTAACTGATCAGTCAAAGAATGGATCAGATTCATGGGATGGTAGGAAACATTAGAGCAATCAAATGTCTCATGTGAAAATTTTCCCAAATTTAGTATATCATACCGGAATGATCATAAAATCAAAATGTTTGCAGCCACAAATCACCAAACCTGACGAGCGAGTTAAGCAACTCAGTTGTGATATGTGATTTTTCCATTCAGTTGTGATATCATGCAAAGTACATAAAACAGTTTTATTCATTAATTAAACAATAAAAGAACCAAAGAAAGTGAAGCAAGGATGCATGTTAGTTAATAGTCAAAAAAAGGAGCAGACCAAAACAACATCAACTGAAATAAACTCCAAAGGCCAAAGCTTAGCTGAATTAAACAACATAATGGTGAGAAATACTGAAAATTTTTCAAAAGTTGCCCATAATGTCAGAAAAGGAGTCAGTTAAGTTGTGGAGTAAGACAACATAATACACTGGCAAGGTGGATTGGTCAACCAACACTACATCAGGATTAACCCAAAAAAGTAACACAAGTAATGTATGTAATATAAATGTACATATTCGGGGACAAACATTATAACTATTAGTTTTGGATAAGATATACCGTCATAAGTTCATAACAAACACAATTCTAGGTTTGATAATTATGTCAAGCAAAAGAGAAAATCAAAACAATAATATCTAAGAAGCACATGACAGCAGAAGAGTTGAAGTGGTTTAGTAGTATGTATGCCTATATGGCCAAATATGATCCTTAAGAGACTCTACTGTAGGAAGATTCACCTATAGAAAGTGTGCTTCCCAAGTCCATAATTTAACAAGACTTCATCGAGTGATTCTTTTATGAACTTCATCAAGTGATGTTAAAGCACTGAAATTTCATAAATAGTTTTCTGTGATGTAAATTTTCTGAAAACAGAAAAGTTACCATCTTCTTGTTTGCAGTTTGTAATGAGCATCTCATAGAATCAATTTTTAATTTTTTGAGCCTTTCACATGCTTGAAGATGATCATAATAATTGAAACAAAAAGGTAGTTTAAAATCAGGTACTTCTAAATGTTATATATCAACATATGAAATTAAACAGGAATCAATGATAATAATCCATATACATGGGCAGGCAAATAATAGATTACCTGCACCAAAACTAACTGAAACTAGTTTAGATTCTTGGTACATAAATTGTTTTAGAGCATTATTTTGAATTTTTTCAAGCACTGCCAACCATATTTCTTCAATTTGACCGTGACATTTCCCTGAAGTGTGCTGGTCAGTTGCCCTAGCTAGATCTGTAGACAATGCAGGTGTGCGTTGAGAAGTCCCGCCAATATACTTCTTTCCACCTGAACTATAACCATTAATCTTTCCATTGTTGCAAATAACATCATTAATGCTCCCAGCATGGTTGTCCAACCTAACATTTGTAGACAAGCCTCTCCCACTGTTAGGAACCTCAGCATTTTCAATATTACCATTCCTGGCTGTATCTCTCCCAGCATTATTATGTAGGACCAATGGACTATGGTTAAAACTAGTTTCTGCAGAACTAGGCAACATATACTGCTGATCGGGAGCAAGTTGAAGCAATGCAGCTGTTAGCCATGTTAATTTGTCATTGGACATTCTGAGTTGTTTTTCAGCCTCGGACAATGTTTTTAGAGCTTGACGTAGTTTCTCCATATCTTCTTTAGATACTGAAATAAACACCTTTATCTGTCAGCAAGACAAGGGGAAACAACAGAAAAAATAGATATGATACTGAGACCTCACAAATTCAGGACTCAAGAGCACCAATAAAGTTATAGTTGTTACATAGCAAAGAAAAGGAAAATCATGTAGATAAGGAACAAGAACATCTTTGTCACTTAGATATTGAAAATTTTGCACATCTACACATATGACCATATGAGCATTACCTAGAAAGATATTAACAGTATCAAAATCGAAAAGAAAAAATAATAGATCACCAGAGTACTAAGCAGTTTCGATTTTATAATTAATAAAATTTATTAAGGGAATGGAAGCAGCAACTAAACAAGGACATCCATGAGATGAAAACCCCAAATACCTCATAGCCAAAATTATAACCCTTTTCTCCAGAAGGATATACAACCAAATAGAAAACCAAACAGAGAATTGTTAATCCAAACATCCATGGCAATCACTACAACAGTACCAACAAAATCCAGATATAATCCATTTATCCAGCACAAATGGTCTATGATATTCCTCTTCTTCTCCTGATGGTAGCTACCAAAAGAAAATCCGCTGCCTCTTAAGAACCAAGAGAAAATCTCTCTCATGAATAACATAATAGAAGACCCTCTAAACCTCCTATCACTCCTTGTCTAACAGAAGAGGTATGATAAAAGCAATTAACAGCACCATTGTGCTAAATTTTATTGGTATATGAAAAGGAATGAACTAAAGTACAAAGTGTGTTTTAATTGCAACAGTAGTTATTAGTTAAGTGGAGGGACAATGAGATTTCATCCTAAGATCTGTCATGCAAAGCAACAACACTGCTAATCTGAGATAGATGCAACAGGACCAAACTCCATTTCGGACATCAGATGGTTGATACCATTCTAAGTTTGACATGTAAGAACCAGGAAATACTAAGTTCAGTTCTGCATTTTTATTGGAAATATTAACTTCATTAATTAGGGAACCAAACTCCAAAAGAGGAAAACCTTTCTATCAGAGGAAAACACCCATACAATAAGTCTGGAAGAATGGTCCCTAAAAAATTTAATCTTGTCAAGACTACCTTAGCCAAAATTTAATCAGAGGAAAACACCCATACAATTTGCTGCTACTTAAGTGGGACATGTGGGCTGGCTCCAGGCCTTTTGACATGCTTGGTCCTATGAGTATGAGGGGAGGGTGTACTCTGCTTTTAGTAGTGTATTAGGGTTTACACTTTTTTTTCCCTTTTTTCTCATTTTGTTCTTCTACAATAAGTGTAGCTGAATGAGCATGTCAAGATGGATTAATGCCAAGACTATAAAGGACAGACTCTGAGAGAACCATGGTTCACAATATTGGCAAGATTTGGCAAGATCTCCCATATATCTCCACATTTCAGTAGGGGTGAAATGAAATATTCCAAGAATCTTTTTTCCCCCATATCTCCAATACCGTGCAGATATATTGGCAACATTTCGAATTCCATAGATAAACCATATATCTAAGATTTAAAAAATTTAGAATATCATTGAAACTTTCTGATATTTGTTTAAAATCATTAAATTTTTTTCCAAAATAAGAGCAAATGGGAATTTTATGATTGGATGATTGGCTACAAAAAGACACAAAGTCAAAATGGCATAACAACAGGACTAAAATACCAAAGGGACTTGGTGTTTGTCCCCCAGCTGGTGCATCCTGTGTAAGTTAATTGATTGGAAGGATTGTTTAGCTCTACTGGCTTTAGCTGCACTTAAAGGAGGGGTAGGATCTTGAGGAGGTGTACTAGAGCAGTGATGCTCTGGACAGTTTGAGAGGAAAGAAAATCAAGAATATTTGAAGAAAAAGAAAGAAGCAAGGAAGCCTTGGTAGAAATCATAACTCTAAGAGTGGCACACTGAGCAAAAAGTCTGAAACTGTTTTCAGATTTTAAGGTTGAAGACTTTTTTAGGGCCTGGGGTGTTATTGCTGCCTCATCATCTAGAAAACAGAATCCTGCTAAGAACTGGTCACCCCCTATAGGTGGCTAGAAGAAACTGAATTTTGATGGGAGTTGTTCAGGTAATCCAGGGCCCTCAGACATAGGGGGGTTCATTAGGGATGAAGAAGGAAATATCATAGCCTTATACTCGGGACCTGATGAACAAGGTGATGTGGCAAGATCAGAACTATTGCCTGCAGTAAATGGGGTTCAGAAGGCAAAAGAGTTGCGTATTGATAGACTGATCATTGAGGGTGACTCAAAAACTGTTGTGAAATGGCTGAAAAGGGGGGAGGGAGTGACATGGCATTTGAGGAATGAATTCAGGCAATTTAAATGGCTGCAAAGGATATGACAATCTGAGTTAAATGGGTGAGAAGAACTGCCAACAGCTTGGCAGATGGTCTAGATAAGCAAGGGGTACAAAGAACTCACCTGTATTGGGCTCAATTGTAATTCTTGGGTTGGGTCAAATTTTCTAAAGCTGTGTTCTTTCTTTTTTTCACCACCTCTTGTTGTAACCATGCTTTCTTCTTATTAATGAGATCATTTCTGTATTGCTGATGAAAATTAATAATAAATAAAATAAAATAGCAATTATCCTTCCTCTAACAATCTATGAGGTTTTATTAAAAACTTCTATATTTTAGTAATTACATGACTTCATTAGATTTTCCAAATAGTTTAGTGAAATTTATGAAATTTCCCCCATTAAACATAGAGAAGCATCCATCGACATTGAAATTGTGAACCAAGGAGAGAACATACAAGTAGCTCCAATTAGTGAAAGATGAGAGAGAGTTGACTAAGATATTTTAGTCATGTGAAAAGATGACCAACAACTGCACCAATGGGTAGTGAGTTGGTGTAGATGACCTTAAATAGTTGTAATTTGGTAAAATGTGATTTGAAAACTTTTGATTTAATAGAAAAGGTGGTTCTTGACAAAGCACAATGGCAGGAAAGGATTCATGCAAATAGTTGGGATCAGGCTGACTTGATTTGAGTATTCTGGATTATACAATAAAGCAGCTTATCATCAACAGAAGAAAAAAATGAAAACAAGAATGCATCCTTGAAAGGTATTAAATTTAATTATCATTTCTATTTTTTTTCCGTAAAAACAATGCTTTATATAGTCAATAACATAAATACGTGTAAAAAGAAACTAGGTAGTTTTAAAAGAGATGTTAGACTTAGATCAACTTGATACTGTTTCTGGGCTATAATTCTTTGGATAAATTAATTAAGTTTATCACTGGTCAATAAAGATAGAGTAGAGAAAATACTTCTTGGACTCACATGTTTGCCGCCGGAAGAATTTTCTCCTTAGCCTTTCCTTGGTGAAAAGATAGCTTCCTGCAAGAATGTCAGTTATTATTGTAGCAAGTTGTGACATCAATGCTAATGGATCCACACCAGATTCCATGATCTCTCTTAAATTCTTCACAGTATTCACAGTGTCTGCAGATAATGCCAAATCAAGTAGGTCTACCAATTTCTCATCAGAGATCAACCCAACCTGGGAAGGTGCATTGAGATTTTATGTCAGTATGTAAGTATTTCCATTGTCTTCATCATTCATAGCATAACTGGCAATTACGACCCACTCAATGCAAAGAACTGCATTATGTAGTTATCCTTTTCCTTTTATATAGTTTAGCTAGTAAAAATCTACTTGGTGCAGGAGCCAAAGAGTCAAAATTGAAAATTTCTGACTTTTATGCATTTTTTGCATTTTGGGACACTAGAGGTATCTGGTCTAGTAGTTTAATTTTTCTGGTCATAGTTATTTTGTTTTTAAAATTTCATAGTCATTTAGGAATTATGAATTTTCTTATGGTAATGGCAATTCCGTAATTTACAGTGTGTGTGTGTGTGTGTGAGAGAGAGAGAGAGAGAAAGAGATTAAAGTGCAAATAAGTGGAGATAGATATTAGAATGATGTTAAAGTGATTCTTCTACATGTTTTGGCCATAATTTATCTCCATGGAAAGGTGATGAAGAAATCAAAGGTTCACTTTATTATTAGATTATTCCTTAAGAAATCCAAAGGCTTAATGTAGGTATCCTTTTTCATCAGTCAAATTTTCTACCATATAGAAGTTTGGAAGTTTTTTATTTTTTTTGAAGAATAAAAATAAATTCAATAAAAACAAAAAGAGAGTTGTGTGTGAGTTGGTTTGGAAGTTTTTCATTTCATCCTTCACTTCCCATGTATAAAAAATTCTTTCCTCCTTTGTTTTTTATTCCTTTGTTCCATTGAATAGAAAATCCCAACTAAATTGCATTATTTATCAAATATTTTCTCCATTTGCTTCCTTTCTTTTCAATGCATTCCTATTAAATCTAGGTTTCTATACCAAAGATTCCAACAGCTAAATAACTTTCTCTCTTGAACTTTTTTTTGTTTTCCTCTGTTATTTTATTTTTTGTGCAGTGTCTTACATGCTCATGTAAAGTTGGAGGACTCTACTGAAACAAAATATGTAAATAAAGGAATCATAAAGAAAGGAGGACATCACATGAAAATGATACATAAACAGAAACCTTAGAAATCATAATCCTAAGCCCAAATATATGTAGAGTATGCAGCAAACTGCAGATGGCTAAGAATTAAATTAGTTTACCTACATAAAACATTCTAATGGAATTATTTGGTATGACATAAATATGATGAATGTAAAACACAACCAGAAAGATAACAAGCAGGTAGTAGTTTGTATCCGAGACAAAGTCCAAAGATGATACTAGAAAAGGTTTAGGTGGGTTAAAAGATCAAGAAAACTTACAAGCTCCTGAACCAAAGGAACAGAGATTCTCTGCCCAAGCAAGCTCAGTTGCTCAAGAGTCATCTCAGCATCCCTCAGAGATCCATCTGATCGCGACGCAATTAGTTTTAGTGCATCCTTATCAATTTCTAGATCTTCTTTTGTGGCGATCCACTGCAAAGTATAGATAATATCTGCATCCTTCAACTTTGGGAAAAAGAATTTCTGGCACCTGGACAGGATTATGTGAGGCAAATGATCAAGACTTGTACAAACAAGTGCAAAAACCACACGTCTGGGTGCTCGATCAATGATCTTGGAAATAGCACTCCAGGAATCAGGAGGCAAATTATCGCAATCATCAAAAATGAACACTCTATACTGAGAGGATAGCTGGGATATCATCATACTTTCAAGCAGATCCACAATACTCTCAAAGTCAAAGTTACTGACTGGACCAACTTCCCTGACATTCCGATTTTTACCCATATCATGTGCAATGCATGAACTGCAAATACCACAAGGCTTGGGATGTTGTGGAGATTGGCAATTTAAAGCTCTGGAAAAAATGCGAGCACATGAAGATTTTCCAGTACCATGAGGACCGTAGAACACATAAAGCAAGCCAACTTTTCTCTTTATGACAGCATTTGAAAGAGCCTGAGTTACCAAGTTCTGTCCCACCAGATCTTTGAAGGTTCTTGGCATGTATTTCTGTGTCAGACTTTGATGTCTAGCATGCTGGTGTCCTTTAGACTTGTGCCGACTACCAGATCTAGCTTCAGAAGCGAGGTCAGAGTCTACATCATGCCTCAAACCATGGCCAGCAAAAATACCTAGCTCTCCTGAATAATCACGCACCCAAGCTGCATTTTCAGTACTTTCTTGAGATCCTGAATGCTCAACTAGTAGAGGTAGTGCCTCGGCATCAGATTTAGCAGATGAACTTGAGTGATCAGATCCCACAGGCATATCTGGAGTATTTCTTCCTTGGGGAACAGGGCCACCTTTCCTTACCATTGAGTCAGAGAGCCCACAAGATAAACTTCTTCCAGCCATGTCCAAGAATGTTTTACCTCTGTGGTGAATTCTTGACCAGTTCCAAGGAATCCCACACCCATTTCTTGGAGCCTGTGTAACTTCTAGCTGGACATCCTGTTCCTCTACTTCCTCTGCATGAAACTTGGGTTGTCTTGAACCTTGGGCTAATGAATTAGAAGCCACGGATAATTCATTTTGTGCTCCAATCTCTCTAGAGCGAATAGTAGCTCGGGTTCTTCTTGCACCACGAAACTTGCACTTTTTAACTCTGTTCAATCCGTTACAGTAGCTGTAAGTGCCTGCTTCTGGCTCCTCACTGAATTTTTCCCAATTTGTATGTTTTCCACAATGATGGATGTGAGACAATTCTACATTGTTACTATTGAGAGGAAGTTCATTCAGCTGTTCTGATAGAGTCTTAAGGAGACCATCTTGACTACGTTTTACCTTCAGTGAACTCTTTCTATTTTTCATTTCTGCCTTCCCTGAAACAAAGTCATCAACCAGATCGTGACCATCTTGTAGAGGCTCCTCAGTGCCAACTGAAATGTCACTTCTCCAATTTCTCCGACTAGATTGCTCTCCCTTAATCCTTCTGGGATCTCTGGCTCTACGCATACTACTGCGATCACTAGCAGCTGCTCCCTCATCATCTTCCCTGGCTAATTCAGCAGCAGCAACTTTTGATGTTGCTACGCTTGCATTATGTGGTGAACTTCCTGACAACCTACTACCTTCCCTCTGGCGCTCAATACCTACAGACCTCCTTCCTTCACGCAAACCAGCATCCTTTTCAAGTTTCTTAGATGACGAATCAATTATGGAAGGAGAATGCCATGAGGGAGGACTAGTGGAAGGATCCCTGAGGGACCTCGACCTCTGAAGAACAATAAGATCCCTCATAAGTGACCTTTCGGCCAGTATGGGGCTCTGCCTGTGCATATGGTTCTTCAGATGGATGCAATTTGTCAAATGGATGTGATTGCGGAGGTGATCACTAATAGCACCATTCTCATCTTTGAGAAATCTACTACGAACTGCCCTGGTCATGATCAGAAGCAAACTGATTCCAAAGAAGAGAATGAGGTGAATCAACAGAATAAAGAAAAGAAAAACCAAGCATGTTTGGTTTCGAAAGAACTGTAATTGTAATCCTTTTTAAATCCTAATACTACGAACATATCTGGCGATGTTCACCCCATCCCAATTGTGATATTTTCGCCAATACTACTCTGAGTTCCAACTCCAAACATACATTCGATCAATTGGAGTTCCTGTCAGACAAACTCACAACCGAACTTAACAGTAACCATAAGTTTAAGCTTGAAGGTTCTGAATTAACTCATACTGAATGTCAGACAACTGAAACCGAGGATATGAAACACTAGCCGAGCATTAACCCTCCAATGAGAGTCATCACCCCAAACTCGACTAAAAAAACAAAGATCCTCACAGCCACCTCGTTCAGGAAGCGGACTGAAGAGCAAAACAAGTACAAAGAACTGGCTTTTCAGATCTCTGCAACAACCCGAACCTCTCGCTCTGTCTCACTCAGTCATCAACTCTCGTTTTCCATTCTCACCAAAACTTCACCAACTCTGCAGATTGGAAGAGAAGAGGAAACGCAGAGGTTGGAATTCAACCAAACCGAAAAACATCGTAATCAACGTAAATACAGAAAAAGAAGCAGAAAAGACACTGAAACTTACCCGAAGCGAAAGCATTGAATCCATTTCGATTCTTCATGCTTTTTTGGCAAGATCTTTCTGCAAGCTCACATGCAGTTCACGACGATTTCTTCCAAGCAAATGATAGAGACCTAAATAGAGAGAGAGAGAGAGAGAGAGAGAGAGAGAGAGCGCTCTGGTCTGGACCTGACCTGAGTCTGACAGACACAGCTTAGCGGTTTCAGCTCGAATGAATCGAAAAATGAGGCCCTGCTTTATATATTTTCCATGTCCGAAAAGAAAAATGTTTTTCGTTTCACGAGAAGAGGGAAAAAAAATTGAAAGGGTAAATTACAAAGACCCCCTGTATTATAGGGTCTGTGACAAAGACCCCCTGTACTTTGCTTTACGATAAATACCCCTTGTAATTTGATCGTGAGACAAAGATCCCCTTCCGTTAACCTTTCGTTAAAATCCACCGTTACAAGATTTTTTAATTCCCATACTACCCTTGTAATACCTATTCAAAGAAAAACACTATTTATCTTCTTTGACCTCAGGACATACAAACAGTAGCTGTTGTAGCGGCGACGGACTTCCAAAGTCCTCTTTCTCTCTCTCCCGATCTCTCTTCTTCCCCTTCCCCTTTCTCTCATCTCCTTTCTTCTTCCTGATTTCCTCTGTCTTCTATTCCTTGCAGATGGAGAGAGAGAGTAACTATTTTTCATTCCTCTCCAACACCCTATCTTTCTTCTTTGATAGAGACAATGGTTGTGGAAGCTATGTTGCTCCCCTAGGTGCATTAGACTAGTATGCATTGAGATCCTTGCTTGACTACTCAGTTGCTCTGCCACCTATTCCACCATCACCTCCGAAGGCCATCATTGTAGGAGGAATTGATCCTGGTGATGAACTAATAGGTAACCCTAGTTGGATTTTTTTGTGTTGTTGAAGAGGTGGAGGAGGTAGTAGGGGTTGGGGAGGTGAGGTTCTACTTCTACCACCATCGTGGTTCTTGTTATGGTAGTAATAACAATTCGCCCCCGATTGGGACTCCCCCTTCATCTCTTTCCGATGGAAGTTCCTATGACAGTTGCATGCGGCGCATTTTAGGGCCTCTGGGGTCCCTTCCTCGCCACTTGGCATGAATTCGTGGATCTTTTGGCCCTCCCCCTGACCCCTATTTACCCCCAACCCCATTCAACCCATATACTCTCCCTTCTCACCATAAATTGGAGCTGCCCAATAACTTTCCATTTCTAACATGTTAAAATTGTAGTCATAAATAATGCCTTCAATCAAAGCGCATAGAAATTGCTAAGATTTTGGTAGCAAACATTGCAATGGATACTAACAAAGTAAAGATCTATGGGCCATGTGTTTGTGTTGATTCTATGTCACGGGTTGCACAAATTGAAGGGGCAGAAAAAGAGAATATGAAAGAGAAAGTGCAAAAGATTATAGCGTATGGGATCAATTGATTTGTGAATAGACGGTTAATTTACAATTTCCCTGAGGAACTATTTGCATATGTGGGAATTTTGGCGATTGAGCATGCTGATTTTGATGGAATTGAGCGTCTTGCTCTAGTAATTGGTGGTGAAATTGGTGAAGACAAATTAATTCACTTCTTTGGGGTTGAAATGGGTCAAACTTGCGCCATAGTACTAAGAGGTGTTAGTTTTCATGTGCTTGATGAGGCTGAAAGGTCTCTACATGATGCCTTGTGCGTACTCTCTCAAATTGTTGTTGACAACACAGTTTTACTTGGAGGAGTGTGGCACCTGGGATGGTGATGGCAAAGGAAGTTGATGAATCGGCCCGCAGGACTCTAGGAAAGAAGTCTCATGAAATTGAGGCATTCTCATGGACCTTAACAGGCCATCCCTACAACTATTGCAAATAATGCAGGTTTGGACAGTGTGGAATTGATTTCTTAGCTTCGTGTAGAGCATCACAAGGAGGGGTGTACTGTTGGAATCGACATCCTCTCAGGGGCAGTAGGAGACATGGGGAAACTTGGAATCTCAGAGTCATTCAAAGTCAAACAGGCTGTGCTACTTTCTGCAACTGAAGTTGTAGAGATGATACTCAGAGTTGATGAAATCACCACTTGTGCCCCACAGAAAAGAGAAAATAGAAATTCGGAGAATTGGGATAGAGAAAGAATGAGATAGGATGGTGAGGGAGGGGAAAATAATAGGTTAAATAGGTTTTAAGAGAAAAGGGGCAAAAAAAGAAAATAGAAAAAGTTTAGTGAGGTATTTTGGTAATTTAGTGCATTCCGTTATCTGACTTAACGGTCAAAGGGGGTCTTTATCTCACCATCAAAGTACAAGGGGACATTTGTTGCAAAACAAAGTACAAGAGGTCTTTGTCACAAACCCTATAATACAGTGGGGGTCTTTATAATTTACCCAAATTGAAATGAGTCGTCGGTCGTCCGTTCCGTTGGTTGTGTTCTCAGGGGTGGGAGTTTAGTTTAGGTGTTGATATGGGCCCGGCCCATGGGGGCTCAATCGGGTCCACATAATTGAAGGAAATGTGGACGGTGAGGGCGCGAGAGAGTGCGTAATAATTGTTGGGCGCTGAATTAAGAAATGGGTGTCCACTCTACTGTCTCCTACTCCGCTTACAACATAAAGAAGGCCCAATAAATGTCACACTCACGTGCGCTTTCAGCCCACGAATTATGTCTGATGATAGAAAAATCAACTTTCTGAGCTGATGTTTGGGATGTGTTTTCACCGCGATTTTGAATGAAAAATCAGAATAACGATTACGATCCCATCTAACCGTGAGTGTGGGCCGGAGTGGGCCCGCGTGGTGGTGGGCCTAGGTTCAATTGCTTGGTTTGAATGGGAACCTTCAATGTAGACTAGTAGCGCTTTTTGAATCTGGACAAGGGCAAGATTCCAACTGCACTCAAGTCATCAAGTTTCGACTTTCGAGTGGGTTGTTGGACTGAGCTATTTTCAAGGGTATATCTGGATTCACATTCTTTTATACCTTCTTTTGCTTTGCCCTTCTTTTTAGTAATTATCTTTCTATAGGGAAAACGATTAGCTCATTAGGCTTGGTCTATTTGCAGTGCAAATCTGAACTCAATGCAAATTTTGTATCCGGTTCAGTTTTGCATCTGATTGTCCGAAACTATGACTTAACTCCTATTATGATATAAAATTTGTATTTTTGTCTCGTTTAAATTCATTAGAGGTGCAAAATTTTCATGCCAAAAACTGATGAAAAGTTTGCATCACCTTCCTCTTCATTTCTCTCTTATATAAAGTAGTGACCACATCATTTTGCTCTTTACCTCACTCTAAGAAAATAATACTCCCCTTACCTCCACTCTGTATATAAAGTGGGAATAACACCATTTTACTTGTCACAAGCAAATAGGACAAAGTCAAATTGGAAACCAAAGTAAATTAAAATTTGCATTAAGCATTTTTGCACTCTCACACAATTACACCATTGTAAATGAAATTTGCACTGCAAATAAAAGTCTTACCATATAAATGGATAGATGTGAAGGAGTTCCCTTTTGCTATAACACTGTTGTAGCGCAAAGCTAAAACTGAAAATCATGGCCTTATATGTATTGCAGTGGCCCCACCAAGAAGTCACTTAATCTAATTCAAGGTGGAGCCACAACAACACATCAAAGGTTTTGATTTAGTTGTTTCAACACAACGCTAGTAGCAAATGTGGTTTCTATGGGAAAGGCTCAATTTCTATGTGCCCATTTGGGAGTGCTGAAGTGCATCATCAGCTTCTGGCTTTCTAAAGTGGGCTTACATAAACAACCTAGAAGCTATGATTGTTGAAAAAATTTAGAGAGCCCAAATCAGCTGTCAGTCCATCATTTGAAGGGCTGTCTGCTTTAATCTCATTGAATAACTTATTCAAAACACTTCAAACCAGTCGAACCAATTTAGTTGAATTTTCAGCTCAGCCCTCCCAAACCAGTATTATATTCTCTCCCAAATTACTCTTGTTCTAGAATCCAGATTTACTCCTCACTAAGGGTTTTCATATCAACCTCACAATACATCAACCCTCTTCATATCAACCTCACAGTATATTCAACCCTCCATTGGGAATATCTCTCCATAAATGACAAAATACATGCACCAGATTATTCCCAAGATTGATGTAAGTCGATCTCCTGGCTTTGAATCTAGTAATATTTCAAAAGAAGGTAAGTTTCAGCCCAATAATCAAAGAGATCTATGTTCTAAGTAAGTTATTAAATTATAACCTTTTTCTCCAAATGGGCATTGAAAAAGTGGGCAGTGGTCATCACCCTATTGGGTCTAGATGGGAGGCCTGATTGACTTGAATCATTTTAACAGTCCACACATGCAGACTTGAAAAAAGAATGCATAAACCCAACAAAAAGAACATGGATGCTTGTATCCACATAGAATGGCAATAGCCAGATGTCTATCAAATCATGCATTTAATGGGGGCCCACTGGGTTTTTTCCATGTATCCAATCTGACTTCTTTGCCTACACCATTATGACCCCCACCTTAGTATTATTGCTCATATCCCTTAATTTGTAATTAATTTTTTAAACAAAGAAGGATATGAAAGAGAACACCCCTTGAGGTGCTGTCAGTCTTAAAACCTCAAACTTGCCTCATAAAATCAGGGTTACGTGGACAAGTTCAATTGCCATGAGAGAGAGGTGTTTACTTTATATTCTTAAAAGGGAAAATCTATGATGTGGAAAAGATGTAATATAGGAAGAATTTTGATTAATTAAAATTCATTCATGAATTTTGATAAATAACACCTAATTGATTATTACGTTTATAATTCTAATTAACTGATTAGAAAATTTTCAGATATTATATATTTTCTATATCATAGTTAAACCCTTCCTAAAATTGACACTTCCGATGTAAAACTCTTTTGTTAAAAAAAAAAAAAGTTGTCTCTACGGTTATAAGCTCACAATACACAAAAATCGCATATCGTTAGCTTTGAGTCTTATTTCAGACATAAATATGTGAGAAGGGCTTCTATTGTTTGAACATATAAAATTCCCCTATCATTTAGTATATAAAATTTCGGTGACCCTCGTGCTTGGATGTATAAAAACTCCTTAAACCATTTAGTGTTGTTTGGCACCTAGCATTTTATAAGTGTTTTGCCACATTAAGAAAAACACGGAAATGCTAAAAATCATGTTTGGTATGCCTTTTTTTTTCGAAAAAAAAAAAACATTATTACAATAATTAGCTTCGGGATTCAGGCATTTCTTGAGCCATCAAAATTGATGATTCTTGAATTGCCTTGAAAAAACTGACACCTTTTCTAAGATGTTATATAATTATCATTATATTATAATAATAATAATAACTCAAAACATTTTAAATGTCTAATCATTCTGTATATCCACCAAGTAGGGATGTAAATGGACCAAACCATTATTTGATTTGAGTTTGAATATGATCCTAATTTGTTAGATTCGGATATTCTCTGTTGGATTTTTCAATTGGATTGGATTGGATTGAAAAATAAGTTTTATTTAAAAAAATGGATCAAATTTGAATCCCTTCTTTTATTATATATATATATATTGTTTTTCATGTTAATAATTTGTTAAATTTCACAACCTATGGATAATTAAATCAGATCAAATCAGGCTTAAATATCAGACATCTTTAACAAATTCGAATTCAAATTGATCTTTGTGAGATCAATTAGATCAGGTATAGAATTTACATTATCAAATAAAATTCAAATATACCCCATCCGAATTTGATCCAACACGTTTACATCCCTGCCACCAAACGATTTTTTTTACACACAAAAAAAAAAAGAAAGAAATGAAATACTTGTGAATCGAAAATGCTTATGAAATAGAATGATGTAAAGTGCAACGTGCTAAACACCCTCTTAATATATAGCATTTCGGTGACCCTGAAAACCAATGTACATATCAATACATTGGACCATGGTTTTTAAAAACAACTTGGAGACCGAACCGGTCAGGGGTCCGGTTACTAGGTGCATTTCGGTGACCCTGAAAACCAATGTACATATCAATACATTGGACCATGGTTTTTAAAAACGACTTGGAGATCGAACCAGTCAGGGGTTCAGTTACTAGGTCGAATGGTCCGGACCATTCTGACAAAAAATTATAAAAAATAAAAAATGGTCAAAATCATTTGAACGGTTAACTGCTTGGGTCAACAGTTTACTGACCAAAATCAACGATTTTGGGCAAATTTCCAGTTTTGAGGAAAACCGAAACCAATCACCTGACCAGTTCTCAGTTTTTCCGGTCCAACCATCCGATCCAGTCTGATTTTGAAAACCATTCATTGGACCATGGTCGCCTCCAAATTGAACCATCCAACTCTTTAAATCGATCAAAGTGCCCCTAATTTATTGTCCTTTTTACAAGTGCATTGACAAAAATGCCCACATGAGTTGTATGCAATAAATAAATAGTGGACCATAAGAATGATGTGAAAGAGAGCTTACTTTTTTAGAGACAAACATGCTTCTACGGTATCATAGATATATCTCAATGCTAGTTGACTGTAAATAGAATCTTGCGATAATGGTATTACATCTCAATAATGACAGGTGATTCAAAGGGCCCAAAGTTCAAACAATGAATATAACACTAAATAGAACGGAATGAAGAAACGGGATTCATGTAACAGACAGGAAACGACATATAATAACAGGGGCAGCGCTTAATGAAAAAGTTTTCTTCTATATATCCACAACTAACATTAAGGACAAGTTTATTTAAAAAGTACTTATTTAGTAATTTATTGAAATTGTCCTTGTCGACCACCAAACATTTTAATGGTTTTCAGTTGGACCCAATCCCAAATTTGTATTGACCCTTTTGGTAGGGTGCCATTCGAGTTGGTCGGAGTTAGATTTTTTTTTTAAATTGTCTCGGGCTTCAATTAGGCCTATTCAAATTTGCACAAAAATCCTTTTGCCAAAAAAAGAAATTGCACTCTTTAACAACTAGGGATGGGCTCAGCATGGATCAGCCTCAACCCAAACCCAACCAAGCAACTCTATCTGAACTTGATCCAAGCCGGCCCTATAAAGTGGGTATCACCGTATCCATCATGCTCCATTCTATATATAATATGCCTATATACTCAATCAATATATATATATATACACATCACCATTAAGCCTGTAAACCGTCCAGTCAATCTATTCCAGTTCACCCCTGACCTGATAATTTGCCAAAAATTGTTGATTTAATCAGCGACCCACTGACCTAAACAGTTGATCCGTTCGATTCAGACAACAGTTTTGACTATTTTGTTTGTTTTAATTATTATTTTTTATTTTTTAAATTGGAATAGACCATCTGTTTGAATTATGGTTTTCAAAATTGGACTGGACCGGATGGTCTGATTGAAAAAACCGGGAACCGGTTAGGTGACCGATTCCGTTTTTCCCCAAAACTGGATTTTTTACAAAAAATGTTGATTTGGTCAGCAAATTGCTGACCCGGGTGGTTGAGCCATTCAAACTGTTCAATGGTTTTGACCATTTTTTATTATTTATTTATTTTTTAATTTGTTTGTTAGAACGGGCTGATCATTCGACCCGGGAACCTGACCCCTGACCGGTTTGTTCTTCGGGTCGGTTTTAAAAACCTTGGTTTGAATCGGATGATTGAACTACTAACCTAAAAACCAATGGCCAAAGCACTTCCAGTTCCAGACCGGTTTTTAAAACATTGATCTTTGAACCTGAATATGGCTGACCTGATCTTAACCTAATAGGCTCGAATCAGTGCATATTTACCACTTAAACTGATACACTGACATTCTAATTACTATGGCTAGAAAAGTAGAAATAGTTATCAAATCATTATGAGATGCGTATCATTTATCCGAGTAAGTGATACCTAGAAAAATAAACTTTTCCTAATCTCTACATAAATTTAAAAAAAAGAACATAAATTTCCTAATCAGCTTCATTGACCAACTTTTCCCCCTCTCAAAATCCCAAAAACGAACCGCCCCAAAGAAAAAACTTTTCCCACTACTCAAATAAAAATAATGAAGTTGCGATGGTTGAAGTCTTCTTTGCATGTTGAATTGGGTCTAAGTAATCCACTATGTAGGATCCATTGGACAGTGGGTGCTAATCCAAATGCTAGGAATACGGACCAGGACCACCGGAAAAATTATACATCCTTAGACCCATCTATGTGTCCTATTTCCCCTTATTCAAGGTTTAGGGACCATTTGAGAACCGCTGAAGTGGTTGAACTCAAAAGCTTATTTTTTTGGCTCAGGTTGGGAATAGTACAAATAAAAATATGTACAATGCAAATATAAGGTTTAAAAATACAGTATACAAGGTTTTGCACCCTATATATTTGTATTTGTACTATTTCTAAACTAAACCTTTGTGTTTCAACAAATAAGATTTCAAGGAGGTTGTGGGTTCCTTAATGGCTGAACTTAAAGCTCAAGTTGGGTAGAAAACTCTTGAATATTTAATTATTTAACTAGCAAATGTATACGTGATTTGCATATGACAATTTTAGATGGTGATGATAATGGTAGTAATATGTGTCCAAAATTTTCTACATTTTTTAATTTTTTTTTTATATCTCTACATGTATAAAACTAATTCTTATTTATCACACTTATTTTTGTTTAATATGATGAATATATAATATCATAAATATATCCAAATGTTTTCTATAAATTTCTATATTTTTATCTTTTTAATATTTATTATTTAATTATATTACATTAAGGGTTGACACATTCGACCCAAATGTCACAAAATAGGAAAATAATTTTATTTTTCAACCAGTTATAAATTTTGTAATTTGTATTTTATTTCTGTCATCAATAAAAAAGATTGTTATTTATCACATTTATTTTTCTTTAATGTGATTAATATGAAATATTAAATATTTGCTCAAATTTTTTAAATTTTTTAAATTTTATATATTTACTTCTATTTTAAAAGATTATTATTTAACTATGACAGCTTAAGTTTATCCATTTGACCTGAATGGTTAAATTGCTTAGCCACTACCAAGACAGAGGAACAGTTTAGTTTCACATGCTCATATTCATACTTTTAATAATAATAATATAGATATAGATTATTTTATCTATTAAGGCTTAGTTTGGAAAAAATACAAATACAAATATGTAGAGTGGAAACTTTGTATTTTATATTATTTTTATATATTTATAGTGTACATATTTGTATTTATATTCTTTCTAAACTGAGCTTAAAATACAAAACAATAAGCCGTTGAATTCAGCAAGTTAGCCACTATCAAATGGCCCTCAACCATGTAGAAAGCCACAGAAATGAAATATTAAAGTTGCAAGCTGCCAAGTTCTGTTCTTCTACACAATTCAGAAAAGCGAAATGTCATTATCCAACCCACCCCACCCATTTGTCATTAAACCTTCGACATTTTTACACTTACAACCCAAAATTGAATCCCACATTTTCACACTTGTCAACAATTTTTAATTTCATCATTTCACCAGGCAATGCCCCTCAAAAGGTTTGAATTTGAGAATTTATAAAATAGATCCTCAAAATTCCAGTCCAATCCATCTGCCATGAACAGGTCAAACTGTGATCCCTATTTAATTTTTGAACAATAAACATTGAAGTGGTTTCCTCAGCAGAAGGAAGGAGATGTTTGTCTGTTACATAGGTGACAAATTGTCAAAACCAGATTGCAGTCCTCCTCACTGGTTCTGCCAACTCACTAGTGCATGTACATTTACAAACAAATCAATCAATATCAAACACACTGTGTTCTGGTCCTATTTCTGTTATTGTAACTGCAACACCATGATTTTGGTTGAATCAATCGTTTTTAAACTTGGTTTTGTGACGATTTGATGTGAATGCTTTGGTTGAGTAATGAACACCCCTACAGCGTCATGTCTGTTGTTTGTCATTTATTGTATGGGAGATTCTGACAATAGGGCTTGATTGCAGCGCAATTTCATTTGCATTGGTATAAGAGTACGAATAAGTTGAGTACAAATTCTGATTTATTTAATTAGGTTTTTTCTTGTTCCGTTTGCTTGCAGCTCAGACGCAGTAAAATAAAGCCTTGAAGTAAAAAATGAATGAGTTTGCACTCCACTCATTTACATTCTCATGCATATTTTGTATTAGTACAAGGCAGGACTGAATAACTCTGGAGTCAGGGCTCTTAAATGGTCTTTGTAATGCCTCATACATTGAAATTAATACTGAAACTAACTTCACCAAAAGGTTGAATGAGTAGCTCAATTAAAGCATTTTTTGGATTTTCGGATTCTTGTTATAGAACGAAATTTCTAGGCATTTCATTCAGGGCCCACCTTGTAAAGTCAGAAGCCGTTGCCTAAAGACCCTACCAAATGGGCACCAACTGTTGTTGACCATTGGGGGCCTCTGGAGTCTGGGAATCACCTAAAATGAGATCATTTACTTTGGATTCCATTTGTTTTGATGTATACGGCACTGTTTGTTGTGGTAGAAAAGAAACTCAAAAAAAAAAAAAAATCATTGAAATATTTTAGCTAGTATATTTGAAAGGATTCTTCTGTTTTATTTTTGACCCCTTCTGTGGCAAACATTATTTTTTCAGGCTCTTTGTATCAGAACAAAGGCAACCCTAGAAGGGTTTTATGGAAGGCCCAAAATTTTTTTGATATATGATAGTGGTTTTTTTTTTTTTTGATAAAAAGAATAGTGGGGTTAGGAGTCTGTGGTTAAATCGTCTCAGTCAATGGATCAACATGTGATATTATTATAAAGATTTCAAAAAATAAAAAAACGAAAGAATCCAATTATCAGTTGAACGGATTAGACAGGTGAAGGGTTCACTTTTTGGATAGATTGTTGACTAAATTGATCATTTTCTTGTTTTTTAAATAACTTAATAAGAAATTAGCAAAATACCTATAATTTAAGAATGGATATGGCATTAAATAAAAAGTAACGGTGAAACAAAATTAATGTAGTAACTCTCATGGTTTTGAAAACCGGACCGGGCCAGTTGATCCGGATACGGTCTAGGTAACTGATTCTGTTTCACTCTAAAATTGTTTTTGGGTAAAAGCCGTTGACTTAATCAATAACCTATTAACCCAAGCAGTTGAATCGTCGATCTGAATAATAGTTTGTGATTTTTTTTTTTAAATCAAAACAAATCATTCATTCAAACATGACGGTCTAACCACTCTTTAAAAAACCAGTGGCCAAAGCGATTCTGATTCTGAATCGGATTTTAAAACATCTACCTGTTGGTTAATCCTGGTTTTTAAGAATGGCATATCAATCAAAATCCAATTAACCCACCCTTGGTTGGTCTCAAATCAATTCAACCTCTCACAAATCAAACCAGACTTCTAAGTTCTAAACGCCCCTTGATTTAAGCAAGCAGATTTGTAGACTCCAATTTCAACTTGGTGGATGAGTTGTAAACATGCATTTCATCAACTCCATCAAGGACAGGGAGATCTGAAGTCAAAATTATTGAGTGGGAGACAAGTAATTGGAAAATTTTGTAAGGACAGATGAGATGGAGGAAAAAAAGACAAAATATGCCCAAGATATTAGAAATAATTAGTGGCCCTTCAAACCAGGGACCCAATGCTCAGGTAATGCTTGTGACAAGCTTACAAACTGTTAGAATCATGGTCACAATGAGTGGACCACACCACCCAAAAGTAGATGAAGCACAAAGAATGAACCCAAGTCCAAAAAGCTAATGGGAGGTGCTCCTTTTTCAGGTCTAGATTCTGGAATAGAAGGGCTGGTTCATTAGGTACTTTGATGGGTTCAGGCACAATTACAGGACTCAAATCCCAGTGGTTGTATGATACTAGAAACCAAGTGGGAAGTAAGTGATTAGTATGGTTCCCCACCTTACATTACTAGGAAGCAACAAATTAAATGAACCATCAGAATGCCTTAAATCCTTTTGTTTTTGTTTGTAGTTTATCAATAGAGCCTGTGCTATAGAAGGTAAAAACTTTGGCTCTGTGGATGCTCTCAAACCATATGAGAGCCCCTTGACAGGCCATGTGTTTCATATTTAGAATATTTGGATGGACCCCTTTATGCAATAATTGGGCCAAAAATCAGCTTGAATTATGATCATATCTCTGTCTTTTCTATACATTTGTCAAAATCCTACGTTTACAATAATATTTGCAATTTGAATTATGAACTCAAAAGTTTTTAATTCAAATCATATGCTTGAATCTCAGGATTTGATTCATGAGTCATGACTCTTTTGACTTTTCAATATATATATTTTTTACTTAATAAGATTTACTTGGATAAAACTATGTTGGGTTTAATTTCCATCACATATAGTTTAAAAAGAGACTATGGCCGAAGTCTTTAGTACAAGTATCTTAATTTTTTTGAAATTTAGTAAAAAAAGTTATAATTAACAATTCATTTCAATTCAACATTTTATTGTGATTTATAATAATATTACAATTTTCGTGGCATTGATTATTAATTGTATACGGTACGATTTGGAAAAATAATTGTGTAAAAGATATTAGAAAATTCCAAATAAAATGCATAAATAGCTTAGAGTCATCTGTTCTGCAGTGTGGATGAGATGAGAAATTGGTGGGTGTGGACTGGTCCACACCACACCCTGTGGCAGGGATAAATCCATACCACACCAGAGTCTACAATTTTTTTGAAATGTGGATAGACTGTGCAGAACACAGATCTGTCCACACCCATGGTGGTACTCTGTACACCACACTTTTTGATTCTATGCATCTCATATGCATTTTATGGGAGATCTATACAATCAATAATAAATGTTTAATTTTTACATTTTATATGATAAATAAATTGAAAAAAAAAGGCATCAATGTATATACAACAATTTCATTTTTCAAATAATTAAAAAATATTATTTTAAATATTTAAAAAATAAAAAAATATTATTTTATTGATAAAAATATTAAAAGTTTAATATTTAAATAATAAAAAAAGAGTTGAGAAGGAGAATTGTCGGACTTGTGCTAGAATTAACATTAAAATTTATTATTTTATTGATAAAAATTAAAAAATTAAAAATTAGGATAAATCTCTTAAACTATCCCAATTGTTCACAAAATTGATACGTATTGTCTTAAAATACCCTTAAGTTTTCTAACAATTGACACGCCGATAAACACTAAAGGAAAAAAATGAAATATCAAATTTACCCTTCATTGTTCATCAAATTTTCAAAATAAAACCCAATTGATGTAAAACACCTGATTTCTATTTTTTTCCAAATGCAACCTCCAAAACCCAAGGCAACATCACACAAAAATAAGAGGCATGAGGTCAAACCCATAGAGTCATATATAGGGTGCCTGTGATATGGTCAATGAGCCTCTCTGTTTTGTCCCCACTCCTTTTTATTTTTTGGATACCCAAGGCAAATTCATTCATCTTTTCAAAGACCAAAACCTTAGGAAGTGTGAAGTATTAAATCAGGTAACGGACATGGAGCAATTATAGGAAGTCTGTTACAAGAATGTCACAAGAATGTGATGTATATAGGAGAATTGGGGAAATGAAACCAGAAAGGAGAGTTCTGCATTCATGAATTGTCACATGGAGTCTCTGGGGAGGGTCTAAGTCTGAAGAAAGCAGATCGATAATGGGTTTTAATTGCATCACTATGTACACATATTGGATCCATCACCCATCGCCATTGGTTTGGAAAAAAGCTAGCAACCCTTCTAAAAATGCTTATGAGGATGAGCACTTGGTGATTAAGGCTCTGCCCACAATGGTCAATGAAATGGCCCATATGCTCTCTTATGATCAAACCCATTGGCTTCTCTTCTCTAAGAAATGCTTAACTAATCAAGGGTCATTAAAGATATAAACATACCATCCCTTGGAAATGAGTCATCTGCACCCCTTTAACTTTAAGGGATTCTCACAGTAAGCTAGTAAGTTAGTCCACAACTGGGAGTCAGTGTTCTTACTCTTTTGATGCCAAAAGTTTGAATTCCTTGAGATATTTGTTTTTCAATATTTGTATCCACAACTCATAATCCTTCTCCGTGAGAAACCTCCATGTTCATTTCATTAACAATGCCCTGTTTACACAAACTGTGTAAACGAAATCCAAACGCTCCCTTTCCTAATGGAAGTAAGAAAGTGTTCTACTTCTTTAAAATAATAGACTTATGACCCAATGTCTTACCCCACTAAAAGTCCCTACTACAAATAGCATTTAATTCTTTACATATAGAAGAAGGAACATTGCATAAGAAGGCATTTGGTAAAGAGGCAATGACACAAGTATGGATTTCCCGGCATTGAGCGAGGCTTTTTTTTTTTTTTTTTTTTGTAGTATTAAGAAGACTAGGTATCACCTTTTTATTCAAACGGGGAGACCTGTTATTGCTGAAAAAGATAGAGGACTTTTCCATAGTTCAGCAACTAATCTGACCAACTATAGAATAACTCAAGAACGGTCTTTGGGCTTAGTTGGGAAGGAGTATAAATACACATTTGTACAGCACAAAATACATACAAAATAAATGTAAGATTTTGCACTCTATATATTTGTATTTGTACTGAGCCTTAAGTAATCTATCCTAATCATACTTGCTTCACCAAAAATTAATAAATCATCTATAAAAAGCGAATGCTGATGAAATCGCTCAAATTTAAAACCCAAATCACCATTTGTGATGGTTTTCATAAGCATTGTAGAGGGCAACTCCAAATATATACATTATAAGCATGTAGGACAAGGGGGACAACCTTTATTGGAGGCTACTATTAGTTGGTTTAGAGGGTTTAAGAAACCATTCAACTCCTCCATATCATATGGTTTGGATAAAAAAATCCAATAAAAAATAACACATACTTGAAGTGTATTTATTCAAAGAATGTACCAAATCCGAAGCCACCACTACATGAGGAGAAATGATTTTGTGTGGCATAGGATTCAATTTGCTAGCTATCATCTTGGCAAAAATTTTGTATTGGGAAGTGGGGTCACTGAAACTTAGAGGAGAAGCTCTGAGGCGCGTCTGAAGACACTGTCTTTAGGACGTTATTTTCCCCCACTCAGTTTCACTAAGTTTGCTGTTGGGTTACAGGTAGACCTGTTCATAGGCCGAGTGGCCCAACGGACCAGCCCGGCCCTGCCCGACCCCTGAACGGGCTTGAACAGGCTTTTTGGCCCGTGGGCTTAACCTTGGGCCAAAAAGCCCGACCCGCATAAAATTCGAGCCAGGCTCGGGCTTTGCCAAAATAGCCCGGCCCGACTCGACCTATAGTTAAACCTAAGTAAAAACCCTTTGTGATGTCCATTTGAATAAATTTTTTGATTTGAGAAGGTTGTTGATTCACTTGTAGGCCCATTGTTCATTTAAATAGGGAAAAAAAACTTTTGAATTAAAATAGATAATGTCTATTTGAATAGGGAAATTTTTTATTTTCTTTTATTAGGTTGGGCTTCGGGCTCGGGCTCGGGCCTATTATTTTTCTGTTAATGAACACTAAAAGCCCGACCCGAGCCCGGCTCGACCCAGCCCATGAACAGGTCTAGTTACAGGCAAATCCGTTCCCAAGATATAACAAAGCCTTGGGCAAGAATTTACAACCAACAAAGTTAAAGAATCTTCGAAGAAACCTTCTGTGAAATTGTAGCAGACTGGATTGAGAGAGAGAGAGAGTGATTTGTCGAAAATATTGTGTGTGAAAAGCCTGATTCATACTCCTTAAATAGTTTTTGAAGAGTTATGAAAAAAATGTAGGTACTGGTTCAGAGAAAGACACCTTGAATAGTCACAATTTCAAACATCATGATTGTTTAAAAGGTTGTTAACAGTTAATGATTATTAACTTTGAATTGTGCCTCTTGATCACACCCGATCGAATCATGGCTGTTGATCACATCAACGGTCAGCATCGCACCAAAAGGCCAAAGCCGTGCGCAAAGTGCAAGCAAAGTGTGCCTCTAAAGCGCCTCATTGCGCTGCTGCACACAGTGTGTGTGTGCACTGCACGGAAGCAAACCTCCATACTCTCCTCTTCTATTTCTAAGGAGTGTAAACCAGCTCCTATTAAAAAACTCAAAACAAAACTTGTAACTTTCCAATGTGGGACAAGTTCAAAACTGGTTTTAGTAAGAGAAAAATTGTTTTTTAAAACAAGTGTGCATGTATAATTTTTCATGTAATTGACCAATCAAACCCATTGGATTTAATCTCTAATGAGATTAAAATCCAACATTTTGTTATGTGATGTTAAACAAGCCAATGGGCCGAAAATCATTGGGCAACTGCGTAGAAGGGAGAGAGAGAGAGAGAGAGGCTTGGGAAGAATGGGGGTGTGTGATGCTTCCGCAAGTGAATCTCCGCTGTTGGGAGGAGGAGGACATAGAAGGGATTGTGGATTATAAAGGTCGCCGGGTTAGCAGATCCAAGAGCGATGGTTGGAGATCTGCATTGTTCATTATAGGTAAGTTCTTTTCTTGATTATTTTTTTTTATTTTCTTAATTATTAATAGTGATATTTTTGATTAAACAAAACCATCCCACAATGAGAAATTAACTTACCCATCTCTAAAGTAGATAATATTTTCTAAGGTAAATAGCCAAAATAGTTACCCGAACGAATCTATATTTTCAACGAGCCCCACATGTATTTGCAAAAGAATATAAACTTTCCCATTGACCAACTTTCTCACCCCAACATAGCGGCGGCGCCTAAATGTATTATTGATTGAGGAGATAAGAGAAAGGATCAATGAACATGGCACATTTAAACTAGCAAAAGTCATTTTCATTGGCATTCTATCCATTCTGGTGAAACAGAGCATTCAGACCATTTAAGCCAGGTGCCTTCAGCGGTGACAACATAACTATGTATTAAAAAAAAGGCATTTGAAAGTAATTAAAAGTGCATGTTTCAATTACATTCAAGTCTGAAGACCAGTATCGTTTCTATTTTTATAAGTTCAGCTTTGGAACGGTGTAGGCGAGGACTTGCCCGGATGGAAGCCGATCTCTTTTTTTACTCCTATTCTGTCCCCACCCCTGATTCCCCTTTTAATGCCACAGGATGTAATATAAAAAATAAGCAATAAATTAACGGAAAGAAATCATCATCAGAGTCCTCCACAGAACAAAGGTCTCAATTAAAAATCAAAAGTTATGAAGCTTTTTTTCAGTGTTGTGGCTTAATTTGTTCATGGCCCGTATTACTTTATGCCTGTTCTGTCTCTCTCTCTTGACCGTTGGAACTTGAAAACAATAGAATAGATAGATGACCGTTGGAACGACAGCTCCCCTGACTCGGTTTTCTGGAAATGGTCCCGGCCCGTTACACCAAGTCCAGTTCCAGCAGGACCCTGACACGCCCAGTTTCCAAGAACCCTGACATCTTTGTCTAATAATAAATTCCGGCACCTTCGATGTAGCCGGCAGCATCAGATTCCAAAATCAGAGTGGCTCTTTTGGTTGACCCACACATCATTACCCTTTTGACCAAACGTCCTTCTCTTCCGACCAAATTATGGGCTTTTTCATAAGCCCAATATCAACTACCAACGAGCTTTTGTTATCCCGTGAGGTACCCACCCACCAAATTAAATGGTTTCCCATGATCCAACACCATCGTTCTCACTTCTCATGATCCATGTGGTAAAGTTGGCTGCGACTCACATCCACCAATTGTTTCCAACGAAGACGTGATCCTAATATTCATCCAACTGCATCGAGTGCACGTGACTCTACCTACTCCAGTAGCTTTTCAACCGCTGGATGTATCAATTCGGGTTCGGAATGATCTTAATGCGGACGGTTCAGGTCAGTTACCGAACTACCATTTGGTTCAAGATTACCCATTTGTGCAAAATGTAGATGTAAACAATACAAGGCAAAAACTATAGTACAGGACGAAGAGCAACTTCATTGGGCTGAGGGGAGGGTGGATCCACTTTGGGCTGGACCTTTAGACTATAGATTCGGTTGGGCTCAATTTTGGATAAGACTAGACCTAATCTAAGTCCGAAAAAGGTCTGGATCTGAGACCACCATTCAATGCATCGATCAATGTCTTAACTCTCAGTTTACTAAGAATTCAATAAGACACCCTAAACATTACGAAAAATTATTATAAATTAAAACCCAAAAACTATGAAAAATTTTAAATTAATATTCAGATACATAAATCAATACATTATTTATACACATGAACCATTAATTTATTGGATAGTACAAACAAATACAAAATAATCTTTATTAAGTAATGCAGGTAACTCACGTCAAAATGACCATATTAAAGGAACATCCTTCCTCGTACTCTTTCATATAAACTAGGCACCATATCAGTTTGTTACTTTGCTTTTCTCATCATAAACAATTAAAACAAAGCCTGAAGCAGAGAGAGAGAGAGAGAGAGAGAGAGAGAGAGAGAAGAGTTTTCATTCAGTCCATTTGTACTATACATTTACACCACTGCAAATGAAAAATTCATTGTAAAGAAATAGAATCTTTGAGTGATTCAAGGATAACAGCAAATTACCATGCAAACCCAATGACGTTTTACCAGATCCATAATTATAAAACTATTATGAACCTCATAGTTTGCAAGGAAACATGATTAGTCAACTGAGGCCCAACCGACTCAACTTACTGGTGGGGTTAGACCTGAGGCCTCGGGCAACCCCAGCCCAACCCCTATATTGAGTTGTTTTGTCATGCATGCATTTATCAGACTAACCCCATCCAACCCAATCTGATTATAAAAATCTGGTTATGTCAGGGCTACACTTTCTAGGATGCTAATTGGGCTCAGATTAGGGTTTAAAATACCCATGCCTCAGGTTGGGCTTGGGTTGACCTCAACTTAGCCCAATCTGCCCTGAGCTGTAGGCCGATACTCTTCATTACGTTCTGAATATATGATGTGTGACCATACCTATCGGCAATGTAGGAATGTCAAACTAACAGGAGCACTCCAACCATGAACCCTAATGCCAGAAACCGATACATGACTCAACCTGGTTGAATCGCTTGTACCAAATTATCAGTAGAGAATTCATTCTTAGCCTTGTATGGGGCGAGTTTAACTTGGAAAGGGAGTGTATTTTCTTGTTTAGGTTCGGGGCAAGGAGAGCTAAGTTTTCTCCTGTATTAATTTTAATTTCCTTTTGTACAAGTTTCCCTACCTTTCCCTATTTTTTCCTTCAAACTAAACACAGCCTTAAGGTGGCCGCCTCCTGTACCAAGTTTTCTTCCTACTTTTGACAATGGTTAACAAAATTTAAGGTGGCTGGCTGGCTGTCTTTCCACTTCAAGTAAATGTAAAGGTTTAAAAGAATCATCAATAGAGGCAAGGATGAGAAGAGCAATGAGGGGAAAAAATTTTTACTGCTACATGGGCACACTGGTTTTCAGACTGCCTAATGAGAGAGCCTACTAAACCTTTGAAAGCAAGACATAGATCCAGTTTGTCAAAGCTTTTCGTGTTTGATTTACTAGGATGCATTAAACAAATATTGATGGTGATGTTCCATATCTGTTTACCAGAAAACCGGCACTAACTCAACATCAGATAGACGTTTCCCCCCACAGAGCTTGAAATTTTGTTTGATTAAACTGTTTATCCCAAAACAAAAAAGGGTTGTGTGAAATCCATCCATTGGAGGAAACCCCTAATGTTAAGGCATTTTTTTTCCTGTTTGGCTAAAAGTAACACCTAATGGTGCCTGGCTGTCATAAAGTTAAAAAAAAATCATCTTGTCCTGATTTTTAAGATAAAATTGGTACAAAATGTTGTTCTGATAAACGACAATGGAAACCGCCACCCTTTTATCGACGTACTGAATCCACAATGAGAAACTTACAAGCGATAGGCACAGCCCAGATAGAGTGGTTGGATCCAGAAAATTATTAGTGGTGGAATTATATTACTTTCGTCCTCGGTTAATGAAACCAAAATGACATCAAGGTCAGAAACCGAAGCCAGGCTAGCCAGCAAACAAATATCTTAACTCAATGTCTACCACTAGTAATCTTCTGAATCCAATCAATGTCTCCGATATGGATACAGCAAACAAATATCTTAACTCTACGTCCACCCATTTACGCACGAAATCTTGGGCATTCGTCCATGAGTGTTTCTTCTGTTGTAAAGGCACCCTAGCATTAGTCACTCGAAGGAAATCCACTCAAAATATTTCATGAAAAACCAAGTCAAACAGACGGCACAAATTTGATTAAACTGAAGAAAAGATGCGCCATATATTCATTGAAAAACTGAGTCACACTAAAGAAAAATCAATAGATGTGTTCCCCTGTTCATTGAGGTAAATTGCAGTAACTTCCATATGTGCTTTGAGGAAGTAACCTAAATGCCAATTTACCATCATAAGCTCGCCAAACTCCTTCAAAGATAATGAAAAGAGAATTAAGTAATTTACATGATTTACAATTAGTTTGACTGAAGCATGGATTCGTCTACCCTCTGTTGTCAACTGTCACGAATCAAATTGGTGGGCTCAGTCAAAACATACTTGGGAAGTTCATACTTAGCACCTGCAATGGGAATTATGTAAGAGAAAATTCACAGGAGTTCCAGGCGATGTTCAACTACCATTAAGTACCTCTTTCATCGTAGCAGGTTGTCAAGTCAGCACTTGTAACGATGACACCTGCGCTGTCCACAATTGCTTGTGCAAGGGTCAAATCAGCTTCTGCAGCTGCTCGAAGCGCATCCCATATCTCTGAAACAATGAAAATAATCAATCTTCAATCTATTTAGATCATTGATAAACTATACATTGAAGATATGAAACATTAGACTATCATACAAAGATGATTGGCTTACTATTCTTATATGCTTCACTTGCTAAGTCACTATAAGAAAAAGACAACTACAAAAGGGGATTCTCAATCTGACCAAAATGCATACTAACAAAAAAGACAAGTCAAAATGGTAACTAGAACGTGTTCATGGGCCAGGTAGCCTGATGATCCAGCCCAACCCATTCTTTGTCAGGCTTGGATATGGTTTTGAGCCCACTGGGTTGGGCTCGGGCCCAAAACACTGGGACTGACTTTTCTCAAGCCAGGCTCAGGATTTCTCAAAACAGCCCAGTCCGTTCTTCTCTTTTCTCAAGCCACGGTGAGATCTTTTTAGTACATAAAAAACAGTGAGGAGTTTTTTTGGGGTTTGAGGTCATTTAATATAAATAACTCAGTTTTGTTGTTGAGTAAATAAAAAAAAATAATCTTCTTGCCCAATTTCCAGGCCAGGCTTCGGGCTCGGGCCCAAGCTTTGGGCTTTATATGAGGACCAAAATTGGGTCTGAACATGTTCTGTTAATATAGATGTAAAGTCCTGCCTGGTCCAGCCAGTGAACAGGTCTAATGGTGAGTAAATGACATACATAAAGAAGAGATGGCCAAGAGACAAAGGGAGACACAGAAAAATACCAATTTAAGTCTCTCAATATTATCTTGTTTGATATGTACACTTGTTCACTATGGTTTTTTGAGCCTCAAATGTGCAATTATACTTTAACGATTCCTTGAAGGTCTATTAGCTAATTTCATGGTTCTTAAAAAAATTGTTGATCTCTTTAAACTTTTCAAATATCTTAGTGAAATATCCCCAAAATTTCCCTATCTCTGCATAGCAAAATGGCCATCGATATAAAAATTGCAAACCGTGCCAATAGCTCTCATTACAAAGAAAAAAAGGGCTTGGAAGCCTAAAGGTATGAGAAGTGTGCCATCTTCCCTTCCTATGTATTTACTTTTAGCCTATGTTTGGTTTGAAGGAAAATATAGGGAAAGGAAAGGAAAGGTAAGGAAACCCATACAAGGTTTGTAAAGGTTTCCCTACCTTTCCTTTCCTTTCCCTACTTTTTCATTCAAACCAAATACAACTTTATTGTACTCAATTCCTATTGGAATGGCAAATATCATAGAGAAGATGAGAGGGTTTTCTGTGGAGAGGGTGGAGGGACAAGAAGAAAAAATTTAACCTGGTTAGTTGGAAAAAGATATACAAACCTAAGCATCAAGGGGGTTTGCATGTGTGAAGAGTGAAGGAGGTCAATATAGCCATGTTGGGAAAGTGGTTTTGGAGATTTGGAGATAATCAAGTCAGTCTTTGGAGGAGGATGGTAGCGGCTAAATATGGTTACAGAAATTCTGGTTGGGAACTAGGGAAGCCAAATCAATCCTATTGGTGTTCTGTTTGGAATGGCACTGGGAAAGCTGACGACCTTTTATTCAAGGGAATAAGGTTCAAGGTTGAGGATAGACTCGGGGTGAAATTTTGGAAGGACAGCTGGTGCAAAAACAGAGATTTGAAGAATTTTTATCCTGCTTTGTTTGAGTTAGCAACAGACAAAGAGGCTTATGTGGCAGATTATATGCAGGTGCAGAATGGAAGTGAATATGGACTCCTCATTTTAGAAGAAATTTGAATGACTGGGAAGTACAGTCACTGGTAGAATTGTTGCATTAACTGTATGGTACTCAAGTGGATATCGGAAGAGAGGATAGAAGAACTTGGGAGTGGGAGAAATCTAAAGAATTCTCAGACAAATCTTTTACAACTACATCTCCATATTGGAGGAACAATCCATCCTAGTTAATATTGTTTGGTGTAAGAATGTGCCCACAAAGGAAGCCTTTTTTTTTCCTGTGGACTCTATTTGAACAGAATTTTAACTAGATAATTTGGTGAGGAAGGGTATGCAGTGATTTAAAAGGTGTGCACCAGGCAAGGCACATTTTAATGTATGTGACTCGCCTAGTCCCCAGGCACAGCACTTTCAAAAGGCATGTACCCAGTGTGACTTTTGAAAATCAGCAATTTTTAATCCCTGAAAAAACAAATATTTTATAATTTTAATTGTCTTTTAAAAATATCTTTTATTATAATTTTAATTTTTTAAAAATATTAATATTATTATTTTTTTTTGCATTTCTGTGTCTTAACTCGAAAAGGCACAAACCTTGCGCCTCGGGCACCAAATGCCCCTTGGGCTTTTAAAACACTGTAAACCCCTATATACAGTTCCTTGGTGTACATGTTTTTTGTTTATATTAATGATATTATACTTTACCTTCTTCCAAAAAAAAAAAAAAAAACTTCAAGGCATTTGACCAATTACTGTCCTGGAAGAATTTACAAAATTATGTCCAAAACTTTTGCTCTTAGATTTAAAATATTGCATTTTCTGACTGTGGCATCTCTCCATAAAGGGGCCTGCATTTCACTCTTTGAGATGTCCCAACTCATACTCAAAATGACACCTAAAGGAGGTCATAATTTTCTGCATTACAAGGCAGGACATAATATTTCTCATCTTTAGTTGACACACAAACAAGAGGCCATTGCTTGGTTCAATGGTGAAATCTCAGTCTAGCAAGCACAAGAAACACAAGTTTAATTCTTAGAGATGCCACTGTGTGCAAAAAGCAAAAAGAAAAAAAAGGCTAAAGAATAGGTTTATAACCAGTCCACCCCTTCCAAGACCTCAGACAACTGGAATGAAGGAAGCAACAATAGGTAATGGCCCCTTTAGATGCAGGGAATAAAGTCTTGTTTTGGGAAGATGTTTGGATTGGTGAAAACTCCCTTAGAGATAGATTCCCTTCCGTTTATTCATTGTTTGAAAACAAAAGGAAAGTAATCTCTTCAGTGTTTATTGATAACTCTTGGAATTTGGGCTTGAGAAGAGGTCTAAGGGATTATGAAATGGAGATGGTTGATGATCTGATCACTCAGTTAGGGGAAGTCTTTCTAGATCAGTCTAGTGGGGATGGCAGAATTTGGAAACCTTCCCCTTCTGGATTTTTCAATTGCTCTTCTTTCTATAACATTTTGCTCCAGACTTCTAACTTTGCAATGAATTTTGCTTCAAAGGAGGTGTGGTGTAGCCCTATACCTCAAAAAATTCAGGCCTTTTGTTGGGAAGTGGTGCTGCAAAAAATCAATATCTTGGATTTATTGCAGAAAATGAGGCTAAATATGTACCTCTCCCCCCCATGTTTGTAGTCTCTGCTTGGGTTCTGGTGAAACAATTTCACACATACTAAACCTCATGTCCCTTTGTGTTCTTTATTTGGTCCTGGTTCTCTTCTCCCTTTGGCTGCAGGTGGACTCCCCCCCGCAAGTGTGGTGAGACTCTTTGATCCATCATTTTACAGGCAACCAAAGGTCCGTGGAAGGGTTATGTGGAGAGCCACTAGAGCTGCTGTATTGTGGTCAGTGTGGGAGGAAAGGAACAATAGGATCTTCAAAGATAGTTGTAAATCCAAGGAAGGGGTTGTGGAAGGAATAACCACCAAGGTTATCCATTGGTTGAAATCTTGTGATCTTTTTAAGGATTTCTCAACTTAAGGCATTTATAGAAACTGGAGTACTGTGGCAAATACAACTTCATCAAGGTGTAAAACTGGCCAAACAATTGGAGCTACAGAAAATTGAGATATAGGGGGACTCCAAGTTGGTAATTGGGTGGATGCAATCAGGACAGCTGGGAATTTGGCAATATAGACAGCTGATGAGGGAAATACTTAGCATAACAAGGGAGATGGGTGTTTGTTTCAAGTAGGCAAGGAGGTCAGCAAATGGTTTTGCTGATGCTTTAGCTAAACAAGGGACTGTAAGGGAGAGACTTTACTGGGCAATACTGTAATGGTTGGTGTTTATTAGATCAATCTCTTCTAATAAGGGTTGACTCCTGTATCTCAGTTTTAATTTTCCTTTAATGAAAGTTACCTTTTCTGATAAAAAAAGGCCCCTTTAGATGACAACGAACAGTATCGTTTTCAGAAGCTGGTCAGTCAAGGCCAAGTATTTGCTTCTTCTATTGCTTTTTTTCTAAATCCGTAATAGAGAAGCTTAACTAAGATAGGAAAATAAGAGGTACAAATGCCATAACCCTCATCCACCCACCAGCATAAAAAAAAAAAAAAAGCAAAGGGAAGCAAGACCCACATTGAGGTCTCCACAAAAGCTAACCAGCAAAATACGAAATCAGTAATAAAAAACTACAGGAATTACAGTCTACCCAATGTTGCATGGACTCTCCTGAATGGATGAAGTGTCTGTTGGACGCATCAGAAAACTATGACATTTTTTCTTTTTCTCCTATAATTCAGCATGAATACAGAAAATTTACGCAATGAATATCATATTTACTATAAAATGTTAAGTGACAATTACTATCGGTTAACACCTTTTTATAGGTTTATAATGTTAAAATTCAGACAAAAATATGGATCTTTTCAATAGTTTATACTGTTCTATAAATGTGTATGCGAGTTCTTGCTTCTTCATCTTGCCGAGTCAGAATCCTGAATGGATACGTGCTGGATTCTGATTTCTGTGTTCATATCCATGTACAACTGAGTATACCCATGAGAGACAAACTGGAATGAACATGCTACTCCCAACTCCACCTCGATCAAGATCATCTACCAGTTGCTCAGAGCAAGTATGCCTTGAAATGCAATTATCAAATGATTTAACTGACCTGAACCATTTCCTCTCCCTACTTGGACCAAACCATTTCCAGATACCTCCCTCTAAACACTTAGGACTCCACCAATTCAATCCATCCCACCCTTCTCCAATGGATTCTTCCCCACCCGGAAATCAAAAACCCATTATTTTACTAACCTGAACCTCTTCTTCAACTACTTGTTCCAAATCCATTTTCTTCAACTACTTTATCTAATATGAAGTGATCAACTTCTTCTTTACACATTTTCTTTTCTCAGAAGTTCATTCGATTATATTCTCTGGTTGTTGGGTACTTGGGTGCATAAACTAATTGAGAACCCAGAAACCTATATTCAGTAGTTCTTAAGTATCACTGAAGCTAGAAAGAACATTTTTATTTTTTGATAAGCAAGATATAAAGAACAGTTTCTTTGTACTAACAAATTTGTCAAGGCAATAATTGTTGGAAACATACAGTTATAAAGACGAGAAAACACATACATGTATAATAATCTACAACAACCTAAGAATATTAGTGCACATGAACACCTAACAAGGAAATAGAAAAGGGAAACACAAGTTCAGTTGAATTCGGATTATCTGAATGCAATGGCTATGTATCAGGCTATGGAACCAACGGTAAACCCCACACTAGTCAAAAAAATACATGAGACCCACAGTAGGAGGCTGAATGGCTGTGGGTCCCATGTGTTTTATGACTGGTGTGGGGCTTTATCATTGGTTCCATAGCCTGCTGAATAGCTATTGCATTCATCTAATCATCAAAAGGGAAGTAAAAAAAGGGAAACACAAGTTCTGTTGAACTTGGATTAGCCAAATGCAATGGCTGTGTAGCAAGCTATGGAACCAAGGATAACCCCCATACCAGTCAAAAAAATACATGGGACCAACAATAAGAGGCTGAATGGTTGTGGGCTCCATGTATTTTATGACTGGTGTGGGGCTTTATCATTGGTTCTATAGTCTGCTGAACAGCTATGGCATTCAGCTAATCATATCTCAGTTCATTTTAACTTATTAGCACCTTCTACTCTTTTTATGGTTGACGGTATGCCCTTCTTTTCAGCTTAATGAATTGGCACAAGAACAATCTATTGCCTTCAATTTGTTTATAAAGTAGAAAAGCTTGGACAATCTGTTTTGATATAAAAGCTGTAAAAGAAAGAAGAAAAGGTTTCAACTGAGGAAGAGAGAGGAGAGATAAAAGAGAATGGGAGAAAATCAGAATTAGGTCTGGCCGCCCCTTTCATTAGATTATATACTCATAAATAAAAGAGAGTACAAAGACAAGTATGCCCTTAGTAAGTCGGCTACTTGTGAGAACTTAAAAACACTCTTAACTTAAAACATAAACTAATGGGCCTAAGGCCCAATAACTCACTAACTATGCTATGTAAATAAAAAAGCATGTTATATCAGCCCAAAACTCAACAATAAATAAATGAAATTTATATTAATCAGAGAGCAGAATTACAGGTATAATCAGTATAAGCACCCATCCCTAAGAGAAGTGCAAGATGCAACCCATCCCATCATAAACAGGGAAAAAACAATTACAACCTTGCCCAATACAATTAATCCATATTCACCCCTTGCTTAATGAGAGTATCAGTGAAAGCATTGGCAATCCTCCTCACCCATTGTATTCTCTAAGCCATAATTCTTGTTAGCCACTTGATTTCTTTCATTCATTTATGTAAATGTATTGCCTTCAATTTCAACAACATATATTTTTACAAATACCAGTTTCATTACAAAATTCATGATAACTCATAAGAGATTTAACACCATCACTATGATGATTAAAAAGACAATAGAAAAATAAAGAGAGGAGGACATTCACACAATATGGGAAGAACAGCATGTTACAATCTTATATATAGATTCATAAGCTATTGTAATAATTTTAAAATCCGATATTAGATGCATTATACAACTTTTACTTTTCCTAACAAAATTCCAAAATGCATCGAATTCTACTTGCAATTGTCGTTAGCAAATTTTTAATGGTTATGTTGCAAAGAAAAAAATACCTTTCTGGCCACCATAGTGAGGAGCAGTATCCCAGAACTCCTCTCGCATCTGTCTAAGCTGTGTCCTTGTTAGTGGCTGAGAATGCTTCCAAGGCTTTGGCTTTCGGATCTTTTTCGTACTCTCTATAACATTAAAACTGACCAATTACTGTATTTTTTTTATTGGTACCAGTTACTGTATCTAACAAGCAGCAATTTAAATCTATCAAAAAAGGTCATTCTAGTTGTATTACTGTAAAGATTAATCTGACATAAGATGTGAGGGAGAGAGAGTGTACGTGTGTGCGCGCGTGTGCATTTCTATACATTGGGACATGTACAACTCTATGACCAGTTAGCCATTTCAACCTATAAACAAATTGTCATAATTAAAACAAAATATTGTAAAATACTCCATGAAAAGCTTTATGAGCAGACATCCAAGAGTACAAGGTGCTCACTGCTTGCTTAACAATGACCTCTGAGGTAGGTTTATTTTCAAAAATGCAGGCATTCCTCTCCCTCCAAATATTCCATAGGACAACTGCTGGTATAAATGCCAAATATGAAATAACCTTTCTTCTTCCACTTAATCCTTGCAGATTCTGGCTGTGAAGTAGGGCTTCCAGACTGAGAGACCAACATCCTTTTCACCCCAAAACAGCTAGAAATTTGACCTGTAGAGTCTAAGCTGCAATACAAATTACAGTGAATAAAACGATAATCTGCTACAGCTGCCTGAACACATAAAACACACTATTGAGTCTAACACCAAACCTCTCCTAATTCCATCCACCTTCATTAAGCACTTCCCTAGCATGGCTGACCAAATCAGGAATGCTACCTTGAATAGGATATGAGGTGTCCAAGTTTTGACACTAGGGAAGTTCTAGTGGGCTTCACCACTTAGGCTCTTGTAGAAAGATCACAAGGTGAAGACTTCAGAATGATCCCATATCCAGATTCTTCTATCACGATGGTTCAAGCAAGCCTCTCCTTATGGACCATCGCTAATGGTCCATTCATCTCCACCACTTCCTAATCATTCTAGTTCCCTCTCAACCTAGGATTCCACACCACCTGACCATTCTGGTGTTCAAAGTAACCTGTCCAGTTTGACTAGAGCAGGCTTTTCTTGGTTATTAGACCATGTGTACTTGGTTCCCAGTATAGGGGAATCCACAACCTCTGATTTCTCAACAAAATCAGCAAACCCTTTCATTCCCTTCCATCTTTCTTTCCAAAAAAATCTAGGCCATTACCCAATGTTGGTCCTAGCTATCTGGAGACTTGGGAGGGGTAGACTGGATACAGTCCTAACATTTGGCATATTTTTTGCACAAAGTGGTCACTCTCAGACTCTAACCCGTGTTCTCATGCTTCCCAACCTGATAATTTTAACATCTAAAATGCACTAAGGTAATTGCACCCTCCACCTTGTGTCACCAAATTCTTCCCATTGAGTGCACCTTAGAGCATCATCATTGGAACCAAACACCAATGACAGCAGCCATTTAAAGACCTCTAGCATTTGTAGGTGATTGGAAACAGAAAACTGGCCTATGGGTACAATGCTGTTGTGTATCATCATTCTTTCCAATGAAATTAATAATGCCTTTATTGCAAATCAAAGGCAGCTTCTGCCCTTTAAAGACATGGGCCTGCATTACGAGAAAAACTTAAACCGGGCAAAATTCACAAAAACACCTTATAGTGAACCCATCATTAACAAATCTCACCATGCAAGTGTGTTTACATTGAACTCCACTACTCAGGAAACTGATTGGGTTTAGCATCACACAACCTATCTAGAGTAATGGTAAAAAGTATAGAGCTAACATGTTAAGTTTCCTTTTATATCTGACGCTACATTCATCAAGCCTTGTTCCCTGAGAGAAAAGAGGGATCATGTTTGTGGGTAGGGGGAATCTACTGATACAAATTGAGTAGAAAAGGAACAAGTTTTCTCCTAGAGAAATGGTCTCTAAAGTTTCCTTAAGAAGTTTCATTCATGTTAAGAAAAAACCTTGGCATGGGGGTAGTTCCAAAATAAGCATGAGAGAGAGAGAGAGAGTACAGAAATGAAACACCAACATCCATAAGAAGGCTGAGAATGACTTCCCTAGTACTGTAGAGAGATTTGGTTAATTCCATAGTGTTGCATGGATCTCCTAAGTGACTGAAGTGTCCATGTCAGACAAGCATTGGATTCTGACACTCCATGGAATCTTAATTGACATTTTGATATGACATTTTTCCTTTGTCTACTTGCTTATTTGACATGAATGAATGGCTAATATACCCAAAGAATGCCATTTCTATAGACACCATCATTAAGTAACAAAGATAAAGTTCTGGACCTTCTTTATAGGTAGTCAGACACCCAGACATGCATCGTATTCTGATTCTTGTGCCCATGTCCATGTCCATGCAAAACTGCCATAGAGGGATCAACTCCATTGCTGATGGCTTGGGAAGATTGGGTATGGGGAATATTTTCTGTACAGCAGAAGCTCCACGCCTTTGTATTTTTTTCTTGAGAGAATCATGAGGGTATATAAAGAGACTCCTTTTGTAAATATGACAGTGCATCCCCTCATGTATTGCCTAAATAATTTCTGTCTATCGATGAATTTGTCACCTCTCCTCAGACCAAATAAATAAATGGTTTTCCACATTCAAGGACAAGACGAGGCCTTTAATGGTAGAAAATTGAAAAAGAATGAATTGGAGAATCTAAAAGATCTACAGAAGAATCATATACATTATGTTTCTCACTAACACAAGTAGCAGATTGTACATTTTGCAACAGAAGTTTATTATAGACAGAAACAACCAATCTGATCAGAATGTGTCAATAAAATACATGGTGTGGGTGGGAAAAATATACTTAGTTACTTCCAAAACTGTAGACAAGAAAACTGCTAAGGACACAGCAGAAAGAAATATAAGAATAAATAGACAGAACTTACAGAGAACTCATCATTTAACTCATTAATGGATGGGCACAGTCTTAATGTCTTATGTGATAGGCGAATACAACTTTGGCTAAAAGGAAAATTATATAAAAAAGATTAATAAAAAAATTCTATAAAACAGTTGTAAGGCCACCTTTGATATTACTGTAAGATATAAACTTAGTTCTTAAACCTTTCTATAACAATGGTATCAAACTATCAATAATAATAAAAAAAGAAATAACACGTGCATATAGTATTTCTATGTGCAAAAAAAACACAAATTCGAAAAAAAAAACAATGTTGCTTAACTTTAACCTTTTCTGACCGCAAGAAATGTCAAAAATAGCAATGTCCAGATTTTGGACAAAACTATAACAGATAAATAGTTTCTAAAACCAAATCTATCTCAGCACTACAATGTTTATGCATCAATTATGCACAAGCATATCTGATGCACCCATTTTCAAGTAAAATATGATTAAAGTGGAATAAATAAAAAAATAATCCCAGAGAGAGAAAATTATATGAAAAACACAGACAGCAATGCACAAACCCTTAAACCAATAAAACAGAAGAGCTAGTACAAATTGAAGAAAAGAGTAAAAAACAAATGCCACAATAATAATTAAAAAAAAAAAGTAGTTAACACTACAACTTCTTGATTTTTTTTTTATGCAAAAAGAAGATTAGGGCAGTACAAGTTGAAAGGGCAGGGGGAAAGAATAACTACTGATATAATAGACAAAATGTCAATAGTATGACTGATGCATTATCCAAACAAGGGGTAACTAGAGATGAGTTTTTTTGAGCTCAGTTGTAGAAGTAACACTAGGGAGAGATAGTACACTCTATGCTTTCTTTGAACTGCATGTAAAATCTGTACATCTTTCTTGTTTATAATCAATAAAGCTCTTCTTATTTATCAAAAAAAAAAAAACTTCATGAAATATTTGTACAGAATCAGTAAAAGAATGTGGTATCAAGGAACTAAGATACTCTTAAATGCATATGCAGAATTCATCTGACACAATGATGACTTTTTTCAAGGGAAAAGGGAAGAAAGGAAACAACTCTTTAATATCATGACCATAAACACAAAGTAAAAAGCAGTGATTGTGGGTCTTTTCCTTCTAAACATTTTTCCCTACATGCAACTGGGTGCACATACATGAATAAGATGAAGATGAGGGAATTCACTAACACCCAACCATATCATACTCAGCATGCAAACATTTTCACCCCAATTTTGCTACTTATCCACCGGGTGCACATTTATGAATAGGATGAAGACGATGGAAAGTCGAAAACCAAACTGAACCAAATGCAACATGCAAACAAATCCAGCCACAGTTTGCTACTTGTCCACCAAAAGTTTGTCAACTTAAAATATCTTAACCTGACAGAGTGCTACAAGGTGCACAAAAGCACCTAAAAATGCATGTGAGCCTCTAGACAAGAAAAGTGATTACCCAAAGAAAATTTCTGGTTAATAGGTAAGTTGCATATCTGCAAGTATCTCAGCATTACTACCTGTGTAATGATCTGATTAACATAACATATATATGGGGCCATTTTGAAAATTATATAATTTTAACTACCGAGTATTGTCTAATCATGAGATATTGCTAAAACAAGATACAAATAGAATGCAACACCACAGGCTAATGATGACAGCTATGATGATAGGAATGGCACTAAGAACCCTGGGATGGAGAATGCATAGAACACTATGAAATCGAAACGCGATCCCATTTATATAAATATCATATGAATGAGAGAGAGAGAGAGAGAGAGAGAGAGAGAGAGAGAGAGAGAGAGAGAGAGAGAGAGAGGGTGTCCTTAGCATGGCTGCTGGAAGAAGGGAGGAAAAGGCCTCAAGATCTATGCAAAGCTTATGAGATTCTTACACAGATATACCAAAAGCACCATATTGAATGTGTTCATATTCCTATGAAATTTAATGATTCCAGAAACATCAGAGAAATTTATCTGTCAGATGGATTGATTCTGGAGTGTCAGCATAATTGTTACAAAAGGAATGTTTTTGACAATAGGAAAAAAATCATAAAAAATTAAATCAGCACTATGGTTACAAAAATTAAGTTTTAAATAGAGATAACCAACTCCTTATAAGGTATTAAAAACCTCATCGGTTACATATGCAATAAGCAAAGTATATTATTTTTGAAATCAAAGTAACCTAAAAAAACATATTCCGACATGCATGAAATAGTCTGATAGCAGGGTTTTCCTTTCTCATTTGGTTTTCTGGCATATTTTACCTCAATTAGGGAGTGCACATGCAAGCTTGTGCCTAATATAACCAGTGTTTTAAAAGCACTAGGCACAAGGCACAAGGCGAGGCATGTGCCTTTTCGAAGCAAGGCGCAAAAATAAAAAAAGAAATGCTAAAAAATGAAAAAAGGTCAGAAAATTCAAAAAAAAAGCCAAAAAATTCAAAAAAATATTAAACATAATATTAATAAAAATATAAACTAAAATTTTAAAATAATGTTTTGAAAAACCTATTGTCTAAAATTAAAATATATAAACATAAGATGTAAAGCATATTCAAATGAGAATTTATATAAAACATTTTCAAGCATGTAGAACCTCTAATCTCTTTTTTCACCCAATTGCAGTACTTCACATAGCTAATGTAATGTAAAACATATTACATTCCTGATTCTACAAGCCGGCTTTGTGCCACGCCCCTCGAGGCAAGTCCAAACAAGTCCACGTTAGGTCTTAAATTCTTAGTTTTTACACAAAAAATAATGATTTTATAGTTTTAATTGATTTCTAAGAAGACATTTTATTAGGACGAATGAATGAACAACATTACCAAATTGGGGGTTCTTGGAGCTTCGGTTGCGCCCCCAGCCCAGCCGTTATGTTAAAAAAAAAAGCAAAAAAGCGCCAAATTTTCAAAAGGCGCACGCCTGGGCTGAGGTGCAAGGTGCACCAGGTGCACCAGGCCTACGCCTTTTGAAAGGACTGTGCCTAGGCCCTAGGTGAGGCGCATACCCTGAAATGCGCCTCGCCTGTGCGCCTAGGCGCGCCTGAGGCATGCCATTTAAATCACTGAATATAATTCTGAGTTCATAATTGACCTCTTCTATATTTAGCAACCAGCTTGTGCTAGTTTAGACAATTATGAAAAAGTTAAAACTTAAAACTAGAAAAAGCAAAAAATAACTTGAGCAGTGAGCACCATGAATCACGATGGCACAAACAAGAAAGTAGTTAGGTGGGTCTCTTACTAAGATAGCATAGATTTAAAACAATTTACCTACGTTCAACCGTATAATCTTCCCCTATAAATATTTGAATTACAATGACAAAGTCCAAACAGGTAGCAGATGCAGATCGCATGTAGTAATCAATCAGAATTAGTCCTTTAAAGGCCAAAATCAAAGGGCAGGCATTTATCAAGGAAGGCTTACCATTCGCACAACACTAACAAAAATACCCGATAAGGTGGAACCGTGGAATTCCAAAGAAACTCAAGATTAGATATAACAGTAAAGAAATTTTCCGCACCAAGCAGAACGAAAACATGAAATTGGCTCATTCTTAAGAGCATACAGTTAATACAGGTACATGAATTACTCAAGACAGGTGAAACTACACAAAACAAGCGGTAGTTGCAGAGCCTTTTCCCTTGTTTTTTTTTGCTTCCATTTCATAGCAAATCATCATCACTCGCATTGTACCAGTAGAAATAACAATTCATCTAATCGCATCTCAAAGAAATATAATTACAAGAAATACGATCTCGAACCTGAGAAGAGACTCAAGAATTGAATCGACTACAATAAACAAATGAAATCAAAGAAAAGCTAAACGTGTGAAACGATGATAACTTGCATGGAGGTGAACTCACCGCCTCCTTTGCTCTGCGAGGATCCAGCACAACCCATCGCGTCTCACCAAACAACCAGATCAACAGAAACAAAGCAGAAAAAAGCTCAAAGAAGCTTCATCAACACAAGTCGAATGAAGCTTGTACTGCAAGCTCACTCCGCCGTCACATATCAGTGTGACGAATCCGGCGAAAGTTCCGGTATGAATTCCAGAAGTTCAGAGGAGGAAATCAAGGACGAATCAAGGCTCCAGAGGTCAAAAGACAAAAAACTGGCAAATAATAATAATAAAAAGAGAATAGATGAGAGAGAGAGAGAGATTAGAAGGAATAGATTAGAATTTAGAAGGAAAAGAAAAGAAAAGAACGACCAGAGTGAAAAATAAGAGAGGAAGGAAGAGTAGAGAAAGAAAGCTGTCACAAGAGGGGGTGCTTGATTTTTCATTTTTGTGTACGTTTCTCGCGCGAGTTAGCGATTCAATACGCGCGCTATCATCGGTATCTACTACGTGTTTATTATTCATTGGCAGAAATAAAAGGTCATACTTTTCGGTGTGTAAACTATCCCATCACTGATAAAAACGTAGTGCGTACACGATTGACTCAATGAAATGAAGTAGATTGAATCATTAACCCAGGTAGAAAGCTCTCGCCGAGTCACTCGCTGGTCTTTTTGGCGTACAATGAAGACCGACGGCGAAAAAACTTCTGATACGAAACCAGTCACGCCCCACATGGTTTTGCCGTTTTATATCCACCGTCAGAAGGAGCGTTTGCTGCTTTTGAAAAGAAGCGGTACCCGACGATACTTTTTCCTGGTTTTTACTTTTTACCACGTCCAATTAAAAACAAAAATCGGAGAAAGAAGTGTCAAATCGGGAGTCCGGATCTGCCAGCTCTCCTCACACCGACCTCACTGCATGTCCCGGCCCGACATGAGGAACCAATGTTTAAGAAAACGGGACGGGTATAGAATGGGAGAAGAACGAGGTTCATGGGTAAGAACGGGATTAAATGGGAGGTTGAACCATGATGATGTGGTTCAACCTCCCATTTAATATACATACATATTTTTAAGAACGGGTATGTATGCATATACATACATATATATATATATATATATATTATGTATCATATAAATATTATATATAATATATTTTTAACTTTTAATATATTAAAATATAGTAGATAGATGGCAAGTTCTTTAATTTTTAAAGCAAATGATTAGGTTTTAAGTCTTTTATTCATATTTTCTTTAAAATACGTGTATAATAAAGTAATATGTACAACAAAGAATTATTAGTTGACATAAGTAAAGAGGTTGCTTAATGATAATTAAGCAATATATGGAAATTAAAAGTCATGGGTTCAAGTCTTACCAAATTCATTTTAAAATTTCAATTGCTAAGGACTTGAGTAGTTTAAAAAAAAATCGGTACCAGTTCACCAGTTTCCAGTTAAACTGGTCAGTTAGCGAGTTTTTATCGATTTTTTATCAAATGCAGTTATTAGGGTATGACCGAACCAACCAAGGTCCTAAGTCATGGTTCAATCGGTCGAGTCGCACATGAGGAACATTTCTCAGAACATCTCTCATACTTGTGTTTATTATTCATGGGGAGATGTTCCCAATACACAGTGGGACGTGGCTGTGATAAGGAGAAAATCCCAAATCTCAAATTGGAAACATGGGCTAATTAGAGTAGTCCATGCCAGTTCATCCCACATATCATGCTGATGTGGGTATATCATAGTTTCCATTTAGTTTTTTAGTGAGTTACACATAGAAGATGCCAAAGCATGCCAGTTCACATCAGTGCCCCATAGCACATCCCAATCGTGTATTGGGAACATCTCCAAATGATAAGTACGAGAAATGTTCCCAATGCACACTAAGATGTGCTTGTGGTGCACTGATGTGATTTGCAAGCTAACACCAAGAGGGAAAGAGCTCAGTAGATTTTTTCCTAAATCTGAACCCGACCCAACATGAAATAACCCTTAACTCGATCCAACTAAATGAAGATGGGTGTCAAATAAAGATGACAATTTTCCCTGCACTTATCGGGTACAACCCGATCGGGTCAGGTAAAGAGGATGCTTTGGAGGGGATGGGGATAGGAAAGTTTAGGATACCAGATCGAGGTAGGGGACAAGGATGGGGAGTGAAACCCTTGTCCCACCCCAAACTCAATATTTTAAATATATTTATATATAGATATACTTTATATTTAAAATTTTAAATATTATTATACATATATTATTATTTGACTAATGGGAAAATCTATGATACCTGAAGGACATGATAATAGAAGAGCTTTGACCAATCAAAGCATCCTGTGAATTTTGATGAATATGACCTAATGGGTGACCTCTTTTGTGATATTGGTTGACAATCAAAACATCATAACAATGGTGCTCTAGTAGCGATTTTGAAAATAATTTGTATTAAGACTCAAATCATATTAATCTTTTAGGTCCCATTCATTTTTCGGTAAGTTACTTACCCAAGTTAATGCATTTACCCGAGTAAGTGTTTTCCAGGGAAGACTTACCCAGGTAAGTGCATTTTCCCGTGTTCTTTTATTTCCCATGTAAATAAGGCAATAACCATTTTAGCCATAAAAATCCATTATTAAAAGGGACATTTTTGTCCCATTCAAGTGTTGACAACTTTCCTCCTAGGTGGGAAAGTTATTTACCCACCTAAGAGATGGGCATGCCCAGGGAAAATAAACTTTCCCTAGTCCCCACATAAACCTAATAAAAGAACATGGGTTTCTTGGTCAATGGGAATTTGACCAACTTCCCCCCCCCTCAAAAATTAAAAAAAAGAACGCCCCCTTAAGTGCATTTAGTAGTAATGGACGGAGGTGAAAAGTAGGAGGGATTAAAAGCAATGGAGGATAGGTTCAACCATACAAAAAAGGATTGTATGGAGAAGTAATAGTGGACAAGTAGATGAATGTCCATGGGATGTGCAAAAGGTGAAGAATTTTTGTCGAGGCAACAAGTTGAAAGCAAATTGATTGGGAGAAGTGCTCTAAATCTACTTTAAGAAATCAAAGGTATGAAATTTTTTTAGAGAATAAACCATGGTTGGTTGGTGAAAGGTTACTCTTTATTATTGCGTAGATGGTACTGAAGAGCCAACACGAAGAGAATGGGTTTATGAAATTGTCTCTTACAATCATAATATTAGGAGTACCATTAGAGAAAGACGGGTTGGGTTGTGGGGGCAAGAATGGTTAAATGTGTTAGAGAGCTGATAAAAAATCAAAAATAAATTTAAAGGGAAAGAAGTAGATGAAGAAAAACCCATGTGGGAGAGGATCTTTCATATATGCATTAAATTCAACATCAACAAGCCCTTGGCATTAGGGAACCTCAACGAAGAAGAGACTCCCATCTTCTGCATTATTTCCAATATGAAAGGCTCCCCATATTTTGCATGAGACTTGGAGTTATAGGACAGAAGTTGTATGTTGCTAATAACCAAGCTCTGGAAGATATAACACAAATGCCATGGAATCAATTGAAAATTCAAGGAACAAGGGATCTTATAGCTCAACTGTTCGAGCTCCTAATGATAGGGAAAATTTGAGATTCATCAATAAAAGAGAAAGGAAGGATTTTTGACATGAAAAGGAAATAGAATAGGAGGTTAAACTAAGTCATGATGAGTTGTTGAATGGACAACTATTGGAGCCTAGGGTAGAAAATGGACAAGGCTAAACTGTCCATGCTCCTAGGTTTAGCCTAGCCAGACCAAAACTCCCCTCAACTGTCTTTTCAACTCCTAGGTTGATGGGAGTTTGAATCTACGCCCTACAGCCTTGGCACCCCAAAAATGTCCCACACAATGAAAACCCACCACGTGTTTCCCACACACATTCCTCCCTCAGCGTGTGCGGATTCACCCAAAATGAAAAAGCTTCTCCATTCATGCTCATACTCTCTTAGTCTCTCGACCTTTGTGTAACCTTAACCCCTGCATATCTTCCTCCATTTGAGCTTGGGGAGAAATTCGGCTCCAACGATCGTTCCAGTACACACCGGAGGTCCTCCCGTCTCTCTCATCTCATCTCCGATAGACACACTAAAGGTACCACATGTAAATGGCAACAGGGCGGGGATCATATCCCTTGTTCCCAACCTCAATTCTGAAATTAATTCCCATCCTTGTTTTCAATCCCTACCAGGAATAAAAGTTGTCCTCCATCCCCGATCCCTGATGGGGATAAGTTCCCTACGGGGACCCGAATCCCCAAATTTGTTTTAGATAATAGTATTTTTTTGAAAAATAAATTTATTTAAAATAAATAAAAAATTTAAATTATGTTTTGATATATATATATATATATATATATAGAATTAAGGTCGAGGCTGGGCGGGGACCTCAATCCCCATACCCGATCTCGACCCCGATCAAGGATTCCTATTAATCCCCGTCCCCATCCCCAACCCCATCGGGTCAGGGAAGTTGGGTCCTTGTTGGGAATGAGGAAAATTGCCATCCCTAGTACTATACAGAAAACATTTTCTCCTCTTTATGTCTAGATAATTACATGACAAATGAAAATCCGAATCACCCACAAGATTGCAAGATCCTAAGGCTTGATTTATCCAAAAATAAAAAGGGATAAAATAAACAACAAATTAGAACCCCATAACCACATATTACCACACATCGGATCACCACACAAATTTTCAATTTTATTGGTACGAGGAAGAATAACTCTCACTAAATGTCAATATTGAGCAATAACATCTTGAAATGGAAATGGGAAATCACAGAAGAATTACTATGTTAACATGGCAATTGTATTTCCTAAAATCGAATCTCGAGATGGGTTTCAATCCAAAGAATGTAGCTCAATAGATAGGGTTGAAATAGAATGACAAAAGAGCAATCATTCAAAAGGGTATATGTCTGTTCTCTTTGGTTCCTCTCTCCCTCTATGTTGGAGGTGTATAGCTATTGTCTTCCTCTCATCCCGAAGTTTCAATTTGTTGGATTGACTCAAAGGAACCCAAAAGGGGTTACTAGATCATCAGTTTGGGTTTTGTTTGAGAGGTTTCGATTGATCGATGCTTGGGTAGTGAAAGAAACCCATTGCTTACGCCTCAAATTCAATCTCAGGCGTCGAAGAGCGACATCCCTCAGAATAAGAGAACATTAAGACTGAAAGAGTATGAGCGATCATCGGCGCGAATTTCTCCTATGTGCTTGTCGGAATAGTCGTCAACTCCCTCTCCCGTCTAAACATGCATCAAATCCTCAGAGGAACAGGGAGTACCTCTTGTATATGATGGAATGGTTGTCAGCGCTGGTTCTCATCTGACGAGGTGAAGCTCTACATCAATTGCAGCTCCACATGGGCAGGTCAAGAGATTGAGAGAGCACGAGCGAGAGTGGAAAAATATTTTTGTTTAGGGTAAAGCTCCACACGCGACGAGAACAAATGCATGTGGGACGACATGCGGTTGGCTTCCATTATGTGGGATGTTTTTGGGGTGCCAGGTTGTGGGGCACAAATTCAAACTCAGTGGAGGGAGGAAGTTGGAGCAAAGAGCCAGAATGCTTAAGGTTTGAAGAGGCTGATTTAGGGAGAATCAAGAAGATCAAACTAGAAAAAGCAAAGGAAAAGGAGTTCTAATTTTAAGGTGTGGTGATATAAGTTTGGAAGACAATTAGGGTTGGAACAAAAAGAGAGAAGTGGGATAGTCAGAGAAATTTTTGAAGAGTAGATTGGAGATGGTGACCACCCAATTGAAATGGGTAAGTCAAAAAGGCCCAGAAAAGGGGTGGGTCCTTTAGATAATGTGATGGATATGTTGCAAGGATTCGAATGAGTGATTCCTAGCTAATGTGAGAACTTGGAAGGTACACCCATGGAAGTTAACTTAGAAGGCTACTTCAATATCGGAAGCTTGTTAGCTGAGATCGAGAATGAAGGTGATCTAGAGCAATAAATGGCTGTAAATGTAAAAGATAACGAGCAAGCTAGGGATGTAGAGATGGACATGGATATGAATGAATAAAATGAGGAAGGTGTTGATTCTATTGCTTTAAACAATAGTTCGAACTCTTTTATTGAGGTAAGGTTCTTTCTTGTTGATTAGGTTCTAAAGCATCAAGGTCGAATCCAAATGTTCATGGCCCTAACAGGGGTCTAATTACCAAGAAGAAAGTTTTAGACCCAAAGGAAGTCAAGGCAAGGAAGAGTAAAGTTTTGAAAAAAAAGGATTATAGCTGATAAGGGCAACTTTTGGGTTTTATTATCAATAAGAATAATCTTTTTAATATAATTTATAGAATAGAATAACTTTTCTTAAAAAATATAGAAAAAGAATAGAAACATTGTTCATCTCCTTCCTCCTTTAGACCACCGAACAAATCTCCCCATCTCCTGTCTTTATCTTTTTTCTTTCCTCCTTCACCTTCAAACCACCGAATAACTACTCTAGTACTACACAACATGGCACATATCTTATCGGTGGTTGTGGCCCAGAAAAGACAAAAGGCCAGTCATTTTCCTATTTTAGGTGGAGCCCCAACTGCATTGAGGTGGGTCGAGGCAGATGTAGAGAGAGGATTGAGGATCTCTCCTCCTTCATCTTCACATTCAGACATAGAAAGGAACTAAAGCAAAATATGCCTAGACTCCACCAGCCACACTTACGCTTCTCTTCAATCTTTTCCTATCTATTCTATGCTTCAATTATGCATTCGTGTCTTTTGTGCCATCTACAACAATTCTTCTATAAATTAGTCCAATTGATTGAGGATTATAACCTTTAAAACCATTAGATTAGATCTAGGGCTTCAACTGTTTCAAATCATTGTACAGTTTGCGACACACTATGCTCTCACTGGTTCCTAATCCTCTGCTCTACTGTCCATAGGACAAAATTATAGTACTGAGGCTAATCGATTCTCTTCATTTGACCTGGTCTCCACCTCCACCACTGGCAAAGTCCACCAATGGCAACCAATTTTGACTTTTTGCATTGCAATCTGGCCTCCACGGCCAAAACCATATGCTCGCATCTTTCTATTTGTCTTCAGCCAAAGTTGAAAGCTTTAAAAATGCGGATTTGTGAATTAGAAGAAAATCCCCATATGTTTCCAAGAAATTATGTTAGAGGTTGGGGAACCTATTTAAAAGGAATTCTCCAAAGAACCCAAATTAAGTACTTGAGGTGGGGAACCTCTTCTTTGTTCTTCTTCTTCTTCTTCTTCTTCTTCTTCTTCTTCTTCTCTACATTTAAGTTTGGAGTAGAGCTGCTATGAGTTCTTCTTCTAAAACGGTTAGAAGAACACATGAAATACCATACCAATGAAATACAAAAATGTAAGAATGGGCTTCGCCATTTTTGCTTGCAACAAGCCAACAACTACAAGGGTGAACAAAAAAGTAGAGATCTATGATCAAACTTTATTAATCTTGAGAGAGACTTGTTTGGTAGTTTGGAGGAGGAAGAAGATGAACAGTATTTTTGCTCTTATTTGATATATTTTTTAAAAATTTAACATATTTTAGAAATTATATTAAAAGGATTACTTTTATTGATATTAGGGCCCAAAAGTTGCCCTTATCAGCTATAAACCAAAAAAAAATCCTTTCTATTGAATTATAGTAACATTGGAGGGAAAAGAATATTGAAAAAACAAGGAAAAAATAAATCAGGTTAGAGTAGGGTGAGAATTACAAGGAAACATTAAAATCCTTGATCACTAGTTGTGAACTAAAGGAGAAGATGGTGACTGTAAATTTTGAAAAGTGACTCAAAAAGTGGGGTTCTAGATCTTGTCTCGAATTAGAACCCAAGGGGAAATGAAAATTTGGAGTTGGAATTGTCAAAGGGCTAAATTCCCCATTTACAATTCAATTTTTGAAAGAGACTCAAAAGATAAAAAAAAAAAAAAAAGAAAACAGATTTGTGTTCCTATGGAAACAAAAAGTTCGTCGTTGAAAGTTAAGAAAATGTTATCTTTTGTGAGAAACTAGAATTGTTGGGGTATAGATTCTAATGACTTAAGTGGAGGTCTAGCCTTATTTTGGAACAAAGAAGTGGACTTGCAGACTTTATATGCAAACACAAATTTTTTACATGCCCAAATAGAAGACTCTATTAAAGGAAGCTAGTATGCAACCTCTATTTATGGGGAACGTAAAAAAGTAGCTAGGAAAATATTTTTGAACAAATGGAGGGCTTTGGCTCGACGTATTAAAGAACCTTCACTGTGTTTAGGAGATATTAATTTAACCTTCTAGCAAAATGAGAAAGGCAAATAAATAGGAATGTCCTAATTGTTTATGGCCAGAACTTCAGGGAACCTTGACTGCTTATAATTATTTGAAGATGCTAATTACAAAGTGCTAGTAGCTTTGGGCTTTAATTATGCTCCCATCTATTTAAATATAGGAAAAGAGTTTGCCTTTTAGATTTAAAGAAATGTACAGATAAGTGAACGATCCAAACAGTCCTTAATATTAGTCCTCTTCCCATGAATGTACAAGATATGTTGGGATAACTATGGATTGTAATTAATAGTAGGAAACCTATTTCTCTTAAATTCCTTCATCTAAATAGTTATCCCCATAAATTTCTTATTCTCTGTGTGCATTATTGTAACAAAAACTTGTGATGAAGGTTCAGTTTGGAACGAGTACAAATGCAAATATGCAGTGTAAAACCTTGTATTTTATATATATATATACATGTGAGAGCTCACAACCCAGTAATTACAGTAATTAATGAAATCTACTGATTATTCCATTAATTACAGTAATTAATGGATAATTAATAGAATCTACTGATTATTATAGTAATTAATTAATTACTGTAATTTAATAATTACTGATTATTACAGTAATTTAATAAATATATAATTAGTGATGATAATTAATAATTACTCTTATTACAAATATTGTTAACAAATAGATATGTACTTTAAAATTATAAATACTGTGAATAAATTACTGATTATTACAGTAATTTAATAAATATAAAATTAGTGATTATAATTAATAATTACTGTTATTATAAATATTTTTAATAAATAGATATTTACTTTAATTTTACTTTAAAGTAAAATTATAAATATTATTATTAATAAATACTGTTAATAAATTTATTAATTATTTTTATATTAAAAATAATTAAAAATGTTTATTAAAAGTATTGTTATTGATTATTTAATAAAATATTAAATTACTGACTATTATCGATAAATACTGTTAATTTAATTTAATTTTTGTAATTATTAATTTAATGAATATTGTTAATAAATCCTATTCATAAATTTAATATTTACTGTTATATTAAAAATAACTAAATAATATTATTAAAAGTATCATTAATGATTATTTAATTAAATAGTATAATTACTTACTACTATTGATAAATGTTGTTAATAACATTCTGAAAATCAACAATTTGATCGTCCGGTTTGAATGAATGGCTTGTTCTGACAATAAAAATTACAAGCAAAAAATTACGGAACCGTTTTGGCCACCATTTTTTGGGTCGACGGTTCGATCATCCAGTTCGAACAGACGATCCATTTTGACAAAAAAAAAATTATAGGCAAAAAATTGAGTTTGTGAGGTCCATTAAGTAGTATCATATGTGTTATGTCATTTGAGCGTGTGATTCATATGACCCGAAAATGGAACCATTTTGGCCACCGGTTTTAGGGTTGATAGTTTGATCGTCCGGTTCGAACGGATGGCCCATTTTGACAACAAAAATTAAAAAAATAAAAAATGGCCAAAAACCATTGAACGGGTCAACGGGTTAATGGTTCGACCACTCGGGTCAATGGGCCGTTGATCGATTCAACAGTTTTTGGCCAGGGACCGAGATTGGGGTAAAATGGAACTGGTTGCTTGAACGGTTCCCAATTAAAAAAAATAAAAAAATGGACAACCTGTTCTAACAAAAAAAAATTACAAGCAAAAAATTGAGTGTGTGAGATCCATTAAGTGGTACCATACATGTTATGTCATTCGAGCTTGTGATTCATACGACTTGAAAACGGAACTGTTCTAGCCACCAATTTTTTGGTCGACGGTTCGACTGTTTGGTTCAAACTAATGGCCCATTCTGACAACAAAAATAAAAAAATTAAAAAATGACAAAAAATGGCCAAAAACCATTGAATAGGTCAACGAGCCAACGATTCAACCACTCAGGTCAATGGGTCATTGACCGATTCAACAGTTTTTGGCCAGGGACCAGGTCAATGGGTCAATGGGTCAACGGTTCCATTCCAGGGCCCCTCCACTAGTTTTGTATTATTTTGTATGTATTTGTATTGTACATATTTGTATTTGTACTCCATCCAAATTGAGCCGAAAGAGCATTCTTTTGAGATCAATAGAGTTTGAATTGTTTCTTGCAATTTATGATCAAATCCAAGTCTTAGGAAATGTTCTTTTCTCAAAGTAGGAGATTGTGATTAGAGTTCTGGCTCCCTCTTCTCCCAGTAGTCTTTACACATAGCTCTTGAGGGTAAGGGTGTCAATGGACCGGTTTTGGATTGGACCCCTCCAGTCCCAAATTAATTTGGATAGATTGGACGGACCAACAAGACATATTGGATTAGACCAATTCAGTCCAAAATATTTATTAGTTTGGATTGGACTTGATCCGTCCGTAATAAATTAATATTGAATTGGGTTGGATAAGACAATATCTGGTCCATTGATATAAGGTAAGAATATAGGTGTCAATGGACCAGTTTTGGGTTGAAACCAATCTAAATCAAAATGAATTTAAACAGATTGGATGGTCCAGACATTAAACCAGTCCAAAATAGTCCAAAATATTCATTGAACTGGATCGGACCTGGTCCATTTTATAATGGACTCACATTGTACTGGATCGGACCTGGTCCATTTTATAATGGACTCACATTGTACTGGATCGGATTGGACCAAATCCAGTCCAATTGACACCCCTACTTGAGGGAATTCCTTTTGATACTCTTTTTTTGTTCATTACAACATTTTGTTTATATAAGATTACATTACTTTGATGCACAATCTTAGAGTAACGGATATCGTGTATCGGGGGATATCTTTAGACAAAACTCATCTCTCTCTCTCTTGAAATGAAGGTTTCAAGCAAAGATCTCTTTGTTATAAAATTAAAAAAAAAGATATACGCCACTATCAAAATAATCCTCCACTTTTTTTCCTTTGCTATTCTTTCTTTTTTTTTTTTTTTTCGTTTTTTGCTATTCTTTTAATAAGGTGTGTAATTGGTGCTCTTAATAATAAACATGTGCAATTTTTCAATTTTGTCAAAAACTATGAATTCCCTTAGGTTGTATAACTTTTCAAACCAAACATAGCCTTAGGTATGGAGGATTAATTCTTCAAAGTTGGACTTTTCATGGCCAACAAGAAGATTTTATATTTTCATTGCAATTAGGATTTTATCTTGTCTTTCATATTGTGATTCTCTCTTACCCTCAGCTGTGCAGAATACATTTTTTTTTTTGTTATTTTCTAAGTTTACAATTTGGTCTTAGAGAGTTCCATTCTCTCCGTTGACCACTGTTGTATCTTTTTTCCTTTCCAAAAAACATGTCATTTTTTATGAGTCATAACTCATATGGTGGATTCAAGATGTCACCAATCACTCTGTGTGAACCACCTGTTTTTTATGCAATCTTTTTGCTTTTTTTTTGGAACTTTTTTCCTTGGCATGAGGTCCAAGCATTTTTCTGAAATTAAAAAAAAAGGGGAATTTGATGTTTTTGGACTGATTGAAATTTTAAGAGAAGAAAGTATGTTAGATTAGACCACTAAAGTTAGATTCAACACAAAAATTGTGATTGCCAAAACCAAACAAGGACTGATTTATATACATGTGGTATGTCTTAAAAAAAAATCTTAAACATGTATCTTGAAAAAAACCAAACAATGTTGCAGGAGGTGGCAACTAATCAATGCCCTATCTTAATTTTTCCTTGTAATGTTTATTATATTTTTTGAATGACTAGCATAGTATAACGAGATCAGAGATTTAGGATCGTAAGTTTTCTCTCAAGGCACAGCATAAATCAGGAATACTAATCAATAGTTTCATGCCAACTACAAAGGTCATAGGTAGCAGTTGGAAGATCTCCTTACTTTTAAGAATAATAATGTCGATTCATATTGTCTTTTTTTTTTTTTAATTTGTGTTTTCCAGTGTTGGATATTACATTTCATAATCTCTACCTTAAATTTCATTTCTGTTAGGCTTATAATTGGATCTAATATTTAGCTATTGTGGTTTGGTAATCTCTCCATGATACCATAAATAATCGGTTTCAACAAGTGGCCTCTCAACTACATAAAAGAGAGGAGAGCAATTGTTGCATCTCTCTCTCATAATACCAATTTGCACTCTGGTTCACTTTTGCCTGCAACATTACATTTTTGTATTGACAAATGATAAATCAATGCATATTTACATTGATAATAAAATGTAAGAGTACATCAATAAAAAAGAAGCAAATTTGCATTCAAGTGGGCTTTTGATAAAAAAAAAAAAAACATATATGCTTTATTGGGAACTTCATATTTGCATCCATTACAGCTAAAAGTCTATTTGGTAAGAAGGTAAGTTTGTCGATGCAAAACTAACCCAACTTTACAATTTATATGAACCGTTTTACACTCTACATATTTGTTTTCACACATTTACATCATTTCCAAACGCAGCCTAAGTTTGATGGATTATTATCATCTAGTAAGCTCGTGCATCAAAATTCACAACGATGCAGTCCTCTATTTCTAACCCAAAACACAATGCCTGTCAACCACTTCATCCAAAATTTCAGTTCAAGACACATAAAACAAATGACAACTATGAAACAGAACTCAGAATTACCAATGCAAGGTCTTGGCAAGCCAAACATCTAAACATAAAAAAATCTACTATTATTTATTTATTTTTTTTCTGATGAAGGGCTAATCAACAAGCTCTAAGTGGTTCTGTTGCAGATAGATCATGGATAGATAGACTGCACTGGCACTCGTTGATTGTATATTGGACGAGTAAACCAAATTATGTCCATCACTTTTTGTAACTACATATGTACATATGACTATCTAAGATAATAAAATATATAGTATTTTTGCTTTGCTAAGAAAAAAAATAAAGTTTTGTTGTAAAACAAAGTTGCATATTAAGAAACCTCCATCAAAATAAAGTTAACATCAAAAGCCAATTATACAATAAACAAGCACCAATCTTGGGTCCCATTTTAATACAATCATAAGAAGCAAGTTATAAATTATATGAAGAGTAGTATACAGAAAACAAGTGATAACAGGAAGAAACATGCATGTTTTTACATAATTCATAGAATCTCGGGAGATTTCTTCGTGCTTAATCTTCAAGTTGTAAACCTAAGCCAGAGTTTTGTGCATGGCAACACATCTTACTTGAACGGAGTGAAGTTTTGATAATACAGACATGGATGATCAAAGATGAAGTCCAGTAGAAAAGCAGAGACATCTAATATTCATCAAAAGTTTAGCTCCGTCAACGTAAAACCTGCTAGGAATTAATAAACAATTAAGTTAATAGGGATATAAACTTTACGTAGGATACAGGAGATCTACTACAACAGTTAGCTATTGATGAGCGACAAAACACATGACCAATGTACAAAATCTTATAGCTAATATTGCTAAGACTCTCTAGATCTCTGTAAGTAGGCTAATTAATTACTACAAAGATTAATCTGTGTTAATGAACACTCAGGACTATGGATAATATTAGCTACAAGAAGAAAGTAAGGACGGCTGATAAATATTTAATTAATTCAAAAATATTACTATAAAAACAAGTATTGAAGGGTTGAACTTGCAATAATTAAGCTCCACCTTCTGAAATTACAACATTATGGAGTAAAAGATTTTAGTTAATAAAAACAAGCTTTTTCAAAGTTACAGTTGATTTTCATTGGTTGTTACCATCTCGAAGCATTTTAATTTTGAGATCACATCAGCGCCCCAAAGTTGTCATTAGGAGATGATTTCAATACACTCTGAAGCGTTGTAGGGTGCAGATGTGGATTCTTTAATTTCAGCAGTTAATACAACTCGCTTTTAATAAGATAACTAGTAGGGACCCGTATGATGCTCTATTTTATAAAAAATAATTATTGTTAATTGAATATGAATAAATATTTTTTTAATAAATTTAGTTTTATTAATAATTTGTTGTAATTTTAATAATTTTTATTCTTTTTATTATTTTTAAATAAAATTTTGACTAATTTTAAATAAATAAAAATAATTATAAAAGCTAACATTTTTATTAATTCCACTAATAATTAACAATTATATAGGAATTACAACGGGGTGGGTTCAAAGCAAGGCACCCCATCGCTTTCCCTACCCCATAGTCAAGACACTTTATCCCATCCCCGCTCCATCCCCAATGTCACGCGGGTTCAGGGCAAGGTAATCACTCCTCAATGTCGAGCGAGTTCAGGGACAAGTCACCCCACTCTTCATCAAGGATGGAGAATCCTCAAATTTTTCTACTCCATCCCCAGTATTGAGTGGGTTCAAATAGAGGTGTAAATTGGGTCATGCTGGGTCAACACAACACGACCTGCATGTGGCCCCGCACATGCAAGTTGTGGCATGCTAGCCCACGAGGCATCTCGGGCTGTGGCTCCCTCCTCTAGGATAATTTGGGGGTTGGTTTGGCATAGCCCATGCCTCGAGCCCGCACAGGCCCATGCCGTGCCATGGGTCGGGTAGGTTCATGGGCCAGGCCATGCCGCACACCAAGCCAAACTCATCTTCGTGCCAATCAGGGGCCGAAACAACCTGTTTACAAGTCTTTGGAAGGTCGCCCTGACATTTTTTAATCCGAAGGGCATGACCTTGTAGCAATATAGGTCGAACTCGGTTATGAAGCTGGTTTTTAACTCATCGGATGGGTCCATCCGGATTTGGTTGTAGCCCGAGTAGGCGTCCAGGAAGCTTAGCAACTCATGTCCCGAGGTCGCGTCCACTAGGCGGTCAATTCTGGGGAGGGGGAAGCAATCTTTCGGGCAAGCTCGGTTCAGGTTGGTGTAGTCGATGCACATGCGCCACTTGTCGTTCGTCTTTTTTACCAGCACCAGGTTGGCCACCCAGCTCGGGTAATGGACTTCCCTTATGAAGTTTGCTGCGAGGAGCTTCTCGACCTCCTCGTCGACCGCCCTCCGGCGTTCTAGGGCTAAGTTGCATTTCTTCTGTCTAACGGGTTTGACTACAGGGTCAGTATTAAGTTTGTGAGTTATCAGGTCGGGGCTAATGTCGAGCATGTCAGCCGCGGACCAGGCAAAAATATCTAAATTTTGAAGTAAAAAACTCACCAGTTCGGTTCGTAGGGGTTCCTCGACGGAAGCTCCGATCTGAAGTGTGCGAACTGGGTCCGTAGCCGAAGTCGGGGTTGCAACTGTTTCCTCTCTGGGCGAAGCTCGTTCCTCACCCTGCTCCGCAGGCCGCTCTAGTTCGAGGTCATTGACCGCCTTGGTTTTTCCCTTCAGGGCGGCAACATAACACTTGCGGGACTCGAGCTGGTCGCCCCGCGCTACCCCCACACCGAAGTCCGTAGGGAACTTCATGTCCAAATAGTAGGTGGAGACCACTGCCCGTAGGATATGCGTGATCGGCCGCCCTATTATGGCATTGTATGGGGAGGGGGTTGCGACCACCAGGAAATCCTGGTTGAGTCTGACCACACAAGGCCATGTGCCGACTTCCACAGGTACTGTTATTTTTCCGAGGTGCCCGACTTCCTCTCCGCTAAAACCCACCAGGGGAGTGTTCGCGGGCTTCAGCTCGCTCCTCTGTAACTGTAGCTGGTCAAATGCCAATTTAAAGAGGATGTCCGCTGAGCTGCCCGAATCTACGAGTACGCGTCTGACCTCGAAGTCGCTGATCCATAGTTTGATGACAAGCACGTCATCATGGGGGTAGCGGACTCCTCGCGCGTTGTCCTCCATGAAGAAGATTGGTTCTTCGGTCTTTGGCCTCTTTGGGGGGTTCCTTTCCTCGAGGGCCGCTTCGCGAACTGAAGTCCGGGCCGCTGTCGAGGTACACCCTACTACCACTAAACCTCCCACAATTACATGGATAGCTCCCCGAACTGGCCTCTCTTCCGGAGGCTGTCGCTGCAACGGCTCGGTAGGTCTGTTGCTAGACTCGGGGGCATCCTTTTCGTGCTCCCCTTGCTGACCTGCCTTACTGTTATTATTGTTGTGTTGTACAAAGTTTCTCAAGTATCCGCGACGGATGAGCCCCTCTATCTCATCCCGGAGATTATTACACTGCTCGGTACTATGACCATGGTCTCTATGGAAACTACAATACAAATTCTTATTTCTCTCGTTCGGATTTCCCTTTAGGCGAGGTGGCCACTTCACTTGTGGGGCGTCCTTGATTGTCATTAAGATCTCGGTCCGCGAGGTGGCCACTTCACGGCGGACGAGCCCCTCTATCTCATCCCAGAGAAAAGACGGGGGCATCCTTTTCGGCTTTGGCTCCCGGGCCGGGTTTTTCCTGTCGATTGGGTTGGAGAGCTCGCCTTCCCTCTTTCTTTTCTCGTTCCTACCTTCGGTTCATTGGTTGATTTTTTCCTCTGTCCTCATGAACTTGTCTGCGAGCTTGAGGAATTCGGCTACGGTTGCGGGCTGGTTAGCTACCATGTGCCATTTGAATTCTTTGTGCGTTACCCCTCTTTTGGTCGCCGCGAGCTGCACCGCGGGGTCCAACCGCGGTATTTGCAAGCATAATTCATTGAATTGCTTGATGTAGCCCCAGATGGATTCTCCTTCCCTTTGGACTACTCTGAAGATGCTTTCCTCTCTTCTGGGGCACTGTTGGCTGGTGACAAAGTGTGCGGTGAAGACCTGCACGAACTGGGCCCAACACTATCGACCCGGGGGCCAGGTTCCTGTACCAAGTGCGGGCTACCCCCCTGAGGGTGGTGGTGAAGGCCACGCACATGCACGGTTCGCTGGACCTGGCGATGTGCATTTGGGACTGGAAAGCGTCAACGTGGTCGTTGGGGTCGAAGGACCCGTTGTACTTGTCCAGAGGTGGGAGCTTGAAATTTTTGGGTAAGGGGACTGCCAGAAGTTCTGATGCGAGGGGGGAAGGAACCGAGAGAATCGAGGCAGCTTCTACCTTGTCCGAGCTCGTCTCTCTGCCTCTGAGCTCTGACAAGACACGGGTGGCGGTTCGGTGACTTCGCCGGTGCCTTCGTTGTTGAGTGGGCCTTGTACTGGCGCTGCTGGCCTCCGTGTTGCCGAGCTCGATGGGCCCGGAATGCTGATAGTCTGCCGCCAGGGCGCCGAATCGATTTTCCGTGAGCGGGAACTCGGGCTTGGAGCACCGAGGAGCCGATCTCGCAGGCGAGGTTCCCGACCCGCCTGCGAGCTACGAGGCGGGGATGATTTTTTTCTCTCTTCAGCCTGGGGACGAGGCCTGGCTGTTAGGGGGGTTCTGGGGCCGAGAGGCCTTTCCTTGGTGGGTGCGTCCATCTTGCGGGGAGGCCTTGACTGGCCTCGGAGCGGGGTGGCGAGGTGGAAGTAGTGGTTGGTTCAGTGGCAGTTGGGGGAACTGCTGTTGATAGTGATACTGGGAGATGTTGTGCAACACTTGGTGCTGGTGAAGCTGGTGCTGCTGGAACTGTTGCATTTGGGCTTGCATTGCCCGCATGCACTGCATCAGGTCGTCCAACCGGTTTTGGCTGGCTGCCAGGGGGACGACAGTCGGTTCAGTAAAGGTTGTCTCAATAGGGGGAGGAAAGGGGATGCCTGTGGCAGGAAGGTTTACGGGCGCCACTGCTTGTGGCGCATTCAAGCTGGGGATCCCATCCATCGAAAGGGGGATGGTGAACTGTCCAACGCACACCACGGGGACTTGAAGTTGTTCCCCGGTGGTGTTTGTCTCTGTGCCACGTCCGGTGTTGCTGGAGGAGGCCATGAGTGTTGGGTTTTTTGAAGAAAAGGGGGTATGGAAGTTTGGAGGGAGGCCTTTTGAAGTGTTCCACTGACGGCGCCAATTGATGAAGCGTGATCCGGCTGGTCTTAGCTGTCAATGACCTTGCTTCTGAACTGAATAGCAGGGAACCTGAAACGGAGGAGATGAGGAAGCTTTGGGGGGGAACCCGGTGTAACGGCTCCGAAGCTTAAGTTAGAATCCTTCAAAAGCAAGATAAAACCAAATAGCGCAAAGTTTGCATACCTTGTTTGTTGGGGGCAGGGGGCTCTTATAATCACTTCGCGCATTCGCTCCGAGGCCCTTGTCAGGTCGGGTATGATTACCCTTGCGCTTGTCAATTCGGCCGTCGTCCTTTCTGCTGGGATAGAACTGTCACTGCCTAACCGTTTCTCTAACTGGAGATGGCGGTGTCAGTGGCGGTGGCAGGTGGCAGTTTAGAGTGCGGCCGCCAAGCGTAAGATCCCAAGTCAGTCAGGTGCGGCGCCCTCGGGCACGATCTTCCTCAGTGTCAGGCATGGTACGACTTGTTTGGTTTTGGTGCCTAGAAGGTGATGCGGAGTGGTGAGCGAGGCGAAGTCTTGAGTTCGGAGGTATCTATAGGGCAGGTCAGTTCGACGAGGTGTATCCCGAACTGTTACAAGGCAGGCTAGTTCGACGAGGTATACCCCGAGCTGTTACAAGGTTGGCCAGTTCGGCGAGGTATACCCCGAATTGTTACGAGGTTGGCCAGTTCGGCGAGGTATATCCCGAGCTGTTACAAGGTTGGCCAGTTCGGCGAGGTATATCCCGACCTGAAGGTAGGCCAGTTTGGATTACTCTGGTTTTGGGACAAGGGTGAATTCAGGCCCCCCGTAGGGAGTTCGGTCCGCTGGTGTCCCCTTATTCACGCCTTAGGCTTGGCCTTTTTGCCGAGCTGTTGTTTCTGCCACATATCGCATAACTGTGAGGTCGGGCCAAATCTTCCGAAGACATGGGAATCTCTCTAAATCATCTCCTCAATTGGCTTAGACGAAGAACTTTGTATGACCCTTTCCCTTTCTAGTTGTTACAAAGTACCCGGACAAGAAGCGTCCAAGTCGTACAACTCTGCGAGGTATGTATTGTAGGCGAGTTACAAACTTGATACCCTGTAGAAAAAGATAGCAACATGATATGAGAAAAAGAAGGAAAGCAACCAAATAACTTGTGTAGCAAAATTAATAGATTGGAACGATGTAAGAACCTGGCCTGGGATTACTTTTGGATATTTTGCATATGGATTTGGTTGAATCCACCAATTTTTGCCATTACAATATACAAAACCAAAATTTTCCACGAATATGTGAGATATCTTTGGCCAATCTTTTCTTGTGTACTTTTTGTACTGTTTCTCTAGAAGAGGGCATTCAAATAAATCCAGTGACTGAAATGTGGCAGGGAGTCCATTTTCTGGAAAGGACTTGAGTTTATGAGCGTCAGAAATTCCCAGATATTCTAGAGAGGTGAGTCTCTGTAGCTCTCCAAGTTGTAGGAACTCTAGACTATTAACATTCCAGAAACGAAGTTCGATAAGAGAGGTGGGCAACAACCACTCCTCTCCTTTCTCAGGGAAGGAGATGAGACCGGGGCAGTCACTAATGGTCAAATCTTCAAGAGATGTAAGCTTGTTCAGTCCCGTGCACTTGGGTAGGGTGTCTAGATTGTTGCCGCATCCGCTGATGATAAGTCTCTTCAGTGTCGTGGGCAATCCCCCTTCTGGAAAGGTCACCAGTCGTGGACATTTGAATATCCACATTTCTTCAAGGGATGCCATCAAGTTGTTCATGCCGTGGGGGAAAGACTCAAGATTGCTGCAATCTTTGAACCAAATTATCTTCAAGGTGGGCCACCTTCCATCAGGGAAATGCATGAGAGAGGAACACTCTTCAATGGTCAATACTTCAAGAGACGTTAGCTTGCGAAGCCAACCAGACCCACAAAGGACTTCAAGATCACTACAATCGACCATGTGTAAAGATTTTAGGGAAGTGGGCAACAACCAATCCTCTTCTTTCAATTCTGCAGAAGATGCCAGACCAGGACACTTAGAAATGAGTAAAAATTCAAGAGTACTGAGTTTATTGAACCCCAAGGTCCAGAGCTTCAACCTCTCACAGGAAATGATAGAAAGTTTATTTAGGCTGGGGGGCAACGTCATTGATGTAAGCCCTGGAGTATTCTCAATGGTTAGACGTTCCAGACAAGTGAGGTTATAAAGATGTGGCAAGGCCTCAAGTTCAGGACATTCAGTAATTTTCAAATATTGAAGAGAAACAAGGTGATGTAAGCCCACTATCTCCTTCCCAAGATTGGGACATTTTTCAATTACCAATTCTTCAATTGATGTGAGGGATTGAAAGAATTCTTTAGGTAGGCATACGAGACTTTGAATACTAGAAATACGCAAGGAGGAAAGAGAAGTTAGTTTGGGAACAATGTGAAACAGTAATTCCCCATTCAGATTCAACATTTGTATTCTACAAATAGATGGAAGCCGTGGAAGAGATACCAATTCCAAACATTTCTCTACCTTCAAGGATGTCAAGGATGGAAGATGGTCTGGCAATTCCCTCAATTTGAGACAGTTGCTCATGTCAAGGTCATGAAGACAAGAAAGTTCTTTACCTGCCATCGAAGAAGAACAAGAAGCTGATGATGATGAAGATGGTTCATTTGAGATACTTGTGCATCTTCGAGGAGAAGTGAGTTCTTGACAATTTTTTAATTTCAATTCTAACAAGGAAGGAAACCGATAAGAAGGCAATCTCCTCAACTTCGGACAATCTTCAATTGTAAGCACACAGAGGCGAGGGAATAGTTGTTCACACTTAGCATCTTCTTCTTCTTGGTCTGTCCCTCCGAAACACCATTTCTCCCATTCATGGTTCTCCTTGAATATCAATGTTTCTAGTGATTGAAATCCTGCCCCACAAAATTCAGACCCCACAGACCGTAGATTATCCATACCCAGTATCTCAATATGTTTGAGCACGGGTAGCCCTCCAAGAGGAGGAAGGACCTTGATTTGTTTACATTTGCCAAGCTCAACTTTTACGAGTTTGGAAAGCATCCCAATCCAATCAGGGAACCACGATCCGTGATAGCAATTAATGATTAATTGCTTTAAATTGGAATGAGGTTGCAGACATTTGATCACTTCCTCATCAACAACTCTTCTTGCGTCCCTTGAATCATTTCTCCATTCTAACCTCAACACTTCAATGTGTTCTTTTTTGTTCAGATTGGCCTCAACAGCATCCTTAGCAATGACTACATTCTCTAGCTTCGAAATGCAAACCTCTCCCTTGAGGTGCTTCAAATCCTTCAACTCTCCAATTGTAGTGGACCCACTGTTGATGCCTACAATGAATTCAGACAAGCTTTGAAGATTAATCAGTCTTCCAATTCCATATGGCATTGCCTCTACCTTCCATCCTTGGGGAGTCTTGATGTGTCGGAGGTTGATTAGATTGCATAGACCTTCAGGTAACCTATTGAGGCAAGGAAGTATTAAAGTTTGTAAATTGTAGAGGCTACAAATTGACTCTGGTAACCATGTAATATCTAGGTTGCGTATGTCAAGATACCGTAGGAACTTTAAATTGCATATTGAATCTGGCAACTCATAGAGGGTACCTTGTAAGCACAACACCCTTAAGAATTTCAGTGAAAGAAACAGATCATCAATGTGGTTATCATCAAAGAGTACTTCATAATTTGCAGGTTGAAAAAATGTGCGTAGAGTCTTGGCCTTGCAAAACCCATTAACCTGTATTGGTTGGCTTCGTGTAGGACAGAATGATGCATGGCGAGTATTTGGTGCAATGTTGATCAACTTATTGCTCTCCAATCTGAAGCATATCTCCCTTGAAATAGATTGTGCTAAATCGTGAATGAGATCGTGCATTACAAACTTTGTTTTGTCGTCGCGAAAACATTGAAAAAATGACCTCGATAATAGATCATCAAAATACTCACAACCTGTATCTTCCATTAGCTTTTCACTTGTTGAGTTTACAAATCCTTCTGCCATCCACAACAAAACTAACTCCACTCTCTGAAAAAGGTATCCCTTTGGAAAGATTGAACAATAAGCAAAGCAGCGTTTCAGGTGTGCTGGGAGATGTTGGTAGCTCACTCTTAGAGCTGGCAAAACATTGTCTTTGTCCTCTGGTACATCCCATTCTTTGCTTTTTAATATACATCTCCACTCTTCCTCGTTCGTTTTAGATCTTAAGAGGCTTCCAAGTGTCTTTGCAGCAAGAGGCAAGCCTTTACATTTGCTCACAATTTTCATACCAATATCTATCAGATTTGGATCTGGGTCTCTGGATGCAAATGCACATTGCTTAAACAATAACCAACAATCTTCATTTGATAAACCCTCCAAAGCATGAGCAGAAACCGTGCCCATGAGAGATGAAACTGTGTTACTTCGTGTGGTTACTAATATTTTGCTTCCTTGTTTGGCAAATGTTAGAGGAGCTCTCAAGGCATCCCAGTCATTGCTGTTCTCATTCCAAACATCGTCAAAGACTAGTAAAAATCTCTTCCCACTCAATGTATTTTTAAGTCTAACTTGCAGTGGATCCAGGTGTAAGAAATCACTAGACTCCCCAATGGCAGACTCAAGGATGGCCTTTGTTAGAGCCTTAACATCTTGATTGGACACATAAACCCATGCCTTGAGATCAAAGTGATCCTCCAGCCTGTGGTCATTGTATATCAACTGAGCCAGAGTTGTCTTTCCAAGCCCACCCATTCCAACAATCGGAATTACATCAAACACATCTTCTTCACTTGGCTTATCCAACAACAACTCAATGATCTTGTTTGCATCGTTTTCTCGACCGTAAACACGTGATGCATCAACCAGAGAACTCGTTTCTCGTCTCTGTGTATTTTCAACTAAGGGAATCGCTCCAGCACCTTCTGTTAAACCGAGTTCATCCCTTTCTTTTGCGAGTTCCTCTATTTTCTCTGTGATTGCTTTTATTCTAGATGCTGTACCAGATTTATCAAATATCTCCTTTATCTTATCAAGTGGACTAATAGAAAAGAACGGGCTCCATACCTGGTCAGCATCAGCCCGATGAGTTTCTGATTCCAATTTGAATCGTTCAACTTCGGTCGTGTATTCATCTACTATGTCTTCTGCGTCATAAACCAGATGCTTGAATTCTTCTAGCCACATCTTCACTAAGGAGTTACTAGTCTGTTTTCGCTCAGAATCATTGACCACAGCGTGGATCTTCACCAATGTAATTCGCAGCTTCTTAAGGTTCTTGTCAACACCCCACAGAGATTGAAATTCTCTAAGGATTGGAGAGGACAATTTGTCGAACAATGTTTGAAGGTATGCAGAAAGAAGTGCCTGTGCCACAATAGACATCTTGTAGTCAGTCGAATGAAAAATCGAGAGATGGAACAAGAGAGAAGAGTTACAAGGAGCACAACGCCCAGGCTAGCTCAAGTTAAATTCAATTATAGGATGAACGATCAGAAAAGAATATTCTGTAGCTTTGCTCTGTACTCTAATTTCGTCACTAGCTTTTCCGTGTAAGTCATAAAAATCGATTTTGGTCTTGAAAGCGTTTAACAATTCATTGCTGTTGGTGCGCAGCTATCAAACGCATCTAGACCATGCTGGTTGATTAAAAAAAAAAGTTTGGTTGCAATGCAATTTTATTTGCATTATTGCAAATGCATTGGACCATAAATGAAAATAATGCAAATTTTGGTTTAGTTTAGTTTTGAGTTATAGCATGGGTCGGTAAGGTTCGGCAGAACTTGGAACCAAACCGGTAGGGGTTGGTTTCAAGGTCCACTCGTGGGATCTATTCTTTTTTACCCCTGCCCCCCAAAGAAAATGAACATTGTTCTTTAAAAATTATATTTTTCATAATAATAATAATAATAATAATAATAACTCAAAATTGAGTAAATTGATCTAGAGTTTCAAGCATTGGCTAAAACCCATCCTATTTTGTGTATTACTAAAACACCCCTATAGTTTGCATATGTTTTACTTAATTGACCTCTTATTAAGAACAATTTGTATTTTCATCTAGGGATGGTCACATGATCCCTTAAAGTGTGCTGAAAATATGAAGGGGCCTTTGGTCCAAGGTTTTTATTCTGAAAATAGTCCTAATAATGCTCTTTATCTATGTTTTGGAAAACAAATAAACCCTCTCCCCACATTATATCTTTGTTTGGAAAAGGGGTGGATACATGTGATATGAGAACTTTTAAGGGTTTTTTGGAATAAAAAACCTGGCTCCATGCCCTTTCATATTTTCTACTAGTCATTCCCAAATGGAAAAAAGGTTCCTGACGGAGGGTTGAATAAGTAAAATAATGAGGTGTTTTAATAAAATGCAAACTAGAGGGAAGGTTTAGGGGTATCTAAGTAAACGACCCTTTAAATTTTGTAAACATTATCTTTTACATTAATTACTATACATGAATATTATATTAAAGAAAAAAGATAAATTATTTAAGTGGCCCAATGGTCAAGTGAGACCATGGCCTTTGCAAGTTGCAACCGTGAGTATATAATATGTTCAAATTTTCACATCCTCGATGTATTTTAAGATTTTTTTTTTTGTAAGACAAGTTTGGTTTCAAGGCTAATTCCACCAAATCGAACCAAGGCCAATTCTTCAGGTTGGTTTAGGTAGGGTTAACCCTTAGACCTTTGAATCAGATCCTATTTAGTAATAAATTGGGTATGGTTATTTCAAGGTCAGTTCAAGGTTGACTCCATTTGATTTTGGGTAGAACCTACCTATTTGCTCACCCCTACTATTTTATTTCTTTTTATTGCAGTCAAATAAAATAAGGTAAAAATTTGAAACAAAAATAAATTAGAATTTGCACCCAAACCATTTCTCACTACCATAACTTTGCACCAATACAAATAAATTTTCACTGGAACCAGATGCTGCTTTACAACGACTATAAAACGAAACGTTTATTTGTTGTGTATAAAATTTGGACACTGCAGTCCGCAGGCGGTGGTCACCTGAAATGGATTTCATTTCTTACAACCAAAAATTTATTCATGTTGGATCGATTTGTGCAAGAGTGCACAGCAAAACTTGTATGTGCATTCTATCCAGTTACAACTTCCAATCAAATATTCAATCCAACCAATTTCGTATTGAAAAACCCAATCCAAGTATCTGGTACAACCAACCAAAAGAGGCAGAGACCATACCCAATGAGCCAATTAGAACCTTCTAGGTGCAGGTTTCAATATAACTAAATAAAATTTAAGGGTTATTTATTATAAAACTGCTATAGTTTCATATATTTACTTAAACCTACCTTATAGCTTATATTCTACTATTTGCCATCTGAAAATAGTAACATGTTCATCTAAATTGGGTGAAAAATGTTCAAGGGCATAGACCCATGGTTGTTTATCCCAAAAGTGTGCCTAACACTTTTACATATAGAAATTGAATTAAAATTGAACAAATAGAACCAAATGGAGTGATCTCTCATGTCTTACTAGAGGCAAGAATGACATTTTTTATTTTTATGTTCTTTTAATTATATCTGTTTGAAAGGATATTAGGATCAAAACTGTCATTTTTCACCTTCATCATCTAATGGAAAGACTATTAAGTAAATTTATTGCAAAATATAGGAGATGTTTTAGTAAATTAGGATAAAAACTGTAATTTTTCACCTTCATCTAATGGAAGGTCTATTAAGTAAATTTATTGCAAACTATATGAGATGTTTTAGTAAAATGCAAACTAAAAGATAGCTTTTAATAAATCCATGGAACTACAAGGCATATTTTAGTAATAAATAAAATGAAGTAAGTAGTTTTGAGGGTAAATTACAGATAGGTACCTTATACTTTGGGGGTAGTGATAGATAGGTACCATGAACTTTCAATTGCAACACTTGAGTACTTTGAACTCAAAAATAGACACTTGGGTCCATCCGTTAGTATTCTGTCAATTAAATAGTGTAATGTCAAAAATACCCTTCTCCCGTATTTTTGAGATCTTAAAATCATCGTTAGAGAATGCCGTCATCGGAAATTTTGAATATGTTATTTGCTGTCCATATTAAAACATCATCATGGGGAGACGTTCAATTACTTGCAAATGATCTCAAAAATACACAATAAGATATTTTTTATTTTATATAATGTTTATCTGACGGAATACTAACAGATGGGCTTATGTGTCTATTTTTGAAAGTTCAAGGTACTCAGTGTTGCAATTAAAAGCTTAAAGGTACCTATCTCTCACTACCCTAAAGTATAGGGTACCTATCTATAATTTACCCTAGTTTTAATATATTTGATGTGGCACAAAGATGGTTGCTATGTCACATTCAAATACAACCAAACATAGGATGTAATATTAGAGTTTCTTTATACAACATCCATAGTTTTACAATGATTCCTGCTAGCAATGGAGACCACCATTCTTTGTCAATGAATTAGCCTTAAATAAATAGTTTATACATATTTTAAAAATTAAATTTCACAATATTAACATCAAACCCGTTCTTTCTTTTTTGATACGGAACATCAAACCCATTCAACTTGCAGAGGTTACCATCCTTAATAAACTCTAGATATTCTATTTAATTAATTCAAATTTGGGCAAAGTTGGTTAATTTATTGACATCTTATGCAACTCAGCTACAATATGGAGTCCAGATCACCTGCCAACAAAATTCATTCAAATGATTTATCAACATGACTTTACATCGCACATCACATGCATGATGGGTTCCACTTTTATATTGGATCCCAGTTTCATGATAAGATGTGTGGTGTTAGATGAAATTGGTAAAGGATTGGAACATATTTTATTGGCAGAAGATCCCAATTCTACAATAGATGTAATTGATTTTGATTGGAAACTCTAGCCTCTAGCAGCTATAGCTCCATTGTAGCCAGACTGAACTCGCATCATGCTACCATTACACCAACCTCCTTGAATAAATTATTTTTCATTTATATTTCTAACCATTTTCTTTTGCTCAGAAACTAGAGCCTGTAGTTCTTCACAACTGCAGTTCATTGTTTTCAATCCATCGTTGATCCGGACGATTGAATCGTTCGAACTATCATTTAGTCACAATTCTAAGTCCGGTTTTCTTAAGAAGTCCTACAACTGGAATACCATCCCATGAGGAAATCGTACATACCCTAATAATTAAGCATAGAACCAGATAACTGGTAGAGAGATCGGCTTCAATGCTCACAAGACCGTGTTCATGCTGTGCATTGAGAATATCTCTTTATCTGTATGCTTTTTTTCACGAAGAGATATTCTCGATACAAGGCTGAAAGAAACTGTATGAACAGTATGAACACAGTCGTGTAAGTACCAAATCCGATTTCACCAATAGAGCAGATGAGCAGATAAAATGGTATGGGATTTGAGTCAAATTACTATTAACTTGTGCCTTTTAGTTGTGTCTGATTTATGTTTCCCTGTTACAAGAATTTAGACGTCAGCACAAGTTTGGAGAATTTGGACCAATATATGCATTTTATTTTGTTGGGCTACATTTAGGCCCAGGCCAGCCAGTTAGCATTACCACTATTTCAATTAGTGATTCCCAGAATTTAACTAATTTCAAATTAGCTCCAAGTGAGTGCGAAATACCAACATCTAAGCTAACAAAGAAGCTCAATCTCCCTCACCAAAATCCATATAGATTCCTACAAAATGGATAGAATTTGAAGAATAGGTAACAATGCAATTCAAAAGATCCTATAAATATTCTAATGGGAAAAAGTAATACAAGTCAATGTTTTAAAAAATGAGGTCTGACACAAGACATTCCACTAACTAGCGGCAAGGATCAAAGTTTCACAATGTATTGGTCCGTATCAATAGATACATATTGTATTACCGATTCAACGATGGGCAATTTCAGGGTATGACTCGTTTTAGGGGTAGCCCCAAACCTTATAGAACATGCTTTTAAAAAATTGAGAGGATGGGTAGAATTGTAAAATGGGCTGTGTTGCCTATGGCCCGGTATGGCCTGCGGACCCGTAGTGGGCTGAGTGTGGCCTATCCGATCAGCCTTTTGGGGAGTTTTTTTCTTTATAGAAATATCCCTCAACAAATATAAACAGTTATATATGGGGTATTTATGTATTTTGGCTTTGGGGGAGAAAAAATGATAATAATATCTCCCAACAGCTATATAACAATTAGTTTGGGGGCATTTAGGTAAAATAATTAATAACTTTATAATGATCAAAATACCTCTCTCAACAACTAAAAACGGTTAGTTTTTAAGGTATTTTGAGCAATTAAATTATTTTCAATTCCTTTAAATAGTCATATCTTCCATCATTCTCATCACACTAATTTAACAATTCTCTTCTCATACTCTCTCAATTTCTCATACATTACCATATTCTATCTCTACTCTCCAATTTTCAACTTTATTGAAGTTTCAACAAAAATAAGGTTTGCTCAAGTATTTCAAGTTAACAATTTGGGAGGCTTGGAGGGCTCCAACCATTGAAATCAAGTTAAGATTCTGAACCAACAATTTGGGTAAGTGCAATTAAATTAATTTTTATTTTTTAGAATTAAAAAAAAAAGGGCCGGTTCCTCCCAAAACCATTTCCCCAACATCAACATGTTCAATGTCGACAATGTTTAGTCACGATATGATAGTTTAGCACCATGTGGATGCTACTGATAATGTCACTATGTTGATTAGCCTGGTTTGGAAAATATTTAAACCAGAAGAGGCTGAGGGGAAGGACAAAGAACCGTTTGCCAAAAATATAAGAAATACTTTAACTACTTTATCAAGGGTGGTAATAGCCATTTGAGCACACAATAGTTGAAGATGCTAAACTTGAAAGATTTTTACATAATTCTATAAATCTACAATTTAAAAAAGATTCCATGAATACTATTAAGCCAGATGCTTTAAAAATTCTTTATTTATATAAACAAAATTTAATTTATATTTTATCAAGCATTAATTCTAGAGTTGCAATTACTTTTGATATTTCGACCTCTAAATTTAAGTTATATTAAGTTTTACTAGTTTTGAATGGCCACATACTAGCCCAACTATTGTTGTAAGTATTTTAAATACTTTACATGCTTATGGAATTGAAAATAAGCTTTTTCTATTAGTTTTGATAATGCTAGTAATAATGATTCAACAATAAATATTTTAAAATCTAAATTAAAGCTTTGCTTAAATGGTAAATTATTTCATAATTAGATGTGCACCTCACATCTTAAATTTATGTATTCAAGAATTTAAATATTTATAAAATAAAAATTTGTATTATATATATAATTTAATTAAAATATTTTTGAAATAATGGAAAAAAAATTAAAAAAATATTGGGAGAAAATTTCTCCTTTTTATTGCTTAGCTACAATATTGGATCATAGGATTATGAAAGATGGTTTAGATGTTTTACTAGAAATATATTGTGAAAACATGAATATTGAAGTTAGAAATCAAAAAGAAGAAATTAATAGTTTATTATTTGAAATATATATTTTATATGAATCTCAAATGATAGGGCATAAGAAATTTGCAACTTGTACAAGTGCATCTTCCACTTCATCAAGTTCATTTAATGAACTTAATTTTTATTCACAAGCAAATTTTTCTAGTTTAGATGATTCCTTCGATTCAAAGGAAATGAATAATTTTAATATTTCAACCTGGTGGAATGCGATTTACTAACCCCTTTAGTGTCTACAGTTCCATCGAAGTCTTATGTTAGTGCAAGTACTAGGGTGATGGACAACAAGAGAAATTGCATGAATAGGGATGCAAACGGATCGGATCGGATTCAAATCAAGGTATATTTGAATCCTATCAGACATTGTTCATGCCAGATCCGATCGGATCAGATAGGACTCGATTTGAATTCAAATACTATCGATAAGTCGAATCTGATCTGATCTGACTTCTTTAAAAATTAATAAACTATTAAAAGAAAAATAAAATATAGAAATCTAAATAAAGTAAAAAACAAAAAAAATACAAGTATTTTTTTTAATTATTTTCATCATATATATACATTTTTTATAAGAAAAAATAATAATATAATAAATTTATGAAATATAATATAAAAATGTATTTATAAATAAATAAATAAAATATATATGTATTGTATATACATATATATATATATATATATATATATATATATATATATATATATATATAATATTTTGAACCGGATCTTCTCGGATCATATAGGGGTGATCCAAATCCGATTTGATTTTTTATTGGATCCTATTAACCGATCCGAAGATCCGAACAGGTTTGATCCAAATTTGACCAAATAGGATCAGGTCTCAAATCAAACTGGGTCATGATCCAATCCATTTGCACCCTTATTCATGAATGATGAAAGTTTGGAGATGTGCATCTGCTTTAAAGATTGGTTGGATGTTGATGATAGATTACAAGACAAAAGAGGGCATCACATTACACCTTATATTTCACCTAAAGTAGATGATCAAAGTCAAGGGGATGAAAGTGCAAGTGGAATTTAAAGAAAATGATGAAGTAAATATTTTTTGTATACAATAATTGTGTGGCATTTTTTTTCAAATTATTGTAAATTTTGTTTTTAATTTTATTTAAATTATTTGATATTTTTCAACAATATAATTTTTTATTTTCAATTTACAATTGTGTTGTATTTTTATGTTTTATTAATTTATTCCATTTTCCATATTTCATTGATCAGACCATTCTATTGTTCAAATTTAAATTTAATAAAATTCCTATTTTTTCCAATTTGTTGTCCACTTTGTATTTGGTTAAGTATTTTTTTTCTAATTTCTTTGCTAGATTTCTTATTTTTCTTTTCAATTTGTTCAAAAAAAATAGTCTAACCCAGTCTGGCCTAGGACCAAGGCTCAATCTATGGCCCAGGCCGGCACGGCCTAGGCCCACGGCATGATCTACAGCCGCTCGATCCAAGCCTATGGCACAGCACAGGGCCGCACGAGCTCGAGCCGTAGGTCGTGCTGGACCAACCCCCCAAGTTATCCCAAGAGAGGGAGGCACGACCTGCGGACTACCACAACACTACTCACACTTTGTGTAGGATATGTCGTACCGACCTAGCACGGTCCGTTTTACAAGGCTAGGAGGGGGTGAGGAGTTTCAAAATGACTAATTTTAGAATATAAAAAATGTAAGCCTCCCACGAGAACAAGGAGGTGTAAGCCTTATAAACCTCCTTAAGAGGAGGGGGTGACGAGGAAGAAGAAAAAGAGGAAGGAAGATATTATCCTTTTTTTATAGAAGACATTTTTTATTAAGAAGAAGGAAGATGTATGACTAGAGGTGTAAAGTGGGTCGTGCCATGTTGGCCCGTGGGCTGTTACAAGTCATGCCGCCCTCCCCGGTGAAAATTCCGGGGGTTAGCCCGGCACGACCCACGGCCAAGGCCTGTGTAGGCCCGTGTCGTGCCACAGGCTGGGCCATAGGGTGGACCTTGGTTCTGGGCTGAATTGAGCTAGATTGAATGGATATGGTTATGGATTATAAATTTACGATTACCCAAAAATAAATAAATTAAAGTATAAAACAATTCAAATAGGAATTTTATTTCATTTAAATTTGAATAAATAATTATACAAATTACAAAGCATACAAATATTGAAATATACAATGGTTGGATACTTCATAAATCATAATTCATACTTGGATGAATGAAATATGAAAATGGAATAAATTAATAAAATATAAAAAATACAGTATAGTTACAAATTGAAAATACAAAATTACATTAATAGCAAATAAATTAAATAAAATTAAAACAAAATTTATAGTAAATTGAAAAAAAAATAAAAATTGTGGGCCATTTGTTAAATTTTACAATTTAAACAAAATTTACATATACATTATGATGAAAGCATTCACACTTACACTTTCATCATCTGCTTCAGGTGAAATATCCGATGTATATAGTAGTATCATGCCCTCCTTTGTCTTGTAATTGTAAAGTTGTAATCTATATTCTGCATCATAACTGCATCTAGCCAACACTGGTAGTTTGGTACAGTGGTACCTGCAAGTCCTACACTAAAACAACTAAACAAGACTCCAATGGAACTGTAGCTTGTAGAGACTAGAGGGGTTAGTAGATCATGGATCACGTGCCATGGTAGGATTGGCGACGAGAAATGTTCTCCGACTTCTCCCAATATTTTTAAAATTTATTTTCCATTATTTCAACAATTCATTTAAATTGTGGATTATTTATTCTTCCTTCTCATGTGTGAGAAAATGCCTAGTAAATGACCAATATCACCCTTGCTACAATAGTTTAAGTCTTTTCTACATTTTTGGCAAACTGCCCCCTTCCCCTCAACATTCTCTATTTTAAATATTTTCTAAATTGGGTTACTAAACTTGGGGTTTTGGGAAGAGCGGGCCATTTTTTTTAATTCTAAAAAAATAAAATTAATTTAATTGGACTTACCCTAGATTTCTGGTTCAGAATCCCAACTTGATTTCAATGATTAAAGCCTTTCAACATCCAAGGCTCCAAGCATCCCAAATTGCTAACTTGGAGAATCAGGCAATCAAACTATCAGAGTTCAATTAGATTGCATAGAATGTATGAGAGACTGAGAGAGGGAAAAGATTAAGAGAATAAGAGAATTGTTGAGTGTTGATTGTTGAATTGGTGTGATGAGAAGAATGGTGGAGGATAGGAGCCATAGCGCTATTTATAGGAATTGAAAATAATTCAATTCCCAAAATATTGTAAAAACTAACTGTTTTTTAGTTGTTATAAGGGGTATTTTGGTCATTGTAAAGTTATTTATAACTTTACTCAAAAATCTCCCCTAAACTAATTGTTATATAGTTGTTGGGGGGCATTTGTGTCATTTTCTCCCCTCCATAAGCAAAATACATAAATACCCCCTATATAGTTGTTTATAACTATTAGGGGGTATTTATGTAAAGAAAACCCCCTCCAAAAAAACTGAAACTACCCGTTGGGGGGACTTGGGAGGCCGGGGGGCTAACGGCTAGTTTTCGAACAGGCTGAGCGCGGCCTGCTACGAGCCCTGCAAGCCGTGCCATGCTCACCTATGACGGGTTGTGGTGCAAGCCATGCCACAGGCTGGACCGTGCCATGCCATATCAGCCCGTGGAATACAAACCCCCGGCCCAACACGGCACAGACCATTGTGCTAGGCCTGGCACGACCTATGGGCTGTTGTGTCGTGCCATGCTAGGCCGGTCCAATTTCGTGTCGGGCCACCCGCTGGATTTACACCTCTATGTATGACACTAGCAGAGCAAAGTGAGGTGCCACTTTTATGGAAGAGTATCATGTTATTAACATTAGGGTTGCAGCCTTATATTTTCATGTCCTACATGGGTTAAACCGTTCAAGTTCTATTTAACATCATTGGAACCTATTATAATAGTAAATTGCTCCGTTTGGAAGCAATGCAAATACAAATTTGTAGAGTGCAGAAACACACTCATTTTTGTTCAAGACTGAAATCTGGGTTCACCTATTTTGTACTCTTGTCGTTTGTTTCATTTGAGGCAAATACCTATACAAAATTGTTGGAGTTTGGTAAAATTATGTGAGTAAACATTAAATGCACTAATTGATTGTGCCTGTATCGAAGGAGAAGAAGAGGTCGGACATTGACGGTGACAACCATGCAATGGTCGGAGAAGAAGAGGAAAAGTTACCGTTGGAAGAACCATGGGAGTGGCGTCTCTCCTCCTGCCCGATTGATACAATGAATAAATCTGATTACTTCGATTTTCAAGAGAACAAATTTGTATCCAAAAAATGGATACAGAAATGCACTCTCTTCACAGCACGGACCTGTTAAAAATAAACATATTTGTTATCTAAACCCACTCATTTGTATATGTCTAACAAACACTCAAAAATCCGAACTGGGGTACATAAATGCCTCAGTTCAATATTTGTATCGCAAACAAACGGTGCCAGCATTAAACCAATAGGCCTAGGTTTGCCTTTTAAAACACTAAGACGATCTAACTTGTACCTGTAAATAAAATCTACGCTTGGTCGTTTGCATTGTTAATTCCAGATGTTTTATAATTAGTGAAACTTTGCTTAGAAGATTTCTAGGCAAAGGTTTAAGCGGTGATCGACAATCGACAGTGTAGTTCTGTCGTATTTCAGCTCGTTTCGAAATGAGCTGCGGCTGGTTTGGAACACAAAATCACGTGCCAGCCCAGCCACACCAATTTCTCTTGTTCTTGAACGTGCTCACCCCTCTATTTTATTTTTCATTCCCTGTTTCTCAGTTCTCACTCGTATTATTTGTTCTATTTTTATTAAATATATTGAAATTATAATTTACATGTATTAATAATGAATCATTATTTTATATGTTAGATTTATTGAAATTATAATTCAAATATGATTGGGTTTGGATGCAAGTTTTTATAATCAAATCAAATTCGAATTTGGTTGATTCTGATCCGAATCTCCATTCTGAACAGTCAAACCCATTCCGTTATATACACATTGATTGATGGCGTGGCACAGTAAGACCCATTTGATAGAAATAGCGACCCATGACCTGAAGGCAAAAATGAGTTAACCTTTGTTTTTAAAACATTGGTTCATGTCAGCCCATGGGTGACCCGACTCACTTTATAGTTGTACTTCTCGTTTTGTCCCAATTAACAGTTCGGTTGGGATTGGTTGAACTCTTTTTTGTGGATATTATCTAAAACTCATGGGTGACCCGACTCCCTAGTAAATATTTTTATCTAAAACTCAATTTCTGTTAGATCATCATTTGTGATAATTTACAAAAAATATATATATAAGCATTTAATTATTTTACATAATCAAACTAGCATTGAATGACCAATTAACCTTATTAAATATTTTATAAGAAAATTACCCCTAACTTGAGCCCAACCTGCACATGGGCTTAGGCTTAATACTTCAACTTCATCTAGACCTAGCCCAATCCTATACATTTAAAATATATATTTTATACATAATATTGATTCTCATTATGATAATTATATGGATATATTACAAAGACCTCCTTGTACTATGGGGTCTGTGACAAAAACTCGACCCCCTCTGTATATGACCGTGAGACAAAGATTTCCGTTGCAATATTTTTTAATCCCCATTATAGTAATTATAATGAACTCACAATACACGAACAGTAGCGGCGGAGGTAATCCCCTCTACGAACTCCCGCCAGGACTTTAATATAGGATAACTTCAGCCCCATTTGTGCAAGATTACCAGAGAGGTAGCTGGTGCAATAATTATGGTGTCGAACGACCTAAATCCATGGAATATGCCTCCGCAGAGGAGTTTGTTCCTGCATTAATGAACGCAGTTCCGCTCGAATCTCTGGTGGTCCGTTTGCGGCGGCTTGGTTTCGTAATCTCTGGTGACGGAGATGGCGAAGAAGAGGAAGGACAAGGAATCCAAATACTGTACCCGCATAGCTGAAGGTTCCCAACAAAAGAGCTAGGATTGAATTTTTCCCATAGGAGAGAGGGAAAGTAACCAGAGAGGTTGTTATAAGACACGTTGAAGTAACTTAGGTTCGGTAGATTGGCGAGTGAAACTGGGATATTTCCACTAAATCCATTTTGAGACAAATCTAGTTGAATCAGGCTGGAGATTCTGCCCAGAGCATCCGGGATATTTCCTTTGAATTGATTTCTCTCCAGGTCAAGGACAACGAAATTTTTTAGTCTGTCCACGGCATCCGGAATCTGGTCCTCAAGGCGATTTCCCTCAGGGTTCAAGGTAAGGTTGCAAAGACTAGCGGTAAAGCTTCCACTGATGTGAAGGTTCATTTTCGGGGTTCCGGAAATGTGAAGGTTTACTCCCTCGCTTCCTGGGTCGCTTCTCCAGCTTGCCTACTCTACTGCTCTCGGCCTCTCGAACAGAAGCATCGAAATCAGATTGATCAGAATCCGCAGTTCCACCACTAGATTTCACCACACAAGAAGAAGGCAAGACCACACTAGATGTGAAGGATAGCATTCCTTTATCGTTACCTCCTTTTGACGAGGTAAAACGCTTCTTGTCATAAGCCACAAACTATTGTGAATTATTCGAGAACAGATTACCATTTGCACTGCAGGAGTTCTTCTTACTCTTCCCACAATTCAAAATCTCTTCGCATTCAGGCTTACACGGTTGAGCAGAACCATTCCTCGCACTGTTTCCTTCGTATCCGAATTCAGAAGTTTAGTTCTCTAGTAAAAAAACTCTGCGTCTGTTGCTGGTGGTGATGGTTTTGGTGCTGGGTTTGGACTGATATCGTGCTAAGATTCTCGGTTAAACTACTTGGGCTTTGTTTCTCGAACTGAATTGGCTTCGTGATCTCTTGATTAGTAGGAGTAACAGTAGCAGCAGCGGCAACAGAAGCAGCTAGGGCTGTATTAAGAGAATCCATAATTTCAATCATCGACGACGGATCCGAAAGCCAGAGGGAGGACGGATCATTCTCGCCCTGATCGGCCTGAGACGTGGACCAAGGACCCATGTCGGAATTATTGTTGTTGAAATTAAACAAAACCATAACCTTATTGATCATATCCGAGCTGTGAAAGATCCATTCCGTCGAACTGAAATCAACACACCGTTAGCCGAAGGTATACACACCATCGTCCGCAAGCCAAAAATTTGACCTTGTCTCGCCCGCTCGCTAGACGAGCTCGCAAGCCTCTCAACCCCAGCAAACCACACCAGAGACGACGCGAAGAAAGTCAGACCAACAAAGCCACCTACCGTTAATGAACGACTACATCATCGACACAAGAAAGAACCACTCGGTGTCCGTAACCTCTTCATCGACGGGGTCGTCAACCCCGAAAATCAACAAATTAAGTCATTTTACCTTTTCAGAAATGTGAAGAAATGTAGGTAGAGGGAATTACCGCCGCTGCTGTTGTTCGTGTATCATGACGTTGGGGAAGTATTAGTTATTACATGGGAATTAAAAATATTATAACAATCTTTTTGAACGAAAGACTAACAACAGGGATCTTTATCTCACGGTTATAATACAAACCGAGTCTTTATAATTTACCTTAATTATATTAACAGTAATTTTTTATTTTATTATTTTCCGGCCGATGATAATATAATGTTAATATCGGCTCTAGAGATCTGAACACAATATCAATTATCATAAAAATTCGAATAGCTACATTATCAAGCATTCTACATATTGAAAATTCATTTAGTATAAAACATCAAATAGCCACAAGATGCAATCCAAATCACATGTTCATATAGTCCATATCTAATAAAAAAATCGTGTTACACGGTTCGTGTTAGCGTATTCCATCATATTTAGTATTCTACCTTTAGTATCTCTAGGAGAGATAGTTCTACGGAAACTAGTATCATTATCCCCTTAATTTTAAGAGATATAGTTCCACTCCAATTAGCTGTACATATCTTATTTCTTTCCTTTTTGTATCACAATTTAGGTTTCCGATCTGTTCTCTGGTTGCATCCCTAGCTTTATTATAAATAGGTTGTAACCCATTGAATTCATAATTAAGAGAAATATTATTTTCTCCATTTATTTTCTTTGTTTTTCGTGTCATGGTATCAGAGCATTATTCTCATGGAATTCCCCGCTGCTTCGCGTGTAAATTGAATGGTTTCCTCGTCAAGCATTTCAATAGAAGCCGAGACAACTTCCTTGACAAATTGAGTTGTATCCCCATCGATCGATTCTTCAGCGGCATATTGCATGGTAGACTCGTTTGATTGAATAACGATTCCAGTCGCTTCAGCAGCAAACTGGAGCAGAAGAGTCGTCGGTCTGGTCGCAGACTTGGAGGACGGAGGATCCAAGCTTCAGTTCGGCACAAAGGATGAGAGGGAGCTCTTGTTCGGTAGGGGAGCAGATGAGCCAGGCATAGCCGTACAGATCCTTCACCATCCCGACTCGTCCACCATAGCAAGAGCCCTCGCCCTCTGTGATCTCACCCTCGAGTGTCGCGCCAGCGCTGACAGCCTTCTTAACAGCTCCATCCACATCGTCCGTCTCAAGGCAAAAATGCATGCGCTTTTGTAGCAAGATGTATTCCTTTTCCGCCAGGCGTTTGGGTGGAAGCTGCAATAGCAGCTCCGGAAGCTGATTGAATGGTTTCTCTATTAGGCGTCTGGATAAAAGATACGGCAGCTTCTAAAGTAATTAAATTGGGCTTTCGGGGTTTGGACAGCAGCTTCGGTAGCGAACTGGCTGCTGGTGAATCAGTCAGGTGATTCAACGACGGTTCCAGCGGCTTGCATCTGGTGAAGCCTTTTGACACCGGTGGTTGTCTCTTCAGAGATCTTGTGGTCTGCGAACTCGACAAAGGCTTGATTCCGATTGGCATCAACGTTGCACTTGGTGTTGACTATCGTACCAAAGGGCTTGCAGAGTTCAACAGTCCCTGTTTTTCTTTAAGGTCAGTATTGAGATTTTCCCATGACTTGTGCTGCTCCAAAGTTCTGTGTTTCTCCTCATGGATTCATCTGAAGCTGCTCAACATATTTCTCATCCCATCACCGTTACCTTCAATGGCTCAAATTATGATTTATGGTCCCAAGAGATGTGCAGTTTTCACAAGGGATGCCTTCTATGGTGGTATGTGACTGGTGAAATTCCCAAACCTACTAAAATTGTTGATGAAACAGAGGATAAATTTATCGAACGAATAGAAAAATGGGATGGGAAAAATCATCAAATATTGACCTGGTTTCGCAATACTTGTATTGCAAGCATCAAGTTGGAATTTCACAGAGGTACAAGATTTCTTACAAGCTCATTATTCTATTTCTGATGATGTGCATCAGTTTCAGCTCTATAAGTGTCTTCACCGTATGAAGCAGCAACCTGAACAGACCATTCACAATTATGTCTCTGAATTACAAGTTCTTTGGGATCAGTTAGCAGAGTGTGAACCTGAATGGGATAGTACCTCGGCGGCCACTACTTATTCTAAGCTTCGCGATTACCAACGTGTTTGGCATCTTCTGATGACTCTCAGGGATGAGTATGAACCTATTAGTGGTACTCTACTTCATCGTAACCCATTATCCTCCCTTGAAGTTATGATCAAAGATTTGCTCTCTAAAAAACTCGACTAAAAACACTTCGAGATGAGCGATCCTTACTATCTACTGATGTTGTTCTTGCTACTCCGAGTATGTATACTACTTCTTCAACTTCCTCTAAATCCTCAAAATGGAGATACTATTTCTGAGTGTCGTCGCTTGCAAGCAAAAAAGGTGTTTGGACAGAAGTCCTCATCCATGGGTTCTCAAGCTTCGAGTTCTATTGCCACTGCTTCCACAGAGGATTCTTCTGATAACACCTCTCCAAAATTTTCTCTTCAAGAACTCCAAGCCCTTCTTCACCAGCTCCAACCTGCTTCTGGTATGCCTTTTAATTCAGTCTTGTCCGTCACCCCAAATACTACCTCATCATGGTATTTTGATTCTGCCTGTAGCAATCATATGACATCCAATTCATCCATGTTTACTTCCAAGTCACATCCTTCTATTGCACCAATTGTTCATACTACCGATAGTTCAACTTAACTGTCAAAAGTGTAGGAACTATTTTTACACCTCGTTTGTCACTACCTAATACTTTTTTGGTACCTCAATTATCTCTAAATCTTATATCTGTTGGACAACTATGTGAACTTGGTTTTGAAATACATTTCTCAAGCCATAGTTGTACTGTGCAAGATCCACAGACAAGGAAGACCATTGGGACAGGTCGTAAGGTTGGGAGACTATTTGAGCTATCATCTCTTCAATTACCATCTCTTGTTGCTGTTGTCACCTCTGGCGTCTGGCATTCTCGTCTTGGTCACATTTCTACCTCTAGATTAGGATCTTTAATTTATAATGGATGTTTGGGTCCTTTTAAAACAACACCCTTTGATTGTGTTTCATGTCACCTTTCCAAACATCATGCTTTGCCTTTTAATATAAGTGATTTTGTTTCTTCTGCACCTTTTGATCTTATTCATTCTGATATTTGGGAACCTTCACTTCATAATACCAAGGGTGGTTTGCGTTATTTTGTGATCTTCATTGATGATCTCTTGATATACATGGATTTACCTCATGCGTAATAAATCTGAATTACTTGCAATTTATATTCAACTTGCCACCATGATCAAAACTCAATTTTCCTCTATCATCAAAAATTTTCGCACTAATAATGCCATCGAATATAGAGATTCTATCCTTACCCAATTTCTTTCACAAAATGGAACCATCATTCATAGATCTTACCCCGACACCTCTCAACAAAATGGGCATGCAGAATGAAAACATAGGCATATTCTTGATATTGTTCGAGCTCTTTTAATCTCTTCCTCTTGTCTTGAACGTTTTTGGGGGGAGGCAGCCCTCACTGTTGTTTATACCATCAATCGCATTGCTTCTCCTGTTATTGGTAACATTTCTCTTTATGAATCATTGTATGGTCATTGTCCTAATTACTAGTCTCTTCGCGTATTTGGTTGTGCTTGTTTTGTTCTATTACAACCTCATGAACATACCAAATTGAAACCAAAAGCACGTTTATGTTGTTTTCTCGGGTATGGTATTAAACATAAAGGATATCGGTGTTGGGATCCTCTTTTCCAACGACTTCGCATATCTCGTCATGTTACTTTTTGGGAACACAAAATGTTCTCAAGTTTCTCCCCATTTTGAGTTACCACGACATCTTCATATTTTTTTACTGATCCTACTATTTCACTTTTTCCTGATGATTTACCTACAGGTCCGACTACTTCTTCCTCTAATAACTCTAATAGTACTGCACAACCTGCAACCTCTCCTAATGCATCTAACTTGGCTATGGAACCCCCAGCTCTATCTCCTTCTGAGCCCTTGATTCCTCCTGCTGAATTAGACCCTGATCATTTTGATGCTCCACTCCGTCGTTCTGGTAGGGTCATTAAACCTTCCATTCTTCTTCATGATTTTCATTGTTATTCTACCATTGTTTCTTTATACGAGCATCGTACCTATCGCAAGGCTAGTACTGACCCTTTATGGCAGAAAGCAGTGGCAGAAGAAATTCAAGCTCTTACATGCACTCATACTTGGGATTTAGTTGACCTGCCTCCAGATAAATCCATGATTGGTTGTAAATGGGTCTACAAAATCAAGACCCGGGCAGATGGTTCAGTTGAAAGGTATAAAACTAGATTGGTAGCAAAAGGGTTCACATAGGAGTATGGCATTGATTATGAGGAGACTTTTGCCCCAGTAGCCCATCTCACTTCTGTTTGCAGTCTTATTGCGATTGTTGCAGCTAAACACTGGCAGCTATTTCAGATGGATGTTAAGAATGCTTTTCTCAATGGAGATCTTTTTGAAGAGATTTATATGCAGCCCTCTCCTGGTTATGATCATCTCCCTAATCAGGTTTGTCGTCTTCGTAAGGCTCTATATGGACTTAAGCAAGCGCTTCGAGCATGGTTCTCCAAATTTAGCTATAATGTTTGTTAGTTTGGTTTTTAATCTAGCACTCATGATCATGCCTTGTTCATCCGTAAAACCTCTCAGGGTTGTGTACTTCTCCTTTATGTGGATGACATGATCATTACTGGCGATGATTTGTAGGGCATTTCCGCTCTTAAGACTTTTCTCAACAAACAGTTTGAAATGAAAGATCTTGGTCAACTAAATTATTTCATAGGCATTGAGGTCTCCTCTAACCAATTAGGATATTATCTGTCTCAGTCCAAGTATGCCACTGATCTTGTTTCTCGTGCCAGACTCCCTGATAGTAAGACTATTAACATTCCGATTGAGCCTAATGCCCATTTTCAGCCACTAATGGTACTCCTCTCAGTGACTGCACCTTATATCGGCAACTAGTTGGCAGTCTTGTATACCTTACTGTTACTCGTCCTGATATTGCGTATGTTGTCCATATTGTGAGTCATTTCATGGTAGCCCCTCGCACTACTTATTATGCTGTTGTGCTTTGTATCATCCGTTATGTCAAGGGCACTTTGTTTCATGGACTTCACTACTCTAGTTCTTCCTCTCTTCATTTGATCACATATTCTGATGCTGATTGGGCCAGTGATCCTACTAATAGACGCTCCACTATTGGTTATTGCTTCTTTCTTGGCGATTCTCTTATATCTTGGCGTAGTAAGAAGCAAACGGCTGTCTCTCGTTCCAGTATTGAAGCTGAATATTGAGCTCTTGCTAACACTACCTCTGAGCTATTATGGTTACGATGGTTACTCCATGACAAGGGAATTACTCATTCATTTGCAACCTCTCTTTATTGTGACAATCGTAGCACCATACAAATTACCCACAATGATGTATTTCATGAGCGCACTAAGCATATTGAGACTGATTGTCACTTTATTCGTCATCATGTGCTCGAGGGTACTGTTCGCCTTATTCCTGTCCCTTCACAGGATCAGTCTGCAAATATATTTACCAAAGCTCACTCTCTTCTTCGCTTTCGTACTCTAGTTGGCAAACTCTAGATGACTGATACATTACCATCTTGAGTTTGAGGGGGGATGCTAGCGTATTCCATCAGATTTAGTATTCTATCTTTATCTCTAGGAGAGATAGTTCTATCGAAACTAGTATCATTATCCCCTTAATTCTAGGAGATATAGTTCCACTCCAATTAGCTATACATATCTTATTTCTTTCCTTTTTGTATCCCAATTTAGGTTGCCGACCTGTTCTCTGGTTGTATCCCAAGCTTTATTATAAATAGGTTGTAACCTATTGAATTCATAATTAAGAGAAATATTATTTTCTCCATTTATTTTCTTTGTTTTTTGTGTCAGCTCGGCTGGGAGGGGATTTCCAAGATAACATCCTTATCGCTTGATTAAAAAAAAAAAAAAGAGGATTTATACACGATATATGGCAAAAACTGGTATTGAAAGCTTTTAATGCAATAATATAACGATTGAGAAGAAGAAAATTAAAAAAAAAAAGGTATGAAATGGAATGGTTAGAATTGCCTTTATATAATATTATCCATACTACTTACTGTGACTGGGTCTTATTTTCTAGAATTTTCGTTGGACAGAATTTACCTCTTGATCTTGAGCTATCATGGGAGCAAATTTGTATTTTAATAATAAAAGCTTTAATTGAGACAGTAAACCAAATGAACAACATTTATGAATATAAATTTAATTAAGACCTCATCAATATTACGATTAAAAGTGTAACAAAGAGTGGAATTTTTTGTTTTACTAAAATACCCCAATTTTTTAATTAGATCCCTCCCTCATTGTAAGGACAAAAATGTAATCTGAACAATCATTTTTCTCATCATTCAAATCCCTATTATTAAGTCTTATAATTAAGGTATTAACTCCCAGTAACATTAATTGAACCTTTTTCTTGACTTCAACACATCTACTTTTGAATTTGGTCTCTCCACTTGTGAGGGAACAAAATATATTTGAACTACTACATTTATCATCACTCAATTCCCTTTCATTAAGTCTCATATTTAGGGTATTAACTCCCATTTTTCAATAATTAACTCTTATATTAATTGGCCATAGTAAAAAAATAAGTTTGTGCTAAAGAATAATTGCTTTTATTGATGATAAAAGTAAAATAAAAATTTTAAATCAACTCAAAACAGAGTTGCTATCCTAGCTATTTGGTAGCAAATCAACAATATAACCTTTTAGGTTAAATGTATAAACCCTTGATGTCATAACTAAATAATAATAAAAAGTAAAAAAAGAAGAAAACAAACAAGAGTATAAAAATACAAAAAAAAAATGTAGAAGACATTTGAACGCATCTCTAATATCATATATTTATCATATTAAACAAAATTAAGTGTAATAAACAAGAATAAAATTATAAAAAAATTGGGAAACATATTTTGAGATTGTCACTGCTGCAAGTTAGATATTTTTTAATAGAAAGGGAAAAATGGGGAAGATGGGGCAAGCGTTTTTGCTCAACAAGGGATACTCCTAGTATTTCTTAAAGTACTAGTGGGCAAAGACGGGAAGAAAAAAAAAACTTATTAAGCAAGAAACCACCCAGATATGAGTCCTGATCTCCTACCCACGAAAACTCTCCCATGGTTATCGTAGCCACACATGAAGAACATCTCATCCTCTGCATAGTATTATGCAGGGGGAGATGTTCCCAATTCACGGGTACAGTGTATAGTGGGTAGGCATGGGCAGGAGATCCGGAGTCCCCAGAGAAGCTTTTTCTAAATTTCTGTTTAACAATCGCTTTTTGGGGGATGCTTTTGGCTTCTAAAACGCAATAAGAAGTGCTTAATTTAAACCCCGCCAAATGCAGCCTTAAACCTTACTCAGTTAAATTCAATTAGATTCAACTTGGAAGGAGCATAAATATAAATATGTAAAGTACAAATTCTTGTATTTTTACATTATTTTTGTAATGCAAATATGTAGAGTTCAAATCTTTGCAAATCATATTTTGTATTTATTTGTACTTTAACAGTATGCTTGGTTTGAAGGAAAAAGTAGAGAAAGGAAAGGAAAGATAGGAAAACCTTTACAGATCTTGTACGGCTTTCCTTATCTTTCCCTTCCTTTCGCTACTTTCCTTCAAATCAAACACAGCCTAAATAAAAAACAAATGCCTTAATTAACATAAATCCAATTGAACCGCACGGGGACCAGCTTTAGACAATTCAGAAGTTTGAAACTTTTATCAAAAATTAAAAACAAAAAAAAAGGAGTTTGAAACTATAAAATCATGCCAATACCAAAAGTTCAGAGATCCTCATCAGCAATTCAAATGTTTGGATTAGTTAGATTACAAGGTGACCTAGCTAATTCCATTGCAAATGCAAGTTATCCTTTGATTAATCATAAAATTAAATAACAATGCATTTTCTTATAGGTCTGTTGGTGCTGCTGCAGAAGTTTTCTCTCTATATAACCTACTGATGGTTCTGTAAAATCAAGAGAAAATGAACAAAATTAAGATTAAAAAGAAACTCAGAGCATAATAACTTACTGATGATTCTGTAAAACGCCTAATTGTTTGTGGAATCTTTAAAAAATAATTTTTCCAAACGGTAAGTATGCACAGAAACCGAAGTCCACTTTTGTCATTCTAAATGCATACATAAGAGCATGAGAGAGGAACCGCTGAAGTGGTGCCTATATAGCAGCATTTATTAAATAAATGCCCACTGAACCAAACACCCTCTTAAAATCTGCTATGAGAAATGCAACCATGCATAAAAATTAATGAACTCAGATGGAATAAGCAAGTTTAACATGCCTAAACTAGAAAAAGAAGGTTAAAAACTAGCTAGAAGGTTTGAATAACCCAGATAGGAGAAGGAAAAATCCACTTTAACTGGATTGGGTAATATGGATTTACAGTACCATCTTTGAATTTTTTTTGGAGAAATACGGACAGGCCCATTGCAGATTTTTGAATCCCACTGCAGAACTGTAAACATTCAAAATGTCAAATACCCCCACTCTACACAAAAATGTCCGCATATTGGCATCAATTCCGAGTTGGCACCTACCCCAAATGTACTTGGGCCTAAAAATTCTGACCCTGGGCTGAGCATCATTCTACCTATTTTTTTGTCAAACATTACCATATCTTGAATGTTGAAGATGCAAAATCGTGACCTAAAAATTTACTATCGAAGATGTCCAGTGCCGAATGTTCGTCAGGTCTCTATTATTATTGAGATCTGCTTTGCCAGGCCCGTTCGAACAATGGCGGATTAGCTGGAGACAAAAGCATACACACCCGGTTGAACATACCAGTGTTCAATACAACTGAGTTTCAAATAGGGCCCACATTGAGCAATGGTATGTTCAACCATGATAGGTAATTCAGCCGTGTGTGTATAATTTTGTCTCTATCTCATCCCAACGGGCTAAGAAGCAAATCTGGATATTTGCCACCGCACAAATGGTAGACCCGTAATCATATTCATATGGCATGATTTTGATGTCTGAGGGACTTGTGCGATGTATGTGCTGAAAGTTTGTTACAATACCCATTATAGCCTTGCATTGGAAATATCTCCCCATAAAATAAAGCACAGAAGTACGAAAATGTTTCTGACATGATTTTCAAAATCAAACCAGACCGGAAGCTTTCATGTCAAAAAATAAATAAATAAAAAAATGGCTAAACTATAAAATGTTTCCTCTAAAGCTTTCATGTCAAAACCTTTACTCCTTTGGTGGTCTTTATGGTACCATCTATTCTGTATTGCAACATTATTTGCGTGAAGAGATTATGTTGTTCTGATCTGAACCGCAAATCTATGCAAATCTAAACAGGATAAAAATTTTGCACTTGGTTTAGATCTGATTATGCTGTTCTCAAATATGTACAGTGCAAATACATAAAATAATAATACAAAATAGAAGATTGTGTACTCTTTGTACCCCTTCCAAACGGATCAGCTTAATTATGATTTGCACATTCCTACTTGATGTAAAATTTGTACTTTTTAATTTGTCTCGTTTCATTGACCATGCATGCAAATTTTACATTTAAAAATTGATCAAAAATTTGAATCATTTTCTCCTGCGCTAGTTTTCTTTCATACAAAGTGGGGATCAAATGATTCACATAATTTTATTTCCTATGTCTTCTAATTAGGGTTGTAAACGGATCGGATTCAAATTCAGATACTGCTATCCGAATTCGAATCCGATTAGAAAATTCGATTAATTAATTATTATAGATAATTAATAAAAATAAAAATAAATATTTTATTAATATAAAGTATATAAATATATAAATTATATAAAATATTTTATATATTATATACAAGAATTAAATAATCAGTCAAATTCGGATATTTATTGAAACGAATTAGATCATATATGAATTCGAATCCGTTTAACTATTCGGTAAGAATAGGATATCCAAATTTGATTGATTATGTAGTCGAATTATCCGAATTCGATTCGATTATATTAAATATCGAATTCAAAATCGAATTTTAGAATACCATTTCTACTCCAAATCAAAAACAAAAGTAAAATGAAAAGAATAGAGCTAGCCTTCCTTCATCATTCCCTTTCATAAAAAGTATATCAGAATTTACATCAGCCAAATTCTCACTCCCATGCATTAATATCGGTGCAAATTTCATTTGGATTGCGAACAAATAGTTGAGATCAAGGCTAAGTCGAATGGAATGGATTTATACTGTAAATAGCTCTTAATTTAATTTTGATTCCACATGGAAAGAATCATATTTTATTTAAAAAATAGAAAAATCAATATTCAGTACATACAGAAGAATTAAACAACAAATGTATATATATGATAAGACCATATCACACAAACAGGAACAATGGGTTGAATTATAAGATTACCCCTCAAATAAGGAGGGATCAAGAAAATAAGACAGAGCCAAAGATCATTACCCAGGAAACAATTGTTACTGGGTAATTCTTATTCAAAGGCATTAATATATATTAATTGAGATGGTAGCCAGGGAGGGATGTATATATCCAAGCTAGCCAAGCTTAATTAGATCAACTAAGCTTGATTTTGAGTTTATTGATGATGTCCTCCTCTACTTGGAAAGCCTTAGTCAACACTTGATTGGGGATGGTGGGGGTCGAAGCAAAGAGAGTGTTAGGTAAGATGACAGCCCCGGGCAGCTGGCTGTTGAAGGTGGTGAGTGCCAAAGCCTTTCCCTTACCGACGTTGCGCTGAAAGTGCACGAGCCCCTTGGGTATCACAAACATCTCTCCCACTGTCAAGACCTTGGAGTGGAAAACATTTTCAGTGGTGACAAACCCAACAAGCAGCTTACCCTTAACGACCACCCCCGCCTCAGTCGCGCGCGGATGAGAGTGAGGAGGGTTGATTCCACCGGGCGCAAAGTCGACGCGGTTCATGGATAGCCCCAGGGTGTTGAGCGCCGGGAAGGCAAGCACGTTGCCTGCAGTCACGTTCGATCCAAAGCGGTTGTTTGTGTTCCCTTCCTTGGTGAACCCACTGAAGAAGAAGTCGTCGGAAGTGACCTGAGCTGCAGGCTTGCAGGGGAACCCATTCACAGATGGCTTTCCTTTCATGTCCGCAACGCAGAAATCTTGGAGAGGATCGGAGTCGGAAGAAAGGGTAGGTGAAGGCAGGAACGCTGCTACTATCAGGAGGAGAAACAGGTAGACGGGACCTACTGTTCTTGAAACAGCAAGCTTGCTGGCCATGGCGTTTGTTGTCCTTAATTAATTTGTCAAGACTAAAGACTAATGGGGTGGTGGTTGTTTCCTGAACCTCCTGATCTTGATCTTTCAAGGTGTGTTCAGCGATGGAGGATTGCTTTCCTTATATAATAGCAGAAAAAACACAGGAAAAGTGGATGCACAAAGAAATTAAGCCAGATTAGGTAATCCTCTCAAGTCTCGAGTTGAAATGGTCGTAGCTAGCTTAAGCTCAGAAAGGAAGGTTCTTCTCCTCCAGAGTCCAGACCAGTTTTAAAGACCTCTTCTTTAAAGCAAAATTCCTGATCCAGACAGAGTGATGTTTGACTTTGTAAGGTTTAATTAAATGCACAAGCATGACAAAATGAGAGAGATCTTTGAATTTGTTCAGAGGAGGTTCTAGATGTAAGACACCTATATAATTCGTTGTATGTTATTTATACACAGTTATGATCATTTAATTAAGAGGATTATGTGATTGACAGACTGAGATTGGGTCTCCAAAAGAACAATTCGTTTTTCGTGATGGATCAAGTCTCTTCGTTAATTTGGACGACCCAGTCGTATTGAGACCAAATCTCTGCAAATGTAAAGTTTTCGACATTAGCAAATGGCAAATCTTACTTCTGTGTGGAACAAGCTGCACTTGATCAAATTCAAAGGATGATTTGCAGTCTGATCTTACTGACTGTCAAGCCATCAAGTCTCGTTGTGATGATGCTAATCTACCCAAGCAGATGCTGGTCGATCTTTTAATTGTTTACATATAATCTGTTATCTTTTTCCTATCAAGGTTATTTTTCTATCATTCAAAACGTGTGATTCAAGAAATTGTTGACAATCACTCGCTTATCTCTCGGAAGTCGGAACTATGTTTTGCAACAAAGAAATCCCTGAACTTCTACATTCTAGCACCTTCCTCCCTCCCTTCAAACCCCAAACTACACTTTTGGTTTTGTTTTCCTAAAACCCTAACTCTCACATGCTTCTCCCAAGTCCCAACTTTCTTTTTGACAAAGTTCATCTTGTAGTCTTGTAGACACTCCTCAAAGAACAATCATCTCAGAGGTGCCTTCAGAACAAATCAAGGTTTTTAAAATCAGATCAGATAAAGAACCGTTTTAGGAATTGGTTCGAATTCAACGATCCAACTGTCCAGTTTGAACGAATGACCCATTCTAACTTTAAAAAATAAATAAAATAAAAAATGATAAAAAAAATCATTATCCGAATTGACTGTTCAACGGTTTAGCTGCCCAGATCAATAGGGCCACTGACTAAATCAACATTTTTTAAACTGGTTCCTGGTATTCGGGTCCAACCATCCGGTTCAATCCGGTTTTGAAAACCATGGAACAAATAAAGCTCTCTCAACTTTCACCACAAACTAAGTTTGGAGGTTAAATGTTTATAACGGTGATGAGTGATGACATCGATGGCGATGATGATGTTTGATGAAACAGTCAAACATGGACCAATAAAAAACATTGTCATTTTGAATAACTTGCGAAAACTTCTACATTTTTGGATAGATATAAAAATAAATTGATATTTCAAGTAAAAAATAACGCTAAAAACTCTCCTCACAAGATAGGTTGGACCAGGAAACCGAGGTTTTGCTTCTGTTTCTAATTGTAGCATAAATTAAGACGGCTTCAATTTGTTTCCTTCGGACTTACCTCAAACCAAAAGAAAGATAGCATAAAACTTTATCCGGTGATGAGAGATGAACTTCGTCCATAAGATCGATGGTTCTCTTTTCAGACTTTAGACTTCATAATTTACACAATCGCAATGGATATAGTGTTTGAATTTTTTTTGTACACATGGCAATCGAGGCCATCTTCGGTTCAATTCTTATTCCCATTTATCAATTCGGACAAAAATGGGTAAAAATGAACATAATGAGTGGTCATGAATCAAATGCTTTTTTTTTTTTTTTTTAAATGAATTATTTTTGTGGCAAGGATGAGAATAAATTCTGAACCCATTTGGTTATACATTTCATTTTCATTCATTCTTTCTATCAACCAAAATAGTAATATAGGTTTACTTATAATACTCGTTAGTAGATACATAGGAGAAACATGCACGACTCACACCAACAAAACATAAATCGACCATGTGGGTCCTACATCAATAACACCTTTTGCATTTGGCTGCATAGAGAAAATATAAAAGAAAATTTTAAGTAAGCAATTAATACCTATTAAAAACTAATTAAAAGAAGTTGTGTAAATGAAGAAAAGAGCTTGCAACTTCAAAATAGAAATGGAATTTAAAAATTATAAAATTAAGTACAGGAAGAAGTACAAAATGTATAGTAATTTGATTAAATTGAAAATAGTATATTCAATAAAGATAATATATTAAGAAAGTCATAAAATATGGTAAAACATCATAAAACAGTGCCTCATAGAAGTTCTATGCTGGTGCCTGGCGGTCATAAACTACCAACCAAGGTTTCAAAAACCCTCTGAATGGATTTTTACCAATAAATAACTAACGGTCAATGTCTATTAGCATAAGTTTTCACAATAGATTACCGGATATACTAGCATACAACTTATTTTGAAGAATGAGAATGATAATGAGCAATATGAGGCACCATTTTTTTCATGCTACAAATTAGCTCCAATTTCATGTCATGAGTTTATTTTTCATTCTAAAATGAATGAGGCCTAAGGCAAGAATTTTGTAACCAAATCATCTAATGCTATTATTTTTTGCCTAGAATGAATAAGAATTGAAAAAAATGAGGCTCATAGCAATGAACCAAACATGGCCAAAGTTGACATAGTAAGTATCATCCAATTGACCACATCACTCGATCTTTCTCGAATAAAAAACCAAAAGAAAAAATTGCTCCTACACAATGGGAGGCAAAAAAGTCTATGATGTTGGGAAGATATACTGAAAAGAATTTGACCAATCAAGACCCCTATGAATTTTGATGAAAACACACTTGATAGTTTACTACTTCTACGATGTTGGTTGATTGGTTATAAGTTTTCTTGGGATCATGTATTTCCAGCATCATATTGAACCTATAGGTGGAATGCATCCTACCAAATGTCTTGTATATATCTAGGGTTTAGGGTTTAGGATTTAGGTATGAAAACCACATTTTTTAAAGCCAAGAGATGGTCGAACCAAGTCGGAAGCATTGGTCTAACCAAAAAAGAGTGAAATAAAGCTCACCTTTCTTTTGCTACATGGTAAACATTATAATCACAAGCTATGAAACAATGTCCATAAAGCAATAATGTATTAAAAATAGATATGTGGTTATACCCTATCAGTTGTCCAAAAGTGACAGGTTTGGCAATTCAATCAAGTGGTTTGCCTGTTGTAATGCCCAAAACCATTCAAAACCTCATTACAAGAAAAACGATCAAAGTCGGTGGTCCTTAGGCCTTTACACTATCGCCTTAGATCTAAGGTACGTGGCGGTCAAGCATCCGCCCCCTTATCAGTTGTCGCCCTAGATTAGGACCGCCAACTTAGATGCAAAAGATCACATGGTTTGTCGAAAACAACTCAAATTGATCTGTAGTGGCGGTCACACCGAACCACTGGCTTAGCATTAATAAGGCAGCAATTTTGACCACTGGCTCAGGTACTAAAAGACCACCATCGTAGATTTTTGTCAAACTCTCATGTGTCCTTAGGTGGCGGTTCGAATCGTCGACTTTGATACTATATGACCGCTGCCTTAGGTTTTGTCAACGTCACTTGTATAATTTGGCGGCAATCTAAACCGCCAGCTTATATACCATATGACCACTGCCTTAGGTGTTGTTTGTGGCTAAACTGGAAGTTGCATGACCGCTGACTTAGATCTTTATATATATATATATATCAAGTTAATTCTAACATTGTTTTTCACCTACACCTTCATTGATTCATCACTTTAATACCTGCCTATTACAAATCTCATGAAAATTGATACATAAAAACAACTTAAATAAAAAATGTATTAATTTAAAAATTAATTATTATTATTATTATATCCAAAACAAATTATTAAAATACAATATCTAATTGACGTACAATGTTCAAGGACCTAAAAAAATCAATGTTGTATAATATAACACATCTTCCTATGCAAATCCACTTAACATAATGGTCAAACCTGCAAATAATAACATATAAATTATTAGAAAATGTAAAATAGATGAGGTATTAATAGAAAAATGTATAGAAATAGACATTCAGTTGCACAAAATATTAAAATGAGGCCACCCATGCATTTCTCTCATAGTACAAGGACTTTAAAGCCATTAGTAATGGTACTTCTCTTAGCACTACCCATTAGTAACAAATTTCATTTAGTAGATGTGCTAAATTCATAATTTCTTTCAATGCAAATCAAACAAATACCTGATGGCTTCTTGAATGATAGAAGAACATGCCAAAAAGCTCCCCTACAATTCTTCCAAATCTAGTGATGACAATGCAAGCATTGAATATGGCAAGAAGAAACAACCAGAATGTTGGCATTGGATATGGCAAGAAACAACCAGAATGTTGTCCAAATACAGACCCCTACATATAGAAATTATCTTAGCAAGACCAATATGTTATATAAAATTATAGGAACTCAAGTATGGAATTTTAAAGAAGTTGCCTCCTATTACCTTCTAACCTTAGCCAAGTACAAGGCGGTAGTTCTCTTGGGAAGCCTGGGTCAATTGATCATAGGGGGAGCCATAAGGGGCAATGATGTTAACATCTTAATGAGCTATTCAGTCCTAGCTGAAATTGGTAGCTTATTGAGAGTTGAACTTCTAGCACTGTTATAAGGGTTGATAGTTGTGAAGAACATTTGCAAGAATGAGATATTTTGTTTAAGATTATCAAGTTGTGATAGATTGACCACAATCAAAATCACTCTTGGAAAAGCATTAACTTTTTATCTTACAACGTTTAATGTTTGTTCAGCTGGATTTCCAATACTGCCAACAACTTAAAAGATAATCAAGCAAAGATGGAAGTGAATAAGAGTGGATTAGATTGTAGAATACTATGTGGACATCTATGTTGTCCTACTCTTAATCAACTAATGAACAATGTGGATAGTAGATCCCCTGGTAATAGCTTCCTTGTATGGGATTCCAACATTGAGTTCACAAGTGTTCGGGTTATGGTTAAACTGGACTCGGGTGCCACATGTCATCTCCGTGGCCGCCTTATCACTTTAGTCACATTGGCACAACATCATAAGATAAGCATGACTTTAGTCATATTGGCACCACGTCGGGGATTAGGTCTTATCCCGAAGATCTTAGCGAACAACATCATCCCGACAACCCTGGAAGCCCCATCTGACTAAGAAACGGATCTTTGGCTATAAAAAGGTAACTCCTGCTCAAGGTAAGGGATTCAACTTTTTACTTCCTAGCATGTGTACTGTTACTCTGCTCGGACCAGCACTGTCCTCTCACCTACTTGGCTCGACCACCCACCATTCTTGACTAACTTGAGTGTCGGAGTACCTACCCGAGAAATAACTCCTCGAGCCTTTAACCACTTTCTTGGTTTCAGATCTTGTTGCGTAGCTTCGTTCTTCCACCTCGGCTCTACCTAATTGGCATGATTATGTGACTGCGATCTCAGTTCAAGAAACACCTTCAATCGAGCAACATCAACAAAAATGACAAAATAAGTCAAACTTCATTAAGGAAAAGAAGTACAAATTACATATTAGGTTCCAAAGAAAAGATTATATTTCAAGAAAAAATGGGTTATGTAATACCCAAATTCAAGAATACGACATTCATAGCAAAATCGAAGAAAATAAAAGGCAAATACTTTTCTAGCTAATTTGGTTAATAATTACTCAATACATGAAGTTTTCTATTATTTTATTAATTAAACTTGTTCTTGAAAAAGGGGGAAATGAAAATTAAGATGACATAAAGCCCATTACCCAATGTTGGTCCCAACTATTTGGGGTCTTGGGAGGGGTAGCCTGGATATGGTCCTAACTTTTGGCATTTAATTATTTGCACAATGGCCAGTCTCAAATTTGAACCCAGGTTATTCTCATGCTTGTTAGCATGACATCTTACCATTAAACCAAAATAGTGGCCCCTAAAATTAAGATGGCATTTGGTATCAAGAAGAGAAACAATCTAGGGTAACCAAATCCTAATAAATGAACTAAAAATTATGGTAAAGTCAATAAAAGAGAAAATTGTTTTCCTCAGAATTGGAAAAAAGAACTTTGCTACAAGAAGAGAGTTTCCTATCTTGAAGTAACTGGTTGCATACCTGAAACTGTAAAGAATTCCTCAAGATCATCAACAAGCATCGGAACATAAATTCCATTACATCATGCATGTCTGGAAGTGGTTTTACATAGAATGGGGCCTTTATTGTGGTTTACTGGATTTGAAATGAACCCAAAAATCTTTGTATCAGTGTTTCTTCTAGGCTAAATATAGCAGCAATTTTTAATTTGTTTTGATCTCAAACAGTGAATTCTAAAAGTTTTCCACAACTATCATGAGCCTGCTTTCAAACAGGCATCTTTTTACCAAGCTTACTTAATTTCATATCTAAATCTTAGGATGAAATCACTTTTTAAATGGCAATACAATATGAAAATGGAAGGATGAAAACATCTTTAATGAAAATAAATGATATAAATGACCCAAGCATACAGATTAATTAGAAAATTACAGCTTCAGATACTAACTCAATCTGGTCAAGTCATTAAGAAGCATTGTTAGTATGTTCTCATTAGAATTTCACTTTGGTACATAGGAACAAAAGAAGGTAAAAGGCATAGAATCTATACATATCGATTTGGACACAAATCCAACAGACCCAAGCCTGTAATGTTTGCATTGGATTATGTTGTCAATAGTTCCTACAGTGTCACCAATCTTGAAAGCTCCAGCTTGAATGCCTCCAACAGTAGCAGGGCCAATAATAACCTACAAGAAACATAAGAACTAAAGTAGAAAAAAAAGGATAAGGGGAAAATGAAAAAGAAAGATCAACCCAATAGCATTATGCCAATTGCCTCCATTTGTGAATAAGCATTTGGCTTTTGGCCATTCTTTGTCAGAATCATTTGACATGAGGATAATTCAATAAGTTATTGAAAGTTTGCAACTGAAACCTAAAAGAAATCCCCAACACTAATTCAAAACAGTCTTTTTAAACTCAGTTAAAACTTGTGACTAACTATAGAACACTGTGCCAACTTATTGTATCATTCATTAAAGCATCAAGTATTCAGTTATTCTATATGTCAAAATATTGGAATTTTATTATGTAATGCAAAAGACGTTTAAATGAATCTAAAAATTATCTTTTTAAACTCACTAATAGCTTGTGACTAACTATAGAACACCATGCCAACTTATTGTGTCACTCATTGAAGCATCCAGCATTCAATTATTCTATGTCCAATCAACTGTTTGGCATCTGATTCTAGAACACCTTCAGCTATGATAGTCACAACTCTAATGGTTGGTTGTTTCAAAGTAGACATTTAAGAAGCACCAACACTGTAGAAAGCAAAATAGTTATAGGAAGACTTGTATATTCTAATTTATCGATATTGGGTTTAGAGTTTGAGATTTATTCATTTTCCTTCAATAAAGTAAAAACAAGCAATGAAGTTCAAATGCACTGAAACTTTGCTTACAAATTGAAGGCAAACTTCACACTTGGAATGATGCAAATCTTTGAAACAAGGCAAGAGGTATTGATTTTTCCCTCAAACACTACTAGAAAAGTGACCTTTAGCAGTGCTAGAAAATGCCGCTAAATATAGGAAAAAGCGCCGCTAAAGGCTATAGTGGCATTTTTAAATTGCACCACCAGTACCTATGTCAGTAAAGGTTTTAGCAGCGTTTATTCAATTTTTAGTGGCACATAAATAAATGCCAGTCAATCTGACTTTTAGTGGCGTTTATTCAAATTTTAATGGCACTAATATAAATGCCAGTCAAACATATTTTTAGTGGCATTTTTCATCCTTTAGCAGCAGCTTCAAATGTCATTTAAATTTAACAATGGCATTTATTGTCACATTTAGTGGCAACTCTTTGTGCCACTAAATAGCAACCTCTATAATGGCACTTATAAGCACCACTACAAGGTCATCTATAGCAGCATTTTTAAATGCCATAAAATATTTACCTATATAAAGGCATTTTTAAATGCCACTAAAAAGTCTTAATGATTCCATTCATTTAGGCTTTAGCGACGTTTACAAATGCCGCTAAAGGTCTATATATATGCTTAAATATAAATGAAGTAACAATAAAAATGTTGCTTATTATATAGTGCTAACAGAACCTTTATCACTAACTACTAATTTCATCATGCAAATTTGAATTCAATGCATGTTGTATATTTAATAAAAGAAAAAAATTAAATAATTACAAATTTTAACCAAATAAATCATTTTTAAATTAAACTAGTTCATTATTAAATGTTCATATATACAAATGTCACTTTGAAGTCAAATCCAATAATAGAGATTTTCAAAACCAACAAAAATTGTACTTCAAAACACAATACATTTAAGCAAATTATCCTGCTCTATGCTTTTTAAAATTCTCCATCATAGTCAAAAGTATCTTCAATATGCTCCTTGTCAACAATTTCCTAAAAAAGCAATTATATCATATTATAAAAATTAGTCAATTAACATAAAACTGGCTATTAAAGAAGATGTTATAAATTAATCATTATATATTTATAGTGTTATGGATACCCTATTGATTAAGTGTTATGCAATCAGATATTGAATAAGTGTCATGCAAACCATGTTGATAAAAATAAGTGTTATGAGCTAATAGTTGTGTAAACATTGCTGCATTGGTTTGGTAGCGAACCTACATCCATTGGAGAAGATTATTTGAAAGAGTTTCCACCACCAATATGTTTGAAGTATAAGATAAATCTATGAGCTAATAGTTGTGTAAACATTGCTGCATTGATTGGAAAAGTAAAAGCAGCATGGTACCTAAGACAACCTAAAGTTCACCCCAAAATCAAGTAGAAGCTTCACACGCATAAGACACATACAGGTTGTGGGCCCAATCTGTCTATCAACTTCAGACTCTCAAGGTTAAGCAACTCATGTTTATCAAAGACAAGAACTAGAAAACTCATGGATATGGCTAGATCCACAGCCTGTCATGTGGAACAATGTGATTGGAGACCAACTTCAAGCTACTTTCCACTTATCATATTTTTAGAACTCCAAACTTTACTCCCAGTAGAGGGGCAGCCACCAGAAATTTTATTAATAATCAAAGAAACAAGAGGCCTGATCCACTTATCATCTCTCCATCATCAAGAGCTGGAATTCTGTTTGGGATAAGCTTAGGAGAGGAAAAACTGGAGGTAATCCACATGTATTTTTGTTCAGACCTGTTGAGTGATTTTTGGTTTTCTCCTCTTTCTCTCTCTAACTTCCTCTAGAAGTTTTTTGATTCTAGCATATAAAGACATTATTGACTAAGGAAAACATCAAATTAAATCAACAAGGGTTTGCTATTGATCCATGTACGTTCTTTCATTAATTCTTCCAATACCAAGAATTTGCTATTTCTATAGTTTTTGTAACTCTGCCAAATATTCTAAAAATACCTTCGTTTAGGTAACTGCTGTAAGTTTTGATTACTTCTTGTTCTACCAAAATTCACTCTAAAACTCTACCTAGAACCCTAATTTTTAGAATTTAGGTTTTATTTGGGAAGCATATTTTATGTCCTTGTGTGCATGGCCATATACCTAGGACCTTGTTGAACTTAGTTTCTCCTAAAAATCTCCATTCTATGCCTTCATCCAAAATTTCATTAGTTCCAATAGTATACTTGTTTTGCTCACTTAGAACCCTTTCATAACTTCAGGGCAAATCTTTATTCTTTCAATAAGCCCAAAGAGCCTTCCTAACCCAAATTTTTCTACCTATTAGCATGAATTTATGCCCTGTTAAACCTTTTAACCAGCTCTACAAAATCCACCTAGAGTTGAATCTTTCATATATCAATTGGAATCATTGTAATTAATCTTGCATCAATTAGTTGTAAAAACCACAATCAATTATTAACTAAGAACTGTCATCCATGTTTGGCTATTAGTCCAATTACAACCTTTGATATTTTGACTATATAGGTTTTTTCATTGTCTTGCTAATTTGGAAATTGTTTTTGAAGGGATCGGATATCCATCATATAGACGCCCAAAGATCACGGAATAAAGGGGCGAATTTCAATAATTTCTCTCCCTTCAACTGAGAATCGAATTCCCTATTTAGAAAATCATATTTTTAAAGATCATTCTTGAACCATAAACTGAATCAGATCTTAACCAAAAGGAGTAGGGAGGGATTATACCTGATACGGAAAAGTAGTATCTCCCAATGGAGGTGTTCACGCCCAAGGAAGGATCCAAAATCTGCTCCCACTGAAGATGGCGCAGTGCAGGGTGGAGCAGAATCAACAGTGTTCTTTCAAAAGAACTTGACCCTTCACAAGAGTCAACTGATCTCCTAATCACATTAAGAGTTGCTAACCCAAATTATATTTGGATTAGAAGTCCCTTTAAGTGATAAGGGATAACCCTTATCCTATCTACAGATTAGATCAGCCATTTCCTAATCTAATTAGGAGGCTTTCAAATCTAAATCTTATTTTGATCTTGGACTCTCTAAGTGGATAGAGTCTAGGCCCAATCCTATCAGCTGATCCATCTCAGAATTCGCCCCTTAAGTGACTAATCAAATTAGCCCAGTTCGAAATAGACTTAAGGCCCATTTAAGGTTATGTATTCATTTAACATTTCAATATGTTGCCCAGTTGGGCTTCCATGTATGGCGTAGGATCCAAACATTGATCTACACAACAGCCACATGGGTTCGGCCCAACCTTTGTTACAAGGCCTGGCCGAATACACTGTTAAGGACAGCACACCCCCTGAAACCCATCTCATGGGCTCTATAAGTCCAACACTTACCCCAAGTGGTCCATGGGCCAAGCCACTTTGTAACACCCAGGGACTGTGGGCAGATGCAAGATTAGCCCATCAGGTATTATCCTCAATGGTCTTACACTTAACCTCTCAGCCCATAATGATCATTCACTGCCCGACAAGAGAAGACATCTCCCTCGGCTGTAAGGAACAGTGTTGCACTCTCTCTTGTATGGATCCCGGGAATTAAAACATTTTGCAAACCTTTTAGAAATCATAATATATATACTTTTATATCTCATATAAAATATATTTTGCAAAACAAATCTCAACGATTGAAATCGGCTGCCGACAATCTTCGTTTCCATCAGTAAGAATGCATCACCGATCATTACCCTTGTTCGACAAAGGGGTTGATCTTGTCACTATGATCACCCATTGAGATGAATTCTCAGACTATCCCAACATACCCAGGTTTTGACCCCCGCTAAGGATCTCACTGATTGGTACATCAAAGACAATCCAATCCGACACCTAGTGCAATATCATAATCGAGTCTAGGGGTCAGGTGTAACTTTCCAATTTTGCCCATCAATCTCCAAGGTCCAGGGCAATACTGAAAATCTGGTCCAATTCAAAGATTCAATTAATCATACACTATATGTGCCTAGGGTCTCACCCCGACAGCTGAGACAAGCCACCCCAACCGACTTGATGGCACCATAGTGTCAGCCTTGTCAAGATAGGTCTCCCTAAACCGACCCACTGGCTATGAACATTCTAAACTAACATGAGTCTCATTAAGTGTCAAATTTAAGGGTATTATACAGAAACATACCAAGGGAACATGAATCAAATATGCACTTTTATTCATTTACAATAAACTCATAAAGTACATCATTTTGATTGAAGCTAAGGGCATATAAAATTGTCCAACAGTTATGTCAACCATTGTTAAATTCTAAATGAGCTATGGAATTTAAGTTCTTTTCAGCTTAAGGGTTCAAGGAATTCCAGACTGAAGTTAGTGGGATAAGATGGTTTTCTGTCTATACTATATGTATGTTCAACTAGCTAAATCCACCAAAAGCAATTATTGTAACAATGTAAAGTTTCCAATCCACATATCATAGCTTGCACTCATATGATGGGATAAGAACAACATATTTTATCACTGAATGAAATTTAGCCAAGTAGAAACTTATAAATCATGATTTAAAAAGGATTTGAATAAATGTCAACTCTACCTCTAATGTAGCCTTCGAGACATTGGTTCAATGTTGTGGTGAAGAGATCGAATCAAGTGTTGATGTTGATGTCGCCGATTAGTGCTATATGGTAGATTCATAGTCCATACCCAAACAACCTTCCATAAATGAAGATTATGTGAAGAAAAAACTTATCCAGTCATACAGAACATTATAAATTAGTAAATAAGCTTTTAAATAGATAACCATACAAACCTCAAAGATAAGCTAGAGATTTCTGTAATTAAATTAGATACAAACTAGAAAACCTAGAATATCCAAAAAATTGGCAATTTGCCTAATTTGGAACACATTTCATCAAAATGCCAATCTCTTCCTGTCAGTCATATCTAAGCATCCAGACAAGAATAAAATTCTAGCATCCTAGAAGTTGTGAAGTAAGGAACCAGTACAACAACACAAATTTTAATAAAAAACAAAATAAACTCACATAGCACTTAACAAATTATCCACTAGGATTAGAGTCCCCTATTCCAAATCAGACCATGGGACCCATTCCCTAGCAAAAGCATTAGTTTTTTGAAAGATTTCACCATACTTTCATTGTTTCTGTTATCTTCTCAATATCTCAGCATGAAGCATCCAATAAATATGATATTATTGTTGTTTTTGCATTATCAACATATTCGCCAAAATCATATTTGCCTAAATTTTGAGTAACATTAATCTTATTGTGTCTTGAATAGAATTAGAAATTTATCATAAAACAGAATTATAAACTTTGGAAGAGGGAAAACATGAGAATTTTGCTTGAACCCTCGATAGTTCTCAAACCAAAAGTATCTATATAGATTCCACAACCCAACTTCTACTCAAGCCCATGGCTAGAGAGTTTTGCTCCACACTATCTTTTGGGCAATAAGAGGAATTGGAAAGAGAATACTAGATACTCAAAAACAAGCAAAATTCAGTTCCAACGGTGATGGATCTTATCATAAATTGAATGGTTTGGTCCAGAAATTAAGGATATTCAAATGTATTATGATGGACATGATGAACATATAAGATTATAAATCAAATGGGAGTTCAATCAAACTCAATTTTAACATCTGTCCACTGGGGGACCTAGTCAGTTTTGCAAAGTAGGTAAAGATGGAATGAAATATTATAACCATTCTTATTCTATGCCTGTTGGTTTGGATGATTCACTTATGGCAATAATTGGAATGACACTGATTGTAATAATAGTCAAGGAAGTGTTGGAGATATGGTAAAGAGATTAAGAAATAAAAAGGGAAACTACAATGACACACTATTCCAGCAGTAGTAGACAATAACTTGGACAATACAGACAGGAAGAAACAGAACTTTTGAAGTTAAAACATACTACTCCAGAGGAAGTAGCCTCGAAGAATGTTAATGGAACAATGACATCATGGAGTATGGAAAATAAGGAGTTTAGGAATACTCATCGTTCTGTGCTATTAATGATTGAGTTGGAACGATTTGGTAATCATTGGCTAAATAACATTATAGTGGTCCCATTCTATCTTTAATAAAATACCTTATCTATTAATTGGGAAAATTAAAAAAAAAAAAAGTTTGCCTAAAAGCAGTCTTTTACTAGACTATTCAATCCTCATGTGATAATTTGGTCTCATGGAACTTACTTTAAGTATGCAATATTAAAAATCTTTTGCTTCAAGAAACCCCCAGTAGAGATCTTCTCTGTCAATCCCTAAAACATACACAACAGCTAAGAAAATTAATAAATATTTTCATTTTTCACTGATAAAAAATACTTTCATCCTATTATGAAATTGCTATTACCACTCCCCTTTTTGTTTGAAATTGTCTCCCCTTTAATTTTGTTGAATATCTTGGGAGCAAAATAACCTAAAAAATTCATGTTCCATGATCTTTTTTTATTAATACCCGAAAATATCCAATTAAAAAAACTATTAGAATGAAGGACATATCTTGGTGAATGGAATAGTAAAATCTTAGATTAAAAAATGAGCACAAGTTTAGGTCTTAGACCAGCCACTTCAATAGCAATCAAACTTGCCTTATACATAAAATAGAGTACGTATATTAATGTCAAATTCCCCTATTGGCTGACCTTTGGGTCCATTGAGCTAAACAAACTATGGAGGAATTAAGCACTGAAAGGTATGAATCAATGCTAATGGCTGGGATGTAAAGGTATCATTTGGGTGTGGAGTGTGAAAAGGTATTCATAAACAATGGTTTAAACTTTAATTCAATGGTTTACAAGTTGAGAAGTAGACTTGGTTCCAGTTGTATTTTAATTTGGAAGTTCTAGTGGAGGCAAGGTATGGAAAATTGGTTGGTTTTGGACACTTCAACTTGTGAAGTCTTGAACTCAAGCATTCTTGATTAAAATATTCTGGGGGCATATGGAAATACAAGGTATTATAACCTCAAGATGTAACATATTTCAATAAGACACATTATCAAACATTTCAACCATTATAAGACAATAAACTACTTGATGGCTTATTCAATAAAAGATAAAATAATAAATTATTCAACTCATCCATTTAAGCCATTATCAAACAACACCTTTGTAGGACCCTAGGTCCAACTCCAATAGGAGAGAAGAGAGAATGTGAATTGAAATGGATGCAGGACAACTTAGTACAAATATCTAAACTAGAAAATTAGAAAGAAATAATAAACCATAAACCATAAACTACTTGAGAAGTAAAATGAAGAAACCTATAAGAGAAGAAATAGCTAGATGAAGGAGACTGCATCTAGCTATGAATATAGTTATAAATAAATGGTTGTGATTATTCCCCTATCTATCAATAGCTTGTTGTTCACCCATGCTTGTAATTGGTATAATACTTAGTGATCCAAAAAAAAAAACATAGGCTGTGATGATTCCAACCAAGCCACACAAGTCAAAGTTCAGCCATGCAAAGGTGCTTATTCAATATAAAGTAGCCAACGAATAGACTGCAAAGTGAAGAAAAATACCCAAGAGAAAATCAGATAACATCAAGCAAATATAGGTAAAGATTTTATATGCTTAACATTAAGTTAAAATTTTTGTCTTCAAATAAATCCATTCATATACATAAAAATTAAGTGAAGAACAGAAATACTTGTATAACACCAACTGCATGAATATAGTTATAAATCAATGGCAGTAGATGAGAGATTACCACTCCAAAAAAAACAACCAAAAATATTGTGACTGAATGGCTCTTCTGAAGAATTGTCATAGGATCCTCTGTAGGAGACTTCACTTCAGATTCACACGTACTCCTGATTGAGAGTATTCCAGCCGATGATACAACCAGATCAAAAGAGTGAACAACAAGAGGAAACAAGATAAATCCAGATGGGTCTGCAAGTGGAAAACATTACCACCAACTAAAATAGAGAAAAGCAGAAAGATATTTGTGAAGCAAGGGGCACTTGGAAATTAATTTTTCTGTGCTGTTTTGTCATATGATAAATAGGGGGAGATGCACTGTACGCTCTCCATTGTTTGTTTTATCCATTGTACATTTTGTTTATAATTAATGAATGAATGAAAATTGGTGCTTATCTAGAAAAAAATATTTCTAATAAAATAGTTGCTTTATTAACAAATAGATACTTTTTTGAGAAGTGTATATTATCTTTATAAGTAAATAGCAGTGTAGATTCCATTCATAACATAACCATACTACCCAAAAAATATGGGTTTCATTCATAATGGTAAGAAGCCCAAAGGCAGCGGAAACCTGTGAGATAAGCATACCTCAAATTTGTTTCGTGATAAATGCATGAACGAAATAAACTAAAAACAAGATAATTTGTTTCCAAGGCGAGACAAACATACCCCAAATTAGCAAAATTGGTGATTTAAGGAGATTAATAGTGGCTCAATTGCAAAAGTGGAGGTTCTTCCAAGATTTAGTAGAGCTGTTACAATTTTTTTTTTCTCTGACATCAAAGGAATGTAATTTTTGCTCTTCTCTAATATACTCTTCCGACATCTAGGTTCATAGTACCTCTCAAAAAACCCCAGCGCCAATTGCATGCGGTTTGCTCTTCTCTACTCTGTGTTTGTTGTTAAGGTTTAGGTCTTCGGAAGGTTAGGAACTTCTGTGATTCAAGTTGGGCACCAAACAAAGTGAAAAAGAAAATGGTAGGTGATTTGCTCTTCACTACTCTATGCTTTTATTGTTATGGTTCAAGTATTATGAAGGTTAGGGACTTCCCCTTGGTTTCTGGTTTCTATGGATAAATAGGCAAATTGCTTGTACTTTCGAACCTAGGGCGCTTGACAAAAGGGTTCATGGAAAACAAATCTTCACTTTGTCCAATAGTTCTATGGGTTCCCAAAACATTCTGATGGTAGAGAGCTTCAGTCAGCCGCTTCACACCAGCAACAATTGGGTCAACAACAGCCCCGACATCAACACCATGCCACGTTGCCTGGGAAAACAAAGGAGGTGTCGTTGCGGCTGTACCGATTCAACCGGAAATCCTACTGGTAGAGAAGCCTCCAGCCCCGCCAATTCCACCAGGATACAAAACTCACAAGCAATGTCCTCTCCTCTCTAATCCCCAATTGGGTGTCTCACAAAATGGAAGAACCCTGCAGAACTTTTAAAAGAGATCATAATCTAACCTGGGATGCGATTAAAAGCATGCAAAAATATCAAAACCAGAAAACCCAAATCCAAAGTGCACTAATATCTCTTCAATAGCGGTGTTGAAGAAAAACAAAGTGATACCCAAAGAAAAAACAGAGAGAACAAAGATAAAACAAACCTCTATGAAATACCAAAAATATTTATAGTGAAAAAAAGAAAAACAAAAAACATACCAAGCAAATGCGCGGCTCTAGTTCCTCCAACGAAATAGGTTTTGAATAACACTTCAATAGCGGTCTTATGGAATTGTTTGAACGAGAACACCAAATGTGATAGACGGATTCGATTTTGAGAGAAGACTAACAGTTGAATGGGCAATGTCTTCGAATGAGAATGCTGTCTAGAGTGTGGTGGGTGCACGACTTCGACGAGAAGATGAATAGTTCTTCCTTTATTCGAACGAAAATGTGTAGGTAGAATAAGAATGCGCGCGGGAGGAAGAAAGTAGAAACTTGCAATCCCGCCACTTTTCTTATCTTATATTTACATTTTCCTATTTGCATCTCCACCATTGATTTGAAATCAATGGTTCAAGTAAAAGCATACCTCTTAAGTGTCCCAAGCCATGTTAGTGGCGCTTTAAAAATGTTTTTAACGGCAACTTAATAAAAGCCACTTAAAACAACTGAGTATAGCGGCATTTCAATTATGCTTTTTACGGCAATTTAATATCTGCCACTAAAAAATTATGTTTAGTGGCGATTTTACTGCATGTATAATGGCAATTTTTAAAATCGCCATTAAACTAAAGCAAACGCCATGGTAGAAAATGATTTTCTTGTAGTAGTGAAAGAAAACTTGATTTGACAAATAAAAATGTAAGAACAAGGTATATAATAAACATCTGACATTTTATTTTAAGCTATAGTTTAACTGATTTAACAGAAAAAAAGAGGTAGGGCTAGCTTCTAGAATTCAAAGCCTCCTGCAATGAATCAAGATTACTTGGAAAGAGTACTGAAATCCCAACAAAGAATAATGTACCCCATGCTCAGTGATTGGGTAACCACAAGAATGGCAGAAGCACTCTGGGTGCCAAAAATCTTGCATGCATCCTAAGTATTTGCTATAGCCCATTTCATGGTTGCAATCACTACAATATTTGAGAGGAACATGCATATATGTATTGCCAGAACCAATCAAGACAAATATCAAGAATTTTTACGTCTAGGAAATCCCTTAAGTTGTTTATAAGATTATGAGTTGTGGCATAGTTGAATCAAGTCCATAACTTGATAAGCCATGAACTTTGTTGATTATTCATCTCCAAGGTTGTCATCTGGCGTCGTCTGTGTCAGAGTTGCTCAATGCTTTAGAGGGTAAATGTCAAGAACAAGAGAGGCAAAGCATATTGGCTTAGTTTGCCATCTAAAACTCCAGAAACAGTAATTGACTTGAACCATGAGTTTGACTCCAACTTCTTGAAGTAGTGAGGGAACAAAAAGAAATAAAGATTTAATGAAACTGGCGTATATCCCCAGGGGGAAATTGTGGAGGAGTATGGAGGATATGAAGGCATGTTCAAGCTATCTTGGAGTGCTCTTGCTAGGTCTTCATCATTGTTTGTGTGTCTTCTGTATCCTGAAGAAATCCCATATATTCAATCTAATATTATTAAGCAAAATCATTATGACTTTATGAGCTATAGGTGCAGGAATAAGACTAGTACTAGAGTTATAGGTGCAGCATCTTCAGGAGAAAGGAATAAGACTAGTACTAGAGTTAATTAAGTAAATATGTTCTCTCTTAATCGATCTCCAATCTATTCTATCCATATAATGAATTTCAGGGGTTTCCAATTGGGGGTGGGGAGGTTGGCACTAACAACTAATGATTATAAGGAAAAGACATTTTGTCCTCAAACCAACTATGCCAAAGGACACAATAGCTTCACAAATCCTTACAACGAATACTGAGATATCAACCCTAAGCAAGACGACAAAACAAAAACATAGAGGGAAGGAAGCAACCTTTAACCTAATCAAATAAGTTTCGCATACCTTATTGAACAGACTGTAGATCAGTCTAGAGTGGAGCTAGCTTCAACAGGGCATGCGCTAAATTTCGTTTTCAAGCGTTTTCTCATTCAATCAAGTCATAAATATAATAGGCCTGTTTATGGGCCTGGCTCGAGCTTGACTTATGGGCCCAGCCCGAAGTCCGAGCCCGACATAGTGTAAGTCAGGCCCGAAGCACGGCCCCTGACAGGACTCAGCCAAACAATGATCATATTGAGCCTTCACAAACAAGAGAAGTGGCAGACGTCTTCCTCCCTTTGATCTATCTTTTGCATTCCCTTTCTCAAAATATTATGCCAAAAGTTGGATTCCTCTCTTTGGGCTCAAACATGGGAAGGAATAGCACAAGGTGCGAAGGAGAAGAACAACTCAGGGAAGCCTCTATTTGGTGTTTTGCTTTTAGACTTTTAGTTGATATGTCGATTCGAACGCAATAGGTTTAGACCGGTTTAAGTCGTGTTCAAATTTATAAAAGAATCGGTTTGGACCGGTTCAAATGCAATTCAAAATTATAAATGATGGAAAGACCCTTTCCGCCACCCCGCATGAGTTGGTGGTCTTTCCAAACCTGCCACCTTAGCATTCTCTATGGCAGTGGTCTTAAAAGACCGCTGGTTCTAAACCGCCGCTTTAAACTGTTTTTCCTGTGACATGCCCATGTCACTGGTTCATTGATTCAACCATCTAAGTTCTGGTTAATGGTGGTTTAAAAACACTATCATGATAGCACATGAGGGCCGCTATCTATAAAGTCTGAAGACAAGCTTTTCTTGCAGTTGGGTAAGGGAGCAATCTACGAACCCGGATTAGAAAAAAAATAAAAACACATTCTTGAATTGTATTTTGCTTTGTAAAACAAAAATATATTAGTTTTGTTTCGAAAAACAATTCATGTTTTGAAATCATCAAAAACAATTCGAAGAGGAGTTACAGCCATGAATTTGGAGGTCGCGATTTGGGGGTCTTCAGCATACAAGTTGGGGTTTGTGATTCTCTATTTACCTAACTGAGTTGCAGAAAATGTTTCTTCATCCCTTTTCCTTTAATGGTCTGGACAGGAATTCATAACTAATGATTAATTTGATCGTTTATTCATAATTTTTAACAGAAACTTTATTGAATTCATCAAAGAATTATTTGATCTTTTTAATTCTTAGTCTTCTCACTTCCTCTCAATTGGATGTGTGTATTGCCATGAATCTACTGTAAAATATCCAGAGAAAAGTAGGAAAAGGTAATGAGAGAAGGTCATCTTCCACTGGTAAGGGCCCCATGGATGGGTCTTCCAAACTCAGAAATTTGAGTCCCCTCCATTGACTAATTACGTTCTTGGTAGACAGAGGCAGTCGTGGACGTCCCTGTGCCATTTCTTTCCTTCGCTCTCAAGCCTCCATTGCTTGTGGACCTTGGACAGTATACGTGCAAGAATCAGAAACCAACGTTACTTTGGCGATGGTGGCAATTATTTCCCTAAACTTTTATTCGCAATAAAGACTCCTTGAATTTTTAGATTCTGACAAATACCTCCTTCCCCGTTAAATTGAATGAGGGAAAAGTTAATTTATCAAAATACCCATGGGAGAAACTTATATAAAATGGAAAACAATGTTAAAACAACCGGAGAGGATATTAGTCGAAATTCAGGGGATCATAGTATAAATGAAAATTCAGAAGTAATTTACACTTTTTTTCTTGTTTTGATCCTTTTTTATCTTTTTGTTGAATCTTGAATCGCGAAAGAGTAAGCGAATAGCCGAATATATGGTGGCACTGTCATGGTTCATCAATCCTGAACGTCGGAACGAGAGGTCTTCAGCCTAACACCCAATCTGAAAAGAAGAGATTCAACCCAAAAAGAAAAATCTGAATATAAGAGATGACAGTTGGGATATGACCCACCCAAATGGACGGTCTAGAATGTTGAAGCCTTGAAGGTGTTCTAGACTTCATGGTGCTCATGCCCCACAGAGATGAAGGAAAAATCTGAGAGTCTGAGAAGGCAAACCATTGAGCATTGGACACGTATCCGATTTGCAAACCACATCCATTCCCTCTAAAGACCGACCCTTTTCTTCCTTTTGCTTCCCACTGCATTTTGCTCGCCCCCAGGGCTGAAGGACCCTGCTCAATTTTCATCGTTCTTCTGTTTGTTGTTCGTCGGTTTCCCCTGAATTGTTTCTTCTCTTTTTCAAGGTACTCCTTTCTTTTCTTTTTTTAATCTTTTCTGCTTTTCTGGATTACAGCTTTATGTTTAGTGAGGCAGAGTGAATGTTGATTGGGAGTTTGGTAATTGTTGATTGATGTTTCATTCGTATTAGATGCCTGGGCACCTTCATAATCTCAGCTTCAGTTTATTGTTGTTCTTAATTGACGAGAAATCCTACCCACAAACCCTAGATTGTATTGGTTGTGCCTTTGAGCTTAGAAGAAACCATAATCTTCTTTGAATTTTGACTCAACTCAATGACCCACCAAGTATTAATTAGTTGATTGGTTTATATTTTGTTCTTAGCATCTCTTGGCAACGCCACTGCTGCTAAACATTAGAAACCCATGTACGAATCTTGGCGCTTGTTGTTGTGAAGTTTGTTCTTTTCTTCTGTGGGTAATTGTTTGCTTTCTGTTATGTTATACTTGGATTTGGATTCTTAGCTTTTGGGTGGTTTTGTTTGCGTAGTATTGGCTCTGTGGGAGTTGGGCGCTAGTTCTCGTCAATGGCTGCATCCTCGGCATGCCTCATTGGGAATGTTTTATCAACCCGGTCTAGTAAACTAAATCTGAATAGGGAGATTTATGGAAAGCGTTTGTCTCCTTCCTCGGGTCTTCCTTCATCGGGGAAGGTGTTTAAATCAATCTCTGTGAAAGCGTCGTTGGACCGGAGGCAACTTGATGGGAGAAGAGGCTTTTTAAAGCTGTTGCTTGGAAATGCTGGACTTAGCTTACCTTCATTACTTGGTGCTGGGAATGCTAATGCTGAGGAGCAAGGTGTATCCTCATCAAGGATGTCTTACTCAAGGTTTTTGGAGTATCTGGACAAAGATAGAGTGAAAAAAGTAGATTTGTTTGAGAATGGTACAATTGCCATTGTCGAGGCTGTTTCTCCCGAATTGGGTAACCGGGTCCAGCGTGTGCGTGTGCAACTTCCAGGACTAAGCCAAGAGCTCCTTCAGAAATTCAGAGAAAAAAACATTGATTTTGCTGCACATAGTGCCCAGGAAGACTCAGGTTCTCTTTTGTTCAATTTAATTGGGAACTTGGCTTTTCCTCTCATCCTGATTGGAGGCCTTTTCCTTCTTTCGAGGCGCTCTTCTGGTGGAATTGGTGGGCCTGGAGGTCCAGGTTTCCCTCTTGCCTTTGGCCAATCCAAGGCTAAGTTCCAAATGGAACCAAACACTGGAGTGACCTTTGATGATGTTGCTGGAGTAGATGAAGCAAAGCAAGATTTTATGGAAGTAGTGGAGTTCTTGAAGAAACCAGAACGTTTCACTGCAGTTGGTGCACGTATTCCTAAAGGTGTTCTTCTCATTGGTCCTCCTGGAACCGGAAAGACTCTTCTTGCCAAGGCAATTGCTGGAGAAGCAGGTGTCCCATTCTTCTCCATCTCTGGATCTGAGTTTGTTGAGATGTTTGTTGGTGTTGGTGCTTCTCGAGTTCGTGATCTCTTCAAGAAGGCCAAGGAGAATGCTCCTTGCATTGTATTTGTGGATGAGATTGATGCAGTTGGACGACAAAGAGGAACTGGAATTGGAGGAGGGAATGATGAGAGGGAACAAACCCTTAACCAGCTTCTGACTGAAATGGATGGTTTTGAGGGAAACACTGGTATCATTGTAATTGCAGCAACCAACCGTGCAGACATTCTTGACTCTGCCTTACTCAGACCTGGGCGCTTTGACAGACAGGTTAGGATATCCAAAAAAATGGTTCCTTTTATTGTGCTTTGGTTACTTTTTATTATGTAGTAAATAATCTTTGTAGAATACTATTGCAGGTAACTGTTGATGTTCCTGATGTACGTGGAAGGACAGAGATCTTAAAGGTACATGCCAGCAATAAAAAGTTTGATGGAGATGTTTCTCTTGATGTGATAGCCATGAGAACACCTGGTTTTAGTGGAGCAGACCTTGCAAACCTCTTAAATGAGGCTGCTATATTGGCTGGTCGTCGTGGTAAGACTGCAATCTCACCTAAGGAGATCGATGATTCAATTGATCGGATTGTGGCTGGAATGGAGGGAACAGTTATGACAGATGGAAAGAGCAAAAGCTTGGTGGCATACCATGAAGTGGGCCATGCCATATGTGGGTAAGCATCGATCAAATTTTCACAATCATAGTTAGATTTCATCCTATTTTCTGGGTTTTCCCCCATTTTACTCTTGGCTGTGCCTTACTGGACCCAGGGCCTTTGAACAAGTCTCTTGTTTCTTGACTTATGGTTCTACCCAGATAAAACTGCTCTCTTGCCTTCTGTAGAGTGATTTTAATTATTTTTTGGATGTTGGGTTATTATCCAAGTACTTAGATATTGATTGTGGGTTCTGATGCTTAAAGAGGATTTGCATATTACAGATTACAATGGAAGGTACTTAATCTCTATATTTTTCTGTCCTACATATGGTTCATCTTTATTCTGCTTTTAGCCATAAGGTAATCATTGTGGATATAGTTTTGATGCCAAAAAAAGAAAAGAAATGTAATGGCTTAAGACATTTGGATTGGTTAAGTTTAATATTATGACAATAAGCAAAGAATTGGCATTAGGCAGACACATGACAGTTTCTGTTTTTGTTTGTAAAATGCTTGAGAAGAGGCTAAGTATCTGTACTTTTCTGTCTGAGGTATGACTTATGTTTAAGTAATTATACCAAGATGGGATGTACGATGAATATGGTTTTATTACAAAGTATTCTTGAAGTCTAAGATATTTATTTTATCAGTTAACGTTCATTATTTTATTCTAATATCTCATTCCTGTCTCTGCATTTGCCTCTGGATCTTCCGCTGAGAGTTGGTAAAATTAGGACTAGAATTTGGACAAGTATCAAAATAAAAAATATATACAGAGCAATTAAGAAACCTATAGACAATCTCATCCAAGAGAGTGGTGTATGGCACAATGATCATATACTTTAAAGCTAAATTTGCCCCAAGTTCATGCAATTTCCCCTTGGTTGGAACCATTCAATTAATTTTGAGGCTCAGGCTTCTCAAGCTCATTGAAGATCTAATTTTTGGTTGCGTTAAGACCTGTGACCTTCTATTGCATTTGATTCACTCGCTCAATTCTGTATCTCTGGTGCATTAGGTGTCATACTTGCACCTGAATTCCTCCTTTTTAATGGTACAGTCTTTCTATTCCAAGCTTAATGTGTAAAGAGAAAGTGGACTTGTTTTCATTAGTTTTGCAATGTCCTCTTTATTCACATTGATGACTTGCTGAAATATCTAGATGGAGAAGTCAATACGTTCAAAGCTTTTGCAAGCATTATCTGTTTTTTTTTTTTTTTTTGGATCAATAACAGAAACTTTATTAAGAATTAAGAAGCTTTAAGTACAAAGAAGGGGGAGATAAAGAGTCTTATCTCCCCATCAGAAAATTACAATGAAAGAAGATTAAAAAATAACCTCCCTATTCACCCCTTGCTTGGCCAACCCATCTGCAAAAGAATTAGCAGTCCTTTTTACCCAGCTGTATTGGGTGGCTTAATAACTAATTTAGTAATAAATTTCCATGCAGGTTTTACTGATTATAGTTAACTATGATGATTAAACACTTGAGCAAGAAAGGGCAGTGATTTGCCCCTTCTTATGTGGCTTAATAACTTAATTATGCCGAAAGGAACTTAATTAACTCAAATGAGCTTTTAACTGTTAGTTGTTTCTTCCACAAGTTCTTAGATAAGGCCACAGAAATCATGTTTGTAAATTGGTTATCTATTTGCAAGGAGACTTGTATTTTAAGCAACTAATATATTATTCTTTGTCATTCTCATAGAACATTGACACCAGGGCACGATGCTGTGCAAAAGGTCACACTAATCCCACGTGGGCAAGCACGGGGACTGACTTGGTTCATTCCTGCGGATGATCCAACCCTGATCTCTAAGCAGCAGCTGTTTGCAAGAATTGTTGGTGGACTTGGTGGCAGAGCTGCTGAGGAAGTGATCTTTGGTGAGGCTGAGGTGACCACTGGTGCAGCTGGAGACTTGCAGCAAATCACAGGTTTGGCAAAACAGGTAATTTAATAAGTTATACTATTCTTTTAACTGAAACTAGTTCTTGAGTTCAAGTACTGTTTTCTTTTCTTATAGTTAATTTTTAATCATATTCACCAAACTGAATTTGTTGTCTTATGCTTTAACTTACAGATGGTAACTACATTTGGCATGTCTGAAATTGGCCCATGGTCACTTATGGACTCGTCACAAAGTGCAGATGTAATAATGAGAATGATGGCAAGGAATTCAATGTCAGAGAAGCTTGCAGAAGACATTGATGCAGCTGTTAAGCGAATCTCAGACAGTGCATATGAGATTGCATTGGTCCATATTCGGAATAACCGTGAGGCTATTGATAAGATTGTAGAGGTCCTTCTTGAGAAGGAAACCCTGAGTGGGGATGAGTTCCGAGCAATTCTTTCAGAGTTTGTGGAAATCCCTGTTGAAAATAGGGTCCCTCCTCCAGTGCCATCTCCTGTCACTGTATAAACCATTTATATACTGTAAATCTCAATTACACCTTTTCATGTTTCATATTGATCTACGGTTGATTGACCAATTCCATTGTTATCTGAGTTTCAATGTATACTATGTATAATTTTCAGCAACTCCAATTTAGATTACAGGTATAGGTGCATAGAATATTTACTAATTCAAATCCTTATCACATCATTTGTTTAAAGCAAATGTAATCTTTTGTTCTGATATTATCTGCCATAGAAATCTAAACTATTACGTGGTTTTGACATCAATATTTACTGGATGACATAAGTTGGGAAAAACCTGTTTCTTTTTTATTCTTACTGTACAGAAATTCTGTTTGAGATCAAACATGATCCCATAATTTAAAAAAAAAAATGAAAAAATGAAAATGAAACCCTACTAATCATTCTGCCAAAAAACGGTTTATGAAGAGCAAGATCAAACATCTCCCAGGAGGGATAAAATATGCATTGATATTGTTTGTTGCAGTAGCGTCCTCGAAGATTATCTTGACATTGATTAATATCAGAATTTGGTGGAAATTGTTAAAGAGAAACAAGTGCAACCGCCAAATGGTGACAGGGAAAGGCTGTATCCATATGCTGCAATAACAACTAAGGCATTCCTACAGCTTTCATTTATTGTTCAACCCACAGAGCATAGTTGATTACCAATTGAATACAAAGGAAACAAGCTATTTAGTCCGCTTTAGGATCAATAGAGTCTAAAAGAAACACAGATGCCTTCGGTGGATTTCCAAAACTGTATATCAGTTACACTTAAACCCATCAAGGCGACTGATATTCTTGTTTACCGAGAACAAGATCGAGTGTCAAATGGTGCGGGGAGGGATCATGATTCATGTCCCAGAATGATGGGACCCATCGTTAATAAAATTTGATGATTTGTCGATAACAAATAACTTGCCTTGTGGAGCCCCGGAAACATCAACATGGACAAAAATACCATTTTAATAATGAATTTGTATAGCTAAAATGATCTGTCTCTGGTGTAAATCAGGTTGCGCCTTGGCACAGCACAACTCACAGGTCGTGCCAGTCCCGACATGATGGTCTGTGCTGTGCTGGGTTGGAGGTTCATAGTCCATAGGTCGGCATGGCATGGCATGACTGTTCGTGTCGTGCCACTCACGGCCCATAGTGAGCCACACTCAGCCCATCTGAAAACTAGCCATCCCCCGTCTTCCCCCCCCCCCCCAAATGGCTATGGGTTTTTACATAAATACCCCCCCTAACAGTTATAAACAGCTATATAGGGGGTATTTATGTATTTTGCTTATGGAGGGGAGAATAATGACATAAATACCTCTCCAACAACTATATAACAATTAGTTTATGGGGGCTTCTTGGGTGAAGTTATAAATATATTTATAATAACCAAAATATCCCTCCGTTTTTAGGGTATTTTGGGCAATTGAATTATTTTCAATTCCTATAAATAGCCCTATCCTCCTCCACTCTTCTCATCACACCAATTCAATAATTCTCTTAATATATTCCCTCTCTCTCATGCATTCTCTGCAATCTGAGTGAACTCTGATAGTCTAATTAACTAATTATCTAATTCTCCAAGTTAATAATTTGGGAGGATTGGAGCCTTGGACGTTGAAAAGCTTTAATTGTTGAAATCAATTTGGGATTCTGAATTGGCAATCCAGGGTAAATCCAATTAAATTAATTTTATTTTTTTAGAATAAAAAAAATAGTCGGCTCTTTCCAAAACCCCGAGTTTAGTAGCCCGATTTGGAAAATATTTAAAATAGATGATGTTGAGGGGAAGGGGAAAAGAGCAGTTTACCAAAAATGTAGAAAAGACTTTAACTATTGTAGCAATGGTGGTATTGGCCATTTGAGTAGACATTTTCTCACACATGAGAAGGAAAAAGAAATAACCCACAATTTAAATGAATTGTTGAAATAATGGAAAATAAATTTTAAAAATGTTGGGAGAACATTTATCGTCACCATGGCACGTGATCTGTGATCTACTAACCCCTCCAGTGTCTACAAGCTACAATTCCATCAAAGTCTTGCTTAGTTGTTTTAATGTAGGTACGATTGTACCAGGGTTGGTTAGACGCAATCGTGATGCAAAATATAGATTACAACTTTACAATTACAAGACAAAGGAGGTCATGATACTACTACATGCATCGGATATTTCACTTGAAGCAGATGACAAAAGTCATGATTCATGTACAATTATTGACTAGTTGTATAGAATTTTTAATTTTTTTCAAATTATTGTAAATTTTGTTTAATTTATTTGCTATTAATGTAATTTTATATTTTCAATTTGTAACTATATTGTATTTTTTATATTTTATTAATTTATTCCATTTTCATATTTTATTCATCCAAGAAGTATTTCATTCAAATTTAAATAAAATAAAATTCGTATTTGAATTGTTTTATTTATTTATTTATTGGGTAATCATAATCCATTCAGTCTAGCCTAATTCGGCCCAAGCCCACGGCACAGCCTGGGCCATGCCGGGCCAACCCCCAGAATTTTCACCGGGGAGGGCAGCATGACCCATGCCGGCCCGCACTTTGCGCGGGCTACCCACAGGCCGGCCCGGCCCACTTTACACTTCTACCTGTAACTTACCAAAAAGTGAACACTATCAAAAACTGGAGATGCAGGGGATCGAACCCTGTACCTCTCGCATGCAAAGCGAGCGCTCTACCATTTGAGCTACATCCCCTTATTAAATAAAAAATGATTCGATGACTCTATAATGGCTAATCAAACACTTATGTTTCTGAATTTTCAAATCAGATGACATCATCATATCAAACAAATGAGCGTATTAACAGGTCAAAGTAAAGCTTACCACCTTACACCCACTATCGAACTTTGCTCATACAGATGATATATATTAATTAGCTTCCTCATGGATCACTGCATTGTAGCAGGAAAGCATGATCCACTCAAATCTCATACAAAGCCCCCATTTGGTGCACATTTGGCCATTGGATTAGAGATGTTCTACAGATGTTCCATGAAACGTTGGACCAATTGATTCTTCAACCGAACCTTTATCTTTCTAACCCTTGTAAGTTGTAACCTTGTTCACCCTGTTTGTCACTCTTTTTTTAACAATTTATACATGAAATCATATCCCGCTGTATAAAACCTTTAGATTCCCTTTGTTCCAAAGGGATGCAAATCGTTGCTTTCTTAGCCTTTAGAGGTTGGCCTAGAAGAGGAGACTGAATCAGCCCTCACAACATCCTTGCTGTGTATTGGGAACATCTACCGATGATGACATCATTCTGGTATTATCATCGGGAGATGTTCCCAAGTTGTGGGGGGCTGATTTGAACCCCTAGTGGAGAGGAAATGAAGCGGGGGATAGAGAGAGAATTTGGAAGAGTAGGATTTGCAACCAATTTTTGCTTCCAACTATTAAAAATTTAAAATCTACATGCAAACTCAGAATAAAAAACGAGATTAAATGAGACTACAAAAATTTGAACTTTAGAATTGGTACAACACCCAAAGGAATTGTTCTGTAAAGTGCATCCTATTTAGAAATGGAACGAATTATCAGATCCATACTTGCTCCTGAAGTTGAAATGATCAAATTTTGGATCGTCATAGTCTACTGGTTTCATCTCAACAGGTTTTGGATCTGGCCCAACAGCTCCAAAAACTACCTCCCCACTTCTATCACGGTGGCGATGTCTGATTCGTTCTTTCTGACTCTTGGAACTTAACTGTCCAAGCGTAGAAGTTTCTGTTGAGCCATAGAATTGTGCATACTCCTGTCGCTTTGATGATCGATGCTTGCTTAGTGAAGGATCCCTTAAACTGGCTGATTTACTTTTTTGGAGTTTCTGCTCCGTACCCACATTTGGAGTAGGGATCTGTCGTATTTCAGAGACGGGGGTAGTGCTTTTCTGCTTCTGCACCACTGGAGAATCAGCTTTATCTTCAGGCATCACTAGAGAGTCTCTAAGTGGAGTAAGATCTTCCTTCGACCTCTCTGGCCAGAGACTGGCAGGGATGAAGTAAAGGAAGATACTTCCCAGGGCTTCAACTGCAAGTTTAGATAAATCAATGAGAAGTCTCCCAAAAGATGGCCATCCAGCATCAGGTTCTTCTTTTAGACTCTCTGCAACTGGAGTAGGTTTCTCCTTTGTTGATTGATCTTGCATCTTACTCTCTGAGGTTTGTTGCTGCATCGGCACAGGAAATGGATTTCACAACCTTGTGTTACAAAGCTAGAAAAATAATCAATGGAAATATCTTAAATACACCATATTGTTACTAAAACTGATCATGAATCTTGCAAATCCCAAAACCAAGGCCACCAGGACTATATGATTACCAGAGAGTAATTACCATATGATATTAGTTATAATGGTTCCTAACAAGTTCAATAAGCAACTACTGCACTGGTTCCTGTGGCAACCAGTCAATATCATCCCCCAATTGCAAGACCATTTTCACCATATGATCTTGAACGCATGGGGTGAGAAATTTTATTGTTCATAGCACACTAGACCAACAGTATCAGAGTATCAGACAGACAAATACAAGATTCTTCAAGATAGACGCCTTTGACAACTAACAGAGAAAAGCATACTTGGAACCCAACTGGCCCACTCCACACAACTCATAATTGACAAAACTTGGGCTGCTTATTTAACTTTTATAAATAAATGGGTGTTTTCCAAGTACTTAGAATTTCCAAGTGCTTAGAAGTTAGAACAGGATCTGTTGATCATATGGTTGCACAAGATTGATATTAATGGTGTATAAGAACTGCAGAGTATGGAACTTACCACCCTAGAGAAAATAGAAGGTCCAAATCCTTGCTGAATCATACACAATGTATATCCAACCAATACAGCACCAATAACCATGACAATATCTGCCACAAGTAATCCAAATAAAATATCAATGAGCATCTGCAACTTAATTAGGCACCTTGATGATGCTTTTATTGTCTACATAGTTGATTTCCAGACAACAATTCTCTTTCAATGACCAAAGCAATTTAAAAAGGTGACATGACTGAAACAAAAAAGGCGATGATGTAGACTATGTTGATTGCTAACATAAAGACCAAATTTCTAGCCTATAGCACTAGTAATAAAATCTCTCCCAAGTGATAACTTCAGCTACCCCACAAATGACATCTTGGTAATCAGCAAAAAGAACTAACGCCAATTCAAAGTTTGGTCCATCAATAATAAAATTTAACTCGTAAACCAGACTTGATCAAAGGGCAATACCAATCCAAGAAACAATAATCATGATTAATACAGAAGAATAAAAAGTGTTCAGTCTATTCTTATGTTAATTCTCACAGTCAAAGGAACAGAATGTGAAAGTCAACCCCTAATATACAGTAAGCAAGACATGGACATGGACTCCTAGAGCTACCTAATTCCCAGATTGACCAGCTGTGACCTCTAGTCCAGGACCAATGTTTTCAACCTGTCGTTGACCCAGCTAGTGGAATTGCTCAACCCACCATGGCCAGGTTTCTGTACCCATTTACCCCCCGACACTTGTTTTTAAAAAAAAAACATTGACTTAGTCAATGACCCAGTGACCCATCTGATTGAACTGCTGAGCTGTTTGACCCAATCAGCAAGTCACGGGTAAGAAGACATCAAATATATTTTTCTGTATCTTTTGCCATTTCCATCATTAATAACAATAATTCTCATTTACCACACTTATTTTTGTCTAGTATGATAAATATATTAATATAATATTAGAGACATGCCCAGATTTTCTACAAATTTTCAGTAATTTATCTATTTTTATATTTTATTAAATGAATTATGATGTTATGGGTTGACCAATTCAAACAATTGAACTGCCAACCTGCCACCCAGAGGGAAAAGCAGTTCCATTTCTAGGTCATTTTTTAAAACATTGTCCAGGACTTGTTCATTCTATTACAGAAGACTAAAGACTTCACGATCTCAACATCAATCTTTTTCTCCCACTGTCCCACACAAGTCTCCTTTAGTCTCTATTCACCAGTTAATCAAAGAGGGAGATGGCCATGGTAGAAATAATGCAAGTGCTTGGAAAGAAAATAGTATCTAGATGCTTGTCTTCTGACAAGGATAAGCTTAAAATTTTAAATTAGAGCCCAACAGTTCTACATGTAGGAAGAAACCTATCTTTACATGAAAATTTTAAATTAGAGCCCACACAAGTCTCCTTTAGTCTCTTTTCACTAACAATTGTATTTGACTTTTCATTTTTTGTTTATTGAAAATTTATCTCTATTACTAAAAAATAAAGGAAGAAACCTATCTTTACATGAAAAAGCTTCACTCAAGTCTCCAATTTATTGTTTGCCTCATAATCTAGTTAGGAAGTACCTTATCCAGCTGCTCTCCACCTCTGCCAGTTGGATGTTAAAAGGCATTTTTCATGTTATCCACAAGAGCATACATGCATGACTCAACTTTGTCATCAAATTTAGGTTTTTCAAACTAAAAATATAAAAGCACAAATATACAGATAAATATTAAATTACAATAAAAGTAAGTTTGTTTTGTCCATATGACATGACTATTTTATACAATAAAAGCACAGTGGCACAGCCTTTTACATCAATACTAAGATAAAAAGTAATATTTTATAGTTGTGGAAAAAAACATGCTCCCTACCCCTATAGGGCGGGGAGAAAGGAAGCAACAGCCAACACTGGCAAACACACGTCTTAAGAAATAGAACAATGAAACTACTACATTTCAACAATGTTGTCCCCCAAAATAAAAAGTTAGTCCATGCACCTCTCTGGCCAAACCATCTGCAAAGAAACTAGAAACCCATTTGAATGTGCTAATTGTCTTCATCTCCTTCATAATTTGTAAGTCCCACAGGCTATCAGATAATGAACATATTCATGCCATGACCACCACAGAATCCTCCTCAACATCTATCTCCTCTCTCCAATGGGACTGGAAAATGTAATTATCACCTCCAATCTGTGATACTCATAGGCTCCACCAGCTGCAAATGATCCTCTGTAGAATAGACAAACCTCATTAAAATTGAGTTCCATTTGTCCTTGTGAAGAGGGTCTCTTACTGATCCAAGAGAGAGAGAGAGAGAGAGAGATCTTTCTGACAAGGCCGTCTATGATGGGACTACTTTTGGGGTCTCAAAGACTCACCTGAACTCATCACTTGCCATAACCCAATGGGCTACTTTTACTTTCACCAAATCAATGATGATTTTTAAGACATCATTTTCCGTACTCTCCTTTTTTATTGAGAATCTTGGTTATTTTTAAGTACAGAATTTAATGGTCTCACTCTCCAAGCTATGATACCCATATACCTTCACAGGGGTGCTGTGCTGTGTCAGATGCTTTAATTTTTAGTATAGATTCCATATCCAACATCTTTTCCAGATGTCTCCTTGTCATATCTGGGTAACATAATCTCCATTCTCCAAACTATCTTCCCTACAACTACAAGGTGCAAACAGTTCAACAGAGAATCTGGAACAGCCTATACTCAAATTTGTGGACCAATTAATTGGATATCAGTCCAACATAAATTTGAAGAGAATTACAAGTTTGTCATGCCTGGTGTGATTCCACCAAGACACTGATTAAAAAAAAATGAAGGTGTATCTGTTTCTTCTTCAGTAAGAGAAGTCCGGCACCTAATCAATGATGTTAACTTTTTTCATTTTCTGGAAGGAGATAAGTTTATTTATAAAAAAAAATAAGCATCATATCCATATAAATATACAAACCTAATATCATCCTGGACACAGCACAGGAGATCACAGGGAAACATCTCACATGAGAAAAAATCTCCCCAATGGATGAGCAAAGTTTAGCTAGAAAGTAGGGGAGGCAATCAATCAGGTTTAGCATTGAGTTGGGCTTAACCTGAAGCCGACCTGACTTGATTTCACTCCAGCATGTGAATAGAGCAGAGTGGGGGAGTGATAAGACATGTATGTATGCAAGGGAAAGAATAAGTAAAATATAATCATAGTTGTCAGGGCACCACCTAGGCAACAAGGCGCTCACAGAGGGCCATCTTGCTTAATCACCAAAATATTTTTTACACGGTACTATCCTTAGGCTGTTCGGTATGGAGGAAAATAATGGACATTCTCCCATTTTCAGTAGAGGCTTAAGCCCCAACATTCGAAAGGGTGACAGGCTGTCCTGGAAAGATCCCTGGTGTGGAAACACTCCCCTTTCAGAGTTATTCCCACATCTATTTCAGTTAGCAGACCACCAAGATGCAGTGATTTCTGAATGTTTTTGAAGTGGTGGGGAACTCAGTAGCCTGGTAACCTTCTTTCAGAAGGAATTTTCAGGATTGGGAAATTCCTGTCCTGGCTGATCTACTCGATCTGCTATCCCTTCAACCCCTAAATCTGCTCAAAGAAGACAGCTGGTCCTGGACTTGGAATACAGATGGCCTCTTGTCAGTCAAGTCATTTGCCACTCACATGACAATGAGTACTTCAGAAGATATGCCTGCTTCCAGAATCTGGAACCTAACCTCTCCCTCAAAAATCAATGCTCTAGTGTGGGCTGCAGTTCTAGACAGGTGTTTAACTAAAGCCCACCTATGTAAGAGAGGGGTTCATATTCAGTACCAAAGGTGTGTGTTATGTAGTCAAGGAGTGGAAGATAGCAGTCATCTGTTTCTGCACTGCTCAATATCTGCTAGAATTTGGAATCATTTTCTTGGTTCGGTGGGTCTTGCCTGGTCAATGCCAGCTTCGGTGAAGGAGATGTTGTGGAGCTGGGGATTACAGGGATTGTCAAAGCTTGCTTCAGTTGTGTGGATGTCCATTCCGGCTGCAATCATCAGTACCATTTGGGCAGAAAGGAACAAAAGACTTTCAGAATATCTATAAGGATCCAAAAGACCTATATCTATTTCTTTTGGAAAGCTGATTTCTTGGGTCTCGGCTTCAAAGGGAATTCAGGCTGCTCAATTGGGGGCTAGGCTGAATTCTAGGAGCCTATGGCATCTGTAATTTTGCTATGTTTGGGCTGTTTCCCCATCTAAGGTGTTTAGTTGGGGGGCCTTTGTACTAGTATTTCCTATCAATAAAAATTACATTACCTTTTCTCAAAAAATTATATAGTTTAAGTTAAAATAGACATTCTTGTTCTTTCACTTTTCTTTTCTTTTCTTCATTGCCTAAGACAAAAATAGAGGCCCAGCCCCCTTTTTTTTTGAAAATTCTATTATTTATTCCATTTTATCATGAATATGCTGATTTCCTATGTTTCAAATGAAGCTTATAAATTTTTTATGAAGATTATAGACAATTAATGGTAAAAGATGGTTGCTTCTTGCTACGGAACCAAAGGAATTTTCCTAGAATTCATGGTTCTTATTCAAAAAAAAAAAAAAAAACCAATCCTTGCCTCAACACCTTGAAAACTATGCCTCTAGGGTCCACTATCTTACTTTGACAATCAAGAAATACAAAGATAGCTTAACATGTGGAGCAATGGGTCACATGGTCACAACACTTCTTTTGACTTTCCAATGAAACACAATGTGCTATCAACCAAATCACCCAGTGACCGCTTGCCTAGGTGATTTGGTTTCTATATGTTCACATGGTCACAAAACCTGCTTGCGATCATTTAATGAAACACAGACAAGCTATTAATCAAATGAAAAAACAAATTATCCAGTGAGTGCATCCTATTGTCAATACCTCAAATGGCACACTAACAACCCCATAACATATGAGAAAATAGAGATTGCCTCTAGGATCTACTACCTTACCATGAAATTTAAAAATATCAAGGTAGCATAACATGCTGAGTGATTAGTTCAAATGACCACAACACTTTCATGCAACCCTTCAATAAGACAAAAACATGCTATCAATCAAATAAAAAAAACAAATCACCTAGCGAGTGCTTCTAATATCTTATGCATGCCTGGGTGATTTGGTTTCAATGTGTTCACATGGTCACAACATTCATTGCAACCCTATGATAAAACACAAAAATGCTAACAATCAAATGAAAAATCAAATCACCAAATGAGTGCATTCCTTTTTCCTATGCCAAATAATACAAGAACCATATGAAAAAACAGAGACTACCCCTAAGGTCTACAGTCTACTACCTTACTATAACAATCAATAATTGCCAAAGGTAACCTAATATTGTTGTGAACATGTGATGTGTTCACATAGTCAAAATATTTTCTTGTGACCTTCCAATAAAACACTACTTGCTATCAATCGGAAGAAAAACCAAATCACCTACTTAGTGCATGTCTGGGTGATTTGATTTCAATGAGTTCACATGGTCGCAACACTTTCTTGTGACCCTCCAACAAGTCAAAAGCATGCTAATAATCAAATTTAAAACCAAATCACTTTGTTAGTGCATGCCTAGGTGATTTGGTTTCGATTAGTCCACACAGTAAGATTACCCAGTGAATGCATCTTGTTGTTGCTACCCCAAGTGATACATGAACTACCCACTATCATATGATAAAATGGAAACTACCTCTAGGATCCACTACCTTACTAGGAATATCAAGAAATACAAATGTAGCTTAACATGTGGAGCAATGAGTTCACATAATCAATAACACTTTCTTATGGCCTCTAAAAAACCTAGACATGCTATAAGTCAAAGAATAGATCACATAACCCAAGCCAATGACCGCATGTCTGGGTGATCTGGTTTTCATGAGCTCATATAGTCACAACAATGTCTTGCGACCATCTGATAAAACACAAACACGTCGCTATCAATCAAATGAAAACTAAATAGCCCAATGAAGGCATGTTCGTTATTGCTGCACCAAATGATATAAGAACAACCTACTATCATATAAAATAATGGCTATCTCTAGGATATATACCTAACTATGACAATCAGGTATTACCAAGGTAGCTTAACATGTAGAGTGACACTTAAGCGATAAGGCTTTCATGAAGGGTCACCTAATTTAATCGCTAAGTTTACATGGTGCTCTTGGATACTTTTGTATTCTTAACTTTTTGAAATTATAATAATAAAAGACATTTTTAAACTAAATTGTTCAGTTTAAGTTAAATACTAGTTTCTTTTTATTATTTTTCTTATTTGTTAGAGTTCAATCAAGATGTATATTGTCTTGAACCCTCAAAGACTTCAAAACCTATAAGCATTGGAAGAATTCAAAATTTTGTCCAGTCAACACATTGATCTTCTTAAGATGGTTGTTGCTTACAGTAGAACCTAAGGAATTACACTAGGATTCATGGTTGTTATTCAAAAAAAAAATCCCATCACCTAGGAAACCAGGCAGCAATGCGCCCCCTATCACCTAGCCTTGCATTGGTGCCTTGAAAACTATGATAGGAAGAAAGGGCAAGAGCACTTGAAATCTACATACAAACAATTAAAATCTTAATGGCATAATAATACAAGGGTTGTGCATGCCACAACCTGAACCTGACCCAAACCATCAAGGTTGAAATTTTACAACACAAACCCAACACTAACCTAATTAGAGGCACACACCTTAGACTCACTCTTCTAGTGATACTTCAAATCCAGACAAGTTTTAGAGAGGAGCATATCATGTAACTAAACTGGAACAAAATCAATATCTAAACATAAATTTGATAATTTCAATAGTTAAACAGGTGACAAGCTAGGGAGCACAGCCCAACTCCCTCCCTGGCTATAGCTACCACTACCGCATTACATCTAAACCTTGTTCCAAATCTTAATTATTTGTTTAGACTATAAATGTTTGTTCACATGGATATCAAATTATTTCAGCTTCTTCTTTTATGTGAAAATGCACCCAATCTAAGTTATAACAGCACAATCAATTGCCATCCTTGCACATAAACAAACCATCTTAATTACTAATAACCTATCAGTCACTCCTAGGTTCTGCAGGATGCTCTTTTTTTCAACCTTGATTTTCAAATATCTTTTCTAGTTTTATGCTTTAATATAAACCCATTCAAAGGTGCATTTTTTTATCAATTGCACAACTTCCTGCCTCATAAAGAATAAGTAGTCACTGTCCAATATAATTTGGTCTTAAGTCGAAGTGGCATGCAAAAATTGAATAGTACTCCATTAGGACATCCCTATTCCATTTTTTTTACGTTTATGGTAGTAGAGCTAAGGGAAGAATATATGGTCTCGTTCATGTATCTCTATACCACTGATATTAACAACCACTTATCTCTATACTTTTTTTTGAAATAAAAAAAAAAAGATAACAGGATTTCATTAATTATTATATGGTATCATCCTTATAAGACTGACACAGAGAAGTTTCTTTAACCATTCAATGTGGTCTTAACTTTCAAATAGAAAATAAAAACCAACAGTGTGGAGTTCGAACCTAAAGCAGTAATTGAGTCATTCTGGTAATCACAATCCTCTTGGTTGAGAGAAATTTGCCGAAGAGCAGCATTTCCTCTATCAACAACTAACAAGGAACAAGTAGGCCGCAGATACACAACATCAAAATCATTTGAGAATTTTGCATCCTCACTGGGCCCATCTCTGTACCCTGCAATATTTGACTTCCCTCCTGCAATAGTTGTCACGCCTGCAAAGAATTCCAAATTTAATTAGCATTCTTTTGTAGGGAAGAAGAATCAAGAATGAAGTACCCTTTTGTATTCCTTTTCAGTTATGTGTCAACCTAACTATCAAAAAAAGGTTATACATCAACCTGTTCAGGTGCCACACAAACCTGATTCTCCGATCTTCCTGATGGCAAGATTAGAGGTATCTGCAACATACACGTTCCCTTTATCGTCCATTGTAACACCTTTTGGATGATTAAAACGAGCATCGCTTGGTTTCCCATCTACATGCCCTGAGTAACCCTCAAATGACCCAGCAACCAATCTAGCCCTGCTATCTGCACAACCAGTACCAAATTTAATTCGCAATGAAACAAATGCACTTTTATGGTTTAGCAAGACAAAAAATTGTAGCTGGTTCATTCGGTAGGCACATCAGATAGTAATTGAAAGTGTTTATAGAATGGATGAAACGGCACCAAATTAAACCCCTCTAATCTAACACAGATTCCAGGCCTAATTGCTCTGGATTACAAGAGGAAAGAATATCTGCAACTACAAAGGAACTAAGAAATTTCAGCTGAGTAGGATAAAATAGAGGGCCTACACTGAGACAATGGTGGAGTTATCCGAACAATATTGCTATTGACAGCATCAACTGCAAAGAGTTCACCATCCTGGGAGACACGGATGGAATGTGGCGATACCCCAAGCTCTCTCCCTTCCACGACAATCTCAACCAAGTAGCCATTCTCAAACTGGACAACGTTCCCATCTGTTCGGAAGCAACAACCGACAACAGTTTCAGTTTGCACAGATGACCATAAAGGGAAACCTTCATATAATCACAAAATAATCATGTGGATAAAACTGAGCAGAAATTCTTCTTTCGACCAACCTGTTTGAGGTGTTTTCTGGGATGACCTCGTCCATTTGAGAAAAGATGATAAATGTTTTATTAAGTTCACTAAGAGGACAGAAAAAAAAAATAGAAGACTATATCAGAGGAGCAGAAAAGCAGCACACCCATTTGCCAAGTTGATCAACCCAACCTACGAGAAATTATCAAAAAAAGAAAAAAGAGAAATGGGTTTCTTAAATATAACCTGTAGGAGCAGCTCCGGCTTGAAACAGGAGAAGATTAGTAACGAAGAGGGCTAAGCAAAAAGGGTAAAATCCAGATTTTCCCATGACCCTCTCCAATCCAAGCAGCCCAGCAATATTATTAAGAACCGTCAAAAAAAAAAAAAGATTTAAATCTCTAAATCATGAGAGGAAGGAAGAGGAAGCAGTAGGTGTTTTGCAACTGGGTTCAGACTGGTCAGTGGTGGTTTCTGTACAAGTTAAGATGGCTGGATTTCTTTTGTTGGTTGTCACTTTTCCATTCTACGCTACTTTCTCCTGTGAAAAGAAATGCATTTTAATGGCCAAGGGAAAGGCTTGCGTTTGAATCATGCGATTCCATTAATAAGAGGTGATCTCGATAAAAGCGAGAAAACAGAAATCTCCACTTTTGATCGAAATTCCGAAACGGTTCAAGTTACACCACACGGCACACGCGCTGCTTATAGAGTAAAAGACAGACCGGATCTCGTCAAAACATTGGTTTTTCGTCAGATAGTGTGGTCCATGGGTCTAATAACCCAGTAATTAAGGGTGTTCTGTGGCTTGACTCCACACTCCAGCCATTTCAAGGATGGTACTTCACCCTGGTGATCGGTGGGAGCATTAAAGACCAAAGATCGCATACAAAACACAGTAGTCGGTACTCATTAATGTTGGGTCATTGCATTTAGGCAAATTTGGGTCTGGCTACCGAATACGTGAACAACTCACGGTTTGTGGCTAATTGTAGCGGAATGTTGTTGTAGGTGTTTGGCAAGGTGTTCGGAACACTGCACAGTTTTCTTGTAAAAACGGTATGGGCATGTATGAGTTGTAAGTACCATTTTGTCATAAACGATGCTTATTTTTTGTTTGAAAGCAATGCTATTAAATAAGATGTTGTTTTTTAAAGCACCGTTTTTTTTTATGTAACACCATTTTTTCAAAGAACGGCATGGATGCCAAACACATGATCTAATCCCATTGCCACTGGGTTAGAAGGGTTATAGGCAAGGCTTACAGTATCGATACGTATCAGCCCAATGAGTCATTGATATGTGAAATAAGAAAAACTAAAAAAGAATAAGATGAAAGTGTGTTGATACAAAGTCCAAATGGTTATGGGCAAGGTTTAAAGTAATGAGAGTGAGTAGAGGGTGCTTAAGATTAAAAATATGGGTGGAGGCTAAAAATGTTTCCAAGGTCTTTGTTAAGTATTTTGAGAATCTGTTTTTCTTCTTCAAACCCTTCGACTCGAGGAGGTTTTGAATTATATTAACAATTTCATTTCGACTAAGGAAGTAGTTGACCTCGAGAAAGATGTTTCTAAGAAGGAAATTAAGGAGATTGGATCACATGCCAACAAAACATGTTACAACACCCTACCAATATCATCTAACACCGTACATCAAATACATGACAGTCCCACTTTTATGGTGGGCCTCGATTTCATAGTGACATGTGTGGTGTCAGTTCAAGTTGGTAAGGTGTTGGAAGGTTTTTTGTTGGCAGGAGATTCCAACTCAAAATCAAGGGCTTTACTCTAAATTTAGCCAAGAAAGGCTTCAAGTCATGATGACTATCCCAACATGCTCCATTGAAATTTGTGGAATATAGTAGGGGAGATGTTAAAAAGTTATTCAATGAGGGTTATATATTCAAGGATTTTAATTCAACTTTCAATACTTTCATACCAATCAGGGTAGATCGATATTCCTTTGCAATAAAATCTACAAGATTATCTCAAATATCTTAGTGAGCAAGCTAAAACCAAAGCTTAGCTTTCTCTCATTTCCCCAAATCAAAATGCTTTCCTCAAAGGATAACATCACAATTGCTCATCATCAATTTTTTTATTTCATGAAATTTACCAAAGTATATAAATTGGAAATGAGCAAAGCCTATAACCATATTGAGTGGCACTTTGTGTATAGAATACTAGAGATGATGGGTTTTGGGAATAAGTGGGTCAATTGGATTATGAAGTGTATTATCTAAATGTCATATCAAGTTCTTGTGAATAGTATTCCCAATGGAAGGTTAGGACCTCTTCCTATATCTTTCTATTATACTATAATGTCCTGTCCTATATTATAAATAAGGTGGTTGATGTTCCTAGTTAGCCTAATTTAAGAGGGGAGTGAATTATGTACTACACAAATTCCACCCAACTAAAAAGCCTTCTAGAACTTATGAATGCAAGCTTTGACAGAAATGAAAGGTTGTGTGTGCTATGCAATGTGATGCAAATAGCAAAGATATAAATAAATAAGTAAAAAAAAAATCAAGAAAGTAAAACATAGAAGGATTTATAGATGTTTGGCCAAACCCAAGCCTACATCCTCTCCTCAAGCAACCTCTTGAGAGTTTCAATTAAATATCTAGAATTCTAGGTGTCAACAAAACTTTACAAATAGTTGGACTTGTGGGTGCTAACAAGATTTGAATGATTGAAGTTCTAGGTGTAAACTAAATCTTAGTAGTTGGGCTTCTCGGTGCTAACTAGACCTAGACCTATAATGGTGTTCAAACTTGAACACAGATACAACCAAATAATAAGCAAAGCACATATACAATAAACAAATGCCTCTAGAAAGGCTAATAAAAACTAATGCAATCAAACTATATTAAGTGCAAGAGTATGCACAATACTGCAAGCTAAAACGCTTGAAGAAATTTAAGAAATCTCATTGAAAAATAAATAAGCCCATAGGTTACTCAGTTTTTTTCATTAGTCAGAAATGGTTAAGCTCATAATTTTTTTTTTTTCTTTCTACAACTCTCTTACACATAATATGCTCTATTTGACACAGTAGATTTCTATTAATCAAGTTCATCGATCTTTCAATCCAAAACTAATTATTTATAGTGGTTAAGAATATGTGATAGTTATATATCCATTGGGAATGGATTAAACTATATTTGGGAATGTTCAAAAAAGATTCCCAACAAGACTTACTAGAATAGGAAATAGCTATTATACCTTCAAATGATATTTTTTTACCAAGTAGTTAATTAGCACAAGCTAATAGTCAATTACTATGTACACGGACTTTTTTCTCTAGTAATCAACTATTTCCTCCTAATAGTCAACTGTTAATCAAGTGGTCCAATACAACAATGCTCAGTCTCATTGTAAGACATAAACAACTATTGAGTAATGTGCTAGTGACACTAGCCTCGCCTATCATAGGTAGTTGACTTATGAGTGACATTAGTCTCTACTGTTAAGTTAGTCGACTACTAACAACTCTCAACCTTCGAAAATTTAAGATTTTGATTCCAAAGGTTCAGAAAAACATTTTCTTAGGTTTTTGAACTTTATTTTTTTACATTTAAGTTCATGAATGAGTTTAAGAACACCTAAGAACTATACCTAATTCTAGTCATTGGTCTATAAAGTTAGGCCAACAGAATTTAGTCACATTTAAGCATACTAATATTTGTGTATATGCTTTGCACGTACCAAATTTTGTGATGATGATAGTATATAATATGTTTCCAAAATTTTATACAATTTAATTTTTTATATTTCTTTGTCTATAAAATTATTCTTATTTGTCACACTTATTATGGTTCATTAATATAGAGATATACCAAGATGTTTTCTACATAATTTATATATATCTTTGTATACTTTGTGTTTTTATCTTTTTATAACTTTATTATTTAATTATAACTTCACAAGTTGATGCATTTGACCTGAAATATTGAATTGATTTACCACCAAATAGGAAAACAATTTGACTTTTGGGTTAATTTTGAATTTTATATTTTATTTATATCATCAATAAAAGTTAAAAATAATTCTTGTTTATCATGTCTAATTTTTAATATGATCAATATAAAATATTATATATGTGTCCAAATATTTTCTATAGAGTTTCTATCTTTTTCATATATTTTTGTTTTGTATTTTTCTAATTTTTTTATTATTGGATTAGGAAATCAATGATTGACACATATGGCCCGAAAAGGTTGAATTGTTAACTTGCCACCAAGAAGACAATTTCATTTTTTGGGTTGGTTATAGATTTTATATTTTATTTCCAACATCAATAAATCAATTATTATTTCTTTAATATGAGTAATGTATATATATATATATATATATATATATATATATATATATATATGCATGTGTGTGTGCCCAATTTTTCTATATTTGTTATTTGTTCATATTTTAAAAGATTTTTATCTAATTATGACATCATGGATTAGACCACTTAACTCATATGGCTGAATTGCTTACTCACCACCATGATGGAAAAATTGTTCCATTTTGGGTAAATTTAAAAAAACATGTATTTTATATCACTAAAAGTATTGAATGTATATCTAAGTGATAAAATTTATATGTTTTAATTTTGTAAAAATAGTATATTGAATGTAGGATTTAATAAAGGAATGGGAGTTAATACCTTGACATAAGACTTAATGAGAGGGAATTGAATGAAGAGAAATGCAGTACTTCAAATTACATTTTGTGTCATCATAATAAGAGAGGAACAAAATTCAAAAATAAGGGCATTCTAGTAAAAAATGATTAAATTAATGGTAATGGGAGTTAATACTTTAAATATGAGACTTAGTGTGAGGGATTTAATGAGGAGAAAATTGATTTTTTAAATTACATTTTCGTCCTTAAAATTAGACAAGGACCAAATTAAAAAATTGGGATAATTTAGTAAACAAAAGTTCCATACCCATTATTCACACTTTTAATAAAAGTATAAAAGCATCAAATGTAAAATGACACTTTTGCTATAACTTGTTTTCTAATTATTGAACAAAAGAAGTACTTTTGTGTCTTTTATTAAATAAGCATTACTAAATGAAGATGTAAAATATCAATTGTCTTTTATTGTTTTTTATTCAAACTTTAGAGATGGGGCATTTTTTGTCCAATGAAATTCCAGAAGGCAAAGGCACATATTCACACTTTTATAGATAGTATAGATAGATAGAGTGCATTTCATGCAAATGATTTACATAAAGTTCTTAAACAATACACACAATTCAAAGTACTGGAACTTGATGCTTCATTCCTTTCAACTCTTGATAGAAAATCATTGTATTTGGAGAATCACTTAGTTGATTGACAGTTGTCCAACGCATTTCATTCCAAGCTTGATACTTTATAGTAGTTCGTCAAATTTTATAGCTCAATAGGAGTAACTTGGAGCAACTTCATACTTAACACCACTTCGTTAGTATTTTAAATGAATTTGTTATCATCAAAATACATAAGTCAACATTTTATGATCATCAAATATATATTGTCAAGTTGAATAGGAAATGCCTTAAATCTCACATATTTTCTTTGCAAATGATAGGTACACCATTACCGCTGTAAATTTGGAGGAAGGAAGGAAGACCATAGAGGCAATCAAGCTATATGCGTGGGCTTTTGGTCAATAGATGAATATTTCCAAATCTAGACCACTTTTAGTTCAAATTTACACCCAAGACTTCAGAAAAATTCTTGGCTAGAAGCCTTCACTTAATAAAGGTGAAAAAAGCCTTCATTTTTTTTTTTTGGGGGGGGGATTCCTCCAACAATAGGTAGATCAAAATGCAATCTTTTAATTCTTTTAGCTGAGAGTGTTCAAAGGAAAACAAACAATTGGAAGGAACAACTTCTATGAGATCATATTGAAGTCTATTGCTATTGCAATTCTTACCCATTGCATGCCCTACTTCTTGTTGCCTAAGAGGGTGTGTGAAGACTTATAAAAAGTCTCAAAAAATTTATGGTGGGGGGTTCAGATGGCAAAAGAAAGATTCATTGGACTAGTTGGAACTAGAGTTATCATTGTTTTGATTCCACTCATATTACAAAAATAATCCGTTTGAATGTCAAGAGTTATCAACTTGTCATCCTCCTGGTGTAAGCCTAGTGGTGAGGATAAGGATAGTCCATCTCAAATATGAACCAAGGGAAGAGGTGGTATTTTAGGTTCCAAGTCCCCCAAAATAGGTATGACGACCCCTATTTATAGTATTTTAGGTTAGTGGGGTTCCAGAATTTTCCTATTAATCATTAATTCCAAATTTACCTTTGTATTCTATAATGTTTATTGTTAAATCATTTAAAATACATGTCTATTTTCTCTTACGGCTTAGTTTGGAAACAGTACAAATGCAAATATGTACACTATAAATACATGCAAATTAATACAAAATATAAGGTTTTGCACTCTATATATCTTCATTTGCACTCCTTCCAAATTGAGCCTATAGAATATTCTTGGCTCCGTTGGATGCATCTTTGCATCTAGAATGTTCAATTCTAATTACTCAATGCTAAAGAGGACTCATACAGGGGCGGAGCTCAGTTGGATCCCATGTTCTTTTTTCAGGTTTATGTGGGGATTAGGGAAAGTTTATTTTCCTGGGTATCACTTACTTGGTGATATCCATATCTTAGGTGGATTAAATAACTTTCCCACATAAGGGGAAAATTGTCAAAATTTGAATGGGACAAAAATGCCCCTTTTAATAATGGATTTCTATGGTTAAAATGGTCATTGCTTTATTTACCTGAGAAATAAAAGAACATGAGTAAATGCAATTACCTGGGTAAGTATTTCTCAGTTACCTAGATAGTTGCATTTACCCGGATAAGTAACTCACCGAAAAGAGAAAGGGGCCTTCATCTTTTTCTACATGTGTGCATGGCATATGCCCATGCACAATTGCAATAATGCTAAATAAAACCCAAAACATACAATGTGGTGTTGTTGGGGACACAAGTAATATATTATGTGAACAAACTTACAATATTTTTGAGCTATGAAGAAACCACATTTTGTTGGCTCAAATGAAATAACAACTTAAAAAAGAACACCCTACTGCCTACTGTTGATGTATTCTGAAATCGGATGCAACACAATAATACAAGTTGATCCGATTGACCCATATGATTGATCCACTGACTCGCCACCTTGAAAGAAAAACGGTTCCATTTTTAAAACACTGAATTAGCTTTGGCCCCTATATATAAGTGGGGTTAGCAAGAATGTACATGGGCCCACTGGCATTTACAATGTAGAGAGCTTGCCTTCTACAGGTTCAAACCTGCATTTCCTCAAATGGAAGGATGCTAATTGACCATAAACAGATTGGCATATTAAAATAAAAAAAATAATTAAAATAAAAAAACCCAAAACCATTATCCGAGTTGAACGAACAATTAGTTTGATCAGAAATTCAATTTCTCAATTCAATATAAGTATTTTTGGGCTTTTTTATGGCTTTCCATGCAAGGCCTACCTTACCATGCCATAAACCGCTACATAAAAGCCCTCCGAAACAGAAGCACGGACAATAGCCTAGGCTGTTGGGAGCATTCTTGGGCATGGCACGTTACCGTGGAACTGGGGTAAAAGAGTAATTGAACTCCATTTTCTTTCGAGCAAAAAGTTAAATATAGGCTTGAATGGGTTAGATGCTGAGCCCAAGAAGGTTATCAACAGTTTAGCAAGGATTAAAATTTTGTCACATATCGGTCTGTATTGGCCAATATATATCTTATTGGAGCCTTCTCGATATACCCCTACAGAGGTGTTTCAGGTCAACGAATGGTTCAGAGGATAGACTGGCCTTAAACCGGCCCCTCTGAACTAGTTTCAAAAAAAATAAAAAAATACATAAAAACAGTATCAATACAGGCCAATATGCCCTACCGGCATATCACCCTATATTGATATTTTAACCTTGCAGCCTAGGCTATTGGTCCTCAACAGCCAAGGTTTTCTCCCCAAATGCTGTCTTTAGTTTAGTTAAAAGCCAGAAGACTAAATTTCATTACTACTAAACATATATTTATGGAAAACATCAGTATGGGTCACCTCTCATCCACAATTCCACATTCAAATTGATGCCAACTATACCCAATTTTAAAACTAAATTTCCAACCAATCAGGAAAAGTCATGATGTTTAAATTCTCATTCATTTTCCAGATTTTGAAGGGTAAATACTGATTTACCTACATGATTAAGTGTCATTCACATAGGTTCTCAAAACAGCTAAGTTCAAAACGGTCATAGTTTTTCATAAGATTGTGGTTACCAATTTACCATTGATTATTTCTTCAGAGAAATATGGACATACCCAGTACAGATTTCTGATTTCCACCGTAGAATTATAAACATTCAAAATGTCAAAAATCCCCACTTAATACACCACTATCGGCATCTACTCTGAACTGACACCCACCCAACTGTAGTTGGGCCTAAAAATTCTTACCTTGGGCTGAACCGTCATTCTCCCTTTTTTTTTTTTTTTTTCTATAATCGTATCCCAAATTTACATGAAACCCACAGTAAATTCGCTTTATTTGGAATATCACCTTGATACCCAATCTCCCTCGATGGATAAATAACTGTCACACTGGATACACTTACGTAGCTTTACGAACGGCGCCATATAAGTCTAAACAATTTTTAATCCATTTATCTGGTGAGTGGAACGTGCAAGCCACTAGGCAACACATGTAATATAAATAAAAAAGATCTATTTTTAATTTTTATATCTACATACATAAAAAGAAAAAGAAATCTTTCGTCCAACCCACACCCACCACAGCGTTGACCCAGTTTTCCCAGTTTGCAATGTGCGACAATTATTGGTCCGATCCGATCCGACAACCCGTCATCTTTTTGAATGCTCTCCTATCCTAGTCTCCTTGGAAGTTGGAACTTCTTACTCCAACTGACCCGAACCATATCGATGGAGCTCCGGGGCCGGAGCCGACCACTGGGAGTAGACCAGTCAAAAGCTGCCAGTTAGTCGAAGCACTAAAACCGTCCATTGCATGAGTTAGAAATGACGTGTTAATAATCAAAGCACTAATTCTAGTTCTGAGTCAGGTAGCAGGCCCGTAGAGATGAACAGCCGTCCAATTTTATTGCGTGAGCTCTGATGGGACCCACTGCTAGATAAATCTCCTATTGGATATTTTTTGAGTTTCTGACAAGGTTGAAGGTATCTTTGTAATTTAATCCACATACAGGGGTACAACTGTACGCGAAGTAAAAAATGATGAAGTTCGACAACTCGAGTCCATGTCATGCGATTTCACACGTAGCGAGGTTCCATTGGGCTATTCTCCGTGGCACCGAGACACGTGTCAGATATATAAAAAGAGAGTCGACTTTTACTTCTCGACAGATGTCTCTCGGCATGATTTTCAGTTGGACTGGTCTCTGAAACCCTGCGAGGGTTTTCATTTCTCTTTTTTATTTCTTCGTCTCTTCGATCCGGGAAGGTTTGGGAGAATCCCTAGGGTTTCGATCTCTGGCGCTGATTTTCGGAATATCATTTCCGTCAGATCTCTTAGGGCTTCAGATCTTCGATTCCAAAGGGTGAGCTTCTAAATCGTACTCAACGCTGTTTTATTTGGTTCGAGGATTTGTAGATCTGTACTCGAATTTTACTTTTTTTTTTTGTTCCTTTTAGTTTCTTCTCACATCGTGCTTTTATGGTATCATTTACTGTTCCACGGAGATGGATTGTTTTTTAATTTGATTGTGGATCTGGAAATCGGATGCTTGGGAGTTGTTTGTAAGCGTTAGTCTATAAATACGAGATGCTTGTAATTCCTATAATGGAATTGCTGTAGAATCGGATTCAACTTTGTGTTAATTGCCATTTTTTTTCAAATAAATGTGTAGACAGAGGGAAATGTTGTGGATCTGTTTAATATGCAGCATGCGGCTGTTGATCTCCTGGTTTGTCTATTGAGTTGATGTTGTTGCCTTAGCAGAAACTTCTCTGGAAAGGTACCTGCTGAATGTACACATAACTGTTCTATTATTCAGTTTTTGACCAATTCAAAGGTACACTTTTCTAGAATGGATGTGTATGTCTGCATTTGTGAATCAACGGGTGCTTTTAATCTAATAAACTTGCCTTGCTAGGATTTCAAAGTTGATGGATTTGCGTTCACGCATATGTTAATCTATGCCTAGTTTTAGGTGGATAGGCGTACCCTGCTTCTTGTTCCGTGTATGATTGAATTATACGTGATAATTTAAGTGTTCTCTGTACATGCCTCCTACGAGCAATGACCATGATCATAATTTACTGGTTCTGTACAATGTGTGGTTATTCTTATATCTGGTCGTTGAATAAATTCTACCTGCTTGAGTCTTACTTGTCTGTTCTTCTGGAAAACGTAGGATTCTGGGTATCATTTAGTCTACTTCAATGCATTTTTCATATTGAAGATTGGATATCTGTTTTTTTCCTTGTGCATTGAATTTATTGTTGTTCCTATAACTCCATTTCTGACAGGACTGCAGAAGTATTTGGGTTCCATAATAATGATAACAACAAAACTTCTTGTATCATGTTTTGTTTGAGTTGAATTTGTATTTTTAAGGCTTTAAGCATGACATTATGCCAAATTGATGGCAATATATATATTCCTTTTAATGAATGTCTGGCCTCAGGTTGCATTGGTTTAATTTGGTCAACTCAAAATGGGAGGAGGGTTCAGAGTTTTGCATCTTGTCAGACCATTTCTGTCATTTCTACCTGAAGTTCAGAGTGCTGACCGCAAAGTTCCCTTCAGAGAGAAGGTGATATACACTGTGATCTCTCTTTTCATCTTTCTAGTGTGCAGTCAGCTCCCTCTCTATGGCATACACTCTACAACAGGAGCAGATCCATTCTATTGGATGCGTGTCATTCTTGCTTCAAACCGTGGGACTGTCATGGAACTTGGCATCACCCCAATTGTGACATCTGGCTTGGTGATGCAACTTTTGGCTGGTTCAAAGATCATTGAAGTGGACAATAGTGTTCGTGAAGACCGGGCCCTTTTGTAAGTAACAATTATCTCTTTCTTCTAGGCTTCTAGCTAATATTCTACTTCTGATGCTCATCTAACTCAGTAACTTGTTAATTAGAGCAAGTGATGATTAAGTCACTTGTGATTAGAGCAAATTTCAGATACAAGTGGTCCTACAAGAGGTATAACCAAGGACCAAAGTATTGGTATCGGGTATCATATCAGACAAATTGCATATGGATATGGATACAGATATGCTTGGGAAACACATGGATATGGACAGAAAATATGGAAACACCAGGGAAATGCACAAAAATTCCATAAATATATTAAAAATATTAAGTTGGAAATGCACAAAAATTCCATAAATATATTAAAAATATTAAGTTTAATGTCAAAATAATTATAAATAATATATAAAGACATAGGAGCTTTATATTTTAATGGTATATATGAAGAAATGTGTTACAGCTAATATAGCGAGATGCATAGATATTATGCAATTTTAGTGATAGTGCATCAATCAAGAATCTAAGACATATTATGTAGATTCTTAGAAATTAATACATGCACAAAGCCATTATTATTTTATTTTCTATTAAAGTCCAAGGCACAAAATGTATGCTATATTCTATTTGAATTACTATATCAATATTTCTATTTTACTATTTTTATTTTTTAACAATAACAAAAAAATCAATTCTCAAATGTTTGCTAAACAATATTTTCATTTTTTAAAAAATAAATATGTTATTATAAAATGTAAAGTGAAGTATTAATTAATAATTTATAAAAAATATATAATCTTAACTTAAAATATATCAAATCTATTAAAATTTTAAAGATATATATCATATGATAATTCATAAGTTTTAATTACTAAAATAATTATTCCATTATTAATATTTTTATTTTATAAAATTTCTTAATACAAAATTATTTTACTTTTATATAAATGTAGATTAGCGGAATTAATCAATTTAATTTATGTCATATTCTCAAATATTTTGTAAATAATATTTTTATTTTTTTAAATAGTAAATACGTTATTATTTAATGTAGATTAAAATATTAATTAATAATTTATAAAAATTTGAATATACATATAATGTACAAATTTGTATATTTTAAGTATTAAAATAATTATTCTATATAATAAATTTATTTGTATAAATTTCTTGAAATTAAAAATCACTTTTTGGTATATATGTAGATCTTATAAATTATTTATTCCATTGTTCATAAAATACTAATTTTAAAAATTATTCTTTTTAATTTATAGTTGGAGTTGTTGAATATTAGTATATATTGTTTATTTGAGTTGTATGTAGACTACTAGACTTTAATGCTGATATAGGTTGATGTATTTCTTTTATTATCAAAAAGTGGTAAGTGGCTTGGTGGTTGAAGAGGCATATGCTCTTGGCCGTTGGGTGACTTTAGTTCTATGTTCGAATCACACCAGCCTCATTTTTTAAAAGTGAGACGTGGTTTGTAGTTGTCAGACGAAGGTATGGACGCGAAAGCGCGGTACGTTGGCGTATCAGTGCATATCGCCCGATTCTATACGATACACACCGATACAGTAGCGTATCGGACCGACACACAACTTGCAGGATAAGTATCCAGTGGTGACGTATTTTGTGCCAGTGAGGTCGATACCGATACGATATGCCCCGTATCGTGTCGATGTTTTAATCCTTGGGCATAACCAAACACACTAAAAGGGTGATAACCACTTAATTACTTTTAGACATATTCAGACTTCTAAACTCCACCTTAATGCTTCCACCTGATCTTTATAGGGATTCATGTGATTAAGAAATGCCTCTCTTCTTTTCCTGGTCCTTCTTCTATTAACATTCCCTGCTAAGCTGTTTTCTATAACAATTTTGAAAATTTAAAGAGGCTGTAATGAGCATCAGAATGCTTAAACTTTGAGACAGGTTATAAATACTACCAGGGATATAGTAAAGAGCCACCAGTACCATATTTGTTGTTGAGTTGGCCTGATTTCTAGTTATTGGGCCCAGTTTTATTCTTATTTTAAGTTGTTAAGTTAGGAAGTTGTTGGGCTTTAGGTCCATTAACTTATTTTTTTAAGTTGTGACTGTTTAGCTACTTAAGTAGCCGCCCTACTAAGGGCATTCTTGTAATCTTTCATTCTTTTAAGTTAAGTATAAAATATAATGAGGGGTTGGCAGCCAGAACTAATTCAATTCTGGTTAGTGTCCCACTCTTTCTTTCCTCTCTTTTCTTCTCTATTACTGAAACTCTTCATCTTCTTCTTTCTCTTCACAAGGAATTCATCCTGATTTACAAACAGTGATTTCTACTTTTGTCAAAGTAGAAAATGTTGGCAAAGCTCCAATTTAACAGGATTCTTGACTTTTAGCAATTCTATTTTTAGATTGAGGCCTTCAGAATTGCCATTTTTCTTTTGAGAAATGGATAGTGTCAGTCATTCATGTTCTGATCTATCTTTGAAAAATGCCACATTTTTCAGAGGTGTTGACATATGCAATAATATGTACATCATTGTCTTGACAATTGGGTTTGTGCTATAGCAGTGTGCTTGACAATGCCTTTTTCCTCCTCCAGAAATGGTGCACAGAAGCTGTTGGGTATCCTTATTGCTGTTGGTGAAGCAGTTGCATATGTTCTATCTGGGATGTATGGTAGCGTGAGCCAACTTGGAGTTGGTAATGCCATCCTCATAATTGTTCAACTCTGCTTTGCCGGTATCATTGTTATTTGCTTAGATGAACTTCTTCAGAAAGGATATGGTCTAGGATCTGGTATTTCTCTTTTCATTGCAACCAATATTTGGTGAGTATCTAATTTGTATTTCTTTTTACTCTGCTGCAATATTATTCTTGTGGACATTTACCCAAACAGTTTTGCTTCTTTCTGCAGTGAGAACATCATTTGGAAGGCTTTTAGCCCCACAACTATTAATAGTGGTCGTGGAGCTGAATTTGAAGGTGCTGTTATTGCTTTGTTCCATCTGCTGATAACCCGGACTGATAAAGTCCGTGCTCTTCGTGAGGCTTTCTACCGACAGAACCTTCCGAATGTGACCAATCTACTAGCTACAGTCTTGATCTTCCTTATTGTCATCTATTTCCAAGGGTTCCGTGTTGTCTTGCCTGTGAGGTCAAAGAATGCTCGTGGACAGCAAGGCTCATACCCAATCAAGCTGTTCTACACCTCCAATATGCCCATTATTCTACAATCTGCACTTGTGTCCAACCTTTACTTTATTTCTCAGGTAAAGCAGGAAGACAATTTTGTTCTTCAAGTCTGGAATTTGGAGTCATTTTCCTTGTTTTAACATTATGGAGGTTCTAATGCTATTTATTTCCATACAGCTTCTGTACAGAAGGTACAGTGGAAACTTCTTCGTCAATCTGCTAGGTAAGTGGAAGGAATCTGAATATTCAGGCGGTCAATTTATCCCTGTTGGTGGTCTTGCCTACTACATCACTGCACCATCAAGGTGGTTACTAATTTTAATTCTTTTACATCCTGAGTGTATTAGCAGTGTGGAGGATTCCTTTTGTGCATCTTTTTTTACTGCGAGTCTTATGTTCCAATATTTGCATTGTGATTTTCAGCTTGGAAGATATGGCAGCAAATCCTTTTCATGCTCTATTCTATCTTGTGTTTATGCTATCAGCATGTGCACTCTTCTCAAAAACCTGGATTGAAGTATCTGGATCATCTGCTAGAGATGTAGCCAAGCAGTTGAAGGTATTGTTATGTGGCCTTTGGTTTTCGTAATTGTGTGGATGTTTTTTGGTTTATTTTGAATTTATAAGCATAAACAGTTATAGACGCTGTTGAGTCTTGTGTGTTCTTATCTGGGTTTCAAAGTACATCATTTATATCTGGGGTTTTGGTAATCTTATCCAAGTTAAACAGTGTTTGACTTTTGAGTATTTATGGACTTTTTACTTGAGATTCTTGTTCAAAATTTCATGGTGGTTTTGATGTATGATGTTGTAGGACCCTAAGTTAAAGCATGCGTTATGTGTATTGGTGCAACTATAAACGATAATGAAAATGGTCTCGAAGTTTGAACAAGTGAACAGTATGTTTTGGACTACGTGTTTGTGCCATTTACATGTTTTTTTCCCATGAGCAGGAACAACAAATGGTGATGCCCGGACATAGAGAGTCGAATTTGCAGAAGGAATTGAACCGCTACATACCCACTGCGGCTGCCTTTGGAGGCATGTGCATTGGTGCATTGACAGTGCTGGCAGATTTCATGGGAGCAATTGGTTCCGGAACTGGTATTCTGCTTGCAGTCACGATCATCTACCAGTACTTCGAGACATTTGAGAAGGAAAGAGCCAGTGAGCTGGGCTTCTTCGGTCTCTAAGTCCCTTCTTGCCCTACGGTTGTTTCCTTTACAAAAGAAATGGGTGGTGGTGCCAACGAGCTGCCCAACAGTTTTGGTGGGCCGAGAGATGTAAGTAGATCCTCCCTTTTTTAACATCAGAAGGTTAGAGATTGAAATCAAGGTCGCAAGGTAGTCCAGCTGTAGGTTTCTTTCCCTTTATGCTTTTTGGTGGGGAACTGCTTGATATACACTTGAGGGCACATGGCAGATATGAGGCGCTTTCAGTAAAAACAGATGTTCATCTAATTTACTCCTGTACCATTGGGTCCTGTTAACTGTAAAACTGGTCCCTTAAGACCTTACTTAAGGATTACTGATCATAAGTTCCCAAGAGACCTTGTTCATTTTTTTTTTTCTTTTAATTCTTTGCCTAAATTTGGTATCATATCTTGATCTTGCTTGTCATTATTGAGTTATGCAAGCCCAAATGGCATCAAAAAATTCTACCAAAAAAATTGCTTAAAAAGAAAAAGGAAAAGGAAAAATGCAACCATACGCCAGACCACTCCGGATCGTCTGCGGTGGTGCTCAATCTAGTTTTTTAACCATTCGAACCACAGGATTAATTTTTGAAACCCTTTCTTCGGAGGACAAGTAGTAGTGGTTAAGCAGCATTGGCAAATATGTTTTCAAAACTATTAAGGCTGGGTTTTATTCCAGAGAGTCAGAGACCTTTGTCTTCATGTGATGAACAAGCAGCGGCTGGTCTTGTATTCTTAAATAAACGAGTTAACAGGATTTTTTTATTTTTTTATTTTTTTCCTTCACACGGCGAACCAGGGCAATTCTTTGTTCTCCAAAATAGAAAATGGCACATATAGATTGGGATTTTGCAAGGGGTAAAACATCCCTTCTCTTTTGGAAGACAAGATGGGAAAGGTACTCCGAGTTTATGTGAAGATCAAAATCTAGTAATTCATTTTGTTGGAAATGCAAGAAGCAATTGCAAGTAAAACAAACATAGTTCAATCAATTGGTTCCCAATTTATAGGACAGTCCTCACTCTTACAACAATTAGAGGGTATCAAGTTATGCAGGAATGCTATTCTTCCTTATAATTCATTTGTTGTTTGTTGACGAATGAGATCCAACAAGTCAAAGCATTATAACAAGTACGTTGTTTGAGTTCCTCTAGGTCACAAGATTAATCATGGAAAGTCCAGTTTGATGTTTAGCCAAAACGAACCGCCACACCAGAAAAATTTCTTCCACAGATTCTTCAAGTGAGAAATGAAAGGTTCTAAATACTTGGTTTCTTTTGTGGGTCTTGATGGTGTACGATCTGGTTGCTCCTAGCTAGAGGGTAGTTTGGACGTCAATTCCTTTGGTTGGCCGATTGAATTGCAAAAAAGTGAGCTCAGAGGACCTGGGGTGACTTACCCAGTATGGGTGCTCCGATGCTTAATTAGTAACTGTATGCAAATTGAAGGCTTGTAAGCTAGAAGGCTAGTGATCAAATAATCGTGTGTACCTTATAACGTTGGGGTTGAGGCCCTTATATAGACAAGTTGTCATACATCTTATGTAACACCTTTGAGATTCTCGGCCCGTGCTGTTAGGAGTCCGTTTTGCACTTGGAGGTGGACTTCATGTGAGCTGATAAGGCTTATCGAGTTCGTCTGATCCGGGTAGGATAAGGATAAGGCTTTGCAGACATGTGGTGTGACCTTGGAGAGGTCGAAGACAGTTGGCTAGCTTCTAGAAGTTGGCTATGTGTCACTTCGGCAGGTCGGGCCATCACGAGCTTTTCGAACCTTGGTCTTGGTCGAGGTGCTTGAGATACCCGAGCTGACCTGGCTTATTGAGGTGGCAGGGAATGCCGAGTCATCATCCAATCAGTAGATCGCTTCCACGTATCTACGCGCTAGCAGGTCGGGCTAAATTACCCCTCATCAGGTCTCAACCCTAAAGATCAGTTTCCATAAAGGAAGTATTGGATCAAATACATTCTCCAATCAACTCTTGGAGCTCTAAACTTCTTTCACAAGCTGGTTGAACTACCCTTGTTCAATCTTTTATACAATCAATCCCAAATTACTTTATGACTTATGCTATTCTTCCCAACAATTTTCCCTTTTAGTTGGATAAACCCTCAAGAATTTTTTGGTGGCAAGCATATTTGCACAGTGCCAAGGAGGTTGGGAACCAATCAGAACAACACTTGGAGTAGTGCCATTAAGGAAGCGTATTTTCCAGCAGCCAACATTTTCTTAGCTAAGATAGGTCAATGTAGCTTTTAATGGCGCATAGTTTGCTCTTTGAAATAAAACCTCACTTGCTATGGTTGATAAGGGATGGATCTTCAATATCAGCTTTTCAAGATCCATGGGTACAGCAATTGAGGGTGGAATACCTCAACCACACCCAACTGATACTTCTTGAACTCAGATGGTTCATGGGACATGTCCGTGTTGTCTAATTTGTTTGACACCTCCACTATTAATCACATTACTTCGATCAGCCCTCATCAGAAGGTCTTTCAGGAGGATTGCTATGTTGCTGGAATAATAATTTAGCAATAACAACATTGCAAGTGCAAGCGAACCTTATAAGAATACAAGTTGAAAATTCCCCTCCTAATCACCCCTGGCAGTTACTCTTGTTCTATGGCCATCCACAAAGACAGCATTGGAAAGAAATTTGGAAATATTTATTGAATTTGCAATCAAATACCACCCTTTCATTGCTTTCTTTTGGGAGACATGAATGACATTTATCTTCATCAAGATCAAAAAAAATTTTCGTCACTCAGCTCCAAGGTTATCCAAAATCATGAAAAGTTTTATTGATCATTTCAATTTAATGGATCTTGACTTTATAGGCCCACCTTTTACCTGGTCTAATGCTCAAACAGGACCATCAAAAGTACTTGAGAGATTAGACATAGCTCTAGCAACCTCAAACTGGACACACCTTTTCCCTTAAGCAGTTCTTCACCATCTCCCAATTATCCAATCAGATCATGGGCCTATTAAGTTATCCACAGACATATATCCAATGGCAGGAGGTCTCAATTTCACTTCCTCCCCTTTTGGTCTGAGCATCCAGATTGTTTAAAGATCATCTCTGATATATGGGGAAATTATATGAGTGGTACCCTAGCTTATCAAATCACTTCAAAGCTGAAACAATGTAAACAATCCCTACGAGAATGGAACAAAAAGAGTTTTGGTCTCATACAACCCTAGCTCCAAAGGCTCTCAAGTCACATCTCTAGTCTTCAAATGAGCATAGGCTCAGACGTAGACTGAAAGGTACTAAATCTCCATGTACAAGAATAAGAGGAGCAATTATGGAAGTTGAAATCTAGGGAGCTTTGGCTAAGAGATGGAGACAAGAACACCAAAATTTTCATCATATTGCAAACCGCAAGAATATGAAAAATAATATAGAATGGATGAAGAAATCAGATGATACCTGGACTTCCAACAAGGCCGAAATAGCAGAAATCTTCAAGAATACCATTTTAGAGGTTGGAGGATTGGACAGAAATTTTGATCCCTCATCATTAGACAATCTCACTCTCCCTCAGCTTCAAGACAACCATGTGAGCTCATTGATGCAGCCGCCAACTTATGAGGAAGCCTCAGCAGTTGTGAAGTAGATGCACCCCCATAAAGCCCCGGACCTAGATGGATTTATAACTTTCTTCTACCAACAATACTGGAGCACAATAGGAAATGATATCTATAGCATTATGTGCCATTTCTTCACTTTTGAGCTTTTGCCAAAGGAGATAAATAATACTAACTTGGCTTTTGTTCCAAAGAACAACCAACCAATGGATGCAACTAGTTACAGGTTGATTAGCCTTTGGAACATGCTCTACAAGATCATTTCCAAATGGCTAGTCATGAGATTACAACTAGTGTTGCAGGAGATTATCTCACCATTTCAGACAGGTTTTTTAAAGGAGCGGCAAATTATCAACAACATTCTTCTAGTAATGGAAGTTGCACATATGACGAAAGCTCATAAAAGAGTTAAGGGATACATAGCCCTCAAGATTGACATGTTGAAATCTTTCGATAGAATGGGGTGGGATTTTACAAGAGACTCTTCATAAAATGAATTTTCCTAGTAATTGGTGCAATCTAATACATCAATGCATCTCCACTCCCTCTTTTTCCATTAAATTAGGAGGGGAAGCCCATGACCACTTTCATCTCAAAAGAGGCCTTCGTCAAGGAGATCTACTCTCCCCTTATTTATTTATAATCGGCATGGAGGTTCTCTCCCAATTGTTAAACAATGCGACTACTTCAAGTCTCATAGAAGGTATCTGATGTGGGTGGATTTGGCCCTCCAATGACATTGTGACACATGGCATCTTAGAATAGCTAGATGACACCTAGACACCACCTAAGTGATGATTTGGAGTTCCAGATTGCAGCTCGTCTTTACCCCGACCTGGCGACCTGCTTTTACTGCCAACTTTATGACTTGCCTTTACCGCTGACTTGGCGACCTCGACCACAACTTAGGTCAGCTTGTAGCACCTCATCCAGGGTCAGCCTGTAGCACTTCGTCACTGGCCGAAGTGACACCGACGCGAGGAGCGACCTCCCTTGAGGGTTTGCCGACCTGACTGGGGACCAGGCGGTGACCTGCGAGATGTGTTCGTTGACAAATTCGACATGCATATCCCGACGCTCCCAGGTTTCTCAAAAGTTGGCCCACGTATCGAATGTTCCAGAGGATGGTCAACGTGCATGGCAGTTACCTCCGAGAATCTCGGACCGGTTAGGCACGACCTCTCGGAAATGTCGGATGTGGTGCATGAGGCCGAAACCAAACAATGCATATATAGAAGCACCGACCCCAATGACACAGGAGGAGACGAGTAAGCACATTCTAGCTCTCATACTTTATGATTTTTTAGCTCACGATCTACTACGAGAGTACTAACTTAATCATCGGAGCGACCTCGACCGGTTAGTCACCTCGGGTCCTCTAACATTGATTCCTTATAGGTTTCTCTATAGAGATACCCAGCTCAGCAATCAACGTAGCTCGGCACCCGATCTACCCCCAGCTCGGCTTAGTCAGCTCGGCCTCCAAGTCCTCATCCAGCAAAAACCCTCCAATTCGGCCTCTGAGTCATCGGCCACCTGGAAGTAGTCCGAACAGTAGGGTGCTACAAGAAGCTAAGTTCTCACCTCTAAAAAGCTAAGTCCTTATCATTTAGAAAGCTAAGATCTCACATTTTATAAATTAAAGTTCTCACTTTCTAATTTCCATTTTTTATGAAATCAAAGGCACTTTTGAGCAGCATCAACACCCAGAACGAATAACGATTATTGGGGGGGGGGGGGCAAAAACATTTGTGATGAACCTGGAGAACTCCCCTATGACAATCAGACAAGTTCAGGCCGAACTTAGCATCCCCAGTGCCCTAGATAAATACCCCGCTACCGCATGTGAACGCCCCTCTCCTTGCGGTAGAGTCATCAGCAGTTCCTTCCGGATCGAAGCGAGGCAGTTCCATGAGATGAAGCATGAATTTCCAGATATGATCATGGGAGCAGCACGACGTATTCATGTCGATGCAGAATAGGCAACAGTAGAATGGCCTTAACAACCAGTAGTTTGGCGACAAGCACCTCGAAGTAAGGCTGTCCCCACAGGTCAAGTTAGTCATGGTTCCCCCAGGAAGTTGATGGCCAATAGACTAAGCATCTCTGCCGACTTTCTTTTAGCCCAAATAAGACTCATCAGTCCTCTTCGCGAGGTCTCCCCTATAGATTGAACCCTTCGTGGCTCCCGTGGGAGTTAGCGACCTACAAACTATGCGAACACCCTTACGAGTCGAGCCCCTCAAGGCTCTCGAGCGAGTCGACGACCTATAGTTAGTAGAGCTACTCCCGTAGGTCGAGCTCCCTATTGCTTCTCATAGGAGTGGACAACCGGCGTCATTACGAGGCTGATGTAGTGCAGCTGTGGCCTTAAATTGCCGAATCACACCATGGTCTCACAAACACTCACTCAGGAAGATAATCCCACGGGATGACGTAGAAGCAACCATATGAGAAGTTACTACAGAATGACCACCCACGTAGGCGGAAAGGTCAGGCCGACATCGGCCAAATAATATTAAGGAGAGTGGACTATGAAGTTGCTCTCAGAGCTTAAGTGCTAAGGTGCCAAGTTGATAAAGACCTCGACACAACTTGAGACCCAGTCGCCCCTTTGGTATGGGCAAAGTCAAGAATAAGGATAGTGGACTACGAGTCGCTCCCTAGGCCTAAGGGTTATGTTGGCGAGCTGATAGAGGAACTCCGCACCATACAAGACCCAGTCGCTTCGACATGGGCAACATAAACCCTAGTCACTTTGGTAGGGGTAACCTAAATCCTAGTCGCCTCTCCAGCATGGGCGAAATAAAAAAAGTGGTTTGCGTTCATTGGTGTGCAAACATGTCGGATACATTCCCTACAGTGTTCATGCCCCTCGGCTTACATCGACCTCGGATTATTCCTAACTATGCCCAGCCCACCAGTTCGGCACCTCGGGTGAATCCACACTTAGAAATTTTTTTGGAGAAAAAGAAAAAGAGAAAAAGAAACGACAGAAGGAAGATTAATTCGGCACAAGAAAGAAAAACAAAGGAAAGAGTAGTTCACTTTTAGCATTATGATGGATGCAAACTTGGATGATCTCTTCACAGTCGACCTCCACCTTGGTTCCTAGCTCTACATCAAACTCGCTGACTACTCTTTTGAGAATCAGCTCAAGAAACACTGCGTCAAAGTCTACCTAGGTGGAGCGACCTGATAAAACAACCACACAAAACCCCTTGTTGAGGATGGCATGATGAGCTTCGCTCTTGAGGTACTTAGTTGGACTGTAGAACCCCTTGATGGTCGCATCCCTAATAAGGTAGATGCTCTTGGGGTACATGCTCCACCTCTCATCGAGTAAGTGAATTCGCTCTCGTGCCCCGATAATCAAGATGGCGAGGTCCTACGTAAGGCTGCAAACACTTGGACTCTTCCGACCTGAGAAGCAAATTGGATTGACGCTTACGACTATGAGCTTATCGAATCAGTCATTCTAGGCCAAAAGGAGCGATCTACTCCCTTCATCGAGCTACTTTCAACTCGGGAGTGGAGGGCAATTGATGAGGGCGGATTTGGCCCTCCAATGATATTGTGACACATGGCATCTTAGAATAGCTAGATGACACCTAGACACCACCTAAGTGATGATTTGGAGTCCCATATTGCGGCTCGTTTTTACCCCGACCTGGTGACCTGCCTTTACTGCCGACCTGGCGACCTACCTTCACCGTCGGCTTGGCGACATACCTTTACGCCGACCTAGTGACCTCGACCACAACTTAGGTTGGCTTGTAGCACCTTGTCTAGGGTCAGCCTGTAGCACCTCGTCACTGGCCGAAGTGACCTCAACGCGAGGACCGACCTCCCTCGAGGGCTTGCCGACCTGACTGGGGACTAGGCGGTAACCTGCGAGATGTGCTCACCGACAAATTCGACATGCATATCCAGACGCTCCCGAGTTTCTTAGAAGTTGGCCCACATATCTAATGTTCCAAAAGATGGTCAACGTGCATGGCAATTACCTCCGAGGATCTCGGACCGGTTAGGCATGACCTCTCAGAAATGTCAGATGCGGTGCGTGAGGCCCAAACCAAATAATGCCTATATAAAGGCACCAACCCTAATGACATAGGAGGAGGCGAGTAAGCACATTTTAGCTCTCATACTTTATGATTTTTTAGCTCACGATCTACTACGAGAGTACTAACTTAATCATCAGAGTGACCTCGTCGGGTTTGCCACCCCAGATCCTCTAACATTGATTCCTTGCAGGTTTATCTGAAGAACTACCCAGCTCAGCAATCAACCTAGCTCGACACCCAATCTATCCCCAGCTCGGCCTAGTCATCTCGGGATCCAAATCCTCATCCAACAAGAATCCTCCACTTTGGCCTCTGAGTCATCGACCACCTGGAAGTAGTCCGAATATCAGGATGCTACCAAAAAAAACCCTTCATCATTATCAAACTATGTCGTGATGTTCACACATTTCTTATTTGCTGATAACTACATACTTTCTTGAAGCTGATCTACCGCAAATCAAGACCCTCAAGAAATACTTCATAATTTTGAGAACATATCAGAACAAAGAATCAATTATGGGAAATCAAACTTGATGTTTAGCAGAAATGTACCACGTCAGCATCAAAAGTTCTCAAGGTGAGTAAATCCATGTGGGGCACTAAATATTTAGGTTTTAGAGTGGAACTAAATGCCAAAAATCAGCTTTCCAATAAAGAACTGCTGGGCCGCATACACTCCAGAATCAATTCAGAGCTCAAAGCTACTCTCTCAAGCGGGAAGAACCACACTAGTGAAGTCAGTCATACAATCCATTCCAAACTATTCAATGGCATCTATGATTCTTCCTAATACATTTAATTCCTAACATGATAAGCTCACAAGGGACTTTTGGTGGCAAGCTGAATCACATAGTGTCTATCTCATGGCAAAAATTATGTCTTCCTACAGCAGCTGGAGGATTAGGTCTCAGGAAGTGTCTACTAATGAATAGAGCTATGTTCAGCAAATAGATATGGAGGTTGTTCACACAGCAGAGCAGTATATGGTGCAAATTAGTTAAGGAAAAATATTTTCCTAAATGCAATCCCTTCATGGCAAAGAAAGGGCAGCAAAGCTCAAAATGGTGGAAACAAGCTCACAGTTTATTAGCTGATTTAAAGCCAAATCTACTATGGATCGTAAAGGATGGCTCATCCATATCGTCTTTTGATGATCTTTGGGTACCAACCATTCCAAGTGGAATACCGACACCAAGTCCTACATGTGAGTCACACACCTTGAAGCCGAAGTTAGTAGACCTTCTAAGTGGGGAAGGTACATGGGATCTAAGAGTCCTACAACAATTCTTTGATGTGGCTACTTTGAGTCGCATCACACAAGTAAGACCTCAGACAGATCTAGAAAGGGATCAAATGATTTGGAAAAGAACCAATTCTGGGGCTTTTGCAGTCAAATCTGTGTATAAAAGTTTTCTCTCTTTACTGCCTTCTCCTTTAGCCCCTCACTTCAACTGGAATCTGCTTTGGAAGCTTAAGATCCCTTATAGATGCCAAGTTTTTGTTTGGAAAGCGTTATGGGGTGGTGTATTAACAAAGGACAAGTGTGCTAAATGGCTATCTCCACATGATCAAAATTTCTGTTTTTGTTTACAACAGCAAGAAACTTTTCATCATCTTTTTTTTCACATGCCCTTATGCTAGGTCTGTTTGGTGTGAAGCACAGATTGGGATCAATCCAGAGGCAATGATGACGCAACCTCTGCAACTCTTAATTAAAGAGTGGCTCAGGTCTTTGAAATTTCAAATGACCAAGCAAGAAATCTCTTCCTACTTTGGGAAATTCTGTGTAATGGTTTACATAATATGGCATGCACGCAACAAGAAAATATTTGATGGAGTTGAGATGATGCCTTCTGATATAACAAGCAAAGCCAAATAATCTCTCTCCGGTGATAACAATCAATTGGCAAGGGGTATGCAAGCACAACGCATTAACATGATTGGAGTAGGGAATTGTGCTACTCTTCACATAGATGGATCATTTGACCCAAACACAGGTGCTGCAGGACAAGCTTTCGTTCTTCAAGACACCGGTAGAAACCTCAGAATAGTGGAAGGCAGAAGTTGTTGGGCCGTAGAAAGTTATGATGCGGAGCTTCATGCCTTAACTAGTGGTGCTGCTTAGTTTCCAATCCTTCAATGGCCCATCTTTTTGCTTACTTTGCTTGTAAGGGTAAAGTCACTCTAGCATATCATTCTACTATCCAAAACCATGTAAAATTATTTTTAATCAATGAAGCTGTTTTTCTGGTGTATCATTTTGTTGCTTTCAAATCATTACTTGGAAATAGCGGTGTCAATGGACCGATTTTGGACTGGACCCATCCAAGTCAAAATCAATTTGGACAGATTGGATGGACCAATTAGACACATTAAATTGGATACGTCTAGACTTAATGGTCAAAAGTATTTATCGGATTGGAGTGGATTGGACCTGGTTCATCCACAATGGATTTATATTGAATTGGGTTGGATTGAACCAATATCTGACCCATTGATAGAAGGTAAAAATAGTGTCAATCGACCAAATTTGGTTTGGAACCAATCTAAATTAAAACCAATTGAAACAGATTGGAAGGTCCAGACATTGAATTAGACTGGTGCAAAATAGTCCCAAGTATTCATCGTATTGGACTGGACCTGGTCTATTTGTAATGGACTCATTTCCGGTATTCAAGAAGTCAAGATCGAACTTGCTGTCTATGCAGAGCTCAGGGTGAAACTTTTCATCACTTGTTTTTTCGTAGGGCTGTATGGTGTGGGGCACAGATGAGACACAGCCCAGATTCATTACAGCAACAGTCCCTACACGTTATTCTCCAACATTGGTTAAAATAGTTGGAGGTTAATTTGAGCAAACAGGAAGCCAATCTTAACTTAAATAAGTTTTGCATACTTTTATATTTCATCTGGGAAGCTGGAAAGCAAGAAAATTCATGAAAATTTGCAACCAATGCCCACTGATATTCTCCACAAACTTCAATACCATCTGGTGGCTGAAGAGATTATCCAACCAACCAAGTATATGAGTTCAGCAACCTACCAATGATGCAAGCCACACAGCTCTTGCATCTCTGTATTGATGGTTCGTACGACCCTGAAACAGTTTTTGCAGGACAAGGTTTCTTCCTCAAATGCTCCAGTAGCAGCATCACCATTACAGAAGGAAAGCCTACCATGTGGGGCAGAGCAGCTTCATTGGGCTCGTATTACCGGATTCAAACTTTTATTTCAATCAGTTTCTTTTGTCCACATAAACAGAGATCGTAACAAATTGGTCCATCTATTTGCTTATCTTGCTTGTAAGGGCCAAATGAATAAATCTTATAACCTGAACACTCATGACCATGTAATTTGTTCTTCGTATTAATGAAGTTGCTTCCTTTTTGCCAAAAAATATTAGGTAGATACTTTTATGGTAAGGGAAAAAAAAAACGTTTCCATTGTCAATGAATGAAAACTTGGGCTGCTTTTTTACTCCATCCGTTGACAGAGATGGTGCTTCAATGGCGGTGTTATGGCCCATTGACCACAGAGTGAAGTGGGAAGCAGCACCAAAACATTGACCATAAGAGTTGGTGTGTGCCAAAACTCTTTCTGTAAGGCATAATATGTAGCTCTTAGATGATAAACACCATGAAAGAGTTTTTTTTTCCTTCTTTTGGATGGAAGTTTGAAAAGTACTCATCACACTCCACGGAATTCAAACCCGGATTCAACATTGTTTGAATCCTCACTCCTAGTATTTATAGTATTTATTGTTGTTTCGTCGTCTGTTGTTAGTTTACTGTGTTTTTCTACGTTCTTTCTGTCATCAATGGGGTTATAGGCCCTTGTTTAATGCCACATGTTGACGGAAGATGATTGTTTTATGGTTATCTCTATGCAACACTCTTACACACAATCATTCATTTTAAATTATCATCTATTTATTTATTTTTTATAAAAAGAAATTTATTTGGTTGTTTATTTGAAAATATTTTTATGCGTAGATATACCAATATTGTTAGATTATTCTGGATCCAAATTTCGGTTCTTATTGGATCAATGGATATCCATTTAACCGGTCTAAGACTGGATGATCATGTATATATATATATATAACTGTCACAAAGATAGCGAGCGTGCAAAAATGTTCGATCAGATCCTATATTGTGCGCTACTCTTTTTCTCCTATATGCAAGTTTGGTACGCCAAGATCTCAGCCGTCCATCTCTACATCTACTCGGTTCATCATTTGATTCAGGACAATCCATTGGGTGATGAACGACGATATAGAACTAACACACACATATTATAGGACATAGCCCGAATCATTAAAATTACAAAAGTATCGGTCCGTCAGTGCCTCGGTGAAGTGATCACCTGCAAGGACTCCCAGCCCTCTCCTCTCCGGCGACTTCCCTCCTCGCTGCAGATAACCTTTCCCAAGGTAAACAAGTCAAGCTCGAATTCCGGTCTTGAGTTTCAAAACTGGGCTTTGCTCTTTCTTCATAAGCTGTTTGCCACATGCTAATACAGGTAACGTCCTTTCCTGGCAAAGCAAAAAACTAAAGTTATGTCAGTTTCATCGTCATCCTTCATTCATCAATCCCCACTCCAATGTATACAATATCTGGGATTTCACTCCCTCTATTTGCTCGTTTCCTCTTCTTCCTCCTCTTCTTCTTACCCTTCTTGCAGGCCAACTCCCAAACGACAAACGATGAACAGTCCATCCTACTCAAACTACAGCAAAACTGGCAGAATCAACTTCCCATGAACTCATGGCACTCATCGCTTCCTTTCTGCAATTGGACTGGAATCACCTGCCACGATGGTTCCGTCACCGCCATTTCATTTTACAACTGGAACATCACAGGAAAAATCCCTCCGGTCATCTGCAATCTCGAGAATCTCAACCACCTCGACCTTGCATACAACTACGTTACTGGAGAATTCCCCACCTTTCTGTACAACTGTTCGAGATTCATATATCTTGACCTTTCTCAGAATTACTTCGCCGGCTTGATTCCTGGTGATATCCACCGACTTTCTCGCCTCACCTACCTAAATCTGGGCTTCAAGTCTTCAACAACTTCACCGGTGACATCCCGGCGGCAATTGGACTTTTATCAGACTTGAAGACCCTTCGTCTTAACCACAATACTTTTAATGGGACCTTCCCTCCGGAAATCGGTAATTTGTCGAACCTTGAATCTCTGGAAATGGCTTACAATAATTTCTTGCCTTCGAGGTTCCCGGTTGAATTCACTCGGTTAAAGAAACTGGACGTATTTGTGGATAACGAGTACAAATTTTATTGGTCAAATTCCAGAATCAATCGGCAATGTTACGGAGCTTCGCCACTTGGATCTCGCATGGAACAATTTGAACGGATGGATTCCTAACAGTATTTTTCTTTTGAATAAGCTAGAACATCTGTATCTTTACGACAACAAATTTTCCGGTGAGATTCCTAGAAGGATTGAATGTTTGAGTATGAACAAACTAGATCTTTCGATCAACAACTTGACCGGTACGATACCGGAAGATTTTGGAAAGTTGAATAATTTGGAGTATTTGTTCATGTATTATAATCGATTATCTGGCGAGATACAGGCAAATATTGGTCGACTTCCAGCTCTGAAAGACATTCGGCTATTCAACAACGACTTCACTGGGGTCCTGCCTCCCGAAATAGGCCTTCATTCGAAACTTAAAAGTATCGAATTTGCGAACAATAGGCTAACAGGCAATTTGCCGGCTCATTTATGCGCCGGTGGTGTGTTAATGGGAGTGTCGGTTTCTTCGAACAATCTCAGAGGAGAAGTGCCGTCATCCCTTTGAAATTGCAATAGTCTGACCAATGTTTTGATTCAGAATAATGAATTTTCCGGCGAGATTCCTGCCAATCCTTGGTCAGTGTCCAATCTAACGATTTTGATTATGAGCAACAACTCATTTTTCTGGAAGGCTTCCCAGCAAATTCTCCTTGAATTTAAGACGACTGCAAATCAACAACCACAGGTTTTTCGGTGAAATTCCCTAACAGTTCGTTTGGTTGCGCAATGGATGGGAAAGGATGGGATGAGAAGGGATTTCTTCATCCTAGACTGCACCGCTTATATCTCTGCAAATCGGTTCCAAACCAGTAGTGGTGGTTTCTTCGGCAATAATAGCAATGAAGGTCATGAAAGAAGACGATTTCTCAAGGAGATTTTTCAATCGATCAAGATATCTCTTCTCTTTTTCCTCCTCTCCCTTTTCTTTTTTTTCCTCTTCTTCTTCATCTTTTTCTTTGCTTGCCTCTAGTCTGCTACTTGAACCAGAGTCAAGCGACCATTTTGAGTGCACCTCCACCGAACCTCTGACGTTGTCGACAAGCTGACGATGCTGCTACTATTTCAGTGCGCCTCCATCGGACCTCTAACGTCGACGACGATTTGATGACGCCACTACCATTTCAGTGCGCCTCCATCGGACCTCTAACGTCGACGACGATTTGATGACGCCACTACTATTTCAGTGCGCCTCCATCGGACCTCTAACGTCGACGACGATTTGATGACGCCACTACTATTTCAGTGCGCCTCCACCGGACCTTTGACGTCAACGACGATCTGACGACGCCGCTACTATTTCAGTGCTGACGACGATCTTTTTTCGCGTGTGGTTTCCTTTCTCATGGATCACACCATTTTAGTGCGACCCTGCGTTCCAAGTTTTGGGAAACCACATCTCACTGTTTCTCGTTCCGTCTCACAAAACAAACAAATGAAAAAGGGAATCTAAAGAGAATATTCCCATTTTCTCTTCTCAGTCGCACCAACCAGACAGAGTGTAAGGCTCAGTTTGAAAAAGAATACAAATGAAATTATTTGGGGTGCAAAACCTCTTATTTTGTATTATTTTGTATGCATTTACGCTTATATATTTGCATTTGTATTTCCTGATGCTCAGGTTGGAAGGAATATAAATACAAATATGTAGAGTACAAAACCTTGTATTTTGAATTATTTTATACCTATTTATACTTTACATTATTATTTCTAAATTAAGTAGGTGTTTGGAAGTGTGGGCGCTTTTTGGGACCCATTTTCAAGAAAAAACGCCCATGATTCCAAGACTCGTTTTTCATGAAAAAACGCTTCTGCCACATAGGCAGTGAGCAATACTATACTGTTTGGTAAGGTGATTTTCATCACCGTTTTTCATGTATGTGTTGACAGGTAAGCACCACATAGGATACACGCATATGTGGATCCAACGTGGCACTATTGTTTTGAAAAACGGCCACGGTTCCAAACATCCCCTAAATTTAAAGGATGCATGTATGTATGAGGGTCCATTTCGTTCACACTTGGAATTGGAATAGGAATGAGAGTCGGAATAAGAATCGTCAATTCCCAACTATTTAATTCCGACCAATAGGAAACGGAGTTTGATTCCAATCATTGTTGTTTGGTTTATATGGATATGGAATTGGAATCAATTGAAAAATTTTAATTTTTTATGAGTTTAATAATATTATGATTTTATTCATACTTTATTATTGATTTATTAGTATTTAACAATCAATATCTTAGTATTTTATTATTCATTTATTAATATTTTATGAATGTATAATTATTATTTTATTAATACTTTTTTATTATTTTATTATTATTTAATATTCATTTATATACTATTATTTTGTTATTATTTTATTACCAATTTATTAATACTATTTTATTTTATTATTACTTTACTAATATCCTATTATTTATGTTTTATTATTTTAATATTAATATATTATTATTTAACTTTTAGTATATTACTATTTTATTATTTTATTAATATTATGGTTTTTTTTTTTGTAAAGAATTCTTTACTTCTTGAGAAACTCTAGAATGGTATCCCGTTCCTAAGGGGGAAGCCCGAAATGGTCATTCCCCATATTAGGGAATCCCATTCTACCATGTGTCAAGTCCATGCAATTCATACAAGCCAGCAGTTGTGATCAAGTTAAAGGATGCTTGGTAGTGTGAAAATATCATGGACGAGACCGTTTTGGTCTTGGCCATAATAGAATGTATTGTTTTGCTTTGTGTGGATAGTCCCCATCCACAAAATAGCGTGGATAGGGACAAGCCATACCCGAATTTATCATCCACAGTATTTTTTCGTCGATGGCCTCAATGATGTGGACAGTTTGTGGAAAGGATTCAGTGTAATTTAGGTGCATTAACTTTGGTCAAACTACCCTTATTTTACTTAATATTTTAATTTATATTGAAATTATTTTTTAAATTGCTTATTGCTGAAGATAATATTATAATGATAAATATATTTATATTTATTTTTATTAGTAATTATGTATTTGTGTTTTATTTTATATTCTTATTTCAGATTATTTTTGGCTTAAATTGTGATTTTTTCATTCATGATTATAGGGTGAAAATGGATCGGATCATCCAATCCGAATCTAATCCTATTTTTGTTAAACTTAGATAACCCTTTGTCGGGTTTTTTTGGATTGGATCCAATTAGAATTCGGATCACTCCTATCCAATCTGATTCGACCTATAAATGTACATATTTATAAACATATTTATTTATAAAAATGGTCCCTGCCACAGAGTGTGGTGTGAGACAGTCTATACCCACCAATTTCTCATCCACATTATAAAACACCCCCTTAATCTTCTCAAAAGCCTCAATTGAAGCCATCCTAAAAGTTACGGACCTATTGGAAAATTTTGCAAAGGGACCTTACCAACTGCCAAATTATAGAAAAACTAAAATTTACTTCTCCCACAACATCACTCAAAAGCAAAGAAAATTTATAGCAAGAATTACGAGAATCCAGGAAAAGGAGATAGGGGCAAATACTTAGGAGCCCTATTAATGATAAAAGGTACGTAGAATTTCCAAAGCTACCGTCTAGGGTTGTCTAAGGAAAGTTAAAAAGAAATTAGAAGGTTGGAGTAGCCGAGTAAGGGTGGCAATTGGGAAGGTTTGAGTGGGTTGGTTTTGGGGTTAACTTCAATAACCCACAATCCATTAGTGATCCATTTAGATGAAATTAAATGGGTTGGGTTCAACCCAAATCCGTCTTAAACCCACCCAATAATTTTTTAGTGAGATATATATAAATTGCATGGAAAAATATAAAATAATTATGAAAAAAACAAAGAAAATGCAAAAATTAAAGGAAAATATATAAATAAAAAACAAAGATAGAAAAAAAGGAGAAAAATATAGAAAACCACAGAAAAATGAAGAAAAATAAATGAAATTATAGAAAAAACCATAAAGTAGAAATTATAAAAAACAAAAATTACAATAAAAATATAAGAGTTGCAGAAAAATAACAAAAATTATAGGAAAACAGAAAAAGTATAAAAATATTTGAGAAAAAATAATAGAAATTATAGAAAACATAGAAATTAAAAAAAACGACAAGAAAAAGGAAGCAATTGTGTAATTCCTTTTTGTTTTCGTTTTTGTTTTCAATGGTAGCTGAAAACCTGAGATTGTTGAAGGCATTTGCGCAATCAGAACATGGAAATTTTATCTAAATGGATCAAATGAGTTAAATCAGTTTGGTCCAAGCGTAGAGAAAATCTGAACCATTTATAGCAAACCAAAGATAGGCCGTTGAACAAGAAAGTTGAAATCAAAAGCGGTAAAACAGATGAACAAGGTGAATATTAAAGAACAATTGATTGAAAAAATATCTTGATTTTATTTGAAAGAAACAAACAGGAAAAATGATGCATTCAACATTCAAAACCTAAGTTTGAACTAAACACACAAACGATGTGGTATAAAGGAGGATGGAATCTGTAGTTTAATTTTAGAAGATCCATCCACTACAAGGGACCACTAGGTTGCCAGAAAAATGATTTGAAAATTTGAACGAAACATATATAGCAGCAACGAAGTTTCTTTGAAGATTTGAGTATTGATTGGGGACTGTTCTGAGTGAAGAAGAGAAGATTTAGTATGGGGAGCCAGCCCTAGTGGAGAATTAACAGTTAAATCATCCTATATGAGCTACTTAATAAAGAGGAAGACCCCAATAATTATGTTCAAAGAACAGTGGTAAAAGTAGTAAACGAATAAATGTACACCGTTAAGTTTTTATTATGTCCAAAATTCACCTTCCGTTAGTGTACTGTTAATGTTTCTTAACAGAAGTGTCTACATCAGCATAAATAACAATTTTTATGACTAAATCACCATTGAATGGCAATTGGCGAGTTAAAGGAAGAGGGTCTTTTTCATTATTCAAATTTCTTTTTTTTTTTCATTTTTAGTGTTTTGTTATAATTTCTAATGTTTTTTTATAATTTCTGTTTTTTACATTTTTCTATTTTCTACCATTTATAATATTTCCTGTATTTTTTGTTATTTATTAGCAATTTCTGTGTTTTTCTATAATTTGAAAATAATTTTTTATTTTGTGTGCAATTTTTATAATTTTTTATACTTTTTTGTAATTTCTGTGTTTTTATATTTGAAAATATTTTTTGAACTTTTTCCTTTTTTTCATGTCTAAATATTAAAATATATGTATATATTTTATATTTTTGTATGACGGTTAAAATGATAATATATTAACAGCCGCTAGTGTCTTTAACGTCAAGTTAGTGACATTGTGAGTTTTAAACATTTTGAAAACTTGTGATGAATTTAAGAGAAATGCTGAAAACTCATGGTGAGTTTTTGACAATTTCCCTAAAACAATTTCTTTAAATTGCCATGATAAACAAACTTCCAACTAAGGCCTTCTTATTTGATGGGGCCTGGGTTTCAATATGAATCCCAAGTGTGTGGAGAGGTAGAATACTAATTAATGCACTATTCCACCAAAACTTAGTTGAGCGGTGGAATGAGATCTATCATCTATGAGGCAAAGATGTTTAAGGAAGAATATGGAATTTGGGAGAAAATTGGATATATAATGTGGTATTTATCGAAAAGCAGAAATAAAAAAAAATATTTAATAATAAAATCTACAATCCCCTGAAATTCTTGATCAAGCTTTCACAAGGTCCAGAGAGTTTATAGAAGCCCAAAAACTTATGGGCCTGATAAATGAGTCCACTGAGATTGTGATTGAGCATAGCGGCAAAGGTGTCAATGGACCAGTTTTGGATTGGACCAATCCGGTTCAAAATATTTAATAGATTGGATTGGACCTGATCTGTCTATAATAAATTTATAATGGATTGGGTTGGATTAAGCCAATATCTGATTCATTGATAAGATAAGAATATGTATCAATGGACCGGGTTTGGGTTGAAACCAATCTAAATCGAAATAAATTTGAACAGATTGAAAGAGTCAGATATTGAATTGGACCAGTCCAAATTGATTCAAAACATTCATTGGACTGGATTGAACCTCATCCATTTATAACGGGCTCACATTGACTAGATCGGATTGGAAATCTAGTCCAATTGACACCCTACATAGCGGTGCTTGCCACCATCTGCATCTTCCATTAAATTTCCCCAATCAGCTATGTACCTTATAAATTTTGAGATATAAGATCCACAAGTAAGAAAATTTAAACTTGGGTCTCTAGATTGAAAAGCAGTAAATCCACCACTGCACTACGTTTCAATTGCTATATATTATATATTATATGGATTAATTCTAAATTTTCACAACCAGACATTTTTTTCTTCTTAGTGCATGTATGACAAAAATCATGGTTTTTAAAAACGAACCAGTGATTAAACCGGTCAGGGGTCTGGTTATCGGTTCGAATGGTTCGATCGTTCAACCTGAATAGCCATTCGTTCTAACAAAAAAATAAAAAAATTTTAAAAATTGAAAAACAGTCAAAACCATTCGAATGGTTAACCGGCTGGTTCAGCGGTTTGTTGACCAAAATCAACAATTAAAAAAAACGGTTTTAGGGGAAAATAAAACCGGTCAAATAACTGGTTCCTGGTTTTTCCGGTCCGGTCTGATTGTGAAAACCATGACAAAAATATAAAACACAACTAATTATTGCGTTTTATGTACTTATAAATATTATAATATTGCATATTTTAGTTATTCTATCATTTCTCAATGTTTGCCAAGTGTATACACATAGTTTACACTGGAATTATTAAAGTATTTGTTTCTTTATGTGTATATACCTTTATAATCAAGGTTCAAATATCGATACAGAAAATATGTTAAAATTTTATTTTGTCAAAACTTTTAACATCTTTATCTGTTTTGTATGGCTAGTTATCAGTATATAGGTGATAGTGTATTAACATTTAAAGCAATTAAAATGAACTAATTCACAGTATTTGGCATATCGGTGGCCCTGAAAGCCGGTATTTAGTATTATTATTAACTACATCTAAGTATCAATATTTCATATTTATTATTTAGGTTACGTTTAGGAGTTTATGTTTAAAATAAGTGCTTAAAAGCAAGTGCTTATTTGAATAATCATTTATTTGCATTCGACATTTATTTTTTTTCAAATGATTATTTAAAAAAATAAGAACTAATTTTATATTTGGTGTTTGGTAGTATTTTTCTCCAATAAACATATGTGACTCTTTTGTCCATCATTTTCTTTCGAATTTTCAAAACATCCAATCCAAAGTGAATAAGTAAAAGTATTTTGATAAAAGTGATTTCGTAAAAATAACAATATTGTTGCTAAAAGTAACAATATTGAAAAGGGTATAATTGATATTTTAAAAATTTATTGGGAACAATTATGGGAGAAAAAAAAATCATAATAAGTGCTTATTGTATAAGCACTTAAAAAATAGCTGGAAATTTGGGTTTAAAAAATAAGCCCTTAGGCTGAGTTTGGAAGGAGTACAAATGCAAATATGTAGAGTGCAAAACCTTATAATTTATATTATTTTGTATGTATTTACATTGTACATATTTGCATTTGTACTCTTTCCAAACTGAGCCCTATTTTTAAAATAAGAACTTAATTTGGGCTTATTTACCAAACACCAATAAGTCCTTAATGGTGCGATCTCAACCCAAATAAGCTTTATTAAGTTATTTCCAAGCACTCCCAAGTAAGGTTCAAAGTATCAACATGTATTGGCCCGTATCAGCCGATACGTATCGTTTCGGGACCCCTTCGATACACCCCTATAGTGGGTGTATCAGAGGTCTCACCGGTTTAAGGGGTAGAGGAGACCTAAACCGCCCCCCTGAACCAATTGCGAAAAAATAAAATAAAATAAAATGTCTCCATAATGTGTATTGATTCGTCCGCTATGTCCCTATCGACGTATCAAACATATCAATATTTTGAATCTTGCTCCCAAACATGATCTTAGTGTTGTTGACAAAGTTTTTAAAAGGCTAAAGGTGGAGGTAGGGATGGCAATTTTCCCCATCCTTGACGGGTACGTAGGCTCTCGATCTGGTGGGGTTGGGTATGGGGAGTGCTTTGGCAGGGTCGGGGTCGGGGATGGGGCTAAAACTGAATCCCCAATCGGGTTCGGGGATGGGAATGGGGAATGCAATCCCCGCCCCACCCTGATTAATATATATATATATATATATATATATATAATTTTATATAATATTTATATTATAATATTATTATATTATAATTACACATAAAAAAAACTTAAAAAAAGTAAAAGACAAAAACTTAAAACTCTCAACTCTCTCGAGTCACTCTCTTCTACTACCTAGACATAAGACACTCAACAAATAAAGAAAAAAGGACAGAGGGCGGTACTCGAAACTCAAAACCCTACCCTTCTTCTTTTTCTTCCATTCTTCGTCCATCCTATTGTCTTCAATATCCGTAGTCGCCGTCGGTGCTCTCTTTCTCTCTCAGGTGAGACAACGTCGCAAGCCCACAATGGTCCTTTCTTTCTCTTTCTCTCAACTCAGTGTTCACAAGTTGCATATCTGAAATTCAAAAGCAATCGGGGATCCGGGTCTCCAATGGGGAATTCATCCCCAACGGGATCGTGGTGGATGAGCATTTCTTTCTCCAACGGGGATCAGGAACGGAGATGGGAAATGATTTGGAAATCGGGTCAGGGATGGAGAGTGTAATTCCCGCTCCAAACCCACCCCGTTGCCATTCCTAGGTGGAGTCAATGCTTCTGAGTTTAGAGAGCCTAGGTATATTAATAATCACGTAACTTTTATTCGCATGTAAGTGTATATGGCTCGTTTGATAGGCTATTGATCTAAAAAACCCACTGTGGATAAATTTTTACACAGAAAAACTATCTTGAGATCAAACAACTAATATAAAATTGCTATTAAATCCTCAAAAGATAATCACATTTTTAACCTAATATCCAAAATATATGATTTATAGTTATGTTAAGTTGGTCAAGCAAAAAGAAACTTATTTTGGTAGGTAACTCAGAAAATAAAAAAGGAGAAATGGCCTAATAAGAACTCACATGGCTAGAGTCCGAGGTTTTCTTTTCTTGTATCGAAGTGTATGTATAAGCTAGCTAGATATTATCCAATTAAGACATGTTAATGCTTGCTTCAAAAAGTGTCACAAATTCCACTATATTACTGTCTTAAAATTTGAATTAAAGCACCTTAAAAGGCTTAAGCTTCTTACCCATGAAGACTTTTGGAAATTAATTGCTACTCCTAGTTTCGATTTGTATTCTTAGAATGAGTTGTAAATTAATAAACTCAAAATAACCCTGGGAATTTAATTTTATTATTTACAACAATCTGACTTATTAATTATTATTTTATTCCTAAAATTTCCAATTTAATAGTATTAATTAATGTGTATACTTTGATTGGACCAATTTGGTCCAAAATATTTATTAGATTGGATTGGACCTGATTTGTCTGTAACAAAGATTAGGTTAGATTAAGCTAATATCTGGTTCATTGATATAAGATAAGAATGTATATCTATCTATCTATCTATATATATCACTAGACCAGGTTTAGGTTGAAACTAATCTAAATCAAAATGGATTTGAACAAATTGGACAGTCAGATATTGAATTGGATTGGTCCAAATTGACTCGAAACATTCATTGGATTGAATTGAACCTGGTCCATTTATAATGGATTCACATTAGACTATATAGGATTGGACCAAATCCAGTCCAATTGACACCCCTAGGCCCTAAGTCTGGATCTTCTGCTAGCAAAATGTGTTAACATGCTTTATTAACACCATCCACCTACACTTTCACTTTGGGAACATTGCCCATACTTGTATTGTTATTCATGGGAAAATGTTCCTAATGCATGACTGGATTGCTATGTTAAAACATGTAAAGCGTGTTTAATTCTAGCAGTAGATCCTGACTCTGTGGCCTTAGCATAATAATCTCTGCCCTCCAAATTTCAAATGCCCCTTTATGAGATCGGCCTCTATCAGGGCAAACCTGTGCCCACATCATTCTCACAGTTTTTTTCAACCTTATATTGGGAATATTTCCTTATGAAATAAAATACCAAAGTATGGAAATATTCTCAATGCAAGACAGTAAAGACTGCTCGAACGGGTTTTATCTTGACTGAAGCAAAACTCTAATTTAGTTATGTATTATGTGCCATAACTCAATTTCCTTGCAATGATGCAGCAATCCATGATGCTCTGCCTAGTTATTTAACTCCGCTAAAGTGATGCATGCAACGGGCTGGACAATTCAATTATGGTCAAAGTCAGACCAAATGGGTCTAGATTGCAAGTGCGGCTCACCAGCCTTGTGGGCCTGGCCCAAGCTTCACGCCATATCCAGAATGCACTTTTAGCTGGGCTGGATTACCACCAATTGGCGATGATCTTATCACCATTTCTCTGCCCTCTCTAGTCTCTACTTATGCACTTCGAACCAATGTTTTCAAGTTGCCGTTGATCTAGATGGTTAAATCATTCCACCCCTCATCCAACCTTATTTCTGGGTCCGGATTTCTAAAAATTTAGGATTTGACCAAAAAACCATTGACTCATTCAATATCGATTCAACACATGCAGTTGAACCATTGATCCACTTGACCCGGCCACCAAGTCAAGGTCTGATCCATTGATGGTCAAACTTCTGACCCGCAACCCAAAGGCAAAAACACTTCACCCTTGGTTGGTATAGCTATTTATCTAACCGGTTTTAACTATCTATCATTTCAGTCTGGGACAGTAACCAAAATGGTCATCAGTAACTACTACTGATACTGAACCACTTCGGTTCCATCCAGGGTATTTAACTATTTATCTAACCCAAGATTGTAAAAGACTAAGAGCAACACTCAGGCTTTCATAGTTTAAGTTCAGCAACCTTCAGAAGACAGACTTATTCCATTCTTTTTTGAACCAATCACTAGGAAACCTATACTGCAATCAATTAATAATTAATATTCCCTTTTTTCTTCCCTACTTTATGGTCCACTAATTACATGGTGCTGGTCTAAACTTAGCTCCCATCAAGCCTCTGGAGAGCCCCTTGTTGGAACACTGTGGCAGTGTGGCTGGTGCTCTGGCCCTCTGAAGAAGGATAAAACAAAAGGAATTGATCACAGATTCCTCTGGTTTAAAAGCAGGAACATCCTAGCTTTTTCTGTTCTTGTGATGAAATTTTAACCTTGCAGCAACCCATTTATTATCTTTATCTCGTACCAGATGGAACCATGTGCATTTAGATAAAGTTTCAGGATTTGTGCTTTTAAAGCCTGAAAAGTACGATGTTATACTTTCATTTAAAGCCTGGAATATAAAGCCCCAATTTCAGGCTTTTTGCTTTGGGCTTAAAAGTGTCTTGGCTTTTAGATCATAATGTTTTTAAAAACAACTCAAACTAATTAAAGGCTCAGTTTTTTTCCCTCAATTATGTTTCCACTTCCTAAAGTTCAAAGTAAAAGCTTGTTTGGACGGAGCTTAAACCGTAGGACATTCTAAGTTGTAGAATGACAAAACAGGATTAATGTAGTTGACCCCATATAATTGAAACCGAGGTTGAAAGTACTGATATTCTTAATATACGTTTCTTGTGTATCAAAATTTTTGAAGCATTGAAACTCTTATTTATTTTTTGTTTTGATAGTTGGACAATGTATGGCATCTATTATTGAACCTTTTTAAAAGTCCAAAATCTCGATAACACACATGTTAGTGACCTCGAAAGTTGATACATATCATATGATATACATCAATATGTTGCGATATTTTGAACCTTGATTAGGATAAGACTTAAATGATAATGATGTACACCAAGGAGTTTGAGCTTATTGTCTAATTATTTTTACCAGGAATCAGAAACAGGATATTTCTAGTAGTATTGGAGCTAGTTGTGATTAGGATAAGGCTTAAATGGCTCACAATGCTCCAAAAGCAATTGGGTTAAAGTCATCCAGCGCTGCAGTTTTCAGCATGCATGTACTGCCACTCTTTTGAACATGGATAATATGGATAATTATGGAGGCCCTAAAGCACAGCTAACAGTCCATGGGCTTGTGTTTGGTTGGAAGCAGCTGAAGTTTTAAATTATAGGTTGCTGTTTTGGCTGTCGGCACCTTGTGCTTTTTCCGACTAAAAAGAAGGAAAAGCTGGTAAGACAACATACTAAGTCTTCAACCAAATGGTCTAATCGCATCTGCCCTTCTTTAGGAGATGCTGTCCTTCCCAAGTGGTTCTAATAAAGATTTAAAGGTGGGGTAGGGAGTCCACAATTTTCTTTATTTTTTGTTTTTTGGGTTTGTTTTCATTTCTTCTTTCAAGAATTTATCCCTTTTCTATGCACATAGGATATGTTTACTAGACTAAAAAAAAGGATATGGGTACCACCCAGATGCCTTCCATGTGGCGACTTAGGCCCTTTATTTTTGGCACATTGTTTTGCTGATTTCTGACCTATTTTTATTGAGATTGGCTCAACATATGAAAATCCAATCCAAATGCAGCTTTGGGTGATAGGCAAGTGAGGGAATGGGATGTGTCATCTAACGATCCTCACCAAATAATCCTACTTCACTTCAGTGGTGTGTTGCTTCATCAGACTGGCTGGCGTATGTCCTGTCAAACCGTATGAGGCTGAGCTGGATTTTGGTGGGTGTTTTCCTTATTGATATGTTTGCATAAAACAAACAATACAATAGTTTTTTTGATGAAGATAATATGTTAAAGCAATGGTCAAGGTTATATTCTTATCTAATTACTCAAAAAATGTATATTCATCTGGGAGGGCTATCCAGAGCTGCTTGTAAGCTTTCACAGATTTTAAGGCATGGAAAGTAGTTTGAGCAATGTTTGGTGAGAACAAAGAAATTTGGCCACATTTTGTCATTTACAGAGATCTGCTCTCATTCAAGGTTTTAAATATTGACACATAGGGTATATTGGCCCATGTTGATACATCTTTTTTTTTAAGTTTCATTTGTTTTTTTTTTTTTTTCAAAATCAATTCAAAAGGGTCAGTTTAAGGTCCAACTACCCTTTAAACCAGTGGCTGACCCGATATAATCCCTAAAGGAACATTATCAATAAGTCATCGGTACAATATATATCGGCCGATACATATTAATACTTTAAACCTTGTTCTGAATGCTTTGAAAATTAAAAGGTTGTCAACAAGTATCACTTTTCTCTTAAAATTGTTCAATAAAGATAATTGAAAGGACAACTCTCTTACAGATGGGCTACCTTCTTTTTTGTACTAGCAAGTGGCAACAGCCTATTTTTGTTGTTGTGGTCATGCCTCGTTGCATTTCCAATTGAGCTTAACCCGTCGAAGTCCAACTCGAGCATTATTATTGTTTGTTTCTTTGAGTTATATCTAATAGGTTTGACCACAACTAAGACTCTAATATTTTTTTTATGACCTCCTTTTTTATGAGTTACGTTTATCTGTTCTTTGAATAGAGTTAGCTACTTAAATACTATGGACAATAATTTAGCCTATAAATTTTGAAAAAAAAAAAAAAGGAGGTCGAGGTCGGCTTCGCACATAAAAACGTCATTATGTTAAAAATGGGGATTATAGACATCATTATGTTAAGAACATCATTAACTAATTAACTATGAAAGTTGAACCAATTGATTTAAAAAAAAAAAAAGAAAAAAAAATTGAAGTGTTTATTATGTGGATGGGGAAGAAATCAAACCAAAGCCCAAAAACAAATTGGCAGTTGTAGGCCAACTTAAGATCAATTTGGGGCCATGGATCCAATGGTGGAGCTCAAGTAGAAGCTGTTTTTACTCCAACTCATCAACAGCCTTAAATTCCTGAATTCTTGAATCACTGGGGAAATGGGAAACACAGCTGATTAACAGTTTTCTAGAATTGGGAACAGGATCTATGGCTGAAGGAGAAAAATGGTGGCTAAAATTTAAATTTGATCCCATCTTAATACATGTAGAATTCTTAAATGATTTCTGCTTTTCGGTAAGATATTTATCCAGATAAATGCACTAATCCAGGTAATTGCTTCTCAGAAAAGACTTATCCGAGAAATGCATTTATCCATATTCTTTTTTTCCCATATAAATAAGGAAATGAGCATTTTTACAAGGAAATTTGTGAAGTTCTTAAAAACTCTCTCAACTTTCTGTCTATTTCTTATTTTCTCTTAAACCAAACATAGCCTTACAGGACAATTTAAGTAGGACTTCTGTTCATCCTGCAGTTCAGCACCTACTCCACCTTGTTTAGGAGTTTCACTTAACTGATATTATTTAGCATTTAAATCTTTTTGATTTAGCAAATCCTTAAGAGAAAATATGATAAAATAAAGAACAATTCCGCATTAGATAGAAGGAAAAATAGGCTTTGGATTTTGCACACTCAGCTGTAAATGTTGCACCCAAAAGCATTATATTAAACATAGCCTATAGAAACATATTTCTGTATCATAGAATTTGTCTAAAATACAAATTAAGTCAGTCTTATATTAAATTAATTATTAAGAGGCAAAATTAACGAAAATTAACAACATATAATGTCTCAAAAAGATAGTGTTTGGTGGAATATTTTGATTTCAATGCAGCCTCCAAACAAGGGATTCAATCCAATGGTTTCAAAAACAAATGAATGCATTTGTTAAACATATCTTTAAGACATTAAGTAGGCATTTTAATTTCTCTTTTGTCTTCTATTATTTTCTCACTAGAAAGAAATCTGGGTTTGGGCCCATACTGTTGAGACAGATTGAGACCGACGTCACATGGGCCATGTATTCTTTATGTAACGAGGAGTAGGCTACACTGGATTAATCAAAATGGGCATGTTGCCCATGTTTTTACTTAATCTCCACAATCCAAGAACATGGAACATGGGTGATTTGTCTGATTTTGATTGGCTGCTTGTAGCCTAGGCTACACCGTATAATGAATACAAATTTAGGGTTTTAACTACGTATTCCTGGGCAGAGACACGTTTTGGTTGGCTTGTGATTGGGACTGAACCCAAGATTATCGTTTTGGGGCCTTTCTGGCTCGAGAGTCTTTTTCACTTCTTTTGTCGTTGGCTCCTTACTCCATCCATAGTACATAGCACCAAAAGAAAACAAATTAAGAAGTGAAAACCCTTTGGGCCTCTTGTAGGCCCCATGTCATGGAACAAATCTCACCTCAATCATAACCATTGGATCAATATCTTTGATGAGACACTGGTGCTCTGCAGACCAAAATTAAGGAAAAGCTGGTACACTAAAGGTGCCAAATCCTCAACACCCAATCTTTAACTGAAATTGTTTCTCAAGTCATTCAGCGCCTTTCTTTAGGGTATGTTGTCCTTAGGAAGTGACTCTAATTAAAGACGGGGTGTAGGGTAGGAGTACCCTAAGGCCACTTGAGATGGTAGATTACTTGATTGTTCTGCCTTTACTTTTCCTCCTCTTTTCTTGGGACACTTTTGTCGATAGAATTGCATGTAGGAGAGAGGGTTCATACTCGCTGGACCAATATAAAAAGATTTAAACGCCTAGAAATCTTCCATGTGCACGGATATCAGTGGATCAGGTTAAGTGGTAAATCCACACAGATCCAACTCTATGTGGTTATGATTGGATCAGTCTTGATCTGAGTGTCAGGTTGGTGTGAATCCATGCTAAACCTGACCTGATGATACTGCAGATAAGCTTGGCTGAGTATAGGTATACATATATGGGCAGGGTGGGGTATGAAGGGTTCAGTATCCCTTATCTATTTAGTCGGGTTGGGTTATGTTCGGGTCGAGACAAACTTGCACCAAATCCAAATCACTGACACCCCTATCCATGCAGCAGCTTAGTTGGCATCAGAGTAAAGAAAAACCCTCCATTTGGCCAATAAGAAAAGGAGTCCCTTAGCTAAACCTTGCCGGTGAATTTCAGAGTAATGAATGATTGGTGGGTATTGATCAATCTTCACTAATTGATCAGCCTAGAACCGACACAATAATTTGATTCTACACTTGGAACAAAAAATTGATTCTACAACACAGACATGCAGACTCCAGCAGGGAAATTGGTTTCTTCCAACTTTTACATAAGACATATTAATTATTTGGCATAATGGCAATTTAAGTGCCATCAGTCAGTAATCAAAGTAATTCTTCAATTATAAACAAGCATATTGTTTACATAGTCTTTTTTCTTTTTCTTTTTACAATTGTGTAAACAATATTTGTAAAATTAGAAACTTATATAAATGACATTAGAGGTGAAAATGAATCGAATTTTTCATAAGTTATTCGAATTTGGCTTGTGAAAAGTTCAATGCGGTTCAGTTTAAACTGAGCTTTGAGCCAAGTTCGAGTCCAATGAAAATCAGTTCATGAGGTTCACAAGCCTAATTGAGTTTTATATGACACATACATACATATATATAATAATCTTTATAATTCTTAATTTTTTGTATGTAAAATAAAAAAAATATTTTTATATGTATAATTTTTATTTTTTATAGGAAGCTTCATAGTTGAGCTTGAGTTGAGTTGAGCTCGAACTTGCGAACTTTTAAGCCAAACTGAATTCGAGATCAAATCTCTAGCTCAAATCAAACTCAAATTCAAGCTTGACACTAGCGGGCCAAACTCGAATAGCTTGATATTCAACTTGACTTGGCTCGAGTTCATCCTTAAATAACATCCTATGACAACTATAAAAAAACTCCTCTGAGCAATCATAACTATAGGGCTGATAGACATCCATGTGCACTATCATAATACAATATTATTTTTAAAATATTTTATTCTTTTTCAAATTACATAAACAGTATAATATATCCTGAAGGACACCTTTTAAATTTTAGAAATAGGGAAAATCTGCTAGTGTAAGCACAAAAATAAGATTATTATATTAAGTAGAGAATTGTTTATCAGGTTACTTAAAATTAACAGATGGAGGTTATTTTTAGTCTCTCAGTCATTAGACACTTAGGTGTTGTTTGGTTCATAAGATTTATGATAAGTTTTATAGTAAAAGTGATTTATCATCAATTCTACTTGTCTACTATGGTCAGTTGATACTAGTAGACAAGTTACTTATCTGTGGTAAAGGGGTGTCTGCCAATATATATGATTCCGTTTACCTAAAACAACAATTAATGAATTCCATGTCAGAAAAAAAAAACAATATAATTTTCTTATAATGCGGTAGTTGTTTTTATTTTAGAAACAAACATATGCATATTAACAAACAATCCCTTCATTATCAAGATTCCAAATGATTAATTCATTCTCTTATATAAGATTAATTAGTATGAAAAACATAGTACATTATATTGTAGAAATTACATTGAGTAACCTTCACTGTTCAATCAATTTTATCTTTCTCTAGATTTGTTCTTTTTTTTTTTTTTTTTGAAATCTTGAATTAAGAATTTGCAAATTGGAAATTTGGCATGTGGAATAAAATAAGTAAAACATTGAATGCTACTTCAATCAACAGTCAGTCCTTCATAAAATAAAATAAGTAGTAGTTTTTCCAAAATAGTATATCATTTCACATGGATTAAATTCAACTTTGCTCTTAGAAAATTAAGTTGCAAAGTACAAAAGCAGAATTATTTAAAATGGGTGTTGTGCTTTTGAAAGTAAGTAATTATGCCCAAACCCCACAAAGCATTGATTGGGTTTTAAAATTATTGGAACATTGGCCAATGTATTTGTCTAGTAAAAGATGCTAGAAGCATGATTGGATAAGAATTAAGAGCAATATTTTATGTGACTATAATATGATCACAATGTGATGCTTATCATGCTCAGACATATAGGATTAGAGATCTACTGTCACCATTGTGATAAATGTAAGTTGGTGTAATAATTAAAACTCTTTCATGTAAAGAAAAATGTTGACATAGGGTTAAAAAATGGCAGGAGTACATCTTTAATCCCCACACTAGGCAAGTTTAATAGGGGGATAGCCAAAGGAACTTGTGGGACATTTCGAGCCCCAAACCAATTTGTCATGTGGAAGATTCCTTGGTAATTAGAGCCTACTCTCACCACTGTTGTTATGTGTTCCTCTAAAGTTCTCTAATCCTACTTGCGAAACAATTTAGGTTATGTTTGGATAAACCTTAAATTTGTGCTTTTAATACTAAACGAATAAAACCCCAACTTTAGGCTTTATGCTTGGGGGTTTAAAAACATTTTGACATCAGAAAAAAAATGTTTTTAAATGCAACTTCTAGTTATAGTGGAGATTTGACATCAATTCATGCCATCACCTGAGTTGAGGCCTTGGGGGATTTGGCATTAAAAAAAATGCTTTTTAAAAGCAACTCCTAATTGTAGCTTGGCCTATAATTGGATTGGATTCACCTAAATCTGAGGTTGATCCGATAGAATTAGTGGAATACAATCTGAGCTTGACTCAATCGGATTTTCAGATTTCGTTTTTTATCCGACTCGGATGGACTTCACTCTACGCCAATATATAAAGCTGTTGTTCAGAAGTCTACTAAAAACACTAAGGCTCAGTAATATAAATATGTACAGTATAAATACATACAAAATAATATAAAAAAATGGTTTATATAAATTACAAATAAGTATGAATGTAAATATATAGTGTAAAATGGTTCATATAAATTATAAAATTGGGTTAATTTTGCACTGATAAATTTACCTTTTTATCAAATAGACTTTTAGCTGTAATTGATGCAAATATGAATTCCAATAAAGATTATGCTTTTTTTTTTATCAAAATCCCACTTAAATGCAAATTGACTTCTTTTTTATTGTACTTTTATATCTTATTATCAATGTAAATATGCATTGCTCTATCACTTGTCAATGCATAAATGTAATGTTGGCAAATACAAGCAAAAGTGAACCAGAGTGCAAATTTACCCTGAACCGGGATTTACATTCCATTTGCATTGTTTCCAAATGAAGCCTAAAAGCTTTAAATTTTTATTCAAAACAAGACTTAAAAGTAAAAGTGAATTTATATCTTATTATCAATGTAAATATGCATTGGTCTATCATTTGTCGATGGATAAATGTAGTGTTGGCAAATACAGGCAAAAGTGAACCAGAGTACAAATTTACCCTGAATAAGGATTTATACTCCATTTGCATCATTTCCAAATACAGCCTAAAAACTTTAAATTTTTATTGAAAACAAGACTTAACTAAAAAAGAACAAAGACTTTAATATATTATACTATGTATTAAATATTAAAATTCAATTATATATATATATTAAATACATTAAAGGTTTTAATGTATTAATAGTAGATAATAGATTGATATATAATTATACATCAAAGTTGGATTTTTATCGTATATCCAAATCTGAGATAATTGAATGGGATCAGGCTATAAAATTTCGGGTGTGGGTCTAGTTGTAGGGGGAGACCGGAGACTTGGGATCAATTCCCAACTTCACCTTAGTGGGGTAGGGGTTGTGGGTATGAGGACGGGCTACCCCATTGTGTGGCCCCATGAACTGTTGCGGAATGCTATAAGAATGCTGGTTGGCTCAAATTTGTTTCCCACAGTCAAAGTTCAAAAACAAAAACATATCGAAACAAAAGCCTGATTAAATTATACCATCCAAACACTCCATTAACATTCAAAGTAAATGATAACGAATCAGAGATATTTAGGAAGGGTGAAGATGAAATCATGCATCCTCTGCTGTCTGTACAGTCCCTCATTGGAACTTGAGTCTCGGCTTATATGTTTCTGTACATATACACACAAAAGAGTTGGTGGGAACCAAAGTGCATAAATTAGTGCTTTAGTATTTCGAATGAAGAGGCAGCAACCCACAGATCGATTTCCTGTCCATCTGCCAAGTGTGAGGCATGTGTTGGGCTCCCTTACTCTGTCTTACTATAGTCCTATAGAGAGAATTGTTTCTTTTTTTTTTTTTTGTTTATGCGATTCTGCTTTGGTCCCAATAGGGGCACGGTGCTATACACCATACCTATGGTTAGTGGGTTAGTCAGTACAGTTAATAGGAACGGGACAGTGTACACGTGAGGGCCTACTGGTCAATTGGTCATGTCATGGAGAGCTTTCAGTACTGAATCTGATCCTACCACGGAAAGCTTGTAGTTTCACGGGGTTGATCCCACAACTCTGTTTTGGGAACGATGCCCAATGGTTTTCTCAACTATATGTCCAGATTTGATGCCAACACAAGTGGGTGGTGTAGGCCCCGTGTGTTTGAAACACTGCCATGTTCATTAGCGACTTTTGAGAATAAGGAGCTTAATTGGATTTGGGGTTAGGATTAGACTTTAGAGAATGCAATTAACTAGCCAAATTAATGTTCATTATCTACTTTTATGTTAAGATGGATGACTCATTACACATATCATTTCTTCTTTGCTGCCTCTAAAGTTTGGCAATGAATTGAAAGTACAATTTGATTCTTTTTCTCCCTCTAATAAAAAGGCCAATTTCTTATCAAGTATGGGCATTTTAGGGGATGTTCAACAATCTCAATGGTTTTGCTTTTCAAAACAAAACAAGTATCATATGGTAAAAAAAAAAAACATTTTATTGGGTGTTTGCCGACATGAATGATTTTGTTTTTTCGAAACGAAAACAAGTGCCCACATACAGGCTGCTATTGGTAAATTACCTCATATTCAAATGCCTTAAACAAAATGTGGGATGACGCAAATAGTTTCATTCTGATTTCTCACATGCCCAATTTGAGGTAGATGATACTTGCAAAATGAGAGAGAGAGAGAGAGAGAGAGAGAGAGAGAGAGAGAGAGAGAGAGAGAGATTTGGGCTTTTTTATTCAGATTGCAGACACAGTTATGTGAACTCTAGTCGTTGATGAGTTGTGTACTACTACTACATTAAGAACCCTAAATTCCTGTACTCTTGAAAGTTTACAACAATTACGGAGCTGGATTTATGACTCAAACTCATCGATGATAGTTGGGGGTTGGGGTTGGGGTTGGGTTTAAGAGATCTGACTCGTCTTTTACTTGTAGGGTTACCAGTCATTGGATTCTTCTCTTATATTCTGTCAGGAGGAATAAACTCTGTTGCTGCTTACAGTGAAGACAAGGGACTATGATGGTAGATTGGTTCTCTTACCCTTGCCCAATCCTACAGGATTAATGATCGGAGATTCTCCTTCAGAGGGGAGGGGCCTCTGGTAGACTGGGGAGTTGTAGTTGTAGTTCTAGCCAAGCAAGGAATGAGCTAGATTGTTGGGTCAGTCAACTAGAGACTAGAGAGGAATCTCTCTCTTGTTCCTTCAATCACATGTACCTAGTCCTTAATGTAGCAAATCCGACCTTTTGTCAGTTGTGGTGGGGCCAAAGAAATTGAAATTTAGAGCCCATAGGATGATTATCATGTCTCAAGGGCCCACAGGTATGATGGGTTTTTAAATTAGAAACATGAATTGTGGAAATGGGCCAGGACCCACAGATCTATTGGTCAAGCACACACTGCTCATATGCCTAAGAGAAATCTTTTGTAAGGAACTTTTAAAAGTTGGTTACCATTTGCCAATGAGTTGGGATCCAGACATGAGACATCTATATATATTTAATGGGGTGTCTTGGGTCTGGGCCGTCTGGCCCACTGGACCTATGGTTGTACTCTTTGACACCCCCATAGGCCATAGGTAGCTAGCTACCTGTTTCATATCCACAAGTTCAGACCCCACCATTTGATGGTCCAATTTTACAGAGTCTACACCAAAAATCAGCTTAACTTATCTCTTAGCTCTCTAAGAATTGTAGAGTAGAGCTTTTCACAATCTTAATATATACAAAGCAAATCACAGAATTGCTTTTACATTTCAAGTTTATTTTTTGTCCAATCAATCTCCATATGGAATTGGGGATATTGGTGTTGGATCCATTTAATAGTGGGTTCATATCCTCTTATAAAGCAGAAAGCAGAAGTGGAAAGCCATGATCATCGATCTTTTGAGACTGGGGTTAGGGCTTTTCCACTACTACTCACCAGGTACATGCAATCAAACGGGGGAGAGAGAAAGGATAGAAAAGAAAGTAAGATAAACAATAAGGGTTTTGAGTGGGAGAATCCATTTTTCCTCTGCTTTCTTTCTTTGTAATCTTTAGAGGCCCAGTGGTGAAGCCTTTGGCGATTTCAGAGCATCAGAATCATGACTTGACTCTTGGACATTCCTTCCAAACTGAATCATGCCAACGACTGTAATCAGAATTTGGAAGCTGCAGCTTTAGATTTCCATGTTTTCTAATCCTTTACACCGTCCATCAAGGCAGCCGGACTCCTTTTACATCACTAGCTTCTGTTAAACAGTCATCAACCTAACTTTGATTGAATTATCTGTCATGGGTGGTGCATTTTCAGTACTTTAAGTTGCTTCCTAATGGGGAATGGATTAGTTTTGATAAAAAACAATTAACAAGGTTGCCTTTGGGTCTATTCTTTGGCCCCATCCCATAGTTAAAGGCTGTAATTGCGTAACCAAATTATATATACATGTATCGCTTTCTCTCTCAATCCAATATGAGGGGGAAGAGTTGATGAAAGTAAGATATAGATTGCAATTGCAAGCATTGATTGAATGACAATCACCCATTAATATTCAAATTTGAGGGTTTTGACAAAGATTGTTAAAAAGAATAGAATGGGTTGAAAGTAAAAACAAATATGTTGCTGCCATAATGTACAAAAATTTGGACCATATTGTGACCAATATCACAAGCATTTTAGCAGTTTGGCATGCGATAAATTATGGAGTAGTACATTTGTATTTTAAGGTTTCAAGAAAAATGTTATGAAACCATTTTTTTGGTAAGTATTATGAAACCATTTGGTTACATGTAGAATGAAGGAAAATGGGTTTTTTTTTTTTTTTTTTTTTAAATTTGATATTTGAAAGGATGGCTAATCACATTTCTAATTTTCCTGTTGCCTCACTTAACTTGCAAAACAAACATGAATAGTTTTGAGATAAAAGTGTCACAGGATATGAATCTAGAGAATCAGCCTCTGTTTCAAAAATGACTTATCGAAAATTAGGAGGAATGTTATTTTTTTTTTCATTTGTAGTACAAATACAAATATGTACAATGCAAATGCATACAAAATAATACAAAATACAAGATTTTATACTCTACAAATTTATGTTTATACTCTTTCCAAACATAGCCTAATTTTTTTAAAAATGTTTATTTTTCACAACCATCCTAATGCAATCAAAAGCTGTGAAACCACTCATTTACGTTTTCTTTTATTTCATTTTACATAGGAGTTCATATGTAAATGATCAAAATGTACAACGAGTGTTTTATGGGGATTAATTAATAATGGCTATCAGTTGATGCCATTAGCCTTGGATGAAAATGAGAGTGCTCCACCTTTTAGACTAACACATATTACAAAAGATTGCTGGGTCTCTTTATGAATAGTTCAAAATGGTATTGGGTCCTACAATTTGGCTCGTGCCTCATGTTGGAAAGGGTGGGATCCACCACTAATTGAGATTCATCTCTTATATAGACTGAGAAGAAAAAACACATGAACCCTTTACTATATGTATTCAAATTTCTGAAACTGCGAAAGGAAAATTTTATTACATTTAACATGCTTAAAAAAAAAGGTTTAATGTATTTGGCACCATTGTATTTCACCAACTTACCACATGTAAAGGACAGGTGTACAAAGGTTTCTTGAATAGTCAAAGTGATGTGGCACATTGAAATTTAAAAAAGCTGATAGATTTTTGAAATGTCATACATAGGGGTATCAACTGACTGGTTTTGGGTTGGTCCCTATCTAGATCAATTTGGACGAATTGAACAGACCGATTAAGATATATTGAATTTGATCAGTCCAGATTTAATGGTCCAGAGTATTTATTAGATTGGACTGGACCTGGCCGCTCATAGTGGATATATATTGGATTGGGTCAGATTGAATCAATATCCAACCTATTGGTAGAGGATAATTAAGAATATATATAGGTGTCAAAGGACCGGGTTAGGGTTGAAACCAATCTAAATTAAAACCAATTTGAACAGATTGGATAGTCCAGACATTGAATCGGACTGATCCAAAATGGTCCAAAATATTCATCGGATTGGGTTGAACTTGGTCCATCTATAATAGATTCATTTTGGACCTGATCAGATTGGACCAAATCCAGTCCAATTGAAACCCCTAGTCACACAGTTGCCATAATGAAAATATTTGTAAAAAATAAAGTCAAAGTACTTTTAATTTACACACCCAGTCAGTATCTCCACCAAATGTGTTTTTTTTTTTTTCTTTTATAATTTTTGTTTTTCAAAAAAAAAAAAGGCAAAATGTGAATTAAACGCATTGATGCCAAACACCACGTAAAACACAAATGATAATGCTGATTTTTTTTTTTATTGGCACTCTCTTGTGCACGACCCATTCCTTGCTTCTTTTCTCACCTTCTCCCCTAAACAATATTAGTTATGTTGAATGCAATTGTTTTTCGTTTTTTGGAAATGTAAAGTGAAGATTTTATTGATAGGAGAAGAAACAATCTTAGTTTTGTTGAATGCAAATTTCTTGGTACAAAAGCATGAATTTTGACAGTACTATCAGTTTTTAAATCAATTAAAATGCTATTTAAAGATACTAAATAAGTGTATACATATTTTTCATGTGACAATTTTATATGATGATAATGATAATAATCATTTATCCAAAATTTTCTATAAAGTTTATATATTTTATATTTCTTTTTTGTTTTTTATTATTAATCAGATGTAGATTGTGAAATCCAAATCTGATTACATAAACACCTCATCCAAATATGTGATAATCGGATTGAATTGTAAGGTTTTAAGTATCGTTGACAGGCCTACATACTTAGCTAGACTCTTCTATTTGTAATGTTTTATCTATTTTCTTTTGTCCATTTATAAAAAAAAAATGTAAGATTTAAATAGAGGGAATTGAATGAGATGGAAAGTAGTGGTTTAATTTATAATTTAAACTTTATAATTAAATAGGGACTAAATTCAAGTATTTTAGTCAAAAGAAAGATAAAAAAATCTTATTCATATTTTTAATAGTAGTATAAATATATAATTATAGGTGTGCTCAATTTTTTCTATAACTTTTTTGTATTTTTGTGTATAAAAATAATTTTGATATCACACTTACATTTTGTTTAATATGATAAATATATGATATTATGCATGTGTTTGAATGCTTTTTGTTGCAAAACTTATGTATTTTTTAATTTTTCAATTTTTATATTTTATTATTTATTGACAACATTAAAGGTTAGTAATAATTTATTCAAATAAAGTCTAAGTAATAATTTACTCTTAAGTTGTTGTTAATTATTTACTACTAAATTAATTATTGTTAATTTAATGCCTCTAATTTGATAAGATTCTTGAAATGATTTATTTCAAGGTTTAGAAAATTTATTTTTTAACTAATAGATTTTTTAATATCTAAAGTGTCATTTTCAGACTTTAGGGTTTTAAATGGTTTTTTTAAATTTTAACAGTACCACATAAATATGTTTTTACTATTTTATTCATTACCTAATGGGTTTATTGATGATGCCTCTAACATTGTCTGCTTTTACCTTAAAATGACCTTTCACGTTCTTTAGAGTCTAAACTGAATTTTATAGAAATTCAAAGATTGTCAGAGCCAAAAATTTCTAATAAAATTATAAATAAAATAGTTTTTTTTTTTCTTTCTTTATTGTAAACAACGTTAACAAAGCAATACAAGGAGCAATCCATACATCATCTATCGCTCTGCTTCAAAGCCCAATAGGGGAGGGACTATGGGGCCCATGGAAAGAAATAGAATAAAAGGGCCAGAAAGAAGGGTGATGCACCCTTTTGTCGTTGCCCGTTGGGCGTTGGCTGGGTTCTCTCATCTTGTGCGTGCAACCAATATTCACAGAATTCAATTTAAAGTGTAACACTTGAGTGAAGGCTTTTTTGTAGTTGATTATGTCCTTGTACCGAACTCTTTTCTATCGTTATCTAACATTGAGAGAGAGAGATCCCTGAATTCCCTACTGAGTACTGGCACATTTATTGGTTGTCTGAATCTCTTCGCTGGAAGAGTAAGAGCTGCAACTTGGGTTAGGGGCATAGGGCGGTGCTGTTCACTGAATCTAACCTGGTTCAGTCTAAGATAGACTAAAGTGGTGCAACTGGGGCTAGCTAGAGAAGTGCTGAACAGCCATCCACGTCCTAACCTGCTGGTCTGGACTCCTGACTCGAAGTTTTAACCCGAATGAGTCAATCTTAACCCAACCTCCGTTGGGTTTGCAGGTTGCTGTTGAGTTGTTTGGGTTAATTATGGAAGAACTCGACTTTTTTGCCCCTCATTTATACTATAGACTTATAGACTTATTTTCTTAAGGACTAGTTTGTTTTCTATTCCAATTTTATTTGCATTAATACAAAATTTGTGAAAGAAAAAACGATTTGAGTATAAATTCTGATTTATTTCTGTTTTAATGAAATATCCTTCGTACCACAAAAAATCTGATTTATTTTTTATCAATTTTTAAGCAGAATCTAAATATATGATGCAGAAACTGTACTATATGAAGTATTAAAGGTGAGTCAGTGATAAAATGAATCACAATGGTTGACATATTTGATTCTGTTTAAGTCTTTAATGATAGTACAAATGAACTAATGCAAATTAAGTAGACCATATGATCATATTTGTAATAAGATTATTTGAAATATATAGAGATTCAGCACGTCACAAATATTCCTTCCTGCAGGTAGTAGGACCCCAGCTTGTCTTTATTTTATTTGTTTGCGCTGTAAATGAAGTAAAATTAATCCTGAAGCAAAGTAAAGAACTCCCCTCATTCTTTTTATTTGTATTCTCCTGCATGAAAAATGAAATTGCACCGCAAACAAACAAGCCCAAGGATCAAATTAAAAGGAGGTATATAAAAATTTATCTACCATGATATATATCCTGCTAGGCCGGGATTCTTTTTGTTAATCATTTAAGTAGGAAGATAACCATATACATGATTGGTTGGAACTTTCTTTCGGTAAATATGGCAACCCTATTTGTTTCACACATTCTTCATTGGTTTAAAAGTATTTCTGTATTGATTGGGTCTGTGTTTGGAAGGAAATAAATCCAATACGCTTATGGCAGGACCCATCCTTGCCATCATCTATAGACCTTTCTCAACTTGAAGTGAAGATAATAAACAACCAAATACAAAAGGGTGAAAAAGGGTCACCCATCTAATATTAACCAAGTGTCCCCATATGAGTGGGTGCCTTCCCCACTGTTAGATCAGGATCTACTCAACTTTCATACCCCTTCTTGTGTTTTCATCTACCCTATTTGACATCAAGCTTCCATTTCCACTTCACTTGAATGTCCCCTTTTAAAATGTGAGATAAAAAATCAATAATAAGTAAAATAAAAAATTAATTAATGAATGCTTTTAATTAGTTTGAAAAAAGGGGAAATTATTGAGGACTTTTCCTAGTAAGAAAATAAAACATTTTCTAGTTGTAGGATGGTCCATCAGATAAGGAGTTTTCTCTTTCACTAGTGATACTGATATGGAAATGGAACGTAAAATCAAAAGATGGAATGCCATACCAGAAACGAATTAACATGTAAGATGATGTAATTCTATGTCCCCAAGCTTAAGGTCCAACCTACCCATTTCATCATCTGTCATTCAAGGGCCGCCCCAATCAAATGGTCAACATCAAATGCAATTAGATGCTCCACATAACCTCACGTATCTAAATTGGTAGTCCAGTAATCTTTGGTAATTAGTTTTGATTCAACTCACTAACTACAATGTAAGTGGGTCTGGTTAAGTGGTAAATCCGCACTGACTCGACCCTACAAGTTAGAGTTGGGTCAGCCTTAATTAGATTTCGGATCAGGTTCCGATTATGGTGAATCTGTGCAGAACCCGACCTATTGAACAGTGTTTTTAATTTTTTATTGATCCAGATGGTTGAACCATTTAAACTGTTACTGAATCAAAATTTTGGATCTAGTTTTTCTAAAATCTGTTTGACTTGTGTAGTTGAATCTTGAATGATTCAACCTGGTCATTGGGTTAGGGGTTGCATACTATATGTGTATATAAACTTTTCAGAGGCCATAATTTTGTGTATATGCACTCAATTATCCAATTGATGATCTTTATATCAATTTTAGATAATTTTTCGTAAGATTTTTAAAACTGAATCGGACAATGAACTAGTCAAGGATTTGGTTCTTGGGTTGAATAGTCCAATCATTCAAATCGAATGAATGGCCCATTCTGACAAAAATAAAAAACAATAAAAAACAGTCAAAACCGTTGGATGGTTAAGACAGTTCGAATGGTTCACCACCCAAGTCAGTAGTTTGCTGACCAAATCAATGTTTTTTTTTTTTAACAAAATAACAGTTCTAGGGTAAAGCAGAACCGTCACCTAACCGTTCCCAATCTTTCCGGTCTGACCGTTCGGTCTGGTCCGATTTTAAAAACCATGACTTTTCGCAATCTATGAGTTCTATGGAAACAAAGTCACCTGGTCATGACAAAAACGGTTCGATACACCTATTTTTGTCTGATGTACTACTATTTAACCTATTGAACCCAAAACGGTTCGATCTCCATGTCTATTTTTAAAACATTGGGTGAATATAGATGTACTATACATGGGATGGATCGAGCCAACCCCGACCCATCAACATCCCTATCTTAATTTCTGACCATAAAACCGAGTTGACCGGTTCTATGAATTGGTCCAGGTGTTCATTCAACCGAATTCAAGATCAAGTTGATCGATTCGATCATCAGTTGGTCCAGGTGGTCATCCTACCGAATTCATGTTATTTTCATTGATGGGACGATTTCAGTTTCACATATATATCATGATTAAAGATAAGAATTTTTAGCCATTAAAAAATTAAGGTGTATTACGTTTGGCCGGTCACTTGAACACCACGCCTACCTCAGTCCACACCGAACCAAAAAACGGTTTGATGTTTGAATCTCACGGTCGCATGCATGCGAATGATGTGACTCCTTTCTTCTCAGAATCCAGCTGGACCCCTCATCACGACAAATTTATCAAAACACCCTATGACTTTTTTTTTTTCTTTGTATTTTCTTAATAAAATGTTATCAAACCGAGACCGGATCTACTCTTTACAGCTGGCGTTCATACACACATCCTATCATGCATATGAGATGTTCCTAATACATGGTGGATGTGCCTGTGAGGCGCCCATTGGTCAGGAGCAGATCCAGGGAAACGCCATCATCCTGCCTTCCTATTTGCGCCAGGGCCCCACCTAACAACAACTATTATGATTGTCGTAGATCTCGTTTTTGGTCTTAAATGACGCGAATGCCCTTGGGTGTTTAATTGATGCAGTTGACATTCTTCCTTCTGGGGACATTCTATTGTCCAGGTATTTTTTTTAATTTCCTTTCGTCGAATAAAAAAGTTGGAGGATATATTTGTAATAAAAATAATATAATAATCCTGAGTTCTGATCTTAGGGTTCTCTGTTCTCCGACATTTTTTATTTTTCCAACTCTGAGATTTTGTCTTTTCTTCCCGCTCGCTCTGCTTCTCTCTCTCTCTCTCTCTCTCTCTCTCTCTCTCTCCCCGTCTTCTCTGTTATTTTATTTTGGCTCCTTCTGAGCTTTGATTCTCTTAATTCTTAAAAATGGTGAGGAGGGTTGAGTAACGAGAGAGGCTTTTAGCTTTCACCCCGAGGAAAGATCAGAGGGTTTATTTATTTTGAAGTCATTATCGTCGCAATGGAGGTTGGAGTCAGGTCAAAAAGGAGGGGTTTCTAATGGAGGAATTTCCAATGCCAGCTCTTCATCGCTGAAGATTCCAACACTATCGAAGTTTCTATTTCGATTTGCAGAATAGCAAAATCGGAGAAGTTTCTTCAAAGGGTAAGTGAGCGGCTAGTTTTATCGTTTTCGACAAAATGATCAAATAAGGTCCCCCCCTCCTTCTCCGGCTTTGTTGCTGTTTTCTCTCTTTTTTTTTTTTTTATTCCAAAACCCCACAATCTATATGGAGATTCAGCACCGTTTCTTCACACGATTTCATTATTTATACTAAAATATTCCTTGGGGGTTGTGGGTTTTGGTCGTTGTTCTGGTTCGCCTCATCTCAGAGATGATTTCATTCTTACAGCTTTGCTGTTTATGCTTTAAACCAGAGTAGTCTCTCTACTGGAGGAGAAAATAAATATTTTTCTTTGTCACTTAGTTATTCTGGGGAAGTCTTTTCTATGGTTTTAGCTACTTGGCTTTGGATTTGCAGGTGTTTGAGAAGGTTATGACTTCCAGAGAGATCTGTTTCCCTTCCTGTTTGTTTTCCCCTGTTTTACGATAACTCAGGGAAATGATAAGACTGGGCTTTTACTTTCTTTTCATTCTGGGTTTCTTTCATTGAAGAAGAAACCTTCAAATCTTTTGGCTTTGATTTGAGCTGCAGAGTTGCAGACAGAGGTCGCCATTGGAGAATCTTTGTTGTGCTCTTGTCGTCTACTGTTGACTCTTCTTCCCTTTTTGTGTCCACTGTTTTCCTCTGTTTCACGCTAAATGAAGAGAAGTGGTAAAGAGGACACAATCTCTCAGTCTCGGCTATTTTGAGGGCAGGTACAGTAATTTCTCGTGACACACAGAGTCAATTATATCTATTGCTCTACGGTTCCACAGTGGTACGTTAATTATAGACGTACGATGTACGTGGCTGACCAATTCATCAGAGGGTTCTTGACAAACAGTGTGAAAGCTTCAGATCATTTGACTTGACCGGCGGCATAGATGCGCCCCACTTGTTTAACGGCTCGGATTTACTGGTTATGTGGGCCATCTTTACCCTCTGTGTCCAGACTCTTTTTGGGTTTTGTTAATTAACTATTAATTAATTAGTTAATTAATAATTCCCCGGTATTCCACTACGGCGCTACCACTGTATTCTGTTCATATACTTGGTTCTCTCACACTCGAAACAATTCACCGTCATGGTTCTGCTCATCAGAACCGTCCATCACTCTGTGCAGGCTTCTGTTAGAGGTCATCATCTAGCAGGTGACGCACCCGATTGAGAGGTTGAGATTAATTTTATTTGTGTGGAGCCCACCTGCTATGTTAATTTATGAGATTATTTATTCTCACCCTCTCTGGTCTGTCTCCGTAACAAGTTAAAGCTCTGTAACTTCTTTTTCTTGCTTTTATTTCTTTCCCGCGTTTAAAAACGGCTTTTTTAGACTTGAAAAAAAGAGAGAAAATCGGAAGCTCTGTATAAAAGCCAAAGAAAGATTGAACCCACCACTAGCAGACTAGCACCACCACTGTCCTCGATCGGAGAGTTAAAGCGATATGTGCTTTCCTCTTTCAATCCGTCCATCTTTTATTCAAATAGGCTCTAATCTACTTTCTTAAATGCTTGCGTCTGTTGTTCCAAACGCAGATCACTTGTCAAAACCCCAAACCCATTTTCGTTATTAGCTCTCATCTCTATCATCATTATCAGCTTCTGATTCTTCTCTCTGTTTCAGATGGACTCTGTCAAGCCGGCGGCGACTCCAAATGTAGCCGGACTAGTGCGCAGTTTTGCTAAAGCACTTCGTTTTCGGGCTGGTGGGATTGCGCCTGATGATGAAGTTAGGAAATTGAAGTTGCGGGAGAAGGCCAAGAGTGGTCCGTTACCGTCAACTGGCCATCGGTCTCAGTCTTTTGCAAAGGAAGATGAAGATGAAAAGCTTCGGAAGAGAGCAGCAATGGAAGCTTTCCTTGCGAAGCTCTTTGCGAGCGTTTCGTCTTTGAAAGCAGCATATGCCCAGCTGCAGATTGCTCAGTCTCCTTACGATTCCAACGGGATACAGACCGCGGATGAGATGGTGGTGTTTGAGCTGAAGCATCTTTCTGAATTGAAGCAGTGTTACTTGAAGAAGCAGATTGATCCTTCTTCTCAGGTTACGCTGTTGTTGGCGGAAATTCAAGAGCAGCAGAGTCTGTTGAAGACGTATGAAATCATGGGGAAGAAGTTTGAGTCGCAACTTAGGCTCAGGGAGTCTGAGATTACTTCTCTCAGGGAGACATTAGAAGAGTCTAATAGACAAAATAGATTACTTGAGCAGAAATTGAATCCAAGTGGGCCTCTATCTGGTCTAGACGATCTCCACTTGTCGGGTTTGAATCCAAGCCATTTTATTATAGTTCTGAGACATGCCATTAAGTCACTTAAGAGCTTTGCCAAATTAATGGTTGAACAGATGGTTTCAGTAGGGTGGCATATTGATACCGCTGCCTCTTCAATAGAACCTGATATTATCTATGGCAAACCAGAGCACAAGAGCTTTGCTTTTGAATGCTTTGTTTGCAGAGAGATGTTTGATGGTTTCAATAACCCCGAATTTCCTCTTCCAAATGAGCCTTTGCCCGAAAGGAAGCAACGGCGACGCCATTTCTTTGACAGGTTCACAGAATTGAAGTCCATGAGAGTAAAGGAATTTCTCTCCCATAAGCCCAATTCAACATTTGGAAAGTTCTGCAGGGCCAAGTACTTACGCCTCGTGCATCCAAAGATGGAAGCATCCTTATCTGGTGACCTGAACCAGAGAAGCATAGTGAACTCTTTAGGATACCCAGAAACAGATTTTTTTGCATCATTTGCCGAGATGGCAAAGCGGGTCTGGCTCCTGCACTGCTTGGCCTTCTCATTTGAGCCTGAAGTTTCCATCTTTCAGGTGAGCAAAGGATCCAGGTTCTCAGAGGTTTACATGGAGAGTGTAAGCAATGATGCATTCTTGTCATCCAACAATCTCCTCGTGGCTTTCACAGTCATCCCCGGTTTCAAGATTGGCAAAACTGTTATGCAGTGTCAGGTGTACCTATCTCCATCTCGAACTCAGGTGAACCACAGGCGGGCAAGCCGGTGATGTCGCCGACCGACACCTGACGAAGGTGTATCAGCATTCTAGGAGCATGGGTCCGGTCCACCCATGAAGATGGTCCAGAGGGGTTTATAATCTGGAACCTGGAGTTTAGAGAGGGAAGGCGAGTTCGGTTGCTCAGGTTGTGGAGAGTGGGGGCCCGACCTGGTTTTCTGTTGAACAAAAGAAATCTGTTGCCATTTGTGGGAGTGGACATTAGTTTCTTAATGCCCCTTTTGGAGATTTCTGTTAACAGCCAAAAACCAGTGACAGAAAGAGTTTGCAAGAAGACAGCGCTATAGTTAAGTAAGAGCTTTTGTATGTTTGCCTGTTCAAAACATGTTTTTTTTTTTTTTTTTTAATTTTTTATGTATATATGCATGTAATTGGTGAAGAAATCATGGAAAAATTTAATATAATATCTTCTGATTTGGACCAGTTAATGATTAATAATATACTAGCCAAATAGTTGAGTGTTTCATTGTGAGTTCCAAGCTGTGCAGCATTTGCTCAGTTGCCTTTAGGAATATTTTTGTGGGGTTGCTAAGCCCCACTTCGCTGTGATTTCTTGCCCTTATCTCCATGCCGGAGGCCACCAATGTTATAATAGATTAATTGCAGAGAGTGCCGAGCCTCCCTCCGATTGTTGCAGCTCCTCTGCCCCTGCTCTTCATGCAGGTGGTCGTCGGTTTAAGGCCAGAAAGGCAGATCTCTGCCACATGCGAGAGAGGTCATGGGTTTAAGGCTACGAGAGCATACATAATTCTACACCTTTGATTCCTCTGTATGGTAATTTCTTTTTTATTGTATTCATTATTAGAACGGTTTCAGTCCAGATCTTAAGAGTTTAGAACTTTTGATTACGGAACTGTGGTCTTTTTTTTTTCTTTTTCAGCAAAGATAATATCACTAAGAAACTGACTAGATCCCTTGCAGACTCCATTAACACAGGGAAATCCCTCAAGAGTCGAGCTAACATTCCTCCATTAGTGTTGGTTTGCAAATTCTGGGCTAAGCATGCAGACTTGGGAATGTGGTTTTGTTGAGCTGTTACTGGACAAACCAAAGTAGAACCATCCAAAAGATGCATTAACATTTCCTAGTGGTTTGATGGTTTCCATGGATCGAAAATCAAACTGTGGCATGGTGATCAGACATGTTTGATTTTTTGTGCATGTCTGACAGATATGGAATAAATGCAGTGGTTCTGTCATTAAATTCTGAAGGTAAATAGACGACTTTCAGGAAGAAGAAAAAAAGCCAAGAAGAAATGAGGCTGTGGTCCATGATGAACCATGTGCCACTGTGGGCGATGGTTGGTTTAGACTATATCAGTACATCTAGCGTTGGATCCCAAATCCTTGGGCGGGGCCCATTATAATTGGGGGACCAAACGAATTCTTTGGGGTTTCACTGTTTGATATTAACAGCTCTGACTGATGTAGGAAGCTGGCAATTCTTCTTCCTTTCAGCCATTTTTAACTTCAATTTGTTTCATATATCCTTTCTACCCCTAAACAGAGTAATGATGTTGCAATAAGAGATGGAGGACAGTCCTAATTTTGGATATTGTACAACCCAACAACTGAGCAAAGCCGTATTACATATCTCCGCTCATTCGTTGATTAATCCATTACTGTTTATATTATTTCTTCTGTCTATGGTCCAACTGCCATTGGTCAACACATTGAAGCAGGGGGTCCAGCGACCAATACAACTAGGTCGACTTAGGGTTAGGGGCCTCTGGTTGGTAGAGTCATTGACCATTCTTTAATTCTGAAGTAGAATTTTATGTAATGGGTTCAGTAAAATAATTGAGTAAATGATTCAAACTGAAAGTTCCACATGGAGTCTTTGGAGGCACTGACCCTTGTGGAGAGATTGGGGCTTGACCAATGTTATGTCAGTTGAGACTTGGGACTCTTTCAGAATTATAAAGCCATATGAACAGGGATGCTATAGTCCCTTGACCTTAGAACCTATTGTTTGAGATGCCTCTGTAAGCAGTTCACACTTTACAGAAGTAAAAATTTAACAAAGGCTATGCCGATAGAATAGCTGAGAAGGGCCTTAGCTCTGTTTGTACTTCGAGATCTAACGTTTTATTCTGTATTTCTGATCTAAATAAAGGATACCATTTATTTTTGCAGAGTTAAAGTATTAATATGTTATATATTATATATATACGTGTATACACAAATTTATATCAAAATTCATATGGAATAAATTTAATTTTTTTTTTCAAATTCTTATTTATCTTATTAATTTATTTTATTATTAATTTTTTCAATTTTTCTAAAAAGAATTCTGCTACCCACTGTCCGGTCTGGTATGACACAGGCCCACTTTGATTCGTGCCATGAACTATGCTAGGTTTCCGTTTTAAGGGGTCCAGGGCCAGACCCGCATGCTGACATGGCATAGCCCGCTTCAGTGCACACAAAAGTGGCCCATGCTGGCCCAGAACAACCTACATTACTTTTGGGGTTCTATTAGCATCAAAACTACATAGAAAACCAAAACAAAAATCCGATTAAACTAAACACTTAAATTACATGGTGCGGCAGCATATAATATAGAGGACCCTCTATTCTGTGCATGGGTGAGAGTTCGGCTTCTTCGGTCATGGCAACGCTCATTCGAATAGTCTTTACAGTCTTACATTAGGAATATTTGGGTATTTAATATTTATGTATTTTATTTTATGGGGAGATATTTATAATACAAGATTGCAAGAGAATGTTGGTACAGTGTGAATAACATTTCCCAAATCCCAAATATTGGAATAGATCCTACTTTTACTCCTATCAAACAGCTAGCTCATAAGGATTCTTCTTGTCGTGCAATAAGCCATTAACACCAAAGGCCATTAAGTGCCTGTTTGGAGGGCTTTCAGAAAGTGGCTTCTGGTTTTGTAAGTTGGGCTCTACATGAAGATCCTATAAGTTATGTTTGGTGAAAAACCGGAAAGCACAAATATGTTCTCATTCAGCTAAAAAAGTTGCTTTCTGATAAAGCTTGTTTTAATAACTTCTCCAACTGATTCAGTGAAAGCAGCTCAATCAAAGCTTCAGCCCTCCTAAACTTGCCCTAATGCAATGGGGTGAGGGTTATCACTCTAGTAATACATTAACTGATTCAACCTCAAATGTATTCGTGCATTGGCTTAGGAAGATATAACCCATTTCTTTAATGGGTTCTGGTCCTAATTAACATTGCTTAGGTAATCTTCAAAATATGTATTCGAAGGGACATGTTACAAATAAAAACAGTATGTGGAATAGTCAGTGCCGGGGTATTTTTGGTATTTAATTTATTTATATATTCCCACTTGTGCTAAAAATTATATTAGGATTTAGGGAGATCGGCTTCCACCAGGGCAAACCTGTGCCCACACAGTTTTAACAGCCTTTTGTAACCTTGCATTGAAAATATCTCCTCATGAAATAAAGCATATAAGTACGGAAATATTCTCAATGCAAGGCAGTAAAGACTGCTTGAACAGGCTTTGCCCTGGCTGAAACTAAACTCGAATTTAGGAATGTGTTGATACACCCAATTCCATGATATATATAAAAAATAGTCTGTTTATTAAGGGCTGGGCTCAGATATGTTACCTGATATTTGTTTTCACATCCCTATCCACCGGACATAACAGCTGTGCATTTGAAATATCTCCCTTTTTATTTATAGGGAAATGTTCTAAATATGCGATGGCAGTGTTCCGTGGGTATTGATGTGGGAACAAATAATGAATAGCAGATATAAAGGCATTTATTAGGGTTATATTCTATTGAATTGTTAATGAATATCACAAGAATCTACCGTGGGCAGATGCTTAAAAAATGATCTCTGCTTGGACTCTTTTATTTCGTGTTTTCATGGGTTTGGCACAACAATGAGATTTCTACGCTAGTTGGTAAGACAAGAATCCAAAAAGAAAAAAAAAAAAAAAAACAAAATAAAGCAGATGAATGAATAAGATTTGTTGGTAAGATGTCAATAACTATTACTTATAAAATCTATAGTTTTTTTAATATAAAACAAGTTTTTTTATTATTATTATAAAACAAAAAGGAGTAGCATTTTACCAAACACTTTTATGGGAGTTTGCCATAGTGTCACGGGGCCAATCGACGGGGCCCCGTGCGGCACTCGATTGGGGTCGAGAAAGCCTACAAATGCGAGCAACAACACACAAAAGGAAACAACAGTGTACACAAATTAGACAAAAGGCAACTTGTATTGCATTAATCAGTGGTAAGCACAAGCACACAGTACAGTGTCGAGGGGATCTCGTGCTTAACCTTTACACGCTTATGAGCTCACTCGACTACCTACCTCCCCTCAAAGAGTACGTTAAGCTTTTGGGGGAGTGACAAAAGGATACATCAAAATACTGTACATTCGTACTACTATTTACATTATTGCCATGGGCATACCCCCCTTACAAAAGAGTACAAGGACCCAACCCAAGACACTTAGATGGCGTGCTGATGGCGTACTGATGGCGCTGAAAGAGGTTGAACCGTCACAGTCTCCCCCACTCAATTCAATCTTCGTCCTCGAAGGTTCTTCCTCAGGTACTCGTCCAGCTTCACTGCGAACGGAAGGAGGTCTGCTGCATGCTTCGAAAGAACCTAAGGCAGTGGGTATGGAGTTTTACTAAGGCCAGGTCACCTACTTGGAAGTTCTCGGGTCGTCTACCCAAATCGGCCCATTTCTTCATTCTTTTAGAGGCTTTCTCTAGGGAGGCTCGAGTGATGTCAAGGCATTCTTTCCATTCCCTGGTGAAAGTGAAGGCTCGAGGGCTTCTTCCATGATGGTCGTCGACGATGCTGTGCGGACATCTTGGTAGTTGGCCGGTGATGACTTCAAAAGGACTTGATTGGTGGAGGAGTTCTTCTGTGTGATGACGAAAAACTGTGCAATGTCCAGCAATCGAACCCAATTCTTCTGTGTGGCTGATACAAAATGGCGGAGGTACTCTTCAAGGAGGGAGTTCATTCTCTCTGTCTGCCCATCTGACTCTGGATGACTGCTGCTGGAGAAGTTCAAGTTCGAGCCAAGAAGCTTGAATAGCTCTGTCCAGAAAGCACTAGTGAATCGGGGATCCCGATCACTAACAATGTTCTGTGGGACTCCCCAATACTTCACCACGTGCTTGAAGAAAAGGTATGCCGTGTCTTCTGCTGAAAGGTGCTTTGGTGCTGGGGTGAAAGTGGCATACTTGGAAAATCTATCAACAACAACAACAATGGATGTATAGTCTCCCACTTTAGGAAGACCGCTGATGAAGTCCATGGAAACACTCTCCCAAGGTTGTGAGGGAGTTGGAAGAGGTTATAGGAGTCCCAGAGGTTTGGCACGTTCGGGCTTGTCTTGCTGGCAAATCAGGCATGTCCGTGTGTATTCTCGAACATCTTGCTCCATATGAGGCCAATAGTAGGCATGTTGTAGAAGTGCCAAGGTACGCTACCACCCAGGATGTCCTGCCCATAAGCTGTCATGACATTCACGTAGGAGAGTCTTCCTCAAGTCTTCAACTCTCGGCACAAATATCCGCCTTCCCTTGGTCAAAAGAAGGTCTTCTTCAACCCAAAACCGCCTAGTCTTCCCTTCGCGAGCCGCTGTCAATAGGCTCTGAGCAATGGGGTCCTTCTGGAGTCCTTCCTTGATGAGCTTGATGAGGTCTAGTCTGATCTGGCTTTTTGAGGGACCTTCACCTGTGGATAGTGCTGCAAGCTCGGCCTTCCTGCTAAGTGCATCAGCAACCCTATTCGTCGGCCCTGGCTTGTACTCTAGAGTCATGTCAAACTCCGTTAAGAAATCTTGCCATCGCGCTTGCTTAGGGCTCAGCTTCTTCTGAGACTGAAAGTAACTAGTAGCTATGTTGTCAGTCTTGACCACGAACTTGGAGCCAAGCAGGTAGTGTCGCCATGTGCGGAGGTAGTGGACGATGGCTGTCATCTCCTTCTCTTGTACAGTGTACCTCCTCTCTGTATCATTCAATTTGCGGCTTTCAAAGGCGATGGGATGTCCTTCTTGCATCAAGACCCCGCCAATAGCAAAATCAGAAGCATCTGTGTGCAGCTCATACGGCTTGCTTGGGTCAGGCAAGTCGAGGACTGGTTTTGCTGAGACAGCTCTCTTCAAATCATCAAAAGCTGTTTGGCAACATTCACTCCAGGTCCACATACTAGTCTTCTTTAGTAAGTTGGTGAGGGCAGTGGCTCGTGCTGAGAATCCAGAGATGAATCTTCTATAGTAGTTCACGAGGCCGAGGAAGGAGCGAAGTTCGGTGACCCTGGTGGGCGGTACCCAATCTTGAATGGCCTTGACTTTAGCTGGATCCATACTGATTGTGCCGGCTCGGATTATATGACCAAGGAAGGCCACCTCTTTTGTGGCGAAAGAACATTTCTCCTTCTTAACAAATAGGTTGTTGTCCCACAAGACCTGTAAAACAGTGCAGAGGTGGTCAACATGTTCCTCCAGGGTTCTACTGTAGATCACAATATCATCAATATACACAACAAATTGGTCCAGGTAGGGATGAAATATTCTGTTCATCAATGTACAAAAGGTGGCTGGAGCATTGGTAAGCCCAAAGGGCATGACACGAAATTCAAAGGACCCATAACGGGTAACACAGGCTATTTTGTGTTCGTCTCCTTCGGCTATACGCACTTGATAGTACCCCGACCTCAGGTCTAGCTTGGTGAAGTACTTGGCCCTGCTGAGTTGGTCAAAGAGGTCGGCCACCAATGGTATGGGATACTTGTTCTTGATGGTGAGCTTGTTGAGAGCTCGGTAGTCAATACAGAGCCGAAGAGATCCATCGTGTTTCTTCTGAACAGGACTGGTGCTCCAAAAGGGGCCTTGGAAGGCTGAATCAATCCAGCTTCCAACAACTCATTCAACTGTCTGCGTAGCTCGGCCAGCTCAGGAGGAGACATTCTGTATGGCGGACGTGCCGGTGGTTTGGTTCCAGGCTCCAGCTCAATCTTGTGATCAACTTCTCTCCTTGGGGGAAGCTTCTTCGGCAATGTGGGAGGCATGACGTCCTGAAATTCCTCTAGTGCCATTGTAATCGCTGGCGGGATATGCTCGGTTGGTGGATCAAGCAGGTCGGAGTTCACCAATGTGGCTAGGTAAGTGGTCTCTCCTTTCCGCACTCCATCCTTGAGTTGCAATGCTGAGAGCATCTTGGGGGTGGACGTGGTATCTGGCACAACTGGAACCATGCAAGGAGCCTGGTCTTCAAATATGCACACTTTGTTGAGGAAGGGCATGGGCACCGCCTTTACTTGAGTTAAGAAGTCCATGCCGAGAACAACCTGGAAATCATCCATGGGCACGACTGAGAGGTCTATCATCCCTTCCCAGTCACCAAGTTGCAAGACCACCCCATGAGCTACACCTTGTATGGGTTTGGCATTAGAGTTCACAGCCTTCAACCATCCGGCTTCCTTGGTAGGTGCAAGTTCTACTCGGGATGCCTCCTCCATAGAGATAAAGTTGTGGGTAGCACCAGTATCCACCATGGCTCTTGTGGTCTTACCATTCAAGCGAATGTCTACATACATCAGTCCCTTCGGCTTGAACTTCGATGCTCCTTGTGGGCTCGTCTTTTTCTTCATTGCGTTGAGTCTTCGTAGAGCCCCCATTCTTGTCTCCCCCGGTTCCTTCTCCTCCTCGCTATGCTCATCATCACTAAGCTTTGCAAGCAAGGCATTGAGCTTCCCCCGACTAGGACAATCCTTAGTCCAATGCTTTCCCTCACAGATGAAGCAAGGTGCCGGAGGTGTTCTCTTCACAAACTGGCCACCCCTGTATCCAGTGTCTCCTTCGGGTCTCCTGTAGAACTTGTAAGTGTTGGGTTTACTTGGCCCAGAGTCTCCCTTGGGCGCGTAGTAAGGTTTCCTGTCACCTCCCATCTTGCCTACGCCCTGATATGAGTTGGGTTTGGGGCCGTCTTTGCTTGGTCGCCTGTTGTCTACCAGTTGTTCAGCAACGGCCATGGCTGTGGCGAGGTCCTTTACACCTCGTCTCTGGAGTTCGAGCTCGGCCCATTGTTGTAGGCCGTCCATAAAGTTGAAGAGGAGGTCTTTTTCTGACATGTCCATGATCTCGAGCGATAGTGCGGAGAACTCCTTCACGTACTCATGCAATGAGCCCGTGTGTTTTAGGTTCTTGAGCTTCCGACGGGCTTGGTACTCCACGTTCTCTGGATAGAACTGGCGCTTTATCTCGCTCTTGAACACGGACCACGTATTAATGGAGCATAATCCTCGCTCCACATCGGCACATCTCCTGCGCCACCATAACATAGCAACATCAGTAAGATACATAACAACAGTACGCAGGTCCCTGCATCGCGGGTCTTACCATAACATAGCATAATCCTCCTCAACGAGTTCGGCGGCGGTGAAATATTGTTCCATCTGCCAAAGGAAGTTGTCAAGCTCCCGGGCATCGCGGGTCCCTGCATATGAGGTAGGCTCGCGGACTTTGATCTTTGGAGGGGCTGGAGCAACAGGTGTGCTGGTTGTACTAGCCATCAGCCTCTTCAGAAGGGTCACTTCGCCCTTCAAGTCTTCAAGCTGGATCTGTAGGCACTTCACCAGGTCTTCTAGTGGGTTATCTGGTCTGTTGGAGCCGTCACCGGACTGGTCCTCCAATCTTTCCACGACCGATGCTACGGTCTCAAGGTTGATTTGAAGCTCGTCCACACGGTCACGAGTTTCGCCAACCACTGCTTCACAGTGCATGATGCGCTTGTCCATGGTCGCAAGCCTGTCAATTGACTTGTCACGCTTGCTATGCTTTGAGCTGACGCCTTTGTCCTTGGGAGAGCTACCTCTAGGCTCGTCCTCATCATAAACCCGTGAGACCCCTTCCTGGATCTCCTCTCGCGTGTCACGATTCTTCATCCGGCTGGTGTTGTTGCGGGGCACGAAGGGAACTCGTTGCGCTTGACAACCGCTAGTGTCAACGTGCTCTGATACCAACTGTCACGGGGCCAATCGACGGGGCCCCGTGCGGCACTCGATTGGGGTCGAGAAAGCCTACAAATGCGAGCAACAACACACAAAAGGAAACAACAGTGTACACAAATTAGACAAAAGGTAACTTGTATTGCATTAATCAGTGGTAAGCACAAGCACACAGTACAGTGTCGAGGGGATCTCGTGCTTAACCTTTACATGCTTATGATCTCACTCGACTACCTACCTCCCCTCAAAGAGTACGTTAAGCTTTTGGGGGAGTGACAAAAGGATACATCAAAATACTGTACATTCGTACTACTATTTACATTATTGCCATGGGCATACCCCCCTTACAAAAGAGTACAAGGACCCAACCCAAGACACTTAGATGGCGTGCTGATGGCGTACTGATGGCGCTGAAAGAGGTTGAACCGTCACAATAGTGCTGTTTTCCTAGTAGATCGATCCATTTGATGAGAGCAGTACTAGGATTGAATGCTTGTGTTGCACCACTCCTTAGAAGAAATATTTCTTATCTGAACGAAACCATTTTTTTAATGGAATGACAAGTTCGTAATCTTAAAATGAAAATGCTGCCTTTGGAAATTGCCAAAAACATTAATAAAAAGGAGAAAAATAAATAATATAGGAAAAACAGATAAAAAATTGGGTATTAAAAGGGTTTTACCCATATTATTATTATTATTATTATTATTATTATTATTATTATTATTATTACATGATCTTGCTCATTTATTATCATATAGGGAGTTATATATGTTTGTGTTTATAGCAGATTCCATGTTTATAAAACACTTGTGATTTGTTATGTTTTACATGAAAACTAGTGTGTAATTTTCAAAATTTTGATATAATATATTTGATACATTTATTTATTTAAAGGGAGTTTTGAGAAATGCAATTTTTTTTAATAAATAAAATATTAAAAAAAAAAGTAAAAGCAGGAGTTTTCAAAGTATCGATGGATACCCCTTCTACCATATTTTGAACCTTGTTGTTAGTGCGTTCACTTGTAATTGGTTAGGTAGCCTCCTTTTTTAACTATATTTGCAGCATATCCTAACACGTTTTTTAAATGCATATTTCTTTACCATCACCTATAGGTCAGATTCAGACACGTGGATTCCTACCATGAGGTAGGCTGGTAGCTTGGCCGAAGAAAAGCCTGGATGAGCTGGAAGAGAGAGAGAGGGGGGGGGTTGTATTGGGACTAGCGGGAACCCGTGCGGTACACGGGATTTATCAGGAAAGTGAAATAATAAACTAATGAAAGAATGCATTGTTGTTTAAAATAATTAAATCTTTTTTTAATAATTTGTTACAAAATTGTTTTACTAATTTAGTAATTTTAATTAATTATATTAATATTTTGAACAAAAAATCAATTATTGCTAATTACTTAATAAAATAATCATTTTTCCTATTATTTGTTAGTGTTCTATTTTATTTATTTTACTTTATTAGTAATTAATTTTTAATTGTTTTTAAATATCACTTAAATATTTAAAATATTTAAATATCAATAAATATATAAAAATAGGCTTTAGTCATAATTAAATTAATCTATGCTTGAGGTTTTAGTCATGATTAAATTAATATAAACTCAAACTTAAGGTTTAAGACTTTGGATTAGACTTGTATTGATTCTCATCTTGACCTAATCCACCCAAGTTGCATACATCGTAGTATTCATAATTAATCAAACCAAGTGCAACCATGCATGCATTATTTTTGGGTTTTTCTTAACTATTTTTAGAGAATTTTGAAGCTAAAGTAGCTATGAAGGATTGGTTACTCCCATTGTGTAGCTCAATGAACCAAAAAAATTTAAAATCTTGGGCTAAATTTTGATAGTGCATTAGTAGTTTTTAAGGTTGCCTGGCCTAACCCAACCCACACCTTAAATGTAATAATATTTGTCTGAGCCTATAGACTTGCCTGTGTTAATTATAAAATTATGATTTTGTTACAAACTAAAAAATATTTTTTACATTTCTATATATATTATATAAAATTTGTTATCTAAATATTATAACCATATGTGCATATAACTTCCACGTTGAGCGCTTATTATGAATTGTTTAGCTTGGGCCCTATCCACCAGGACCATCAATGGATTTCGAAAGTTCGATGCTGAATTAGACTTTGAATCTAATTATCCTAGATTTGGATGTTAGAACTTGCATTTAGTTAATAATTTGATTGGATGTGGATTTAACCCCATCCAATTTGGTTAAAATCCATGTCTAATAAAAAATTATTATTTTGTATATGTAGTATAATTATTGTAAACACATAGATATTAATATATGTATCTATACTTTTAAATTCAAAATCCAACATAATAATAATTAGATGTGGATGCAAATCTAGGAATTCCATAATCGATTGTTGATGTAAATGTAGTTGGATTTGATTTGAATCTGATCCATTTTCAACTCTATTACCCACATTATGTGTGGGCTTGGTGCATTTTTGAGTTAGACTTAATTCAAAAAAAAATGTTGCTTGAGCATGAAAATTTATAAATCTAATCAGGTTAGGCTAAGTTGTTTACAATTTGTTATTTTTTATTATTAATTTTAATTATGCTATCAATACTAAATTTTATGAATTTTACAACCCTACTACTTGTATTATTTGCTTGAGCCCAAGGTTAGACTAAGTTATAAATGGTCATCCCTAAGTAGGAGTCTTATGATATAATTTTTATATGGAATGCAAATGGTTTATTTTTATTATTTTTTCATAATTGATTATTTTTTATTATTAGTCTTAAATTATCCTAACTTTTTATTATTAATATTAATTATATTCAAATAGAATTAAATTGTTTTACTTTTTTAATTTATGAACTACTAATCTTATTAATTTCTTAACTTTTAATAGTTGCCAGATAAAAACTTGTTAAATTTTAATATTTTTATTAACTTTAGTAGTTTTTATCAACTATATTTATTAAGTTTCAAATTATATATAAATTATTATTATTATTATTATTATTATTATTATTATTATTATGATTATTATATAAATAAACCAGATCTAATCCAAATTTGACATGTTTATTCATATTTGTATTAGGGCTGCAAATGGTATCCAACTGTCGGGATTTGAACTTGGATTTAATCACTTTAAGTCGATCCGAATTAGGGTTGAAGAACTCAAGAATTTGATTTTTTTTTATCAATAAGCTTTTCTCCTCAAGATTGATTTTGGGATTTGAACCAGATCATATTAGATCCACAACCACAAGAGTGACTAGAACTTTACCTGATACAATGATCCTCACAAGTGCAAGCTTCCTTCTCTAGTAATTCAATCAAACTAAAATGGCGCAGTCTTGGTTATTGAACAATTTGATCCCTTAAGATTATAATAGTGTATAGTTGCCCAAATCACCTCTGTATGTGGAGGATTTCTACTGTAGAACAACTCGATCCGTTGGATTGATTGTTGTGTTTACAATGGCTGAATGTGTAGCCTTTTATCCCTTGAACTTCTATTAAGTCCCAATTACTTCTTAGAAAAATCCTAATTGAATTAGGAAATGACTGGTCTAAGATTAGTCACTAATTCAATCCTTGTTTGACTAATCAAACTAGCTAGGTTCTTAGTTATACTAGATATAACTTGCAAACTTGTTTGAATCCCATCTAATAGGTTTCTAATTCTCAAGGAATAAGAGAGAAGCCGAGAAGGCATTCTCGTATTTTCATGGGACTCATATATCAATTGGATCAAACCATTATAATGTTCACTCTCTCATTTAGGCTATGTTTGGTTTCAAGGAAAAGGTAAGGAAAGGAAGCATAAGACCGGGAAATCTATACAATGTTTGTAAAGGTTTCCCTACCTTTCCCAGCATTTTCCTTGAAACAAAACACATCCTTAAAGTGAACGACTACTAGGCCAAATTCACTCTAACTAAAGAGTGAATCATCCATTAATGTATGGGCCTAGCATTTCAGCCCATTAGTACTTGTTACTACTTGGGCTTCAATCACCCTATGAGTCCAAGTTCAATGGTTCAATTTCAATATATATCCATTAGGGTTTTGGGCTCAATAAGAATTATTGGGATTTTGGGAATGCTTTATTCCCTAATCACATAGTCCAATGCCACACCCTTTCATCAATGGATCTTGGGAAAGAATTATTTTGCAAATGCCTTTTTCAAAATAAACTATTTATAAATAAATATTTTTTTTTTGCAAAAATATATTTCAACAACCTTTGAAATCCACTATTGATAGTTTTGACTTTCCAATGATGGTATGTTCATAGATATTCTGTCCAGCAAAATAGTTAATCCTATCACAATGATCATTTGCCATACCCTTTATAATTGCTCCAACATACCTAGATATTGGCCATAATAGGATCTTATTGATTGATGTATCAGAAGTAGTTTTGCTAGATATCCACTGAGTACCATTATTAAGTCTGGGATCACAAGCAATGGTTCAACTGTTCCACTTATTTGAAAGTCCAAAAATAATCTAAAACTTGATCTAATTCAAAGTCTCAAGTAAACACCCATTCCCACACTTTGGGTCACAATCCTAGTAGATGAGACAGTTTGCTCCATCACTTGGGGCAATGTGTGAATGTTAACCTTGTTAAGATTAGACCACCAAAGTCTGGTTAAGAACATTTAGACTACATATTGAATATGGTGTCTTAAACATAATCCTAAGATGTAGTGCATGAGAGCTAAATTAAAAAAAGCGCATCCCATGACACATGAAATAATTGCACTTTTATTCATAATAATAATTAATTATAAACACCATTAAACTTGATGGCATGTTCTAACTAACAATCAGCCTCAACAGAATGAAGATGAATGACACCTACTTTCAAGAATTTATCCTTTCCCAACATAACCCACACTACCATTGATCTCCCACCTTTAACTGTTGCATTTATATATATTAAAAGATTAGCTTGACCTTGATCCACATCTGCACCTCGTAACCATCTTCCTGAATAGCTGTCTGATTACAAGCAATGGCAAGTGTGGTGAAATAGGGGCATTTTGAAAGATGGCTTTATTTCTGGCATCCCAAATCTTCCACAGTATTGTGTAACTTGTATGAAAGACAACATAGTCTCACTATCCTGAATTTGTAATTCAAGGATAAAATTACGAATCCAGTCTGTAAGAATAGAGAACCGAAGGGAATCTAGTCTAATACCAAGTTTCAAATTAAGGCCATGTTTGAAAGTGCTTAAGTCAAAAGTAAGTGTTTATTGAATAAGTGCTTAAAAAAAGTACTTATTCAAATGGGCACTTATTTGCATTTGACACAACTTTTTCAAATGCTTATTATTATTATTATTTTTATATTGGGTGTTTGGTAGTCTTTTTCTCTAATAAGCACTTAAATAAGCATTTGTGACTATTTTGTCCTTTATTTTCTTTTAAAATTTTAAAATATATTATTTGAAAGCACTTTTAAGAAAGCACTTTTTTGAATGCAATTTTACAAAAGCACTTCTATAAAAGCACTTTTATAAAAATACTTTTATGAAAGCATTTTTACAAAAACACATTCATAAATGTACTTTTGTAAAAGTAATTTTGTGAAAGTACTTTCATAAGTTTTTTCATTTTATAAAAATGTTTTCATAAAAGTACTTTCTTAAAAGTGCATTCATTAAAGTACTTGTACTTTTACAAGTATTTTTGTAAAAATACTTTTATAAAAGTGCTTTTATAAAATTCAACTAGTGATAATTTTGCAAGTAGTATTTTAAAATTCAACTAGGGATAATTTTGAAAGATAAAAATTAAGTACTTATTATATAAGCACTTAAAAAAACTAGAAACTAATTTGGACTTAAAAAATAAGCCCTTATTTTTAAAATAACCATTTTGGACTTACTTTTAAACAGTTCAAACATAACCTAAATCATGCAGTCTGAGACACTAAACAGCACCAAAAGAGATGTTCGGTAGATTCAACTTCTTGACGTACACTTGTTTTCAGTTCGAAGGTTGACTGGCTTATCCCTTGAAGACCACCATTCATGAGTTTCCATTACAATAACAGTTGTATTCGAGCATAAAGCCTGATTTTCTACAATTTGTGCCAGAATGAGCAATCACCCAAAGGTGACAATAATGCAGTCAAAACACGGTAAGCTGATTTAACTATAAACTTACCTCATCGATCATGCAACCATGTCCAACTATCCACTAGAGAGTCACACCTAAGCACTGGAACTTGCAATATCAACTTTAAAACAGTAGCTAGCTTGAATTCATCAAAATATAACATATTCCAGCGTTGAATCATCGATTCGGACAACGGTTTTTGACTATTTTTATTATTTTTTTATTTTTTGTAAGAGCAGACTGTTTGTTTGGACTGAAAGGTCAGACCGTTCAACCTGGGAGCCAAATCCAAAACAGTTCCCTGTCCGGTCCAATTTTAAAAAACCTTGAAGAAACACATCGAGTAATAGGCACCTGCAAAAACAAGTGCGCATCTAGCTACTATGGGATTAAGCTCTTGAGAAATATGATTAGTGGCAATGTTTGCATTACCATTTCTGTAATGCTCGGTCACTTACTTGTTCTAACTAAAACATTAGGTTTTTTAATGAATTGTTGACTATATATGGTAGAATCACTTAGGCTGCATTTGGAAGTGATGCAAATATGTAGAGTGTAAAGCGGTTCATATAAATTGCAAAATTATGTTAGTTTTGCACCGACAAATTTACCTTCTTACCAAACAGACTTTTAGCTGTAATGGATGCAAAATTGAATTCCAATAAAACATATGTTTTTTTTTTTTTTTTATTAAAAGCCCACTTGAATGCAAAATTACTTATTTTTTATTGATGTAGTTTTACATCTTATTATCAATTTAAACATGCATTGGTTTGTCCTTTGTCAATACATAAATTTAAGGGTAAATTTCTTAAACTACCCTTATGGTTTAACTAATTGACTAAGTGTACCTTTACTGTTTGAAAATTGACTAACAATTGACTAATACTTCCCTTACCGTTAGCTTCGGTTATTATTCTGTCAAAATCCCTATACACATGAGACCATGTGTTGTTTAAAATTCTTTTAAAATCCAATATTACTCTCTCGTCCCGAATTCATTTTTGAGAGAACCTATAAAACACTGTTCATCGTATCTTCCAACTCTCAGCACAACAAGGGAGAACTAGTGTTTTGTTCCCAAATCATAGTTTTATTTTGAAAATTTGAAGAATAAAGGGCAAAATAGTCTTTTTGTAATGAATACTAAGGGTCAGGAAAGTATCAGTCAATTGTAACAAACAGTAAAGGTAATGTTAGTCAATTTTTAAATAGTAAGTGTATACTTAGTCAATTAAGTAAATCATAAGGATAGTTTAAAAAATCTACCCTAAATTTAATGCTGCCAGGCAAAAGTAAATCAGAGTGCAAATTTACCTTAAACTAAGATTTACACTCTCCATTTGCATTGTTTCCAAATGCAGCATTATATTTTTGTTTCTTTTTTTGGTATATCATTTTGGTTCAATCTGCGTAAGGGTTGGATTGGTTGTTGAGAAATGGATGAGAAACGAAACACTATTATCAAATCCAAAATGAGGGATGGAAGGACTCACTAAAACAGTGTAACTCCGATGAGAAAATTAAAAATGGGTAGTAAGTGGTTTAAGTTTTTGTCATTCATATGCCCACATGACCAATGTTTTCAATCCTTCGTAAACTTATATTGCCAAATATTATTTATTTGAGGATTCATTTCCTTAACTTTTTTCAGAATCACTATTCACAACTATATGGTGTTGGAACCAAGCTAAGTGGTGGCCAGTTGGTATGTTAACTGGGTACTTGGTGGATATACAGATTCGAGTCTCGCAATTACCACCTACAGTCAGAGTTATTAATTCATGGAGTAGTATAGATACACAGGATGCAGAATTCTGAATTTCAGCCCCTCCTATTATTAGCCCCCTCTCCCTATAAATCACACCCTGTCCATGAATTTGGCATCAATTTACAGTCAGGATGCATTCCCCCTATACTTTAAGGCTATAAAATTCTGATCTGGGCTGATTGGTCATCCTCCCTTAATTCATTGGTTGGAACTTTATTTTCTTTGGTAAATTATTCAACAAATTAAAACAGTGTTTCAAAAACAAAGTAAAATATATACTTGTTCAAAAGTAGAAAGGTAAGTAAAATAACCAAATTTGAAAATTGAATGAACCCATTGTAATGTAATTTCTTCAAATCGAAAACTACCCGACTTTCATCTCTAATGGTGAGTTTATGGCGGTTCGACCGCATAGGAAGCCCAATAGGATTCAAGCATCTCTCTGTCTCTCTGTCTCTCTCTCCATGGAAAAAATACGGGTTGCAATTCAGGTTGCCCAAATTGAAGAATTTGAACCACATTGGACTTGGGTTCGGTCTTTGGCCTGTTCAAAATTTAACATTTGGTCAACCCAATCTGGCCCAAGGAAGTTGCATCCCTAAAGCCCAGTGAGGCAATGAAATGTTCAAAACCATCAAACAACCTAAGAAGCATTCAGATGTCTAATAGACTAATACATCATTAAGGGCCTTCTCTATAAAAGCCAAGTATATCTATTGTTTAAGCTAACAACAAACTCATTTGACATCAGTTTGGTCAGCTAGTACCGATCAGAATTGCAGATGGTCTTGTCTCCTCAAACATCATTAGACCCAAAATTTTGGTTGAGCCCACAGAAAGAAAATCAATCTATAAGGATAGTCCAAAGTCTGAAGATGCTTGGAAAGGTTTTAGGGAAATGTGGCTACTTGGGGAACTCCGTCGACTATTCCAGATTCTGACCAATGTTTCTGGGAAATTTGCCCTATCTTGACAGCTTCTTGTGTCCACTCGAAAATGGATAATTCAAAGAAGAAACTCCTAAAAGTCTGTTTCAGGGCAGATGGCTTTGCTAGTTGGTACCATCAAAATGATGGTTTTTGAATCCTTCCTACTGTCCAAATGCTGATATGTGAGCAAGGGAATGATTCAAGTGAAGGAATATTGAAGCAAACGGGAAGGAAGATAATTGTATTTTGGCTCCAACCGGTCGAGTGGGGCTGTTAACTGTGAAGACCTCTTTTAAACTTTGCTTCTTATAGTAGGCAGAGGGCTTTACTTGGCTCCTGCCATGGTAGGATGAAAGCGTCTGACCATCTCTTGATTTTTATATCTGAAGTAGGGGTGTCCATAGAAAACCAAAAAACTGAATTAAACCGAGAAAATCAAATTGCAAAATGTGGTTAACTGAATCGATCAGTTCAGTTTTAGTTTGAAATTTTTGAAAAACTGAAGGATCGATTCAGTTTTCAGTTAATCTACAAAAAAAACCGATAATTAATTGTATATATAAATATATACAGTTCGGTTTTATATGTATATTATATATATTTTTAATATATGTCACATATTTTCTATATATTATATATAAATATATATTCATTGTATATATAAATATATACTTATATTATATTTATAATGATCTATTTATAAATATATTATATATTTTTAAAATATTTATAATATATTATATATAATTTATTATTTATAATATAATATTATACATATATTTATATAATATATATTATAGATATAAAAAACTGAAAAACCGAAGAATCAAACTGGTCAAAAACTGAAACCGACGGACCGGTTAACCGGTGGTACTGATTCGGTTTTAGTTTGAAGAAATGGAAAAACCGGTACCACCAGTTTGGTTTACAAAAAAGGCCATGATTTGGTTAATCGAACCGTAGACACCCCTAATTTGAACTCTAAATCATAAACCCTAAACTCTAACTTTAAATCTTGAAATTTAACTTTAAAATACATTTGGTTGGCCACCTGTCCTCTGATTGGGTAGAGGCGAATATTTCTTCATAGGTAGGGATGCCAGTGGATTGGGTTACATTGAAACACGCACTGGCCCAACCCTATCAGGTTAGTAACAGGTCAGCCTTAATTGAGTTGGCGTCAAGTTCAGGTTGAGGTGGACCAGTGATAAACCCCACCTGTTTGACATTGAAGCATTGAGAATTTTGTATATATATAAGTCTAGTTAAGTATAGGCGTATTCAACATTTTCGAACCGTTGTTGACCTGGATGGTTGGACCATTTGAACCTGGAACCTTTCAGGCAATTGGTTCCGTTTGACCCAAAATCCGGAATTTGGTAAAAAACTGTTGAAAAAGTCAATAAACCATTGAATCGAGCAGTCGAACCGTTGACTCGTTGACCTGTTCAATGGTTTTTGATTGTTTTTTTTTATTTTTTTTTAATTTTATTGTCAAAATGGGCCATTGTTCGAACTGGACGATTGGACCGTTGACCCAAAAACCGGTGCCCAGAACAATTCCATTTCTGGGTCGTTTTTTAAAACGTTGGGCATATTACATATGAGACAGGTGGGTTAGGTTCGATGTCCCTTTCTGAGTGCAAGTTGGGCTGGATTAAGTTGGATTGAGACCAATCCTAATCCAACATGAGTTATTGAACGCTAACACTAACTGAACCCAAAGTCTTGAAGTTGGGTTAGTATCAGAATTGGGTTCAGGTTGGTCTGTATACTTTCTTTTGGCAAATGCACTTATTTATAAGACTTAAGGCTCAGTTTGGAAGTAGTACATATGCAAATATGTACAATATAAATACATATAAAATAATATAAAATATAAGGTTTTGCACTCTACATATTTGCATTTATACTTCTTCCAAACTCAGCCTAAAGGGATAGTGTTATTGTAATATTAGTATTATTATGTGTAAAAGAACATAGTTATCATGTTTTAGAAAATAGAATTGAGTCTAAACTTAAAATTTCTGACATACAATATACATGTATATATAAATACTTGCAGTTGAAAATATGTATAAAAAGTGAATACACATATGCATATATAAATGCACTTTTATATATTTATACATGCAAATATGGGGTGGCTTGGATCGGTAAAAGCCTCAATCCTAACCCAACCTAAATTTAAATCGTGTCCATACTTTTTTAACCATAATCCTAAGCCTAAATTTAATCTAATTCAACCCAACCCAACCCTACTTTTTTGGGGTGGGTTCAGGTTAACTCAGCTCAAGTTGCAGTCCTATTAGCCATTTCATTTAGTTGGGGCGAGTTGATATTACTTCGGGTCGACCCAAGCCCATGTTTAACCCAACCATTGACATCCCTACTCCCTAGTAGCATCAACAGTAGTTTCTCTGTTTTTATATATTTTCCTTCCTTCTTTCCTTCTTTTCCTACACCTACAGTCCTTTTTTCTATCTTAGACATCATCATGTATAGTTGCTTGTTGATGCTTTAAATTAAAGTAAATAACTAATTAGTTAAAAACCTCCCTTGGATTTTCTGACAATCATAAAAACCTCCTATATAGTTAAAAAAAAGGGTATACGTATCTCCTACTCATTAGCATTCTAGTAATAAAGGCATTCACATTACAAAAATGTCCTTACCACCATTGCAGTATTATTATACATTTAAAATTACCGCATTCCCTTTCACTGAACTGAACCCTATTTAATCCCTTGCTATGTCGTAGCTAACTGAGTCTTACAATGGGTATTTTAATAAATTGAAAGGGAGATTTTGGTTATTAGAAACAAGGTTTAAAGTATCAATATGTATTGCAATATTATATCTTATGATATTCATCAGTTTTTGAAGTTATTGATTTTCAATATATAGGCTGCACAGATATATATTCAGTAGAGATACAAATACAACTCAGTTTTCGAAGAACAAAAATATAAATATGTACAGTATAAATACAAGGCTTGGAAATATCGTTTACAAATCAGTTCATGAAAATGTAAAATTGGTTTCAGTTTAATTTACACTGGTAAATATTGTATTCTTGTTAAATGTTTTTTTGGTTGTGAATGCAAACATGAATACCAAGACTAGAATTCACCTTTTTTACTTTGACCAATTTTGAATGCAGGGTTTGTATTTTTTTTTGGTATAAACTTTGTTTTTACCTTGAATGCAAAGTTTTCTAAAAAAATAGGACAAGCTTTTAAACTAACCTTATGGTTTAACTAATTGACTAGTGTTGATGCTCGGAATGGCCGAAGACAATACTGACAATTCGCTCCTAAGCCAAAGTGAGACTGAGGTATCGAAGGTGTTTGAGGTCCGAGGTGCCCAAGGTATTTGGGCTGAGGTATCTAGGACCCGAGGACTAGTAAGTTGATCCTGCAAAGGGGACAATGTTAGAGACCTCGGGTGGAAACCCGAGGCGGAGACTTCGATAGTCAAGTTCGTATTAGGAGGTGCAAAGTGGACGAGGTTCGAGGTATGAATACCGAGATGAGATTAAGTTCCAATCCCTCACCTTAAGGGGGTTACCTCCTATTTATACTTGAAATCGTCTGAAGGTAGGTTTGTTTGGATGGTTGGGATGTAGCCCTACGCGAGGAGTGTGGCCATCTGTGGCCATCAGGTTACTCCACGCTATTGTCTCCCCGAAACCTGCCAAGCTCTGCTGCATGTGCACCCTGATCGGATCCCCTCTGACTTGTGCCACTTGACACGTGTAGGCCCCCAATGGGACGGGGCCATCTGTTACTACATCAACTAGCTTTACCCTTACTTCTTACATATTGTCTTAAAGTACCCATATTGTTTCTGATAATTGACATTATCAATAAGTACTACCGAAAAAGAAATGTTAAATTCACCTTCTACCATTCCTTAAAATTTCAAAATAAAACCCAAAAAATTTCAAGAACTGTACGTCTTTCAGTTCCCTTGTGGCCGCTACATCCATGATAACACACTATTTGTCCCCTCCGCTGGCTCCGATCATGTATTCATGTTCCAATATGCATGTATATGCACATAAAAAAGATACCTTATCGGATCAGACCTGATAATCTCAATTGGATAGGGCTGATTCTGTATATTATATTACTTACAGTTGGAGCCGGGTCTATCTACCATCATTCAGCCCAGGCCCAACACATTGGCATCCCTAGACCTCACGGTCGAACTGATCCCACCAAAGAGATTGCTTCTCTGGAAATGCAGTTAGACAGATCACTTCGAGCGGTTAAAGAGGCACCCCACACTTCTGAGAGCTCCTAGATCTTGTTTCTTTCTCTGTTTAGAAGACGTATTAGAAATTTGACTTCAGCTGTTAGCAGCGTTTATTGATCTGATTTCTTTGGCGATCTTCTCTACTTTCCGTCGATTTCGCATACCAACTTTTACATTTTCCGGTGGGGAATCTACTGGAGACGTCAGAGATATTCGAATTTGCTTCCAATAATTCCTCACTCTCACTATTCTCGAACCGCAGTTTTTATCAAATCACGGATTCATTGTGTCATGTTTGCTTCCAGTTACTCCTTTTTTTGGGTTTCATATTATGGATGGATGTAAACATTGTTGCAAAAGTTCCAGAACATATATATATATATTTTCTCTTTGTTCTTATTCTTAATCAATCCTTATTTTTTTTACTTCTCTCTTTCTTGAGTTTTGTTTATTATGTGTTTAGGATATGTGGAGCTTGTCTTTCTCCCTCAATGTAATTGAGAATTTCAGTGAAACCTGGGCTTGTCTTCTCCCCTCGCCCCGACCCTGATTGTTTTGGCTCTCCAACGAGCACTACCTCGGAGGTCGAGCCTCTGGTGCGTAGAGGTGGGCTAGGGCGTGCGTAGTGGGGGCAGTGCCACAGGTGATGATAATGGCAGTAAACATGAGCACGGAGTTTGACTCAGAGGAGAGTAAGCATAAGTATTGAGTGTGAGAGAATGTTAACGATAAAGGAGGTTTTATACAATACTTATGGGCACTAATCACTTAATTTGTAACTACTTCAATCCATCCATTTTGGTCTGCCCTACGTCCTTGTACCCATATCAATTTGCAGCATCACATCTCACAGGAGTGAGTTGCAGAGGGTCTTTTATACAATTAAAACCATTTTCGGATTTATTTTCTTTTAAATAATTTTATTTCTAATTTAATTTCGACTATAATACTAGAAAGAAAAAACTTATAACCCAATCAACCGATATCATAAAAATATTATATTTTTTATGACATAATCGATTTACCCTTTTAATTTTTGTATGACTAAAATACCTTTGCACCACAACATGTGGTACTATGTAATAATGTCTTAGAAATCAGTGTGGTCCAAATTGTGCATTCATATCACTGGTTCAGGAATCTTGAATGATTATGGCCAATGATGGATGGCTTGTACTTTTGAATATTACTATTTAGCAAAGGTCCTTTACTTCATCTGAATATATCAATAGTGCCTAAAATGAATTAAATTTTTTATTCTTTTTGAGGAATCAGTGTGAGACAGTGAGCACGTAAGGCCCACTGGTCATACCACAACTAAAGGGTCATATCATAATGTGACATGAATATAAATAAAACCTGTCTCAAAATTTATATATTGTTTGCAATTTTCTCAACCACAAGAAATAAATGAGGTGATGATCTGTTATGTGGTCTTTGGAATGGCTACTGCTGTTTATGGCAGGCAGGTTGTATCGGGTCGGGCTTGGAATCTATCCGATAGAAGCTATCCCAACCTGATCAGACCGACTAAAGACAAGGGAAAATCAAACTATTTTCTGTAAATGTTTCAGTGTTATATGTCAACATAAGTTGAACCAAGGGTGTTAATGGACTGGTTTTGGATTGGGCTGGGCTGGGCTCCATCTAATTCAAAATCAATTTAGATGAATTGGACAAACCAATACGATATATTGGATTGGACCAATCTGGTCTAAAATATTTATTAGATTGGATTGGAGCTGGTCCATTTATAATAAATATATATTCAATTGGGTTGGATTAAGATAATATCTAGTCCATTGATAATAAGATAAGAATACAGGTGTCAATGGATCAGGTTTGGGTTAAAACCAATCTAAATCAAAATGAATTTGAACAGATTGGACAATCCAGAGTTCAGACATTGAATTGGACCAGTCCAAAATAGTCAAAAAAATTCATTGGATTGGACCGGACCTGATCCATTTATAATGGACTCAGATTGGACTAAATCCAGTCCAATTGACACTCCTAGGTTGGGCTTGTCACAGAAAGCAACACATTGACGTTGCACTGCGTGGCAACATCTCTCTCATGAAATCAAATTATGGTAAACTTGCTTAACTACTGCAATCCATCCTCCATGGAGCATTTCTATCTTTTTGATCATGAAATCATCCATCTCATGTCCCGGTGTCTCTCCATCATATATATATATATATATATATATATATATATATATATATAGATAGAGAGAGAGAGAGAGAGAGAGAGAGAGAGAGAGAGAGAGAGAGAAGCTAATAGACCTGCTGATTCTATTGCTATATATCTTGCAAATTAATGTGGGAATCAAAAACCAAACATTTTTTTGACAAATGAAGTAGGTCCGATTGTTGGTTTTTGATCAATATACTAGTTTTACCTGTGCCCAGGTGTTTTTAGTCTACAACGCATCAAAGCAGCTGACCAACTTAGGAGATGTTTCGAAATGTGGCCGTTTTTCAAAAAAATGGTGTTATGTCGGATTCATATAGGTGTTTTAATAAATACCCATATATATATATAAATGTTTGGTTTAGGCATTTATTAAAAAATCGGACATGCCTCGTAAATTGGGACCCCACTGATTTGGCATTTCATGCATCGGTGAATTGTTTCTCCCAATGGTTGACTGATGTGTACCCTATGTGGTGCACATACATGAAAAATGGTGATGAAAATCACCTTAACAAACAACATAGTGTTGCTCATTGCCTACATGGCATAAATATTTTTTGTGAAAAACGAGCCTTGGAAGCATGTGCGTTTTCTTAAAAATCGGTCCCAAAAAATGCCCATACTTCCAAACACCATCTTAGCTAACTGGAGCATAGATGTTCAATACTCCGGTTCATCCCACCAAAAGGACACACAAATTGGGGTTTGGGGATTTGTGCCTTGATTTTGGGCTTTAAAAGCACACATATTAGAGATTGGCTTCAATCAAGAGAGCCCGGATCTATTCCTCACACCTAGCACCTCACACGCACATCCTACCATGCATTGAGAACATCTTCCGTGGATATTAGTTATTATTCATAGGAGATATTCCCAATACACGGTGGATGTGCCTGTGAGGCGCTGAGCAGATCCTGTCTTCCATCAAGACAAGCCCGTACCCATAGCATTCCAACCGCCTTTTTCAACCTTGCATTGAGAATCTCTCCAAGAATAAACAATAAAGCTTTTTCAAACGCAAACTTATTCACTGAAAGACCAAAGAATAAGTTATTCAGGGGATTTGAATCCTTCTCTCCCTAGATTACAAATGGAATTTTGTGGTATAATGATATCTTTGTAGCGGATCGCATTAGATCTCATGTCTCCACGCATGGATATGACTTGCATCTGAATCCAAAATTGGACCGACTTTTGTGTACTTGGCTCTATCCACTGCGGCCTCGAGGGTTGGATATCCATCCCCAGACGTCACTAATAATAGCTAGAGTCAAATTCTGAACATGGATCATTACTTAAATTTCAAACTTTTTCGATAAAGAAGGCTTAAATCCAACCAGCTTTCCTTGTAATGCTTCCATCTATCTACAATTAATATAATCTCTCCACACAGGAACAAGAGAATTTAATTGACTCCACCAGTACTGATGCAGTGAGTGACGTATCAGTTTGACAAACACATGATTTTAAAGTTGAAACCATGTTATCAGTTTGACAAACACATGGTTATAATCTCCTCCTATAATTCAAAGTTGAAACGTCCAATTACAATCTAATTCCTTTCCTCTTTAGTGGAACAATCTGATCACTTCCATGGTTTTAAAGCTTATTGGACAAACACATGTTATCAGTTTGACAGAAACCCTTTTTAAGTTTTAACCTCCTGCTCAGTGAAAAGTAGTAATCTTGATGATCGATCTGAGAACTCCAATTCTTTCCAAATCAATCAAAAGAGAAATCCTATAGAAAGATATGGGTGGCCAATAGCAATCCATATACAGTTACGAATATTTTTCCAGAAAAAAGGGTTGTAATGTAGTTGCACAATAGACCAGAACATGGGCTGTGTTCAATGTTTACATCCTTTCAAGTTTCAACCACTGCTGACGAATTCGATCTACCCACCTACCCATGCACGTCGCAAACGTGTCTCGTTTTCTTCCTTAATTGTTTTTCATTGTTTATTAATTGTAAGTTCCTTTCGTTACATTATTTTCTCCCAGCTTTTGCCACTCAATATCCATAAAAGAGGCCAGTCAAACATTCCACGACTGAAAATTCTCGATTTTCCTTAGAAATCTCGCACCATCCTCTTTCATTGAAGTGACCCTGATTAAACAGAACTCCTTCTCTTCTTCTCTTGGCCTGTTTCCCAGAAGGTGGAGGTGCCCACTGCCCATCCCATCACATGTCTTGCCACCTTAGTCTAGGACCCTGACCCGGACTCTGGTCACTCAGACTCCAACTCAAACTGGTTTCAACTCATTTTTCGTCATGGGAACCAAGAGATAACCCGCGAGTTCATGAATTGGCAATGTCTCAAATAATTGACCCATCTGATCTTTGAAACCATGTTTCAACTCCTCACAGCCCATATGCGAATGGGTCTCCACCGTTCAGCTGCAGCTCTGTTGACACTGTTTTCTTTGGTATTAGTTGATATCATGATAAGATTAGTGACAAGAACTACATCTGCTAAACTAGCGGCGTGGCGGTGGGCCTTTTGAGCCTTCAAAGTTTATAGCTGTTTCTTTCTGGTCCTCCTTTTTCCATGTTCAGGGACCTTGTTGTGAATTTGTATGGTCAAAACTCAAAAGTCTCATTATATTCTGATCCCAAAGCTAGCTTATATATAGAAAAGCTCTCCTAGAATGCTTTCATGTCTAAGCATATATTTATCAAATCCCATGGCTACTTTCTCTCCTGCATTCCTCTTCAACCTCTCAGTTCTACTGATGATCTTCATGGTCGTCATCGGCACATCCGCAGCTCGATTAGGCCCGGCTCCGGAGGAAGAAGCGGTTCCATTGATGCTAACAAGGGATGGAATGCAGGCACAAGGCTTACAAAACATGGCATTTCACGTGCTTGTAAAAGGAGGTACCCCGCCTTCTGCTCCAAGTGGTAAGGGCCATGGCATAATACCCACTTTCACAAGACGTCTCCTAAAAACAAGCCCTCGGTTTGGCCGGAGATTGGGCGGTGCTACTCCATCCGTGCCAAGTCCTGGAATCGGCCACTGATCTTTATCTTCTTCTCTTTCATCTTTAACTGTATTTGGCTTCTGAAATGCTATCTCTTTGCCAATTAATTATTGTTGCTGACATCGGCAAATTGAAATAGAGATAAGTTTATAATACAAACTTGTATTGATTGCATACTAAAAAGTATTTCCTATGCACAAATGAGTTTGAGGTTAATTTCATCCTCCCATGAATCAAGTGATAACAAACGCGTCTTAAAAACTAGGCAATTAATTTGTATGGCAGCTTGTGGGTTTTCCAAAATTTTCCTTTGGAGTGGAGGTGGGGGACTGTAAGGATGAAGGTTTGCCATGTCATATATTATTTCCTACTTGTTGCTTTCAGGACCGTCTTTTTCTCTCCCAAACCCTTCCACAGTCCCAACCCCTTATTGGATTGTTGCTCTTCTGGGACTCTGAACCTTGTACACATTAGTATTGGGTCTCCAAGTACACCATTAAAAAAGATGGTTATCAATGGATCATGAATATTTTTGTCTTCATCAGTAGGTATTCGATCTCTTGGGTAAATTACAAGTAGCCACCCTGCACTTGGAGGGTGGTAACACTACTTAGCCCCCCTGAACTTTGTTTTGCAATGAAGATCCCCAAACTTCTATCCCCTAACCTTCCAATGGAGTTCGGTGAAAATAAAATTACTAGATTTTCCATTCAAGATTCTATGGGCATACCGCAACGGATTTCTAAAGGTCTGTTTGGTTTGCAGTCGGAATTGGAATCGAAATCATCTGGAATTGGAATCGGAATGGTCTATTCCCATAGTCTGTTTGATTCAGAAATGGAAATAGGAATTAAAATCAGCAGGAATGAAATTTCACTCTCAAAGGAAGGGCAGAGAATGGTATTTACCTCAAATGGGGGAATGCCATTCCAATAGGAATGGGAATGGGATTCTAATTCTACCCAACTAAATAACAGATAGAATCGAAATATCCCATTCCAATTCCGATTCCAAACCCCTATTCCAATGAACCAAACGGGGCCTAAGTGATGAAAATAACTCAAGGCACCAACCAATAGATTCTCATGAAAGTTGAGAGAATTATGCAAGAGTTGGGATTTTAGAAAAACTAAGCCATAAGGACAAAATGGTCTCGTAAATAGTAAATGGATAGTTTGGGGTTTTAGAATTGTTTAACTAAATATTCCATAAAGTTAACAAAACTTCTAGGTTCCAGTACTTTGCCCTCTTACCAGCTAACTGGGTTAATGGTGAAAATAAAATTATTAAATGGCCCATTCAAGATTTTATGGGAAGACAGCAACAAATATCAAAATGATGAAGATAACTCAAGTCACCAATCAATGGATTGTCAAGAAAGTTGAGAGAAATAGGTTTTGAAGGCCAACTCTCCACATGGTTCCATAAATGTGGTAAGCCAATTTTCTTTTGGGTTCTAGCTAGGCACTATTCACGATTGGCCCGTATTTTGATTATTGGAGTGGAAATAAAAATCTTCTCAATTTAATCAGGAAAAAGACAAAACTGTTCATCTTCTTAATCCTCTATTCAACCCTGATACTTAAAGACATGATACTGGAAAAAAATCATATCGAATCCTGCCTTCAACTGGATTGGGGGGGGGGGGGGTCCTAACAACAGGTAATTGGCAAAGTCTCCTGCTGGTTGTAGAGGAAACTTGGGATTGAATCCCACCTGCTCCTAGGTTGGGGATGGCTACCCCTGTTGTGTTTCAAAAGAAATAATAATAATAATAAAAAAAATTAGACATTGGAACTGTACAAATATATTAAATTCATGAGGAGATGTTCCCAATATATGATTTTACGCCCAGTGATTTTAAAGTGTGTTCAGAGTTTCTGCTTGTAGGAGATCCCATTGCCCATAAGAGTGAAAGCATGGATGATGCTGTGCTCTCAGTGTGCTCACATGCTTTTCTGCTTTCAGCAGATCCCTTCTCTAATGGTAATCAATTAATTGGTATCAAAATTTTACTTGGGAGAGGGTTGATTGGTCAAAGCTCTTATTGTATCATATCTTTCCCACATCATAGATTAATCCTAGTATGAAAGCTCTAAAGCTGCGTTTTGATTGTGTAAATCCCAGTTCAGGGTAAATTTGCACTCTGGTTCAGTTTTGGTTGTGTTTCACAACAATGTATTATTTATGCATTGACAAGTGACAGAAAATATGTTTTCCAATGCATATTTATATCGATAATGAGCTGTAAAATACATCAATAAAAAAAAAGTAAATTTGCATTCAAGTAGGCTTTTGATAAAAAAAGGCATATATTTTATTGGAATTCATGTTTGCATCCATTATAGCTAAAAGTTTGTTTGGTAAGAAGGTAAATTTGTCAATGCAAAATTAACCCAACTTTGTAATTTATATGGACCATTTTACACTCTACATATTTACATTCACACTTATTTGTATCGTTTCCAAATACAGCCTAAAGAAGTTGCTTCATTGAAAGAGGGGTTGTAGTATTTGACTATTTTCTCTTCCCGATCAAAGTTAATTATAGCATTTTAAGAGATTTATGGTAATGGAAAGGTATGGTGCCTGAAAAACTATAACCAATTAGAAATCCAAATGAATTTGAATAAATATTATTTTGTTGATTGCCAATTGGATAGTTCTGATTGTCTGTTTTTTTAGGTATCATCTTTTTAGTACTAGTACTAAGGGTGTCAATGGACCGGTTTTGGATTGGACCCCGTTCAGTCTAAAATCAATTTGGACGGACCGACAAGACATATTAGATTGGACGAATGTGGTCCAAAATATTTATTAGGTTATATTGGAACTGGTCCATCGATAATAAATCTATATTGGATTGGGCTGGATTAAGCCAATATTTGGTTCATTGATATAAGATAAGAATATAGGTGTCAATGGACCAAATTTGGGTTGAAACCAAGACCAAAATGAATTTGAACAGACAGTCCAGACATTGAATTAGACCAATCCAAAATGGTCCAAAATATTCATTGGATTGGATTGGACCTAGCCCATTTATAATGGACTCATAGTAGAATGGACTGGATTGGACCAAATCCAGTCCAATTGACACCCCTGTTTAGTACCATAGCCAAGACCCAAACTGTCGAAAGATTCTTTAGAACAAACTCATGGATGTGAATTCAACTATGATACCAGAAAGACATGACACTGAAACTTATAGCATAAAAGTGGTAACTAATAAGGTGATATTCATCAATACTCAACCCCAGCAGGTTTTTATCAGTGAAACTCTTCCGATATCATACCTTTCCGGCATCATAGATTTACTCATTTACCCCTATGGCATATGTGGCCATAAATCATGTTTCATCTTAACATATGGGCTGTATAGTTAAAAAAAAAAGAAAAAATACATGGGCCACACATGGTCTTTATTTAGATGTTTAAAATGAGTTTGTATTGAAGATCCAACATTAATGGTTTGAAAGAAAAAATAGGAAAAGGAAAGGAAAGGAAAGGAAAGGCAAGAAAACCCTTACAAACCTTGTATAAATTTTGATATCTTTCTCTTCATTTTCTTATCTTTTCCTTCAATCCAAACATAGCCTAAAGGATCCCACCACCACGTATTAGGTAACACATATTCCGACACACACACATACACATGCATTATTGCATTAATCCTCATGATTTTCTTTTGCAGTCACACATTAATACTGAAACAATAATTAATGCCACATCAGTTTGCGGCAGAATATAATTAGAGAGAAAAGAAAGTTAAGGGAAATGTCTTAACAATTTCTCTCAACTTTCTGTTTTTTTTTCTTCTTTTTCTTCTTCTTATTTTCCATTGCCTTAGGGTAAATTGAAGGTTAGTTGACAGTTGTCTTTTTGAATAAATTAATGGGAAGCTAAATGAAAACGTTATTGCCCTATCATCTCCAGTTTGGTGTATTGCTTTTTATCATATCTATGTTTAATTTATTTTGAAATCGATACGAAGATGTCTTGATCTATCCTCTTCAACTTCAGTTCCACTGAGCCAATTGTATCAAGGTAGGAGTTTCATCGTCCAAGCTCCAGTTTGTCGACCACGAATCAGTACGATCAAAATATTTCCTTTTTCCATTGCTCGGATTTATATACTAGTCAAAAGTCCTGAAAGCTCTTTTTCCCTCCGTCGGTAAATCCAGTATGATTGGATTTATAGTAGTCCAGTCCTGAAATCTCTCTCTTTCTCTCCGTCGGTAATTGAATAGCCTTACGTGGAGATTACGAAACAATCTTCACGTTTACTATACAAAAACGAAGGAAACGTGTCAAACTTGTCTTCAGTCTTCACCTAAACTAAACTATGCCATTTCTCCTAAGCTTCTCATTCCATTAACCAGACTCTCTCTCTCTCTCTGGGTACAAAGTCTGTAGTTTCTTGCCTCAAGAGGAAACTCTTCAACACTTTGCTGTCTGAGAAAACAAAAACGTGCATTATTTCATCACGTAAACCCATTAGTGAAAATGCCTCTCTCTCTCTCTCGTTTCAACTTTCAACTTTGAAGACACCCACCAGCCACCATGTCTTCTTCTTACTTCTTATAATTGCAATGGATACACGTAGCAAGTCTTTGTGTTTATCTGAATGAAGAAGTAAAATAGAATATTCGTCGTATAACTAAACATCACCGAGGTCCAAAACATCTCCCGTGTGGCCGATGACAGATCTAGACAATAGTCCTACGTCGTTTGAACCTTTTGAACTTCTTACGATGCATTCACGTGCATAAAGGTGGCCATTTTCGGTCGAACCAGCCCACACCTGATTTGGGGGTTGTGTTGTGTACATCCCAGCAAACCCGTCCATCTATCTGTGAAAAGTGAGAACTGTTTCAAATTCGATTATGGGCTGGCACTGGCAGATCCACCGACCGTGGTTTCGCACCATTAGTGTCTGACATGACAACAACTGGGCTGGTTCAACCCAGTCCTGACCCGGACCTGGTCGACCACATTGCCACCCCTAAATTTGAAGGTGCGTCAAGGTTATATACATTGTATTTTGAGCCTCCCTTAGCAAGAAAAGGACAAATGTTGCAGTTTCCAGGAAATTTAGAGCAAAGAGTAGGTGAGTGGTCTGACACATGAAGAAAAATAAGCTACGAATTGGGGTTTCAGGAGCGTATGAAGAAGAACCAACCTCTCAAATTCTCTCCATGGGGTTGAGGGAGAGGAGATCATGATGTCGGAATTTCCAAATTTTCCAAGAGAAGGGCGGTTTGTGGAGCCCTTGTGTTGGGGTAAACCAGGAAAAGAGCTAATGACTAGCCTATTTTCTGTTGCTTATGTGTCCCCTGTTTGTCTGAACTTTGACTAGTTTTACTCTACATCATTAATTTGCTCTTTAATGCTGGTCTATAGTGTGGCGCACCATACCAAACTGGGTAAGGTATTCACGATTTTGCACGCACCACTAGCCATTGGATCAAGGGGTGTCCACCATTACTGATTTACTGGTCCTCCAATTCATGGGCCCTTCCATTAACACATTACATAAGTGCAGGCCGAGGCTTTTATCTTCTTTTAATTCCTTTGTTATTTTGGTATTAATCTGTAGTTTTGAAGATGATTGGGCATTGATTTACTTGAATTCAAAGTGCTCGAGCTTGGGGGGATGTGTCCAAGAAGTCCATATAGCGGGCATGAACGTATGATAGAGCTTAGACTTTCTCAAGTCTTCAGAGAAACAGCTGGAATAATGGTTGAGCTTTGGCATGCAAATTGGTCTGCATTTCAGAATTACCCAAACCAGCAAAATCATTCTGTCCTGAGCTGGACTAATTGAAGTGGCAAGATAAACTTCCAAAACGCAGTTTGGCTAGAAGAGGAATCCACAAATTCTCCTTGTTTGTGGTATTGAACTTAAAATCTTATGCGCTCCAATTGTAAATTTCCACAAGGAAAATGGAAGACCCAAAATTAATGCCTATCCATTCTATTCTAGGTAACATATATATGGGAAGAGCAAATTAAGTTCCAACCTATTGCAGGGAACCTCTCATAGCTAGAGAGAAATGCAGATTAGCTAGAGACTAGAAACTAAAGAAAGACCCAGAGGAATCCGCAAATTCTCTATCTCTGAGGTAATGAAAATGAGAGAAGATCCGATTAAAGCCTAAACAATATTCTGTTCTAGGAAATATATGAGAAAAGAAAATTAAGCTTCAACGTCTTACAGGGAACCTCTCGTAGAGTCAAATGGAAACTAGAGACTAGAAACTAGACAAACCCAGCAACCATTCAAAGAAAACTCCCATTTACAATTTATAACCATGTACTATATCTATTGCTTCTGTCGCAGTATTCCTTGGGAATTGAAGTAAGAAAGAGAACTTCATATTGCAATAGAAAAAGAAATCGTTCATTTCATAGTACATACCAGACCAATGGACTTTCCCCTCCTACAGATCCCATCTCTAACCCTTGGATTGGAATCCAATCTTAACACCTAATTAAATGGGTTCTTCTTGTCCAAATCTGGGGAAAAAGATAACATTCATTTCATAGTGTGCATGCCAGACCAATAGACTTTCCTCTCCTACAGACCCCTTTTCTAACTCTTGGATTGGAATCCAAACTTGACATCTAAATGGGTTCTTCTGTCCAAATCTGGCCCCTCTAGCTCTAGAGCTCCCTCTGATGTGGGTTTGAGCTTATTGTTTCCTTTTCATGGTGAACATCTATCTCTCATCTCTACCGGGTCACAGTGCGTGGCCTACAATTTAAACAAGCATTAGCTACGTACATGGCTACAGTAGCACTCTGATCATCATCACCTGTTCTAAAGCTCAACCATGTCCGATCGTTATGTGATGTCATGTATCGAAAGGTCCATCCAGTTGTCATTACCAATGAAAGAAACTGTAGCCGGTAAGAGTGACCAACTGGACGATTAATATATTTTCAGAAACCGAGTTACCTGAGATCGCCCTCACGTGAGACCTCGCCGGTGCCTCCTTTTTTTTCTTTGCTTTTGAGGACCAAAAGCAACAAACAACCAACAACTGCTTTGTGATCGTAGACTATTCAAAAACGCGTAAAGTAAACTCTTGTTTCAATGTTTGTAAAGCTTTGAACTCTTTTTGAGGTGGTCGTGAAGGCCCAAAAATATAAAAATATCTCAGAAGGCGCCAAGGATGAGACAGGTTTGTGCTTCCATTGGATCCAGAGCTCCGCCCATGGAGTCCCATCTTTCGTTAACCAACACCTATGAAGATGCATGCTTACAAACCAAGCTACAGTTTTTGATTGAATCATCATTCATTCAGACATATAATAAGTAATTGCAAAAATATATAGAGATTTTCTTCATTTATCTCTCTTCTTCTTCTTCTAACAACTAACAGCTAAGAGCTCCTCTTCTCTGGAGAAGCCTAAAAAAATAAAAAATTCTGTACATTTTCTATCATGAGATTTATATATGATAAATATAAGCAACCCACCAAAAGAAATATTGGAAAAATAATGTAGAACCGTGGAAAAAAAGAATAGAATATATAATCCCAATGATAGCTCGATCAGGAAGAGAAGAATCTAATGGCCCATTCCCGGACTGGGTACCGACCGTAGAATTCGATCTGCTCTGGACAGATGCAAAGAGAAGAGTTTCTGGTCGACGATCATCGCATGACCCTTCTTGCTAGGACCAGAGGGTGGTATTGGGCCCTTGGGAAGAGCACTTAGGAGCAGACTGTCTGCCAGAGACGCAGGGATTTCTTTCTTCTTCTCCATATTCAATAGCTTTCTGGCTTCAAAGCATGGTGCAAAGCAAGAGAATACTGCAAGGAAGATAACCAACAAAGCAGCCAAACGAGCCATAGGAGATGGAACTTGCAGGAAAGACTCAACAAGAGAAAGCTTGATATTTAGAGATGTTGTCTTGTGGCCTGGTTCTGGGTTGTGTGTGAGTAGTTCGAGAGAAGCTAAGCTGGAGGGGTTGTGGGTTGTGAGTTGAGTTGAAATTACGCGATAAAAGGGAGAGCTTTCATAGATTTATAGTACAAGTTTGAGAGATGGGTAGACTCTAAATATAAAAGCCGCGTGTGAAAGATTGCCGGCAAGAGAAAGGCGTGAAGATCAAGTTGGGTGAGTTGGGAGCTTAGTCAAACGTTTGAAATTTTAATCTTTTTTTTTCTCGTGTGTTATTGCTCTTTCTCTTGAAAATCTGGGATCTGGGTTAATGGAAAACTAGCGCCGCGTGGAGCTTTGAGTTGCAAATGTAAGCAAAGCACCGGCCCTGCAGGTTCGCTTTCTGGGTAATTTCGTTCGTTCGACCACCGTCATATGCTCATATTTCTACCAGCTGATCTGGGAGTCCAAAACCATGAGCGTCTGCTCCCGCAGTCGGTCTCGGTCTCGGCTCGGCTATTCGCAGATCTCAAGTCTCAACTCGGTTCGGCTCACTTGTTTGGTTTGAGTAATAAATGAAATCAACCTTGATTTCAGTGAATCGACAAGACACGAGTAGATATCCTGAAATTGCGGTCTACATGTACGGTTTATAGTTGAATGAGTAATAAATTCACTGTGTGTATGGCTCTTTTCGTCTCTCTCTTTCTTTGCTATGGCCGATGGCCTCCTTTTAAATTACCTAAATCTTATGGGCAAAGGCTTAGGTCCAGACCAGAGCCCCACTAGCCTATAAAACGGGTGTTGGGCCGGCCCACTTGCCATGTGTCCTGCATTTAGTGGGTCCACACCCATTATTGAATTAGTCCGATATAATGATAAATTGGGCCAAAAATCAATCTTAGTTATTATTGCAACGTAAAAATGAAGAGGGGCTAAAATTTTTCTGATGTGGAATTCTCTTTGTTTGGATATTTTTACAAGGGTTTTCCCAACGTTAGTTGCGGACTGATTCAATGAAAGTTGAAGACATTTCTTATAATACTAAACGGTTGATCACTGAATGTTGGGTAACTAAAGCTTAACCAAAATAAATGGGCTAATTAATGTGGCAGGTTGAAGACATTATCAAATCATATCTAACATCATCTTCATATCGCCTTTTTAACAGCATCATAGATCGATAAAAACATCGATCGTTGGAAATTTTACTGTCAGTTCAAACAGTGTGATAATAACCCAAATGAATAGCGATCCTGCCTGAGTAGGGTGAAACTGCAACAAGTAGAGAATGAGGAAAAAAGGGTGATCTGAAATCTCCATCAACATTCATTTATTTAGTTGAGGAAATGTAGGGGTTTCCATGTCGATATGTCAATGATGTCTGTAGGGGTTCATACACAGAACCTAGCTTAACCCTAACATCCTAACACCTGTGAATCCCCATTTCATGTCTTCCAGCTCTAGTGATTATATATATTGGCATTGCTTGATGAAGCATCTGTTCAGTCACTTCTTGCTGCATGGCAATAGGAGGCTGACGAACAAGTTGCTGAAGGGGACGTGGGCTGATGCATGTGCAGCGTAAAGGAGGAGGAAATTAAACCTGTGCCTACCAGCTTACCCTACAATCCCAGCCCTCACTTTGCACCGATAGCCTATGAGCCCTTTTAATTAGGCAAAAGAAGGTGGTCCAGTTCGGGCCTCAAAACTGTGCTAGTGAGACCCATATTCTCTCATGACTTCTTCTAAGTCGATCGGATTACTAATTACTACTGCACTGATGAATTTCTCATTCTTTTTGTAAGAGACAGAGAGACAGAGAGACCCTTGAATCCCCTGACCATACACTGCCCATGTGCCCCCTTCTAAATACATGGATGGTAAGAGGCGGAAGCCATGAAACGTTGAGAATGAACGATGCAAGTTGAAGTCTTGAACTTGAAGCCGAGAGCCGGTGGGAACATAAGCTAAGTTCCCGTTTGGGAGGGCTGCAGCTCATTTTTGGCTTTGCAAGGTGGCTTTCACACAGATAGCCTATAAACTGTATTTGGTGAAAAAACCCAGAAAGCCCAAATAAGCTGTCATTCAGCCAAAGCTTCATCCCTGCCAAACGGGCCCTAAATCACAAGAAAGAAAGCTATTGATGGTATATTTGTTTATTAATATTATGGTAAGGTAAAGGTCTGGAATGTGAATGAAATGAATGTCCTTTAATTTCATTGGTGAGGATTCAATCACCATACACAAACTTAATTAAAATAGAAAGCTGAAACTTCGTTGCGGTGCTGCCTTAGGGTTCCTAGATTTGTCTCATCACTTTGGTCTTTTACGAAGTTCTTGCACTTCCTCACTCTTCAATTTTCTAAGCCCTTCTTCACCCTCTCAATTTAATTTCTCTTCTCCATTAGGGGAACCCTGGAGTATAAAAGAAAGATCATGTCATTTTGTGGACGGTGGAGATTAATTTTCATAAATTGCTATGGTGAATAATTCACTAATTCATGGCCAGATATCATGTGATGTTCCATGCATAATGACCTAACTATCGGAACCCATCTCCTTCACTCATCCTGTGCAGAACATAGAATATATCCCTTGAAAGGTTTCGTACCCCATGTTGTTGATTTAGTTACATGGGGGAAATCTCTACAGAGTTGTTTGGTTGGCAAAGAAATCTGAAATCCACTTGGATGGGACACAACCTGAAATTCTAACCTTTAAATGAAGCTAGTAAGTGTTACAATTAATTAATTAGAGCTTGAGTTTGCTTAAATTCATGTGGTTGACTCCCTCTCTCTCCCCACCCAAAATGGTTAAAATAAAACAATGATTCAGACAGATCCTTAGCTATCCAATTCATTAGGGTTTTGTGGCTAATGTTGCTTGTGACAACAAGCCAAGTTTGTTGTCACGAAATGGATTTTTAGTATATCACCGTTAGAGTATCTATCTTACTGTTGTGGAAATCCTCAAACTCTCATGTCTTCCAGGTACAACAATAATTTGGGCTGCAAATGGTATCCAATTGGTCAAGTTTGAATTCAGTCCATTTATAATTGGATCAAATATGGATTCATCGGCCCCTATCTGATCTGATATAATCTGTTGATTTAATTATATATATATATATATATACTCATTTTCCAATTCATTTTGTTCATGAAGTATAATATCAAACTCATTTTTAGTTTATTTAATTAATGATATATACTGTTTTGATGATTTTAGTTTTATTTCTTTATGCTACATCCGATGAATAAGATCTGATTCGTATTCGAACATTAATTAATAAAATTATATATTAATGACAAGCTAGCAAAGCATGGATCAATTACAGAAATCTCTCTTCACTTTCAAAACATATGCATTAGTAGGGCAAATTAACTAAAGATGATTTTTGTATCCCTGGTTAGCTTGAACCTTTAGGAGAGTTAATCCTATTTATAAACTTCACATGGCTTGAGCAATTTTGTTAAAATCGGACCAGATGTTTAAACCAGAAAGTTGATTGGTTCAAGGTTTTAACTGTTTAACCAATAGCTACTTCAGTCTAATAGAACCATAAAAAAACTTATTCCTGCAAAATAATATTATAAAACCTGACCTGGAATTGGAAACCCTTTGGCCACCAGTTTTGGGGTCAGAAATTTGACCGTCTGGTCCGAATAGATAATCCATTGCAATTTAAAAATATAAAAAATAAAAAATTTAAAATAATTGAACTGATTGATAGTTCGACCGCCTAAATCAATGGGTCATTGACCAAATCAATGATTTTTGGCAAATGAATGATTCAGGAGTGAAACATAACTAATTGCCTGGATGATTTTCAAGTCAAAATGGCCTGACCGTCTGGGTCAATGACGGTTGGAAAATCATGCTGCAAAGTTCACTCATCAAATCCGAGTGTGCTAATAATAATAATAGCCAATGGGATATGCTACAACCATCAGTAGAATTGGGGCATTGACAAGCTGCGATCATATTAAACTGCAAGTGTTTTGAGCTCGTCATATGCATTGTAACCATGTCCTGGATAAAGGAGAAGGGGAAAAACTTTTGCTTCTTTTAGATTATGTTTGGTTTGATAGAAAATAAGAGAGAAACAGAATTTTGAGATAAAAATTCTTAACAAATTTTGTATAATTCCTTAACAATTTCCCTTCAATTAATCAATTTTCTGTTTTATCTCTTATTTTCTACCAAACCAAACACAGCCTAACCCACATCACCCAAATTAAGGAGGATCTTAAACTTCATGATAATATGGTTGGCATGGATTTATTATCAACCATGAAGGAGCAATCCCTCCTTTCTAAAAGGAAGGAAGGTCAATTCAAATAGAAGGGTTGTGTCTTTGCCAACCCCCAAACGGGATTCCTACTCACTTACCCACTCTCAACTCGCCGTGAATTGCAGCCACACATCTCTATTATGAATTGAGAGATGTGTAGCTGCAATTCATGGCAGTTAGAGAGTGGATAGGAAATCTGAGTTCGCCAACCCCTTGGAGACATGATTTCATTTCTTTTTATTCTTTTTTTTCAAGTTTTTTAGGGTAAATATCATTTTGACAAAGGATATTTGAGTGGCATGTTTTCTTTTTTTTTTATATATACTAATTTTCTATTTCCCAACTTGCAACATTTTTTAGGTGTTCTTGTTTATTTAATTAATTGGTTGTTAGAATGCACACGTCTACGTTCCACCTTCCAGGTTTTGAACAAGCAGAGTTCTTTTCAAACAGAAAAAGAAAGAAAACAAACAGAATTCTTCATGCCTCCGTCCAAGGTCCTAATCTTGCTCTTCCTTTTTTTCTCTTTCATAACTTTTTCTTGGAAGGAATACTATATTTTCTTACCACAGGTTTCCTCACATTTAGTAAGAAAAAGCTCTCTCCATCAAAATTATTCATTTATTAATCTTTTATCAATAAATAAAAACTATTTAATTAGTCATGTATCCATCCTTTCTTTGTTTTTTTGTATTGATCTATCTTCCAAGCAGATCGAACAGAATTTCCTCATCAAGCATTCTTATCTTACTTGCTGGATGGCAGGAACGAATATCTCTCTATGCTATCTCCTGAAACTTCTTTCTATCTTCTGTAAGCAAGAAAACATGATGCATGATAGAAAGACAGAGTAAGAATCATTCAAATCTCTTGAGAGTCTGAAATCCTCCGCTAAATGTGCCCAGAGCCAAATCAACAATTGATTCCATCCAAATCAGTTGGTCGGCTGCAGATAGATACCTGAACCCCGGCCCAATGCCTAGTTACCTACAACCTGCTGACTATACTTCAGATTTTGGGACATAATGTTGGATGGACTATAAGGAAATTTGGTTCCATCGTCCTCAATGGAACCCATCTAGGCTACAAACACACATGGCCCATCAGCTCAAAGGAGTCTTGAGCTATAAATGCTGATAAGACATCCTGTTGCTCCAATTGTGAACACCCCAAAACTAGCTCTAGGGTCTAGTTGCGAAAATCAAGACCCACACCCTTAGTAGCTTCTTCCTATAGTGATGAATCATGTGGAACCAATCAAAGGTGATCAAATGACACCCATCTCCATCATATCATGTCCCTGTTTAATTATCTCTCCAAAATCAAAATCCCATTCATTCTCAGTTTGGAAAGAGTATAAATATAAATATATACAATGCAATTATATAAAAAATAATATAAAATATAAGGTTTTATAGTCTACAAACTTAATTATATTTGTACTCCTCCAAAACTGAACCTGAACTACAAATTTAATTATAAATATATACAATGGAGACTTGTGCTTCTGGTGCCGTAGATAATCGAGAGAGAGAGAGAATGTGGGGTCATATGAACTACTGTGTGTATAGAAATTGAGAAACAAGACCACCATCAAGTTCTCTATTGTTGCTGTTATTGTCTCTTGATTTGCCTTTCAAGGTCATATAGAGGGTGCACAGCCTACAGGGCTTGCCCTCAGGTAAATGTGACATATCAATACAAATTATTTATCTACAGCCCACATTCTCATGCTTGTCAGTTCAAGATTTTATTATTGCATTTGATGGCCCACATCCTCCTCAAAGTTAGAAGGAAAATAATGTCATGATCATATAATATTTGAATTTTTCATTTTGATACAAACCAAGATATTTGTATCGACAAAGACATACTTAGGCATTCCCGTTAAATCCATATTCACGTGATTTATTGTGCTTAAAATGATAAATAAACACAAATTATAAGGATTCTACTATGATTATGATTATGATACTGGAAAGACATGATTTGTAATTAATCAATGGGTATTATAAATATAATAATCAATCAGGTGGTATTTATCAAAATTCATGAATAGATTTTGATTAACTAAAGTTCTTCAAATATCATATATGAATGTATTTCTGGCATCATAGATTTTCCTGTATAATAAATATATAAATATAAAATGCAAAGTTTATTGTTTTTGTACATAATAAGCCCACATTGGATCCTATTATTAATTAAATGCAAATTCAAATATTTAAATCCAGGATAATCGGATCATATGTCAAATTAAATATCAGACGTAGTGAGTCTATTGATAACACTTTAGCTACTAGCCAACCTACGAACGCATGGGTGAGAAAATAGGTAAATTCTTATAGTATCACATCTTGACCTAATTATCAAATTTGTCAAACAGGGATATAGTTTCCTACAGAAACTATGAACTTTGCCAGCATTTAAAAGTTTGAATTATTGCCATTGATCTATAACTAATTTATTCTCCTTATAGTCCATTTGATTTATCTATATGATAGATAGGCTCAATATTATCTGAAATTTTGCTTTGATTAAAACTTGTAAGTCGTGCATATAAGTTACTTCAACTAGTACTCTACCCTAATAACATATCAAAACTTTTAGAATAATAAGTATTCTCTTCATACCCATTTTCAAATTAAAAGAAAAAGTTGCATTCAACATTCCATCACCAATCTGACATTCGAGTCTAATTAGACTTCAGACCATGGTTTTTAAAACCAATTCGGAGACCGAATCAATCAGGGGTCTGGTTATTGGGTCGAGCAGTTTGATCGTTCAAATCGAGTGGTTGATCTGTTATGACAAAAAAATAAAAAAATAAGAAATAGTCAAAACCGTTTGAACGATTAATCGCCCGAATCAACGGTTTACTAGCCAAAATCAATGATTTTTGAAGAAATTCTGATTTGAGAAAAACCAAAACCGGTCACCTAACTGATTCTCATTTTTCCGGTCCGACTGTCCGGACCGATCCGGTTTTGAAAAGAACACTTATCTCATTAATAAGATTAGACATTCTGATGCCACCTAATTTAACCTAGCATTTTACTAATAATCAAACAGAACCATTTTCAGCCCTGTATGTAGTTATCTTCAATTTCAATTTACAGACAGAATTTGGGATTTCGGATCAGATGGTGGGCAAACCGAGTAAACACTCAGTAAATTTTCGACACATGTCCTATAAATACCTCAACCAGTTAGTCTATCCTTGAAATGATTCAAAACAATTAAATTTATAAAGCTTGTCAGAATATTTATTTAATGCTTATTCAGTGTGGTCGTACCTACTAGATTCGGTCTCAAAAGTTGATTAATCTAACATTTTACTTCTACGTTGGATTTCTAATAAAAATATACAGTGTTCCAAACAAATAAAAAACTAAAAGAAAGCATCATCAAGTATATATTAGTGGTCAATTTTTTGTGAAATAAAATCCAAAAGAAGAGTCAATTGAATGTGTTTTCATCCAATCCATAAAACATCCACAGAACCCTACTTGTTGACATTATTTTCCTTCAGAATGACCAACCCATAAACTGTTGTCGTCTTTTATCCTTGGATTCACATCAAATCCTACTTTGTTTGGTACAATAGCTTGGATTAAGCCACTAATCAACATGTCAATCAAGTTGAGTATGTTTTAACCGAGGACCAAAGTGAAGGGCACCGCCTTCACATTAAAAACAAAGAAAAAAATATATGTATGAAACAGATAGAAGACCGACCTAACTCATCATTGAACCACCAGGAGGGAGTTTGGTATAGCTGCATTCTTGTATATATGGTTGCATTTCTTCTCAATACATCAATATTTTAGAAAACAAATTGGCAAAATAAGGGGGCGTTTTATAAGATGAATTGTTTTTTTTTTTTTTGTTGTCGCTTTCAAAACCATCTGATTTGAAAATGGATTGTTTCTCAAAACAAAATCTCAAAAAATAAGTTCTTGATTTTGTGTTTGTTTTCTGTTTTTAAAACTGAAACAAAAAAATACACTATTGAATCTGGTTCTGAAAACATGTTTTCATCTTATTATTCAACATTCCATAAATCATCTAATTTCTATACTAAAATTTGTTTTTGTTTTAAAAATCAATTTTTTGTTGATACCAAAAACATGTATTGTTTTTTGAAACAAAACTTGTTTTTCCTTTTGAAAATAAAGACCAAGTTCAAGAACATATTTTTGTTTTTCTTTTTTGACGTGACGATTTAAACATTCATATTGAATGCAAAAATGTAAATGCAACTTTAAGCCTAAATTTTTGTGTGAGAGGGTGAAATGTGTTGGAAGGGTTAGAATCCAAATTATGGATGGCCAAACCAGGTTTAATGGCTGGCTGAATTTCAAAAAATTTTTAACTCCACCTGGGAAGCAGTTTCTCGGAGATTTTGAAATTTGAAATTTCTGGATCGATCTTGCACTAAATCCGACTAGATTTGAAACTGAAATTAAAACTAGTTGTACCTAATACGGAGTCCACAAATCGCAACTCCTAAAGTGGTAGTTCACGCCCAAAATCAGTCCAAAAAATCGACCTTCAACTGAATGTGACATAGTGAATGAGAAACCAATTCAGCAACACTATTTTCTGTAAAACTACTATCCAATTTCCTTCAATCAACTGGGATTTTTGAGCCTGATTTTTCCAACGTTTTTCTTGCCTAAACACAATGGGAAACTGATAAAAGTTAGTTCTTTCAATGGCTAGGTCGTGATAGATTTTCTGAGAGAGAAGAGAGAAGAGGAGAGAGCAAGAGAGTGAAGAGAATAAGTTCTATTTGCCCTCTTCCTCCTAACCCTTTTTATGGAATATTCTCCTAATCTAAATAGAAAAATTATCCAAATCTGATTTGGATCTATACTCTTTTAAGAGATAAACATTATCCTCTTAAAGAAGATAGGTGCTCCATACCCAGAATCACATGACAACTTAACTAATCTCATTAGCAATGGGCCTTAGGCCCATTTTCTTCAAAGGCTTACATCCCTAATTGTTGCATAGCCACTTTGGGCCTTATATTGTATGTAGACCTGTTCATGGGATGAGACGGGTTTTTCCTCTACATTAACAGAATATGTTTAGGCCCGAGCCCGCGCCCATCTAGAAATTTGGAAAAAAGATTTTTTATTTTTTAATTCAATTAAAAACTATTTTATTTATATTAAAAGACATCAAAACCTAAAAAATGATGAAATATCTCATTATTACTTGAAAAAAGAGAAAAAAAAATAAAGAAAAAATATATTATATTTATGCTTTTTTATTATATAATGCATTATCAAGTCGGGCTCGAGCTGGGCATTTTTTAGAAAGCCCAAGCCTGGCTCACAAAAAGATTGGGCCCGATATTTTAGGCCCGAGCCCAAGCATGCGGGCCTAAAATCACGTCCAAGCTTGACTTAGATCAGGCAAGGCCAGGTCGGCCCGTCGAGCTACCCGGCCCATGGACAAATCTAATTGTATGGTGTAGGACCCCACAAAGCTCTCACATAATTTCATAAGGGTTCAGCCCAACCCCTTAAAGAGACTAGGCTGAACTCACTACTTAGGGCAGTGAACAGTTGACCCAATCAGCATTGGTTCAGTTTGGTCCCAACATTTACACCTAAATGATCATTAGACTCAACCATTCTATGAAAAACCAAGGATAATAGACTTATGTGAGATAAAGCTCATTAGGTAGTCAACCCTATAATGGTCTCTTACACTTAACCTCTCGACCCATAATGATCACAACGCTACTTGAGAGGGAATGACCTTTCCCCTGGCTGCGAGGTGCAATGACACACTCTCTGCTCGAATAAATCCTGGGATTAAAACCTTTTGCAAACCATTTTTTCATAAAATAGTAATATAACATATAAATACATTTTGCAAAATCAAATTTTAAATATAGTTGAAACCCACTGTCAATAGTTTAGTTTTCATCAAAGAGAGTGTAAACCCTTATATTCACTTTGCCTGACAAAGGGGCCAATCCTATCACTAGTTGGTATATCAAAGACAGCTCAGTCCAACACCTAGTGTAGCACCATAATCAAGTCTAAGGTAAAGTGTAACTTTTCAGTTTTGCCCATCTATCTCCAAGGTCTTGGGCATAACTAGAAATTTGTCCAACTTTAGTGCATCTTGCAAACACTAATTAACCGTGCTTGGGTCTAACTCTAGTAGCTGAGACAAGATACTCCAATTGTTTGACAACACACCAATGTCAACCTTGTCAGGATAAACTACCAAAGTCTATCCAATGACTGAGAACTTTCTAAACTAACATAAGTCTCTTAAGTGCCCAATTTAGATAATACACATAAAACATACTAATATAAACATAAAATAATAATGTACTTTATTCTTTTATAGATAAATGCTTATGTACATCAGTTTGATTGAAGTTAAGGGCATACACTGTCTAACAAAATGTCCTTTTGATACCCTTCTGGGATGATCATTTATGACCTGACCCAGCTTTCCGGCTTGCAAAATTTCCAAGACCTAGCAAGCCTATTTCACTCTGGCCCAGACTGACTCGAACCCAAGATCATTCCTACCTTATACCTTCTAATAGGTATATTGAAAAGGTAAAAAGTATGAAACTTTCTAAATTATCATATATTAATTATAGTAGAATTATTTAATAGCAAAAGATAACACTTTAAACACCAAATACTACAAAACATGTTTCTAATAGAAATTCCTTAAATGTTGTGTGTGATTATAGTGAATTGGATCAACAAAAGATGCAACTATTCCAAAAATCATTCATGCATCCCATCATTACTTTAAGGAGTTAGATTAGATGCCTTAAATTTCTTAGTTTTTTTGGTAATCAAGAATTAATGCTTTCATTTAGATAGTCAAAAACATAAAGAAAGCCTCCTAGAGCCTAGGTTCGATCAATACACCCTTTTGGCAAAACTGTCCATGAGAGAGTTGCATTCACAAGGAGTGTGAGAAAACTCAAAAGTTGTAAGGGACCTAATTAAACAAAAGATGTCATACTAGGTTACTCCAAGGGGATAGCAAGAACTGTCTTGCGTAGCATTCCTAAAGTTGTAGAGAGAAGAGATCGTATCTTTAGCATCTGATTCAAAAATGAAACTACCCCTTCTCCAACTGGAAGCTTTCGAACAGCCAAGACATAAAGCTAGAGCTTTTGCCATGGAAGCAGAACTACATAAGATTTTCCTATCTTGCCCCGAGATGATCAAACTAGAGTTGTCTCTAATAATGCAAGTAATAGTGGTGTCTCTTGTCTTCAGAGAGAAGCTCACATCAACATTCCCTTTGAACCATCCTGGTGAAGGAGGAACCCAAGATAAAGTTCACAAACTAGGAGGAGGATTGACATCTATGTTCTATAGGTTAGTATTGGCAGCTAACAATCTCAACTCTACTGAAAGTAATGCACTTTTTTTCACAACCTAGGTTGGAGAGAAGTTACACTCCTTTTGAATAAGAAAGCATTCCTAGCCTTCCAAAGCTCTTAGAAAAGGATCACAAAGTAATGTAACCAATTAGTTTGGTGTAGGGGAGACCCAGAATTTTGAAACTCCTCGAAAATCCAACTTGCTAGAAAATATTGACGGATGTTATCTGGTCTCAGAGCCAAATTGCTTGCCATCCAGGTTTTTCTAGAAAAAGAGCATTTAAAAAGCATGTGCATGACACTTTCTTCATCCGAAGCATAGTGGGGATAGAGAGGATTTGGAACAATATGCTTCTTTGAGAGATTCACATCCAGCACATCAAAGGTGGCATGCCAAAAAAAATTTAACCTTTGTATGAATAGGAACTTCCAAAGCTTCTCCCATACAGAACTAGGCAATTGAAGGCGGTTAACTTGTTTTGATGAGCATTCAGGCCATTGATTGGCTTGGGCTTGGGCTCTTGCTAGGAAAGACTTGCTCTTCACCGAGCACTTCCCATTATTTGTAAAACACCAGATGATTTTATCATTAAGGGGATTTTTCTGATAGCACCAACTTCAAGGGGATAAATTAGACGATGGAGGACAATGAGGTTCCAACAACGAGGATTGGCAAGGATAAGATCACTCACTTTGATAAACTCACAGTCTCGAGGATTCTCTGATATCACCTTTTGATGAGGTAAGGTAGGGATCCACTTATCAGTCTGATGAGGGCCGATTTGGCCCTCCAGTGAAATTATGACACCTAGCACCTCATGCCAAGTAAGTGCAGCCTCTTGACAACTAGATAGCTCGAGCTAGCTACAGAAAACTTGTCACCTTTAGGCAGGTCGCCACTTAGGGGTAGCTTGGCACTTACAGGCAAGTCGTCACCAGGTAGATCACCACCAAGGAGCTCGTCACCAGGAAGTTCACCACCAGGGAGCTCGTCACTAGGTAGCTCACCACCAAGGAGCTCGTCACCAAGTAGCTCGTCACTAGGTAGCTCGTCACCAAGTAGCTCACCACTAGGGAGTTCGCCATCAAGTAGCTCACCACTAAGGAGTTCGCCACCAAGAAGCTCACCACCAGGGAGCTCCATCATCCTCTGAGTCATAGGCCACCTGAGAGCAAGTCAAATGACGATAGCCAAAAAATTGGTACATTACAAAAAAAAAAATTGGTACGTGACCAAAGATGGTTACATCAAGTCCAAATATCAATCTACCTTTCATCACCTACTCTCCAAATTAAACCTTTTTTTTCTCATAATCTAAGGTCATGGAGAATGCTCCGCCAGGCCCAAAAAGGTTTGCTTCCTAGGGTAGTAGTAAGAAAGGAGGTCCAGGGAAAATATAAGTGCTTGAGGATGAAGCACTAGGGTGCTTTAGGGGTCTAGATCATTCTCCAAGCAATTTTTTCCAGTAGGGCCTAGTTGAAGGCCCTAAGGTGCCTAAATCCTAGCCCTCCTTGCTCCTTACTATCACAAAGATGTTGCCAGGAGATCCAGTGAATTCTACCTTCATTCCTCCTTTGACCCTAGATAAAGTTTGCCATCTTACCATTCAAATTTTTCCAGATGGAGTCAAGAATCTTGAAGAGACTCATGTAATACGTGGGGGTGGGGGAAGCAGTCTCTTTCACTAAGGCTTCTTGGCCCGCTTGAGTAAGAGTGTTCCCCTTCCACCCTTGAATTTTGTTCATTGTTTTATCTGTCATCTCAGCAAAGGTTGCTTTCTTACTCCTGCCAACCAAAGTTGGAATACCAAGATACTTGGAAAATCCCCTTCCCTCTTTAATCCTTAGCATCTTAGCCAGAATTTTTCGAAACCTTTGGGGGTTGTTTTTGCTAAAAAACACCTCATACTTGTGAAGGTTAATCACCTGCCCCAAAACTTTTGCATAATCATTTAGGATTCTTTTAATTTGTAGGGTGTTTTGAATGTCGGCCTTGAGAAATAACAAGCAATCATCTGCGTAAAAGAGGTAAGAAAGATATGGGGCTGAGCACTTCAATTTCATGGGGTGAAGAGAGCCTTTTGTAATTGTTGCTTCTAGAGTAGAGGAAAGGGCTTTGTTAAGGTCTAATTTAATCACCATGTAGTAACTTTTTCTATAGGCTTTAGATTTAAGAAAATGAAAGGCCTCATGGACGATTCGAATATTGTCAGAAATTAATCTATTTTTGACAAATGCACATTGTGACTCATCAATTAGCTATGGAATAACTTTTTGGAGTCAAGTTGGTTAGGCTGATTGGCCAATAATGACCCATATTCTGAGGGCTTCTACACTTACAGATGAGAATAATGATGGTGAAGTTTGCACTAGATGGGATGCTTGCTTCATTAAACCAGTGCTGCAGCTCTTGAACTAAGTCTCATCCAATAATATCCCAAAAACATTGGAAGAAAACAACTTAGAAACCATTTGGTCCAGGCGCTTTTAAGGCTCCAATTGAGAAAGTTGCCTGTCGAATATCCTTAGGGGAGATAGGCTATGAGATAAGATTGTTCATCTCCTCAAAGAGAACTACAATGATGTTGTTAACAAAATTACAGTTTAGATCCGGATGTTAGAATGTTAGAATGATCTCTCTTTGTATGAGTGTTCGACTGATAAAAGTTCTTATTAGCCTATACTTAAGTTTAAGTTATCCTGTAACTGGGCCTGTATTAATGGGCCTAAGCCCGTTTAATGTTTTAAGTTAATTGGGTGTCCCATCACTAATTAGGGGCATTCCAGTAATTTTTTGTATCTTGTACTACATTCAAATATAAATAATAGCATGGTCGACTGGCTAGTACAGTTCGACATTCCAGCATCTCTTCTTCTCCTCTTTTTTGCTACTTCGACTACAGTAGTTCAACTTTCACCAGATTTGAAGTACTAAAAATATTACAGAAATAGTTTACAATTACCTCTTTCACTTCGGTTTCAAAGAAAACTAGCCGATTTAAGGAAATTAGGCTTTGGGTTTTGAATTGGAATGCTGCAATACAACACTTGTATGGAGCCCATTTAAAGATTGAATTGTAGGCTAGCTTCTTATATTTATTAATGATGAAAATTATGGTTGATTTGGGTAGTTCTAAGTTTGAATTGGTTTTGTTTTCTGTAGAAAGTCAGAAACAACCCTCTAAATGCCAAAAGAATAAAAATTGCAAACGACACTCCAACAACAAATCCGACAAGATTATCTAATTAAACTTCAGATGAAAATTCAGACATAAAAATAACAACTTTTCAAGTGGAGTCTGCATAGCATAGGTCAGTTACTAGCCCAAAACACCTCATTTGTTGTTGTAACTAAACTGCTTCAGAACTGTGACAGTCTCGGGAAGTCTGAAACTGTGTTGCGAGCTGTCAGGGCCTATTGGGGTTACTTCGGCTAATCAAAACCTGCATCAGAACTGGTTCGGAACTGCTTCAGAACTAGTCTTAAATTAGTGCCATCTACATAGAGGCAACAGTCAAGATGTCTTCAATATCCGGAGATGTTTCTTCTCGGGATAACAGACTTGCGACAAGGTCTTCAAATCTGGAAACCCTAATCTGCACAGCCTGCAGATTACAAGTGTGCTACTGGATGAATACAACTTCAGGGAGTGGTCCATTTCTGCAATGTTGTTTATTACTTCCCGTGACCTCACAGGCTACCTAGATGGGAGCAAGAAGGAACTTGATGTTGGCAGTGCAGATTATGTTGTTTGGCACAAGGAGAATGTCACAGTTATGTCCCGGTTGCTTGCCTCTATGTCTCCTCGGGTTGTCAAGACTGTTCATCACTTTCCTATAGCAGCCAAGATTTGAGAAAATGTGTCTAAGACCTATGAACAGAAGAAAAACAATGCTAAAATCTATAGATTAAATCAAGACATTGCTACCTTAAGGCAAGGTGAATGACAGTTGCAACATACTTTGCAACTCTGGAAGGTCTTTGGGAAGAATTTGACCATCACTTGATATTAGATTGAGAAAATGCCAGGGACAAGGAGAGACATGATAAGAAAATTGAAGAGAGCAGAGCTTTCAAGTTTCTGGCTAGCCTAGACCCAGTATATGAGGGTATAAGGTCACAAATTCTATGGAGAGATGAATTACCGAAGCTTCACCATGTCTATTACCTGTTGAGGAATGAAGAAGTCAGGAGAAGGGAGATGCAAGTTGACTCCTAGACACAATCAACTGGACTATCTGGGGAACATTCAGCTCTAGTCTCCACTAGGGGAAATAGATATTCAAACAAGAAGTCCCTCAAGTGTACCCATTGTAGTGGTGAGAAACACACAAAGGAGAAATGTTGGGTCTTGTATCCTCATCTAAAGCCAGCTGCTTTGAGAAATGACAAAAGGCAACATAAGGGTCACACAGCAAGTGGGAATCTTGCCACCAAAAACAGTAGTGACAACTCACAGAGTACAACAACAGTGTCCTCTTCCTCCACAGGGTAGGCTGCTGACTCCTCTGGACCAAGTACTTTGGGCATCACATCTAGTGAGGTAGAGGTTCTCAGCCGGGCATTAGCCCATTTGAAGAATAATCCTTTAACTTCCACATCTCTTGCCAAATCAGGTATAACCTCTACATTTAGTGCACCTAGTTCCATTAATTCTACCTCTTGGGTGATTGATTCCGGAGCCACTGACCATATGTCATCTTTATTCTCTTCATATCATTTGTTGTCTGGCCAGGATAAGATGAGAGTGGCTGATGGGTCTCTCTCCACCATCTCTGGAAAGGGGGTGGTTGACCTAAGCAAGGTTCTCTCTCTTAAATCAGTCCTACATGTTCCTAGTGTTACCTCAAATATGTTGTCCGTTTCAAAGCTTACAAAAAATTTGAACTGTAGTATAACTTTTTTTCCCTCTCATTGTGTTTTTCAAGACAGATTGACGAGGAGAACGATTGGGAGTGGTCATGAGTATGGGGGCCTCTACAATTTTGATGCAGACATCAGCTCAGCCCTACAAGCTTCTGCTACTACTAGTCTGGAAAGTGTGGAGTCAATAGCTAGGTTGCACCTGTGACATGCTAAGATAGGTCATGTGTCTTTTCTCTTCTTTAGCAATGTTGTTTCTCGAATTATGTAAGGGAATTCCAAGTCAAAGTTTAATTTGTGATGTGTGTCAAATGTCAAAATAATGTAGAACAATGTATCCAATTTCTAGTAATGAAATTCGAGCTCCTTTTGATTTGGTTCATTCTAATGTTTGGGGACCTTCGCCCATTGTTTCAATTGATGGCTTTCATTACTTTATCAGTTTTATTGACCATTATTCTCGGTGCACTTGGATTTATCTGTTAAAATGACGTGATGAAGTTTCACGGATAACCATGATTTTTTGCAAGATGATTGAAACACAATTTGAGAAAAAGATTAAGCAATTCCGGTCAGACAATGCAGCTGAATACTTTGAAAGATCCCTGAACTCATTCATGGAAGATGCAGGCATGTTACACCAATCATCATGTGCTTACTCCCCTCATCAAAATGGGGTTGTTGAGCACAAGAACATGCACCTATTGGAGACAGCTCAATCTGTCTCTGCAATCCAAGGTAATTTTGACTCACTCACTTCGGATTTGGATCTTTCTATTACTCTCTGTAAGCCTATTCATTCTTGTACCACCCAGCATTCCATAGCTGATTATGTTTCTTACTCACACTTATCTCCTGCCAATCACTCCTTTGTGTCTGCTCTTTCCTTTGTATGTGTCCCTTCCAAGTACTCAGAGGTGGCATCTGATCCAAGTTGGAAAGAAGCCATGAATGAAGAGATGAAAGCCCTAATAAAAGCAAGAATGTGGGAATTGGTGGACCTGCCAGAGGGAAAAGGCATTGTTGGGTGCAAGTGGGTATTCACAGTAAAGCACGGGGAAGATGGGTCAATCGAGAGGTACAAGGCCAGACTTGTGGCAAAGGGATTTACACAAAAGGAAGGAATTGACTACAAGGAAACCTTTGCTCCATTAGCAAAGCTCAACACAATCAGGGTTCTACTGTCACTAGTAGCAAATTTCTTTTGGGAACTCCATCAGCTGGATGTGAAAAATGCCTTCCTAAATGGTAATTTTCATGAAGAGGTATTCATGGAACCTCCACCTGGCTATGATGTTGGAAAGAAGGTGTGTAAACTAAGGAAAGCGTTATATGGTTTGAAGTAGTCTCCTTAGGCATGGTTTGAGAGACTTTGTATGGCCATGAAGAAAGTGGGGTACACTCAGAGTAGTGCAGATCATACATTGTTTACAAGGAGACAGGATGACAAACTTATGGCTCTCATTGTTTATGTAGATGATATGGTGATTACAAGAAATGACGTGGAAGAGATGAAGAGGCTTAAAGAGTTCTTTGCTTCAGAATTTGAGATCAAAGACTTGGGAAATCTGAGATATTTTTTTGGGATTGAAGTTGCTAGATCAAGAGAAGGAATCTACATATGTCAGCGAAAATATGTGCTAGATCTCCTAGAGAAAACAAGCATGATGGGGTGTAGGCCAGCAGACACTCCAATAGAACCAAACCATGGTCTACAAGAATCAATGGGTAAGGAATGTTGTGATAAAGAGAGGTACCAAAAATTGGTAGAAAAATTGATATACTTATCCCTTACTCGACTAAACATTGCCTATGCAGTGCATATTGTCAGTCAATTCATGCACTCACCAAAGATCCCTCATATGAGAGCAGTGGAAAGAATTCTCAAATACTTGAAGACTTGCCTAGGGAAAGAAATTCTATTCAGGACAAACAACAGACTTGAAATTGATGCCTACACTAATGCTGATTGGGCTAGGTCTGTTGGAGACAGAAAATCAACATCGGGTTACTTACTGTACATTATTGGGAGGAAACCTGATCACATGGCGCAGTAAGAAGCAGAATGTTGTGGCTAGATCAAGTGCAGAAGCAGAATACCGAGCTATGGCACACGGGTTTGCTGAACTCTTATGGCTCATAACTCTTCTTAATGAGCTTGGTATTAAAGCTGAGAGTCCTCTCAGGCTGTACTGTGATAATAAAGCTGCTATCAACATTACCAACAACCCCGTACAGCATGACAGGACAAAACATATTGAAATTGATCGACACTTTATCAAAGAGAGAATTGTTTCAGGAGAACTCTGTGTGCCTTATACTCCATCAGAGATGCAAATTGCAGATATATTGACTAAAGGACTGGCAATAACAAAGTTCAGGGACATACTTGGCAAGCTAAACATGATTGATATTCATGCTTAGCTTGAGGGGGAGTGTTAGAATGTTAGAATGATGTCTCTTTGTATGAGTGTTTGACTGATAAGTGTTCTTATTAGCCCATACTTAAGTTTAAGTTATCCTATAATTGGGCATGTGTTAATGGGCCTAAGCCTATTTAATGTTTCAAGTTAATTTGGTGTCCCATCACTAATCAGGGGCATTCCAGTAACTTTTTGTATCTTGTACTACATTCAAATATAAATAATAGCATGGTCGACTAGCTAGTACAGTTCGACATTCCAACATCTCTTCTTCTTCTCCTCTTTTCTGCTAATTCGACTACAGTAGTTCAGCTTTCACCGGATTTGAAGTACTAAAAATATTACAGAAATAGCTTACAATTACCTCTTTCACTTAGATTTCAAAGAAAACCATCCGATTTAAGGAAAATATGCTTTGAGTTTTGAATTGGAATGGTGCAATACAACACTTGCATGGAGCCCATTTAAAGATTGAATTGCATGCTAGCTTCTTATATTTATTAATGATGAAATTATGGTTGATTTGGGTAGTTCTAAGTTTGAATTGGTTTTGTTTTCTGTAGAAAGTCAGAAACAACCCTCTAAATGTCAAAAGAATAAAAATTGCAAATGACACTCCAACAATAAATTCAACAAAATTATCTAATTAAACTTCAGATGAAAATTCAGGCATAAAAATAACAACTTTTCCAGTAAGATCTAATCAGACTTGAGACTTTCAAATCCTACATAATCTGCTTATTCACAGGTCTGCAATGATCTTTTCTGACCCGACTCATTGTCGGCCCTACAGTTCCTCCTTTCTAGTTGGTGGAAATATAGTATTCCACCTAAAACAATGAGTCATCAAGCCTTGCTGTTTTCTTCTTCTTCTTTTTTTTCTCCTTTTCTAAAATATATAAGCCCAAAAGAAGAGTCAATAAAATATGCTTCCCCCAATCCATAGAACCCTACTTGGGCACTCAATTTTCCTTCAAAATAACAAACCTATGGACAACTATTGTCTTTTTCCATCCATTCATACCAAATCTAACCTTGTTTGGTTTAAAGATCTTGGACTAAACTACTAGGTCAGTTAAACTAAAAACAAAGAAAAAATGTTTAGAATTAAGAGAATATCAACCTTTTGATTCTTAGGGCTTGTCCTTTGAATCACCAAATCATTCATCTCACCGTCATTAGTTTTGGAAAGCTAGTGTAGATGCCTTGGAATTCTAACTTCAACTCTTCAAATGCCATACGCATTAAAAAAGCTAGGGTCTGAATTTTGATTCGAAATGTTAACCATACAACTTCATGAATATGGAACTGATCATTTGATTTCTTTTTTTGTATGATTCCCACATTAAAGTTGGTCTCACTATTCTAAACAGGATCTCTGGTGCTTGCATGAACTAATAAAAAATCAACGCTTGCACGGTATGGTACGAAGGGGCCTCTTTGTTTATTTGCAAGTTTACTTCAAAATGCCAAAATGGTATATATTGTTTAATTTCCGCAGAAAGCCAGAAACGGCTCTTTCTAAATGGCAGTTTGTGAGATGTCATTTGAAATATCGCTAATTAATACAGTATTGGGTAGGTATTAGTAGGTCTCATTTGCAGATATCTCCCCAAACTTTCACATCCACTCAATCTCACGTACATACCTTCTTCAGAGTTTCCTTCCTAAAATGGACAGAAAACATTCCTATATGTGCATCATGCGATATTGTTGGTTTTGTTTTCAAAAAAAAAAAAAAAAACCGTTGAACACCTCCTAAATATCCAAATTGCTCTTGTTATAGAAGTTCATCATTCCCTTGTTCATTGGGTTATAAAAAAAAATAAGAAAACACAAATCAAAGAAAAAGTAAACGAACTATTTCAAACCTAATCACCATGAAAAAGCTAAGCAACTCAAACTTTGCTATCAAATAGCAAAAGTTCGGTGGCGGTCGACATTGTTGACTTGTGTTGACATAGATAGATAAATGCTTATTTAAGCATTACAAGAGGAAAGAACTAGCTAAATGAATTTATCTAAACATAGATAATCTTACTTGCTGGAATCCATTAAGGCTGTAATCTAATTGATTTGAAAGAAAACAAGAGAAAAACAGAACGAATGTTGATTACGAACTTTCCCTCAACTTTCTGTATTTCTATTGTTTTCTATCAAACCAATCATACACTGAAACAGTCCAATAATAAAAAGAGCTGAGATTTATCCAATATAAGTCACTGTCGGCACTTAAAGTGTCTACAAGCAAAAATTTGATGGAGTCACCTTGTCAACAATTCAGGTGTCTCACCTTCGACAAGCATTTAATGGGTTTTGCCGAAAGTGCTTCCCAGACCTCTCCTCCCTCCCTTTTCCGAACAAATCCAAAAATTTCAGGGACCACAACACAGACACACCACCAATCAATTGAACACATTGAGAAAAACTTATTCCTGTTTCTAGTGATTATCAATTTGGTTTTCCTGATTAATTGGAAATTCATCTTTGGATTATAGCAACTAGAAATGGTTTGGCATTCTTTTACAACTAATTATATAAACTATTCTCTCAATATGGGTTTCATTATTAATGGAAAATACAGTAACCTCAAGATTATGATTTTGTTTGGAAGAGCTGGGAATTGGAATTAGTGGTGGAATTGAAGGACCCAATTCCTTGAGTCACCGGATTCTTCAATGGTTTTCTTTTACTTCATTCTTCTTTGTCTTTTTCCCTATTTCTCCACAGCGGATTTCTTGTATATTTTTTTTAAATTTAAATTATTTTTTTAAATGACTTGAATTGACCCATGGGTCAACCTTAACCCAAGGTTCAAAGTATCAACACATATCGACCCGTATCAGCCGATATGTATCGTTCCGGGACTCCACTGATACGCCCCTACAGTGGGTGTATCGGAGGTCTGACCGGTTCAAGGGGTAGAGGAAACCTAAACCGGCCCCCCTGAACCAGTTGGAGAAAAAAAAAAAAGCAACCAAAATGTGTATCAATTCGCCCAATACACCCCTACCAGTGTATTGGGCATATCGATATTTTGAACCTTTCCTTAACCCAAACATTTAGGCTATATTTGATTTGAAGAAAAATGTAGGGAAAGGAAGAGAAAGATATCAAAACCTATACAAGGTTTGTACAGGTTTCCTTGCCTTTCCTTTCCTTTCCCTACTTTTTCCTTCAAACCAAACATAACCTTAGGGTTAGGGTCTAGCATTTACTAACCCAACCTGAAATTCAACCCAAACCGAAATCATGCCAAAGTGTCTTGACCCAACCCAATTGCCAAGTCTATTTACAAACACATTTACTTTCAAGTTATCAGGTTTTAATATTAATATTTTATTTACCATGTAGAGAGAGAGGTTGATCGGAAGCCCAAGTCCAAGAGTTCATGGTCGGACTTGGGTCAGTAGTCAGTCCAACCAAATTTCGAAACTGGGCTTTTTTAAGGCCCACACTCCCGTACTTGTACAATTCATTAAGTCAAAACATGTTAAGGTAAAAAAAAAAAGTATTTAGCCCATGAAAGTCATAAAAGTATGGCTCGATTGGTAAGTGCTCCGACCACTTTGTAGTCCATGAAGCAAAAGTAAATAAATAAAAACAACAATACATAATCAAGCCTCCTACTGTGTTGCCAAACTTTAAGCAGTTTTCTCCTGGTCAAGGTTCAAAATATCGATAGAATGACTTGCATCCTTTTTTTTTATTCCAACGTGGTTCAGAGGGGCAGGTTTAAGGCTTGCCTATCCCCTGAACCAGGTTAAACCCTACAATACTTCTTATAAAAATGTATTGAAAAGCCCACAATACGATATATATCAATTAATATGGCTCAATATGTATCAAAATTTTGAACCTTACTTGTGTTACTCTTTTTATACTCTTTACTCTTTGGTCAGTAATTAATTTATTTTTCTTACATAATAATCCGTGTCTGAGTCATTTTGTTGGGCTTTTTTTTTTCCTGGTTGTGTCACCTTTGATTGTAATCTGAGCATTACTGAATGAAAATTTCCATTAAGACTAAAACGTTAGGCTCGTTTAGCTAAACAAGCTGGGCTCAGATCAATTTGAAATGAAAATACAAACTTATTGTGATCTAGGCCCGGCCCATTCCTCCATGAACCATAGTTCAGTACCAATTATAGCCCAAGCTTACGATGAGAAATAGCAAATCTTGAAATATCATTGATTACAATATCATTGACCCTTTTTAAGTGAGAGGTTGGCCACTTGTTTGAAGGAGAAGCCCACCTGTTTAACAGTTTGGATCTCCTTACACTTGAGTTATGTTTGGTTTGAAGGAAAAAGTAGGGAAAGGAAGGGAAATGTAAGAAAACCTATCCTTGAAAAGTTATTACTAATGCATACGCTAACCAATGGAAAGTTAAGTGTAAGAAATTAAGATTACTGCTTTAACATATATATATAGAGAGAGAGAGAGAGCGAGAGAGAGAGAGAGAGATAAAACCCATACATGCATGAGCATGCATGAGCATGACCAATAAAAAAATTATGAGAAAATTCAAGAGAAAAATGTCATATTTCATTCAACCAAGAAAAATAGCAATATTGTCAAACATGAGAGTTGAGTAGATAATGATGTAAACAAGAAAATAAAGCTTCTACAATCAACAACGGTGTAGTTAGAATCACCCACAAAAGGACCATCATTTCCACCAAACTACCAAAGTAAAACGCAGGAGAGACTCCAAATTACAATTAGGGAAAATTATATTGAGTGAAAGAAAGAAGTAGGAATTTTACATAAAAAGATAGAAAACAAAAAATATGAAAAAAAAAATAGAGAGAGGGAACATATGCCTAATTTATAATTTCACATGTGGATTGATTTTTCAAATGTTCTAAAAAAAATAAAAAATATAAAGAAAGACGGACAATCTTTTCGCTGTTATAATATAGGGTTCGATTATGATACCGGAAACCCATTATATCCAAAAAAAAAAAAAAACTTGTGACCCATCAATTAATATCATAACGTGTTAATCAATCCGATAGTACTTGGCAGGCTTTGATTGATCTGGTATCTTTCTGGCATCATAGATTTCCCATATAATATATACCAAAGAAATTAGATTGATGAAACCTGCTCAAATAAAACCCCTTCACTCAGAAGTCTTGAACTAAATGAGTTAGTGGCTGATGATCCCATGTCTAGAACAGCGGTAATTGTTTATTTAAGAAAGATATTCAAATTTTCAATTAACTTGTTGACTGTTACTTATATATCATATGAATTCAAATATTAGACGAGTTCATATCCATTCACCGCTAGTCACATTCACCGGCCATACATCCAGAATATCAAATCTGGATTCATATTATACCGCGCTGAAAATTATATATATATATATATATATCAATCAATTGATTAATGATATATCAATATTTTCCTTAATATAAATAAGCATAAATTACAGATCATGACTACCCTTTTACTTTGGAGTTCGCATCTCCAACCCACCGTCTGTCGCCCCACAAACGTCTCACACAACGTGCAATTATCACATGTTCACTTGCACGTAGTGGAACGTTCCTGTGTGTAGAGCCAATGGGATGGCCGTTAGTTCGTCCCGTTAGTTTTAAAACGAGTCTAAACTCTCTTTTTCATACAATATTTAAAAAAAAAAAAAGCTCAGAAATGGAACCATTTTGGCCATCGGTTTCTAAGTTGACAGTCCGATCGTCTGATTCGAACGTATGGTTCATTCTGACAAATAAAATAAAAAATAATTAAAAATAAAAAAGGTCAAAATTGTCAAATGGGTCAACTGCCAGATTAACGAGTTGACTTTTTCAATGTTTTTTGGCCAAAACCCGGGTTTGGGGTAAAACAGAACCCATTGCCTAGACAGTTCTTGGGCCAAACGGTCCAAGTGTTCGAGTCAACGGCAATTCGAAAACCTTGCTCCCATATTCCCGCCCCCTCAACCTCAAATTGTGTCTGACCCCGTTCTACTCTCCTTTCCCCGAGCTCGGATCCAACTCCATCTCTGGCACCGACGATCGATCCAGCAAGTTCACTGTCACCAGGTACACTCCAACCCTTGTATTTTGTTTTGATATTTGATTTTTTTTTTCATTTCAAATCAGAGAAACCCTTGTTTGATATTTTGTTTTCCATTTCAAACCAGAGAAACTTTTTTCTCCCTCTTCCAACTCCCTCTCCGGCACCGGCAATCGCTCTGGCCAATTCACCATCACCAAGTACTCCAAATCAAAGAAACAAGGCACTCCCTTGATTTGAAATGAAGAAACTAAATATCAAAACAAAATACAAGGGTTGGAGAGTACTTGGTGATGGTGAACTAGTCGAAGCAATTGTCGGTGTTGGAGAAGGAGTTGGAAGAGGGGAAAAAAGTTTCTCTGGTTTGAAATGAAAAACATAATATCAAACAAGGGTTTTTCTTATTTAAAATGAAAAAAAAAACAAATATCAAAACAAAATACGAGGATTGGAGCATACCTGATAACGATGAACTGGCCAAAGCAATCACCGTTGCCGGAAATGGAGTTGGATCCGAGCTTGGGCGGAGGGGAGTAGAAAGGGGGTTAGACACAATTTGAGGTAAGGTTTTTGAACCGCCATTGACTCGAACGATCAGACCGTTCGGCCCAGGAATCATCCAAGCAACTAGTTCTGTTGACCCAAGCGGTCGAACAGTCAGCCCATCAACCCATTCAATGGTTTTTTATCATTTTTTATTTTTTATTTTTTATTTTTTATTTTTGTCATAATGGCCTTTCTGTTCGAACCGGATGATTAGATCGTCGACATGGAAAACGGTGGCCAAAACAATTCTATTTCCGGGTCATTTTTTAAAACGTGAGGGGGCGGGAATATGGAAGAAAAGAGGTTTGGGCTCATTTTGAGGCTAACAAGATGAGCTAATGGCTGTCCCGTTAGCCCCACACTAGGGAACAGCCCACCGCATGTGACTGTACATGTGGCAGCCACACGATGTGTGGGGCGTTTGTGGGGTGAGAGGGAACGGGGCGGAGATGCGAACTCTTTACTTTGTGACAGGATTTGCTCAACTGTTCCTCACAAATGGGCACTTCATAGACACATCCACCATGCATGGGGAACATCTCCCGTGAATAATAACCATTAGGTAAGGTTGCATGATAGGATGTGCGTGTGAGGAGCAGATCCGGTCTCCTTTACTTTGGGGTTCGGGGGTAATGTCGTAACAACCCCCCCCCCCCCGGCTCATGAAGGCGGCGAAGTATTGGAATCTAGTTTCTTTTGCAAATGAAAATTCAAGGGACTGTGTCATCACCCCACCCCACCCGGTGGTAATTGTAATTTACCCTATAAACAATATCTATCACATATGATATATCCAAAGTTTTATATCTATGAGAAAGTGCTACCATCAATTTTTCTTCTTTTTTTAAAGCCGTATAGGAGCTAATGATGTAGGTGCATCCAGCAGGGCCAATGGTGAGCCTATACGCATCAGGCGGCGAAGTATGGAGCGGAGCCAATCGTGTTGCGGGCAAAGTTGAAGTTAATACCTTGCGCTGATCAATCAGGATGCACGCTAGCCTGGGCTTAGCAGGTCTCATGGAGCCAATCACGCACCCTCACCTGGTGCTCCCAAATGATTGCGCTTTCGGTACAGACTACATCCAGGTTGTTTGAGGTTACCTGCCCCAGGCGGATTCAAGTATAAATATAGGAGGTAACCCCCTCCAGGTAAAAGGAGGAATACTCTAACTTTCTATCTCACTCTTGAGATTACTTGCTCTCCTATGACCTCGTTGGGTGTTCTCACCTCAGACTTTATCCACCTCGTACCCTCTTACTAATTTGATCGTCGGAGTCCTCGCCATGGGTCTTTACCGGAGGCTTCTAACATTCTCCCTCCCTGCAGAACCGATACTGGGATCCTCATCCACCTCGGGTACCGGACATAGTGGATATCGGACCATGGACCATGGATCTCCCTCATCTTGGACTCTACTCCTCGGCCACGCTTGTCCTCGGACTTCCAGTATCTCAAGTCTACTTGGACTTGGAGGTGAATTGATAGTGTTGACCTCGACCCATACGAGCATCAACAATTGGTGTTGTCTGTGGGAACGTCACTAAAACTTCCTTCAATCCAATTTGCAATAAAGACTTCTTTCAACATGGTATGAAACACCAGAAATGCTTAGAACCTGGTCACCAACAAGCAATTCCAAGTGGCCCTACACCGATTGAACCACCTCGTTCGGCGTATCGAGGAGGTGTGTCCCCAGGCAAGAAACCACCCCGCCCAGGCATCAGGCCAGCAGGGGCAGTGCGAGTCTGTGGACCCACTAGCCCTCGGCTCCGTTGACCCCCCCCGCCAAGGGCTCATACTTAATTCATTTATCAAAAAAATAAAAAATAAAACACAATTGCTCATACTTAATTTATGTGGGATTGAAATCACAAGAGAAAACACCATTGTGTTGTTTAACAATTAACATGAACCAATTCTCTTATGATCCGGAGTTTAATTGACATGTATAATAGGGTACCTAATTAACTACGAAAGAATACGTCAATGTTCTCTACACATAAAACCCATATGATCCGGAGTCCTAAAAAGTGAAGTTCAGACTTCAGAACAACAATCGAAAATTGCGTATGAGTTTTCAACAAGCAGTAGTATTTCTTTTGTTTTGATGTTTGATAGATATGTTATGTTAGTATAGACATTAACATTTTAAATTATTATAAAATGCCTTGACTCTCAGTAGTTGTGGTTTCGATGACCTCAATACCTATACATATCAATACTTTAAACCTTATCACTCCACTAAGCTTCAAATTAATGGCTGATTCCTGAATAAGGGAATATTTCGGTTTTGGAATGCTTTGGATTTCAAAACAATTTCAGTACCAGGTTTGGCAAATGGCGATCAAGTTTTTGAATATTTTAGCAATTTCAATTTCTGAAATGGCAGAATGGTCTGTAATGCCAAATATTCAACTGCACGCAAGGACTAATAGTTCAACCTTTTACCTTTCTTTTTTACTAATTTGTACGCATTTTCATGTTTGAATTTTTTTATTCATTCTACTCCAGTAGCTAATTTAAGTTTAACAGCAGCCTTGGACCATTTTGCTCTATATTCAACTGAATCTAAAATTTAGTGGTTGAATTTTAAAAGCAACGAGATTTAGAGGGAGAAGAGAAAATATAGATTTCTCAGAAAGCAGATTCAAATATTAAATTAAACCAACTGATCATAGTAGCTCTTAACAGGAATGATATAGAAACCATAGAGGGCTCAACAATAATCTATAGATTATTTAAAAAAAGCTAATTGGGAAGAATAAGAACATAATTCAAAGTTAAAACTCAATAAGTATTTCAGCCAGGATTAACACTTTATGGGCTAGATGAAGGCAGCCAACAGTGAGGCATTTGGTTAACTACTTCAGAAATGCTAATAGGATTTGTTGGTAAGGCCCATAATCATTAGGCTAGGCTTAATTTGATGGTCTAAAACTCTCAAAAGAACCATTCAACCTATAACAAAAAGGAAAACCAAACAGTTCATCCATCTAATCCAGTACTCCAGCTTCAGAGCATTTATTTATTTGGAGACTCCCAGAGAATACCGTAAGTCCCCAATCAACCCAGGTTCTTCTCCAGAAGAAGAGTTTAATCTGCTGGGTCTGAGAATGGGTTGGGTCTCAAATTGGCCAAAGTTTGAGTTTTACCTCCATCTCGTGAAGGGGAGGTCTGATGGCTCACAATCAGACTCTGTCTGGTTGTCTTTTCAGGTGTATGATCAGAAGGGACAAAAATCACAGAGCTCATCAAAAGGAGCAAAGAAGATACCCAATTTGTCTGTTTGATGTTCCTGCTAGTTTTTCTACATGATGAGGTGATGATTTTATGGGCTTTGGGATAAGGTTCCTGGTCTCAGACTCTCAGCTCCATCCAGTCTACATCTTTCCTTGCTACACTCCCATGTAACGTACCTAATGTTTAATTTAAGGTAGTACTAGTACAGTTTACACTGTTCCTCACTATTGTTGTCCATTTGTGGTTTTGAGCTTTGTCTGTCCTAGAGAGTTGGATCTTGGATGGACACAGGGCTACCCTGTCCCATCTTAAGCCCTTGAAAGTTGAAAGTTGAAACCACTGTTGTCCGATCTGGATTCGGCCCAGGTGGTCGGACCATTCGGATCAGGATTAGTCTTTTATAAATATTCATTTATGTTCATATGTTATTTTTCATGGAATGATTGGTAATTTATATATTAGGCTGTAAAAAGTGAATGCAAATTTGTTCAAATAGAAGGATGCAAACCTGGTTTGATTTTGTACCGAGAAATTAATTTGCAGTTTTTTTGTTTGGTTGTGATAGATGCAAATATAAACCCAAAGGGTGGAACCAACTTATTTTACAAGTTATATAAACCAATTTTGAGTGTAAAGTTTGCTCTCGTTTTAAATACAAAATTATATAGTTGAAGAAAAAGAAACAAGTTTACTCATCAAAGACATGAAAATTGTGCAATGAATCGTAAATTCACTTTGGTTCTGCATTTGCACTCTTACAAAGTGCAGCCTAGAAACCATCTGTGAATGGTCTTGAAACCTGTCGCCGTGGCATGCATAACCGAACATTCAATCAGTGTGGTGTGTTCTAGAACCAAGTGATCCCAAAATTTCTGTGCTACAGAACATCAATTTAATCAAAGTTAATTTAAATACATAAAAGTGGAAAGTGGAGTTCATATATGAATTTATATATGCGCCCCACAGAAGGCATCCCACAAGCGTCTCACAGCACATCCCAACTGTGCATTAGGAACATCTCCCAATCCTCACATATGCTGCCACCATTACCAGACAGTGCAGAATCATGAACAGCTGAACCAAACAACTAAACCATTGGGCTCAATGGCCCAGTGGCCAGAATGGATTTATATCAGGTCCAACTCTGACAACCCTGATCGGAACCTTTTTCAAGAGCATACCAAACCATGAAGAAATGACAAGCCAATTTCCATGGTGGGCAATTGCACTAACTTCGAAGATGACCTCCTCTTGACGTTGTCTTTTTGTCCCAACAGGCAACAGGCCCAGCCCCGACCACCCTCTCCCCCTTCTGGCCCCACACACACACTTGAATTGTTGTTGTTAATGTGTTAAAGAAGAGATATGATTGACCATGGCAAAGTGCAGGCTTTGTCTTCTTGACAATTACAACTGTCCAACTCAACCCTACCCAACTATTTGCCTCTCTTCCTACGCTAATAGGCCCTGCAGCCTACTTGAACCACCAAATTAAGCTTGTTACTAGAGACCTTAGGCTCACTTTCAAAAGAGTATAAATACAAATACATACAGAATGTAAGGTTTTGCATTTTATATATTTGTATTTATACTTATTCTGAATTGAGCCTTAGACTGTGTTTGGTTGCAATACAAATTTATTTATATTGATGCAAAATCATGATAATGTAAATGATTTTAGTGTAAATTATGATTTATTTTTATTTTAAAATTGACCTTTTTTTTGTTTGATTACAGTAAAAATGAAATAAAATAAGACCCAAAACAGAATAAAATAAAACCCAAAATTAAGCCAAATTTTGCATTCTTTTCATTTATTCTTCCATGCATTTGTATTAGTGCAAATAAAATTGCACTGCAACCAAACACAGCCTTACGATGGAGACAGTGCAGGCTGCACATCAGGCCCATTAGCCATACCACAGACAGATGAGACAGCATACAGTTCCACAAGATTAGAGATGAAATATGGGCAGGGTTGGGTTGGAATTCTGTAGACGGAAGCCCAGGAATAATGCAGTGTAAAATCTTCAGTTCGGTTACCTGGTTTGCACCCCTGACAGGATTGATCCTGTGCTTCTGCTTTGGGAGGGATGTTGAATCAAATACCTCCTTTAGGGGTTACAACTTACAAGGTTTTCAATTTCTTCGGTACCCTCATGATTCATGAATGTAGATTGGCAAATATGAGAGTCCAAGATTTTTTTCATAGAAGAGGAAACTGATAAACAAGGACCATTTGGATTTGGAGGGCTTCAGCACTGATTGAGCTATATATTGACTGAGCCACTTGGAAGAAGCTACCAAACCTATTATTATTATTATTATTATTATTATTATTATTATTGGCATTTTTGGTTTTTCACCAAACATGGCTTTATTACTTTTCATGTGGGCCTATCTTGCATTTTGCAATACCAGAATCTACTGCATGAGAGCCCTCTGCCCTCCCCAAACGGGCACTAAATAAGGCGTGGACGGGTAAAATCTACCCTAAAAGTCACAAGATATAAACATAACTCAGCATCCACGGCGCTAAATTAAGAGGCTCAATGCTGCTTCTATGACCAAAATTGCTTGATTACCCTCTCTTAGAATTTTGCTCTACTGGACCTCCAACAATTAGCCTTTCAGCAATTTGCTTACAAACAGGTTCTTACACCTTCACAGTGACACTTCTACTATTTGTTAGGCACTAAATGACTAAGCTTGAAGGTTAAGTCCCCATCCAGTCCACCCCATGAAAGACCTCAAATAGCCACAGCCAACATTGGTTATGGCCCTTAACACTGTGGCCTACAACATATCGATCTGACTGTACAGTATGCCTTCCTGATGACCAAACAGTAGGGATGTACACAAACATTGTTTCTACTAATTTGACACATCAGAGATTGCTCATTTAAAATAAACAAATAAGTAGAACTCTTTAACTAAAAAAAAAATGTCTTTTGACTTTCACAAACAATAGAAATGGAAAAGGAGAGAGAAATCACATTCTAGAGAGAAAAAAAAAACACAAGCAAATCAATAAAGTAAAAGCAAAAGGAGGCAGAAGGGGCCCATCTGATTCTATAAAGTAGTAAAAAGTGAGTAAATTGGGTCACAGGAATTAAGGCGGGCTTCTCTTTTGAATGGCAAGCCAGTAGAGAAAAGTGAGGAACCCACGTACCCAACATCTCCCCAAGTGCCTAACCAACCGTCCCCTAACCGCTACGCTTCATCCTTCACTTTAATTTCAAACCCTCCCTTTCAGCCCAGACTCTCTCTGCTTCTTTCTCTTCCTTTTCTCTCTTTTCTCTGCCTCAGAAATCAAACGACAGAGAAATTTGATCTTTTCTCTGCAAAAAGATGAAATGGGGAAGAAAGAAATCCAACCCATCAGCCTCTTCTTCGTCATCTTCCTCCTCATCCTCTCGCCTTTCCTCTCTGTCACAGGTCTTCCCCATATCTTGGCTTTCAAAGTTCAAGCAAATGAGTGGCCAAGCAGAACCTCAACCTGATAAAACCAAGCTCAAAAACAAACCCAATTCATCGCCTGTGAGTTCCTCGCTGTCTTTTAATTCTAGGCCTACTCAATTCCACAACAGGGCTTCCTCCTTGTCACCACTGGAGATCCATGAAGGGAGGATGAGCAGGAGGTCAAGAATGCTTAGCGAGATGGAAGGTGACGATACTTTCTGGAGACTTTCGTTCAGAAAAGAGAGCTCCTTTGAAGGTAAGAAGAATACTGGTCTTCTGAAACCTGTTCTCTATGATTCTGATGAGGAACTTGAATATCCAGTCTCTAGTAGGCCTGGTTGTAAATCAACAACTACTCCAATGGCGAAAGAAGAACCCCAGAAGTTCACCGACAAGGACTCGAATGGTCGAAAGATGAGAGAGTCGCCTGCAGAAATGAAGATCGTGCCGGAAAGACAGGATTGTCGAGTTGAGACCAAAGTCGAAAAACCAGAGAAGATTGTCTCCAAAGATAAGCCAGTTAGAGATGGAAGATTGAGAAAAGCAAGCCCAAGAATTTTGGCCGAAAAGCAGCCTCCAGTTCTTTCCATAGAATCACTGGAAGATAAGCAGAGGTGTTTGAGTATACAGAGCACGTTGGATTTGGAACCAGTAAGAACAATTCGAACAACCGAAGATGAGTTTCAGTGTTTTCCGGTTAAGGGATCCAGGAAGTCTCACTACATTTCTTCCTCAAATGCAAGGAACACTGATCCAAGCACAGAAGAAGAGAATTCTGCACATTCATCTGTTAATTCAGAAAGAATAGATCAGAGTCTCGCCGAAGACTCGGATTTGGAGTGGAAAACAGCCAAAGAGTTAAAAATTAAGGAGTTATTATCCAAAACCGAGAAGCAGAGAAGATCTCTTTACATAAGCAGAGAATCACAGAGAAGAAGAACGAGACAGAGGTGCAAAGTCAGAGTTTGTTCTCCTAGAACACCTTCAAAGGTTGAAACTTGCAGAATAAGAGCTCTTGAAGAAATGAAGGCCAAGCAGAGAGCAAGGGCAATTGCCAAGGAAAGAAAAGTGGAGGGAAGAACAGGTTTAGAGAGCTTTGCAGTTGCGAAATGTTCCTTGGATCCTCAGAAGGACTTCAGAGAGTCAATGGTGGAGATGATCGTGCAGAACCATATGCGGCAGCCGGAAGAGCTTGAGAACCTCTTGGCCTGCTACCTGTCTTTGAATTCTGATGAATACCATGATCTCATTGTCAAGGTGTTCCGGCAGGTCTGGTTCGATATGAACCAGTTCTGTTCCAGCCCTGAACTACAGAGAGATCACTGTTAACATGATTAATTAAGGCCTAATCAATGACAAGGGAAAGCTCTATAATGCCTCTGTAAATATTATTATATTCTTAAATTATTGCTTTTCGGTATCTTTTAGCTTCTAATGTTTGATTACTAGTTCCAAATATTTGAATCAATCAGGTTTGGTTTCATCAGAGGATCTAGATTTATTCCAATGTGGGCCGTGTATGATCCTGATTGATGAAATATATGGGCCATGTAAGATCCTGATTGATGAATATATGGGCCATATAAGATCCTGATTGATTAATATATGGGTCATTTGAGAATTGAGATCCAGATTGATACATTTAAGCCCCTGTAGGATGTAGGCTGTAGGCTGTAGGCTGTAGAGCCTTTGAATTTGTAATCAGTTCACCTAACTGAAGAGAATAATAATAGATTTTTGCTGGCAATATCCCAAGCCAAACTAAACGGACTTGTCTGGTTAAGCAATATTTAACATTTTTTTTTGCTTTCTGACTCGGAATTTGATGTGAAGCTTAAAGGGTTTAATTAAAGTATTCTCCTCCCAAAGACCCGGTTTGTGGGTCCTTGAAAACATCTCTCAATGCAAATGCAACCAAATAGTTGACTTATTTGCACTGACTCAATATTAAGGAGATAAAAATTAGATTTGAAATTGAGCATAGAGTGAGAGCATCAAATCTTGGACTGGAATGAAAGGAGTGAACCAACTGCTTTGTAAACGTTGTCGTATAAACCAGTTTTATCAGACTCAGACTGGACTGGATGGTTGGGCTGTCAGAATTTTAAGCTTATTGTGATAAAAGTCTTCAAAAATAATCCAAAACTAGTTGATTTTTATTTGTTTTTTGTATTTTTTTTATTGGAGCAGCTCAAATGATCGAACCGGATGCTTCAACCATTCAGTCTGTGACCCAGTGACCAAAATGGTTTGCGCCCGGTCCGAGTTTGAAAACATTGGTCTAAATCAGATGGGCCTTTAAATGTCACTAGGACAGGATTATGAGAGGCTTCAAACAGGGTCTCTTCTAGTTTCTTTTACTGCTGGCAGCTTCAAACTCAGGCTGAGTTACGGAGTTTTATCAACAGGGCTTCCAATCTAAGAATGGAAGAGGAAATGTCATCCCACCTTCAGATAGATACTATTTTGAACATTTGCTAATATTCTCATCCTTCAAATAGTAAATGACACATTGAACTGATTTGCAAAATGTCTTACCAACCTTTCTCTGAACCTCCAACCAACACCCTGAGAAACCCACCACCCACTTTACCATTGACTAATTAAACCAGACATCCCTCTAGGCTCTAGGGACTTCACTTCATACTTAGTGGGTCATTTATTGACAATTGGAGTAATATTCTTGGGACCCACATGCTAATCTTGCTTCACCAATCGCCACATAAGAGCCAATAAAGATTCATTAATTATGGTCCATTTGTTTAATCACAAGATGGTCTGCATCAAGGCCAAGTTGCTGAATAAGTTAGGCTCTAAATCTCTGGTGGGCTAACCACTTCTCTTCCACTACTTAATATGAATTGACCTTGTAAATCTCTGCTATATTAGTATTTTATATTCTGCTGGCAGAAAGTTAATGTAGTTATAGATTTTCTGGACCAAACAAAAGTTTCCGCCCTCGGTATAATCAATGTAGTTTATTTTTCCAAGGGGGGTCAGCTCATGTCCACCGTCCAGTGATTATCAATAAAAATTTTGTTTTCTTTTGAAAAAATAATAATTTTTTCAGACTCCAGGACTCTAATGCTTAATGCTTAGCCAATTGGACTAAGCTCCTCTTACCTCACTTAAGGGGTAGAGCACATATTCCTTTTCTTTTCATGGGCCATCTCTCAGAAATTAAGCTGCATCCACTAAACAATGAGAATGAGGTATCTAAGATTTCTTTCTCCTTGGTGAAACTCATAGGTTGGTTTCAACTAGAATGATTAATTCAATGAGAATGAGGCACTGTAGTCTCTGATATGTGGAAGAAAGTAAGTGCATGCCGTTGGTTGAACTGGTGAACTGGCGACTCAGTGACACTATTTGGGTCTCCTTTTTTTTACGGTTGTTATTTACTGGCAGAATGATCTACCCAACAGTTGAACCATTAAAGCAGTGACCCAATGAACTCTTTGGGTTTTGGTCCGGTCCAAGCCTGACAACATTGTTTGAAGTGCCATTTAAGCATAAGGTTTTCAATATTATGGTAGCACAAGCTGGGATTATGATTGGTGTTCTTAAAAGTAAGGGAAAGTAAAATATTATTCCTACTAAAATAAGCAAATTATTGTGGAAAAGTAAGTGACATTAGAGCATTCAGGTTCTGATTATATTAATCAAATTATCAACACTCTTTTAGGTATATCATATTAAATTTTTATTTAATTAAACCCATGAGATTTGAAATATTTGTACCTGCAAATCATATTTTTCTTGCCAAACCCTCTCCACTGAACCATCTAGGCCTATAAATCCCCCTAACACCACTTAGTAGGTTCAATTCAAAGTAATGATATATACTGTACAATATAATGAGTTTTGAGGGTTCTCGATACACTAAATATAAGGATTTATGACAAATGGCCAATATTCAAAGGTTAATACCCTTCTCAGAAATTCAAAACTTGAAAACTGAGACAACTTCAATCCATGAATATTGCCCCTTTAAAGTCTAAACTGCGCGATTGCACATGTCAAATGCTCATTAGTGCTTCCCTTCTACCCATTTAGCATTAAGCCCTACTTTCCAACTCATGGGTTTCCCTTGTGAATGAGTTGCTAAAACTCATCAAACACTTACTAGCCCATTTTGGTATATTTGATCCACTTGATCAAGAATATTCAATTTGGGTGGAGGATGTCTCATTTCCATCATCAGCCATGGCTGTTGTTAACAAGATGAAACAATCCTTTTGCACTGAAATCAATCAAGAAAAGTCATCCAGTGCTAGAATTTGGTAATTTTGTTGATAGGATCATCCAAAGATGAAAACTTGGTCTGTGCTGTATGCTTTTTGTTTGAAGAAAAGCCATGAGATGAGAGAACATGTATTTCAGAGAGAGTGCCTGGATAAATGGGTGGATCAGGGGTAAAGTACATGCCCCTTCTGCAGGTCTAATCTTCTGCCTACACAGAGAGACGAGGAATGAAGGAGATTCATGGATGGTAGAAATTTTAAGGATGAGGATTTGTGTGTGGATTGAATCTAGTTTAGAAATTAAACCACCGTGAACATGTGCAAAAATTCATTTCCATCAAGTGCATTCCTATCTGTCTCCCTACTGGTTTGGTAGATAGCAATTATGATTTCAGCTGTAACCAGCTTCCAAATGGAATTAGAAAAAGTGAAGGAATCCAGAATATTTTATTTAACTTTAGTCCAATCCATCATTTCTCATACATGGCTCCACATGACAGCATCTTCCAGTGGAGAAAGAAGGGTCGTCGACCGTACTTGAACTTTGAACTTTGAGGCATTCCTTCAAACATCTATCCGCCAAACCTGGAGGGACCTGATCTGGCGAATTCCCTATTTCCCTGTATTAGAAACAAAGAGTAATGACTAATTATCACTCTCAGACATCAACGTGAGCATGCATGTGTCCTTTGCCCTTGTCTATGATGGAAAAATCAGGCTTGGCAACAATTGCTAGGACACTAGGAGATGCATTTGGCAACAATTGATCTTCACGGTGAATACTATTAATAGGCATGGCCAACACAGAAGGTTCCCTCGCTCTAGAATATGGACAATTCCGATCGACCACAAGAATTCTCCACTCGACACCTTTAGCAGAAAAAGATGGACACATCCAGCTAATTAACCTAATTGAGGTCAATTAATTCACCAGTTGAGGATAGGGTAGGATGCACGTGAGGCCCACTAACCATCCCCCAGATAACCTGCAGTTTTATGGATTTCATCATTTGAATGGTGTTGATTAGACTTATTCATGGATCGGGCTTGGGATCTAATTTTGCACTGTTGGTTTTGGGCTTTTAGCAAAAGTTAAGTCTAAACCCGGCCCATAAACAAGTCTAAATGCTGATTGCTGAGTGACCATCTCTCTCTCATGCGTGGGAACAGAGAACAAGAGAACAGGGTGCACCTGAGGTCTGCTGACCTTACCACTTGTTATGCAGGATTGATGCCATGCCTCTTTTCAAGGGATGCCAAATGGCCTTCCAAACAACTAGATCGTCGGTCTAAATGATAACCATCTCAACTGTAGGGTAAAGAAGAAGAGAGAAGAACATGAAAAGTTTAAATAACCTAATTTATTAGAAAACTGATTATTAAAACCAGTATTTTTAAAACTGGATCGGAAGACGTTTCACCCTAAAATTGTCTTTTGGCTAAAAAAACTGTTGATTTGGTCAGCGAACAGTTGATCCAGGTGATCTTACTGTCGAATCATTGACCCAAACAATGATTTGTTCAGACTGAACAGTCAGACCGTTCAACCTCGAAATTGGATCCAAAACAATTCCCTGTCCTGTCCGGTTTTAAAAACCTTGATCATTACTTGTTGAGTGAATCAGTGAAATGTGCAATTTCACGTGCAAAAGAGATGTACCACAAATGAAGAGAGAGAAAAAATAAATGGATTAATTTTTTTACAAGATAGATTAGACATAAAGTCATAATATTATTATTATTATTATTATTATTTGGAGAGGTGGGTAGAGGAAAAATTCTGCTCAGTACAGGCATTTGTCTTAATCAACAGAATTACAAGTTGATTTTTAACTCTCTTAATTTTCAATAGATTTAAAATCTTTATATCCCTAAAGTGGTTCTGAAATAATTATTTAGCTTTGAGAAATGAAAAATTTTCTCTCTTTTATCCTTGGGAATAATAGGGTTGAAGTGAAAAGTTGGTGCAATTCTGCAATAGGTGGACAATGGGAATAATGAAACTAGGGTGGCCTAGGTCTACGGTCAATATTGTAGATGGAGGCACGGAGCACATACTACGCTCATTAGGTTGAATCTTATCTGTTATTGTCATTGTTATTGAATTTATTATGGAGCAGTTTTTCAAAATTCATTTGCATAAGAGCTAATCATTCTATTTGTATTTGAGTTTAGAATAATAAGGTTTAAATTATTGGTAGCGGTGGAAATGTGGGTCATCTAAATATGGAAATATTATAAATATTATAGATGTAATAGAGTGTTATAAAAACATGTGAAAATATAGAATGATATTTTATAAAGAAAAATATCTATGATGCTACCGGCATATCTTTCCACGTGGTGAAAGAGATCTTACCCTTTAATTATATTCGGCCACGTGGCAACAAAAACGCTTTATAGCACCTTGACAATACATGTGGCAGGACCTTGCTTAAAGGCACCTCGCCATCTCAACTTACAAAGCTACCTCGTCAAATCAGTTTACAGGTCTGGAGCATACGTTCGATCTGGTCACATACTCACATTACGCTTTCGACCTATTCATCTAACCCGGACAGCGGGACAGCCTGCAAACTAAGGAACCTCTCCGACTTCATTACACCTCCCACCTACGTGACTGAGTTCTCTTTTCTCTTCATCCACACAGAACGGCCGGTTCGAGGCATACGTGAGTTTGAAGGATAAAAGCCCGTTTCCCCTACTTCGTGGGGAAGCGGATAAAGATAGCTGCCGTGACGTATGGATTATATCTCATAAACGACGGACACATCCATCTACTGCTCAAACCAAATGAGCCGACCGCCTAACTTGCCCCTCTTTGTCACGTTTTAGTGGAGCCTTGAGGTCTATATAAGGGTAAGCCTCCACCCTCCAAAGATACGCATATGCATACTGACTGATTCCTCTTTGCACATTTTCTACCACCTCGGAGAGTTGAGTAATTTACTTATGTGTCGGAGTTCCTCCCTTGCCCAGAGATATCCACTCACTAAGACCAAAACCAATCCTAGAACCGATCCTTACAAGATAGATTACAAAACAACCAAACTGGCCCATACGTGTAGCCCTAGTTAAGGATGCAAAAAGTTTGATACACCATTCTATTAGGTAGACGATAATAGCCAGTTTATTTGTGATCACCATGCAATACTTCCAACAGGTGTGTATGGATCCCCTGCAATGACTGTGAAGCAAACCTCCCACGTCTTAATCCATGTTCTAGCTCCAGAATCGTCTTAATTGCAATTCACACTTGGCACACGAGAGGGGAAACAACATCAAATGGAACCGGATTTGAGCCCATCTAATAGACCCGTTTGCATCAATTCAAATTTTAGTGAGTGGTCAATAAAGTGAATATAAAAAACTACAATTGATATTTGCTAGAGTCCTTTCTGATACAAGAAATATGAGTTGGGGTGTTGATATCGGGGTCTCGTAATGTCTCCTTTTGGTTCAGTTTGTATGCATTGCCAATTTCCTTTGCATTAGTGTAAATGCATGAGAGCAAGGTTCGAAATATTGATACGCCTGATATGCCAATAAGGGCGTATCAGGCAGTATTGGTATTGTTTTCTATTTATTATTATTTTTTTTTCAAATCTGATTCAGGGGGCGGTTTAAGGTTTCTCCACCCCTGAATCAGTCAAAACCCCAATACACCCTTTGTAGGGGGATGTCGGGGTGCTCCCAATACGATACGTATTGATCGATACGTAACAATTATTCGAACCTTGCATGAAAGTGCAAATAAACTGAATGTAAATTTTGGTCTCTTCGTGGTTTTGCCACTGCTCCTCACGCTCATTTGCTGCCTGCTCTGCCCCACCCCCAATTCTTAGGGTGTTCATCAAAAACCAAAAGACTGAATTGAACCAATGAAACCAAACTGAAAAATCTGGCCACTTGGCACCCCTCCTGGAGGCACAAAATCAAACCCGTGAAACTACAAGCTCTTTGTGGTTTTGCCAGTGCTCCTCACTCTCACTTGCAGCCTGCTCTGCCCCACCCCCAATTCCGATGAAACCAAACTAAAAAATATGGTTAACCAAATTGACTGGCCCAATTTTGGATTCAATGTTTTGGAAAACCAAAGGTATTGATTCGATTTTGGTTAACCAATATGAAAACTGGCAGTTAATCAAACTGACCGATATACAATCACATATATATATATATATATATTATAATATATTATCAATAATATATAATTACACAATATAAATATTCAAAATGCATGTAATATAAGAAAAGAAGCAACATGGCGTGGTCCCAACTTTATATGAAAAAGAATTGATGCAAAAGGAAGGCAGTGCAAATTTTGCATCAGTTTTGGGATTGCACTGCTAGTAAAAAAATGCAAATGAGACAAAAATTACAAATTTTGTACCAAATAAAAGTGCAAATCATAGTTACAAATGCAAAATTGAACTGGATGCAAAATTTGTATCCATTTCAGATTTGCACTGCAAACAAACAGAGCCTCTAACAAGTAACAAGGTCTCTGAATCCAAATCCACTATGATGCAGAACTGATATGCGGGAACCACAAGGGCAATAATATATATATATATATATATATATATATCAAACAGTTGGTTCAAATTGAGAACCAACAATCGAGTTATGGGTAGGTGGAGCTAGGATTTTTAGGGGTGGACTGAATCCTACGCGTGGATTGGTGCCAAATTCACAGGCAAGATGCAGTTTATAGGGGGGCTACTAGTAGACTAGGAGGGGGCTGCAATTTCAGATTTCTGAGGCCGATTGCAGTCCACTTATCCTGTTTCTAAAAGTACTAGGGTTAAATGTTACAAAAAGCATAATGGGGGCCAAGTGTCAACCCCCTAAATGTAGGGAGTGTCTGAAATTTACTCTAAATTTTAATTCAAAACCCTCTCTCTCTCTCTCTCTCTCTCTCTCTCTCTCTCTCTATATATATATATATATATATATATATATATATATATATATATATATATAAAGCGATTAGGTCCCATGTCAGAAACCCTTTCCTTCTCCCATTCCCCCTTATCTCTTCTCTCCTTAAACCTCTCTCTTTTCTCCCTTACCCCTTTTTATGTGTATATACTAAAATTAATATTTAGTGTATTTTCAGTAATTATTTATTGTATTTGTAATAAATATATTTTAACAATTATGTATAAATCTATTTTTGTTTTGTTATTTAACAAAAATTGTTCAATAATTATTGGAGGTTAAAATATTATTGTTTAACTTTTAAATTTAATTTATTGTACTTATTGGATTTATTGTATTTTTGTTATAATTTATTGATTTGTATTTGTTGGAGATTAAACTATTATTGGATATTACACTATCTATTGACTAATTTAATATACTTTTAGTACTTATTGTGCTTTCATAATTATTGTATTCATTGTATATTTACTAGCTATCTGTTATATTTTCATTATAAATTTATTTTCAAAAATTGTTTATTTTCACTATAAATTCTCAATAGTTATTAGAGATTAAACTATTGGTATTTATTAGATATTAGACTATTAATTTAGCTAAAATTAAAAGTGCTCATGGGTCATTTCGATTCGGTTGAAGGCTATTTGGCCAACTAAACCAACTTAGTTTGGTTGGGGAGTTGGTCACCCAAAACTAGATGTTCATGGGCTGGGTAGCCCAACGGGTTGACCCGACTCGACCCATTATAAATCGGGCTTGGTCAACATTTTAAGCCCACAGGCTTAGGCTTGGCCTTTAAACATCAGGCCTGACTATTTTTCGGACTGGCCTTAGGCTTTCCCAAATAAGCCCAACCCAAGCCCGACCCAATAATATTATATATAGTAAAAAATATAATATATATACATATTAATAATACATAAAATATATATTATATAATAATAAAATTAGTAGTGAAAAGGTATTATATACTATAATATATATAATATTATAAAATATATAATATATTATTAATAATGTATAATTAATATAATATATAATATTTGTCTAAATTGAGCTTTGGGCTTGGGCTGAAGATCTAGGCCTGATGCTACTAGAAAATCGACTAACTCAAGCTATATATAGAATATTATAAAATATATAATATATTATTAATAATGTATAATTAATATAATATATAATATTTGTCTAAATTGGGCTTCGGGCTTGGGCTCAAGAATTAGGCCTGATGCTACTAGAAAACCGACTAACTCAAGTCAAGTCGGGTTGGTCAGTGTCATTGGTTTTATCAGTTTGATGAACCATCCTATCTAATATTAATTATTGTATTTTTGTGTTGCAAAAAAATTATTAAATGTAGTATATGAAATATAAATAATTATTAATTATTTAAAAATTAAAATACAAAACAATTGTATATTCTTATGTATTTGTATTGTTTAACTTTTGCTTAACAAAGCCCGTGCATCACACGGGTCCCAACTAGTGTGTATATATATATATATATATATATATAAGTTCGCTCATATCCTTTTAATCAAATCTAGTTCAGTTAGCTGACTCAAATAAAAAATAAAAAATAAATCTAACGGAAAGGATTTCAACATGTTATATTAATGTATTCATAAAAAAAAATGCTATATTAATGTGGGTCCTATTCTTATAGATAAAGTGCATTGTCTAATTTTGTAAAAGAAAATCTTAGATAGAACTCATCGCATGTATAGATATATGTGGTGGGTCCCTGAAAGTACAAGGAACATTCCTTACATGTATGTATGGATTTGTGACTATATCCATGTTCCAGACCTCCCTGTTTTCAATCATTGATCAATAACAGACAATTGTACAACAGAATTCAAGATTGAAAATCAAGAGAAAATATAAACCTCGTCATATCCCGTCCTGCAACCAGGAGAATTGAGGTTAGGACTTATCATCAACTCAAAGCATAGTTTTTTCGCAATGATATTTTTGTCTTACCCAGCTTTCCCACTATAAGTAGGCCTGTAATTGTAAATGAGATTGTCGAGAACCTTTTGGGCAGGTGGCCTGTTTAAGGATTTTCTTGCCTCACTGCATCATAACAAGAAAGAAAATATTGACACTGATAATTCCACCTCTATAGGGTTCAAGGAAAACTGAACTGGTAAAGAGCAGCTTACTCCCAAGTTCCAGTCATTTTTCTTGTAGCAAGAATTTTAGATGTTTGGCAAAACCAAAGAGCATAATTTCTGAGACTCTGTACTAACTGAAACTATTGTTTTAGACAAACTTATCAACAGCCATGAAATGCAGGGAGGCTTTTCTTGATTCAATAATGTGGTCCATGTTTGACCAGACAGTGAAAGAAAACTAGTTAACCTAAAGGACCATTGCCCAATGTTGGTCCCAGCTATCTACGGTCCTGGGGATATAGATATAACCTTTGGCATTTTCTTGCAGGAAGTGGCTGCTCTTAGACTCAAACCCGTGTTCTCATGCTTGTTAGCCTAAGGACATAACTCCAAAGACACCATAAAAGAATAAACTGATTTGCAAGCCCTTGCAGGTCAAACTATCTACTACTGAAATAGGAAATGCCAATTGTAATCCAAGAATCAAGAACAACATTTCAAACAAATGCAATGTTTCTGGGACAATAGCAACCTGATAAAATAGTTGGCAACATGTTGAGTCACTAGAACTGCATCTTCAGTGTGTGGAGTCATTGATAAACCCCATTCAAATGCATTTTTCTGCAATGAAATTGGTTAGTTCAATTTTCAGGTTGACAAGAAAAGCGTCAGTACTATTACTTACTTTTACCAATGCAATTACCACAATCAGCAGATATAAAAAATGACATAGACCGAACATGAAGCAAATCCATTCTACATTTCTTGTGGTTTACCATGCAATAAAGCACACATTAGAGAGTACCAGTGAAGAAGTGAAAGACAGCTGTAAATTCTATGGAGCATTGAAGAAAATAGGAAGCATAGACCAACTAGCCTATATTAGATCATTAGGGTAAGATACTTCCTCCATGATTCATCTTTTGGAAGAATAATGTCAAGAAAGATTTTGTGACATTCAACCCATTTTAGGTGTAGAGTGACTAACCAAGAATTCCTATGCAATAAAGCAAATTTAACTTTAAACACAGCTTAAATAAAGATAAAATACCATGAATCTAAGGATGGAAAACACTTAAATTTAAATCAATAGAATGCTCTTAGGCTGATTCTAGGACCATCATGATGCCCACATCAGCCATGTCTATACATGCCTTCAAATTCTAGGTGAACCAACAACCAATCAAAAACATGAGGGCTAATATCAGCATAAAGTCTTTTGCTTTCTCTCCTTTTTCCTTCAAAAATTCTTGTATTTCACTCTTTCCAAAATACAGCAGAAAATGGAATGTGGAAAAATCGTCACTCATCACATTCTTATTTCTGGAAAATGGCCATAACGGAAATATTTCATGAGGTTCAACAGGCTTGAACTATATTTTTTTCTTTTTCTTTTTTATGGATAAACGAAAGTTTATTAAAAATCGATAAAAAAATCAGTATATATACGATCATGCTAGGCATCCCCTGAGAAGGGAAAGTTTCCGCACCCTTGTCAAAGTATATTCAAAGAGGTCATGCTATTGCATTACAATCCCCCAGAAAACCCCAGTATAATTGACTTCTAATAGCCCCTTTTTCCCCAACATGTCAGCCAGTCCATTTACTGATCTTTAAACCCTTTGCACATCTATCACTCTATCCCTCATCAGCATCTTAATTTCCTTCGTTGTATTTCTGCATGATCAGGGAGTCAGTTCTTGCCAACATGTCAACCAGTCCATTTACTGATCGTTAAACCCATTGTACATCTACCATTCTATCCCTCATCAACATCTTAATTTCCTTCTTTGTAATTCTGCATGATCAGGGGGTCAGTTATTGGTTCGTCAACCATTGCACCACCAAATCTCCTTCTATTATTAGGTTTTGTAGCCTTGTAGGTGGAATTTTTAGCCACCCAAAGTCCTTGCACAACTGCAGTAATCTATATTTCTATGGAGTTCCCTTGGCCAATAGATCCTGAAAATAATGCCAAAATGTTCTTGTTGGAATCTTTGAAGGCTCTCTCAAATCCAGAGGGCCTTGGATTTCCTCTGCTACAGCCATCAAAATTCATCTTTATCAAGTTCACTTGAAGAACTGACCACTGAACTGAAACTTGGGACTTAGCTGAAGAGGATCTTGCTACCAATCCCCAATTTCTTATAATGTCATCAGTAGAGAAGAGTTCAAACTATTTCAATGTTTTAACCCAATGATTTAGCCTTGCTATGATGATGCCATCTTTGGTTCTTATCTCCTTGTTAAACAGCTTCACATTCCTCTCTTCCTAAATTGTCCATAGTGTGTCTGCCTTCATGCATTTCCAAAGAGTTCTTGCTCTTCTAGTCCATTAGCTGACAAAGTTGGGTTGAAAGAGACCACTCACATTAGAAGGAAGTATTACCTGCAATTAAACATATCAAAAAACCACTCTCAAATTCCTGCTACAACCCACAAAAGGATAGGAGATAAGTATCTATCCCATTTACAAAATATAAGAAGTATACATAAGGTACTCTGCTTCAAATTTTCAAGTGGAACACTTCCGAACAAAAGGCCCTCTGCTCCAAATTTCACTAAGAAAGGGTTGAGGAGGGGAGAAAAGGAAAGCAAAGCATGCAAGAAAGAACTACAAGAAAGTATTTCTGAGAAAGAAAGAGTCCAAATTCTCCCATTGACCTTAGAAGGATCAATGAACACTCCTAACGCTAAGACAAAGGGAACCTCTAAATCCCTCAAACCCCTTATCAAACCAATGTCCCAATTCAAACCAGCTAGGGAGAAAAATTTTCAGTTCTGGTGTTTCCACTTTGATTTATTTTTATACTTCAATTTTCTGGTAAAACATCCATAGCCCAAACAGCTTGTCTCATTATCTTTCTACCGGCACATTTTCAAATCAAATTTATTTTTGGATCCATAAATCAAACTTTATTGTATGTGTGTGTCTGTTTTTTCACTGTAAAAAGAGAGAAGCAGAACCACCATAACTTAATAAATGCCCATTGGGGAGAAAACTATTCCACACTTAAGAAATTAAAAAACAACTTCAGGTATGAATTTGACTTGAAAGCCATTAACTAAAACTACTAAAGAAGGCATGATACCATGAAATAGCCAAACTGGGTAAAAGAAGATTTTTTCCACATACCCATTAATTAAAATCATAAATTAAGCAAGTGCAATACAAAGGAATGGAAGTGCATGTGAAAATAAGTATAACAGTCACCTCTGGATGCCACTGGAATGCAGATACAGGATAGTTGTGTGCTTTAACAGTTGAGACATAAACCTGATAAAGAAAAAGAATCCAACAATGAGGACTCATAGTAAAGCAACAAAGTTGAACATGCAAACATGTCTGCAGTAATATCAGTCAATAATATATGAGTGGGCATTTCTATTACCTTCCCATCTCTATCTTTGCTTGTTGTCAAAATCCTGAAAAAACTGGATAGTGAAGGATTCTTTTGGAATCTTTCTAATGATATACCATACTGTTACATTTAGAAATCAGATGAATTCAGTATCATGTTCTCTGATCACAAAAAATGGTAAGCCATCACATTTGCACCATGCAAACGAAATTCACATGGCAAAGAGAGCCTTAAGAAATTGGCCCCTAACGTCATATAATGAGAACAAAAGAGTGAAGATTGAAGTGCTTTGAAACTCACTTGATGGTTTTCCATGACAATGCAATCTGTTGTCAACTTCTTTAGCAATTCTGGTGAAAATCTGCATACGCAGTAATGAATATTATTACAACAGTAGCTATAAGAAAGCCATTCCTATTTTAGCAGCCAATATGATAACAGTGAATAGCATATTATCATATTAAAATAAGCTGTGATTAAGCATCGAAATATCAAGCAGGCATAAATCATTATCCTTCATTCCTCTGATCTCCAATTACAAACTTCTTCAGCCCTATCTAATGTGTTTTCTAATGTTGAAAAACAATTGTAGATGGAATTGCATGAATGCCTCCAATAAGGCGGCTGAGTTTAAACAAAACAAAAAGAAATAAAAGATGGACCACGTGCTTAAGGCCCAATATAAAGAAAAACAACTTAGAAATAAAACCAATAAAATATGCAATTTAAGGCCCATCCAGCCCAATCTTTCTACAAGTTGTAAGGGTATAATTGGGATTTTATGTAACAAATATGCAAATCTGCCATTATGTGTCTTGTTGAGAGGTATTCATGTCTTTCTCCCCCTATTTTCTTAACCTAATAAAATATTATCAGTGGGGGTCGTGGGTCTAAATTGACTAACCAACATTCTTCCCTCATTCTCTTCCTTCTTCCTTCTTCTCTCTCATACTGCACATACATCAAGAATCACCTCTAATAAATCAACTAGGTATTAGAGCATAGTTGAGGCCTGAGGAAGCTTCTTCACCACTAATAACCTGTTGATGTTATCAGGCAATATGGATGATCATACCTTTTTAACAGCTCCAGAGGAGATCTCCATAGCAATGTTTTAAAATGTGGAGGTGCGACGCGAGGCATTCCACTACCTAGAGGCATGAGGCATAGTTCAGACAGTAAGAGGTGTAAGTCTCCCAAACACAAGGAGGTGTAAGCCTCCTTAAGAGGTGGGGGGATGAGGAGGAGGAAGGAGGAGGAAGGAGGAGGAAGAAGAGGAAGAAAATTCTCATTTTTCTTTATTTTTAATAAAAAATCTTTTATATTAAGAAAAATGAAGATGCATAGCACTAGTTGAGGCGTATGCCTCATGAAAAAAGTGTATGAGGCATAGGCCTCTTTCACCTGAGGCGTACACCTCAGAGGTTTCAGTACCTCTGAAATATGCCTCAGGGCGTTTTGGGGGAGCCTCGCCTTTTAAAACACTAGTCCAGAGCTTTATGTTCAACCAAATTACATGCTATCCATGCCTTAATTATCAAAAGAAATGGTGAGTTCTTGACTGTACTAATTGTAAGTGTTCATGATATTGTTGTTACAAGAAAGATGCATACTATAATGCTACTTTGAAGCAATTCCTAGCTACAAAACTTGAAATCAAAGATCTAAAGGTAGATCATGAGAATTGGGGACAGAAATTAGAATTATAGGTTGGAATTCTAATTTTAGGCATTTGAATGTGCGCAATTCATATGAAGAAGAAAATCTATGGAGTTCAAGTACACAAATTTTGTGGGAATTTGATGTTTTGAACCTCCACTCCAAGAGGTGTTTTTTGCAATTTCTATGTCCATAGGAGTTAGGTAATAGACCAACTTTACAATGACAAAGATGTCACTCTCTTGAAATATTTAGTCATAACATTATGTAATGTCATAAATACAACAATAATAAAATAATAAAATAGAAATATAATAATAAAAAAATATTTAAAAAGCATTCAGTAAATATTTAATAAATAAATAAAAAAGGAATAAAATAATAACATTTAAAAGCAATAAAAACAAAAAAAAAACTACTTTTCGATTATATATATAATCGTTTCACTCATAACATCACATGATTTAAGAATTTGGTAATAATAAGAAAATGGCAAAGTATCCTTTCATTTTATCTTTAACAATCTGAAAGGAAAATATATAAAATGATTGAAAGTAAGTAATAAGAAATTACTTGGATTTAGTAATATTAATAAGAGAAACATTAAAAAAGGAAAGAAAACAATTGTATAGAACATTTAAAAATAATTGTTTAAGAGAAGTAATTAATTTTTACTTATAAAATATGATAGTTTTACAATTTGATTTATTGTGATATCAAAAGTAGTACTAGTAGTAGTAGAATTTAGAACATAAACTAAATATGTTTATAAAGACTTTTGTTTAGTAAAAATATGGCAAATCAATCTTTTAAATAGGATGGTTTAAGAGACATTTTGAACTGTTCTTGACCAAATGAACCAATTCTCATGTGTTTCCCAAAGCCCCAAACAGTGAACTCCTGTTCATAGGAGTTCTAATACATAAATATTCTAATTCATATTAATATGAGTTTTCATGTGAATTGCAATTAACACAATTTAAATGCACCCTGATAGATCTTACATATTTTATAGGCAAAGAGGTATCTCAGTGTAGAAGGGATATCTTCATGTTTCAGAGGAAGTATGTTTTAGGTTTATAGAAAGATACTAGGAAATTAGGGATTAAGCCAATTGAAACCCCTATATATTTGAATCACGGACTCAACAGTGAGCATGGAGAACTACTTGCAAACAATGACCGGTTTCAAAGACTCTTGTACTTGCACCCCACTCAACTAGATATCTGATATGTCATTAGTCTAGTCAGTTAGTATATTCATCAGCCTTGGGTACCCTATATGGAAGAAGCTGAAAGAATATTATGTAACTTGAAAGGATATCCTGATAAAGGAATTTTATATTTTAATAATGATTACTGTATAAGCCTATACAGGTGCAAATTAGGCTGGTTCTATTAATAATATATTATATATGTTTTACTTCGTGCTGTTGCACCATTTAAGGTGGAAATTTAGTATCTTAGAGAAGTAAAAAATTAGTTTGTTGTAAGCTAGGTAGTTGAATATAAAGCAAAGCTATAGCACACAGTTTTTTAGTTGTTATGGCTAATAACTCTCTCAGAGGAGTTAGGAGTGACTTCAAATGGTCCCATTAAATATGTCCTAACTTACAAAAATTAATCAGTAATTAGCATTTCATAAAACCCCATATAGCACGACTGAACCAAGTATATTTAAGTGGACAAACATTTTCTTTGGGAGAAAGTCATGTGAACAAGGTTTGGTTTGTGTAAGAAAAAGAGAAAGAAGAGAAGATGGAGAACAGAAAGAGAAAGTAGTCATGTAGGAGGAGAAAAAGGGAATGCCAATTAGAGAGAAAAATCAACTAGCCCAATTGGCCAGTCCTCTATTATACTGATCTTCTTAAAATAACATGACATTACCATAGTACCTTCACTTCAGTGAGAATAGAAGGACTATAATGCCCACTTAAGTAAGAAAATGAAGTAGACAATATCCCTTTCTAACCAACTAAATCCCAAATATTACAGCATCAACTAAATCCCAAATAAGTCCTGTCATAGTCTAACCAGGCACTGGCATTGCTAAGTAGTGAGAAGGTGAGACCTTTTACTGTGTAAAATCTTCTTTTCTATTTTCCTTTTTTTACTTTTTAATAACTACCAAGATGGAAGCACTAAATTGAAAGGATGGCGTGTACAAGATCCCAAGAAATAATATTACAAAGAAAAGAAGATAAGTATTTATAATGACTTGGTTCTCCCATCTCATCTACACTCCTGAGAATGTTTTTTATAACCCTACTTTTTTCCAAGGAAGCTGTTTCCACATCTCTGAGAATGTGAATGAAGAAAAGGGTCATTAAGGATCTGTCTGCTTTTAGCAGAGACTTGGGACCAAACCCAGTTGGTAAGGTCTCTGGATGGTTGTAGTGGAGACTTAAGATCGACTCCCACATTCACCAGTTTTTGGTGTATTGGAGTTTGCAGGAGGACTACCCCCTATGGTATAGCTTATTTGCCTATTAAAAAACTGATACAGAAGTTTTTCAATAAATAAATAAATGAGGTCATTAAGAATCTCTATGTCCATCTCATGTCCATCCCCAAGCATGTGCAAGTTCATATCATTTTCCAAAAAAGAAATCAGTCTTTCTGTCTTGACCATACCGGTTAGGAATGATTCGGTGCAAGTAGAAAGCTCTATAAGAGAAAGGGGAAGGTCAAACAAAATGTGAAGTGTTAAGAATGATCTAAAGACTTGCAATTTAACAGAAAGCATGACATTATGTAGAATGCAATGATGGCATTCATGTAGCCAATCAAAATGGCTAGGGTTAAAGCTGAGTTGAGTAGAAATCCACATTTTTTCTAGTTCCTAAGCAAGTGAGAGAAGACATATACCTCTGGAAAACCGTGCCTCCAATTATTGAATTCTCTGTGAATTGGAGAGTAGATGCCTGATTTAATGCATTAAACCGTTCAAGAATGTTGACATCCTAAAATTCAAAATAAAAGAAATGTTATGTTGAGATGAAAAATATTTACATAAAATTAGAAAAAAAAATGTGGAAAGATATCCCAGAATCATGAATAAGACTAGCTTAGTAACCCAAAAAATATGGTTATCACTTATCAGCTAATAAAACTTTCATAGGGGAAATCTCTTAAACTACCCCTAAGCTTTAGAAAATGGACTAACTCTACCCCTACCACTTGCAAAATCCATTAAACTACTCCTGAGTTTTCTAACAATTGGACAAATACCTCCCATTTATCAGTTTTCCATCACATTCTGATCATGTGACGTTATGTAACTGTTATAATATTTTGAAAACACAATTTTTCCCTCTCTTCTTCACCATCTTTGAAACTCTAACCATTGAAACCTTCAAACAAGGTACAGAACCAGAACCTTTTACTTAATTAGATCTTTTTTCCTGTATTCCTCTGTTAGTGGTGTTAGTGAAGGGGTATTTTGGTCTTTGCACTTGTTGAGAATGTTGATGTGTACTGTTATGTTAGTTCGAGTGCCTCTTACTTAAATAAGGGCACTTAAGTCTTTTCCAATAAGTTAATAATATAATAACAGGTCTGGCCAAATCTAGGGAGAACTTTTTCTCTAATTCGAACCAGACCTTCTCTCTTTTCTCTCTTCTTCTTTCCTCTCCTACTTCTACTTCTTGCTGTTCACTTTACTTTACAATCAACGAACAAGACAGAATTCTAGGGTAGGTTGAACTTCAACATGGTATCAGAGCCACATTGAACAAATCAGACTTGCTAGAATCCTGTCTTCTGCGCATTCGAACTAAGGTTTCTCTTGGGTTTCTCAGCTGTGAGTTGGAGACTGGGAAAAGGGCTGAAAAGGAGTGATCACCCTCTTCCCTTGGAGGTTCCTATGCCTCCGATTGTGTCGTTGGTGATTGGTTGCTGTGGTTTCTAAGCCCTAATTAGGGCTGGTATATGTGGTGCAGTGGTGTCTCAGTCCTTCGTGTGGTTGGCCTTCAAGCGATGAGGTAAAGTTTTTTTTTATGCATATTTTCTGTTATGGAATACATGAGAGGTGTAGTACAGTTCGTATAATGGGTTTTCAGATTGCAGTATGCTAGGGTTTATTCTGGTTTGTGTGTGATTCGAAGGGCAATAGTGTCTACTTAATGGTGAAACTTCCGGTAGCTGTGGATTAGGGTTTGTGGTGTTACAAGTGTGGTTTTCAGCATTTAATATTGCTGAAATTAGTGTGCAGACTTCGGTGAGTAGGGTTTGTGGTGTTGCAGTTTTCAGCATTTAATATTGCTGAAATCAGGGTGCAGATTTCGGTGAGTAGAGTTTGTGGTGTTGCAGTTCTCAGCATTTATTACTGTTGAAATCAGTGTTCAGATTTCGGTGAAGTGTGCAGTGTGTAGTGTGCAGTGTGTAGTGCTCAGAATTCAGTGATAAGGGAGTTCGGAAATGGCAGATAACAGTGATGGTAAACCTAGTGTCATGATATCTACTGACTACCTGAATGTCCAAATGACCTCCATTAAACTAAATGGAGAGAACTATGTCCCTTGGGCCAAGTCTGTAGAGTTTTTTCTGAAGGCGAAGAAGAAAGTGAAGCACATAAGAGAGGAGAAACCCCCCGCTAATTCTCAGGAGTATGAAGACTGGGAACAGGAAGATGCACAGATCATCACATGGTTGTGGAACAATATGGAACCCAGAATCAGTGTGAACTTCATGTTTCTTGACACAGCCAAAGAGATGTGGGATCATGCTAAGAAACTGTATTCAGGTCAGGATAATACCACTAGGGTATATCAATTGTATCAGGAATACTTCAATCTGCAACAGGGAAATCAGAGTCTTGAGGAGTACTATGCCAGTGTGAGAAATATCCGTAATGAGTTAAACGTCTATCATCCTCTCACTTCTGATGTCAAAGTTCAACAGCAACAGCGAGAGCAGCTTGATGTGACACGGTTTCTGGTGGGGCTGAAGTCTGAGTATGAACCAGTACGAGCCCAGATACTAGGGGGATCTGCTCTTCCATCTTTAGAGGAGGTGTTTGCTCGTCTTCGGAGGGCTTCCATTGGATCTATGGATTCTAATGTCTCAGATAAATCAGCATTTGCAGTATCGAGAGGTCGAGGTGGTAGAAGTGGGGCTCAAGGAGCCCAGCCTGGCAGGAGTGGTAGTGGTGGACCTACACATATCCGTGGTAGTGGTCGTACTGGAGGCAGAGATTCAGGGGGAGCTCGTGGTAGAGGACGTGGCTCGGGTCCACGGAAGTGTACTCATTGTGGTTTGGATGGACATACTATTAACTACTGCTATGACTTACATGGTCCTCCCTCGATGTGGGCCAACCATGCCATTACTAGTGACACCAGTTTCAGCTCTAGACAGGAGAACCGGTCAGCTCTAGACTTGGATTGACTCTGGAACCTCCGATCACATGACGGGAACTCCAGGTGTGTTTTCATCTCTCACCCATTGCTCAACATCACAATCCGTTACCCTTGCTAATGGCTCCACATCATCTATCTGTGGTGTTGGTAATGTTGACCTAGACTCTGTATCCCTATCCTCTGTTTTATTTGTACCTAAGCTTCCATTTAATCTTATGTCTGTTAGTAAGCTGACCAAGTCCCTTAAGTGCTCCATCACATTTTACCCCTCTATGTGTGTTTTTCAGGATCTCAAGACGGAGATGAAGATTGGTGGAGGGCATGAAGCTGGTGGACTGTATTACCTTGATGGTGATGGAAGAACGTCAACGGCCCTTCAGTCATCTATTTCTCCTCTCCAGTGGCATTGTAGATTTGGTCATCCTTCGCTGAAAGTGTTGCAGTCCTTAGTCCCTTCATTGAGTCAACTTTCTGTTTTAGATTGTGAGTCATGTCAATTTGAGAAACACCATCGTGTTCCCTTTCGTTCTAGGGTCGATAACCGTGTGTCGAGTCTTTTTTCTTTAATTCATTCAGATGTTTGGGATCCTTATAAAGTGATGTCATATAATGGATACAGATATTTTGTTATTTTTGTTGATGACTATTCAAGAATGATGTGGCTCTATTTAATGAAAGAAAGAAGTGAATTATTTGCCATCCTCCAGAAATTTTATGCTGAGATCCGCAATCAATTTGGCATTCACATCAAAATTTTCCGTTCTGATAATGGTCGTGAATACTTGTCTTCATCTTTTCAAGAATACTTGGACCAACATGGCATTATACACCAAACTTCCTGTGCCTACACTTCGCAACAAAATGGGGTTGCTGAGAGAAAGAACCGACATCTTGTAGAAACGGCACGCTCCCTCATGCACCACATGAATGTTCCCAAAACCTTTTGGAGCGATACAATGCTCACCTCTTGTTTCTTAATTAATCGGATGCCCACGTCTATTCTTGATGGGCGTTCTCCTTTTAGTGTCTTATTCCCCAACATGTCTCTGTTTCCGCTTCCTCCTCGAGTATTTGGATGTGTCTGCTTCGTTCATAATCTAGGTCCCAGGACTGACATGTTAGATGCACGTTCCCTGAAGTGTATCTTCCTTGGCTATTCCCGAACTCAGAAAGGGTACAAGTGTTATCATCCCAGTTCTCGTCGTTCCTTGGTATGTGCTGATGTTACATTCTTCGAGTCTACTCCGTTCTTCGTGGGGTCCGGTGATGCTGCTTCCTCCACATCACCACCTCCTCTTCCTCTTCCTGTGGCTGATCCACCTCCTCTGGTTCCAGTCATGCCTACGTCCTTGCCTCCGGTGCCATCGTCTATTGACCGTCCACCCATCCGTCACGTGTATACACATCGCCCGCGTGTACCGGCTGTAGCTCCTCCGGCTTCATCACCGTCGACGGATCCAGCTCCAGCTCCGACACCAACTTCTGACCTAGATCTTCCTATTTCCTTCCGGAAAGGTAAACATACCTGCACCCTTCACCCTATTTCCAATTTTGTTTCACTTACTCACCTCTCCGCCTCCCATCGCCAGTTCATCTCTTTGTTATCCTCCGTGGTTGTTCCTAAGGATGTCCAGGAAGCCCTTACCTCTCCAGAGTGGTGCCGTGCTATGGAAGAAGAGCTCTTTGCTCTGCATCATAATCACACTTGGGACCTCACCGCTCTTCCTCCTAGGAAGCAGGTTGTCGGTTGTAAGTGGGTGTATAGTGTTAAGTACTTGCCAGATGGTCATGTTGAGCGCCTGAAGGCACGACTGGTTGCCAAAGGGTACTCCCAAACCTATGGCATTGACTACACAGAGACATTCTCCCCGGTTGCTAAGATAGGGTCAGTTCGTGTCGTCATCTCCCTTGCAGCTATGTATGATTGGCCTCTACATCAGCTAGATATCAAAAATGCCTTTTTGCATGGTGATTTGCTCGAGGAGGTCTACATGGAGCAACCACCAGGGTTTGTTGCTCAGGGGGAGGATGGTAAGGTATGCAGACTTAAGAATGCTATATATGGACTTAAACAGTCCCCTCGAGCATGGTTTGGTAGGTTCAGTGAGGTGGTCAAGAAGTTTGGTATGAAACAATGCCAAGTTGATCATTATGTCTTCGGTCTTGACTCTTCGACAGGCAAAATAATATTGGTGGTGTATGTAGATGATATCGTTGTGACTAGGAATGATAAAATGGGCATTGACAGATTGAAGGCATTCCTACAGGAACACTTTCAGACAAAGGACCTTGGCAAGTTGAAATACTTTTTGGGCATAGAGGTAGCAAGATCTAAGCATGGTATTAATTTGTGTCATAGGAAATATGTGCTTGATTTACTGGAAGAAGCAGGGTTGTTGGGTACTAAACCGACTGAGACACCTATGGAAACAAATACGAGGCTGAGTAGTGATATAGGTGAAATATTTGAAGACCCTGGCAGATATCGACGACTTGTAGGAAAACTAAACTATCTAACCATTATTCGGCCAGATATTTCATTTGCGGTTAGTGTGGTGAGTCAGTTCATAAAGAAACCTTTGGTCCCACATTGGAATGCACTGCTAAGGATTGTGAGGTATCTGAAAGGAGCTCCTGGTCGTGGTTTGCTGTACAGGAGTGGTGGAAAACTGGTAGTAGAAGGGTACACTGATGCTGATTGGGCAGGTTCTATGTCTGATAGACGATCTACCACAGGCTATTGCACCTTTTTGGGGGGTAACCTGGTAACGTGGAAAAGTAAGAAGCAAACAGTTGTGGAAAGAAGCAGTGCAAAAGCAGAATATAGAGCCATGGCACATACTGCTTGTGAATTAGTGTGATTAAGGAACCTTCTATAGGAGATAGGATATGACATCAGTACTTCAATGAAGCTCTATTGTGACAATCAGGCAGCGGTTCATATCTCTTCCAATCCGGTGTTTCGTGAAAGAACCAAGCACATCGAAGTTGACTATCATTTTGTGAGAGAGAAGGTGCTGAATGGAGTGATAGAAACTGCATATGTTAGTACGGGAAACCAGTGGGCAGACTTGTTTACAAAAGGTTTGAGTCGGGGGAGAGTGGACTACATATATAACAAGCTGGGATTATATGATATATACTGACCGGCTTGAGGGGGAGTGTTAGTGGTGTTAGTGAAGGGGTATTTTGGTCTTTGCACTTGTTGAGAATGTTGATGTGTACTGTTATGTTAGTTCAAGTGCCTCTTACTTAAATAAGGGCACTTAAGTCTTTTCCAATAAGTTAATAATATAATAACAAGTCTGACTGAATCTAGGGAGAACTTTTTCTCTAATTTGAACCAGACCTTCTCTCTTTTCTCTCTTCTTCTTTCCTCTCCTACTTCTACTTCTTGCTGTTCACTTTACTTTACAGTCAACGAACAAGACAGAATTCTAGGGCAGGTCGAACTTCAACATCCTCCAATATATAAGTTTTTTTATTTGCCACTCTGCCATGAAACTTCCTCCACACAAATGCAAAAATTTTCTCTACCTCAACTCCAATTGCTTTGTTGCAACATTGCAAACGCAACCATATCCTAGGGTATGACAGCCTCAGCATGGTTCTTATACAGTCCCCCAATGTTTGTATTTAACTTCAACCTGCAAAAGCCAGAATTTTTTTCTACCTCAACTACAATTGCTTTTGCAGGCACTACTGTTGCTGCCATTGCTACATAATCCCCTGCTTCTGCATTCAGCAAAAGCCCAATCTTGGATTCGATTTCTACAAGAAGATCCATTTGTACCATTCACAACAAATAGGGATCCTATTGATTCATATATGAACACTTTAAGCAGGAGAAAACCTCCCATTAAGATTTTGTCATTATCATTTCTTTGAACAGTATGGAGATTTGGCATGTCTACACCCACCAGTAAGCCCAGACACTTTTTTGACTTCACAAGAAATCAAGAAATTGTGACTTCTAGCAAAGAGAAATGGTTTTTGGGAACTCAATGGGGGAACCAAGTTCACAATGGAAGAAACTGAGATGGTTGACGGACAACAGGATGAATATGTTATTATCCGCACTCTGTAAAGAACTAAAGTCCATTACAAATACCATAGAATGTCAAAGTGTGATCTCCCACAAGATCAACAAATAGCCATGCACAATAAAAAATTGTATTAGCACACACAATTCAAAAATCACATCAATCAAATGGATGTTGAGAGGTTTAATACAGCACCCTTCATCTTGCACTTCTAGAACTACATAAGAACACGGCTAAAGATGTAATCAAGTACAAAAATAATCAGAATGGGGGAACAAAGGAGTCAAGATTGATTACCTTGCTGATGATCATAGTAAGAAGTTCAAAGCTTAGGCAAATAGCAAAGACAGGAAAATGGTCTCCTGAATCATTTTTTTCCAAAGCATGCTGCAAAAGAATAAAAACAAAAGCAAATGACTTATGCACATGAATAACAGTCATGATCTTCATAGTCATTTCTTATCCAGAGGGAATTCTCCTGGAAAATCAAGACCAATTTCAACAAATTAATTCTCAATAAAGTTTACAAATTTAACTCTCTTGGGGATGACCAAGACGATAAGAAGTCACAGAAATATTGTGTTTGGGGTAATTAGGTAGAATGTAAATGGCATCCTTCCCTGGAGGTTCAAAATCCACATGCCACTACCCGAAGGCAGTTTTCTGGATTGGGATAGAAACAGCAAAGATAGATGGAAAATGATTTCTGGATCTACCACTAACTATATTTCAACACTTAATCTAAAAAATAGTAAGAGCCGCATAGTGTTTTAAAAGGCACATCTGAGGCACATAAGTCAGGCGCATTTTAAGACATGCACCTCGCTTGAACCCAGGAGATGCCCCTTTTTAAAGGCACATACCAAGTGCGCCTTATATGGTTATACCTTGTCCAAGACATACACCTTTTATAAGTTTGCTTTTTTTTATTACTTTTTTAGACATTGTCATATGCTTCACATCTGTGTAATGGCCTACTAACTTCTAAGCTACCTTTTATTGGTCTTTGTGCACTAGTAATGGTCTATTAACTTTTAGAAGAAACAAAAACAAAGATCTTTTTAATGCTCAAAACCCTAGCTGTGGTGAATAGGATCCCAAATAGCAAAATTTTCAGTAAAGTTGCAACAATAATACAATTGATCTAGTTTCAGGCCTATCGGCCCTCCACCTCATAAGGGCCCTTACCTCCTAAAATTAGGAATGGAAGACACCTGACATCATCACACTAGCTTATTTAAGTAACATGACTATGAGAGAGAACAGAGACATTCTGACTTTCACATGCTTGAGTTTCTGACTTGAAGCACTTTGGCATGATCCACATCTGTTTACTTTCACTTTCACATTGAATTGTTTTATATGTAATATGTTATGCTTAAGTATTTTAATTTGATCTAATAGGCATTTTAAATCATTTAATTTCTTTTCAAATTCGTATTTCTATATTTTTATGTATTAATGCTTTTCAATTTTTTTTTCCAAAATTTTGAGCCTTGCTTCATCTGGGCACATGCCTTACCTTGCACCTTGGGTGCTAGAAGGCCCTTGTGCTTTTCTGAGTCCTCTCACTTTCAAAACACTGGAACCACACAAAAAGTAGAGAGTACCAAACTCTTTTCTGCAATTTCTGTAGTTTTGGAAGACAATGTTATGGGGTTGGAGGTAGAGCCCCATGTTTCCACTTCTACCCTTCAAATCCAAATACAAACAAATAGAGAAGTCCATAACAGTGTTTTCGAGGGCGTGAAAAGTGCACGCCTGGAAGTGCGCCTCCAGGAAAGGCTCCCCAAAATGCCCTGAGGCGTATGTCAGAGGCGCTAACACCTCTGAGGTGTATGCCTCATATGCTTTTTTCATGAGGCATGCTAAAGGCATACACCTCAACTAGTACTATGCCTCTTCATTTTTCTTAATATAAAAGAAAATATTTTTATTAAAAATAAAGAAAAATGATATTTTTCTTCCTCTTCTTCCTCCTCCTCATCCCCGCCTCTTAAGGAGGCTTACACTTCCTACGTTCTGAACTATGCCTCATGCCTCCTGCTTTCATTAATCAATAAAGATTACACTTACCTATCAAAGAAATATATGAATTTCCCAAATAGTAATTGCTTCTCTTCTTCATATTTGTCTATTCCTTTGGAGCACAACGCCAAATTTGGGCACATTGGTGAAGACTTGGGAAACTTTTTTTATTAATAATAACAATAAGATGTACATATATGCATGCACACTTCTAGAGACAAGACCTCTTATCTCCTCCCTTCTTTTTCTTACAATTGTGCCCAGAACATTTGATCTCTCCCCACCCCTTGCTTTGCTAAAGTATCAACCATGCTGTTATCTTCCCTTTGTACCCATTGAAATCTCACTTCCACATCTCTCATCAGCCACCTATGCTTTCTTATTTCATTTCTGTAAGGAAACTGCAAGATCAATTAGTTATGGTCGCTCCAAAGAAAAAAAAAATTGTAAAACCATTGGTTTCTAATGAACATGTTCAGAAACATCTATGATTTCTTAGGGAGAATGCAAAAAGCATCCTTACTGATAGTAATGGCATTAACATTATGGCCTCCAGGAGGAAGAATCAATTTTCCACGACTTAAGACTTCAGAAATTCATATGCAAAATGATAATGGATGCCAGAGAACTTCTGGTTATTATGGATTGTATCATTCTCTGTATCTTCTAAACATTACAGGAAACTTCTAAAATGCACCGAAGTCAAAGAATAGACTCTATACTCAAATGCACTTTGGATAGTATTGGAACTTGATCTCAACAATAGCTTTTTGGAAAGCCTAAGCCAGTTGAGCTCATGTTTAATCAACTTACACTGTGAAACACTTGGATTTTTTAACAACTTCTACCTCGAGAAAGAAATTTTCCAAAGTGAAAAGGCAAAAGAATGAAATGAAAAGCATAGGTACCATAACTGTTTCAATCATGATTTATAACAATGCATATATTTAGTCAAAATAACGAGAACCTGCCTCTGTTTTGGTTAAGTACCTTAAATATTTTCTCAACAATCTCATAAAACAAACCAGTTTTAGCCCACCCTCCAGGTAACAGCACTCCATTGACCAGACTCAGCTTCTGCAGTAAATGGGAAAATCAGTCAAATGCAGTTCCATAGAACCATAAGAACAAAACATTGAGATTGAGAAACTCACTATGAGCCTTAACAAAATATTATTTGAGTACCAATATAGAATGCTGCCATTACAGTGATACTAAGCAAAAGAGGGCAATCAAGGACTAAAGTGAATTTTTACAGCCTGCATAAATGCTCTATACGACTATATTCTATACAGTAGAACCAATAAGGTCCAAATCAAGTGCATTTTTAAGAACTATGAAAGCACTTCAATTTTTTGATGATTCAAATTTCGTATAAAAAAATCAATGTAATATGAGTACCTAATATTGATGCACGGCTATGGGTGGGTATGCTAGTCGGGTCATTTAGTGAAGAAGTTCAAACAGCCTAGGAAACTTCCATGTGGCAGGGGGCTCAACCGCTCAAACAGAGTTCTTAAATTCGTCTCTTCACTCTATGTTCATGAAATAAATTGAAGCTCAAAACACCTTCTTGCATGTAAGGGGGAAAAATTTTTTATCGACATCTTTTAAATTTCAAAAAAAAAAATAATCAAGAGATTGGAGAGCTGTTATTAATGGCTAAAACTGCAATACAAGGATGGGTATATGGTTGATGTGTACTGCTGAAGTTAATAAATGACCAATCCAGAGAGTTCCCTATCTGATGAATGATTTGGTTCGGCTACAGAATTCCTCTGCATGGCAGGAATAGGTAAGTCGTATAGGAAAGCTCCCTATTTCATCCATTTAGGAAGCACCTTTCTTGTTATTGGTTGGTGCAGAAAATCTGGTGAGGAGGATGTGAACTCCTCGCTTATATCTCTTGTCAAAAACATTTTTGTGGGTGAAGTTCTACTCTCAAAAGCAACAAAAACATAACGAATTCCAAAGGACTAATTAAGTTATTATTACACTCATAGCTTCTATATCCAGCGTCAAAAATCATAATTTCAAGTAAAAAGAAATAAATTACTCACTTCAGCGAGAATCTCCGGCGGCTCGTTATAGATTAGAGGAATAACGCGAGCACCAGCAGATTCTACGAACTTCACATAAGAAGCAGCAATTAACGAAGCATTCGAAGCATTAGGCCCATTGGAAGCACCATAAGCAGGATGAGTCAAAATCCCGATCACAGGCCGAAAATAGAGCGCCGGGTCAGGCGCCTGGCAGCTGGACGATCGCCAAGAATCAAGACCAATCTCCCCAGGAAGTAAAATCGACTGAGAATTCGCACGAATCAGCTCCTTCGACAAAGAAATCAAGATAACTATCCATAAGCAACTCCGCATCTTCGAGTACTGAGAGGACAACATCGAAGACAAAGACGAAGAAAGACGCAGACGAATTCGCTGTGGTTATCGCCGAATTCAGAGAATTCTTATGGACTAATGTCGTCGATGGGCTGTAAAACTAATTTAAGTCTCAATTCTGATTCTTTAAATGTCGTCATCGAACGAAAAATGTCAAAATGCGAAAGGCAAGCGTCAATTTTCTGGCCAATGAGCAACGCATGGTAGAATAGCGCTCGCGCTGATAGCGATCGCACGGTTTACTCAGCGCGAGCGCTCCGGGTAAATCATTGTTCTCGGCCGGGATCTAGCGAACTTTTTCAGTTCAGTGCCCAAACATCCAGAACGGTTGGAAACAGTATCCGTTGTCCGAAGCCGAATTGAATTCAACTATTTAATCCAGTTAAAAATTGCCCGAGTTAGACCCGTTTATAATTGGATTGGATATGGATCTACCCTGCCAGTCCGATATCATCGCAATTTTATTTTATTTTATTTCAATGGTAAATTGCTAAAACCTGTTATTAATGGTGCATGGCACTGAATACAAAAAAAAAACAAAAAAAAACAAAAAAAACAAAAATCCTTCCTTAATTCGTATTATGTTTCATTGAATTCTATTGTTAATTAAAATATCCTTATTTCTGAATTTGGTCCCTCAGTTATTATAAACGCAAAAAATGTAATTTAAATTACTATTTTTCACTTCATTTAATTCATTATCATTAAATCTTATATTTAAATCATTAATTCTCAATCAATATTATTAAATTCTACTTTTATTTAACTAAAATACCTATAATTTTAATTTGACTCATTCTATCTAATTGTAAGGGTAACAACATAAAAAATATAATTTAAACTATTATTTTTCACCTTATTTAATTTATTATCATTAAGTCTTATATTATATAAGGTATTAACTCTCATTCAATCTTAGCAAATCCTTACTTTTGTTCATGGTTTTCAAAACTAGATTGGACCGGATAGTCGGACCAAAATCGTTAATTTTGGTCAGCAAAGCGCTGAACCGGCCGATTAATCGTTTGAACGGTTTTGACCATTTTTCAAACCGACCATTCGAGTCAAACGATTGGACCACTCGAACCAGTAACCCAACCCCTGACCAGTTCAGTCACCGGTTCAATTTTAAAAACCATGCTTTTGTTTGACTGAAAACACCTCTCATTTAGGCATCAAAGTTTTCTCCCTGTTGATTAGTTCCAAGATTCTCCAGAGTCAAACCCTAATATTAAACTGACTTGATTTCAGCGATATGGATACTTGAAAGTCTTTTAGAAAGTTTCATGGTTGCAGTGTCTTGGATAGACTGTACTGGCCTCATCAGTGTTGTATCTAACTCTTAATGGACCTAAGCCATAACAATTAACTATTAACTTGTGGGTTTGGGCCATGCTTTGATCTTTAAACTCACCTAACTTCTACATTTTTCTTCTAACCAAACAAGGGTGGTGAAAAGCAATAAAATATAATGAACAGAAAAAAGAAAAAGAAAAAGAAAATAACTTATTGTAGCTTGACCCTCAGCACTTAATTGGTAATGATCAATCTAAATGAGCCAATGTTGGGCTTAGAGGTCACATTTATATATTGCTGAGACAAGATTGAGTTGATCATAGACTAGTTCAGACTCAAGGCACCACCTACCTGACAAGTCAAAGGACCAAAGAAGCCTGTGAAGAAGCTTAAAGCCTACAAATGATCATAGTATGATATGCTGTATATTTACTCTAGTTTTCTTGTGATGAATAAGAAAAGAATTTTTTTTTTTTCAATTTTTGTTCATATGTTTTCTTAATACCAACGTACATATTAAGAGGTGCCAACCACACATAACATCCCCAATTATTTGTTTATTACATTCTTTCATACAATAGCACATAGTAATGCTTTGACAATCATCCAAAATAAGCCTTTACAGAAATGAAGAACGTAGGCCATGTTTGGTTTGAAATAAAAGGTAGAAAAAGGAAAAGAAATATAGGGAAACCCATACAAGGGTTGTATAAGTTTTTTTTTTTTCTTTTTTTTACCTTTCCCTATTTTTTTCTTTCAAATCAAACACAGCCCAAGAGTAGCTATCGCTACACCACATAAAGCATCTATCGATGACTCCATAGTAATTCCTCCGCCAATAAGAAGAGGAATAATGACAGCCCAATTATTTTCAGACCTCTAACAGACCGTTGCTTGAAAGATCAAAGGAGGCTAGATTAGAGAGATTGGAAAAAGTGTGGAAGGAGAAAATCTCATCCCAATTATTTTCAGAAAGATCTAAACTTTCTAAGGAATTCAATTCACCCAGACAAGAGCAAATTGGACCATCAATCAAGCTAGTTTTGCCCAAGAGACAAGGATAAATTAGGAAAATATGCTAGCTATTACTTAGATAATGATGAAAAAGAAGTAAATGCATGGCATATTTTTGCATGAGACGAGATGGAGCTAAAATTATTAAATTACACTAGATGTTGATTTTTGGTTGTGTGGGTCTCTTGGACAAAGCTAGTTAATTTTTGTGTGCATGAGCTAGTCATTTGTAATATATCAACAAAAGCTATATAGCTTGCGACCTGGATATTGATAGTAGATTTCCAATATTACCAAGATTGGTGTAAGTTAAGGACAATTGCTTGATATTGGTGCCTTAATTTGCATGCATTAATAACTTATTAATGAATATATATGCTATTAAATAATATAATAACCCTACCGTTTAAGACACCAAGGAAGGAAAGCTTGCAGATTAGACCGGATGCTCCATTATTGCGACCTTCTTACTGCATGCGACGCCAACATCTGACATCTATATATACTCAGATACTGTTCAAGGTTTCAGAGCTGTTACAGAGCTTTTCCCCAAGATTTGAATCAACGACTAAAGATTGAAGAAAGGAGATGATGCCTGCGATTGAACATAGCAGACGATCAGGAATAGATAACGCTGGCGAGTGAGACGAGACCATCTGATTCAGGAAGCACCACCGTAGGCAAATTTTTGAGGCTTTTTTTTGTATATTAATTTTTATACAATTACTTTTTTATTTTATGCAAGTTTTCTTTTATTCTAATTCTAATCTTTGGCTGAAACATATAATTTTTTAAAATATGTGTTTTCTGTAATTGTTTTATTTTTACCTGATGTATATAATTTCTGTAATTTTTTGTTATAATTTTCTGCATCTTTTTCCTGTGATTATTGTTTTTAGTTGAAATATATAAAATTTTGAATTTTTATTGTTTTATTTATTATTCTGAAATTTTAGTTTTTGTCTGAAAAGTATATTTCTGAATTTTTTTATCATTCATATTTTTCAGTATTTTCTATCAATTTGTGCATTTTTACAATTTTTGGCATTTTCCTGCTTTTTTTTTTTTTGCATTTCCTGCAATTTTTGGTATTTTCTATATTTTTTACAATTTATCTTTTATATTTTTATTTATTTTCTAAGTATTTTATACACTTTCTGATGTTTTACAGGAAATATATATTTTTTACTACTTATTATGTTTTTTATGCATTTATTTTCATTTAAAAAAATTGATTCTTATGTTTTTCGGTTTCTGTAGTTTAAATATATAGCCATATGCTTTTATGCAATCTGAATAGAGAATAGGTAAAAAAAGAAGGGTCTAATTTGAATAATTGAATTAGAGGGTTAGAGTGGGTTGTGACCCTCTTTAACCCACTGACATGGGTGGCAAATGGATTAGTGGGTCAATGTGGGTGAATTGATAATTTGATATTCAACTCACACCCAACCCAACCCCAATCCACATATTTGCCATCCCTACAAATACCCAGCATTATTTGTTTCTTTGCTGCACAGAAAATTAGATTAGAGACCAAGAAGGCGCAATAACTTGTAGTAGAGCATCTGATAAGAAGACAGTTGGCCCAGTTTGCATTTGAATACCCATAGAGATCAAGTGGTCATATGCTGTATCAAATCCATAGAGATCAAAAGATATCCAAAGATTTTTGGTATGTTTAATTGATGCAGCTAAATGAACTAGAAATTCCCTACCAAAATCATCAAACCCAAGAAATGCCTTCTTCCAAGCATTTTTGTCCACGTCAAAAGTCAAATGCTTTTACATGTAGCATGTATATATCATCAATATCTCCTCTAGCTCTTACATGTAGGAATGGCAACGGGGCGGGGCGGGGATGGGGAGCTTCTCCTCATTCCCATCTCTGTTACTGTCTCCACTAACGGGATAAGGTTATTCCCATCCCCATCTTCATGGGAATCCTCATTCCTCGTGATTTTTTACAATGTTAATCATTTTGCTTTCGTTTTTTTATTTTATTTAAAAAATTAAAATTAAAATAATTAAAATTTACAATCCTATTAGAAAAGATTCAACCATATTTTTAAAAATATTAATATATAGATGTATGTGTACATATATAACGTATGCATACACATGCATATATATTAGTGGGAATCCCATGGAGCGGGGATCGGGCTTCTCGTAGGGCGGGGAGTACTCTCTCCGTCCCTGCCCCATCCCTGCTAACGGGGATGAAAATTTCCCCATCCCCATCCCTGCCCCATTCGGAGCGGATCCCCCGGAGATCGGGGAAATAAAAAAAATTGCCATCCCTACTTACATGCTTTGAGGACCTCAAATCATCCATTCCCCTACTAGAGTCCCGTGGACCTCGATAGAGCGGACTACTTGTTCTATCTTCTAAGCATGGGGCTACGCAACAAGTTAGTCCATTCCTCATATCCATAATTAACTGTAAGCATGGACCGGTTTGGTTGCTTTGTAATTTATCTTGTAAGGATTGATTTTGGACTTGGAGATTTCAAGGTTTACCTATGTGGATGTCTTGGATAAGGAACTTTGACACTTAAGTTAGTAAGTTGTCAAGCTTTCAAGGTGGTAGAAAATGCGCAAGTAGGACAGTAAATATGTGTATGTGTATCTTTGGAGGGTGGAGGCCTACCCTTATATAGACCTCGAGGCTCGGCTGAGATGTGACAAGAGGGGCAAACTAGGCAACTGACTCGTTCAAGTGGTTGATGGATACATTTTTGCTGTCTACGAGATATAGCCATTCGGCATGGAAGCTGTCTTTGTCTATTTCCCTGCGAAACAGGGGGAGAGGACTTGTATCCTTGTTTCAAACCGGTCGTTCTGTGTGGACGAAGAGTAAAGAGAGCTCGTCATGTAAGTCAGAGGTGTACTAAGGTTAGAAAGGTTCCTCAGTTTGCGGGTTGTCCTGTAATCTGATCTGACAAAGTGTCTTTATGCAAGGTTGGAGTCTAGTTGGGCTTCCAAAGGCGATCTAGCGAGGTACCTTTAAGCGAAGTCCTACCACATGCGTTGTTGAGGTGCCATAAAATGTTTCTATCACCATGTGGTAGGATATAAGTAGCGGGGAAGATTATCTCTCATTCAAATAATAATAATAATAATGTTCAAGACTTATTATTATAATTTAAATTTTGTAAATATTATATTTCGCATTATTTATTATACACAAATATTGAATTGAAAAAAAATAATCAAATCACTTAAGTGATTCAATGGTCAAATCTTCACATTGTGAAAGTACTTTGGAATTTTCCAAGGCCAATTAAAGTCGGTTCTCCAAGTCAGATTGGGTAAGGTAAACCTCTAGACTTTTGAACTGGCTTGGGTGGGGATCCATTCCACGAATTTGGAACCAAATCCCTACCCAAAAACAGATTAAGTAGGGTCAATTCAAGGCCAAATCCATTCAATTCTAGGTAGAAATACCTATTTGCTCACTCCTATCCATAACTCCCCAATCCTGTTGGCATTGAGTTTTGATCCAAAGTTTCTGTTACAATGAGCCAAAAAACCCCACCAACTGAGCTTTTGTATACTTGGAACATATCAAATATGAACTTGGAACAAAGGGGACAAGCATATTCATGCACCAAGATTTAAAGTATCAATATGTATTGTGCATATACTATGATATGCATAAGCTTTTGACCCCACTGATATATGGCCACTTTTGAAGAGTAATACCCTTCCTAGAGATGTCCTGGGGCAAATTTTAAAACTTAAAAAAGTTTCAAACATAATGTTTGACCTCTTTGAATATGCTTTGGATCTTGCCATCCATTAATTGTATTACTTCTTTTGAACATTAGACATGGAGTAAAGAATAAGAAGAAATGCAATTAGAACACTCACTATGTTTATGGGGGCAGCGATCAAATGGATATTAGATAAGGTTTACATTATATCTTGTTTTCATTTTAACATGGGGAGAAGTCCAAAGCTAATGGTACTGTTCACTTGATTCTTGGCTTTCACAGCGAGTCTCGTCGACATATGGCCATGCATGGTCTGCTGTCAACCCAGCCCATGCATGGACCAGTTATTGCATTCACTTACATTTTCCCTCAAACAAGACGGGAATTGCATCCCCGTGAATTTAGACCGGAGAAATTCAAACCGTGTGGAAGACAAGGGTTTGGTGAGAATATATGCAATTTGGTCCACACTTGGAATATGAGAAACGACCAGGGAACGATTTGCCACCTTCTCCCGAATGAAGTGAACGTCAAGCTCAATATGTTTGGCTTTGGAGTGAAGAACGGGATTGAGAGAGATGTGTGGCACTTAAGTTGTCACACCATAGGGTGGGTGGTCAGGAGAGGGATACCGAGTTTACTAAGAAGCATCTGCAACCAGTCAGTTTTGTCATAGTTGAGGCAAGGCTACAATATTCAGATTCTGTGCTAGAACGGGATATAGTGGAATATTTTCAAGAACTCCAAGAAACGAGATTACCACCCAATTCGCATCGGAATAAGCTTCAAGAGCAAAAGTGTTGGAGAGACTAAAGAGAAGGCCGAAATCAATAGTGGCTTTGAGATAGCATAGGATATGCTTCACGGCCGGCCAATGAACAGTCGTCGGGGATTTGAGCAATTGGAATGCCTTATTGATAGTAAAAGAAATGCCCAGACGTGTTAAGGTTGCATATTGAAGGCCACCTACAACACTTCGATAAAATGAAGGATCTGGAAGAGGCTCACCGAAATGTGTGTCCAGTCTCGTCAAAGCAGCCATGGGATTGGTGATAGGTTTGGCTTCATGCATTTGAGAATGACACAGGAGATCTTAAATGTATTTACGTTGGCTGAGATGAATGCCACCGGTAGAACGGGTCAATTCCACACCAAGAAAATAGTGTGCATCACCCATGTCTTTGAGAGCAAATTAAGAGTTCAATTGCTAAATGAGTGAGGTAATTAAGGAGGGAGATGACCCAGTGAAGAGAATATCATCCACATAAACAAGTAAGAGGAGTGTCTCAGCACCAACACAATGAATGAAGAGAGAGGAGTCAGCCCGAGATTCTAAGAAGTGCAATGAAAGTAAAAAATCATGAAGGCGAGTGAACCACGCCCTTGGAGCCTAATTCAACCCATAGAAAGAGTGGTTCAGGTAGCACATATAGTGGGGCCTCCTTGGGTCTACAAACCCAATAGGTTGGTGCATATACACCTCCTTAGTTAGATGACCATTTAGGAAAGCATTGTTAATATCTAATTGATGTACGCTTCAACCCGAGGAGAGAGCTAAGGCAAGAAAAGTACATATAGTAATAAGCTTCACAACAGGACTGAAAGTCTCATCATAATCTAGATTGGCTTCTTGAGTGTAAGTGTGTCAAACAAGTCTTGCCTTAAATCTATTAGTGGAACCATCTAGATGCCTTTTTTATTTTATAATTATTGGGAGGATGGGAGGAGGAGGAATAAGAGACCAAGTATCATTGGCAATGAGAGTTTTATACTCATCAGACATATCCAACACCCACCGCAGATCTTTGAAAGCACAATTATAGCAAGTGGGCTCCATCTTAGTGAGGCAATCAGCAGAAAGAGCATAACAGGGGTTGGGCTTAAACACATGCATATAGAGCAAGTGACCATGCTACGATTGGGCGGTTGATGGACAGTCGGTGAAGAGGAGTCAGGCGGTGGATCCAGGTTTGGAGAGGGACCATATGGGTCAATCGAAGTGGGAGGTGGAGCACGGCTACCGAACTTACAGAGCACCAATAGGAGGAGCTGGTGGTGAGAATGCCGAGATGGGAGGAGGGTGGGCAGCAAACGAGAAATCCATCTCATCAAATACTACACTCCGGGAGATGTACATTCGACCAGAGGTGGGGTCAAGACACTTAAAGCCTTTGTGAAAGTCACTGTAGCCCAGAAAAATGTATTTACTGGAAGGAAACTACAACTTGGTGTGGGTAGTCGTTTAATCAAGTATACGACAATATGAAAGGCATCAAACCATCTGTTAGCTAGAGCAGAGGCCTTGGCCATGAGGGTAAGACCCATTTCAACGATATGCTTAGGATATGATATCTGAAAAACTTTTAACCAACCAACTGGAATCATAAACGTGATAACCAATCAGGTGTTATTTATCAAAATTATGGGTGGGTTTTGATTGATCAAAACTCTTTTTATACCATGTCTTTCCTGCATCATAGATTTTTCCTTTAAAAAAACCAATCTAGAGGCTAAATCATTTTTGTCTCTGGGTTGTGGGTCATTGGTTCAACCATTTGGGTTAAAATCATTTAACCTAATTTTTTTTTATGAAAATGATAAAAATTGGGATTTGACATTTAAAGAAAAAAAAAGAGGATTTTAAGCAAAAGGAATGGGGCAAGGCGTTGAACCAAATAACTAAGTGCAAAGTTATGGTTAACTTTATGTGTTTTGATGATAATAAATTCATTGAGAATATTAATATTGCATTAAGCTTACAGCTGATCTAAGAATATATTTTATTAAGTTATAATTTGTTAAACACTCCATGAAAAAAGAAAATGGAAGAATTGTTTGTGAGCAATTGATCATCATCTCACTCTCTCCAAAAAAAAAGTAGGAAGCTCTAGGGAAGAAAAATGACCAATATCCAAATGAGCAAAAGAGAAACCAAAGAAAGCTTTCTACATTATCTCAAGCATCAAATCCCTTGAGTCTAAGTGTCTTCTGTTTAGGTTTTTTATATGATCATTTGAAGTTGTGAATATTCAACTATTAAATTTTCTATAGTCAACTACCCTTGACAGCTGAGGGTAATGTCATCCTATAGTCAACTTGATAGGCGAAGCATCTAACTGCCTAGACATTATTCAATAATCGACTACTCATTTAGCATCTAAATGCCACTAAAAATGTTGTAGTCAATTAAAAAAGAAAAAAGATCCCCCCCCCCCCTCTCTCTCCTATTCTAATTGACCACTTCATTAAGAAAATGACAATTGGAAGGCATAACAGCTATTTCCAACTTTGGTATGCCATCTATCTTTCTAGGAACAAGGGAATCAAGCATTCTTAATGGTTAAAAAATGGTCACATGCTCTTAACCACCATAAATAAGTGGTTTTGGTTTAAAATCAACAAGAGCTTTCATTATATATACTATATAGTTAATTGAGAACAAGTTCTGCAAGAGTTCATTCATTTTAAAAGAGACTTGTAAGATTTATTAGTTTAAAAGTGAGAAAAACTGAATAACCTCCAGGCTTATATGTTTCTTATTGAATTATTTTAAATCTATTCATCGAGTTGAGAGTATGTGTTGATTTATCTCTTGCACTTAAATAATTAGATGTATATTCGTTTTATTTGCCTATTTGAGAGGCATTTACTTTGTATTTGAGCTTCACTATAATATCTAATTATAATATATGTTGTTCAAGGTTTAGACACTAGGAAAGGTTTTATTAGGACCTAGAAGACCAATCAAGATTTCATAGAAACCTATAAAATCTAGTGATTGAAGTAGAGCATACATCTAGAAAGTTCTACCAAATTAGGGTAGAACTTGGATGTCTGTTCAAGGTCTTGTAGACACCTAGGAAGTCCTACTAGCTATAACAACTTCATGGCGTCCAAGAAATTTAAATATTTTAATAGAAACTCTTAGGAGGTTGCGTGAGGAGAAAGCTTAGGCACCTAGGAGGTCCTATTCTATCTTTCTTTGTGATTTTTCTTATTCATACTTTAAGTTTTCATAGGCTCAGTTTAGAATGACTATAAATGCAAATATGTACAGTACAAATACATACAAAATAATACAAAATGTAAGGTTTTGCACTCTGCACATTTGTATTTGTACTCCTTCCAAACTGAGCCATAGTTACTTATTTGCATTTGTTAATTGTGTTACTTTGTTTAAGAAATTATTTGTTGCAGTTATTTGGCTTACTTGTTGAATCATTTTTATATAATTGCATCATCTAGCACTTGCACTAGGGGTTCTCATGGTTCAGTAACCGAACCGTGGGACATATTTTGGGAACCGAACTAGTACTACCAGTTTTTGGAAAACTGGTAATTAGAATCGAATCGAAGCCAATTGATTAATCGATTGACTAGTTTGGTTAACCATCGGTTCAATTCGTTGGTTTTTCGGTTTTTAAATCATTACAATATATTATAAAAATATATAAATATATAATAAAAATATAAATATATATAATATTATATTTTAAATAATATATAATATATTTTAAATATATATTGCATATTTATTAATTTATAATATATAAAATATAATATACATAAATATATAGAAATATATGTATTCTAGTTGGTTCAGTTAACCACCGGTTTTCTATATTGATTAACCAAAACCAAATCAGTACCTTCGGCTTTTTAAAAACACCAAACCGACCAGTTTGGTTAACTGATTTTTTCGTTCGATTTCGATCAGTTTTTTCGATTGGTTCAGTGTTTTGGTTTTTTTTTTTTTGCTCACCCCTAACTTGCACATACATAACCTTCACTTTGCTACATTTAATTTCAACCCTTCAAAAAGGCTTTGAAGTTTTGGTTGAAGTTTTCAATTATACCCAATTCATCCCCTTAGGTATGGGATCTGCTGACAATGATACATTGCTGCCCATGCGCATCCAGCTGTACATTGAGAATATCGGCATTTTAAAAATCTGTATGCGCAGTATACTATGACTTGGTTGTATGGATCAACAGATCAATTGCTCGATTCAAACAGTTTTAAACAAGTCAACGGTTTTTTATCAAATCCTGGGTCAAAATTGTGACTTGGTGATGGTTTGAACAGTTCAATCATCCCAGTCAAAAGTGGGTTAAAAATACTGTACAAAATAATCCAATAGGAATACCAAAAAAATAAGTAATCCAATATAGAAATTTCTTCCGAAAGGTAGTTGTATATCTCAATATGCAATAAAACCAAAAGCATAAATAATGTAGGACTCATAATATAAATAATAGTTTTAAATGCTTTTGAAACGTTACAGATATTTGTATATAATTTCAGTATTTCCTCCATTATAGGGAATGTTTGGAACCGTAGCCGTTTTTCAAAAAAATGGTGTCGCGTCAAATCTACATAGGCGTTTCAACAAATTCCCATGTATCTCATTGTTTGATTCAACCAATTATAAATTGGGCATACCTCGAAAATTGGGACCCAACCGATGCATGAAATGCCAAATTTAACGTTTCATGCATCGGTAAACAATTTTCCCCAACGGTTGACTGATGTATATCCTATGTGGTGCTTACCTATCAGCATATACATAAAAATGGTAATGAAAATCACCTTACCAAACAATATCTTGTTGCTCACTAACTATGTGGCTGAAGTGTTTTTTTTTTCTTTTTTTTTTGTGAAAAACGGGTCTTGAAAGCATGGGTTTTTTTTTCTTAAAATCAGTCCCAAAAAGCACCCACGCTTCCAAACACCATGATAATGTTGCCCAAATTTCAGATTGTTGTTAAAATAACATAAAATCAATAATAAAAATAAAATACACTATAGAATAGTAATAATATTAATAGAATAATTAAAGTTTAACCATAATTTTTGTCTAAATACTGAAATTTAAAAAAAAAATCCATGTAAAAATGGTTTGAGACTTTGAGTTACTAAATTTAAATTTTTTCGGTAGTTTAGGAGTAACTAAAAGGAAATTGATTTTTTTGGGGTCTCTCTAACGAGGGATTAAATTTGGATGGGTTTAAGGGATTCAATATGGTTTGGCACAAAAAGAGTGAAACTTCCCATCATTTCGTTCAATTTGTACTTTTTGCCCCATTTGCACTCATTGGTATTGCGAATTTTTCTAAATTGATACAAACTTTGCACCACCTTCCTCCAAGTTCAGTCCCAAACACATAATCTTCCTCCTACTTCCATTCTCTTCCGTATTATGTGGGTGCATCTAACTTCACATTTTGTTTTCTCACAAGCAAATACGACGGTCCAATCTCTTGGTTTCGTACGTTTTTGTTTGATTGATGAGGTTTATGCATCTTTGTTGTTTGTATTAAGTCCAAGAGTCAATGATGATTAGTGGTATTTCTGAAATTACATATTAGTAATCTGTGATTACAACATTCAGAGAAAACAAAATAAGACGGTCCAATCTGATGCAAAAGTAAACCAGATTTTACAGTCTGCCCATTTGCACTCCTATGCAAACTAATGCACATAAAATTTGCACTGCAAACAAATAGAGCAAATTACTTGACCAATAACTCCAAAATTTTAAACACAACCTATGAGTAAACAAATCAAATTCTTAGGTTTAACCAATGTAAAATGCCCAAACTATCCCTATCATTTTAAAATACAAAATACAAAAATATAAAAAATCAGAATATTCCAATTTTGACTTGTTTGCTCGTACATAAACTATGAACATACATTGTAACAATTTAATCCATCCAAGTACAATAGTTACAATTCTTCTCACCATTATATTTGTAGAGAAAATTGATGTGGGCCCCACAGCTGTGGTCCCATTCTGTCTGTAGGGTAGAATGTATCTAGTCATAGCTGATGGTCAATTTATTATTCCGTTATTCTGTAATTTACTTTTCAGTTTTATATTGTTATGTGTTATGATGTAAACACCAAGGGCGGATGTGTCCTTTCATGTAACTAGCATAACATATAAATATTAAATTGAAGTGGCGGCGGCAGAAAGAGATTCTGTTCTTCTACTCAAAACCTGTGTTCTAATGCTCTCTCACCACTCTTTCTCTTCTTTCTTCTTCACTTTCTCTTCTCTTCAAACCTGAAGTTTCTCAGTGATCAAGACTAATAGCAGTCTTGAACACCTACATGGTATCAGAGCCAAATTAGGGTTTCTCATGTGAGCCTAATACTAGCCGACCACATGAGAATCTCCTAGGACTGGAAGCTAAAAAGGAGGATTTCGCAGACTGATTCTTGGAGATCCTCAAAAGTGCTAGCAGCTATTGAAAGCTTGTTAGGGTTGCAGAGTGTTGGTGGTCAGGAAGGATCAGAGAAGACTAGGGTTTGGGTAACCCTAGAAGGCAGCGAACAATTTTTCCTTGTAAGTTATTTACTTTCTAAGAGAAGTTATATCAGAGAAGATAGGTTGGACCTATCTGGAGGGGGAGGCCAAACCATTCTAGGGTTTTCTCTCTTCGATTCACTAGGGTTTTACAGCAAACCCTACTGTTAGGCCAAACTGTCTCAACTTTGTTTCTCTCTGCTCTAGGGTTTGAAAGTGATCTTGCGGCAAGCCCTAGTGTTAGACTGAACCTTGTGATTTACCTAGAGTTGCCCTCAAGTTTATTGTTAGCATTGATCAGATTCTAGGGTTTCTTATTAACCCTACTACAAATCTATCTATACGGTACCGATTGGATTGTGCAACTGAATTGTTCACTTTAAAGACTGATTACAACCCTAACTTTGCCAAGCATATCAGACCTATTTTTAAGTTGTTTTTTAGAGTCCTAAGGGATTAGAGCTCTACGGACAGCTATTGTTGTGTTGGCTAGTTGGTTTCAAATCAGAATTACCCAGTTTTGTGCACATACACTGTGAATACAGATCAGGCCTATACTGTTTTTTATTGTGATTGTTAGTCTAAGTGCTGTTTTGAGACTTGACAGAAATGGAGTTTAAAAATCAGACAGAAGGTAGCCTTGGGAACATCAATTACGGTAGTGTTTCTGAGATGAGTGGTCAGATTACAACCGTAAAGTTTGATGGATCAAACTATTTGGAATGGGCCCAATCAGCCATGATGGCTATTGGTAAATTAACGTACCTCTTGGGAGATATGAAAGAACCTCCCAAGGGAGACCCGACATATACCAAGTGGATCCAAGAAAACTACTTGGTTATTGACATGGCTGTGTAATTCTATACAGCCTCATATTAGCCGGAATTACTTATGGGCAAAGACAACTAAGGAGATATGGGATGTTATAAAAGAAACTTATTCCCAACCCCTTAATGTTGCCAGAGCATATGAATTAAAATGTGAAGTGAAAAATCTTAAACAAGGAGAGGACCAGTTTCAGTATATTTCTCTACCTTGTAGTCCCTGTGGCATGAGATTGATCACTTAGAGACTCATGAGTGGGAGAGTCCCTTGTAGTCACTGTTTACTATTTACCATTTGTCTTTTGGTAGGGATAAAGTATCTATTGTTGATGGCTCCCTGGTTCCTATTTCTGAGAAGGGTGACATCAAGTTATCAGATACTATCTCCCTGTCATTTGTCTTGCATGTTCCTAAGCTTGATACTAACCTTCTTTCAGTCAGTAGTATTACCAAGCATATGAACTGCTCAGTAACCTTCTTCCTTGACCGATGTGTTTTTCAGGACTTAGAGACGAAGAAGGTGATTGGGACTGGTTGTGAGACGAATGGGATCTATCTACTCAAGGAGAGGTTCCGTCAGGAAGAGTCAGTAGAGAATATGTCTTTTGTTTCTCAGAGTGTGAGTCCGGTTATGCCAATTTGTCTTTTTGGTCTTTAAAGAGTCAGCTTCCAGCTTTATTTGAGTCTATTGAGTTGTCTCAGTTACAGTGTGAAAGTTGTGAGTTTGCTAAGCATTGTAGAAAGCCTTATTTATTGAGTAATAAAATGAGTGATAATTTTTTTTGATATTGTGCATACTGATGTTTAGGGGCCTTATCATATCCCTTCCATGGGTGGGTACAGATATTTCTTGTTATTTGTTGATGACCATACCCATTTTTCTTGGGTTTATCTCATGCGTTCACAAGATGAGGTACCTTCCCTGACCCAAAACTCTCACCAAATGATCCTAACCCAATTTGATGCCAAGATCAAAGTTCTCAGATCTAATAACACAAAAGAATACTTTGCTAAATCATTGACATCTTATCTTCTTCATCATAGGGTTATCCACCAGAGATCTTGCCCCCATACACCTCAGCAGAATGGAGTTGCCGAAAGGAAGAATAGGCACCGATGTAACCGTTTATGGTCACGTACCATTTTTTGTGATGTATAAATTTTTTTTGGCTAAGTACCTCGTTATTTGACCCGGTGGTGACATGTCTTGGTGATGAGCTACTTGGTGGCGAACTGCCTGGTGGCGAACTGCCTGGTGAACTGCCTGGTGGCGAACTGCTTGTGGCGAGCTCCTTGGTGGCGAACTGTCTGATGGCAAACTGCCTGGTGGCGAACTGCCTGGTGGTGAGCTCCCTAGTGGCGAATTGCCTGGTGAACTGCCTGGTGGTGAGCTCCCTACTAGGCGGCCTGTGACTTAGAGAATGGTGGAGCTCCCTGGTGCAGCGCAACCCAACTGCCCTCTGCATGAGGTGGTCTTCTTTCCTTTATAGGTAGTGGGAGCTGAGAGACCTGCGAGAACTCCATCTTTTCCTCCTCTTTGTAGGCGGCGGGAGCTGAGGGACTACGAGAACTGAATCAGAGGACCCGGGGGTGTTTTTCTGGCGGGGGCTCTCCGACGCTTAAGTTAGCACTCTGATTGTAGAGAGCTTTGAAGATGATATTGGAGAAACGAGAGAGCTAGAGAGCAGGAATTACCTCCATTTTTTCCTTCCTTCATTTTTTCCCCATCCTCCCCCCATTTGGGGGGTGAGGTCTTTATATACCGGAGTCCTTGCGGGTTAGGTGGGTTGAAAGCCTCCAAACGGTAAGACTCGTCACATCACGTCAGAACCGGGGTACGGTGGTGAACTCTTCGAGGTCATCAGGTTGGCGCTTGTGTCAAGCGGCCAGGTTGTCAGGGCAGTGCCTGCGTCAGTCGACGGGTTGGTGTCTGGGCCAGGTTGTCAGGTCGGAGCCTGTGTCAGTCAGCGGGTCAGTGTTTGGGCCAGGTCGTCAGGTCAGCGCCCGTGTCAATCAGCGGGTCGGTGTCTAGGCTAGGTCGTCAAGCAGGAGATCTTCCTACGATACATCAAACTACTCCTGTACTGAGCTACCCTACAAGTGGCGAGCTGCTTAGTGGCGAGCTGCCTAGTGGCGAGCTGCCTATGCAATGCCGAGTTGTCTAAGTTGCCAGGCTATGAGGGTGAGCTGCCTGTGGTGAGCTGCCAATGGCGAGCTGCTTGTGGCTAGCCACCTGTGGCGAACTGCCTATGGGGAGCTGCCCGTGGCCAGCTGCTTGTGGCCAGCTGCCTGTGGCAAGCTGCTTATGGCGAGTTGCCTATGGTGAGCTGCCTATGGCGAGCTGCCTGTGGCAAGCTGCCTGTGGCGAGCTGCCAATGGCAAGCTGCCTGTGGCGAGCTGCTTATGGCGAGCTGCCTGAGGAGCTGCCCGTGATGAGCTGTCAAGAGGCCATACTTAGTTGGCATGAGGTACCATGTGTCACAATTCCAATGGAGGGCCAAATCTGTCATCATCAGGCACATTTTGGAAGTGGCTAGAAGTCTCATGTTTACTTCCAATGTTCCTATCCGCTTCTGGGGTGATACTATCATCACGGCGGTATACCTTATTAATCGAATTCCTTCCAAGGTCCTTGATATGAGATCTCCTTTTTCCCTTCTACACCCACGTGATGACTTGTTTTCTATTCTTCTTAAGACATTCGGTTGTACCTGCTTTGTTCAGCTTCTCGGACCCCATCACTCCAAGTTCGAATCCAAAACCTCCAAATGCACATTCCTTGGTTATGCACAAACTCAAAAGGGTTATTGTTGTTATGATCCAGTCTCAATGAGGAAGTTTGTCTCCATGGATGTCACTTTCTTTGAGGGGACACCCTATTATACTCGGATTTCCCCTTAGGGGGAGAGCAATGAGAGTGGGGGTTTGAGTCCTTGTCTTCAAGGGGAGAGAAGTGAGAGTGGGGTAGTTCCTTTACCTATTCCATTGGGTGATGAGAGCTGCAATGGTGAGGGTGGTTAGAGGGATTAGGAGTTGAGGGAGAGTTGCAATGGTGATGGTGGTCAGAGGGATCAGGAGTTGAGAGTCTATCACAGGCGGTGCAGGCAGGTTGATCCTGATCATCAGCAGTCCAGGCCAGCTCCAATCTCATCTGCAACTCCAGGTTCAGGTACTATAGTCCTAGGGCCCATAGAGGCTTCCTCTATTGTTGCCATTTCACCTCCTACAAATGATCTTGACCTTCCGATTGCAGTCCGTAAAGGGAAACGACATTGTACCACATCTATAGCCCACTGTATTTCCCATTTTTTATCATATGATTGCCTATCTCCTACCTACAGGTCCTATCTTAATTCCATTTCCAATGTCCCTATTCCAAGAACAGTACAAGAATCCATATCCGTCCCAGAATGGAAAGATGCAATGCAAATTGAGATGGATGCCCTGTTGAAAAACAACACCTGGGAGGTAGTTGATCTACCCAAATGACAGAAACCAGTTGGATGTAGATGGGTATTTACGGTGAAGCATAATGCAGATGGATCTATTGAAAAGTATAAAACTCAGTTAGTTGCAAGAGGGTTTACACAGACTTATGGCATAGATTACTTGGAGACCTTTGCCCCGGTAGCCAAGATGACCACTATTCGAGTCCTATTATCCCTTGCAACAAGTCACACTTGGCCTTTACACCAAATGGACGTGAAAAATGCTTTTCTGAATGGAGATCCTGTAGGAAGAAGTTTACATGTGTTTGCCTCCTGGATTATATGATGCAGAAATAGGTAAGAAGATCTGCTGGCTCAACAAGGCTTTGTATGATTTGAAACAGTCACCTAGGGCTTGGTTCGATAGATTCAGACTAGCCATTGTGAAGTTTGGTTATGTACAGAACCAGTCAGATCATACTCTATTCATCAAGAGGATTGAGTCCTCCTTGACACTACTAGCAGTATATGTTGATGATATTGTGATCACAGGGAATGATAGCCATGAAATTGAATCACTTAAACAACTCCTTCATCAAGAATTTGAGGTGAAAGACCTTGGTGTACTCCGGTATTTTTTGGGTATTAAGGTTGCTAGATCCAAACAGTGGATCTTTATCTCTCAAATGAAATATATCCTAGACCTGTTGGCAAAAACTGGAAAGTTAGGTGTCAAGCCTACAGATACACCAATTGAACAAAACCACAAGATTAGTACAAAGAGTGGGGAGTTTCTTGAAGACAAAGTTATATTCCAACAATTGGTAAGAAAGCTCTTATATCTCTACCTCACTTGGCCAAATATTACTTATGATGTTAGTGTTGTCAATCAGTACATGCATTCTCCCAGAACCACACATCTTCTTGTGGTAAAAAGAATCTTATATCTCTGCCCGAGTAAGGGTATACTGTTCAAGAACAATAACCACATGAAGGTGGAGATCTATACGGATGCTGATTGGGCTGGGAGTGTTGATGACAAAAGGTCTACCTCAAGATATTGTGCCATTATGGGAGGAAACCTTGTCTCCTAGAGAAATAAAAAACAATGTGTTATCTCCCGATCAAGTGCTGAAGCAAAGTACAGGTCCATGGCCAACGGAGTGGTTGAAATCCTATGGCTAAGATCTCTACTTGAGGAGTTGGGTATTGAGTATGAGAAGCCCCTGATGCTATATTGTGATAATCAAACAGCCATTAATATAGCACATAATCCAGTGCAGCATGACAGAACCAAACACATTGAAATTGACCGCCATTTTGTACGAGAGAAAGTCTCATCTCAAAAAGTATGCCTCACTTACATTACATCCAATATGCAACTAGCAAACATCCTCACTAAAATCGTATCAAGAAAGAAGCTAGAAGCAGATCTATTCAAGTTGAGAATGATCAACATTTACTCCCAACTTGAGGGGGAGTGTAAAGAACATTGATGTGGGCCCCATAGTTGTGGTCTCACTCTGTCCGTAGGGTAGAATGTATCTAGTCATAGCTGATGGTCAATTTATTATTCTGTTATTCTATTATTTACTTTTCAATTTTATATTGTTATGTGTTATGATGTAAACACCAAAGGGCTGATGTGTCCTTTCATGTAACTAGCATAACATATAAATATTAAATTGAAGTGGCAACGGCAAAATATTGAGATTCTATTCTACTCAAAACCCGTGTTCTACTGCTCTCTCACCACTCTTTCTCCTCTTTCTTCTTCACTTTCTCTTCTCTTCAAACCTGAAGTTTCTCAATGATCAAGACTCATAGTAGTCTTGAACACCTACAATATTAATCCCTTGGTCATACTTTCTATCAGTTTCCTACTTCAGGTAATAATCTTTTGCTCATAGGAACTAAGCAATAGAGTTGAAAATGATGAACTTTATGGTACTTTCCGTTGGCAGAATTAAAATTTGGCCAGTTGATATATATGAAACCTTGCAATCATCCATTCAAGATTAAGGCAGGACTACATGAACTTTTACACGATATGAAGATAAAACAATGCATCTTCTTTAAGCAGCTAAAGCTATGTTTGGTTTGAGGAAAAAGTAGGGAAAGGAAAGGAAAGTTAGGGAAACCTTCACAAATCTTGTATAGGTTTCCCTACCTTTTCTTTCTTTTCCCTACTTTTTCCTTCAAACCAAACATAGCCTAAAGGTGCATTGCTAGGAATAAGAAAGAAAGAGCTTACATGCAACTGTCTCCCCAAATCTGAGGTAATTTGTAGCCAAAATGGATCTGATAAGTGGATGCAAAATCACGTATTTAGCTGAATCTGCAGGTCTCTCTAAAGTTCAAGCCACAGAAAAAAAAAAAAAAAAAAACATAGTAACACCAACTCCTTTTGTGCATATCAATGATAGAATTTAGCATGGGAAAAAGAATGGATGAAAATAAACTCATCAATTTCAAAGGTTTTATTGCAAAATGGCAAAACCAAGTAGGGAGGTTAAATAGCTAAAGAATAAAACTGTTATAGAAAAAATTCTTTCCAACTACATCAGTATCTTATTCAAATTAGACTTCATAAGACATGGAATATATGTGCTCGGGTTAGTTTGCCACTCTTAACATATGCCTAAAGAATCCTTTTGAGTCAAATGCATTGTGATTTTAGTGACATTCTTCTTGTGATTTTGTCAATTCACTCACTTTGAAAGTGTGAAAACATGTGGTTGAGTCAGAGAGGTGCTACTTTGTGCAAAAAATACTGCAGGCTAGGTCTATCTAAGTCCACCTCTCCCAAGACCCCATATAGCTAGCTGGGCAAACGTTGGGTAATGGCCAATTGTGATAAACAACAATGGACTGATTGCAAACTTCTAGCAAAACAACTAGAAATCAAATGGCACTACCATGCTATTCGTACAGTAGTGGATCAGGGTATGCAACGAGCAGAAGTCATGATAAACAACAATGGACTGATTGCAAACTTCTAGCAAAACAACTAGAAATCAAATGGCACTACCAATTAGTGGCTTAAATGTAAAGAAGACAAGGACTGGGAAAAGGGGCTTGCCTACTATGGATCCCACACTACACCCCCATGGGTCCCATACTACCCTCCCCCCCCCCAAAAAAAAAATAAATAAATAAATAAATAAAGTGAACTGAAAATCTACAATTTTAATTACTAATGCTATGTTCGGTTTGAAGGAAAAATTAGGGAAAAGAAGGGAAAGGTAGGGAAATCTTTACAAAACTAGTGTAGGTTTCCCTACCTTTCCCTTCTTTTCCCTACTTTTTCCTTCAAACCAAACATAGCCTTAGGGAATGCCCCTTAGTTGACCTATGCCTGTTTGAAAAGCTTCAGCTATCCCTGTCTTTCTTTGATAAAGAACTGATACAGTCCTTATAAGCTTCCTCCTCCAAATGAAATTTAATGGGGTCCATAGAGACCATGTCTTCATCCATAGTATCCCCCAAAAAAAGTTGGATAATATGAAGAGAAAAACACGGGCCTCAATACCATATTCCACTCTTGAAAACAAGTAAATACAAGTATTCTCCCACCTCTGAAAAAGGAAAGACAAAGAGCCATGCAGGTGATCATATAGCAATAGTGCATAAAATAAAAGTGCATTTCTTCTAGCAGTATTTCAGAGCTTAATAGCATAGAAAGAGAGGCTACCTACACAAAAGATGACTTCTGTTCTGCAAGTCAATTTAAATAAGCTGGATTTTCAAAGCCTAACCTAACTCAATGGTGTAAAGCACCCACCAAACCCTAGTGGGAGTAGTTGGTTTTGAGTTCATCCTCACCAGCTTGCAGGGCCAGACAAATAAATAATAAAAACTGAGCATGAAAGTAGAAATACAAAGCTGTTTGCTACTGTTTAATAAGAACAACAAACAATATAGCCAGCTAACTTGCTGGTAAGGTCTCTGGCTGGTTGTAGCACTAGAAGAAACTTGGGATCAAATAGAAAGTTGTTTGTTACTGTTTAATAAGAACAACGAACAATTTTGCCAGCTAACTTCCTGGTAAGATCTCTGGCTTGTTGTAGAAGTAGCAGAGACCTCGGATCAAATCCTGCCTTCACTGGGGTTAGGGGGGGTCTTGGGGTTTTGGGGGAGGGCTATCCCCATTTTGTAGACCATTTTCCTATGAAAATAAGTAAAAAAAAAAAAGAAACAATAATTTAATAGCCAATATAAACTGTGAATACTGACAGTGTAACTGACACTAAATATGAACAACTGAAATCCTTTTCAATGAGAAATCTAGCAATGATGGATCTATCCTATGAAAGTTAATTAACTTATAATTCATTTTCGTTATATCATTCTTATCTTACTCAAGAGGATTGACACAAGACAAGGGTCTAAAATTTCTAAAAAACATAAGACATCCTCCACGGATCTTCCTCTAGAAAATAAAACCAAACAAATAAGTTACCACATTCCCCTCCCACAGCCACCTTATCCATACCACGGTCTGGTAAATTCCACCTTTACCAGACCAGAATAATCTATATTAAATTAGGAACAGACATGTACTATGTCAGGCAGATATGAAGTTTCAGACACCCTTAAAACCAAAGTATGATAGTCATAGAATTTATTTGAGATACCATGATTTATTTTTAAGCAATATAGCACATCATTACTAAGATAATGTATTTGGCTAAGCTTCTGCTTGACTAAATTTAATTAAGCCATACTCCAACTATTTTGGACAGGCTACAAGAATCCTGCTATGCAATTCGTTTTGTCTGGGTTCATCTCCTCAATCCAGTTGTTAAGCCCTTTCCTAGTGCTTCAATTAGCATCCTTCTTGGCCTTCTAGTCGTCTTAAAAGAGCCTTAATCTTGGACCTTGGAGGAGTATTTTCTTATCATATGACCTATTGGATATTGGAGCTAACCCTAGGTTCCCATGTATCCTTAAGTTTCTAGTTTTTCCCTTCCTACAATTTCAATAAGTCCATTAACCCATTCTTAATGTTAAAGCTGACCATAGAGGTACCTCCAAAACAAAATATGGCAGAAGCATGTAAACAATTGTATACAATAAATAAAAGATGCATGCAAGAGTATACTACTTCGCATTTTATTCGTCTCACAAACATATGAATGTGTCTTTCCTTCACAATAAATTCCCTATAGTTTCACCAATGCAACGATTACATTGTAGAAACTATACAATGAACATAATGCTTTCTCCAGTCACAGAGGTGGTCATTGTGTCTAGCTTCAGGTACATATATCTTTTAGTAAATCCCGAAATGGAATTACATGGCATCAGGAAAAAAGCATGAGAATAAAGTATTAATGGTTATATATGTTAATGCTTCATTTATAATGGGACACAAGTAAATCAAGTGATTGCTGATAACCATTTATTAGAAAACATAATAAATTGAAAAAATAATGAACAAGGGAACGTTAGTGCAGTGTGCGAACCTAATTGACAAGCATCCAAGATTCACAAGAATGATAAGCTCAAAACATGAATATCTGTCTATATATAAACAAGACAGAAACAAGCATACCTCTACATCAAGTTAACAATACACCCAGCTCCTGTGACATGAAAAAAGTTGGAATAAAAAACCAACCAACATTATGTTCTTTCGGCTGGAATAAGTTAGCCTATCTGTTCTGTAAGGTTATCTACATTCTTATCTTTATGTTCCACCAAAGTATCCCATTATCAGCTGGCTTATTTTCAATCTTTCTGACATCAGCATCCCTCCTTTCTGACTGTACCTCCTGTGTATCAGATGAACCAGGAGTCTCAGTAAGAAACTGCTCCCAGAATAAATCATTCACCCCTGTTGGCTGTGCAGCAGTCATGCTTCCTGTCACCCGTTCTGTAGATGCCTGAACCTCAGAAGCAGCAGCAGGCTTGGAATTCATATCAATTCCAGGAGCTCTTGACCGTGTATCTGCATTAAACTGAACAGAAGAAATAACCATGCTTTCCCCATGACTTGTAGATCCTGCCAATTCTGGAGATGAATGAATATCTCTAGAATGAGGTGAAGATTGACATAATTCGGGGGACTCTGTCTGCATATTTATGTCTGGGTCTCCAGATGATGCATGCATTTCTGTAAGAACAACTGTAGAAGGTTGCATAGCCACTCCAACAGGGGACATTTCCTCCCCTGAAGCTTGGCCAACCCCATTTAGAAAGGTTTCCCAAGAATTTAACGATGATTCCAAGTTTTCAAATGGCTCTATGTTTATTACTGGCATAGATACAGCATCAGGTCTCTCCCTCTGGAAGGTCACCACTTGGTTCTCCTCTATGTCCGCTTCACCATATAAGTAATCAAGCTTCGGCAACCTTCTTTTCTTATTATAGTTTTCTGAATCTTTCATGAGATTTGAAGCAACCCCAGGTTTCTGCAGGACTTGACACAAGAAAGCCATCATTTGCCGCTGGCGTTGTTGCAACTGATGCAATTTTTGCTCCAAGGACTGCATTTGTGACTCAATCCCTTGCTGCTCCTGTGTATGCCTCTGTAGGTCCAAAATAAGTTTGCTCTTTTCATGCTTCAACTTTTCAATTTCCTCTTCAAGCTCTTGCCTTTCTGATTCAGTTAATCCAGTAGAATTTCCATGTTGATTCTGTTGGGAATGGCTGTGAATTGGCTTGCGTCTATGGATATTCTTCAAAAGGTGTCTTTGGCCTCTTATAAAATCCTCGTTCCCAAATTCCCATTGATCAGGATCAATTTTTCTAAAACCCTGGTTGAAAAGGGAATACAGTTGAATTTAAACAAGAGGAATAACTAGATCGAAAAGGAAAACCTTTGATTTGAAAAGAAGAGGAAATAAGCAACAGAACCCAGGGAACGCTAACCCAAATTAAACAAAACATACTTCGACATACTTACATACGTATTGAGCTGCCTAACGAAGCTGGAGAAATTGTTATGCTTGAAGTACTTGGGCAACAAATCCCTTGCAAATTCTGGCGGATTCCACACTACGAAACTGTTGCCATTTTCACTCCATGAGACAATAGAGTTGGTGGGTAGATCATCCACCATTTCATATGTCTTCGTAAGAAAAGGAGGCGGCGCACTGGAGCTGCCCTGAGACCCATCCATCCTAAATTCAAACCCCTAAACTCAACCTCCAAAATCCAAAAACCAACAAGATAATACCATCTCCAACCTCCCAACGAAAATTTCACCCAAAATAATCAAACTCCCAACCTTCTTACCTCCCCAACATCAACACGATGAACCAGTAGCCGCTTATTTCTCACCAAAGCAATCTAATCCAATCAACCAAAGCCTTCAACAATGGATCTGAACAATAACAAATAAAACCAGGTCACAGAACTCAAGAATCTCATTAATTTCCCAAATAACGGAAATTAAGTAATCGAAAACTTCAGATCAGCGAGTTCTGCCTTCGAGAAAACAAAATCCACCTGAAATTACAGTTAAAAAAACCAGTTCGTCAGAATTGAAACCCTAACCACCTTGTCTTCATCACAGCAGTTCTGCCATAATTCAAACCAGACAGCCAACTTTCTCTACCCGTTTTTTCGTTGACCAACTCAACACTCAGAAAGCCGCCAGAGAATAGTCATTGAAACAGTAAAGTTGGTCAAAATGAAAGGCAGAAACCACCTCAGAAGCTTCCAGTATAACAAATAGACAAAAATAGAAGAAGAAAATCCAAAAGAAAAACAACGAAACACAGTAACCAAAACACCGTTGCCTTTTCACAGAGAGGCAAAAAAGATTAAAGATCCGCTCTTTTCTCTGGCTAACCTCGAAAACAACGAGGATACAAAGAGAAAGAGGTCAACTGGTCATGGCACCCTCTCCGCCATGAAAGGCAAAAGTGAATTTGCAAAGGAGCTCCGAAGTCGAGGACCCCGACTGCTGAGACTCCGAAGCAACTCTCTCTCTCTCTCTCTTCGCGGGCTTTATCCTAATCAAGGTATCGATGACTCAAAGTCAGAGTAAACGAGCTTCCCTGATCTGTAGTGATCTGTAGTCTCTAATAGACGCTCGGAAGCAAAATTACCACTCCCTCTCTGTCTCTCTCTCTCTGGGAGTTGGTAAGGAAACATCATTTACTTGACAAGTGGCAAAGCCTTAAGAAGGCTGAGGCTGGAGGCTCTTCGGTTCAAACATCAAACTTGGTGTCTGGACTCTGGTCTCCGGATCAGAGAAAGAAGACACCACCACCAAGCCGATTCTTTCTGTTCCCATTTTGGGTTCGATTCGGATCGTTTCGGGTTTGTTTGGCCAGCTCTGGGTGGGCTGTTTCATTCTTGAGTTGGGTTGGGTACGTGGGTAATGGGTTAGCCCTGGCCCCTGGCATCAAGCAAAGAAGGAACGCTGTTACGCTGATGGGAATGGATGTCATCGGGTCGGTTTTAGTGGTAAACCTGCAATGACCCGCCATAATCATGGTTGTGATTGGGTTCAGACTAAGGCAAAGCGGTGCTGAACTCGACCCGTTGGCGGGTATTATTGTCGAATACTTGGGTTAAATACTCTCTTATACTTATCGGGGTTTGGTCGGGACAACAAAGTGCTTATCACTTCGGTTTGGCTTTGGATCAACCAACCCTGACACGTTGGTATCCGTACTGATGGAGTTGAACCTGTATCCAACTACTTCCATGAGACTGTAATGCTCTGGAATCTAACTGTTTGGTGAGAGAGAGCAATTGAATCCAGACTTCCTCCTCACCGCTGTGGATTGGGTCCCTGATCCGTTTATTTTTCCCTATGGAGTTGGAATTGTATCCTCCTTTGTCGTTTGATATTTGGTGAGATAGAATTGGATTCAGATTTCCTCTAGAATCCTTCTCTCAACCACTTAGTGGTGCATTGGCATACAAAGAAATGTTTCAAATGTGTGAATGCAAGGTACTGTGATGGGCCTAAAGAGAAAATCCAAAGTGAATAGAATTCCATGAAATTAGCTGATTTTTTGGCTATTCATGAGGTTATGATTTAAACACAAATAATTTAATCATAGATATCACATTTAACAAAATAGAATGGTGAAATAGGACTCATATAGCTGATCCAAATATTAGGGATAAGGTTTAGACGATGATGATTTACAATTCATTGATTCTGACTCTAATGTTTTCCTTTGGATCACTAATTTTTTATGATTTTTAATGGCATATTTTATTCAGTATTCAGTACTTTTGCTTACTTTTACTATTTATTCTGTCTTTAAGCAATATTTGTGCAGTGGGTCTTAACCTGCAGCACATAAATAGACCTGGCTAACCTCTCCAAATTATTATTTTCTAGATGCTTTCTCCATAAGGTAATGCTCTTCAAACAAATGGAAGTGGTACTTGGACCTGAAATTCATTATAATCATGAAAAAGAAAAGGCTATAACCGTTAATGATGAAATGAAAAGTAAAATAACTGATAAAAGTGAAAAGTAAGATGGAGAAATACCCATATACACAAATGTTATTCCTTTGTTTTCTATGCCACGAATGGATGGAGTATACTTTTAGGTAAAATGTAGGAAAAATAATTAAATTAGAAGCAATAAATATTGAGAGGCTTTTTTATTATTTTTTTGGGAATTCTTATAATATATCTTCATCTACAATTTTCTTATTTGTCATTCTATATATGAACACAACAAGAACATTACTATATTTATTTTGTTTTCAAGGCTCATCATCTTGAGTGCAAATTCAAATATGTAAAGTGCAAAATCTTGTATTTTGTGTTCTTAAACTTTACATTTGTAGCTAAGTGAGGGGTAGTGTAGTTGGTGTGTTGGACGAATTGTCCTATGAGGTGGTGCGGTTTGGAATCCCATTTCTCTAAGAAAATAGCCGGTGATGTGATGTTGTACTGTTCACTTAAAAGAGTAACAATCCCTATGGGTGATCAGTCACTGATTACTACCAAAAAAAACTTTAAAATTTGTAGTGTACATATTTGTTTTTGCTCTCCTTCCAAACTAAGCCCTAAGAGCAATTTTACATTTCAAAAATATCATCATTATCGTCTAAGCCTCATCTCAACTATATACAGCCGGTTACATGAATCTCATTTTGCCATTCCCTTTTGTTTAGTGTCATCTCCGTTGTTAAATTGTTAATACTCAAATAATTTCTTACTACTTCAAACCATATCCTTTTTTATCCCTAGTCCTTTTGCCCCCTTTAACTTGCAACAACTTTTTATGTGTTGTAAACAGTCTTTTATGCACATGACCAAATCATATCTTATCCTACTTTCTGTTAGTTTATCCCTTATTAGAGTTATTCTTAGATTCCTTTGAATGATTTCATTTCCAATTTTATCCTTTCTAGTTTTTCCATTCATTTGTCTCACCCCGCCCGGTTGACATTCCTAAAATTGAGCCTAAAGCTGAATTTGGAAGGAGTGCAAATACAAATATGTATAGTGCAAAACCTTGTATTTTTGTATTTGTACTCTTTCCAAACCAAGCCTAAGTTGTGCTTGGTTGCAATGCAAATAATTTTGCACTGATGCAAAACCATGGCAGTGCAAATGATTTGAGTATAAATTCTTACCTATTTTTGTTCCAAAGTTTAGCTTATTATGTATGATTGTAGTACAAATGAAGTAAATTAAGATATGAAGCAAAATAAGTTAAAACCCAAAATAAAACTAAACATTAATTCACATGTTTTTTTTTTTTTTTTACATTTGCACTCCCACGCATTTTTATTAGTGCTAGCTTATTTTGTTTGGTTGCAGTATAAATGAAGTAAATTAGGACATGAAGTAGAATCAAGTAAAATCCAAAATAAAATTAAACAAGAATTTGCATTTTTTTACATTTGCATTCCCATATATTTGTTCTAGTGCAAATAAATTTGCACTGCAACCAAGCACAGCCTAAGGAACAAATGATGTTCAAATGTTGGTTATTGTGCACTCTTTCCATAAAAAGCATTGCTCATTGTCTTTCTACCTTGAGACTGAACTGGTTGAGGTGTTTGAGATTCTAGACTAATGAAGTAATTGTCTTCTACCTTTAGATCTAAGCACATTCTTGTCTAGTTAGTTCTTTGCTTTCAGTCATTGTTTCCTTCTATCATACTCTTTTTTTCTTTGAAGATAATCAGTTCAGTCTCAAGGTAGAAGACAATGAACAATGTCTTATTTGAAGGGTAATTTTGATGTTTTCAATAGATAATTGATGGTCTTAATGATAGGGACCAACTTGACACTTTTTGAAAGTTTAAGTACTGCAATGACATGTTTGAAAGTTCAGGTACTAACTTGACACTACCCCTAAAAACAAGTAACCTATCTAAGAGGGCTTTTTCAAGACGAGAGTGAGAGCTATCTAACTTATTCATAAGCCGAGTAGTCCGATGGGTGGGCCCATCCCAATCTGTTTTTTATCAAGCTTGGATAAAGTTTTGGACATGTGGGTTTGTACTTTCTCAAATAAGTCCGACTCAATAATATTATATATAATAAAAATATAATATGTATTATATTATGACACATTATTAACAATAAGTATATAATTAATATTATGACAAATAGGCACCCTATACTTTAAGTTGAGTGCCAATTTAGTACCCAAACTTTGAAATTTGACAATCTAGTACTCAAACTTTTGAAATGCGACAATCTAGTATCTACCGTTAATGGACCGTCAGTTATGTATATCACATGACCTCATGTTTGATTTAAGACTTTTGGAAATGCCAAAATTATCCTTGAAAATAAAACACATTGTTCATCATCTTCTTTCTCAAGAAAATGAAAAAGAGCCCAAGTCAAGTTCTCAACAATCCAGTTCAAGCCATCTGATGAAAACACAAGAGCTAGGGCTGCCGCTGGCTGCCACCATGGTTAGAGGGAGGGGTGGTGTTCTCAATTCACCACCGTAGCTGCTACCATGGCCCACATTTGACGCTCCTGATCAAGAGAGAAAAAGAGAACTACGATGGAGGCGGAACAGAAACTGTGGAAGAGGAGAGAGAAAAAAGGGTGCTCATTGGAATAAACACGAGAGAGACTTGTTATTGAGCTTCCCATGGCACATTTGTAATCAATAGCTCCTTTAACTACTCAAATGTGCAACGGTGAGACACGGCTTGCTTTCCCTCATCCTGCTGCTGCTACTGTTGTTTCATGAGAGATGTTTCATGATTATCACTTTCACTAACATTTGAGTTTCTTCTATTACTTTTGGCCTTAGAAACAAGTACCCTTGAAGAAACTGTTTCAATTACACTAATTGAACACTTACAACTACACAATAACGGTGTGATTATAAGTGGGTATTTGATGAATTTGGAAGCTCTAGACCATTGACCATGCTTACTCTTATAAGTGAAACTCCTTTTCTTTTTGTTTTGTGTGCTTGTGTCTCGTACACCTTTATAAGTTTCAATCCGTGGAGAGAAAGATGAGTATTGTTCTTCCACTTCCAAATTTGATGGAAGCCGGACTAAACCATTCTTCTTCCATGGCCCAACGAGGAAGTTCATGGAAGACTGAATGGGGGGTTTGCATGTTTGTGTTTAAAGTTGTAGGATCATGAGTGCACTGTGGATATCATCTAACAACCATGGTTTTTAAAAACGAATCGGTGACTGAACCGGTTAGGGGTTTGGTTACTGGTTTGAATGGTCTGACAATTCGACCCGAACGACCGGCCCATTCTGACAAAAAAAATAAAAAAATTTAAAAAATTAGAAAATAGTCAAAACCGTTCGAATGGTTAATTGGCCGATTCAATGGTTTGCTGATCAAAATCAACGGTTTTGGAGAAAAAGCGGTTTTGGAGGAAAACAGAACCAATTAGGTGACCGGTTCCTAGTTTTTCCAATCCAACCGTCCGGTCTGGTCCGGTTTTGAAAACCATGCCAACAACGTCGATTGTAGCTCCAACACTTTTGAGTTTACCATTTGTGTTTGCGTTTGCTGGGATGGGTTGCCCGAGTGTTTTGCGTGACTATAGGTGCTCTAGTCACATTCTATTCCTACAATCTGCTCTCCCTGGTGCTCAAACACCATTGATGGAGCGCAATCCGGCCGGTCTTAGCTGTCAACGATTTCGCCTCTGACTGGAGCGACGGGGAGCCTGAAACGGAAAAGATGAGGAAACTCCGGGGGAACCCGATGAGATAACTCCGAAGCTCAAGTTAGTACTCTCAAAGGCAAAGTATAGACCAAATGGCGTAAAGTTCACATACCTTGTTGTTGGGGGTAGAGGGCCTTTTATAACCACTTCGCGCACTCGCTCCGAAGCCCTTGTCAGGTCGGGTATGATTACCCTTGCTTCTGTCAGTTCGGGCGTCGTCCTTTCTGCTAGGACAGAATCGTCACTGTTTTTTGTCGGAACCGTCTCTGTAACTGGAGATGGCGGTGTCAGGAGGCGGTGGCAGGTGGCCGTTTGGAGTGCAGCCATCAAGCATCAGATCCCAAGTCGGTCAGGTGCGTCATGCTTAGGTATGGACTTCCTCGGTGTCAGGCATGGTACGATTTGTTTGGTTTTGGTGTCTTGAGGGCGATGCGGTGGAGTGGAGAGCGAAGCCAAGTCTTGAGTTCGGAGAAATGTCCTGTATTGCTATAAGACAAGGCAGTTCGGTGAGGTGTGTCCCGAACTGCTATAAGGCAGGCCAGTTCGGCGAGGTGTCCCGAACTGCTACAAGGCAGGCCAGTTCGTCGAGGTGTGTCCCAAACTACTATAAGGCAGGCCAGTTCGGGTTACTGTCTGACTTGGGGCTGAAGGGGGAGTTCGGGCTCCTAGTAGGGAGTTCGGACCGCTGGTTTCTCCCCTTGGTGCTCGCGTCTTAGGCGTGCTTTTGTGCCGAGTTGTTGCCTTTGCCACGTGTTGCGTAACTGTGAGGTCGGGCCAAATTTTCCTTCATCAACCATGAACAACTTTTTCAATGCAACTTCGTTTCAAAGACATGAACAATGGCAACGATAGTTTTAATTTCCTCACTTAATGCTTCTCTCTCTTGATTTCCATAATCGGTAAATCAGAGAGCAACAAAGCTTCTGCTTCATCTTGTTCTTCTGCTTTCTTATATTTGAATTCTTATGTTTTGGAAGTTTGGATCGTTGTGTTTTATTAATAGATGGTTAATAAAGAAAATTAAATGATATTTAAAGAATATTTGTGTCTTTTCCCATCACACTTAACGGTGAGTTAACTCAAGTAATAAATAATAAATCATAGCAAAATAAAAGTTCGGATAGTATCGCATTTTAAAATTCGAATACTAAATTGACACTCGGCCTAAATTACAGGAAACCTATCGAAAAATTTTCCTTAATGTATCTGTACAAATCAGGCTTCTTGGTCCTGATTTTCCTGTACATTTTCAAAAGAGACAAAACCCGGCCCGTCAAGTGTCAGCTGGTCTGGAGTCTTGACCCATCTACAATTGCAGAATTGCATAAAAGCACGGGGGAAAGGGGCTCATGCGATCTCTGAAGCTCTATTTAATATTTATGTTCTCAACGGTTTACACTTGACAGTCCCACCCAGTGTTAGACATGCACATGTTATTTCTAGCAGCTCCGGAGTCCCTCCAACCCTAATGGTTCTCCATTAATGCTTACTCTGTAGTCTCATGGTTGCCTCTACAGCCAGTATTGTTCTCATCCTCCAAAAACCCTCTGTACACATTCAAGTATGGCTTCGTACAGAACCCTTCGCTCCTTTCACCTCTATAGGCATCTCAGACCGCAAAGCACATCAACGTTAGTTAGAAAACCTCTATATACATCCTCCACCGCTCATTCCAGCTTGTCAGATTTTCGGAAATCTTGTCCTTGTTTTAAATCATTCAAGTTTAGTTCAATCACTCGGAGAACTATTTCAGCTTCTGCCCACGTCGAAGAACGCTCCGAAACAGAATCGACTGATTCAGAGAGCGATGAATCGACTAAGAAGTCCGAAAGCATTCGGAGAAAGATTGAATGCGTGACGAAACTAGAGAAGGAGAAAAAACCCCTCGATGTTTTCTTCAAAGAGGCTGTCGGGTTAAGTGAAAATCCCAAAGAACGCGATTCTTCGGAGGCGGAGGAATTGGAGGACGACGAATTCTCTGATGGTTCAGAGTTGAAGGAAATCGAAGAATTGAAGAAGAAATTACGGAAATTGGAGAATGAGGTGAGGAGTCTCAAAAGGAGTTCGAAGGAGAAAGCGAAGAAGAAGAAATCGCCAAAGAAAGAAATAGGCCCGCCCCCAAATGATCAAAATAAAGCCAGGAGCTTGTATTCTCTTTTTGCAAATGACAGAACATCTATACATTTGGAAACTGCCGAGGTCAAGAGACATCCCAACAAGGAACTTTCATCAGAAGCCAGACCTCCTCGGAAAGAGCTTTCACAACAAGTTAAGCCTCCTCAGAAAGAGCTTTCGCCCGATATGGTTTTACTGGTGGGTCGTTTGTACGAGGAAGGGTACCTAAATAAGGCAAATTTCTTGCCGGAAAAGAAATTAGATCTCAGTTGTTTCTCCAGTAGTTATTCCCGCAGTTTCTTAGTGTCTGCAGCTAAAATGTTCGGTGGGAACCATCAAGAAATCGCTAGGTAAGTTCCTTTTCCCATTAGTGGCTGCTTAGTGAGACTGTTTTAAACATTACAAATCCTCTGTCTTCAATTTCTCCTTTTTTTTTTTTTTTTTTTTTTCAATTTGATAGGCGCTCTTAATTCTTCACTGGAAAGTTGGGTAATTTGAAATCATATGATATAAACTTATGTACATAGGATTACAAATCCTCTTTCTGTTTTAAGCATTAGTGACTTCTTAGAAAAGACCGTTTTAAGCATTACAAATCCTTTGTCTTCAAATTCTCCTTTTTTTTTAATTTGATAAGCGCTCTTAATTCTTCACTGGAAGTTGGATAATTTGAAATCATGTGATATAACTTTTAGAAACTTATGTATATAGGATTTGTTCTAGATTACAATATGGAGAAAAGCAGCACTTAAATGGTTCAATTGATTTATATTCTTATCTTTCATTCTTGGTTAAAACTTTCATTTGAGTTTAACTTTCTAATATTTCTGAAAATACTAAGGGCAAGTTCATGTTTAGCTAAAATTTATTACTGCCATAATGGCAATTTATTTCTTACTTATGATGATACCATTATGGAATCTTGAACTTGTTCTATGAGACTCAATCATTAGATGTCTAAGAAAACTAACCATGTGAAGAATAACATTACGAATGATCTTGTATGAAACCATGAGTTCTGACAAAATAAGTAATATTATTTCTAGGATATTGTTCAGAATATCAGATGCCAGAGAGGAAGTAGAAAGAGGTATGGGGAAGTTAGTAGGTAGTAGCAATCGTAATTGAGGCAACATTGGTGTTGTTCTTGATTGATGGTAATATTAACCCAAGTTCTTGATATATATTCATTCATGCCTAGGAGTCTAGAAAACAAGGAATGAATGGTCACATAGCAGTACGAATTGGGTGGGTTGGATGAATTGAGCACTTTGACCTTTCACAGTATTTACTATTATTTAACATGAATTGGCCTAGAATGAATGATCAATTATGATGGGACTGGGACCATGCATGGTGTAGTGAGAATGACATCGTGACTATGCTCTATGAAGCTCTTAATTTCAATATCTTTCTTTGTTTTGTCTTTTTCCTTGTATAACTAAAAGTGTGCAAGTTAGGTTGCCACATAATGGGTCAGGAGTTGTTAAGTAGCACCATAGTTGTTAAGGTACCTTGGCGGTTCTAGGTGATAGTGGGATGCCTAGTCACCCAGGACACCCTCGCAATTCTCTCCTGCCACACTACCCAAAAACACAATCTGAAGAGTCATTTGCCAAATGACCTTTCCTTTCCTACTCAGCCCTTGCAAATTCCAGCCCTTCAAGAATATTTCCAGCAAATCAGGACAGCAACCTCTAAGAGCAAAACATCTGAAAATTTTGCTCTAGATTCATAGATGAACCTGCAATGAATCAGTAAATGGTTCATTTATTCCACCCTTTCAATACACAGGGTACAATATGAGGAGTCAATCAAAACTCCTCTCTTCAAAAGGTTGTCTTTTATAAAAAACGTATCAATTTCAACAGGTTGTCTTTAGTGAGAATCTTATCTAAGTAAGTGGCCCATACGAGAAATCCTACCTTGTAAGGTATTTCCTTGCACCACACTGTATTAGATGGGAACCCCACATTTTCTTGTATCATTATCCTATTCTATAGCGGAGCAGAATTAAGAAATTAGTAGATATTAAGCCTTAACCATTAAGTTACCATGTTTTAGTGGATTCTGAATTTCCTAGATGGAAAGGAAGTCATTTGATTTCTCTCGAATTCGATGGAGCAAAATTTGATTTCTTTCCTACCCGCACAATTTAAATACAACCTTAGACTATGAGTAGCCTATCACCCTATCTATAAGCAACACAGTATATAAAATCTAAAATTTATCATGACTTTATCATCATCAACCAATCATTGACCCAACTATGTCGGGTCAGCTATATGAATCCTGTTTTGTCATTCCAATCTGTTTAGTGCCATATGCATTATGAGTGCTTAAATCATTTCTTACTACAACCCATGCCCTTTTTGTCTGCCCCTAGCCCTTCTAGCCCCTTCAACTTGTAATAGATTGTTTCTTCTCATGGGTGCTGTAGATGGTCTTCTATGCATGTGATTGAACCATGTTAGTCTACTTTCTCTCAATTTATATGTACCCTACTGATCATTTTTCCTACTATTCCTTCTTTCATATTAATAAAAAATTCTAAACTTATTAAAACTTCAAGGTACTAACAAACCAAAGGTTGAATTTTGTCCATTTTTCTGATATGCTTGTATTAAATGTACTAAAAAGTATGATTTGGGGCAGACCCTCCATACAAAAGGATCAAGTATAGAATTTTAGAACATTTGCATATACCCACCCCCACTATAAACCAATGTTTTAAAATGCAGAGGCGTGATGCACGGCATTCCACTACCTAGAGGCATGAGGCATAGTTAAGAACATAAGAGGCATAAGCTTCCTTAAGAGGAGGGGGATGAGGAGGAAGAAGTAGGAAGAAGAAGGTGTGAGCCTCCTTCCCTTCGCTTTTCTTTTCTTTCTTTTCTCTTTTTTTCTTCTCTTTCTTTCTTTCTTTCTTTTTTCCCTTCACTTTCTTTTCCTCTCCTTTCTTTTTGCTTTCTTTTTTTTTTTTTTCTGTCTTCTTGTATGAGGTGTGTGTGAAGCACATGAGGTGTATGCCTTTAGCATGTCTCAGGAAAAAGGTGTATGAGGCATACACCTCAAAGATATCAATGCTTCCTATGCCTTTTAAAACACTGATATAAACTGAATATTATGTTTTCTTGTCATTGCAAAAGTTGGAAAATTGAAGACCTTTAGTCCACCTACGAGGCCACTTTTATACTTGGCATACGAAATTCCTGGGAATAACCAATCATTGAAATGACCCATAGTACACCTGAATTACTACAATAAAAGCAGTATTTTAAAAGCGCAAGGGCCAATTTGTGCTTGAGGTGCAAGGTGAGGCACACACCTTTTTAAGCAGGGCGCAAAATTACAAAAAAAGAAAGCCAAAATATCAAAAAAGTCAGAAATTTAAGAAAATGCCAAAAAATAAAAAAAGTATTAAACATAATGTTAATAAAAAAATATAAACAAAATTTAAAATAAATGTTTTAAAAAACCTGTTATCTAAAATTAAAATACATAAACATAACATGTAAAGCGTATTCAAGTGAAAATTTAAAAATAAAAGCAAACATATAAAGCATTTTTAAGCATGTAAAACCCACAATCTCTTTTTTTTTTTCCTTAATTGCATTGCTTCAAGTAGCTAATGTGATGTAAAACATATTGCATTCTTGATTCTATGAGTCGCCCTTGTACCATGTCCTTCGAGGCAAGCCTGAACAAGTCTATATTAGGTTCTAAATTCTTATTTTTCACATAAAAAATAATGATTTTATAACTTTCATTGCCTTTTAAGAAGATATTTTATTGCAATGAATGAATGAACAACTGAACAACATTAGCAAATGGGGGGTTCTAAGAATTTCAGACCCTAATATAGACTTGTTTAGGCTTGTCTTGAGGGGTGTGGTCGGGGGTTTGTTAGATTAAAAAAAAAAAGCAAAAAGCACAAAATTTTAAAAAGGCGCATGCTTGGGCTGAGGCGCAAAGCGCATCAGGTGTACGCCCAGGCACACCAGGCGTGCGCCTTTTGAAAGGGGTGCACCTAGGACCTAGACGACGCGTATACCCCAAAATATGCCTTGCGCCTCAGACACACCTTTTAAATCACTGAATAAAAGTTAAAAGCTTAAGTTGTTAGGTGAAGTCCCTGAATAGGTTTTTATTCTCTAACAAAAAGGTTAAACTATTGACCCACCACCAAATAGGAAAACAATTCCATTTTTGGGTCAGTTTTAAATTTGGTATTTTATCTGCATCATCAATAAAACTGGTTCTTCTTTATGACACTTATTTTTCTTTAATATGATTAATATAAAATATTAGAGATGTGCCCAAATGTTTTCTACAAAATTTATGTATATTTTGTATTTTTTAATTTTTATTATTAAATATGACATCAAGGGTTGATTCATTTGTGGTAGACTGGGTCTTGGTTCTCCTAGAGTTTAGGCAAATCAATAAGGAGGATCTGGGGAGTAAGTTGGGAGTTTCTGGGTATTCACCCATGAGATTGTACTATTGTTTTTTAATGAAATTTTACTTTACTTATCAAAAGAAAAAGGTTGAACTATTAACCTTACTCCCAAACAGGAAAACAATTTCACTTTTGGGTTAGTTCTAAATTTTTTATTCCATTTCATTATCAATAAAACAGTTATTTTTTATAACATTTATTTTTATTTTTCTTTAATATGATTAATATAAAATATTAGAGATATGCCCAAATTTTTGTACAATTTTTTTTTAACTTTTAAAAATTTTATTTTATATGATGAATATATAACATTAGAGATTTGGCCAAATGTTTTCTACAAAATATCTGTATTTTTCATATTTTTTTTGTGTTTTTATCTTCTTATTTTATTTTTTATTATTTAATTATAATATCAAGGGTTGGCACATTTGACCTAAAAGGTTAAATCATTAACACCCCACAGTTGGTTTCAAATTTTGTATTTCATTTCTGTCATCAATAAAAACAGTTCTTTTTTGTCACATTTATTTTTCTTTATTATGATTAATATAAAATATTAGTGAACTTTTGTATTTGTTTCTTTTTTTGAGTTTTTATTATATAATTCTGACATCAAGGTTTGACACATTTGACCTATAAAGTTTGAAGTTTGAACTGTTGACCCACCACCGAATAGGAGAACAATTTCATTTTTGAGACAGTAAAAACACTTATTGTTTATCACACTTATTTTTCTTTTATATGATCAATATAAAATGTTAGAGATGTACCCACTTTTTTCTATAATTTCTTTTATTTTTATTTTTGTATTTATTTCTATTTTAAAAGTTTTATTATGTAACTATGACATCATGGCTTGACCCATTTGACTCCGATGGTTGAATTGCTTACTCACCACTAGGTTGGAAGAATGGTTTTGCTTTTGGGTCAGTTTAGAAAAACATTGGTCTTAATGAGAGGGAATTGAATGAGGTGAAAAGTAGTGGTTCAAATTACATTTCTACCCTCATAATTAGAGAGGGGCCAAATTAAAAAATAGGGGTATTTTGGTTAACTAAAAGTTTGACAATATATATTGTCTAGTTAATGACATTGAATTAAATTCTGGTTCAACTGGTCCAACTTATTGTGGGGACCATCAAACTATCCCTTCTGTGAACTGGGTTAACTGAAAGATCATCTGTTGCTGCTGTAACTGGGTTGAGCACCACCAGTTGTTGAACTAAAAGGCCACCACTTCTAGCAGAGCACACTGCCACACTCCCACTGCAATGTCAATACATGTTGGATGGTTGTAATATCCTCAGATCTGCGGCCATAGAACTAAAACCTTGTGGGCTTAGTGGTAGGGGATGCAGATTCCTTATTGTGTTTTTTACTTGTCTAATATGTAAGAGATTTTAATTGTAGAGATTTGCAGTGCATGACATATCATGCACTCTATTACAAAGGACAGAAAAAGCATATTATTTGTTATACTTATATCATGATGAACTGCAAATAATCTTCCTTCTGAATTCTGATAACCTGTTATAATTTGTAAATAGTGATAATGCTTATAGAAATTTGCCTTTAGTAGCTTTACTAAAATATAGTAATAAATAGGGTCCAACCACTTTTTATTTGTGGTTGCTATTGATGGTGGTGGTAGTGATATTCTCTTGCATATGTGTCTGTGTCTCGTATGCATGAAAAAACAGGGAAAACTGAAAACAATTTTGTCGGTATATTCAATTTGGATATAAATTTTTGGCACAATTTACACTGCAATTGATACCTGGTGCTTTATTTTCATTACCTTGTCATTTAGTGTCTAGCTTGTTGTAACTTGTTTATATAGTGTGACATTTGAAATCTGGAAATTTGCTTCTGCAGATGCTTGTCAGTTGGTGACTTAAAAACAGTTGCCCTATTTGGTTGCCCTTCCCTTGCGAGGAATACTGTATTTGCAGCTAAAAGATTGCGTACTTTCTTTGGCATTTATGAAGATATGGTAAGTAGTTCACAATTAAACTGCTTCCATTTAAGTTTGAGTCATGCTTTTGAGAATTCAATCCTTTGGTTTTATCCTTCTGTATGTCATGTCTTCTTTCAGGTATGTGGTTCTTGCAAACTGAAAAGTTCATGCAATTTTGCAAATAGAAAAATATTGAAAGTGGATAATTTGAATTCGGCAGATGTGATGAAAATTCTCACTGAATATTCCTTGGATTTGGTTCACCCACAGCTAGAAGTGTCCAGAGAAACAAAAACTTCAATCAGAAGATTGCTTAATGAGGTGATCAATCTCAACCAATAATACCATGGAGGTCAAGAGGTCTATGAACTTCGAATTCTGGTTATATGAGGCCCTCTTGTGCACTCAGGTTGCTTGTTTGGCTGTTCCTGTCTCACTCACATTCAGCAGGAGAACCCTTGGTTTTCTTGTCATCATTGTCTGATAATATTTAAATGCTGAAGAAAGTGTGGAGAAATAACTGTCTCTGGTTTTCTCATTAATGGCATAACACAAAGCTGCATTTTCAACACAACTGAATTTCAAGGTAAAGTTGTGATGGCTGACCGTGTATTTCTATTTTTTTAAATCATCTTGGGTATAATCATCATGCCAGTCAAAAGGAAGATACCTCATGTGCGTTACAGATATTTTCTTTGCTTGAGGAACTTCCCATCAACCTGCTAAATTGTTTTCTACAGGGGTGTTTAGTTTCTGGAACATCAAGATAATATAATTCAATCTTGTCTTTTCTTAACTTTTTTAAATTGCCAAATGTCAATACTAGTGGCATATTGCTTATGGATTGCATATGCTGTTTAAAATGCTTTCTGTAATGCTAATATTGTGACAATTAATGGAGGTCATGATTCTCTACTCAAGTGATGTGGGACATGGTAAACTGTTGTTGTTTGCTTTTCTGGATACAATATTTCATGATGAACTCCCGCCCCCTTTCAACTGAAATCCCTTTGATGGACATCGCCTTCATAGTTTCTCTTCCTTTCGTTGCCATTTCAGAAGACACCACAAACCCATGCCTCCATGGTCCACCATTTGAGGCCATATGGCCCAAACTCTGGCTCTGATCTGGCCAGATGGTTTTGACTATTCAACCACTTCACTATCTTCAAAACTATTAAACCAGACTTCAGGAATCATGACGAAGAGGAAAGTTATTAGAGTATCTAAATCCTATCCAAGATGATAGTTAAATAAACCGTGACACTATTTCAGTGAAAGATGCGAAAGTGAATGATAGCCTGGCTTTTCTAGCCTTTAAAACATTGTGACTATGCTTTTGTTTTTTTTTCCCCCTTATAAAATAGCGTGATGAACTAACACAATTTGCAAATCTTCAATTATTATTAGATAAAATGTCTGGCTGTAGGTCATTTTTAGAAATCTAAACAGCAATCTGCCACGTGGCAACATGATTGGGGTCCCAAAGAACCCTACTTGTTTTTTCCTGGTTTGAAGAGCATGCTCTCTTGTTATTTATATCATTTCTCATAAATCATTTAGCATCTAATATCTGTATTTGTTTTTGTTTTAAAAACCATTTGATGGTTTCAAAATCATGAATTGTTTTTTGAAACAAAAACCAACTTGTTTTTTGCTTTTCAGAACAAAGAAGGCAGTTCAAGATTGTGTTTTTGTAATTTTATTATTATTTTTGTGACAATTTAAAAAACAAATAAAAACAAAAGGCATTCATGTTGTAGAATACTCCCTTGGATAAGAACCCGGGTTTCGTCACAGAACTCTGCATGTACCCTGAAAGCACTGGCATCCAATCTACTGTAGATATTCCTGGGTTGATGTTAGTGCTTTCAAGGTACATGTAGAGTTTTTTTGTGGGGAGGAGATCCCATGTCCTTAGATGAAGGGGTGGCAAATGGATGGGTTGAATTGGATTGGATGCGTGTTGAAGGCCAATCCATCAACCAAAAACCTACTACATCCATTTGTAACCCACAATCTATAATATCTACATGGGTTGCAAGTTGCAACCCAACCTAACCCATACCCACCCATGTTGATGCGCAAATTGGTCAGTTGATGTAGGAAGACAAAATGACCCTGCTGATGTTGTAGAGAATTTAATGCCTAAAACACTTGCAGGAGATGTTGATGCTTGCCTTGAGAACCTTGTCAAAGCTAGCTCTAGAGATGGCAAAAGAAGCATTAAGGTTGAAGACCAAGGAAGAATCTAACAAGTCTAACAAGACAGTGGAGGCAAAAAGGAGGAATATATGACTTCTAAAAAACTGGAATTACAAGATCTTTAAAGCGTTGGTTGTGTTTGTACCATTGCTGTTTTACCTGAAACTTTTGGGTTGCTCAATACAAATTGGTGACAAATGTATTTAATATTTTTACAACATATGTATTTTTCATTTGTATTGATCAACCCAAAATGTGCAAGTAAAAACAATAATTGTACTAAACACAAGTATTGTTATTTTGTGATTTCCAAACTTTATAGTTATGACTCAAAAGCCCAAAGCTTGGAGTAAGAGGGAAGTTGCCAAATTTAATCATCACTTGAATTCTTGAAGTGTGTCTCCATTTAAGATGTATTGCGTGCTAAACTAAATAAATTAATAAAAGATATAAGGAATGGTGGGTTGATTATATATCCTTGAATATTTGGAGAAAAATTTTGGCTGTTCAAATTCAGGCAGCCTGGGCTATCCGACGCTTCTGTAACAGTTGGTTCTGGATACATTATTGGGTGGATCAACGTGTCATCAAGGAGTCTTGACAGCGCAGGCTATTGAGCATGGACAGCTGAGGTTTTTCCAATATATTTGTGATTTGGGTTCAATTATGCCCCTTGAATGCTTACATCCTTTTCCAATTGATGCTCAGTTGGTACTGATAGGTACCTTGGCTGAAGGAAAAAAAAAGCGTCCTATAAGAGGCAAAATGAACTCTAAATATTACGAGAAAATAGTACTGTATCTGCAGCATCGATGTCAAATATATTGGAATAAGCAAAGAGAGGCAACACTGTTAAAATTTCCCTTTTTTACTTTTTTTCTTTTAGTTTTTACAATTCTTTTATTTTCTAAGTTTGAAAAACTAGCAAACTGAACGTTTGAATGGCTTAAACATTTGTGCCAGGATACTGTGTGAACTCTTGATGTGTCCCCAGTTTGATTGGAAATGCACCTCCGCACACATGAAATCGAGTGCAGGAAATCCGAGTTCGGTTTAAAACGGGTAATTTCTCTCCGACAACATCTGAACACATTGGGATTTCTCTTCTGTAATGATTTCCAAGATGAAGTCGTCGACAGCGAACGCTGCAACTTTGAGTAGGACATCTGGTATTGTTAACAGAGGTTTTAGATCTAAATCAATAAAGGTTTAAAAGGCGTAATTTCAATGTTTTAAAAAATTATTTTCTCTCTTCTATAGACCATTAGGGGTATTTGTGTCATTTCACTTGTACATTAGTGTTGATTAATGGTTGGGACCAAATTGACAGTTTTTGAAAGCTTATGTGTTGTAGTGACACATTTTAAAGTTTATGTACTAACTTGCAATGACACATTTTAAAAGTTCAAGCACTAACTTAACACTACCCTTAAGGCTATGTTTGGTTTGAAGGAAAAAAAGTAAGGAAAGGAAGGGAAAGATAAGGAATTTGTATAGGTTTCCTATGTTTCCCTTCTTTTTCCTTTAAACCAAACATAACCAAACTCAAGGCCCTGGGCTGATAGGCCAAACCTGCGAGGAGAGAGAAGACATTAGAGGCCCTGGGTGCTAACCAAAGGCATAGACTTCAACAGTTAAACTAGTGCGGGGGAGGGGGGGTATAGTAGGAAGTGGACAAGGCCCTGAATAAGGAGTGCTCAGACGAAATCACATAAGAAACTGTAAAGCTTTTAGTAATCCAGAATTTAGATGTCTACCTTAGAGAATTGCCCCCTTGAGGCCACCTGGTGGTAGGTGGGCTTGGACAATCAGGATGCAATCTGGCCTCGAGGAGCACTGCCATCCGAGGCCTCCGTGCCATTGGCTTTGTGTCGCGCACCGACCCCTATTCTGCAGGCATCCTCATTGGGTCAGGCCTGAGCACCACCCTCAGCTGCATGCGTGCATGCTATTGGTCGTGGCTGTGTGCGCCTATATATATATTCACAAATTGATTGATTTTACAAGCTCCACATGGCACCATTTTTCCCAAGAAGCTGCTCTCACTTTGATATCAACCCTAAATATTGATTCATCCATCGCTTTACTCCCCCCCAAAAAACCATCAAACGCTTTTCTCTCTCTCTGTCTTTATGGTGATAAATTTGATTGGATGACAAATCAATACAAATCTCTCGAAACCGTAAGAAGAAAAAAAATTATAGCCGGTCAATGGTTCGGGTCTAACCATTGACCGAATAAGTATTTTATAATTTCATATGAATTATGTAAAACAATATTGGCTAAATACAGTTATTTTATTATATTACAATCGGCTCTAATCGGATCAAACCCAATTATTCCGGTAAAATAATTGGTTTGACTTTGGGTTTATAAACCGATTAATAATCGACCCGACCGAGTAACGCGCGTACTTCAAGAGTCAAGAGCTGATATGTATGGATGCGCCATACGCACCCCGCGCCTTTTGAAATACATCCCCCTCATCCCATTCATCGTTCTCGAACGGATTGGTTTCGGTGACGCACGCGGTCTCCAAATTCACGAACATCATCAGCCTCTATCTAATTCCGGAGAATTAAGGCGCTACCAGAACCCTATATTTTTCCAGCTCTTCTTCTTCTTCTTCTTCTCCTCCTCTGTAACTGTTTCGAGGTTCTTCTGATACTTAAACCTGAATTTCACTCTTTGCTTGCCATGTTCGTTTCCTGCAACTACTTTTACCCCCGACAGCAAACACTAGATAGTCTTTTGAATTCGTAGAAAGTTTTCATTTTTTTTTTCTTGTTTAAATTTTCGTCCTGATTGAATACGTTTTGAGAGGACAAAGTCCACAATTGCTACCGAATGTCAGTACAGATATCGTTTGAAGCATGGGAGGAAGTGCAACGGCATGGGCAAGATTTGGCGGATCGGCTTGCACAGGGGTTTACTGGATTGCTTCACTCTCACATAAACCAGTCCTCTTTCTCATGGCCAACTCCCCAGAAGCCGAAGCTCTTTGATGTTGAATTCCCGAACCAGAGCTTCGGAAAAAGGGAGTTTGGCCTAGCTACGGATAATTCTGGGATCAATGGGGTTTCTACAATCTTTGATATTGGGAATAGGTTGGGCCAAGCTGGGGCAGAGTTCGGGGCTTGCTTGAATGGAGTCGTTCAGCAGTTCTTCCGTAGATTGCCTGTGCCATTTCGGCAAGATGAGATTGAGGTGGCGCCTCTTAGGGTAGATGCGGAGATTCGAAGAGGGGATATGGTGGTGGATAGGCGGGAGGATTTTGAATCACTGGCAGAGCAATTTAGGGAATACGGATTTGCAGAAAACAACTCTACTAGCGATAAATTAATGGATGAAGAGAGTTTTACCTTTAATCCAAAATCTGCTCAACATTTTGGAAAACCTCAGGTAATGTTTTACTAATCAAGGTTTTTTGTTTGATCATTTAACAAGAAATTTCACTGATATAGAAAAAATATTACGGTCTTGAAACTCTTGATTATATGGTTACCATTTAAGTATTATTCTGTGATTAGAATTGAGTAGCGGAAATAGCGAAATCTACTTGGAAAAATTGCATTTGGAAATGTCTTTGCATTTCCCTCTTTATTTGGTAGAAATGACTACAGGGAAGTTTGATAGACTGCCAGCCAACAATCTGGCCAATGGGTTAGCAAAACAGGGTCTTACTAGACAACAATTGTTTTGGACACAAATGTAAAATATGATGTTGGGGTAAGGTAGCAAGGGCTATGCTCACATTTTCTACCTGAATTGTAACCACACAACCTCTTGTTGTACTTATTTTTTCTTAATTAATGAATGCCTTGTTTCTGTTGCCGATCAACAAAATACAAAGTTGTATGAACTTTAGCTTTTAAAGCAAGTCTTGAGTTGGAAAGTTCTTAAGGTGTTGCTTAACCTTGAAGCCGTGTGCAAATTTGATCACTTGATGGATAAATGAAACAAGCTGATTGTTATCCACCTTTAGGATCTATTCTTCTAAAACATCCCATGCCAATTTTCCGACAGTTTGAATTCCCCCTTAGATGTAGCAGTCCAGACAATTTTGTCCTTCATCTGCAATTGGAGCCTCGTAATTTTATGAAGCTTGTACCACATCTCAATGAAAGAGAGAAGAAATTGGGAATGTACTCCATGAATTAGATCTAGGAATAGGGGAACCCATAACTCCTTGATTAGTACCAGAATCCCAGAATCATAATTGATGTGATCATTGAACCTATTCAAGAGCCTGTTTGAATGCCCATTGTTCAATGATGTCTAATGATCAATTGTTTAGTAACCAATTGTTTGGTGAGTAATTGTGCCTTCTCATCCCAAGCAGCTTGTTGTACTGTATTGGCTTTGCAGTTGGATTAATAAAATTTCCTTTACCATTCTTCAAAAAAAAAGTTTAATATGGTCAAACTGTAGCTGTTTGCTTTAAAAGGTTAGGGAAAGTAAATAAGGGGTAGGATATTAGTGATGTTATGCAATGTATATGTTAAAGAATAAAGTTATCAAGGGATGTGATGAGATGATAGTAATATGTGATATACTTCCAGTATTTAGGTGGTGTGGCTATGCACAAGTCACAGGAAAGGCTCATTTTGTGAGGTGCACCTTGCCTGAACCCTAGTGTGAGTCACATAGCTTGTTGCTATATTTTGATGAATTAACCTTAAATTGATGTTGAATAATAATATACTATATTATATCGTATATTTGTAATGTATATTTATGATGCTTAGAGTTTAAATGGTTTATCCTATGTAAGACTTGAATGTACAAGGCTAAAAGCATTGTGTTAATAACACAATATGGTGCAATCTCTCACATAAAAGCAAAGAGAAAAAGACAGCCCAATACAACCTTCTTTTTTCTCTGACCAGTAACTTTTATTTTTATTGCATGAAAGGAAATATAGTACAGATGTACAGATGTTATATCATAATACTCTAAACCAATTGAGCTAATAGACTGTTTTTTTTTTTAATATTTTATTTCTTTCAGAAAATAGATTTGTGTATTCTTTTATACTAAGTTTTCTTTTATTTCTTTTTCAAAAGTGGTGCCTTACTTTGTTCAGGCACACACCTCACTTTGATCCTTGTGCTTTAGATTTGCTTCTTGCTTTTAGGCTACTGTAAATCTCCTGTAAGACTTAGATAAACTGATAGTGGAGTAAGTTGTACCTCAAGCCTATGATGTTCAGTTGGCAGTTGTTCATCAGGTGGCATTGTCACATCTTTCTTCTTTTTTGTTGTCATCAATATGATGTGGAATAATTTTCATCCTTCTATTTGCCTTTCTATTTTCTTTGTACTTTATTTGCACTTCTTCACTCTCATTGTTTCTTTTTATCGTTTTCTTCACCTTTACTCTTGGGTGCATGATATATGATGTTCTCTTAGGAAACATTTTTGGTAAAAGTTTACATTTAATGATCTATCAAGTCTGGAACTTAGATTTCTTTTAGTAGTAATTTATTTGAAAAACTATTTTCTATATGATTATGGTATTTGATAAGAGTTTTCAAGAACTGTTGCATTTTTGTCTAAATGCAGGGGATCATTAATATTACATCAACATACAACAGTAGAACACATGATGTTGAAAGTTCTTTAGTTTCAAGAGGGGACTTGTGGAGAGTAGAGGCATCACATGGGGGGTCGACTTCAGGAAATGAGAATTCCCCACTTTTCCTTGTTCAGCTTGGACCGGTCCTTTTTGTTCGTGATAGAACACTTCTGTTGCCAGTTCATCTGTCAAAGCAACACTTTCTTTGGTATGGTTATGATCGGAAGGTAAGGTCATTTCTCTTTTTTCATATCAACCAACTTGGAGTTGGTTACCCATTGCACTGTTGCTGTTATAATGAGAGCATTAAGTTCATAAGTTTTTTTTTTTTTGCAGATAACCTTGTTGATGACTGGTCCTACATTCTTTTCCAATGATCACATGTTTTACCCCCTACCAATATAATTGCCTATGCACTTATCAATGTTGATGTGCTATTTTGTGATTTTCATTTCCCATAAAATGGTTTTGATCTTATAATTTTTTTCTCTCTATAAGTAATGGGATAGAAGAGCCTTGATGAGAAAGATACAACACATCAATGTTAAAGGCTCTCACTAAGGAGTAAGGAAGGAGCAATAGACTGGAACCAGCTTTGCACCCCCAAGTGAAAAAATACAAGAGAACTGACCCAATTTTAGGTCTGATGACCAATACAACCCTGCCCAGTTTACACCTTTCCTGGCTGGTGAATCAGCAAGAGTCTTGGCTGATCTTTACTCCTAATTGAACAAAGTGTTCGTCTTTGATGACAAAAATCGGCTCTCTAAAGAGATGAAGCACCTTTTTTAATCAGTAAGATAAAGCACTAAATTACAAATTGCAAAATACAAATCCTCCTCCACTTCTACCCCGCTGCATCAACTTTGAAACAGTTAAAATACGTTGAGATGTTCAGCTCATATGAAATCTCCACTATCTATAGGACCAAAATATGCCTGAAGAACATCTCCCACATGGTTTCTAAAAGCACCTCCACTCTTGAAGGGGTATTGACTTCTTGTGGAGCAGCAATCGAGATTCAGATTAATAATATTCCTCTTGGGGTGGTGGACAATTCTTGACTTGAGATCATAGCTTTATTAGATAAAGAATCCACTTAGAACCAATCTCTCAAGTATTCATCAGTGCTGAAGTATCTCAATTTTTTAGGTGTGATACTCCTAAATATTCTTATGTTGGGGGTGTTGGGCCAAGCCAGATTTTTTTTAGCTGTAAACACACCAGGGGGCTAGATAATGGAAAGAGTGCTTTATGAACAGAGAAGCAAGAGGAACAACCAAACTTAAAAAAGAAAGAAAAAGAAAAACAAGAGAAACAACCATGTCATTCGAAGGCCAAACAACTAGTGGAACCATTGGGATCAAACAACACACCATTAAAGCCCATAGGCTGATATAAAACTGTGGATGCACAAGTAAATGTACCTTGTTGCATTGGGCATTTTTTTTCACATGTCTTAATGGTTATGACATTTTGTATCGAGCTTACAATATTGGTTCACATGGACTATTATCCCTCTCTGTGTCTTCAGCATTCACATATTTTAAGTTGCAACTTACATGGACTATTATCACCTTTACATGGACTTTAATGAAACTTACCTTTTCTCAAAAACATGCACGGACTGTTATCTTAAAATTGTACAGTATTAAGAGTGAATTGCAGGGATATTCCTGCATATTTGGTATTTCTTTTTTTGAAGACAAATGTATATTTTATTGAATTAAAAGAGGGAGAGGGTCTCTCAATGAAAAAGATTACAACTCTACTATATCCACTTGCATTATTTAAAAAAGATCACCATCCCAAGTTTTTAGACAAAAACTTAGGACAAAATATTACAACTTTTCTATCTCCCAATGATTTGGTTCCTGCCTATTTGGCATTTCAATGGTTTCCCAAGTTCTGATTTGGATATGGACAATCTCTTGCATCAATTTTCTTTTTCTTGATTCATATTGATACATTGTTTGGTATTTGTCAGAATGGAATGCATTCTCTCTGTCCAGCTGTTTGGTCAAAGCATAGTAGGTGGCTGGTGATGTCAATGATTTGTCTCAGTCCATTGACTTGTGTAAGCTCAGAACTTGTGTTTAGAATTTTAGATCTTGGGACACAGAAAAGTTAATATGTTGGTAATATTCAGTGTGTAATATTCAATATGTATTTTTGGTAGTAAATGTTGTTGATATCACAGACATAGGTAGCATGTCAATATATAACTATACATTCTCTAGTGTCTTGATGATTGGCTGCAAAAATTCTAAAAGAATGAAAAAGGTGAGGCCATTTCAAGGTATGTGCCAGGAATTTTAATTTCTTTAAACTTGGACACTGATGTTACACTGGAATGAAACTTAGATGCAAAGTAGGGATTTTCCTGTTCCTTTAATTTCAGTAATATGGTTTGTATATAATATGACCCTTACATTATAAAAAAAGGTCCAATCAACTCCTTAGTCTCCATAGCACGGCCCCCCATAGACATTGCCATAGTATCTTTTGTCTCCGGGTAGTCCATCTCGTCCAACTTGTGTCAAACAAGTCTAAGACCTCTTTTACTACCACTCAATTCCTTCCAGCCAAGGAGATAAAAATGTTCCTGCACCGAAGTAGCAAAAGTAACACATGAGGGAAGATAAACCAGTTTTTCCTCTTCTTTTGGAGTCCCAACAGAAAACCTTTACCTTAAGGCCATTTCTGGTTTAAAGGAAAAAGTAGGCAAAGAAAGGGAAAGGTAGGGAAACCTTTACAAACCTTGTATGGGTTTCCCTACCTTTCCTTTCCTTTCCCTACTTTTTCCTAACAAGGTTGCAAATCAGATTGAAAAGCTTTAGAGGAGTTTTCTTAGGAGAGGCTGGGGGGAGGAGAAAAAAGTGCACTTGGTGAGCTGGGAGCAAGTTTGTCTCCCCAAAATTGAAGGGGGGTTAGGTATAAGGAAGCTGAAATCGTTTAATTCTGCTCTCCTCTGTAAGTGGATTTGGAGATTTGCTGTAGAAAATGATGCATGGTGGAGATCTCTCATTGCCAGCAAATATGGTGTGAATTGGGGCAATTGGAGAACTAGGGACCCTCCTCCCAACTGGGGTAATTCTCTATGGAAAGGGATAATGAAGAACTTTTCAGCTGCCAAGGGGGTCTCAGTTAGGGTTGGTAATAGTAACAGGACCAAATTCTGGAAGGACCCTTGGTGCTCAGATGAACCTCTTGCTGAGTCCTTCCGCCTCCTCTTCCAGTGTGCTTCGGATCAAGGGGCCTCAGTTGCAGAGTGTTACAGTATTTCTGTTGGTTCAGTTCTTTGGACTCCCTCATTTCGAAGGAATCTTTTTGATTGGGAGGTGGAAGAGGTTGTGAATCTATTGACCTGTCTTCAAAACCAAGAGTTGGATTACAGTTCAGAGGATAAGTGGCATTGGAAGTGGAACTCTGATGGGGTGTTTTCTGTTAAATCTTTGGCTGCTAATCTTGGTAGGAGGGGTGTTCCTGATTTCCCAGATCGGCAAGTGTGGAATCCCAACAGCCCAACAAAAGCCAGCTTCCTAGTTTGGACTATGGCTCTTAATAAATTTCTTTCTAAGGAGAACCTAGTGAGAAGGGGAATTCAGGTTTCAGACTTGTCTTGCAGTCTATGCGGGAGCAGTGCTGAATCTACTGATCATTTGTGTATCCATTGTCCGTATTCTGCTCAGTTGTGGAACCATTTCCTCAGCTCTTTGAAGGTTTGTTGGGTGATGCTGAGGTCGGTTAAAGAGCTGTTGTGTTGCTGGCAGCTTATGGGTTTGAGCAAGAAAAAGAAGACTGACTGGAAGATGGTTCCAGTTGCTGTAATTTGGTCCATCTGGACCGAGAGGAATAGAAGGATTTTCAGCAACAAGTTTCTAAGACCGGAAGAGTTAATTCAGAAGTCAATGGGCAAGCTGATATCTTGGTTCTGTGGCTGCAGATTTTAGAAATTGTAATGTGTCAGATGTATTTTTTCTATTTCTTGATGGTTAGTGTATTTGCTGATTTGATCAGTCAGCCTGTTCCGGGTCTGATCTCAGCTTCCTGTGTGTAATTCCTTATCAATAAATATTACTTTACCTTTTCCAAAAAAAATCTATTTTTTAGTCTTTGTATTACTTAGTTAATACAATAAGCATCACCTTAATTATCAAAAAAAGATAAAAAGAAATCCTCCAAGTCCCATTGGACTGGGGTTACTGGTAGATCTACCATATTGTAACCTCACCTTGTAGTGCTATTGCTCTATTTATTAGGCAAGGGACAGGAGTATATCTAGGATGAATGAGGAAGTACCTCATTCAAGTTTTTCCTTAGGTTGCCAAAGGTCATGCTTTTAAGAACTCCAATGCCAATATTGTTGATCTAAAATGGAAAAGACATTGCCCTTAAGCCTTAAGGGATTCCCTTTTCTTTCAAATATCTGATTATACCTTTGCTTACACAGTCTTGCAATGCAGAACCAGCAATGGGTTCCTAATGCATATGGCTTTGGAGTCTAGTTTGCATGATATTCCCCCATAGTCCTCTCTATCTGATTGATCTGGAGGATCATGATGTTTTGCTTTCTCATATATGTGGATGTGCTTGTTAGGATGTGGACTCATTTGCAAAAGTTGTTTGGTGTAGGCATTCTTTGAACCTTGGAGCTAGTCCACTATAAGATTTCTACTTTCTGAACATTTGTATAACCCTATATTTCTTTATATCTTTTTCTTATATAAAATAGCCCCTCTTTATCTTGCAGTATGCTTGAGCAGAGAGCTTATTCATCTGGAAAATATATTTTTTAATGAGAATCAAACATTTTTTTTTTCATATGGAGTATACACAAGCACACACAGATAGTCTGTTTTTCATACATGCAATGTGTTCACTAGTATTTTCTGACTACTTGACACAAAAGTTGTCTGCATGAGCATCTTTGAACATGGGAGTAAAAGGGCATACCCAGTGCTGGTTCTGGCTGTCTGGTGTCTTAGGAGGGGTGGATTAGACAAGAACCTAGGATGGTTGTGATAGAGTTAGTGTGTTGGCCTTTTTGGAGATAAATTATTTATTTATTTTCTACAGGTTATGAGAAATTTGCTAGCAAGAGAAGGAATGCAGAAATATGGATTGCTTCTATCCTTTGGAGCTATGAATAAAATTATTTTCCCCTGTATTTTGGGTTAATCATCGTGTCTTAAATTATTTTTGCTGGGACAGAGATGATAGTCCACTATAAGATTTCTACTTTCTGAACATTTGTATAATCCTATATTTCTTTATATCTTTTTCTTATATAAAATAGCCCCTCTTTATCTTGCAGTATGCTTGAGCAGAGAGCTTATTCATCTGGAAAATATATTTTTTAATGAGAATCAAACATTTTTTTTTCATATGGAGTATACACAAGCACACACAGATAGTCTGTTTTTCATACATGCAATGTGTTCACTAGTATTTTCTGACTACTTGACACAAAAGTTGTCTGCATGAGCATCTTTGAACATGGGAGTAAAAGGGCATACCCAGTGCTGGTTCTGGCTGTCTGGTGTCTTAGGAGGAGTGGATTAGACAAGAACCTAGGATGGTTGTGATAGAGTTAGTGTGTTGGCCTTTTTGGAGATAAATTATTTATTTATTTTCTACAGGTTATGAGAAATTTGCTAGCAAGAGAAGGAATGCAGAAATATGGATTGCTTCTATCCTTTGGAGCTATGAATAAAATTATTTTCCCCTGTATTTTGGGTTAATCATCGTGTCTTAAATTATTTGGATAAACTCCCATTTCATATTGATATGTTTTGTTCCTGTAGTCTGTAGCTTCTATCTTCTTATGTGCCTTCCAAGTGTTTTAGGACCTCATTTTTGCTGGGACAGAGATGATAGTTATCCTCTGTGTTTATTTAACTTGTCCCCATGAATATCTGTTACTGTGGTGGTTAGACAACTGGTTCCTAATGATTACTATTTAAATCAGTCTGTTTCTGAAAGCAATGCCATTATTACTGCAAGATTCCTCTTAGCCTGCGGGGCATTTGGGGTGAGCCATCTAACTTTACCTTCTTTTTCAGTCGTTCATGGATCTACAATTTCCAAATGGACAGTTTACCTATGTGGCTGGTGAGGGGCTAACTTCGAGTGCTTTTCTACCTGTTTTTGGTGGCTTGCTTCAAGCTCAGGGTCAATATCCAGGAGAAATTAAATTTAGCTATTCTTGCAAGGTAACAAGATAAACCTTTTCCTTTGGTTGTGTCTTGCTTTTTTTTTGGGTTTCTTGCAGATAAGGGCAACTTTTTGCCCTTGATATCAATAAAAAGTAACATTTTTATATAATAAAACTAAAATAGGGTGAATTGTTTGAAAAAATATCAAGAAAGGGCACTGCTATTCGTCTTCCTCCTCCTCTCTATTCATGCGAATGTTCCTAACATTCCTGTGCTCCACCCCTTTGAACCCATCGTAGCCCTCCAATATTGCCTTCATGAATGGCATGAACGGCATGGATACCCCCGACATGGCCTTCTGCATTATCTCCAAGGAGTCGTTGGCAATGTTCTCCAAGAAGATGTCGTAGCTGGTGAGCATTCGAAGGATGCGCTGGAGGTTTTCTTGATCGCTGGTTGGGAGGACACATGCTAAGATCTCAGAGGCAGAGAGAGGGACATTGGAACTACCTTGCCAGATGGCGTCGGGGACCTTGAGGCAGACGATGGTGTTGAGGGACATCAGAACGCTGATCATGTTGGCGAGCTCCAGTATGGCCAGCCTGGTGTTGTTTCGGGTTTCCGTTTTCTCGTCCGCCATGGCCGTAGAGCTCTGCTTCTGAGTTCTCACTTCTCAGAGACGAATGTCACTGCTGTTGTTGGTTTTTGATAAGTGAGGGAGCGATACTATGTAACTACACCGACTGTCCTGTTTTGGGTTTGCGTTGTTTCGTCCACGGGCATAGTTGTCGCCGGCGACCTTAACCTCCCACGAATACAGAGCGAGAGGAGGAAGACAAGCAGTGCCCTTTCTTGATATTTTTTTAAAAATTTTACCCTATTTTAGTTTTTATATAAAATTATTATCTCTTTTTAATATTAAAGGCAAAAAGTTGCCTTTATCTGCTAGAAACCCTTTTTTTTTCATGGTGATTCTTCTGACCAATTAACGTCGTGGAACATGATGACATCGTATGCATAGTGGATTTGAATGAACTGTGTTATCATGATTATTCCTAGAGTTGCTTTTCTAATGGAAGTGAATATCAATCTTGATTTTTTCTTGCAGAATAAGTGGGGAACATGCATTACTCCAATGGTGCAATGGCCCGATAAATCCTTTTCGCTGGGCCTTTCACAAGACTTAGCTTGGCAGAGATCTGGTCTCATGATAAGGCCTACTATCCAATTCAGGTAGGCTGTAGATGCTTTTTATTTGGATTATCTTCTATTAGTTTGTCTAATTGCATTCTTCCTATGGCTTTTGTTTATGAGATATCTAACACAAGTTTTGGTTGAAGTACTGATTTGCAATGTCCTAATCTTTTACCAGTATGTTCAAACTCAATTTCCATTTTTTCCTGTATGAGTGTTTGGTTCTGTTTTAAGTTTTTTTAATGATAATCTGTGCTCCTTTAGAGGTTATAGTGTTTTGCTGCCCACAGTAGGCTCTTGATTTCCAAATATTCATCTTGCTTCCTGCATGATGATATGTATTTTCCTGCTAGAGCAGGTCAACTGAGAGTTAGAACACAACTTTCGGGAAAAGCAATCCATGTGAAACAGGCTCTTGTTGCAATGAGAAAGTGGCAGCACCACCTTGTTGACAAACCTATGATTACTCCTTTCAACATTTATTGGTGCTTTACCGTGTTGAATTACTATTGTTTGCATCTGTCCTATCTATATTGGGTGTTCACTTGATTTTTCCGTTTATGTTAATTATGAATTTTCCTTTATTATTTATTTAGTTATTTCTTTAAACAACTCTTCAGCATATGCCCAACTTTTGGCGGAAGCAATCCTGGGTTACATGCGGAGGTCATTCATTCTTTGAAGGACAAACTCAGTCTGATTTATGGCTGTACTTGTACAACTAATCCTTCTGCATTTGCTTCACTATCTGTAAGTAATCAACGTTTAATACTGTGGAAATTTTGTGCTCTCTCTTGCTCCCCCTCTCCCCCCCCCAAAAAAGAAAAAATTAATATATAAACACACACACAGCTCAACTTGAAGGCAATCAGTTGAAAAAGCCACTCGATGATTTTGTTTCTTAAAATAATGGTCTGATCTTTACTCATCTTGATCATCATCGTGGTATGATCTTTAATGAGATACTAAGAAAATGTGGTGGCAATACCGTTCCGACTTTGAGTGATTCATAAATTATGTGATCTTTTTTGCCACTGTATACTACTGTTTTTCAGGCACTACATTTTTTGTCCAACTTTCAGGATCAATTATGATAGCAATATGCTCATTTTTTTCCTTCTAATTATAATTTTGAAGAAGGGAATTAAACTAATTGATTTATATAGTAGATCTCGGAGAAGGTCATTATATGAATTATGAGGGCAAGCTACCCTATGTTCCATCATTAGCAGAAAGCTGATAAATCCATTCTGTTATCTGTGTTTATACTTAAGATACTCATTGATGACTATTTACATACACCATATATTCTCCCGTTACTTTGTTTAGCTAATTCGAAGGAATGAAATTTTTTTTCTTTTACCTCCCTACATTTTCTTATCTAGTTAATTTTTCTCTTTCAAATGTATCTGAAATGTTTTCTTTCCCTGTGAAACATAGCTTGGCAGGTCTAGGTGGAACGGGGATGTTGGAAGCTCAGGTGTAGTTTTTAGGGTTGAAACCCCTCTCAGCAACGTTGGCAGGCCATCATTCTCTATTCAGGTGAATAGTGGTATAGAATTTTGATCGTTCTACCATATGCTGTGCATACAAATGTAAGTAGTCAAGCTCGACTGCCGTGCAACATGTGAATATACTCGCTGCGACATGGACATATATTTTTGCTCTTACTTTTCATTTGTTTAACTTACTAATGTGCATATTTCTTGTAGTGTTTTGGGAACCGGTTAACAGCACATTGTACAAGAATTGTTGTATTTATTTTATCCACTACAGATGTTACTTTATTGAGCATGAAAGAACGAATGCAGAGGGTGTCTGTGAATGATTGATTGTATTCTGATTTATTATTACCTTTCAGACTTTTATATATTTATTTATTATTATTTTTCTGGGGGGTGGGAGCCCTGGAGGGAAGTTTTTTTTTTTTTTTTAATTATTTATTTCACGGGGCTATACAAGCCGGGGGGAACCCCCACCCTGGTGTAAGGGGGCAGATAGATGAATATAAGCGCAGTATGTGGTTAGGGGCCATTTGATAACGGCTGAAGTTGTTGCTCAACTGAATGACTTATTGCTTTGTTTTAGTGGAAAAAATAACTAAATAATAAAAGAATATTGTCTAAATTCATCTGGTTTCAAAAGCATGGTTTCATCTGCTTATTCAACATTATGTTTCATAAATCATATGATTTCTATACTAAAGTATTTGTTTTTGTTTTAGAAACCAAAGTTTTTTTAGTTTTAGAAACATGTACTGTTGTTTAATAAAACTAACTTGTTTTTCCCTTTGAAAACAAAAATAGAGTTTAAGAACATATTTTTGTTTTTTTGCTGATGTGATGATTCCAAAAACATTTATGTTGTAGAACGCCTCCTTAATTACCGAGATGAATTGCTTCCAATCTTCAGACTATCACACGATTGAAGAATGCTAATTAATCAAGCCAAAATGAAAATTTGATGAGTGGGGAGTGACATGTTATTGATTAAAATTAATGAAGAGTTTGTAGACTCGGAAGTCGGAACGGGAACAAAATTAGGCAGGCAGGTGTTGCATTAATGTTAATTTAACATGGATGACAAAGAATCTGTAAGGGTGTTATAATCTATTCGGATCTGGTTCCAATTCAGGGTCTCAACATCTATTGCAACAACATCTCGCCATCACCATGAAGAACCAAGGAAGTTGTTTCCAATATACGGCTGCAATGGCCAGGACCGTGTGTTTGAACCTGATCTAGACTCTTGAGATTGAGTATACACATACGTGGAGAAAAGGGAATCAATCTGATGTGGCTATCTATGCAGGCCCATTAATATGTCAAGTGTGGTTATCCCTAGGATACTGCATACTAAAATGGCCACTGCACATTGTTTTTTATTTTATTTTTACTTTTTTAGTTATATAACTAGTCGGGTGCAAGGTTCAAAATATCGATACGCCCTGTGTATCGGGCTGTATCGGTAGTTTTTTTTTAGGTTTTATTAATTTTTTTTGAAATTGGTTCAAAGGGGTTGGTTTAAATTTTAAATCCCGGTTACCCTCTGAACCAGTGGCTGACCCAATACAACCCCTAGAGGGGCATATCGGGAAGCCACCAGCACGATACATATAGGTCAATACGAGCCGATACGTATCGATACTTTGAACATTGGTCAGACACCTAAAATGCATATATGTTAAAAGAAATTGTGGTAGAAGCCTTATGACAAATATCAATTGGGTCAAGTGGTACCAATGCAAATTATTTTTGGGTTGTGTTGTTAGATAAATTTGTGTCAATTTTTATTATTTATTTTAATTTTTACTATTTATATTATATTTTATTTCTCTTAAATGTGATGTATAGGCTTTGTTAAGTGACATTTAGATAGGAGTCTTGGGACATTTCTAATTAGGACAAGCTGAGCCCTATCCATCTTAGCATTATTCTTAGGCTATGTATTGTATATTAAATTAAGAAAAATAACAAAAATCTAGAAGGGATTAGGGAGAGGGAGAGTTACTTTTTTTTTAAGTTGAATTTTTATTGATTGTAATTAAGTTATGTTTTTATTAATTTGTATCAATTTTAACTAATAAAATATTTTTTCTAAGTCTATTAACATTTTTTATTCTTTTTAGTTATGTTAATTTTTTAAATTTATTTTTTCTTTAATTTATAAAATTAATTTTACTAATCTTAGAGTAAGTTAATAAAAATGAGTTATTTAATTTATTTTAATTAACAAGTAATTGTGTAAAGAATTTTTTTAATTTAATTTTATTTGTATTATTTATTACTTTATAATTTTTAACATTTTCTCAATAAATATTACTTTTAATATATTAAAAAAATTATGTTATTTTAGTGAAAATTTCTCTTTTTTATCAGTTAATTAAAAATTAAGTTTCTATTTTTTGTTATTTCGTTTTTTTTCAGAAAATTTTCCTAAATATATCATTTTTTGTTAATTAACAAAATTGTTAATAGTTTTTTGTTATCTTTCCTTATTTTTCTTTATTTTCTAATTAATAAATTTTTTAGTGAAAATTTCTCTTATTTGCTCTTTTTTTATTTTTAAAATTGTGTAACCAAGTCAAACCAATCAAATCAGATCGATCCAATTCAATATAAGCTAGTAATTGAAGCTAACGGATCAAACAATTTTTAGGTATTCAAATAACCCGACCCATGAACTTTGTCTTCTTGATGTGTACAAATTTCTGGACCCCCAATTCATTTCTTTTCCTAGTAAATTAGCAGGGGAAACAACCTAATCCAAAGCTTAAGCTCGCTGCAATGGAGCTATAAGACAGAGGCAATTCATCTAGTAGTGAATTTTTCACATAATTTAGTGAAAACAAATTATGATTTTGTAACAATTTTTTTGAAAACATAACAAAAAAAATTGAAAGAAATTCATATTTAACAAAAACATGTTAATTAATAGTGAAACTAACAATGTTTCTAATATTTACCTTCAATACATGGTTTCTAAAAAATTTTATGGCGATTTGGCTAGCGATGGCAATTTTGCCCAACCCCATGGGGTCAAGGAGGCTGGGTACCCAGCAAGGACAGGGATGGAGCAAGGTTCAAAGTATTGATACGTATCGGCTCGTATTAACTGATATGTATCATGCCGGGAGTTTCCTGATACGCCCTTACAGGGGTTGTATCGGGTCAGACCATGGTTCAAAACTGATCTCTCTGAACCAGTTTAAAAAAAAATAAATAAATCATAAAAAAAGCACTGATATAGGCCAATATAACTTTCCGATGTATCGACCTGTGTCAATACCTTGAACCTTGGGATGGAGACTACCTTGGCAGGATGGAGAGTGAAGTCCCTATCCTGCCCCAGTTCTATTTATCTATTAGTATATATTATAACAAAACTAGCCACATTAAATGGCCTCTCCTTTGTCCCCTTCACCAACCAAGGCTTCTCCTTGGTTTCTCTCCCTCTCTCTCTCTCTCTCTCTCTCTCTCTCTCCCAATCACCTAAATAATCTCCTCTCCTAAAATTTCTCTTAAACTATCTTCCCCACTTAAAACATCTCCTAATCTATCTCACATGTCCAATAAACCCAATGTTTTCAACTTATCATTGACTTGACCATTTAAACCATTCAAATTGACACTTAGTTAAGATTTTAGGTTTGTTTTGAATGAAACCCGTCATTTGGTCAAAAACTATTTTGATTGAAAACCGTCCAACCTAGGTGGTTGACCCATTCAATCCGGTCACCATGGGTTACACACTCAATGTATATGGAAACTTCTAAAGGCCAAACTGTGCATTCAAATGTTTGGTCGAGGTGATTTATTTATTTATTTTGGGTAATTTTTCAAGATTTATATAACTCAAAAAGCCAAAAGGGCTTTGCCCCATTATTTTTTTATAAATAAAAATTTAAAATCTGAATTTAAAATATAAATAAAACATAAAATAATATTTATATATACATATATTACATCTAAAAAATCTATACATTTTTTATTACTAAAATACATATTTATACATACCTCCACACACATATATCGGGACAAATTCAAGGCCGGGGCTAGGGTAGGTAGGATAAACAAATACCATCCTTGCCCCATCCCCGGTCCCTAGAATTTTGGGTATCCTTGAACCCGCTCCAAACCCCAATCAGTGGTAAGAAAACCCGTGGGACGGGTCAAATCGCTATCCATACCAACGTAACCTTTTCCAGTTGGGTTCGGAGCATCTCTATACGCCGAAGCCGGTACATTGATCGCTGTTTCTAACTTTCTACTTCTTCTGAGCTCACTGTTCACTCGTACTCTACGTTTGAAGTTGGACTTTCTAAGTCAACCCTTTTTCCTTCCGATCAAAGTTTGATCCGATAAATCCGTATATATCATAAATGTATATTATTATTGTTGTTTTGATTTTCTCGCTGCCAGCCATTTCCCCCCTTCATGTCCTCTATGTCTGTGCCAATCCTTCTCACATTTTTTTTCTTTTTCTTTGGTTCACAAGGGAGCGCGTTCTTCATTGCCAATTGCTAAGCAACACCAAGGAAGAAGGTTGTTGCAGAAAGAGGGAGAGAAAGCAGAGTTGGTCATCGGAAATGGTGTCAACGGTTGTTGAAGCGAAATCGATTAAGTTGTTGTGTGCTCTGCTTCTCTTCATTCTTGTGTTGAACTGCTTCGAGGAGTTTACATCTGAAGCCCAACTCTTACCGGATGAGGAAGGTAACGGATTGTATCTTCTCTGTCTGTCTCTGCTTTGAAATCTTTCATTTTGGAATGAAATCTTGTCATCTTTAATCAACTTTTGTTTGATGCAATCCCTTTGAACTGCTTTTCTTCGTGTCAAATAGAATTTCTCTTATTGTATTGCGCCTCTAGATGGTTTCTGCAGATTACGCAACTTTTACTGGGGTGGATAACATTTTCTTTCAAATTAAAAATCTGGAAATTCTTTATTTTCACAACTTTACAACTTCTCATCAACGTTCTTCAGCGCGCTAAGGCATAGTAGGCGAAAAACCCATCAGATTATCGACCAATCTGAGAGAGCTAGTGAGGTCTCTCTCTCTCTCTCTCTCTCTCTCTCTCTCTTTATGTCCCCCATGAAAGGGACAGAATTCAGTCATTTACGTTGCTATATGGTACTTTTTGGGTGGGCCTGATAGAATACGTGGCATCACTACTACGTGGGCTTGGATATTGGTCACTTTCTACGTGGGCTTCACACTCAGAAACGTTCTTATTTTTAAGAACGTTATCCACTATCCATTTCGGAAATTTTAGGAATTTCTATCTTGAAATTTTGGGTAAAGACTTCTTTGATAAATTTTAATTATTATTAGTAAATTTTTAGTATAGTTATATTCATATTATTGGTTTTATATTCTAAGAAGTCAGGATAAAAAACAAATAATGGGAGTAGGTTTAAACATTAATATCTATGTTATTATACCTATTTGTAAGTTTATCAAACTGAAAAAGAAGTATCAATTATTAAAAATTCTGAAAACGCAATCTTTATATATTAAGAATATCAATATTTTGAACCATAATTTAAAAATACATATTTGTATATTAAAAATATGCGATTTTTATTTGTTTTCTTTTCTTGTATTTCTTTCCTTTTCATCTTAAATAAAATTTTGGTTTACCTTTGCTTCAGATACGACCTTGTTTTATCTGTTTGAAAGAAGTAGAGTAGGTAGTAGTAAAATGACAGTCCCCAATTTATATGAAAGAAAAATGAGGTGGAAATTAATTTATTGGGGAGGGATGATGTAAGAAGCAAATCGATGTGGTCCCCACCTTATCTGACTGAGAATTAATGTGGGAGGAAGTGGTGCAAATTTTGCACCAGGTAAGAGTGCAAATCATAATAAATAACGAATGGATTGGATGCAAAATTTGTTAGTGATTTTGATTTGCATCAGCTTTACAGATACAAAATTTGCATCGATAAAGGTGCAAACCATAGTCACTAACAAATGGGTGCAAAAACTGTATCCAAAATGATAAAGCAACTATTTTCAAAATTGGAACTTCAAAAGAGAAAAAAACACCAATTTTCAAAGTATTTTCTTTTAAACCGAAAGCAGCATTTTAAAGAATTGGACAAACAACAAAAAAACCATCTAGTCCGGTCCTAGGTAGTGTTAGTCAAGTCTCTTGCAATTTCTACCAAAAAAAAAAAAAAAAACCCAATCCATCATCCCAAAAGAAGAATCATAAAAAAGAGGCCTAGCTATGACTGAGTCTATGAAACTATGACATATATTTTCCATTTTAGTCATATTTCTCAACATATAGTCACAATGCCACATACAAAACTACAACGGATTAAACAAAATTCTCTTTCTGTTCAGATATGGAATTCACTTGTGATATTCAAAAGTTCAAAAACGGTTTTAGTTGTTAGTTGTTACATCTTGTTGGGTCTGAGAAATATGGTTACATTATATTACACTGAGGCTCAGGCTCAGTTTGGAAGGAGTAATACGTACAAAATAATACAAAATACATGGATTTACGCTTTACATATTTGTATTTATACTCCTTCTAAACTGAGCCTGAATATTATTTTCTCCCTCTTTTTGCAGTACAGACGCTCCAGAAAATATCAACCAAGTTAAATTACAACAGACATTGGAACGTCAGCCGAACTTCCTGTGCTGGAGGTTTTATTAATTTGTATCACTATGCTTGGAATATCCTCAGCAATATCACCTGCAACTGTTCCTTCAACAACAACACTCTTTGCCATGTTACAGAAATGTACCTCTCTCTCTCTCTCTCTCTCTCTCTCTCTCACTCACATTTGTTCTCTTTGTTGTGTTTCAGTCAGATGGAGGCTATGAACCTCACTGGAGTTCTACCTGATGAATTTGCGGATCTTCCATATTTGAGTAAGATGTAAGTGATGTGAAATTGAGGTGGTTGTTTCATCATCTTTGAGGGGCCCAGAAGACTGTCTTGTGGCTTGATTGTCTCTGATTATCACCAAATGAGACAAAACCCAGTAGAGTTGTTACTTATATCATATGATCAGCCATCCTGTCTATTCCCTATGCCTGTAGTGGATCCATCCACAGGATCTATCATACAAGTGGAATGTAGGGAATCAGAATACATTTTTTTAACCGTCAGCGCAGGGTAGAAAAGATTGGCGCCATTTATTAACCGCAATTTGAAATTATTAAACATTTCTTAACCGCTCTTCTTCTTCTTCTTCTTCTTCTTCTAAAACAGAATTCTTTTTCGCAACTGTCTCCATGGGGCCATTCCTGTGAGTTGGGCTCGGATCCCTCTAGTCACCATGTAAGCTCAAAATCAACTCCTTGTAGTTGCATCTGCAATTCTATGGCTTTAATTGAACCAATTGCTAGGATGACTTGACTGAAATGCTGTGCATTGCAGAGGCCTTATTGGAAACCGCATTAGTGGATCAATTCCAGCGGCACTTGCTGACATTGAAACGCTTGAGGAGCTGTGAGTCATTACCTAATCAATATTCACAGTAGATTATGACAACAAATGGTGACTATTTATGTTTCTGATCCAAAACTGGATTCTTCAGGCTCTTGGAGGATAATCAGCTTGGAGGAACTATTCCTCCGCAACTTGGTAATTTAAGCCGGTTGAAGAGAATGTAAGACTCATGTTTTCGTCTCCTCATTTTTCTTCTTTTACCCAATAAATCCCGTGTTGACCATTTTTTGTGCTAAAGATCTAGTTTAGGTACCTGGACAAATTTGTGCCAGCAAGATAAATTGTTTTGGTAGCGACAAATTTTATTTATTTCACTCTCTTTAATGTTTCCCCCCCTCTTATCTCACCATCTGAGCTCAGATTCATCCCCTATTCCTTTTAGAACCTTCAACTTGCACCAAGTCAATTTTTCCCAAAATTGAAGCACTCGTTATTGAGATACTGACATTGTATTCAATTAGTGCTCATTGCTATTATTTTATTTATTCTACTATTATTGTCGTTGAAGTCATCTTGATAGCTTGTTTCTCTCTCTTGCAGTCTTCTTTCTGCAAACAATATCACAGGGCCATTACCAGAAACACTTGGAAATCTGAAGAACTTGACAGATTTGTAAGTTGATGCTACTAATTTGGCAAACTGTGCCTTTTCAAATAATATTTTTCCTAAGTTTGGTTACTGCATGCAGTAGGATAGATGGGAATGCTGTATCTGGGAGGATACCTAATTTCATTGGGAACTGGGCAAAACTTCAATATCTGTGAGTATATTAATTTGATACTCATCTACATTTTTTTTTCTTTGAGTTTGGAAAATTTAATAGAACTTTAAGAAAATGATTGCTGATTTTGATTCTGAAGATATTATATATAAGCAACTACTTCACACTGTTGCAGCAACATGCAAGCAACATCCTTGGAGGGCCCTATTCCCTCTGCAATCTCCCTCTTGAAAAACCTAATTCAACTGTGAGTCAATGTTCCAGTATTTTGTAACTTCTATATGAGACTACTAGACTTGTACTGTAAACAACTCAACAGAATCAAAGATACAATGATGGTACAAGTTTCTGAGTGGATGTATTATAAATTTCAGGAGGGTGACCGACTTGAATGGACCAGAGATGACTTTCCCTGACCTCAGTGGCATGAAATCCATGATTGATTTGTATGTTGATATATGCTTGGTATAATGCTGTAGTTATAGAAAAGTTTGTTTGTGGTTCCTTTCACTGATGAGGTACTTTTGATTTGTTTCATCTCCAGGATACTCAGAAACTGCATGATTACAGGCCAAATCCCTGACTACATAGAAAAAGTGATGGTAAATATAACAAGATTGTAAGTTCTCACGGAAGGGTACCATTTTTCTGATGCTTTGATCTGTAAATATCCTCATTTTTTTTGGTAAAACTCTTCCTTATTTATCTGTTAGCCTTTAGTTTCCACTAGATAATGAAAATTCCTAAAACATGTAAGAATCAGTTTTTAAGCATTGCAATTCTATATTCTGATTTAGGCTTCTGTATAATCACATAATGATGGAATGAACAAAGGTGATTTCACTTGGATGATTAGTTAGTTGAGGCATTCTTTAATGTTTCATCCTACAAATACTGCTTACAAACATCTTTAATTGAGCCAGCATTTTACTTTTAGACCAGTAATAGCCGGAATTACCATAGATTGTAGGTTTAGTAAGAAGAAGAAGAATAACAAAGAGGAGAGAAAATGAGGAAGAAGAAAATGCCAGGAAGGACTACAAATAACACCAAGGTAGATAAAGAAAAGCCCATACATCTCAAAACTCTTTCTCAAGTTGGAGATAAGATGCCAATCATGCACAACATAACTAATGTCTTATATAGAATTGGATCATGTGGTTGTTATTTGTATTTTACAGGTAGGGTTGCCTTCTTTTAAGGCATAGCTGCATAGATGTGACCTTTTATTTTAAGGGACTCTTTTCTGTTTCCTGTTTTGATATCACTGTTCAGAGCCCTTATAATAGATTGACTAGGCCACACTTAACTAATTTTTGTGGCATGACAAAACTACCCTTGAACATCAGATATCAATTCTAGTAATTTTGATGAAAATTTCTGTTTTCAAAAAAAATGTCATAAAATCAAAATAGAAGGGGGATAAATATGATGGAGAAAATTCTTCACCAAGTATTCTATACTTAGGAGCATTGTCTTATAAATACCAGGGAAAACAATATTTAGCAGAAATCGCACAGAAATCTTAGGAAAAAATGCAACCCAACCAAAAGGCCTAATCAGATTCATGAAACTTGAATTCTAGGAAAAGCGCTATAATATTTTAAATCATTCTCTACTGAATGGTGTACTCTTCTACCTTACCTGTGCAAGTTTACTGTAAGTGTTCTCACATCATCATCAGGTAACCACTTTGATCAGTAGCTAAAAAAAGAATCTTCTTCCTCATTGCTATTACTCTATTTTCAAGCTGCACCTATGTGAGGATTTGAGGTTTGTAGATTGAAGACAATGAAGAGAAAGAAGGTGAAAGAATGAGAGACCAAAAAGAAATTTTTTTATTTATTCTAATAAGGCCCCATAGAATATTATTGATTTGAGTGAATAATAAATCAAAGGACTTAACTTCCCTTGGTATCTACAGATAATACCTAAACTAGATACATGAAAAAACAAGTACCAGTAGTTAATGCATGCTGTCACTTCCAGAATAAAAATATAGCTTTTCATGAATAAGTTGAATATAGGAAACATAGAAATCAGTCAAAACTTTTCTGATCCTTTAATAGCTTCACAGTTTTAATGTACAAAAGAGTCTTGAAATTTTCAGTTGAGCAGTTATGAGTTTCAACTCATTTGCAGTGGTCACTAGTAAAATCTAGGTTGAATGTGTACTCCTAATTCCCAAGTCATAATTTCCTGGATTATGTTCTTCTATTTTTATTTGCCCATGTATCAAGATCATCTTTGGTATTAATCTCTTTTTTTTTGCACCTAGTTAATAATGTCTTTCATCCTGTGAATTTCCAAGAACAAAGTAGTTGCATCCTAAGGATTATATTTTAATTTAAGTTGTTTGGCAAAGACCTTTTTTATGGATCCTCTTGGTGATTTTAAACCAGAAGTGGCATCGCTAGTGCCAAATCTAATTAAACAATACTATCTTACAAATTTTATGACAACCTTATTATTTTGTAGTTGAGTGACCTTAACTTAAATTAAAGAGACAATTTGCATAGCTTTTGTCCTTATATTAATTTTTGTCATTGCAGAGATCTGTCCTCCAATAAACTGAATGGTGAAATTCCTGCAAATTTTCAGAGTTTGTCAAAACTAAAATACCTGTATGTAAATGAAGGTTTAGCATAAAATAATACAATCCGAATTATCTATGCAAAAATTTGATCTTATTTTAATATTTTCCTTTACTTATTAACTTCATTTATTTTTGCTGTCTTTCCTTCATAAATATATTCTTTAATCATGAGCTAGACATATTTTTTATGGATGTAGGTATCTCACTAACAACTCACTAACTGGATCTGTACCAGCTTGGATCATGATGGAAAGCAAAAAATTTATGTATGTATTTCTTATTAAAATCTTTGGAATTTGAACAATATTTTCTTTGGATTTTACCATATTTCTTATCTTGGTCTTGTCACATAGATATGACTGTTATTTTTTAATTAATTTCTCTTGTATGCTGGTATACCCCATTTATATTCTATTATTACTTCAGAAATATTGTCAATTCCATCAAGAATCTCATTACTGTGGAACACTCCTTGGATCTGTCTTGCAGAGACATATCTTATAACAATTTTACAGGATACTCTCCCGTACCCAGTTGTCAGCAAACAAATGTGTAAGTTGCTCTCTGGGTTTGATATTTATCTTACTCTATTTCATCTTTTTCTATTTTACAATAATAAACCTCTTCTCCTGTATTGTTTTACAGGAAAACTATTGCTAGTTATTCATCTTCAGAACACAACTTGTAAGTTTCTAGTTCATTGGAAGCCTATTTATTTCACTCAGCAGCCATATCAATGAAATAAATTAATCTAAAATATTTTTATAGAGTCAATTGGTGCCTGAAGAAGGACCTCCCCTGCCCTAGTAAACCCAAATGTAAGTAGTTTCTCTCTATGAGATCCACAAGTTCTTATACCTTTGACACTGAAGACACTTATTATAATAATCTATTTTCCATCCAACAACCGCAGACCATTCCTTGTTCATTAATTGTGGTGGCCCTAAGATAGTAATTCATAGGGAAGAATATGAAGAAGACTTGACACAGATGGGTCCATCTCAATTCTACCATTCTAGTGACAGATGGGCTTGTAGCACTACAGGAGACTACTTGTTCAATGATAAAGCCAGCTTCATTATCCAAGCAAAGAGTCCACTCAACACAACTGATTCAGAATTATACATGACAGCTCGCCTTTCCCCTCTTTCACTCAAATACTATGGGCTCTGTTTACACAAGGGAAGTTATACTGTGAAGCTCCACTTTACTGAAATTATGTATACAGATGACCAGACAATTAGTAGTCTTGGAGAGCGGATATTTGATGTATCAGTCCAAGTGAGTGACTGGAAGACTGCCAGGATCCATACTCAGTTACTGAATGGTGATATCATTTGTTAGTGGTCATGGCTCTATGATAACCATTCCCAACTGGACATAACACTTAATTCCTTAACTATTTATTTATAAGAAGGATAGAACCTTAGGCTGTATTTGGCTTCTGAGAAAATATTAAAATTGAGAAAGTTGTAAGAAAGCTCTTAAGGGATTTCATAAAATTCCTGAAGGCCTTCCCACAACTTTCCTAATTTCAACAATTTTCTATGAAACAAAATGCAGCCTTATTGAAACTTCCTGAGTTAATATTCTATTTGTTTACAGAAATAAAAATAATAAAACCTCCTCTTGATGTAACTTTTGTTCGTATCCCTTCTTGCAGGGAAAAGTATGGTTGAAGGATTTTAATATTGCCAAAGAAGCTAATGGTACTGGTAAAAGTATTATTCAGGAATTTAAAGATGTTGTTGTTAATGGTAGCAGTCTGGAGATTCATTTATACTGGTCAGGAAAAGGGACTAGTGTCCTTCCAGATAGAGGATTATATGGACCCCTTATATCAGCTATTACAGTGACACCAAGTAAGTTTTTCCTAGAGCTGCAAGGTTTCTTTACTCTCTGAATAATTTGTTTTCACGTTGTAGACTTCAACCCTGATATCGGGCTACCTGTTGGGGATATTGTTGGCATTGTAGCTGCTGCGTTAGTAGTTCTTGTATTGATTTTTGTATTCCTTTGGATGAAGGGTTACCTCGGAGGAAAGAAACTTGAAGACAAAGGTGTGATAAATTAATTCATACTTAATAATTAACAATTCTGTAATATACATTTTTCTTGCTCTTTTGTTTTTTATAATTTGGTTTTTGGTGTCTCATTCACGTGATAAGGACTTTATTGGGAAAATAGTCCAGTTATATGCCCTTTTAACTTGATTCTATTCTTGAACTTCTCAGCAGTTGCCTTAGTTTTATTTTTTACTGCAAAAGTATTCTCAAACAGATAGTATACTTGAAAAGTGTAGTGCTAGGGTTTTTATATATCATCCATAGTAGCATGTGGAAGGTCCAAAATGAAAATTGAAGGACCATTTAATTAACATCTTGTCATATGTTGAAACTTCTTATATGTCATGGTTGTAGTGGCCAACTTCTTGTGCATGTCCACATATAACATATATACAACGCATAACTAACACGGAAATATGATTTATGACAACACAGTCTAAAGATTCCTGCTTTCTGGATTTTAGAGTGGCTTCAATGGGATTTTATCAACAAAAAATTAGTCTGATTGACTAGGCCACTAGGGTTTAAATGGATGAATATGGATGATCAAATAATGGAAAACAGATGGTAGATTATTCAGAACTAAGCAAAGAACCTGTAATTAAAATTAGAGTATCAACTATCAAATTTAAATTTCTATATATTTACATTAAGAACAAAGAAAGTTGCATGTCATCCGGGGGTTCCTTTGACATTCCCAGATAGCTTATGTTTTCTTCTTTTTTTTCCTTTCATTAATAGAATTTATTCTTGCCACCAATCAAGTTGAGAGATCTCACCTATACTTGGACAAGATTTAATGTTACATTGTTCTTGACCAAGCAGTTTATGTCATCTTCAAACCTGCATAGACTATGACAGACATGACACAAGGCAGCAGGGAACAAAGGTACAGACTCTTTTGTTCAGTTGTGCCATAAGCTAGTGGGACTGGATAACCAGGCCATGAGAATCCCTACAACTAATTTTTTGATTACCAATAAAAATTAGAAAATACCCAAAAGGCTGAATAGAAACTTCATCAAAAACTTATTACTTGGGGCATTTGATAACTGCTAAATTTGATGAACTGAATTAGTTACACTTAAATTGTCTTTTAATGAATAGTGGTTCATGTAGGAGCAAGCTCCTTATTTGCTGAATGGCATGTTGGTTGGCTACTTTACCCCTAAATGTTCCATTGTATGAATGTTTTATCCATTAAAAGAGAAAGAAATAAGTACTTCAGTATCAGCTCAGCCAATTGATCACTTATCAAATGGTCCCTTGGATTCAACAAAAATCAAAATATAAAGTGACCCAAACAAGTCGAGGACTCCAGGAACAAAATGGGAATATAGTATAAGTACCTACTTTTGCTTGATCCAAGGACAACAGTAAGTTGCTGATTTCTGTCTCTCACAAGTCACAATGGATCCTGAAACACTAAGACGTGAAAAGACAAAGAAACTTTATCATGTTATATGTTTGAGTGGTGTTGTTTTATAAATTATATTTTAGCTACCATAAAAATTGTCACTGATTTTGCAGAACTTAGAGGCCTAGAGCTACATACAGATTATTTCAGTTTAAAACAAATTAAAGCTGCAACTGGGAACTTTGACCCTGCAAACAAGATAGGTGAAGGTGGCTTTGGACCTGTTTATAAGGTAATTCTAGATAGGGAGTTTTCTCACATTTTCTGTCAATTATCTCCACCAGTTTGTTTTGATAACTCAAGACAATGGATTTTAATTTTTTTTCACTTATACATGTTCTATATGCTCATCTTTCTGCAAAGTTATAATACCAGAATTTACCTTTCCGATCTTAGGGTATACTGTCAGATGGTACTGTAATTGCTGTCAAACAGCTCTCCCCAAAATCAAAGCAGGGGAACCGTGAGTTTGTAAATGAGATAGGCATGATATCTGCATTACAGCACCCAAATCTTGTGAAGCTCATAGGATGTTGTATTGAAGGAGACCAGCTATTATTAATATATGAATACATGGAGAATAATAGCCTTGCCCATGCTTTATTTGGTAAGATCCCTTCAACATTTTTTTTTTGGCCTATGGAAGAGAATTCTATGTGCCACTAGCACCATTTAATTCCACTTGTTCCATCCAACAAACCATGTCCTCCATGTTATTAAGAATGGGCTATATGTAGGTAGTGAGGAGCATCAACTAATGCTAGACTGGCCAACAAGGCGAAAGATTTGCCTAGGGATTGCACGAGGCCTAGCTTACCTGCATGAAGAGTCAATGCTCAAGATTGTCCACAGAGACATAAAGGCAACCAATGTGCTTCTTGACAAGGATCTTAATGCTAAGATATCTGACTTTGGTTTGGCTAAACTTAATGAAGATGGGAACACCCATATCAGCACTAGAATAGTTGGAACCATGTAAGGCATTTAATTTTTTTATTAATAAAAATCTAAGAAGAATGCAATCATCTAGATTCCCAATGAATGGGAAACAAAATGAGTTCAAAGAGAATTTCTGTTCCCTCTCCTGTAGTAGCATCAGAAGGCATTCCTCTTCAGCACACTTCTATTGGGAGGGCAAAGAACTCTTTTCTTTTGTAAGGAGTCAAACCAGAGGGAATCCTTCTATCTTCAATACTTTGGGTTTGGGATCACTAAGTCACAATCTCCAAATCCAAATCCATCACCAGATTCCTAGGCCTATCATAGGGATGTACCCCAGTTGAATCCCAACTCCAAATGCCTTGTTGCAAGAAGACCTTTCCTCTCAACAACAGTGCAACTATCTTCATAGGACATATATGGGGAATAGAGTCCCACTTTTCTCATTCTTTTTGTAGACTTTATTTTCTACCAAAAATAAAGTTTGTATTTTGGTACATTATATGAGTCATTTGATTGCAATCTTCATGTTCCATACTTCTACCTATCAAAACTGGAAATGTAAAAAATATGAATTAAATGGTTCAAATTATCTCAGGATCTCAAGAGAATGTAAAAGGATAAATATCTCCAAGGTGCATGGATTCTTATTTTGGAGGGAAGGGGATCTTATATTAATTTGGTCCCCCCTAACTAGTATATGATAGTATTGGGAGATACTCTCAACGGAAAGGGATTTATGAATTCAAAGAAGCTATCTTAAATTGATGTGAGTTGCACATTTGGTAGGCACAAACATAGCATTTTGTAAGTTCTCAATGACATTTCCATTCAACAAAAGAGTGTACTATTTTGGTTACTGTTTATAGTTTGATCTTTGCTCATGTTACTTCACTGGTTTATTACCCTCCTGAGAATCCATTCAATAATCTTAAAGAAAAAAAATGAGGTTGCAAATCAAAAGCACACCCAAAAACCATTAATTTTTAAGTTCTTATTCTAGAGGCAAAATTGTATCCTGTGGTATGGAGCTGAAATTTAGTATTCATTCTTTTCTAGGGGCCATTGTTTGGTACAATGGAAAAATCCAGTCTGAAAAACATGTAAACACGAGAACAGCCACTTTTTGCAAAAATTTCCAAAGGTTAGGTCCATATCCGGTCCACCCCTCCCAAGACCTAGATAGTTGTGCCCAACATTGGGTAATTGCCCTTAAAGAAACCATACAGGAGTTGTTGTCAAGGTCCTTATTCCTCACGTTGGTTAATCCAACTGTCAATGCTTCATTCATAGTCAACTTAAAAAAGAACAAAAAAAAAAACAAGTTTCAAAGGGCAATTCTCACATTTTATAACTTTCATGTGTTCTACATATTCTATGGTTGTGTTACTCATAAAATCACTATGAGGAGAAATCCCACCTCAACCATAGGTTTAGCAATTTTTGCTTTGAGAAACCATTATCAGTCCCATGATACCATCAATAGTCCTCTTGAACTGCTTTCGCCAGGTCATTTCTGGAACCATACTATATAATATAATATAATATAACATATTTTATTTTACTTTTTCAGAGGATATATGGCTCCTGAATATGCAATGAAGGGTTATTTGACTGATAAGGCAGATGTTTACAGCTTTGGAGTTGTCTTGTTAGAGATTGTAAGTGGAAAGAGCAATACAAATTATAGGCTAAAGGAGGATTTCCTTTATCTTCTCGACTGGGTAAGATGAACCTTATTTCAATTTCCTGTATCATAGAGCTACATGTCTTTTCCTACATAAAATTCATCGTTTATGCATATATCTTGCCAAAGCTTTTGGGTTTTGTTGCATATGTATGCATCTAATTTCCAAAACAATACCATTCATGCATTATACATTCATGAATAGTTCATATAAGTTTCCTTTTGGAACCACACAGCTTCATATATTTTCTTCAAAAATGTGAATATCTGAATAGTTTGCATATTCTATATAAATTTAGTAACTAGTCATATTTCTTCTAGTTTCTTAGCTGACTTTTACATGCTTTTGGGCTTTACCAGTAGCAATTGTGAATAAGTTATTATGTTAAACCCTCTTTATAAGAGGGAATCTCATTCAATACACCAGATCTTTTTTTCCTTCATTTATTTTATTTTATTTTTTGAATTGTTCTGGAAAATATATATATATATATATATATATATATATATGTACCATTGTCTTAACAAATCCACTGCACAATGATATATAGAAAGTTTGATGAAACAAAAAGCAAACATAATTTATTTTCTTACTTTTTTAGGCCTATTTTTTACAAAAGGAGGGGAATCTTTTAGAGCTTGTTGATCCTATCCTCAAATCAAACTATCCTAAAAAAGAGGCATTGAGGATATTGAGTTTGGCTCTTTTATGCACTGATCCATCTCCTTCCTTCAGACCAGCCATGTCCACTGTTGTGAGCATGCTCGAAGGAAAAATTGCAGTCCAAGCTCCACTTGTCAAGCAAGGCTCAGTAAATAATGAATTCAAAACCTTTGAGCAGCTTTCATATGGCAACCTATCAAATGTATCAAAAATGTCTCAGGAAAGCCAGATGCCAATAAGCATATCAGTGGATGACCCACGGATTGATTCTTCTGTATCTTTCCAGAACAGAGAAGAGAGTAGAGACCAGTCTGATGAAATCAAACTTATGCCTGATGTTATTGATATTTAAATGGAGTACCATTGACAAGATGCAATTACAAAAAAAAAAAAAAAGAAGAAGAAGAAGAATTATTGTCATTACGTTTTTATGTAACTTGCATCCACATTGATATTTTTGAATAATTAATTCAGTTGATAATCTAACAAAGGACGCCTCCTGAACTGAACGCATATCAGGTTGTTCATGATTATGCCTTTGCTTATAAGGAATAACCTCACTTTTGTTTAAAGTAATTAACTTCCCTACTCATTGTAGGAAAGAGTAAACTTCATTGATATCCACATTTTACAAGAATGAAAACTGATGAGTTGATAGACAAGGATCATAAAAAAATTACAGAAAACAAAGGCCAGAAAGAAGATCTTTGATTAATGCATCCAAGCTGTGAAGGTTTTGGAAATGTAGACCGAGGGGACATGGTGATGGAAAAGTCACCATATCCAGGTGGGGAAACCCAGTTCAATGACCAATAATTATCCCTACCTGTAAGTATTTGCACTGTACAAAATGATGTGATTTTATTAAATGACAACATTACTCTTGATAGTAAGCATCATACCTACATATAATGGATAGGTTTGGAAAAAAAATCTTAGGAAAAATAAAGCATTATGGAACATTTAAATAATAAATCCAGAAAATAGGGAGTATTTATCAAACTTCAGTGGAATTAGGGAGAGATTTTAGGGGTCTATATATGTGGATTAGATAGAAAATACCAACCTTACTCAAAATTTCTAAAATTAAACAAAAAAGGCCCTAAGACTACAAATACCCTTAACAATTTTAATCACTCAACATGGTAAAATGATAATTGGTAGTCTTATATAAAACCTACAGTTAAGACGGTTTTGAAAAAAGTCTCGAATAATAAGATATAAGAGAAAGAAAATTAGAAAAATAGCACTTTCGTATATAGGCTCTATGATGCACGAGTTGGCATTAAAAGATGCCCATGTTCTATAGGGGATTGATTAAAGTGAATTGGTTGTAGGTGACTTTACAATTTTTTATAGCTCCATGTAATTTTTTTTAAATTAAAAAGTGATAAAATTCTAAGGAGGGTTGTATGGCAACACGAGGAGGAGAGAGAATAATCTGATGTGGACAACTATGCCATAAGTACCGATGATATCCAAGCTAATTAAGGTGGACAAGTAGTAGATGAGTTGGATGAACTGTACTGATGCGACAACCTGTGCACAGAAGAGTCAGAAGCCCCGAGGTGATTCCTCAGGGAGGAGCACTCCAATGCTCAAGTCAGTAAGAGCAATAAGCTACAACATTTCAATCACTCTTTTACAACCCGGTCACAATTCAATGCCTACAATATTTCAATCACTCTTTTACAGGTTCTATGGCTACTGCATGCCCATCTCAACTTGATCACAATATTTGGTATCCTAATTTTGGTGCATCAGATTATTTGACTTGGCTCATCTATCTGACCCATTATCCTCACCCCCCATCACTCCACCATGTGACCTACCGTCATCAGCTCCTACTTCTACCCATGAATCGACCCCACTTCTGAACCGGTACCTCCCATCCGCACACACCCTATGAAAACTCGTTCCTAATTTGGAATTTCAAAGCCTAAAAGCTATACAGCCCAAGATTAAAAATATCAATATGCCCAATACGCCGGTAGGGGTGTATCAGTCACAAAGCATCCTCTTTCTCTTGAGCCTAATGAGCCACCTAAACCATCCCCTTGTAGTGAAATATCTTGAATGGCGAATAATGCTTTAATAAGGAATGGTACATGGATTTTGGTCCCACCTAGCTAATTCATCCCAAAAATGTTATAAGATACAATTGGCACATGGATCTTGATGTAAAGTCATGCCACACGTCTATCTGAATATATTATTTATATATTGTATTATTGTATTAGGAGATGCATGGATTTTGTTAAAAGCAATTGTGACAGGAGCCTTATGGCAATATCAATTGGACCAACTGGGTATCAAGTTCAACCCAAACTATTTTTGGGTTACGTATTGTTAGATAAATTTGCATTAATTTTTATTATTTATCTTAAACTTTTTTTATTTTTATTATATTTTATTACTCTTAAATATGATATGCAAGCTTTGTTAAGTGGCATCTAGAAAAGAGTCTTAAGATATTTCTATTTGGGCCAAGTTGAACCCTATCCATCTTAGCATTATTCTTGGGTTATGTATTGGTCTAATAAATTAAAAAAAAAAAAAAACAAAAATCTAGGAAGGATTATGATGTTACTTTTTTATTGAGTTAAATTAAAAAAAGATGTTGATTTTAATTAAATTATGTTTTATTAATTTTTATTAATATATTAATATATTGATAAAAAATTAAATGTATGTATTTAAAAGGTGGAGTTAGATAGAGGGAGAGAGAGAGAGAGAGAGTCGTGGCCTAATAAAATAGGCTAAACCCCGTAGACTTGATTTATTGGGAGGGCTAAGAAAGAGGAATAGACAATGAGAGAGAGAGAATTAAGGACTCATGAAAGGAAAAAGGGAGAAAGTAAAGCAAGAGTAATGTGAACGACCTTGCTTTATCAAATCTACATTCCATTTAATTATTAAACAAATGCAAGTTTTAACATTCAGATCCAATATAATTAAATTAGATTGGATGTTGAATTTGGTATTAGAGTTTTGAGTCTCGTTGACAGCCGTACAGCCATTCATTCAAATTCAACTGTTGGTGGGTTATGAGTTGTGAGATGAATGAATATGAAATTTCATAGGAGAGAAAAACAAATTGAAGTTATTTTGACATAAAAAAAAAAAAAAGAATAGTTGACAGGGTAGACTGATCAATCAGGATTAATTTTATAATTAAAAAATAATAACGGTGAATGTGGACTATGATCACTAATGTTGACTCGACAAGCGGGCCTTTAGAAAACTGAAAAGTCAGGGTAAGTTCTAAGATAATGTTAGAAAAGCGAGGAGAGTTTGAAACAAACAAATTCAATTCAATTATTAAGTCGAGTTGACTCCTTGAAGCTCGAGTTATGTTTGATTCGTCGATTTTAAATTGATTAAAAAATTCAATACAATGGTTTGAACGTCGATTTCTTTTTTCTTTAGAATTTTCCTTCGAATTTTTTGGACCATTTTTCGGTTTGTGCGTGTTATCCTTGTACTGTACTGGGGTCATGTTAATCTTTTCTGTATCGTTACAAAAAAATTAAGATTATTGGATATCGTTTCAATTTTATCAGATGTCTCCGAAAGTTAAATTTTCCCGTCTAGAATTCGGATCCATTGATCACAAAATTCTAGTCACATCCTGATATAAGACATAAGACATTGCAGTTGATGCCAAGAGCATCTTTTCATGAATAAAACATAGCCACCATATGTTTCCAATGTGCAAATGTACGCTGTTGTATACAGCATCTTGTGGTTAGTAAATTCCGACTGTGTTGTGAGGAACAGTGTGAATTGGACTAATCACTAATATTGTGTTTACATCTCCTACCCATACATCACTACAGCCACACATTCAGAATGTCTTCTAAATTTGAATATTATTATTCATAGAGAGGTGTTATTAATGTATTATTGTAGTGTCTTCTAAGTAGGTGTGGATAGTTGCATCTCCTACCCATTTATATAAAACACTTGGGTGTTCACTTGTGTTTAGTTGCATAATCCAGGGCAACTGCATCCTCTGCACAAAGTACTACAGCGGCAACGGCATATCAACAACACCACCCATCAATTGAAAACAGGGGTGGAAACAAGGAATTGGAATCTGTTTCTCACACAGGTTGCCTCATAACGATTTTACAGGCACATCCCACCATACATTGGGAATAACTCCTGTAAATAATAACAGATAAGTATAGAAAATGTTTCTAATGCATGGTGGGATATGCCTATGAGGTAAATGTAAGGAGCAGATTCTGTCTCAAAATCAAGTATATTGGAGGGGGGGAGGGGGGAGTGTCATCTGCCCTCCCCAGAAAGCACTTCAAAAACGTCCCACAATGCACACTGAAATGTGTTATTGAGAATATCTCTCAATGACAAAATGTTCTCAATGCACACCGAAATGTGTATGTCAAGCATTTTTGAGGCGCATTCCGTGGGGCAGATGTGAACTCGGCTGTGGGATGAGTGCACAGCGTCTTGTTGCCAGCAGATCCAGAGGTCAACGAAGATGGTTTACCGAAAATCGAGATGCACGTGATCCTATGAAGCTTGAGGTGGATACACGAACAAAAGGGGGCAAGAAGGAGGGGCATTTTGGGCAAATAAAAGTATACTCTATCGTTACTCTCTACACTCTCGAGTTTCCCGCTACAGCCATCTCTTCTCTTCTCTTCGTGGCGTTCTCTCTTTTTAATACCGTTTCTAAGCTGCAGTGCACTTGCACGACCCACACTTAATTTTCCTCTCTTCGCTCTCACCCATTACCTGTAATCTTGCTGCTTTGTTTCTGATCTGACGCTGTCCTGCTGCTTCACCTACCTCACAAGGAAGCTTATGAAGCAAAAACAGGTAATAAGTTTAGTTACGGCCGAGAGAGATATGATGTCAGAAGCTCTCGTAGCAAACTCGAATAAGTTATTGTCTGCTCTTCTGCCCTTTCTCCTGTTGATGAGTTGTTTCGGAGAGTTCAGATCTGAAACCCAGCTCTTACCAGATGAAGAAGGTACGTACACAAACAAATGGATCCTCCCTCCCTCTAGCTAGCTTTTCCTCTCTGATAGAATTCTTCTGTTTTTTTTTGCAAAGAAAACTATATTGCTCTCTTTCAACTGTTTTCAATTTCTATACAGACAAATTTTAAATTTTTTATTTCATGGAATCACTGTGAACTGCTCTGTTTCGTCTTGTTTCCGTAGATTGAAGATGATTGAGAAAGCTTAGCTGGTTTAGTGGTTCCAGCTAGCACTTTTCTAGTAGAAATATCTATAAATTCTTCATTTTCAGGTCAGAAATTCTTTGTTGCTTCAATCGAGATCTCTGTAAAAGTCCATCTTAAATAGAATTTCTCTGTTTGATCTTGCTTATTTCTGAAGTACACGGTAGCTTAAGCTGAGAGGAATAGTGGATACTTAAGTAAAAAATTAGGGATAGTCAACATCGCGGCATCTTCTCATTCACCTCACATGTTACGTGAGTCCGGCTTCGGTCGGGGCAGAGCCCGTTCCAGATATTCCCGCTGGAGGGCCTCCACCATCTCAAACGACCTTTACATCTGTTAGTTTTATTTATTTATTTTATTTGGTAGAAATTGCATCTGTGACCCCTGTTGAATCTATCACTATTATTTGGGTTTATATTAGAGTGAAGTTGAGTCAATATATGATTATTGGGCTACGAGTTTCATATTTGAACAAACCCAAAATGATGTAGTGAATTTAGAGGTGCAAATGGATCGGATTATGATCTGATCCGACATCCGATCCTATTTGGTCTAGTTCAGGTTTTTGAATCGGATCTGATAATAGGGTCAGATTAGAAATCATGTCGGGCTGGATCTGATCCTTTACATATTATATATTTATAAATATATATATATATATATATATATATATATATATATATATATATATATAATATGTTATTTATTTATTTATAAATATATATTTTTTTATTATATTTTTATAGATTTGTTATATTATTTATTTTTTATAAAAATATGTATATATATGATGAAAATAATTAATAATACTTATATTTTTTGTTTTTACTTTATTTAAATTAGTATATTTTAATTTTTTTAATAATTTATTAATTTTTAAAGAAAACAAGTAGGATCGGATCACATCCGAAGATCCGACTTACCAATAGGATTTGAATTCAAATTGAGTTCTATCATATCCAATAGGATCAGATCCGACATGAACAATATCGAATCGGATTCAAATATACCCTTATTTGAATCCAATTGGATCTGTTTGCATCCTTAAGTGAAATGAGGTGAGAATGGAATCCAAATCTAATATATCTATCTATCTATCTATCTATCTATATATATAGTGACATTCCACATCACCTTGCTTCTCCTTGCTCCATTACCCCAGCCCTGCATTCTCTTTGACTCTCTCTCCTCTCCTCCTTCCCACCACTCCAATTTGCCATTTCAGCATGCTCTCTCTTCATTCCTCTCCCTTCCCATTGGGTTCTCTCTCTCTCTCTCTCTCTCTCCTACAAGACCACAATTCACGTCTCTCACTCTCTATAACAACTTAACTTCTCTCCTTAATTTGCTCATGGTTTGTTCTCTCCTTTACTTTTATCTCTAATTACCCTTTATTTTCTCCACTTTCCTATAAAATAGGGCCGTGATTTATTAAGCGGAATAAGGGGAATTACCCTTTTATCTCTAATTACCCTTTATATCTATAGACATGATTTCAAGCAAAGAGAGGGGAATAAGGGGAATTCGATGTTTCCTATATATTAATGGAATCTTCCATTATTGTTAAATAATCCATTAGTTATGAAAATTATTAAAAATTTCTAGAAAATATTATACCGAAAATTATGAAGTAATTATTTAAGAAATAATCCATTATTTAATAAATATTAAATAATTAATAATCTATCAAAAATTAATAAACAATCTATTATTTAATAATTTTTTGTTATTAATAAATGTTCAAAATTTCAACGTTTAGCAAAATTTTACAATAATAATTTATTGATAAAAGATATTACTAATTAGCGTAATTTACTAATTTCTATAAAATCAATAATTATAGTTAACAATTATCAAATAATTTAGGGAAACTCTTTAACTAATAATCCATAATTATTTTTTAAATAAGTAATTAAAAAATTAAGAAATTAATCTATGAAAAAAGTATTCTTCAAAGTCATTTAAATAATAATCCATTATTATTATTATTATTATTATTATTATTATTCAACTAAATAATCATTAAAAAATTTAGGAAAATTAAATCAGAAAATTAATCTATTAGAAATTGTTTCATAATTATCTAAATGACAAATCATTATTATTATTTCAATAAATAATTATTAAATAATATTAAAAAATTATTAAGTTTATCAACACCAATCTAGATCACTTGGTTAACTTCGGCCATACCTAGTTTTACATTAATTAACAATAAATGATTTAATTCTAATTAAAAATAATGTAATTTACTATGATTACATTTACTTTAATTAATAGTAAATAATTGAGGTTTAAAAAGTAAATAATTTACATTAAGTTATTGTTATTATAAATAATTAATTTACTATACATTACAACTAATCAATAGCAATTTCAATTTTTTTTGGAAATTATCATAAAATATTATAATTTATTGTTAGTTAATTAGTTATAAAAAATTATTAAAATTATAGGGATGACAATTTCCCTATAAAATTGGGGCCCTACCCTTTTCTCAAATCTTAAGTGGGGACGGGTAGAGATGGAGTGGGGACAGAAAAAATATTTTTGCCCCAAATTAGGGGTGGGGTTTGCATTTCATTCCCTGCAACCAATGGTAAATTAATAAAATATCCATAAATTTAATATGCTTTTTAAAATATTTCTAAATTACCTAGGATACCACAATTTCATTTATAAAATATTTTTAAATTATCATAATACAACTCCTAAAATACCCCTAAATTTCTATAATCCTATTTATAAAATATACATAAATTAAATTTTTTTTAGATGATTAATTCATGTGGAGAAATTTTGGGGGGGAATGGATGCCTCGCTCGGAACCCTTGAATTACGGGGGCGAGGGACAAGAAGGGAAGCCCCATCCCGTGCGATGCATTCCCGCTATTTGGGTAAATTGCATAGCACCTTTCCTATCTGTGGCATATGAAAAGACGCAAATGCCCTTTAATTATCATCTAATTTTTTTTATTATCCTTTCACATGCCTAAATCCAAAATGTCCTTCGAATTGTTTAACATTACTTTGGTTCAACCTTGATTCTGAGAAGGAAGTTAACGAACAGTATCCCATTTCGAAGGTAATTTTGACATTTTAAAATGCCTGTTCCTAGGAAACAAAAACAACTAGCATTTCGTGTGATGGGATGATAAACTGTACCTGAGAAGCTATGAAGAGCATTTAAAGTTGAGTTTCAGATTTTCAGTTAGCTATATTTCGTTCGTTTTATATTTAAATTTTGGATAATAAGTGAATTTTTTCTGACATTGTACCTCGCTCTCTGTGGTATCTGGATGTAGTTTAGCGTCTTCTAGGCGCCTTCTAGGATTTGATTCTTGTTGATTTTAATTCCGTCATGTTATAGTTCAGTTTGGGGGAATCCTTTTTAGTGACGTAGCCAGTCATTACGAGAAAACTCTGGCTGTCCACGTTCACAGCAAGTGCTGTTCAGTGTGAAGGGAGAGGCCTGTGGACTGCACAGGCTGTGGAATGTAGAAAAGCCGAATTTTTCCCAGTAAGTACACTCAGCACTGGACCATGGAACATCAGAAACAGGATTCAGTCAGAGCAAAGTCGGTTCGAACAGCGATCATAGCCTATATCTCCCCCATAAAATAAAGTATAAAAATAAGGAGATATTCCCGATGCAAGGCTATAAAACTATAAAGGCTGTTCGAACAGTGTTCGAACTGACTTTGATCTGACTGAACAGTGAATCAACCAATGCAACTGCAGAGTTATTGACAATACGAGTACTGGGGTACCTTGGCCCCTTAAGCTTTCAGGCTTTAGAATGGATATTGAAAGGAGAATTTTTGCAGTTGACCGGCAATAGGAAGGTTGGCTTCTTTTTGTAAACAATCGAAACCATGAGAGATGAGCTAACCTATCCTATATCTATCGATCTATGTATCTTTTTGTGCGTACCCGAGAGCACATCAAGAGAATTCTCAATGTTCTTTGATGGTTTTCGCTTCTTGTTATGTTTTAGCAGTCAGATCTTGTTAAGTGTGTTTCTGAACAATTACTGGTAACCACTCTTTGACAGTACGGACCCTCCAGAAAATATCAAACAAACTAAATAACAGATATTGGAACCTCAGCCGAACATCGTGTAATAGTGAAGATTTTGACAAGTTTTTTGCAAATACAATCCTCAGCAAAGTCACCTGTGACTGTTCCTTCAATCACTATACTGTTTGTCATGTCACAAGCATGTAAGTTAACCACACTACTCTCTCTCTCTCTCTCAAATGTTTCCACGGCCACGATCAACTTGGGAACATGATTTTAATATGAACCGAGTTTCTTGCCTCTGAGCCATTTCACGCTTATATTTAACTTACCTTCTTTATTTTCTTTTTTACTGAGTTTCAGTCTGCTGAAGGGTCTAAACCTAACTGGAGTCCTACCTGATGAATTTGGGGATCTTCCATACTTAAAAGAGATGTAAGTGATTTTGACATTATATACATTCTTTTCAACATACACAAATAAAGTTGCTTGATCATCACAAAGCTGCAATGAGACTCTTGGGCCGTCAAACAAATGTTTTAGATAATTTGATTTCGAGTTTTATATGTTGTCCTGTTCCTCCGGGCTGCAGCAAACTTTAAGCCACATCTCTAATCATCAACTAATTGAGAAGATTGCTTCTATTTCCTGCCAATTATAATTTGAAATTGAAAAAGATTTCTAATGTAAGGTTTGTCTTTTGATTCTGCTGCTGGTGCTAAAACAGAGACTTTAGTCGCAACTACATCAATGGGTCTATTCCAGTAAGTTGGGCTAAGATCCCTCTTGTCATCATGTAAGCTCTTAATCCTCTTCTTCACTTGCATTTCTGATTCAGTTGTTCTAACATAACCATTTAATGAAATGACTGAAATCATTATACATCACAGATCCCTTCTGGGGAACCGCATTAGTGGATCAATTCCAGAAGTACTTGGTAACATTAAAACACTTGAGAACCTGTGAGTCATAATCTAATATTCTTGGTAGATTAATCCACTGCGTCTATTTATGTTTCTGATGCAAACAATGCAAACTTTTTTTTTTCTTTGCAGTATATTGGAAGATAATCAGCTTGGAGGTACCCTTCCCGCAGAGCTTGGTAATTTAAGCCGGTTGAAGATATTGTAAGTCTTATTTAATTATTTTATTTTATTATTATTACTTTCTGATATTCCTCAATATCTTATGCTGACCATTTATCATCAAGGTTAGATAAATGGACCAATTTGTGCATTTGTAATATCTTATTTACTTAAATTATGATGTTATTATGATGTTTATTATTATCATTATCATCAACGGCAGCAGCAGCAACTGCCACCTTATTGGTAAATTGGGTTGGCAGCTTAAATCCTGGTACACTGTTCTACATTAACTCTGTATATACTGTAAAGATTAGCTAAAAGTCTTTTCTAGATACCTGAACTCAGTTTCTTTGGGCATATCCTTGTCCATCAGAATCTGTACAATAAGTCAGTTCTTTTTAACTGGTGCATTACCTGGTTTTCATTTGACATAGAAAAACCATCTTTTTTTTTTACTTATTCCATATTTTGTTGGTTGGTGATATTCCAAAGTACCTGTGGATATATGCATTTCTAATTTTTCTCCTCCAAGTTTTACCTTGTCAATACTAACATCCTTGTATCTGGTTAAAGGGGTCTATCCTCTCGAGCATTCTGCTCCATAAAGCATGGATGCATCCATTTCACAACTCCCACTGTAGATTCTTTTCTAGCAAAGCTGTTTTCTTTTGTAAATTGTTTGATACATGGATTTTAAGTGTTGATTTTGGAATTTGGATTCCAACCCCCTAAATCCGAAATAGATTGTAAAGTTTGGATAACTCAAATGACTCGTGTTGAGTTGATAGATGAAAATGCAACTCAGATGTTATAAATTATAGTTTTACAAGTACTTGCACATATAAACTTCCATATGTATGAGATAGTAGACTGCAAATAGTTTCAGTTCTTTTTTTTTTTCTTTTGAACTGTAAGGCAAATCTTGCTATTACGTATGTTGTTTTTACATTTCCACAAGGCAAAGGAGTAAAGCAATCATATAAATCTGATTTTTTACATTCTGATTAGAAATTTGATGTGGTGAAGGAATCTGGGGGGCGGGGGGAGGATCATTGGTAGAGGAGTTATTATTTGTTGTTTCCAATTTATTGCAAAGGTGAAAGGACTAAATGATAAAGGGCCTATAGTGGCTAAACGGAAAATTTTGTAAGACAGTTGTAAGATAGCAATTTTGAGATGTGGCAAAAATGTGAATGTTGAGATGGACAAGTGAGCGGAAAAACCAGAAAGGGCAGGATTTTAGAGATGAACTTATTTGAAGGAACTTAGGAGTGTCTCCATTAGGTGATAAAATGAGGGAAAGTAGACTGTGGTGGTTTGTTCACGTGCAAAGAATGCCATCTACAGAACCAGTAAAAACAATTGATCTGTTACCAGTTGAAGGGGCTAGAAGAGCTAGGGGCAGACCAAAAAGGACATGGGGTTGAAGTAATCAGAAATTATTTAACTTTTAAAGTCTCATAATTTAACAATGGATATGGCACTGAACAGACCATTATCTCTCTTGTACATAAAATTATTTGTCGTTTATATTCATATTTTCTTTTTTCAATTTAGGCATGTATGGTATCACTCATATTTTGTTTTTTATCTTTTACATGAATTTTTTATAGTCTTCTTGTCAATTAGAGAGACAATCCTATTTTATAACTTTATTTCCTTATTGATTTTGAGAACCAATACTATATATTGCATGGATATCCTAATTTATCTAGAGAATCCAAATTGGACTCATTATTATATTATCGTGTACACTGCTTACATTAATATGTCACACCATGCATACAAACAAGGGTTTTCATTAGGATTCCTGGAATATCTGTCTTAAAAACCTAATTTAGAGAGAGAGAGAGAGAGAGAAGAAACTAGGCTTTGAATTTTAAGAGAACTATAATTCCATTAGGTACTTGGTTGTGATGAGAAATCAATCCTTTTGTTCAATGAATCCTGCTTCCAACCCCAAATTGCATCAATCAAATGAAATTTCAAGAATTAATGAGAAAAAGAGAAAAAGGACAGCTTTAGAATCACAGCAGGTTTCCTAGAGATCACTTATAGGATTAAAGTACTCCTAGATGTGGTGGCACCATGCAACTCAAGCTTACAGCAATGGCAATCTAATTGCATTCATTAATCTCCAAAGCCTTATGTCTAAACTATTTATATGTGTTTCTACTGTTGCTACAGTAGTCCGAACTAGTAAGGAGAAGAAGAAAGAGAAGGAGAAGAAGAAGAACAGAAGAAGAAGAAGATGAAAGAACTGTCGAACCTGATAGCTAAACCCTATCAGTCGACCTCTTAATAGTGATTAGGCTTCTAATTAAATGTACAAGGACTAAACTGCCCCTACTTAAGTATGGGACAGAGAACCTCTAATAAGACTGCCACATAAGCTCATAACTTAACCAAGGTGAGTTGACTAATCTACCCTTATTCGGCTAACTCTAACACTCCCCCTCAAGCTGGAGAATATATGTCATATAATCCTAGCTTGTTACATATATAGTTCACTCTCCCTGAGCTTAAGGCTTTTGTAAACAAATCTGCCCACTGATCACCTGAGCTTACATGTTCTGTGCTTATTTCTCCAGTAAGAACCTTCTCCCTCACAAAGTGGCAATCAATCTCTATGTGCTTTGTTCTCTCATGGAAAATAGGGTTGGATGAGATATGGAGCGCAGCTTGATTGTCACAGTACAACTTCATAAGTTTATCCATGTGGAACCCGATTTCTTGTAGGAGATTCCTCAACCACACTAATTCACATGTAGTGTGTGCCATGGCTCTGTACTCGGCTTCAGCACTGCTTCTAGCCACAACCGTTTGCTTTTTACTCTTCCACGTCACAAGATTTCCTCCAAGAAATGTGCAGTAACCTGTAGTAGATCTTCTATCAGACACAGAGCCCGCCCAATCTGCATCCGTGTACCCAACTACTTCAAGTTTTCCTCCTGGTTTATACAATAACCCACGGCCCAGAGCTCCCTTCAAATATCTTACAATTCTAAGAACTGCATTCCAGTGAGATATACGAGGGTTCTGCATAAATTGGCTCACCACACTAACTGCAAAGGAGATGTCTGGTCTCGTGATAGTCAAATAGTTCAGCTTCCCCACTAGTCGTCTATACCTTCTAGGATCATCAAATATTTCCCCTGTATCACTGCTCAACTTAACATTTGGTTCCATAGGAGTCTCAACCGGTTTTGCACCTAACAGTCCTGTTTCGTCCAATAGATCGAGAACATATTTTCTTTGGCACAGGTTTACACCTTGTCTTGATCTAGCAACTTCTATACCCAAGAAATACTTCAATGTCCCAAGGTCTTTTGTTTGAAAATGATTTTGCAGAAAGACCTTGAGTTTGTCGATCCTCAATTTGTCACTACCAGTTATGACAATATCATCCACATAGACCACTAATAAAATCTTTCCAGCTTCTGAGTCATAGCTGAACACTGAGTGATCAATCTGGCATTGTTTCATTCCAAAATTCTTCACCACTTCACTAAACTTCCCGAACCAAGCACGAGGCGATTGTTTCAACCCATAAATTGCCTTTTTCAGTCTGCACACCTTACCAGCCTCCCCCTGAGCAACAAACCCAGGTGCTTGCTCCATATATACCTCCTCTATAAGGTCACCATGAAGGCATTTTTTATGTCAAGTTGAAATAAGGGCCAATCATACATAACTGCCAGGGAAATTAACACACGGACAGAGCTAATCTTAGCCACTGGAGAGAAGGTCTCCATATAGTCCACTCCATACAACTGTGAATACCCTTTAGCAACGAGTCTGGCTTTCAGACGCTCCACACTACCATCTGGCAAGTATTTAACAGTATACACCCATTTACAACCCACAACATGCTTACCAAGAGGAAGAGTAGTGAGCTCCCACGTGTGAGTATGCTGAAGAGCAGAGAGTTCCTCCTCCATTGCCTGCTTCCACCCAGGTGAACTAAGAGCCTCTTGGACATTGTTAGGTATGGAAATAGATGACAATAGTGAAACAAACTGGCGATGTGAGGCGGAAAGGCGAGATATTGAAACAAAATTGGAAATGGGATGGAGAGTAGAACTACGTTTACCTTTCCGTAAGGCAATGGGTAGGTCAAGTCCTGAGGGTTCAGCAACAGGAGCAACGACAGGATCCGCGGACAAGGTAGAAGCTGGAGGAGGGGCCGGTGTCGTTCGACATGTATACACTTGCCGAATTGGTGGTCGTTCAGCAGGGATTTGCACTGGATGAGGTGACGAGTCAACTCCAACAGGAACACCCGAAACGGGATCACAGACCGGAAGAGGAAGAGGAAGTAAAGGTGGAGACGAAGATGCTTCAGTTCCTGAGAATAAGGGCAGACTCAAAAAAGGTGACATCAGGACAAACATAGTACCTCCGAGTAATGGGATTGTAACACTTGTACCCATTTTTAGTCCGAGAGTAGCCAAGAAAGACACACTTAATGGAGCGTGCATCCAACTTGTCTATTCCAGGACTCAGATTGTGAACGAAGCACACACAGCCAAAGATACGAGGTGTTAATGGAAAGGGAGACAAGGTGGGGAACAAGATAGAGAAGGGAGACCGACCATGAAAAATAAAGGAGGGCATCCGATTAATGAGGAAACACACAGTAAGTACAGCATCACTCCAAAACCGTTTAGGAATACTCATATGATGAAGAATAGACCGAGCTGTTTCAAGGAGATGACGGTTCTTCTGTTCAGCCACCCCATTTTGTTGAGGAGTGGATGCACAAGAAGTTTGATGAATGATGCCATGCTGTTCTAAATACTGTTGAAAGGAAGTTAGAAAATATTCACGACCATTATATGAACGAAGAATTTTGATTGGAACACCAAATTGTGTATGTATTTCAGCATGGAATTTTTGAAAAATGGAAAATAATTCACTCATTTCTTTCATTAAATAAATCCATGTCATTCTTGAACAATCATCAATAAAAGTGACAAAATACTTGTAACCATTATAAGACTCTATTTTGATCGGGCCCCAAACATTTGAATGAACCAAAGAAAAAGGACTCAACATACGACTTTCAACTCTAGGACTGAAGGAAACACGACGATGTTTCCCAAACTGACACGACTCACACTGTAACACTAACAAATGACTCAAAGACGGAACTAGTATCTTGAGTGCCTTGAGAGAAGGATGTCCCAGTCGACAATGCCACTGTAGAGGAGTGAGTGAAGTCTGAAGTGCAATTGACGATCCACCACCGTCAAGATAATACAATCCACCAGCTTCATGCCCCCCACCAATCTTCTTCCCCGTCCTGAGATCCTGAAAAACACAAGAGGAAGGGAAAAAAGTAACAGAACAGTTAAGAGTCTTGGTTAATTTACTAACAGACATAAGATTGAATGGAAACTTAGGGACATATAGAACAGATGATAAAGAAAGAGAAGCCATGTCAACATTGCCAACACCACAGATGGGAGAGGAGGAACCATTGGCAAGGGTAACAGTTTGAGATGTGGAAGTTTCAGAGAGAGAAGAGAACGCACCTGGAGTCCCGGTCATGTGATAAGAGGCTCCAGGGTCAAAAATCCAAGGAGAGGTTTTAGATGACAGGCAAGCTATACCTGAGTGGGCAAGAGTAGCAGTAGTGTGCTGTGAAATGGACTGAAGGAACCGCTAATACTCATTACGCGGTACACTCACCATCTCCCTTCCGGAAACAAATGTAGATGTGGAAGGAGTTAGGTCTGCCTGTTGATTATCACTGACATCAACCCCACCAGCAACAGCATGATTGGCCCATTTAGAGGGAGGGCGGCCATGAAGATCATAACAGAAATTTACGGAATGTCCTTCCCTGCCACAGTGGGTACACTTCCTTGTAGAACTGCCTTTTTCTTTGCCACGGCCTCCCCCTGAGTCACGACCACCACCACGGCTAAATATGGAACCACCATGACCTCCTTGGGAGGCATGTCCTCCCCCTTTCGTACCACGTCCACCTCCTCTGGCTGTCACAAAAGCTGATCTATTAAACTGTGTGGGATTCTCTGTCTGTCCCAAAGAAATCCTGCGTAGCCAAGCAAACACTTCCTCAAGTGTAGGAAGGGTAGAGCCCCCCAATATTTGGGCCCTAACTGGTTCATACTCTGATTTCAGCCCACTAAGAACCTTGTGACATCTAGTTGTTCCCTCTGTTGTTGCTGAACCTTAACATCTGGAGTGAGAGGATGATAGACATTGAGCTCATTTCTGAGGTTCTTCATACTGGCATAGTACTCTTCTAGGGTTTTATTTCCTTGTTGCAGACCAAAGTACTCCTGATAGAGCTGATATACCCTTGTAGTATTATCTTGCCCAGAATACAGCTTCTCGGCATGTTCCCATATGTCCTTAGCTATATCTAAGAACATGAAGTTGGCACTTATTTTGGGTTCCATACTGTTCCATAGCCATGTCATGATTTGAGCATCCTCCTGTTCCCAATCATCAAACCCTGGAGAGTCAGCCGGTGGTTTATCTTCTTTCACATGCTTCACTTTTCTCTTTGCCTTGAGAAAAACTTCCACCGACTTGGCCCAGGAACATAGTTCTCACCATTCAGTTTAATTGAGGTCATCTGTACACCTAGATAGTCAGAGGAAACCACCACACTAGGTTTCTGATCACTACAACCATCTCCCATTGCTGCCATGATACTCTTTCAATGCTGCCTCTAATCTGAATTCCCAATCACCAACTAAGTGTTGCTGTCAAGAGTTTGATGTTCCAGAACCTACAGCAGTCCCTAAACACAATGATAGATACACACTTCTTTGTTCTTATCCACACCACTACTGATTTCACAAAAAAAAAAACACAGACTACACCGACATTAATTCAGCACTTACTAACCACATGCAAGCTCTCTTACAACTACTCAACAGAGTTTGTGCATCACAAGCACCACCAAACAGCCATAGTTGTCACACACAATACAGACCTGCTTTAACGCTTTTAAGAGGGCACCACAAGACCAACAAAAACTCAACTAGTACCATTGCATTACACCTTGCACCATTCGGCCACCTACAGTAGCAGCCCTTACACCATTTGGTCACTGTAAACACAGCCTGTTCTTGGAATTTTTCCAAGAACCAGGGCAACAACCAACCTAGTTCTCTAGGTTCTGATCAGTCCTCTCAAGTTCTTGAAGATTTTCAACCCAGAAATACCAACAGCACACAGAGGAGAGATAACCAACCTTCGTTTGAGAGCTTCAGCCAACCATTCACTGCTGAAGTTGTTTTCTTAGGAAAGGAGGTTCTGTGCACCAGAAAAAAGAAGAGCTGTGATGTTTCAGGCCTGGGACGAACCACTTTTCTCCATTGACAGCCCAGAGAAGAAAAAAGAGAGAACTGAAGCACGAACTGAAGTTGTCACGAACTGAAACAGGTCACGAACTGAAGTTGTCACGCTCTGATACCATGTTTCTACTGTTGCTACAGTAGTCCGAACCAGTAAGGAGAAGAAGAAAGAGAAGGAGAAGAAGAAGAAGAAGAAGAGAAGAAGAAGATGAAAGAACTGTCGAACCTGATAGCTAAACCCTATCAGTCGACCTCTTAATAGTGATTAGGCTTCTAATTAAATGTACAAGGACTAAACTGCCCCTACTTAAGTATGGGACAGAGAACCTCTAATAAGACTGCCACATAAGCTCATAACTTAACCAAGGTGAGTTGACTAATCTACCCTTATTCGGCTAACTCTAACAATATGCTTACATGGGAGGGGCAATTTTCCGTGGTAAAGTAAAAAGACCAAATTAACCTTGTGGCTAAAGATTGAAACAATGACAAAACTGTCCTTAACGTAACCTCTAATTTAAGACTTAAATCCAGCAATAAAGGAAGCCTGAAAGGACACCTAGAGAACATTTCAAATTGGACCTCACACAAAGCAAATTAAAACAAGAAAAAAAAAGTACCCTTGGTGCAAAAATTAAGAAAGAACAAAAGAAATATAACCAACTACTGGTTAAGTAAAGAGGCTTCTTAAGGGACTCTTTATTGGATCCCCCGTCAATGGATTACCCCAAGATAAATTAAGGGTTGCTTCAACTGTTGGTTGAGCAATCAAAGCAAGAGATTCAATAAAGAACAAATGTACACCTTTTCATTTGTAACATATGTCAAATAAATGGGTGGATAGAAATCCCACTACCAATATGCATTGGTCATCATTTAACTAAAGTTTTCTTAGATCCAAAAATTTGTTGAAAATCTGGAAATTTCATGTTGCATCATCTTTCGGGTTAGCAACAGGAGTGATTACTGAGGACTTGTTGTAATTAAATTCTTCATGTCCAAATTGTTGAGAAGACAATAGTTGTATCAAAATCAAGTTGAGATCTTCAAATATGTCAAGACAGATTGATTTGCAGATAGGTTTGTTCAACTGGTCTAGATGTTCAGTTGAAAGTATCAACATGGATAATAAAGCTCAATATGAAATATGTGAATGGGCTCAATAAACCAGTTAAAATTTCTTGAAGTTTCTGCAGAAGTACAGTCAATGTCAAAGACTGTGTCTAGACTTATCCTTGTACCATTGAGGCCAGGATAGTGATCTGGGAAAATATATGCATCTTTTCGGAGTTCTTGACTGATTAGTTGGTTATTCCTTGTACCATTTAGCCGTGCAACGCGTACAATCCTTTAGATCTTGGAAGAGGATATAAGTTATAGATATGAATTTTAATCTTCTTATTTATCTCCATTCTTCTTTCTATGTTCTTGTATGTTTGTAGAATGAACCCTTCTTCTAGAACCATATTAAGATGGCTATCCTCTTTTTATTTGGCACTGCAGTTGAATATCTGCTAGTGTAAACTAATAAAGTATTGCTCAACCATAATTATTGATGGGTTCCTATGACCTCATTTATGTGTCAATCTGATTCACTTTTTAATAGAGCTCCCTAAAATGCAGTAAATGAGTTGTGAGTATCAGTTTCAATTCCTCTTCATGGTTATAACCAAACATTATCATCACCATTGTTGTTACTAACATAATCATCATCACCATTAAATTGTCAATTATGTCAATGAGGTACATATGGATGAACTCATTTTGTTGAATAGGCAATCTCCTATGGATAAGGTGGTGTATCATGTGGTCCAGGTGGTGAGAGATTTGGATCTTTGGTTCTTGGGTGAGGAGTTCACTGAAGTGATTTTCTCTAGGTTGGAGGAAGAGGCTCTTGCTTGGTACAGGCAGCATGCTGACAAAGGTTGTTAGAGAAAAATGAATGAATGTTGTTGGAGTAAGGAGATACTAACCTCCTTCTAGCATGGAATATTATAAGGTTGAGAGAGGTAGGGAAGCAGGAGGAGGAAGAAGAAGAAGAAGAAGAAGAAGAAGAAGAAGAAGAAGAAGAGGAGGAGGAGGAGGAGGAGGAGGAGGAGCTGGAAGGGGGATGAGATGAGTTTCGGGGGGTAGTTGAAGGGTCTTTTAGTTTCACGGAAGGAGACTGGATATTATAAGGACATTCTTCCAACATGCCAAGCTGGGTGGGCTTAGTAGGTTCCTCTGTTTCTGCTTGCATTGTAGTTGTTGAGCTGTTGTTTATTTATAAATGCTAGTGGGGGTTATTGGCTGGTTTTTTTTCTTGGTATATTGCATGATTTATCCTTTTCATGCTTCTTACTGCTTTAGCTTTTCTCTTTTTTTTTTTCTCTTTATTTTCCCTTTGGAGGTTTCTTCCCACATGCTGCTCATGTAACTCATCTTATTTTAGTTTAATAAATTTCCTTTTACTATCAAAATAAAATATTCAATAATATCACTATCAATGTTGTTGTTGACCTAATGCATACTGTTTTCTCACTCCCGCAGCACTATCTCTGCGAACAATATTACAGGACCAATACCAGAAACATTTGGAAATCTGAAGAACTTGACAGCATTGTAAGTCAATGCTATTAATCTGGGAAGCTTTCTCTTTTCAAATATATGTTCCTAAATTTGGTTAATAAATGCAGTAAGATAGATGGAAACAGTATATCTGGGAGGATACCTAATTTCATTGGAAACTGGACCAAACTTACTAGCCTGTGAGTATCTTATGTGATATCTACCTGCATGCCATTTATCTGCATTTGGTGTGTTTAATCAAAATTGTCACAGAGAAGTTGCTATTGTTCTTAAAATTGTTGCAGTGATATGCAAGGAACATCATTGGAGGGTCCTTTTCCTTCTACAATATCCCTCTTGAAAAACCTAATCCAACTGTGAGGCAACATTCTGGTCACTTTTGACTTCTATGTTTCAACTACAACAACAGTAATGAAGATATGATGACCATATAAGTCTTTTGATCCCATGCACTTTAATTACAGGAGGGTGGCTGACTTAAATGGATCAAATATGAGCTTCCCTGACCTCCAAGATATGAAGGCGATGACTGAATTGTGAGCTGAAATATGCATGGTGTATTTTGTTTAACAGTCTGTCTATGATTCCTCTCATTCATGGAGCACTTACTTTTGTTTTTGTTCTCTAGGATACTCAGAAATTGCATGATTATAGGCGAAATCCCTAGCTACATTGGAGAAGTTATGACAAATATTAAAAAAATGTAAGTTTCTGTTGACAGATCCTTTATCTAGAGGTTTTCTGTATAAACATCTTCAACTATTGGTCCATGGGAATAGATGGATGCCAAGAAATCCTGAAATATACTTCAGAGTTCAATGAGCTTCTCAGTTCTGTTGTTTTGGATTCTGTGGAATTTCAAAGTAACAGAATGAACAAGGTCAAATCACTTAGATCAGATAAGTGAGGCATTCTCCAATGGCCAATGCCCATAAATGTTCAACAATCCTATAAACCCCGTTTATTAGTATTTTGCATTGTTCATAATTGGCTGATTGACTTATTGGACCCTTCATGGGCTTTATTTTTATTATTTTTATATATGCTGCCACCTAGGGGCAGACTTATCCTTCAACTACCCCATAATGTTTTCATATAAGCAACAAAGAAGGGTGCACAATACCCCAGTACAGTTCTCTCCCTCATTTTCTGTTTAAGATTATTAATTTTATATATCTGGTTTCATTTATTTGATTGATGCAAAATAATTCATTGAACTAGTGTACCGTTATACTAGGAATAAGAATACTTCTTTTCCTGAATGATATGGAGTACAGGAAAGATGGAACCTATTCAGAATCTTCCAAAATTTTAGGAAACTCCAAGTTTTATGGAAAAAAAAATCTATAAACATTGAATGGTTCAGTTCAAAACTTGGCAAGGTTCAATTCATGCCATTCGTGATGCCTTTCAGAACAATCTTGTAAGGTTAATCCCAATTCCAAGCTCATGGTTTCCTGGTTTGTATACATTCAGTTGTCCATATATCAAGGGGATCTCATGTACTGATTAAATTTAAGTCATGGTTTTCTGGTTTGTATTTGTCTAGATTCAGTTGTCCATATATAAGATCCTCTCATGTCCTGTTAGATCCTTTAGAATCATCCCATGACTGATGTTCCTGTTGAAATTGAGTAAAACATGCAACAAGGAAGAAGCATTTTGGGAGAACAGGAAACTCATTCAATGATGGGTTCTTGTGAAAGTTGATATTCATTTTCCAAAAGTGAAAAGATTCATTATTCCTTATATTTCTGTGGAAATAATTCTTTTTCTTTCCAAACCTATTTAATAATGCTTTTGATCTCGTTATTTGCAAAGCATGGAGTGGTTGATTCCCAAGGTTTAGATATTATGTTTATAGTAAATGCACCCGGAAAAGAAATTTTTTATAATGTAGTATTACTTGTAGATTTGAAAGCAGAGATGGTATTTGTTAGGGCATTTCATTATAATTTACTTTACCATCTACTAAAGAATAGATTTAAAAAAATCCAGGGCTTGGGTAACCTAATACGGAGAAGATTCTGTGTAGTTTTTTACATTAGAAAGAAATCTTACATTTGTTCTCATAATAACATTTCCATTGCAGAGACCTTTCCTTCAACAGATTGACTGGTCAAATTCCTAAACAATTGGAGGGTCTGTCAAAGTTACAATACCTGTATGTAAATAACCATTTTGAATAAATTACTAGAATCAAATTCCCTTTTTTATTTTCAAATCTTTTTTATTTCTTTATATTTATGTTTTATTGGTTCTACTTCATAGATAGTTTCTCTAATAGACTTGTTATTGTTTACGAATGTAGGGATCTCACGAACAACTCACTAACTGGAAAAGTACCAGATTGGATCATGGATAACAGAAATAACATGTATGTATTTCTTATTAAAGCTTTGAATCAGACTTCATTTTTGCCATTGCCATATTTCCTTATCTACTTGGTTATGTTCATCTACTCATAACTTTCCTTAGTAATTAGTATGTGCCTTTTTAGTCTCCTACTGACACATATTTAGTATTATTTATTCTGTGAAGAATTCCAATACCTTAACACTGTTATCTGTATTGCAGAGACATATCTTACAACAATTTTACAGAGTGCTCTAAACAATCCAGCTGCGAGCAACAACCACAAGTGTAAGGTACACCCAGGATTTAATATGTTTTTTGCTCCTAATCCTTTTGTCTAAAAATGTTCCCTTTTCATATTGTTTAACAGAAAAACAATTGCCAGTTATTCATCTTCAGCAAACTGCTTGTAAGTTCCTAGGTCCTTGGAATCCTATACATTTCACTCAAGAGCCATACCAAGGAAGTAAATGAACTTAAACACTTTCTGCAGGGTTAACTGGTGCTTGAAGAAGGACCTTCCCTGCTCTAGGGAACCAGCATGTAAGTAGATTCTCTCCATGCGATCCTCAAGTGCCTTTTTTTTATAAAGAGATCCTCAAGTGGTCGGGCAGTCAGACCTTTGGTGCTGAATTTACAATTACTATGTAAGATTTACTATTTTTGAGTATGATCATATGTTGTTCCACTAAAACATGCAGATCATTCCTTGTTCATCAATTGTGGTGGCCAGAGGGAGGAATTTGATGGGGAGGAATATGTAGATGACACGACAAATATGGGTCCATCAGATTTCTACCAATATGATGAAAGATGGGCTTGTAGCACCACAGGAGATTATTTGGAAAATAACAATGGTATTTACATAACCTCAAACAATGTACTGAATATCACTGGTTCAGCAATATACAGGACAGCTCGCCTTGCCCCTCTATCACTCAGGTATTATGGACTTTGCTTACACAAAGGGAGCTATACAGTGAAGCTCCACTTTGCCGAAATTATGTATACAGATGACCAGACATTTAGCAGCATTGGGGAGCGCATTTTTGATGTATCAATTCAGGTGAGTTATTGACACGTCACTATCATCCTTATTCAGTTACCAATGTCATTTCTTAGTGGTAATAATCCACTGATATCATATCCAATGGTAGATACCATTTAGTTCCATCTCTTTATTTATAAAATAGTAGACCTATTATTTATCTCGAGTTAAATTTGTGTCATTGTTGATTCTTGTAGGGTGAAATACGCTTGAAGAATTTCAATATTGCCAAGGAAGCTAATGGTATTGGTAAAGGCATCACTATGGAATTTAATGATGTTATTGTTAATGGTAACACTCTGGAGATCCAACTTATACTGGTCAGGAAAAGGGACTACTTTCGTTCCAGAAAGAGGTGTATATGGACCCCTCATATCAGCTATTGCAGTGACGCCCAGTAAGTTTATCTAAACATTTGATGGTTGGGGCCCCTTTCCCTCGTAATAGCCTTATAATAATCATCATTTTCATATTATAAACTTTGAACCCAAAAGTGGACCGTCTGTTGGAGCTATCGTTGGCATCGTTGCTGCTGCATGCATAGCTGTTGTGCTAATTTTGGTATGCCTTTGGATGAAGGATTATCTAGGAAGGAAGGATGTTGAGGACAAAGGTATGATAAATAGTTGTACATTCCAAATGTTCCTGGTTAAGTCTCTTTTAGGACTTTTTATTGCTAGTTCATGTGGAAAGCCATTATTGGGAAAATAAGCTATAAATGAGCCTTGAGCTTGCTAATCACTATTCCTAAAACTTCTCATGCAGAACCTTAGTTTTCTTTCTACATGTAAAGAGACTGGGCCGAATGGGTCCTAGTATCTTCTCTTCTAATATCTTTTCTTTTCTTGTTGGTTAATGGGCCTCTCTTAATGGGCCTGTTATTTCTTTTTGTTTAATCTCTTTATGTTACTGCCTAGTTGGCCGCCCACTTAAGGGCATACTTGTCATTACTCTAACATTAATTCTTAATAAAAAAGGATTAGAGGAGAAAGGGAAGATAATTTGAATCTTCTTCTTCTTCCTTCTCTTTTTGCCATCTTCTCTTGTACTGCTGCTCTTACTTCTCTTCTTCCTTTTTGTTCCCTCTAATCTTCAAATTTACACCTAATATTTGAGGACTGATTTACATCTTGGTATCAGAGCAGGTCTATTTCTTCATTTTTTTCACCTTCCTCTTTTCCCATACACCCTTAGATTAAGAGAGTGTATGGAGAGATAGGTTCTCTATAGTTCAGAGGATCTCTGGCCTAGTTGGTAGAGGGTTTGGAGAGTTTAAATCTGGTCGGATATTGCCAAGAAGTGGTGTTGTTCTGTTGCTGCCCAAAACCCTATCCGATTAGAGATTTTCGAAGGTACAGGTAAAGGTGAAGCTTTGGGTGTGGCGCTCTGTGCTTGGGAGGTGTCTTTTGACTCCTAAAGAAGGGTAGTTCAAGTTTGGAAGAGATTGGGAAGCTCTGGTAGGAGCGACTGCATCTTTTTTTTTCCTCCCCAACAGCTGGACGGAGTAAAACCCTAGTTTTCAAGCATCTGGGTTCTGGTTTGACTTCAAGTAAGTTTATATAGACAAAATTTCTGGTTCTTTGATTTTCGTTTGATTAATGGAGACATACGGAAGTGAGTTCAAGCAAGTGCCAGTTTCTGGCCTTGGCTCGGTAGATTAAGTTTTAACTGGTGTGACCACAATCAAGCTAGATGGGACAGATTATCTTGCTTGGGCACAGTCTATAAGAATTTATGTCTGTAGTAGAGGAAAACTCGGGTATCTCACAGGTAGTAAAGTGAAACCCGAAGAGACTGACCCTGAATTTGAGAGATGGATGCAAGAAAACTATACTGTCATAGGATGGTTGGTCAATTCTATGCAACCTCATATAAGTCAGCATTATCTCTGGATGTCTTCGGTTAAGGAGATATGGGACAGTGTTACTGAGACCTATTCATAGAAGTTGAATGTAGCCAGAGTCAATAAGTTGAAAAGTGATGTGAAGAACCTAAGACAGGGGGAGAAGAGTGTAGCAATCTACTACTCTATACTGAAATCCCTATGGCAAGAAATTGATGTTATGGAGACTGTTGTATGGGAGAGTAAGAATGATGCTGAAATGTATAGGAAGTTGGTGGAGAGAAATAGGGTGTTTGAATTTCTCACTGGACTCAACCCGGATTTTGACATCATTAGGCAAAATATCCTGGCCAGAGATGAGATTGCTCTTTCCCAGGCATATGCTATGATAAGCAGTGAGGAGAGTAGGCGGCAGGTTCAGTTGCATAGTCCACCTACAGAACACTTTGCACATGCTGGAATAAAGCCAAATGGTCCTACTGAGAAAAATAAGCAGATATGTGAATATTGCAAGAAACCGAGGCATACAAAGGACACTTGCTGGAAGCTTCATCCTGAGCTTCTTCCTGATAGGTTTAAGAATAACAACAGCTCTAAGAAGGGCAGTCAAGTAGGAAAACCTAAGACAACTAATGTTGCTATAGTACCTGAAGGAGGAAATAAGGAGATTGAAGAAAAATCAACCATTGAGCAGTTGGCAGCAGTGAAGGCGGATTTTGAAAAGTATGGGAGGCTACTAAATCACTTGGAAGCTATTGTTACTTCATCTCACTCTTCCAACAACAACACATCATCTTCGTTTGCATTTGCTCACTCAGGTATTCGCGCTTCTGCAAATCATGCTTCAGTTTCAGGTAATCATAAAATCCCTTGGATTATTGATTCCAATGCATCAGACCATATGACCAGCCTATCTAATCTCTTTTGCTCATATCACATTCTCTCTGGCAAAGAGAAAATATCCCTTGCTGATGGGTCTCTTGCTCTCATCTCTGGTAAAGGAGATATAAAGACCTTTGACACCCTTTATTTATCTTCTGTCCTTCATGTCCCTAAACTTAACACAAACCTTTTATCTGTTAGCAGCTTAACTAAATCCATGAATTGTAGCATAACCTTTTTTCCCAGTCATTGTGTTTTTTAGGACCTGCAATCTCAGAGGATGATTTGGAGTGGCCATGAGGCAAATGGAATATACTTGCTGGACACACCGGATAGAGCTTTTGGACCACCTCATGGAGTTGCCTTAGAGTAAGTTTTGTCAGAGTCTGTTAACAAAGTCTTGTTATGTCACTTTCGGTTTTGTCATTTGTCTTTTTCTACTTTGAATCATTTGTTTCCAGATATGTTTAAGGGAGTGTCTTTACCGAGTCTTCATTGTGAGTCGTGTGAACTGGCAAAGCATTGTAGACATTCTTATTCAGTAAGCAATAAAAGATCTCTTTCTCCTTTTCATATTGTTCACTCTGACGTGTGGGGGCCATATCATTTGCCAAATATGGGGGGTTACAGGTACTTTATCCTTTTTATTGATGACTACTCTCGTTACACTTGGATTTATCTCATGAAATCCAGGGATGAAGTACCAGCTATTGTGCAAAAATTTCATGAACTCATCCTCACCCAGTTTAACACTCGGATCAAAATATTCTATTATGATAATGCTAAGGAGTATTTTGAGAAAACCCTCTCCGCCTATCTTGAAACTTTTGGAGTTATTCATCAGATTTCTTGTTCCTACACTCCACAATAGAACGGGGTGGCGGAAAGGAAGAACAGACATGTGGTTGAAGTTGCTAGATCCCTCTTGTTTGCATCCCATGTTCCTATAAAATTTTGGGGAGATGTTGTTCTTATATTTTTTTGATCAACCGTATGCCCTCCCGGGTCCTTAACTTCAAAACCCCCTTTAGCCTTCTCTTCCCAGGTCAGGATATTTTTTCTCTTCCTCTCCGTTTTTTTGGGTGCACTTGCTATGTGCATATTCACAGTCATCAAAGGCACAAGTTTGAACCTAAGGCTCGTAAATGTGTTTTTCTGGGATATGCTTCCACACAAAAGGGATATTGCTATTTTGATCCAGTTAGTGACACCCGCTTTGTATCTTGGGATGTCACGTTTGCTGAGTTGACTCATTTCTTTAGCATTTCTCATGAGGTGTTGTCAAGACTGTTGGAATAGACCAACAGAAGGCAGTTAGTCATTTTTACAAGAGGAGGCCACTAACTAGCCACTTGTAATAACCGCCATCCACTTGTAACAACTGCCACCCAATTGGGCTGTCAAGACTGTTGGAACATACCAACAGAAGGCAGTTAGTCAGTTACAAGAAGAGGCCACATCAGCAGCCACTTGTCACAACTGCCATCCACTTGTAATAGCTGTAATAGTCAAGATTGTAACACTATAAGTAGTAGAGCCAAAAAGGAATAATGGACTCTTTCAGCATTAAACTCTCTCTCTCTCTCTCTCTCTCTCTCTCTCCTTCCCAAGAATTCAGGAGGTTGGCCCCTCGAAGAGCCCTGAGTTAGGCAGGTTCCTAACAATTTGGCATCAGAGCTAGCATGACCAACACAAGAAACACATCAATAGACACCCGAGTGGATCAGATGGAGGTCGAGATCCATCGAATGTCTTCAGATCTCAAAGAAATGAAGGAAAGCTTCACTGCTCTCCTCCATCGACTGGAGCAGGGGGCAACAAACATTGACAGAGGAAGCCCCGAAGAACGCAGCAATGAAAACAGTCGCAGAACAAGGGCGACAACACGAATAGCCAAAATCGACTTCCCCATATTCTTAGGCGGCGACCCAACCCCCTGGATTCTCAGAGCAGAAAGGTATTTCGATTACCATGAAACACTGAGACAGGATAGGGTAGCTCTGGCTTCTGCGCATCTTGAAGGGGAAGCTATCCTCTGGTTTCAATGGTACCGAAGGGGGCACCCCCATCAAACCTGGGCAAACTTCACGGACGCCATGACTGTCCGTTTTGGATCATCTAGGTTCGAAGATCTTGATGAAAACTTGGCAAAACTGCGGCAGGTGGGATCAGTAGAAGAATACCAGATGGAGTTCGAAAAGTTGGTCGTGAGAGTCCAAGGATGGACTAAGAAGGCGCTGGTGGGAAGCTTCGTTGGCAGCCTAAAGGAAGAATTGCGACTGGAAGTGAAGGCGATGCAGCCCACTTCCGTCATCAATGCAGCAGCATTAGCAAGATTGTATGAGGACAAGTTCAGCCAAGCAAGAAAGGTGCAGCGACCATGGGGTCCAGAAGCAAGAAGAGAGCAAGAAAGGACGACAGCACCAGACAAGGAGGAAGGAGTACTGGGCCCAGGCCCACTGGTTCCTTTCAAACGACTGACTTGGGCAGAGATGCAAGCCCGCAGAGACAAAGGTCTCTGTTACAATTGCGAAGAGAAAATTGGGTCGGGCCATCACTGCAAGAAACAACAAGCGTTTCTCCTCTAAACAGATGCCGAAGAGGAAGATGACATCCTTGGGTGCGGAGAATCTAACCCAGGGTGGGAAATACAATCCAATGGCACACCTGAAAATATCCTTACAAGCCCTTACGGGACTTGCGTCCCCTCAAACAATGAGAGTTGCAGGGCTGATTCTAGGACGCCAAGTGTCAATTCTCATAGACAGTGGCAGCTCCCTTAACTTCATAACTCAAGTCTTGGTGGATAAAATGGGACTTCCGGTGCAACCAACAACGACCTTTATGGTTCATGTGGCCAACAGTAACAGCCTATCTTGCAATAGCATTTGCATGGGCCTACCACTAAAGATTCAGGGTCATCAGTTTGCGGTGGACCTATATCCTCTCCATCTTAGTGGAGCAGACGTGGTGCTAGGCATTCAATGGTTAAGACAGCTAGGACCGTGGTCTGTGACTGGGCCCGTCTCACCATGGACTTCACATCAGGAAACTCTATAGTCCATCTACAAGGGCAGACATGCAAGGGCCCAAGGCCCATCAGTCTTGCAACACTGACAAAGCAAAGAGGAGACCCAGATCAGCCCATATTCATGCACATTGGCTCAAATTTTCCTACTTAGATCTGCAATCAAATTTTCCTACATTAGACCTTGAGGGCAAGGTCACTCTAAAGGAAGGGGGGATTGTCAAGACTGTTGGAACGGACCAACAGAAGGTAGTTAGTCAGTTTTACAAGAGGAGGCCACTAACCAACCACTTGTAATAACCGCCATCCACTTGTAACAACTTCCACCCAATTGGACTGTCAAGACTGTTGGAACAGACCAACAGAAGGCAGTTAGTCAGTTACAAGAAGAGGCCACATCAACAGCTACTTGTCACAACTGCCATCCACTTGTAACAACTGTAACAGTCAAGATTGTAACACTATAAGTAGTATAGCCAAAAAGGAATAATGGAGGACTCTTTTAGCATTAAACTCTCTCTCTCTCTCTCTCCCAAGAATTCAGGAGGTTGGCCCCTCGAAGAGCCCTGAGTTAGGCAGGTTTCTAACAGGTGTCTACTTCTCCCACTGGAACTACCTCCGATATTCCTATTCCTCCTCTTCCACCTCATTCTCCTATAATTCCTCCTCATCCTGTTCTCCAAAGGTGGTACCAAAGGCACAAATTCAGACATGGGCAGGTTGTTTCAACTCCTACAGAAGAGCCTCTTGCTCCTCCCATCATTACTGAGGTAACAAGTCAGCCTTCTTCTGACCCATCTACATCTTTCCCAAACCTTGACCTTCCTATTGCTCTCCGCAAGGGCAAGCGGAAGTGTACAACCCATTGTATCTCCAAACACCTGTCTTACAACCTTCTCTCTCCTTAGGTTGTTTCAACTCCTACAAAAGAGCCTCTTGCTCCTCCCATCATTACTGAGGTAACAAGTCAGCCTTCTTCTGACCCATCTACATCTTTCCCAAACCTTGACCTTCCTATTGCTCTCCGCAAGGGCAAGCGAAAGTGTACAACCTATTGTATCTCCAAACACCTGTCTTACAACCTTCTCTCTCCTTCCTACTACTCTTTTCTTGCTTCTGTTTCTTCCCATGTGATACCCAGGTCCGTACCGGAAGCCTTATCTAAACTTGAATGGAGGGATGCTATGATGACTGAACTGGATGCTTTGCATAAGAACCATACCTGGGATATTGTTGACTTGCTTGAAGGGAAGGAACCAATGGGTTGTAAATGGGTGTTTACCATTAAATATCACTCTGGTGGATCTATTGAGAGGTTTAAGGCTAGGCTGGTTGCTAAGGGCTACACTCAGATGTATGGTATTGACTATCTTGAGACATTTGCTCATGTAGCTAAGATGACCTCAAACAGGGTCTTGTTATCTCTAGTCGCTACTTTTGATTGGCCCCTACACCAATTTGATGTTAAAAATGCCTTCTTGAATGGAGACCTACATGAAGAGGTCTATATGTCTTTGCCTCCAGGGGTGTATGGGAAGGAAATGCAAGGCAAGGTGTGTAAACTGCAGAAATCTATTTATGGTCTCAAACAGTCTCCTCGGGCTTGGTTTGAGAGGTTCAAGGCTGCTCTCGTCTCCTTTGGTTACACACAAACTCAATCTGATCATACCTTGTTCTTGAAGAGAAATGGCTCTCTGGTGACCTTCTTGATAGTTTATGTTGATGATATTGTGGTCACGGGTAATGACACTCAAGAGGTCAGTAAACTAAAAAGATTTCTCAGCTCTGAATTTGAGATCAAGGATTTGGGAGATCTTCGGTATTTTTTGGGCATTGAAGTTGCTAGATCTAAGGATAGTATCTTCATTTCTCAGCGTAAATATGTCCTTGACCTCCTTGCTGAGACTGGTAAACTTGGGGCTAAACCAATCTCCACTCCTATTGATCCCAATCATAAGCTTTCTGCTACAAATGATGAGCTTTTATCTGATAAGGGGGTGTTTCAGAGACTGCTTGGGAAGTTGTTATTATCTTTGCATGACTCGGCCAGATATTTCCTATGCAGCAAGTGTTATTAGTCAATTTATGCATTCTCCTAGAGATACTCATTTACCTGTTGCAGAAAGGGTTTTGTGTTACTTGAAAGGTACTCCAGGGAAAGGTATTCTATTTGCCAAACATGGACACATGAAGTTGGAAGCTTTTACTGATGCTGATTGGGCAGGATGTATTGATGATAGGAGATCCACCTCAGGTTATTGTGCTCTAGTCGCTGGGAACATTGTGTCATGGAGGAGTAAGAAACAGTTTGTAGTTTTTAGATCCTCAACTGAAGCAGAATACAGGGAAATGGTACATGGTGTGTCATAATTACTGTGGCTACGATCCCTTTTAGAAGAATTGGGGGTTGACTACGAGAAGCCAATGATGCTCTACTGTGACAACCAAGCAGCTATCAACATTGTACATAATCCTGTTCAACTTGAAGAATTTCAACTATAAGTTTGTATTAAAGAGTAGGGTGCAATTTGTGTTGCCCAACTTGAAGAATTTCAACTACATTGAGCTCGAGTTAGGGTTGGGCCCATTGAAAATCGGATTTATTATTTCTTGAAGAAAAATGATTTCTATAATGCTTGCTCAACTGACAAGTTTGACATTTGAACTCACTAGCACTAATTTAAATAAATCCGGAAGTAAGACTTTTAGTGACTCAAAAGATAAATGACCCAAATGACTGCCATAAGTAGACTTGACTCATACTAGATTGACTCGTAGACTCAATGACCGCAAGACTAGCTTTGCTCTCTAGCATGTAGAGACCATCCAACATACGACCTCTACCAATTATCTTCCCCAAGTCCGAACCCTGTGATACACAAGAAGGGAAAAAGGTCACTGAACAGTTTAATGAAATTGCAATGCTACTGACAGAAAACAAGTTTATAGGTAATTTCCGAACATGTAAGACATTAGAAAGGGTAAATCCAAAAGGAAGGGATATGGTTCTTTGACCAGCTATGGTGGAAAAAGAACCATCAACTAATTTCGCTTTGTCCCTACCAGATAAAACACGAAGGCAATTTGACTTACCCATCATATGGTTTGAGGCTCCAAAGTCAATTATCCAAGGGGAATCAGATGAATGGGAGGACACATGGAAGGCGGTGGCAGAATTACCATTACCTGAAGTAGATGCAAAAGAAGTCGAGGCGGGAGGAGCAGAATCCATCTGGTATATTGCTCTCCCATATAGATCCATGTGGTTATTGGAAAGAATTAATGATATCTTCCCGGGGATTGGCAACGGATGGGCGGTCCTGGTTGATAGCAGTAGATGAATGAGGCTCCTGAGAGGCCAAGTTTGTTGTATTGAACTTTTTCTGACTCGGTTATCTCGGCTTCTTATTTTGATATGATTTCTTACTCAACTCCTTAGCCCACTTTGGCTTTCCATGGAGGTCCCAACAAGTATCTCGAGTATGTTTGGCCTTTTGGCAATGAATACACCATAATTTATCCTTATCATCCACTCTCTTCTAGAAGTTACCCTTCTTAAAGGAATTATTGCCTCCTACACCCACACTCCCTTTAGCCACTAAGGCAATCTGCTCCCCCTCGGAGCTATTCATCACACTCCTCCACCCACTTCCTAATATTTGAACTCTGAGGGACTCATATACAAGGTTCAGCCCCCAGAGGAAGGCAAATACCTGTTGTTGGGAAACCAGAGACTTGTAATCCTATCAGCATCACACTTCCAATCAATGTTCTGATAGTGATCTAGTTCTTTTCATATTGAGGTCAAATCTGAATAGTAGGCTGAGAGTGTCTTCTCCCCCTGCTTACAAGTAGAGGAGGCAGCTTGCAACTGGTATATTTTGGAATAATGATGTTGCTCTGAATAGGTAGATTTTGCCCGCTCCCAAATCTCAACAGCTGTTTCAGCGCCCACATGAAGGTCTTCCTGACTGGAGGCAACATAGAAAGTAACAGCCATGTCATCACCATGCTTTTTTCCTGATCCCACATATCATTCTCTACCCCCTGAGACTTCGGTTCTTTAGTTTTACCATTAATATAGCCTACCTTCCCCCTTGCAGTTATGTGTAGTTTGATTCCCCCACTCACTCCACCTTGACTGGAGGACCCACTAGACAGGATAGAATCCTTAGAAGACATGTTATAAGATTTAGGTTCACAGATCAGTCCAGTTCAATTCAAAATCAGTCACAGTTCAACCACAATTCATTCACAGTTCAGTTCAGATTAGTTCAGTTCAGCCACAGCTCAATTACAGTTCAGTCATAGTTCAATACTTCAATCCCCAGTTCAGCCACAGTTCAATCCCCAATTCAGTCTCAGTTCCACAGTTCAATCTCCAATTCAGTTCAGTCAAGAATAAATTATAGGAATACCACACATATAGGAAAAACTTGCTTGCACACTGCTGAAAGACATTTCAGAGGCAAAAAGAGGGCAACTCTGGAGCTAGACTGACTTTGTATGTACCCTCTCATCTTCTTGGATACATAGATACTGAAAAAATTCCCAAGGAAGATAGCCGACTACTGTCTTACAGTTACAGGTCATTTAGACCTACACCATCCAGTTATCTGGGTACAAAAAATATCAAGATCACACGATCGACAGTTCAAAGAGAACATAGCAGTTTCAGTTCATCTAGACCTCCAAAACCCGCTTACCTGGGTACAAGAGAGGACCACACAATCCACAGAAGAAGAAAGATCTGTCTTCACAGCACCATAGTTCCCTTCCTTTAAGGGTTTCTTGGCACACGACCAAGGAAGAAGGGAAGAGGATTAGTAGAATCCCCTTCAGATCAGTCAAATCTACTTCTTGATCAGATTCAATCCACAGCAAAGTGAAGTAAAAAAAGTAAGGATTGAAAAGACTTATCGTGCTCTTTCTAACCTCAGAAAACCCACTCTGATACCATGTTTTCCAGGTTAAAGATATCAGAGAAGGAGAAGAAGAGAAGAGGAAGGGAGAAGAGGAAGAGAGGAGAAAAGAGAGAAATTTTGGATTCAAAATCACATAGCTGGCAGCGCCAGCTATTAGCTTTTATATTAGGGCGACCCAACTAATAATAAAAATAAGTAAAATTACAAGAGTGCCCCCTGTGGCACTAAAGGACAGAAATATAAATAGAAAACTGAGAACAACTAACTGATTTCAACAATTATATAATTTAAAAACTAATGAACTTTTTATTTTAAAGAAGTATGAAGCAGACTTGGGTTAAATCTGAATCTGATCCGAGATCCCCAGATCCAATTGGATTCAGATTTCAATGTTCAACGATAGGATCAAATTTGAAAGTGGCTGGATCTGATCCGAATCCAACCCAATTATAGCCCTAGTCCTTAATTTTCCTCTTATCACATCTTATTTGTTAAGATTGTTGATAGCTCTCTTTCTACTATTTTAGGGTAAGGAGACATCAAACTTCATGATCATCTATGCTTTTAAGATAATAGGATTGGATGACTAAGTCTTGATAGGAACAAATATTAAAGATTGTTCAATCTCTACTAAGGCTATCGGTGATTTTCATCTAAAATTGGAAAAAGAAAAAGGTTAAGAGATGCTCTACAATGATTTTTGGCTGCTAAGGAAAATGTGTCTGAACTTGGACTTTAACTAGACTAGTAGAAACTCCTTTGAAAACTTACCTATTCTTACTACATGGTAAAACTAGAACAAAACATGATACAAAGGACACCAAAACCCAATAAATAAAATGAGAAAATAATTCTGGTATTTGGCATTGAATTAACCCATGGACAACAATGAACTTTCTGATCCATTTCTTCTCACAACAATTAACTCTTGGTACACTTGAACAAAACAGAAACTTCTACTAAAAGAAAAATAAAGAATACAAAGATAAGTCAAGAAAGCAAAAGCTGTCATTTCTGCTACAAATCCAAATGGTATCCCTGTTTTCCTCTTAACTATCTCATATATTGTTGGTCACATGTTTTGTACCATCCGGTGGGTAATCAAATGAAGTTTCTGGAGGTAATAGAATTTATTTGATAGGGCAGTATCTATAGTTGAATAGTGTCCATTCGGTTTACGGACTTGCATTTAAAACTACTTGATTGATTTGCCTCGTAAATGGATCCATGAAAAGTCAACAGAAAAATCCAATGGGTAATTCAATTGATAAACTGCAGCATTACTATGGTATTTTTTCAGATACCTGCCCATGAAAGACTGAAAAATATCTATTTTTTCTAAGCTACATTTTCTCTTTTACAAGAATTATCACTGATTTTGCAGAACTTAGAAACTTGAAGCTACAAAAAGGTCATTTTAGTTTAAAGAAAATTAAAGCAGCAACAAGGAATTTTGACCATTGTTTTGGAGCAGCTACAGTAGTCCGAACCAGTGAAGAAGGAAGAAGAAGATGAGGAAGAAGACAAGAGAAAGAGAGAACAGGAGGGTTTAGTCGAACTGATTAGTCTCCCATTCAGTCGAGCCCTTTGTGTTTATTGGGTTCTAATTACACTTACAAAGACTAAACTGCCCTCACTTAAGTGTGGGGCAGAGTACTCTAATAAAACAGCCACATAAGCAAAGTACTTAACTGACATAAGATTACTAAATTACCCTTATTCGGCTCACTCTAACACTCCCCCTCAAGCTGGAGAATATATGTCATATAATCCCAGCTTGTTACATAGATGATTCACTTTCCCTGAGTTTAGAGCTTTTGTAAACAAATCTGCCCATTGATCATTCGAGCCCACATGTTCTGTGTTTATCTCTCCAGCAAGGACCTTCTCCCTCACAAAGTGGCAATCAACCTCTATGTGCTTTGTTCTCTCATGAAATACAGGATTGGATGAGATATGGAGTGCAGCTTGGTTGTCACAATACAGTCTCATAGGTTTATCCATGTGAAACCCAATTTCTTGTAGAAGATTCCTCAACCACACTAACTCACAGGTAGTATGTGCCATGGCCCTATACTCAGCTTCAGCACTACTTCTGGCCACAACCGTCTGCTTTTTACTCTTCCACGTCACAAGATTTCCTCCAAGAAATGTGCAATAGCCCGTAGTAGATCTTCTATCATTCACTGAGCCTGCCCAGTCTGCATCTGTATACCCCACTACTTCAAGTTTTCCTCCTGGTTTATACAATAGTCCACGGCCTGGAGCTCCTTTCAGATACCTCGCAATTCTAAGAATTGCATCCCAGTGAGGTATACGAGGGTCCTGCATGAATTGGCTCACCACACTGACTGCAAAGGATATGTCGGGTCTCGTGATAGTTAGATAGTTTAGCTTCCCCACTAGTCGTCTATACCTTCCAGGATCTTCAAATACTTCTCCTGTATCACTGCTCAACTTAACATTTGGTTCCATAGGGGTCTCAGCCGGTTTTGCACCTAACAGTCCTGTTTCTTCCAATAGATCAAGAACATATTTTCTTTGGCACAGATTTACACCTTGTTTTGACCTGGCAACCTCTATTCCCAAGAAATATTTCAATGTTCCAAGATCTTTTGTTTGGAAATGGTTTTGCAAAAATACCTTTAATTTGCCAATCCCCAATTTATCACTGCCAGTAATGACAATATCATCCACATAGACCATTAATAGAATCTTCCCAGCTTCTGAGTCATAGCTGAACACTGAGTGATCTACCTGGCACTGCTTCATTCCAAAACTCTTCACCACTTCACTGAACTTCCCAAACCAAGCACGCGGCGATTGTTTCAACCCATAAATTGCCTTTTTCAATCTGCATACCTTACCATCCTCCCCCTGAGCAACAAACCCAGGTGGTTGCTCCATATATACCTCCTCCACAAGATCACCATGGAGAAAGGCATTCTTGATATCAAGCTGAAATAGAGGCCAATCATACATAACTGCCAGTGAAATTAGTACACGAACAGAACCAATCTTAGCCACCGGAGAGAATGTCTCCATGTAGTCTACTCCATACAACTGGGAGTAACCTTTAGCAACAAGTCTGGCCTTCAGACGCTCTACACTACCATCTGGCAAGTATTTCACAGTATACACCCATTTACATCCCACAACATGCTTACCAGGTGGGAGAGTAGTAAGTTCCCACGTTTGAGTATGTTGAAGAGCAGAAAGTTCCTCCTCCATTGCCTGCCGCCAATCAGGTGAACTGAGAGCTTCTTGGACATTGTTAGGTATGGAAATAGAGGATAAAAGGGAAACAAACTGGCGATGTGATGTAGAAAGACGAGATAATGAAACGAAATTGGAAATGGGATGGAGGGTAGAACTGTGTTTACCTTTCCGTAAGGCAATGGGTAGATCAAGGTTTGAGGGTTCAACAATAGGAGCCATGAGAGGATCCGTAGATGAGGTAGAAGCTGGAGGAGGGGCCGGTGCTGTTCGACGTGTATACACTTGCCGGATTGGTGGACGTTCGGTGGTGATCTGCATGGGATGAGGTGATGAGTCTACTCCAACAACAACATCTGGAACTGGATCACTGACAGGGAGAGGAAGAGGAAGTGCGGGTGGAGACGAGGGTGCTTCAGGACTTGAGAAGAAGGGGACTGACTCAAAAAAGGTGACATCAGGACAGACATAGCACTTCCGGGTAATGGGATTATAACACTTGTACCCTTTCTGAGTCCATGAGTAGCCAAGGAAGACACATTTAATTGAGCGTGCATCTAGCTTGTCTATTCCAGGGCTCAGATTGTGGACAAAGCACACACAACCAAAGACACGAGGAATTAATGGGAATGGAGATAAAGTGGGAAACAAGATAGAGAAGGGGGACCGACCATGAAGAATGAAGGAGGGCATCCGATTAATGAGAAAACATGCAGTGAGTACAGCATCACTCCAAAAACGTTTAGGAACATTCATGTGGTGAAGAATAGACCGAGCAGTTTCAAGAAGCTAACGGTTCTTCCGTTCAGCTACCCCATTTTGTTGAGGGGTGTATGCACATGATGTCTGATGAATAATGCCATGCTGTTCTAAATACTGTTGAAATGAAGTAAGAAAGTATTCACGACCATTATCTGAACGGAGAATTTTGATTGGAACACCAAATTGTGTGCGTATTTCAGCATGAAATTTTTGAAAAATAGAAAACAATTCACTTCTTTCTTTCATTAAGTAAATCCATGTCATTCTTGAACAATCATCAATAAAGGAGACAAAATACTTGTACCCATTATAAGACTCTATTTTGATTGGACCCCAAACATCTGAATGAACCAAAGAAAAGTGACTCAACATACGACTCTCAACTCTTGGACTGAAGGACACACGACGATGTTTCCCAAACTGACATGACTCACATTGCAAAACTGACAAATGACTCAATGACGGGACCAAAATCTTGAGAGCCTTGAGAGATGGATGTCCCAGTCGGCAATGCCATTGTAGAGGAGTAAGCGAAGTCTGAAGAGCAATTGAAGATCCACCACCGTCAAGATAGTACAGTCCACCAGCTTCATGCCCCCCACCAATCTTCTTCCCCGTCTTGAGATCCTGAAAAACACAGGTGGAAGGAAAGAAGGTAACGGAACAGTTAAGAGCTTTGGTTATTTTACTAACAGACATAAGATTGAATGGAAACTTAGGGACATATAAAACAGATGATAAGGGCACAGGAGCCATGTGCTCTGATACCATGTTTTGGAGCAGCTACAGTAGTCCGAACCAGTGAAGAAGGAAGAAGAAGATGAGGAAGAAGACAAGAGAAAGAGAGAACAGGAGGGTTTAGTCGAACTGATTAGTCTCCCATTCAGTCGACCCCCTTGTGTTTATTAGGTTCTAATTACACTTACAAAGACTAAACTGCCCTCACTTAAGTGTGGGGCAGAGTACTCTAATAAAACAGCCACATAAGCAAAGTACTTAACTGACATAAGATTACTAAATTACCCTTATTCGGCTCACTCTAACAACCGTGAAAATAAGATAGGCGAAGGTGGCTTTGGGCCAGTTTACAAGGTAACCCTGATTAAGGATTATTTTTCAACCTTACTTTTTTGTGAGAGAGTTACACCACCATTTTGTCTTGTTCTTGGGATTAATGGATCAACCTTGCAACCTTGAGGTTGATAATCCAAAACTCTCATATGAAATGAAGAAAAATATAGAACATATTTTTCCTTTACCTTCCACATATTTCATCTCATATTTCTGCAAAATCATGACTTTTACTTTTGTGATTTTTAGGGTATACTTCCAGATGGTTCTGTAGTTGCTGTCAAGCAGCTTTCATCCAAGTCAAAGCAGGGGAACCGTGAATTTGTAAATGAGATAGGCATGATATCTGCTTTAAAACACCCAAATCTTGTAAAGCTTTATGGATGTTGTATTGAAGGAGACCAGCTATTATTGATATATGAATACATGGAAAATAATAACCTTGCCCGTGCTCTATTTGGTAAATTCACCTCAGCCTTTTATTCTAGTATTTGACAATGTGTCCTCTGGGTTACTAGCACTGGTAAATTCACCTCAGCCTTCCATGTGTAGATCCTGAGGAACATCATATGAAGCTAGACTGGCCAACAAGGTGTAAGATTTGCTTGGGAATAGCAAGGGGCCTAGCTTATCTGCATGAAGAGTCGAGGCTGAAGATTGTCCACAGAGACATAAAGGCAACCAATGTCCTTCTTGATAAGGATCTTAATCCTAAGATTTCTGATTTCGGTTTGGCTAAACTTGATGAAGAGGAAAATACCCATATCAGCACCCGAATAGCTGGAACTCTGTGAATTATTTATCTTAATTCCCACTCACTGATTTCTTTTCTGCCTATGATAGCATTTGGTGTATAAAAGACCCTCCTTTATCCATATAGGGTTGGCTACAAAATAGTTTGGCAAAAGTTTTATTCCAGTTGCCAACCTGATGCAACCCTCTATTACCTGATCTTGAGACCAGCAGTGTAGGACGAGCTCACATTGGTGGAGTTAGCGAAAGGGTATAGTTGTCTTTAAAAAAGCACTTTATTATCTATTAATATAGGGCTTGCCTAGCCTCTCAAGAATGGATGGTCTGAACCACCACCCTTGCAAATGTGAAATGAGTAATAAATATTTTAGGGTTAGAAGTTAATGGGAAAAAAGAGCATTATGGAGTTGGACCCACAGGCCATAGCTCAATTAAATGACACTTTAAACCAAAAATTAAAGTTATAGTCTCTTATATGTATCAAAATTGAAAATTTTTAAGAATAGATGGATGATTATCATCTTAATACAAAGACCATTACTCCATGAAATAATGTCCAGTTTGCTCATTTGAGGTAAGAATGATTACGTGATTTACATACCATATACAAGAGCTTCAATAGATAGGTACCACATTAAATCTTGAAAATTGGTGGATAAAATTGCATAAGAGCTCAAATAGAATGCTTGAAATGATATCATTTTCCCTGTAAAACATAAATGCAACAATTTCAAAGAACAAAAAAGATCTAAGAAAGCAGTGATTGAATGTATCAAGATAAGAACAATGTTTTGGATAAAATCTTTGGAGATCTTTAATCCTTTCTCATTTGATGATATCCTAAGGATGTGGGGAGGTGACTGATTCATAAGGAACAAGGTGCTTAGGAGGTGGAAACATCCAGAAAAGAGATATCTCAAGCTTAATTTTGATGGCATAACTTGGGACTATAAACATGAATTTTTAAGAAATATATTGTGTCGCATGATTTGAAATGAAAAGACTTATAATAAGACTTTCAAGCTTGCTTTTGAGATGGTGGTAGATTCACTGACATTTTGAAGGTTCTCGATCCTTGGTGCATGCATGAATTGGCAGGCCTGGCCAACTATAGGATTAGATCAGATATAGTGATGGTCAAGTAGAACAACAAGGTACCCATATTTAGTTGTGTGAGTCAAAGAAGCATTACAGGAGACATCTTAGGACCTGCTGCAACAGGTGTGGAACATGGTTTTATATCCAATCATGCCAGCAATTGAATCAACTAAGCTTAATTGATTATTGTTTGAGTACTTAAAATGCGTGCTTGAGTAAATCTCTTGTGTGACAAGTAGAAAATTTGTAGATATTGTGGTTTTTTTATCAATATTTGTAGATATTTGTAGTTATGGATGTTCTTCATGTGGAAATGATCCAAACAATTGATCTAAACAAAGAAATACTGTTTCTTGGAGGTCTGTTGAGAGGAATCTTTAATTTAGGAGTCTCATTGAGATTACTGTACAAGAATGTAACCCAATGGAGAATTCCCAACTCAACCATTTACATAACAGTTTTGCTTTGAAATTCACTTCGAGTCCCATCAATAATCCTACTAATTTAGCTGCTATCGTTAGGTCATTTTTGGCTGTGTCATTTCCCCAAATTATATCTGTACATATTTATTCATCAGTAGAGCCCACATGGTATAAACATAGTTTTCATTTTCGTTATTGTTTTTGTAGAGGATATATGGCTCCTGAATATGCAATGAGAGGTTATTTGACCAACAAAGCAGATGTTTACAGCTTCGGAGTTGTCTTGTTAGAGATTACTAGTGGAAAGAGAAACACAAGTATTTTGCCAAAGGAGGACTGTATTCATCTTCTTGATTGGGTAAACCATGCATTATTGCAAATCGCACTTCCTTTATATCATAAAGCAGTTTGTTTTCCTACTCAAAACCTGGTCACTTGATTATTCTAGAAAACTTGCAAACTATCAATGATTGTTAGCAGGGAGAAAAAATTATCAATTGTTATGTGTATCTCAAACCAGTAATGCATTAGGATTTCCTGGGGTTATGATATTAGACCTATTTAACTGAAACATGAGTTTTGTTTCTTGGTTACCACTCAACCTAGAAGCAATTGGGAGTGATTGGGGAAATCCCACTTTTGCTAAACCAAGTTTCCCAATGTAAGGGCAAAAAAACAGCTGTTTATAATGATAAAAGAATCAATACATGGCAATAAACAGCACTTTCGGATTTTGCCTTTTAGAACAACTTGTAGATCTCAAGTAATAATCAGGGATGTGCCCCTTTTGTTAAAAATGGGGCATGCCCAAATCAACCCAATAATTTATTGTGTCATCATAGTCTTCATAAGAGATAATCTCCTCCAAACATCAGTATATATTTTTCTGGACTTGACTGGATTACCAATTCTAGTATCATTTGAAATGTGACGAGTAGAAATTGTTTAGACAAAGTAAATATAATTTATTTTCTTATGGAGTTGCAGGCTTATGTTTTACAAGGGCGGGATAATCTCCTAGAGCTTGTTGACCCTGTATTGGAATCAAACTATTCCAAAGAAGAGGCACTGAGGATGCTGAAGTTGGCTCTCTTATGCACCAACCCCTCTCCCTCTCTAAGGCCAGCCATGTCTAGCGTGGTGAGTATGCTCGAATGCAAAATCGCAGTTCAAGTGTCAACCATTAAGCAAGATTCATTGAGCGAGGAGTTGAGGTTCAAGGCTTCAGAGAAGCTCTCACGTGGTAGTAAATTATACATGTCAAGTACATCTCAAGAAAGCCAGATGCAAAAGAGCACTTCTACTGTGGATTCTTGGGTGTCTCTGCAAGAGGAAGAGAGTAGAGAACATTCTGATGGATGGATTCGAACTTCTTCCTGATATCAGTTGAGCATTTTAACAAGATGACAATAGAGAATCTTGAGGTAAAGATTCAATCGACTTCGTTAAAATTTTATTATTATTATTATTATTTGGTATTTAGAAGCTTAAAATATAAGACACTTGGTCTTACCAAGAGAATTTAAAGCCTTGTACCAAAGGCAATATCCAAACTGTAATTATACCTGGTGTCAACCTTATGTTCCATTTTGCCTAAGAAGACAGGAAAAAGGCGTTTGCTCTTAAAATTGATTTATGGGAAAGGAAATTAGCTGTTTATGCTCTGTTTGGGAAGAGTAAAATACAAATATGTAGTGTAAAACAAGGTTTAAAATTAAAATATTCAAGGTTTTGCACTATACATATCTGTATTTGTACTGTTTCCAAAATGAACCTTAGTGTCTCTAGACAGTCACACTTTTTTAAAGATTTATTGTCTTTTTTCAAATTAAACATCTTTAAGAAAATAAAATATTCTTTCAGTACTTCTCCAAAGCAAAAACAAGTTCGCAACCTCTGGACTGCAATTTTCCACAATCAGAGTAAGTAACGGCTGCATATTCTCTTATTTAAACTCTAACGAATTCGGATTAGCTGAAATGGCTATTCGGTTGGTTGTCTAACCAATGGTAATATTTCACGCCAATAACAAATTCGCGGATCCCACCGTGAAAGGGGTATGTGGATCCTAGTGGCATGGAACATTGTCATTGATTCCACAGCCCGTTCAATAGCCATCGCTTTTAACGGAATCCAGATTTAAGCGAGTCTGGACTCAAATAAATATGCAAGCCTGCAACCTCCATCTGCGTTCTCTATCTCTCTCTCTCGTAGAAGGAAGAAGAAAACCAATACTGCATTATGAAAACTACACAAGTGATACGACTTCTACACGTGCCTGGTTAACTCATGTTACATGATGCCATTAAAAGGGAAACTGATGCATATTTTTACTTTGTTTATCAGGTTGGCGTCCAGGTAGATGATCCTGTAGTTGAGATATTCAATGGGCAAGAGATGAATCACTGAGCCTGGGCAGTTAACCTTTAGTCTTGAATACCTAATGAGATTATGCAGAGCGCAGTTCATTTTTTGTTAGATATGCCAGATGAGTTAATTTTTAGAAAAGATGTAGTATGGTCATGAGGACGTGTATTTTCTTTTATTACTTATATCCAAATAATATATGACTATTCATCTTATATGTACAACAGCAGTCAAATGCAACAAAATGTCTTGTTTAATAAATATTTGCAGAGAAACCTCCTTTTGATGAATAAAGATAGAGAAAGAGAGAGAAAAGATGAAGAAAAAAGTGGCAAATAAAAAGGGATCGGATCTAATAGACACATTATAGTAAACATGTTCAATAAGCATTTAATAAATATTCTTAAAAATGTAAAAAGTGGTTTTAATCTTTTTCAAAAAGGGGATATTTTAAGGACAGGCATAAAAAATTTTTCAAAGTGTTCATTGAACATGCTTACAACATTGAACTTAGTATGCAGAGGGTGAGATATTCTCCATGTATGGCTGCAATAAACGTGGGCAGGATTCTCATGGGCAGGAGATCCGGACTCACAACATTGGACCAGTATGTACACACTGGTCTGGACTGAGAGAAAGAAGGTTGAGAGATAACAGATTCATAATGCACACTGCCAATAGGCAATAACGGGCAAAATCAATTACAAAATAACCCGAACTCGTGTCCCATTTACTCTGAAGGAAAGACTAATTCAATAATCCAAACAATTCAGTCATAAAGCACAAAACCAGCTAAATTCTAGCAAGTTATGGTGCTGGTACGAAGCAAAATTCTAGAACCGTCTGGTGATTACTGGATTAGGAAAAAGCCAAACACCTTCATATGACGTGTTCAGATGGACTACTAGTATCAGCCCCTCAAAGTTTAATAGAACAATATATGAATTTACCATCTCAGAGTCATGCGTTTAAAACTGGGCTAATATGGCAGCCAGCAATCAAAGACACATCTGCAAACCAGGGAATGTCTAGCTTAAGTTTGTTTAGAAATTATAAGTTTTGAGTACTCTTTGGCCATCACTGCAAGATAACCAATCAGACAAGCACTTGACCTAATCCATCCTAGCTTTTTTCATGAAATTCTTTCTAGGATTGCGATATAGCATAAACAGCCAAGAAAAAGAATATCAGCCCCCTTGAAACTTGAACATGCAACTATGTACTACGGACTAAGGATACATATTGTGAAGTTCGACTTCAAAGACAGTTCCTGACCAGAGTAAACCACACACATATTTAACTAGTTGGTTCATCTAAAGGATACATGTTCAGAAAATGGACATTAAACTAGCAGAAACTTTTCCCCCTGAGAACCCTTGTCCATTTAAAGTTGAACAATTCACACAAATTGTACATGATACTAAAGATTTCATGTCCATTCACCAATGCAGCTCGTAGGGCCACCCTGCTTGATTCTAATATGGAGAGGATTTTCCCAAGGCAACACAAAAGGATTGCAACCTCGAACAGAAGTTTAAGAATAGTAGGTTATCTTTGATTTGCATTATAGAGAACATGTACCTTCCTAATATATTTATTATAATATCAATGTATGACTGAATTGTCACAACCCATGAACATCCAACTATAACTAACAATGATGTTAGTCAAGTAGCCAGAGTGCATGCAAGATCCAGAAAGAATTGACCTTGTATAACCAAATTGGATAATCCATAACTCCTCTACATGACCAAAACTAGGGCTGCAAGTCAGACCGGGTTAGGTCGGGTTGAGGCCAATCCTAAGTTCTAAACCCCAACCCTAACCCTAACCCAACCCAAAGTCAATTTCGGGTTGAGTTGGGCTCAGGTTGGGTCAAAGTCAATTTCGGGTTGAGTTGGGCTCAGGTTGGGCCCAACCCAACCTTCTTCCCATCCTTTAAAACCTTATAGAATTTCTCGATTTTGGATCTTAACTCAACTTTTACTACATAGATTTTAGATCTTAACCCAAAGTTCTAAACCCCAACCCTAACCTTAACCCAACCCAAAGTCAATTTCGGGTTGAGTTGGGCTCAGGTTGGGCCCAACCCAACCTTCTTCCCATCCTTTAAAACCTTATATAATTTCTCGATTTTAGATCTTAACTCAACTTTTACTACATAGATCAATCCTATGTTTCATTAGTATTTGTTTGTTAACGTTATTTTTTTGTTCTTTTAGTACAAAATTCAGAAAAACAAGTGTTAGAAATGACTATAGTTTATTATGAGTTATGACTTACAATAGATCTTTCTTGGGTGGCAAACATAGACGAGATGAAGAATAAAATTTTCAAAAAACATAAAATAATGCTATTAAGGTTTTAGTCTTTCTGATTAGGATTAAGAGAAGCGATTATCTTAAAAGAAATACATGATACTATGTGGTGGGGGCTATACAAATATCATGCATCTAAACAAATCAATGTATGTTATATATTACATATAACATATATTTATATATGACATGTACTATAGAGTCAGGTTCGGGTTGGGTCGGGTTGGCTAAGGGGTCAACCCTAACCCAACCCGAAGTAAAGTCGGGTTTATGAATTTCAACCCTAACCCTAACCCAAACATCAAGCCGACCCAACTTTTTCGGGTTGGGTTCGGGCCAACCCGGCACAAGTTGCAGCCTTAACCAAAACATGCTCTCTTATTTTTTTGATAAAAAAAAAACAAATGCTCTCTTATTACTTGGACCTGACAAGGAGAATGTAGAGACAGGTGTGGAAGGAGGCTTACCATTGGGTGGTGGACAACCACTACGTTGTGAATATAACTTCAGACCATAGAGATTTTCTTAGTACATGGTGCACGTTTCTTTGATGGCTGCATAAGGTACACATTTATGGTTCATAATTCATATTTCAACTTCTGCAACTTCTTTGGCATGTTGGGTTATTTTCACATGGTTTAATTCCATGTTCAATTAGTTAAGGAACCCCAAAATATCAAAACTCCCCAACTCACAGCTATCTACCCTCAAATTAGTTTATTGATCAAACCATGGGAATGAATTGATGGGTATTTTCCCCTATACCAAAGATACTGCCGACCAAAATTATAGTCCATTTCAAGTGAACAAGATTAACCTAAAGGGAAAGGAATTTCACAATAAACAAGCAATTAGTGACTTAAAAGAAACGAAAAATAAACAGCTACAACTACAGTCTTATCCACCACTAAAACCACCAACACCACAAACCAATGGTACAAAGATAAAAAAACTAAAAGGAAAAACAATAAAACTATAACGGCAGAGATTTAAATAAAAAATAATTATAACAAAACCAGCAAAATGGAAAAGCCTTTCATAACAAGTAAACACCTAAATTTCCCTCGGCAATAGTGTTCAATTGCTCAATGTGTGCCATAGTCAAGTACGGAAACAGAATTGTGAAATAAATCCAGAAGAACAAAATTAACCCTCAACCGAGTACATAACTATAAAGCCTAGTAATCCAAGTAAATAAACCCTCACGTACGGGCCGGAACAGCAGCGGCAGCTGGGCGTGGAGCTTGTCCTGGCTTACCCAAATCCTCCTGAACACATCAAAACAAACACAAACTAAAATGAACAAAAATCTTAAATAAAAAAAAAAAACACCAGTTCATTATAAATCAGTCATATAATGAATGCCAGAGCGTACCCTGCGCCTGAAGCGCTGCGGAGGCTCACGGTTGCGGCGATCGGTACGGGACCTCACACGAACTACGTGAGAGTGGATCGCACACGAAACGCAGTATTGCATCTTCGCGTATAGCTTTGGGAGTGTGTAGCCTATTTCAATACATTGAGAACAGAAATCAACAGAAAGGAAGAAGAGAAGATAAAAACTGATTCAACAAAAATAAACAACAAATAAAAACGGGGGATCCGATAAGAACACTAATTACTCTCGTAAACGCTAGCTTCCTGGACATCACGGACTGCTGCCTGTTCGACGATGTTCCTCACAAGGAATCGCTTGATTGCCTTGTCCTAATATTAATTTATTTAAAAAATAATGAAAAGAAAGTTTCAGAAGCAAAGAAAACCCACAAATAACAAAAACCAAAGAAGAAGAAGAGAGAGGAAGAACCTTAGGGCAGCATTTGCCGCAGTTAGAGCAGCGAATGAACCTGACATGGCCTCTGCCATGCTTGTTTCGTCCTCCGTTTCTCCTCTTGAACGTCTGTAAGAGATGGTATTAGATTAGAAGAAAATTGGGAGGTGAAGAAAAAGAAGTAAGAACATAATGAAACCAGAGATCGTAGCGAAGAGAAGTCTGAAGATACCATTTTTTTCCGATGTGACCAGAAGGAAGAGTGGATCCTCTGCTGTCTGTGACTCTGGTCGCAGACTTCGGCTGGTCTAAGAAGAGGAGAGGAGATGAAGCGAACGAGGGAGAGAACGGGGTCTTATCAGGTTAGGGTTTTGCGGTGGAAAATTAGGAAGCTCAAAATTATCAGAATACCCTCACGACCAGATTGAACCGCCGGTGGTTTGATCACTTATCTGGTTGAACCATTCGGGTTTAGACGGGCCCAATCCCATCTTAACCCATCGCAATTCGCAACCCGAGCCTTTGGTATGGATTGGTCCTAGATTTTTTTGAGCTCTAGACTGGACCTCAACCTGACGATCTGGTTTTAGATAGCCCGAGGCCCGAATTAAGTTCTGCCCAATCCAATCTCGCGGTGCTCACGGTTTGGTAAACTGAACCGTTGGCTTTTTTTATCGAACCGGTACTATTGGTTTTGAAAAACCGGTAACCGAACCTGAATTGAAGCCAATCGATTTATCAGTTCAGTTCGTCGATTTTTCAGTTTTTTTATTTTTATAATATATATTATAAAACTATATATAAATCTATAATAAAAAGTTATATATATAATATTATATTTTAAATAATAAATAATATATCATATATTAAAAATATATTTTATTTAATGCATATTTATTAATTTATAATATATAAAAAGTATATAATATATAATATACATAAATATATAGAAATATATGTATACCGGTCAATTCAATTAACTGCTGATTTTCTATATTGGTTAATCGAAACCGAATCAATACCTTCGGTTTTTTTTAAAACACTGAATTGAAACTAAATTGATCAGTTCAGTTAACCAATTTTTTAGTTCAGTTTCAGTCAATTCTTTCGATCGGTTCAGTTTTTTGGTTTTTTTTACTCATCCCTAATGATATGTTTTCCCCACTTATATATTTAGATTGTGTGCATTTATTTTATTTTCTCTCCTTAGTGCTCTTTTGTGTATGGTTTGAGTGGTGTTGGATCCCAATTATGCCCTGACTTGTATAGCTCATCGTATTTTAAAAAAAATAATATTCCATGAATACGTAAAGCAAATATTTGAACTTGATTCATTTACAAATTCGGCAATCGAATTAAGATATCAGTAGCAAGGTGCCAATCGGCGATGTTCCCATGGTACAAGAAAATTTTGTAATAGACCAATAATAATCTGCCACATCGTTTAAAAAACAAGCTGATGTCGCATATTGCTATTGGCCTGGTATAGAAAATTTTCTGTATTAAGGGGACAAAAGATATAATTCCCAACCAGCTAGTAGCTCCAGACTCCCAGAATTTGGAAATAGATTGTTCTCTTCTGTTGAACCAAAATCCCTAAGGTTTCAATTATTCATGTAGAAAGCTTGGTGGAAAAGCATAAAACAAAACCCAAGTTGTGTTTCAATTATCCATTGGTTATATATATAATTTAAATTTGGATCTTGACATGTCAGTGGTTTTTAACCGTAGTCATCTTGTATAATATATATTATAAATATAAGGTATCAATCAACTGGTTGGTAAGGTCTCATATTGATCGTAGCGAAGACATGGGATCGAATCCCACCTGCACCTAGGTTGGGGGATGGGCTCTTCTCCGTTGTGTAGCCCTTCAAAAGAAATTGATTTCGGTTAATCAATAGGTTTCAGTTCACGATGTTACCAATTTGGTTTAGAAAATAAAAATAAAAAAAAAAAATGTCCTATAGCCACCCTAGAATCTCATGATAGACTAGCTAATGTTGCCCATATGGCATCAACCCGTCGAGGGCGGTTCTAGATAGTGCTTTTACTAATTATTTGTTTGTGATAAAAGCAAAAACAATATAATTGATTTTGTTTTCAAAAACAAAACCAACCATATTGTGAACCCCACCTAAATCAAACTAACTTCAATGTGAAAGCGAAGGGCTGGCAGAGAAATAACCTGAAAGTCCTGTTTCACTTTAGGTTTGAACTTTGAACATATGGAGATTTTTTAAAGGCTTGGAGCGCCAAGGAATTACACTTTTATCATATTCACAGTACACTTGGGTCCAGTAAAGAAGAAAGAATGGGCCACTTTGTATCAAAGTTGTGTCCTTCTAGCTTTGGTGGGCCTTTCCGGAATGTAAAGCCCACTGAAAAAAACTTGTTCGCTGATTTCTCCTTTCCAACCAAACGGAACCTCTCCCACTTCCTTGTTGGCTCCTTCAGCACTTCATCTTCTCTAGTGTACCGCTTTACACAGAGAGATAAAAATTATCTTTTGTTTTTTTTCTTAATTTTTCTCTGGTAAATGAATGAACGCTGCTGTTCATAGAATTACATTTTTTCACAGTAATAATAATAATAATAATAATAAGAGAAATCAATTAAGAAATGAAGAAGAAGATAACAAATCGGCATTCTCATCTCCAGCGGAGAGAAAATTCTTGACCGCATCCCTCATATCTTCGAACCCATCGGCAACTTCGAAAAACTTGATCACCCTTCGAAGCTCCTGATCCTGAAGATCATCGATAAACGGACGCACAGGAAGTGCGTTCTCAGGCTGGAAAACGTATGCATTCGGATTGTCATCTACAATCACTACCCTCTTCAGATCTCTCCCCACTTCAGACAAGTCCTTCACGAACTTCCCATCCATTTCCTTGCACGAATCTCTGTAGAGCCGATGAGAGATTAGCCTCTTCGGGTCAATCTTATCAAGAACCAGAGACGCGTATTCCTTCAAACCTGCCGTGAACACGACGATCTCGAACTTCCCTCCGATGGCTTCCAACAGCTCATCGATGCCCGGACGCTTCAACACGTAGAAATTCATCGTCTCCCCTCCGATCGACGGCCGCACAATGAAATCGTACTTCTCAGGCGGTGGGTCCGGTTTGGAATGAATCAAAGTCTCATCCAGGTCCAGAAAAATGGTCTTTTTCTCGGGCCATGGCAATGGGGGAAGGTATTTTCCGAATGTGAGTGCCCGACGGACCAGACCCATTTCATTCTCTGGTTGTTGTTCGTCTTCTTGGGGAAACTTCTTAAGCAGATGAAACCCTTGTTTGCGACGATTTGGGGTGCTGATACGAGCGAGCTTAGTAAAGAGCTTGATGAGACGACGCTGGCATGTGAAGAACGAGTTGTTGATCGAGGAGAGGATGACCGACGAGGCCTTCGGGACGCTCTTCAACGGTGACTTCTTCCGGCGACGGCTGCGGCAATCTTTAATGGTTTTGGTCGGAGTTTTCTTGATGACTTTGGACACCATTTTCGCTCTCTGGCAGAGGGATTTTCTTCTGCAGTGTTCCGAGTTCGACAGAGAGAGAGAAGGAAAATAGTTGGGGGAGTTAGGGGGAAAGAGAGAGAGAAAGGTAGTTGAAGAGAGAGGCTGGGGGAGGGTATCAGTTCGGACGGTGACGATCGGCTGGGAGGATATTTGAGCGGTCAATAGTCGCTTGGGAGTTTGAATTTTTGGTTCGGTGCAACGGTACTGAGATCTGGCTCGGAACCGAAGCTAACTAAAACCCTGTTTGGTCGTTTTTGGATTTTCTTCAAATAGAAATGGAGCAAAAATAAGAATGGAACCCGACCGTTGCAATCATACAAATATTTGAATATTCAGAAGAAAATTAGCTGGATAAATAAGAAAACATTTGTAAACGTTGTTTTCTCCAACTAGGGGGATCTTTGGAACCGTGGCCATTTTCAAAAAAGTGGTGCCACATCGGATCCACATAAGTGTTTCAACAAATGCCCATATATCTTATTGTTTAGTTCAGCTGATTATTAAAAAATCAGACATGCCTCGAAAATCGAGACCCCACCAAATCATAAAACACCAAATTTGGTATTTTATGCATCGGTGAACCATTTCCCCCAATGGTTGACTGATGTGTATCCTATGTAGTGTTTACCTATCAGCACATACATGAAAAACAGTGATAAAAATCATCTTACCAAACAGCATGGTACTCACTACCTATGTGGCAGAAGTGTTTTTTTGTGAAAAATGGGTCTCGGAAGCATGGACATTTTTTCTTGAAAATCGGTTCCAAAAAGTACCCACACTTCCAAACACCATGTAGAAATCTCATTATTCAATTTGAATAATTTGTCACATTTATTATCCGATTTTATTTCTTTTATCAGCACCCCTTAATTCTATTTCTCACCCTTTAATAAATAAATAAATAAATAAATACTGTATGAGTTTTCTTTTGGTAGAAATTTTGTGTATAAATTTCAGTAAATCTTCTTTGACTGCTGCCTCCATGTTGATGTTTGGCAAATTTCTGTTTGTCTACCAGTATTTTTAGATTACTTATTTATCATCTGTGTCCATACCACTAATGCATAGGGGTGCAGCCTGGAAACTCAATTTGAATAATTTAGTAATTTACATTGCAATAATAGTAATAACAATAATATACATATTCAAAATATATAGTTATGTTCTACTATAATTTAAATTTTTATTTTAGTTTCAATTTATACATTAAAAACTAAGATTTGAGACTAGAAAAAGGCACCTTTTTAGGAAAAAATAGTGAAACAAGGCACCTTTGGCACTTGGAAACACATAGGTCTCAACAAATTGCTCAAAATAAAAAAAAAAAAAAAGATCACCCTACTTAGACAACTAAGTGCAAAATTATAGCCTTTAGAAGTTTGCGTTTGCGTACAGTTAAAAAAAAATCAGAAAATGAATTGGTTTCAAAAACTGGGAACAGCTCACCAATCTTTTTGTTGGACGACTGGCTGGTTTTTTAACGCATTCTAATAATGGGGGGTATGACTGAACTGGCCAAGGCCCGGGTCATGGTTAAACAGGTCCAGTTTTCTGAGAATTGCATTAATTCCGGTCTTTTAAGCCTGACCCATCCAAACTTTAAAGAATGTTCAATCCAAGTCGGCCCAATTTTCAGTCATACTAATGCAAATTTGCCCCTCAGAGATTGTCACTACTTTAAGATCACACACATGAAAATATTTCCAATTGTTACATGAAACTAAAAATTATTTAACTTGAAGTTATTTAAGTTAATTGCAATCCAAAAACATCAACTCCAAGTTACTTTCTTCTAATTATGTATATATAATAAACGCATATTGTGAAGAAGATGAACTTCAACTCCATGTTTCAATAATTTGCAATGTCCCAATGATTCTTTAGTTGAGATGATCAGTCAGCACCACTCCAAAACAAGTGTAGGATCAATTCTATGGAACTGCAGGCTTTCCATGGCATGGCTAGTTTGAGAAGACGCATATCATGTTGGAATGGGTTTTTGTTTGCTAATGTTTGATTGGTCTAGTGTGGTTAGGACGGCTTTGCAATTTACTTCCTTGACTGATCAGTTTATTGATTTTCTCTTCTCTGACCTGCTGCTGGTTGAGTGAAGGTTCTCCTTTCTGAAATTTTGAGTTGGTTTAATTTTCTGTAGCTTGGTATTTTATTTGGCATGCGAGAAGTGATAAACTTTTTTGCTAATTTGAATCCGTCCCCTTAAAAGCTGTTATTAATTAGGAAAATAAATAAGGTTTTCAGTTTTAATTTCTTGAGGTTGTGATTAATGCTAATAATTCTCAAGATGTTGATTTGATCAGAGAACAGAAAAATATAGGTTTCTTTGGTTTTTGTATTTTGGCTAATGAAAATTCTTTTATTGTAGCTGCATCTTAAGATCCCCTGGAATAGAGGTGTAAAGTGGGCTGTGCCAGGCCGATATTGTATGGTCTATGGGTGGTTCATACAAAGTGCGGGCCATGCCATGCTGGCCCGTGGGCCGTGTCACCCTTTTCGGTGAAAATTTTGGGAGTTGGCCTGGGTCTGCGCCGTGCCGTGGGTCGTGCTGGCCTGTGAGCCGAACCTTGGGCTAGGTTGGGTTGTGCATCAGGCCAAACCTATTTATTTAAAGAAAATGACAAAAAACTTAAAATTTTAATTTTATATATAATTGTGTATAAATTATATATGGGCCATGCCAGACCGTGCCGGCCCGCAGCCACTGGGCGGCACAGCCCGCTTGATCATGCCAGGCCGGTCCAAATTCTTGCTGAACCACGGGCGGCACGGCCCAATGTACACCTCTTCCCTCGAAGAAGAGCTGGGTGTAATTCGCTGTAGAAGAGAGGTGGGAGAATATAATAATTGTGGTCTCTGATTCGAAAATTGCTATTGATACCTGCTCCAGTTGTGGTCAAGATGTTTTTTTGGTCCTATCAGGATAGGGTGGATGATATCTTCAACTTGTCTAAAGGCATGAGTATTCTGGTTAGAGGAAAAGTTTTACCAAGATCTTGATACACATTCTCTAACTGTGAACTCCAATATCAGTAATTCTCTAAAAGATAGTTTAAACTTTATTAAAGGGTCTTTGACGCCATTGTTTAAAGATGCTAATTACTTTTGATTAAGGGGTATCAATGAACTGGTTTTAGATTGGATTCGTTCAGTAACAAGATATATAAGATTGGACTAATCCGGTCTAAAATATTAATTAGATTGGCAAGTCCATTTGTAACAAATTTATATTGGATTGGGTAGGATTAAGCCAATGTCTGATTCATTGATATAAGGTAAGAATATATTTGTTAATGGACCAGGTTTGGGTTGAAACCTATCTAAACCAAAATAAATTTGAACAGAGTGAATGGTCCAGACATTGAATTGGACCGATCCAAATTGATCCAAATCATTCACTGGATTGAATTGGACCTGATCCATTTATAATGGACTCATATTGGACCAAATCCAATCCAATTGACTCTCCTAGTTTTGATGATAATCCAGTCAATGGGCCGGATATTGGTCCATTTCTATCTAATACAATATGAGTTCAATGCAAATAGATTAGATCAGGACCAGTCCAATTCAATGTGTGGACTGTTTTAATTTAGACTCTTTCCAACCAAAACATAGTCCATTGGCACCTGGGTTCCTATCTTCTATCAAGGGATCGGATATTGGTTCAATCACCCAATCCAATATAAATGCACTACGGATGGATCAGGTCCAATCCAGTCTAATAAATATTTTGAATCATCAAGTTTAGACCTGTCCAATTCAATATATCTTATTAATTTGTCCAATTAGTTTAAATTGATTTTGATTTAGACGGCATCCAACCTAAAACTTGTCAATCGACACCCCTACTCCTAGGCCACTATAATCCCGTGAACCAACAACAACCACTGACGATTGATATGGTCCCAGGCAGACAATGGGTGGATAAGGTTCAGTCATTCCATCAACAAAAGACTACCATGTTTGACAATAAGCTTTGCTTGCTATTTGGGACAGTTGCATGTGTTTGATTTTGTAGTCAAGTTTGGCATCACTGACTTGTTGGCTAGGGGGAAATCAGATTTACTCCTCCCGCGTATCACACCAACCTCACAGTATATCACAGCCTTGCATTTGCATTGGGAACATCTTTTCATGAATAATAAAATTAAGTATAGGAAATGTCCTCAATGCACAGTTGAAAGTCTTTGAGATTGGTGTGAGACACCCTCTGTAAAGAGCAAATCCGAATTCAATTTGGGGTTTAGATGGGTTTGGAAACAGGATTTGTACAAGGTTCACCCGCCAACCGAACAGGTTTTATTTTAAAAATGGCTTAGCCTGTTGGTCGACCCATGTAGTATATGTCAATTTTTTGGATCAAGATTTAAAGTAATTGTCAATTTTGTATAAAATTTAGTTTAGAGGGTTCAGAATGAACAGAATATGGAGGGGCTTAGATCACAAACAAGAGGTAAAACGTAGTCCATATCCCTGTGCTTTTGCACCAAACAGACCACGTTTACATTTTTGTTTTTTTGGCTCAGTTTGGAAGGAGTACAAATATTACGTAGAATGCAAAATTTTGTATTTTGTATGTATTTATATTATACATATTTGTATTTATATTTGTAGTGCAATTTCATCTGCATTATAATGGTATTCTTTTCACTTGCGCTCTCATGCGTTGATTTGATTTTAAAGCATTGTTCGGAAGGAGTATGAATACAAATATGTAAAGTGTAAATCTTTGTATTTTGTATTATTTTGTATTGTTTTTAAAATTGGATTGGACTAGATGGTCGAATTGGAAAAATCGGGAACCGGTCACTTGATCGGTTCCATTTTCCTCCAAAACTGCTTTTTCCCTTAAAACCGTTGATTTTGGTCAGCAAACCGCTGAACCAGCTGGTTAACCGTTCGAATTGTTTGAACGGTTTTGACCGTTTTTCATTTTTTTTATTAGAATGAGTTGGTCATTCGGGTTGAACGGTCAGACCGTTCGAACCGATAACTAGACCCCAGACCAGTTCAGTCACCGGTTCGTTTTTTTAAATTATGTTATTTTGTATGTATTTATATTTATACTCTTTCCAAAATGAGCGTAAAAAAGAAAGAAGAGGAGGAGAAGTAGAGGGATGACTGATTTTACTAAAATCAATTCCTATTGATATGGAGAAAACCTACTTTTAGTATACGTAAAATTTGATTGGTTCTGATATATAATTGGCTTAGTAGAGAATACCAGTATTCTACGGTTTGGTTGGAATCAAATTGAACCAGCCCAGCCGCTCAGTTGTCCGACCGGTTCTGATAAATTACGCAACTAGCTGAAATACAGAATTGTATCCAAATTTTAAAGAAGAGTCATGGGATGAAGCATCAATAATGTTGAACGGTCTACGGATTAGATGGTGACGGCTCAAGCATCAACCAAATGAATCAATCTTCTGGTCTATGAAAGTGTTTGGTTTTGTAATTTATAGGTAGATAAGACGACTTTTATGACCCATATATAGAAATTCTCATCTCGGTCCAAACGCAACCTTAGATATGCACTCATCATCAGTCTCTGTTCTATGACCTACCATCTCCTGCATTTTATTGTGGGGTCAGGTTTCAAGTTGAAGAATTGTCGTAAGCATGGCGTGTCCCTGTCACAGCATATCACTTGGCAACAAACTGCATCTTATTAGATGGCTTTATCGAGTGAAGATTGGTTGCCACGTGTTCCACGTTGAAGTTGACACGGTGGTTAGACAATGTCAGTATAGCTTTTGTTTTACCTACAAGGCTACAATATATACACTTTCGTGTATAGTAGTAAATGTGTAATTGCATTTGCACGTAATGTTTTTAAGATAAAATTATTTATAATTCATGGACAGTTTCTGAATGGTTATAATTTATAAGTGAATAGTTTTTAAACAGTTATAAGTGGACAGTTTCTTAAGTGAGAATAAAGGACATATATGCTCTCTTTTATGCCCATTATGTGCTTTGACAAGATGGGTAGAAAATGTCTAATAAAAATTCTAGAAAAAAAAGAGAAATTTGCTATTTTATAGATAGTATAGATATAGATATGCACGCACACTAGACTAGAGGTTGAAATTAGGATTAATTAAGTTGTGTTTGGTAAGAGAGATTATTAGAGGTTGATATTTGGATTAATAAGGCTGTGTTTGGTAAGAGAGATGATTAGATGTTGATATTAAGATTAATTAAGTTGTGTTTGGTAAGAGAGATGGTTTATTGATTTTCCTTACCTTACACATCGATTGGTTTGGCAAATCATTTTGGGAAATGAAAATCTATATTTAGTAAATTGATTTTTCAAAAATCAATAGGGGAATAGGTTGCTTTTGATTTTTCATGTTTTAGGGTTGATTTCAAAGCTGAGGGGGACAATTTTAAGGAATTTTTAAGAAATAATTTTCTTTTATAAAAAAAGTCAAAAACTGAGGATTCCCTTTTTGTTTGGTTCAACTATGATATGGAAAAGATATGATATCCGAAAAACATGTGACAATAAACTAGAATCATAAATACGATAGCACTAATACAAATTATTGCAAGTTTAAATGAGAAAATATTGGTCCACTTTTACTTTGGATTTTACATTATCTTCAGGTTTTATTTTACTTTATCTACCATGCAAAGTTGCAAGCAAACAAAAGGCAAAACATGAAACAAAAATAAATCAAAATTTGCACTGAAACCATTTACACTCGTATACTTTTATATCAGTGTAAATGAAATTGCACTACAAACACACAAATCGTAAGACTTTCTCTTAAGCTCAGTTTGGGAAAAGTATAAATACAAGGTTTAGAAATACCACATGCAAGATTTTACACCGAATACATTTGTATTTGCACTCTTCCCAAATCGAGACTGGTATTTGTTTGAAAAGAGTGCAAATACAAATATGTTCTATATACATATTTGTATTTGCAACTGCAATTTATATTCAGTGCAAAACCTTGTATATGATGCTTAAACTTTGTACCTACACTGTATATATTTGTATTTTCAGTCTTATAGCTTTTTTTTTTTTGTCGAATTCATAATTGAGCCAAAGTAGATAAAGATAATCATGTATAGAAGAATATAATGGTAGACATTTCCCTTGAATAAATTAACATATATAGGAGAGAAATCTCACATGAGAATGAGAATCAGCTGATTACCAAATCAAGGGAATGAACTGTTAATCTTGTGAAGGAGGATTGTTGGATGATGGTGGTGATCAGTGGCGGGGCTCCACTGTCTGATTTGAAAGATGATTGAGATGGACATCTTGATTGGAAATCAATAGTGGTGATTAGTGCACAAATAATGCAAACAAAACTATTAGTAAGATTGGATTCATATATACTTCGGAACTGCAATCGAGATAGGCCACTTCCAATTCTAAAACTCACCCAAACGACAGGTAATCCGTGACTGACAAGTATGATTTGGCGCTTTGTCCCCAAATAGGCACTGTTTAGAAATTTTCTTGAATTAATTTTCAATGACCAGGACATTCCATGAACATCTTAAGCTGTCTAGAAATTTTTCTAATTAATTTTGTTTAGCATCCTAAAGCAGAAAGAAGGAAAAAAAATAGAAGTAAAATTCCTGGTTAGTCTTCAATATGGAGCCCTTCACTTGATAAGGCACCCTTATGTCCATTAGATTGGTGCAAACTGCCAGTGTAAGGTGGGGTATGGCTCATTAAGTGGATTCCAATCTGAGGATTCAAAAGGTAGGAGCCTAAAATTAAATGCATATCCATAAATAGAAATTAAGGAGAAAAATTGCAAATTACAATTAAATTCTCATTTTCTGCTACAGTTTCACACCTTCCATGAAATGGGTCTATCATGACAAATGAGAAGGCAAGAGGTCTGCTTTATGTAGTTTTTCTACATCAACATCATGGGCCTTAAGGCTATGTTTGGTTTGAGAGAAAATAAGAGGGAAACAGAATGCTGAGGAGGCAAAGTTTTTAACAGAATTTGTGAAATTCCTAGAAACTATCCTTCAACTTTCTGTGTACTTTTCTATCAAACCGATCCACCAAATGATCAGAACAAATGAGGTTGGTGGAAATTGGCAACATCCTGTTATAAACCGCCAAAAAAATTGACTTTCATTGCATGGAAACAGTCAGAATTAAAAAAGAAAGGTGAATTTACTTTATTCCTTCATTTCAAATGCTTGATGGGTACCTACTGATTGGGTCAGAAATGGATTCAATTCCTATAGGGTCTTAAATTCATGGACCTAGACAGACCCATTTACAATAAGGTCCGATCCAGACCCTGTTAATCATGGTGGGTAGTCGGGTACCCGTTGCTACCTACTACTACTAACGTTTAGGAGAGCTCTCGTTATTGCTCTCTCCTTCCTCAACATTCATATCTTTTAACGATTTCCATTCAAGTCCTAATAAATCACATTTTGATGAAGAATAACAAATGAAGATATATATATATAGAGAGAGAGAGAGAAAGAGAGAGAGACAGACAGACAGAAAAAGAGATGTCAGTTTGTGACCCCACCCTTCCTCATTTGTTCTCCTTTGTGTTTTGACTTCTGGATCTTCTTGGTTCTTGCCCACTTTCTCCAGGGTTAAATACATGAATTCAATTGATCATTAATTCTCTGACTCCATCATCGATCATTTCTTTATCTTCTGTTTCTTATCTTTGCTGGGTTAGTACAACTGATAGTAGTATAGATGGATGAGATTTCTGGAACTAACACAACCTATGAAAATTCCATGGAGGGAGAAGCTGTAGTGAACTTCAAAGACAATGAAGTAATTCCTCAAAAGGTGGATGATCAGAAAACCGGCAAAGATTCAAGCTCTTGTGTCTCTGTACCTTTCCTGCAGAAGGTCTCTCTCTCTCTCTCTCTCTCTCTCTCTCTCTCTCTCTCTCTCTCTCTCTTCTTAATATGAACTTCCATTTTACAAGTTCAACTCTGCATCGATCTGGCCTTAAAATTTGATTAACCATGTTTGTCACTATTAATTCAAAACGGGTGCAGTTGGTGGCAGAGGTGCTTGCAACATATTTTGTGATATTTGCTGGGTGTGGGGCGGTGGTGGTGAATTTTAGCAGAGACAAAGTGGTGACATTCCCTGGGATCTGCGTAGCGTGGGGACTGGTTGTGATGGTCATGGTCTACTCCGTCGGCCACATCTCAGGCGCTCACTTCAACCCCGCTGTCACCATCGCCTTTGCGACCTGCCGGAGATTCCCATGGAAACAGGTAATGTTTAATTAAACAAGCAATAGTCCGTTGGAGATGGGCATTAATAAGCTTTATAATAATTAGCTTAGTTCAGTTGTAAATCATGATTTTGATGGGATTTGTCACGTCTAATTAGAACATGGCGCAAATTTGCATGGTCAACCCACAGGCAAGCCTCCTCTTCTGGTACAAGGCATATGATCGATCCATGCATTGTTCCCATGAGTGTAAGATTAATCAAGACTACCACACGATCGAGGAGATGTAAGATCTTTTGAGAGCTTCTTAAAAGAGGAAGATAAACTTTTGAGAATTTATTGAAAGATAATGTGGTTGAACAATCATACCTCAGAATTTAAGTATGTTTAAACTTTAAACTGTGACATAGAGACAATCCTAAGAACCTAAGAACCCTACTTTGAAAATTGAAATAAAAGTTCTTTAGAATGTGCTTTAGGTATTTGGTACGTGCCAGGCACCATTAATAAGCCCCCCTTTTCCCTCAAATTGGTGGTTGCAGAAATCGATTCTGCGTTAATGTTGGAGTTAACCAGCTAATATATTAATGAACCACCCTTGGGTTGATAAAAAGTCTTTAGAATTAGAAGGGAAATGGGCATATAAAACTATATATCGACCCATAAATGTATATATGCGCATGTTTCTGTATTTTTTAGTGCAAGTATTTTTGTATATGCATATTAATCTATCTAAACATGTAGGCATATTGTATGTCAAAAATTTTATATTTGAAGGCCCTTCTTTTTTTTTCTAAAGCATGATAAAGATGTTCTTTTACACAAGCCCAATACCTGAATCCAACCCGAAGTTTTAGGATTGGGGTTCAACAACTTGGGTTAGGTTAGGGCTGACCTCAACCCGACTTAATCTGGTCCAACTTCCACCCCTAGTATGAGTGTACCTTCATATGAAACCAAAAGAATAAAATAAAGGAAAGACACTGGTTTACTTTTGACAATATTTTTGATATCCAAGGTTTAAAATATCAATATGATACATGACTAATACAAGAGGTATTGTATGGTTTCAATGATCATTGATATGAAAAATATTGAGAATTTGGCAGTTTAGAAGGGGCACAAATATAAACATGTAGAGCGTAAAACCTTATATTTTGTTTTTATGTTGTATATATATTTATATTTATACTCCTTCCAAAGGGAGCGTTGGGGGGATGGGTATTTCATCCCAACAAACCTATTTTCAAGTACCAGATTAAAAAAAGAGTATCAGCAGCATTCAAACATGTTCCATACTCAATTTACATTTATATAAAATTTTTCAGGCATCGTGCATTTCCGGTATCTTTATTTTGGTGTAAATTACAAACAAAACAACCTTTACACCGTAAAAGCTAAAAGGGATGAAAATATATTTTATTTCTAACTTTTTTTTTGTCTCATTCCGTTTGCCTTTCCTAGCTAGTATGGCAATTGACAAGTAAGTGTTGATGTAGGTGCCGGCCTATATAGCCGCACAGGTCCTCGGTGCGACGCTTGCAAGTGGAACCCTTCGGTTACTATTTGACGGGGATCATGTCCACTTTGCCGGAACCATGCCGACGGGGTCAAACTTCCAGTCACTAGTTATGGAGTTCTTAATCTCTTTCTATCTCATGTTTGTTATCTCCGGCGTCGCAACTGACAACCGAGCGGTCTGTTCTTACTTCTCATCCACATTCTCTACTTGTTCAGTTGTTCAAACCTTCAAACCTTGCGTGGCCCAGGGCCCAGGCTAGAGCTGTCAATGGGTCGGGTCTGGTTCAGAACTGTTTCAAACCTTACTTCTCATCCACATTCTCTATGATAATAATAATTTTATTTTTATAATATAATCTTAATAAAAATTGACAATAAAATAGTAAATTGTTTATATGTTGATAAAACAAGTGTTTTAGCCAAAATTATTTTATATAATATCTATGTAAAATCGACCGTTTTGAACATAAAATATAATAAAATTAAAATAAAATCAAGAGAACTTTATATATTAATAACTATATAATAAAGTTTAGAACAGCAAGAACCAGCCCCAATCCTTTTATTAATTCGGACAAAACCATACAAACCAGAACCAACATAATTGATTCAGTTGGTTTCGTTTAGATCAAACCTGAATTGAACCGGCCGGACTAATTTTTCTATCTTCTTGATCTCTTATGATGTTTCAGGTTGGAGAGCTTGCTGGACTTGCCGTGGGAGCTACCATTTTACCTAATGTGCTCATTGCAGGGTATCTTATTTTATTTACTCACAAGATGGTTTGATCTGAATGGGCTAACATGATCACTATCATTTTCTAGAAATATGACGGTGAAAGGTGTTTGTGCTTTGATTGGACAGGCCGGTATCTGGGGCATCGATGAACCCGGCTAGGAGTTTGGGCCCGGCCATTGTAACAAACCAGTACAAGGCGATATGGATTTATATGGTCGGACCCATTTGTGGGGCGGTGTCAGGTGCTTGGGCCTATAATATTATCCGGTTCACCAATAAACCATTACGTGAGATCACTAAGAGTGGTTCTTTCCTCAAGAGCTTTAGACGAATTACCTCTAATTAAAAATTAACAGAAGGGGTTACTTCCTTTGTTGCAAGTATGTAACCTAGGCAGACACTGGATCAGACCGGATGAGCCGGACTATTCCATATAGCTCTTTAACTGATCAATTTGATATTCTTGTGGTTCTATATCTTTTCATTTTTTTTCTGGGCTACCTTTTTTTTGTTCAAATTGACGTAATCTAAGTAGGATTAGACATGATACCAAAAAAAATTGGGGTTTTTATAGGTCAGTCCACCCCTACAAATCTAGAGCTCCACTCTAGGGGTGGACTGAATCTTGACCATGGATTGATGTCAAATACACGGACAGGATGCGGTTTGTAGGGGGGCTACTAGTAGATTAGGAGGGGACTGCAATTCAGATTTCTGAGGGGGATTGCAGTCCAAAAATTAAAAAAGAATAAAAATTTTTGGACTGCACTCCCCGTCAGAAATCTTTTTTGCAGCCCCCTCCTAGTCTACTAGTAGCCTCCCTATAAATCACATCCTACCCGTGAATTTGGCATCAATCCATGTATTTCTAGTATCATAGATTTTTCCACTTATTTAACTTAATCCATTTTATAGTGCAAACTTTGTTTTCCGCCCCTTTTTATTTGTTCTTGTAGTAGAAGGAAAACAAAAGTTTTCACTTTCATGTGAAAGAGAAGAATATATAACTCAGAACTTCCATCCCTTCTACAATGGCATTGAAAAGGAACATTTCAGCTCCATGGGGTTACATAACGGGGACAAGATCTGCAGATCGGCTTGCCCAGTATGACGAATTTCATTTACATCGTGCTTGGATTATGACTTTGGCCGATTGAAATTTTAACAATTTCCGAGCCAACCCAATCCAAGTTGTGGGAAAACAGTTGATAGAGATAAATTTTGCTCCATTTTAATTGCATGGAGAACAAGGGTTTGGAATAAGAATCGAAATAGTCCATGTCATGTGGTTGGATGGAATTGGAATCCAATTCCTCATTGTTTTGAAAAACCCAACGATTAACTGTTTGACCCAAGAAACAGTCAGACTTCTGGGTCCAGTTTTCAAGTGGACCGCTTTTTCTGATAAAGGGGATCGAGAGATTGAAATTAGATCTCAGATCTGAAATCACTGCTGAGAGAGAGCTGCGAGATCTTAGTCACCGCTGCTCTCTTAACGTCGCCACCCACCACCATTGGAATATATACTCACCAATCTATACCGACCATCCAATAGGAATTGGGATCTGCTCCTCACACGGCGCCTCACAGGCATATCCCACCATGTATTGGGAACATTTTTCATAAATAATAGCATATAAATACGAGAGATGTTTCCAATGCACGGTGGGATGTGCCCATGAGGTCGGTGTGAGGCGCCATGAGTGAGGAGCAGATCCGGTCCCATCCAATACTAGTACAAATTATTAAATTAGTAAAGAATGTTTTTTTAACGATGGCACATCACACATCACCAGGAGATAAATTAGCAAAGAAAGATTTGATGCCTTATGGTGAGGAAACAATAAAAAATAGTTAATACCCACTCATCAGAAGAAATTGAATGTAGTACCTAGAGCATAATAAACATTATGGAATTCCTTATCTACAGGGTGAAGAAATTTCACACAATGAAAAGATTGTTAATCCAAAGTCGATGAAACCTGTAATTAACAGTAAAATTCTACCAAGATTCACATGCTGATCTTTAAATTTACAAAAAAAAAAAATCACAGAAAGAACTTTCTCATTCCTTATTAGGACTACAATAATATACAGACGTGCATAAAGTATTTCCAGAGTTGAATCATACGGGAGTGGGTGACATCTAGAGAAAATCAGCTTCATTAACATCAAGCAGTGCAACCCTACTTTGGCTCTTTGGGGAAATGGAGCTTGATCAACATAGGGAGTTCAGCCAATTCAACCTGGGACTTGCCCAATAATATACTCCTCAATTTTTCATCACAGTTAACTAGGTTCTTGTTGTTTGGATCCTGCAAAAACATAACATATTGAAATTACTATCATCTCATATCAATTAGTCTCTTTTTGATAATTCCTCTCATGGCAATTTCTTGACAAGCATATATTTATCCAATTCTTAGAAAACTTAACTACTTAATTGGTGTTAAGGTTGAAGGAGAAAACACAAAATGCTCTACCACTTGCCTCTCAAAAATCAAAATCAAGACAACTTCAATATATAAGAATGCTTTTAGTGCGTGACCAATAGGTGTTGAGATTTTATTAACACCACCCATTTGATTATCACCGAGAACTTTGGTCTTTATAGTTTATATTGATTCATGACTAGGAATAGTAAACTTATATAGAATTATAAACGTACAAAAAAACAATTTATGAAACCTATAACAGTAACAGTTTAATGCACTGACAAACCTGTGAAATCTTTTGACAATCATACCAGGCACCAAAGCCGAAAGTGGCTCAGCCTTTTTTTTCCCCAAATTTATCCATATGGTTCAACATCAAAACCACACGAACCATCAATTTCTCATTGAACCACATTGTGGTCTAGTACTGAACCTCTGATTCAAACAAGTTCAATGGACCAGCCTGGTCCATTTCTGGAAAAAAATAATGCAAGAACCACCGTAAGCATAATGCAATGCTAGTCGAGACCTGTGCAACCACAGGCTTTGTTAAGGGAAATTAAAGCAGAAAGAGCCCTATGACATTCCCAACTGAGTTGGATTAAGCCAGTCCCAGTCCAACCCAAGCACTTGTTAAACTCTGATGTATGGTAATCTTCCAACTTCAGCTTCCACCATTACCCACAGCCTCCTTAAAAATTTACTCACTAAAAGACACAACAATAAGCATTTCAGTTCAGCCACTTCATTTGGTTACCAAATGGTAGGCTCAACAATTTCCAAATGAAGTATAATTTGAGGCATGATTTAAAGAATAAAAATTTAGCTTTGTATAAACAGGAAAGCATTGAAGTTTTTCATTCTCAGAAGCCATGTTCATGAAAATTTCTAAAGATAATGATTAGTGTGAAAAATAAGGTTCCACATGGACCAGATCAATACAGCTCTTTTTTATTTTACTTTATGAAAACAAAATGTTGGCATGAAGAAAAGAAAAAGATGGAGGGATAGGAGGAAGAACCTGGAGATTATTCTTTTTTATGTAGGACCAGACATGCATAAAACAACCCAATCGAGAAATCTGAGACCGGCCAACAAACTCCCGGAGTGTTGAGGGTAAATTAACAAGATCAATCAGATTCGCAAGTTTCCTTGGGTTCTCAGTAATAGCCTTCTTTACCTTCTGCGGCAGCATCTTTAACTGCAATTCAAACCAGTATGTCATGCACAGTTTCCTTTACATAAGGAAGAAGAACAGCATCTTTGCTCTATAATGGCTGTAAACAGGTCACGTTCAGATTAAATCTACTATATTTGAATTCTATTCTATTAATATTTAATATTCAAACCCAAATGGAAATGCTTTTTATAAAAATAAATTTCTACAACTTTAACAATATAAGCTTTTGATAAAGAAATAGGCTTGTCTCTAAATGTACATGAAATGTAAATATATTTTTTTATTTACTTAAATGTCTTAAAGCACTAAGCTGCCTTGAGAAGAAATATACATAATTCAAACATTATTGCAATAAGAACAAACGTTACCACATGTTGTAACCTTGTATTATTGAAGATAATATTTCATGGCCCCATAAATTATGAAATGCACAAAAAAAAAGTTGTCTACAACGACTTATAAGCAGAAAATGCATGAAGATGAAAATTGTGTGAGAGAATGAAAGGGCAAAATGTATGAACATTCAAGTGTGAAAATTATAGTGCTTGGTTATTGAATCTTAATTGTTTCTTAAGACTAATAGATAGATTTTCATGACAACTCTTTAGGGTGATCTAGTCATATAACCTGAAGGCTTTTAAATAAAAAATAACTGATGTAAAGGCTTATTTACTTTTTTTTTTTCACTTTAAACATATTAGGTGCTAACTTACTCAAAGACACCTAAAAATATGAGAAACTTCTTAAAAAAAAGTATAATATGTGAATAATTTGGATATCAAAAAACAGAAATTCATTACTTTTTTATCCACTTTATATATAAAAATATTAGTATATTTGTAAACATGCATGATTTTGCAACTGATTTTGCTTGAAGCTCTTCCCTTCTCCTCCATGCCATCTTTGCAGTTACATACGTGATTGATGATTCAGAACAGCCCACATCAGCACCATACATTTGATCCTCTTCACTCATCACTGTGTGAGAATATGGATACCCCTGCTAGGCATCCATTATTATTACTATTTCATTAAAAGTAAATGTTAAAGGGGTTGTTTCTCTTTGAAAAAATCCATCCTCTTCCCCTTTCTCTCTGTTTGAACTCTTCTAACTGTTTTCTGAGTCTGCTCTCATTATTCATGTAAAAAGGGTTTTACCTTAGCATTTACAGGAGATCAGATCTGCTGGCACCTTGCTTCAACGAAGTGGTGGTGGATGTCAGTAACAGGAGTTCCGCATGCTTCAATGCAACAGCAGCAGCATCAGGTGGTTGCATCTACCAGTGAAAGGTGGGGAACTAGAGCAGAGAAGGAAAGGGAAACAGTGTGTGTAGGAAGAGGGAGGAGAAGAGGAAGGTGTTTTGTTCAAAGAGCCCCTTTAGCTTTTAAGTTATGATTTCCTAAAACATAAAAATAATAAACGGTATTCTCACATGATTAAGAGGTTAAAACATGTGAAATAAACAGCCGTTAAAACAGTTAAACATCCATCAAATGCAGCTACTCCTAATTCAAAGGATAGAGAGTGGACAAATGCACAAAGTTTGTGCACAGCTAGCGGTGAGTAACAGAGGAAGGAAGATTGAGAGATCATATATCAATCCAAAAGACAAAAATAAAGAAAGAATCTGCAAGATTTATTGTTCACTAACCTCATAAAGAGACAGAGAGAAAGGCTTCAAACAGAACCTTCTTCAAGGATTCAACTGAGAATGGGTAGTTAGAGAGCAGAGAATATAGTGTAGAAGCACAGGGAAATGAGAAATAGTGACGATCAACTAGTTGTTGCATAGCAAATGAAAAGAGAATGAAAGATGTTGCCTCCCTGTCAGTAGGGATGGACACAAGCCAAGCTTTTCATGAGCTATTCGAGCTTGGGTCATGAAAAGCTCAACTCCACTCGGTTTAAACGGTGCTTTGAGCCAAGCACAAGCCCAATATGTAGGCTCATTTGCTAATCAAGCCATGCTCAAGCCTAATGAAGCTTGACTCGTGAGGCTCGCGAGTCTAATCGAGCTTATATTATATATAATATTTTCAAATTTTTTTATATATCATAACAAATATTTTTTATATGTATAATAAGAAATAATTTATATATATATATATATATATATATATATATATATATAATTTTTTATTTTTATATGAAGCTTGGCTCACTGTCGAGCTCAAGCTGAGTCAAGCTCAAACATACAAGCTTTTTAGTTAAGCTGAATTAGAACTCATGTCTCTAACTCAAGTCGAACTCAAGCCCAAACTCAAGCCTGATTTGTTTTGCAGAGTCAAGCTCGAATAGTCAGATATTCAGCTTGGATCAGCTCAAATCCATCCTTACATGCAAATATAACAAATAATGTAACCAAAAACAGTTGAGTAGGGATGTGAACGGGTCAGATTCAATATGAGTTTCCCCCTCACCCTAATCCGACCCTCTAATGCTTTCACCAAAACCTGATCCATAGTCTTTCAATTCTATCCCTTACAGCACATTTTCTAAACATAATAACATTATTGGAATTTCCCAATTCAGTTGATGGCTCCAAGTTCAACGCCTCACTTCATTCAATGCAAAGAAAGAAAAACTAAAACAAATATGAAAAGAAAAAACTAAAAATTTTGCTGTGTTTGGTTTGAAAGAAAAGGTAGGGAAATATGTACCAGACTAGCAGTTTTCCCTACCTTCTCTTTCAAACCAAACGCAATCTTAAAGTTATTGGTTAGAAACAATGTTTAGAGAACCGTACCGAGCATAAAAGGGATACTGGGAGAGGTTCACATTCACAGATCAAAGGTCCAATCGGGGTCAAATCAGATATAAAACCATGATGACGTAATAAGTAATACAAACAACATTTCAAACCTTCAATGTTTAGTTCAACAAAATTAACTATGTATATTTTATTTCAATATCTAACTAAAATTAAGAAAAGAATCTTAGCAATCACACAAGTATTCAATAATCTGAATTCAATAATTAAAAATTTATAATGGCATTCTACAAACAATTTTAAACTTTGTCATTCAACAATTTTAGAATTAGAACATGTATACAATCAATTTTAAAAGTTGCACTTGCATACAAACAATTTTAAATTTTAAAAGCTGCATACAAATAATTTTTAAGTGGCATTCTACAAACAATTTTAGATTTGTTTTATCCAAATCTAAACCGAAACATGAACACAAACAATTTTAAATTTTTAAGACCACAGTTTGTTGTTGAACATCCCATATTTCTCCGAATTAGATATTAATGATTTTAAAATTAAAAAACACAAAACAGAGAATAATGAGAGAAAAAATGGTGTTGCCGCCACTAACCTTTAGTGAGATACCCAAGCTAGCCTCCACGAATGGAAAGAGTGGCTTCTTTACACTGCAACGAGTGAGACACAGAAGCCCAGGGCAACCGCTGACCTTCACTTGGCGTGGATATCGCAAGCTTGGGTGGTTAAACAGGGCATTTGACGGTGGAGACACAATAACGGAATGGGAAAAGGAGGAGAAGGAGGAGGAGAAGGAGGAGGAGAAAGAGGAGGGAGAGAAGGAGAGATGACACACAGCTCGCAGGTTACCGTGAGGACAGACAATAAGGTGAGACACAGAAGACCGAAGAAGAAGAAGAAGAAGAAGAGGAGGAAGAAGGGAGAGAGAAGTTTATCACAAAAAGAAAAGAAGGGAGAGAGAAAGAGAACAGTGGCGATGGCGATTTCGAGTTTTAGAACATGGAAAGAAGACAAAGTGAAAACTGAAAAATGAGGGTTTTGTACTCTTGGCTTTAGAAGTTTTAGGGTCCGTTTGGTTAAGGTCGGGATAGGAATCGGAATCGAAATCTCTTAAAATCAGAATTGGAAACGCCTATTCCTAATGCCTGTTTTGTATTATTATTGTTATATTATTTTTACATTATTGTTAATTTACTAATAAAATAACATATTATTGTTTTGTTATTATTTTATCAATATTTTTATTACAAGTTTGTTAATATTGTATTATTATTTTATTAGTATTTAATAACTGATATTTAGTATATTATTATTATTATTATTATTATTATTATTAGGGTTTGAGTTTTTTTTTTTATTTGTTAGTAGTTCATCTAAGAAACTTTGGAATAGGAATCCTATATCTCCCCCACAACGCCCTATAGCACATCCCCACAGTGTATTGGGAACATCTCCTGATGATAGTACCTTGTGGGGTGGTTCCTTGTGGGGCAGAGATGTAATCTCTGCTGTGGAGTATTGTGGGGTGGTTCCTTGTGAGGCAGAGATGTAATCTCGTCAAAGGGGGCTTGGAATGGCCATTCCCCCATACAGGGTGGGGGGAATCCCATTCCACCAAGAATGAAAATCGGAATGTCATTTTAGGGTATGACCAAACCAATCAGGGGATCAGTCATGGTTCAACCAGCCCAACCATCCAATACAGCCTGGTTTTCTAAACATTGATTAGAAATCAATATTGGCAATAATATATTATAGGAGCATGGCTTTGAAAACCAGACCAAGAACTGAACCACTTTGACCACAATTCTAGGGTCAAATGGGTTCAACCATCTGGTCCAAACCCCGATTGGATGGTTTTGGGGTCCAAAACCAAAACCAAAGCCATGATCCATTCCTGGGTCAACCAGTGCAGCCATCCAGTCCGGGTCAATTTTCAAAACCATGTATATGAGGGTCATGATCTGATGGGTTTGGGATTATGAAATCTGAACCCAATTCAGGTTGGGGCATCTAAACCCTAACCCACACTGCACCTAAATAAACATGATCCCAATCCACCAGGTTTACCGTTTTAACCACCCCAATCCATCGACACCTCTCGTGTTATTTTCCATGGGAGATGTTCGCAATACACGATCGAATGTGACTGTGAGATCGGTGTAAGGAGCAAATCCCAATTCCCAACTGACCCACCACACAAACATCAACAAACAACCAGGCAATCTCATCACGTATTCATATATACATTCAACTTACAATTTTATAAATGAAAGTTGTGAACAATTAAACTTCGAAAAGAAAAAAAAAAAGGTTATGAACAAGCTCTCTCTCTCTCTATCACAGAAATACTTTTTGTTTGAATTAGTTTCAGTGGCATCACGCAGAAGTCTGTTCTCTTATTTGCCCTGGGAAGACAGAGAGGAATCAATCCATGGTCCCTCCATCGACATGCTCTTCTGCATCTGACCTTCATGAGATGTGATTGAGATGTATGATTGGCTGTCATGGGAGAGCTTCTCAAAGGCCTTAAATCTCAACTCTTCATCTGCTGAGCGCCGCTTGACGAGTGGAGCTTGGATGGCAACTTTACCTTCTATCATGCTTACTACGGCAGACATGGCTGGCCTGAGGGTAGGAGATGGATTGGTGCATAAGAGAGCCAAATTGAGCATTCTTAATGCCTCTTCTTTAGAATAGTTTGATTCAAGGATGGGATCAACAAGCTCCAAGAGATTCCCCTGCTCTTCTAACACATATGCCTGTAGTTCCATAAAAGAAGACACTATATTTTAACCTCATCAAAATTTTCAAACCATCAAAGTGCATATGAATTTGTTAGTCTGATGCTATACTGGTAGATATATGTGCATAACCAATTAACAAGCAACAGTTTCCAAGTTCTAGGTTCTTGACTAGTAAAAATAAATTTGCTCCATGAAGAACTGCAAAATGCTCAGCTTACCCAATCAAGAAGATAAACGAAATCATCCTTTGGCCTATAACTTGTGTTGCTCTTTCCGCTGACTATCTCTAACAACACAACTCCAAAGCTGTAAACGTCTGCTTTGTCAGTCAAATAACCCCTCATAGCATATTCTGGAGCCATATATCCTCTACGGGAGAAAAAAAGGAAGTGTGTCATATTATTGCAAACTTAATCCAGATAAAGATGTCTGAATCTTAGACACAACAATTCCTCGACACTGCATAGTCAAAAGTTTGCAACTTGCCCCTAGGAGAGATTTGCTTAAGCAACAAGCTACTGAGATCAGTGATTTGGTTTGTTCCACCCAATTGGTCAGCTTAGCAAAGTTCTCCAAGCTAGCCTATATATTGTTTCTTTCTTAACATGTGCAAGTTCTTTGTTTCTTTTTACTCTCGTTGTCCTACTGACAATTTAAAACTGATTATGTAAATATATTATTAAGTTGCAAACTTTCTTTGTTCATCTTTCAATAAAAGGATTGATGTTCTTCTAGAGGCACTCATCTATTTCTAATCCTGTTTCTTGAGATAATACATTAATACTATATGGATGGAAAAGCACCTCTTGGTATGTAGGACTGCTTGCTCTGATGCCAACTGATATAGGACTTAAATGATCAAGAGATGAGTTTAAATTTGTCAAGTTTCAATTAGGGAAAACAGGTCTAGGGTTACCAAGTTTGGCATGGTCCAGAATACATCTTGGACAAAAGGATGGAAATTGTAGGATTGGGAGTCAAATAAAAAAAGTAAGGAATATAGGGTTCTAGGTAGAATTTTGGGATGATATTTAGAGAGATGAAAGGGTGTAAGGATATATGGGGGCATCCAAATATGTGAGGGATTGGAGTTTGTTTGGCACACTCACCTAGATCAATTCCAGTCCTTAGGGAATGTTGAATGATCATCTTTTGATGAGAAACTTCTAGCTGTTTATGGATTTAAAGATTTCTTGAAAGATTAAGAAAGAAAATGGAGGGAGAAAGGAGAGGTAAAGTTCATAATCACTTAATGAGGTACCTAAAATCACTCTAGGGCATAGTTCTCAAGGCGACGCCTAGTCAACAAGGCGCTCTTTGAGGCTCGCCTTGCCTAATCACCAAGCAGTTTTTTACTTCCTACTATAAAATACTTTTTTATTCATTCTTTTTTGATATTATAATTATGAAATAGACATAATTAAACTAAAATAATCATTTTGTGTGTTTATACACTAATTTCTTTTTATTGTTTTCTTATTTATTAGGGTTTAATCAACACAAACATTGCTAAATGCTTCTTCAAAACCTGAATCAATAAGTAAGGAAGAACTTAAAATTTTATCTAGTCAGAACATTTTATTCTTCCATATATTCTTCAGAACCTGAACCAATAACCATTACTTTTTCTTTTCTTCTTTTCCTATAACAAAAATAAGGGTTCATCCCCTATATTTTTTTAATTTTATTTTCCTTCTTTTTCTTCTCATGAATATGTTGATTTTCTATACTTTAATATGAACTTTATACTTTTCTTATGAAAATTATGAATAATTATTAAGGAAATATGGTTATGGTACCTAGGAAACTACCCTAGAATCTATGTTCCCAACATAAAAAAAAAAAAAAAAAAATCCACTGCCTAGGCAACTAGGCGACAAGGCGCCCCCTGTTGCCTAGCCTCGCCTTGGTGCCTTGAAAACTATGCTCTAAGGCATGAGAACCACTCACCACAAATAGCATAAGCCTTATGATCTCAAACAATTTTCATTCACTCATCAGATCCACACTTTTGCAATTTAGGCATATATATAAACATTATAGGGGTAGCAAATCCTACTAGAACTAGGAAAAACTAAAATTAAATAGTTGCCACTATCATAAGAAAACTAAATAACTTCTAAACTACTTAACCATTAATTCTGAAATTTTAAATACATTGTTGGTCTATTTTCTGGGCCAATAGGTGAAGGAGATTTATTAAGGGCTGAGATCTTGGCTATGATGGAATGAGTGCAAAGAGCAAAGGACATGAACATCAGTAAATTGATTATAGAAGGAGATTCAAAGCTGGTGGTGGGATGACTGCAAAAGGAAGAATCTGGACTGTGGACTTATATAAAGGAAAGGAAGAAATTTAAATGGTTGACATAAAGCATGGATGTGAGAGTTATCCGGGTTAAAAGAACAGATAATGGTTTTCTGATGCCTTGGCAAAACAAGGGGCAGGAAGAAATCAATCATTTTGGGCTCAATTGTAATTTTGCTTTTTTTTAGGAGAGTTCAGAGTTTTAACCTCTCCTCCTTTGTAATTTGCTCTCTGTTTTAATGAACTTGAAGTTATTGATACAAAAAAGAAATTTTAAATACAACTAAAATATGACTAGATAAATCAAAGTATTAGAAAGGACTGCATAGAAACATGTAAAATGACTAAAACACCCTTATGACCTAAAAATACAAAACATTAAAATTTTCAGATAATTTCATATTTGGATCTTTGGGTAGACAATTTCTGTTTTGGAAAGTTGATTGATCAAAAATCAATAAATTAACAAAAAAAATATTCTAGCATCATGGACATGAAATTCCATGGTATGTGAAAACACAAAATGATAAAAGTACAGAACATTGGTTTTGAAGGGATGGGAGATCCATCATATGGATGGCCGAACCTCGCAGGGAGATTGGGCGAAATTTCAAAAATTTTCTCTCTCCCATTTGGGAATCGTATTCCCTGATTTAAAAAACCGCATTTTCAAGGTTCGTTGTTGAAACAAAACCGGACCATATCTAAAACCAAAAGGAGGGGGAGGGATATACTTGATACGGAATCAAAAGGAACTCCCAACGTAGGTGTTCACGCCCAAAGAGGATACCAAATCCGCCTCCACTGAAGATGACACAGCGTATATTTAGGCAAGATCAACAAGAAGGATTCTTCGGCAAGAACCTGGGATTCTTCAGCAAGAATCGTGTAGGGTATGTGAGGAAACTTCAGATTATTTCTTCACCAACAAAAAACATCAAGAACACTTCTTGATTACTCCAATAGGTGGAAATCGAACTAGGATGGTGCCAAGAGCTAAGGGAGAGAAAAGACTGCAGAAAGGAGTGTGTTTTCTCTGTGGAATTCACCCCCTATTTATAATCCTTTCAGGATTAGCTTCCTAATCTGATTAGGAATGATATTTCCTAATCTAAATCTTGTATTTAGATATGGACTCTCAAGTTGATAAGACCTATCTTATCCAACTACTAGTCCCAGTCAGATTATAAACCCAAAATGGCCCATTTTAATTAAACCACTTAAGACCAATTCGAAATGGACCTTAGGCCCATTAAGTCATATTGCTCACTTAACCCATTATATGCAGACTAGTTTGGTTCTCTTTGTATGGCGTGGGACCCTAGCATTGATCTACACATCACCCACATGGGTTCAGCCCAACCTTTGTTACAAGGTCTGGCCAAATTCACTGTAGGTCACAGTAAACCCCCGAATCCATCACCATGGGCTCTTAATGGGCCCAACATTTACACTAAATGGTCCTTGGGTCGAGTCATCTTGTGAAAACCCAAGGACTGTGGGCAGATGCAAGATTAACTCATCAGGTATTACCCTGAATGGTCTTACACTTTACCTCTCAGCCCATAATGATCATACACTACCCGACAAGAGAGAACCTCTCCCTCGGTTGCAAAGTATATTGTTGCATTCTCTATTCACATGGATCCTGGGAATTAAAACATTTTGCAAATATTTTGTGAAACCATAACATATAAGTATATTTCTATATAAATATATTTTGCAAAACAAATTTTAACACTTTGAAATTAGTTGCCAGCAGTTTAGGTTTCCATCAGAGAGAGTGCATTCCCCGACCGTTCACTTTGTCCGGCAAAGGGGCTGATCCTGTCACTGTGATCACCCACTCAGGTGAATTCTCGGATTGTCTCAACATACCCAGGTTTTGACCCGGTCAAGGATCTCATTGATTGGCATATCAAAGGCAGCCCAATCCAATACCTAGTGTAGTACCATAACCGAGTCTAGGGATCAGGTGTAACATTTCAGTTTTGCCCATCTATATCCAAGGTCCAGGGCAATACTAGAATTTGGTCTAGTTCAAGGTTTCAAGCAAACCCACACTGCATGTACCTCTGGTCTCACCCTGGCAACTGAGACAAGCCACCCCAACCAACTTGACGACACATCAGTGTCAGCCTTGGTAGGATAAATCTCCCCAGATCTATCCAACGGCTATGAAGATTCTAAACTAACAAAAGTCTCATAAGTGTCCAGTTTAAGGGTATTACACAAAAACATACCATAATAACATGAATCAATTATGCACTTTATTCGTTTACAATAAATGACAATAAGTACATCAATCTGATTGGAGATAAGGGCATACACTGTCTAACATGTTTAATGGTTTTTACAAAAAAACACCTGATCGTGAATTAATGTGTGTTTGTGCAGTTTTCTTTGTCTGTGGCACTAGCCTTGTGCATTCTTAATTCAGTTTTCTACTTTTAAAATCTTGACGGGTAAGAGTTGAGAACCTATGGTTGTGATTAAGAATTGTCCAAGTCCATTACACACTTTTTGTTATCCATTTTGCAATTTAAATCTTAAATACCCAACTTTTGCAATGTTAACCTAGCACTACTAATCTTATTTGGAAGATGACAGTCTTTTTTTTTGTGAAATTTAATCACATTTGGAGAAGAAATGAGTAGGAAATAAGGTAAATTACTCACATAGTCCCAGCTATTCGGGTGCTGATATGGGTGTTCTCTTCTTCATCAAGTTTAGCTAAACCGAAGTCAGATATCTTAGCATTCAGATCCTTATCAAGAAGCACATTGGTTGCCTTTATGTCTCTGTGGACAATCTTCAGCCTTGACTCTTCATGTAGATAAGCTAAACCCCTTGCTATTCCCAAGAAAATTTTACGTCTTGTTGGCCAGTCTAGCTTCAAACGATGTTCCTCACGACCTACATATAATGTACTCTTGTCAACATTAAGGATAGAACCATAGTGAAGTCAAGTTTTAATACAAATAAAAGGCTGAAGAAATTTACCAAATAGAGCACGTGCAAGGCTATTATTTTCCATGTATTCATATATCAGTAATAGCTGGTTTCCTTCAATACAACACCCATAAAGTTTCACCAGATTTGGGTGTTGCAAAGCAGATATCATGCCTATCTCATTTACAAACTCACGGTTCCCTTGTTTTGACTTGGAGGAGAGCTGCTTGACGGCAATTACAGCACCATCTGACAATATACCCTAAAATCAAAAAGGAAAATTTAAATATTTTTATTTATAGAGTTGAGCACATGAAAATTGAGAAAGTCAACGACATAAATGCCATATACTTTTCCTTTTCATATGCAAACTCGGATCATTGACTTCAAGGTTCCAGGACATGTGATATGTAAATTACCTTGTAAACTGGTCCAAATCCACCTTCACCTATCTTGTTTGCTGCATCAAAGTTCCCTGTTGCAGCTTTAATTTGCTTTAAACTGAAGTAACCTGTCTCTAATCTTCTAAGTTCTGCAAAATCAGTGATAATTCTTGTAAAAGTTAAAATATGGTTTTAGAAAAGAAAAGTGAATTTTATTTTCATTTCAATCTTTCATGGCCAACTATTTAAACAGATATCATGATAAATGTGTCTGCAAAATCAGTGATAATTCTTGTAAAAGTTAAAATATGGTTTTAGAAAAGAAAAGTGAATTTTATTTTCATTTCAATCTTTCATGGCCAACTATTTAAACAGATATCATGATAAATGTGTGGTTTTACTTATTCTCCTTAATTCTATTATGAGTTTGCTGTGCAAATTAATCTAGAAGGTTTAAACTTTAAGTCCATCTTTCTGTTCTAAAAAAGAGTCCATCATTCTGCTATTGGTACACCTTTCTGGCACCAAGCACTGTTCAATCATGCCTATATTAGTGCCAAAGTTTACCTACCATGGATAGCCCATCATGTGAATTAATTCTGATATTGTCATAGGGGACATTGCTTGATTCAATAGACAAAAAAAAGTGTAACCTAGATGCAACTGGATACAGGAATGGATATCAAATTTACACTATAAATTCAAGTATCCAACAAGATAGGGCACCCTTCTTCAGGTATCCAGGTATTATAGGTGAGAGCACAGATTCAAGCATGAAAGCAGCCACTTTGTGCTAAAATGATGAAGATTAGGACTATATCCAGTCCACCCACAAAGTCAGGATTGCCACTGGATACTGACCTTTTCTTATTGGAAAGTTTATTTTTGTCCTTGGGATAAGACAAATTAAAGTTTGACTAACCATCTTACTAGTTTCTACTTTCTACAGTTATAGATTTTTTAGATCACTTGTTTGTTCATTGATTCATTCTTGATCTAATTGAGCTAAGGTAGAAACATATGCATTTTCCAGAAAGTTTCTAGTGAGTGCTTCAAGTCCAACTAAGATTTTGGACTGGTCTAATTTTTCTTAGCAGTCAAAAGGTGAACTGTAGAGCTTCTTATTGCCTGGTCATCAATCCTCATTAACCTACATGTATGGCACAATATTGTAATGTAACAGCAGTTGTTTCACTGAATGTAGAACTTTGTGAGGCCTTTGCTTTTCAGTGTTTCCGTGCTTTGTGTGATGCCAATCATGGTGATTTTCAATTTTAATAAGAACACAGTTCTTGCTCGAGATAGAAGTCTTGTTAAAGTTTTGATCAAATATAGGTTCTCCCCCATGGTACCTTGAGACTTGATTATTTAGACGATTGAAATAAAAATTAAAATTAAAGTTGAAACTTGAATGTATACAATGCTTTACGAAGAATGCCCACTTAAAGCTCATAAAATATGGATTTTCTATGCATCATTATATTATGAATATTTAAGTGTAATGTCACAATATGAATGTACTTCCTACAAATTTTCTAGTATTTGAGCAGTCCCTAATCATCTTTTGAAATCCCACAAACCAGCCTAAATTTTCATCACATTCTATTTCACCCCAAGATGTTATTCTAAAATTCAGCAAGTAGCCATCTTTTAAATTGGTTGGCCTTACATAATATTTTGTATGAAATATACTGGATATACACATGTTATATTCACATGCATGAGATATTGGTTAGCATAAAAAAGGAAAGTTTCAACAAATGACAAATATCTTCCTTGTCACTTTTTAGTTTTCACTTTTCAGACCGGACATTCCATATGCTGCCATGGGTGACAACAGCCTAAAAACTGTAGTTCTACTTCAGGCACATTTCCTATTTGAGGCTAGTTCTCTAAAGTGAAAATACTGAAAATTATATGGGATATCAAAGTTAAAAGAAAAAACTATCATATTAGATGACTTGTTATCACTTGATGTAATCTTTGGCGTGTAGCTAACTTACAGGAAGTTCCATAAATTTAAAATCCAAATAATGGTAACGAACATCACATGGTACACATCCATCATACATAAAGGCCTGTCTGCTGTTTGATGAACAAGTGAAGTTCATTGGAAATATAATAATGTATTTATATTTCACTATGTAGTTGTAACATATGCTGCACTCCATGGGAGATTTTAACAATATCACATCAGGAAGATCAAAATGCCCATATATGACCTCCTTTTCAAATAAAGGCCCTGTCACATGAACTAACCACCAAATGCCAAAAAGAATAATTGTATAGAATGTATATTGAAATAAAAAGCACAAGTTCTAGGTATACTTATCTACCTTTGTCCTCGGGATCCTTTCCTCCCAAATAACCTTTTACCCATAGGAATATCAAAATCAATATGATAAATGTGCATGCAGCAAGTGCTATACCAACAATAGCTCCAACAGATAGCCCAGTATCAGGGTTGAAGTCTACAATAAAAAGGTCATCATTAAAACCATGTTGTCAAGAGGGGAATGGGACTGATATGTAAATGTCTAGATATACTTACTTGGTGTCACTGTAATAGCTGATATAAGGGGCCCATATACACCTCGCTCTGGAATGGCAGTAGTCCCTTTCCCTGACCAGTATAAGTGAATCTCTAGAGTGCTACCATTAACAATGACATCATTAAATTCCCTAATGATTCCTTTACCAACACCATTAGCTTCTTTAGCAATATTGAAATCCTTCAACCATACTTGACCCTACAAAGAAACAAAGATGCCACCCAAAATTCATAAACAAAGATATATTTCATTATTTAATTATAATTAATAATAGTTTATCAGCTCAGACAGTTAAACATAGATTTATCTTTTCTTCTAGTAAAGAGATTCAACTAAGTGGTATCTTCTCTTCCAGATTTCTTTCAGACCATGATCACTGAAAACAACATGATAACTGAATACTAGGTGATGGAAATCTGCCAACTCACTTGGATTGATACATCAAATATGCGTTCCCCAAGGCTGCTAAATGTCTGGTCATTTGTGTACATGGTTTCGGCAAAGTGGAGCTTCACTGTATAACTTCCCTTACGTAAGCAGAGGCCATAGTACCTAAGTGACAAAGGAGCAAGGCGTGCTGTCCTGTATATATCTGCATCAGTCATGTTCAGCACATTGTTTGTGGTAAGGTAATCAGCTTTGTCATTGTTTAAGTAGTCTCCTGTGGTGCTGCAAGCCCATCTGTCACTTGAGTGGTGGAAGTCTGATGGGCCCATTGTTAGTAAGTCATCTTCATAAGGTTCCCCATTAAATTCCACCTTTGGTCCACCACAATTAATAAACAAGGAATGATCTACATATGAAAGATAACAATATGTAATAATTGTCACAAAGAGAATATTTTATGGTAGACGTAAGTTAACAGTTGAAGGTCTGAGAACATTTGGATCATGTAAAAAGAAAAATTACTTACATTTGGGTTTGCTAGAGCAGGGGAGGTCCTTATTTAGGCACCAACTGAATCTACAAAAAGTTTTGGATCATTTATTTCCTTGATATGGCCTACAGTTGAAGTAACTAGGCTCTTAAGAGACTAAACACTTACTGGTTTTCTTCTGAAGATGAATAACTGGCAATTGTTTTGCTGTTAAACAATGTGAAAATGGAAGTCAATAGAAAACAGAGAAGAGGGTGTGGTAAGGACTAATTTAGATATTGTGTAGAGAGCATCTTACATATCTGGTTGCTCGCAGCTAGGTGTTGTAGAATATCCTGTAAAATTGTTGTAAGATACATCACTGCAAGACAGATGTGTAGAAAGTTAGACATACCAGTCTAACTGTAAAACTTGGAAAAGTCATATATAGATCAAAATCACCAAGTAGAGATGAAGAAATACTGCATAGCCAAATGAAATATGGTTTGAAGCTTTTAATAAAACATACGTACATATTATGTTTATTCTCCATGATCCAAGCTGGTACCAATCCAGTTAATGCGTTATTAGTGAGATACCTACATTCGTAATCAATATCATGTCTAGTTGCAACTAGAGCATCTATCTATGAAACAGGGATGATAAAGGACTAAATTAAAAGCATAAAGGAATGAAACATTTAAAAATAAAATCAAGATTTTTCATAAAAAAACCTTGAATTTATGTTTATTTTATTTTATACTTATTACATACAGGTATTCTAGTTTTGGCAAATGCCGAAGGTTCTCTGGAATTTGACCAGTCAATCTATTGAAGGTGAGGTCTCTGCAATGAAAAAGATTGTAGTAAGAAGAAAGTCAATCATAACATTCCTAAGGCAGATTAAAGTATATTGATTGGGATCCGGTAAAATAGATTGCAATAAATTGACTAGTAAAAAATAAGAACACAGGCAGTAGCACCACCTCTGCCTTTAAATTTAGAATTGGAAATAATAGAATCCCACCTTGTGTAAACAAAGCCTACTTAATCTAACATCTAAGCCTGTGCTGTACAACATTATGCTTGGAAAATCACAAGTAGAAGAATATTACCAACTAGGTGAACAAAGAAAAGGATTAGTTCTAAAATTAACCAATTTGGCAATGTTTCCACTGTTGCTACAGTAGTCCGAACCAGTAAGGAGAAGAAGAAGATGAAAGAACTGTTGAACCTGATAGCTAAACCCTATCAGTCGACCTCTTAATAGTGATTAGGCTCTAATTAAATGTACAAGGACTAAACTGCCCCTACTTAAGTATGGGACAGGGAACCTCTAATAAGACTGACACATAAGCTCATAACTTAACCAAGGTGAGTTGACTAATCTACCCTTATTCGGCTAACTCTAACACTCCCCCTCAAGCTGGAGAATATATGTCATATAATCCCAGCTTGTTACATATATAGTTCACTCTCCCTGAGCTTAAGGCTTTTGTAAACAAATCTGCCCACTGATCACCTGAGCCTACATGTTCTGTGCTTATCTCTCCAGTAAGAACCTTCTCCCTCACAAAGTGGCAATCAATCTCTATGTGCTGTGTTCTCTCATGAAAAACAGGGTTGGATGAGATATGGAGTGCAACTTGATTGTCACAGTACAACTTCATAGGTTTATCCATGTGGAACCCGATTTCATGTAGGAGATTCCTCAACCACACTAATTCACATGTAGTGTGTGCCATGGCTCTATACTCGGCTTCAGCACTGCTTCTAACCACAACCGTCTGCTTTTTACTCTTCCACGTCACAAGATTTCCTCCAAGAAATGTGCAGTAACCTGTAGTAGATCTTCTATCAGACACAGAGCCCGCCCAATCTGCATCCGTGTACCCAACTACTTCAAGTTTTCCTCCTGGTTTATACAATAACCCACGGCTCGGAGCTCCCTTCAAATATCTTACAATTCTAAGAACTGCATTCCAGTGAGATATACGAGGGTTCTACATAAATTGGCTCACCACACTGACTGCAAAGGAGATGTCTGGTCTCATGATAGTCAAATAGTTCAGCTTCCCCACTAGTCGTCTATACCTTCCAGGATCATCAAATATTTCCCCTGTATCACTGCTCAACTTAACATTTGGTTCCATAGGAGTCTCAACCGGTTTTGCACCTAACAGTCCTGTTTCGTCCAATAGATCGAGAACATATTTTCTTTGGCACAGGTTTACACCTTGTCTTGATCTAGCAACTTCTATACCCAAGAAATACTTCAATGTCCCAAGGTCTTTTGTTTGAAAATGATTTTGTAGAAAGACCTTTAGTTTGTCGATCCCCAATTTGTCATTGCCGGTTATGACAATATGATCCACATAGACCACTAATAAAATCTTTCCAGCTTCTGAGTCATAGTTGAACATTGAGTGATCAACCTGGTATTGTTTCATTCCAAAATTCTTCACCACTTCACTAAACTTCCCGAACCAAGCACGAGGCAATTGTTTCAACCAATAAATTTCCTTTTTCAGTCTGCACACCTTACCAGCCTCCCCCTGAGCAACAAACCCAGGTGGTTGCTCCATATATACCTCCTCTATAAGGTCGCCATGAAGGAAGGCATTTTTTATGTCAAGTTGAAATAGGGGCCAATCATACATAACTGCCAGGGAAATTAACACACATACAGAGCTAATCTTAGCCACTGGAGAGAAGGTCTCCATATAGTCCACTCCATACAACTGTGAATAACCTTTAGCAACAAGTCTGGCTTTCAAGCGCTCCACACTGCCATCTGGCGAGTATTTAACAGTATACACCCATTTACAACCCACAACATGCTTACTAGGAGGATGAGTAGTGACCTCCCACGTGTAAGTATGCTGAAGAGAAGAGAGTTCCTCCTCCATTGCCTGCCTCCACCCAGGCGAACTAAGAGCCTCTTGGACATTGTTAGGTATGGAAATAGATGACAATAGTGAAACAAACTGGCGATGTGAAGCGGAAAGGCGAGATACTGAAACAAAATTGAAAATGGGATGGAGAGTAGAACTACGTTTACCTTTCCGTAGGGCAATGGGTAGATCAAGTCCTAAGGGTTCAGCAACAGGAGCAACGACAAGATCCACAGACAAGGTAAAAGCTGGAGGAGGGGCCAGTGTCGTTCGACGTGTATACACTTGCCGAATTGGTGGTCGTTCAGTAGGGATCTGCACTGGATAAGGTGACGAGTCAACTCCAACAGGAACACCCGGAACGGGATCACTGACCGGAAGAGGAAGAGGAAGTAAAGGTGGAGACGAAGATGCTTCAATTCCTGAGAAGAAGGGAACAGACTCAAAAAATGTGACATCAGGACAGACATAGCACTTCCAAGTAATGGGATTGTAACACTTGTACCCTTTTTGAGTCCGAGAGTAGTCAAGAAAGACACACTTAATGGAGCATGCATCCAACTTGTCTATTCCAGGACTCAGATTGTGAACAAAGCACACACAACCAAAGATACGATGTGTTAATGGAAAGGGAGACAAGGTGGGGAACAAGATAGAGAAGGGAGACCAACCATGAAGAATAAAGGAGGGCATCCGATTAATGAGGAAACACGCAGTAAGTACAGCATCACTCCAAAACCATTTAGGAACACTCATGATGAAGAATAGACCGAGCCGTTTCAAGGAGATGACGGTTCTTCCGTTCATCCACCCCATTTTGTTGAGGAGTGGATGCACATGAAGTTTGATAAATGATGCCATGTTGTTCTAAATACTGTTGAAAGGAAGTTAGAAAATATTCACAACCATTATCTGAACGAAGAACTTTGATTGGAACACCAAGTTGTGTACGTATTTCAGCATGGAATTTTTGAAAAATGGAAAATAATTCACTCATTTCTTTCATTAAATAAATCCATGTCATTCTTGAACAATCATCAATAAAAGTGACAAAATACTTGTAACCATTATAAGACTCTATTTTGATCGGGCCCCAAACATCTGAATGAACCAAAGCAAAAGGACTCAACATACGACTTTCAACTCTAGGACTGAAGGAAACACGACGACATTTCCCAAACTGACACGACTGACACTGTAACACTGACAAATGACTCAAAGACGGAACTAGTATCTTGAGTGCCTTGAGAGAAGGATGTCCCAATCGACAATGCCACTGTAGAGGAGTTAGTGAAGTCTGAAGTGCAACTGACGATCCACCACCGTCAAGATAATACAATCCACCAGCTTCATGCCCCCCACCAATCTTCTTCCCCGTCCTGAGATCCTAAAAAACACAAGAGGAAGGGAAAAAAGTAACAGAACAGTTAAGAGTCTTGGTTAATTTACTAACAGACATAAGATTGAATGGAAACTTAGGGACATATAGAACAGATGATAAAGAAAGAGAAGCCATGTCAACATGCCAACACCACAGATGGGAGAGGAGGAACCATTGGCAAGGGTAACAGTTTGAGATGTGAAAGTTTCAGAGAGAGAAAAGAACACACCTGGAGTCCCCGTCATGTGATTAGAGGCTCCAGAGTCAATAATCAAGGGAGAGGTTTTAGATGACAGGCAAGCTATACCTGAGTGGGCAAGATTAGCAGTAGTGTGCTATGAAGTGGACTGAAGGAACCGCTCATACTCATCACACGATACACTCACCATCTCCCTTCCAGAAACAGATGTAGATGTGGAAGGAGTTAGTTCTGCTGGTTGATTATCACTGACATCAATCCCACCAGCAACAGCATGATTGGCCCATTTAGAGGGAGGGCGGCCATGGAGATCATAACAGAAATTTACCGAATGTCCTTCCTTGCCACAGTGGGTACACTTCCTTGTAGAGCTGCCTTTTTCTTTGCCACGGCCTCCCCCTGAGTCACGACCACCACCACGGCCAAATATGGAACCACCACGACCTCCTCGGGAGGCATGTCCTCCCCCTTTCGTACCACATCCACCTCCTCTGGCTGTCACAGAAGCTGATCTATCAGACTGTGTGGGATTCTCTGTCTGTCCCAAAGAAATCCTGTGAAGCCGAGCAAACACTTCCTCAAGTGTAGGAAGGGTAGAGCCCCCCAATATTTGGGCCCTAACTGGTTCATACTCTGATTTCAACCCCACTAAGAACCTTGTGACATCTAGTTGTTCCCTCTGTTGTTGTTGAACCTTAACATCTGGAGTGAGAGGATGATAGACATTGAGTTCATTTATGAGGTTCTTCATAATGGCATAGTACTCTTCTAGGGTTTTATTTCCTTGTTGCAGACCAAAGTACTCCTGATATAGCTGATATACCCTCGTAGTATTATCTTGCCCAGAATACAGCTTCTTGGCATGTTCCCATATGTCCTTAGCTGTATCTAAGAACATGAAGTTGGCACTTATTTTGGGTTCCATACTATTCCATATCCATGTCATGGTTTGAGAATCTTCCTGTTCCCAATCATCAAACCCTGGAGAGTCAACCAGTGGTTTATCTTCTTTCACATGCTTCACTTTTCTCTTTGCCTTGAGAAAAACTTCCACCAACTTGGCCCATGGAACATAGTTCTCACCATTCAGTTTAGTTGAGGTCATCTGTACACCTAGATAGTCAAAGGAAACCACCACACTAGGTTTCTGATCACTACAGCCATCTCCCATTGCTGCCATGATACTCTTTCAATGCTGCCTCTAATTCGACTTCCCAATCACCAACTAAGTGCTGCTGTCAAGAGTTTGATGTTCTAGAACCTACAGCAGTCCCTAAACACAATGATAGATACACACGCCCTACACCAACATTAATTCAGCACTTACTAACCACATGCAAGCTCTCTTACAACTACTCAATAGAGTTTGTGCATCACAAGCACCACCACACAGCCATAGCTGTCACACACAATACAGACCTGCTTTAACGCTTTTAACAGGGCACCACAAGACTAACAAGAACTCAACTAGTACCATTGCATTACACCTTGCACCATTCGGCCACCTACAGTAGCCCCTACACCATTCGGCCACCTACAGTAGCCCCTACACCATTCGGCCACCAGCAGCAGCCCTTACACCATTTGGTCACTGTAAACACAGCCTGTTCTTGGAATTTTTCCAAGAACCAGGGCAATAACCAACCTAGTTCTCTAGGCTCTGATCAGTCCTCTAAAGTTCTTGAAGATTTTCAACCCAGAAATACCAACAGCACAAAGAGAAGAGATAACCAACTTTCGTTTGAGAGCTTCAGCCAACCATTCACTGCTGAAGTTGTTTTCTTAGGAAAGGAGGTTCTGCGCACCAGAAAAAAAAAAAAAGAAGAGCTGAGATGTTTCAGGCCTGGGACGAACCACTTTTCTCCATTGGCAGCCCAGAGAAGAAAAGGAGAGAACTGAAGCACGAACTGAAACAGGTCATGAACCTTGCTCTGATACCATGTTTCTACTGTTGCTACAGTAGTCCGAACCAGTAAGAAGAAGATGAAAGAACTGTCGAACCTGATAGCTAAACCCTATCAGTCGACCTCTTAATAGTGATTAGGCTCTAATTAAATGTACAAGGACTAAACTGCCCCTACTTAAGTATGAGACAGGGAACCTCTAATAAGACTGCCACATAAGCTTATAACTTAACCAAGGTGAGTTGACTAATCTACCCTTATTTGGCTAACTCTAACAGGCAACAATTTCCATCTTTTTTTTTCTGAAAATGATTACCAACTTTTACAAATACAAATTGCCTCTTCTTTAAAGAGGTTTCTTCCTTGTGGTGTATTTTATAAATAAAATATACTCAAATTGGCTTGACTTTTAATTGTGTATGAAAACAAAACAAGCTAACAGTACATGGGAAGATATTGACATTTAGATGGATAATTGAATAACAACAAATATAAGCCAAGAAAACATGCTTAGACAATAGGATTGCAAGACAAATGGTAAAGTTCCTAAAAGGTCGGAAGAGTCCATGACCATTGCTATCTTTCTATATTTCAACCACCATTTGTGAACAATTATATTCTTATTTCGATATGAACAGTGTAGTTGTTCATTGCAAGATCCTAATAAGAAGGGTTTGTAGAAATTGATACTTGAAACTTGTAGACATTCCTTATTGCCTCAATTTTAAACATTGCAAGAGAACTGACCTAATCCATCATTTTGTGATTCCATAGAAGCCAAGCTTAGAAAAAAAAAAAGTCTAAAATGCTCAAAGAGAGCTCTAATGTATATGAATCCCACTATGATAACAGGAAGGCATACTGGTATCATAAAACTGGTAGCAATCAACTGGTATCATGGAAGTTGCTGATGATACTCTTCTGGTATCATGGAAATTGCTGATGTATTTGTTCAGGTCTTAATGTCTTTCAATATCCAAAAACCAGTAGGTAAAGCATCTCAAAAAGGATGTCTGCAGATGAAAACTTACATTCTCTTTATAGCTGTCATCACTTCTCCAATGTAATCAGGAATTTGACCAGTAATCATGCAATTTCTAAGTATCCTAAAGAACATAAAGAAAGCCAAGTAGCAAATGAGTGAAAGGAACCACAGACAGAACAATATAAAATTATACCATGCACATTTCAGCTCACAATTCACTCATAAGTTTCATGTCTTTGAGAATAGGAAAACTCATATTTGATCCCTTCAAGTCAGTAACCCTCCTGAAATTCAAAACTTATCATATTAGAAAATTCATACAGTTACTCTATCTTTAATGCTGTTATACTGATAGCTGTAAAAAATTAAGAAAGGTCACTACACTTGATATAGAAGTAAAAAATGACTGGAGCGTGGCCTCACAGTTGAGTTAGGCTTTTCAAAAGGGATATTGTAGAAGGAATAGGGCCCTCCAAGGATGTTCCCTGCATATCACTGCAACAGTTTAAAAGTAGAAAATCATATAAGGAATCTCCAGATAACATGATTTTTTTTCTATCACTGTTTTGATCAAACTCAGAAAATGCAGAACAATGGAATCTAGGTAAATTTCAAGTTACTCACAGCCTACTAAGTTTGGTCCAGTTTCCAATGAAATCTGGTATCCTCCCAGATATACTGTTTCCATCTATCCTACTGCATGCAGTAACAAATTTAGAATAAATCATTTTAAAATTGATAATTGCCCTAATTAATAATACAAACATACAAATCTGTCATGTTCTTCAGATTCCCAAATGTTTCTGGTAATGGACCAGTGATATTGTTTGCAGAAAGAAGGCTGCATAAATGAGTAAAAAACATAAATCAGTTCAAGTACTGCTCACTCAAAGTGAATATCTGGAAGACATGTATCCATTTTGCATTTAAGCATATAAGAAAGGGGACTATGGATTGTGTCAGAACTCAATCTTTTGTAGGCACTCCAGAAGCAACCTGATGCTTTATGGCTTCTTGCAGGTACCTTTTGAGTATACAAGAAAGGGGACAAAAGAGAACACAACAGCGCAAAAAATAACTCTCTACTAATGATCCTAAGCCCCCCATGGCCCAACACCCCCACCTCGAAGGGCAAAATAGAAAAAAGACAAGTTTGCAACCATGGTCACATCTCCACTCAATATTTAAAAACCAAGTTCATGGGACTGGTAAAATTTTTTCTCCCATTGCCAAGGTTTTAAAAGGCTAAAGGTGCAGTTGAGGCGTAATGGCTCAAGAATTAAAAAAAAAAAAAGATCAACTAAAGTTTTCTAAATAATAAATAAATATGGAAAATTATGGTTTGCTCCCCCTCAAAATTTCATTGGTTTTCTGACTGTCACTATTCCCAACTGTACAAATACATAAAAATTGCTGAGGTGGAGGAATCAATAAAAATCCCTAATAAAAAAACATATGGTATACTAAGATAGAATGATAGAATTTGCAAGCATCTATAAATAGAAGTCTATAAGTAACAAATTCTAGGCTTTTAGCATTAAAAAAGCAATCAAAACTATAAAGCTTTTACATTTCAAGTAAAAATTCCACATCATCAAAGTTTCTTTCACTTATGAGATCTTCAATGAATCAATTGGCACTAGAATTCTGGTTATCCTGTATTTTAGAAGAAAGGAAAGAAGTTGATTGGTTCAATATATACAAAGAAAAAAAAAACAATAAAAAAAAAAAGAAATCCATTAGGAAGAGTAAAATAAGAGGCAAAAATCAGGTGTATGGTATTTCGGGGATTTCTGGGCCATAGAGGGGATCAAGGCTCCTCCAGGTCCCCCCTGGCTCCCCTCCTGGTGCTATAGATTTCTAGTCACCCAAACCAAAAGTGTGGAATATAAAAAAAAAACAATTGATTTGGCCAAGAAGAGAGAATGATGAAGGTTCTTCTTGGCCCTTGTTGCATTGAACTCTAATAAAACCCTAAGAGAAACTAGAAACTCTATTTGCTCTATTAGACTATTAGCCTTTCATTGTAATCTCTTTATTTGGCCCATAATTACCATAATGCCCTTTCCATATGTTTCAAACTCAAAAGGAACTAAATTGTTGTAGTTTTTTGAGGCTTATGCCTTTTTATTCATCACACCTTGAGGCTTGAGGCTTACACCACTTTCTAACAAAAGCTTTAGCATCAACCAAAATTATGAGGCTAAAGCCTTGAAGCAACATTTGAGCACCTCACCTCAAGGCTTAAGACCTTTAAAACCATAGCATTTCCTTGTTTAATTTGATCCAATATCATCAATACACAACAAATTGATATTGATACCAAAATAAGTTTTTTTTTTTTTCTTTGCAATGAACTGTATCAAGGGAGAATATTTGGGATTTATGAATTACGACAGTATAAAAAGAGAAGCAGAGGAAATTAGAGCAAGAGTCTTACAGTCTCCTCAACCGGCTTAAATTACCAATCTGTGGAGGAAGGGTTCCTCCAAGCTGATTATCTTCCAAGACCCTGTAAGATCCGGATTTAGATCAGAAACATAAGAGAATTTGTTATCACAATCTTCCTGAATGTTAGATCATGACTCAGTACTCACAGCTCTTCAAGCGTTTCAATATTACCAAGTGCTTCTGGAATTGATCCACTAATGCGGTTTCCAAGAAGGCTTCTGCAATGAACAATAGTTACAGACTTTCAGTGATATCATGGTACCAATTGATAGTTAGAGCCATGGGACTACAAACACAACTAAAGAAGTTGAATTAGAGCTTACATGGTGACTAGAGGGATCCGAGCCCAACTGTCGGGAATGGTCCCATTCAGATAGCTGCGACTAAGATCTCTGTTTTAACAACAAAAAGAAGAACCAAACCTTATATTAGGAGAAGCCATTTCTCAACTTCAAATGACAGTTGGCGGGAAAATTTCGCCAATATGCTAAAGTGGTTATTGATCCGGATCCTCTACAGTCTACCTGTACAGTAGTAGACCATAGAGACAGAACGTTTACGAGTAGATAAACGATGTTAATTACATTAATCAACAACCTCTCTATTGACTCTGCTGATACGATCATAATCAGGGACGATCATGCCACACTACTGAAGAATTGATACAAATTTTAAATTCACTTACATCTCTTTTAAAAATGAAAGATTCCCAAATTCCTCGGGTAGAACTCCAGTTAAGTTCAGACCCTTCAACTGACTGAAATGCAGAAATTGGAAGGGTACCCAAATTAGAATGCAAACATAAATCCTAAAACTGGCTAAGAAAGCTAAGACGAGAGAGAGAGAATAGTGGATGGACATACATATTGGTCACGTGGCAAACAGTGGAGCTGTTGAAGGAACAGTCGCAGGTGACATTGCTAAATGTATTCTTATTGTCAGTAGTATTCCAGGTAAAACCGCCATTACAAGAAGTTGGGCTGAGGCGCCAGAATCTGTTATTATTCAAATTCTTTGATATTTGCTGAAGAGTCCGTACTGCCGAGAGTTTTAACCATTTTGTTAAGTAGCAATCTTTAACAAGTAACAACCAATGCACTCTTAAAAAAATAATAAGAAAAGAAAGAAAAGGTTTTGATTGGTGGCAGAAAACATAATTAAATTCTGCACTTATCCCAATTTCTTGGAAACCAAGTAACAACCTCCGCCCTGAATTTGAAATCCGTTAGAACTTCGAAATCCAATTCCAATCTTTTCATTTTTTCCCTGAAACTTGATAAATTTGGGAGTTCCCTCCATTTCTGCTCCAATTGGCTATGTTATTTTTATGGAAGGTTTATTGACATTCCCTAGTCAAAATCAGCTTAACATCAGCTTCGAAAGTTCTACTTGGAACTCAAGGATGTGAACATTTCCACCCAAAAATAAAAAACGAAAAGGATGTTAACTGTTAACATCTTTTTTCATGGGAAATTAATATATTTTTCTTATATATTTTATTGTTCAATCCACCCATAAACTTATTACAGTTGGAAGTTGGAACAGTAACAGGTGGGCCTTGCAGCATATATGTAACCTTGTTAAAACCTAAAAAAGTTATAATTTCAAAAATAAATTGAAAAAATAAGAAGTCCTCAATAAATAAAGTCCAAGAAACAAATTCCACGGAAACAGCCTACTGGCTACTGCAATTGGGCTAAGTCAAGTGATATCAAACTTACCGAAACTACATCAGTTTCCTGCTATATGGCCCAATTCACTTTATCAGTTTATCCGGTAACCTATTAACTAACATAGTTTTATTAACTTACTTTAAAATTAATTTTATAAATATTAAAAATTTCAAATAATTAATAAAAAGTTAAATAAAAAACAATAAAAATTATTAGCAGATTTAGCAAAAATTGAATTCCTACTCCAATTCCATGAAATTCATATGATTGGCCATCCTAATTCAAGGTTTATTGACATTCCCTAGTCAAAATCAGCTTAACATCAGTTTCAAAAGATCTACTTAAACCTTTTGAAAGTTTTTCAAATGAGATCTGAATTCGATAGTTTAAGGATGTTAACATATATCACCAATTTTTTATAAGTTTGTCAACATCTTAATTTTTATGGGAAATTAATATATTTTTGCATATATTATAATATATATATATATATATATATATGTTATGATTTTATAATATATTTATATTTGTATTTGTAATGTATATTTTTATTACCCGAGAATTGGTCTCTCATATGAAAAATCTTTCAGTATTAAAAGAAATGGTCCACCTAACAAACGGAAATCTTGTAGCATCATTCTGCTATTCAGATTAGGGCTATACACAGGTTTGGATTTAATCCGATATGAATTGGAGTCTAATTTGTTTGAATTAGACTTGGGTTTTTTTGGATCTGAAAATATGTTATATTTATTAAATGGATTTAATTTAGATATTACTTGATCCAATATGATTATATCAAGTTTTAGTATTAAAAATCTTTTAAATTAAAAGTGTGGTTTGGGTTTAGATAAAACTTATTTTCTATTTAGAAAATGTATTTAATTTTACATATTTATACTGATTTCATATGAACTTATTAAAATTTTAATCAAATCGGATATACAAGCCTCGTATGTAGCAGATGCAGATCCATTCTGGCCTGCAACCAAGGCTGTTAGCTTTTCCTGTAACCACCAATCACAAACCAATGGTCGACTTGTTGACTTGTTAGATCACTAGATGGGCCCGACTGACAATACATTTGATGGGTATAAATCAATGGTCCTGATATATATATATATATGAACACTTTACTTATTATACACTGTTGTAGTCACACTCACACACTGGATGAGTTGGTTGTGATTAGCGAATGGGTGGCTCTAGCCTGAGAAATTTGACCAAATTAATGGTTCAACATTGACTGGTCAACCAAGTCAAGAAAATCAACGGCTCTAGATTCTTGTACGGAATGCCCATCAATCCAGAAGACCAGAACGACCAGTCACTGACTCAGCAGGCCAACACTCAGCACTCAGCGGCATACTATGAACAGTATCACAAAAGCACAGATAAGATCATAAGACGGACTGCCGCTGTACGTAGCGATGGCAACAGGAATTGCAATCCAAATAATGAATCAAAAGATTTTGAATTCCTTTCTGTTGGAGTCAGATAGAAAGAAGCTAGAATTCGAAGAACAGCGAAATGGAGTCTGAATTGTTGAAAAACAACAAGGGAGGTGTGTTTGGTTGGGTGGAGATCTTCCGTTCAGGCAGAACAACAAAAAATGATAAAATCTGAAAATAAAGCACTTCTCGACATGGAAAATCTTGAAGACTTCTCAACCTATTCTATAGAAAACAATGTAGACGGACTACAACATCGCACATTTCGAATTTTCAATCGCTTATCGGTCCGATACCGCTACGATAAACTGAGACGAAACAGGACAGTTATAGCGGTTCCTTACAGTAAAATTAGCAATGAAAAGAAATTTCGTTTCAAAAACCGCAAGTTTCAATTGCAAAACGAAGGATGATTTCATCGGTCAGAGAGAGAGAGAGAGAGAGAGAGAGAGAGAGAGAGAGAGAGAGAGGGAGGGAGGGAGGATCAATTCTTACCTTCATCATCTGGTAAGTTTTGGGCCTGAGATCTGAACTCGCCGAAGCAATTCAATACGAGAAAGCAGAGAATAAGTGCAGAAAATAAATTGTTAGGGTTTGCTAGTAGAAGCACCGACACCATATCTTTCTCCTTCTGCAACACAACTCTTCCTCGAATGTTTGTTAGTTGTCACAGAGCAAAAGTTCGTTTCCTGACTTGTAAGGAGAAATTAAATAACACAGCCGCAGAGTCAAAATCGAAGTCCGAAACAAAGCCACAGGATTTCATATTTCTGTGAGAAAAAGTGTTAATTCGCCGCTAGAAAGGAGGATTGAATGAATGGTCCACTTTCAGAGAAAAACCAGATTGGTTAAACCGGCGATAGGAAAGGATACAGTCATATAAAGGACGAGACTTTCTTCTCGGCTGCCATAACGATCCTCCATGCCGCTAAGAGATCGTCGTTAGCAGTTGGTCGACCGTTTTAATGTTAAGAGAAAATTCCTGAACAGTACCTGAACTTTGGGGTTGTGTCCAATCAGTCCCCAAACATTCAAACGTGTCTCTACAATAGTTCGGGTGTCAAGCAGGTTCCTATCGTTACTTGATCGTTACTCAACCATCAACAGTTAAATGAAATGATGGAATTGCCCTTCATATTTCGAGTAAGAGAGATTTTAAAAAACAGACAATACTACCTTTATCTAAAAAAAGGTTTGTGCATCCAAGAGATATACTGTTGATTCAGAATATGAAGGACAATTCGATCATTTCACTTGGCTGTTGACAGTCAATTAACAGCAGAGAGACCTATTATTAGACATAAAATGAAAGTTTAGAATACTGTAGAGATACCTTTGAAAATTTAGGGACTGATTAAATATAAAGATACTGTTCAGGAATTTTTTCCAAATATTAAATATCCTGTGTTCGCTCAGTCAAACAGTAGAATTCTTGGAAACAATGTTCATGCAACCCTTTCGTTCTTTGTCCTACAGGTTAAGTAAACCGAAAAACTGACGAATACTCAAAAAAAACCGAGAAACTGAATCGAATTGAGTAAATTGAACCCAGTTAATCAATTGAACGGTTCGATTTTGGTTCATTTTAAATGTATATTATTTATGATTATTTATTTATTATTTATAATAAATTAAAAATATTATATATATTTGTAATATTTATGTTTATATTATATTATATATATTTATAATATTTATATATTTATTTATAATACATATAATGATATAATCGAGAAACCAAAAAAACTGAATCTATCAACTGATGGTATTGGTTCGATTTAAAAAATGAACCCACGGTTTGATTAACCAAACCGTAAGCATCCTACAAAACGCCAATAGAAAACCTGATTGGTATTTATTGAAAAAATCAAGTGGCAATAACCATTGGTGCATTTCTGTTGTCAGATTGGAATTTATTTTTTTACACATGCCATGCCAGAACACATGTGACATGCCCCACCTTAGAATTTTGGCACCCAAACCCCATCTAACAGGTAGAACTTATTTGGAAAAGCTTGTTCGGGTTCGTGAAACGTTTATGTACATCCACCATATGAGATTCGTCTAGGGTCGGAACTCCGAGGGCATTCACCATTTGGTTATGGTCATGGATCTGAACCTTGTTGAGGATAAAACAAGGCCCAAGGGGGCGGTTAATGGTTAAACTTATCCACTAAGTCTACTTCCAAATGATGAAATGGAGGTCTCTTCCACGGCTCCACTATTGTTAGTCGGACCAGACCGAATGGTCAGACCAGTTGATCTAGGAATAGGCAATCGGTTTTGTTTCGCCCTAAAACTATTTTTAGGATAAAAAATCATTGATTTGATCAGTGATCCATTGATTTGGGTGGTCGAACTATCAATTCGGATAATGGTTTTTGATCATTTTTATTTTAATTTTTTTTTTTTAAATCAGAACAGATCGTCCATTCATCTGGATGGTTAGACCATTTGACCTGGGAACCAATAGCTAAAACGGTTTTGTATTCAGTCTAGTTTTTAAAACCTTGGTTGTTGGTTGTTATTACCCTTTTTGGATTAATTAGTGTTTAAAACAAGGATCAAGATATCAGGCATATTATATTATATCAGTGGCCATGGAGATGCATGAATACATTGATACAAACACAGCTTTTAAAGTTTAAAATCTTGAAATAGTAGTTTACATCCCTCTAACAATGATAAAATTAAGGGAGAATTCCCGATTAGTACCATGTACTTTGCTGTAGTGACAATTTGGTCCCCAAACTTTAAAATGTAACAATTCAATACCCAACCTTTCAAAATGTGACAATCTAGTACCTGTCCTTAACCAATCCATTAATCAATCATTGAGTGACATTTGAAAAGACACAAATGCCCTTCGAATACAATCTAATCCACTTTATCAACCATCCAAACATTGACAAAAAGTGAATAGTCTCAACCCTAACTTCTTCTATTCAAAAAAGTTGGTGACTCTTTAGAAGAAGCTAAAATTAGGGATTGTTCATTTTTTGTCAATATTTGGATGGTTGGTAAAGAAAATTAGGTGATACTCGAAGGACATTTATATCTTTTCAAATGTCACTTAATGGTAGGCTGATTAATAAACTGGTTAATGGCAAGTATTAGATTATGGCATTTTAAAAGTTCAAATGCTAGATTGTCACATTTTAAAAATTAGGGTTCTAGATTGTCACATTTTAATGTTTGGGAACCAAATTGTCAATCAAACCAACATAGAAGATACTGATCTAAAATTTACCCTAAAATTAAAAAAAAAAAAAAGAATAAAATACCAATCATATCGATAGCATCCATACTTTTTATCCTTCATTCAAGGCTCAAGAGTACTGCAAACATCCAAGGCTCATGGAAATGACACCCTTCCTTGACTATAATAGACCAAATCAAACTTGATCATCTCAATAATAGGGTTAATTGATGAGACTAAGGACTTTAGGTGAGGATAGTTCTATCGTACGTTGTGCGGGGACAATCTCATGTAAAATTTTGGGAGGGATGCTAAATAAGGATTTGGAATTAACATGTAATGGTTGTATAGCATATACACTTGATGGCTGGTTGGCATGACTTGGGAGTGTCAAGTGGAGTTGCTTGGGTTGAAGAATTCCAACACATCAAAGCATGCTCAAATCCTTCAATTATTGGTTTTATAATAAAAAAATTATGAATTTAATAATAAATTTGAGAGATCCAAATTCAACTTTATATGGGTAAAAACATAGTTGAGTTTGGAAGAAATACAATTACAAATATGTAGGGTGTAAATCTCTATGTTTTGTATGTATTTGTATGGTATATATTTGTATTTATAATCTTTTCAAACTGAACCATGGTTCAGATTTTATTTGTTTAACCAACTAATGGGTGATTGATGTTAGTGGAGTTTTGATATCAAATCCGGTTGCCACCAGGGTTGGGAGGGGTTATGGGCATGGCGAATGGGCTACCCTCACCCCCAATTGTGTGTAGCTTTATGAAGCCAAATAAATAAATAAATAAAAAATTTTATTTACTTATGTGAATATTAAATTTAATTCAAATATTAATAAATGTATATAAAATTAGTGTACATTTAAAATTAAATACAAAATAATAAGTTTATCTATGTTGGACTATGATATAGAAAAGATCGATATGATAGGAAAAACAACTGACCAATAAACTGATAAACGTTAAGGTGTTATTTATCAAAATTCATGGGTGGGCTTTGATTGGTCAAAACTCTTTTCATATCATATCTTTTCCACATCATAGATTTTTCCATCCCAAAATCCAATGGTTTCGAACTGCCTAGAACCTGCAAGGGTTAACTTTGGCTGTTGGGGCCCAACAACATAGGCTGTTGAAACAATTTCTGGGGGGCATGTTCTGAACAGTTCACCTATTCACGCCCATGCTTTAGTTTTCAGTCAAAATGGATTAAGATATAATTACTAATTTATCCATTCTCAACGTAACGTGACATTTCCATAAATTCTCTTAACAGCATAGGTTGTTGGGCCCCAACAGATAAAATTTTTCCTGATACCAAAAGACAAAACTATTTGAGAAACGGTTGATTCAGATGACAAGTGGCAAAGATAGTTTTGAAACTGTTTGCCATATCTCATGTCCTTTTGTTCATGCAATATTTTTTACGAATCCGTAGGCTCTAAATTTTCAAAACCCTTCCTTTCGGGATTTAACCCAATTTTTTATATTTTTCAAATCTTCTTTTTGAGAAAATATCGTTTAAATATGAACTTGGGATCCTGTAAACTAAAGAATATTTTGGCCTGCATTGCTTTTATGTGGCACTTTGTGTGGAGAGCTAGGAATGATTGGAGTTCGATCCGATCGGATTTGCTCCTCACACCCAAGCACTTGGAACCACATATCTGGAATATCTTTGTACTTGCAAATTATCATTCATGGGGAGATAAAATATTCTCAACATATATATAACTGTAATATGCTATATGCTATGCTATGAGGTTGGTGCAAGGCTGTGATCGAGTCAAATTTAAATGATTGTGTAGATCTTGTAATTGGGTGCTATGTTCTGTAAATAAAATTTTGAACCCCTATTAATTTACTGAATTCCCTGAATCATCTGGACCCAGGAATGAAGTGCAAAGAGGTGCTGATATTAACATTCATAAAAATTGCCTCGTGATTATGTGATGGAGGTATTAATAACCTTTCAATGGCCACATTTGGATTTTGTGTCCTTTCTAATAGGGGTGATTTTTTCTCATGGCTGCTGGAGGAAAACTGGACAATACAGAGATCCTTTAGAGGTGGAATTTGGCACTTTTTTGGAAGCACTTTCTTTTAATTTACCAGTTCTCAGCGTTGGAAAACATCTAGGTCAATATAATTTCCGATTTTAAAACGGTATAGGAGGCTGCAATGGATCACCATCGGCGATATATACCTTGTGCTTTTTTGAAATGGCTCGACAAATTTTATCTTTAAATTTTCCTTTTTTAATACTCTCCACAACCTATCATACATGAAAGGAAGAAAGAAAGAGGCCAGACTTCTCTCACCTTAATGCTCGCTCAGCAGATCTCTTTTTACCTTAACCCATAACCCCCCAGGTGCTGTCAGGAGAACTTACCAATCAGTTGGTTGGCATTTTGTAAAGCATTAAAAATATAAAAAGCCACAATAAAAATCCTCTTAGATTTTAATTTTCTCTAATAAAACCAAGCACTCTCTCTCTCTAGTAAGATCATTCTTAAGGTATCCCTTTGTTTGTCAATATTTATAACACCTCTCCTCCTCCGTTAAGTCTGTCATTTCTCCTCTTTTAGTTCTCCCTAATGAAGCAAGGGTTGAAATTAGATGGGTGCATGGGATTGGGTTGGGTCTTATTAACGGCCAACCGAAGACCAACCCTAGACATGGATCTTGGCCTAGATATGAACTAATATCAAAACTCAAATTTGTCAATTCAAACCTAACTAACTTCTATTCAACCCTGTATAAATTTCTTACTTACTAATTCCTAAAGAAAGCTAAATTTGAAATTTGAAATGTACAATGAATTCGGATGGGTCAAAACCAGTTTAGCTGATAGGGAACCACACCAACCCGAATGCTTATATTCAACAATACTAAAGTTGGACTGGTGACTTGAGAGGAGGGGATGCCACAAAAATAGACTCAAGAAAATTTAATAAAAATATAATATCAATGATCCGTATAACTACGAGAGTACAACTTGGAGCATGTGGCGGGTTAGGTTGGATTGCATGTTTCTTGTTTTCATATTTGTATTTATAAATATAAGTATCATATAAATGTGTATATATGAATTATGCATCCATCAACACATCAATGCATGTATATATGTATGTATTATATATGAATATATCATCAAGTTTAAGTTTGAAGGCAAAGTTTTTCCTGTGTGATATGGTATAAGTATGATACTCCTAAAACATATAGTAACTTTGTCTTTGAATGCTAAGACTGCATTTGGCATTTCTTATTCTAAATACTTATCACCTTTTAGCAATTGAAACACCCCTATGAATAATGAGTTTTTAATTACAAAAAAGAGGTAAGTCCTTAGAACAAAGGAGTACCAAATGGAGCCTAAGATATCAGTAATTCTTACTTTGATAATTTCAAATATAAGAAATAATAACATTTTAACAAAATGAAGTAAGGGTTTCCATTTGGTTTGCAGGAACAGGGGTATGGAATTAGAATCAATTCTCGTTCCTGATGAAATGACATTCCTCCATTTGCGGGAAGGGTCATCCCTCCCTTGAGAATGAAAGCTCTATTCCATTCAATTCCTATTCTAGTCCGAACCAAATAGGCAGGACAGTGGATCATTTTTATTCTAATTCTAATTTCAACTGCAAACCAAACAAACCCCAAATAAGTTAGGTCAACCAAAGCAAAGAAAAGGATCAAATTGAATTTGGGTTATGGTTTGGGCTTCAACACTCGAATTTGGTTAGGGTGACTTCAAGGCGACCTAACTTGGCGTTCTTACTTTTGGTTGGATTTTATTGTACTTCATATAAATCTTGCTTTGTAGTAGATTTAGGATCCACAAAACCTTATGTGACAAAGAGAAAAGATTATAATTGAATTAATGCAATGGCTGTTGAGCAGGCTGTGCTGTGGAATCAATGATAATTTTTCTGGCTAGTAGTAAAAAAAAAAAATACATAGGACCTGCATCATCTCTTACAGTGAGGCCCATAAATTTATAATTGATGTATATATAATATTGACTGTATTGTCATTGGTTCCACGGTCATCTCGTTCAGCTGATCCGAATTAACTTTACAAACCCTGGACAGCCAACAAAAGTCCAAAACAAACAGCTCTTAATTTAATAGCTTTGGCACCTATCCTTCAGCTTGACTGCATGGCATGTGTGGTTCGACGAAGGAAGAAGAGTAGAAGACCCATGGAAGGGAGGACTTGGTCAAAAAACCATGTTAACTTACATGTTACATCACTTGTTTCTCCGTTTAAGATCTAAAGATAGGGGTGTCAATTGGATTGGATTTGGTCCACTCCGGTCCAAATCATATATTAAGCTTAAACCCAGCCCAGCATGCTTGATTTGTACCTATATAGTAACCCCCCTCACTATATAGATGCATGTGGGTATTTTTTGTCTTTTTAAAACATCACTTTTGGCCAATCCACTATTAGTATGCTTCAATGGGATTATTCCCATTGATCAAGAAACCTAAGTTATTTTTTCACATTTATGTGGGGATCAAGGAAAGTTTATCTTTCTAGAAGTGACACTCATCTCCTAGGTGGGTAAATAACTTTTCCACCTAGGGAGAAAGTCATAACACTTGAATGGAACAAAATTTCCCCTTTTAATAATGAATTTATATGGCTAAAATTGTCATTGCCTTATTTACCTAGAAAATAAAAAGAACATGGATAAATGCACTCACCCGGGTAAGTAACTTACCTAAAAGAGAACGGGGCCTTAATGAAAAGTTGAGAATTGGATGATAAAAGGGTATAAATTTGAACTTTCATTTTGGAATCGTTCTCTTTGGACAATTCTTGTTTTCGTCTCAATTTGCTTAACCAACTTTGAACTACTTCGTTTCATCTACAAGATCATTTGACTTTTAGATTGGAATGGTCTTAATTGGTGGCTAAAATTTTCCCTTCTTAGGTTTTCTTATTTATTTTCAAAATTAGCCTCCTCTCCCAAACCATCTATTAGAAAGTCCACTCGCTTTTTCAATAACAATCTTGTTTTGCACCTCAAACCACTTTGAAATTTTGAATTAAACCTAAGGCCCCATTTGGAAAGAATTTAAATACGAAATACAAGCATGCTGGTTTATGAAAGTGCAAAAGTTGGTTTACTTTTGTATTGATAAGTTTTGTTTTTTAGTAGTTTTTGGTTGTTATTGTTGAAAGGGTTAGGATCCACCATATAGATGGCCGAACCATGTTAGATGGCTGGGCGGAATTTCAAAAATTTCCTAATCCTTGTGGGAATTGAATTCCCTATGTTTTGAAAAACTGCATTTTTCAAGATCAGTCTTGCATTAAACTATACCAGATTTGAAACCAAAGAAATAGGAAAATGTATACATGATACAGATACCACAAATGCAGATCCCAAGGTGAACGTTCATGCCCAAATCAATCCTAAAATTAGCCTCCATTAAACATGGCATAGTGCATTCCTGAAGTCGGTTCAACAACACAATTTTCTGCAAAACTGAGATCTAATTACTTGAATCGAACTGAGGATGATGAGACTAATATCCCTTAAATTTTTCTTGAAAAAATCAGAGGAAAATTTGATCTATATCAATCCCAGATAGCTAATGCTGAACTAGAAAAATTAGGAGACAAAATGGTGTAGAGAAAACCAGAAACTGCAAAAATATAAAGTTGTCTTAGACTGGCCCGCCCCCTCATTTTTTATAATCTCTTATGGAGCTATCTCCTAATCTAATTAGTATTATCTTCTTATAAGATTAGGTGCTCCATACCCAGATTCTCCCCATGGCCCATCATCTATAAGGCTAATGACCCAAGAGTGTTGCATGGCCAACTTAGGCTTGATTTGTAGGACCCCACAGTGAATCCCTGAGCACATCACTATGGGCTCAATATGGCCCAACATTTACACTTAAATGATCATTGAATTCAACTATCTTATGAAGACCCAAGGATAATGGACTTAAATAAGATAAAGTCCATCAGGTAATCAACCCTGTAATGGTCTCTCACGCTTAATCTCTCAACCCATAATGATCAAACACTATCCGATAAAGAAGGACCTCTCCCCTGGCTACAAGGTGTAGTGTCAAACTCTCTACTCGAATGGATCTCAGGAATTAAAACATTTTTGCAAATATTCTTTCATAAAACATTAATATATATCATAAAATATTTTACAAAATTGGATTTCAAACATAGTTGAAATTCACTACCGGTAGTTTAGGTTTCCATCAAAGATAGTGTAAAACCCTATCATTCACTTTGTTCGATAAAGAGGTTGATCCTATCACTATGATCACCCAATCAAGTGAATTCTCAGACTGCCCCACACATGCCTAGGTTTTGGCCCTTGATGGATCTCAATAATTGGCATATCAAATACAACCTAATCCAACACCCAGTGTACTACCATAATCAAGTCTAAGGGTTATGTGTAACTTTTCAGTTTTTCCCATCAATCTCCAAGGTTTAGGGCATAATTGGAAAATGGTCCGAATTCAATATTTCATCCAAACATACATTGCATGTGTTGTAGGTCTAACCCTAGCAGCTAAGACAAGGCGCCCCAACTCTTTAGTAGCATATTAGTGTCAACTTTAGTAGGATAAACTTCCCAAGCCTATCCAACAATTGAGAACATTCTAAACTAACACAAGTCTCATAAGTGTCCAATTTAAGGGGTAATTACATAGAAACATACCAATATCAACATAAAACAATAATGTATTTTTACTCATTTACAATACATGTATCTATACATCAATATGATTGGTGCTAAAGGCATACACTGTCTAACAGTTATAAATATAAATACGAATTTCAAGACCGAAATTAGCCTTTTTTATATTGACCAACAATGTGTGCAAAATTTGTATCTATTTTTTGGATGCAAACTTTACTCTTATTTTAAATGCAGAAATGTATTGGAACTTGTGATAGCTATGTATAAATATAATCATATCAAACACCTATGAAACTAAACTAAAGCACATGTAATACATCGAATTGGCATTTGCACTCTTCCCTAATGGAGCCTTAACTCTATGCATGCATTGTCCGAACATGTTGTATATATAGAATGGTGATAGGGATGGCAATTTTTTTCATCCCCATTGAGTACTCGGCTTCCTTGGCCCAACTAGGGATGGGGACGAGGATGGTGAGTGAACTCCCCACCCTGCCCCAACCCCAATTATATATACACATATAGTATTATTTATATTATATATATCAAAATATATTTAAAATAATTTTATATTTTAAAAATCCCCTTATTTTAAGTAAATTTATTTTCTAAAAATAATTTTAACTTAAAAATTTTAGGCATTCGAGTCCTCGATGAGAAACCCATCTCCTTAGAGACCGGGGATGGAGGGTCAGTTTTATTCCAATGGAGATTTGTTTCAAAGTTGGGACTAGCTAGGGATAGGGAGTATGCTCCCCACCCCATTGCCATTACTAATGGTGGGCATGTATGCATGCATTGTGTTGAGATCATGCATTTTGGGATTAGTATGGTTCATGCTTTTTGGAATTCAAGGTTACTACATTGGATTGGTTGAGAAATCTTTTTGATTTTCCTCCTACTCTCTCTCTCTCTCTCTCAACCATCTATTAGTCTTTCGCTCCTTCTGTCTCTCCCATTCTCTCATCTTTGGTCTACAGCTAAATCAAGACCTCTATTTCTCTCCCGTTCTCTCTACCAATCTCTCTCTCTCTCTCTCTCTCTCTCTCTCCCTCAATCTCTCTCTTTCTCTTTATCAGTTGATCTCTCCTTCTCCTACATTCTCTTTCTCAATCGATATCTCCTTCAATCTCTATCGTTCTTCTTCAATCTTTCTCCCACTTCCTCTCTTGTTCTTTTTTTTTCTTATAAACTTATACGGTATTAATCAAACCACATAAAAGAACATAAGACCAACTTGATATAGTTCTAAAATCATTACAGTCAAGTTATACATTTTTATCAAGTTGGTGCCAATTTTATATCCAAGAGTTTGGTTTAATGATTTTAGAACCATACCAAGTTGGTCTCGTATTCTATTATACAGTTTGGTTAATACCATATAAGTGTATAAGAAAATTAAAAAAAAAGAATGAGGGAGGAAGTGGAAGAGACTAAGACATAATGGTAGAGAATGAGGAAGGAGAGATCGACCTAGAAAGAGAATGGGAGAGATTGAAGGAGAATGATAGGTAGAGAAACACTCACACATAGGGAGAGAGAGAGAGAGAGAGAGAGAGAGAGAGAGAAATATTGATAGAGAATGTAAATATAGAAACTAAAAACCATTTTTTTACTTATTTTCAAATGACATAATCGTTGAGTAGAGAGAGATGAGAGAGATAGAGAGTGAGAAACATTGATAGAGAAAATGTAAATATAGAAACTAAAAACCATTTTTATTTATTTTCAAATGACACAATCATTGAGTAGAGAGAGGAGAGAGAAAGAGAGAAAGAGAGAGAGAGAGATTGAAAACCCTTTTTTCTATTTTTAAATCACCCAACATTAAAGGGCAATTTTAGTATAAGCTTTTTGCTAAGTCCCATGTTCCCATATTGGCAACAGACACGTAATCCTCCGATGACACGACGAATGTTTTATAATTTGAAATGTAAATCCGGTTGTCAGAACTTTATTGGTTTATGGGCCAACCTATAGCCTAAATTTAAATGTACAACTAGCTTTGACTAAGTATAATTTTCCCCAAAAAATATTAATTTTGAAACCTATCTCAAATCACAATTCAAACACATGAAGCACTTGTAGTTGGTACCTGAAAAAAATAAAAGTCCCAATGGGCTCAATTAATAAGGCCTCTAGCTGGTGGTGGGTGAGACTTGGGATCAAATCCTCCTTTCACTATAGTTAGGGTTATGGGTATTAAGGAACTTGTTGACTCTGGATTTTTTTTTTTTTTTTTGACAGTGACACAACAGGGTGCCATTGAGAGGCAAATTAATACATTACCAAAAGTTTCATGATTAATCTAAAACTGACTTTAGGGTTCCATCTTTTAGAATGAGGTAAAATAAGACAGAATACAAATTAGTCTTATTGCTTTCCTTTTAGAAATGGATGACTTTATCCTTACTTTATTAAAAGTTTCTTTTATAAATATAGGAGAAATCACTGATAGGGTACTTTTCTAAAGTTTCTCCTACAATAAAAATATGATACAAAATCTTTGCAAAAGTTTTTCTCCAACTAAAATTTGTGCTCACTGGATACTCTTTATATTCAACTTCCACCCAATTACTCCTAAAATGGCTTTTTGGTTTTAGACATACAGTAGCATTCTTTTGATTGTTATTATCAGAGTTTATTGGACAAAATATAATTCTAAAAGACTAATATAACAGGGAAAATAATATAAATAAGCATTTTTTGTTATTATTTATAATTAGTAAAATATTTAACATATAACGGGATTTGTACTAGATTTAGGACTTAATTAATAGGCATAATTTTATAAATATAGAAAATTAATGTGAAAGAGTTTTTGGAAATGTACATTTTGTCATTGAATAAAGTTATGGAGCATTAGCAAGAAAGGGGCATGATAGAAAAAATATATTTAAGGAAAAAATTAGTCAGGGTTCATTATTTGTAATTAAATAGGAGCATGGGGACCACCTCTCTCATGGTCATTGACCCAAAAAAAGATGTGTATCTTACAAACTTCAGTGTCATGAGGTCTTTGGAGGTATTGAAAAGTCTGAATGGATTTTGATTTCTCATCCTTTGATTTTCCTTCTCTAGCCTTCTATTTTATTTGGCAACCCATAAATGACAAATTTTTAATTATCATCCAGATCTATTGATTGGGTCTTAAGCTCTACAGCTAATATGTTTATCACTGTAATTCTCTTGCTATTAAGCCAATGAGTATAATGTGAACACTTTGTCTGAACTGAATTCTCTCGATGTTGGCTTTATTATCATGTGTGATGGTTTCTAACTAAAATAACTTATGGTATCTGTGTGACATGTTGGACAGTTTTGTATGCCCTTAGCTTCAATCAGAATGATGTACTTTATGAGTTTATTGTAAATGAATAAAAGTGCATATTTGATTCATGTTCCCTTGGTATGTTTCTGTGTAATACCCTTAAACTGGATATTTAATGAGACTCGTGTTATTTTAGAATGTTCACAGCCAGTGGGTCGGTCTGGGGAGATCTATCCTGATAAGGCTGACACTGTTGTGCCACCAAGTCAGTTGGAGTGGCCTGTCTCAGTTGCCAAAGTGAGACCCTAGGCACATATAGTGTAGGATTGATTGAATCTTTGAACTGGACCAGATTTCCAGTATTGCCCTGGACCTTGGAGATTGATGGGCAAAACTGGAAAGTTACACCCGACCCCTAGACTCGATTATGATACTGCACTAGGTGTCTGATTGTGCTGTCTTTGATGTACCAATCAGTGAGATCCTTAGTGAGGGTCAAAACCTAAGTATGTTGGGACAGTGTGAGAATTCATCTGAGTGGGTGATCATAGTGACAGTATCAGCCCTTTTGTCAGACAAAGGTAATGATCGGGGATGCACTCTCACTGATAGAAACCAAGACTGCCAGCAGCCGACTTCAATCGTTGAGATTTGTTTTGCAAAGTATATTTTATATGAGATGTAAAAGTATATATATTATGGTTTCTAAAATGTTTGCAAAAAGGTTTTAATTCCCGGAATCCATATAAGTAGAGAATGCAACACTGTTCCTTGCAGCCGAGGGAGAGGTCCTCTTTTGTCGGGCAGTGTATGATCATTATGGACTGAGAGGTTAAGTGTAAGACCATTGAGGATAATACCTGATGGGCTAATCTTGCATCTGGCCACAGTCCCTGGGTATTACAAGGTGGCTTGGCCCAGGGACCACTTAGGGTAAGTATTGTGCCCATAGAGCCCATTTGATGGGTTTCAAGGGGTGCACTGTCCATAACAGTGTATTCAGCCAGGCATTGTAACAAAGGCTGGGCCGAACCCATGTGACTGATGTGTAGATCAATGCTTAGGTCCCACGCCATACAAGGAAGCCCAACTGGGCAGCAGTTAGGAAGGTTAAATGAGCACATAAGCTTAATGGGCCTAAAGCCCATTTCGAACTAGACTTATTTAATAAGTTAAATATGGGCAAATTCTGAGATGGATCGGCAGATACGATATGGTCTTAACCCTATCCACTCAGAGAGTCAAGATCTGAATATAATTCAGATCTAGAAACCTCCTAATGAGATTAAGAGAAGGCTGATCTAATCTGCAGATAAAATAAGGGTTTATCTTTATCGCCTAAAGAGATGTCTGATCCAAATCATATTTGGATCAGCAGCTCCTAATTGGATTAGGAGCTAATCTTTTAGGGTTACAAAAGCAAGAGGGGGTGACAGCCTTTAGATGAATCACATAATTAAATCCTCTTCAGAGCTGAAATCAAAGAAGAAAGATTTCCGCAATCCCTGCAAAGATCTTTTTTGCCGCCTCCTTCCTGCAGTCGCCAGACATCCAGTTCGATCTCTAGTTGTGGGAGAAGTCAAGATTCGATCTTGACATCAGTTCTTTGAGAAAGAATTGATAGGAAGTTGTACTCATGTGCCATCCTGCTGTTTCTTGCGAAGGACAAAATTCTTGGAGAAAAATACTGTTGATTCTGCTCCATCCTGCACTGTGCCATCTTTAGTGGGAGCAGTCTTTGGATCCTTCCTTATGCGTGAACACCTTCGTTGGGAGATACTTTTTCTCCGTATCAGATATAATCCTCTCCTACTCCTTTTGGTTCAGATCTGGTTCAGTTTATGGCTCAAGATTGATCATTGAAAATATGATTTTCTAAATAGGAAATGTGATTCCCAATTGAAAGGGAGAGAATTTTTTTTGAAATTTGCCCCTTTATTCCGCAAGATTTGGGCATCCGTACGATGGATCTCTCATCCCTTCATGACAAATCTACAAATTTTGTTTTTGCTGCAGGTGGTGTTTTGGGTATTTATTTTGACTCTGTTGAGGCAGAACTAGGCGCTATATGGAAAGCTGTGAACCTCGCTATGGAGCATGGCCGGAACTCTATGTGTTTGTTTGGATGCTCTTGCTTTATACAATTCCCTGAAGTCTCACTTTCACAAAAACCTCCCTACAATATTTAAAAAAAAAAACTGAAGTTATTTTCCTTTTAAATACTTGCAGTTATTTTCCTTTTATTATTGTCTTAGATGGAAAAACATTATAAGGGTGCAACTTGGGTGGATCTAATCTGAGCCTGAATTGATGGAGTCCAAAATTTTACATGAATTGAGATTGGATCCAACAATTTGGGCTTTTTTTTTTTTTAATTTTTTGGTTGAGCTCGGGCCTAGCCCTTAGGTAGCCCAAACCTAGCCCAACTATACACTAATACACATTCATACATACATATGTATATATGTACATTTTTGCATATATATACACACACACATATATACATACATACACATGTATTATTTCATAACAAGTTCATTGACCAACCCGAGCCCGACTCGATTCCGAACCCAATCTGAGTGCATTAAATTACAATGTAGGCTCGGCTTAGGTTAGCTTGATCTCAAGCTCGGTCCAGGCTCGGGCCTTAAGCCCAAATTTTAGGGTTGTGTTGACCATAAACTCAGCCCAACCCGCCCCAACTTGCACCCCTAGGCCTAATACATTAGTTTTCTAAATCTATCCATTTTACCGTTATATCTATCAATTTAGACAAAAAAATTATTAAAATACCCCTACAAGAACTTTTCACTTTTAATTAAAAAAACCCTAAATAGGATTGAAAAGAATAAAGGAATTTTATTCTATAAAAACATTAGGTCTAATGAAGTCTAGAATGGGCAAATCTAACATTTTGAAATTTGAATTATTAATAAGTTTAAGGATAATTTCATAACTTTGAAGTCTCTATTAACAACGGTGGATCTATATAGAGGTCAGTGTGGGCAATTACCCTCACTAAGATTTGAAAAAAGTTTTATATAATTATAAAAATTAAGAAGAAATTTAAATGTTTTTATAATTGCCCCCATTTTAAATAAAATTTGGCTTAATTTCTTAAATTGAATAATTTTTTTAGAGGTGAATAGGTAAGAAATAAAGAAAAATTATAGAAGAATGACACGTATGTCTCTATTCCTATTGACAAATTATGAGGTTTGGGATTTGGAATTTTAACTTTTACCTTGTCTCTTCAAACCTAGAGATGACAATTGACATATCCTCATGTTATCTTCAAGATCAACGGTATAAAATAAGTTTATTTTCGTTTTTTTTTTGGTGTATAAGGCTATAAGATCCCAATAGAATGGATAACATTTTTTTCATTCTCATTGAATACCCACCCTCGTCACTAGATACCCTACTCGCACTGATCATAAGTCCCGGATCCACCACTGTCTATTACTGAAACAAAAATGGAAGGGGTTTTATGAAATTAGAGGAGGCTTTTGTTGAAGTCATGAAGTGAATCATCAGGGAGAGGTTATTATGGTGGTTGCAGCAGAAACCCTTAACCATATGAATGACAATGGGACTGAGATCATATTCTTCATCCTTGTCTCTGATTATGAAATTAACCCCATCCCTGTTTTTTATCTTCGTTGGGGATAAAATTTGTCTTCCATCCTCGATTCCTGATGGAGATGGGTTCTTCGTAGGAATCTGAATCCCCAATTTTTTTTTAGATAATAATATTTATTTGAAAAATAAATTTACTTAAAATAAAAATTTAAATTAGAAATAATTTTTAAATATATTTTGGTATATATAATATAAATAATATATATATAACATAAATAATATATATACATAATCGGGGCCGAGGTGAGGTGAGGACCTCAATCCCCATCCCTAACCCCGACCCCAATCGGGAATTTTTATTAATCCCTATCCCCATCCCCACCCCACCAAAACAATCTCCATCCCATCGGTCAGGGAAGCCCCATCAGAAATGGAAAAATCTCTGTCTCACTGTGGGCTGCCCCACAGCACATTTCTGCCCTGTATCCAAAACATATCGTATGATGACATCAACGATTATGATAGGAAAATGTTCCCAATGCACGGAGGTATGTGCTGTGGAGCGGAGATATAACTCCATGGGCATAGTTTAAAAAATCTCATAAAATTTAAGGGAAGTTATTAATCTTTATAAGCATGCAACCATGGTCACAACCCACGAGAGATTGACTATAAATTTATATTTGGAATCAGGGCCGCTTTTCGCTTTCCTTCCTAACATATGCGGATAGATCGACGGGGACGGTCCTTACTGGCGGTTGGAGAAGTTCTTTTCTTTGTTCAATTGATGATGACACATTAATTATTTTCAATTCTTGGCAGCTGAAAAGCATTCTTGATTTTTATTCGGGATACATGGTGGTGCCTTTTTTTTGATATCTAGACGGTAAAGAATCTACATCGGCTCTCCACAGCACATTCCGACTGTGAACATCCCGTAAAATAAATACGAGAGATGTTCTCAATGAACGTTGAGATATGTATGTGAAGCACTGTTCTGACGTGACCTCGGCAGCAAACAGTAGTTTAATCAGAATATTCCATAGTTAATTCGGGGGGAGGGGCGGGGGTGGTCAGTCTGGATCAAGGTAGATGGTAGACCCGTTCTTAACCTGAGTCATCCAACTGTATCATTATATAGGACCTTGGCGATGATCAATTTTTTTTTTTTTATAAAAATCAAATTTTATTTTAAAAATACAAATTTTCTAATATTACAAGAAGATCCATATTTTGTAAAAATTATGGTTTTTAAAAACGAATCAGTGACTGAACCAGTCAGGGGTCCAGTTACTGGTTCAAATGGTCCAACTGTTTGACCCAAATGGCCGGCCTGTTTTGATAAAAAATAAAAAAATTAAAAAAATTAAAAAAAGTCAAAACCATTCGAATGATTAACCGGCCTATTCAGCAGTTTGCTGACCAAAATCAATGATTTTAAGAAAAAAGCGGTTTTAAAGGAAAACAAAACCGGTGACCGATTCCCAGTTTTTCCGGTCCAGTCCGATTTTGAAAACAGTGGTAAAAAATCCTATTGCCGGTCGACATCCAAAGTTTTCCTATTTTGCAGTGTTGAGTGTATCAATATTTTAAACCTATATATTGGGCTTATTGGATGAACCGAATAAAACATAATTAAAACTTCTGGGGGGTATTTTAATATTTTTATCACTATATGACTATAATACATAATCAAATGTCTTAATCCGGCCGGACCCTGTGTAATAGGGTTGGACCGGACGACCTGGACCATTGATAGGCCGGTGTCGGCGTTGCTTTCTGAAAGTTTACCATTGGAGGAAAAGACTTTTCAACGACAACAACGTACGGCTTCATCGTGCTCTGCTCTCTTGTTGTTTGAAGATTTAAGCTCCTCCTATCTTCTTTCGCTTTCTTTCTGAGTGCTGACTCCTCCGACGACCGACGTTTTTGATCTGTGTGCGTGACTCTGAGAGAGAGAGAGAGGAATGGTGTCTTTAGTTCTTCTAATGAACTCGAATAAGCTGTTGCCTGCTCTTGTCTTTCTTCTCGTGCTGAATTGCTTCGTGGATTTCAGATCTCAAGCCCAAGTCTTACCGGATGATGAAGGTACAACTTGATCATTGTTCTCTCCCTCTCTCTCTCATATGTCTAATCTTACATTTTGGAAAGAAATCTTGTTCCTTTTGTAAACTTTTCTCTTGCTGGCAAATTTTGCTTCACGAGTTCCTCTGAACTGTCCATGTTTCATTTGGTTTATTTTTATCAAATCGGTTGAGTTTCGGTTTTTGTTTTTTTTTTTTGGAACATTCTTCTGTTATTGTGAGCTTTATCTTCCCTCAAAATATATCTTCGAAATTCTTTGTTTTCTGGTTAAAATCCTTGCTTTCTTTTAATCGAATACTGTAATTAATTTTGGTGTTGCTTTTATTCAGTTGTTGTCGACCACACATAACCCATTATCCTTGCTTGAATTTGGTAATTTTTAATACCGAAAAACAAACTCTGATAATTTTAAGTCATTCCGTTTTACTTATATCAGTGAGATACGAGGGTGTTTGCACGATTTTTGGTTTCAGGAGATCCGATTCTGAGCTCGCTACAGTACTAGCTTAATTAAGCTAATTCAATACCTATGCTTTTTTTTTTTTTTTTTTTAATCCATAAACTAGCAGAAAGGGTCTCTGTTTATTTAAAATGTGGTCAAATATCGATCAAATTATGAAAATTTTTGAGGATTTAAAAAACTGTTTATTTTCTTGGGTTTCAAGCTAAATCCTTTAATTTTATTGTAAAACAAGATAGCGAACTGAATTTTCAATTAAAAATCCAGTGCTACCTCATTAATGTTTTTTGGGATAAATAACTCAATTTATTCATACTTGTTAAAGAATAGATACATGAGAGAGCTCTTTAATACTAAGTTGGAGATGAACATGTCAAATGTACAAACATTTTTTTCACAATTTTAAAACAAAAAAAAAAAAAACTAGAAGTATAGATGGTTATTAATTATCGGCTATACAAGGTTTAGTAAATAGGCACGGGAATGGACTGAAACGTTGTAACTGTGAGATTCAACACATAACCAAGTTGTTGCTTCCCCATTTGTATTCGATTACCGATCTACAATAGTTAAAAAACTAATGAACTCGCTTTAAGTATATAGTTATAGACCTCTTTTAACACCTGCAAGATCACATATTTAAGCCTAACGCCCCTAACTAATCGCCAAATCACAAGTCTAAGCTTATGATATATAACCATCATAGGTATATATAAACAATAGAAGGATTCATGAAACTTAAAAAAAAAAAGTTTCATTTTTTTGTTTGTCATTCGGTCATTCCCCTGAATCAAAAAACCATAAACCATGGGGTATTCAATTTCTCTCTCTTTCCTTCCATCCCTTCTTCCCCATGACAAAATATATAGATTACAAAATCACATTTCTTTTTGTTTGTCATCTCCATATACCCTTCCCCAGCTCTCCCTCCCTCAGTCCCCTTCTCTTCTCATCTCTCTCCTCTTGCCCATCCCCTTATAAACTGCATTACACAACCATCTACCAATCCAGCATAATTTTTTTAAGCACAAAGAAAAACTCCCCTTCCTCATCCCTCTTGCCATTAATTGTGAAAATTTTAGAAAAAGTAGAATAAATCCCTTATATTCAAATAAAATAAGGGAAATGTAAGAAATTAAAATAAAATAATCAACAATTGAGCTTTTTTGGTAAGATATTTGAACTATTGAAGTATAGGTAATCAATTTAATGTATAGTATAACTAAAATTTCAGCTGAATTGGTTTAGGCGTTTAACACAACCCTTCAAATGAATTGTTGTAAAAATAAAAGTATAAGAAGGCTGAATGGAACTATAATGAGAGTAGATTTGGATTCACAAAACATGGTTTGTAGATATCTATATGGGAACCACCTTGGCAAGTTAGAAGCCATTAAGCTTCAGCCCTCCCAAATAGGCATTACCAGTTTGGTGGGATTGTTGGTAGTCATAGACTTGTAGAATGTAATATTACACCCATGACAATTCACGATTGGTGTTGGTCTTTAATTAGAAAGCAAGGAAATAAGAACAAAAGCTGAAATCATTCACCTTGAATAAGGGTATTTAGTCAAACTACACCTAATGTGCAAATTGTAGAACAAATAAAAGAGAGAGTGTGCAGAACAAATAGCTAGCAAATTGTAGGCTAACCAATAGCCAAAAATAGATAAGTTCTGTATTAACATCTTGATTAGAGAAACTATTGTAGGTTAAATAATAGCCAAAAGTAGATACGTTATTCCTTAATACCTTGATTAGGGAAATTATTCAGAGGTGTAGAAAAAAGTCTGTTTGCAATCCTTCACCCAAATGATGGACTTCGGTTAAATTACAAGTTAGAGACAACCAAATCTTAACAGATTTAAAATCAACAAGAAACCACCAAGGCTCCCTGCAATTTCAAATAGAAAGCAGTAAATAAAGTAAAATTTCAATAAAATGATACCCTACAAATCTGGTAAGAAAATGTCCCATTAGAAGAAAGAATGCAAAACTCTGGTTTAGTTTTTCTTTGTTACCTAGACATATAATGAGCATTAAGCCATAAACGTTCCACGTGTTGACCTCTAACCACATCCGTACACAAACCCAATTAGATTATTATTATCTTGTTAAAAATAATAAATATAACTATACTATTTAAGAATAATAAATAAGTATAGTGGGGAAGCCCTAATCGGGTTACAATTGTCAATGGGTTGGGTCTAGGTAGGATTAATCTCAAACCGACTATTTAATCAGGACAAAATTATAGACCCGACTATATTGAAAATAATAGTTGTTTATTCAAATAATAACTTAAAATTTAAATTTTGATAATATAATCTTAATAAAAATAATAAAAAAATACTAAATTATTTATATGTTAATAAGTCAAACATTTTTAACTAATATTATCTTATTTTTTATCTATCAAATTTACTATTTCAAACATAAAAATATGATAAAAATTATAAAAAATTACATACATACTTACTTACATAGAACCGAACTGTTATAATTGATTTGGTCAGTTTGGATCCATTAAGTAGACCCAATCCATTGATGATAACCCTAATCTAGTTCCTTTTTGCTAGTAATAATAGTTTGTTAGTAAATTATTACTAACTAAATAAATGATTTAAAAATAAAACAAAAAAAGAATAAATAAAAATAAATAATATATTTTAATTTTATTAAATAAATAAATGTTTAAACAATATTTTATTAAAATAAATAAAAATTTATCGTATCCACAAGTGTCTCACGTCTCAAGCTTTTTGGGCATGAACAATGCTAGGATCAACATCTTCTTTATCTTGTTTCTTTGGATATATTTTATTAAGCGTCATTTACATGGACAATTAGTCACCCTCACCCCCTCTAATTTCATATAATTACTAAAGCAACCCCTATAATTTGTGTATTATTAAGACATTCCTCATAGTTTGGATTTTTCGTTAGGGGCACTTTTGGGTTTTTCACTTTTTCATGAGATTACAGATCCTGAAATACCAACGGTTTCTCATAAAAATTGGATTAACTAAACTGATTGCAATTTGCAAAGTATTGGGGTGTCTTAATGTGTAAACTATAGGGGTGCTTTCAGAGATTACGGGAGGTCTCTAAATAACCCTTTCATTAATGAATCATTTTAAGAAAAAAATAAGGTAACACGTAAAAACAAAAAAGAGAGTAAAGAAAAATAAATGAGAATCGTGAATGATTTGATGCGAAAAGGGGAGAGTGAAGAAAGGTGGGAGAAAGAGAATGATTTGACGTGAAAGGGGAGGGTGAAGAGAAGAGGTAGGAGAAAATAGGGAGAGAGAATAAAAAGAGAGAAATGAGAGAGAGAGAGAGAGAGAGAGAAGGGAGAAGGGGTGTATTTCAAAGCAGTCAAGCCAAGAGCATGCCCCGTGTTGCCTTCTATGTATCAACCGCACATCTTTCCGATGCTTTAAGTATATAGATGCTAGAAAGGCTGTCAAGCAACACTCGTTGCATTATAGACATGGTGGTGGGAATGGGATCGAACCACAAAAAAGAATGAAGACAATGAATGAGTTAGGTCCCACCTGTATGATCATTTCTAGCCTGGCTACAAAGGCTTGGGCTGGGTTTGTGTCCAGGCCCATTCCACAATATATTTTTATATTAATTACAATATTTTATATTTAATTTAAATATAATTTAATATAGAGATATAGGCCAAAAGCTTGATACATGGAGGTCATAAAAGTTAAATGTGATTGTACCTTATATTAGTAGAGATATTCATTAACATGGGCAAGTCTATCCCTATCCTAAGCCCATTTAAATATTACTACACTTTGGGTGTGGGTTTGGCTTAGCCAGGCAACCTTAAAAGCTGTTAATACACTATCAAAATTTATCCTGAGATTTTTTATTATTTTTTTTGTTCATTATGCTACATAGTAGGGATAGTCCATCTACCATAACCCTTTTGGTTTCAATATTAATATTTTTATCTAAAAATAAGTAAAAACCCAAAATAATGTATGCATAGGTTGCGCTCAATTTGGTTTGGTCCAATTACAAATGTCACATTGCTCTTAGAGGTGCGACTTATGAGAGTTGGGTCAGGTTGATGATCAACAAAAGCCCAACTCGAAGTCTTAGACCTTGAGATTGGGCTTAGATTAGTTTAGTTATGACTACAACCTAATTTTATATGTTTATTAATATTTACAAAAATTGTAACATTTAATCATTAACAAAGTAAATAAATAAAATAGAGCACTAATAGATAATATGGAAAAATAATTATTCTATTAAGTATTTAGCAATAACTTATTGTTTTTGTTAAAAATATTACTACAATTAATCCAAATTACCAAACTACTAACATATTCTTTTAATAAACTATTAAAATATAGATTAATTATTTTAAACAACATTGCATTCCTTCCTTATAGTAGTTACCGGTTTCTATTGTTTCACTTGTCCTTACAAAATCCCAGGCATGCATGAGTCCCAACTGGTTGGTGTTGAAAATAGAGTGTTTTTAAGACCCCTAAATTTGCTTCAAGTGGAAGGGTGGCCAGTGGCCATTTTGAAATTTTATTAAGCATTATCAAAAGAGAGGTGGTTAAATACAAGATCATCTCACCCTCTCAACCCAACCCCTTACAATCAAAATGTAAAAACACTAAAAGTACAAAACCATTAATAGTAGAGAGAATACACAAATAATCCTCTTTTGAGTAATAGAATCACCTCTTGGAACCTCATGAATAGAGTTATAAGCATGAAAGTTCTGTTCGCCAATACTATTAGGCCATTTCGGTTTAACTTTCATTCTTTTTCATTTTTACTCAAAATGAAATTATAAAATGGTAATAATGGGTAGAATGAGATAATATTGCTATGAAGCAAACACTTTTTTTCCTAAAATTGAATTCTTTTCAAATTGAAAAGTGCTCTATGTTGCTCATTTTCATTTTTAAAGAAAAATTGTCTTAGCGGTCATAAATTGCTAGCCTAATTCACTAAAATCGTCAGTAAAGATGTTTGGTGGATGGCAGGCAGTCAATGCTCATTGGCATATGTTTCCGTGGTAGTCCACCAATAAACATTTATGGTGGTGGCTTTATAGACCTAGGCTGGCAGTTTATGATCACTAACATAAAGTTTCTTTAAAGAATGAAAATAAGCAAGATGGGATATGATTATTTTTCATGGTATAGGCTACCTCAATTTTTGAGCTATAGACTAAATTTTAATTTTGAAAAGAATAAGACCCATGACAAAAATTTTATTACCAAACACTTTAATGTTATTCATTCTTACCAATTCTTACTTGAAATGAATAAGAAATAAAATTATGAGGCCTAGATAAGTTAACTAAATAGGGCCTTTAGCCAAAGAAATTAGCACATCATTTGCCTTATTTAAGGAATGATAGAGTAAAAAGATGCCTAGCAGCACTCATCTTCTTGATGTCCCGTAGAATGTAAGTTAAATACCAAGGATACGAGAACTTCTCAAGGAGAATATTAATCATATATTGAATGCCACTTTTCACCCAATTAAATGCTAAGGATATATGTATGATCTTTTCAAGGGGAATACCAATCATATATGGATGGTCACTTCTCACCTCCTCTTGAGAATTTCTACTTGCTAGCTAGCATGCTTAATATACAACCCCATAGAATTGTACATGCAAAGCTATTAATTTCCATGATAATTGGTACAGATGGAATGATCACACAAATTCGATGAGTTGTGATTGATGGCTTCAGAAATCTAAGGTACCATGTAGGATCCATTAAAGAAGAAGATGATGCATGCATGGCTTAGGGTTGGAAGATGTCTTAAATTGGGTAGCATAGCTATAGCAATTGTGGCATCTAATAGCTGTGAGGCCTACATGCCCGTAGATCTAGCATACAGGTTACGATTTTGGCTAGGTTGTTCAAAATTTAGATTTCCATTTTGAAAATTCTTGTAAATAATTAGGTCAAAAAGATTTATATTGGTTTCTTAAGTTAAATATATATATATATATATGTATTGAAATAGGTAAAGTGAAGATTTCATTAGGCTTCAAATATGTAGAGTGTAAAACGGTTCATATAAATTATAAAATTGGGTTAGATTTATACTAACAAATTTACCTTCTTACCAAACATACTTTTAGCTGTAATGGATGTAAATATGAATTCCAATAAAGTACATGCTTTTTTTTTTTATCAAAAGCCCACTTGAATGCAAATTTACTTATTTTTTATTAATGTACTTTAACATCTTATTATCAATGTAAATACGCATTGGTCTGTCATTTGTCAATGCATAAATGTAATGTTGCCTAACATAGGCAAAAGTGAACCAGAGTGCAAATTAATTTACCATAAACTAAAATTTACACTTCATTTACATCGTTTCCAAACACAACCTTAAGAAAAAACATATACAATAAAGAGCGTACACAGAGATTTACAAAAGCTGCAACCAACAGAACTATACCCCCAAACCCAGATTTACAAAAAGATTCCCAACAATAAAAAAGGAACTGAAATTTTTGTCCTTACATACATTATTTACTGCTAACCAAGACAACATTTTTCTCATAACTTTCTAAACACTGTCTGAAGAACTGTGGTGGTTCTTGAAGATCCTTGCTTCCTCTCCTGCTAAATGCACCAGAAAACTGCATCCGGAGTTAGGTTCCAAGCTAGCTTTCCCTCTTTAGTGAGGCCTTTGACTCTCTAGCTCTTCACAAAATGTGCTATTGATTCAAGGCAACAACTGTTCACTTCATACAAGTTCCTGACCTTACTCCAAAACCTCAGAGAAGAAACCACAGTGAAGCAACAGATGGTTGACTGACTCAGTATGATTCTGACAAAGCACACAAACATTTGTGTCCAGCAGCATACCCTTCTTTTCCATATTATCCATAGTTAAAATCTTGTTCAATTAGGCTGTCCAAATAAAAAGCACCACCTTTGTGGGCACACCGTTACACCACACAGTATTAATTGGGATTGGTTCAGCCTCTGATTTGGAAAAATAGTTGTAAAAGAATCTAATAGAGAAGACCCCCGATTTCTCCTACTTCCAAACTCTTTTATCCTCTCTCCCTGTTTCCACTGGAGTGCTATATAACAGATGCTTATTCCACTAGAGACTCTACTGCCCAGAAAATGCTTTCACTCGATCTGCACCTGTAAATAGTCTGAAACAAGAGCATCTTTATCCGATGCTACTTCAAAGAGGGTAGGATAAGAAACCCTCAAGGGTCTATTATCACACCATAAGTCTTTCCAGAAAACAACTTGCCTTCCATTCCCAACCCTAAAAAGAATTCAATTTGAAAAAAGACCATGAATTTTCCCGATCTCTTTTCAAACAGAGCATCCATAGGATTGGTTTAGTTTCCCCGAGACCCAACCAGAAATTCCAGACCCAACCAGAAATTGAATATATTGGACTTCCAAGAAGCCAAACACTTGTCTAATCTCTCCACAATAGGCTACCAAATCAATTTGGAATTGCACCTAGCACCTAGAGGCATCCCCAGATATTTCAAAGGAAACTTGCCTCTTTTACACCCTATTCCTCCTCCCACCTCACAATCTCTAGCACTTCTCCCACTGCAACAAGTTCGCTTTTATGCCTATTTACATGAAGGCCTGTCACAAACCTCTAACCAATGCAACACTTCCATTACACAACCAAGTTGATCGAATGAAGCATCACAAAATATGAGCTGCATATTGCAACGAAGAAACCTCCACCCTTTTATCTCCTACCTGAAATCCTTTTATAAAACCCCTTGCCGTGGCCCTTTTCATTAGTCTACTTAGTGTTTCAGTTACACAAATAAAAAGGAAGGGGGGGAAGGGTCCCCTTGCTTTAAGTCCCTAGAACTCCTGAAGTGACCACAAGACACCCCATTTACCAGGACTGAAAAAGGAGTATTGGCATAGACTTTAATCCAATTTTTCTGTTGAGCCAAAATTCATTCTTTTTAGGGTGTAGTCCAAGAATTTCCAGTTGGCATGATCATAGGCCTTCTCAAAATTGATTTTACAAAGTAGCCCTGACTGTCCCACTTCTCAATCTAGTATCTATCATCTCATTTGCTACTGGCACTTCGTCTACCATGAGCCTTCCCTCCACAAAAGCACATTGAGTTTCTGAGATTTGGGTCCCATCACTAGTTTGAGCCTCTTGGATAGAGTATTGGAAATAAATTTGTACACACTACCAACCAAACTAATTGATCTAAAGTCACTCAATTCCTCTGCCCATTTTTTCTTTGGGACTAGAATTATAAAGGTGTAATTTAAGCTCATTTGCAGAGTTGTTGAGTCGTGGAATTCCTTCAACACCCTCAACACATCGCTCTTTAAATTTTTTAGATTCTTTATATGCTATTCGTATTAACTTTGAATGGTTTGCATGGAAATTTGTCTTTTTTGATAATCATCAATTATATATATTTTTTTCAAGTCTTTAATTATGTTATTTTTAAAATTATTATTTTATAGGAAATATACAAGATATTTTGAGAGGAGAGTAAGAAAATTAATAGGTTTATTGGCGAAATACTAAGCTAAAGATTTACTCAAGTATAACTAGAGCTGGGCCTGGGTCTAATACTCAAAAGGGCCCTGACAGGGGGTCGGGCTGGATCAATTCATTTTCTTAATGGGTTGGGCCTTGGTCTAGATCACAACCGATTGACAACCCTAAAGAAAAGCTTGAATAATACAGTACTTTCAACCATATTCGATGGTATTATTATTTTTCATGGTTTTCAAAATTGGATCAGACTGGATGGTGAGACTGGAAAATAGGAAATTTATCAAATGACTGGTTTCATTTTACCCTACAACTTTTATTTCAGTAAAAATCATTGATTTAATCAGCAAACCGCTGATTCAGGCAGTTGAATTGTTCAACATTTTTTACTGTTTTTTAATTATTTTTTTAATTTTTTGTCAGAGTGAACCATTCATTCGGTTCAAACAAACAAACCATTCAACCTGAAAATCAGACCCCTGACCGATTGATTGTCCCATTTGATTTTAAAAACCTTGCTATATTTTTCAATTTGCCTTGGCAGTGGAAGCATTGCGTATAATAGGGAACCGCTTGAATAAGAGAGACTGGAATTTCAACGTTGATCCGTGTAGCGGCAGCTCAAGTTGGGTGACAAACACGACAGAGGTGAAGGGTTGGGGAGGCATTGCCAACAACGTTACTTGCAACTGTTCCTTTGTCGATATCAACACCACTCACTGTCACGTCATTCGCATGTACGTGTGATCTCTTCTCTTTATTCTCTCAAGACTTTGGATCGGACCAAATGGTTGAACCAGCTATTCGGTGACCTAGCAACCTTTCGGGTCCTAGACCATTGGTTATTTGATGATATTTACCGTTTAAATGGCTTAATAATTGAGTTCAGAGCTTCCAATCAGACACTCACCACTGCAGTCGCATATTGGGAATATCTTCCCATTCATGACAACTTGATAAGAGAGATGTTTCTAATATATCTTATACAGTACATCTTATGCGGGTCTCATTTTTATGGTGGGTTCCGGTTTTGTGGTGAGATGCGTAATGTCAGATCTTGTTAGTAAGTTGTTGTTGGAACATATTTTTTTGATAGGAGATCCCAACTCTTTGATTATTCTTGGTCTTTACCATAAGTTAGAAATCCAACCATCTCAGCCACTGTAGCGACAAACATATATAAATTTGTTTTTATATATATAATAATAATTTTAAAATCAATGAACCTTAACATACTAATCTTATATCCAACAAAATAAAAGAACATTTTGACAAAATGAAGTGAAAGAGTCGAGTTAGGTTTGGATTGAACTCATCTCCTAACAATGAATGCATGGGCAACTCCAAATGGAGTTGAGTGCACCAAAAGTAATTCAATTGGAGTGAACTGCCAACGTGAACCAACATTTGTATTTTTCTTATTTGCACCCACATTTGTACTAATGCAGACATTTGTGCTCGTGATGTTTGGGCCTCTGTAGACGAGCTTCCCAGCGGCCCAGCCTTGTGTAGTCTCATTTTCCTTGAACTTAAAAAACGCTAAATTCCTCTGCAACTTTCTTTTGAAGTTCAGCGTTCTCAAAGGTCAGAATTTATCAGGAGTTCTCCCGCCAGAGTTGGTGAAGCTTCCATACCTCCAAGAAATGTAAGAACTTCCCATAGACGGACATCCACCTTATGGCTACTTTTCTCATTTACTTGCTTCGTTTCCTTCAAACTAACTAATTTAATTGCAAAATTTTCTTGTTCTTCTGTTTTTCTTACAGTGATCTCGCTCTCAACTACCTTACCGGTAGAATACCTCCACAATGGGGTGCCATGCAATTGGTGAATATGTAAGCATCTTTTCTTAGTCTCATTCTCGTGGCTTCATTTTATTTTTTGCATGTCAAAACTTTTTTGTTATCTAATGTTAATCAAGAGACCTTCTGTAGCTCTGTTTTCGCAAACCGATTATCAGGTCCAATCCCAAAAGAACTCGCAAACGTCACCACTCTCAGAGTTCTGTAAGTTGTTATTTTTCATTGCTCATCAAATCCGTGCAAGCGAAATTGCTTTGTGGTCGTGTTTGAAGTAATTTAATTTTCAGAAATCTCGAGTCCAATCAGTTCTCTGGATTTATTCCTACAGAGCTCGGGGATCTGACCAACATAGAGAAATTGTGAGAGCTTCCTACCTTTCTCGCTGCATTCTCTTTATTTATTTATTTATTTATTTTTTTGTTGTTGCTTAGATTTGCATGTAATGAAGCATGCATATGCTTGTTTAATTTTTCCCTTATTCTCCTAGGATGGTTAGCTCGAATAATTTCACAGGGAGGCTGCCTGAAACACTTGCCAAGCTGACCAACTTGAAAGAATTGTAAATTTCTATTTCTTTAGTCTTATCCAAATTTTGAATCAGTTTTTGTTATTTTGGTCAATTTGTGTTGTTCATTGGTAATATGCAGTTGGATGAACGATAACCAATTCACAGGAAAGATACCCAGTTTTATAGGAAATTGGACAAAGCTTGAAAAACTGTAAGAGGTTCTCCTTCCAAGATCTTGACTGCTTTGTAGTTGTGAAAATTCAATGTGCTGCTTTCCTCTCATTTCTAACACCTACGTTTCTTAATGATAGTTCCATACAGGCAAGTGGTTTGCAAGGTCCAATTCCTCCCCAAGTTTCTCTTTTGACAAACTTGACAGATTTGTAAGTAAAGGTTAACTGAAATTGTTCTAAATTTCTTTTCTTTGGATCCTTTAGAAAGACAGGCTCAGATTACATTTTACTAATTTCCGATTCTTGCATTTAATGATAGCAGCCCAAAATGTGTGCACATGGTTCTCTCGTCTCTTCGTTATCTCTCCTTTGTACCAACTTTTAACCTACCAGCCATTTTCCAGATGGCAAATAAAGTAAAAGAGGGTCTTATTTTCACCCATGTATGTATGTGAATGGATAGGAAATCCATCACATGGACGCCCAAAATTGCGGAATAAAGGGGCGAATTTCAAAATTTTTTCTCTCCCTTCAACTGGGAATCGAATTCCCTATTTTAGAAAATCATATTTTCAAGGATCATTTTTGAACCATAAACTGAACCAGATCTGAACCAAAAGGAGTAGAGAGAGATAATACCTGATACAGAGAAACAATATCTCTCAATGGAGGTGTTCACGCCCAAGGTAGGATCCAAAATCTGCTCCCACTAAAAATGGCGCAGTGCAGGGTGGAGCAGAATTAGCAGTGTTCTTCCAAAAGAACCTGATCCTTCTCAAGAACAACCTGGACGGCTTGTGAATACAACTCCCACCAATCTTTTCTCCAAAAAATTGGAATCAAGATCCAATTTTGATTTCTCCCAAGGAATGGAGATCGAACTGCTGTAGGCGGCGACTGCAGGAAGAAGGCGGCAAGAGAGTATTTGCAGGAAGCAGAATTCTCTCTTCTGTGATTTCAGCTCTGAAGACAAGATTGTTGTTGGTGATTGTGTTGGATGTGTAAAGGCTACCGCCCCCTCTTCATTTTATAGACTTAAAGGGATCAGCTCCTAATCCCATTAGGAGTTGCTAACCCAAATCACATCTGGATTAGAAGTCCCTTTAAGATAAGGGATAATCCTTATCTTATCTGCAGATTAGATCAGCCAACTCCTAATCTAATTAGGAAGTTTCTAGATTTAAATCTTATTTAGATCTTGGACTCTCTAAGTGGATAGGGTGTGGGCCCAATCCTATCAGCTGATCTTATCTCAAAATTCGCCCCTTAAAGACTAATCAAATTAGCCTAGTTCGAAATGGGCTTAAGGCCCATTTAGGGATATGTATTCATTTAGCCTTCCAAACTATTGCCCAGTTGGGCTTCTTTGTATGGCGTGGGACCCAAACATTGATCTACACATCAGCCACATGGGTTCAGCTCAGCCTTTGTTACAAGGCCTGGCCGAATACACTGTTATAGACAGTGCACCTCCTAAAACCCATCAGATGGGTCCTATGGGCCCAACACTTACCCTAAGTGGTCCCTGGGCCAAACCACCTTGTAACACCTAGGGACTGTGGGCAGATGCAAGGTTAGCCCATCAGGTATTATCCTCAATGGTCTTACACTTAACCTCTCAGCCCATAATGATCATACACTGCCCGACAAGATAGGACCTCTCCCTCGGCTGCAAGGAACAGTGTTGCACTCTCTCAAGTATGGATCCCGGGAATTAAAACCTTTTGCAAACATTTTGAAATCATAATATATATACTTTTATATCTCATATAAAATATATTTTGCAAAACAAATCTCAACGATTGAAATCGGCTGCTGGTAGTCTTGGTTTCCATCAGTGAGAGTGCATCCCCGATCATTACCTTTGTCCAACAAAGGGGCTGATCCTGTCACTATGATCACCCATTCAGATGAATTCTTAGATTGTTCCAACATACCCAGGTTTTGACCCCTGCTATGGGATCTCACTGATTGGTACATCAAAGACAGCCCAATCCGACACCTAGTGCAGTATCATAATCGAGTCTAGGGGTCGGGTGTAACTTTCCAGTTTTGCCCGTCAATCTCCAAGGTCTAGGGCAATACTGAAAATCTGGTCCAGTTCAAAGATTCAATTAGTCCCACACTGTATGTGCCTAGGGTCTCACCCTGGAAGCTGAGACAAGCCACCCCAACCGACTTAGTGGCACCACAGTGTCAGCCTTGTCAAGATAGGTCTCCCCAGACTGACCCACTGACTGTGAACATTCTAAACTAGCACGAGTCTCATTAAGTGTCTAGTTTAAGGGTATTACACAGAAACATACCAAGGGAACATGAATCAAATATGCACTTTTATTCATTTACAATAAATTCATAAAGTACATCATTTTGATTGAAGCTAAGGGCATACAAAACTATCTAACAATATGAAAGTTTCAAATGCCATTTTTCTTGTAGGCAAAAGGGATTATAGCTGATAAGGGAAACTTTTGGACCCTATTATCAATAAAAATAATATTTTAAATATAATTTCTAAAATAGGTTAAGTTTTTCAAAAATATATAAAAAAGGGCAAAAACACTGTTCATCATCTTCTTCTTCCAAACCACTGAATAAATCTCTCTCAAGCATAAATCTCTACCTTTTTGTTCACCCTTGTAAAAAGGAATACTGAATATCCATATGTTCCGATACACACTTTCACATGCCTCGTTTGCCTACTGTTCCCCTCTGATAAAAAAACTCGATACAGTTATGAACTAAGTTATGTGTCCCATCTTCTATGAGGGACAAAATTGTCTTTTTTGTAACTTAAGTTTTTCATGAATAAAAGTCAAGTGGGTCGGTTAGGAGAGTGACTTTTGAATATCCTCTCTTATAGTCTGGCCGTACACTCTTCTCCTCTTCTTCTTCTTCTTCTTTCTCTTTTCTTTCTTCTTTCTTCTTCTCTACTTTGACCTAGAAACAACTAGGGTTTATTCACGTGGTATCAGAGCATTAAGGTTTGGTGTTCATTTTCTTGCTGTTGTCTTCTTCCTGGGTTCGCCGCCAGCTTCACAGTAGGTTTCATCATCCTACAACTGATCTGATTGAAGACTCGATAAAGGGCTGAAAAGGAGTTGTCGTTTTGAGGGCCTGGAGGTGAGAATGCCTCTGGCCGGTGCTGTGGTGGTCATTGAAGTGGTGTACTAGACCCTCTATTCAGTGTACTAGACCCTCGTGTGTTCAAAAATGGACTGTGAATGCTGATTTTTTTTTTTTTTTTTGTGCTTCGAAAGTTAGTTGTTGTGGTGCTGGGTGAAACTGATACACATATCAGTCTTTTTGTGTGTTTTCTTGCTCACATGTGTGCTGAAAAAAGAGTGGTAGACTGTTGATGTCCATGACAGCAGTGGTGTGGTGTTGATTGTGTTGTGGTGGCTGACATATCTATGCTTTTAAATGCTTAAAAGTGAACCCCTAGACCTTGTGTGTAATCAGTTCTGCAGTATGCAGAACAAGTGTTCGATGAAATGACTGAGTAATTTCTGTAGTGGTGTGTTGGTGGTAAATGGTCCTGTAGTGTGCAGTCCAAGTGTTTGATGTGTTGACTGAATGATTTCAGCTTTAGAGTGTAGTGTGTAATGTGCAGTTGAAGAAAGTGGGTTGGTGGTATTGTAAGTGAGATAAGTCTTGTGACAAGTGTGAGACTGTGGTGTATATTCAGAGGAGACATAATTGAGATGGCTTCAACTGTAGTTGGGAATGACAACAAAACAGGCATCATGCTCTCTTCAAATTATCTAAGTGTTCAAATGACATCCATCAAGTTGAATGGTGAAAACTATGTACCATGGGCAAAATCCGTAGAGGTGTTCTTGAAGGCCAAGAGGAAAGTAAAACATGCGAGGGAGAAGAAACCTTCATCTGATTCTCCTGGGTTCAGTGATTGGGAACAAGATGATGCACATATAATGACATGGCTTTGGAACAGCATGGAACCAAAGATTAGTGTGAATTTCATGTTCCTAGATACAACCAAAGAGATTTGGGATCATGCTAAAAAGTTGTACTCTGGACAAAACAACACAACTAGGGTATATCAGTTATACAAAGAGTACTTCAATTTGAAGCAAGGAAGTCAAAGCTTAAAAGAGTATTATGCAAGTTTGAGAAACATCTGGAATGAGCTAAATGTGTATCAACTTCTAACATTAGATGTCTAGATCCAACAACAGCAACGTGAATAGATTGGTGTGACTAGGTTTCTTGTGGACTCGAAGGCTGAGTATGAGCCTGTCAGAGCACAAATATTGGGGGGATCACCTCTTCCCTCACTTGAAGAAGTTTTTGCCCATCTTAAGAGGACATCACATTATTCCTCGTGACTAAAGGGAGTAGTCGTGAAAGTAGAAGTGGTGGTGGCAGCAGTGGTCCTCCAAGCAACCGTGGTGGACACATGTTTAACCGGGCCAGTGGCCGGACTGGAGGTCGTGAGTCAGGAGGGGAAGGCCATGGAAAAGGAAGGGATAATGCTTAGAGAAAATGTACACATTGTGGCTTATAGGGGCAAATAGTTAATTTATGTTATGATTTGCGTGGTCCACCCAACACTTGGGCTAACCATGTTACATCTAAGAGTAGTAGCATAATTACTGAAAGCCAGCAAACTGCACCAATCCCCTCCAGACCCACTTGTGCTTCCGGGCAGGAAATGGTGAGTGTACCACAGGCAATATATGAGCAGTTCCTTCAAACATCTCAGCAGAACACAACTACACTTGCCCATTCAGGTATGACTTGTTTAGCTTCCAAGGCCTCACCCTAGATTATTGATTTTGGCGCCTCAGACCATATGTCTGGGACTCCTGATGTATTTTCTTCCCTTTCTCGCACCTCCACATCTCAGACAGTTACACTTGCTAATGGTTCTATATCTCCTATTTGTGGTGTTGGTGATGTTGGTCTCTCCTCATTGTCCTTAGCATCAGTTTTATATGTTCCTAAGTTCCCTTTTAACCTTATGTCTGTTAATAGATTAACCAAGTCCCTTAATTGTTCTGTAACCTTCTATCATTCTTCTTGTGTGTTTTAGGATCTCAAGATGGGGACGAAGATTGGTGGAGGGCATGAAGCTAGTGGTTTGTATTACCTTGATGGTGGTGGCAGAAGTGCTTCGGCTCCTCCTCTACTTCAACACCCGCCGACAGATCCTGCTACTGCTCCTTCTCCCTCAGATCTTCATCTCCCTATTGCTTTGTGGAAAGGTAAACGCACTTGTACTTCTCATCCCATTTCAGACTATGTTTCCACTGCTCACCTTTCTGCTTCTCATTGAAAGTTTATATCATTACTCTCATCGGTTCCCATTCCCAAGACTGTACAGGAAGCCCTTGCCTCTCTAGGGTGGCGGCAAGCCATGGAAGAAGAACTCTCTACTCTACAACATAATCATACGTGGGAACTCGCCACCCTTTCTCCTGGTAAGCACACTGTTGGGTGTAAATGGGTTTATACAGTGAAGCATCTTCCTGATGGCAGTGTGGAACGATTGAAGGCACGGTTAGTGGCCAAGGGCTATTCTCAGTTATATGGTGTGGACTATATGGAGACATTCTATCCTGTGGCTAAAATTGGTTCAGTTCAGGTGTTGATCTCATTAGCTACTATGTATGATTGGCCTCTCCTACAACTTGACATCAAAATTGCCTTCCTAAATGGTGATCTTGTTGAGGAGGTGTATATGGAGCAACCACCAGGGTTTGTTGCTCAGGGGGAGGCTGGTAAGGTGTGCAGACTCAAAAAGGCAATCTATGGACTGAAACAATCTCCTCGTGCATGGTTCGGTAGGTTCAATGAAGTGGTGAAGGCCTTTGGGATGAAACAGTGTTAGGTTGATCATTCTGTGTTTAGCTATAACTCAAAAGATGGAAAAATCTTGCTAGTCGTGTATGTGGATGATATTGTCATAACTGGAAGTGACAACAATGGAATTGACAGGCTAAAAAAATTCTTACAGGACCACTTCAATACGAAAGATCTGGGGAAGCTAAAGTATTTCTTAGGAATAGAAGTTGCGAGGTTAAAACTGGGGATCAACCTATGTCAGAGGAAATATGTTCTTGATCTACTTGAAGAAACAGGGTTGTTAGGTGCTAAACCAGCAGGGACTCCTATGGAACTCAATGCCAAGTTAAGTGTGGATGCAGGTGAAGAGTTTGATGATCCTGGAAGATACAGAAGGTTGGTGGGAAAGTTGAACTACCTGACCATTATCCGACCAGATATATCATTTGTTGTGAGTGTGGTGAGTCAGTTTATGCAACATCCCTGGGTTCCTCAAGGTAGTCATCTCCTATTGATTCCTGTAGACCATAGTTCTGTTCTATTGGAATATCTGTTGGCCTACACCCCATCATACCTGTCTCTTCTAGGAGGTCAAGGACATACTCCTGCTGACATATATAGATGCCCTCTTTTGACCTAGCAATTTCAATCCCAATGAAGTATATCAAATGGCCCAAGTCTTTGATCTCAAACTTAGAAGCCAAGAACTCCTTTAATCTTTTTATCTCTTCCAGATCATCCTCAATAATCACCATATCATCCACATAGACAATGAGTGCTGTAAATTTACTATTTTGTTTCCTTATGAACAAGGTATAATCTGCCCCACTTTGAGTGTACCCCACTTTCTTCATGGCCCCACAAAGCTTCTCAAACCAAGCCCGATGAGACTGCTTAAGATCATATAATGCTTTCCTCAATTTATACACTTTCCTATCAAAAACATAACCTGGTGGAGGATCCATGAATACCTTTTCATGTAGATCGCCATTTAGGAAAGCATTCTTCACATCCAGCTGATGTAGCTCCCAAGAGAAGTTTGCAGCTAATGACAATAAAACCCGGATTGTGTTGAGCTTCACTACTGGAGCAAAGGTTTCTTTGTAGTCAATCCCTTCCTTTTGAGTAAACCCCTTTGCCACAAATCTGGCCTTGTACCTTTCAATGGACCCATCCTCCCTATGCTTTACAGTGAACACCCACTTGCATCCGACAGTGCTCTTCCCTTCTGGTAGATCCACTAATTCCCAAGTCCTTGCTTTCATTAAGGCTTTCATTTCTTTATTCATAGCCTCTTTCCATCTTGGCTCAGACGTTGCCTCTGAGTACCTAGTAGGGATATGCACGGAGGAGAGAGCAAACACAAAGGAATAATAGTGAGGAGACAAACGTAAGAAACAAATTCAGCAATGGGGTGTCGGATAGTACAAGAACGGGTAGACTTACGAAGAGCAATAGGGAGATCCAAATCAAAAGTATGTGTGATAAGATTACATGGAATTGCTGAGATAGGTCGATCCGAGCCCGTTTGGTTGCTGCCAAGAGTTAGAGGGCCCTTTTTCCTTCTGTGGTAGGTGATTCTTATATCTTTTTGTTGCCTACTGGAGTCCTCAGTAATATCTACAACATCGGGAGTGGTAACATGCACAATGGGAGCCTCACTAGGTTCACCCGGGATGTTATAACTAGGAGGATCAGGAGGAGAAGATGGAAGGCCTGAGGCAAAAAGAGGCACAAAAAAGGAGGGGGAAGAAGAATCCTCTTCCATCCCACTAGTCTCCCCCTGAAGAGGATTCTGGGAAGAATGAAAATAGGATTGAGACTCAAAAAATACCACATCTTTTGTGACATATTTCTTCTTGGTGACGGGATCATAACACTTGTAACCCTTCTGTGTAGGAGAGTACCCTAGAAAGATTCCTTTCATAGCCCTAGGATCCAACTTGGTCTTCTTTGGATCCTTTACATGTATAAAACCTACACAACCAAAGATGGTGGAAGAGGAAAGTCTAGAAGATTAGGACAAAGGACAGAAAAAGGAGTTTTCATACCCAACACCTTAGATGGCATCCGATTTATCAGATATGATGTGGTAAGGACTGCTCGAGACCAGTAGTGCTTGGGATCCTTGTGCTGAAATAGTAAGGCTTGAGCGGTCTCCAATAGGTGTCTATTCTTGCACTCAGCAACCCCATTCTGTTCAGGGGTACTAGCACAAGATGACTGATGTAGCATGCTAGCATCCTCCATGAACAGGTTCAAGGATCTTTCAAAATATTCAGCAGCATTGTCTGACCGGAATTGCTTAATCTTCTTGTCAAATTGTGTTTCAATCATTTTACAAAATGCCATAGTTATCTATGGCACTTCATCATGTCCTTTTAACAAGTAGATCCACGTGCATCGTGAGTAGTGATCAATAAAACTGATAAAGTAACGAAAGTCATCAACAGAAACAAGAGGTGAAGGGCTCCAAACATCAGAATGAACCAAATCAAAAGGAGCTTGAATTTCATCACTAGAAATTGGATAAATAGTTCTACATTGTTTTGACAACTGACACACTTCACAAACTAAACTTTGACTTGAAATACCCTTGAATAATTCAGGAAACAACCCTTCCAATGATGAAAAAGTTAAATGACCTAGCCTAGCATGCCACAAATGTAACCTAGCTATTGACTCCACATTATTTTGACTACTAGCAGCAGATGTTTGTAAGGCCGAACTGATGTCTGCATCAAAATAGTAGAGACCTCCATACTCATGACCGCTCCCAATCGTTCTCTTCGTCAATTTGTCCTGAAAGACACAATGAGTAGGAAAAAAGGTTATGCTACAGTTCAAATTCTTTGTAAGCTTTGAAACAAATAAGAGATTGGAAGTAAGATTGGGAACATGCAGAACAGATTTAAGAGAGAGGTCCTTGCTTAGGTCAACCACCCCTTTCCCAGAGATGGTGGAGAGAGAACCGTCAGCAACTCTCATCTTATCTTGACCAGACAATAAGTTATAGGAAGAAAATAAAGAGGACATATGTGTCTTGTGGTCAGTTGCATCGGAATCAATAATCCAAGAAGTAGAGTCAATAGAACTAGTTGCACTAAAAGCAGAGACAATACCTGATCTGGCAAGGGAGGTGGAAGCAAGAGAACTAGTCCTTAGACGGGTTAAAGCCCGACTAAGGACCTCTACCTCATCAGCAATGAAACCCAAGGACCCGGATACAGAGGAATTAGTAGTCTGTCCCATGGGAGAAGAAGCAACTGTTGATGTGTTCTTTGTGCTATCACCACTATGACTAGTAACAAGGTTCCCACTTGCTACTTGACCCTTCTGGTGCTTCTTGTCTTTCCTCAAGGCAGCTGGTTTCAGATGAGGATAAAGAACCCAACACGTCTCTTTTACATGCCTTTCACCTCCACAATGAATGCACTTAAGACGCCTCTTGTCTGAATACTTGTTCCCCTTTTGATTTGAAGAAATCAGGGTTGAATGTTCAACAAGCTGTTCAGCTAGCTGTATTTGAGTGTCAATTTGCATCTCTTTCCTCCTAACCTCTTCATTCCTTACTAGATAATAAACATGATGTAAATCTGGCATTTCATCCCTTCCCAAAATTTGAGACCTTATGCTCTCATAAATTGGGTCTAAACCAGCCAATAACTTAAAGGCTCTACCCTTTTCAATTTGTTTATCATGCATCTACTTGTCTTTGGCATTCTCTCAATTAAGAATAAGGTGGTGATCAAGCTCTTTCCACAGTCCTTCTAGGATTGCAAAATATGTTGCAACTGCCATATCTCCTTGTCTCAAGGCAACAATGTTTTGGTTTAGCCTATAAATTATGGCATTGTTCTTTCTCTGTCCATAAGTTTTAGACACTTCCTCCCAAATCTTAGTAGCAATGGAAAAGTGTTGAACAGTCCTGGCTACTCCTGGAGTCATTGAAGCAAGTAGCCAGGGCATAACAATAGTATTGTCCTTACGCCAAACTGCGTACTCCACAATACCCACTTCAGGTTCCTTCTTCTGCCCATCTAAATAACCTGTGAGTTACCGGGAAGTAATGAAGTGCATGGCAGAAACAGACCATTCTCTGAAATTGTATTCATCCAACAACACACTGGTGATCTGCAAGCTGTGCAGATTTGGATTCTCCAGATTAGGAGACCTCCCACCAGATCTATTATCCCTAGAAGACACTTCCCCCGATATTGAAGACATCTCCTCCCTCTTACAATGATCATGATTGCAAATTCAGTACAAAGAATACTGTTTCAGACTTACCGAGGTTGTTACAGTCCTGAGAACTCGTAACAGATCTGAAACCAAGAGCAACCCACCGCTACACTGTGTTGACTTCTGCTGGGCTTTGACTTTTGCTGTCGTAGACTATAATCACCCCTATGACCTGTACTAGGACTGCCGAAATCAGTCCTTCCACCTAGATCTGTTCCACCCAGATCTCTCTTAGCAGCCGAATGGCTACTACCTGCTATAAGGAGTCTAGTAGGGCATCAACTTCTGGGACAAACTCCCCTTGGGCCCTACAACCAAGGGAAACCCTAGATACAGATCTTGTTGTGTTCTATGGTCAACCCTAGGGTTTCTTCATAGCGACCAAGATAGAGAAGAAAAAAGAAGGAATAGATAAGAGTAGAAAAGGTGGTGACGGTTGTAACCAGGAGATGGATTAATGCTCTGATACCATGTTTGTTGGAACACAGTAGCCGAAGAAGAAGAAGAGAAGAAGAAGAGGAGAAAGTTTGAGAATGGTGGCTCTAAACCTTTCAGCCGACCCTACTATCTTATATATATGTTTATCACATAGTGTTACATGAATGGAGTAGAATGCCCTGATTAGTGATGGGATTTAAGACTAAGGATTTAGGCCCAATAACTAAGGATTTAAGACTCAGCAATGACTAACATATACATTAAATCATCCGAACCAACAGGGATCAGTTTTCAGGAAAATATTGCAAGTTCCTATATTCTCATTTATCCTTTTTCATAATGAAGAAACAATTTAATCTCTTAATCATGGACATAGGCATGATGCCTCAACCTCTGCTTATTTTCTCTTCTGTGTTGATTTTCTACTCTTTTCTTTCTTTATTGAGATTCTATAGGGTTAAAGTTGAAGTTAATGAAGCTAGTGCAAATTTGGTGTCAAAAACTAGGTTTGATCAAAATTAATTATCCAGAGGTTTGGTTACTATGTGTTCGTAATGTTGTAGATGTATTATAATAGAGATTTGGTTGCAAGTGGCAGCTTATGCTCTAGGCAAATAAAATGTGGATTTCCAATTTCAAATTCAGGGGTTTATGGAAAATGGATCTTCATCTTTTGGTTGAGAAGGGCGACTGACATTGTGGTTGAACACAGTTTGGAAAAAGCATTGAAGAGAAATGATGGTAAACTAGAAAAGATGAATGATAAAATCAAGTAGAGATGTGTCAGAATTATTCAACCATATTTTATTTGGTAATGTAATGTTCAACATTATGGAGGAGGGTTCTGTATCAGTATCATGGAAAAACTTAGAAAAAGCTCTATCCACTTTAGTGCTTTTCTAGGGACGGTGGGGAGCTGCTATTGTTTTGGGCTAGGGGGCATTAGGAGTTATCTAGGATATCCGAGTTCCTCCTTTGCAATCAGTGGAATCATAACATATTGAATAGGGAGTATTGCTATAAAAGGATGTAAAAAATACATACATTATATAGTTATTTTCTGTTGTTTTTTATTTGAGTAATCCTCTCCCTCTTCCATTATAATATAATTATGAAGTAAAAAGTTTTGCCAATAACTCATATCTAAAATGGAAACCACATAATGGTTGAAGATGAATAATTTTAGACATCTTTCAGGAGACTAAACATGTTCAAAATGTTTTAAATTAACTACACCTTGCATAAAGTTGGTTTCAAGATGAAGAAAGATGACAATACCCATTTATTTCTTACCTCACTTATTAATTCCAATGACAATCTATTGGAAAAGTTCATGGAATTGCTCATGTCTAATGAGGTTAGGTGGAAACCTGATCATGACAATGGGTAACAATCTAAGAAGATTTGTTGTTTGGAAAGCACAGGATGTTTGATAGGGAAAGAGAAGCAAATTCAGATCAAATGGATTTTAGACTTAAGATGTTCTTTCCATGTCCACTCTAGAGAAACTTCTAGGTGCAATATTTACCACTGTAAGTGTAGTTATGAAACGAGATGTTTTGAATGTAAGGATAATAGAAGAACTGATAATCCTTGCAATGTGGCAATTGTAGCAGTGGGAAATAATGATTAGTAAACTAGATGTTCTCTAGTCTCCAAAGCTATTGACACCATGTTATATGGTAAGTGAATATCAGACCTAGGATATCTGCTCCAGGAGGGAACTTCTTGATATATGGTAAGTGAATATCAGACCTAGGATATCTGCTCCAAGAATTGGCCGTGAGGATGGATGCGGGTATTCCAGTGTCGGAAACACAGAGAAATGTTTTCCAAGTGGGTAGGTCGTCAGGAAGTGATTCTTTTACCATGTCTACTTCCCAACCTTGTCCAAAAAGGGGAAAGGCCTTAAAACCATGTGCCACCTATTAGTAAGTCATTTTCAGTGATTCTAGTCCTACCCCCGTTCTATCAGGTATGGGTGTCAATTCTGTTTTAGGTACTGACTTGTTTGCTATGCCTGTAACAGATATCCCAGCTTCCCATCCAGGAGTTTCTGATGCAAGAGAGAGGGTGATAGTGGAAGGAGGAGAGAGGGTGTTGGAAGGAAATAGTAAGGGGGAGGCGGATAGAATTTGGGAGTTGATTTGTACAATGATGGAGGAACAAAATAAAAAAGGACTTGTAGAAAGATGTTGTAGCAAAAATAAGTGTGAGAAGGGTAAAATTCTTTCTCAAACATTGGCTAGAAAGGATGGAAAAATTGGGAAGGGGGGGGGGGAAAGAGGAACAAATAAGAAAAAAAGATCTGAAGTGGAAAGGCTAATCTCAGACATTGAGGGGGATTTAGAATTCAGTGGTAGAGGGGATAGGAGGAAGGGCCTAAAATGAGGAGTATATGGCCTCTTATTGGGTCCTTTGCTATTTTGTATCGATGAAAATTATTAGCTGGAATGTAAGAGGGTTAGGGAGTGCAAGGAAGAGAAGGGCGATCAAATACCTACTCTGAAGGGAAAAACCTGATATTGTGCTGTTACAAGAATCCAAACTGATGGAATTAGATGGGAGATTGGTGAGGAGTTTTTGGAGGTCTAGAAGTTTAGGTTGGAGCTCATCTCCTTCTTGGGGAGCCTCGGGGGGGATTGTAACACTATGGAGGGAGGATATGGTGGAAGTAGTGGAAGAATTGATAGGCAGATTCTCAGTTTTTGTTAAGTGCAAGAATGTAGAAAATGGGTGTGTATGGGTCTTAACCAATGTTTATGGCCCTAATTCCTATAGAGAGAGGAATGAGATGTGGGAGGAACTATATGCAATTAAGGGGCTATGGGATGGTCCTTGGTGCCTGGGCAGGGATTTTAACGTCATTAGATTCTCTAATGAAACCAGTAATCCCCAATAGGTAATCTCAACAAGCATGAGGAAATTTAATGGTTTTATTGAAGATTGTGAACTGAAGGAAATACCTTTGCTGCAAGCCAGTTACACTTGGTCCAACCTTCAGGAAACCCCTTTGTGCTCAAAGTTGGATAGATTCCTTTTTAACCTTGCCTGGGAGAATAGTTTTGGAAAACTTGGTTGCTAGGGCATTACCCAGGGTCACCTCTGATCACTGTCCTATCCAAATAGGAACCGAGTTTTTTCCTATAGGACCCAAATTTTTTAGGTTCGAAAATATGTGGCTTACCCATCCAGATTTTGTGAAAAAAGTGAAGGAGTGGTGGGGTGAGGAGGAGAGGGGGGTAAGATGGAAGGGGATCAAGTTCCTCAAGAAATTAAAAAGGTTGAGAGCCAAAATAAAAGAGTGGAATAGAGATCAGTTTGGTAGAATTGATGAGCAAAAATTGGGCCTAATCTTTCGAATAGAGAATTTGGATGTAAAGGAATCTCACAATGGGCTGACCGAGGAGGACAGAGTGTTAAGGAGACAATTAAAAAAGGAGTTGGAAGAAGTGTTATTGAGGGAAGAAATCAGTTGGAGACAAAAATCTAGACACAAGTGGATTAAAGTAGGCGATGGGAACACTAAATTCTTCCATGATTTGGCCAATGGGAGACGAAGAAAGAATTTTGTGACCAAGCTAGAGATAGGAGAGGAGGTGATTACCAACCAGGATGACATAGCCAGAAAATTTGTGGACCACTTCAAATCGATTTATAGAAGGCCTTTGAGTGAGAGAACAGTCATGGAAAGGGTGGATTGGCCAAGGATTGATTAAGGAGTGGAAAGGTGGCTAGAAAGGGATTTCGAGGAAGAAAATATTAAGAAAGCTGTCTTTCTAATGGATAGATCCAAGGCTCCAGGTCCAGATGGCTTTACAATGGGCTTTTATCAAGACTATTGGGAGGTGATGAAAGAGGATCTAGCTGAAGTCTTTAAGGAATTTGCAGACAATCGCACTATAAGCCCTGGAATTAATGCCACCTTTTTGGCCTTGATACCTAAGAAGAATGATGCCAACCACTCAAAAGATCTATAAAATTCTGGCTAAAGTGCTCTCATTGAGAATCAAAACAGTCCTCCCTACCATCATTAGTGAAACTCATGGGGCTTTCATTCAAGGGCGGAAAATAACAAATCAGATCTTAATTGCGAATGAGTGTGTGGAGGAAATGAAAAGGTCTAGTAGAAAGGATTCATTTGTAAATTGGATCTTGAAAAGGCCTATGATTTGGTGGACTGGGAGTTTCTATTAGAGGTTATGCGGAATGGTGGTTTTGGGGACAAGTGGTATAGTTGGATCTTTGGGTGTATCAGTACTTGTCACTACTCTATTCTGGTAAATGGTACGGTGAGGGATTTTTTTCTAGCTTGCAGGGGTGTTAGGCAAGGGGATCCACTTTCACCATTCATTTTTACCTTAGTAGCTGATGTGATTAGTATGATCATTACTAAGGCTGATAGCGAAGATGCCATAAGGGGTTGGAGAATAGGGAGACACCAAGTCCCCGTCACCCACCTTCAGTTTGCAGACAATCTAATGATTTTTTGTGAAGGAGGTCTTGGTGAAAAGGTAGCAAACCTAAAGGAGCTAATAAAAGGATTTGAAAGTGTCTAATTTGAGAATAAATCTAGAGAAGAGTTGCGTAGCAGGTATAAATTTGGAGGTAGGGGAGGTCGAGGCTATTGCGGAGTGTCTTGAGTGTTCCACATCTGCTTGGCCTATGTCATATTTAGGGCTTCCTTTTAGGGGCAAATCCTAGGGAGAGTAGATTTGGACCCTAGTGTTAGAAAAATTTGAGAAGAGATTAGTCTCTTGGAAGATGAACTATATCTCTTTAGGAGGAAGAATTACTCTAATAAGAGCCACCTTGGCTAACTTACCTACCTGTTATTTGTTTATCTTTAGGATACCAGTTAGGGAAGCTAGGAAGCTGGAGAAGTTGATGAGAGACTTCTTATGGGAGCCGGGACAAGAGAAAAAGGATCACTTGGTTAATTGGGAAATTGTGTGCAGAAGTAAAGAAGAGGGGGGTTGGGGAATTGGGAGGGTAATTAGAAAGAATCAAGCTCTGTTAGGAAAATGATTGTGGAGATGACCTTTGGAAAGAGAGAGATTGTGGCATGAGGTGGTGGGAAGCATTCATGGGAGGTCAGAGAATGGATGGGATGCTGGTGTATCGAGGCAAGCTAACCTAGCAGCACCTTGGAAGGCTATTCACAACACCCTTCCTCAATTGCTCAATTTTATCAGGTATGAAGTTTGTTCTGGCAACTCTATCCTTTTTTGGGAGGATATTTGGGTAGGAGACTCACTGTTAAAGGATTTGTTCCCCTTTCTTTTTTCTATTTCTTTGTACAAAAAAGTGGTGGTCTCAAAATCTGTCTCACCCTTGAGAACACCTTTAGATCCTACTTGGGATTTTGGTTTTCGTAAAGAACCTAGGGATGTTGAAATTGAGTCTCTTTTTTTGCTTGGGTGTCTTAATCAGGTTTGTTTGGATCCCTCCAAGCCAGATAAGAGGGTTTGGACTCCTAGACCCAATGGAACCTTCACTTGTGCTTCTTTTTTCAAGTCCATCTCTCAACTTTCTACTCACCAACCCTTTCCGTCAAAAGAAATTTGGTGTAGGCCAGTCCCCCAAAATATATGGCTTTTTGTTGGGAAGTTTTCCATGAGAAAGTAAACACTTTAGACAACCTATAAAAGAGAAGACCTTTTCTCTGTATTTCTCCTAATTGGTGTATCCTCTGTAGAGCTCACAGTGAGGATTGTTACCATTTATTAGTATCTTGTCCCTTTTCTGTAGACCTTTGGGCTTGGCTACTTTCGTTCTTTGGGGGTATTGGAGTCTACCAGTAGAAGTTCACATGCTCTTCAACCATTCTACCTTTTATTGGCCTACAAAAATAGGGAGAATTATGTGGAGATGTGCTCGTGCTGCCTTGGCTTGGACTCTTTGGGAAGAAAGGAATCTTAAAATTTTTCAAGATAAGGAAAGGAACAACCAAGATTTGAAAGACTGTGTGTTAAACAGGGCAATACATTGGCTGAAGACCTTGGAAATCTTTCGTCAATTCTCCTTTAATGACATTTGGAGAAATTGGTTAGCAGTAGCAAGGTGCTCATCTTTAAAGGCCAAATCAATTACAAGCTGGTCTCCTCCACCCGAAGGCTCAATTAAGTTGAACTTTGATGGAACCAGCATGGGTAATCCAGGATTATCTGGAATGGGGGGTGCTTTGAGAAATGAGAAGGGAGAGATTGTGTTGCTCTACTCAGGTCCTTTGGGAATTGGGAATTATCAGGGTAGAACGTTTAGCTGCTGTACAAGGGGTCCAATTTGCAAACCAGTTGGGAGTACAACAACTAATAATCAAGGGGGATTCCAAAGTGGTGGTGGGTTGGTTGAAAATTTCTGAAGAGGCTATGTGGCAATACAAGAATGAAATGAAGAAATTTAGTTGGTTGACAAGGAATATGTTGGTCACTGTACAGTTGGTGGGGAGATCAGCAAATACATTGTCAGATGTGTTAGCTAAGCAAGGGGTAAATAGGGAAGAATTATTTTGGGCTCAGTTGTGATTCTTGTTTTTCTTTCCTAGTTTACTTGTAAGTTTCAAGGAGGGGCTGCAGCTCGTGCCTCTCATTGGGATGATGTATGAACTCACTTTGCTTCTGAATCAATAAACTTACTATTATTCATAAAAAAAATGCAAGTGTTAAGATAGTTAGTAGCTTTAGGCTCCTTTGGATAGAGAGGATGCTTTGCAATTTAAAAATTTTTGTTGTTGGTTCATACAAGGTAAAGAGATAGGAAGGGAAAGAGGCGTGGTAATTAATGCCTTCTGCTATTTTCTGGTGCATTTTGGCTGAGAGAAATTCTCATTTGTTTTTATATAGTTAATTGACAATTTTTTTAGGTGGCGTTCAGTAACACTGGATTTTTTTTTATCAATAACCAATAACTTTCATTAGTTAAGAGTAGAAAATATTTAGGCCTCGTTCGTTTCACGGATTTTGGAAGGGGGAAAGCCGGTCAATGGGATTTTGATTCCCATTGACCAACTCTCCCACGTTCTTTTACAATATTTAGGTGGGACCATAGTAAATGTCTTTCCCTTGGGTATCACTTACCTGGGAAAGTGTTAACCTTCTCCCACTTTTTCCCAAGTGGAGAGTAAAAGATCAAAGTATAATATGTCAAAAATGCCCATTAAAAATTTAATTCAAAGAGCATGGACCTGGACCCAAGGGTAAAAATGACAAAACATAGAAAAATTAACCACTTACCTAGGAAAGTGGGTAAGGCAAAAGAACATGGGAATGTTGAAAGGTCTCATTTACGTGGGTAAATTTAACAAAAAAGAATATGGGTAAATACACTTACCCAGGTAAATGGCATCTTTCTAAATGAACAAGGCCATGAATACAGAAGTGGGAAGAGGTAAACTCTCTTAACTCTCCCCCAAAAATAAACTTACAATGTAGCCCAAAACAAATGACTTCTTCCCACCCCTTGTTTGGCCAGTGCATTTGCAAATGAATTGGCACAACTTTTAACCTACTGCATATACACTTCCATTCCCTGAGTTAACCACTTGGCACTTGAGTTGTCTCCATTCATTAATGTATGTCCACATCCCATCATTTGCCTTCTCTATCCAGCCAATTACCACTTGTGAGTCTCCTTCAATGATCAACCTGTTTATATTTAGCTCCTTAGCCTTTTTCACCCCTTCTAACAAATCTAGAATTTCTGCTCTCAGTGAATTCTCAAACCCAATTGGTCCTGAATAAAGAGCTATTACTGAACTTGCCTCCAATCTGAAAACACCACCAACCCCTGATGGCCCTGGATTTCCTTCATTGCTCCCATCAAAGTTGAGCTTGATAAAGCCTTCCGCCAGGGGATTCCACAAAGGATGAGTTATGATTCTGCTAGGAGCTGAGGCTGCTATTTCTTGCCAATTGTTCACAATGGTCTCTAGGGGAACGTCATGAAATATGTTTATTGTCTTTACCCATTGAGCCACCCTCAATGTAATCACCTCTATGATTATGTCTCTGCTTCTTTCTTTTTCAGCAAATAATCTTTTGTTCCTTTCCTCCCAAACTGTCCAACAAACCGCTGCCCTGGTGCACCTCCACATTATTCTTCCCCTCTTTTTGTTGTCTGACTACCAATAGAGTAGACGAAGAGGCTTTGAATCCTTGAAGGGGTGAATCCAACTAAATCTTTGGTTCAGTAATGCTGAATTGACCACCGAAAACTGAAGGTTTTTCTTTTCATTGTTTGGTGGTCGTTCAGTTGTACCTCTTAACGGAGCCACCTAACACCGAAAACCCCTCTGAATATTTCAGACGTTAAGCTACCTCTGAGTGGATTCAGAGGTAGTGCACGGAAATTGAATTCCATTGGTGCCCCTTTAAACTTATCCAAATCTATTCCCTATCTTAAAATTATTTATTTTATATTATCCAGAACTACCCCTATTCTATTTATTTTGTATTATTATTATTATTTATTATATTTATGATGCTTTTAACCAAGGAAGAGAGGAAAGAAAGGAGAAAAGAGAGAAGAGAAAGAATCTGGGTCCCACCGGGCCAGATTTGAGTAGAATTAGAGTCCCAATTGAGAATCTTTGGTTATTCCAGACCATGCTTTCTTTGGAGTTGCAACAGTCCGAAATCTGGGTCTCTAAACCAGTGCTTTAGCATGGCAGGAAAATCGAAAGTGGAAACGGGAAGTGTTAGGAAAGCAACGGCAGAGCTATGGGCCATTCCGAGACAAGGTTCTTTTAGGAACTAGCCTTGTACACTGCAAGCGCTGCTTGGTGTTATTCGTTGGCTTTCGTCAACTAGACCCAAATAGTGCTACCAGAAAGAAAGCCCAGGAACCACTTTCTATGCCAGTTCTTGTAACAGAAACTTCAAGCCTAGAAGAACAAATCCAAGATATGCAATGGAGATTGGCTGAAAAGGATGCTGAAATTGCACCCCTAGCTGCACAATTGGCATCTCAAGCTAGCACTTTCACTAGGGAAACTTCACAGCAATCTATTCCGGTTCCTACCCCTACTTCTCAATTGGATTTAAAGGCATTGATTGCAGAAGGGATTAAGGAGTTTTAAGAATCATTGACTCCACCAGTTCTGGGATATAGAAAGCCTTATCATGCTCATTATGACACACTTCCTTTTCCTCCTGGCTATCAAAAGCCAAAATTTGAGAAATTTGATGGGATAAATGGATCTCCTCATGAACATCTTGCCCATTTCTATTCAGCTTGTGGTGAATCTGCAATGTCAAATGCCTTGCTAACAAGGCAATTTGTCCAATCATTAAAAGGAGCAGCCTTCACTTGGTACACTCAATTAGCGTTAGGATCAATTATTACTTGGGATGACATGCAACATGCCCTTTTGGCACAATTTGTTAGTTCCTAAAGAAAGTTTTCAATAACAGACTTGGTTGAAACTATACAAAGACCAAATGAAAATGTCAATGAATTCATCATATGTTGGAGGAATATGAACATTCAATGTGTTGAACAGTTGAAGGAAACCTCAAATGTACAAATGTGTGCCAACAACCCCTTTTGACACAATCATTGACGCATTAGTATCCTAGGCTTGCAATGTTGAAAGGCAAATTGCTAGACATAAGTTTGTAGCAAGAAAGTGTTTTCATCTAGGTGGTGGTAAGAAATTAAATCATTTTGAGTCAAGTGGGACAATCTATGTTGTCACAATTAAATAATAGAATTTAAAAATAGATAAAATACAAAAAAATATAGAAATTAACAAATGGGAAAATTTTCAACATTATATTTTTGAAATATTAAACAAGAATAAGTATGATAAATAAGAAATGATTTTATTAATGATGAAAATGGAATGTAAAATTTAAAACTAATTGGAAATAAAACTATTTTCCTATTTTCACTCATTAAATCTCATATCTAAGGTATATTCTCTCATTAAATTCTATATTTAAGATATATTTTTCTCATCATTAAATTCTATTAATTAAATCCATAACATTAATTTTAATAATATAAAAATAAATATTAAAAAAAAAGAATTTAAAAACAAAACCATTTTCTTCCCTCCCAGTGGTGGGTAAGCAATTTTACCATATGGGGTCAAATAGGTTAATATATATTATCATAATTAAATAATAAAATAAATTAAATATATAATACAAATAAAAATAAAAAGAATTGGGCATATCTCTAATATTGCATATTCAATATGCTAAACAAAGATGGAAAAAAGTCTATAGGCAAAGGAGAGGCAATGGCCACCTTTGTGAATGTTAAGAAGAAGGATTCAAGTAAAGGGAAATATATATCTAAACCTTTAACTCTTCAAGAAAGGAGGGAAAAGAAACACTCATTTGACAATGAGGATGTAGAAGGGAATTTTGAAGACCTTATGGCAGCAAAAGTTATTAAATTGCTAGAACCAAAACGATTAGGTGATGTTAGTAAGACAAAAGATCCAAAATATTGTCCTTACCATAGAATGGTCAGTCATCCCTTAAAAGAGTGTTTGTCTTTAAAGATATCATTCAAGCAATGATAGATAAAGGGGAAATTGAAATAGCAGAATCTCCTACAAAAGAAACTATTGCAGCTGCAAACAATATATCCCTTGTAGAAGAAGAAAATCCAAATAGTCCCTCATTTTATGAATTGACGAAGGAGCCAAGCATTTTGTGTTATGATTTCTCCACATCAAAAGAGGAAGAAAGTTGGTAGACAGTGATCAACAAAAATCCAAGAGGGATAATTAAACCCCTAGAAATAAAAATCTCTCCATCTCTGGGTATTAAGTTTAGGGGTCAAAAAAATTCCAAGAAGAATAAAAGAAGAAGAAGAGCCAAGAAGAAATCTCTAATGGTTTCGGAGAATGAATATGAGCAGCCCTTGAGATTCCTTATTACTCTAAAAGAGTATATGACAAAAGAAATACTCAATGAAGGCTTAGGCAAAGTGGACATAACCCCAATAGTGCCATGCTATATGGTATCTTGCAAAGAAGAAGAAATGCATGCGGCTGAAAATGAGGTGGACCAATTCACCCTACAATACAGCCGATGTCGTGTACCTCCACAAAAATCATTTTCAAACAAGAAGGCAGATGAAGATGACAATGATCCAAAAGAGCAAGCAGAAATTGAAGAGGAAGGATCCAAAGAGAATGAATAGGAATTAAAAGTACATGGACAAAGTAAGGCAAGAGACCCTAAAACATATATACCAATAAGAGTTCAGCCTCATATTCAAAAGGCAATGCGGGAAGCTCGACTACTTATTAAGTATGATATTTTAGCTCACTTAAAGCATTGTTAAGTGTTTATGATTCCCTTCAGTTTTCCTTGGAGCTGAGAAAAGCATTAATTCAAGCATTACTAAATCCTGAACACTTCAATATCCCTTTAAACTTTATCTACTCTCAATCCTTCTCTCTCTCTCTGTAGAGTTCTGCTAGAACTCTATATCTTATCTCAAATCTTTTGCTTTCTTTGATTGGTTGTATTCTATCTGGTGGATTCTATCCACCACAAAAAAGATTTACACATGGGACTCACTACCCTGTTTGGTGGATTTTATCCACCTCAAAGAACAGAATTCTGAGTGGGTTTCTCAATGTGTTATAACATATTAAAAATAAAGACTAGTACTTGGGACCCACTATTCTATTTGGTGGATTTTATCCACCTCAAAAGAATAAAACTCTTAGTGGAATGCCTAGTATTACAACAAATTAAAACAAAAAAGAAAATAGAGGTTCATATTTGGGACCCACTGTTATTAATGAGCTGCCATGTGTTTCAGAAAGTATATTGATACTTGTAAACAAAAAAGAAATCAATTTTGCGAACCGACTCACATTTGGTGGGTCTCATCTACCACAAACGAATATCATTAGTTGAGCATCCACTGTCATAATAGTGGGACCATTATGCTAATTTGGTAGTGAGACCCACTATTCTCAATGGACCCCCACCAAACCAGGTTATTTAAAACCTGTTATGACAATGGGTATGGCCCACTAGAGCATTGAATTCTTGATATTAAACTCCCCTTTTATAGTGGGTGGGACCCACCCAATCAAAATAATCAAACTTGTTGTAACAGTGGATGGTCCATTGTTGTTAAGCCTGCAAACGTAGGCTTAACAGCAGCGAGCTCCGCTTGAAAAGCGAAGCGAGCATATCAGAGAAAGCCGTTGCGCGCTAGTAGCAGCATGATGAAAAACTACTGCGCGCGCTAGCGCGCTAGATCGAGCGGCTCCAGCAAACGGAGGCTCCCAAGCCGGATAGCAAGAAAACGGCTGCGCTACCGCGCAACGGCTTAAGCGCTAGCGCGGCTAGCAGCAAGATGAAAAACGGATGCACGCGCTAGCCATTTGGTGTTTTAAACTTGAATATTTTAAAAATGGGCATGACCCATTTTGATATTTTAAACTTGAATATTTTGACAGTAGACTTGAGATCTATTATGTTGATTTGATAGTGGACATGACCCATTTTGACATTTTTTGACTTGAATATTTTAATAATGGCCACTACTAAACTGATTTGATTGTGGGCATAACCTAATATTTAAAAAAAAAACATTGGGTCTTATTGATAAGTGGGACTATTATGCTAATTTGATAATGGGACCCACTATGCTGAATGGGCTCCCACCAAATCTGATTATTTAAAACCCGCTTTGATAGTGGGTATGGCCCACTAGAGCATTAAATTCTTCTTTTTAAATTTCTCTTTTTATAGTGGGTGGGACCCACACAACCTGAACAATGTAACTTTTTTGTAAAAATGGATGGTCCATTGTTTACCTTCTTTTGAGGTGGATGAGATCCCGGAGTGTGACAGTGGGTCCCCAATTTTTAATTTCTGATAATTAGATCTTATGGGTGGGACCCATCAAACCAGAATCATGTGCACCTGTCATAATAGTGGATGCTCCATTGATGGTATTCTTTCGAGGTGGATGAGACCCACGGAATGTGAGTAGGTTCCAAATATTGACTTTTTTTGTTTTGTTTTACAGGTATCAATAAACTTGTTGAAACACTGGGCAGCTCATTAATAATAGTGGGTCCCAAATATTAACCTCTGTTTTCTTCTTTTTTTTTTAATTTGTTGTAATACTAGGCAGTCCACTGAGAGTTCAGTTCTTTTGAGGTGGATAAAATCCACCGAATTGAACAGTGGGTCCCAAATACTAGTCTTTATTTTTAGTCGATTGTAACACACTAAGAAGTCCACTGAGAATTCTGTTTTTTTATCTGTTTTAACAGTGGATAGAATACAATCAATCAAAGAAAGCAAAAGATTTGAGATAATATTTAGAACTCTACGGAGAGAGAGTAGATAAAACTTAAAGGGATAGAAGATAAGAGATCAAAAGGAAAAAGAAAATCTTTTACCTGTGTATTTACCCTCTCTAATCAGTAAAATTGCAGGTTCGTTCTTCTATTTTCTCTTTTCTCTCTTTCTCTCCTTTCTTTCTCTATCTACCGCCCCTTTTTTGATCTGCTCTCCCCCTCTTATAGAGGATGTAGTTATGGGTAGGGAAGTTAGAGCAACCTCCCCACTCTTCATACGTGGGGTGGTTGCTTAACTCCCCACATAACCAGAATAATTTAGAACTTAAATTAATGTGAAGTGGGCCAAATGTCAAATCTGACCCTCTCAAGACTTATATATATTTTATATATATATATATATATATATATTTAACTCGATCAACTTCATTCCTTAATTGTTCAGGATTTAGTAATGCTTTCAGATCTTTTTTGGAGTTATTATTATTATTTTTTTTTGCTCTTCAGACTTCAGATTCAGATTTATTGAATGCCACTTCAGAGATTTTTTGCTTTTCACAAATAGAAGTCTTACACCACAAAATGGTGGTTAGCCTTGGCCAACTCCTTCTGGAACTCAGAAATATTTTCTGTTACATTATTTGGCCCCAAAACATGTATCCCTCATTGCCCATTGTTTTTCCAACCCATCTGGGCAGGCCGTTTGCAGCCCGTGGGGTCCAACTTACAATTGCTCCCACGTCCTTACATATTTGAGAATAAGTTCAGCACAAAAGGATGTACTATGAAGTAGAGTCAAAGGCACCCTGTGTACTATGAAGTAAGTTGGCAAAGTGCAATCATAGCTGTAAAATAAAGCCAAAAATAGCAAAGAAAAAGAAGTAGACGGGTGCTGTAGCAAGTTTAGAGCAGTCCTGTAAGAGAGAAGAAAGGAAGAAAGAAGAGAGAAGAGGGTTTAGAAGAACTGACTGTGGGGTCTAATGAGTCCCTCACATTTATAGTTTTGAAATAACAGAATGAAATTACACCAAGGCCCCTTATGAAGCGGCTGCGGCTAGAACTTAAAAGGGTCATGTGACAATACGCAAGCTGCTCAAACGAGCTCCGTATAGCCAATATTTTGAACATAATACTTCATTTAAAATCGGAGTGGAATGATAGAACAAGATTCATGTAGCCGACCCCATATGGTTGGACAAGTTTTAATTGAGTTTAGTGTATCATGATGACACACTGGTCTATACTGTTTATGCACTTCCATGTTTTGATAGTAAATAGAACATTCATTTTATATCATAACCATTTAAAGAATCTCTCTCTTTCCATCCATCAAAAAAAAAAAAAAACATCTCTCTCCAGGGATAATACTTCCTCTCTAAAGTTGAAGGCGGATTTAAGAAAGTTGGGGATGATTAATATCTATACCCAACCTGAGAGGGAGTATTGATATATTAGTTAAAAGCTCATATTTATTTATTTTTACTGCTGATATATGTTTCTATTTAAACCTTTTCATGTTTCTGTTTTTTCTTTTTTATATATGGGCAGCCAGGGATATTATTGGCAATATACACATGTTTATTCTTTATTATAAATAGACATGAGGGGTCGTAGATGATCTTTTTTCTTCTGATCCATTCTTCCTTAGTTTCTCTGTTCTTTTTCTCTTCCCTCTACCTATTCTCTTCGCCTCTTGATTATCTATATCATTTTTCTGTTTTTATAATTCAAGTATTCTCATGCAGAAGGATCAGTGACTTAAATGGAACAGAAGGGAATTTTCCGCTACTAAATAACATGAAAATGATGAAGACATTGTAAGTTGGATGGTTATAAATGTTAATTTATTGAAGTATGCCTATCTACTAGTTAAGTGAGTTTTTTTTTTTTTTTTTTGTAGGATATTAAGGAGTTGCAACCTTATTGGAGAATTTCCTTCAAGCCTAGGAAATGAAAACTTCAAAGATCTAATAATTTTGTAAGTCTAGATTTTTATCTTCCTATGGGAATTTGTTAGTTCAAAAGAAACTACTTAACCATATACTATTCTTCATGTTTAAAATGTCCCTAAATTTCCTAATATTTCCACGACATATTTCCATTTCCATGGGTAGCGGCACAAAAGTTTACTGTAACCGACATATTCCCAGTGAACACCATCAGCACTATGTGGAGTGCAAGAGATGGTTTCCACAACATATTTCCATTTCCATGGGTGGCAACATGAAATTTTACTGGAATTGAAATATTCCCTAGTGAACACTACCAGCACTATGTGGAGTACAAGAGATAGTATTATAACATAAGTTGGTGATGATATTGTAGCAGTGTTATTGCCCACCTAACTTGATTACCACCTGAAGACAGATTGATATTCAATTCAAACCTAAAGTTAAATGTTAGTTTTTATTTGTGTAATAAGTAATTTGGTTGATTTATTAGAACCATTTGCATTTTCTATGATTTCAAAATTTTCTTGAACTCATTCTATCATGTAGTTTTGAATCTTAAGGTTTATAAGATAACTTCACAACATATTCTTTTGTCTTTAACCTTTCTTTCTTAGCTTTGTTTAATGATTTAGAACAAGATAATAATTTAAAAAGGTGTTCTTATGCTTCTTTTATTATTTCATGAAATATCATTCTATATTTTTGCATATTTTATAATGTTTCCACCATGTCTATAAGTTTTACTATATTTCCATACGACATTTCCTACATGCTTCCCATATTTTACAATGTTTCTACCATGTCTATGATTTTCACATATTTCCATACAATATTTCTGACATGCTTCCTATATTTGGATGATTGACATTTCCACCAGCATCGGCATTTTAAACCTTGCTATTCTTCAGGGGCTCTTTTTATCAAAAAAGAACTAAAAGCAAAAGAAATTTCGTCAAAGGGTCAATCTTTTGGTATTGAATACTTGAAAATTATTATGCTGTGGTATTTTAATCATAACCTCTAACCATTGATGAAAACATTTAGTGGGGGTAAAAAATTCTATGGGCCAATCTTTCTCTTGTTATGTTTAGTTCCATCTTTACCTGCAGAGACCTCAGCTTTAACAAGTTTACAGGACAAATTCCAAGCAGCTTTTATAAGAGATCAAAGATACAATACATGTAGGTAACCAAAATTCACCTGTGTTAATCTTGTATCGAGTTCTTTGGATTCTTGCATGAACAACTTTTCAACGACTCAATATTGATGTGGATCTTGTCAGATTTTTAACTGGAAACTTGCTAAATGGTTCCGTGCCTACTCAAATTAGAGGAAATTCCACGTAAGTTTTTCGTTGTTTCAGTTATACTTGTTACCTATACAAAGTTCAGTTTTTGTACACCATGACACAAAATATATCTTATTCCATCCCTTGTCTATTTATATTTTTTGCCATCAAGAAAATGGTTGTTGATACAAACTTTAAATTACAGTGATCTTTCTTGCAACAACTTTTCATTGAAAAGCTCAGGCAATCCTAGTTGTCAGCAAGACGGAGTCGATGGAAAACTGTAAGAGCACCTACGGAATTTCATTTTTTTCCTCATTTTTGTGTAGACATATTTTTCTTGACCATAACTTTTTGTTTATTTTTTTTCCAGAAACTTGTTTGGTAGCTATTCTCTGGGAAATAATTTGTATGTTTTCTACTTTGATTTCTCTAATATTGCATGTTTTCCTTTAGATTTAGTAAAAAATACTCGTGGAACACCTCTTTATTTAATTGTTTCTTATCTAAAAGGAATTCAATTGTAAATTGATGATTAATTTCAACTTGCTCTTGAATATTGGTATAGAAATAGAGATGGTACATGCATGCAAGGCCTAAGATGTTCACGATGTAAGTATGCTATTCTGGTAGACTGCTGTTGCTTTGCTTGTTCTTCTTAGTTTACATATTTATGCTGTTTGGTTAGTTGCACTTAAGATTCAACAATTCATGATCGTTTCTAATGAAATGTTGCATTTACAACATAATAAACCCATAATTTGAGATGAAACATGAAAGAATTTACTTAAAAAACATCAGATAGGGAAGGGTCTTTTTGTTAGAAAAAATGAGGGGACAAGTGCTATATAAACCTTAAGAAGATTATCAAACCCAACCATAAACATTATAAAAGCTCCAATCGGCATGAGTGAACTTTTGTTCATTATATTTCTCTTTCGTAAATGATGCACATTTTGTTTTTAATATCATGGCTATGAACCGGCCACTTATGCATATTTGGTTGTTAGTAATGTTTTTTTGGTACTTTTGATGTTGATAATGTTAGATTTAGTTAGAATTAGACATATGCAATGAATTATGTTCTTGTGAGGTTATATAATTCCTATTTCAAACAGCTTCTTTTGCTTCGACAATAAGCCTGTGTAAAGTTAATTGTCAGCACCTGATTTTCCCTAGGGCCTCTCATTGTTTCTTCTTTCTCATCAACTCAAACCTTAAAATGTACTGGTCTTATTGAACCAATCAGATCCATTGAACTTCATTCCTATCAAAAATGTCACCAAATATGTCCATCTGCACATAATGCAGAGCTGGCAGCTCTGATACCGGCTGATATAGAACCATGTACTCCAATACCAAATTGATGTAGGGTCAATTACGACTTGAGGGTGAGCCTATGGAGGTATTAGTTGGCTACAATAGGATATAGGGATGAATTTATGACTAAAGGGAAGGGTTAAGAGGGGTTAGAAAGGTTCTAGGTTAAATCTTTGAGAACTACAAATTCTTTGTAGTCAGTGGAAAAATAGAAATTTCAGAGATTAAGGGCCTGTTCGTTTGCTTTGACATCTGACATCTGAAAGTGTAATAATTACATTAAGAGGTATATTAGTATTGGTGAATTTTTCTTTCCTCTGAACTCTGAATGCAAAGATTGTTGTTCTGAATTCTGAAAATTGTCAAATGCCCATGTTAACCCCATATATGAGATTTTTTGTTTGTCAATGTAATTCAATAAAAAATAATATTATAATTTATTATAATGATTAATAAATAATTAATAAAAGTTAATAATTATTAATAAATATTTTTTGTTAAATAATAATTAATTATAATCATTATTATTATTTATTAATTATTAATTTATATAATAGTTAAAAATTAATTAATAATTAATATTTAATTAAAATTTAATTTATAAGTAATAATAATTACTATAAATTTTAATGAAATTTTAATAATTAATTGTAATAATTATTGTACTTATAACAATTATTATAGCAATAATAATATTTAATGTTTAATTCATAATTAATTTATTACTAATACTAATTCTTATAGTTATTAAATAATAATTAATTATATTAATTCTTTTTAACTAATAATTAATAATTAGTAATAATAAAAATTTTATAATGATTAATAATTAATTAATATTTGATTATCACGATTATAATAATTAGTTATTAATTATCATAATAATTATTTATTAAATAATAATAATAATTACTAATTCATAATTGTAAATTATTAAATAATACTAATTAATATAATATTTAATTATGATTAATGACTAATAATTAATAATTAATTAAGATTGAAGTCATAACTAATAATAATAATTAATTAATAATAATTATTTAAATATTAATTATTAATTTTGAATAATTAATTATTTGTAATAATTACTGTAATAATAATAAATATTTAATTTATTATTAATTTACTATTAATACTAATTATCGTAATAATTAGTTAAAAATTAATTAAGTAGTAATTATTCATAACTTTTAATTATAATTAATAATAATTATTATTATTATTATAAGGAGGGAGAAGTCTTTTGTGTTTTGGGGGTATCATTGGAAAACAAAAAAATATAAGACTCCTCTGTAAGAGATAAGGAATAAGAGGAAACGAACCGCCATTTTCGTCTTAAAGTTACAAGATTCCTCTTAAGAGGTAAGAGTTAAGAGGAAACAAACAGGCCCTAAGTATAGGGATGGAATATTTAACCAACTTTTTTTAGGTATGTTTAGAATGATTGATTCCATGGGTTGGTTTAATTTGAAGACATTTTTGAGTAAGTTTTCCACAAAAATATAAAAAATTCTATCATGAAAAGAATTTCCAAAATTTTGGAAACTGGGATTTTAAATGGAGTTTAAGGCTAAAATTTGGTAGGATGAAAGGTGATAAAAGATCTATGCTGTAATCCAAATATGCAAAATAACCAAAATATTATCTTCATATACAAAAATACATATAAGATTCAAAAAATCCACATCTAGCGTATTGTCTCGTGCATAATTCTCCCATGGTCTAAAAGAACTTAGCCTCAAGTTTTAAAAGAACTTTAATTTATCAAAAAAAAAAAAAGTTTTAAAGAACTTTAGAATAAAATGTTAGATTGTCTTTCTAGGCATAAATGAACTATATTCAATGTAACTCTTAATGTTGCTTCAAGAAGTTTGAAAATTGATTGGGCATCTCACTCAGATTGGAATATCTTTTGAGATCTGAGCACATTTGGTCCGACTAGACTGCAGTAATGAATTTAATAGGCTAAAAATGGTCTGATGTCAAATTTGGGCCCCACTCACGACCATATAAACATTCAATTGATGACTTGAACGCCTTAATAAAGAAAATTGGAGGCATAAATTGGCTTTAGGTAGGATCAATTTGAAAGTTCTAGTTTTAGGGTAATATTTTAACTTTTTTAAATCCTTTTGATTGGTCAACACAAAAATATTAAACCTGAATATATTCATGGGCTCTACATTTGGACTATGGGACCCTACATTTAGTGCTTACAAAATTAGATATAGTCTTATTATTTAGGCCCATGAATATATGATGTCCTATATTTGGGCTTGTGAATATATGGTGCATAATGAGTTATCTAATTTAGATGATGATAATTAATAATCATCTCATTATGCTTATTTTTTTGGTATTTTCAATGTTTTAGTTGAGAGCAATTCAATGGTGAGTGCTAATTCTTGAAACATGTGATAGGTCCAATTGTAGGGCATGATGCCCATCTACAACTCCTGTCTGCTGACTAAACAAACTTGAAGTTGTCAAAAACTATGAGTATGCATCATTAAAATTAGAACTTTGTTTACAATGGGTTTGTTACATGTTGGATGTTCACAAGATCAAGACTTCACTTGATTAGTTCTGTAGAAAAGATGGTTTGGACCAAATCATGATGAGATGTAGTCTGACCACCATCTTTCAAACACAATCACAAATATTTGCAAATCAAAATTTAGCTGGTTTTTGGTCCATTTGATCTGCATGTAGGGCCTTAATCATCGAAATGCTAGATGCATGGTATGTTTGGCATCCCAAGAGCATGTTATGGATCAGGTCTTCCCAGACCCAAGATATTTTTTTGATAGATAAAATATCATATTTCCATTAAATCAGAAAGAAATTACATAATCAGTCCCTTGGGAAGGTGCAAGATGCTGCCTCTCCAAACATATTGCCGTTTGTGATTATGTTATGTCAGCCAGACACTGATTCAGTGATTTGTTATTATTTTTTTTTCTAGATGAGAACAAACTCCATATAAATTGTGGTGGAGGAAAAGTAATTCTAGGAGATACCACATATGAATCCGATGATGAAAAAAGCAGTGCTGCCATTTTTTGGGAAAGTAAAAATGGCTGGGCATTGAGCAACACTGGTCGATTCCTAGATGGAAAAAATGCAGAGAAGTACCTAACCAGTGCATCAAAAATCCTAGATAATTATGAATTATACATGACGGCACGCCTTTCTCCCCTCTCTCTCACATATTATGGATACTGTTTGCAAAATGGAAGTTACACTGTGAAGCTCCACTTTGCAGAGATCATGTTTACAGATGATGAAACTTATAGTAGCCTTGGAAGACGCATATTTGATGTTTATATTCAGGTAATTGTTAGTAAATAACTAAGTAAATCATATTTGATAGATATATTTCAGTTGGTTACGTCAACCGGGTTTAATTTGATTAGTGTATGACAGGGAACACTGGTGTTGAAAGATTTCAATATAGCAAATGAGGCAGGTGGAGTTGGTAAGCCAATCATTACAAACTTCACTAAAACTTATGTGAAAGATGGCACTCTAGAAATCCGCTTTTATTGGGCTGGGAAAGGAACAACAGCAATCCCTTCTAAAGGAGTTTATGGCCCTTTGATATCCGCTATCTCTGTAGAGGGTAAAGTTGAATGTTTTTGCAGCGATTCTCTTCTGTTTGCAATATATTTTTGCAAAACAAATTGTATGCAGTAATGTTATGTTGGTAATTACTAATGGATGGTTCGATTTAAATTTCGTTAGTCAAATAATCTTTATGTTTTTCTACTCTCTAGTCCACTGGAAATATCAACTGAAATGACAATTCCTAATGTAATTGTCATAAATATTCTGTTGTTCTTTAAATGTGAAAGGAGAGGAAAGAAAGTAAAGGACATGGACTATTGAAAAGCTAAGTTGTTTTGAGGATGCACAAGCATGTTGAATTTAGTGTTTGGTTGGTTTCCTTATGGTTGGGATTCATGCATCAGATTCTGACACTCCATCAATTCTTGAAGGACACTTTTATGTGACATATTGCTTTTTTCTCATTGCTTATTCAGTATAAATGAACAACTAATATATGTAACGAATGCTATTTTTCCTATAAAATATTGTCAAGTAACAGAGATTCTTGAAGGACACTTTTATGTGACATCTTGCTTTTTCTCATTGCTTATTCAGTATAAGTGAACAACTAATATATGTAACGAATGCTATTTTTCCTATAAAATATTGTCAAGTAACAGAGATAATCTTTTGGACCTTTTTCTATAGGTTTATAATGTTAGAATTAAAAAAAAAAATGGATTATTTTATAGCTTATACTTTTACTATATATGTCAACGAATCCTTGTTTCTTTATCTTGCCAAGTCAGACTCACTGAACATGTGTTGGGTTCTGATTCTCATATCCATTTCCATGTAAAACTTGTTTTCAATAAACCAAGGAGTTAAAAGTCCTTTTAATCACTTTGACATTATTCTAGTCACTCAGTTGTTATGTAACCATACATCTTTCAACCACCACCTAGTGTTTGATATGCTTTATTCTTGCAGATTTCATACCTCTAGGTGGAAAGAAGCTGTCAGCAGGTTCTGTAGCTGGAATTGTGGTTTCAGTGGTAGTCCTCATCTCCATGGTATTAGGCTTCCTCTGGTGGAAAGGGAATCAAGTCCGCAAAAGCAGAATGTACCAAGGTAGCAGCCAACTAATTATATAAATCCTTGCAAAAATTAGGGGTTCCAATAGGTAGGTCCAGGCTGGCCCAAGTGTATGAAGACTTTTATATGTGCATTGTTTCTGAGTCTTGTAGGTCCAGGTCCAAGAGTTACAGAGGTAGTTCTAGATAACCGAGGTTTAAAATGTTGTTTCTTACTTTCTTATGGAAAATTTGACACTTGTTTGTCAAAAATATTAGAAATTTCCTGTAGTTTTAAATTTTATATTGTAAACCATCAATTTATGAAAGTATCTACTAATATTTTTTTTTGAAATTATAAAGAAATATACTGTTTGAAGTATTTGTATCATTATAAAATCATAAAAAAATGCTCCTAAAATGATTTGACCCTTTCAAAATGGCCTCTTCCTCCACTAAAATAAATTTAAGGGTTTAAAAAATTGCTGTATAGTGCCACTGTTAATATTTTTGTTATAAATATTACTTTATTATATTCTGTTAATATGAAAAGTTATGATTCACATACAACTATTCTTATGCTATTGTACTATTTATTCTGTTTTAAGAAGAAAAAAATTAGTGCATCTAAAGGTAACAGAAACATATTAAAACAAATTATTTGGTGGGTATCTATGTATATGCAAATTGTAAAACTTACATTGTTTTAATTAACAAAATAAATGTTGTTGAGAAGAGTATAGAATGTTTTGACACATTGCAGAATATGTTGAGATTTATTCTAGTAATATTTCGTTTTTGTACCTATACAAATGGAAGTATTGGGTATTTAGAAATTGAGATTTTAGGAAATAAATAGACATTGATCCACCAAATAATCAACAATAATTGGGTATTTAGAAATTTACATTTCTTATAAGAAATACTAAAATCAAAACTTTATTACATACATAGGGTTGAAATTAGAAATAGAAAAAAGTGGATTTACTTGTGTTGGGAGCATATTATGCACTTTATGCAAAGTTAATAATGTGGCTGAGATCCAATGTCTGGTAATTGATCGAATCTAGCTGTTGATTTTAGGGTTTTATATTATATTTAATATTGGAGAAATAATTAAAGATATGCCACATATTGCCCAAATATTATTTTTCTTAAACCTAAAGGAAATAAATGAATAAAGAGAAATGTCTTTTATATTTTCTTTCCTAATAAAGAGAAAGAGACAGGAAGGAAAGAGAGAAGTTCCTTTTTCCTGATGAAGTACAAATAAGATGGGAATTAGACAAAAAGATAAGAGATAAAATCCTAGGAGAGATCTGGTTACCCAGGTTATACTTGCTCTGATATATTCCACAAAAGGCTATAAAAAGGCATTCAGACAGCAGGAAAAAATATTGAACACCACCCTCCCCTATTGATATCATTACAAAACTTTTTCTTTATGTCAAGATTTTGTCATGCTTCATCTCTATTACTTCTTTTACTTCAAGCTAGGTCTGATTGTTTTTGTTAGGATTTAAGTGTTTCTTGAACTCTTTATGGAGCCATGTTTAATTGCTAATAATTTTTCTGGTATGTTGATTTTCTTGAATTAGTATTATCATTGTAGTTGTACTTTCTCTACATCAGTATAGAGAAAGTAATATCAATCAGCTATGACTAGTTATATGGGCTTTTCCCCCTAGATCATCCAATCTATAATTTTCTTGATGCCCAAAGTTGTTAACTCATAAACAACTTGTTTCCGTTCTAAATGGAAACATTCATATTCTCATGTATTTATTGGATACCCATCAACCAGATCCATACATGGATTTGGTTCCTAAGGGGGCTTAAATTTGTAAATCCAAATTGGACCAAACTATACAATGTTCGTGAGCCCAGCCCCTACTACTAGATGTGAATAATCTATATAATTGGGTACTCACTAAAAAAAAGAGTCAAGAGAATAAAATTAATATTTTAATGAGAAAAACAAACAAAATGAAAACAGGATCATTGTTGGTCCAATAACTTCTTAATAATGAAAAGTAACTACTGTAAGAAATAATGAACTTCAAATTTTCCTTTATCCTTACTGAAATGTCATATCCTTTTTAAATATTCTTTATTTCTTTTTGTCTTCCAGGTGCGTGTGTTTATTACCTTATATAAATTTTACAAATTCCATCAATGGAAAAAATTCATTCTCAATATTTATTTTCCATTCTTTGTTCGTATTCTCTTTTCATTCATGTCTTCAGAATTAGACCTTGTGATTGAGGAACAGAACACCTTATACTGATCAAGTAGAATGCAAATTAAGTATTGCTAAGAAATTTATGACTTTTTAAGATAGAATTATTATTACCTGGTCTCCTAACAGATTTAAGAATTCTAGACCTACATACTGGATCCTTCACCCTAAGGCAAATTAAAGCTGCTACAAACAATTTTGATGCTGCAAACAAGATAGGAGAAGGTGGTTTTGGGTCTGTTTACAAGGTATAAGAACCTACTTCCACAGTCTATTTTGGTAGAAATGCATGAATCTATTTCCTTTAAATGCTAGTACAAAAAAAAAAAAAAAAAAAAAACTATTGCATTGTTGGCTTTATCATTAAAATGCAGGGTCTTCTATCAGATGGTACCATTATAGCAGTTAAGCAGCTTTCTTCCAAATCAAAGCAAGGAAATCGTGAATTTGTGAATGAAATAGGCATGATTTCTGCTTTACAACACCCTCATCTTGTAAAGCTTTATGGATGTTGTATTGAAGATAATCAATTGTTGCTAGTATATGAGTTCATGGAAAATAACAGTCTTGCACATGCTTTGTTTGGTAAGATCAGCATTACTCGTTATGATAATCAGATTTTTGTGTTGGGAAAAGAGGCAGATACACTTCATAATGGATGGTTTTTCTAATTTGTGCTGATTTGATGATTTAAAGGTCCAGAAGAATGTCAACTAAGATTAGATTGGTCAACTAGGCAGAAGATTTGTGTTGGGATAGCAAGAGGCCTTACTTATCTCCATGAAGAATCAAGATTGAAGATTGTTCACAGAGACATCAAGGCAACTAATGTACTTCTTGACAAGGATCTTAATCCCAAAATATCTGATTTTGGGTTGGCTAAACTTGATGAAGAGGACAACACACACATAAGCACAAGAATTGCTGGCACTTTGTGAGTGACCTTGCTCCACATTTTTTGTTCGTAGTAATAAATTTTATTTTTTATGAAGAGAAAAGGAGCACACTGTAGTCTTCTAGTATGTCTTAGTGAAGAAAAAGGGAGAGGCCATAAACATAGATAAACTCTTCTTCAAAACATACTTTTTTTTTGAGAAAAGTTTAAGGCATTGTATTATAAAATCAGAAAAATATAAAAGACATTACAACACACACAGCCAAGAGTACATTCATAAACAAAAGAATGACTGTATGGGGTGTTTCTATATAATCTTTGAGCTGCCACCCAAGAGTACATTCTTCTCTGAAGAGATTTCAGCATGCCCTCTTATTTTCTTTCCTTTCAAAATTCTTCCATTTCTTTCCTCCCCGATGGTCCATATCAACGCTAAAAGAATGATTCCCCAAACCAGTTTCCCTTTCTTACTCAAACCAGATATGTCATATGTGCCAGCTTCTAACAGCATCCTCCATTGTTTCAGGGGAACATCACTGTACCCCAAAGATGTCAAACAGCCAAGCCCACAGACATTTGATAACAGGACAATGCAAAATCATGACTTACTTTCTGTCTCATCATACAGAAATTACAGTTTATATTATCTACATTTATCTACATGGAAACCTCTCTTTGACAAGTTTTCAGCTGTCAAGCACTTGTTAAGGACAGCGGATTAAAACTAGAAGGCAACCTTTGTGATCAAGAACATTTCCATCCTTACTCTATCTCCAAGGTCTTCTGTCATTTGCATGCATGCTTGGGTTAATAGTGTAACTTTTGCAGTGAGTCCAAAACTTGGGGAACGCCCTAATCATTTAGATCTCTCCTGAAAAGAGGGTTCCGAACTGCACTACCCCCATTCTGAATTTGAACCGCAGCCACCATGGTCTCCTTACTTTGAGCTATTTGGAAGAGAGAGGGTAGAACTTCTGAAAAGTAGAATCACCACACCAGAGATCAAGCCAAAATGTGACCCTAGAACCAAAACTTCAAAACATACTTTGTTAACCTTCTAGAAATCTAACCCAATCAGTGAACTTTAGTTTACCAAAACTGTCTTTTGGTAAGCTACCAAAATTGTCTTTGTTAATCTTTAAGTTTTGACTTTCAAAAGCATCTATCTACCTGTTCCAGAAACCAAAGTTACTGGTTAAATTTTAATAGTTACAATTGGGAAAAATTATTAGAATCATACACTTTGAGAAAAATATTTAAGCTTTCTTGTACAAGCTATAGATTTATAATTGGTATTTCTAATAAAGTGAAAAATATAATGTGCTAATCTTTGTTTTCAGTGGATACATGGCACCGGAGTATGCAATGAAAGGTTACCTGACCGATAAAGCAGATGTCTATAGTTTTGGAGTTGTTGCTTTGGAAATTGTCAGTGGAAGAAGCAACACCAGTTTCAGGCTGAAGGAGGAATGTGTTGATCTTCTTGATTGGGTAACTTAGATGTCTTTCTTATCTTGTATGCTATTATTTAGCAATTTGATGGAGATTACTTCAAAACTATTACATTATTTAGCTTGAATTAGAAATAAGAATGCTTTACCAGATTTTTCTTTATTTTTTGTTTACATTTTTAGGCCCTCATTCTGAAAGAGAGAGGAAATTTGATGGACTTAGTGGATCCAAGGTTGGGATCCGATTTTGACAAGGGTGAGGTCATGAGGATGATTAATGTGGCTCTACTATGCACTAATTCATCTCCTGCACTTAGACCTGCTATGTCTGCAGTTGTGAGCATGCTTGAAGGCGGAGCTATCATTCAAGAGTTTGTTTCACAACCAAGCTATGATGAGTCAAGGTATAAGGCCATCCAAAATCATTTTCAACAGAACCAAGGTAAGAATACGAGTGCAGGACAGATCCAGAGTATGTCAATTGAAGGGCCATGGACTTCATCTTCCACATCTACATCTGCTGCTGATGTATACCCACCAATCAGTCTCGGTTCCAAATATTGGAGCAACAGAGGGTAGAGAAACTTGCAAAATCTCGATTGGTTTCCCATGTTCACTAGACTGTTGGACATGCCCATTTTGGTACATATATTCTTTTTATTCCCCTGTATTGAGAATTAGAATTTTTGAGATTTTGTGGGGAAGAACTTTGTGAAGAAAAATCTACCAACTTGTAGGATGAATTGCTAAGTGTGCACACGTATTTACCATAGAGGTTGTTAGCTTCATTACATGAATCAAAGTTTTGTTTTATAAATGTTGGGTGGCGATTTTAATGAAACCCACCGATGCACCCATAAAAAGTTGGGACTATTATTCCAAAAGATTGATTGTTTACTTGTTAGTTTTCTCGGACTCCATCCTCCTATTTTGACTTTGTTTTATTGTTTAGGAGGAGGTTGGATATTGCTAGTTCTGATAAACAGGACTTCACAAAGCACCGCAATGGTTCAAATATACCCATAACCTGCCTGTATCGAGCCCGGATCTGTTGCCAACAAAAGTACATGGCATCCAGTGCACATTGGGAACATCTCCTGTACTTGTATGTTACGTTCATGGGAAGATGTTCTCAATGTGCAGCTGGATGCCGTTGACATGCTTTTTGCTGACAGCAGATTCCTTGTGCCCGTCTCCGAAGAGAACTGTATGACAGTATGTGGGAGAAAAAAGATGAAGGGTATGGACACAAACCCGGTGGCCCGTGGCCAATAATTGTCTAGTTTAAGGGGTATGTTGGCATACCTTCCATTTAGAGGCCATGGGATTCAAACCAGTGGAAAAAGAGGCTTTCTGCAGTGTATATGCCAGAGGGCTCCACCTGAATCCTTGAAACCCTAACCCCGCTAATCTGCTAACCATAGCCCTAGCGTATATCGTCTTTCTCCTTGCTTTCAGTGGTGGCCAAAATCCAACATTAAACACAGAGGACACATCCTTTTACTAAGTTTAAAATATTGATATGATAAACCCAAATGTGATTTCTTGTATCAGCAAAAATTTCTCCCTGGAAACAAGGATCAAAATATCCATAGGCCCAACACTAAAATTGGGTATTGGTGCGTAAGACCGATACTCTTGTTTTTTTATCTTATGGGCTTGAGAGGGAATGCTTGCTTTCTATCATCCCAAACTTTCAAAACCCCTCAATCCTGTAAATTTGTGTATCTATGAGTCTCCATCACTTTGAATATAGGGTATATCATATTAATATTTTGATACTTGCTTCAAATAGATTGTAGATATGCTAGAAACGAAGCGTAGGTAGAAACACCAAATTGGAAGTAAATTCTTACAGATCTGGAGTCGTTAGATACTTTGTATTAAACTTTGAGCATGTGCGCTCTCAACCGTATGATCTTCTTGAAGTTGGGGTTTAGTGTCAGATGTGCTTCATTAATAATGCACTTGCAAAGAATAAGCATTTACCCCCACTTTTCTAATTGAAGCATTTGAGCTCTGAACAAGTTCTGTTTTCAGGGAAAACTCTACTACTATTACAAGCTGACTTGGATACATGGAGTAAACGGGTGGATGATCGAAGGAGTCTCTTAACCAATGGCAGTTTAAATCAGCCATATCACTACTCCATATGCAGAAATAGGGTAGGTCATGTTAGTACTTAGTTTTGATCGAATAGGTTCTCCATGTTTGAACGTGAAAGGGACTCAGTTTTAAATAATGGGTTCCATGTTTGAACACAAGAAAGAAAGAAAAGCTCGACAACGCTTTGAAATAGACATATCTGATCAGTAGGGATATATAACAGTCAAAAAATTATGTTTTTTTTTTTTTTTTTTTTTTACTTTAATTCATTAGGATTATGGATAAAAAAGGGTTATAGCAAATAAATAGCTGTGAAAATAATGTTTGGGGAGTTTGGGTCAATTTTGTATAAAAGTCCCTTGCCTTTCTTTATCCCTTTCCAATGTGAGACACCATCCATTCAACGTGCGAATCTCAACAAACAATGCATGGTTTTTGATGGTGCACGATCTCGTTGTTCCTAATTGAATGGTAATTCGGACATCGGTTATTTAACTAATCGATCAAACTATAAGATAGGTAGGATCAGAGAACCTGGGGTGGCTAACCTGAGTGGTCGTGGATCTCACGAAACACCTCTGAGATCTTCAACCTGTGCCGTTAGGAGTCCGTCCCGCCCTGAGAGGTAGATAACATGCTAGTCGATAAGGCCTAATGTGTTCGTCCGATTTGGGCGGGATGAGGACTATGGTCGTGTGGCGTGATCTTGAAGAGTTCAGAGACAACTGGCATGCTTCTAGAAGTCCGCTACGTGTCACCTCGATTGGTTGGGCCATTCTGAGCTACTCAAACATTGGTCCTTGCTGAGGTCCCCGAGACACCCGAGGTGGCCTGACTCACCGACGTGACAAGCATTGCTGATGTGGTAGGAAGACGCCTAGTCATTGTCCAATTATCAGGTCGCATCCACGTGTCCACTATTCACTAGGTCGGGCCAAATCGCCACTCATCAGTTTCAATGGGCTAAATGTCATCTAATCATGCTAACATTTTATGGAGGAAGAAATCAAATTGGACAATTACCTTCTTAATTAGTGAATAAGAATTTAATTTCAATTTAGTGATTTGTTGAGGAGTTGAGTAATGGTGTGGCTGAAGTCATTATTTGAGGAATTGAGTATTGCTGAGAAGTCCTTAACGTTGTATTGTGATAATCGCATAATTCGATTGAAACGGAATAATGGAACCGAAAATTCGGTTTTGATGTTTTCGGTTCGGTTATTTCGAAAAATTGGTTCGGTTTCGGTTTTAAAATTCGGTTTGCCAAACTTCGGTTATGAGATTTAATAGTTCGGTTAATCGAAAAAACCGAACTTTTAGGGGGTAAATCAGTAAATATGCAAATATTATGATAAGTCCAAGGGTACAAAGGTTATTATCCTTTGGTCAAAACCCAAAATATTGAACTTTTAAGACAAATATAGTGAAAAGCCCAAAGGTTATTACCCATAGGATAAAACCCATTAGCCTTTGTCTCTTTAACCATCGACCTTCATCTTCAAGGTTCAACATCCAGTGGTGAGCACGTCTGAGCAAGAAAGTAGCAGCGATGAGCGTTCGAAGGTTTGAGCAAGAAAGTAGTTGCAAGCTACGAGTTCCAGTTCCAGCTTACTACTCCAACGTTCAACATCCAGCAAACCAATTTTTTCTGGCGGGTGGTGGCAAGTGATAGAGTTCAGTGGGTCTTCTTTAATCTGTAGTTTTTCGGTTCATTTTAGTTCCCTCCTTGTTTTTCTTCTTTGCCATTTGAATGATTAAGTACAAGCATTTTGTTTTCTATTTTTCCCTTTTCATCTTCAATTCTTCCTGCTATTTTTGTTAGCCACCGAATCTGGACTGCGAAAAATTTTTAGCCACCGGATTCTTTAGTTTTTAAGTTCTTTGCTTAAAATTTGTACTGTAAATTTTATATGCATTTGCACAAATGCATAGGAAAGATCGAGAGTAACAAGCAAATTCTGTTTTAACCGAATCAACCGAAGTAACCGAAAAAAAAATTCGATTCGGTTTGTTCGGTTTTTGCAAACTTCGGTTTCGGTTCGATTTTCCAAATAAGTATATCGGTTTTTAACCTAACAAACCGAATGCTCACCCTTAGGTAGAAATCCGAAAATCAATATTGAATATTTGACTTTTCTCACTAAAAGAGCAGCATTATCCAGTAGAAAAAACAAAACAAAAGTCATCTCAACTCCCCCACTTGCAACCCAAGAAGAGTAGAAAACTCCAAAACAAATTTTGGGGATTCCTCTAATGTTTTCTTGAATTCCCACCAAAGTAAGTGGGTTTGTTCCAGTGAAATCAGTTTAATTATCATGATACGTAGGGTGCAAATGGATCGGATCATGACGCGATCAGATCCTATCTGGTCGAATTCGGATCACTCTTGTTGAGATTCTCAGGTCGGAATGGATCGGATTCCGATCACCCTAATCAGAAAATTCGATTTGATGTGTTATTTACTTATAAATATATTATTTATATTGTATTTTTATAAATTTGTCATAATATTTATTTTTTTATAAAAAATATGTATATTTATATAATAAAAATAATTAAGAAATATTTGTATTTTTATTTTTTTTCTTTTATTTAAATTGGTATATTTTATTTTTTCTTTTAATAATTTATTAATTTAAAAAAAGTCTGATCAAATCAGATCCAAAGATCCAATATATAAGATTCGGATTCAGATAGAAGCCTATCAGGTCCGATCAGATCCAATTTGAACAATGTCAGATCAGATTCAAATTCAAATATATCCTAATTCAAATCTGTTTGTATCCCTAATGACACGTATATACCTCTAAAGATTTTTATTGTTAAAAAATTCAACAAAATCCTTCTTCGAAGGATTGATGAATGATCAGTTAAACCAATCATAGGCTGCAATGTATGCGTAGCTAATTATTGTAAAATATTCTATTAACTAATATATTTGCAATAGTAAATAAATTTATTTAGCCTTTGGATTTGATATATATGGATTAGATTGCGATAGGTTTTATTAGCAGCTAGTAAGTTTATGTTATATATATATATATATATATATATATTGGGATAAGGACCAGAAACCAAAGGATATATTGAGGACAACTTTAGAAGAGCCACTATCAAAGGATAGTTGATTAAATGATTTAAATTCATGGTTAATATGAACTGATGTGTATGTGTTTGTCTGTTCTCCACTTCTCCCCCGTTTTGTTAGGCAGTGGTTCAGTGGTTAGTGTCGAGTAGTTAGAATGATGAAAATAATATTAAATTTCACTTATGGGCTTTGATTGACAAAGATACAGAAGAATATGGATATGGGGAGGCGTGGTTTGACCTCTAAAGGTCTATCAGAGTGGCTGAAATGAAAGAGGTAAAAGGTAAAAGGGAGAGTGGCTACATCCTTGGAGGGGCTGTGAATGCCAGAGTCGGAGAGAAGAAAAGGGTTGAAAGATTGTTGGATCCCCCATACTTCCACAGTCAACAGATGGATAGATATTAGGGGTGCATGTCAGGTGGGTTGGGTCGGGCTTATGGCCAACCTGGGCCCAATCCCAAAATTTGGACATAAAGCCTAAGTTTGGATCAAGTCGGTCAAACTCGATCTTCCCAACCTGAACCTACTCCGTACTGTAATTTGATGTATTCGGATTGGGTTTGGGATTGGGTTTGTCAATAACCCCACTCTAAAATTATATATACATTTTTATTTTATACAAATATGTATACATATATTTACATATATATATATATGTATGTATGGATGTGTATAACTAAGTCGAGCTCAGGCCGGGTCCAGGCTGCCTAAGGGCTAGGCCCAAGCCTGGCCTGAAAATTAAAAAAAAAAAAAAAAAACCAACTTCTTGGGCCTGAGCCCGGCTTGAGGACCAAAAGTCCAGCCCATATAAAATTTTGGGCTGGGCCCACCCAAGTTGCACCCCTAATAGATATTACTTGATTTTACTTGCACACCTGCTATATTCCAATCTTGTCATGTCATCAACAAGGTGTGGTTATCTGTGGAACCACTGGTTTATGGCCATAGGTTGATTCCTATATTGTCTATGCTATCAGAAGAGAGTTAAGATCTGCCAACAAATCACGTTCCAATCCTCTACTAATTTGATCTAACACCGCATATCTCTCCATGAGATTGGAATCCACCATAAAAGTAGAACCATCATGTATGAGATGTGAGTTTGGATTCAGTCAGGGCAAAACCCATTCGAACAGCCTTTACTGCCTTGTATTAAAAATATTTTTATACATATTTCCAAAGTAAAATTGCAAAAGGCTGTTAGAACGGTGTGGGCACAGATTTACCCTGATGGAACTATGGAAGCCGATCTCATGAGATGTAGGGTCTAAGATAATGTTAACAGAGTGTTGATTGGAACGTGTTTTCTTAGCAGGTGATGCGGACTCATTAGGAGATGTTACTATTAGGTATTCATTTATTGGCCCATTAATTAAATTGTATTGCTAATCAGCAAAGCTGACTAACTTGGTCTTCTGATCCAAGTAATCACAAAATGGGCTGGACTACTTGGAAAATTTGCTCAAGAGTCGACAAACTAGAAAGAAAATCGTACAAACAGGAAAGCTTATGTCTGCTTCATAGCCCACAGAAACCCAGAAGTCAGCTTCATTCATTTAATATACAGGCAAGGCACATGCAACGAGCCAACGACCCTTGTCTAGGGACACAACATTAATTGTTCCAATCTCAGAGACCAGATGTGCCAATCAGACGGCACTAATACCCATTGTTTTACTAAGTATATGGAGTATATATAGTTATATCATATTCATTGTATTGGATTAGCTTTAGGTCAAGGTCAATATATATATATATATATATAGATAGATATCTCTCTTACAATAATTAATATAAAAAGCACAAATATATCAAAATAATGAAACAGATTGGTTGGCTACTGATGAATTTAATATTGACTAGATGGGTCTTTTAAGGAGAAGGGGAGCTTGGAATATGAAGCTCTAACTCTTTTATTTCCCCAAGGTCGTCCAAGCAACCTCTGCAGAGTGTAGAGATGGACATCTACTATGGGCGCTTGTTCCTTTGCTCTGCAGCTCTCGTACTCTGTTGCTTTGGTGCATTATCGAGATGCCATGCCGCAAATAAGCTGCTGCCTGAAGATGAAGGTATGAAATTCCAAAACCCATCTCTCTCTCTCTCTCTAGTTACACCAGCACTTTGTTTGCATGATGAATGAATTGTAGTTCAAGTTTCTTGAATTTCCTTTGATTTTTAAATGAGCAAAGACTGTGGGGAGCAAGGATTTTTTTACTGCAACATGGGAAAAAGGCAAGAACATGATGGGAAGGAAATGCAGAAGCATGGCAGTCTGCTACTGATCAATTTAGTAAATTATCACTTCTGTAAAAGCAAAAAAAAAAAAAAAGAGAGAGAGAGAGAATCCATATATAGCAGCATAGCTTGTTGAACCTTGCCAAAATTTAATTTCCCTCAAACCAAAAACAGCCTTGGAATAATCATATAAACTTGGGGTCTTTGTTTGTCTTGGGGCGTTTCAGCAAGGATCATAGAGATGGTTTTTTTTTTCTTTTTTTTTCGGTTTCTGTTTCTGTCAAGAATCCAAACATAATTTAGCGACGATGTTAGGCCTCAAACTCAAAGCTTAGGCTTGAATCATGAACCCAACCGTGTCTTTCTCATGCTCATCTCATCTGGATGCATGGTGGGCAAAACATTGGTTAATGTGGCCAACTTTTGGTGGGACCATCAAAATGGGGTGTCCTGTCTTTGGTAGTCTCATGACATGTGAAACCGGGTCAGTGAGTCAAGTTGTTCAGGCAATCAGACATGAGAGAGTGATTGGCTCTCTTCAAAGTTCAAAGTTCAAACACCGTATATATGGTTCCAATCTTCATATATAGAATAATAGTTAATAATACATAGAGGCGGCAGAAATAGGAGAGATATAAGCCAAGTCAACGTGAACGAGAACGTATTCAGATTAATGAAGGATATGAATGGTCCAAGAAGGCAATTAATTGCATGAAACTTTGGATGGTTAATGTTGGTTGAGATAAGCTTTCGACAGATAATTCATGGTTGGGCCGCCGTTTCGGAAGTCTGAAACGACGGCAGTTGAATTAAATTCAAAATCGACTGAACTGCTTTTTAACTTTAATTTGCCATGTGAATTCTTGTTAAGTTGCCTGCTTCGTTGAGCTGCTTTAGAGAATATACCCAAACAAGTTTCAATGGAAAACCAATCTTTTTCTTTGGCCGAAGTACAGAAAATTTGGGCTGTCGGCTTGTTTGTTTATTAATTTATTTTTTATTTTTATCAAACTTTACGTGTAGACTGTTTACAATTAACCCACCTCACAAAGCCCTTTCCAACACTTCTTTGGTGGGATTTTTGCGGCCTCACAGCATGGCCCATCACTATAACATATGGGCCGTGTATTATTATTAGAGTTATAAATTGGGCTATGCCACCCGTGACCTAGTACAACATAGTTCATGACCAGGCAAAGCCCACAATCCAGCCTGCGGTCATCTTAGCCTAGGCCCGTTTGGGCTTATGCCATGAACCATGCCAGACCTGACCTTTAAAATATCCTAGAAGAGGCAAATATGACCCGACTTACACCTCTCATTGTTGTTATCGTTGTTGTTAGCTTTCTGAAGCGGGCCTTATATTTATTTTTATTTTTCTGGATAATGGTCTACACAACAGGTGTAGTTTGAGCTGATCATTTGGCCCAACCAGGGCCTGGGCGTTGGGCCCAATACTTCAGGCTTGGCCCATATATACGCATAATTTGTACATGTCTATATATTATTTTATATTATATTTGATGTTATAGTAAGACATCAATATAAATATATATATAAATATTTTATATTATGTATAATGTATAAAATAAATTATATACATATAATATAAAATATTTTATAAATAAAAGTTATATAGGCCTATAATATATATAATCAGCCCAACTATATATAGTGGCATTTGCATTCTTATTTTCCATGATAATCAAAACTATTATCATATTCTTTAGAAATTGTCTCATGATTTGATTGATTGAATTTTTGGATTCAGTGGGTGCTCTGAGAGAAATAGCCAAAACATTGCACAAAGTTGATTGGAATTTTGGCGTTGATCCGTGCATCAATGAATCGAGTTGGTTGACGCAAAACCCAAAAGGAAAGTTCAACAACAACGTTACCTGTGACTGCTCTTACAATAATGGCACCACTTGCCACGTCATATCAATGTATGGACATTCCAAACTCCACACTCGTACTTCCTTTCTCTCATTGTTGTAGTTTATTATCGACGATTTATTGCTAATGCACATACACCAATCCCTGTGTTTTTATGCAATTCTTGGATGCTTCGCTTAGCCCCTGTAGAAGATGCAGCGCGAGGTTTTTAAGAGTTGCGTGAAGTCAAGTAAAAAAGTTCATTGTTTAATAAAATTGTTATATTTTATTTTAAGGAAAATTATAATCAGAATGTTGTACATTTAAATTTATGTTACATGTTGGATACAGTATGGATTATTAAAAAAAAAATGAATTTTCACTTTCTATCCCATTTCCTTTGTTTTTTCCATTCCCTCGGTTGATCTCTCATTCTCCGTCAATCTCTTCTATCATTCTCTCTTAATCTTTTATTTTTATTTTTTTTAATTTTCAAATAATCTATGCTATGTCCATATGAATTAAGAGTCCCATATTGGTAACAACCACACAAGCTTCTGATGACATGGTGGAGGTTTTTATAATTTGAAATATACAGCCCACTATCAAAGTTTTGTTGGTTTCTGAACCAACCTGCAGCATAAACTTAAATATACAACCGTGTCTGACTATAAGTTTACCTTTATTTTAAAATTCATGTTTTTAAGTTGAGTGATGAAAAAAAATTAATTTATCAAAATACCAACTCAAGAAACTTTTACAACATGGAAATTGCAACAAACAAAAAATCCCCCAAAAAAAACCTCTTGTGAAAAGTTGGAATAGTTGGGAGTGGCTCAACAGTAGGACATATCATCTTAAATATGTTACTTATTAGGATGCTAGATCATAGTGGCAATTTAATTTATGATCTTAAGCATGCCTATATCTTTATTTATTTTTTTTTAAATTTGTTGATTTAATTTATCTCTCATGCTCTCACTTAATGGGAACCCACCATGATCATCCTCTTAATTTGATGAGTTAATCTTTTTAGTTTTCAAAAATAGAACATGTTGTAAAAATAGGTGTTTTAGGAAAGGAAGTTGTATTAGTATTTTTACATGAAAAATGGGGAATCAATTCTGGCCTTGGTGTATTAAATGTTCCTAAATAGGTATCTCCTACGTACATGCATTCATTACCACAATCTTGATGAGAAATACTTGGACTGCTAATTAGGTAAAGAAGTATATACTTAATTAAGAGTAAACAAGTGTTGAGTAGAGAAAACCAGGATTATGTAAGAAAATTTTTACTGAATCTTTTCTTGCATTACAGGATCCTCAAGAATCAAAATCTCTCAGGTAGGCTTCCACCGGAGCTGGCCAATCTTCCCTATCTTCAATATATGTAAGAACTTTTACAAATTTATTTCATTTACATTAAATGCTTCATTTCTTACTGTATAAATTTATTAGTTTCTTTAATAATAAATTATATTTGACCAAAAAGCTTAAATATAATGACCAAAAGAAAATTTTGTTCTCTTTTACAGTGATTTTAAACGTAATTTCCTTAACGGAACAATACCAGTTGAATGGGCTTCTATGAAGAACATACAGTTTATGTAAGATATCATTTTGTTTAGAAAATCAGAGTTAGCTTTTGAGTATTTATCTACCAATTAATTGAGAACTGTTCTGTTCATACAGATCTCTTGTTGGGAACCGCATATCAGGGGAAATTCCAAAAGAAATAGGAAAAATGGCCAATCTCACATACCTGTGAGTTTTGGGTCTTTTTACTTGTAAATTTATTTATTTTTATTTAAATCCACTTAAATAGGTTATGTTTCAAGAATTTTGTATTGATTCTCAGAGTAATCTCAAATTAAAACAAATTTATAGGAGCCTTGAAGCCAATCAACTTTCTGGAGCTATTCCCTCGGAGCTTGGGGATCTAATCAAATTAAAGAATTTGTAAGATATGTTATTCATTATCATATCTATCTTTTATTATGTTTTTGCTTACATCTTTTTTTTTTATAATAAAAATCTTCATTTACTCTATGGTTCAGTTTAATAAATTTTTTGTGATTGCAGGTCACTTTCATCCAATAATTTTTCAGGAACTTTGCCATCAAAACTTGCAAATTTAAGAAACTTGAAAGAATTGTAAGATCATATTATTTTTCCTTTTTCAATGTACAGGTTTTACTGATGATTCAACACTAAAAAAACACGTCTCTTTTGCTATAATGCAGTTCAATAAGTGATAACAACCTTAGTGGACCAATACCAGATTTTATCCAAAACTGGACACACCTTGACAAAATGTATGAGGATTCATTTTTAAAATATTAAATCACTTGTTTTGGTGGTAAATATTTCCAATTTTACTTTCTCATAAATTGATTCTTAATTTCAATTTGTATTGATGAAGGGTAATGCAAGCTAGTGGGCTAGAGGGACCAATTCCTTCAGTCATTTCTGTTCTACAAAATTTAACTGATTTGTAAGTCATATGTTCTTTTAATTCATGTTAATGCAGTTTCTTCAGTTGTTGATTCAATAATCTACAATTTGAGAGGTTCATCCTTTTATTAGTTATCCTTGCTGTAATTTTGATCTACAGGAGGATTAGTGACATACATGGGAATCAATCAACTTTTCCTGATCTGGGTAAAATGAAAGGAATGAGAACATTGTATGTTAAATGCTCCTCCTTTTACAACTTCTGTTGATTAGAGATTCTACTAATGAATAATGTAGTGGCTAATTTGATTTTCTGTTTCAGGATTTTGAGGAATTGTAATATTTCTGATACAATCCCTTCAAATATATGGAATTTGGATAAACTTAAAATTATGTAAGTTAAAAGTTTTCCTTTAATCATTCATATAATACAAATTCTATGGTACAGAAACAGGTGTCATAGTACTGAAGTTGTGAAGAGCACTATGAGCTGTAAATGTTGCCCCCCATATTGATTTAATAAATTGGTTACTTCTTAGTTCAAAATTTGTTATAATTTCTGCAAATACAATATTCACTAGTACAATTAGAAACTATATTATGTCAAGAACATGTACTCATTGTCTTCTGATTATGGGCAGGGACCTCAGTTTCAACAAATTAAAACAACCCATCCCTAACAAAAGAACAGATATAGAACCCAAATACATGTAAGTCGTGTGATTCAAAATTTATTTATTTATTTTTTTGTATTGGGTTCAAAGCAAGTGTTTAAGGGTGTCATCAATTAGGGCTGCAAAAGGTACCCCTTTCCCTTTATCCAAAATTGAATTTGAAATTCATTGGCAGTTCTAATTTGACCCGTCACTTACATGAAGTTGGTTTGAATGCATGCTGTGTTTTCACTAAGCAGTCATATGTTCAAGTCTCATAGGAGACTATATTGGTTAGGCTGTCCAATGAGACTGAAGCCCAGCCTACCCTAGCCAGTCTTGGGCTGTGTTTTGGGCCCTGACCTACAACTGGTCCTAACTTTTAGGCCCAGTTTTTATCATTGCTGGTTATATGAAAATTTGTTTTTAATAATTTTATGATAAAAAATAAAGATAATAAGATGGAAAAAAGAATAACAATTTCACCAATGGGCTGGTCGAGCCTTAATGAATAAGATTCAATTTGGATGAAACTGGGATGCAGATGACATCAGATTGCAATCCAACCCATTTGCAGCCCTAACACCAACAAACCAAGTAATCAATTACTTGGTACTTACACCTACTCTGATTTCTTTGATTAGTTATCTAACTGGCAATATGTTCGAGGGAGCCATACCAGAGTGGATGTTGTCAGCTGGAGAACATATGTATATTTCGCAAATCTCAACTTGACCTTAATTTTTCTTTCTTTTTCTTACTTTTGTTGAACACACATATTCACAAACTTGAGAAATGGAACTTCTACAGTTTCCTTTCAAATAAATTAAAGGAATAAACTTTTGAATGCGATATTTTACTTGATTTCACATGCAGTGATCTTTCGTATAATAGTTTTACATGGGAAAGCCTTGGGCAAGAAAGTTGTATGGATAATATGTAAGAATGCCTCTGTACAAGTTTTTAGTTTCAATCAATGTTGAAATGATTTGTAATACTAATTTTTCTTTCCTTTGAATTTGTTCTTGTTGTTCCAAGAAACTTGTTTCGAAGCATGAAGCATAACTGGTAAGTCTGTTTTTTCTTTGAAGTTTTATTGTTAGATTCTATAAATAACTACAACAGCAGAAGGTTTCTAATTCTAAGAGGTAAGAACAGTACGTGATTCCTCATTGTCATTGAAGGGAATAGCCAAGCTTTTATTGGCTTATCTGCCCTTGCCTAGGGTAATTAATGAATTTGAAGGGTTAGGTCTGTTAAGGCTGTAGGGCCAATCCAATAGTGTTGAATTGGTCATGAGGCATCCGTTTGTGACAAGCCCCACAAACCCACAGGTTTAATTAACATACAGTACCTTGCCCTTGTGGGGGCTGAAGCCAAAATATCATATACAAGGTTTTGCACTGAGCATATTTGTATTTGCACTATATATAGTGCAAAACCTTGTATTTTATTTTTCTAAACCTTGTATTTGCACTGTGCTTATTTGATTTTCTACTCTTCTCAAATTGAGCCTAAAGAGAAATCTTTTCACCTCTAACACTATATTAAAAAAAAATCTTAATTATTTAGTTTACAGGTAAATGCCATACTTCTTTTCTAACATGTTCTTAATATCATTTTATAAGGGATGTCCTTCCATGTTCGAATTCCAGTTCCAAGTGTACAAAACGTAAGTATCTAGTTCTTGAGATAACATTGCCAACTATGAAAGTTTTTGCTTCTTGCTCCTAAATATAATTCTATAGCCAAGGTTCAAGTTATGACTTACAGTTGGTAAAGAAGTCTCTTTCTCTTATTGTGTGGATATTGCATAGTTTATCACTTACAGAAAAAAAATGATATTTTGTTTTAATTTTTAGTATTGATATTTATCAACATTTATATATACCATGCTTGTTATTTGCAGATTGGTCCTCATTACATATAAACTGTGGAGGGCCTGAGGTAACACTTGATGATGGAAACAAATATGAAGGAGATGAAAATGTAGGTGGTGCTTCAAAGTCATATTTTGCAAATGAACGTTGGGGATTCAGTAGCACTGGAAATTTCATAGGTGACAACAAAGAGGCAGATAATTTCATTGTTACAAATACATCAGTACTTACAATGAAAAATTACCAATTATACACAACAGCGCGCCGTTCTCCGCTTTCTTTCACCTATTATGGACATTGTTTACAAAATGGTAATTACACTGTGAGTCTGCACTTTGCAGAAATAGTTTTCACAAATGATAACACATTTAGTAGTCTTGGGAGGCGCCTGTTTGATATTTATATACAGGTATTGTTAATCATTCTATAGAAACTATATATGTTTATCTTCATGGTGAAGAATGGTTTAAGTAAATAAGCAAATTTTGTGTAGGGAAAATTGATGCGGAAAGATTTTGATATTGAACATGAAGCAGGTGGGGCTGGTAAAGAACACATAGAAAAGTATAATGCTACTGTGACAAACAATACTCTAGAGATCCGCTTTTACTGGGCTGGAAAAGGAACAACAATCATCCCTGCAAGGGGATACTCTTATGGTCCTCTTATATCAGCTATTTCTGTGGAACACAGTAAGTTACTACTAATACTACTACTAATTCCTTGGTTGTTTAGAACCAACAAAACAATTTTACTAACAGACTCCAATACCATATTTCTTGCAATTAATATAGAGTTCAAATTTTCAAACTGTGAGGAGGATGACCAAATTATAGTTGCAGGTTTAGAGAGTAGCTTAGTAGTTTCTGTTACTAATGTCATGCAGCACTGCCCTTCTACAGGTGTTATTGAAATTGAGCTACCTTCATGAAGTTTATAATTTGAATGGTTTCAAATGAAAACAACTAAATATTTACTAGAGCCAATTAAAATTGAAGGATTGAGAGGAAAATGTTTCTGAACTAAACTATTCCTAGATAGCTCCTTTTTTTGGAAGTGAAAGAAGCTGAAAATACAGCCACCCTGGTCCAGCCAATTCCAATTCATAGTTACTATACTATCATATATGATATGTTGTGGGAGCAAATCCTAATGAATAAAAAGTCAAACCAAATTCTAGTGCACATTTGCTTTTGGTTATTCTTCTTCACTCTCTCCTTGTTAGTTAAATTTTCATTATTTAATATTATGGAATATAGGTTTGGTCATTTTTTTTGGTAACTTAACATGGGATTGTTTGGTCATTCTTTTTTGACAGATTTCAAACTTCCTTCAGAAGATAAAACGAAGAAAATTGTGATAGGTGTTGCAATTGGGGCTTTTGTGTCAATCCTTATAATCTTGGTCTTGGTTGTTATTTGGTGGAAAGGCTATCTTGGAGGCAAAAACAGGAGATATAAAGGTTTGGTCTAATTCAATTGCACACATTTTACTCCCCCCTCCCCTTGCTACTCAAATCAAGTCCATGTTGGTCAATAATTGAAAATTTCAGAAGAGAAGATTTTATATGTTCTCTCCTACTTATTTTCTACTAAATTATAGTTCTGGAGGCTATTTTTATCTGTAGAGGGTGGTAAGGATTTGCACCAATCAAGGATAAAATTGTGCAATACTACCTGATCTGGCTCATTTCTGTGTTTGAGGATTACTACCCAAAGCATGAAAACTGGGCACTTTATCAGGGTCTTTCAACAACTAACTGAAAGCAGTCCAGTTTGTCTTGTTTATACATGCCAAAATGAAACCCATGTCCAACCATTACAATAAAAGGGAAATATGGCAGTTAAAACATTTAAGGAAAAGCAGCAGTAGTGATGAAATAAAAGGAAAGAGGCATTCTATGTGTAGGAAAAGTAGTGCAAAGTTAAGGCTCAGTTTGGAAGGAGTACAAATACAAAATGTGTTGAGTGTAAAACCTCATATTTTGTATTATTTCGTATGTATTTGTACTGTACATATTTGTATTTGTACTCCATCCAAACTGAGCCTAAATGTCAAACCCATATACCAGTTTTAGCATAAACAATTTGGGTCTCTCACAATTTTCTGGACATTTAGTATTTAAATTAACTAAAATAACATGAAATTGATAAATTTAAAGAAACATGTAAAAGTTTCTCTCAAGTGAACTCAGTTCAGTTTTCTGTCCTTTCTCTTTGAACATTTTTGGGTTCTGGCATTAACCAAAGTATGTCCTTCAGATGCAAAGCACCATAGTGATTCTTCGTTAATCAGCATTCTCTTACCTGGCTCCTTGGACAGATTTAAGAGGGCTAGATCTGCAAACGGGTTCCTTTACCTTAAGACAAATTAAAGCTGCAACCAACAACTTTGATGCAGCAAACAAGATTGGAGAAGGTGGTTTTGGATCTGTTTATAAGGTACTCTACTTAAACAGCTTATACAATGTTTGGTAAAATATCAGTTTGGTTTAAATTTTATGCCATTATTCCTTTTCAGGGACAACTATTGGATGGTACTTTAATTGCAGTTAAGCAACTTTCTTCCAAATCAAAGCAAGGAAATCATGAATTTGTAAATGAGATTGGCATGATATCTGGATTGCAACACCCAAATCTTGTTAAACTTTATGGTTGTTGTATCGAAGAAGACCAATTGCTGTTAGTATATGAGTACATGGAAAACAATAGTCTTTCTCGTGCTTTGTTTGGTAAGATTTGACTTATTTGCTTCAATGTGATTACTATTTTAAAAACAAAACTAAAATGCATCCCATAATTTTAGAACACAAATTACTGAATAAGAAGTTTTAGTTGACTGGACATTTATCTGGTATATGTAGGTCCAGATGATGGTCCATTGAAATTAGACTGGCCAACTAGACAGAGGATCTGTGTTGGGATAGCCAGAGGTTTAGCCTTTCTCCATGAAGAATCAAGACTCAAAATTGTTCACAGGGACATCAAAGGTACCAATGTACTACTTGACAGGGATCTAAACCCCAAGATATCTGACTTTGGGTTGGCCAAGCTTGATGAAGAGGAAAAGACCCATATCAGCACTCGAGTCGCTGGAACCATGTTAGTCATTACAATATCTTCCTAGCATGACTGATGGTGCATGCTAGTTCTACTACTTGAATAAGTGCTTTTCATGTTCAGTTAATGTTTCATGATCTTTTCTTGAAAACAACAAGATTATCTTAACATAAAGGTGTAATTATAATCTTTGATTTGTAGAGGATATATGGCACCGGAATATGCTCTATGGGGTCACCTCACCTTCAAGGCAGACGTTTACAGCTTTGGAGTGGTTGCTTTAGAAATTGTTAGTGGGAGAACCAATTCAACATATAGGCCAAAGAGTGATTGCATTTGTCTTCTAGATTGGGTAAGCTAGATTGTTTGTCCAGTATGCAGAAATTGCTTCTTGTTAAGACTTAAGATTACTATTGTATTTTAAGTTCCTTTCTATATGTTATTCTATTGTAATTTTTCTTATGTGCATGGCTATTGCAGGCCTTTCTTTTGCAGCAGAGAGAAAGCTTACTGGAGTTGGTGGATCCAAGGTTGGGAAGTGATTTCAACAGGCATGAGGTGGAAAGGATGATTAAAGTAGCTCTCTTGTGCATTACTGCATCTCCCACACTTAGGCCTAGCATGTCCCAAGTGGTGAGCATGCTAGAAGGCTCGATGGCCATCCAAGATGAGATTTCGGATCCAAGCATATTTGGTGAAAATTCAAGGTTTTCAGGAATAAAGGAATATTTCCAACAGATGATACTCCAGGATTCAAGTGGAGCCCAGACCCAGAATTTGTCATCTGAAGGGACATGGATCAGCTCTTCATCCTTATCTGTCCAGGATGTCTATTTAATCAATCCTCATTCTACATAGAGTAAGGTCAGAGCATTCATTAGGTGGCTATGTAAGAATCATCTTATAGGATAACAAGGGTTTACTGATTATTTTTACCGTATTCTGTATAATATATTACAAATGTACAGAGAGATCACAGATTCCTACTTTGAGCTTTAGTTGATAGGAAATAACATGGGACATGTGGTCTTCATACTCCAATAGATGGAGAAATTTTGTATCATGAACTAATTGATTCCTCATCTCTCAAAGACTGTGAGGCAGAGGGAAAATCGACATTTATTTTATAAGAGGAAAAATTTCTTCCAAAAACAGATTCGGATTCTATGTTTGTATGACAGAACATTTAGAATATTCCATTCATTGAAAAGCACTTGGAGCCTCTATTAGTGGGAACTAAAGGATGCATATGAAAGCAAAAAAGTGGAATTAAATGAAGAAAAATGCATAAAATTGATTGCCTAATAGCTTACACACTTGTGATCAGCATACAAGAAACAAACAGCAGAACATGCTTCCATTAATAACCAATCTAGAATATCCTTAACAGGGATTTCACTATTTAATTTTATCAGACCAAGTAATGTAGGATCCCATCAAATTTGTAACTCTATCTATATCTAATGCTGAGGACAGAGTATAAGATCAAGATAAACAATGGCAGAAAAATAACAGCAAAGCAAACTTTATGAGGTTGGTGTAAACCAGATCAACTGTTATGTGGTAAATAAAAGTAGTAGAAGGGGTGGAGCTAGGATTTTTTCTTAAGAGGGCCAAAAGCTAATAAACATGGATTTGGGGGGGGGGGGGGTCAATAGTTAATAAGCATGGATGAGGGTTCAAAATATTAGTGGGATATTAATGTGGATTGTGGGGATTTTTAACTCTGCCACCCCCTTGGCTCCGCCCCTAGGTAGTAGCACAATAAATTTCAAGGTCTGCAATTTTTTGTTTCCGTCTGTCATTGGCTACTTTTGAAAATTTAGTATCCATTTAGGGGGCATTCTTCTTTTGGATTTTGAGAGGGGGAAAGTTGGTCAATGGGATTTTGGTTCCTATTGACCAAGAATTCCATGTTCTTTTTTCAAATTTATGTGGGGACCTGGACCTCATTGGCTCGGTCAATCCCCCTTCCGCAAAAGGGCACATATGGATACTCACAGCAATTGAGTATTTCACCAAATTGATAGAAGCCGTCCCCTCAAAATGGGCAACCGGCGATTTTTGGCCCTATTCATCAAGGAGTACATCATTACAAGGTTTGGAATGCCCCAACACGTCATAACAGATAACGGGACAAAAAAAAAAAAAAAAAAAACAGCAACACTTACCCAAGTAAATTACATTTACCTAGGTAAGTAACTTACTGAAAAGTGAGCGGGCCTTAGTGGTATGTGCAACTGGAAGCTCTTATACAATTGGTGTACAGAAAATGTGATATTATGAGCTCGGATATGCACGTATTACAATTTTGTGTCACTTGTCCTCAACAAGCACAAGACACATGTATCCTACCTTTTCTTTCAAACCAAATACAACCTTCAAATATCCTATGTTTGAGAAAAAAGTGACATAAAACTGTAATTTTAGCAGCCTTGTTTGTTAGCAGCAGATCCCAACTCCTGTGGCACAACAAGACAAATAGAAAAATAAATAAAAGAAATGGACATAACCCATAGAACACAAGTAACTTATATGGTTTGGCAAGAGGCCAATGCCCACTAAATATGAGAAAAGTTCATAATAAAAGCAAAAACCCAAATGATCAAAAAAAGAACTCTTTTTCTAAGAAAAAAATTCTTTTAAACCTGTTTTTCTTGAGAGACACTATTTTGACACCAATCTTATACAACACAAAACACAAAAATAGAAATTGTGTAGAACTTAGAGACCTAATGGAGAACCTCCAATGAGGGACCAAAATTTATCAACGAAAATATACCCCAAAACATGCATTCATAAATGTACAAGGAACCATTTCCTTTCTTTTCAAGCAAAAAAAGAAAAGAACATTAATATTAAATTTTAAGTATGAAACTTCTCAATGAAAATCTATCGTCTGAATTCCGAGGTTGTACAAATGTAAAGCTATCATCGAATGTATACCAGATTAAGTCAGATTCCTTGACCGTAGATTTTACATTATTTGAGAGAGTTGATTACAAACTAGAATTATATATTGGTTCTTCCTCTTTGTATCTGATGCGGCACAATCCAGGCATTCCTAGCTAGTTGCTGACTGGCTCCTTGTTGGCGACGGACGGTACCTGATGTTTAAGTCAGAACGCAAGGGAAAAAGAAAAGAAGAGTGCAAAAGCTAAGAGTATAGGTCGTGCTTTATCACTGTGCTCGAGAGGTTAGCTCGTGAGCAAAGACGTATTCAGCTTTTAGAGTATGAGAGTGCCAAAGTCTGAAGATCCCTTTTCTCTTTTGCCTTGAGGGCTTTTATAGGGTCGTTCTTGTCAGATCGGGCGTAACCGCCACTGGGCCCCTGCCATAGCCGTTACCTTCCAGGGCTACACAGGTGGCTGTTGCAACGTATTCCTTGCTTGGATGAGTGACACGTCTCCAAAGGGCGGGCACGTCTCCGCCTGCTGAGAGACGTGGGTGCAGACTGTCGAAAGGACAAGGACTGCGTCGTCAGTCAAGGGATGTGGTGCAGTCTGATCGGTACAGCCTATCAGATAGAAGCTTCCTGAGGAACGCTCGCACTGCTCACTTGCGAGCTACTTTGTAGCGAGCTTAGGAATACTTCGGGGTTATCCTTATTAGAATTGGTCATTGGGATGACTTATTTGCTTGGGGGCTTGAGCGAGCTGGTTTCCCTGGCTCGCGACCTAAAGTTGCCTCGGAATATCTCCTTCGGGGTAGCTCAGGGAACCCGGAGCTCGTGTTGTAGCGAGTTCCTTCTTCGACGAGCTGCTTTATAGGCTCGTTACTTAGTCATTACCAGGCCACGATGCTGAGTTGTTGCTCATACTGAGTCGGGTCCACGTGTCATCGTTTCGTAGGTCGAGCCAAATCATCCTCCATCAATACCCAACACATATTAGCATGTTGCAATCATTCAATGGGTCAAATTAGAGGGTGGAACTATGTTGGAAAATGATATTGGGTCAACTAATGTGAATTCATGTAAGTGAACCTCCTGCAGCTCTCTCTCTCCTAAAATCGTGAGTGACATAAATTTGGCAGAGGACTTATAAATTTGAATCGGTTGAATTGGATTGATTGGGTCAAATGTAGGCGAGGATTAAAATATCGATATTAAGGCAAATCATATTTGCACTGGTGCATCAAGATACACGTGAATACACATACTGATGCAAACACAAGAGCTTTAAAATTTTTAGAACTTTGGGATGATAGATGACATCCTTTGATGCTAATAATCAGTCATATCGATATTTGGGATTTTGGGTATTGGGCATATCAATATTTTAATCATTCAATGCAGGTTGTGTTGAACACAAATGTATCCTTTATGGCTGTTGGTTGTTAAATTGGATGCATGGGTTACTGTTCAACCAAAACCCATTCATAATGGCTGGGAAAGTTAAGTAATCCATGTGTGCACAGGCACTTCCCTTTCTATCCAAGAAACATTCACTCATTAGGCTCCATGTGTTTGTAATGTGAATTTCATTTGCACAGATCTATATGTTCCTTCATTCTAATTTACTTTTGCTTCACATTTGACTTGCTTGTTATTTGAGCAGTAAAATGATGCGGTCCCCACTTTATATGAAAGAGAATGGAGATAGAAAGAAGGTTATTTGTTTGGAGTTTGGAGACGTAAAAATGGAAAGTAACTTTATACCAAAGAATCGATTAGGAGGAATGTGGTGCAAATTTTGCATCAGCTTTTTAAATGCAAAATTTGCATTGCCAGTAAATGCTAATGTTGCATGAGGTAGGAATGCAGGTCATAGTTATAAGAAAATACTGAACCAGCTGCAAAATATGTATCTGGTTCAGATTTGCACTGCAAATTAACACACAAAGCTTTAGTAAAAGGAGGAAAACTTCATTACAAAGATGGATAAGAAAGCCACTTCACAAATGTCCCCACCATGTTCATTTGACCATCTTTGAAAGAGATTATAACTGTTTGAGTTCTCTCATCCCAAATGTTTGGCGTTTCTCACAAGATCTCACATAATTTTAGCAGATCTTAGCCACAGCCACCCCACAAAACCAAACCGAGCTGGTTAGGTTCAACCCAGGGTAGTAAACCAAGTCCTTTGATTATTGGCTAAACTCAACTTAAAACATTCTAGATGATTCATCAAGAAGAAAATAATATAAATAGGGGCCCCATGCCCAAATGGGGACCCAAGACCCAAATACAGATGGATCGGGGATTCAGATATTCTCTCTCCTTCCTTCCCTTCTCTTTAACACCACCAATATTTTTTCTTCTAACAGAGAAATATGGGGGCATGACCCCTCACTCGAGGGTACATAGTACATAGTGTAGCCCCTCTAAGGTCCACCAATTTATATCTTCCCCATGTTCATCCTTTTACACTTGGCATCTCTGCAAAAAATGGAGGTGTGGGATAAAACCTGCAAAACCACAGCCTCACCGTGGTAAGGCTAGTAGACCTCATGTGCGCCTTACTCAGTCTCCACTAGGGGTGAGCAAATGGGTAGGTTCTACCCGGAACCGAATGGAACCAACCTTGAACCAACCCTACCTGATCTATTACAAGGTAGGGTTTGGTTCCAAATTCTTGGAACCAGCCCCCACCTAGGTCGGTTCCAGGGTCTAGGGGTTTACCCTATCTGAATCGATCCGATGAACCGGCCTTGATTGCCCTTTGGTGGAACCGGCCTTTGAATTGAACTTTAAGGATGTGAAGATTTGAGCCCAAGCACTCATGGTTACAAAAAACCATGGTCTCACTTGACCATCTAGTTACTTAAGCGATTTGATCATTTGTTTTCATTTTAATATTTGTATGTGTATAATAAATAATATAAGAGGTAATATTTACAAAATTTAAATCCTAATGATGAAATTTCAACCATATATTAATATATTATAATAATCTACATATTAAATTACATAATTTAATCAATAAAGATAATATAAGTTTTAAACTATATATTATCATTATTAAAAATCAAGTTTTTGAAGGGCATGTTTCATTCTTTTTTCTTGAAGGGGGAGAATAAAGAAAGAACAGGTTCCATGGGTAGACCTTGGAACCGCCAAGGCCAGAACCAACTTTCACAGGGTAGGTTTTGGTTCGAAAAGCCTAGAACCGACCCCTACAGGTTAGGTTCTAGGTTTTGCCAAGGAACCGAATCGAATCGACCCATGCTCTCCCCTAGTCTCCACCCTGATGTAGTTCATGGTTGTGCAGTTACTTTAGTAAAAGGCTGCGAGGAGATGTACAATAAAAGCTCTATTTTTTTTATAAGCAACTGAATATGTATTAAAAGATGCTCCACCTACTAAAAAACAAAGTAGTAGGGCATAGAAACAGAGTACAAAGGAAAGAAACACCCCTGAAAAACACCCTTCAATAGTGTATAATAAAAGCCTATTAAATGGCATATGGGAGGGCTTTCATGTTGTGGCTTTTGGCTTTGCAAGGTGAGGTCCACTTGGAAAGCCTATAAGATATATTTGATAAAAGTAAAAATCTATATAGCCAAATTGATCATGATCACAAGTATTGAGATGGTTTTCCCTCAAGCCTTTTCCATTAGCTTCAAAGAAGCTAAACAATAGTATTACCCTTACCTGTTTTAACCCCCAACTTAAACTACCCAAGGGCCCAAGCCATAGGTAGCTACCAAATCTTTTGACTTTAGATTTTGTACTATCAAAAAACAAAAGATAAAAAGAATCTTTTGCCTTTTGACTCTATTAGTAGATGTGCATGTGCATTATATGTAGAAAATGATGATGATGATGATGTTGATAATCTCCTTGTCACAATTCATATAAAAAAGATACCTAAGTGAATCTATGTAACTAAGGGACTATTCACATTTCCTCTTAATTCTTATATCTTAAGAGGAATATTTTAACTTTAAGAGAAAATTGGTTGTTCATCTCCTCTTATCTCTTATCTCTTTAAGTATAATCATACAACTTTTTATTTTCCAATGATACCCCCAAAAAGACAAACAAAAACTCTCATATATGGGATGAAAATGGATATTTGATAATTTTCAGAATTCAGAACAACATTCTCTACGTTCAAAGTTTAGAGAAAAGAAAAGTTCACCAATACCAATATACCTCTTAATGTAATTATTGCACTTTTAGATATCATACTTTAGAACAAATGAACAGGTCCTAAGATAAATAATTGTATCATGGTATATAGTGGATTTTTGTGCATTTCAACTTGAAGACTTGCTTTGAATCTTGCTACTTTTAGCTTATATTAAAGTTTAAGTCATAGTTGAACTAGATAACTAGATTAAGGGTCCATTTGGTTTACAGTCAGAATTGGAATGGTCTATTCCCATAATATGTTAGGTTTAGATAGGAATGATAATGGGAATTGAAATCAATAAGATTAATATTTCATTTCCAAGGAAGGGTCAGGGAATGACCATTCCCTCAAATGGGGGAATGCCATTCAAGCAAGAATGGAAATGGGATTCCGATTCCATCCAACCAAACAGTTTGGAAATATAATAAGCCCATTCCAATTCCAATTCAGGACCGCTATTCCTACAAATAAAGCGGGGCCTAGTTGATCTATCCTTTTACTTAGATTTTTGGGTTTGGTTCATCCCAAACCACCCTTTTTTTATGTAAAAAAAACTTTGACTTTGTCAACAACCCAATTGCATGGTTAAACCACTAACCCATTTGACTTGGTCTATGAGTCATGGGTTAGACATTAATTATCTTTTTTGTATGCTTATCCATTTTCATCATTTATAACAATATTTATCATTTATCACTCATTTATTTTGTTTAATATGATGAACATATAATATTAGAGATGTGCTCAAAGGTTTCTATAAAATTTATGTTTTTTTTTTATATTATTTTTATATTTCTATCTATTTTTAAATTTATATTATTTCATGAGGGGAGTTGAATTACCAAGGTGTTTCATACTAGAGCCATCATTTCTCCAAGGTGCTTCCAACATGTGAGCACTAGGCATTTTGCTCTCTCCCTCATTTTTTTTTTTCTATTTGGACTCTATTTTTTAGAAGGCTAGTGAGAAAATGTCGTTGTTGAGAGTTTCTTGCATTGGAAACAATATTTTCATCTTTTTGCCTATGTGGTGCCTAATGGTCTTTGATTGGCACAAAATAACAGTATAAAATGTGCACAAAAGCCAAAGCTAATTTACCAAATAGCCTTCGTTTTATCTTAAAAAACTGCAATGATACCAAACATCTCCGAGGGAGTCAAATTCAGAAGTAGCTAGAGATGTTTCAGTCGAAGAAAAGCCCATAAACACTATAGAATATAGATAACTGCTTTTTATAACAGTATTCATACAGACGTAGATTAGAACAGAAGAATTCTGTTATTCGCTCCCCATCTAAGAACTTGGTTTATGATATCGTCAAAAAAAAAAAAAAAGATCTAAGAACTTGGTAATAGAGATGTTAAACAGATTCCAATCTGCAGCAAAAAAGCGCCCCTTCAAATGAGGGTCCCTCACTGAACCAAAACGGCAAAACCCTCCAATTTGAAGGAAGTAAGCATGGTAAGATACTACTCCAGGATCAGCACATTTCACAATGTGATAACGACATAACCCTTGTCGAATCTAGACCGCCTAGAAAACTTGGTAGGACCATCCTACTAGGTCTCTCTCTCTCTCTCCCTCCGAGTATCACAGATCACGGCGAGTGAGGTGTCGTTACAGTTCAAACTTTCCTCATCTGATACTACAAAATCCGTGCAAGAAATATATACGAAAATGCAAATTTGGACTCTCTCTCTCTCTCTCTCTCTCTCTCATTTCCTTATAAAAAACCATTCATTCTTCCTCTCCAAACACACAACCACGTAAAAGTGCAAAACCCATCTCTCCATCTGTTTGTTTATCTTCTTCTGGTGGGTATCCAGAACTGATCGAGATTGGATAGATGGGTCTCTGGTCCCATCGCAGTTCCTCCTCTGCAGCTTCTGTTGCTTTACTGCTGTTGGTCTGTCTTCTCCAGCATACCAATGCGAATGATGATGGGCAACTAATCAGCAACAGATTAAAAGGGGCGAATGGCTGCAATTACTTCCAAGGCAGTTGGGTCTACGATGATTCCTACCCGCTCTACAATTCGTCGCAGTGTCCTTTCCTCGAGCATGAGTTCACCTGCCAGAAGAACGGCCGGCCGGATCACATGTATCTCAACTATAGATGGAACCCCACTGTTTGTCACTTGCTAAGGTAGATTTATTTCTTTTCTTCTTCTTCTTCCTATTGTTTAGAGTTTAGCCCAATGGTGGGATTTTTGGGCCGGGCTTCAACTTCAGGAGGAGGGTCAGACAGACAGACACCGTTGCTTGCTGTTGCTGACACCTGAGTTGTTGCTCTATCCGGACTCCGGAGCAGTGAGACAGAGGAACATCCTTATGGGCTGGACCAATCCAAAATTTACCCTATTTGTGGGCCTACCGTGAAACATTTTAACTTGGGCCAAAGAGGGTGGTCTAAATCCAACCTGAAAAAGTCCGGTTTCGTTGGTTCGGATTGAAATTCCTATTCTAGGATTGAAAAGTATAAATTAGAATTGACTTTGGATTGGATTAGGGTTGAAGGCTTCATATTTATATAAATATTTATTTATGTATATAATTTGTAGCATGTATCATATATGTATATAATATACAATTATACATCCATAAATGCATGTCTGTATGTCTGTCTTTCCAATAAAGCTGAAACTGAATTTACTTCAACCTTAACATTTGACAAAATGTAGAGAAATTGACCCAACCTGAACCCAACAAGAGCCTAACCCAATCCCAAGGCAACCCAACTCGAAACATTGGGTAGAATTAAGGTTGACCTCAACCCGGCCCAACTCAGTGCAACTTATTATAAACTTTCTTTTTTTTTTGTACATTTTATGGACTTAGATTAGTAGTTACATACAAATTCTGAATGAAATTATTCGATATTGAAGGTTCAACGGTGAGGATTTCTTAAGGAGATTGAGAGGGAAAAGCATCATGTTCGTAGGGGACTCGCTCAGCCGGAACCAGTGGGAATCACTGACGTGCTTGCTCCACACTGCAGTCCCACACGCCAACTACACACTCCAGCGACAAGACGCCCTCTCCAACTTCACTTTTCCGGTTGCTACCTTGCTTTCCTCTGAAACATCTCCATTAATAAGTAATCAGTGTTTGTTAGAACCGGAAAGCTCACTGGGTCACCGGTTCTTCAGTTCAACCACTGGGTCCCATCAGAGTCAGAATGTGCTAACACAGAAAAGTCCAGACACATTGTTGATTGTCCAGTCCATTTACACCAGACCCCAAGACAAGAGCCCATCATGAACGTCAACCACTCTTGCATTGAAAAACTAAACATGAAGACGTTGGCCTTTGGGCTGGGCTGGGCCATTTTATAATCTCATCTGTTAAATGCGACAAGGATCATGTGGGGCCCGCGAAGTTTTAGTCTCTGCCTGATTGGGGCTTGTTGAAGGACTTCTTCGGCCTTTGACTGAGCCACTTGATAATCTCATTCTCGTCGGTTAAATGGGACAAGGTCACAAGGGATCATGTGGGGCCCAAGTTTTTTTTTGTCTTGTATTGGCCCACGTGGCAACTTGAAGCAGTATGTGTGCCTAAGCAAGTTGATAAAATGTGTTGCAGGAGTATGGAGTTTCAGTGATGCTGTACCGCAATGTGTATCTGGTAGACATTGTAAAAGAGAAGATTGGCCGAGTTCTGAAACTCGACTCGATCGAGGGAGGCAAGACATGGAAAGGCATGGATATGTTGATCTTCAATACATGGCATTGGTGGAACCGCAGGGGCAGCATGCAGCCGTGAGAACTAATCCTGAAAGCCTTGGGATTATTGATTTATGACTCAGTTTGTTTGAGTTGATTGGTGAAATGAATCAAATAACAGATGGTGGTGATGAAGTGTTTTTTGTGTTGCAGATGGGACTTCATTGAAGTAGGGAACAAGATTTACAGAGACATGGATCGTATGCTTGCTTTTGAGAAAGCACTTCTCACTTGGGCTGGATGGGTCGACTCCAACATTGATCCACTGAAGACTAGAGTCTTCTTTCAGGGTATTTCTCCATCCCATTACAAGTAAGCTTCTCCGACCCTTTATTAGAGCTCTCTGTTTTGTTTGCAGTGCAAAATTGAAAATTTTAATTCGGTTCAGTTTTGCTTCCTTTTGTCTGTAATTATGATTTGCACTCTTATTTTGTACAAAATTTACACCACATTCTTCCTATCTCCATTATCTTTCATGTAAAGTGAATGCAAATATGTAGAGTGTAAAACAGCCCATATAAATTATAAAATTGGGTTAGTTTTGCACTGACAAATTTATCTTCTTATTTAATAGACTTTTAGCTGTTATGGGAAACTGGATTCATTCAGAGAAAAGTCCATTCGTATAGCCATCATAGCCTTGCATTGAGAATATTTTCCCATTAAATAAAACACAGAAGTATGGAGACATTCCCAATGAAAGGTTGTAAAGGCTGTTCGAAGACGAGCAGACCTTGCTCTCACTGAAGCCGACCTCCTGTTATGAATGCAAACACAAATTCCAATAAAGCATATGCCTTTTTTTATTATAAAAAATCCAATTGAATGCAAATTTATTTCTTTTTTATTGATGTATATTTACATCTTATTATCAATGCAAATATGCATTGGAAAATATATTTTCTGTCATTTATCCATGTATAAATACAATGTTGTCAAACATAAGCAAAAGTGAATCATACTGCAAATTTACCCTGTAACTCAGAGAATTTACAGTCAACCTATTTCAACTCCCATGCATTTAGACCACTGAGTATGAAATTTTAATTGCAAACATGAGGTATTGACGTATTGTCATATATATAATGGAATGGATGGATGCCTTGAAAGTGCCAAGTATGCTAGGTGATTTTATGGATATGTTTAAGAGGGAAATCAGGATTGATTTGTGTTATGTAAAGCTTAACAACTAATCCCCTCTTAAAAGTGCCAAGTATGATTACGTTTGAGAAGGATCATCAAACATCCACTGTTTGGATGTGCTTCTGTTTTTGAGCTTTGCACCATGAAAAACAAAAATGAGCACACAATTGTTTCGAGTCTTCGGTAAGAGTTGATTTTAAAATCATAACAATCTGAGGCTAAAATACTATTAAGCCTTGATAAAATCATAACAATCTGAGCCAAAGTACTTTTAAGCCCCAAAGCATGCATAAAGCCTAAAATTGATGTTTTTTGCTCTTAGACTTTAAAAGCAAAATCCTAAGGTTTATAGAAACGCTAACATATTACATACTTTTGACTTTGAATCTCAGACATGCATAAAGCCTTGCTTTTCAGTGATATGGGCATTCTGTCATAGGGACAGATTTTCTAGAGTTTTACTAATTTATTGTGTTTGGAGATAAGCTTCAGGATTTATGCTTTTAAATCCAAAGAGCTAGCATATATAAATCCCCAAATTTAGGGCCTGTTTGGGAGAACTGAGCTGATGAAGATTCAGCTAAGCCGGTTCAACTGCTAATGAAGTTCTGGACAAGGCATTCAAAGAGGCTGCAGCAGCCGATTTGGGCTGTCTATGTTGGGGTGTGGGACCCACCTTGGAAAGCCAAGAGCCACTATACTTCAGAGTTCAGCCGCCCTCCCAAGCATGCACTTAGGCTTTATGCTTTGGGGCTTAAAACCGCGTTTTGCTTTAGATTATTATGCTTTTAAAAACAACTCTTACCAATTAAACGTTCAACACACACATTAATTGTCTCGTTTTTGTTTTCCATAGGCCAAAGTTGAAAAGCAAAAGCATATTCAAACTGAGGGCCCATTTTTGTTTTCCATACGAAGCAGTACTGAAGTTGGTGTCCACGTACCATTACATGCATCCTCGATCGTTGCTCTGAAACTATATAGCTAGAATTGGATTTCATAATCAAATTCATGTATTGCTATATTTGTTGACCTCCAATTGTTTTCCTATGTCCTCTTATGACTGAAACAGAGGCACCGAGTGGAATGAGCCGAATAAGAAAAACTGCCTTGGACAGACGCAGCCTGTGAATGGGTCTACAAACCCAGGACCAGGAGCTTCACCTCCGGCCTTAGATGTGATCAAGAATGTGCTGAGGAAAATCTCCAAACCTGTCAATCTGCTTGACATTACTGGCCTTTCGCAGCTGAGGAAGGATGGCCACCCATCTATCTATGGCTTTTCTGGGAAAGAGGGAATGGACTGCAGCCACTGGTGTCTGCCTGGTGTTCCTGATACTTGGAACCAACTTCTATATAATGCTCTTATACATTGAATTGAAGAAAAGAAATAGTAATTATTGGATTAAACATCAAAATAGTATATTTTAAAAGGGTGACCATTATAGATTATATATTCCATATTATATCTAAGTACATGATATTATTGATGTTTCATATATGATTTATGTATACCATTTTCTTTTTCTTTCTTTTTGTTCTTTTTAAGATATTTAGTATTACTAAATTTATTTGCAGATAAATGCAGACTCATTTGCAGAAATATTGCAAAGCAACTATAAATTCAAGTCACCAATCGTAAGCAAACAGGTTTAAGATTCCAATTAATCTAAAATTCAAGCCAACCATGCATCCATACCTAAGAGTAAGGGTGTCAATGGATCGGTTTTGAATTGGACCCATCCAGTCCAAAATCAAATTGGACGGGCCAATAAGACATATCAGATTGAACCAATTCAATTCAAAATGTTTATTAGATTGGATTGAACTTGGTCCGTCCATAATAAATTTATATTGGATTGGATTAAGTTAATATCTGGTCTATTGATATAATAAGATAAGAATATAAGTGCCAATAGACCAGGTTTGGATTGAAATCAATCTAAATCAAAGACAAATTTGAACAGATTGAATGGTCCAAACATTGAATTAGATCGATCCAGAATGAACCAAAATATTCATTGAACTGGATTAGACTTGGTCCATTTATAATGGACTCACATTGGACTGGATCGGAATGGACCAAATCCAGTCCCATTGACACCCGGCCCCTACCTAAGAGGCTTAGACCCACAAACAATGAAACAACCAAATGTTAGAAGGAGATTTTCTATAGAATGGAAACTAATTTTGGCAAATTATTCCAATAATTTTATTAATTTTCTATTATTCAGAGTTTGTTCTTTTTTTTTTGTAAATTATTCAGGATTCAAGTACCGTATTGATTTTTCCTTTTTTTTTTTTTTATATTACATACTACACATTACAGGGGAATAGGGAGTGGGGGAGAGCAGGGTGTATGTGAGGCACATTGGCCATAAACACCATATTGATAAAGTCATCGATATATAGAAAATTAAAAACGCTTTTTTGTCTTAATTTTTCATTTAAGAAATTTAAGGCTGTATTTGGTTTGATAAAAATAAGAAACAAATAAAAATTTGAGGAAAGGTTCTTCAGAAATTTCGTAAAGAACTTACCCTCAACCTTTTATTTCTCTTATTTTCCATAAAATCAAACATAGCCTAGCCTGCTGTTTATTTTTCTTCCCGGGTGTCACTGTTTTTGCTTGACTTAAAGTGGTAACCTCCCTGCCCCCGGCCCCCAATAACCAGACACATATAAATTAATAAATAAATAAAACAAAACAAAATTACTTATTAATCACACATATAGCTTCTCTAGCATTTATGCTTTTCAACCTCTATTTATTAGCTTCTCTGTTTGATTATAATAGTAATGAAATTTGAAAACTGAAGCACTTTTCAACCTTTAACCCAGTTAGTGTGACTACATGTTTGTTCAGTTTGCGTGCTACTAATTTCTAATCTTATGTATTTTGTTTTTTTTCCATTATTAATTTACAATTTCTCAATTTATATGTAACTAAATAAGTTATATTTCATTTGCCTACATGTTTTTTAATTTATATATACGAACATTACTGAAATTATCTTTATGCCTTCTCGTTATTCTTTTTTTTTTTTCTATATATTTTAGTCTTAGGCCTGATCAATTCTTCATTCTATTATGCCTCAACTACATCTTTAATTGCTTAATTATTAAATCCCGCTGCCACCAGGGGTTTGGGGGGGTTACAGGAAAGGGGATGGGCTACCCAACAAGGGGTAGCCCCATGAAGCGAAAAAAAAAGTTTGATTTTCTAAAATGCTCACAATTACTCTAGTAAGTACTGTACAAATAAGATACTTTTAAAAAATCAATAAGGCTCTATTTAGATCTGATCCAGATACAAATTTTGCACTCAGTTTAAACCCGCATCAATTTGTTTGCCATTAGGGAAATTGTCTAAGACTCATCATGGGTTTTCAATATTTCCCTTAAACTCACCACAACTTTTCAAAATGTCTAAAACTCATTATGTTAGTAAAGTTTTATTTTCCAAAATTCACCTTCTGTTAGTGCACCATTTATGCTTCTTAACAGAGGTATCCATGTCAGCATAAATAACAATTTTCATGATCAAATTACCCTTGAATGGCGAGTTAGAGGAAAAATGGTCTTTTTTAGTTTTCAATTTTCTTTCTTTTTTGCATTTTTAGTATTTTGTTATAATTTTCAATGTTTTTTATAATTTCTGGTTTTTTTATTTTTTATTTTTTACAATCTATAAAATTTCCTGTATTTTTTGTTATTTATTTGTAATTTATGTGTTTTTCTATAATTTTTGGTATTTTTTCTACAATTTTTATTTTCTGATTTTGTTTTTCAATTTCTATAGTTTCTATAATTTGAAAACACTTTTTTTATTTTGTTTGCAATTTTTATAATTTTTTATATTTTTTTGTATTTTCTATATTTTTATGTATTTTATATTTGAAAATATTTTTTTGAAATTTTCCTTTTTTCATGTCTAAATATTAAAATGGTAATATATTAACACCTATTAATTTATTTTGTATATATTTTATATTTTTCTATGAAGGTTAAAATAGTAATATATTAACACCCATTAGTTTGTTTAATGTCAAGTTGGTGACATGGTGAGTTTTAGACATTTTGAAAAGTTGTGGTGAGTTTAAAGAAATGCTGGAAGTTCATGGTGAGTTTTGGACAATTTCCCTTGCAATTATGATTTATATTTCTACTTGTTTCAAAATTTTGCATCTAAAAGCCTAATGCAAAATTTGCATCACCTTCTTTTTATCTTAATTAATTAACAGTCTACTTGTTTAATGTCAAGTTGGTGACATGGTGAGTTTTAGACATTTTGAAAAGTTGTGGTGAGTTTAAAGAAATGCTGGAAGTTCATGGTGAGTTTTGGACAAATTCCCTTGCAATTATGATTTATATTTCTACTTGTTTCAAAACTTTGCATCTAAAAGCCTAATGCAAAATTTGCATCACCTTCTTTTTATCTTAATTAATTAACAGTCTCATAAAAGTGGGGACCACATCACTTTGCTCCCTAACTTACTCCAATCTCAAACAATTTGACCTTCACCTTGCCTCCATTCTCTTTCACATGAAGTGGAGATCACATCATTTTACTTGCTGCTTTTTTTTCTTCTTTTTCAATAAACAAGATATGAAGAAAAAGTAAACCAAAATTTAATTTGCAACCCCCTGCACTTACACTAATGCAAATGACACAGTACAAACAAAGTCTAGGGTTCAGTTTGGGAAGAGTGCAAAACCTTGTATTCGGTATTTCTAAACCTTGTATTTTTATTGTACATATTTGTATTTCCACTCTTCTCAAACTCAGCCTAACTGGTCATCTTTAAAAATAGCAAATTAGTACTACCTTATTATACCTCTTAAAATCCTTTTAAAACATAATCTTTATATTTGACCCTTAATAATTTAACTAATATTATTTGATATATTTATACGGTGCTTAAGGCTGTTTTTGTCTGCAGTGCAAATCTAAACCTTGTAGAAGATCTGCACTTGATTTAGTTTTGCATCTATTTGTTTATAATTGTAATTTGCATTTTTTTGTCTCATAAACTTCAATTTTTCAAAAACCAGTGCAAAATTTGTAACACCTCCCTCCTACATCAATTCTAGACCACATCATCTTGCTTCTTACCAATTAACCCTCCTCTCTCCATCCTATTTTATATTTTACTTCCTATAGTACTCCCGCAAACAAACTGAACCTAAAGATTAATTGAAGGTAAATATTAAAATATAATAATTAACAACAATTTAAGGCAAATCAACCAAACAAGTTATACAATGCAAATATACAATTACACTGAGTGGCATGATTTTCAAAATCAGATTGGACTGGACGGTCAAACCGGAAAAACCAGGAACCGGTTAGGTGACTGGTTCCAATTTATTTTTAAAACCGGGATTTCTCAAAAAACTGTTGATTTTGGTCAACAAATTGCTGACCCAAACAGTAACCGTTTGAACTGTTCGAACTGTTCAAACGGTTTTGACCATTTTTTATTTATTTTTATTTGAACGATCGGACCATTTGACCCAATAACCGGACCCTGACCGGTTCGATCTGGGTCGATTTTAAAAACCATGCTCAGTGCCAGTGGAGTTCCATTTAACCCTTAATTTATTATTTTATTCTTTATTAAACCCTTCTCCCAAAGAAAGAACCTAACTCAGCTGCACTTTGAGATTCGAGAGAAAAGAAAAATGGAGCAAACAAATCTGACTTTGCTTGGAAGGATGAGAACCATACAATTTTGCACCATGTAATGATGAGAAACTTCCTTTACGTCACGACAGAAGCAGAACCACATAAACAGTTTCGCTGTTCCCCACTACCCACAACAAAATATGTATATATGTGTATATATATTCCTTCTCTAGTTGTCTTCATCAACTTAACAAAACCAAACTCAACCCACGTCCTTCCTCCCTGTTTCCTCCTTCCTCTCACCTCCCATTGGTTCACATTCTACTGTTTTACTTCTAAGTTACTGCAATGAGATCTCATCGATCAAGAGCTCATTCTCATTATATTACACTGAAAGCCTTTCTCCCTTTCTGAGTTTCTTCTGTTCACCACTTTCAGTGTTATTCTCTGCTCTTGCAGTCTGAAAATCAAGTAATATGGGAAATGGGTTTCTTATCTATAGCTCAGTTTTTGCTGTTGTTTTGCTAATTTTATCATATGCCGAGCAAACGAGTGCAGAACGTGAACACATTGATAATGTAGACAGAATAAGATCAGCTGGATGTGATCTCTTCCAAGGGAGTTGGGTGTTTGATGATTCTTATCCTCTTTACAACAGTTTGGATTGTCCATTCATCGATAAGCAATTCGACTGCCTGAGGAATGGGAGGGCTGATAAGCAATTCCTCAAATACAGATGGAAGCCCAACGCCTGCGACTTGCCAAGGTAAGGCCCCTTCTAACCCATTCACCACCTCTCAGAAACACTCTCACTTCTGCTCACTTCTTCTTCTATGGATTTTGATTTAGTCAGGGATCACTTGGCCTTGGGAAGCCATCAATAATTGGAATCTATTTTAGATTTATGCCCCACCTTGTATTTTCCCATCAGTCTGATCATCTGATAACAGTCCAATGGTTGGTTACTTAGAAGCAGCCCTGAAAGCTGAAACACCCCCCACCCATCTCAAAGAAGAAAGAAAAAGAGCAAAAAGAAGAAAATCTGAGCTAGGGATCTCTCCTTGAAATCCGACCCTTTTCTCTTTATCATTGAGAAATGGGAATGTGGGCATAATAGGATAAAAAAACAAACCGGACAGGATGGACCGGCTGACCCTGTACTGATAAGCCCTTAAACGGTTCGAGTGAATTCAAAAGCCGACGTTGGACGAATTTGGATTCTGATGTTGTAAACTGATGTTAATTTTATGGTGTAGATTCAATGGAGAGTATTTCTTAAGAAGGTTTGAAGGGAAAAAGATCATGTTCGTGGGGGACTCGCTAAGCCTGAACCAGTGGCAATCACTGATATGTATGCTTCACGCTGCAGTGCCACAAGCAAAGTACACGCTAAGGAAGATGGGCACTCTCTCCAACTTCACATTGCCGGTTAGTCCTTAGCTTCATTTCGTTCAGTTTTAGAATTTCAATCCTTTGTTTGGATGGATCCCAAACGAAATGGAAATACGTTTGATCATTCAGTTATAGGCTTATAGCCTAGAGTCCCTAGACCAGACCTGGGTGAACCGGTTTACCGGAATTGTCATGTTAAAACCAGACTGGGTTGGCCCCACATACCAGTTACCAAGGCACTTGCGGGCGTTTGCCAGGAGTATAAAAAGTGAATGCAAATTTGTTCAAATTGAAGAATGCAAAACTAATTTTTTTTGCACTGATAAATTGATAGTGTGTTGTCTGGTTTTCAATAGGGGTGCAATTTGGGCGGGTTTAGCGTTGGGTTTTTGTCAAATTTTGAACAGATCGAACCCAAAGCCTAGTATATAAATGCTAACTTGAGCCAACCTGAGTTGCACCCCTAATTGTGATGGATGCAAATGCAATTCTCAAGGCTGGAACCATCTATATATATTGACCAACAACTTGAGTGTATATTTTGCTCCCATTAATGGTTCAGCCTGAGTACAAATTCGCTTCACTTTTTGCATTTGCATTCTCAACAATTATTTTACACTCCTAAAGTCCTAACCAATTAAAAGTAGAAAAATAACATTCTTACCAAATGCATCTTTTGAGATCTTGGTGTGCTTTTTATTTGCTTTGACCGCTCTAAGATAGACCAACTTGGAAAGTGTAGATGTGGGGCACAGTCTGAGTCTGCCCATTGGCCAAGGTTGGACCAACTGCATCCTTGGCTAGTTAGACTAACCTTTCGCCCTGGCAAAAGACCAGTTCCTTCATTAATTCTCTTCTTCACTCCCCTTGAAAGAGTCCGGATTTCCATCAGAGGCCATTTTCTTCGTCGAAGGCGAAACGAAGCAAGCTTAGCTATAATTCCGCAGGATATTAATAATATAAGAGAAATGGCAAGTTGGCAACCCTGTTTTGGACACACTAAGGGCCCGTTTGGCTCGTGGGAATAAGGGTTTGGAATTGGAAATTCTAATTCCAATTCCAACTGTTTGGTTGGATGGAATTGGAATTCCATTCCTTTTTTCTGGTGGAATGGCATTCCCCAATATGAGGAAATAGTCATATCCTCTCCCTCCTTTGGAAATGAAATCTCATTCCAGCTTATTCCAATTAAGGGTGAGCATTATTCGTTTAAAACCAAAAAACCAAGCTGAAAATTTCGGTTTCGGTTTTTTCGATTCAATTTTTGGTTATTTTGATTCGGTTATTTTGGTTTTGTAAAATTTTGGTTTCCATTTTGATTTTGGTTTTTAGGTTTACAAATCCGGTTAACCGAAAAAACCGGATTAACCAAACTTTATTGTCTATAATATATATTAACATATAATGCATATATAATATGTATAAAATATATTATATTATATTATGTATTAAAGTATATAGTTTATTATATACATTGTATAATATATTTTTTAATATATGTATATATATATATATATATATATATATATATTAAAATATATATAGAGTTGAGACTCGGTTTTAACCGAAATAACCAAAAATTTAACCGAAAATTTCAGTTTTTCAATATTTCAGTTGCAGTTTGGTTTTTTATTTAAAATTTTCGATTTATTTGGTTTGGTTTTTAACCAAATAAACCATTTGGTCACCCCTAATTCCAGTTCCTGTCTGAACCAAACAAACTATGGGAAGAGATCATTCCAATTCCAATTCCAATTGTGAACTAAACGAACCCTAAACTTCTTTAGTCATGGAGTACAATTGGGTGGGCTGGGCTAGGTTTATGGTAAACCCAGGTCCAGCTGTAAAATTTGGGCCCAAGGCCCGATCTCAATGTCAAACCCGACCTCAACCCGGACCCAATTTGTACTGAAATTTGATACACTCAGTCTTGGCCTGGGTTTGGATTGGTTAATGAGCCCACTTTAAAATTTGACATGATATGTGCATGTCAAATACATATCTATATATGTATGGATGGATGTGTATAGTGATAGTTGGATTGGGCTTAGGTTGGAATAAGATTGGGTCAGATATGGGCTACCTAAGGGATATGAACCCTGGCCCAACCCCCCCCCCCCCAAAAAAAAAAGGACACAAAGTCTTAGACCCAGGTCCAGGCCGAGGACGGAAAATCCAAACTAGTCCATATAAAATTGCAAACTGGGTCAGTCCAAACTAGGGTTAGGCTCACCCAAGTTGCACCCCTACTTGGCTGCTTTTCTCTCCCTATTTTTCTTGAAGCCAAACACAAGTTTTACCACTGAGCCATTAACAATTCCTCATATACCACTTCAAAAACATGCGACAAAGAAAGCTATTTCCTTGTATTTTCCTATTACCAAAACAATGCCCATGATATTCTATTTTCCACCTGTTCTTGTATTGTATTCATTTTAGTAGTTATGAATTTTCATGAGATTAAGTTATTGTTTAAATTATTGATCAAATGGTTTTTTCTTGGAAAGAGATAAAAAGCATTTTTTTTCTTGAAAGAAAGATAAAAGGCATTTCAATGAATCATCCTAGCTCCAATTACCCACAATGGTCATAAAATTCTAAAATAAAGTGATGCTTAAACCTTGACAATATCTTTAGAATAGAGAAACAACAATGAGCCAATGACCAACTCTTGGAGACTCATCTATTTCTTTATATAATGTGTCGTATTTTCATGGGTCTCACCATATATGCTGTGTGAGCTCTTCAAAGAGTTGCATAAAATCACTGTTTACTAAACAAATGAGGATTCCATTGTCAATGTTCTCTTTCTTTTATTTATTTATTTATTTTTTTAAATTTTAAAGTAATATCTAGCTTAGGATCCCTTACTTTACATACTTTAATTATTTTAATTTTTTTATGAGACTTTTTTGTCATTTTTATATAAATGGAAAAAGGAAAAGTAAAAGAAAAAAAGATTGTGGCAATACTTTAGGTATTGGATTGTCTAGTTGCAATCTTACTTGAGTCCGGACTTGATTTCTATTGATTATTTATAGGGGTGGCTATTTTGCTAATTTCTGAATTTCTGAACCTGCTGAACTGAATTGCTTATTGTTTTGTAATTCCACAGACAAGATGATTGCCTCTCATGGAAATTACTTGTACACTAAATGGGCCTAGTTTATTTTTTCCTGAATTCAGTAATTATTTCTGCCACTTTTAAAGCAAAAACCTTTTTTCACCCTTTATAAAATGTTTTGATTTAAATGAGAAAAAAACATGGTTGAAGGAGCTTAATTTTGACTTGTCAAAGATTTATTCCAATCCAAGGTCAGCATGGGTATGTCAGTAAGACTAAGTAGTTTAAGAGAGGACCAAAGTGTCGGCAAAATCTGAATTCATGGACAGACAAAAATGTCACCTTCATCTTCATCAAAACAAAGGTCCTTGTGTATAGGAAACTAATAACACATCTGCATTGCTACCATACACGCTGGGTCCATTCTTGAATTCACTTACACTCTTTACTCATACACTCTTGGGAGCAAAAAGAGTCTCATTATGCAAACAAAAAATTGCAGGGTTATGGGGTATCTGTAATGCTCTCTCGCACCGCATTCCTAGTCGATTTAGTGACCGAAAAAATCGGTCGAATTCTGAAGATCGACTCCATTGAAGGTGGTGACGCGTGGAAAGGCGTCGACATGTTGATATTTAACACATGGCATTGGTGGGTTCACAAGGGAGGCAAACAACCGTATGAATCTGCAGCCTGCTATGGACTAAAAACTTAACATAGTTCTATAGAGAGTGATTGATCGATGCAAATGGTTTTGGTGTTGCAGATGGGACTACATTCAAGAAGGAAACAAGATGTACAAAGATATGGATCGTTTGGTTGCTTTTGAGAAAGGGTTGACAACATGGTCTAAATGGGTCGACTCCAACATTGATCCAGCCATAACAAAAGTATTCTTTCAGGGCATTTCTCCTACCCATTACAAGTATGCTCTTGGGCTCTTGTTAGTAATTATATAATAATCTATTTCTTAAGAGAAAAAGTAGCTAGAATTAAAGAAGAAATTAAAGCAATTTGTGTAGATCCAAAGTGGTCAATGGTTGTGGTGGACTACCACCACATTGAATGGTCTAATGGGTATTAGCTACTTTTCTAAAGCACAAAGAATCAATGTTCTTTAAAGAAGGACCGGACTAGCATCATGTTGACTGGACATTTGAAACCACAGAACTATTTTGGGGCAATAGTTTTGAAATACTGCCTTGCAGGGACATTGCAAACACAAAGCTTGAGCCAAGTTCAACTCAATGCTCCCAGCCATCCGGACCTAGGGCTGTCAATGGACCAGATTTGGGTTGGGCCCAATCTGATTAAGCTTATCAAATCGGATTGGACCATTATATTATTGGATTGGATTGGAATTTATCATATTGTGTCCATTCAAAATCTGATCCAATTTCAAATTGAATTGGAAACTCATATTCTCATTCCCAATCAATTTCTCACTTACAAAATAGGTCTTCCTCTCTCTCTCTCTCTCTGAACCTATCCTCTCATTCTTTTCAGCCTGAGATTTTACTATTGTATCAAACCCGAAATGCAAGTCAACCTAATATGAGTCTCTGTGTCTATCAATCATATTTCATTGTTGAAAGTTGAAACTCAACTACTTGAAATTTTGGGTGAAAGCATATCCCATGACATCAACATGTACAGGATCATCAGAATGCATGGTCAGGGATGAATTCCTGTGTTGTGTTGAATCCAAGCAATTCTTCTCTTAGAATCATAAAAACTTTTTACTGATATCACTTCATGTTTCTCTCTATGTGAATTCCAAATAAACAGTGGCAGCGAATGGGAGCAGCCCAAGATGAACTGCAATGGGCAAACACAGCCTCTAAATGGGTCTGCCTACCCAGGGGGTTCACCTCCAGCGGTAGCCGTGGTGAAGAATGTCTTGAGTAAGATGTCCAATCCTGTTGATTTGCTGGATATCACAACACTGTCACAGTTGAGAAAAGATGGGCACCCATCTATCTACGGCCTTGATGGGAAGAAGGGAACAGATTGCAGCCATTGGTGTCTTGCTGGTGTTCCTGATACTTGGAACCATCTCTTATACGCATCTCTCATTCTCACTAAAGATGGCCAAATATAGCCACGCTATTTATTTGTGGAGAACAAATTAAGATCATGATTTGTTGAATAACAACACCATTGTTCTTCAAAATTGTTGGAAATAAAATTAAAATGTCTCTGTTTGTTTGCAATGCAATTTCATTTGCGCCAGTACAAATACATGAAAGTAAAAAATCGAAAAAGTGTGTGAATTCTACTTCACTTTTGCTTCAGGGTTTTACTTTATTCTGCTTCAAGTTTTAATTTATTTCATTTACACTGCAAACAAATGAAAGCAAAATTTCAAAACAAAACTTAATAAATCAAAATTTACTTTTGCACCAGCGCAAATGGAATTGCATTACTAACAAACTAGGCCTAGATGGTCGAAGCCTTCCAGAAATGTGCAAGGGAGGTGGCAACATTACCTGGAGAAGCATCAAATCAGACATGAATCCATCTCTTTGAGTTTTACTAAGAAATGTTACCTAAGGCTGCCTTTGGAAACGATACAAATAGAGTGTAAATCCCAGTTCAGGGTAAATTTACACTCTAGTTCACTTTTGCCGGTGTTTGACAATATTATATATATTTTTTTTGTGAAAACAAATGGATTTCATTAAGCAGAAAACGATGATATACAGACCAATGCATATTTACATTGACAATAAGATGTAAAAGTACATCAATAAAAACGAAGTAAATTAATTTGCATTCAAATAAGCTTATGATAAAAAGGCATATGCTTTATTGAAATTCCTGTTTGTATCCATTATAGCTAAAAATCTATTTGATAAATTCATCAGTGCAAAACTAACCCAACTTTATAATTTTTATGAATCATTTTACACTCTATATATTTACATTCACACTTATTTACATTGTTTCCAAACACAACCTAAATGAAATGCAAAGACGATATGCTATTAAACGCTCGGAGTTTGACATGAGACTATTAAGCTCATTTATTTATTTATATTTTTAGTTGATAACCACTACTATATGAGATCAAACCGCTTTTCCAGGCTCTTAATCTTCTGGTTTAGCTTGAGAAGTTCAGTTTTTTCAAAACTCTGATATAATAATCTTCTCCTTATTAGCATTTTTTATGAACTAGCCTGAAAATCAAGATATGCATCGTTTCACTAAGCTAAAATCTGTCCAAGTAAACAGGGAAAGGGTCCACCATTAGATGGGTCACACATTAAAGAATTAGTTGTATAAAAATTATCCCAATGGTAAATACTTGATCAGATTCCAATAGCAGTAGAAAAGCTAGATACCGTTCTATATACCGTTGTTTTAATTTTTGATAAGGATTTGATGGAATTCATGAAAGCAACTATTAGGACTACTGTAAATCAAAATCCAGAGAGCTAAAAGTTAGCTAAGTTGTTCAATTTTTTGCAACGGTACTGATCTTTTAGCTTTTAGGTAGGTGACCACATGATTTGGGTAGGGGTGGGGGTAGCCGGGTAGGGACCATGTCCTATTTACGTTGTTTTATGGTTTTAGATGTCAGCAAAACATAATCCAAAATAAAAATGATTAGGCCTAGTTGGTTTGCATAGCAATTTCATTTGTGCTGGTGCAAATCTACGTAAATGCAAATTCTATACTTTAATTTTGTTTCAGTATTTTGGTTTAATTGTATTACATATGAAATAAAATAAAACTTGAATCAAACCAAAATTAAGCCTTAATGCTCAGTTTGAAAGGAATACAAATACAAATATATAGAGTGCAAAGTCTTATATTTTTGTATTATTTTGTATGTATTTGTATTGTACATATTGCATTTATACTCCTTCCAAACTGGGACTAAGCAAAGGTCTGGTTTAATACTAAAATACATCGTGCTAGTTCCCAAAGACCGCTGCCCAAATATTAATTTTTGCTTCTACGCGGCGGTCTCTTTAAAAGCTCTACCATAGTTCTCACCATAGCGGCAGTCTTAAATGACCGCTGACACTAAACCCTGGTTTAGGCAGATTTTCTGGTAGTGTCTCATGCATTTGTATTAGTTCCAATGAGATTGCACTACAAAAAAACATATGCCATTGCAAATTGCAAGAGGTGTCGTCATCTTATCTAGTAAGAGTTATCAATTCAAAAAAAAAAATACGAAGTACGGATTTCTCCAATGCATATTTCTGATTTACACTTCAGAGTAGGACTGTTTATGAGTCGGGTTGGGTCGGTTTAGTAGTGTTTTTTCAACCGATTCAATCTGGTCGAATTACCTATAGATCAAATCAAAACCGACCCTCTATTAAGTAAAATCGACCTGGTCGGTTTGAGTCGGTTTGGGTTTCAACCAATTCCAAGTTTGCACAGTGCACATAAAGTCAAAGTGCAAATATTATATATAATATTTTAGAATATATTTTCTGGAAATATACATATTTAAAACCCAAACATATATACAAATATATCCAAATATATATTTTCTAATTTCTGGAAATATATATTTCAGAAATATATATCTGATATATTTCAAAATATATTTTTTCAGATATATATTTATTATTTAAAACTAAAATATCTATATTTAGCAGATATTTTTTCAGATAACTTGGTTCAGTTTCGGTTTTCACTTATGAAATCGAAACCAAACCGAATCGAATTATTGGTTTGTTCATTTTTGCAACCCAAAACCGACCGGTAGTGAAGAAAAACTAGCTAACTCGGGTTGGGTCGGGCCGGGTTGGTCGGTTTGGATTTATTTGTGAACAACCCTACTACAAAGCTACAAACATTCAAAAGGACCACAACCCACACTCTATGCACCAATGCCCACCCGTAAATTGGCATCAATTTTGAGCTGGCACCTACCCTAATAGTACTTTAAGCCTACAAATTTTGATCCTGGGTTAATCGGTCATTCTCCTAAAAAAAATTACATATTTTTTTTGTCTGTTTAGAAGCATAATACTTGTGCTATGTCAACCTATAAATTCGATTGATTTTTAGAATTACAAAAAAAAACTTTAATCTGACCATTAAAAAAGCATTGCAATCAATGTAATGTCAAGTCACCTCAAACTCATGCATATATAGCATAAATCGAGTTTTAGAAAGCTTGCGACCGTTATAGAGCTATTACCAACATTTTTATTAGAAATGTTTAAAACTTATTACCAACATTGCTATAAGAAGAAAGAACCATTGAGCCTTGAACGAAAAAAAAAAAATCTTCTTTGTTTGTAGAGTAATTGATTATCACAACCAAGCAGTTGATTGTTTTAATTTGTCAAAAGTAGGTGACAAACTACTAGGTTCAAGTGTTACTCATCTAACTTGTTAACTATCAATTACTCATCTAACTTGTTAACAGTTGTCAGACATAGTCGAATATTAACTTTTCATTAATTGACTACAAGCAAGAGCCAATGTGACACCACACTTGCTGTCATAGGTAGCTGGCTACTTAGTAATACCCATCTCTACTGTCATAAGTAATTAACTACTTCGTTATGGGCAATTGACTACTAATTATGTATAACCTTAGAAACTTTAACTAGTGGATGACTCCTAATGTATAGGAGTTAGACTTCAGGTTTTCATATTTAGAATTTTCACAGTTTAGTATAAAGTCTAGCCATCTTTTTCTGTCTAAACCATTGGTCTCTAAGATTTTAGTAATACCAAGGTAAGTCTTAGTCAAGCCTGTCGTATTGCATCTTATAAATGGTTACATCAAGTCCTTAAGATTGCGTTTGTTTAGCATAAATACACTTTTACATCATGGAATTATGTATATGTTTGGTTCTGTTTAAATTTATTGAGTAAACGTTTATTAGTAGTGCCACATAGGCACTCTGTCAACAAATGCTTCATTAATTGCATTTATGTGTATGGAAGTTTATAAAAACAAACTTCGGTTTCTGTCCGCCTCTCCCATTTCAAGAAGCTTCATTTTAGAGCTTCTTAAAATTGACATTTTACTGATATGGTGCTTAATGGCATCTACATGTCATAAACGCCCTCATTAAATATGTTTTTTGATTTTACAGTCACACAAGTACAAAACGGAACCAAACACCCATTTATACTCATGCTCATTAAATATATGTCCAATTTAAGAGAATGTAAAACGGGGACCGAAGCATTGTACCCATTTACACTCCATCCCATTTGGTTACGAGGAGGTAAATGCATAATGCAACTTTTACATGTGCTTGGTTGATATACAATACAAGTAAAAATGAAAACATATGTAATGACCATTGGCCATCGTCATTTGTGTTTTCCTTCCCCATCTTGTCCCTGCAACAAACAGGGTAGTTTATTTTTTACTAGTTCAAGACTTCAAGCTGATATCCCACAATTCCAAAACCATCCTTCTCCATCACTGGATCCGAAAACTTTAATTGCTTACCAAAGGCCTTAGAGTTGGTGAAAAGTGAAAACCTTGAAAGGATTAATAGAGAATTCAACCTTGTTCACAATTTCGGTGCGGCATCCAAGGGATTGGTTTCAACAGCAATCCATGACCTCCAAGAATCCTTTCAAGGAAACTAGGGAAGTTCTCGGCATCATAGGTGGTGATGAGATGACCAAGAGGCATAAATGGCGGCATTGTGAGCCATGGGCCATTGCCGATAGTGTTAGCCAGAGATTATCCATGGGTTTGGGGATTATCCATGGTGCTAGAGATGTTAGTTAGGGCAGAAGAAAGAGCATTAATTAGAGGTAGAAGCAGATTTGGTAATGGTTCCAAGAAAGTTCCGAAATGTTTTATTTTTAGGTCGGGTTGCTGATTGTATCTTGGTCGCCATCTATAGGGAAGGCGGAGGCAGTGGTCGTTGTATCGCCTTCAACTCTCCGATATATGAAAAGAAAAGAGAGATGGGAGCAAATTTTTACTATTTACCTTGATAAAGAAGAGAGAAAAGTTTTACATTGAAAAAATCAGTATTAAAATTACACCGATTGTTGATGTAAAAACTTTCTTTATTAGAGTTTTATGTCCATTTATGATCTATATTAACACCATTACCAAATGTGAGCAAAACCAAACCAGAGTGCAAATTTACATTGGTCTAGAGTTTAGATTGCAAATAAATACAGCCTAAAGAAATAAAACGTTAGAAAATTCGGAGTTTGATGTCTTCTTCTTCTTCTTCTTCTTCATGGTAGCATAGTATCTTGTTTAGAGAGAGTTTAGTCCATCATTTGATACAATTGCTCATTAATTTGTGTCTTGAATCATCAGTGATTTAAATGAGTTTGCCATCAATTCTTTTGAGCTCAATTGAGGAGTCTTTTGGTACAACTGCACACTCGTCTTTTCACAACATTACTATTCTCAATGGGTGTGTTATCCTTATAACGAGCCAAGCTTCTTGGTGATTATCCTTATAACGATCCAAGTGCACCGGAGGTGTTAAGGTGAAATTGGCTGGTCGAGCTGGTTGGTTGGGCCAGTCTGGGTTGTTAGAGAGCTGTTTGAGCATTCCATTTAGGGACACATGGTGGCTCAGGGTTAAAACATGTAGATAGGCCTCATTACAAATCTTGCATCCCAAAAAATCATTTGCTTAGTGCTCTCTCATGTGAAGTGGCGACCAATGTCATATGAAGTGTTGATTGGCTTCAACACGGTCTCTTCCAACCTCAAAGCCTTTTATCAAATGCCTTCTCAAAAAAAGAAAAAAAAAAGATGTAAACAAAGATGGGAGATAATGAACATCCTTGTAAGCCTTCTCTAAATCCAATTTAATCACTATGAGCAAGGATTAACTGAATGTAATGACTGTTCGGTGGAATGTAGAACCAATGATAATGTTTCACGCCAGTAATAAAATACATAAGACCCACACCTTTTTACAGTGGGGCTCATAAATTTATTACTGGCACGGAATTTACACCTGCCCTACCACAACATCTTCGGCCATATATCCACACATTCATTTGATAGAAAATTGTAAAAATAGATGAGAATTTACATTCATCCTTTTTGCACTGCCATGTATTTACGCCACTGCAATTGAAATTCCATCTGCAAACAAATTGAGCCGAAGGAACATCTACGATACATCAACAAATGCTGAATACCAAGATGCTGCCCCAGCCAATCATAACCTTTCAATACCATCTTTTTCTATTGAAGCTTCAACAACAAATCCCAACCTGTTCATTATAATATGCCCTTGGTTTTCATTATTGTTACAAAAATGATCACATTTACTTACTATTTTAACCCCATAAAAATGGAAGAATTTTTTACTTGTATCTTTGTTAACAGGAAACTGAAGAATGCAAATAATAATAATAATAATAATAATAATAATAATAATAATAATAATAATTGGGCCTTATTATGGTCCAGGACCCATTGGATAATTCAAGATAAAATACCCGGGAATGAGAAGAAAAAGTCATAATTGGGTCTTATAATAGCCCAGGACCCATTGGATAGCTATGATTATTAGGTGTGCAACTTGGGCCGGCTTAAGTTGAGAATTTGTAAAAAATTGAATGGGCCCAGCCTCAAACACGGCATAAATTCTTCAACTTGGGCACCGACTTGCACCCCTAATGATAATATGCTCTCAATTCTCACTATTCCTACAGCAGCAATCCATTTAGGAGGTCTTACTAAAAAGATCAACCTTCTAAAAAAAACCAAACAACTTATATAACTTTCATATATATAAGTATATATACATTTAAATTGAACCAAAATGGATTGTATTATATTGGATCAGATAGATGTGAATCTATATTTGACCCAATTATATTCAGATCAGCCTTAATGGGATTAAATTCAAATTTGAGTAAATGGGTACTATTTGGCACTCAATCTGGTTTGAAATAATTTATGGTAAAATATAGACATTTCAATGGACAATGGCTACGGCCATTTCCCTCTTACTTTTGTTTTTATTCAAAAGATGCAATTTGTTAAGTCACACTTCAATAGCAACAGATTATTGAACAAAGAGTTGGAACCAAATTATAGAATTGACAACGGAGCGTCCCCACCACATGATCGCCATGTTCGTTATTCTAAATCTTGTCCTTCCATTTGTTTTCAGTCTGACTCACGAGGGCTGTTTGATGGTACCACCCCATCTAAACAATATCTTTTTCGACTGTTTTTTGGATCTATTCGGATTTCATATTGTTCTTAATTTCAGTATTTTTTTTTTCTTTTCACGTGCTTCGTCTACAGTTCTATCAACAAGATTGGTTCAATAGTTGTGGTGGTCAATTGCATCTCGCCAAACATGGAGTTAGTACTGAGGCTCTCTGTGGTAAGGTTAATGGATTTTATGTACACCTTGCTCTGAAACATAAGAGGGATTGGATTAATTTTGCCCAGGAAAAAGGGGAGTGACAAAAAGAATTTTATTTATTTATCTATTTATTTGGTATTATGGACAAATGGAATTTGGGTAGGGATTGACTGATGAAAATGTAGATCTGGGTCCATCCAGATCATATCTACATATATAAAAAAATGTGGCCATATTGAATTCCAACAGCAAATCCGTTCATTAGCATCTATAATGACATCTTTGAATTGAACATCATAATGGGGTCAATGTTATCATACTCAGACCATACCAGATAGAAATTACAACCAGAAAAGCTCACAGTCACAGGATCATAGTTTCATTAGTTGGACTATGGTTAGGTTCAGCTGGGTCTTTGATTAACTGGTTCAATTTTCCGGTTTGGTCCAACTCTGGCAGGTGGGTATTAGCGTCTAGAAGTTGCCAAGTAACTGGGACCCAAAAACCTCAGTAGGTTACAGGTTCAATTGCTTGGTTTGGTCCGAGTCAGAGACGGTCCAGTGAGTACAGGACCCATCACTATCCGCTGTATTCAAGTTGCAGCCGCATCTCTGCTTTGGGGTGTGTTAAGTGTAGACCCTGCTCTTATTCTTTTCACACATGCACGAGTCATCACAACCCGTGACTCGTGCTAAAAGCCTAAAACGACTACTTCCCTTCGTCTTTCTTCCCTTTGTATCTTGGAAAATGGTGGATTAGATGGACTGATGGGGATTACACCGTCACCAGTCTCCCCCATTATTTAATCTAATGCCCCTATTTTCCTTTGTACAACCTCTCATTAAATCATCATTTTCCTACGCTGCTAGGCTGTATAGTTCTCCTCTCTCTCTCTGTCTGAGAGAGCTTCTTCTTCTTCTTCCACCAACTCTCTCACCCACATTCTATTCTTTTGTTATCTGAAAACTAGGATGGGAATTGGGTTTCAAAAGTATGGCCTGTTTTCTGCTGCTGTGCTGCTGATTTCTGCTTGTTTCAACCAAGCTCGCCGGGAGTTGGGCGGGCTAGCGTCGAGCGGTTGCGACCTCTACCAAGGGAGTTGGGTGTTGGATGATTCCTTCCCTTTGTACGACACGGCAAGCTGTCCGTTCATCGATAGTGAGTTCAACTGCCAGAAGTATGGCCGGCCTGATAAACAGTACCTCAAATACAGATGGAAGCCCACCGGATGCGACTTGCCCAGGTAATCCGTCTCCCACTCTTTTCTATGCTTTTTCTTCCTTGTCGTCTTCAGAAATGATTATTGGTGCATTGTAGACAAATTGAGGTTGTGTCGGCATTGAGGCTTCCCGGGTCGGTCCACCTATTGGCATTTGGCAGGGCTGGAGCTGGACCTGCTTCGGCCCTTGTTTGTGTCTTGGAACCAAAATCTGACCCGGTTAAAATTGGAGCCTGTATATAATATATGGGTTTGCAACGAGCCAACAACATCAATCTCCTACAGAGATTCAGAGAAGTTGGATTGGACACAAGAATCTAGGACATGGCTGCATAGGCCGGTGCCCAGGAATGCGCCAACTTAATTCGGCCCAACAGACCTTGCCTTGCCATGTGGCAAAGCTAAAATCATTTTATTGAATTCTTAGAAATGAAACGGAATAATATCAAAGCTTAATTTCCAATGACTAAGGTACTTGGGGGTGAGATAGAGATGCAATAGATGGGTTACAGAGCTGACATGGACTAGGCAAGCCATGAAACGTGATCAAATCAGAGATCTCTATTATTGGATTCTAAAGCTTCTAAGGTTGTCTTTCCCTGTAGTATGTATAGGTTAAGAGGGTGTGGATATATGAAATACTAAGGGCTCGTTTGGGAGGGCTGAGCTGAATATAAGCTTTGGTTCAGTGAATAGATGATATAAGCTATAAGCTTTGGTTCAGTGAATAGATGATATAAGCTATAAGCTTTGGTTCAGTGAATAGATGATATAAGCTATCTTTGTTGACAATTGACTTATCTGTCTACAAAGTCAGATAATCTTAGCAGGGTACTTTCCACTTGGGTAGAGTTTACTTTTGCTATAGCTAAGAATCGTGGCCTTCAATTTATCGCTATTGGCCCCACCACAACGTTACTTTATCTTAGTCAAGGTGGGGCCACAATAATGCATCAAATCAAATCAAAGGGTTTGGTTTTATCATTTTAGCATAACATTCAAAATGGGCCCCTTGTGTATGGAGCTGTCGTGGGCTATCGTGAATGGCCCAAACCTGTTAATGGTGGTTTGGATTCCAGCTGGAGCCCCTAGCAGTCTCCCTTTAGTACAGATTGGGCCTAGGTGTCATGCATGTGATTTGCACGTGCAAAATTTTCATATATGAAAGAACCACGTGAAAACCATGCATGTAATTGTGAATTAGTTTTCAAAGTACTTTCCTATGGGCCAATTGGATTTGATATCCATTTAGTTTTCCATTACACTGTATCTGGGCTGCCATATTTTCCACTAGAAAAAAGAATGAAGAATAATGGGCTTCCTTTGTACATACTCTTATACAAAACCTAACCACACTGATCAGTCTCTGACCACCAGATGGGTTTGAGCTGATCTCGAGCTCGAAGTTTGATGTGGAGTAATATTCCTCTTTTGACTTGAGATTTTAGGTTCAACGCAGTGGATTTCTTGAGGAGGTTCAAGGGGAAAAAGATTATGTTTGTGGGGGACTCACTAAGCCTCAACCAGTGGCAATCACTAATCTGCATGCTTCATGCTGCAGTTCCACAAGCAAACTACACCTTGGTGAACAGGCAGATATTTACATTGCCGGTAGGTTTCTGTATCCTACATTCCATCTGTTTGATAAATTTTCATATGGGTTGTTTGCTTCCTGCTTGAATCAAACACCACTTTTACAGTTGATTGCTGTTGTTGATTGTCCACAAAATGTTTGATTTCTGGACCAAGTTATAGGCAAGTCTCTTGGGTACTTTCCAAGTGCTTAATTGTTTTTGGAAAATTAGATAAAGCTGTAAAGCGACTAAAGCAATATAATAAGTTAAAAGAAAATTGACACTCAGTTCTGTATTACTAATGGAGACAAAGCGTCCTCTTCCTAAAGACAAGGTCCAAAAACCTTTAGCGTTAAAAGACACAAACCCATTAATGGAGATAACAAATATGTGGCGATATCTTTGGAACTCTGTTGTACATACATTTTGCTCTATTATTAAGCAGATCAAACAAATTATAACTGCTTTAATGAATCATTTGTAGTTATTCTATTGTTGTTAATCAAGAGTATAATCAAATAATTAAGGATTTGACAGGACTATGGAGTGTCGGTAATACTCTCACGCAACGAATACCTGGTTGACATAGTTCCAGAAAAAATAGGGCGAGTTCTAAAACTTGACTCCATTGAAGGCGGCAATGCATGGAAGGGCGTCGACATGTTGATCTTCAACACTTGGCACTGGTGGATCCACACAGGAAGCAAACAACCGTAAGAACCCCAATTCATAAACCTGGGGCTTTTGTCAAATTGTATTTTATTTTGGTATTATATTGAATTCTATATACAGAGATGATTGATAACTAAAGGAAAACTAGGAAAATGGTATTTGTACATATTGCAGATGGGACTACATTGAAGAAGGAGGCAATGTATACAAAGACATGGATCGTTTGGTTGCTTTTGAGAAAGGAATGACAACATGGGCCAATTGGGTCGACTCCAACATTGATCCAGCCTCAATAAAAGTTTTCTTTCAGGGCATTTCTCCAACCCATTACATGTAAGCTCTAAGAATAAAGTACACAAATTATTATAGGGTAAACATCAATGGTGGGTGCCTAGGAAAGCAAGTTGGGCTGAGGTCGCCCAACCCAACTCAATAATTTCATTTTGACCCAATTTCTTCATTTTTTTTTCTTTCACAAAAAAAGAAAAAAGAAAAATGTACATATATATGTATTTTTATAAAATATGAAGACATATTGGGTTTGGATTGGATTGGGTTGTCAAGGCCTCAGGCCCTAAACCAAGCCAAAGCCAATTTGAGTTCAGACTTCAGAGTAGGGGGTGCAAGTCGGATACCCAATTTGATGAATTTACACCCGAGTTCAGATTTTCAACATGAACACTGACCTGACCTCCAACCTTTCAGGTTGGATTCAGGCTGACATGGCCGGACTAAGTTGCATCCATTGGTTCCACTTCCACATTGATGATCAGATATTGGTTGATATCATGTGGGTCCAACAGTTTATAACCCACAAGATCATGCAAATGACCCATAAAATCTTTAGTAGAATGAGTATTGTTAATTTTATAGACACTGATGATTTCCAGTTTTGTAAATGCCAAATTAATGAACACAGCGGCAGCGAATGGAACCAAGCAAGGATGAACTGCAATGGGCAAACGCAGCCGGTAAGTGGGTCAACATACCCCGGAGGGTCACCTGAATCAGCAACTGTAGTGAAGAATGTGTTAAGTAAGATGCTGAAACCAGTTGATTTGCTTGATATCACGACGTTATCGCAACTGAGGAAAGATGGTCACCCCTCTGCTTACGGCCCTGATGGGGCACAGGGAATGGACTGTAGTCACTGGTGTCTAGCCGGTGTTCCTGATACTTGGAATGAGCTCCTTTATGCATCTATTCTCCTGTGAGCTGTGAGATGATCATTATTTTCCTCTTAATTCCATTATTATATATATATGAATCATCAAGACTGTTGGAATTAATTAATTGTGGTCTACCTGTTCGACGAAATGATCGTCTTCACTGCTCGATTGGTTGCCCGATTACATTGCATTTTTTATTCAATAATAATGTAGAGAAGATTAAGGCTAATAATGATCAAGAAATGAGTTGATGGGTGTATTATTATGTCTTATTGGGTTCTTTCGGACAACTGGGCTTGTGGAATATTGGATTATATAAATCAGCTCAGTCTGTTAAGCTATCGCTGTCCATGTCCAATGGGTGTGACCGTGTGAGTGAGCCCACCCATGTTCTGGTTTGCAACTGGACCACTAGTAGTGAAAGATGGTGGCTTAGATAATCCTGAGTTGCCTCCACGGCCCACCACCTTAAAAAAGCATCACGCATCTAAGTGATATCTTTGTCTTAAAGACGAAGAATGCTAATAAACAACGAGTTTATGCAATTCAAGAGTTGCACAAAGTTTGTTGCTTACTAGCTTTCAATAGAATCTATCGGATTGATTGGCTGATTGGCCACGTAATTGTTAGGGAATTAGAGTTAATCGGACGATGATAGACCTCATGTCCAATAAATCCATCCCCATCCACAACATTCAACAACTAAATAAATAATATAGAAAAGCAAAATATTCAAATCACGTCTCTCTCTCCATCAAAGAAAAAGAAAAGAGCAAGATTTATTGCCCATTACGAGTCCATTTTAAAGGACCAATTAATGCGATTTTCTGTAACCCAATTGAAAATAACAACTACAAACCACAATCCAATCTAAAAAATCCCATGCATAATTGCTGCATTCTCACTTCTATTTAAACTCTCTCTCTCTCTCTCTCTCGTTCTTGGCTTTTTGTTTCCTATCTTCTTTTGATTTTTAAGCCAAAACCCCATATGGGTTTGAGGTGTCAGGGCTATATGTGTTTTGTTGCAATACTAGTACTGAATTTTCTTTTTCTCCTCCAACGAGTGCATGGGGAGCATTCTAATAATGTAAGCCGGTGGGGACAAGGGAAACAATCGTGGGGCTGTGATCTTTTCGACGGGAGATGGATCTATGATGAAGCCTATCCCCTTTACAATCCCTCAAGTTGTCCTTTCATTGAATCCATATTCGACTGCCAGAAGAATGGAAGGCCTGATAAACTATACCTTAAATACAGATGGAAGCCTAATGGTTGCGACTTACCAAGGTATGTCCTACTCCTTTGGTTTCTACTTTTTAATTAAAGATACCGCTATCATCAATAACATTGTCTAAAAGAAAATCATAATTTTCTTTTGGGCTAAGAAAGCAATTATTGTTTTATTAATAAAATCTTAATTTCATAATCAATTGGGTGGAGAGAGAAAGAGAGAAGTAATAGATATATCTATAATATTTAAAGTTTTAGTAGACAAACCTGTCATATGCTTAAGGAGAAAACATCATAAAATTTCATGGAGGAGGAAGAGGTGGAGGAGGAGGAGAAGAAGAAGAAGAAAAAGAAGAAGAACAGGAAGAAAGTTAAATTAGAAGAAAGGAGAGGTCTGAGGGGTTTCTATCATCAGAGTGGCATTCAATTGACACCCATATTCCACCTCCAAGTGGTTTGAATCATATCTGTTGCAAATTCAATTCTTAAAAGCTACCACCCCAAACCCCAGTTGGGTATCCTTTATTGAATGCACTCTTCCTCTAAATTTATCAATTAGTTTGTTAGTTATTAATTGATGTGGAGGATTAGTTTATTGTCAAGCATGGAAAACACAAATTTGTATTAGAGCTGTTTAATAATGGCTGAAGTGTGGCTGAACCATGATTCGTATATAGTAAATAAAATAATTAATTAATACAAGTGTACAGTAATCGGCCCAACTTTAGTTTTAGCCATTAAAGAGTGCAAAACCTCTTACTTGAAACACTTATTTACCGAAAACAAAAAAGCTATTCAGTTCAGCCACTTCAGCTGGATATGGAACGATATTACTTCCTTGTCATAGCCATAGTACTTTCAGTGATAAAATAATGATCGTATAAATGGAATCATTGTCTGATAAAATAAACACTGGTTGCATGTTACTTTCTTTATTTTGAGTTGTTATATCGCCTAAATCTTACTTAACTCCTTTAATTGGTAGGTCAAGGGATTCCTCTTTAGAAGCATGCATGTTGACTTATTCTCTCTCAACTGCATAAAAGATGGAAAAAATAAATGATTTCATTCCATTATTGAGTGGTCATGAGTCTGAATCTGAAAAAATGATGAATTGAGTTTAGCTAGGCAAAGGATTCCACCAACCAAACAAGCAATAATGAACCTCTATGAATTGAAATAACGATCGAAGAGCAAACCTGCTGACAGCTATGCATGATAAAATACTCTCGATCTCTCAACCTCTCAGCATATCACATGCTGTCTGATCATTCTCTAGTGGTTGAGCATTGATTTCTTTGCATGATTCGACGCAGGTTCAATGGTCATGGCTTCTTATGGAGACTTAGAGGCAAAAGAATCATGTTTGTTGGAGATTCTCTAAGCCTCAACCAATGGCAATCACTCACTTGCATGCTTCACACTTCTCTTCCAAAGTCAAAGTACACCTTAGTGAGAGATGGGGGTCTCTCAACCTTTAAATTCTTGGTGGGTCTAAGGATCCATTTTTCTTTACTCTGATCAATATTGTTCATATTGTTCATTGTCATACCTTACGAGCCCCACTATAAACCTGGGCTTTCTCTACTGTACCACGATTCAATTTTGGGTATTTTTGATAGAGACAAATGAGAGAAATCGTTTGTGGAGAGGAAAGCATCTCAACTTATTATGATTCAAAGAGATATAGAGAGTTAATGAATATCTATAGTTCTTGTCAAGAAATCTGGTATATGACGATGGGGAGTTCATAGATTCTATACACAGAGAGGCTTATCTTTTTGCTTCCCTCAATTTTCCAGGATTATGGGGTTTCAGTTATGTTCTCTCGGAATGCATTCCTGGTGGACCTTGTGCAAGAAAAAATTGGACGTGTTCTCAAGCTCAACTCTATCAATGGTGGCAATGCATGGAAAGGCGTTGATGTGCTCATCTTTAATACTTGGCATTGGTGGAATCACAAAGGACCCACTCGAGAGTGAGAGCTTTCTCTTGTTTATCTCTCTTTCTCTCTCTCTCTCTCTCTCTGACCCGACTAGAATGGCAATAGGGCAGCCAGGTTTGGGATGGGGCATTCCCTTCCCCGTGTGGATGGGGAATCCTTAAATTTTTTGTACCTTGAAGCAATCATCTAAAATCACATTAAATTTGAGATATTTTAAAAATAGGATTATGGACATTTAACGTATTTTAAAAATTGATTTATGAGAATTTGGAGGTATCTTAAAAATGAGATTATAAAATCCTAGAGGTTTTATGAATTTAGGAGAAATTCAGGAATATTTTAGTAATTAATATTAAACCTAAGAGTGTTTTAATAATTTACCACTGGGTTCATAATAGATTTGGGGAATTATATTCAAACCTCATCCTCATCCTATTTCTGGTTTAGGGGAAAAATATTTTCCCCTCCCCACCCTGTCCCTATTTAAGATCAGGGAAAACCCGTCCAATTCAGGGTTAGGTTCAAGGCCTTGATTTATGGAAAAATTGTCATTCCAAGACTCAACCCGACTTAATAAAATGCAATCCCTAAACCCACTCAACCCTGTAGTGTTGAACCTGATAACCCAACCAGCAAATTATTAATTATACTTTTTTGTGTGATTGCTCTTTCATTTTTTTTTTTACTTTTACTTTTACGTTATTAATTACTTATTAAATCTTTTAGTTATTGTATTTTTCATAACGTATATTAAAAAAACAAGAGCAATTAAAAGTTTTGTTTGTGGCTAATACATTATGTAGGCATTTCAAATTCATTCTTACCAATGCCTCTTGAGGACCGATGCCCAATTAGATGTGTAAGGATAATAAAAGTAACAGAATTCTAATTTCTACTAAAAGTAAATAAAAATGGGAAAAATGGGCTATTTTTCTTAATTTGCCTTTTGGTGTTAAAAAATAAAAGAAAAGGAAAAGACTTCTCGGGGGTTGGTGGGCTTGTATTTGTATTTGTGTGTGTAGCCATGTAGAGGTATTATAGCCTGGTGGGTCAGGATGATGAAGCCCAAACCCGACCTGGATTGAAGAACTGAATCCCTGACCCGATCCTACACCCGAAAAAAGTTACAAACTTACCTCAAACCAGACCCTAGGGTTCGGTCAAGCTGCGTTACCCATCAAATAACCCAACCCATTGACACCCCCTACTTTTTCAAAATCTCCCCAAAGCAGCCAACAAACCTTGATTTTAAGAGCCTGACGTTGAATTGCAGGTGGGACTACTTTCAAGTGGGGAATAGATTATTGAGAGACATGGATCGTTTGGCTGCTTTCAAGATGGGGTTGGCAACATGGGCCAAATGGGTGGAGGCCAATGTAGATCCTTTGAAGACCAAAGTCCTTTTCCAAGGAATTTCTCCAGCTCATTACAAGTAAGAAATAATTAATCATCAACCAAAGAACAAGAGAGAGAAAACAAATTGATCATAATTTCTGTCCCACAAATTTACCTATTTCTTTATTAATCTCCTTTGATCTATCAGTGGTAGTGAATGGAATGCACCAAGGATGACAACCTGTTTCAGGCAAATCCGACCGGTGGAAAGTCCGGATCAGTTGCAGGGTTCTTCTGAAGGAGAAGGTCTGGTGCAGAAGATGCTGAGTAGTATGTCGACGCCTGTCTATTTGCTGGACGTGACAATGCTCTCAAGGTTGAGGAAAGATGGCCACCCATCCATTTACACAAGCTATAGCCACACCGGAATGGACTGCAGTCATTGGTGTCTTTCTGGAGTTCCTGATGCCTGGAACGAGCTCTTATATGCAGTTCTACGTACTCCAGAAATGAATTAGAGTTTCTGGGTTTAATTTATTTTTTGTTTTACTTGATTAATTCTACCGTATATATATAGCAGACTCTCCTCTACAAAACCTGCTTTAACTTCTTTCTAGGATCTTCAACCAGAAATGAACGGGCAGAGTGATGATCTAGTTAAAACAACGGGTAAAACCAGATTAATTAAACAGCCAGTCAAACCATTTTTATGAGATTAATATTTTTAGGTTCAGGGTCTCTTGGCAAAGAGTAATGATCAATAAGTATTCATTGATGTGATTTGAATATATATACAGTGTAGAGTCCTATGGAATTAGAACAGCAAGAAAGAAAATACAAATAACAATTGAAAATAAATTATGTAGTTCGGTGATACAACCCAGCCGAACTCTTGTTGTATTTGTAGGGTTTACATGATAAGTTTGCAATTCTAATACAAGCTGTATGATAAGTATAAAAACAGATAAGATGAGGAGGGATTCTCCTTATTCAAAATAAACACAAATAGAGATAAAGTACATTCTCCTAAGTCTATCTCGATACTTGTGTTAATATAGGGCCCGTTTGGTAAGTATTTTTAAGAAGATCTTTTCATAGTTCTAACATTCAATAGACATATTGAGCTTTTGACATAAGATCTTGGCAGCTCGAAGACTGTTTGACAGATGTGCATCTTTTCGTGCGTTGTTTCGGTTCTTTCTGTGCGAGATTAAAATGCGGAAGATGCAGGAAGCTTCATTTGGAGTTTCTTGAAATCAGCCCAAAATGGGCTTTCTGTGTCTTTTTGGTGCCTTGTCTTTTGGCAGCGAGATCTTCTGCATGCCAAACGGGAATAGACCAATTTTCGGTCTTCCCAACTTATAAGCAGTCGAAAGACCATGCAGAAAGACGTGCCAAATGGGGCCATATATATGGTGATAGAGCTACAATGAAAACAAATTGATATGTACAAGTGTTTGAGTTTATCTCAAATATAATTCATCCTCCCAAACCCATGCACCCTTGTATATTGGAGATACACCAGGAATGGCAATGAGGTGGGATGGGGCAGGAACAGGGAGAGGGTCCCCGTGAAAATCTCTATCTCCGTCCCTGTCCTGTCCCCTCTAACGAGGACAAGGTTATCCCCATCCCTATCCCCATACAGGGATTCCTATTTCTCATGATTTTTTATAATGTTAACCATTTTGTTTTTATTTTAAAAATTAAAAAACAAAATAATTAAAATTTACAATCCTATTAGAAAAGATTCAAACATATACAATCATATTTTTAAAAATAATAATATATAGATGTATGTGTACATATATGCATATATAACATATGCATACATATATACATATATTAGTAGGGATCCCACAAAGTGGAGATCGGGGTCCCCGTGGGGCCGGGAGTGCTTTCTCCGTTCATACTCCATTCCCACTAACGGGGATGAAAATTTCCCCATCCCCGTCCCCACGGGGGGAAAATGGAGAGAATTACCATCCCTAAGCTATACTCTGACACCCCCTCTATTGTCAAGTTGAAGGTGGGTATACACATTCATCTTGTGTCTGAGAGTGGAGAAACAAGGACCCAAAAGAGCTTTGATAAAAATGTCAATAGGTTGATTTGCATAATTGGTGAATCGTACACAGATATTTTTGAGCAACTTATTGTCCAACAAAATGAAAATCCATTTCAATGTGTTTGATGCGTGTGTGAAAAACCATATTAGTGGTAAGGTATATATGCTGCACCACAAATTGGGAGGAACAAGGAATTCAATATGCATCTCAGAAAATAAGTACCATAGCCATATGAGTTTGGAAGTTGTTATACCAATGCTCTGGTACTCAGATTCTGCACTTGAATGTGGCACGCACGCCTGTTTCTTGAACATCCAAGAGATGAGGTTGGATAAAAAAAAGATGCAAAAGTCGTGAGACTACCCATCATCTGAGCAACCAACCCAATTGGCATCGGAGAAGGCATACAAGATACAACTACAAATAAGATGTACGAGTGAATAAAAAGTCCATGTGTAGTGAATTACACACTTAAGAGCAGTGAGAATTTTCATTGTAGGATGATGGACGGGCATAATTTATAGGGTAAATTTTTTAAACTACCCTTATGATTTAGCTAATTACTAACTATACCCCTATTGTTTAACTATTGTCTTGTGCTACCCTTACCGTTTCTGACAATTGCTATCATTATTAAATCATAATGGAAAGGATGATTATAGAAAGGCATCATGCTAGAAAAGTTTTTTCCAATCACAACCCCTGTGAATTTAGGTGAAAACCCACTTTATTGATTCCTACTTTTATGATGTCAGTTAATTGGTTGTAAGTTTTTCTAATATCAGGTCTTTTGGGCATTATACATACCTGGTGGGCAATGTAGAGTTACTGGACCCCTTTTGCTAATATTTTGAAAAAATCATCCAGTTGAACTTATTCCCGTCTACCCATGCTTTCAAAATCCCCCTCCGAAAACATAAATAAATAATGAAGGATTCGATTATGAAAAGAGAACATGATATTGCAAAAAGTTAACCACGAATCAACTGATATGATAAAAGAGGTGACCAATTTCATGGTATTCTCGTGTTTGATTGGTTTAAGTTTTTTTGGTACCATAGATTTTTCCAATAGTGCCAAGCAAGGTGTCTCAATCCAGAATGCTTTACGATTGAGCCTGGGCCCATGTAACCCTCTGAAGCCTTGGGCCTTCTGGAACCAACGTTGGGGAACCATGAACCCTTGGCCCATATAACCCTATCATATACTATCCGTCAAGTTTGACGGTCTAAGATTTCTTAAGGAGAAATAGATGGAAGAGTAAAGTATCGTCTTTATGGGGGACTTCCCAAAGTCTAAGGGTCTGTTTGGTTGGAAGGAATAGGAGCTTAGAATGGGAATCGGAATGGCCCATTCTCATTTCAAGTGTTTGGTTGATTGGAATGAGAATGGGATTTCCATTCTATGCAGAATGGGAATCTCTCGTATGGGGGAATGGCCATTCCCGACCTCTCCCCGGGGAATGCGATTCTGATTCCAGATTATTAATTTCTTTTTTATTTTTTGGACAAGAATGCCCTCCTTCATTTTCAATCTAGTCGAAGAGATGGGAGAACTCCATCACCACCTTCCATCCCGAAGGCGAGGTAAGACCACTGCTGAACCATTATCCTCCTCCTCCTCCTCCTCCTCCTCCTTCGAAATCAACCGCCCACTAATTGAATCTTCTTCTTCCCCTCCTCCTCTTCCTCCTTCTTCCTTCTTTTTTTTTTCACTAACTGAAATATGGTTTTATGTTTTGCAAATCTGCTCCTACTCTATTTGGGATTGATCTACTTCTTCACTGCTACCATGAACGAGTTTTTCACACCAGATCCAGGCAATCGGTGAATATAGTTCATGTCTACAAAATATTCATACTGATGAATCTGCTCCTACTTTTTTTTTTCTGCAATTCATAGGTGCCCCCATTTCTGCGATTCATAGAAATAAGATGGAAGTGTTCTACTAATTTCATTAACTAGTAGATTTACTTGCTACTTGCTACCAATGGAAGTCCCCATACTGATTAATTAATTTCATTAATTAATGTTTGTGTAAAGAGGGAAGAATCCCCATACAGTGAGAAGCTCTACAAGTATGCATCATTCACACAACGTCAGAAGTGTTCTACTAGATTTACTTGCTACTTCTGCAGGATATGAAATATTTTGGTTGGCAAATTATTATCTCGACATGTTCCATTTAGTCTATAAGGATTGTTGCATTTAGGAGGGAGGGGCAAATTAATGCTGTGATTTTTATCCCTAAATTAATATGTTGTAGTGTGGTAGCTGTGTTTTACATAGTCATCATCATCCAAGCCTTATATCCCAACTGTGCCTATTTTTCCATCTCATGACTCTTATCATAACCACTAGTTAAATTCTACAATTCACCTTAGTAGATACCCAAGAAACTTGTCATCTGTAATCAGGTTACTTAATGACATTTCCAGGATATATTAAAAGCATGCTTAATGACACTTCTCTGCAGGATTGAGTGGATTGAGGATTCTCATTTCTCAATAAGTCAGTTAGTGGGGAATTAATATATTTGTGGTGCACTTGCTTTTTTAGGATTGGGTGGATTGAGGAATCTCAAGGAATTGGATGTTAGTGAGAATTTTCTCACCCACCAAGGCCTACCCTCAGGCTTATTGCATAACCTCTCTTCATTGGAAATAATCTACCTGTCACAAAACGAGCTTAAAAGTTTTCCAACAGGTACCAATTATATCAATGCCATCTCTTCTCATTTAAATAATTCATTAATTAAATGTTTCTTCAATATATATATATATTGGAAATGTTTTTATCGATTTATATATAAAATGCCCTCACTTTTTCTTAGATGACTCCAAGAGACGTGAAGATGTTTCTCTACTAAAAGCAATGAGTCCTACCTAGGTCTGATCTGGGTCTTATCCCTTTAAGACACCAGCTTTGAATCCACTTCTTATATATTGTACTAGCGAGCCTTGTGCCATTTTCCAGTTATCAGAGATTCATCTCCATCATCGTACCAATTATTGTACAAATCAGTCTGCAAGCATAGTCCACCATGGGCACCAAAGAGAATAGCTACCAGGCAAGCGTGTTCAGTCGGTCACCACGAGAGCTTGTAGAACAAATTTGAAATTTCATTACATTGGCATAGGGGCATCGCAACCCCAAGAGATTCACAACCAAGGTTTTCAGTTTGATTCCTTCTTTTTGTAAAAACAATCTGAAAGCGCGCATGGAAACCTTCTAAGAATAGGAAATGACACCTTCCACAGGAAGCTTTGCATCTCTGATTAGTTCAACTTGCAAACGACCAAATTTGCATCTTTTTGAATAGGAGCATTCGGGTTTGCAGCCAGAGACTCAGAGACAAGAATCGACAAGCCAATGAATCAAGGGTCAGAATGAAAGAAAATTATATTAAGAAAAAACCGGATATATAATTTTATCATGTAAACAAAAGGGGGTAAAATAATAGAAAAATGAAAATAAATAAAAAGAGAGAAAGCAGAAAAGGAGAGACCCTAAAGAAGCGGGGGAAAGATGCATTCAATGACATTGTAACTTCACAAGATTGTGAAAAAGGAAAAAGAGTGTTGTGAGTGTCTGAGCTCAGAGACCAAAACCAGTAACAGAGACAGAAACAGAGAGAGTTTGAGTGTTGCAGTGGAAGAACAGAGCATTGATCATCCCAGCCCCAGCCCCACATCTCATCACTTCATCAGCATCCAAGGAAGGAAATCCAAATTATTGGCCACTCACACCCACAACCCATTATCCACTAATGGTGCAGTTTTAATAAATGTAATTGATGGATTTATTTGTTAAATCCACTAATGGTGCATGCAGTTTTCTGCACTGTACAGGTAGTGGATTTATTTGTTAAATAACAAATTAACAACAGCAACTGAGACTTTGGTTTTATGGTTTAATTTGGAAGACCAAACCCACCACCTGTACAGTGCAGAAAACTTGGCAGAAATTTGAAACCCTTTAACCTAACAAACAGTGACTTTCCATTTCCTTTCATTTCTAGCCAGTGCCCACAGATAGCAGCATTACTCGAACCACTTCCAACCTCTTCAGAAACAAATTAGATTTCTTGATAGATATTAATATATCATCGCCCTCAGTCCAACAAAATCAACTTAATACGTAAACAGTGTTCAAAACTTCAAATTGGAGCTCAGAAGTTATGCACATGCAATAGATATTGACACGTAAGAAATGCTTCAACTTCTACGTGTCATTCTGTTTTCTCAGTAGTGAAGCATTTCTTTTCATCATTCTGGGAACCACTTCGTCTCAGATGGCAATTTAATCTGGGGTTATGAAACTTCCCCAAGTATCTTGCAGTTAGCTTTCTTCACATTTTGGAGATGAACAAAGAAAACAGAAGTTGGTTTCTTATTATTGGTTATGAAGAGAAATGAAGTGCACTAATTAAAGGATTTGAGCCGAGCCGAATAATAGGAGGTTCGAGTTAGGTTTGAGCCAGAACCTTGAGTTTGAGTTTGGTTTGAGTAAAAAATTTATAAGTTCGAGTTCGGTCTGGTTCGAACTCAATTTTAAGAAAAAATATTTTATAAAAATAAAAAATTATATATAATTAATAATTATAATATTTTTATTATATATATTATTTTCTATAATTTTATTATATATATAATAGTTATAGTTTCTCATAAAACCAGAATAACACAAACATGGAAAATGAAGATCTTCAAATTAGAAAAGAAACCTAGAAGGAACAAACTTTCAGCCATCCATTCAGGGGCTTAGAGAAAGAAGAAAAATACCTGTTTATAGTGGAGAAAGTTCAAGCTCTGAAAATTCTTTACTCTTCTTCTTCTTCATTGATTTTCTCTTCCTCTATTTCTCTATGTGTTTCTATTTTGTCTACAAATCTCCTCTTTCCTTGTTCCACTGGTCAGTCCTTTGAACTGAAAACCGTCTATATCAATTTTTTTTCTGAACCTAGAAGTTTATAAATTATTATAAAAATTTCCAACTGAAATAGAACTCATTCTAGTCTTTGCACATGCTGATTGAAAACAAATTTCTCTTGTTTTAGTTGTTCTTATCAATGTTTTCGAACTGCCATTGACCCAGACGGTCGGACCATTCCGCTTGGGAACCGTTCAGGCAACTGGTTCCGTTTTACCCAAACTCGGAATCGGCAAGTGAGTTACAGTGTGACAGCACACACAAAATAGATATGTACTCCTCTGTGTTTTTGTTAACAGAATTAGTTAGAAGTCTGTTAAGAGTTAGTTACAAGATTCCCTCCATAAGTTAGTTACATGCAGTTGTACTTGTATCTATAAATATAGTGACCTCTCTCTCAGAAATGTAATGAAATGAATTCTCCTGTCATATGTTCGTTTAGAGCTCTCTGCTCATTCCTTCTATCTTGAATGTTCTTTATGTTTGTCATGGTATCAGAGCTACTCTCCTTCTGTTAGTGGAGATATAGCATCGTCGAGCACCACGCTTGTTTCAACACCGAGCAATCAAAAGGTTGAGGTGAAGACCTTTACTCATGCGGTTTCTGTTCGATTAACAGAGAACAATTTTCTTCTATGGAAGCAGCAAATTATATCTGCGATCAGAGGATACAAATTACAACACTTCTTAGATAGTTCTTCAGTTCCAAAGAAGTTTTAGACGCAGGAAGATGAAGATCAAGGTAGAGTCAGTGAAGAATTTATAGAATGGGATCAACAAGATCAATTGTTGTTGTCTTGGATGCTTTCGTCAATGTCCGAGAACATGTTGACCAGAGTTGTTGGCTGTGAGACATCTTGGGAAGCTTGGGAGCGAATTCAAATCTTCTTTGCGTCTCAGACGTGCTAAAATCAAGCAGTTAAAGACGCAATTATGGAACACAAAGAAAGGTTCATTGTCTGTTAATGAGTACTTTTGAAAATTAAAGGTACTGTTGATGCTTTGGCTGCGATCAGGAATCCGATCTCTCCGAGTGATCATATTGAAGTTATATTCGATGGACTCTTAGAGGATTTTGATCATTTCATAACATTAGTTACATCTAGACTAGATCCATACATTGTAAGTGATATTGAATCACTTCTTGCACAAGAATCCAGAATTGAGAAACGCAAATCAGTGGAGACTCTCACAGCTAATGTTGCACAATTGCAAGTCAAGAATAATTCAAATAATCCTAGCAGCAGACCTCCATTTGCAGGAAGATGATGTATGAATATTCGAGGTGCCAGAGGAGGTATGAACTCTGGTAGGCGAGGAGGAAGATCAGGCAGAGGTGGTTTCAACAGACCATTTGTTACTTGTCAAGTGTGTGGTAAATTTGTTCATCTTGCATCCAATTGTTACCATAGGTATGACCAAAATGATCAGTTATCAGTTGTAGATTTTCATAATGCACAGAAGCAGCAGTAGCAGCAACAGCAACAATAAGTCTCCTCTCCAAATCTGCAGGCTTATATTGCTACTCCGGAATTAGTCTCTGACCACTCGTGGTATCCTGATTCAGGTGCATCAAATTACATTACCTATGATGCAGCCAATCTTGCTAGCAAGACCCCCTACACAGGAACCGATGCTCTTCATATTGGTGATGGATCAGGTTTGCAAATTTCTAATGTTGGACACGCTTTAATTCACTCTTCTTCCTCTCCTTCACCTTTGATTTTGAAAAATCTGCTTCATGTTCCTCTTATTACTAAGAATCTTCTTAGTGTCTCTCAATTAGCTAGAGATAATAATGTTTTCTTTGAATTCCATCCTGATTTTTGTGTGGTAAAGGATCAAGTTTCCAAGAGAATTCTTTTGCAAGGCAAGCTTAGAGCATGTCTCTACTCTTTTGAAGATCTACATGTGACCAGATCTGTTTCTTTTTCAGCATTCAGTTCTGCTTTTGTTGTGCCTCAACAGTCTTCATTTCCTTCTGCTACACCTATGTCTGCTCATACTGCTCACACTGCTTCAGCATCTTCTTCTGCAGCAACATCCTCTTCTATTTCTGTATTTCATTTGTGGCACAATAGACTAGGCCACCATTCTTTACCTGTTCTGAATAATGTACTGAATGCTTGTAATGTTCCTGCTGTTAATAAAAAGGATTTGGTTGTTTGCACGACTTGTGTATTTGGTAAATCTCACCAGCTTCCTTATCGTGCTTCTTCTTCTATATACACACAACCTCTGCAGTTAATCCACACTGATTTATAAGGGCCAACACCTCTTAAATCATACAATGGATATACCTATTATATACATTTCACTGATGTCTTCTCTCGCTATTCCTGGATATATCTTCTTAAGAATAAGTCTGATGCTTTTTTTGCTTTCCTTCAATTCAAGACTATGGCTGAGTTGCAATTTGATAATAAGATTAAAGCCATTCAGAGTGACTAGGGAGGGGAGTTTAGAGCCTTTTCTCAGTTCCTCTCTGATTATGGTATCCTTCATCGCTTAAGTTGTCCTCATGCCCACCAGCAGAATGGTTTGGTCGAACGTAGACATAAACATATAACAAAAATTGGTTTAACTCTGCTGGCTCAATTTACTCTTCCTCTCAAATTCTGGGATGAAGCCTTTAGAGCTGCCACATTCCTTATTAATCGCTTACCTACTCCAGTTCTGAATGGTTCTTCACCATATTCTCTCTTATTTCATTCTCCACTTGATTATTCAGCTCTTAGAACTTCTGGTTGTGCTTGTTATCTTCTCACTGCTCCTTACAATAAACACAAGCTTGATTTCAAGTCCACTCAATGCATTTTCCTTGACTATAGTCTCCAACACAAAGGCTACAAGTGTTTGGCACCTTCTGGTAGATTTTACATTTCTAGAGATGTCATCTTTGATGAGCATCTTTTTCCCTATTCTACTCTCTTTTCTTCATCTTCCAGTTCTGCTGCAATTTCTTCTCCTTCACCTCCTCCTTTTCCTTCAGCGTCTCCTCCCCTAGCTGAATTACAGGGTGTCCCTAGATCTTTGACACCTGAATCATCTACTAATGTTGAGAGTGTTATTCCTACTGATCTTGTTACTAATACTTTGCTTGGCAGTTTAGATTGTTGTCCTACAACTGAGCCCACTTCTGCTCATGTAGTGAGAGTTATTGGTTCTGTTTTATCTGGCTCTACAGAATTACCTGTAGCACTTGTTCAGACTAGCTCCCAGTCATTTCATCCTATGATTACCATATCAAAGAATGGTATTTTCAAGCCTAAAGCCTTGGCTGCTTATAAAGAGCCTTCCACTGTCACAGAGGCTTTATAGTCCCCTGATTGGAAACAAGCTATGGCAGAAGAATATTCTGCTCTTTTGGAGAATCATACTTGGGACTTGGTACATCTTCCTGCTGATAGAAAATCAATTGGCTGCAAATGGGTGTTCAAAGTTAAACATAATTCAGATGGTTCAATTCAGAGATTGAAAGCAAGGCTTGTGGCTAAGGGATTTTTTCAACAAAAGGGCTGTGATTTGAAAGAGACTTTTAGCATTGTAGTTAAACCAACAACAATCCAAATTATATTGACTCTGGCTCTCTGCTGGAAATGGAAAATTCATCAAATTGATGAGAATAATGCTTTTCTAAATGGTGTTCAAGAAGAAGAGGTGTATATGGATCAACCTCAAGGTTTTGAAGTTGAAGATAGGAGGCTGGTTTGCAGGTTGAGGAAAGCCCTTTATGGTCTCAAACAAGCTCCCCGAGCTTGGTTTGAGAAGTTAACAGCAACTCTGTCAAAGTTTGGGTTTGTGTCTAGCAAGTGTGATCATTCATTGTTTTTGAGAGTCACCTCCCAGCATACTACCTTTGTTCTAGTGTATGTTGATGACATGCTTATTACAGGGAGTTCTCAATCAATTGTGACTAGTTTAATCCAAGCTTTGAATAAGGAATTCTTTGTTAAAGATCTTGGTGAGCTGAATTATTTCCTTGGTATTGAAGTGAATAAGCTTCAAGATGGTTCCTTGCATCTTTCACAGAGTAAGTATGTTAAAGACTTACTGCAGAGAGCTCATATGTCTCAAGCTAAAGGAGTGGATACACCTATGCCAACCGGTCTCAGGCTGTCTAAAGTGGAGGGTAATCAGTTGCGGATGCCACAACCTATAGGTCGATTGTTGGAGCTCTCCAATATGCTACCATAACCAGACTTGAGATTTCATATGCAGTCAATAAATGTTGCCAGTTTATGCAGCAGCCTCTGGAGCCTCATTGGAAGTTAGTCAAGCGTATTTTGAGGTACTTGGCTGGGACAGTTAGTCATGGGCTGCACTTGAAGGCTACACAGAATTTGCGCTTGTATGCATTTTCTGATGTAGATTGGGCATCAGATATTGATGATAGACGAAGTACTACTGGCTTTTGTGTTTATCTAGGTGAGAACTTGGTGTCTTGGTCTTCTAAGAAACAGCACACTGTCAGCCGCTCGAGTACAGAAGCTGAGTATCGTGGGATGGCACACGCAGTAGCTGAAGCTGCTTGGATACAATCACTCCTTAGGGAGCTGAATGTGACTCTAAAAATATGGGTTCAAATGCTAGAAGGTTAGGATTTATTCGTCAATCACCAAATTATGACCAAGTTCTTGCCTTTTGAGCTGAAGTTCAACTGTAGAAGATGAAATGTAGGAGTAACATCGCATTATAGATGCGAGATTTTTGTTTTTAAACATTATGTTGTACCAGTAATATTACCACCATTATGAGAGATTTTTGTTTATTTATGTATTTTATTTTCATTTTTTATGGAGAATGATTTTTTTTGTGATTTTTGTTTGTTTATGTGTTTTTCTTTTCTTTATTTCATATTTTCTCCGTATATGCACTTGGTAGTGGGTTGCCAAATGTATGTATATGTTGAAAATATATAATTAGTGAATGTTTTCGGGGTTCTTTTAACAGGGGCAGAATTGAAAACTTTGGTTGATTCTGATTCCAGCTTGAACCAAATAGTAGGAATCGGAATCCAATTCTAATTCCTGACTGAACCAAACAGATGCTAGGAATAGATGATTCTGATTCCGATTCCTGGGGATTTCGATTCTGGTTTTGATTCTGGTCCTGTTTGCAAACCAAACACGCCCTAAATTCGTAAATTGTAAGATTTTGTTTTGATCCCAAATCTATACTATATATAAAAATGTGTGGATGTAGTGTGAAATTTTTTTGTACTAAAATTATCTTCTATTTCTTTATTTGAGAAAGGATATAAAAGTCATTTTATTATAGCTTTAGTTTTAGCTTTGATGGTTAATAAAATGCTCATTTTATTATCATTAGAATTCAGCAGCACATTTAGCTTAGCATTTGATGGTCATACCCTTGAATTCAAGCAAGCAATATATAGCATCATCTTCTACACCCATTGTGATTTAGTTTTGCATTTAATACAATATATAGCCAGTTTTGAATGCCATAATTTCAGTGTTCTTTTGACATTTTAGTAGTTAAATACATCTCCACCAGCTGAACCCAAATTGCATACCTAATATCATCATATATATTTAAACATATCGATGGTGTAACCCACCTATCAGTTTTGATCCCAAATCAGAGTCCGGATCTTCTGCCCACGTCTACCCATATAACATCGCAGTCACACATGGAGAACATCTCATCCTCCTATATAATATTATGCAAGGGGAGATGTTCCCAATTCACTGGGATAGTGTGCTGTTTATAGACGTGGGCACAGTTTGTGTGGACAGGAGATTCAGAGTCCCCAAATCATTTAAAAAAGCTTTGACATCTGAAACTTTGAAATTAATTATGAAGGAACACCTGAAACAAAAGTGCATCATGCAACCAAAAAACTAGAAATAAGAGTGCTTAACTCAAAAACTACACAGAGGAAAATTAAGATGAAATGAAGAAGACACATACATGTTCCTCTAGAATGAAAAGTCACAGCCGTGGAACTTCTGTTCAGTGATGCGATCTATGTGCTCTATCATATCAGCAGTAAGATGGTTCTTCCAGTCTCCAACTTGGCCTTTTCTAAAGAAAGCACTGTACTCCACTCCTACATGACTCACCTTATCAGGATTCTTGTTCACCTCCAAATTGCTCAAATTCTGAAAACTGCATAAGTTGAGTATTTTTTCCAGCACCCCTTGTTTCTCCTCCTCCAAGGAGAATGGATACCCCAGGTGTTGGGCCAATTTCCTCAAATAAACCAATGGATTGTTTCTAAGATCCTCATATTTTAAGAAGAGTATCCTCTCAGGCTGCTCTAAGCTAGCTTTCCAAAATCCCAGAACATGTTCCCAATAGGGCCCAAATGGGGAGGCTCCTTTGCAGAATAACTGAAATGCTTCCTCCAATGAGAGCAGTGGCTGGTCTTTGTTGAATTTGGCTCGTATTTTGTTTCCAAAGTACCAATTGGAAACAAGCACATCTTTTGGGTTGCGGCAGATGTAGACAATTTGGCAACTGGAGTCTATTATTGATTTTGGTAAAGAGGAATACGAAATGTTGGTTGAAAAGAGGCGAGGTGATGGAAGAAGATCTGGGTTGGTGATTGGGGTTTTCCTGTAAAGATTGGTTTCTAAGGTGGGAACACAGTCCTGAGGATTATGAGTAAGTAGAGGGTGTGTGGTAAAATCATAATGGGTGCGATTGACGATGGCAAATATGAGGGCCTTCATCCATGTGGTGCCTGATTTTGGAATGGCGGTCAAGAGAATATCAGTGGGTCGAGCCTTGAAGTGTTGTTCAACGGCCATGACTCCTTGTAGGAAATTACTGGGGACGTACCTAGAGCCTTGGTAGAGAACTAGGTTGCTGGAAGACCAACCATTTTCAGTTGGAAGGGTTGAAATGAGATTTCTGTATGTTTGATAAACTCTTTCATCATCTGCTTCTTCTTCTTTTGATTTGGTTGGGAGGCACCTCTTCGAAGGTGGGGTAAACTCCATGGCCAACTATAATTTTGGTTGGTGCTGATCAATAGAGTGGCTGAAAGAGTCTTTCGGCTGGTTTCTTGATAAAGATGAAACTTCACCTTCACCAGGCTGTTCATAAATGAGATGAGATTTTTTTCTTTCTTCCCTTCTCTAAGCCTTGAATGGAACGAGAGAAAATGCTAGTTTATTGGTGAAACGGGATTTATTTAAATTGGGATAAGACTTTGGATAATGATGATGAGAAACAATCAGACAACCTGCTAAATGAAAATTTTCTCTCAACCCTCAAGGGATGTGTTCCACCACGAACACATTGATCAGTACAATATTATTGGTAGAGCAATTATTGTACCACCTCTATACAATAATTAATTAATTACTGACCAGTGTTCCGCTTGTGGAATACATTGATCAGGTCAGTGTAATAATTGTAAGGGTAAATCTCTTAAACTACCTTGTTCACGAAATTGACAAATTGTATTTTTACTATTTAGATATTGTATTGTGGTATTCTTTATTTTTTTGACAATTGTTTAAAACCTCTTTTATTCTTAATTTTCTGTCATATTTTGTTCACATGTGACATCACGTGAGTGATAATCATTTTAAAATTCCTAAAATATCCTTATTGTTCATTGTCACTGTTAGAAGTTACAACGGTGGCGGGGATTTTGATATCATTGTTGTAGGCAATAACGCCCAGTGGAACTTCCGAACGACAAAAATTTGGTGAGGAGGTGAAGAAAGTCAAAGGAACTAGTTCTGATATTGGCCATTGGTTTCTTGGGAGATTGATTTGCTTCTACGCTACTGTCTCCAAATCGATATCTTCAAATCAAAGAAAACGATTTAATCAGCTTTTTCTATTAAAAAGTTTCGGAGTGTGCGCTAAAATCTCTTGGGGATCATAACATAGACGAACTCGCATATGGGTTGGGAATAGACCTGTTCAATCAAAGAGTTTGAAAATTGGGTCTTTATGACCATGTCATCAACATAACATTCTATTTTATTCATAATCAAATGTTCAAAAATTTTATTTACAAGCTGTTGAAAAGTTGCTCCAGTATTTTTCAGTCCGAAGGGCATTACTTTATAGCAGTACAACCCTAGTTTGATTACAAAGGCAGTCTTGTCTTTGTCAGCTACGTCTATCCTAATTTGGATGTAGCCGGAGTAGGCATCCATGAAGTTCAGCAACTCGTGCCCTGAGGTCGCGTCTACCAGGTGGTCTATTCAGGGAGGTGGAAAGTAGTCTTTCGGGTAGGCTTTGTTGAGGTCAGTGTAGTCGATGAACATGCGCCACTTTCCGTTGGCCTTCTTCAGCAATACAGGATTGGCCATCCAACTTGGGTAATTGACCTCCTTAACAAAGTCTACTACGATGAGCTTCCCGACCTCCTTGTCAACTACCCTCCACCGCTCCGGGGCGAGGTTTCTTTTTCTTTGTCTAACTGGCCTGACTGAGGGGTCCACATTAAGTTTATGAGTAATTAAACTAGGGTCAATACCAGGCATTTCTGTTACGGACCAAGCAAAAACATCTAAATTTCTAAGTAAAAAACTTACTAGCTACGACCAAAGAGGTTCGCTTAGTAGAGCGCCGATCTTGAGGGTCTTCATCGGCTCAGCTTTGGAGATTGGTACATGGACTGTTTCCTCCATCAGGGTAGCTCACTCCTCTGTATGCTCGGGTGGAGGCTCTAATTTGACATTTTCTGCCAACTTCTCATTTCCCTTTAATGCTACTACATAGCACTTACGCGATTCCAATTGGTCACCTCGTACTATCCCCACTTCATAGCTCGTCAAAAATTTCTTTGACAAGTAATAGATGGACATGACTGCACAGAGGGCATACAGAATGGGCCGACCTAAAATGGTGTTGTAGGAGGACAAAGTTGCAACCACGAGGAAGGTGTGCTCGAAGCGCACTAAGTTGGGCCACATTCCCGTTGCGACTAGCACTATTATTTGGCCGAGGGGCCTGACCACTTCACCGCTAAACCCTAGCAGGGGTGTGTCCGTCCTCTCCATGTCGCTCAGCTCTAACTGCAACTTGTCGAAGGCTTCCAAAAACAGGACATCAGCTGAACTTCTTGAGTCCACTAGTATCTGCTTCACCTTGAAGTCATTGATCTCTAGCTTGACAATCAGGGCATCATCGTGTGAATATTGGATCCCACGCACATCGTCTTGGTGAAATAAATGAGTTCTACCACCCGAGGTTGCTTTGGCAGGTTCTCTACTTTTTGCTCTAATTCCCGAACTAAGGTCTTCCCTACTGCTTGGTACACCTTGATACAATGGATCCAGTGGTGATCAAGTTAATTACCCCAAGGATCGACCTATCCTCAGGTGGTTGCGGTTGCCGGGGTGGCAGGTCATTCTTTTTGCTCAATTGTGGAGCTTCTCTTCTTTGGTTGGCCTGTCGGTCTATTGACTCCCTACTTTCATGCTTGATATACTTCTTCAAATACCCACGGCGGATCAGGTCTTCGATTTCTTCCTTAAGGTTTATGCTATGCCTGATGTCACGATGAAAGTGACAATAAACATTCGGGTTCCTAGTTGTCGGATCTCCTCGCGTCCTTGGTGGCCACCTGACATTGAGATTGGAGTCCTTGATCACCATTAATATCTCACCCCGCCTTGCATTGAGGGGGGGTGTAAGCGGTCCTTTCAATCGGTGGGGCCCTAGATCGCCGACCTGATCCAGAGCCCCGAGGTGGCAACTTACTCCTTTTGTGCGAGGACTTGCTTCTCCTGGGTGACTTGCTCTTCTGCCACCAATGCTTGCTACTGTTGGCCTCTTCACTGTCTCTCTTCCTCTTTTCTCCCTGTTGGGACTCCTTTTTGAGATCTAGTGTTTCCTCTATCTGCATGTACTTCTCGGCGTCTTCAAGGAACTTTTTCATAGTTTTAGGGGGTTTCACTCTGAGGCACCAAGAGAACTTCTTGTGTCGGACTCCCTTTATCGCCGCTATGAGTCACATGGCCGGGTCGAGGTCGAGGATTTGTAGACACTCCTCGTTGAATCTGCTAATGTAGCTTCTGATCGTCTCATTACCCCTTTGCACCACATCCACAAGGCCAGCTGCTGACTTCAGACACTTCTTATATGTGACGAAGTGGGCAGTAAACTTATCGGTGAACTGTGCCCAGCTCTTAATCGAGCCCGACACTAGGTTCCTATACCATGTCCTGGCTATACCTCTAAGCGTCATCAAAAAGGCTACACACATGCAGGCCTCCTCTACTCCGACAAGTAGCATTACAGATTGGAAAGCGTCAATATGGTTGTTCAGATCTCCCTTTCCGCTTTAGGTTTCCAACGTTGGCGTCTTTAACCCCTACGGCCTTGGGGCTGTGAGGATGTCTTGGGATAGGGGGAGGGTTGGCTCAACAGTACTGGAGTCGTCTATGCAGCGGTAGAGATCACTTCCTCCCTTACCCTGCTCGGTACTAGCGGCAAGGGGTTGTTCCATGGCGGGCTACTCTTAGCTAATGCCTGGTGGGTCTTGCGACGTCGTCGCTTCCTTTCTACTTCCACATTGGTGCTATTCACCTCGGTATTACCTGCTGCTTTGATTCTCGTCTGCTCACATTCTCAGACATTGTCGCGAGGTGGGAGCTGATCCCGGCCTCCTGCGTCTTCATGGTCATGAACCTGATGGTGACTATTGTGGGGGTCTAAGGTGGTAGTTGATCATGGTTCTCACGCTGTGAGTGTTGCTGCTAATCGGTCCTTGTATGGTGACTCTCTTCGAGCCGGTTTCTCTGATTTACCCTTTGAGAAGGCGGGGGTGTGCGCTGACTGTCGACCCTATCTCGAGGTGGAGTCCGGCCTCGGAGTGGATTTGGGACCCGAGGGTTCTCTACACCTTGGTGGGGAGATCGACACACATTCTTCTATTGGTTCTAGCTGTGATGCTAGTTCGGGTTCCGATCCTGATTCTAATGTTGAAGCTGGTGTTGGTGCTGGTGCTGATTATGAGGCTGCAATGGTGGGAACTACTGTTGATACTGTTGGTAGAAATAATACTATTGAAATTGCTGAAATTGGTGTATTTGCTGCATTTGCAACTACATAGTGCCGACACTATTGACTAGCTTGTTGAACTATTGATTCCTGAATCCGGGGGGACCACGAAGGGCTCTGGCACGAAGAATGTAGTGCTCACTTGAGGCAACGGGGCGTGCAATTGCTGGGTCACAAAGGTCGGATTCATCTGGACCCCTGAGATGGTCAAGGGAATAGTGAATTGGCCAATGGTCATTGAGGAGCCTTCGGGGTAGGCTGCAATGTAGTCCTGCTCCCTAGTAACACTCACGTCGGCAGCCTTACCAGTATTGCTTGGAGATGCCATTGAAGTAAAGTAAAGAACGAAAGGTAGCGACTTAGCTTTTGTGTATCTTTCCCACAGACGGCACCAATTGATGGTGCACGATCTGAATGCTCCTACCTAGAGGGCAGCTCGGACGTTGATCGCTGAGTGGGACAGTCGATGCAAGGAAAATGGATCAGAGAACCTAGGGTGGATAACCCGGTGAGGTCGCTCCGATGCTTAAGTTAGTACTCTTGTAGTGATTGCGAGCTAAGAAATCAGTAAGTAGGAGAGCTAGAATGCACTTAATCGTGCATACCTTTGTTTTAAATCTCACGCCCTTATATATTTGGGCTGTCGTGGGCCTCACAAAACACTCCAAGACCTTTGCCCTGAATTATAGGAGGTTGTTCCGCTTCAGAAAGCAAATGATATGCTTAGCCGATAAGGCTTATCGTGCCCACCCGATCTGGGCGGGATAAGAATAAGGCTTGTGGTTACACGACGTAATCCCGAGATCCTTGGAAACAATTGGCAAGCTCCTGAATATCTGCCATGTACCACTTGGGGAACATTGGCCATCCGAGATGCTCGGACCTCGGCATTGTCCGAGGTGACCAAGACCCCGGGGTGACCATCAAGCCCGAGGTGGCTGAAGGCGCTGAGTCATTGTCTCTGGTGGGTCAAGTCCATGTATACTTCGTTCAATAGCTATGCATGATAAAACACTCTCAAGACTCAACGCCTTAGCAGCATATCACATGCTGTCTTAATTATGGAGACTTGGAGGAAAAAGAATCATGTTTGTTGGAGATTCAATAAGCCTCAACCAAATGGCAGTCACTCACTTGCTCCAAAGTCAAAGTACATCTTAGTGAGAGATGGAGGTCTCTCAACCTTTAAATTGTTGGTGGGTCTAAGGATTCATTTTTCTTTACTCTGATCAATATTATTCATTATTGTCATACCTTTAGATCCCCACTATAAACCTACTGTATCACCATTCAATTGGGTATTTTTGATAGAGTAGACAAATGAGAGAAATCGTTCGTGGAGACTGGAGAGGAAAACATCTCGATCAATTAACATACATGGTTCAAATTAAGAGAGATAAAGAGTGAATAAATATTGTCAAGAAATCTGCCATATGATGGGGGAGTTCATGGCTTCTATGCACCGAGAGACTTGTCTTTTTGCTTCCCTCAAATTTCCAGGATTTTGGGGTTTCAATTATGTTATCTCGGATTGTATTCCTGGTGGACCTTGTGAAAGAAAGAATTGGACGAGTTCTCAAACTCAACTCTATCAATGGTGGCAAAGCATGGAAAGGCGTTGATGTGCTCATCTTTAATACTTGGCATTGGTGGAATCACAAAGGACCCACTCGAGAGTGAGAGCTTTCTCTTCTTTATTATTTTCTGTTTTTCTCCTCTGTCTCTCTCTGCAGTAGCAGTAGGGATGCCAATGGAAATGGGTCAGGTTCAGTATGAGCTTCACCTCCACCTTAATCAGACCCGACAAAGAATGGTAACGGGGCAGGTTTGGCAACCCTCCCCATCCCTACCCCTGTCCCTAGTGGGAGCAGGGCACCCCCTTCCCAGTGGAGATGGGGCTACCTTAAAAATGAGATTATACGATCCTAGATGATTTAGGAATTTCATAGAAATTCAAAAATATTTTAGTAATTAATATTAAACCTATGTGCTTTAATAATTTACCACTAGTTTCGGAAAAGGTTTGAGGAATAATATCCAAACCTCAACCTCATCCTCTCCCTGGTCTAGGGGAAAAATATTTTCCCCTTTCCACCCCATCACTGTTTAAGATCAGGGAAAACCCATCCCATTCAGGATGGGATTGGGCAAGGCCTTGGTTTTAAAAAAATGTGGTTATCCACTCCAAAATGGCAGCATATGGTATATCCCTGACCCAAATGCTGGCCTTGTGGAGTGGTGGAAATCTATCCATGAAAAGGAAAGTGGGTTTATATATTTGGAAGAGTCGGAATAAGAAGACCTTTGATAATGAGGAAATCCATCCACAGTTAATTGTGGATAGAGCTTCTAATGATCTACTAGAGTTTCAACAGCTTCATGTTTCCAATGTTAGAACTATTAGAGAAAGAAAGTGGAAATACGTTGCTATTAAGATTAACTTTGATATTAATGGATGGCCGGCGGCTCCCTTGTTTTGTTATACGTGACTGATATTTTCAGGTTCTAAAAATTTCTGCTATGTTCAGTTTATTGTACGTCACTATTTTGGGGGTGTCAATGGACCGGTTTTGGGTTGGACTATAAATCGGTATGACATATTGGATTGGACCTGGTCCGTCCATAATGAATTTATATTGGATTGAACCAATATCTGGTTCATTGATAAAAGATAAAGAGCATAGCTGTCAATGGACCGGTTTTGGGTTGGACTATAAATCGGTATGACATATTGGATTGGACCTGGTCCGTCTATAATGAATTTATATTGGATTGAACCAATATCTGGTTCATTGATAAAAGATAAAGAGCATAGCTGTCAATGGACCGGGTTTGAGTCGAAACCAATCTAAATTAACAGGAATTTGAACAGATTGAACAGTTTCTGGACCGGTCCAAAATATTCATTGGACTGGATTGGACCAAGTCCATTTGTAACGGATTCACATTGGACTGGATCGGATTGGACCAAATCCAGTCCAATTGAAACCCCTACCTCCACCGCCTGTAAGGTCAAGTTTTTAATCGTTTGCAATTTTCTGTTATTTTACTCTGTCAATCATTGTTCCCTGTATTTAGGACTGGATGCATGGTAGTTCCCGTGAATTTTCTTTTTTTTTTAAGCTAACATGAGTACTCTTCATGCTATTATTTTGAATTTCTGCAAAAATTTGATTTTCTAGAACATTATACAAATTTTGGCAAAAAACAAAATCTACAATTTTCTATAAAATTCTGCAAAAAAAAATGCAAAAATCTATTTTGTATTATTTTCCACGAAGTTTTGTTATTTTCCCCAATTTTCCTGTAAACATCTGCATTTTCCTATTATATTCATGTTATTTTCTATATTTATTGGCAACTTTTATGTGGAAATACTATTAACATAATTTAGAGCATTAGATGTGGATCTATGATCATTTATACCGTAAGATGGCATCTAAATTATGGTAATGTAGTACATGGAATCGTGATTTCAATGAGAAATAATCACTCTTCATAATCAATACCAAATAACCAAAAAGGGTGATTTTTAGGTGTGAAGAATTATCATCGACGACGCAAAACATTCTTATCTTCTATTATTCCTTGTATATATCTCTCAAGTCTCAATATAATGAGAAGTTAAGAACACTACGTAGGCTCCAGGTTTGGCGGTCAAGATTTCTTGGGGAGAGTTGGATGGAACATGTATGGAAGAGAGAACATCGTCTTTATAGGGGACTTGCCAACTCTGAATTCGTGAATTATATTGTTAGAGATTTTTGTTGGATCCCAAATCATTTAAAAAGATTTGACATCTGAAAACTCCAAAATTCCTAACTTGAAACAAAAGTAGTGCATGCAACGAAACAACTGCACAACTGAAAAAACTTACAGAGGATTCTAGAGAAACAATGAAATGAACAAAAAAGACATACTTACCTAGAACAACAAGCCATAGCCGTGGAACTTGTGTTCAGTCTCCAACTTGGCCTTTTCTAAAGAAGGCACTGAATTCCACTCCTGGAACCAATTCCTTACCTGAACTCTTATTCACCTCTAAATTTCTCAGATTCTCAAAATTACACAGTTTCAATATTTTTTCCACGACCCCTTGTTTCTCCTCCTCCAAGGAGAATGGGTACTCCAGGTGTTGGGCCAATTTCTTCAAACAAACTGATGTATTGTTTTTCAGATCCTCATATTTTAAAAACAGTATCCTCTTAGGCCACTCCAGGCTTGCTTTCCAATATCCTAAAACATGATCCCAATAGGGTCCCCATGGGGAGGCTCCTTTGCAAAACATCTGAAATGCCTCCTCTAGTGAGAGTAGTGGCTGGTCCCTTTTGAGCTTGGTTTGGATCTTAGCTGCAAAGTGCCGAAAGGAAACAAACACATCTTTTGGATTACGACAAATGTAGACGATTCTACAATTGGAGTCTATTGTTGATTTTGGTAAAGATGAGTAGGGAATGTGGGTTGAGAAGAGGCGAGGCGATGGAAGAACATCGGGGTTGGCGATTGGGGAGGTTTTGTAAATACTGATTTCTAACATGGGAATACACTCATGGGGATTATGAGTAAGCAGAGGATGTGTAGAAAAATCATAAAGGGTGCGATTGACAATGGAGAAGATGAGGGCGTTCATTCATGTGGTGCCTGATTTTGGAGTGAAGGCTAAGAGAATATCAGTGGATCGAGCCTTGAAGTGTTGTTGAACAGCCATGACTCCCTGTAGGGAAAAGGTGGGGAGGTGCCAAAAGCCTTGGTAGGGAGTTAAATGTTCAGAGGTGCAGCTTTTTTCAGTTGGAAGAGTTGAAATTAGATCCATATACCTTTGGTAGATTCTTTCATCTTCTTCTTCCTCTTCTTTTGATTTGGTTGGGAAGCACTTGCTGGATGGTGGAGTAAACTCCATGGCCAACTAAAATTTCTTAGTAATTGTGTGAGAGTTTGAGATGGTTTCTTGATGAAGCTGAGGCTTCACCAGACTGTTAATAAATGAAATGAGATTTTTTTTTCTCTCTCTCTTTTCTAAGCCTTGGAATGAAATGAGAGAGAAGGCTAGTTGGTGAAACAGGACTCCTGTAGCCAATTTGACGCAGCGTGGAAACAATGAGAACTGGAGCTGGCTATGCAAGCACCAGGCGTCCGCTGGCACCTAGCAAAAAACACCGATTTCTCTAGGAGAGAGAAAAATGTAGCGAAAATAGGAAGAAGAGAACTTGAAGAAATTCTGAAAATCTGAAGTATGAAAATTGATTAATAATAGCAGTATTTATAATACATTGAGAAATTATAAAAGAACTAGGAAAAGGAATTAAATTTGATCTAAACATCTCAAACTTGTAGATAGGATCAAACTCTGCTTGACTTGATCTCCCCCGTCCGATCTCCCTTGATCTTATCCATGCATGGATCTTGGATTATCTAGAATTCTTGAATTCTTTGAATTCTTGATGAGTCTTGGATTCTTTGAATTCTTGATGAGTCTTGAATTCTTGATCTCTTGACTTATCTTGGACTCTTGTCCTTATCCTAGGAGCTGTCGCCCCTAGGGGTGAGATGGGCCTTGGGCTGGGCCTCCATCATTCTCCCCCACTTGGAGAGAACTCGACCCCGAGTTGTGACGAGGATAGGCAAGTGTTATCTCTGGCAGGTACCGGTGAAGGTCAGCAACGTTGAAGGTCTTGGATATACCCATATGATCTGGTAGGTCCACTATATAGGCTTTGTCACTAATCTTCTTCACGATCTTGTATGGACCATACTTCCGAGGCTTCAACTTGTTGTAGGTACCTACGGGGATTCTTTCCTTCCTTAAGAAGACCATAACCTCATCACCTACATCCAACACTTGAGGTCAGCGGTGTTTGTCTGCGGCCATCTTGTACTTGGCGTTGGATTGCTCTAGCTTTTGCTTCACGGCGTTTTGGACGGACTGGATTTGTTCTGCCATCTGCTCTGTTGAGACACTGGCGCTGGGTACCTTCGGTAGTTTTACTAGATCCAGCGCATGGTTAGGGACCTTCATGTACACGATGGAGAATGGGGATCTGCCTGTAGAACTATGCACTGCATTGTTATAGGTGAACTTAGCCTGGGCTATGGCGAAGTCCCACTGTTTCGGCCGTTCCCGACATATGCTGCGAATTAAATTCCCTAAGGTTCGATTTACCACTTTTGTTTGTCCATCTGTCTGCGGATGGGCTGTACTGCTGAAATTAAGTGATGAATCAAACAACCTCCACAGGGCATGGAAGCAATGAGAACCGGAGCTGGCTATGCAAGCACCAGGCGTCCGCTAGCACCTAGCGAAAAACACCAATTTCTCTAGGAGAGAGAAAAAGGTAGCGAAAATAGGAAGAAGAGAACTTGAAGAAATTATGAAAATCTAAAGTATGAAAATTGATTAATAATAATTTGGCTGAGGAACCGTGTGTCACGATCTGAAGTGATGGTCTTGGGTACCCCATGTAAGCGAACAATCTCCTTGAAAAATAATTAGGCTGTTGCGGATGCATCTGCTGTTTTCTTGCATGGAAGGAAGTGAGCCATTTTTGAGAACCTATCAACCACCACGAAGATGGAGTCCATGTTCCTCTAGGTCTTTGGCAAGCCTAGCACAAAATCCATGGACAAGTCTTCCCATATAGCAGTAGGAACGGGTAGGGGCATGTAGAGACCTATGTTCTGGGTTTGTCCCTTAGTTGTCTGACAAACATAGCACCTGCTTATGATGGTAGACACGTCCCTTCTCAATTTCGGCCAGTAATATCGCCCCTTAACAGCTTCTATTGTTTTGTCCCTTCCCAAGTGTCCTGCTAGTCCACCCCCATGCAAATCCCTAATGATCTTTTCGCGGAGGGAGGTGCAAGCTACACGGCCAATAATACACAGTTGTTCCCCTTTCATAAGGAACCCGTCATAAATAAAGAAGTCTTCTGCTGGCTGCTTATTCACACATTTCTCCCATACCTGTTGGAAGTCTTCATCTCGGGCATATAAGTCTTTTAGGCACTCAAAACCCACGATCTCAACGCTAAGGGTCTTGATGAGAGCTACACGCCTACTAAGTGCATCAGCCACTTTATTTTGCTGTCCTGTCTTATACACAATTTTATATGGGAACTTGTCTAGGAAAGCAAACCATCTGGCATGTAAATCACTTCTTAATTGCTTTTGCCCACTAAGATATTTTAGGGCCTGGTGGTCAGTATAGAGAACAAATTCTTTTGCAATTAGATAGTGTTCTCATGTTTTCAAGGCTCTTATCACAGCATAAAACTCCTTGTCATAAGTAGACCACTTTCTCCTGGCTTCACATAATTTTTCATTAAAGAAGGCAATGGGTCTTTTCTCTTGGGACAATACAGCCCCTATGCCAACTCCACTGGCGTCACATTCAACTTTAAATAATTTATTGAAATCAGGTAAGGCAAGAATAGGAGCAGTACATAACTTTTTTTTTTATGAGAGCAAAACTTTGATCTTGTTCTTCTCCCCATTGAAATTTCCCATTTTTCAAGCATTCAGTAATGGAAGCCATGATACTACTAAAATTCTTAATAAAACGCCTATAGAAGGTTGCCAACCCATGAAATCGCCTGACATCTGTGATAGTGGATGGGGTCGGCCACTCCCTAATGGCTTTCACCTTTTCCTCATCTACTTTCACACCATCCTTGCTTATAATAAATCCCAGGAATAATAAATTATCATTCATAAAGATGCATTTCTTCAAATTAGCATATAATTTATTTTTCCTCAATGTTTTCAAGACCTCCATAATATGTCCCACATGCTCAGTGATAGATTTGTTGTATATCAAAATATCATCAAAATAGACTACCACAAATTTACCAATGAAGGGGTGCAATACCTCGTTCATCAGCCTCATGAAAGTGCTGGGTGCGTTGGTTAGTCCAAAGGGCATGACCAACCACTCGAACAAACCATCTCTAGTCTTGAAGGCTGTCTTCCATTCATCTCAGGGACGGATCCTGATTTGATGATATCCACTCCTGAGATCTATTTTTGAGAAAACTACAGCTCCGCTTAGTTGGTCCAGCATGTCGTCCAACCTAGGAATGGGAAATTTGTACCCAATGGTGATCTTGTTAATGGCCCTGCTGTCGACACACATTCTCCAACTGCCATCCTTCTTAGGTGTTAATAAGGCAGGTACTGCACAAGGACTCATGTTGATTTGAATGTGTCCCTTTTTCAATAATTCTTCTACCTTTTCTCGTAAAATTTCATTCTCCTTAGGACTCATCCTGTAATGTGGGAGGTTAGGTAGACTAGCACCTGGAACAAAATCAATATGGTGTTGTATATTTCTCATGGGAGGGAGTTCATTTGGTAACTCCTCTGGAACTACATCATTAAATTTACCTAGTAGTCCCTGTATTTCAGCTGGAATTGTATTTTCATCATTAACATCTTCTCCTTTTACTACTAACATATGTATCTCATGAGTATTCTTACATTCTTTAACAAATTCCACATGATGATGGGTGATGGTAAGGAAATTTTTCTCATGTACCTTTGGAGTATTTGTAATATTTTTTTCTGCTATGGGTAACAAAGTATAACGTGTACCTTCTTTTTCAAGTTGGTAGGTATTCTTCCTACCCATGTGCCTTGCATCTGTATCAAATTGCCAAGGCCTCCCTAACAAAATATGGCAAGCATCCATATCTACAATATCTCAATATGCTTCATCATGGTACTTACCAATTGAAAAAGGTACCTTGCAGCGTTCTTCCACTCGTACGCCGCCTCCTTCCTTGATCCACCCAATTGTGTATGGGTTGGGATGTTTTTCAGGAATCAGCTGTAATTGTTGGATGACATCCCTGCAAATAATATTTTCCTGACTACCACTGTCAATAATTAAATTAAATAATTTTCCCTTGACAGTACATCTGGTACGAAATAATCTGTGTCGTTGAGAAGTATCCTTATTTTTCTGGGACAACATTAATTTTCTTACCACACAAGTATACTCCTCATGTTCATATGGACCCTCTTCATCCTCCCCATCAGGTCCACAATATACATCTTCCTCAATATCTTCTTCCTCTTCCCTTTCTACCATATTAACTGCCTTCCTCCTGGGACAATCACTGAATCTATGTCCAACCTCATTACATTTAAAACATTTAATAGGAGCACGCCTTGCATAAGGGTTACTGGGTTTAGGAGGGTTGGAAGGATTACCTCGAGTATGTCCTCCTGTAGTAGCCTTACCGGCGTTACTTGTACTTGCCGGGTGAGAAGGTTGTACTGCCGGAACTGATTTGTTCTTGTCGACAGTTGCCGGTCTGTTGTCGCTCCCACTGTACCGGCGATAATTATCACTGTGTGCCTTGTCCTAGAACATTAATTCTACTTTCAAGGCTAGGTTCCTTGCTTCCTGCACACTAAGAACCATCTGTACACCAATTTTATCTCTGATAGACGGTCTTAAACCACTTAGATAACGGGCTGCCTGCTAGTTATCACTTTCAGATAATTGATTTCTTTCAGCTAATCTCAAAAATTCAGATGTATATTCATTAACACTACGAGAACCCTGCGCACACCTCTGATAAGATTCAAACATATATTGTTCATAGTCAGGAGGTAAAAATCTACCTCTGATTAATTGTTTCATGCGCCTCCAGGTTCGAACAGGACCCCTTCCTTCTCTCATCCGGGTCTCTCTCATCCGTTCCCACCAAACAGATGCGCCTCCCTTCAATCGGAAAGCTACTAATTTTACCCTTCGTTCCTCTGGTATTTCCATGTAATCAAAGAACCTATCGACTTCTATGATCCAATCCAGAAGTCCCTCTATACCAAGATCTCCACTAAAAGTAGGAATATCTACCTTGAGTTTAAATTCATCATTATTCCTACGGGGATTGAAATTACCTTGATTGTGCCAATTTCTACTGTTTCTGTCGTTGCCAGGAAGAACTGGAGCACCACCAAATTCGAAATCATCATCACTGTCGTCGTCAAGAACTGGACGTCGGGACACAGTAGCGACGGATGGTCTGTCGTGGTCGTCTCCTGCGATCTGCTGTGGATTTTCCCGGATTCGTGGGACAACCTCCTGTAACAAGGTTTGCAGTTGTTCAGTCACCTCTGCCAACTGTTGTTCGATGTTACGTGTGGCTGTACGCTGCTCTTCGATTGCTCTCCAAATAGCTGGGAACCCCTGATCTCCATCACGGGGTGGGTTGCGACTGGTACCATCTGGGTTGGATATGACTGGGCGAATTCCCTGCTCTGATACCACCTGACGCAGCGTGGAAGCAATGAGAACCGGAGCTGGCTATGCAAGCACCAGGCGTCCGCTAGCACCTAGCAAAAAACACCGATTTCTCTAGGAGAGAGAAAAAGGTAGCGAAAATAGGAAGAAGAGAACTTGAAGAAATTCTGAAAATCTAAAGTATGAAAATTGATTAATAATAGCAGTATTTATAATACATTGAGAAATTATAAAAGAACTAAGAAAATAAATTAGATTTGATCTAAACATCTCAAACTTGTAGATAGGATCGAACTCTGCTTGACTTGATCTCCCCCGTCCGATCTCCCTTGATCTTATTCATGCATAAATCTTGGATTATCTAGAATTCTTGAATTCTTTGAATTTTTTATGAGTCTTAGATTCTTTGAATTCTTGATGAGTCTTGGATTCTTTGAATTCTGGATGAATCTTGAATTCTTGATCTCTTGACTTATCTTGGACTATTATCCTTATCCTAGGAGCTGCAGCCCCTAGGGGTGAGATGGTCCTTGGGCTGTACCTCCATCACAATCCAAGTGTTGCATGTCTCTGCTTCCTCACACCGACTTTACAGCTGTTACATTCCTCCATGTCTTGGCAAATATATCCCAAATCAGGAGACAGATCTGGACTCAATAATTGTTGATATCGTATGTCTGGCCGGGGATATGTGCCCTATACTTTGAATTTGCTCAGTCTGTGCATGAATGCATACCTGCCTTGCATTGGAGACGACTCCACCACGTGCATTAATAATTGCCTTGCCTTGCCTTTGCTGTGCTGATTTTATTTTGTACGGGTGCAAATGCATGGGAGTGAGCCATTAAGAATTGCTAGCTGAGCTAATTCTAACAAGTGATCGAGGGTAATCCCAGCAAATTAAAACTACCAACATTGTAAATTCTGGCAAAATATAAATGTGCGTTTGAAACTTGAGAGCTGGATCTAAAAGCTGAAGCTGGACTGGCCGGGATCCCCCGGCGAGAGGTCCTGCAGATGAACATCCTTGCTGTGAAACCAACTTGCCATAATGCTGAATTCTGAGAAGCATTTATTTGTTTTAATTTCAAGGCAATTAGAGGTTAGCGGTTCATTTTTTTTTTTTTCTTTCACTTCAGCCTTAAATATTTCGTCGTAATGTTTTTCAATCGTTGTAAACAAAAATTACCCCTAAAAGCATTTATTCCTTTACTTCATTCACTGTAAACAAAAACTCCGTCGACTGATTCGACATCAGCCAATAGGATTGGATTCAGATTTTTCAATTTGCATCTGGTTAATAATTAGATCAGATTTGGATTTGATTCCATTGATCCGCTCAAAATCCATGTCTGATTATATTATAATATATAGTGACCTTAATATATAAAATAAATATATAGTTATAGTTAATATTATAAAAATATATTTTATATACTTTATTATATATAAAATAAATTCAGTATGTTATATTTACATTAATTTATTATGTTGTGATGGGTTAATTCCAAATCTAATCCGAGTCCATTAGAAATTGAATTCAAATCCGGGGTCTTTAGATTTGGTTTTTTAGATCAAATTCGAATGCAAATTTTCAATAATTGAATTCTGATTCAGATTTTGCTAAATCCCATCAGAATCCAATCCATTTTCAGTTCTAATGATGATGATGATAATAATAATAACAACAAAATCAATAATAAAGCAATATTTTGAGATAGTTATTATTTTAATTATTTAATTTTAAAATACATAATTGTTAAATTATATATTATTAATTAATTAATAATTCTTAAATTATTTAAAAATTTAATTATTTATAAGTTTTTATCAGCTCAATTATTTATAAATTGTTTTATATTCATTTTATTAATCGTTAATTACTTTATTAAATAATTAAACAAACTTTCTCGTATCCAAGGTTAAAATAATCAATTGTCATTTTTATTAACTTACCAACATTCAAATTTCATAACCAAGACAATTTCTTAACTTACCAACATTCAAATTTCATAACCAAGACAAGTTTACAAACTCCCACACACCTTTTCAAGTAATTATTACAGTTGTAGAGCCATTCGGATGTCAGATTTCAATGCAATCAAGTATGCCCAATTATATTGGTTTGGATGTTATCTGGTTTGTTTTTAATAAGTAAACATATAAGATAATATTGGTAAAAAATGCTTGTTTCATCAATATATTATTGTATGATAGGTAAATATAGATGACAAGCATGATCGGTCAGACCCAACTATTCTGATTAAATAATTTTTTTTGATTCTGTATTTGCTTATAGAATCGATTAATAATTGTGTTGGAACTGATCCAAACCGGACCTGGCCCATGGACAGCACTTATGAAGTTCAATCATTACTTAATGTTAACTTCATGCTTTTCTTTTATTTGGCTGATCAATACATATGATGTAATACCACACGTTTAACAGCAAACTGTATTCATCAACCAGAAATGTTAAAAACAATGGTATTTGATGAAGGAAGATTTGGCCCGAACTTCTGATACAAAGACATGTGATTCTGATACAAAGACACGTGAGCTTGATTCCGCGTAAGTGATAACTAGACGTAATTAGATCGGCATGTGGACGTAATTCGACACAATTCAGCATAAGTCAGCTCGGTACGAAGTAAGTTCGGGTGCGTCAGTACCCCAAACTGAAGTCACCTCGGGACGAACACACCGCACAAGATTACACTAGGATCACCTCTGCCCGAGGGCACTTCGGCATTTACGACAAGGGCAGACCAAAACGCGAGCTCAAGAAGCTCGCTACCAATTAGCTCGCTACCGAGCAGCCCGGTATCCTACAGGTAGCTCGCCTACCGTATAGATCTCTGCATGGCAACCTTGGGGAATACGCCCCCATCCCTGAACCCTGCAGGATCGTACTTATAACAGTAACATTAGTTCACCAACTCCCCGTTCTGACGGGAAGTGACAGTATTACCGTTTGGTGGTGCTTCAACCACCTAACAAGCAACAAGTCCCGTCATAACAGGGGTTCAGTGACCGTTCCACCTACCCACCTGATCCAGTGTATAAAGACCTCGCTCTCACCAGGGGTGAAGGTACGTTCGATTATCTATTGATTGTGTGTGTAATCTTCACTCTCTGAGCTCTCTCACTATTATAATCTTCAAGCTCTCTACTGTCGCTATATTCTAACTTAGCCATCGGAGTATCCACGTCGAATGAGCCACCTTGGGATCTTTGACTCATCTCTTTCAGGAGCCCGTTCTCATCATCGCTGGAAGCTAAGTCATATCCAACAGGGAGTAGTCAGGTTACACCACATCAGTATCAAACATAACCTAAAAGAATAATGGTTTTTGTTAAATCATATCAATCTGTTTTTAGTTTTCTAATTGTTTTTGGTAAGAAATAAGAGATTTTATCATGGAACTAGAGTGTGAAAACAAAAACCAGGTCCACCAAGGTACCTCCTCCTTTGAGAGAAAAACAAAGGGATGCCTAGCTAAGACCCATTCAACACAAACATGATCGAGCTAATCCAACCCAAATTTCCTATCCACTCTCTACTAGCCGTGATTTGAGAGATGTGTGGCTGCAATTCACGGTAGGTAGAGAGTCGTTATTTGAGAGCCGTGATTTGAGAAACATGACTAGGAAATCCTATTTCAGCATCTTCATTCTTCTGAATATAAAAATAAATATTAATTAAAAATTAATAAAGAAATATGAGATTCTCCTTCCTCTTATTAGTGAATGACCCCGTACTAAGTACGGGGAATAATTAATGTTAATTTTACATTATAGAATCAATAATGTTAAATTTATATTTATTAATATTTTAAACAATTATTAAAATTTCAAGAAATACTTATTTAAAAAAATAGCTTTTCAATAATTATTAGAATATGGATTGAAAAATGATTAAAAGTGGTTGTGGGTAACCACTTTTGTATTTTCTTCATTTTTTAGGAATTGATTGAAAATTGTGGTAGTGGGTTGTGGGTTTCAGCAGTAGTTTCTCAAAAAATGTCATGTAGGGGTGTTCACAGGTCGGGTTGGGTTACAAGAGCAAAACCCAAACCGACCTGGTTGATTTGAGTCAGGTTGGGTCGGTTTCGGTTTTGCTCCTGTACAAAAGGACACCTAATTGAATTCTAACTATAATTGCCTAATGGGTTGCCTATTTGGTTAGAAACTATGATAGATTGCCTATTCTAATTGTAATTGCCTAATTGGCCTTCTAGTTCTAGTGGAAGACTAGTTATAGTTAAGTAGGAAACTATTCAAACTAGGAACTACCGAACTAGTAGAAGACTAGTTCGGTTCGGGTCGGGTTACAAGAAAACCGAAACCGACCCGATATATTGGTTTATATATTTGCCCAACCCGAAACCGACCGGTACTGATGAAAACCCGACCGACTTGGGTTGGGTCGGTCTGGGTTGGTCGGTTTGGTCGGGTTGGGCATTCTTATGAACAGCCCTAATGTCATGTGTTTATGTTTCCAGAAAAATGAGAAGACAATGTATCTGAATAATGAGGAGTTGTAGCCTAGTAGTGGGTTGTGGGTGGAAAAATGTCTAGCTTTTTAGAAAATGAGAAGGCCACTTGTCTGAATGGTGGTAGTGGGTTGTGGGTTACAACAACTTTTCAAAAAAATGCCAAGTGTCTAAATTTGAAAAAGCTACATGTTTGAATGGTGGGGCCTATAGCCTAAAAGCCTTCCTTTAATATATATATATATATATATATACTACATGTTTGAATGGTGGGGCCTATAGCCTAAAAGCCTTCCTTTAATATATATATATAATAGATGTCTCTTATATCCTGATCAACTATGCCTCACACCTCTAGATAGTAGAATGCCTTGTGTCATGTCTCCGTGTTTTAAAACAGTTTAGGCCAAACTGTAATTTGGCCTGAGGTAGACCGGTCTGGGGCTAGCCCTATTTAAAGTTTTAAACTATAATGATTGTTTAGATTGTGGGTTGGCTTTAGAATAAACTAAAGTGGCCTGTCATTGTCTTCAAATGTTGTGCAATCGAGGGGTTATGGGGGCCCAAGTACTTACCAAAAGATGGAATTGATTAAAAACTTAGAGAACGACAAACAAGTATATACCTTAGACTCTCCTGAACCAAGCAAAATATTAGGAACAAGGGTCCTAAAGTACTGAAAACACTGATGATGAGAAAAAGGTGTTTGGGTCATGGCTAAGCTAGTCCAGAAAGACACGTGGCTGCCTAGTCATCGCTCAGTCAGCCCAACCACGTCAACATAGTTCAGCCAGCTTCGCAGCACACACTCATTCTGGGGCCTAGGTCGGCTGTGCTATTACTATGGCTCCCCATCTTATCCCCTCAACCACGTCAACTACCCGTGGCATGGATAAGCGTAACTATGAATAAAGAGGAGTAAGGAAGACAATTCCGTTGGGGATTAAGACTCTATCCCGGATACCTCAGTGGATTACCTCCTCCCAATAACCCCGGGAGCCCAATCCGACCAGGACACGGGCCCATGGCTATAAGAAGGTATTTCATGCTCAAGGTAAGGGACCCAACTTTTGACATCCATACTGCTACTTAGCTTGGACCAGCACCCTTATAGTTCGGCCCGACCATTTGCCACCTACTACTGACATGAGCATCAGAGTGCCAACCCGAGGACAACTCCTCAGGCCTCTGACTTCTCCTTTCTTGATCACAGTTCTTGCAGCGTGGCCTTGTCCTTGTAGTTCAGCACCACCTTGTTGGAAATGACTATCTGGTTGCTCTCCTCAGTTCGTGCACCACCTTATATTAAGCAGCATTAGATTGGCGTTGTCTATGGGAAATGCACAAAAAGACTTTTTCAAAAATCTTTCATTCCTCACCGTGCAATCAAAAAAGCGATCAAGATGCCCAAGAACCAGTTCGAACGATCAATAGGCCGATCACCATCTCGGGAATCTCAACATCGCATCCCTCAGCATCAAGAAATTCCACAGTCTCCAACCGCAGTTGATCCTATATAGTTCCGAGCAATGCAAGAGAAAGTCGATAAGATCTTCAAGATGGTGCAGACACTAGGATCCATGGCGCCGCCCAGCCAGGCCATCCCCCCTCACTCCTCAATGTGTACGAAGGACAATCCTCATCCCGAGGACCCCAAAATGCACCGGCCGAAAAGGAGGGGAGCACGGTCTGAGCATGAGAAGCAACACACAGCAAAGAGGCCTGCCTCCATAGCTGCTCCCGTGAGCCCGACAACTGCACACACACCACATAAACCGCGCTACACAGCCGCACTACACCGCCACGCTACACCGCCATGCTACACAGCCACACTACACATCCGCGCTACACTACCGTGCTACACTGCCGCACTACACCGTGCATTACACTGTAGCTCAATGCACCTCACAAACTCAGTTGATCTTTGAACGGCCTGAGCCCAAGACGCATAGCTCGACAGCGTATCGCCGACCAACTTGACTCGGTTGTCCACGGCCTGAGCCTAAGGTGGAGAAGAACACCCCCGCCCATCAACGCCTGAGAATGGTCATTAAACTCCACTCACCCACTAACTAGCAGTCGGTTAGAGCTAGCCGAGCAACGGCCAGCCCTCAAAGGGCCCCAAAATCTCCCGAGACCAGAAACTGAGCATCCCAAAGATGAGAGCTCAGAATATACTCCGGCCCCACTAGCCAGAGATTGAAGATCTTGGTCAACCCAGACCTCGGCCAAGGTAAGGTCGTGGAACTCAAAAAAATAATGTATGTAAGCACACAAGTTCAGAACAAAAATGTTTCATTAAGTTAAACCATCAATACAACAAGTTAAAGCTCAGCATACCAAGCTATTATAAGAATAGGAAAAAACAAAGAACCACACATCCATTCAATCCTCGGCGGGGAGATCAGTAGCCTCATCACCGTCCTCACCATCTTCACTATCCTCGTCCCCATCAACGAGATTGTCCAAAGCAGGTGGAGCGTCTAAGTCATACGCCTCCCAAGTATGCACAATCTTGCTCAGCTCTAGCTAGTGACGTAGAGCCCTCCTGTAGGAGACGTTGAATCCAGCTTCAAAGGAAACCAAGGCATATTGGTTCATCTCTTGTCAAAGCTCCACCGAGGCCTTGTACCGATCTACCACCTCCTAGGTGGCCTCCTGCTTTAGCCGCTCCTTCCTCGGCCTCTCACCGGCATCAAAAAGCCCTTCCTCGGCACCCAGCCGAGCTAAGCCCCCGACTTCGGAGCTCGGCACACCATGGCCGAGCATCACAATGGCCTCAACACCGAAGCTCGGCCTCCCACTAGCATCAGAAAGCCCTTCCTTGGCACCCGGTCGAGCATCACAATGGCCTCAACACTGAAGCTCGTCCTCCACCAGGAATCAGAAAGCACTTCCTCGACACCTGACCGAGCTAAGCGACCATGCAGTATTTCAGCCGAGGAACGAAGAGCCCTCCCTCGACTCTACCAGGAAGATGGACCTCGAAGCTCATCTCAATTCCTTGGCGCACTGCCGAGCTAGTCCCCCTCCTCGGCTCCAAAACTGGGGGAGTGGTGTTCGGATTATAAAGTTAGAATTCTTGGAGTTCTATAGCCGACGATTGAAGAACTCCCTAGCCACATCCCACATTGCACGGACATCACAATCTGGAAAACATTGAGGAACATCAAATGGACCAGACGCTCAACCAGAATCCAACTAGACTTTGACTTGGAGTTCCTCAACCGAGGAGCAAGGCGTCCTACTGTGCTACACCTCAGCTGAACACCTCATGCCTCAACTTCAAAGCTGGGGGAGTGGTGTTCGGGTCATGACTGAGCTGGTCCAGAGAGACACGTGGCTACCTAGTCATTGCCTGGTCAGCCCAGCCACGTTAGCATAGCTCGGCCAGCTCCGCAGCATGCATTCTTTCCGTGGCTTAGGCTAGGCTATGCTATTACTGTGGCCCCCATCTTATCCCCTCACCCACATCAGCTACCCGTGGCGCGGATAAGCGTAACTACAAATAAAGAGGAGTAAGGAAGACAACTCCGTTGGGGATTAGGACTCTATCTTGAATATCACGGCGGCTTACCTCATCCCGACAACCCCGGGAGCCTAATTTGACCAGGACACGGGTCTGCGGCTATAAGAAGGTATTCCATGCTCAAGGCAAGGGACCCCAACTTCTAACACTTGTACTGCTACTTAGCTCGAACCAGCACCCTTATAACTCGGCCCGACCATCTACCACCTCCTACTGACTTGAGCGTCAGAGTGGCAACCCGGGGTAACTCCTCAGGCCTCTGACTCCTCCATTCTTGATCACAAGTCTTGCAACGCGGCCTCATCCATGTAGCTCGGCACTGCCTTGTTGGCAATGGCTATCTAGTTGCTTTCCTCAGTTCTTGCACCACCTCAGATTGAGCAGCATCAAGAGGAAAGATTGAAATGAATAAAACAACAATTAAGCTAGTTATTCCACAATTTCACTTCATAGTTAAACACTGTATATAGCACAAACACGATATATCTATGTAGAATGACAAGCCAGAGCCATGAAACTTCTGTTTGCTGATGCGGTCTATGTACTCAACCATTTTAGTAGTTAGATGGTTCTTCCAAACTCCAACTTGGCCTTTTCTATAGAAGGCACTTTTTTCCACCCCCAGATTACCCATCTTCTCTGGATTCTTGTTCACATCCAAACTACTCAAATTCTCAAAACTACACAGGTTTAATATTTTTCCACCACCCCTTGTTCCTCCTCCTACAAGGAGAAGGGATACCCCAGGTGTTCAGCCAATTTCCTCAAACAAGCAAATGGGTTGCTTTTAAGACCCTCATATTTTAGAAAGAGTATCCTCTCAGGCCATTCTAAGCTTGCTTTCCCAATAGGGTCCATATGGCGAAGCTCCTTTGTAGAACAACTAAAATGCCTCCTCAAGTGAAAGTAGTGGATGGTCCTTGTTGAGCTTGGCTTGTAACTTATTTGCAAAGAACCAGAAGGAAATAAGTATATCTTTTGGGTTGGCAGATGTGGATGATTCGACAATTGGAGTGTGAATCTTTAGTCTTTATGGGCAAAGAAAAAATTACATTTTCAAGTTTTTTGCTAATTTATAATTTCCCCAAATTTCTTCATGAAATTTTCATAAATCTATTGATAAAACAAAAAAAAATGTGATTTTGAATGTAAGATATTATGAAAATTTGAAAAACTTAACTATTTTTGCCATATAATTTTAAATTTTGAAAATTTTCCAAAAAAATTAAAGATTCACACTTATTTCTTGTAAAATTTTTCAAATATAGCATTATAGGAATGAGGTTTGGAGTTTTAGAGCCATTTGGGGGTGAAATGAGGCTTATTTCAGGGAAAAGAAATTTGTTTTTCCCCCTTTCTTTTCAGTTTTTGGTCGTATCTTTTTCGTCAATATGCTACTGATACACCCCCGATATGCCTTGATACAGTCCAATACGGGCCCGATACGCATGAAAAAAGACAAGACGCCCAATTTCTATGCGTATCCCGTATCTACTTTTCAAAGATACGATACGGTACGCCCCATATCGAACGTATCGTATTGGGAACATCTCCCAATGAATAATAAATATAAATATGGGACATGTTTCCATGTATGTGAGTACGGGTGTAAATGGTTCGAATTCGAATCAGATCAGACAATATCCGAATTCAAATCCGATTAGAAAATCTAATATCCGAATTCAAATCCAATTAAATATTTGAATATTCGATTCAATTCGAATTCGATTAGTTAATTATTTTAGATAATATCAAATATATAAAAAATATTTTATTTATATAAAGTATATAAATATATAAATTATTTATATAACTTAATTATTAAATATACAAATTATATAAAATATTTTATTATATATAAAAATTAAATAATCGGTCGAATTTGAATATTTATGAAATCGAATCAAGTCACGAATTCAACACCAGATTTTTGAATACCATTGACACCCTTTATGTGAGGATTCATGTTGGTATTGGAGAGAACTGGACGTTAACTAGAAGTTTGTCGTTCGGCCAGCACATTTTGTTTGCTGTGCCAATTTTATTTTGTACAGGTTCAAATGCATGGATCAATTCCAGCAAATTAAAACTACCGACGGTAAAGGATCCATCTACATAAATTCTGGCAAAACGTGCGTTTGAAACCTCAGAGCTGAGCTGGGTCTAAAAGCTGAAGCTGGACAAACTGTGGAACATTCCTTCTTTTTAATTGGTAGAGAAATTAAATTCAAATCCGGTCTTCAAATCCGATCAGATTTCGGATCATATCCAAATACAAGTTTTCAATAATTGGATTGAGATTTGGGTTTTGTTGAATCCAATTCATTTATTATGATTTTATTAATTATTAATGTATTATTTCATTTCCTATTTAATTATTTTATTATCAAGTGATATTTATTTTATTATTTGTTAAATTATTTAATAATATATAATTTTTAATTAATTAATAATTATGAAATAAATAATTGTTAATTATTAAATAACTTTTGTAAGTAATTATTTTAAATATTTATTAATTAATTAATATATTTTTAAATATTCAATTATTATAAATTGTCTAGCATTCATTTTATTAATTGTTAATTAATTCGTTAAATCATTAAATAAACTTTCTCATAACCACGGTTAAAATAGCCAATTGTCATTTTTCAGAACTCATCATTTAAATTTAAGAACAACATTCTCTACTTTCTGACTTTATAACCAAGAAAAGTTCACCAACTCCAGTATACCTCTTGAAGTAATTATTATGGTTTTAGATAGTGGTACAACTTGGGTGGGCCCAGCCCGAGCCTGAATTGGCCCAACCCAGAATTTTACATGGGTTGGGCTTGGATTTTTTGTCCTCGGGTTGGGCTCGGGCCCAAAAAGTCGAGCTTTTTTATTTTTTGGGCCAGGCTCAGGCCTAGCGCTTAGGTAAAACCCGAACCCAGCCCAAGCCCGGCCCAATTATATAAATTCATATATATATATATATATGTGTGTGTGTGTGTGTGTGTGTGTAAATGTTGCATACATATTTACATACATACATACATAAATATATGTATATATATTTACATAAATACATTTATATATGTATTATTTTAGAGTGGGTTCATTGACCAACCCAAGTGCATCAAATTAAAGGGTGGGTTAGGCTTAGGTTGGGAAAATCAAGCATGACCCCAGACTCAGGCTAGGCTCTGACCTTAAGCCCAAATATTAGGGCCGGGCCTGGGTTGACCATAAACCCAGCCCAACCTGCCCGACTTACGGACCAACCTTCAGGTGCTAGACTTCAATGCAAACAAACAAGTTCGTGGATTTGGATTTTATCTTATTTACTTGTGATAAGTAAACGTATAAACATATAAGATAATTTTGGTTAAAAACACTTGTTTCGATCATCAATATATTATCTAAAATGAGGTTAATTTCAAGCTATTGTATCATAGGTAATTATAGAAGATAAGGATGATCGGTCAGACCAAATTATTTTAATTAATTAAATAATTTGCTTGATTTTAGATCTAGTTTATAGAACCAATTTATAATCAATTCAGAACTAGCCAAACCAGATCTGGCCCATGAACAGCACTAATGAAGTTCAGCTATATTACTTAATGTAACTGCAGGACACTTTTATTTTGTTTCCAACTTGAAAAGAGGGTAGAACCTGTGGGCTATGTTTGGTTTGAAGGAAAGTTAAAGATCTTTGTGAGATATCAAAAACTTTCCCTCAACTTCATGCTTTTCACAACAAATTGTATTTACCAGTACCAAATATAACCTAAATGAGGAGTGATTTTTGTCCAATCATGTTAGTCCGATATTTTTTGGTAAGAAATAAGAGAATTTATCAAGGAATTGTTGCATTTCTTTTCTTTTACAAATTCTAACATGTGGAATTTATCCAAAATTCTTTTAAACAATTTTTTTTAATTTAAAATTTAAGTGACCTTTCATCACTAAATTACTTTTCTTATTCCAAATGATTTTTCAACACACACAAAATAATAGTTTTCTCTCTTACTCCTTATCTATGCTTGTTTTTTGGCATTTTTCCATTCTCATACATCTATCAATTGAGTTGGAAGATTGCTATAGTTCGTGTGATCTAGTATTTCCAAGTGCATTGTTATGGGAGCCACCAAGGTTGTTGAATCTTGGAGACACCTACATAACAGTATGCACCGGACTCGATTCAGAGGAGGCGAAATTTTTCTTAAGGACAATGTGTCTTAGACACGCCTCAGTTGATTAGTCCAATTTTCTCATTTTTCTTTTACTTCTATAACTTTGTATGTTGTTAATGGATTTCTACTTTACTTTTCTTTTTTTAATTAAATTACTTTCTCTCAAATTTTTTTGATTTCTTACAACAAAAATCATTCTTTCTTAAATCTTACATTTCTATCCTCACTTTGTTATTAATAGTATCCATATACACTTTGTACAAGAACCAGAGCCTGGAAACATAAACCAGGCGCATCAGAGGGGGAAAGAAGGTATTGCAAGAATATCTGGGACAATAGAAAGCCCAAAAAGACACCTCCTCCTTTGAGAAGACAATAGGGATGACTAAGAACCTATTTAGCACAAACATGGGCTAATTTGTTAGAAGAACAAGAGCTGAAGCAAAAAACCACATGATGGAAATAAGAAATTGAGAATGGTGGTGGGAGACCAAGCTCAAAACAGCACTTCTAGGTAGGGTATAGCAGGGCTGAAGACTTCATCGATAACCACCTTGGCATCAGACTCCACAATGACAAAGTGGGCCTCAATTTCAAAAATCAGTTCACAACCCCCACTTGATTGTCTGGATTGAAGAGGTTGGAAGGCACTTGCCAACACTCACTAGCACTTCACCGAAGGATTTGCTCCTCACAGGCACTTTCCAACATCCCCCCTTTCAATTAGTGATGTGCATCTTCATTCGTTTTAATATAACAGATTTGTATTAAAAATAAAGAAAAATGATATCATTCTTCCTCTTCTTCCTCCTCTCCTTCCTCTTTCTTCTTCCGGGTAAGGAGGCTTACGCCTCTTACGCTCTGAACTATGCCTCACATGCCTCTAGGAAGTGGAATGCCTTGCGTCATACTCCCAGGTTTTAAAACATGCGATACAGCATTGATGTTGATTTGGGCCATGCCTAATTCTAGATTCTTTTTCTTACTTTTTTTTTTAACTTCATAATTCAGCTATAATTAAACTGCAATTTGGCCTAAGCTAGTATTGTTTGAGGCTAGCCCAATTTAAAGTTTTTAAACTACAATGATTGTTTAGATTGTGGGTTGGGTTTAGCCTAAGGACAAAAGTGGCTCAAACCATTGTCTCCAAATGCAGTCCGATGGAGGGTTTTTTTTTTTAACCCCAAACTTTACTCCAGGTGGAGGGGTGACTACCTTAAATTTTATTAACCATTTTCAAAAGGAAAATTTGTAATAACAAGGGAGGACTTAGCCTGCCTTGCCCCATAACCCAAGCATACATAGCTCTCCCTCACCACCTCAGGCCCGCCCAAAGGAAAAGAACAGGGGAGGATATAGCCCCTTGGCCCTAACCCAACTAGATACAAACATTCCCTCATAACCTCAATCCCCCACCTACGAGAGGAATAAAACAAGAAATAAGAGGGAATTTAAGCTTCATTGCAAAAACAGACTCTTGGAATAGCTAGACCTTCGTTGTCTTGGACAATCAAAGTTCTCACGTGGTCCATTAAGTCAGAAAGATAATTGTAGATTGTTATAGAACCTTTATCCACTCCCTCGTTAGCAAGGCAATCGGTAGTTTGGTTAGCTTCCCTAAAAGCATGATGAAATTCAATATTGAGACCAGATGAGATTTCTTTTATTTTGTTGGTGTATAATAGACAGATCAAGGAGCAGTAATATCTCCTTTCATGATGTTCACCAAGAGTTGATTATCACATTCCACCTCTATATTGAAAAGAGACTTATCCACACAAAGTTGTATACCATCAAGAAACTAGGAATTCAACTTGAAGATAGCTGCTCACCCCGTAGTAGTATGAGATGGCGCTTAAGATAATTCCGGTGCTATTTCTTATAATTCTTCCCCCAACAGTAGGCCCGGGGTTTCCTCTTGAAGATGCATCAGTGTTTAATTTGTTGTGGCCATCTTGAGGTTTTGTCCATTTAATCGAAAGCAATATTCTCTTGTCTATACTTTTGATTGGGATGCAAAGGTCAATTAGTCATCTAGTATTATAACCACCATGCTTCGGGGAAGGAGCAAGACTATTCAGCTCTTTTATCCAAGCTTTAACACATTCAATAGAGCATTGGCTCCACCAATCAAAAATGTGATCCCTTATATATTGGGATCTGAAAATTGGGAGCTCAAAATTAGCACTAAAGTACTGCCAACATTTAGAAACCAAGACACCATTGCTAAAAAGGTGATCAATGTTTTCTGTATTACTCTAACCACAACAATTGCATTTCAAAGCAAGATAAACTCCTTTAGATATGATCCTATCATCCACAGCTATAGCCTTATGGAGAAATCTCCACATAAGTACTAAGATTTTAGAAGGCAAACCTGACTTCCAAACAAACTTGTACCAATTTACTAACTGGTTCTTTTTTCTAGAAATTTCTCAAGCTGATTTTATTGAAAACTTGTCATTTGAATTTCCTTTCCAAATCAATCGACCATTAGAATCAGTAACTTTAAAGTCATAACTAGCCACCAAGGATTCAATATTGTCATTGATATTGTTGTCTTGTGAGAAGTGCCAAGCACCATTTTGGTCTAAGACTTCATTTAATTTAAAATCCACAATCCACATCGGCTCGTGATCCAAAATTAGAGGGCTAGTGCCTAACCAATTATCAAACTAGAAAAAATATATCTCCTTTCTCGATCAGCCATTGGCTTTGCTTGATTGTAAGGTCTTTTACTTGCATTAAATCTTTCCAGAACCGGGAGCTAGAAGATAGGGTGGTTATGGAACAAAGATGATTACTGTTCAAGTATCTAAATTTCATGAATTGCGCCTAATAGGACTTACTATTTACAAGGTTAAAGCAAAACTTGATGCGAAAAGCAAGACATACTTCATGCAGGACTGAATTCCCAAGTCACCTTCAGATTAAGGTTTACACATTCACTCCCAACTAATCCAATGATAAGAAGGACCAAAGTTTGAATGACCCCAAAAGAATTGAACAAACATTTTGTGAATTGAGTGGAGAATCTTCTTGGGTGGGGAAATAGCACTAATCATATTAATTGGAATGCTTTGAAGCATGTGCCTTAGTAGCACCCAATTCCCTCCTATTGATAGTAATTTTGACTTCCACCCCTCAATCCTTTTTTAAATTTTGGTTAAAATATCTCATAATCACTACTCTTGGGCCTCTTCTTTCTGATTGGCGCTCCGAGATAGGTAAAAGGAAGTGTCTTCTTGAAGAAACCAATGACCTCATGTATCATCTTTACTCTTTGAGATGGGGATTTATCAGCAACCATAAAGCATGACTTGTGCTTATTTATTTTTTGACCCAAACTCTCTTTATAAGTGGACAGAAATTTCATCAAATTCTATAAGCTTTTCTTTAAACTTCTAGCAAAAATAATTGTATCATCTACAAAGAGACTGTGAGAGATTGCAATGGTGTTCCTTGGCATTTTGAAATATTGCACTTGACCGCTTGTGAATAAATATTCAAACCCCTACTGAGAACTTCTTCAGCTATTATAAAGAGACTCGAAGATAAAGGGTCTCCTTGTCTTAGGACTCTAGATGATTTAAAATAGTCCACTGGATATCCGCTAATCATGATAGAAAACTAATAGTTTCATAAGAATAATTTAACAAGATCAATTCATATATTTGAAAAACCAAATTTCCTGAGAACATTCCATAAAAAATTCTAGTTAAACCTATGATAAACTTTTAACATGTCTAATTTAAGGATGACACTACCCCCAAGTGATTTCCTACTCAACTCGCTTGCCATTTCCTGAACAATGGAAATGTTTCCCCCAATATACCGGCCTTTAACAAATGCTCCTTGTTCAAGAGAGAACTCAGGGATACATACAACTACATAGCTGATCATGATTAGTACAACTTTCTTCAGTGAGGAGATCTTGAAAGAATTGGATAGCATGATTTTTAATTATAGACATATCCTCTGTAACAGCCCCATCTACTTCCATTTTCCCTATACAAGAGAAGTTTTGGTTGGCTTTAACTGAAGTGTGAAAAAAACGAGTATTCTTGTCTCCCTCTTGTAGTCATTTTTCTCTTGATTTTTGTCTTAAGAAAATTTCTTGGAGCAAAGATTGATTGAATTGCTTTTAGTATCAACTAAATTCTCCCTTGTAGCCTCTTAATCATCATTTTCTAATGCTGATTCTGCATCTATAACAGCACATTCAGCCCGTTTAAAGTTTAGAAAAACATCACCGAAAGTTTCCTAATTCCACATTTTAGTTTTCCTTCAAGTTCTTTAGTTTAGAAGCTAGAACTTGCATAGCATTTCCTTCAAAATTAAGCTCCCAACCCTCTTTTACTACTTCAATAAAATTTGGGTGAGTGGCCTACATATGTTGATACTGGAATGGTTTAGGACCATAGGATAAACCATCTTTAACTGTCACTAGTAAGGAGAAATGGTCAGATCCCGTCCTATTAAGGTGATCTAAACTTGCATGTTGGAACTAGATAGTCCAAGAACTGTTCACAAAGATCCTGTCCAAGGGTATCCACGAGGACCCATTGGTCCAGGTGAAATTCAGCCCATTAAAACCTGCATCTAACAGTTGAAATCTATTGACTATTTCGTTAAAGTCTTGCATTGAGATAGTTCGATTATTTGAGAGGCTGTCTATTCAGTCTTTTAGCCAGATTTAGAACAACATTAAAATCACCCCCGATTAACCAGGGGGAATTACATGTGCTAGCAAAGTCTTCTAGTAAATCCCACAAGCTCCTTCTCATTCTATAATCACAGCTTGCATAAACAACAAAAATAAAACAAGTAACGTCCATATTTAAGCAAGAAATTTCTAAAGTTACACATTGGGGGTATAAACAGAAATTATTCACTTGTATTGGAAGATTCCAAAATAACCAAATCTTGCACACTCCCTCTCCATTTGGTAAGCAATCTGTCATGCCTAGCTATCTTTTAATTCAAGAAATTTTAAAAGCATCAATAATTGGTTCAAAGATAGCAAGCAGCGAGATATTGTACATTTTTATAATTTTCTTAAAGATTTCTTGCATCTAATGCCTCTAATATTCCAAAAAGAAACTTTGATCATCATAAAAAAATTGGAGATCTATCAATAAAATCTTCATTAGATTTTAAATTTTTTTTGAGCATTTAGAACGAACCTGAATCCAAGCTGGTACACTAACCTGGTTTGGTTCGTGAGTTGGTTGCCGGTCATCAGAAGTTGTTCTCCTCTCTATCTCCGGCATATCCGGTACCATAGATTGTTCAGTCAATTCAAGTACCTCTTCCAAGGAATTAGACACACAATCAATGGCTTTGGCTACTCTCCTACTGAGAGTCCTTGGAACTCCTTGAAGGAAGCCATCGTTTCAAAGAAACTTGAGATTGTAGCGCTCCTTCTATCACTAGCAAATCGAGGTCTCAGATTCACTTCAATCCGATGGAGGGGTTATGGGCCCAAACTCAATTCAACCGTGATGGGTGGTAGTACTTTCAAGAAGTGTAATGGGTGGTAGTACTTTCTGTGAATGATTAGATTTCAAGGAACAATATACACTTTTTGGGATAGATGAAATGGGTGGTAGTACTTGAGACCATTGTTTTTGAACTTTTTGTTGACCCAGACGGTTGGACTATTTGCCCTCAAAACCACCTTGTCAACCGGTTTTATTTCATCCTAAATCCATTTTCTGGTCAAAAACTATTGACTTGGTTAATGATCCATTGATTCGGGTAGTCGAATCATCGATCTGTTCGACCTGGATAATGTTTTTAGCCATTTTTATTTTAATTTGTTTTATTTAAGTTGGAACAGATCATCTATTTTAACTGGACGGTTGAACCGATTACCCAAAAACCAGTGGCCAAAGTGATTCTGGTTCTAGGTCAGTTTTTAAAACATTGCTTTAGACTTCAATACCAAGAAAATGATTTTAAGGCCCAAGATTATTAATGGAGAAGTGTGTGACCATGTATGAGATCAAATCAGAAATCAATGAAGGATTTGAGCTTGTGACTATAATATCATCCACATGTATAAGCAAAAGTGTGGTATCATTGTCTATAGGGGTGTCAATGGACTGGCTTTGGGTTGGACCCCGTCCAAGCCAAAATCAATTTGGACAGATTGGATGGACCAACAAAACGTATTGAATTGGGTTGGATTGAGCCAATATTCGGTCCATTGATAGAAGATAAGAATTTTGGTATCAATGGACCAAGTTTAGGCTGTAATTAATCTAATTTCAGACGAATTAGAATAGATTGGACAGTCTAGACATTGAATTGGACCCATCCAAAATATTCAGCGGATTAGATTGGACCCGGTCCATTTGTAATGGACTCACTTTGGACTGGATGGGATTGGACCAAATCCAATACAATTGACACCTCTAATTGTCTATATGACAAACAAAGAGAGATTAGTCTGATATAGAGAAATTGGTACTAGGCCATAAGGATTAGATGATAACCAAGGTTCAAAATATCGATACAAGCCGATATGCTAGTTGGGACATATTAGCATCACGTTTTTGTTTTTATTCTTTTTTTAGTTTTTTTATTTCAAATTAATTCAAAGGGATGGTTTAAAGCCTGCCTATCCCCTAAACTATGTCAGACCCTAAAACACCCAATGTAGGGACATATCGAGAGGTCACCAGTACAATATATATCAGTCAATACGACCTAATACATAATAATATTTTGAACATGGATGATAGTTAAGATAAGGGTTAGATGATAGATGATTTAAATACACTAGCTTTCTAGCCTTAGTTGTCTTCAACCTAGGGATTGAGATTGGGACAATGATAAAATGATGGCAGTTGGTTTCCTTCGTTCAAACCCAACAGAGAGAGAGAGAGAGAGAGGTATTAGTATTGAGTGGGAGACAAAAAGTTCGACAGGGAGAGAAAGGTTTCTTCAAGTTCGAGTGATTCTTCTCTAAGGAACTCCAAGAACAAGAAACAAATATATATATATATATATATATATATATATATATATATAGAGAGAGAGAGAGAGAGAGAGAGTTAATTTTTAAGAGGAGATATTTGTTGATGGAGCGCAATCCGGCCAGTCTTAGCTGTCAACGAATTCGCCTTTGAGCTGGAGCGTCGGGGAGCCTAAAACGGGAAAGATGAGAGAACTCCGGGGGGAACCCGGTATGATAACTCCGAAGCTCAAGTCAGTAATCTCTCAAAGGCAAAGTGTAGACCAGATAGCGCAAAATTCACATACCTTGTTTGTTGGGGGCAGGGGGCCTTTTATAACCACTTCGCGCACTCGCTCCGAGGCCCTTGTCAGGTCGGGTGTGATTACCCTTGTGTCTGTCAATTCGGCCGTCATCCTTCTGCTGGGACAGAACCGCCACTGCCTAACCGTCTCTCTAACGGGAGATGGCGGTGCCCGGAGGCGGTGGCAGGTGGCCGTTTAGAGTGCGGCCGTCAAGCGTCAGATCCCAAGTCAGTCAAGGGTGGCGCCCTCGGGTACGGACTTCCTCAGTGTCAAGCATAGTACGGTTTGTTTGGTTTTGGTGCCCTGAAGGTGATGTAGTGGAGTGGTGAGCGAGGCGAAGTCTTGAGTTCGGAGGTATGTATAGGGCCGGTCAGTTCGGCGAGGGGTATCCCGAGCTGTTACAAGGCAGGCCAGTTCGGCGAGGTGTATCCCGAACTGTTACAAGGCAGGCCAGTTCGGCGAGGTGTATTCCGAACTGTTACAAGGCAGGCCAGTTCGGCGAGGTGTATCCCGAACTGTTAAGGCAGGCCAGTTCAACGAGGTGTATCCCGAACTGTCGCAAGGCGGGCCAGTTCGGCGAAGTATGTCCTGAACTGTTGCAAGGCGGGCCAGTTCGGATTACTTTCTAGTTTGGGGCCAAGGGTGAGTTCGGACCCCTAGTAGGGAGTTCGGACCGCTGGTTTCTCCCCTTGGTGCTCGCACCTTAGGCTTGCTTTTGTGCCGAGCTATTGCTTTTGCCACGTATCGCATTACTATGAGGTCGGGCCAAATCTTCCTTCATCATTTGTACTATAATTATGGGAAAATCTATGGTGTGGAAAGATATTATACCCAAGTTTGACCAATGACAATCCCCTATGAATTTTGATGAAAATCCAATTGATTGATTCCTATGTTTATGATATGATTGATTGGTTGCAAGTTTTTGTGGGTGTCGGAATGACCCTTTTGCTAATATTTTGAAAAGAAAATCGTTAACTTATTCCTACCTGCCCATACTTTGAAATGATATTAACCTCCAATGGGAGCATGGATTCAGTCCTCACACCATGTTCACAGCCTTTTGCATCAGAAATATCTCCATATTTATATGTATTATTCATGGAGAGATATTTTGTATTCCCAATACATAGCTGCAAGTGGCTGTGAATATGATATGGTATCTTTTCCGTTTTGTGAGGATTGAATCCGATTTCAAAAATAAATAAATAATTCCAAGCAACGTGTTTAGGTCCAGAATGCTTTACAATCGAGCCTGGGCCTACATAGCTCTATGATTCCTTGGGCCTCCTGCAACCAACTTTGGGCAAGTATGAATCCTTAGCCCACGTAACCCTATGATATACCAAATCAATGAATATCGATGGGTCCTTTTGTAGGTATGGTGAGGAGGAGAATATCAACCACATTTGGAGCTGTAATTTCACTGTTCAAGTTTGGAATGTTACTGATTTGAAATAATTTTACCTGACCCAAATGCTGGCCTTGTGGAGTGGTGGAAAACTATCCATGAAAAGGATATAGAGGGAAAAAAACAGATTAGAAGAAAAGTGGGTTTATCTTCTAGGGTATATTTGGAAGAGTAGGAATTAGAAAACCTTTGATAATGAGGAAATCCATCCATAGTTAATTGTGGATAGAGCTTCTAATGATCTACTAGAATTTGAACAGCTTAATGTTTCCAATGTTAGAACTATTAGAGAAAGAAAGTGGAAATACGTTGCTTGGAACTCTCCCAAGTCAGGAACTATTAAGATTAACTTTGATACTTCTCATTCAAGAAATGGAACCTGTTCAGTAGATCGCTTTGCCAAGACCGTCGACTTCAAAGGATACTCATTAGGCTATACGACCATTAATGTAGCTGAAGCTTGGGCAGCATGGGAGGCCCACAATTTGGCATTTAACTTTAAAGGCCCACAATGTATACATGTAGAATATAAGTATGTATTATTTATTAAATATGTATTTACATACATACATACATAATACATATATACATATGTATATACGTACGTTATACATACATATATACATGCATTCATACACTTGTATAGACTCATGAGTTGGCAAAATCTAATCCATTCAACCTAGATGATCAAACTGATGACCCACGACTCAGAGGAAAAACGTTTCAACCTCCGGATTGATTTTTAAAACATTGATTTAAAGAGAACTGTTTATTTTCTTGATCATCTACACGTTTCATTATTAGGTACTGTCAGTCTAAGCTTCACTGTTAAAAACTTTTTGGTTTTTTAGTCACTGCATTCTTTCTTTGACCTCCATCGTTTCTTAGGAAAGATATGCATATGGTTCATTGTTTTCATACTCATTTAGAGTTCACATGTTTTCAGCATGACCATTGGATTCTCATTCATGCATCTTGTTAATTAGGATCATTGTTTTCATACTCATATAATTTGCATATGGTTTCATTGCCGTCCCAGTCCTCATCGATCTATTTAGTGTCATTACATTCAGTTTCATTTATTCTCTTTTAAATCACTTACTCTTGCATCCAACATCTACTTTAGGTCATGCATATAGTCTAGGTATTCCTATTTGCATCATAAATTTAGGGTCCGCTCGGTTCATAGTCAGAATTGAAATTGAAATTGTTTATAATGGAATTGGAATAGTCTATTCTCATTGTTTGTTTGATTCAGATAGGAGAATGAAATTTGGAATCAGTAGGAGTGGAATTTCATTCCCAAGGGAAGGGTAGGGAATGACCATTCTCTCAAATGGGGGGAATGTCATTCTAGCAGGAACGGGAATGAGATTTCAATTCCTGTCAAGCAAACAATTGGATTCAGAATAGTCCATCCAATTCCAATTCCAGACCCCTACTCCTGTGAACCAAATGGGGCCTTAGTAGTTGCATAACTAGTACATAAAACCATTTACCTCATTGTAGTTTTCTACTCTTCTACAAACTTTCATTGATTTTTTCTTTGATTTTTCTTAAACCCTCTCCTCTAATTTCTCTTAAATTGAATCCTATTTAGTTTCAAAGTCATGCACATAGTCAATGTTTTAAAAAATGACCCGGAAATGGAATCATTCTAGCCACTCGGTTCAGCCATCCAATTTGAACAAATGGCCAATTCTGATAAAAAAAATTAAAAATAATAATTAAAATAAAAATCGCCAAAAACCATTGAAGTGGTCGATGGTATGACCCAAGGTTCAAAATATCAATACGCCCGATACGCAGGTAGGGGCATATCGGGCAAAACAATACCTTTTTTTATTTTTTTTTTCAAAACCAGTTCAAGGTCTGGTTTAGAGCTCCTCCACCCCCTGAACCGGTCAGACTCCCGGTAGGGGCATATCGGAGCGGTCCCGGAACGATACGTATTGACCGATACATGTCAATACTTTGAACCTTGGTTTGACCGCCTAGGTCAATGGGTCATTAATCGGTTCAACGGTTTTTGGCTAAGGACCAGGTTTGGAGTAAAACAGAACCAATTGTCTGAATGGTTCCCAGGCCAAACGGTATGTCTGTCCAAGTCAAAGGCATTCAAAAACAATGGCTGGAATAGTTCACAGTAGGCCATTTATCTAGTTAGAGCGCACCCTGGTCTTTCACTAGGCTTTTCTCCCTTTTTTTTCCTCTTTATACACTTGTTTCAACTTTATTTTCTTCTTTTCTAAGAGCATTTCATAGAGGTTAGTTAATAGGAGAAAATAATATCTTTTACTATAAAAATTATTTGCACCACAACACCTCTTTTAGTTTTGAATTCCAACATTTCTTTCTTAGTTTTCTTTTCTCTGTTCACCCAAAACAGTTGCATCGTCTAGATTTACATTCTTAGGTTTCCTCTCTTCTTGGGGTTTCATATCATAAATACATCTAATTCCAATTCATAGCATTGCTGAAATTCATTGTTTCAAAAAAAGAAAAAAAACTTTTAGCGGCTGTAGACCGGCTGCCACTAATAATACTAAATATTTTTCTCCCACTAAAAGGGTGGCACCAAAAATAAACCCCCACATAAATAGTTTTCTCCCGCTATCCCTGTGTCTCGCCCTCTCAGTCTCGCTCTGTCTCTTTGTCTCGTTCTCTCTCTATCTCGCTCGCTCGCTCTCTCTCTCTTTCTCTACTTTCTCACAACTGGAGAATTACCTTTGTAGTTTTTCACAACCGGATAGCAACTAAAGGATGCTCTCTCTCTCTACTTTCTCACAATCGGATGGCAACTAGAGGGTGCTCTCTCTCTCTCTACTTTCCGACAACCGGAGAACGATCTTGGTCTATAGTTTCTCACAACCGAATGACAGTATAGGGCGATCTCGATCTCAACTTTCTCACAACCAAAGAACAACCTCGGTCCAGATTTTCTCACAATCGGACGGTAAACAAAGGATAATCAAAGGAAGACGATGAACAGTATCATTGCCTTTCTTGATATTTTTCAAAAAATTTACCTTATTTTTGTTATTTTATAAAAATATTATATTTTATTGATATTCAGGACAAAAAGTTATCTGCTATAGGACTCATATAGCCAAGCCATGTGATTGGTATAAGACTTGAATAATGATGATGAGAGACAATTAGACAACATGTATCAAATGGTATTTTTCTCTCTGAATCACTTTCCACAAAAGACATTCCAACACCCACCAACATCATCTGGCACTATACATCTCATGCATAGCGGGTCCTACTTTTATGATAAGACCTAATCTCAAGGGTGAGATGTGTGGCGACGGATATCCAGTTGGTAGGTTGTTGGAATATGTTCTGTTGAAAGGGAATCTCAACTCTAGTGGAGCACATTGGTCACTGCAATAATAGTAAATTGTGATCTGCACCTCACACCGACTTTACAGTTACATCCCTGTATTGGCAACATCTCCCTGGGATGTTCCCAAAATATCTTCCAGGAAATAAAACACGTAAATTGTATTAGAATCTTTTGTAAAGTAAAAACTGCTCTAGCGTTGCTCTGACTGAAGCCGAATTCAAGATATCGAGGGGAATCCCAGAAAGGACCGGACGCAGCAGCGAAGTTACCCTGAAAATCCAAAATTCCAGTTCTAGCTCCAGCAAATTAAAACTACCAACATTGTAAATTCTGGCAAAACGTGCGTTTGAAACTTGAGAGCTGGATCTAAAGCTGAAGCTGGACGCTAAGTAGGACTGGCCGGGCTCCCCCGGCGAGAGGTCCTGCAGAGTACTGCAGATGAAGCCCGTACAGAAATTGTGAGACGAACATGCCCTAATGCTGAATTCTGAGAAGCATTTATTTGTTTTCAAGGCAATTAGAGCTTCGCGGTTTTTTTTTTCACTTCAGCCTTAAAAATCTCGAGTTCGCATCTCCACCTCACCGCCTGTCGCCCCACAAACACCCCACACAACGTGCAACTGCCACATGTCCAATCGCATGCGGTGGGGCGTTCTTTCATGTGGAGTTAATGGAACGTCCATTTGTTCATTCCATTAGTCCCAAAACGATCTCAAATTTCTTTTCTTCCATACAACGATTTAAAAAATGATCTGAAAATAGAATTGTTTTGGTCACTAGTTTTCAGGTCCGACCAGTTTGAATGGATGGCCCGTTCTGATAAATAAATTAAATAACTAAAAATAATTAAAAATAGAAAAGGTAAAAAATCGTTGAATAGGTTGACGGGTTGATTGCCCGAGTCACTGGGTTGTTGAATTTTTCAACAGATTTTTGTCAAATATCGGGTTTGGGGTAAAACGGAACCTGTTGCCTAGACATTTCCCAAGCCGAACGGTCCAACCGTTTGGGTCAACGGCGGTTCAAAAACCTTGCTCGCATATTCCCGCCCCCTCAACCTCAAATTGTATTTGACCCTGTTCTACTCTCCTTCGCCCGAACTTAGATCCAACAACATCTCCAGCATCGACGATCGCTCCAGCTAGTTCACAGTCACCACGGGTCACCACCACCTGTCGCCCAACACAACGTGCGACTGCCACATGTCCAGTCACACACAGTGGGGCATTCCCGCATGTGGGGCTAATGGGATAGTTGTTAGCTTGTCCCGTTAACTCCAAAACGAGGCCAAACCTCCTTTCCCCCATATTCCCGCCCCCTCAACCTCAAATCAATGTTTTAAAAAATGACCCAGAAACAGAACTATTTTGGCCACCTTTTTCTGGGTCGACGGTCCAATTGTCTAGTTCGAACAAACGGCCCATTCTGACAAATAAATTAAAAAAATATCATTAAAAATAAAAATGGTCAAAAACTGTTGAACGGGTCGACGATTTGACCGCCCGAGTCAATGGAACCAGTTGACCACTCATCCCATCGACCAAGAAACCGATGGCCAAAACAGTTTCATTTTCGAGTCATTTTTTAAAACGTTGTATGGGAGAAAGGAAATTTGGGATCATTTTGGGGCTAACAGGACAAGCTAACAAACATCCCATTAGCCCCGCACGCGGGAACGCCCCACCACGTGTGATTGAACATGTGGCAGTCGCACGTTGTGTGGGGCGTTTATGGGGTGACAGGCGGTGGGGCAAAGATGCAAACTCAAATATATCGTCCTAATGTTTTGGATTTTTAATTGTTTAGCCCACCCCTAGAAATCTTAGCTCCACTTTAGGGGTGGAATGAATCGTGACCGTGGATTGATGCTGCAATTTTAGATTTCTGAGGGGGAATACATTCTACTTATCCCTAATATTTTTCGATCATTGTAAATAAAAGTTATTCCTAAAAGCATTTATTTGTTTACAATGTTTTTCAATCACTATAGACAAAAACTCCATGGACTAATTCGACATCCGATATGATTAATTATCAATACGATTGGATTCATATTTTGCAATTTGCATTTGATTAATACTTAGATCAGATTTGGATTTGACTCCACTAATTCTATTAAAATCTGAGTCTGATTATATTATAATACACATTGACCTTAATATATAAATTTTATATAATTATATTTAATATTATAAAAATATATTTTATATATTATATAAAAAATAAATTCAGTATGTTATGTTTATTATATATAATATAATAATCCAAGTCCATTAATTTATTATATATAAAATTGAAAGGTAATTAACATTTTAATTTTTTTTAATTAATGTTGTGATGGGTTAAATCCAAATCTAATCCGAGTCCATTGGAAATTGAATTCAAATCCGAGGTCTTCGATTTGGTTTTTAAATCAAATCCAAATGCAAATTTTTAATAATTGGATTCAAATTTAGATTTTGTTGAATCCCATCTGAATCCAATCCATTTTCAACTCTAATGATGATGATGATGATGGTATAATAATAATAATAATAATAATAATAATAATAATAATAATAATAACAACAACAACAATAGCAATAATAAAGTAATATTTAGAAATAATTATTATTTAATTAATTATTTATGTATTATTCGATTATCCATTTAATTTTTTTGTTATCAATAATTATTTATTTTATTATTAATTGAATTATTTAATAATTTATTATTTTAATTAATTAATTTAAAATACATAACTGTTAATTATTAATTAATTTATGTAATTATTTATTTAAATATTTTTTAATTAATTAATAATTGTTCAAATTTTTAAAATATTTAATTATTTATAAGTTTTTATCGGTTCAATTATTTATACATTTTTTTACATTTATTTTATTAATTTTTATTTAGTTTGTTAAATAATTAAACAAACTTTCCCATATCCAAAGTTAAAATGATCAATTGTCATTTTTTTTCAAAACTCACCATTTAAATTTCTGAACAACATTCAAATTTCATAACTAAGAAAAGTTTACAAACTCCAACATACCTTTTAAAGTAATTATTACAATTTTAAAGCCATTCAAATGTAAAATTTCAATGCAAACAAACATGCCCTTAGATTTGGATTTTATCTTGTTTGTTTTTGATAAGTAAACATATAAGATAATATTGGTTAAAAATACTTGTTTCATCAATATATTGTCTCATAGGTAAATATAGAAGACAAGCAGGATTGGTCAGGCCCAATTATTCTGATTAAATAATTTGTTTGATTCTGATCTGTTTATAGAATATATCAATTAATAATTGGTTTGGAACTGGTCCAAACCAGACCTGGCCCATGGACAGCACTTATGAAAATCATTACTTAATGTTAACTGCAAGACACTGTTATTTTTCCCTATTTTGTTTCTAACTTGAGAACAGGGTAGAGCCTGTAGGCTGTGTTTGGTTTGAAGGAAAGTTAAAGATTTTTGTGAGATATCAAAAACATTCCCTCAACTTCATGCTTTTCTTTTATTTGTCTGATCTACATCTGATGTAATATCACATGTTTAACAGCGGACTGTGTTGATCAACCGAAAATGTTAAAAACAATGGCACTAAACATAACCTAAAGGAATAGTGGTTTTTGTTTAATCATGTCAAAGGGATGCCTAAGAGCCCATTCAGCACAGACATGAGCTAATCCGTTAGAAGAACGAGGGCTGAAGCGAAAAACCACATGCTGGAAATGACAACGATGCTGAGAGATGGAGCTCAAAGCAGCACCTTTGGGTGAAAAATGTGCTTTGTGGTGCAACTCACAGTAGGTAGAGAGTGGGTAGAAAAAGTGAGTAGGAAATCATGTTTGTGCGTTTTCATTCTTCTTAAAACATAGGGTAAGGCTTTGTGTTTTAAACATGGGGTAAGGCTTTGATGTTGATTTGGGCCACACCTAATTCTAGCTTTCTATTCCTTTTTTATTTTTTTTGGTTTCATTATTCTGCTCTAATTAAGGCTGCTTTTGGAAATGATGCAAATAAGTGTGAGTGCAAATATGTAGAGTATAAAATGTCCATATAAATTGTAATGTTGGGTTAGTTTTGCATTGACAAATTTACCTTCTTACCAAATAAACTTTTAGCTGTAATGAATGCAAACACAAATTTCAATAAAGCATATGCCTTTTTTTATCAAAAGCCTCTACTTGAATGCAAATCTACTCATTTTTTATTGATGTACTTTTACATCTTATTATCAATGTAAATATGCATTGAAAAATGTGTTTTATATCATTTGTCAATACAAAAATGTAATGTTGCCAAACCCAGCCAAAAGTGAACCAGAGCACAAATTCACCTTGAACCGGGATTTACACTCCATTTGCATCGTTTCCAAGGGCAGCCTAAACTGCAATTTGGCCTGAGCTAGACCAGTCTGAGGCTATCCCTATGTAAAGTTTTAAACTACAATGACTGTTTAGATTGTGGGTTGGGTTTAGCCTAGGACAAAAGTGGCCCAAGTCATTGTCTTCAAGTGCAGTGCGATCGAGGGGTTATGGGCCCAAGTACTTACCAGAAGATGGAATTGACTAAAAACTCAGAGAACAACAAACAAGTACATACCTTAGACTCTCCTGAACCAAGCAGAATATTAGGAACAAGGGTGCTGAAGTACTGAAAACACTGATGATGAGCTAAAGGAAAGACTGAAATGAACAAGACAATAATTAAGCTAGTTATTCCACCATTTCACTTCACAGTTAAACACAATATGTAGCACATACACGACATATTTATCTAGAATGACAAGCCAGAGCCGTGAAACTTCTGTTCAGTGATGCGATCTATGTGCTCTACCATTTCGGCAGTTAGATGGTTCTTCCAGTCTCCAACTTGGCCTTTTCTATAGAAGGCACTGTTTTCCACCCCCAGATTGCCCACCTTCTCTGGATTCTTGTTCACATCCAAACTGCTCAAATTCTCGAAACTACAAAGGTTCAATATTTTTTCCACCACCCCTTGTTCCTCCTCCTCCAAGGAGAAAGGATACCCCAGGTGTTCACCCAATTTCCTCAAACAAGGAAATGGGTTGCTTTTAAGACCCTCATATTTTAGAAAGAGTATCCTCTCAGGCCACTCTAAGCTTGCTTTCCAATATCCCAACACTTGGTCCCAATAGGGTCCATATGGGGAAGCTCCTTTGCAGAACAACTGAAATGCCTCCTCAAGTGGGAGTAGTGGATGGTCCTTGTTGAGCTTAGCTTGTAACTTATTTGCAAAAAACCAGAAGGAAATAAGTACATCTTTTGGGTTACGGCAGATGTGGATGATTCGACAATTGGAGGCTGTTATTGATTCTGGTAGAGATGAGTAGGGGATGTGGGTTGAGAAGAGGCGAGGTGATGGAAGAACATCAGGGTTGGGGATTGGGGTGGTGCGGTAGAGATTGGTTTCTAAGGTGGGAACACAGTCATGAGGATTATGAGTAAGCAAAGGGTGTGTAGTAAAATCATAGTTGGTGCGGTTGATGATGGCAAAAATGAGGGCCTTAGTCCATGTGGTGCCTGATTTCGGAGTGGAGGTTAAGAGAATATCAGTGGGTCGGGCCTTGAAGTGTTGTTGAACGGCCATAGCTCCTTGTAGTGAAATAGTGGAGACGTACCAAAAACCTTGGTAGAGAACTAGGCTTTCAGAGATCCAGCCTTTCTCATTTGTAAGGGATGAAATGAGATCTCTGTATCCTTGATACACTCTTTCATCATCTGCTTCATCTTCTTTTGATTTGATTGGAAAGCATTTCTTGGAAGGAGGGGAAAACTCCATGGTCGACTATAGTTTTGGTTGGTGTGTTGATGAAATGAGGGACCTTCACCAGCCTATATCTTATATATATTTACTCACATGATGCTCTTTTGGCCGCTCACTCTTCACATATGTGAACCTTTTCTGTTAAATGACAAAGCAATTAATTTCTGTTAAGAAAATCACCAAAAATAGAATTAATTTCTCCAACTTCCCCCAGGTGAAATCCACTCCATTGTCTTCTTCAATTCAAATGCTTTTATTATCAACACAATCCCTTAAATTAATGCAGCCGATTCAACCATAACCCTCTCAATTAATTGTCTTAAGTTCTACATTTCTCTCTCATCCACGTTTCCCCTTCGCTGAAACCCACTCCATTGTCTTCTTCAAATGCTTTTATTATCAACTCGTCCATTCTATTGTTACCCAATAAAAGCCAAAGCAGACCTTAATAAAGCTGATCCGATCATATCCTTCTCAATTAATTGCCTTGAGTTTAACATTTTTCTCTCATCCCAACGTTTCCCAGAGCGCATCGGGTGGACCCTCCAATCATGTTCTGTCGAGATCAAATCAGCCTTCACATCGTCTCATGGCACAGCCTCGCCGTGTATTGAGAATATCTCGCGATGATAATATTAGAAATGATAATCTCATCATTGGAAGATACTCTCAATACAGCGAAATATGCTGTGGGACGTTGTGGGGGCTGATTTAAACTCTGTTCTGTCACGCTTTTTTTTCTTTTTTTGTATTTTTTCACTTCCCAGAAGAGGAGGGGACGTAAAGCATATTCGTTGTCATCATTCTGGTTTAATTTTGCCTCAGATTTGGCTGTCTGCTATATTTGTGAGAAGTTAACATAGGTAATTATAGATGTTACCAAAAGTGAAATGCCAGTTGTTATATCATATGTAATTATAGATATCAAGTATAACCGGAATGGTTTAATTGGGTTAGGCTCAAACATTGGATTAATTTAGAGGTATAAATCAGACTATTCTGCCTATGATCCGACACGGTATGATGATATGCGAGCCATGTTGGGTCTGGGGTTTCAGGTCCATGGGTTGGCACAACATAGCACGACTGTGCATGTCATGCTACGGTCGACCCACCCGATGAACTATTCGTTGGGGGTCCCCACTTAGGGGCGAACATTTGATTTATTAGGTTAAAAACCAAACTGAATAAATCAAAAATTTAAAAACTGAATTAGAAAAATAAAAACTAAACTGAAATCAAAATTTTTAATATATGTAAATATATTATATATTACATGTTATATACCAAAGTTCAGTTAATTCATTTTTTTTCAGTTAACAGAATTTCTAATTCTAAAAACCAATTCACCGGCTGGAACATCCTAACCCATGTGTTACCAAGCATGTTATCTCTCATCATCACTTACCAATCAGTAGTAAAGATCTTACTTTTTGTCATGCTTGTCCTTTAGGCAAGAGTCACACACTTTCGTTTTTTCCTAGTCATGCAATAGCTAAAGCACCTTTGAAAATTATTTATTCTGATATTTGGGGACTTACCCCTTGTCCCTCAGTTGAAGGCTTTCGTTACTATTTACATTTTATTGATGGTTTCAGCAATTTTGTATGGATTTTTCAAATCTGAAGTTCCTTCTTTATTTGCTGCTTTAAAGAACAATGTTGTAAATTTATTCAATACTAAAATCAAGATCTTTCAAACTGATGGCAGTTCTGAGTATAACCCTTTGCGTCCTTTATTTGTGGACACTGGTATTTCACACCGTAAATCATGCCCTTACATTCATCAGCAGAATGGAGCAGCTGAACGTAAATATCATCATTTCGTTGAAACCGGTCTGACATTGATGATGAATGCTAGTATGCCCAAATACAGGTGGTTTGATGTCTCTGATGCTGCGGTCTTTCTCATTAACCACATTCCCTCACCAGTTCTTCATATGCTATCTTCTTGGCAGAAATTTTATGGTACGCCTCCTGATTATAGCTTTTTAGGGTTTTTGGATGTGCTTGCTACCCGCACTTACAGCCTTATGCTCATGACAAGCTAGACCCCCACTCCATTCGATGTGTGTTTAAAAACTAATAGGGTTTACACTTCCCGTAATGTGATTTTTGACGAACACTCTTTCCCTTATGCTGAACAGGCTTCTTCTATTGATACTACATATATACTCGTCCACCTGGATTATTATATCTAATAGTGGGCCAGGTACTTCTGATTTAACTCTTCACCTTTCGACCCAACAGGCCCATCGGCACCTCTGCCTACAAATGCTGGTCCGTCTGCTTCTAGCTTGGGCCCCATTGATGCTCCTTTTATTACATCTAATAGTGGGCCAGGTACTTCTGATTTGGGTCCCTCTTCATCAGCACCTCTCCAATCTAGTTCACCCGCTGGGTCTTCCTCTACTACTAATTTGATTGCACAGCCATCACCCACTTGTGCATCAACTCATGGTAACTCGCGCCAAGAAAGGGGTCGTTTGGCCTAATCCTCGGTATGCCCTCACTGTCAGTCCACTTTGTGAAACTGAACCCACATATTATACACAAGCTTCTAAAGACCCCAAGTGGGTTCTTGCCATTGCCTATGAGTTCGAAGCTCTTCTCAGTCACAACACTTGGACTTTGGTTCCACCACCCCCAGGTAAGATATTGTTGGCAATCGCTGGGTTTACAAGATCAAGCGCAAATTTGATAGGTCTGTTGAGTGCTTCAAGGCCCCTCTTATTGCAAAATGATACATTCAAGAAGCGGGCCTAGATTATGATGAGGATTTTAGTCCCGTAACTAAACCTATTACTATCAGGACTATTCTTTCTCTTGGTGTTTCCTACCATTGGCCGATTCATCAACTTACGTCAATAATGCCTTTCTCAATGGCCTCAGTTTATATGAAACAGCCAGTGGGCTTTATTCACCCTCGTCATCCATCTTATGTGTGCAAGTTGAACCGCTCATTGTATGGGTTAAAGCAAGCTCCTCGTGTGTGGTTCACACGGTTACAAGACTACCTATTGCCCTTGGGCTTTCATGAGTCCCGGGCTGATACTTCTCTTTTCTTCAAGCATGACAAAGGTGACATTCTTATCTTACTCGTCTATGTGGACGACAACCTAATAACTGGATCTCGGAGCTCATTGCTTTCTTCTCTCATTACACAATTGTCTTCCCAATTTGCTTTAAAGGATCTTGGAGCAGCCCATTATTTCCTTGGGTTAGAGGTGCATCGTACTACCACCGGACTTCCCTTTTCCTAGCACAAATATGTACAAGATCTCTTGATGCGCACTCATCTACATGAAGCTAAACCCATGCCTACCCCTATGGCTGCTTCTACTAAATTCGTTGCTGATTCTGGTTGCCCTCTAGAAGATCCTTCTCCCTTTCGCAGTGTCATGGGTGCTCTACAATATGTCACACTTACACGCCCTGACATTGCTTTTTCTGTTAATAAGCTCTCCCAGTTTCTCAAAGCTCCCACATCTGAACATTGGGCAGCTGCTAAGCGTGTCTTAAGATACCTCAAAGGCACTATCACTCATGGTCTTCTCTTTCAACCAACGAAGTCCACCTCCATCATTGCTTACTCGGATGCAGATTGGGCGAATTGCCCAATGGACCGCCGTTCTCAAGGAGGTCATTGCGTATTCCTTGGATCTAATTTAGTCTCTTGGAGCTCTAGGAAACAAAGTGCCATTTCCCGATCCAGCACGGAATCGAAGCCTCGCCTCCGCTGCTGCTGAAGTTACTTAGCTTCGTATGTTACTGATCGAACTTGGTTTTTCACTGTCCACCACCCTTGTTATTTGGTGTGACAACCTGGGTGCTAAACACTTGGCTTCTAATCCAGTCCATCACTCCCGCACGAAGCACATTGAACTTGATATTCATTTTGTGCGCGAGAAAGTTGCTAACAACACACTCTCTGTATAGTTCACTCCCACCTCTGAGCAAATAGCTGACGTGCTTACAAAACCCATTGCTGCACCCCGGTTTCTTACCTTTCTTCCCAAGCTCACCATGTGCAAACCCCCGTTTCGCTTGAGGGGGGTGTTAGAGATAAGGACCTCATGCAACTAAATCCTCAGAGTCCCGATTCTCGTGGATAACAATGTCAGCTCTTCTTGATAAGATAAGCCATATCTGGTTTTATTTTGATAAGTGTATTCGGTTGTAACCTTCTTTTAAATATTCAAAGTGTTTGTATCTATCTTCTTATCCTGTAAATAGAACCTTTATAAATATAGAGAGAAACAGCCACAGTTTATGAAGGCTGTATTCCATTTCTATTCAAAACCTTTTACGATCTTTGATGTCTTGCAATGGGTTACTTCTGGTTTAGCAACAATGGATCTTGTTTCTCTCACAGAGGTAAGAATGGTTGATACTGTCATGGCATTTTATGGGGCTGCAGCATGCGGCTAGACCTAACCAAGTTTGATAGTAACATGACATTCCGGCCTGGGCTCGGGCCCATATCATACACGTGTAGGAGTAGACACAGACTTATATTTTCAATTTTCAAGCCCGGGGTTTGGTCCAATCTGGGTCTGGGCCTAGACTATAAATCTTATATAGACCGACCTGGCCCATAATCACCCCTACCGACTGACTGATTACCAGAAATCCACAGATACATAGCATGTATGACTTCAAATCAGTTCCCTATAAGATAATTTTTTGGTAACGTCCCACAGTATTAAAATAATAGTATTAGAATGATGATGCATCACCGAAAAATGTTCCTAATACTCAATTGAGAATGTGCTGTCAAATGGAAAACTATCTTGTGGGCGGCGGATATCAACTCTCATTCCTAAATGCATGATACCGCATGTAAATATATATTTATATAACATTTATATATACAAAAAATGAAGACATATCTGAAATTGGGTTGGATTAGATTAGGCAGTGCCTCAACCCTAACCCAAGCTTCAACCTAAGTTGCACTTGCACCCTATTTATTTCATGAGGCTAGCAGTTGTCAGAATTATTGGACTGGAGACAATAATTAATTGGGCCAGCGCTTGAATGGTTTGATTATCTGGTTCTATCGCGCGTTCAATTTATTATTTAATTATGGGTTTCTAGCCGTTCAGGGCAACTTTTTTGCCCTTAACCTTAATATTAATAAAAATAATATATTTTATATAATAATAGAAATGAGGTATCTTTTTTAGAAAAATATAGGGCATTTGTCTTCCTCCCGGCGAATGCCCTTATTTTTAACGGAAATGAGATATCCGGTTAAGCCCAATCATCTTAACAGCATTCTTTGGTAGCAAATAAGGATTTAACGGAAAATTTAAGATGAACACGGTCAAATAAGGGCATTCTCATCTCGTCGGCGAAATGAGATATCTTTACGCCGATAACAGCTTCTCTTTCAAGCGGAGAATGCTTGCTCCAGCTTCTTCGACCAACAGTTTTCAGTGACTGTCACCCTGGTTTCTTCTTGAATTTTAAATTCAGTCGATCGGTGATAATGTCCCTACTCCATCGTGTTCGCCCTTTGGCCGCGACAGCCAGGACTTGACCCGTGGCTTCGCATACAACTCGACCACGAGCGGAGCTTTCGGGGATGCAGGGGATTGATTCCGGTGAACTTGTCGCAAAGCTTCGGTGCGGCATCTATCTTTTGGAGACCTGAGCGAAGAGAGACAGTGCATCTATTTACCTAAGAGTTCAGCTCCCAGACCAGCGCGCACAACACCCTCTGGCGATGCTTGCTCCGCCTCAGGGCTTGGCGTCCGTTGCATCGACGTCAGGATTCACTTGCTCACCTCGACCAGCTCCACCTCCTCGACCTCAAATACATGGGAACAGAATTCACTTGCTCATTCTCAAAAATAATGCCGTTAAGATGATTGGGCTTAACCGGAAGACATTCGCCGGCCAAATAAGGAGAGGAGGAAGACGAATGCCCTTATTTGATATTTTTCTACCTCATTTCGATTATTATATAAAGTATATTATTATTTTTTTTATATTAAGGGCAAAAGGTTGCCCCTAACGGCTAGAAATCCTTTAATTATTAAAAAACCGGGCCGTTGAATCCGATTGTGACACTGAAACTGACCGTCCGGCCAATCTGTCAATCCGGTGTTATGGGCGAAGCACATCTAGATTCTAGAAGACTAGAACGTCAAATCATAGAGCTTCTGGTTCTGGTCAACGTTTGTGCACCAGCTGGCGATTGTCGGATTGCGTCGAATGACAAAGCTAGGGCAAGCAAATGGCCATCAATCAAGAGCCAAGAATCAAGAGTGCCAAACGCGTTCTCTCCGCGTCTCGTCTATTGAGTAGCGAGCTCACTTCTGACTTCACGTTGTCACAATCACAAATCGCCTGATCGCCTCTACCAACGCGGAGTGCCTTGTATTTTAGCGATGGATTCTGTCTGTGGGCCGTGGCTAGCTACGAATGAAGGCAGAGTCCATGCTCATGCATGGCTTACATGCACAACAGTAGCGCATTTCAACTCCGATGTCTTAATCTTTCCACCTCCAGCCGCGTCGTCGTCGACAGACTAATCACTAATAGCTAGCGATGTGCAACTTTGAGAAACTCATCATGTAAATCAATTGATTGTTGCTGCCACTTGGATCAAAGCAGCTAGCTAGATTTTGAACTGGACTACTACCTTGCAGATACATGTATATATATATATATATATATATATTATTTGAGTGATGATGGGGTGTGCGCGCGTGCTCTTCATAAACCAAACCTAATATATAGGACCAAATTAATTCATTTTCATCTCAACGGAGTGATATGATCGATCCAAACAAAGTTTGAGGGTAATTGCGATCTATATGTGGCTATCCTTCCCTCAGGTCACTTCTAGCTAGTAATACTTTATATTCATCCAAAGTTTTCAATATTATCTTCTCCAAATTATGATCAAACAGCAGTTTCAACAATATGCATGATTATTCTAGCTTTGGCCCATCCATAAGTGGTGCACAACTGCAGCCAAACTACGTTAACTCGATTTCACAAGTTTTCATCTTTTGGCTCAGTTCATTTGTACTGTAATTTTCATTTGCATATTGGTTTAAATGTTTGAGAGTGCAAATAAGCTGAGTGTAAATTAATTTTGGTTTATCTTTGCTGCAGATTTGACTAGACTAGTTCGAAAATGATGATGATGATGATGATGATGACTTTATTTTATTTGTTTGTAAGAAGTAAAATGATGTAGTCTCTACCTTATATCAAAGAAAACGAAGGTAATAAGAGGATTATTTGTTTGAGAGTGTTACGTTGTAAACAAGACGATGTAGTGGTTCCCACTTCCCACTTGATCATACGAGTGAGAATTGATGTACGGGAGGGAGGTGATGCAGATTTTGCAACAGTTTCTAAGTGCAAAATTTACACTGATAATGAGTGCATAGGAATAAATTAGGCCGCATTTGGCAAGTCTTTTTGTGTGGACTTCGGGCTGTTTAGAAGCTCGGAATACTGAATTTTGGGTTTTTTTTCGTTTGACAATAGAAATATCTATTCGGTAAAAGCTCCAGCCCATAAAAGATGCCAAAAGCCTGAATTTAGGCTTTTTCAAGAAGCTTGAAATGAAGCTTTTACAATCTTTTAGCGCCCCATCTTCTTCGAACGTGTGGTATGATGCACACGCTTAGAAGAAAATGGGTTATCTTTCCACAAAAACTATTTGAATGTATAAGTGGGACCTACCAATGGTATGTGGGGCCCATATTAGATAGTATGTGGGACTCACATACATGTTCATACATGGACCCACATGCATGTCTACCAACGATCTGTGGGACCCACCTTATAAAATGTATGTGGATCCTACATACATGTCCACACATGGATCCTACATGCATGTCCACCAATGATATGTGGGGTTCACCTTGAAAAATGTATGTAGGCCCCACATACATATCCATACATGGACCCCACATGCATAGTCACCAGTGGTATGTTGGGCCCACCTTGTAAAATGTACGTGGGCCCCATATACATGTTGACATGGACCCCACATGCATGTCCACCAATAGTATGTTGGGCCCACATGCATGTTGATGCTTTCACCCAAGCAGTTAGATAACAGAATTTGGAGTGCTCACACTTTGTCAAATCATTTGTTAGTGTATTACAGTGTGAGCAAAAAAATGTCTGATTTTTCTGTGTTCGTTTTAATTTTAATTGGGTTAATCTGAATCATGTCTACAATCTGATTTACCAATTGAGGCGTGGAGGCTTAGGAGAGGAAAATTATATTGGAACTTTGTTCCTTGAACTATCATGTGGACCATTTGGGAGGACTATAATTTGTACATTTTTAAGAACAAGAGCAAATCTTTTGAGAAAATTCTTTATCACATAGTAGGCCATTGTAAATTTTGGGGTTCTAGTAGTAAGAAGTTCATGGGAATTAGTGTGAAAAATATGAAAAAGAACCCAATTCACATCTTTTTGCATTCATCTCCTTTCTTCCCACACTCTTAGTAAACCACCCTCACTTGACGCAAATGACATTGTTCTCAACCACCCGACACCGATCTGATAAGTGTATCAAGCTTTTTACCAACACGTACTCCCTGTTTTCATTTTTTTTTTTTTCAAAATTTTATCGAGGGCCGGTCTTTGCGAGTTCTACTACTGATTATATTAAATATTTAATATTTCCCATATTGGAATGTGAATGGGGCCGATACAATACACCCGGTATGTCCCACTATATGATGAAATTTTGATCTTTGATTGCCACTCTACAGTTGAGGTGGATCCGTGTCATTCCATGTTCAAGTATATATTTAAACACTTGTATTTGATTTATTTGTAAAACCAAAAAAAAAAAAAGTAATAATAAAATCATTTACCGACAAATAAGCACCACAAAAGCAATAACAATTAGTGACGGGATCTGCTCCTCGTAAATGGGCGCCTCTTAGGCACATCCAGGCACTAGGTGTGAGGAGCAGATCCGGTCTCTAACAATTATTCAATTAACCATTAGGCAAAATGTTAAGGATAATAGTATATAAGGGCAATTCTTGGGGTTTAATATCAATAAAAGTAATATTTTTTAAAAAAAATTAACAATAAGTTAACTTTTAAAAATAATATTAATAAAGGGCAAAAACACTATTCATCATCTTCTTCTTGCAATTTGTTCACTAACGTTTTCGTCCGCTACCGCCCGCCACCACCCGTAGCTGTCGTCCGTGCCGCTCGCCTCCGCCTCCGCCACCACCTCTGGCAATGTTGTCGGAGGTGGTGGCAGCGGCGTTGGTGGTAATTTCTCTACCCAACACTGCCACCTCCGCCCACCTCCGCCTCCGCCTCCAACAACGTTGCCGAAGGTGGTGGAGATAGAGGTGGCGACGGCACTGGGCAGAGGAATGACCACCAGCGCCGCCGCCACCACCTCTGCCTCTGGCAACGTTGCCGAAGGCGAAGGTGGAGATGGGCGAAGTGGCAGCGGGCGGCAGCAGACGGCGGTGGCAGGCAGCGGTGCTAGTGAACAAATGGCAAGAAGAAGATGATGAACAATGTTTTTGCCCTTTATTAATATTATTTTTAAAAAAACATATTTTTGAACTTTTTTTAAAATATCACTTTTATTGATATTAAACCCCAAAAGTTGCCTTTATACGTTATTACCCAAAACGTTAAAATAAAAGAGACATCTCACTATCAAGCCAACTCCACGGTGGTGGCGGGTAGCAGTGGACGACGGTGGCAAGCAGCGGTGCCGGTGAACAAATAGCAAGAAGAAGATGATGAACAGTTTTTTTGCCCTTTATTAATATCATTTTTAAAAAGTTAACATATTTTGAAACTTTTTTTTAAATATCAATTTTATTGATATTAAACCCCAAAAATTACCCTTATACGCTATTACCCAAAACGTTAAAATAAAAGAGACATCTCACTATCAAGGCAACTCCACGGTTCTGCTCAATCAAGCATGTGGACATATTACCTTTTGCAGGAGAGAGTAATAACCGTGGTACTAAAAGGAGACATCTCACTATCAAGAAGGTATTAAAGAAAAAAGAAAATCGGCAAATGTTAAAGCAGAAATCCCAAAACGCGTTGGACTTGAAGATAAGCCCAAGTTTACAAGCGGGGGTTTGGTCGTATTCAGAATTTCTGAAAGCTATTGAAAGTTGAAACTTCGATTTATTTTTGGAGAATTTGACTGCTGGAGTCAAAGTTTTGAATATGGCATTTAATGTTTCTTTATGGGTGAGCATTAGGTCTGGGGTCCACCTCTTTCACACTTGGAAGGTGTTTGGGTGTTAAGTCTTGTAAAGAGATGTTTGACAACATTGAGTTTCTCTGTAACCAAACGGTCCTAAAAAGAGTAAAATCATCAGCCAACTAACTACCGATCCGTCATAAATGCAACTGCTAGGATAGGTACATCTGTCAATGAATCGAGTCTGACCTGGGACATGGTGGCCCGGTCCCAAACCTATTAATTAACTATGCAGATCGTATTAGTTCTATAAAACCAGACCTAGCAGGCTAGAATTCAATTGATTATTACTTGGGCAGTCGGGATAATCCGTTCTGACCCAATTGCCAATTAGACCGATTAGATTCGGCATCTATAATCATGTAATATAACAATATAAAATTTCATTTTTGACAAAATAACCTTCATAATTAGTAAATTTGTTTATATGCTAATTGATGGAGCACAATTCAATCGGTCTTAGCTGTCAACGAATTCGCCTCTGAGCTGGAGCATTGGGGAGCTTGAAAGGGTAAAGAAGAGAGCTCCAGGGGGAACCCGGTGTGATAACTCCAAAGCTCAAGTCAGTAATCTCTCAAAGGCAAAGTGTAGACCAGATAGCGCAAAGTTCACATACCTTGTTTGTTGGGGGCAGGGGGTTCTTATAATCACTTCGCGCACTCGCTCCGAGGCCCTCGTCAGGTCGGGTATGATTACTCTTGCGTCCGTCAATTCGGTCGTCGTCCTTTCTGCTGGGACAGAACCACCACTCCCTAACCGTCTCTCTAACTGGAGATGGCGGTGTCAGGTGGCGGTGGCAGGTGGCCATTTTAGAGTACGGCCGTCAAGCGTCAGATCCCAAGTCAGTCGGGTGTGGCGCCCTCGGGTACGGACTTCCTTAGTGTCAGGCACGGTACGACTTGTTTGGTTTTGGTGCCCTGAAGGTGATGCGGAGTGGTGAACGAGGCGAAGTCTTGAGTTCGGAGGTATGTATAGGGCGGGCCAATTCGGCGAGGTGTATCCCGAACTGCTACAAGGTCGGCCAGTTCAGAGAGGTATGTCCCGTACTGATAAGGTAGGCCATTTCGGCTTGTATCCCGAACTGTTTACAAGGCTGGCCAGTTCGGCGAGGTGTATCCCAAACTGTTACAAGGTTGGCCAGTTCGGCAAGGTGTATCCCGAACTGTTACAAGGTTGGCCAGTTCGGTGAGGTGTATTCCGAACTGTTACAAGATTGGCCAGTTTGGCGAGGTGTATCCCGAACTGTTACAAGGTAGGCCAGCTCGGCGAGGTGTATCCCGAACTATTACAAGGATGGCCAGTTCGGCGAGGTGTATCCCAAACTGTTACAAGGTTGGCTAGTTCGGCGAGGTGTATTCCGAACTGTTACAAGATCGGCCAGTTTGGCGAGGTGTATCCCGAACTGTTACAAGGTAGGCCAGCTCGGATTACTTTCTGGTTTGGGGCCAAGGGTGAGTTCGGGCCCCCAGTAGGGAGTTCGGTCCGCTGGTGTCCCCTTGGTGTTCACGTTTTAGGCTTGCTTTTGTGTCGAGCTGTTGTCTTTGCCACGTGTCGCATAACTGTGAGGTCGGGTCAAATCTTCCTTCATCAATTGCCCCCCACTCATCGTGCCAAGGGTCTTGCCCTGGTGCGGGGAGTTTTGCGAGGTGGTAGGTGGATTTGTCACGTCCCTTGAATCTTGACTGCGCGAGTAGCTTTTGCGAGGGTTCTTCGGTTTCCGAGAAGGCGGGAAACTGACAACGCGTTTTGAATTTCAAAAATTCACGCCGTTGGGACGTGACAGGGGGTCAGAAAAAGGCTCGCCACTCCTGGACGTGCGTTGGCACTTGTCAAGGGGACGTGTGGCGCGGTCAGTTTCAGAAAGACGTGCGTCAATGCGGCGTCGGTTTCAAAAGATGTGCGCTGACGTTTCGCTTTTTACGGAAAGACGTGCGCCAATCACGTCTCGACCTCAGGGGACGTGCGGTCAGCGCAAATGTGGGCTGTCGGATCGCCTTAGATCTGCACGGTCGGGTCGGTTCTTGGTTACTGTAGCTATAAATAGTGGGGGACCCCAGTCGATTTGTCACTTCTGCGGTTTGCCTATTGAGCTCGTGTCCAACTTTTCAGCTCGCGTCCAACTTTTCAGCTCGCGTCCAAGTTTTTTCAGCTCGCGTCTAGGCTGGTTACATAGCCTCCAAGGTTTTTTGGCTTGTTCCCGTCTCCGGAGCCTTCAAAACTTTCTTCCGGTGAGTACTTTCCTGAATCCACCTCCTTTCCTCAATGTCTAGCTTTGATAGCTCAGACGACTCTTCAAGTAGGACTGACGTAGGTTCTACTAACCGAGCCATATCCCCCGACTGCCTCAATGATTCTGAGGTGGAACCTGAGGACTATGAACCAGTAGGCCGAGCCGCTTCAGGCAGTTTGGCGTCTACCTCTCGCCGAGGTCGGATGCTAGACAGGTTTGGTCCCTCGACCATGACACCTGAGGGGCTTCAATCTATACTTGTGTCTTACAATCTGCCTGGGGGGTATACATATTTTATTCCTTCGGGTAGCTTTCCTTGGGAACACGGTCCTGATGAGATTGTGATTTTTTTAGAGCAGCTCGCTGCGGGGTTGCGACTTCCTTTCCACCCCCTTCTCGTCGAAGTCATAAACCACTTCAGTGTCACCATTGGCCAACTTCATCCGAACTCTATTCGGAACCTGGTGGGGACAGTCTCCCTTTTTTGCGAGCAGAATTTCCCTTTAGACTTAGAGATATTCTCCTCCATCTTGATGCTCAAGAGACATGCGGGTTCTCTTCCTGGGGGAAGACGGGCGTATTACCTTTCTCCTCGCCCGGGCTTTAAGCTTCTGCACGATCTTCCTAATAAAGTTCCGGCGTGGAAGCGGGACTACTTCGGTGTGCGAAGTGCACAAGGGTGGCCCTTTCAGACCGGGTGGGGTGAGGCCGCTCCTGATTTAGGTGTTACTCTCGACAAAGAGACGGTGAAGGGCCTTCGGCAATGGGCACGGCTAGGTTTGAAGTGCCATTACTACTTAACGGAGGCCAAGCTTATTGCAGTCGGCCTGAGTTCGGGTAGGTTTCTAGTTCTGCGGTTTCTTGTTGCTCTGTTCCTTTATTTTTTCTGATGTCGAACTCATTTCTGCAGGTGTGATGGACGCGGAGAGAACTCGTGGGGGGCATCTGTTCAAGGTATGAAGAGGAGGAAGCGGGTCGCCAAGCGAACTCGTACCGAGCTGCCCCCGGAAGAGGAGCCTCAAGTTCCAGACAACATGCCGGAGGATCTGCCCAGGGAGCCCGAGGTGACTCCACCGATGCATGAAGCTGCTGGGGCGCCTTACGCTGAGACCACTTATATGGGCGCTCCTGCATACTCAAGTGCTCCTGCTCACTCTGGGTCCGCTCATACGCGGGCTGGGCCCTTGGGTTCGGGAGCTCAAGGGGAGTTCAGGAGCGTGTTGACGCCAAACTACGCTCTTCAGAAGAGTAGGGAGGCTACTTTCCCTGAGGAGATCGCGGCGTGGACCGATCTTCCTTTGAACCAGGTCACCTGCCACGCCGTAACTCATGCTATGGTGGTAAGTCAGATTTCGTCTGCCTTTTTCATTTTCAGTCGCTTTTGCTATCATTGCTCACTTGTTTCTTTTGGTAGGTGAATTCTTCAATTCATGCCTTAGTAGCCCAAGTGGAGAGGAGCTCACAACAGGCGCGAGCTGCTGAGGCTGCCGCTCATGCTACTAAAGAGGCTTTTCGTGCTGTAGAGGTGAATACCCGAGCTGCTGAGGGGGCCGCTTATGCTGCCGAGGAGGCTGCTCGCGTCACAATGGCCAGGCAGGCGAGGTCTCAGCGTGATGCCAAGGCCATGGGGGTCATTGTCAATCATATGGCAGACTTGAAGTTGGATTTGCAGCATCAAGTAGAATATCTTCAGGAGGACATCAGGGAGAAAACGCAGATTTTTCCCAAGGCATTGAAGACACCAAGAAGAAGGCCGTTGAAGACTACATTGCCTCTCCGCGTTTTGACGATCTGATGGTGGATTCTTACAGGAGGGGGTTCAAACTGAGCCGGTGGATGATCCGGAACACGTACCCTGACCTTGATGTTAGTGCTATATCCACTTCGCGTATAACTCAGGAGATGGCCAATGCTGTCGATGGCGAGCCGGACTCTGAAGGAGAGGTAGGGGCTTCGGGTGTTGTTGAAGTCCTTCAGATGGCGAAGAAGTAGCTCCGGGCATGTAACAATTTTTTTTTGTAAGTGCCTTCTGATGGCCAATGTACTGTTTCTTGCAACGGGATAGATAATATTTTTGCCCAAGTTCCTTTTTCCCAAACTGTTTCTTTGTCGAGCTGATAATATGCCCTTTTCTTTGCTTGTTTACGTCGATGTTCCTCTTGGCTCTGCATCGTGGCCCATAGGACCTGATTTCGTCCACTTCGTTTGGCGGTTTATAGGTAGTATCGCCTTAAGTTCACGATGTTCCATGCTCGATGTACTTGTTTGCCTTCCAAGGTTTCAAGCTCGTATGCACCCCCGAGCGCTCTCTTTACTTTATAGGGCCCTTCCCAGTTTGGTCCAAGTTTGCCCACACCGGGTTCGGGCACCATAATCTTACGAAAGACCAGGTCGCCGACTCGGAAGCTTCGTTGCTTTACTCTGGCATTGTAGTAGCGAGCTACCTGCTACTGGTAGGCCGCTGTTCGGATATGCGCAAGGTCCCTTACCTCGTCCAGTAGGTCAAGGTTGGTATGTAACTCATCTCCGTTTGTCCGATCGTCATACGTTTCTAGTCGCAATGTTGGTACTTCGATTTCCGCTGGGATCACTGCTTCAGTGCCGTAGGTGAGGTTGAAGGGGGTTTCTCCCGTGGCGGTTTTTTTTGTAGTTCGGTGAGCCCACAAGACACTTGGTAGCTCTTCGGCCCACAGTCCCTTGGCTCGATCCAGACGTGCTTTCAGTCCGCGCAGTATGGCTCTGTTCATTACTTTCGTCTAACCATTTGCCTGCGGGTGCGCGACTGATGTGAAGTTTTGTCGAATCCCCATGTTCTGGCACCACTCTTGGAACTTGATATCCTCGAACTGTTTGCCGTTGTCGGAAATTAATACCCGAGGTAAACCGAAACGACATACTATGTTCTTCCAAAAGAAGTTGTATGTTCTGGGCCGTAACAGTTGCCAGAGGTTCGGCTTCTATCCACTTCGTGAAGTAATCTACTGCAACAACTAAGAATTTTCTTCCGCCTGTTGCTGGCGGGAATGGTCCTAGGAGGTCGATGCCCCATTGTGCAAAGGGCCACGGGCTGGCGAGGTATTTTATGTCGGAAGCAGGATGATGGTGGATATTGGCGTGTTTCTGACACTTGTTGCATTTTCTGACGAGCTCGACGACTTCTGCCTTCATCGTTGGCCAATAGTATCCTTGTCGAAGTGCTTTTTGGGAGAGTGCTCTGCCCCCTAAGTGTCCGCCACATAGGCCTTTGTGAGTGTCGCGGAGTACGAACTCGGCTTCGATAGGTCGCAGGCAACGCAAGTAGGGGAGCGTGTAGGACCGTTGAAATAACCGTTCGTCTATTATGACATATTTGGCTGCCTGGCATTGCACCCTCTTTGCCGCATTGCATTCTGCAAGGAGGGTTCTGTCTATCAGGAAGCTCGCGAGTGGGTCGATCCAGCTCGGCTCTGCTTCGATGACGGGAGCGACCTCCTCTGCCCCCCCCGAGAATACTAGGCCGAGGTAAATCCTCTATGTACACGGTTCTCACGTTGTTGTGACTTGTGCTAGCTAACCGGGATAGAGCGTCGGCCTCAGTGTTCTCTGACCTCAGGATTTGCCTGATGAAGTGTGACTGGAAGTTGAGCAGGGCCTCTTTTACTTTCGCCAAATATGCGATCATGGAGAGCTCGCGTGCTTCATACTCACCCGTAACTTGGTTGACTACGAGCTGGGAATCGTTGCAGATACCAAGTGCTTTGTCTTTACCTTTCACGCTAAGTTCAGCCCGACTATCAGTGCTTCGTACTCTGCCTCGTTGTTGGATGCCGCGAACTCAAAGCGTAGTGCATATTCTAATTTCGTGCCGCTCGGGCTGCATAAGACTATTCCAGCCCCGCTGGCTTGCTGGTTCAAGGAACCATCCACGTGAAGGATCCAGGGCTCCTCATCCCAGTTCGTGTTTCGCCTGACTAGGAGAGATGCCACATTGGCTGCTACTTCACTGGGTTCAGACTCTATTGGCTCCGGAGCTCTGGGTTTCCCCGAACTGGGGACCTCGGGCTAAACCTATAGGGCTTCGTTGCTGAAAGTGCACTCAGCGATAAAATCTGCCAGAGCTTGGGCCTTAATTGCGGTCCGGGGTTTGTACTAGAGATCGTACTCGCTGAGTTCAATGGCCCATTTTGTCAGCCTACCGGAGACCTCGGGCTTCAGCAAAACTTGTCTTAGGGGTTTGTCAATTAAGACAACGACGGTGTGAGCTTGGAAGTACGGGCGGAGTTTCCGAGCTGACATCACCAGTGCGTAGGCAATTTTTTCTATCTGCGGGTACCTTGTTTCTGCTCCCTGCATAATTTTACTAACATAATAGATGGGCCGCTGGACCCGATCTACTTACTTTACTAATACCGAACTGATCACTTCGTCGCTCGCCGAGAGGTATAGTTCTAGGACTTTGCCCTCCTCGGGTCTGGATAAGGTTGGTACGGTGGCAAGGTAAGTCTTTAGCTCATCGAATGCGAACTAGAAATCTCGGGTCCAGTCGAACCCTTTGCCTTTGATTGCCTTGAAGAAAGGCAGGCAGCGGTCTGCCGACTGGACATGAAGCGGCTCAGAGCGGCTATGCGGCCGTTTAGCCTTTGAACTTCTTTTACTTTCTGAGGTGGTCTCATATCAAGGATGGCCTTTATTTTGTCCGGGTTGGCCTCAATGTCGCGCCAGTTGACAATGTACCCTAGGAACTTACTCGAGGTGACACCGAATACACACTTGTTTGGGTTTAGTCTCATGTTATACTGACACAGAATTTGGAAGACAGAATCCAAGTCTCTTATTAATTCTCGCGAAAACTGTGTTTTGACGACCATGTCATCTACATAACATTCGATTTTCGTGCCAATTAAAGGCCGAAAAAGTTTATTTACAAGTCTTTGAAAGGTCGCGCCAGCATTCTTTAGTCCGAAGGGCATGACCTTGTAACAATACAGGCCAAACTCGGTAATGAAGCTGGTTTTTTCTTGGTCGAACTGGTCCATCTTAATCTGGTTGTAGCATGAGTAGGCGTCCAAGAAGCTTAGCAGCTCGTGTCCCGAGGTCGCGTCCATGAGGCAGTCAATTCGGGGTAGGGGAAATAGTCTTTTGGGCAAGCTCGGTTCAGATCGGTGTAGTCGACGCACATGCGCCACTTGCCATTGGCTTTTTTCACCAGCGCTGGGTTGGCTACCCAGCTCGGGTAATGAACTTCCCTTATGAAGTCCGCTGCGAGGAGCTTTTCAACTTCGTCGTCGATCGCCCTCCAGCGCTCCGGGGCTAAGTTGTGTTTCTTCTGTCTAATGGGTCTAACTACTGGGTCAGTGTTATGCTTGTGAGTTATGAGGCCAGGGTCAATACCGGGCATATCTGCCGCGGACCATGCAAAAATATCTAAATTTTGGAGTAAGAAACTCACCAGTTCAGTTCGCAAAGGCTCCTTGATGGAGGCGCCGATCTGTAGAGTTCGCGTCAAATTTGTAGTCGAGGTCGGGACTGCGACTGTTTCCTTAATGGGTGAAGCTCGGTCCTCGCCCTGCTCCGCGGGTCGCTCTAGTTCGAGGTCGTCGGCTGCCTTGTTTTTTCCCTTTAGGGCGGCAACATAGCATTTGCCGGACTCGAGTTGGTCACCCCGCACTACCCCCACATGAAGTCCGTGGGGAACTTCATTGCCAGATAATAGGTGGAGACCACTGCACGCAAAATATGCGTAATTGGTCGCCCTATTATGGCGTTGTATGGGGAGGGGGTTGCGACCACCAGGAAATCGTGGTTGAGTCTTACCGCGCACGGCCATGTACCAACTTCCATAGGTACTATTATTTTTCCCAAGGGCCTGACTTCCTCTCCGCTGAAGCCTACCAGAGGAGTGTGAGCGGGTTTTAAATCGCTTTTCTACAACTGCAATTGGTCAAAGTCACTGATCCTTAGCTTTATGACGAGCGCGTCGTCGTGGGGGGTAGTGAACACCTCGCGCGTCGTCTTCTGTAAAAAAGATTGGTTCTTCCTTCTTCGGCCTCGGGAGGGTTCTGCTCCTCTCGGGTTGCTTCGTGAACTGACGTCCTTGCTGCCGCCGAAGTGCATCCTGCCACCACCGAACCGCCCACTTTCACGTGGATGGTTCCCCGGACTGGCCTTTCTTCTAGGAGAGGTTGCTGCAAGACTTCGGCCGGTCTGTTTCTTGGCTCGGGGACATCCTTCCCATGTTCCCCTTGCCGACCTACTTTATTACTATTGTCGTAGTGTAAAAAATTTCTTAAGTACCCACGACGGATGAGTCCTTCTATCTCGTCGCAGAGATTATTACATTGCTCGGTGCTATGATCGTGATCTTTATGAAAACTACAATATAAATTTTTGTTCCTCTCCTTGGGGTTGCTCTTCAGGCGAGGTGGCCACTTTACGTAAGGCGCGTCCTTGATCGTCATCAGAATCTCGGTCCGCCTTGCGTTCAATGACGTGTAATCCATCCGAACTGCTAAGGGAGCTCGGGGCGGCTGGCTCGGCTTCGCCTCTCGGTTATGGCCTCTTCTGTCGCCGAGGTTGGAGGGCTGCTCGCCCTCTCTTTTTCTTTTTTCCACCCCGCCTTCGATTCTCTGGTTGATCTCTTCCTCTGTTCTCATATACTTGTCCGCGAGCTTGAGGAAGTCGGCCACGGTTGCTGGCTGGCTGGCCACCATGTGCCATTTGAACTCTTTGTGCGTCACCCCTCTTTTGGTCGTGGCGAGCTGTACCGCGGGGTCTAATTGAGGGATCTGCAAACATGCTTCATTGAACCGTTTGATGTAGCTCCGGATGGGTTTTTCCTCTCTTTGGATTACCCCGAAGATACTTTCCTCGGTTTTGGGACACCTTTTACTGGTGACAAAGTGCGCAACGAAGATCTGCACGAACTGGGGCCAACTTTTTATTGACCCAGAAGCTAGGTTCCGGTACCAGGTGCGGACCACCCCTCTAAAGGTGGTGGTGAAGGCCACGCACATGCACGACTCGCTTGCCCTAGCGAGGTGCATTTGCAACTGAAATGCATCGACGTGGTCGTTGGGGTCGAAGGACCCATCATACTTGTCTAGAGAAGGGAGCTTGAAATCTTTAGGCAAGGGGACTGCCAAAAGTTTTGCTGAAAGGGGGGAAGGAACTGAGAGAATGGGGACAGTTTTTACCTCGCCCGAGCTCGTTTCTTCCTTGCCTCTGAGCTCAGGTAGCACACGAGTAGCAGTTCGGCAACTTCGCCGGTGCCTTCTTTGAGTGGGCCTAGTGCTGGCGCTGCTTGCCTCCGTGTTGTCGAGCTCGATGCGCCCGGGTTGATGGCCTGCTGCTAAGGCGCTGAAGCGGTTCTTCGTGAGTGGGAACTCGGGCTTGGAGCACCGAGGTGACTTTGTTGGCGAGGTTCTTGACACACCCGCGGGCTGCGAGGTGGGGGTTGTCTTTCTTTGCTTTCGGCCCGGGGATGAGGCCTGACTGTTAGGGGGGTTTTGCGGTCTGGAAGCCTCTCCTTGGTGAGGTCGTCCACCTTGGGGGGAGGCCTTGACCGGCTTTGAAATAGGGTGCCGGGGGGGGAGCGGCTGGTTCAAGGGTAGCTGAGGGAATTTTTGTTGATAATGGTGTTGGGAGAGGTGGTGCAACACCTGGTGTTGCTGGAGTTGGTGCTATTGGAACTGCTGCATTTGGGCCTGCATTGCCCGCATGCATTGCATCAGATCATCTATCTGGTTTTGGCGGACTGTCAGTGGGACAGCAGTTGATTCCGCGAAGTTCGTTTCGATGGGTAGTGGGAGAGGTGCCACCGCGTGTGGCACATTCAAGCTTGGGATCCCATCCACTGAAAGGGGGATGGTGAACTGCCCAATGCACATCGTCGGGGCATGAAGTTGCTCTCCGATAGTGGTTGTTTCGGTTCCACATCCGGCACTGCTGGAGGAGGCCATTTCAGTGTTGGAGTGGGTGTTGGAGTTTTTGAAAGGGGGTAGGTAGAAGAGATTTAGAGGGAGGCTTTTAGAAGCAATTTCCCACAGACGACGCCGATTGATGGAGTGCAATCCGGCCGGTCTTAGCTGTCAACGAACTCGCCTCTGAGCTAGAGTGTCGGGGAGCCTGAAACGGGAAAGAAGAGAGCTCCGGGGGGAACCCGGTGTGATAACTCCAAAGCTCAAGTCAGTAATCTCTCAAAGGCAGAGTGTAGACCAGATAGCGCAAAGTTCACATACCTTGTTTGTTGGGGGCAGGGGGTTCTTGTAATCACTTCGCGCACTCGCTCTAAGGCCCTCGTCAGGTCGGGTATGATTACTCTCGCGTCCATCAATTCGGTCGTCGTCCTTTATGCTGGGACAGAACCGCCACTGCCTAACCGTCTCTCTAACTGGAGATGGCGGTGTTAGGTGGCGGTGGCAGGTGGCCGTTTTAGAGTGCGGCCGTCAAGCGTTAGATCCCAAGTCAGTCGGGTGCAGCGCCCTCGGGTACGGACTTCCTCAGTGTCAGGCACGGTACGACTTGTTTGGTTTTGGTGCCCCGGAGGTGATGCGGAGTGGTGAACGAGGCGAAGTCTTGAGTTCGGAGGTATGTATAGGGTGGGCCAGTTCGGCGAGGTGTATCCCGAACTGCTACAAGGTCGGCCAATTCGGAGAGGTATGTCCCGTGCTGATAAGGTAGGCCATTTCGGCGTGTATCCCAAACTGTTTACAAGGCTGGCCAGTTCGGCGAGGTGTATCCCGAACTGTTACATGGTTGGCCAGTTCGGCGAGGTGTATCCCGAACTGTTACAAGGTTGGCTAGTTTGGCGAGGTGTATTCCGAACTGTTACAAGATCGGCCAGTTTGGCGAGGTGTATCCCGAACTGTTACAAGGTAGGCCAGCTCGGCGAGGTGTATCCCGAACTGTTACAAGGTTGGCCAGTTTGGTGAGGTGTATCCCGAACTGTTACAAGGTTGGCTAGTTCGGCGAGGTGTATTCTGAACTGTTACAAGATCGGCCAGTTTGGCGAGGTGTATCCCGAACTGTTACAAGGTAGGCCAACTCGGATTACTTTTTGGTTTGGGGCCAAGGGTGAGTTTGGGCCCCCAGTAGGGAGTTCGATCCGTTGGTGTCCCCTTGGTGTTCGCGCTTTAGACTTGCTTTTGTGCCGAGTTGTTGTCTTTGCCACGTGTCGCATAACTGTGAGGTCGGGTCAAATCTTCCTTCATCACTAATATAACAAGCTTTTTAATGTAAATTATCTTATTGTGTGTAGTGCTACTTTGGCCCCCTAAATTTTAAATGCAATAATTTTATATTCGAATTTTCAAAAACTGACAATCCAGTACCTACCATTAACCAACAGTTAACCTGGTATCAAGTGACAACATAAATGTCCTTCAAGTATCATTTATTTTTCTTTATCAACCATCTAAAAGTTGACAAAAAAAATTAACATTCCAAATCCTTGCTTCTTTCATTCAAGAAAATTAGGGTTACGTTTGAGTGGGCATTCTAGTGACTCAAACTTTCTTGAATAGAAGAGGCAAGGATTTGGGACTCTTAATTTTTTTTGTCAATGTTTGGATAGTTGATAAAGAAAATTAGATGACACTCAAAAGATATTTGTATCATTTTAAAATGTCACTTAACGACTGATTAACAACTAGTTAACAACAGGTAATAGAATGTCACGTTTTGAAAGTTTGGGTACTGAATTGTTGCATTTTAAAGTTCGGGGGCCAAAGTGACACTAGACTCAAAGTACACGATATTAATCGGGAATTTCCTTACACAATATAACAAACATATAGAAAAATCATAGCCCCTTTGTATTAATCGGGGATTCCTATTAATCCTCGTCCCCATCCCCGACCCCACCAAAACAATCCCCATCCCCAACTTGATGGGGTTGGGTCCCCATCGAGGATGGGGAAAATTGCCATCCCTACACCCACAACGCATCCCAATCATGTATCGGAAACATCTCCCAATGACAACTACACCCCATAAAGTGCACCCTATGGGCACCCATAACACATCCCAACCTTATGTTGGAAACATCTTCCAATGAAAATTGCACCCTACTCCCCATAGGCGCCCCACAACACATCCCAAACATGTATCGGGAACATCCCCCAATGACAAGTGTGGAAGATGTTCTCAATGCATGTTGAGATGTGCATGTGGAGCACAGATGTGATGTGAATGGTAAGACACTAGTCACACTACAGCTTTTTTTCAGTAATACTAAAATACCACAGCTGTGTATTAAAACATCTCCCCATAAATACCGTCATCATGTGCACATGTAGTGTCTTGTGGGTAAGGATGTGGAAAGAGTTGAAGGATATACCAGCTCCTTTATATATTATCAAGTCAATGTAAGGATTTTAAAATGTTTGGAACAACTAAAATTGATTTAAGGGTAATCCAACTATCATAGAGTCCGGATCCCTCACACCAACCTCACAGCATGTCTCAACTATACATCTGAAACATCTCCTATACTATTATTCATAGCACATCCCAATTCATTGGAACAGGATATGCTCCGCACAGTTGGGCGCCTCACATACACATCCACCGTGCATTGGGAATATCTCTCGTGAAAAATAACTTGTAAGTACGAGAGATATTACCAATGCATGCTAGAATGTGCGTGTGAGGGGCCTGTGTGAGGAGAAGATCCGGTCTCCAATTCATTATCATTGGTCCACTGGACACAAAACTCAAAACCAAAATTGGTATATAAGTTGGAATCAATTCCATCAGGGGCCCACCTCCTTGGATTCTTTGAATTCCGGTTCCGGGGGCCACCGAGGCACCAACCTACAATACGTACGTGAGAGAAAAACATGTTTATTTCGCACGTTCTACAAATGTAAAATTACCGTTTTGGCGTTTTCTCCACACACTCTTACAGTCTTACTCTCCCTCCCCGACTCCCTCTCTGTTTTAAGTGGAGACTGGAGAGCCCCTAGAGTATTTGACTAAAAAGGAAAGAAGAGGAGAAACAGCTTCTTCAGTAACAAAAAATGAGAGCTGATTTGGATACCCGAAAGCTCTATTCCGGACTCTTCTTCCTCTGTCTTCTTTTTTTGAATTGCTTCGGAACTTCATTTGCATCCTCAGAATCGAAACCCAAGCTCACAAGTGCCGAAGGTAGTACAGACCTTCCGATTTTTGTTCTCTATGCCTCTCTTGCCCGTTTCTGTCTAACTTAAGATAATTTTTCTGATTTTGGTTGGTTGTTGACTTGTTTCTGTGGAAATCGGAAACAGTGGAGGCACTGAAGGAGATTGGGAAGGGATTAGGGAAAAGAGATTGGGATTTCGACGAGGATCCTTGTGGTGGCGAAGGAAATTGGAATGTCCCTGAAACCATGAAGGGGCTTGCTAGCTCTGTTATCTGCGACTGCTCCTTCGACAACAACTCCACCTGTCACGTTGTCACCATGTAAGCTCTCTCTCTCTCTCTGTATGTTTGTGTTTTAGATGAGGCGGAGATGGTTAAAGCTTGTTGATGTTCAAATCTATAACGATTTCTTCAATTTGGGGTTGGGTTAAAGAACAGAGCAAGGATAAGGGTGGGAGGGTGCTGGGGCGCCCAAAAGCTCAGTTACCAGTAGGGACACCATAGCTGTAGGCGATAGCTCGCAACCAAAAGCTGTGGGTGTGCACGTCAACCAAAGCAAAATGTGGGTCCCTACCGCTTAACCCGGTTGGCTTGTTCCGCTGACAGTCTGACTTACACCTATGCGACGCGTAGCATTCAATTCAAATATCTACTTAGTGTTTGGCGACAGATCAAAATGTTTCGTGATTGGGCTGTGTTTGGCCATGGCCCATAGCTTCTAGTTTGGCAAAAAAAAAAGATTTCTCGTATCCATGTGTCGTGTGAATCAGTACAGGATGCCTCCGTATTAAGCCATATCGCATTGTATCGGTGGATACAGTCCTATAGACGTTGATAGAGGTGTAAATCTGGCCGTATCGCTTGTGGTTTGGCACTATGGCATTCGAGCCGTGTCAGGCTTGGCATGATTGTTCATGTCGTGTTGGGACTAGGGTTTTAGGTCCGTAGGCCGGGTCGACACGACACAACCAAGTGGGTCGAGCCATTGGGAATACGTTAAGACTGGGTACATATCCTATGAGTCATGTGCATTAGTATGGTATGCCTCTGTATTGAGCCATATCGCACTGTATCGGTGGATACAGTCTGATACACACTGATAGAGGTGTAAATTAGGTTGTGTCGCCTACGGCTTGGCACGATGACATGCGAGCTATGCCAGGCCTAGCATGATGGTCCCTATTGTGGTGGGCCTAGGGTTTTAGGTCCATTGGCCGGGTTGACATGAGACGACCAAGCGCAGTCCGGTTCGACATGACCTAGGATGGCCCATATATACTATTTATATATAAAATATTTTATATATTTATAAATATAATATATAATATATTATATAAATTATAATTATATGATAATATATTAATAAAATAAACAATTGTTTTCAATATATACTAATTTAATTAATTATTGTATATATAAGCAATTGTATACATCAAAATTCATATAAAATTAAAATTGTAAGTTTTTTTTTCAAATTTTTAAATAAATAGGAAAAAAAATAGCTTTGGCCCGATCCATGGCCCGACTTGGGCCAAGGCTTGGCTCATGGGCTAGTCTGGCCTGTGGCACGACATGGCATGGGCCCGCACGAGCTCGGGCCATGGGCCATGTCGGGCCGATCCCCAAACTTTTCATTGGGGAGGGCGGCATGGTCCATGACGGCCCACCGGCCAGCACGGTGCGGCCTGCACTTTGTGCGAGCTACTCGCAGGCTATGGCGTGTCGACCTAGCATAACCCACTTTACACTTCTACACACCAATATGGAGATGAATTCATGTCTAGTTTCACAAATGTGTCCATTGACTACTTTTGGGTTGTTTTTCATCTTTAATACAAGTTAAAAAAATAGTATTATGAAAATTGAAATAAATAATTTAAGATTTATTTTTTCCAAAAAATAATAAAAACTAAAATTTATAAAAATCATATATTTCATCTACCTTATATGATTTATGTATTTTATTTTACATATAATTATATATTAAAAATAATAACATAGCTATTATTTGGAAAATAGAGTTATTATATAAAAATACTAAATAAATAAAATTTCCCAACAAAATTAATCGAAAACAGAAAATTATAATTATAAAAACCGAAATGAATAATTTAAGATTTTATTTTCCCAAAAAAATTACTAAAAACTGAAAATTAAATATAATTTGTTTTATCTACCTTAAATGATTTATTTGTTTTATTTTAAAATTATGTGTAAAATAAAAACATTACATGTTAAAAATAAAAGTATATTTATTAATTAAAAAACAGTTGTAATTTAAATAAAATACTAAATTAATAAATATTTCCAAAAATTTATAAAATTCGAAAATTATAATTGTAAAATTAAAAGAGTGATAATTATTATACAATGTTTGAATGTTCTAGAGTCCCGTTATAGTTTTGTTGAGGGGTTGTAAAAATTAAAATTGTGAAAAAATGAGAATCGTCGACAGCAGGGTTCGAACCTGCGCGGGCAAAGCCCAACAGACTTCAAATCTGTCTCCTTAACCACTCGGACATATTGACAACAGATATTTAGATTTTAGAGTTTAGAATTGAAAAATCATATTGATGATTGATCCGATAAGTCGTGTTTATTTTGTGCACATCCTATATTTTCGATAAACCAAGACAAGGGATTGAAAGTGGGAACAGTGCTAATGGTAACGCTATCAAATATCAATAACTGAATAAAGCTTTAACAAGAGAAATTTAAATAGTGTCCTTCAATGTTATTCATGGTTTTTAAAAACGAACCAGTCAGGGTCCAATTTTGAAAACAGTGATGATATCAATCCGTCACACATCTTGTTAAATACTAATTGGATATTTTTTTTTTTTTTGGAGAAGCAGCTAGTTGGGATTTGGGAATGGTTGATGAAACAGATTTCCAGCCCACATAGCCCATGAACCGTTTACCCACAAAAAGAAAAAAATTAAAACAAAATGTTGATTGAGTTAATGGCCCAATAACCCAATTGGTCAAACTGTCTAACTCGGGAAATGGATCATGAGTTAGATACTAAGGCTATATTTGGTTTGAAGGAAAAAGTAGGGATTTCCCTTCTTTTCCCTACTTTTTTTCTCAGGCCAAACATAGCTTAAGTGTCTTTTTTATATTTTACCAATTTTGATCATTATTAACAACATTTTTCATTTATTAAACTTACTTTTGTTTGATATGATGAAAATTGCCTGTCGAAACTTGAAAACATAAGGGCTTATTCGTTTCCTATAACGTCTGACCTCTGAAAGTGCAATAATTACATTAAGAAGTATATTGGTATTGGTGAATTTTTCTTTCTTCTGAACTCTGAATGTAGAGAATATTGTTCTAAATTCTGAATTTTGAAAAATGTCAAATGTCCAATTTAACCTCTTATAAGAGAATTTTTATTTATCTATATAATTCAATAAAAAACAATATTAAAAATTATTATAATAAATATTATCTAATATTAATTATTAATAATTATTAAAAGTAATTAATTAATAATAAATTAATGAATCATTAATTATTAATCACCAACTAATAATTAATAATTAATTATTTTTATGATTAATTTATACTTATTATTAATAATTAATATTTATTACTAACAATTAATTAACTATTATTAATAATAATTGTTTAATTATTTAATAATAAGTAATAATAATTAATTATTACTTAATAGTGGATTATTATTATTATTAATTAATTAATGAAATATTATTACTAATTAACAATTAATTAGTAATTAATAATTAATATTAATAATTCATAATTCATAATCAATGAATAATTAATTCAATAATTATTCATCACTAATTATTAATTAATCAATAATTGTGTATTTTATGATTAAATAATACATATTTTTATGAATAATAATTCATTATTATTATGATTAATTAATAACTATTATCAATAATTAATTATTACTTAATTATGAATTATTATTATTAATTAATTAATGAAATATTATTAATAATTAATAATTAATGAAACTATATGGTGATAATTAATATTGTAGTTAATTAATTTCTATTAGAATATTACTATAACATATTATAATGATCATTATAACATTAATCATTAATTTATAATGTTAGTAATATTATATGATTATATTATAATATTAGTATTATGAATATTATATTATTACTATTCATAATTTATAATACTATTTAATATAAATAATTATTTGTTTCATTATAATATAATAATTGGTAAATAATATTCTAAATAATTAGTTATAATAATTAATATAAGTAATTATTAATAGCACTATAAGACGATAATGAATAATATCGTTAATGAACTATTATAATAATAATATTATTATTATTATTTTTATTATTATGATATATTATAATATTACATTATAATAATATTATGGGAAAAATAAAATATTGGTGGTGGGTCCAATGGGTCTTCATATGAGATTTTATAAGTTAATTGAGCATTAGATGGGCAATATGGGTAAAATCTAAATAATGGCCTGAGCCATTTGTACTTTAGCTATAACTAGACTTCCGTGTTAAGAGCCACCGAACACCTCTTTAGCGCTGAAAGTGATACGAAACCACTTCAGTGTTAAGAAATCAGAGGCATCGAACAGGGCTGTCTCTGCCATTCATGTTTTTTTTTTTTTCCTGAAAGATAGGAGGTGTGAGAGTAATTTACCCTTCCCTGACAAAGAAGGATAACTGCATTTAACAGCTAAAGCTGGGGTGTGGGGACATGGATCCATTGTATGGTCCACCGCAAGAAGATCCTACTTAAAATCAGATTGTACAAAAGCCATAACTCTGATATTACTATAGTTAAAATGATGGAAGAGAAAATATTGTTTTCCACCGGTGGATGATGGTAAAAGCCATGCCAACATTTTAAAAAATGTTGCATTGGAACTTTCCAACTTGCCCAATCTCCATTCAAACCCTGCCTTTTTGTCAGGGTTGGGTTGCGTTGCACCCATAACGATAAGCAAATTCAATATGTCAGCGCCTTGGGGGCATCTATAAGCTACCCTAATGGAGGGTGGATACTTGTTTATAGGGATGTTTGACATCCATATGGAGTTTATTTTATAAACGTTTTGTTTTGAAAAACGAGATAATCTGCTTTAAACGTTTTGTACAATTTTTTTATACCTCAGTGTTATTAAGTGTTATATAAGTTAAACAGTAAAAAAACAGAGGGTGCCACATAGGTGCTGCATCAGCAATTGTCTCATTAATTGCATTTGTATGTACCCAAGGTTTTTGTGTGCTTCTCCCATTTTAGTGTTTATTGGCATTTTATTGATGTAGTGCCTAATGATGCTTATCATAAAAATTCTCATTAATTGTTTTTCTCGATTTTACAGTCATATAAGTATAAAACATTTAAGTAAAAATAAACGAAACCTTATAAACATTTCTCACAAAAATCGAGAGGCATGTTAATCTTATAAATGATTCAACTAAGCAGCTTTTTTGGTGTTTTTCTATTAAATGCATCTATGGTCACTGACCTATTCATGGGATGCGCTTGAATTTGGCGTTTGCCAAAATTGGAATGGCCCAAATTAAAACCCGAGCCCGATACAGTGAGGCCCGAAGCCCGGCCCGTGAACAGGTCTTGCAACTAAAAACACCATTGATAGTTCGATACCAAACACAATGTTAGTGACTTAGTGGAGAAAAAAAATGTTAAACCTTGGATTTATTATTATCTATTTTGGATTCTTATGAGAACTCATTTAATGTATGTATTTTGACTAGTGCTGCTGCTGCTGCAGAGAATTAAAAGCCCAGAATTTGTCCGGACACCTCCCGCCAGAATTTCATAAGCTACCCTTCCTCCAACATCTGTCAGTATCTTCCCACTCCACAATTCAACGTGGTTACATTTCATTTTGGAAACTCATACCTCTTTCTATAAACTTTAACAGTTTACGTGAAAATAGTAATCATTATGCTGGTTCCTCTCGTACAGTGACCTTAGTCGCAACATTCTCAGTGGTTCTATACCTTCAAAATGGGCTACCATGAGCTTGCTCGACCTGTAAGCACCCATGAAGCTTCCAGCTTTCATTACTTCATTGTTTTTTACTGATTGAAAAATGGTTGATTAATCGGAACAGTGCTAATCCTCGGTAACAATGCAGCTCTCTTATGGGAAACCGCCTGTCAGGTTCATTCCCAAAAGCACTAACAAGCATCACAACCCTCCGAAACCTGTATGATGTGATTTCTCATTGGAGTTTCTTTTTTATAGATTGATTTTGACTTTTGAATTCCTTCTGGGTTATTTTATTTGAATGGAAATTTGACAAAATGCAAATTGCAGGAGCGTTGAAGGAAACCGTTTCTCAGGAGTCCTTCCTCCAGAGATTGGAAACTTAATCAATTTGCAGAAATTGTAATGGTTTTCACCTTTATGTTTATTACTCCTTTTTTCTTAAATTGATGTATAATTATTACAGAATGATGACCTTTTAACTTTTAATGTTGTTATAACTATCTTTTATAAAGTGTCATATCGTCAAATAAGTTCACAGGAGAGTTGCCTGTTGCCCTTGCCAAGTTGACCAATCTCACTGATCTGTGAGTAACACTCTTGCCTATTTAACCTGTTGATTGTTTTTATCTAGGATTTATGCTGGAGATCATTTTCTTTTTCAGGAGGATAAACGACAATAATTTCTCTGGAAAGATACCTGATTTCATAAGTAGATGGAAGCAGATTGAAAAACTGTAAGAAATTCCTCTTAACTTACAAGTAAATAAATTTAAAGAAATTGTATAGCAATTATATTATTGAATGCATTTTCTCATCCTGTTTCTGCAGGCATATACAAGGCTGCTCTCTTGAAGGGCCTATTCCTTCCAGCATCTCTGCATTGACGAGCTTAACCGATCTGTATGATTTATTTATTTCTTTTAAATGTTTTCAATTCTGGGTTCTTTGGGTGGTATTTAATCATTGCATAATGACTTGTTGGTATTGACTGCTCACTCTTGATGCTTTCCTTGTGTTTAGGAGAATCAGTGACTTAAATGGGAGAGGATCAGATTTCCCTCTATTGAGTAGAATGGAGTCAATGAAGACATTGTGAGTTTAATTAGTTAAGAAATATGTCTTTTTTTTTTTTTCTCTAATAGCTTCAGTTGCTTATACTTTTACTAGAATGAAACTTTAACCTCCAGTAAATAATGCAGGATACTGAGAAAATGTTCAATTTCTGGAAATATTCCTGAATATATTGGAGATTTGAAAAATCTGAAAACTTTGTAAGTAATTGACTCTTGTCTAGATAATACTTCCCTTAATAATTTATGGGTTGTTTTTATGCCATTATTCTTAATTTTGAATATATATTCTTTTGTAGAGATTTGAAGGAAAAGATGAAAAAGAGACAAAATAATCAGGATGTACCTATGTAGATGTAGTTATTAAATAGATAAACATAGAATATTTGATTAATATCATGTGAAGATATTAACAACTTTTTCTTTATCTTGATCTCTCTGTGATCAAGATAAAGAAAGTTTTAACAACTTTTTCTTTACTAAAATATTTAATTAATGTCATGTGAATAGATGCAACCCATAGTCCATCTTACTTGGATCATTATATAGATCTCACAAGCATGGTGCTTTCCCAATGCAGAGACCTTAGCTTTAACAACTTGTCTGGTGAAATTCCAGAATCCTTTTCCAAACTCGGGAAAGCAGATTTTATGTGAGTTGACATTATGAAAAAAATTTAATTTTAGAAACAATGGTTGTTCTCATTGATACTGATATGATATTGTTCACTTCCTTCAGGTACTTAACTGGAAATAAGCTGACTGGACCAGTACCTGGATGGATCCTTAGAAGAAACAAGAATGTGTATGTGCATTTTCCTGATGGCTATGTTTTACAATTCTAGATCCACTTTTACTGAGCAGAGACACTGATAAGATTTAAAGAATATTTTCTTGTTGATACTTTAAAGTCATTGATTTTCTTGATGGTTAGCCTGAGAACCTGTTTGACATTATTTTTAAGAGATGACTGGAAACATATAGTTGTTTTATACTTGTATTGGTCACGAGGGACCAAAATGTGGTCCAGATTTTCTGATGTGCTGAACTAGTCAATAACTTGATATTAGTTTTCTTCACTGCCATATTAATCGGATGTGTGACATTCTTTACTCTCACTTCAAATTTCTGTTATACAGGTTTGCAAGATTCAAAGTTTAGTATTGATGCAAGATGAAGTTTTAAATTGGCCAAATATCTGAAGGGCATCTGTGCCTGGATACATATAGAAAGTTTCTGTATCATGTAGGATACTTCAGTTTTTAGTGTAAACTCTATATCCCACACCATATCAATAAAGAGAGGATCAGAGGATATTATTATTCTTTCTGATTTCAGGATATGGATGATAGATTTATTTACATAAGAAAAATGGGTGATTGTAGAATATAAATCTATCTGTAATCCACCTTCAAAATCATGGAGGATGCCTCCCTATCAACCTCATCATTTTTTATCAATCTATCACCATTCAATGGTCAAGCTCTTATATCATGTTTTGCCAAGTTAAGATATAGGCAACAACTAACCTTTTTGACTGACCATTTATTTTTACTCAAGGATAAATCTGGTTGTTCTCGAGATTTTGATGGGCTCACCTTTGCAACTCATTTGTCATGAACATTGAAACAACATAACCACCATTTATTTGGGTTCATAGCTGCAAGGGTGAAACTTGGGGGGTGCAAATCAGGCATCTGATATGAAGATTTCCGCCAAGGCCACAGCCCTTCAAAAGTCAACAGATGTTCAACCCACCCAAGCCAGCCCAAATTGCACCCCTAGAGTATCCTAGTGATTGAATTCCGTTCCAATTTGATCAAAGCCAATCTCCTGATTATGTAGACTGAAGAATTATGTTATGTTCATATCCATCAAGGCAATGCCTAGGTGACAAGGCGCCCTTGGAGGCTCGCCTTGCCTAATCACCAAGTAGTTTTGTATATTGTGTTATAAAATACTTTTATATTCTTAATTTTTTTTAGATTAAAATTATAAAATAGACATCATTAAACTAAAATATTCATTTTGTGTGTTTATATACTAATTTCCATTTATTGTTTTCTTATTTGTTAGGGTTTAATCAACACAAGCATTGATAAATGCTGTATTTTCTTCTTCTTTTCCTATAACAAAATAGGGGTCCAGTCCCCATATTTTTTGAATTTTCTTTTCTTTCTTCTTTTTCTTATGAATATGTTGATTTTCTATACTTTAACATGAAGTTCATTCTTTCTTATGAAAATTATGGATAATTATTAAGGAGATATGGTTATGGAACCTAGGGAACTACCCTAGGATATATGTTTCTTACTTAAAAATCCATTGCCTAGGTGACGCCTAGGCAACTAGGAAACAAGGTGCTCCGCTGTCACTTAGCCTTGCCTTGGAGCCTTGAAAACTATGGTTATGTTGGTGTCCTTCACCCATTGAAACTATAAGATTGTTGTTCTGTATACCTTTCTTACAGCCTGTCAATTCAACCACAGTCTCAAGCCTGTGGCTAAATCGATTGATTTTCTACACTAGAAGCATGACGTTGCAGCTACAATTACATGGTACACACAAAATAGAATCGAAGTACCAAACTTTAGTTTCCTTTGTAACAAACTTAATGTACCCTTGTGTAAATCAAATCTGATAATAGAGCAATGTTTTAATCTCTTCTGTTCAAGGATACTATTCAATGGCATTAGATTTCCTTTATCTGTTCAACCACCTGCAATCTGATTTTCTTTTCATGAAGAAGCAAATTTAGGTTTTGTCATAGATCCAAGTTGAATACCTTTGGTGTCCTTTATTACCATAGTTTATTCCTTCACCTTAATCTGCAACACAAATTTTAAGTTTATTTTCACCTCTTTATGCTTGAATATTATGCATATGCTTTATGCATCATCTCAAATTTGGAGCTTTTTTTATCTTTTCTTTTGCAGTAATTTAAAACTTTTTTCTTTATTGCCTCTTTTTCTTATCCATTTTTAAAACCTTAGAACAAATTGAGTTCTGTTTCCTGTTTTTATAGCTGATAAATTGAGGACTACCCAAGGAGGGTGAAGATACTGTGCAGTTTCCAGGTAGCCATATTGTGGGCTATATGGTAAAACCCAAGGTGACAACATTGAGAATAGTAATGAAAGTAGTACATTGGGTAAATATTTTGGATGTATGTGCACCATTTCCATTGATGATATCTTCAGAGGATGACATTGGGTGGCCAATATGACAACTGCAAAGGTTGGAGTGCAAGTATAATGGTGAAAACTACTTTTCAAATTTTTCTCCAAGAGGAAAGATATATGCTCTTCTCATAGGGTGATATCCCTCCCCCAAGGATGTTCTCTTAGAATTAGAACATTTCTAAGTAGTAGAATGTCCAATTTCCTCAATCATTTAAGTTGTAATCTAGTAAGAATACCTGTTATGAACCTCCATGAGGTAAAAAAATTCTAATGGTGTTTAGACCCAATCCAACCTCAAATAATTCGGAAAAGATCTTTTTTAATGGTGCTTCAACGTGTAAAAAGATCACCAATCCCAAATATTCAGAAGAACATTTAGGGTTTTCCTAAGGTTTACTATAGTGCTCTGCCCTCCCAAGGATTAAATTTAAGCTCTAACTTAAATATGTCTAATTAATTCAACTTCTTCAACCTAAGAGGGCCTGCTTATAAAAAAAAAAAACCTAATAGGACCTTATAAACTTCTAGAAGTCTTAATTTGAGCTTGAGGAGTACAAGGTTTTTCTAAATTGAACCCAATTCTTTCTCTAGAGAAAATGAGGATAAACTTAAAATCCATCAATAACACTTAAAAGGGAATCAATTATTGAGGTTGATTGGTTTGTATGGGATTCGTAGGTCCCTAATTGATTGCCCAAGAGATTAGATCAATACACAAATCGGATTCATAAGATTGAAGAGAGTCTTGTTCGAATAGGAATCTACAGTGCCATATGGTAACACGAGTTGCCATACAAGCTGTCTACACAACCATACAATGCTACCTCACAGACATATAACTATACCAACCCAACCATTTTCTCTTGAGAAAATGAGGATAAACTTCCAATCCATCAGTAACACTTAATTTGTTATTTTGATTAGAAAAACAATTAGCATGATTATAATAACTAATATAGCTTATATGTTCTTATATTGTTGATGTCTTGCCTTCTTGTTGACATGTAGTGACATCTCTTATAACAACTTCACATGGGAAAACTCAGGTCCAGTTGAATGTCCTCAAGGAAGCGTGTAAGTGAAATTCAATTTTTTTTTTCTTTTATTGGTGGCTTTATATTACTTCATTCTTGAGTCTAAAATAGGACTGTTTCACCGATTTCTCCAGAAACTTGGTAGAAAGCTACTCATCAATAACAAACAAATCGTAAGATTCTGGTGCCCTCCTAACTTTCTGAGAATTGACCATTCCTCTAAATAATGAACAGTAATTCTTGATCTTGCTGTATTTACCTCAATATTGAAGCTTATGCACAACTTACTGATATTCCTTATTTTCTGTTCCTGCTATTGTAATGTAGAAGTAGAATTCATACATGCCTAAAGAAGAACTTCCCCTGTTCTGCTCCTGCAAGTCAACGTGAGTAAATCATTATGGATTTAAGATCAGAAGTTTCTATCTATGTTTCTCGATAGTTAACACTGTTTCTAATTGCTATGATAATGATTAACTTTCTCACTTCTAAATCTAATATCGATCAATGTGCAGATAACAATTAATGATTGTCAGGCAATTTGACTGAATAAATGGACAGATAAGCAGTTTAATGAAACCAGAAAATTTATAGAGGAAACATAACCAAAGCCATATTTGGAATTAAAAGTTATTGACATGGCCAAAAGCAAAACATGTGGCCGCTCTTGGACTTGAACATGCATTTTCATGCTTGTCATCCTCTGATTTTATCATTGCACCAAAGAAAGGCCCCTAAAAAGACAAAATAGAATAAAAAACAAGTTCAAAGCATGACTGGTATCTCAACTAAATTGATGAAATAGCTCAAGGCTATATCAATTTTATATTAATAATTTCCTTTCATTTTCCTTTTTTTTCTTTTTCCAAAAAATCTATATAAATTAACATTAAGAAACCAGCATTTGGTAAATTATACCAAGAACGTACTTGAGGCTACACATGGCATGACTTAAATAATCTTTTTACCACTTTTAGCCAATTTTTTCTTCAGAAAAACCCTTGTTGACATGTTTAGACACCTTAACAGATCGTTATAGCTTGCACATTAACTGTGGAGGAAAGGAAACAATTATAAACCACACCAAATATGAAGGAGATCTGGAAGCAAGAGGTGCTTCAATGTTCTACTCTGGTCAAAACTGGGCATTTAGTAGCACAGGGAACTTCATGGATAATGATGTTGATGGGGATGTCTACATTGAAACCAACAAATCTGCCCTCTCCAATGTCTCCATTCTGAGTTTGGAATTGTACAAAACAGCACGTGTTTCTCCTCTCTCTCTGACCTACTATGGGCTGTGTCTCATAGATGGAATTTACACTGTGAAACTCCACTTTGCAGAGATTGTTTTCACAAATGATAGTACATTCAGAAGTCTTGGGAAGCGTATATTTGATGTATACATTCAGGTGATTAAACTATACTTAAATTTCTTTTCCCTTTTTATTAGTTTGATGAATATTAAATCTTTTAAATTCAATGAACTCAGGACAAAGTGGTCTTAAAAGATTTCAATATTGAAAATGAGGCTGGTGGACCTGGTAAACCAATTCAGAGGACCTTTATTGCAAATGTGACACATAGCACTCTGGAGATCCACTTCTATTGGGCTGGAAAAGGGACAACTGGAATCCCAATTCGAGGAGTCTATGGTCCTCTCATATCAGCTATATCAGTGGAACCTAGTAAGTTACTTGCTTCCTTGTTTCTCACTTTCTATTCTTTTATATTTTTCATATTGCAACTTCTAAAATTTGAGATATCTAGGCCTAGGACACTTGAGTTCTCTTACCATTATATTGGTAAAAGAGAATTAATTAGATGTCTATCCTAGAAGAAAATCCAATTGGATTTAAAAAGAAGATTATATCTACTGTAAACCTAAGGAAATATGAAAACTAACAGCTTACCAAATCTAAGCAATTTTTAACAGATCTAATCCTAATTATTAATCATAAACCATAAAATAAGATGAGATACATAGACAATGTCATTACCTATCTCACTCATTTCATTGCGATGAATGTAAATTCCTAATATTCCCCTTAAAACTCATTTGGAAACAAATACATCATGAGTCACTGACAAAAGTTGCCTCCATGTAAATTCTTCATGCTGTCAAAGAGATGCTAATGAAAACGTCCTATAGAAAAATACTTTTTCTACTACCATAGAACTTGGTTAATGTAAATTTCCCTAGAAGTAAAAGATGTTACCTACTTCCAGAGAAGTTAACTCTTCTTGAAACTACTTCTGTTTGTGACATGAAGTATGATGAAGATGAAATTCCAGTTGTTGCCTAATGGAAGAAAGAGAGCAATTAAGTAACAAATACAAACAGCTTAAATGGGCTTAAAGCCTCAAAATAGGATTATTGCGACAATAAGCTTAATCCTAAAGAAAAGGCTGCATGATACAATTCATGGAAAAAAAAAAGACACGTATAAAAAGAACCCGAGGCAGATTACAACGTCTAATAACTTCCAATGTTTTAAAATGCAGATGCATGACACAAGGCGTTTCACTAACTTGAAGCATGAGTTATAAACCAGAACCCAAGAGGCGTAAGCCTCCTCCTGAGCACAAATTTGTTAATTAATAAATAATTAAAAATAATAGAAAATAATTAAAAATATAGGGAATCCCCCCCCCCCAAAAAAAAAAAAAGAAAATGAATAAAAATTAGAAAATTTTATAGTTATATAATTTCTAATAAAAATCCATTACATTCAAAGAGAAAATCGTTATTTAAGCATGATATATACCACCATAAATCTTAATGTCAAATTGTCAAATTCAAAATTTCAAATAGACAAATAGTTGATGGTCAAGGAGGCATTTTCCACCTTTGTATTATCTAATATATAGTGAGGTGCATTTTAAAGTGGTGCCCCCCAAATATTTATAATATTTTTATTTTTAAAAAGTAAGCTAAAAGGGAAAATATGTGAGTCATATATGTACTGTATAAAGCTCAAACGAGGCACCCTTCTATATGCTTCTGTACTAGAGGTGTTCGCCTCACATGTGTCTGCCTCCATTATGCTTCAGAGTATTTTCATATCACATGTGCTTCCGATGCCTTTTAAAAAACTGGTTTCCTCCAATAGGATGAAGTAAGAATTCATTCCAAGTAACCATATGTAAATCATCCTCAACAGGGTGAAAACAAAATTTGGAGCAAGAAACCAAATCCAAAGCATCCTCTTATTAGGCTGAATAGAGAATCTGGACGAGAAAAACAAAATCCTAACCATCTGTTATAGGCTGAAGAGTAAACTGAAACTTAAACTCATTCTTCTTCCGAAATCACATCAAGGCAATAAAAAGAGGCTTGAAAGATAAAATCTCCAACAATATCTATCATACAAAGATTCAGCATATAAAGATAATGTTGGTGGAGTCAATGACAATTCATAAAGTGGTCTCTATTAAATTGAGCATCAACAAATATGAATAGATTCAGAAAACAAAAAATGACAACAACAACCACAAATAGCTTTAGGCAACAAAATCTAGGGAGTTCAAATCAAACTAATAGGAATGACAAAATAAAATAAACTTAAAATGAAAAGAAAACCATTTAAGGCCGGGTGTATGGACCTGATAAGCAGTTAAAAGAATATGTAATAGGGCGAGTAGTTAAAAGATGAGGAACAAAGATAATTAGATCGTTGCATATTGGCATGTCTTACAAGAGGGTGATTTAAATAGATTATTACATTCACCATAACCCTAAGAAAATATGAAAACTGCACCTTACCAAATCTAATCAAATAATGAAAAATCTAATTCTAACTTATTAAGCATAAACCATGAAATATGGTGAGATGCAGAGACAATGGTACTATGTATCTCGCCCATAACATTATAGTGCATGACATTCACTAATGCTTCCAGAAGATTAATAAATGCAACTCATCTTATGTGATTTTTTGCTAGGAAATCATCTTATGTGATAGCTCCTTCACTTGCTGCCTATCTGATTTTGCAAGAAACACCTTTAAATATTCAGTTTGATACTTATCCAAACAGGGAACAGGAACACGAAAAATTAAAAAAAAAAAAAAAAAAACTTAAGCAAGAAAACCTAGTGGAAGTTAGAAAATAATGATTTACTAAGGTAGAAATTTCCTGAGAAAATTTTCTAGTTTGAAATTGAAGCAGTATGAGTGATTGTGTTTGGATGACCTGTTTTCTTGATGATACGGTTCTCCTTTAAGTCGATATTTGATGTTTTGAATTAATCAATTAATGTTTTTTTTGTTTAAATTCAGAAAACCACTTCACATTTCATCTAGCATTTTGTCACGCCATTCTGGTCATTGATCTTTCTCTGTTCTTTTTCTTTTTCACAGACTTCAAACCACCTTCAGTTGGTAGCAAGAAGAAATCTTTTATAGTTGTAGCCAGTGTCTTAGCTTCTGCAGCATTTCTCATCTTCTTAGTTTTGGGTATCCTTTGGAGGAAAGGATGGTTGGGTGGAAAAGCCTCCATGGATAGAGGTATGGAATACTCAAATGGTACAATTCCTGCAATACCTGAACTATGGTGAAACCTATTTTGTGCTTCAAGTGTCTCTTTTCAAATTATCGCATGCCCATTTAACATAAAAGTGAAATAAATACATCTTGGACTGAAGAAAGGTTTACAGTACTCCGAAACCACTTGTCTCTATAGTAATGATCTACTAATGTGGCAAGCATGAAACTATTTTTAATTTATGAAAACCCTCAAGATCTTAATAATGGGAAAATCAGCATCTTTGTTATCATCACATCCCAATATTAGTTGTCATAAAAGATAATACTTTTCTTTTTCATTGAAGCCTAAGCAAATTAATTTCCTTACAGAAAACCTGTATATAGAGGTGCATTCTCAAAATGGTGTTGCTATGTGCTATAGAGAAAACAATGAAGAATTTCTGTGAGTCAATTTGGTGATTGATTTGCATTTTCTTTTTTCCATTTAACAAAGAATATTATTCTTTCTGTTGGTATGTTTTCCATATCTATTTATGGTTTTCATGTTCTCAGTTGTCAATTCACGTTGCCATGATAGCAAAATCATGTTTACAATACTTCAAAAAGATTCTATTGTCATATGAATCCCATTTAATCTTGAGATCCCAAGATCTTCAGATTGTTTCTAAAAGTCTCAATTATAAATGTTGAGGCTGTATTTGGGGGTGCAAGTGTGCAATTAAGGTTGGATTGGGTTGACCCTGAACTTGAGCCCAATGTGGTCGAAATTCTTCAACTCAGGCAACCTGAGTTGCACTCCTAGCCATGGTACATGCCAAAAATTCATATTTTTGTGTCATGGTTGTGAATTTCAACCATCATAATGTGGGTTTAATTGCATGATTTCTGTGTAGCAATAAATATATGAGCTTTCATTCATGACTTGGATCAAAACTATTAAATTAATCGAAACATGGAAAATTAAACATTTTTAACTAGTAGAAAGATATCACAATGCTTAAATTATTTTATCTTAATATTGACCTTAGTTTTGTATATGAGCAGAGTTTAAAGGTATAGATCTACAAGCAGGAATATTCACCCTAAGACAGATTAAAGCTGCAACCAAGAATTTTGATGCTGCAAACAAGATAGGGGAAGGTGGCTTTGGTTCAGTCTACAAGGTACTTATTCCTTGGACTTTATATGTTTGTTTATATCTTAAATGTTCTCTAAGTACCATTATGAGGTGAAAATTGTAAGAAATCATCCCTTTCTAATTTACTATGGGATAATCTTATTTGCATTTTCTCAAATTTTTGTTTCTTAGTGCACTATTAGGATACTAACCTCTCCATAGGATGCTTGACTTGTTTATACATATTCTGTTTATAATTAATAAAATTTAAAATTTACTCATAAAAAAATGATGCAGCTCAGATGCTAATTTATGCAACTCAAATATGAAGAATGAAAATGAAAGGAATTTACTCAAAGAAATAGAAAAGGAAAGAAAATTGAGTGGAACTTCATTAATATAAGTTGGATTACAAAGAGGCAACAAGGCTTGGGGATTCACCGACACAAAGGAGTTGGGGACTCATTCACAGAAGAGAATATTCTCTCAATTCTCTAAAGAATGCTCTAAATTTCACAAGACAAAGGAAAGAACTTGGTGTCTCTAGGTTGGAGCTTTAAATGAAAAAATAGTTATTAGAGCTTTTGATGAAAAACTAGATGTTAGAAGTCCATTAACAACTAGCTTTTCATTAAATTCTCCAACAGATAGTTTTTCATTTAATGCCCCAATAGCTAGCTTTTGTTCTCTCAATAAAGCCTTGTTATCTCAAGCTAGAGGCATCAAGTTCTTTCCTTTGTTTTGTAAATCTTAAAGCTTTATTTTGAGAATTGAGAGAATCCTCTTAGGTGTGCGAGTCCCCAAACCTTGTTTCCTCTTTGTAATCTAACTTAATATTAACATAGTTCCATCCAATTTCTTCTTTTTTTTTCTATTTCTTTGAGCAAAATTTCTTCCATTCTCTTCATATTTGATTTGCATCAAAAGCTAGGCAAACATAAAAAGAAAATTATAAAAATATCTCAAAAATTTATAACCAAATATATTTTGTTAAATTTTGAAAAGAAAGTGCTTAAGCTTTTTGGATCTAGTTGGGAAAGGAAATTCCCTAATTCCATGTTGGGTTTTGTTAGCGTAGGGGTATTCTGTCTTTATACCTCGATTGATGTTGCTGATCTGTAATGTTGTGTTGAAACATGTGCTCTTAACTTAAGTAAGGGCACATAGGTCTTTTCAGTTATGTTTTAATAATAATATAAATACTTACTGGCCGACTGGGAGAAGTCATGTTGACTCTTTCAGTTCGAACCAGAATTCTCTCCTCTCTTTCTCTCTTTCTTCTTCTACATAACTGAACTCAGTCAGGTCGAACTCTAAGGCAGACCTGAATTCTAACAGGTTTTATAGAAAATAAGAGAGAAGCAGAAATTTAAAGAAAAATTCTAAGTAATTCTAAAATCCTTACATACTTAACCAAATAGTACAGTTTTCCACTTCACGTTTCTCTCTTATTTTCTATTTAACCAAATACAACCTTAGAGCAGAACTTCTTACTTTCTTCCGAGGCCTTAAACCAGCTTTCTTTTCAGGTTGGAATGGCTTGATTGTGGAAGGAAACTACCAAGTTGTCATCAGCCTGTCTTAAAAATTGGAAGGCCCTTGGGCTCTTAGGTTTATAATTTGAGAAGGAAAGGCTTAGACTTAAATCTGGATAGCTCATTCATATGGGTCCCAAGATTGGAAAATAGCTTTGTGAAAGCTTCTGATAGGAAATGGGTGATAAGGGTAGAATTGGTTTGGGTAGTACCAGGACCAGGTCTTAATATCCAATTGCATTGGTGTAAACCTTTTTAACATGTTATCAGGAATGGGCAGTTTGTATTTATCTACAGTATTCATCATGTGGAATTATATATAAGGCGATTCTCCAATTTCACACGAATTAAAGGCTTTTATCATTTTGAAATTGACTGTTGTTAACAAGTCAATCCTTGAAGTCTGTGAACTTAGGAAAATGTTTTGAATAAGTCAATTTTCATTAGCAAGTGCTTCATTTTGGTGCTACTCTAAGTGCTTATCAGTAATAAGTTACTTTTTCCTATTTCTTTGCTTGAATGCAGTAATTTGATTATCTCTGAGATTTGTCATTGTTTATTGTAGGGTCTATTATCCGATGGAACAGTAATTGCAGTGAAACAGCTTTCTTCAAAATCTAAGCAAGGAACTCGTGAATTTGTGAATGAAGTCGGTATGATTTCTGCATTACAACATCCAAATCTTGTAAAGCTTTATGGTTGTTGTGTTGAAGGCAACCAACTATTGTTGATTTATGAATACATGGAAAACAATTGCCTCTCCCGTGCTCTTTTTGGTAAGTTTCGGCTACCAATCTTTCTGCAGATGTCTTTGCATGTTTGACTAATTAAGCATACTTGCTCATATTTAAAATATTATATGGATGGTTGCTTATATGTAGGTCAGGGTTCAACTTCTGCATTGAAATTGGATTGGCCAAGTAGACGCAAGATTTGTATTGACATAGCTAGAGGCCTAGCTTATCTCCATGAAGAGTCAATGTTGAAGATAGTGCATAGGGACATTAAGGCTAGCAATGTGTTGCTTGACAAGTATCTTAATGCAAAAATATCCGACTTTGGCTTGGCAAAGCTCAATGAAGGTGATAATACCCACATAAGCACTCGGGTAGCTGGAACAATGTGAGTTTATTTTGTATTCCCTATCATTTTTTGTTTCTTTTTCCTTCTCTTTATCCTTCTTTTCCTTTTTTTTTTGTTTTATTGACAAAATAAAAGAAATATGATTATGATCTTCATAATGCTATGGCCATAGCAAGCATCCAAGCATCCAAGCAATTAGACAAGAAATCTAAATAAAAGCAACATTTACACAAAAATATAAAGTACATGTAATGCCATGGCACAAGCGATTGTATGCAGTGTTTTAAAAATCACAAAGGCTTGCATCCTTGTGAGACTAAAAAACACATGTATTAAAATATACTTATCTTATGCATTTCATTGTATTCTTCCTCATTTTAATATATGTTTTTTCTTGAAAGGAGTGAGCTGTGTTTAGAAACCATGAGGAACATGCTATTGGAAATTTTCTCTGCCTCCATTGGGCATGGCAAACTCTACTAGAGCAGAACTTTTGGTAGTCCAATATGGTTTTAAGATTGGCTAGGTCTCTAAATCTCAGTAACTAATGGTGGAAAATGATTCTTGTAGAGAAATAGACTAGTAATTTAGTGAAGTCCCTGCCATATTAGTTGTCTTTTTTTATTTATCTGTTATTAGTCTTTTGGGCCTTGTTATTAGTCTTTCTGGGGCTTACTGGGCCTACTATTATTGCTGTTATTGGTTATTGAGGAGTGTGTTGGGCGGCAGGGGCAGAGTTGTCTTTGTAGATCTTGTTATACTAGAAGCATATACATACTTATTCTGGGCGGCAGAAACTAATTAAGATTTGTGCCCTTTTTCTCTTCTCATTCTTCTTCTGTTCTCTTCCCTTCTCTTCCTCTCTTCTTTCTTCTTTTTTCCCTTATTTCTTTTTGGTTTTCCTGTTGAAACTACATCAGAATACTGATCGACTGTGAACAGCACCCGCCATCTATTCTCAAGTAGTTGTTGGTTGATTAGGAAATGATAATAATGATAATGGAGGTTCATGGCAGTATAGACATGCAATGAGAAACATTAAAATGATGACTAGAGATTTGAGAATTAACTATAGATGGGTACCAAGATCAGCCAATTGTGTGGCTGATTCTCCTGCAAGAAAAGGAGTGGGAAGGGAGCAAATGTACTGATGCTTTATTTCCCAAAAAGGCAGTGTATGGGTGGGTAGCAGGTGTTGGCCCAATACGAGGGAAATGTTGGATTTGCCTATTTGTACAGCATCTTTATCACAATACTAATAAAGTTTGATTGTCATTTTTCTTGAAAATTCTATAACCCATGGGACTTAAGCATCATGCATCTAAAGGTCGGTCCTAGCACCTTGTCTTTTGCCTATGCATATTTAAACATTGGTTGTACGCTATGTATGGATAGGGGGGGTGGCAATTGGGCAGGCTTGGGTGGGTTTAGGTTGAGCTTCAACCCAACCCATCTGACTCACTAAATGATCCTTTTAGGAAAACTTAAATGGGTTGGGTTCAACCCATACCTGCCTTAACCCAACCCAACCTGCCTAACACATTAATCCTACATACATAAATTACATAATAATATAACATAAATTACAGAAAATGCAAAAAATAAAAAATACATAGAAAAATTATAGGAAAATATAACGAAGATTATAAACAAAACATAGAAAATAAAAATAACCAAAAAACAAGAAAATATTACAAAAATTACAAACAGATATACAAAATGAAAAAAAAAAAACAAAAGTTTGCAGAACTGTAAAATGACAAAGCTAAACAAGAGCATGAGCAAAGGATGAATCTGCCATTCATGAGAGAAATGACGAAGACAAGGACTTGAGAGTGTCCGTAACCAAAAAGAGAGTTGCTCCATCTCCTTGGCAAAGAGGCTGCCACTGATCAATTCGACACTAGATCTATGCATGAGCTGGGTAGCCTGATGGGTGGGCCCAGCCTGACCCATTCTTAATCAGGCTTGGATAAAATTTCAGGCCCACAAGCTCAGGCTTAGGCTTTCTCAAATAAGCCTAGCCCAAGCCAAAGCCTGGTCTAATAATATTACATATAATAAAAATATATAAATAATATGTAATATATATAATGTATTAGTTTATTAAATTACACCATAAGAATTTTTGTGTTCATACTGGGCTAGGGCTCAAGCCTGGACATTTTCTGTTAATAAAGAGGCAATGTCTAGCCTGAACTCAGCTCAATGTGGCTCGTGAACAGGTCTAATTTGACACCAACTGATGAAGACTCTTTCATCAGAAGTCAAGTGAAAATTGATAGAAATAGAAGAAGTGGAAGAGTGAAAATCTGTTAGTCTTCACATGCACAAGAAACAAAAGTGAAGAACAATTGTTGTTTTCAATTCTTTTTTTAATGTTTGGCAGGGATTGCTTAGTACTTAGTAAGAGAGAAGCTGGTTCTGAATGGGAAAAACTAACTTGATTATAGGCTAGAGAGAGGAGGTAGATTTTCAGAATGAAAATATGAAAATGGGATATGTCTGGGAGAGAGAGAGAGAGTATAAAACTTGAAATATCCAAAGTTAATGGGTTACCCATTGGATAACCGTGACCCTACCCAACCAAACCCATTAAAAAGCCCTTTATTGGGCTAACCAACCTGGTAGTGAGCCTGAGCTAAATGAATACAACCCAACACTTCAATTAATGGGTGGGTTAGCAGGTTGGGTTAAAAAATTGCCAACCCATTAAAAAGCCCTTTGTAAGGAGAAGTCATGTTTCCCATCCCTCTTAGTTACATCATAGGAAAAGGGAAAACACAAGAAAAAGAAAAAGAAAAAGCCAAAGCACTCGCACACACAGAGGATCTCTATGCAATATCTTGATGGGTTTATTTACTTTGGTTTTGATTCTCATTAATGGGTTTTTAGAAAATAAGCATATATACTTCACAAAAGTATTGATGGGAGTTTTAACAAGTTTAATGGGCAAAAAATGGCAGCTGCTTTTAGGGATTTTATATGTTTATGAAATATGACAGATGGTATTGAGAAACTTGTATAATATTGTCTGATTAGTCAAATCAAGATTGCATGTTTTGATAGTAAATGATTTTATAGCAATAGTAGCACAAAGAAACCCTTTATCAATTTTCTAAACAAACAAGTAACAATGTCTTAGCTTTTGATGGAATTGGTCTTATTATGACCTGCCTAGGGGCCATTATTGGAGTAATAGTAAAATCTCGGGCTGGCAAGCATGAGAATAATAGAAGTCTGCTGAATTAAAAAATATGAAAGAAAAGTAGTTTCTTGAAGAGAGAAGGAAGAGAGAAGGAGAAGAAGAGAAGTTGAAAAGAGAAGAGAGCAATCATCTGGCCGCCCCCTTCACTTATTATTTATACTAAAAATAATAGAGCAGTACAAAGACAACTATGCCCTTATAGGGCGGCAAAACATAAAACAGCATATATAAGACTCGAAAACAGAATAAAATTTGGACTCACATAACTATTGTAGTCCCTACCTCCTACCTAACAATTAACATAAAACATCTACTCAGAAAAACATCATAAAACTGATTAATCTTCAACAAGAATGTGGGTTTGAGGGTGGCCACTTTGTGTGGAAAAATGCCAAAGGTTAGGACAGTACTCAGTGTACTCCTCCCAAGATCCCAAATAGCTGGGACCAACATTGGCTATTGGCCTTTTATGACCAGCCTAATAGAAAGATGTTCTACTTTATCGGTTATCATATGCAACATTTTTATTCATTTGTTATGAAGAATTTGTCTTTCTTTTTCATTCCTGATTTTCTAATAAAGTAATCTATATAAAGCAATTGTTTTTTCCTTAAAAAGAATTGGTTGTAATCCTGTTTCCTCCTACAAAGGGATCTAAAAGTTTGCCAGTCAACTACTTCACAGAACTTAAATTATCAAAAGTAAAACCATTGTAAAATTTCTTATGCACATCTTTATGCCAAATAAAATGGGGATATTAATCATGCTAGACTGGGCTACATGCAACATTAGTTGAAATTTTTGAGGCAGAACACATTGTTGTATGACAAGTTTCTGTGAATTTCCATTTTTGCAGAGGTTATATGGCTCCTGAATATGCAATGCGTGGTTACTTGACTGAAAAGGCAGATGTTTATAGTTTTGGTGTTGTTGCAATGGAAATTGTTAGCGGAAAGAGCAACACAAATTATAGACCAGAGGAATTTGTGTATCTTCTTGACTGGGTAATTGACATTTCCCATGGTTATTTATTTCCATGGTTCTATTGTTGAAGGCCATAATAAAGGTTCAAAATATTGTATCATATGATGTGTATCAATTTTTTAACCCATATAATGAGAATTTGGGTGATCTATCTTGTTTGAATAGTAGCAGTAGGCGTGCATTAATTATGGTGGGATGGGCATTTTCTGAAACTAAAAAAAATGGAGAATTGATGCTTTTACATACTCGACACTCAAGCATGTCAATGCCTTGAACATTGGCCATAATTCAGTCTCTGGCTTGCTAAGATAACAACCTTTTTTTTTTTTTGTTGTTTCAGGCCTATGTTCTGCAAGAGAGAGGGTGTCTGTTGGAATTGGTTGATCCAAACTTGGGCTCAGAATTTTCAACAGAAGAAGCTATGGTAATGCTGAACGTGGCTCTCTTGTGCACCAATGCATCTCCTACTCTTAGGCCTACCATGTCTCAAGTAGTCAGCATGCTTGAAGGTCAAACTGCTGTTCAAGATCTACTTTCTGATTCAGGATTCACAACTGTCAATTCAAAATTTAAGGCAATTAGGAATCACTTTTGGCAGAATCCAAGTCAGACACATAGTATGTCAACAAATGGTCCATGTACTAATTCCTCTGGGTCAAATATTGACACAGAGAATGGGCGTCTTTTAAGGAGTAAATCACTTGGGTCCTTACCATAGGTATTGTATGATATCATATATGTCAATGCACATACTAGGGGGAGAATCCCTTTGTTGTGTGACAGTGTACAGCATCAAAGTAGAATATACAAGCTTCAAATTATTCTTGATTTGTGTTAAATTTATGGAGTAAAGTTGGGAGGAGAAACAAAGGAGAAGCATTTTTAATTTCTGTTGGCTGGACGAAAGGTAGTTTGGGAATTGAATATTCCCCAACTTGGAAAAAGATTGGGAAATTGTAGAATTAAAATATGCATGTCTACCTTAGGAAAGAATTCAGAAATGTAGATCTCAGCAGTTCATGGTTTCAGGTATCTTTTACCTTCTGACTTAAGAGTTGATCACATAAAAGAGCTTCTTTTACACATTTCAAGTCATCAATAGGCTTTGGCTCTGAAATTTCTATTAGGAATCAAGAGGATAGCATATTGAAACCTTTGGTCCCCAAGATAGCATTGCTGGGTTGTTTCTCTAAACCGCTTGGGCTTGACTGGCAATAAAGGTGCATTCTTGGGGTTAAGGTAGGCTATCTCAGGCCAATCTAAAATCTATAATATGAGCCTGATCCAAAAATCGTATGGATACCTAGGCTGGGCCCAGCCGTAAAGGACTTTTGGGTTGGGCCAAAATTGGTAGGGCTGGCTAGAATTGCCACTCTCAGAACTAATAATCCTATTTGGGGGAAAAAAATCCATTACCTAGTTTATAAATCAATAATATAAGTTATCTGGAAGAAGCAATCCTACTTCCATAGATTCCTTCCCTGAAAACAAGGAAATGAATCTTGAAACGATCTAAAAACTTTTATAAAACATTTGCTGGAATCTAGTTAATGCATCAGAAGGAAAATAAGGGTGACCTCTGTATGATGGTAAACTACAAATTTTGGGGGGACAAGATCAGAAATAAAAGCATATGAAGGAACTAAGGGCGACCCCTGTAAGTTATGAAATAAAAATTACTTCAAAATGTTTAGGTCATGGCCCTTGATGCTGTTGGCCTAAGAGTGGAAAATAATAGTATCCACAGAAGTCTAGAAGACAAAGGGAAGGCTGAGAAGGATACGGCTTAAGATTTAAGATAGAAATAGTAATCAATTGAGAATTACATGCTTAAGATGGCATGAGTAGGACAAACTAGAAATTGGCCCTATCCAAATAGTTTAGGGTTAGATATGATGATAGTGATGATGTTGATGACCCTCGGAAGCTGGAAACCAACATTCAGATAGCATATTGATGAAGGGTGATTTGGCCCAACCTAGTAATAGGGGGACACGTGGATATGACCTAACTAGTAAGATGACAGCTCAGCCCGACATGCCAAGTCCACAACATATCGAGTTCGGATAGTCAAACCACCTCGGGACAAGTTCACCTCGGTGTAAGGTCGCATGAGGACCACGTCGGTCCTAAGGCACTTCGGTGTTCACCCCAGGTCAGATCTAAAGAGCACTAGCTCGGCTAATACTGACAGACCACTACATGGCAACCCCGAAGATCTCGCCATCAGATTCCGAGCCTCGTGGGATCATGCCTCGTAACGGTAAGCTTTATCTCCTCCCCACCTAGTTTGGGCGGAATTGATAAGCCCTATCAGTTATCCCCCATTAACGCAGAAACGGATCTCATCGTGATGAGGATCCCAGAACTGCTCCGCGAAACCCGCGAGGACTCCACTATATAAAGGCTCTACCCCCGGAGGCCCACAGTACGCGTGATTTCTCTGCTCTCTAGCTCTCTACATTCTAAAGTTTTTCAGCTCGCAGCCAAGTATTTTGACTTAAGCATCGGAGTGACCTCGCCGGGAAAACAACCCCGGGTTCTCTGATTATTCTTTTGCAGATCGACCTAGTCCACCGTTTACTGGAAGCCAGATCACCTCCAACAGGGAGCAGTCAAATCGCGCTTCATCACATAGATCTTAATTAAGCAAGCAAATTGATTGAATTGAACGTTATCTATAGAACTTTCAAGTGTTTCAGTGCCCGTTATATCCTATTTGGAGATGTCTTTACTTGAGTGAGATTGATATATCTATGTTGAATGATTCTGACAACCATTTGCAGGAGAAGAGTTCTATTCTTGGTATTGTGCACACATCTAAAATCACTGTAGCCTCTATAGACAGGAAAAACTTCCAAGTCTAATTGTTGAACCATGCAGATTGTAACAGACCTGCATCTGGTTCTTTAAACAGGATTTATCTTGCAGTTCTCATTAGTTTCTGCTTAGTGTTAGGCTCAAATATTCGTTTAGGACACATCACTAGAACACCATATATAGCCTTTATAAAATTTGATTTGGACACAATAAATTAATGTTCTTTCCCAGGGTTGATGGTCATCAAAAGATTCCTAGAAAGAGTTTTATTCCAAAAGAAAGAACTAAAACTAAGAAAAGTGCAACTTTATTGATCAATAATGCAGGAAGGGTACATGCAAAGCATAAGCACCACTTAAACATAGTAAACCAAGAGTCATTCTCTATAGAGTATTCATGTTGTGCCTATCTTACTATAGCTACTACCAAAAAGTGTTTATAATATGAAAAAGCAAGCTAAGGCGATACTGTTCATGGCATAACTATAACAAGGTATCAGAGCTTAATAGTGAGAACTAGCCCTTCAAAGATGAATAGCTCGAGCATCTATCAGCATTTCTCTCAGGCTTGGAGAATGGCCAAGTTGACGGGTCATGACTTCATTGGTTCCACCAATGAGTCTTCCTCCAATGAACACAGTTGGGACAGATGGGCTACATCCTAGCCTCAGGAGAGCTCTCTCCATTTCTCTTCCTCGTGGGTCCAAATCGAGCTCGAAAATTGTGGGGTTGGCCCCATACTCGTAGAAAAGAGTCTTGACAGTGTGACACATGCAACAGGAGCTCTTACTGAAAATCACCACTGGTGCATATTTTGCCAACCCTATCACTCTATCCATCCCCAAATGAAGATTAACTGGAATAAATCTGAAACAAACTGACTGGAAAGGCAATAGAAATAGTTGAAAACCCAGTAGAAGTGTTATTGAAAGTGTGATCAAGAGATGGAGGATATCTAATTTTTGGATGAGAGATATGAGAGAATGTGAGCAAAGGAGGTCCTGAGAGGAGGGTAAGCTAATGGAACTTGTCAATGCACTTGAATGCTCTGTTGATGATGAAATTGAGCTGCCAAAGGGACCTATTTATACAAGGGTCGAGATGATTTGCACTGTTTAGAGGGGGAATTCTGAAGAGAGAATGTTCTTTTAGATATTTAAGCCTGATAATTTATCTGACAAGGACCTCTCTTTATCTGACCATTTAGGGAATAACAAATTGCAAGTAATTGACAAATCTCTACATACGGAACAGTACTGCTGTACATTTTGGAATGACAAAGATGTCCTTTACCTAATTACCTTAGCTAATGACATTAGTTCATTTTTTGAACCTGAATTTTCTTTTACTCCTTGAGGATTTTCTGCTGTAGCTATCTTTGGAGCATCTGCTGAGCTGGGGATGGGCTTGGGTTTATCCAATGAAGAAGACCTCTTTTAGTAACAAGATTCCCATGAGGAGAACCTAAGCCATAAAATCTGCTTGGCAAAATCAAAGTTCCCCTGAATTGGTTCCAGGAGTTTCCCTTCCATGGATTCCCTGTGGAAGACAATAATGTGTGATCAACACTGTATATTTGGATTCTGATTTCTTAGAGTGACGATCAGATGAGCATACTCTCCATTATATTCTCACTGTAGAAGATCCTTATTTTTATTAATAATTAAGACAATAAATTTTTTGTTGAATTTTTCAATTTTTGAGCCAATGAGCAATAAAAACTGGCTATAATAACACTTAACAGAAAGAAATGTCTTTTACCAAATATCTGTGGTTCTCAAGGAACCATTCAACCTAAAAGTTTAAGCTGTTAGGTGAGGTCCCTGAATAGGTTTTTATTCCCTAACACACCCCCTCATGTGAAGGCCAATCGAGCTTGAAGTGTGGACAAACACAGGCCACCCATACCTTGTCCTGAAATTTAATTAACGGAAGCAATTAGGATCGAACACTAGACCACTTGGCCAAACAGGTTCTGATACCATATAAAGGAACCGCTCAACCTAAAAGCTTAAGCTATCTGCTAGGTGCAGTCCCTGAATAGGTTTTTATTCTCTTACAACAACTAATCGATGCTGCTCATTTAGGCCTTTTTGTTTCAGGTCACACCAGTCACCAGAAATGATGAATGCATTTCAGAAGTGCCACACTAAGCCAGTGTCTAGCTAGAACCGTGATGAACCCCAATAATTCAAGTAGGGATTCTATGATATCACCTATAGTAGATGAAAACTTGCAGATTCCCAAATTTATCACACAAATAGATCAAACATGTGCTGAATCCTTTTCCTGAACACAAGGAGAGAGGACTGATATGTCTTCACATCTCTCATGTGATGTATATCAGAGAGTGATATCAAAGGATGATTGGAATGTTGAAAGGAGTTTGTATATCAAAAAATTCAGATATATCATATGTTTATGCATATAGGGGGTTCATCATGCTCCTATAAACCAGCTTAGTATTACTCTTTAAAAAGCTTTAAGCCTTTAACTGTTCTCGTATCAAACAATTTGATAACATTAATTAGCAATGGATCCACTTTGGATGGTTGACTCTTGCTTCAAATTGTAAAGAGCACAATGAAGTCATTTCATTTTCATGGCACCCAAACAAGGTATCCAGTGATTTCTATGGCAAACACGTAAAAATCAAATATGGTACATGAAAAAGGAGAAAGTAACACAAAAGCCATTCATAAGGTCCACTACCTTATCTTGTTCTCAACTTTAAAAATTCTTCATTAAATTCTATTTCTGAACCCAACTAAATTCTACAGGCATACATATCATGGAACCTGCAACTTCAGCTCCATTCAGAAAGAACTTCACCAATTCCGGATTTGAAAATTCTCATTGATCTAGACCATTATGCTTTTCTCCACATGGATATAGAACCGCTTGTAAGGAAGTTACCACATATGTAAAATCAATTTACATTGAGTGGGTTGTCTGTATGAATCATATTCATATTCTGGAATTCCAATTTATTTAATATTCTGAATCTAGAATAAGTACAGACTAAAGAGGAACATTCAGTAGAACTGGTACTACTATGAGTGTACTATCTAAGGGGCACGTACAAACTAAAGAGGAGACACACACAGAAAGGAGTGGGGACACAAAGGAATGAAACTATTCCTTTTATATAAGGTAATGACATGGTAGTTCATAGTTACTGGCTTTTTATCTGGTAAAAGATGGTCTTTTATGTGGTTTTCATGTCCTCATTTTTAAAGAATGGAATCAGTTTATGGTCATTTGTAAATAAGTTTTTAAATAGTATCTTTGTTGGATGACCCTATTCATCTTTTGTCCATTCAAATTGATTCAACCTTGTAGTTGGTCAAATCATCAAATTGGCCTGATTTTTGGCTGGGAAATCTTCAAGATGAAACCTGCAAATTAATTGAACACCACTTCATGTCAATAAATTCATGGATTTTGCAACATTATTGCTTGTACTATCTAAAGTACTATAATGGGGATTGCCTCTAATGTTTGTCTTTAAAAAATAATCAAATGAATGACTTTATCAAATCATTCCAATATATGATTCTCCATTAAATATCTAAGACCAGATTTCATCTCATCTAGAGAAATCTCCCAATAAATTCGAAAGGTTACTTCGCCTTTTTTCGAGCTTTTCTTCACCAACTTGAATCTAGGGTATCAATGCATCTCTCTGTTCTTCTTTGTCTGATGAGAATAACATAAAGGTTAAATTATGTGTGTTAGGATAGATGATGCAATTTTATGAATCCAATGGTTGGCCACACAGTTGCAGATTAGGAAAAGCCCATATATGATCTAAAGTAAATGAGATGGGAACATTAGTTAATATAAACAGCACCCCAACAGAAGTTGAAAGGCCAGTTGGTGTAGTTGTAGGGTCTGGTACCGTCTGATGATGCACATATCCATGCATCATTGCGCCAATTAGCATGTAATGGATAGACGATCGAGATGCAAGTTTTGTGATATATATCCATGTCATCCATTACAACTGTAATATAATCTACATATGTCTATAAGAGAGATAGATGGATACATAAACATTACTTAATGGTTTAGAAAAATAAATACATACACGCAGAGTTGCAGACATATATGCAATACTTGAATATACATCTAGATACATACGTCGATAGATGGGAAGATGGGCTAGGATAAAGGGGATAAAGAGGTGGGTGGTCTCAGACTCTCAGTGGAATGAGGAATGTCAACTTTATCAGATTACGTACGTGCATGGAATAAAGAAGAATGCGGACTCGAATCGTTGCATCACAGAGAGACACAGCAGAGTAGCTACCTCTCTCTCAACAGAGGGTGACGATCATTTATATACTTGGGCTCACTGCTTTTATAGATATATACGAAAAAGAAAGATTACATGATCACATCTGAAAGTCCAAAATAAAGCTATAGAGAAAAAATTAAAGTAGAAGATTCTCCACATATATATAGTCCATAGTCGTCGTCCCAACAAGGATCGAACAAAATATTAGTTGCGAAAAAGACCCATCTAGCTAGGCTTGAGGCTAGCTTCCATGCATTTTTCACTGGAGAGAAGCTATTTGTGTCTGTCCTTTGATTCCACGCCATCCACCTTGTGAGCCCGGCCGTTGTTTTCTTCTTTCACGTTTCAATCCATCTATCTTCTTCAACGTTTCAATCAATATCACGTGGTTCTGGACCGCCCTATTCCATCTTTTGCTGCTCGTTTTTTGCATCAATTGAGCGGTTCTCTATTCCATATATGCTTGCTGCTGTTTTTGCATGATAGGGGCATCGGATCAACGGACGTGTCACACACAAGGAAGAAAGGATAAAAGAGAAGATGAATTAAATTTGAATGGGATTCAAAATTTGCACCCGGCTGGTTCATATTAGTTTTCATATATATGTTTGTTTGTAACTGTTATTTGCACTCTTGACTGATGCAAAATTTGCACTGTCCCCAAAACTGAAGATTTTCCATGGGTTTCCTTCAAGGAATGCATGTGAGACAGCAGAAATGATCCACAGTTTCCTTGTTTATTTTTACCTACCTACGACCTAGTCTCTCATGCATGATAGATTCTGCAACAAAGACGTTTCTATTTCATGAGTTTTCCAAACAAAGTTTGATCGATACAGCACATATGATTGAAAAAAAAAAAAGAAAAGAAAAAAAACTATCTAAAAACCTCCCCTAACATTAGGGACAATGCCTAAAACTTCTCCCCAGGTTTTAAATCACTCCAGGGAATGAAGAACTTGTCAAAGGTTTTACAAATCGCATGCCTTTTCTTCCTTTTTTTTTATATTTTTTTATAACAATAGCATATGCTTTTCTTAAGTTATTTTTGGTCTGATGCGGGAACATTAAGTTTGTCAGGCATGGAACTCCACAATTAATTAGAGACCAAAGAGGGTTATTAAAAAGTCATTAAATAACCTCTTCTTGGGATCATTAAGGGATTTGTATTTGGTCACATTTAGGGAAAATTTCATAGAATTTTTATTATGATCATGATGGGATTTGTATTTGGTCATGTTGAGGGGAAGATTCATAGGATTTATTAGGAGCAATGAAAGGTCAAAAGTTACTTACAAATCAATGGTTGTTCAGATTTCTTTGAATAAACGTTTAGGATTGATTGTTAGGCCTCGGCTCCTACTATAAATACCCTCCAATCTAGTGCCAGTGACATCAAGCAATTTGAGTTCAAATCTTTCTTTGGGCAGATTTTGAGTTTTCTTATCTCTTGTTTCCTATTCTCTAGCTTTTTTGATTGTGTGAGTTGTCTTTTGATTTCCCTTTCTAATCCTTTGTGTGCTCAGAACATTGTTTTAAGAGGCTCTTTTGAGGCGACGCCATGAAAAAAAGGCCTGACCTCAATAGCCTTAAACCCTATCAGTAAGGCTTAGGCCTTGAGTTATTTGAGGCTTATGCCTTTGGGCCTTTTGCCTCAAAATGTTCAAGGCTTAGACCTCAACTATTCAATTTGCTAATGTTGAATATGAAGGTTTACATAGGGTTAAACAGCATAAATTTAAGACAAAAAATCCTTGTTTTGTATATATTGGTGTAATGAGCAAATAAATAAATATACAAATAACACAAAATGCATATAGAATCTGTAAAAATATATTTCACTTTATTTTTCATGCTTTATTCTTATCCATTTGCCCATTTTATTATTATTATTATTATTATTATTATTATTATTATTATTATTATTATTATTATTATTATTATTATTATTGTTATTATTATTATTTTGACAATTCCCATTGTCTCAGTTATCTCATACTTGATATTCTATTTCTTCTAAAGCACATGCATCATATATATATAGTCACTCTTCACTAACGCGTATTAGTGCAAGAAATGAAATAGGAATACCTTGTTCTTAAAACAATATTGGTTCATATCCCTAAATTGAAAAGTTTGATAAGTAAAAAAACAATAAAAAGCTACTTTGGTAAGATTTTAACCCAAACTGTCACCCCTTAACAAATAACAAATGATGGTACTTTGACATGAGCCAACCTCAACCTGAATCCAACCCAAAAACTAATTAAGTCAGGTGGGTTTACCACTTAGTCTAACCTATTGATACCCGTTGTCTTTAGGATCAGTTTGGAAGGAATATAAATACAAATGCGTAGAGTGCAAAATCTTATAATTAATTTGTATGCATGTGCTTTATATACATTTGTATTTATACTCTTTATGCTCAGTTTCCAAGGCTTTAAACTGAGCCTTGGAAAGACTGCAAGTACAAATACTGGCCATTAGCCATTCAAGTTGGCCAATCCGTTTTAAAATGAGATGGTCGCTCTCCGTCCCTTCAAATCCATGTATGATAAGGTTAATGGCACCCTGTTGTCTCAACCCCTTAACCCCCCTACAATCTGTAATATGTAATACCCAAAAAGGGATTCAGAGATAGTGGCTCTGTTTCATAGCAGGATTTGATCCCTCTCTCCCACCACCAGCTAGAGGCCTTACCAATTCAGCCAGTTGGGTCCCTCTTTTTTTGTTTCAGGTATCAACTACAAGTGCTTCTAGGTGTGTGGTTTGAGAAAGGTTTCAAAAGCAATTACTTTTCTTTCCTGGCTCAACAGAAACCTTACAAAGATGCTCGTAATTGGATGAGTACAGAAAAGATTTCTCAACCAATCCAGTGCAGTATCCTGGAATTCCAATAAGCATGAATCATACAAATCCCAAAAAGCATGAACTCGAGCAATGAATGCATATTTTTTTAAATCCCAAACTTTACTTCAGGTGGAAGGACGATCACCTTAAAATTTATCAACTGTTATCAATAGAAAACTTTGTAATAACGAAGGAGAGGACTTGGCCCGCCTTGCCCCAAACCCAGTCTTACAAAGCTCTCCCTAACCAATTCAAGCCCACCCAAAAAGAAAAACAAATAAATAAGAGTAAACAAAGATGAGCAAGCTAGTTAGTTCTAAGGATAGCTAAACCCAATTCTCTGTTAGTAATAGATATGCATATATAAGTGCCCAGCATCAGGAATAGATATGCATATATAAGTGCCCAGCATTAGGAATGACAATGGGGTTGGGGCGGGTTCGGGGTGGGGACCATATTCTCTATATTTGATCCCGACTTTAAAACAAATCCCCGTCCTTAACTTTGATCCCGACTGGAGATAAAACTTGCAACAAAATTTGTGAATGCAAAACCAAACCAACTTTTGCACTTTCATAAACATGTTTGTATTTAGTATTTAAGCTCTTCCTAAATGGGGCCTTAGTAGGTTCAATTCAAAATTCCAATGTGGTTTGAGATGCTGAACAAGATCTTTATTGAAAAAGCGAGGGGACTTTCTAATTGATGGTTTGATGAGGAATTTAATGATTTAAACTTTTTAATTAATTTTAATAATTAATGGGGGCATTTAAGAAATTGTGTTACAAATATGAGGGGGTTTTTATAGATGCCAAACTATAGGGGAGGTTTATATAATTTAAAAGAACTTATTTGACTAAAAAAAAAACTTAATGATGCGATTTATACAATGAAAATAGCACACATTAAAATTACTATTACTATATTAGTAACTTACTTAAATTAATTATGTTAGCTTAGGGGGGTATTTGCATAGGTCAAATAAGTAGAGGGGGGAGATTGGTCAAATTAAGGTGGAGGTTTAAATGATTAATGCATTAACCTATTCACGCTAGTGAAGTTAATTTAAGTTAAATAGAAAAAATTAACTTGATTTAATTACAAATGACCATGGGTTAGAATATATAAACTTGATTTAATTACAAATCCTCGACCCGAAGTTCTAGCTAACCCCGTTTTAACTCTGATCCCCATATCGGGGAGAAAAATGAACCCCATCCCTGATCCCCAATGGAGACAGGTTGCCATAAGGGACATGAAATTCCTATATTCTTTTTTTCATTTTTAATTACAAATTTATTAGTCTAAATTTGTTTAAAACTTAAATAATATCTTTTGAGTTGAAATGAATATAAATCTATTTTAGAATATATATATAAACAAATAATATTTTAAAATATTTAATATATGTATATATATATATTCAAAATTTATAATATAAAATAATATTTTAGAAATATTTAAAATATTATATTCAGGGTTTGGTTGAGATCCAATAATCCTCATCATGTTCCATTAGAGTAATCTCCATGCCCACCTCATTTGGGTCAAGGACCTAGTGGGGACAGGCATCCAAACTAGGAATGGCAATGGGGTAGGGCAGGGACAGGGAGCCTCTCCCCATCCTCGTCCCCACGAAAATCACCATCCTCATCCTCGTCCCCGTCTCTTCTAACGGGGACAAGGTTATCCCCATCCCTGGATCCCTATGGGATTCCCAACCCCCGTAATTTTTTATAATGTTAATCATTTTATTTTTATTTTTTATTTTATTTAAAAAATAAAAATGAAATAATTAAAATTTACAATCTATTAAAAAAGATTCAAATATATTCAACCATATTTTAAAATATTAATATATAGGTGTATGTGTACACACACACACACACACATATATATATATAGTGGGGATTCCACGGGGATGAAAATTTCCTCATCCCTATCACTGTGGGGGAAAATCATCCCCATCCCCACCCCATTTGGGACAGGAAATGGGGAAAATTGCCATCCCTAATTCAAACAAAAAAATGGGCCTAACCTATATAAAATAATTAAATTAATTATTATAAATATTAACTGAAATGATAGTCATCAGTTTGCAAATCACAGTCTAGCCCAACCTCAAATGATGACTTATCAACAGCATATTACTGCTGGCTTCCATCCTGATACATAGAACCAAGGTCCTAAGAAATGTTATCACCATGGAAGAAGATCTAACATTGCCACCACCAAAGAACAATTAAGCAAAGTGAAAATACATGAGAAGGGTAGTTTTAGTATTTTGTAATATTTAAAGTTGTAAGTGACTTCACATGTTATAGATAACTAATGGATGGACCTAAGTGTCTATTTGTAAGAGTTTAAGGTACTCAAGTGTTGCAATTGAAAGTTCAAGGTACCTATATATCACTACCCCCAAAATATAAGGTATCTATCTGTAATTTACCCTACTATTAATATTACATTAATATATATTTACAGTAATAAATACTGTAATTAATTAATACATATTAGTACTGTGATTAATTAAGCATTACTATAAGTATGTCTTAATTACTATCAATTATTATAATTAATATAGAATATAATTAAAATAAAAATAATTAGATTATTGTATTTAATTAATTAGTGGTTTATAGTAACTTTGTTGTACTTTGTAAATTACTATAATTTATCATTTAGTGGAAATTTCTATAACTTGCTATAATTAAAATTACAGTAATTGATATTGTAATTAGTGTAAAGTGGTGTAATTTACTGTAAATCATTGTAACTAACTATTATTAAAGGTATCGTAAAATTACTATAGTTAATGTCAAGAACCGGTTATATTATGAAAATGAACCGGGTTTGTCAACTCAGTCAGGGTTTAGGCTTGCACATTTATTGATGAAGTTTATGGGTTTGGGCTTATGTGAGTAATCGGTTACCCAATCCTCTTTCATCGTCTACACCCTGACACCCGACGGTGCTTGCTACAGTGCAATCTCATGAATGTCGCACAATCAGCATAGTATGATTTCTGATATTAAGGCATCGTTTATTTTTAGGTAAGTTATTTAGTTATTTGGGTAAGTTTTTCTTCGGAAATATTTATCTGGGTAAGTGCGTTTACTTATATTCTTTTATTTCTCATTTAAGTAAAGTAATGACCATTTTAGCCATAAAAATCCATAATTAAAAAGGGTATTTTTGTTTCATTCAAGTATTGGCAATTTGGGGGTGTTCTTTTTTTAGATTTTGAGAGGGGGAAAGTTTAAATTGGTCAATGTGATTTTGATTCCGATTGACCAAGAATCTCATGTTCTTTTTTATGATTTATGTGGGGACCAAGGAAAGTTTATTTTCCTATACCTATCTCCTAGGTGGGTAAATAACTTTCCCACCTTGGGGGAAAGTTGTCAATACTTGAATGGGACAAAAATGCCCCTTATAATAATGGATTTTTATGGATAAAATGGTCAATGTCTTGTTTGCATGGGAAATAAAAGAGCATATGTAAGTGTACTTACCTGGGTAAGTCATTTCCTAGGTAAATGCATTTACCTGGGTAAATAACTTGCCAAAAACGAATGGGGCCTTAAAGTTATTTACCCACTTAGGAGATGGGTATCACTAATAAACTTTCCATGTTCCCCACATAAATCTCAAAAAGGACCATGGGATTCTTGGCCAATGGGAACCAAAATCCCATTGAACAACTTTCCCCCTCTCAAAATCCGAAAAGAGAATGTCCCCTAAAACAGAGAGATATAGTAAAAGCCAAAACCCAGCCTTAAACCTGATCTCAAAAAAGAAAAACCCAAAGCCTGACGGCCCAGTCCATGAGCAGGTCTGCTCACACAAGAAAGGTTCAGAAACAACCGCACCACAGACCACATGCACAATAATTGAGGTTTCAGCAAGTTGAGGTACACAAATTCATATTTACATGATAGGCATTAGTGCGGTCAATAGAATTTTCAGATTACACTGCAGTCCACTGTAGAATTCTGAAATTATAACCCCCGATAGTCTATTAGTAGGCACCCTATAAAGCACATCCCATCTTTGGATTTGGCATCAATCCACGGTCAGGATTCATCCCACCTCGGTGGGGTTAAGGACTTAATCTCCTTTTTGCAGTTAAAATGCCCCTATGAACATACAATGATTTTTAACTGTGAAAAAAGAAACAAATCCTTGAAATAAGGAATGCCAAATGCAGCCTGATTAATCTAAGGAATTGAACAATCACTCTTCCCCATATGTTTTTTAATTATTAATTTCTTATGTTTTAATACATTAGAAACATTTTCTTAATAAAATCTTTTTGCATTAGAGCATGATTAGTCCAGTCCCATATGAAGGGTGTTGTGAAAAGAAATTGTGACAAGTGCCCTATAACAATAGAAACTAGCAGGGACCTATGTGATGTACGGGATTTGTTAAGCGAAAGTTAAACAATAGAAACACATAGGAGTATACAATTGTTTTATATTTTTTATTTTTTAATTAATTAATAATTATTTATATTTTATATACTACTTTTAATAAAATTTTTATAATACAGAAATAACAATAATTAATTTCAACTAGGATTGTTCAACAAACTAATGAAACTAACCAACCCGATCAATTCGACCCGAGTTGGTCAGTTTTTTAGTATTTCTAGTCAGCTTTGGTTCACTAATTTCCCAACCCGATCAAGTTGGATAAGTCTTACTGTAATTAAATAAAATAAATACCATAATTAAATAAAATAGTAATACTAAAATTAATAATAAATATCGTAATTAAATAAATAGAAGTATTTTAATAGTATTTATTTAATTACAGTAATAATTATTAATTTAATCGTATTTATGTAATTACAGTGTTTATTATTACATTAATTATAAATACTGTTATTTATAATTACAGTAATTATAAATTATTGTAATTAAAATTATGAGTTAATTACTGTATTTTAATAAATAATTGAATACCGTATTTTAATTATTTAATGTTGTGAAAATTAATTAAGTATCCTAATTAATTAATAAATGCTTTATTGTAATAATTACTGTTATTAAATACTGATATTTATAATTTCAGTATTTATGCAATTACGGTGTTTATTATTACTGTAATTCAGTAATTACAGTAATTTATAAATACTTCTATTTATAATTACAGTAATTAAAATTATGAGTTAATTAATGTATTTTATTAGTATTTTTAAAATTAATTAAATACCATAATTATTTTAATTAATTAATTAATACAGTAAATTGTTATTAATTAAATACTCTATTTATTATTAATAAATACCATAATTACAGTAATTATTATTAACTTAACTGTATTTATGTAATTACGATTATTATTATAAATACTTCTATTTATAATTACAGTAATTATAAGTTACTGTTATTTAAATAATAATACCGCAATTAATAATAAATACCGTAATTAGTAATAAAAGCACTGTAATTACATTAATACTGTTATTAAATACCGGAATTTATAACTACTGTTGATTAGATGAACCGAATCAGACGTTACTCGTACCCACTTCATACCATCTTAATACTTTTCTAAAAGTACTTTTATAAAAATATTTTCGTAAAAATACTTTTGTAAAAATGCTTTCATAAAAATACTTTGATAAAAGTACTTTCATAAAGTGCTTTTATAATACAACTCCCTAGACCGAGTAATAAGTTGAGAATGAATATTCTCTAAAATATTATCATCAGTTGTATTGGTTCATCTTGAAACCCAACGAGGGATTGATTCATTATGGATATCAAAGATGAACCTATATAATTTGATACCATAATCTCCAACTAGTCTGGATCGGATTTGTTCTTCATCCACCCTGTCAGAATCTGAGAGTCTCCATTGATGGATATCCATCGTTAACTTGTAGGGATTGACAGTTTAAGACCGAGGAATATCACCATCATATTTTACATAATTTTACCCGCTGATCTAGTTAGTATGTGCTATATATAATTACCAAAATAACTATAATTGTTCTCAAATATTCAATTCTTGATGGTTGGCCTGGGCTTTGTAAAGTACAAAAATCAAACTTGATCATGATGTTTTTACTTTGGCGTGATCGATCAAGAAGGCTGTACATTGCAAAGTATTAATATGACCACTGCAAATTACTCTGATGATCAAATTTGTTGTAGCTCTCCTCTCCTTTCAACAACATTGCAAAGTATTAATTCACTGTGTACGTATAAAGAGTTTCTATTTCTACAGCCCTTTGCCAAGTGATGGATTCACAGCATTTGGTATTTCTGAATTCTGGATGTGTTTCCAATTCCTTTTTCCTTGAGTCCAAGATTCATTGTAATTGGTTTATCTGGAGGTTTATGTCTATCTTATTTTTCACTAAGGTTATATATGTTTGATTTGAAGGAAAAGATAGGGAAACGCTCACTAGATATTCTAATGGTGATTAAGGCAGTGTTTTCTCACGTTTCAATTGAGCATTTTGGTGTCTTGGGGAGTAGAAAATAGTTAATTTTGAGAATGGGATTCACATTTGAATGTATTTGATGAAAAGAATAATTATGCAGTAAATAGGAAACAACATCAGATAATTATATGTATATATATATATATATATATAAATTGAACAATAAAATACCTCTATCAAAAAATGAAGCAACCAATCCTAACAAATTGGATAACTCTAATGTTGTGTAGAATGGAATGGATGTGAATGAAAAATGGAAATAAGCCAACATATCCCCCCCCCCCCCAACGGAGAAAAGGAATATTAAAGATGAATAGATTCAACACTAGTTATTGGAAGGAGGCAAATTTAGGTGGCATTTGATAAATCTTAAATCTTAAATCTGAAAAGTTAAAAAGATATTATTCAGGTCTGAAACCTGAAAAGAAGTAGAAATGATTTTCTGCTTTTTAGAGGTTCTGAAAAAGTAAGATCATTTGAGTTGGAGCAATTCTCCAACATCTGAAATTGTGAAGTTTTGCTATTTTACCCATAGAAATAGAATGTTTGATAATATTATAAATAATAAAAATAATATCAAATAAGAATAGTATTCTATTAATAAACAAATATTATATTTTTTAAAATAAATAAATATTTATTATTTAATTGAAAATAATATTTATTTATTATTATTTTCTAATAATAATATGGCATCAACAAAATCAAGAATGTCATCAATAAAATCAAATATGACATCAACGAAATCAAGAATGACATAAAAGAAATGAAAAAACTTATCATCGTTGCTGCAATTGCTCCAACTGTTACTACAGCTGCAGTTGGTATCTTTGTTGTTCTAAAGCTCCTTCAAGTTGTTTAATATGAGTATGTTTGATTATGTTTTCGTTTTTAGGGGTTATCTTCTGAGTAGCGGGGATTTTCTAATATTTTTGTTAGACGATGGAAAATAGGGGGAATATTTTGTCTACAATAGTTTTCAACAGTTCAGTCGTGACAGGCAACCTTGACTCAAATAGTTTAAATGTTATTCATTATCAACATTTTAAATTTATACCTAATATCATTTTTTAAAATTTAATTTAACTCAAATATCGTTTACAAATTCAAAATATTGAGGTGGTCGTGTTTGAAGAATTATGCGAATAATAGATGATAAGATTTAAGCAAACACTATTATTTTGTTAATTTTTTATTATAAATATTGAGATACTTTTGAAGATATTTTATATGGAATATTGTGATTTATAATTTTAATGATATTTATTAGCTTTAATAATTTTTTTTAACATTGTAATTTATAATTGAAATCTTATCTATCAAATTCATTTAATTGGTTAATAAATTTAATTTAATGCTATTTTATTAAATTATAAAGTTTGTTATTGTGTTAATAGAATGACATTTCATCCTAAACCTATCTCTAAGATGAACTTTTTTTATAAAAAGTTAGGATGTTAAAGATTGCCTTATTAGAAAATTAAATATCCAAACATTTAGAATAGGTAATGGAGTTCACAAAGTCTATAAGTTGATTTTTATGGATGCCTAGGTAAATTTATTATAAAAAAAAAGTCTTATTTTATATTGAGTTTCTTACTTACATGTTACAATAACAATTTTTTGAGTATTTACTACTTAGCACAATTGCAAGGGGATGATATTGAAATGAAAATATTTGATAAAATTATAAATAATTTTACAAATATACTATATGAGGAGATGATATACTGTATATCTAGACTAAGTATTTGGATTTCCTTATTTCAAGGTGTTCATGGTAAGTTTCATGGTCATTTAAATTTGGAGTAGAACTTAATATTTAGTGAACTTGAGTAACTGAAGGTGGTGTGCCAAAGAAAGGGAAGAGAGAGCAGGTAGGAATTGCAGTGGTGGTGCAAGTTAAGATGCACATGACAAACAAAAAAGACAAACATCTAAATCATATCCAAATCAACGTCGTCTATCATCATCCATTAAATTGGGAAAAACCATATCCAAATAGGGAGAACAACAGATAAAGAAAGGATAAAAATAAACCAATGCAAAGAAAGAAAACTAGCCTAGCAACAAGAAAAGAAGACAAGCATCCAAGAATACTAAACCAACTAGAAGAATTGCCTTGCTCAACCAAAACTCCGACAATTGACTCAAAGAAGCTATATAACGGTGTAGATAGCAACTACAATTGTAGCAGTTGACACAATTGTAGCAATGGTGGAAGCTATTTTCAGCACTTTAATCTCCTCTTTGATCTTCTTTATGTCCTCCTTGATGTCATCATTTATTTCCCTGATGTCATTTTTTAGCTCTTTATTAAGAAACTTGAGATCTTTCTTAAAGAAGTCCAGCTCGCTCATAATAATTTGCCCTCCTTCGATCCTTATTCTGCTTTCCCTGGCCACCGCACTGACGTAATTCACACCTTTCATAAATTCCTTTCCTGCGAAACCTTTCTCCATTGCCAAGATTTCAGATCAGACAATAATACCAACCAAGACAAGACGAGACAGTGATATAGGTAGGTTTTTATAAAGGGTAATGTAGCCATGTAGGTATTGTAGGTACCATTTTAGAAGAATCAAATGATTATTTGATTATATATTGTAGGTATCGTATTATACACATGTGCACATTCGGCTCGGGTTTCAAGTATTAGGCCCAGCACTGGATGTGGATTCTGGTGGCCTAAACACAAATCCTAGGCCTAAGTTTGAGATTGGTCGGGTCGGGCTTTACGGGTTGGATTGAAAATGATCATTAGGGTTGTAATTGGATTGGACTCCGATTGAATGCAGCAAAGTCTACATCCAATCTGGTTGCTGAAAACCTACATCTGAACCCAATCAGATTTAGATACTCTTATTCAGATTCGAATCCTAGTGGATTCAGAATTTAATCTGACTCTGCTATAAATTTTTTAAAATTCCAAAAAAGTTAAAAATTTTATTTATTTTCATTTTTTATATATAATAAATTATTATAAATATAACATACTAAATTTATTATATATGTCAATTTCACATATAATTGAATGTAGATTGTAACATCTGAATCTGATCCAATTACATAACTACATCATCTGAATCTTAAATAATCGGATCAGGCCTCAGATTCTTTGATATCATTGCCAGGCCTAATCTTCACCCGTATTTGCAGCCATATTTATTATTCCAATCATATACAAATCTCACTCAAAATCCTGTCAGATTTGAAGATCTTGAATTGGGTTCAGATTTAATCCAAACCCATTTCTTTTTTAAATAAAAATTAATAAATAAATTACTAACCTTAATTAATCAATTATAGCTCACCTCTTTCTTTTTTCAATTCCTGAAATTATTCTCACTTTTTCTCCTATACTTTAAGATCCATTTTCTATTAAATCATCTCTCCTATGTCTCCTCTTTCTTTATATTACTTTATATTGGTCTTTCTTTTAGATGGATGAGTAGAACAAATAGACAGGAAGGGTCAGAAATAAAGTCATTTGGAAAACCTACGAGTGGCTCAAATAGCTAATAAAATGACAAAAAGTAGACTAAGATAGTTTGGTTATATGCATAGATGACCATTGACAATACCCATAAGAAGAAATGATATACTATAAGTAGGGGTGGCCATGAGCCGAGCTTTTCATGAACTATTCGAGTTCAGTTTAAACTGAGCTTCGGGTCCGATATATAGGCTCATTTTCTAAGTATTTGACTCGAACCGACGCCTAATTGTAAGTTGAAGGAGCTAGAAGGGGTAGGGGTAGACCAAAAAGAGCATGAGTTGAAGTAGTAGAAAAATTATTTAAGCATAGGGGTGATCATGGGCTAGGCTCAGGGTAAGCTTTGCCCTTATGATAAGGGCTATAGCCTAGGCTTAGGCTAGGCCTATTCTCTTGTTTCTTCTTTTTATGTGATTTAACCCCATTCTTTTGTTTCTTCTTTTTATGTGAAAAAAAATTATATCCTCAATCTAAGCATAAGCATATGCAAGGAAATGGGCCAGAGAGCTTCTTATTTTTTTAACTGTTTTGATAAATAACAAGAAATTTTTATCAGACTTGAATTTTAATCAAATAAAAAATCTGCATCTGATCCAATTATTAATCCAATGCTAGTTCTAACATTCAAATCTGAGATAAACGGATTTGGAGTTGAACCGGGTATCCATTCACCTAGGAAAATGCAAGGATATTGCTACCAATACACACATATCCCAACCTGACCCAACCTGAACTTTTTTCCATCCGTTGAATGAACTTATGACATATATATATTATATATCTATACTATCACATACACTCTTAGATTATATTTACTATTTACTAAATAAATACAATTATCTAATATTGGCCCCACCTATCTATGATCTTGAGAGGGATAGATTGGATATGATCTTAAGTTTTAGCATTTTGCAAGGTGCCAACCGACTGATTGGTGAGGTCTCCTGCTGATTGTAGCAAAGACTTTGGGATCAAATCCTGCTGGTTCTCACACTTTCCAGGTTGAAATTTTACCATTACACCAAGTAATGGGCCCTATATTGGTTATTTGCAATATTTAAACAATTAATCTTAGTTTGCATTTATGCACAATCATGTAGAAGTTTGCAATATCTATGCACAACCATCTAACTTGAGCCACCCAAACGAATACAAACATGCTGACATGCATGCATGCATTTATTTCATTTATAAAAGAAATATCTGTGTTGCTACTGTTTGGAAATGGCCAGTTGAGCACTTGAACTGAGTAGAAAATGTTTAATGGAATCTAAAAGTAACCCTAGCATTTCATATCAATTTTCTAGAAAGAAATAATATTTGATTTACAAATCTATAAAGTGGTTGCACATGTTTTACCATGGTCAAGAAAGATATTTACATTTTTATTTTCTTTTGATTAAATTTGTTCAAACGGATGCAAGGGTCAAAACTATTATTTTCCACTTCTACCTAAAGGAAGGTCAATTAAGTAAACCGGGCACAATCTATGATTTTTTTAGTAAAATGGAAACCATAGTTAGGCCTTAGTAAATCTGTGGGGGTTTTTTAGTAAATGGCCCTAGCTAAATCTTCAATCATTTTCGAAGATGCTTGTGTTGTTTTGAAAGTTTGGTATTGATCAGGATTTATTTATTTATTTATTTTTGTGTTCCTATATATATGACTTCTGTGTGGGAATAGGAAGAAATATCTATATTGAGAATCGAAAACTTATTATTAAAAATCTGTAAGATATTTATTTAAGTAGTCTATGGTATTTTTACATCAAGTTTTATTTCTTTTTTTTTTTTTTGTGATTTAAAGCCCTATAAAATTGATTCAAAATTCCCTCCAACCTTTCTACTTTCCTCTTATTTCCTCCCAAACCAAACATAATTCAAAGAACATCAAGAACATTGCTCCATACAAAGATTCATGGGCATGAATCTTAAAAGGAGAAATAATAACAGTATAAAAATAGAAAGTAATTACAAATTAAAAGAAGATGATATGGGCCTTACCTACGGTGAACGAACATGAGAGAAGGTGGAGGAACATGACGAAAGAGAGAAGAATCGTGGTGGTAAAATTTTGAGGGTTCCTACTTCCTCTGGTGTTAAAGCTCAATTGAGACTTAAGAGAGATGAAATATTCACTTAATATATAATATTTATTGGCTGTTTAAAATGGATAAGTGCTAAGAAAACGGAACTAAATAACAAATCAGACGTATTTAGCTAAACAAAGGATCGAATTATCTACTACATATTCATCCATCAGATGATAAATCTCCACGTGGCATGAAAGGATGCATCATGCACCGATTTCATCAATCAAGTTTTATGATAAAGATTGTGTTAGGGTAGGAAATAGAGATTGTGTTAGAATACGTGCCTCTTACATGTTTGACGGAGTGGATCGCACCCTTTATTCTTCGCTGATGACAATCATTCTTCCCTGTGGTCGGATGATCGATGAACTTTCCTTTTAAGTCGTTGGGCACCTTTCCCATCAATTCCCATCATCATGTAACTTCTTTTATCATATTATACGATGCACACTTTCATGTTTTGAACCAAATCTTAAACATAGATAAACTATAATGAGACAGGTCGGGTTGGGTTTGGTAGTTCCTCTTTCTAACCAAATCGGTTTGGGTTTAGGTTGAGGCAAAGCCATATCGAACCCCACCTGTTGGCATTCTAGATGCCCGGCCCCATATGTTGATTGGTCTAGTCTTGTTGGATAAAAATATGGACCAGATCAGATTGTTAAAAACCGATTTTCACGATAAACTACCAATTAATTGGTTCAAGTGATCAATTTGCATTGGACCCGGATGCCTATGGGGAACGAACATGACAGACTGATATATGCCTATGCTGCAGCCTGTGAATACATCCGTATATGTAAATATAATGGGCCAGATAACCAATCATGACATGAGACCAACATAACCAATCTGCTCTCATGGAGCGCACCTCACACCGACCTTACAGCATGTTTTGGCAGAATATCCGGAACATCTCTCATATTTATATTTATTAATAATGGGGAAATGTTCTCAATACAAGGTGGATGTGGTTGTGAGATCGATATGAGGCATGCTCGGTGAGCAGCAGATCCCAATTCATTTTATGTAAGTCTCATGTGAGAGTTTGGATCAACTCCTCACAGAGCACGCCTCACAGTGCAATATTGCAGCTGTGAGTTGAACATCTCAACATCACGGGAGATATTCTCAATGCATGGCTGCGATGCACTATGAGGTTGGTGTGACGCATGCTTTGTGAGAAGCATGATATTACCAAATCTCTTAGCATGCTTTTTCTCTCAATTTTCCAAACCTATCGTCCCAAAACCATTAAACTCGTCCCAACCTGTTAAACCCCTTGACCAAATATTTTCTATTAAAAAATAATTATTAATACTTATAATGTGACTTGAACCTATATCAATTAATGATAGTACCAAATCTCTTAGCACTACTTTAAGCCACCAAGCCATCTCGCCTCTTGTGTTATTTAATGAAATAAAATAGATTTTATTAATTTTTGTGTTCATTAAAACAATCAACCCATATATACGATTAACAATTCCAACTAAAATTAAAAGAAATAATATTTAAAATTAGCATTTTATAACTAAATGAAATAAACAATTTATCAAATCCAAATTTACATCAAATGGTGATTTTAATCCCAAGAAATTTATACAGATAAAATATTAATAATAAAATAATTATTTTAGTACTTAAAATTTATAAATTTGTGCATAATATATAATATAATAGGTTCATATCTATGCATTTTGGGTATCGGATACCCTAAAGTCAAAACCCAAACCCGTCCCAAACCCTATAGGGTTTTAATTTAAAATCCCAAATCCATCCCAAACCCTATAGGATTTCGATAAACGGGTCCTATTAAGGTCAAGACGGGTCAGATACCCAAAAATTTCTGCAAAATTGTCATCCCTAATATGAATTGGGATTTGCCCCTCAAAGAGCGCATTTCACACCAACCTCACAACCCCATCCCTGAATGAGTTTGGATATGCTCCTCATTGAGCATTCCTCACACCAATTTCATAATGTATCTCAGTCGCATGTAGAGAACATATCTCGTACTTTGTATTGTTATTCATAGAAGATGTTTCCAATACACAGTGGGATGGGGTCGTGAGGTCAGTGTGAAGTGTGTTCTATGAGGAGCAAAATCGCAATTCAATCTGGACTCCTCCCATGTATATAAAACAATGATGTGTTCACTCGTGTTTGATTACTAACCCGTTTTATACATCTGTGTTTGTATTAGATTCGGGCGCAAGTCATAGGCCCATTACTTGTTCAGGCGGTTCAAACGTATTTTGACTTGTAGCTAGCAAGGACCCGTACGATGCACGGAAAAATTTGAAAGATATAATAATTTTATTTTTCATTTAATGTTGATTTACAAAAAATAATTATTGTTAATTGAATATGAACAAATATTTTTAATAAATTTAGTTTTATTAATAATTTGTTGTAATTTTAATAATTTTTATTCTTTTTATTATTCTAAATGAACTTTTGATTAATTTTAAATAAATAAAAATAATTATAAAAACTAACATTTTTATTAATTCCACTAATAATTAACAATTATATAGGAATGACAACAGGGTGGGTTCAAGGTAGGGCACCCATCCCTTTCCCTGCCCCATAGTCATGACACTCTACCCCATCCCCGCCTTGTCCAGTGTCATGCTAGTTCAGGGCAAGGTAACCACTCCTCAATGTTGGGCGAGTTCAAGGGCAAGGCACCCCACTCATCAAGGATGGAGAATCCTCGAATTTCCCTACCCTGTCCCCAATATTGGGCAGGTTCAAGTAGAAGTGTAAATTGGGGCGTGTTGGGTCGGCACAGCACGACCCATATGTGTCCCGCACAAAGTGCAAGTCATGTTGTGCTAGCCCACGAGATGTCCTAGACCATGCCTCCCTCCTAATTTGGGGGATTAGTTCGGCATGGCCCACGGCTCGAGCCTTGGGCCATGCCATGCCGCACACCAAGTCAAGCTCAAGGCAAAGAACCCACTCCCCGTCCAAGGTTTTTAAAATTAGACCTAATAGGGAACCATTATGGTGTCAAACGATTTGACTGTTTAGTCCAAACGGATGACCTGCTCTAACAAAATAAAATAAAAAATTAGAAAAACAAAAAAAGGCAAAAAACTGTTATTTGGATTGACGGTTCGACCGCCTAAGTCAGTGGTTCGCTAACCAAATAAATGGTTTTTGGACAAAAAGAGATTTTGAGGTGAAACGGTGTCCGGTTCCCAATTTTTCCGGTCTAACCATCTATTTTGATCCAATTTTGAAAACACTGTCCCCGTCAACCCAATATTCAATTTAATGATAGAAATGATCAAAAGGATATATTGAGTATCAACCACATGGTAAATTTCTTAAAGTATACTAAATTTTCTTTAATATTCAAAAATGTAATTTTATGAAAATTTTGGAAAATTTATTATACTTGCGTAATTTGAAAATTTATTCAAATTTATTTAATTTTTATTAAATAATTTATTTTCTTTTTAAATGGTTTACTTACAGAATTATACTAATTTATTTTATAATTCCTAATATAAAATAACCAATAATTTCCTTTTTCCAATATTATACTAATTTATCTTAATAATTTGTGTAATTATTTGTTCAAATTATAGTTTTTCGTTTCCCATAGTCATTTATCTTTAATAATTTTCAATAAATTTCCAGGAAAATTACATAATTTTTCAATGGTTTTCCAAAATCTATTAAATGTACTAAATTTTCCTAAAATTTCCAAAATATTCTAATAATTTTAAATAATTATTTAATGCATTTTAAATAAACTTTCAAATACTTTATATCTATTAATTTCAAAAATGTTATTTTATGAAAATGTAATTTTATGAAAATGTAATTTTATGAAAATTTATGAAAATTTTATTACATTTGTGTAACTATGGGGATTTATTGAAAAAAAAAATTTAATTGTTAATAAATATATTTTTTATTTGGTAGTTTAATAACAAAATTACAATAATTTATCTTTTATTTTTCAATATAAATTAATTAATAATTCTATTTTCTAACATTATAATATTTTGTTCCCTTACTTGTATTTGGTTATCAATTATAATAATAACAATAACTAAAATTTTATACATTTTGATAATTGTTAAATATAATTCTCGGTTTTATAGAAATTAGATAAAGAGTTTTCAATTTCTATAAAATGTTGTTGATGAGTTAATTAATAATAATATCTATTAATTTTTGTGTAATTTACTAACCATACTAATAAGAATATTTAATTTTTGGTAGTTTACTAACTGTATTTATTAACTTTTGGTAATAACACTATTTAATACTCATTGAATATGGGTGGGATTAAATATTAATCGTATTTAACTATTTATTAATTAATATGAATATTTTAAATGAGGGAGAGTGGATATAGATTGGGGGGATGCATTTTAGGAATTGATTAGAGAGTGGGGCAAAACAACACTTTCCTATTGGTTTAAATGAGATACCTTAGGAGAGAGATTATATGAATATTTTTAGGTAGTTGGGTGACATGGCTTAATGGAAGTGGTGGGAAGGGGAGAGGAGAGAAAGTCAAAGAGAATGTAGCGTGGGGATAATGGAGCATGGAGAGGCATGGTGACAGGGACCCGTGCTTTGTTAAGCGTAAGTTAAATAATAGACCCAAATCGACACAACTCGAGTTGGTGGGTTTTTGCAAATGGTCAATCGGTTTCGAGTAACAAACTGCAGATGTGACCGGATCGATTTGGTTGGCGAAACAGCCTGCAACTAAACTGAACCAATCATTGAATACTCATAATTTCAACTAAATTTATAGTCTAATATCTAATAAATAACAATAGTTTAATCTCCAATAATTATTGAAAATTTATATCAAACGTACACAATCATTGAAAATAAGTTTATAATGAAAATACAATAGATATATAATAAAAATACAATAATTGCAAAAATATAATAAATACTGAAAATATACTAAATTAGTCAATAAATAGTGTAATCTTAAATAATAATTTAATCTTTAATAAGTATTAATCTATAAATTATAAAATATATAATTACTAAAAATAATTTTTTAACAAAAATACAATAAATATGATAAATTAAATTTCAAAAGTCAAATAATAGTTTTTTAATCTCCAGTAATTATTGATAATTTTCTATTAAATAAAAAATTTAAAATACATTTATAAATAATTATTGAAAGCATATTTATAAAAATAATAAATAATTACTAAAAATAAATAAGTATTAATTATAGTATATATAAATATGTAATGAATATACACTATTATTGTAAAATTATTACTAATAAATATAATTTTGTTGATAGTTATTTTCTATAATTATTAATTGATATAAGTGGAATTAGTTATTTACAATATCATTTAGTTACTAAAATAATATTGTTATTTAAATTCATAAAATATTAATTATTTATTGAGTTTAATAATATATAAAATTATAATTGTACTATTATTGCATAATTCGTTATTAATTTTGTAAAATATTAAATTATTATTAATATGAATATTATGAATTCTATTATAATTATATTTCTACTTTTAAGATTTTTTTAATTTATTACATAATTTCGTTATTTTAACTATTTAAAATTTTGTCATGTTAAATATTTTGTTATTTAAATATTTAAATAATATGTAAAATATTTAAAAATTTTCATTATTTGAATTTTATTTATTTTAATGTTATTAAGTAATATTAAATATTTGTTTATATTATTTAGCTATTTTTAATGTTTTCTTAAGATTTTTAGTTATTGAAATATTTTAATAATATTTTATTTTTTAAAGTTAAATTTTTATTATTTAAATAACATTTAAATTGAATAAATCATAAAATTATAATTTATATTGTTACTACATAATTTCATGATGAATTTTGTAAAAATATTGACTTATTAATAATATGAATATTATTAAATCTATTATTTTTTTTGTTTTGAATAAATATTTTAAATTTAGTATATAATTTTGTTATAACATTTAAATAGTTTTGAATTTTTTTTAATTGAAACTTTCTTTAGATAGATATAGATAAGAAGTGGAAGAGTGCATAAATATGAATTATTTAGGAGAGAAACTCTCTACTAAATTAGAGATAATTTAAGAGATAAATAGGAGTTAGAGATAACTTAGGAGATAAATAGGAATTAGAGACAATTTAGGAGGAAGTGGGGGAAAGTGGTGCCACCTGGCTAAATAGTAGAAAAGTAAACCCCTCTTTCTGGTTGTTAGAAATAGTTAAGCATATATGATTTCCTTATTTGTTTAATGGGTAATTATATAAAATTAAAAAATAAAAAATTCAAAAAAATAGAAAATTAGGGAGGGGGAATAGAGAGAGAGATGTCTGGTTTACTAATTTTGTCCGGGTCCAATGCAAATCGGTTTCCATTTTCCAAACAATCCGAATCCGATGAACAATTACTGTGAAGGCTGATGACCGGTTTCTAAAGCATCCGATCCGGTCCTGCGGTCCGTAATCTGAATAACAAAGCTGGACCACTGGTTTACGGAGTATCGAATACGCAAGCACAAATACGTTCTCTTTCCCTGCTCAGTCGAGTTCGAATCTGGTAGACACAGTTGTTGAACACACTAAACAACAACACGACTAATATATTGACACCTGTCTCTTAATATCTTTGGATCCGACTTTAAACGCTTTTGGGACAGGTGTCAACAAGATGAAAATATACATAATTAGTGTGCTCACCTAGTGTGCCTACTATATCCGATCTCTGCTCAACCTTCCTAACCGTCTCGAAAGCAAGATTTAAATCTCTCTCTCTCTCTGCTATTTTTTCTCTTTCATCTCAGGTTTTGGAACTTCTCTCTCGTTAATTTTCAGAAAAACCAAAGAAAAAAAGAGGAAAGGTTTATAATTTTGACATTCTGAAGAGAATTCGTGATGCTTGTTTGCAGACAATGGCTGTGGTTTCGATTCATCAGTTCAATAAGTGCATCACTTGCCATGCCTGGAATTCTGATCGCACAAGTAAGCTTCTAAATTTTCTTTCGTTCTAATCAGATCACTTTTAACTCGCTTTCTATTACACAATTGGGACTGGCTCCTGTATCCAAATTGATGAAATAGTGCTATTTTTTTCTTTTCTTATTTTTTTCTTTTCTTATTTTTTTTCTCTGTGCTATCAATGGACTATGCTCCTGTTCTTTGCTTTGTGGATCTCGTGCATCTGAAATTGTGTAGTTGTAATTCCTTTGTCATCTACATTTTATTAATTTGGTTATTTCGCACACATTGTTTCTTTAGTTGGCTTTCAGACATGACAATTTGTTAAGTTCTGATAAAAAATATTGCTTATTTTCTTTATCAGTAATAGAAAATATATTGTATTTATGTATGGAGATTGGAGATTAGAGAGTTTAAGTTCAACTCCCTAGGTAGACCAAGTACTAAGTTCACGATGAATATTCTCTAACAAAATTATCAGAAGTTGGGTTCGTTCATCTTGAAAGTCAATGAAATAACGGAATCATTATGGATATCAAAGATTTCCCCTATATAATTTGATACCAGAATCTCTAATTAGTCTGGATTTGTTCTTCACCCACCCTATCAGAATATGAGAATCTTCATTGATGCATATCCTTCGTTAACTTGTAGGGACTGACAGTTTAAGACTGAGGAATATCATCAGCTTTTACATGATTCTACCAGCTGATTCAGTATGTGCTGTAATTTCCAAACTATAATTGTTCTCAAAAATTCAATTCTTGGTGCTCCTGAGTTATATAAAGTACAGTCATCAAACTTGATGATGTTTTTGCTTTGGTGTGGTCAAGAAGAAAGGCTTTACATTGCAGAGTATTGATATGACCACTGCAAATTACTCTGATGACCAAATTTGTTGTAGCTCTCCTAAAAATTTCCAGTGTCTATACCAATGAAATACTTTGGTTGTAACGAAGGATTGTTTAGTATAGTTCACTGTGTAAAAAGAGTTTCCATTTCTACAACCCTTTGCTAACAGGTTTTACTGTTTATTCTCTCCTTTCAACAACATGACTTGGAAATAGTCGTAGGCTGTGTAGCATTAGCAGCACACATCTGATGTTGTTTTTCTTGTTTTCTACTTTTTGTATCCACCAAATTTTAACCAATATTATATTATTATCATATTTGTAACTTCTATATTTTATTTTGTAGTATTGAACTATTGACTGTTTATCTCTTTCGTGTTTATTGCAATATGTTATGATTATTTTATCACACATATTAGGTCATTGCTTGCTGATATAATTGATGGATTCAAATCATTTAGTATTTCTGGATGTGTTCCCAATTCCTTTTTCCTTGAGTCCAAGATATACTTGTGTTAAATATTTCTAAGTAAAAGACGAAATTTAATTGGTTTATTTGGAGATATATGTCTATCTTATTTTTAACTATGGTTCTGACAGACTGGATTATCTTTTGCAGTGATTGCACTTTGTCCGAACAATAATGAAGTTCACATACATGGCTACTCAAAGGACAAGTGGGAGAGGGTACACATTCTTCGAAAGGTATGCTACACATATTCAGACTGGTGGATATAGTTTTTTTTTTCACGTTAGGAAAACTAATCTTGAAATTCTGTTGTGTTTTCTTTTGATTTTAGAATCATGAAACTAGTATTTACCATCATTTAGATTTTCTTTTGAAGAGTCAAGAGAAAAAAATCATTAAGGCTGTGTTCGGTTTGAAGGAAAAAGTAGGGGAAGGTAGGGAAACCAAACATAACCTTAATAGAAAAAAGAAGACATACAATCTGAGGGGTGTCAAGAAATTCCCTACCTTTCCCTTCCTTTCCCTACCTTTTTCCTTCAAACCAAGCATGTCCTTAATAGAAAAAATAGGACATACATACAATCTGAGGGGTGTCAAGAAATTCTAATTCCTTTAAGAAACAAAAAACAAAAAGAAAAGAAATTCTAATTCCTTTTGTAATGGTCATTAATCATAAGCGTCATTGATAATGTATTTGATAGTGGACAATGAGGGCATACTTGTAATAGTACACACTTTTGACATGCACCTGCCCTTCTTTCATCAGTTTTTCTATGTAGCTTCTCTAACCTACTCAAGATAAAAAGTTCGTATTCACAAAATATAGAAATAGCATTGTAACTTTTCACTTTGGTGTTAAAACAGTGCTGATGAATCATTCTTTTTTCATATCTAGCTTAGTTACTATTACATAATTCCAGAGAAAAATGTGAATTTTAACAATATCTTATCTTCTTATATTTCATCTTCTCACAGCATGATCAAATGGTTTCTGGTATAGATTGGGGTGCAAAATCAAACAGAATTGTTACAGTATCACATGATCGGAACTCGTGAGTATCTACTTGGTAACTTGCTAAGATACTTTTAAGTTTCTTGAATGACATGTGCAATTTAAACAGTGAAAGTTATCGATTCTAGATTCTAGGATTTTCTTTTTTTTCTAACTTATCATTTTCTTTATAGATATGTTTGGAACCAAGAAGAATCTGAATGGGTACCGACCCTTGTTATTCTTAGGCTAAACCGTGCAGCTCTGTGTGTTCAGTGGAGTCCAAAAGGTAACCAAGAAAATCTGATTTACATACTCAGTTGCCACAAATGCTTGTCTTGTTTCTTACATGATAGTTTGCTACCATTGTCATCATACTCTTGTACTTATTGAGGTAGATCATGTCCTTTCATTTGAGAATGTCAGCCTTTCTGGTCAAGTGTCTAGAGAAGATTCAAAGGGATTTCCTGTCACATGACAAGAATGGTATTGAAAAGTTCTACTTTGTCAAATGAAAGTTGGGACTTATCGCTTGATGCATTTTTGAGTGTCCTGTTCCTTTTAGGGTGGTTCCATGGGAACATAATTATCTAAAAATAAGTGGCTTTCGACTGTTAAGCATTTGTTTGATGTTAATGAGCACAAGGAATACATGAAGTTCTTCATTCATTACATTACAATGGAATTTGTATGAACTTTGTTTTTCTATATGTTTAACATACACAATTCTCATCCTTCTCAGCTGGGAGGTGATGTTTTCTATGTCACCAAATACTGTGAGTGGTAAGACAGATAAAGTTATTTGGAGTATCATTCCTTTTTACAGTCTATTGGGGGTATTTTGGGGGAAAGGACACAGAAGCAAACTGATAGCAGACTTTTTCTTATTGGTTGTGGACTAAGTAGTCACTAATACATCCAAAATTTAAAGAAAAAGAGGACTTTGGTTCCAAACTTGTTTTGGGTCTTTAGAATGGAAGTTACTAAATTGGTTGTGGGGTTTATTGTTGTGTTGTAAATCTTGTAGAAATTGCTTTATTATGTATGGTGAAAACCCTTCACCAAAGTCTGTACCTTTTTATCTTTTAATGAAAATTTCCATTATTTCTAAAAATAAAATTTAATGAAATGTATCTTATTGATGATAAAAATATGTTTTTTTACAAGTTTAAAGGCCTTCAGTTTTATTTATTTATTTATTTCTGAAACAGATAAGGTAATATATTTCGTTAAAATGCCAAAGAATACAACCAGCTCTTGTACGAAGAGATGCTGTACATTGGATATATACAAAAGAGACGAAAAAAAGTACAATTAAGAAAACTGTTTCTACTGTTGCTACAGTAGTTCGAACCAGTAAGGAGAAGAAGAAGAAGAGGAGAAGAAGAAGATGATGAAAGAACTATCGAACCTGATAGCTAAACCCTATCAGTCGACCTCTTAATAGTGATTAGGCTCTAATTAAATGTACAAGGACTAAACTGCCCCTACTTAAGTATGGGATAGAGAACCTCTAATAAGACTGCCACATAAGCTCATAACTTAACCAAGGTGAGTTGACTAATCTACCCTTATTCGACTAACTCTAACACTCCCCCTCAAGCTAGAGAATATATGTCATATAATCCCAGCTTGTTACATATATAGTTCACTCTCCCTGAGCTTAAGGCTTTTGTAAACAAATCTGCCCACTGATCACCTGAGCTTACATGTTCTATGCTTATCTCTCCAGTAAGAACCTTCTCCCTCACAAAGTGGCAATCAATCTCTATGTGCTTTGTTCTCTCATGAAAAACAGGGTTGGATGAGATATGGAGCGCAGCTTGATTGTCACAGTACAACTTCATAGGTTTATCCATGTGGAACCCGATTTCTTGTAGGAGATTCCTCAACCACACTAATTCACATATAGTGTGTGCCATGGCTCTGTACTCGGCTTCAGTACTGCTTCTAGCTACAACCGTCTGCTTTTTACTCTTCCACGTCACAAGATTTCCTCCAAGAAATGTGTAGTAACCTGTAGTAGATCTTCTATCAGACACAGAGCCCGCCAATCTGCATCTGTGTACCCAACTACTTCAAGTTTTCCTTCTGGTTTATACAATAGCCCATGACCCAGAGCTCCCTTCAGATATCTTACAATTCTAAGAACTGCATCCCAGTGAGATATACGAAGGTTTTACATAAATTGGCTCACCACACTGGCTGTAAAGGAGATGTCTGGTCTCGTGATAGTCAAATAGTTCAGCTTCCCCACTAGTCGTCTATACCTTCCAGGATCATCAAATATTTCCCCTGTATCACTGCTCAACTTAACATTTAGTTCCATAGGAGTCTCAGCCGGTTTTGCACCTAACAGTCCTGTTTCGTCCAATAGATCGAGAACATATTTTCTTTGGCACAGGTTTACACATTGTCTTGATCTAGCAACTTCTATACGCAAGAAATACTTTAATGTCCCAAGGTCTTTTGTTTGAAAATGATTTTGCAGAAAGACCTTTAGTTTGTCGATTCCCAATTTGTCACTGCCAGTTATGACAATATCATCCACACAGACCACTAATAAAATCTTTCCAGCTTATGAGTCATAGCTGAACACTGAGTGATCAACCTGGCATTGTTTCATTCCAAAATTCTTCACAACTTCACTACAAGTATTTAATAGTATACACTCATTTACAACCCACAAGATGCTTATCAGGAGGAAGAGTAGTGAGCTCCCACGTATGAGTATGCTGAAGAGCAGAGTTCCTCCTCCATTGCCTGCATCCACCCAAGTGAACTAAGAGCCTCTTGGACATTGTTAGGTATGGAAATAGATGACAATAGTGAAACAAACTGACGATGTGAGGCGGAAAGGCGAGATACTAAAACAAAATTGGAAATGGGATGGAGAGTAGAACTACGTTACCTTTCCATAAGGCAATGGGTAGATCAAGTCCTGAGGGTTCAACAACAGGATCAACGATAGGATCTGCGGACAAGGTAGAAGCTGGAGGAGGGGCCGGTGTTGTTCGACGTGTATACACTTGCCGAATTGGTGGCCGTTCAGTAGGGATCTGCACTGGATGAGGTGACGAGTCAACTCCAACGGGAACACCCGGAACGGGATCACTGACCGGAAGAGGAAGAGGAAGTAAAGGTGGAGATGAAGATATGCTTCAGTTCTTGAGAAGAAGGGAACAGACTCAAAAAATGTGACATCAGGACAGACATAGCACTTCCAAGTAATGGGATTGTAACACTTGTACCCTTTTTGAGTCTGAGAGTAGCCAAGAAAGACACACTTAATGGAGCATGCATCCAACTTGTCTATTCTAGGACTCAGATTGTGAACAAAGCATTCACAGCCAAAGATATGAGGTGTTAATGGAAAGGGAGACCGACCATGAAGAATAAAGGAGGGCATCCGATTAATGAGGAAACACGTAGTAAGTACAACATCACTCCAAAACCGTTTAGGAACACTCATATGATGAAGAATAGACCGAGCCGTTTCAAGGAGATGACGGTTCTTCTGTTCAGCCACCCCATTTTGTTGAGGAGTGGATGCACATGAAGTTTGATGAATGATGCCATGCTGTTCTAAATACTGTTGAAAGGAAGTAAGAAAATATTCACGACCATTATCTGAACGAAGAACTTTGATTGGAACACCAAATTGTGTACGTATTTCAGCATGAAATTTTTGAAAAATGGAAAATAATTCACTCATTTCTTTCATTAAATAAATCCATGTCATTCTTGAACAATCATCAATAAAAGTGACAAAATACTTGTAACCATTATAAGACTCTATTTTGATCGGGCCCCAAACATCTTAATGAACCAAAGCAAAAGGACTCAACATACGACTTTCAACTCTAGGACTGAAGGAAACACGACGATGTTTCCCAAATTAACACGACTCACACTGTAACACTGACAAATGACTCAATGATGGAACTAGTATCTTGAGTGCCTTGAGAGATGGATGTCCCAATCGACAATGCCACTGTAGAGGAGTGAGTGAAGTTTGAAGTGCAACTGACGATCCACCACTGTCAAGATAATACAATCCACTACCTTCATGCCCCCCACCAATCTTCTTCCCCGTCCTGAGATCCTAAAAAACACAAGAGGAAGGGAAAAATGTAATAGAACAATTAAGAGTCTTGGTTAATTTACTAACAGACATAAGATTGAATGGAAACTTAGGGACATATAAAACAAATGATAAAGAAAGAGAAGCCATGTCAACATTGCCAACACCACAGATGGGAGAGGAGGAACCATTGGCAAGGGTAATAGTTTGAGATGTGGAAGTTTCAGAGAGAGAAGAGAACACACCTGGAGTCCCGGTCATGTGATCAGAGGCTCCAGAGTCAATAATCCAAGAAGAGGTTTTAGATGACAGGCAAGCTATACCTGAGTGGGCAAGATTAGCAGTAGTGTGCTGTGAAGTGGACTGAAGGAACCGCTCATACTCATCATGTGGTACACTCACCATCTCCTTTCCGGAAACATATATAGATGTGGAAGGAGTTAGGTCTACCTGTTGATTATCACTGACATCAACCCCACCAGCAACAGCATGATTGGCCCATTTAGAGGGAGGGCAGCCATGGAGATCATAACAGAAATTTACCGAATGTCCTTCCCTGCCACAGTGGGTACACTTCCTTGTAGAGCTGCCTTTTTCTTTGCCACGGCCTCCCCCCGAGTCACGACCACCACCACGGCCAAATATGGAACCACCACGTCCTCCTCGGGAGGCATGTCCTCCCCCTTTCGTACCATGTCCACCTCCTCTAGCTGTCACAAAAGCTGATCTATCAGACTGTGTGGGATTCTTTGTCTGTCCCAAAGAAATCCTATGAAACCGAGCAAACACTTCCTCAAGTGTAGGAAGGGTAGAGCCCCCCAATATTTGGGCCCTAACTGGTTCATACTTTGATTTCAACCCCACTAAGAACCTTGTGACATCTAGTTGTTCCCTCTGTTGTTGCTGAACCTTAACATCTGGAGTGAGAGGATGATAGACATTGAGTTCATTTCTGAGGTTCTTCATACTGGCATAGTACTCTTCTAGGGTTTTATTTCCTTGTTGCAGACCAAAGTACTCCTGATAGAGCTGATATACCCTTGTAGTATTATCTTGCCCAGAATACAGCTTCTTGGCATGTTCCCATATGTTCTTAGTTGTATCTAAGAACATGAAGTTGGCACTTATTTTGGGTTCCATACTGTTCCATAGCCATGTCATGATTTGAGCATCCTCATGTTCCCAATCATCAAACCCTGGAGAGTCAGCCAGTGGTTTATCTTCTTTCACATGCTTCACTTTTTTCTTTGCCTTGAGAAAAACCTCCACCGACTTGGCCCATTGAATATAGTTCTCACCATTCAGTTTAATTGAGGTCATCTGTACACCTAGATAGTCAGATGAAACCACCACACTAGGTTTCTGATCACTATAGCCATCTTCCATTGCTGCCATGATATTCTTTCAATGCTGCCTCTAATCTGACTTCCCAATCACCATCTAAGTGCTGCTGTCAAGAGTTTGATGTTTCAGAACCTACAGCAGTCCCTAAACACAATGATAGATACACACGCCTTTTTTCTTATCCACACCACTACTGATTTCACAAAAAAACACAGACTACACCGACATTAATTCAGCACTTACTAACCACATGCAAGCTCTCTTACAACTACTCAACAGAGTTTGTGCATCACAAGCACCACCACACAGCCATAGCTGTCACACACAATACAGACCTGCTTTAACGCTTTTAAGAGGGCACCACAAGACCAACAAGAACTCAACTAGTACCATTGCATTACACCTTGCACCATTCGGCCACCTACAGCAGCCGCTACACCATTCGGCCACCAACAGCAGCCCTTACACCATTTGGCCACTGTAAACACAGCCTGTTCTTGGAATTTTTCCAAGAACCAGGGCAACAACCAACCTAGTTCTCTAGGATCTGATCAGTCCTCTCATGTTCTTGAAGATTTTCAACCCAGAAATACCAACAGCACAAAGAGAAGAGATAACCAACCTTTGTTTGAAAGCTTCAGCCAACCATTCACTTCTGAAGTTGTTTTCTTTGGAAAGGAGGTTCTGCGCGCCAGAAAAAAAAAAGAAGAGCTGAGATGTTTCAGGCCTGGGACGAACCACTTTTCTCCATTGACAGTCCAGAGAAGAAAAGGAGAGAACTGAAGTACGAACTGAAGTTGTCACGAACTGAAATAGGTCACGAACCTTGCTCTGATACCATGTTTCTAATGTACAAGGACTAAACTGCCCCTACTTAAGTATGGGACAGAGAACCTCTAATAAGACTGCCACATAAGCTCATAACTTAACCAAGGTGAGTTGACTAATCTACCCTTATTCGGCTAACTCTAACAAAAACAAAAGTCCAACATCAAAAAAATTACTAGCCAATAGCATAGCAAACCCTTTAGCTTACTCTTCACTGTGTCTAAGTCAGCTTGTTTGCTCTAAAAAATGCACAAATTTCTTTCCTTCCATACTGCCCAGATGATAGCTGCTGGTAAAAGACCCCACAGCACCTTCTCTCTTGTGCTTAAATCTTGAACTCTCTTGCCTTCAAACAGAGCCAGATGTGACTCTGGTACACAGAACTGCAACTTTGTAAAGTCAGATTCCAAAGGCCAATAGAAAACTTGCAATGAAGAAAAGGACGAATTTTGGTAACCACTCATTTCTTCGTTTCTGTGAGCATGAAGATTAGGAGCTTTAATCTTCATTTAATTGGAGATTTTTTCATCTTTCCACCAACTCTGTGTGGATTTCTTCATTTGCATGAAGACCTCATAAATGAGGTCTTTTTCTTTAAAGGAAGTAGAAAAGTGCAAAAATTCTATTTTCATATAAAATCTGTGAAAGAGAGAAAGAAAGAAAGTGTGAACAACCCTATTCAGTTCTAGGTTAAAGTAGAGAAGAAGAAGAGGAAGAAGAAGGAGAAGAAGAAGGGCTCGGCTACTAGAGGAAAAGTTACCTCACTAGTCAATCGACGTATTTATATCAAATCTCAGTTACAAGAAAGACAATATTGTCCCTTATAAGTGATGGGACATATAACTTAAACTTGAATAAAACAGACCTTTCACTCTCAAATAGATAAACCTAAAAGACCAAAATACCCTTGTTTTGTGAACTCTAACAGAAAGAAAGAAAAGAGAAGGTTTGTGCAAAGAAGAGAAAAGGAGAGAAGTTAAAGAGAATAGTGAGAAGCCAAAAATTAGGTCTGGCCGCCTTTCATTAGCTTATATACTCATAAATAAAACTAAATACAAAGGCAATTATGCCCTTAGTAAGTCAGCTACTTGTAAAACTGAGCAAACACTCTTAGTTTAAACATAAATTAATGGGCTTTGGGCCCAATAATTCTCTAACTATGCTTTGTAAATAAAAACAAATGTTTTCAGCCCAAAACTCAACACTCCCCCTCAAGTTGGGAATAGATGTCACACATTCCCCACTTGTGTAGATCATGCTCCAACTTGTTTCTTGCAACACCTTTTATAAGAACATCAGCATGCTGCAAGTCAGATGCAACATATGGTAAGCACACTTCTCCAAATATCACCCTTTCCCTTATAAAGTGTCTATCCATTTCTATATGCTTTGTCCTATCATGCTGAACTGGATTGTGGGCAATGTTAATTGCTACTTGATTGTCATAGTACAACATCACAACATCATAGGTTCTTTAGCCTCAACTCTAATCTCCCTTAACATAGATTAGACCCAGAGGAGCTTTGAAACACCATGTGCCATGGCTCTGTATTCAACTTCTACACTTGACCTTGTTACAACTGATTGTTTCTTACTCTTTCGTGAAACTATATTGCCTCCAACAAGAGTACAAACTCCTAATGTAGATCTCCTATCATCTAGGCACCCTGCCCAATCAGCATTTGTGTAAGCCTCTAACTTCAAATGTCCATGGTCAGCAAATAGTATACCTCTACCTGGGTGTCCCTTTAAATAGGAAAAGTATCCTGTCAATGATCTCCCAATACTGAACTCGTAGGGCATGCATGTATTGGCTCACCACACTCACTTCATAAGGGATATCTGATTGTGTCATACATAAGTATAGAAACCGGCCCACCAATCTCTAATACCTTATAACATCCTTCACCAACTCACCTTCTGAAGCATTTATCTTGTGGATTTGATCAATAGGTGTATAAATTGCCCTTGCCCCAAGTTTTCCTATCTCCTATGGTAAGTCCAAAACATACTTCCTCTGTGAGATGAAAATCCCATGCTTGGACCTTGCCACCTCAATGCCCAAAAAATACTTCAGCTTCTCAAGATCCTTAATAACAAACTCTTTGTGTAGGTTCTTCTTCAAGGTATCAATCTCACTCACTTCATTTCTTGCGACCACAATGTCATCCACATACACTATCAGTACTAACACTAGTGACCCCCTACAATATTCTTCAAGGTGAAGAAGTGTGTCTTCCTTGGGTATGTAGGAAATCATAAGAGGTATTGTTGTTATGATCTAGTCTTTGTGTAGGTTCTTCTTCGCCTGAGGGTCCAGCTTTAAGTGGTGAGGACCAAGAATATTGCAGAGAGATTGGGCCGAATGGGCCCTAGTAACTATTCTTTTATTGTGTTATTTATTTGTTTGTTAATGGGCCTGTTACTTCTTTTTATAAGCTTACTTTAAGTTCTTGCTTAGCTGGCCGCCCACTTAAGGGCATACTTGTTATTAACTTAGTGAATGAAGATTAACAAAAGGATTAGAGAGGGAAGAGAGGAGATTATCGAACTCTTCTTCTTCTCCCTCTTCTTTTCTCCATCTTCTTCCTTTGTGCTACTGTCTTCTACCTTTCTTCTACTTTTCTCTCTAATTTTAATTGTAGAGAAGATGGGCCGAGTGGCCCATAGGCTGTTTATTCTTCTTGTTATTTTGGGCCCATCCTGTCAATGTTAAGTTATTTTTTAAGTTCTTTGTAAATTCTGCCCAACTAAGGGCCTCCTTGTAATTACTCAAAAATATCTAATAAAACAGTGTTAGAGGGCTGAGATAGAGACTGTTCGAAAACTCTTCTCAGAACCCTCATTGCCGAAACACACAAGTCTCCTCTCCCATCTTCAGTTTCAACATGGTATTAGAGCATATCTGAACTTGAACGTCCTAGGGCTGGAGGCTTAGTCACGTACTGCCTGATTCTTGGAGGTCATTGGACAAGCCCAAGACTAGAATCTCTTGGAGAAGGGGTTCGGTGACCAGGAAGAATCAGAGAAAAAGAAAAAAGGGAAGGGGAACAGCTCGGTTCTGTTTTTGAAGCTCGACTGTGTTTGGACTGCTGAAGCTCGAATTGTAAGTTGTGCTCAGTTTTCTGGTTCTGTTTTGCATTACCTTCGACTGTGTTTAGACTGTTGAAGTGTTCGAAAATCCTAGCTGTTCTGTACTACCTTCAACTGCATTAAATCTGGTTTAACCCAGAAATTTCTGGGCTGTTTTTCTCTTCTTCTTGGACTGTTAAAACCTGCCGAAATATCCTTGTAACAAGGTTATGTATTGTTACTCTTGTTTGGCTGTCTTTAGAGGGCTGTACGAACAGTTTTTTGGGTCTATTCTCTTCTTTGACAGTGGGGTTGTCTCTATTGCCCACATTGTGTTTGTGAAAAGGCCTATTCAGCAATACCGATTGGTACTTACTCTTCTTGGCTGAGTGTACAACCTTGAGAAGGTATTTCGGCTAAGTGCACAGTGCCTAGGAGTTTCTGATTTCTTCTTGAAGCCTGAACTCAGTGTGTTGCCTCCTTGTGGTCGGATGAACTCAGTGTGTTGTCTCCTTGTGGTCGGCTGAATTCAGTTATTGCTTGTTCTTATCCAGCATACTTGTAGAAGTCATCTGAAATCATATTTGGAGTGTTTACATGATGTACTCCTCAGAGTTTGAAAACAAAAGTGGTGCTGAATATGGATTGGGTCAGGGGACTCCAAGTGATTCCTTATTGACTGTGACCATGGTTAAGCCAGATGGAACTAACTATCTGGCATGGTCACAATCAGTAAAGGTTCATGTTTGTAGTAGAGGAAAGTGGGGGTTCATTTCCGAGAGTAAGAAGGCTCCCCCAGAAGATGATCCATCCTACGAGAAGTGGATGCAAGAAAATTACACTATCATTGGGTGGTTTGTGAACTCAATGCAGCCACAGATCAGCCAGCACTATCTATGGATGAATTCAGCAAAGGAAATATGGGATAGTGTTGCTGAAACCTATTCCCAAAAACTAAATGTGGCTAGAGCCTATTAGTTGAGAAGTGATGTGAAGAATCTAAGACAGGGGGAGAAACCATTATCTGTATACTTCTCAACTTTGAAGTCTTTGTGGCAAGAAATAGACTTGATAGAATCTGTAACCTGGGACACCACCAATGATGCAGAGACCTATAGGAAACTGGTTGAAAGAAACAGGGTAATTGAGTTCTTAACTGGACTAAACCCGGAATATGATATCACAAAACAGAACATTCTTTCCAAGGAGTGTGTATCTTTGTCACAAGCTTATGCATTGGTGAGTAGTGAAGAGAGCAGAAGGGTTGTACAGGTTCAAGGGGCTGATATTAATGATCACTTTGCCAATATGGGGATTAAACCTAAAGGGAATGTTGGAACTTCTAGTGGCACAAGAAAGAAAGAAGTTGTATGTGAGTACTGCAAGAGGTCGAAGCACACCAAAGACAAGTGCTGGAAGTTACATCCTAATCTTGTTCCCATCAGGTTTCGGAAAAAATATGATAGTAAAAGATCAGGAAGTGCAAATGTAGCTACCGGGCCAGATAGTGAAGAGATGTCTGCTTCTGCACAGTTGGCAGCCATGAGAGCAGAATATGAAAAGTTTGGGAAGATGATCAGCCAGCTGAGTGATGTGACCTCTGCTACCGACCCTTCAGGAAAATCTACTACTTCAGCATTTGCTCATTCAGGTATAAGGGCTTCTGCTAATCATGCTACTTCTTCAGGTAATCTCAAGATCCCATGGATTATTGACTCAGGTGCTTCTGACCATATGACCAATCTGTCTACCTTGTTTGTTTCATATGACTTACTTCCTGGACGTGATAAAATCACTTTAGCTGATGGTTCACTTGCCCCTATCTCTGGTAAGGGAACCATCAAGGCTACAGATTCCTTGTACCTTCCTTCTGCCCTTCATGTACCTAAACTAAATACAAATTTGTTGTCTGTGAGCAGTTTAACCAAGTCACTAAACTGTTGTGTAACCTTTTTTCCTTCCTACTGTGTTTTTCAGGATCTGGAGTCTCAGAAGGTGATTGGGAGTGGCCATGAGGCGAACGGAATATACCTGCTTGATACTCCGGGACAATGCACTGATCATCTTGGGAATATTGCTCTTGGATCTGTCTCTTCAGAGTCTGTTAGTCAGATTATGTTGTGTCATTGCCGTTTTGGTCATCTGTCTTTTTTGGCTTTGAGTCATCTATTTCCTGAACTGTTTAAGGGAATTAGTCTATCAAGTCTTCATTGTGAGTCTTGTGAATTGTCAAAGCATTGTAGAAGCAAGTATCCTTTGAGAAATAAAAGATCTTCTGTTCCTTTTAATATTGTGCATTCTGATGTGTGGGGGCCTTACCACTTACCCTCCATTGGTGGCTACAAATATTTTATCCTGTTTATTGATGACTTTTCACGATTCACTTGGATATTCCTGATGAAATCCCGTGATGAAGTCCCAAGACTAGTAAAACAATTCCATGAATTTGTTCTAACCCAATTTGATTCCAGGATTAAAATCTTCAGATCAGACAATGCAAAAGAATACTTTGAGAAAAACCTATCCTGCTATCTTTCTGACATGGGGGTTATTCATCAAAGCTCATGTGCTAGGACCCCAGAACAGAATGGGGTTGTTGAGAGGAAAAACAGGCATATTGTTGAGGTTGCAAGAAGTATCTTATTTGCCCCACATGTTCCTACCAGGTTTTGGGGTGATGCTGTACTTACTGCTACCTATCTCATAAACCGCATACCATCCAGGGTTTTGGGTTTTAAGTCTCCCTTCACTATTCTTCATCCAGACAAAGATCTTTTTCCTATTCCTATTCGTGTCTTTGGCTGCACCTGTTATGTACATGTTCCAAGTGTCCAAAGGCATAAATTTGAACCCAAAGCCCAAAAGTGTATCTTCCTTGGTTATTCCCCCAAACAGAAGGGTTATTGTTGTTTTGATCCAAAGTCTGGCAATCGGTATGTCTCAATGGATGTCACCTTTGATGAGTCTTCCCCTTTTTATGGTTCCTCTCCAAAAGGACATTGTCCATAGGGGGAGAATTTGACACAGGTGTTTGCTCTTCCTCTTCCTGTCCCTGTTGAGTCCCTTGATGTGTCTGCCTCTCCCTCAAATGAATCAAGGTTGGATCAGTCGTTCCATTCTCCTTGTCCTAGTACCCTACCTCCTCGTCCTGTCCTCAATCCCAAGGTGTATCAAAGGCAAAGATCCAGAAATGTGCAGGTTGTTTCTCCTACAACACATGAGCCTCCTACACTTCCAGTCACAGAAGAGACAACAGGTACTGGTTCAGCACCTTTGATTCATCCTTCCCTGACCTTGATATTCCCATTGCTGTTAGAAAAGGAAAACGGAAGTGCACTGCACATTGCATTTCCAAGCACCTTTCTTACAGTTTGCTTTCACCTTCATACTTTGCCTATCTCTCTTCTGTTGCTTCTCATCCTATTCCCAGGTCTGTGTCAGAAGCTCTTAAGATTCCAGAATGGAGGGATGCTATGAAATCTGAAATAGATGCCCTACACAAGAATGACACATGGGAAGTGATGGATTTGCCTGAAGGGAAGGATCCTGTTGGTTGCAAGTGGGTCTTTACTATCAAATACAGAGTTGATGGTACCATTGAAAGGTACAAGGCCAGGCTGGTTGCAAAAGGCTATACACAGACATATGGGATTGATTATTTAGAGACTTTTGCACCTGTTGCCAAGATGACATCTGTGAGGGTTCTTCTATCTTTAGCTGCTCACTTTGACTGGCCCCTTTATCAATTGGATGTGAAGAATGCATTTCTGAATGGTGAATTACATGAGGAGGTTTACATATCTCTTCCTCCAGGGATGTATGGAACTGATATAAAAGGGAAGGTATGCAGGCTGAAGAAATCTCTTTATGGACTAAAACAGTCCCCTAGAGCATGGCTTGAGAGATTTAGAACAGCACTTGTTAACTTTGGTTATGTGCAGACACAGTCCGATCATACTCTTTTTGTGAAGAGGAGTGGACCTCTGGCAGTATACCTCATTGTGTATGTAGATGATATTGTAGTGACGGGTAATGATGCCTCTGGAATTCAAGATCTAAAATCTTTTCTCCATACAGAGTTTGAGATTAAAGATTTGGGGGAATTAAGATACTTTCTTGGCATAGAAGTGGCTCAATCCAAGGATGGGAATCTTATCTTCCAAAGAAAGTATATTCTTGACTTGCTCTCTGAAATTGGAAAGATGGGTGCTAGACCAGCTGCTACTCCTATTGATATGAATCATAAACTCTCAGCCTCAGAAGGGACATTGTTAGAAGACAAAGGAATCTTTCAGAGACTTCTTGGGAAACTTTTGTATCTATGCATGACTTGGCCAGATATTGCATATGCAGTCAGTTGCATTAGCCAATTCATGCATGCTCTTCGAGACACTCATTTGGCAGCTGCAGAGAGAATCCTAAGTTATTTGAAGGGCTCCCCAGGAAAGGGTATTCTGTTTACCAAGCATGGTCATATGAAACTTGAAGCTTACACCGATGCTGACTGGGCCGGGAACATTGATGACTAAAGATCTACATCTGGGTATTGCAGCTTGGTAGCTGGTAATGTTGTTTCTTGGAGAAGCAAGAAACAATCGATTGTTGCTCGGTCTTCTGTTGAAGCAGAATACAGGGCCATGGCACATGGGGTTTCTGAATTATTATGGCTAAAATCTTTGATGGAAGAACTTGGAGTTGAATATGACAAGCCAATGATGTTATACTGTGATAATCAGGCTGCCATCAACATTGCTCACAACCCAGTGCAACATGATAGGACCAAGCATATTGAAGTTGATCGACACTTCATTAGGGAAAGGGTTTTTTCAGGTGAAGTGTGTCTTCCTTTCATCACATCTGAAGGACAGTTGGCAGATTTTCTTACCAAAGGCATTCCAAGGCAAAACTTCAACATGATACGAGCAAGCTTGGCATGATTGACATCTATGCTCAGCTTGAGGGGGAGTGTAGAGAAGATGGGCCGAATGGCCCATAGGTTTTTTATTCTTCTTGTTATTTTGGGCCCATCCTGTCAATGTTAAGTTATTTTTTAAGTTCTTTGTAAATTCTGCCCAACTAAGGGCCTCCTTGTAATTACTCAAAAATATCTAATAAAACAGTGTTAGAAGGTTGAGATAGAGACTGTTCGAAAACTCTTCTCAGAACCCTCATTGCCGAAACACACAAGTCTCCTCTCCTATCTTCAGTTTCAACATTAATCAAGTTTATATCAATTTTAGAGGACTGATTTACTTCTTGGTATCAAAGCAGGTTTCTCCCTTCTCTTTTTTTTTTTCTCTTTTCCTATATACCCTTCGATTAGGAGAGTGTATGGAGAGATAACTTCTCTATAGTTTAGAGGATCTTTTGCCTAGTTGGTAGAGGGTTTGGAGAGTTGAAGTCTGGCCAAAAACATCCAAGAAGTGATGTATTTTCTCTGCCCAAAACCCTATCCGATTAGAGAGTTTTGAAGTTACAGGTAAAGGAGAAGCTTTTGGTGTGGCGCTCAATGTTTGGGAGGTGTATTTTGACTTCTAGAATGCAGTTAAGTCTTGAAAGAGGTTGGGAAGCTCTGGTAGGAATGGTTGCATCTTCTCTCTTTCTCCCTGACAACCGAGTGTAGTGAAACCCTAGCTGTCAAGTACCTGGGTACTGTTTTGACTTCAATTAAGTTTATAAAGACTAAATCTAGTTTTTTTAATTTCCATTTGAGCAATGGAGCAATATGGAAGTGAGTTCAAGCAGATACTGGTATCCAGGCTTGGCTCGATAGATTCCGTTTTGATTAGTGTGACCACAATTAAGTTGGATGGAACCAATTACCTAGCTTGGGCACAATCTATACGAATTTATATTTGTAGTAGAGGTAAATTAGTGTATCTCATAGGCAATAAGGTGAAATCCGAAGAGACAAACCCTGCATTTGAGAAATGGATGCAAGAGAACTATATAGTAATCGGATGGTTGGTCAACTCTATGCAGCTCCATATAAGTCAGCATTATCTTTGGATGTTTTTAGCTAAGGAGATCTGAGACAATGTTTTCAGCTTGTTTGTTGTATTGTGATAACCAAGCGACCATTAACATTGCTCATAACCCAATACAGCATGATAGAACCAAAAACATTGAAGTTGACAGACATTTCATATGGGAGAAAGTTGCCTCTCAAGAACTATGCCTTCCTTATTTTTCCTCTAATATGCAGCTTGCTAATCTTTTCACCAAGGAAGTCAACAAAATCAAGCTTGAGACAGATTTAAGCAAGTTGAGAATGACAAATATCTTTTCCCAACTTGAGGGGGAGTGTAGAGAAAATGATTGACCAACATATGGTCCCTCTTCTTCATTATTTCTTGATGATATTTTACTGATTATATTATTGTTAGCATGTGTTTTACTGTTATTACTAGTGATAGGGGCATTCCTATCATTGTACCTCTTTTTATTGTAAAACTAATATAAATATTTCCTTTGTCGTTTCTTATTACTCCTCCAATTCCAAATATACTTGGGTCTCTCTCTCTCTCTCTCTCTCTCTCTCTCTCTCTCTCTCTCGTTGGGATAAAAGTGATCTCAGATCTGAGATCTTAGTCTGCTCTACAACTTCTTAAAACATGAACGAGTCAACAATTTGACTGCCTGGGTCAGCGGTTCTCTAACCAAGTCAACATTTTTTGGCCCAATAACGGGTTAAGGGTGAAATGGAACCTGTTGCTAGGACAGTTTCCGGGTTGGACGGTCCAACTGTCCGGATCAACAATGATTTGAAAACACTGAGGAAAAGAGAGTGGAGGGAGTTGGAGACCACCAAGGATTTAAAAAAGGATGCATAAGAGAAAGATCCAACCAAAGGGGTACACAAATGATCACCCCCCTTTGAGAAATCAAAGACCACCCCTTTTAAGATATTTAACAGATTAGATACTTGAGGAATCTCTAGCACCCTAAGATTCCTCCTAAAACCTAGATTCCAATCAAAGCTAGTAGGTGAAGGCAAAGCGTGATAAACTTAGAAACGGATGTCCTTTAACAAGGATAGTGCGTAAAGAGAAAGAAATAAATATTTCAAAGAACTTCCCCTACCCAAAGGTCTTCCCAAAACTTTATGTTATTTCTAGAGGAGAGACAATATCTGATAAGGTTGAGAAACAAAGGATATTATGGATGGATTTCCAAGGAGAGGCAAGTGTATCACTTCACATAAGCCCTACATCCCAATAAATGTTAAATTGTTGATTCTTAAATCATTTCTTACTACTACCTATGCCCTTTTTGGTCTACCTCTAGCCCTTCTAGCTCCTTCAACTTGCAATAGATCAATTCCTCTTATAGGTGATGTTGATGATCTTCTATGCTTGTGATTAAACCATCTTAGTCTACTACTTTATCTAATTTATTCTCATTCATCACCTATTGGAGCTACTCCTATGTTCCTACAAATGACTTCATTTCTGATCCTATCCTTTCTAGTTTTTCCACTGATCCATCTTTGCATACATGTTCCTGACACACTCATATTTTGGACAATCATTCCTGTTATTTATAAAAAATTTAACAAAGAAAATAAAAAGCTCCATGGCCCATTCTAATATTGTTCTCAAATGGATGGCTGATGACTAGAGGGACCCATTAAAAGGGTAGTTGCAATCATACCCCTGATTATTATAGTTGTACCTAATCTGCCCCAAAACCCCCTACTTCTCTCAAAAATATAACAGAAATAATGAAGCAAAAAAATTAAGATCAACTAAAAATCTGCTGCATCAATAGACCCCAAGCTGAAGTCCTTGTTTGACCAGATCCATAGGATGCTAATTCCTTAGCTAAGAAGAGCTGCTTTGTATAAAGTTTCAGCTATTCTGGCACAAAGGCTTTTTGAATAGGTTCTTGTTTCTTCCCTTCTTGTCCCTTGAGTTTTATAGGGTTTTGTTCATCTATGACCCTTGCTGTTTATTTTTATCTCTATAATATTTTCTTTAAAATTTTTGCTATTGTTTGAAAAGGGTTATGAGACTTAATTGTTGGAGTAGATATTTCCAACACAATTCATTTGATGGTTTTATGTTAGAAAATTTGCTCATAAAGGTCAAGTTTTCTTTATCATCTAATGCTCATAGTTCTTATTAAATCAGTTATTTGCTCTTCAGAAAACAAGTTTGCTGTTGGAAGTGGGGCTAAAACTGTGTGTATATGCTACTATGAACAAGATAATAATTGGTAAGTGGTGTTTTCTTTCTTTTTTTTTTCTTGCTAATTATATCCTTATTTTGTTTTCTGTTTCTAGTGTTTTACTAAAGTTCCATTACTTTCCCTCACAGTGCTAACTTCTGGTTATCTTTCTACTTTACAAAATAATAATTTAAATACCCTCATGTTGTTGGAAAATTAATAAATCATTTAGTGTTCTCTATAAACTTTTAAAGTTGATATCCTATTTCTATGGGAGCACTCCTGAATTTCCTGGTAATATTTTTGTTGACTTAATATTTTAATGAGATTATGTGACCTATAAAAAATGTGGTTGAATTGTTGAATTTGTATTTTCTGATGCATCAAATATATATAGAAAAAAAAACAAAGCTTGTATCATATGGTGTAAATGATTAAATGAGGTAAACATTAATATTTATGATCTAAAAGTTGTTTCTAAGTTTGGTATTTATTTACAATGATAACAATTATTTTGTTGATGATTTACTCTTCTCAAGGTGGGTCAGTAAAGTTATCAAGAAACAGCATGATTCTTCTGTGACGAGTGTTGCTTGGCATCCTAATAATGTATGTACCTCCCTACTCAAAGTTCATGTAAATATATTCTTATGAAGATTTTGACTTGTACGTTCTTCATACCAAACATAGTTTTGAAGGTCACATGGTTTCATGAAACTACTTCTTACTAAGCATCAGAACTCTATTATTGATATTCGATCTCTCTTTCTTATAAATAGTTTTCTTAGGTTATTTTAGACCATTAAGTTTTTGTTTTAAATTATTGTTTAAATAAATTTTATATATTTAGCATGCATTTATCCATGGATCAATTTATTTGAAATTAGATAACTCTAAGTACACCTCTCTAAGATTCTTTTAATGTGTGTTAAGTTGGTACCTAAATTTAAGGCCCCAATAAAACATTTTGCAATAGCAGAGGCCAGTCTAACTGTTCAATGTATATGGTCCTAGATTTGGTCAAAACAAAATTGCTTCACCCAAAAGAATTTGGTTAATAGTGTCTAGTTTTTGTTCTAGTAATAATTAACACCAGAGTGAATATATTATAGGGTCTTAATCCTTGGACCAAGATTATAAGTATCAACATTTTATTCATTAGGTGATTTCAAGGGGGATCCAAGGTTTCTATGTAGGCCCATGTTTAAGCAGCAGAACAGGCGCATTGTTGATTTTTCTTATAGGAGTTTGGGTTCATCTAATTAGGAATTTTGGCTAAATTCTGCTCCATAGGTTTGTGAATTTAAATTTGAATTTATGAACCCAGTACTTTGTCTACCAATGTTTGCATTATGATCTTTGGATGATTGAGCATTTACAATTCTTAGTTTTAGGTCTCAATACAAGCATTTATTATATTCTAGGTATTTATTAACTAATATAAACGCAGATCCTTCTTGCAACAACATCTATTGATGGAAAATGCCGAGTTTTCTCCACTTTAATCAAAGGTGTTGATTCAAGGTATGTTATAACTAAGTTGTAGAGGCATATTAGATTCCCTATATTAGGAATCTAACAATCTGTTGGGATATTTTGCACTAACATATCTTTTTTCTTCCTTTTTGGCTAATGTCCAGGGATTCAGGAGCAAGTGTGTCTTCTGATCCAAAATTCGGGGAGGTCTAAAAGCTATATTATCTTCTACATATATTTATTACTGATAAAAATCTCTTCTCTTCAGCATATCAATACATGTATAACAAATTAAATATGTCGAGAGAAAATGATGCCTGTATTATATTCTGTACATTGAATTCAAGCCTGCTATTGTTTAGATAGATGTCTTCTTTATGTGCACTGACATGTCGCTATGCAAATCTTCTCTTTTTCTGTTGCATGTAGATTCATCATTGATGGGAAGGCCTAGATGTGGAAGTTTAGCTTATAACAACCACGGAATCTTTCTCAATCATAAAACTCAGAAGGCCCAGGAAGTATTATAGTAGAAGGCCTTGGAGAAGGGATAAATGCAAATCTCAGCATGAATCGAGTCTTAACACCCAACTGAACCAGAATACATGGTTCTGTTGAATGCATGACTCTGAAAGTACCTCTAAGCCCTGAGGGCCCCAGTTTCCTAAGTGATACTTCCATAAGGGGAACTATCCTATCCCAAAACCTGTGAATGAATCATATTGAGTTAGTGATGATCTGTCATTCTTTGAGAATTGAATTAATTGAAATGCCTTCAAAATAATCTATGGTCAAAATCTTAAGAGTAACTACAAAACACGTGTTGTATTGGGGAAAAGGAAATATTTTTGGTTGAGGAGCTTGTTTTATTAGTAATTTGTATCAAGTTATTTATATCCTTAAAATTCATATTAAACAGACATTGTTTAAGGAAAGTTCCTTTGCTGTTTGAACTTTTTTTTGGGATGGAAGGGGGACTGCTTAATTTGATCTTTTAACATAATTACGTCTCCACATTTAAAGGTTGGGAACTATTATTTTTGTAGTTTAATATCATATTGTATGGATTTATGCATTTACTTATTTTTCCTTTTCTTCATTTTACTCTGTTGATGCAGGAAATCATTCAGCTTGATCTCTCATTTTGCTGGACATTTGGTGTAAAGTGGTCTCCTAGTGGCAATACCTTAGCTTATGTAGGTCAGAAAATATTATCCCATGCAGCTCTTTTATGAGGGGGAAATCATTGAAACACATTTGTAATGCTCCATTGAAACACATTTGGTGTTCCCAGGAGCAAAATATATTTTCCTTTTTGTTCCCCAAACACCAGAATTGTTCCAATAGGACAATTCCAACATGACCTACATTTCCTGCATTTATTTGAATCAATTATAAATTATAGGAAACACTCTCCACATATATGCAAGGAATATTTTAGTATTCTTTGAATTCTTCCCGGGATTTTCTATGATTCCATTTTACATATGCTCAAGTTGAATTGGACTTTTCCTTTTCGATACCTAAGTATTCTTTGAATTCTTCCTGGGTTTTCATCTCCATTGTCTGCACATGCCAAAGTTTCTGCAATTAGATCTACATGTTCTATAGATGCTTAAACTTGATTATAAACTTCTAGTACAAAATAAGTATATGAAAACAACAATTTCTTGATCAGACTACCATTTGTATCACTTTTCAGGTCACAATTCTATGATCTACTTTGTTGGTGATTTTGGCCCTTCTCCTTTCACCCAAAATGTAGCATTCCGTGATTTACCTCTCCGTGATGTGGGTCAGAATCCTCTCTTGTTAGCATTACATTTTTGAATGTTCTACTCAAGTATATCTAGTTCTTGTTACCGTTCAAATTGATTCAGTTCACTGCAGTTTGTCTTAGCACTTACATGGGCTTCTGTCCCAGGTCCTATTTCTTTCTGAGAGAATATTAATAGGTGTTGGCTTTAGTTGTAAACCCATGGTTTTCTCAGCAGATGAAACTGGTATATGGTATGCCATCTTCATATTAAATCCATTACTATATATGTTGGGAAATTAATTCTTTTAATGTATTTCTATTTATTGATGAAACTAGCAAAGCATTAAATGTATTGTTATTCATTGCTACTAAAATGCATGTGCCAACCTGCTTCTAGGGATATATAGTTAAAGTAGTAGTGTATCTCATTAACAAACTTCCTTCACAGACATTTCTCCTTCAATCACCTCACTAATTTCTTTCCCATAATGACCCCATGTTCTATCTTCCTCTTAGAGTCTTTGGTTATAGTTGTTTTGTTCATGACATGAGTCTTTCTCATCTCAAACTTGACCCTAAATCTATTAAGTGTGCTTTTTTGGGTTATTCTCCAGTCCAAAGGGGGTACAAGTGCTTTGATCCCCACTCTAGCTAAGAGTATGTATCTATGGATGTCACATTCCTTGAGTCTACTCCGTATTTCTAGCCCACTTATCAATTTCTTCAAGGGGAGAGTGTTAGTAAAGATTGGACTCTTTTTTGTTTCCTTGTTCCTCTCTCTATGGACATTCCGAATCCATCCTCCTCCCTTTCCAATTGTAGTAACATTGTACTAGTATTCTTGGTCCTTCCCCTCCCCCTATTCCTCAGCAATAGTCCTGACAATAGTGGTTTATAAGGTGCAAAGGGAAGGTTAGACTTAAGGTTAAATGTCCACAACAATCTAATTACCCACCTCAAGGTAATTCTAAAAACAAACCTGAACTTCCTATTCATATTGTTATTCAGCTTGATATCTCACAGTCTGATCTTGACCTTCCCATTATAATTCAAAAAGGAAAAATTAAATGCATTGCCTACCTCATCACTAACTATGTTTCTTATGATTCCTCATCACTACAATGCATTGTCTACAAGTAGGTGTATTCTATAAAACACCAGGCTGATTTATCAATTGAAAGATATAAAGCTATGTTGGTAGCAAAAGGGTACACCCAAACATATGGGATTGGCTATCAGGAGACCTTTGCCCCCATAGCCAAAATTAACTCTATTTGAGTCATTATGTCTCTTGTTGCTCGTTGCTCATGTATTTTATACTAGATGTTTGTAAAGAATACCTTCCTTAATGGAGATCTTCAACAGAAGGTCTATATGAATCTTCCCCTAGGGCTAAGCTTCCCTAACAGTGAGGGGAAGGTTTGCTATCTAAAAAAATCTCTTTATGGTCTTAAGTAGTCTCCTAGAGCCTAATTTGACAAATTCAGACAAGTTGATCTTAGAATCGGGTTCAAACAATCACAAGCAAATCATACTCTTTTCATAAGAAGGGTTAATGGCCTAGTGACTCTGTTGATAGTGTATGTTGATGATATTGTTGTCAATGGAGATGAATACTCTAAGATAAACCAACTATAGGTATTTCTTACTTCTAAATTTGAGATCAAAGATCTCAGGAATCTCAAATACTTTCTTGGAATTGAAGTGGCAAGGTCAAAGGAAGGGATTTTCATTTCGCAGAGAAAGTATGTCCTTGATCTCCTTCATGGGGTTGCAAAGGTAGGGTGCAAGCTAATTGAAACTCCCATTTGACCCCAACCATAAACTGCGTGCTAATGATGGGGAGTCATTCTTCTAGACAAGGATGTCTACTAGAGACTTATTGGTCGGCATCTCTACTTGTGCTTGACCCAGCCTAGTATATCCTATGTTGTAAGCATGGTTAGTCAATAAATGCATAATCCCAGAACTTTACATATGCAATCTATTGATAGGATTCTTACCTACCTAAAGGGGTGTTCAGGCAAAGGAATGTTGCACTCCAACCTTGGACATCTCAAGGTCGAGGCTTATACTGATGCTAATTGGGAAAATTCTATAAATGATAGGAGATCCACCTTTAGTTACTATATACTAGTGAGAGGTAATGTTGTATCTTGGAGAAGTAAAAAACAATCTATTATAGCCTAACCTAGTGTTGAAGTCGAATATGGCTAAATATACTAGTGGCAGGTAATGTTGTATCTTGGAGGTAATGTTGTTCTATGGCTCATGGTGTGTCAGAATTACTATGGCTGAAGACCTTGTTATCTAAGATTGGAATCCAATCTGAAGCCCCAATGAGACTATAATGTGATAACCGAGCTGTTATAAACATTGCCCATAATCCTGTTCAACGTGACCGCACAAAGCACATTGAGGTTGACAGACACTTCATTAGAAAAAAGATATCCAATGGAGAAATATCTGTGCCATTTTCCAAGTTTTTAAAGATTAACTTGTTGATTGTTTTACCAAGGGTCTCCAGGTCTCCACAAGCTGAAACTTGATAGAAACCCAAGCAAGCTAGGCATGACAGACATCTATGCTCAACTTAAGAGGGAGCATTGAGAATATGTATTGTGCATAGGAGCATTATTGTCTTTATATCTGATAGAATTCAGGTCTGCCTTAGAGTTTGGCCTGACTGAGTTCAGTTATGTAGAAGAAGAAAAAGGTGATAAAGAGAGAGAGAGAGAGAGAGAGAAAGAGAGAAGAGAGAATTCTGGTTCGAACTGAAAGAGTCAACTTTACTTCTCCCAGTCGGCCAGTAAGTGTTTATATTATTATTAAAATATAATTGAAAAGACCTATGTGCCCTTACTTAAGTTAAGAGCACTTGTTCCAACACAACATTACAGATCAGCAACATAAATCAAGGTATAAAGACAGAAATGCCCCTACGCTAGCACTCCCCCTCAAGCTGATGAGTATATATCATATACACCCAGCTTGTAACATATGTAGTCCGTTCTTCCCCGACTCAAGCCTTTTGTAAACAAGTCAGCCCACTGATTTCCTGTATTAACATGTGTAGTGTCTAGCTCTCCATTCAGCACCTTCTCCCTCACAAAGTGACTGTCAACCTCAATGTGCTTTGTTCTTTCACGAAACACTGGATTAGAGGAGATATGAACTGCAGCCTAATTATCACAATAGAGCTTCATTGGAGTGTTAATGTTGTACCCTACTTCCTGTAGAAGGTTCCTTAGCCACACTAATTCACAAGCGGTGTGCGCCATAGCCCTATATTCTGCTTCTGCACTGCTTCTTGCCACAACCGTCTGCTTCTTACTTTTCTATGTCACCAGGTTACCTCCCAGAAACGTGCAATAACCTATAGTAGACCGCCTATCAGACATAGAACCGGCCCAATCAGCATCAGAATACCCTTCTATTTCAAGTTTTCCCCCACTCTTGTATATCAGACCGCGACCCGGAGCCCCTTTTAGATACTTCACAATTCTCAGAACTACATTCCAATGAGGAATCAGAGGTTTTTGCATGAACTGGCTTACCACACTAACTGCAAATGAGATGTTTAGTCTGGTAATGGTTAGGTAGTTCAGTTTGCCCACAAGTTGTCGGTATCTGCCAGGGTCTTCAAACACTTCACCCATATCACTGCTTAGCTTGGTATTTGTGTCCATGGGTGTTTCAGCTGGTTTGGCACCCAACAGGCCTGTTTCTTCCAGCAAATCAAGCACATACTTTCTCTGGCACAGGTTAATCCCATACTTGGATCTCGCTACCTCTATCCCCAAGAAGTATTTTAGTTTACCCAGATCCTTTGTTTGAAAGTGATCCTGCAGATAAGTCTTCAGCCTGTCAATACCAATGTTATCATTCCCAGTAATAACAATATCATCTACATACACCACCAATAGTATTTTTCCTCCCAGAGAGTCATGACTAAATACAGAATGGTCAACTTTGCACTGTTTCATACCAAACTTCGTTACCACCTCACTAAACCTACCAAACCATGCTCAAGGAGACTGTTTAAGCACATATATAGCCTTCCTTAGTCTGCACACCTTACCATCCTCCCCCTGAGCAACAAACCCCGGAGGCTGCTCCATGTAGACCTCCTCGAGTAAGTCACCATGCAAAAAGGCATTCTTGATATCAAGCTGATATAGTGGCCACTCATACATGGCTGCAAGAGAGATCACAACACGAACTGACCCTATCTTAGCAACCGGTAAGAAGGCCTTTGTGTAGTCAATACCATAGGTTTGGAAGTACCCTTTTGCAACTAATCGCGCTTTCAGGCGTTCAACACTACCATCAGGCAGATACTTAACCGTATAAACCCATTTACAACCAACAGCTTGCTTCCCAGGAGCAAGAGCAGTGAGGTCCCAAGTATGACTATGATGAAGGGTTGAGAGTTCTTCTTCCATGGCATGGCACCACCCTGGAGAGGCAAGGGCTTCCTGGACATCTTTAGGAACAATAACTGATGATAACAAGGTAACAAACTTGCGATGGGAAGCGGAAAGGTGAGTAAGAGAAACATAATTAGAAATGGGATGAAGGGTGCAAGTACGTTTACCTTTCTGCAAAGCAATGGGTAGATCAATCTCAGATGCTAAGTGCGGGTCTGGTGCCAGATCCGTCGATGGAGATGTAGCCGGTGGAGTAGTAGCTGGTGCACGTGGACGATGTGTATACACATGACAGATAGGTGGGCGTTCAATAGGTGGTGGCACCGGAGACAAGGATTTGGTCACGATTGGAACAAAGGGAGGAGGATCGACAACGGGAAGTGGAAGAGGAGGAGGTGATGAGGAGGAAGAAGCATCACCAGACCGCAAAAAGAACGGAGTAGACTCAAAGAAACTGACATCAGCACACACAAAGGATTCGAGAACCAGGATGGTAACACCTATACCCTTTATGGGTCCGAGAATAGCCAAGGAAGATGCACTTGAGAGAACGGGCATCGAACTTGTCATTCCCGGGACCCAGATTATGGACGAAGCAGACACACCCAAAAACTCTCAACGTAAGAAGGAACGGAGACAAAGTGAGAAACAAGACCTGAAACGGAGAATGACCATCAAGGATGAACGTGGGCATCTGATTAATCAGAAAACAAGAGGTAAGCACTGCATCACTCAAAAAAGGTTTGGGAACATGCATGTGATGCATTAGGGATCTTGCTGTTTCAAGGAGATGGCAATTCTTTCTCTCAGCCACCCCGTTTTGTTGTGGGGTGTAGGTACACGAGGTCTAATGCATAATGCCGTGTTGGTCCAGGTATTCCTGAAATGATGAGGATAAATATTCGCGGCCATTATCTGAACGAAAAACTTTGATGTGGGTACCAAACTGGTTACGAATCTCAGCCTAAAATTTTTGAAAAATGGTAAATGTTGAAGTTTGACCTGCCCTACAATTCTGTCTTGTTCGTTGACTGTAAAGTAAAGTAAACAGCAAGTAGGAGAAGAAAGAAGAAGAGAGAAAGGAGAGGAATGAGAGAAAGGCTGTTCGAATTAGAGAAAGATAATCTCCCTAGATTCGGCCAGACCTGTTATTATATTATTAACTTGATGGAAAAGACTTAAGTGCCCTTCTTTAAGTAAGAAGCACTCGAACTAACATAACAGTACACATCAACATTCTCAACAAGTACAAAGACCAAAATACCCCTTCACTAACACCACTAACACTCCCCCTCAAGCTGGTGAGTATATATCATATAATCCCAGGTTGTTACATATGTAGTCCACTCTCCCCCGACTCAAACCTTTTGTAAACAAGTATGCCCACTGGTTTCCCGTACTAACATATGCAGTTTCTATCACCCCATTCAGCACCTTCTCTCTCACAAAATGACAGTCAACTTCGATGTGCTTGGTTCTTTCATGAAACACTAGATTGGAAGAGATATGAACTGCTACCTGATTGACACAATAGAGCTTCATTGGAGTACTGATGTCATATCCTATCTCCTGTAGAAGGTTCCTCAGCCACACTAATTCACAAGCAGTATGTGCCATGGCCCTATATTCTGCTTATGCATTGCTTCTTGCCACAACTGTTTGCTTCTTAATTTTCCACGTTACCAGGTTACCCCCCAAAAAGGTGCAATAGCCTGTGGTGGATCGTCTGTCAGACATAGAACCTGCCCAATCAGCATCGGTGTATCCTTCTACTACCAGTTTTCCACCACTCCTATACAGTAAACCACAACTAGGAGCTCCTTTCAGATACCTCACAATCCTTAGCATTGCATTCCAATGTGGGACCAAAGGTTTCTGCATGAACTGACTCACCACACTAACCGCAAATGAAATATCTGGCCGTGTAATGGTTAGATAGTTTAGTTTGCCTACAAGTCGTCGATATCTGCCAGAGTCTTCAAATACTTCACCTATATCACTACTCAGCCTCGCATTTGTTTCCATAGGTGTCTCAGCCGGTTTAGTACCCAACAACCCTGTTTCTTCCAATAAATCGAGCACATATTTCCTCTGACACAAATTAATGCCATGCTTAGATCTTGCTACCTCTATGCCCAAAAAGTATTTCAACTTGCCAAGGTCCTTTGTCTGAAAGTGTTCCTGTAGGAATGCCTTCAATCTGTCAATGCCCATTTTATCATTCCCAATCACAACGATATCATCCACATACACCACCAATATTATTTTGCCTGCTGAAGAGTCAAAACTGAAGACAGAGTGATCAACTTGGCACTGTTTCATACCAAACTTCTTGACCACCTCACTGAACCTACCAAACCATGCTCAAGGGGACTGTTTAAGTCCATAAATAGCCTTCTTAAGTCTGCATACCTTACCATCCTCCCCCTGAGCAACAAACCCTGGTGGTTGCTCCATGTAGACCTCCTCGAGCAAATCACCATGCAAAAAGGCATTTTTGATATCTAGCTGATGGAGAGGCCAATCATACATAGCTGCAAGGGAGATGACGACACGAACTGACCCTATCTTAGCAACCGGGGAGAATGTCTCTATGTAGTCAATGCCATAGGTTTGGGAGTACCCTTTGGCAACCAGCTGCGCATTCAGGCGCTCAACACGACCATCTGGCAAGTACTTGACACTATACACCCACTTACAACCGACAGCCTGCTTCCCAAGAGGAAGAGCGGTGAGATCCCAAGTGTGATTATGATGCAGAGCAGAGAGCTCTTCTTCCATAGCATGGCACCACTCTGGAGAGGTAAGGGCTTCCTGGACATCCTTAGGAACAACCACGGAGGATAACAAAGAGATGAACTGGCGATGGGAGGCGAAGAGGTGGGTAAGTGAATCAAAATTGGAAATAGGGTGAAGGGTGCAAGTACGTTTACCTTTCCAGAAGGCAATAGGAAGATCTAGGTCGGAGGCTGGTGTCGGAGCTGGAGTTGGATCTGTCGACAGTGAGGAAGTTGGAGGAGCTGTAGCCGGTACACGTGGGCGATGTGTATACACGTGATGGATGGGTGGGCAGTCAACCGACGGTGGCACCGGAGGCAAGGACGTAGGCATGACTGGAACCAAAGGAGGTGGATCAGCCACGGGAAGAGGAAGAGGAGGTGGTGATGAGGAGGAAGCAGCAGCACTGGACCCGACGAAGAACAGAGTAGACTCGAAGAATGTAGCATCAGCACATACCAAGGAACGACGAGAACTGGGATGATAACACTTGTACCCTTTCTGAGTTTGGGAATAGCAAAGGAAGATACACTTCAGGGAACGTGCATCTAACTTGTCAGTCCCGGGACCCAGATTATGAGCGAAGCAGACACACCCAAATACCCGAGGAGGAAGCGGAAACGGAGACATGCTGGGGAATAAGACACTAAAAGGGGAACGACCATCAAGGATAGACGTGGGCATCCGATTAATTAAGAAACAAGAGGTGAGCATTGCATCACTCTAAAAGGTTTTGGGAACATTCATGTGGTGCATGAGGGAGCGTGCCGTTTCTACAAGATGGCAGTTCTTTCTCTCAACCACCCCATATTTTGTTGCGGAGTGTAAGTACATGAAGTTTGGTGTACAATGCCATGTTGCCCCAAGTATTCTTGAAAAGATGAAGACAAGTATTCACGTCCATTATCAGAATGGAAAATTTTGATGTGAACGCCAAATTGATTGCAGATCTCAGCATAAAATTTTTGGAAGATGGCAAATAATTCACTTCTTTCTTTCATTAAATAGAGCCACGTCATTCTTGAACAGTCATCAACAAAAATAACAAAATATCGGTATCCATTATATGAAATCACTTTATAAGGACCCCAAACATCTGAATGAATTAAAGAAAAAAGACTCAACACACGGTTATCAACCCTAGAACGAAAGGGAACACGATGGTGTTTCCCAAATTGACACGACTCATAATCTAAAACAGAAAGTTGACTCAATGAAGGGACTAAGGACTGCAACACTTTCAACGAAGGGTGACCAAATCTACAATGCCACTGGAGAGGAGAAATGGATGACTGAAGGGCCGTCGACGTTCGTCCACCACCATCAAGATAATACAGTCCACCGGCTTCATGCCCTCCACCAATTTTCATCCCCGTCTTGATATCCTGAAAAACACACATAGAAGGGTAAAAAGTGATGGAGCACTTAAGGGACTTGGTCAGCTTACTAACAGACATAAGATTAAATGGAAGCTTAGGTACATATAAAACAGAGGATAGGGATACAGGGTCTAGGTCAACATTACCAACACCACAGATAGATGATGTGGAGCCATTAGCAAGGGTAACAGATTGTGATGTTGAGCAATGAGTGAGAGATGAAAACACACCTGGAGTTCCCGTCATGTGATCGGAGGCTCCAGAATCAATAATCCAGGGGTTGGGTGTGGATGCCAAACAAGCCATACCTGAGTGTGCAAAGGAAGTTGTGTTCTGCTGCGACTTGGATTGAACAAACCTCTCATACTCATCCCGAGGAACACTCTCCTTGCCTGGGCCATCTGAGGGAGTAGAAGGCATCGGGTCAGCTAACTGGTTCTCCTATCTAGAGCTGAAACTGGTGTCACTAGTCATGGCATGGTTGGCCCACGTCGAGGGAGGACCATGTAAGTCGTAGCAGTAGTTAATGGCATGTCCATCCAATCCACAATGAGTACACTTCCGTGGACCTGAGCCACGTCCTCTACCATGAGCTCCCCCTGAATCTCTGCCTCCAGAACGACCACCACCACGGGTATGTGTAGATCCACCACTACCACTTCTGCCAAGCTGGGCTCCTCGAGCCCCACTTCTGCCACCTCAACCTCTCGACATTGCAAATGCTGATTTATCAGAGACATTAGAATCCATAGATCCAATGGAAGCCCTCCGAAGACGAGCAAACACCTCCTCTAAAGATGGAAGAGCAGATCCCCCTGTGTCACATCAAGCTGCTCTCGCTGTTGCTGTTGAACTTTGACATCAGAAGTGAGAGGATGATAGACATTTAACTCATTACGGATATTCCTCACACTGGCATAGTACTCCTCAAGGCTCTGACTTCCCTGTTGCAGATTGAAGTATTCCTGATACAGTTGATATACCCTAGTGGTATTATCCTGACCTGAATACAGTTTCTTAGCATGATCCCACACCTCTTTGGTTGTGTCAAGAAACATGAAGTTCACACTGATTTTGGGTTTCATACTGTTCCACAACCATGTAATGATCTGTGCATCTTCCTGTTCCCAGTCTTCATACTCTTGAGAATTAGCGGGGGGTTTCTCCTCTCTTATATGCTTCACTTTCTTCTTTGCCTTCAAAAAAACCTCTACAGACTTGGCCCAAGGAACATAATTCTCTCCATTCAGTTTAATGGAGGTCATTTGGACATTCAGGTAGTCAATAGAGATCATGACACTAGGTTTACTATCACTGTTATCTACCATTGCCGAACTCCCTTATCACTGAATTCTGAGCACTGAATTATGAGCACTACACACTGTACACTACACACAGACACTTCACCGAAATCTGCACACTGATTTCAACAGTAATAAATGCTGAGAACTGCAACACCACAAACCCTAATCACCAAAATCTGCACACTGATTTTAGCAGTATTAAATGCTGAAAAACTGCAACACCACAGCCCCTACTCACCGAAGTCTACAACCTGATTTCAGCGATACCAAGTGCTGAAAACCACACTTGTAACACCACAAACCCTAATCCACACTATTGCCCTTTGAATCACACACAAACCAGAATAAACCCTAGCATAAACCCTAGCATACTGCAATCAAAACCCATCATGCGAACTGTACTACACCTCTCATGTATTCCATAACAGAAAATATGGATAAAAAAAACTTTACCTCATCACCTGAAGGCCAACCACACGAAGGGCTGAGACACCACTGCACCACACGTACCAGCCCTAACTAGGGCTTAGAAACCACAACAACCAATCACTAACGACACAATCGGAGGCATAGGGACCTCCTAGGGAAGAGGGCGATCACTCCTTTTCAGCCCTTTTCCCAGTCTCCAACTCACAGCTGAGAAACCCAAGAGAAACCCTAATTCGAATGCGCAAAAGACAGAATTCTAGCAAGTCTGATTTGTTGAACCTCGCTCTGATACCATGTTGAAGTTTGACCTGCCCTAGAATTTTGTCTTGTTCGTTGACTGTAAAGTAAAGTAAACAGCAAGTAGGAGAAGAAAGAAGAAGAGAGAAAGGAGAGGAAAGAGAGAAAGGCTGGTTCGAATTAGAGAAAGATAATCTCCCTAAATTCGGCCAGACCTGTTATTATATTATTAACTTGATGGAAAAGACTTAAGTGCCCTTCTTTAAGTAAGAAGCACTCGAACTAACATAACAGTACACATCAACCTTCTCAACAAGTACAAAGACCGAAATACCCCTTCACTAACACCACTAACAGTAAACAATTCACTTCTTTCTTTCATTAAATAGAGCCACGTCATCCTTGAAAAATCATCCAAAAAAATGACAAAATATCTGTATCCATTATATGACATCACTTTATAAGGACCCCAAACATCTGAATTAACTAAAGAAAAAGGACTCGACACACGGTTATCAACCCTAGAACTAAAGGGAACACGATGGTGTTTCCCAAACTGACATGACTCACAATCCAAAACAGAAAGCTAATTCAAGGACATAACCAAGGACTTCAAGACTTTTAGCGACGGATGACCAAATCGGCAATGCCACTGGAGAGGAGAAAGAGATGACTGGAGAGTTGTTGAAGTTCTACCACCACCACCGTCAAGATAATACAATCCACCAGCTTCATGCCCTCCACCAATCTTCATCCCCGTCTTGAGATCCTGAAAAACACACATAGAAGGATAAAAGGTAATGGAGCAGTTAAGTGATTTGGTCAGCTTTCTGACAGACATAAGATTAAAAGGCAACTTAGGAACATACAAAACTGAGGAGAGAGATACAGGATCTAGGTCAACATTACCAACACCACAGATTGAGGATGTGGAACCATTAGCAAGGGTGACAGATTGTGATATTAAGCAATGAGATAAGGATGAAAAAACACCTAGAGTTCTAGTCATGTGATCGGAGGCTCCAGAGTCAATGATCCAAGGATTGGGTGTGAATGCCAGACAAGCCATACTTGAGTGAGCAAAAGTCGTCGTGTTCTGCTGTGATTGGATAAACCTCTCATATTCATCACGGGGAACGCTCACCATCTCCTTCACAGGACCATCTGTGGGTGTAGGCGGTATCTGATTAGATGAATGATTCTCCTGTCTAAAGCTGGAGCTTGAGTCACTGGTCGCGGCATGATTGGCCCAGGTTTAGGGTGGACCATGTAGATCATAACAATAGTTAATGGTATGTCCATCCATACCACAATGAGTGCACTTCCTCGGGCCTGAGCCACGTCCTCTACCACGGGCTCCCCCTGAATCTCTGCCCCCAGTACGACCGCCACCACGATTATAAGTAGGCCCATCATTACCACTTCGGCCATATGCAGAACCACTACCACCACCGCGGCCAGACTGAGCTCCCCGAGCTCCACCTCTAACACCACAGCCTCTCGATGCAGCAAAGGAAGATCTATCTGAGATATTAGAGTTCTCAGTAGATTCGATAGAAATCCTCTAGAGTCGAGCAAATACCTCTTCTAGGGACGAAAGAGCTGATCCCCCTAATATCTGAGCCCGTACTAGTTTATATTCAGACTTTAGTCCCACCAAAAATCTAGTCACATCAAGCCGCTCTCTCTGTTGTTGCTGAATCTTGACATCAGAAGTGAGAGGATGATAGACATTCAACTCATTACGTATGTTCCTCATGTTGGCATAGTACTCGTCAAGACTCTGATTGCCCTGTTGCAGGTTAAAGTACTCTTGATAAAGCTGATAAACTCTGGTTGTATTGTCCTGCCCCGAATATAATTTCTTCGCATGGTCCCACACATCTTTGGCAGTATCAAGGAACTTGAAGTTCACACTAATCCTGGGTTTCATATTGTTCCACAACCATGTGATGATCTGAGCATCCTCTTGCTCCTAGTCTTCATACTCGTGAGAGTCAGAGGAGGGTTTTTCCTCTCTGATGTGTTTTACCTTCTTCTTTGCCTTCAGAAAGACTTCAACGGATTTAGCCCAAGGCACATAATTCTCTCCATTTAATTTAATGGAGGTCATCTGAACATTCAGGTAGTCTGTAGGCACCATCACACTAGGTTTATAATCATTATTGCCTCCCATTATGTTATCACCGATTCTGCACACTTGCTGAATTCTCTTATCACTGAGATTTGCACACTACACACCACTAGGTCACACCTGTCACACTGATTGCAGCACTAATTGTTGCTGGAATGTGTGCTCTTTACACCACAAACCCTAGATCACACCTGTCACATTGATTTCAGCACTTGTTGTTGCTGAAAAGTGTGATCACACCACAAACCCTACTCCTACAACTACCTGAAATCTCACCACTATATGATCATATCTCTTCTTTCAAAATGCACAAAGAAACCAGCATAAACCTTAGCACTTACTAGCGAAAACCCTAGCATATGGTCTGAAACACACCTCCTATTTAATCCATAACAGATATCATGCACTGAAATCTCTTACTTATCGCTTAAGTAACACCCATACGAGCAGGAAAGCAGTGCACACACAACAGCCACTGCCCACACAGTTCAGCCCTCTATTCTTCCTCTACTAGGAGAGGGCGACCTCAGAAATCACAGCAACCGACCACATACAACCTGACTGGAGGCATAGAGACCTCCAAGGGAAGAGGGCGATCACTCATTTTCAGGCCCTTTCCCTTATCTCCAATCGAACACAGAAAAAAAAGGAAAACCCTAGATAGGGTGCATAGAGAATGAACCCTAGGCAAGCAGAAATCTAGGCAGATTCAAGAAGCTCTGATACCATGATAGAATTCAGGTCTGCCTTAGAGTTCGGCTTGACTGAGTTCAGTTATGTAGAAGAAGAAAAAGGTGATAGAGAGAGAGAGAGAGAGAGAGAGAGAGAGAGAGAGAAGAGAGAATTCTGGTTCAAACTGAAAGTCAACTTGACTTCTCCCAGTCGGCCAGTAAGTATTTATATTATTATTAAAACATAACTGAAAAGACCTGTGTGCCCTTACTTAAGTTAAGAGCACTTGTTCCAACACAACATTACAGATTAGCAACATTAATCAAGGTATAAAGACAGAAATACCCCTACGCTAACAATATCTTTCTTATTTGTATTTGGGCGCCTATTTAGGGGCATGAATGTAATTTTTCTTCTCTAATATAAAAGGAACTTTATGGATGTGAACTGTAACACACCCCATTCTCCCATAACTCACTTTCTCTTCCTCCCACACTACTCTTTACAACAATAACTTTTAGAAATGTCTTTAGTGCATGAGATGCTAAGATCTTTAACAAATAATGGAAAATTATTACCGAAGTCAAGCCTAATAAACAAATTCTAGGACTTCAAAATAAGACCACAGATAAAGTGATAAACTTGTACTTCAGTTTTCTTAAATTGAATACATCAACTGAAAAAAGTATGCCTGAATTGTGTAATTCTATGAGCAAGATTTAAGATTTTCTAAAATTGATCTCTTAATTGACTACTTTTGAAGTATGTGATAAAAGCATTTTTTTATCAATTCATACTACTTTAGGTACATGGAAACATGTTTATTACTTTATTCTCAATTTGGAAAAAAGTACAAATACAAATATGTACAGTGCAAATATATATAAAATAATACAAAAATGCAAAGTTTTGCACTCAAACATTTGTATTTGTACTCCTTTCAAACTGAGCCGTAGGGACCTATTGGTTTATGTACTGGGCCTTCTTGTCCATTAACAACTTCATTAGGCTCTGCATTGGTTAAAAATTTTCACTTCAAGTAAAACAGGTCACTTCCTCAACTTTGAAGCAAATAACTTTTTATTTCGGAATTAATAATAAAAGATCCATAGTACAATTAAAGGTGTAGAGAAAAGTACAAAAGGAGAGCCCATAAAAATGAGACAAAGGACCAAACCTTACCTTCTGGCTGGGCCATCTACATCAATCTGGTCATAATTTTGTAGTAATGTTCTATTGCTTCCTTGACAGAATATTATGAAAGTGATCTTGTGTATTTTGTTGTTGTAGGAGCTTTTTAAGATTTCTTGATGATCGAAAAGTAGCATCAAAATACAGACATGGTCCAAAGGTATGTAAATGGATTGTTTTGTGCAATTGTTTTCAACTTTTTGTAGATATTAACTATTTCATGATGAGCTGGAAAAATGGTTAGTTTCTTGAACCTGATCAAACTGGTTGAAGAGTGACCAGGCCCCTGGCCAGTTTGGTCATACCCCTAAAACTGAAGTCACAAGAAACTAGCCAAAATCAGATTTGGATTGTCCAACCAAAAAACTGGTGAATCAATCCCAGTTTTAGAAAACCGGTTGTTTTGTCAAATTTTTTTAAACACAAAATGCAAACTTCCAAAGGCCATTACTTTGAACTCAAATGTTCAATTGGGTATTTTTTTTAATGTTGGGTAAATATCCAAGATCTATGTGTTCCAAAGGTCCCTTGCCCCACTAGTTTTGCAAAAAAAAAAAGCTTTTTTTGGCCTCAAATCTTAATTTTCAATATAAAGAAATCGAAACTAAAATAAAATTATATATCTTATAGCAGATTTTAATTATATATTTTTAATATATAAATATATAATTAACATTATTATGTATATATCATTTAATTTTGCATATTATATATTATATACAATATTACATCATCACAGTTCAACCCTAGTTGAACCTCTAACCCATTAACCTCTCTTTTCTGGGTCGATGCATGACCCATTTTTCTAAACATTGATTGTGATTCCTCAAACTGCTTTGCATTCTAACACAATCTAACCACATGATGTAAATTTAAAGATAATAGTCTGACTACCACTGGTACTTGATTATTTCTTTTATTTTAGCTAATTAGTCATCTTGTAATGGGCCTGTTAGTCTCATTCTTTTATGTTTATTAAATTGTTGTCGTATTAAGGGCTTTCTGACTTCCTTCTTCCATCTTCCTTTTCTACATTATTTTTCTTGATTAAATAATTAAATAAATTTTTATTGATGTTTTATTCTTCTTTTTGGTATCAAAGTACCGCAAGTTTTCTTCTCTCTTTTAATCCCATACACCCATTGATTGGTAATGTGTATGGAGATCTAAGTTGTTGATTGGTAGTTGATTGATGTGGACTGATTGGTGGAGGTTTTTTGGAGATTTTTTTATCAGTTTTGAATTATGAACCCCAAAGTTGGTCCTTGGAGATTCATCCCAAGAACCCTAGCAAATTAGAGAAGTTTTTAAATCAAGGGTAGAGTGGTGCTCAAGCTTTGGAGGATTCCTCTTGAAGCCCATTTGAGAACAATTCAACTTGGACAAGTTTCTGGAACTCTTGTAAGGAGTGGATGGTGTTTTACTTATTCTCCCAAGTTGTAAGGTTGTGTGAAACCCTAGAACTAGTGCTTCTCTTGTGTGGTTTCTCACTTGGAGGTCAATGGTTTAGGTCAAATTGGTTTTCATTCATTTTCAGAATACTGTCTAACGAAGTTTTTGGATTAATAGAACAAACAAGAGCAGAAGCTAAGCAAGGCATAGAATCCAAACTTGGTTTGGAAAGATCTATAGACTCTTCGTTGGGCACAGTAGCTATAGTGAAGCAAGATGGGACCAACTATTTTGCTTGGTCTTAGTCAATAAAGATCCATATTTGTAGCTGTAGAGAAGATGGGCCGAATGGCTCATAGGTTGTTTAGTCTTTCCTATTATTTATGTTTCTTTTCTGTAATGGTCCTTATTCTGGGCCCATCCTGTCTATATTAAGTGTTGTGTAAATTCTTGCCCAACTAAGGGCCTCCTTGTAATTATTCAAATATATCTTAATAAATGAGTGTTAGGGTGCTGAGAGAGGGAATGTTCGAAACTCTCATTCTCAGACCCTCATTGTCGAACTCTCAACTCTCCTCTCTTCAGTTTTCTTCATGGTATCAGAGCATACCCGGGCTTCAATATTCTAGGGCTGGAAGCTTAGTCATGTACTGTCTGATTCTTGGAGGTCATTGGACGAGCCCAAGACTAGAAACTCTTGGTGAAGTGGTCCGGTGGCCAGGAAGAATCAGAGAAAGAAAGATGGGAAGAGGAACAACTCGGTTCTGTTTTTGAAGCTCGACTGTGTTTGGACTATTGGAGTTCGAACTGTAAGTTGTGCTCAGTTTTCTGGTTGTTCTGTTTTGAAGCTCGACTATGTTTGGACTATTGGAGTTCGAACTGTATTTGTGCTCAGTTTCTGGTTGTTCTGTATTATCTTCGACTGTGTTTGGACTGTTGAAGTGTTCGAAAATCCTAGCTGTTCTGTACTATCTTCGACTGCATTAAATTTGGTTGAACCCAGAAATTTCTGGGTTGTTTTTTCTCTTCTTCTTGGACTGTTAAAACCTGCAGAAACATCCTTGTAACAAGGCTGTGTATTGTTACTCATTTTTTTGTTGTTTTAAGGGGCTATACGAACTGTTTTTGGGGTCTTTTCTCTTCCTTGACAGTGGGGTTGTCTCTATTGCCCACACTGTGTTTGTGAAAAGGCTTGTTCAGCAATACCGATTGGTATTTACTCTTCTTGGCTGAGTGCACAGTGCCTAGGAGTTCCTAATTACCTCTTGAAGGTTGAACTCAGAATATTGTCTTCTTGTGGTCGGCTGAACTCTGTTATTGCTTGTCCTCATTCAGTATACTTGTATAAGTCATCTGAAATCATATTTAAAGTGTGTACATGATGTGCTCCTCAGAGTTTGAAAACAAAAATGGTGCTGAGTATGGGCTGGTTCAGGGGACTCCAAGTGATTCCTTATTGACTGTGACCACAGTTAAACTCGATGAAACTAATTATCTAGCATGGTCACAATCAATAAAGATTCATGTTTGTAGTAGAGGAAAGTGGGGATTCATTTCCGGGAGTAAGAAGGCTCCCCCAGAAGATGATCCATCATGTGAGAAGTGGATGCAAGAAAATTACACTATCATTGGGTGGCTTGTAAACTCAATGCAGCCACAAATCAGCCAACACTACCTATGGATGAATTCAACAAAAGAAATTTGGGACAATGTTGCGGAAACCTATTCACAAAAACTAAATGTGGCCTGAGCATATAAATTGAGAATTGATGTAAAGAATTTAAGACAAGGGGAGAAACCTCTTGCTGTATATTTCTCAACCTGAAGTCCCTATTGGTAAGAGATTGATCTAATAGAAGCTGTAACGTGGGACACCACCAATGATGCAGAGACCTACAGAAAATTGGTTGAAAGGAACAGGGTATTTGAGTTATTAACTGGACTAAACCCAGAATATGATATCACAAAATAGAATATTCTTTCCAAGGAGTGTATCTCTTTGTCACAAGCTTATGCATTGGTGAGTAGTGAAGAGAGCAGAAGGGCTATTCAGGTTCAAGGGGCTGATATTAATGATCACTTTGCCAATATGGGAATTAAACCCAAAGGGAATGTTGGAACATATGGTGGCATGGGAAAGAAAGAAGTTATATGTGAGTACTATAAGAAGCCGAAGCACACCAAAGACAAGTGCTAGAAATTACATCCTAATCTCGTTCCCAGTCGGTTTCAGAAAAGGCATGATAGTAAAAGATCAGGAAGTGCAAATGTAGCTATTGGCCAAATAGTGAAGAGATGTCTGCTTCTGCACAGTTGGCAGCCATGAGAGCAGAATATGAAAAGTTTGGGAAGATGATCAGTCAGCTGGGTGATGTGACTTCTCCTTCCAACCCTTCAGGAAATTCTGTTTTTTCTGCATTTGCTCATTCAGGTATAAGGGCTTCTGCCAATCATGCTACCACTTCAGGTAATCTCAAGATCCCATGGATTATTGACTCAGGTGCTTCTGACCATATGACCAATCTCTCTACCTTACTTGTTTCATATGACTTGCTTCTTGGATAGGGATAAAATCACTTTAGCTGATGGTTCACTTGCCCCTATCTCTGGTAAGGGAACCATCAAGGCTATGAATTCCTTGCTCCTACCTTTTTCCCTTCATTTACCTAAACTAAATACAAATTTGTTGTTTGTAAGCAGTTTAACCAAGTCACTAAACTGTTGTTTAACCTTCTTTCCTTCTTACTGTGTTTTTCAGGATTTGGAGTCTCAGAAGGTGATTGGGAGTGGCCATGAGGCGAACGGAATATACCTGCTTGATACCCCGAAACAATGCAATGATCATCTTGGGAATGCTGCTCTTGGATCTGTTTCTTCAGAGTCTGTTAGTCGGATTATGTTGTGTCATCGTCGTTTTGGTCATCTGTCTTTTTTTGCCTTGAGTCATCTTTTCCCTGAGTTGTTTAAGAGAATTAGTTTGTCTAGTCTTCGTTGTGAGTCTTGTGAATTGTCAAAGCATTGTAGAAACAATTATCCTTTGAGTAATAAAAGATATTCCTTTCCTTTTAATATTGTGCACTCTGATGTGTGGGGGGGCCTTACCACTTACCTTCCATGGGTGGATATAAATATTTTATCCTGTTTATTGATGATTTTTCTCAGTTCACTTGGATATTCCTGATGAAATCCCGTGATGAAGTCCCAAGACTTGTAAGACAATTCCATGAATTTGTTCTAACCCAATTTGATACCAGGATTAAAATCTTCAGATCTAACAATGCAAAATAATACTTTGAGAAAAACCTATCCTGCTATCTCTCTGACATGGGGGTAATTCATCAAAGCTCATGTGCTAGGACTCCAAAACAAAATGGGGTTGTTGAGAGGAAAAACAAGCATATTGTTGAAGTTGCAAGAAGTATCTTATTTGCCTCACATGTTCCTACCAGGTTTTGGGGTGATGTTGTTCTTACTGCTACCTACCTTATAAACTGTATGCCATCTAGGGTTTTGGGGTTTAAGTCTCCCTTCAATCTTCTTCATCCAGACAAGGACCTTTTTCCTATTCCTATTCGTGTCTTTGGATGCACCTGTTATGTACATGTTCCAAGTGTCCAAAGGCATAAATTTGAACCGAAAGCTCAAAAGTGTATCTTCCTTGGTTATTCCCCCACACAGAAGGGTTATTGTTGTTTTGATTCAAAGTCTGGCAATCGATCTGTCTCAATGGATGTCACCTTTGATGAGCTTTCCCCCTTTTATGGTTCCTCTTCAGAAGGACATTGTCCATAGGGGGAGGATTTGTCACAGGTGTTTGCTCTTCCTCTTCCTGTCCCTGTTGAGTCTCTTGATGTGTCTCCTTCTCCTTGTCCCAATACTCTACCTCCTCGTCCTATCCACAATTCCAAAGTGTATCAAAGGAAAAGATCCAGAAATGTGCAGGTTGTTTCTCCTACAACACATGAACCTCCTACACTTCCAGTCACAGAAGAGACAATAGGTACTGTTTTAGCACCTTTGGATTCATCCTTCCCCGACCTTGATATTCCCATTGCTGTTAGGAAAGGAAAACGGAAGTGCATTGCACACTACATTTCAAAGCACCTTTCTTACAGTTTGCTTTCACTTCCATACTTTGCCTATCTCTCTTCTGTTGCTTCTCATCCTATTCCCAGGTTTGTGTCCGAAGCTCTTAGGATTCCAGAGTGGAGGGGTGCTATGAGATCTGAAATTGATGCCCTATACAAGAATGACACATGGGAAGTGGTGGATTTGCCTGAAGGAAAGGATCCAGTCGATTGCAAGTGGGTCTTTACTATCAAATGCCGAGCTGATGGCACCATTGAAAGGTACAAGGCCAGGCTGGTTGCAAAAGGCTACACACAGACATATGGGATTGATTATTTAGAGACCTTTGCACCTGTTGCCAAGATGACATCTGTGAGGGTTCTTCTATCTTTTGCTGCTCACTTTGATTGGCCTCTTTATCAATTGGATGTGAAGAATGCATTTTCGAACGGTGAATTACATGAGGAGGTTTATATGTCTCTTCCTCCAGGGATGTATGGAACTGATATGAAAGGGGAGGTATGCAGGATGAAGAAATCTCTTTATGGACTAAAACAGACCCCTAGAGCATGGTTTGAGAGATTTAGAACAACACTTGTTAACTTTGGTTATGTGCAGACACAGTCCAATCATACTCTTTTTGTGAAGAGGAGTGGACCTCTGGCAGTATACCTCATTGTGTATGTAGATGATATTGTAGTGACTGGTAATAATGTTTCAGGAATTCATGATCTAAAATCTTTTCTCCATAGAGAGTTTGAGATTAAAGATTTGGGGGACTTGAGATACTTTCTTGGTATAGAAGTGGCTCGATCCAAGGATGGGATTCTTATCTCCCAAAGGAAGTATGTTCTTGACTTGCTCTCCGAGACTGGAAAGATGGGTGATAGGCCAATTGCTACTTCTATTGATATGAGTCATAAACTCTCAGCCTCAGAAGGGACATTGTTAGAAAAAGGAATCTTTCAGAGACTTCTTAGGAAACTTTTGTACCTATGCATGACTCGGCCAGATATTGCATATGCAGTCAGTTGCATTAGCCAATTCATGCATGCTCCCTGAGACACGCATATGGCAACAGCAGAGAGAATCCTATGTTATTTGAAGGGCTCCCCAGGAAAGGGTATTCTGTTTACCAAGCATGGTCATCTGAAACTTGAAGCCTACACCGATGCTGACTGGACCGGAAACATTGATGACAGAATATCTACTTCTGGGTATTGCAGCTTGGTGGCTGGTAATGTTGTTTCTTGGAGAAGCAAGAAACAATCGGTTGTTGCTCGGTCTTCGGCTGAAGCAAAATACAGGGAGTTTCTGAATTATTATGGCTAAAATCATTGATGGAAGAACTTGGAGTTGAATTTGACAAGCCAATGATGTTGTACTGTGATAATCAGGTTGCCATCAACATTGCTCACAACCCAGTGCAACATGATAGAACCAATCATATTGAAGTTGATTGACACTTCATTAGGGAAAGGGTCTCTTCGGGTGAAGTTTGTCTTCCTTTCATCACATCTGAAGGACAATTGGTAGATTTTCTCACCAAAGGCATTCCCAAGTTAAAACTTCAGCATGATACCAGCAAGCTTGGCATGATTGACATCTATGCTCAACTTGAGGGGGGTTGTAGAGAAGATGGGCCGAATGGCCCATAGGTAGTTTAGTATTTCCTGTTATTTATGTTTCTTTTCTGTAATGGGCGGACCCATCCTGCCTATATTAAGTTCTGTGTAAATTCTTGCCCAACTAAGGGCATCCTTGTAATTATTCAAATATATCTTAATAAAAGAGTGTTAGGGTGCTGAGAGAGGGAATGTTCGAAACTCTCATTCTCAGACCCTCATTGTCGAACTCTCAGCTCTCCTCTCTTCAGTTTTCTTCAATAGCAAAGTGGGGATACCTTACAGATAGTAAGAAGCCAAAGGGTGGCAATCCTACTTATGAAAAATGGATGTAGGAAAACTATAATGTTAAAGGTTGGTCGGTGAACTCTATCCAACCTTACATTAATCAACACTTTTTATGGATGGATATATCAAACAAGATATGGGATAATGCAGTAGAGACATATTCTCATAAGCTAAATTTAGTCAGAGCTTACAAATTAAAGAACGATGTGAATAATTTAAGATAGGGTGAGAAACCTGTAGTTGTTTAATTCTCAATGCTGAAATCACTTTGGAAGGAGATTGAATTGATGGAAACTAGTGTGTGGGAGAGCATGCTAAGATTTACAAGAAATTGGTGAAGAAAAGTAGGGTATTTGAGTTCTTAACTATATTCAATTCTAAGTATGATATTACTAGGCAAAATTTGTGGAAAAGGATGAGGTGACTTTATCTCAAACATATGCAATGGTGAGTAGTGAAGAAAGTAGAAGGCGGGTGCAGGTCTAGGAAGAACCTATTGATTATTTCACACATGCTAGGATGAATCCTAAAGCTACTAATGAGAAAGACAGATATTATTTGTGAATAAAATAAGAAGCCCAAACATATAAAGGACACTTGTTGGAAACTATATCCCCACCTCATACCATCAAGGTTCAAGAATGTTAAGAGGTGCCAAATAGGGGTAGTTTAGTCTTCTTCTGTTTATTAAGTAACTTGCTTATGTGGCAGTGTTATTAGAGTTACTCTGCCCCACACTTAAGTAAGGTCATTTCTGTCTTTGTAACTATGATTAGAACCTAATATAGATTAAGGGGGTCGACTGAATGGGTAATCCATCAGATTTTCGACAGACCCTTCTTCTTCTTCTTCTCTTCTTCTTCTTCTTCTTCTTCTTCTTCCTGTTCGGACTACTGTAGCAACAGCCAAAACATGGTATCAGAGCCATGCTCCTGACCTAATTCAATTGGTAAAGCAACTCAGCATTGTTCGTGACTCTTCACCTTCGTTTCTGATCAGTCGATGGAGAGAACTAGTTCGCCCTAGGTCTGAAACAATACAGCTTGTCTCTCTGCTGCGCATAACCTTCTTCAACAAGGAAAGTGACTTCAGTAGTGAATGGTTGATTGATATTCTCAAAGGAAGGTCAGTTCTTTCTTCTTCTAGTGTTACTTCTATTTCTGGGTAGAAACCCTACAAGAAGCTGTTGTACTGAGTAGAACCTAGAGAACTAGGTTCATTGTTGCCCTAGGAAGGGCTGTGTGTGCAGTAGCCGAATGTGTAGGGCTGCTGTAAGTTGTTGTGTAATAGCCGAATGTGTAGGGCTGCTGTAAGTTGTTGTGTAATGCCCTCTTGATACGGTATAAGGTAGAATGCAGTGAGATGTTGTAGGGCAGTAGCCGAGTGGTATAAGGTAGAATGCAATGACCTTGCCGAACTCCTTGTGGTTGTGTAATGCCCTCTTAAGTGTGTTAAATAAGTCTGAACTGGGTGCAACAGATTTGGCTGTGTTGTGGTGCTTGAGTGGTTGTAAGAGGGCCTCTACTTGTGATTAGTGAATGGTAAACTTATGTTTATGTGGGACATAAGTGTGTGAAGTTAGCAATAGTGTGAATAAGAACAAGTGTGTGAAGTCAGTAGTGGTGTTTAGAGGCTGCAATAGGGGCTGAAATATCAAACTGTGAACAACATCAATCAGCTTGTAGCTGAGAAGTAAAGTTAAAGACAACCGTGAAAAGTTACAATGGCAGCAATAGGAGATGGCTACAATGATCAGAAACCTAGTGTAGTAATTTCTTCCGACTACCTAGGAGTACAAATGACCTCAATTAAGCTAAATGGGGAGAACTATGTTCCATGGACTAAATCCGTGGAAGTTTTTCTCAAGGAAAAGAAGAAAGCAAAGCATGTTAGAGATGAAAAGCCACTGGTTGACTCTCCAGGGTTTGATGATTGGGAACAAGAAGATGCTCAAATCATGACTTGGCTATGGAATAGTATGGAACCCAAAATCAGTGCCAACTTCATGTTCCTTGATACGGCTAAGGATATATGGGAGCATGCTAAGAAGCTATATTCTGAACAAGATAGCACAACAAGAGTATATCAGCTGTATCAGGAGTACTTTGATTTACAACAAGGAACCAAAACACTAGAAGAGTACTATGCTTGCATGAAGAATATAAGGAATGAACTCAATGTCTATCATCCCCTTACTCCAATCTGTGGTGTTGGTAATGTTGACTTGGCTTCTATCCCTTTATCATCTGTTCTATACGTACCTAAGTTTCCATTCAATCTTATGTCTGTTAGTAAAATAACCAAAGCTCTTAACTGTTCTGTTACCTTCTTTCCTTCCACTTGTGTTTTTCAGGATCTCAAGACGGGGAAGAAGATTGGTGGGGGCATGAAGCTGGTGGATTGTATTACCTTGACGGTGGTGGATCTTCAATTGCACTTCAAACTTCCCTTACTCCTCTACAATGGAATTGCTGACTGGGACATCCATCTCTCAAGGTCCTCAAGATGTTGGTTCCATCATTGAGTCAGTTGTCAGTTTTACAATGTGAGTCATGTCAGTTTGGTAAACACTGTCATGTGTCCTTCAGTCCAAGAGTTGAGAGTTGTATGTTGAGTCATTTTTCTTTGGTTCACTCAAATGTTTGGGGTCCGATCAAAATAGAGTCTTATAATGGGTACAAGTATTTTGTCTCCTTTATTGATGATTGTTCAAGAATGACATGGATTTACTTAATGAAATAAAGAAGTGAATTATTTTCCATTTTTTAAAAATTCCATGCTGAAATACGCATTTCAACAGTATTTAGAACAACATGCCATTATTCATCAGACCTCGTGTGCTTTCACCCCTCAACAAAATGGGGTGGTTGAGCGGAAAAATCGTCATCTTCTTGAAATTGTTCGGTCTATGCTTCACCACATGCATGTTCCTAAACGGTTTTGGAGTGATGCTGTACTCACTGTATGTTTTCTCATTAACCGGGATGTCCTCTTTTATTCTTCATGGTCGGTCCCCCTTCTCCATCTTGTTTCCCACTTTATCTCCGTTTCCATTAACTCCTCGTGTCTTTGGTTGTGTGTGCTTTGTTCATAATCTGAGTCCTGTAATAGACAAGCTAGATGCACGCTCAATTAAATGTGTCTTCCTTGGCTACTCTCAGACTCAAAAAGGGTACAAGTGTTACAATCTTATTGCCCGAAAGTGCTATGTCTACCCTGATGTCACATTTTTTGAGTCTGTCCCCTTCTTCTCCAGTCATGAAGCACCCTTGTCCTCACCCTTACCTCCTCTTCCTCTTCCTGCTAGTGATTCAGTTCCAGAGGCTGTTGTTGGAGTAGACTCATCTCCTCATCCAGTGCAGGTCACCACTGAACGACCACCGGTCCGACAAGTGTATACACGTCGAACGACACCGGCCCCTCCCCCAACTTCTACCTCATCTGCGGATCCTCCCATGGCTCCTATTGCTGAACCTTCAGATCTTGACCTACCCATTGCCTTACGGAAAGGTAAACGTAGTGAGTGACAGAAGATCTACTACAGGCTATTGCACATTTCTGGGAGGAAATCTTGTGACATGGAAGAGTAAAAAGCAGACGGTTGTAGCCAGAAGCAGTGCTGAAGCCGAATATAGGGCCATGGCTCACACTACCTGTGGATTAGTGTGGCTGAGAAATCTCCTACAAGAAATTGGGTTTCACATGGATAAACCTATGAAATTGTACTGTGACAACAAAGCTACACTACATATCTCATCCAATCCTATCTTTCATGAGAGAACAAAGCACATAGAAGTTGATTGCCACTTTGTGAGAGAGAAGGTTCTTGCCAGAGAGATAAATACAGAACATGTGGGCTCCAATGACCAGTGGGCAGATTTGTTTACAAAAGCTCTAAACTCAGGGAAAGTGAACTATCTATATAACAAGCTGGGATTATATGACATATATTCTCCAGCTTGAGGGGGAGTGTTAAGAGGTGCCGAATAGGGGTAGTTTAGTCTTCTTCTGTTTATTAAGTAACTTGCTTATGTGGCAGTGTTATTAGAGTTACTCTGCCCCACACTTAAGTAAGGTCATTTCTGTCTTTGTAACTATGATTATAACCTAATATAGATTAAGGGGGTCGACTGAATGGGTAATCCATCAGATTTTCGACAGACCCTTCTTCTTCTTCTCTTCTTCTTCTTCTTCTTCTTCTTCTTCTTCTTCTTCTCATCTTCCTGTTCGAACTACTGTAGCAACAGTCGAAACAAAGAACAATAATAATAAGAATACTAGGATTGGGACAGGTGGAAATGCAACTATAGCTACCACCTTAGAAGGTGAAAAAGAGCCCAATAATGAGAAGTCAACTATAGAGCAGCTTCAACCCCAAGGGCAGAATTTAAGAACTAAGGGAAACTCATCAGTCATCTAAAGATTACAATTTTAGCATCTACCTCTTTAGGCAATGCATCCTCAATTGCATTTTCTCACCCAAGTATATATGCCTCTACAAATCATGCAAATATTTTAGGTAATCATAAGATCCCTTGGTTAATAAATTCTAGTGCTTTGGATTATATGACCAATATTGCCCACTTGTTTAAAACCTAACTCTTTTCTGGCCAAAATAAGATATCCCTTGTAGATGGATCTTTTTATTCTATATCAAGCAAGGGAAATACCTATCCTTTGTCCTTCATGCACCCAAACTTAAAACCAATCTTTTTTTTGTTAGATATTTGACAATATCCCTAAATTATTGTATACTTTTTCCCTCTTTTTGTTTTTTTAGGAAATGAAGTCTCAAAAGGTGATTGGGAGTGTCTATGAGGTGAATGGGATATACCTATTAGATGGGCCTAAGCAGAGCCAAATTTGATTTTGGGTCTACTTTGTTAGAGTTTGTCATCAATGTCATATTATTCCATTTCCATTTGCGCCATTTATCTCTTTCTTAATTGAGCCATTTGTTTCCAAAATTTTTGAAAGGAATAAGTTTATCTAGTCTTCATTCTGGGTCATTTAAATTCTTCAAGCATTGTAGAAATTCATATCCTTTGATTAATAAAAGATCTACTTTCCTATTTAATAGTATGCACTCTAATGGGTGGGTACCTTATCATTTACCATCAATGGTTGGCCATAAATACTTTATTTTATTTATTGATTATTTCTCATGTTGCACTTGGATATACATGATGCATTCCTATGATGAGTTTGCTCTTACTCAATTTGATACCCATATCAAAATATTCTAGTATAACAATGCAAAGGAGTATTTTGAGCATTTTGGAGTTATTCATCAAAGTTCATGTATGTACACTCCACAATAGAATGGAGTAGGCAAGTGGAATGACTGCCACATTATTGAAGTTTCTAGAAGCATACTTTTTGCTTCTCATGTTCCTATAAAGTTTTGAGGGGATGTGATTATTACAACCACCTATTTTATCAATGTAAGATAGCCAACCTATTTGCAAGCTACTTGGGCTCAACTCACTAAGTATTCAAACTCGGCTTAAAGTAATCGAGTCTGAGTCGAGCTCGACTCGAGTTGATTAGTTTGTTGAGTTGAGTTCAACAAACTAGGTCGGCTAGCTTATTGAGATCATAATAAAATACTAATTTTTAATATATTTGTATTTATAATATAAATAAACATTAAAATTTTGACATTAACTTATTTATAATGTAATTAAATAAATAAATTTATAATTGATTTTCATAATATATTTTTATTGTAGTTTTTATAATATTAAATTAACTATAATTTTTAATATATTATTATTTTTAGTATTTTTAATATGCTTAATATTAATTTATTTATAATTTTTAATACTAATTTGTTTATAAAATCAACTTGAGTTGAGCCAAGCTTGAGTAGTTTGTGCGTATTGACTCAAGTTGAGTTTAAGCCAAAAACATGAAACTCAATCAAGCTTGAGTCAAGTTATTAGGCTCAAGTAGCCTAATACTCAACTTGACTCGACTCAATTACACTACTAACTCATCTTATCTACCACATGCCATCCAAGGCCTTAGGACTTAAATCTCCTTTTAATGTTCTCTCTCTCTCTCTCTCTCTCTCTCTCTCTCTCTCTCTCTCTCTCTCTCTTTTGGATCAATAACAAGATCAATTTATTAATGGACAATAATAATACAACAACCCGGGAAGAGATAAGGAGGCTTAACTCTCCCAAAAAAGAGAAAAGAAAAGAAAATTATAATACAGCCCAAAACATTTGTTCCCTTCCAACCCCTTGTTTTGCCAATGTTTCTACAAAAGCATTTGCAGTCCTCTTCACCCATTGAAACTGAACCTCCAACCCTCTAGTTAGCCATTTAGCCTCCCTTCTCTCATTTGCATATTTCCATAGACCATTGTCTTTCTGTAACCAGCTTTGAGTCTCCTTCCACAATTAGTCTATGAATACTCAGCTCCTTTGTCTTCCTTAACCCTTCCATTAAGGCACATATCTCAGCCCTTTCCTAATACTGATTTTTTCTCTCTTCCTCTACATATCTTTGGATGTACTTTTTATGTCCATATCCCTAGATCTTAGAGACACAAGTTTAAACTTAAGGCCTAGAAATGTATATTCCTTAGTTATGCCTCTACACAAAGGGTTATTGTTGTTATGATCCTATTAATAGTACCTAGTTTGTTTCTATAGATGTCATATTTGCTGAATAAGTTATTTTTTGTAGCCTTTCTTCTAAGGAGGAGCCTCCACTTGATATGTTTGGTCTTCCCCTTCCCATTCCTCCCCTTGCTAAATCATGTGATGTGTCTCTTACAGTTCTTCATGCTCCTGCCAAATCTTTCTTCTTCCCTTACTATTCCTGTACCTCCTCCAACTAGCCCTCTAGTCTTTACTTCTCCAATCATTTAGAGGTGGTACCAAAGGCATAGATGTAGGCATGAGAAGGGTGTTCCCACTTCTTCAGTTGAGCCTCCTCCTACACTCCCTCAAGGAGTGCAAAAGGCAAAGTTACAATAATGTATAACAAGTTGGGCATGACTGAAGATGCAAATCTGTCCTTCAAATCTGAAATAAAATCTAAGAAAACATAGAAAAGAATGAGAGAGAAAAAGGATTATAGCATAATAGAAGAAGAAGATGGAGAAGAAGAAGAGGAAGGAGAAGAGAGTTTGATGGTTTCCTTTCTCCACTCTCTAAACTTTTGTTAATCTTAATTAATTTGGCTAATTACAAGTCTACCCTTTAAGTGGGCGGCCAGCTAAGAAAGACCTTAAAGAAAATAAAAAAGAGGTTAACAAGCCCATTAACACATAAAACACAAAGAACACTACTTAAACATAAAATAAATACCAGGGCCCATTCGGCCTAGCCTCTCTACACTCTCCCTCAAGTTGAGCATAGATGTCAATCATGCCTAACTTGCTTATATAGTGTGTTAACTTTCCTTTGGCAACACCTTTGGTCAAAACATCAACCAACTGCTCTTCTGAAGCAATAAATGGCAAGTAAACTTCCCCTGAAGCAACTTTCTCCCATATAAAATGTCTATCAACCTCTATGTGCTTAGTTTTGTTATGTTGAACAAGATTATGTGTAATGTTGATAGTTTCCTAGTTGTCATAGTAGAGAATCATAGTCAATATCCAACTCTCCCAAAAGTGATCTCAGTCACAATAACCCTGACACTCCATGTGCCATTGCCTTGTACTCTACTTCAACTGAGGATCTAGCTATTATAGATTGTTTCTTACTCCTCCATGAGACAATACTCCCTACCACCAAAGTTTAGTATCTTGAGGTGGATATCCCGTCATGAATACATCTGGCCTAGTTAGCATCAGTATATGCCTCCAATTTCATATGTCCATGCTTGGCAAATAGAATACATTTCCCTAGAGAGCCTTTCAAATAGCGCAAAACTCTTTTTGAGGCTACTAAATGTGTATCTCTATGGGAATGCATAAACTGACTAATAACACTCACTCCATATGAAATATCTAGTCGAGTCATGCAGAGATATAACAACTTCCCGAGCAGTCTCTAGATCACTCCCCTATCAAACAACAATTCACCATCATTAGCAGAAAGCTTATCGTTTTGGTCCATAAGAGTGGAAGCCAGTTTAGCACCAGGTTTACCAATCTCTGCAAGGAGATCAAGAACATACTTGCATTGAGAATTGAAGATACCATCCTTAAACCTAACAACTTCAATTCCCAAAAAATATCTGAGATCCCCCAAATCTTTGATCTCAAATTCAGTGTTAAGAAATCTTTTGAGCTTAATCACTTCTTAGGTGTTATTACCCATAACCATAATTTCATCAACATAAACAATCAGAAAAGTCACTAAAAAGTTACTTCTCTTCACAAACAAAGTATGGTCAAATTGTGTTTGTGTGTAACCAAAAGAAACAAAGGCAGCTCTGAATCTCTCAAACCAGGCCCAATGAGACTATTTGAGACCACAAAGGGACTTCTTCAATTTACACACCTTCCCTTGCATATCCTTTCCGTACACCCCTAGAGGTAAAGACATATAGACCTCCTCATGTAGGTCTCCATTTAAAAAGGCATTTTTAACATCAAATTGGCGAAGGGGGCAATCAAAAGTAGCAACTAGAAACAACAAAACTTGAATTGAAGTCATTTTAGCCATAAGAGCAAAAGTCTCAACGTAATCAATACCATACATCTAAGTGTAGTCATTAGCAACCAATTGAGCCTTAAACCTCTTAATCATGCCATCAAAATGATACTTGATAATGAATACCCATTTACAACCCACTGGTTCCTTCCCTTCAAGCAAGTCCACAATATCCTAGGTATGGTTCTTATGCAAAGCATCTAGCTCTATCATCATAGCATCCCTTCATTTAGGTTTGGACAAGGCTTTTGGTATAGACATGGGAATTACATGGGTAGAAACAGAGGCAATAACAGAATAATAGGTAGGGGATATAAGGCTATAAGATAGGTGTTTAGAGAGACAATGGGTTGTACACTTCCACTTGCCTTTGTGAAGGGAAATAGGAAGGTAAAGGTTTAGGAAGGCAACAAATGGATTAGAGGAAGGCTGACCTGTTACCTAGTAGTGATGGGAGGGACCTTTAGACAATAGGGTGTGAGGGAAAAATAGGAGGTTGAGTTGGAGGAGGAGGGGGGGTAGGAACATGTGAGGTAGACACAGTGGAAGGAGAGACAACAGAAGCAAAGGACTCAATAGAAGACTCATAAGGAACTAGAAGAGGAACAGATGGAGACATAGCAAATGGTTCTTCGGAATGCTCCCCCTCAGGAGAAATACCAAAGAAAGGAATAGACTCAACAAATGTGCCCTCGAGACAGCGGGTGCCATGAACCGAATCAAAACAACAATATTCCTTCTGTGTGGAGGCATATCCCAAGAAGACACACTTATGTGCTTTAAGCTCAAATTTGTGTCTCTATTGATTATGAACGTGCACATAGGAAGTGCACCCAAAGACTCGGGAGGAAGAGAAAAAGAGATTCTCATCTAGAAAGAGAATGCTAAATGGGATTTTGAAACCCAAAACCCAGGAGGGCATACAGTTAATCAAATATGTAGCAGTAAGGACAGCATCCACCCAAAATTTAATAGGAACATGAGATGCAAAAAAGAGGCATCTTGCAACCTTAACCACATGGCGGTTCTTTTTCCACCACTCCATTATGTTTAGGAGTGTAAGAACAAGAACTTTGATGAATAACTCCAAAAGTCTCAAAGTAAGATGAAAGGTTCTTCTCAAAATATTCTTGAGCATTACCATGTCAGAATATTTTGATCCAAGTGTTAAACTGGGTAAGAATATTTTGATCCAACTATTGTGCAAAAGTTCATGAAACTTTTGCACAATAGTTGGTACTTCATCCTGGGATCTCATAAGGTAAATGGCATAGCCCCCACACATCAAAGTGCACAATATGAAAAGGAGAAATAGATCTTTTATTATTTATTGAATAACAATGTCTACAATGCTTCGCAAGTTCACAAGACTCACAATGAAGATTCGATAAAGACACTCTCTTAAACATATCAGGAAACATGACTCAAAGCAGAAAAAGGTAAATGACATAACATGACTTTATTAATAGACTTTGACAAGACAAACTCCAAGGCTACTCCATTAGGTGGTCCAAAACTTCTATCAGGTGTGTCCAGCAAGTATATTCCATTCTCCTAATGGGCACTCCCAATCGTCCTCTTAGATTTCAGGTCTTAAAAAACACAATGGGTAAGAAAAAAGGTTATGCTACAGTTCATAGATTTAGTCAAGCAACTAACAAATAAAAAGTTGGCACTAAGTTTGGGGACATGAAGAACAGAGGATAAGACAAGAGTGTCGGAGGCCTCGTTATCTCCTTTGCTAGAGATGGAAGCAAGAGACCCATTAGCAAGGGATATCTTCTCTCTACTAGAGAGGAGCTGATATGAACAAAAGAGGTTAGATAAACTGGTCATATGGTCTGATGCACCAGAATCAATAATCTAAGAGATTTTATGATTACCTAAAATAGTAGCATGATTTGCAGAAGCACAAGTACCTGAGTGAGCAAATGTGGATGATAAGGTGTTTCCTGAAGGGTTGGATGATGAAACAGTGGTTTCCAAGTAATTAAGTAACCTCCCATACTTCTCAAACTCTGCCTTCATTTCTGCTAATATCTCCATAGCATATCTTTCTTCACTTTCCTTATTTTCACCCTCAGGCACTGTGGCAACATTAGCATTCTTAGGCTTCCCAGTCTGGCTATTCTTCTTATTAAATTTGTTATGGTTGTTGTTCTGAAACCTATCCAGGAGAAGATCTGGATGAAGTTTACAACAAGTGTCCTTAGTATGCCTCGGTTTTTTGCAGTATTCATATATGTTAGTAGATTGTTAGTGTGTCATTTGGGGTAGAAATAGAAGGATGCACTTACTTGGTTTTGCATTTGAGTAATATAGCATGTTTGTGCTTTATTAGAAGATCACAAGTGTTGTGACCATGACCATGCATCAAAACCAAGTCACCCAAGCAAGCATTCACTGGTTTATTTGTTTTTCCGTTTGATTGATAGCATGCCATGTTTTATTGGAGAATCAAAAGAAAGTGTTGTGACCATTTGATCTCACTAATCCACAAGTTAACCTATATCTGTATTTCTTGATTGTCAAAGGCAGCGGACCCTAGAGGCATAGTTTTTGAGGTGTCGAGGCAAGGCTAAGTGATGGGTTTTTTGGAATAAAACTCATCTTTCATTATTAATTGTCACTTAGTGACCTAGATGTTGGGTTTTTTTTTGAATAATCAAAAACATGAATCCTAGGGTAATTCCTAAGGTTTCATAGAAAGCATCAACCATCTTTTGCTATTAATTATCTATAATCTTCATAAAAAATGTATAAGCTTCATTTAAAACATAGAAAATTAACAAAAATGGAAAAAAATAAAAGAAATATCAGAAAATAAAGGGATTAAGCCTCTATTTTTGTCTTAAGTAAAGAAGAAAAGAAAAGAAAGGGTGAAAGAAGAAAAGAGAATAATCAATATGTGTTGATCGAATGAAATTTTAAGTTCTTCCATACTCATTAGTTTGAGTTGTTAAGTCTTCAAAGGTTCAAGGTAGTATACATGTTGATTGAACCCTAATAAATGAGAAAAATAATAAAAAACCTAATATTTTTAACTTAAACTAAATAATTTATGTTAATGATGTTGTTATGTGCTTGACCAATACGCCAAAAGCCTTAAGATTGATGGAACGCATAAAGCCAAGCACTTTAACCATTTAGGACCATAACATACCACCACGCTTCAATAGCCGATGTCTCAACAGCTTCACTCTGGGTAGTTCTCATTCTAGCAATAGGTAGCCCTCTTCATGACGGCCCTCACTCTAGTTGTAGGTAGCCCTTTCCACGATGGATCACACTCTGGTTGCAGGTAGCCCTTTCCCTTTGGTGGCTTTCACTTTACTCCAAGTAGCCCTTTCCGTGACAGCTTTCACTCTACTCTAAATAGTCCTTTCCATGACAACTTTCATGATACTCTGGGTAGCCCTTCTCTTAATTAGCCCTTTCCGTGATTTGAACTTGAGATGTGGTGGTAGGCTCTGATACCAATGTGTGCTTGACCAATACACCAAAAGCCTTAAGACTGATGGAACACATCAAGCCAAGAACTTAAACCATTTAGGACTGTAAAAAATGTCTATTTTACTATTACTAATCTCAAAAGGTTAGGAATATGAAAGAATCTAAGAGCATCATGTAAAAAAGATATTGGCAATTAAGCGAGGTGACCCCCAAAAGCACCTTATCGCCTAGGCATTGCCTAGGTTCCTGCCTAGACATTACCTTGCCAACTATGATATGGCATTGACACCTAGATTTAAAGATGATGAAATCATTGGTTGAGTATCTTTGCATCTACTCCATCAGCATTGATCAAGGAGACACAAAATAATCCTTTAGAATGTGGTACGCTTTCACATTTAGAAACTTGAGGAAAGAGGAAAAAAATTTAGGATAAGAAGAAGAGGATGGCTTCTAGTCATGAAGAAATGGAGGGGCGGGAGAAGAGAGAGTTAGAGTAGGAGATAACATATAAAGGATGGCTTGGGAAAGACTTGATGACTTTCAGGTAAGGGAAAGAATGGATACTTTTGAAGTAAAGAGGAGAGATGTGGAAAAAAAAAAGAGGTTTGCAATAAGCAACAAGGTATAGAAGTAGATGGTGGAGGTTGGGAGAAAAGAAAGTAGAGGGTAGTTTCTGTCCTAAGGAGTGTGAATGATTGAGGTTGAATAGAAGTCATCCAAGGAATAAAGGAATTAATAAAGGGTAGTTTTGTAATTCTACTATATTTTTTTATTCTTCTTTCTTGTATTATAATAGGTGTGTAAATTAGTGTACAACTCTTTTATTTCTTTGTAAGGACAACCTTATCCATTCACTTAAATTTAATATAAATACCTCTCTTTTGGGTTGGTTTGATCAGATTGGTCAACCCTAAGGGATCTGAACTTGTGTTTGTCTTCTTGCTTTTCAACTTCTCATGAACTAACATGGTATCAAAGCAGGCTGCTCTCTAATCAATTTCTTGTCTTTCTCGATCAGTTTGAGAGCTATCATTATTGCCTATTGGTTCCGGACTGTTTTAATCTTTCCAGGGACCATTTCCCTGTGTTTTGCGCATCTAGTAAGAGAGATTTCATTAGATATCTCTTATGACATCAGTTTTCAATAAAATTTGAAAGGAAGTGTTGCCTAGCCCTCCTCATCACATTCTGAAATTTTTATTGAGATTCGAGAAGATTTGAGAGAGATCTATACATCTCTTCTGGGCGGCTGCAACCAAACTTTCCTTTTCTGGACTGTGTATTCAGTTTTCTCCTATTGTTGTATTTTGGATAATCTCTTGTGACTGTAAGAGGTTTCTTCTCTCAGTTTTAGACTCTCTTGGATTTGCTTACTACTTATTTTGCCTGCTTTGATCAATTTTTGCTTTGTATTCTTTTTGACATGGCTTTGGAAAAGAATGAAATTATTTCTATCAAGTTCGATAGAAGCAACTATGCTCTCTAGAAGTTCCATTTTTAGTATTTTGTTGAAGGGAAAGGTATGTGGGGTTATATTGATGGTTCCACTCCCATGCCTGATGCCAGTGATGTCAAAGGGCTGAAACAGTGAAAAACTGAGAATGCTCAGGTTACTTCATGGATATTTGGTTCTATTTCTTTGGATGTTAGTATTCCGATGAGAGGACTCAAATCAGCCCATGACATGTTCGAGTACCTTGAAAAGGTATATCAGCAATCGAATATGTCTAGGCAATATCAAATTGAGATTGGTATCTTCTCTTGTGTTCAAGGGGAGAAGCAGATTCAGGAATACTATGCTAGGTTTGTGAATCTTTGGACTGAATATGAACTGGCTCATTTTGGGGATCTATCTACAAACTATTGTGTGAAAACTATGAAGAAACACCTCAGCAAGAGAAAGACCATGCATTTTTTGATGTACCTCAAACCAAATTATGAGACTCTACACTCTAGTATACTTAGTAAAGAGCCAGTGCCTGATCTTGATGCAATTCTTGAAGAGTTGTTAAGGGAGGAAACTCGTCTCCATACCTTGTCTGCACTAGAACATAAGAAGGAACATGGGATTGATACAGTGTTTTTAGCTGCCAAACAAAAAAGTAGGAAAGACTTCTGATAGATGCAATGTTATGAATGCAAAGAATATGGTCATGTGGCATCCCATTGCAAGAAGAAAAATTTTTGCACCTACTACAAACAGTAGGGACACATTATAGAGGAATGCCCAATCAAGCCTCCTAAGAAAGGATAACATAAGGCTTATCAGACCTCAGTTGAACCAACTTCTACTGATACTTCTGCCTCATCATCAACTCACAAACCAAATGCACAGGGAAATTTGACTAAAGAAAAGATTAGTGAGCTCATGTCTTCGGCTATTTCTTCTGCTTTTCTATTTTTTGACTGGCTGGTAAGTCTGCTTCTTTGTGTTCCTCTCCTCACATGTGGATCATTGATTTTGGGGCCTCAAATCACATAACTAGGGCCTCCTTTGGTCATTCTCCTAAACTTTACACCTTTGTCAACCATATTATTATTGCTAATAGTGATTCTCTACCTGTATGTGGTTATGATGATTTATTTTTGTTCACTTCTGAGTCCAAATCCTTACATCTTCCCAAAACCTTCTTTGTGCCTAAATCGACTACTAGTCTTATTTTTGTTGGGCAACTTGTTGATGATGGTAATAATGTCTTATTTACTCATGATGTTTGTTTTATCCAGGACCAGCACACTGGGGAATTGAAGGGAAAGGGGCGTAGGCTTGGAAGACTGTTTGCTCTAGAATTTGAGAATAAGAGAGCTTTACTAGGATCTTGTTTGGGTCACACTCATGCTAAGAATTTGGATTACTTATTTTCTTTTGGTTGTTTGCCTATAACTACTTCTTCATTTAAGAATGTTTGATAAATTCTATTTAACTTACTATTATAGTAAAAGTCATGTTTTACCCTTTCCATCTTCTACTGAACATGCTTCTACACCTTTTTATCTTATTCATAGTGATGTGTAGTCATCTCCAGTTATTTCACGCTTGGGTTATAAGTATTTTGTGTTATTCATTGATGACTGCACTCAATACACATGGGTTTATTTTCGTCGAAAGAAATAAAAAGTTTTATCCATGTTTAAGAACTTTCATGCTATGGTAATGACCTAGTTTAAAAGTACTATAAGCATTTTGAGGTTAGATTCAGGGGGAGAGTACTATGATGGTGAGGATGGTGAGTTTCAAACATATCTCAAACAACATGGTATTCGGTCCTAGAGATCTTGCTCAGGTATTCCTCAATAGAATGGAGTATCGGAGCGCAAGAATTGCCACATTGCTAGTATGGTGAGATCCTTGATACAAGACCCTCATGCTCTCCTTACCTTCTAAGTGGAGGCGACCCGCACTGCTATTCACTTCATCAACATTCTTCCTACATCTACCATTGGGAATTCTTCTCCCCATCAATCCTTATTCCACCACCCACCAAACTTATCCACACTTCTTGTCTTTGGATGTGTTTGTTTTGTCCATCTCCCTCCCCATAAACGCACTAAGCTATAGTTCAATCATCTATGTATGCATTCATGGGATATAGTATGGAACACAAGGGATTTCTCTGTTATGATCCCAAAGTCTATAGATTGTGCATTTCTTGCAATGTCATCTTTCTTGAGAACCTTTCATTCTTTGAACACATTAGTAAATTGCATGCATCATCCATTTTTATTCTGCATAACTTTGGCTCTATAGGTGATTCCCCTCCTTCATCTCAGCCACTTCAGATTTATTCCAGGAAGCATCCAGTTCGCCCATAACTTATGCCTCCTCCACTTCCTGCAACAGTGATTGATCACTCCTCTCCATCTATTACTACTATAAGTACATATTCTTATCCCGAGGATTTACCTTCCTCTATTCCTTTGTGCCGGTCATCTCGTATTTCCCGTCCACCTAATCGCTATGGCTTCTTTTCTAGTCATAGCTCATTCTTAGTTGTTTTGCCATCCACAAATATTCCTAAGTCTTACATCCATGCTGTAGCAGTTAAGCATTGGAAAGATAATATGGATTCAGAGGTTCAGGCCTTATTGGAGAATAATACTTGGGAACTTGTCTCTCCTCCCCCATATGCCTCCATCATTGGTAGCCGATGGGTTTACACCGTGAAACTCAAATCAGATGGTACTCTGGATAGATATAAAGACCATTTGGTTGCTCAAGGCTACAAACAAGAGTATGGAATTGACTATGATGAAACTTTTGCTCCTATGGCTAAAATGACAACAATTCATTTGCTCCTGGCCATTACTATTGTTAGACAATGGACAATTCACTAGATGGATGTCAAGAATGCCTTCCTCCATGGACATTTACAGGAGATAGTTTATATGAAACCACCTCCTGGCTACTGTGACAACCCTTTGTTGATGTGTAAACTAAAGAAATCTCTATATGGTCTTAAACAAGTTCCGCGAGCTTGGTTTGACCACTTCTATACAAAAGTGTTGGAGGTTGGTTTTCAGAGGAGTGTTTCAGATTACTCTCTTTTTACTCTCAAGCGAACTCAGGAGTTGACTCTTCTTTTAGTTTATGCTGATGATATTCTTATCACCAGAGATGATGTGGACGGTATTAATAACTTGAAGCTTCTACTTAATAACTCCTTCAAAATGAAAGATCTTGGGCTTGAAATTCAAAGATGTCATCAAGGTTATTTTGTCAACCAACAGAAATGTGCCTCTAATTTGGTGAGTCTTGCTCACTTAATTGACTCCAAACAAGTTGATACACCTCTGGAGCTTAACTGTAAGCTCAGTAAGGATAAGGGTGATCTTCTCCCTGATGCTACTCTATATTGGCAGCTTGTAGGTAGCCTTATTTACCTAACCATGACTAGACCAGACATTTTCTATGCATTCCAAATCGTTATTCAATTTGTATCTTCTCCACATCAGCCTCACTTCTCTACAGTTCTCTGGATTATTCATTATGTCAAGGGCACTCTATCGCATGGATTATTTTTATCATCTTCCTCCTCCACTCAACTCCGAGCTTATGCAGATGCCGATTGGGCAAGTCGTCCTGACACTCATCGCTCAACTACTGGTTGGTGTATATTCCTTGGTGATTCCTTGATTTTTCGGAAATGCAAGAAACAACGAATGGATTCCAAGTCATCTATTGAAGCCGAGTATAGAGCCATGTCCTCAGTATGCAGTGAAATAGTCTGGCTTAAGGCACTACTTCATGACATGGATATTGATCATGCATCCACCATTCCTCTATTTGCTAACAACATGAGTGCAATCAAGATTGCATCCAACCCTCTATTTCATGAACGTACTAAACATATTGAGGTGGATTGTCACTTCATTCATGACCACCTCCACATGGGTCACATCTCTCTCCCACATGTTTCATTAGGCCTATAGTTTGTAGATCTCTTCACCAAAGCTATGACCAAATTCTAACATAATTTTCTTGTGGACAAACTGATACTTATACCCCAACATCAGTTTGATGGGGAGTGTAGAGAAGATAAAGGGTAGTTTTGTAATTCTACTGTATTTTTTTTATTCTTCTTTCTTGTACTATAATAGGCGTGTGCATTAGTGTACAGTTCTTTTATTTCTTTGTAAGGACAATTTTGTCCATTCACTTAAGTTTAATATAAATACCTTTTTTTTGGGTTGGTTCGATCAGATTGATCAACCCTAACAGATCTGAACTTGTGTTTGTCTTCTTGCTCTTTCAACTTCTCATGAACTGACAATAACATCGACATAAAACAAAATAATACAATGATCACATCTGATAAAATCCAGTTAAAATGCAATACTTGTGCATGAAGATGCATAGGTTCACACACAAATGCATATATCATCCAAGCAAGCATACATACACAAGTGGTTCAATGGTTGTACTCATAATATTTAAGTGGTTGTACATATATATGCATGTAACTCTTTTTTATATGTATGGGGGAAAGGTAGAATAATAATGGAAGTTAGGCTTCTTGTCTTTGTATCGCCACCGTTTTCTGCTTTGTGGAGTAACCTTGTTGTTTTGCCATGTATTCACTCCACCTGTCATTGTCAACCATACACACCTTTTATTGGATCTATTTCCAAGTGATAATGGTTTTCCAAGTCTTCAATGTTATTCTTTTTTGTTTAATTTAAACTTTGCCTGCAGAAAACTAGTTTATACTTCAGATTGGCCAAGTGGAAAGGATTTTTGAATTGAAGCTTGTACTACTTTCAGGCCCATAATATTCTACCACTATGGTCTTATTTTATGAAGCACCTATAAATTTTCATATTAGTGTTTCACCATTTCTTTTGTCTGTTGTTTATTTACAGTTGCCTAAAGCATTGGGAAAACTATATGGCCAATCAAAAAAATATGGCAGGGGAGGTGTTCATGATAAGTGCATAAAGTGCGTTTTACTTGTAATGTTTTAATGATCATAACCTCAATAATGCTATCTCTACATCTTTTTGTTTTCCCTTGGTCTTGCAAGTATTGATCATAACTCCTTCTTGGATCTCTAGTTGTATTCTGCCACTAAAGGATGATGAAGAGAGTACTATAGTGAAGCGATTTAGCACTTCAGGTTAGCTAACATCTTTGGTTCTATTTTCTGGTTAGTCATAGGTAATACAGAAGCATGTTGCTGTTTTCATTTCACAGGATTGGATGGCAAAGTTGTGGTATGGGATTTGGAAAATCAAAAAGATATTTCTTTAAATTCCTGAAGCTGCCTCCTCACCGGGTCGAAGAGATCAATTTGAGACTATATTGAAAATTCCTTTGGCATGATATGATGCCATGCCATGTTTTATGTTATTTTATTTTAGTAGAAAAGTTTGGGGAACTCATATTAGTTAGAAGTGTACTGGAATTTTATCAGAACTTTAAATGATTAAGTTGTGAACACTTTATTTTGGTAAAGAAGCTTGTTTATCAAACAGGAATACCATGTAAATGAAATTTTGGGGTTGAATCTTCCAAATAGAGTTGGATCTCTATGGAGTATCCTGATAACTTGGGGATTTGAGATATCATGAAGATTTTTTAATGAGTGAGATATTATGGAGGTTGAGTTGTTTATTTCATCAGCAACTGGATTTGCTCCTTGAAATATATGTGCATATACTACCTTATGTGCATATACTGGAGTTCCTCCTGATAACTTGAAATATATGTGAATATACTAGATTTTTATTCACCTTCATTCACGAGTAGATGAAAATATGATTTCATAAAAAACTAGTTTTGTAAAGTTAGTTTCCACAATCAATTTTGCACCCAAAAACCTCCTCAAGCCAAGAACAGAGTGGGTTTGGACTCTGCAAGCCTAAGTTTTTGCTTATAGAAAGCTTCTTTGCATGTTGGGGTAAAATAACTATAATCATTCTGTTGAACAACATAAAATATCTTTGATACCATATTGAACAACATAAAATAGCTCTGATACCATGTCAACTAACATAAAATAGATAGCAAACCAAGGTGAAAATAAGAAGGAATAGAGATAACACCAAGATTTAACGTGGTTCGACTTGATAGCCTACATCCATGGGAGTAGAGGAAAAATATCCACTATGAGAACAAGAGATACAACTCTCTCTCTCTCTCTCTCTCTCTCTCTCTCTCTCTCCTCCTCCAAACCCTAATCTCACACAACCACTTGCTTAAATAAGCAAAAAATTGAAATATATCAGTATTACACATAAGCCCCTTTTTCTCCCATAAATGCATATAGGTCCCAACAATATTACAAATATACCCAAATACAATATATCTCTCAACACATTCTTTTATCATGGCGACAACCCAAAGTCTTTCCCTCAAACATTGACAAGGAAATATGAAAGTGTTTATAGTCTCATGGTTTTACTTCAATGGAGGTTTTTTTTCTTGTTTATGTCTACAAAATAAGAGTGTCTAGATGTCCTTGAACCTTGAATGGCATAATGTTGTCCCTCCCCCCAACCATACTGTGTCCAAATGTGCTATCTTCCTAATAAATCTCCCCAATTGTTTGTGTGGGACTCAAAAGAATGGAGAAGATAAGGGAAGACGGCGGATTTACATCTTAGATCATAATATATTCCTTGGAAATTCATTTGCTAAAGTGACAGTTGTTTTTGTTTTGAAAAACAAAACCCTTCATGTTGCCCAACACCACCTTTAACACCTGGGGTTAGACTAAAATGTGCTTCATTTTTCCTATATGGTACAGAAAACATTCCAGGAAGAATTCTCCAACTTCTCTCTTGAAACTTTACGAATAATTTCAAAATATATAGTCAAATATTACATTATATTATTAAGCTAGAACAGGCCCAAGTGATGTACAAGTCAAATATTACATATTCTATAAGGAAGTGATTAGATTCATTTTTTCAGTAAAGGAAACTGAATGGGCTTCTAAAATAACTAATGGAAACTGAATTGGTTGTAGGTGATTTAAATAGCCCCATGTTTAATCTTTTATTTATCAAAAATTAAAAAAAAAACACTAAATTTAGAGGAATCAAGGAGAGCTTAGGGGAGTTGTGATATGAACAAACTCCCTTTTACATTGGCAATGATGATAGTAAATAATATGTTTCCAACATTTTCTACAATTTTTTATATTACTATGCCTATAAAAACATTCTTATTTGTCACACTCATTTTTTGTTTAATATGATGAATATACAATAATAGGAAATGGGTGGTCTCCCCTTTCGCCAAATGGGAGTACTGCCATTGTCGATTATAATTTTGTTATCTATTTATCTATTTATTTTAATAATTGTTGATTATTACAGTGATTTAATAAATATATAATTACTGATTATAATTAATAGTTACTGTACAAATATTGTTAATAAATAGATATTTACTTTAATTTTACTTTAAGTTAAAATTATATTGTTATTAATAAATATTATTAATAAATTACTTATTATTACAATAATTTAATAAATATATAATTAGTGATTATAATTAATGTTATTATAAATATTGTTTCTAATTAGATATTTACTTTAAATTAAATTTTAAATACTGTTAATAAATTTAGTAATTATTGTTATATTAAAAATAATTAAAAATGTTATTAAAAGTATTGTTATTGATTATTTAATAAAATACTATAATTACTAACTATTACTGATAAATAATTTTAATTCAATTTAATTTTGGTAATTATTAATTTAAGGAATATTGTTAATAAATCCTATTCATAAATTTAATAATTACTATTATATTAAAAATAACTAAATAATATTATTAAACAATCATTATTGGTTATTTAATAAAATATTGTAATTACTTATTATTATTGATAAATGTTGTTAATAACGTTCTGACAACTGACAGTTCGACCATTCAGTTCAAATGGACGGCTCGTTCTGACAATAAAAATTACAAGCAAAAAATTATGGAACCATTTTGGCCACCGGTTTTTGGGTCGACGGTTCGATTCTTCGGTTCGAATGGATGGTCCATTCTAACAACAAAAATTATAGGCTAAAAAATGAGTGTGAGTGATAATCAATCGTTCGACCGTCTGATTCGAATGGACAACCCATTCTGACAACAAAAATTAGAAGCAAAAAATTATGGAATTGTTATGGCCATTGGTTCTCGAGTCAACAATTTGATCATCCAGTTCGAACAAACGGTCTATTCTGACAACAAAAAGTTATAGGCACAAAATTGAGCGTTTGAGGTCCATTAAGTAGTATCATACGCGTTATATCATTCGAGCATGTGGCTCATATAATCCGAAAAATGGAACTGTTATGGCCATCGGTTTTTGGGTCAACGGTTTGATCATTGGTTAGAACGGATGACCTGTTTTGACAACAAAAATTACAAGCAAAAAAATACGATACCGTCCTGTCCACCAATTTTCAGGTCGACCGTCTGATTCGAACAGACGACCCATTCTAACAACAAAAATTACAGGCAAAAAATTGAGTGTGTGAGGTCCATTAAGCAGTATTATACATGTTATGTCATTCGAGCCTGTGACTCATACGACCCGAAAATGGAACCAATCTAGCCACCAGTTTTTGGGTCGACGGTTTGATCGTCTGGTTCAAACGAACAACCTGTTCCGACAATACAAAAATAACAAAAATGGCCAAAAACCATTAAACGGGTCAATGGTTTGACAGTTTGACCACTTGGGTCAATGGGTCATTTACCGATTCAACGGTTTTTTTCCAGGGATCGAGGTTGGGGTAAAACAAAACCGATTTCCTAGACGGTTCCCAATTTAAAAAATTAAAAAAAATGGACAATCCATTCCGACAACAAAAATTACATGCAAAAAATTGAGCGTGTGAGGTCTATTAATCAATACCATACATATTATGTCATTCAAGCATGTGATTCATATGACCTAAAAATGAAAACATTCTGGCCACCTGTTTTTGGGTCAACGGTTTGACTGTTTGGTTCAAATTGATGGCCTATTCTAAAAACAAAAATTAAAAAAAATTAAAAAATGACCAAAAACCATTGAACGGGTCAACAGGTCGACGGTTTGACCACCCGTGTCAATGGGTCGTTGACCAATTCAATGGTTTTTGGCCAGGGATTGGGATTAGGATAAAACGAAACTGGTTGCCTAGATGGTTCCAATTAAAAACATTAAAAAAAAGGCTAAAAACCATTGAACGAGTTAACGATTGGACCACTCGAGTTAATGGGTCATTGACCGATTCAACAGTTTTTTGCCAGGGACTAGGATTGGGGTAAAATGGAACCAATTTTTGGACGGTTCCTGAGATGAAATGTCCATCCATCCGGGTCAACGATGGTTCGAAAACCATGGTTTTTATGCTTTTGGATTTTCACTATTCGAAGGTTTCTTCTACTATGGGCTTTATTCGAGGGTGTGGTATATTCCTTTTTTTTCATTTTCTACTTTTTTGTGTGTGTGTTTGGTCCTCTTCTACTATGGGCTTTACCACCATTTTATTTCTTCCCTTTTGTTTTTTCTTTGAGTTTTCTTGTGCAAATTTTTTAATTTTCTTACAAGACGACATGTTTTCTCTCTTTCTTTGATTGCATATATGTTGAGCTCTGTCTCAAAGCGGAACTTTTGACTCAATTTTCTAATTTTTTCCTTAGTTTTTCCAGTTTGGTGGATTTAATGCCAATTTTTTATGTGTTTAAGGTCACTTTGGATTTATCTTTCAAGGTTTTGGAATCCCTTGCAATGTTCACCCTTCCCATGACTATGACTACAAAGTTATTTCATCTAATTATTGACACCTAGGAAAAACAACTCAGAAACAGAACCATTATGGCCATCGGTTTACGAGTCGACGATTTAACCGTCAAGTTTGAATGGATTGCCCATTCTGACAACAAAAACAAAAAAAAAATAATAATTAAAAAAAGGCCAAAAACTGTTGAATGGGTCGACAGGTCAACGGTTCAACTGCCCAGGTCAATTAGTCGTTGACTGATTCAACAATTTTTGGACAGGGACCAGGTTTGGGGTAAAACATAACCGATTGCTTGGACGGTTCCCAAGTCGAACCGTCCTATCGTCCGGGTCAACTGGGAGTTCTTGATGTGAAACAAAGGACAACTATGAAGTAGAACTTATAACTATCACTATATGATCATGTTCTTTTATATGAGATGCTTTGATGAAGCAATATTTAAAAAACAAGTACCATGATGATCTCTTTTAAGTCTTTATATGAGTTTCAAGACTTGAATACTTATAATAGCAAGTTTCTTAATAAGAAACCATTGTCTTTTTTAATATAGCAAATAACAATGTTACAATTCCATTCCAGCCCCTACTTCGCAGGGGCCCCTCCGCTAGTATATCTATTAAAGTGAAAGGGGTGGTTTCCCATTTTTGCCAAGTGGCATCATTTCCCATTATCCGATATAATAGCTAATGTTTTAATCGTTGGATAGGATGACCAATGTTGGTGAAGTGTTGGTGCAATGGCTATTTATTTCAATAGAGATGGAGGTTGTTCCTATTACGACTTTTGAGATGATGGCTTCGAGAAGGCCTATTGGTAGCTCGCTGGCCATGGTTCATATATAGAGGTGTAAACTGGGCCATGGCGGCCCATGCTAAAGGCGGACCGTGCTGCCCTCCCCGGTGGAAATTTTGGGGGTTGGCCCAACACGGCTCATGGCCTAGGCCCAAGCGGGCCCTTGCCGTGTTGCAGGCCTAGGCTGGGCCAGATTGCAGGCTGTGCCGTGGGATTGGGTCATGCTGAGCTAGGCCATAGGGCGGGTCTTGGGCTTGGGCCGAACTAAGCTAGACTGAATCACTAAATGGATTATGGATATCAGGAATTCAGGATACGAATAATAATGAATTTACGATTACCCAAAGAATAAATAAATAAAAGTATAAAACAATTCAAATAGGAATTTAAGAATTTTATTTCATTTAAATTTGAATGAATAATGATACAAATTACAAAGCATACAATTATACGAATATTGAAATTATGAAATATACAATGGTTGGATAATTCATAAACCATACTTCATACTTGGATGAATGAAATATGAAAATGGAATAAATTAATAAAAAATAAAAAATACAATATAGAATTATAGACTATAGTTTATATAGTTACAAACTGAAAATACAAAATTACATTAATAACAAATAAATAAAAATAAAAATTGTGGGTTATTTGTTAAAATTTACAATTTAAACAAAATTCACATATACATTATGATGAAAGCATTCACACACACTTTCATCATTTTCTTCAGGTGAAAAATAAAATATCCGGTGTATGTAGTAGTATCATGTCCTCCTTTGTCTTGTAATTGTAAAGTTGTAATCTATATTTTGCATCATGATTCATGACTGCATCTAACCAACCCTGGTACAATGGTAGTGTGGTACCTGTAGGTCTTGAACTAAAACAACCAAACAAGACTCTGATGAAATTGTAGCCTGTAGACACCGGAGGGGTTAGTATATCACGATCCACAGATCACCTGCCATGGTGGGATTGGCGGCGAGAAATGTTCTCCAAGACTCCGACTTCTCCCAATATTTTAAAATTTATTTTCCATTATTTCAAAAATTCATTTAAATTGTGGGTTATTTCTTCTTCCTTCTCATGTGTGAGAAAATGTCTTGTCAAATGACCAGTACCACCCTTGCTACAATAGTTAAAGTCTTTTCTACATTTTTGGAAAACTGCTCTTTTTCCCTTTCCCTCAACATTCTCTATTTTAAATATTCTCCAAATTAGGCTACTAAACCTGGGGTTTTGGGAAGAGTTGGTTTTTTTTTTTCAAATTTAAAAAATAAAATTAATTTAATTGGACTTACCCCGGATTGCCAGTTCAGAATTCCAACTTGATTTCAATGGTTAAAGCCTTTCAACGTGACAACGTCCAAGGCTCCATGCCTCCCAAATTACTAACTTGAAGAATCAGACAATCAACCAATTAGACTATGAGACTATCAGAGTTCACTCAGATTGCAGAGACTGAGAGAGACTAAGAGTATGAGAGACAAAGAGAGTGAGAGACTGAGAGAGGAAAGGCTGAAGAGATTAAGAGAATAACTTAATAAGAGAATTGTTGAATGTTGATTGTTGGATTGGTGTGATGACCGATGAGAATGGTGGAGGACAGGGCTATTTATAAGAATTGAACATAATTCAATTGCCCAAAATACCCAAAAAACTAGTTGTTATTTAGTTGTTGGGAAGGGTATTTTGGTTATTGTAAAGTTATTTATAATTTTACCCAAAAAGCCCCCTAAACTAATTGTTATATAGCTGTTAGGGGGCATTTATGTCATTTTTAACCCCATAAGCAAAATACACAAATACCCCCCTAATATGGCTATTTATAGCTGTTGGGGGTATTTATGTAACCCCCAAAAATAAAAAAATAAAAAAATAAAAAAATAAAATAAAAGCTAAAACTAGCTATTAAGCCCCTTGGGAGGAGGGGGAGGGCAGGCCAAGTATGGCCCATTAGGGACCGTACCAACACATGGACCGTGTCGTACTGGCCGATGGACCTCAAACTCTTAGCCCAGCACAACACGAACCTCTGATCCAAGCCTGGCATGGCCCGACCCGATTTACATCTTTATTGGTACATATTAATATTAGACCTCGGCATCGAGGAGCACAACCTGATCCGTTGAATGAGGAGGATGTGGCTTTACTCCCATTGAATGTGAACTGTTGTGAAGCGATGAGGTTTGTAATGTCTTTCTACGTCAGTTTGCATTATTAAAGGTAGGCATCATGTGGCTGCGCATTAAACGAGGAGGTATGCTCTAAGTGAGCCACTAAGCTCATAATGCATGGATAGAGGCGAGCCTCTCATTAAGTCTAATTGGTGAAATATCATAAATGCCCCACGGGGTCTGTGAAAAGATGAGATTATCGAATAGGTAATGCCAATTTTTGCAATTCATGGTTTGGTTCTTCAATTTTTTCGACTATATTATATATATAATATAACTAACTTAATAGATTAATCGCATTTTCCGATTTGATTAAATTTTCGATTTCACGTGTCAAGACTTGCTCGGACCGAAATATATATTATAGGCCTTAAAGTATTGGGCCCAGCCCGGGTTGAGAATGATCACCCTGTCCTCCTACTCCACTCCTACCGAGATGGAAAAACTATGGTTTTCTTTCAAAGTCAATTAGATATAATAAAAAATCCAAACTGTTCTCTTTTCTGGTAAACAAATCCAACGGTTCTGATCCTAAGCCTATTGCCTTTGGTAGGACCCATTTCATATAGTATGCACCCTATGCTTTCTTGCCACGTTTTCTTAGTACCACTTGTCTGTCGTCGAGACCCTAAACTTTAAAGGAACACAGGTCAGAATTTCTCGAGTCACCTTCGATCCTTGGACGGGTTGCTCGGAGTCCATCGTTCCCAGATCAAGATCAAATTTTCTGTGAAAACTTCTCGAAGAATCAGGTACCATCACGAACCTCATTCTCTCTCTCTCTCTCTCTCTCTCTCTCTCTCTCTCTCTCTCTGCGAAATCCTTATGCATAAAATTTGCAGAATTGTAAACTTTTTGGATTGGCAATTTCGAGAATCACAGATTTGAGCAGGTCGAGATCTTAGACGAACTGGTTAATCAGAGAAATAGTTTCAGACCTAGGTTTAAAATATTTTAAAATCATTATTTTTGGTAAAAGTTCTGTATAATTAGAAGCATTTTGGAGAAGAAACAGGCAATGCGCCTTCAGAAATTTACAGAAAATGCTTTCCTAAGATTGTAGAAGGTTTAGATTGTTTCTCGAATCGTAGAGGATTTACATCTTTAATCATTTTTTCTAGTAAGGTGAATAATGATTTTCTTTATTTTTCCCTGTTTGGAATTTCTGTTTAGATTTTCTGAGTTACAAGTTTACATCTTCTTTTCTGGCTAGACATTTAATCGTCAAGATGTCGGGCCAAAGTCAGCGCCTGAATGTAGTTCCCACTGTTACGATGCTCGGAATCATGAAGGCTCGCCTTGTTGGCGCCACGAGAGGTCATGCCCTCCTCAAGAAGAAAAGTGATGCCTTGACTGTGCAGTTCCGAGCGATCCTCAAGAAGATCGTCTCTACTAAAGAATCCATGGGTGAGATCATGAAATCTTCCGCCTTTGCATTAACTGAAGCTAAATACGTTGCTGGAGAGAACATTAAGCACATTGTTCTTGAGAATGTCCAGAATGCTTCCCTGAAAGTCCGACCCCGTCAGGAGAATGTTGCTGGTGTGAAGCTCCCCAAGTTTGAGTACTTCACTGAAGGCGAGACCAAGAATGATCTAACTGGGCTGGCTCGAGGTGGCCAACAGGTCCAGCAATGTCGTGCTGCTTATGTGAAAGCAATTGAGGTCCTTGTCGAGCTTGCATCACTGCAAACATCGTTCTTGACTCTTGATGAGGCAATCAAGACCACAAATCGCAGGGTTAATGCTCTTGAGAATGTTGTGAAGCCGAGGATGGAGAATACAATAACTTATATCAAGGGAGAGTTGGATGAACTTGAAAGAGAGGATTTCTTTAGACTGAAGAAGATACAGGGGTACAAGAAAAGGGAGATGGAGAAGCAGATGGCAGCAGCTAAGCAGTATGCAGAGGAACAGGTTGCAGAGAAAGTTTCGTTGAAGAAAGGGATTTCAATAAATTCTGCACACAACTTGTTGTCAAAAACGGTGGAGAAGGATGAGGATATAATTTTCTGATCCGGAGGTTAGTTTCTTTCTTTTTCTGGCTCTTCGGTTTATTCAGGAAGAGTTTATTTTTATGATTTTGATAGGTAATACTATTGTTTGAATAAGTGTTTGATGTTTGTCTTCGTCTGTCTAATACCTTTTTGTACAGTAATTCTTAAACTTTAGAAAAGAGACTGGTTAATTGTAACAATAATATTTTTCTTGTCTTACATCATTTATAGAGTTTGATTCAGTAACAGAAACCATTTTTGAAGCTTGAGGGATTTCAGTGGACATTGGAACCTAATAATTATCAAAATCAATGACTGGAGAAGGATAAGCGGAATATGAATTTATCAAATAGGGTCTCCTGTGTGCTTGACTAAAATTGACCATTTCTTAAAATATGTTCTCAAAGCAAGGAAAATTTTATTACCATTTCATTTTTCAAACTATGTTACCATTCCGCTTATTTCTTTTATTGGTATATATTTGTTGTTCAAGACTTTTTTAAGACAATTCATTCTGTTTAGTCCAGCAAGAGATGCCACTATGGCACGAGGAGGGAGGTCCAAAAATTGGGATTTGCCTTAGTATAGACCAGTATTCCTATGACTAAATCCCTTTTCTTATGCTTCCCATATTACTTTTGGGGCACAGGCCAGAGTTACATGCTTCGATTGTTGTGCACAATTTTATACAAGGTTGTCATTTGTTTTATCTTCCATGGAGCATAGTTCACTTTAATCCTTGGTTTTCAGGCAAGTGCATGATGCATCATCCTTTATTGAAATAGCTTTAAGGCACAGTTAGAAACCGGAGATTCATTTACAGCATGGTCCAAAGTATTAATAATCTCAATATGCAAAATTTGCGTATCGAGAGTTTTGGCTTAACAAAATTGTTACTTTCTTTTTTTATTTCTCCTCTGACAATTTGACAGGAGACCTGTCAAATCATATACTAAAGTATTATAAACTTGAAATATTAAAATCCTTTATAACTGGTGTTTTGGTGACCAAAAGTATCGTAATGATACTTTGATCCTTCATTTGCAGAGAAATTGATAACACCCTACAAACCCATCACAGACCACACCCCACTTGAGTTGAGGCTCATTAAAACCTTGGACAAAGCTGACAAATTTTGCCAAAGCCATTCCAATCATCCTCCCATTTCTATTCCTTCCTATTCCTTGCTCATTTCATTTATATGCCCTGCAATTAGTCATTGAGCTAGCTTTTTGATGATGAGCACATGATGCATTGCAACAAATCAATATGTAATCCAACAAGAGTTGCAAGGATTGCTTTCAAATTCTAATTTAAATGGATCAATTATGAAGTTTAGAAATATTATGTCATTGCCTTCTTTTTGGCTTAATCTGATACACAGAAACAATTTGATCCAATTTTTCATTTTTGGTGTTATTCTTCCACATTGAGTTTTAATTTTAGTGTCTAATGTGCCAAGTGCAGGTAAATATGGGGAAAATTTTGGATTTAATTGAAGGAGAAAAATAAATCAGCTTGCTTTGTTTTTGAAATTTGGGCTTCTTTCCAACAGGAAGAGATGTTATTTATTTACAGAGGTGCAATCTGATTGAAAAGAGTTCGCTAAACTAAACTAAGTGCCCACGTTCATAAGTTAGTCTTCTGAAGTTCTGGACTTGCTTCTGGTCAATTTGTCTGCTTATCTTCTAAGAAGAACCTATCTCTGGGAGGTGGTTGTACCTTAGTGCCCAGAATTGCCTGGGTGTGGTCATGTTTCATATCAAAATCATAATTCAAGCCATTTCATTTTGGATAGAAAACAAACTTAAACCGTGCTTTGTAACTATTTGAAATGCAATTCCAGATAAAAGAAGGCTATTTTTCAAAGTCATCCATCTTGCAACTGCACCCCCTCCCTCCACAATGCATACAGGCCCCACATGCCACCTTTATTAAGAGAGTTGTATAGTGTATACTATAACATTGTGGTAATAGGATCTTTTAATAATATAGTTTGATGTTTAAATTCTATTCTTACCAAAATGACTGATAATGCTTGTTACACTTAAGGCTCAGTTTGGAAAGAGTACAAATACATACAAAATACAAGGTTTTGCACAATACATATTTGTATTTGTACTCCTTCCAAACTGAGCCTACGTAAATAGAAGCCAACAATACTGTTGAATACTTGAATAGAATGAATAATTTAAGAAAAAAACTAAAGAATATGGTAACAAAGGACAATGAGGGATGGAAAGTCAGCTAAGTGGTTATGTAAATGTTTTTTTTTTTATGAATAATAATTTTTCTATTTTTAATGAAATTAAAGTGTTACATGATAAAAACCATTAATCAGGTGTAACCACATGGATATGATTAACAACAGTTGACCATCCACTTGAACCCTTCAAATAATTTGTTACAATTCCCCCTTGGGGTTTTTAACCCCAAGTACATCTGCTAATCCATTGGCCCCTTGTTATGAAATGTGTTTTTTCTTGCCTATTCTGCGTAGGCTGTACTCTTTTTTTTTTCCTACTTGGAATTAATATGGTATATTCACTCCCTGCTACTAAGCCCTTCATAGCAGGATTTCTTCCCACCTTCACTTTTCTCTTAATAAAATTTCTTGGCCATTGTTACTGATAAAAAAATAATTATGGACAATAAAAATCTCTTATTTTGTTTTGAACCTATGATAGTTGAAGTACTTTCTAATAAATCAGTAGGGTATTGTAAGTTTGTTGGGCATTTACACACACGCGCTATAATATATGCATGCACATACACATGCATACGTGTGTTTCAATGCCACTCCAAAAGTCTCGAGCAAATTTGAAGCTCTGTACACCGTACTTTCTGCTTCTGCACCCGCTCCCGTTCAAGCTTTCCATGATTTGGGTACTAGGATTATACTGTGTTTTATAGTTAAACTGGACAACAGAAATGACCTGTAAATGGAAAAGAGTAGAGATACTAGTAGAGATACTAGGATTGCCTTATTCATTGCATTCTTTTCATTGGTTACTTTACACTGTTACTGACGAGGAGAATGGAAAAAAAAAATCATCTTAAGTTTCCTAGCTTAAATTTTCATAGTAGCACGTGGGTAACAAGATTTCTAATTGAAGTGAGAGCTCTTTTTACAAACCTAAATTGTTTGTTCAGGTGGCCTCCTAGAATTGCAAGCAGTTTATCAAACTCACTAGCAAGAGCGGGTGTTACAAAGAATAATTCCATGTGAGTAACCCAGGACAATGAGATTTGTAGACACAAATTTATAAGAAAATATCAGCAATATGCTGCTTCTTTCTACCCTACCACCCTATATTGTGTATAGTAGGGATTGTCTTAATCATCATCTCATTTTTTTTTTGTACTGTTAATTATCAAAGAAGGATTTCAATATCAGTGCTTGAAGTAAACAAGATTTTTTTTTATGGTCTCATTGCCTTGAGTTGAAAGAGGAAAGGAGAACCCTTGGGTTTGAGCCCTAAATTGAAAGGAACTAGATTCTGAGAAATCAGGGAAAGAGATCATCCTACTGCTTCAAGATATCATATCAGTAGCATGGACCAAGGTCATTTACAAAGTAAATACTTGCTTTTGGCTCTTTTGAGTTGCAGGGGTGGTTTGTTATATTTACACAGTGAGTGAAAACTTTTAAAGTTGTAGATCAAAAAGGACTTAAAATGTTCATCACCTCTTCTTAGTTATTACTCCAATAACCATTAAAAGAACGTCTTTGGCTGCATTTCTCTGTTTGAATTCTTGAAACTAAATTGATCAGTCCTAGTAGGGGATTATATAAATCTGGACTGGGCAGTGAAAAATGTTGGAATTGCCAATTTAGGGAAATCTCTTAAGCTACCCCTCAGTTTTAGGAAACAGACTTGTATTACCCTACTGTTTGCAAAATCCGTTAAAGTACCCCTGGATTTTCTGACAATTGACTAATTCTGCCCCTACGGTTAGTATGACATCACATTCTGTCCACAACTGATGGTACATGATTATTGTAACTTTTATAAAACCCAATTTTGCCCTTTGTTTATCAACAGCAAAACAAGGAAAACTTTGCAGGTCAAACAAAGAGTACTGGATGTTTTCCCTGAATGAGTTGCCAAGTTTTGTACAATAGATTTTTAGCTGATATTGATGGCTAATGTTATAAGTTGCTGAAAACTTTATGACAAGGATCAGGCCCAGTCTTGGGCTATGGATCATGAGGGGCTTGTTGCTCTTTATGTAATCAATTGTTTGCCATCGATGAATTCTACTGAAACTAATCTTATCCTTCTAATGCAAATAGATGGGAGTGAAAATTCTGATCGACTTTTACTTTGCTTGAGGTTTTATTTATTTCATGTTACAAGTCAAATAGAGCTAGAAGATCTAGGAGCAGACCAAAAAAGGATATGGGTTGAAGTAGTAAAAACTGATTCAAGGCTCAAAATTAAAAAATGGATCATATGGCACTACACGGAGCAGAACAAACAACATGATCCATGTGTTGACACCATATAGTACAGTTGGAACAAGGGCTTAGGTGGCGTTTGATAACACTTTCCAGATGTCTAAAAACTTGATTTTTAAACATGCAACCCAATTGTGTTTAGCTTCAAACACAGACTCTAATATGATAAAATAGATTTGAAATGGTAAGATATAGTTCAGTTGTTTAACATAGACACATTTTAGAGCTTGGACAATATTGCCCCTAAAACTTTTCAAAATGGCTCATATTGCCCCTTCCTTTAACACAAGGCTTGTGTCTTCTCCAACAAGCATTGTGGTCATTGGCAGTGATGGTGGCCTTCTATAACATTTGGAGGTTGAGGAGGACCAATAATGTTGCTATATTTCATCATTAGAGGAGGCCAAAGAAGAGTAACAGGAAGGGAGAGAGAGAGAGAGAGAGAGAGAGAGAGAGAGAGAGAGAAGTTCCTATTACCGGTTTGGTGTAAATGGCTACAATGAACGGGGGAGGAGAGGAGGACACACACACAGATAGATAGATAGATAGAGGGGGTGAACTGGGTTTTATAAGTTTCTTCCCAAACTATTGCTTTTTCAAAAAGGATGCAATACAATGACTCAAAGCAATAATTTGAAATGTAGAAAATACAAAGCTAATAAGATTTAGATTGAATGTTAGCAAGAAATAAGAAGAAATAAGAACAGATAAAAAATCTAAGCTAAATGGGTGAATTCATGATGTTATAGTTAAATAATAAAAAATTTAAAATATATAAAATACAAAAATTATAAAAATTGTTTAGAAAACGTATGGGCATATTTATAAATTGTTATTGTAATCTAAATTTGGCATGTGCGCATTTACTAGTATTAGTAAATACACCATAGTTGAACTGTTTTTATTGTTGTAAAATGTGATGATTTTTTATGAAAAATTTCAAATACCTTCCATTTTGACATTTGAATAAGAAATCCTTATTCATAAAAAAAAAATAACTCCTAAGATTAAGAGAATTACAATTCAACAACTCTTCAATTTTTTTTTCTTTTTTTTTTTTTCAGAATTTCTGTTCCATCGAACTTCAAATTTAACTTTTGGCAGCTCTTCTTGAGAATCAGTCATCCCCTATTGTAATTTAAGGAGCTTGAATGCAATCTTCCCTTCGATATAAATTTTCTTTTCAACATATTATTTATTCCTACCTGAAGATATGTAGATGTTAAAGCACGAGTTACCAGTAATTCACAAGCTGAGTTTGTAGTTTGTACTGTAAAATGTTGGAAGCCATCCGACTGCGACCTGGATCATATCCCAGCTCCAGGGACTCATGATTCTAGGGATTTCCAAATACTCTATGCTTCTTGCTTCAAGAGAATCTATTATGTCTCAGAAGTTCCTCAGGGCTTAAGAGGTTCGCTTTTCCAAATGAATCATGTTCAGCCAAACTCGTTCCCAGATACCACAACTTACAAGTCTCGATTCAAAACTACAGAAACTCCTATCATAAAAATAATAAGAAATAAGAAATTTTTTACTAAGCTGGGAAGAAAATTCCCGGAATCACGTCCATCTTGACATAATCTGGATCTGTTATCCTTGAAAATCGTGCTCAAAGCGAGCCTCGGAAGTGTTGCTAATACCTTCACAGTTTTCATGTTGATCAGTCCTCTAATTGCCACTTCAAATACAAAAAATAGGTTTTCTTAAACAAATTTTTCATTATGAAAACCCCAAATCATCAATTCAAGTTCACCACATACACTACTTTCATATGAAACAGCACATCCATCCAATGTATTGTAACTCGCAACACATTAGACTTTAAGGCTTTGTTTGATTTGAAGGAAAAAGTACGGAAAGGAAGGGACCTGAGCCCAAACTGAGTTAGGCTGCAATTTTATAAAGGATGGGCTTGGACTTTTGGTCTTCGAGCTGAACCCAGGCCCAAAGGTTTGGGCTTTTTAATACATATGTCAATTTTTAGTACGGATTAATTGATCAACCCAAACCTGGACCGGGCCCAAACCCAACCCCAGTAAACCAAATTTTAGTGCGGACTAGGCTCAGGTTGAATAGTTCAGGCTTTTACCTTATGTTTGGGCTTTAGACTCAATTCTTAGGTTAGATCTAAGCTCAGCCCAGCCTGCCCAATTTGCACCCCTATTAGAGTTGGGGTCTTTGAAGAATCATAATAGCTCGAGTCGCAGCACGTTGGTTTGGCAGGAAAATATCGGAAAAGAGAACAGTCTCAAGATTTCACGGTTTCCCCAGTGTTAGATTCAACAGGGGAAAAATTACTTAGAGTTAAGAAAATCACTAAAGAACTTGAATTTTACAGGAAGTTGATTTCAAAATGTAAAAATAAATAAGACCTAGGGATGCTATTAGAATCATTTGACCAAAAGACATGGTTGGTAGGATGTTTTGGCGTGTCCCATCCGGATGGCCCCTTTTTTACAGGACCTAATTTGAAGTTTCTTCTAGGTAGAACCTTTATTTTTCAAGTTGCTTTCACACAAAGAAGATAAAAGACTGTTTGGATAAGCATTTGCTTTTGAGCTTTGGCATGTAGAAAACAAAATTGAAAAAAATGTTTTCAAGTGTTTGGTAAGAGTTGCTTTTAAAAACATTTTAATATGAAGCTAAAACACTTTTAAGCCCCAAGAAACAAATCCTAAAAATGGGCTTTGTGCTATTAGACTTTGAAAGCTCAAATCCTGAGGCTTATCCAAACACAACCTGAATTTCTAGGAAAAAAATATGAAAATAAAACATTTTATACATATAACCTAACAAAACAAAAGAAACCTGGTGGCCCAATAGGATTATCTGCAAGCAAAAATTCTGCACACTAAGCATGGGAATCCAGCATACATGTATGGGAGATGTTCCCAATGTGCGGCTGGATGCTATGTGCACAAAGTATTTGCTTTCAAGAGATCCGGGTTCCCGGATGGTAATGCCAGTCAACAGGAAAATCATGGAACCGAATACATGCATTTCTGGGTGCCAAGCTAGCAACGTGTAATAGGAATAGAAGTATAAACTATTGGGGTGGGGGGAAAGCACGGTTACATACACAACACAACCCTTTTTTTTTTCTACACTGGATGGAGACAGAAAGGAAATCACATGTAAAAACAACATAAGCCAAGAATGTACTGGAAAGCAGCTCTTTCCCAACGAAAACCAAAAATGGAATTATTGTATGAGATTAAAGCACAAATACCATATGGGGTTGGTCCCCTTGGCACTTGGCAGCAATGCCAGCAATAATGAAGCAGGCTGCTATGGTCTTGGTAATGACCTGGTTACTCTGGAACTAGAAGCAGATTCTCTTCCAATAATACCACCTGGTTTAATTGTGCGAGAAACCCTGCAGGAAAAGTAAGCAATTCTTAACGAGACAGAGAGAATATAAAGAACAATCTGAACCATGCCCATCAACAATAGATAAATAGGGGACAGCTGGAGTTCTTACCCTTGATTCCTTTGCAAGGCGTTTTTCCTCATAGCTGCATGAACTTTCATCTCGTGACTGTAAAAGGATTAGAAGATAAGTGAATAAACCAATAGCTTGAGGCGTCTACCACAACAAAACCCAAACAGAGTATTCAACCATACCCTAGACAAATGTTCAAAAAGACACTAGGAAGGGAGAGACACCTTCCAGCCTAATTTAATAATTTCATGTCACCCCATCATGGCATCTGCTATCAGGCATTCTTTAAGCAATAAAAAATCTCCAAAGTATTTTGGTAAATCTAACGGAGATTGTTAAATCATATTAAGTATTCGTTCTCAAAGATACCTTGTGCAAGAACAAGGCTAATGGCTTTTACCTCATCTTATTAGAGCATATTTACCTGTTAAGGAACTCCAATTTTGCTTTTTTCATCAGGTTACCCTTCAAATTGGAAACACTACTGGAAGATCCACTACCTGCCAAGGATCATCAAAGTAAATCAAGTAAACACTAAATACTAAGCAAAGATGCATCCTCTTTAATAAGGGTGCCTCTTTGAGGTGCTTTGCATATGGATGTATGCCTGTATCTGAATACAGCATTGAAAATTTATAGAATCACAAATGTAAAGCAATTGAAAGAAATGGAAGAATTACCCCAATTGAAATTTCGTTTATTGCTTGAAGGTGGAACCTTTGTACAAATCTGAATTTGCCGACTTTGTTTTCCTATAACAAAATAGTCTTGATTGAATGCTCAATATCCTATAGTTTAAAATATATAAATAAACCAGTTCCTATACAGTGTTCTCTCCTATCATGAGAAATGCAAGTATAGCTTAATAATTGTAAATCCATCTTGCAGAAAAAAAAAATGAAATGAGCAAACTATTAACATATGCATTGGCACAAGATTATTGATCCTTAATACAAAGTTCATCATCCTCCCAAAAGAGTCATTAAGAAATTCTAGTTGTAAATAACTCATTGGATTCAGTTATAATGAACTATAGAAAGCTCTCAGAAAGCCATAAGGTGTGCAGTAGTGGCATAGGAGTAATAAGAAATAAGGTAACTATCATGCTGAAAACAGTAAATAAAATAGAGGGTTTAGATGGGCATAAAACATAATATCTTGCAAGCTAATGTCAAATGGGTTCAGGTTCATCTGTTGGATGTGACATATATCAAGGAATACAATTGTCGTTGGGGTACCATAGATTCAGCTAAGATGGTTGTGAGTATAGGAGCATACATAAGCAGCTAAGCACATTATCCACTTAACAATAAAGCAAGCATATTGTATTTTAATAACCTAGGTTCAACTGTACTGATATCCGACAAAGGATCTTCAATACAATGAAAAACTTCAAAATGTATATAAAAGTCTATACTGCATAATATGGATGTTTATCATTTCACATATTCAAATTTCAGATTTTAGTTGCAGTATTTCTGATACATCTGATCTGCATAGCTTTTCATACAGTTTTAGGGAGCTCCTCACCCCCCTTCACATCTATATTAATACAATACTTTCTTACCGCTTATCAAAATAAAACAGTATCACTGATCAGAAAAGAAAAAAGAAAAAAGAAACAATATCAACTGCTAACCTGTGGTATTACAATTAAGTGGCACATACCCAATGCATGAAAATCTAGAATAGAAACATGGGTACAGATTTGGTGAATCTGACACATCCCATGCCAACAACTTCTTGAACGATGTGGAAAGTGTGGGAAAATGAATGGTCCAGGTATCTTGAATTGAAAGATCCTTGAAGTTGCCTTCAGTCCTAAACCTTTAAACTCCAGAAATCGGACCACTCATTTGACAATTGGAGAAAAACCTTTTTCTATACTCAAATCCTAATTTTATGATATTAAAAAAATAGCTTTTTCATGACACATACCACACCAAATTGGAGAAAAGGGTAAAGATACTCTTTGAAAAGTTAGTAAATGACCAGATGATGCATATTCAAAGGTAATTATATCATCAGCACCAGCTGTGCATCTTCTTAGCAACCAACTGTCCTACTAAAAACAAATGACATAATGCATGAATTCAGAATTCAATAACAACAATTTATATGAGCAATGCTGGACATAATGGTCATGATAGCTTTGAGTATATGTTACTGTTAAAATAAGTTAACAGATGTAAAATTGAAGTTTATTTAGATAAATAGGTAGAAGTTGAATTTAAATAAAACCATGCACCTAAATAATTAAAGAAAAGAAGTAGGTAGCTGGAAGTGAACATGCACATGGGTTTTATAATAGCAGCTCAGTAGTTTGGATGTGTTAAAGTGAGCCAAATAGGGGTAGTTTAGTCATCTTATGTTTTTTAAGTAGTTTGCTTATGTGGCAGTTTTATTAGAGACACTCTGCCCCACACTTAAGTAAGGGTAGTTTAGTCTTTGTAAAGGTCATTAGAATCTAATAAAGATTAAGGGGGTCGACTGTATGGGTGTCCATCAGATTTCGACATACCCTTATTTTCTTTCTTCTTCTCTTCTCCTTCCTCTTCTTCTTCCTTCTCTTCCTGGTTCGGGTTACTGTAGCAGCATCCGAAACATGGTATCAGAGCCATGTTCCTGACCTACTTCAGTTGGTAAAGCACCTCAGAAGTGTTTGTGACTCTTCTTCCTTCATTTCTGATCAGTCAATGGAGAGAACTGGTTCGCCCTAGGTCTGAATCATCACAGCTCATCTCTCTCTGCTGTGCATAATCTTCTTCATCAAGAAAAGTGACTTCAGCAGTGAATGGTTGTGTAGTGCCCTCTTAAAAAGCTGTTAGTACTGATCAGAACCTAGAGAACTAGGTTCATTGTTGCCCTAGAACAGGCTGTGTGTACAGTAGCCGAATGGTGTAGGGGCTGCTGTAAATTGTTGAGTGGTGTTAGGGCTGCTGTAAGTAGCTGAGTGGTGCAAGGTGTAATGTTGTGACATAGCTGAGTTTTTGTGGTTGTGTAGTGCCCTCTTAAAAATGTTAAACTAGTCTGAACTGGGTGTAACAGGTTTGACTATGTTGTGGTGCTTGTGTTGCACAATCCTTATTGAGTGGTTGTAAGAGGGCTTACATGTGATTAGTGAGTGTTAAATTGATGCTTATGTGGTTCGTGGTGTTGTGAAATCAGCAGTAGTGTGAATAAGAACAAGGCGTGGGTACCCACTGTTGTGTTTAGGGGTTGCTATAGGTGCTGGGACATCAAATTTTGAATTACAGCAGTCAGCTTGTTGCTGAGAATTCAGGTTAGAGGCAACTGTAAAAGAGTACAATGGCAGCAATAGGAGATGGGTTTAATGATCAGAAACCTAGTGTGGTGGTTTCCCCTAACTACCTAGGTGTACAGATGATCTCAATTAAACTGAATGGGGAGAATTATATTCCATGGGCTAAATCAGTGGAAGTTTTCCTCAAGGCAAAGAGGAAAGTGAAGCACATAAAAGATGAGAAACCACCGGCTGACTCCCCAGGGTTTGATGATTGGGAACAAGAAGATGCTCAAATCATGACTTGACTACGGAACAGTATGGAACCAAAAATTAGTGCCAACTTCATGTTTCTTGATACGACTAAGGATATATGGGAACATGCTAAGAAGTTGTATTCTGGACAAGATAATACAACAAGAGTATATCAACTTTATCAGGAGTACTTTGATTTGCAACAAGGAAACAAAACACTAGAAGAGTACTATGCCTGCATGAAGAATATAAGGAATGAACTCGATATTAAAGTTCAGCAACATCAAAATGAACAACTAGATGTTACAAGATTCTTGGTGGGGCTGAAATCGAAGTATGAACCAGTTAGAGCCCAAATATTAGGGAGCTCCACCCTTCATACACTTGAGGAAGTATTCTCATGCCTTCACAGAATTTCTTTGGGACAGACAGAGAATCCCACACAGTCTGATAGATCAACACTTGTGACAGTTAGAGGAGGTGGACACAATACAAGAGGGGTAGGACATGCCTCCCGAGGGGGCCGTGGCAGTTCCATGATTGGTCAAGGTGGTCGTGACTTAGGGTGAAGTCGTGGCAGAGGGAAGAATAACTCTGCAAGGAAGTGTACTCATTGTGGCAGGGAATGACACACAGTGAATTTCTGTTATGACCTACATGGCCCTCCCTCTAAATGGGTTATTCATGTTGTAGCAGATGAGGTTGACATCAGTGACAGTAAACACGACCGAACTCCTCCCACATCTACATCTACTTCTGGGAGGGAGATGGTGAGTGTACCACGTGATGAGTATGAACGGTTCCTTCAAACTACTTCACAGTATACCACTACCACACTTGCCCATTCAGGGACTGCTTGCATGTCATCTAAAACCTCTCCCTGGATTATTGACTCTGGAGCCTCAGATCATATGACCAGGACTCCATGCATGTTCTCTTCTCTTTCTGAAACCTCCACATCACAAACTGTTACACTTGCCAATGGGTCATCATCTCCCATCTATGGTGTTGGTAATGTTGACATGGCTTCTGTGCCCTCATCATCTGTTTTATATGTACCTAAGTTTCCATTCAATCTTATGTTTGTTAGTAAAATAACCAAAGCTCTTAACTGTTTTGTTACCTTCTTTCCTTCCACTTGTGTTTTTCAGGATCTCAAGACAGGGAAGAAGATTGGTGGGGGGCATGAAGCTAGTGGATTGTATTATCTTGACGGTAGTGGATCTTCAATTGCTCTTCAGATTTCACTTACTCCCCTACAATGGCATTGCCGACTGGGACATCCATCTCTCAAGGCTCTCAAGATATTAGTTCCGTCATTGAGTTATTTGTCAGTTTTGCAATGTGAGTCATGTCAGTTTGGGAAATATCATCATGTATCCTTCAGTTCAAGAGTAGAGAGTCATATGTTGAGTCCTTTTTCTTTGGTTCATTCAGATGTTTCGGGTCCAATCAAAATAGAGTCTTATAATGGGTACAAGCATTTTCTCTCCTTTATTGATGATTGTTCAAGAATGACATGGATTTACTTAATGAAAGAAAGAAGTGAATTATTTTTCACTTTTCAAAAATTCCATGCTAAAATACGCACACAATTTGGTGTTCCAATCAAAGTTCTCCGTTCAGATAATAGTCGTGAATACTTTCTTACTTCATTTCAATAGTATTTAGAACAACATGGCATTATTCACTAGACCTCATGTGCATTCACCCCTCAACAAAATGGGGTAGCTGAACAGAAGAACCATCAACTTCTTGAAACTGCTCGATCTATTCTTCACCACATGAATGTTCCTAAACGGTTTTGGAGTGATGCTGTACTCACTACATGTTTCCTCATTAATCGGATGCCCTCTTTCATTCTTCATGGTCGGTCCCCCTTCTCTATCTTGTTTCCCACTTTATCTCCATTTCCATTAACTCCTCGTGTCTTTGGTTGTGTGTTCTTTGTCCACAATCTGAGTCTTGGAATAGACAAGCTAGATGCACGCTCAATTAAATGTGTCTTCTTTGGCTACTCTCGGACTCAAAAAGGGTACAAGTGTTATAATCCCATTACCCGAAAATGCTATGTTTGCCCTGATGTCACATTTTTTGAGTTTGTACCCTTCTTCTCAAGTCCTGAAGCACCTTCGTCTCCACCCTTACTTCCTCTTCCCATCAGTGATCCAGTTCCAGATGTTGTTGTTGGAGTAGACTCATCACCTCATTCAGTGCAAATCACCACCGAACGACCACCGATTCGACAAGTGTATACACGTTGAACGACACCGGCCCCTCCTCCAGCTTCTACCTCATCTACGGATCCTCTCATGGCTCCTATTGCTGAACCTTCAGACCTTTGACCTACCCATTGCCTTACGGAAAGGTAAGCGCAGTTCTACCCTCCATCCCATTTCCAATTTTGTTTCATTATCTCGTCTTTCTACCTCATATCGCCAGTTTGTTTCACTTTTGTCCTCTATTTCCATACCTAACAATGTTCAAGAAGCTCTTAGTTCACCTGGATGGCGGCGGGCAATGGAGGAGAAACTTTCTGCTCTTCAACATACTCAAACGTGGGAATTACTACTCTCCCACCTGGTAAGCATGTAGTGTGGAGCGTCTGAAGGCCAGACTTGTTGCTAAAGGTTACTCACAGTTGTATGGAGTGGGCTACATGGAGACATTCTCTCCGGTGGCTAAGATTGGTTCTGTTCGTGTACTAATTTCCTTGGTAGTTATGTATATTGGCCTCTGTTTCAACTTGACATAAAAAATGCCTTCCTCCATGGTGATCTAGTGGAGGAGGTATATATGGAGCAACCACCTGAGTTTGTTGCTCAAGGGGAGGATGGTAAGTTGTGCAGACTGAAGAAGGCAATTTATGGGCTGAAGCAATCACCACGTGCTTGGTTCGGGAAGTTCAGCAAAGTGGTGAAGAGTTTTGGAATGAAGCAATGCCAGGTTGATCACTCGGTGTTCAGCTATGACTCAGAAGCTAGGAAGATCTTATTAGTGGTCTATGTGGATGATATTGTCATTATTGGCAGTGATAAATTGGGGATTGGCAAACTAAAGGTATTTATGCAAAATCATTTTCAAACAAAAGACCTTGGAACATTAAAGTATTTCTTGAGAATAGAAGTTGTCAGGTCAAAACAATGTGTAAATCTGTGCCAAAGGAAATATGTTCTTGATCTACTGGAAGAAACAGGACTGTTAGGTGCAAAACCTGCTGAGACCCCTATGGAACCAAATGTTAAGTTGAACAGTGATACAGGAGAAGTATTTGAAGATCCTGGAAGGTATAGACGACTAGTGGGGAAGCTGAACTATCTGACTATCACGAGACCCGACATATCCTTTACAGTTAGTGTGGTGAGCCAATTCATGCAGAACCCTCATATACCTCACTGGGATGCAATTCTTAGAATTGTGAGGTATTTGAAAGGAGCTCCAGGCCGTGGACTATTGTATAAACCAGGAGGAAAACTTGAAGTAGTGGGGTATACAGATGCAGACTGGGCAGGCTCAGTGAATGATAGAAGATCTACTACGGGCTATTGCACATTTCTTGGGTTTCACATGGATAAACCTATGAGATTGTACTGTGACAATCAAACTGCACTCCATATCTCTTCCAACCTTGTCTTTCATGTGAGAACAAAGCACATAGAGGTTGATTGCCACTTTGTGAGGGAGAAGGTTCTTGCTGGAGAGATAAATACAAACATGTGGGCTCGAATGATCAGTGGGTAGATTTGTTTACAAAAGCTCTAAGCTTAGGGAAAGTGAACTATCTATTTAACAAGTTGGGATTATATGACATATATTCTCCAGCTTGAGGGGGAGTGTGAAAGTGAGCCGAATAGGGGTAGTTTAGTCATCTTATGTTTGTTAAGTAGTTTGCTTATGTGGAAGTTTTATTAGAGACACTCTACCCCACACTTAAGTAAGGGTAGTTTAGTCTTTGTAAAGGTCATTAGAATCTAATAAAGATTAAGGGGGTCGACTGTATGGGTGTCCATCAAATTTCGACAGACCCTTATTTTCTTTCTTCTTCTTCTCTTCTTCTTCTCTTCTTCTTCCTTCTCTTCCTAGTTCGGGTTACTGTAGCAGCATTCGAAACAGAATATGATATAAAAATAACTTTATCTAAATGTATTGACTGTTACTTCAGAAATAGTACATTTGGTTTATTATAAATGTAGAACTTCATTCAATGACAAACAATTCTTAATAAACCCCATTACAGTTGATGTCAAATGCCAATAGAAAATGCAGACATAAATGAGAATCTGAAGTTTGAACCAGTAAACATAATAAAGCAAATTACTTGGTGGAAATAATAAAGAACTATATATATATATATATATATATCGAAACTGTAAACAATGGGATGATAAAGAACTTACTAACAACTTCCTTTTCATAAAGCTGCTTAAGTCGATCAACTGATTTCTTTTGAGCTTCATCCCAGTCTTTCAGTTTTGCCTGAAAGCAATCAAATAAATCCTTTCTTACAAAATCGATGCCATGGATGTTTGACAAATTAACTGCAACTACATTAATGATAAGAAAAGATCTCAGGACAATCAATTACAAAGACAATATAGCAATACACTACCATTATCTAGAAGAGAAAACAAAATAGGAATAAATGAAAACAAGAGAAAGCATTACGTCGTATAGATCCCTCCATTTAAATGACACCTTCCTCTGTTTCATCCTCTCAATAACAAGATTGGCACTTTTAGCACCAAACTGTTGTTCATAGAATTTCTTCCACAAGCTATCAGTTACTGGACTCAGGTCTCTTTCCTGCAAGAATTTGGAAAATGCTCATTTCTAGATTCTACCAAAAGCAAAGTCAAGATATTAATTTAAAAGTCATTAACTAGTTAAAAGTAAGTAGAAAACCATTCATTAGAAGGCAGAACTTACTTCCGTAGACTTCTCAATGTGCATCAACTGATCCACTGTACAGTGAGGCAAAATTTCCTTCAATAAGTTTATGTCCGTTTCCCCAACATCTCCAAGATACCTAACATTATCAATTGCAGTTCTAATGCACAGATCAACCAAAGAAGGAGGCTTTCTTCTGAACATCATATTTCTCTCCAGAACAAGAGCAATCTGGCTAAGTAAAAGATGGTAATAGGAATCTCAATCAGCTATGAAAATACCCTGTCAAACAATGTTAAACAAAAATACACTCTATTAGTGATTACAGTGTATTCTTATATTACACATTGTATCACAATTACCAAATCTGGTAGTTCTGAATAAATAAATAAATAAATAATTGGATATAAATACCAGTATCTCACAGTAGCATAAATAATTGGATATAAATAAATAAACAAATAAACTAAGTTTAACCAATCAGGAAAAATACCAGTGACAACAACAAAAAATAATCGGAAAAGAGAGAGAAAAAAAAAAACAAATTTCAGAATGCCATTTCTTGCAGAATATCAAAATTTTTCCAATAATTTCAAAAGAAGCTCGTTTAACAAGATCTTCCATTATCCACAGGAACACCCGTAATTCTAAACAAATTTGAGAAAAAGGAAATAAAATAAAGCTAGACCATGAAACCAAGCAAATTCATTCAAACTCAATTACTTAAGCTTTTAATTCACCAGAAAAAATAATCAATTCCTTGCTTTGTTTATCTCGATATCAACTCAAAAACAAGAGTTACAAAAAAAAGTAAAATCGACTTCAGAAGCTTTCATTTATTAATTAAAAAAAGAAAATTTTAGATCAGTTCCATCACCAATTAGGTTATACACAACGAGATCCGATGGAGCAGAGTATGGATTTTTTTTTTTTTTTTGTTATTTTGAAGCCAAGCAGAGTATGGGTTGAAGTAGACAAACTCAAGATATAATAATATAGAAAAAAAATCGAATTAGGGTTTACCAGATGCCTAGGGACGAAGATCGAAGGCCGGAGAAGAGACCATTGATAATTAGACTCCAATAAGAGAAAATAAGTAAATAAATAAACCGCCAAATATTTACTCTGTTCTGCAGAATTCGTTAACGTTCACCGGCCCTCGACTCCCTCGATCGCTTATAGCCCAGGAACGAATCTGTAAGAAGATGCCAGGGGAATCTCTTGGAACTACGCTACGAGGCAGTTGGCTCAATCTTGACACGTGTACGGTAAATGACATAGCTGGTCCAGGATATGTGTGGATCCTAGTGATTCATCATTGGCTACACTTTTCTGATTGATTTATATCAGCCATTGATTTGAAATTAAAATCTCATATATTGTAGATTCGGATGGTTTGCCTTTGCCCATTTCGGCTGCACCAGGGATTCTGGGATTTTTAGGCTGCCTTGGCTGTATCATTCACGAATCACACGTGCGGGTTTTAAGATGTGCCTAAAACTCACCATGACTTGCGTTACCATTTCAACTTGACGTTAAACAAATTGACATGTATTAATAGATTACCATTTTGCCCTTTATTATATCATTTTTCAATATTTTAGAAATACCTCTATTCAAATTCGATCCAAAACCCATTTTTTCAGCTTTCTTCGAATTCTTTCAAGTAACCTAAAGAGAGCAAAACGTCTCTCAACAAAAAGAAATTTTATATAGAAGACAGTTGGATGCTTAAGGGCATTTTAGTCATAAAAATATATTTAATAAGGCTGACTTGCCATTCAGGGATAATTTCATCATGAATATTACATTTATTTGACATGGACAACTTTTGCCAATGTATGACGTTGGGTTTTTTGGACATTTTGAAAAGTTATGATAAATTTAAGAAAAATACTAAAAAGACATGGTGAGTTTTAGAGAATTTCCCTAAGATTAAAAAATGATGATTTGAGTAGCTGAAAAAACTAGAAACCAGATCAAACCAAATCGAACCACTTTTTGTAGCATTACAGTTTTCCCCCCTCTCGTTTTGTGTAGGAGCGCCGGAGTGGGGGTAGGGATGGCAATTTCTACCCTACCCAATGGGTAATTGCCCCTGTGGGAGTCCTTTTTTTTTCCTTTGAAAAATGGATTTTGAAATGGGAATAGGTTTTGAATTTTTATAACTTTTATGGGTATAGATAGGGTATAGTATTAGACTAAGCCGAGCATTTTATTGAAGGGCATATGAATTTATGTACTAGATGTTAAATGTAATAATATTTTGAAGTTTATGTTAATGATGGTTGATAGTTTATTTTTTTTTACATATTTAATCAAATCATTCAAAATTTTGATGTTTGGTCATGCTATTTTACTTATTTATTACTTATATTAATAGGAAATAATAGAAGATTAGATGCAGGTTTAGACCTACGCTGCCACATCCGACCCACTCCACCTTCAAATGCAAAGAGAGTTTTACATTTTTATGTGCAAGGAGGGTTTGGATTCTGAAAATCCAACCTATTATGGGTTTTGGGGGGGTATAACTGTATGAATTAAAAAGTATAAGAAGGTGAATAGAGTCTAAAATTTATAAAACCCTCTCCAAACCCACCTTGTTGCCATCCCTAAATGGTGCATTTAATATTCATTTGTCAAATTTGAGCTTGCATATAATCCCATTGAGGTGATTGGGTCAGATAGGCCCACAGATCCAAACTGACCCAATTATAGAGTTTTATTACATGTAGGATCTCCATTTACATCATATTTATTTTTGATAGATATCTCCATTTACATCATATTAGACCTACTAGTCCTGATTAATAATTGATCAGTTTTTCATTTATTATTTCATATCTCAACTATATGGGATTGTCAACATCAATTCTGTTTTTTCATTCTATTCTATTTAATGTCATATTTATATCTTCTAAGAAAATGGCATATCTATTGTTAAATTATGAAAACTTAAGTTGTGTCATTCCTAGCGGACCGGATGGCCTCAAAATCCAAGCCTGGGACGGTCCAGTTTCTACAGTGGTCAGACCATATCGGCCCACGGACAATAGGCCGGAAAGACCCACTTTATAGCTCTAATCCCTAGCCCTTTCATCCCTTCAACAGGTCGAGGCTAGATCTACCCTGACTCAGACTAGACTGATCCATTGGCAGCCCTTTATCTAATCTATTCCAACCTGCTAAAATTTAAGCATTTATATGTATGCATACAGTTTCATAAAATTAACATATATCTATATGGTTGGTTTGAATTTTGGTTGCATTTGGGAGTGCTTCTCCAACAGAATTTTTGTGCTTTTCAGTTTTCACATTAGAGAACCCAAAAGCCAATAAAAAAATGATAGAAAACACATTTTCCAATGTATATTTACATTGATAATAAGATGTAAAAGTATATCAATAAAAAATAAGCAAATTTGCGTTCAAGTGGTTTTTTGATAAAAAAAAAGGGCATATGTTTTATTGGAATTCATGTTTGCATCCATAGCAGTTAAAAGAAAGTCTATTTGTGTTTGCAAAACTAACCCAACTTTACAATTTATATAGACCGTTTTACACTACATATTTGCATTCACACTTATTTGCATCTTTTTCAAACGAAGTCTAAGGAAACTAAACACAGCCCAAGGGTAGGTTTGCAATTCGAGCTAACATTTTACATCGAGGACTCAGACTGTAGATCGGATTCATTCAAATTTTGACAAAAGCCATCCACTTTCTGCATTCAATTACAAGGCTAATGGAACCACCTGGAATGAAATAATCTCAACAGAGTTTGTCTTGAAGGGCTTTTTGCATAACCAAGTTTCGTCATTTGACAAATTCAGTCATGTTTTTAAAATAATTGCAAAAATAGTGAAGAGGTTTTTAATTTTTTAGGACCAAATTGCCCTTCATTTAAAACCCACCCATAAGACCATATTCCTCTCTCCACCCAATCTCTCGTTTTCTCCCCCTTTTCACTCTCTTCGTCTTCTCATTCTTATGGTTTTCCTCTCCATCTTTAGATGCGAGTTTTTCTCTCACATTTGTGAGGTTTTCTATTTTCTTCTTACTAGTATCTCATGGTGAAGTCTTCGTGGATCATTTGGAATAGAGTCTTTTGTTCTCGAATGGTGCAAAGGAAGTATTGGGAGATCTATTACAATTTAAGTTTGAGGACTTTGCTCATCTGAGTAGTCCTTATGACTAGAGATGCTATTTTGGCTTGAACTATACGAGAGATGGAAGTGCATTTTTTTTTTTTTCTAATGGGGCAACTTTTTCATTCATTGCATGGATGTATGCAGATGGGGTCATTGGGGGTAGCGCCATTGGTGCCATTTGTTTTCTTGATGACACTTTTCTAGTTGTTGTACCCAAAGTCCATGAAGTTGCTACTAGTGTTGGCTAATATTTTATCCGAATTTCAAACCACTTAACTCATGATGGTTTCCAATGCCTTCTTTTCTCTTTAAGCCTAACGATGGATACAATGTGCAATCGTTTTGATATAGTTGGAAGATTATATGGTAGTGATAGTGGACTAGTTACTGATAGGGTTAATTGTTTCATAGTTCTGGCAGGAGATGAGTTTGATGTTACTGAATTCAGCATAAGAATTGGAGAAGACTACTCTTCTGATGACCAATTTCTTGGTGTTTCTTTTTTTGCAGACCTTGTACCCATCATTTTATTGTGGGAATGGAACAGAACTACTAACAATGGTTTGTATCAAACCTTAATGGGTGCCTAAGTTTGTAAAAACCACCTATTTACAAACTTAATGGGTGCCTAAGTTTGTAAAACACCATCTATTCAATTCCAAATGGATTGTACATTTATGAGAATCATATAGAACTATGTGGTTTATTGGGTTTAAAATGTTTTTAATGGTTTAAATACTATTAGATTACCTGGTGATAAATGTTTACAACTATAATTGATAAGTCAAAATTACAAAACAATCCGGTTTGTTTAATGTCAAATAGTGTCTAAGTCTATAAAACACCATTCGGCTTGTTCATTACCATATGGATTGCACACTTATGAGGATCATATAGAACAATGCAGTCTATTGGGTTCTAGATGCATTTGATGGTGTAAATACTACTATATTATTTTATCACTTGTGTTGTTGATGAATCAAAATTATAAGCAATCATTCGGCCTATGTAATGTTGAATGGTTTCAAAGTCTATAAAAAAAACACTATTCGGTCTTTCCCATACCGGATGGTCTATACACTTGTGAAAATCATATACAACCTTATGGTTTGTTGGGCTTTAGGTGAATTTGAAGGTGTAAATACTATTTTATCACCTTTGTGATAGATATTTGCAATTGCAATTGGTGATTCAAAACTATAATAAACCATCCGTATGGTTTATACACATATGATTCAAAACTGTAATAAACTACCCTATACCGGATTATTTGCACACATATGAGAATCATATAGAACCATGTGGTTTATTGGGTTCTAGATGCATTTGATGGTGTAACTACAAGTAGATCTAGGGGATAGATGTTTGCAATTATAAGTGATGTTTCAAAATTGCAAGCATTCATCCGGTCTATTTAGTATTATATGATTTTTAAGTTGCAATCGTTACCTATCTAGCATCATATAGACCGGATGGTTCCCTACACCTATAAATTACCAACCATAGTGGTTAAGATATCTTGTTAATATTGCACATACAACCAAATATTGGATAGAGCCTTATTGATATTTAACATAAAGCAAGTTGGTTCTTAGTCTGAATCAGGACATCTCAAGCACGAGCCCTGTTGATACAAACTTTGAATCACAACATCTCAATCTCATTAGTTTTTCATAAACCTGGTTATCAGTCTTAATCTAAATGCAGCATTTAGATTAAGATTGAAAAGGGAGAGGGGAGAATAAGATAATGACTCTCACATGATGAAGACAATGAGAAAAGGGAGGGAGAGAATAAGATTGAAAAACAGATAAAGAAAATCGGATTTCATTGGACCACTCCTTAAGGTCATTTTGGTTAGAAAAAATAAAAAATTCTCTCACTCACTCTTTTTGCAATAAATTTGAAAGCATAACTGATTTTATTAATTTGGCAACCTTTTTATTTTTCTTGCTAAAAGCCCAACATTAAAAATCATCTAAAAACTAAAACATATCCATTATACAAACGATTGAGAGAATGAACTTAAAATTTGAAGTGATCAACCTTGGTTCATACAAATATTCTTTATGCCTGAATGGGTCAGCTAGGATTATAAATGTAAGTTTTAATAACCCTGTTTTAAAAGTGCAAGGCACAAGGGCCAATTTGCGCTCGAGGTGTAAGGCACAAGATAAGACGTGCACCATTTTGAAGCAAGATGCAAAAAAAATACAAAAAATTCAAAAAAAAGCCAAAATTTTCAAAAAATATTAAACATAATATTAATAAAAAGTATAAACTTAAATTTTAAAACTAATGCTTTAAAAAACCTAATATCTAAAATTAAAATATATAAACATAACATGTAAAGCGTATTCAAATGAAAATTTAAAAATAAAATCAAACATATAAAACATTTTCAAGCATGTAAAACCCAAAATCTCTTTTTTTCCTCAATTGCATTACTTCAAGTAACTAATGTAATATAAAACATATTACATTCTTAATTCTAGGAACTACCTTTGTGCTACACTCCTCGAGTCAAGTCTAAACAAGTCCATGTTAAAGTCTTAAATTCTTAGTTTTCACACAAAAAATAATGATTTGATAATTTTAATTGTCTTTTAATAAGATATTTTATTACAATGAATGAATAAACAACATTAGCATATAGAGAGCTCTCGGAGATTTAAAAAACATAAAATTTTCATTACACACCAAATGTGCATGTCAAATGTGTACCTTGGCTAAGGCGCAACCTAAGCACACCAAATGTGCACCTTTTGAAAGTACTTGCCTAAGACCTAGGCGAGACTCCTATCCTAAAATGCGCCTCGCATGTATGTCTATGGCGCACCTTTTAAATCACTGAATAACCCTACCCTAATGCAATGAATTGTGATTTGATGAGGCCATATCCTTTGTAATTGAATCTACCCAATTTTCACTTCTACAATTAGATTACATTTGCAGAAATTTTCATTAATGAATCCCGACAGTCTGACAGTCAAAATGGAATAACGGAACACTAACAAAGAATTAATTGTGGAATATTGTCTAACATCATAACATCTATTTTGTGCTTCAGTCCTTGCCAGATTCTTTGGCTGTTTTCGGCTTTTCTCCTAAAATGAGTGGACAGGAAGTAGAATGGTGCTATCCATCGATCAACCCAGTTTATCCTGCCTCGGTGCAGAGTTGATTTACCTGTCAAAATGAAAGTCACAATACAACCCTACGTGAGAACCGGGGAGAATTATTGGGGAGGCATCTGCATACGTAACTATACATCAAAACCCTAAGTAATTATTTATGAGTGTTCCATAACATGGTTGGCTTTGTTTTTGAAAACAAAAACAACTGATACATCAGCAAAATTAATTGTTATGGCAGTTGTTTTTGTTTTCAAAAACAAAAAACAACCATGTTATCTAACACCCACTTAATTAACCAATTCAAGATTAAAAGCAATTTTAGTATGAAGCTTCCAAGCTTTTTAATTAACCAATTGCTTCTAGATTATATTAAATTCAAAATGATCAAAGTTTTTTTTTTGTGGTAAAGCCAAATTATTGAAAGAAATAGAGGATACGGAATCACCGAAGGAAGAGGAAAAGATGGAGGAAAACAAGTGATCCACAATCCAATAAGGGCTATAGCCTGGCTCCAGCCTGGGTTCCAGGCCTGTCTTTTATGTATAAATATTGCATTTTAATAATATTTTATTATTTTATTAATATTAGGGTTTGGGTTTTTTTTTTGTCCAAGAGTTCTTTACTTGGACTCTAGAATGGGAATTGGAATCCCATTCCAACCAAACAAACAGTTGGAATTGGAATCATTCCGATTCCAGGCACCTATTCCAGGGAACAAAACCTACCCTTAGAAACTTTTCTGACTGTAATTTCTCCTACCTGATGGAAAATACTCGTCAGCTTTCCAATCTCTATCTCAATAAGACAATAACATCCCTCAACTCTAATTTTTATTCATTCCCTTAACCTCATTTAAACACACTACCTGATCTTCTGTCTCCCATTCAATTCCATCCACCCCAATTCCACAATCTACTTCCCACCTCGGTCCTGCAATTGGTGACAGAACCATTCACTCAGCCAACCAATATGTTGTTTTCATTTGATATGGGCTTTCCAACTTGTTTTTCAATTTTAAAGTAAATGTCTAACTAAAGGGGTGCTCTTATCATTTTTAAATTTCGTTAGGGCAGCTGGTCTTCAAGTTTTGTTAAACCAAGGGATAATATTGTAAACTTTGAACGTTTTCTTAAGGTTTATGCCTAAATACATGGTGTTTTTAACCTACCGTCTGAGACAAGCTAAAAACAATTACACAGTGAGTGTAACTAAGTAGATTAAATATATGCATGAGCCACAAAACTTTAGTTGTTTGGTGACCTGTAAGTACTAGATTTAAAGCATAAAAGTGTTGAAAGACAATGAGCACTTATTTTAAGATACCCCAGCTGCAACCTTAAATATCAAAATTCAAGTTAATTGAAGGAGCCCAAATGTCATTTAGTAAAAATAATTTGAAATTCTATTATATGGTTTTACTTACTAAAATTCAAGTTGCTGTACTTGAGGCTTTAAAACATTTGAAGCTAAAACCAATTAAATTCTCACAAATACTGAACAAAAAGAACATCATAGAATTGGGTAAAACTTAACACAATTACTATATGTATGCATCCTTTTTATCCTTTTATATAGGTATATTTATTAAACAATGTATGCAGTGGCAGGACAGGATTCGTGTAACCAATCCAAAATAGTTGGGATGAAGGCTGAGTTAAGTTGAGTGAAGTCAAGTATATTTTATTAAATGATAAGTGGGAAAGGATGCCTTATATGAGGCTATTCAATACAAGATAAAGATGAGCTCCCTGAAGATTATGCACGATGCAAAACTTTGCCTATGCAATTAGTCAAGCAAAAGAAAATCATATTTCAACCTTGCAAAATTGCTTCAGATCAAGTAGGTCTAGATCAGCTTGAAATAGCTGGTTGAGTCCACCAAAATGATATTTTAAGTTACACTCTGTCTCATTTCAGAAATTTCCATACATTGAAATTATAAACTTACCACTTCCAATGACAAAGAATATTGGCTTCAGCTTTCTCCAGATAAATTAAATCCCAATGAAGATCAATCATGAAAGGCTGTCTGCTACTAATGGTGGAAGAAATCTGCAACCTTGAAGAGTTTGCTCAAAAATATGGCCAACTTTGAGCACTTTCTCCTGCGACAAATGAAAAACAAGTCAGGGTAGAAGCCATCTAGTTTTCTCCAATTTAGTTTTCATTTAGAAGTTTTGTCCATGCAGTAGCAAGGCTGGATGGATTTGAGCCTCCTTTCATAGTAGACCATCCATGTCTTCAATGTTCCATAACCACCCTCCCAACAACTGCTATGAACAATATGGGAAAATGATTTATAACATGGTGACTCCACAAATGACTCACAAATCCAAATACAGAGTAAAGATATTATGAGCTACCAGAACTCAAGACAAAGTAAGGAAAAGAACAATTCACATCAAGCTTACTGGAGTACTCCCAATGGACTTGGTGTCAAAAATCTAATGCTTGGATTCAGTACTCCAAGTCCATCAGTTTTACCAGCAGGGAAGACGATCTTATCAAGGATTTGCACTTTTGTTATAACTTTGAAAATGCTATGCACGTCAACCAAATTAACAATGAAAATTATAAGACTTAAACCCATATATAGATCTAATGCTTGGATTCAGTACTCCAAGTCCATCAGTTTTACCAGCAGGGAAGACGATCTTATCAAGGATTTGCACTTTTGTTATAACTTTGAAAATGCTATGCACGTCAACCAAATTAACAATGAAAATTATAAGACTTAAACCCATATATAGATCAATTGCTGCAGTCCTCTACTCTTATTCTCATTTCTACCCTTCCGTTTTATGATGTTCTCTTCCTAACTAACCTCATTTGTAACAAAACTTTCATAGATTTGATTAGGACATCAACTGTATTAGTTAATAGACATAGAAGTTCCACTTAGAAACAATTCTTTAATCTTTTGATTGTTAACATCAGAAGCTTTAGTGGTTATAATAAAAGAATGCTTGTGTGCAAAGAGAATTGGCCCATTTTCCACAACCTAACCCCATATTTGTTTTTTATATAAAACATTAATTGATTACCCCCAAAAATAGTTCTGGTTGCTTACCCCTTGCTTTGTTAATGAATCAGCCATACCACTTTCCAATGAAAGGTATCAACCAGTTTCCTTGCTAAACGTTTGATTCCCTTCATGTATGCTGATGATGCCATGTTCCTTGACTATCATTCTTTAGCCAACCCACCACTACCTTAGAAACAATTCTTTCCATTACTAAATATCAATGATAAGAAAACTTAATTCAATACCTCATCAAATGCTGCACCAATCATTTGAAGGCCTACAGGAAGGCCAGCAACTCCTTCCTCTACAAATCCACATGGCAGAACCAATGCAGGCAACCCAGCCAAGTTAACATTGACCTGCATCAAGCATAAATTATTGAATCCAAAGAAAAACTGGCTATGGATAAAAGTAAAGCATTCAGATAGGAAGTTAGAACACAAGAACTAGATTGTGTTTTCCTTTATTGTCTTCACTGAGAAAGAAAATTGATTTTTCGTGTATCATTTCCTTCATATGGGAATATAAGAACCAATCATCTCCAGTTGAAGTGTTGAACTTCCTGGTCAAGAAACACCCTAGTTGGGATATAGATGTAGTAATTTTCCCTTCATCTGTTCATCAATTAAGAATTATGAGGTGTCACAGACAAATTTAATTCCATGAGGACCCACAGTAAATCCAAAAAAAAGATCAAGAGTCCATACAAGGTAGCATCCAGGTCTGCTGTCAACAGAAAGAAAATGAAATACATTGGAATTAACCAGGAGTTTCAATTGCTACGTTTGAATCCCTTAAGCCCAGATCCCAAGAACCCCTAGACACACAAAGGGAGGATATGGCCTTGAATTTATTTAACGAAAGGGGATACATAATTGGGAACCTATCTTTAAGAGAACTGTCCCCAATCCAGACATCCTCCCAAAAAGAATTTTATTACCCAAGCAAGCATCATGCCTGATAAAAGGACAAAAAAGTAGGTAGGACTCCAACAATGGCTTTCCAAGGGGAAAAAAGAGAAGCCCTAGGGTTGAGACCAGCATCTGATTCATTAGTTGCCATTCCATGAATACTTACTACCACATTGTGCCACAAGCTGTCTTGCTCCAGGGGAAATCTCCAATAACCACTTTCCCAATAGCCATGGACAGGATAATGATAGTTGTCCGGTGGAAACTAGAAACACAGAATTTTCCAGACAAGTCTTCTCAAAGATAGTTCAGAATTGATTATATCTGCTTATTTTGGCTTTGTAAGGGATAAGGATTACAATACATCTAAGATCATTTCACTCCTGTTTTTTGTTTTGAAAAGTAAATAAGAAAATTCCATTAACAATAAAAAAAGAATACAGAAGGAAGGTGATAAGAAATCACCTGAGAAAAGAACAGACTACTTACACACTTCTTACTCTAAAAACAGGCAGCAAAAGAAACTCTGAAAAAAAAAGAAAAATTAACTCCTCTGGAACCAGATCCTAAACCAAAATCGTAAAGGTCAGCTGCAACTCAAGCAAGATGAGTCTAGCAGAGGAAAAAACCTAATCTTTCCCTACAAAAACCTCCTCTTGGTTATCACCATCTTCATCCCATCTCCCTCCACCAAGTACCCCTTTTCTCAAGTTTTTTTTTTTTGATAAATAACATCAATTCCATTAAAATAATGAATAGATACAAGAAGATCCCCTTAGAGGCGCGAGGAGCAGCCTCTCCAAACAGAAAATACACAAACTACAACAGAAAAAACATGAATGTTGAAATTAAAACAATAGTTACATTTGTGCCCAGAACAATGCTCCCCTATTTATCCCTTGTTTTTCCAAGACATCAGCAAAAGCATTAGCTGATCTCCCAACCCATTGTACTGTTATAGACATTTCTTGTCAGCCATTTGAATTTCTTTAACTCATTTTTGTAGCCCCAAGTGACATCCTCCGGATTATTTAACCAGTCCACCACTGTCTTAGAGTCTCCTTCAATCAGAAGCTGCTCCACGCCCACTTCTTTTGCAAGAAGTATTCCTTGTATTGCAGCTAGCAGTTCTTCCCAGATAGAGTTCCCAACTCCTAAAAGGCCAGAATAGATTAAGACAACCTCTCCAGCCTCATTCCTCAGTACACCTCCCATCCCAGAGGGACCCGGGCTACCCTGGCTACTCCCATCAAAATTCAGCTTCAAAGAACCAAGAGGAGGGGGGACCCAGCTAGTCACTGCCCTTCTCTTGTAGGAGGAACAGCTTGCTACCAACTTCCCTTTTCTCAAGTTTTCTTCCTTCTTCCTCTCAAAACTCTTCAAAGGCTTTCCTGGTGAATGCCTCACCTCCCCAGAAAAACAAGCCCAAGCTTTTATCCGCTGCCTCAATAGAAATACTTCCAGATTTCCCCCCAGAAGAACAAACCAAAATCATAAGATATTTTTTCATTTTTGGAAAAAGGTAAGGTAATTTTATTCAAACCAAACTCACATACAGACTGAAATCAGACCCAGGAAGGCAGTCTGAGAACAGCCAAAATTACAAGCTCCACCAGGAGTGAGACTGAAATAAAAAAGACAAATTCAGACTTCTGAACTCCTCAGTAACAGAAACCCAAGAAATCAACTTGCCCACTGCTCTCTGTATTACTTCTTCAGGGATTTTAGCTCTATTACAAAAAATTCTACTATTCCTTTCTGCCCAAATGGACCACAAGACAGCAGCAGGAATGGTCCTCCACACCAATTTCCCTTTCTTACTTAGGCCTTTTATTTTCCAGCTGCAGAGAAGCTCCTTAACTGTCCTAGGCATAATCCAACTGATATCCATGGATTTGAGAAAGTGCACACACACACACCTGAGAGGAGAACGGACAGTGAAGACACAAATGATCTGTAGATTCTGTAAGGGACCCACAAAGACCACATGATAAGTCCAAAGTTTGAATGCCCCACCTCACAAGATTAGATCTGGAAAGGCATTTGTCAAGGGCCATCGTCCATACCAGAAAATTGGATTTTGATGGGCTTGTAGAATTCCAGATCTGTGTAGCTGAAAAATCAGTGGGGCCCATGCTGCATAATTTGGAAGCAAGTGATTTGACAGAAAATTCACCATCCGGGTTCCATTTCCAGCACCATTTGTCTTCCAAGAACAGGTTTATCTTCTGCTTCTGAAGAAGAGCCATCAGCTCCATAATCTCTTCCAACTCCCAATCAAATAGATTTCTCCTAAAGAGGAGGGTCCAAGTAACAGAATCTCCAGACAAACAGAAGCACTCAGCCATAGATTCATCGTGATTAGAAGCACACTGAAAAAGGAAAGGGAAGGAATCAGCTAGAGGGCCATCCAAGCACCAAGAGTCCTTCCAAAACTTTGTTCTATCCCCCTTACCATTCTTTACTGAAATCCCTTTCAAGAAAATAGAGAAATTCTTCATGATACCTTTCCAAAGGGAGTTGCCCCAGTTTGGAGAAAGCTCCCTAGTTCTCCAGTTGCCCCACTCCACCCCATATTTATCAGCCATAAGGGATCTCCACCAAGCATTCCTCTCAGCCGAGAACCTCCAAATCCACTTACACAGGAGGGCAGAATTAAAGCTCTTCAACTTCCTTATTCCTAAACCACCTTCAGCCTTAAGAAGACAAACTTGGTCCCGATTGACTAGGTGAATTCTTTTCTCCTCTTCCCAACATCTCCAAAGAAAATTCCTCTGAAGCTGCTCCAATCTTTTTGCTACTTAGTTTGGGATGGGGAAAAGGGAAAGGAAGTAAGTGGGCAAATTGGAAAGGGTACTTTTTATCAAGATCACCCTACCCCCAAAAGAGAGGTATCTTGCCTTCCAAGATGCTAGTTTCCTTTCCAAAGAAAATCATAAGATCATTTTACTCCTCAAGTGATCACTCTTTGGGCTTCAAAAAGTTGTCCAAATGTCGCCAAAAGAAAATCCCATGATATGACTGCCTGGATTTATTTGCAGGATAAGGTCTTTCAAGATGTAACAATTTGATCAAAGGATGCTTAAGTCCAAACATTCCAATGTCACACTGAATATTGCATTCTAATGGATGGCAAAATTGACCAAAGATTCAGCTGATAACTGGCCTAAAAATGATGATGGGATATTGGATTTTTTTCTTTCTTTTTAGGGGTTAAAAAGCCAGGAATTGAATTTGTTCTTTGGGACATTTCTTCCTTTGCTACCTGTGCTTGTTTGTTTATTCTGTTGTTTTCAGATTCTGGTATCCTTGTTGCCTTACCTTTCTTTGGGATCAGTACCAACTTTGTTCCTCTTATTCTTAATATAATTTCTTTTCATAGATCAAGAAAGAAACAGAAAACACATAGGATCTTTATACTGGCATGAAGCTATAGATTTAGAAAAAGGTTCTCTAGCATGATAAATAACATACAATTGTGGATCAAGCATCAAGAAATCTGAATGCTTGATAAAACTTAAAAATTTAACATATTTCTCAACTCATGTAGAAATGACCAGTCTTTCACCTTCACTTTCTGGGCATAGACCATGCTATTTGGAATATTAATTCAAAAGTCCCCAATATGGATTATGGGTTCATAAAACGGCAGATCAAACCTAGGTTGGGAACAGACAAGGTTAAATGGATTATCTGCTCTACCAGTTTCTGGGCTAGATGGGTCTAAATTGGGAATCAGTCAAGTTCAAAACTTTAGAACATAAAATGTCTTCAGTTCAGGTTACAACAATCCAGTGAATCATTTACTCAAACCTCCCAATAACAATATCTAAACCCAACTCATTGCCATCCCTAATCCAACCATTTTGCAAGCAAACCACTTATGCCATAGTTAGGAAGAATAGACGACTTCTGAATGTCCTGACTTAAATATGTATCCCTTACTCTACAATTATAAGTGGATTTCAAATAAACAAAAGACGATTAAACACAATGCAGGTAAAGAGGCCCAAAGAGGCTTACAGTCATGATATCACCCGCATACATTGCCAAGGGATCATTTTTCTTTTCACCTACAAGTCAGGAAAAAAAAAATTGCCACAGCATCATAAAAGAAAAGAATATACTGCAAAAGCAAGCATTGGAAATGATATACCTATCTTATATGCAACTGATGGTGCTGCAGGCGAAATTAGGATGTCATTTTCATCCAATGCTGTCTTGAAACTTTTCTGAACTAATGTCCTGACCTAAAACACTATTACAATCATAAGTTCTTCTTAAATAGGAAAAGAAGACCAAAAAAACTGTTAAGTTTTATATAACTTGAACTGTTTTATTGAAATGATTCCACATTTTCCCCATTACATGCCATGCAGCAAAATTGTCAAGGCAACACCTAGGCGATAAGGTGCTTTTGGAGGGTCACCTCACCCAAACACCTACATATTTATATGCAAGACACCCATAATAATGGTATATTTTTATTTTATGTTATTAATAGTAGGACAATAGATATGTTTTTGATAAATAGTAGAACAATAGATATTATCAGACTAAATTATTCATAGTGTGGGTTTATGGTATTAATATTATTACTCTTATACTAGTTTCCTTGTATTGTTTTCTTATTTGTTTGGTTCAAAAAACACACAAGTCGATGACATAGTCTCTAACCCTTATAGACTTTAAAACCTGAATTGATAAGTAAGAAATAACTTCAAGATTTATCCATAACACACATGAATAATCAATAGGACTTCTTTTTCTTCCTAGAATCAAAACCAGGGCTCATCCCTTATGTTTTGTATGTTTTATTCCTATCTTATTTTTCTTCTCATAAATATGTTAATTTTCTATCTTTTTTATATGGGATTTATACTTATTTGAGGAGGATTATGGCAAATAATTAGTTAAATATTACTGCTTATTACTATGAAACCCAGGGACCTATCCTAGGATTTATATTTTTTTATTTGAAAAAACTCATTGCCTAGGCAACAAGGCACTACCCTATCGCCTTGGTGCCTTGAAAACTATGCCATGCAGTGCATAAATTGAAAATGAAATTGCTTCTAAAACAACATTATTAGAATGAAAATTTTATTGCTTATGGCAGCATTGCACCACGATATTAAGAGACCCATGGTGTTGAAACCCATGCGAAAAATGCCAATAAGAAGCTGAGCTACACTCATCAGAAGAAAAGAAAATGGATAAATTGTCATGTAAATAAAGATATTTATCATAATATTTGAGGTACCTGCTGGGCACGCTTGTAATATGCATCATAATAACCAGCAGAAAGAGCATACGTCCCCATTAAGATTCTCATTTTAACCTGTGCCAATTATGCATAGCAGTTATTTTGCTTAAACTGATAGAAATCATGTTGAGCATTCCAGTCAAGCCAGAAAAACTTTCACATGACAATCTAAAATTTGATAATTCACATCCATCAAAACTGGAGAATCACAAAACTAATTATGGATACCTCAGGGCCAAAACCATTAGCTCGAGAATCTCCATAAAGAGAATTAAGTTCATCAGATGCAACTTGGTTTCCATACCTGCACAAATATGCCATAACTTTAGAAGTTAATGGAGGTGAGAAACTCAAGGAGGAGATGGTGTTTAATGAAGATTGGAGGGAGTGGATTTGATTTTGTAAGAACGGAGAAATGAAGGTTACTGGAAAAGTAATGAGTCCAAGTTGCCCAATTCCTGCAGTAATAGTGTCCTTTATTCGCTGGTTTAGAATTGCAAAGTGTCTCTACAGTATGTAATTTTTTTACTTTGTACTCTTGGATTTGATTTCGGTTGGGGTTTACTGATGTTATTGTTAAGCGTTTATGGTGTTTGATATTCTTTTATTTATTTTTGGTGATTATGATTCATTATCAACCATCCTTTTATTGAATCTTATCTTTACTATTGAATTCTGGTGGGGGCAGGTCCTACAGATAAGTACAAAAGGATTTTCAAGAGAAGGGGAGGGAAGTCAAAAGTGTCATTTGAGGTGACTGAAGGGATGGCTCAAACCCCAATCAAGTCGGAAACTCAACCAGTAGTTTTTTCTTCAAAAAAGAAGAAAAGAGAGTATGGGACTAATTCTTTGAAGAAAGAGGCTTGGGGCCTTGGGCTTTTCTTTTTTTTTTAGGGGGGGGGGGGGGGGAAGTGGGGAGGAGGAGAAATTTTCTAGAAGAGCTTTTGAGGAGTTTGAAAAGAGAAAGGAGAGGATGAAGAAAGTCATAGTAGGTGAAGGTGGAGAGATTTGGAATGAGGCTGGTGTAGGGCAGGAGGAAGCAGTGACTTAAAAGGCACGCCTAGGCGCACAGGCGAGGCGCATTTTAGGGTAGGCGCCTCGCCTAGGTCCTAGGCACAGCCCTTTCAAAAGGTGCATGCCTGGTGCACATTGCACCTCAGCCCAAGCGTGTGCCTTTTGAAACTTTGACGCTTTTTTGCTTTTTTTGTGTCTAGCGGTTGGGCCAGGGGCTCCGCCCCTGGAGCCTGGACCCCCATGAGAACTAAGAATTTAAGACCTAACGTGGACTTGTTTGGGCTTGCCTCGAGAGGCGCAGTACAAAGGCGGTTCGTAGAATCAGGAATGTAATATATTTACATCACATTAGATACTTGAAGTAATGCAATTGAGAAAAAAAGAGATTGTGAGTTTTATATGCTTGAAAATGTTCTAAATATTTGATTTTATTTTTAAATTCTCATTTGAATATGCTTTACATGTTATATTTATGTCCCCCAGACCCCCATGAGAACTAAGAATTTAAGACCCAACGTGGACTTGTTTGGGCTTGCCTCGAGGGCGCAGTACAAAGGCGGCTCGTAGAATCAGAAGTGTAATATGTTTTACATCACATTAGCTACTTGAAGTAATGCAATTGAGAAAAAAAGAGATTGTGGATTTTATATGCTTGAAAATGTTCTATATATTTGATTTTATTTTTAAATTCTCATTTGAATATGCTTTACATGTTATATTTATGTATTTTAATATTGGATAGTAGGTCTTTTAAAACATTTATTTTAAAAATAAAGTTTACATTTTTATTAATATTATGTTTAATAATTTTTTTTAATTTTTTTTATTTTTTGCATTTTTTGGATTTTTTTTTTATTTTTTAGCCTTTTTATTTTTGCACCTTGCTTAAAAAGGCACGCACCTCGCCTTGCGCCTCAGGCACAAATTGACCCCTGCACCTTGCGCTTTTAAAACACTAGGAGGAATTGTTCAATGGGGAGGATTAAGGGTGGTTTTTTTTATAGTAAAGGAAAATTTTCATTAAGAAAAGGAAAAAGTACAACTAAAAGACATAACAAACAAAGGAACTCCAAACATTCAGCTCAGACACTGATCTCCCAAAAGCCTCCAACTTTCGACACCACCCCTGAACCAAGGACATCCACCTGCCTCTAATAAAACAAAACAAAAGCATCACTATTTGTCCCCCTTGAGCATCTCCTCCTGCCCCTTATTAGCCTCGTCCCAGACCTCTCCTCCTTCCCCAATTGCATTCTTCTTTAAGCTCTCTTCCCTCCTTTTCCTTTCAAACTCCTCAAGGCTTTTCTAGCCAACGCCTCCCCACCTAAAAAGAACAGACCAAGCCTCTTTCCCACCTCAACATTTCTCTCAACAATTTCCTTGATAGCCAAACCTCCTTCCTTCTCCCCTTTTTCAACAGAGGTTCTTCCAACCAATTTCCATTCTTATCCCCATTTTTCTTCTCTTGACACAAATTGACCAAACTAGAATCTTCACTAAAGTGATCAAGAGAATCAACCCCAACTGAAACCTTTGATACCAACAATTTTGTCTTCCCCTCTTTTCTGGAATACATCTTGCCCCAGTCAGGCCACATTTTAGATGAGAGAAAACTTTAGTGATGTGAACAATGTGCAAGTTGCTTGGGCAGCAAGTATTTTTGGGAACCACCTCTTCGATAGCAGACAACTCTCTTTCTTATACCTTCCTTCTACGACCCATATATACACCTAACTTACCAGCCACCACTTCCTTGAAAGAAGATAAATCCAAAGCCAACCTTTCTTGTGACAGAGTCCAAATTTCAGGAACAACAACTATATCTTATCCAGATCTGTCTCAGCTTTCTGGAACTCTCAGCTAAACACCATTAGTACACTCACTCATCTCCTCCTCACCCCTCCACCCTAGCTTCACCCCTTCTTCTTCCTCCTTAGAACCATTCACCATAGTCACCACCAAATCCGAAATGGCAACAAGAGACGACACAACATTGGTCTTCTAAGAAACATCAACACCACTTACCTCTACATGCTCACCATTTTAGCATAGAGAGCCCCAAGAGGATGATCCAATAGAGATCCAAATCGATCAGGACTACTACATTCACAATCCTCAACCTTCCACTTTGCATCTCCATTATATTTAGTTATCCAACTGATTAAAACCTCCCTCTTATCCAACCGATTAAACATGTGTCCTACTTCTTTTTCCAAGTCCCCAAAGTTCACTGCCAATATATATGGGCACTTCTTTAAACCAGACGCAACAACCGAAAGACTCTCACTCACTCCATGACTCTTCATCCCCCTCTAGTCTCTCTTACCCTCGGGGCCCGAAGCACCATTCTCACAATAAAAGACTTCACCTACAATTCCAAAAATTGACCTCGTCTTCAACCTCTGTGCTCCCCAAGCCAAGACAACCTCTCGTCTTCCAAATTTGTTAGGGGGTTCTTTGAAGTTTGATTTGCTGTAGTTCTGTTGGGAGCTCTCTGGTTTGACGAATCAAGGGGCTGGAGCTTTGATATTTGGGAGGTCTTGAATGTTCTTTGTGTTAGGTTAATTTCTTTTAGTTTTGGGGCTGTCATAGGGTTCTGTTGAAATGTAAGGTCTGCCATAGGTCTTTTAGTTCTTCCCTTAGGTGATATCTTATCACCTTCCTCTTGAACTTCCTTTTTTCTTTAAGAAATTCCTTTTTATTTTACTATAAAAAAAAATAAAATCTATTGAAAGCATTATGCATGATCACAAGAAAAAGACACCAACAATAATAATAGTCAACCAGCAACTCACCTTACACCATCATAACGCGACAAATTGGACGATGATTCAGATGAAGCTAGTATATAATATGCCGGCAACCCAAGAGAAAAAGAAGGCAATGATACCTGCAAATTATCACAAAGTAAAAGTTGTATAAATCAAAGGAAAAGGAAGGACATAAAATTCACCTTTGGAGAATGATCAGATTAAGCAAGCAAAAGCAGAATGGAATGGCTAGAGAAAACAAAACCTCTATCACAGTTGATCCTAATTCTTCCAAATGAGAAGCTGCGGCCTTGATTGATGATATAACTCCCATATCAACACCATCACCGAGAGTCTCACGGATCACCCCTACCCTCAGTCCCCTTAAAGGCTTGGATTCAAAAAGTTCCATGGATGTTAACTGAGATGAAAAATCAGGCACCACCTGAAAAAGTGAAAATCCATGAAAGTTGTGACCAAGAGAACTTGAAATTACAATGCATAAATATTATAATCCAACTCATTACATTCAAAATATTGAACTTTCAGACAAAAGGATCTAGAAATTTGTAAACAGGTTTTCTTCTTTTTCAGACAAAAGAATCTACAAAACTCCAACTCCTTAGTATCATATATCAGCTTCTTTTGTTCTCTTTTGTGCTACAAAGGAAACAAGATTTTGGCATGCGCACAAACAAACGAGAGAGAGAGAGAGAGAGAGAAGATATTGAGCTTACTACTGGTTAAAAGAAAAACAAACCATGGGGAAATTGACAGTAATCTTCCTAAAGAAATTATTAGACATACTCATAATGTGGGACAAAAGAACCTCACTCGCTTACTACTTGTAGCATCCAGTATATCATGACCGGAAATAGCATGAAGAAGAATCGCAGTATCAACGACAGATGAGCCAAAGCATCCAATAACGTCCAACGATGATGCATATGCCATTAGCCCAAATCTCGAAACACGTCCATATGTTGGTTTCATCCCCACAACTCCACAAAAAGATGCTGGCTGCCTAACACTTCCCCCAGTATCACTTCCCAAGGATACTACACACTGTCTCGCAGAAACAGCTGCAGCCGAGCCGCCAGACGAACCCCCAGGTACCCGGGATACATCCCAAGGATTTGCAGTCACCTAACAAGTGAACAAATATATACACCTCAAGATTTGGAAAATACATTGAAATTTGAACCCAACAATAAACACCTAAGTTTTGAGCTTAAATTAAAAGAAAATAGTAATACTTAAACAACCAAATGAATTCGGCTTTTAGTAATTAAACAAATTGAAAATTTGCTCTTTAACAGCTCAATTGATTTCTTTTCCCAATTGTAATGAATACTACAAACCCCAATTGCATCAGTTAAAGTCAAAAATAATAATAAATTAGAAGAAGCTCGAAGCCAACCTGAAAACCAGAACTTTCAGTGGTGCTCCCCATGCCAAATTCATCCAAATTTGTCTTTCCCACAATAATGGCTCCGCACTCCCGCAATTTTTTCACCGCCGTGGCATCAAAAGCCGGCCGATAATCCTCTAATATCCTCGAACCACCCGTCGAAGGCATGTCGACGGTGCAAATATTATCCTTAACGCCTACCAGCACCCCGGCCAACGGACCTAATTCCTCGTTCCTCTCGATCTTCTGGTCGATTGCTTGTGCGTCTCTCAATGCATTCTCTGAAACATGGAGAAAGCTTCGAATCTGTGGCTCAGTCTGCCGCAACCGATTCAAGTACTCCTCGGCGATGTCAACCGCTTTTTTCTGATGAGAAAGAAGAGATTTTCGGATTGTGAGGATTTCAGAAGAGGGAGGAGTGGTTGAAGAAGCATGCGTCTGTGGCTCCATGACCGTCTCCGACGTGCGAACAGCTACGGAGCCGTGAAAGTGGCGGGATTTTGACGGGAGATGGAACTGAAATCGGCATCTTACGAAGAAGAGGCGGGGGTTTTGAACTGAAGAAAGCATTGAAGAGTCGTTGGGGAGACTAGAAAGTATTTTTCTATGCCGGAAATCTTGCCGTCGCCGGTGGTTCCCACGTTCACGGACGCCGACGTATACTGGGATGACCGGTGGGATGAGGGTTCGGTGTAGAGGAGGAAATGGGAGGGAGTTCGAATAAAATCCGTTGAAAGAAGTGGGTGAAATGTCATTTTGTGTCGAGTCCGGATCTCCTGCGTCCTACCCACATCTAGACACATACCATCGCAGTCACACATGGAGATCATCTCATCCTTTACATGCTAAAGTGTGTTGGGGGTAGACGTAGGCAGACTCACAGGATGCAAACTCGAAAGCCGGAATGTTGCTAGTTGCTACAACCCTGCGGCTGCCGGGCTGAAAAAGAACGCGGGCCCGGTAAACGGGTTACGGATCTGGACTCTGGGGCCCATAACTTGCCACCTGTTTGATGTTCCAAGAATCAGGACCGTCGATTGGATGTGTGAGTGTGACTACAGATCAGTTTAATCAGATTGTATTTGACCATTGGATCTGGATGTTTCAACCTTACGAGAAGCTACTTCTTGCCGTTCATTTTAATACAGTAATATTGGAGGGTTGGAAGTTGGAACGGTTGGCATCTTTTCTATCATGGCTGATGTTGGGTCCAGCTGATGGGCTGGAGGAGCAGGACTTGATGATCCATCTCTTGGGTATGTGTCTCATCTTAACGTGCCTTGGGTGTTTTTTTGACAATCCTACGTTGTTCTCATTCTAACAAAAAGCATTGCTTGTAATTTTCGGAAACATTTAACCTTTGGTTAGATTTTGTATAACAAGGAGATTGAGGTTAGCAAAATGCCCTTGTTAGCATTAAGGCACAACCATTCGTAGTTTAAAATTTCAACCTTTGCTTTGTTCTACATCTTTCACCAAGAAAGAAGATGGTCTCTCTAGTGAATTAGGAATTTTAGCTATTGTCATTGCAATCTTTAGCGGAGAGAGTCTTTGAAAAATGGAGCCTTCAGACAATAGCTTCATTACATTCCTCTATAACTTAAGAACTTCTCTCTGCACCAGAAGATGCTCAACATAGCAAACCCCATTGCTTGGTCGTTCCTCAAAGTTATGACTTCAAAATGAGATCAATTTGCTTGTTAGAGTAGTTCAGATTGAGGAGCTGATCATATTGAAGATTATTTAACATTGCAAGGAGTTTCATCCTTCACTACTTATTGGGCAGCTTCTTGGTTTAGGTGTCCATAATGTTCTAAAAGAATTTGCATCAGCACCCCACAAAGCGTGCCCCACAACACATCCCAATCATGTATTGGAAATATCTCCCCATAATAAGTTGGGAGATGTTCCCAATGCACATTGAGATGCACTTGTGAGGCGTATGTGGGTGCACTAGGGAGCCAAACTGTTTTGGCTTTTTAATTGGAGAGGAAAATAAGGAGATTAAAGCAAATCAACTTGAGATGATGAGGTGCTTGAAATAAGTTATTGTTGAATTGTTGATAATAGTACTATTAGATTGGATGGTATTAATCAACTGTGTTAGGATCTTTTGAGACAATGGACTTGATTGAAACATTATTTTACCAGGACAATATGATATGACTTCTTGATTCTCAACATTTGCATGCCTCTTTGTCGCTATTGTTCTTTCAGTCTTTTATGTGTTGAACGTTAATAACAAGCATAAAGAAGAAAGTTGGATCGTCTATAACAAATAGCTTATTGCTTTGAAGGACCCATTCATCTCTCCAAATAAATATTGGGCTTTAGGGAGATATTGACAGTGCATTGGATCATCTATAACAAAAGAAGAAAGTTGAAGTATGGTCTAATGGTGGTTTGCTCTTGTTGGGATACAAGAGACATTAAACATTCAAAGGACAAAAGGATTGAACATTACATATTACTTGTGTTGACAATTCTATTTGTGGAAGGGTGAAGTATGGTCTAATGGTTATGAAGGACATAATTTCTAGAGTAAAGAAAAAAAAGAATTATAGGTGCAGTGTTTACATTATTTATGGTCCATCACTGACAAAAAATGAAATTTTAGCTCCTTTCATGGATCTTTAGCATAATAATAACTTAGCCAAGGAAGAAAAATTTGTTGTGGGTGGATCTCTTCAAGGAAATAACCATTAAGTTTATGAAACTTATGCCTTCACAATAGAATCTGAAGCAAGAGATCAATTTCCTAGTGTGATTGTTATTGGCCAATTCACTAATGAAGAAGAATGTGTTTTCTAATTGGATATATGGATGATTAATCTAAGGAATGGAATAATTTCCATTTTTGCTACCGGAACCTTTTAGCAAGACCAATAGTGGGCATGGCTTCAAAAGAGTAGGAAATAAAACATTTCATATAAAGCTACAGAGGGGCACAACCCCAAGTCTCTCACATTCGAGCTAAGTATCCTTACCAACTAGCTAAAATCCATATTCCTTATCAATGCACTGGAAGAGTAGTGGAAACCAAGATAAAAAATTCAATGGGTGGGTTAACCCACCACAATTATCTTGCTTGGCTGAAGTGAAATAAAGGCCTCATTTGTATCTTGGTATATGATTTACATGGGTAAATGCACTTATTTGAGCAAGTGTTTCTTGAGAAAGGATAAGATCATTTACTAATGTTTTTTTATTCTCCAAGTAAAAGTGTAGAATGATTAATTTATCCAAAAAAGTGACATTATTGGGAGGATAATATTGTTCCATCACATATTAATGGCAACAAAAGTCGGTCAATAATCCTCTAATATCCTCAAACCACCGATCTAAGGCATGTCGACGGTGCAAATATTATCCTTAATGCCTACCAGAACCCGGCCAACAGACCTAATTCCTCATTCCTCTCAATCTTCTGGTCGATTGCATGTGCGTCTCTCAATGCATTTCCTAAAATGTGGAGAAAGCTTTGAATCTGCATCTCAGTCTGCTACAACCAATTCAAGTACTCCTCGGCAATTTCAACTGCTTTTCTTTGGCAAGAAAGAAGAGATTTTTGGATTGTGAGGGTTTCAGAGGAGGGTGGGGTGGTTGAAGAAGTATGGCATTGTACGAAGAAGAGGCAGGGGTTTTGAACTGAAGAAGGCATTGAAGAGTGGAGGGGTTTTGTTATTTCTTCCATTCGTTTGTAATCCATGAAACTTGCTTCAGAAAAATAAAAACACCAATGCTGAATTCATATAGTGGAATAGCCGGAGTTTACATCCTGTGAACGCGTGGATTCACAAGACGTTTGAATTCGCCAATAAAAATTAATCACGTCTGCATTTTGACTCTATAGTAACATTAACGGACGTTCAAAAGCAACCTAGTTGAACCGGACACAAAAGCAAAAATACCCTTAAACCCGGATTTCATTCGAACTCCCTCTTATTTCTTCGTCTCTTCTGAACCAAACATTGTCATCAAGCATTCACTTCGAATAAGTTTGGACTGCTGTATTTCGAGTGTGAGGGAGTCATTACTCTGATGTGATCTCGTGTTCTTTTTTTCTTCCTTTGAGAAGGTCGAGAGATGGAGTCCACTATAAAAGGTGAAGAAAGGCTCTCGATCCGTAAAGGTTGACCTGTAGTTTCCTATTGAAAGAATCATAGGTGTCAATAATACACATGTTTAACATATATATAACATGTGCATTATATGATAACATATATGGATGTGGCATGACATTTGAATGTATTAATGATATATGTGTGCCCTGCAGTAATACATATAAATGTCACATAACAATTAAATGTATTTAATGATAGATTTATGTCATTTTGGTGTTATTGGGTAGACATTTAGTTATCATGTCTAAACCACTCTTTTTTAGTATAGATCTTTCTAACTATAATTATTTATCTTTAAGAACATTTATAATCAAATGATACCTAACATCAATATGTTTTGACTTCAAGTGAAAGCTTGGATTCTTAGCTAAGTGGATAATACTCTATCATAAACAACAAAATATTCATCTTTCTTTACACCCAACTCTTCAAAGAATAGAGATTTCTTTAAAAAACTATCCTAAATGCACTTGCTACGAGGAAAATTTCCTAATTGGTATGGTTATAGCAACATAATAAAAACACAATGAAGCCATTATTCCATGATTGACGAAATTGTCACATAAGTTATCACCTAATATCATTTATTTATAAAATAGCTGTCTATGAGGAGATTTTCTCTGTTTGCTTGTTGTGTTTCAGCTTTCATGGTATTGGTTGGTCATGGGTGGTAGTTTGATAGTTTTTTTTTTTTCTTTTTTCCTCCAAAATTGGGGCATCATTGCAAGTTTAAACTTCTAGTGTATCATAATTTTGATTATGAAGGGTAGAATGTAATGTATTGGCTTTCTACTTTTTCATTTTCTTACTTTTAGTGTCTAATAATTTTGAAGGTAATCGGCAACTCTTGTTGCAATTAGGAGATTGAAATTCATATTTAACCTCCCATTTGTAGTGTTAGGTTCTAGCTTCAAATGTTGTGGCTGTTATAACAGTGAAAAAGACACCAAAGGAGCAACCTGATTAGAACTTTTTGATAGTAGAGAGGAAGCACCAACTTTCTTCTTCATTTTTGGTGTGAAAAAATGGTAGATTTGTTAGTTGATATCATTTTCGAGCTCAAGAGTGGTTTGAGATGAATCGTCGGGACCCAAATGTTTAGTAGGATTCAAGTTAGCATTTTGGCTGGAAGAAGGGTTTTAAAACTTGAGACTCCCTTGAGAGAAGGAGTGCACTGAGATGGTTAAGGACCATTGTTTTATTGTGATTTTGCTATCGGTATTGGAAAATAGAGGTTTATGAAGCCTTAGGTTTCTAGATACTTAACCATGAAAAAGACTCTCTTGGCGATTTTTGAGCTTTATAAATAGAGCCACATGAACCCCCAATTCATCCATAAATTGAGTAGCAACTTAGTCCTAAGAGATGGGCTTCCTCTATTTGGTATTGCATTTCAACAAAGGTAGAGGTGTCAATTGGACTGGATTTGGTCCAACCTGGCCCAGTCCAATGTGAGTTCACTTATAAATGGATTGGACCCAATCCAGTCTAAATTCAATACAAACCCAATCCATTAAAATGTAAATAGATTGGATTGGATCCAAACCAAACTGAATGGAATATCAAAAATTATATACAAAAAACAAAAAACAGAAAAAATTACAAAAATATATTAGAATGAAGAAAATCTGAAAATTACTAAAGTATACCTTTTGACATTGAAAAAGCACTTTTGTAAAAGTGATTTTATAAAGTACTTTCATAAAAGTACTTTTGTAAAAGTACTTTCGTAGAAGTGTTTTTATAGAAGTGCTTTCGTAAAAGTGTTTTTGTAAAAATGCTTTCAAAAAAGTACTTCATAAAATTGCTTTTGTAAAAGTTCTTTAATAAAAATGCTTTTACAAAAGCTATTTTAGAAAAGTGCTTTTATGAAAGTACTTCCGTAAAAGTGTTTTTGTAAGTGCTTTCGTGTAAAAGTACTTATATAAAAGTTTTTTATTAAAGTGCTTTCATAAAAGTGCTTGTATAAAAATGCTTTTATAAAAGTGCTTTCATAAAAGTACTTTTGTAAAATTGCTATCGTAAAAGTGTTTTTGTAAAAGTGTTTTCATAAAAGTAATTTTATGACAACTTCAAATTTGATTAGTTTTAAATTGAACAAGAGTTTGGCCACATGATCGGATTATTGGAAATTTGATTTAAATCCAATTCAGACCAATAAGAATATGGACCAATTTATTTTGGATTGACTCAATCCAATAATTATAACGGATAGTACAAATATGATTTGATAAGGTTTGGATCAGATTGGATCCAATCCAAAACCAGTTGATTGACACCACTAAACAAAGGGAGAGAAGTTCTCTAGTTCATTTTGGTGGTGTAGCAAAGAAGATAAGAAAATGAGGTTCCTAAGAAGATTTGAAGGTTCTTAAACATCTAAAGGAAGCCATAGACTTTGCATGTAGGGGTGTTAATCGACCAGTCTTGGATTGGATCCAATCAGATCCAAACCTTATCAAATTGGATTTGGGTGATCCATTACAATTATTGGATTGATTCAATCCAAAATAAATTGGTCCATATTCTTATTGGTTTGAATTGGACCTAAACTAAATTTTCAATAATCTAATCATGAGGCCAAATCCTTGTCCAATTTGAAACCGATTAAAACTAAAGCCAATATAAAATCACTTTTATGAAAGGACTTTTACAAAAATACTTTTATGAAAGCACTTTTACAAAATTACATTTATGAAAGCACTTTAATAAAAGTACTTTTACACAAAAGCACTTTTATGGAAGTACTTTTATAAAAGCACTTTTATGAAAGCATTTTTATAAAATTATATTTATGAAAGTACTTTTACAAAAGCACTTTTAAGAAAGTACTTTTATAAAAGCACTTCTACAAAAGTACTTTTATGAAAGCACTTTTATTAAAGTGCTTTTTCAATGCCAAAAGGATATTTTTTTTATAATTTTTATATGTTCTCTTTTTTTTATATAATTTTTTGATATTTCATTTGGGTTGGGTTGGATCTAATCCAATTCATTTACATTTTAATGGATTGGTTAGAAAGCTAAAGAAATGTAACTCTAAACAGTTTGATAACATTAAGATTAGAAAAATTGAGATCCTGAAGAAGTTGGAGGACATTCGATCCAAGTTGTCTAAAGATTCAAATAATCCCGCCCTTATGAACCATGAGGCTGCTTTGCAATAATTGTTGGATAATATTCTCACTAAAGAAGGAGTCCATTAGGTGCAAAAATCAAGACTAAATTGGCTTAAACTTGGAGATAAGAACAACCATTTTTTTCATACCATGGCTACTGATGAGGGCAGATTTGGCCCTCCAATAAAATTGTGACACGTGGCACTTCGTGACAACTAGGAAAACACCCAGCCAACAAACTTACGAAGTTGGTGACCCACCTGGGCACTTGTCTGGCCGGCCTGGCGCGACCTGCGCGCGGCCTGCGTGAACTGCGCGCAGCCTAGAGCGCGGCCTGCGCGACCTGGCCGACCTGGACCAGCCTAGTGCATGATCCGGCCAAGGCGCCAGCTTGACGACCTGATCTAGACACTGACCCGCCAACTGACATAGGCGCCAGCTTGACGACCTGATCTAGACACTGTCCCGCCGACTGACACAGGCGCCGACCTGACGACCTGGCCTAAACGCTGACCCGCCGACTGACGCAGGCACCCCTCTGACAACCTGGCCCAGGCGCTGACCTGGCCGCCTGACATAAGCGCCAGCCTGACGACCTCGAGGAGTTCACCACCGTACCCCAGTTCTAATAGGATGCGACGAGTCTTACCGTTTGGAGGCTTTTCACCCACCTAACCTGCGAAGACTCCGGTATATAAAGACCTCACCCCCCAAAGGGGAAGGGGATGGAAAAGAAAGGGAAGTAACCCTACTCTCTAGCTCTCTCATATTATCTTCAAAGCTCTCTACAATAAGAGTGCTAACTTAAGCATCGGAGAGCCCCCACCGGGAAAGTACCCCCGGGACCTCTGATTCAGTTCTCGCAGGTCATTCAGCTCCCGCCGCCTACGAAGAGGAGGAAAAGATGCAGTTCTCGGAAGTCCCTCAGCTCCCCCCACCTACAAGGAGGAGGAAGAGATGGAGTTCTCGGAGGTCCCTCAACTCCCGCCACCTACAAGGAAGAGGAAAAGATGGAGTTCTCGGAGGTCCCTTAGCTCCCGCCACCTACAAAGAGGAGGAAAAGATGGAGTTCTCGCAGGTCTCTCAGCTCCCGCCACCTACAAAGAGGAGGAAAAGATGAAGTTCTGGCAGGTCCCTCATCTCCCGTAGCCTACAAAGGAAAGAAGACCGCCTCATGCTGAGGGCAGTCGGATTGCGCCGCACCAGGGAGCTCCAACATTCTCTAAGGCATCGACCGCCTAGTAGGGAGTTCACCAGGCAGTTCGCCCCCAGGTAGTTCGCCCCCAGGCAATTCGCCACCAAGGCAGTTCGCCCCCAAGGCAGTTCTCCCCCAGGCAGTTTGCCACTAAGGCAGTTCGCCCCCAGGCAGTTCGCCACCAAGGCAGTTCGCCCCCAAGGCAGTTCTCCCCCAGGCAGTTCGCCACTAAGGCAGTTCGCCCCCAGGCAGTTCGCCACCAAGGCAGTTCGCCCCCAGGCAGTTCGCCACCAAGGCAGTTCGCCCCCAGGCAGTTCGCCACCAAGCAGTTCGCCACCAAGGCAGTTCGCCCCAAGGCAGTTCGCCCCCAGGCAGTTCACCACCAAGGCAGTTCGCCCCCAGGCAGTTCGCCACCAGGGAGTTGACCACCAGGCAGTTCGCCCCCAAGCAGTTCGCCACCAAGGCAGTTCGCCCCCAGGCAGTTCGCCACCAAGGCAGTTCGCCCCCAGGCAGTTCGCCCCCAGGCAGTTCGCCACCAGGGAGTTCGCCACCAGGCAATTCGCCACCAAGGCAGTTCGCCACCAGGCAGTTCACCACCAGGACAGTTCGCCACCAAGCAGTTAGTTACCAAGGCAGTTCTCCCCCAGGGAGTTCGCCACCAAGTAGCTCGTCACTAAGGCACGCCACCACCGGGTCGAATAACGAGGTACTTTGCCAAAAAAAATTTACATCACAAAACATTGGTATGTGGCCGAAAACGATTACATCAGCTACAATTTAGAAAAATAAAAACAAAATTGAGATTGAGAAACGACGAAGGGATGGATCTTGGAGATGAAGGGGATGCAAGCGTATCTAAATTTAAAATTCGAAGAAAGGTTCAAGTCTGAAGGAACTTGAGAGGTTGAGTTTCATTAGAGATATTCAACATTGTGTGGCAGAGGAGATAACGAGCCAGATAGCCTTAATGCTCTATTTTTCAAAAAATTTTGGAATGTGATAGGGGATTCAGTTTGTGATGCTATTAAGGCTTTCTTCCATTCAGGAATGATGAATAGACCCCTTAATAGAATTTTCATTACCTTAATTCCCAAACATGGGAATCCTAGAAGTGTGAATAGCTTTCGTCCAATCGGGTTGTGTAATGTGATCTATAAGATTATTTTCAAAATTTTAGTCAATAGAATCAATCCATTTCTGGATGAAATCATTTCCCCGTACCAGGGTGCTTTTGTCCCGAATAGACAAATAACTGATAACATTTTGATCGCTCATAAGATGATACATTCTATGAAAAAAAGAAAGGTAAAGTAGAGATTATGGCTTGTAAAATTGATATGGAGAAAGCCTATGTTCGTCTAGAATGGAATTTCACTGAAACAGTTTTACTTAAGTTTGGCTTTCACAGACCATGGGTGAGTTGGGTTGTGGAGTGCATTAGATCTGTATCTTTCCAATTGCTCATCAACGGATCTCCTTCTAGAGTCACTATTGCTGCCAAAGGTACTAGGCAGGGGGATCCCTTATCTCCGTACATATTTGTGCTTTGTGATGAAGCCCTGGCGCAAAAGTTGGAAAAGGAAGCCAACAATGGAGATAATCTTATTGGGTGTGGAATTTCAAAGGATAGTCCTTTGATCCCCATCCTCCAATCTGCCGATGATTACACTATTTTTCTTGAACTTCAATTAATTCTTATTGTAAAATTAAAATTAAAGAAATAATGGATAGTTTTGCTCTGGCTTCGAGTCAAGCTCCAAATTTTAATAAATCATCCATTTGATTTTCAAAAAATACCTCCTCAAATTTCAAAAAAATTATGGCCAAAATCTTGAAGATTCTCTTAGAATCCAACAGTAAGATTTATTTGGGAGCTCCAATCATCGATGGTAGGGTTTCTAAAGATCTTTTTAAAACCTTTATCGAAGAGTGTCTAATAGGCTTGCAGGATGGAAGAGTTTCTCTAGTGGAGAAACTCACTTTGGTGAATTCGGTTTCAAGCATGATCCCCCAGTTTGTTAAGATACCAAGCAATGATATTGAAAGTATTGAGAGAAGTCAGAGAAATTTTATTTGGTCCAGTTCCGGTAGGAGGAAGTCTGTTTACCTCTTAAATTGGAAGAGAGTCTGTACCCCAAAAGCTTGGGGTGGATCGGGACTAAAAAGCCTAAATTGGATGAATAAAGTGTTTCTTGCTAAACTAGGATGGAAAATATTAATGGATAGAAAGAATTTGTGGGTTAGAGTGGTTAAAGGTAAATACTTAAGAAGGAAAAGTTTGTGGGAGATCTCTCGTAACAATAACAGTTCGTGGGCCTGGGGAGGCATCTTACTGGCCCGGGACCTTATTAAGAGATGATTGGAGTGGAATATTGGCAATGGTGAAAAGATTAAAATTCTTGGACTATGAATTCCCCTCTCATCAATGAAGTTTATGAGGATAACCGTGATAGTATAGAGAATAGCTAAATGAAAGTTGCCAATGTCATTGATCAAGATAGAAATATTTGAAATGAGAATATTATTAGATCTTTAGTTCCTGAGTCGGTGTGGCAACGAATTAGAACTATTTTAATTCCTTCCAACGAGGAAGAGGATAAGATTGTGTGGAAATTTGCTCTTGATGGGTATTTTTTGATCAAATTTGCGTATAAATAGAAATGTCGTGCCAATGGAGGCACTGGCACTGGGAATAAACCGTTGAATAAAATTTGGAGGTTGTGCATCCCCAAAAAATTAAGGTTTTTCTTTATATGACCCTGAAGAACAAATTGCCCACGAAAGATAATCTCAGCCGTGGGGGGTTTAATATCAATGGTGCTTGTAAGCATTGTAGGGAATTGGAAGACTTAAATCATCTATTTTTAAATTGTGGCTACGCGAAACAAATTTGGACGAGTGTTAACCAGGACCTTCCCATCCCAAGTGGTGAAGATTTTTCAGTTTTTGGTTGGTGGAACAGGATCTCGGGAGAGAGATTTCAAGCTCTTGAACCTTTGGGTAAGGAAAAAATTGGTATACTTGGAAGAATAGAAATAATCTTCAATTCAACGATAAAGTAGCCCCTCCCCCAATATTGCTGGACAAAGTTCTCCAATGTTATGAAGAGGTTAAGTACAGTCAGATGAATGGTGAATCGGTTAAATTCCCTAAAGGGTGGAAACCTATAGTGTGAAAAGCTCCAAAAAAGGGAGCATTAAAATCAACTTTGATGTCTCTTGTATCTCCGAGGGTTGGTGCTCCACCGCTTGCATTGTTAGAGATCACTGTGGGATCGTTCGTGACCTGAAGGCATATCGCATCGGTCTTGCCTCCATCAATGTTGCAGAAGCTTGGGAAGCTTGGGAAGCCTGGGAAGCCTGGGAAGCGCTGAACATCACCATTAATTTCAAGGATTCCCCAATTGTCATTGAAGGAAATTCGAAGCTCGTCATTGACTACCTTAAGAAGACCGTGGATCCACCATGGAGATTAAGAAACATCATTACTTACTGAGTGTGTGTGCGTTTAAGCTCCCAATTCAACTACGGTCTTTCCTTCCATCATTCATTCCGTGAAGCCAACCAAGTGGCTGATTGGTTAGTACATCATGCTATGGTTGGTTGGTCAGTGCATTTAAATAGTTTTCCTTGGGATTTAAGTTATGTAATTTTTGGGGACATGCTACCCCCAGGTGTGTGTAGCACCTTTCGGTTTTATCAAAAAAAAAAAAAAAAACTAACTGGTTTAAGAGAATCCTTGGATTGGGTTGTTGTAGTATTGAGAAGAGGGAGAAGAGAGAGAGAGAGAGTCTTTGGTTCACCAAATTGGGAAGCACAATCCTGTTATTTTGGTTTAGTCCCCAAGCATCAAGGAATGAGTATTTGAGTCATTTACCCCTTCCATTAAGGGGTGTAGATGCAATCATGCAACAGTGTTAGAAAACTTCAGGGGGGTTTCAACAATTTGCCCCAAGAATGAAAACAAAATAAAATTAAAAAATTCCAAAAGAAAAGAAAAGCCAATAAAGATGGTTGTGTTTGGCACCATTATAGTTTTTACCTGAAACATTATGGATTCATCAATACAATTGGGTGACAAATATGTGTTGTTGCATCACATGTAAGAATCACTTAGGCCTAGTTTGTTTGTAGTGTAATTTCATTTGCATTGATGCAAAACCATGGGAATGTAAATTCTAACTTATTTTTGTTATAAATTTTCCTTTTGTTTTGTTTGATTGAATTGCAAATGAAGTAAAATAAAACTTAAAGAAAAATAAAGCAAAAGACAAAGAAAAAGTGATTTAGAATTTGCACTTGACTTCAACTGCCGTGTATTCATTAATATTAGCCGCACGATAAAATCATGTTAAAATCTCCTTACTTTCTATTAGTTCATGTTCCACAAGCTATATTTTTATGTAAGGCATAGTTATCATTACGTTCAACCAATCAAGTCTTTTATTGAACAATATAGCCTTTGCACTACAAATTTTGCCTTTACACTTTTCTTATTTATACTACAATTGTTTTAGTACAAGGAGATTGCATTGCAATTTGTAAACAAACAGAGCCTTAACTACAAAAGTTCAGATTGCCTTTACCTTTTTTTTTGTTCGATTGCAGTATGAATGGAGTAAAATTAGATCAGCAGGATAATAAGGTAAAATATAATTAACTCAGAATTTGCATTTTTTTCATTTGCATTTCTTTTATAATTTTTAAAGGGCTATACAATCATGGGAAGCGGAACCCATCCCCCAACCCAGGTGCAAGTAGGATTCGATCCCAAATCACCATTACAACCAACTCGTTGGCACCTTGCGAAAATTCAGATCCGTTCAAGGGATAATTTCATTTGCACTTTCATGTATTTGTATCAGTGCAAATAAAATTGCACCTTAAACAAAACAAAGCAGTTAGGTGATGCCACAGTTTATGGGTCCCACTTTAGACTTTGGAGAAATAAGATGACACAATGATGTCAGACTTTGACAAGCATATGTACTAAACTCTTAGAGGGTCGATGAAATGGGTCCCAGAAGGGTCTACGCTCTATAGACAAGGGAGCTGGACCTTGTTCCATGGCCCATGGGCCATTAATGTTCAACTACTTACGTGAGTACGTCCAAACAGCTAAATTGGCTCAACTGAATTTCTTTTTCATCTTGTCTGATTAAACAATTAAGTAAATTGAGTAGGTAAGTAGGTTGTCAGCTCCTTAATTGTTGAATGACTTGTGACTTGCGAGATTGATTACTTCATCAGTTCATCCTCATAGGACTAAACGGATCGGGTTCAATGCGAGCTTGTTTTAACCCAGACTTGATTCAAAACCACCCAAACTTGACGCGTGCCTCCCCATTGTCAAGGCTGCCCTTGGTTAATGGGTTTGTGGGATTTATTAATTTTTCTCTTTGTATGGTTGGTTTGTTGAATACTTGAATGTCATGAGATAGGATGAAAAAAAAAGTGAGATTAGGGTTCTCAAATTTTGATAAGGGAAAATGCGGAATTACGGCATTTTGGTGTGAAAACGTGGGAAGGGATTTGTTTAACATAAGAAAGCAACTTGTGATATTTTTAAAATGAACTCGAAATACAAATATACAATCACTTTTTTGTTTAAGTGATAAATTATTGGTTCAACCATTTGGGTTAAATGAATCAAATTATGATGCCATAAATAAGTAATAAAAATATAATAAATAAATACATAAAATACAAAAAGTTATGGAAAAATAGAGAAATTTTGCAGAGAGATTGTCAGATTGGTATATCTCTTATATTATATATTCACTATATCAGACAAACATAAGTGTGAATTTGTGATGAATAAGAATTATATTTTATTAATGATGAAAAAATGTTAAAATGCAAAAAAAAGAGCTAATATTAGACACATGACCCATTAATAAATTATTAAATTATTTTAATAATATAATTTAAATAAACACATTTTGAATAATAAAATAATTATTAATAAAATAAAACTATCATAATTAATTAAAATATTAAGTAACAATTAAGTACTTAATAGTTGTTATTGGGGTTGATGTTTCCACTATTTTCCCTTTTGCAACCAAATAATGGAACATAAAAACTTCCACAAATTTCCCTTTTTCATCCCATCCCTCCTCTCCTATCCCACCAAAACCCTCCCTCAAACCAAACACAGCCTAAATGTTTGGGAAGGTTAGCGTCAACAGAACCCAACTCAAACTCTGGTTCAAATTCTTTAGGATGGCCTAGACCCAAAATCTGATTTTAACCCACTAAGATTCCTATTTTAGCCTTAAATATTTCTTTATATGACTATTTTATCCACAAAAAGATAAAAAACCAAAATAAAGAAATGCCATTATATTGTGTTTGGCATTGATGTTTTAACTAGAGATATAGTGAATGTTTGACATCCATGTGTTTCATTTCACCACCTTGCCAGATAAAAAATAAAAATAAAAAAAATGCCATTGTGTTTAGAAAACCTTTTTTCTGGAAGAACATTGCTGCAATGATTACTAGTATGGACTTGTACATGGGATTTGTTAAGTTAATTAAGTATATCAAGTAATTGATTAAGTACATTAAATAAATTAAGCTAAAGAAGTCAATTTAACAAATCATGTAAATTAAGGTAATTAAGAACATCAAGTACTTGTTAAAGTGCATTAAGTTAAAAGGGATTACTTGCATTGATCAAAACTTGGGGGAGGTTTAAGTAATTCACCCTTATTATTCTCTTAGAACGCACCTTTGTCTCTTGACTAGGTGTGCCTCTGTAAAAATGGTAACATGCCTAAAATCAAATCATTGCCTAAAGAAAAATATTGGTAAGAATAAAATGAATTTGTGGTTCTAAATATATTTAGAGAATATATTTTAATGCAAAATTTAGGAGGAAACTAATTATATTAAATTGGCAACACCTAAGTAAAATGATGGCATTTAAGGGAAAAGGGATGGTAACTTGACAATATTATTTTGTGTGGTTAGAAGGCAATATTGTAATACAATCATTTATGTAAGGGGGGGGGGATTAATTAAATACTTTAGATTAGGTTTGGCAAAGACAAACTATCCTGTAGAAAAATCAATATACCTAATTACTTCATTCTGCATTCCGTTTAAAGTATTTAGATGGAAAATTAACAAAAATAACTTTGTAAAAGGAATTTCATAAATAGTGAGCCCTTCATTGAATAGAGGATATGGAGATGCGCAATATTACTATATTGCACATAAATAGTTCTAGTGGTGAAAACCCCTAAAGTAGAATTATAGGTAAGATTTTATTGTATCATGCTTAAGGGGTTTTTCAACTATATGTAAGATTTTATTGTTTTTATTGATGTAGCAATTGTTTTTTTTTTTTTTGCTTTGTAAACAAAATCCAAACATTTATAAAAGTATAAAACCCTTTAAGATGATTAATAAACTTTTTTTTTCTTATTTCCCTTCTATGATTTTTAAATGTAGTATAGGTAGGAAGAATTCAAATTTCCCACACTTTGACATACATAATCAAAAGAGAAAATAATTCTGCAATAAGCTCAATTATGGATCATCATCATTGCCATTCATACATTTACAAATTGATTCCATCATAAGAATATTCAGCCGAGATGTCTAATGTCAAATAAACTATATTAAGATAATTCTTTTTTTGTATGTGATTGTTTAACAAATGAGTCTTTTATACTTATTTTTTATCTTTTTCAATTGCCCTCTAATGCTTTTTAATTCTAACATGGGTAGAAGAATGAAATTTATCCCAATATTTAACATATATGTGGCTAGGAAGAGTGCAAATAACATTCAATGCAAAACCTTGTAGATAGTATTTCTAAACCTTGTTATTGCACTCTTATAAAATTGAGCATTAGGCTCAGTTTTGAAGGAGTGCAAATACAAATATATAGAGTGCAAAATCTTATATTTTGTACTATTTTGTATGTATTTGCACTGTATATAATTATACTTGTACTCTTTCCAAACTGAGCCTTAGCATAATATGAGAAGAATCTTATTGTAAGCTCAATTTTAGATTATCATCATTGACATTGTATTTAACATAGATTTGTGTAAAGTCTTTTAAGAGAACTTATGAAGTAATTTTATTTTATTTTTCGGTAAAAGAAACTCCAATTAAGAAGTCCAATGGCAATGGATTTTGTAGATCCGGTGAATCATGAATAGTTTCAAGTGATAACATTCGATTAATATGAATTACACTAGGCATTATTCTAATCATGATAATTATTATTAAGGCTGCATTTGTTTGAGGTGTGAATTCAAATTTTATATGATGGAAAAAGGTGAACCGGTTTAGTGATAGATGGAAATTGGCCCGGTTGATTTTGAAAATTTACACCGATCATATTTGGTTGTCTAAGGTGTAAATTGAAAAGCTATTTGATTAAAGGTGAACAAAATGGGTCTTGACGGAAAAAGGTGAACAAGCAATGCTTATGCAGTGAATCTTACCGCTATGTAAGCAATGCTTAGGTAGTGCTTCAATGTGTACATCGGCATTAATCCCCCACAATGCCGCTGCTTTAATGTGTACATACCGGCAGTAATCCTCCACATTGGCGGTAATCTTACGCAATGAATCTTATAGAGTTGGGTCTCAACGCTCACTGATAATGTCCAATCCTAGTCTGTTTATCAGTGAGGGGGATTGCGGGATTTGCGCTGATATGCCGCTCGCCGCTCACCGCTCACCGCTCACTACTCACTAATAAAGTCGAATTCTAGTCTGTTTATCGGTGAGGGGGATTGTAGGATTTGCACTGATACACCATTCGCGCACTCACTGCTCATTGCTCACCGCTCACCGCTCATTGATAGTGTTGAATCCTAGTCTCACCACTCACTGATACACCGGAGCTGGAGAAGATTGCAGGATTTTCACTATTGCTATTGTTTCGGAGTTGCGTGAAAATGCTGGGACAGGGAGAGTATCACTGCTAGGAGTTCTGTGTTCTTTGGATAGGACAGTGAACATGGCTGGTCGTAGGTAGGAGAAGAAGGAATAGAAGAAGGAGAAGAAAAGAGAAAGGGAGAGAGAGAGAGGGGCCGGAGATGAAGCGGAAAAAGGATCTGGCCGGAGGTGGGGGATGCCACTGTCACACTGGTTCACTCTCTTCTTGGTTCAAACGAAGACACGCAACGTTGGACAAAGGAGAAGTGAGGTAACCATTGGACAGAGGAAGGTAACATTATGAAAACTTTCCATTGATTTTTGATGAATATACTAACAATAATGGACTTTTACACCGATTGACGAGGTATATTAACACCTCTACCAAATGCTTGTAAAATCGGGGTGTAAAGTTTACCCCAATTCTCATTTACACTTTAAACAAATACAGCCTAATGAGCGTAAGTGTTATATGAGGATGTAAATTTGTAGAACTGAATGGAATGGAATGACATAACAAGATTCTTAAAGCGGATCCCATATAGTTAGGAAAAAGGCTTAGACGATAATGATGACACAATAAGAAATTTTTGAGGTGGTGTTTGGACCATGATGTTATGTTTTTTTGTTGTATTTCCTTTTGAATTACAGCTAGATGTCATGCATGTGTTTTGTCTTTGCGTCAAAAATATTATTTGATTGGATAAAATTAAGTACAAATATTTGTGTTGGGGGGACTTCAAATTTCCCTTGTGTGGCATTTCCACTTTGGATGTCCTATGCAATGCTTAGTGACATCTAGTAGTGCCTATGTATGAACTCACATTGGCTCCCCATAGAGTGTAGTCCACATGTATCCTACATGCACCCCACATCACAATTCAAACCATGCGTTATGTGGGGAGCCAATCTGAACTTCCCTATCTATTTGAAACTGCAATAAAATATTATACTTTTATAATCTCCATAAATCCAATGCAAAAATCAAGTACAAACATTAAAACTTAAAACACCACGGTTCATGCACCCCACGTCACATTTCAAACCATGCGTAATGTGGGGAGCATGGTTTGTAAAAACAAACCGGTGATCGAATCGGTAAGGGCCGGTTATTGGTTTGAACGGTCTGATCATTTGATCCGAATGATTAACCCGTTTTGATAAAAAAAATAAAAAACGGTCAAAATCGTTTGAACGGTTCGAACGATTAACCGACCGGTTCAGCGGTTTGCTGACCAAAATCAATGGTTTTACGGGAAAAAGTGGTTTTAGAGGAAAACGGAACGGATCAAATGACCGATTCCTGATTTTTTTGGTCTAACCGTCCGGTCCGGTCTAACTTTGAAAACAATGGTGGAGAGCCAATCTGAACTTCCCTATCTATTTGAAACTGCAATGAAATATTATGCTTTTATAATCTCCATAAATCCAATGTAAAAATCAAGTACAAACATTGACACTTAAAACACCATGGTTCATGCACCCCACGTCACATTCCAAACCATGCGTAATGTGGGGAGCCAATCTGAACTTCCCTATCTATTTGAAACTGCAATAAAATATTATGCTTTTATAATCTTTATAAATCCAATGCAAAAATCCAATGCTTTTATAATCTGTTTGGTTCTGTGGGAGTTTTGTGAGAGGCATTTTGATAAATAGTGCCATATCATCACCATGCCATCATTTATCCCATCATACCAATTCGTACACATCGGTATTGATAAAGACTAGTCTTGATTTATGTGTGTGTCAACCTTTGGGAAAAGCTTGTAATGTCTAGTTGTGAATAAACAGTTTATCAACAAATTTTCTCGGTTTTAATGCTAAATCAAGCATAAACATTTATTTATACATACTATATGAATTATTAGCTTAGAGTTTTGTAGATTTTGAGTATTGTGCTCCCTTCAAAATGTCAGGTTTTCATATTACCACTTCAATGAGAATCTTCTTGCAATATCCTTGTGTGCTTGTCTACCTGTTTCAATAAGTCCAACCCATTGACTGTACATAATTTAAGGTCTCAAGAAAATTAAAGCGATGTCAAAGTAGAGTATGATTATCGAGTATGACAAGCCCAACATGAGAGAAATATGAGTTCATAGTTTTAAGATGACAACTGCTCTAGCAATTGACCTTGTCACACGATTTTTTTTTCGATAGATATAAACGTGATAATACTTACACTCTTGAATCTTGATTTGTCTTGAATAAAAAGAAAGAAGAAAAAAAAAAAGGCCCCGTTTGATTCGTAAGAATAAAGGTCCAGAATTGGAAATGGAATTCTAACTGTTTGATTGGATAAAATTGGAATTCAATTCCCATTCCTGCTGGAATGGCATTCCTCCACTAGAGGGAATAGCCATTCCCTGCCCCTCTCTTGGGAATCAAATCTCATTATTGCTAATTTCAATTTTCATTTCCATTTTTGTTGTCTGAATCAAAAAGACTATAAGAATAGACCATTTCAATTCCGGTTACAAAGAATTTCGATTCCAATTTCAACTGCAAACCAAATGGATCCTAATAAAAACTCTGATAACACCATTAATGATACAGTGTGCCTACATCAGGATTGAATTGTATAAAGAGTTGATTAAATCAATAACACCCATTGTTTTCACCTCTCTTTGCAATTACATGTTACACATTATATGAGATTAAGGGGTGGGAACTTCATTGACCTTATGACCTTATTATGGAGAGCCTGCAGTTATATGGATTAGACTCCGTACCTTATTCAGAGGGATGCTGAGTGACCATCTCAATTACTGTTTACCTCTGTAATAATCCCATTTTCAGTTTTCTATATAATATTGTTAGTCATTTAATTTCTTTATTGACTTATGCAAATGTAAGATATTTGACTACTCGTACCTTGTAAGTAATATAAAAATATATGAAAATTGACTCACAGAACAAATTGTCCAACTTGATGAGCTAGTTGGTCATTGTGCAACAATGAATTTTATATCACAAATCGTCCACATGGATTTAGCCCCAAATGAGAGAGAGAGACATTGGAGAGTCAAATTTGATCATTGTACAGCCATTTATGGGTTCCCTGCTATGCTGCTGGTACATGTCTCCAATAGCTTCATCATAGCATCTATGTATTAATGTATGAGGCCTCCCAAATGGGGCATAAGAGCAGATTGATACTGATTTTTCGTTTTGCGCCCTACTCTGTCAAATTAACTTCAAGACCCATTATGTCTTGGCGTCATCCAGATACGAGTCTGGTCTATTGCTCCATTGCTTGCCATCTGCACATTTCTTTTAAGCAATCAGGACGGCCCACGAATGGACCCAACTAAAACCATCAGATATGGCGTAACACAGTAATGCAGAGTGCCAGAACCTTCTTGACCGAAATGTCTAATTTGGACATGTCGGGTCAAGGTTACCCGTTGACACTCTAGAAGCTCACGCTCATCTGTCGGAAGTTGAGAAAGAGAGAGAGAGAGAGAGAGAGAGAGAGAGAGAGAGAGGGAACCAGTGAACAACCCAGAAAGAAACCGAGACAGCATGTTTGCGAGCGTGGTGAGGTGGAGTCGGGAAGAGAGGAGTAAGTGGCGAAAACTTGTGAAAGACCAGTCAACTCAGAATCCTTAGTAGAAAAAAACGCGTTTTCAGAGTTTTTATTACAGTCAAAGAGCCTCCTTTCGAAGAACATCTAACGAACAAAAAACAAGAGAGATGAAGTACAGGAACAACACCTCTTCTTCTTGTTATTAGTTTTTTTTCTTTTCTTGGTTTTCTTCCTCGGCGATGAAAAATACATTCCTCACCTTCAACATCGTATGGAAAACCCAGCGACGACGTCGAGCTCAGCTGCTCTTGCGACGACCCTCTGCAACGCAATTCAGGCTCTTGGTAGAGGCTTCGATGTTACCTCGGATGTTCGACTTCTCTACTGCAAGGGAGCTCCTGGCTCTCGCCTAGTTCATCTCGATGAGAACAACACCAGGGATCTCCTAATCACTGACGATTTGGTTCTTCCCAATGTTTCCTTTGATATCGAGCTTTTCAGTGGGAAGGGAAAGATGGAGACTAGAGCGGCCTGTAGCTTCCACGAGGTAATCTTCCGATGGATTTCGTTGTTGGGTTCTCGTTTTTTCTGACTTGGGTCTGCATGGTAATTAAATTATCAATTGGGTTTGTTTCTTCTCTGTGATTTTGGTGGCTATAGGAGCTTTGTGAATTCCCATATTCTATTTTTGGTTTTCTGGTTCTATTTTCTTTCCATTCTCTCTGATTTGAATGTGTTTTACTTCCTAAATTACAAATTGCGTATGGATTTTTTTATTGGGTTCCGATGTTCTAAAAGAGTTAATTGGATTTTCATTTTCTCATCTTTTTGTTCATTTCTTTGATTTTTCTCCGTTTAGTTGGTCCTAATATTGTTTCGATTCAAATGAAATATGACATCTTACACATTTCCCTGATTTATGTTGGTTTGTTTCACAATGTGGAGGTGTTTGAGTGTCCTCATTCTTTAGCTTTTGTGCTACCTGCCCTTTTTGGTAACTTATTGGATAATAGGTTGCAATTTGTTGCTTTTTTTTTTTTTTAATTTTTAAATCTCCAACCTGAAGAATTAGAATGTTAATTTGATATGATATGAGTTGGTGATTAAGTTCGATATTTTTTGGGATGTCTGGGCTGGGATTGTTTAGGTTAATGACACATTGAGACATCGGATACAAATTAGTTTTATCATTTAATTTATTTATTAATATAGGAATTTTCATTAGTTGGGTGTGGGGCCAATAAAACAATTAGCTGCAAGCTACAAAACTTTGTATTTTTATAATAAAAATAAAGATGCATAGGTTGTTAGAAATGTGTTGGTATTCTTTGGCTTGTTAAGGCATGGTTCCTTAGAGACATTGTAATGTCATTTTTTTTTATCAATTCACTAATGCTTTTCTTTTCCTTTCTTTTCTTTTTTCAGTTGTCTACTTTATATTATCCTTGAGACCTTCTCAGTTATTGAATGCAGTTGTTGGTCAAGTGTGGTGTGTCGGTGTCCTGAGTGGGTCAGACCCATTTCTTTGTATGACATGATTCAACATTTAGTTGCCACATGGATTGATTGATACAAGTAATGGGATCTAGATCATAATGGGTGATCTATTGAACTTTTTAAGGGGGTTCTCCCCCCCTCCCCCCCCACTCCCCCCATCTTTTGATGAACTTATGCTGCAGACTAGGCTTATCCTTATCTAACTGGATTATATACTAAAAGACATTGCTGAATTGAATGCCTTTTGTAAGTACATGTAGTTTTTTATCACCCCAATTACATTGCAGATATAAAATAAAGTTATGAGCACAAATCTAACAACATGCGGAATCTCCCAGAACCTGTGATGGGCTTAAATGCTTAATAACCATCGCAGACTTGCAATAAGCTTTATAACCATCGCAGACTTACGATAAGCTTAATAATCATCGCAGACTTGCAATGAGCTTAACAACCATCGCAGACTTGCGATGAGCTTAATAACCATTGCAGACTTGCGATGAGCTTAATAACCATCGTAGACTTTGCGATGAGCTTAATATCCATTACAGAAATTACAATGAGCTTAAAAGCTACTTGGGATCTGCGATAAGCACGAAAGACCATCCAAGACTAAAACATCTCTTGGGACCCACGACAAACAATGGGTGTTGCCTGACGATAACATCGCCAGCTAGATCTTGCCCTTTAACATGTGGCCACTAGGAAACCCGTAAGAGGACGTAGCCTATACATGCCACGTGAGAATCTTTAAGAGAAAGGAAACTTTGTCTTTGAAGGATTTCGCTAGGCACGTGATGAAATCCCAATGGTACTCCCTCAATAGATGACATAAAGATCCCCTTTCCTAATAGGAAAGGCCTCCTTTTAGACCTTTCTCCTTATGGATTTGGGGTCCTCTCTATAAAAAGGAGAATAACTCTCCCCTACATCAGACAATATCATATAACCTTGACCTAGGGCTTCTTAGAAGAAGACCCTCCCTTCTCTCCTCTTTTCCCCCCCTCTTCCCCATGTTCTTTGACTTTCCTGTCGCCTTCGGTCGCCTTGCCACCGCACCAACACTTTTCATTTGAAGACATGAAGTGGTTTTCTTAGTTTATCACTATTATGTTCCTTTAAAAGAAAAAGAAAGTTTCTTTCTCTTTTTTATATATCAATTTACATCTACACTCCTATCTAAATAATAGTCTTTTCTGTTTTACTTTCTTAGAAAAAGGATATAAAAATGAGATGTGCATGTTGATTAAAGAACTGTATGCAACAGTATGTGAAGCACTCAACAGTCAGTCCAGTTTCATGTTAGTCAGTGAGCACCATTAAGATTGATTGATGTTCAATATATAACAATAAATGGGTAAGGTTGGCCATTTCATGTGGACATCTGACATCAATGTTGTAAATCCTGAAGGGAGAAGGTTAATCAAAATCAATGTTGTTACTATTTGTTGATACTTTTATGAGCAAATCCCTATCAGATACTTGCTGATGATTAGTATCTCTAAACTCCAGTCTCAAATGGTGTGCCCTTCTTGCCAGAACCTACATTTCTTCATTCAAGCAGACTGTCAGCTAAGATAATGCCATCAAGTTAATGAAGATGAATATGCCAAGAAGAACTTACATCTAACAAAGTATAACCGCACAGAAGAAAACCTAAATGCAATTTATCATAACATTTTTAAAGAAAGATTTCTTTACATATCTCAGTAGTAGCATATAAACTATAACTGATATAGGGAAAAATGCCTTGACAAGCCAAATTAGGTTCCAAAACTATTGTTCGTTCAGATGCTCTGTTTATTAAGAGAGTTGTGAGTATCCCTTTTGCTTGTACTTTCATTCAAATTACACACTGACTTATTCCAAAACTTTAATTTTATTTATCTGTCCCATTTGCATTAACAAAAACTTGCTTGGTAGTTTGTAGAACTGACCTTCACATGTCACATCTGTGGTTCACAGGTAAGGTAGTTTGCTTATATCTCAAATGTGTTAGATGAAAGATTTAAATTTTAAAATTTTGATTTACCTGTTATGTTTCTTCTTATTCTTCTTCAAAAGAAAGAAAGCCTACTATGTTTCTACATTTTTTTCCCAAAAGCCCAAAGGCCTACATTTCTATATTTTTGAGTGAGGTTTAATTCTTTTCATGTTATATGCTTTAGAATAACTGTATTTCCAAATCTACGAACAGAATGTGTTAATCCATGCATGTACAAACTGGCTTTAGATTTATTTGCATCAATTAGTGATAGAAGTAGTAAATGGTATTATATTCTTTCTGGTGAAACAATGTAAAATGCAATACCTTTGGTGTATGATATTCCAGATGGCTGAGCATTTCAATAAGAAGTCGGGTATATCTGGCCATATTCCTCTTGGATGCTTTAACTCCATGTTCAATTTCACTGGTTCTTGGCAAATCGATGCAACAAATACAAAATCTCTTGCCATGGTTGGACATTTTATTCCTCTGTTTACAGTTAAATTGGCAAAGACAGATTTAATTTTACATGACGATATCAAGCGTTCTGTTCCACAGACATGGGATCCTGCATCGCTGGCGAGGTGAATAATTCAACCTATGTATTGTTATACTTGCATGATCAACCTTAATGTCATGGTAGTGTGTTTTCAATTGAGCATTACTAGTCTCCTAATGCCATACAAAAAGGTGGATTATCTATGTTTTGGATCTTGAAGGATATAAGGGGCCATTTCTGGTCCAGTGGTAAAATCTTGGGCTGACAAGCATGAGAACATATATTTGGGTCTGAGAGCAGCCACCCTGTGTAAAAAATGCCAAAGGTTAGGTCTGCATCCAGTCCACCTAAAGACCCTAGATGGCCGGAACCATTATTGGGTAATGGCTCTTTATCTTGAATTCTTGATTAATTTAGCTATCATGGGAAACAACAAAGACATATCTATGGTGAATATACAACAGTAGAGCTCATTAACCCTGATTGGGTGGCATGGATCCAATACCCATAGTGTTGATCTTTTCTTGCGTTTCTGGTCCCAAGTCCAAGTAAGGAGGGTTATTTCAAGTTGACAGCTGGAATAAATGTTCTGTCAAACCATTATGGATATGAATCGTGAACTGTGTTTAGATCTCATTCTTTGCAGGGCATTCTTTAAGGTATTTGATGAAAATATGGTCCTTGATAGAGTGGAATGGTAAAACAGGATTTGTATAACTGACTACATATAGCTGGAATGAAGCTATCTTTAGTTACTTGAAGATCGAAAGGAAGTAAAAGACTAGCAATTATCTTCCTTTTGGGTCAATTTGTTACTATGGGATATTTTATGTTGCATCTTATTGGTTATTGATGCCATACCCTAATGGATTTATGCACTTAGCACCTTTGCCCTAGGACATGGTAGTTATGATATGTTTGGTTGGAGCCTGATAGGTCACAATAAGAAGGATATTCAGTCAATTGTACTCTGTTTCCTTGTATAAAAATGAGGTGATCTCAAAATTCCTTTTGTCGAATTTATCCTTACCAACTTTGTCTTGGGATTTTGGTTTCCGTAGAGGATTAAGGGATGAGAAGATTGAGTGTTTGTCTACTCTTCTGTGTCTCCTTGATAAGGTTTGGTTGAATCCCTTGAAACCTGATAAAAGGATTTGGGCCATTCACCCCAAAGGGTCTTTTTCTTGTGGTTCCTTTTTCAAGTTCCTCTTCCAATCTCCCTCTCATCAGAGTTTCCCTTTCAAAGAAGTCTGGTGTAGGCCAGTCCCCCCCAAGGTTATGACTTTGTGTTGGGAAGTGTGGCATGGTAAAATAAACACAATGGACAACCTACAAAAGAGAAGACCCGTCCTTTGTATTTCACCAAACTGGTGCATTCTTTGCAGATCTCATGGTGAGGATTGTAATCATCTTTTTTTATCTTGTAGTGTCACTGCAGAGCTCTGGGCTTGGCTTCTACCTTTGTTTGGGTCTAGTTGAGATATGCCAGCAGAAGTAAGCACAATCTTTAACCCTTCTTTCTTCTCTTGGCCCCATAAAAGAGGAAGGAAAATGTGGAGATGCTCACGAGCAGCATTGTTATGGACAGTATGGGAAGAAAGGAATGCCAGAATCTTCCAAGAAAAAGGATGAAGCAGTCAAACCTTAAAGGACTGCATTTTGTCCAGGTCTTTACATTGGTTAAAGACTCTAGAATTATTTAACTATTTTACTTTTGCTGATTGTTGGAAGGATTGGAAGTTGGTAGCAAGCTGTTCCTCCTACAAGGGAAGGGTAGTGACTAGCTGGGTCCCCCCTCCTCTTGGTTCTTTGAAACTGAATTTTGATGGGAGTAGCCGGGGTAACCCGGGTCCCTCTGGGATGGGAGGTGTACTGAAGAATGAGGCTGGAGAGGTTGTCTTAATCTACTCTGGCCCTTTAGGAGTTGGGAACTCTATCCGGGCAGAACTGCTAGCTGCAATACAAGGAATACTTCTTGCAAAAGAAGTGGGTGTGGAGCAGCTTCTGATTGAAGGAGACTCTAAGACAGTGGTGGACTGGTTAAATAATCCGGAGGATGTCACTTGGGGCTACAAAAATGAGTTAAAGAAATTCAAATGGCTGACAAGAAATATGTCTATAACAGTACAATGGGTTGGGAGATCAGCTAATGCTTTTGCTGATGTCTTGGCAAAACAAGGGATAAATAGGGAAACATTGTTCTGGGCATAATTGTAACTATTGTTTTAATTTCAACATTCATGTTTTCTCTGTTGTAGTTTGTGTATTTGTTGTTTGGAGAGGCTGCTCCTCGCGCCTCTAAGGGGATCTTCTTGTATCTATTCATTATTTTAATGGAATTGATGTTATTTATCAAAAAAAAAAAATCATTACAAAAGCTCCACTCCATTTTCTAATTAGCATTTCCAATGGTATTCTGTTTCAGCTTTATTGAAAATTTTGGTACCCATGTCATTACTTCTGCAACAATTGGTGGTAGAGATGTAGTTTATGTCAAGCAGCACCAATCATCTCCTTTGTCAGCAATGGAAATTAAGCAATACCTCAAAGAAATCAGTAATCAGAGATTTGACTTGGAAAACCAGCATAGTGCTCTTCTGGCAAAATACAAGGCTAGTTTTATGTTGTAGTTCACTTTTTGTTACTTCTGTTCCATTCAGATACTATTTGTATCATATGCAACAATAAATAGTTACAACTGATGATACTAGCTTTTGAATATCTCCAAATGTTCAGGTGGCAGATCCATCCTATTTTAACAGCCGAGAAATACATCCTCACCTTTCTACTGTTCCATCTATAAGTGGTAAAGAGGTAAATAATCATTATTCCCTTCTGTATTTGAGAGGATTGTCTTGGCATGGTATTTGATTTTTTTGATAAGTAATTGAACTTTTATTAAGAATCATCAAAATAATTAGCATGACATGGTATTGATATTAGATAAGAACTTCAATAAATTATGTATTTTTTTGATAGGTTCCACAAATTATGTATTCATACCTAGGACATGATTTTAAAAGTGGATCAAACATAAGTCAAATAGATTTTCTCCTTTTTTTTTTGAAAGAAGGTAAAGTATGATTGTATTAATATAAGGTCCTGTGTACAAAGAGAAGCTGTACAAAATGAAGGACCTCAAAACAAGGCCATCCTCAAAAAGTTATAATCGGATATACTGTCTCTAAAATCATTATGTATAGACATCCAACTTCTCAAAACCTCTATTTCCAAGTTAATGACCTCAGCTTCAGTAGTAGATTTTTTCTCAAAAATCCTGTTGTTCTTTTCTGACCACACAGCCCACATAACTGCTGGAGGGATGGAAGCCCAGCATAACTTTCCTTTTGTCGACAGTCCCTGAATATGCCACTCCTCTAGCAGAGCTCTAACTGAGGCTGGCATGCACCAGCTTAGATTCAGGGATTTGAAGAAGTGTGCCCATACTGCAGAACTAAATTTGCAATGAAGGAAGAGATTGCCAGAAGCTTCCATTTGCATATTGCAAAAACATCACCTCCAATCTGGCAGAATAAGACCTTTATTCCGCAGCATTTCTTTGGACAAACACCTCTCCAGAGCGGCCACTCAAACAAAAAAACTTGATTCTTGGAGGATCCAAGTTCCTCCAAATGGCCTTGCTGGGATAGGGGGCTTCAGACCTTCCCACCAGAAAATTGTAGAAGGATTTGACTGTGAATTCTCCGGATTTTGACCATTTCCAAACTGTTGAATCTTGCTCTTGAAAACTTATCTGCTGGTCTTGTAACAGGTTAAGAAAAGCTGCCATCTGCTGAATTTTCCAGTCATTGAAACTTCTCCTGAAGGGAGGAACCCAGCATAGCCTCCCTTCCTGGAGACACAGAGAATCGGCCACTAAGGCTTCCTTATCTACAGCCACATTGTACAGGGCTGGGAACAGCTCTCTTAGGGTGTTGTCACCAGTCCACTAGTCTAACCAGAACCTAGTTTTTCTTCCATCTCCCACTTTAAATTTAACACCACTGCTGAACTGCCTGTAAGCGTTACAAATTCCTTTCCACACCCCACAACCATAGGTGCCAGAGGGAATACCAGCATCCCATCCATTATTCCTTAAGCCATATTTCTCCCCAATCACCTTCCTCCAGAGTTTGTTTGATTCTGATGAAATTCTCCACAGCCAACTTCCCAATGGGGCAAGGTTGAAAAGCTTGAGATTTTTTCGTTGCTATGAGAGTAGGACAAATGATGTACAAGGATTGCAAAGTTATTCCAAGGGAAAGCTTAACCACACAACATAAATTAGTTGTGGTGGATGTGTGCATTTGGAAATGGAAGAGAAATAGGTGTCCAAGAATTAGGTGAAAAAATCTAAAAGGAGAAAAACTAGCTTAATTTAGAGATAGGTTGATAGTAGAAGGAAAATGGAATTTAGATGGAGAGACTAATGATATGTCTTGAAATGGCCAACTACATAAAGAGCATGTTAAAAGAAACTTAGGTGTAGAATAAAGATGCTTAAAATTCAAGAAACCAGGAAAAATATAAAATCATAAGAAAGGAAGTGAAATTAAATTTAGGACATATGATGAGTTTTACTTTTTTTGATAAATCATATGATGAGTTTTATCATAAGTTAGGCAATAAATAGGGAGAAAAAGAAATTGATAAACTAAAAAAATGAGAGAAAGGAGAGATAGAGATTTAAAGCATGTTAGGTGCATTAAAGGGGGAGATCAAGAGTCTTCGTAAAGGATGGGGAAATCAAGCAAAGGTGGAAAAACTATTTTGAGAAATTATTAAATGAACAACATGTAGAGGATGCTAATGGAGGAGAGATTAGTAATGCTAATAGTGTTAAAAATAACATGTACTTTTGTAAAATTAGAACTATTGAAGTGAAAGAGATACCAAATAAGATGAAGAAGGGAAACATGTTAAGGCTCGATTAGATTCCAATAGAAGTGTGGAAAGGTATGGGAGAGATAAGCTTATTATGAATAACAAAGCTGTTTAATAAGATAATGAAAGAAAAGAAGCAGTGTAAAATGTTCATGGCTTGAGTCCAAAGCCCGGCCCATGAATAGGTCTTGTTGCAAGTTGAAGTGGATAGAAGGGCTGGGGGTATACCAAGAAGGACATGGGTTGAAATAGTAAGAGATGATTTATGGGCCCATAATTTACAATGGATATGGTATTAAACAGAACGGAATGGCAAAACAGGATTCATATGGCTGATCCCATATAGCTGAGATAAGGCTTGGATGATGATGATGATGATGATCTTGGACATGATTTTGTGTAGCCTGGTAATTTATGAGGCATAAGATCAATAATTTGAGTCATTTTAATAATTGAAAATACTAAAGGAAATAGAGGTTTATGAAAGTGAAGTCTGATGTCCTCATTTCTGCAGGCTGCTTTCAATCTTATGGCGGAGGGGGGGGGACTGAATAATTTCTTCATCTATTGTAGTTATGCTTTTTCAATATGGAACCACTTTTGTTGAGCTGTTTGTATTCAATATTCTACTTAATAGGAATCGTGATATACAATACCCCTATGTACTAGATGTAGGATTATGTGGAGATTCTTAGTACATGCCAAATTTTTGGTGTATCCTGGAAGAAAGAAATGCTAGAGTTTTCAAAAGACAAGAAAAACACCTTGCAAGATGGTGTATAAATTGACCTTAATAAGATATATTTACTGAGTTTAAAATTTCTCAATGATGCTACTACTAACTCCATTATCAGGGAATGGTTTACAGTTCTTAGATCTTGTGCTAGAAGAAAAGATCAAGGGTATTTGCGGGTTCAGAGTTTGAGGCTTAGAAATTGTGCTATGCTAAGTAAATGGTTGACACACCTTCCATTGGATTCTGATAAATTATGGCATAAGGTGGTGGCCTGCATCCAGCAGTGATGGCTGTAGTGGAAGGTGTCAGGAGAACTAAAGAACTGAATATACAGGAATTAATAATGGAAGGGGATTCAAAGGTGGTAACAGGATGGTTGATGAACTGTGAAGAAGCATGGCAATTATAGTGCAGTGGGTTTAAAGATCAGCTAACTCTATGAGACTGACTGATAATTTAGCCAAAGAAGGGGTTATGAGGGATCATTTGTTCTGGTCTAAGTTGTAATATACATGATTGGGGAGAGGTCTAGGCCTCTGTAAAAACAGAATGTAAATTTGTACATATAGTTTTTCATATTAATGAAATTCCTGTTAATTATCAATAAAAAAGATGGTGGCCAAGGTTCAAAATATCGATACGGACGATACGCCGGTAGGGGTCTATCGGACTATATCAAAGCTCATTTCCCTTATTTTTGTAGTTTTTGTAAACCTGGTTCAGAGGGGTCAGTTTAAGGTCTGTCTACCCTCTGAACCAGATTAAACTCTGAAACACCCCCTGTAGGGTTGTATTGGGAAGCCCCCGATACGATACGTATCGGTCGATACGGCCTGATACATATCGAAATTTCGAACCTTGATGGTGGCAGCATCTATTAAATAGATGGGATTCTGGGGTGTCTATTAGAGAAAACTTGGTGTTTCCCTGGAAAGCTATTCACAGTTTCCTCTCACTTTTTATCACCTTTATCTGTCTTGACGTAGGCTTAAGGAATAGAATAAAGTTTTGGGAAGATTTTTGGGTGGGTGATCCTATATGGCTTGACCATTGAAAGAGTGTTTCACAACCCTCTTTTTGCTGTCATCCTATATGGCTTGACTGAAAACTAGTTTGCTGTTCTATCCAACCAGGACACTATTTTTGGTTTTTGGAGAGGACTAAGGGATTTTGAAGTGTTAATGCCCTTAAATATGTTGGATAACTTAATAGGAGTTTTCTTTGACATGTCAAAATTGGATTGCAGAATATGGATATTCAACCCTTTTGGTATATTCATCTGTGCACTATGCTCCCTTCTTTCTTGCCATTTCTTCGGCCTCTGTTGGTACAACTTTTTTTCGGTAAAAGAAATGTGGAGTGGATTGTTGCCTCATAAAGTTTGGGCTTTCTGTTGGAAGGTGTACCATGAGAAGATAAACACCTGTGGTTATCTGCAAAAAAGAAGAACAAATTGGTGCCTCAATTGTTACAAATGTTTTGTGTAATGCAAATTAGGAAACTACTCATTCCATCCTTATGGGTATGGTTTGTCTCCCTCTTTGGTTGCAGGTTGGAGCCCATTGAGGTGATGTATCTATACATCTCCTCTTTCATCTCTTTGCCAACTAGTAGAGGGAAGATTTTGTATAGTACAAGGGAAGCTCTAAGCCTCTAATATGAACAATATGGGAGGAAAGAAACTCGAGAATTTTCCAAGACTAGTCACAAAAGAAGAGTTAATGGTTATTCCATGGAGAACCAGAGGCCATCAGGTATTGGTGGGGTGTTAAGGAATAACTGAATAAGTTTCCATAATAGCATCATATTCAGGGCAAATATGCTACTGTGATTCTTTGAGAGCCAAATTGAAAGCGGTGCTACAAACATTACGGGTGGTCAAAGCACTCAATTTGGAAAATTTACTAGGGGAAGTAGGGGTGGAGAGGGGTGAAAAATAATGAATTTGTTGAGGGAGATTCCAGGAACATGATTGGCTAGGCCACCAATTCAGACAATAGCCTTTGGTGACTTGGCCATTTTCTTATTGAAATAAACGAACTCACCTCCTTTCGAAGCTGCAGTTTCAGATGGATCCCTAGAGAGGACATTGTTTTTTTTTTGGTATAATGCTGATAGATTTCCAGATGTGTGAAAGGTTTGTTTTTTGTTGTAAAGCCTTGTACTTCTGTGTGCATCCTCTCATGTACATCTCTTTTTGCTGAATGAAAGTGTTACCCTTTCTCAAAAAAAAAATGACGTTGGGAGTATCGACTTGTCATGAGAGAAATTGGGCAGCTAGCTAATGAGGTGGCAAATTTCCAATGGGTCCATACATTGGCAAATGGGCTGGCTGATGCTCTAGCCAAACAATGGGTTAATAGGGCAGAAAAGTATTGGCCTCAATTATAAATTTGTAATCAGAGCATTGTTTTTGGGCAAAAGAATATAATTTGAGTAACTTTAAAACAGAATGAATGGGATAGGGGTATGGGCAGCCTATGCATAAGGGATCCTTGGAATATTGTACTTACTACATTCTTTTGTATCAAATTAAATAAAACTTTCACTGCTACAGATAAAAAAGGTGTTTGAACACCGTGGATCTGGTGCATCATATGGGGCCCAATGTATTGCCTGTTTTTAGTAAACACTAACAACTGGGTCCTTCACCACAGATCCATGATGTTCAAGGCAACACATTAAAAGATAGGCTTGATTAACTTGTATGGGTGGCATTGCAGTTGTGGTCAATATTACTCCGGATGTACTATACTCATTGAGTATTCCAAAATGATCATGTTTTTGGGCTTAGACAAAATACATTGTTCCCCATGCTTTGACTGTGCCTTCATTGCTAGCCATGAGCATGTACTTTGAGCTTAAGTATTGGGCATATATATATTTTTTTGGTAATCCCCTTCTGATAACTAACTCTGGTGCATTGTTTTCCTAGATACAATTATTATGTTGGGATGAAATCTGAAGATATTTCTTATGCTCAGAACATATCTTTTTGTTTCAGGATGTTACTGTCATTTTTAGGAGAAGAGGAGGGGACGATCTTGTACAGAGCCATGCCAAATGGTTAGAAACTGTTAATTTGGCACCAGATGTCATCAGCATGACGTTTTCTCCCCTTGTTTCACTGCTGGGAGAAATGCCTGGGATAAAACATCTGGCCCGTGCTATTGACTTGTACTTGGAGTGTAAGATCTGGTTTAACATTCTTTGAATTCTTGTCTCTGTACTTAAATTTGTTTGCCCGAGAATAAGTGTCCGTAAATGGAAATATTATGAAATATGAATATGTTGCAGAGCTTTGGCATGCTACTAGTGAGCAAACAATTATTTGATGTTCTTGTCTGTGTCAACTCTGTACCAGCAGACTACTAATTGGAATAAAACTTAAAAAGAAACTGATAAAAAAAGCAACAAAGTGTCAACCCAGCCAACCAGCAGACTACTAATTTGATGTTCTTGTCTGTGTCAACTCTGTGTCAACTCAGCCAACCGCATGCTATCACACACACACACATACATAACGACTTCAAGTCATTTGTTTTTACAGTGATGCTTTAGTGCAGCTCTTTGGGACCATTTTATCAGGACATTAAACTAATACTGGTGCTTTCCAAGTACCATGAAAGCACCTTCGGGAGAATGGCAGATTCTGGGAATGTCTAAGGAAGAAAAGATATGCTGGTTGTCCATTCTATAGGCCATATGGTTTGAGAGGAAAAAGAGACTTCCATTGGATGGTAATTCATCAAGTCCTAGAGTTTCATGAAGTACCAATGTTTCATACAATATACTGCACCTAGAGTCACACTGTTGGGAGCATGGCTAACAATGTTGAGATGACCCCGAACATGCAATTCTGTATATTAGACATAAGCAATTAGTGATCAGGGTTGATAAAACACTGGTGCTTTTGACTTCTCTAACTGTCATATTTCTGTCATCTATCAAGAAATTAACAATTTCTAGGTTTGGAAACATGGTTTCTGATAAGGAAAACGAGGTACTTCACTGGTAGAAAGAAAAGTAAAAACATTTCATTGTTATATTTCATTTCTTCCACATGCTGGATGATCTCTTTGATTTTTTTCCGATCAATAAGAAAATATTTTATTAAAACCAAATTTAAGATTACAATGGGTGGGATTATTCTCCACCCCAAACAACAAAAATTTACAGCTTTGCCCAAAACATTTGATGCCTAATAGCCCCTTATTTAGCTAGAGTATCTGCCATCCCGAAATGCTTATCTCATTAAATTTAGAAATCTGATGGTTGAAGGTGACTCCCATGTTCCTGTAGGATGGCTCTTAAATGACAGTACAGGGTCATGGCATTAAAGATATGAAGTTCAGGTCATTAAAAAGATGGCAAGGCAGTTGCGAGTCAATTTCTGATAAAAAGAAGGCAGTTGGGAGTCAAGCACAGATGGAGGCCAAGATTAGCTAATAGTATGGCTGGTGCACTAGCAAGGCAGGGAGTAGGGCGAGATCAGCTCTTTTAGTGTTTGAATCCCCAAGGGGGAACTTCTAACAAAGAAAGGATGGTAAAGTAAGGGGTGGGTAGCAGTAACTAGTGCAAACTAGGGGTGCTTTGTCACATTCCTACCTGCACAGTATTCCTTTTATGCATCTCTTAGGCATCTCAGCACCTTAAATCTTTGGGAAACATGGAATGGACGAGGTAGTTCATGATAGATGATCTCTTTTCTTATAAAAAAGGGTTCGACCATGATATGGAAATGATATGACATCCGAAAAACAACTGACCAATAAACTGGAATCATAAACATGGTAGCGGATAAGGTGTTATTTATCAAAATTCATGGGTGGGTTTTGATTGGTCAAAATTTTTTCCATACCATATCTTTCCCGCATCATAGATTTTCCCTATAAAAAAAAGAGCATGGATGCTGATACATCCAAAGTTCAACAAAGAACCCCTTTGTATTACCTTTAATGCTATTAGATGAATTACCTGAACTTCCATAAGTGAAGTGCTGGACAGAGAAGCAGGAAAAAAAATAATCACAATTTCTAGGTTACAGGTACAGCTCCAAATTGCCTTAGCAACGTGAAGTCAGTCAGTCTTCACCTTTACACTAACTGAACATCCAATTGTTTGAGGGCAAGCAATAGAAGAACCTTTAACAATCAGATGAACAAGTGAAGTTTTTCCAACACCTACCAGCAGATGTTTGAACTTGAAGTTTACTATCTGACAAACATCTAACAGCAGATGTGTGGTTTTTATTTTTGTACCACCTTCGAGGGTGGAGGTTTTGAAGGCCCATGAAAGTTTTTTGGAGTGTTAGGATCTACGATGAGGGAGGTGTTTGTGAATTTGACTGATGGTGTCTTTGGGTGTTTGAGGTTACTGGGGAGGAGCTTGGTTGGTTGTTTGTTAATTCTGATTCAGACGAGGAGGCCGCTAGGGATAGGATAGTTGATGATTGGGCAGTTGATGTTTGGCATCCAAGTAGTTCGTTTCAGGTCAATAAGTTGAATGCTGGTCTCTTCTTGTTTATCTTTGACAATGAGGGTGAAGCATTGAAACTTTGATTTGACAACAATGTGAGTTTCTCATTCTCTTGAATTAAGGCTTGGGTGATGGAATCCTTTGGTTGGTGTGGTTAGAGGTTTGGGTCCATCAAGTTTGCTTTGGACTAATATTTTTGGGATTCCTTTTGTACACCTGGTGTTTTCAGACGTTTAAAGCTTTGGGAGAAGCTTGTGGCAGGTTTAGATATGTTAATTCAAGAATGAGTTCATGGAAGACGCTATGCGCATTTTGGTGGAAATTTTTTGAAATACATTCGGTGCCTTCGTCCTTATCACTTCACTTTGCTGGAGAGAACTATGATCTAAGACTTGTTGTTGAAGGATCTTATTCAATGAGGTGGGTTGATAATTTGGAGTTGTGGAAGGAAGAGAATAGGAAAAGTCCTTAGGAGGCTGCTGAGTCTGTTGAGAAATTGAGGGGTCCATTTGAACAGGATGGTTCCTAGGTTGAAGATGAGGGTAGTTTGGGTATTTTGAACAAAGTTTTCTCTAAAGAGGATGGCAAGTTGGGAATCAAAGAGGCGTGGAGAGAGGGAGGCCCATTAGAATGCATAGTTGTCAAGGTGATGCCTAGGCAACGAGGCACCCTTTGAGGCTCGCCTCGCCTAATCGCCTAACAGTTTTCTACTTCCTACTATAAAAACTTTTTTATTCATTCTTTTATGAGATTATAATTATAAAATAGACATTATTAAACTAAAATAATCATTTTGTGTGTTTATATACTAATTTCTTTTTATTATTTTCTTATTTATTAGGGTTTAATCAACACAAACATTGCTAAATGCTGTATTGAACCCTCGAAGACTTAAAAACCTGAACCAATAAGGAAGAACTAAAAATTTTATCTAATCAGTACATTTTTCTCTTCCATATATTCTTCTTCTACTTCTTCTTCTACTACTACTACAACCAATACTATTTATTTTCTTCTTTTCCTATAACAAAAATAAGGGTTCAGCCCCAATATTTTTTGAATTTTATTTTCCTTCTTCTTCCTTAGGAATGTAGGGTCAGTTGGAGGCTCAAGTAGGGAGCTTTTAATGAAGCCTAAGAATAGATGTGTTAATTGTCTGACTAAGCTACTGGTGGATAAGAGGAGATTTGGTATTTCCAAGCGATTCAAGATTAACAAGCTTAGGGAGTCAGTTTGAGCTAAATCTTCTAAGGTGCAAAAGGGAAAGGAAGAAAAGTGAGTTTGGGTGATTACCAACTACAATAGAGATGGAAAGAGGAATGGTGCAACCATTGAGGAGGAACATGTGGACAACAAAAGTGGTCAGAAAGATTATTCGGATGATTGCTCTTCTGGGGATTAGGATCAGGAAAGTGTTTAGAGTGCTATTTTTCTAGAATGATATTTCATTGTCTTGAGATTGCTTTTTTGGCTCAATGTGGCCTAGAGGAGGTTGTTGGGGTGGAGCTTGGTCTTGGGGATGGGGATGACGATCTTGAGAAAGTACAAGACATTTACCTAATGTTTTTGAAATGGATACAACTAGACCTAACAAAAAGTTGACCCAACCTGTGAACCTGACCCAACCCAACCCAAATAAACAGGGTTAGGGTCTCATATCTAACTATCCAAATTTGAGAATGGCCTTGATCTAACCCAACCTGGAAAAAAATTGGGTTGGGTCATGGGTCAACCCACTAACTTGATTGTAAGGTCTAATTGGGACTATTTATGTATTGTTAGAAGTTTTCACTCATTAATCTTTACTATTTGTCTTTACTCTTTGAAATTTAAAGTTTTTTATCTTTGAAATTTTAAGGTTAATAAGTTAATTCCTTTAATTTTGAATTTTATGTATTTTTCCTTTATTTTTTGAAATTCCAATTATTTTTAGGGTTGATCCGTATTGACCCTTGGGTCAACCCTAACATGAACATTTAGGGTTAGGGTCTAGCATTTGCTAACCCAACCTAAAATTCAATTCAACCCAAAATCAACCCGAAGTGTCTTGACCCAACCCAAACCCAACCCATCCAACCTAATTTCTAGGTCTAGATATAGCCAGAGAGGGAGATGCTAGGTGCTGCTCTTTGGACAAGATTTCTCTTGTTGTTAATTCCTTGATTGAGGAAGTTGTGATTGGCACATTAGATGTTGACCTGAGTCACAGAAGGAAGATAGAGGAAAAAAATCTGAGATTGTTGTCGATTTGGCAGTTCCTAAGAAGCATCAAACAACACACATATTGTTCACGTTACTAAATATTTTTACGTCTGAATCTTGGATTGGTTGGGACAGGTCCTACAAAAAACTATAAGAGAGCGTATAAGAGAAAAAAGGAAGAGGATAAGAGTGTTGGTGTCAGAGAACCCAGGTTGGGTAGAGGCACTGGACTCCATTAGTTCGGATGCTTAAATGGTGAATCCATCTCAAGAGAAGAATAGTGGGAAAGATCTTTGGAAGAAAAAAAATGGAAAGGTAGGTTGTCTGACTCTTGAGAAAATTGTTGAGAAAAATGTTGAAGTTGGCAAAACTCTTGGTTTGTTCTTTTTGGGTGATGAGGCTTTTGCTAGAAGAGCAATCAAAGAGTTGAGAGGAGGAAAGAGAGTCTGAGAATCCGAAAAACATGTCAATTGGGGAAGGGGGAGAGGTCTGGAACAAGGCAGATGTTGGGCAGGAGGAGATGTTCGAGGGGGAGGATTAGAGATGTCTCTCATTAGCGTTTCTCTGCTTGGTTCACCTTCCTTTCTTGTATTCTCTCTCTTTTTAATGAATGGTTCTTTATTATCAAAAGAAAAAAAATGAATGCTGACCTGTCATCATTCAAGTGATAGTCTTATCTTTCTCCACCTTTGTGTTACAACTTTATAGTCATGAAATACCTCTAGTTCCTTTGGAAAAATATTGGTGTCTTCTCTTTTGTTGTTTCCTAACCGTCTTTGCATTGTTTTACTTGAATGTTTACCACCCCTTTTCTCTTTTGTTGAAAGGATGAGTCCTTTTGCATCGAAGTAAATTGAAGATTTCTCTTCACTTTTGAACCATTGGATTTGTGGGCTGCTGATATTGCTCAAACCCTTGGACCATCTTGCGTCTATCAGGTTGTATGTTTAGTATTTTGGTAGGACTCAAAACCTTCAACCAGTCGTAGTCAGATAACTGTCTACCAAACAGTCTAGAAAATTACATTAAAATTTGATCAAAATGTTTTTATTCCTTAATCATTATAGTTTATTTTCATTATTCTTAAATTTTAAGGTGTACTTTTTCAGAATTTCTTGAGGCCTAAGTTTCATCTCTGTCTTCAGCATTTTAAAACCTTGGACTCTAGTCTCTAGACCTTCTCTTTTCCTGATTGATTACCTTGTAAACTTTATTGATGTACTTTGCCACTCATGCTTCAACTCATACAAACTACCATATCTCACTAGACAGAGCAAGCTCTTACACCATACCCCATAAATGATAAAATTACCACAATACCCTAAATATGAAAACTTGGCTCCTGTACCAGTGATTTTTATTTTGTCCTTTCTCTCTTTGTCAATAGCTCTCTTTTATTGATAGAAAAGGAAGGCATGCAAAAGTATTAGTATCTTATAGGGATGTACATGGGTTGGGTTAGTTTGGTTGCAAGCATTTCGACCGACTGAACTGGCCTCTTGGGTTGGTGAACAAGCAAATTGAAACCGATTGGCCATAAGGGAAAATCAACCCAACCATGAAGGGTTGGTTTGGGTTGGCTTCTTAGTTTGATCGGGTTAGTCTGTTTGTCATGCCCACTCTCCTTAAGCTCAACCTTTTGGGCTTGATGATTGGGTGATAGTCAAAGGAGGAGAGAGGGTGTTGGAAGGAAGTAGTAAGGAGGAGGCGGATAGAATTTGGGAGTTGATCTGTACAATGATGGAGGAACAAAATAAAAAAGGAAGGACTCGTAGAAAGATGCTGTAGCCAAAATAAGTGTGAGAAGGGTAAAATTCTTTCTCAAACATTGGTTGGAAAGGATGGAGAAATTGGGAAGGGGGGGAAAAGAGGAACAAATAAGAAAAAAAGATCTGAACTGGAAGGCTAATTTCAGACATTGAGGGGGATTTAGAATTCAGTGGTAGAGGGGATAGGAGGAAGGGCCTAAAATGAGGAGAATATGGCCTCTTATTGGGTTCCTTTGCTATTTTGTATCGATGAAAATTATTAGCTGGAATGTAAGAGGGTTAGGGAGTGCAAGGAAGAGAAGGGCGATCAAAGACCTACTCCGAAGGGAAAAACCTGATATTGTGCTGTTACAAGAATCTAAACTGATAGTATTAGATGGGAGATGGGTTAGGAGTTTTTGGAGGTCTAGAGGTTTAGGTTGGAGCTCGTCTCCTTCTTGGGGAGCCTCGGGGGGGATTGTAACACTGTGGAGGGAGGATGTGGTGGAAGTAGTGGAAGAATTGATAGGCAGATTCTCAGTTTCTATTAAGTGCAAGAATGTAGAAAATGGGTGTGCATGGGTCTTAACCAATGTTTATGGCCCTAATTCCTATAGAGAGAGGAATGAGATGTGGGAGGAACTATATGCAATCAAGGGGCTATGGGATGGTCCTTGGTGTGTGGGCGGGGATTTTAACGTCATTAGATTCTCTGATGAAACCAGTAATCTCCAACAGGTAATCTCAACAAGATTGAGGAGATTTAATGGTTTTATTGAAGATTGTGAACTAAAGGAAATACCTCTGTTGCAAGCCAGTTACACTTGGTCCAACCTTCAGGAAACCCCTTTGTGCTCGAAGTTGGATAGATTCCTTTTTAACCTTGCCTGGGAGAATAGTTTGGAAAACTTGGTTGCTAGGGCATTACCCAGGGTCACCTCCGATCACTGTCCTATCCAAATAGGAACCGAGTCTTTTCCTATAGGACCCAAACCTTTTAGATTTGAAAATATGTGGCTTACCCATCCAGATTTTGTGAAAAAAGTGAAGGAGTGGTGGGGTGAGGAGGAGAGGGGGTAAGATGGAAGGGGATCAAGTTCCATAAGAAATTAAAAAGGTCGAGAGCCAAAATAAAAGAGTGGAATAGAGATCAGTTTGGTAGAATTGAGGAGCAAAAATTGGGCCTAATCTCTCAAACAGGGAATTTGGATGTAAAGGAATCTCACAATGGGCTGACCGAGGAGGACAGAGTGTTAAGGAGACTATTAAAAAAGGAGTTGGAAGAAGTGTTATTGAGGGAAGAAACCAGTTGGAGACAAAAATCTAGACACAAATTAAGGAAGGCGATGGGAACACTAGATTCTTCCATGATTTGGCAAATGGGAGACGAAGAAAGAATTTTGTGACCAAGCTAGAGATAGGAGAGGAGGTGATTACCAACCAGGATGACATAGCTAGAAAATTTGTGGATCACTTTAAATCGATTTATAGAAGGCCTTTGAGTGAGAGAACAGTCATGGAAAGGGTGGATTGGCCAAGAATTAATGAAGGAGTGGCAAGGTGGCTGGAAAGGGATTTCGAGGAAGAAGAGATTAAGAAAGTTGTCTTTCTAATGGATAGATCCAAGGCTCCGGGTCCAGATGGCTTTACAATGGGTTTTTATCAAGACTGTTGGGAGGTGTTGAAAGAGGATCTAGCTGAAGTCTTTAAGGAATTTGCAGACAATCACACTATAAGCCCTGGAATTAATGCCACCTTTTTGGCCTTTATACCTAAGAAGAATGATGCCAACCACCCAAAAGATTATAGGCCTATTAGTCTGGTGATAAGCATCTATAAAATTCTGGCTAAAGTGCTCTCATTGAGGATCAAAACAGTCCTCCCTGACAGCGAAGATGCCATTAGGGGTTGGAGAATAGGGAGACACCAAATCCCGGTCACCCACCTTCAGTTTGCAGACGACCTAATGATTTTTTGTGAAGAAGGTCTTAGTGAAAAGGTAGCAAACCTAAAGGAGCTAATAAAAGGTTTTGAAAGTGTCTCTAATTTGAGAATAAATTTGGAAAAGAGTTGTGTAGCAGGTATAAATTTGGAGGTAGGGGAGGTCGAGGCTATTGCAGAGTGTCTTGAGTGTTCCACCTTTGCTTGGCCTATGTCATATTTAGGGCTTCCTTTAGGGGCAAATCCTAGGGAGAGTAGATTTTGGACCCCGGTGTTAGAAAAGTTCGAGAAGAGATTAGTCTCATGGAAGAGGAACTATATCTCTTTAGGAGGAAGAATTACCCTAATAAGAGCTACCTTGGCTAACTTACCTACCTATTATTTGTCTATCTTTAGGATACCAATTAAGGAAGCTAGGAAGCTGGAGAAGTTGATGAGAGACTTCTTATGAGAGCCGGGACAAGAGAGAAAGGATTACTTGGTTAATTGGGAAATTGTCTGCAGAAGTAAAGAAGAGGGGGGTTTGGGAATTGGGAGGGTAATTAGAAAGAATCAAGCTCTGTTAGGGAAATGGTTGTGGAGATGGCCTTTGGAAAGAGAGAGATTGTGGCATGAGGTGGTGGGAAGCATTCATGGGAGGTCAGAGAATGGATGGGATGCTGGTGTATCGAGGCAAGCTAACCTAGCAGCACCTTGGAAGGCTATTCACAACACCCTTCCTCAATTCCTCAATTTTATCAGGTACGAAGTTTGTTCTGGCAACTCTATCCTCTTTTGGGAGGATATTTGGGTAGGAGACTCACCGTTTAAGGATTTGTTCCCTTCATTTTTTTTCTATTTCTTTGTACAAAAAAGAGGTGGTCTCAAAATTTGTCTCACCTTTGGGAACACCCTTAGATCCTACTTGGGATTTTGGGTTTCGTAGAGGACTTAGGGATGCTGAAATTGAGTCTCTTTCTTTGTTGCTTGGGTGTCTTAATCAGGTTTGTTTGGATCCCTCCAAGCCAGATAAGAGGGTTTGGACTCCTAGATCCAATGGAACCTTCACTTGTGCTTCTTTTTTCAAGTCCATCTCTCAACTTACTCACCAACCCTTTCCGTCAAAAGAAATTTGGTGTAAGCCAGTTCCCCCAAAAATTATGGCTTTTTGTTGGGAAGTTTTCCATGGGAAAGTAAACACTTTAGACAACCTACAAAAGAGAAGACCTTTTCTCTGTATTTCTCCTAATTGGTGTATCCTCTGTAGAGCTCACGGTGAGGATTGTTACCATCTATTAGTATCTTGTCCCTTTTCTACAGACCTTTGGGCTTGGCTACTTTCGTTGTTTGGGGGTAGTTGGAGTTTACTAGCAGAAGTTCACATGCTCTTCAACCATTCTACCTTTTATTGGCCTACAAAATAGGGAGAATTATGTGGAGATGTGCCCGTGCTGCCTTGACTTGGACTCTTTGGGAAGAAAGGAATCTCAGAATTTTTTAAGATAAGGAAAGGAACAACCAAGATTTGAAAGACTGTGTTAAATAGGGCAATACATTGGCTGAAGACCTTGGAAATCTTTCATCAATTCTCCTTTAATGATATTTGGAGAAATTGGTCAGCAGTAGCAAGGTGTTCATCTTTAAAGGCCAAATCAATTACAAGCTGGTCTCCTCCACCCGAAGGCTCAATTAAGTTGAACTTTGACAGAAGCAGCATGGGTAATCTAGGATTATCCGGAGTGGGGGGTGCTTTGAGAAATGAGAAGGGAGAGATTTTGTTGCTCTACTCAGGTCCTTTGGGAATTGGGAATTCCATCAGGGCAGAACTTTTAGCTGCTGTACAAGGGGTCCAATTTGCAAACCAGCTGGGGGTACAACACCTAATAATCGAGGGGGATTCCAAAGTGGTGGTGGGCTGGTTGAAAAATTCTGAAGAGGCTATGTGGCGATACAAGAATGAAATGAAGAAATTTAGTTGGTTGACAAGGAATATGTTGGTCACTGTACAGTGGGTGGGGAGATCAGCAAATACCTTGTCAGATGTGTTAGCTAAGCAAGGGGTAAACAGGGAAGAATTATTTTGGGCTCAGTTGTGATTCTTGTTTTTCTTTCCCAGTTTACTTGTAAGTTTCAAGGAGGGGCTGCAGCTCGCGCCTCTCGTTGGGATGATGTATGAACTCACTCTAATTTGCTTCTGAATCAATAAACTTATTCTTATTCATCAAAAAAAAAAAAAAAGAACCAAGTTTCCCTTTTCTTTTAGTGTATGACTTTCCAAATTCAAAAGTAATGCAAAAAGGTATTGTGTAAATTGTAAGAGTTGAGTAATAAACATATAGTTTTTGATAGGTGTAGAGTATAGAGTTGACCCGTCCACTAACCACGAAGCACATGTGTACACCCCTAAACCTATACTAAAGTAACCATAGTTGGGTCAGTTTCGGTTTTCAAATTTGAAAACCACTACCAAACTGACCGATAGCCTTGGGAAACTGACCCGATTGGGTTGGATTGGGCTGATTTGGTTAGACTCATGAACAGCCCTAGTATCTTAAAAATCTCTCTCTGAGAGAGATTGGTCTGAATAGGCCTTAGTCTATTTCTTTTTATTTCAAGTCATGTTCATGTTTATGCTTTAAGTAGTGGGCCTTAGTTATGGGCCTTTTTCTGTTCTTTTTTTGTTATCACTTTAGTACTGGCTGTCCTATTAAGGGTATCATGGAATTGTACTCAGATTACAATTAAAAAGAATAAAAGACGGGGCTGGAGAGAGCGATCAAATTCTTCCTCTTCTCTTCTCTTCATTCTCTTATCTTCTTCCAAAGCTTCTGCTGAAACTTTTCTTTCATCCTTTCCTTTCTTTTCTATTTTATTTTATTTTCCTGAATTATTATAGGTGTGTTCTGCAACTGTATGTATGCTTGCATGCATGTATGCATAGACACTAAAACAATTTGGGCCACATCAGCAGGCCTCTCCTTTCTCTTCTTCCCCAATTGAGCTTTTTTTTTTTTTTGATAAGTAAAAAGAAAAATTTACTAAAAAGAAAAAACAATTACAACCTAGGATGGTGTTGAGAAAACACCTCCATTAGAGCTAAAGAATAACAGTCAACCAAATCCCAAACAAAAGGCCCCCAAACAACTAAAACCCCAACCAGCCCAAAAGAAAACAGCAGAAACCAGCAACCGATAAAAGCAATTGGAACAAGCCAGCTGAGCCCAGGAACCAACATAGAGCAATCACGGACCTCCAAGCTTCATGCTCTCACCTGCATCGAAACCCGCATCTTCCTTCACTCTTCGTCAACGAAATCTGACTCCTTTCCTTCACCTTCCTCCCAATTCTCACCCCCTTCTCCAATTGCACTTCTCTTGTTCTTTTCTTGCCTTCTATTTTGTTCAAATTGTTCGATTGCCTTCCTCACCACTGCTTCTCCCCCCAAAAAGAAAAGACCAAGAGATTTCCCAACTGCCACCTGTCTATCTACTAGTTTATCAATATTGTCTCTTCCCTTCTCAATGCTAACAGAAGAAAAACAGTCCAAAAAATAATAGGAAAACTGATTAAAAGAAGGAAGAAATCAGAGAAGATAGCAGCATCTGTATAGGCCTCCAGTTTCATATGACCATGCTTAGCAAAAAGAATACCCTTTCTCGGAGTGCTCTTCAAGTAACATAAAATCCTCTTTGCTGCTGCCATATGTGTATCTCTGGGAGCATGCATGAATTGACTAATGCAACTACAACATATGCAATGTCAGGACGAGTCATACAAAGATATACTAGTTTCCCTAGTAACCTTTGAAGCACTCCCTTATCCTCCAATAGTTCTCCATTAGAGGCAGAAATCTTGTGACTCATATCAATAGGTGTAGCCACTGGTCTTGCACCCATTTTACCTGTTTCAGTGAGCAAGTCTAGCACATACTTGCATTGAGAAATAAATGTTCCATCCTTAGACCGAGCCACTTCAATACCTAGGAAATACCTCAATTCCCTGTGGTCTTTGATCTCAAACTTTGCGTGAAGGAAGGAATTAAGGTTATCAATCCCTGTTACATTAGTGCCAGTCACTACAATGTCATCCACATAGACTATACAATATACCAACAGTGAACCTCTCCTCTTCACAAAGAGAGTATGGTCAGACTGAGTCTGTGTGTAACCAAATTTAGCAAGAGCAGCCCTAAACCTTTTAAACCAGGCTCTAGGTGACTGCTTGAGCCCATAGAGAGACTTTTTCAGCATGCACACCTTATCCTCCATGTCTGTTCCATTCATCCCTAGAGGGAGAGACATAAACCTCCTCATGTAATTCTCCATTCAAGAAGGCATTTTTCACATCTAGCTGAAAGAGGGGCCAGTCTGAATGAGCTGCCAAAGATAGCAGGACCCTCATAGAGGTCATCTTCGCAACAGGGGCAAAAGTCTCTAGGTAGTCAATCCCATAAGTCTGTGTGTAGCCTTGTTATCCGATTTATTCTTGCCTATCTCCCTCTCCCCCTCTGCTTTCCTCTCCAATCACTTCTTGGGCACTTCCTTTTCTCTCATCCTTCCCCCCATTGTCAATAGGTTTCTCCCTCATTACCTCCATCTCTTCCTCGCTCTCTTCCTCCATGTTTCTTTTAGAAGACTTCGTCCTGTTCCTTTCCTCCCTCTCCCTTGTGAATGCTTTCTCATTTTGATTACTTCACCTGATGCCTTGAGTCTTCCTACCTGCGTTTACTTCTAAACAGTTTGCATCATTGCTCTTTATCAGACATTTCTGAAGTCTAGAATTAGCCTTAGGTCCTTTCTTTTTGTAAACTCTCTTAAATCTGCAACATGGACCATCCCCGACCAGTCCTTCCTTGAGAACCAGCTGCCTGTTACTAGAACCTCTCATTTTTCTCAAGTTCTTTGCCTTGTGGTTCTCAAAGTTAGTCAAACTCGGATTGGTTTCGACTCTTCTCCTGCCTAGCTCCATCCTTGATCCCTGATGGAGACAGGTTCCCCATTGGGGATCCGAATCCCTGAAATTTTTTAATTGAAAGTTTTTTTTGGAAAAATGGATTTACTTAAAATAAAGGGAACTTCTAAAATATAAATAACATTTCAAATATATAATATATATTTAATGTAAATAATATTTAATGTATATAATCGGGGTCAGGGCCTAGTGAGAAGTACTGAGAACTTCACTCATTGTCCCCTTACCCACCCTTGCCAAGGCAATTACCATCTCCATTCCCATTGGGTTGGGTAGAATGAGTACTGGGTAGGGATGGAGAATTTTTTTTTGATCAATAACCACATTTCATTAATTAATCACAAAAATAATTACAAGGAGGAAGATAAACTTTCTTATCTTCCAACTGGAGCTTGAGCTCCCAAGAACAGAAAAAGGAAAAAATTACACTTGTGCCCAAAACATTAACTCCCTCTCAACTCCTTGCTTAGCTAACCCATCAGCAAAAGAGTTAGCTGATCTTTTCACCTAGCTGATATTAATTTCCATCTCTTGAACCAGCCACCTAAATTTTTTCCTCTCATTACTGTACATCCATAACCTGCTATTTTCTTTATTCAGCCACCCTACCACCACCTCCGAGTCCCCTTCAATGATGAGTTTTCTTATATTCATCTCTAGGGATGGAGAAAATTGCTATCCCCACCGATTTAGATCACTTTGAGATTGAAGTACCACATAGAATTCATACTTATTTTAGGCATAGACGACATTAGCTTAGAGTTACTTTGATTAATGCACAATTTTGGTTTAATTGTAAAATTTCTTCTTAGTAAGGGGGCTATTTGTAATTTTTATATTTAGTAGGGACTTAATTGTAATTTTCAGTTCTAGGTTTCTTATAAATACACATCATGTTAGGGTCGTAAGAAATTATGTTTTGAGAAAAAGAAATCTTTCATATCCTCTTTTGAACTTCCTTTCTTCCTTCTCTTCTTGTCTTCTTTCTTCTAATTTCTTGTAAGAGGTGGTGGTTCTGTATCACCCACCTGACTGGGGTTGGGGAGTACGGTCTTGGCCCTAAATCTGCCCCATTGACATTCCTAAATTCTTCCATGTCCATATATTAAATTAATAAAAAATTAAATATGTAATAGTAGTAAAGAATTAATAATTAGTAGTATATAATACCAACACATAAAGTTAATCACAATAATACTAAGATAAATTAGGAAAATTAAAATAAGTATTAATAAATAATACTAAAACAAGTTTAAGTTTTAGTAAATATATATGCATAATATTTCATTAGATATTTTTAATTAGCCTTTTAATCTAAAATTATTATTTGTATATTGCACCTATATTTAAATTTCATTTAAAATAAATGAAAATGAATAAAATCTAATAAAAATTAGTAAGAATCAAAACAAAAATTTATAAAAAATAACATTCATTTAAATTCAATTTATAATAATAAAAAATAACAACCGTTTATCTAACCATAATAAAATTTGTAAACATAATGGAAAAATTAATACAAATTTATCTAACAATACATAACTCAAAAATAATTCTTGGGTTCGAATTAGTTTGGCTTTACCCAATTAAAAATGTCACAATGGTCCTCCACTTGGATTTTGTTTAACAAAGTCTGTGCATTGCACAGGGCCCCTGCTATGTTAATGTAGTTTATATTTGAAGTAAAAAAAAAAAAACACTTGGATTAATTGTACCTATACGCAGTTAAGTTAATTTAGATATTGGTTTAATTTAGATAAGTAGTGATTGGAGATAAAAAAAACTTTGATAGATAGGGGGAGTATTCAGAGATGGAGATGGGAGAATTGTTGTTATGTTTTCTGGGCCAATATGGGTGGGAGACTCATTGCGAGCAGAAGTGATAGCTCTGCTTCAAGGTGTAAAATATGCCAAGCAATTGGGATTACACCAAGTGGAGATAGAAGGAGATTCTAAACTGTTAATGGACTGGCTGCAATCAGGCAAGTTGGGAGCATGGAGGTATCAACAGCCCATATGGGAAATTCTCAATATAACAAGGGAACTTGATGCAGGCTTCATGTGGAAAAGAAGATCAGCTAATGGTCTGGCTGGTACCTTAGCCAAACAAGAGACAGTGAGGGAAAGTTTGTTCTGGGCAGTTCTGTAATTCAAAAAAAAAAATGTACCTTAATTTTCAGTAATCAAGTTACCGTTTCCAATAAAAAAAAAAAAACTTTGATATTAATAAAGACTGCCCTATTTTGTTGGTAAATATATAGATTCTATTTGTATTAAAAGTAAATTAATTAATTATCTTAGATTAATCAATTACCTATTTAACTTTTTTTATTAGGTAAAATACTTTTTTCTAGGACAATGATATAATGTTTACATTTCTTTTTAATCCCTTCTGTCATCATATTGGATATCAGGTATTTCAGTGCATTGCACGGGACACCGCTAGTATACTAATAAACCAACAATTTAAAACTGTTATACATGCAACCCCCTCCCCTCTATCATAAACAGGGAGAAAAGAAAAAAGAGAGTTCATACAAAGAGACCATAAAGATGAACACACACATTGAGGGGTTTGGGTACATAGCTGTGTACAATAATAGGAAAGTACAAAAGAATAAAAGAATTATCTGCTCTGATTTTTTTTTTCTATAACAATCTGCTCTAATTAGAACTTGCTATTTTGAGATTCCTAATTGAGAGCTTGATTGATAGATTAGAATGGGAGAGTAATCTTCTACTTAAGGAAAATCAGCATGGTGCCTTGGGTTGCCTAAACTGAGAGTCCTAGCACCTTCACTGGCATCTGGATCTGGATCTGGGTCTAGTGGATTACTTGAACCATTGCTATCTGTTCCATCTTCCTTTACAAAGAGAAAGTAGTGTCGAGAGAGCACTCTACCAAAATAAAATACCCCCCAAAAAAAGAAAAGAAAAACTGACAAGTGTTGATTCCTCTGGATAAAGTTACTGTCCATGTCTTTGAAATATGAGAGAACCAGAATCTAATCAAGAACAAGCGAGGCTAATATACTGCACATATCCTTCTAAAGTTCTTTTCCTTGTAAAAAAAATAGCCATCCTTCTCTCCAAATTCCCAACATACCACAAAAGTAATTTTTGAATGTTAACACTTGGAATGCTGTTAGGCTCAAAGTCTCGAACTACATACACATTCACATTCTAACGAGGTGACAACATTTTGAAACTTTTGGATCTTTTTTAATGTAGGACCAATGGTTCAACTATACTCCAAGCTCTGGCTCCACTCTACATTGCAGACATAGGTCAGAACCAGGCATGAAACCGTCATCAACTAGAACAATCATTGGTTTTGCATGTGAAGTGGACAGAACAGAAAATTTAATACCTACAAGTATAGTCAGTGGAACAAAAACTGCAGCTTTGTACTTGCTCTGCTATGATTTTTTATCTTTTACCATTTAGTTCCATCATTCTTTCTGAAACTCTATTTTGGGGCACTTTCCATTTTGTTTTCCAAAACAGTAAAAAAATTACCCCAACTAAAAATGTTGAGCCTTCGTTGGCCACAAATGTGTTAGATAAGACAATCTTTTTAATCTCTGCAATGAGTAAGCTATTCTAAATCTTTTTAATCTCTGCAATGAGTAAGCTACTCTAGGTTTACTGAGAAACATATGTATTCTTTACGTTTTGTGCACAAAATGACCATGAGAAACCAAGGGATTTCTGATTCAAGATATATTTGTATTGCAAGTTTACATGCAAGATTCTTGCTTCTATTTTACAATTGTAATTTAATATTCTTTTTCTCAGATAAGCCACCTATAGAGGAGCTACAACATTTCTTGGAATTTCAAATTGCACGAGTCTGGGCCCCTGAAATAAGTAATGTTCCAGGATATCAGCGAAAGGAGCCTGTGTGTCCATCCCTGCAGTTCAGCCTGATGGGCCCCAAGCTTTATATCAGCACAGATCAGGTATCTCCATTGTATTGATCAAATTCTGTTACAAAAATAAAGCTTAAAGAAGTAATTTTTGGTTGTCCTGCAAAGTTAGAGAAAAATCTCAGTTATAAAGTTAACTGCCTGTGCATAAAGCACCATTTCTGTTTTGTGATGACCTTGATGAATCTCATGACACCTTTGTGTTTGACACTTGGGGAAAGTCCTTGAGTTTCAGAATACATTAAAGAAAATAGAGCTCACAAGTGAAAGCAATAGGCCAAAGATCTGCCTATGTTGTACACAAACTGCTTTATGGATGAAGTACTTATGTTGGGCACATGTTGGACTCCTGCACTACATGATACATTCACTTCTGGAAAATGTTTTTTTTTTGGTAGTAAAATAAAAAGAAAGTACAAGAAAGGTGATCAGAAGCCACTTGAGATAAGAAAAAACCTATACCAGCCACAGCCTAATCTCCAGCAATCAATACCACTACCTCAACTGATACAGAACCCCCCACAAAACAGACCCAAACAAGCAAGAAAAACAACAAAAAGTTGCCCTCCCGACCCCAACTCACCATACCAAGTTTACAATTTTCATCACCCCCTTAATACCAAAAGAAACGAAAAGCACAAACCCTCTGACTTGACATCTTCTACCAACACTCAAAGCCTAGAACTTTCATTGGGTTGTGCAAGGCCTCCTTTACTTCTCTTGTTCCCCTTTCAACCTGGCAACCTGGCAAAAACTTTTGAGACCTGAACAGTATGATGATTTTTCTTAGTTCTGAACTGCCTCAGTCACAGCAGTAGGGCCATCCAAAAAAGCCTGTGAATCCAAAGGATTCTCATTGGTTCTTTCTGAAACCATATTTCTTTTGAAAGTCCAACCTCCTCCTTTCCCTCATTCTCATTGTTCCCTGCTAAACTAAGAACTTTCAAACTATCTTGAACACCCTTAACCCCGAGGTTAGGAACTTCCACTCACTAAGCACTTCTTTTTTTTTTTTCCTGCTCTTTTTCCAGAGTATACTTTTCCTCCAATTTTTTGAAGGTTTTCCTTGCAAATTCCTCCCCCTAATACAATGTGGATCCAAAATATTGCTCACCTTCCAAACAATGGACAAACAGAGAAGATTTATTCTGGGCTGAGTTGTAATAGTAAACCTGCTGGGGGTCGGAATCCCTAGTTTAAGGGATTGGACCTTTGTATCATTCCACTTTTATCCAATATTAATGAAAGTTACTGTTTCCTATCACAGACCTCAGTGTTCACCATTTTCTTCAAATCTATTGATCTTCCAATATCATAAATTTTATCCATGACAACCTCCTTGTCATCTGATTCAGTTTCTTCATCTCCATCATCTCCAGCCTTATCATCTTATTCTAATGGCAATGTTCTGTAATTCCTTTTCCTTTTGTAGACATTTGGACGATGAATCTCACACACTTCTCCCTTCACTTGTCCCTCCCCCCTTTTCTTCTTTGTTTCCTGATTCTGATTCTTCCTCACCCTTATCATCTTTTTCTGTCTCGGAAACTCCTACCCCTTCCTCAACACACTCCTGGTGTTCAACTGCAGGTTTCCTTTCAGCATTTTTACTCACATTTGTGTCATCCCCTTCACTTTCCTTCATCATCCCCTCTGTTTCTGGAAATTTTCCTTGTTATGTTGCATGACTGACATCACTGACCTAAATTGACCTCTACAAAATAATACAAGTTCTATCTCTTCCTACAGAAAATTCCTATCTAGCAGAGAAATCATATCTAAACCTTTATATGAACATTTTCCATAGACATATGACAATTTTATGAAATACCCCGTGTTTAATCTTTCTTTTTCACTGGTAAGATGAAACTTCATTGGAAAGAAAGGATAAGAACAGGAATTTTTTTTTTTTTTTTTGTTTTTTTTGGGGGGGGGATGGGGAGAAGAAAAGATGCAACAGAAGCCCCAAACCAAGATGCCTACTCTGGAAAGGCAAGCTTCAATGCAACTTGCCTTCAACTCTATTCCTCTCCAATGAATCGGTTAGAGGTTTGTTTTGACCTTCTGCTCTTGTGGAATAAGATTTGTGCACTGGAAATGATAGACTTGATGTCCTTAATGTGATGAGGAAGCAACCAGGTACCGTCATTGCCCCCTCTCAACTATCCTATCACCATAGGAAAATCCCACTCCACCACCTTGGGAAAGCTAAAGAGTCGACAGGAAACCTTATAGAGAGAACAGTTATGATCTGATGGAATTACCCTGACCAATTCTGCCTGAATAAACAACACAATCTCATCCGAATGATCTCTATAAACGTCTCCAACACCCAATCTCCCTGGTTTTCCTGAAGAGCACCTATCAGAGTTATGATTTGTACCTCTTAGCAGGAGTTGGGGTGGGGTGGGGACAAGTTACTGGAATGATATCTAGTCCTAATAGAAGACGCCATGTGAGACCACCCTCTGACCACATCATCCACAAAAAGTCAATACGACTATCTGGTGAGGCTTTGGCACCTAATTATTATGACGTCAATGATGAATTCTTGGCTCCGTTTCTTCTATCTAAGAAAAGCCTGGCACTGCTCTCTACCCAAATTGACCAACATGAAATCTACTGTCAGACTGCAGTAGATAAATCTTCCCTTTTTGGTAGGAGGGGAAGGTCTCAAAGAGTAGAGGCATGCAATCTGGTGCCATCTGATGATGACCAAATCATGTCAAACATTGAGAAAGGGTGCTGAGTGACTCAAAAGAGCAAATGAAGTCATATGAATAAACCTAGGAGTAGCTCCAACAAGTGATAAAATGAGAGAAAGTAGACGGATGGTTTGGTCACGTTTATAGAAGACCATATACAACACCTACTAGAAGTGATCTGTTACAAATTGAAGGGGCTAGAAGAGCTAGGGGAACACTGAAAATGACTTGGGTAGAAGTGGTAAGAAATGATTTAAGCACCATAGAGTTTAAAAATGTATATGGCACTGAGCAAAATGAAATGGTGAAACTTACCTGGGTAAGTGAGAAATTTGTAAATGAACGGGGCCTTATTGTTTGCCTAGTTTGATACTTGATATACCCATAATCAAGAAACATACCTCTTTTCTGTTTAACGAAGTTTCTGTTATCTTCTCTCAAAAAGAAACATATACTGTGGCTTATGTAATTTATATTGGACCACTAATTTTGACAATCCTGGCATCTTATGCAGATAACAGTTGGTCGTAAACCTGTCACTGGACTCGGACTTTGCCTTGAAGGAAGCAAGCAAAACAGACTCACTATCCATTTGCAGCACCTGGCATCTCTTCCAAAGATCCTACAGCCGCATTGGGATTCACATATGGCCATTGGGGCACCAAAGTGGCAAGGTCCTGAGGAACAAGATAGCCGGTGGTTTGAACCAATCAAGTGGAAAAACTTCTCCCATGTAAGCACAGCACCCATAGAGCACACTGAGACTTGTATTGGGGACCTCTCAGGCGTTCACATTGTAACAGGGGCTCAGCTGGGTGTCTGGGATTTTGGTGCCAAAAGTGTCCTATACCTGAAACTTCTCTTCTCCAAAGTACCAGGCTGTACAATAAGAAGATCAGTATGGGATCATAGCCCTTCAAATACTCTTGCACAGAAGGTCGACAGTCCATCTTCATCGTCCTCTAGTGAGAGTAGTTCAGATGATAAAAAGGCTGATAGTTCAGGTCAGACTGGGAAGCTGGCAAAGATAGTGGACTTAACAGAGATGTCAAAAGGGCCACAAGACGTGCCTGGTCACTGGTTAGTGACGGGTGCCAAGCTTGGGGTGGAGAAGGGAAAGATTGTGCTACGTGTAAAGTACTCCCTACTGAACTACTGAAGATACGTTGTTGTAGTACCGTATTCCCCGAGTCCCTGACAGCACTATCAGTCAATTTTTTTTTTTTAAAATTTTTTTTTTTGCACAGTCAACACACTTGTTCTTTCGTTCTTCTGTAAATACTTCCAGTTTTCTTAGTGTCTGATTATAAATTATCCGAGGCTCTGTTCTTTCGAGTTGGTGCTAATTTTTTGTTCTATGGATGAACTGTTAATTTGTTCTGATAAATATTGTTATTTCGGAATAATTTCTTGTAAATTCTCAGTGTGGTTAAATTTGACTGCAAGCAACGAATAGAGATAAGATAATGGGCTCATTTGTTGTAATTATAATTCCTGTTGCCACCCCAGAAAGAGACAATATTTTGATTATGCACCCAGAACAAAAACATGTCCGGAAGCAGCCGTTGTAGGCATAAATAACTCCTTGGTTCCATGATTCCACATATGATACCGTTTGATCTTCATTCTGGGTAAGCAAGCATTTGCATAAGCTGGGCGAGTTCGGTTTCAGTCCAGGCACCCATAGTCAGTGCACCGTTTGCGCATTTGGAGGACGTGCTACGCGTCCTTCGAATTGTGTGAATGCATGCTTCAGCCCCGCATTGCCATTAGTTGAAGTTAAGCAAAACGAGCGTTTAGCTCCTCTCCTCTCCTGTCGCAGACGAGATATCTCTCTTCTTTCTCTCTCTCTCTCTCTCTCTCTCTCTCTCTCTGCGTGGCGGCGACTTCACAACCATCACTGTTCACCGCCGGTGACAAACAACCATCATGGGATCAACCTCAGGTATTGTTTATTTTTGCATCTCTTCTTTTTTGTTGCATCTCTTCTTCTATGAAAACTAACCCTAATCGTTTTTGTGGGCTGGAGTCTTTGTCCACCAAGAACACTGGCGATCTCATCGACTCTGGTTTGCTGGCCATCTCCCGTGGCTGCCCAAAATTGGCCAAATTCGAGGTTCAAGGCTGTAATAACATCATAGAGATGGGAATGAGGAACTTGGCTGGAATGCTCCGGAAAACGCTGGTTGATGTGAACATCTCCTGCTGCAAAATCCTCGATGCTGCATCCTCACTGCGAGCTCTGGTGCCAATTTGGGACAGGGTCCAGCGGTTGCACATAGATTGTATATGCGACAGCCTACAGCAGTCCGAGATTCCTAGCGATAAGCCCGCCCCTCGACATGCTTTCGATCTCAATGAATCTGCGGAGGAAGCCAACACATCCAATTGCTCTGCTACTGGGTTCATGAATGATAGAGCCAAGAAGAAGAAATGCAGGTACACCGGTGATGGGTTCATGAATGATAGTCCCAAGAAGAAGAAATGTTGGTCTCGGCTGCAATACCTCTCCCTTTGGATCCCCGTTGGCCAGCTGCTGACTCCTCTGACTTTAGCTGGATTAGACAGTTGCCATGCTCTGGAGGAAATCGGAATTAAAGTTGGTTTTCATGGAAGAAGATGAGATGCAACAAAGAAGAAAAGATGCAAAGAAAACAATACCTGAGGTTGATCCCGCCACCAGTGATGGCTGTGAAGTCGCCACCGGGTGAATGGGGAGAGAGAAGAAGGAGAGATGTCTCGTCTGCGACAGGAGAAGAGAGGAGGGCGGATGGTTGTGAACGCTCGTTTTGCTTAACTTCAACTGACGGCGATGCACACTAACGGGGCTGAAGCTTCTTCAGCCCTTCAAACCATCTGAATCATCATCCCTAACCATGATTTCAGGTCAGGTCCAGTTTGGCTAAAACCTGGGATTTGGTCGAAATTCATGGACTTAGTCAAAAACCGTATCTGACATTGGCAATTGAAACATTGACTCATTTGACCTGGTCATCAGGTCATGAGTTACACATTCTATGTATGTGCAAATTTGTTGAGGCCATAACTTTGTACTCGGATATCCAATTGGGTGATTTTTTATTTTGGGTTATTTTTTGAAATCTATGCATCCCAAGGGACTATAGGTACTTTGCCTCGCTATTTTTGTCAAAAAAATCTTTTTTTGGGTTCAAATTGCAATTTTAACATTTTTATAAATAAAAAAAATTAAAAACTGAATTTTAAAATATAAATTAAATATAAAGTAATGCGTATATTACATGTAGAATGTAATTGTACATTAATTATTGGTAAAATATGTGTTTATAGTTATATGTATGTATGTATTTTCTGACATGGCACGGTTTGACTCATTTGACCCAAATGATTGAACCGATGATCCATGGCCCGAAGGCAAAAACATTTTGGCCTCTGGGTCAGTTTTAAAAGCATTGATTGATACAATGGTGTAAGAAAGAAGGGCATAACGACCAAGTCTGCATCCTATGCTAAAGTTTGCTAAACAATGAGCAGTTGAATTGGCAGACTGGGGAACAGATTGTATTGAGCAATGGGAGAATTTCTAAATATAACTTTTGCAATCTTAAATCTAAATCTATATCTATATTAGTATAAGAAGGATGAATAAGGTGTTAATTTTTGGAAATTTTTTTGATTAAGATTGTATTTGGCATTGCTTATTTTAAGGACTTATTTCCCTTTTACATTAAGAACTCAGTGTTGATAGGGGCATTTTAACAGAAAAAAAAGAGATAAATCCTTAAAATAAAAAATGCCAAATGCAGCCTAAGATGCCTAGGTTTGTACACAAACAGATACCTATGTAGATACTAGAGTGGTTCAAGCATAGATTATTGGCAAACAACAAAAATGGTTAGGTGATATCTATAAGCAACCAAGAATTATATACTCACATACAAGATAGAAAAACTTGAAATGACGAGATATTTGAATCTTAACTTTGCTAGACGATTATGTTTTCAAAGGACAACAAGAGTGAGTACAAGGTAGTGTACCTTATTCTAAGAGAAATGATACAAAACAAGCTAGTGTCTATATATAGAGAACATTGGTACGCGATAGATGATTTTTGGAGCATTGGTCAACAGATCATTGATGGTTATAGGTATTTCTCAGTTCTCACTTTATGGGTGGTTTCTTTTCATGTCAGAGTGCACACTCAATTCTTTTCAAAATGTTTTGAAACACCACTTTTAGGCTCAATTCATTTTTCAGTAAGTTATTTTTTCGGGTAAATACACTTACTGGAACACTTATCCAGGTAAATGTATTTACCCATGTTCTTTTATTTTCTAAGTAAATAAGGCAATGACCATTTTAACCATAAAATTCAATTATTAAAAGGGATATTTTTGTCCCATTCAAGTGTTGACAATTTTCCCCCAGGCTAGAAAGTTATTTACTTATCTAGGAAATTAGTACCTTATCTAGGAAATTATCTAGGAAATTATTAAAAGTGATACAAAAATAAATAAACTTTTCTTTGTCCCCACATAAATCTAAAAAAATAACACTTTCTCCCTCTCAAAATCCAAAAGAATAACGCCTGTAATTATTTTTCACCAAATGAGAGAATGTTATGTTAATTTAATCATCTTTAAAATATGCCTTCTTACCATTTAAAATTTTTATAACTTTTCTGCATATTAGAGATGGGATGTGCATCATTTCGATGATTACAATAACTAGTTATGATGACTCTAATCCTTAATTAGGGATTTTATAGCTCCCGAATTTATGTTAATCATGATGAGATATATGTAAAATCATGATGATTGTACAGCTCCAAAATCATCACCAACCGACTTCGACCACTTCTACATAAAATCATCCCCATGCAAGGTGCCTTCACACCTGGTAAATCAATAACCGATAATGCAATCGTAATCCACGAAGTGATCCACACAATGAGGAAAGTTAAGGGCAGGAGTGGCTTCTTTATGTTAAAGATGGACCTCTAAAGCCTATGATCCGATCGAATGGAACTTCTTAATGAATATGTTAGATGCTTTGGGATTCTTAAATGGTAGGGATGGCAATTTTTTCATTCTCGATAGGGACCCAACTTTTCCGATCTTATCAGATCGGGGATGGGGATTATTTTGGCAAAACAGGGATGGGAATGAGGATTAATAGGAATTCCCATCGGTATTAGTAATGGAGGACACATTTTATCCCTGATAAAGATGAAGGTTAATTTCAGAATCGGGATCAGAAACGGGAAATATGATTCCATTCCGAACCTGCCCTTTTACCATTCCTATCAAATAATTTCAGAAGTCTTATTTACAAATTACAATTGTCTCTCCACACCAGAAATGGCAATCAAAGTCAATGGTGTTACTGGACAAGTCTTTTCTCCCACAAGAGGTCTTAAACAGGGCTGCCCTCTAAGCCCTTACCTCTTCATTACCTGCCTAGAAGCCTTGTCCCGTAATCTCATTCATAGCGTGGAAGCAAGACAGCTCAATGGATTCAGATTCGGTTGTTTGCAGATGACCTGTTACTCTTAGGAAGAAGCTCTCACCATGAAGCTGTTAAACTCAAGGAAATCTTTGAATTTCTGTAATTGGTCTGCTCAACATCCAAACAATAAAAAATCAGCTATTTTTTTCAGCCCCAATGTACACAGGAGGGCTAGGCTTCGGATTGCAAGTATCTTTGGCGTCACCCAGCTGAAACTGAATGATAAGTATCTAGGCAACCCATTATTTACTAAGAAAAACTTTATTGGTGACTGGTAATTACAGAGAAGGTGAGGAATAAAGGGAAGCTCTTATCACATGCAGGTAGAACTGTACAAAGTACTCTTGAAAGCTGTCTAATCTATTCAATGCAAACCTGCCAAACATAAACATTACGTGCCTTCTTTGTCAGGATGCAAAGAAACCATTCACCACCTGTTCTTTGAACGCCCCAGTACTCAAGTTGTTTGGTTCGATTCTGCACAATCTCTTATAGTGGAGTCCACCCACATTTTACTTTAATGCCCCGTTTGTTTTTCGGTGAGTCATTTATTCGAGTAAATGCATTTTTTCGGATAAGTGCATTTATTCATGTAAATAAGGTAATGATCATTTTAGTTATAAAAATTTTATTATTAAAAATGATATTTTTGTCCCATCCAAATATTGTCAACTTCTCCTAAATGGAAAAATTAATTTATCCATCTAAAATATGGGTATCATTTATTCAGGCAAATGATACCCAGAAAAATAAACTTTCACCCATCCTTAAAGGATTGGATTGAATTTTGGTGGAAGCTGAATGATGTTAATGGGCAGTTAGGCACCACCCGTCCTACAGCCTTGCTCTTACAATTCTTGGGCAGATTTGAAAAGCAAGGAATGAACTTATCTTTGAGCACAAAGTCCTTTGGCCCTCGATCCACCATGGCTGATCATGCTCACCAAAACTAGGAAATGGACTGCAAAACCCAAAGAACCCATCAACCTCCCCAAGGCGCACATAATCATGGAAGGGATTTGAGCAGATGGCAAAAAAACGCCGTCTGGTCGAGTCAGTCAAAATTAACGTTGGTGGCGCAGTGGCCCATTCGCCAGAGCAGTTCCTTTAGACCATTGCCCAGCACAGGTAGCGGAAGCCAATGCTCTCTTGCAAGGTTTAAGAATGGCCCTCTCTCTCTAAACCTGTCAAACACAGTTATTGAAACTGATGCTAAACCTATCATGAAAAACAATGAACAATGAAGTAAAACTTGCCCCACTCTATCATATTGCAATAAGCACAATATGCAATTAATATCAACTAAAACAGTAATAAATGAAAATCAACAAAAAGATGCTAAAAAATGCTGGAAAAGGGTTGTTTGGGGATTTAAAAAATAATCCCATGAAAATCTTTTTTAAAATTAACTGACAAAATGCTAATAGAGGAAATCTTAGTGAGATCTGAAAGTTCAGAGGGGTCTATATGCGGCAAATAAAAGTTCAGGGGGGTAATTACCCAAGATAAAATGAGGAATGCTAGTGAGTGATAAGTTTATGCACCCTGATTTATTATTTTGTTGCTTTTGTATAGAGCTGTCAATGGGTCGGTCTATCCAAGAGAATTGAACCGACCAAACCTTTTATGTGATTCTAGTTCTGTGGTTTTTGTCCAAATTAATAATTGAGTTGGGACTGGTTGTTACTGTTTTGAATTGATTATATAGTTAATAATATGTTAAGGTTTCTTGGTTTTCTTGTAACTTTTGTTATATTTTATATCTAGAAGGATAAATTTTATGGTTTAATTGAGCCAAATCAGCTTAAAAACAAAACGGGCCAGACCCAATTATCCCTATTAATAATTCATCAGGACTGGTACACCGTGTCCCGAACCAGACCCGATCCATTGACAGCTCAACTTTCGTTTCATTCATTTTTAGTTGAAAACAAGTTATTCTACCAGCTCCTCTTGGTGTTCTGGTAAGTTGATGAAGGTTGGTCTTACGCCTCGCTTGACCTATGGGGACCTTAAAGTAGAAGGTGGGCCTAAAAATAAACCTGCATTATTTGGGCTCTGGAGATCCAAAACAGAGGTGGACTGTATGGAATCCTTGTTTGGGATGGGCCTCACTTATGGTTTGGTTATCTAGCGACCCAAATTTGGTTTGTTGTCCATAGCTGTGTCGTCTCTTGGGTGTTGGTTTCCGAAATATATCTAGCGACCCATCTGGAACGGAAGTTGGGTTTGAATCTTGTTTTTATTTGAACAAATAATCATGAGAAAACTGACCAAACATCACATGGATGGGTGACATGGTGCCTCAATGACATACAATTATTTGAATGCACTGAAATCCTGCAAATTGAGAAATTTTATTTCTTGTACCATTATATTGCATTGCATACAATTTTATCAAAAAATGGTGAGAAAGGAAAACTAAATTATTGGGAGGTCCTTAAGGCTCCGTTTGATTTATGGGATGGGAATGAAAAAAAATGGAATATTTTTAAAATATTCTTTCCTTCCCATGTTTGGTTTATGGGATGTCATGACTCATGAGATGGGATGGGAAGAAGGTGGGGATTTTCAAATCTCAATTGTTGAGATGTGACAAATCACCATTTTGGTGGGAAACAAGTGAGAAGGGAGGGGGAATTTGTTCAATAGAAAAAACACCTTTTTTGCAGTATCTGTAAGAGTTAATATTAGATCCATACCCATTAGTAAATAGTTAATTATTTAATAATTTAATAAAACAATGTAATTAAATTGATAAATAAATAATTTCTAAAAAATATTATTCAATTACATATAATTTTCCAATTAATAATAAAATATTAAAATTATTAATAAAAAATAAATTATTAAATTATAAATTATTATTAAACTAATAAAGTAAACATACTAATTCATAATTCATAATTAATAATTAAATATAAAACAATAAAAAAATTGTACTAATTATTATTATTATTATTATTATTATTATTATTATTAGTTTTCCCACCATTTTCCCCTTTCTAACTAAACAATAGAATGTCAAAATTTTTTACCCATTTTTCCTTTCTCTGACCATCCTTTTCCATCCTACCAAAATCTCCCCTAGAACCAAATGTGGCCTAAAGCATTTTATGAAATTCTCTATGTACTTCCCACACCCTTTTCCTTTCTTATTTATTTTCCAAGTAACCAAAAAAAATACTTGTTATGCTTACTTATTAACACTGATCTTACTAATGGTATAGGACTTTATCATGGATTTAAAGTATTTCTCTCAAAGAACCGTTCAACTTAGAAGTTTAAGCTATTAGGTGAGGTCCTTGAATAGGTTTTTGTTTTCTAACATGCCCACTCATGCAAAAAGATCATCAGGCTTAAGGAGTGGACAAGCATAGGCCCGCCCATACATTGTGCTAAACTTTAATTAATTATAATGGGACAATGAAGATTAAAAACTTGAATACTTGATGAAACAAGCTCTAATACCATCTCAAACAACCATTCAACCTAAAATCTCATGCTGTTTGTTGAGGTCCCTGAATATGTTATTATTCCATAACAATTTTTGTAAAGGGTTGATGGATCCTAGAGATAACCAGTCCAATGGCATTCCCTTGTTGCCTTCTTTTAATTTAACAAAATACATTGAGCCATATAGCATGTTGTTTGAAATTCTTTCTAGTTCCACTAGGAGAGGTTGCAATTCTAAACCATTTCATGCACATTATTTTTTACACACAAAATTTGCACCCTGGTTTACTTTTGCCTGTATTTGACAACATTACATTTATGCATTGACAAATGACAGAAAACACATTTTCCATGCATATTTACATTGATAATAAGATGTAAAAGTACATCAATAAAAAAGAAGTAAATTTGCATTCAAATGAGTTTTTTGCATCCATTACAGCTAAAAGTCTGTTTGATAATAATATGGTAAATTTAACAGTGCTAAACTAACCCAGCTCTACAATTTATACGAACCGCTTTACACTCTACATATTTACATTCACACTTATTTATATCATTTCCAAACGAAGCCTTATGTGATACGATTTAGGTAGTGATTGGTTCCATTATTGTTTCTACTTAAAACCTATCGAATTGATCAATAGAAATTAGCAAGGCATGTATTATCACATCACATACGAGAGTTACAGTTCACCTCATAAAGCAAGAAAAGTCAAACTGACATTTCAACTATAAGCATCAATGACCAGTCCCATACCTGCATTTTTAAGTTATTCTTGTTTTAATTGTAAATAGCCCTAAATAACATTGTATGCTGACTTGTATTGATCAAGTACAAAACGTTTCAAATAGAAATAGCAATTATACCACATACAACTTTAGTTTATGCTACTTTGTATTATATTATTAACATTATTGAATCTCTTTTCCACTAGCGGAGAGAATATGAAAGCAGGGAAATAGAATTTGATATAGTTGGAAATCAATCCACAATTCATTGGATATGTTAGTGGATCGGGTTAAATGATAAACCTACCTTGACCTACCTTTATCGGGTCAGGTCGGGTTAATCTTTAATTTAATCGGCTTTTGAGGTGAGGCCAGTCTATGCCAAACCTGGCCCTTTGGCCCGTGACATATATAGTAACTACCATTGAAACATTTTGAAGGTATAGTCATCAAATAGAATGAATCAAATTCAATATCTCATTTACCTTTTTTCTTTTTTACCTGTATTCTCATTTAATAGCCCGAGATTTTACCATTATGCCAAGTAATGGCTTTTAAATGGGATTTGTCTTTTAACCCTAATTTTTATCTAATATGAGAAACATACAAGATATTTATATACAAATATACGTATATACATACATTCATGCGTAACATCGTTATTAACTATTTATAAAAATTAGGAAAATTCTGAAAAAGAGAAAATTAACGAATTAGAGAGATTGTCAAATTCTTTCATGTGCCTAATAGTGGCCTCAACATCATTTCCAGAGGATTTCGAAACTGTTTTATCTGTTTCTTTGAAAAAGACATCTTTCTTTTGAAAGATGGGCAGAATCCATTATCATACCTTTTCAGCATCATGGATAACGCATATTATTAATATGAAAAATTTTAGTCTTTTTTATAAAAGGATTATAGTTGATAAAGGTAATTTTTGAGTCTTATTATTAATAAAAATAATATTTTTAACATAATTTCTAGAATATGATAACTTAAAAAATAAAAATAAAAAAAGAGTAGAAACATTATTCATCTCCTTCATCCTTTAGACCACTGAACAAATCTCCCCACCTAGTGTCTCTACCTTTCTCTTTCCTCCTCCTTTCGATGGCCATGAAAGAGCTTCATCGCTGCCAAGGGTGGCAACGAGCCGAGCTCAAGCCCAATTAAACTTGCGAGCTGGCTCGAATATATATAATAAAAATATTATAATTATTAAATTTTTAAATATAAAATAAAAAATTTATATATAATTTTTATTTTTATAAAATATAAAAGAGTCGAGCCGAGCCGAGCTCGAGCTTATGAATTCTTGACTCGACCCGAGCTCAAGCTCAAGGTTTTGGCTCGAACCGAGCTCGAAACTTGTAGAATAGTCTCGAACCTGATACTATTCGACTCGGCTCGGCTCGAATTCACCCCTAATCGCCGCTTCTGAACCCTTAGCCCTCCTTTTGGATCCACCTCCACGCCCAATATCGCCGGAACCCTTCCTTTAGAACTTTCGAAGATTATCCCATTCGAGCAAATGATCCTATGCAGTTCGTATATCTATTTCGTGATACGATTACGAAAACTGTTCTTCTTGAACGGGGAAGAATCGTTGTGATGAAGGAGACTGCGGAAGAAGAAACAACTCATTGGTCGACCTTTTCCAATTTAGTTATTTCAAGATGGTTTTTCAGGCAGAGAAAATTGCCCGGATCCATAAGTCTGTGAGAAGCTTCCAAATTCGCTCGAGTAACCAGCAGTCGCTCGGTGCTATTCCGAATTCCTAGCCATCGATATCTGGTGAGTGGTGAAGAGCATTTGGTTCTCGTGGTTGTCGAGATTCCTTCGATTGGATGGACTTTTCTTCAAGGAATGGAGGTCAGATGGTTTATAGATGAACTCATAGCAGCTCTGCTCCAAATTAAGATGCAGAGAAGAAGAAAAAACATAAGAAGAAAGAAGAGGAAGAAGAAGGACCTGGTAGAGCCAAAGATTATTTGTGGGCGAATGGTAGATTTGTCAAAGAACAAGAACGGCCTGGCACCTGGCAGAGCCAAATGACAATTCCCGTTCTAGAAATGTGCTGGTTTGGGACTCGGAGCTTGGCTTTTGAATTTGGTTTGGTCGAGTTTTGGATTACCCAAAATTGAATTAATGGGGATTTAATTTTAAACTGAGTCATGGACCATACGGTGGATTTTTAAACTGAGCCAAAGAAGAAGAACGGCCTGGCACCTGGCTCTGCCAGGCCGCATAGGGTGGATTTGTCATTTGTGGGCGACACCGTCCATAGAAAGCAATTCCCGTTCTTTGGCTCTGCCAGGTGCCATTCCCATTGACATCGGAGAGGAAGGAGATGAACAGTAATTTTATTTTAAAAAGTATATTAGGACCAAGGAAAGTTTATTACGCATCTGTGCATTTACCCATGTTCTTTTTTTAGGTTTATGTGAGGACCAAGGAAAGTTTATTACCCATCTCCTACATGGGTAAATAACTTTTCCACCCACCAGAGGGTGTAAAAGTTGACAATACTTGAATGGAACAAAAATGACTCTTTTAATATTAGACTTATGGCTAAAATGGGCATTGCTATATTTATATGAGAAATAAAAGAACATGGTTAAATGCACTTACCTAGGTAAGTATTTCCTAAGAAAAATTTACCCAGATTCATTTACCTAATTAAATAACTTACCGAAAAACGAGCCAAGAAGAAAAGGAGGAAGAGGAGATAAAGAAGAAACAGTTAATGTTGTGAAAATTATTTGCTTAATTTATAAGTTCTATTTTTTATTTCAATTTTATTTTTAAGAACTAATTGAATCATGTTCTGCATTGTTTTATCCAGCTTAAAAAATGTACAATCAGTATGGATATTGTAAAACATATCCTCTTTGTTTTAGGTGTTTTACAATGAATTTAAATAGAAAAGAAATTCAATGTGGAAAAAGAATCACACTTCTGCTAATTTCTGGATTTACCCGCCACAAAATACCTGATGGAATCCAAAAGTAATGGCTTTTTTCCAGTTTATCTGTTTTTCCTCTGCTTCGGGGTAAAACATCTTTTTTTTTTTTTTTAATGTGGGTGTGTCATTAATAAAAAAACATCCTTATTGTGTGGAAATAGGACTTCCCTTTTCACTCCTACTTCCTTCAATCCTATTAATGACTTGATCCGGTTGGTATGACGGAGTTAGATTTGTATCACATGTCTGGCTCATCAAATCTGCCCTTACAGATTATTCACAAAAAATTCTCTACACACCGCTGAGAACACGATATAGAGTTCCCATCTCATCTGACCTGGCATTCATCTGGCCAAAATAGAAAACAATTAACCTTTGACATGTTAATAGACTCAAACTTATGATCTCACATGAAAAAAAATAAAAAAGAAAAAAAAAAACTAATGTTCCCATACTTGTCAGCTATAAATTTTACCATTACATCAAAATTGATCAATGTTCAAAGTATCGAAAATGTAAAGTGTATTAAAAAACAATTCTAAGAGACATTAGAATATGTTTTAGATATGCATAGATATAGTTGAAAAATTAAGATACGTATAAATATGTTAGAAAATTCAAATATATCCTAGAAAATATATTACTAACAATAATTATAAGTTTTAAATGATTGTAAATAAGTTATTTAAATGCAAAAATCCATATTTATAATCATTTAATTGTAAAAAATTACAATTAATAACTGTTGATATGAATGTGTATACATCAAATAACCAATATAAATATTATGTGTGTACATCAATTTATATTAATATTTATTAGTATATAAATTTTAATGATTAATTCTAGCATTTATTAATAAATATTCATTGAAAAATAGAAAATTTACTTAAAAATAATAATGCATATGACCATAACAAACAAATGGGTGTGGCCTAGTGGTGACTTATGGTTGTTAAAACCTAGTGACTAAGGTTTGAATTTTGCCATTGTTTAAAGTTTGTAGCTTTTTATACTAACAAAACGAAATTAATGAGATAGGATCATTAATTAGCAGAATTAATGAGAGAGTATCATTAATTAGTGGAATTAAAAAGAGAATTCAAATTAAACTTTAAAATTCAAATTTAAATTTAAAGTAGGAGTAATTAACTAATTAATGAAAGAAAAGTTAGAATTAAATATAAAAGTAATTAAAGAGATTAATGAATGAAGGGAACCCGAAAAAAATCAAATTTCAAGCCCATATCGGTGTGATACATACAGAAAGAAACGAGATAAATGATTTCTGCATGTTCCGCGTATCGGACTCTATTGGAACGATACGTATCAGCCATGATCAAATTGAGCAAAGCTTTAGAATTGTTATTTCTACCTAAAATGTTTTGGATCAGTGAAATATTATCATTGGTTCAAAGTATCCGCTCCCATGGGACACATGATTGACATTTAACGATAGAAACAACAATTTGTATTAATCAACCCAAAAAAGCTTCAGGTAGAAAAAATCTCTCTCTCTCTGACGGTACCAAGCACAACCTAAACCTCACCCCAAAATCAGGCATTAGAAGCTATTCAAAGTAAAATCCTAGCAAAATTTTCAGAGGATCTGTTCCTGAGAATCTCCAAAGTGGTCAAAAAAACCACACGCATAGGACAGATACAGGTACTCTCAAGGCTAAGCAACCCATGCTTATCAAAGTAAAAATCAGAAAACTCGAAACTGCAACTTGATAGAGAGATCATTATGTTTAGGTAAATAAGTAAATTCATGGGAGAAAGGAGAGTTCTGGTAAGAACTGAGAAAATGGGTCCCGAGGTGGGTGTCTTACAAAAGAAAGTAACCTTTGTCCTTGCACAAAGTACTGGTACGCCCACGTGAGGATCTGAAACGTTTCTGGTTCTTTGGTAACCGAGTGAGACCCATGAAGGACTTCTCTCTCTCTCTCTGGGTCTTGGCTCTTCTGTGCTGTTTCTTTCACAAAAGTTCTGTTCCTACTCCGGTTAGAAAATAGAAATACCTGCTCGACACTTAAATGACATAATAGCCCTGGTTTAAACCCAACAGACGCTCCACCTTTGGACCGTTTAAAAGTGGACTATTGCTTAGTGCCCTTGCTGATCATCCCGGCTCACAGATAAGGCAGACTGTTGCCTTATCTGTGAAAGTTGAAAGTTGAAATTGCAGACTGTTGCCCTTTATTTTGGGGATAGTGAAACTTAACCCCCTATGAGCTTTCATTTGGGATAAAGACCACCTTGAATTTTCAGATTTCAGCACTTTGCTCCACCCTCTTAATGGGTTTGAGATTCAGATAAAATTATGAAAATGCCATTCAATGTTCTACATTCTTTTATATTCCCCTGTCTTTCTATACTTTACTCTTCTTTTTTGTCAACATTTTTTTTTGTATTTTCTCAATTTCATTCTGCTATATTTTATTTTTTGTTTTTTCTTCAATTTTCATTTTTTCCACTTTTTCTTTGTTATATTTTCTGTTTTTTTCTGTATTTTGTCTTATTTTCCTCCTTTTCTTTATTTTTTTTGTGATTCTTGCATTTTTTATAATTTCCTACCCTTTTCATTAATTTTTGTTTTTTTTTTGTATTTCATCAATTTTCTACAAAAAAAGTCTCATAAGATGATTTAATGGCAGTTTGTGATTTTAGAAATGTTTAAACATGTACATGACAGTCACATGGGAATACATTTTAAAGTTAATTTATAGAATACTAATGGCAGGGGAAAAAGTGCTTGAATTTAAAAATTCATGGTAGGTCTTTGTCACAAAATGAAAGTTCATGGGGTTCAGCGTCACTACCTCCACAATACAGGGTAGTGGCCTGCAATTTTCCCTAAAACTAAAGCACAACTTTTGAAATAAATAAAACAAATTAAAAATCCATTGAAATAGAGCTGCAAATTGGGTTGCTTTTAACTTCTCCCCCTTCTTAAATCTGTGGTTGCACGTCAATGCTAGAGCGAATCAATTAACATATCAACGAGCCACCCTAGGTTGGTCTAATTGAGTTGCTTGATTTGAAGAATTTCAATTAAATTAGGCTCGGGTTAGGGTTAGGGTTCGGACTCATTGAAAATTAAAGCAATAACTCGACCCGAACCAAGTTGTACTCCTACTTGACAAGGATAGGTTAGGAATAAAAAAGTGTACCAGTACCACAGACTCACACTATTAATATTGTAGCTCCTCCATTTATAAGTGTTCTGGTAGTCAGATCTTGCTGGGTTCACGGATTGCAGTGTGACCAGTCCCGAGTCCCAACTACTCCTCTTGTTTATTTAATTGATTGTTTCCCTTTTCTTCCAAGCCATTACCCTTTTCCACTTGTCAATTGGGTATTCAATTTTCTTCACCAAATTCTATATTGGTAGCTAAAATACCTCATTTTAGTTTTCTTCCCTAAACTGAATAAGTGGGAAACCTGTTTCTCTTTAACCAGCATGTGATGACCGATAATCCAAATAGTTCAAACTGAACTTCCTATTCATTGTCCAGATAAGGGTGGGACCCCATTGAACAAAGAGCCAGATCATCCTAACCTAGGACAGATGGCAAGTTATGGGGTCCAAACTGATCATGGGTCCTCATCCTCCAACCAAGCTTTTAGTTTTTCCATATAAAAGTATAAATTGAACTTTGATTGATGGGTGACACCCAAATCTTACTTCCATATAGAATCCAAGAAGACTCTCCAACAGCTTATGAATTTAGAATTTGAGACAAACCGGATAAAAATATGTAGTGCTGTGACTTTGAACTCAATTTAGACGGTGTTTCTAAATCCTTCAACCTAACAAAGATAGAAACAGTTACTGGATTTAGCAGAAACCAATGTTGAAATACAGTACCCAAATGCAGCCAAGAAAAGAAACAGCCCTGGTTACAGAAATTAGCAGAAAAATCAGTTGGTCCTCTCTTCAATGACAGACCTCAACCTTCAGAAAACCCATCAAACCCATCAAAAGAATCAGTGGGAAAAGAAGATATGATGAAGAAAAAGGAATAAAATCCACACTAAAATAATATCCCATACAATGCCCAGAGACATAAAACACCCAACAGACTGATTGATTTGGAGAGCTGGCATGGAGCTTCATCCCTCAATGGTTGGACAAGAGAACCATTTCCGTTGCTTCTACAAACACTTACTCCGATCTTTACTCCATTGCAAACTACAGACTTATCCAAGCAGAGCCCTGGATTCCCACTGAGATCCAAATTTCTTCCCAACCGCTTCAGGAATTGAGAGTTGAAAGGAACAACGCCAGCCAACAAGTTTCTGCTCAGATTCAAATGATATATGTGAGATAGACCACTTAAACCAACTGGAATTTCACCTGTTAATCTATTGTTCTGCATAGCTAAAGTGCTGAGGTTCAGAAGCTGAGAGAAACTCTGAGGAATGGCTCCTGTATAACCTGAATTTGAAAGCCTGAGCTCTTGCAGCTTTACCAAACTCCCAAGCTCAACCGGCAGGGAAACGAACATTGGGTTGTCATCCATGATGAAGTACTGTAGGTTCTGCAACTTTGCCAAGCCTTTAGGAAATTTTCCTTTCAATCTGTTGTTGCTCAGAGCCATAAAAGCCAAGAAACTGAGGTTTCCTATGCTGTCAGGGATGCCACCAGTGAGTAAATTCGAACTCAAATCAAGCTTCTGAAGAAGACCCAATTGCCCTATTGTGTCTGGAATCTGACCCGTAAATGAATTGTAGCTTAAATCAAGACCTTCAAGGTTCTTGAGACTTCCCAACTGGTCTGGAATAGTTCCTGAAAGGAAATTGTAGCTCAAATCAAGGTGCACCAGTGAGGTCAAAGAAAGGATCTCTTTTGGAATCTTCCCAGTGAGGTGGTTTTGAGACAATGTGAGGATCTGCAGGGAGTTCAAGGAAGATATTTGAGGTGGTATCGGCCCGACCAGTGCAGGGTTCGATCTCAGACTGAGCTGCTGCAGAGAAGTGGAGATTCTACGTGGGGGTATGGAGATGTTTGTTTTGGTGTGAGTGAAGCATTGGAAGAAGAACACAGATTGAAGGTAGAGAAGATGAAAAATTTCAGAAGGAAAGGTAGCTGTAGCCTTGCAGGTCGGATTAGGAGGCGTGCCAAAATCAAGCCTGGAGACATAGAGACGGTTGTCCTGGCCTAATTTGCACTCTATTCCAGGCCATGAAGAGCCTGGTTCACATGGGTTTGGGTTGGAGACCCTCCAGTTTCTATCAGACGACATGGTCTCCATGATCTTGAACAACGTTTCTGCTTCAGCTGGGTCCATGTCGTTGGGGTGGACATCGTTGGCGGACTGCTGTTTCTTCCATTGTTCATGGGTGGTAAGAGAAAGAACACCAGGTAATGAGAAAGCGATAAACAGAAAAAACAGTGCGGTGGAGATTGGGAATGAGCTACACATTGTGCAGAAGTTTGGAGGCCCGTTTTTCTGTTTCAGTTGCTGTTTGCTGGTTGGGTAGTATGGAGTATGGACTTGACGAATGAGTCGGCTTTGAGCTTGGGAGGAGTCTCAGAGAGAGAGAGAGAGAGTTACAGATGTGATTGAACTGATCGGTGGGGTCCGGGTCATGACATACATTGAGTGGTAATTCGAAGCCCGGGGAGAGAGAGAGAGAGAGTTGCAGATGTGACCGAACTGATCGGTGGGGTCATGACATTGGGATTTCGAAGTCCAGGTAGGGGTCAAGAAGATTTGAAAAACCAGAGAGAGAAGGGGGGATTCCTTTCCCTACCTTTTCCTTCAAACCAAACACAGTGTCCTTTCCCTACCTTTTCCTTCAAACCAAACACAGTGTAAGGGAAAATTTCCGAATCCTGTACTAATTCAGTACCCGAACTTAAAAAATGTGACGCACCGGAACTTTCAAAATGTGACAGCCGTTAAGTGACATTTGAAAAGTCAAAAATGTCCTTCGAATGCCATCTAATTCTCTTTATCAACCATCCAAACATAGATAAAAAATTGAACAGTCACAAATCCTAGCCTCATCTATTTAAAAAAGTTGGTGACAGTTTAGAAGAATCTAGAATTTGGAATTAATTATTTTATTGACAATGTTTGGATGGTTGATAAAGAGAATTAGATGGCATTCTTAGGACATTTTTGACTTTTCAAATGTCACTTAACGGTTGATTAATGGACTAGTTAACACATCACGGGTTTCCAAGTCACATTTGGATCGTCCCATCTGAATAGATGGCCTATTACAATTTAAAAAATAAAATAAAAAATAATTAAAATAAAAAATAGTCAAAACTATTGTTGCCTGAGTTAAATGCATTTGATCACCGGTTAACAGGTCGTTGATCAAGTCAATAACAATTCCAAAACCATGCTCTCAAGTTTTCAAAAGTTGGTTCATTGCTCAAAGGCGTGTTTGGAGGTGATGTGAGTAGGAGGAATAGGGGGGTGAATAAGTCCCCATTTGGTTTATAGGAATAGGGGTCTGGAATCGGAATCGAAATGGGTTATTCCAATTCCAACTGTTTGGATTGGGTAGAATTGGAATCCCATTCCCATTTCTGTTGGAATGCCATTCTTTTATTTGAGGGAATGGTCATCCTCTACCCCTCCCTTGGGAATGAAATCTCATTTCTGTTGATTCTAATTCTCATTTCCATTCTTCTTTGAACCAAACAGACTATGGGAATAAGTCATTCCAATTCTGATTTTGATTTCGAAGGATTTTAATTCCGATTCCGACTATGAACCAAACAGATCCTAAGTTTCTGATACATAAAAAAGGCTAAATTTCATGTAATAGGGGTGAACAAATAGGTCAATTCTACTTGGAATTGATGTTGAAGGTCAATTTCAATGGGTTCCTAGGTAAGGTCCAGTTTTAAATTCTTGGAACTGATCCTACTGATTATATGATATTGTTTAGGTTGTTTATAGATGATGATGATGATGATGATTATTATTATTATTATTATTATTATTATTATTATTATTATTATTATTTTGAAATTGAATAGATATATGGATTTGAGTGTGGAATGTTTATGATAAATTGTTAATCAAGGTCAATGCTTTAATAGGAAAAAAACTGTATACAATTATTGTTTAGACCTTGGAATTATTAGTAAAACTATCAAGACCAAAACTGACCTTCGAATTGATCTTGACTGTTATATTTGTGCCTTGAATTCTTGGTGGCGACCTGTTTGATGAATCCACTTTGAAATAATTTGAGAAAAATCAGAAGGCAAAATTTCATAGTGGTTTGTTTTGGGAGAGAGGAGTTAGACATCGAGGTGTATTTGGGATTTAGGGTTTTCTATGAGTGAGGTTGTGAGAGTAGAACTCTATATTTCTTCTCCATTGTTGACTATATAGTGGATTTTTGCACCTCCTTCACCTATGGACGTAGGCTATAAGGTGAACCATGTAAATTTGTGTGTTCTTTGTATTTGCTTCTTTTTATCTCTGTTTTACTTTCCTTTTAAGTGTCATTTGGATATGCTTTTCTTGGATTTTTAGTAACATTGACAAATTAAATTCTGATTCCAAAATCATGGAGCTGATTTACACCCTTGCATTGAGAAGATCTCCCTATTAAATAAAGCACATAAGGTGATATTCTCAATGCAAGGCTATAAAAGCTGCTCGAATAAGTTTTGCCTTGACCGAAGCCAAACTCCCGTGAAACTACCAAGGCCAAAATTGACCTTGGAATTGATATCCCAACCAAGTTCAAATCCCCTTCCTTTAGCTTTAGGGTTAACTTCTAACCCTTCCCGAGTTCCCTCCTTTCAACCATCACACCCTACTGACCTACCACTTGCGGCAACAATCACCTCCGACGTCGGACGGCGACACACACCGATCGACTATGACCGGCGAGCTTGCAACAGCGAAAAGACTCATCAACACTTGCAGTGGCATTTGATAGCAAAAAGACTCACCCTCACCAACACTTGCAGTGGCGTTCGATGACGAAAAGACTCACCGACACTTGCAACAGAGGATGGTGAGCTTGTAACGGCTGTCTGGCAAGTTTGGAGCAGCACTCGACACTTGGCATTGGGCATTGGTGACCAAGCCCACTGCCTGCAAGTCGGAGCAGCACTTGCAGGCTTGCAGCGGCAACTTGCCTACGACCAAGCCCGACTGCCCAAGCCCATTGGTGGCAAACCCACTATCACACCACCATTACCAGTGTCATTCTATTTCCAATAGCAATTGCATTTTGTGGATGGATTTTTCTCTCCAATCTATGCCCAACTTGGAATCAACATCTTTGATACGTGATCATTTTCTTGTTTCACCTCTATATTTTGTTTATTTTGGTGAATGCAAGGGGTTTGGTGTTTTTTGTAGTTTTCGTTTCTTGGGTTGAGAAATTTCCTACTTTACATGTGAGTTACATCAATGTTTTGATAATTTAGAACAGGTGGAGATCTCTAACTATGAATCATATGCATACCATAGTTTGAACTTTAATCTTGAAATTTGAAATCTAGTAATGTCCATGGAAAATTTTCTGTATTTTTTGGATTTTTTTTGTATTTTATTATTTTTATATTTAGATATTTTTATTTTTTTCATATGTTGTTTTTCCTGTATTTTATTTAAATTTTTATGGTATTTTTTATTATATATAAATATTTTTTGTTTTTTATTTATTTATGACATCATGGGTCAAACCGTTCAACCCAGACAGTTGAACCGCCAAACCGGAAAATGGTGCCCAGAACGGTTCCATTTCCGGGTCAGTTTTTAAAACCTTGCTGTATAGCATATTTTTCAATCCAATTTCTTAGTTGATCGAAAATAAGAGAAAAACATAAAGTCTAGGATAAATTCTTACAAAAAGCATAAAATTCGCAACCAAATACAACCTTAGTCTTAATTTGGGAAGAGTATGATAATACGTATGATGCAAATACAGGTCTAGAAATACAAAATAGGGGTGATCATGAAAAACCAAAAAAATCAAACTGAACCGATGAACCAAACCGAAAATAATGCAAATTTTGATTTAATTTTGTTTTGGGTTTTACTCTATTTTGCTTCTGGTCTTATTTTACTTCATTTTTACAAACAAAATAAGGTAAATTTTGATATAAAAATAAATTGGAATTTACACCCAAATCATTTGTGTTACCATAAGTTTGCATTAGTGCAAATAAATTTGCATTGCAACCAAACACAGCCTTAAGAAATTTTTTCCTCTCTTTCTATTTCCCTCTTATTTTCTTTGATCCAAACACACAACCTAAGAAAATGCTATGGTAAGTATTTTATATTTATTTGCTAACTTATGATTATTAGGGGGCATCAGGCACACAATGAAGTTTAGGTAGTCAATAGGGGTGTGTTACCAGAAAATGGTCGTCAATAGGAGTGCAAATGGATCAAATCATGATCTGATCCGATCCTATTTGATCGGATTCAGATATCTCTATTTCAGATTTTTGGATTGGATAATTGGGTCTAGAATTGAATGGGATTCAGATCACCACTATATAAATATGTTATTTATATTGCATTTTTGTAAATTTTTTATATCATTTGTTTTTTATAAAAAAACATGTATATATATGATAAAAATAATTAAAAATACTTGTATTTTTTGTTTTTTTTATTTAAACTGTTATATCTTCTTTTTCCTTTTAATAATTTATTATTATTTTTTAAATAAATTTGAATAAAATCAGATTCGGTTATCCAACATCTTGATTGGATCTTAATTCAAATTAGTATTTATGAGATCCTATTAAATGTATAATATATTGGATTGGATTCAAATATACACTGCTTCAAATCCAACCCGATCCGTTTGCATCCCCCTAATCAAGTTAAACATCTAGTTTAACCGTAAAAAACAGGGAAAACAAAAAGAAAATTATTTCGGTTTTTTATTTGATAGAGCCTCACATTAGCTCTATTAGCATGTGTCTCGAAAATTAAAAAGAAGAAATAATTTCTTTTTGCAGCTGGGTTTCCCAAACGCCCAGCAAACTTCTATGAGCTATCTGTAAACTGTCAGTGGCAAGGACCATCCACCAGGTGTATACGAAATGGGCACTTGAAGGTTGAAAGTAATCCCTCTGTGCTCCTATTCGAGGTATTCCTCACAAAATTGGTTCTCATACCCACCTCATAGCCATTGTAGCCGTGCATTCAGACCATTTCTCCATGAATATAAACATTCAAGTACAGAGATGTGAGGTGGGTGTGAGGATCATTTTTGTGATAGGAAATCGGATCTCTCTTTGTTGTTGACCGTTTTGGGTATCCGTAATTGGGGGTCCTCTTTGTAATCTAACTTAATATTAGCAAAGTTCCATCCAATTTCTTCTTTTTTTTTTTCTATTTCTCTGAGCAAAATTTCTTCCATTTTCTTCATATTTGAGTTGCATCAAAAGCTAGGCAAACATAAAAAGAAAATTATAAAAATATCTCAAAAATTTATAACGAACCGTCCTTACGGTCTACTGGCGAACACATATGCCACCCACAGCGCTCAGATTTCCAACCCCAGACCAAAGCTATACTACAGCACTACACCAGTAGCTTTAGTTCTGTAGGAAGAGAGACTTCAAACTCCTGACTCCTGAGTCCTGACCCGCACAACACAATCTGCTGATCCAGACAAGCTGATTTACAGCAAGACATACAATGGTCCCCAGAATCAGGATGCTAGGAATAGAGGGACCCACACTTAACACCAAAATGCTGGACCTGGACATAATCTCTATGAACAAAGATGCCGCATTTATCATCATGCACATGCACTGTGTACCCATGTACCACCAAATGTAGCATTAGTAATTGGAACCAGTACTCTTATATTTCCCAACATTAAATTAATTTTTGAATGGACAACCTGAGAATGTATCTGTTAGATAACAAAACCTATTCAGTGATCTCACCTAACAGCTTAAACTTTTATGTCCAATGGTTCTTTAAGATGGTATCATAGCCTTTTTGACCAAATGGTTTGGTGTTCGATCCTCATTACCCCATTGTAATTAATTAAATTCAAACACAAGATATGGGTGGACCTGAGCTTATCCACACTTCAACCCCAATGGGCTTTTGTGTGATGGGATGTATTAGAGAGTAAAAACCTATTCAAAAACCTCACCTAACAGCTTAAACTTTTAGGCTGAATGATTCCTTAAGGTTGTGTTTGGCTTGAAGGAAAAGGTAGGGAAACCTTTACAAACCTTGTATAGGTTTCCCTATCTTTCCCTTCCTTTCCCTGTCTTTTCCTTCAAACCAAACATAGCCTAAGAGTCTACCATTTGGACAATCATGAACACCTGATAAGTTAAAAGAATTTTGATACCCTATTTGCTTGATGTTCATAATTCCTGCAATGTTAGCTTGTCTTGCACTGCCAATCCCGAGCTTGACAACAGGAGGGTTGTTAGTGATCTTCACTACTTTTAAATGTCCCAAATAAAGTGTTATGATTGTTCCATGTGTTCATCAGCAGTTCCATGACACCAATGAATGTTCCTTCTTAATCCTTTCCATTATATTGTTCCTGAAGTAATCTTGGCCATCTAATGGTTTTGATTGTTCATTCAGGTTGACTCTGATATATATAGGATTAAGCCACTAAATTATATTTTATAACTGAACTCCCAGCAAGAGAAACAAGTTCAGTGTAAAGAATGGAGAGAGCAAGCAGGCCAAGATTGGATGTTTCAGCTTAACAACCTGTGGAAACAAAATGGTTGTAGACATTTTTTTTTGTAGAACTTTCTATTCAATTTGGAGACAGGATTCCCTGTTGACTATGATTTACCCAGACAAATGTGCCAGAGAATCCAATTCCAATTAACACATTGGCAGAACCTGTAATCAATTAATGGCCCAACTGTGCAGAGAGAAAACGTTGCTCCCTCCCTGGCCTGCCTTTCTTTACCCTTCCCTGTGAAATATATCTATTCGAAATTACCTACTGACTTACAAGATTGTGAGTCCTATCCCTTATGGGAGTGAGGTAAACAAGAGCTTTGATATAAAGGTGATGAGCCAATATGGAGTTGAATATGCTGTTTACTGAATACTCTCACTTGACTGGAAACCAACTTATCCCAAATATAACAAGAAGGCAGATGTGAGAAGAGTAGTTTTTATTGTTATTCATTCTTTTCAGTGACTTGTGGCATGTATAAGTACATTAAAAATCATGAACAGTTAATGTAAATAACAGTGGGCAAAGAAATCATATATTCACACTTCCAAAAAAACAGAAATTGGTGAATTATATATCAGTTATTCTAGCAACTTTGTTGACTCAAGATTGCCAATTCTGGAGTATGATTCATTTTGGTCAAGATTTCCAAAATGCTGCTCAGTGATGTGTTAATGACACCAACAGTGACACCATCATTGTTGAGCTGCAAAAAGTGGGGGAGAAGTGACAGGTAAAAGACCTTGGTGGTGTCTATGAACAAGGTTCTTCATAGGATGCCTAAACAAATGATTGTCAATTTCAAATAAAATGGAAAGGTGAAAGGGAGAATAAGTAAGGAAAAGGAAAACAAGGGAAAGAGAGCAGTTTTGCAATGGAACAATTTCTCACCCATTGAAATCCCTTGTCTTGGAGCAAAGCACCTTGCAATCTGAGAAGCCACAATCCATATTACATTTTGGGATGCATCTATCTGTGTCATCATGAAAACTTAGTTTGCTTTGTAAAGAAAGCATTTTAATCTTCATAAAATATACTACCACAACTGTCTATGAGATGACATCATTCATGGTATCTAGATGCCATTTTTCTAATGTTACCAGAGTTAGCATTCCAGGTGCATCCATGCTCTCTCTCTCTCTCTCTCTCTCATACATAGATACACATAAACAAATACTATTTGGATGTCCTAATTAGTAACTTTCATTGTTTGAAAATTTGTTGTGACCTCATAGGCAAATGTTTGTCAAATTAGAGTACAAGAACAAGAGAAGAAAACGTAAGTATAGCAGTAACTATACTGATAAGTCATATAACCAATAAAACGGGAAAGATACACTTATGGGCATAAAGACAATAATAGCTTTTCATGTATAAATACTATAGTACTTAAATACTACCTCTCAAACTAAGCATAAATTCTTTTAAGTTCAGCTTGTCTCAAGTATTCACAAGTTTTGGTTTGACTACACCTTTTGTGGACACATCAACTGGTTGGTATCTTATAATCCTAATCTAACAAAAGGAAGACAAATTTTCCTAGAACTGACCTCTCTAATGTAGCATTGATACATTTCAATGTATTTTGTAATATCACGATGAATAGGGTTATGTAAAATGTTGATTGCATCTTCATTGTCATCATAAAGCTTTATTGACCCGCAAACGTTCACTCTGGATCCTCCTAAAAGAATCGTCAACCACAATACCTCTAAGGCCCCGTTCACTTTTCGGGTAGTTACTTACCCAAGTAAATGTATTTACCTGGGTAAGTGTTTCCTAGGAAATACTTACTTGAGTAAATACACTTACCCATTTTCTTTTATTTCTCAGGTGAATAAGACAATGACCTTTTTAACCATAAAAGGCTATTATTGAAAGGGGCAATTTTGTCCCATCCAAGTGTTGGCAACTTTTCTCCCATGTGGAAAAGTTATTAACACTTATAGGGATGACAATTTTTCTCATTTCCCCAATCCCCATAGGGATAGGGATGGGGAGAACACTCCCCGCCCCATAGGGCTCCCGATCCCTACCCCATGGGGATCCCCACTAATATATATGTAACTATGTATGCATGTATCTATATATGTATGCATATTTGTATATTAATATTTTAAAAATATGGTTAACTATGTTTAAACATGTTTTTATCTTTTTTTAATAGGACTGTAAGTTTTTTTAACTATTTTGTTTTTAAATTTTTAAATGAAATGAAAAACAAAAATAAAACGACTGACATTATAAAAAATCACGGGGCATGAGGATCCTTGAAAGGATGGGGATGGAGAAAATAAAATTTTCATGAACCCTACATAAATCTGAAAAAAGAATATGGATATCTTAGTCAATGGGAACCAATATCCCATTTACCCACATTTCCCCCTCTTAAAATCCAAATAATGAACGGGCCCTAAAACTCTTGTTCCATATCCTTGATTTTTCTCCCACATTATTACCATGTTTTTACTACACTTCTCTATTACCAGCCTTTTATTACTAGGAAATTAATGTTGCAAACCTCCAATGCCAATTGATATTTTCTCATTTGGTCTTTTGATTATCGAAACATGTTTCTTGTGTTTCATATAAGTAAATTCCTTATTCAATAACCATTTTGTATTTTGTAAAAATAGCTGTTAATATGGATCCTAATAAATATGAATGAAAATATGCAATTAGAACTTTCAACAAGAAAAACATTGCTTTCATTACTATGAAGCTCATTATGAATGATAAAGATTCTTCATAAGAAATTAATTCTTTTATCAAATATAAGACGGATATTTCAACCAATGTACTTTACTTTATTAAATATTCTTGATGAGAATAGCCACATGATTGTTGTTGTAATTTGGGGTGAGCATTATTTGGTTAAAATTGAACCCATAATTTTGTTTTTTTTTTTCAGTTTGGTTATTTCGTTCTTTGACATGTTTTGGTTTCATTTCATTTTTCATATTTAAAACTTTGGTTAACCAAAAAAAAAAAAGAATTAACCAAGTTTCATGTATATATAAAAATAAAACTTGGTTTTACCTTAAATTTGTTTCAATTCAATTTTTCTAATTATACGTATGGTTTCCAAATTTTTTATTTATTTAGCTAGGTTTTAATTAACCAAATAAACCGAATGTTCACCCTTAATTGTAATACACCGAAAGCTTTTGGATTTTTTTTTTTAACTTATTAACTTCCTCACAAAGATGAACATCTTGAACTGGAGCCTTCGAGTCTTACAGTAATTTTGAGTTTGGCCATTTAGCAATTTACTTTAAAGGTTGTCTTTGTTTTGAAGAAAAAAGTAGGGAGAGAAAGGAAAAGGTAGGGAAAGTTTTACAAACCTTATATAACTTTTGCTACCTTTTCATTCAAACCAAACATAACCTAAGGGGAATTTTGAATGTAATAAGTAGCCTTGTTGATCTAAATGTTGTTTATAATTTTCTCTTTCTGGTTCCAAAACCAAAGTATTGTAATATAGAAAATAGAATAGGATAAATGATATCAATTGATATAACTCAAATAACAATAAATAAGAAAATGAGAAAAATGTGGCAAATTCTACAGCCAATATCTTTGCTGGTTGTAACTTGTATGTTGAGCATTCCCTTCACAACTACTCATAGGGAATCTAACCCAAAACTTCGATGTTGTATACATGGAAAAAGTGACTAAAAAATATCAAAAGTAATTAAGCTGTTGAAGTTTCACATTACAGAGATTCCCTTGTTTCTTTTCTTTCCCATTTACCAACAAACTACAAAGGGGGGAAGATTTCCTTGTTTCTTTTCTTCCCCACCTTTTCCATTTCAGGGATTCTCTTGTTCCTTTTCTTCCCCACGTACCAACAAACTACAAATGGACAAGATTTCGCCATATGGCCCATATCTTAAACTTTTTTCAAGGGAAGGGAGGTTCATTTTTGATAATTAATAGACCAACAAATGGGACCGGATTTTGAAAGAATTAATGAGAGAAAATGCAGGCACTATGGATTATGAAACACTGATTCCTCCTGAACATCCCATAGGGAGAAAGTGTTTGGTATCTTCTCCTATATAATTATCAATCAGACAACTTGGAACTTCATTTTTGATAATTTAACCTAAATAACAATTCAAGTAAATTGTTGGTATGTTGAGCAAGTGTTTTTGTTTTAAGTAAAATTATCTTATATATTGCATGAAAGTTGAGCAGTTAGACATAAATATAACAAAAATCACCAAGAAAACTATGAGACATTCAGATAGGGTAATAGGGTTGTACTCGGGGGCGGAAACACTTAGCCCTATGAGCTAGGGATGACAATTTTTCTCATAAAACTGAGGCCCCAGATGGGGTGGGTTGTTCTTGATTTTAAATGGGGATAGGAAAAATATTTAGGAAAATGACCAATTAGTTCAGGGTCAGAATTTGTAGGCTCAAAAAATTGATGCCAATCCACAGACAGGCATTGGTGTATAGAGTGTGGGTTGTGGTCCTTTTGAATGTTTATAGTTCTGCAACGTAAATCAGATATCTGCATTGGACAAATCCATACTTCTCCAAAAATACTTTTGCCCCAAAACAAACACAGGTTTTGCATATAATTCTCTGAACCCACTCTAAACTTAGTGGAAAATTATTAAAATGCCCTTAGTTTAAATGTTGATTTAAAAAATACCCTTGAATTTACTCCCAATTCCTAAAATCCCAGAATCTCATTATCTCATTTCTAAAATATTCATAAATTTTCATAATCCTATTTCTAAAATACTCCTGAAACTTGATGTATGTTTAGGTGATTGCCTAGTTATCTTGGGATAAAAAAAAATTGGAGATTGTGCCCAACGGGAGAGGGTGGCCCACTCCGCCACTGGGGATGGGGTAGGGATAGGGTAGTACATTTTGGCTACGGTACGGGGTGGGGATGGGAGGGAGTGCCCTGCCCTGGACGAATCCCATTGCCATTCCGACTTTCAACTATGTTTTTTTGACAATGACCACTCACCCCATACATTATCTTCCAGGTTCTAACACTTTGCCCCCTAACATACTAATAGCATTGATGGTGAAAGTAAATTGCCTATTTTGCCTATTCAAGATTATATGGGCTAACAAGCAACAACAACAAATATCAAAATAATGAAAATATCCATTCTAAATCACAAAGTCACAAACAATTCTCAAGGCATTGAGGTTCATATCATTCCCAAAGAATTCTTGAAAATTATTGAAAAGAGAGTTCAAAGAAACATGTGAGAGTTAAGATTTAGAGAGAGAGAAAAAAAAAAGCTAGGATTAATTACTTAAAATACTCTTGAACCAACAGTTAGTTAAACTACCTCTTAAGTTTTAAAACCTGGGAGTATGACATGACACACACACTACCCACACTACCCTGTCGTTAGTTGGCCATCTTATTCTGCTTACATTCACATCACGTGGCGATTTTAATTTTTCAAAAACCCAACTTTGCCCTCACTTATTACCACTGAACTTACCGTTTACTGAGAAGAGACCAAACTACCCCTAAGCTTTAGGAATGGACTAAAACTTACCCTATTGTTCGAAAATCCCCTTCAAGTAATTCTAATTTTTTATTTTTACAATTGTCGTCATATTATATATAAATAGAATGTTAAAATGTCAAATGTACCCTTCTGTTAAGTGAATAATAAAGCAAACACCTCTAACCTATCTTCTTCCGCTACTTTGATCCTCCATTTACCACAAAACATAAGCTCTTCTCCTCTCCCTCCGCTTCTTCTCTTCTCTTCCTCCCCACTTTTCATCAAGGTTTTTAAAAACGAACCAGAAATAAAACCGGTCAGGGGATCAATTTCCCTTTTAAGCGGTTTAGCCGTCTAGGTCGAACTGTTCGACCCGTGACATCATAAATAAATTAAAAATAAAAAATATTTATAAGTAATAAAAAAATAACATAAATTAAATAAGATAAGAAAAATACAGAAAATAAAATGATCTAAATACAAAAATAATATAGTACAAAACACATAGAAAATATAAAAATAAAATACAGAAAAATTCTAAAAAATACAGAAAAAACACAAAAAAAAACAGAAAAATAAAATGATCTAAATACAAAAATAATATAGTACAAAACACATAGAAAATATAAAAATAAAATACAGAAAAATTCTAAAAAATACAGAAAAAACACAAAAAAACACAGAAATAACAGAAAAATAAAACAGGAAATTACAAATAAATACATAAAATACTGAAAAAATACAGAAAAAAAAACAGAAAATTGCAAATAAATAGAGGCAAATACAGAAAAATAAAATAGAAAAGTGCAAATAAATAGAGAAAAATATAGAAAAAAACAGAAAAATAAAACAGAAAAGTGAAAATAAATACAGAAACAAAAACAAAAAAAAAATAAAACAAAAAGTGCAAATAAATACAGAAAAAAGAAAAACAAAACAGAAAAGTGAAAATAAATACAGAAATAAAACAGAAAAGTGCAAATAAAAACAGGAAAAATATGGAAAAATAAAAGAGAAAATTGCAAATAAATACAGAAAAAATAGAAAAATAAAACAATAAATTGCAAATAAATATAGAAAAAATCAGTCTTGCCGTCAGTGGACTGGCCCGGTGGTGGTGTGATGGTGGGCTTGGGCTTGGTCGCAGGTGATTGTCGTTGCAGGTGTTGCTGCAAGCTTGCAATTGTCACTGTCGCTAGAAACATGGTTTTTAAAACCCGATCAAACTGGACAGTCGGACCGAAAAAACTGAGACCTAACCGGTTCCGTTTTTCCCCCAAACTGTTGATTTTGGTCAGCAAACCACAGAACCGACTGATTAACTATTCGAACCAGTAACTGGACCCCTGACCGATTTGGTTGTCGATTCGATTTTACAAACCATGGCTAGAAACCCCCGCCCGCCGCTGCAGTTCGATCACCGGACCTGTTACTGCCGCAACTATTACTGTTGCACGGCTAGACCTGTTGCAAAATCAACGCTGGCCACTGTAGATGAAGATCACCGTCGTTGCTGGTCGTTGTGTGTCGCCACTGGATGCCATAGGTAGTGGCCATCGCAGGTGGTTGGTTGGGTGTGAAGACTGAGAGGAGGGAAGGGTTAGAACGAAAATGGGGGTCATTCTAACCCTAGCCATTAGTAAGATTTGGGGCGGGGATATGAAAGTCATTTCATTTTTTGTTTTTTCTATTTTATTTAAATCTACAAAAATAAAAAATATAACCCGTGAACCGTTGCCTGGGTCAAACGATTTAGCGGTTCGATCGTCTAAATCAATGATTTTCTGACTTTTTCAATGCTTTTAAGGAATTTCCGATTTATAATATAATCGAACCCGAGGGACTGATCGGTTACCAGTTTTTCCAGTCTGACCGTCCGGTCCGGTCCAGTTTTAAAAACCATGCTTTTCATCATCACCATCTTGCGTGCTCCTGACCCCCAATCATGAGAGATCTCTTAAAATTTTATCGAATTTTAGAATAAGGTTTCATTCTCTCAATCTTGTTTTTGGTTTGTGTGCTCGTGACAATATACATGTATACATGATGGAATTTGGGTCCAATCCAACTGAGAAGAATTTACTTCTCTCAACTCAGTTCCTCCGTAAGGAGCTTCTATAAGAATTCCCAAGAGAGCAATTGAGCTCGAAAACTTGCCTAGTTGCCTTATGAGCGATTTAATAAACCAAGGAAACTACTGTCTAATGATGCCAAATACCACTGCCTTATAACCATTCTTCAAAATTTCAAAATATTATTTCATTAAACAAGGACATGGTGGTTAGATTGTACATTTTTTTGGTAAAGAAAATGCCATTTAAAGGAGAAGAAGAATAAGAGGAAAGAATGAGGAAGAAGAGAAAGCAAGAGAAAAGAGAAGAATAAGAAGGGAGGAGGAAGAGAATAATTAAGGGTAAAAAAGTCTTTCGGTCTAATTTAATGATAATACCAAATGGAAATCGAATTTCGAAACTTCAGGATAACTTAAGTAGGTGTTTAAGTAATTGTAAGAGAGTTCAAGGATGCTGTAATTAATCCAAAAAAGCCTAACCCAAAAGGACAGAAGGGTCACATAGAATAATATAAGGATAACTTTGGGTTTTAGAAATAGCTAGGGTACTCTTTCAATAATGGTGGGGAGACAAATTGATAGAATCAACAGTCCAAGGCCTGGCTTTGTCATAAACAAACTTTTTTGTTCTTTTTTTTTGAACGAGACCGGACCGCATCTCTCGTGTATTGAAAACATCTGCCAATAATGATATCATTCTTTCGGATATATCATCGGAAGGTATTTCCAATACGCGGCGAAGGTGTGTGTAAGACGTTGTGGGACAGTTTTGTGGGGATTGATTTGAACTCTTACGGGATAAACTTGGGGATCTGGATTTCCTCCCAGGAAATTAGTCCTCACACCCTGTTTCGTAAATGCAACACTTGCAATTATGCATCCGAAAACGTTTCCATCAAACATAAGTACGGAGATGTTCTCAATCGACGGATGTCAGTGTGAAAATCAATTTTGTGAAGTAGAAAATCCAAACTACAGTGAAAGGGGTTAGGTGTCACTGTCCGGGTTATTGTCTATACTCTATAATTAGCGTTTGACCATGATATCAGAAAATAATCGATTAGGAATATCATGAGTCGGTGCCAACCGAATATTATATCATCGGGATTCGGGAATGGGAGAAACAAAACTCAGAACCAGAACCGGTATAATCGGTTCGGTTCGGGTACACCCGACCAATTGAGAGATGCAAGCCTGCAATTGTAAACTCACTCCATTTCTTCTGCTCCTCTAGCCCTACACTCCATACCCACTTACCACTTCCTTCTGTTGGCCATCTGCACTCTGCAAAGGCTAGTGTATATAGTCTCCCATCACCCTACAAGCTACAACCTTTAATACAACGAGACATTTGGCGTTTCTGGTTAAGTTACCAGCGACTGCGAGAGACCCATTTTGGTACAAATCATGGCACATGCCGTGTTCCCGCAGGATCAGCCACTCTGCAAATGCCATAACCGACTTCTTTCTGTCCCCGCTATTCTTCACCATTATTAGGATTCTCAGTGACCCACTTTGCCAATCTCATCAGACTGTGATAATGATTCACCCCCTTCTTCAATATCCCTTTGTTGCAATCAGATCACCCACCCAGACCCAGCCACCTTTCTCCTCTGTAGCTGAATCGCTCAAAGAAGGCATGCCCACTTCAGCTCGTTCACTTTTAAGGTTTCAACATTCAAATCGGCAAGTTTGTAGGGTCGATCGTCCCTTTTCCTTTTCTGGGTTGCAGTCAAACTTGGATTATAGATCGTTGACGTTGTCGATTCGCGGTGGGTGTTGACACTTGTCAGCATTTATGGGCGCCTTAACTGTTACATTAGTGAGTAACCAGGTGAGTTATATTCCCAATTAAATTTGTTGTTTATTCCAGCTTCCAGGTTCGACAAGGTTGGAATTTGGGCCCGATTCAATGACATTTTGAAGGTACTGGATCAGAGCCATTACTTATTATCTTTTTCTAACTATGAGGAAACAAATTCTTCTCTATTAAATAATGGGGATATGATTCTTCTCTATTAAATAATTATTCTTTTAATCTTTATTTTAATCGAAAAGATTCTTTCTCGGATCACTACTATCCGTTTTCATATCCTTCTCTTTCGATCTGAGTTTTCTTCGTATTCCTTTTTCTCCTTTCTTCCAGGGATTCGATTGCGTTGCTTTTCTTTTCCCAGAAAATTTGAGAAGCTTTGGAGGTTTTAATTGGATAAACTAAGGTTTGGTTTCTCCAAGTTTCTCTCTCTCTCTCTCGGTGGGTACAATTGGTGGTTTATACTTCTGTTTCGTGATTTAGAATCATTCGTTGCTGCTAATTTTGGAGAAAATGGTTTAACTGAGCCTAACTATCTAAGCTCTTGTACTACATTGGAATCTCTGAAATCTTGTAGCAGCTGTGAGGTTTTATTGATCTGAAGCTATCTGAATTTCTCTTTTACGAGTTCCTTCTGGGCATTTAAGATGGTTTCGTATGAGGTTCTGCTGCTTGTAAATAACTTTCTATGAATGTCTTCATGATATGGCAAATTGCATTTCTCTGTTCTTTCAAGCAGATTAGGATTTTCTGGCGTTTTAGTTGTTTGATCTCACAAAGTATGCGAGTTACCAAAAAATAAAAACTCACAATGTAAATGGAATGTGAGGAAATTCTCACTACTTTTCAAATTCTTGGGTGCAGAATGTTGATTTGCAGCTTGCAAGTGAGAAACATGCATGGGTCATTTTAGTTCATTTCATTTCAATTTTTTTGCTTAAAACAGCCCTTCCTTTGATTTTACTATTACGTGGTGTTCTGAAATCCTTCCAATTTGGACTTTGTTTTTCCGTAATTCTTCTTTTGACTATGAATTCAGAAGTTGGATTTTCAATGTACCTTATTTGTGAAGAATTATAGTTAATATATCTCAGTTTCTCTTTAAAATTTGAAAACAAAAAAACAAAGAAAGAAAAATCCCATGGCTTACCATTTCAATGGAGTGCAGTTTATTCAAAATTTTTCTCTTTCTTAACTTATGCAATTTCTAAAATCAAAATGGAATCTTTGACTCCAGGTTATTGCACTCTTCTCTATTTCTCAAGTTTGAGGTTTGAACCACAGGTGCGAATTTCACATCCTCAAGAGTAAAGACTATGTTCAAGGCCCCAGAGCATCAAGTTGCTGGCCACCAGGCTCGTGATGGGAAGCTTGGCCCACTCATTGATGGTTCAGGTCGCTTCTACAAGCCTCTTCAGAATGATGAACGTGGGTCCAAGGAAGTAGCCTTCTATACCTCTTTCTCTTCCAACACCAGAATACCAGACCACATTCGCAGATTCTTCCCTGTTTTCCATGGAACCCAGCTTTTAGAAGGTTCAGATGGGTGTCTGCACCCCCACATGGTTTTAGAGGATCTTGTCTCGAATCGCCTCCATCCTTCTATTATTGACATCAAGATTGGATCCAGGACCTGGTATCCCCAAGCATCTGAGGATTATTTCCAGAAATGTATTAAGAAAGACAGAGAAACCACAAGCTTGTCATTGGGTTTTAGGATATCTGGTCTGCAGGTCTATGAGAGTGAGAAATCAGGGTTCTGGAAGCCTGATAAAAAGTGTACCCAGAGTTTTACTCTGAAGGATGTTAGGTCAGTTCTGAGGAAGTTTGTTTCTTCTAATCCATCTTCAGACGCAATCCCTGATTGTTCATTTGCGTCAGTTGTATATGGAGGTTCCACTGGGATTCTGGCACAACTACTGGAGCTGAAAGCATGGTTTGAGGATCAAACTATTTTTCATTTCTACTCTTGTTCAGTTCTTATGGTTTATGAGAAGGAGGAAGCAATGAAAGGGAAGCCAGGTGCAGAAGTCAAGCTTGTTGATTTTGCTCATGTATTGGAGGGCGAAGGTATTATTGATCACAATTTCTTGGGGGGCCTCTGCTCTTTGATAAAGCTTGTTTCTGAGATTCTTACCTGCCCAGATGAGCAGACAAGCAATGGTTGTTTGCATGAACTTGAGAAGAGTAGATTCTGTTTGGAAAATGGTGTCTAGGAATAGCCAGAGTACTATTATTTGGTTATGTTGTGTTTTACTTGCACATTTATGTTGCTTGTTCCTTTTGGTATGGAGTTCTTCGTGTCAGATTTATATATTAATGAGCAAAAATTTTGATTATACTGAGATTAATGAGATGGATTCATTGGGTTCAGATAAGTGACAGAAGAATTTTTAAACAATGGATTCAATCTTACCAAAACCTCTAGTTAATTGAAGGGATTGTAAGCAGTGGGTTTCAGGTAAGTGTCGGATTTATATATTGAGGAGCAAAAATTTTGATAATACTGACATTAATGAGATGGATTCAATGGGTTTCAGATAAGTGACAGAAGAAACCTTAAACTATGGAATCTATCTTACCAAAACCTGATCATTATTAATTCCAGTGATTGTAAACCATGGTAGCTATGCTAGTAATCCTTCTAGAACTTGATAAGCAGCATAGTTTAATGTATTTGCGATCTTTGTGAAATCTCCTTTGACTGTTAACTGCTTTATTAAATTTATTAACTTCTAAAAGACTATTCCTTTGGCACATTCAGTTTAAGTTTAGCTGTTGATAATACAGGGTTATCTAGTAGTTGAATTCTAGCAGACACTAATGAGAAGGAGCAGCATATATCAAATGGGCTAATCAAGGTTAGGAACTCCACAGTTTATTGAGCATTTCTTTGATCCCATGATTTTGGCAAAAGATAAATCTTTGGTTATTTAGATGTTCAAAGCTTAGAATTTCTTTATGAACACCGATTCTTTCCCTCTTTTTTCTCTTTCTTGATGGGCCTGTTTGAATGTGCTTGTGTGTTCGGTTCTCTCGTCAAAGAAATCAAAACATGTTAGCAAGAAAATGAAGAGGAAAAAAGAAAAAGATTGACTTGGGGACTCCAGATTCTGGCATCCAAGTGCAGCATGGTAGGCCTAGTACATGACAAATCCATTAATCAAATTGAAATCTGTAACTACAAAAACAGATTAGCAGATAAGTCAGATAATTTCTTATTGGAACCTTAGATGGTAAGATGATCTCATTTGAATTGAATGATCCAACCAATAAAAACCCCAAATTCCATTTTATAGATTTACTTTTTTTCTGTTACACCATTTTTTTGGCATTTTTACAATCATTTATTTAGTCCACTGGAGCTTCTTGATGTACACAACATGGTGATCCTTTTTACTGCATCCTATAAAACTATAAAAGCTGAGGGAAGGGTGAGGTTGCTTTGACATGGTTAACTCTGACTGGTAGATTAATTAAAATATGGACACATTGCCCAGCCCAGGGATCAAGTGGCTTTGATTAAGCAATTAAGCAGGATGGACAAATGTAAGATGAAAGATACAAACTTGCCAAAAAGAAAAAACTTGATTCTTGTTCCTCCACCAAGATTTTCTAAAAAAATATATATTAGAGTATCCCACCCGTCTCTTCACCTGAATCATTCTTTCCTGAACAAAACAAGGAACAAGAAAGAAAAGAAGTAATAAAGAAGCATTTGCAGATTCTGAGTTGACATCACTCTCAAATATGGGTAGCTGGGTCACAGTGGTGACTAGCGACCCCTGCAAATCAAGTGACAAACGAGTGATTCCTTTTTTTATTCGGATCAAATCCAATTCAAATCCGGATATGGTCCGATAAGATTTTGATTCGAATACCTTTTTTTATTGGATCAAATCGGACAAAAAAATTGATACTAAACGGATCGAGTTCAAATATACTCCAATACAATCCACCATGACCTGATCCGTTCTGCTAATTATATATATTATATCATCAACTTTTTTATTACAATCGAATTGGATATCTGATAAAATATTCGAATTCAGGTTTCTTATCAGGTTTGATCAGATACTTTTATTTATATTTGTACTGTATATACTTTTATTTTGTATATACTTTTATTTATACAAAACCTTGAGTCAAAACCTTGTATTTTGTATGTATTTGTACTGTATATACTTTTATTTATATTTCTTCCAAACTGAGCCTTAGCAATTAATGTTGAGTCAATGTGTTTGGTACCACTGCATAACAACCACAAACAAGCTCATTGTCATCATCCACATCTGTAACCACCAACTACTGCATTTAGGGCTGTAATCAGGCTGGGTTATCTTGAATCCAACCTGAAGGTTGAATCAGGTTGATGTTCGAGTCAGGTTTAGGGTTGAAAATTTTGAAACCAATTCAGGTTGGGTTAAAGTCAAGGCTTGGAAAACCAATTCAACCTTATAAATAAATATTATATAATTTTATATATAGATATATGCGTGTATGCATGCATGAAATTATGCATCCATGATTACATGACTTTATATATACTAGCACATACAAGAGCATGTGTATACTAGGTGTCTAATTAAATATTAACCATATATAATATTGTAGAGATGAGAGATTCATCATATGGATGGTCAAACCCTATAGGAAAGTTGGGCGAAATGTCAAAAATTTCTCTCTCTCCCATCTGGGAATCACATTCTATATTTTAAAAATTTGCATTTTCAATGATCAATTTTGAACTAAAACCAGACTAGATCTGAAACCAAAAAAGAGAAAAGGGATATATACCTGATACAAAGTAGCAGTAACTCCCAATGAATATGTTCACGTCCAAGGAGAAAACAAAAATCCGCTTCCACTGAAAATGACACAGTGCGTAGTGAAACAAGATCAGTAGGAGAACTCTTCAGCAAGAACTAAATTCATCAGCAAGAATGGAGTAAAGGGCTGGTGAGCACAAATTCAGATTGTTTCTTCAACCAAAAAACTATAAAGAACATTTCTTGATCAATTCTTCAAGAGGAGATTAAACTAAGTAGGGATGCAAGAATAGGAGAGAATTCTACAGGTTGCTGTGTTATCTGACTGAGGAATTCGCCCCCTTATTTATAGCCTTCTCAGGATCAACCTCCTAACCTAATTAGGAGAGAGAGTTCCTTATTCCAAATCTGATATTTGGATCTGGACTCTTGAATGGATAAAACTTATCTTATCCTTCAGTTAATCCTAATCAGATTATAAATCCTATCTTGCCTCCTTTTAATTAACTAACTTAAGACCAGTTCAAATTAGTCTTTAGGCCCATTAAGCTTATGTGCTCAGTTACTCCTTAACCTGCTGCCCAGTTGGCTCTCTTTGTATGGCATGGGACCCTTACATCGATCTACACATCAGTCACATGGGTTCAATCTAGCCTTTGTTACAAGGCTTAGACGAATTCACTGTAAAAGACAGTAAACCCCTAAGTACATCACCATGGGCTCTTACTGGCTCAACATTTACACTAAATGGTCCTTGCATCCAGCCACCTTATGAAAACCCAAGGACTGTGGGCAGATGCAAGATTAGCCCATCAGGTATTACCCTCAATGGTCTTACACTTAACCTCTCAGCCCATAATGATCACACATTGCCCGACAAGAGAGGACCTCTCTCTCGACTGCAAGGAACAATGCTGCACTCTCTACTCACATGGATCCCGGGAATTAAAACCTTTTGCAAACATTTTGAAACCATAATATATATATATTTGAAATCAACTGCCGGCAGTTTAGGTTTCCATCAGAGAGAGTGCATTCCCCAATCGTTCACTTTGTCTAACAAAGGGGTTGATCATATCACTATGATCACCCACTCATTGATTGGCATATCAAAGACAGCCCAATCCGACACCTAGTGTAGTACCATAGTCGAGTCTAGGGGTCAAGTGTAACATTCTAATTTTGCCCATCTATCTCCAAGGTCCAGGGCAATACTGAATCTGGTTCAGGTTTCAAGAAAATCAACACTGCATGTACCTCAGGTTTCACCCTGGCAGCTGAGACAAGCCACCTCAACCAACTTGGTGGCACATCAGTGTTAGCCTTAGCAGGATAAATCTCCACAAATCTATCCGATGGCTGTGAAGATTATAAACTAGCACAAGTCTCATAAGTGTTTAGTTTAAGAGTATTACATAGAAACACACCAGAACACATGAATCAATTATGCATTTTTATTCATTTACAATAAATGTTATCAAGTACATCAAGTTTTCTATCTTTTGCCCCCCATATCCATGTTTTATAGGTTTTGCCCCCCCTCAATAAAAAACCTTAGCTCCACCCCTAAATTTAGGCTAAGTTTAGAAGTGCTTAAAAATAAGTATTTACTCCAAAGCACTTATTTCCGGTCAGAACCACACCAATATGCACTTATTTGCATTTGGAAAATAAACCCAAAATAATGGATTATTTTGAGAAACCCACTTATTTGAGAAGCCCAAATTTTGGTTTTCACTTTTTAAGTGTTTATTCCATAAGTACTTTTTTCCTTTTTGGCTAATTTTGGTTTGCCATGTCAAAAATACCTATACTACCCGTGTTTATGCTAAGTGCTTATTTATTTTCTGGCTTATCTTTGTCTGCCATGTCATTTTGAAAATTTCTATACTATCCATGTTTAAAATAAATGTTTTTTTCACCAAAATTTTTAAACACTTATTTTTTTTCAAGTAAACACTCCCAAATTTAACCTTAATTTAATTGACCTGTATGGAACCCAAGAAAAGCATCTGATTTGTACAGATGTATCGACAATTACAAGTTTGAACATTGAAGGCAAGATTCTCTAGTGTTATGAAAGTATGACACTCTCATAGCACCATAACTTTGTGCCTGTACATAGAATAACGCCTTGTTTGTTTTGGGGTAAATAAGGGTAGATAAGTTGATCAACGGGAAAGTGGATCAATTTAATTGTGTTCGTTTTTTGTGCTATTGATGGCTCATGTAAATAATTTACTTGAGAGTATCAATTTTCCGAGAAACTAATGCCCTTGAGCGACTTGGGTAAGTAACTTATCATGCATGCATGCATTCGTAATAAGTAATTTGATTGTTTAGGCACGAAGCACACTTACCTAGTGCGGATCATATGTTTTATTCGAGCAAATTTTACTTATGAAATATTTATCTAGATAAATGCACTTAATGCTCATATATTTAAGTTCCAACTTATCCAATCAGAAAAAAGGCCATATGCGTTAGGATTAGGGTGGAAGGTTAAAGTGTTAAACAACTCGGATTGAATTAGGAGTTAGAATCGATTTTAATCCAACCAAACCCGGCCCAACTTGCACCCCAACCGCAATCAGCCAAAACTGACACTATGTCGTAGTTATTTGCGCTGAAAGAATATCATCCTTAGTTAATCATGAAAAGGCTCTTAAACGATTCTTCTCGTTTTCTCAGCGAAATTACATTTGATTCATATAGGAATCTAAATCGGAATTAGTTCAGACGGAAATCAGGTGGAATGGAAATAGGATTCGTCCAACCAAACGGTTGGTTGGAATCGGAATGTCCACTTCCAAACATTTATTCTCACGAGGCAAACGGGCCCTTAGTAAGAATTAGAATAGAGCAAAGAGTTGCTTGTGCTCAGGAAGCCCAAACTTCTTGAAATATGACGACCGAGTCCTCAGTCCTCACTCTCCAAGTGTCCCCAAGCTTCACCACGTTGCAGCAAGAGTTAGCCGCGCCAAGAACACGAAGTTTTCCGTGTTGCAGCTTGGCAGCGCCACCACCACGCCACCTCTTTTAAATTTTTATCTCCTTCTTTCATCTGCCTGTATATAATCTCCGCCCTCTCTTTTTCCCTTTTACAACAGACGAGAAAGAAAAGAGGAAGAAGGGTTCAAGGCTTCAAGCTATCATGGCATCGAGTGATCAACCTTCTGGTACTATCGCCTGCGACGCTCCGACGCCGGGGCAGCCGCTGACGATGGGGACGCAGGTGCTGGACGCGGGGGCCAAGATGATGCAAGGGATGAAGCCCATAAAGCACATACAGCAGCACGTTTGCACCTTCGCTATGTACAGCCACGACATGACTCGACAGATCGAGACTCACCACTTCGTCACTCGCCTCAACCAGGACTTCCTCCAGTGCGCCGTTTACGACTCCGATTGCTCCAGCGCTCGCCTCATCGGTAATCGATCCCTTTCTTCTCTTTTCTCCAGTTCTCTTCTCTTCTCTTCTCTTTATATTCTTTTCTTCATCTGGGAAAAATGTCGAGCAGGTGTGGAGTATATCGTATCGGATCGGATTTTCGAGGCTCTGCCACCGGAAGAGCAGCAGCTGTGGCACTCTCACGCTTATGAGGTCGATCGAACTTTTCAGTTTTCAGTTTTCTGTTTTTGATCTGGTGTATATAAGTTCATTATTCATTGATACTGATTAGCTGTTGGACGGCCCAGATCAAGGCGGGTCTGTGGGTGAATCCCCGGGTCCCAGAGATGATGCAGAAGGTGGAGCTCCAGAACCTGACCAAAACCTACGGCAAGTTTTGGTGCACGTGGCAAGTTGACAGGGGTAAGTAACAATCAATAAAGTACTGATAACGAGACACGTTGCAAATATCTGGTGGTGGGATTTTTGATTGGGTGAAACAGGAGACAGGCTTCCATTGGGTGCACCATCGCTGATGATGTCACCGCAGGCGGTGAAGCTGGCGATGGTGAAGCCGGAGCTGGTGCAGAAGAGAGATGAGAAATACAGTGTTTCGAGCGAAGGTCTGAAGAAGTCGAGGGTGGAGATCGAAGAGCCGGAGTGGATAAACCCGAATGCGGATTACTGGAGGAAGGTCCACAAGGGTTTCGCAATCGACATCGAAGAGACGGAGGTGAAAAGAATGGCTCCATTTCCATGAAAATGGAGGAAGGATCAATGAACAGAAAGCTCTGGAAGGAAATTCTGTTTTCTCCTGGTTGTTGTGTTGTTATTGTCTTTATCGTTCACCAGCTTTCATTTTAATAAAGCTTGCCCAAGGATTAGATTTGCTGAGGATTTCCCTGCGTTTGCATGAGGATTTCTCTCTGCGTACTGCGTGGGTTAAATTTGAGGTGTCAATGGACCGATCTTGTAGATTTGTTGGACCAGTCTAGACATTTGGATTAGATTTGGACCTGGTCCCTCCATGGATTTATATTTGGATCAGGACGGTTTGGGTTCGTCCTATCTGTAATATATCTGTAATGGACTCATATTAGACATTGGAACCCCAATTGACACCCCAAGGTAAGGTTAAATGAGTTTATTCTCTTTAATGTCAAAGCCCTATGGCCTCTATCGAAAGAGCTTCTTCCACAAGGAAAAATCTCGAATCCCCATTATCAAAGAGATTTGTATTGAAATACATCAAAAAGCTACAAATACCTATATCACCCACCCAGAAATACCCAGAATTCGGGTTGGCAGAATTCTAATTCATATGCCAATTTCCAATTCATACAGGTAGGGGGTGTTTGGTACAGGCATCATTCTGGGCCGATCAATATAGAAATATGTATTTCTATTCTGGGCCGATCAATACAGAAATATATGTATTGACACGTCGATGTTTTAAATAGAAATAGCGATCTGTATTGTCAACACGAATTTCACAATTTGTATTGATCAACACGCAGGACGCAGCACTATTGTAACAAACACCCCCGAATTTTTCCCCCCACATACACACCTTTGCCGAATCTAGAATGCTTGTGCAGTTGCACTAAGTGGGTGTTTGGTACAGCAGAGAAATGTGTTTCCAAAAATGGATCAATTTAATTAAAAAAAAAAGTTTTCAAAACATTTTAAATAGAAAAATCTCTCATAAATTTCTATTCATCAACAACCCAGAAGGCTACATGCCACTGTATCAAACACCTAGATATTCAGGGTTCATAACTTTCCATGCATCATATCGATCCGTAAGACTTTATTTGATTTTCTACTGCACAGAGCATATGGATATTATGTTGTTTGATTAAAAATTTTGTTTCTGGACAAGATTTGATCAACTGATTTCTTGGAATCAGGATGAGAACATTCAAGTAAATTTTCTAATTTCTTCAAAGTTTTATGTTTTAAATTTGTTTTAATTTTCTGAAATCAAAGATCAAATATATGGTACCTTGCAATGAATTGGGAACTTCAAACTTCTTTCTTTCTTTGTTTCTTAAGAAACCCATGAAATGAATTGGGAACTTCAAACTTGAGTTGACAGATAACACAAAATCCGGGAGGTTGCTGTTTCCATAGCTTCAAACCTACCTTGCAATGCGAAAAGCCCAAGCCAATTTCACTAAACATAACTTTTAAGCTGTCCATATGGATCCCATCTCATAAAGCCAGAAGCTGTGTGGAATCACTCCCAAACAGGCAATATATATATATATCACATTTGCAATTGATATTAACGAAAATCTTGCGAAAAGAGGGGGTGGTGAAGGGTGATAGTTGGATGGCAATTTTCAATCCAACCCACACATTTATTAGTGGGTTGGAAGTCAAATTACAAGTGGTTAGTGGATTGGTTAACCCAGAGAGTGATCATTAATTTAATAGATCATGATTAACCACTGGATATCCATTAGCAAGCTAGAGTAATGTTAGTGTATAATGTACATTAGCAACTGCTAGCTAGCTAGTGTTCAACAAAGATAAAGTATGCAGAATACAATTCGGAGGTTCCTACAGGTTTGTTTTGATTTTTGAGGCAGATCTAGAACCTACCTCGGAGAGAGTATGAACAATCGAATTTAGATCTCTTTGATGAAAATAATACTGTAGATAAAACAAACAAAGGAAGTTCCAACCATCCATGAGGAGTGTATTGATGAAAGTTAAGGATGGTCTCTGTGTTACTTACTACCTCTGCATTGCCACATCCTTGAGATGATGAGAAGCGCTGCCATTAAGGCCGATATATATCATATCAATGGCTTATCTATACTTATCAGCCCATATCAACCAGTATCGCCGATACTGCTGATGGCTTACCGCTTTCAAAAAAAAATAAAACTTAAAAACAGTATGACACAAGCCGATATGCCCCTGTTTATATTGGACTGTAATGGATTTATATTGGACTGCAGATTGGACGATCCAATAAGACGTATTGAATTGGATTGGACCTGTCCAGACTTAATATGGTCCAAAGTATTTATCAGATTGGATGACCCAATCCATCTATAATTGACCCATATTGACCAAGCCAGGTTGGACCAATATCCAGTCCATTGACAGCCCTATAGGTAAGCATAGGCTCTACAGATAGTAACAACATAGTCAAAAGCTTTGTTCTCAAAAATTAGGCCATTCCTAGACTTCCAGGTGTGCCATACGACACATGCAATTTTAGCAAAACATGAGTGATTACCAATGCTTAGAGCTGCTCAATTTTAGCCAATTGATAATCTAGTCCTTTTAAGCTTATAAGTGAATCAGAGATTTTAGAGAGAACTTCGAGTCCAGTGCACGAGGCTCTCACCAATGCAAGGTGTGGGGTTAGAGTGATGTATACATCCCTACCCCCTACACATATAGAGAGGTTGTTTTCAAGATTTAAACTTTGATCACCCAAATTACAATGGAGTAATGGAACTGTTGTGCTTGCTCCTTACAAACATACCTCACATTAACCTTACAGCACATCCAAATTAAAATTTATATTCTGGGTGGGATGGATTTAGCACTCCATACATTTCCAAAATCCACATTCTACAACATTACAGGGGGCCCCATGCATGGGAACTAGCTCATGGTAGGCTGATTTTGAGAACATACCATTGGGTTTCAGTACCAAGCATAATTTGTCAGCAACTAGCGGCAGATGTCGTTGAATGGGAATATGGTTGATCGATTATGTCAACCATAGCATCACCAAAATACCGGAATAGGAGAGGAGAGCTCCATTGCAAACGTGCAGCGCCATTTTGGTAGCGCTGTCAATGGGTTGAGTCTAGGTAGAATCAATATTAAATCGATTATTAATTAGAACAAAATCATAAATCTAAAATCATCCTAGTTAATAGTTGGGCCTATTGGGTCCACCTGATTATACTGAAAACTATATTTATTTATTTAAATAATAACATAAAATTTAAATTTTGAAACTATAACATCGATAAAAATGATAGAAAATACCAAGGTCATGTTCGGGAGTGTTTGTGTTAAAAAGAAGCGCTTATTGAATAAGTGGTTATTTGCATTTAGCACCCACCACTTGAAAAAATGAGTACTTATTTCATATTGGGCATTTGGTGGTCTTTCTCCAATAAACACTTAAATGAGCACTTGTGACTCTTGTGTCCTTTATTTTCTTTCAAATTTCAAAATATTGAGTTCAAAGTGAATGAAAAAAAGTACTTTTATAAAAGTTCTTTTGTAAAAGTACTTTCATAAAAATGCTTTTGTAAATGTAGTTTTTATAAAATTACTTTTATAAAAATGCTTTTGTAAATTGCTTTCAAAAAAGGGTATAATTGGTATTCTAAAAATTTATAGGGGACAATTCTGAAAGAAAACTTTGAATAAGTGCTCATTGTATGAGCACTTAAAAAATACTAGAAATTTGGGCTTAAAAAATAAGCACGTGTTTCGGGCTTATTTCCCAAACACCAATAAGTGCTTAATGGTGTGGTCCCCGCCCAAATAAGCACTCATTTCAAATAAGTACTTATTTTTAAGTACTCCCAAACATGCCTAAATTATTTATATATTAATAAATTAAACATTTTTAATTAATACTAACTTATTTATTGTCTAACAAATTTACTATTTCAAGCATAAAACATGATAAACATTATAAGAAATTTGAGAAATTATTATATATATTTAATAAAGTAATTGGTTCCAAGTCTGAATTAGCTTGGAATAGACAAGAAATGGACTCAATTATTAATCGAGACAAATCATGGAACCAGAACCATTATAGTCGGTTTGGTCGATTCGGGTCCACCCAAGCCATGACAGCTCTAGATTTTCATTCAAGATCTACTCTTGACACTCTGGTTTGGACCTAGCACCAATGGAATCCAAGGGTCTTTGAAGGGGCTTGAATTGAATCACCATCTATAAGCACTGGACTTAGCAAAAACCTCCTAGAAGTTGTGACTATTTGCAGAGAGTTGAGACCAAAGAGAAGTAACATTCATAGCAGCCTCCAACTTATTTTGGCCAGGAAAGCTTTATTAACAAAATGGAAGTTTCTAATGCTAGGCTTTGAGTACCTTGGGTTTTTGAAATTCCAACCATGCTCGTAGAAAGATTTGGGAGCCAAAGTTATCAACTCCAAATAAGTGAATGGACCTCTTGGCAAGATAGATGAAGGGATATAACCATGGTTCACATGTAATAAGTAGGGATGGAAGAAAGAGTGGCTTTGATAAGCATGGTTCACCCAACGGGTGATAGACATTTTCTTTCCATCTCTAGTTTATATTTTGACCTTTAGGCTCAGTTTGGAGGAAGTATAAATACAAATATGTACAGTATAAATACATACAAAATACAAGGTTTTGTATTCTACAAATTTGTATTTATACTCCTTTCAAACTGAGCCCTATGTTATCAAATTTGGCAATGAGGGTAAATCGGAAACATTGGAACTGTACAAAAAGATGTCAAAAGGCCTTGGGGTGTGGTTCTTGTTAAGTTAGGTGAGATGAAAGTAAATAACAAGAATAATAGAGTGTGTAAGAGAGATACCTACTATTTCCTACCTTATTTATAATTGATACGCCATTAAAGGGCTTTGAAACGGGTCCTCACATCAGCTCGCAATGACTAATGGCTCCATTTAGAATAGGGACCATATGGCTGAGCATTACTTTGACATTTAATGACCCAATAGGCCCAGATTGGAATGGTCAGAGGGAGGTTGTCATAAAGCCTAAGGGTGACATCTCGCAATTGCCCTCTAAGGGCTGTGAAAGGACGAGGCCACCCTCCAATGTTGCCACATGTCACAAGGCAATTGGGTCAAAGTGTTTGGCTATATCAGACCGTATTGCCAATAAAAGAGCAAATGCTAGATGATCTTCTAGAGGAGAACAAAGGATTTCCCCTTCATTGTGTGCAACAACTCCAGGAAATCGAGTAGTTATCTACTATTTGTCCAGCAATGAAAAGCTGTTTGATTTTGTGAGATGATCTTGTGCATTAGTGGCCGCAACTGATTTTCTAGAATCTTTATGATGAATTTGTAGTTGACTTACAAAAGCCAATGGGACGCAATAAGTCAGTAGGCAACTCTAGAGGTGTGTTCTTTAGTATCAGAGCTAGGAATTTATGGTTCAAAGAGTGGTGAAACTGTTTCTCTTGAATCACCTCCCACCCAGATTGAAAGAAAATTGTTGGGAGTCCATTAGGCCTCTTGAATCTCCTCAAGTTAACTTTTAAGTCTCAAGAGTTGGCTAGACAATAGCAAAGAGAAAAGCGAAGAAAATGATCACCCTTTAGTCTTTGGGTTGAGATCTCTCTTCTGTATTTAAAGTATAGTATATGTACCATGGTTTTCAAAACCAGACTGGACAGTTGGACTGGAAAACCGGGAATCGGTCAGATGACGGGTTCCGTTTCCCCCCCAAAACTAAATTTTTTCAAAAAATACGTTGTTTTTGGTCAGCAAATCGTTGAACTGGGCAGTTAATCGTTCGAACGATTTTGACCATTTTTTATTTTTATTTTTGTCAAAACGGGCTGTTCATTTGATTCGAACGATCGGACCGTTCGACCCAATAACCAGACCCCTGACCAGTTCGGTCTCCAGGTCAGTTTTAAAAACCATGATGTGTACAATTGTAGGATAAGAGATATACAATGTCATGGCCATCTCTAACTCCAAAAGAAACCTGAAGTAGTAGGATGAAAACAATATGCATGGGTCGGTTCATGGGCTCTCTGACGCTAATGCTATCAGCACCCTTCGATTGAGCTGGACGGGGTGGCACCAATGTTCAGGTTGGCAAGAAGTCGATGAAGGCGAGGAGAGAGACCTTTAATCAATAGGTTCTCAAGTTCTGTACTGGAAATAAATCGAACAACTTCAATGTATTTGATTCTTACATGAAAAACTGGGCTCAACGTGAAGGAAACGACAGAAATATTATCACACCAAATGACCAGATTAGATAATATAGGAATATTTAATCCTACATATTCCATGTCTATACTAGCAGAACAATGGTTAGATGAGCAGACTAGGACTGGTTGTTTTTTAGCAGACAAGAGATTGAATTACAGCCGAATAACACATGCACAACAAAAAAATAAAAAAAGGCATTGATGGAGCACTGATCAAGTAAACAACCGGCTCAATCAACATCATAATAAGGAGTGAAGTGAAGTGACCCGGATGAAGGTCAATCCCAAAAGAGATGGCATTAGCGTTAGAGAGCCCATGATGACCCGGATAAAGGTCAGCGTTCTGATACGGTGGGCAGGTGGGAAGTTTATGATTTTGCTAATGCCCATGATTCGGCTTACTACCAAGTGTTGATTGATGATGGATCAACAAAGAGGTCCTCTGATAAGGAAATTTCTTCACAAATCAACAAAGTCATGCAGTTCTTCACAAATCTGCATCTGCTGATTACCATTTTAGCAGGATCCAACCCAATAGGAATGCACCGTTGAGCATGTAAATACAGGCCATCTGTACTGTATTTATGCGGCAATTTATACTTGCATGCTTGGAGGTGAATTCCTATTGGGGATAGATCTGTTAATAGGCGACCAACAGATCCATGTAAAGACTATGAAAATAACAGATCAAATCAGATATGCCTAGATCGAAATTTGATTAATTAGTATTTAGATTTTTATCAAATATTATCCCCCAATTAGATCACATTCAATAGTGAAAATCATCAATAAATTAAGTTAAAAAAAAAAAGTAAAAAATGATTCTAACCCAGTTCTTGTTTTTTGGTTCATTGGGCTTATACAACGGGGTACCCCATCCTCCATATCCATAAACCCCCCAAACCCTAACGGCAGCAGGATTCTATCCAGTCTCTGTTAAAACAAACCAGCAATCCTACCAACTGGCCGGCCCACCCATCAGTTGGTTAAAAAATGCCCAAAGGTCCAGTTGTCAGGTCCATATCCAGTCTACTCCTTAGCAGGGAGTGATATTGGGTAATGGCTTTTTTTTTCATATATATAGTGGAACATTTACAAGATTAAAACCTATAGTTTCCACAAAAAGAAAGGCACCTATGACTCTTTTCAAACGAGATTGTTCATAGAAAAATAATTTTATACTTGAATTTTATGGGAGCAGATTGAAATGGACCCATTCAATCCAAATAGAAACTGATCCAATTCGGATCACCTTTATCAGATCAAATTCGAATTTTGGACAAATGAATACCATTTTTAGCCCTAAACTGTAGGCAAATCATTTGGTCAGTAAAAAAGTTCAGAATAAGAAGTAAATAATGAAAAAAAAAAGCATTCAATTATTAGAAACCAAATATAACCAGATAACTTGTGGTCAGATACGTATAATAATTACACAAAAAGAACCATAATAACCTAGGAAAGATTTAAAAAAAAAAAGTACCTACTGATCTAGAAACATAGCCTTGATAAGGTGATCCTAATGCCCTAAAAAGTAAAAACATCAGGAAGAAGTAAAAAATAGATACAAAATTTATACAGCACTTGACTTTCCAAGAACCTCTCCAGCTCTCCTGCAAGAACAGTTCTGCAATTAGTACAGCCTTCTACGTTTCAAGATGGCAGCATTTAGTTGATATTGATACAAGTTTTGAACAGACAAGGAGCATATATCTGGAACAGAAGCTGCACAATCAGATGGTGGATTCCGCAAGTTCTTTGGCCAGTTAAGCCCTGAGGCTGTGGGTGGTGATGGCATCTGTGGCACCATCCACGACATCTCTGGCACCTGACCCAAGCACTCATCAACATCCAACTCTTCATCTGCCGCTCGTAACATTGGGGACCAATCAGAATCTTCCTGCCGTCCGCTATCAGCCTAGAAATAATTGTCACAGGAAAAAAAATAAGAACAGAGATGGAAATAGATGAATTACCAGCCAGATGACTAGGTGAAGACTATTATAGGATAAAAGGAATTTCTATCATCCACCTGGAAGACTATTGAACCAGGATACATAATACCATAGAAGTAATATAAACCTAGGTTATACAAATTTACCAGATCCATAGCTAGAAAACAAAAGAAAGATAAGATGCCACAATAGGACTACAATTTTCCCAAGAAATACATTTCTTAATGTTTTATCAGCAAATATAAGGGAGGGGTGCTCATAAAAAACTGAACTGAACCAAATAATCCAGTTAACTGAACCAATTGGTTGGGCTTTTGTTCGGTATTTTTGAAAAATTGAAGGACCAGTTCAATTTTCTGTTAACCAAACCTAAAATGCTACTGAAAGTGCACCACTTTTAAGAAGGAAAGGGTACATGCAGCTCTCATACTCTTTAACGGTCTTTAATACTTGGCTTAGAATAGATCCTTGAAATGAGGCTTCTTGGTGGAGATCCTCAAAAATGACAACAATATAATATGCTAAAGAGTATTGAAAACTACAAATTTCAAAAAACATAGGCAGAAGCAGGGCAGCCAACCATGATTGCAGAGGTGAATATCCTTCTATCCAGGGCGGTTCCTTTGGTCATTCACCTCTAAGCTTCTACTCCGAATTAACATAGTGAAGCAGCTAAAGAAATTGGCAAGGTCAAAAGAATCACCAACTTTCTTCAACTATAAAGTATATGTTTAGGAAAGGTAGTCATTTAAAGGAATAATCCCATGTTGAACTGTGTTTTTTATTACCAACCACCAGATAACAACAGCCAAAAGAAACAGTAAAGATAGTATAGGAATTACAGGCAACATAGTTTCAAAAAGAGTGGGATTCTCCTAGTTCAGATTTTTTGGATGATTATTCTCCTACTTTTTGTTTACGTCATGTCCACAAATGAATGCACAATAATAGAATATAGGAGCATGCAATGGCGTTCTACCACAAAAGTCTTATTTATTTCAAATTGTTGGTTTATATGTTTGCATTGCAATAGAAAAAAAAAAAAGGAGAGATTGTCGGAAGACATTGCCAAAAAAAAAAAAACAAATCATGTTTGTATGTGTAGGTTAAGGTGCAAAGCACACATTAAAAAATAACGTTTTTTTTTTCATCACATCAATGTGAAAGGAGAAAAGTTCATTTTGGTGGAGTACAAAATACCTTGGAAGATGTGTGGTCCATGAACCCATAATTTTGACTTAATTCTGTGAACCCAAAAAACTCATCCAAAGGCCATTGTGGGGTACTTCCACTCATAGGTCCCCCAGAAAATGACATTGTACTTGTTGGTAGACTCCCAACTCCACAAACCAGGCTTGACAATGATCCACTATTTTCACCAGCCATTTGTGGTGAGATATGCCTTCTAGGCTCTGGTCTAGATATTGTTCCTATATTTCTAGACACCATTCCAGCACTTGAAGGCTCAAGTCTAGATATTATTCTTTCATTTCTAGGCACCACTCCAGCACTCATAGGCTCAGGTCTACATTCTGTTCCTGGATTTCTAGATACCACCCCAACATCTCTACCAGCAGGGTTCAATTTCTCTTTGGTAGAAGATGCAACTGGTTCTTTAGATTCAAGCCCTACTTTTACTCCTGTCAACAGGAACCTCTGATGCCCTGACACATAGTTGTTTGCAGTGTGTATGGCAACATCACATTTCCTACAGAGTAAAGCTCGATCTTCTAGACAAAAGAAATAGCCAACAGTTTCCTGCAAAAGTGGATAAATTTTGGGTTAGCTATTTGATAGTAAAAACACAGACAAGTATATAAAAACTTACAAAATGGTGGACATACATCATAAGTCTCAAAAAAAAAATGTAGATTGAGATGAGCTAACCAAACCATTACCTAATGTTGGTCATGGCTATCAGACATCAGTGTCAAGGGAGGGGTAGAGTAGACTAGATTGGGCATAATTCTTGGATTTTTTTTGGCACAAAATGGCTGCTCTCAGACTTAAATCTGCAATGACTCCTAGTTAAGCAAAGTATAACTATGGTCAGCTAAGTAATTGTCCTTTAAACATAAAATGGGTGGCAGGTGTTCCAAAGAATCATTAACCAACATCTTGCCCTTGGTCAGATGGACAATGGCCAGGCTTGATTTAGGCCTAGGGAAAGGTTCCTTTTTTTGCCCTTGTCAATTTGGTATCACCTCAGTGAAATGCGGTCAATAGAAAGGTGCTTCTTTTTCCTCTAGAATTTCCTGTAGTAGAGTAAGATTAGCCAGATAAAGCTTCAAATCATTAAATATAGTTCTCAGGTTCTCATAAGTGGGTATATGCTAATTCTCTAAGAAACTGGAAATTTCAGCATATCTCCTCATTGACTGATGGTAAACGGCAAGATTATTATCAGTATTGGAATTTGACATTGCAATGGAAAAAAAAAATGGTAAAAACAGAAAGTGTTGAAAAAATTGCACTTGGAAAAGCATATTTTATGCAGAACCAAAGAAAATGGCAGTTTAAAGGGCGGATTCCACTACCTATTTTTTCATCCATGGGTAAATTCTGCCACCTAATTGGATCCAAAGTCCAAATCCTGTTTTTTGGAGGGTTCTCATCCTAGAACGAGGGATTTCAAGGTCCATTTACAGACTTCATTAAAAACACATCCTAAGGATGTAAAGACTTGTTAGAAACTAAATGTAAAGCAAAAATGCTGATTTTACCATCTTCTCAGGTTATATTGAGATGTATTCTACATCTTATCTCCTACTGCAACTTCAGTACGAATATCATAATTTACACAAGAAAAAAAAATCACAACAAAATATATCCTATCTTGTGACGATGTCAACTTCCCAGGCTATTAAGGTCATACTAAACTGTTCCACTTCCTCTATACTTCTAAAAGGGCAGCCCAGTGCACAAGGCACCCGCCAATGCAGGGCGCCAGGGCCTGGGGAGGGACAGATGTACACAGCCTTACCCCTGCACATACAGAGAGGCTGTTTCCAAGATTTGAACCCTGGCCACCCAGGTCACAATGGAGCAACCAACCATTGTTCCAGGGATCACCTTCTGCTTCCTCTATAACTTCTGCTATCTAATAATCAAGTGTGAAGATCACATAGGGTTTCCAATTTATCAGAGATCCCCAACTACCATCTGAAATTCAACCTAGCAAAGTACAAAATGTGTTATATAGATTCTCAGTTTAGTAGCAGCCACTAGTAACCTTGAAGAAATGAAAAATACACAGGTTATAAAACACTGGAAAAATGCTGGAAAGTCCCCTTCAATTCTTTTGGTGAACATCCTTTTCTGACTGGTAAAGAAAAAGAGAATAAGCTATTTAGTAAAGTGTGAAGTGTGTCCATATGTGTGGGGTGGGGGTGGGGGGACTTCTACCCCCGTCATTGGATCAAATCTCATCTCCAAATCTTCACCTTGTGAAAATTTGATATTGCAAGAGCTCCTGTCCTCTTGTTTAGAGGTTTATTAGCATTTGAATTTATTTTATCAAGCACAAAAAATTCATATTTAATATTAAAAAACAATAACTACTCTAATCTAAGTAGTAATTCCATAACTCACTAATACAAAACTCACAATAAAACCTGAAAATCCTAACGAAACCAAAGAAAAAAGAGAAACATAAACAGAAAGCATAATAACAACATCCAAATAGATTATTTTGAGCAAATCCCCTCCCAACATAAAGTCTGAAACTGAGAGTTAAACAAAACCAAAATTACATCTCATCCAATAAACCTCACTATAGCAAGTCTCCTTTTTTTTGGAAAAGAAAAAACGGAGAGATCACCAAATCAATCTGCTACAAGAACGCTTCAGATGTAATCATACAAATCAAAATTAAAGAAGAAAGAAAAAAAAAAAGAAACAGAATTAAAATCAATTCAAGCACCCAGAAATCACTGAGAACCAACCATAGAAAAAAGGTTCCAATCAAAACCCATTTCACAAACCAATAAACTGATGCCTTAGACCACCCATCTCACCTGGCATATATCGCATTTCGGCATTTGCGACGACGAATTCGACAGAGGAACCCTCTGATGCTTGCTAGCAAGCTTGTTCGCCGCATGAACCTTCTCGTCACACGCCCAACACAAAGCAGCGTCGTCTGCGCAGCAGAGCACACTGGCCTCCGCCGCCTCACAAGCATTACACTGGATCTTCATCCTTCCTCTCCTCCCCAACAAACCCAAGTCAATTCGAAAGCCGATTGTTTTTCCTCCGGTCAGATGACTTTTAGATTAGAACCCAACAACCCCTCTCAAATCCCTCACCGCTGCTCCAGCAATCAGTACTACACCTTCTCCTCTAACCTTCTGTGCAAGAAGCAGGAGCTCGAGCTCGTGCTCGTCCCATGAGGCGTTTCCAACTCCGCAGAAACGTGACAGCCTTCTTTATTTGTAAGCGTTGGCAGTTCGCAGTTCGTACAGCACGGGAACCACTTCGGCACTTCTGTCGCCGCTGGTACGACGGTCCAAACAACACCTAAAACAAACCACGACAGCCGAAGTCGCGAGTCTCCCTCACTCGCGTTAAACGACGCCATCTTCCGGTGGGCCCCACCAAGCTCCCCTCCTACAACCGCGCGTGGCGCGTGCCAGTCAATTAAAGTACTCTCTCTCCGGAAGGAAGCGGGATAATGCATACGGGTTCATGCACGAAGAAAATTCGCGGTTTTATTGTTTTTCGGGAATATTTTAATGGGCGATATTTTTCATTTCTTGTCCTGGACCTGGAGTTGATTGCAGAGGTGGGCCACCGACCCATCACCGTCCGATCGGGTGAGAGCCCATGGGAACCACAACTTTGGGCCGGTACGGACAAATATTATTTTATCCGCTTTTCCTGCGGAAAATATCTTCCTCGTAGAAGAAGAGGGCGGAGATGTCAGCATTCCACCACGTGACTGCTTTATCGGCCATACGTTTTATCCGATGATCACGCCCATCCGTGTGGGTCCCGCCACCACAGATTATCATCCGGAGATTCTCGTTTTGATTATTATTTTAATCCTTTTCCTTGGTAGTGGCGGGACCCGCAAGTGCGGACGGAGCATCCGCCCGAGAAGAGGAAACTGCTGACGGTCGGGTGAGATTCGTCGGTTTCGGGCAATATCACTTCCACGTTCTTTCTCTTTCTGAGTTGCCTCGGAATTCTGCTCGAGGATTTGGATATCCTTAAAGAGGGGAAAAACACGTGTGATAATGTTACAGGTGGACCGGGGTTGGCCGTGTATTGAGCCCTTAGATGCAGGCCGGGCCCAATTTATAGCTTTTATTTTCCGTAAATAACTCCCTCTTCTAACAGTCAACGGGATTTTTGGATTGCTTCGGCCCTACGAGTTCGAGTCTCGATCTCCAGCCGACGAAAATCCTGCTCACGTTTATCGCAATCACACATGGAGAACATCTTATTCTCTGGCATTATGGAGGAGGAGATGTTTCTAATTCATAGAGATAGTGTATTGTGGGAAGACGTGGGCAGGGTCCTGTTGGACAGGAGATTCAGACTGTCGGAATTCTGCTATAGCGAGAATTTGCTTAAAGGAGGGAAAAACACGTGTAATAATTTTATGAGTGGACCGGAGTTGATCGTGTATTAAGCCCATAGATGCAGATCGGGCACAATATCTCGCTTTTATTTTGTGTAAATTAAGATTGTTCATCAAATCGATGAAACCGATCAAACCGATTAACCATTAATTAAAGTTGATCAATTTTTAAGTATTTTCAGTTGGGTTCGGTTTAGTCGTTATACTAAATCAGTTGGGTCGGCTTCAATTTGGTTGTGTGTAAATTGACCAAAACTGACCCAATTATATATGAAAGAGTGAACATTTTTCCATATTTTATATTATAAATTTAATGTTTTAATAATATTACTATAATTTTTAAATTTTAAATTTATTGTTTGAACCAATCGATCAAAATGAAAACTGACCCAAAGTGATACAACATAAGTTGGTCGGTTTTCACAATTGGTCGGACGGTTTTGGTGACCAATTTCTCAACCAAACCAAGTTAATTCAGTTGGCCAAACAACCTGCAACCGAACTGATGATGCACAATCTAGCAGCTGCTAGAAGACAGCTCGAATGCCGAGCTGACGAATCAAACCGACCCATGAACACCCTTATCATAAACAACTCCCACTTCTTACGAGTGATGAGATCTATTACAAGTAAAAACTCTACACAACTCTAAAAGCAAGCGCATCCAGCAACACATTGGGAATATCAGCCCATAATTCCCAATATGCGGTTGGATTTCAATGCTTTGAGAATGTTTATAGAGTTCTTGCTAACGGAGAATTTTTTCATGAATTTAACACACATACGCAAGAGATATTCTCAATATATGGTTAGATTCTATGTGAGTAGAGTTTTTACTTGCACAAGATTTGGGTTCTTGCAACAAGTTACAGGGGCCTTGACTGTTTTTCTACGTTCAATACGAATGCAAATACTCACTGAAATTTACACTCAAATTCAATTTTATAGGGATTTAGAAAAGGATAAAATTCTTAAACTATCCTTATGGTTTAGTAAATTGACCAAGTATATCCCTATTATTTGACTATTGTCTAATACTATCCCTATTATTTTTAACAATTGACTAACTCTACCCATATCCTTAGCATCCATTAATATTTTGTCAAAACCCAAAAACACATAACACCACATGACGTTTAAATTGTTTTAAAACCCAATATTACTCTCGTCTCATTCCTCTTGACCCGGCACCCCCTTCCTCCTCCAACCCCTCTCTCTCTCCCCTCTATCTTCCTCCAACCGTCTCTGTCAGCACCATATCAGCAGTAGCAACTGCATCTCTGCCAAGGTAGATGTGATCTGCAACAATGGAGCATTGTTGTCAAAACCCGCCTTTGGGATTGGGGGGTGAGGGCCGTGAAACCACTCTCCGACATCATCAAAATCTGCCTTTGGCCACTCATCCAAGCTGCAACGACCAATCGGCAATGGCTAAAAGGGGAACAAACAAGCCCGAGCCTTACTATTCTGTTGAAGTGTTGAACTCGCGGAATAAGAGGAACAGGAAATTGCCGCACCTGTCCATTGTTGTCAATGTGGTGTGGTTCTACACAATCTTTTCCACCATCTAAATGTCCAACCACCAGCCAAGAAGACTAGGACATAGACGTCCACAATGTTTTGTGGCTACCAAAAATCCGCTACTGCCCCCAATAACTGGCAGCATCCTCCTCCCCTACCATGCCCATTGCAAATTATCAATTTAGAAGCCCCACCAAATTCGAACCTAAAATCCTAATTTTGTCTATCATGAATCATTTCTCGACATTGCAATTTGATCATGATGGTGTACGATTTGGATGCTCCTAGATATAAGGCAGTTTGGACACTTGTTGCCAAGTAGATCGCTCGAACTGCAAAAAAGGAGGACCAGAGAATTCGAGGTGGCTAACCCAGCGAAGTCACTTCGATGCTTAAGTTAGTAACTGTAATATGCGAGCTGAGAGCTTAAGAAATAGTAGAGCTAGGATGCACTTAATCATGCATACCCCCTGTGTCATTGGGGTTGGTGCTTTATATAGGCATTGTTTGGTGTAGGCCTCACGCACTGCATCCAAGATTTCCGGGAAGTTGTGCCTAACCGGTATGAGATCCCTAGAGGTAACCGTCACGCACGTTGACCACCCTCCGAAACACTCGGTACATGGGCCAACTTCCGAGCAACTTGAGAGTGTTTGGATATGCATACCGAATTTGTCGACAAGCATAACTCGCAGGTCGCCTTCTGGACCTCAGCCAGGTCAGCAAGCCCTTGAGGGAGGTTGCTCCTCGCGCTGATGTCACATCAACCAGTAACGAGGTGCTAAAGGTCAGCCCTAGATGAGGTGCTCCTAGTCGCCCTAAATCATCGCTTAGGTGGTGTCCATGTGTCATCTAGCTGTTCCAAGATGCCATGTGTCACGATGTGACTTGAGGGCTAAATCCGCCCTCATCAATTGCCCCCCACTCCCGAGCTGAGAGCAGCTCAGCGAAGGGAGTAGATCGTTCCTTTTGGCCCAAAATAATCGTTTGATGAGCTCATAGTCGTAAGCGTTGGTCCAATTCGCTTCTTAGGTCGGAAGAGTTTGAGTTTTTGCAACCTTACACAAGACCTAGCCGTCTTGATTTTCGAGGCGTGAGAGTGAATTCATCTGCTCGATGAGAGGTGGAGCAGGTACCCAAGGGACATCTACCTTATTAGGGATGTGACCATCAAGGGGTTCTGCAATCCGGTTAAGTACCTCAAAGGCGAAGCTCATCATGCCATCCTTAAGAAGGGGTTCTAACTATGTGATTGTTTTATTAGGTCGCTCCACCTAGGTAGACTTTGAGCAGTGTCACTCGAACTGGTTCTGAAAAGAGTAGCCAGTGAGTTCGATGTGGAGCCTGAAACCGAAGTGAAGAGATCGACCAAGTTTGCATCTGTTATGGTGCTGAGAGCGAACTAGTCTTTCCTTTGTTCTCTTAATCGTGTTGAATGCAAACTATTTTTTATTTCGCCTATGCAAAAGAGGCGGCTGGGTCTTATGTGGTGTCGAGGTCTTTTATTAGCTCGGCACCCTAGCCCTTAGGCTCTAGGAGTGACTCGCGGTCCACTCTCCTTATCCTTGATTTTTCCCATGCCGAAGAGGCGATTGGGTCTCATGTGGTGCCGAGGTCTTTTATCAGCACGACACCTTAGAACTTAGGATCTGGGAGTGACTCGTGATCCACTCTCATTATCCTTGATTTTGCCCATGCCGAAAAGGCGATTGGGTCTTAAGTTGTCCATGTCGAAGAGGCGATTGGGTCTTAAGTTGTCCATGCCAAAGAGGTGACTGGGTCTTACTCATGTTTAGTGTCGAGGTCACTGTTTGTTCGACGCCGTGGCCCTTGGGCTCTGGGAGCGACTCATAGTCCACTCCCCATAATACTATTTAGCTGACATGCGGCCTGACCTCTCCGCCTAAGCGGGTGGTCATTCTGTAGTAACTTCTCATATAGCTGCTTCTACATCATCCCGTGGGATTATCTTCTTGGGTGAGTGTTTGCAAGACCACAACATACATGTTCTGCCCCCCCTGTGAGGGTTGTTGATACATAAAGTTGTTATCGGCGTGAGTCAGCAGTTCAAGGCCATGGCTGCAATACATCATCCTCGTAGTGATGCCAGTCATCCACTCCTACAAGAAGCCACTAGGAGGTCGTCCAGAGAGGGCAGCACTACTGACTTTAGGTCGCTAGCTCGCATGGTAGCCTTGGAAGGCTCGACCTGCAAGGGTGTCCCTGCAGTCCGTTGGCTGCCGACCCCTACGGGAGCCACAAAAAGCTCGACTTGTAGAGGCAACCTCAAGAAACGAGGCGGATGAGGCCTTATCCTAGCTGACTGATGTTGAGGATGAGTTGAGGTCATTCTGTTGCTGCCTAGATCGGGCTTCTCCCATGCTTAGATCTGGAAACTCATGCTTCATCTCATAGAACTGCCATGCTTCAATCCCGGCAGGAACCACTAATGGCTCTACCGTGGGGAGAGGGGTGTTCATGCATGGTACCGGAGTATTTATTTGGGGCACTGGGAATGCTGGGTTTGGCATGAACTTGTTTGATTGTCATAGGGGAGTTCTCAAGGTTCATCACAGATGTTCTTGCCCCCCCCCCCCCCCCCGCAGTAATTGATATCCGTTCTGGATGTTGGTGCTGCTCAAAAATGCTTTTTAGTTAATAAAAAAAAAGAAATTAAAGAGTGAGAACTTAAATTTTAGAAGGTGAGATCTTAGCTTTTTGAAAGATGAGGACTTAGCTTTTTAGAAGGTGAGAGCTTCTTGTAGCGTTTCCCACATACAACGCCAATTGATGGTGCACGATCTAGATGCTCCTAGCTGTAAGGCAACTCGGACGTCTGTTGCCAAGTAGATCGCTCGAACTACAAAAAAGGAGGATTAGAGAACCTGGGGTGGCTTTATATAGGCATTGTTTGGTGTGGGCCTCATGCACCACATCCGAGATTTTCAAGAGGTCGTGCCTAACCAGTCCGAGATCCCCGGAGGTAACCATCACGCACCTTGACCATCCTCTGGAACACTCGGTGTGTGGGCCAACTTCCGAGGAACTTGGGAGTGTTTGGATATGCATACCGAATTTGTCGGCAAGCACAACTTGCAGGTCGCCTCCTGAACTTCATCTAGATCAGCAAGCCCTTGAGGGAGGTCGCTCCTTGCGTCGAGGTCACATCGACTAGTGACGAGGTGCTAAAGGTCAACCCTAGACGAGGTGCTCCTATCTAGCCTAAGTTGTGGTTAAAGTCGCTACGTCGGAGTGAAGATCAACCGTGATCTGGGACTCCAAATCATTTTTTAGGTGGTGTCCATGTTTCATCCAACTGTTCCAAGATGACATGTGTCACGATATGACTAGAGGGCCAAATCTGCCATTTCTGAAACATAAGGGTAGTTTAAGAAATTTACCCTTTAGTAAAAATACATTTTTTATAAATAATGATAACAATATACATACATACATACATACATACATACATACATATATATATATATATATATAAAGAAGTAAGTCTAGGAATTTTCTCTTTTTTTTTTTATTTTTTATTCCATGTCCTTTCAGAAACAACCAATGAGATGCTCTCCTTCCCCATAGAAAAATTACCTAAAATCTCTCTCTCTCTCTCTCTCTCTCTCTCTCTCTCTCTCACACACACACACACACACACACACACACACACACACGTTCCCAAAAACCTAAATAATCTCCTCTCTTAAACTACCTCCCCCACTTTTTCCTAAATTATCTATAATTCCTACTCATGTCCTAAATTTTATCGAATTCATATTTATCTCCCAAATTATCTCTAATTTAGTAGAGAGTTTACCTACTAAATTATCTCTAATTCTTATTTATCCTCACTCTACTTTTTATCTATATCTATCTAAAGAAAGTTTGAATTAAAAAATTTAAGATCGATTTAAATATTCTAACAAGATTGTATAACTTTAAAATCTTTATTAAAAACACAAAAAATATTTATTGTAGATTTAATACTATTCATACTATAAGCAATTTTATATTTTTTACAAAATTCATCACGAAATTATAAATAAAATTCAAATAACAAAAAAAATAAATATTTCACATATTATTTAAATATTTAACATAGCTAGATTTTAAATAGTTAAAATAACAAAATTATGTAATAAATTTAATTTTTTAAAAGTAGAACATAATTATAATATAACATATTAATTATTAAATAATTGATATTTTAAAATTAAATAAATATTTTCTTTAAATAACTAAATAACATTGTAAATAACTAATTTCACTTATGTCAAATAATAATTCTAGAAAATAACTTTCAAAGTATTAATATTTATTAGTAATAATTTAAAATATTAATCTATATTTATTATATATTTATATACTAAATTAATATTTGTTGTATTTTTAGTAATTATTTATTATTTTTGTGATAAATATATTTTAAATAATTATTGGAGATTAGACAATTGTTATTTAGTAGAGATTAGAATATTAATTTAGGTGAAATTAGGAGTGTTCACAGGTTGTTCAATTTGGATGTAGGTTGTTTGGCCAACCAAATCTACTTAGTATGGTTGAGGAGTTGACCACTTAAAACTGACTGACCATTAGGGAAAACTAGCCATCTCATGTTGTGTCGGTTTGGTTCAATTTTTAGTTTGGTCAGTCAGTTCAAAAGATATTTAAACTTGAAAAACTAAATTTAAATTTAAAAAAAAATATTGTGGCATTAGTAAAAATAAATTTAAAAATTAAATTTATGATATAAAAGATTTTAGACTAAGAAATATGGGAATTTTCCTACTTTCCCGTATTAAAAAATTGTATTTAAATATAAAATATTAATATATATCTATAATTGAGTCATCCAATTTTGGTTAATTTACAAATGGCCAAAGCGAAACTGATCCAGCGTGGTCAAGTTAGGAAATTGTTGAACCAAAGCCAATCAGAAATACTAGAAAACTAACCAACTTAGGACGAGTTGGTCAGGTTGGTCGACTTCATCAGTTTGATAAGCAACCCTGGCTGAAATTAATATACTCTTATGCGTTTCTATTGTTGACATTTCCCATGCATTATATGGGTCCCCACTAGTATTTTCATTTAAAATGAAGCAAAATTTGTTTCTAAATAAAAAAATCCGAATGTATATATACTCATCACAACTATATACATTTACTAGGAAGAGAAATTATCAATGCAAAACCAAACTAAAGCATGTCCCAACACATGATTAGTTTTGTTTCTGAATTTTTGTTGATGATGTGATATGTCCATTTGTTTTCAAAAACAAAACCAACTATCTTGTCCAACACCCCCTAAGTTTACGTTACTTATTTGCATTGCCACTCTTATTAAATGCAGAGCATTCCTACCAACAAAAGGAAGTTATCACATTATCGATACATACATAGAAATGCGTGACTATCGGTAAAAAAAAGCGCAAATATATAAGAGGAAGAGAATGGGTTGATCGTGTACGCATGGACGGGTCTGACCGGTTAATCATGGCTTAAGGGCGTTGAGTCACTCCCATACCAATAGCTAATCCAAATCCAAAAACCACTTCAGTTCTGCCACCAGCAAATTGTTCTCACATTTTTATTCACGAAACACAGCCACCCTGCATTGAAAATATCTGCCCATGAATGATAAGGGAGATATTCTCAATGCGCAGCTATAATGTTCCATGGGTGGGGATGTGGGAAGAACTCGTGGGCATCTATTTGATCGAATTCCTCCAAAAACCAAGTTGGGATCACCCACCAATAAAACAAGTTTCAATACCCTACCAATTTGATCTAACATTATAAATCATGGTTTTCGAATCGTTGTTGATTTAGACAGTTAGACCATTCTGCCTGGGAATCATCTAAGCAATTGGTTTTGTTTTACCCCAAACTTGATTCCTGGCCAAAAATCGTTGAATCGATCAACGACTGATTGACCCAGATGATCGAACGGTCAACCCATTCGACCCGTTCAATGGTTTTTAGTCGTTTTTAAAATTTAATTATTTTTTAATTTATTTTGTCAAAATGAACTATCCATTCAACCGAATGATCGAACAGTCCACCCAGAAACAGGTGACCAGAACAATTCAGATTCTGAATCATTTTTTAAAACATTGTTGCATATCCTACTATAAATCTAGGGTCCACACCATAAAAATGAGACTTGTCATGTATGATATGTGCGGTATGCAATACCGGACTCTCAAAAACCGCCCTCATAGGCAAGTGTTGTTAATTTGTGAGTTGCGAGCCTTTTATTATTTTTTTTTCTAAACACAAAATATTGCTTGTTCATGAATGGGATTTGAGAGCAACAGCCTCGAATGCTGACGCACACGCTTACGCTAGTGAAGTATATATAATAAAAAAGTGGTATAACTAGAAGTCAAAGTCGATAGATAAGCCCTTATGATTTTCACTTAAGTAATGATATGGGAGAAGCCTAGTTCTCTTCCTAGGTTAACTATTTGCTTTCTAAGGTTGTGTGGTAAACCAATGTAGGTTTGAGATAAGTCCTTATGATTTTCACTTAAGTTATGATATGGGAAAAGCTTAATTCTCTTCCTGGGTTAACCATTTGGTTTCTAAGATTTTTGGGTATATACTAATGTAGGTTTGAGATTAGCCCTTATGATTTTTACTTAAAGTTATAATATGGGAAAAGCCTAATTCTCTTCCTAGATTAACTATTTGGTTTCTAAGGTTGTGTGGTAAACCTAAGGTTCAAAGTATCGATACGTATCGACTCATATAAGTCGATACGTATTGTGTCGATGGCTTCCCGATGTGCCTTTCAGGGATTGTATCGGGTCAACCACTGGTTTAGATGGTAGTCGGTCCTTAAACCGATCCCTTTGAACCATTTTTTGAAAAAATAAGTAAAACTTAAAAGAAGTATCGATACAGGCCGATACGCCTACTGTATTGGCCTGTGTTGATACTTTGAACCTTGGGTAAACCAATGTATGGCATATCGTAAAGGTAACCTATAAATATTTTGCACTACTTCAAGCTTGGACATTAGGTCAAGTCCATTCAAATTTTAGCAAAAGCTCAAGCTAAGCATGACCAATGAATAGGTAGCCTATCAAGTGGTATTCATCAAAACTTATGGGAGGTTTTGATTGGTCACAACTCTTTTAGGCATCATAGATTTACCATTATTGCATGTTTAAAAGAATAAAGTTATAAAATAGACATTTCTAAAAGGTTATAGTATTCGGTTTACTAAGGAGGCATTTGTTAAGTCTTTTTGTGTGGTCTTTTGGGCTTTTGAAAGCTTGGAAGACTAAAATTTGTTTTTTTGTTTTTTTTTTTATGTTTGTTAATGAAAGATAAGAATCCAAAAAGATTTATGCTCTAAAAAGCTCATTGAAGCCTAAAATGACCAAAAATCTAGAAGCTTCATGTCCTTTTGCATCTAAAATCTTTCATTTAACAGATCGATAGATCATGATAAGGGTGAGCAAAAAAAATCGAAAAAGCGAATCGACCGAAACTGAACCAAAAAAATCAGTTAATTGAACCGGTAGGTTTAGTGTTTTTAAAAACCTAAGGTACCGGTTCGATTTCAATTGACCAATACAAAAACTAGTGGTTAACCAAACCAACCGGTATACATATATTTCTCTCTCTATATATATTATATATATATATATATATATATATATATATATATGTATATTATATATGTTATATATACTATATTTTTTATATATTATAAATTAATAAATATGCATTATATATAAATATATATATTTATAATATGTGATATATTATTTATTATTTAAAATACAATATTTTATATATATTTATAAATTTTTATTATATATATTTTTATAATATATATTGTAAAATTTGAAAAACCGACGAATCAAATTGATGATTAATCGAACTAGTCAACTGGTTAACTAATTGGCTTCGATTCTATTTCAGTTACCGGTTTTCCAAAAATCGATAGAACCAGTTTGGTTACAAAAAAGGCATAACCGAACCGTGAACAACCCTAGATCATGATAGATTAGGATACTTACCAAAGAGTCTAGACCTTTAAAGACAGTACCCGAAAAGCTCATTACATATTTTGGCCATCTAGATTGTCAAAAGATCTTCCTAAAAACATTTGCCAAACAACACCTAAAACAACTTCTCAAAACATTCAGATATCCTTGGTCTCTATTCTACAAGACTTTGAAGAAATGTCTGGACAAAAAATAAACTATTCCAAATCAAGTATATTCTTCAGCCGCAAATGTCCCTAGACATCACTGAAGGATCCTCTGTCACATGCTCTACATCTCCTGCTCCATGATTGGTACTAAGTATCTTGGTACCCAAATTAATTTCAATAACTACACATCCCATAAAGATGTCATCGACAAGGTCTCATCAAGAGCCACCTCTTAGAGCTCAAAACTCCTTTCTCAAGTGGGGAGAACCACCCTAGTATAGTCAGTATTGCAAGCCATACCGATTTACACTATGGCTATAGAAATTATCCCTTAAACATCATCTTCTAAGATAGAGAAAATCATAAGAATATTTTGGTGGGGGAATGTTTGATTTTAATCTCATAAGAGATTAAATCCAATGGGTTTGATTGGTCAATTACAAGAGAAATTGCACCTGCACACTTGGTTGGAAAATCAGTTTTTCTCTTACAAAAAAAAAAAAAAAAAAAAAAACAGTTTTGAACTTGTCCCACATTGGATAATTACAAGGTTTGCTTTCAGTATTTCAATAGGAGCTGATTTACACTCCTTAGAATTAGTAGAGGAGAGTATGAGGATTCGATACCACGCAACGCGTGTGCGCGTGTGTGTGTGGCACAATGAGTTTATTTTTTGGAATAGTTTTTATTCAAGAGGCGCAATGTGATCAAGAGGCACAATTCAAAGTTAACAGTCACTAACTATTAAAGTCTCTATTCTACAAGACTTAGAATTAGTAGACGGTGATCAACGCACCAAAACCAGCCACCCATCGCGAGCCACGCAGGTGTGATCAAGAGGCACAATTCAAAGTTAACAGTCACCAACTGTTAACAACTTTTTAAACAGTCACAATGGTTGAAATTGTGACTGTTCAAAGTGCCTTTTCTAAACCAGCACCTACCTTTTCCTCATACCTCTTCACAAATTATTTAAGGAGCATGAATCAAACTCCAAAACACACAATTTCGAAATTCACTATCTCTCTCTCTCTCTCTCTCAGTCCGGTCTGCTACAGTCTCACAGAAGGTTTCTTTGGAGACTCTTCAACTTTGCCGGTTGCAGATTCTCGCCCAAGGCTCTGTTGTATCCTAGGAACGAATTTGCCTGTAACCCAACAGCAAACTCAATAAAACTGAGTGGGGGCAAATAACGTTCTAAAGACAGTGTCTTCAGACGCGCCTCAGAGCTTCTCCTCCAAAGTCACAGTGGCCCCATCTTCCCCAACAGGGAACTCAACCAAAGTCACCAGACATTCAATCTCTTGGGACAAAATTTATCGGACAAAGAATCAAGGGGGATTGGGTTTCAGAACAATAAACACCATGAATAAAGCAATGTTTGGAGACTGCTAACAGCCACCTCAAGTATTTGGAGTTGTCAAGACGGTAATTTTATAAGGGCAGTCTCCGATCCCTGGATCTCCACACTTTCAGGAGACTTACCCCAGTTGAAAGAATCAGTGACTCAGTCAGATATCAATAACCTATTGGTAGCCGACCTCCTCAGTTCTGATGGTTCTTGGGACATCCCCAAGTTACAGCACCTTTTCCGAGAATCAACCACAACTCACATTCTAAATATTACAATAGAGCCAAATGCGATGCATGACACTCTGGTATGGAAAGGCAATTCCTCGGGATCCTACTCCGTTAAATCAGGCCACAGACTCCTTGTCTCTCATGGGTGCTCCTCATCTGCCACATTTTTTAAATGGAAACTCAAGATTCAATATAGGTTCCAACTATTTTTCTAGAAGTTAGTATGGGAAGGAATATTAAGTAAGAGTAAATGCATTGCTTGGCTAAGTGAATTGGATAGACTCTATCCCCTTTGCAAAGCTCAGGAAGAGTTCGTCCATCACTTCTTCTTTCAGTGCTCCTATGCTAGAGCAGTTTGGTGTGAAGCTCAAATTGGGCTAAACCCATCTACCATGCCTATACAGCCCATGCATAAGAATTTAACAGAGTGGTTCCTCATCTTAACTACTCACCACGTCAAGCAGCAAGCTTTGAATAGCTTAAGCCGCTTCAGCATTTTGAGTTATCATATCTGGAAGGCCAGAAATAAAAAGATGTTTAAAAATGTGGAGACGGACCCAAGACAGGTGGCAAACTCAGTCTCTCATATCTAATATGAGGAATCTCCAACACTACTACATTATAATTCAACCCGAACTCCTCTCTCACCTGACATGCACACTCTTTTTATAGATGGCTCTTACAATCCACTTCATGATAATGCAGGACGAGGGGTCTTCATCAGCTCGCCATCGCGGAAGGATCGCCTTGCTTGGCCCTAGCCCACATCTCTCATCTTTTTGTTTACTCTGATAATAAAGTTTTGGAAAATATGGCGAAGACTGGCAAAACTATTCAATGGATCGACCAGCTGCATAAGAACAATCTCAAAAGACTAATATCATCCTTTTGTTTTATATCATACGCAATATAACCGAATGGCCCATACTTTTGCTTATTTATCATGTAAGGGCCAATTTAATTTACAGTATAACTCACTCATATCTCCTCGTGTAACTTTAGTATATAATATAAGCTCCTCTAAAAAAAAAATCAGAGATCTGAAAAAATAGAAAACAAAATTTCATAGCTAATGGACCTACAGTCCGGGCATATATAAAGGAAAAGGCAAACATTTCATTGCTGACGTGACTAAATCCTGAGGTTGAGAAATAAAGAGACGTTCGTTAGGTTAGGATGTCAGTTCATGAACCTGCTGCTAGAATAAAAAATAATAATATATATGAGACGAAACTTTGTTCACGTGACTTCACGTGCACGGACCCACTGACCCAAAGAATCAAGAACAAAATGATTGGTCTGAAGATGGTGTACCGAAGACGAAACAAATAAACAAATAAATATTTTCTTCAATCTCTTATTCTATGTTGCTTTTTGTCAATTTCCTACCGGCAACAACGGTGCTAATGGGCCAAGGTGGGTCACATTGGAACAAATTGTTTAGGCCGAATATAAACTATCATTTTTTTAATGGGCCATGGCCTTAAAAAATGAGATAACAGCTCAAAGCAATGTGGGCCCATGCGTATGTGGTACAATCTCCTCTTTGGAAATGATACGCCAGAATCTAAAGTGGGCCGAGCTGTCTGCACTCTAAAGTGGGCCTGCAATTTGCGACAGCAGTTTTGCTTCTCTATCCATTCAATTCTATCAGCCCATTGTTTTGGCTATCCGCGTGTTGGTCCGGTTTGGTGAGTCAAATGGACATTCAAATGATGACTTGACTGTACATCTTAACTAATCTTAACTAATATGACTAGGCACGAGGAGTTTCGGTGCGGTTTCCATTTAGCTAACTCAGCAGCCAGTACCACTGTGCCCAGTTGGAATCCTCTACGGAAACTGGAGCCTGGAGGGAAAATTGGGCCAATCATATTACCTAACGTAATGTCAAATGGATCCCGCGTCCAAACAAAGACGTGGTGTGTGGCGATTGGCCCCGTATTACGATTAGAACTGTAGTGGATTCAAATTCCTGTACACCTCACTTGTAAAAAACACCAGCGTTTCTAACCATGCCGTTTTCTTAAAAAAACGGCACTACATCAGGCGGCTGTTTGGCACCGTTGCCGTTTCCTGGAGCAACGGCGCTACATCAGCACCACATCGGAAAAAATGGTGCTCCAGGAAACAGGCATTTATTTGGAACCATTTTTCATAAAAAACGGTGCTCCAAGCCATGCCTCAGAAATCAGTAAGCCATGGCTTGGAGTAATGCCAAATTTGGCGGGAGATGCAGTTCATTGCTGCCAACAAGGTAGTGATGTGGCACTGGATAATGGGTATCAGTTCTGAAAACGTTTACTAGAGCAGTGGTACCAAAAAGAAAAAGTTGATATTGCTCTAGGAAACATCCTACCTGGCAGCAACGATTCCAAACAAAAATAAAGGCATCGTTTTCAACCACACATTGGTAGCCCTGCATCTGCAACATCGATGCCAAACATATACTAGATGTTTGGTTATACATTTTCTTAAAAAATATTTTCAGACCATGTTTTGAAAATCGAGAAATATATGGTTTGAAAAGAAATGTTTTTTTTTAATGTTTTCAGCAATGGTCTTAATAAAAATGTTTTATAAAAAAATGGCATATCAAATTATTAATGTAACACCATTTTCTCAAAAAACATCTCTAGAAAAACAACTTTGGTTCCATACATGGCCTGGTTGACTATCTAGAGATTCCTATTAGTAGGTCACATGTGAGATATTTATTTTGTGCAAGGTTTGTAAAACTGACCCGCACAACGAACCAATCAGGGGCCTGGTACCCAGGTTGAAAGGTCTGATCATTCGAATCAAATGGATGATCCATTCTGACAAAAAAATTAAAAAAATAAAAAACAGTCAAAACCATTGAACAATACGGTTCAAACAGTTCAACTGCTCGGGTCAGCTACTTACTGACCAAGTTAACGTTTTTTGGAAAAAAATCAGATTTTGGGGAAATCTGAAACCAGTCATATAATCGGTTCCTAGTTTTTTCGGTCCGACCGTCTAGTCCAGTCCAATTTTGAAAACCATGATTCTATGTGTGTGTGTGTGTGTGTGTGTGTGTGTGTGTGTGTGTGTGTGTGTGTGTGTGTGTTTGTGTGTGTGATTTTAGCTATTTGCAGAACTATTAATAATAGTTCTCATTTATAATAGGAAAAATCCCCAATCAGTACCTTGTACTTTGGCTCGAGTGGCAATTTGGTCCATGAACTTTAAAATGCAATAATTCAGTACTCGAACTTTCGAAACGTGACAATCTAGTACCTACCATTAACCAACCATTAAGTGGCATGTGAAAAGACACAAATGCCCTTTAAGTGTCATCTAATTTTCTTTATCAACCATTTGCTAAAATGAAAACCAACTGTCATTTTTTTCATCCCTACAACAACACTTTTGTCTTTCTTTTCCTCAGAATATTCCGTCATATTCAAACCAAAACCAAATCTATTTTTGGAGAAAAGTTTTCCTTTAACTATTGTAATTATCTTATCTGAAAAATAGAAAAAAAAAAAAAAGAAAAGTCTCCGACCACCATCACTGATCTCTCTCTCTCTCTCTCTCTCTCTCTCTCTCTCTCTCTCTCTCTCTCTCTCTCTCTCTCTCTTTCTCTCTCTCAAGTAACAAGACAAAGCTTCTCGTTCTTCTCCTCTCTTTTACCTATAGAATAAAATTATTTTGTTAAGTTAAAAAAATAAAAATAAGTTGTATATAACCCGAAATTTTCTTGTCAAAGACTTACAATGAATTTGTAGGAAAGGCAAAGTCATTGCAAATGTTTATGACAAAGAGCTTGGGTTCTGTTTCATCTTCTTGAGGAATAAGATGATGAACAATGTATTTTATTTTTAAGGGTAATTTGACATTTTCAAAAATCTTAAATCACACATGAAATCACTATATATAACTGATGGACCATTAGGTACTAAATTGTCACTTTTTGAAAGTTCAAATACAAGATTAAAATGTCGAGTGACCAAATTATCACTAAATTCAAATGCACACATATGATGTCACGGTTGATCGTTTGATTAAACCATTGACCTCCTGTTACGTTAGATGAAAAAGCGGTTCGGTTTCATTTTTAGATTGATTGATTTGAAAAGGATAGCTGCTGATCGTCCACGTTCACCTTATCAGAATTATGGTAATAGCCCCATCAGTCAATTATCACTACTCACCATGTCATTTAAATTTCTTACGAGTTACGAGTTACGACTTACGAGGACGACGGCAATCCACAGAATTGCCATGCCCACGTGATAGAGATGATACAGCAAATTGTAATTTGTCCCGGTTTAATGAGTATTGAGTAGAACTGTAGATGACTGGTACTTAGTTACTCGCATGTAAATTCCCACGTGGATTAACATTGACTGGTCCCACAGTCCTCCCACTATTAAGGTCTAGATCTATATCGATAGGGTTCAATAAAAACGATATAAAATTATATGATTGTCAACGCACGATTATGGTTGTGGGCTGATTTATAAGTCTAAACAATCAAAGAAATCATTCTGAATTGGGCTGATCAGTCATTCTCTCAAGAATTTTTTACATGTTAGTTTGATTTATATCCACTCTTTAATAATGGTATAAATTCTAGATAAATTTCTTGCCACGTGTTCTCTTTTGATAGGCAAATGTATTATATGTACGGATAAAATAGCCCTTCACCAAACCCCTAAACCCTCGAAGCTAGGGTGAAGGATGGAATTGATCCAAATCTCCATTATAACCAGTCAGAAGCCTTATCAGATTGCAGAGTTAGAGGGCTTTCTTATCTGATAGTCTATATTATCCACGGGATTCCTTGGTAACACTATTGGTTCTGCACATGGGTTAAGCCTTTAAATCCTATTTTCCTATTCCATTTTACTTCAAACTTAGTCCTTGGCCAAAAATTATTAAATCAGTTAACGATTTATTGACCTGAACAGTCAAACCATCGATCCATTCAACGATTTTTTACTATTTTTTATTTTTAATTATTTTTTAATTTTTGTTATCAAAACAAACCGTTCATTTGAACTGAATGATCAAACCAACAATCCGAAAAATTAGTAACCAGAACGATTCCATTTCCAGGTCAAATTTTAAAACAGTAGATTTATGCATATTTGGATTGACACTCCTTTAAATGATATGTAAATCAGTGGGAATAAATATAAATATACATAATAAAATATGATCAAACAATCAAAACATGAAGAGAGTAATAATAGGAATACCAAGATTTGGATGGAAAATCTCCTGTAAAATGAGAATTAGCATAGTTACATAGATACACATTTGATAACCCTAAATAATGAGGAAAGGCGCTTAACAAATGAAATATAGTTTCATAAACATTGTGACATGCTTTTAAAAACTAAAGTAAATGGTTGAATTTCTATCATGAATTTCAGTTCTGTTGCATGGCACAAATCCATCACACATTAGCTTGATTTGAAATAAAATCTCATTTACTATGTAAAATCCAATGATGACATAAGTCTTTTGATTTATAAATAGGCCTAGAAAAAAAGAAAGAAAAACGTGCTTCATTTAAGAGTTGAAGAGGTGTTATTCCATAAGCATTTGTGGAATAAGAAGATTTGGATTTAAGAGGTGTAGGTTTTTTGGTGTGTCATCACCTCAATCTAATGTCAACAGATGGGCCCTTAACTGATCATAACTATACAACTTCCCATTTCCATGGGAAAAATTGATGTTAAAATAAGTAAAATAATGCAATGGAGACAGAACAATTTAACATTTTTTTGAAAGGTTTTGGGTAGGTTGATACTTGATAGACATGACACGGCGTTCTAATGATTCAAAGGCATTGTGAGAGGAACACGAACTCATGATCCATCATGCACCTTTTATGAATTATTTAAATTTCTTGAATGAGAGAGATATGAATAAGGGTCTGTTTGATTCGTGGGAATAGGCGCCTAAAATCAGAATCAGAATCGCCCATTCTGATTCTAACCGTTTGGTTGCTGGGAATGAGATTCCTCTTTCCATTCTAGGTAGAATGGGATTCCCCATACAGGAGAATGGCCATTCCTCCCCACTTAGGATTGCAATTCCCATTCCACCTCCCTACTTTTTTATTTTTTGTCAAAAACCTCATTTCAATCCACAGCCCTACTCGATCCTAAGTCTTCATCGTCTCACAGCCCTACACGGTGGAGATGTGCTGTGAGGGGAAATTTTGTGGGGGGCTGATTTGATCTCTCCTAACATCCAGATACAAAGCACACAACTTCACCAACTCAAATCCACCCAAAGCAAAATTCATAAGATAATACATAAAAAAACAAGCATACAAAGGAATTATTTACCCGGCACGAAGAACAGGTCCCAAAGCATGGCACACCATGCTTTATAAGAATGTTTAGTTGGTGCATTCAAGAATCAGTTGAAAAATGAGAAAACACAGTAATTTATACCACCTAGGTCCATAGATTTTTCAAATTTCATATACCTAATTTTTGACATTTTCTTATATGATATGGCCACACATAACCCCACATTCCCATTCTTGTCAGTCCAAGATTTTGCCATTACACCGAACAATAGCCACTGAGTATAAATGCTGCAATGTACTAGCCATGTGTCTGCAATGCTGATGGTATAACGCTGTACCCAAGTCGGGGTGCAAAATTATGACACTTTCGTAGCCACCATGAATGCCTTGAAACATCATTACATGACATTCGGTCCATTTGTACATCTTTTTTTTTTTTTTTCATTGTTAAAATTTTCTGTAATTTTTCTCTCTATTTTGTACATTATTTTCATACACCCAGGGCTCAGGAGGTCACCAGGCCATGTTCTTCTGTTCTCTATTAATTGGCTAATGTTATCTGTAGGCATGCTATAATTTAATGGTTATAGTTGCTTTTCTGGTTTCAACTTAGTCAGTTGCATGAAGCTGAACGGCATTGAAGCAGTGCATGAATCTAGGCCCCACTATTAAGCTTAGTAGTATTTTGGCTGAGTCAAAATCAAGGGGGTTGCCTGGTTAACAGGCTATAAGAAAGTCATGTCGAATGACCTACTGTATTAACAAGTCCTTTCGATCTATTCATTAAATGAATTTCCTTGTTAGGGTTCCTAATAATAGTGAGGCCATCAATCAAAAATGTAGAAACTTTTGAATCCTACTACCACTCTACATCTTATGCACATGGTCCAATGTTTCAAGTATCAACGTGCGTAATACACAAAAACTGCCGTTCCTGTGATTCGAAGGGGCATACGCTTGGTTTAAAAAAAAAAAAAAAAAAAGGGAAATTTCGTAAATAATATGGGTTGTGTTAACTCAGTCCTCAAACTTTAAAATGTATCTTTGCAATATCTTGAATTTTTAAATTATATTTAATAAGTCCCTACTATTAGTTGATTATCAGTTAACGCCATTGCATAACATTAGATACGCATTAAATAATTTCAAAATGACAAAATTACCTTTCACAAAACTATTCGAGGTCAGCTTGACACAAAAAATCTAAGGCTTGCACTCAGGCTTAAGCTCAAAAAATCATTTAAGGAATTCATACACATATACAATTCATCCAGAAGAATTGAACATCACTTTAACTCAAAAATGATTATAATTTTTTAAAACAAAAATAACTGTCACATCATACAATAAAAAACAAAACCACCCATTTTGTTAAACACCCCCTACACATTCCGGTTACAAACAAAATTTCTGAGGTGGCTAAAGCAAAATGATGAGACCGAAGGCCGTTAATCAGATAAGTGTGTCAGTTCATGAATGTAGATGAGATGGCAGAGGATGGTTCAGGTGACTTCACGTGGCCTTCACGTGAAGTTTTCATGCATGGATCCATGCGGTACTTAAAGGGAACAAATAATTTGAGTGAAGAGACTGTCTACCATCCTCTCTATCCGATATATACCATCCAAATTGACAACATACTGAGTGGTTCTTTTAGCAACCAAGTTGTGTAGAGGCAGCCAAACTGTACTTCCCAACCCCTCAAATCTTTATTAATTTTTGAATGGGCCATAGCTTTGAAGGTGACAACATAAGAATCATAAGATTTTATGTGGAGGAAACAATGTGTAATGCCCACACATGCTACTTCAATCTCATTCTTCATAAGTCAATGATATGTGATTTACCAAATAGAAATATGAATCAGGTCATTAGGACCATGGCCTGATGATCAGGTCTAAAATATCGGTACATGTGATACGATACATATTGATATTTGAATTCTAAGTCTTATCATACCTGTTGTGAAGTTCCAATATTGTATCATATGTCTCGATACTTTGAATCTTGATATATAGTAGATCTCATCTGCCCATACCTGCTTGGCCCATTGTTTTGGATGCATATATTTTATATTCTTATCGTTGCATGAGCCAATTGAATATGTTTCCATCTGTCAATTAATGAACATGGCTGTGATGACAATTTTAAGATATGCATGTATGGCTTATATTTACTTTTCTAGGTGATTTGGTTGACTCCGAGAATGAATATTACCTCATTCGTTGCATGGGTTATGTCATATATATATATATATTTTTTTTTTTTTTCTTTCTTTCCTTTTCTAGGGATGCAAATGGATCGGATCATGATCCAATCTTATTTTGTCAAAACTCTCTAGTTCAGATCTTTGGATTGGATTTGGATCAACTCTATATGATCTGAGATATATATTATTTATTCATTTATATAAATATATAATACGCACACACACACACACACACACACATATATATATATATATATATCTGAGATATATATTATTTATTCATTTATATCAATATATATAATACACACATATGCGTGTGATTCAAAAGTATCAATAAGTATCAGTTTTCAAAATAAGAAAAATGCTAATGGATGGAGTTATTTGTGAATTATCAAACCGAAAAAAATAATAATAACATCACTTATTGAAAACTCTGAATACATGATTTTTGCATATTTAGAATACCAATACTTGGAACCATTCTTTATCTATTTACACATATACACACATGCACCCTGTTCTGTCACCCCCCCAGTCCCATCTAATGTAGGTAATACCTAGGAAAAGGCTGTTTCGTTTGATAGAAAACAACAGAGAAACGAAAGTTGAGTCATCTTTCCCTTAATTTTATGTTTTCTCTTATTTTCTATCCAACCAAAAAAAGCATAGGCTCAGTTTGAGAAGAGTGGAAGTACAAATATTTTAATTGACTACAAACATTTACAGGGGAGGGGATGATCGTTTTCAATCTGGCCCGACCTGCAATATTTTGGGCTTGGGCTGCATCCAAAAATTTAGCCCAGCCCACACATGTATATACATAAAACTTATAATGTATTAAGTATATATATATATATATATAAGTAATAGGCCAAGAAAGGCCCAGAATCAAGCTTGGCCCAGGCCTGGGCCCAAACTATATCCCCTATAACATGTGCAAAGCTGGCTCCCTAATCCATGATCACCCCTATCAGCATCCAGATCATAACTAGCCGATGGCCCAGTCATTGAGTAGGTACCTTATCATCACCCCAAAAGTGGAAGCATGGGATCAAAGTTATCAAATCCTTTTGCACTGCAGGCTCTCCGTAGTATGACTAATAGGCCCCCTCAGGTGCATCCTCCTCTATCCCCACACCTCAGGTCCCCACGAATATTGGTGTGTCTGCCGCTTTGAGCAAACGAGCACACTGTATACTTTATCAATATTTTAAAAACTGACCCGGATTGAAATTGCTTTGGCCACCAGTTTTTGGGTCAGCAGTTTAACCATTTGATTCAAATGGATAGCTTGTTCTAATTTTAAAAAATAAAATAAGGTAAAGAATTATTTTCCGGATTGACAGTTTGACCACTCAGATCAACGAATCACTGATCAAGTCAATAATTTTTTGCCAAAAAACAAGTTAAGGGTGAAACAGAACCAATTATCTGAACAATTTCCGGACCAAATGATCTGACCATCTGAATCAACGAAGGCTCAAAAACCATGTTCTTTAAGGTGTATTTGGTTGCAATGAAAATAAATTTGCACTGATATAAAATCATAACAGTGCAAATGATTTGAGTGTAAATTCTGATTTATTTTTATTACAAAATTTAGCTTATTTTATTTAATTACAGTACAAATGAAATAAATTAAGACATAAAAACAGAATAAAGTAAAATCCAAAACAAAATTAAAGAAGAATTTGCATATTTTACATTTGCACACTCATAAACCAAAGACAGCCTTAGTATATTTTTTAATAGTGCTAAGGAATAGTTCGCTCTGTGATCACCACGCTGCTAGGTTAATTCCCACATCCCACTAACGTGTGCTATGTAATACGACTAGTGGGAAATCTTTGCTACCCCCTTTTATGTCTTTTGTTTCTCTTTTGCCAAATGATAACTACAGTGGGCGACATGGTCATGTCTCCTTCAGTCCAAATTACATATCGGCCACATTGCTCCAAGAATGACTTAACAAGCCAAAACCAATCTATGTATCAGAAAATGCTGGGCCAGTGTCAATATGGTGCTCTCTTTCTCTTTGGAAATGATTACTGCTGGATTCTTGTGTGATACAGCAAATACATTCTATTTTTCTTCTTTTTCCCTTCTTTCTTACTCTTCTCCACTCAAACCAAATTCAATTGAATGCTAGGCATTTTGACCCAAATCATCCCTGAAGTGCCCTATGTTTTGTCACTCTAGTGAGATGCCAATGCATTGGATTGCCCTTTATTCACATCCAATGATAACGGTATCATTGTCATTTTCTTACATAACAGCCACGCCTTGAAATTCGATAAAGTAACTTTTGAGTTTTGTTCATATTTTCTATTGTTATTCAATACCAACTATATGCCATTAGGTGCCATATAGGCAAAAAAGCAAAAAAGCTGTTTGATTGTTTCCATAGTAAGAAACATCAAAATTATGTTCTCTTCAAAAGTGACTCTCGCATGTATTCAATATTGATTGAAACAACTTAAAATTACTTAACCAAATAATAAAAAGTGAGGAAGAGAACAAAATGCATCCGGTGCCAAACAGCTTTATAGTTGTTTTGAAATGGGCCTGGATCTGTTGGTCAATTGTATTCATATTGCAGGTGACCATTAAATGATGTGGGATCTCATTGAGGCATGAGTTCCTACCCAAATACAATAGCGAGAACCATCCTCATCCTCACAAAGTGGAACAATGTTTTAAAAAAAGCAATCCACAAATAGCATCACTTTTTCTTTCAGGTAGTGAGTTAATGATTCAATCCTTGATGTCAAATGGGTTAACGTATGATGTTATAAATCAAATAATATAAATATAAAAAAAATAGATAGAAATAAGTGCGAAATGATAAATTTTACTAGCCATGAAGCCCCGGCCTATTTGGGCTGCAAATTTCTGGGCTTTGATCTAGATATTTTGGCCAGATGAGGCCCAGCCTAGCAAGCCCACATATAAGACAAGAGGGATCTGTAGAGCTAGGGCTGCAACTTGAGCCGGGTTTTACCAAACACAATCTGAAAAAGAAGGGTTGGGTTGAAGTTCAGGTTACGGTAGGGTTTAAATGTATGAACCAGACTTAACTTTGGGTTAAGTTAGGGTTGAAACCTTCACTAACCTGAACCCAATCTAACTTCATATTTTCATGTATAAATGTTATATAAATATATATTTATGTATGCAAGTGCTTATGTATATGTTTTCACAACAATGCAGCCTTAAATGTATTTATATATTTTTTCATTATAAGTATTTATATATTCGGAGAAGTACAGATACACCCAATGCAGAACTCTGAATTCCAGCCCCCCTACTACTAGCCCTCCCCCCCCCCCCTCCCTTATAAATCACATCCTGCCCGTGAATTTGGCATCAATTCACAGTCAGGATGCATTCCCCCTGTACTATGGGGCTATAAAATTCTGATCTGGGCAGATTGGTCGTTCTCCCTTATATATTTATGTATGTATATATTTATCTATTTATACATGTATGCATGTATATTGTATGTCAAAAAAAATTAAGTTTAAATACAATTTTTTTCTAAAACATTAAAACCATATTCTTTCACACATAATGTTAATATATACTGAGTTAACATGAACCCTTAGGCTATGTTTGTTTTGGTCTTTCCCTACTTTTTCCTTCAAACCAAACACACCCTTAGAGTCTAAGAAATAAGTTCATTTGGCAAAAGGATGTGGAGAAGTTGAGCCAACCCAAACCTAAAGGGTTAGGGTTGGGGGTTCAACAACTCAGGTTTGGATGGGATTGTCCTCAACCCAACCTAACCTGGCCAGACTTGCACCCCTATCTAGAGCTGTCAATGATCTGGTCTGGTTCAAGACAGGATGCGAAGGATCTGAAACTGAACCAAGTCTTAATCAAGACGATCAGGTCTGACCCATTACACCTGATTTGAAACCTAAAATTATCAATGATAATAACAATTTAGAACTTTATTTTTTATAATATAGTCTTCATAAAACTGAAACTAAAACACTACATTGTTGATAAAATGTATTTTTAACCATAATTATCTATGTATGAAATTTTCTCTTTTAGTCATAAAATAGAACAAAAATGATAAAAGAAAAGAGATCTTTATATATTATTAACTATATAATCAATTCAGAACAGTAAGAACCAATTGACTCAATTATTAATCAGAAGCAAAAACTACAGAACCAGAATTGACATAATAACCAGTTCAGTCAGTTTGGGTCTATCGGGTAGACTTGACCCATGACAGACCTGGACTGGGCTTGCACTATAATGTGGAAGCGAATTTCTCATTCCATCTTTTTCAGGTTGCTAATCTTTATTTTAACCCCCAAACTTTATTCCAGGTGGAGGGGTGGCGACCTAAATTTTGATTAAAACACCGCTAAGATCAAAGAAAACAAAGGGGAGGACATAGCCCACCTTTCCCCAAACCCAAGGATACAAAATTTCATGTTAAAACCATTCATCCCGCCCAAATATATAACAAAATTAACAAAACCTTAGAACAGGAAGATCAGGCCTATCATTGTTAACAATCACTTTTATGTGGTTAGGCAAATGTGAGAAAGCTAAAAGAGTCTCACTTGTACCTAAATCAATGCCCAATTGGCAAAGGGGAATCAGCTTATTTGTTCGCTTCTCTAAAACTTAGTTGAAAAAAAATTCCCTCAATTGAGTCTTTAGTAGAATCACCTCATGAAAAATATAATAAATATTCCCCAAACTCATCTGAGAATGAATTGGGCCCCTGAGTTGATGATGTGATTCACCCCATTTAACAAGTTCCGAAATCGGTAACGGGGAGGACCATCACTATTTAAGAGGTGAAATCAGAAATTAATTTTCACATTCCAACATTATGTCATGGTAATTCATAGAGAAGCACAGTTGGTCATGGGCTGGGTAGCCCAATGGCCCGGCCCACATCCTGATCGGGTTTGGTCATGTAATTAGGCCTGTGAACCTGATCTCGGGCCTAAATTTCTCTCTTTCTGTTTAACCGCTTCAGCAGTAGTAACAGCATGAGCTAAATTTTGGGCTCGGGCCTAAGTCTGGGCTTCGGACTTTTTATGAGAATCGAGATTGGACTCGGACCTTAGAAAAATCTGTTAATACAGAGTGAAAGTCCAGCCCGGCCCATAAACAAGTCTAGCTGTCAACCATCTCTTAATGCATTTACCTCAGCTTAATTGCAAACAAGTGTTGTGAATGTAGGAAGCAAAGAAACTAATACCCTACCCTCTTAGTTTCTAATGATTCCTCCACCTCCACCTAAAACATGGTTATCTCAACTAGCACACTCATTGTTCCGTTTGACTTCTCCTTGAAGAGGGAGAATCCATTTAACCCATTTTACCTATTTAGGAGGAATTGGTTTAAATGTAACTTGACGGGAAAGAGCCCAGTCATAGTAGTAATAGATTTATCACCTTAAAGTCTATTTGGTTCGCAGTTGGAATCAGAATCAGAATAGTCTACTCTCATAATTTATTTGGTTATGATAGAAATGAGAATGAAAATTGGAATCAGTACCTATTTCATTCCCAGGGGAGAGGCAGGGAATGGTCATTCGCTTAGATGGTCATTCCAATTCCGATTCCAAACCCCTATTCCAGTGAGTGAACCAAACGAGGCCTTGGCTTCTTTAACCATTTTGATCACATAAAGCCCACCAACTCTTAACCCTGTCACAAGCATGCTATGATCTATGAATGTGAATGTTAAAAATATTAACTGGAAAATAAATGATCAATAGTTTCTTGGTCAGTCTTGCCACAACATTTGCATTTGGAAGCAAGCGTAACACCTTTCTTTTTAAGGCTGCATTTGGAAACAATGCAAATAGAGTGTAAATCCTGGTTTAGGGTAAATTTGCACTCTGGTTCTCTTTTGCCTGTATTTGGCAACATTACATTTATATGCATTGACAAATGACAAGACCAATGCATATTTATATTGAAAATAATATGTAAATGTACATCAATAAAAAGAAGTAAATTTGCATTCAAGTGGGCTTTTGATTAAAAAAAAAAGGCATATGCTTTATTGGAATTCATGTTTGCATCCATTACAGTTAAAAGTCTATTTGGTAAGAAGATAAATTTATCAATACAAAACTAATCCAATTTTACAATTTATATGAACCGTTTTACACCCTACACATTTGCATTCGCACTTATTTACATATTTTTCCAAACACAGCCTAATATTCTCATCGATGCAATCAAGCCATTCATGAAATCTCCCCATAAAGACAGCAATTTCTGTGGGTAAATTAACCTGCCTTTCAAATGTGTTTCGCTCAAATGATTTCATCGTTAGGATTATGCATCATATTCTAAGGGAACTTAAGAATGAGCCATCAGAATTACCAGTCTATATTAATTTGTCCTCTCCATCTTTTAATTTGACATTTGAATTTATAACTAAGGATGTGATATGTCATATGAAAGCTCCAGCTTCCAACGGGGTGGATATAGGAAAAAAAGTGTGACCAAAGAGAGGTATTCTCAATCAATTCAAAACTAGATTTAATTCTAAAAGCTTTGACAACATCAACAAGGAAACATGTTCCCAAGCCTCCTCCCTTACACAGCCCACATAATTTCTCCCAAGCACGCCTCAAAGAGAATTAGCAAAGAAATAGTAAATTTGATTGATAACAACCTTGGGAACATCCGCGAAACTTAATATAGATAATAGATGTGCATACTTTGAAAAACATGTAGAATCAGAATCAGTTTCCCACAGCTGACAAAAAAATTTGCCTTCCACGCCTCAATTTTCTTGCATATTTTGCTAACAAGATCATCAAAATATTTAATTTTTAGACTTTTCCTTTCAATAGGGCCACTTAAGTAAAAGGGAGCCATTTATTTGCAAAACCAGAGTGAAAGAAAGGGAGCCATTTCTTTTTTTTTCTTTTAAACACCGAAGCAAGATTTTTGTTTATTGATTCTTTTTTTTTTTGCTCTAAAGTTTCCTTGTAAGTTGTAAGAAAATCCATCAAATCCTATAAATCCCTTTTTAAACTTTTTGCAAAAATAATGATATTATCCACAGAGATTCTGTGGCACACATAGAACTATAGGGGTGCAAGTCGGGTGGGTTGGGCCAACTTTATGGTAAACTCAGGCCCGAGCCCGAGGTCAAGCCCGACTTTTCCAATCTGAGCCCAGCCCGCCCTGTAATTTGATGCATTCGGGTTGGGTTCGGGTTGGTCAATGAACCCACTAAAATTATACATATACAAATATATTTATGCAAATATATATACATATATATATATATACATATATTTATGTATATATATAAATAAGTATGCAAAATATCTATACAAATGTTATATATGCAAATATGTATGTAAATATATATAAATATGTATGCAACATTTACATTATACTCATATATATGTATACATGTATATAATTGGGCCGGGTTCGGGCTACCTAAGGGCTAGGCCCGAGCCCAGCCTGAAAAATAAAAAAAACCCAACTTTTTGGGCCCAAACCAAGCCTGAGGATCATAAATCCAAGCCCAATCCAAGTAAAATTCCAGGTTGGGCCGGTTCAGGCTCAAGCTGGGCTCACCCAAGTTGCACCCCTATAGAACCATCAGGCACGCAAAAATAATCAATATAACAATTAGACAAAATGACTAACATGCCTCTACAAAGTACCAAGGTTCAAAGTATCAATACACCTCTGTGTATTGGCAGAGAAATCATGAGCTTTTATATTTTTTTTGTTTTTTACGTTGATATATATATATATATATATATATAATTCAGAACACAAAAAAATACGATATAATATACTCAATACGATGTGTATCGTATCAAAATTTTGATCCTTGCTAAGTATTTCAACAATAATAAAGAAATTGGGAGACAAAGAGTCTGCCTGGCATAAATCTCTTGAGGATTTAAGAGAGCCTCAACGTATCAGAGGTTTTGGTTATATATCTCTACCCCTATTCTTCCTATTAATTTTCACAACCATCGATCTCTTGAACCATAAAAATGTTATCACCAATGAAGCGACCTTTGATAAAAGCACCTTGTTTCAGAGATATAATATGAGAGAATAGGTTTGGGTGTCTCTATAAGCAATTCTGCAAAAATTTATAGCAAAAACCATAAAAACTAGGGGTGAGCATGGCTGGTCCCGTTCGGTTTCATGGCAAAACCGAGAACCTACCCTATGAAAGTCGGTTCTAGGGTCTATCCATATGACGTGTACTTTCTTTACTCTTCTTCTTCACAAATAAAAAGCATGTTCTTTAAAAACTTGATTTTTAATAAATATAATATAGTTTAAAACTTATATTATCTTTATTGATTAAATTGGATAAATTTATATGTAGATTATCACTATATGGTTAAAAATTCATAAATTAAATTTAAATTTTATAAACGTTGCCTTTTACACTACTTATCGTATATATTCAAATATTAAAATGAAAATAAATGATCAAATCATTTAAGTAACTCAATGATCATGGCATTTGTAACCCTAAATGTTTGGATTCAAATCTTCACATCCCCAAAAGTATGATGGGGTTTATTTCAAGGCAAGTTCAGTTCTAAGCCAAGTTCCAACAAAGTCTATTCCACCAAGACCAACCAAGACTGGTTCATCAGGTCGGTTCGGACAGGGATAAATCCTACACCTTAAAACCGACATGAATGAGATCAGTTCCAAGAATTTAAAACCAAACCCTATCCAACATGATACAATTGATTCAAGACCAAATCCAGATCAATTCTATTTGATTCCTGGTAGAACCTACCCATTTTCTCACCTCCCACAAGAAACTACTATACTATCTTACTAAGTTGATATCAATATAAGCATTACGTAGACAACATCATCATCACCACCATTTAAATTAAAACTGTAGATGTTTTGTGACCCCACATCGAATTATTTATTTATTTACATGGAGTTAAAAAAGCAAAAGCACCCTAGCGTGCTCGTATATTATGTCCAACGCCATACAACCTTTATTGCTGTAGTGAGTTGTTAATCTGGTAGCATTTAAAGCATTTTCCTATGAGAATGCCTAGGAACAGTAATGGTGAGGATACCATCAGATATATCTGAGTGAAAGTCGTCTCCTTCAGCATCTTCTGCGAGTGGGATTTGCTTCCAAAACTGTCCATGCGACCAGTGGAGCTCACCCTTTTCCTTCTCGTATTTCTTCTCCTCACATTTGATTATCAGAAACCCTTCCCCAACCTCGACTTTCACATCCTCTTTCTTTACACCTATGATGATAATTACAAAATTGAAGAAATAAAATGGCTATTAAGGATAACATGTAGTGCCTTAAATACATCCTATCAATTCCATAGAAAATGATGCAAGGAGTAATTAAGAGCCCGTTTGGTTTGCAATTGGAATTGAGATGGAATCATTCCGAATTTGAATCAAAAAAGCCTGTTCTCATAGTCTGTTTGGTTCAGAAATGGGATTTCATTTTTAAGGAAGGGAGGACAGAATAACCTTCCCTCAAATGGGGGAATGTTATTCCACCAGGAATGAAAATAGGATTCTCATTGGCCCATTCTATTTTGACTTCAGACCCTTATCCCCTCAAATCAAACGGGACCTCAATTAAATCAGAGCTGCTTACCACTTTTCAAACTATGTCAGGGTTGTGTATAGATTTTCAAAGCTCTTGGGTAAATTTTAGTGAAATACTTCTCCTAATGGTCCGTTTGTTTTTTAAGAAAATTGGTCTGAGAAAGGAAAAGATGGGAAGGGATGGGATGAGAAACTGGGGTGTCCTATGTTTGGTTTGTTAGGTACGCCTAGAAGGTTCTGATGATGTTCTTCAAAAACTCTTTCTAAGGCTTGAAAAGCATGAAAGCTCAACATTAGCGATAAAGAACTCAGAATCAGCCTTCGATCTACAAAATATGGTGGAGAAAGCTACAAGAAATCAAATATATTAGTAGATCTTAAAGGAATCCCATCTACATGCACTAGACACCGCCGGCATCAATGGCGTCCAAAACAGGGGCAACCTGATATTGCCAGCGCCCTAAAACGGCAACAAAAATCAAAGAAAAAAAAAAGAGAGATTGAGAGAGAGAACACCAAGGCCACGTCCACCGATGCAGATGAAAACCCATTAAAAGGGAGAGGTCGTCGAAGCCTAAAAACACCAATGCCACCGTTTGCCCGTTTCTTCTTGGCGGCATGAGGAGATCGATGACACCCAAAAACGGAATAAAAATAACCGCCAAACGTTAGTGGTCATGGGTCTTACCTTGGTCGGATATCGTCGGGAACGTCACCAGAGACTTGACCGTTGTAGATGCAGGGAGACAATGAGAATCGACAATGGTGCTTCAGTCAAAAGGCTCGATACTTTTTTTCCCTTGACTTTTTCTTTTTCATTGGGGTCGCACTAATTGGCATCACACGATTTCTCATCCCTTCTCGACAAACAAGAAAAAAATTGAAAATGTCTCGATTGAAAAGATTGAATCAAAATTCAATGTAACTGGGTCTGGATCTTCAAAAATCAGATCCATGTATAATTGCATTGAATCCTTATCCACCCTAATTCCATTCCATCCAGAGTCGAGGCCCCAAATCACCCTAGTAGTGCAATAGATATAAATTGATTCAAATTCGAATAATAGTTGGATTGGAATCAAATCTAGGTAGATTTGATCCAGGTCCATATCTCTTCTTCGTTTGATCTGATCCGATCCGATTATATATAGCATAGAGAGCTGGATCCTGTGCTCTAATTCAAACAGGTCAGCACATGAATCAAATGACATCCATTTAACCGGACAGGACATGGATCGAATCCTGACCCTCGACCACCGGGATGGCCGGATGGATAAGAAGTGCACCCAACAATGGGCCAGGCCTAAAGCATGAAATCCGATCCAATGTTCTAAATATCGACACGGGTGTGTTGGTACATTTTTTTTTTTAAGTTTTATTTTTTTTTTTTGAAATCGATTTGGAGGAATCGATTTAAGGTATCGGTAAGCCATCGATACGATACCTATTGGCCCATCTCCACTCATACAAGCCTTCAAAGTAAAACAAGAACAAGAGGAGAGAGAAGTTCATACCAGAAATTTGTAAGGTGTAGATGTAAGCTTTGGGAGTCTCTCTGCAGTGATGCGGCATCTCAGACTGCGTAGCCTGATTCCGATACATGTGCCCCATCCCTCCGTTGCCGTAGCCAGGCCGATACGGATACATGAACGCCTCCCACGGATTCCCGCCGGCCGGAAACAAGGCCGCCGCCGGGAGAGCAAGCCCGACCACTACCACGCACATCCATAACGCTAGCTTCGCCATCGTCGTCATCGAGATTCCAGTAGCAGAAAAGAAAGACAAAGAATTGAGAGAAAGAAAGGACTCAAATGACTTCTTTTCTTTTTGGCTGTTGGCTTGATGCTTGTATATAACGCGATGGAAGGTGTATGTGAAAACCTGAAAAACCGAGGGCGCGCACTAGCTTCATAGCTTTAGCTTGAATGGATTTCTTTTACTTTCATTAATTAGCCACGTGGTGCTGTTGGATTGGTGTGGCCACTGTAGTTGCATTAGTTTTTTTTCCTTAATGCCGTTGATTTTGACTGTAATGCACGAGACAAATTCGAGATTCGAGGTGCCACGTTGACTTTTTTGCCCAAAGCGAGTAAGAGGTGACGTAAAAAGTTTTATTCGCCAATAATTAATTACAGGTATGTGTTTTGTGAGAAATGTGTTAATTGTATAGAGTATACAATTGTTTTATATAATAATTAATATTTTTTTTTATATTTTATATATTATTCTTAATATTTTTATAATATAAAAAAATAATAATTATTAATTTTAGATAGAGTTGTTCTCATCAAATTTAGGGATGGCAATTTTTCCAATTTCGTTGATTTTTGTGGGGATCATGGGGATGACTTTCCCCTAGGGATAAAGATGGGGAAATTTTCATCCCTGTTGACGGGATGGGGAGAGCACTCCCTACCCCGTAGGGACCCCAATCCCCATGGGATCCCTACTAATATATATGTATAAATATACATATGTTTATATATATGTACACATGCATCTATATGTTAATATTTTTTAAAATATGGTTGAATATGTTTGAATCTTTTCTAATAGGATTATAAATTTTAATTATTTTATTTTTATTTTTTAAATAAAATAAAATATATATAATGGTTGATATTATAAAGAATGACGGGGAGAGGGGATCCCCGTGGAGACGGGGATGAGGATTTTTGTAGGGACAGGGATGGGGAGAGGCTCCTCGTCTCTGCCCCGCCCCGTTTCCATTCCTAATCAAACTAATGAAACTGACCAACCCAATTTCTATATTTCCAATCGGCTTTTTCAACACTTTCCCAACATGACTGGGTTGGATCGGTTTCGCTTTGGCCATTTGTAAATTAACTAAAATTGAGCAATCCGACCATAGATATATATTAATATTTTATATTTTAAATATACTTTTTAATAGGAAAAGTGAAAATTTCCAATATTTCTTATGCTAAAATATTCCATATCATAAATTTAATTTTTAATTTTTTAATAACGTCATTGTAATTTTTTTTAAACTTAAAATTAATTTTTAAATTTAATTATTGAACCAACCGACCAAACCGAAAATTGACCCAAACTGACATAACCTGAGTGACCAACTCCCCAACCTAACCAGGTTGATTTGGTCGGCCAAACAGCCTACAACTGAACCTAACCAACCCGTGAACAATAGTTTAATCTCCAATAATTATTAAAATTTTATAGCAAAAATACACAATAAATTAAATTTAAAAAGATAAATAACAATAGCTTAAACTCCAATAATTATTGAATATTTTCTATTAAATAACAAAACAAAAATAATTTATACATAATTATTAACAATATATTTATCACAAAAAACAATAAATAATTACTAAAATACAATAAATATTAATTTTAGTATATATAAATATATAATAAATACAGATTAAGTTTTTTAAATTATTATTAATAAACATTAGTTTTATGAAAGTTATTTTCTAGAATTATTAATTGGTATAAATGAAATTAGTTATTTACCATATTATTTATTTATTAAAATAATATCATTATTTAAATTTTAAGATATTAATTACTTGTTGAATTTAATAATCCATAAAATTATAGTACTATTAATACATAATTTTTTTATTTTAACTATTTAAAATCTAGTTATGTTAAATGTTTATTTATTTAAAATATTTAGTTTTTTAACTAAATAATTAAAATCTTAATCTATTTATTATAATTGAAAGTTATTCAGTAACTATTGAATATTTTTTTATTTAAGATATTTAGTAATTGAAATATTTAAATAGTATTTCATTTTTTAATGTTAGATTTTTATTATTTGAATAACATTTAGATTGAATAATCTAGAAATTCATAATTTATATTGTTTTGTACATAATTTCGTGATGAATTTTGTAAAAATATATAATTATTAATAATACAAATATTATTGAATCGATTATAATTATTTTTCATCTTTTTAATAAACATTTTAAAGTTATTATATAATTTTGTTAGAATATTTAAATAATTCTTAAATTTTTAATTCAAACTTTCTTTAGATAGATGTAGATAAAAAGTGGGGGAGAAGATAAATAAGAATTAGAGATTACTTAGAAGAAAGCTGGGGATAGTGGGGAGGTTGTTTAGGAGAAATTTTAGGATATTAGATTATTTAGGGGGATGTTTGGAACCGTGGCCATTTTTCAAAAAAAATGATGCCACGTCGAATCCACATAGGCCTTTCAACAAATGCCCATGTATCTCATTGTTTGGTTCAACCGATTATTAAAAAGTCAGGCATGCCTCAAAAATCGAGACCCCACCGATGCATGAAATGCTAAATCAGAACCTCAAAAATCAATGAACCGTTTCCCCCAACAGTTGACTGATGTGTATCCTATGTGGTCCTTACCTGTCAGCACATACATGAAAAACGGTGATGAAAATCACCTTACCAAACAACATAGTGTTGTTCATTGCCTACGTGGCAGAAGCGTGTTTTTTGTGAAAAAACGGGTCTTGAAAGAATGGGCATTTTTTCTTGATAATCGGTCCCAAAATGCGCCCACGCTTCCAAACACCATGTAGGTTATTGGAACGTGTGGGGGAGAGAGAGAGAGAGAGAGAGAGAGAGATTTTAGGAAGATTTTTTGGGGAAAGTAGAGTTTCTATTTGATAGTTTAAAAATTGCATGGATTAAAAAAGAAAATTTTTCTAGACTTTCTTTCATGGTTTTCAAAACCGGATCAGACCAAACAATCAAACTGGAAAAACTGGGAACTGGTTAGGTGACTGGTTTCGTTTTTCACCAAACCAGATTTTTGCCAAAAACATTGATTTGGTAAACAAACCTCTGATGCAGGCGGTTGAACTGTTCGAACCATTCAACGGTTTTGACTAATTTTTAATTTTTTTGTCAGAATGGCCCAACCGTTAACCAAGGAACTGGACTCCTGACCGGTTCATTATCCGTGTCGGTTTTAAAAACCTTGCTTTCTTGTTATTCATGAATCTCTAGCTTTTTGCTTTTGATCCTTTTTTTTCGCCCAAAAAAACATAGTAATATCATTCAGAAAATTTATAAAGACCCCAATAGGCTTTTTAACAATTCTATAAACCTCTCTTACGTTTTGACCCTAACAAAAATCCTCCCTATTATTTCAAAAAATGGTTCAAATACCTCTCTTTTGTCGATTTTTCTAACAAAAAATACAAATATAATGTTCAATTTTTCAAAAATTCAAGTTGACCCTTTGACCAACTACATAAAAGTTAAAAGATGTTGGAAAAGCTTTGCTGCAATTGCAGCTGATGTGTGGCTTGGAGTACTGTTTTCTCCCTTTTTTTTTGTTCGGAATTGTTGCTACCAGATAGGACGTTTCCTGGAGCAACAACAACTTTGTCTGTTTGGTACTAATGCTCTAGGAAATGTTTTCTGCACTTCAACTCATTATCCACTGCCACATCACTGCCATGTTGGCAGCAACGGGCTGCAGCTCCAAGAAATGCCAAATTTAGCTTTGCTCCAAGCCATGCCTTCCTGATTTCCAAGGCGTGGCTTGGAGCACCATTTTCTATGGAAAAAACGGTTCCAAACATATGGCTATTTTTTGCAAGAACGTTTTTTCCTACATGGCGCTGATGTGGTGCCGTTTTCTGGAGCAACAGCAATGGTTACAAACAAACACTTGGTCTCCTCGCAAATTATTCAAATCATCTCCTCACTTCAGTCTTATTGCTCATCGAATCTATGGAAGGCTTTATATGATATGGAGTTCAACGGCTCATTCTTAGCTAGTGAATCCATCCCCTTCCTTACCAGTAGTAGGCAAATTACACCCAACTCGACTTTCTCTTTTTAATTTTTCATTTAGGCCCCATTCGCCTTTCGGTAAGTTGTTTACCCGAGTAAATGCAATTACCTGGGTAAGTTTTTCCTGGGAAATACTTACCCAGGTAAGTGCATTTACCCATGTTCTTTTATTTCTCAGGTAAATAAGGCAATGACCAATTTAGCCATAGAAATCCACTACCAAAAGGGGCATTTTTGTCCCATTCAAATGTTGGCAACTTTCCCCCTATATGGGAAAGTTATTTACCCACTTAGGAGATGGGTATCACTTTCCTTGGGTAAATTATACCCAAGAAAATAAACTTTCCCTGATCCCCACATAAAGCTGAAAAAATAACATGAAATTCTTGATCAATGGGAACCAAAACCCCATTGACCAACTTTCCCCCTCTCCAAATTCAAAAAAAGAACATCCCCTTAGGCTATATTTGGTTTGAAGGAAAAGATAGAAAAAGGAAAAAAAACATAAAGAAATCTATACAAGATTTGTAAAGGTATCCTTACATTTCCCCTCCTTTTCCTATTTTTCCTTCAAACTCGACTCTTGAGTCTTGACTTGGGCAAGTTGAATAAGGGATTATGAAACCACACTGCATGATAGGATGGTCTCACTCATTAGAAAAAATGGTGGAAAGAATGTATATAGCAAGAAAATAGAAACTTAGGTGACAAAGTGACATTTCTTAGAAGTTAAGAGCGCGTAATAGTAAATGACCCACATCTTCTTGTATTGCTCATCATCGTCGACACCACAAATAGGTTAGATTTTCACGACCATTTGCGAAACCATTCTAAACATGCTTCCTTTATTCTATCCATTTTATTATACCATTAGGTTGTGCCTGGTTGCAATGCAAATAAATTTGTACTGATGCAAAATTATAACAGTGCAAATGATTTAAGTGTAAATTCTTACCTATTTTTGTTTCAAAATTTAGCTTATTTTGTTTGATTGCAATATAAATAGAGTAAATTAAAACATGAAGCAAAATAAAGTAAAACCCCAAATAAAATTAGACGAAAAATTTGCATTTTTTTCATTTGCACTCCCATACATTTACACTAGTGCAAATAAAATTGCACTGCAACCAAACACAGCCTTAGTATCATCCGTTTTCATACTTTTTTTTTTTTTTTGCAATAGTTTGGAGCCCTACAAATGTCACCGCTAGTAGGAACATGTAAGTTTCAATATTTATTTTAAATATAAATAAAACACTTTTTTATTAAACAAAAAAAAATCATTTTCAAATTTTTGGTTGAGCTCAGGCTCAAGACCTAGGCCCGATGGAAACAAAGCCCGACCCTAATCCAACCCTTGAACAGGTCCAAGTATATCTATACTCCTCTTTTTTGAGCATGTATCTTGCTACTGGTTCACCATTGTTCCCACATCCCATTGTTGAATTTTTTATGTGGCCGAATGAGTATATCTTTTTTGCTATTTTAACATGTATCTTGTCATTGGATCTCCATTCTTCACACCGTTGAATTTTTTAAGTGTGACTGCAATATTATATCTTTGTTGCTAATTTGAACATGCAGTTTTCCATTAGAGCTTCATTACTCCCATTAGTTGCTCATTTGAGCATGTTCCTTACCATTGGATCTCCCTTGTAGTTGTGATTTAAATTATCCAATTCTCATTTGAACATGTTGACCATATGTGTTTTGATGATAACAAACTCATTGAGAATATTAATATTCTATAAGACTAATATACAACTATATATGAAAACAATGATGAACTGAGACAAACACGCAACTATATCAAATGATGAACCAAACTCTCTCCAAGCATGAAACTATGCTACCATGAACAAGAAGAAGAAGACATAAAGCTCTAGAATCCTACAATTGTTTTACCTTCTACTACTTGACGTAATCAATTGCAATATACACTAGTATAGACTTAACTAAGACCTACCTCAGTCTTACCAAAACCTTAGAGATCAATGAATAAGTTGAAAAAGGTGGTTAGGCTTTCCTCAAACTTTATAATGGATTTACCTAAAGAATTTCTAAGTAGGGAAGGCCACGGAGTCGCCCACTTTTGTTTTCTAAAGTTGGACATAATCAACAATTGATTGTCCATAAGGCATTAGTTGACTGCGTTTGACAAGTCTGATGTCACATTACCTCCAACTACTAGTCAATTAATGAAATGGCAATATTCAACTAAGTCTAACAGTCCAGAAAGAACATGGTGCATTAACTAGTCGACTACGAGTAATAGGGACTATTTGAGCATTATAGTCGACTACTTACTTCTAACAGGATTGAAGCAATCAACTATTTTATTGTCATAGTCGACTATTTGAAGGCTTAATGACTCTTTCCTCTTCTGGTAAGCTTTTAACATTTTAAGAAATATGTTCTATACATTTCTATGAATACTTTCAACCCCTCTCACTGGCTCTATAATGGTCACAAGATCTCTAATTTTGATTCATGTGATGAATTTGAGATGAAAAATTTAAGTGCATTGAGCTAGAAAGTATTAAGTTAAAAGAGAAAAAAAAGAAAGAAAGAATGAGAGAAAGTAGTGTAAAGAGATTCTAAGCTAAAAAGAATTTATCCTTACGCTCAGTTTGGAAAGAATACAAATACAAATATGTACAGTTTGCACTCTACATATTTGTTTTTGTACTTGTACTCCTTCCAAAAAGAGCCTTAGGTTGTGTTTGATTGTAATGCAAATAAATTTGCACTAATGCAAAACTATAGCTAATGAGGGCAGATTTGGCCCTCCAGTGAAATTGTGATACGTGGCACCTCATGACAACTAGGCGACACCCAGGCAACAACTTACCAAGTTGGTGTCCAACCCGGGCACCGGCCTGGCACGGCCTGCACAAGGCCTGGCGCGCAGCCTGCACGCGGCCTGCACGCGGCCTGCGCGACCTGGCCGACCTGGATCAGCCTGGCACATGATCCGATCTGGCCGACCTAGCCGACTTGGATCAGCCCGACACATGATCCAACCTGGCCAACCTAGCCGACCTGGATCAGCCTGGCACACGACCCGACCTGGCAACCCATAAGACGCCCACCGATAAAACTCAACATGCATACCCCACAAGCTCGGTAGCTCACCAAGGAGCTCGGTAGCTCACCAAAGAGCTCGCCAAGGTGCCAGGTAGCTCAGCAGAGCTCGCCACAAGCAGCTCAGCATAGCCCAAGGAGCTCGGCATAGCTCCCCCGGGTAGCTCGCCACTTGTAGGGTAGCTCGATACAGAAGAGTAGTTTGGCGTATCGCAAGAAGATCTCCTACCTGACAACCGTACCTGACAGATCTGGTGGGAGCGCCCACACCTCTTGCCAGGCGGCGTCGTGCCTGCCGTCTCTGAAAAGCATGGCACGCCTGACGAGTCCATACCCTGCAGCAGCAGCCTACACCTGTCACCTCAGTCCGAGTAGTAATGGCTTGGGCAGTGGCGGTTACGCATGAAGTGACTGGGCACCACTATATAAGGACTCCGACCCCCAAAGCCAAGGGGGAGGGAATGGAAAAATGGAGGTAATCCCTGCTATCTAGCTCTCTCATTTCTCTCCAAGCTCTCTGCAATCAGAATGCTAACTTAGGCATCGGAGAGTCCCCGCTGGGTAAACACCCTCGGGTCCTCTGATTCAGTTCTCGCAGGTCCCTCAGCTCCCGCCGCCTACAAAGGAGAGGAGATCACCTCATGCAGAGGGTAGTCGGGTTGCGCTACACCAGGGAGCTCATCACCAAGTAGCTCTCCACCAGGGAGCTCGTCACCAGGCAGTTCTCCACTAGGGAGCTCGTCACCAAGTAGCTCTCCTCCAGGGAGCTCGTCACTAGGCAGTTCTCCACCAGGGAGCTCATCACCAAGTAGCTCTCCACCAGGGAGCTCGTCACCAGGCAGTTCTCCACCAGGGAGCTCGTCACCAAGTAGCTCTCCACCAAGGAGCTCGTCACCAGGCAGTTCTCCACCAGGGAGCTCGTCACCAGGTAGTTCTCCACCAAGGAGCTCATAACCAAGTAGCTCTCCACCAGGGAGCTCGTCACCAAGCAGTTCTCCACCAGGGAGCTTGTCACCAAGTAGTTCTCCACAAAGGAGCTCATCACCAAGTAGCTCACCAAGTAGCTCATCACCAGGCAGTTCGCCACTAGGGAGCTCCATCATCCTCTGAGTCACAGGCCACCTGGGAGTAGGTCAAATGACGAGGTACTTAGGCAAAAAAAAAATTGATACAACACAAAAATTGGTACGTGACCAGAAACGGTTACATCAATTGGCATCGTCTGTGGGAACACACTACAAAAAGCTAAGTTCTCATCCTACAAAAGCTAAGTTCTCATCTTACAAAAGCTAAGTCCTCTTCTCCCAGAAAGCTAAGTCCTCACTTTTTAGAAATTGAAGCTCTCGCTTTATAGTTTACATTTTTTATGAACTCAAAGACTACGCATGTAGCTAACAGACTAAGTTTACTTTCAATTCAGTTAAAGTCTCACCAGTCCTCTTCGCAAGGTCCCCCCTACAAAGATGAGCTCTTTGTGGCTTCTGCGGGAGTTGGCGGCCAACAGACTACATAGGTGCCCTTACTGGTCGAGCCTTCCAAGGCTCCCGTGTGAGCTGGCGACCTAAAGTTAGTAGTGCTGCCCCCAAAGGTCGAGCTCCTAGTAGCTTCTTGTAGGAGTGGGTGACCGGCATTACGAAGCTGATGCAGTGCAATCATAGCTCCAAGGCACCCACCTGATCGGCTCGGCACCTTACAGGTAGCTCAACACCTTATTGGTAGCTTGGCACCTGGTCAGCTCGGCACCTTGCAGGTAGCTCGGCACTTGGTCAGCTCGGCACCTGGTCAACTCGGAACCTCACTAGTAGCTTGGCACCTCGCAGGCAACTTGGCACCCGGTCAGCCTGACACCTCAGGTAGCTCGGCACCTGGTCAGCTCGGCACCTCATAGGTAGCTCGGCACCTGGTCAGCCCGACACTTCACAGGTAGCTCGGCACCTCACAGGCAAAGCCTACGAGCCACATTACTGCTTAAGACTTCGTCGCCTCTTCGGCATTGGCAAAGTCTACGGGCCGCATTATTGCTAAATACCCCATTGCTTCCTCAGCATGGGCAAAATCAGCAAAAAGTGAAGTATAAGTTGCCCCCATAGCCTAAGGGCTACACTACTGAACTAGTGGAGACCTCCTCACCTTAAAGGCAGCTCGCTACTTGTAGATAGCTTGCACATACATACGACTCTCAAGGCCTAAGGAATTGGATCGGCACTTACTAGCTCGTCGACTTATAGGCCAAAAGAAGAATACTCCCTTCACTAAGTTACTCTCAGCTCGGGAGTGGGGGGCAAATGATGAGGGCAGATTTGTCCCTCCAGTGAAATTGCGACACGTGGCATCTTGTGACAACTAGGAGACACCCAGGCAACAACTTACCAAGTTGGTGTCCCACCTGGGCACCGGCTTGGTGCAGCTTGTGGGTGGCCTGGCGTGGCCTGCACGCGGCCTGCGCGACCTGGCCAACCTGGATCAGCCTGGCACATGATCCAACCTGGCCGACCTAGCCGACCTGGATCAGCTCGGCACATGATCCGACCTAGCCGACCTGGATCAGCCTGGCACACGACCCGACCTCCCCAACCTGGCAACCCATAAGACGCCCACTGATAAAATTCAGCGTGAATACCCTACGTGCTCGGTAGCTCGCCAAGGAGCCAGGTAGCTTGGTAGAGCTCGCCACAAGCAGCTCGGCATAGCTCCCCCGAGTAGCTCGCCACTTGTAGGGTAGCTCAATACAGAAGAATACTTTGGCATATCGCAAGAAGATCTCCTACATGACAACTGTACCTGACAGATCTGGTGGCAGCGCCCACATCTCTTGCCAGGCGGCGTGCCTGCCGTCTCTGAAAAGCATGGCACGCCTGACGAGTCCGTACCCTGCAGCAGTAGCCTGCACCTGTCACCTCAGTCCTGGCAGTAATGGCTTGGGTAGTGGCAGTTATGCCTGATGTGACTGGGCACCACTATATAAGGACTCCGACCCTCAAAGCCAAGGGGTAGGGAATGGAAAAATGGAGGTAATCCCTGCTCTCTAGCTCTCTCATTTCTCTCCAAGCTCTCTGCAATCAGAATGCTAACTTAGGCATCGGAGAGTCCCCGCCGGGTAAACACCCACGGTTCCTCTGATTCAGTTCTCGTAGGTCCCTCAACTCCCGCCGCCTACAAAGAGGAGGAAAGGATGGAGTTCTCACAGGTCCCTTAGCTCCCGCCGCCTACAAAGGAGAGGAGATCACCTCATGTAGAGGGCAGTCGGATTGCGCTACACCAGGGAGCTCACCACCAAGTAGCTCTCCACCAGGGAGCTCGTCACCAGGCAGTTCTCCACCAGAGAGCTCATCACCAAGTAGCTCTCCACCAGGGAGCTCATCACCAGGCAATTCTCCACTAGGGAGCTCGTCACCAAGTAGCTCTCCACCAGGGAGCTCGTCACCAGGCAGTTCTCCACCAGGGAGCTCGTCACCAAGTAGCTCTCCACCAGGGAGCTCGTCACCAAGTAGCTCTCCACCAGGGAGCTCGTCACCAGGCAGTTCTCCTCCAGGGAGCTCGTCACCAGGCAGTTCTCCACCAGGGAGCTCGTCACCAAGTAGCTCTCCACCAGGGAGCTCGTCACCAGGCAGTTCTCCACTAGGGAGCTCGTCACCAGGCAGTTCTCCTCCAGGGAGCTCGTCACCAGGCAATTCTCCACCAGGGAGCTCGTCACCAAGTAGCTCTCCACCAGGGAGCTCGTCACCAGGCAGTTCTCCACCAGGGAGCTCGTCACCAAGTAGCTCACCAAGTAGCTTATCACCAGACAGTTCGCCACCAAGTAGCTCATCACCAGACAGTTCACCACTAGGGAGCTTCATCATCCTCTGAGTCACAGGCCACCTGGGTGTAGGTCAAATGACGAGGTACTTAGCCAAAATAAATTTTGATACATCACAAAAATTGGTACGTGACCAGAAACGGTTACATCAATAGCAGTGCAAACGATTTGAGTGTAAATTTTGACCTATTTTTGTTTCAAATTTTAGCTTATTTTGTTTGATTGCTCTACAAATGAAGTAAATTAAGACATGAAGCAAAATAAAGTAAAACTCAAAACAAAATTAAATGAAAATTTGCATTTTTTTTCATTTGTACTCCCATGCATCCAATGTTTTCGAATTGTCACTAACCCAGACGGCCGGATTGCTCAGCCCGGAAACCGTCCAAGCAATCGGTTCCATTTCACCCCTAACCCGTTCTTGCACCAAAAACCATTGACTTGGTTAGAGAACTTCTAACCTAGGCAGTCGAACCATCGACCAAACAACGGTTCGCGGTTTAATAAAGTTGCAAGGAGATCAAAGAGGGGAGAAACTGACAAGAACAATTTGAGATCTGAGATCACTAAATCCCAAAACCCAAATTCAATAAAGAAGAAGACGAAGAAGAAGAAGATGGTTGATGGTAGATGTTGAAGAGAAATTAGATCTTAGATCTCAGATCTCAAATCTCAGATCTCAGATTTGATCTATTTTTCTATTGTTGTCGCCATCGTCGTTACCGGTGAATGTCAAATCCTCCTCCTCTTCCTTCTTCTTCTCTCATTCCTTCCTTTTTTTCCTTCTTTACTCCCCTTCCTTTCCTTTATTATTATTTTTTTTTTTGCTTTCTCTTCTTCCTTTCCTTTCTTTTTGCTCAGCCAACAACCAGCCCCTCTTTTCTCATATAAGACCGGAAGTCTAAGAATAGGTAATAATATTTGCCCTAATAATCAAACCATTCGAACCATTTGACCCAAACAATCAAACCGTTGACCCAGAAACCGATGGCCACAACAATTCTATTTTTGGGTTGGTTTTTAAAACCTTGCATGCATTTGTACTAGTACAAATAAAATTGCACTACAACCAAACGCAACTTTAGGAGAAAAACCTTGAAAAGTCATTTGTTCTCTTTTGATTCTCTCCGTGAATCATTAATTTGTTCTAAAATAATTTAATATACATTTCAATTTGTTCTAACATTTTTTCATTATTTATATATTCTATAATATATGTTATTTATTTATTTCTAAATATGTTATTTATATTGCACCTTTGTAATTTTTATATTATTTATTCTTTTATAAAAATATGTATATATATTGATAAAAGTAATTGAAAAATACTTATATTTTTTTCTTTATTTAAATAGTTATATTTCTTTTCCTTTTAATAATTTATTAATTTTTAAAATATTAAATCGGATCAGATTAGTTCAGATATCCGCCATTTGATCAAATTTGAATTCAAATTAGTATTTATGAGATCCCAGATCGGATCTACAATATTTTGGATCGGATTCGAATCTGATCCTATCCGTTTACAATAGTATAGCCCAAAATGCTCATTTCATCCGCAAACTAACCACACCATCAGTAGTAATTCTATCTACCGGCCAGACCAGTATTACCCATATAAAAACGGAGTTTTCATCCAACCGCACATTAGGAACATCAAGATGCCCAATAATGTGTTGTGATCAACAGATCTGAAGTCAGAAACGTAGAGGATTGGAAAGGATTAGGCCATACCTGTGGGGTCAGCTTACGCAAAGGACGTTGGACACGGTGGAATACTTGTGGGGTAGGTTAGGCAATGGACACCTGGAATCCAGAAGATTGGTGGTTATTTCCTGTTGAGGGATACATGGGATCTAGTGCCAACGAACAACTATATTGGCTACATACCAAACACCTGTGTTCCGTACACATGAGCGAACATCATTTATACAGGTACATGCACGAGAATACTGATGTGTCAAATTTTTATTGGCAAGCACCCAGATTCGCACACATGTGCTCGCACTAGATCCTAACTCGTCTCGCGAGGAGCACTATATAATTGTTTGGCGCCCATTCTCATTTTGATTCCCCACCGGTCGGTTTGAAAGAAGAGAGGGACAGCGGGTGAAGGAAGAGTGGAGACTAGAGAGGGTGGAGAAAGCGACACTGAGTAGCAGAGAGACAACATTTCAATAGATTTCAACCGTTTGCTTTTCTAGGGTTTCCTTGGGCCTCTTTCAGCTCTATCCGAGGGTACTGATCTGAAATCTGCGACAGAGAAAGGTCGAAATTTGATTCTTCTCCTGGACTTTTAACTATCTTCGAAGGTGAGATCCTCGTAATTGCTAGAACCTCTCCTACTGTTTCTAGTATTTCAAGGGTTCCTCGTAAATTTTGTTCGATTTCTTGATGGAAACTCTGGTATGAGAGTATTTTTCCTCTCCTTCTACGATTTGTGAACCACTCGCTGCTGCTAACTGTAATCTCTTGAAAATTTTCAAATTAGGGATTGCATTCATATTCCCGGAGAGAATTTATTCGGAATGCTTTAGTGTGTTCTTTTCTAATTTTCCTTGATCTCCTCGTAGAATTTAGACTGTTTCTGAAAAATTAGAGCTTTTTCTGAAAGTTTGGACAGGACATGACAAAAAGGATATTCTGCGAGAATTTGTGCGGATTTTGTCGCAGTTATCCTAATTTCTGGCATTTTATTGAGCTTTTCTTAATGTTTTCTGTGGCGCCTATCTGAAGATCTTGGTTTTTGTGGCTGTTCTTCAAATGCAAAAAGTATTGTTGACCTGTAAGCTTCTCTTCTCAAATAGAGTTTCCAAATCTTCATCATAATTTTATTGTCTCTTATGATTTTTATACCTTTTCTAACCCTCACCCCTTCCTTAATGTGCTTTTACTAAGACAACGCAGTGCTGGATAATCTAGCTCCGAGAACATTTCTTATTTATTTGACTCCACACTTTTGCAGTGAATATATGCTAACCTCTTATCTTCTTCCGTGATTGAATCAATCAAAAGTTTTCTCTCCCGAAGACGATATTGCCTGTAATTTTTAATTCAAGCAAGGGAACAATTTCAAAAGCTTTTATTTTTTATTTTTTTTTTCTTGAGGAGTTCCTTCCTTGTCTGTCCTCAGACCTACTACACAAAAGTGGAAGTGGAAACACCAGGGATATCTTCACGGAAAATTTCTTCTTGAACGAAATTGCTCCGTGTTTGGATTTCGGAATTCTAATTCTTCATTTTCTGACGTGTTCTCTCTTAGATCTTTCTAAAGCCCCAATTCCGTGGAATAGAGGATTAAAATGAGGTGCAACGCATGCTGGAGAGAATTGGAAGGGCGCGCCATTACGACCACTTGTGGCCATCTCTTATGTATCCATTCTGATATAATTAAATTGGATGCTGTTTTTAGTTATGCACTGCGTTTCTTCTTTCCCTGTTTGGAGGAGTTTTTATAGATTTCAGATTGTTTTCTTTAACAAGAGCAAAAGGTACGGAAGATGCTAGCAAGATCCTAAGTAGTGATGGAGCATGCCCCATTTGTGATCAAGTGCTGTCTAAAAGGTATTTTGTTTCTAACCTTGATGTTTGCATGGTTTCGACTTCAGACATGGTATGTTTGAATTTCGTAATCCTTGCCTAATCAAAACATGACATGGTATAATTTCAATTTACATGTTTTCTAGGATAGTTGCTAAAACAGTGGTTCTCTGACTTTAAATAGTACAAAGATCTCAAAACTAGAGTCCATTCTTCCAGAAACCACTTTGTGCAGTTCTATCATCTATGATGAACAAAAAAAGACATAACAGAAACGCATATGTAAGATACATATGAAGCATAATCGTTCAAGTTAAATATTACTGAAATTTGGCATTCATTAACTAGGGGATTCTTGAGAATATAAGGTTGATTGGCCAAAGGCCAACTGCTCACAAGATCATATGATTCTTTTACTGTTAGCGCTTCAGCTTACATGAACTACAATAAACTTTTAATTACTTTTTCTCATATACAACCTAAGATTTGATTGCCACTTAACTTATCCGTTCTGATATTCTAATCATCAGCCTTATGAAACCTGTGGATATCAATCCCAATGATGAATGGATAAATGTAAGAAAGCAATCTTCCAACTACACTGAACTTTGTGCTTTTACTATTATTTTGTATCTGATTTTCACTACATTTTGTCATTTTCTGATGCAGATGGCTATGGCTGGAATATCTCCACAAATATGTATCCTTTTTTTACTTGTCTGAATCATCTCCCCTATTTGGAAAGTTTAGGATCTTGGAATTCTTTTCCCGTTGTTGTGGGGAGGGAGGGAGACCATACTTAAATATATGAAAAAAAAATAAAATAAACTGTAGTAGAACATTCAGATAAGTAGTAGAACATTCAGATAAGTAGGAGGTTGTCTGAGTCGGTCAAAGAACATATTGGATTGTTGGGCCATGCATCTTCCTTAACACAAACCAGTGATGAAAAGTGCATACCGAAGTGTTACGTTCTTTATTGGACAAAAGGAGCTGGAGATGCAATACAAGATGAGCAAAATAGTAGCTCAGTGCCGGCAAAAATGTGAGGCAATGCAAGAAAAGTTCACTGAAAAACTGGAGCAAGTGCACACTGCATATCAGAAAATGGCTAAAAGATGCCAGATGATGGAACAAGAGATTGAAAGCTTAACCAAGGATAAGCAAGAACTCCAAGAGAAATTTTCAGAGAAATCTAGGTAAATCTCTGCATGGCTTTTTGATCTTGTAAAGTCCACCAGTTGACCCTTTTCTCCCCCCCTCCCCCTGAATTTATTGGTTCGGTTCGGCATTTGGGCTAAACAGCGCAAACATTATCCAATACCAGGCAGAAGAGAAAACTTGATGAAATGTATGACCGATTGAGAAATGAGTATGAATCAGTGAAGCGATCGGCAATCCAACCGACTAGCAATTTCTATCCTAGAGCTGAGCCTGATTTGTTTGCAAGCCCAGCTAATATGATGGATAACAGAGATCACCTAAGACAAGGTAATTCTGTTTTTCTTGTAACCCTTAATAGACAATTCAAAACTTAACTCAGTGTCACAGAAAAAATGTCATTTTTTGTAGAAAGTTTTCTTAAACATTTGGGAGTGATTAATCGTGCTTATCAATATTAAGTATCTTTTGGCTATTTAATTAACTTTGTGACACTGAGCTGAGTTCGTTACCCATTTTGTTAAGCTCTTCCACAAATACCAGTTGATTTATTTGTTGCAGATCGGTCGATTTTCATTCCTGACACTCCAGGACCAAGAGAAGATATGTGGCCTGCGCCGAGGCAGAAAAATTCCAACTCTGGCCCCTTTGATGTCTCCGGCGAATCACCAGTAAAGCAAGCTCCAGTTCCTGCTGATGCTGGCAACAGAAGGGCTGGTGTTCGTCCCCCGTTCGGAGCTGGAATTAGTAATCCCTCCATGACTTTACGAAATCTCATACTGTCACCAATGAAACGACCCCAGCTATCCCGTAGCCGACAACAAATATTCACGTAAGGCATGCTACACTCCCATCCTATCTATCATATTTTTCATACATTTACGTTCTCCACAACTGGGCCGCTGTAAATCTTGACATCCTTATATCTCTGCTTTGTACACATATTAGAGACAACATTAGAAAGGAAGAGTATCTGATTGAGTCTTCTTTCTTCGTTTTCAGGTTATAGGCTGGAAGATAGAAGACTAGTGCATATTAGAGACAACCGAAAGCTTCTCCGTTGATATAATTGGAAAAAGGATAGGTCAAAGAAATTACTTCGACAATCAGAATTCCTTTTACTGGCTTTTAATTTCTCCTTGCGCCTTACGAGGAGATAACGTTAGAAACATTTCCGATCATACCTTCAAAATACAAGCTTCATATACTTTTCATGACGGTTAAGGTAACTTTGCATAGATGTAAAGCTGATCATTTTTGTGTAAACTGTAAAGAGAAATGAGGATCGAGCTTCACATGAGTCGTCAGTCGTGTGTTTAAGTCATTCATGCTACTTGGATGGAATTTCTGTGTTTGAAACAGTGAAGAATCTAAGTCTGGCTACAGATGATTCTCACATTCCCAAATCCTCCACAACGAACCTTAAGATGCATTAGGCAATAACATAGTGGTCATTGGTCAATCGCGCATGCTCTCGTTTTTCTTTTTCTTTTGTTTTTTTTTTTTTTTTTTTTTGCCTTTTCCATTATCATCAAATCTGTTGAGATGGGTGAAGCTTCATTTTGAGATTTTCATTCATTGTTTCAACTTTCATGTTTGAACTGACGTGTACTGGGATTATGGCAATGCACATGCAAAGTAAATTACTTGGCCTACGGTTGTTTGTTTAAGGTGTAAGTACATATTTACAACATTGATTAAGAGGCTTCTAGTTCGCTGAACGATGTGAAAGGGAACTGTTGTTTTGTGAGATTTACATTATTGTTGTTTGGTAGTCATCAGACTCAGTGTAAAAGTGTAAATACAAGTTTCTAATTTCCATCAAATTTTGAGAAGAGGGAATTTTACATCGGTGTTAAATTTTCACCTAATCTCAATGTAAAATTTGCCCACAGTGAAATTTTACGTTAATTTACTATGTAAAACAATACCACATCCAAACACTAACAAAATTGGACCAGAATATAAAGTTAACTAAATTCTTTATTTATAATTCAAATAAACAAACACGGCCTAAAGATTAAAGTACCCTTAAAGCTTCATAACCCACTTAAAATACCCAAAAACTTTTGGCTGCGTTTGGAAATGATGTAAATAAGTGTAAATGCAAATATATAGTGTAAAATGATCCATATAAATTGCAAAGTTGGATTAGTTTTGTACTGACAAATTTATCTTATTACCAAACAAACTTTTAGCTGTAATTGATGCAAATACAAATTCTAATGAAGCATATGGTTTTTTTATCAAAAACCCACATGAATGCAAATTTAATTCTTTTTTATTGTTGTACTTTTACATCTTATTATCAATGTAAATATGAATTGGTCTGTCTTGTTTTTTTTTTATTTTTATCAATAACCAACATTGGTCTGTCATTTGACAATGCATAAATGTAATGTTACCAAACACAAAAGTTACAAATTTACCCTGAACCAGGATTTACACTCTATTTGCATCATTTCCAAACGCAGCACTCTTTCATCGCCTATTTACACTCTATTTGCATCATTTACACTCTATTTACACATACCAATCTTAGTTATCCACCATATTCTACTTGTGATATCACAGGTCACTTTTGATTTTTCAAAAACCCAGTCTTGCCCTCACCACCAGTTTTACTCATTTCATAGGCTTGTACGTGAAATTTCTCAAGAGAAACAGAGAAAAAAAACAAAAAAAAAAAGACAGCACTCTTTCGTCGCCTTATAATAGTTTAGTTTCAACCTCAAATTGGAATTAACCTCTTTGGATCGGCCTGTACAGGTCAAATACTGAGGACTAGGTTTGTCCTTTGGTTGGTGTTTGAACTTTGCTTTAAACTTTGAATTTAATCAAGAAATGACGAATATTTGTGGTGGGCCAAGCGTGGATTCAGGAATGTTTGTAGAGAAGCGAACAAAGTGGGTCACTCTCTTGCAAAACATGACATGTCTTGTTCTTGGAATTCACATCGTCTATCCCCTTGTACAGAAAAATTGTCTCAGACCAATAGCAATCTGCCACGCCAGCTTATTTTCCCATTTCAAAATTAAAGTGATTGTGGCATATTGCTATTGATCTGGGACAGAAAATGGTTATTCCATAAAATCACTTGCCACATCAACAATAATAAGCATTTCTTGCTGTTTGGTGGGACGTATCAAGACACAATAGTATGCATGATTCAGTGTGACTTTTTTTTTTTTGATAAATTTCAGTATGACATTGTTCTTTTTTATTCCGGCAACAATAACATGATTTCTAGTGACAAGAACAAGGTTCAAAGTATCAACAAAGGTCGATAAGGTAGGGCGTATTGGCCTGTATCAGTACTTTTTTTATGTTTTATTTATTTTTTTCAAAACCAGTTCAGAGGGATCGATTTAAGCCCCAGCTACTCTCTACATCGTGGTCTGACCCGATACAAACCCTCTAGGAGCGTATCAGGAAGCTACCAGCACGATACGTATCGATTCTTTGAACCTTGGACAAGAACAATGCAGCAAACAATGAAAAATGGTTATTCCATTATTAGGGTTCCATGATAGAATACGAACAATCTCTTCTCCATTATACAAGACTATACTAGCAAGTAGTCACCAAATTTTTCTTTCTACTAGCTTTGAGAAAAATGGACAATGAAGACTATAGAGAACATCAAGAAAGTATGAGTGGGTGGTATTTCTAAAGCATCAACTAGTGGTGAAGAATAGAGGTGGCCATGAGCCGAGCTCTTCACGAGCTACTCAAGCTTGTCTCGTAAAAAACTCAACTCGAGCCCAATTTACAAACTCGTTTAATAATCGAGCCAAACTCAAGCCTAATATAGCTCCTCAGCTCGTGAGGCTCGCGAGCCGAGCTCGAATATATATATATATATATATATAATAACTAATTATTATAATTCTTAATTTTTTAAATATCAAATAAAAAATATTTTTTATATATAATTTTTTTTATTTTTATAAAACATTTTTTTCTCAAATCAAGCTCGAGCTTACAAGTTTTTGACTCAAGCTGAGCTCAAGCTTGATCCTTGTACTACCTTGGCAAGCTAAGCTCGAGCCTCATACTATTCGACTCGGCTCGGCTCGAATCCACCCCTAGTGAAGAATAAAAGATGTGCAAAGCTCAAAGGATAAAATTTACGGAGTACGGACAGGCCCATTGCAGATTTCAGAATCCCACTATAGATCTATAAGCATTCAAAGTGTCAAATACCCCCACTCTATACATTAATGCCCACCCATGAATTGGCATCATTTCCGAGCTGGCACTTACCCGAATTGTGCTTTGGGCCTAAAAATTCTAACCCTGGGCTGAACAGTCATTCTCCCTAAAATTTATCATCTTTTCTTTAGGCTTCAACCCAAAAGCTAAAAGAGACCTCCTCCCCCATCACCACTGCAGCCAATAACCATCTTCATTGTTTGCCGCACTGTGCTTGTCACTGGAAATCATGTCACTGTTGCCAGAATAGAAAATACCATTTTCGTCAAGTGAAAACGATGATGAACAACCTTGCTGATGTCAAACAGCAAGATTAGTACGATCGATGGACTTACCAGCGTTTACAACAGTGTGTGAATAAGGAGTCTGCAAGTAGAGGATGGCGACTGTATTCTCCTCATAAGTACTTAGACTGCTTAGGGTTATTGGGTGGACGGTTTTTGTCTTTTGGATGGTCCGGGGTGCATTGGATCAGAACTACAGTTTGCCACATCAGCTGCCACATCGATGCCGGGTAAGCTTTATGTTTAGTGAAACACCCAACCATTGGGGAAGCAATAATTTGAAGCTTCCCCAAACGGCTCCATGCACATAAATCAAGACATTTCATTTTTTCAGCGTTTTTTTGATAAACAGCTAAACCAAACAGTGGTTCAACTGCAAATAAACGGCAACACCTAACTGGCACAGACGTGGCACCGTGTTTTCAATAAACAGCCACAGAACCAAACATCACCTAAATATTCCTTGCTTTAAGCTCGATTTGAACAACTCGAGACCGAACTATTAGAATGGAGCACAATTCGATTGCACCCCCAGTTTTTGTTTTCAAAAAAAAAAAAAACAAGACCAACTATGTTGTCAAACAGCCCCTAAACTTTTGAGACAGACAATAGATATGTCTCAGTCTTCTATGCCACAAGGGTAATTAGTTCTCGTTAAGAAACTTCTTTTAATACCAAACGTATATGAAACTAATTTCCCATTATTCAATGAACAATCAAGTCTATAGAAATTGTCAATGTAAACTACCAAAACCGACTAAATTAGAAGATTTAAATATTTCTGACTTTAATATCAATAAATGTTATTCTAGTTACAATACACCCTAAAAGTGATAAAAGCATAGTGGGTAGGTTAAAGCAACCTTTTCTAGGGTGAGAAGGTCGACTAATAGTTTTGGCAGATTTCATTGTCAGGCAAGGGGTATCAAGGGACCATTTGTTTTGGGCCGTATTGTAATATTATGGGGGTACCGAGTTAATATGCCTGGATTGTATACCTATTTTACTCTGTAAAATCAATAAATGTAATTCTAAAATCAAGTACTGCAATTTAGAAACGGAAATTAAATTCCTCAAAAACTAGAAAAATAAATAGTATGGTTTTTAAAAACGAACTGGTGACCGAACCAGTCAGGGGTCCGGTTACTGGTTCAAACGGTCCGACCGTTCGACCCAAACAGCCGGCCCATTCTGATAAAAAAATAAAATAAAAATTAAAAAATTGGAAAACAGTCAAAACTGTTCAAACGGTTAACCGGCCGGTTCAACGGTTTGCTGACCAAAATCAACGGTTTTGGAGGAAAACGGAACCAGTCAGGTGACCGTTTCCCGGTTTTTCCAGTCCGACTGTCTGGTCCAGTCCGGTTTTGAAAACAGTGATAAATAGCATAGTCCAAAATGAATTCAAAACTAATAGTTTTATCATAAAACTCATTTAAAAGATCACACAACCATGCGATTTTCGTTTCCAAGGAACGTATACTGATTTTGGCTTCCGGGTCTTTCGGAAACCCTATAAGGTATTAACAATGTGAGTGGAAGCACCAAAACCTTTTAATTAAGAATCATAATGAGAATAAATTCACACATGAAGAATAGGCCCAACACCTATAGCTTTTTATTTCCAGTATTTTTTTATCCATGCAGCTTTAAATCCAAGTATAGTCACCCTGAAATGACCCCTCTTGCTGCAAAAGAAGAAAGAGGGCACTACCTTCCCTCTCCTCATGGTCAATTTGCAACCCTTGCCCTTTATTGCATGACATTTCCTTTTCTTGCCACCTTTAATTGTAAAGTGGTCATCTCAAGCTGTTCCTGCTTCAGTCTCTCTTCTTTCTATACACACATGGACCTGTTCATAGGCCAATGAGCCAGCCCGCCCAGCCCATTCTTTGTCAGGCTTTGACAATATGTCAAGCCCACAGGCTCAGGCTTGGGCTTTCTCAAAAAAGCCTGGCACAAGCCCAATAATATTTCATATAATAAAAACATATGATATATTTTTTCTTTGTTTTTCTCTTTTTCAAGCCATAGTGAGATCTTTCAACATTTTTGGGTTCTAAGGTCATTTATTATAAATAAATCAGTTTTTATTGAGTAAAAAACAAAAAAAATCTTTGAAGACACAATTGTTTAATAAAACCAAATTCCGGAAGAGACCATCTACTTAATGCCCTATAGACAAGAATCTAGCCACTACTCCCCAATTCCTCATCACATCAACTATAGTGTGAAAATGCCTCCATAGATTTTACCAAATGTGCAACCCTCACCATTATATTATCAATGATCGTTTCCTTACTCTTCCTATCCTTGAAAAGAGGCAAGAAAGTGGTGGAGTAGAGGGAGAAAGAATTGAAAGGAGGGAGGAAGTAGTATTCAATCAAATCCTGCATCAGTCAAGCCACGGGGAACAAGATCAATACCCACAAAGGTAGCGGGAAAAAACAAAGGAACAGGAAGAAAAACAGGGGGAGAGGGGGTAGAAACTTCCTGGTCAACACTTTCACAAGCCGGCTCCTTGGAAACCTCCTTTAAGTTGTTTTCCTTTTCAGACTCTCCCTGATCAGACTCCAAAAAAAAAGAACCATTATTGCACTTAAGCTCGATTAATGATTAAACCCATCTCCCCGAGAACAAATATCCTGCCTTTGCTCTTGATTTGATTGTCCACTCAACCCATCCTTGTTTTTTATTATGAATCTCAACCCATCCTTGTCTACAGGAGTACTAAGGTTTGTCACTAGTTAAAGCGTCTTATTCTTATGAAACATAACTTTTAAACCAGCAAACAAATCCTCTTTGAATAGCAATTCCATTCCCAAATGTTCATCACCCCATCTTTTGTCAACTTTGGAATTGTCGACACTTCCTAAGCTTGAAGGGGTTTCATCACTTTCAAAATGTGAGAAGTTCCAATCACTATAATCTTCATCCTCTTCCTCTTTCTTTCTATTGTACATTGGGTTGGGTTTCTTTGGGGTTGTAGTCAGCACCTCTTGCGCCTTGGTCTCCACTCCAGATGAAAAGATTTTTGAGACGAGTTTAAAGAATTTGACGATTCTTGCTTTTTTTTCTCCAACCTTTCTATGTTTCCCATCGTCACAAGTTCCCCTGTCACAGGGATAGAAGACAAAGGTAGACCAATGCTATGGTTTACCACCCTATTGGTCAAACTAGTGACCAAGTTAAAACGTTGGCCTAGTTCACTGTAAGTTCTCCGATCCAGGCCACTAGACATGTGAAATTGTGAACAATAAGGTGTCACATGGTTGGGCCACCAAGCAACCAGTCCAAGCCCCCAGGCCATTTGTCCCTTCTGACACAGCTTTTGCATACAATTCCCAACCACTGAATTCTCCTCCACCTAGCTCGGATTTTCTTTATGAGCTTAAAATTGTTGCTCACCCCTTTTGAAGTTTGACCATTCACTTACCATATTAATGCTATTAATTTAAAACATTTCATTTTTTTCATAAAACCCTACCTTCCTGTTTTCTCCAAGACTTTTCAACTACTTACACTTTTTTCTTCTTGCTACTATGTCATTTCTACCCTGCACCTCTTCCCCTCCACATGGTATCCACCCGGCATAGTTGTCAAGGCAACGCCTAGGCAACAAGGCGCCCTTGGAGGCTCGCCTCGCCCAGTCACCAAGCAGTTTTGTATACTGTCATAAAATACTTTTATATTGTTCCTTTTTTGAGATTATAATTATAAAATAGACATTATGAAACAAAAATATTCATTTTTTGTGTTTACAAACTAATTTCTTTTTATTACTTTCTTATTTGTCAGGGTTTAATCAACACAAACGTCGCTAACTGCTGTATTGAACCCTCAAAGACTTCAGAATCTAAACCAATAAGGAAAAACGTAAAATTTTGTCTAATCAACATAATTTTTTAATAGGGGTTCAGCCCCCATATTTTTTTTAATTTTCTTTTCTTTATTCTATTTCTTCTCATAAATATGTTGATTTTCTAGACTTAAACATGAAGTTTATAATTTTCTGATGAAAATTATGGATAGTTATTAAGGAAAGATGGTTATGGAACCTAGGGAACTACCCTAGGATATGTATTTTTACTTAAAAAAATCCATCGCCTAGGCGACTAGGCGACAAGGTGCCCCCCTATTGCCTAGCTTCCTAGCCTCGCCTTGGCGCCTTGAAAACTATGCCACCATGCCAGGCCAGCATCGTCTTCTACCCTCTTCCCACTAGTGTTTTAAAAGCGTAAGGCGCAAAATAAAAAAAAAAAAAAGCGCAAGGGCCAATTTGCGCCTGAGGTGCAAGGCGAGGCGCGCGCCTTTTTAAGCAAGGCACAAAATTACAAAAAAAAAACTAAAAATTCAAAAAAACAGTCAGAAAATTCAAAAAAAAATGCCAAAAATTTTAAAAAAATATCAAAAAATATAAACTTAAATTTTAAAATAAATGTTTTAAAAAACATACTATCTTAAATACATAAACATAACATGTAAAGTGTATTTAAATGAAAATTTAAAAATAAAAGTGAACATATAAAGCATTTTCAAGCATGTAAAACCCACAATCTCTTTTTCTCCTTAATTGCATTGCTTCAAGTAGCTAATGTGATGTAAAATATTGCATTCTTGATTCTATGAGTCGCCTTTGTACCACGCCCCTCAAGGCAAGCCCGAACAAGCCTATGTTAGGGTCTGAAATTCTTATTTCTCACATAAAAAATAATGATTTTATAACTCTCATTGCCTTTTAAGAAGATATTTTACTGCAATGAATGAATGAACAACATTAGCAAATAGGGGCACCAGGCGTGTTTGAAAGGGATGCACCTAGGACCTAGGCGAGGCACATATCCCAAAATGCACCTCCCCTGTGCGCCTAGGCACGCCTTTTAAATCACTGCTTCCCACAACTCCAAAGCAGTGCCTTAGATTCCATTTCCACCTAGATTTTGTGCCAAACACCATCAACCAATAAATCAATTGATTGAGGGATGGCTTCTGGCTTTGCACCTACAACTTTAATTCTTGCAACATGAAGGTCAACTATATTCATGGCTTCCAAGACTCCACCAGGACCTCCACAAGCTATTGTGACTTTATCCAAATTGGATTCCGACCACAAGTTGAAAGTGAGGCCCAAAATCTTCAGGATGATGCTTCACTCCTTAGCATTCTTCTCGTTGCAAGCAGAGCACCAGTTTTCAACCATAACCAGGCCTTCAATAGTCTCCATTGTACAAAAACTAAGTTTTGCACTTCTAGCTTCCAGAATGGCTTTGTTGGGCTCGAAAGGCTTGAGCATGATCATGTCTTTTAGCTCTAGTTTGCTTGCAATAGCATTTTTTTATCAGTGGTTTGCTTGCAATAGCATTCAAAATCTCCTTCCAATCTTTCACTTTATTCTTCAACGAAAGTACGAAACTACCATTTTTTTCTCCCAGTTTTCATCCACCACTAGCCACCCTTGGGGCCATCGTAAAGCAAACCAAGGTAGCTTTGGGTCTAACCTCTCTGTTCTGGTTTATTCCACTTTCTGCATACTTACCTCCTGGCTTTCATATTGTCTTTCTCCTTCTGCTATCTTCTGTTCAAGCCTTTTAGTTTCAACCATCCTACTTAAATAATCTTGTAGCAAGCCTGCTAAAGCTCTCCAACTCGAACTATTTCTACCTTCTGGAAGACAGAAACTTGTCTTTGTCCTCAACCAAATTGTTCTGTTAGCATCAGGAACCACCCCTTTAAGTTTCTTCTCTGTTCCACCTAGTAAAACCTTTCTTCCAACTTTTTTTTATCAGCAACACAGAAATTATTTCATTATAAAAAATAGGCATGAGTACAACAAGAGGTTGTGAAAAAAGAAGAAAAGCACAGCTATGGAAAAGTTGACCCTTCCCAGATATTACAATTGAGACCAATACAATTGAGTCTTGTGTACCCTTTGCTTAGCTAGACCATCTGCCAAGCTGTTGGCAGTTCTTCTTACCCACTTAACTCTGATAGTCAAGTCCTTTGCTAACTATTTAAAATGCCTGAAGTCATTCCTGAGGTGCCATGTCACCCCCACTCCTTCCTTCAGCCATTTCACAACAGTTCTCGAATCTCTCTCAATGACTAGGTTATCAATGCCCAACTCCTTTGACTTCTCGACCCCATATACTGCAGCTAACAGTTCTGCTCTTTCCACATCACCTTGTTCAGCAAGCCCTGAGTATAAGGCTATGATGTTTCCTTCCTCATCCCTAATTACTCCCCCCCAATGCTTGAGGGGCCCGGGTTACCCAAACAATTCCCATCAAAATTCAGTTTCTTCCAGCCGCACAATGGGTGTGACCACACCTCAGCAGGTTTCTGTCTTCTAGAAGATGAACCAAAAATCATTACAACTAGTATGAGGAAGTTCAATGACTTCATAAATTCCTGAGTTACGGGAGCTTCCTCTACTACAGGCTACCTACACTTGGTCCAACTTTCAAGAAAACCCAATCTGCTCAAAGCTTGACAGATTCCTATTTAATGAGGATTGGGAGAGCCACTGGAGAGGTTTGGTGGCTAAGGCCCTACCTAGGATAACCTCTTATCACCACCCTATAGAAGTAGGACAAGAACCTCTTGGTAATGGACCTAGACCATTCAGGTTTGAAAATATGTGGCTGACACACCCGGACTTCTTGCCTAAGGTTAAGGAATAGTGGAGTGAAGAGTTGAGAGAAGTGAAATGGGATGGGGTTAGATTCCACAAAAATATTAAAAAGGTTGAGAGGCAAAATAAAAGAATGGAATAAGGTTCAATTTGGAAGAGTGGAGGAGGTAAAAGCTAGATTATTGGTTCAGATTGAGGAGTTAGATGCAAAAGAATCCCAAGGGATGATGGATGAGCAAGATAGAGAAATGAGGAGGAAAATGAAAAAGGAGTTAGAGGAGACTTTGTTGAGGGAGGAGATCTCTTGGAGACAAAAATCCAGACATAAGTGGATCAAGGAAGGGGATGGGAATACCAAATTTTTTCATGATTTGGCTAATGGGAGAAGGAGGAAAAATTTGATACTAAAGCTTGAGGTTGATGGTGTGGAGATAACCTCTCAAGAGGAGATTGCCAGTAGGATTGTGGATCACTTCAAATCCATCTTTCAAAGACCCTTAGAGAATCGGTTAATAGTAGGGGAGGAGAATTGGCCAGCTTTGAACCAAACAGATAAGGGATGGCTGGAAGGAATGATTGAGGAAGAGGAAATTAAACAAGTTGTTTTTTCTACGGATAGAGATAAGGCACCGGGTCCTAACAGATTTACAATGGCATTTTATCAGGACTGTTGGGACATAGTCAAAGAAGACTTAATTGGAGTATTTAGAGAATTTGAGGATAAAAATTTTGTGAGTCCTGGAATCAATGCCATCTTTATAGCCTTAATACCCAAAAAGAATGATGCCAGACACCCAAAAGATTTTTGGCCAATTAGCCTAGTGACAAGCATCTATAAGATTCTGGCAAAAGTGCTCTCTAGGAGGATCAAAGTAGTTCTCCCCTCTCTCGTTAGCCAAGCACAAGGAGCCTTTATACAGGATAGACAAATTACAGATCAGATCCTTATTGCAAACAAGAGTGTGGAAGAGATAAGGAGATCAAGCAGGAAAGGATTTGTTTGCAAACTGGACTTGGAGAAAGCCTATGACTTAGTGGATTGGAATTTCTTGCTGGAGATGTCGAGAAGACGTGGATATGGGGACAAATGGTGTAATTGGATAAGAGGATGCTTAAACTCTTGTCGTTATTCGGTGTTGGTGAATGGGGTGGTTAAGGACTTTTTTCCAGCCAATAGAGGCTTAAGACATGGGGATCCACTCTCCCCTTTCCTCTTTACACTTGTTGCTGATGTCTTTAGTAGGATGATTTCCAAAGCAGATGAGGAAGGCCAAATAAAGGGATCGAGAATAGGAAGCAAAGGCATTCCAGTAACTCACCTTCAGTTTGCTAATGATATTGTTATTTTCTATGAAGGGGTTGAGTTGAGAAAAGTGGAGAACCTTAAGATTTTAATAAGTACTTTTGAGAGGGTCTCCAACTTGAAGGTAAATTTTGATAAAAGTTGTGTGGCTGGAGTAAACTTGGAGAATAGGGAGATTGAATCCATTGCAGAATGCTTAGGTTGCAATATTTCTTCTTGGCCTTTGACATACTTAGGGCTACCCTTAGGAGCCAACCCTGAAGAAGTAGTTTATGGGCCCCTATTGTGGAGAAATTTGATAAGTGCTTGGGGGCTTGGAAAAAGAATTACATTTCAATAGGGGGTAGGCTGACTTTAATTAAGGCTACACTTGCCAACCTTCCAACCTACTTCCTTTTTGTGTTCAAGATTCCTCCAAGGGAGGCTAAGAAACTAGAGAAGAGAATGAGGGACTTTATATGGGAACCAGGAGAGGTGAAAAAGGACCACTTGATCAGATGAGAAATAGTTAACAAACCAAAGGAAGAAGGGGGTTTAGGGATAGGGAACATAGTGTTGAAGAATGTAGCCCTTCTAGGGAAGTGGCTATGGAGATGGCCCCGAGAGAGAAAGAGATTATGGCATGAGGTGGTGGCAAGCATTCATGCTTGTGCAGGAAATGGTTGGGATTCTGGGATATCTCGTCAAGCTACCCTTACTACATCTTGGAAGGCTATACATGGTATTCTCCCTCGCTTCCTCAGATTCATCAAGTATGATGCTTGTTCCGATAATGCTATTCTGTTCTGGGAGGATATTTGGGTGGGTACTCAACCCCTCAAAGATTGTTTCCCCTCACTCTATTCCATTTCCCTTCACAAACATGAGCTAATTGCAACTTTTCTCCCGAGCCCGTTAAGCCCCTTATCTTTAAACTAGGACTTTGGATTTCGTAGAGGGTTAAGGGATGGTGAGTCAAATTGTGTTATTGAACTAATTCATTTACTTGAATCCGTTTGCTTGGACCCCACTTCTTCTGATCAAAGGGTTTGGACTCCTCTTCCAAAAGGTACTTTTACTTGCTCTTCTTTTCTAAAATCACTCAGTTCTATCCCCTTTTCCCAAGGATTCCCTGTCAAAGAAGTCTGGGCGCGACCTCTTCCCCCAAAAATTATTGTATTCTGATGGGAAGTCTTCTATGGTAAGATCAATACTTTGGAAAATTTACAGAAAAAGAGACCTCGCTTTGTCTTTCCCCAAATTGGTGTTCCTTGTGTAAGGCCGAGAATAAGGATTGTGTCCATTTGCTGATCTCTTGTTCCTTTGCTACAGCTATATAGAGGTAGAGCCTTTGTTTATTTGGAGGTAGGTGGTCTTTGCCTTCTGATTTAAGCTTGTTATTCAACCCATCTATCCTTGTTTGGCACACTAGAAGAGGTAAGGTCATGTGGAAATGTGTCAGGGCAGCCACTCTGTGGACTCTTTGGGAGGAAAGGAATGCAAGAATTTTCTTAGAGAAGGAAAGAGGGTTAGATGAAATGAAGGATTGTATCCTAACAAGAGCAATCCATTGGCTGAAAACTGTGGATATCTTTGATGACTTCTCCTTTGATGATTTGTGGAGAAATTGGCTAGTAATAGCTAACACTTCAACAAAGAATGATAGAATTCTGTCAGAATGGATTCCGCCTTTCGAAGGTGTCATCAAGCTGAACTTTGATGGAAGTAGCCAAGGCAACCCCGGGCCTTCAGGTATAGGGGGTATCCTGAGAAATAAGGACAACAACATAATTTCCCTATTCTCAGGACTGGTGGGAGTGGGGGATTCCACAAGGGAAGAAATCCTTGCTGCAGTACAAGGATTCAGATCGCCAACCAGCTTGGGGTGGAGCATCTCCTAGTTGAAGGGGACTCTCAGGTGGTAACCAGGTGGCTCCTAAACTTGGGTACCACCATTTGGGGCTGCAAAGATCTCATCAAAAAGTAAAGTAGTTAACCAGTAATATGAGAGTTAGGTAAAATGGATTAGTAGGTCTGTTAATTCTTTGGTTGATGCTTTAGCCAAACAGGGGGTTTCTAGGGAAGATCTCTTTTGTGCTTCTATGTAAGTTGCAATTAATTTGGAAATCTGTACTTAACTAGCCCGAAGAGGTTGCAACTCGTACCTTTCCTTGAGGACTTTGTACTATTGTCTATTGTTGTTTTATAAAATCATTTCAATTATCAAAAGAAAAAAAGATGAACCAAAAATAACAGCCCAGGCCCTAAAAAAGTCTTCAACCTTAAAGTTTTAAAGCAGTTTCAAACTTTTTGCCCATTGTGCCACTCTTAAGGTTATGGTTTCCACCAAGGCTTCCTTACTCCTTTCCTTTCTCTTTCTTCAAATATTCTTGAAATTCGTTCCTCCCAAACTGTCCATACTATCACTGCTCTCGTACATCCTCCCCAGGATCCTGCCCCTCCTTTTAGTACAGCTAAAAACAGGAGGGCTAAACAATCCTTCCGACCTGTCGGGAGGAGACCAAAAGCATCCAAAGAGGGAGGAAAACCAATTCCAAATAAAGCTAACAAGAGTGCAAGAGATAAGGAGATGAAAAACAGTTCACCACTTGCACATAATGCACCAGCTGGGGGACAAACACCAAGTTGGTCTTTTTCTTTGAAGCATGTCACAGGTATTAATGTAGCAACAAAACACTTCCCAACAGAAAGCACTGATTTTGGGGGGAATGGGAAAGCACCAAATTTCCTTAACTGGGAAAGGAGAGGACGAAGTTGCAACCAAAGAATTGAACAAGCCAAGCAACTCAGCCCCCTTCACCCATGGAATCCATACCCCCTTCACCCAAACACGCTGAATTGAACAAGCCAAGCAACTCAGCCACACAAGGAATTTCAGCTTCTCTAAGGTTCATTATCTATCAAAAAAAAGGTTCATGTTAAAGCCAAAGTTCCAATTCAACCTAGAAGGACGAAGCTGTTGGGTCAAGAAATCAGATATATGTCTACCCTTAAAATTGGACAGGTCACAAAGAGCAGGAAATCTCTCACCCAAAGGGACATGCCCAATCGAATCATCCTCCCAACTTCAGAGTGTTCTTCCACCCTTGTTGTTTCACCAACTGAACCGCTCCGTCTACAAAACCTTTGAACCAGCTTGCTGCAACATTTTCCAGGGAAACATTTGCTCTTCTACCTTCTCTAATATTCAAAGAATCTTTCCCTTTGCTACTGGTTTCCCTGAGCAAAAAGACTTTGGCTTCAATCTTTGCTTCCTTCCTCAATTTGACCACAGACTCAAACTCTCCCATGGTTGTCCTTTTTTATGGCACTGTTTCCTCAACTTCAGAAGAGTCTAAGGGACATAGATCAGTTAATTTATTTTCAAGTCATTAGCCATAAATATTGCACCAATTTATCATAGAATCGAATGCAATTTAACTTAGTTACACACTAGTTTGGATTTGTTAAGATTCTTACCTGAAACCATGGTCAACTTTCTTTGGTATAGAGCAGGTCCTCTTGACCATTGCTACATGACTACTGTAGGACAGTTTTTTTATAGCTCTTAGAATCACTATGTTTTGTTCATTAAAATTTCCTTATATGGTCTTAGGAATTATTGTTTATTATGTACAGATTGGGTCCTATTTAATGGGTTTTAGTAATATACAAATCCTACAACATGGCTTGATTTATTTGTTGTACTATACTCCACTATCATACTAATTCAAGATGTAGCTTTTCAAGTATTAATGTCAAGGTTCTAAAGGCATTACTTATGTAACAATGCATGTTGATGGGATGATAAATCCCACCATTAACATAATTACATTTTTTCTATTATGCTGCTATTAATAGATTACATGATAGATCTGTTTTATTTAGTTTAATTGATATTTTTTGTAATTACTTATCCCAAAAATATTATTGTTTTATAATTAACAGAAATTTCAATAGAACACGATATATAAAGTACAAAACAAGCTCCAGAATTTGGAGATACCCAATACAAAACAAAATAAAAACAGAAAAACAACTATTAGCTTCAAAATTTACACATTAAACCCTGGGCATCCCCATTCCAAATTATCCCTAGATGTCCCGGCCCTTGCTAAAGAATCTACAAGAGCATTGGCAAACCTAGGCACCCAGTTGAACAAGCTATTCAAAGCGGCAGCAAGGGAATGTGTCTATCTCATCAAAGATCAAGGAAAGCAAACAAATAAAAGAGGGAAAAGGGCCACAAGGAATGATGAAGATTGGGTCCAATTCAAATAGACATATTTTAACCTCTGCTAACACACTACTTGAGTGGTCAAGAGTATTTTTATAACTTTTACAGATGATCACTGAAAATACATGTATTTATATCTAGAACATGAATGAAGCCCTAGAGGCATTTAAGGTCTTCAAGGCCAAAGCAGATAAACAAATTGGAAAATTAATTAGTGATTTGGCTAAATAAAGGGTGAGAATATTATGGGAGGTACACAAAGGTCAAAATCATAGACTTTTTGCCTTGTTTCTAGGAGAACAAGAAACTGACACTCAATGCACCCTGCTAGGCTCTCATGATCAAAATGGTCTAGCAGAAAGGAGAAATAGAACAGTAACGAACATGATAAAGAGTATGATGAATAACTCCACCCTACCCATGAATTTGTGGGAAGAAGCCCTAAAAACCAACATGTAGGTTCTTAATAGGGTTCCAACAAAAGCAGCCCCTAAAACTCTATTTCTTGGGGAGATGGTTCTTTGCGAGGGGATGTTTAGTGGTTGGGTTCATGGCAAGGTTATTATTGTTATTAAATTTACATAGAAAAAATAATATGCTCAGAATCTATACCCGGTATAGCTAGGTTTGTTGCCTCTATTATAGCTCCATCCACCCTTTGATGATTTGCAACAATATCCTCTATTTAAGACAAAATGGAAGGCCCTTTCCTCCACATAAAGCCTACTATGTCCACCCCCCACCACCAGAATACCAGTATCTTTCGCCCATCTTCCTAACATTGCAATCAAAACTTAGACTCATACACAGCATTCTCTCTTGTTGAAATATATAAATGTTATTATTATGGTACAAGATAAAAGGTAGTTTAGTCAACTTGTAGAAAATTACAAAATTATAAATAGAGACAGGACTTCCTAAAAGTATGGCATCCAGCTGCACATCAGGAACAAATCCCCATGAATTTAACATACAAGTGTGGGAGCTATTCCCAATGTGCAGCTGGATGTCATGCTATCAGGGCATGATTTTTGCTTTCAGGAGATCCAGGCTCATAAATAAAAGGGGCTTCATGCCCCTTTAAATTTCCTATCCAAACCACTGAAAACGTAAAAGAAACACCAGATTCTCCCCACCAACAGCCCCACTGTCATCACCTACCTCACAAAGCTCTCATCAAAGTTCTTCCCTCTATCTTCAACAATAATCTCAATTTAATTCTTCAAAGGGAAAACCTACAACACAGTGCAACAATCTGATATTAAAGGCTCCTCAAACTGCAATCTGAAGTCCTCCTTTTCCTTCAAATCTGGATGTGGTAAATCTCCAACAACCACTCTATCTACCATTGGCGATTGGACCACCATTCAAGCCCTCTGAAGAATGAAGAGGATGAAAAAATGACCAAGATGGAACAATCTTTGATATTGTATCTGAAAACTACTTCTCCATAACCAATTTCAGATCTCAACCTTGGTGAATTTTCTTTTTGGGAGGATGCATACCAAGTTGTTAACCAAATATATTCATCAAGATTTGAACTACTGCTATTTTCAATAAGCATCTTAAGTTTCTGATTAGAGAAGCAAAAAACTTGGCAGTGTGCCTGATTTGCTTGTTCAGGTGAGTGCCAAGAAATGCCAGTGAGAGGACTCGTTCTCTAGCTTGGAAGGAGTCAACAGGGATGTGCTGGTTTGGGGGCGAGGAATAAATATTGTAAATCACTAAGGTGATATAAACTCTGTAAGTCAGCCTTTGGCTGCTTGTGTTGTCCCCTCTCCAATCATCAAGGGAAGTCCAGTACTCCAGTAATCCAGTTTGTCATTACCTATTCTTAATAAATTGCCAGTGTTGCTCATAAAGAAGACTAGTCATCTTTAGACTCTCTAGGGAATACACCAACAAGTTAATACCTAGACACTGACTAGTTGACCATAAAAAGAAGATTTTTTAAAACTAAGATAATGACACAATAGCATATATAAGTTAATAAAGACTGCACATATGCAATAAAAGATATGATAGCATACACGGTCTCTATATTGCAAACATGGAAGGGAATATTGGCAGTCATCCATTGCATCATTTGATCATTCCCAACTCACTATGTGTATACCTTGTTTCTTGATTGCTCAATCATTCTATTCATCCACACAGCTGTTACTTTAATACAACATCCTGTCCCATACTGCTAGATGATTAAGAATGTCTGCATCCATGATCCATCCAGTTACAGCAAACAAAATGGAAATTTTCTCCAAAAGAATTTCTATAGATGTCCAACAGAACCTCTAGGTAGCAATCAACCAATCCAAAAGTTCAAACCGCCTCCACCAGTTTCATAAGCATTCTACATCACAAATATGTTTAGCTATATCCATTCTCCTGTATATGAGAACTTAACCCAGATATCCACTGAGCAAAAACTCAAGATCTCATTGTTGAATTTGGTAGCTTTTGAAATTGATGAAAATTAAGAAGCGGAGCAATGAAAAGATCACATGTCAACTTATGGCCTAGGACCCAGAAAATGGGGAAATGGAATAAGGAAATCTCAGTGGATCAATATTATACCCTCTGCTAGAGCTAGAATGATGGAATTAGGAAGACGGAATAAGGAAATCTCACTGAAGAAACACTGTGCTACACCTACTACATTTACAGAATGCCTATCCCATATATTCACAGTTTATCATTAATTTCTAATAAACTAAATTAGGAAAAAAAATCCAAACTTGTATGCATGAAACTATAACATACATTTTTTATCAACAAACAAATAATTGTATTAATTCAAAAACTTAGTGTATCCAAAAGGATACAAGGAACCTTTACAAGCAGCATAAGCTGTCAAAAAAAAAAACTATAAATTTACAACATTTCCAGTAGACATTAAACACATTTATCGAAAAAACATTTCCATTAGACATCAATATTTTATCCATTACACAGTTTTTCCATTTCACCATTTCTTTTTTATATGATATACATCAGTTTATCTATGTATAAATTATACTACGATGACAAGTGGGGAGGCAAGAAAGCTTTCAAGACTGGAGCCTTAGAAGATATTTCAATATTATCCCCATGTCGAATTGAGTGGAAGACATGAGAACCATCAATATATATTACACCTTCTTTATTGTACCAAACAGTATGCATGGATTGTTCAGAGCCAATTAACCCATGCATCAAGTTAGATGTAATTGCCTTAGGTAAGATGGGTTCTCGTACCATATATTGGAGTTTCTGTGATGCAACAGGCATTGGAAATCCTCCTGCAGAGAGCATGGCAGCAGTTGATCCAGCAGCAGAGGAGACTCTCAAACCACTTGATCGGCAGTTCACCAAAGGGGTACATTCTTGGTCATCCCTTTTGATTCTGTTAATAGACAAAAACTTTGAGCTTGTATCAAATAATCTCAAAACATTATCTGGATAAAAAATTATAAATGTCACTGCTCCACAAAGAATACTATACCTAAATGAGAACCGAGAAACTGCTGCTGGACATGGGTGTGCAATTAGAATGTCATTCAGGGCATAAGTTGGTAGAAGATGACTGTTTACCCAGACTGATATCCTTGATAATTTAGCAGGAGTCTTGTGACCACCCAGGATCTCATCTAAAACCTGAAATGATTGTCCACATTCAAATAACTAATCCAAAACTGTCCACTGTAAAGTGGATCTGCATGAGAGAGAGAGAGATATTAACATATAGCTAAATCAAGCTCCAGAACAGGAATGCAGATAAAAAATCCTTGCTCATTAACTAGTATTGCAATCAACCACTGAAATATATGTTTCTGACGAGAATGAAGCAGTTATTTAACTGAAGTGTTAGGTTCCCATTCACTCATTTGCTACCCTAACAAGGTGCAGCCTTACTTGTTCAAAGTTTTTGACAGTTGCTGCACAAAGATAGCCAGTGCTCCGTCTAGCATCAAACTCGTCAGTGAACTCTTCCACCTACACCAAACATAATAAAGAAAATGAAATTACAATACACTATGTGTGTGTACCTAAAAGAAGTAAAGGATAGAAACTAACAGTGTCTAGATTGATATCAAGGGAAGATGCTAAAAGTTTAACCAGGTTAATATTATAACCTCTTCGACTTGTGTGGGATCAGAGTTCACCCCTAGAACAGGAATTGAGTCATCCATGAAATGACTGGCCTGCAAAAGTGTGCCATCACCACCAACAGTAACAACCAGATCAACATTGCGGATTGGTTGCACAAGATCATTACGTAAAATGGGCTTCCAATCAACTGACTTGCGCTGCAGAATATCTTGACAAATGTTTATGGCATCGTTATGAACCTTACACCTGTTCTCCAGATAACCTAAAATCTACAATGCTTTCAGAAGAAATTGAGTTAGAGGGTTGTATTGAAGAAACAATACTAAAATAACAATTCATTTTGTAGAAGATAACAATGAAACGCTATATGATCATGTAACAGTACCTGTCATCACTATTTTTCCAACTTAGGCAACAAATAATAAAATAAGAATGCCTACCTTCAAATTTGAGAATCATTCCTCTTTCAGCAGAAGAGATATAAATGAAATGAATCATAGTACGTTATTTTTATGGGAAATAATGCGTCAGCTAATTAATCCAGATGGATATGGCTGAATAGAGAAAACTCTAAATTTAGCATCCAATTGCCTGCATTCAGAGTTCATCACCCCCACTATAATATCTGGTGTAAATCTTTCCAGCTTGAGGTAAATAAACTCTAGAGGAAAGGAATACTTTTCTGGAACTTGAAGAAAAAAAAAAAACTTAATAAAAACATGGTTAATACTCAAAACTAAGGGGGTGTTCTACAACATGAATGTTTTTGTTTTCATTTGTTTTTGGAATCGCCACATCAGCAAAAAAACAAAAACATGTTCTTGAACTTTATTTTTGTTTTCAAAAGGAAAAACAAGTTGATTTTGTTTCAAGAAACAAAACATGTTTTTGGAACCAACAAAATATTGGTTTTTAAAACAAAAACAAGTTTTCTAGTATAGAAATTATATGATTTATGGAACATGATGTTGAGTAATCAAATGAAAACATGTTTTTAAAACTAGATTCAAGAACGTGTTTTTGGATAAAGTTTTGAAAACAAAAAATACATACACAATCAACATGTTTCTTATGTTTTTGTTTTAAGAAACAAGTTGTTTTCAAACAAGATGGTTTTGATTTGTTTTTGGAACCAGCAACAAGAAAACAATTCATGTTGTAGAACACCCCCTAAAATAGTACAGAAATGAAAATACATAACAAGCACAACAAGTTCAAAGCAAAATAATACTCACTAATGGACATAAAGCATGCATTAATATCCAAGATAAGTCCCATATAAAATATTTCAGGTGAAATATCTCTCATTTATGTCAAAATTTGATAACTTTATAATGCATACTTGGGTTCTTTTGTGGTACATCAAGAATGTTTGACACATGGAATATTTTCTCAGAATATCACCATTGTTGCATTGAAACTACATACGAATTGCCCTGATAAATTTTTTCGGGGCCAGAAATTTCATGAGAAGCATCAGAAAATTTTGGATAAATAGCAAATCATGTATTTAGCAAACAAAGTTGGCAATTACAACAAACATTTTGATTGGATCATTTCAAAGGTTTTTGTGCAATAAATCCTGGATAGCATACAGAAAACATGTAACAGTTTTCCATTTGTGCAATAAAACCCAGAAATGAGACATGCAAAGAAACAAGCTTTTGTTTTTAATGCTATTTATTGCATAATATGCATTTGCACATACACTTCATCCCATCATAGACCAGTTTGAATTTTCCCATTTTTAAGAAGGATTTTCTATGGGAATTTCATCATTTGTAACAGGGCAACATTAACAAGATAAATACTGCTCATTTTTTCCTTACTCAAACACAATGCAAATGCAATACAGTGAATGGAAGTTAAGATGTACGGTGGATTATTACAATATTTCTTTTGACAAAAGGGCACAAGGGCACGTTGATTAATTATAATTTACCTAAACCACTGCTTAAACTCTCCTTTATCTTTCTTCGTTTTTGTATTCCCCTATTTTGAAAAATAGGGGAATACACTTCATCCCATCATAGACCAGTTTGAATTTTCCCATTTTTAAGAAGGATTTTCTATGGGAATTTCATCATTTGTAACAGGGCAACATTAACAAGATAAATACTGCTCATTTTTTCCTTACTCAAACACAATGCAAATGCAATACAGTGAATGGAAGTTAAGATGTACGGTGGATTATTACAATATTTCTTTTGACAAAAGGGCACAAGGGCACGTTGACTAATTATAATTTACCTAAACCACTGCTTAAACTCTCCTTTATCTTTCTTCGTTTTTGTATTCCCCTATTTTGAAAAATAGGGGAATACACTTCATCCCATCATAGATCAGTTTGAATTTTCCCATTTTTAAGAAGGATTTTCTATGGGAATTTCATCATTTGTAACAGGGCAACATTAACAAGATAAATACTGCTCATTTTTTCCTTACTCAAACACAATGCAAATGCAATACAGTGAATGGAAGTTAAGATGTACGGTGGATTATTACAATATTTCTTTTGACAAAAGGGCACAAGGGCACGTTGATTAATTATAATTTACCTAAACCACTGCTTAAACTCTCCTTTATCTTTCTTCGTTTTTGTATTCCCCTATTTTGAAAAATGAAATGCTCTAAATAGTTGTTTTCCATGTTTCTTAGTCTTACATATTGGTGAAAATCTTAAAATCCTTCCATTTATAAACTGTCTGTTGGTTCTTTAGTTTTAAACTTTTAACTTCAACAACACTTTTCCACTCTTATTGGGGAAAAAACTCATTTACTGAATTCCCAAAAAACAATGGATTTATGCATTCCAGTGTAAACATCTAAAAAAATAAAGACATGAAGTTGGAAACCATATTGAATGCAATATGAATTCTGTATTATATGCATTATGCAATATTTGCTCATTCCCCCTGCAGACAACCCTTCCAAAAAATATATGATCTTATATGAAAACTTCCTATTGAGAGAGGAATTCACATTAAATCCCATCTGCACTCTGTCTCATTCAAAAGAGTAAAATGTAAGGCATTCTTTTCCCAAGCCTACTTTTGTCCGCAAGTTTCAACGCTCTATTGACATCTTGACTAACCCACAAAGATTTAATCGCTTCATGATTTTAAGCTTTTATCTTACTTGACGTCCTAATGTTCTGAAGTCTGAACTTCATACAACTTCTACCGATGAACCAAAAAAAAAAAAAAAAAAACAGTTAAAAACTGAAATTGAAACGCATAGAAGTCGGACGGAGGAGTACCTGAGGGTTTATGGGGCGAGATAGTTCATCCTTGTATCTGGATGGGTAGACATTGAATGGCTTCAACAACAGAAGCAGCCGCCGACGTGACATCTCTCTCTGTGTTCCCCTTCCCTGTCCCTGGACCTGGAGTCCTTATTCGTGGGAACCGCCGAACCGGGAAGTGGGGAAGTTGTTCAAAATTTAAGGGCGTTAGTTTCTCTTCTCTCTCTGTTGAGCCACTCCTGACCCAGTATTTTAGGCAGTGTCGTTGACCCGTCCGGTCGGTCCCGTGACCCGGTCACGGTCCCAGTATCTGGCATAATACATCAATGAAAGGCTTGGTCTTTTTTTTTTATAAGTAATTAAAGGCTTAGTCTACAAGTGCTTATTTGAATAATAAGTGCTTTATTGAATAAGTGTTCATGGACATGCGGGGAAAAAAACTTATTTCAAAGAGGGGGTAGTATAGGTATTTCCAAAATGACATGGCAGAGCAAGATAGACCAAGAAGGAAATTATTTATGTTTTATTTCTTAAATGCAAATAAGCTCTTATTGGTATTGTCCCAATCCAAAATAAATGCTTATTGGTTTGGGTATTTTTCCAACCCAAAATAAGTGCTTATTGGTATTGGTATTGTCTCAACTAGACCTGTTCATGGGCCAGGTAGCCCGACAGTCCGGCCCACATTTCAATTGGACTTGGACATGTAGTTAAGCCCACAGGCTTGACCTCAGGCAGTCAAGCCCGAAAGACTAATTGTGTTTCGGGTTGGGCTTAGGGTTTGTCAAAAAAGCCCGAGCTGGCCCATGAACAGGTCTAGTCTCAACCCAAACTTAGCCATGGAGTGTTTATTTGAAAATAAGTGCTTGTTATCCAAACTTGGCCCTGGAGTGTTAATTTGAAAATAAGTGTTTATTCTAATACACACTTTAGAGTATGTGGTGAAAAAAAAATTGCTTATTTTAAACATTAGTATAGGTATTTTCAAAATAACGTATGGGATAAAACATGACAAAAGGGAAATAAGCGCTTTTGGTTTACACGAACAAGGGTTTGAAATCGGAATAGAACCATTTAATCAAATTCTTGTTCTCATTCTTAGTGGAATGGCATTCTTTCATTTATTTGAGAGAATTGCCGTCCCCCTCCCCCCTTTGGTAATGAGAGTTCCTTTCAAACAATTCCAATTTCGATTCCCATATGAACCAAACAGGCAAGGGAAATGGACTATTTTGATCAAAAGATATAGCAATACAAGTCACCCAACACAAAGCCCATTAGAATTGAGAATGCAGGACAGTATATTACAAAATAGCCCATAACAAATTTTCTCTACTAACCCCTTATTTTGCAAGAGAGTCGGCCAAAGAAGTTATCGAACTTCATACTCAGTGGAATTTAACAGTCATACTCCTTGTTAGCCAAAACACTATTGAGGATGTCCCTGAAGCACCAAATTATTGATTATGGATTCCTTAGCCACCTCACAACTACATGAGAATCACCTTCAATTTATACTTTTAATTCCAAATTGTTGTCATTTACTTTCAACACCCCGCCTATACCTAAAGGGTCAGGGTTATTTGGCTACTTCCAACAAAGTTTAATTTAACAAAGCGTTTGTGAGGAAAAACCCAATTTGTAAATGAGCATTACTTGTAGGAAGAACTCTTAGCTATTGCAACCCAATTTCTCCAAAAGTTTACAGGAGAACGAATGAAACAAAGTAATCGTTATCAACCAATGTATCACCCTTATTAGAATGCAGTCTTTGACTTATGAGAGGCTTCTTTTCTTCCCTTAAAAGACCGTTGTTCCCTTCCTCCCCAAGAGTCCAAAGTGAAGCTGTTATGATGCACTTGCAGATCAATTTTCCTCTTGTTGCAGGCCAAGCAAAAGCTGAAAGCTCGAACGGTAGAGCTACTTCAGTTGGCGAAGTCCACATGCACTCAAGAAGAGCAAAAATCCAATTCCAAATAGTTATAGCAAAAGGGCAAGATAAAAATAAGTGAAAACAATTCCCTCCACTAGATTTGCAAAGAAAACACTAGAAAGGGGAAATGCACTAGTAAGGCCTTTTCTTTTGCAATAGGTCCAAAGTGTTGATTTTCCCAACAAAACACTAAAGCCATAGACTGCGTTTGGTAGATGTGTAAAATCGAACCGGGGTTAACTTTACACCCCAGTTCGATTTTGCAGGTGTTTGGTAAACATGTAATTTTAAATCAGTGTAAAATTACACTTTACCAACTAATTACATCGATAATTATCGATGTATTAACTACATCACTCGCTCTCTCTCTCTCTCTTCTCCTTCTCGCTCGCTCGCTATCTTTTCTCCTTCTTCTCATTCTCTCTCTCTCTCTCTCGCCACTGCTAACTAACGCTCCTCTGTCCGACTACGTAAACCCTAACGGTTTTCAGAGTGGGTGCAGCTCTGTGTGTGGCAGTATCGCCAATGTGATGAACGGATCTTGTTCCAGCATCGGATGTTGCTAGACGTCTAGTCCTCGGGGTCTTCATACGTTTCAAGTAAAACTCCAAAGCAACAGCTTTGATGACTCCAATTGCAGCTACGCCTTCCTGGTTGAGGATGAATGGTTCGGTTTCATGGAATCAGATATATGGAATTTTATAGGGAGAGTGCCATATAAGTTTGGGAACCAGACGGGAACTCCTGTGGTGTTGGAGTGGGCGATTGGGAACCAAACTTGCGGATATCCAAGCCTGCAAGTGAACTATGCCTGTGGAAACAACACGGAACGCATTAACTCCACCGGCACCAACAGATACCTGTGACACTGAGGAGGAGAAGGAGAACGATAGGAACCAGAAAACAGCTCCCTCCATCGGTGGGTTTCTGCGGATGCGGCTACAAGGTAACCGATGGAGGAGAAGGAGATCTCCAACAGCTAGGTAATAAATTAATTTAAGCCTTGGAGAACACCGATAGAGGAAAAGGAGATCTCTTGGATTTCGTCAAGTAACCAAACAGGACGAGTGTAAATGACATAATGGCCGGTCCGTATATTATACTCTCACCAAACTATCGTTTCTCGACTCCATCGGTGTAAATATGCATTCAGGAATATAGCCCTGATCCAGACTTCCTCAACTGGGAAAGTCAAAGGGGCCAAGAAAAGACGACAATGTGAATTAGAAAAAGAAGTGAGAGAGAAGGAAACTTTTGAGGAATGGAGACCAAATTGTTTTATGAGGTAAGTTTAGGCAGACGTTGACAAAAAGACAACGAAGGTATGCAACAGTGGGTTATTCAAAATTCCTTAGACCTCTACGGAAGCCAATCCCTTGGGAGATAAAGGGGTTAAAAGTGAGGAAAGACAACTAACAACCGGTTATTATTATTATTATTATTATTATTATTATTTGCAAGAAGATAAAATAAAAAGAAGAAAATAAATCCTTGAAAGTTGAACTGCCCATGCATCTTCTAAAACCTTACTAGAATCCCATACCAAACACCATAGCTAATAAACCGTTTTGGATAGTTAAGCCACCGACCTGGGTTGAAAGGAAAACCAAATCAACTTTTCGGTTAGGGGTGGATTCGAGTTGAGCCTAGCTGAATGATATAAGGCACAAACTCGATTTAAGAAATTTTTTTTATAGAAATAAAAAATTATATATAATTTTTTTTTTATTTGATGTTTTAAAAAACTAAGAATTATAATATTTTTATATTATTTTTTATAATTTTATTATATATTCGAGTTCGGCTCGAAGCTCAATTGAAACTGAGCCGAGTCGAACTTTTCACGAGCCAAGCTCGAATAGCTCATGAAGAGCTCAGCTCGTGGCCACCCCTATTCCCAGTCAAGTTTTTAAATAATACTATTTTTTACTACCATTTTAAAATACCAAATTTAGGTGGCATGGTTTAAAAAACATTATTGACCTAACAATTGAACCGATCAACTATCTACTCCCATTTTGCATCTAGCCTAAAGTTTCCCAATAAACCATTGAACCAGTCAATGAACGGCTAGTTGGGATGATTGAACCACTAGACTATTTGACCATAACAATAGTTTTCCTAGCTTTTTTTATTTTTATTTTGTATTTTAAAAATGTCACGGGCTCACCATTTGGATTGAAGGGTCAAACTACTTGAACAAAAAATGGATAAAGCAATTATAATTTCAGGTCGTTTTTTAACCTTGTTAGGTGGTATCTAGTTTATGGTTATCAAAAAGGGGTTAGGATTGCAAAATCCGAATTCGAATTTGAATTCAATCAATTTATAATTAGATCAAAATTCAAACATAGATCCACCCCTATAATTGGATAAAAACGTCATTCAATCTTGAACTTTGTTGAGTTGTGCCTTAAATTCTTGTTTGTGGTCAATGACCAAGATTTTGCAATGTATCAATATATCGAATTATTAGGTTGGTGGTGGGTGATATATCGGTAGGGCATATTAGCCTGTATTGATACTGTTCTTCTTCTGTTTATTTTTTTCCAATATGGTTCAGAGGGGTCAGTCTATCTCCTGAACCACTTGCTGACTTGAAACACCCCCTCTAAGAGTATATTAGGAAGACTCCAATACAATATGTATCGACCAATATGAGCCAACGATATTTTGAACCTTGCCTGAAAATATGGGTGTTTTGGGGTTTAAACACATTCTAAGGGGTGGGCAAGCCTAAGACCAACCCGTTAACATGTTTTTGAAAAAAAAAAAAACGTGCACAAGGTTCGAAGTATAGGGCACATGGCCTATTCGATGACTCAACCTAACTTTGGTGGATAATAACTCAAAAGGGAATTTTCATTAAGGTTAGTGGTGGGCTTTGGGATTTTCCCTTAACACAACCTCAACTCAGTTTCTATTAATGGATACATCCCAAATATGTTATGTTGTTGTGTTTTTTCACATACATGTTTCAATATTCTATTTGGGAGAAAACATGAATGTGAGAGTACATCCTTCAAGTGTATTGGGGTTTAAGGGTGTGTGTGAGAAAGATTTTTCAACTTGATATTCTCCATAATAATTTTATTCAAGGGCTGTTTGGCATCTTTGTCGTTTCCTGGAGCAAAAGTGCCACATAAGAAAAAATGGTGCTCTAGGAAATGAGCATTTGTTTGAAACTGTTTTTTCATAAAAAATAGTGATCCAAGCCATGCATTGAAAATCGGGAAGCCATGGTTTGGAGTAGTGCTAAATTTGGTGTTTTCTGGAATTGCAACACGTTATTGCCAACAGGGCATTGATGTGGCATTGGATAATGGGTACCAGTGCTGAAAACGTTTCCTGGAGCAATGGTACCAAACAGAAAAAGTTGTTGTTGCTCCAGGAAACATCTTACCAGGCAGCAATGATTCCAAACAAAAATAAATACACCATTTTCTGAGAAAATGGTACTCCAAACCACACATCATCTCAGTGGAGGCCAAAGATCGAACCGCATAAACCTCTATGTGTGCTGTGTTTTTCTCTTTTTCTTTCTTCTTAAAATAGAGAATGGCCCCCGTACTAAGTACGAGACTAGTATTTTGATATTTTTTATTCATATATTTTGATAAAGTTTGTTTGACGCACTATATTAAGTATAGGGTGTAATTTTGTTTAAAATTTACTATTTATTTGGAATATCTAATTTAAGTTTGTTTTTTAATGTTTAATTTGTAACTGACAATCTATTTCAGACCTAGAAAATGGAACCAATAACTTTGAGAGTTTGACAACCGTACTTAGTATGGGTCAAGTTTTTTTATTGATTTAAAAGATTAAATCAGGTTTTATTTGTAATTAATAGTCCATTTTAACTAAAAGAATGGGCCCCACACCATTTTATCTAACAAGCAATTTGATTGGTTAGAGATTCACATTCTTATGTGGAAATTTTATTTAGGTTTGTTATTTAATTAATTTGATAAGTTAAATTGGCTTTACTTTTTAAGTGATGATTTTTGTTCTTATTTATTTAATTAATTAATTTGTATGACCTATTTCTAGATTTTCATTTCTGCTATCAAAACGTAAAGGCAGAAAATTCTAGAAAGCCATTCTCAAGTATGATTTGAATTCCGGTAACTCCATAAAATTATGGGAACAAACCTGGGTGGGGAGTGCCCCTCTAAATGATCAGTTTCCTTCTTTGTTTGCTCTTTCTAATCTAAAAAATTAGTCAATCTTGTCTTTTACCACCCCGTCCTCTTCCACTTCTGGGATTGGGAGGAACTTGGGTCTAAGAAATGACTTGAGGGACTTGGACTTTGACAATATTTTGAGCCTTATTGCAATTCTTGATAACGTTGTCTTAGACTCCACTAGGGCGGATTCTAGAATTTGGACACCTTCTCCCAACGACATTTTTTCTTGTGCTTCTTTCTTCAAAGTCTTATGTCAGTCCACCAGTCTTACCTTCCTTCATTTTCCTGTTGATGAGGTTTGGTGCAAAGCAATACCTCCTAGGGTTGGTAGTTTTTGTTGGGAAGCCTATTTGGAAATAACCAACACTGGTGATCTATTCCAAAAGAAGAGACCCAATACCTGTTTGTCACCTCAATGGTGTGTTCTTTGTAAAGCGGATCGGGAGACTGATTTTCACCTACTGGTGTCTTGCCATTTTGTGAGGTCGATTTGGGAATGGGCTTTGTCCCTATTTGGATGTAGTTGGAATGATCCATTAGACTTGCAAGGCCTTTTTTCCCCTTCTTTTTTCAGGTGGCGAATAAAAAGGGGAAGGACGATGTGGAGAGGACTAATGGCTGCAATATGTTGGACACTTTAGGAAGAAAGAAACTCTAAGATATTCTTAGAAGCTCAAAGAGGAGCAGCATATCTGAGGGCTATCATTCATATTAGGGCGGTACAGTGGCTGAAATCTTTGGAGCTTTTCACAGATTACACTGCGGGTGACATGTTGAGGAAGTGGGGTGAAATTGCAAATTGCACATAGACTAAGTCAGTAATGATTGTGGCTTGGACTCCTCCACCTAGTGGATTCGTGAAACTAAACTTTGATGAGTGTGGCAAGGGAAATCTGGGACAATCGGGGATTGGGGGTGTTTTTATGAATGAAAATGGGGTCATTTCTACTATGTTCTCAGGCCCAATTGAAGTGGGTGACTCCCTTAGAGCTGAAATCTTTGCAGTTATAGAAATAGTACAAAAAGCTAAGGAGTTGAACATTAGGAAACTCTTAATTGAAGGGGATTCAAATGTGGTAATAGGGTGGCTGATTAAAGATCACAATGGCTTATGGAAGTACAATAATGAGAGGAGGAAATTCAAGTGGCTGGTGCGGGAGATGGAAGTTAAGGTACTTTGGGTTAAAAGATCAACTAATTTCCTAGCTAACGGTTTAGCTAAACAAGGGGCAGAAATGGATTCACTTTTTTGGGCTAAGCTGTAATTATAGTGTGTTTTCTTTATTTTTTTTCTTTTCTTGAAGTTCTTTGTTGCTCTTGGAAGATAAGCGTGTTTATTTTCCTATTGTAAATCTTCTTTTGATGAGTTAATGAAAGTGTTATTGATCAAAAAAAAAAAAAGTGTAAGACATGCCTTTTACAATTGTGAAATTTATAATTGCTTATTCTGCAATAAAACATAATTGTTTAAAAAATGCTCCTTCTATAGAGAGTGGAGTTAGCCACTTCCACCTTTTTTAGAATATATATATATATATATATATATGGTTTTTTATTTAAAATTAGGGCCCACATTATATAAAACCTTGATAACGACTCTTTTATTTGATTTAGTAAATTGAATTAGAAAGATTAATATGGCCCAAAATGGGTTGGGCATTAAGTCCAATGGAAGCACTGATTTTGGGTCATATTAATAACTTATTTTTGGAAATAAAAGTTAATAAGTATTATTTTTATTAAAAATTAATGTTAAAAGTAATAACTTTTATGATTTTTTAACTTTTTATTAAATTTGCTTTAATTAGTGTTAATTTTATTATTTTATTAAGTTATTAACATAATTAATTAACTTATTACAATGTATTGTTATAGTGGTGATTAGTATTTTAATGGGCCGTGATAGTCATTTATTCTTTTAATCTTCAATATTTAAACATCATGTAATAGGGATACATGCATTATCCATGATTGGACTTGTAGTCTTGTACGGGAGGGAGAAGCCAAGTAGTGAACAATGAGCAACACAGCATTGGTAAGTTAGTTATTTAATTATGAACAATGGATGTTATCATGACAGCGACCACGTAGTTAAACATACCATCCTAAATTGGATTAAATAAAACACACAAAGAAAACACAATTGTCGTGTCAATTAAGGGGTACAAAGCAATTCCTAGGGGGCATTCTTTTTTTGGATTTTGAGAGGGGGGAAAGTTGGCCAATGGGATTTTGGTTCTCATTGACCAAGAATCACATATTATTATTTTTTTTTAAATTAATGTAAGGATCAGAGAAAGTTTATTTTCTTAGGTATCACTTACTCGGGATACTAGGTGGGTAAATAACTTTCCTGCCTAGGGGAAAGATTCAAATACTTGAATGGCACAAAAATACCCCATTTAATAATAAATTTTTATGGCTAAAATGGTTAATTCCTTTTTTACTTGATAAATAAAAGAACATGGGTAAATACACTTACCCAGGTAAATGTTTCTCAAGAAAAACTCATCCAGGTAACTGCATTTACCTAGGTATATAACTTATCGAAAAGCGAACGGGACCTTATAGACACAAAGAAAACATCTTACGATACAACTATTAAGTAATAACATTTAAACAGCATAGTGGAATCTACTCGTGCAAGTAGATTCCCACGTGAGAGCAACCCATTTCCTATTATATCTAATTATATAATTATATAAATGTTGTTAGATGATTAGATATATAATTATCTAATTATATAAATATATAATAGTTATTATAAATATTTTTAATAACTAGATATTGAACCGTTTGGATGGTTTTGACCATTTTTTTTGTCAGACGGGTCGATTGTTCGATTCAAACAGTCAAACCATTTGACCCGGTAATCAGACCCCTGACTAGTTCGGCCTTCGGGTTGGTTTTAAAAACCATGATGTTATGTCATTAGAGCGTGTGGCTCATATGACCCCGAAAATGGAACCGTTTTGGCCACCAGTTTTCGGGTTGACAGTTTGATCACCTGGTTCAAACAGATGACCCATTTAGACAAAAAAAACCAAAACCCATTGAACGGGTCAATGGGTTTACGGTTTGACCACTCAAGTCAATGGGCTATTGACCGATTCAATGGTTTCTGGCCAAGGATTGGGATTGGGGTAGAACGGAACTGGTTGCCTGGATAGTTCCCAATTACAAAAAATAGAAAAAAAAAAGACAACCCATTTTGAGAACAAAAATTACAGGCAAAAAAATGAGTGTGTGAGGTCCATTAAGAAGTACCATACATGTTATGTCGTTCGAGCGTGTAACTCATACGACCTGAAAATGAAACCGTTCTGGCCACTAGTTTTTGGGTCGACGATTCAGTTTGAATGGATGGCCCATTTTGACAACAAAATAAAAAAAATAAAAAAACTAAAAACCATTGAATGGGTCAATGGGTTGTTGACCGATTCAACGATTTTTGGCCAGGGACCGAGATTAGGATAAAACAGAACCGTTTGCCTGAATGATTCCCAATTAAAAAATAATAAAAAGTGACAAAAAACCATTGAATGAGTCAATGGGTCGATGGTTTGAATGCTCGGATCAATGGATTATTAACTGATTCAATGATTTTTGGCCAAATACCAAGTCAACAAGTCAATGATTCTATTCCAACCCCTACGAAGCAGGGCCCCTCCGCTAGTTTTGTATTATTTTGTATGTCTCTGCACTCTATATATTTGTATTCGTACTACTCTTACAAAATTGAGCCTTGAGGATTGAAGATGCCACTTAAGTCAACATATGGGGTAAGGCTGGTGGAAAATTTGTCATCTGCCATGCCAAATTTGTACATTTGTCATAAATTAATCAAATTTTAGTTATGAAAAATATACTGAAGATATGTACATTTTAGTTATATAAACAAAAAATTAACTATAAAATGGTGTGAACCTGCATAAATGAGTTTAGATCGAGTCGGGCCCAAGATAGGTCCCAATAGCCATCACATGCATACATCGGAAATATCTTGTCAAGAAAGACAAGGGAGATGTTGAAATGTTTCTAATACATGGTTAAGATATGGTAGAAGCATGTTCTTTGCGGAGCCAATGTGAATTCTCATAGATGGACCTCACTATCATGGCCCTTAAATAACAAATACTTTCAAAAGAAAATTCCCATAGGCTCCTCCTCCTTATTCAAGCCTTATCCCAACAATATGGGTGGGCTGTCATTGCCATTTTAGCATTTCCCTCTCCCAAATCCATTTTTTTTTTCATTTTTCCACAAGTCCATATTATAACTTAAAATTACTAAAATGCCCACAAACTAGGGAGGTGCAACTTGGATGGGCTGGATAGGGCATTTGTTAAATATGGATGTGGATAAGGCTCCAGGCCCACTATGAATTGATCATTTACTATTTGAAGACGTGTCAGTTTGTAACAACTCTTACGAGTCACACGACTCATGAGGACACCACACCACTGAGATTGTCATTAACCTCGTGAGTCGTGACTCGTTCCGGACTTCCAGTCTTCCATACCTTTTTGGTGGGCGCCGAATTACACCGGTGCACGTTAGTTAAAAATTGGTTAACAACTCCCAACTTACGTCGGCTAGCAGCCATTTCCGCGCTTTCGGAAGATCCAATGATCCATTTCACTTTCCAGTCCCGCGGCCAATCCCACCACACCTCGCAGTAGCGTGAAGGAAAGATTGCATTTTTTTTCTCAAAAATCCCATCTTCTTTTGTTATAAAGGCGAATATGTCCCCACACTTCCCAATACAGAGGACGTGTTCGTCATTAGGAAAAAAAGCGTAACCTTCTCTTGGAAATAAAACTTCCCTTGTTCGTCGTATTTATATGTCGAACTGCAGACATCGACCGATCGACGAATTTAACTCTTTTTCTCATCTGTGTCCTCGAATCCAGACTGTATCCGTTAAAAATTACTGAATTTGATTCTCTCTATTATCCAACCTGTCTTTGATTCTTTGATTTCCAACTCGATCTGTTAAACCCTAAATTAATAGGAAAAGTCGAGGTTTTGGGGGGGTTTTTGGCACTTCTTTGTTTGCTCAAGTCTTTCAAATTTGGATGCAAAATGTGGAATTTTGGGTTTTAGTGGTGAATTTGGAATTCCAGTTTGTGAGGATTTGGGGTTGAAGGGTGTTGCATTTTGGGGGATTCTTTGTGTTGGATTATTTGGAAATGGAGGCAATGACGCAAGCGAGGTTTATGCTGGGGAAGCAGTCATCGCTTAAGCCACTAGAACGGGACGATGAATCGATGGCTGCTCATGAAGAAGAACAAGTTCCGGAAGTTCTTGATTCCACTTTCCGGCTCATGTATCTTGCCAACGAAGGTGACCTTGAAGGGATCGAGGAGCTGTTGGATTCAGGAGTCGATGTGAATTTCAAGGACATTGATGGAAGGACAGCTCTGCATATCGCTGCTTGCCAGGGGCGTACCGATGTTGTCGAATTGTTGCTTCGCAGAGGCGCTGCTGTAGATCCGAAGGATCGATGGGGCAGCACAGTATGTTTATTCGACTTTTTTGATTTCTCGACCAGGATGACTTCTTTTTTCTTAGTTAATTATGATTAATATATACTATACACTACGAGGACCAATAAATAAAATATTTTCTTGATAATATCATGGAATATGTTCTTTTTTTTGTATTTATTTTTTGTTTAATTGAATTAAGTCACGATATGTAAGCCTGTGTATCCTAATTTTACTTGAGCTGGGCTTATCGTCAAGAGTTTTGATATATTTACTTTCTACAAGAATGACAATTTGCTTTGGGAGTTCGACTGGAAATGAATAACGTTGACCATGTTTTCTCTTTCATTTATGGAGGTGGAGGTGCCAAAAGAAGCATCAGCTACTTGTATTTTTTGTGGCAACTTCGGCATTAAAATGCCATTGGGCGTGTTGCTTCTTGTGTGACTGCTGCAGTAAAATTACATATATCTGATATGAGTGTCTCTTCTTCTTAAATCCTAGTAATTGGTTCACTTTGATTCTGGAACCAAATGAGTTGTTTTTAAGAAGCTTCAATTGGATAAGGTTTCTTTTAGGAAATGATACAACATTTAAGTGCAAAGATTAAATCATCTTGCTGGAACCAAATGAGTTGTTTACTTGTTTTTAAGAAGCTTCATTTTTGTTATTCCCTCTGGAAGACAGAATTATCTTATTAAGCTTCCCATGCCTGTGGAGTAATTTACTTTTGCTTAAGTTGTCCTATGAAAGATTAAATCATCTTGCTGGATTTGCAAATACTTCCGTTATAATTTAATATTCCTTAAACAGCCTCTTGCAGATGCGATATATTACAAATATCATGATGTTATCAAGCTTTTGGAGAAATATGGTGCAAAGCCTTTGGTATGAGTCGCAATTTTTATCATCCTCTTGGAATGTATTATTCGAATCAACTTGAGTATGTGTTTTAAATATTCTTGAAATAACTTCAGATGGCCCCTATGCAAGTCTACAATGCCCGCGAAGTTCCAGAATATGAGATTGACCCCAAAGAGCTTGACTTTACTAACAGTGTTGAAATAACTAAGGTACTTGGACCTATTCTCTTTCTTAGTTGTTAATTTAGCACTTGTTTATCTTTACATGGTTGTTTAAAAGTGTTAGAGAACTTATTACTGTCCTTACTGTTGTTTTTACATTATTTTGTTCACTAGAATGGGCTTTTGTGATCAAGGAATATTCAGTTTGTATGTGTAATGCCTGCATGCATATGGTCAATGGCCAGGAAGGAGTTTTATATCTAAGAGCTGATCTAAAAAAAACTCTTCAGTCTTCACTCAATATAATAGTTAATTCTGTTTAACATCTTGCCCCTCTTTGATCACGGGACTCTCAGGACCAAACCCTAAATTTTCAAATGACAGGGTTTTCCCTTGCTATCCTGCATAACATTCAGGAGAATATGACTGATTATCTTCATATTGAATAATTTGAACGATAAACTTGTGCTTTATTATCCTAATGGGGGTACGGATATGTCTACTCAGTTTTGGTTATTCCATGATAACCATTGTAAATTTCACTATGCTATCCCACTGGAGTAATAAAAAATATGTTCAACCTGTTATTGGCTTTGACATCATCCTACAGTCTGACGGGTTCTTGATTTTTATTTGTCTGGAAAAGTTATTCAGCATTTTTGTCTCATATGATGTTTGGCTTATGTGCCATTGCAGCTTAGAATTGTCATTTTCCAGGTTATATCACTCTGTAAATCACTGATAGCTGGTCTGTCCTCAATCTATAGTGAAGAAATTAGATCCATGCTAAACTAAAGTAGAACTCTGTAAGTGCTAAATTGACCTACATGGCAAACACGCTTTTACTAGTTGACCAGGACTGCAACAGGTTTGGGTAAAACCATGGTTTAAAGTATCGATACACCCGATATGCACAAACAGGCATATCAGGTGTTTCACTACTTGATAACTTTGCTTTTTTAGTTTTTTTCTTTTTTTTTTTTTCTCAAAATTGCACCAGGGGGTTGGTTTTAAGCATGCCTACCCCCTGAAAATGGTCAAAGTCTGAAACACCCTGTATTTGGGGTTTTGGACAGCTCCCAATATGATACGATATGATACGCCTGATACGGGGTGTATCATATCGAAAATTTGAACCCTGTTCAGGCGTATCATATTGAAAATTTGAACCCTGGGTAAAACAGTCTGGTCTAAGGCTGTGTTTGGTTTGAAGAAAAAAAGTAGGGAAAGATAGGGAAACCTATACAAGGTTTTATATGTTTCCCTACCTTTCCCTTCCTTTCCCCAACTTTTCCTTCAAACCAAACATAGCGTAAGTTCATTGCTGGTTGCACATCTCAGAAACTTCTTATGAGCTTCCTGGCATGCAAATTGGTTTCAGAAGTTCTTTTCTTTTGTTTTACCTTACATTTTTATAATTTCCAGCCATCTTGTAATTTGGTTTCTGCATACTGTGGCTCATATCTGAGTCAATAAAGTGCCTCATAATCCGTACCCATTCTCATATGTTATTAATTGATGTGTTGACAAGATGTTATTCTTTTTTAAGAACATGGAGTTCTCTTGTAATTTTGATGATCCATGCTGTTTCATGTTCCAGTTGACCTTTTTTCTTAATGTTTTATAACTTGTTAGTTGTGACATTCTTGGTGGAAGTTTGATTCACAATTTTGGGCTTACCTGAATTTTTGACTGTTCTAACTCGTGATTCTTTGAGTATGCAATTATGCATCATTTTCATTTTCAAACTGGACAATTGCAATACCTTATAGTCTTTATTTGTAATCTGCAAATAATGCATTATTGGAGCAGAATGTCCATTAGTCTACTGACAATTGGAAATCATAGTTTTCAAGGCGCCAAGGCAAGGTTAGGTGACTGGGGGTGCCTTGTCACCTAGTCGCCTAGGCGATGGATTTTTTATGTTAAAAACATAGACCCTAGGGTAGTTCCCTACATACCATAACCATATTTCTTTAATAATTATTCATGATTTTCATAAGAAAAGTATAACTTTCATATTAAAGTATAGAAAATCAACATATTCATGAGAAGAAAAGGAAGAAGGAAAATAAAATTCAAAAAATATAGGGGCTGAACCCTTATTTTTGTTATAGGAAAAGAAGAAAATAAAAAGTATTGGTAGTAGTAGTAGTAGGCGATTAGGCGAGCTGAGCCTCAAAGGGCGCCTTGTCGCCTAGGCGCACGCCTAGGCATCGCCTTGACAACTATGTTGGAAATAAATCCATATCATTTCTTATTGTTTTGATATGACACTGTACAAACAGTTGCCAGGGGAAAAAAGGAAAAATCAAGCAGGCAGTTTAAATGTTTAATATGCTTCTTTATGTGAATATTGCTTTACTTATGTAACTAAGAAATTGCTGATACCAATAATAGTATTACACATACTGGAGTTTCCGGTCTGCATATTCCACAAATGTCCTACCCTTTATGTTTTTTATCTGTGTCTAGAAATTCTGTAAGGTTTACCTTGATGTTTTGCAGTTGAGCACGTGATCAAAGTTGTTTGGTTATTTTTTTCTTGCATCTCAGTCCAAATAAATTGTTCAATGTGAAAAGGATTAATGCTGTAGCCATATGACTATTGTCTTTGGCTGCTTATTTTATAATTTTATTACATTTATATATTATATGTCACAGGGAACCTTCCGTATTGCAATATGGCGTGGAACCCAAGTTGCTGTCAAAAAGCTTGGGGATGATGTGATAACTGATGAAGATAAAGTGTAGGTTGCTCACGCTATGGGTGGATTAAAAATGTTTCGTTATTTATCTTTTTTGATTGGCTGTTTCATTACTATCTTTACCAATTTCCTTTGTAAACCTGATTTTTATCATTAATAAAATTTCACTGTTACTGATAAAAAAAACTATCTTTACCAATTTGGTGTCTGTTGGTTTTACAGAACGGCATTTAGGGATGAGCTCACATTACTTCAGAAGATACGACATCCAAATGTGGTCCAGTTTCTGGGTGCTGTAACACAGAGTAGTCCAATGATGATTGTCACTGAATATTTACCCAAGGTTTTCCTTTCTGTCTGAGTTACTGGTGCTAGGATTAATTTAAACTTAAAGCATTGACTACTGAAATTTCCATTGATTGGTCATCTTTTGAATCTTGGGTGTTCCTACCAAAATCTTTTTGAAGGTGATAACAATGTTTCTTTTATCTTCACAACTATTTGTTTGCATTGCCTGTTTAAAATTCATCTGAAAGCATCAACTATCACTTTTTTCTTTCTCATCTTCAACTTCTGATTTAAGAAGTCCGGATTTGTAAATTTGAAATAAATTATACATGATTCATCTTTGTTCCTATTACTTTTCCCCCGATAAATGATGCTAAAGTTGCATTGAGATTCAAGTTGAAAGGGGTGAACCCTAATACAACTATCACAAGGTCGACATCTGATCCATGTATAATGTAGGTAGGGGGGAATTGAATTTCATCTGACCCAGATTTGCCTATTTTACCCATACTTTAAAGTATTTCTGTCAATGCAACTTTAAAGTGTCAGGGTAATAAAGCATTGGCATCTCTTCTTACCCCTTTGAAATTCACTTCCACCCCAATGTATTAAAAGTTATTAACACACACTTTTGGGGTGGGGAGAGATCAACTCATTTGGGCACAATTATAAGAAAAAGGAAAGTTTTTTTTTTTAGGGGAGAGATAAGTGGTTTTATCCATCTTTGAATGTATTTTCAATCTGTGCTCATAATTTATAAATAATTCCTTGGAGGTTTCAGCCGATGGTGAGATGGGTGCAATCTGTGGCAATCATTTTGAATAGGTCATTCAATTGGGTGCCAAGGAGTGCCTACAGTTTAGCTGATTCTTTAGCAAGGGCTGAGATTCTAAGAAGTCATGTAGAATGGGGTTGTCCATGGCTTGGGAGCACGTGTAATTGTTACTCTTTTTCTTTATTGTGTTGTTTCCGTTGTTGCTGTCTAGTGCTCCATTATATGGAGCTTCACTTGTATTTCTTGGCTTGCTGCTCTATTTGTGAGTTGGCTGGCGTTTTTAATTAATGAATTATGAATTATTTCTGTTGCTATTTAATCCATTGTTGTCAAGGTATAATGTAAGACTCTGCTTAGGTAACAAAGCACCCTTGGAGGGGGGAGGGGCTAGCCTAAATGTCATAAGTTATATCAAGAGGGTGTCCATCTAGGTGACACGGTATCCATCTGGGAGAAAAAAACTATAAAGCAAGTTTCTTATTATAATATTGTGGGTATAACTAACTAGTATGTCTGTTGTAAAAGCAAAAGAAAAGGGACAAAAGAGGAGGGGTAGTTCCATGCTCGATCCAATTATAACTTGATTAAATTTAGATTGCCTTAATTAGATTGCATTTTGAATTTGCAGCTCTAATTGATTTTAGTCTAAATTAAATAATAGTTAATCCAACATTTCTATATTCTAATAAATATTAAGTAGACATCTTTAATGTTTAATAATGGCAAAATCTTGGTAATCAATACTTTATACTAATATATGGCATACACATAAAATCTTATATTTGGAAGTTCAAACATAATTAGTTATTTGGTTTACAGGTTGAGGTGTAAGAGTTTCATGTTTTGAGATTTTGTGTTCAAGTAATGGAAGCTTAAAAGTTGATACAATTGTTGATACTTTCCTTGATGCTGACTAGCAACTTTTGTATTTTTGTAAAATCTGAAAGGAACTGAATTGCCAATGAAAAAGAGAAATAAAAAACATAGCTGAATGGTGGAAGCTTCCACAGTACTTCATCCAGTTTATGAAGACCATATGTGTGCCACTGTTTCAATATATGTCGAATGCTGGTAAATAATGAGTTTATGCAACTTTTGTATTCTTTGTACTAAATACATAGTCGGATCCATGAAAAGACACTAAATGCAAAATTGGACATTGCTTTTCATGGGTCTCATCCTGTCTATAGGACAAAGAAAATCAAGAGTTGTGTAAACTTGTAGATAAGTACTTAAGTAGCATTTATTTTCAACAAACATTACAATTGTCTTCTCTTTATTAAAACATCCCTCTTATTGACTTAAAATAAATAAAAAGCTTTGCATTGGATTTGTTGGTTAATGATTTTGTGCTTATGTTTATAAATAGTGTTTTTAAGAAGCATTGGAGAATTGACATCTCATAAGCATGGATGTAAATTGTGGAAAGAAAAGAGATATTCAAGTTTGTTTTTCGTTTTTCTTTCTGAATGCAGAAAACAACACCAGTCTTTTTATTCTTTACCTCATCCTGGGTGTGGTGCAGGGTGATCTTCGTGCATTCTTGAAAAGAAAAGGAGCATTGAAGCCAATGACAGCAATCAGATTCGCACTTGACATTGCAAGGTATATTCACTGGTTTATATGGAGCATCCAATGCTTTTAACCTGCTGTTGACCTGGATGGTTGAATTGTTTGAACCATCACCTGGGCAGTTTTCTTTTTTGAGAATATAAAAAAAACTGTCACCTGGACAGTTTTCTGGGTCCGGTTTTTCTAGAAGTGGGAAATTGACCAAATACCATTGACTTGATCAAAACCCATCTGACCTGGGTGGTTGAACAGTTGACCCATTTGACCCAGTCACCGGGTCACAGGTTACAAATTACATGTATATCAAAATTTCTGGAGGCCATAACTTTGTGCCCGGTTGGTTGATTGGGGTGATCTTTTTGATTTTGGGTAACTTAACGAGATCTATGCATTCCGAGGTGCTGCCCCACTATTTTTGCTAAAAAACCCTTTTTAGCCTCAAATCCAAAATTTTAACATTTTTATAAATAAAAAAATAAATACTAAAAACTGAAAATTATCAAAAAATGAAAAACTGAAATGAAAATATAAATTAGTCATAAAATAATACATATATTACATGTAGAATAGTCTGACCTGTCTGACCTGGATGGTTGAACTGCTGACCTGTGACTTGTTGGCAAAAATGGTTCAGCCTCCGGGTCATTTTTTAAAACACTGGCAGCGTCATGCATAAGCAATGGACCTCTCTATTTTGGACCACTCCAAAATAGTTTGAAGTATTCATTGGATTGGACCTGGTCCATTTGTAATGGATTCATATTGGACCAGATTGGATTGGACCAAATCTGGTCCAATTAACACTCTTAGTTGTGGGGATCAATGAGAAAGGATATTGGCAAATGGGATGGCAGACACTCTAGCTAAGCAAAGGGTGAATAGGGTTCATTTGTAATATTTTGTGTGTGAGGATGCACCTCATGCTTCTGTTTGGCACGTTTAGCATGCTTGTATTCTCTTGTTATTGATATTTAATTAATAAAAAAACTGGCTCCTTCTCTTGTTCATCCTTTAAGTCTCTTTGCTCCACTACATCCCCTTCGATGTTTGCAGTTAAAGAAATTTGGTCAAGGCCTATTCCACCTAAAATAGCTGGTTTTTGTTAGGAAGTTAATACGATAAAATCAATATTGTGGATAACTTGCAAAAGAAGAGACCTTATTTATGCTTGCCCCCCCAACTGGTGTACTTTATGTAAAGTGTAGAATGAATGTTGTCACCTACTGATTTCCTGATCCTTCAATGCGGATATTTGGAATTGGGTTTTTACGTTGTTTGGGTGTAGGTGGAGCTTTCCATCTGAAGTAAATCTGCTTTTTTACCTGTCTACTTTTGGGTGGCCAACAAAGAGAGGAAACTAACGTATCAGGGAAGCTCTCTTATGGACCATTTGGGAGGAAAGGAATGCTAGAATATTCCAAGCTAAGGAGAGAAGCCATGCTAAAATAAAGGAGTGTATACTGGCAAGGGCAATCCTTTGTTTAAAAACTACTGATCTATTTGTGGATTACTGTAGTGATGACCTTTGAAGGAGTTGGTTAGCAGTGGCTTCCACTTCCTCCAAAAAAATAAAACACAAGTACCCCCTCTGGAGGGGGTTATAAAGTTGAACTTTGATGAGAGCAATCAAGGCAATCCATGACCTTTGGGCATAGGAGGGATCTTCAGGAATAAGGATAGTAACATTCTTTTCTTATTTTCAGGTCCAGTGCCATTTGGAGACTCTACAAGGGCTGAGTTACTAGCTGCGGTACAAGGATTACAGATTGCCAACCAACTTGGAGTGAATAATTTGATAATTGAGGGAGACTCTAAGGTAGTAGTGGGATGGCTGTCGGACCCAGATGCTGTTGTTTGGGGTTACATGGATATCCTCAAAAAAGTTAAATGGCTTAGAAGAACATGCCAGTTAGATTTCAGTTGGTTAGCAGATCGGCCAATGCCATAGTAGATTCTCTAGCTAAACAAGGGGATTCAAGGGTTTCTCTGTTTTGGGCTACTTTGTAAACTGTAATCTAAGAAGAGTGGGATTGGAATCATCTTTAAGGAGAGATAACATCTCGTGCCTCCTCTTAGGGTGATTGTACTATTTCTATATCCATTTAATAAAAACACCATTCGTTCATAAAAAATTCTACAGTTATAAAAAAAAGCCATATCAATGTGTGAAAACCATCAGAGAACATTTCATGATAATTTTGCAGTGGTATTAAGAAGCTCACCATGGCGCTATCTCCTTTTCTGTATCCATAAATTTACACGGTTAAAACAAATAATATCAGTCCTCTTTATGGTACTAAAAATATGCCTAAGCTTTGAATGCTTTAAAAAAGCTGAAAAAATTTTTAGAATGTATTGCAATCTAAAATAAGATAGGCCAGAGTGAAGCATTGGCTTGACCCTTTAATTTGTTATGGCAGGATTTCAGGATGAGTTACAACTCACTGAAATGAATACTAAGTTATTTAATTTACCAATTAGAAGCGACAATGTGGATAAAGAGACATCCCATTTTGGTTGTGGAGTCAAGAGCCAAATCCAATATATGTCTATCCCTAATTTTGAGAAGGAATATTTGAATTTTGATTTATAAATATTTAAACAACCTCGTAATCATTTTAGATGTGAACAGTAATTCTCTAATACAAACCAATAAAGGTAAAAATCTGATCTTGTTTACTATTCTGTTATGTTGGTTGTGTTCCTTGTGATTCCTGGAGAAATTATTTCAGTAATCAGTAACAACTTAGGGATAGAAGAGAAAAAGGAAAACTAGAATATTCATTTATAAATTATCTTTGGAACAATTAAAAAGTTTTTAGTTAGTAAGCTCCAGACCTGATTGATTCCTCTAGTGACAAAACTTTCAGCTGATTTTGAATCTTATTCTTTTGACTCAGAATTGGCATGTAATTAGCTTATCCAATTGAATCTGATGATTCATTTTGCTTGGCTTAAAAATCATGGCGTATGGTTCTAATGCTGCAGAATCAGCAATTGATAGTGTTGGTGTCGTTGAATATAAGCAATACATGCTTGGATAGTTGGTTTTACCATCTTTCTAAAACTATGGCTTGTGGGATACATTGTTTGGGAACTTGAAAGATGTTTTGATTGCTATCTCACCAATTTTCAAATGTCTTGGCTAATTTTAGGGGGATGAATTACTTGCATGAGCATAAACCAGAAGCAATAATTCACCGTGATCTTGAACCTTCGTAAGTTCTCATGTTACATTTTCCTCTGCTCCCCTCTCATGTAGATGTCAATTTTCATTCCTGGTTTGAGATTTTCAGTATGTATTAATTGTTTACCTGGATGGCCTGAAACTATTGGAAATTTCTTGCATGTCTTACGAGTAAGATAACAGAAATATACTTCGGGATGATTCTGGACATCTGAAAGTTGCAGATTTTGGAGTTAGTAAATTGCTGAAAGTTGCAAAGACAGTTAAAGAAGATAGACCTCTAACATATGAAGACACTTCATGTAAGTTAATTGCTTTATGACATAATTTATGATATTTTTTGATAAGAAAATGGAAGATTTATTATTATAAACGGGAAATGAGATTAGTACACATAAAGGCAGGACTGCCAACCCCAAAGACTAAACCCCAGAATACGTATCTGCCCAAAACAGTTGCTGCCTCATTACCCCTTGCGTAGCCAGTGAATCATTGAAACCATTTGCAGTCCTTCCTACGCATTTAAAGTCAGCATTAATATCCTTTGCAATGCTTTACTTCCCTAAATGCATGCCTGAGAGTCCATGAAATGTTTCTGTTACAATTAGTCCAAGAAACAACCAGCTTTGAATCCCCTTCCACGTCCATCTGTCTGAAACCCAATTGCTTTGCTAGCTGGAGACCTTGCAGCAGAGCCAATAGTTCAGCATTCAGAGAATTTTCCATGCCGATAGGTCCTGAATATAAAGCTACTATCCTGCTGAAACACCACATATCCCTACCATTCCCGGATTACCACAGGAGCTTCCATCAAAGTTTCAGTTGTATCTTGTTTCATTCAAGAGGTTTCCACTTTATCTTTGTCTTTTTTCTCTAGAGGAGTGTGCCACTTCTGTCTAAGCTCCAAAGAAGTCATTCACAGAGAAGATTTTAAAGCTTTCTAAGGTTCTTGCCCAATGTGCAACCTTTATGTTAATGGTATCAATTACCTCGTCCAAAGATCTGCTCTTTCCATTGAAGGTTCTCCCGTTTCTTTCTTCCCAAACACCTGCAAACTTGCTACAGAAAAGAAAGCTAGTTAAGTGCTCTCCCCTCATGTTTGTATTCTCTGTTTGGCTAGTGGTGAGACCCTTCCTCATTTACTAATTTCCCACTCTTTCGTGTCTTGCATTTAGGATTACTTCTCTTCACTCTTTAGCTGCAGATGAGATCACCTACAAGATGTGATTCTTATTTAGTTCCAATTTCTTGCGGCAACAGAAAAAGCGCAAAATGCTTATGGAGGGTAAGAAGAGCAGCTGTGGTTTGGACCATTTGGGAAGAAAGAAATCAAAGGATTTTCAATGAGAAGAGTAGATCTAAGGAGGAGGTAATTGAAACAACAAAAATCAGATCTACACATCGGGTAAAAACTGCTGGTACCTTCAAAGAAGTCTCAACAAATGACATAATAAGGAAATGGAAGGAAGTGGCACAAATGGAAACACATAAAGAAATTATCAAGATGGATTGGAAACCTCCAGGGCTAAATAAATTGAAGCTAAACTTTTATGGTAGCTCCTTTGGAAACCCTAGGAGGGCAGGAAGCCATGAATAGGGGAAGTCTTTAGAAATCATCATGGAGAAGTTGTGGATTTGTTCTCAGGACCAATTGGGTATGGAGACTCGGTTAAGGCAGAGATAATGACACTCTTACAAGGCTTGAAATTAGCAGTAAAATTAGAATCTAGAGAATTGAAAGTGGAAGGGGACTAACTATTGGTCATCTCTTGGGCTAAGCAAGTAAACTCAGCACCTTGGAAGCATAGATTTGCATTCAGGGAGATTGACCTTCTTGGTAAGAGTTTTAACTATACATTTGGGTGGGTTAAAAGGACAACAAATGGATCGACAGATACTCTACCTTTTCTTTGGTTGCCTTAAGGATAAAAAATGCCAACCACATCTTAAGGAGAAGCCCACCTATAGCCAAAAAGAGAGTAGAAATACTCCCAAATACAGATTACAAAAGGTCAGGAGATTAACAAATGGGGAATAGATTCACCACTGGCCCTACATAAGAAGCACATATGAGGAGAGAGGCAACAATTGGGCCTTCTTTTTTGCCGCATATTACAAGTATTAATCTTACCAAGGAAAATTTTTCAACAGAAGGCTTGAATTTTAGGTGGAACAGACTTATACCAAATCTCTTTCATTGGGAAAATCTACACCTGCTGATGTAGGCAAAGTGAGGGCTCTAAAAAAAAGAACAAGTTAAAAGACCATCAGGGGAGGTTGACCAAACTCTAGTATCCTTGAGGTTATCATCCAAAAAAACTGTATCCAAGAGTCCAAGTAGATTAATACGAGAACATTCATTGTCCTTAAGGCCTCTTCTGAAACCTAAATCCCAGCTTAGGCCTTGGGAAGAAGGTCTTCCCAACCTGGAGGCAAATTCACCTTTAAGAGTTGGGAGGGAAAATCGCTTAAGATATTGTGTTTTAAGTGTTGTATCCCCTACCCAATGGTCTTCCCAAAACCAGATTTTGTTCCCCTTTCCCACATCAAGGTGAATGAAGTTAAAGAAAAGTTGGGTATACCTCATGAATGGCTTTCCAAGGAGAGGCTGAGGTTGCAAAAGAGGCTACATTAGCATCCTGACCATTTTCTGCAACCTTGTGAATGCTTTCAATTACCTTGTGCCACAACTTATCTCTTTTGAATGGGAATCTCCATAACCATTTAGCTAGTAATGCCATATTTCTGAGGGTTAAATTCCCTAAACCTATGATGCCTTTTTTCCTTGGATTTACAAACTTGTCCCCACTTGACTAGATGAATCTTTTTTCCTTCTCCTGGGTCTCACAAAAAATCCCTCATGTACTTCTCAATATGCCTTGCAATTCTAGTTGGAATCCAAAAAGTGTACAAAAAGTAGATGGGAAAGTTTGGCAAAGTTGATTTGCTTTGGGTTATTCTACCTCCTAGGGAGGTATAATTTCTTTTCCATAAAGCTAGCTTCTTTGCAAACCTCTCCAATCTCCCCCATTGGCTTTCCAAAAATCTTCTACCTTATGGTTTCCTCCAAGTGGTTGGCCTAGGTAGTCTAAGGACCAGTTCCTAACCTCACATCCCAATACTTCAACAAAACTAAGGACTTCCCCTTCCTTCCATGTTGACACTAGCCAAACCAATTTTCCTCTAATTCACCCTTAGGCTAGAGAAGTACTTGAAACTATCAATTAACTCCTTCAAATTCCTTATTATTGATGGATCTTCACCTTCACAAAATAAGATTATATCATCAAGAAATTGAATATGGGAGATAGAAACTTGATTCCTGTTTTCTTGGTAAACACGCAACAAGATCTCAGAATAGTGAGAGAAGAGGAGGGAGAAGAGAGAAGAGAGAAAAGGGAAAAATGGTTTTGGAGAGAAAAACCTTAGTTGGCGGGGCCAACCTTTTTGATATTTATATTAGGGCGACCACTCAAATAATAAAACAATGTAAAATTACATATGTGCCCTTGTGGCACTAAACTAAAGTAAGCCATCGTGTTGCGAGTGATGCAAGCCTTTTGTAAATACATTTGCAAGTTGCTTAGTAGAACTAACATATGGGGTGCACACTTCCCCATTAACAATTTTCTCTCTGATAAAGTGTTTGTCAACGTCAATATGTTTAGTTTTATCATGAAGAACTGGGTTGGCTGCAACGTTGATGGCAGCCTTGTTATCACAATTAGGGGTGGATTCAAGCCGAGTCGAGCCGAATAGTACCAGGCTTAAGCTCGGTTCGAGACTGTTCTACAAGGCTAGAGCTTGAGCTCGGTTCGAGCCAGAACCTTGAGCTCGAGCTTGACTCGAGTAAAAATTGCATAAGCTTGAGCTCGATTTTAATATTAAAAAAGTAAGAATTATAATAATTAATAATTATAATATTTTTATTATATATATATTCGAGCCGGCTCGCGAGCCTCACGAGCAGAGCTATAGTAGGCTTGAGCTCGGCTTGTTTAATAATCGAGCCAATGAATTGGGCTCGAGCTCGATTGAAACGAGCCGAGCCGAGCTCGAGCAGCTTGTGAAAAGCTCGGCTCGTTGCCACCCCTAAATTCACAATACAAGGACATGGGGCTATCAATTGGAAAACCCAATTCGCTCAACAAATTCTTTATCCACATGGCTTCAGCCACTCCATGGGACATTGCTCTATACTCAGCTTTAGCACTAGACCTAGCCACCATACTTTGTTTCTTGCTTCTCCATGTGACTAGGTTCCCCCCCACAAAAGTACAATACCCACTAGTGGACTTTTTGTCATCAATTGGTCCAAGCCCAATCAACATCTATATACACTTCAATCTTCAAATGCCCATTCTTTTGGAATAGCAAACCAACTTCTGGAAACTTCTTTAGATATCAGAGGATTCTCTCGACTACCTCTAAGTGTGTGGTCTTAGGAGCATGCATGAATTGACTAAGAACACCTACAACATAAGCAATGTTTGGCTGGGTCATGGACAAATACATGAGCCTTCCCACAAGTCTTTGGAATTGCTTTACATCCTTGATAACCTCACCACAACAGTCACCCAATTTGTGATTTGGATCAATGGGAGAGTCAGATGGCTTAACCCCCCTAGTTTTCTTGAATCCTATAACAGATCTAGGATGTATTTCCTTTGAGAAATAAAGATCCTCTTTTATGAGCGGGCCACTTCAATTCCAAGGAAATACCGTTGGGGACTTAGATCTTTCACCTCAAATTGAGTGGCTAAGAGATCCTTTAGCCTATGAATTTCAACTTTCTAGTCACCTGTGATCACTATGTCATCAACATACACTATCAAGACTGCAATCTTTCCTTCCCTCCTTTTCACAAATAGTGTATGGTCAGTTTGACACTGTTTGTAGCCAATCTGCTGTAGAGCCAGATAAACCTTGCAGGACCAAGCTCTTGGTGATTGTTTTAGACCATACAAGGACTTCTTTAACTTGCACACTTTTTGCTTTTTGCCATGGGCACTAAAGCCAAGAGGTTGTACCATGTACACCTCTTCCTCAAGGTCTCCATTCAGGAAGGCATTTTTAATGTCTAGCTGATGAAGATCCCAATCAAGATTTGCAACAAGAAAGAAAAGAACTCTAATGGGGTTCATCTTAGCTACTGGAGCAAAAGTCTCTGCATAATCTACTCCATATACCTGGGTAAACCCTTTTGCCACCAACCTGGCCTTGTACCTTTCTACTATGCCATCAGCCTTGTGTTTCACTGTGAACACCCACTTGCACCCTACCGATTCCTTACCCTTAGGAAGATCCGCTAACTCCCACGTACCATTTTTATGTAAGGCATTTATCTCTTCTTGCATTGCATTTGTCCATTCAGGTACTAAGAGAGCTTCTGCCACATTTTTAGGGATAGGGACACTGCCAATGGAAGAAAGGAAATGTAACTCCGCTCCAGTTCGCTTGTTCACCAGAGCTTTAAGAACCCCCTATTTGCTAATATTCTTCTTTCATTCTTCCTAATAAAGGTTATTTTCTATAAGGTAGCTAAAATTATAAAACCATTTTTTTTGTAGGGATTAAGAATTTAAGACCCTAACATGGATTGGTTTGGGCTTGCTCTAAACGGCTTGGTACAAGGGTGGATCATAGAATTAGGAATGAAATATTATCTATTTGGAATAGTGCAATTAGGAAAGAAATAAAGAAATTGAAAGTTTGACATACTTCAATGTGTATGCTTCCTATATTTGATTTTATTGTTTGCATTTTCACTTTAAATATGTTTTATATGTTATGGTCATGTATTTTAATTTGAGTTGATAAGCTTTTTAAAATATTTAGTTTAAAATTAAAGTTGTATTTTTAATTAATATTATTTTAATTTATTTTTACATTTTTTGCAAAGTGTTTACATATTTTTTGAATTTTTATTTAACTTGCCTTGCTCCTTAGGAACATTATGCCCTTTGCGCGTTTATTTTTTTGCGTCTTGTGCTTTTAAAGCATTGGTCTAGGCTTGAACCCCGAGCTTGCTAGCCCGACCATCGGGCCTACATGCTAATATATATATATTATTTCATTATATATTACTATTTACTAATATATGTTTTTATCATATATAATATTATTGGGCCAGGCTTATTTGCAAACTACTGAGCTCAGCCTGAAAAGTAATCAGGCCTCATACTTACAGCCCAAGGCTGAGCTTGCGGGCTTAAAGTTTATGCTTGAGCAATTGAGCCCGAGTCCACGGGCAAGCTTGCTGGGCTACCTGGCCAATGAACAGGTCCATGAATACATACATGAAAAGGGCAGCCCAGTGCACGGGGCTCCTGCCAATGCGCTGTCTTGGGGAGGGACAGATGTACAGTCTTATCCCTGCACACACACACAGAGGCTGTTTCCAAGATTTGAAGCCTGGTCACCCAAGTTGCAATGGAGCAACCCAACCATTGCGCCAAGGCCCACCCTCGTCCATAAATATTTACATACATACATAAATTTTAGGTGAGCTTGCCCATAGGTTTGGCTGTGGACTCAGCCTCAACTGCTCAAACATAAATTTATGTATGTATTCATTGAAGAAAGGAAAATGAATGACAAAGACAGAAATTTTGTGTAAGTTGGATATGATCCTAATACTCATGGTAGTAGCATTACAACCATGAAAATAGAGAATAAGAACATTATTTACTTGAAAGAAGTTTCTTCTCTGAGGCGATTAGAATGGACAAGGCACTGGGCCTACATTTCATTTTTAGGCATTTTCTCTAATCCTAGTTTTCTTAAATTGACAGCTCAGTTAAGGAATATGTGTATATTTTTCTGTTTCTGAAGTATTTGTCTCTCATGAATAGGCCGGTATGTGGCTCCAGAAGTTTTTAGAAATGAAGAATATGACACAAAGGTGGATGTCTTTTCATTTGCTTTAATTCTACAAGAGGTAAGGGTTTCTTCTTCTTCTTCTTCTTCTTCTTCTTCTTCTTCTTCTCCTCCACCTCTTCTCTCATTCTCTCTCTCTCTCTCTCTCTCTCTCTCACTTTCAAGGGTTATTTTCGAATGATAATCTTCTAACATGGGAATTTCTTAATATTTGTAATGCATCATTGTTTCATTATTTCATTTCTGTAAAATGATCTACATTTTATTTTTCCGATCATGAATCTTATTGTATGAATTGATGAGAAAACTTATAGTAAAAATTAAAATTATGTATTTGTAGTGATTTTTTATTAGTCATGGAATAACTTTTATTAATTTTCAAATCCCGCAACCAACACTTTGGGGAAAAAGGGGTCAGGGGGAAGTTATTAATGGTGCATAGCACCGAATACCCAAAAAAAAGAACAACTTTTATTAATTCAAAAGAAGATAATACATGAAGATTGTACAACTGATAGCTCCCACTGAGCCAGCCCAACCCTCAACAAGCAATCAAAGAAGCCCAAAAAGCTGCTCCCTATTAACCCTTTGTTTGGCTAGAGCATCAGCCAAACCGTTTGTAGCTCTACTAACCCATCTGAATGATTCACTTCTATTTGTAGTGATTGATGTTTATAATTTAATCTATTAGAAGCATAAAAACAATGGAATATGAAAAAACTTAGAGTTTTAATGAATTTATCATTGTCTAGTTTAATAAGCTAAAAATAAAACTACTATAACAATGTGGGCTGTTTCAGAATAAATACTTTTCTTTTTTGGTTTGATCAAAGTACATATATTGGTACATGATAGGGTTCAATCATTTTTTGTTATTCTGATGATACACTTCTGAACCTCCCTATTCTTTTCTCTGATTTATCACAACATAAATTATGACATCCGCTTACTTGTCACTTGTCAAGGCATCGTGTAAGTGACAAGGGGCCCTTGGTTGGGTGCAGTGCCTGAAAGCCTTGACATATAGCAACAAGGTGCCCGTCTAGGTGCCTACCTAGGCAACAAGAATCTCAGGGCGAGAACTTTATTATATCTATCTTATAAATGTGTGTTAATTCACTTTATAATATCATTTATTCTTCATTTCAAAGTTTTACCAAGATTTTTGAGATAAGAAAAAGAAAGATAGAGATTTTCCAAGTAATTGTGAAAACTATAAAGATAAAAGTTGTACATTGGATAAAAACATTAGAGCTCTTGCAAAGCTATTCAGTGATTGACATAATAAGAGTGTGAAATGAAGTGACACACTCTTCAAATGTAAAAGAAAAAAAGGTGATGGAATGGAAGCCCCCAGCTAACAACAAAACAAGCTGAACTTTGATGGGAGCTCTTTAGGAAACCTGGGACTGGCATGTATTGGTGGTTCGTTTGGAGATTCCTCAAGTAAAGTGATGGTTATGTATTCAGGTCTTTGAGGAGTAGGGGGTTTTACTAAAGGCTGAGCTGTTAGCACTGCTACAAGGTTTAAAACTTGCTAAGCAAGCAAACCTACAAAACTTGGAGGTCGAAGGGGACTCTAAACTAGTTATCTCTTGGACTACCACAAGGTGTAATGTTCCTTGGATTTATAGACATAGCCTAAGGGAAGTAGAAATCCTTGCAAGTGACTCAATGTCACTTTTTCTTGGATCAGAAATCCTGCAATGGGATATGGCTGACTCATTAGCCAAGCAGGGGGTCTACAGGCAGCAGTTGTTTTGGGTGTTATTGTAGTCTCTTTTTTGGGCTTGATTGATATCTTGCAACATATTGTAATTCTGTAACTTGATTTCTCACTTATTAATAAAATTATTTTACTTGCTGATCAAAAAAAAAAAAGAAAGAAAGAAAGAAAGAATAGGTGGAAGGGTTACATTGGGATAGACTGTCTATATTAGAGATAAGGAAGCTAGAAGAACCCTTTCCAGAAGAGGAAATAAAGAGAGCAATGATGGGAATGAATGGTGATAAGGCACCTAGGCCAAATGGATTTACTGTGGCCTTTTTTTATGAGGGGTGGTGGACCGTGGAAAGAACCTCATTCCCTTTAGGTGATTCTGTTTCCCACAATTTCCTAGAATCACCTAGATGACTATGAATATCAGTTACAAGAAAAATGCATGTAAAAAATTTGATATTGCGTTCACTGAATATAGGGCTGCAAATCAGTTGAATGGAGCACCTGTTTGTGATATACCTTTGAGAAGCAGCACAAAGAGAACGAACTGTGGGAAAAAAAGGAAGAAAACTCTTTATTCTTCTCTTCTTTAAATCATTGGGTATTTTACATCTAAGGATAAAATTCTTACATAATTGCATGTGTTTGGAACCGTGGGCATTTATTGAATAAGCGCTGCCACATAGGCACCACTTCAGCATTTCCCCCACTATGGGAATCCATACGCATAGGCACTTGCAAAAGTAGACTTCGGTTTATGTGCGTGCCTACTGTTGGGGGAAGCTTCATTTTAGCGCTTCCCCCAACAGGTAGGCATTTATTCACTGTTTTGCTGATGTGGCATCTAATAGTGCCTAAGTGTCAGTAAACGGGTTCATCATTGCTTTTCTTGGTTTTCCAAACAAATCAAGTGCAAAGCATTTAGTCAATAAACATCCACGGTTCCAAACACATACAATATATGATAGGGTGTATTTCATCAGTAAAAAAATTATTAGACAAAAATAAAAAGGGGTAGCAGACAACTAAAGGCACACCTTGCAAGTTCTATCCAATTGTATGACAAAATAAAACATTTATTTTATGCCTTAAACAGATTTTAGAGTCTATTTCACTAATGATATATGATATAAGCTCTAGTAAATTCCTTGAAATTTGCTGGCTCAATATGGAATGCAAGGGTTGAAGTTTTGTCAGAAACCTCTTTACATTGTTGACTGGAAAACACTTTAAGGGATACAACCAACTATTCCAGGGTGACTGAAAAAGAAACTATTAATTCCAAGCATTGTCCTGCATATCTGTTGCTACTTCCCTCTCAGCTTTTGTCCAGGAAGTAAGATAAAGATTGCTGGCAAACTCCAATGGCAATCATGATAAAAGTCAAAATTATTCTTATGAGAGTCTTTGTGGATAACCATTCTCCTAATGACTTTGAACTGGATGCTTGTGGAGGCACCGTAGTATTACTCTTTTGCAAATCGTAATGTTTGGTGCAAATATTTTCTGCCTTTTCATTTTCATGGTTCAAATGCTGCCAACTTTTCAAAAGAAGGAAGAAAATAAATAAGAAATATTGCCAAGTCAAGAATTTTTACTTTATGTGGATAGCTATTGCTATCAATGGTAACTTTGTTGGGTTTATATGCAAAAGAGGTGTGGGCCTGAGGAAATATCAGTTTATCTAAATTTGTATTTGCGTTTGATCTCTTTTTTACTTAATTAAAATATTCTTCGCTTTTGTTTCTTACAATAGGTTTAGTATAGGAGTCACTTTAAATGTATAGAAGCCACTGAAGTAGTTCAACTTAATACACTGTAATTGACCACATTGCTGTTCGTATTCTTTTTTTAGTTAACTTGGCTGTGTTTTTAAGGTCCGTATATTCTGGATAAGGCTCATTTGCACTTACAAACCTAACTAATAATGCCTTGTGTTCTGTACTCTAGATGATAGAAGGCTGCCCACCATTTTTAACAAAGCAAGATGATGAAGTTCCTAAGTCATATGCTGCAAAAGAACGACCTCCTTTTAGAGCTCAGGCAAAGAATTATGTATATGGTCTAAAAGAGTAGGTGCTTCTATTGGCATGAGATTTTTGTTCATATTAGAAATGTTGTGACTTGAATAATGTTCTATGTATGTGCTGCAGCAGGCATTCCCTGACCATTATTTCCCCAAGTTGATCATTCCTTTGTTATTGATATGGCTTATTTTAACTTTGGTAGCTATGCAATTGCATACGTATTTGACATATTTAATGTTAAGATCACAAAATCAAATATTATTCTACTTACTCTGTCAAACAAAGGAATGTGCAACATAATAATAGAAATAACTAGAGGTTGTCTTCATTTAGTGCAGCAGCTGAGTCATCCCGGCTTTGGGCATCAATGACATTCTATTCTTGCTAAGGGATGTCTTTCAAGTTCATTTCTGTTTGTTGTTCAGGAATTATTGTAGCTCATGAGGTAGATGTAGAGATCTGTGGGATCAAGGGGAGTTTCATGATTCCCCCCCTTGGCTCACTAGTCTTGTTTCCTTTAAAGTAGTGTTTGGTTTGAAAGAAAAGGTGGGGAAAGGTACGATAACTTTGTATCGGTTACCATACCTTTTCCTACCTTTTCTTTCAAACCAAACACATCCTAATGGAATGACTTATAGTTTTAGTGGTTTGTCTTTCTGTTGATTGTCTGGTTGTTAGTATGATTTTTTGGTTTTCTATCAATGAATTTCCTTTTAGTAATTGATAAAAAAATGAATTTCCTTTTCGTAATAAAAACTTGGAGTAGATGTTGAATACTCTAAGAAACCAATATTCTACTAATGTTAATTTCTTGAGTGTCCTCCTCAAAGTGAAATGTAGATACATGCAAACAAGACTAGCTTGAAGAATTTTGACTTGGAGTCCTTTTGCAGTAATTCTAATTCACTGGTTAGAAATTCTGATAGAATTCAGGATGTGGTGATTTCAGATACCCTAAATTTCGGAGCATAACCTGAATGATGATGTGAATAATAAATCTTAGTTGGTCTTTGACTGTCATTATTTTCTTGACCAGAAGTGAACTAAGTCAGAAGTTTAATTTGAACCCATTATTGTCTGCCTAAACTGTCATATTCTATCAACATTGTTGAGCAAGAGCAAGATATGAGAGGAGAGGAGAAGAGAGAAGAGAGGAGAGTTGAGTGGACTGAAAGCCCTCCAGAATACAGGGGGCGAGTGTAAGAGTTATTATTTATACTGACCCAGTCGTACAATATAAACAAGAGAGAAATTACAACAGTACCCTTGTGGTACTAAACCTGAGTACACAAAACAATTGTCAACATTCCCCCTCAAGTTGGAGCATAGATATCAATCATGCCCAACTTGTCACAAAGATCATGATGTCTGGAAAGGTTTAAACCCTTCGTAAAGATGTTTGCAAGCTGGTTCTCAGAAGTGACATAGGGAGTACACACTTCGCCTGTGATAACTTTCTCTCTGATAAAATGCTTGTCAACTTTGATGTGTTTTGTTCTATCATGTAGCACCGGATTGGCAGCAATGCTTATAGCTGCTTTGTTATCACAGAATAGAGTTATAGGTTTGGCCACTGGGAAACCCAACTCACTCAACAAATTATTTATCCACATGCCTTCAGCAACCCCGTGGGCCATAGCACGATATTCAGCTTCAGCACTGGATCTAGCCACCACCTTCTGCCTTTTACTCCATGTAACAAGGTTCCTTCCTATAAAGGTGTAGTAGCCATTGGTAGACTTTCTGTCACCACACTCACTGCATAGGAGATGTTTGGTCTTGTCATACACAAATACATCAGCCGCCCCACAAGTCTTTGATATCTCCCTATGTCCTTTACTAGCTCACCTTTTGATGCATTAATTCTGTGATTCTGATCAATAGGAGTACTGACTGCCATTTTTCCAAGCTTCCCAGTTTCTTGTAGAAGATCCAGAACATACTTCCTCTGAGACATGAAGATTCCATGTTTTGATTTTGCAACTTCAATGCCCAAGAAGTACTTAAGCTCTCCAAGATCCTTAACTTCAATTTCCCTATGTAGATTCTTCTTCAAATTGTCAATCTCACTTAGGTCATTCCCTGTGACAACAATATCATCCAATAAACAATTAGGACTGGCACCAAGGATCCCCTCCACTTCACAAACAAGGTATGGTTAGATTGAGTCTGAGAGTAGCCAAAAGCAACCAAGGCCTTTTTTGAACCTGTCAAACCATGCTTTGGGAGACTGTTTTAAACCATAAAGTGACTTCTTAAGTCTGCATACCTTTCCCTTTTCAGCACCACTGTAGAAACCAGCAGGAAGATCCATAAACCCATTTGCATCCAACAGTTTCCTTGCCCTCAGGTAGATCCACAATCTCCCAGGTTTGATTCTTAATTAAGGCTTCCATCTCTTCTTGCATAGTTGTCTTCCACTCAGGTTTGGAGAGAGCCTCACTAACACTCTTCGGTATAGATACAAAGTCAAGAGAGGAAAGGAAAGCACGGTAGGAAGGAGAAAGTCCATTGTAGGATAAATATTGTGAAATACAATGAGCAATACACTTTCTCTTCCCTTTTCTGAGAGCAATAGGAAGGTCCGGGTTATCTATAATGGGATTAGTAGAATCAATGGGAACTAAAACAGTAGAGGGATCAAGAGGAATACCTGAATCCGTGTCAGCTAAATCTGGAGTCTCCAAGGAACCGACAAGAAGTGATGTAGTTCTACTATAGTGGAATCAACCTCCCTGTGAAGTCTTTGTCGTAAGTAACGCTGAGAAGTAGGACATAAGGGAGGTGGTAAGGTAGGTGACATAGGAGGATCAGACACAGGAGCGGACATAGGAACTAAAACCGGAAGAGGGATAGACTGCTCACTCACTTCCCCAAAACACTCCCCCTAAGAAGGATTCTTCGAGAAGAAGGATGTGGATTCAAAAAAGGTGACATCCATAGTAACATACCGACTCCCAGAGACTAGATCATAGTAGTAGTGCCCTTTCTGATTTTCTGCGTATTGAAGAAAGACACACTTCTTTGCCTTAGGATCAAGCTTCGAACAATGATTACCAAGAATATGTGCAAAGTAAACACACCCAAACACTCTGAGAGGAATATGGAACATCTCCCCCTTAGGAAAAAGGAGACTGAATGGGGTGCTGAATCCAAGTATACGGGAGGGCACCTTGTTAATCAAAAAGACTGTTGTGAGAACTGCATCACCCCAAAAACGAACTGGAACTGTAGATGTGATCATCATGCTTCTTGCAATTTCAACAATGTGCTTGTTTTTCCTTTCTGCAACACCATTCTGTTGTGGACTGTAGGAACAACTGCTCTGATGGATAACACCATATTCTAATAGATACGAAGCAAGATGTTCTTCAAAATATTCCCTGGCATTGTCTGATCTGAACACCTTTATTTGTATCCCAAACTGTGTTAGCACCATTTAGTGAAATTGCCTTACCAAGGATGGTACCTCATATCGGGATCTCATTAAGTAAATCCAAGAATATCGAGAAAAATCATCCACAAATAAGAGAAAATATCGATAACCACCCATAGAAGGAACATGATAAGGTCCCCACACATCAGAACAAATAACATCAAAAGGAGATGAACATCTTGTATTACTAGCTTTAAAGGAATGTCTACAATGTTTTCCAAGTTGACAACCTTCACACTCTAGACTTGACAAATTAATCGACTCAAAAAGCTTTGGAAACAAGAAACTAAAAGAAGAAAAAGATAGATGACCTAAACGATTATGCCAAAGCATAATCTAACTCACAGACCCTGATTCACTATCCCTGCTGACATGATGACCCTGATGAGGAGGAAGCACATACAAGAGGTAGATTCCATTCACTTCACGGCCACTCCCAATCGTCCTCTTTGAATCTAGATCCTGCAAAATACAATGACTAGGAGAAAAAATTACTGAACAGTTCAGGTTCTTAGTCAAACTATTAACAGATAACAGGTTAGTACTCAATTTGGGAACATGAAGGACAGAGGGAAGGGAAATGGAATCATTAATCTTGACAGACCCCTTCCCAGCAATGGGAACATGAGATCCATTAGTTGTGGAGACTCTGTCTCTGCCAAAAAAGAGCTGGTAAGAGGAAAAGATAGTGGACCTATGGGTCATGTGCTCTGAGGCTCCAGAATCTATAATCCAAGGAGGCCCCTCCTTACTTGTAGTTGAAACATAATTTGCAGTGGCATGTGATCTACCTATTTGAGCAAAGGAAGTAGAGTGTGCTTCACCAGAACCACTTGTACCTGGCTGTCCACCTGCTACTGAATTAGAATTGACTATATCTCGCTGATTTAGGAACTGCCCATATCTCTCAAGTTCGGCCCTCATTGCAGCAGTTGCAACGGACTCTAGAGTAGTTGCAGTGGGAGGGGCCGGTATGTCACTAGTGACTACCATGTGAGCATTTCCCTTCTTATTTTTGAGTCTATTCGACACCAGATGAGGATTGAGTTTCCAGCAAGTATCTCTTGTGTGTTTAGGCTTCTTACAGTGGTCACAAATCAAATCCTTTTTGTCTTCCTTCTTGATTTCGCTGCACCCCAGTCTCCACTTTGTTTAGGTCTCATAGTGCTAACCATGGCTGATTGATCAAAAACAGAATTTTTCATCATCACATTTCTCTTGCTCTCTTCCCCTGACACAAAGGCATATGCCTAGGAGAGAGTAACACTGTCCCTGGAAAGAATGTGTTGTCGTGCAGTATCATACTTGGGATTAAGGCCAACAAGAAATTCAAAAACCCTATACTTCTCTAGGAGTTTTTGATAGGTAGTTGCATCCTTAGTGGATTCCCAAACAACTGTCTCCAGATAGTCAATCTCCTGCCACATGGTTTTAAGGGCTGAAAAATAAACAACAATAAGTCTATCTCCTTGATTTCTCAATTGAGAAGTCCTAGCAACATTCTCCCTCTGTGAATAGGTTTCTACAACCCCATCCCATATTTTCTTAGCTGTATTTGCCCACAAAAAAAAATTACTTATATGGGGCAACATCAAATTACACAATCAAGTCATCACTATATAGTTTTCCTGTACCCACTGGAAGCTGTTAGTTTCGAGTTTCACTTCTTCACCAGTGATATACCCTAACTTCCCACGAGCACCAATGGCCATTTTTGCATATTGTGACCATTCTAAGTAATTTGAACCATCCAACTTAACTATAGTAATGGTTCCAGCCTCGAAAAGGCCTCTAGCACCTCCTCCCATTGGTTCAATTTCACTCCCGGGCTTGTTTTCAACTCTGTTACCCTCCATAATTATTAAAAAGGGGATAAAAGGTTACTGTAATATGCAAGAATATCAAATAAATCACTTTTGGTACCAACAACACCCTTTTAGTGCCCTAGATGGTCCTTTCACAAAAGATTCCTTTTCTGCAGGATGGGAGAAGAGAGAGAAGAGGCAGCCGCTCTCTCCAGAAACCTCCAAAACAGGTAGGACTTGAACCACCCCCCTTAGAAAACTCCAAAAAATTAGGGCACCACTTCTTAGGTCAAAATCGAAGTGTTCAACAGAAACATGACTCTTCCCCTTTCTCCGGTTTCTCCTGATTTTGATGGGAAACCCTAGACCAGCTACAGGGCAAACAGATCCACCAAAAAATCCAAAAACTGGGCTTACCTAAGATCTTTGATCAGCTTCTTAAATCACCATGCAGTCGGCTGATCTAGGGCTGCATGATAGAACAACTCAAGGAACCTTCGGCCTGCTCTGATACCAAGTAGAAATCACTAATTGCAGTTTTGGATAAATTCCTTGTGAAGAGAAAGAAGAAGAAGGTGAAGAGTTTCAGCAGTAGAGAAGAAATGAGGAGAAGAAAAGTAGTGGGATGTCAACCAGAATTGAATTAGTTATGGCCGTCAACCTCTCTTTGTATTATATACTCAACTTAAAAGAATAAGAGATTACAAGAATGCCCTTAGTAGGGCGACTACTTAAGTAGCTGAACAGTTACAACTTAAAAGAATAAACTAATGGGCCTAAAGCCCAACAAATTCCTAACTTAACAACTTAAAAATAAGAAATAAATAACTGGGCTCAATAGAAGACTATAACAATGAAAGGGGTAATAAGAAATCACGAGCAACACACTCTAGAATTCTAAGGAAGTGGCGGATTCTTCTGTTCATAAGCCAGTTGTCAATTATCTTTGGTCACCACCAATTAGAGGTTTTGTTAAGCTTAATTTTGATGGTAGCAGTTTCGGTAATCCTTGACCATTAGGTATTGGAGGTGTATTTAGAGACGATGAGGGCCAGTTGGGGTGGGAGACTCCCTGAGAGCAGAAGTGTTGGCAGTAGTAGAAGGGCATTCAAAGGGCAAAGCTAATGAACATTCGCAAGCTATTTGTGGAGGGAGACTCTAAATTGGTGATTAGCTGGTTACAAGATGGGGGGATGAAAATGTGGCTCTTTAATAATGAGAGGTGGACAATCAGGTGGCTAACCACTCCAGAGAAATGGATATAAATGTTGGGTGGGTTGAGAGAAAGTGCTAATTCTGTAGCAGAAGCCTTAGCCAAACAGGGGGTGGGGAGAGGTTCTCTGTTCTGGGCACAATTAATTGTAAGGGAATTGGTTGTTGGGGGAGATAGGAGGTTTTATCTTTCAGTCTTTGTCTGTGTTTAATTTGCTGTACATTTTCTTCCTACTTTAATTAATAAAATGCTTGAGTTATTGATAAAAAAAGCACAACTTGAAAGTTGACCAATACCACCCACACTTTAAAAGAGACTGCTATTCCAAGTGACCACAATGTCATTTTTGAATACCCTTGATTGCTTGCTTCAATTATTTTCTCATGTTCATCTCATCACATTGGTTAACTTGACAGGTAATTTTCATTTCTGAAAAAACTTTATTATAATATTTTGCATACAGGCTAATTGAGGAGTGCTGGAGCGAGGAGCCTTCGGAGAGACCAACATTCAAAACAATAATTAGCAGACTGGATGAGATAAATAATCTTCTTGCTCATAAAAGGCGTTGGAAGGTTTGTACTATATCCAATTCACTGAAACTGGGAAAGAAAAAAATGATTATTCCACTTGTGTATGATAGTGTAATAACGAGAGTATTTCCTAGTACTGCATACATGACTGTATACTCATCATTCTCGACTTACAATTTGTTAGTCAGATGACTCACATCTTGGTTTGGTCTCAAAACCACTTTTCCAGGTTATAAAAGGTTATGGACCATGATTGGATTAATTGATTAGATATTAGGGATCATGAAACAAGCAATCCCTGCGTCATGTTTAATAGGAATTTGTGGTTGAGCTTTAATGTTCTAGTGCATGGTTGGGGTAGGGGGAAGTTGGTTATGACTTGTTATTTGGTACGTATTTTGGGGCATGGCAAGGAAGTTGGGTATGACTTGTTATGTGGTGCGTATCTTGGTAGAAATTGGTATTGTTATAGACTATGGGTGCACCCTTTTTTATGGTAAAATAGATAACGAGTAGTCCATATGTACCAATGTGATTATGATTGTTGAACTCCCTTATTGTGTGCAGGTTAGACCATTAAGGTGCTTTGAGAACATTGAGGCCATGTGGAAGAAAGATTCTTCTGATCCCAGCAGTTCTTCTTCCAATTCTACAAATGGATGAGTTACTTCATTCCACCTGCTTTTTATGGCAATTGTATCAGGAAACTTCTGCTTTCCAGCTTGGTGTAAATGTAAGAAATCATGGCAGATGCCTGGCTTATTGCTCAAACAAATGGTCTTCTCTTGTTGATGTGCAATTTCTGTTCCAAGTGTAAGTCTCCCTTTGAATTTGCTGGGCCAAGAACAACAATGTACATGTCACTGGGATACCATTATTGTTCGTTTAAACTGATGTGTAAGCATGATTTATGCATTTATGGATTTATGGAAGAAAATGCCAAGTGAGTGTATTATGGTAAGTATAATATCCATTATTTCGTACAGACCTAGTTTTGTGTTTTCATTCGGTACTTCTAACATTTGGTAGTCGTTGGACTACTATAATTAAGACACCAATGGTAAGTATAAAATCTATGCCCATTTTCACTAATACAACCTGTTCAATATGTAATCCTTGCATGAAAAAAAGTGGATGAACCAAGTGCAAGATTGAATTATTTGAAAATAATCCATTTGTTTGATGGTTGGAGAAATCCAATCAATTTCTTTTCTGGACTAGAAGATCTGCATCGGGTCCAAATCACTAAATCTTTCTCATTAACCATAAACATCACCTGACATGTTGCAATTTGGGGTACCCCATGACTTGTAGTTTAAAGGAAAACTATTGCAAACTATCACGCAGAAATACGGACTCCGAGAAAGGCATGATGCATTACAATCCCTTAGAGGAAAATTAAAAGAGGAACTACGATACCCTTGGTAGATAGCTATACTAGCAAATATGTCTGCACAACTATTGGCTTCATTTCATGATAACAGTGATCCAGACTTGCCAAGGTCTATTCAGAAGTTCAGGAGCACTACGAAAAAGGAGAGTAGCTTTCCAATAATTAATGAGAGGGGAAAATCTATGATACGGGAAAGGTATGATATGGAAAGAATTTTGACCAATCAAAACCCACCCATGAATTTCCTATATCATATCTTTTCCATATTAGTCGAACCCGAGATCGGAGTTATGAGGGCCTGAATAATTAGTCCCATTCGAGAATGTGGTTTCTGTATCCTCTGTGACTGTCCCAGGACAATGTGATTCCTTCCAAGATGGACCGGCCATAATTCAGCCACATCCATTGTCATACGGCCTACATAGATAGTAAAGCCCACCCATACTCCAGTTTCCAGAGCAGCCTTGAATTATCTTCTAGCACCAGCTTTCCCAGGACATAACTGCTCCATCATTGTTTAGTTTGATCCAGGTGTTGAGGGGTGGTTGTCATTCATTATTTCATCAAGCTTTACTACATAGATAGTAAAGCCCACCCATACTCCAGTTTCCAGAGCAGCCTTGAATTATCTTCTAGCACCAGCTCTCCCAGGACATAACTGCTCCATCATTGTTTAGTTTGATCCCGCTGTTGAGGGGTGGTTGTCATTCATTATTTCATCAAGTCTTGCCAATGCTTGAAGAATTAACATTAGTGTGAGCCATGCATAATTATAGACTTTGACCCCCCCAAAAAAAATGTATAATGCTATACTATCTGTATGTGGGCCTTGGTACAATGACTGGGTTACTTTATTGTAACTTGGGCGGTTAGGGTTCAAATCTTAGAAACAGCTTCTCTATGGTGAGGTTTGGTTTCGTGGGTATTTATTGAAAAAATGCTACCATATCAACGTCACATAGATTTTGGCATTTATTTCATATGAAACTATTGTTTAGTTTTATGTTCATCAAATAAACACAAAAAAAATTGAAACATTTTGATTTTTGTGCATGGGGCATTTCGGGAAACGCCAAATTATTGTTTCCCCTAATGCCTCATCATTTCTTGAAATAAAATACTTATGTGGCACACTTTTATGGGGTGTTAATCTAATGCAAAAAGTAAAAAAAAGAAAATGTTTAAAGTCATGTCCAACCAAATAACAAAAATAATAAATGTTTAAAATGAAATTGTACAAATAATTAAACGTTTAAAGCAATAAATGGCTCATCTATAAAGACTCACAGAAACATATACTATATGTACAAGGATAAGATTGCGTACATCTCTCCCTTTTCAGACCCCACATTAGCAGGAACCTCGTACACTGGACTGCCCTTTATGTATAATGATAGACTGCCGATTGGATTTGGTGATTAATGGATCTAGTATTAGGAAATTTGGCCATTGAAAATGAGTTCATTCCAAGATTTCCTAAGGATCCATATTGTATTGTAAAAAAAAGTGGTGTTCTGCTGATAACTTAAATCAATATGGTGGTGATAACTTAAATCAGTATGGTGGTTGACAGGTTCACTATGATCCAAGATGGTGGTTGACTAGAATAGAATATTAATCCTTTTAGTGGCTCAAAACCGAAAAATTCGGTATCAAGCGTATCGATACTTTGAAGTTTGAACTATGATCATGAACCCATCTCTGAATGATATCACCTAGGCTATGTTTGGTTTGCAAACTAAAAACAGCCTCGAAGAATATCCACCTAGAAAACCAGTGTCGTCCCAGTCATCTGATGTGAATTTTTACAATTCATTCTTGCCGGGTTCTGGTATGAGTATGGGGTTGGGGTTCCAGACTCAATCCACCAAATACTCAGTACTAATCGTGAATTTAAAAACGGGACTATCTGAATTTGGTGCAAGTCCAATTTTTTCTTTGTTAAAGAAATCCCTACTTGATATAAAAAATCACTATATTGGCCTCTTTGTTGCCTTGCGGTTACTCAACTGGCCTTTATTACACTTACTAGTCTAGTTCTGCCATGCTGAGAAATGGCGATCAATCAAAAGCAGTCATCATGTGGCTTTAGATCATGGTTTTTAAAAACGAACTGGTGATCGAATCGGTCAGGGGTTTGGTTATCGGTTCGAACGATTCGACTTGAACGGCTGGCCCATTCTGACAAAAAATAAAAAATTGGAAAATGGTCAAAAACTCTTTGAATGGTTAATCGGCCGATTCAGCGGTGCTGACCAAAATCAACGGTTTTAGGGAAAAAAGCAGTTTTGGAGAAAAACGGAACCAATCAGGTGATCGGTTCCCGGTTTTCCGGTCTGGTCCGGTTTTGAGAACAATGCTTTGGATAGATAGGATAAAGGTTCATGGCATGGCCTTTAGTTCACATTCATCTCTATATCTACCATTCGACCAGTGATATTAACTATCTGAAGATTCAATTATTATATGCAGAAAAATGCCCAGAAAAGGGTTTGATTTTGACATGAGGCAAAGGTCTCTTTGTCTGAAAACCCCATGAATCGAGTATGGGTTTGCAACCGTACAATTAGTTCTGTGGAATTTTCAAGGATAACTTGGATCTATTGATATGGGTAGGGGTTAGTTTCCCCACTTTGGCACTGAGTCCTTCACCAAATTACCATGCAGAAAAGTTACTCATTTCCATTCTTTGGAAAGTTCAAGAGCTATTACTGAAAGGGGAATACTACAACACACGGTTTCTATGGGCTAATATAGACAAGGATACAGCAGACATGGATGATATAGAGAATCCCTGAACTTGAGGGCACTTGGATAGACCTTTGAGAGAGAGTTCACAACTACTGGCTTTAAAGTAGAGACTTTTGGCCAACATTATTAGGTGGAAGGTTTGATTACCTACATTTCATTGGAACATTGTTTAGGCACAGAAATCCACAATCGAATGGTAGTCCCATAATAAGCAATTAGGTATATGTCATAAATATATGATGATGAAAAGTTTCATGGATTAGAAAAAAAAAAGGGTTATTCTCTAGAGTCCTTTCAAATGTGTGCAATAAAAAAAAAGGAACGCACTCCATACCTAATCCACCTTACCTAATTTCTTGAAAGTCTTTGTACTTCATCCTTATTACTATTATTCCACTCTGCATTAATTGTTGTTCATAATTTAGATTGGTTCTCCATTGAGCTATAAATTGTCCTTCTGACTATCAGAAGGATTGGGCCAGCTATAAATTGTCTCTTCTCCATTTAGATTGGTTCTCCATTTGATCAAAACTGCAATTTGGGCCAGATTAATCTAAACCCAGCCTGAAACTAGGATTGGGTTGAAGTTTGGGTTAGGTTTAGAGTTGAAAAGTATGAATCCAATTTAACTTTGAATTGAGTTATGATTGAGGCCTTGATGAATCTGACCCAATCGGCTAGTATTATGTAAATATGTATTCATATATGCACATATATGTGTATTTACTTTTCATGCATATATGCATATGCAACTATATGTATATATGTATTTTTCTCAAAAAGAGGTAGAGAAGTTGGGCCAATTTGAGACCAGCCTGAAGTTTTAGGGTTTGGAGTTCAACATTTGGGTTAGTTAGAGCTGATCTCAGCCCGACCTAATCCAGCCCGTTATGCACTCCTAATCTGATTTGATGGAGGTCTTATATTTTACAGAATGCTTAAGTATTCAAATATGTTATATAATTTTCAATATGCTGCTGCTGCTTATTAATAAGCATTACTCATGGTAATCTTTATAGTTACACAATTTTCATTAATTTTCCTTATAGGAACCGTTTGGGAAGACTGCAAATATAAGTCTATTTAGTGCAAAGCCTTGTATGATATCATGATATTTCTAAACCTTATATTTGTCTATACACTTTTCCCAAACTGAGCCTTAGGTACATAGATAATAGGCAAAATAATTAAATTAAACTTTCCAAAAGAATTTCATAGAATTCCATGAGGAGACTAATGCATGGCCCCCCTCCAATTCAAATCTTCCATTAGTCAAGTGACCCTTTGAACAGGCCAGGATTTCAGTTGACAGTCCATGTCAGCTCTATATCAGACTCCATGCCAAAAACCGTGTTTCTTTTGTCACATGGTGAGGCCAACATAAATGGAGCCTTTCTAGCTACCACATGCAGGATTGCTGGATTCGCAAAAGATTGTGGTCCAAAGCTCAAACTGAACTATTAACAAGGGCCCTACCTTCAGTGGGTTTGTTGGAGAAAGGTCCTCCACCCAAGTATACCCACCAGCTTCGATCCTTGAAAACCACATCTTGTCCTAGTTCAGAAAGGGCTGGTCTATCTGAACTGCCCCATTACAATCTTGCCTAGGACCCATCATATGCTGTGCCCTGACTTCTCATGTGATGCCAACATGTACGGCCCTTTAGTTCTTGCAAAAGGACATAACCATTCCTATTCAATTGTCGCATTATATTTATGGCTACAGCATGCATGGTTCTTTTGTATTTTCATGGTTGTATGGTTCATGGAACACATTGATGCTAATAATAACCACATCAATTAACATTTCATTAGAAAGCTAGCTACATCTTGGTCACTATTATTATTTGATCCCAGATCAGAGATAGGATTTGGGTACACCATTGTATGGATCCAACCTAAGAAAACTAACAGACCATTTGAATAATCTTTTTGTTTTGTTCTTGGAGCAAATTTATTGTTCAAATTTGTCCCTTTTTTTTTAAGAATTTATTTAGCCTTCTTAACTCGATTCAACAGTCTTATCCCAACTACGTGGGGTGGTTGGTCTATATAGCCTTGTCTCCCAATCTTAGCCTTCTAATGAAGGAATAATATAACTGAATTTCTTCCAAGCTTTTATAAAAAAAATGTGCATTAGATTCCTAGAATACTCTAACCTGACCAAAAATTAGTTTAAACCAACTTTCTTAATTCTGTGAAATAAAGCCAGTCTTTCTTAATCTAGGCCACCCAAAATATAGCTTTCAGGTATAAAATGGATTGATCTTGTTTGGGTGTTGATTTCTTCTGCTCTTAGGAGCAGTTTTTATTATTAATAATTGTTGTTATTGTTATTATTATTATTATTATTATCAATAAGGAAGCCAAATGAGAGTGACAACATCTAAGCTGAATTTTCTAATATATTTATTCTATGGGAACAAGACATGGGTGACAGTTGTTCTCTGATCTGATGAAAGCTACCTGCCGCTCTTCACATGAACGTTCTTATATTTGGGGAAATGGCCAATGGGAAGCTTTCGGATTTTTCTATGCATTATGTCTTTGTGGGAAAGTGAGAGGATTCTGGTGAACTCAGTGGTTGTATGTAGATTCAATCTGGTCCTTCCCTCAATGATATACGGATTTCACACTAAATCTGGCAACCTGCTTTTGAGACTATTTATTCTTATCCTTTTCTGGGTATCTCAGCCAGACCAGCTAACTATTCAGCTTTTGCCTTTCTCTCATTCCCTAGAAGAGACCTTACGTTCTGATTTTCTTGATCAGTTAAACTGAAGGAAAACATCAGGCCGGAGAAGATTTAAACCACCACCTTCTAGCCTTCTAGGATTATTTGTAATTCCCATGCACTATATAATGTTAGTGGATCTCATATATATATATATATGCATCCTGCACTGTAATTCCCATGCACTATATAATATGTAATACCAAATTATATATATTAGAAAAAAGAATTAGGCTCCATTTGGTTCGTGGGAATAGGGGTTTGGAATCGGAATCAAAATGGGCTATTCCGTTTTTTAACTGTTTGATTGGATGGAATTGGAATCTCATTCTCATTTCTGCTGAAATGACATTTTTCCATTTGAGGGAATGATCATTCCCTGCCTCTCCCTTGGGAGTGAAATCCCATTCTTGCTGATTTTAATTTCCATTCCCATTCCTGTTTGGATTAAACAGACTATGGGAATGGACCATTCCGTTTCCAATTGCAAACCAAACGAACCCTTAGAAGTAAATGTAATGTACAATAAAAAAACTTTAGCTTAGATTGACAAATAATTAACAATTCAAAATAACAGATTATGGCCCCAAGCATTTTATTTGATAATAACCAAGTCAACTTGTAAAGGGATGAGGGACCGGATGAGAAGTGTATTCTGATATATGGGCCGGTAGTGGAGTTGGTGATGGGATCATGGAATGTAGAAAATGATTCTTGTTTTATTTTTGGGAGAGGCTTTTATATTTTAAGATATGTTGCTTGCCATGTTGGCATCTTAATTCACTTGTGATTGTTGGTTAGTGAGATCACATCTGCACCCCACAAATGCCCTACATGCATATCTCAACATGCATTGAGGGCATCTTCCAAAGTTATCAGCGAGAGATGTTTCTAATATATGGTTGAGATATGCTGTCTGCAGGCACCTTGTGTGGAATGTAGATATGGATTCTTGGTTAGGGAGGCTTGTATACACAATGTGTGACAAGCAGCAGATCCAGACTTTCTCAATGGACTCCTTTAGAAGTTTTGAAATAAAGTATGTTCATCATCTAAGCCTTATCGGAACTATATGGGGTTTGACTATACTGTTTCAGCATTCTGTTACATTTAGTGTCATATTCATGGTTGGGTTTCCAGCCAAGTCCTTTTTTATCCTGCCCCATTCAACGTGTAGTAGATTATGTGGCATTACTATATATATGTAATTAGTGCATATATAAAATTATCAAAATTATTAATTAGCACTTTAGCAGATAGAGAATGTTGGTTACCGAACCAAATTGGATCTTCAAAATTTTGTTAGGTAATGGCAATTTATTATCAGTACAGGATTAAATAAAAGCTGTCAGCAAAGATAAAAACATATAATAATAATAATAATAACAAGGTTTGTAAAAATTTCCTTTTTTTTCTAACACTATTTGTTTAGACTGTGTTTGGTTTGAAGGAAAAGGTAAGAAAAGATAAAGAAATTTATACAAGGTTTGTAAAAATTTCCTTACCTTTCCCTTCCTTTCTCTAGCTTTTCTTTTAAATCAAACTTAACTTAAGGGAAAAGAAGGAAAAGCGATACAAGATTTGTAAAAGTTTTCCTATTTTTCCTTTCCTTTCCCTATTTTTTCTTTCAAACCAAACACAGCCTTAGGGAATCTCTCCACAGGTCCAAGAAAATATATCACACTCTTGCAAATGAGATTGAAAATCACTATCAAACTCTGATCTTGAGATTCTGATGTTAATACTATTGATGCTAATTCGAGTTTCACAAAATACTATATATGAGAATTGAAGACGGGTTCTGATTAAGTTGTTATGTTTTCCTCCCAAATTCAGAGATATCAACATTCTAATTAATACCCACCAACTGATGGTGGATCAGTTGATAGGATTCCTGATTCATTGTAGTAGAGACCTATATATGATCAAATCGGGCTACCGCCAAGGGTTGGGTTAAGGTGATGGGGATAGGCTACCCCATTGTGTAGTCCATGAAGTCAATACATTACATTTTTTCTAAGATGGAATAAAAAATTTTATAAACAAAAAGAGAAAAGGGGAAATACAAAGAAAGCAAACATGAACTAGCTGCAAACAAAAGCTGCACAACAACCTAGACCATGACGGGATTTGCTCTTCACAAATGGGTGCCTCGCAGGAACATCTACCATGAATAATAGCTAGTAAATACGAAAGATGTTCTCAATATGATGTACGTGTGAGGCGCCAGGCGTGAGGAGCAGGTCCGGTCTCACCTAGACCATCTTAAACCCAAAAAAAATGGCCCCATCAACCTTTCCCCTCGAGGAAAAGACAGATCATTACCTCTTTCAACCTCTCCCGGTTCTTTTTCTTCGTTGACTTTCTTATTCGCTTTGACCAAACAATCCATGTCGTAATCCACAAAATTTCTCAATTTATGGCTGCCGGCCAAGAAATCCAGCCAAGCTGAAAACTTCATTGCTTGCTTTGAAGGAAAAAATAAGAAAAGGAAAGAAAAAATAGAAAAAACCTTTATAAATCTTGGGTTTTGCTACCTTTTCCTTCAAACCAAATATAGCCTAAGAGAAATATTACTCCTTTTCCTCTTGAGAAAAACTAAAACCTTCTCATAACCCTTACGTAACTCTATATCTTCCAAATTCCACACTTTGAAAAGTTGTGTTCTGCCGGCTGAGACAAACTAGTTTCCCATATATTCCGCACTAGAAACACAACAGTCTCTCCATCCCCCTGACCCACCTTTGTCATGACAATCACAAGAAGAAGAAGAGGTAGGAAAACCTATAGTTTTGTACAGGTTTTCCTACTTTCTTCTTCCTTTCCTTACCTTTTCCTTCAAATCAAACACAACCCAAAAGAGAGTGCTGCACCAAAAAATCCATCTTCCTTCCACTAATACACCCAGATTCTATCTGAAATAACCTCAGATCCAGACTCTTTCAATATATAACTCAGCCTTGGCAGTAATCGACCTCCCAAATGTACCCATGTTCTATATATAAGTAGATCAAACTTGTTTGTTGGTGTGGTGAAAAATTAAGAAATGTCCTAGTTGAAATTTCTATAAAAACTTAATAATATTCACACACTAGTGGAAAACCCCAGCGGTCGTTATTTCTTCTTTTAATCGATTACAAACAAGTTTACTTGACACTTGAATCACTGTAAAATCTATAGAATGAGTGGAAAGAAATTCCCCCAAGGGCTAACAGATTAATCTTGTATAGTATTTAGAAAAATGATCGATTAATATTGTAGAAGCAATGGCATCGCCATTAAATTTCCGTGGGGTTTGTTCGAACACTCCATCTCGTGCTTCTTTGGGTTTGAAGCCGAACAAGTAAGAATCGAATCCAAAATCCATAATCGCCAATTAGGGCTAATCAACGGGTTGGGTCTGGGTCGGGATAGGGTAGTTTCAGTCATCCCAAACCAATTATTTGGGACAAAATTACATCTTCAGAACTATCTCCATTAATAGTGTGAGACCTAATTATACTGAAAATTATATTTATTTATTAAATAATAACTTAAAATTTAATTTTTGATAATAAATCTTAATAAAAATGATAGTAAAATATTAAATTATTTGTATGTTAATAAATTAAAATATTTTAACTAATGCTATTTATAAAATTTATCATTTCAAGTACAAAATATGATAAAAATTATTAAAATATTAAAAAAATCTTATATATTTAATAAATAATCGGTCTGAACCAGTTCCAGACAGACAAGAATCAGAACTGATCTAATTTATTAATCTAAACAAAATCATGAAACCAGAACCAATATAATCGGTTCACCAGTTGGGCTTGAGTGGGGCAGAACCGGATCTATTGACAGGCCTATCACCGATCCGTTATTCATTGTGACCATTTTGTCTGTCAAAACTCTGGTCATCAACAAGAGGCAAACTAATTCCAATTCACCACTGTATCGCCTATCAACTTTTGTTGATCTTCTATATCGTCTTCATCGTTCAACAAAGATGATATTGAATTACTACGAGGTCCACAGGTCTTACTATCAAAAACCCATAATAAATAGAAGCATTCTCTTGTATATGATATGAATTAAGAAGATTTTAAGAGAGATAATAGATTCCTACCAAAAATCATTTATTTATATGTATGATAGAGGTGTTTTTTCCCAAACGCATATACACATACACTCTCTCTCTCTCTCTAAAATAGATCTTTTGAAGTATACAAATGATCTTCGTTGTGAGAAACATGAAGGTATATAGAGTTGAGAGACTCCTCTTATGGGCTGAATTAGTTACTTCGTTTTGTAAAGCTAGAAACTATGGTGGTGTTTGGTTATAAACTTGCAATGTGTTTTTTCTCTATTGCCCCCTTTTTTTTTTATCAGAAAATGGGTACACAATGACACGCTGTTTTTTCAGAAAATGGCAAGGCATGATACTGTTTGGTTTCATTACTGTTTTCAGAGAAAACAGCACCGCATCAGAGCCATGTTAGCCACCATATCTGAAAACATTTTGAGAAAAAAAAACATCAAAATAACATTTTATTAGAGGACCGAATTTTAAGAGAACGACGATGCATTTTTTTCGTCTTTTTAAGAAAATGGCTAACCAAATAATATGTACCGATGTATTTTTACACCGTTTTCAAAAATCTGATGTGACTCTAATATAGCACAATTTTATGAGAAAACGACAATGAAATCAAACACCACCATGTGCCGCATACAATTAATTACTTCCATTTCTCTATTTATATTAAAAATGGTTCACTAATCAGGTAAAGTGGGGTGCATGATTCGGTATAAGAATGCCATATTTCTGTGGCGGATCTTAACAGTCTACTTGGTAAGGTATCCTTATACCACATGTTCAATCCTCCGGTCCATAGACCCTATCTCTCACCTCCTGGTATTGGATCTGCTACCCACTAGATATTACAGCTGCCCATTGAACACATCTCCCTGTTATTAAGGGAGAGGTGTTCCCAATACACAGTGATAGTGTTCGGATAGGGCAGCTTGTGGGTAGCAGATTCTAAGTGTTTTATTAAAGGTTTAAATTGGTAATTAATATTAAAGGTTAAAAGTTTTATTCATTTTAATACAAAATCAATTAATCCAAAGATTTTAAACCAAGCAGTTGTATATTTTGAACAAGTTTTATAAGAGCTATATACGTTGGATAAACTTTTAGGATTTGGACTTTTTAAAGTCAAAAAAGCACAATGCCCCAATTTTAGGCTTTGTGATTTTGGATTAATTAATTAAAAATGCATTGGGTTCATATTGTTATGTTTTTAAAAATAATTCTTTCTTACCAAACGATTGAATTTAACACAATTTTTTAGCTCAGTTTTGCTTTCCACAGCCAAATTAAGCTAAAAATAATAATAAAAAAAAGTTATCCAAACGAAGCTTCGTTTTATCAGAGGGTGAAATTTGACCAGTTAATAGAGAAAGGAAGCGATAGAGACCAGGGGTGTAGATTCAGAAAACGATAGAGACCAGTGTTGATTTAATATCAATTTAAAATTTTCAAACAGCTCACCTCATCAAAAGTAACTTCGCATGAGACATCGTCAACCACCATTCTTTTTCTTTTCCGAACTAAACTCAAGAGTCTCAGAGAGAATATAATAATGGCCATAAGCCAGTGATTAATTCTATTTGTTTTCTTCTTTAACGTGGAGAAGGCCAAGGATATCTGCTGTCTTTTACAATCAGAGGCTCAAAACTAAAACCAGGCGACAAGAAGAGCAGAAAGTTTTTATTTTCCTTCGGTGGGTACCTCTGGGCTAGCTGTAACCTGTTGGCGCTTTCATGGGTTTTGTGACAGGTGGTTTGAGTTCAGACGGGAGATCTGAGCAATATCTGACTTGGCTGCACTTTGGGAGAATCTCTCTCTCAGAATAGTTTAAAATTTTTTCCCAGCCCAACAGCTTGTCTCAAGTGATAAACGAGTTAACGTTTTTGGGTAGGTTTTGAAGCTTTAATTTTAATGAAGATAGAGCATTACTTGGAGAAGCTCCAATAATGGCAACTGTGGAGCCTAGCTAGAGCTGATATGGACCAGGGGAAATGGAAAAGAAGTCAACACAAAGGATGTGGCTCTTATGGATAGTCAAAATTGGGCCCATCATGTCTTTAATGTGGATGATATATATAGGATAGGCTGTCTTTCTTGTTCTTTTCTTGGGTAGCATTGCATAGAGGTTGTTTCAGAAGTACCATTTCTTTTTCATTTTATTCTTCTTTAGATATAATCCTGTTGGATTTTCTGGAGCTTAACTCTTAAGATGCCTGAATGACCAAATGCTTCATCATCGTTAAGCCTTGTGATAACAGCTAATTTAGGAGGTCTTCCTGGTAGTAGGAAGTTAAGTGAAAGTTGGTAGACTTTATGTGAACTGCAAGGGCTGAAAGGGAAAAAGATAAAAAAGCTGTAAGAGAGTTGGGTGTTTGTTTCGGTTGGTTTTTGTTGGGCTAGTGGGTGATCTGTTGTACATTCCTACTTTCCTTAATTTTCTTTTAATAAAATTTGTCTTTTTATTTATCTTCAAAAATGGGTTGGTGAAATGAATCTTGTTTTGCAATTCCATTGTATTGACTGCCATATCCTTATGAAAGTTCACATTTGCACCCCACAAAGAGGTGTCCCACAACATCCCACAGCATATCCCCGCCATGCATTAAGAATATCTTCCAATGATAATATCAGTCCAGATGATGTCAATATCGAGAAATATTCCTAATACATAGCGAGGGATATACTGTGGGACACTGTGACACAAATTATGAGCGCTTAAATGAACACTCTAGCATGAGCATGAAAAACACATCAAGACTTTACTACAGGATGACGGATCAGGTATCCCTTTATTATGTATTAGATGATTTTTTCTTGAGGGTCCATCAGACTTGGTTATTACATGTAAATATTTTATGAGCTTGGGGTTTTACCATTTATTTATTTTTTTTAGAGGGGAGAACTGGATCACCATTTATTTATTTACTTTTTTAATTTTCGTAAAATCTTATGAGCTTAGGGTTTTACCATTTCACTAAATAATACCTTTACTTTAATTTCCAAATTTTATAAAACAAAACAAAGCTGAATCTCAGAGTACTGATGACCTCAAATTTAAGGTGACGAAAACTAGTTAAGATAGCATATATAGTAAATGAAAGAACAATAAACCTTAAAAAATAATAGGGGTTTGAAATTTGAATCGAACAATAAACCTTTAAATCCTATTTCCCTCTCCCTCCCGTAGAAATGAGAATCCAATCGAGTGATTCTGATTTCCGAAAGGAGGAGAATGATTATTCTGATTTCATTTGGCTAGAAACCAAATGAACCCTCAATGTTAATTATATGCCCTGAAGGAGATTTTTTTTTTCTTTTTTTTAAAACAACGTTTTTTACAAAGGGCATATCCTTATGAAAAGATAAAAAACAATCCTTTCTCGTTTCTCCTTTGGGTTATCAAAGAAGTCAAAGAATACATAAGGCCTTTTTGTCTTTTAAGACACATGTATGCTTTGATGAGGGGTTTTCCCTTGACAAAAATGAGATGTGACCAATTGTGGTGACATCCAACATGCAAGATAACCGAATTCAATTACACTGTTGGATTATTTAATATAGGGGATGATTGGAACTGTGGCCATTTTTTAAAATATGGTATCACGTTGGATCTATATAGGTGTTTCAACAAATGCTCATGTATCTCATTGTTTGGTTCAATAGATTATTAAAAAATCGGACATATCTAAAAAACAAGACCCCATTAATGTATGAAAACGTTTTATGCATCGGTCAACCATTTTCACGAATAGTTGACTGATGTATATCCTATGTGATGCTTATCTATCAGCACATACATAAAAATCGATGATGAAAATTATCTTACCAAACAGTATAGCATTACTCACTCCATACGTGACAGAAACGTTGTTTTGTAAAAAATGTGTCTTGAAAGTATGAGTCTTTTTTTCTTGAAAATCGATCCTAAAAACGTCCGCGCTTCCAAACACGATGATAGTGATTGATTTCATTTTTTAACCAATTATGTGACATCCACGCCTTCTACGGAATATATTGTTTGTGAATAATTGAAGATCGAAACAACTTCTGTACACGTTGCTCTTTCATTTCCTGAAGCCTACAAAAGTGACTGTCTAGTCATCATAACGCCATACCCCCTCAGCTCAAGCAATTCAATTACGGTGATCAATAATATTCAAGAAACTAACCTCATAGTTTTGTACAACTTTAATGGGCATCATGTCCTTGCCTACTACCTTTTTGTCAAAAAGGCTGAAAACAATGTACGTATTGCCATTCACCTATCTTCAAAACAATTAATTAATGTTGACTTCATTAAGAGATTTCCCCAACTTTTTCTTGATACTTATAACAAATAAAAAAAAATGTAACTTTACTAAATCATCCACCTGAGCCAACGAATGAGTATTGGGCAGAACAAATATAGGTCAAAGTGCATTGGATGTATGACTTCCAATAAACGTAGCTAGATGCTTACAACCACATAGATGACTCTGCAAGGCAATGTTTGGATGTTAACATACCAGATTTATATGCTTACTTGTTTATTGCATTTTAATATATGACTTTTGATAAAATAATTCATGACGATACAGATAGGTGGTTTATGAACCATTGTATTAAGAGAGAGAGAGAGGCTAGCATGTTTCTGGGGTATTTTTGTTACAGTAAATTTTGATGAAATAATGTTAATGAATGAATATCATTTATCTTTCAAAAATTATACATTGCTTCGTGTAATGGTAAAATTTTGGATTAATGGGTTTGAATTTCAGAGTGCTACTTCGTAAAAAAAGAAAAAAGAAAAGAAAAAGAAGCCAAAGGTTAGATCTGTGTCTAACGCCCCTATCCCTCCCAAATAGAGATCATTGACTAATGATCTCTATAAATTTAGGTCAATGGAGGTTTTAACATAACCTCTAAAATGAGTGAGGTTTTGTTAAAGAATAAAAATCTATTCACGAACCTCACCCGACAGCTTTTGGGTTTTGTTAGAGAATAAAAACCTAGTGTTGGATCCTTCTTGCTCCCATTATAATTAATTAAAATTCAGCACAAAGTATAAAAACCTATTCAGGAACCTCACCTAATAGATTAAGTTTTTCATTGAATGGTTCTTAGAGAGGTTTTAGACTTTAATACATGGGAGAATATATTGGACTTGCTTAGGATCTATCTCTTTAGGTAGGAATGAGTACGTCTCTTTTTTTTTTTTTATTCTTAATTTCTATTTTTCAACACAGGAAGAAAAAAGAAAAGTTAAGACCAAATACTACATCTACTACAAATATTGAATAGACCATTGAGAAGACTACACCACTTGCTTTCTTTCCTTATTGTCATCATCATTATCATCATCTAAGCCTTATCCAATTATGTAGGATCAATTAATTGAATTCTATTTTATCATAAATTATGGGCGATTAAACCATCTTTTATTATTTCCACTTAAGTCCCTTTTGGTCTTTCCCACTAATAATCATAAATTATAGGCAACTAAACACAATTATAGAGAATATTGACATAAATTTATTTCAGATCAGGATTGCTTTAACATTAAAACCGATTATTATTAATTTACCTCCTCCTGTTTATGAAGTACAAGAATCTCTTCTCTTACCAGTTCTTTTCATTTTGCTGGTAGGATATGAGATTGCCATGGGGCTGATAAGATTTTGCCAGACCTTTGCCAGACCTAGCCAATTCAAACTTCAGAATACTAATAAGGGAAACTATTCAATCATAAAATGGTGGAAGGTCACTATTCTAGCTCCATTTGGGCCCATTTGTAATGTACTTGGCAAAAGTAATCTGCATCAGCTAACCAGTTCTTGTCAGTAGTACATTAAATACAATCTACGGAGGCTACTTGAGATCCAGCTCTTGTATCTATTTCATCTGATCCCAAGTAGTGTTTGGTTGAAAAGATTATCATGACAACTAGGAATAGCAACGGGTGGGATCATATTTTCCATCTCCGACCCTAACTTTGAAATAAATCTCCATCCCCAACTCCGATTCTCATAAAGGATCAATAAAAGTAATTTTTCATCCCCAATGGAGATGGGTTTTCTGCGGGAACCCATCCCTACCCCGTCAAGGCAGTCTCCATCCCATTGGGTCGGAGAGGTTGGGTACCCGACGAAGATTGAAAAAGTTGCCATCCCTAATGACAATAAAAATATGCTATTCATCACACTGAAAACTTCAAATGCAGATCCACTTATATATATTTAATATTTTAAATATGGAAATAACACCTCCATTGAACATGGACTTATGTTAAACACTATGAGTCTTCTCAAGTCACTATATATACACTAATATACAATAGATTATTAAAAAATTTTATGCTCAAAGTGGATAATTAATCTTCTATTACATGTGAGAATACAGTGAGTAATGGAGCTAATAGTTAGATTAAGATTACCCAAGTGCCTCTATTAGTTTTACTTAACTATTTTACTAACAAATTCTATTATATGTAGAGCGGTGTAAATAATACATGAAAAGTCATGCTAGCTACCAGGAGATGTCCTAATAAGCTATTGAGTGATCGTCCCTCTAAGGTTAAGGAGATGTCCTAATAAATTGAACTCATATAAAACCTTCATTGCCTTAGAAAAGAAGAATAATGCAATATGTTGTATGTTGCAGCATAAGGTCTTGTTACATCTGAGTATATCATATCACATGAAAATCTTGCAATTATGGCCATTGTTTGCTCAGATGGGCTACAATGGAGCTGGTTTTTATTCTTTACTTTTGTTCAAGTAGTGTCTTTTCAACTTCATGTGTTAAAACTAGAATTGCTACTTTATGATGGCTTAAAGTGGCTTAAAATAAGAGTACAAATATGTGAAGTATTGCAAATTTTTGGGGTAGAGGTAGGAAATGTTAGGAAAATGGTAAAGGAATTAAAATGTGCATGTATAGTTGTGCACATAACTCATGAATCATCATTGTCCTTGTTGTCATAATCATAATCATAATCTAAGCCTTGTGTTGCAATGATACAGGGTTGGTTACATGAATCATGTTTCACCATTCCATTCTATTCAATGCCATGTCCATTGTTGAATTACGATGATTTAATAGTTAAAATACTACCTCTAATGACCGATTAATTTTTTCTTTTTCAATTTTATGGTTGATATAGTACTAACAAAAGGAAGTTCACAAAGGTGGCTTAAAAAGACAAAACTTAAAAACCCATATGACTGACTTTGGAAGGAGTACAAATGTAAATATGTAGAGCGCAAAACCTTATATTTTGTATGTATTTACGCTGTACATATTTACATTTAACTCCTTCCAAACTGAGCCTATGGTGCAAAGGTGAGAAAATTTTCTTGTCACTTAGGTTATATATATATATATATATATATATATATATATATAGGCACAAAGATATAACTTTTATAGAAAAATTTATTTAAGAACCAGTAGAACTTAATAAGATTTAAATAACAAGAGTTAATATCTTTTAAATATGGAGTTAAATACAAGATTTCTGGAGTTCAAAAATTTAAGTTTTATAGGCGGGATGAATGAATGGGTTGAAAATTTAAATTTTATAATATAATTAAACAAAACAGGCGGACTTTATGTATCAAATATGCATCAGTCAATACTGATCATGAGGGATAACTTTGGCTGTTGGGGACCAACAGCCTATGCTGTTGAGACTTTTTGGGTTGGACTTCACCCATTCGCGCACATGTCTATTTTTTTGATCAAAAGAAAACAGGGGACAATTACTTGGTAATGCACGCATGTGGCATTCCCAAGAGTGTTCTCAACATCATAGACTGTTGGCCCCGAACAGCCAAAGTTTTTTTTGGTACTCATCATGTTTTGACTGATACACTTGCAAATACAAACATTCAAAAAAATATTTTGGCAGAAGTCTTTATAAATTTGCTTTGAATCATTTCAAGGGTAAATTAGGGGTATTTATGGGACAATTGTTCCAAGTGAAGTCATACTAACATATATATTATTTACAGTTTATATGAGAAGGTAAAAGCTTTTTCAAGCTAGTAATTAATAAGAATAAAGATATATAAAATGCTCATCATGACTTTGTTAAAGACGTTATTGATTTTTATTTTCTTTGAGATGAAGCTTGTCCTTGTATATGTCACTATCGTGAAACATTATATCATCTCTTAGGTTGTGTTTGGTCAACAGAATATGACGCTGAAAATGGAATCTCATTTTTTCTCCAAGTACCATAGTCTATATATTAGATTTGGAATTCCTAGCTACAAGCCTAGAAGGGGCTGGTCATTTTCAATTTTTCATTTTCCTAAATTTAAGTGCAAATGAATTTGTCTCCCTTGGCATTTCACTTACATTCATGGGTACATTTGGAAAAGAATAACGGGATGCATCTTAACTTTTCTCACACTTTAAGAGAAGGGAATCGATGTGCTGATTTTTTTTTTTCTTTCGGCTGACAAAGGCATTGATGAAGAAAGATTCCACTTTTATAGTTCTAGCCATGTATGAAATTCCAAGAGATCTATCTTTGTTGAGAGAAGACTATCTGAGAATTTCAAAGCTGAGAATCGGTTAGTAAAGTTTTTTATTGGCTTTGTAATGGGTGTTGCTTTCTGTTTCTGTTTAATTCTTTGGGTTTGGGGTGAGAGAGAAAAGATGCACGCTTCTATGTTGGATGAATTGGGATTAGCTTCTTACAGAGTATTCCTTACACCGACTTCACAACCATATCCCACTATATTGGGAACATCTCTCCCATTGTGCAGCCACGACATGCTGTGAGGTCAGTTTGAGTAACAGATCCGGACTACTATCTGGGGCAAAGTGGGTTAAGTCCTCCTCCCTTCGTTTTTATACTAAATACTAAAACATCCTCTCCTTTTTCAAATTGGACTAAGACCTCCTGTGTTTGTGATGTCATAAGACAAAAGCCTCCCCTATCTTAACATTCCGTCCAAATCTGTTAGCATTTGACATTATGTGGGAATACTTTTTTCCTAAAACCGAATTCTGTCCATTATTGTCCTTTGCTCTCTTCTGAGCGTGTCAATCTGTCACATACCCAAAAACATCATAGAGGTTTGCACTCCCTGTACCACCCAACCACTAACTTATGCAATCCACAAACGATTACCTCTCACCAGCAACACCACCACACGGTATTGCCACTTTACTCATCTGGGTTGAGCTAGCCTTGGCTATTGGTTAGACATGGTTGAATCTAGCTTGTTGAGAGAACAGATGGCTGCACAACACTATTTTGGTGGTTGTTTGCACTGATTTCTTAATCTAAGTGCTTCATTTTGTGGGCAATCCAGAGGGTTTTTATGTCAGTGGTTGAATCATTATCCAAATAAATAAATAAATAAGTTTGTGGTTGAATCATGAATGGGTTGAACGCACCAGGATTGAGAATTTGAATTATTCTACAAAAGGTTTGCACATCATACCGATCTAACAATTTAATTACTATGATGGTTCATTGAAGGGAGAAGTAGCTAGCTATGATTGCATGGGCGATCTTTGGTTGTTAGATGAAGTTTGTGGAGGTTTTTTATTTTTTATATTTTTTTTGGAAAAGTTTTTGGAGGTTGGGGTGCTTCCTGTTCCTATTGCTTGCTGATCTATGTAGAAGTAGCTGTGGCATACACAGTGTATATATAAAACTCTTCTAATTGTGTTGAAGTTTATGGACGAACGCATTCTAATGACTAGAAATTAAAAAATCAGATTGTTATCAGTGGTTTCATACAGAACACGCTGAACTATTCATATTAGTGATCGAATTGTCCTTTTTGTTGATTCTAAATCTCTTATTGCTCAGTTTAGCGTTTCACCATTTTTATGCAGCTCAGGTTTTGTCTTGAATGGGTTTTAGTCCCTCTTGATGTAATTTCTTTTGGATTTAATATATAATTTTATCCTTACAGGAAAGAAAACAGTGGTAATTCTTCATTGGCTAATTTGGGTGTTTTTTTTTTTTTTAATTTAAAGAATAATGAAGGATAAAAGAGTCTTTTTATATTGTTTCTGTTAAATTTTTAATGGAATCTTATTCTGATATTAGAAATGAGGTATTAGTATTTATCTTCAAATTTAGGGGATGTTTAAGTCTTTTACTCTAAAATTTAAGATGGTCCACCTTTCCACTTAGAATAAAATTAGAGGTCTCCATAATAAAAAGGTGCAAAACTGCAAATGAATTCAATAAACAAATTTGAATTGTGGCCATCTATCTTTGGAACAGTTCAATTAAAGAGAAGGGTATCTCTTTTGATCTTAAAAGTAAAACTTACATGTTCTATATAGAAGTAGAATACCAGTTTAGGGTGATGATCATTTTGTTTAATTAATGAAATCTAAATAGTTCCAACATACTCAATGGGTGAAGAACATGTAGATTACTAGATCAGCTGTAAAAATAATTGGTGCTCGTCCTAGCTAATTAAGTAACTAGTCAGTCTCTCAAGCCATAAAATTTATGTCTGTTGAACAATTAATATATGAGATCACACTATATTTTAATGAAGCTGTTAATTACGTTCTTAATTTGGAGACTGTGTTCCTACCAAAAAGATCTATTTGCGTATAAGTATTTCAAATACAATTAATCTTTTCTTCAAGCCGTCTTAATTAGACATTATTGGATATGGATATCTAATTAATCTATTTGGTAAATGTCGCAAAAAGTTTCCACAACGTTTAGCCAACGATTATTATTGTAGTGACTGTTCTATATCATCAAGCTTGTGTGATTCTGTCAAGGAAGCCTATTAGATGAGCTACTACTTATGGGAAAGCCCAACAATTATGAGTATTCTCCCTCCCTTTAACTACCTTTCTTTCAAACCAAACACAGCCTAATAGTAACAATTAATAGTTTAGGCTCAGCTATCCATCTTATGGTCTTATGTTCTTGTTAGGAAAAAATAAAAACTAATTTTCATTATAAGTTGTGATTTAACTAGCTAGATTGCTAGTTATGGTTTTTACTGTATTTAGGCATTTTTATAAATTTCATTTGTTTTTTATGTATGGTTTAAATATTCTACTTATTGTTGAGTTAGGCTTAGCATGTCCGTTTCAGTAGTGAAATAGAAAATATCACAAGAGCAGCATTGGTATTAGAATTTAGAAATCCTTTTTGTTATTGAATAAAAAAAAAGAACTTCTGAATTCCTTCCGGTTGATAATTAAAAGTGGTTTTCCGGACTAATTAATGAATTTCATCATCTCCCCTTTTCTTGTTGTGTTGCATTCAGGGATAACTGATAAGGCCCTATGGCCCCACTCCTAGTGTAATGTTACTCTGGTTTCTGGCTGGATTCAATTCATTGTGTGTAGGGGTTGTCAGGAATTGATTTATTAGTAAATTTAAGGGTCTGGAGTGGGACCCTGCAGTAATTCAGGGCCAAAAGAAGTTACTTTAAGTTATATAGACTGGCATTAATATCTTATTTTATGTTTTGGTTTCTTTCTTGCAAAGACAGGCTTTGAATGTAACTTGTTGTCATCTTCTTACTGCACTGTCAATATTTTCTTTCCATATAATTATGGGGTGAAAATAGGTTTAGACTTTCCCTCTATTATCTTATCAAAGAAAAGCATAATTATCTCATAAATTTTGATCATGCTGGTGTATGTAATTGTGCTCATGAAAGCTATGGCTTAATTAAATTGCTTATAGGTTATATCACTAAGGGTGATTTTGCTTTCATAATATATATTACCAAAACTTGATTATATGAAGATTAATTTTTTTTCTTTTGCAATTGATTCACAGATTATTCTTTAACCAGTCTTGGAATGAAATGCCCTTATTCATACAGGGCAAAGATAATAATCAATTTGAGGTATCAGGATGTGGATAGTTGCATTACCTAACTACTTAATATTGTGGAAATAAACTTCACATTGAGCAAATGGTTTTTCTTTTCATTTCACACCTTAATTTGTACTCACTCCATTTGAAGTTATATACACGGTGTTAATGAAGAGTTCTGAGCTCAGAAAAAACTCGACCTCATGCAAGCAAATACAAAGAGATTATATTTAAGAAGGACAATAGCCCTCCATTGTAGCCCTGTACTAACTTTGATTGATTAATAATAACACTACCTTTTACAATGTTTTAATTTTAATTTAAAAGTTGCTCAAAAAAAGACCTTGTCTAGATAGTGTCGTGGTATTTGGGGCCCAAATTCTTTGAGTGGGTGGGATTTGGGATCATGCTTTTTAAAAATGAACCGGTGACCGAACCGGTCAGGGTCCAGTTACCGATTCAAACAGTTTAATTGTTCAACCTGAACGATTGGCCTGTTCTGACAAAAAAAATAAAAAATTAAAAAAAAAAAAGGAAAATGATCAAAACTGTTCAAACGGTTAATCAGCTGGTTCAGCGGTTTGCTGATCAAAATCAATGGTTTTGGGGGAAAAAACGGTTTTGAAGAAAAATGAAAGTAATCGATTCCCGGTTTTTCCGGTCTGGTCCGGTTTTGAAAATAGTGTTTGGGATTCCTTTAGGCTATGTTTGGTTTGAAGGAAAGGGTAAGAAAAGAAAAGAAAAGATAAAAAACCTTTACAATTTTCCCTTCGTTTCCATACTTTTTCCTTCAAACCAAACACAGCGTTAATCTACAAACTAACCCACTTTCCCATATTCACAGAGACAAAAAAACACTAATGATGCATACCAAACGTCTTATTTCCCGTCATAATTTCAAGGACAAGATCTATTTGTCACAAGTCAGTGGAGAAAAAATGCATTGGTGTTACTCAATGAACATGAAAAAGAAAATAAAAACATGGAGAAAGTGAATAATTGGATATAATAGAGAACATATAGGCTATAATTGATGATGAACCATTCAAATTCAAGATTGATTTCTAATAAGGAAGACATGGGATATCCTCCTGGGATTCATTCAAGGACAGGATGGACCGTTTCTCACAACTTTTAATATTCAAACCCTAAGAATGACCACCAAAATTAATGCAGAGTATTGTTGCATTTGATTACAGTACAGTCATTTCATGCCCCCCTTGTTCTGATCTAAACAGAAAATGCAGGCTTCAACATAGAATAAAACTAATATATATATATATGTATGTAACTTTTTTTTTTTTTTTTTTTATTGTAGATAAACAGTTACTAGTAGGAAAAGGAAAACATTACACCACTTGTCACAAAAGAGGTTAAAACTGTGCTTTTCAAGTTAATTTTATTCCCAATTTCAATTCTATATATATAGTGTTACTTGGTTGCCTCCACATAAATAAGATAGAAGGCCCCGTTTACTTTTTGGTATTCCCTTTCTTATCTTCAAGGTCCTGTTTACTTTTTGGTAAGTTATTTATCTGAGTAAATGCACTTATCCAGGTAAGTGTTTTTCAGAAAAGATTTACCCGAGTAAGTGTATTTATCAATGGTTTTTTATTTTCCATACAAATAAAACAATGATCATTTTAGTCATAAAAATCCATTATCACAAAGAGCATTTTTGTCCCATTCAAGTGTTGGCAATTTTCCCCCAAGATAGGAAAATTATTTATCCACCTAGAAGATGGGTCTTACTTACCTAGTCCCTATATAAATTTGAAAAAAAGAACTATAGGATTCTTGGTCAATAGGAATCAAAATCCCATTGACCAATTTCCTCCTCTCAAAATCCAGGAAAAGAATGCCTCCCCCAAAAGGTATGAAGGGATTTTTCAAAACTACAAACGTGAATGCCAAGCTTTAGCCTTGTCCAAACAAGATTCCAATTAAACCTACTTTTAAAGCATGAGAAAGAGAAACTACAAGCTCAAAATAATTGGACTTCAGAAACCAGAAACCTAAAGTGCAAGAGCCCTAAAAGCTCTTTGAACTCCACCCATGAAATATAAAAGCTCCTATAGGATGAATTTAGAAATATAGCACCCAAGAGATTCCAATCTGAAGATGATCAGAAGTAGAGAGAGAGAAAGCGCTGTGTAGAATGAAAAATCCATGCACATATGGTTTATTGAGAAGGCTGCAACCGCCCCCACAGAGGTGTTTGGCCAACTGAACATATTTAGGATAAATTACAAAGACCCCTTTATACTATACGGTAACTGACAAAGACCCTGCACTATCTTTTGCGATAAACACTCCTTAAACTTTTACATTGCGACAAATACCCCAACCGAAAGGCATTAAATTATCAAAATACCCGATTAAAATTTTTTCTATTTTCTTTTGATTACCGTTCTCTCTCACAACATCACTGACAAAAAACTTTAATTATAATTGTTCATTCCCCGCATTAAGTAACACAAACACCGTGTCACCGCCACCTCCTCCTCCTCCACTCCCACCGTGACGAGAATTGTAACAATCGGAACAAACATCCCCACCGCCACCTACGTCCGACCTCCATTACCAGCAAATGGGGGTGTTTGGGTGTTTGTTCGTTCACTTCCTTCTCGGCATCATAAAAGAAACCAGCGAGCAGGGTAGAGAAGATCGCCCAACTCCGACTTCTACCATCAATAGTGCTGGTAGACCTCAGAATTTGCAATTACACCGACTTATACTGTGACCACCCACCGGACGACAACAACGTCAGAGCACTTGCTAGTATTGATTTCAATGGTCACCACTACAAAAACAACAGTGGCTCCACAAACACCATCGAACAACACATATGAAGAATCAAACCCTTCTAAGCTCTATCCTTCGCTAGTTGCGGAATATGAGGAAGTTATTCAAAATGCAAAGACGTTCATGGAAACACTTACGGATCTTCACGGGTCGTTGGAAACTAAGTTTATGGTACCTACCATGGGTGGGAAGTCTCTAGATCTACATCGACTTTTTGTGGAGGCTACATCACAGGGTGGTCTTGAGGAGGTTATAAGAGATCACAAATGGAGATATGTCATTTCCGTTTTCAATTTCCCAAGCACCATTACCAACGCATCCTTTGTATTGTACAAGTACTACATATCATTGCTTCACCATTATGAACAGTTGTATTTCTTTCGTAAAAACATCCCTTCAGTCCAGGCATCTAATTTTGTAGCTAAAAGCCTTGTCTGTTGCACAGGAGCCACACCATCTACTTGTGAGAAACAAACCACCACGGATTGGTTAGTAAAAACTTCAAAATTGAGTGCTGGTTGTCGGGTTACTGGGATAAATTGATGGAAAATTTGACAATGGATATTTAGTGACTATGAGTTTTGGTCCCAATAAGCTGAAAGGTGTCCTGTATCATGTTCCTCCTGAGTTATAGATGTTTTTGAGTTCTAATACTTCAATTGTGATGTCCTGGGGTACTAATACTTCAACTATAATTCCTTGTCGGCACTAGAAAAGATCCAGGCTAGCATTGAAGGACCCCTCTCATCCTAAACCAAATAGGAGTGGTTACAATTTCTTTTTTTGCTGAGCTTTATGCCCGATCGGCTGAAGCCTTTGCAACATGGGCAAGAAAAAGCCATCAACAAGAAGATTGGACACCTATGGAGCTAGAAAACTGACTGAGGCTGAAAAACAAGTTTATCAAGAGAAAGGATTGCATGATAAAGAGAGACATTAGAGCGAAATTTTGGAGTATAGAAAATTATCAAATGTTTGAAAACCTCAATATATCTAAGGTCGGTCCCTTTCTTGTGGTTATTGATTTTTCTTCATACCTCTGTTTTCTGACATCTTCTCGTGAAGATTGTGCCAATGACATGAACCCATTGGTCAAGGCGTTGGAATGAGAGGGAATCAGGAGCCAACCTCCTGCTCCGGAAATGATTACACCACTATCAAACAACATTTAGCTTATGTTTGGTTTGAAGGAGAAGGTAGGGAAACCTAATACAAGGTTTGTAAAGGTTTTCCTATCTTTCCCTTCCTTTCCCTACTTTTTCCTTCAAACCAAATAAATAGGGAAAATATTTGTAGATCTCTCTCTAAACGCATATACACACAAAAACTGAATTTGTTGATCTGCAATTGCAAGGGATTTTCTTTTTAGGGGGCATTCTTTTTTCGGATTTTGAGAGGGGAGAAAGTTGGTCAATGGAAAAGTTTCCATTGACCAAGAATCTTATGTTATTTTTTTAGATTTATGTGGAGATTAGGGAAAGTGGGTATCACTTACCCAAATAAGTGGTACCCATCTCCTAAGTGGGTAAATAACTTTCCCACTTAAGGGAAATGTTGCCAACACTTGAATGGGACAAAAATGCCCTTTTTAATAGTGGATTTTTATGGCTAAAATAATCATTGCCTTATTTACATGACAAATAAAAGAACATGGGTATGCACTTACTCGGATAAGTGTTTTCCAAGAAAAACTTACCCAAATAACTGCATTTACCTGAATAAATAACTTACCAAAAAGTGAATGGGGCCTTAGGCTCCTGGTTAACTTGCCATCTAACTCACCTCCTCCAACTAACTCGGTTTTCATTTAGTAGCTTTTCCTATTTAAAAGGCACAGTTGGAGGTGCTTCTTTTAAACAACCAATTATCCAGTTGCCTCCCTTACGAGATCAGTTTGTTGAGATCACAATGTTTGATGCAGGGAACAATCTTTTCAATGGGACCCAATCCTTTAACACCAGAAGATGCAATTTCTCAACAGCGGACCCATTAGAAACAAACACCTTGCAAAGAGTGGCGGGATCTGCTCCTCACAAATGGGCGCTTCACAGGCAAATCCACCATGCATTGGAAATATCTTCTGTGAATAATAGTCAATAAGTGTCGGAGATGTTCCCAATGCGTGATAGGATGTACGTGTAAGGCACCGGGTGTGAGGAGCAGATCCGGTCTATTGCAAAGACATAGAAAAGAATAAAATAATAAATTAGAAAAGGGTAATTTAGGAATTTAGAAAAATTTAGAGAATTAGGTAAGAATATTTTTCAAAATTAACTAATTGAAGGTTAATGGAGGGATCTTTATCTAACAGCCAAAGCTCATGGGATATTTGCCACAAAAAATATTGCAGGGTCAAGGGGGTATGTATAATTTACCATATTATTATTTAAGCGTGAGTGGGCAACATTTAGCTGGTGGGGGCTAGACAAGCCAGTAGGGGACTGATAAGGACAGCTTCCTTTTGTTCTATCAAAACTTGTTTTCTTGATTCTATTTTTGGCCGCTGTACGATTGGACAGGCTTAAACAATTTCTTTACGGCAGAGTGGATTAGCTATAAACTAGTAAACTATTTTTATATATTGTCAGAGAGATAACGATAAGAAAATGAGAGAATGCATGCTTAACAAAATTTTTTACCCAAACAATATAAAAAAGAATGTTGTCACCACCTTTCGTAGTGATGAGTGATGACTCTCTCCTAAATTTGTTTGTTATGAGATTCTCCACTGCAACTTGGTTAAGCCAAGCCAAATACTCTCTCTGAGCTTTGCTCAAAATGATGTCTGAATGCCTAGGGAATAGCACTAATGGGGTGTTGTTTGTTTGGATAAAATTTGATTGATATTCTGAACTCTCTGAATTCTGAACTCCGTTGCCAACATCATCAGCTCCGGATTCCGGATCATGCCGTACTATAAAAAACCCCGAAAAAAGGAACCGTGCGAAACATTTCACCAGGACTCCTGCTACCTTTGCTTTTCTAAAGCCCAAACATAAATCCTCCCTTATGTACTTCCATGTTCCAATCAGCCCTCTCTGTCTCTCCTACAACGTCAACTAAAGAGAGTTTCTATCTGCCGGACGATCTCCAATCATATTATGCCACCTGTCTGTCTCACTAGCATTCTAAGAGATGTGCACAGGTACAAGGCATAAATGTGATGCTTGTTTATTAAAATGGCTAAACCATGGAATTGGAATCTACTGGAGATGCATGCATGTAAAATGGCTAAATAACCTCATACACATCATCTTACCTTCTTTTAGAAAACCCTTGGGCTAATTCCGTTCAACATAAAACGAGCTGCACAGATTAGCTAACAGAATAATAATATGATATGATAGACGAAGGAAAGTTGGGTGATGTGTAGAGCCGGCCGGTACAATAGTTTGAAATTTACTTTTTAAGCAACTTGGGCTAGAGTGCTGGGCCATGTGCAGTCCGTAAATGTGATTCACCTCACACCTCCATTGAGAATACGCTGCTGCCATGCTAGTTCAACATTCTCCACCAACATGAGATCACAAACATGCTTAGTTCAAGTGATTGCTCTTTGTCCGAATATATAAATGCTATGCTTAATTTAAGTTTGTAAGTAAATACTAAAAGAAGTTGTCTGAACAAAGACAAAGGTATGAGGGTCGTAGGAGGGCTAGATTTAGGGATAAAAAGTTATTCTGTAAAGCCCCGTCCCACCCTAAATGGGGTGGGTTTTTTTTTTTTTTTTTTTTTTTTTTCTGATCTTAAACAGGGACGGAAAAAATATTTTTGTCTTAAAACGAGGATGCAGTAGTTTGCATAGAATTCCCCGAACCCGCCCCGAACCTAATGGTAAATTAGTAAAACATCCTTATATTTAATATTGATTTTTTTTTAAATATCTCTAAGTTTTCACTAAATTATTAAAATCATAGAATCTCATAATTCCATTTCTAAAATATTCTCAAATTTTCATAATTCAGTTCTTAAAATATCCTCAAATAATCCTATTTGTAAAATATCCACAAATTAAATTATTTTTAGGTGGTTGTCTCGGGGCAGAGAAAATTTAGGAATTCCTTATCCCTAACGAGGAATGGGGATGCCCCACCCCACCACCGAGGATGGGGCAAAGCATTTTGACTACAAGGCGGGGATGGGGAGGGGGTGCCCCACGCTAAACCCGCCTCATTACCATTCCTATCCTTTTCTTTTGTACAAAGTGACTATTCACACACCATTCCATGTTTTCATGCTTTTCAACTCAAGATTTAACCATTGCACCAAGTAATAGTCTATTGTTTGAACCAATATTTTCAAATCATCCTTAACACAGCTGGTTGAATTGTTCAACCTGTGACCCGGTTCTGATTTTGGTTTGGATAAACTTAAAACCCACAAAATGTTTAAAAACTATTGACTTGGTCAAAACATGTTCAAACCAGGTAGTTTAATTGCTGAGTCACTTGACTTGATTGATGAGTTATGGGTTATAAAATACAATTTTGTAGGAAACTTTGTAGGCCATAACTTTGCACTCAGTTGTTTCATCCGAATGGTTGAACCAATAACATGCAATCCATAGGGAAAATGATTCCGCCTTCAAGTTGAATTTTAAAACAGTGGTATGAATAGATACCATTTTGGTCTAATATAACCCTAGGGGTGAGCAAATGAATAGGTTCTACTCAAAACCGAATGGAATTCATCTCCAACTAGCCTCAAATAATCCTATCCAATTTGTTACCGGGTAGGCCGCTTGATTCTAAATTCTTGGGAGCAACTCCAACCTAGAATAATTTTAGGGTCTAGGGATTTATCCTACTTGAATTGACATAGAGAGCTAACCTTGGTTGGTCTTGGTGGAATTGACCTTAAAGTTTAACTTGGTTTAAAACAAATCCCAAAATAGTTTGAGGATGTGAAGATTTGAACCCAAACATAAGTCCATGGTCTCACTTGACTATTGATTCACTTAAGTGATTTAATCTAAATAATAATATTTGAATAATGTGTACAATAAATAATCTAAATATATAGTATAAATTAATAAAATTTTGAATTATATTTTATTATTATTATTATTATTATTTAAAGAAAATTAAATTTTTAAAAAACATATTCCATTTTTGAGTAAAGGAAAGAATAAGTTCGACTTTGAAACTACCAAAGCCAAAGCCGACCTATGTTCCGGTTCCAAAAACTTGAGATGCCTTGAAACCGAACTGAATGAACCCATGCTCTCCCCTGCATAAATTTATAAACCCAATTTTGTAGTGTTTTTTTTAATCAAGTATTTTGTTCATCGGCAATCGACTAAAAAGGCTCCTTCAAAAATTGCCGATACAATTGGTCATGCTGTCCTGATAAACGTGTCCTTGAACCATTGGAGAACCCCCAAAAAACAGGGTATATAGTACGGGTACTTTTGTAGTAAATGTAGAGAAAGGCCTCACATTGGATGTGTACATTTTATACTGTGCCGACATAATTACGATGGACGGTCTAACGGTTACGTTGCTCACAACTGTATCTAACGTTGGCTTCTTTTATCGTTTTAACAGATATAACGGCCGTTAGTTTAATACTTTCAGAGCAGACCCAGCGGCCAGTCCCGTACTACCGTTATTAATAAAAGCTGGTTTTAGATGAATTTGTAGAGAAAGCATCAAAGCACCCTGCTGAAGACCTGAAGTTGGCATCAGCGGTGATAGCGGCGTTCTCGTTCCGTCGCAAGGAAGAGTCTACTCTTCGCTGGGCTACGCCTGCTGCGTACAGTTGCCAACTCCAATTTCCCCCAGCTCTGCTGTTATGTAATGTTCCGCGTCCAAAGCCAAAAAGCTTCAAATCATGAAAGTTAAGCTTTTAACCTGTAATGATGTAATGGGAAAGAGATCGAGAGAGATACACTCAAAGAGCTAGCTACTTCTACTTATACTTCAGCAGGCTTTCAACTAAAGCGGCTTTATTAATAAGTCATTAAGCACCCAAAGAACATTGACTTCTTACTCAGTCCACGGTCTGTCAGACAAGCAGTAAGCCGAAGCAGGAAAAGAAATCACCACTGATCACCAGACTCTCTTCCGTCACTCATCTTCACAACAATCTCCATCTCTCTTTCTTCGTTTCTGAGCTTTGTCTCGTAACCACTCCAAGCAAAACCAGATCACCGTCACTACATCCAACCCAACAAGGACAAGAAGGGTGGCCAAATCAGGAGACAGCAGCCTCGTTTTCTGCAGCTTTGTTTCATGCGGACTCAGAAACGAAGCCAGCTTCTTCCTCTTCTCACCTCTTTTCTTATTCACGAAAACCCCATTTCCCCATTAATCTAACATTCTTGAATCGTTTCCCAACAACATTTCCTCTGATTATACCCACAGAAATCAATCAATTAATCCTCACCCAGAATTAATTCCTCCTACAAACCAGCCTGTCTGAACCAGGACAAAATGGCGAGAAAGGAGATTAACTCTCACGCCCTTCAAATTGTTTAATTTTTAATTACATTAATTAATTAATTAAGTTATTTATCTGGGTTTTGCCTTTTTCTTCTCGTTTAGTTCCTTATAATCATGTCACTATCAAGTGACAGGTGTTCCGGAGGGTCGGTCCCATGTCTCCCTCCCACGGAAGCGTCTGGCGTTGCATGTTCATGTGCTCATGGCCATCATGTATGGTCATGCATGCATGTATGCCATAGTATCCTCACATACATTATCATATTTATTATTTTTCGGAAGTTATTTTATTTTACTTAAGAAATATATATAGCCTCTCTCTCTCTCTCTCTCTCTCTCTCTCTGATCTATTATACGTCGCTTTCTGTCATAAATAGGGGATGGAGAACTGAGTGGCGAGGAACACCGAACCCAACCCAAGCCAGCAGAGAGCGAGCGGGAAAAATATGGAAAAGCTACCAAAAAGCGAGCTCTCTGCCTCTTTCGCATCAAATTCTTGCTTCTGAATCCGACGTCGGAGTTGTCGGTCACCGCCGCCGGAATCTCTATCGCCACCAACAACCAATCCCGATTCTTTGTTCTTCGTTGAAATTTTATTATATTTTCTTCTTTTTTTTTTTGTGTGTGTGTGTAGGAGAAACTGGAGCATGGCTACGTTTGGAGGCTTTTCGATCCGGTAAGTGTCGATGGTTTTTGTTAGGAGTTCTCGTATGGGGCTGAAGCTTGTGATTTGGTGTTTCAGAGAGTATACTTTGAAGATGAGAAGCGTTGACGTGAATATATGTTGGCCGTTCGGTGGAGATGGGAAGGAGAAGAAGACGAAGGAAGAGATGGAGAAGTTGCTTCCTCCGTTAATGTGTCCGAAATACCGGTGGTGGGAGGACGAGCTCGAGTTGGTGAGATCTAAGCAAGTTGATGAGAGGAAGGAGAAGGTTCTAGAAGAAACGGAGAAACTGGTCTCCGGCGACGGAAGCGGTTTGGTGTCGGAAAAGGCGGATTTGGGGGCTGGAAAAGCGGGTTCGGGAACGGAGGAGGAGAAATTGGCAATGATCTGTCCGGTCTGTCGGAGTTTCACTGCGTCAACGGTGAATGCGGTGAACGCGCATATCGATAATTGTCTCGCTCAGGTGTCTTCCGAAGAAGGGAAGCAGATGAGAACGACGGCTGAAGCGGCGGCGGCAGTGAAGTCGAAGACGAGAACGCTGAAGAAGAGATCTATTGTGGAGATCTTTAAGACTGCGGAGCAGATCGAGAAGGCGGAGGTTGATTGTAATGAAGAAGCGGAGCAGGTGTCTGAAGAAGATTTGGATTCTACAAAAGCTGCGAAAGCATCGGATGGTGTTGTGAAACGTAAAAGGAAGCAGAAGATGTCGAGAGAGGAAGCCGTAGCTGTTGCAAGGAAACTGAAATTGAAGAACAAGAGAAAGAAGAAAAAGAAGACGAAGAAGAGTGAGACTGCAGTCTTCGATCCATCGAATAAAGGGAAGAAGGTACGCGATTTTCTCTAAAACTATGTTTATTTTTTTCTTCTATGCTCGATTGTTGGTTGCTTGATTGCTACAGTATTTCTGTGTTTAGTTAGATCTTCATTGTTAGTTATCTTTTAATTTTATCTTCAATATTGTTTTTATACTCTTTCTGCTCAAGATTTATGACTGCAAAGCATTAGGACCTTTTTTTATGAGTTTGAAGATAAAAGCCACGCGTAATTCTTGTACATGCTTATGTGAATTTCGCTGCTCCTACGAGGAGCTTCGGTATAAAGGGAAAAGTTAAAACAAGAGATGGGGTTCCATGTTATTGGAGATTTTTAGGATTCTGAAGTGATCTGTGCTGCTCCAGCTGTCTGTACGGGTTCAGCAGCAATGGTTCTTGTGTGAGAAGATATGATTGACAGTCATACTGTTTTGGAGCAGTTGGGTTTGGATCGTATGGTTAGTTTTTGATCGTGTTTGTTTTCCAAACGTTAATCGTACATGGACTGTTGAATTCTAACAGCTAAACAGATATAGGAAATGCCACTTATTCTAGATTCTTTTTGGTTGTTATATATGGTAACCAAATCGATATCACATGTGCAATTTGTGGTCAGATCATGAAATGTAGACATCAAATGTACAACAATCGCTTATCAACCGAGTAACGACCATCTACTTATTTTCATTGATTTAGAAACCAATCCATTAGGGGAGGGAATTTCTTGTGGATATTCCTCCATTTCACTGAGCCGTATTTCCAAACTCTTGTAGATTGTCTAGCACTCGGGATGTGAGATCTTATGGATGAGAGCATGATGTTTGTCAACAATGTTGTGAAATAGGAAGGTTCTTGTAGAGCGCTCCTCTGGTGTTAGGGGTTCCAAATATGCTTGATCACTTCATTCATTCTTTGCTCCATCAGCTTTAAAATCTTAAATCTTAATTGATCACATATTTTCTTTCTAGACTTTGGTCTTCAATGAAGCTTCCCATTTTTTAACAAGATTATTGGTTAATTTGAAGATAGAAAAAATTATAAGATGATGGCATGAGTTTGATACTGCGTAGTAGTTCTTTCATATTCTTTTATCAACATAGAAATAATGGTTCTCTTTGATACTCTTTTATAGATATATAAATAATTTCACATCGTTTTTCGTACTGAAATCTTCTAGTTTAATTGAACACAAAAAATGACTAAACAATAAAATACAAGCAAGAAACCATGATGTGATTTGATTAGATATTGCTAGGTATTTTCATGGGCCGAGGTACAATGGTTAATTGCATGTGCTCCTAGGATTTATTTGACATTGCATTATTGACATGAAGACTCAAGTAAATTAGTTATGGGCATATAGACACATGCCATATTGAAGAATAATACGAAATTATCAAGTAAACAAGCAATCAAACACTATATCTAGTGGAATATAATAATTATGTTATAACTTACAGTAAGTACTAGAAATTGTTCAGTAACAAAATAATAGTTGTGAACTTATAATGAACTCCAAATGCAAACACTAACCTATACCATAGAAAAATCTATGATGCCAGAAAGACATGATACCATAAAGACTTTGATCATCAAAACTCTCGTGAATTTTGATGAAAACCAACCTGCTGATTGGTTGGTTATCACTTTTATGATGCCGTTGATTGGTTACAAGTTTTTCTGGTTGGTTATCACCAAGTGCAGTTGTCCACATCATCTACCTTCTCTTGCTTTCCAATCCTTTTATAATTTTGTGTCTTTTGTTTAAAAAAATAAAATAAAAAATAAAACACGGATTACTCACAACAAAACATCCAATCAGTCCCCTATAAAACATATTTAGGCATCTTTTAACACCAGCCCATGCATTGCACTGGTCTTACACAAGTTGAAATGTACTTAACTTAATGGCTGTTGCATAAATAAAATTTATACTTCTGTCATCACTGTTTTGTACTGCTATTTTTATAATTGCGATATCGGTTTTGATATTTTAATGCTCTGAGTTTATATTCCAAAACCATGAGCATGTAACCAACCAAACCATCAATATGGAAATACCAAATGAGATTTTTGGTCAATACACAGATTATGAGCCTAGACCCGTGCAATGTCATGCTGATACTATTATCGTAAGGAAAATGAAAATCCAGCTATCATAGGTTTCAAGCATTTCCACCTGTATTGGTCATTCCACAGTTTCCTAAGGCTCAGTTTGGGAAGAGTACAAATACAAATATGTACAGTGCAAAACCTTGTATATGATATTTCTAAACCTTGTATTTGCACTGTACATATTTGTATTATTTGCACTATTCCTAAACCGAGCTGTAGGGCCCATCTTCTACAACAGCCTTAGGCTCAGTTTGGAAGGAGTACAAGTACAAATATGTATTTTGTCTTATTTTGTATGTATTTGTGCTGTACATGTACATATTTGTATTTGTACTCCTTCCAAACTGAGCCTTAGTTTCAGTTTAAGGTTCAGTTCGGGAAAAGTGCAAATAATACAAATACAAGGTTTTGCAGTGAACATATTTGTATTTGCACTCTTCCCAAACTGAGCCTAATGTTCGATAATTCATGACAAACATTTATACTAGATTCAGTATTGTGGCTACCATTGTAGAAACTTACTGATACAGGATTTAGGCACTGAAAGGTAATATGTGATTATAGTATCTAATACTCAGCTATTTTGTCCTCTCATTATTATCTTCAAGAACTGAACTGTAATCATTTGACTCCTATTCATTCTTATAGCTTATTCATCTCCTGAATTTTTTGTGTAGGGTAGAATTCATTTATACCTACAAATTTCTTAGACTAGAAGCACGTTTGGACCATTAAAATTGGCCTTCCAATTTAGTTCTAATTACTTACAATTTCATGAAATATAACATCTCTTCAGAACATTTGGCATGTTTGCTCTGTGATGAAGTTATAATCAATTTGATAGAGATTATCCTAGATAAAGCAATTTGGTTTATACTTCAGAGTCATGTAGAGGTCAAGAGTGCTTTGTTCTTGTTCTTGTCCTATTGGGGAAAGCTGATGTTCTCTCAATTTCTTTCCAATAAGAATTTCATCTACTGTGCTTAGGATTTCTTTTTATGATAAGCAATAAGAAGTGTTTTATTAAAGACTAAATAAGAACTAGGAAAGGATACAGGATAAAAAATCCACAGAGAGGCATGATGCAGCCTCAAAAATAAATCAAGATTACAATTGAGCCCAAAATCAATGACCCCTATGCATCCCTTGCTTAGCTTGAAGGTATGCCAGCCCATTAGCCGATCCCCTCTCCCACTGGACTCTCACTATTATGTTGGAAGTTAGCCATTTGAATCTTCTCATCGCTCTTCTAAAGACCAAGCTACAGTCTCTGGCTCCTTTAGCCACCCAAGCTACTGTGCTTAGAATTTTGTCGTTTAGCTTACCACAATTGAGTAATATAGAGAACAATTCTTGACAAGTATTACTCTTTTTTTCAGAGTTTTGCTAAATGAGTTGGACTGCTACTGGTATTGATTATGGGGAAACTGCAAATTTCTTAAAAACTGAAAATGGCTTGAAGAGTGATCACTACCAGGATCTAAACTTCTACGTAGATACAACCATTGATCCCTCTCAGCAGTGGATAAATGATATGGAAATAGATGTAGGGGACTATATAAAAGTACTATAAGAAAACCACAGAAAGCATTGGACTATTCTGGATATTATGGAAAACTACAGGATGCTTGTTTTGATATTTTAGGAGCATTATTATATATTTGGGACTAATTTCATAAAACACAACAACCACCTAAAGAATGGAAACCGTGCCCAACAAAAATTAACAAAAACTGTACATTTTTTGGAGGTTTGATACATATGAAATTGTCTGCATGTAGTTCTATATCAGGTAACAACATAGCAAAATTAGTCACAATATCATGAAATTCACTACAACAGTATTGCAAGTCATTATCACCCTTATAGTATGAAATGGATGATAAAGTTGCTGCTCCAACTACTTGCAGTATAGCAGTTGTTGAGAGTGTAAGGGCGCTTATGTCCTTTCGTGATTTTTTGTATTTGGGCGCCTATTCAAGGGCCCATTTGTAATTTTCTTAAAAAAGTTAAGAAGGCCTCTTCAGGGTGTGAATAGTAACACACCTAGGTTCTTCGATTACTTTAACTTGGTATCAGACCGACAAAAGATTAAGGAGAGCATCAGCTGCTGGTCATGACTCACAGACGAACCTGTTGACGCCAGCTTGCCGTTGGTTGATGTCAGCAGCCCGTACATTCGGCGGCGTTCATTTGCGGTTTTGACACCCCTTGATGCGCCTCATTTTTAGAGGAATTTTGATATACATTTCATGGAGGTTTGAAGCTCTTTTACATTTTCTTGGATTTTTTAGATGAAAATTGGCAAAAATTACAGATTTAGAGTTTAGGGCTTGCATGCTCGCATGGTGGGCTGGTTGCTGTTAAATCCACTTGCGTTTGAAGTGTGGTAAATTTCTGAGATTATAGGAAGCAGTCTCAGATTTTTTGGAGCCCTAAAACTTTTTTTGGGATTTTTTTTCTTCCCCTATTTTGCCACCAGTACCTTCTTTTCTTTTGTTTTATCGTTGTAGCCCGTGTTTAACCTTCAAGGAAAGGTGTTTGGGTGTTCAGCTAGTGTTGGGAGATTGTGGTGTTGGTGAGAAAAGTGTTTTTAGACGGGTGGTGATCAATGGACTCACACAAGGATGTGTATGTACCTACCTATGTCCTCCCGGGAAGTAATGGCAGTGCTGGGGGGCAAATTACTATTGTAAAACTTGATAGAACAAATTTTCTTGAATGGTCTCAATCAGCTAAGCTTACAATCGGAGGAAGAGGTAAGCTTAGGTTTATTACAAATGGGAGCAGGATAATTTGTTGGTTATGTCTTGGCTGGTATGCTCTATGCAGCCTCACATTGCCCACAAGTATACGTTCTTTCCAACTGCTAAGGACATTTGGGATAGGTTAACTTTTCAACTTATTCTCAAGCGAAGAACACAACTAGAATCTATCAACTGCGAAGAGAAGCATATAATATGCGACTGGGGGAGAAATCGGTGGTCATGTATTTCTCTTCCTTACAATCATTTTGAGAAGAAATGGATCATTTAGAAGCTTTGGAGTGGAAGGATCCTATTGATGCTGAACAATATAGGAAGTGCATTGAGAAAAACTGAGTTTTTGATTTTCTTGTTGGATTGAATGCCGATTATGATTTCACCAGGCAACATATCCTTAGTGCTGATATCTTGTCACTCTCCATAGTATATTTATGGTGCAGAATGAAGAGAGTAGGAGAATTGCCATGATGCAAGTTCCTGTCAATGAGCACACAGATCTTGTGTCTACAAAACCCAAATAGAGTTCTGGTAAACCTGAAGATGTAGTTTGTGAACATTGCAAGAAGCCAAGGCACACCAAGGATAGGTGCTGGAAACTAAATCCCCACCTAAAGCCTAAGAATTTTAAAACCGGAAAGAAGGTAAATGCTCATGTTGCTACAGCTAGTCATGATTCTCAGACTCACATGCTTGAGGGGAATTCTTCTGCTCAGGCATCTACTCATGACACCTCTGATGTGATGGAAAAATTGAGTGGTATCTTGTTCCATCTTGAAAAGAGTGGGTTACCTAAATCTGCCGGTTCACATACACCTTTTAGTGCCTTTCCAAAATCAGGTACTACATTTGCATGCCATGCCTCATCCTTTGGCCCTTGGATAATTGACACAAGAGCCAGTGATCATATGACTGGTATGCCTTCCTACTTTACCACGTATAAACTTTTTTCAAGGAAAGGTAAGATTACTGTTGTCAATGGATCTCAAACCCCAATCTCGGGTTTGGGTGAAGTTAAACTTACCAACAACCTTTCTTTGAAACAATTCTCCATGTCCCACAATTGCATGGAAATCTCTTATTTGTTAGCTCTCTTACAAAGTCTCATAATTGTTCTGAAACATTCTTTCCATTTTATTGTGTCTTCTAGGATCTGAGTATGGGGAAGACAATTGGCAGTGGACATGATGCCGATGGAGTTTATCTTCTTGATCGGTCTCCAAAGTTTGGGTTAATGTGTCAGTCTGAGTATTGTCATGATGAAAAACTAAGTCAATTGAAATCGTGGCATCACTGTCTTGGACATGTGTCTTTTGGTTCGTTGAAGTTTTTGTTTCCTAGTCTGTTTGAGTCCTTGTCTAGTTCTGGTTTACAATGTGAAGTTTGCCAACTATCAAAGCAATGTAGAACCACATATTTTGCAAGTAATGAGAGAAGTAATGTTACTGATGTTTGAGGACCTTATTCTATTCCATGTATGGGTGGTTATAAATATTTCATTCTCTTTGTTGATGACTACTCGCGGTATACTTGGTTGTATTTGATGAAGAGCCGAAATGTAGTTCCTTCAATTATAAAATGTTTTCTTAATATGGTGGAGGCACAATTTGAAAAGAAGATTAAGATTATTAGATCTAACAATGCCAAGGAATACTTGGAGAAGCACTTACAAACTTTCCTTGAAGAGAAAGGAGCAATTCACCAAAGTTCATGTCCTCATACCCCCAACAAAATGGGGTATCAGAGAGGAAAAATAGACATGTGGTTGAAGTTGCTAGGGGATTGTTATTCCAGATGCATGTCCCAACTCGGTTCTGGGGGGATGCTATACAAACAACTTTATATCTTATTAATAGACTTCCTTCACGGACCCTTCATCTCCAGTCTCCTCATCAGCTTCTTCTGTTTTGTCCATGACATGAGTCCTTCTAGGTTAAAATTTGATCCAAAGTCTATTAAGTGTGTCTTCTTGGGATATTCTTCAGTCCAAAAAGGGCACCTTTGTTATGACCCTCACTCTGGAAAAAGGTATGTGCCCAAAGATGTTACATTCTTTGAGTCTACTCCCTTATTTTCCTCTTCTTATCCTTCTCTTCAGGGGGAGAAAGCTAGTGAAGATCGAACTCCTTTTTGTATGCCGATTCCTACTCCAACTATAATTGGTGTTGTTGATCCTTCTCCTTCTCCTCTTCTTCCTTGTGGTGGTAGTAATACTACTCCTGTGCCTCCTCCTATTCCTTGGTCTTGGCACCAGTGGTTCGTTAGATGAAAAAAGAGGATGACTCCAGAGATTGAATGTCTATTACAATTTGACTTCCTGGACTTAGGTAATCTGGATTCTGAACCTCTTCTTGTTTTTGATACTTGCGGTGAACTTATTACTGAGCCACCTTGTGTGGTTTCTGACCTTAATCTTCTTATTGCGGTTCATAAATCAAAAATGACATGTGGTGCACTTATTTCTAACCTTCTTTCTTCCCTCCTCTCTTCTCTTCTCTTCTTCTCCTCTTCTCTCCTCTTCTCTTCCTCTTATTTCTGGCCGGCCATACTGTCAAGAAGGTACACTATATTTGCTTTTTTAGGACCAATTAGTGTTGGGAGCTCCATAAGAGCTGAGCTAGATGGTGCACTTCAAGGTCTGATATTGGCCAAGGAGTCTGGTTTCTTAGAACTAGTAGTAGAAGGATACAAAATTAATTGTGTGCTACTTAAGAAATCTCCATCAGATTAGAGAAGGAAGACAACTTTGTCATGGGACACAAGAAGATATTCTTTGGACATATTGGTGAGCTAACTCAATGGAAGACCCTTGCTTGTGAGGGTGTCGGTAGAGAAGATTTGAGGTGAGGTGAATATCCTTTGGGATAATAATCATATTTAAGGGTAGGTGTCTCTTTGGAACAAAGGATAGTACCGTGCTGTTATATCTGACCCTATACTTATATACATGAATGTACAACTTGTGCATCATCTTTCTTTTTTATTAAGGTATATTGTTGCACAAATAGAAACTTTTACAAAACTTTTCCCTACAGTGAGTCACTGTAGGAGCAAACCAACAACAAGCCACATCAAAGCAACTACAAGTTCATTACAATTCAAATCAACTCTGTTCAGACAAAAACAAATCTTCTGTACCTTGACTAAACTCTTTCTCAACAGCTGTCCGCGATCCCAGTCTGCCCACCATATTCTTTATCACTTTATCTTCATGTGTGAACTTGTTCTCAAACAACCTTCTGCTTCTTTCCATCCATACTGACCACATTAAAGCTGCCAGAAGAGCTGACCACATTGAGGCAATCATATTTGTTTTGCTGGACACTTTCTTCTGGAACTTGAACTTGCTTAGTTTACATCTAGATAAATAGAATGTATGACCTTCTTTTTAAATGAAATATTACTTTATTCTAAAAGAAGAAATGTGGTATATTTTTTTTTCTTGCAAGTAGATTGCTTATCGTTCTTAAATTTGATGTATGACACTTCCACAGTGTTGCTTTAACATTTGCCTAACTCTGCATCTCTTTTTCATGTGAAACGTAGTGCTGGATTGCATATGAATTCAAAATTTGTTAAGATTTGGTATGGCATGTCTCTTTTGCAGGGAAAAATTAGTAAACTAAAAGTTCCATCTCAAGCTGAGATCTCCGGACAAAAAAAAGTTTCATTACACAATAAGAGGTTGGGAAAGGACGTTTCAGATACTGGTGTTATCCCAAAAAAGAGACAATCAAGCATGAAAAGTTCCTGTACACAAAAAAGTGTACAAGATTCCGAATTAGCACCAGAACACCAGCAGCATGAAAAACCAGTTTTTCCCATTCACAGTATTCTGAAGAATTGGGCAACAGCCATTTCCAGTGAGTGCTCTGCTGGTTTAGGTGATATACAGGGTGGTAATCAAATAAACCTTAGACGAGGTCAACAATCAGACAAACATGTCAGGTTTTCAGGTAAGGATGACATACTTGGACCAATAAAGAAAGGGTGCCCTTCCAATGATCTGCCTCAAGTGCAAAGCCTTGGAAAAGTATTTCCTGATGTCATAGATGCTCTACCATTACATGATCAATCTATGGAAATTAATAAAAAATTATCCCCTGCGATTGAGGCCATGGAGTTGGATGGAAGTAATGAAAATGTTGCTGTTAGCATTAGAAACGGAACCGAGTTCCTACCTGCACATGAAAATATATGTTTGGATGATAATCATAGTTGTCCCATTTCACCAACATCTCCAAGTCAACTTAAAAGAGATTTCCAGGATAAAGAAAAAACTCCAGATGAATTTGTAGACCTCAACCAGGAATTACAGCATGACGATAATTTGTATTTGCTCAATCAAGGTAACCTGACTGCCTCACAGTCTCTTTCACATGTGGGTATTCCCCAACTCCTCCATTCTACTACAAATAGGGGATTTAATCCCATTGTAGAGGCTCAAGCAGATGGAAATATCCAAGGGATATCTGATACTGGGATAAATCTACCCGATCCCTGTGCAGATTCTATTCCAAGATCTGTTGCAATGTATTCATTGACAAACAGAAGGGCAAATTTTCAGTTCTTATCATCCTGTTCTGCTACAAATACAGAAAAAAGTGCAAGGCATCCATTTCTGTCACAAGACACCACTCAAAGGCTCAACCATTGTGCTTCACCTTACCCGTCACTTGGTCACCTGACTGCTAGGGATTTAATGAGCAGCATATGTCCCTCTGTTGAGTGGAAGAAGCAAAGAGAAGCTATTTTCAGAGATAAGTGCATTGGTGAAGGTTTTATTGGTTTGCCTCTTAATTCACAGGGGGAACTGATCCCTTTGCATTCAAGTGGTAAAGCAGGGTTCCCACTGAAGAAGCAAAACACAATTATTGGGACTTCAAGCATTTCCCCAAAGCATCATCTTCTGGAGACAAAGAGTGTATTTGATAATTCACACTTGAAAGAGAAGGGTATTGCTGAGACTGGACTTACCAGAGACAACTTAAAACTGGTTGCTGAGAAACCCTATCAGAAAGAAAACTCTAAAGTATCATTTTCATCTTTGTTAAGTATTAGTGGATTCCAATATACTGGAGGTGCAGATGTTCACAGGCATGATTCAGTGAGGGGAAACAACCCCTCTGCCTATCAATTTGATTCTGACCTGAACCTCGTTGACATATGTTCTTCTGGGCATAAGTATACTTCAACTCCACATCAAACTGAAGGTGAAAAGATTCAACCAAAGGAAATTCAGGACTGTGGGTTTCCGCTTACCACCCAACCAACATTGCGGCTGATGGGTAAAGATGTTACAGTGGGTGTACGTAGCAAAGAAGTCCAAGGTTCTGAGGATGGAAAGATATGGACAGATAAGGAAATTGTGTCAGAGCATTATCCTGCCATTGTTGCACCAGGCAACTCTTCTCTGAAAGGACATTTCCAGCCTGAATTGGTTATACTTCCAGTATCAGAAGAACTGAAAGAAACTATAATTTCTTCATTTGAACCAAGAAGTTGTTCTCCCTTACAAAGTATTTTTCAGGAGAAAAGGGTAGAGCCTAAATCTGCTCACTCATATCTAGACTGGCAAACATATGTAAAATCACAAAATAGCTTTCCCATGATCAATGGCAACCCAGATGCACAATTGCAAAACTTTGTCCATCCTTGTCCTTCTCTAGGATTGCCAAATCAGAAAGTGAGGTCCTTGGATCCCTGTATTTCTGGAACTGAATCTTTGAAAATGATCTCTCAAATTCCATCCCCTGCATCAACTCCTTTTGATGGTTGTCAGCATAAGCTTTTAAGTTCTGCCCAATTCAAGTGTAAAAAGTGCTTGGAATGTGGTACAAAACCAACTCTCCAGTTTCCCTTCTCCAATCAAGAGTCTGGAGAGCATTTGCAGCCATCATGTTCTCAAAGCTCTTCAGTGAACCTTCCCCATTGGCTACTAAATGCAACAGAGGAGAAAGGGAGTGACCTAACTTCTCAACCATATCCTGATACAAGTGCTCAACCTCATCCCAGTACCATGTCTGGAACTAGGTTTCCAGCTAACCCTCCCCTTAATAAGAATTTGATTATGTCTTCTCACAACCCCAGCAATTCTCACCCTTGCATGAAGAGTTCATCTTCTCCAGCCTCTTTAGTTTACCCTCCACTTATCCCAGTCCCTCCAGGATACAAATCTGCTTCCTTGTGGAATACAACTTCCACAAACAGGACCAAGGATGTAAGGATGAAAAGTATTCATCCTGGAGATCCTGACCATGAAAAGAAATTCAAAAAGAGAGCTGCTTCTAAAACAGACAATTCAACAAAAGCTGCAAAGAAACCCAGAGATGGAAGAGGTTCCAAGATCTCCAAAAGAATTGAAGAAAAATATGGAATTCACTTGCCATACACAATATAACAGAGAATCAGCTGAATATGATGTATGTGGGGGGAAGGCAAGCAGCACCGGATACTGTCCAGTGAAGATTCAGGATGAATGTGGAATGTCATCTGATCACAATTCTTCTAATCCAGATGTTGTGACAAGATCAGGTCCTATTAAATTAAGCGCAGGAGCAAAACACATTCTGAAACCCTGTCAGAACATGGATCAGTATAATTCTAGACCAACTCATTCAACCATACCCTTTGGAGCTGTTAACACAACTGATAATATTCCAGAATTTCAGGAGACATCAGCAAAGGTTTACAGGTTTTGAGAGTAAGTCTGGTTTATTTCTGATTTTAATGAATTAATTGGCTGTATCGTACGTAAGGCATGCTTTCTAAAAGCAGTTTTTATGTGTTTTGTAGGTTGAGTTTTCTGTCTAAGATAGGAAAAAATTCCTATTGACAAGTATGCATCAATATTTGTTTCAAAATCAAAAGAAATTTACTCAACTATAGGTTTTTGAACAGTAGCTCTGATAATGTTGTACTGTTTGGCTGCGATCAAACTTCCAGATACCAAATGCCTGTCATTTAATTATGCTTTCAAATTCAAGTTTCTTAATCAGGTAACCAGATCCACTGGCCCCAGGAGTGTGGCATCCTGGAAATGTTAATTTCTTTGAACTTGCTTTGATCCTACTGTTCCTATCTCTCTAGGAGGATGTGAGGATGTATTTCATTTGAGAAATATGCATGCTCCTTTTGTGAGAGCAAATTCAATTTCCAAGAAATATAAATCTTCTAGATCCTTAATCCTAAATTCATTGGCAAAGAAGAACTGAGTCTTTGAATATTGTTTAATCTGTCCTCTTTATCAATGATGCCATAAATATAGACAATTAATGCATCAACCCCAATAGGACTCTTGAGGATTGATTGCTTCTTACAGCTAGAGGTACACAATTTTTTGGCAACTGCTCTCTCCCTCATGCATGAGGTGGGCTTCATCCCTTTCTTCTTGTTCATCTCTAAGACATAAAGGGGGTTCTCTGACCCTTATCTTTTCTCACTTTATTATTAGGTTGTAACATTAATGAATATGAATAAAAATAATTTTGTATGAAATGTTGACCCAGTCCTTGCTAGCCACCCTTGAATTTCTTTTCACAATAACTCATCTTGGGGAATCAATCCCCTATACAACAAATTTTTATTTATTCCTTGTCTTGCTAACCAATTTACCACTGCATTTGCAAACCTTGGGACCCAGTTATAACTTCTTGTCAATTCCGTAGCCAACTTTTCAACCTCCCTTGGTATGTATCTATATTTCCAAGAGCCTATACTGTTTTTAAGACAACTTATAATTGTATGAGTCTCCTTCCACCAATATGTCTAAATTACAAATATTCTCTGCAATGAATTTGCTACCAACTGCTAGTTTCTATGGCTCCTTTACTTTGGCTTTTTTCTTTGAATATCCTAGTATTCCTTTCTTCCCAAATATTTCAAAGGGTTCCCGATGTGGTACATGCCTACAAAATTTTTCTCTCCTTTTAGGTGGAGAAAAGAATGAAATTTTGAATGGGATACCCACCTCTACTCGAGGACTCCACCTCCCACCAAACAAAATGAAAAAAAAAAACAAATGTTGGATAAAAAAGGATATGAGATTAGAAAAGAAACATAGGGCCCCTTCCTTTAGCAGCCGTCTTCCAAGTTCAGATGCATTTATTTAAAAAAAAATCTGTTAGAGCTTTACATGCAAGAAGTGAACAATTAAGTTACTAGTTAATAACTTGGTACTCAAAATTTATCCTTATTGATAATTGATATTATTGCTCCATTGCTTTAGATTTTATGTAACTTAAGTGAATTGTGATTTGCAAACAAAAATGCTTTTCATTTCGTTACTGTTATATAATTGCCTTAATCCTTTATATCCATTGTATTTACAATTCCATTGTTGGCATTAACCAAATTTGTTTATGTCATATTACGTTTGTCAGTTTTTACCTGATTAGCCCTTGATTTTTCTATTTGAATGTGGCAGTTTTGGTAACAGGATGTTTTGCAATATATGTGATTTTCTTTTTCAAAATCACACCTTTTTATTAGGAGTGATAAAAAAGTCCTAACATATTTTTTATCATTATATTAGTGATATTTCCAAATATCAATGAAACATTCTGAAATTCCAATAAAATTATTGGAAATATCTTGCCAATGAAATCACTGATAAGTTTAACAATTAGATATTTATAGTAATTAATGAACCTATTTAAGTCTATTAATCTTCTCTTATTTGATATGAATAGTTTTTTATATGGTTTTTTGAATTTTAAATGTGCAATTACTACAATCCCTTAAGTTTTGTTAACAAAATCCATGATTTTGATACTTTCATTAATTTCTCTGGATTTTCCTTCCAAATATTTATCAAACTATAAATAATCCCCAAAACTTTCCTATTTCTACATGTCAGAGGTCTACCAAAATTGATGCTTATTTTGCTATGCTTTTATATTATTTTATTTTAACTTTATATTAGTTGAGAAATTGAAAAAATTATGTTCAGTAGACTAATGCCTCTTGAATTTTGGTTTATTAGCCACACCTTGGGATAGTGGAATGCCTAATGGAATGCTTCTATTTTTTAAAATATTCTTTGCAGCATTTGCATAGTCATTAATAATGGGGTCATTTTTGGTGCACTGGTAAAATCTGGGGCTGACAAGCATGAGAATGTGATCACTTCATACATTAAATGCTGTAGCTTAGGTCCCTATCCAGTTAACCCCTACCAAGACCTTGTATTGTCAAGACCAGCATTAGGTGATCACCATGTACCATCACTAATTGAGCATTTATTGAGAGGGCATTGAAGTAATTGGGAAATATGATTCTTTGGGTTGATAATAAATGCATTCAAAAAATCCATATTCCATGTTTCCACCCCCAAAAGTTTGTATAATTCTTCTTAAATCTTAGCATGAGTACTGAAGGGAGCTTAGAATGGGTTTTCGTGAAAAATATGATGAACGATTGTTGTCAATAGCCTCCTAGGTGTATTCACATCCAATTGTTGAGGCTTTTCTTGATATTCAAAGGACTCAAATTTTGGCTCATGTTGATGCTTAGGCATTGGAACAACTTTCTTTCTTTTTTTTTTTCTTGATCAGTAAAGGATATTCATTAATTAAATTTGAAGTTAAATTTTAGTACAGATGTTGGACCATTCTAGCCAATCCCCAGATATAAGAGTTTACATTTTTTCCTAAAGCAATTGGTTTCTATTCACCCTTTGTTTTACTAGTACTGAAGAAAACTGAAGAGAGGAGAGCTGAGAGTTCGGCAATGAGGGTCTGAGAATGAGAGTTTCGAACCTTCCCTCTCTCAGCACCCTAACACTATTTTCTTGAGATATATTTGAATAATTACAAGGAGGCCCTTAGTTGGGCAAGAATTTACAAAGAACTTAATATTGACAGGATGGGCCCAGAATAAGGCCCATTACAGAGAAAACATAAATAACAAGAAAGAATAAACAATCTATGGGCCATTCGGCCCATCTTCTCTACACTCCCTCTCAAGTTGAGCATAGATGTCAATCATGCCAAGCTTGCTGGTATCATGCTGAAGTTTTGCCTTGGGAATGCCCTTGGTGAGAAAATCTGCCAACTGCCCTTCAGATGTGATGAAAGGAAGACACACTTCACCCGAAGAGACCCTTTCCCTAATGAAGTGTCGATCAACTTCAATATGCTTTGTTCTATCATGTTGCACTGGGTTGTGAGCAATGTTGATGGCAGCCTGATTATCACAGTACAACATCATTGGCTTGTCATATTCAACTCCAAGTTCTTCCATCAAAGATTTTAGCCATAATAATTCAGAAACTCCATGTGACATGGCCCTGTATTCTGCTTCAGTAGAAGACCGAGCAACAACCGATTGTTTCTTGCTTCTCCAAGAAACAACATTACCAGCCACCAAGCTACAATATCTAGAAGTAGATCTTCTGTCATCAATGTTCCTGGCCCAGTCAGCATCGGTGTAGGCTTCAAGTTTCATATGACCATGCTTGGCAAACAGAATACCCTTTCCTGGGGAGCCCTTCAAATAACATAGGATTCTCTCTGCAGGTGCCATATGAGTGTCTCGGGGAGCATGCATGAATTGGCTAATGCAACTGACTACATATGCAATATCTGGCCGAGTCATGCATAGGTACAAATGTTTCCCAAGAAGTCTCTAAAAGATTCCTTTGTCTTCTAAAAATGTCCCTTCTGAGGCTGAGAGTTTATGACTCATATCAATAAGAGTAGCAACTGGTCTAGCACCCATCTTTCCAGTTTCAGAGAGCAAGTCAAGAACATACTTCCTTTGGGAGACAAGAATCCCATCCCTGGATCGAGCCACTTCTATGCCAAGAAAGTATCTCAATTCCCCCAATTCTTTAATCTCAAACTTTGTATGGAGAAAAGATTTTAGATCATGAATTCCTGAAACATCATTACCAGTCACTACAATATCATCTACATACACAATGAGGTATACTGCCAGAGGTCCACTCCTCTTCACAAAAAGAGTATGATCGGACTGTGTCTGCACATAACCAAAGTTAACAAGTGTTGTTCTAAATCTCTCAAACCATGCTCTAGGGGACTGTTTTAGTCCATAAAGAGATTTCTTCAGCCTGCATACCTTTCCTTTCATATCAGTTCCATACATCCTTGGAGAAAGAGACATGTAAACCTCCTCATGTAATTCACCATTCAGAAATACATTCTTCACATCCAATTGATAAAGGGGCCAGTCAAAGTGAGCAGCTAAAGATAGAAGAACCCTCACAGATGTCATCTTGGCAACAGGTGCAAAGGTCTCTAAATAATCAATCCCATATGTTTGTGTATAGCCTTTTGCAACCAGCCTAGCCTTGTAACTTTCAATGGTGCCATCAGCTTGGTATTTGATAGTAAAGACCCACTTGCAACCAACTAGATCCTTCCCTTCAGGTAAATCCACCACTTCCCATGTGTCATTCTTGTATAGGACATCGATTTCAGATCTCATAGCATCCCTCCATTCTGGAATCTTAAGAGCTTTTGACACAGACCTGGGAATAGGATGAGAAGCAACAGAAGAGAGATAGGCAAAGTATGAAGGTGAAAGCAAACCGTAAGAAAGGTGCTTGGAAATGCAGTGTGTAGTGCAATTCCGTTTTCCTTTTCTAACAGCAATGGGAATATCAAGGTTAGGGAATGATGAATCCAAAGGTGCTGAAATAGTACCTGTTGTCTCTTCTGTGACTGGAAGTGTATGAGGCTCATGTGTTGTAGGAGAAACAACCTGCACATTTCTGGATCTTTGCCTTTGATACACCTTGGGATTGAGGATAGGACGAGGAGGTAGAGTACTGAGACAAGGAGAATGAAATGACTGATTCACCCTTGATACATTTGAAGGAGAAGCAGACACATCAAGAGACTCAACAGGGATAGGAAGAGGAAGAGCAAACACCTGTGACAAATCCTCCCCCTGTGGACAATGTCCTTCTGGAGAGGAACCATAAAAGGGGGAAACCTCATCAAAGGTGACATCCATTAAGACATACCGATTGCCAGACTTTGGATCAAAACAATAATAACCCTTCTGTGTGGGGGAATAACCAAGGAAGATACACTTTTGAACTTTGGGTTCAAATTTATGCCTTTGGACACTTGGAACATGTACATAACAGGTGTAGCCAAAGACACGAATAGGAACAAGAAAAAGGTCCTTGTTCGGATGAAGAAGAGTGAAGGGAGACTTAAACCCCAAAACCCTAGATGGCATACGGTTTATAAGGTAGGTAGCAGTAAGAAAAGCATCACCCCAAAACCTGGTAGGAACATGTGAGGCAAATAAGATACTTCTTTCAACTTCAACAATATGCCTATTTTTCCTCTCAGCAACCCCATTCTGTTCTAGGGTCCTAGCACATGAGCTTTGATGAATAACCCCCATGTCAGAAAGATAGCAAGATAAGTTTTTCTCAAAGTATTCTTTTGCATTGTCAGATCTGAAGATTTTAATCCTGGTATCAAATTGGGTTTGAACAAATTCATGGAATAGTTTTACAAGTCTTGGAACTTCATCACGGGATTTCATCAGGAATATTTGTAGCCACCCATGGAGGGTAAGTAGTAAGGTCCCCACACATCAGAATGCACAATATTAAAAGGAATAGAAGATCTTTTATTGCTGAAAGGATAATTTTTTCTACAATGCTTTGACAATTCACAAGACTCACAATGAAGACTGGACAAACTAATTCCCTTAGACAGTTCAGGGAATAGATGACTCAAGGTAGAAAAAGACAGATGACTAAAACGACGATGACACAACATAATCCGACTAACAGACTTTGAAGAGGCAGATCCGAGAGCAACATTTCCAAGATGATCGGTGCATTGTCCCGGAGTATCAAGCAGGTATATTCCGTTCGCCTCATGGCCACTCCCAATCACCTTCTGAGACTTCAGATCCTGAAAAACACAGTAGGAAGGAAAAAATGTTACACAACAGTTTAGTGACTTGGTTAAACTACTCACAGACAACAGATTTGTATTTAGTTTAGGTACATGGAGGGCAGAAGGTAGGAACAAAGAATTCGTAGCCTTGATGGTTCCCTTACCAAAGATAGGGGCAAGTGAACCATCAGCTAAAGTGATTTTATCACGTCCAGGAAGTAAGTCATATGAAACAAACAAGGTAGATAGATTGGTCATATGGTGAGATTACCTGAAGTGGTAGCATGATTCGCAGAAGCCCTTATACCTGAATGAGCAAAAGTTGAAGCAGTAGAATTTTCTGAAGGGTTGGAAGGAGAGGTCACATCACTCAACTGATTGATCATCTTCCCAAACTTTTCATATTCTGCTCTCATGGCTGCCAACTGTGCAGAAGCAGACATCTCTTCACTATTTGGCTCGGCAGCTACATTTGCACTTCCCGATCTTTTACCATCATGTTTTTTCTGAAACCGAATGGGAACAAGATTAGGATGTAATTTCCAGCACTTGTCTTTGGTGTGCTTCGGCTTCTTGCAGTACTCACATATAACTTCTTTCTTTCCTGTGCCACCAGAAGTTCCAGCATTCCTTTTAGGTTTAATCCCCATATTGGCAAAGTGATCATTAATATCAGCCCCTTGAACCTGGACAGCCCTTCTGCTCTCTTCACTACTCACCAATGCATAAGCTTGTGACAAAGAGACACATTCCTTTGAAGGAATATTTTGTTTTGTGATATCATATTCTGGGTTTAGTCCAGTTAAGAACTCAAATACCCAGTTTCTTTCAACCAATTTTCTGTAGGTCTCTGCATCATTGGTGGTGTCCCAAGTTATAGCTTCTATTAGGTCAATCTCTTGCCATAGGGACTTCAGGGTTGAGAAATATACAGCAAGAGGTTTCTCCCCTTGCCTTAAATTCTTTACATCACTTCTCAATTTATATGCCCAGGCCACATTGAGTTTTTGGGAATAGGTTTCTGCAACACCGTCCCAAACTTCTTTTGTTGAATTCATCCATAGGTAGTGTTGACTGATTTGTGGTTGCATTGAGTTTACAAGCCACCCAATGACAGTGTAATTTTCTTGCATCCACTTCTCATAGGTTGGATCATCTTCTGGGGGAGCTTTCTTACTCCCGGAAATGAACCCCCACTTTCCTCTACTACATACATGAATCTTTACTGATTGTGACCATGCCAGATAATTAGTTCCAACTAGTTTAACTGTGGTCACAGTCAATAAGGAATCACTTGGAGTCCCCTGAACCATTCCATATTCAGCACCACTTTTGTTTTCAAACTTTGAGGAGTACATCATGTAAACACTCCAAATATGATTTCAGATGACTTCTACAAGTATACTGAATAAGGACAAGCAATAACAGAGTTCATCCGACCACAAGAAGGCACTACACTGAGTTCAGCCTTCAAGAAGTAAACAGAAACTTCTAGGCACTCAGCCGAAGTACCTTTTCAAATCTGGACTTCAAGATAAATACCACTTGGTATTGCTGAAATAGCCCTTTTTACAAACACAGTGTGGGCAATAGAGACAACCTCACTGTCAAAAAAGAAAAAGGCCTCAAGAACAGTTCGTACAGCCCCCCAAAAACAGCCAAGTATAAGAAACAATCCACAGCCTTGTTACAAGGATGTTTCCGCAGTTTTGACAGTCCAAGAAGCAGTGAAAAAACAGCACAGAAATTTCTGGGTTAAACCAGATTCAATGGCAGCTGAAGGTAGTACAGAACAACCAGAGTTTTTGGACACTTCAACAGTCCAAACACAGTTGAAAGCAATACAGAACAACCAGAAGAAAACTGAACCCAGAAATCTGAGCACAACTTACAGTTTCGAGCTTCAAACCAGAACCGAGCTGTTCCCCTTCCCCTTTTTCTTTTCTCTGATTCTTCCTGGCCACCGAACCACTTCTCCAAGAGATTCGAGTCTTGGGCACTTCCAATGACCTCCAAGAATCAGGCAATACGAGTTAAGCTTCCAGCCCTAGGATATCGAAGTTCAGGTATGCTCTGATAACATGAAGAAAACTGAAGAGAGAGCTGAGAGTTCAGCAATGAGGGTCTGAGAATGAGAGTTTCGAACCTTCCCTCTCTCAACACCCTAACACTATTTTATTAAGATATATTTGAATAATTACAAGGAGGCCCTTAGTTGCGCAAGAATTTACAAAGAACTTAATATTGACAGGATGGGCCCAGAATAAGGCCCATTACAGAGAAAACATAAATAACAAGAAAGAATAAACAACCTATGGGCCATTCAGCCCATCTTCTTTACAAGTACATCTGCCAACCCATTTGCAATTCTTTTAATCCAACTGAAGGTGATATTGAGTTCCCTTTCTAGGTAGTCTATCTCTCTGAAGGCGTGTTTAAAACTCCAAGGTGCTGAATTACAATGCCTTTTCCAAGATATGACCAGTTTTGAATCTCTTTCAACTTCAAGTTCTAGGAAACCAAGCTGTTGTGCTAATCTCAGCCCTTGCAACAGTGCCATTATTTCAGCTCTAACCGAGCCACTAAAACCAACTGGTCCTGAATACATAGCCAACACCATGCCTAAGTGATTCCTGAAGACACTTCCTATGCTTGCCCTCCCTAGAGTGCCCATAGAACTACCATCAAGGTTCAGCTTCAATTTGTTTTAATGTTCTTTGATTGGCTTGAGACAATTTTTCTTGTTCTTTGATTGGTTGCTTGGAATCTTTTAGTTTTCTATTTTTCTTTGTTTCATCTCTTTGGTATGATCATGAACCAAAGTAATGACATACCTCCCACTAATTTCCTTTGCTTCAGTAATAATGTTGTTGAATACTTCATCAGCACATGTACCATTGACTCTGTTAGATTTTAGGTCCTCCACATCTTCAGTTGTAATGTACTAACTGGAGGTAGATCAATATGGAACAATCTGATTCTATAAACCCTTCCAAAAATGTAAGCATGCTTCTTGGGATCATATGTAGCTTTTTGTTCTTGTAGCCAACATCTTCCTAAAATAACATGATAAATCATCATAGGGACAATTTGACAAAATGCCTCATACTTTTGAATAATGAAATTGAGGTACAATATATTACTAAAAGATCTACTACATGTGTAATCTGCATTTAAATAGAACTCTTCTTTATGGACTTTTTAGAAAGCAAATTCTCAACTGTTTTTACCAAAAACAAAATTGGCAACTCTTCTAATCAAAAGTATCCATCTAGTTCAAAGTTCTCAATCCATTATATCTAAACAAATCCTCGGAGAAAGCAAATTGCTAAGATACCAAAAATAAGATGTAGTGCAACCAGTTAAAGAGAGGTTGTACATTGACAAATTTGGTTGAAATCTCACCCTTTCGCTATGGGGTAATATGGAAGAGCCCCAGGATCTTTTTTCTCCCATTATAATGCCGATGCCAATGTATTGAGAATCTTTCAAAAAGTTTTTTTGATATAGAAAACTTTTCATTAAATAAAAAAGGAAGGATTACAATCACAAAATGAAGATATTTCACCAAAACAGAAAACTCAGCATTTTCCATTCAGGATTACATCAACAAAATCCATATTTCTCATTGAGCCCTATCATTTAAGCCCAAAGTAGACCAAAAAGTTAGTTCTTATCCCTATTAGTATCTTTAAATTCTTGATGGACCACTGCTCATTTAACAATTACAGCGCAGATTTCAGCAGTCATTTTGCTTCTAGCCCAACATTTATCCTCAAATATATGTTCACTTCTTTCTCTCCAAATTCCCATATTGCAAATGGAACGATACTACACAGAAACTGAGCCTTTTTATTAACAGATATGTTAGGTGAACTAGAAAAAAATAATTGTCTGCAGACAGAAACATTCAAACTGTTAACTTTCAAAGTTTTTTCAATATCAACAAAATTATACAGATATTTTTCTGAATTTCTTGCTGATGAAATCATTGACAAGTTTTATCACTTGAATATAATTGATATACCTATCTTAAGTCTCTCAACCTTCTCTTATATATATGCATATTGTTTGCTATGTTTTTGAGTCTTAAATGCAATTAAACTTCTTCTGACAAATCTTGAGGTTTCATAACAAATTTCATGTTTTTATAATCGTTCCCTAATTTCTCTATATATTCTCTTGGAAAAACTATTGAAATATTCCTAAAACCATTTCTTTATGGAAAAATGTCCACCAAGATTGAAGCCACAACCTTTATTGAAAGAACAGAGTTAAGTCAAGGGAAATAGCGGAAATGTAAAGTAAGCATAAGGAAATAAAGATATAGGATAATTGAGAGGTCTTACCACAAAGCAGAGGCAAAATTTTTTCATCTATTCATTGTCCTAGAGAGAGAATTCAGAGAAACCCCTGTCACATCTCCTGAAATACTAATTTATTAAGGCATGATTATTCATAATAAATTCTTCTAAATGTAGAATAAAGATAATTATATATTCAATCAAATCTTTTAACTAGAAAGTTTTTCTGAATTTGTTCCATTGCTAGACCTCATAAGCCGTTAGACCAACTATTTGAAAGGTGAAAGCCTAAGTATCGTGCATACCAAAGCCTTTATAGCTCTAACAACTCGCCTTTTTGTGCATTATCTGTGGTGCAGATACAGATTCTAAACACACATAGAAAGTTTCTAAATGCTATCCAACTAAGTAGAACTACTTTTATATTGATAAACAAGAAGGTAGATAGTGTGTCTCCTTTATATGTTGAAAACCACAATGTTGGGAAAGATTTTTGCATCGAATGGAGTTTCACTATAGGTTGTAAGCTTCAGCAATTTTTGAGTTCATTATATCATAAATTGATATCTTCCATTAAATCAACTTATTGAGTTGTATATTTCCACTCTTGATACTTATTTTCAAGAACCAGTGCTTCATGCAGTTAGGTGACTTTAAGTTTCATCTAAACAATCATGGGCCTTTGTGGGAAAAAAACTAATTCATTTCCTGTTCCTTTCCAAATAGGAAATTGACCACAGTCAAACCTATAGATAACCTATAAGGGCACTTAAATAAGGACGCAAAATTCTTACAGTAACTTTTATAACCCATTACTAATCTTTCTAAACTAAACAAACCAAAGATAACTCCAAGATGTACCCTAAAAAATTAAAAATAAGACTGAAATCTCACCACAGATTGACATCCTACCAGTATAACTTCTATAATTCTCCCAAAACACATCAAATTTACAAATATATTGGTATAATTGGATAGACAGCTCAATAGACTATTTAATGACACCAAAATCAAGTAAAACAAACAAGTTTTGTCCTCTGAAAGTTAGGCTGATGAAAAGGGATGTGATTAGAACCTCAACTTTCAATATTCTCTCTAAAGAAGACACTTAAAATATTTATGACCATCCTAGATGATTAACCTTATTTCTAAGATAGTAACAAATTAGATCAGATGGATTTGAAGGGGTGCTAATGAGCTGGCTGAAGGCCTAGCTAAATCAGCAACATCAAGGCAATCCTTAGAATGGTGATGTCCGGGACCTGGAATTGTGAAGTTGGTTATTAACACAACTTAAGAAAGACTGGTCAGGTTGTTGCTCTTTTGTATTGCACATGCTACCTACCTGATATCCATCTTTGGACAGCAAGGTTTCCCATTATAATGAATACAATTCATTCTGTTGATTATCAAAAAAGATACTAACAAATTAGAAAATAACTCTTGACCAATAACCCAAAAATTATAAAATTGGCACTAGTCTAGGAAGATGGACCAACCAGAAAGAAAGATTTGAAGATTTGGGTTTGGTTTTTATGGTACATTGGGCTCAGGTATGGTCAACTTACTCTGGATCTCAATCTATTTGCCCTATGTAATCACTTAACAGGAGTTTTTCATACCATGATAAAAGAACTCCGAGACTAAAATTCTTCAATATGAAGGGGATCAATATATTAAAGGGTTGATGATTCAAAAGAAGGGAGCAGTATGGAAAACACCTTGCTAATAGTTCCAGTGGACAGCAAAGGGATGTCATTCCAGGTTATCAGGCACACCTTGCTCCCTTGCAGGTTTGGCCTATCATGGTGGATACTCTTGAAAACCACATGATCGAAACCCACATTACTAAGGGTAGTAAAGCTTTGAAGGTATATGGTCAGAAAATGAAAGGAAAAAAGGAAGACAGTAAGGTTCCCAAGGCCTGGTCTCAGATACAGATCAAGTAATCTGGGTGCAGATGAAATTGTGTGGGATTTGCTGTTACATGATCTCCAGAAAATGGTAGTGCTGTATGAACACACAAGTGAATTTTTTATCAATTTTATGATAAAATACTAATTAAATTCTCTATCAATCATATGATTAGATGTTGATATGGAATGTACTACTTGTTGAAACTTTTCTCTATCATCCAGTTGTAAATTCCAGCATGAAACCCAAAATCCTTGCTTGGCTTTGTGCACCCATGTTGCAGACCTAGATTTAGGGCAGGGGTGTGGTGGTTATTGAATCTGGAAATAGACTTCTAAGGTGGACTGTATCATGATCAAGGGCATGGAGCATATATGTTGTCAATGGGTTGATCCTATGGAAATAGACTTCTAAGGTGGAAATAGACTTCTCAGCTTTCTTGGCAGTTTCCATGGGGTTATTGAATCTGGAAATAGACTTCTAAGGTGGACTGTCTCATGATCAAGGGCATGGAGCATATATATTGTCAATGGGTTAATCCTATGGAGCCAGAAAAAACTTTCAGAATTTTGTTAGATGACATTGCAAAAGCTGTAAAGGTCAACATAATATTGGAATTTGGATTTTTACAGTGATAATATTGGCCTGCTGCATACTTTTGAAGGCCGGCAGAAAGGTACAAGTTGATACAAGATTTAACAGCTCAACAACAAGATATGTGAGTAGCTACTTTACTAACCTTGAAGGTCTCTGGGAAGCACTTGATCATATCTTGGTTATTGATTGGGATAGTGCCAGTGACAAGGAGGTGCATGATAAGCAAGTTGAAGAAGGTAGGGCATTCAAGTTTCTTGCTGGTTTAGATCCAGAAGAAAAGAAGAAAAAGATGCAGGTTGGTGTCTACTAGTTGATGTGAAGAATGGGAAACTATCAACTTTTTCAATATTGGTGAATTTGCCAAATTTTTGTCAAAATTTCCCTCTGTAGGCAATACAAAAGATTTTTGGTATATTTTTCTCTCACATCACCAATTTATTACAAATATTTTGAAAATCTCCGATAAATTAAACATTTAATGTTCAAAATTTCAGAATATTGATGACGCTTTCTGAAATTTCACTAAAATCATTGGAATTTTAAAAGAAAAATGTGGAGACTCATAAAATATTATGTTAGTAAAAAATTAAATACTTAACCAATATACACAAAAAAAATTATTGTTTGAGTATGTATGGACATAATATATGTATTGTATGCTTGTAAGTTGTAACCATAGCACAACTATAATTAAAAACTTTTTAAGAACTAAGTGATTATAAATTTATAAGTCATAACTATATACATATATTTATACATTCAAATAATTTATAGGGAACAAGACAAAAGTATAAACATTTTAGTATGCAATTGCACCTATTATAGAAATATTATTTCTGTAACAAATGAATATAAATCAGTTATTAAATATTATGAAAAAGGTAAGTGTTAACTTTAGAAAATTTATAAGATAAGCATAAACTTATTAGTGTAACATACAGATATATGTAAAGTTGATGGGTTATTGTATTTTTAAGCATAAGTGTATAAATAACATAAATCTGTACATTTAGTTAATATATTAGAAAAATAAGGAAACATGATCCTTCGATGGTAATGAATTAAATGCTTTTTTGTAATTTGTATACCTATTTAAGTCTATTAATCTTCTCTTATATGATTTATGTAGTTGTGTTATGGCTTTTTGAGTCTTAATTGTGCAGTTACAGTTTGTAACAATCATTTTCATTAACAAATTCCATGTGTTTTGTAATCTTTCCTTGATTTCTCTAGATTTTCTAGATCTGTTAGTGAAATTAACAAAGTTTTCCATAGATCACTTGTGGCAAAACATCCATCAATATCAAAATTGCAAACCATGGGGACCACAAAATCTATTTCAGACATTTTGAATGCACTTCAGAGAATTGGAACTTGACTTTGAAATTGAATTTCAATCACCAACTCTGTTTTGACTTCTATTTTCAAAGAATTCAAAGTTGTATTGCTAATAACAGAGGAAAATAAAATTTAATAATAAAAAGTCTCAAGTAGCAGATCTGCCATTGACAATGCATAATAGGTATGAGTTGATAGATGAATAAATCTGTTATCCAAAAAATAATAATAATAATTGTATTGAGGAGATATCTATCAGTTTTTCATTTGTACATTCATTGAATGTGGTTCACCCAGACATGTTTTTCTTAGCATAAAATCAGAATGCCACAATCATGGAGAAATATGAAGTGGGTGGTAACATAAATTAGGTGCCATGCTTGCAGTGCAATGTAAATGATTGGGAGGTGGAGTGGCTAATATCCTTGCTTGAAATTGCTAGGAATTAGAAAGCGGATAGCTCTGAGACACTCACCGATACTTTATTTTATGAATATTTTCTGGGATAGCTTGGTATTCTTTTCGGTGGAGGTGGATTTGGAGAGCTAATGCCTAAAAAGATCTCTTCTTTCACCTAGACTGGTATTCTAAACAAAATGCTTAACCATAAACTATCTAAGAAAAAAAGGAATGGCCATTGCAAATGTCTGTAGCCTGTGTGCATGAGGAAGATTGCTGATCCATTGTTACATCACTTATGCAATCCGAGAACACTTTTGATGCTCTTAAAGTGAGATGGGTAAAGGCCATTGTTGGTCCCTGCTATCTGGGGTCTTGGGAGGGGTGGACTGGATATGAACCTAACCTAACATTTTTTGCTTTGCACACAGTGGCCTACCTCAGACTCAAACTTGTGTTCTCATGCTTATCAGCCTGTGATTTTACCACTACAAGCATTTCCGTTTAAGTGGGAACAGATTACTCCTGAAATCTGTCTATGCTGATGGCTTCTTGGAAGGTGGAACATTTTAGCACCTAGGGAAGGATTTTGAGGAATCTGTTACATTTGAAATGTGTTAAGAGTGTATGGAAGGAGATGAACCAAAGAATTATCAAGGGGAAAAGTATATGGAGGTTATTATTGGAAAGGTTGAAGGTATTCCTTGCCATTGGTTGTTTATTCTAGAGGGGTTTTCTGGTTGTAAACCCATTCATTTTATGGATCGCCAGGATAGATTAATCTTTGACTCTTCCTTCTTCTGTACAGGGGAAGCTTCTGTTTGTTGTTTATGTTTGTCCTGTATTCTTCCATACTGTACTTCCCTTTATCTTGAAGGAAGCTCCTCTTCCTTATATAATGGTTTCCGTTATCAAAAGAAAAAAGACATGTTCTCATACTAAAGAGCTAGGAAGATGTATTCCCATCACTTATGACACGCCTGTCAGAATCTTATAGGACATTGCCTGAACATTTAGTCCATTGTTAATTTGGTACTGTATAGGAGCTTGATTTCAAGTTATATCAAGTATAACGTCAAAGGGTATGGAAAGGAAATCTTTGAAGTAGGGCCAATTTATAGCAATTAGTAATTGTCATGGTATTTAATTCCAAAATGGTACAGGAAAAGCACTTTTAGAAGGTCATGAAGAGCTTGTCAGTTGTAAAATCTGAATGCTATTTATGCTCTTGTAGATGTGTAAGTTGAGACTGCCATATGCATGCAATCAGATGTTGAAAATCAGTAGCTCTAACCTGTCTCATGTGCTAGGAAAAGGCATAGATAGATGGTTAGATGCAATTCATACTTAAAAAGCTTCTAATTTTTTCCATGCACATGGATTCAATTTGCATAAGTAATCTAACCATTGGTCATTTCTGGTTCTGAAGAATTTTCTCTCATATTGGGACCAAGAATCTGCATTCTGCACTGCATTTTTATGCCAATGATGTGGGTACTAACTTAATTGGAACAGAATCTATCTTCAGAATTATTGTTTTTTTTTTTTTTGCTAATCTTGAATTATTGGTTGACATCCTTTGTCATCAATCAAGGTATATGGGTCAGTATGAGCCATCACCAATCTGAGACAACCTAGATTTGTTCTGAACGATTATTGGGCATGGCAGTCAAATAGAATGAAGATTCACTTCATACCAAAGGCCCAAAGCACATCGGAATTGAGTGACAATGTGTACATAACATGTAATTCCTATGAGACTCATTTCAAATGGCTGAACCGCAACATCTTTGATGAATCTGTAGGTCAAGTGTATGATTTTATTCATTTCTTTCTAACCAAAAAAATGGAGTTTGATGAGGCCATTTAGATGTCTCCATTGTTGATGTGCTTTTCACATTTGCAGGTATATTGAACAATGCATGGTCATTCTGATAATTCCTTTGATTCACTTGTAAGATGTGGAGCACAGGCAAATCGATCGTGTTCTAGGAATTTTGGATATAAAGAAAATTTTCCCATTAAAAGAGAGCATTATTCTTCTGCCATGAAAAGGGGTCAAGATGCCACATGTACATTCTTTTGGAGAATCCCTTAGATAATTTAAGAATACTGTTCATTTAATGATTTCTATTATTACAAGCATCAGAATATTTGTATCATAAATTGGGTAGAAGTGGAAACGCTGCTTCAAAGAAGCTTGATATATCCTTAGTATTTCTTTGCTTCCTTTTCAGCCTGCAAACATGTAAAGTAAGATTTCATCACCTCCTGGAAATTCAACAGAAGGAAAGAAGAGAAAGAAAACAATGTGCCTTGGTGTTTTTGTGAATTGTAAGATTAAATCAAGCAATTTTTATTCTATTATCTACTGCCAATGCCCATGGAAATGATTGGATCTCATACCGCTTTCATGACCCTCTCAAAGGCTTCAGAGCCATGTTTCTGAATAAACCGCTCAACCGCCTGCCTAGCATTCGGGCTCATCATCTGGAGAGCTCTCCGTTGCCCCTCCGGATAATTCGAGCTGACTTCACCCCAAATCCTATTTGCAAGCTTCCTCACCAAATTCTCATAGATATAAGCTGCACCATTAAAGACTGGTAGCACCAGCCACAAACAGAATACAAGCTTGATATATGGCCAAAGGGGGAACCTGCAGTGCAATATCTTGCCAAATTGTAACCAAGTCTTACAAGATAAAAACATCATATTCATGTATTGCGTGCACTATATCACCATTTACCATGCTAGGATTTTCCAACAAGAGAGCTCAAAAAGTGTGATGAAAGAGTACAAAATCCAGTATGTTAGCCACTGCTGATCATCTACAGTTGTTGGGCTTTCTATCGCTCGCATTGATGCATATCTGATCATTGGATCAAAGAATTAAAACTCATCGTTTTATGAACAAGGGGTGGGGAATGAAGAATTTCCATAACTACAACTATAATGTTGGTGACTTACAAAGGAAAGAGGAGCATCACACCCGGCCTGGTTCACAAATCAAGATGAAATTGTGTTAAAACATATCCCATGAAATATATTTTCTTTACTTTATACGTGTATTGTGGATGAAAGAAACATACCCAATTAGTGCATCAAGATGCCTTGCAATTGTTCCCAGAAAACCCATATTGTGCTGCTGTGGTTTCTTCTTTTCTTTTTCCTTTCTCTTCTGATCAACACTCTTTGATGATTTCCACTGGTATGATTTGGAGCATGAGATGTCCCAGAGCTTTTAAAGGGAAGTAGGGTGGTGAGTAGGTGAAGTAAAGCATTTTTGTTGGAGCTGCCGAAGTCTTCTTTCCTGCAACTAGAAGGAAATCCAGAAGAGAATAATGAGACGGAAAGAAAAGAAGAAAGGCTAGCTATGCACAACCTCCTCCACCCCCTTTTACGTTGTTCACTTTCTTACCCACTAACACAAATCATAAAATAATAGCCTCGCAACTTCTATTAATTGATTGTATCGGAGGATCAGCTCGGAGAATGAGAGGCTGACGTGTCGTATCGGGTCTATTTGCTTCGGCTAATTTACGTGACGAGATTCCCCATTCTTTAATTCTTCTCAACTGCTTCGAAAACAAAAAAAAAAAAAATCTCCTCAACTGGAGATCCACGCTTTTTAAAGGATTGACAATTGAGACCCACAGATGCAGGCTTGCAGCTGGATGCCTGGATCAACAATGAAAAAGGAGGATTCGCTCCTTTAAATGCCATCTAAGTCGGTTTGATAAAACGAGCCCACACATGCTGCACTTATCGTTAGCTCTCGCAAGGTGCAAGGTGTAGCTGAACGCGGGTTGAGGCTGTAGAACCAATGATAAGCTGTTAAGCGAGCTGTGAAACGATCGGTGTGGCCGTGTGGGCACAGGTTTGCCCCGATAGAAGCGATCATGATACAGGTTCCGCGTCAGTATTTAAATACATGGGGCCTGCAGCCTGTAAATTTATTACAGACATGGAACTTCAGTCTCTTAGTGTAGCAGATCCTGACACACATGGAGCGCAGGGCCGTATTGCTGTAAGTCTGGTTGCAAAGAACTTCAAGTATGTCGGGTTCGGGTCGGGCTGGTTAGGATCTGTTGGAAATATAATGCATGGAGAATGCCGGATATGGTATTGGAACTCGATCTGAGTTCGAGTTCTGCTTTCTTTCCAATTCTGCAAAAAGCAAAGTGACTGACCCTTACCCATAAAAGAATAAATTGAATTCCACTAAAGGGCGAAATTTATCGATATTTTCAGCCTGTCGTTGACCTAGACAATTAGGGTTCAACCATCCAATGCACTGGTCACCCAATCACAATAATGGTTGGTCCAACCCATAACCCACTGTGGTCGTAAAAAATCATTGATTAGGTCAAAGATAGGAACCCATCAACCCAAACAATTGTGCCATCAAACCGATTGATTTAGTTAGGTTGTGTTTGTTACCATTGTGATTTTCAATTGGGACCTATTACTCACATAACACTTCTTACACCGATCTCACAGCCACATCCTATTATGTATTGAGAACATCTCCTCATGAAATATTAAATACAATTATAGAAATGTTCCTGACATGCGACCAGAACATGCTGTGAAGTCCGTGTGAGGGGTGCAATTTGCAAGGAGCAGATCCAACTCTGCCATTTCAGGCTAGAGAGGCAATAGCATTTCATGTCAAAACACCAACACAACATTTTGACACGAAACCCGATTGGTACTTATTGCTGACCAGTGTTTTGTTTGCTGTTAGCATTGCTATCCACGTTTATATGAATTGTTTATATTCAATTGATTCCACCCTATTATATTACTGATTCTGATTCTCATCCAATGGTCAAATGAAAGCTACGAGGAAATCCAACATCCCCCTAGTAGGGTTAGGCTGTTAACAAAATGCTAAAAACCGATCAAACTGATTCGATTCAATTTGATTTTGTCAACTTTCAAATCGAAACCGATTTAACCCATCTTGCCCATTCTTCTCTTTGGCTTTATACAAATATACAATTTTGTCTTTATATGTGTGTCGTGTCAGAAAAAAAAAAGTCAAATCTTCTTTTGTTATTTGAATAAGGTGCTACTCCGCTCAACCGTCTCTCTCCTCTTCAATCCCATTAAAGTTAAGTCAGGTCGATCATCTCAATCAATAGTCAGTTTATTGTTCATAGTCCGCTCTCAATTCTCTTTTACTCTGACCCCAAACCGTAAGATCACATAGGAATTCTGAGGGGGACTCAACTCAAATTACCCCTTAATTTTTTAATTGAGTAATTCTGCCTTTTGCATAAAATATTGAGACTAACACCTTATTTGCATAAAATTCATGCCTGTGATAAATAATACCATATTTGCTACCGCGTTTATGATTCTGATTCATTGGTCAGTAGTCTTTGGGATGTCATATCTTTTTTATATCATAGTTGAACCCTACATAGCAGAAATATCTACTAAGAGAAATGTAGATCAGAAATTAGTGGCATTAGTTGTTATATTTGCAAAAACAAGAATAAAACTTACATATGTCTTTAGACTGCATTTAGATGATATTTGTGGTTAAAATTTCTTTGTACACTATATTTATTGTGAAAGTTCCTCTCTTCTTATTTGATTATTCAATTTTGATGAATAGTTTTATTGTTGAAGATGATATTTCTCTTGACAATGCAACGTATAGTTTTATTGTTGGCCCTAAGCTTTAATTTATTTATTGCCATTGTAAAACTTAAACGAATTGGAAATTGTTTCCGCTTGAGTTTAGATGGGAACCCTTCATCCTCAGATTGTGAGAGTGGTATTCGGGAAAAAAAAACATGTTTTCCGACATGTTGTCCTACAGAAATTTATGTGTATATGACATTGCGTTGGAAGCTCTTGCAAACCATTCTTGTTCCATTGCATAAACCATTCAGTAGATCCAAGTTTCAAATAGCAATTGAATGTCTAGTGTCTTTAAGAGTTCTATCCAAAGTTTCAATTGCTTTTCACTTTGCCATTGGTGCCCCATCCCATATGATTAGATTTATTCTTCGTAAAAGCTCTGTTATAACACTTTATTTTGGTATACTACACATACTGAAGTCAGTGGCATTAATAGGAATTTTGATCCAAGGTCAACCCCCCCCCCCCTCCCCTCCCCCCTTAAGATACATAAGCTATTTATTTTTTAACTATCCTTATTTAGTTTATAGATACAGAAATTACAATCTTATCATATTAAAAACCCAACCTTTTCTTGTCCCTTAAGTGGTGTTGTCTTTGAAAAGTTAGTGGAGAGAGTTGTTAATATTTCTTTGTCTCCTATCCTGTGGCTGAAAGCTTGTGGGAAAAGATTATTGCACTTTTTGGGTATAGGTGGTCAGCTACTACACAAATTAGTGGCCTTTTTGACCTATCTTTCTTCAATTGGTCTAAGCGGAGGGGTGGATTATTGTGGAGTTTGTTAGGGCTGCATTGATTCGGACCATTTGGGAAGAAATTCTAGAATTTTTAATGACAAAGAAAGAAATGTATAAACCCTTTTGAACTACATCAAAACAAGGACTATACATTGGGTTAAAACCTTGAAGCGGTTTTCCCCATTCTCCTTTGATGATATATGGAGGAATTGGGAGGCAAGTGGTACTTTCCTCACACACTAAAGCCAAGCCTAATCCAGAATGGGCTCCTCCAGAAGAAGGATTCCTGAAATTAACTATGATGGCAACAGTCTTGGCAGCCCATGACCTTCAGGTATAGGGGGTGTTATAAGGCATGGAGGGGGGAATATATGTGCATTGTTCTCAAACCTGATTGGACCAGGGGATTCCGTCTTTCCCCCAAGCAGTTCTGCAAGGGGTACAACTCTCTAAACAGTTGAATGTGGAGAGATTGATAGTTGATATTTGATAATGGCTAGCAAAAATCTCTTCCTGATTGGAGGTTTCAATTTGAGAGAACTATGAAATTTCTTGCTAATGAATTCATCAAGGACTAGGTAATTGTGAACAATCTGGTACCTAAAAATCAGCTTGAGGTTTTAGATTCTTGGGTTCAGATACCACCTAATGATGATGACAATGATGAAGGCATATTGGGTTCTGGTGAAACAAAGTCCTATAAATTTAGGTCCTATGTTATGTATTTGGATGCAGTGACACTGTAGAGATATGCAACCATGAGGACCAAAGAAGCTTTCTTTGAAATAAAAGTAGACACAGGCCTTGTTTGATAGGCCAGACATCAAAATTGCAGAGGATGCTTCAGTTGATACATCTAATGATGAAGTTATTTGGCTTAACTTTTTGGGACTGACAATGCTATTGCTAGTCTTGGGGGCAGTTACATTTGGGTCATTTTTATAGGGTGTAGAAAGCTATGTAGAATCTAAAGAACAATCTGCCACTTTCTGAATACGCTAGGGTTATAAATATTTGTGCATGTAATTGAAAACAAATTGGCTTTTAGGCTTCAGAAATATAAATCAATAAATATAATGGTGAGATCTTTTCTTCTTTTGGTTCTATATTGAAGTATGAAATGTACGGGTATCATATCTACTTATACTAATTATCAACTATCAATCTCTTCCAAGCAATTCTTTAGCTAAGCAAGGGGGTTCTAAGAAATCCAAATTTTGGGCTCAATTGTAAGTTGAATTGTACCTTAGGTTGCATCTCGTGCCTCCTTTGGATTGCCATACTGTACACATTTTAGTTAATTATTAATGAAATATTTCTTTACCTATCAAAAAAATAAAACAAAATAAAAACTGAAACATCAATCCCTCAACATACCCCTTGCATTAAAGTCTTTGACTTTCACCTAGACATATTACAATATTATTTTCCATAATGCATTTCCTATAATACCTCAAACTTGTAATCCGAATCGGGTCTAAGCTTGGGCAATTATGCATTCATATCTCCAATCATGTACCTCGATAATTAAAAGGTCCTTCACTTTTTCCCAACTTATAAATTTTTATTTATTTAGTGATTTTATTTTTCAAACTTTCTATTGTGATAGATTTTCACATCTATTTGACGCTAAAAACAGGAAAAAAATAGATAATTATGAGGTGGAAGAATTTGAAAATTTCACCTTAAAGGCCTAATACTATGGGAGAAAGAGGAAAGTTGAAGTGGTAGGTTCTACTTGTCGAGTGAGGGAGGATGGAATATTGTTGTACTATACCTTGGCTGCATACGTTCTCTGTTGACTTGATTAATGATAATTGTATAATAGGCATTGTCATTTCTTTAGGTTGTATTTGTTTCTTTTTCAAAATTTTTATGCTAAAATATTTCAACTATTATTTTTATTATCGCTTTTATAATGAAAAGTCTAGTTTTTTGCTACTAATTTGTTTTCATGTAAATGACAAGGTAAACAAAGTAGAAACAACAATTTGTAAATTAGGTACTCTCACCTAAACAATTTTTGTTTTGGTATTATTATTAGGATTATTCACATTTCCCATGAATATACATATCCACAAATTGGTCAAAAGGCCATTACCAAATGTTGGTCTCATCTATCAAGAGTCTTTGAAGGGGGTGGAATGGATATATACATACATAACTGTTGGCAATTTTCGTTGAACATTGTGGTTGCTCTCAGAAGACATCTACAAATTGGTCTATATTAATAATCTAGTTTCTAGTTAATCCTACAATCAATTAGTAAATTCTCTACACTTAATTCATAATTTGAAACAAATAGTGGCTAAAATATTTTCAAAAGGTATGTTGTAAAATTTGTGAAATGACCTTTAATAATTTATGGCATCAACATTTTACGATATATATTGGTGTATGCATGAAGTAAATGTTCATTACTCCAAAAGAGGTTTTTTCTTTTTTTTTTTTCCTCAAGTTGCAGAAAATTCAAAGAATAAAATAAAAAAAAAAAAGCCAAAATCTATTGGAGTTGCATCCCTATTGCCGTTTATTTGGGAATATGGAAGGAGAGAAAACGACAATGTTTAAAGAAATCTAAGAGGATTGAAAGAATCATGGCTAATATAGGTAAAATGGTTATGGATTCGGTGCTGGTTCTACCTAATTTAGCTCAAACGAGCATAAAAGAGTTTGGAGACAGGTTCTGGGACATTATCAAAAATTTAAATGTTGTCCTTGAGTTTATAGTTAAGATGCATGAAGGTGTTGCCTTCACACCTAAGTTTAGTTGTATCATTCATTTAATAAAATTATGTTTTTTTATAAGTAAAAGTAAATTTCATTAAATGAAAATAAAGTAAAATCTGGATAGGTGTTAAAAGTAACACCTAACAAAAACAACATATTTTCAATTATCCATATCATAATTTTGAAATCCCATTACCTCCCATAAGCTTTCTCCCAAGTCTACTCTATTGACCTGAGAAAACTCAAGCAATATCAAAACCCAGTATGCAACAACCACCGCCATTTTGTCCAGCTTCCATTTTTTAACTTCACTAAAATGTTGTATTCCTTTCCTTCCATGCATTCTAGAAAATGGCAAATGGAAGACAGTTCCATATTATTCTAGCTATCTTTTCTCCTCTGAGTCTCACCACACTGCTTACTAACTCCCTCCTGTCTCTCAGACCCCCTAACGTTTCAGGATAACAATTTCATTTCTGTCACAGCTTCCACTACCCTAGCTTGACCATTTATGTTAGAGTTTGCCCATGTATCCAGCACCTGCTCTGTTGCATCTCATCCAAGATGTTGCCAACTATGAATCTCCTTGACCCCATCAACCTCTATATACATCAGTCGAAATTGCTTTACCTAATTTCAGTTCATGAAGTAGAAATAGAATTTCAGTTTTTTGAGGATCCTCGTGCCCAATTACTCCTGAATTTTATTCTGTTATGTGGTTAAGGTTTTCAATCCGCCAAAATTGTGTCTCTTCTGTTTTTGAACATGATACAGTTTTGGAACAATGCCCATGCACAATGTGTTGAGAGAACACAACATTAAAGAAAGAATAACAACAACTGAAGATAACATTTATACTTTATATAAAAATAACATGAACAACCTTCTACATGGAAATCTATTATAAATTGTCCCAAAACATAAACAATCTTGTTAATAAAACTTAAAACATAACACTAAAAACAAGCATTATTACTACCATTCACTTTAACATCATCTATAAACTAAACACAAGATAAACTAAATCCCCTCTACACCATATTCTTCATCTTTTTCTGGTTTTTCATCATCAGTGCATTCATTTTTCACAACTCTGGTCTCATTAAGCCTATTTTTTAATTTTAGTAGCTCCGATTTCAAATCGTCAATGTACATTTCCAATTTTGAGCATTTATGTATATAGTAATGTAAGTCATAATAATTCACATCCTCTATTTTAATGTTAAAGTATTCTACTATTTTTTGACCACCTCCCTAGTTGCATCTTGTTCCGTCTCCTTTTTAGAAATAGATCTCTTTCCATAAAATTTCCAATTGTTGGCTCCGATTGTTATAAGAACAGAGGCCTTGAAACCCTTTCCAACTTCTTCAACTAAGAATATGGGAGTTAACATGCGCAATTTGGAGCACAACTCGTTAAGTACATTCTTGAAGGAAATACTCATCTCATTAAGTGTTGTCATCTGTGTGCTAAATGAAATACCAAAAATAAGTTGAAACGTTAACTGTAATTTCATTATTGTAGAGAGGAAACAAACAATATACAACTACAAACAATAGAGAGGAAAGAAAATGGTATACTTCAAGATCATGCTAAAATAAAATTAATAAAAAATTAATGAAAAGCATAAAAAACAAAATGATTAGATCAAAAGCAATAACGTTTGATAAGAATTGTCCTGATTTCAAGCAATTGGATGACAATAAAATTTTTACATCTAATGGCCGGAAGTTGTGAATTCAAACATTGGTTTCAAACTAGCATTTAAAATGAATCAAATCACATAACTTCAAAAAAATTAATGAAAAGCATAAAAAAAAAAACAAAATGATTAAATAAAAAACAATAAAATTTTACAAGAGTAGTTCTGATTTCAAGCAAATGGGTGACACTAAAATTTTTACACCCGATTGCTTGAAGTTGTGAATTCAGACATTGGTTTCAAACCATCATTTGAAATGAATTAAATCACATAACTTTAATTTTTGATGGGTTAAAGTTGTGAATTCAGACACCGGTTTGAAACCAACAATTTTCAATGAATCAAATCACATTAAAGAATTTGTACGAGTGATTAGATGAACCCACACCAAAATTGAAAACAGGGGATTACATGCGATTGCTCTCGTCTTTTAATAATCAACCCTCTAGTTGTTCTGCTTTTCGAATATTCACTGCTTCAATTTCTCTCTTAGACTTGTACATAGCTGAAGGGAATTATGAACCTTCATTTATAGATGTTCAAATGTAATTGAAAGATGTTCTTCCACAATTGTGACCCAAGAAAGCAACCAACCAAATCGAGACATGGATGATGTTGTTGGACTTTATGGGAGAGAAGATGCTCTTGTGGGATAGAAACCTTCGAGTTTGTGGGAGAGATGGCATTATTTCTGGAGTTTGTGCGAGATGAATTCTTGCATGTTATGAAAGACAGTCAAAGGTTGTGGGAGACAGGTCTTTCGGTTTCTATTGAGTAATGATAGGAAATGACAAATATACCCTACATATACTCGCCATATGCTAGACACACAGGGTAGAAGAAGTCTAATGAAAAGTCCAGAAAAGAGATGGATTCGTTCTTTTATAAATAGTATAGATTTTGATTGTAAATTTTTTTATCATTTTCATGTGCAGAGTGACCATGGAACAATAGGCAGTATAATTCAGCATGTAGATATTGTCAATCATACTATTGAAGAACCACTAACAAGCCCAGTAAGTTTTTGCAAGTTTGATTTTATTTCTTATTTATTTACATCTGTTATCATATAAATAATTTTATTTTATATTAATTTTGCCTTTTACAACAGATGCTCACTCACATAATAGATTCATCTCAAGTGCATGTAATAGAAAATGGGAAGGGAAAGAGGAAAGAAAAGGGAAAGATGAAGACCCTCTTCTAATGAGAGTTTTATTGTGTTATTTTAACTTTATTTATTTCAAAATGTAAATAACAGTTTGATGGTAAATGTACATTATATTTTTTTTAATATTGAATTTTACTGTTTAATGCATCTCTACTATTTAATTGTTTCATGTGTATGAATTAATAAAATATATCATATTTGAGAACAAGTTCATTTAGACCTTATTGGATTATTGGTTTTATGGTGGCAAGGATGGTTGAAGAGACCATTTTAATTTTTTAGTGATGTTTATTAATAAATTCCATTAAAACTTAGTGTAATCTTTTAGCAATAGCTATTAATAAACGTCCCTAAAAGTAATTTTTGTGACACTTTTCCAAACGTCAACATAAATATTTATGTCCTCAAATTTATCCTTTTAGTGCCATTAGGTAAATGTCCCCAAAATTTATTTTTTGTGACACTTATAAAGTGTCATTAAAAGTATTTATTTGGTGACATTTATGCAATGTCGTAAAAAATAATTTTATTGATCACATTTAATAAATGTCACTAAAAAATATTTTTAGTTACGTTTGCCAAGTATCACCAAAAGAAATTTAAATGACGTCATTGTAAGAATTATGTGATCTTTGTAAAAGGTTTAGTGACAATTGCTAAATGTCGTGAAATCAAATATAATCGTCTCCAAAGCTTTTAACGACATTCACAATCATAGCAATGATGTAAACGTCACAAAAACCTTTTGGTGACGTTTCCTTAGATTCTAGTGGTGACATTTATGAAACGTCACGAAAAGTTTTTTTATTATAGTGAGAGATTTCCAAATGCATCCAAGTGATGTGATGATTCTTGAAATTGATGAACTGTTACAGGATAGTAGATATTCAGTAGTGTTCCTTGTGACGTTGAATAGCTGGGTTCTTGAATATTGTTAGGAACTATGGTGTTAAGATTCAATAAACCTCTATACAAACATGAGTAACCTTAAAAATTATTAACAATAGAAGAAGTTTGCATCTCAAAAACATTTGATAAGCATGGGTAATGCTCCTTGGCATTACTGATGTCAAAAACCATTAGATAAGCAATTGATGGGCATGGATAAGATGAGAAGTCACTAAATTGAGAAGCCATTGGGTCCGCAATTAGTGGGCATGGATAAGATGAGCAATTACTAATTTGAGAAGCCATTGGGTCAAAAACTGGTGGGTAACTTTGGCTAGCATTACCCATTATATTGTAACTATTCCGGTTCTGATCAGAATGATAAGATAATTTTCTAGTTTTAGTGGTCTTGCAGAGTACCCATTGATTAGACCAAAAACCCAGAATTAGAATAAGATGTAGAGAGCAAGAACAAATGAAACCACACAATAAGCAAAAAAATCAAGTAAAGAAGTAATTAGTAGAATAAGATGTACAAAAGGGACATTTTAAGGAACAAATGAAACAACACAATAAGAAAAAGAAAACAAGTAAACAAGTAAGAACTAATGATCAAAAACCTATTTATCTTATCCAAAACGATTTGAAAATGAAAATTCATGCATAATCCAATTTGTCTTTGAAGCATCTTTGCAGGATCTGTATTAATAATACACTAAACTTTTGGTGAGATCCACTACCTTCCCCCTGACATTCTTAACATAGGAGTCCCCGGAACTAGCCTTCCAGAATCTGTCACCGACTTGATGATCAAGTCTACATCCATTCATGCACTTCATTTTCAACGAAACAAAGAAATATAGAGCTTCATTGCACTTTTTACCTTCTTGGTTCACACCGACCATTACCAGTTTATTAGCTCTAAGGAGATTCCACGGCTCTGCATCGTAGACATCATAAGAATCGATGATGTTCGAAGGGATGCTTCCACCGAAAACCTTCTTCTTAAATAGCATACGATGAGCTCCTACACTAATGGCAAGAATCTAAAGGTCACAGGAAAACGACGTACACCTAAACTGATGTTCGTCATTCTTGAAGTAGTGAAAGACACCAATTCAATATTAGATTTAGTGTAATGAACTACTCTACTCTAAATATATATAGAAGAACTGAAGAAGAGTTGAGAGTTGAGTTTTTGACTGTGAATAAAGTCTCCTACCATCCTACGTGAGTAATGAAACTCTGCTCTACCTAAAATATATATAGAAGAACTAAAGAAGAGTGTAACATTGAACGGTGAACTACTTGAACATCTTTATATAGAAGCTACTTAAAAACTTATAATCACACGAACAAAAATGTGGATTCCTTAGTGATTTCAACGACGAATCGTGTCCATGAGTCCTCAGGATGTGCGGACTCTTAGTCTTAGATTGTACGAACAATTTGCTCTAACCTGCCTACATACTATCTTTGTTTTGATGTCAAAAATCCATTTTCTAATAAAACTCTTGTGTTTGATTAACCATTTTTCCTAATAAAATAACTTTTTGTGTTTTGTTTTTCTACTGTTGCTAGCAATAGTGTGCTGATGTGGCATTAAAAAGTGTCTATGTGGAAGATGAATATCAATCTACCACACCCACCAGCCTGTTTTCCCATTTCAAAATTAAAGTGTTTTTTTTTAAATGATGTGGCAGATTGCTATTGGTCTAAATTTCTTGTCAAAGGGAACAGACGATGTGAACTCAATCATGGGCCATCGATTCAATCATTTGGGTCCAATAGGGTTGATCCATAGGCATCATATATATATTGTCTGGTCTAGTTTATATTGTTTAGAGCCATTTACTAGACCACCCCCTTCTAATTTTGAATTTATTTAAACCTACCTTATAGTCTTCATTTTACTAAATACCCTTATTGTTTGTAATCTATTTGCTTAATCGACTTTTACTAAAAAGTGTTTGCTTTGCAATTTAAAAATAGTAACATGATCACCTAAACTGAATGGAAAATGTTCAAGAGCATGGGTTATGATTGTTTATTCCAAAGTTACCCCTTACACTTCTTTGCACAGAAAACAAAATTGACCAAATGAAACCAAATAGAGTGGTTACACGTCTTATTAGGAGCAAACGTGATATTTTTGTTTCTATTTTCTTTTGGTTAAATTTAGTCAGATGGGCATTAGTAGAACACAAACTATAGGGTAGGTTTTAATAAATCCATGAAACTATAGGGGGTGTTTTACTAAATGACCATATTTTTTATTATAGTTTTATTATTATTATTATTATTATTATTATTATTATTATTATTTAGAAAGCTAAACGTTCAGATTTCAGGGCATAAAAAGTTGTTCTTTTGGAAAAAAAAAATACTGGGCTAAAGTGTATTTAGCAATTTACAACAACAAATAGATCGTGAACCCTAGTGCAAGTAAGATTTGATCCCAAGCCTCCACTACAAATCTACAATCAATAAGAGGCCTTACCAAGGAACCAATTGGCACCTTTATACATTGAATGCAAAATTATGGCTTATAGAAGTTTTCTTTTAATTTGTAACTCATGACCAGCTAACAAGGTCAAGCAGGGCATTGATTCAACTGCCTGGTTAAACGAGTTGCAAATCAAGTCAAGGGTTTTCAAATACTTAGGTTAAGCTAGGTTGAAATCATGACCAAATAATGAGTCAAACAGTTTAACCGATGGATCAACAATGGTTTCAAAACACTGGTTTCTAAGGATAGAGAAGGTGTTGGGTTTTGGCTCATTGTGACAGGAGGGGTATTTTGGTAGGGAAATTGGCCTTGGCTTGTCCATCATGGATTAAGAGATTCAGGTTGGATATGTTCACATCAAAGGCTCTTATAGCATCTTTTGACATGGTGGGGTTTTATATAAATAGGGATGTCGGATGCAACTTGGGCGGGCCCAAACTTGAGCCAATGGTCGAGCTCAATAATAAGCTTGATAGTAAGGCAAGGGCTCGGTCATGGGCATGAACATTTTTTGTTAATAAGGGTTTAAGCCTGGCCCATGAAGAGGTCTATATACTACGATGATTTGGGCCTATGAACTTATAAACAAAATATTGGGGGAAATACTGAGAACTACTTTGTACCTTAGGGGTAGTGACACTTGGGTCGCTAAACGTTCATTTGCAATAAAGAGTTATTGCTTCTGTAGTTAGCATTCCATCAATTTTGATCTTTTAGGAGACCCTTTTACCCTTTCTTTTATTATATCCCCAAAGGGTTCGACTATGATATATAAAAAAACATGATATCTGAAAATTTTCTGACCAATCAACTGGAATCATAAACGTGGTAGCCAATCGGGTGTTATTTATCAAAATTTATGGGTGGGTTTTGATTGGTCAAAACTCTTCCCATACCATATCTTTTCCACATCATAGATTTTCCCATCCCCAAAATACAAGTTTTAAACTTTATGCGCTTTCAACTCTCATTGTTCTCTTGGTGAGCCAAATTGGACTTTTGGGGCTACAAACTTATAAATAAAATATTGGGAAAAACACATAGAACTACCTTATACTTTAGGGTAGTGAAACTTAGGTCGTGCTAATCATTCATTTGCAACAAAGAGTTACCCTATACTTTCTAGATTCCAACACTTTCCGTTGTTAACATTCCTTCAATTTTGAACTTTAAGGAGACCCTTTTTTACTCTCTATTTTATTACATCCCGAAAATACAAGTTTAGAACTTTATGGTAAATGCTATACCGCTAGCTTTCAACTCTCATTTATCTCTCTTAAACAAATTATCAAAAGGAAGAAGATAGAAAAAGTCCAAAATAGTGTTGAAGATGTAATAAAGGTGAGGGCAAACTGGTCTAATAAAAGTTCAAAATTCACAAAATGTTAACAATGAAAATAGACTGTTGGAATCTGAATGTATAGGACGTGGGCCAAGGCCTTCACAAAAAACCTAAGGTCCAAAATTGGAAATTTGTCAATTGAGATACCGGTTATTTTTGCCCCAATCCAACCAACAAGTTGTTTGTATGTTTTGGCCTAGAAATGGCAATGTGGTGGGGAAGGGACAGGGAGCCACTCCCCATCCCCGTCCTTATCCCTATTCCCGCCGCCAGGGACAAGGTTATCCCATCCTCATCCTTGTGGGGAATTTCACTCCCCATGATCTTTTTTTTATGATGTCACCTTTTGTTTTTTTTTTTTATTTGATTTAAAAAATAAATATAAATAATTAGAAAATTATAATGTCATTAAAATAGATCCAAATATATTCAAACATATTCAATTATATTATTTAAATATTAACATATATATATGTACATACATACATGCATACATACATAGTGGGCATCCCCAAAGGGCGAGGAATGCTCTCCCCATTCATTCAGGGGGAAATTATCCCATCCCCAACGAGCCGAGCCAAATATATTGGTGGGGGTACTTAGCCCCCAAACTTTTTGTTAAAACCATTATGTATATGGTTAGTAATTGGAGGCATGGTCAGAAGTGTAATAAAATGGGTTCTTGCCGAAACCACCCCCCCCCCTCAAAAAAAAATTGATTTTTTCTAAGAAAAAGCTATAATAGACTCAAAACCTTCATGGCCCATTTCTATGTAGACCTTACCTCCTCTATTCTCTATCTCATTTGGCTCCTCAAAAGAAAATACCTCTGCCACTGCCCATCCTCACACCATTCGAGGTAGGCCCACAAGGATTGGGGTAATGGAGAAAACTGCCATCACTATAGGTATGGTTTCTAATTAGGCACACAAATTTAGGATCAGGTTTGAGCCCAATAATTTTGCTCCAATCCAAGTCCAACACACACGCATATACCTACAATACATACATACATTACTACATACATACATACAAGTTAAATTATTTAAACCTCCATTGAATTTTGATCTCTCCAAAAACTTCTCCTGACTCTTGGGATAAAATATACTTACTACCCTTTTGTTAGTGTAATGTTTAGGCATGCCAATTAGTCGGGTTCAGTACAGGTTGATGTCAGACTCTAACCCAACCTGACTTCGTAACTTGCAATTAGACCTGGCAAAAAGTTGACCCAACCCAACCCGAAAAAATAGGATTACGGTCTCATTTTTAGCAACCCGAATGTGAAAATGACATGACCCGACCCGACCCGAAACTGAGTTGGGTTGGGTTGGGTCATGGGTCAACCCGCTGACCCAATTGTCAAGTCTAATTGGAATTATTTATGCATTGTTAGAAATTTCCACTCTTTAATTTTTTCTTTTAATCTTTACTTTTTATTGTTTACTCTTTAAATTGTTAAATGTCCAATTTTTTATTTTATATTTGGAATTTTAAAGTTAATTCTTTTAATTTTGATATTTTTCATGTAAATTTTCTTTATTTTTTAAATTTCAATAATTTTTTGGGATGACCCGAATTGACCCATGGGTCAACCCTAACCTGAACATTTAGGGTTAGGGTCTAGCATTTGACAACCCAAAATACCTTGACCCAACTCGAACCCGACCCACCCAGCCCGATTGCCAAGTCTACTTGCAATTTTCAAATTTGCCTACGACTATAGGGTTCAATCCAATATTGACCAGCTTTAACCCACTACCTTTTTTTAATAACACATTTTGGAAACTAAAGGACATTAATTTAAGTTGAAATTTGGCTTTATAAGTTCTAAGGTGTCACATTTTTCCATTAGGGCAGGTCAAGCTAGGTTTACCGTTTAACTCAAACTCAATCCATTGACATCCCTAATTTGCCAATGGATGATGTTGCATTAAAAAATTAGAAATGAAAATCAAATAAATAATGGTGAAAAAATTAAAGATAAAATATGAAATAAAAATATTTGAAAAATAACTGAAAATAAAGTGAAATAGAAAATAAAAGAAAATGAAAGAAAAGTAAAACAAAATATAAATTAAATTTGATTATACAATGTTAAGTTATATATTCACCCTTTACTTGTACGCATACATAGCATGCACCTGTCTATCTATCTATCTATCTATCTATCTACACACACACACACTCAAAAGTAAATGTGCATGTTCTTTGAACATGTCAATTTTAGACAATGAGGATGATGATGATAGTAATAATATGTTCCACATTTTTCAAAATTTTTTTATATTTTTGTGAATAAAAATAATTCTTATTCATCACACATTTATTTGTTTAATATGATGAACATATGATATTAGATATATGCCCAAATTATTTTTATAAAATTTATTCATTTTTCTAACTTGTGATTTTATTTTTTATTTTTATTATTTAATTATGACATCAAGGGCTAACATATTTGACCTATCACCAAACCTGATAACAACTTCACTTTTGGGTTAGTCTTGAATTTAGTATGTCATTACCATCATCAATAAAAACAAATATTTTTTATTACACATTTTTTAATATGATTAATAAAATATATAATAAAAAAGTATTAGATATGTGTCCAATTTTTTACAAAATTTATGCATTTTTTTTTAATTTTTTGTTTTTATATCTTTTATTAGTTAATTATGATATCAAGGGATGAAAAATTGACCCAAAAGGCTAAATTGTTGACCCTCAACCAGCAACTAGGAAAACAATTTAATTTTTTGGGTTGACTTTATATTTTGTATTTAATTTCCATCATCAATAAAAATAATTATTGTTTGTCACACTTATTTTATTTAATATGATTAATATAAAATGTTAGTGATTTTTTGTATTTTATATTTTTTGTGCTTTTATCTTTTTAAAAAATGATATTATTTAATTCTAACACCGAGTGTTGGCACATTTTACCTAAAAGGTTGAATTGTTGACTTGCCACCAAATAGGAAAACAATTTCATTTTTGGATTAGTTTTATATTTTATTTTTTATTTCCAACATCAGTAAAATAATTATTGTAGTAAAACAATTATGTGTATCATATGTATTTTTCTTTCATATGATTAATATAAAATATTAGATATGTGTTTAGTTTTTCCACAATTTTATGTAATTTTCTTTTAAAATGTGTATTAATTATTTAGCCATGACATAATCATCATGGATTGGCCCATTTTTTATTTGACTTGGATGGTTGAATTACGTACCCACCACCAAGATGGAAGAATGTTGTCATTTTTGGATTGTTTTAAATATGGCTTTTTTTTTTTGTATTGCCAAAAGTATTGGATATAGATATAATTAGCATAATTTATTTGAAGTAAAAAAATGATAAAATTTATTAGCGGGAAAAATAATTTAAATATAGGATTTAATGAGAGGAAATAAGAATTAATACCTTAAATATAGGTCTTAATGAAAGAGAATTGAACAAGGTAAAAAGAATTTAATATTACATTTTTGCCCTCACACTTAGAGAGGGGCCAAATTAAAAGATGAGGGCATTTTAATAAAAAATATGATACAATGAAAGAAATTAATACCTTAAATATACAACTTAATGAGAGGAAATTAAATAAAATGAAAAGTAATACTTCAAATTACAGTTTTCCCTCACAATTAAGGAGGGATCAAATTTAAAATAGGGTTATTTTAGTCATACAAAAGTCCTACACTATAATTGATACTTTTAATAATATTATGGATATAAATATATTCTATGTATAATAATATATTAACAAGAGTATAGTATATTGAAAGCCATTGGCTTAGAATGGAAAAAAGAAAGAAAGGCATAGGCCTATTGCCAGACCAGGCCCGGGCTTATGTTCCAGGCCCCAGGGTCCAGGTTGGTCTGATCACGGGCCTGGGCTACTTAAATCCGGCCCGGCCCATGATCACCCGTATGACTATGAGCAACGAGTTGACATAACAGAAATTGCATGGATTTGTTTGGTTTGACCGTTAAAGTGGGGGAGGAAAGGGCTCAGATAACGCAGCGTTGTTGATTTGAAGACTCGATTAATGGGGTTGACGTGGAGCCTATCTTCTCCGGCTACGAACACGCCTTCAACAAGAGTTCAGAGCCAAGGCAGAGAGCCGAAGCGGCAAAATATTAGAGGGTTCAATGTAGACCATCTTCTCCGGCGACATCGGCGGATTCGACGATCTCCAAACAAAAGTCAAAAAGTTCATCTTCTCCGGCGATGGTCACTGAATTTGGTAGACAAATCATTTCGGTTTGATTAAATTCATAATCCCACGTGAATGTATTAGCTTTCACGGAACTCTGTCATTTGATTGGACTAAGAAGGAGTGAAAGCACCGGAAGGGAGTACTCAAAGCAGGAATTCTGAATTCTAAAATCTGAACAGAGAAGGCAAAACAAAGGCCATAAAACTAGAACAACTTTAACAGCAGTCTTGCTGTTTCCCGGATTCCGCTTGCAACTGAATTGAGATCGGGAGGACAGGAAAGAGATGAACGCCAGTATGGGATTACACTCCCTGACCTTCAGAGTGATGCGGCTTTGCAGGCCATCATTCCAGGTGGACGATCCCCTCCGCTTCGACTCGCTCGACCTCCTTACCGGAGAAGATATCTTTGACGACCCCGCCACCGTGTCTCAGGCTCAGCTCCCTCGCCTCTTCCATCGTTGCAACACCAACACCACCAAACCTGGCGAAGTGGATACCTATCGCAACCGCTATGTTCTCCAGAATCCCACCGACGCGATGGGCCTCCCGGGCTTCCTCGTCCTCCCCCAAGCTTTTGGGTCTCTCTCTCTCGCTCTCTCTCTCTCTCTCTCTCTCTCTCTCTCTCTCTCCTTTCTTGTTTCTTCTCGGATTAACCTAATTAACTTCTAAAGATCACCTCTCGACAATTTGTGTCCGCAGAGCAATTTACCTTGGGGAGACCTTCTGCAGCTATATCAGCATCAACAACAGTTCTAATGTCGAAGTCAAGGACGTTATAATCAAGGTGACTATGTCTGTTCATAACAGATAAAAAAAGATAGTATTTTCTTTTGCTCGTGTCTCCCTGTCCTGCAATTTGCTCCCATATAAGTGGACTATTTTAGTATCTATTTGTTGATTCTAAATGTTAATAATAATTGATATCATTTGAGGAGGTAGACACTCTGTAATTTCTAAGCATTCTGCATAATCCAAGTTCATTGTTTAATTGTAAAGCCTAACATTCATGGGAAACTTAATCACTTATTATGTCTTGTAACAGATTTTGCTCTTTTTTTTTTTCAATATTTTGTCTGAGTAATTTCAGATGACCGAGCTACTTGTTTTTGATCTTGATGCTAGTGTTCCAAAAATGAAGTCTTAAGACGTCAGTTGTTCCTTAGTTTCCATGTATCATTTTCTATGGAGCCTCCATGTTCTCCTGGCATGCTACCCTTCACACGCCACCTGTAGAACATCATATTGTAAATGTCCAATTTTCACTCCTTTCATCAAGCCTAACTCCAGTCCCTAGTTATTATCTTTTCCTCTTTTGTTGTGTTTTTCTGCCTGCAATATTCTATAATTTTAAGTTTACTTATCTTTTTTGCAACTCTGGATAGGTTTATGGGCTTAAAATTTCAAATAAGAATCTTTGGTAAAGGTGTATTCTTGGCTGGTGTGTGTAATCAGTCCGTGGTTTACGCTTGATAGCTGTGCATAAGGGAAGAGAAAGAACACCGGTTGTGCAGGGTGCCTCAACGAATCCGAGAATGACCCAACCCCCAAAGGTCTCAATGTATTATTAGGCCTAGGTTATGTACAATTACAAAAAAGGGCCCTTCTAAGGGACCAAACAAAATTATAAAATGTATAGGGGTCAAAATGTAAATACAAAAGAATTAAAAAAAGAGATAGAAGACAGACTATAATGTACATTGCAGTCTCTCTTCATTCTTCCTACACCTCCCCTCAAATTGAGGCTGTGGAAAAAAAATCATTTTGTCTACTAAGAATGTTTGATGGATGCAAGACATACCTTTGTAAGGGTGTCTCCTAATTGATTTTTTGAGGCTACATAAGGGACGAGAGATGTGGCCAACCAAGTATTGGTTCCTGATGAAATGACAACCCATTAACGAAATACTGGATTAGAAGTATGTATAGCACTAGTGTCATTACCATATATTGGAGTAATAATAAGTAAATCAAAGGAGAAAGTCCTTGTAGCCACACAAGTTCATTACATTCTAATGACATAGCTCTGCATTCAGGTGAGGATTTGGATACATTTAGTTGCTTCTTACATTTCCAGGAATGAGAGAATTGCCAAGAAAGAGATACCGGCCAATATTGGTCCCTAATGAAATGACAATCAACTTCTATATTCTTGGTCTCTTCATGGATGACTAGATTAGAGGCGACATATATAGAACTAGTGTTATTAGCATATAATCGATTAGGCCTAAGTAAATCAAGTAAATAAAGGACAAGTCCTTCAAGAGTTCTTGTAGCCATACAAGTTCATTTCATTCTAATGTTATAGCCCTGCATTCAGCTGAGTATTTGTATATATTTATATTCTTCTTACATTTCTAAGAAATGAGAGTTGCGAAGAAAGACACACCAGCCATTAGTAGATCTAGGTGTGGTAAAGCAACCTGTCCAATTTGCACCTGCATAGGCTTGCAAGTGTGCTGATCAATAGGACAAAAAAGAAGATTCCTCTAGAAATAGTCATCCTCAGGTATCTGATGATATGATAAACAATAAACATATGACGACAACAAAGTGTAGAGGCAAATGCACTAATGGCCTGGAAAGCATAGGCAATGCCAGTTCTAGTCATAGTTAGATAAATGAGGCTGTTGACTAGTTGCCCATAGAGTGTAGGATTGATGAGGGACTCACCATCTCCCTTACTGTACTTAACATTCAATTCCATAGGAGTATCCACATGTTTGTCATTACTAAGGTTGTCCAATCTAATAATTTCTATTTTCTAATAATTGAGAGAATGCCATTTTTATTCTTAACATGGGAGTTTATATTGATCTGTGAGAGTCTTTATATCTTGTGGGCTTTATATTTTTATTTTTTTTAGTGGACTGAATGTTTAATGAGACTTTTATTTTTGTTTTTTTGAGAAAAGAAAAGGTAAATTTGTATTAAACAGAAAAAGGTAGCATTTGTACAAGCCTAAAGCATTTATAAATAAAAGAGATTGTTGGGCTGAAGAGAGGATTGAACTACTCTATCTTTTCCTTCCCTTTCTTCCATCTTCTTCCTCCATCACCTCTCTCTCTCTTCCATCTCCTTCAATCTTCTTCTTCTCTCCTGTTTTTCTTTTCTTTTATTTCAGATTATTGCAGGTGGGATTTACAATTGGAAGTATGGAAAGAAAGGAATAGAAGGATCTTTGAAGGAAAAGCATGCAAGAAAATGAAGATGTGCTTGTGGATTGGATAAAAAATTATGGGCTCGATACTTATCTTACCAGATTTTAGAGATGTGTCAAGAGATTCTGTTTTTTATCAGTGAATTGTAAGATTTATTAATTCATAGCCAAAGATAGTACATTTTAGGGAGATGCAGCAGATGCTACCTCCCCTTTAAGGAGGGGAGATGGGGATACCATCAACCCTTTAGTTAATAAACAGAAAAGGACAAAGAAAATTACAGAGAAGCCCAAAACAAGGAGATCCGAGTAGCCCCTTGTTTAGCAAGATAATCTGCCAAGGCATTAGCCGATCTACCCATCCACTGAAATCTAACTGTCATGTCCCTCAATAGCCATTTAACCTTTTTTAAAATATCCTTAAAGTCCCAAGTGACAGTACTCGGGTCAGCCAACCATCCTACTACCACCTTGGAATCTCCTTCAATTATTAAGTTCTGCACTCTGAGTTGATAAGCAATCTGTATCCCCTGTGCCACAGCTAGGAGTTCAGTCCTCATAGAGTCTCCTATTCCCACCGGTCCCGAAAAAAAGGCGATGATGTTGCTGTTCTCATTTCTCAGTACACCACCAATACCAAATGGTCCTGGATTACTCTGACTACTCCCGTCAAAGTTCAGCTTAACAAAACCCTCCATCGGCGGAGTCCAAGTTACTTGAACTCTAGGCTTCCTAGAGGAAGTGAGGGCAACTTCAGACCAATTCCTCATTAAATCATCAAAGGAGTAATTTTCAAAGAGCTTTAAGGATTTCAGCCACAAAATAGTCCTTGTCAAAATACACTCCTTGACCTCAAGAATGATTCTTTCCTTCTCCTGAAAAATTCTGGAATTTCTCTCTTCCCAAATAGTCCAAAGAAGAGCTGCTCTTATACACTTTAACATAATTCTCCCTCTTCTTGTGGTCCACACAAAGGTAGATGGAGAAAACAACAAATTTACCTCAGCTGGCAAGTTCCACCTACACTCAAACAAATCAAATACCCAATTCCAAATGGCTGCAGCAAAAGGACAGGAAATCAATACGTGGTAACAGTCCTCATTCTGTGCTTTGCACAAAGTATCCCAGTTAGGGGATAAATACAAGAAAGGTCTTTTCTTTTGCAGGTTATTCATCGTATTGATTTACCGTAGTAAACTTCCCAATAAAAAACAACTATTTTGGGGGGAATAGGCCTAGATCAAACTTCCTTAATTGGGAATGCCCAAGGAGAGGAACTAGAGCAAAGGGATTTAAAGAAAGATGCACAAGTAAACGACCCTTTCGGAGTCAAAGTCCAAATCCTCCTACCAGAATTGAGTGGGTCCAAGCAAACAAAATCAAGTAACAATAAGAGCTCAGAAGCTAATAAGGATTCCTCATCCCTCAACCCTTTATAGAAGCCAAGGTCCCAATTTGTAGACAAAGGGGTATACGGGGACAAAAGAAAAGTAGACACAGGTTCTTTTTTATAAAGGGAAATAGAGAAGAGAAAGGAAACAAATCCTTAAGAGGCAAATTTCCCACCCAAGTGTCTTCCCAAAAAAGAACATGAGTCCCAGAGCAAGCATCATACCTTATTGTTGAGCAAGAGCAAGTGAAGAGAGGAGAGGAGAAGAGGGAAGAGAGATGAGTCGAGTGACTGAAAGCCCTCCAAAACTTAGGGGGCGAAAGAATGATTTTATTATTTATACTAGTACAGTCGAACAATATAAACGAAGGAGAAATTATAACAGTACCCTTATGGTACTAAATCTGAATACATAAACAACTGACAACACTCTCCCTCAAGTTGGAGCATAGATGTCAATCATGCCCAACTTGTCACAAAGATCATGATGTCTGGAAAGGTTTAAACCCTTTGTAAAGATGTCTACAAGTTGGTTCTCAGAAGTGACATAGGGGGTACACACTTCGCCTGTGATAACTTTCTCTCTGATAAAATGCTTTTCAACTTTGATGTGCTTTGTTCTATCATGTAGCACCGGATTGGCAGCAATGCTTATAGCTGCTTTGTTATCACAAAATAGAGTTATAGGTTTGGTCACTGGGAAACCCAACTCCCCCAACAAATTCTTTATCCACATGCCTTCAGCAACCCCGTGGGCCATAGCACGATATTCATCTTCAGCACTGGATCTAGCTACCACATTTTGCTTTTTACTCCTCCATGTAACAAGGTTCCCTCCTATAAAGGTGCATTAGCCACTGGTAGACTTTCTGTCACTTTGGGATCCAGCCCAATCTGCATCTGTATAAACTTCAACTTTCAAATGTCCGTGCTTTTGAAACAACAAACCAGTACCCGGATACTTCTTTAGATATTGGAGGTTTCTCTCTACTGCTTCAAGATGAGAAGACCTAGGAGCATGCATGAACTAACTGAGGACACCAACAACATATGCAATGTTTGGGTGAGTCATAGAAAGGTATAACAATCTCCCTACACGCCTTTGAAACTGTTTCACATCCTTGAGCAATTCACCACAGTTGTCACCTAATTTATGGTTGGGGTCAATGGGAGAGTCAACTGGCTTCACCCCCATCTTTCCAGTGTCCTGAAGTAAATCTAGGACATATTTCCTTTGAGAAATGAAGATACCCTTCTTTGATCGGGCAACTTCAATTCGAAGGAAGTATCTGGCAGGTCCTAGATCCTTCACTTCAAACTGAGTGGCAAGAAAAAGTTTCAATTTCTGAATTTCATCCTCCCAATCACCAGTAACAATAATGTCATCCACATATACAATTAGAGCAGCAATTTTACCATCTCCTTTTTTCACAAACAGTGTGTGATCTAATTGACATTGCCTGTATCCTTTCTACTGAACTGCCACATGGAATCTGCTGAACCAAGCTCTTGGTGATTGTTTCAGCCTGTATAAGGACTTATTCAACTTGCACACTTTCTGTTGATTGCCTTGGGCTAGAAATCCAGGAGGTTGAATAATGTACACTTCCTCTTCAAGGTCACCATTCAAGAATGCATTCTTGATGTTCAGCTGGTGTAAAACCCATCAAGATTAGCCGCAAGAGAGAAAAGGACTCTAATGGAATTCATCTTGGCAACGGGGGCAAAAGTTTCTGCATGATCAACTCCATACACTTGAGTAAACCCCTTTGCCACTAAGCGAGCTTTATACTTTTCCACTGTTCCATTAGCCTTATGCTTGACTGTGAACACCCATTTACATCCAATTAGAACCTTTCCCTTAGGAAGATCAACAAGTTCCCATGTGCCATTTTTGTGAAGGGCATTAATTTCTTCCCTCATGGCATTTGTTCATTCAGGAACTGAAAGAGCTTCTGCCACATTCTTAGGGATAGGGACACTGTCAATAGAGGTAAGGAAGGCACGGGATGAGGATGAAATGTTCTCATGGGAGACAAAGTTGGAAATGGGATGTTTAGTGGTGCACAATCTAACACCCTTCTTGTGAGCAATAGGACAGTCAATATCATTAGTAGTAGAGGAATCATTTTCAATAGATTCAAGGACATCACTGGGAGCCAAAATACCTGAGTGAGTATGATCCTCCCTCGAGGAGTCTGGTGGCACTGGAGGTACAACTTCTGGATTCTCTACAACTCTTGAATTTGGTTGGCCTTTGCGACGACGAGAAAAAACACGAAAAGGTGGAGGGTCAGGGAGAGAGGGAAGCTGGACCAGTTTCTCCTCATGCCTACACTCCCCCTGAGGAGAAACAGGATAGAAAGGCTCATCTTCAAAGAAAGAAACATCCATGGAGACATAAAATTTATGAGAAACAGGATCAAAACAACGATATCCCTTTTGAGTGAAAGAGTAACCAAGAAATATGCAAGGGATAGCACGAGAGTCCAATTTCCCACGGGTGGGAGACAGATTTTGGACAAAACACTGGCAACCAAAGACACGAGGAGGAATAGAAAGAAGGGGAGCCTTGGGAAAGAGAAGTTGATGTGGGGCTTTGTACTCTAACCGACGAGAGGGCATACGGTTTATAAGGTAAGTAGAACAAAGAACAACTTCAAGCCAAAACCGTTTGGGAACATTCATATGAAGTAGTAAAGCTCGAGCCACTTCCAGGAGATGTCGGTTCTTCCGTTCGGCCACACCATTTTGTTGTGGTGTGCGGGCACAAGAGCTACGGTGAAGGGAACCATGCGAAGCAAAAAATTCCGTGAGGTCACTATGAAAAAATTCTTTTGCATTGTCTGATTGGAAAATTTGGATTTCAGTTTGAAATTGAGTGAAGACCATCCATTGGGAATCTTGAATGATTTTTGGTACTTCTTCTCTGGTTCGCATCGGGTATACCCAAGTATATCTAGAATAATCATCAATGAGGGTAATGAAATACTTGTAGCCACTCTCAGATGGTAAAGTAATAGGGCCCCACACATCAGAATGAACAATGTGAAATGGAGATTCAAATTTACTATTTCTTTGAAGAAAATGAGTTCTACAATGCTTACTCAACTGACATGTTTGACAAGAAAAATCAGAAACAGACATTGACTTAAACGGTTCTGGGAATACAACTTTCAAAGACTCAAAAGACAAATGACCAAGACGACAATGCCATAAATAAACTTTTTTCTTACAGGACTGACTCATAGACTCTGTAACATGAAGACCAGCCTTATTCTCTAGCATGTAAAGTCCATCAGCCATACGACCCCTACCAAGCGTCCTCCCCGAGGCCAGATCCTGAATCACACAATGAGAAGGGAAAAAAGTCACTGAGCAATTCAAGGAATTAGTAACACTACTAACAGAGAACAAATTAATGGGAAAATTTGGAACATGAAGAACATCAGAAAGGGTAAGGCCAAGAGGAAGAGAAAGAGTTCCTTGACCAGCTATGGAAGAGTATGATCCATTGGCTAGTCTCACTTTGTCTCTTCCAGAAAGAGGGTGATAGGTTTGAAAGTAAGAGGACGTACCAGTCATATGTTTTGATGCTCCAGAATCAATGATCCATGGAGAGTCAGGAGTGTGAGAAGCAACATGGAAAGCAGTGGCAGGGTTACCTGACATAGCTGCAAATGAGGTTGAGGGAGGAGTATCCATCTGACGAATTGTTCTACCATAGAGTTCTAAATGGTCACGGAAGGAATTCATAATGTCCTCCCTTGGGTCAGGTCCAATGAGATGTGTCTAAGTCATAGGAGAAATGGGGGGCTGATTCTCCCGAGTAGCCATGTTGGCCATGTGATGTTTCTTTGTACTTTGCTGTCCGTACTTCTTATTCACCTCTGAACCTTGCTTCTTAGTCAGATCTTGAGCCCATTTTGGTTTCCCATGAAGATCTCAACAGGTATCTTTGGTGTGTCAGGGTTTCTGGCAATGAGTGCACCGCAATTTTTCCTTATCTTCTGTTTTTTTTTTTTCTGAAGATCTCCTTTCCAGGAAGAAGATCTGACACCAGTAGATACACCTCCTTTTGCAACTAACACAATAGCCTCCCCACCAGGGCTGTTCATCAAATTTCTCCTGCTTTCTTCAGATTATACAAGAGCATAGACTTCTTGAACAGAAGGGAGATCCTTAGAGCTGAGAATCTGAACCCTGATAGATTCATACATAGGATTTAGACCATGTAAGAATGCAAACACCCTTTGCTGGGAGACAAGATGTTTATACTTCTTAGCATCCTCATCACACTTCCAATCCACACTCTGGTAGTGATCCAACTCCTTCCAGACAGATGTTAAGTCAGAGTAATAGACCGATAAACACCTCTCCCCCTGTCTACAAGTAGAAAATGCTACCTGCAGTTGATAAATTTTGGCATAGTGTTGCAATTCTGAATATGTAGACTTTGCTTGTTCCCAGATTTCATTCACTGTTTCAGCCCACATGAAATTCTTCCTGATTTGAGGTTGCATGGAAACCAAGAGCCAGGACATAACAATATTGTTCTCCTGATTTCATCTATCATATTCAGCACTCCCGGAGGATGGTTCTTTTATCCTCCCATTAATATAGCCTATCTTCCCCCTTGCAGTGATGTATAATTTGATCCTTCTTGACCACTCCAGGTAATTTAAACCATCAAGAGGGACAACAGCCATGGGAAAGGATAGGTCACCCCCACCCATTCCATTCAGCATTGAGGAAACTCCAGATGTGGCTGAATCTTCACTGCCCATGATATCAGAATAAAAAGTTGAAACAGCAACCAAAAAAGGCACAGCCGTACAAGACTATTTCAGAGATAGGCCCTTCTGACCACCGGTTTCACTGAGAACAAAAGAAAGAGCACTGCTGTTGCAGTACAAGAACAGGTCCTTTTGACCTACAGCTTCACTGAGAACAAATAGCAAACTGAACCCTGCTGTTGCAGTACTGAAACAGGTCCTTCTGACCTATGGTTTCACTGAAACAAGTCTGCACACTGCTGTTGCAGTACAAGAACAGGTCTGAATGACCTACTTAGTAGGGCTTAATAAGATTAATGTTGAGCAGACAATTAGTCGGCTAAAATAGACCATCAACAGTCTACAATACCAACAACAAAAAAGTTTGAATACAGTTATTGTGTTAAGGAATACAGTCGCTTAATAGTAGGGCAGTCGAACAGTTCATCAGTCGAACAGACAACAGTAGGGTAGCCGAACAGTCATCAAACAGTTCAGCAAACAATAGGCATCCGGACAGACAAGGATGATGGTCCACAAACAATAGGCATCAAACAGTAGACATCAAACAGTTCATCAGTTCATCAGTCGAACAAACAACAGTAGGGTAGCCGAACAGTCATCAAACAGTTCAGCAAACAATAGGCATCCGAACAGACAAGGATGACAGTACCTCTTTTAGTTTCAGATGATATTCTCCCTTATGGTAAACCAGACCTCCATGACTGTAAACCAGAGCTCCTTCTACGAATCCTCAAACAATAGGCAGCTGAACAGAAGATGAGCAGAATAAGGAAAGCAGCAATTTCTGAAGACAGAACACCCTCTACGAACTACAAACAATAGTCTCTCTACAGTCGAGCAGACAGGAGGAGCAATTTCTGGGCTGGAAGACGAATAGACTCTGTAACTTCTGGATTGAATTGACTTCACTAGATCAGGAGTTCGATTGGAGACAGCACTGGATGCAACAGTAGTTAGCTTGACACCACCCTTCAGGCCTGGACGACTTGCTCTGATACCATGTTGAGCAAGAGCAAGTGAAGAGAGGAGAGGAGAAGAGAGAAGAGAGATGAGTCGAGTGACTGAATGCCCTCCAGAACTTAGGGGGCGAAAGAATGATTTTATTATTTATACTAGTATAGTCGAACAATATAAATGAAGGAGAAATTACAACAGTACCCTTATGGTACTAAATCTGAATACATAAACAACTGACAACACTTACAAAGCGGAGGAACTGGGGGAGGATGCCATGAATTGCCTTCCAAGGTGTTGCAAGAGTTGTCCGTCTGGATACCCCTACATCCCAACCATTTCCGGAACAGCCATGGATACTCACCACCACTGCATGCCATAACCTCTCCCTCTCTAAAGGCCATCTCCACAACCACTTACCTAGAAGAGCTACATTCTTATGAGCAAGATTCCCTAATCCTAATCCTCTTTCCTCCTTACTTCGACTATTTATCTCCCACCTAATAAAATGATCCTTCTTCTCTTGCCCTGGCTCCCACAAGAAATCCCTCGTCATCTTCACTATCTTCTTAGCTTCCCTAGTATTATCCTGATATGTTTGGAGGGTATATATATTATGCAGAGGAAATCCCATGACTCTTGCCCTTAGCCAATTAGTTTCAGGATTGGTGGGGATGCTGGGATTCTGTTTAAGGATCTCAACAAACCTGGAAAATAATACAAATGACAATAAAACGTGTTCAAATTTCAAAATGACCTAGATCACTAAGTCCTACATTGATGTGAAAAAGGTTAAAAATGCTGATTTCATCCAGCTTTTTACAATTTGATTTGACCTTGCATCTAATTGTATCTGGAATGTTCATCATATTTGTGTAGTTTGTATTTTTGAGTTGTATTCTTTTACTTATGCATTTAATTTGTCTGATTTATTTGCAGAATGTCCTTGCAAGTTTGTTAGCTAGCGGGAGAGCTGCAACATGTTTACACTTATTTATAGTGGCTCACTGTACATGCTTATACCTGTACATCTTTATATCAATTGAAGGAATCAATACAATACTTTACCTTTTACTCAACTTTTTTAGTTATTGAATCTTTGTTTGCATGTAAGTTATGGTCTCCATGCTTATGGATACACAAAGAAATATGCAGTGGCTGGGGTTTTATGATATGATATCAATAAAATGTCTATGTTCTTTTCATGTGTTTAAATATGGAGTAATACAATTTTCAATCTAACAACTATTACCTAGACCTTAAAAATTAGTGACTGAATGCAGGTTGAAATTCAAACAGAGAGGCAGCGTATAATGTTATTGGATACTTCAAAATCACCTGTTGCATCAATACATTCAGGGGGGCGGTATGATTTTATTATGGAACATGATGTCAAGGAGCTTGGGACCCACACGTAATTCTTGGCTGGGAGTGGATGATTATAAATTTTCTCTGTTCAACACATTACTTTCTTGATGTTATGAAATATATCTCCATGTTGATCATGCTTTCTCTTCATTTAATCTTCAGGCTGGTTTGTACTGCTTTGTACACCGATGGGGATGGTGATTGCAAATATCTTCCACAATCTTTTAAGTTCATTGTGGCAAGCCCGCTTTCTGTCAGAACAAAGGTATCACATGAGTTTTATGGGTTTCTACTAATTTGGTACATATTGGACCAACCAATAATTGCTTCTTGAATGTTTGTGTTTTGTCATTCTATTCTGTCTCTATTGATCAGCGTTCCTTGTCTGATTTATTTCATTTGATGATACAAAGTTTTCATGCAGGTTCGCACTGTCAAGGTAGGTCTTTGCTGGTTCATTTAATGTTAAGTACCAATGGGTATGTATACACATAAACATACATATGCTCTCTGAGAGCTTTTGCACATATGCTGTGAGATGCCTTCTGGAAAAAAAAAAAAAAAAAAAAAACTAAATAGACAACATACATTTTACTTGGAAGGTGAGAAGAGATAAAACACAAATTGGTGGAGCACTTGCACTGGAAATTGCATATAAGCAGATAAAGTAGTTAATGTTTTCTAGCCACAGAAGCAATCGGTCTTTTCTTCAGTGTGAAAAGTTTCTGCTAACTAATATTAAAATTGAATGTTGGCATAGCAAAATAACTATTTGCATTGTTATGTAAGGAAGTGGATCAATGTCTGAAATGTATCTAATTGACCAAAATATGTAGACAATATTAGCTTGAGAATACTATATTTGTGAGTTAGCATGTCAAGTGTGTATAGAAAATAGGCTTATTATGCCATATATTAGACGGTGGGATATGCTTCAGACGGAAAACACAGATCCTTGGCTTAGGGGACTGAAGAACCAACCAGATATACTGAAAATATCCTATGCCCCTCCTTGAAATCACTGATACCGTGGTACATGGCACCAGTGCCAAGAATTTGGGTTTCATGTCTGGCATGATGACCTCCCATAAGTAACAAAGACAATTTTCGTTCAACTAAATACACAGGGGAAGCCTGTTATGCAAACTTCTGGATAGAAGGCCAAATGCACAATTAAAATACAGGCAACACCTCTGTGCAGCCAAAATGCATATTTTACATTTCTGTCCCTGGCTAACATGACTCTTGTATCCCCTTCTTTTGCTAGAGTATCAACTAGTTCATCTGCAGACCTGGCGATCCATCTGAATGAGCTATTCAGATTGTATCCTAAAATCTTTGTCTGCCTTATGAAATCTAATATTTATATATGGATACAAAGCAGGTGTGTATTTTTATGTGTTTGTCTTGCAGGCATTCCATTTTCCCTCCAAAACTTGCGTTCTTTCTCTTCTATAAATCTTGTAGACATTTAACAACCAGAGCTACCTACTAATTATATTGAGTTATTGACCACAAAGGGATATGAAAATGGAGTCACACCTTTCATCTTGATCAAGAATTAGTATCAGCATATTTTCTTGAGTCAAGGATACATTGCTTGGTGTAATGGTGAAATCTTGGGTTGAGAAGTGTGAGAGTGTGGGTTTGAGTCTGAGAGAAGCCACTTTATGCAAAACATGCCAAAGATTAGGTCTGTATCCAGTACACCCCTCCCAAGACCCCATATTGCTGGAATCACCATTAGGTAATGGGTTTTTATATTCTCTAGAATCAAGTCCTTAGTTCAGATAGCACCATGGATAAGATTGCTGAGGATTAGCGCCTTAGATTTATGGAGAGAGCATCAAACAAAAGAAAAGACAAAAACCAAATTTGAAATATTTGTTCAAAACTAGCTACATTTATTTTATGACCACAATCTGAACCATAATTAGATATCTTCCTAATATAACAATTCCTGAAGACTCATAACATTATACTATATATACTCGTAGAAACACATATATATGGGAGGAATTCAAAAATAACTAAAACTGGAAAATTGTTTATCAAAAATAGATTCTTTTTCCCAGCAATTTGCACTTGGGCACAATCATACAAATTTCTGACAATTAAATTATTTCTTGATCAGTTTCCTACCAAATAAGTCCTAAAACTAACGGGCTGTTTTTCCAGCATTCTAGAATCCAAATACTATGGAAAAATTGGATTCTATTAAGAATCCAAGGCATTTGTTTCATATTTTGCATGTAGATTTTATGATCGATTCTAGAATCCACATAGAAGGATCAGAGTCTCAGTAACTGAAATTTTATCAGTTTTACAGGGTTTGATATTCTAAAAGCTCCAGATTTTAGAATGTCTTTCCAAGAAGTCCCCATGTCTAGGTACAAACTCTAGACAATAAATTCCAAGATCTGCACTCATGGTCAATGGTCTTCTAAAAGGTAGTGTCGCTGGGCTTAGTTGCAGTATAAAGACTATTGGTGCAGCAATGGTCTGCATTGATAGTCAATCCTTTATTTTGAGCTATGCCTTCTCCTTGACACCTTTTTTTATCAATTTTTCTTATCTTGATTGAAAAAGATTGAGAGGTCAAGCCTCAAAAATTAATTGATATTTGATGATATGTAGAGTTCTAAAGGCAAGACAATATTGTAAGGTTTTTGATTTTATACCAATTTGGCACCTCAATTTTGGTGTCAACTACTAATTATCAAAAAAAATCTGGTATCAACTACTCTTCTGGTGCGAACCGTGCGATTATGTGAAAGTTTACTAATTATTGAGTCTAGTTTGTTGGTTTATGTCACTTCTGTCTTGGATTGTAATCATTGTTTCGATAGTTCAATTGTGTTAGTGCTATCTGGATGCCTTCTCCTAGGAAATTAAATCTGGTGCTGCCATATGTGTCTCTTCCTAATCCATCTTACTTAAGATAGTTCTGTCCTTTTCCCTCTCAGGACATTACATTTTTGGAGGCTTGCATTGAAAACCATACAAAATCGAACCTTTACATGGAGCAAGTTGATTTTGTGCCTGCTCAGAACTGGAGTACAACAACATTGAAAGCTGATGAACACTATTCAGAGATCAATTGTCAAACCAGGTGGTGCAAATAAATGGAATATTATTAGCTTTGTTATCCTCGTGGTGCTTTGCTTATTCATAAAACTGATATAAAATATCTTCTTGTCAATCTTCCAATCATACTAATTGGAAGAGAGATATTTAAGCCACCCATTCTCATTAGATCTGGGGGAGGAATTCACAATTATCTCTATCAGTTGAGGTTGTCCTCACATGAATCCACACAAATGAAAGTTGAGGGAAGTAATGTCCTTGGTAAGTTTCAGATTACATGGCATACTAATTTGGGTGAACCTGGGCGGCTGCAGACACAACCGATTTTTGGCAGTGTAAGTTCATATTCATTTTCTACATTGAAATGGTACTTCATTTTTTTTACAAGTAATGATAAAAATTATTAATTATTCAATAGTGGAATTAGAGTATACAATGAAGCTTCCCAATAAGAGGCACGAGCTGCAGCCTAAAAAACAAAAACAGAGACGTATTACAAATGAGCCCAAAAAAGATGGTCCTTGTGGATTCCTTGCTTAGCTAAGTAGTCCGCAATCCCATTGGCCGATCTCCTTTCCCAACAAACTCTTAGAGAAATTGGTGGTCAGCCATTTAAATCATTTCATTGAATCCTTATAAGACCTGATTACAGAGCGCTCATGGATAGAGTCTATCCATTAAGAGCCTATCAAAATTCAGCTCTCTAGCAATCTGAACTCCCTGCAAAACTGCTTGGAACTCCACAAGGATAGAATCCCCCAAACCTATGAAATGGTACTTCATTATTTATGGAATTATGACAAACGAAATGCAGTTTTTGAGGAATAAATTCCTTTTTTCATTTTTTCTGTTCTCTTTTTAGATATGGTTTTGTGGACTTTAATTTATATAGTTTCTTCCATTTCTAGATACTTAAATCCTACGAGGACCAAGACCTCTAGGTTGCACTCATGAGAACAAGAAAAAAAAAAGAAAGATGTAAAGAGAAACTTACATATGAGAGTGGATGTCTAAAACTGTCAACAGCTCACACAGTCCTGCATATATGTTGTATAAAATATACATAATTACAGAGAGACCCCAAGGGAGGCACATAGAAAATGTGTTCACATGTGGAGAGTGGAGACTGCAATGCAAATACAGGGAAATACAAAATAACAATACAGTACAAGATAGACAGGGTATCATTTTGTTAGCAAGAGGTTGTAACGGAGTCATAATATGTGAAAATATCAGTCGACCAGTACTTGAGGCTATGCATGGAAGTGTAATAAGGCTAATCACATATTGATCCTGATGAAGTGGCAGTCCACTTAGCAGAAATGCAGATAGAAGACATAACATGACTCGGCCTCTGTGGAAGTCTTGGTGACGATTTGTTTCTTCTTGCATTTCCAATAGATGAGGGGCTCACCCAAGAATAGACATCACTCTATTGTAGAGTGCTTTGTATCTGCACACTGCCCAATATGAATTTGTAGCATTAACACCTCTAAAATATGTAAAATGATATGTTTTAACAAATTATACTATAAAATTTTTGCACATGTTAGTAATTTAATTAAATTTGGCAAGTTTAAGTCTTGAAAAATGATATAGGCATATATTTTAATTTTATGAATTTTAGGAAATGCGTACTTTTATTTGTTCTACATCGTGACACGCACACACACTCTTCATCTTTCGTGCATGTTTAAAATATCATATGTTCGTTAAGGTCCACATCCTAAAAAGGTTAAGTTTGTTCATCTTGCAGCCCATATCACACAAAGAGATCAAATTGAAGATTGTGGAGGTTCCATCCATAACCATCTCAGGAAGACCCTTTTTGGTAATACTGCTACTCCATGATAGACATCTTCTGGGTTCATAATGAAGTATAAGCTTGCAAACTAAGCAACCTGAAACTTGAACATATATGAGATATCATTATTTCTTTCCATGATATGTGGGATGCAGATTCATATCCACCTCTGGAGTCTCAGTTGCAGGTCTAGGACGTCTATTCAGACCTTAAAATTGGACCATATGTGAGCTACTTGGGTCCCCTTGAATGCACTAGGTGCACCAGGGCTGAAGTGCAAGGTACACACATAGGTGCACCAGGCGCATGACTTTTGAAAGTTGTTGAGACACAAATAAAGGTGTTAGAGTTAGCCGAGTAAGGGTAGATTAGTCATCTCACCTTGGTTAAGTTATGAGTTTATGTGGCAGTCTTATTAGAGGTTCTCTGTCCCATACTTAAGTAGGGGCAGTTTAGTCCTTGTACATTTAATTAGAAGCCTAATCACTATTAAGAGTCGACTGATAGGGTTTAGCTATCAAGTTCGACAGTTCTTTCATCTTCTTCTTCTTCTCTTCTCTTTCTTCTTCTCTTCTCTTTCTTCTTCTCCTTACTAGTTTGGACTACAGTAGCTACAGTAAAAACATGGTATCAGAGCGTGACAACTTCAGTTCGTGACCTGTTTCAGTTCGTGACAACTTCAGTTCGTGCTTCAGTTCTCTCCTTTTCTTCTCTGGGCTGTCAATGGAGAAAAGTGGTTTGTCCCAGGCCTGAAACATCACAGCTCTTTTTTTTTCTGGTGCACAGAACCTTCTTTCCTAAGAAAACAACTTCAGCAGTGAATGGTTGGCTGAAGCTCTCAAACGAAGGTTGGTTATCTCTCCTCTGTGTGCTGTTGGTATTTCTGGGTTGAAAATCTTCAAGAACTTGAGAGGACTGATCAGAACCTAGAGAACTAGGTTGGTTGTTGCCCTGGTTCTTGGAAAAATTCCAAGAACAGGTTGTGTTTACAGTGACCAAATGGTGTAAGGGCTGGCTACTGTAGGTGGCCGAATGGTGCAAGGTGTAATGCAATGGTACTAGTTGAGTTTTTGTTGGTCTTGTGGTGCCCTCTTAAAAGCGTTAAAACAGGTCTGTATTGTGTGTGACAGCTATGGCTGTGTGATGGTGCTTGTAATGCACAAACACTTGAGAGCAGTAGTGGTGTGACAGCTAGTTGAGTTTTTGTTGAGTAGTTGTAAATGAGCTTGCATGTGGTTAGTAAGTGCTGAACTAATGTCGGTGTAGTCTGTGTTTTATTTTTTGTGAAATCAGTAGTGGTGTGGATAAAAACAAAGGCGTGTGTATCTATCATTGTGTTTAGGGACTGCTGTAGGTTCTGGAACATCAAACTCTTGACAGCTGCACTTAGTTGGTGATTGGGAATTCAGATTAGAGGCAGCATTGAAAGAGTATCATGGCAGCAATGGGAGATGGCTGTAGTGATCAGAAACCTAGTGTGGTGGTTTCCTCTGACTATCTAGGTGTACAGATGACCTCAGTTAAACTGAATGGTGAGAACTATGTTCCATGGGCCAAGTCGGTGGAAGTTTTTCTCAAGGCAAAGAGAAAAGTGAAGCATGTGAAAGAAGATAAACCACCGGCTGACTCTCTAGGGTTTGATGATTGGGAATAGGAGGATGCTCAAATCATGACATGGCTATGGAACAGTATGGAACCCAAAATAAGTGCCAACTTCATGTTCTTAGATACAGCTAAGGACATATGGGAACATGCCAAGAAGCTGTATTCTAGGCAAGATAATACTACAAGGGTATATCAGTTCTATCAGGAGTACTTTGGTCTGCAACAAGGAAATAAAACCCTAGAAGAGTACTATGCCAGTATGAAGAACCTCAGAAATGAACTCAATGTCTATCATCCTCTCACTCCAGATGTTAAGGTTCAGCAACAATAGAGGGAACAACTAGATGTCACAAGGTTCTTAGTGGGGTTGAAATCAGAGTATGAACCAGTTAGAGCCCAAATATTGGGGGTCTCTACCCTTCCTACACTTGAGGAAGTGTTTGCTCGGCTTCGCAGGATTTCTTTGGGACAGATAGAGAATTCCACACAGTCTGATAGATCAGCTTTTGTAATAGCCAGAGGAGGTGGACGTGGTAAGAAAGGGGGAGGACATGCCTCCCGAGGAGGTCGTGGTGGTTCCATATTTGGTCGTGGTGTTGGTCGTGACTCAGGGGGAGGCCGTGGCAAAGAAAAAGGCAGCTCTACAAGGAAGTGTACCCACTGTGGCAGGGAAGGACATTCTGTAAATTTCTGTTATGATCTTCATGGCCGCCCTCCCTCTAAATGGGCCAATCATGCTATTGCTGGTGGGGTTGATGTCAGTGATAATCAACAGGCAGACCTAACTCCTTCCACATCTACATCTGTTTCCGAAAGGGAGATGGTGAGTGTACCGCGTGATGAGTATGAGCGGTTCCTTCAGTCCACTTCACAGCACACTACTGCTACTCTTGCCCACTCAGGTATAGCTTGCCTGTCATCTAAAACCTCTCATTGGATTATTGACTCTGGAGCCTCTGATCACATGACCGGGACTCCAGGTGTGTTCTCTTCTCTCTCTGAAACTACCACATCTCAAACTGTTACCCTTGCCAATGGTTTCTCCTCTCCCATCTGTGGTGTTGGCAATGTTGACATGGTTTCTCTTTCTTTATCATCTATTCTATATGTCCCTAAGTTTCCATTCAATCTTATGTCTGTTAGTAAATTAACCAAGACTCTTAACTGCTCTGTTACTTTTTTCCCTTCCTCTTGTGTTTTTCAGGATCTCAGGACGGGGAAGAAGATTGATGGGGGGCATGAAGCTGGTGGATTGTATTACCTTGACGGTGGTGGATCGTCAATTGCACTTCAGACTTCACTCACTCCTCTACAGTGGCATTGTCGACTGGGACATCCTTCTCTCAAGGCACTCAAGATACTAGTTCCATCTTTGAGTCATTTGTTAGTGTTACAGTGTGAGTCGTGTCAGTTTGGGAAACATCGTCGTGTTTCCTTCAGTCCTAGAGTTGAAAGTCGTATGTTGAGTCCTTTTACTTTGGTTCATTCAGATGTTTGGGGCTCGATCAAAATAGAGTCTTATAATGGTTACAAGTATTTTGTCACTTTTATTGATGATTGTTCAAGAATGACATGGATTTATTTAATGAAAGAAATGAGTAAATTATTTTCCATTTTTCAAAAATTCCTTGCTGAAATACGTACACAATTTGGTGTTCCAATCAAAGTTCTTCGTTCAGATAATGGTCGTGAATATTTTCTAACTTCCTTTCAACAGTATTTAGAACAGCATGGCATCATTCATCAAACTTCATGTGCATACACTCCTCAACAAAATGGGGTGGCTGAACGGAAGAACCGTCATCTCCTTGAAACAGCTCGGTCTATTTTTCATCATATGAGTGTTCCTAAACGTCTTTGGAGTGATGCTGTACTTACTGCGTGGTCGGTCTCCCTTCTCTATCTTGTTTCCCACCTTGTCTCTCTTTCCATTAACACCTCGTATCTTTGGCTGTGTGTGCTTTGTTCACAATCTGAGTCTTGGAATAGACAAGTTGGATGCATGCTCCATTAAGTGTGTCTTTCTTGGCTACTCTCGGACTCAAAAAGGGTACAAGTGTTACAATCCCATTACTCGGAAGTGCTATGTCTGTCCTGATGTCGCCTTTTTTGAGTCTGTTCCCTTCTCAGGAACTGAAGCATCTTCGTCTCCACCTTTACTTCCTCTTCCTCTTTCGGTCAGTGATCCCATTCCGGGTGTTCCTGTTGGAGTTGACTCGTCATCTCATCCAATGCAGATCCCTACTGAACGACCACCACTTCGGCAAGTGTATACACGTCGAACGACACCGGCCCCTCCTCCAGCTTCTACCTTGTCCGCGGATCCTATCGTTGCTCCTGTTGCTGAACCTTCAGGACTTGACCTACCCATTGCCTTACGGAAGGGTAAACGTAGTTCTACTCTCCATCCCATTTCCAATTTGTTTCAGTATCTCACCTTTCCGCCTCACATCACCAGTTTGTTTCACTATTGTCATCTATTTCCATACCTAACAATGTCCAAGAGGCTCTTAGTTCACCTGGGTGGAGGCAGGCAATGGAGGAGGAACTCTTTGCTCTTCAACATACTCACACGTGGAAGCTCACTACTCTTCCCCTTGGTAAGCATGTTGTGGGTTGTAAATGGGTGTATACTGTTAAATACTTGCCAGATGGTAGTGTGGAGCGTCTGAAAGCCAGACTTGTTGCTAAAGGGTATTTACAGTTGTATGGAGTGGACTATATGGAGACCTTCTCTCCAGTGGCTAAGATTAGCTTTGTCCGTGTGTTAATTTCCCTAGCAGTTATGTATGATTGGCCCTTATTTCAACTTGACATAAAAAATGCCTTCCTTCATGGTGACCTTATAGAGGAGGTATATATGGAGCAACCACCTGGGTTTATTGCTCAGGGGGAGGCTGGTAAGGTGTGCAGACTGAAAAAGGCAATTTATGGGTTGAAACAATCACCTCGTGCTTGGTTCGGGAAGTTTAGTGAAGTGATGAAGAATTTTGGAATGAAACAATGCCAGGTTGATCACTCAATGTTCAGCTATGACTCAGAAGCTGGAAAGATTTTATTAGTGGTCTATGTGGATGATATTGTCATAACTGGCAGTGACAAATTGGGGATCGACAAACTCAAGGTCTTTCTGCAAAATCATTTTCAAACAAAAGACCTTGGGACATTGAAGTATTTCTTGGGTATAGAAGTTGCTAGATCAAGACAAGGTGTAAACCTGTGCCAAAGAAAATATGTTCTCGATCTATTGGACGAAACAGGACTGTTAGGTGCAAAACCGGCTGAGACTCCTATGGAACCAAATGTTAAGTTGAGCCGTGATACAGGGGAAATATTTGATGATCCTGGAATGTATAGACGACTAGTGGGGAAGCTGAACTATTTGACTATCACGAGACCAAGCATCTCCTTTGCAGTCTGTGTGGTGAGCCAATTTATGCAGAACCCTCATATATCTCACTGGGATGCAGTTCTTAGAATTGTAAGATATTTGAAGGGAGCTCTAGGCCGTGGGCTATTGTATAAACCAGGAGGAAAACTTGAAGTAGTTGGGTACACGAATGCAAATTGGGTGGGCTCTGTGTCTGATAGAAGATCTACTACAGGTTACTGCACATTTCTTGGAGGAAATCTTGTGACGTGGAAGAGTAAAAAACAGACGGTTGTGGCTAGAAGCAGTGCTGAAGCCGAGTACAGAGCCATGGCACACACTACATGTGAATTAGTGTGGTTGAGGAATCTCCTACAAGAAATCGGGTTCCACATGGATAAACCTATGAAGTTGTACTGTGACAATCAAGCTGCGCTCCATATCTCATCCAACCCTGTTTTTCATGAGAGAACAAAGCACATAGAGATTGATTGCCACTTTGTGAGGGAGAAGGTTCTTACTAGAGAGATAAGCATAGAACATGTAAGCTCAGGTGATCAGTGGGCAGATTTGTTTACAAAAGCCTTAAGCTCAGGGAGAGTGAACTATATATGTAACAAGCTGGGATTATATGATATATATTCTCCAGCTTGAGGGGGAGTGTTAGAGTTAGCCGAATAAAGGTAGATTAGTCATCTCACCTTGGTTAAGTTATGAGCTTATGTGGCAGTCTTATTAGAGGTTCTCTGTCCCATACTTATGTAGGGGCAGTTTAGTCCTTGTACATTTAATTAGAAGCCTAATCACTATTAAGAGGTCGACTGATAGGGTTTAGCTATCAAGTTCGACAGTTCTTTCATCTTCTTCTTCTTCTCTTCTCTTTCTTCTTCTCCTTACTGGTTCGGACTACTGTAGCTACAGTAGCTATAGTAAAAACAAAAGGGAATACAAGTGTACAAGAAATGGCCACGCTAGCCTTTAAAGAATGTAACTAACAGCCAACCACTAGAACAAACTAACTAACAAACTAGACAAGTGGAGAGGCGGATAAGGAAAGGAAGCTAGGAGGGGATTATCGATTTGGGAATACAACTCTCTCTCTCTCTCTCTCTCTCTCTCTCTCTCTCATTCAGGAGGCAGGCTCCCTCGAAAGAGTCCCTGAGTTAGGCAGCCCCTAACAAGTTGATATCAGAGCCAAGATGCCAAGCACAAGGTCATCCGCAATGGAGAACAGAGTCGACAACATGGAAGGAGAAATGCAAAGAATATCGGCTGACGTCAAAGAAATCAAAGAAAGCTTTGCATCTTTGCTTGAATGACTAACACAGGCACCACCTGCGCCGAATCAGGAAGAGCGCAGTGACACCAGTCATCGAAGTGGATCAAGAACAACAAGAATCGAGTTTCCCATCTTCGCAAGGGGAGATCCCACATCCTAGCTTCTGCGAACAGAAAGATACTTCGATTACCATGACACACAAGGACCTAATCGTGTTTCATTAGCTTCTGCACACCTGGAAGGAGAGGCGATCATCTGGTACCAGTGGTACCGGCGACAACACCCAAGATCCACATGGGCGGACTTCACCGATGCCTTAACCATGCGATTTGGAGTCTTGGCTTTTGAGAACTGTGATGAAAGCCTCGCTAAGCTACGACAGACCGGCTCCGTCCAAGATTATCAGATAGCGTTCAAAAGATTAGCTGTGTGCGTGCAAGGCTGGCCAGAAAACACGCTTGTCGGTAGTTTTATTGGTGGACTCAAGGAAGAATTGCGGCTGGAGGTAAAAGCCATGCAGCCCACCACCGTTCTCGAAGCAGCAGCATTAGCTCGACTACATGAAGACAAACTGAATCGGGCAAGAAAGATTAATCGACCTCTGGGAGCTGCAATTAGACCAGGTATACCGAACCCAGAACTAGGTATCTTGGGTAAACCGGAGCCCAGATCAGGAGTAGGAATCACAGGCAAGGACGCCAACTCTGGCTCAGGCCCCGACTCAGCCAAGAGGTTAACCTGGGCTGAGATGCAAGCCTGACGGGAAAAGGGCCTTTGTTATGCATGTGGAGACAAATTCGGGCCGGGCCATCCCTGTAATATCCCTCAAGTTTTCTTCCTTCAACCTGAAACCAAATATGTCAAGCAATCAACAGACACTGAAGAGCCAATGGACAACAAAGAATGGGGGCAATGGACAAAGGAATACCCGAAAGTATCTCTGCAAGCCTTGACCGGTCTTGCTTCTTCTCAAACTATGAGAGTAACCGGATTGGTACAAGGGCGCCATGTGTCGGTTCTAATAGACAGTGGCATCACTCTCAATTTCATTACCAAAACATTGGTCAAACAACTAGGGATTCCGGTCCAACCATGTACAGCCTTCTGGGTGCACGTAGCTAATGGGATGTGCGATAGTACGTGCGCAGAATTAAAGATGAAGATACAAGGACATGAGTTTGAGGTAGATCTGCACCCCCTAGAAATCAGTGGAGCAGATGTAGTTCTTGGAGTCCAATGGTTAAGGCAACTAGGGTCGGTGATATGTGATTGGGCCCGTCTCACCATGGATTTTCAAGTGGGCAGCTCTCAGGTGCATATTCAAGGGCAGCTGTCCAAGGGTCCAGGACCCATTAGTCTCGCCTCCCTAAGGAAACAGGCAGCAGACCCGGCCCACATCATATTAATGCAGATAGACTCCCATGGGAATGGCCCCATCCTAGCCCAAGGAAGCAGATCCGAAGAAGGCCGCACACAACTACAGCAGCTACTTCAGAAGTTCTCATTGATCTTCCAAGAACCTAAGGAACAGATTTCAGGTGGATACGCAAAGGGAATCACATCGAACCAGAGGCATTGGTGGAATGGTCAGGTCTCCCAATTGAGGATGCAACTTGGGAACCTTACTTGGATTTACAGAATAGATTTCCACATCTTGACCTTGAGGGCAAGGTCGCTTTCAAGGGAGGAGGGACTGTTGAGACACAAATAAAGGGAATACAAGTGTACAAGAAAAGGCCATGCCAGCCTTTAAAGAATGTAACTAACAGCCAACCACTAGAACAAACTAACTAACAAATTGGACAAGTGGAGAAGCGGGTATAACAGAATTGTAACAGCAGTATATAAATAAGGAAAGGAAGCTAGGAGGGGATTATCGATTTGGGAATACAATCTCTCTCTCTTTCTCTCACTCTCATTCAGGAGGCAGGCTCCCTCGAAAGAGTCCCTGAGTTAGGCAGTCCCTAACAAAAGTTCTGCGCTTGGGGGCTAGACAAGGTGTATACCTTGAAATGCACCTCACCTGTGTGCCCAGCCTTTCAAATCACTGATAAAATGATGTCTGTTTTCTCCCAGTTAAATGGACATCACGAATCTATGCTCATTTGTGCAAATTTACCTGCATACTTAGGTCTAGTTACAAATAAAGATACACGATTTTGTTAATTTTGAAGTTTCATCTGTAGGTTTTCTCACTTTTCTATAGGGTGGCAGTTGGGCAGGTTTGGGTGGATTAGATGTGGATTGAGGTGAAACCCACTCTAAACTCACACCCAATCAGCACCCACCCAAATCGCATGTTCTTTGCCTGCATTAAAAAAGTTATTTATTCTTTGATCATGAATTTTTTTCACTTCTTTGGATTGCCACACAGTTTGGGAAAGATGTCTAGCATGAAATTTACACTTAAAATTTAAGTGTCCAACATGGATAAAGCATCAAGTTTGGAGTGTCCATGCAACATAGACCAATGGGTACCCATTACCCAACCAAAAAAATTTAACGCCACCTGATGGGTGATTCAACCCATAATGAAACATACTAAGTGAAAACCCAAACCAGAAGCTTACTTAATGAGTGGGTTGAATAGACTGGGTAAGAAATTCCATTCCAATGCTACTAGGGAACTATATGAGGCCTGAGGGGCACAAATGTGGTTTAACATGTCATGAATTTGTTCTGTTTTTTGTTGTCCCATCATTAACACAAAATTGTATAGAAAAAATATTTGCTTATTTTGCTTATTAATCATGAATTACTAGATCCTATAGTCACTTTTCTAAAATAATTGCAATGACTTTAAAGTTGAGTTAATTCATCTTTTGCAGATACGTTTGAATCTCACAAACCAGACAGATAGGAAAATGGGACCTTTTGAAGTTTGGATGTCTAAAGGCAATTCCCATGAGCAGAAAGCTATTACTGTTAATGGTCTTCACAAAATGGTAAGGAATTTAATCACCAAGTTATGGCCTATATGTTATCAAATCAAATGCAACACCTATTTCAACAGTTGAATGGTCACAATTACTGCTTGTAATTTCATTTTAATTTTTTTCTTAGATTTACACAATTCATTAGATGTAGTACATGACAAGATAAGGTATTAGCTACAAGCCTACGACCTCAAACTGCATTTATATATAAAGCAGTCCTTTCTTCTGCCTTTTAAAACATGTAAACACTACAATCTTGTTTTGACATTAAGTTTATTGCATTAACACCCTTGTGCAGGTGCTACCACATGTGGAGGCATTTGAATCAACAGATTTCAATTTGGTGAGCTACAAATAGTTTTCACATTCTAAACCAGTACTTGGGAGTTGAAATTTAGAGTTTGCTCAAGTTACTGATAAAAGAAAGTGTTTTACTTTTCCGAAGGGAAAAATAGAGATGTGCTTTTCTATGTTTGGAGCTTGGGGCTTTTGAATACTTAGAGCATTAGGACTTAGATTTCAACCTGGTAAGGGGCTACAACTAGTTTTCAGATTCCAAACCAGTAGTTGGGAGTTGAAATTTAGTTTTGCTCAAGTTACTGATAAAAGAAAGTAATTTACTTTTTACTAAGGGAAAAACAGAGATATGCTTTTCTATGTTTAGAGCATGAGCCTGTTGAGAACTTACAGCATTAGAAATTAGGATTTAGACTGTGCAAGTGTATTTGTTGGGTGCTTGCATGTTTGTCTATGCACATTGATCACATTCTTTAAATAAGTTATCCTTCTCTCCTTGTTATGATATTTTCCCTTTATTGCAGAACTTGGTTGCTAGTAGACTTGGGGTTCAGAAAATCACAGGAATTGCAATGTTTGACATAAAAGAGAAGAAAATATATGATCCTTTGCCAGATCTGGAGGTTAGTGGTCTATAGTAATTTTATTGTGGAGTCCATTTTTTTCCAAAAACAGGAGGATAAATTGCCTGTAATGGTGTGCCAATTGCAATATGCTCCTTGGATTGGAAAGTGACAACAATTGTTCATTGTTCTAGGAAAGTTTTTGATCACGGATTTCATGTTGCAGATATTTGTTGATGCAGATTGATTTGTTGAAATTCTTGGTTCTCAGCTTGGAAGTATTGGTCTGTAGAGGCCATGATTCTCCTTGTCAGGGATTGATATTTGTCTTGTTTATTTTCTGGGAGATCTACTACAGAATTGATTCCTTCTCGTTGCAGGAAGTAGTGCTTTATGCTCAGATATGCATCACCCTCTTTGCAAGTGGTTCTTCCATGGATCACAAGATCCCCAGGACTCTGATCTGTAGAAGGACCTGAACTTTTTTTGAAGTTGACAGTTCAATTTTTCATTCCTGAAATTGTTTTGGGTCATCCACTGTAGTGCCCGGTTAGATTTTGAACTCACTTCTGTCTGAAAGCGCTCATAATTTCCTTGTAGTACTTCAGAAATCTTTACAATGAAACCATGTCAACTAAGATTTCTTAAATTTCATCTACAAAAGCTGTTTCTCTGGTGTTGCTGTATTAACTATGAACGTGCTATGCACCTAATAACCATTTTCATGTTAAATATACTGCAGGCTTCAAGCTGAAACCAGAGCTGATTATAATACTATTGTTATTTTTTAACACCCTGTCATTATATCGTCTAGAAAATAGATACAAAATATGAGAGAAATTATCATCTACTGATACAACCAAATTGAGTGGTCAACTGTCATACTCTATTCGCTTTAGTTTTTCTGCCAGAGTAAGATCCAAAAACACAAAGAAGTCTACGATCCAAAAAATTTGGGACTTCGATCAAGACCGCCCTCTTGCCCCGCCTTTTGGATGCCACAAAAGGACCACATCTGAGTTGTCAAGGCGTCACCTATGATGCCTTGGCAACTAGGCGCCCTTGGCTGGTTGTCTTGCCCAAATCAATTAAGTGCCCATCTAGGTGACTAGGTACCCGCTGAGGTGATTAAGTGGCTGCTTAGGTGGCAAAAATGACAAGGTAAGCTCCTTATTGTAATATCCTTTGTATTATTGTGTCTTATTAATATATGTGTCAATACATTCTATTATATATTATATATCATTTATACTTGGTTATAATGTTTTTCCATTGAAATTTAAAACATTAAAAAGTTTCGGAGAGATGAAAAGAAAGAAAGAAGGAAAGGAAATAATAGAAGTTTAGAGAGATTTGTTTTTTTTTTTTCTATTTTACTTTCTATCTTGAATTTTTATCATATATTTAAAAGATTTTTATGTTTTAGGTATGATGATTTCTCACATTTTTAGAAGAAATTTAAAATTTTTAATAAAGAAAATTATTATTTTTCAATTAACATGTATACTAAATTGTATATATAACTAGGGAACTACCTCAAAGTTAGTTTTTTATATCATAAGATTCTTATGGCCTAAGCATCGCCTTGACAACTATAGACCGCACTACTATAACTTTACCCACTTGTACCTGCTTGTCATATCTCAAACGTGGTGCCATCACAAATCATAATTCAGAAGTTGTGTCTATAACCTGGGAATACCCTTGACGAAAGTTGGCAATACATACCTGGGAGGGGTGGACCTAACCTTTGGCATTTTTTCAATGGCCACTAGAAGAAGTGCTCACGTTCTCATGCTTGTCAGCCCAAGATTTGAAATATGTACTTGGAAGAAAATAAAGAGTTGTGCTATAGCTATTAAGCCCCAAAATGGGAGTGAATACCTCCAAATCTTATATATTACATTATTTCTTCCAGTTTGATGTTTAACAAATCAAATACCCAATCCAACCCTCCAGCTTTCAGTACATTGCTCTGGGTCATACACCCTTGACTCATTGACAGGATCAAAAGGTTCGCTAGTTCAACCAGATGGATTACCAGGTCTGGTTGAGTTCACATTTAAGTTTTAGGGGTGAATACCTCTATATGTGCTTGATGACAGGGAAAGGGAAAAGAACATGGTTATTTGTGTCTAATTTCTAAGCCTAACTTGTTCTAGGGTAAATTATAGATAGGTACCCTGTACTTTGGGGGTAGTGACAGATATGTATCATGAACTTTCAATTGCAATGCTTGAATACCTTGAACTCTCAAAAATAGACACTTGGGTCCATCCATTAGTTAAACATTGCATAATGTCAAAAATGCCCTTCTTGTGTATTTTTGAGATTATTCTATGGAGTAAAATCATCACTTGAAAATTTTGAATATATTATTTGCTGTCCATGTGAGAACGTCACCATGGGGAGACATCAGTTACTTGAGAATGATACTAGAAATACACAATAAGGGTATTTTTTACATTATGTAATGTTTAACTGATGGAATATTAATGGATGGATTTATGTGTCTATTTTTGAAAGTTCAGGGTAATCAAGTGTTGTAATTGAAAGTTCAGGATACCTATCTGTAATTTACCCTTAGGTTTAAATTAAAAAAAAAAAAAGCTACAAATTATCAATCCGGGGCTTCTCTTGAAATAAGTCATGAAAAGCTTTGAAATGTCCTAGGCCCTTTCTCAATTTCATTTGACAAAGTCTATGCATCACACTCCAATTAGTTATTTTGTAAAAAGTAGTTGCTATTACAAATCAAACCTGAATCTCTTAAATCAAATAAAAAGATCAACCTAAGTTTACTACGTGGCTAGTGGGTTCCGAACAAAACACCTAGGTAATAATTGCCATGTAATCAATACAGGATGGCCGTTAACTATTTATATTATGTATACACGTCCAAGTAGGCAATTATAAATCTACAGTTGTAATTTTTTTTCCTACAAGAGATGCATTATTTTAAGAGATTCCTGTATTTTGAATACACATACTAACATTATCATCATTTAAGCCTTATCCCAATTATATGGGAACAGCTACAAAGAGTTTTGTCTTGCCATTTCATTTTGTATACATACATACATAGTTTTCGAGCTGTTATTGACCCAAATGGTTGGGTAATTTGGCCTGGAAATTGTCCAGGCAATCAGTTCTATTTCACCCTTAACCCAATTTTGCCAAAAACAGTTGATTTAATCTGTCGTCTTCAATCCAGACAATGGCCATACCAGTGGCCAAAGCGGTTATGAATCCGGATCAATTTTTAATACATTGGGTATATGCATATAGAAAAGGCCATATAATGAAATGATCATCTTTTATTTTGGCAAAATAAATCTGAACAATTTAACTTCGTGACATTTAACAAAAAATGATATTGACTCTTTTCCATGCTTGGAAAACAAGAACTTTCATTTGTTTAATGCTCATTCAAAAAGACAATAACCTAAGGTAGTCAAAGTTTGACCTTTGAATCGACTGTAACATTAAAAAGATATGTTATGCGAAAAACCTCTTACCAATCAACTGGAATCATAAACGTAATAACCCATCAGGTGTTATTTATCAAAATTCATGAATAAATTCTGATTATCAAAACTATTAAATAGATCCTATATCTTTCCCATATCAAAGATTTTCCAATTTTAAAAAATAATCTTCTCTGTTGGAGTCCAAATCGGTTAGTCTTGATTATAATGATTTACAGTTATGTTAAGTGCTATATATATATATATAATTCATGTTGCCAAGTCATATAGTTGAGGTAAGGCTTTGATGATATGATGATGACATTTTATTAGAAAATAGAATGACTTCCATCACCCCCTCCCTCACGAAAGGGAAAAAAATAGTGATTCTTAAAATATTGAGATCACTTTGACACCAAAGCCTTGACACACATTATTAGAGCTATCAATGGACCGGATATTGGTCCAATTTGATTCAATTCACTATGAATCCATTACAGATGGATAGGTCCAATTCAATCCGATGAACACTTTGGCCCATTTTAGACTGGTCCAAATCATCTGAACCATCAAAACTGATCAAATTGGTTTTAGCTCAAGTTGGGTGTAACCCAAAATTGGTCCATCGACACCTGTAAGTCTTATCTTATGTCAATGGAGTAGATATTGGTTCAACCCAACCTAATTCAATATAAATTCATTTAATAAGGAGAATGCCAAAAATGGGCCTTAAGACTGTGTATTAGAAATCGATCTAAGTTGTTCGAGTTCTGTTTCCATTTCAATTCTGCAAAAATAAAAATGACTAGCCCTCACTCCTGGAGGAATTTGAATTCCACTAAAAGGAAAAATTGATCGGTATTTTCAATCCATTGTTGACCTAGGCCGTTAGTGCGTTGAACCATCCAATGCACTGAGTCACCCAATCACAATGATGGGTTGGTCCAACCCATAACCCACTGTGGTCGTAAAAAATCATTGATTAGGTCAAAGACAAGAACCCATCAACCCGAATGATTATGCCATCAAACCGGTTGATTCAGTTAAGTTATATTTGTTATTATTGCCATTTCAGGCTCAAACGCTAGAGAGGCAATGGCATTTCATGTCAAAACACCAACACAGACATTTCGACATGGAACCTGTTTGGTACTTATTGCTGATTAGACATTAAATAAATGGTTTGAGCAGTATTGTGTTTGGTCCAAAACGTCTATATGAATTGTTTATAATTATATTCAATGCGACTCCACCCTACTATACTAATGATTCTCATCCAACTGATCTGATCTGACTCACGAAAAAAAAAAAAAATTCCCGGACCAAACCGATCTGATTCAATCCGACTTTGTTGGTTTTCAAAGTCAATCAGTCGGCTTTGGTTTGAAAAACTTTAGAGCCCAATTATTCGGTTCGGTTTCAAGTTATGCTTTTATAAATCAAATTGAAACCGATTTGACCAACGTAAGTATAAAAACCTCAAAAACCTATCGTCTTGCCCATTCTTCTCTTTTGCTCTGTATACAATTTTGTCTTTATATGCGTCATTTGTAAAAAAAAACCAGTCAATTTTTCTTTTGTTATTTGAATAAGGTGCTAATCAGCTCAATCTTCTCTCCAATCCCATAACAGAGGATTTAAATCAGCAAATCCCATTTTCAAGTTCTTTTTGTTTTTTTTTTTTAACTTAATAGAAGACAAGAAAAGAAATTCTTATAATACTATAAACCTTGCACGTGTTTCTATAAACAATGAAGAAGTATAGACCACATGTGCTACCCCCTGTCTTATGTAGCACCCACTCTTTTATACCAGAATAAAAAATAGAGTTAGACCACAAAATGTCATAGAATTACTTAAACAATGACCAGTCCCCATATAAAATATCAAACCAATCCGACTCTGATAGTTGAACGTGATTCATTAGAACCAGAAGGTTTTGATGTTGTTGATTGTGCAGCAAAGGATGATGCTGCAGACATGGTGACATTGCTTGCTCCCTGGATTATTAATCCAACATCTCCGGCTGCAGATGAGTCAGAGGAGTTGGAGGAGCCTAGCTCATAGATGGAGAGATTTTCAAGTGCATCACTTGTGAGGTTGAAGTGCTAGATTCTTGAATATTGTCGGGAACTGTGGTTTTAGGATTTAATAAACCTCTATGCAAACACAAATAACCTTCAATGCCATTAACATGGGCGGAGCCAGGCCCAAGGGGCGGCGGAGGGGAGCCATGGTCCCCCCTATGCCTTTAAAATTCCCTTTAAATTTGTTTAAGTTTTCACTTGTATTTTATCCCCTTTACTCATGTTTCCTAAATTTTGGCCCCCCTATCCATGTTTTCTATGTTTTGGCCCCCCTCAATAAAAATCCTAGCTCCGCCCTGGTCATTAACAATAGAAGAAATTTGCATGTCAAGAGCATCTGATAAGCATGGCTAGTGTTCCTTGGTGTTGCTAATGTCAGAAACTATTGGATAAGCAACTGGTGGGCATGGATAAGATGAGAAGTTACTAAATTGAGAAACCATTGGGTCTGCAACTGGTAGGCTTGGATAAGATGAGAAGTTACTAAATTGAGAAACCATTAGGTACGCAACTGGTGGGCATGGATAAGATGAGCAATTACTAATTTGAGAAGCCATTGGGTTAGCAACTGGTCGCAGTTTTGGCTACCCATTATATTGTAACTATCTGGGTTTTTTATTAGAATGATAAGGTAATTTTTCGGTCTTAGTGATCTTGCAGAGTATCCATTGATAAAACTGTTATAAACCAAAAACTAGTATTAGAATAAGATGTAGAGAGAAAGAACAAATGAAACTACACAATAAGAAAAAAAATCAAGTAATCAAGTAGTTACAGACTAAAAAAACCCAGTATTAGAATAAGATGTACAAAAGTAACATTTTAAGGAACAAATGAAACAACACAATAAGAAAATGAAAACAAGTAAGAAGTAACGAAAACCTGTTTAGCCTGTCTAGGACGATTCAAAAGTGAAAACTCATGCATAATCCAATCTGTCTTTGAAGCATCTTTGCAAGATCGACCGCCTTCCTTTCTGTACTAATAATACACTAAACTTTTGGTGAGACCCACTAACTTTCCCCTATCATCCTTAACATAGGAGTCCCCAGAACTAGCCTTCCATAATTCATCACAGGCTCGACGATCGAGCCCACATCCATTCACGCACTTCCTTTTCAATGAAACAAAGAAATGCAGAGCTTCATGTCACTTTTTACCTTCTTGGTTCACACCGGCCATTACCAGTTTATCAGCTCTAGGAAGATTCTATGACTTTGCATCATAGACATTCGTAAGCATCGATGACACCTGAAGGGATGCTTCCACCGAAAACCTTATTCAAATAACACACTATGAGCTCCTGCACTGATGGCAAGAAACTAAATCCCACAAGAAGACTGCGTACACCTAAACTGATGTTCGTCATTCTTGAAGTAGTGAAAGACACCCAATTCAATACTAGATAGGTGTGAACTTTTAGGAGACCCTTTTACCCTCTCTTTTATTACATCCCAAAATACAAGTTTTGAACTTTATGGTAAATGCTTTACCGTTAGCCTTCAACTCTCATTCATCTCTCTTAAAACAAATTAAAAACGGAAGAAGATAGAAAAAGTCCAAAATAGTGTTGAAGATGTAAAAAGAGAGAGGGCAAAATGGTCTAGTAAAAGTTCAAAATTCACAAAATGCTAACAACGAAAATAGACCATTGGAATTGGAAGTATAGGGTAGTTCTTTGTTGTAAAAGAAAATTCATGGAATTAAGTATTAGTATGCCCATAGTACAAAAGTTGGTCTTTCTATTTTACTTTGGGCTAGACAAAACTAAGCCTAGAAGTAATGGTCATAGGCCCAACCCTACAAATTTTTGGGCTTTGACGTGGGCCTAGGCCTCGATAAAGTCCAAAATTGGAAATTTGTCAATTTACCAGTTATTTTTGCTCCAATCCAACCTACAATTTTTTTTGTATGTTTTGGCTTAGGGATGGCAATGAGGTGGGGAAGGGACAGAGCCACTCTCTATCCCCATCCTTGTCCCTGTCCCCGCCAACAGGGGCAAGGTTATCCCCATCCTCATCCCTGCGTGGATCTCCACTCCCCATGTTTTTTTTTTATGATGTCACATTTGTTTTTTTTTTCTTTCATTTAAAAATAGATATAAATAATTACAAAGTTACAATACTATTAAAATAGATTCAAATATATCAAAGAATATTCAATCATAATTTTTTTAAATATTAATATACATACATACATACATACATATATACATAGCGGAGATCCCCATGGGCAAAATCATCCCCATCATTTGTGGGGGTCCTTGGCCCCCAAACATTTTGTTAAAACCATTATTTATATGGTTAGTAATTGGAGGAATGGTCAGAAATGTAGTAAAGTGGGTTCTTGCCAAAAAAAGGGTAAAATACAAAAAAAAAACTCCCCTAGGTTTTTTGACAATCATATAAACCTCCCTTGTATTTTGACTTATAACAAAAATCTCTCTTGTTGTTTTGGAAAAATATGCAGTTACCCCCTTTTCTTATATATTTCAAACAAAATACGCTAAAATAAAACATTTATTTTTTTCAGAATACCATATTTACCTTTTGGCCTATTCATTCAAAGAACACCTTGCCCTAGTGTCTTGGTAGTGCCCATTATCATTCGATGTAATGATTAGGTTTTTATAGGGAACCCTAAGCATCAACAGTCATCAACGACACCCAAAACTAACCAGACTTCATTAAAGGAAAAGCTTAAGGAAACATTTGGATCCCTTTTTTACATGGTTCTAAAAAGAGGTGAGCTAAGTCAACGGAGCTGGCATTACTATTTATAAAAGAGTTTTTTTACATACAAGATTTTAATATTTTCAGAAAAGGAAAGAAGTTCAAAAATATGATCATATAATGCTTGTTAGTCCCACGGTATGTTCTTGTTTGTCCCTTTGAACTTCATTAAAACTGCCTTGGCATCTGAGAACAAAAAAACTGTCTTTACACTCATACAAAAAAAAAAAAAAAAAAAACTTTCATAGTCTTCTAATCACTGCATAGAGTTCAGCTGTTGTTGGGGATCTTGCCAAATATGGTTCTCCTTCTGCAATGGTAAAAAATGGGAGTACATAACCTAGGGTAATCGATAAATGCGGCATAAGTAAAATGCTGGAGGTTCTTTAACTATTATTGTTAAGATTATTCTAAAGGAAACCCAAATTTGATAGGAACTTGTGAAAAGTTTGATTGCCCCATTAGATGTCATTTATAGTTCTAGACCGACTGAATGGAAATAGGTCCCTTGATCACAAAAAATTGAAAGGAAAAGAAAAAACATGATCACGTTCTTGGTTTTTCAGGTGTTCAAAGTTTGATTTGGGTCATGCCATTTAATGAGAATAATGGTGCTCAAGGGGAAGCCAACGTTGAGCATTCATATTAAAGTTGAAACAAGTTTGATAATGGTAAAATAAAGGGAAGAAAGAAGAAAGGGGGGGGGGGGTGTTGAGGGAGAGAAAAGATGGGAGGAATAAGCAGGTTCAAGTTGGAAGTTCCACTAAAATGTTAAGCATCACTCTCTAGTAGATTCAACCTTCATGGCCCATTTCTGTCTAGACCTTGCCTCCTCTATTCCCCATCTCATCTTCTTATTTAACTTGCTTCTCTCAAAAGAAAATTCCCCGTCTCATCCCCACACCATTAGGGTCAAGCTTGGGCCCAATAATTCAATTCCAATCCGAATCTGACAGACATACATACATACATACATACAAGTTAAATGGTATATATAATTAGGAAACTAACCAAAAAGTAAGTTTCTTTTATCATAAAATTCTTATTGCCTAATCATCCCCTAGATGCCTTAGACAATTATGGACCTTGTTAGTAGTATAGCTTTACCCACTTATTTCTCAAACGTTGTGCTGTCATAAATCATAATTGGGAGTTCAAATTTGTGTCTATAAGCTGGGAATACCAATTGACCAAAGTTGGCAATACATACTTGGGAGGGGTGGACTGAATAAGGACCTAACCTTTGTCATTTTTTCAATGGCCACTATAAGAGATGCTCACGTTCTCATACTTATCAGCCAAGATTTCAAACATGTAATTAAAAGAAAATATATTTTTTTTTATTTATAAAACGGAGGGGGCTACACAAGATTTCAAACATCATAGAAGCAAATGAAAGCTAAATCCCACAAAAGATCATTAAGAGATAAAAGATCGATCACTAACTACCTAATGTATTAATCAATCTGCCACTTGATTAGCGTCACGATAAACATGACGGTACCTGATACTATGATAAAAAGTTGTGCTATGGCTATTAAGCCTCAAAGTTGTTCTTTTGATGATACTACAATGAAAATATGGTAAAAAAAAAAAAAAAAAAATCAACCTGGAGATTCATGTTTTGGCCAACAACTGCCATGGTATCAAGGCTTCAAAACAGAATTTTGTTGTTCATAAGATTTTGGTTTGATATGTAACAAATCAAATACCCCACCCTCCAGCTTTCAGCACAACTCATGATTCATTGACCGGATTGAAAGGTTCGCCGGTTCAACCAGATGGATTACCAAGTCTGGTTGAGTATCACACTCCAACTAGTTCTTTTGGCCGCGTTTGTTTGAGGTGAAAACTCAAACTGGTGTAAAGTTTATATCCCGGTTCGAGTTTGCATCTATTTGTTTGAGGTGTTGGCTTACACCATTAACCAGCGTGGAATTCCACCGTGCCCAAGTTTTACATTGATATCCTGTGGAAATTTATCATCAATAAAATCGATGTAAAATTCCATCATCGTCCCCATCAGTGTAAAACTCCCTCCTCAGACCTCCTCTAGCCGTTGCAACGTTCAAACATTCACTGCTATTGTTCTCTATCGGCGATAATGCAAGTACAGTTTTCTACCATTTTTTTTTATCTGGAGGAGTAGATATGAGGAACGAATGCATCAGTCTCATATCTACACCATTTTGTTCCCATCTGATGAACAAATCTGAGGAAGGGATGCATTGTTCTCAGATCTGCCCCCATTTTTTCCTCCTTTCTCATGGATCTAAGGAACGAATGCATCGTTCTCAGATATCCCCCCATTTTTCTTCCTTTTTCAATGATATGAGGAACAGATGCATCCTTCTCAGATCCGCCCCCATCATTCTCATCAGTTTTTTATTTCTCACCATATTTTTGCTTTGACAATGGTCCTATATATTCATTGTCCTCAACATTCCGAAGCACCAAACTATGGCGGCAATTAGAGCTTGGTTTTTTTCTTCTTCTCTGATTCCCTTATCTTCCTCCTATTCTCTCCACTTTCCTTTCCATCTTCCTTCTCGCCGCCGAGCCATTACTCATTGCCTTCTTCAGCGAAAGTAGGGGAGTTGCAGCGGCAAGTCCCTCCTCTTTGTTCTCACTTGAATCTAGTAAAAACCCATGGTTTTCGGTTCCTTTTTTCCTTTCCTCTATTTCTTGCAGCATCCCACCATTTCTACCATTCTAGTCGTTGGTCGACCACCCTAAACTGTCTCACTCTACCGCGTGGAACAGAGTCCAAGAGACTTCAATGTTAAATTTTAAACAATTATAATTTAAATTTTAAATATTAATCAAGCATATATGCAGAAGTGACAATCCATCACCATCACCTGGGCATTATTTATTAGTAGAGTTTTACCTTGTTGGGGGTGTTATCCAAACACTCGCAAAAAAGCAACGCTTAATTTACTTCAATCTCCTAAACGTGACCAATGTATCCGATTCCCATTTTACACTCACATCAAACCACATGGTATTATTATTTTCTTCGGTGCAAATTTACTTTTACAACTCAAACAAACGTAACCTTTGTCAAAAATAATTAGTTGTTAATTCCAAATCAAACACGAATCTCTTTAATCAAATAAAAAGATCATTTATCTTATGCCTTGCTGTGCATCTGATTGAGCTCTTGGAGGATTTCTTTTTTTTTTTTTTTTTTATGGTTCTTTCAAAGATGGAGGGGTTGTAAGAATAAATTAAGGGGAGCAAATCAATCCTTAGTCTTGCAGAATCATACCAATACCATTCATGTACGAAGAACAAGAAGCCATGTTGCACCCCAAAAGAATATCATACTGCAGTTATCAAGGAGGTTTAAACGTACATACCTGTTTCCATCCCAGTAATAGAAACCCTTGCAGAATGAGTGATGAATCAATGGTAGGTTGATTGTGATTTTCCTCAGTTAAATCTTCATTCTTCCTTAGGTTTTCTCAGTTCTTGACTCTAATGGGGTAGAGCAAGAGGGCGGCTAGATGATTTAACATATTGGGAATCATAACCTAGGAGCCTTTATATTTTGACCTAATAGGATCCCATTAAGCCTATGTGGGCCAAAATGTGATATCCACTCATTAAGCCCCATACCCTTTTGTTTTGAAGTCTACGGGCTTTGTCTAAATGAATCACTTGATTTAGCCCACTTACAAGATAACCCATCAATGCAATTTTTTCACTGAATATGTAAGCCCACTTAACAGAGATTAAAACCTAACAATCTTCCACTTGGGCTACATATGAGAACTAAAACAATTATATTGAAAGGATTCCTTATGTGTACACTTCTTATGCTAATTTCTTTATACTTCTCCTTAGTTTCAATCTGGTCCATCTCCTGTACTAATATGAGACCATGACGGCTTTCACCACATATATGCGTGACTAAACCTTTCATGCTCACCATATCAATGCATCCAATGACATAGATCAAGTATGGATGAGTGGCATGGAAATTACATGCAATGTGATCTCAAAACATGCCTATTTCCAACTGGTTCAACTTTATTCTTTAGAGAGATCAATCAAAAATCATAAACATATTCAGAGATGTAGATGATGGAAAGAGTCATAAACTTTATTATGTGTAAATGTAGACATGCAAACATGCTTTAATCCATAGTACATCCAAGAGCAAAAGAAAAGAAAAATCCCACTAAATCAAGGTATCATAAAACATGCCTACACCCATATAAGCTAGTGTGCTCATGAAAGGCCTTAGGTGGCAATCCCTTGGTCAACGGATCCGTTATCATGGAGTTTGTCCCTATATGCTCTATGCAAGTCTGATCACTCTGAACTCTTACCTTAACAGATAGAAACTTGATATCAATATGTTTCGACTTCACAAAATTTATGTTGTTGTTGGAATACAAAACTATAGATTTATTGTCACACAATAACTTTAATGGCCTTTCAATGCCATTAACCACTCGCAGCCCCGTGACAAAGTTACGCAACCATATCCCATGATTGAATGCCTCAAAGCAAGCTATGAACTCTGCTGCCATAGTTGAAGGGGCTATGAGCGTCTGTTTGGCACTTTTCCAAGATATAGCTTCTCCATCTAACATGAAAACATAGCCCAAAGTGGATTGTTTGCTGTCTTGGCATCCCGCAAAATTAGAATCAGAATACCCAATGATCTCCAAATTTTCTGATTTCCTGTAGATTAACATGAAGTCCTTTGTTCTCTGTAAATACCGCATGACCCCTTTGGCTGCTTTCCAATGATCCAGTCCTGGGTTACTCAAATATCTGCTCAACAGTCCCACTATAAATGCTATATCGGGACAGGTACAAACTTGAACATACATTAGACTTCCTATAGCCGAGGCATTGGGATCCTTTTGCATCTCCTTTATTTCAATGTCTGTTTTGGGGCACTGACTGAGACTGAACTTGTCTCCTTTAGCCACATGCATATCACCCATCGAACAACTTTTCATGCCGAATCTGCTTAGCACCTTTTCGATATAGCCCTTTTGTGACAATCCAAGAACGCCTCGAGAGCGATCTCGTAGTATTTGTATGCCTAGCACAAAAGAGGCATCCCCAAGATCTTTCATCTCAAAATTCTTAGTGAGAAATTTCTTGGTTTCGTGCAGCAAGCCTATATCGTTACTCGCTAGTAGTATGTCATCGACATATAGTACCAGGAAGATAAACCTTCTCCCACTGAACTTGTGGTATACACATTCATCAACCACATTTACCTCAAAACCATATGAGGTAATCACTTGATGAAATTTGTGATACCATCGACAAGAAGCCTGTTTGATACCATAGATGGATTTCTTTAATTTGCAGACCATGGATTCAAAGTCTTCTGGTTGAACTATATAAATCATTTCATCAATGTCTCAGTTGAGAAACACTGTCTTTACATCCATCTGATGTAGCTCTAAATCAAAATGAGCTACAAGTGCCATTATTGTCCTAAAGGATTCCCTCGAAGAAACCGGAGAAAATGTCTCTTTATAATCAATGCCTTCCCTTTGAGTGAAACCTTTGGTGACTAAATGAGCCTTATATCTTTCGACATTGTCTTTTGAATCCCTTTTGGTTTTAAATATCCATTTGCAACCAATGGGTTTCGAGCCTTCAAGCAATTCGACAAGATCCCAAACGTCATTGTCTTTCATGGATTTCATCTCTTCTTGCATGGCATTGATCCAACGTTGAGAATTAGAACTTTGAAGGGCTTCGTGAAGGGTGATTGAATCATCTTCCGCTAAGCCTACCGAGTCTTCTTGTTCTAGGAGGAACACGATATAGTCATCTGGAATCACACTTCTCCTTTGTCTGTTGGATCTCCTCAATGGCACTTCTTGAGGTTGTTGAGTTTGCTCCATGGAAGGAACTTCATTGTTGTCTTGAACTGGAATCGCTTCATAAACAGTGTCAGAAATTGTTGTCTGATCACTGGCGTTAATAATATCTCTTCTTGCAAGACAATTGTTTCATCAAAAGAGACGTTCCTTAATTCTTCCCCTCCAAACTCAACATCTTCAAGAAATCTCACATTTCCCGTTTCAAAGAAGGAGTGGGTGGTGGGATCATAGAACTTGAACCCTCGAGAACATTCCACGTATCCAACAAAGTAACAACTAACTGTCCTAGAGTCCAATTTCCTTTCATTGGGCCTATAAGGTCTCGCTTCAACTGGACATCCCTAAATGTATAGGTGCCTTATGCTGGGCTTTTTCTCAGTCCACAACTCATATGGGGTTTCAGTTACTGCTTTGCTAGGTACTCTATTAAGGATATACACTACAGTTTTTAATGCTTCTCCCCAAAGTGTTTCAGGTAAAGAAGAATGACTAATCATGCTCCTCACCATATCCTTAAGTGTCATGTTTCGTCTTTCAGCAACACCATTCATGCTGGGTGTACCCGACATGGTGTACTGTGGGACGATACCACATTCCTTTAGGAAGTTAGCAAAGGGTCCTAGACGTTGCTCTCCTGATCCATCATATCTACCATAGTTAATTTTCTTACCAAGTTGAAGTTCAACTTTAGCTTTATAAGACTTGAAAACATCCAGGGATTGAGACTTCTCACTTATTAAATATAGGTACCCATACCGTGAATAGTCATTTATGAACATGATGAAGTACTGCTGGCCATTCCATGCAGGCGTAGGGAATGGCCCACAGATGTTCGTATGTATCAATTCTAAGACTTCCGTACATCTATTGGCACATAATTTCTTTGTGTTTGCCAATTTTCCCTTAATACACTCAATACAGACTTTGAAGTTCGTTAAATCAAGGGAATCAAGAATTTCGTCGACACAAGCTTCTGAATTCTCTGTTTAGAGATGTGGCCTAAGCGCTTATGCCATAAGGAAGTAGAATTCTCGGTTAATTTACACTTTGCACCTTTAGTACTTGCATGCAGGATTGCATTGTGGGAAGCAATAGTTTCTAACATATAAAGACGATCAATTAAAACACCGGCACCAATAACGTTTGAATTTAGAGAAATACTAATGTTATTATTTCCAAAACCACAAAAGTAACCAGATTTGTCTAAATAGGAAATAGAAATTAAGTTTCGTTTAAATGACAGAGCTACAAACGTCTCAAATAAATTCAAATAACAACCGGTTTTTAAAATCAATCTAAAATGTCCTACAACTTCCACAGGAATTTTATTGCCATCGCCTACATAGATGAATCTTTCTGCATCAGTTGGCGGCCGGCTCCAGATGCAACCCTGCATAGACACACTTATGTGAATAGTAGCGCCAGAATCTATCCACCAAGTGTCTATAGGTATAGAAGCTAAATTAGCCTCAGAACAAACTAAAGTGAGAAACATACTCTTCTTTATGCGCCAAACGACGTATTTGGGACACTCTTTCTTCATGTGTCCACCTTTCTTGTAGAAAAAACAGGTAAATCCATCACCTTGCTTCTTCGCCTTTTTCTGCGTGGGTGTTCCTTTTGCAATATCCTTAGTCCTCTTCTTTTTATTATTCTGAGAGGTTTATGCTAAGTGAGCACTTTCTGTCTTTTCTATCTGGATTCTTTCTTCTTCTTGCACACATTGAGAAATGAGCTCATCAAGAGTCTATTTTTCCTTTTGAGTATTATAACTCACCTTAAATTGACTGAATTGTGTAGGAAGAGAAATGAGAACTAAATGCACGAGCAAATCATCATTTATCTCTAACTTTAGTGCTTTTAATTTACCAGCAAGATTCGATATTTCCAATATATACTCCCTTATATTTCCCTTTCCCTTGTACCTCATAGAAATTAGAGTAGCTAAAAGGTTGCTAGTCTTCGCTTTTTCATTCATGGCAAAATACTGTTGTATCGCCACAAGGGATTCCTTAGCATTATTGCTCTCAGAAATAGAACCCCAAAACGCTTCTGGTATGGAACGTTTCATAATCATCAGACTCATGCGATTAGAACGATCCCATTTCTCAACTTTGGCCTCATTGGAATTGTCCTCAGCCGGGATGGGTCACTCCATCCTTAACGCAAGGTCTAAATCCATGTAGCCGAGAATGATTTTCACATTCTCTTTCGCATGAGAATGGCACTGATTTGAGCAGAAACATTATTTGCAGTTGCTGAAATTGAACAGAGAACAAAAACAACATATAATCAATAATAATATAAATTACAAAGGCAAGATACCCAGCACAACTTGACATTTAGTGTTTGCACAGAAACATCAATTGTAAATGGTATTCTCAATGCAACAATCAAAATTGATAATAAATCCTATCAAACAATAGCCTTTCTTTGGACCAACTACTATTCACATGGATAATAGTTTTACAATATCAATATTCATCATTGCATGTGTGTTCACTGCCCGACCAAACATCAACCTTCCTTTGGGCCGATCAATGTCCGCATGGACAATGAACAAACAAAATCTTCATATTTCAAATCATCGCATGTGTGTTCACTACCCGACCAAACATCAACCTTCCTATGGGCCGATCAATGTCCGCATGGACAAAGAACACACAAAATCTTTATATTTCAAATCAAATTAATTTTACACTGCAGAGGCTACTTTGGTAACATGCTGCTTCAATCAATTTAATTTGAAAAGGAAAAAGTATTCATCCAAAACTGTATTCATCGCATGCATGACAAAGTCAAAAAGGTTCAAGGTTACTTCCATGCAAAAGGAGAAAAGAACTAACATATGCAAATTGCTTACGTGCATGCAAATCACGATTCCAAATTTTTTTTAGTCGGTTTTGTAGACGCATCAAATCACTGATGCGAATTCATTCTTGGGTTCCAGAGGCGCATCGCAACATTGATGCATCGTTTTTTTTTTGAGAGGCATCACAAGGAAAGACGCAACACCGATGCGTCTTCTGTTTTTTTTTTTTTTGCTTTCAGAGACGCATCGCAACAGCATTGAATCATCATCACGATGTGTCTTTGTTCGACTGAAAGCAAAACTGAATCATCAATGCGTCTTTCTTTTTTTTTGGTCGACCGAAAACCGAAACCGCATTGAATCATCATGAACAATGAAACCGAATCATCAATGCATCCCTCCCTTCGACTGAAACCAAAACTGCATTGAATCATCAATGCGTCTTTTTTTTTTGGTTGACACAACCTTGCTTCATGGCTGTTCAACAAGCACACACAACCGAATGAATGTATCTATCGATCGAAAGGCAACCACAGTGAAATCGATTCAGAAAGAAAAACGACAATCCTAATAACCGAACATGATATAAGGCTCTGATACCACTTGTAAGAATAAATAAATGGGAGCAAATCAATCCTTAGCCTTGTAGAATCATACCAATACCATTCATGTACGAAGAACAAGAAACCATGTTGCACCCCAAAGAATATCAGGCTGCAGTTATCAAGGAGGTTTAAACATACATACCTGTTTCCATCGCAGTAGTAGAAACCCTTGCGGAATGAGTGATGAATCAATGGTAGGTCGGCTATGGTTTTCCTCTGTTAAATTTTCATTCTTCCTTAGGTTTTCTCAGCTCTGGACACTAATGGAGTAGAGCAAGAGGGCGGCTAGATGATTTAACATATCGGGAACCATAACCTAGGAACCTTTATATTTTGACCTAATAGGATCCCATTAAGCCTATATGGGTCAAAATGTGATATCCACTCATTAAACCCCATACCCTTTTGTTTTAAAGTCTACGGGCTTTGCCTAAATGAATCACTTGATTTATCCCACTTACAAGATAACCCATCAATGCAATTATTTCACTGAATATATAAGCCCACTTAACAGATATTAAAACCTATAAGGGCGTCATTGCGGCAATTATAGGGGCTACGTTTTATGAGGGCATCCGTGGTGCTCATTCTTTCCATGGAGATATGCTGAAATCAGGGGACGCAAAGGCATTGGCTAATTGATGAAACAAATGCACTCGACTAGTTGGCGAAACAAATATCAAGAACTAAATCACAGACTGAGATTGGTCCATTGACTTGGACCGGTTGAACTAGTGACTCATCTAAGAGGGAACAACTGTTTGCTTTCGGGTCGGGTTTTAAAAGGATTGGTTTTGACAATATGGGCCCACCTACATTGCTGTCAAGGTCGATCTGTTTGATGCTGCATCACCCACAGATTAGATAGGCCGAAAAAGAAAAGCCCATTGTCCTTCTCATCAATATATTGGGTCTATTATATACCCATTTGACTTTTGCTTTTTAGTGATTAAGTTATTAAGTTGGGTTGGTTATTACGCATCTATACCTTCAATATTTTATTCCATAATTATTTTATTCATTAAAAGACAAAATAATCAGCCATTCAATTCAGCTGCTTCAGCTATTATCAAACAGCTCAAATCGCTCAACAGGTTGATTCTGGTTGTTGGGCATTAGGTAGGTTTTGTTGTTTTGAATAAAGTACTTTTTTATCAGACGCATCTTTCGGTGCTTTATGCCTGTTTGGAAAGGCTTTTGAGGAGCAGCTTTTGGTGCTCCAAATTGAGCTCCACACAGTAAGAAGCTTTGGTGAAACGGTGAAAATATAAAAGTCATCATGGGCGTGTTAACATCAAAGCGACTCAATTAACACAGCTCGCCCCAAATGCAGAAGCTGTCCCAAACAGAGCCTTAATGAAAGATTCACGTATTCCATGGGCCGGGCCGAGCAAAGGTCCCCAATTCAGATTTAATTGCTCCAATGTCTGAATGGGCCGGCCATAGGCCCCCATCTATCCCATCATTTGGTCCTCCACAATCCGGCCCTCCAACTTCGATCAAACTCTCAATCGGACCATCCACCACAGATTTTGGAATACCCGCAGAGCGTGTTTGGATGCGAGGATAAACCGAGACTTTTCCTTGACTTGGGCACTTGGCGTCAATCTGCAAGGAGGCTTTCAGCTCTCTTACTAACCCCGTTTTCTTTTCGGGTTTTCTCCTGTTCGGGTTTTATCGCTCATCACTGCGCGTGCGGGGTGTTTCGAGAATCGGAAACCAAACCCTAACCATCCAGCTCTCAATCGGACTCTCGAGAAGGAAGGGGAGAGTGTCCTCTGCAACTACTTAGCTTGTTTCCGGCTGAACGTCTGCAGTTGCTGTGAGCCCTAACCCTAATTGTCTTATGTTCTTTCTCCTTCGTTTTAAGATTACTGTGTGGCTTTGGACATCTTTTCCATGGATTTCTTTGTGTTTTCTGTATGTTGTTCTGCAATTGTTGTTGTCTGGAGGTGTGGTTTTTCTGGACAGTTACAAATTTCCATGGTTGAAAATTTAGGGCTTAAACGTTTCGTGTGGATGAACCAGATTCCCTGTCTCAACCTGGGTTTGACGAATTTTCCATTTCCGTGAGGTCCTTTGGTTTGATTTCTGTGTTCAGACGGACTGAGCGCTTGATAGAGGCTAAAATTACTTATTTTTAATTTTGTCTTCTTCGTCCCCCTTTCATTTTTTCTTGTGATCCGGGAGGTTATCGAGGGTATCGTTCATGGTTGTTGTGGATTACAGCTTTTTGTGTTCGAAGCTCTGATCCGATACCTGTAAGGTTGGAAATGGGGCGGGTCGACCCACTGACTCGTTGGATCGGAATTGCCATGGATTGGATCGAGGGTTTTGATTTGGGACGGGTGCCTGGGGTTACAGGTTGGATCCATGGCGAATCCCAACCGGTTTTAGTTCTGACCCACTTGCAGAATTCCAATTCTTTTACCTTCGAAATTGATGGATCGACCGACGTCTCTTCCGATCACTTCCGTTGTTCTTCTCAGATCTGATTGGTTGGACTCTAGGATTGGCGGAAGTGGCGTTCGTCTAGGTCTCTAATATGTCAGATTTGGGTTGACCCAGACCCATTTGCAGCCCTACTGATCGGAGGCTCATCAGTTCTTGTGAATCACGTTGGATTTCTGAACCGAACTACCGTTGGCTTGTTCTATTCTGATTGTATGTTCTATATGTTAAATTAATCACGATATATCGTGTTTTATTCTGGGCCTGAGCTGGGACTTTCTTAAATGATTTGAGATTTTATTGTAGCCTGTCAAATTGTCTTATGGTTAGTTGCTTGAAATATTATAACTGAAGAACGAACTTAATTATTTTGGAGGTCTCATCTGTAGGGTTTTGACAACTCACCTCGAAGCCCGTGTGGTTTTATCCTGATTGTAATTAATACTTTATGATTGTTATAAGTTCTCATACCATTTCAGATAATCTAAAAAGGTTTCCTTAATTAACAGTTTGATGTTTGTGAATTAATTGGATGATTGGTGTTTTTAGTCAATTGATGGTAATTTCAGAGGAGGGAGGAGTCAGGATTCAACATATATATGCTTATCTCTTACTATTGAATCTTTGAATTGGTGGGTCCTTATTTCTGATTTAGCAATTTGTTTGGCAATCTGTACTTTTCTACATTATAGATGGAAAAATACTCAAATATTTTTATTGTTGGTTCTTCTAATATTGACTCTCTCTGATTTGTTTGATGCACCACTTTGTAGCTGAATGTATTTGCCTGAAGTTTCTGTGATGTAATTCTAAGTGTCTACTTTGTGCGTTAAACTTTTCTTTCTTACCTTTTTTTTTTCTTCTTTCGACTTGGCCCGTGCAAGGATGGGGCACTCGCTTTTTCCTTTTATGGGGAGGTGCTCAAGGTTCCTAGCATCCTATTTCCAATTTTCATATGCTTGTCTACAGGAATTGGTGGATATACATCTAGATGTAGAAGATGAGTACATTGGAATTCAGATCACATTTATAGAGTGAAAACTGAATCAGGAAGTGAAGCAGAATTGAGAACATATCCAACCACAAATAATTGGGATTAAGGCTGAGTTGAGAGGGAAGTTGCTAGCCATTTCCTAGGGGCATAATGGCAATTGGATTTGATCCCAAGTCTCCACTACCAACTAGTCAAGAGACCTTACCAATTGATCCACTATCAGTTGGAGTTGAAAGTTTTTTGGTGTTATGGTTTTGGGAGGGATTGAATTTTTATTTTGAGAGAGGTGTACCAGATAAATACTGTGGCCTTGGGATTGTTTATGGGGCTGAAGTTGTAACTTTTTTGTCCATCTTCTTTGGATCATGGGAGGTTTATATGTTTCTATATTTGTAGAATTAACTTGTCTGTTGATTCTTGTTATTGTGATTCCAAAAAATAAATGTCCTGCCATAATAATTTATTGGACATTCAGAACAAAGCCCCTCTTCCTGTTACATATTTGTGAAGGGTTGTTTAGTTCTTCTCTTGGGCGACGTCTTGTCACTTTTCTCGTAATCTCTTTTTCCTTTTTAATAAATTTTTATTTTACTATAAAAGAAGTTAAACTGCATAGACAAGTGTCGCTGCATTTTATATCATTGCAGAATGCATTTAGGGGCAATGTTGCCAGAAATGTTAAGAATTTAGAACTTGATATTTAGTTTAGGAGACTTCACATTCCCTTTCCCCATTTAGTCTACTTTGGCAATGGAAGTCTTCCACAACCTTAAATCTTTCATATTGTTATTGTTTCTCTTTTCTTTATTTACAATTTAGTTGTGATTTTAGTGGATATGTATGTGTTTTTGTTCAGTATAAGAATCATATCTAATTGATCCATGTTTTGTGGAGTCTTGAAAATGTGCTATATGATTGCTGCAGTTTCTTGGGTGTCATTGTTGATTGGGTTTTGAGTAAATAACCATCTGGCTCTATTTTTCTGTTCAGCTTTTACTTCTATTATTTATAGAATTGCATTTGGTTTTATGTGATTTGCAGACTGGTAGAGTATTAAGTCCATGTCATGGAAAATTCAAGCCCTCCTGTTGTTAAAAAGACAAAACGATTGACATCTCTTGTGTGGAATGACTTTGAAAGGGTTAAAAGGGCTGATGCTTGTTATGCTGTTTGTAAACATTGTAAAAAGAAACTTAGTGGATCAAGTACCAGTGGAACATCACATTTGAGAAATCACTTGAAAAGGTGTCGGAAAAGATCTAATCATGACATTGCTCAATTACTTGTAGTAAGAGAAAAGAAAAAAGAAGGATCCCTTGACCTTGAAAACTTTAATTTTGATCAAGAGCAGAAGAAAGATGAGACCCTTAGCCTTGAAAGTTACAAGTTCGAACAAGAGCGTAGTCGCCTTGATCTTGTGCGCATGATCATTTTACATGGGTATCCATTGGCCATGGTCGAACACATAGGGTTCAAAGTATTTGTTAAGAATCTTCAACCATTGTTTAAGTTTATGTCATCTAATTCTGTTGAGGCTGATTGTATGGACATTTATGTGAAAGAGAAACAAAAAGTGTATGAGATGTTGGACAAATTGCCAGGCAGACTAAGTCTTACTGCTGGTATGTGGGCTTCATGTGAAAATGGTGGATACCTATGTTTGACAGCACAATACATTGATGAGACTTGGCAATTACAGAAAAAGATTCTGAACTTTGTAATGGTTGATCCTTCTCATACAGAAGACTTGCTTTCAGAAGTTCTTATGACATGTTTGATGGAATGGGATATTGACCGTAAGCTGTTTTCCATGACACTTGATGATTGCTCCACCAATGACAATTTTGTCTTTAGAATTAGAGATCGGCTTACTCAGAACAGGTTGCTTTTGAGTAATGGTCAATTATTTGATGTACGTTGTGCATCACATATCCTCAATCTGATTGTTCAAGATGCATTGGAAGCAATAAGTGAAGTTATCCACAAGATCCGTGAAAGTGTTAGATATGTTAAAAGTTCACAAGCACGGCAAGAAAAATTCAATGAGTTGGCTCAACAAGTTCGTATTTATAATGAAAAGGGCTTGTGTCTTGATTGCCCAATGAGATGGAATACAACGTATCTGATGCTTGCAGTGGCCTTAGAATACAGGGATGCATTTTCTCTTTTGCAAGAACATGACTCTGCCTACACAATGGCACCGTCTGATATAGAGTGGGAAAGGGTAAGTACCATTTGCAACTATTTGAAACTCTTCTATGAAGTTTCAAATGTTTTCTCTGGGATCAAACATCCAACTGCGAACTTGTATTTTCCTGAGATTTGTGACATTCATTTACAATTGATTGAGTGGTGCAAAAGCTCAGATGTTGTTATTAGTACTATGGGACTGAAGATGAAAAGCAAGTTTGATAAATACTGGAGCACTTGCAACTTGGCTTTAGCAGTAGCAGTCATCTTGGATCCTCGGTTCAAGATGAAGTTGGTAGAATATTACTATCCACAGATTTATGGTAGTAGTGCTTCTGAACGCATCAAGGTTGTTTTCGACAGTATTAAGGAACTCTACAATGAATATTCAATCTGTTCAACGTTAGCATCACTTGATCAAGGTTTAGGCTGGGAAGTTCGAGGTAACAACAGGTTTACTGGCACCTGCTTACCTAGTGTTAACAATGACAGGCTTAGTGGGTTTGACAAGTTTCTAAATGAGACTTCTAATAGCCAGAGGGCCAAATCTGACTTGGATAAATATTTGGAAGAACCTGTTTTTCCTCGCAATTTGGATTTTAATATATTGAATTGGTGGAAAGTTCACATGCCAAGATACCCTATCTTATCTATGATGGCTCGTGATGTACTGGGGATTCCCATGGCAACAGTACCATTGGGATCAACAATCAGTGTGGGAGATAGGGTACTTGATCCTTACCGGAGTTCTTTAAATCCAGACATTCTACAGGCCTTGATAAGCACTCAGGATTGGTTACAGACTGAGCTAGAAGGCTAGTTACTAATCTTTTTCCTATTTTTTATCTATTCCATTTGTTATTTTTTCTTCGATTTGTTTTCACAGAGTTCTCTGTGTCTCAGGTTTGCATTCATCTTCAAGCCATTCTGTTTTGTCCTTGTGCCTGGACGCAAATTAGGACATGCTTGGTAGGTTCTTCTATTTCTACCTACGCCAATTTACTATATTGCTATGTTGATTTATCTCTCCCCCCAAGAATATACTTAAAGATTCTTTTTTTTTTCCTAAATTATGCAAGGTTGAGGATCACTCAAGTGGAAGGTGGAAGCTAATTGTTTCAGGACCTTTTTCCTCCTTTAGGCAAAACTTGGACTAAAATTGCAGAGTGTTTGATGTTATTTGAAGAACCAATGTTGACTCTGAATTCTTATGGTAATATTGTTATTTTCATAAAATTTTGAAGTCAGTTCTTTCATGCTTCAATTAGTGTGGATAATCTACATCTGATATTTTTACAGATATATGCATGCTTTCCAATGGCCATGTAGATTATTAGAGCTGATATGTATTAAAATTTGGTTTTTATGGAATGTTATAATATTGATTGTGCAAGAGATGATTCCATGCATCTTGTCTTACCTAGTTACAAACTTACAATGGACTGGGTTCATGCTCGGTTTGGTAGTAGTAGTAGCATCAACTGCCAAGGTAAACTTGTCCCTGCTCAGGACTGAAAAGGTGGCAAGTTTGGGTAATTTGCAGGTTGCCCAGCTAAGAATTGGAGTTGCTCTTGGTCGACCTCACCAGATTGTTGGCCGTTTCAAGATACCTAGCCCCCCCTCTTCTGGTTGTGATGCATTTGTCATTTGGATTGGTTTTTGAACAGGTTCAATGCTCTCAAGTTCATCATAGCTTACTTGTTATACAAGGCGTCTGACTGCAGTGCACTTTCTTTTTGTTTTATTTATTTATTTATTTATTTTTTCGGAAAAAAATAATCTGGGTTATATTTAGTATTTGATTGTATTCGGCTTGGAGTTGGACAGATGTCTCCTGGATCTTGTCGTAAAAGTAAGAAATGGATTCACAAAGTCAAGATCCCAACCTCCTGGAACTGGAAAAACTTCAAACTGGACAAGACCTGTGGTGGTGATAAACCTATGTGATGTGATGTCCCCACATGTTGCATTTTAACACTAGGTCCATGATGTTCAGCACCGAATTTAAAGATGGGCTGACCCACCCGATGCTCGCCTTCTCGATTTTCGGGCTTCGTTTGGCATCTGCTGATCTGGAGAGAGATGAACCCATCACCGAACATTTCCTGCTCACCTTCTCTACCCACGCCCCTACCCACACTACACTGTAGCCGCACGTCTCACAATACAAGATATGTGGCTGCTATTCAAGGCGGTTAGAGTTGTGGGCATGAAATCCGGTTTAGCCTTGGGGTGGTAATTGGTAATATGTTGTAACCCAACCCACTCATTTATTTCAGGGTTTGTTTGAGTCGTGACAGCCTGTTCACGGGGCGGTCCGCCAGAACCAACTTTGTGCTGTTTTGGGGCCGGGCTTTTGGCCTTGACCATTCAAATTTTGTCCAAAGCCAAGTCCGAGCCTGGCCCATGAACAATTAGTATCTCACATTCCTGATGCTGGGTATTTTATTACGTAGCCTAACCATCAACCCAATGGATTCATATTTTAATGAGTTGGGTTGGTTGGAACCTGAGACGGGTAGGTGCTAGTCATTTAGGCTCCGCCCTGTTCGTTTTGCGATAAAAAATGGCCTAGTAGGTGGGTTTCACAAAAATGTAATAATCTTGTGTTTTACTATCGCTATTAGGGGTAAGCAAATTGGTAAATTCTTTCTAAAATTGAATGGAACCAGTCTTGAACCAATCCTATCTAATCTATTACTAGGTAAGGTTTGGTTCTAAATTTTTGAAATCGACCTCCACCAAGGCTGGTTCTAGCCTTCTAGGGTCTAGGGGTTTATCTTACCTGAAGTGACTTGATGAATCAGCCTTGCATGGTCTTGGTGGAACTTGCCTTGAAATCAATTCTAAAAATACTTTTGGGAATGTGAAGAGTTGCACGTAATCACTCATGGATACAAAGGTCATGTTTCACTTGACCATTGAGTTACTTAAGTGATTTGATTATTTGTTTTCATTTTAATATTTGAATGTGTATAATAAGTAATGTAAAATGTAATATTCACAAAATTTAAATTTAAATTACAAGTTTTGAACTATATAATGATAATCTACATATTAAGGTGCTTAATTTAATCAATAAAGATAATATAAGTTTTAAACTATATATCATATTTATTGAAGATTAAGTTTTTAAAGAATATGGTTTTTTTTTGGGAAAATTCTTTATTAATACCCTGTACTTTGGCTTGAGTGACAATTTGGTCTCCAAACTTTAAAATGTGACAATTCAGTATCCAAACTTTCAGAATGTGACAATCCAGTACTTGAACATTCAAAATGTGACAACCCATTACCCGGCATTAGCCAGTTTGTTAATCAGCCGTTAAGTGACATTTGAAAAGTAAAAAATCCCTTAAGAATGCTATCTAATTCTCTTTATCAACCATCCAAACATTGATAATAAAATGAACAATCCCAAATTTTAGATTCTTCTAAACAGTCACTAACTTTTTTGAATAGAAAATGCTAGGATTTGGGACTGTTTAGTTTTTTGTCAACGTTTGGATGGTTGATAAAGAGAATTAGATGGCATTTGAAGGGCATTTTTGACTTTTCAAATGTCACTTAATTGCTAATTAATGGCAGGTATTGGATTGTCACATTTTGAAAGTTTGGATACTACATTTTCTCATTTTAAAGTCTGGGGATCAAATTGTCACTTGAGCCAAAGTATAGGGTACTAATTGGGAATTTTCCTTTTTTCTTTTTCTTTTCTTTTTTTTAAGGAGAGAATAAAGAAAGAACAAGTTCCATCGATAGACCTTGGAATTGACTTTTATGGGGTAGGTTTTGATTCCAAAAACCTGGAATCGACCCCAATAGAGTAGGCTTCATGTTCTGCCATGGAACCAAACTGAATCGACCCATGCTTCGCTAGAATGGGGTCCATGGTAATTTTTTTAGAGAGTATTGCTAATCGCCTTGTTTCTCACACCTTATCCTGGTATCTTTGCCTAACTGAACGTTGTATTTGTAGCTAATGGGTGACGACGTGACGTTTCCCTAGGAATCACTTGCCCGGGGAAATGCCTTATACGAACTAGATTTTAAATTAGCCTCTTCTCTTGTTTGTTGGTCATTGATCATTCTACACCAAATAAAAAAAGAAAGAAAAACTAATGTTGCTAATTCAATACAAAATTACAAACATAAACGATGGGTTAGTTGGAAAAATTTTACTGTGCCATGATATCGGAAAGACATGACATCCAAAAGAACTTGTGGCAAATCAACCAGTATCATTGTGTTAACCAATCAAGTGGTATTTATCAAAAATTTTGATTGGTTATAGCCCTTCTTTCTGGTAGTATAAATTTTCCTAGAAAAAATATTTATTGACACCTCATATAATTTTCTCTTTTGGGGGTCTTGCGCCAAACATGACAAGTATTAATTTTGGACGAGTTGGGTTGGGCCAATATGGGTCCGTTTGGGCTTTTTTACCAATGTGACTTCATTCTATTTAATTAGGTCATTGCCGGGTTAATGGGTTGGATTGGTTGCAGATTAACCCAAATTGACACAATTATATGGGTATAGGATTTGGGTAGGGATGATAATGGGGTGGGTTTAGGGAGGTTTTGCAAATTCTAGACTCTACCTGTTTCCTTAAATCTCCCAATCTGTACCCGCCCCAAAACCCATAGCGGGTTGGATTTTGAGAATCCAAACCCTATCCGCACATGAAAACGCAAAACCCTCCCCAACCCTATCCTCCTCACATTCAAGGGTAGGGCGGGTTGGATTTAGAACCCATATCTAATTTTCTATTATTTATTGTCATATATAAGTAATAAATAATAAAATAACACAAATAAACAACAAAATTTCCAATTATTTGATTAAGACAAAAAAACACATGAACTATCAATTATCTTTGATATAAAATTCAAAAATATTATTAAATTAAGCACTTGGTACATAAAGTTTATATGCTTTCCAAGAGTATGTGCATCGGGGAGGATTGGGTTTAGCCTAATACCATACTCTACCCATATTTGTATGGGTTGTAGAATCCTAAAACCCGTCTTCACCCCAAAACCCGTTCTTCAAGAAAACAAACCCACCCCATCGGGTAGGATAGGGATGGGTACCCACTGGATAGGGTAGAAATTACCATCCCTAGATTTGGGTCAGTATCACGGTCAAAATGAACAGGTTCTGGTTGTTGCAAACCGATCAAGACTTGGACCAAGACCAACTACATATATATGTATATTATATTATCATATACAAAGATTCCTCGATCTCATACCTATTTTTCTAATGTCCAAATGTCACAATTTAACAAATGAATTATCGAAGGTGCAGTGTAAGACAGTCATGGAGAATTATCCGGTGAGTATTTTCTGTGCTGAGTAGAGCCCATGGTGAGGTTTTACAGCGGGTAGCTACAGAATGGTGATGGTCATGGTCTTGTGCAGTAAAGTTGCAGGATTTTTCTCCCCAATCCTCCATTGTTTTGCCCACTGTTTTCAAAATCGGACCGGATGGTCAGACCAGAAAAATCAGGAACTGGTCACCTGATCGGTTCTGTTTTTCTCCAAAACCACTGATTTTGGTCAGCAAATTGTTGAACCGGACGATTAATCGTTCGAATCATTTTTCAATTTTTTTCAAATTTTTATTTTTTTGTCAGAATGGGCCGGTCATTCGAACCAATAATCGAACCCCTAACCGGTTCAATCACCGATTCATTTTAAAAAACTATGGTTTTACCTAATAGAATTAGAACCCCTACTATCTATCATCCGGTTGGTCTGATTCGGATTGTTTTGTACATTTATGTATTGGTTTGGGATCTGGTCCACCCTGTCCAAAATCCGGTCCGATCAACATAAATTTTAAGTTTTAACTAGCTCACTAAACATATTTATCTGATAACTTGTTCAACTGACTGGACCGAGAATATGTTGTCTTGGGTTAGGTAGATCTGGCTTTCAGCAACCGTATTTATTGATATATAAACCATAAGGAATTAAAGATGAGGAGGGCTGTGGAACGACTCTAGAAATTAGAAAGTGAGCTGTCGATTTGTTTGTTTATTATTACGATATGATTTTATTATATCTGTTAGGATCTTAATATATTATGGCGGAGGGATCTGGTTCTGGTAGTAATGGGTTTGTTTAGTCATTAGTGGAGAATATAAATGAGCCAAAAACCTTCAAACCCTTCCGCTATGTTCCTCTTCTTTCTTCTGCTCATGGCCTAAGGGGTGTCCACAGTATTTGAAAATCTATCTAATCGAATAATTCAAAGAACTAATTAGTTGAATTTGAATATGACCCGACTCAATTTGATAAATATCTGAATTTGATTGATTATTTAATTTTTATATATAATATGTAAAATATTTTATATCAATTATATATAATAATTATATTATATAAATAATTTATATATTTATATAAATAAAATATTTAATTTATATATTTATTAATTATCTAAAATAATTAATTGATCGAATTTAAAATCGAATCGAATCAAATTCAAATATCAAATTTTCTAATTGGATTTGAATTTGAGTATTATTGCTGGATTCGATCCATTTACATCCCAACCTTTGACTCCTTGCTATTTGGGTGGGATTAACCAGAGTTCCAACTGATCTGTGTCAAGCTTTTTGCATGCGTTAGGCTTGAGTTTTGGGCTCAAGATTGGGTCTGGCCAAGAGAACCTAGGCCTAACCTAAATTGAGTTGGGCTTGGATTGAAGCCTCAAGTAATCTGAAATTACAGAAACAGATTGGATTAGACCCGAATCAGGATAAATCCGAATCCAATGTAATACTACAAATCTCATATATGCTCCCATCAGACTTCAAAAAAGTTGAATCCATTAAGGATGTTAGATATCCAAATCTGATCCAATTGGATTTGATTTCTTTAAAATTTAACAAATTATTAAAACAGAAAAAACCCACAGTTTATATAAAGACAAACAAAAAAATACAAGCATTTTTTTCATATATTTTTTGTCTATATATATATATATATATATATATATATTCGAGTGAGATAGGGGGTGATTTGAATTTGATCTGATTTTTAATTGGATCTAATTATTTGACCTGATCTAATCTGAAAATTCGATAGAAAAATATCCAAAAAAATAGGATTGGATCATAATCTGATCCATTTGCACCCCTATCCGAAACTCACTCAAGCCTACCCGACATTGAATAATACAATGTAGATGTATACATTGTGTGCTCATATGTACATATATAATGTATTATATATCTAAATTCACCTATGCACAAATATACTTTATCAGTTAATTTATTCATATTAGAATATCTTTTTTTAGTTATATATATATATATATATATATAATTGTTCTTTCGCCATGTGGCAAACAAAAAAAGTCCTCGTGTTTGCCAAGTAAACCCCTAATTTGAGAAATCAGTCCTCATCGTTCTTGTACAACACATTTCATGGATGAAATAATCATGTAAAACTTATTGGTGAGATCAAATATAGGGGGTGTATGCAAGATGATCCAACACGCTAAATACTCAAACTTAACTCGAGTCAAGCTCAACTCAAGTTGAATAATTAGTTGAGTCAAGTTCGAATTTCACAATATCCAATTTAAGCATCTCGAAAGCCTAATTCAGCATATAATAAAATATTGTTTTTAATATATTTTTATTTATACTAGAAATGAATAAATGTATAACCATGTTTCCTAATGTATTTTTATTCATAATATTAATTTCTTTTTAACTTTTAATGTTAATTTATTTATAATCGGTTCAAGTAAAATCAAGCTCAAATAACTTGCGAGTATTGACTTGAGCCTAGTTGAGCTTGAACAGCTCAATATACGATTCAATTTGTCTCGAATACACCTCTATATCAAAATAAATACTTCATACTTCAAAGCTTTAATAGGGAATGTAGAATTAATGAAAATAAATATAAAAAAGGACACATTAAGGAAATAAATCATAGGTTGCCAACCTGATAAGCATAAGCCTTCTATTTGCAAATTTTTATTTATTATGGCTGAATACAATTCAAACAATTTCATGGCGTTCTTATAGTTAGATCTGAATTTTTTGAAGTATTGGAAATCGGAAGATTTAATGGAAAGAAGCTTTTTTTGTGTCAATGGAAAGGACCATGGAATCAATTAAATAATCGGACTGATGGCTTAGCTAGCTAATCGAACTATAAGACAAACAAATAAGAGAACCCGTCGGTATCTTAGTGTGCAAGCTGGAAGTTGTGTGCTAGGAGGCTATAGAGCAAATGATCGCGCATACCTGGGTTTCGGGTGGTTGATGCCTTTATATAGCTATGTTGTCGTAGGTCTCGCAAAACGCTCCCGGGATCTTCGGCCCAAGCTGTTGGGGTCCGTTTCTAGAAGGCGGAGATTCCACTAACAGACGGGGGTTACTGCTTCCATCCGATTCAGACGGGATAAGATTAACACCTACGGTTAGGTGGCGTGATCCCGAGAGGCTTGGAGATAGCTATCAGTCTTCTAGATACCCACCACGTGTCACCTTGACAAGCTTGGTCATCTCAAGGTACCCGGGCCTTGGTGCTATCCGAGGTGGCCTAGTTACCCGAAGTGAAATGACCTACCTAGGCATCTGAAGGTGTTGACTTGACCTGCCGAGGTGGTCGGGGGTGTAGGCCTGACTTGCCAAGGTGATCAGGAATGCTAAATTAATCTGTCGGATAGCTGAGGATGCTGAATCATGTGTTCGCTATTTATCAGAAACGGATTCACCTGATTGAATCCATGTATCCGCTATTTATTAGGTCGGGTCAAATCACCCTTCATCCATATCTATTTGTGGTTAAATCATTTCTTATAACTTTCACCCAAATTCTTTTCAAATCATTTCTTATAACTTTCACCCAAATTCTTTTCAAATTATCCCTAGATGTTCAAACCAAAACCAAAAGGCTTAAAATCAAAACACGGGTTCCATTCATGTCTTAACTACCCATAATATTATCAAATTAGGGAAGAGCTTTGACTTTCAAAAACACCTCATTCTTCCATTAATAATACCTTTATGACAGGTTGTTGTGCAGTTCATGCAACTTCCGATCTCAACATTGCAACTTCTTGGGCCATCATCTGGGTTAGAAATATAAAATGTAATAAAGAAGTTGTTAGATTCCATTGACTAAGAACTGATGAGAAAAATAAGATTAATTAACTAATTGCAGTTTGATCCATTAAATTTAATGATTAAACAAACATATATATCATCTGATCAAGATCAACCAAATGGGTATGAACTAGGACACAATTTTTCACCATTTGAGTTATCACAAAGAGGATGCAGATGCTCAAGACCAATTTACAAGAAAAGAAATAACAAATATGTATATATAATTTCTGTTCAGAAGTCTGTTCTTTGGATGAACTTCGGCATAATACATGAGAGTTTATTCTTTTTTACACTTAACAGAATTCCCAAAGTATTCAATAATTCAAACCTAATATTCTTATAACCTATCCACCAATGCCGCTTTATACAAGTACAAGTAGTGCGTAATTCAGAGCCAGATGAGTTAAGGGAAGAGAGTCAGTACTGCTCCATAAAGAAAATGTTAGATAAATAAATAAATCCAGCTTGCAGAACCCAATCAACAAACATGTGTTATTCAATAATGATAAATAAACAAATAAAAAGAATATGCGATCATATATACAACTTGTGACAACTCTCCCTCTAATTAAGGTCAAGGATCACCTATAAATAGTTGGCCTTACAAACCCAACCGGCATTCAGATCCACAGCTGAGACTCTCTAGATTTCCTTCTACCCCTTCCCTGTTCATTCTAGGGAAATCATAGTCCTAAACCTTGGGTGGAGCAGGCAGAAATCAATGAGAGTTTTCAGTGGCGACCCCAAAAGGGGGCAGCCATGGCCACAACTTCTGGTGGCATTGGCTATGCTGCTTGTAGCAGGGAATGCAGGATCAGTTTCTGGTGAATATGTGTCGCCGCCACCACCACCTTATGTCTACAAGTCACCACCACCACCATCTTCTCCGCCACCTTATTATTACAAGTCTCCACCACCACCAGTTAAGTCACCTCCACCACCTTATCACTATGGGTCTCCTCCACCACCAGTTAAATCTCCACCCCCACCAGCCTATTACTACAAATCTCCACCACCTCCTCCACCAGAATATTATTATAAATCTCCACCCCCACCACCCCCTTATCATTATAAATCCCCACCACCACCTCCACCAGCTTATTATTATAAATCTCCACCCCCACCACCACCCTACTATTACAAATCTCCACCTCCTCCTCCACCAGAATACTACTACAAACCCCCGCCATCACCGCCGCCTTATCACTACAAATCTCCACCTCCTCCTCCACCAAAATACTACTACAAATCCCCACCACCACCACCACCAGCTTATTACTACAAGTCTCCACCTCCTCCTCCCCCGACCTACTATTACAAATCCCCGCCACCACCACCACCTTATTACTACAAATCTGCACCTCCTCCCCCACCAAAATACTACTACAAATCCCCGCCACCACCGTCACCTTATTACTACAAATCTCCGTCTCCTCCCCCACCAAAATACTACTACAAATCCCCACCTCCACCACCACCTTATTACTATAAATCACCCCCACCTCCACCACCATCTTATTACTACAAATCTCCACCACCACCAGTAAAATATCCTCCACCAACCTACTATTACAAGTCTCCACCACCACCTTCACATCCATCTTCATTACCTTACTACTACAAATCCCCACCACCACCTTACCATCCTACGCCATACCACTACACTTCACCACCACCGCCAAAGCCTCACCCTTACCCCCATCACCCACTCGTTGTCAAGGTTGTTGGAACCGTTTACTGCTACAAATGCTATGATTGGAAATACCCCAAGAAATCTCACAACAAGAAGCACCTCAAAGGTTGTATTCTATCGATATTTATAGAATTTTGTCTTTTATGCATATTAATAACAAAGTTCGAAGACTTCCCTTTTACAAAATCATATAGTTATTTTGCAGTTAAATTTTCATCCAAGGATATATATATATATATATATATAGCTTTACATTTTTCTTTGCTAAAACATATTATATTTTATTTTTATTTTCATATTCTTAAAGAATTAATGCTAGTTGCACATGTTTTCCACCATATGAAACATCAAACAAAATTAAAAATTAACAATGATTCAATTAGCAGGGGGTTATATGAGAATTTAATGAATATTTAATGCATGATATGGCTCGAGCAGGGTCAATTGTGCAAGTAACGTGCAAAGATGGTGACAAGAGCATAGTCGCATATGGGGAAACCAAGAACAATGGCAAATACATTATTACAGTCAAGGGTTATGACTACAAGAAAAATGGAGCCAAAGAATGCAAGGCCAAATTGTACTCAGCCCCCAAATATTCAACTTGTAGCATTCCAACTAACCTCCACAATGGAAAGGAGGGAGCATCGCTCAAGGTGAAATCCAAGACTCATTACGAGGTTGTTCTCAAGGCCAAGCCATTCGCTTATGCACCTAAGACCCCTTCTAAGAAGTGTGAGAAGCCCAAGCATCCTCCTCATCACTACCACAAGTCTCCCCCATCACCAACACCAACTTACTACTACAAATCACCTCATCCTCCTCCTCCAGTTTATCACTACAAATCACCACCACCCACTTACTACTACAAGTCGCCACCACCACCACCCCCAACTTATGAATATAAGTCCCCACCACCACCACTACCACCTACCTACTACTACAAGTCACCTCCTCCACCATCACCAACTTATCATTACACTTCTCCCCCTCCTCCAGTATACCACTACAAGTCATCTCCTCCTCCTCCACCAGTTTATAAATACAAGTCACCACCACCGCCACCACCTACCTATCACTACAAGTCACCACCCCCACCAACTTACCACTACAGTTCTCCCCCTCCTCCAGTTTATCATTACAAATCACCACCTCCTCCTCTACCCACCTATAAATATAAGTCTCCTCCACCACCACCACCTACCTACCACTATAGCTCACCTCCTCCTCCAGTTTACCAGTACAAGTCACCACCTCCTCCTCCACCCTCTTACGAATACAAGTCTCCTCCACCACCGCCACCAACCTACCACTACAAGTCACCACCACCACCACCACCACCAACTTATCACTACAGTTCACCCCCTCCTCCAGTTTACCAGTATAAGTCACCACCTCCTCCTCCACCTTCCTATGAATACAAGTCTCCTCCACCACCGCCACCAACCTACCACTACAAGTCACCACCACCTCCACCACCAACTTATCACTACAGTTCACCCCCTCCTCCAGTTTACCAGTACAAATCACCATCTCCTCCTTCACCCGTTTACAAGTACAAGTCTCCACCCCCACCTCCGCCAACCTACCACTACAGTTCTCCCCCTCCTCCCCCACCCACTTACAAGTCTCCACCACCACCACCACCTACCTACCTCTACAAGTCACCGCCTCCACCTCCACCAACATACCACTATAGTTCTCCCCCTCCTCCAGTTTACCAATACAAGTCACCTCCTCCCCCCCCACCCACTTATGAATACAAATCCCCACCACCACCACCACCACCTACCTACTACTACCATTCACCTCCTCCACTAGTGAAATCTCATCCACCATCTGTATACACATACTCATCTCCACCTCCTCCAGTTCACTATTAAGCCTAAAAGGTTTCCCTCTTCAATCATGTAAGTATCAAGACAACCTTATTTTATTAATGGCAATGGTTGATATTTAAATAAATACACATATTTATTTATTTATTTATTTATTTATGACAATAACATCATAATGCAACTTTGTTAATTTGCAGGTTTTAGTTTGGAAACTGGCTTCTTTGCATCTTACACTTCTTTGGGAGCCATCTTACATGTTTTGTTGTTAGCATATTCAAGTACAAAGAGGAAGCTAAGATTTGGAAGTGGTTTCTGGAGCTACCTGGTTTTGTTTTCTCAAGTTTAGTGCATGTTTTTGTATTGTAGTATGGATTCATTATGGGGAATAAGCTCTTACATTATAGGGCATTTATCTCTCGGACTTATTATTCATTTTGAAATTAAAATGTTGCTAATAAAAGAAAGCATTTAATTTTCTGCATCTCTCTCTCCTCTCTCTCTCTCTCGCTCTCTCTCTTTATATGTGTGTGTGTCTATGTGTTCAAAGAATAGAGCGATATACTAATTAGATTTTTCTACAAATATGAGGATGGTGCAAGTAACTAGGACTCGCAACCTCAATAGGTATTTGGTATAATGTCCTTGCATGTGTTTTATATGTTGGTTACAATAATGTTAGCCCACTAACATCACCGGCTATGAGGTCTGAGGATCACCGCTTGGGCCGTTTTTCTTTTCCTTGAAGTTTGCTCTAGTTATACTTTTTGCAATTCCCTCAACAAAAAATGCTAATTTAATGAAATAAGGGGGACACCCATTGATGATAACAGAAGAAAAAAAAAATTGAAACTTATAGTAACAGAATAAGAAAGGTGAAACAAAATATCAATCTGTTTGGTGAGAAGCAGTTATTGTCTGCATTTTGTGTGAGATGAGCATGGGGTAGCAAGTCAGTGGGCGATTTTGCAACCAAAATTAGGAACTAAAACCACTACGATCTCAGAGAGAATTTTGAGCAACTTATTGAAGAATGGGTTTTCTGTGTTCTGTTGGATGTTGGTCTTGTCTGCAGACACTACTCAGAGAGACTTTTCTGTTTTCAGCAACTTACTGAAGAATGGGTTTTCTGTCTTCTGTTCATCCTGTCTGAAGAAAGATGTGAAGAATGGGTTTTGCCATTTAATTGATGTTCTTTCTTCGGGGAAGTTGCTCGTTGATCACAATTGGTTTTTAGGTTTGTCTTCTCAAGTCCTATTTACCGATCAATATTAATTGTTCCATGTATCAATGTTTTAAATGGAACCACTTTTCTGTCCGGGTGGTGGGTCAGTGATACCACCATTTGGATCAAATGGGTGAAGACATCATAAATTAAATATAAATATAAAAAATTACATAAAAAATATTGGACACCTTTAGTATTACATATAACCATATTAAATAAATATAAATGTGATAATTGATAAATAAGAATTATTACTATTGCTACGATGAAAATGATTAGCCGATCGGATCATATGGTTCAACAGTTCAACCAACTAAGTCACCGGATCATTGATCGAATTAGTGTTTTTAGGATAAACGGACCTGGAATACGGTCGATGATGGGTTGACCTGTCCAATCGGCTGGTCTGTCGTCGATTGAAAACACTGTACATAGTTGATTATTGATGCTTAAGAACCGTAAAAATGACCCAATCATCTTCAATGTGGCGATATGCTTTATGGCCCAGAGAGGCCTTAATACGGCCTTTTTTTCTGGGTCGATTAACCATTTGGGGCCCGAGTCCCATAGTATCATTGGAAGGAAATCTGGGGTGAAAGTCGGGCGGGCTGGTCTAGGTTTAAGCTTAAATCAGTTCCAATCCTAAGAATTGAGCTTAAAGTCTGAGCCCAGTGAGGTCAAGTCTGAACTATTTAGCCTGAACCCAGCCCGTATTAAAATTAATTTGATGCACTCAGGTTGGGTTTGAGCCCGGATTGGGTTCAAATTGGTCTATTAATCCACACTAAAAATTGATATACATGTGTGTACATGTATGCATGTATGCATATATGTACAATTTATTAAGAAAAGTGCACATATGCATGCAAACATGTGTATATATGCACATGTACATGTATATAATTGGGCCAGGCTCGAGCTTCCTAAGAATTAGGCCCAAACTCAGTTCAAAAAATTTAAAAGCTTGAACTTTTGGGCCGAGGCTCAGTCCAAGGATAGAAATTTAAGCTCAGCCAATATGAAATTACGGGTTGGGCCTGCCCAAGTTGCACCCCTACCCATGAGGATTGAGAGCTTTAGAGTATTTGGTGGATGGGTTTTTAGGGGGTATAAGTGCTAATGGACCAACATTATGGGCTCTTAGGCTCATAGTCCTACGTGACTTTTATGATCCTAATGGGCTGGGAAGATTCCAAATGGGTCAACATGGGCTGGCTTTATATTTATATGTTAAGACGTGTACGTATGTGTATGCAGTAGAAAAAACCACGCAAAGATCTGTTGCAAACACTATGCATAGAAAATGCATATATGTTTCATGGGAAAACACTTAAGATGTAAAATATGATCCAACCGCTTATTCAACAAGTTAGTTTAAAAAGGCAAATATTACTGCAGATTTCTCTTGTATTCCTAGAATTTTATCTTGTCTTCTTGGATATTGAATCAGTATGGTCCATGAGATAGCTTTGGTAGGGCCCGTAGGGGTAAAGTTTATGTTAAGATACCAGTTCTAGGGGCTGCAAGTCGAACCAGGCAGGTCGGGTTGAAGCAAACCCCGATCCAACCCGAGGTTTTGAACCCCCAATCCTAACCTTAACCCTAACCCTAACTGCACCTGACCTTAAACTTAACCTAATCAACCGTAACCCTACTCTAATCTAAAATCCATCCAACCTGATTCAACCTAAAGTTGACTTCAGGTTGGCTTGGGTCCTTTTTCTATAGTTGTTCAGTAGGTGGCCCAAATTTCAAGACCATATACTGACTAAGGTTTTTGAACAGCCGTTGACTCGAATGATTGGACCGTTCGATCAAGGAACCATTTAGGCAATCGGTTCCGTTTTACCCTAAACCGTTGAAAAAGTCAACAATCCATTGACCCGAGCAATTGACCTGTTGACTCGTCGACCTGTTCAATGGTTTTGATAGTTTTTTATTTTTAATTTGTTTGTCAGAATAGGCCATTCGTTTGAACTGGATGATCGGACTGTCGACTTAGAAACCAATGGCCAAAACAGTTCCATTTCCAGACAATTTTTTAAAACGTTGATACTGACCCTATGGTTTATTGTTATTCGCTTGTTTGATGTTTTTATTGGTTCTTTTAGTACAAAAATGAAAAAAAAAAGCTTTGAACCAATAGAATCTATTATAAATTATGATAGGTCTCCCATTAAAAATATAAAATAATGAAATCAGCAATAATAAAGCATAAAACTATGGAATGAAAATCACTGATGACAACTAACAAGGTGAAATCACTAATTTAATACATCAGACATTAGCCATAATATACAGGAATGAAAATTAGAAGAAAGCAAAATAGACAAGTTTCTAAAACTGAATGAATAATTCAATGCCTAGAAATCAATGGCCAAGCGTGTGTGTGAAAGAGACATGATAGTATTAGTGGGATTATAATATATGTAATTAGTAATAATTGAGTTGACCCAAGTAAAAGTAAAGTTAGGTTGGCAGAAGTCAACCCTAACCCGGTTGTCAATCTGACGCAACCCAACCCAACTTTTTCTGGTTCGGTTGTATTCGGGCTAACCTGGCCCTAGTAACAGCTCTGATCAAGACAAATTCATTTGTTGGAAGAAAAAGAAACTATAAATCTCTATCTGCAAATACCAACACTTCATAGAAAACTGTGGGATATCACCAACTTTAGATAAAATCTGCTTTATTTACCTAAGAATTGATTTACTTCATAGAAAATTGTATATCATGAACAAGATGATTTGAAAGTAACTTTCTTTAACAAACTGAATTGGGATTGCTTTATATGGAATTTGAATTCAGGCCAACAGATATTATTTGCATCCCTAGTTATTAGCCATGGTCTTAGCTTTTTTTTTTTTTTTTAATTTAATTGAAGCCTATTAGAAAACGCAGACAATCTTGTTAGAAAGGGGAAAAAAGCCACAAACCTAGTTAAAAGGGGGGAAAAGCCTATGTGACACAAAAGCGACAGTTAAAAATTGAGACAAACTAGGGTTGCTACTGGAAGAGCACAAACACGGGGGAAAGGATTTTAGTAAGTGCATGTTGAAAAGCATGAAGCGATAAAGCTTAAAAGAATGCTTATTTGTTGTGGTTGGGAATTCAGGAAAGCCTAATAAGAAGAATCCATGTGAGAGAGGCTGTGCATCTTTCTTTGTGTGTACAATGAAGTCAATATTAGAAAGGTAGAACAATGGAGAATAAAGTGAAAAGGAGGCTACTTTATCAAGTGAAGGAAGATGGACTACACTCTAGAGGCAAACAAGGAAACAAGATGACATGACTACGTTTCAAAATCTTTTTGAACCCACTGGTTAGCACTACCCAAATCTTTCTCACACAAAACAATGCCTAACCTTTGGAGTAGTAATCACTAATCAGATGATGAGCACCCCTCTCTTAGAGCAAGCCATGAGAACCCTATCGTGCTCATCACTCATTGTCTTAGAAAGAAATGCAAGGTTGGAGCCAATGAGTGATGAACATAGTAGAGTGTTCATGGTTTACTAACAATTACTCATTGGATCATCACTTGAAACAGGGGTGATTATGGGCCGGGCAGGGTCGGGCTTTTTTTAACCCTAAACTTTACTTGAGATGGAGGGGCTGCCACCTTAATATTTTATTTACCATTATCAAACAGAAAATTAAAATTAACAGGAGAGGGCATAGCCCACCTTGCCCCATGCCCAGTACAACAAGCACTCAGCATCACCCTCTCAAAACCCACCCAAAGAAAAACAAAGAAATACATCCAGGATTAATCAATTCTCAAAATGGGAAGAGGGCTGGGCTTAGCACCTATAGTAAGGTCCGGGCTAGCCTGGGCTTGGGCCTAGAACTTTAAATATCAAATATCATATTATATTTTCTATTGTATGATAATATATGTTTAATATTTATATTATGCATTGTAAATTATAAAATATAAGTGCAGGCCCGACCTTGAAATTGATCACTAAATGAATTGTTTATCATTTCACCCACTTGTGATTTTTTGGTAAATACTTTTCTTTAAATTTTGTTTTTGGGAATCGTTTTTCATTTTTTACTTGTATAGTTAAGCTAAAATTCTTAAGGATCATTTTAAATGGAGGAGCTTAATGAAACATGGGAGTGCCATCCTCATCATCATCAGCATCATCATCTTCTTCTTCTTCTTCTTCCTCCTGGGGAGAAAAGAAAATTTACTTTGGAACAAGAATGGTACCAAATCCTTTCCCACTTCCCATCTTGGTTGGACTACTCCTAGACAGTGAGTTGGGGTCACGATCAGCAGACTCCACATATGCCCAAGATGATGAGTTTAGGCTTGGCTTTCTGTAAGGTTGAGGCTCAGCCACAATAACTTCATTCTTAAAATTAGGCCCATTCAGGCTTAAAACTTGCCAGCCTAACTGAAACCTAGAACCCAAAGGCCATACATTGTCATTTCTAATATAGAGAAAACTAACAGAAAGTCAGAACCCTATGCTTGTTTTGTTTAACATATCAAAGAAATGAATTGATACCAATTCTATAGTAAAGGAACATGTTTTGCACTACTGGTACCACCAAGTGTACTTTGGGATGTAAATATTGCACTCACATCTTTGTATTGTTGCACCTCGAGACAGTGAGAGATACTATTTACATGTGATGCAACATTACAATATTGTTGTTTTGCAGTAACAATACCACAAACTATATTATTTCTGTACTTACAAATACTGCAAAAAGATACAAAATATATATTTTCATATCCAAAGGGACCTGTAAGAAGCTAAACCAGGTAGGCTTATTCTGTTTTATCTGAGTATTAAGTTTCAGATTTGAGTTCTAATCCAGTCAATTACGGCCTTGCATTCATTGCAATTAGGGGAGGATACCAAGGAGAGAGTCCATTTTTTTTCTCTATCTCCTTGTCCAATATACTCAGAACCTTTAACCTTCATGAAACTATTCATTCTCACTAGTGCTTTTAGTTGTTTCTTCTGTATATAATTGCCATCTCTCTCTCTTCCACTGTCTATCTGAGATTTTCTGGTCCTACACTTTGCACCATTAAATGTTGTCTGTCAAATAAAATTGGCTCCTTAAATGTATTTAGGTGAACTTTCTGGTGAAACTTCTGCAACAATAGTACCTTGTCCTCGTTCCCCAGGTGCAGAAGATAGAGTTGAACGCAAATAGCCGGCTCAGGAACCACAAGTAACAGGCATTCAGGTGCATACTGGAAGTTTGATTTGTTCTCATACAATACAATAATGGAGCTTGGAACATTGCTTTCAGTAGTTCACATTCATGGGTCACCTCCACATTAGTTAAAAACAAGGAAAAGGAGCCCGGATGCAACATGAGAGGGAAAATCTTAGCTCTCATTGCATTCTTTTTTTTTACTTCCTGAGCAAACAAGACTCAGATCACATGGTTTGTTTCTTTATGAATGGGACCACACAAGACTCACAGCTGAGGGAGAAAAAGAAAACCTTCAAGGACCACCCACAGTTAGCTCTTGTTTTATTCTATATAAACCCAAGTCCCTACATCTCCCTTTCTTATAGATGTAGTAAAGGAGATGTGGATGAGAGTGAAGGTAGTCTGTTTAGGATAATAGTTCCCATGTTTTATATCTATGCATCTGTATTTGTCAATCAACATCCTGCAACTTATGTCATTGCTTGTACTTTTTTCCTTAAAAGAATGAAAATTGACCCTACCTGAACCCACTTGCATAAATTCCAAAGGGGATCCATCGTCTTATCAATATGAACCTTTGCTGTACTTTGAATCACTAAAGTTGGGTAGAACTTTTACCAAAACAAAAGATAAAGAAAAATTAGTTAACCATTGATAAGAATATTCTTTCAACTTCATAAAGCACTGTGAGTTGCGGGGGGGGGGGACTTGTTTGAGAAACGTGGATGCAGTGAAAACATTGAATTGAGCCTTGAAACTGAGCACTAAATGAGTTCATCATTTCACCCACTTTGTGATTTTTCAATTGCAACCAATCCCCCTAGCTTGTTATTTAGTGGAAAATTAATAAGAATTTAAGGGAATAAATCTACAAGAGTTTAGGGCTTTACACATACTTCTAAGGCCCGGTTTGCTTTTCGGTAAGTTACTTATCCAGGTAAGTGTTTCCCAGGAAAGACTTACCTGGGTAAGTGCATTTACCCATGTTCTTTTATTTCCCATGTAAATAAGGCAATGACCATTTTAGTCATAAATATCCATTATTAAAAGAGATATTTTTGTCCCATTCAAGTGTTGGCAACCCAGGTGGGAAAGTTATTTAATTACCCACCTAGGAGATGGTACCCGAGTTTACTGATCACCTCTTATACTATCTCTGTCAGATTTACCATCCTTAGGCTTTTTATTACAAAATTGTGTGTAGGCATCTTAATTTGATGTGCATTACCATAACCTTGTTTGGTAAAATGTGCTAATCCAAACTTTGCATGACTTGAAGGATTTATGTATCACCCCTGCAAAGTAAGAATTGATGGTCAATGTCTCCATACTATACATTTCTTTCTTTCGTTCTTTCTCATTTTGGTATTAAAATTCTATACTTCCAAAGAGAAAGTTTTAGATAAATTCTCTAATATCATTTAAAATGTTTTACTAATGCATGCTTATCTGTATCTATACTAATAAAAGTACCGGCTCATCAGTATGAAGTTTTAATCTCTTTATTTTTCCTAGCAGACTCCTTTTTTAAAGGGCATTTCTTCTACATATTGATAAGTAATTAACATTTTGTAAACAACAGCTATTATCTAAGCAATTCATTAGGTTACCTTTTAAATCAATGTCAATGTTCAATAACTTTCTCTATACATTTTGAGCAAAATTGCTATCAAAATTCTTATACTGCATTTAGTTGTGAAGCAATTACAACAAAAGAGAAGAGAATAAAAAAGAAAGAAAAAGGGAAAATAAGACAAAAGGTGAAAAAAAGGAAAGATTTTCTTTTGGGAGAGAGGAATCAGTTTTACTTTCTTTCAGTCATCACTGTTTTGTTATGCTTTATCTAACTATTAGGAGAGAAACTAAAAGAGGTCGTATATAAAATTTACCTTTCTTTTCTCTTTTGGCCTTTGTCAGCCAAACTAAGGAAAATCACTTCCCTATAGATTATTTATTCTTTTCTTCCATTTTGCAACTAAAAACAGCATTAAAGATCTTACCTTCCTATGCATCTCTTTCTTCTTCCCTTTCCCTCCCAAATATTTTGTACAATATTGTTGTCTTGCAGTAACAATACCACAAACTATATTATTTCTGTACTTACAAATACTGCAAAAAGATACAAAATATATATTTTCATATCCAAAGGGACCTGTAAGAAGCTAAACCAGGTAGGCTTATTCTGTTTTATCTGAGTATTAAGTTTCAGATTTGAGTTCTAATCCAGTCAATTACGGCCTTGCATTCATTGCAATTAGGGGAGGATACCAAGGAGAGAGTCCATTTTTTTTCTCTATCTCCTTGTCCAATATACTCAGAACCTTTAACCTTCATGAAACTATTCATTCTCACTAGTGCTTTTAGTTGTTTCTTCTGTATATAATTGCCATCTCTCTCTCTTCCACTGTCTATCTGAGATTTTCTGGTCCTACACTTTGCACCATTAAATGTTGTCTGTCAAATAAAATTGGCTCCTTAAATGTATTTAGGTGAACTTTCTGGTGAAACTTCTGCAACAATAGTACCTTGTCCTCGTTCCCCAGGTGCAGAAGATAGAGTTGAACGCAAATAGCCGGCTCAGGAACCACAAGTAACAGGCATTCAGGTGCATACTGGAAGTTTGATTTGTTCTCATACAATACAATAATGGAGCTTGGAACATTGCTTTCAGTAGTTCACATTCATGGGTCACCTCCACATTAGTTAAAAACAAGGAAAAGGAGCCCGGATGCAACATGAGAGGGAAAATCTTAGCTCTCATTGCATTCTTTTTTTTTACTTCCTGAGCAAACAAGACTCAGATCACATGGTTTGTTTCTTTATGAATGGGACCACACAAGACTCACAGCTGAGGGAGAAAAAGAAAACCTTCAAGGACCACCCACAGTTATCTCTTGTTTTATTCTATATAAACCCAAGTCCCTACATCTCCCTTTCTTATAGATGTAGTAAAGGAGATGTGGATGAGAGTGAAGGTAGTCTGTTTAGGATAATAGTTCCCATGTTTTATATCTATGCATCTGTATTTGTCAATCAACATCCTGCAACTTATGTCATTGCTTGTACTTTTTTCCTTAAAAGAATGAAAATTGACCCTACCTGAACCCACTTGCATAAATTCCAAAGGGGATCCATCGTCTTATCAATATGAACCTTTGCTGTACTTTGAATCACTAAAGTTGGGTAGAACTTTTACCAAAACAAAAGATAAAGAAAAATTAGTTAACCATTGATAAGAATATTCTTTCAACTTCATAAAGCACTGTGAGTTGGGGGGGGGGACTTGTTTGAGAAACGTGGATGCAGTGAAAACATTGAATTGGGCCTTGAAATTGAGCACTAAATGAGTTCATCATTTCACCCACTTTGTGATTTTTCAATTGCAACCAATCCCCCTAGCTTGTTATTTAGTGGAAAATTAATAAGAATTTAAGGGAATAAATCTACAAGAGTTTAGGGCTTCACACATACTTCTAAGGCCCGGTTTGCTTTTCGGTAAGTTACTTATCCAGGTAAGTGTTTCCCAGGAAAGACTTACCTGGGTAAGTGCATTTACCCATGTTCTTTTATTTCCCATGTAAATAAGGCAATGACCATTTTAGTCATAAATATCCATTATTAAAAGAGATATTTTTGTCCCATTCAAGTGTTGGCAACCCAGGTGGGAAAGTTATTTAATTACCCACCTAGGAGATGGTACCCGAGTTTACTGATCACCTCTTATACTATCTCTGTCAGATTTACCATCCTTAGGCTTTTTATTACAAAATTGTGTGTAGGCATCTTAATTTGATGTGCATTACCATAACCTTGTTTGGTAAAATGTGCTAATCCAAACTTTGCATGACTTGAAGGATTTATGTATCACCCCTGCAAAGTAAGAATTGATGGTCAATGTCTCCATACTATACATTTCTTTCTTTCGTTATTTCTCATTTTGGTATTAAAATTCTATACTTCCAAAGAGAAAGTTTTAGATAAATTCTCTAATATCATTTAAAATGTTTTACTAATGCATGCTTATCTGTATCTATACTAATAAAAGTACCGGCTCATCAGTATGAAGTTTTAATCTCTTTATTTTTCCTAGCAGACTCCTTTTTTAAAGGGCATTTCTTCTACATATTGATAAGTAATTAACATTTTGTAAACAACAGCTATTATCTAAGCAATTCATTAGGTTACCTTTTAAATCAATGTCAATGTTCAATAACTTTCTCTATACATTTTGAGCAAAATTGCTATCAAAATTCTTATACTGCATTTAGTTGTGAAGCAATTACAACAAAAGAGAAGAGAATAAAAAAGAAAGAAAAAGGGAAAATAAGACAAAAGGTGAAAAAAAGGAAAGATTTTCTTTTGGGAGAGAGGAATCAGTTTTACTTTCTTTCAGTCATCACTGTTTTGTTATGCTTTATCTAACTATTAGAAGAGAAACTAAAAGAGGTCGTATATAAAATTTACCTTTCTTTTCTCTTTTGGCCTTTGTCAGCCAAACTAAGGAAAATCACTTCCCTATAGATTATTTATTCTTTTCTTCCATTTTGCAACTAAAAACAGCATTAAAGATCTTACCTTCCTATGCATCTCTTTCTTCTTCCCTTTCCCTCCCAAATATTTTGTACAGAAAAGGAAAAGACATTCAAAATCTCTTCCTATCATGCACTTTTCTTTTGCTCTTCCTTCTCTTCCTGATGACTAAACTCTGGAATTTTTATCCGCTTTGTGAACAAATCCAAGAAGGCAGACTTTTCTCCAAAAGATCAAACCTTCTATTGATTAAATATATCACTGTAACTATTGTATCTTCATCATTAATTGGATCCATTTTTTTTTCATAGTGGTGAGAGCATCATAGTTTTGTCAGCTGGTTCAAAACTATGAACTGGTTAGACATTCAATCTAAGCCCTTTATTGTGTAGACACTCTATTGGAACAAAACAATATATCAAAAAATTGTTTTTGCTTCATGGTCCAGCCTTCAAAATCACAGATCTTTTAGGCTGTTGGATTAATGTTCATTGGGTTCCTTTCTTACCATAATTCGAAACACTTTTACTTTCCTCCTTCAAACTGATTGGGCTGCCTTTATTTTGCATTAGTATTGAACTCTTCTTTATGATTATGCCTAATTACTGGCTACAGGACTATGGCTTCATTGGTTAACATAGATGTATGTTACTTTCTATGTTTGTCTAGTCCTGATATTTTCTACAGATAATCCAACAGAACCAAGACCAAGAGATCTTAACAATTTCTGGAAATTTAGAAATTAAAAAAATTATTTTTTCATAGTTTTATGGAAATTTTTTGCTCCTTAATTTTTTGGGGGCTGGCCAATCGATCAATTGCTGTCTCTGGATTCTGTCTTAGAAAGTTCATAATTAACTCAGAATTTGTGGTTAATAACTCTTTGAATTTAATCTTGAGTCCACAAATAACAATAGAAGAGTGAGACTGTAAAATAAAGGTAACAAGAGATCATTCAATAAAATCCATATGGTAGTTTATACATGTGCATCATATCAGCCTTTACAAATTTCATCTATAGGGTAAAATTTATTCGTAGAGTACTTCAGAAAAAAAAAAAAACCAGGTTTGCTTTGTGGATGCATCACCATTCACAATTAAAAGAAAAACCAGTCCCCTTTTCTTTTCAAAATACTGAAACCAATTACAAGGTGGAAGACGGATCCAAACCAAGAATGGGTGATGGTGGAGAGGAAAACAACCGTAGGTCCAAGGAGGATTAGAAGACAGTACCTAGTAATTATTCAGAGATTAGCGAGAACAAACAAAGGTTTTCACCCATGCTATTCTTATATAGTATTATTGGATTTTACCTTCAAAATTTTTATTATTTTATCCTGTCAATTTCTAAGGAAATAAAGGATAATTAATATGGCAATTTATATAGAGAAGATCAAAGGTGCTGCTCTCAAACTCAACCTGTGTTTTCTTGCTTGGCAGTCTGAGATTTTACCCATTAGGAGAAATATGGAATATATATATATATATATATATATATATATATATATATATATATATATATATATATATATTGGATTTTAATCTCATAAGAGATTTAAATCCAATGGGTTTGATTGGTCAATTACATGAGAAATTGCATATGTACACTTGTTTGAAAAAAATTAGTTTTTCTCTTACAAAACCCAGTTTTGAACTTGTCCCACATTGGAAAATTATAAGTTTTATTTTTCAATATTTCAATAGGAGCTGATTTACACTCATTAGAATTAGTAGAGGAGAGTATGAGGATTCGATACCGCGCAACACGCGCGCACGCGTGTGTGTGGCGCAATGAGGTGCTTTAGAGGCGCACTTCGATCGGGTGTGATCAAGAGGCACAATTCAAAGTTAACAGTGACCAACTGTTAACAATTTTTTAAACAGTCACAATGGTTGAAATTGTGACTGTTCAAGGTGCCTTCTCTAAACCGGCACCTACCATTTCCTCATACCTCTTCACAAGTTATTTAAGGAGCATGAATCAGACTCCAAAAACACAATTTCGAAATTCACTATCTCTCTCTCTCAGTCCGGTCTGCTATAGTCTCACAGAAGGTTTCTTTGGAGACTCTTCAACTTTGCTGGTTGCAGATTCTTGCCCAAGGCTCTGTTGTATCCTGGGAACGAATTTGCCTGTAACCCAACAATAAACTCAGTAAAACTGAGTGGGGGCAAATAAGGTTCTAAAGACAGTGTCTTCAGACGCGCCTCAGAGCTTCTCCTCCTAAGTTATAGTGACCCCATCTTCCCCAACATATATATACATATATATACTATATATATATATATATATATATATATATATATATATATATATATATATATATATATATATATATATAAGAATATTCATAGTGGAAAAGTAGTGAGAAAAAAACTAGAATAAGTCAGAAATTGATATCTTTTGGTAACTGATATACCAAATGGAAATATACAAGAGAAGAGACCATATATAGTGTTTATATAAAATAGGAGATTGAACAAAAGAACCAAAATAGATGGAGCCTGTATTGTTCAATTCATTACTACTACATATTGCTTCTTAATGGATATATACACCATCCTAACTTCTCATATTGTTTATATAGAAGGTTAAGAAAAGGACTTAAATTCAAATCAATTTTGTTATAGAATCCATAGTTTTTTTTTTTTGAAAAGCCCGTAGGCTGAATCATCTCATTGCATCTTTCAATAGTATAGGTATTAGAAAATCAGGTGGGGTAGACCAAGTCTTTGGCCTAGACAAAGAACAAGCCCTTTTTGCAATTGAATGAGCCACACAATTACCCATACGATAGACAAATGAGGTAGAAAAGTGAGAGAGCATTCGCAAAAGACTCCTGCACTCGGCTATCAAGTGGTGAATGCGCTAGGGAACCACTAAGGCGGGGTTCAACAGAAGAGAGACTCTCTTTTGTGCATCTCCTTCTAGAAAAATGGAAGAGATCTGTAATTCATTGGCCAGCTTGATGCCCTCAAGGAAAGCTAGAGCTTCGATATGTTCTGAGGCACTATGTTCATTGTTTATGGCTCTAGCCATGTAAAAATTTTCTCTTGAGTCTCTGATAATAATTCCAATACTAGAGTAAAATGGACCCATGGCTCCCTCAAAACTCACTTTTAATACATTGGGGGGAGGGGGAGCCATGACCTTGGGTGGGACATGGGGTGAGAAGGGGTCTCTTCTTGGTCCATGCACTTTAAATTCCAGATTTCTTCAAAGTGCATTGTTGCTTCTTGTAAAACTAGAACGGGGTTAAACATTTTACCCTCAAAAACCATTTTATTGCGAGCTTTCCAGACATACCATAATACCAAGGACCCCAGAAGGAATTTGTCAACCCCTGAAAGTGGGTGATTGTTGTTTGTAGTCCACAAAGTTGCTAAACAATCCTTGACTTCATGTTAGGAGTTAACATCAATCAACTGGACTTTGAGACCAAACCAAACTGCTCTCATGGCAAGGGAATGAAAGAATCTATGTGACCTTGTTTCATTAGCTTCCGTACACACACAACAAGTCAAGTTTACTCCCTAACAGTACTTTGCAAGGGTTGCACCAAAAGGTAAGGTGTTCTTAATACAATGCCACAAAAAAACATGAACCCGTGGTGGGAGTGTCGTGTACTTCCAAAATACTTTCTAGCTTAACTTAGGGAAGGCTTCGGTTTAGGAAGAAGTGCTTGGATCCTTTGATGATAGAATTTTATAAGCCGAAGAAGTTGTAAAAATCCCAGAAGGTGTGCAAACCTAATTTAGTCAATCCAAGATGAGCTCATGACCTTGTTGAAGAAATGAATGTATAACTACACTTTTAAACTTGTTTTGAACAAGGTCAAAATGCCATGTGCCATTAAGAGGATTGATAAGCTCAGCAACCTTTAAACTTTTAGCATTAACATTTTTCACCATGTGGCCACAATTCAATGGGGAAAAAGTCTAAGGGTCCAAATGGACATGGGTATTCCACCCTGAGTTGATTAAAATCCTAACTCCTTTCAACAACAGAGGTCGGCATCTAAGAAGAGTGTTCCAAATGATTGATTTACTTAGACTGTTCTTTCCACCCCAGAAGGATCCATGTGATAGATATTTTGCTCGTAGGACCTTACTCCAAAGACTTTTTGTTTCCTTAAGGAAACGCCATCCAAGTTTCATTAACAAACATTTGTTTGTAATCTCCAAACTTTTAAAGCCCAACCTCCCAATGCATTTAGCTTTTGTAAATTCACTCCATGCTTTCAGATAGACATGATTCCTATTTTGATCAAAGCCCCACTAGAAGTTACAAATCATTTTGGTGATTTTCTCCAAAGTAGCATGCGGCACCTTGTGGATTGCCATGAAAAAAATTGGGAACTACAGAGAGTGTGGATTTTAATGAATTATCTCCCCGCGTATGAGAGGCTATGAATTTTCCACCCTTTTAATTTTGCACTTATTTTGTCGATAAGAAAATGCCAGGATTCTATCTTCTTATGCTTCATGAGGAGTGGGCTTTCGAGATATTTCTCATTGCGTTGCATGTGTGCCACACCAATCTGATCTGTCAACATCTCTCTTTAACGGCGGTGAACATTTTTACTAAAGTGGATTGAAGACTTCTCAAAATTGACCTCCTCTCCAGACCAGCTGTAGTATTTCTCAAGTGTCTCTTTAACTTTGTTTAGCTTTAAGGGCGTACTACATCCAAAGATGAGAAGGTCATCAGCAAATAGCAGGTGATTGGTCTTGAGATTGCTTCTTCCAAATTTAATTCCATGAAGATCCCCCATCTGAAGTTGTTTATCAAGCATTCTCGACAAAACATCAGTACACAAAATGAAGAGGTATGGAGAGAGGAGACAGCCTTGACGTAAGCCTCTCTCTGGGGTAAACCTCTCACTCTTTTCACCATTTAGTAAAATTCTAAAACTTGATAAAGCAATACAACACATAATTAGCTTACAGAAATGGGGAGAGAAGCCTCTTCTCTTCAGACACGACTCTAGGAAAGATCACTCGATCTTGTCATAGGCTTTGGCTAGATCAATCTTTAAAATGAATCCCCCATGCTTCCCTTGCATATGGCTAAAAGTGCGAACTACCTCTGAAGCAATAATTCCATTTTTGTGAATTTGACGTCCTGGCGTGAAGGCACTTTAGTAAGGGGTTAACATTGTATCCAAGTATGGCTTTAAACGATTAACTATAATCTTAACCACCACTTTGTAAATTACATTAGTGTATCCGATGGGGCGTAGATCCTTCACTATTTGGAGGCTATCTTTCTTCAGGATCAGGATGATAAGAGTGTCGTTGACTTCTGTAACAGTCTTTGGAGTGATGAAAATTTGTTGAACAAACTTCATAAAATCACTACCTATCTCATTCCAACTCCTCTGAAAGAAAATAACTGGTAATCCATCCGACCCCGGGTCCTTAAGAGATCCAATAGTGAAAAGTGCATCCTTAACTTCCTCAAGGGAGGGTACCTTGCACAATGATTCATTGTCTTCACTACTTATCGTACTAGGAATGACATCATCTTCGATCAGTGGGAGAGTTGGGTGGGAAGTTTTGTAGAGATGCTCATAGAACTCCCTCATAGTGGCAGAAATTTTCTCTTTATCTGTTGTCCATGACCCTGTACTATTTTTTAGCCACTGAATGCTATTTCTTCTTCTCCTATTGGAGGTAGAGATGTGAAAAAAAAAGTATTTCTATCCCCTTCTCAGTGCCAAGTGACGCGGGATCTCTGCTTCCAATACAATTCCTCTACTTCTAACAGGTGGTTAAGTTTAGCTCTCAGAGACAACTCTTGCATCTTTGTGAGAGCATCAACACTTCTATTTTGAATTGCCCGTAACTTCTCTTCAATGTCGTGGATTCGTTGGTGAAAGTTGCCTAGAATTTGCTTCCCACATTGTGTTATGTGGATTTTACAAGTCATACACTCTTGTAAGAAGGAGCCCCTCTCTTGGTTCCAGGCTGAATCAACTTCGCTATTAAAACTGGCTGATGTCCAATGTTGCACATAAGAATTTTGGTATTGGAGGCAACATAATGCACAGTCCAACGTTTCCATTATCAAGTTTGAACTATCACGGCCATTTGACCAAGTAAAGGGAGGGCCATGGAAACCAATATCAATTAGTCCACAGGTATGGATAAAATCTTTGAAGAGTTGCATTTGATTTCTATCAGCTCTTTGCCCTTCAAACTTTTCACCTTCATGGGCTATGGCATTAAGCTCTCTCATCATGAACCAAGGGTTGTGGATAGACCCGCTAAGCTCTTGTAAATGGTTCCAAACAAAGTGTCTAAGTTCCTTAGTAGGACTCCCATAAACTCCAAGCATTTCCTAGTTGAAGTGAGGTGGGAAATTTGAGTTTGAAGCATGAATATAATTTGAGCTGCAGAAAGAGAAATATGCCATTTCCAACCTAACCACAGTCCCCTAGATTGACCCTCAGATGCCACATAAAAGTAATTATAATCATATAGAATGGTTACGATTTTCTCAGACTTACTTTCATTACATCTAGTTTCACTCAAAAAGAATAAATATGGTTTAGCTATGCAAATGAGATGTTTAAAATAGCGAACTGCCGATCGGCTCCTCCCCCTTGGTAGTTCCAAGCAAGGACAATCATGGCTCCTGTGGTGGCATTTCACAGCTTGCCACCTTGGCTATTTCAAACAAAGAACTAGTGCCCACGTTCATTTGTTGGACCAGAATTTTGAGTCGTGCCTTCTTCTTCAAACGTAAATGGGCAATCGTGGTTCCTGTAATCAAGGATTGTGTTATTTCCATGTTGGTCTCCAAATCTAATTCAGGCTTCCTCTTTTGGCCCACTACAGAATCTTGTAATTGCTAAATTGAACTTGTGGGGTCCACTGGAGGCATGGGAATATTTAAGGCAAATTTTCCTCCTTCACTACCAATTAGCTGAAAGAATGGTAGGATCTATCTAATGGACGCCATAAATGTTGCGGAATGGGTGGGCGAATTTCAAAAATTTCCTACATTCTCCCAACTGGGAATCATATTCCCTAAATTTAGAATACAATATTCAAGGATCCTACTTGAACCATAATCAAACCAGATCTGTACCAAAAGATAAATGGGAGGATTATACCTGATCCGGAGAAGCAGTATCTCCCAAAGTTTGTGTTCACGCCCAAAGAATGCTCCAAGATCCGTTCCTGCTGAAGATGACACAGCTGTGGATGGAACAGAACCAGCAGGGTGCGTCCTACACACTGGATCCTTCGCAAAAATCCTCTGGAAACACTAAACACTGAATCATTTTAGTCTTTGTTGCAAGACTAATGTCAAGAACAGATTTCTTGACTTTCCTTTTCTGCAAAGATCTAATCTTGCAAAAACAGATGGCGGCGGCAGGAGGAGAACTCTAAAGGCGAAAAGGCTGAACTGCCTTTTTCTTTTTCTGGAGTATGAATGAGATCCTATCTCAATTCGCAGGAGATATGATATTTCTCTCTCTTGGTTAGGGTTTCTTCTCCTTTCTTCTTGATTAAGAATCCTCCTAATTAGGAGTTATCCCAATCCAAATCAGTATTTGGATAGGGGATAATCTTAATCCTATCTACAGATAAAGTCAGCTTACTCCTGATCTTATCAGGAGGTTACCAGATTCAAATCTAATTTGAATTTGGTCTCCAAGAGTGGATAAGGCAAAATGCCCAATCCTTTTACTAACATTAATCTCAGATTCGCCCCAAGGATGGGTGATCATATCAGCCCACCTCGAAATGGGCTTCTGGCCCATTTAGTGTTTAGTGTCTAATTACTTTCCAATCTGCTGCCCAGTTGGGCTTCTTTGTATGGCGTGGGACCTAAGCATTGATCTACACACCAGCCACATGGGTTCGGCCCAGCCTTTAATACAAGGCCCAGCCGAATTCACTGAAAAACTCAATGAACCCCTTGAGTCCATCATATGGACCCTATGGGCCCAACACTTACATTAAGTGGTCCCTGGGCCAAGCCATCTTATAAAAACCCAGGGACTGTGGGCAGGTGCAAGATTAGCCCATCAGGTATTATCCTCAATGGTCTTACACTTAACCTCTCAGCCCTTAATGATCAAGCACTGCCCGACAAGAGAGGACCTCTCCCTCAGCTGCAAGGAACAGTGCCGCACTCTCCTCTCACATGGATCCCGGGAATTAAAACCATTTGCAAACAATTTGAAACCGTACATATATATATAAATATATTAATTTTGCAAAACAAAATTCCAACGATTGAAATCAACTGCCGGCAGTTTGGTTTCCATCAGAGAGAGTGCAGTCCCGATCATTACCCTTTGTCCGACAAAGTGGCTGATTCTGTCACTATGATCACCCACTCAGATGAATTCTCAAACTGCCCCAACATACCCAGGTTTTGATCCCCGCTAAGGATCTCACTGATTGGCATATCAAAGGCAGCCTGATCCAACACCTAGTGAAGTGTCATAATCGAGTCTAGGGGTTAGGTGTAACTTTCCAGTTTTGCCCATCTATCTCCAAGGTCCAGGGCAAAACTGGAAATCTGGTCCGGTTCAAGGATTCAAGTAATCCCATACTGCATGTGCCTCGGGTCTTACCCTGATGGCTGAGACAGGCCATCCCAACACTTGGTGGCACACCAGCATCAGCCTTGGCAGGATAAATCTCCCCAAACTTATCCAACGGCTGTGAACATTTAAAACTAACACGAGTCTCTATAAATGTCCAATTTTAGGGTTTTACACAGAATTAAACCAAACAACATGAATCAAATATGCACTTTATTTATTTCCACTAAATAACAAAAGCACATCAAATCAGATTGAAGCTAAGGGCATACAAAAAATTGTCTAACAGCTCCCACTTGCACTTAGGTCCAATCTGGTACAAGTCGGGGTCCCATTACTTTCCACGTGTTTCTCAAACACCTTCTGTGTCAATGGCTTAGTCAATGGGTCTGCCACATTATCCGCTGATGCTACCTTCTGAATCAGGACGTCCCCTCTACCAACGATCTCCCGCAGTACATGGTACTTTCTCTCGATGTGCTTTGACTTCGAGTGAGCCCGAGGCTCTTTAGCCTGGGCGATCTCTCCATTGTTGTCACACAACAACGGGATGGGAGATGTGCTGGATGGAATCACTCCCAATTCGTGTATGAACTTCTTCATCCACACGGCTTCCTTGGCAGCTTCACTTGCGGAAATGTACTCGGCCTCGGTTGTGGAGTCTACAGTGGACCCCTGTTTGCTGCTTTTCCAGCAAACAGCACACGATCCTATCGTGAAAACATACCCAGATGTAGACTTTCTATCATCTGGATCCGACTGGAAATCGGCATCGGTATACCCTAGAACTTGCAGTGAGCTACCATCGAATACCAGACAAAACTCTTTTGTCCTTCGAAGGTATTTGAGTATGTTCTTCACAGCAGTCCAATGCTCCTGCCCTGGGTTTGCCTGGAATCTGCTTACCACACTCACCGCCTGAGCAATGTCCGGGCGAGTGCACAATATGGCATACATGATGCTCCCTACGGCTGAGGCATAGGGAACGTCTCTCATGCTCTCAATCTCCTCAGAAGTCTTGGGAGACATCTTCTTGGAGAGAGTGACTCCGTGCCTGAAAGGAACGTTTCCTTTCTTGGAGTTCTCCATGCAGTACCTCTTGACAATTTTGTCAATATAAGCAGCCTGGGATAATCCAATCATCCGCTTTGATCTATCTCTATAGAGTCGAAGACCCAGTATGTATGAAGCTTCTCCAAGATCTTTCATGGAGAACTGCTATGATAGTCATACCTTGACTGAAGTCAACATTCCTACATCATTCCCAATGAGTAGGATATCGTCCACGTACAACACTAAAAAGGTGATCTTATCCCCACTGGACTTCCTGTAAACACAGGGCTCATCCGGATTTTGCTCAAAGTCAAACGTTTTGACTGCAAAATCAAAACGGATGTTCCAACTCCTAGAAGCCTGCTTAAGTCCATATATGGATCTATTAAGTTTACATACCATGTGTTCCTGACCAGCAGCAATGAAGCCTTGCGGCTGCTGCATGTAGATATCTTCACTAAGATCTCCATTTAGGAACGTAGTTTTGACATCCATTTGCCAAATCTCGTAGTCATGGTACGCTGCTACAGCTAGCAGGATCCTAATGGATTTGAGCATGGCCACGGGCGAAAAGGTTTCCTCATAGTCGATGCCTTCTTTCTGAGTATACCCTTTCGCCACCAAACGAGCTTTAAAGGTCTCAATCCTGCCATTGGGGCCCTTCTTCCTCTTGTAGATCCATTTGCAACCAATTGCTTTTACCCCGGGGGGCGGATCCACTAGAGTCCAGACTCCATTGGTCTCCATTGAGTCCATTTCAGCTCTCATGGCCTCCACCCACTTCTGGGAGTCTATGTCTAACATAGCTTCCGCGTAAGTCACGGGATCCTCTTCACTAGTCAAGGTTTCCACCAGGTAACTATCCTGGTCATAACCATATCGGACTGGTGGTCTGGATACCCAGGTGGTTCTTCTAGGTTGGTCATTACCTGGAATTTGTGGGACATCTCCCACTGCTCCTGAGCTCTCCTCATCAAGAACTATTTCCTGACGATGGGTGTCCAGGATGTAATCGGATTCTAAGAACTGGGCGTTTCGACTGCAGAACACTTTCTGCTCACTCGGGTCATAGAATAGATAACCCACCGAATCCTTTGGGTAGCCTATAAACAGGCAACGACTGGTTTTAGATTCCAACTTGTCCACACTTGTTCTTTTAACGTGTGCAGGACAACCCCAAATCTTCAAGTGTCTTACACTTGGCTTCCTTCCGGTCCAAAGTTCATATGGAGTTTTCGGAACTGATTTGGTTGGAACCCGATTCAGCACGTAGATAGCAGTCTCTAATGCGTATCCCCAAAAGGATGTGGATAATTGTGAGCGTACGAGAAGCGACCGGACCATGTCCAACAAGGTCCTATTCCTCCTCTCTGAAACACCGTTGAGTTGAGGTGTAGCAGGAGGAGCTAATTGTGACACTATCCCATTGGCCTTTAAGTAGTCCCTGAATTCGTCAGAGAGATACTCGCCACCTCGATCTGATTGAAGGGCCTTAATTTCTCTCCCTAACTGTTTCTCGAATTCCTGTCTGAACTCTTTGAACTTTTCAAATGATTCAGACTTATGTCTCATTAGGTACACGTAACCATATCGTGAAAAATCATCTGAAAAGGTGATGAAGTACACGTGTTGATTGCGTGTCCTAACACTCAGGGGACCACATACATCAGTATGTATCAGGTCAAGTGTGCCTTCAGATCTTTCAGGCTTACCGTCAAATGGCCGCTTAGACATCTTACCTTGAAGGCAAGGTTCACAAGTGGGAAGATTTTCTACGGTTAGAAAATCCAAAGGACCATCCTTTACCAGCCTTGTGATTCGGTCAATACCGATATGGCCAAGTCGGTAATGCCAGAGGCACGTGGGACTTACTGTATCACGATTCCTTATCTTGGGATTTTTGACCGACGTAGTTTCGGTTAAGTTAGCTTCCAGAGAAGGATGTAGAACATAGAGACCGTTCTCTAGTTCCCTGTATGCGATGAATTTATTATTCCATTTAACAGTAATCACATTACTAAAATAAACAGTATATCCATCAGCACACAGTTTTGAAACAGAAATTAAATTTCTTCTCAAGTTCTGTACATAAAGACAATCTTTAAGTACAAGTATTCCTTCTTTAAAAACTAATTCTACGGTTCCTATTGCCACTGCTGCAACACTTGCAGTTGTTCCCAAGAATAGTGTCACTTTACCTTCACTCAACCTTCTGCTAACTTTGAACCCCTGCAGTGAGTTACACGCATGAGTTGAAGCCCCGGAGTCAACACACCAGGACACAGAAGTAACTAACATGTTAGTTTCTATGACAAAAGTTTCGATGTTACCTTTCTTAGATTCCAGGTAGGCAGGACAATTACTCTTCCAGTGGCCGGTCTGCTTGCAGAAGTGACAGACATCAGATGCCTTGTTCTTCTTCTGCTTCTTAGGATTGGCAGCCTTCTTCTAAGGCTTCTTTGCCTTTCTCTTTTTATTGCCCGATTTGTTAGCTTCAGCAAGCATAACCACAGGCTCATCCTTCTTGAGTAGATCCTCGGCTCTCTACAACATATTACTGAGTTCCTGGACACTGACATTCAGCTTATTCATATTGTAGTTCATTGTGAACGCATTGAAGGAAGAGGGCAAAGAATTGAGGATGGCATCCACTTGCGTGCCAAGATCTAGCCCGAATCCAAGAGCTTCAAGTTCGTTAATGTAACCCATCATCCGAAGACAATGGTCATGAACTTTCTGCCCTTTGGTCATCTGCGCGGTCATGAACAATTTCAGGACCTTTTGTCGAGTAGAACGGTTCTGCTCTTCATACATTGTTCTTAGACTGTCCAATATGTCCTTGGCTAGTTCAATCTGATCGAACTGCCTCTGTATTGAGTTGTCTAATGAGGCAACGACAAAGAAGCGGGCTAGGGAGTTCTTATCCTCCCACTCTTGGTAGTCCCTCCTACGGGCCTCAGAAGCCCTATCACCCGGACGTTCCGGGGCAGGATTTTTCACCACCTTGTCTAACTTTTCGGAAGTTAGGACCAGCATAAGATTTCTGTACCAGTCGGCATAGTTTGGGCCATTAAGCTTGTTATCGTCTAGCAGCTTTGCAAATTGACCGTTTGCCATTTTCTGATAAAACAACAAAATCATTAGTCCACAACCTTAGTTTGATTCATGTTACCTACATAGATATGGCTTTTAATCTATGTTCCATTCCCATTTGTTCATCTCTGAGATTTCCCTCCTTTCTCAGTGACGGAGACGACGAAATGTCTCTGGAAATGTGGGGAATCATATGGGGTGCGTGAAGCCAACTGTTTCAGCTGCATAACCCCACCACCTTTCTGTGACGGATCATATCCACTCATCAAATGAGTTTCCTTTTGGCCTCTGTCAGACAAGGTTCAGAGCCGTTTTCAGGTAAACCTTTCTGTCCAGTGAGTGCACACCCATCATATTCAGGTTACGCCAAGGTACCGTGAGAGAGTTCCCATTTTCTGGTGAAGCCCCTCCCACATCGGTCTATGACGCCCCTATCATCTTATGAAACACTCTAATAGATCCAACAGCAAATGGATAGCCCAATTTTATGGTGCGTTTCCTTATTACTGAAGGACCCATCATTGTGCTAATGACGGAAGGCCTTTAGAGAGTCCATCATATGGGTCTCCCTATCACATGCATTCATATTTGCTGGAGGGAACAAAAAAAAACGGCCCTAGTTTTAATTTAGGTCAAACCAGAGTGGCTCCCACTGACTTTCATAAAGTCAGATTTCTGGTGGGCCTTAATCGGCTAGGGGTTCCGTACGCATCCCTTTTCAGGGTTGTGGGGCCCACCAAGCAAAGAGGGGTCATCCAATGACCTTGAAGGACATCATGGCAATGATGTGCATTTAGCCATGGTGTGCGCAAGAGCCACTAACGAGTCTTCATGGGCCAAGTACTTATGGCCCATGGTCGCAGCACATCAAACATCCAAACATCACATGTAAAGGAGGAATTGATCCAATCAATTAACTGCTGTAAAGCCCATCAAATAGCCCATTGAAATCCAAGTCATTAACAATTAATGTCTACTAGGAGTATGGGCTGAATCGCAGATAGCAGTTCGACCCATACATCTTATCTCACAGTAATGGGCCTTTTGCAGTTTTAACCCTTTAAAACTGGGCTTTACAGGTGGGATGAATTAATCCCTGCAATTGAACATCAGATTTGGAACAGCAAGTGTGAGAAATACAGACTGAAAAGCAGTCCCTATCGAACCCCAGATTCGGTCCAAACAGTTTTGGTCCAATCTAGTCCGAGAGGATCCAAAACTGATTTTCAATTCAAGAATTAATTCATGAAAGATCTGAAATTAATAATTTTGATTTCAAACAATCACAAATCAAACTATGGACTGTTCGCACCACCTGGAAAATAGAGGTTAAACACAAGGGTTGCAGTTTCACAAATTGCAAATCGTAGAAAGCGATTTCTCCAACTACAAATCTCCAGCGCCGCCTTCTTCTTCCTTCTTCTTTAATCAAGAAAAATAACAGAAATCCTATTTCTATTAATTACATTCTTGATCAAATCCTATACATTCAGTCTAAAAATAAAAAAAAAATTTACAAACCGAATTAAATGAAATAAATAAATAGAAAGAAAAAGGGTTGCCAGACTATCTGCGCCAAATCTGCACTGCGATCTCCAGGTTCGAACAGTCCATTAAATCAAAATAAATAAAGAACAATTCTAAATAAATTTTGGATTTAATAAAAAAAATTAATTTCAGATCAATCGCCCTTAACAAGAAACAGTTTCTTGAAAAAGAAAACAATCTGCGCAAATCTTGAAAGAACACCTTCTATCCATCTGCGCAGGGACAGATCTGATTTTCTTTTGGTTCAAGATTCGAACCTGTGGCTCTGATACCACTGAAAGAATGGTAGGATCCATCTAATGGACGCCATAAAGGTTTCGGAATGGGTGGGCGAATTTCAAAAATTTCCTACATTCTCCCAACTGGGAATCATATTCCCTAAATTTAGAATACAATATTCAAGGATCCTACTTGAACCATAATCAAACCAGATCTGTACCAAAAGATAAATGGGAGGATTATACCTGATCCGGAGAAGCAGTATCTCCCAAAGTTGGTGTTCACGCCCAAAGAATGCTCCAAGATCCGTTCCTACTGAAGATGACACAGCTGTGGATGGAACAGAACCAGCAGGGTGCGTCCTACACACTGGATCCTTCACAAGAATCCTCTGGAAACACTAAACACTGAATCCTTTTAGTCTTTGTTGCAAGACTAATGTCAAGAACAGATTTCTTGACTTTCCTTTTCTGCAAAGATCTAATCTTGCAAAAACAGATGGCGGCGGCAGGAGGAGAACTCTAAAGGCGAAAAGGCTGAACTGCCTTTTTCTTTTTCTGGAGTATGAATGAGATCCTATCTCAATTCGCAGGAGATATCCTATATCTCTTCAAGGTGGTTCGAAATCTGATATTTCTCTCTCTTGGTTAGGGCTTCTCCTCCTTTCTTCTTGATTAAGAATCCTCCTAATTAGGAGTTATCCCAATCCAAATCAGTATTTGGATAGGGGATAATCTTAATCCTATCTACAGATAAAGTCAGCTTACCCCTGATCTTATCAGGAGGTTACCAGATTCAAATCTAATTTGAATTTGGTCTCCAAGAGTGGATAAGGCAAAATGCCCAATCCTTTTACTAACATTAATCTCAGATTCGCCCCAAGGATGGGTGATCATATCAGCCCACCTCGAAATGGGCTTCTGGCCCATTTAGTGTTTAGTGTCTAATTACTTTCCAATCTGCTGCCCATTTGGGCTTCTTTGTATGGCGTGGGACCTAAGCATTGATCTACACACCAGCCACATGGGTTCGGCCCAGCCTCTAAAACAAGGCCCAGCCGAATTCACTGAAAAACTCAATGAACCCCTTGAGTCCATCATATGGACCCTATGGGCCCAACACTTACATTAAGTGGTCCCTGGGCCAAGCCATCTTATAAAAACCCAGGGACTGTGGGCAGGTGCAAGATTAGCCCATCAGGTATTATCCTCAATGGTCTTACACTTAACCTCTCAGCCCTTAATGATCAAGCACTGCCCGACAAGAGATGACCTCTCCCTCGGCTGCAAGGAACAGTGCCTCACTCTCCTCTCACATGGATCCCGGGAATTAAAACCATTTGCAAACAATTTGAAACCGTACATATATATATATAAATATATTAATTTTGCAAAACAAAATTCCAACGATTGAAATCAACTGCCGGCAGTTTGGTTTCCATCAGAGAAAGTGCAGTCCCGATCATTACCCTTTGTCCGACAAAGTGGCTGATTCTGTCACTATGATCACCCATTCAGATGAATTCTCAAACTGCCCCAACATACCCAGGTTTTGATCCCCGCTAAGGATCTCACTGATTGGCATATCAAAGGCAGCCTGATCCAACACCTAGTGAAGTGTCATAATCGAGTCTATGGGTTAGGTGTAACTTTCCAGTTTTGCCCATCTATCTCCAAGGTCCAGGGCAAAACTAGAAATCTGGTCCGGTTCAAAGATTCACGTAATCCCATACTGCATGTGCCTCGGGTCTTACCCTGATGGCTGAGATAGGCCATCCCAACACTTGGTGGCATACTAGCATCAGCCTTGGCAGGATAAATCTCCCCAGACTTATCCAATGGCTGTGAACATTTAAAACTAACACGAGTCTCTATAAATGTCCAGTTTTAGGGTTTTACACAGAATTAAACCAAACAACATGAATCAAACATGCACTTTATTTATTTCCACTAAATAACAAAAGCACATCAAATCAAATTGAAGCTAAGGGCATACAAAAATCTGTCTAACATTAGCATGTCTATATTTGTCCCTTTTGGGCCTCCATTGAAGCCGGCATCTTTGGATTCTTAGAGGATCACACCCTTGTCATTTGAATTCAAAAAACGGTCTACAACTTCTTGACTAAGAGCTCTCCCCTCCAAGGCAAGATTTTTTCCCTGAATTTCGGAGGATGAGTAGTACAACATTCTTTAATTTCACACCATATACTATAACCTTACCAAAAAAAGCCACTACAGACTAAAGCAATTCTGAACTTGTTGCATGCATCCTCGATCTCACAGGCAATTGGTTCCCACAATAGTTGTGTTCCTTGGTAGTGCTCCATACCATATGGAAGTCTATTTCATGGTTGTCACATTTGCTTCCTCAGCCTCACCTTCAATAGGTCATGGATCCTGTGACCTTTGGTCTTCCATGGACCTTACATTATATTTTTGGTTTTCTATGGATTGTTCAACTTGTTGTCTTCTTGATCGGTTGTTATGATTGTTGGAATTGCATAGACTTGAGGCATTTGGGATTCCCAAGACATTGGAAGATGGGTTGTTTTCCTTCATTTGAAAATTAAGTAGTTCTTGGTCGAGTCAACTTGTATTAGCTATTGTAAATCAGTGTAAATGATTGAACACCAAGGTTGATCACCCTCTGTGATAGAGAAAAATAAGAGTTTCATCTTCTTAGGCCCTATTTGATGATTAAGTGGTTGTTAAAAGTACTTGTTGCACAAATACTTTTTAGAAGTACTTATTTTAATAACCACTTAAGGCTGTTTGGTGACCTACTTGCCAAATCACTTATTATGTTTTTAAGTACTTATTGGGGGTGGGGATGTTTGGTAAGCTACTTTCCCCATAAGTGTTTATATTGACACAAATGACAATTTTATCCATCACTTCACTTAAAATGCAACCAAATATTCATTCAAGTTCAGCAATTTTTTTGCATGCTTTTTAACAAAAAAAATTCAGATTTCTCATATAAAACCAAAATATTTTTGAATCAGACAAAAAATCATACAAAAAAAAAACAAAAAAAAAAAACACCAAACATGGAGGGGAGGAGTTGGACGAACTAACCTCCTTGTTGTCGGTGGCTAGACAGTGAGATTTTCACCGTTAAACTCTTCCAAATTGCAGATCTGCAAAATCATCAAACAGGGGAGTTTCAAGTTTAAAATAACCTAAGAAAAATGGCTTAATATGAAAAAAACTTCAGAAAATGTAAGAAAATGGAAAAACGACAATTCTGTCGGCTATTTTTCTTCACCGTCGATTGTCATCGGTAGACCTGTATCTAGGTGCGCCGCTACTTGGTTCACTATGTTTGAATGAGAGGAGAGGGAGGTAAAACCCTCGCGTAGAGGTATTTTGGGTATTAAAAAATACTTCTCCCATTATCTTTGGTAGAGACCAGGCAAATTGTAAGTTCACATTAAAGAGACAGTGAAAGCTTTCCTAGACTAGTGTTTTGTAGTTTTTCCCTTCAAGTTTTCAAAAGGGTTTTTCATGTAAAGAATCTTGTGTGTGTGATTAATGAGTTTCTTGTTCTTGTTCTGCTTATTTGTTTTTTTTTTCCCATCTCGTTAGTTTCATTGTTTGTTTTCGGAATCACAAATTCGCTTGATCCAATAAACTGGTATCAGAGCATAGGTTCGCCGTTATTTTTATCAATTTTAATAAGATGAAGGAGAACTGCACGATGTTCAAGTTTACATCATCAAACTAGATTGTCTAGAAGACAAGAATATAGAAGATATCCTCTACTGTAAAGAGATGTTTTGGCCCATCAATTTGAAAGGTGTAACCCCAAACCAAGATTGAATTGTGCACTTATGGTCGAATATGTACAGCCGAATGTGCATATATTTTTCTGTACAAATACATACCTAAAATGTGCTTTTGTACTATAGAATTGGCATTGTTCTAAAAGGATTTGTTATTTTAACCAATCCTATTTGAGAAAAATTTATGCATTATACTTTGAGCGCTTGCAAAGTTGCAAGTGCATCACTGTGGGCCTTTTACTGCATGAGTGGAATCCACCCAATATGGGCCGGGGGTATGTATCCTTTCGTGATTATCATATCAGCAAAAAAGCGCACAAAGCACTTCTAATAAAAATATTTTAGGAAAATTTTTTATTAGTATCCTGTATTTTGGGTCTAGTATCACTTTGATTTCTGAATTTTAAAATGCAACGATACAGTATTTAAACTTTTAAAATGTATCAATTCAGTACCTACTGTTAACCAGCTGTTAAATGACATTTGACAAAAATTTAATCGTCCTAAATCCTTGTCTCTTTTATTTAGGAAAGCTGGGGCTCAAAATACCCACTGAGACATGACCCCAACTTTCTTGAATAGAAAAAGTAGGGATTTGGGATTGTTAATTTTTTGTCAATGTTTGAATAACTGATAAAAAAAATTAGATAACACTCGAAGGGCATTTGTGCCTTTTTCAAATGCTATTTAATAGCTGATTAACAATTGGTTAACGATAGGTACTGAATTGGCACATTTTGAAAAATACTAAATTATCACATTTTAAAATTCTGAGACCAAAGTGGCACTAGACGCAAAGCACACGATACTAATCGGAATTTTTCCCAAATACTTTTTACAAGTAAATGACAGAGAAATACAACAAGCAAAAACTCTGGTCCCATCACCCCATATAGTTAGGAGGGTGATGGACACAAATAAAAACATATATATATATATATATATATATATAGTAATAGTGGAAAGGGAGATGGGTTAGCTGTCACCACCTATCATTTTGTTTTTGGTAATTATGTCCTAGACCGGCCAAACCTAACTGCAATATTAGATGATCATGAGGGTTTAAATGAGGGAAGCGGGGGTAGCTAGGCTGTAGGATTCTCATCAACTTGATCCATGAGAAGCCAAATCGATAATAATGGATACCAAGTGAATTGTGACCATTCCTTAGTTGACAATGACAATTGATATTTGATACATCCTATAATGATGTGTAAAATGTTGGATAGCTAGGTAAGGTGGTATTTGTTAACAGCAGCGTTGTTAGTTTCTATGGTTTCTGCAAGATAGGCTACAATCTGCAAAATGGCAAATACATTTGTGACCTACTCTTGTTAAGCAGAAACAGCAAAACAAAAGAATTCTCAGATTACAGAATACCAACATTTTTGAATCGTTATTGATCCAGATGGTTGGACCGTTCTGCTCGGGAGTCATTCAGACAACCAGTTTTGTTTTATCCGGAACTCATAATTTGGTAAAAAAATCATTAAAAAAGTCAATAAATCATTGATCTGGGTGATCGAACTGCTGACATGTTCAACGGTTTTTGACATTTTTTTTATTTTTTTAATTATTTTAATTTTACTATCAGAATAGACCGTCCGTTTAAACCGAACAGTCAGACTGTTGACCTAGAAACCAGTGATCAGAACGATTCCATTTCCGAATCATTTTTTAAAACGTTGCAGAATATAGTGATTTTTATTTATTTTTTAAATATTCAAAAAGCTATTTTTGTTGTTACGGCTTCTTGACACATTGAATATATATAGTCAAAATTGAAGTCGATATGTTGAAAGTAGGTGTTGGCAAATTCCTGAAAATCGTTTTGAAAAGGCCAAATTAGCATTAAATTTGACAAATTTTGAATGTGAAAGGTTTTAAAACACCTGATTTTGAAATGGTGTTGTGACGACTGTGATTACTGGTCTTATCAACAATTCCGTTAATGGGTTGATCAGTGCAGCATAAACAAAGATAATATTAGGAATTAAAGAACAGGATGTGTTTAGCAGTGCAAGGGTTTAATTAATGGCAGGGAACTAATTGTTATCATAAAGAATCTAACTTTAGACAATCCAATACTTGGAAAGTGAAAAAGAAAGACCTTATAGTACATGTGAAACTGTAGACATAATATTTGTAAGTCCAACTTTGGCTAGACAATGTTGGTAGCAAAAATAACATTAACCACTTTCATGTTTCTTGTACGCCAAAATGAGTCTTTTCATTCATCTCCAAATTGGTGTAAGTTGTTAGTCAAATTTGGAAAGTAATTAATTAAATCTCTCTCCATCTAGAGAGAGAGAGAGCACCTCCATTGAACCATTGATTGGATGAATAGGGTTCATAGTTCATACAGTGAAAAGTTATTCCCGCTGCAGCTTGAAAATCTACAGTAGTCTAAATTATTTTCTTAAGATAAGTATTTAAGCAATAGTCATTAAGTTTGGTCTTTCAATCACTCTATCTTGTTTTCCATGAAATGTCCACTGCTTTTTTATAATAACTTTTACTATAGGGTGTATCAGCCTGTATTGGTATTTTTTTTGTGTTTTATTTATTTTTTTAAAACCAGTTCAGAGGGGTCAATTTAAGTCTCGATTACTCTCTGAACCATAGACTGACCTGATACACTCCCTGTATGGGCGTATCGAAAAGGCCCCAATACATAACAATATTTTGAACCTTGTGTCCACCTAAAAATTTTATTAAAAAACATTATCAAATATTTTTTTTTGAAAAGGTAAGGCAAAGTTTTATTAAAAGCCCATAAAAGAAAAGCACAAAGTATACAAATGAGGCCTCTACAAGCCTCTACAGCCAAGCTCCAAGACAAGGCAGGCCTTAGAGACCTCTTCAAGCCTCAACAAAGGCTAGAACCAAAAATTCAGAGAGAAGTACCGATCAGCCCAGCTCAGAATTTACTAGTCACAAAGTACATGGGGAATGCATCCTATTGTGAATTGATGCCAAATTCACAGGCAGGATGTGGTTCATAGGGAGAGAGAGAGGGCTACTCGTAGGGGGTGGCTGGAATTTAGAATTCTGCATCGTATGTATTCGTACTTTTCCCCAAAAATTCACCCAAAGAGAAAAGCTTTAAGACAAAAGTACTATCACGAGAGGAGGGCAAACAAATTAACCAACTGAAAACAAGACCTAAAAAATCTAGACTGAGAATAAGGTTGGAAACCGTGCCTCCTCAGCAGATCTAAGAAAAAGGCTGCAAATCATCCTCTGCCTCGTCTGCCTCTTCCTCTTACAGTATTTTGACATTCTGCTACCTGGGAGGTAATCCAAACTACCGGATTACCAATCCGAGCTATAACTCAAGGATTCAGTCTCATTTTCTGCAACAGAGCTGTCTACTGTGATTGGTTGAATCGGTTCGGCCACGTTGAAACCTTTTGACTTGAACCACTCACGAACCTGGACGTCCTGCAATTCATCTAATGACACCCCAAGCAATTTCCCAAGGCTCATAAACTTCTCCACTTGACTAATGCCTCTCTCCGATTCTAGGGATCCATCCACCAAATCCGAAGAAAGAATTAGGGTTTTCCTCTGAAGGATTTAGATGTGTTGACACTCAGGGACTTCCATTTGAGATAATGGAAGATCAGGCGAAAGGAAATACAGGAGAGGACTTAGCCTGCCTTACCCCAAACCCAAGAAAATACTATCTTTCCCTCATACTCATATCCCAATCCGAAAAAGGAAAAAAAAAAAAAACAATTACAAATATTTAGGGATAGATAAGCCATTCAAATCGTTTTTCACCATCAATTTTATATGGTTGAGTACATTGTTAAAAGATTGAAAGCTAGCGTTCACAGTCGTATCAATACCCAAATTTGCTAATAGATCAGATCCTCTGTAAATATGCTGAAAAATGACTCCCTTGCATATGACAAAATTCCATTAGAAATATATATGGAGAAGTAAGGACAGGCCCAATGCAAATTTCTGATTTTCGCGGCAGAGCTATAAACATTTAAAATGGCAACAATCCACACTCTATCCATCAATGCCCGTCTGCCAATTGACATCAATTCTGAGTTGACACCTACCTCAATGTACATACTTTGTGCCTATAAATTCTGACCCTGGGCTGAACTGTCTTTCTCCCAAATATATATAATGGATAAGTAATGTTGACTTGATTGCACCATAATAAGACAAAATTCAATTAGAAATATAGCTTAGTCTATATCTAGCCTGTCTATTAATGTACGTCACAAGAACATCATTTGCAACCAGTCAAATATCCACACATTGCCTTGGGAACAAAGCGTAAAAGGAACCTACTTGCCTGGTACGTGTAGATTTTTTTTTTTTTTATTAAAATACCTCCAATTTTGAATTTGATTCCTCTCTAATTTGAACTACTACTTTTCATTTTATTCAATTTCTTCTTAAGTCTTATATTTAAGACATTTACTCCTATTAAAACAAACCTCTTCATCATCTAAGGGATCCATGCATGGAGTCCTCTCATCCCTGCTATCTTCATCTTGAAGCCCATACCAAGAGTCCTTTGGTTTCTCTTTCCATGTTTTCTCTATCTCTAACTGCTTAAAAAGCTCCAAGATTCTTTGTCCACTCCACGAGAAGAATAACCCCAATTGCTTACCCACTTGCATGTCCATGTTAGCCAACCAATCACCATGGTTTTCCTCTAACCTCTCCTCTTAAGCCTAACCTTGTGGTAGTGCCTCAAGAAGTAAATGTAGAACTTGGGCTTTGTCAAGTTACTAACATGGAGGACCTCTCACCTTTCAATTCTTTAGGTAATCTACCATTAGAGGATGCCTAAAGGATTAAGAGTGATTAGCTCCTTGCTTGTCAATCATTTCACCTCAAATATGCAGCCCACCCTAATGAATAGAGCAATTTTTAAGCCTGTGACCTTATAATTTTTTTTTTGAAAAAGATGAAGTATAATTTATAAACAAAAATGAAGAGCATACAAGATGTAAACTACTGATTTAAAAGGCATGCCTAGGCGCATAGGCGAGGCGCATTTTGGGGTATGCGCCTCGCCCAGGTCCTAGGCGCACCTCTTTCAAAAGGCGCACGCCTGGTGCGCCTAGGTGTGTGCCTAACTGCCTTGCGCCTCAACCCAGACGTGCGCCTTTTTAAAATTTTGCACCTTGCTTCGAGAACCCCCTATTTGCTAATGTTGTTCATTCATTCATTGCAATAAGAATTTCAAATCCTAACATAGACTTGTTCGGTCCTGCCTCGAGGGGCGTGGTACAAAGGCGACTCATAGAATCAAGAATGCGATATGTTTTACATCACATTAACTACTTGAGGCAATGCAATTAAGGAAAAAAAGAGATTGTGGATTTTACATGCTTGAAAATGATTTATATGTTTGCTTTTATTTTCAAATTTTCATTTAAATACACTTTAAATATTATGTTTATGTATTTTAATTTTAGATAATAGGTTTTTTAAATCATTTTTTTAATTTAAGTTTATATTTTTATTAACATTATGTTTAATATTTTTTGAATTTTTTGCATTTTTTTGATTTTTTTTTACTTTTTTTATTTTTAGCTTTTTTTTGTAATTTTGTGCCTTTCTTAAAAAGGTGCATGCCTTGCCTTGCGCCTTGCACCTCAGGCACAAATTGACCCTTGCACTTTTAAAACACTGATGTACATAGAGAGAGCAGGAGCACTCCTCACAAGAGAGGACATCACATAGACAAAACAAAGATGATGTCCAAGTGAAAAATAGAACCACTAGATGCAAGGGACCTAGTGGCACTCAAATTGCTGGGAAGTCTAGCCACTTTTACATCCTAAAACTGAGAAAGCTTCTTTGATTTCCTACTACCTTACAAGATAAGGCTGCAACTTGGGCCAGGTTGGCTCGAACCCAACCCTAGCACAACTCGAAAAAGTTAGGTTGGGTTGGGTTGGGTTGATGCTTGGGTTAGGGTTAGGGTTGAAATTTATGAACCCAACTTTACTTTGGATTGGGTTAGGGTTGACCCCTCAGGCAACCTAACCCAACTTGAACCCGACTTTATAGTACATATCGTATATAAACATATGTTATATATGATATCATACATTGATTTGTTTATATGCATGATAGTTGTATAGCCCCTAATACATATTATCATTTATTTCTTTTAAGATAATCACTTAATCCTAATTGGAAATACCAAAACCTTAATAACACTTTTTATGTTTTTTGAATATTTTATTCTTTATCTCCTCTTTGTTGTTTGCCACCCATATCTTACTGCCCATAAAAGATCTATTATAAGCTATAACTCATAATAAACTATAATAATTTCAAACACTTTTTTTTTTTGAATTTTGCACTTAAAGAACCAATAAAAACATCAACAAACAAATATTAATAAAACATAGGATTAATATATGTAGTGAAAGTTTAGTTAAGACTTGATATTAAGAAGTTCTATGAGATTTTAAGGGATAGGAAGAAGGTTGGGTTGGGCCCAACCCGAGCCCAGTCCAACTTGAAGTTGACTTTAGGTTGGGTTGGGTTAGGTTAGGGTTGAAGGAATTTAGTTAGGGTTAGGGTTAGGGTTAGGGTTGGGTAGGTCGGGTTGGGTTAATGTTAGGATTGGGGTTTAAAACTTAGGGTTGGGCTAGGATTAGCCTCAACCCAACCTAACCCGACCCAACTTGTAGCCCTACTAGAAGATAATCTAGACTACAAGATGATCAGTTTGAATCCTCATTATCTGAGTCCACTGAATCTTCTAACATAGAGCTACACATTGATGACGTCAACTACATAGGAGCTATAAACTCTTTGTTCTTGTACCACTCACGGGCAAGAGCTTCCTGCCCACCAGCAAATGTTAGCCCTAGCATCTTCTGAGGCACATAGCCTTCTCAACCAAACTATTGACACTACTAAGATCTGCACACACTCCCATTGCCTTATCCAATTGTTGGGAATCTTCCTCCGCTATGTTGAGCAGATACTAGTTGTTTGGTAGCATCAATAGTGGCAGAGCAGATGGGGCAGATTTTGGGGACACTCCCAAATTGAGAGGAACCTGCACTAGAGAAATAGGCAGGGGTTCCAAATCACAACAGTCTCTAGAAATGGGCCCAAGTATGGGCTCAAACCTGTGCTAGATGGTTCCAAGAGGAACTAGGCCAACCAATGAAAGGGCAGGTGAAATCGGATATGATGGATGTACTATAGAAGACCGAAATACCTCCACCATGCTCGGGTTACCCGAAACCACCTTGGTCAGGTTCAGAACCAAATTGTTATCTTTGTGTCCCGACCAAGGTTTAAAATTTCGGTACGATACGCCCGATATGGGGCGTATCGTATTGTATCTTTGAAAAATCGGTACAGGATACGCATGGAAATCAGATGTTTCATCTTTTTTCATGCATATCGGACTCGTATCGAGGGCATATCAGGTGTATTGGGGGTGTATCGGGGTGTATTAGTAGCATATCAACGAATAAGATACGACTAAAAACTGAAAAAAAAAATTAAAGGGGGAAAGCAAGCTTCTTTTCCCCGAAATAAGCTTTCTTTCACCCCCAAATGACTCTAAAACTCCAAAATTCATTCCTAGATTGCTAGATTTGCAAAAGTTTGCAAGAAACAAGTGTGAATCATTTTTTTTAAATATTTTTCAAATTTTGAAAAATAATGGAAAAAATAAGTAACTTTTTGAATCTTTTATAATATTTTGAGATTTCTTTTTTTCTTGAATGTTTAAATTTATGTTGATTTACATTTCTTACATTCAAAATCACAATTTGTTTTTGTGTTAGTAGTAAATTTTTGGAAATTTCATGAAGATATTTGAGGAATATATATAAATTAACAAAAAATTTGAAAATGTAATTTTTTCTCTACCTATAAAGACTAAATATGTTTTAGATCTATGGATTTATCTATCATATCCATAGAGCAATTGAAATTTCTTCTTTAATATTTTTTTATCTTTTATATTTTTAGAATTAAAAAATAAATAATAATTAACTATATTTTATCATTTGATCACAATTCACAATAATTGAATATATTATAATTCTATGGATGATCTATCATATCCACAGGCCGATTGAAATTTCTTCTTTAATAATTATTATTTTTTATTTTTATATTTTTAGAATTAAAATTAATTAATTATATTTTAACATTTGATCACAATGACTGAATATTTTATAATTCTATGGATGATTTATCATGTCCACAAAACAATTGAAATTTTTTCTTTAATAACTATTTTTTTAATATATTATTTAATGTTTATTTTTTTTATAATTTTTAGAAATGAATCATAAATAATAATTATTAATTATATTTTCACATAAAAGTTGTGCCGATGCATGTTTTATGGTTGGATAGGAGAACTAGGTTTTTAATGAAATTATAATTAGTTATAATATATTCTTTCATAAAACCATTATACCAAGCTTATCTTAGTTTTTCTCCCATAAGCATGCCTATCCGAGGCGTATCACGTTTTTGATACTTTGAACTTAGTCCCGACTCCAAAATCGTCTTCTCCCCCTATGAAGAAAAAAGCCATTTGGAATTTTGAATCTCCCACCACAGGCAGAGGGATGGTTTGGAGGTTTACCGATCCCGGAGGGTGACGACTAGAGGACCGCCAGCTCCATCACCACTTTTAGCCATAATGGACAGTGAAAAACGATGCTTACAACGTCTTCTCTGATAATGAGAAACCGTTTTGTCGACTAGAGCCGCGGGTTCAAAACAGCGGGACTCAAGTGAAGTGGCCTTCACCGTAGAAATACCACCTTAATGAGAACCAAGTTGAGTCCTTGCCTGGGAATTTACAGAATGTCTGTGAGCCTAAAACTCCATTCCACTCCCCTGTCAAGAAGGTTGCATCTCCGATTGCTAATCTTAGCAAAAAGCAAGAGTCTAAGACTTCCAACAGAAGAAACGTGGGGATATCATGAATGGACCTACTCCAAACCATCAACCCAAATGAATCTATCTTATTCCTAAAAAGTTTAAAAGGGTTTGCTTCGATAAATCATCCAACTATGTCTCCAATCTCTTTGAAAACTGACGGGCTCCAATCGTGAAGCGGGACTCCAAAGACATTGATCCACCAGCACCCGAATCCATTTGTCCTTCTATCGCTACAACCGGCTAGACTCCATTTGGTGAGATTGAAGTGGGAACCGTTATACAAAAATTTGCAGGAGAACAGAGCCCTTGTAGCTTCCGCCTCTGACGAGAAGATTAAGATCTTAGATCAGCTTGTTTCCTCCTATCTGCATAGCTATCAGCTTTACCATAATCCCCCACATCAAAGCTGCCCACCTCTCCATTTCCTTTGGTGATGGGCACCTTCCCGGGAACTCGGCAACCAAACAACGGCGAAGGTAAGACTCCTGTTCTCTTACTCCTTCCTCTGAGACAACCACCCCGATGGATGAACCACATATTCTCACTCTCGCTCCTCCCTCTTCAAAGATGCCTAGAGTTGCCATAGTTTCTTGTTCAAGGTAATGAGCACCTGCCGTCGGTATGAAGCACCTGCCATTGAGTAAATGGTGGAGGCACAAACCTGTGAATTAGTCAAATACAATCACCAATTAAGTTTCTGGATTTCTTCAACCTAGATACAACATTGCAACAGCGCCTGTGACTTGATAAACCCCCCAGGGCTTCTTAAGGATTTTAAGTCATGGTTTTCAAAACCGGACTGGATCGGACAGTCGGACCAGAAAAACCAGGAACCGATTACCTGACTGGTTTCATTTCCCCCCAAGGCCCCAAAACCGCTTTTTTTCCCAAAATCATTGATTTTGGTCAGCAAACCGCTGAACCGGCCAGTTAATTGCTCGAACTGGTCGAACGATTTTGACAATTTTTTATTTTTTTGTTAAAATGGACTGACCGTTTGAACATGTAACCGAACCCCTGAGTGATTCGGTTTTAAAAACCATGCTTTAAGTTATGTAAAAGGGTTTTAAGGGCTTGTCTCTTTTGAGCCCCAAACCAAAGTTTAGTTTAGCCAAAATGTTCTCTATGACGTAGGGTTAGGACTAGCAATATTTGACATGACATATGAACATAATTCTAACACGACACGAAGTTAGTGGGGTTGAGTTTACCTTAATCGTGTTTGTATCAAATTCGTGCCAATCCATTTAACGCAATTAATAAACATGTCAATTTCGAATTGATCCACTTAACTGGAAAATGACCTATTTATAACTTGAAGTTTCAAATATATGATCATGTATGTATATTTGGATGAAATACTATTATGGCAGCTAGGTAAGTATGATATTGAATGATTTTAATGAATTCGTTTAGATAATGACTTATTGAATGCTGATTTCATTATTTAAATTTATTAATTATTTAATTTAAATAAATTAATTGTGTTGATTTCGTGTGAATTTGGGTTATACATATCATTTAGTAAAACATTAAATAGATTAATCATATTAATTCGTATTAAGCAAGTCATATTATGTTATATGTGTAATAAAGAGATCATGTTCATGTTTGAAAATTTTATACGAATATATTTGTATCAATCCATATAACATAAATAAATTGCCATCCTATCCCTACAAAGACCTTCATCTAAATAGAAGCCTGTCCCTTACTTTTAAAGAAGAAACGGATCTAGAGTCAAAATTGGAGTCGAGCTAAAGAAAGATTGCCAAAGGTCGTCTCACCCACTCATCCAAGCTCACAAACCGGTGAAACAAGTCAAATTGAATTCAAATAAGAAAGTGAAGTTGCCATTGATGAGCAGGGCAATTGACATCGGCAGTAATCCCATTTTTTGCACTATCGCTACCTCTTCTTGCATCAAAGTTTGCTCCAGGTTAATCGAATCCACACCAGCAAAACCGCCAATTAAGGCCTATCTCCCACCTCCTTAAATGTTGATCAGCTCGATCCAAGTGTTGATCAAGGGGCCCAAAAAAATATATATATAGAGAGAGAGAGAGACCCACCATCTATTTTACCTTTTTGAGATTTGTCTTTCTTCCAAACAGGAGAGATCAGCGGTGCAAAAACAGCCTCCTTCCATTGAAACGATACCCTCCTATATCCCGGGTTTGAATCGCTTCCATCTCATTGTCAAGGATGAACAAGAATTTATCTCCATCATCTCACAATAGGTTGTTTTCTGCATCTCACGTTCAAGATTCTAAAAGACAAGAAATAGTCTTCAACTCACCAATAAGTCTTGTCTCAGGAATCACAGGCCTACCCATATATCTTGTATTCTTGTGCTAAAAATTTAATTAATTATAATGTAGTGATAAGGATCCAACATTAGACCATTTGGTTAAACAAGCTCCATTAATATCATCTCAAATAACTATTAATCAAACTTAAAAACTTGAGTGGTCAAGTGAGTTTCCTGAATAAATTTCTTAAACTAACTTCATGGTTTAGTTAATTGATTAAATGTATCGTTATTGTTTAAAATTGACTGAAGCTACTCTTACCGTTTCTTACAATTGTCTAAACATTACCAGGATCGTTAAATTATAATGAAAAAATATAAAATGACCATTTTACCTTAGAACTCTCGTTAGCATACCTCACCAACCCCGCACGCATTTTAGCCACCAGCGCCAGTCTGTAGGTTATCAGCATTTGCAGCGATGTCTCCATGTCAGAGCGCATCCTGCCGAGCACGTAAAGCGCACCCTGTCGTGACAACGATGCACAGGCGAAGCCAGGAGGGCAATAGGTTTGACACAAGGCATTGGAGGTAAGACGAACCAACGATCCGATCGTGGGTCCAAGGCTTGCCATTGAATCTTGCCCATCGGTTTGCGAAAGGCGAAGACGAAGGTGTAAAGCAAAGAGAGCGAGAGGGTTTTCTTGGAAAGCAGAAAGTTGGGGTTCGTGATGGCTCTGTTCCAAGACGAAGACACAAAACGAACCAGTGTCTGATAAGGGTGGGGGAGATGTAAAAGACAGTACTCGGCGATCTCGTCCAGTAACTTAGGAATCAATGGCTCTGAGTTCCCCTTATTCTCTTCAGAATTCTCAACCGTTGCAGTCGTTGATGCTTCCATAATCGCCATTTTCAAACCCTTCACTACAAATCCAAAATTCCAGCGAATGAGAAGCGAGAAGTGGAAAGTATGAACAGAGTAAGAGACTAAGAAGTATAAAAAACGGTGGACTTACAGAGCTTGCTTGATTGCTCAATAGCTTGATGGATTGGCTTTGCGGGATTTTTTTTTTCCTTTTTTTAATTTTTAATTTCGGACCGGATTGAAAGGTGTAAGGTGGGGTTTTGTCTTTAAAGGGTTTCTAGAACCAGATAATAAGGCAGCGAAAGCCGCAAATGAGAAGCTGATGAAACGAATTCCACCATATCCGAAGAACAGAGACGCACTCGATTAAAGAAATGCTAAATAAACAACAGAATCAGGTGGGGGATGATGTGAGCGAAACGGAGGACCAGTAAGAGCCTCCTCGAATGAAATGGACAGATCTGAGCTCCTTACAATTGCCGCAATCGCCGCATCAACAAACAAGTCGCCATTAAAATACGGAAAACAGAAAGCTTAGACGATGCTTTAGGGTCTGATTGATTGCTGATTGATTGCTGAAAAAGTTGGACTGAGAAAAGTAAAATTTATTTTCTCATTAGTTATAATGTGTTTGTTTACTGGGAAAATTTTTGTGAGAAAATTCACTTCCTAGTGTTTGTTTTGCAAGAAAATATTTTTGAGCTGATTGTCGCCAGCAATTAGAGACAGAACTTCAAATTGTCGCCCGCAAGATTGGATCCAGAAAGTCGAAATTGCTAGAGATTTCAACTGTCCTGAGATAGCCAGCAACCATTGAGACACGAAATTAACCGTCATGAGCTAGAGATCGTCGGATTCGCTGTCGGCGTCGTCGTTGGGCATCCCCCGAAATGGTTTTTCAACGCCAATGGAATACCTAGAGATAGAACAAGAAAAAAATAAAAAGCCACCAAAACGGGATCTAATTTACGAAGCAAGCCCAAAAGAAAAATGCTTATGTAGAGATAGAAAGTCACCTCAACAATGTTACCGACTTGGTAGGGGAGCTGTTTGTTGAGTTTGATCTTCTCCTGGTTCTCTTTGATCTTCTCCTTGACAGATTCTAACTCCATATTCGTTCTTTGCAACTCTTCCTTCGGTAATCAAAGAACATAAAGATAAAATCAACAAGGAAAAAAACCCTTAAATCCCTAGAAACCAAAACCAGGAGGTAATCAGAAAACTTCCCCACTTTGAGGACTCGAATTTCGTTTGTCGAAAAGACGAGATGCCCTAACAATGTCGTCCAACGACATGGAACCTAGTTGGTCATCTTTGAAACCGTTGTCTTCGACCATTGCGGCAGCCATTGAGAAAATAGACGATAGAAGGGAGGCCTCAGGGTTGCAGAGAGAAAGAGAGGAGTCCAAACTTCCAAAGAGTTCAAGTGCTGATAACAGGAGTGGGGGTTCAATATAGAGGCAGCGCTTCCGGTGGTGACGCTCAGCAGCCTCTTCTGTTGAGGAGTAGGCAGATTATCGACTTTTGCTCTAACAAAGCGAGTAATTTTCTTAGCATTTTCTTTTCTCATCGGGGTCGCACTGTTTCTCATCCCGCTCACTTAATTCTGGTATCCCGCAATCCTCTTGTTTCTCATCCCAAAACACTGTTTCACCCTTAATGGCTTCTTGCGTGACTCTTTTTTCTGGCTTTATCTTAGGTTGGAAGGCTTCCCATTAAAGTACCGAAGTGGGCAATGGTGAATACGGGTCATGTCAAAGGCGTAGGTCGCTTCTTGTGCAGATCAGAGGAAGGGGATGAGGGATGGGTAATATTGGGTTTTAAAAGAATTTCAATTTCACGTGATATTAAGTGTATGCGGGTTTTGATGGAATACTAATGGAAATTAAAATAAGGGTAGAGTTAGTCAATTATCAAAAACAATGGGGTAGGCTCAGTCAATTTTCAAACAAAAAGGATACACTAAGTCAATTAGCTAAACTATTAGGATAGTTTAAAGAATTTATCCTTTTTTTTTGGTCTCTTAATTAACAGTTGCTTCCTTGACATGGTGATTTTAAAAAATGTGGGTTTTCATCAAGTTAAAAAGGAAAGAAAAAGAAAAGTTTTGGAAAAAGGAGAGAGATTATTAACATAAAGCATATGGCTTTTTTCTCTAAAAATATTATTTAAAGTTATTGTTAACAAAAAATGTAGGTGGCTTTTAACAAGTCTTTCCACGTGGTTTTCTGTGCTTTGGCAAGCTCCAAAGACCGAAAATTGGTCTTTTTCCATTTGGTAAATAAAAACCGGAATGAGAAGACATGTACATGAAAAGACCCGAAAAGATCAGGAAGCTTCAAATGAAATTAGTCTTTTTGCCTAATATATAGTCTCTAAACACATTTTTAAAAGCGTAATAGATCCAACGGCTCACCAAACAGTCGACCCCAAAAGTTCAATATTTTTTTTTACTATTTGAACTGTTGGAAAATCTTTTTAAAAAAACTTGGCCAACGACACGGTATTAACTCATCGATAGTCTACCATCCTCATACAGCTAAAATGCAGAGCAGGTTTCACCATTGTAGAAAGCTTATGATGCAATATTTAAGTTTGTGTAACAAAATCACTATTCTATTTTGGTATTAAAAAATAAGTAGTTTCGTCTTTATGAGGTCAATGATATAACAATTAAGGGTGAAACTCTCTTGCATCGTCATAATTTTGAATTATTTGTTTCTTAACTTGGCTAGGTGGCTCTATGATTATTCAAATGAATTACAAACTAATTATTATGATCCAAAGCTTCTTAGTTTTGAATTAATCTTTAAAGTGAAGAGAATTAATGAAGTTGAAGTTATTGAAGTCCTCTCTCCATTGAAGGACTATTCCGGATTGTTGGGTGGTTATAATTTTATCGAATTGAATAGTTGTTCCTCAATTACCTACTGACGAATCGTTATACTTTTGGGTGAATAACATATACGTAAGACTTTCTACCAGAGAAATAAAAGCATACATCTTGTCCTGTGGCAGAGAATCAGAGATTATTTTTGTCAGAGTCTCATTGCAATTTATCAACTTGCGTCGGCATGCTCTTGGAAGTTGGCATTCAGTTTGCTTTACTGAGTCACTGACTGTAACATATTTCAAGAATTGGGCCCCACCACTGAAAAAATGATTTTCAAAAATCAGTCTAATCGGAGGATTAAAAAACCGACTAGGATATTAGACTTTGTCCACGTCTACCATCAATATATTATCCCTGAGTTTAGAGATTTGATCTCAAAACCAGTCCTAACAGTTATTATAGTCGTACATTGGGAACATCTGATCATGAAGGGCAAGGGAGATGTTACCAATGCATATAGACAATGGCTGTTGGGACCCTGTATTGGGACCAGACCCCCGAACTCGTATGAGGTTGGCACGGGAAGAAAGCAGTTACAAAACATAAATAACATTGTGTTTAGTCTGCAATGCGCATCTTGACTGGATGCATGATTTATACCCAGTTGAATTTTGCTTTTGTTTGAATATATAATTTGCATCTTTACCTGATAAAAAATTCTCTTTTCCACTTATTGACAGTGCAAATTTCGCATTCTAAAACTTTGCGCTTCATCTTACATTCCAAAACTGATGCAAAATTTTCACCATCTTTCTCCAACCTAATTCTTTCTCATATAAAGTGCAGAGTGCAGACCACATCATCATGCATCCTACCTTACTCCTAAACAGATAACCCTTCCACCCCTATTCTCTCTCATTTAAAGTGGATTTTACTTCATTTTACTTCTCATAAACAAATAAGAAAAAGCCAAATCTGAAGCAAAATTAGACCACAATTTACACTGCACTCTCATGCATTTACACCAGTGCAAATGAAAATTCTAGTACAAACAAAGACAGCCTAAAACTATAATGTAGGTGGAAAGAACCTTTTATATATACATATATGGCTAGTCACGATTCATGATTTAATTCCATAGTTGGTTTACTTGTGTAAAGTGTAAGGGGATCTTGAATTCAACTTTTGGTTTTAAGCCGCATTTGGTTTAGCTTCTTATTTGCATTTTCCATTGTTGTTTAAACCAAAATAAGAAAAAAAAAGAAATAATAATAACAACTTGCATGGTTATGTTTGTTAAGTGAAGACCACATGACGTTTACAAGAATTTGAAGGTGAAATGGAGAAGTTTATGGATGGCTTTGGTTGGTAAAACTACAACCTTTATAATAACTTGAAGGCTAAATAAGGAGCCACCAACTGCCACATCAGCAAATTCATATTGTAAACACCCCTTAGAAGGGCATATTGTTTTAGGCCTTTGTTACTGATTTTATTATTCCTGCAAACTATTCCTGGTACATCAGTGATTGATTTGAATACTCAGCTATTTCTGATTAGGTGGCTCAAGAGTATAAGATGTTGTCCATGTTGCAGTTTTCTCTTTGCTGTTCTTATTTATTATATTTGGAAGTAAATCAAATGAGACTGACTTTGCTAACTCCACTCCAAATCCAGCCTAATTAAGTTGTTAAGACCCAGGTAGTGAAGAATCAATTATCTATGATTTCGGCTTCTCCTCTGTCTTCCAGTACACTTACTTTTAAAGGTGTTAATATCAGTTGGAAGGGTGGATTAAGGCCCCATTTGGTTTGCAGGAATAGGGGTTTAGAATCAGAATGGGTTATTTCGGTTCTAAATATTTGGTTGGACAGAATTAAAGTCCCATTCTTATTCTTGCTGGAATGGCATTCCTCCCTCCGTTGGGAATGAAATTCCATTCTTGTTGATTCTAATTTTTATTTCCATTCCTGTCTGAATCAAATTAACTATAGGAATAAACCATTCCAATTTCAGTTCGAAAAGATTTTGATCACCCTAAGATAAATTATAATAATATACCCTATCCTCTTCAATTGGTTCAATTTCTGTTGTTGCAGCTCTAAAATTGGCAGCTGCTCAGGGGATCCAAAATGCCATTTCGGATTCTCTGGGGCAATCACAGCCCTGAGGATTAACAGGATCTTATTGAATCAAAAGAAAATAAAATGTTCAAAGTTTAGAAATCCAGCTGAAAATACAACATTTGTTATGGTCTACATCATTGGATGACTTTCATTTTGCTCCAGGTAGCCCTTTTCTGGATTTTTCAAATCAAGGCGATATCGTAAGTTACATATCCGATTAATATATCAAAACTCATGAGACTGATGAAAAATGGAAAATCTGGATTGTTTAATCTTTTGTAACCCTAATCTTACCAAAAGAAAAGAAAAATCTTTGTAACCATAACAATTGTTGACTCTTTAACGTGGTTTCACTGGAACTAGTTATTTTCATAAGGTTATTAGATGATTTTCCTTTTGCTCCAAGTAGCCCTTTTCGTGATCTCTAAAGCCAGGGTGATATCAAATATTATGTATTCAACCAGCATAGCAAATAGTAAGACTGATACAACACAGAAAATGGGGCTTTTTTTTGAACCCCCCAACTTTACTCCAGAGGAGGGATGGCCATCTTAAAATTTTATGAACTATTATCAATAGGAAAAAGAAAGAAAATGATAATAGGGGAGGACATAGCCCGTCTTGCCTCAAAACCCAAGATTACTCTCTACCTGAAGCTTGGTGTTAGAAAAAGGGTGTTTTTTTCTTCTTTTTTTTTTCTTTTTTATTTTTTTTATTCCTTAACTTGATTTCATTGGAACAATATCTGAGTAGTTATATCTAAGGGGTGTTCTACAACATGATTGTTTTTTTTTTCATTTGTTTTTGAAATCGCCAAATTAGCAAAAATAACAAAAATCATGTTCTTGAACTCTGCTTTTGTTTTGGAAGATAAAAAAAAGTTGGTTTGTTTCAAAAAACAATACATGTTTTTGAAATCATTAAAATAGTAGTTTTTAAAACAAAAACAAATTTTGTAGTGTATAAATTTTATGATTTATAGAACATGATATTAAATAATCAGATGTAAACATGTCTTTTGAAATTAGAAATTTATAAGAACATGCCTTTTTTTTCAGTTTTGAAAACAAAAAAGCACATATACAATCAAAAACAATTTTTTTTGTGTTTTTTGTTTCCATAAACAATCTGCTTATTTTCAAACGAGATGGTTTTAATTTACTTTTGGAACCAGCAACAAGAAAATAATTCATGTTGTAGAATGCCCCTTAATTACTCCCAGAATTTTGAATAATATCATAAATATTTGTTCAACCTTGTTAATTATTATTTTTTAATTTTCTTTTTTTTTTTTCGTGTGTGTAAGTTTTGAATTCATTCTGGGTATTTGAAAGAATGGAGTTTCTCATTTTCAAAAGGGTTTGGGCTTGAGCTATTGATGATTATCTGATCTGAGAGTGGGAAAACTGTAAACCTTCTAGATGTGGTTGGATCCATAGAATTCAAATCCGGTTAAGAATGTTAGAGGGAATTAGAAAAAAGGAATACAGCCATACAGGAGCGCAATATGGAGGAGGGTGAGCATTATTTATTGATGGTAGTGGTGGATCTTTCCCGGGAATCCCTCTTTGCCTTTGTTGAATTGAAATTTTGAAAACGACCAGACATTCCATGAGCCTCTTTGGCATTTCTTGATGGGGGACCATATTTATGTGGGCCCCACCTCCACACCTACGTTAACGTTGCTATCAATATCATCCAAACCCGCCAGAGAAAGGGAGAGGAAACGGCTCTCGTCTGACCTCTCTCTCTCTCTCTCTCTCTCTCTCTCTCTCTCTCTCTCTCTCTCTCATTGCTATAACGAGAGCAAGGTTGCTGGGAGAGTCATAGTTTGGTTTAGCCCAAAAGAGGCCCATCTGCACGTAGAATTGACTTGTAAATTGTCCTCCTCAGCGAGTGCTTGGTAGCAATGTTTTTCTTACTCAGAAATTTCAAAGTGAAAGCTCAAGCCATCTGGCTCATCAGTGTGGAAGGAATCAATCACATGGTGAAAAATAGGGTTAGGGTTAGCCTTGTGAACTGCCTACCTATTTCAACAAATTATTATCATCATCTAAGCCTTGTTCCAACTTTCAACTATATGGGATTGGTTACATGAATCTTGTTTCACCATTTTATTCTGTTTAACGCCAACTTCATTCAAAAAATCATCATCATTATAATTATTTATGCCTTATGCCAATTATATAGAGTCCATGACATGAATCATGTTTTGTCATTCCGTTCCATTCAATGCCCATGATTTAAAATAATAATAATAATAATAATAATAATAATAATAATAATAATAATAATAATAATAAATGAATAAATAAATACAAAACAAATAAAAAACCGCTGGTGGGTTGGTCTCAATCAAACCAAACCCCATCAAAGATTGATGTGATATAAGGGGGGAATAGATAATGATGATAATGGGTGTTTGCGGAAATGCTGGCTATAGCATAATGCCCATCTTACTTGTGTATTTAAATTGTATGTGGGTGCTTTTGTGTTGGTAAATTTGTTTTGTAGGCTCAGTTTGGAAAGAGTATAAATACAAATAATGTATAGTATAAATACATACAAAATATAAGATTTTGCGCTCTATATATTTGCATTTATACTTCTTCCAAACTCAGCCCTAATGTCCTACAATTAGGTTTGTTGGTGTTTGGTGATACTGAACTCACCTTTCAGCTTGGTGGTTGTTAGGTAAAATAAAGAGGATATCTCGACTTTGTGAAATAACTCTCAAACTAGACATGTCCACCACCAAATTTAGAGGTCATTTGGAAAACTTTACCCCTCATCTATGTTAAAGCAATTGACCCTTGCACCAAAAAGCAAAAATATATGCAAATATAATATATAAAGAATATATTATAGAAAATATAATCTCAAAGATTTTAGCATTGTAAATAATTTAACTATATTCAAAACTAAAGAAAGTTGTTTCAAAAAAGTAGACTTTTAAAACCTTTTCAGATTTTTTTTTTCTCTTTTCATTTCAAAGATCATAGCTCAGATTTAATGGCACCACCTTAGTTAGGGTTAGGTTTAAATAATTAACACCTTGGTTGGATTGACCTTAAACCTAACGCTCACAAGTACACACACATTATCTCACAATGAAATTCGATTTTTTTATCGACCAAAGTTTCAAATCTGAAAACTGAAATACCCGGAAACCAAAATAAATGAACCAAAACTGAAATTTTTGATTCTGTTTTTCTGTTTTAACCAAATAATAAGGGATGCAAATTGGGTTGGTTAGGGTTGGGAATTTGTCAAAATTTCAAAAGGCCCGACCAAAGCTTGAGCCCAAAATAGTGTAAAATGTTAACTCAGGGGTCAGAGCAACCTGAGTTGCAGGCCTACGAAACAATGCTCACCCTTAGTAACCATGACTTGCACTTCTACCTGATACAAAATTTGTACATCTTTGTCTCCTTTGCAATCATTGGTAATGCAAATTTTACATCTCAAAATTAAACCGATGCAAAATTTATACCATCTTCTTACTTTAGTTCTCTCTCTCATATAAATTGGGAACCACATCACCTTACTTCTTACCTCACTCCCAAAAAAATATCCGTCATCCTAGCTTCATTCTCATTCATATAAAGCAGATGGGTCTACTTCATTTTACTTCTCAAAAATAAAATTTGAAACAAAAGTAAACAAGAATTTAAATCAACCAATTTGCACTGAAAACAAACTGAGGCTAAGTAGAAGATGAAGTTTCCATGCATTCCGGATGTGATCTGAATGAACAGATAATATAATTTCCTTTGTCCACTTGCTTATTTGCTTTGAATGAATAGCTAATATAGCCATTTTTTTTTCCCTAAAAACCATCTATATCTTTTCACAAATGTTAGAATTGGAAAAAAATACGAAATATTTTCTAGTTTATGCTTTTCATCATAGACATGTCTATGAGTCCTTGTTTTCACTTCTTACTGAATCAGACTCCTATACAAGCATCGGATTCTGATTCCCATGTCCATAGTTGAATAATTCATAATTTAGCTCAAGAATAGATTTTATATCCCTTATACCCTTTAATTGTCACCAAACCCAGAATTAAACAGACCCCTAGCTATGTTCAACTTTCTTTGTGTACATGATTTGTTTAACCAATGACTCGTATATACACGGAAATCCCTTAATGGGTGTTTGGTTGCAGGTTTTAAGTTTCCTCCCCAAAACACCAAAATTACTGATCCATACACCTTTAATGGCTGTTTGTACTCGTTTTCATCGGACAAGTCACTGGTCTTGCTTATTATGGAAAGTTGACAAGTCACCACCAAACACCACTGTAAAGTGGGCTCAAGCCCAATCTTTTTGGGCCCATACCATTCAGTCTACATCCAATCTTTTACTCCTTTTTCTCTGGATGCCACTCCCATAGTTGAAGTGGAAGGGAGAATTGCATAAGCTTTACTTGTTGGGTATTGAAATTCCAGGCCATCTACACCTATCTTTACTCAAGGGGTCCCATTAAAAGAAGCTTGCTTGTATGCGGGAATTGTCTTACGCGGTTAAGTTCAGCACGGTTTTACAATTGCAAGGAAAAATTGGCCAAAAAGGAAAACGTGAACAATGTGAAGCAATTGAAGTTTACATCGTCAAATCAATGGATTTGCCATATTCTACAGTGGATCACGCTATGCCCAATTGAGATAGATGCTTCCCTAGAATAAAATGGACCTGTTATGTCTTTTGGGGGTGCAAAGGAAAATGGCTTAGACATCCCATCCATGGTCCATTCTGCATAAATTAGGAAGAAAGAGTGGAAGAATGTTTTTTGAGGGAAGAGAGCAAAAAGAAAGAAAAATCCAAGATACCTACATAAACCATTAAATGCTGCAAAAATTTTTTTTTTCTGGGTGTTTGGTTAACTCTTCATGTTTATTCTAAACAGTGTTTTGACCTAATAAACAGAAAGCATAATTCTGGGAAGATCACTCTTTATGTTTTCCTAATTTGTTCTGTCTGTCATTGAGACTTTATTTTTTTTTTGAAAGCTGTCTGTCATTGAGACTGGATTAGGTTCTCATATTCATTCATAATGATAAGCTGTTGAAGCCCTAAATCACATCCACTTCCTTGTGACAAATCCAAGCAAACAGAAGCATTTTTTTTCTTGGGTCTACACTGTTTTTTCACATTTATGGATCCCATGAACTTGTTGATGAAGCCATGAAGAAAATCCACTTAAAACCAACTACAACAGTGGTATGAAGTATGAATCAAAAGTGGTCCACCTGTAATGAAATGGACCGTGTGCACACAAATCAATTGCACCAACTTATTTCTCATTGAACCTCATAGAAAAAGAAAAAGAAAGAATGGAACCCAAAAGGAAGTGAAGAGTTCATCAATCTATGACCAATCTCATTTCCTGCAATGCATTACTTTGGTACTTGTATACAGCTTTTCTTGGAGCTACTTATTGAGTCATATACCTTGTGCTAATGTTTGTCGTTCTTAGTAAACCCTTTGGCTTTGCCTTTTTTCTTATAGAGGATAAGTCAAGAAAAAGTTGAAAACATATGTCAGCTCTTAAAGTTCTCTTCTGTTGTTATAGAATTGTAGATAGAAAAAACAAAGCTTATTCCCATCAAGTTGTGCTCAGTAGTATTACTTTTCTACAAAAGGATCTAGTTGGATGTCCTGGAATGCACCCTAGTCGGCCCTGCTTTTGAGCTTGGTCAAAACTTAGAGGCTTTTGGCCTCTTTAGGTAGGGGTGAACATTTGGTTTATTCGGTTAAAAATTGAATGGAATAAATCAAAATTTTTAAAACCGAAATAAAAAAGTGAAAATCGAATCGAAACCAAATTACAATAAAACCAAAATAATATTTCGGTTTAATTTTTGGTTAAAAACTGAATTTAATTAACATATATAATATTATATATTATAGCCTATAATATATATTATGAAATTTAATTTTATTATAATATATTAATATATAAATATATAACATATTATATATTAAATATATATTATATAATGAATTTTAGTTAATTCAGTAATTTGATTTTAATTGAATAATGTTCACCCCTACTCCAAGGCCGCAGGTTGCACATTTGCACCCCCATATATAACTGAGTTCACATCTTCTGTGACCACGGTTGTAGAATTCTCCTGCGATTTCCATTGAAATATGAACACAATAGTGATGGAAATGAAAACTCAGTGTATTTGTATTTCACTATTGGGAGATTGGAAGGGAGTGCTGTGACCATGGGGGCAGCAGATATGCTCTCCCAATGGCTATAGCCAGGTGCTTTGAAGCTGCGGCTGTAAAGAGATATACCTCCATGACCTGTTTTAATGCACGAAATGCAAGTATTAATGGCCCGACTCCATATAGTGTTCGAAATGTCTCAGACCTGATTACAATCTCCCCACTCCCCAGGCTGGGTAGGGCTTATTATGACTGCAATTTCATTTGCAGTCATACAATTGTATGAGTGCAAATGGCCCGACTTTACTTCGGGTTTCATTTTACTGCATTCGGGATGCAAAGAAATAAAACAAGGTAAAATTTGAAAAGAAATAAATCAAAATTTTCACTCAAATAATTTGCACTTTCATCACAGCAAATGAAATTGCATTGCAAACTAAATGATGAAGGAAGATTTGACCCGACCTCTCTCATGTGACACGTGGTAGAAACAACAGCTCAGCAAAAGGGGCCAAGCCTAGGTAGGAACAAGGGGACACACTTCGCCGAACTGACCATTGTAACAGCTCGGGATACACTTCGCCGAACTGACCCACTTGTAACAGCTCGGATACACTTCGCCGAACTGACCCACCTTGTAACAACTCGGGATACACTTCGCCGAACTGACCCACCTTGTAACAGGTCGGGATACACTTCACCGAATTGACCCACCTTGTAACAGGTCGGGATACACTTCGCCGAACTGACCCACCTTGTAACAGCTCGGTATACACTTCGCCGAACTGACCCACCTTGTAACAGTTCAGGATACACCTCGCCGAAACTGACATGCCCTATAGATACCTCCGAGCTCAAGACCGCCTCGCTCAGCACTTCGCATCACCTTCTGGGCACCAAAGCCAAACAAGTCGTACCATGCCTAACTGACTTGGGATCTGACGTTTGGCAAGAGCACTCTAAACGGCCACCTGCCACCACCACTGATGCTGCCATCTCCAGTTAGACGGTTAGGCAGTGACGGTTCTGTCTCAGCAGAAAGGACAACGGCCGAATTGACAAGCACAAGGGTAATCATACCCGACCTGACAAGGGCCTCGGGACGAGTACACGAAGTGACTATAAGATCCCCCTGCCCCCCGACAACGGAGGTATGCAAACTTTGCGCTATCTGGTATTACCTTGCTTTTGAAGGATTCTAACTTGAGCTTCGGAGCCTCTACACCGGGTTCCCCCCCGGAGCTTTCCCATCTCCTCCGTTTCAGGTTCCCTGCTACCCTGTTCGGAAGCAAGGCAGCGGACAGCTAAGACCAGCCGGATCGTGCTCCATCAATTGGTGCCGTTTGTGGGAAACGCTTCAAAAAGCCTCCCTCCAAACTTTGATACCCCCTTTTTTCTTCAAAAAACCCAACACTCATGGCCTCCTCCAGCAACACCGAACGTGGCACGGAGACAAACGCCACCGGGGAGCAATTTCAGGTCCCCGTAGTGTGCGTTGGATAGTTCACCATCCCCCTTTCGGCGGATGGGATCCTCATCTTGAACACGCCACAAACAGTGGCACCCGTAAACCCTCCTACCACAAGCGTCCCCTTTCCTCTCCCCATTGAGACAACTTTCACTGAACCAACTGCCGTCCCCCTAGCAGCTAGCCAAAACCGATTGGAGGACCTGATGCAGTGCATGCGGGCAATGCAAGCCTAAATGCAATAGTTCCAGCAACACCAGCTTCACCAGCACCAAGTGTTGCACAGCATCTCCCAGTATCACTATCAACAGCAGTTCCCCCAACTGCCACTGAACCAACCACTACTTCCACCTCACCACCCCGCTCCGAGGCCAGTCAAGGCCTCCCCGCAGGATGGGCGCCCCCGCCAAGCGAAGGCCTCCCAGCCCCAGAACCACCCCAACAGCCAGGCCTCGTCCCTAGGCCGAAGAGAGAAAAATGTCATCTCCGCCTCGCAACCCGCAGGCGGGCCGGGAACCTCGCCCGCGAGGTCGGCACCCCGGCGCTCCTAGCCCGAGCTCCCGCTCACCGAAAACCGATTCAGCGCCCTGGCGGCAGACTACCAGCACTCCGGGCCCATCAAGCTCGGTAACATGGAGGCCACTAGCGCCAGCACAAGGCCCGCTCAACGGCGAAGGCGCCGGCGAAGTCACCAAACCACCACCCGCGCCTTGTCAGAATTCAGAGGCAAAGACATGAGCTTGTACGAGGTAGGGGCTGCCCCGGCTCTCTCCGTTCCTTCCCCCCTCGCATCGGAACTCCTGGCGGTCCCCTTACCCAGAGACTTCAAGCTCCCACCTCTGGACAAGTACGACGGGTCCTTCGACCCCAACGACCACGTTGACGCCTTTCAGTCGCAAATGCACCTCGCCAGGGCTAGCGAATCGTGCATGTATGTGGCCTTTACCACCACCCTCAGGGGGTAGCCCGCACTTGGTACTGGAACCTGGCCCCCGGGTCGATAAAGTGCTGGGCCCAGTTCATGCAAGTCTTCACCACACACTTCGTCACCAGCCGACGGTGCCCCAGAACAGAGGAAAGCATCTTCGGAGTGGTCCAAAGAGAAGGAGAATCTATTCGGGGCTACATCAAGCGGTTCAACAAAGCATGCTTGCAAATACCGCGGTTGGACCCCGCAGTGCAACTCGCGGCGGCCAAAAGAGGGGTGACGCACAAAGAGTTCAAATGGCACATGGTGGCCAACCAGCCCGCGACCGTGGCCGAATTTCTCAAACTCGCGGATAAGTTCATGAAGACAGAGGAAGAAATCAACCAACGAACCGAAGGCGGGAACGAGAAAAGAAAGAGAGAAGGCAAGCTCTCCAACCCGGTGAATAGAAAAAACCCGACCCGGGAGCCGAAGCCGAACCAGTCCTTCCGGGCCCCCCTAGCAGTTCGGACGGACTACACGCCGTTAAACACGAGGGGACAGAGATCTTAATGACGATCAAAGACGCTCCGTACGTTAAGTGGCCACCTCGCCTAAAAGGAAATTCGAACGAGAGAAACAAGAATTTGTATTGTAGTTTCCATAGAGACCATGGTCATAGCACCGAACAATGTAATAACCTCCGGGACGAGATAGAGGGACTCATCCGTCACGGATACTTGAGAAACTTTGTACAGCACAGCAATAACAATAAAGCATGTCGGCAAAGGGAGCACGAAAAGGATGCCCCCGAGTCTAGCAACAGACCTGCTGAACCGTTGCAGAAGCAGCGTCCAGAAGAGAGGCCAGTTTGGGGAACCATCCATGTAATAGTGGGAGGTTCGGTGGTAGCGGGGTGTACCTTGGCAGCAGCCCGGACTTCAGTTCGCGAAGCGGCTCTCGAAGAACGGAACCCCCCAAAAAGACCAAAGACCGAAGAACCAATCTTTTTCATGGAGGACGACGCACGAGGAGTCCACTACCCCCATGATGACGCGCTTGTCATTAAGCTAAGGATCAGCGACTTCGAGGTCTGGCGCATACTCGTAGATTCGGGCAGCTCAGCGGACATCCTCTTCAAATCAGCATTTGACCAGCTACAGTTAAAGAGGAGTGAGTTGAAGCCCGCGAACACTCCCCTGGTAGGTTTCAGCGGAGAGGAAGTCAGGCCCCTCAGAAAAGTAACTGTCCCTGTGGAAGTCGGCACATGGCCTTGTGCAGTCAGACTCAACCATGATTTCCTGGTGGTCGCGACCCCCTCCCCATACAATGCCATAATAGGGCGGCCGATCACGCATATCCTACGGGCGGCGGTCTCCACCTACTATTTGGCCATGAAGTTCCCTACGGACTTCGGTATAGGGGTAGCACGGGGTGACCAGCTCGAGTCCCGCAAGTGCTACGTTGCCGCCCTAAAGGGAAAAACCAAGGCGGCCGACGACCTTGAACTGGAGCGGCCGGCGGAGCAAGGTGAGGAGCGAGCTTCACCCACGGAGGAAACAGTCGCAATCCCGACTTCATCTACGGACCCAGCTTGCACACTAAGCATCGGAGCTTCCATCGAAGACCCCCTACGAGCCGAACTGGTGAGTTTTTTACTTCAAAACTTAGATATTTTTGCCTGGTCCGCGGCCGTTAGCCCCAGACTGATAACTCACAAACTTAATACTGACCCTGTAGTTAGACCCGTTAGACAGAAGAAACGCAACTTAGCCCCAGAACGTTGGAGAGCGGTCGACGAGGAGGTTGAGAAGCTCCTCGCAGCAATCTTCATAAGGGAAGTCCACTACCCGAGCTGGGTGGCCAACCCGGTGTTGGTAAAAAAGGCAAGCGGCAAGTGGCGCATGTGCGTCGACTATACCGACCTGAACCGAGCTTGCCCGAAAGATTGCTTCCCCCTCCCCAGAATTGACCGCCTAGTGGACGCGACCTCAGGAAACGAGTTGCTAAGCTTCCTGGACGCCTACTCGGGCTACAACCAAGTTAGGATGGACCCATCCGATGAGGAAAAAACCAGCTTCATAACCGAGTTCGGCCTGTATTGCTACAAAGTCATGCCTTTCGGACTAAAAAGTGCCGGGGCAACTTTCTAAAGACTTGTAAATAAGCTATTTCGGCCCCTGATTGGTACGAAGATAGAGTGCTATGTAGACGACATGATCATCAAGACTCTGTTTTCACAAGAGTTAATACAAGACTTAGATTCTGTTTTCCAAATCCTGCGTCAGTTTAACATGAAGTTGAATCCCAACAAGTGTGTCTTCGGCGTCACCTCGGGCAATTTCCTAGGCTACATTGTCAATCGACGCGGTATTGAGGCGAACCCGGACAAAATAAAAGCCATTCTAGATATGAAACCACCTCGGAAAGTAAAAGAGGTTCAGAGGCTAAACGGCCGCATAGCCGCTCTAAGCCGCTTCTTGTCTAAGTCAGCAGACCGCTGCCTACCCTTCTTCAAGGCAGTCAAAGGCAAAGGGTTCGAGTGGACCTAGGACTGCCAGTTCGCGTTCGATGAACTAAAAGGTTACCTCGCTAGTGTGCCAACCTTAGCCCGGCCCGAGGTGGGCAAGGTCTTAGAACTGTACCTCTCAGCCAGCGACGAGGCGGTCAGTTCGGTACTAATAAAGGAAACAGGCCGGGTCCAACGACCCATATATTATGTTAGTAAAATTTTGCAGGGAGCAGAGGCAAGGTACCCAGAGATAGAAAAACTAGCATATGCCCTAGTAATAGCAGCTCGTAAACACCGCCCATACTTCTAGGCTCACACTGTCATCGTCCTAACTGACAAACCTCTTAGACAAGTTTTACTCAAACCCGAAGTCTCCGGTCGACTGACTAAGTGGGCCATCGAACTCAGCGAGTACGACCTCTAGTACAAACCGAGAACCGCTATCAAGGCCCAAGCTTTGGCAGATTTTATCACCGAGTGCACTTTCAGCCACGAAGCCCCACAGGTCGAGCCCGAGGTCCCTAGTTGCGGCGAACCCGGAGCTCCTGAGCCCATAGAGTCCGAACCCCGTGAAGTACCAGCTAGTGTGGCATCTCTCCTGGTCAGGCGAAGAGCGAATTGGGATGAGGAGCCCTGGATCCTTCACGTGGATGGTTCCTCGAACCGGCAAGGCAGTAGAGCTGGAATAGTCTTGTGCGGCCCGAGCGGCACAAAAGTAGAATACGCACTACGCTTTGAGTTCGCGGCATCCAACAACGAGGTAGAGTACGAAGCACTGATCGCCGGGCTGGACCTAGCGCGAAAGGTTAAGGCAAAACACTTGGTCATCTGCAGCGATTCTCAGCTCGTGGTAAACCAAGTTACCGGCGAATACGAAGCACGCGATCTCTCCATGATCGCATATTTGGCCAAAGTAAAAGAAGCCCTGCTCAACTTCCGGTCACACATCATCAGGCAAATCCCAAGGTCAGAAAACACTGAGGCCGACGCCCTGTCTCGGTTAGCCAGTACGAGTCACAACAATATGAGAACTGTGTACATAGAAGACTTACCTCAGCCTAGTATTCTCGAGGGGACAGAGGAGGTCGTTCCCGTCTTAGAAGCAGAGCCGAGCTGGATCGATCCACTCGCGAGCTTCCTGATAGACGGAACCCTCCCTACAGAACGCAATGCGGCCAAGAGGGTGCAGCGCCAGGCGGCCAAATACGTCATAATAGACAAACGGTTATACCGACGGTCGTACACGCTCCCCTATTTGCGGTGCCTGCGACCTACCGAAGCTGAGTTCGTACTCCGCGACACTCATGAAGGCCTGTGTGGCGGACATTTGGGGGGCAGAGCACTCGCCCAAAAGGCACTTCGACAAGGATACTATTGGCCAACGATGAAGGCAGAAGCTGTCGAGCTCGTCAGAAAATGCGACAAGTGTTAGAAGCACGCTAACATCCACCATCAACCTGCCTCCGACCTCAAATACCTCGCCAGCCCGTGGCCCTTTGCACAATGGGGCATCGACCTCCTAGGGCCATTCCCACTAGCAACAGGCGGAAGAAAATTCTTAGTGGTTGCGGTAGATTATTTTACGAAGTGGATAGAAGCCGAACCTCTGGCAACTGTCACGGCTCGAAACATACAGAACTTCTTTTGAAAGAACATAGTATGTCGGTTCGGGTTACCTCGGGTTCTAATCTCCGACAACGGCAAACAGTTCGAGAATATCAAGTTCCAAGAGTGGTGCCAGAACATGGGGATTCGGCAAAATTTCACGTCAATCACGCACCCGCAGGCAAACGGTCAGACGGAAGTAATGAACAGAGCCATCCTGCGCGGACTGAAAGCACGTCTGGATCGAGCTAAGGGATTGTGGGCCGAAGAGCTACCAAGTGTCTTATGGGCTCACTGAACGACCAAAAAAGCAGCCACGGGAGAAACCCCCTTCAACCTCACCTACGGCACTAAAGCGGTGATCCCGATGGAAATCGAAATACCAACGTTGCGATTAGAAACATACAATGACCGGACGAACGAAGACGAGTTACGCACCAACCTCGACCTACTGGACGAGGTAAGGGACCTCGCGCACATCCGAACAGCGGTATACCAGCAGCAGGTAGCTCGCTACTACAATAGCAGAGTAAAGCAACAAAGCTTCCGAGTCGGCGACCTGGTCCTCCGTAAGATTATGGTGCCCGAACCCAGCATCGGCAAGCTTGGACCTAATTGGGAAGGGCCCTATAAAGTAAAAACAGCGCTCGGGGGCGCATACGAACTCGAAACCTTGGAAGGCAAACGAGTACCTCGAACATGGAACATCGTGAACTTGAGAAGATACTACCTATAAACCACCTAGCGAAGTGGACGAAATCAGGCCCTATGTGCCACAAGGCAAGCCGAGGATCTTCGGCGTAGACAGCACATTATCAGCTCGGCAAAAAATCAGTTCGCGGCACAAAAGACCACAAAAATTTAAAAAACCCGGCAAAGAAATAGCTCGGGGAAGATGAGCAAGGGGAAAAAGACACTCCATTGCAAGAAACAGTACATTGGCAAAAAAAAAAAAAAATTACATGCCCGGAGCCACTTCTTCGCCATCGGAAGGCACTTCAACAACACCAGAAGGCCCTGCCTCTCCTTTAGAGTCCGGCTCGCCATCGACAGCATTGGCCATCTCCTGAGTTATACGCGAAGTAGTTATGGCACTTACATCGAGGTTGGGTTATGTATTCCGGATCATCCACCGGCTCAACTTGAACTCCCTCCTGTAAGAGTCCACCATCAGATCATTAAAACGCGGGGAGGCAATGTAGTCTTCAACTGCCTTCTTCTTGGCATCTTCAATGCCTTGGGAAAAAATCTGTGTTCTCTCCCTGATGTCCTCCTGAAGATACTCAACTTGATGCTGCAAATCCAAATTCAAGTCCGCCATATGCTTGACAACTACCCCCATGGCCTCGGCGTCACGCTGAGACCTCGCCTGTCTGGCCATCGCGACGCGAGCAGCCTCTTCAGCAGCATAAGCAACCGCCTTAGCAGCCCGGGTATTTGCCTCTGCAGCACGGAAGGCTTCTTCAGCAGCATGAGTGGCAGCCTCAGCAGCTCGCGCCTGTCGTGAGCTCCTCTCCACTTGGGCCGCCAAGGCATGAATCGAAGAATTCACCTACCAAAAGAAACAAGTGAGCAAATGGCAGCGGAAGCAACAGAATAAAAAAGGAAGACAGAATCTAACTTACCACCATGGCATGTGTTACGGCGCAGCAAGCGACCTGATTCAAGGGAAGATCGGTCCACGCCGCGACCTCCTCGGGGAAAGTAGCGTCCCTACTCTTCTGAAGTGTGTAGTTCGGTGTCAACACGCTCCTAAACTCCCCTTGAGCTTCCGAGCCTGAGGGCCCAACCCGCGTATGAGCAGACCCAGAGTGAGCAGAAGCACTTGAGTACATAGAGCGCCCGTATGAGTGGTTTCAGCGTAAGGCACCCCGGCGGTCTCGTGCACCGATGGAGTCACTTCGGGCTCCCTGGGCAGATCCTCTGGCGTATGGTCTGGGGCTTGGGGCTCCTCATCCAGGGGCAGCTCGGTACGAGTTCGCTTGGCGACCCGCTTCCTCCTCTTCATACCTTGGAACAAACGCCCCCCACGAGTTCTCTCCGCATCCATCACACCTACAGAAACGAGTTCGACATCAGAAAAAAAAAAGGCCGCATAGCCAGAAACCTACCCGAACTCAGGCCGGCTGCAATAAGCTTGGCCTCCGTTAAGTAGTGGTGGCACTTTAAGCCTTGCCGTGCCCATTGCCGGAGACCCTTCACCGTCTCTTTATCAAGAGTTACGCTCAAATCGGGAGCGACCTCACCCCACCCGGTCTGAAAGGGCCATCCTTGTGCACTCCGCACGCCGAAGTAGTCCCGCTTCCAAGCCGAGACCTTATTAGGAAGATTGTGCAGAAGCTTGAAACCCTAGCGAGGAGAAAGGTAATACGCCCGTCTCCCCCCAGGAAGAGAACCCACCTGCCTCTTGAGCATCAAGATAGAGGAGAATATTTCTAAGTCTAAGGGAAAGTTCTGCTCGCAAAAAAGGGAAATTGTCCCCACCAGGTTCCGAATAGAGTTCGGATGAAGCTGGCCAATGGTGACACCGAAGTGGTTTATGACTTCGACGAGAAGGGGATGGAAAGGAAGTCGCAACCCTACAGCAAGCTGCTCTCGAAAAATCAGGATCTCGTCGGGACCGTGTTCCCAAGGAAAGCTACCCGAAAGAATAAAATATGTGTACCCCCCAGGAAGATTATAAGACAGAAGTATGGATTGAAGCCCCTCAGGCATCATGGTCGAAGGGCCAAACCGGTCTAGCATCCGACCTCGGCGGGAGGTAGACGCCAAACTGCCCGAAGCGACTCGACCTACTGGTTCGTAGTCCTCAAACTCCACCTCAGGATCACTGAGGCAGTCTGGGGACACAGCTCGGTTGGTGGAACCTACATCGGCCCTACTCGAAGAATCGTCTGAGCTATCAAATCTAGACATTGGGGAAAGACGAATTCAAGAAAGTACTCACCGGAAAGTTTGAAGAAAAACCAAAGAACTGTGAACTGTATAAACAGCCTTGACGCGAGCTGGAAAAGACTTGGACGCAAGCTGAAAGTTTGGACGCGAACTCAGTAGACAAACCGCAGAAGTGACAACAACCGGGGTCCCCCACTATTTATAGCTACAGTAACCAAGAATCGACCGTGCAGACCGAAGATGATCCGACGACCCACGTTCTTACCGACCGCACAACCCTTAAGGTCGAGACGTGATTGGCGCACGTCTTTCCGAAAAAAGCAAAATGTCAGCGTGTCTTTTTGAAACCGACATCGCTTCGACACGCATCATTTTGAAACTGACGCGCTGCACGTCTCCCTGACTGTCGACCGCACACGTACAGTAGTGGCGTGCCTTTTTGAAATGACCCGCCGTCACGTCCTAGCGGCACGAATTGGTTTGAAATTTAAAACGCGCGATCACAACCACCAGCGTTCTTGAGTAAGCACGTTTCCAGCCTTCTCGGAAACCGAAAGAACCCTAGCAAAAGCGTCTCGAACAGTGAAGGTTCGAAGGACGGGACAAATCCACCAGCTACATCGCGAAAACTCCCCGCACCATGGCAAGACCCCCGGCGCAAGGAGTGGGGGGCAATTGATGAAGGAAGATTTGGCCCGACCTCTCTCATGTGACACGTGGCAGAAACAACAGCTCGGCAAAAGGGGCCAAGCCTAGGCAGGAACAAGGGGACACACTTCGCCGAACTGACCCTTGTAACAGCTCGGGATACACTTCACCGAACTGACCCACTTGTAACAGCTCGGGATACACTTCGCCGAACTGACCCACCTTGTAACAGGTCGGGATACACTTCGCTGAACTGACCCACCTTGTAACAGCTCGGTATACACTTCGCCGAACTGACCCACCTTGTAACAGTTCGGGATACACCTCGCCGAAACTGACCTGCCCTATAGATACCTCCGAGTTCAAGACCGCCTCGCTCAGCACTTCGCATCACCTTCTGGGCATCAAAGCCAAACAAGTCGTACCATGCCTGACACTAGGGAAGTCCGTGCCCGAGGGCGCCATGCCTGACTGACTTGGGATCTGACGTTTGGCAGCAGCACTATAAACGGCCACCTGCCACCACCACTGACGCTGCCATCTCCAGTTAGACGGTTAGGCAGTGACGGTTCTATCTCAGCAGAAAGGACGATGGCCGAATTGACAAGCACAAGGGTAATCATACCCGATCTGACAAGGGCCTCGGGACAAGTACACGAAGTGACTATAAGAGCCCCCTGCCCCCCGACAACGGAGGTATGCAAACTTTGCGCTATCTGGTATTACCTTGCTTTTGAAGGATTCTAACTTGAGCTTCGGAGCCTCTACACCGGGTTCCCCGCCGGAGCTTTCCCATCTCCTCCGTTTCAGGTTCCCTGCTACCCCGTTCGGAAGCAAGGCAGCGGACAGCTAAGACCAGCCGGATCGTGCTCCATCACTAAAGATGCAAGAGAAATTAAGCATGAATTAGACTTATTCTTACATGTACAAATTCTGTACATAATTAGAGTCTCGAATAAAAATACAAACATCAATATGTACTGTAAACGAGACACTAGAGTCATCATGCGAGTTACATGGCAGTTCCATATCCAAACCGGATACTACAGTAGATGTCTCCTATTCGAAGATTCCTTTGGTTGCAACTCAGTCACTATTACCTTGTGGATAGTTAGAATCCTATTTGATTCTAAGGCTGTGTTTGGTTATAATGCAAATTTATTTGTACTAGTAAATGCATGAGAATGCAAATGTAAAAATTGCATTCTTATTTAATTTTGTTTTGGATTTTACTTCATGTATTAATTTACTTTATTTGTACTGCAATCAAACAAAATAAATTAAAATTTGTACTGCATTGCAATCAAACACAGAAGGCTCAGTTTGGATGGAGTACATGCATATACAAATATGTAAACCTTGTATTTTGTATTATTTTGTATGTATTTATACTCTTTCCAAATTTAGCCTAAATTTATCTTACATCTCTAGGTAGAGAGAATAAAATAATAGCTTCCTGCTTCTGTGTTTTCTTTGTCATTTAAACCATGAAAATTTCCTAAAGTTCAAGTCTTCTTAGATATTTTTCAGTATCTTACAAATTTTGATTTTAGAGTATGGGCATCACTTGCCAGCATCCCTTTGTTTGTTCTTTCTTAAAGTCGTAAGTTCAACATCTCTAGCTTGGCATTTATTGAAAATATCTATATCTTGTCATCATCTTAGGCTAATCAATACTTTCATCAAGACAATTTGGAAAATCTCTATGACAAGATATTTTTCAATACTTTTGGAAGAGATTTTTTTTTCCATACTTCCATGCATTAAGATAATTTCATTATGATCAATTTTCCATTAGTTAGACCACTTAGTAACCATGATGCAATCCTGATGGCATTTGAGGAAACATTCTACATATTTTTCTCTAACTAAAAGTGTTGCTAGCTACCTATTTATTTTGGCTGTTCTCCAAAAGGATGTATTACAAATATCATTTTTCATGATTCTCCCAGAATATACTATAACTGGATCAAATGCTAGTCGATCAATGGTATTAAACAAATTGAATTTTAGTTATTTTTAAGTACTGAAGTGGATAGGGATTTGGGTTTGGAATCTCTAATACAGATGATCATTTTATCAAATATAAAGACAGACAAACACAACAACTTAATTTTGGGGTGGGGGCTAAAATCTTACCTAAAGAAAAGATAGGTAAAAGATATATATATATATATATATATATATATATATATTATATACAACCAAACAGCATAACCACCTAATGAGGGGCATAAAATGTTTACTTAAAGCAAAGGAAGCTTTAAATAAAATTAAGGGTGATGCAAGTTTGTTTATTTAAAGAAATAGGGCAGTTTCTTATTTGGCAGGAAGAGATAAGATAGATTACCCGAAATTCCTCATAGCTTATTCCTAGTTGTTGTTTTTTTTTTTTTTTTCTAAATAAGCCATTTGGTTCTTCTACATGTACATATTAATCTTGTATTGCCATACTCTACCAAACCATAACAAAATTAATCAAGAAGATATTCAATTTTACACATTCACAGTCAGTCTCCTATTGCTTCTTTTACCTTTTCTTGTTTTTATATAATCCACATATTTTATGGAAATTCTCGTACAAATGACCTTTATTTTCTGTCTTTAGAAGGAATTGGCTATTGATGAATAGACAGCCATCACCCCCCCTCATTGTTTTATATCACCTAGGGCTGTTCATAAGAAGACCCAACCCGACCAACCCGGACCAATCCAACCCGACCAACCTGGATCGATCCAACCCGAGTCAGCCGGGTTTTTTTTCAATACCAGTTAGTTTTTGGTTGTAAAAAATCATAAACCGATGATTCGGGTCGGTTCGGTTTTCATGTGTGAAAACCAAAACTGACCTGAATCGAACCGACTTAGTAGTTAGTTCCTAGTTGCAACCCAAACTTGCACCACACAGTTATTGGCCTGTTTTCTCTTAATTTATGTGCTTTCCTTGTTGGATGATGTTGTTAGCTACTTCTCTGACGCCCAATCTACCAATTTATTACCATGGTTGAACTTAGAGCCAAAACCGACCCAAACCAATCCAACCAGACTCAAACCAATCAGGTTGGTTTTGCTTAACATAGGGTCAATTTCAGTTTCAATTTCAGGTAACCCGACCAGGTCGGGTCAGTTGGGAAAATCTCAATAAACCAACCCAACCCGACCCGTGAACAACCCTAATATCACCTATATATGTTCGAACATGGAGAGCCATTAGTAGCCAATATAAACAAGTAATTGATGTGTGTGTTCTGAATAATCTACAAAGAATGGATTCCAAACATATATGCATGTGAACACAAAAATAATGCATCATGTGTTCATGGGCCTAGTAGACATGTGAATTGGTAACAAGGTCAGTTTGTATTCAAAAGATTCCAAGGATTATCTTGGAGAAAATTGAGAAACTTGTCATCCTTCTAATATTTGTGCTGGGATTTCTTTTGGTTCCTTGAACTTGTAAAAGAAAGTTATAATAAATAAGCTCCATTCATATAACACATTGATGACACTGGGGATTTCCTACCCACTCTCTACCCGCCGTGAATTGAAGCTATACATCTCTATTATGAATTAAGAGATGTATGGCTCCAATTCACAGCGGGTAGAGAGTGGGTAGAAAAAGTTTGTAGGAAATCTGGGCTCCATTGATGAGGTTTTGTATGTGTTTGGTCCTTTAAGCATGATCTCTTCATAAAGTTCATTTATTTCTTCCTAAAAATGCTCATATTCTAGATATTGACATGGGAAGGGGAGCAAAAGAGCAACAAGAACTAGAAAGAAGTTTGCAATCCTTCAATCATTGATCTCTATCTCTATTATGACTTGTAACTAATAGAAATCACTTAATTATTGACCATTTAATTACTTTCTTATGGGCTTTCACCATTGAAAGATGAGCATTGATTGTCCATTTCTAGGTAAAAATGATTCTTTTCTTTCATCAGTCTCTCTAACCTAATTAGGTTTCCATTAGAGACATCTAACTCTTTTTAGTTAGTAATTGACTTTGAGAAAGCAATACATTTTCCTGATCAGTTTGGATTTAGATTAATAAAATGGAAGTAAGACATCAACAAAATTGTTATAGAACTTGGGGGTTTTGAGAACATCTTTTTCTCTACTCAAATTAAGAAATAATTGAAGATAACTTATCCATGATTGAGCAACGTACCATATAATCTCTCCTCATAAGCATTATTCTAGATGATGGATTAATCTTATAGCTTCATGGCTTCGAGACCACATCTCGGCCCCACAACGTCCCGTCCCTACCATGTCCCACAGCACATCCCCGCCATATATTGGGAACATTTCTCAAAGATGGTATCAAAACTGATGATATTATCATCGAGAGATGCTCTCAATACATAACGGGGATGTGCTGTACTGTGGGGCTGGATGTTGTGGGCCGGGGATGTAAACTCCATGGCACGGCTTCACCTAAAGTGTTTAGACTGTTTGACTTTGGAGTATGGAGCTTAAGACATCTCTTGGTTGAATGGAGAATAAGTGTTCCCATATGGATCAATCTTCCTTTTCTACCGGGGTTAATTTCTATTTGGAATTAAGGTTAGGTATTGTGGTCTACCAAGATCTTCGGGGGTGTTTGTAGAAAATTTAAATAAGGAAATTGATATCCTGCAGTCTGTTGAAGCACGTAAGGATTTAAATAAGGTGAATGCTGTAAATCCATCGTCTCTACATAAGCAAGGCAGTATGGTCAAAGATGATTTATTTATAGGTGACCATAACAAGCTATTTTGGGACCTAGATTCCTATTCTGGTAAAATGGCTAATTCAGCCCCACCAACTAAAGAGCTTTGGAAGCGAGAGTTAGCCCCACATTTTAATTGGCAAGTTTGATCAGTGGAAGAATTGTATTCTAGTGAGGCCCCAATTCCTAAGAAAATATATTTAACCCTTGTGGTTTTTCAATTAGTTAGAAGAAAGGATGACCAGGCAACTACCATTAATTCGATTCTTAGTCCATCCAAAGGAGGGTTTGGCATAGACCAAGATAAGGAAGATCCTCAGGTGACATAGGAAAACCATCTTTGTTCTAATCTGGTTAATAGAGAAAAGTTGACTATGGTTGTATCAAATGTTGTTCAAGATGATGAATTTCAATCAGAGGAAGAAAGACTAGACATCATGGAACTTAAAGGTTCAGTGCTATGTTTATATTTTCAGAGGATATGCTCTCTTGTTTTGCTTGGGGTAAGGTTTATGTTACAACCCCCCCCCACCCCTATTATGATTAATAATTTCCTCCCTCTTTATATAAAAAAAAACAAAAAAAAATGTTCAAAAGTTGGAAACAAAGAGTTCATCAAAACCATTACCACTTTACTTGGCCCAAGGTAAAAATAAAATACTTAACAAGAACTATAAATAGTGACACTATCATGCATGCTTATATCTATGTTAGGACAGTAACATACATCAGAGAAGAAATTGCATGTATTCTATACTACAATAAGTTGTAGTCATTTTCATCTTGATGGAGTGTTTCCACTAATTAAAAGTTCAGATAACTTGTAGGAGTACTGAAGAACAAAAATTTCATGGAACTCGATACAAGAATGTGCCGTAATATGTGTGTGTGTGAGAGAGAGATGGAAATAATCTTAGACACTTCATGTGGTAATTATAAATTTAGATGGAAATTAGTAAGTAGGACCGTTGCCTCTTTTGGGTGAAGAAAAAAAAAAACAAAACTATTCTGAAACTACTTCTATATATGTAGAAATACTAATTGAATGGGTGCTAATATAATTCAAATTTTGCTCAACTAATAATTATCTTTCCTCTACAAACAACAATAGCTTTGTTCTTTTTTTTTTTTTTTCCTTTAAATCTTTAATTTCTTTTTGCTCTTTTTGAAAACAACAACGGAAAGGATGGTGTGGTTGTGAGTTGTGACGGTTATGCTGTATTTATGGAATTAGGTATTGCATTAAATACCACAGTTTGGCATCTTTTGAAAGTCCAAGAAACACTTTATGCTGCATGTGTTCCCTTTACATTGAATTATTGGATTGCATTATGAACCCCATACAATTGGGTTGGTTTCTTTTCATTCTCAAATTTGAAATGAAGTAACAGTCTCTGAACCGAATGCCCTTCATTTTTTATCAAACCAAACACAACCTAGTTATTGAATTTTTTAATGTTGAATTTTGGAAAGTGATGGATGGTACAGCCAGATTCAAAATGTATGGGTGAAACCAACACTATTCCAAAAGAACTCACATTATTTAATGAATTATTTTACCACTCAACCAAGCAGAGAATTGGCTTCCATCAACCACTGACAAGATAAGAGAACCTTAGTTTACAGAAAAATGAAAAGATCATTATTCAAATATGAATCCTTATGTGGGTCAAAAGAGCACTATGAAGAAATAAAAAAAAAGGGTTTGTTTTTGTTAGGACGATTTCTTAAAATCTGATTCCAATACTTTAATTCAGGAAAGAATAAAGGAAAGTAGAATCAGAAACATTCTCTTAGGTTGCATTTGGTACCATTGTTGTTTCTTTCAGCAACGTTTTGATCAATACAAATTGGTGAGAAACATGTGTTGTGACATATGCTTTTTTGAAGATAAAAGAAAAACTTTAAATTAATGAAAAGAGGAGTGAAGATATAAGAATAAAAAGAGCTCCGCGAAACCATAAAAACTTTCTAGGCCCAAGGGCATGTACTCCATGTACAAAAGGAACCTAAGAGAACTGCATATGCATATGTGGGACTGATTACTTCAGCTACATGACTCTGTTGTCACATTACATATGAGAGTCATTTCAACTAGAAAAATGCATGTGTATGATTGATCATTGACGACTGTAGTTCAAATTTCAATTTTAACATTAAATATCTCTCTCACAAATTTGTATTGATCAACTCAAAAAACGTTTCATGTAGAAATAGCGATGATACCAAACATAACTTTAATCATAATCATATGACAGAATGCCCAGTTCTAGACAAATAAGCTGATGGATGGAGCTAGGCCGGGATTAGTGGAGCAAACGAATGATCTTTTCATATGGCTGTTTCACATTTTTTTCTTTTCTTTTTTCCCTATATTTTTCTTATAACCATTACTAAATCTTCCATAGATTTTAATTATTCAAAAGAGAAAATCAGTTTTGAACAGTTAATAAACCCATGATGTAACCATGGTCCAAATTAGTTCAAACATGGGTTCAGTACACATTGAATTAATCTAGAGTTGAGTCATCCCCTTCCCCGCTAAGCTACTTGATTCCAATTTTTGAACATGGGTTCTGCTCATCTGCCCAACTTGGTGCAGTTGGATCGACACAATATACAGAAAACAAAGCTTCCAATGTTTGAACATGGTCCCTGCCCATCTGCCCAACTTAATTCAGTTGGCATGACCCAATATACAGAAATAAACAAGGCCCTTCAATATTGTTTTTTTTTTTCTTTCTTTTACTTAATGATAATCAGATTTAACAAGTTTCTTCCTTGTCTTTCCATTAACAAGACCCTTCAGTGATGTTTAGTTTCTTCCTTTTGTATTCCTTGCATGAATTATCCATATTAAACAAGTTTAGTGAACTATCTGTTGACTGATAAGGCCTCCTAACCATTTTCAATGTGGAATTATAGCAAGGAATTAGTACTTGGTACCACCTATGTGGTCCTCACTCATCACTAGAGTACTCTAAATACTGGAAGATCAATCTCCCTGAAAGAGTTCTCACCTCTGTAAGCATTAATTATTGAATACTAGATGGAGACTTCTTTGTGTCTGAAAACATTAGCTGAAGTTGCATTGAAGATTCAATTCTTTGTGTCTTCATTGCCTCTGATCTTGATCTCCCAAGAGAGAATCAAATGTAACATGAAAACTTTGTTTTTCCTTTTGTTTGGAATATTGGGTTTTGATTAATGTTTCACATGCATACATAGAGAGATGATGGTGATGATGATGACTAGCACTAGCACTCACAGGACCACCATAGATGATGAACTTGATTAGTCCAACCCATAAGATAGCATAGCATTCTAGTTCATTGATCCTGTTGGACTTGTGGTCCAGGTCTTGAGTTGAATGGGCCTAAGCACCAAACTGTAGACATCTATGATGCATTGGACCATTTTTCATGGATTCAACTAATCTTCACTTAGCATCAGATTAATTAGAAGGTTAGGTTTCTGTTTTGATCATTGGGTGATCACTTCACTTGCCCATGATTCACACATTTCTGTTACAGGAGGCAGTGGGGCCATAGTCACAGCCTTCAATTCTGCTGAGGAGCATCATGTATTTTCTCACTGATCAATGACTTGTCATAGTCAACTTGGTGAGTATAAGAATACAATATTTCCTTATATTTACAGTATAAACCAAAAGGAGGTCCACGGACCCAATAATTGCTGAGGCGTTCATAGTCACAGAATCACTTCCTAGGGAGTTTAGGTAGTCCTAGGTTTTGATCATAATGAAACATAGCAACTTTCCGGGTCGGTCAAACCCATATACCATACAACTAAGGTTGTCAGTGGGTCGGTTCGGTTCGGGTCCATGTGTACCTGAATCCTATCATATTCATTGGATCTTGTCAGGTTGTGATCCATTTATGATACGGGCGGTTCTATACCCAGACTTGTCTTCAGTACTCGATTTCAAGGTCGATACACTTATTGGGTCTTCAAAAATCAGTTACAGGTTGGACCCAATTCCTAATTGGTCTTAAATCTATGGACCAGCTGAGTTGGACCTGGTTATACTGAAACCAAATCTCAGGGGCTGGGATGTGGACTATCCACGTAATTGGGTATTCTTTCCACCCTTACCAGAGCTGTTAATGGGTCGGATCAGTTCGGGTATGCTGGTATAAGAGCAAATAGAAACAGGTTCATCGGAATCCAATACGAAAGTCAAAGAAGGTTGGAATTCAAGAACACTAAAACAAGTATAAAAGTAGACGGGCTTGCTTGTTGGGTAGAGACTAGAGACTAGAGAGAGAGAGAGAGAACCCACAGAAAAGACCACAAGTGAGACGATGTGGTATGGCAGAGTCAATAGTCTCATAATTAGGTATGGGAGAGTTGCTACCTTGCTAGGCGTACAACAAGCAAGTGGGGTTTGGACCCGGGTCTTTGTAGGATCCGAATCCAAAGAATGACTATCCTGAGGTTCTGGAATAGGAGGGTAAGTGCCCTTTCTCAGCTTCTCTTGTTACCCCAAATGAATCAGAACGTCACACGGGAGTCATCTTCAGCTGTGTCATAAACATAGTAGATACAAAGATCAATAATTTACCGACGTCGGATCTAGTCCCAACACAAGGTCCCAACAACCGGTCCCAATGGCTATAATATATCAGAGAGAGAGAGAGAGAGTACGTCACAGTCTAATGAATTTATCAACTTACAGCTACAAATGAGAGATCAGAAATGAAATCTTGAAAAAAAATAATTTCAAAAAATCCAACAGAAAAAGAAAGGAGAAAAAGGAAAAGAAAAGGAGAGAGAGAGCTCCAGTTTTGTTTTTCTCTCAACTCTGCTCTTGGAATTAAGTATTAAGTTGGGTGCAACTTAACCCGGATGTCTTATTCAACCCATTAATAAATCGCTTTCCAGAAGTCCCTTTCCTTTCTCTCTCTTCCATTGCGCTCCTCCATCACACACACAAACATACACACGAAAATGGATGGTTATAGAGTCTGTTGAGTGAATCTGAAGACCCTAGCTCCATAGCTTTCTTTCTGCTCATTCATCATTAAAAACCATTAGAAAAACAACACAAAGAGAGGGAGAGAAAGGAGAGAAGAGGGTAAGTGGTTGTATTAATGATGATGAGTGGTGGAGAGTTGATTTCAAGCCTATAAATATCCATCTGTTAAAACAACCACCTTCCATTTTCTGCATCTCTCTTGTGCAGAGCTGTAGTCACTGGTGAAGAAAGGAGGAGGAGATTTTCCAGAGAAGAAGGCTTTGTTTCTGTCCTTTGTTATATCTTCTCCCTTCCGTTTCCTCCACAGGGTCAGTAAGCAAAAACATGAAACATTATCTTCAGATAACATGTCTATATTCTGTTGCCTCTTTCGGGTCCATCAAGTTTTCAGCTTCAATCCCAATTCAGGCCTATATGAGTCTTTTATTCTAACAGAATCATCAATATCTTGTTTTGTGCTTTTTGGGTTTTGCTTGTTTCAGCTTCACCACGGATTTTCCAAATCAAGCAACGGAAGACTCTCCCAGAAAAAAAATGGGAAGAGGAAAAATAGAGATCAAACGAATCGAAAACACCACAAACCGGCAGGTCACCTTCTGTAAGCGTCGCAATGGCTTGCTCAAGAAGGCCTACGAACTCTCTGTCCTCTGCGACGCCGAGGTTGCTCTCATCGTCTTCTCCAGCCGCGGCCGCCTCTATGAATATGCTAACAATAGGTACTACAGTACTCTTCTTCTTCTTCTTTCTTCTTAGAGCCTTTCTTTCACTACTGTATGTTCTCTCTCTTTTTTTTTTCTTCTTTACTTAGCTCTGTTGATGAATTTTGAGCCTTTTCTCTTTTTTTGATTTTCTGGGTTTTTGCCTTATAGGTTAAGGATCAATTTAGTCAGACTTGTACATGCTTCTGTGCTTTGATTGAGCCTGTGTTAGATTTTGTGAAGGGATTTAATAGTAAGAGCTTAATCATTTTGTGATGTTAGAGATCTTAGTTCTCTCTAACAAAGATTCACTTGTCTTTTTTTTCTTCCCTTTTCCTTTTGTTTTTTTTTTCCTGTATTAGCTTATCTTTTTTATGCTTCTTTTCTTGTTCTTTGCTGGATTGGTAGATAGATCCGTTGTAATTAGATAGAAATAGAAGTGTTGTAGACTTATACTTTTGTGGTAGCAGCAGAAGCAAAGTAGGGTTGGGAAGGTGTATGTAGGCTAGGAAATCAGCCTCCTTCCACCATTTCCATTGTTTTCTTTTTTTCTTTTATCTTTTGCTATTTCCTCTCTTTTCTTCATTTATTCCTCCTGTTCTCTCTCTCATCATCTCTATCCCCTCTCATCTCTCTCTCTCTCTCAGACTAAAGAAAGCCTGCATCAAAGCTGTCAAGCTCTCATTAGCCCATTTTCTCCTCGCTCTTGACTCTTCCTTAATAACACGTCAGTTCAATAAATTTCATTAAAAAAAGCTTCAACATTTCTCATATATCAGATGGGTTTCTCTCAAATCACAGCAAGATTCCAAACCCAAGTGGGTACCCTCAACAGACGTTCACAAGTGTTCTCCAGCCAATCAAAACACAGATAGGGTTTCTTCTGCTTCTCTTTCTGAACTTACATCATTTCAAAGACCATTTTACCCTCGTGGATGAATATCATTGGGTTGATCAGTCTGGTTAGGTTTGAAGACACAGAGATTAGGTTTGCCGATGTTGTGTTGTCTTCTTGTTGAGTCTTATTTACGAATCTTTGGTCACGTCACACGCGATTTTTTGTGTTCTTGAGTTCTGACAGGAGAGTGGCATCATGATTTCTATACTGGGGTTTCCTCCATTGTTTCCCCAACTCAAATTTCACTTCCAGATTGAAACTTTTTTCTGGGTTTCTCCTTTTACCCCATCTCACTTTCTTGACAAAGCATCTGCAACAGCTGAAGCTAAACGATGCATCTCAGACAGCTCTGCGCACACCCAGAGAGATCTCAGGCTCTCAGCGCTGAGAAAGGGAGATGAACACATGACGGATGCATGAAATTGATAATCATAAATATCACTAATCCGTCACCCCACAGTAGACATCAGAAGGGAGGTTGCACTTGGCGGAGAACTATTGTGGATTAGACATGCTTCAACAGATATTCATTGAAATATCAGAAGAGAGAGAGAGAGAGAGAGAGAGAGAGAGAGTTGTGGTGAAGGGATGAGAAGAGAGAAAGGTACGACCCAATGGGAGGTCTGTACTTGGGTCTCTCTGCATGCAAGATGCATGGGGAGCGTGCAATATTGGCTGCTATACGGATCACTTCTATACGATGCAGCCAGAAACACAGTCTTACAGAGTACGACGGACACAGACCCAAGAGTTATTTTAATTAAATCAGCTAGGAAAACAACAGAGCCTCTGCAACTAAAACCTGGAAACCCTAAAAAGTTCTTTAGCCAATGGCGATTTCGGGATTCTGTAAACTTCTCAAACTGGGTAGAAGTAATACACAGTGGTCTCATGGAGTTGCACTGGATGTATTTAGGTGCCCCATCACGTGGCACGAATCTGGAAGTATAGATCCTTCATCCAATCATGGTGTCGGATCTCCTGCCAGCGTGGCAGAGACAGCCAATCGTGTTCGAGGAAATTAAGGTAACAAAATGTTACGAGAAATGCTGTCTTGTCATCTTATTGTTCTACTTATTAATAATATCAGATCCTGTCCCATAAATCGTCACATTGAAAACTGTCTCTCAGAGCTCTGAACTCTGAAGCTCAGAACTTCTTTTATTTTTCTTTTCGATATTTTTTTGGGTTCTTTCCTCTTTTCTTTATTATTATATTAATTAATGTTGTAGAGGCTAATCTTAGGCTATCTAGGTTTTATATATTTAGAGGTTCAATATTCAAATGGATAAAATTTGGAGACTTTGGAAGATTGAATAAGGATATTACCACATTTGATCTTGGGCAAACATAAATAGTCCTGACCGTCTGTTCAAAGTAACATGATTTTTTTTTTCATTTTTTTGGGTAATCTGTACTTTACTAATTTAATGTACAGGAAAAAAGAGCCTTACGATGGTTGCAGAGATTGACTAGAACTCTTCCACATGTGAACCCACTTAATAATTTTCCATTTTTATTCTTTTTTTATTCTTTTCTTTTGGGAATTTCCTATATTTTGTGAAGTCTGAATTTTGGAGCCCTAAGGTATTCAGCATTCATTTAGTTTATCATAATTTGTTTGTTTTCCTAATATTAATCCCTTAGGCTATGTTTGGTTTGAAGGAAAAAGTAGGGAAATGTAAGGAAACCTTTACAAACCTTGTATAGGTTTCCCTTCCTTTCCCTACTTTTTCCTTTAAACCAAACACAGCTTTATCGAACGCTTTTCCATGTTGACGATGACAATTGATATGCATACATTACACATATACATACATAATATAACATAACATAACAAGGATAATAGATTATTAATTAGTAGAGAGTTAATAAAGGATATCTCCGTTAGATCTTTAGAATAACCAAAGTGATCATGGGTCATTTTTGAGGTGTAGATAATATAGGTAGCTAGTAATACTTGTAGTTATACTACAGATCTTGGTGTATCATACCAACCCCTACACATGTACAATTAAACCAACATAAGTACAACATATTTTTTCTTTACAAATTAAAAAAAAAAATCATATTCTTTTCTTTCTTTTTGATATAAATAGTGAAAGTCTAAGATCTCTTGACTAGCAAAACAAATGTCAGTAGATACCAATTCAAAGAGTCTGATGACTTGTCCAAATTGTAGCTTAGGAACAACTGCGATTGGAGAGTGTAAGGACTCTAATAACTTGCAGAAGAGTTATGGGCCGTGAATCCTATTTATATAATCTCCTTTTGTGGGAATGTTGGGCCACATAATTGACCCCAACGTCTTTTATGTCAGTCCTTGACTCTATCCAAGCCAAGCTAACCTCTACTAGCTTGGCAATAGTCTCCAATCAAACCTTTTTCTCCATGCGACTGAGTCAAAACACGTACACATAAAATAAAAACAATTTTATTTTAAACAAAAGTAATGGAAAAATCATTTTTATGAGATACGTGTGTGTACATAGAGAAACCAATCCAATGGTGGAGGTTATACATTGGCCAAAAGACTTGTACATCCAACCACAGATCACAAGGGCCTATAGCCACTCATTCCTTCATATCCCACATTCCCACTTAGCCATCAAGGCCCAAGATGATCAAGGTGCCAACAGCTCCATTGGGAAGAGTGCAAGTACAAAACCTTGTATTTGCACCGTACATATTTGCATTTGTACTCTTTCCAAACTGAGCCTTCACTCCAGTGGGCTTCATCAGTGGGTCGACAACCATATCCTTTATGGGCACATTCTCTACTACGATCTCTTTCCATTGGCAGACATCTAACAAATATCTGTATTGCAATTCAATATGCTTCCCTTTGAGTTCTATTTCACCATTCTTGATGGTCTGAATTGTTGTTTGATTATCATTGAATATTATGACTGGTCCTTGTGATGCACCATCTATTCTTAGGCTTTCTATGAACTTCTTAATCCAAATTGCTTTAGTTGTTGTAGTGTTACAAGCAATGTATTTGGCCTCCATTTTGTATTTTTCATCGCAGCCTTGTTTCTTAGTACCCCAAGAGATTGCTCTTCCTCTTAATAAGAATATAGATCCAGTAGTAGGCTACCCCATGCAAGAAAAGGTCTCAAATCCTTGTACTCATGCTAGACAGCCTTCCTTTCTCCTATTCGAATCTCAACTAGTCTATTTTTAGACTGATCTACAAAATAACAAGTAAAAATGCTAAAACATCAATAGACCTCACTTTTCTCTCTACTTCTCACCAGACAAAGCTTTAAAACATGGATATAGTTAGAGTTTCTACGAACAGGAAATCAAAAAATCCTAGTCCAAACGCTATGAGAAACAATACAAAATAGAGTAAGGAGGACAAAATCACTTAATTTCTTCTCTATTGAAGTCATTCTCTGTAGATTAATGGAGAAGGCGATCAAATTTGGAGGATGGAGGTCAGAGCCAGTTGTTGATTTGCTCTCCTTCCCTTTCTCTTTTCTTATTCTTTTGTTATGAGCATTGGTTCAATGTAGAATGCAACAACATAAACTGTACCTATTCTGAGACCATTGAAAATCCATGAAGATCCGGGCTGTTTAACTTGCAAGATGGTTAGTAGGTGCTAATCCAATGAATGTGAAAATCTCCTATATCCTATTCAGATAACTTGTCAACAAGGGTAGGGTCTTTCACATTCATTGGATTAGCATCTACTAACCATCTTGCAGGTTGAACAGCTCGAATCTTCATGGATTTTCAAATAATCCCACTTACTTTTCATAGAGTGGCTGTATTGGTAGTCCGTTTTGAATGTTTTCCTTGAATGGAAAATTTGACTAAAGTAGCAATAGTAAAATATGGTGATGATAACATTACTTTTCTTATACTGTTTCCCAGAATTTTCCCTTGCAACCAATTACTTAAATCCCCAAAATTTGTATGTATTCTTCTCTGTTGGTAATAAAACTTAGGAGTTGTTTGTCAATATACATGATTTTGTTTTTTACCACAAAGACAACTTCACATGCTTTCTTCAAGAATAGGTCACCAAAATGTTCCTGCTTGACTACCTTTTTCTACATTTAATAAGACCAACATATTACAAGATAGAAACTTCCGGTAGAATAAGCAATTTAAGTATGTTATCATGTAAATACATAGTACAATTTCACAAGGATTTCTTTTTCCTTCATATATGTTATCATGTAAATACTACTTGAAGGTTGTTTTCCTCAACTTAGCTATTGGAAAAAAAAAAAAGAATTTAGTAGAGAGTAGAAACAAAATGAATTCTTTCAAAAATTACATGTAGTTTATTCAATCAACTGTTATAAGCTAAAAATATAACCACATACTAGAAACATGCTGATAAGAAGATAAACTAGGAACACACTAAGCTACTCTTACTTAAGAAGAGGAGGAAGATCTCATCTTTCTCTTTCCCGCTCCCTTCCCTTTTCTTTCTTTTTTTCTATTTTTCTTTCTTTTGTTTTTTTCTTGAGGGGTGCATGAGATGTACACCTCTAGCACGCCTCATGTGGCATATGTCTCATATGCCTCTTGCACCTGAGGCACATGCCTCAAAGGCATCAGTGCCTCTGGCATACACCTTAGGCGTTTTGGGGGTGCCTCGCTTTAAGGCATGTTTCCAGGCATATGCCTCCTACACCTTCTAAAACACTAGTTAGGTGTGGCGTTGTTTTTGAATTCAAACTCAAACGAAGAAGTCCATGTCAACTAGAGAAGAGGAAGATGAGGAAAAGGGAGAATTTCTGCTTCGAGCAAAGATGTGCTTAGGGGTACTTCTTGGTTGAAGTAAGTTTTGGTGTTCATTTCTTTTGGTTTTTGTGATTGGGGTTGGATTGGTGAGCTGGTCATTTTTGGTGTGGTAGTTTTGTCTATGGTTGGCTCGTTGTGTTGTGGATCCTTTTTGTGGTGCTTCTTAGTTGGGTGACGTTGGGGTTGTTGGGATAAATGAAGGATTAGCCTTTTTTGTTTTTTCGGTGGTTGATTTTTCTTGTATTCAAAAAGTTGTATCTTCTTTCTTTTTATTACAATTTTTGTTTTTACCTTCAAAAAAGACTTCGTTATAAGTATAAAGTAGAGTGTTAGACAATCAAGAAACATGTCTAGAAAATGAGTGCTACAGAAATGTAAATCCTAAGATGGATGAGTGGGAAAATCGAAAAACTAAAAAATGATAAGAATAGGAATGAAATAATCTATAGGAACCTAGGAGTAGCTCCAATAGGTGATAAAATGAGAGAGAGTAGAATAAGATGGTTTGGTCACATACATAGAAAACCTCCCATAGCTCCAATTAGAAGAAGAAAAGGGGATAGAGGAGTTAAGTGTAGACCAAAAAGGACATTGATAGAAATAGTAAGAAATGATTTAGGCACTAATTATTTAGTTGCATATATGACTTTAAATAGAAGGTTGCAGTTGTAATTCTATAATTCTCATAATTAATGAAAGTTATGTTTTCCTATAAAAAATGACATTAAATAGAATTCATGTAGCCAACCCCATATAGTTGGGACGAGGCATGGGTGATGATAATGATGATGATGATGAAAAAAAAAAAGAATTAGTTCTACATGCCAATCTTAACCCAAAGATTTGGCCATTAGGTTTCTATCTCCATAAAGAGTCTTCTAATTCACGATAAAAAGGATCATTACCCAATGTTGGTCCTAGCTACCTAACCTTTGACAACCTCTCATTCCTTTACAACCACAACTTTGAAGCCAAAGCATTATGAAAAGATGATGTCAATTTTGAAGAATTTGACCTTGTTTTAGGTATTTCATATTTTCCATCTTGCTTAAAAGTTATCTTCTCAAATTTTTTAGTTTAAAAGTTACCCAACAATATTTTTGTCAGATTCTGGTCCCAAAATTTTCATTTGATTTGATAGAATTGTTCTATGTATTCTTCATTGTTTTTTTTTTTTATCAGCCTGTGTATTCTTCATTATCCCAAATTGAGAATAATCAATCTTATCCACCTGTCTTGTATTAACAATATCTAACTTGTATTTGGGTCAGAGATCCTATAATTTTTTTTTAATATTGGCTGTTATTCTATTTGTAACATTTCAACACCCTGAAAACTAGAAAAAAATAAGTTATTTTCACATTGGAAATAGTTTAGCATTATATGTTCTCATTGTACCTGTTCGCTCTTCAACTCTAATTAAATTTAATGACCTTATTCACCTTTTTGCTACTTTGAAATGTCTCATGCACACTACATATTTCAATTACTAGCACCCTTATAATTAATATCTTATGAGTTAATAACTCCTATGAACTAATAATATTAGGGTGGACCGACTAAGTTCCACAATTCTCTTGTATCTACTAACTAATAATTTTTAACAAGTATCCTATACAATATTGGATATTACGATGTATTTTTTTGTATGTATAACATATAAATATCTTTTATAATGTGAAAAAGAAATATATATAAATAATAAAACACTCTTAGATAGCATATGCAAAGCCTAATAGTATAATATTATTTGCTTTGCATATGACAACTATAACATTAAAGTAAATAGAATAAATATTTAAAGAATGACATTATAGTGGTTCTTTATATAAAAATTCATTTCCCTTTGTTTTTCTTAAAATTATTCATTATTAAATAGTAAGAAAAGTTGGTAAGACAATAAATCTCTCCTATCCCTACCTCCACACAATCTCATCCTCTTATCTTTCTACCCTAAATTTCATATGGAATTTAGTTCAAGGCCTTGAGTTGCAATTTATATAGATAATTCTTGTTTTCTTAATCTATCAATTTGTACATTAAAATTTCATTTTATAATCCAATGACCAAGCTTCTTTCCCCTTTTATTCTATCTCCCATTTTGAACTTAATAGCAATGCTTTGGAGATTGAAAGTAGGTTGTTTTATTTCAATAATGGATATAAAACTATAAATTCATTATTGAGTTGTCATTGTTTGGTGTAATGGTAAAATCTTAGGTTGTTAAGCATGAAATTGCAGGTTAAAGTCTTAGAGTAGAGTAGCCACTTTGCATAAAAGGAAAAGGTATTAAAGGCTAGGTTTGTATCTAGTTCACCCCTCCCAAGACCACACATAGCTAGGACCAAAATTGGGTAATGGCCTTTTTATATGGATTCATTATGGGAAACAAACTTAACTCTTTTTTTTTGCAAAAATTTTAGCCTTGGAAATGTATTCCTAATGTTGGAATTTGTTGACAGGAGTATACTTGTCCTTTTCTTGTTGCTATTTTCTCTCTTATATTTGTTTTACTTATCTAGGGACATTGTTGTATTTTCAGCTATTAGTGAATGATAATTCATACTAGGTCGATAGTGAGGAGAATTAGTTCGATATCTCCTTGTTGGTCTTCCTTTCACTTACACTTTTTTGAAGTTAGCACATGGTATTAGAGCATTAAAGTTGATTGTTACTATTCATGTCTCTCTTCTTTGTAGTCTAGAAATAGAGAAAACTCTTCACTTTGGACAAGAGACTTTAATGCCTCAAGTTGCAGTCTTGTGTGAGTTGGTGGTGCTTTTCTAAGGTCCCTCCACTCAATAGTTCGAAGATGGAAGCTTTGTGATGCTTCAATTTGTGTGGTGATTTTGTTGTGTTTGTGGTGTGGTGCCATCTTGTGGTAAGTGTGATGCTTTCCTAGTTTTCTCAAATAGAAATGTAGTGATTTTTTTAGTGTTTTTCCTAACTGAAAAGAGTGCTACAATAGATGTATACCAATTGTTTGATAGTTTACCTAAGTGAAAAATTAGTATTTTCTTTTTGCACTCATGGCTTCATCAAGTGGTAACACTAAACCCACTGTAATTGTTGCAATCTGATCTCATGAATTCATAGTTAACCACAATGAAACTTAATAGTACTAATTATATACCATGGGCTAAGTCGGTTGAAGTATCTCTCATCTCAAGAGGTAAGTAGAAGTATGGAGAACCATATTAATGTGAATCTCATTTTTCTAGACATGGCCAAGGAGATTTGGGACCGTGCCAAGTATTCATATTCCAGACAAGATAATGTTAGAAGAATATATTAATTATACCAAAACTTTTTTTCCCTTTATCAAGGGGATAAAAATGTTAAAGAATATTTTGCTTCCTTGAAAAGCTTAAGGAATGAACTTAATGTTTATCAATCCCTATCCATTGCTCTGAAGACACAACAAGAACAAAGAGAATTTGAACTGGTGTGGGCCTAAATCTTAGGTAGTGGTGATGTTCTATCCTCGTTTGAGGCTTTCTCCTACATAAGGAGATCCTTATCTCCACATAGTGATCACGTCCCATCTTTAGAGCAATTAGGTATGGTAGCTTCTAGAGGAGGTTTTACTAGAAGAGGAATGCATGGTAAATGTGGAAGAGATGGTGGTGGTCATAGTGGTCGTTAACATAGTTCATCTCATGAGTGCTCACATAGTGAAAAAGATGGTCACATAGTCAACATTTGTTATGATCTTTATGGTCCTCCATCTTCTTGGGTTAACCATGTTGTGGTGAATGGTGATTTTTAAAGCCTTAGTGTGATTGAAGATATTCCTACTTCTAGTGTTGGCAAGGATAAAGACAATCTCTGTCTCACGCAAGGAGTATGAAAGGCTTTCCTAGTTTTCTTCTTCTAGTAATGCCACTGCTACACTTATGAAGTTAGGTACTGCCTACTTTGTTTCTAGTTCTACACATTCACCATGGGCCATTTATTTTGGAGCCTTAAACCATATTACTAGCTCCATAGATATGTTTGTATCTTTGTCTCCTCCATCTCAAATTGCCACTTTAGCTTATGTCACTTCCTCCATTATTGGTACCGGTAATGCCTCTTGGCTATTTTTTTATATTCCCAACTTTCCCTCTAGTCTCTTGTTTATAAGTAAACCTGCTCAAGCCCTTCATTTTCTGGTAGCCTTTTATCCGCCTTATTGTGTCTTTCAAGATCTCAAGATAAGAAAGAAAATTAGTGGTCGCCGTGAAGTTGGAAAATTATACTACTTGGATGACCATGGCTCACAAAAGGCTTTTCACTCCTCTCTTATGCGACATCAATGGCATTGTCATCTTGATAATCCTTCTCTGTGTATTTTGAAGAAGTTAGTTCCAACTTTAGAGTTTGTAATCAGTTAGATTATGAGTCATGTCAATTAAGAAAACATCATAAAGTGTATTTTGTTCCCAAAGAAGATAACAGAGTCCTTAGTCCTTTTGCTTTAATTCACTCAAATGTTTGGGAACCAAGTCATGTGTCATCTTATGATGGATTCAGGTATTTTATAACATTTATCGATGACTTATTCAAGAATGACACAGATCTACTTAATGAAGAAGTGTTCAGAATTGTTCTCTATTTTTCTCTTTTCATGCTAAGATAATGAAACAATTTGATGTATGTATTAAAGCATTTTGTTTTATCAATGCTAAAGAACATTTTTATAATAGTTTTCAATCTTACTTTAACTCTCATGGTTCTCCTGTTCACATACTGTTTAGCAAAATGGTGTGGTTCAGAGGAAGAATCATCAAGTGATTAAAACCATTCATGCTTTGTTGATTCAGATGCAGTTCCTAAAATTTATTAGAGTGATGCATTTATCACCTCTTGTTTTTTCATAAACTATATGCCATCCTTAGTTTTAGATGGTTAGTCTCCATTTTCTATCTTGTTTCCTTCTTTTTCTCTTCATCTTCGTGTGTTTGGTAGTGTGTGTTTTGTTCACAAATTGGGTTTGGGTCATGATAAACTTGACTCTAGAGCTATCATATGTGTTTTCCTCAGTCACTCTCATACTAAAAAAGGATACAAGTATTATGATCCTGTTCTACAAAAAGCTTTTGATGCTTTAGGTGTTAACTTCTTTGGTAATCTACCCTATATTTATAGGTGTGATTCATCCCCTTCTATCCCTCTTCCTTCTAACTTCGGTGATGTAATTTTGTCCCTTACCCACTATCAATTCACAGAGTGTACTCTAAACATTATCGACAACCAAAATCATCATCAGTTGTTGACCCAACTTTAGCTTTTGACCTACCACCAAAGTCTTTATTGTTGACAGATCCACCATCTTCAAATCTTGATCTTCTTATTGCTTTTTGTAAAGGTAAGCATGCATGCACAAAGCACACCCTTTCTCAGTATGTCTCTTTTCTTCACTTGTCTCCTTTATATCAGTAGTTCATTTCCCTTTTATCCTTTGTTTCTCTTTCATGTTTTGTATAGCAAGCCCTCTCATCTCCTAACTAGAAGGCAATGGATAAAAAATCTCATTCTCTTCAATCCAACAATACTTGGGATTTTACTTCCTTACATTCTAAGAACTAGCTTGTTGGTTGTTAGTGGGTTTATACAGTTAAGCGTTGTCAAGATGAAAGTATTAAATGGTTCAAAGCTCAACCTATTGCCAAGGGATACACATAAATTTATGGTGTGGATTATTTAAAGACCTTATTACTAGTGGCTAAAATAGGCTTTATATGGGTATTCATTTCCTTAGCCACCCAATTTGATTGGCCCTTGTTTCAACTTGATGCCAAAAATTCTTTCTTTCCATGGTGATCTTTAGGAAGAGGTGTATATGCAGCAACATCCTGGACATGTTGCTTAGAGGGTGTCAAGGAAGGTATACCAATTGAGGAAGGCTATCTATGGGATGAAGCAATCACCACGAACATGGTTTAGTCACTTTAGCAATGTGGTGCAAGATTATGGTTTGAAACAATGCATTGTTAATGATTTTGTGTTTAGTAGGGATTTTACATTTGGGAAAATCATACTAACAATTTATTTTAATGATATTGTTCGTATTAGTAGTGATGTAAAATGGAAGTAGTGAGTTGAATTAGTTATTACAACAACATTTTCAAATTAAGGATTTATGAACTTTAAAATACTTTCTGGGAATTGAGGTAGCACAATCAAAGTGGAAAACTCTTTGTCTCAATGAAAGTATGTTTTGAACATGTTAGATGAAATCAGGTTGTTGGGATCTAAGCCGGTGAAAACTTCTATGGTGTGAAGATGACTGATAGTCAAGGGGAGTCATTAGAAGATCCTGTAAGATATCAGAGGCTGGTAGGAAAGCTGATCTATCTCACTATCACTAGGCCTGGGATATCCTTTAGTGTTAAAGTCCTCAGTCAATTCATGTAGAACCTTACAATTACTTATTGGAATGTTGTTATGAGGGTGTTGAAGTATCTTAAGGATGCTCCTGGTCATGGGTTATTGTACAAGAAAGGAGGAGACTTGTCCCTAGAAGGGTAACAAATGCAGATTAAGTAGGGTTTCCAAACGACAAGAAGTCTACTATAGGGTATTGTACCTTATTGTGTAGAGACCTTGTTACTTGCAAGAGCAAAAAGCATAGAGTAGTGTTGAAGTTATTGATAAAAAAAGAGTAGTGTTGAAGTTGAACATAGGGCAATTGCCCATAAAAACTATGATTTAGTTTGGTTGAAGCATCTTCTTCAGGAGATGACTATCATAATTAGTCAACCCATTAAATTGTTTTGTTACAACCATAGTTTTTAAGGCACCAAGGCGAGGCTAGGTGATTAATTAAACCCTAACAAATAAGAAAATAATAAAAAAAAATAGTACATAAACACATAAAATGAGTATTCTATTTTAATAATGCATATTTTATAATTATAATGTAAAAAAATCAAAAATATAAGTATTTTATAACATAGTGCACAAAACTACTTGGCGACTAGGCGAGGCAAGGCTCCAAGGGCACCTTGTCGCCTAGGCATCGCCTTGACAACTATGGTTACAACCAAGCCACAACACATATTGCCTCTAAGTCCCCAACATAGTGTTTCATGAAAGAACTAAATATATGAAAGTTAATTGTGATTTTGTGAGAGAGAAAGTGACAAGTGGATATATTATTACTCCTTATGTTAAGTCAGAAAACCAATTAGTTGATATCTTTACTAAAAGCATTGGTCGTTCAAGGATGAATTATATTTATAACAAGCTGGAAATTTTATATATATATATATATATATATATATGTATAGGGGGGGGAGTGTTATAATTAGTCAAAAGGGACATACTTGTTTTTTTCTAATTGTGTTTTCTTACTTATATCTGTTTTACTTATCTATGGGCACTGTTGTAATTTTGGCTATTAGTGAATGATAATTCAACTTGGTTGATAAGTGAGGAGAGCTAGTTCGACTTCTCCTTGCTGGACTTCCCTTTCTTCTTCTTCTTCTTCTTTCCATCTCTTTTATATGTTCTCTACTTTTCTTCTTTGCTTCCTTTTTATTTTCCTTTCACTTTACTTAAACTTTTTAGAAGTTAGCATACCTAAAATAAAAGATTTAAGTGAAAGTATTATGTTTTGCAAAGGAAAAGCATTAAAAAAATTGGCAATTATTTGTAATTAATATTCTCTAATAACTAATAAAATATCTCTTCAACATGACTATTAGTTATAGTGACTAATACTCTAATAGTTATTAGAGGTTCCTACTTACCGAAAAATTTTTATTATCCTTACACTCATGAACTTGACAAAACTAATCCTTTATCCAAAGAGTTCCCAAATGTGACTGTCTATGTTTTTTGTTTGTATATATCCAAGTATATCGACAATTATTATTCAAAAAGTTCAATTATCTTTCTTGTATTTATGCATTCATATAATGATTCAGACCTGTATACACTCTTACCTACATAAGATATTTCCTTATAGTTGCTTGCATTCTTAGGTTATTTTGTCATTGTTATGATGCATCCTTCATAATCCTGGGTATAACTCTCACTATGTAGCAAAAATGTCCGGTTTGCTATTTGTCTTAAGGTTAAAACTAAAAATGGCTGTTTTGGGCATTTCTATTACCATGGCTAATTCTTAACACATTAAAGTTGTAGAGTGCAACTTTAATCAGGCTGGGTTTCACATTCGTTAAATTTTGAGTTGGCCTGAGCCTGAACCCAAGCCTAATGTACTTAAAATTCTTTGAATCAGGGAAACTGAACTATACTCCTAATAAGTTGCTCAATTGGGTGATCCATTAAAACTACAATAATTTTGCAAAATTCATATGGTTCTATGTTAATGGGTGCAGTGTCAAGACAACAATTGAGAGGTACAAGAAGGCCTCCGCAGATTCTTCCAATTCTGGATCTGTTTCAGAAGCCAATGCCCAGGTAAGTTTCATTCTTTCTACTTTTTAAACGAGTCTTTTAACCTAGATCTGTGCAAGCTATGAAGATTCACATTAATATTTTTTGGATCAAAATAAATTCATTGTTAGATATTATTGATCAACCATTAATAGTACTTAGAATGTTTAGAATTTTTATTATTAGTCATTGGTCTTCAAGTCGTTTTCTGGTTGAAAAATAGAACTTGAGTAAATAATAATGCATGGCATGCATTAACTACATTTTCACCTTGAAATTTCTCTCTCTCTCTCTCTCTCTCTCTCTCTCTCTCTCTCTCTCTCTCTCTCTCTCTCTCTTCTCTCTCATACACAAATAGTTTTGTGTTGAAACAGGATTGTAAGGATTGATAGTAACAGGAAATAGAGAAAAAACATGGTAGAAAAGAACATCCAAGAACATAATGATTTTATGCGGTTTACAAAACTACATTCGTGCATGAATAAAAGTTCCACTAACAAAGGATCAAATGGGAAAGAAAAGAAACTCGCTACCTCACAAGTGAAATACCTTTCTCATTCAAGCCAAACTCTACTATGAAAAGCACACATCTCCAACTCCAAAGATTAATGCCGAAACCCCCAAAAGAAAACCAAATTAGCAACATGGGAAAAAACCAATAAAAAACAATTTCCACGGTTCCACCTTTTTCACCAAACCAATGGCATCAGATTGAACAATTGATCTCAACAAGCCTTATTCGATATAAAAGTTAACTGGCAAGAGGGGAAGTTAATCCATACCCACAAAAATTGAAGGTTCCCAACCAGATTCAAACTCTGGAACCCATTTGAAAAGCCAGAACAAAAAAAAAATAAAAAATAAAAAAAATATATCTTAAATACCTCCCTCAACCACACCTTCAAATAATCTTCCTCTGTGGAAAACCTAACAAATATATGTTTAGCATCCAAAGTGATAGCCCATATATCCTTCTTCAAGAAATTCAATGAAAAAGTGGTAGCATCAAATTAAGGAGTTTAAGCTTGCCTGTTCGAACCAGGCAACAAATTCAATGACAAGGATGTCCACAAGACTTTTAAATAAACTAGTGGTCAAATTTATCCACAGAATACACAAACATGCAAAAATTAGTGTTTAAAATCATTTTTATTCGTAAGAGGAACATCTCAGGTTTGATCAGAGATCCATTTGTTAATCATGATACTTCATCATTCAATCTCCAAGACTTACTTAGAAACAGTTAAATAGGCCGCTTGCATGTTCAGTCCAATGCAGTAACAGTTCAAACAGGTCAATAATATAGCCTGGCCCAGGAAGCCAAAGTTTCAATTTTGGAGATTAATCCCCTTATCAATCTTTTTGAGCATATCGTTTCCATGTTTAGTTGTAAGGTCTGTTCGTTGTACACATTCTCCTGTGTAGGAGAGCTCTCTGATTTCTCAATAAAGAACAAGTAATAAATGTATCATATACTGCATGTATTTAAATGGGTAAATATTTCATAGATATATATGTAATTGATGCCATGCCAGCAAGCAGAGATTAGACTATTTCCCATAAACTCTCTCTCTCTCTCTCTCTCTCTCTCTCTCTCTCTCTCTCTCTCTGTATATATATATATATCAACCATTTCCAACATCTTTATATTAATCATCATCCTTTCCGCATTTTCTAACTGAAACATTCCAACTCTTCTGTGCTCTATCAACAATCATATTAGTTCTACCAGCAAGAAGCCAATAAGCTGCGACAACAAATAGGCATTTTACAAAACTCAAACAGGTAAGTCTATCAATCTTTGTTAAGCTCAACCTGCGAGAGTTGTACAGTTATAATTTCGTCTACAATGCCATTTGCAGGCATTTGATGGGAGAGGCTCTAAGTACTATGACCGTTAAAGAACTCAAACAGCTTGAGAGTAGATTGGAGAAAGGCATTAGCAGAATTCGATCTAAGAAGGTATTTGATCTGATACCCATCAGTATTTCTTAAGCTGTACCCAATAAATGTCCTTTAGTTTGTTATAAGCTCATGTATGTCTTGCTAACATGTTGAAACCTCACAGAATGAGTTGTTGTATGCCGAAATCCAGTATATGCAGAAAAGGGTAATTACTACTAGGCTTACATTCATGTTTCTCTTTCAAGTAACTCTTTTCTCCATTTTTCATATTGTGTCACTTAACAACTTCTTCAGCTTTGAATGTCACTGATTATACATTGTATCTTATGCAGGAGATTGAGTTACAAAATGATAACATGTATCTTCGTGCTAAGGTCTCTCTCTCTCTCCTGCATTATATTCTTCTGTATGAATGTATATTTAGATGCTTATGATAATAATATAAATGAGCTTTCTGATGGTTAGATAGCTGAGAACGAGAGGGCACAGCAGCACATGAGCATGATGTCTGCATCTGAATATGAGGTGATGCCTCAGACATTCGACTCCCGGAACTTCCTCCAAGTAAATCTACTGGAACCCAACCACCATTACTCCCGCCAAGAACAAACAGCACTCCAGCTAGGGTAAACTTTTCTACCACCATTTACATAGTAGTATGATACAAATGAACTTGCACATATATCAGATGAAATTGGTGCAACGTCTGCATGCTCATTAAGTATGAATTTATGAGATAAATTATATACCTATGCATAAAGCTACAGCATATATCATATAACCTTATCAACCTTTTGTCAAAGGGTTTGGATCCCATTGAATGCTACCATGTAAAAAAGCTTTGGAAGATTCTTTGGATCAGAAAGCAGTAACGCCTTTCTCATAAATTCATATTTGAACCTCTATCTCATAACAAATAATGGATGTACCTGAATAAGTATGCTGATACCATAGTCCTTAATTATGGTAAGGCTGTAATAGTAAATTACTAGTACCTCCACCTCCACTAGGTTGGAGACCGGATCTCCTCTGCTCCTCACACCAATTTCACTGGCACATCCCACTGTATAGGGAATATCTTCCGTACTTATGTGTTATCAATTTATGAGAGATGTTCCCAATGTACGGTGGGGTGTGCGTGAGATCATCGTGAGGTGCCCTATGTGAGGAGCAGATCCCAATTCCTAGGTTGAAGAAATAAAATAAACAGTGTCAACTTTTTACCTTTCAATTAACCGGGAGCGGATTAGCTGGAGACAAAATCATGCACACCAGGATGAATTACCTATCACAGTTGAATACGTCGGTATTCAGTACAGCTGGGTTTCATATGAGGCCCACAATGAGCACTGGTGTGTTCAACCGTGATAGGTAGTTTAGCCGTGTATGATTTTGTCTGCAGCTCATTCGGACTGCTATCAACCAGCTTCACTGATTTTTGTGGCCAAAGGGTGTGTAAGTTATAAGGTAAAGTCGAAAATGTAAGTATTTGACTGAAGCCTCAAGGGTGTAAGTATTTGGTGTTAGTAATTATACCATTAGCGATCAAATTCGAACTCTTAACTTATTAACTATGATATGGTTTGCTTGATGCAATGGTAAAATCTTGGTTTTTCAAGTGTGAGATTAGCCACTTTGAGCTAAAATGCCACAGGTTAGCTAGGTCCCAATCTAATACCCCACCCTTTCCAGTATCCTGGAAGCCTGAAGCATTAGAACATAGCCTTTTTTTTACCATAACTGATAACCCCATCAGTGAGACACATTACTACAATTATGTCTCAACATAACTTAATCTAATTATGTTCTTTGTTTTGTCTTGCTTGCAGTTAGTATGCTCAAGGGACATATTTCTGGAGTTCCTTTTCTTTCTCTCTTAATTCCCTTCCTTCTATTGTCTTTCTTTCTTTCTTCGAAGCAGTATCCTTCCTGGGTGATATGCGTACCAAGAGAATGCTAAGAACCAGAGGTGAAAATAACAGAAATGAGGATCTTAGCATTCTTTCTACATGGGTTCTTCATAAATTTCACAATCAATCTTATGTTGGAGACAGACTTGCTGTAGACTGTGTATTTAGCTGAACCAAATATTAATTGGATCCTACTATATATAAAAGAAGCAGTTTAATGTAGTTCTTATTCCTGTGTGACTTCTTCCCTTTCTTCTAATGATAATCTGCATATCTGTCTCCATGGATTTCTTTATAACATGCTGTGAGCCTATAGTGATACAGGTAGCATCTTTTGTATATCAGTGTTCTATCCTGTGTGTGGTAAATGGATCTTAATAATTGATATGATTTGTATAATGTAATCGAAATTATCTTATCACATACTTGTTTATCAACTGAATCTTTGTAAAGAAAAAAAAAATGGAGTAAAAATACTAACCAAAAAGTTGGTAGGGAAGAACTAAATTCTAATTGGAAAATAAAAACCTTTAAAGCCACAAAACGTTTCTGATTACTGAAAAAATAAAAGGATTAATTATTTAAATATACCTTGTGTACTGAAAAAATAGTTTGACTAAATCACTGGTACAAATATACCTTATATGATGGCTCCACTTTACACAAATAGGCCTTCGAAACGTTCAGTGCTGTTTATACATGATGCCACATGCCTTCCCCTACCATGTCTTTCCAGTTTCATAGATTTTCCCTATCAAATTAGATGATCAACCATGGTGTGTTTATATCAAATTAAATCAACAGTAGTGGTGTGCCCATATCAAAATAGATCAACTGTGAGGTTGTGCGCATATCAAATTAGATCAACCGTGGTGGTCTACTCGTATCAAATTAGATCAACCATAGTCTGCCCATATCAGATTAGATCAACCGTGATGGTGTGCTCATAGCAAATTAGATCAACTTTGTTTTTGGTAAAATAAATTAGATCAACTTGGTGTGGTGTGGCTGGCATCTTTATTCTTTATTTAGTGATAATTCTTGAAGTATAATTAGAAAAAAAAAAGTTTAAATGAATCGGATCAATCAATTAATATCTGAATTTGAATCCATTAGGCTCAGTTTGGAATGATTACAGTTTTACAAATACAAAGTTTTACAAATACAAATATGTAAAATGAAAAACCTTTTATTTTATATTATTTTATATGTATTTGTGCTGTATATATTTGAATTTTTATTCCTTCCAGCCTTAATAAATAGATCGCTGGATTTCCGATGGTTCTTCCCTCCGAAAAATGGTTTGTTTTAATTCATTATTGGTGAAGATAGGATCTAGAGTTCATAACTCTAGGTTAGAAGAATATATACGATAAAGAAAGAATAGGTAGATCCATAAAGTAAAGAAGACCCATTGCTTGAATAAAACATATACGATTCGATCTTAGGAGGCTGAATGTTGTTAATACAAGATGGGTAAATCATAATAATGAACTAATGATGTTTACTGGGTCCCAATATACTACCACCCCAGTAGGGGTGGGGTGTCAATTGGACTGGATTTGGTCCAATCCAATCTGGTCCAAATGTCTAATAGGAATTCATTATAAATGGGCCAGGTTCAATCTAATCTGATGAATACTCTGGACCATTGGACCAGTTCAATTCAATGTCTGAATTATTCAATCTGTTCAAATTGGTTTCAATCCAAATTGGCCGATTGGCACTGTTCAAATCTGTTCAAATTGGTTTCAATCCGACGTAATCTAGTATAAATCCATTATCGGATAGGTAGGGTCCAATCCAATCCAATAAATACTTTACATGATTAGACCTCGACTGCTCCAATTGGTCTTTACCGAAGGCCCATCATGCCTAAGGCCCAGAAAAGTTGGCATCAGTGTTGTCCCTGCAGATAAATACAGATGCCATTTGAGTAGATAGGAACTTAGAGACCCTGCATGATGTTGGTATAGTGGTATTGCCTATCTCGTGAGGGACTCACCGGGGATCTTTGTTCCTATTGGACATAGCAACGATGCTGGAAAAGTTTCGGTTCATGTAGGTGAGGGCCCAAGCCCAATTCCAGATAACAATAAGAAGGGTTAATTACTTAAATATATTCTGAATTTTCTCTAAACTACTTAAATATACCCTATACATTAAAAAACTATTCAAATATATCTTGCTGGATGGTTCCACTTTACATGAATAACCATCCATTAGTGAGATGTTTTGGGCCACACTTTGATGGTCAAAATTGCCCTTTATCGACTGTTAAATTTTCAAAACATGTCATTAAAATTTTAGAACATGCTATAACTTTGTGTTCGGATGTTGAATTGGAATGGTCTTTTTTTATTTTAGGTAACTTTTAAGATTCAATTTTTCACTTGGAGGCCATAACCTTGCCCTACTATTTTTGCCGAAAAAAAAAAGCCTTTTTTGGTCTCTAATCTTAATTTTTAATATAAAAATTTGAAACAAAAATAAAAAAAAAATATATTTGTTATAGCAAAACATAATTATATATTTGAATATATGTATATAATTAATAATAATATTATTATTATGTATATATCAATGTTTTTAAAATCAGACCAGACCAGACGATCCGACCAGAAAAATCGGGAATTGGTCAGATCTCCAGTTCCGGTTATACTATAAACCAATTTTTTTCAAAAAAAATGTTGAAAAGGTTAGAGAACCACTGACCCGGACAGTCAAACCGTTCAACCCGGTCAATGGTTTGCATGTTACATACTTTATTTTTTCTGTATTAAAGAATAAAAAAATCCACCTATGTCCCCATCGAATTGGTAATTGGGGGTTAGGATTCGAACTAAAATCAATTCCGTTCTTCTCTTCTTAGCAGCTCACTTAGTTTGACCTTCAATGACCTATGGCAAGCCATAACGACCTACTGCGATCGACGATTGGCGGTTGAGGATCCACCTACAACAAACACAAGGTTTGCATTTCGTAGTTCTCACTCTGAGTCTGAATCTTCATTGAGCGCATGGTTTTGCAGTGGTGACCGGTGGTTAAATCAGTGGCGACCACCATTTACAAACTACCAGCAACCAGTGGCGACCCCCGATTTCATTAGTGATTTACAGCAGTTTTGCAACAACAGTTTCTTCTCCTCTGCCGACGAGTCTATAGTCGCAATGGCGATTTTAATCACTGGCGACCACACTACAATCCATCGGCAGCGATTTTCCCCTTCTCTCTATGACCCCAACATCACCACACCTCCATTATTGGCGGCAATTTTTTTTTTTTGTAATTTATTTAATTTTATAATATTTTTTATTATTTATAAATATTGTTATTGTCAATTTATTTATGATGTCATAGGTTGAACCATTTGACTTGGATGGTTGAACCGTCAAACTGGAAAACGATGCCTTGATCAGTTCTGTTTCCGGGTCAATTTTCAAAACCTTGATAGATATACACATTTGGGCATATCTCTAATATTATATACCCATCATATTAAAAAAACATAAGTGTGGCAAATAAAATTTATTTCTGTACACATAAATATAAAAATAAATGTAGAAAATTTTGGACATGCATCTTTACTAAAATTACCTTGTGCAAAGCATATGTACACTTGCTGGTACCTCAAATAAAGGATCTAAGGAGAGAGAATGAAAGCTTAACACCTTCTTGAAACAAAATTGAATGAAGTGAAAAGTAATAGCACTTTAAATTTCATTTTTTGTCATCACCATTAGAGATAGACCTAATTCAAAAGTAAGGGTGCTTGAGTAAAACTCCATAAAAATCATTTATTTAATGTATCTTACATATAGGATTTAATGAGAGGGAATGGGAGTTAATTTCTTGAATAAAAGACTTAATGAGAGGAACAAAATGAATTTAACAAAAGTATTATTTAAAATTATGTTTTTCCCCTCCAAATAGAGGTACTAATTTCAAAATAAGGGTATTTTAGTTAAGAAAAGTCTAGAAGTTAGACTCTTAGAGTTCATTCCCACTTTTAATAGTAATATAGATATGCCTAGGCCTGGGCCCAGGTGTTGTGGCCCAACAAGCTGGCCCAACTAGCCAGTCATCATGCATCCTCCCAATTAATCCATTAAAAACATTTAGACTGTGTTTGGTTTGAAAGAAAAGGTAGGGAATGGTAGGGAAATCTGTACAAAACCTTGTAAAGGGAATGGTAGGGAAACCTGTATGCTATGTTTGGATTGATAATGAAAATAGGAGAAGCAGATGTTGAGACAACCGTTAGGCTATGTTTGGTTTGAAGGAAAAGGTAGGGAAAGGAAGGGAAAGACAGGGTAACCTATACAAGGTTTGTAAAGGTTTCCTTAGTTTTCCTTTCCTTTCCTTTCCCTGCATTTTCCTTCAAACCAAACATAACCTTAAGGTTTTATTTTCCTTTCCCTCAACTTTTTTGTTTCTCTATTGAGTCTGGACCTAATAGTTACAGCATTGTAATGTTCAATGAGCACTAAATAAATATTCTGACCATTGTATCAAAAGTTATTTTTAATCTTTTTTAAGGGTAGGCTGGGGGTATTTTAAGGGATAGGTGTCAAAAAATTTTCCAAGTGGTTACCCAATGTGCTCACCATGTCTGCCTACCTGACCTGGACTTTCGAGACAGAAATCTGAAAAGCAATGTTTCGTGAAAATTACAGAGAGCCAGAGCAAGTGTGGACTGTTCAGCCACTTCAAGAACTCCCACCTCAAGCTTCCTTTTGTAGCTCTAGCCAGTTCTCCATGTTAGTTTATAGTATTCTCTTTAACTCTTTTCAGTAAGCCTCTATTTGTTTGTGATGCAAATCTGAGCCAAATACAAATTTTAGACTTGGTTCGATTTTGCATCATTTGTTTGTAACTATGATTTTCACTTCTGCCTGATACAAAATTTATACTTTATCTGTCATTTGTGCAAATTTTGCATCCCAAAAACTGATGTAAAATTTGCATTGCCTTCATCCTACATCAATCTCTCTCATATGGTGTTGAGATTACATCACCTTACTACCTACCTTATTTCCATGACCGATCTAGTAGGCACAACAAAATAAGCACGTTAAATGAGCATTTGATAAATATTTTGACAACTGTCAAAAGTGGATATTAATTTTTTTTCAAGAATAGGGTGGGGGAATTTTAAGAGACAGGTGTCAAAAAAATTTCTAAGTGCTCATTTACCGTACTTACAATGTTGTGCCTACCTGATCGGAACTTCTCACTTCCAAATAACCATCCTCTTACCTCCACTTGTTCTCATATAAAGTGGAGATGACTTCATTTTACCTCCTATTTTACTTTTTGAAAACAAAATAAGGCAGCCAAATCAAAAGTAAATCAGTTTTCACACTCACCCAATTTGCAGCTTCGTATATTTAACCAATACAAATGAAGAATTCGGATTAGCTGAATGCGATGACTGTTAGGCTTATTATGAAACCAATGATGAAGTACCATATCAGTAATAAATCCATGGGCTCCACTGTGAAAGATGTGAACTCTGTATTTTACGACTGATGCAAAACTTTATCATCGGTTCCACAGGGTGCTAAACCATCGTTCAGCCAAACCTTACTCACAAACGAAATAACAATTGCTCCCTGGAGCTGATTTAACGATTGGTTGACTCTTTCCAGCTGACAGCTGTTATTGTTATGCAACTCAACTTAGTGCCTATGTATTTGGGAGGGGTTTTAGTGACATCCCATAATAAATGTTTGGTTAAAAACCAGAAAGCCCAAACGTGCTGTGACTCAGCAAGAAAAAAAAAAGGCTTTCTACTTAACAAAGTTTCATTTAGTAACTTCTTCATCCTAAATGAAAACAACTGAATCAAAGCGTCAGCCCTCCCAAACGAACCCTAAGCCCTCGGAAAAGGGCCCATCATCTACTCTGTCTGAGTAGCTTGAGAGTTGAGCATATACCATTAATGCAGTTGATTTGGATTGTCAGAATAGCTTGGATATTCAATATAGTTGTTTTTAAATGAAACCGTGGGCTCCCACACAACTAGCATTATAAGGCTAAGGAAACTCTTGCGTTGTTGACATTCATGAATGTTGGATTATGTCATTCAGAATATTTCTGATATATAGCTTCCTCGGAAAAAAAAAAAAGAATAATACAGATATTAGCTGACCCATATTAATTACAATGGACCCATTAAGCTTTTCTTAGGAAACTAAATTACTCTCCTATAACCAACTCATAAAGCAACCCCTTTATGGTGAAACTACCTCCTTAAAAAAAAAAAAAAAAAAAAAAAAAAAAAAAGTGAAACTACCTTTAATGGGCCCAGTTGATTTAAAACGGGCCCGTATGACTTGCCAATGTTCCCACATCTGGACTACACGATTGATTGAGCACTAATTGGGTTGATAGATAGCCCACTTCCTTTTTAATAATAATGGCATAAGTGTGAACCAAACAAAGGCTTCAACCCTCGGTATAATTAGAACTTTTATTAAGTTGATATTAATTTATATCTTTTGAGGGGTCAGGTTATTTCCCTCCTCCAAGTACTCGTTAGTCATTAATAGCAATTTCATCTTGCTTGAAATAAAGATAAAGAAACAAGCTGTATCAACCTTCTACACATATTATTGAAACACAATTACTAATACAAGATCACTACTCTTACAACTTGGAGATATATACCAGCAGTCACAAGAGTACTAGTATAAAAGATTAATCATCATAAGTTTCATTTCATTAGAAACCATAGCATCTCCATCTTTAGATTGCAGCTAAGCGACGAATATCAATGGGGTAAGCATCAGAGGAAGACTGGGCGCTGTAAGACCTCCTTGCGACGACCACATTTGCAGCTTCAGTTGGATGAAAGGCATCCCAGAACAGATACTGATCCCTATTTTGGCATGGAATTTCAAGAGGAAGGCATGTAATCTGACCATTGTTCCTCCCCACACCACAGCATCCACTGTTTGTCACAGTAAACCCTGAAATTGAAGCATTGAAATATCATTAATGCAATCCCTTATTATATGCTTCTAAGATTAAGTACTTAATTAATCTGATCCCCTCCCAATTCTAATCAGATGGATCATAACCACCATCCAATTGGATGGAACAAATTGATGAGTGGCCTTGATCATTGCACCTTGTTCATGTTCATTAAGGTACACATGCAGAAGAAACCTGATCATCATGTTGGTATCCATAAATGGTTTCCATGTGGGCTGCTTTGTAACTGATGCAAATTTGTCTACCTGCCTTTCCCAACTACATATATAAAAAGAAGCAAAACAAAGATCAAGGGACTAGTTATGTGCATAAGATTATGTACCATAGGCTGAAGGATTCTTCATCATGTCCTCAAAAATCCCATAGGCATTTATGTAGGTGAAATGGGCACCATCTAGATTGCTGTTCAGATCATCAACTAGAGCTTTAAGCTTCTCATTGAATATTTGATTTGCAGAGTTGATTCTGCCAACACAAGTCACTCCATTGGGGCTGTTTTGAGCCAATTCGTTTGGGCTGCAACCAATCTGACCAATTCCTATCACTGCTACCTTCCTTGCTCCATAATCATACAATGCCTGTTTCATAAACAGCAGAAAGAATGTGCTAGTCCCAGGTTTATTTATTCCTGATCAATTTCAATTAGGTTAAATTAAACACTATACTGACCCTTAATTGCCCAGAGTACTCTTGAATTAGAACATTTGCATATTCTTCTGGGCTGAACTGCTGGCCTGTTGTGTAATACAAAGGCATGAAGTAGTTATTGAGGTAGTCATTACTGCCCATTCCAACTGTAAAGATGCATTTGCTTAGGTGGTCGGCTGCCGAATCCTCGTCGCCAAGTATTTCGACCAATTGAGCCACAGCAGTTTGATAATTTCTTACTTGTCCATTCATACTGATCCGTTCACCCTGTGAAAAGAAAATTTTAAGTTGTTTCATAAAGCTACTGTGGTATTACTGCTTAAAGCTCTACTCTTAATTTAACAAACTGACATGGGAAAGAAAAGAATTAGGAAAAGCATTACCAATTGCCTTCCCGTTTCATCTCTTATTCCTGCAGCTGCTGAAGCAAAATTTGCCCCTCTAAGGAGCTCTTGGCCTCTTATACTTGCATATGGTGGAATAAAATCATCAAACCCCAAGAGTTGAGCTGCATTCCATGAGCATAATTACAAAAGTTGTGGTTATGTGATGAGCGTATGACATTTATTTAGGCCTGCTTTATCTGCAGTGGAATTTCTTTTGCACTGGTGCAAAAGCATGGGAGTGCAAATTCTGATTTATTTGCATATCAATGTTTACCTCATTTTGTTTGTCTGAACTCTGAAAGTAAAACAAAACGTGAAGCAAAGTAAAATAAACCTAATTGAAAACTTATGTATTAAATGCCACATGAAACTAGGCCCAGAGAATGCTTTTGATTTCATTGGTTTTTGGGAATCAAAAAATTTATTAGTGTGTTCTTTAATGTGGATTGATTCACATTTTCTCAAGCAGGTCTGACACGTTATATCAGCAAAAGAGAGTGGTAATGGACCCACACAGTGATTCCAGTACTCACTTGTTAGAAACGGATTTCCTGATCTCAGAAGTCTCTGAAATCAAAACCATACCAGTCACATTAAGACTACCTAAGCAGGTGTTTGTCAAAATCAACTACTAACGAGTCATGAAAGCTACAGTAGTAGTCAATTCAATTGGGTCGAATTGTGTCCCTCTCTCTCATTCTCGGTGATAGAGATCATATATGGGGCTTAAGGGCATTGAATAGAACAGCAACGAATGACCCTAAACCCGCCAAACCCACGAGGTTGGCCGTGATTCTCGACCCATATATTTACTAGGTCTGCATCAAATTCAATGCGACATCACATTAGGCACAATTATTTCAAACCGCTAGCTTGGGATGTGGACTTGCGATCCATCATGCATTTATGGTATACGTTTAGTCCCCTAAAGCATCGTGGGCCAAGTTTATCAGGTGGTCGGCGAATGGGCCCATCTGTGTTTTTAACCCATCGTTGACCTGGCCGAACCAATGATGAAAAACTCTAAGAACACAGTCTTGGGCATAAACCATCCACCCAATCCGGATTTTTATTATTATTATTATTATTATTATTATTATTATTATTATTATTATTATTATTATTATTATAAAAAGTTAGAATGTGTGAAAATTAGCATACCAATTGTCCATGATTTAGCAAAAGAAAAGACCTGCCCAGCCTCTAAGTCTCTAATCAGTCAGGTTCAACCGATCTGATCAGAGACCGGATCTGCTCCTCACAAAAGGCGCCTCACAGGTGCCTTACACGCACATTCAACTATGCATTGGGAACATCTCCCATACTTATTAATTGTTATTTATGGGATATGTTCCCAATGCATGGTGGATATGCATGTGAGGCGCCCATTTGTGAGGAGCAGATCCTGTCTCATCTGATTATCGCTTTGCCTACTAACCAATCTTTATATGCTTAAATCAAGCACATTGTTACTCTTCAAACTGTTCTACAAATCTGAAGTTCATTTCCTAATTATAGTTCACTTGCAATGTAAAGCACTTGAAGCTGTGTTAAGGGATGTTTAACCAAAAATAATGCCCCAAGTCAGCCATCAAGTGTACATGCCCCACACATTAAACTCTCACTTTGCATGTGCGTAACTGGTGTGGGGCATTATTATTGGTTAAGCAGCCCCTCACACAGCCATTAGGCAATGTTTGAAAGGAGTACAAATATAAATGTGTACAATACAAATATATACAAAATACAAGGTTTTGCACTCTACATATTTGTATTTGTATTCCTTCTAAACTGAGATTTAAGTGCAACTAATCCAGTTTCAGTTTATTATGTTATAATTAAGCTTATTTATAGGAAGAGAGGGTATAGCTCACCAATAACATCAGTAGTAGTTCTACCATTGCAAAACCTTCCGGTCGGTCCGGCAGGGAAATCAATCCCATAGGGCTGATAATCGGCTCTAGCCAACGACGAAAGTAAATTGTTGTTTCCATTATCAACCAATGAATCACCAAATATGAAGTAACAAGGAACCTGTGGATCGGCTCGGAACGTAGGCGACAGATTCGTCAGTGCCACCAGGAACACACACATCATATACATTTTCTTGAATTCCCACGCCATCAAGAAGGAAAGGAAAGAAGCAAGAACGAAAATGGCAAAGATAAAGAGGAAGATGGAGTTGGAGAAAGAAAATGAGTGATGTGTGTAAACAAATTGAAAGGCCAAGCAGAGGAATATATATATATAGGAAAGGTGGGAAGAAGGAAGTGATGAGAGTAATTAAGCATGCATAAAATAAATCTCGAGGCCACGTTTTTTGCTTTTACGGTTGAGAGAGTTGGTCGTTGCATTAATTTTGGGCGGACATTGAACTGTGCTGTGAACAGTGATGTATCTCAATTCTCAACTTGATCAGTTCCTGAGTTGCTCAGATTGGAATGCATTCCAATACTAAGCAGATTAGATAGAAAGGGTTCGTGTCTTTGATAAGAAAATATGCGTAACTGGTGTAACTCATTTATTTGCGTTGAATGATAAGAGTTGGAGGCGTTATGAATTGCTGCAAGTGTCCTTGAATGCCAAAGTTGGATTGTCTTGTGGTGTAATGGATCAAGAAGACAGCCACCATTAATGGGAGTCCCTGCTCTTAGTTTTGGGTAAATCACAAGGACCCGAACCCCCCCCCCCCCTTCGTTTACTTAATTTGGAGGTGTGACTCATGGTCCCTTATATTAATTTTTTCGAAACTTACCCCATTAATGTCAAATGGGTCCTGAAGGTGTTAATTAACAGTGGGTGGGTTATTAATAAAATTAGGTTGCCTTTGGATAAGCTTCACAATTTGTGCTTTTAAAGCATAAAGCCCCAACTTTAGGCTTAGAAGAAATGTTTTGGATTTAGATTATTATGCTTTTAAAGGCAACTTTTATCAAGCACTCATAGAAAAAGCAATAGCTTATCCAAATGCAGCATTACTCATAAGTTTTTAATGCTTTTTAAAAGAAAAAGATGGAGCTGCTTAGAGGAGAGAAGGGTTGGTGGTGGCATTGAATATGGTGTGCAGTGGAGGTGGAGAATATGAAGATGAGGATGAAGAAGATAAAGTGCTTTTTGTGGTGGTGGCGGCAAAGAGATAAACTAAGCAAGTGGTGATGGTTAAAGAGAATTTGGTCCTGAAGGCAAGTAAACTGGTAGTAATTAAACTAGTAGAGATCTTGGTGTTATCATTTGGATGGTTGAGTAATCTATCAAATAGGTTACTACTTACTATACATGGCTTTAATTTTCTTTAAGAGACCACTTTGATGCCCTAGATCATTGGGTTGATTAGGTATATCATTTGGATGGGATAGATTAGATGAAATCTTAGTACATCATTCAGATGGTTGAAAATTTGAAATCCATTTGATTGATCTTCAGAACCCATTTTGACTTTCCAGGTTTTGGTTATTATTTGATATATCACTTTATATGGCCCACATTTTCTTAGAATTAATTTCTTGTGTACAATTTGAATGGCCAAGATTAGTTCAGATCTTTTGTTACATTACCTGGATGGCCAAGATTAATTTATTGCTCCTAAAGAGACCACTTTGATATAAAGGAATTTTGTGGGAGTATATATTTATCATCTACTATTCTACTTTTATGGTGCACATTAATTGACCTATAAAGGTTTTAAAAATGTCTGACAATGCATGTACAATGGACATGTGTCACAATCATGCTCATCAATTCGGCATGTATCGAATGCCACATGGTGCCTATGCTTGGCACCTTGACCCATAGGCATATACCATATCTCCTCAATATGGTAATGGAAAAGAAATCGGCTTCAGCGCTCACAAGACTATCCTCACACATTCGCACAGCCTTTTCACAAGACTGTGCAAACAGTGTAAGCACTGAAGCCCATTTCAATACAAGGGTTATGTGATAATTATAAAAAATAGTACCAAAGTACAATGTCCCAAAATTGATACTTTGCTCTTTTGAGCTTAGTATGAAAGGTATTGATATTTTGATATAGAAGTGTACAATTATAATGTTTATTTTCATTCTTGACTTAAAAGTATATTACCATGATCACCCATTAACATCTTTTATATATACCATCTTGGCTTCATAGGCAAAGCACATTGAATGTTGTATTTATAAGGTTCTACATTTTGGAAAATTTGGCCATTTTGGACCCTCAATCTGAAATGGAATTATTTGAAATGTTAGTATTTTGAATTAAATTTTATATATTTTAAATCATACTTTTGCATTGTATTATAATGTTTAAAATCAATAAACTCCACATGCCCCCCAGAGGCCCACACTATGTTGGTCTTTCACTTAATAATTAATTAAACTTCCGTTTGAGTTAGATTTCCCACTAAATTATCACAAATTAGCTAAATAAACACGGAAAATGGACAGAAAATGCCCCTGTACTAATCGTGTGATTGATGTATTAGACGTTTTTGAATGTCCAAATTATCATTCTGGACGGTTTACCCTTCTCTTCATTTCATATTTTAAGACAAGAAAAGGCATTTTTCCTTGAACAAGGTAAATAATTTTGTCGGAGTGAGTTTAGCATTAAATTTAGAAGGGTAATTTGGGTATTTGAAATTATCTAGATGGATTTTCCTGACAGAATGTTAACAGAGGTACTTATCTGCTTAACTTATAGTTTTGAGGGGAATTTGACACAATGGAATTTAGGTAGTTAGTTGAAACACCCCATACTACTTTTTTTTAATAAGTAAAACACCCCCATAGTAAGGTGGTATATGGAGTTTACTCATATTAATATTATTTAACTATTTGCATCATGTTAAAATTGGAGGCAAAATAAATGACCCAAATCCCAAATTCTCAGGAAAAAAATCAAAGTTGGTTGATACATCTGAAGCTGAAATATAGCAGTCATTTAAAACTATGTATAGAGACATCGATTACATAATTCCTTCCTGTAAGTATGTTTAGGTCTTCTTCTAACCCATTTGAACATCTCTCACCATTTAAGGGATTAGAGAGTCGAGATCAGAAAAACTAAATAATAATGATGATGATGATGATAATAAGGTATTTTAGTACCTTCTCTTCTTCTTTTACACCTGATCGACAAGGTGTTGATTGATGATGATTGAAGTGGTTGATATAAATGGCTTATTAATTTATTTTTTAATGAATAAAATAATTAATTAAATATAATAATAATAAAAAAATCAAGCTTCAGTTTGAGCTATTAAAAAGCTCACGATGAATAAGAATTTCATGCCCTAAGCATAATAAATTTTACATCTTAGAAGTGAGTCACATTGTCTTTCAGTTCCTCTACCCCCAACATTCAATGAAATTTAGGCCCTAATTAATGCTTTTCTAGCATTAGATGCGAGTCAACTTAGCACCAATTCTTTGAAAATATTGATGGAAGACATGAGAAGCTTAGGAGCAACTATATAAGCTCTTTCTTCAAGGTGAGAATGAGAGCTAGCTATGATCAGACAGGTAAGCTCACACTATAAAAGCCACGCAATGCTCATAGTTCATTTGTTAATTTGTAATGTAGGTAAATTTTGAACCAATCAGTGGAAGGACATATTAGGGATTACATGACTCTTGACTAGGGGTGACTACAAGCCGAATTTTTTATCAGTTATTTGAGCTTGTCTTAGTTCGATTTAAATCGAGCTTCGAGCCAATCTTTAGCTTGATACATAGACTCATTTGCTAATCAAGCAGAGCTCAAGCCTTATGAAGCTTGTCTCTTGAGGCTGACGAGCCTAATATGATAAATAAATATTTTTTTATTATATACATACATACATACATATATAAATACATACATACATGCATATATACATACATACATATAAATATAAATATATATAAAATAAAAATTATATATAATTATTATTTTTTAGAAAAAACTTGGCTTATAATCGAGCTAGATTCAAATTGAACTCAAAATTATAAACTTTAAACCAAACCGAACTCGAATTCAAATCTCTAGCTAATTGGAGCCTAAGACAATTTCAACAAGCTGAACTTGAATAGTTGACATATTTTGGTATTTGAGATTGCTGATACATTGTATTTGGGGGCCTACCCCAAGAGATGTCTCGCAATGTAAAGACAGAATCAAAGCCACAACAGGCTCATCATTCATCTGCTAATTTGTTAACTTAAACAACATTTGAGCCAACCAGTCAAGAGAACATTTGGGGTTACATGGTTCATCATGAGTGGAGGCTGCATGTTCTAGGTCAAAATCATTTAATTGACAGCTTTGATCCTTGAGATTAATTAATGATGCTTTGTATTGGGGCCTATCCCAAGAGATGCTTATTGCAACAGGTTGACAAGTGTGACGACAAAGTGGGCTTGAGTTATGAAAGCAACTCATCTGTGCAAAAGAAAATGACCCTTCTATGGGTTACTACTAAAAAATGATCAATTAATTTGTAGAAAAAGAAGAGGCAGTGTCCATAAAAAATTGCACCCCAAAGTAGTTATATATCGTGGGAACCTTATTAGGGTTCTTGTAAATTCTAGAATTATATGGGATGTGCAAGCAAAATATCCTCTTGGAATTCTACTGGCACAAAATTTATAACTGAGATGTGTAGAAGCTGAAACCAAGAATATGACGGACAATAAATTACAGATATAAATTAACTATTAATTCAAATTTCCTCTATGAAGTTTCCATTCCAGCACACCTGAAAGATAAACCATATAGAATGGAAATCTTGAAACCCTAGAAATTATACTTATTAGGAGAATACTACTGAAATTTGAGTGATCACACTCCCACCCCCCACTTAAGGCACTACTATGTCAATATACCTAATAAAAGAACAATTCACCATAGCCAATTTGGTAAATACGGGTCGGTATACATGGAAGGGAGGTACTAGACTTCTGAGGCTGTAGGTCGAATTGCCTGATTTGAAGAATTTCAACTGCATTGTGCTCAGGTTAGGGTTTATGTACTGAAAATTTTACAAATTTGCAACCCAAATTGCACTCTTGCCTGGAGCCAGACCTATCCTGTTATTTTCTGGCACAAAGTAGCTGCAGTGAGACTCAAACCAGCATATATATTGATATATGTTGCATGTGTTTATTAATTGTTAAAAACCAATATCAAGTGTTACTAGTGGAGCAACAAATCTATTGAAATTTATAAATTTAGGGCTGACATTAACAATGTGTAACCATCAACCCTTGAGGAGCAGATCCAGGCCCCAAGGGTAGGGCTGCAAATGGATCGGATCTATCTACATCCATGTTTGCGATCTGATACAGAACCTTTGGACCCAAATTCGATATATTAGACTCAGATTGAATTCAGATTTAATCTGCATCCGATTTATTGTAGTTAAAATAACAAAAATAAAAGGTCTTAAAAAATAATTACTTTTAATTTATACATGTATATGAAAAATATATATAAATATAAAATATTAAATTTATCAATTATAAATTCTATATAATTGTATATAATATCTATATACCTATAGACATAATTATACTATATATTATAATATTTTTTTTATTAAACTCAAATTTTAATTAAACCAGATGGAATTAAATCTTCAACCAATCCGATTATTAACTGATTACAATTTCTAGCAGGTGACAACCCTACCCAAGAGCAGAGAAAACTTTGGTTATCATGTTCAACAGCCTCTTTCTGTGTAGACGGCTCTCTCCATGTGACGTGTTAGTCCATACAATAATCATTCTCTTCGGCACAGTTACTGTTCATGAACCCAACTTATTTCCAATAACTAATAACAATAATTATTAATTAATTATAGTAATTAATAATGCAATAATATGCACCCACTTCCAGTAATTAATTACTAATTAATTATTAATTAATAACAATAATAATTACTGATTATGTTACTAATTAATAGTGTAATTATATTACTAATTAATAACAATAATCACTAATTAATTAAAGTAAGTAATAGTGTAATTATATAATTACTGTAATAATAATTACTGATTATGTTGCTAATTATATAATTACTGTAATTATTATTACAGTAGATTCCATTTCCTGAGTGCATAGAGCACCCATTTCCTTTTAATATATATAGTGTAACTATATATATACTGTAATAATAATTACTGATTATTACAATAATTTAATAAATATAAAATTAGTGATTATAAATAATAATTACTGTTATTATAAATATTGTTATTAAAAAATACTGTTAATAAATTTAATAACGCAATTTTAATAATTACTGATTATTACAGTAACTTAGTAAGTATATAATTAGTTATTATAATTAATAATTACTGTTATTATAAATATTGTTAATAAATAGATATTTACTTAAATTTTACTTTAAAATAATATTGTAAATACTGTTATTAATAAATACTGTTAATAAATATAGTAATTATTGTTATATTCAAAATAATTAAAAGTATTGTTATTGATTATTTAATAAAACATTATAATTACTAACTATTACTAATAAATACTGTTAATTTAATTTAATTTTGGTAATTATTAATTTAATGAATATTGTTAAAAATCCTATTCATAAATTTAATAATTATTGTTATATTAAAAATAACTAAATAATATTATTAAAACTATCATTAATGATTTTTTAATTAAATAGTATAATTACTTACTATTATTGATAAATGTTGTTAATAACATTCTGACAACCGATTCTTCAACCGTTTAGTTCGAACGGATGGCCCATTCTAACAACAAAAATTCCAAGCAAAAAATTACGGAACCATTCTGGCCACCGGTTTCCGGGTCGACAATTCAATCATCCAATTTGAACGGATAGTCCGTTCTGGCAAAAAAATTATAGGCAAAAAATTGAGTTTGTGGGTCCATCATACGTGTTATGTTATTTGAGTATGTGACTCATACGACCGAAAATGGAACAGTTTTGGCCACCGGTTTTTGGATCGACGATTTGGCCATTCGGTTCGAACGGACAGCCCATTCTAACAACAAAAAATTATTCACAAAACTGTTTTGTCCACCAGTTTTCAGGTCAATGGTTCGATCGTCCGGTTCAAACAGATAGTCTATTCTGACAACAAAAATTATAGGCAAAAAATTGAGCGTGTGAGTTCCATTGAGCAGCACCATACATGTTATGTCATTCAAGCGGGTGACTCATACGACCCAAAAATGGAACCATTCTGGCCACTGGTTTTTGGGTCGATGATTCGACCGTTCGGTTCGAATGGATGACCCGTTCTGACAACAAAAATTAAAAAAATAAAACAATCAAAACCATTAAACGAATCAATGGATTGACGATTTGACCACTTAGGTCAATGGGCCATTGACCGATTCAATGGCTTTTGGCCAGGGACTAGGATTGGGGGTAAAATGGAACTGATTATCTAGATAGTTTCCAATTAAAAAAAAATGGACAACCCATTCTAACAAAAAATATTACATGCAAAAAATTGAGTGTGTGAGGTCCCTTGAGCATTACCATACGTGTTATGTCATTTGAGCGTGTGACTTATACAACCTGAAAGCGGAACCGTTCTGGCCACTGGTTTTTGGGTCAACGGTTCGATTGTTCAGTTCGAATGGATGGCCCGTTCTAATAATAAAAAAAAAAAAAACCAAAAACCATTAAACGGGTCAACAGTTCAACCGCCCAGGTCAATAAATCATTGATTGATTCAACGATTTTTTGCTACGAGCCAAGATTAGGATAAAACGGAACCAGTTGTCTAGATGATCGATTAAAAAAATAAAAAACAACAAAAAACTATTGAATAGATGAACGAATTAATAATTCGACTGCTTAGATCAATGAAATTCAATAATTTTTTACCAATCGAGTCAATGGATCGACAGGTCGAGGATTCCATTCAATTCGTAGGTCCCTCCGCTAGTTAGTTTGTGTTATTTAATGCGATTGGTGAGCAAATTAAATCTGACTTTTAATATGTGGGGTCAGAAATTTGACTACATGAAACTTATACAAGCTATAGGTGTTATCTTAAAGTTAGAAATTCAGTTATTCCTTTTTCTTAAAAAGCTAATTAAGGGGATGCATAGCTTGCTGTTTCTAGAAAGCCCTTCATGAAGCTAATTAAGCAGATTTGATCAGTTTTTTTTTTTTTTTCAATTCCTCAAAAAGTCTTAAGCTTTGTGGTATGTTTGGAAAGCTGCACCAAGTCCCCAACAATTAATGGCAGTAGACTGCCACATTAATCGAGTGATCTTCGACCAAGACTACTGTCCATTGAGTGGTTAGGGAACAGGTTCAGCACCAAAATGCATGGTTCTGTCATCATCTTCTCAGCTGTTGAGCTATGGCTGGGGCTGAGGTCAGCTGTAACAGTGGTTAGGGTCAACCCATGTCCAACCTCTCTTTAATAAAGGAAAGGTTTACCAATTGTCAAACCCATTAAATCTCTTGTATGGAGAAAGGAATGGTTTAACTCAAACTGATCAGCAGCTGTGGGCCTGTGGCCAAAACCCTGCTATTCTCAACTAGGCTAATATGAAAAAGGAAGTTAGTTGTAATCCAATGGCATAAGCCGTATGCCCAACGGTAAGGGTGTCAATGGACTGGTTTTGGATTTGACTCCGTCCAGTCCAAAATCAAGTTAGACGGATTAGTCGGACTAACAAGACATATTGGATTAAAGTAATTCAGTCCAAAATATTTATTAGATTGAATTGGACCTAGTTCGTACATAATAAATTTATATTAGATTGGGTTGGATTGATACAATATCTGATCCATTGATATAAGATAAGATTATGTGTCAATGGACCAGGTTTGGATTGAAACCAATTTAAATCAAAATGAATTTGAACAAATTGAACAGGAACAAATTGGTCCAAAACATTCATTGGATTGGATTCGACCTGATCCATTTATAATGGACTCACATTGAACTAGATCGGATTGGACCAAATCCAGTCCAATTGACACCCCTACCCAATGGGGCTATTTGATCATGTTAAAATGAATGAATTGATTAACTCATTTTCAGTGAATAAATCATTAAATAGGTGACTGTACATATTTGTACTTGTACTATTACCAAACTAAATTAAGCCTAAAAGACACCAATAAGCCATTCAGTTACACTTATTTAACTCTCTTATTTGCCTTAATGAATTGTTATCCACCCATGCCTTGATTTGATTCAACTCAATAACATTTAGTGAAGAGAAAGAATAAAGAGCCATGTGTACAGAGGCTGTGCAAAAGAGTATTGACAATCTATTGTGTCGGAGTAGTCATGGTGAATTTGTCTTCGTTCTTGGAATCTACTAAATAGTGCAGGACAATAGAAATCGGTTATTCGGTTTCAAATTAAATAAATCAAATTTTTGAAACTGAAACTGTAAAAGGGGGAACCAGAAGGTACACCGTTTCCCTCTCTCAATTTCAAGTGTTTCTCTATCTGGGTTTCTAGAGTTTTCCTCTCTTTCTCTCTAAAAGGGGGAACCAGAAGGTCTTCTTTGGTTACTTATCTTTGTCTACCCTCCACCATTATTCTTCCATTTTCGGCCGTTTTTGGGGTGATTCCCCTCAGGGAGTTACCCCTATCCCATTTCTTTTCTTCTCTTTCCCCCTCTCTTCTCTGCTTCCCCCTTCTCTTCACTCCTCTCTCTCTTGATTTTCTTGTTTCACTTTTCGGTCTTTCTTCTTGCTCATTCTTCTCCTTTATCTTTTGTTTTTTCTTCATATTCTTTTATGCAAGGATTTTGATACAAGACGCTAACTCTTTCTTGAAGATTTTGGTGCTAGGCGGTGGCCTTCATCGCTCCTTTGGCTTTCACTGTCAATGGCTGTTCTCCAGAGTGTATTTCACTGGCAGTTATAGTTCTAGATGATTATAGTTCCAATGGTTACAATTCCGGCAGTTACAGTCCCGGATGGTTCTAGTTTCTTGGCGTGAGTCGCTGCTGTCTTTATACCTCACTTTCGATGGTTGGAGATGCATTCAATTATTTCTTATGTTGGTGGTTCTGCCTCACCTTATGTCGGTTGCAGAAGTTCTTTTTTGTTCTCCTTTATCCACAGTTTATATTTTGTTCTTTTTAAGGATTTGTATTTGCACTTTTTGCTTGGTACTGTCATTACTTCCTTGTATTCATACAGGTTTTTTAGTTTGAATGAAATATGATTTTTACCTTAAAAAAATGTAAAACGGAAAATCAAACTAAAACCGAATTTAATTTTTAAAAATCAAAATATAATCGAAACCATAATTTTTTATTCGATTAACTCAGTTTTTTAGTTAATCAAATTTTCAATCCTAAAATCCAAAACCAAAATTCTCAATAACCAAATTAACCAAACCAAAAAAAATGAACCAAATTTTTTAATCTGATTTTTTGGTTTTAACTAAATAAACGCAGACTCCTGTATGAATTAATTCATGACCCATGAGTGATTTTCAATGCTGGCTAAACAAGAACACATGAACCCATGAGTGACTTTAAATTCTCCATATCCCTTTACAAAGTTTACAATAATGTTGTCAACCTCATTGGATGAAAAATCGATTTGGTCACTGGTCATAGATTGAATGATCTGATTGTTGGGTTCAACAATTTAATTCTTTAAATAAAAACGTTAAATAAAAAAAATAAAAAAATATAGTCAATGGTTTCCCATTAAAATTAGCTTAAAATAATTGATATATATTATAAGCTATATTAGACACTAATACATGCATTTAGAATAGTTTCGACCATAGTTTTCAAAACCGGACCGGACTAGACGATTGGACCAGAAAAATCAGATATTTGCAAAAAAAAAAAGTGTTGATTTAGTCAGCAAACCGCTGATCCGGGCTTTCGAACCGTTCAACGGTTTTGACTGTTTTTTTATTTTTTATTTTTTATTTTTTTTTGTTACAACGGGCCAACCATTCGGTTCAAATGGTCAAACCCTTCAACCCAAGAACCGGACCCCTGACCGGTTCGTTCTCCGGTTTAATTTTAAAAACCTTGGTTTCAACAAAGCTAATAACTTTTGAAGATTAGGCAACCAAAAAGTGGGTACGTGTTTGGCAATGTTTATGGTTTTGCTTTTCAAAGCAAAAACAACTACCACATAACAAAATCATTGCCTAGTTAACCAGGGTATATCAGAATAGAATAGTTTATTACTCTTATTGATGGCATGAATGGAAGATCAAATTAAAATTAAATAATAGCAAAATACATTAGGCTCAGTTTGGAAAGAATACAAATAGAAATTTGTAGAGTGTAAAACCTTATATTTTGTATGATTTGGTATGTATTTGCACCGTATACATTTATATTTATATTCTTTCCAAACTGAAAATATTACAAGTATTCTAAGAGTGGTGATCCGATGAATGTGCTGTCATTGAATAAGTCATGAGATGAGCACCCTGTTAGCTTGTCATTCCCCGGCTGCTTGAATATAGAGAAATACAAAATTATTTTGATTGTAGAATTTTTTTTATACAATGAGAATGATGAACATAATCCGATGCTCATAACAGTTTTAAACTTAAGGCTCAGTTTGGAAGGAATATAAATATAAATATGTATAATATAAATACATACAAAATATAAGATTTTATACTCTACATATTTGTCTTTGTACTCCTAAATTGAGCTTAAAGATACAGCAATTTTTCCGTTCTTGTTTTCGGTTTTTCTTATTTCTATTATATATTAAATATTTATTTATATTATAAATCAAAATATATTTAAAATAGTGTTTATATTTAAAAATATATTTTAAATAAATATATTTTCCAAAAAAATAATTAAAAAATTTAAGGGCTTCGATTGCCCAACAAGAAACCTATATCCACCGAACCTGCCCCGGCAAAGATTGGGGTGGGGATGGGGAGTACGCCCAAACCTGCCCTGTTGCCATGACCAGAATCCTTAATCTAAGGCTTCCTTCGATTTGAATGTTAAATATGAATCCGATAAAAATTTTGCATCCGTTTAGCTTTAGCCATTTGCTTGTGACTGTAAATCGTATTTATTACCTGCTGCAAAATTTGCACCTTTTTCTCTTACCTCAATTCTCTCTCATATAAAGAATACAGCATTTTGCCTCCTATCTTATTCCTTGCAACAAATAAGAATACAACATTTTGCCTCCTATCCTCTTATCTTACTTTATATTTTACTTCTTACAAACAAACAAGACAAGGTGAAATCCAAAGTAAAAGCAAATCAGAATTTACATGCACTCTATTTGCAGCGGAAACAAATTAAACTGAACCATTTTGTTTGTCTGCCACCTTCATCATAGCCTCATTAAATATTTATTTATTTCGTGAGAAATTCTTGCAAGTTCTCAGTATTATAAATATCAAACACCGTTAGAAGCAGCTGCTGCTACGTACTGGTTTTGCTGTTGCTTCTGAGTGGCAGTTCATATGGTAATGGTAGCCCACTGCCAAATGTAGAACCATTTTCTTGATCAAACCAGTGGTGTCAGGTGAATGTCCAACAGGTGTCCAGGCAATCGAAATCGAAAGGCTTTCTTATCACAGAAAGAGAAAGAGAGAGAGCATCTTGATTCGTGTGGAGAAGAGGCTCAACGACCCTCATTGAATGCCGCATGAAGAAGAAGATGAGGATGGTAATGGAATTGAGATATTGAAGTAGCATTTATTCGATCAGGGTATCTACCATTTCATTTCCCACCATACAAACAAGGCTTTATATAGTTTACAGAAAACAAAAAAGTTCAGACATTTGAAAAAAAATTATTCTAATAAGAAATCACCTCTGTTAAGAAAATTTGCATGGTTCCTCAAAAACCCAGTGGAGGAATCAGTCTTCCACGAATTGGAAGGAGGGGGTAATTCTTCAAGCAATTTCTGACGTGGCAATGACAAGTTGAAGTCAAAACTCTCAATACGATGAATACACTCCCTTCAATTCTATACAAAGACAATGGGTACTAGAAGAACCATGCCCTCTTTTTCTTCTGACTTAAGATAAAAAGGTGTTTGTTGGAAACCTGTCCCAACGATTAATGGCAGTCGGCTGCCACTTTAATTGCTTGGGTGCCCTATACCCTAATCAACTAAGGTCTATGCTTCAGAGGAGTTGGGATAAATCATGCTTGGGCCTATATATACTCTTTAGAGGTACAAATAGGGCAGGTTCAACCCAAACCCAGGAGTCCGGATTTCCTCATAATACATGATCACACCCACCTCACAGCATGTAGCATTCTGATGTTCCCAATGCACAGTCCAAGTGCTATGAGGTGAGTGTGAAGAAGATTCTATGAGGAGTAAAAACCCAAACCTCCAAACCCGGATGAACCCAACCCAATCATTTACACTGGTTGGCGACGCTAGGCCTAAAAGATCGAGCATTTGTGTTATTCGGGTCAGGCTTTTGGATTATTCGAGCAGAACATAGATACCTCATAACTATTACAATTTACAAAGGTTACGCTGGATGTTCATTGTCTAATTGCTATATTAATTCACTTCTTTGAGCTGTATATAACAAAAGTGAGAGAAATTAAGAGAATAAGGTACATGTGATAATAATGGAGAACACAGGGGGACTTTTAGAAGATAAAAACCACAAAACCAATGGAAAAAAAAAAAAGAAGATTGAAATTCCTTATTGAAGGCAAAAATTTGGATAATCTAAATATTTAATGAAAACATATGAGATTGGGTTAGATTGGATTCAACAAATTGAAGATGCCCTGGCACACCGAGATAGGGCTGCAAACAGTATCCAATTGGAATTTGAATTTAATCCCATTAAAGGTTATCAGAATATCGATTTATAATTGGACGATCCGCTCCTATCCAATCCAATCTAATCTGATTCAATTATACACACATTGTGCTTTTACTAGATTGGTATAAGTATCATTTAAATCATTTTTACTTTATTTTGTTTAGTAAATATAATATTAAAGTTATTTTATTTCACTTTGCTAATAATATATTAAAACTCGACCATTTTTAGTAAATATAATATCAAAGTTTGATTGTCTGAGAGAAGAAAATATCAAAATAATGAAAATAAACTTGTTACAGCAAGTTATTTCTTATTATTGCATTTTTAAGTAGCTTCTTGTATTTGTAGTGTTTTTTTGGTATTTTCCTAATTTTTATATTTCTCTCTTTCTTTGTTGTATTTTCTGCAATTGTTTGTTGTTATACATTGTGTTGTATTTTCGTATTTTCTTCTTCTTCTTTTTTTTTTTTTTTTTTGCATTTCCTCTGTTTTCTACATATTCCTACTTTTCCTTTATTTTCTATTTTTTATTGTTTTTGTCAATTTGCTACAAATATAATAGCAGTTTGGCGTTTTATAACTTTAATGTTTAAATACACACATGACAGTCGCATGAAAATCTTATCTATGTTTGGTTTGAAGGAAAATGCAGGGAAAGATAAGAAATATTTACAAACCGTGTATAAGTTTCCCTGTCTCCCTTCAAAACCAAGCATAGTCTTAGGGTAAGGGTATCTTTAAATCAATTTCTTAAAACGCAGAATATGTTTGAGTCTTTTACCCATAAATTTATGCATCCAAATCTATTACTGATTTAGATAATTAGTGCCTTTGAATCAAATTCTTTAATTTTAAAGAGAATAGTATGGCTTTGGAAAGTGAAATACACCACCACACAGCCATATCTTTTCAATGATCTTTACACTTGGGGGGTGTTCTTTTTCTGGATTTTGAAAGGGGGGAAAATTGGTCAATGGGATTTTGATTCCCATTGACCAAAAATCCCATGCTCTTTTTTCAGATTTATGTGGGGACCAGGGAAAGTTTATTTTCCTAAGTATCACTTACCTCCTACGTCCATAAATAACTTTCGGAAAGTTGTCAATACTCGGATAAGACAAAAATACCCCTTGTAATAATGGACTTTTATGGTTAAAATAATCATTGTCTTATTTGCATGGAAAATAAAAGAACATGGATAAGTAACTTACCAAAAAACCAACGAGGCCTTGGTACTGTTTGAAATGATCTCTTGTTCCATGAATAGCCTCAAACACACCATGCTGTGTGAAATTAAAGGGGTTGGACCTTTTCTTTTAGATGATATGCTGGCATCACAATAGGTCACATTGGCGCCCCACATGCACATCTCGCCATGTATTGAAAACATATCCGTATACATCACGAGGAGATGCTCTCAATATACATACGAGAGGTGCTGTGGGGCATTTGTAGGGAACATCTCCCGTACTTATTACTTATCATGGGAAGATGCTTTCAATACACATGTGAGAGTTGCTGTGTGGCACTTGTAAGGCATCCCTTAGGGGGCGCCGATCTGATCAATATTTACACAATTGGAAAGGGCATGTGCGATGCACATGAGCGTACCCTCCATTTCATCTAAAAGTACCATTACAACTTTTATGAACAACAAAATTACAATAATATCTTTCAAAGTATCATGGTGGAACCCTGAAAATTATTCTTATTTAACTATATAACCTGGACATGAGGCCAGGTAAATATGGTGATGCATAATATAGCTAATGGCATATATATATATATATATATATAGAGAGAGAGAGAGAGAGATAGATAGATAGATAGATAGAACAAGTCTAAATTGGTACGTGATTAACTAGCAAAGATACAATGTGATCTTTCAACACTTTGTAGGCATTGGTGTATCCATCTTCATGCTTGTAGACCACATCTATCACCCGTGTAAGGTTAACAACACGCAGTAGGAGAGGCATTGCTATGGCAACCGGTCTGAGGCACTCCTTGTTCATGTCCTTCCACCCATCTGTGATTTTTTTATGGAATTCTTCGGTTACCTCTTGTCTTGACATACCATATTGCTTCATGTAGCATTCAAAGCCAGAACAAACATGCCCTCTCTGTTGCTCGAACTTCAGAAATAAAAAACACTATTGTTAGAAGTGATATGGCTGGCCTGTTTGGTTTGCAGGAATATAATACGGGTTTGGAGTCGGAGTTAAAAATATGAGTCATTCTGATTCCAACTATTTGGTTGAGCAGAATCATAACCATATTTTCATTCTTAGTGGAATGGCATTCTTCCATTTGAGGGAATGATCATTCCCTCCCCCTTGAAAATGAAATCCCATTCCAGCTGATTCCAATTCCTATCTGAACCAAATAGAATATGGGAATAGACCATATCAATTCCGATTTTGAGGGGTTGCGATTATGATTCCAATTCCCAATTCTGATTTTGGTTATCAATCAAAGGGACACTTAATTCACTTTACTTGTAGATTTGCGTTAAATTAACAAGTCTATAGTATGCCAAATATGCTAAGATCGATGTTTCAAATAAATCATACTATCAAGGAACCATACAACCTAAAAGCTTAAGCTATAAGGTGAAGCTATTAGGTGAGGTCCCTATATAGGTTTTATTTTCTAAGAAACCCCATTATGAAAAAGCCTATCAAGCTTGAAGTGTGGATAAACACTGGCCCATTCATACCTTGTGTTGAAATTTATCTACTTGTAACAAGGATCGAACACTAAACCATTTGATTAAATTGGCACTAATAGCATACCAAAGAATTGTTCAATCTAAAAGCTTAAGCTGTTAGGTGAAGCCCCTAAATAAGTTTTATTCTCTAACACATACCTCATTAGTCACGATATCATCCATAATACGACAGATTATGCATGAACTCTTAACAATATTGGGCATGTTCGACATCCACTCCATGGCCTCTTTTGTTGCAATTTCTCCCATTCCGACGAAAGATGTAACTGCCAAAATAGAATGAGTAGCGCTAACTACGGCGTTCTCCATATATTCTTCAAATATGGGAATCTGCCCCTTAGAGAACCATTTGGCTTCAACAAAGTAGGCTCTAACCAAATTTTTCATCTGTGAAAAGATCAAAATTGAAGTTATATACCTTTAAGCAGCAGTGAACTTATGTTTTTGAAATAAGCTAACCACATCCTTAACTTCTTCCATCCCTAATCTCAAGATGCATGAAACTAATCACAGAGGTAGAGCCCATGTATGACTTCTTCTTTTGTATAAAAGACAATATGATCTTCCTTCCTTTCTCATCTGTTCCTCAATTTCATTGTAAACACCTAAGAGTGCAAGATATACCACTTTCATGTATTCTGGTAGCTGATCAATTTCACCAATATCCCACCAAAATACATGAACTTATATATAGAATGATCAGAAGGGACACCAATATCCCACCTAAATACATGAACTTATATATAGAATGATCAGAAAGGAAGAGAATAGAAACTCTGCGCTAACAATTTACAAATCCATCCAGTATGTATTCACTTGAAATTAAATTCAACTTGTTACTTAAAATTTCAAACAGTAGTCAATAGATATTAGGGCGTGTTTGGTTTTTGGGAATAAGGGTCCGGAATTGAAATCGGAATTATCCGTTCTGTTCTTGTTTCTGATAGAATGACATTCCCCATTTGAGGGAATGGCCATTTCCTCCCCCTCTCCTGGGAATGAGAATCCATTCCAATTAATTCTGATTTCAGGTCCGATGATTCCTGATGTAACCGTTTTCAGCCACGTACCAATGTTTTGTGATGTAAAATTTTTTTGGCTAAGTACCTCGTTATTTGACCCGGTGGTGACGTGCCTTATTGATGAGTTACTTGGTGGCGAACTGCCTAGTGGCGAATTGCCTGGTGGAGAACTGCCTGGGGGCGAACTGCCTTGTGGCAAACTGCTTGGTAGCGAACTCCCCGGTGGCGAACTGCTTGGTGGCGAACTCCCCGGTGGTGAACTGCCTGGTGGAGAGCTACCTAGTGGCAAACTACCTACTAAGCAGCCTGTGACTTAATGGTGGAGCTTCTGGTGCAGCACAACCCGACTGCCCTCAGCATGAGGTGGTCTTCTTTCCTTTGTAGGCAGTGGGAGCTGAGGGACCTGCGAGAACTCCATCTTTTCCTCCTCTTTGTAGGTGGCGGGAGCAGAGGGACCTGCAGAACTCCATCTTTTCCTCCTCTTTGTAGGCAGCAGAAGCTGAGGGACCTGCGAGAACTCCATCTTTTCCTCCTCTTTGTATGCAGCGGGAGCTGGGGGACCTGCGAGAACTGAATCAGAGGACCCGGGGGTATTTTCCCAACGGGGGCTCTCCGACGCTTAAATTAGCACTCTGATTGTAGAGAGCTTTTAGGATAATATTGGAGAAACGAGAAAGCTAGAGCAGGGATTACCTCCACCTTTTTTCCCTCCCTCTCCCCTTTGGGGGGTGAGGTCTTTATATACCGGAGTCCTCGCGGGTTAGGTGGGTGAAAAGCTTCCAAACGGTAAGACTCGTCACATCCCGTCAGAACCGGGGTACGGTGGTGAACTCCTCGAGGTCGTCAGGCCGGCGCTTGTGTCAGGCGGCTAGGTCGGCACCTGGACCAGGTTGTTAGGGCGGCGCCTGCGTCAGTCGGCCGGGTCAGTGTCTGGGCAAGGTTGTTAGGTCGGCGCCCATGTCAATCGGCAGGTCAGTGTCTGGACCAGGTCATCGAGCAAGAGATCTTCCTGTGATACGCCAAACTACTCCTGTACCGAGCTTCTCTACAAGTGACGAGTTGCCTATGGCGAGCTGCCTGTGGCGAGTTGCTTATGGCGAGCTGCCCATGGCGAGCTACCTATGGCGAGCTGTTGCCTATGCCTGTGGCAAGCTGCCTGTGGCGAGCTGCCTATGGCGAGCTACTGCCTATGCCTGTGGCAAGCTGCCTATGGTGAGCTGCCTGTGGCAAGCTGCCTATGGCGAGCTGCCTATGGCGAGCTACCTATGCCAAGTTGCTGCCTGTGCCTGTGGTGAGCTGCCTATGGCGAGCTGCTGCCTATGGCGAGCTACTGCCTATGCCTTTGGCGAGCTGCCTGTGGCGAGCTGCCTGTGGCGAGTTGCCTGTGGCGAGCTGCCTATGGCGAGCTGCCTATGGGAAGCTGCTTGTGGCGAGCTACCTGTGGCGAGCTGCCTATGGCGAGCTGCCTGGAGGCCATACTTAGTTGGCACGAGGTGCCACATGTCACAATTCCACTGGAGGGCCAAATCTTCCCTCATCAATCGCCCCCCACTCCAGAGCTAAGAGTAACTCAGCGAAGGGAGTAGATTTCTCTTGGCCCGTAAGTCGACGAGCTAGTAAGTGCTGGTCCAATTCCTAGTGTGGTTCGTAGGCTTTGGGAGTGACTCGTAGTCTAATCTTCTTTGACTTTTGCCCGTGCCAGAGAGGCGACTGGGTCTTAAGCGGTAGTGTGGCCCGTAGGCTTTGGGAGTGACTCGTAGTCTACTCTTTTTCAAGTGCTTAGGCTCAGTTTGGAAGGAGTACAAATACAAATTTGTAGAGTACAAAACCTTATATTTTATATTATTTTATATATATTTGTACTGTACATATTTGTTTGTATTTCTTCTAAACTAAGCCTTATTTTAAAAAATAAGTACTTATTTTGTATTGGGTGTTTGGTAGTTTTTCTCTAATAAGTATTTGTGACTATTTTGTCCTTCATTTTTTTTCAAATTTTCAAAATATTCCATTTGAAAACACTTTTACAATAGCACTTTTAAGAAAGTATCCTTACGAAAGTACTTTTATGAAAGCACTTTATAAAAATATACTTTCATAAAAGTGCTTTTGTAAGTGTTTTCATAAAAGTACTTTTATAAAAGTGCTTTCATATAAGTACTTTTAAAAAAATCAACTAGCTAGGGATAATTTTATAAGTGGTATTTTAAAAAATCAACTAAGGATAATTTTGAAAAAAAAAAATTGAATAAGTTCTTATTGTATAAGCACTTAAAAAAAGCTGAAATTTTGGACTTAAAAAATAAATACTTATTTTTAAAATAATCACTTATTTCAGTCTTATTTCTCAAATACCAATAAGTGCTTAATGACCCAAATAAACACTAATTTTTAAACGCTCCCAAACATGGCCTAAGAATAACTTAAGTCGCAATACATGAAAATGGTGGTAGGGGTATTGGTCAATGTGAATGTTTTGTCTTGGAAAATAAAACAGTCATTGTCCTCAAAAGGCAGATGTATTTTTATTGGGCCTCATAGACTCTTGTACATTAGGTTTGAAAGAATCAAAGAATCACGATGAGTGATCACACTAATTAATAGAAGGCTATAAATGCTACCTGATAGCTTGAATGATGATTGTTATCCACCACTAAAACAACACTCTCAAACGAAGTGAAGTCAACTCATTATAGAGGTTAAGCCATAACCTGGCCTAGGGATGTGTCCATCCAGAGTCCAGACCAATAAACCATATGAACCAGTATGACTCAAAATGGCCTCTTTGCAAGTTGGGCTGGTTCGAGCTGCACTAATATTGGGTGCCCATTGACCGAAAACCTCTATTGAAGTCATAGGACATATTTGGGCTGTGAGTATCCGTCCTCAATCTTAGGCCTAGCCCAAGCCCATTTATCAACTTATGTTGGTTATGGTCTTATGGAGTATTATGGAGTAGGAAAAAACACCTGACCAAGTTCAGCCCATATAATTCTATCAAAAAAAGTCAGGCCCATATATATGTTTTGAAATCTAACTTCAGTAGTGCCTTGCAGCATAAATCAGAGCTTGGGGAGGGAACTTACATTTTCTGGTAGATTGAATTTTTGGACTAGTGAACTTTTTTGCTTCTGCAAGGTTCTAATGTGCATAGGAAATTAAATCAAACAGCTCTTAGGGTAGCCTCTCCCAAGAGGCAGAGGTGTTTTGGATATACTCGGGATGGGTGTATAAGAGTTCATATCTGCTGTGATCATGGTCGCAGCACTCTCTTGCAATCCACCATTGAAACACAGACATACAAGCAGTTTATGTCATGTCTTTGACTTTTTAGGCTTTTTTAAGCATGTCATGAATTAATTTTCCTTGCAATCCACCAATAAAATACAGACATGGCAATCATAAGGAAGGTGCTGCAACCTCGGTAGCAGCAGATATGCTCTGAGTGGCTTTTGGTTGTACGCTTTATATTTTGATGGTGAAGATGTTTCTTGGTAATGGTTATTTCCCTACCCCAGAAAAAACTTGAGATTTCACTGTTTGGAATAATGTTTTCAAACCGTCGTTGATCCGAACGGTCACTGTTTGGACTATATATCGTTCAAGCGATTGGTTCCGTTTTATCTCAAACCCAGTCTCTGGTCAAAAACCATTGATTTAGTCAACGAATCATTGATCCAGATGGTTAGAACATTGAATCGTTCAACCTGAAGAATGGTTTGCGGTTTATTACCTTGTAACAACAAAATGAAAAGTGATGGAGCGCAATCCGGCCGGTCTTAGCTGTCAACGAATTCGCCTCTGAGCTGGAGCGACGGGGAGCCTGAAATGGAAAAGATGAGGGAACTCCGGGGGGAACCTGGTGAGATAACTCCGAAGCTCAAGTTAGTAATCTCTCAAAGGCAAAGTATAGACCAGATGACGCAAAGTTCACATACCTTGTTGTTGGGGGTAGGGGGCCTTTTATAATCACTTCGCACACTCGCTCCGAAGCCCTTGTCAGGTCGGGTATGATTACCCTTGCATCTGTCAGTTCAGGTGTCGTCCTTTCTGCTAGGAAAGAACTGTCACTGCCTTTTGTCGGAGCCATCTCTATAACTGGAGATGGCGGTGGCAGGTGGCCGTTTGGAGTGCAGCCGTCAAGCGTCAGATCCCAAGTCAACCGGGTGCGTCACCCTTAGGTACGGACTTCCTCGGTGTCAGGCATAGTACGGTTTGTTTGGTTTTGGTGCCCCGAGGGCGATGTGGTGGAGTGGTGAGCGAGGCGAAGTCTTGAGCTCGGAGATATGTTCTGTTCTGCTAAGGTAGGCCAATTCGGTGAGGTGTGTCCTGAACTGCTTCAAGGCCGGCCAGTTCGATGAGGTGTGTTCCGAACTGCTTCAAGGCAGGCTAGTTCGTGAGGTGTGTCGAACTGCTTCAAGGCAGGCCAGTTCGGTGAGGTGTGTCCCAAACTGCTTCAAGGCAGGCCAGTTCAATGAGGTGTGTCCCGAACTGTTACATGCAGGCCAGTTTGGATTACTGTCTGGTTTGGGGCCAAGGGTGAGTTCGGGCCCCTAGTAGGGAGTTCGGACCGCTGGTTTCTCCCCTTGGTGCTCGCGTTTTAGGCATGTTTTTGTGCCGAGTTGTTGCCTTTGCCACGTGTTGCATAACTGTGAGGTCGGGCCAAATCTTCCTTCATCAAAAAGGGAAGAAGATATCAGAGATCTGAAATCTCTCATATTTGAGATCTATTAAGAGAGATGTGTGAGATAGTGAGAGAGATCTCACATTTAGAGATTTGGGAGAGAAGTTTAGAGTCTTTAGACTCTAGATGACAGGTCTGCGAGAAAGAGAGAGAGAGAAAGAGACAGACAGACAGACAGACATCTGAACAAAGAAATCTCATATCTACTCCCGCTTTTCACCATCGCCGTCACTACTGTAAGTCACCACCACCATCGCCGCCTTGAAGCCCTCCTCCTCCTTCTTCTAAACTCTTTCAGCCAACAACTTCTCAAATACCTCTCATTCCATCTTTATTCTCTTTTAATTTATATGCATCTTACCCCAATATTTCAATCTAATGGGTAAAATGACATATCACTGTTAAAATACTCAAATCATCTGAACCGTTTGACGTGAATAGTCAAACTGTTGATCAGAAAACCGGTGCCTAGAGCGGTTCCATTTCTAGGTCAGTTTTTAAAATCTTGGTTTGGAATGTTCTTACTTTTCATGTCCTTTTCTAGCCTTACTAAAATAAGGATTTTTCTTAATTGCCCCAAAATGTAGCTCCATGAAAATTTCATAACCATGATGAAGATGAAGAAAAAAAAAAGAAAGAAAAGATAAGAATGGTAAAGAAACGAAATAAGGATTTTCCAAAAACAAAAGTAGTAAATCTTTAGAGAATCATTATCTGCCAATTGATAATTTCCATTTCATAAGGGACCCATTTAATAGTTTCTCCCAATCTAAATCTTTAGAGAATCATTATCTGTCATTTGATAATTTCCATTTCATAAGGGACCCATTTAATAGTTTCTCCCAATCTAAACCTATTGTGTCATATTTATTTAGTGGAGCAATAATTAAGATGAAAGAATTCTGCTGCAAGTCGAAGAGTCTACAAAGATTAGATTAGAAGTAGACCAAAAACCACCTGGGTTAAAGTAGCCGACCCCATATAATTGGGATAAGGCTTGGATGATGAAAATGGGATTAAGATGAAAAGATGATTTGGTCAACCTCCTATTCGAATTTGGATTAGTTGAACAGTTTAGTTGTTCATCGGACTGTGTAACCAATGATGAGTTTTCATGTCATTAATAAATTTGTGGGCCCTATTTTAAAGATACGGGATTCATGTATTTAAATACTGATATGAAAATTTATTATTAATTTCAAAGCCCATTGAACAACTAAAACATTCAATTAAACCTTGTTATTCCAATTCAACTTTTACAGAATTTAATTTTCTTACTTTGGCAAGTGAATAGTCAAAATGGTCTATACCATACCTACAGAACGCCACCGTAAATGTAGACTGTTTCAATCCATACAATTTGCCAATGGTTCAAAATAACTATAGAATGTAATGTAGTGTGGATTAATCCATGTCACAAGGATTAATGTGGTCCATACCCACCAATTTCTCATTTATACTACAAAATAACTCTGAATTTGTAAAATACTGATTGTATTTGAAATTGCAGCTGAGTGAAGAAGCTCAGTACAGGCACGAGCTACCCCTGGTTGGCTAACGCAGCTCTTTCCGTTTCAAAGGCTCGTTTGATCTTAACAAGCTTACGGGATCCTTGCTGTTATTTGTATAGAGATTAGTGGGGCGTCCTATTTTGTCATTTGTCCAGGTTAAAAAAAAAAAATCTAAAAATCCTAAAAGAGAAAAATAAATTGCAAAAGGATTTGATGCGATCCGACCCAATCAATCAATCATTTTACAGCTCTTATAATGATATGGATCTTTTCCGTTACCAATAGAGAAATATTATTAAATCGATCGACCTGTGCTGTACTTGGGAACGGATGCGAGTGAGAAATATTATAATGATATGGATCTATATTGTACAGTTCGGCTTCCATCAGGGCAAGGCAAACCTGTGCCCATGGATTAAATTAATTAATATAATTAAGGGCTAATTCTCTGTGCCATCATGATTCATTCCCAGTTCTCCATGCATGAGGAATTCCAAGCGTTGCCACGCGGGGTCTAAATTTGAGCGTCGCCAGCCATGGAATCATCATTCATATTTATATGTCAACTGAAGACTAGACGTCGCTTATGACCTTATGAGAGGAGAGGCAAGGCACCGATTCATTCGGTAATAAATACCTCTGCAGCCGTTTCGACCAGGTAGAGCGAAGAAGAAACTCAAGAAAATATGGACCGAGCAAGGGGAGCAGAGCTGGTATCTGTGAATTCTCGGAGACGAAGGGAATGGGCGAGAGTGTTGCCACCATAGATCGACTCAGCAGTTTGCCTGATCAAGTGCTTCAAAATATCTTGTCCTTTCTGAGGACCCAACATGCCGTTAGAACCTCCGTCTTGTCGACAAGGTGGAGGTATCTCTGGACTTCCGTCCCGGCCTTGACTTCGACGACTCGCAGTTCTCATCATTGGATAGCTTTCAGCAATTTGTGGAAACGGTATTGATTATCCGTGACACCTCCGATCTCCTTCGCTTCTCATGCAAAACTCTCATGAACTGCCCAAGTCGTTTGGAAATGTATATCTGTTACGCTGCTCAAAGAAATGTAAAAGAGGTTGAGCTTGATTTTAGTCGACATTTCGAGAAACAAAACCGTCGTAAGCAGTTTAAAATTCCACGGTTGTTCCTCGAATGTGCATCACTAAGGAGCCTTATACTGATTTCAAACTGGAGATATTCTAAATTCAAATTTAGTGCAACTATGAACTTCTCAAGACTCAAAAAACTGAGTCTTTGTGGTGTTGAAATTTCACAGGAAGAAGACTTCTCCGGCTGTCCGGTACCGGAAATTTTGATATTAGAAGAGTGCAGATTTATGCCCAAAAATGTTAGTAGTATTTCTTATTCAATAAAATTGTGTTAGAGAATAAAACCTATTCAAGACCTCACTTAACAGCTTAAGCTTTTAGGTTGAGTGTTTCTTTAGAGCCACTTTGATCAAGTGGACTGGTGTTCGATTCTCGTTATCCCATTATAATTAATTAAGTTTCAGCACAAGGTCTGGGTGGGTCTTTGCTTCTTAACAGTTTAAGCTTTTAGGTTGAGTGCTTCTTTGAGAAGGTGGATATTTGAATGGTTTTCTTGTTTGATGAATGACAAAAGTGCAAAAAAACTAATGGAAATGCTCTGCAAGGATGTCACATTATCTATTAGAAATCCTTAAGGCTATGTTTGGTTTGAAGGAAAAGGTAGGTTTATATATGGCAACACTCATCTTAGCTACTCCTACAGAATGTCTCGTATGGCTAATTGACAATCTAACAATTACTTCAATTAAGAAGCATTTCGCTCTGTTCTGCTTAATACAAGTTCTGTTTATACATAGTTTGTTATTAGTCCTGACAGTAAGTAGAGCAACTCTCAACTGACGATCTCTTTTACCTTCATGAGAACACACTTTTATAGCTTCAAACTGCCGCAATTTATACCTTGGTACAGATTTTGTTTTTGAACCCTGGTAGAGATTATTTAGAGATAAATTGAGTACACACATTTATATCTCCTCCATCATACTTAATGAGAACACAATAAGTCATATCAAGTTTCATATTTTCCTCAGACTGATATTTGTTTGTTTCTATGCTTTTATGTCAAGGTTCTCTCAACTGTTCTTAAATTAGAACTTGAGCCTTCTCCATTTTGTAAGTTGAAACATTTGAGGTTGAGATCACAGAATGGACAAACCGATATAAACTTGTCATACAAAGCCATAAGCTATTTACTCGAGAGTTCTCCCAATTGTAAAACTGTCACGCTGGAATTTCCCAAGAAATAAGATACGTACTTACCAGCAGCTCCTTTCATCTGTTAATCATTCTGTGCCTTTCTCTAAATGCTCCAACTCAAGTAAATTTATTGGTTTTTAGTATGTGGTCATTATATCTGGTGTGGTGTATGTAATTCCAAATTTTTGCATGACAGAGGTGAGCATAAAGTATTTAGTGATGGTTTGCAACATCCAGAGCAAAGCTTCAGTGAGTTAATCAAAGGACTGACGATTGAAGCAAAGTTATGACTATATTTTGAAAAACAGTGTAGTCCCAGAGAAGACATAGCAGGAGGTCATGTTCAAAAATAGAAAGGTGCTGAATTAGCAGTCTAGGGTTTTTTTTTTTTTTTTTGAATTTCACACATTAAAAACTTGGTTTAAGAAAGACCTAGATTGCAAATTTTGAACTTATCTTTAGAAGATTATCTAAAACTGCTAAATTTTTTCTGTTTTTTCCTATTTTCTCATGTCTTTTCAATCAATCCTTTATGATTATTTACCATATATTGAGTGAGGATATGAGGTCAATCTCGGAATCGACATTGTTGCATAAACACAGACATGGATATCAGGATCAAGCATAGGTCTGGGAGTTTGACTTTGCAGGACTTAACAAGGACTCACAGAACAGAAGCATCCATGGACAAGTATAAATTATTTGATATATTGTTGAATTTTAACATTGTAATCCTTTGGCTCTGTTTATTTTCCGTGCATATTCATTTGCACTAAGAAATTAGTGAGAGTGCAAATATTCTGATTCATATTCTGGTGGTATTTAACCCTCCCTGCATGCAGCACAAGTTTTCTGGCGTGATGAAATCATCTTCTATTTTGCCTTACTGTGTAAAAACAATTCAGCTTCAGCATTCGCACTGGGCAAGAGCATAGTCTATTTATGGCAGAGAGATATAATAATAAGAAGTCAGCGCTATTTAATCAATGGGTTGCGGGCGCCATTCCAAATTCCAAATCGTGTAAGAGAAAGCAAGTTAAAATTGTTGTGATGAAAATGAAAGAAAATTTAAAAGCTAGCTTACTTGGGCGATGGCAAGCGATGCACTCAGCGAACTGATAAACCGAAGCCACAGCCATCTTGTTTTCTATAACCAGGAATAAAACGGTTAAGAAGGTTGAGCAAAGATCGGATAGAGTAAGCACATTATGTAATCAGGTCTATAACAATTCCAGTACTAATGAATGATTTTTATGCTTCTGATTGCCAAAGGAACAGCATAGGCTGTTGGCCCCACACAGGGTGAACACATTGATTAAGTGCATACCCATCTTGCTGACATCAGTCCCAAAAGTCGTAGATTTCAGAGGACGGGTCAACACAATGACCATGTGATTGACAAAACGGTCAAACTGTCGACTCGAACCCAATGGCCATAATGGTTCTGTTCCGGGTCATTTTTTAAAATGTTGGTATAGATCATTCGTAAATGTATATGAGATACATGGAATCAAAAAGTGTGGTGTGGACTAATCTACACCACGCCTACAAAACGTCATTATGAGTGTGGACTATTATAGTCTATATAATTTGTCCATAGTTCATAACAACTACGGACTATGGTGTAGTGTGGATTGATCCCTGCCACAGGGTGTGATGTGGACCAGTCCACACCAAGGTTCAAAATATCACAACGTATTAGGCCGTAGCGATCAATATGTATCATTCTGATAAGAACCCGATATGCTTATATCGGCCAATACGGGCCCGAAACAGTCCAATATATCATTAAATTTGTTAATCCATATTTAATACCGAATATCTCATTAATGTCATTTATTTAAGTTTAATTTCTCTTTCATTAATTAGTCAATTACTCCAAGGCAAATTTAAATTTGAATTTGAATTTTAGTGCCTAATTCAAATTCTCCCATTAATTCCTTTAATTAATGATCCCCTCTCATTAATTTCATTTTGTTAGTGCAAAACTTCAAATTTTAGAATTAATAAGATTTAAACCTTAGTTACTTGTTTTTAATAAACATAAGCTCGCCAATGAGCCATACATATTTGTTTGCTATGGTTATATATAATTTTTATTTTAAATAAATTTTCACTTTTCTTAATGAGTGAAGTGTTTATTAATAAATATTAGAATTAATTATTAAAATTTATATACTAATAAATATTAAGATTAATTATATTGGTTTTTGAAAATTGACATTCGTATTTTTTGTTTATTTTTCATTTTAGTTATTTCATCATTTTTAAACGGTTACTAATTGTGTCCTGATATGTCATACTTTATATAAACCCCTAAATTATAGTTTTTTACATTTAAATGACTTATTTATAATCATATAGAATCTGTAAATATAGTTAGTAATATATTTTTTAGGATTTATTTGTATTTTCTACCATATTTATGCATATCTTAATTTTTCGTCCATATCTATACGTATCCAAAGCGTACCTCGATACGCCTCTTAAAATTGCCTTTCGGATACACCTTGCGTTTCAAATACTTTGACCCTTGGTCCACGCCTACCAATTTTTCATCCACACTATAGAATACCATCCCTTGAGTTTATAAGGCTTAATTTGGTTTGTAGGATGGGGATGAGAAAAAGGAAATATTCCAAAAATATTCTCTTTTCTCATATTTGTCTTGAGGGAAAGAGGGCGATGGGGTGAGAAAAAGGTAGGATGTGAGATCCCAAAATCGAAGATTCGAGATTGGACCAAAACCGTGTGACATTGGTAGAAAAACTCGAGAAAACTCAAGATCATCTTTATCCTCATCGCTACGGTTAATCGCCACTACTAGTAATCGCCACCACAGCTGCCAGTAATCGTTGCTACCCTTCTACCTTCTGTCGCCACCATCGTTGCTGGTAAAGCATCTGCCGCTATTGGTTTCATCTTCATCCTCCCTCATGCATATGCTGGTAATCGTCGCTGCCGGTAATAAATCTATTGCTGCTAGTTTTGTCCTCTACCTTCTGCCCTTCTACCTTTACTAGATCTGCCGCTACTGGTTTCGTCTTTTACCTTGTGCCCTTCTACCTTTACTAGATCTACCGCTGCCAGTAACAGATCTGCCACTGTTGGTAACACCGTTGATGACGACGGTAGGCATTCACCGGCAATGAGGCAGATTGATCTCTGCGGATTGAACCTCCGAGATCTCTGTTTTGTCATGGATAGTTTTTCACTATTTTTCCACGTAAAATCACACACTGAAAAATTAAACTTTTACGCTTTCCCATCCCACCCAAATCTTCTCACAAACCAAACTTAGCCCGAATGACCGCTTAAATTTGAAATTGCAGCTGAATGAAGAGGCTAAATACAGGCACGTTAGCAAATGCAGCTCTTTCCCTTTCAAAGGCTCGTTTGATATTAACAACCTTACGGGATCCTAGCTGTTTATTTGTATAGAGATTAGTGGGACGTGATATGTCTTGTCACTTGAATAGACCAAAAAAAAAAAGAAGTCTAAAAAACCCAAAAAAAGGATTTGATTCGATCCGACCCAATCAACCAATCATTTTACAGCCCTTGTAATGATATCGATCTGTTCCGTTACCAATGGAGAAATATTATTTAACCGATCGAACTGTACAGTTCGGCTTCCATCAGGGCAAGGCAAACCTGTGCCAATGGATTAAATTAATTAATATAATTAACTCTCTGTGCCATCATGATTCATTTCCACTTCTCCACGCATGAGGAATTCCAAGCGTTGCCGCGCGAGGACTAAATTTGAGCGTCGCCAGCCGTGGACTCATCATTCATATATATGTCAACTGAAGACGAGACGTCGCTTATGAGACGAGAGCCAAAGCACTGATTCATTCGGTAATAAACACCTCTGCAGCCGTTTCGACTAGATAGAGCGAAGAAGAAACTCAAGAAAAATATGGCTCGAGCAAGGGGAGTGAATTCTCAGAGCCGAAGGGAAGTGGGAAGGAGTGTTGCCACCATAGATCGACTCAGCAGTTTAACTGATCAAGTGATTCAAAATATCTTGTCCTTTCTGAGGACCCAACATGCCGTTAGAACCTCCGTCTTGTCGACAAGGTGGAGGTATCTCTGGACTTCCGTCCCCAGCCTTGACTTCGACGACTCCCAGTTCTCATCCTTGCGTAGCTTTCAGCAATTTGTGGAAATGGTATCGATATTCCGTGACAACTCCGATCTCCAGAAGTTTCGCTTCTCATGCAAAACTCGTAACTGCCCAAGTCGTTAGGAAATGTATCTCTGTTATGCTGTTCAAAGAAATGTACAAGAGGTTGAGGTTGATTTTAGTCGGCATTCCGAGAACACAAGCCATCTTAAGGAGTTTAAAATTCCACGGTTGTTCCTCGAATGAGCATCACTAAGGAGCCTTGTACTGATTTCAAACTCCAATTCTAAATTCATATTGAGTACAGGTATGAGCTTCTCAAGACTTAAAAAAATGAGTCTCTGTGGTGTTGAAATTTCACAGGAAGAAGACTTCTCCGGCTGTCCGGTACTGGAAATTTTGGAATTAAAAAATAGCAGATTTATGCCCCAAAATGATTGTAGTATTTCTTCACCTCAGCTTAAAGACTTGTCAATAGAATTGATTTCACCGCCATCTGGTAACTTCCATATTTCTGCACCACAGCTCATATCCTTGAAGATAAGAAGTATAAAGCCTGTTCACGTATCTCTGGGAAACTCTTGTTCTATAGATAAAGTAGATATTGAATGGTTTACAAGTTTGAAGAATTACACAACAAGTGCCAAAGAACTAATGGGAATACTTAGAGGGTTTCAAACTGCCAAGGATGTCACATTAGCTATCGGAATCCTTGAGGTATATATATGGCAACATTCATCTGAGCTACTCCTACAGAATGTCGTCTCGTATGGCTAATTGACTATCTAACAATTACTTCAATTCAGAAGCATTTCGCTCTGTTCTGCTTCTTAATACAAATTCTGTTTATTCATAGTTTGTTATTAGTCTTGACAGTAAGTAGAGCAACTGTTAACTGACGTTCTCTTTTAATTACCTTCATGAGAACCTATCTATTAGTTTGTCTCTGAAAGTGATTCTCATAAAAATTTCACTAATCTGTATTTCAATTAGAGATTCTATAAGGAGTTTATTAGTTCTACAAGTAGAGCGACAAATGCAAATTAAACCAGATGAGTTTTTGAACCCTGGTAGAGATTTTGTTTTCTGCCATGCCGCATTTTATAACTTGGTAGAGATTATATATTTAGAGATAAATTGAGAACACACTTTTATATCTCCTCCATCATACAGTCATACTTGATGAGAACACAATAAGTCATATCAAGTTTCAAATTTTCCTCATCAGACTGATATTTGTTTGTTTCCATGCTTTTTTATGTCAAGGTTCTCTCAACTGTGCCTAAATTAGAACTTGAGCCTTCTCCATTTTGTAAGTTGAAACATTTGAGGTTGAGACGACGGTATGGACAAACCGATATAAACTTGTCATACAAAGCCATAAGCTATTTACTCAAGAGTTCTCCCAATTTCCAAACTATCACGGTGGAACTTCACAAGAAATAAGGTACGTACTTACCAGCAGTTCCTTTCATCTGTTAATCATTTTGTGCCTCTCTCTAAATGCTCCAACTCAAGGAGATTTATTGGTTTTTAGTATGTGGTCGTTATATCTGGTGTGGTGTATGTAATTCAAGACCTGTACTCAGCAAAGCTCCAGTATGTCAATCATGGGACAATTGAAGCAAAGTTATGACTATATTTTGAAGAACAATATAGACCTCGAGAAGACAATTAGCAGGAGGTCACATTCAAGAATAGAAAGGTGCTGAATTAGCGGTCTAGGGTTTTTTGAATTTCATACATTAAAAACTTGGTTGAACAAAGACTTAGATTGCAATTTTTTAACTTATTTTAAGAAGATTATCTAAAACTGCTACATTTTTCCGTTTTTTCCCATTCTCTCATGTCTTTTCAATCAATCCTTTATGATTATTCACTATATATTGAGTGAGAATATGAGGTCAATCTCGGAATCAACATTGTTGCATAGACACAGACATGGATATCAGAATCAAGCATAGGTCTAGGAGTTTGACTTTGCAGGACTTAACAAGGACTCACAGAACAGAAGCATCCATGGACAAGTATAAATTATTTGATATATTGTTGAATTTTAACATTGTAATCCTTGGGCTCTGTTTGTTTGCAGTGCGTATTCGTTTGAACTAAGAAATTAATGAGAGTGCAAATGAGAATAATGCATATTCTGATTCATAGTTGTTTTAGGTTTTACTTTGCTTCAATTTTTTCTTTACTTCATTTGAAATGCAAACAAATAAAACAAAATTAAATCTGAAACAAAAATAAATCAGAATCTCCTCTGAACTCATTTGCACTCTCATTCTTTTGCACCAATGCAAATTAAATTGCTCTGTAAACCAAGGTATGGGTAAACTTTAGCTTACCTTTTGTTATAGTTCACATTTAGGATGAAGTAATCTCATTGAACCAGTAACAATTTTACCAGTACAAATTTGCATGCATTTGATTTATTGTTTGTTATTGTCCATTGGAGTCAATGCTACTCCGGCTGCGTTTGGAAACGATGCAATTAAGTGTGAATACAAAACGGTTGATATAAATTACAAAATTAGGTTAGCTGTAATGGATATGTTTTTTTTTTTTATTAAAAGCCCATTTTAATGCAAATTTACTTTTTTTTTTTATGGATGTACTTTTACATCTTATTATCTATGTAAATATACATTGGTCTGTCATATGTCAATGCATAAAGGTAATGTTGCCAAATACAAGAAAAAGTGAACAAGAGTGCAAATTTATCCTAAATTGAGATTTACACTTCATTTACATTGTTTCCAAATGCAGTATCCAGAAAGAAAAGGAATTCACTTGTGAAACAGGTAAATCCAACACATCACATACAGGATGACTAACAGAGCCCACCAGCTGGTTGACAAAATCTTCTTCTGGTTGTAGCAGGAGATCACATCTGTGCCCCCACAAACGCCTCACATGCACATCTCCAGCCTACATGAAAAACATCTCCCGAAGTTGTCGCCCTCTCCAGCACACCTTGGTTGGGGGATGGGCTCTCCCGATTGTGTAGTACTTCAGAAGATATTAGAAAATAAAAATGCAGGTGGAGCCCGTGACCATGAACCTAAGTGGGACCCGGGTATCCTTTCCTGCACCTGGGTTGGGGGATGGGCTCCCCCTGGTTGTGTAGCCCTTAAGAAGATATTGAAAAATAAAATAAAAAACAGGTGAAGCCCACAGGGCTGATTAAGTGGCTAGTGAGACCATGAACCTAAGTGGGACCATTAGTAAAACCTTCAGGTGTAGTCACAGATGGGACCATTTGAATTGGGCAGGTGGGCCCGTGTATAGGACTCCCATATCCGACACTAAGGCTGTGTTTGGTTTGAAGGAAGAGGTAAGGAATAAAGGAAAAGGTAGGTACTTAGTACTTACAGCTTACAACTTTCCCCACCTCTTCCCTCAAACAAAAATGCACCCTAAGTGAACCTTTTAAGTAAAAGCTTAGAAAATAAGATCCATTTTTCAATTCCAAACCCAAATTGGACTGTTTATATCAATGCGAGGTTCAGCCCATATGTTCACGTCCAACTTATTTATTATGTCCCATGCCTAAGTCACTCCCAATCCAGTACGTTTGGATTAAAAGGATTTTCTCTGAGTCCGTTAAGATTTTGGCTCGTCATGGGTTGCTGAATTGTATGAAACTTGCAACCTATTCAAACTGTTAATATACTTAATTTAATATGTTGATACAAGCCCCCATCATTCAAAACAATCATCAGAACAAAAAATTAACCATAAATACCAGATCCAGAACTGAGCAAAACTGAAGATCTCGATATTTACAAAGAATCGATGCATGTGATGGCAGAAGAAGTGTTGTCTACCTCATTAATGGATGGTTGTAATGCAGAATATCCGGTTTCATGTTTTGGTCCTTCTGGATGGATCAGAAAAAGAGGGAGAGATTCTATGGCAGAAACAAGAAACCCGGGATCATTAGTATGTACTAGTTTGGTTGCAGGGAGCCAACGGCGTCAGCTTGAATGCATTGGACAGATCTCGCATGGTGTAGGAAAGCTCTGAGTTTTTCAAAATAGAGGAAAGGGTTGGAAGAAAACTCGCCAGATGTGTCTCTGTTTTTTCACCACTTTCATTTTTTATTTTTAAAGAAATAATACTTTTATGGATAAATTTCTTAAACTATCCTTATGGTTTAGTTAATTGACTAATTCTACCCTTATTGTTTATATATTGACAAATTTTATGGTAAATTTCCTATGTTTTCTGATAATTGTCTAAAACATTTTCCATCCTTAACTTTCTGTCATATTCTCCCATGTAATTGATACTTTTTTCAAAATTTCCGATTATACCTTTTCGGCCTTTTACCATTTTTGTAGCAATTTTTGGGAGAAAGTCCCCCTACCCTGAGTTAATGACACTCTTCATCTCTCCCTCTATTTCTATCCCTCTCTACAACTACTTATGAGTTTGTTTTCTGTTCCCAAATCGTTGAAAACTATAATCTTTTTGGTGGGAAAGATGTGGGAAAAGGTGAACAATTACATCCTCAGCTCTGAACGCCAAAATGGACAAGAAGAAACATGTCTTTCGCTCTTCTAGAGCAGGCTTGCAGTTCCCTGTTGGCTGTATCCATCGTTTCCTGAAGTCCAGGCCGGGTTGCAACTAATGGAAGAGTAGGGGCAACAATCTTGGAGTATCTTACTACAGAAGTCTTGGAATTGGAACTGGCAGGCAATGCCAGCAAGGATCTGAAGGTTAAACGTGTTACACCAAGGCATTTGTAGTTTGCAATTTGAGGGGGTGAAGAATTTGATATACTGATCAAAGGAACTATAGTTGGTGGAGGTGTGATTCCTCACATCCACAAGTCTCTGATCAAAACATCCTCCAAAGACTATACATTTGCAAATTGGCTGAACTCCTTTTCTGCTATTGAGGCTTTTCAATCCTGGGAACCATTTACGACTGACCCTCCCATGTATAAGTGTAATACGAGCTGTACCTCCCAATTAGATATAAACATGTTAACCATCCTTTGTACACGAGCTCAGAGCTTACAATCACAATAGCTCCATACATCAACTATAACACCACCTTTTTAGCCTCGTCCAATGATTAGAATCAGACAGTGTGATCTGCAGTTGCAGCTGATGATTCTGTATACCTCCCAATCAGTATTGGAACTGATGATTCGGAAGTTTTATAAATGGATTAGAAACAAGATCGGTTGACAGGGCAGCAAAGGAGGAAGAGGACGAGGAGGCAGCAAGGATTTCTGATGGCGATATTGGTTGAGGAAAACTTGTTCCTAGCTCCTTTTGGCAAAGAATCCAACGTGACTGACCCAAAATCAATAGCCCTCTTCAGCTCCTTCAAACTCTCTGCATCTCTCCAGTACATTATGGGTAACTATAAATATAAAGAAAAATAGAGCTGATATAGGGTAACAAAGGCCACCCATCCCACTACACTTTTATTTATGGGATATAAGATTGCTTGTGAAGATGACTTCTTGCCTAATAAACCTTGAGGTGGTATATGGCCTTGGGAATTAACTCTCTCATAGAAGGATATATTGAGTTGTGAGTAGATCTGTTCATGGGTCGGGCCGGGCCGGGCCGAGCTCAGGCAAGGCTCGGGCCAGGCTTTCACTTGTCACTAATGAAAATATACTAGGCCCGAGCCCGAGCCCGAGCCCGAGCCCGGCCCGACCAACGGGCCTATAACTTGGGCCCGAGCCTGGCCCTGGTAAAAAGGCCGAAACCCGAGCCCGAGCCCGAAGCCCTACCTAATTGAAAGAAAAACAATTTTCCCTATTCAAATTAGAATTAAAATTTCAGATAGTATTTTTTTTCCATTTAAATGAACAATGGGCTTACAAGATGGTATTTTTCCCTTTCTTTTATATTTTAAAACACAATTTTACATTCTTAAATAAAAAAAAAATTATTCAAATGGACATAATCACATAACTAATTTTAAGTTTAATATTAGGTCGGGCCGGGCTATTTTGACAAAACCCAAGCCCGACTCGAATTTATTGTGGGCCCGGTGTTTTGGCCTGAATTTAAGTCCGCGGGCCTATAAGCATGTTCAAGCCCATCCGGGGGTTGGGTCGGGCCAGGCCGGCCCATGAACAGGTCTAGTTGCCACAGCACGAGCTGTCCCCCAGCCCGGAATAGAGTATGTTCAATGGCAGCGATTCCATTCAAATTCAAGGACACGATTCCATTTTCTGCTTTGATGCATGTAGCCAACGTAGCTGCAGCGAAGATTCCGCCAGTTGATGTTGTCAAACTACAGTAAACTGAAGCTTGAAAATTTAAAAGAAAATAATGGGTAAAATAGTCTTTCTTCTTTCTATTTCCATTAACGGACGTTAATGGTAAGGAGGATTTAGTCAATTATCAGAAAACTTAAGGGTACCCTAAGACAATATATAAACAGTGAGGATAGAATTAGTTAATTAACTAATTCATAACGGTAGTTTAAAAAATTTGTCCTACTTTTATTTTAGTTGAAGGTTTCATTGTTTCGTTCAGTTGCAAGTTTCATACAACTAAGCAACCCTTGCGTGTCAAAATATTACCGGACTTAAATAGAAAATCCCTTCGAGTCCAAACGGACTGGATACGGATTCGGCCTAAGTTGGTCTAACCCAGCCCATGGAAAATGAAACACATAAGAACACAAACAGCGGTCTAATCACCAAATTTGAAGTCTAAAAATCCGCATTATAGCAAATTCGCACAGAAATTTTTTTTTGCTCCGTCCTTCAAGTATGTACTTCCCAGCTTTTACGGTGGATGATTCGGTCAGACCACTTGTTGAAAATTTTTTAATGTTAAATGAGGTGGCTTGAACATTCACTGTAAAAATTTTTGAATGTTAAATCCAAATCTACTCTAATACGTACACAACCTCCGCACCCTCTTGGGACTTGGGAGTAGCCGAGTAGGTACCTGCTAACTCGCAGGTTGTATTCATTTAATTTGGGCCTTTGGTGAATTGGATAATCCAATAAAAGAAAATTTAATGGTTTGGGTGGGTTGGATCATGGTTATCCAACAAAAAAACCCATTAGCCTCTTCTTATAGTTAAGCATCAATAATGAAGGTCTTCAAACTTTTGCTGGAGATTAAGTTTTGATCAAAGAAGCCCAATGTCTCTTCCCTGAATAACCATTGCCAGAGAAAGGTCTGCTTGAAGCTGCAGAAAAGTACTGTCTCCCAATTAAGCAATATCACTCTGTTGTCAACTCCAGTAAAGCCTCAAAGACGCAAGCTAGGCTACTATATGTGAAACGCCTGGATTTATCTCTCAATTCTCAAACGCCGTTGGTATATGATCTTCAGTAACCCAAGTGAAGGTCAGCAAACACCTGGCGAAGCTTTGTAAGATATCAACTGGTTTGCTATTTCTGTTAGATCTCATTGACTCAAATCCACTTCTTCCTTCTACAAAACAGGTTTGATCTGACATAATTTCAATAAATATGATCTAGCTGTGAATTGCTTCAAGAAGGCCACCGATCTAGAATTTAAGGTCAAGATAAATGAAACTTTTGATAGTGGAGAACGAAAGCTTCTCTTAGATCTGAAGAAAGTAAAGTCATGCTCTCCATGGGAAGTTTTTTTTTTTTTTTTTTTTAATTTATGTATACATACATATTTAAATATTCACAACAAATTAAACTGAATAGATCGCAAGGATCTTATAATTTTTTTGTTAATATATATATTATTATATGATGTTTTTTTTTAATCATTGTGACGATGATGATGATGATAAATAAAAAATGATGAGTCCAAGATTAAGCCAATACAAGACGTTAAGAACCTCCAAGCCAAACCTTTTACGCAACAATCTCAACAGCAGTGGACCGGGACAGTTGGTTAGATTTCGGTACCGGTGTGTCCATCCAGACCAATAAACCATATGAACCAGTAAAACCCAAAATGGCCTCTTTGTGCAGGAGTCTGCGGTTTTTGTGCAGGATCCCCCCGGGTGGGTCCAAGAATTGGCCAACGCAAACTCTAATAGACCTTAAAAGTTTTTTGGTTGTACACTGTTTTTGCGATATTTGAATTCAATCTTGCTTACTTTTATAAAAAAAAAATGGCCTCTTTCCAAGTTGGGCTGGTCCGAGCTGCACTAGGGTTGGATACCCATTGGCCGAAAACCTCTACTGAAGTCATAGGACAAATTTGGGCTGTGAGTATCCGTCCTCAATCTTAGGCCTAGCCCAAGCCCATTTATCAACTTATGTTGGTTTTGGTCTTATGGACTAGGAAAAAACACCTGACCAAGTTCTCTATTAAAAAAGTCCGGCCCATATATATGTTTTGAAATCTAACTTCAGTAGTGCCTTGCAGCATAAATCAAAGCTTGGGGATTGGAACTTACATTTTCTGGTAGATTGAATTTTGGGACACTTGTGAACTTTTTTGTTTCTGCAATGTTCTAGTGTGTTTAGGAAATTAAATCAAACAGCTCTTAGGGTAGTCTCTCCCAAGAGGCAAGGGTGGGTGTATAAGAGTTCACATATGCTGTGATCAGGTCGCAGCACTCTCTTGCAATCCACCAATGAAACACAGACATACAAGCAGTTTATGTCATGTCTTGGCTTTTTTGTTTTTGTTTTTTTTTAAGCATGTCATGTCTTGAATTAATATTCCTTGCAACCCACCAATAAAATACAGACATAGCAGCAATAGAAATAAAAAAGCAGTTCTTGTCACGTCTAGACCTATTCATGGGCCAGCCCAGCCCGGCCCAGCCCCCAGACAGGCTTGAACATACAAATGAGTCAGTGGGCTTAACCTCAGGCCAAAAAGCGCACCCCACAATAAATTTGAGTCGGGCTCGGGATTTACTAAAATAGTTCGGCCCAAGCCCAGCTTGGCTTGACCTATAGACTAAACTTAAAAAAATCAAAGTTAAACCTCTATTATCTTTCACCTCTTTCACCTCTTTCCCCTTAGCCAAACCTCTCTTCTCTTCACATCCTCCTCTGTCCTCACACTCTCAGGCAGCCACACAACAGGCGAGGCGGTGAACATTTACCGGCGCAACAACTCCGGTGGTGAGTCCTCTCCTCTCTCTCTCTCTTTCTCTCTTTCGTAGTCTCATTCCTCTTCTCACTTCTCTTTCAAATCTTAGACGCCGGCGAGGCAACGAATATAGGCACCGGCGGCGGCAATGAGTTCTCTCTCTCTCTCTCTCTCTCTCTCTCTCTCTCTCTCTCTCTCTCTCTCTCTCTCTCTCTGACGCGAACTGACACACTTTTCACTGTTAAAATTGCAGCTCACCGCAAACTTAACTCCGACGAACACAGCCACCAATGGTGAGCCCGGGCTCGAGCTTGGGCTTCGGGCTTTTTATCAAGGCCCGGCTCGGGCCCAAGTTATAGGCCCGTTGGTCGGGCCAGGCTCGGGCTCGGGCCTAACAAATTTTTATTCATAAAGAGTAAAAGCTCGACCTGAGCCTGGCCCGGCCCGGCCCATAAACAGGTCTAGTCACGTCATGAGGAGGTGCTGCAACCTCGGTAGCAGCAGATGTTCTCTGAGTGGCTTTTGGTTGTACGCTTTATATTTTGATGGTGATGATGTTTCTTGGTAATGATTATTTCCCTACCCCAGAAAAAGCTGAGATTTCACTGTTTGGAATGCTCTTAAGATGAAAGAATTCTGCTGCAAGTCCAAGACTCTACAAAGATTGGATTAAAAGTAGAATAAAAATCACCTGGGTTAAAGTAGCAAAAAATGATTTAAGTACTCATTATTTAACAATAGATATGATACTAAAAAAAAGAATGGGATAAGGATTGGATGATAAAAAAGGGATTAAGATGAAAGGATGATTTCGCCAATCCTCCTATTTGAATTCGGATTATTGAACACCTTAATTGTTTAACAGGTTGTGTAACCAATTATAAGATTCATGCCAGTAATAAATTCCACAGGTCTCATCTATTTAAATACTGATATAAAATTTATTATTAATTCCACAGGCCACTGAACAGCTAAAGCTTTTAACTAAACCTTGCTACTCCAATTCGCCTTTTACAGATTTCCCCTTTCTCGCTTTGGCAAGTGAAGTCAAAATGGTATAAAGTGACCAAGGCACCATACTTGTGCGTGCTCAGAAACATACTGGCCCAGCTGTTGCCCTGGTTAGGGTCATAATGGATTGCCGGGGCCAACCTCAATAATGAATAATAAATGCAAGCCTACATGTGTTTAATTACAATTCCTCCAAGATTTGAACCTGAAAAAGGGCCCCAAAACGACCAAGAAAACAAAAATGTAAAGGTTTATGGGTGGTTAACACTTAGCCCCCCTCTCAAACTTTCTATAGTTTCCCCCGTGACCCATTAATGGAGTTGATGGTAAAAGTAAATACTAAAATTTTTAAATTGATCACAAGGTTTTTAAAATTGGATTAGCCCATTCTAACTTAAAATAAATAAAAAACCACTAAAACCGTTGTCCAATTTGATTACTCGGATCAGCGATTTATTGATCAAATAAACAGTTTTTAGACAAAAAACGACTTTAGGGTAAAATGAATCCAGTTAGATGACCAGGTTTTCCAATCTGATCGTCTGATTTGATCCAGTTTTTGAAAATCATGATTGACCATTCAAAATTTTATTGACAAATGACAACAAATATCAAAAAGATGAAAATAACCATTCTATATCATTCTCAAGACATTTCCAAGATGAAGTTTATTATAAGAAAATTGAGAGAAATGTGTGAATTTGGATTTAAAAATAATTAAAAGAAAATTAAGTTATAAAGACAAAATGGTAAAATAACAAAAGGATAGTTTAGAGCTTTAGAAATGTTTAACGGAATATTTCATGAAATTAACTAATAGAATGCTAACAATAGAACAAAGTGATGGAATCCAGTAGTTCAGGGTCTTTCTCACAAAATAAAGTATTTCAGGACCCCTTAATAGCCAACCCATAAGTTCAGTGGCTATCTGTAATTTATCCATTTTTTTTTTTCTTTTAAAAACAAAGATGTACAAGTGGCTAAACTCATGCTAGGGTAATTGTTTATTAGTATAAGAAGATTGGAAGAAAAGTACCCTTTAATAGCCAACCCACGTTTCTTTTTGCCTTTTCTAAAAGGGACAGCTTTTCAGCTAGGTGAGGACCAATTTGCTGGCTCAAAAGGAGATTCCAAGGAGCATTTGTTTTAATTAAATAAAGGTATAGCAATATTTGATGCACAAAAATTTGGGTTTAATTTGTTAATTGGGTCCTCTACTGAAGAAGCCCAAAATGACCAGGGTCCTACCATCTGGTAAGATACTTTTGGGGTCCAAAAGGGACCCATGAATTCTTTCGTCACATAAATCGTTAGTAATCTAGTTCTGGGGTTCAGCTCCTCCCCTAATTGTAAATCCGGATGTCCTGCAAGCAGAAATTCTGTGCACACGATATCTAGCCACATATTGAGAATATCTCTTGTATATGCACATTAAATTCATAGGGAGATGTTCCAAATATATGTCTGAATTCTGTGTTGGACAATTACAAGTGGGTAACTGACTGAAGAGTTTACATAACATGGGCCCTTAACCCAGGTCCATTTAAACTTTAGCAAGTGCTCAATACAAATTTTCCCAAATTGCAATCATAAATCATGAGACAAAAAGGGTTATTATCTAAAACTTCCCTTCACTTTTATTCATTTATCTTAAAACTTATTCTTACTTTTCAAAACCTCCAAAGACCTGTCAGAGATCTACTGTTAAGAGATAAAACGATATTTATAAATTAACTATGCTACCCCTCTTTGAATTTGCCAATGAAAAATGTGCAAGGATGAAATTTATTATACTACATACTAAGGGTGCAAATGCATTAGATCATGATCCAATCTGATCTTATTTTGCCGAATTCGAACCACCCTTGTTTACATCTTCAAGTCGAATTCGGATCGCCCCCTATCCGACCTGAGAAGATTCGATCTGATATATATTATATATTTATAAATATAAATATATATAATACATATATTTGTTATTTACTTATTTATAAATATATTTTTATAAATTTGTTATATTATATATTTTTATAGAAACATATATATGATGAAAATAGTTAAAAAATACTTGTATTTTTTGTTTTTACTTTATTTAAATTAGTATATTGTATTTTTAATAATTTATTACTTTTCAAAGAAAACAAGTCAGATCAGATGAGATCTGTAGACCTGACTTACAGATAGGATTCGAATTCAAATCAAATCCTATCAAATCTGGTCGGATCTGTGGAGATCTGACATAAACAATGTCGGATTAGATTCGAATATACCCTGATTCAAATTGATCCGATCCATTTGCATCCCTACTGCGTACTACTCCTACATATGTCTTTGTCTTTTCAAAATTTATAAATGTATGATAAACACACCAATTAATTTATCTGAATTAAAGTTTACATTTCCAAGCTTTTGGGTGAAATTTCTTTTTATTTTTCTGGATATCTCGAAGCAATTCAGCTAAGTAAATGAGAAAATATCATTCAATTCCAATAAAGTAACAGGGTTAGTGCTAAAGAATATTATCATATAGAATCAACTGATGCATCTATGGTATTTTCCTGAAAATTACACTCCTATGATTTTCTCCGATATTGTGCATCACTATTGAAAGGGTACACTTTAATAGGCTACAAGTACAAATAATTCTTGACAATAGGCTTGCTAGATGAGTGGCCTAGCAAAGAGGCCTAGATTATTCCAGAATCTTTTGTGCGGCAGCTTTGATTGTGGACTTAAAAAAAAAAGGTTCACATGTTGAGCATCAGTCAACCCACTGAAGATGCTTTTGCCACAGATTTGAAATGGCTGAATTGGGTGACTTATTGCTTTGGCTTATATCATGTTGTAAACTCCTCCAGGCTGAATAGCATATTGAATTGTTTACAATATCTCTAAATATTTTACTACATTTCTTTTAGGCTGAGTTTGGAAGGAGTACAAAAATACAAATTTATACAGTGCAAATATATACAAAATAATATAAAATATAAGATTTTGCATTCTACATATTTGTATTTGTACTCCTTTCAAATTCAGTCTTATTAAAATAAGACTTAAAGAAGAATAAAATAAAATTAAACTAGAATTTGCATTCTTTTCATTTGCACTTCATTTGTACTAATGCAAATAAAAATACATTGCAACCAAACAAAAGACAAGGCAACAAGTCATTCAATCAGCCTACCAGTTCAGCCCTTTAGAAAAGCTGCCCTTTCAGGTGTTTCTCTCAGCCTGAAAGTGGCTCTGATGCCTTTGCCACAGATTTGAACAAGAAGATTCCAGGAATCTAGTCAACTTGACCTAACCAGTAGCCTTTACCTGTTTGGAGAGGCTGGTGAGGTGTTTTAGGAACATTTACTTGGACAAATTCCATCAACTCAGTTTCTTTGGTGTTAAGATTCTGTCAAAGGATTCTATGGCTCAAGGTCCACTTGAAATTATTTGCTTCTCCAACTTGCACCGTCACACCCCCTCTTGTGCTTACTTGGCGAATATGCACTGAGATATCTTTCTTGATATTTCTCACATACGGCCTGTCATGGTCTGCAACTCCTGGAGATGGAGAAGGGTGGATGCAGCTCTAAGATAATTTGATCTTCCTGTTTTAGTACTTAGAATCAAACATGGAAGAAAAACAAATATCCACTACTTGAAATTGGATGAATTTAATAACCCCAACCCATGTTGGTTATCCTAACCCTACTTATCTACCTAGAAAGGTATTAAAGATGTCTTTGATCCCCGACTAAATAGAGGGACTGCTGGTCAAACTAATCAAATCTAAACTTGTTCTGCCTAAACAACCCTAACAATCTCATATAACTTAAGCTACATATTATATTTCATGAACTGACACTCCTTTGCCATCAATTCATCATCACCAAAGTAAAGGAAGATTTAGCAGTCCTAAACTAAGTTCAATTCATAAACCCTCCCTAAACAAGTACATTATTTGAAAAAGAAAATCAAACAAGATAAATGCACAAAAATCATTGCTAGAAAACTAGCATTCAGTGGTACAAATATGATTCAACTCTGGAGTTTATAATCTTCTTCACCACTGCAGCACTGCTCTAAAATCATTGGCAGTGTTGGCTTGGTTGATACTTATTAAATAACCATAAAATTAAAACCTTTTTTATTCTAGATGCATGTTTTATTTTTACTAATGGTTTTTCTTAATATTTGAATTTTTACCCTCCACCTCTATTTTTCTTTTTCAGTTTTATCCTTGCTTTTGCAGGAATCAGCAGGCAAATTAAAAGATGGATTGGACCATTTTATTTTATATCTTCCAATTGATCTTTCGCAAAAAAACAAAGTGTTTAAACATGTAGGAAAGAGAAGGAAAAATTCTTGGCCGTTTTGCTTTCCAATACTGTTTTAAGCTTGCTTGCCCCAATCTATACTTACCTAATGAAAACATACTAAAACTTACTACCTAAGTTTCATGCATCAACTATGTGATTTAATGGATTACCATATTTCATCAAGCGCCACCCCCTAGTTTACATTAGGACCAGCTACAAATAATCCCACGTCTCTCCACCAACAACTCTCAATAGTTTTTTTAGTACTTTTTCTTCTGTTGTTTTTTTCTTTTCTTTTCTTTTTTTTCTTTTATGGATGTGGGGTATCCCGGTATCAACGATTTGGTCACATAAATGCCATTTCAAAGGGTTTCCTTCTGTTATGTTTGTCATTCAAAGCCTATAATTATTTAATGGGGAAAGTTTGATTAAACATGATCACATTGGATTCTTCATCTCTATCCACAGGGACCTCAATCCCTGTATTAATGAAAGCTCAGCAAACCTACTGGCCCAGAGATTAAAAATCTGCAACCCACTGTTTCTAGCTAGTTGGCTTAAGGAGGCCAACATTTATCAAAAAGCATGTGTGCCCAAATCACAACATTTTTTTTTCTTTGTTAACTAACCAAATCACAACATGGATACTATCTTGGAAGTAACAAAATGTTAACCTGGATGAAAACTAACTAACCAAGTCACTCCATGAATATCTCACCAATGAATTGAAGAGAACAGGTGATTGATGATTCTACTTAATTACCATTATATCTACATAGGTATAGACTTTTTATGTGGACCCTTCAGCAGTAGAGAGCAGTTCTTTACATATACATACCCCAAGCCCGGATCCCTTTACATATATACATACAAACATAAATACATATCATTTATGTGCATGGCTGGATGCCATGCACTAAAGATATTTATGTCATTTTGCTTTCAGGAAATTCCATATCCATCTTATTCATTAAGGCCACATATGTGGACAAATGACACAACATCAGTCCACAACTATTTGCCCAACTTGCCTTGTTTGTGGCAGAGAAAGCTAGAAATATAAATTCAAGTCTTTTTCTGTCGTTTTAAAGCTTTCATGCCTTCACTTGGCCTGTTTCATCTAATCTTATTCGCACTTGTTGGTGTTCTCTGTCAGTCATACCTTCTCTATCCATTTGCCTTTCGACAAGGCACAAGGGTGAGGATCAATTCTTTCTCGCAATCAACAAGATATTTGAAAGGTAGGAATGCACGCTCTATCTGCTGTTCTTTTGGTTTGTTAAATGTCAAAACAAACGAAAATGAAAGAGTCCCTTGTATTCTCTTTTGTATAAAAGTCATTGAAGGTGACCCTTTCTTGCTTATGCTGAAACTTTTGCTTACTCTCCCAACTTTTGAATGTTTATGAAGCTAAATTTGTCATATGGAAATATTAATTTGTTTGGGTTGTAAATAAGACTTATTGACTCTACGCCATTCTTTCGGCATAAAAGTTGCTTTACATTTTTCTCCATTTGATTTTTGTGGCATTAGCTTTTGAAACTTAATTAGTGTTTGTTTAATTTACTGGTGGATACGTAGGTTAGCAATATATTGAAAGACTTGATGGCCCATTTGAGAAGGCTGAATCACAGTGGCTTTCTCGCTTTCAAGCACAGTGCTCAAATTGTGGCTGTTAGCCAGTCATTTATTTTGAAGGGCTATCCACTTCAGCCTCTCTTTGAATATCTTACCTAGAGTGCTCCGAAGTAGTTAAACCATTAATTTATCTGAATCTTCAGCCAAACGGACCCCTTAGTGGTGGTTGGCTTTGAATTAAATAATTTGTTACTTTGTCTCTTAGTGAATAAGTTACCAAGGAGTACTTGTGAGCTCCTTGTTGGATGGAGATGAAGAAATTAAGTTCATTACCTATACCTCTGAATATTTCACCATTGTTTTAATTATTTTATCAACTCAAAAACAAAACAATAAGTGATCAAATGGCCCCTTCACACACAGTCTCCCTGGTCATATTGAGGCTTGATGTTAGATTTAACATTGTATGATCAGATTTCAGTTGGCAACTCAAAATAAAGATCTTATCCTTTTGGTGTGCTTGGGTGGCTTAGCTAGGATATCCATATTCCAAAGAATATTGGCTTTGTGGCTATTACAGATTAAGAAAAAAAAAATATCCTCCATCACAACCGCCCATAAATAAGCCAATGGCTTTTGATGGAAAAAATTTAATTGCCTGTCTAAATTTGACCGCCTGGGCTGCCAACAGGGTCAATGATGAATGTATTACTGCTTACTGGGTGAAATAATGTGTCATGCAGGGAAATTAAGCACTGTCGAAACCCCAGTTAGACAGCCAAAGTAGTTTTGTAGCTAGATGTGCATGTGTGAATGTCTTAGGGTCGCCCAGACAGATTAGTCCCTTCTTCCTTTACTTGCGCAATCAAGTATTGTGAGCGTGGGTGGTGATGAATTTAATATTCAGTTTAATGGTTATAGTGCTTTTGCAAAGCACTCGGCTACTTTGAATCATTTCATTTCAAGAGTAGGTTAGATGTATTAATCGAACAGTTATCAGAAATACGACTAAATATGCTTATTCAATGTGGTCATTGAGTGTGCCACTATTAGATCCAGATTCGGCCATGACAGATGGACGAATTAATCCCTTCTTCCTTTACTTGCGCTACGAGGCATTACCAGGCTTGTGGCTTTACAACCAGCCGTTCCACAGGCCAAAGCCACAATGCCCAGTTGCCCACAGAAACAAAAAACAAAAGTACTGATGCTGTTGTTTTGATAAGCCAGAAACCTCCATAGTCCATCCCGAGTTCTCGACTGAGACAGCCTGATACTTCAATTCACACCTAATATTCATGGTTAATTGGCTCTCCTTTTCTCTTATCATTAATTAATTGTATGGATGGAGTTGGAGTTCACATGCATGCATATAATGTCGTAAGAGATTGGTCGAATATGAATTCATATTTCATTCATACATTCTTGTGTATGTAAAAAGTTGAGGGTAAAAAATTTGGCATATATTTTATATGCATGTAATCATGCGTATGGCATATTAGTTATATATGTAGGATATATATGTGTATTATTAAATTTTAAAATATAGAAATTAACGATTCTCAAATTTTTTGTTCTAATCAATGTGGGTGTGACAATTGAATTCGGATTAGTTGAATGCCATGGCTGTTCAGCTAGCTGTGGAACTAATGATGAGGTTCCACGCTAATAATAAAATACATGGGCCTACACCCATCACAGTGGGGCCTATGAATTTATTATTGGCGTAGAACCTTATCATTGATTCCACAACCAGCTGAACAGCCACCATGTTCAACCAAACTTTGCTCGTGGCAATTGTTCAATTCAATGTTTTTAAAACCAACTTAAACAGAATCACTTTTCTGTTCGGATGATGGGACAATGATTCAATCATCAAGGTGAAATGGATAAAAGATTAGGAATATCTTTGATATTGTATATTCATCATAATAAGTAAAAAAGAATAAAAAGTTGATCTCTCAACTACGTTTACATAGTTTAAAGGTTCAATCGTCACTGGCCCATTGACTGAATCAACATTTTTTTGCATGGTTTTTAAAAATAAACTGGTGATCGAACCGGTCAGGGGTCCGGTTATCGGTTCGAACAGTCCGACTGTTCGACCCGAATGACTAGCCCATTCTGACAAAAAAATAAAAAAATTTAAAAATTAGAAAACGGTCAAAACCATTCGAATGATTCGAACGATTAACCGGCTGGTTCAGCAATTTACTGACAAAAATCAATGGTTTTGGAGGAAAACAGAACCGGTCAGGTGACCGGTTCCCGGTTTTTCCAGTTAGGTCCGGTTTTGAAAACAATGGTTTTTTGTAAGTAAATAATTCAGGGGCGAACCCAAAAATATGAGCAGGTGATGGGTCAACCCACTTGAATCTTTCATCAACTAGTCCAACCAATCGGTTCACTTTTAAGGTTGTAAACACTGCTCCAATGGAAAGTATACCTATTCTTGGGTCTTTTTTCTTTTTTTGGTAATTAATCAAGTTATTCTTGGGGCTTTAGTTTCACTTTCATAATTAGTAGCCATTTTATCAATTCTCACTCAATTTTGGGTGGTTCTCTCTACGATGACTTTTCACTTTGCTCTGAGTAGCCTAATCTCTCATAGCTAGGTTTGGTATTGAAGTGGTTCATCAATCTTTGGTTTAAGAGTTCCTTATAAAGTACAGTAGACCTCTTTATAATTAATACTACATAATTCAACAAATCCTACAGTCTTAATTATGAGGTTTTACGAAACCATTTGGTTTCATGATTTATAACTAATCTTCTTGATATTTAATAACTAATAATCTTTAAGAAATTTTTGTATATTATTAGATATTAGAATGTATTTTCTATATAAATTTGTCAATGTAAAAAAAATATAATATAATGTACTTGTATTTATTGATTATACACAACACAAATCATGTTGCAAACTCCATATCCCATTACTCCCCATTAGTATACCAGCTGGTCAGATATGCACCACAAGATCCTGTTCTTATTTATCTTTGTTCCATACTGCTTTCTACTGCCATTTAACTCGTGGGCTGCGAGTTGATGTTTGGGATAGTTTGAAATTGATTGTTATCTTTCCACAGATTTTCATGTCATCAGATATACCAGCAATGACTCGGAACTTTTTGAGAGTTATTTTCCAGCCAATGAGTGAGATTTGTGAATGCTGTCGAGGAAAGGGAATCGGTTTTCTACCTTTGAAGGATCAAGTCCCTCATTCCTTGTATAACCACCACAAGCTTGTATGTGGAGCAGATAGCCTCAGCCTTTGTGAATTCAAGGATCAGGGCCTCCCAGGTATCCATGATACAAAAACCACATCCTTGTATATATAACAGCTTCTGTTGCATGAAAGCGTGGTTTTAAAAACCAAATCAGAAATGGAACCCCTTTAACCACTGGTTTCCAGGGTGAAACAGTCTGACCATTTGGTCCAAATTCTGGTCAGACGGCCGGTTTTAGGGTCCGGAACCCATGCATGAAAGTGATTGTTGGGTTCTCCACCCCAGATAGCAAAGAGAGATGGGTTGGTTATTGGCAGCTCAGCCAAACATATGTTTGGCCCTACAAGGTCCTTGGACTTATATAAGTCCATACTCCAAACCAGACATCACAGTTCTCAACTAGCACTAAATAAATTTGATCATGTAAACCCTGTGGCTCTCAAAGCATAGACTTGGGATTGAACCCAGCCTTCACTACTAAGAAAGAGAGCCTTATCTGAGACTCCGGACAGGCCCAGTCTAATTTCTCTAGCCTGATTTAATTTGATGCAGAGAGTTGTTCTAGCTCACTCAGCTCGGTCCAGTGTTTGACTGTTTGCCCAACAAAGAGAAGCTAGGGAATAAGGATCATTTTCCCCCTTAAAGCATTATGCAGTGTTAATTTACATCTTATAGTAAACATTATACAGGGGACCCACCAGATTGACATAATGTTCCAATTGTATGGTGTATGATGCATATGTACGTAAGAACAAAAAAAGGAGCAATTATAGGCCAATTAGCATTCTACTTTTAAATATAGGTTGCTGGAAAGAGTGTAACTGTGTGCATTCGCCATTGAGCATCTTTTGGATTTGGACCTCAACAGCCAATGTCACATAACACACACCTACGTACGAGAACAAGAATAAAACTAAATCAGTCATACCTCTACTGCAACATTCTGTTTTAGGTGCACTGGATACAAATTTTGCACATGTTTCAGTTTTACATTTGATTGTTTGTAATTATGATTTGCATTCCTATCTGATATAAAATTTGTACTTTGCAAAATAAAACAAATTTTACATCTAAAAACTGATACAAAATTTGTACCATCTTCCTCTTACTTCAATTCTTTCTCATATAAAATGTGGATCACATCATCTTAAGTCCTACCTCACTCATAAACAGATAATCCTCCTCTTATCTCCGTTCTCTTTCGTTTAAAGTGGAAGGTCATTTCATCTTATTTCTCACAAGCAAATAAAACAAAGTCAAATCTAAAACAAAAGTAAATTAGAATTTACACTCACCCATTTTGCATTTACACCAGTGCAAATGAAATTTGAACTATAAACAAAGCCTGGCTGCAGATACAAAGCTACAACCAAAACATCTCTTTGTCCTAAAAAAAGTGCAATACTCTAACACAATGTTTTCAACCTGCTGTTGACCTTGAATCATTGGAAGTTTAGAACCACTGCCTAACCATGATTTCGGGTCTGGTTTACTTTAAACCTAACTTTTGGTAAAATGTCATTGACCTGGTCAAAAACTATCTCACCTAGGTAGTTGAATCATTGACCCATTTGACCAGGTCATCAGGTCATGGGTTATACACTCAATGCATGTGCAAACTTGTAAATGCCATGACTTTGTGTTTAGATGTCCAATTTGGACGATCTTCTTTTATTTTGGGTAACCTTTTAAGATCTATGCATCTTAAGATGCCACCCCACTATTTTTTAACCTCAAATCCCAATTTTTAACATTTTTTATAAACAAAAAAATTTAAAAACTGAAATAAATAATATAATCTAACACATACGCATATATTCTTAATACTTATTTAACATTATAAAAAATATATAATGCAATGACGTCATGGCATGATCTGACTCATCCGACCCAAAATGATTGAACTGATGACCCGCAACCTGGAGGCAAAAAACAGTTCAGCCTCCAGGTTGATTTTTAAAACATTACTTTAACAGTGTTTGGATTAATGAAATTCAGGAAATGAATTGAAATTTGACCACCTGAAATTCCACAAGTTTCCAGATTCTGCTGTTTGGTAGGTAACTTGCAGAATTCAGAAATTAGCAACTTCTGAGAATGAGTATTAATCTAAACTCTTCCTCAAATTATCCGAGTTCCAAATACAATCTACAACAACTAGAAACCTTTTAAGCCGCTTGCCCCACCCAAAAGAAAAAAAAAAAAAAAAAAAGACGAAAGAAAGAGAAAACCTTGTAAGCCATACTTCTTATTAGCCCACAATTTGAAGCACAAATGGTCCTGTTTTTACTCCCTAAACCACATGACCCAAATGGCCTGTTTTGCTCTAAATGGTAAATTGTGGGAAACAGTCCAAACAAGATCCCATAAATTATGGTAATAATGGTTCAGATTATCTGATCAAGATCAACAGGTACAACTTTATCAATAAAGTAGTACAAATTGGCCTATATTCATCAATGACAAAATGCACCATTACATGTAGTGGGGAAGCACCAAGATCGCCATATCCCTTGTTTGGTTCCTTTTAAAATGCAAGGCATGTTCCTCCGAATCTTCCTTTCTGAGTTTGCAATGTGGTCGTCACCAAGCAAAATGATGACACTTTTTACAAATCAAGGCAAAAAGCAATCTTACCAGAGATTAATAAAGTAATTAAATTCTGTTTCACTTTTATTCTTCGAGTTATCTCTTCTTTTTAGGGTTTGGAGAAGTGAATTCTAAATAACTTTTCTAATTATTCCAAGATAATATTAGGGGGTATTCTTTTTTTGGATTTTGAGAGGAGGTAAAGTTGGTTAATGGAATTTTGATTCCCATTGGCCAAGAATCCTATATTCATTTTTAGATTAATATAGAGAATAGAAAAAATTTATTTTTCTGGATATCACTTATTCATCTCCTAGGTGGATAAATAACTTTTCCACATGAGGAAAATTGATAATACTTGAATGGGACAAAAATACACCTTTTAATAATGGATTTTTATGACTAAAATGATCATTACATTATTTACCTAAGAAATAAAAGAACATGGATAAATGTACTTACCCAAATAAATATTTTCCAAAAAAATTTTGCCCAAATAATTACATTTACCCAAATAAATAACTTACCCAAAAAGGAACAAGGCCCATTAGATATTAAGATGAAATCCGCTATGCCCATTGCTTTAGCCTTTGCTACAACACAGTACATAGTTCATGGTTCTGGCCCAAGCCACGTTCACAGGCGTGGCTGATGATATAATAAGAATAAAGAAAGAAAAAAAAGATGAGAAGCCAATGACCCTTGGGACCTTCTAAAGGACCTAGTGGGGTCTGAAAGAATGACGACTTTCTGTGCACTGAATGGTCCAAGTGTGGATTCTGCTGGGAATTTAATGATTTTGCATATTTAGGTACACCAAATATTTAGCTCATTTTTTATGTGAGTGTTTAATGGGAGGGTTGTGGCTACACGTATCTATGCTTTAGGACACTGTAATGAGTCTGTTTTGAATTAGATTATTATGCATTTTTTTAAAGTGAAAAGGTAAGGGGGGAACAAATTCCTTCCAAATGATTGGTATGAGTAAAGCTATAAAGACCTTTCGGTAAAGGCGAGCTTGGAGGTACATGTCTGCCAAATTCCTTCTCTGATTCCCTCCTACATAAAAAAAAGCTGTACCTTCTCCTTCCTAAGATTCTCTTTTTCGCTCTCTCTCACATGACAGATGACACATCATCAGCTCTTGACCGAAATGCAGTGGCTTCTGGCTTCCTTAAGGTAGACCCCACATAGACAGCCTGTTATCCATGTTTGGTGAAAATTCTAGAGAGCACAAATCCGCTATCAGCCAGTCATTTGAAGCATGGTTTTCTCTGCTTCAGCCTTTTTAAATATTGCTTTAAACAAACTCAACCAACTTAATTAGCTGAATCTTCAACTCAGCCCTCCCAAATGGGCATCTAGAGCAGAAAGAATAACTAAGAGCTTTAGACCACTATTCACCAAATATCAATGAAAGGTTAGTGAGCTATGTACTTTGTGGTCTCATATATATTTGTTTGGTTAGGTCTTATTGTAGTTTTTTAATCACATATTAGTATTTGATTTAATTGTATGGTTGATGATGAAAGTGGTTGGGTTAATGTACAAGAATTCAAAGTATGTTATAAGCTTGACTATAATTAAGCAGTTGATGGTAGGGGTGTCCATGAAAAACCGAAAAATTGAATTGAATTGAGAAAATCAAATTGAAAAATATGGTTAATTGAACCAATTGGTTCAGTTTTGGTATGATATTTTTGAAAAATCGAAAGATCAGTTCGGTTTTCAATTAACCTACAAAAAACCCAATGGTTAATCGAGCCGACCAGTATATATATTTATATGTATATTTTATATATTTTTAATATATGCCACATATTTTCTATATTATATATATATATATATATATATTATATTTATAATAATCCATTTATAAATATATTATATATTTTTATAATATTTATAATATATTAAATAGCATTTATTATTTATAATATAATATCATACATAAATTTATATAATATATATTATAAATATAAAAAAACTGAAGAACCAAACCGGTCAAAAACCAAAACTAGTGGACCGGTTAACCAATGGTACCGATTCGGTTTATAAATATATTATATATTTTTATAATATTTATAATATATTATATAGCATTTATTATTTATAATATAATATCATACATAAATTTATATAATATAAATTATAAATATAAAAAAACTGAAGAGCCAAACTGGTCAAAAACCAAAACCAGTGGACCGGTTAACCAGTGGTACCGGTTCAGTTTGCAAAAATTGCACATGGTTCGATTAACCGTCCCTAGTTGATGGAATTTAAATGAAAATGTCTAGCATTTAGGCAGCATTATAAATAAAAGAGGAAGAAAATAAGTTAATAACCATGCAATTATAATTTATTCAAATTTGTTTACAAAAGATAATATGATTATAATTTCAATGATACAGTCTTCTTTTCATTTTTATATTTTGGTTCCTATGTCTATTTGTTTTTCTTTATTTTTGCACACATTTAATAGGCTATATAATCAAATTGAACCTCTGGTTAAGGTTGAGTTTTAAGATCTATATGACTTATAAAGATTCATTTCTTTATTTTTCTCTCCAACCATTTACCCAATGTTAGTCCTAATTATCTGGAGTCTTGGGAGGGGCAGACTGGATATGGTCCTAACCTTAGGCACTCTTTTCGCATAAAGTGTTCGCTCTCACAGACTATTACATGCATGCATTCTCATTGAGTCTTGAGAAGGGTAAATTGAGTATGGTCCTAACCTTAGGCATCTTTTTACACAAATTAAAGAGACCGCCCTCAAACTATTACCTACATTCTCATGCTTGATAGCCCAAGATTTTACAATTACACATTTTTACCAAGTAATGGCCACTATTTATTTGTTAGAATAAAATTAGTTACTATGTAAAATTTCTAAGTAATACATAAATTAATTTGTTATATTCTAAAACTTTGGCTACAGTAAAAGTTTTTTTTTTCCCTTCCTATATGGTAACACAAAGTCAAGAGGGGAACTAACTTAATCGTCTAAACAGATTCTTATGTGAGTTGATTGCTTTTTGTGGTTCTTACTTGAAGCACTTCAAGAATCTTACTATAATTAAACAACTAGTTTGAAAGATTTCTAATATCATAAAATGGTATACACAGACTTTTTTCCATACGATAACATACAGGACATCACTGAAAATGTTCCAACATTGCATTAACCATTGATTCAAAAAGAAAAAAAGACGATAAAAAAGACTAGTCTGTTTGGTGGGATTTACTCAGTTACATTGTCATCATGTATCTCCAACTTCAAATAGTTAGGGCAAGGAATTGTTTAGAGAGTAAACATAGTATTTAAAACCATTATATATATGGTTAACAATTTTAAAAGTAGAATTTACTAATGTTTCTTAGTAAAGGAAAAATGGCATCATCATGTCTATGCTGCAAATTCATTTGATGCAAGAATAAATAGCTTAGATCCAATGAGCCAAAAAATTTCAATAAGAATCTGGTATTAGTGTTGTTATAGAAACAATTTGAGATATCAAATACAAGATGTAATATGATTTAACAAAAGAAAACAATTCCTCTAAATTTGTTTTACAACTCCTAATTAATTTTAATACTAAGGTAGAGTATCTATGTTAATTATAAATTTCCCCCTTTAAACAAGTTATGAATTTGGAAAAGAATGTTATACTGAACCCTAAATTTCATAAACAAATCTTTCCAAGGCCTAAGGGGATGCTTGCCAATATGTAAAATTTCATTTTTTTTTTAAAACAAAAACAATATTGGCAAACACTTCCTAAGTCTAACTATGTTCATGAAAACCAGATTTTTCTCTTTATAAATATATTAGTATTTTATATTTGCATGGGATATTTTATTCTCAATATTAATATTGATTTATTCTAACTTCTAGATATTAAAAATCTGGATAGATTTAGATGGACATCTATTTTTATGTCTCATCACACAAAAAAATGAATATATATATATATATATATATATATATATATATATATATATATATATATATATTTACTGTAAACAAAATCAACATTAAAACTATAAGAAGGGGATGGACAATTCTGGGCTAATTTTTTCTTATAAAAAGAATAAATATACTAATTTACTTGAAATGTAAAAAGAGGATAATGAGGGTGAAAAAGTAATTGTTGGTACACTATGGAAGAAGAAAAGAAATTTACCCATATTTTCATAGATAAAATTTTCTTGCTTCATTTGTCCTAGTAGATTTTCACCAAGAGAATAAGCATATAATTGAGATTACAAAAGAGCTTTTGAAATTAGTCAAACTTTAGGCTCAGTTTGGGAATCATACAAACATAAATATGTACAGTGCAAATACAAGGCTTAGAAATATTATATACAAGGTTTTGTAGTGAAGAAATTAGATTTTGTCCTTACAAAACCGTTCTCAAAGACCCTTACAGTTGTACATTTGGAATATCTCCCCATGAATAAAAACATGCAAATACAGAGATGTGAGGATGAAATACAAATTTTACACTAAACATATTTATATTTTCACTCTTCCGAAATTGAGCTTACATATTTGCATTTGTACTCCTTTCAAACTTAGTCTTAGTTTTATGGGTAGAAATGTAAAATCAGGCTCTAAAGGGCGGGGGCGAGGGAGGAAATCATTTATAAATATATTTAAGGGAATATGATTAAACTTTTCTCCTTGGGCTGTATCGGGTTCAATGTAAAATGGATGAAAAGAAAATTCAAGCTGAAATATTTGATCTATATTGTTGAAAATGAAATTTTGTTTTACTTGCCATTTACATCAATAGAAATTCAAAAAAAGGGGAGGGGGGGGGGCAGAAAACAAAGTTTTCACTATTGAAGTGATGAAAATAACAGTAAGTTTGGAAAGATTGTAAATACAAAGTACAAGGACAAGGTTATTTAAAAATAGCTTATACAAGTTTTTGCACCAAACATATTTGTATTTTGGGAAGTGTAGAAATACAAATATGTATATAGTGCCAAACAAGGTCTGGAAATACAAATGACACTAAACTTGGATTTGGAGAAGCTAGGAATTTGTATTTTTAAAACCCCAATTTTAAGCTTTGTCTTTTAAGGCTTTAGGTTATGTTTTTGGAATAAACACTTACCAAATGCTTACTATACTTTTTGCCACATTTTTGTTTACCACAGCCCAAAAGCTCAAACCCGAAGCTTATCCAAACATGGGATAATTCCTCTTGTCAATGTTATAACTATAATGCATATAATCATACCACAGATAACATAGCATGAACCGTGTCTCTTGCTTAGGAATTTTGGGGTGGATATGTGTAGTGTCTTTGAATTTATATTTCAATGCTTGCTTATAAGTGGAAATTGAGTTGAAAATAATCTTGGAATCTGCATCTTCTGCCCTACCTTACCATGATATCAGTTGGAGCTGGCTTGGTTAGCACTCAGTGTGCTTGACTTGTAGACGATTGTACACCAGAAGTTTCAAGATTAACATTCTAGACTTGTTGCATGTCTGCATCTTACCCTCCAGCTAGTAGATACCCTTATCAACCTATGGAGTAATAGGCTACATATCCATGGAAGGGAACTTCAGTAGCAATTCTTGGGGATTTGCCACCTACAAGAATGCTATCCACAAGACACTGCAATCACACATTGGGAATATCTCTTATGGTTGTATCTTATATATGTTGTCATTCATGGAGAGATGTTCCAAATGTATGAATGTAATGCTTGTGAGTAGCAGATTGAGACGTTAATTATTGGAGCACCTACCTGGGAAAATGACAATTTTATGCTCTTTTATATTTATTAAAACTTATATTGTTCCTTTCTTAGGTGCCAGTTAGCTTGATGGTAAGGTCTCTCTAACTAATTGTAGCTGAGACTTGGGATCAAATCTACCTGTGTGTATGTAGTCCATTCGCCAAAATAAGGAGATAAAGATGCATTGACAAAAAGGCCCATGGGAGTGGTTCTATTAGAGATTTCTCTCCAAATAAAGATCTATATCTTCATCTTTTCAGTGGATGCCCATCACATGGAAAATGCTTTCCCCTCTAAAGCATGCAAAATTTCTAGAAAATGACTTATGATTTGATTTCTCATTAAGTCATTTTCTACTCCCCACTGTGTGAACAGAGGACCTTAAACCATGTTTGAGTTGATAGAAAATAAGAGAAAAAAAAAAAAGAGAATTGAGGGATCTCCAAAACAAACATAATCTTAACCAAAAATTGAGGGGGGAGACGTGAAGGAATATAGTTTGGGTCCACAGGTACCCATGGAATTTTCTTTCTTTCTTTTTCTTTTTCTATCCAAAGGATAATTTATTTATGATTTACCACTTTGGGCTATAAGTAAAAGAATATATCTAGGGTGCAAAGAAAAACTAAACCAAACAAGGAATTCTTTTTTGTTTCTACGAAGGGACAAACCCATTAATCCACATGTGATGCGTTCTCTTACATTTTAGAAGGGAGGGGTATTTTTATCTTTTCACCATGGGTGTGCCCCATTCAATATCATTTTATGCCCAAATCACTTCCCTGGATTTGTTACCCGCAACACTTACCCATCAAACTCCAATAATCAATGGAGAATAAGATGATCGTGACCCTTGATGTGAAGCTTGTCAGAGGCCCACGAGAAAATCATGAAATCATGGAAGGGCTCCTGTAAATCGTGTGGCTGTGAGTTAATTGACCCCACTCAATCCATTAGTTCATAACAGATCCATGTGTTTGTGGATTTAGCACAGTTTAATTAATTAACCATCTATACGAATACAAAGATTAGTACAAATCTCCATCTCTGTTTTCTGGGTTGTTTACTAAACATTGATTAGACCAAATAAAACCAAAGTTATATTTTAATGACTCCTGAATTAATGATTGCTTTGCATGGCAAAGGCTTTATGCAACTATAAATCTTCCACGAAGCTTTGGTTAAATGTCTCATTCTACTTCTCTGTCATTCTCTCTCTCCCTCTCTTTCTATCTCTCACTATATATTGCGAACATGGATTATTGGATTATGAACTTCTGGAAACTGGAGATTTTTTCTCCGTCGCTCCTCACTAGAGCAACCAGGAATATCGGTTAGTCAACTATCTGTTGAACCCACAGAAAGGTACGGACGGTTTTGAAGGATTTGCTCGACGCAGGTGGTGAGTTATAAACTTATAATAGGTGGTGGTGGTGGTGGTGAAATCCTTCAGGAGATCAAAATTTTTGGGTTCGAAATTAGGTGAGACCATGGACCATGCTGGCGTATACTTGTTTTTTTTTTTGGTATTATTTTTGTTTTGTTTTACCTGTATGGAGTTCCTGGCTTTCTTGTTTTTCGGTCCAAGGTGTTTTTCTCGGTCTTCTGAAAATGGGTCTTGTAGTTTGTCTTTGTTCTGAACTTTTTTGATGGTTTTTGGATTTTAGAGTTGGCAGAGGATTCAAATTTTATCTGAGAAATGTGCCCTTGATTTCTTATCTTTTATGGTTTCTGGGTTTCCCATACACTGTGCTTGTTTTGCTTCTGAATGATGCGGGTTCTAGAAACTTGAGCAGATAAAAGGAAAAAGAGGTTTGGCCTTTGTACTCAGTTGGGTCAAGCCTCCACTAGCTCTTTCTTTTCTTCATTTGGTGGAACCTAATCTTTCTGTTCACTCTGTTTGTGTGTATGTCTATTTGTTCTGTTTTGTTTCTTCTAATTTACTGAAGATAATGATGCTTTACCATATCGGAATTGGTAAAATTCTTTGACTGCAGTAGAAAAACAAAGTCATTAATTAGTTGATAGAAATCGTCAGAGAACAATGTAACACTGCCCTGAATCCGACTGGCTTTATAGGGAGTGGTTTAGACTATTGCTTGGTTGTGGGACTTGGACTTAGTTTATCATTTCTGGTAATAACCATACCTTCTATATTCATGTGTCGTATGGGGCTTGGTGATGACTTGATATGGCTCAAACAAACGCAAGGAAAAAAAAAATAAACTCTTTTGATAGACAGTAGTTCCTGTGAAATTGGCGTTGCAGGTTGGGCTACAGGCTGAGCGTATGCCTGGAAACAAGTGCAACCGTAATGCTTCTGTCCCCACAACTCGATTGGAGAGGCTCCTAAGAGAAAGAGAGCTAAGGGAGCTAAGGAAATCCAACAGGGCATTTCATCCAAATGAGGAAGGTAGTGATGGTAACAGGGAGACCGAACCATATGAGCATGGATTGAACTCAAGAGAGGGTAACAACTGCAAAGTTCCCTATGATCAAGAGTCTTTTGATGCAGCTTCAGCAGTGAGATCATATAGCGAGGGATATGAACGACAAGAGAAAAGGCCTTCCAAACAACGACTGTTGGTAGTGGCAAACAGGTTGCCTGTCTCTGCAGTTAGGAGGGGTGAGGATTCATGGTCTCTGGAGATAAGTGCAGGGGGTCTGGTCAGTGCTCTGCTTGGTAGGTGGTTGCTAAACTCTTGTTTCAATTGTTACTTGTTGTTGTTCTTTAGTTTTATTTTCTTTTCTTCAGTTTCATATGTTTTGTTGGTTTTCTTTTAGTTTTTTCCTCCAAAATGAGCACTTCTTTTTTGTTTCTTTACTGAGTTTTTGCCTTGTTGCTAACAATATGTTGGATTACATTATTCTTTACAGTTTAAATATAGACCTTTAATGTTCTTCACACACACACACACACACAGACACATACACACCTGTATGTTTTGAGTTTTTCACCTGAAAATGAGAAAGTGCGTCCTGGATAATTTTCTCATAGGAGTGAAGGAGTTTGAGGCAAGATGGATTGGGTGGGCTGGTGTAAATGTACCTGATGAGGTTGGGCAGAGAGCTCTTACTAAAGCCCTTGCTGAAAAGGTATAAAGTCTTGGTTTGTCCTTCAGATTTTATTTGATATGCAGTTTATTGACATTTCCTATATGCTCCTACCATTTTGAATTCAATGGGTTAATTAACTCTATATTTTTGCATCATCAAAGTGATTGTTGAGTTCCTCATGGCTCACCCTACTAAAGTATTTTTAATTAAATGCAGAGATGCATCCCAGTTTTCCTTGATGAGGAGATAGTTCATCAATATTATAATGGCTACTGCAATAACATCTTGTGGCCTCTTTTTCATTACCTTGGACTTCCACAAGAAGATCGTCTTGCAACCACCCGGAGTTTTCAGTCCCAGTTTGATGCATACAAGAGGGCAAATCAGATGTTTGCTGATGTGGTAAACAAACATTATGAAGAGGGAGATGTTGTTTGGTGCCATGACTACCATCTTATGTTTCTCCCAAAATGCTTAAAGGAATATAATAGAAACATGAAAGTTGGCTGGTTCCTCCACACACCCTTCCCTTCATCAGAAATTCATAGGACATTGCCATCCCGATCAGATCTTCTGAGAGCTGTTCTTGCTGCAGACTTAGTTGGGTATGTTACTGTTGTACTCTGCACCAATATTTTGAAGCACATTTCATGGCATATCTCCTGTTTTTCTTTGTCTTATGTGCTGAAAATTGTTGCATGCCTTTTTTAAAAGATCATATGGATAAAAGCTAAAGTTTGTTGTATCATCACATAACATAGAATATGGTTATGTTTATACATCTAAAAATAGCATGGCATTTCATGATTTAATGTTCAATACTAGTTTTTTCTTCAGTAAAAAAATTCAGTACTGGTTGGAAATGATGTATCTTTGATATTGATCCTGCAACTTCAGTGGAATTGAGAAAAATAGGCATTAGATCTGGTAATACTTTTAGCTTTGTTTTCTTGGTGCTGAGATGGTATGATTCCAAAACAGAGAGAAGAGGAGGAGAAGGGAGAAGATATAAAAGAGAGAAGAGAGACAGAATTGAGAGAGGCAAAAAGTCAACTGGCGGCGCTGGTTTATTTGGTATTTATACTAGGGCGACTATACAGAAAAAAGAAAAGAGAAAATTACAAAGGTGCCCTTGCGGCACTAAACTTAAAATAAACTAAGTTATTTCAACACTCCCCCTCAAGTTGGGATGTAGATGTCAATCATGCCCAACTTGTCACATAAATCATCATGCCGCGAGTGATGTAAGCGGTAAGCCTTTTGTAAATATATCTGTCAGTTGCCCTTTAGAACTCACATATGGGGTGCACACTTCCTCATTAACAATTTTCTCTCTAACGAAGTGTTTGTCAACCTCTATATGCTTAGTTCTATCATGAAGAACTGGGTTGGCTGCAATATTGATGGCAGCCTTGTTATCACAATACAAGGACATACGGCCATCAACAGGAAAACCTAGTTCGTTCAACAGATTCTTTATCCACATGCCTTCAGCCACCCCATGGAACATTGCTCTGTATTCAGCTTCAGCACTAGACCTAGCCACCACATTTTGTTTCTTGCTTCCCCATGTGACTAGGTTTCCTCCCACAAAGGAACAATATCCACTAGTAGACTTTCTGTCATCAACTGATCCAACCCAATCAACGTCTGTATATACTTCAATCTTCAAATGACCATTCTTTTGGTATAACAAACCAGCTTCAGGAAACTTCTTTAGGTATCTGAGTATTCTTTCTACTGCCTCTAAGTATATGGTCTTAGGAGCATGCATGAACTGACTAAGAACACCTACTGCATAAGCAATGTCTGGCCTGGTCATGGATAAATACAGGAGCCTTCCTACAAGTCTTTGGAATTGTTTTACATCTTTGACAACTTCACCACAACAGTCACCAAGTCTATGATTTGGATCAATGGGAGAGTCGGCTGGCTTAACCCCTAGTTTTCCTGTATCCTATAACAGATCTAGGATGTATTTCCTCTAAGCAATGAAGATCCCCTTTTGAGAGTGGGCCACTTCAATTCCAAGGAAATATCGAAGGGGACTTAAATCCTTCACCTCAAATTGAGTGGCTAAGAAATCTTTTAGTCTCTGAATTTCAACCTTCCAGTTACCTATGATTAATATGTTATCAACATACACTATCAAGGCTGCAATCTTTCCCTCTCCTCTTTTCACAAATAGAGTATGACCAGTCTAACATTGTTTGTATCCAATCTGCCGTATAGCCAGATGAAACTTGTTGAACCAGGTTCTCGGTGATTGCTTCAGACCATACAAAGACTTTTTTAGTCTGCACACTTTTTGCTCTTTGCCTAGGGCACTAAAGCCAGGAGGTTGGACCATGTACACCTCTTCCTCAAGGTCTCCATTCAGCAAGGCATTTTTAATGTCTAGATGATGAAGATCCCAATTAAGATTTGCTGCAAGGGAGAAAAGAACTCTAATGGAGTTCATCTTGGCTACTAGGTCTAAAGTCTCTACATAATCTACACCATATACCTGGGTAAACCCTTTTGCCACCAACCTAGCCTTGTACCTTTCTATCATGCCATCAGCCTTGTGCTTCATTGTGAACACGCACTTGCACCCTACCAGTTCCTTACCCTCAGGAAGATCCACTAATTCTCACATACCATTTTTATGTAGGGCATTTATCTCTTCTTTCATTGCATCTGTCCATTTAGGTACTAAGAGAGCTTCTGCCACATTTTTTGGGTAGGGACACTGTCAATGGAAGAAATGAAAGCACGAAAGAAGGGTGAGATGTTCTCATAGGTAACAAAATGGGTAATAGGATACTTGGTGGTACAAGACCTAACTCCCTTCCTTTTTGTAATGGGAATGTCAAGGTCACCACGAAATGGAATATCTATGGCAAGAGGATTAGGAACATCAATAGGAATGATAGTACCTGGTTGGATATGATCTGTCCCTGGTGAATCTGATGATGTTGGCGGTACAGTTTCAGGTTGTTCCACAACTCTTGAATTTAGATGGCTCTTGCGACAACGAAAAACACGGAATAGAGGAGGGCCAGGCAAAGGAGGGAGAACCTGAACTTGAACTGGTTTCTCCTCCACTTTACTCTCCCCCTAAGGAGAAACCGGGAAAAAAGGATCACTTTCAAAGAAAGACACATCCATAGAGACATAGTACTTCTTGGAAACGGGGTCAAAGCATCGATAACCCTTTTGGGAAGAAGGATAATCCAAGAAGATACAAGGAATGGTACGAGGATCAAGTTTTCCACGAGTAGGAGAAAGGTCCTGGACGAAACAACGACAACCAAACACACAGATAGGAATAGAGAAGAGGGGAGCCTTGGGAAAAAGAAGTTGAGGTGGGGCCTTGTACCCTAACAAGCGAGAGGGCATACGGTTGATGAGATAGGCAACACACAACACAACATCCAACCAGAAACGTTTAGGAACATTCATGTGTATAAGTAACCCGCGAGCAACTTCAAGGAGATGACGATTCTTTATTTTTGCAACACCATTTTGCTGGGGGGTTCTAGAGCAAGAGCTATGGTGTATGGATCCGCATGAAGCAAAAAACTCCGTGAGATCACTATGGAAATATTCTTTGGCATTGTCTGATTGGAAAATTTGGATTTCCGTTTGAAACTGAGTGAGTATCAAGCGTTGGAAATCTTTAACGATTTTTGGTACTTCATCTTTGGACTACATAGGGTACACCCATGTATATTGGGTGTAGTCATCAGTAAGTGTAATGAAATATTTATAGCCAAACTCGGATGTTAAAGTAACAGGGCCCTAGACATCAGGATACACAATACGGAAAGGAAAATCAGATTTATTATTTCTTGAAGTAAAGTGATTTCTACAATGTTTGCTCAACTGACAAGTTTGACATGTGAAATCCGACACTGACACTGATTTAAATAAATATGGTAACAACACTTTCAATGACTCAAAAGATAAATGACCTAAACGATTGTGCCATAAAAGGACTTGACTCTTATTAAACAGACTCTTGGACTCAATAGCTGCAAGACAAGCTTTATTCTCCAGCATGTAAAGACCATCTACCATATGACTTGTACCAATTGTCTTCCCCGAGGCCAAATCCTGTATCATACAAGAGGAAGGAAAAAAGGTTACTAAGCAGTTTAACGAATTTGTTATACTACTAACAGAGAACAAATTTATCGGTAGTTTAGGAACATGTAGAACATCAGAGAGGGTGAGTCCAAGAGGAAGGGGGTGGTTCCTTGACCAGCTATGGTGGAGAAAGAACCATCAGCAAGTCTCACCTTGTCCCAACTAGATAATAGATGATAAGATTGGAAACAATTGGACTTACCCATCATATGGTTTGAAGCTCTAGAATCTATTATCCAAGGGGAATCTGAGGGATGATAGGGCACATGGAAAGTTGTGGCAGAATTACTGTTACCTGATGTAGATGTAAAGAAAGTCGAGGGTGGAGAAGCAGAATCCATCTGGCGGATTGCCCTCCCATACAACTCCAAATGGTCATGGAAAGAATTAATGATATCTTCTCTCGGATCAGTCTCGGAAGGACTCATAGTAGTGGTTGATGATTGAGGCTCTTGAGAGGCTAAATTTGCTACATTAAACTTTCTCTGACCTTGCTGTCCTAGCTTCTTGTTTTGATCCGGCTTTTTACTCATTTTCTGAGCCCACTTTGGCTTCCCGTGAAGCTCCTAACATGTCTCTCGAGTATGCCTAGTCTTCAGACAGTGTGTACACTGTTAGTGGTGTTAGTGAAGGGGTATTTCAGTCTTTGTACTTGTTGAGAATGTTGATGTGTACGGTTATGTTAGTTCGAGTGCCTCTTACTTAAAGAAGGGCACTCAAGTCTTTTCCAATAAGTTAATAATATAATAACAGGTCTGGCCGAATCTAGGGACGACTTTTCTCTAATTCGAACCACCCTTTCTCTCTTTCCTCTCTCTTTTCTCTTCTTCTTTCCTCTCATACTTCTTGCTGTTTACTTTACTTTATAGTCAACGAACAAGACAGAATTCTAGGGCAGGTCAAACTTCAACATGGTATCAGAGCGAGGTTCACCAAATCAGACTTGCTAGAATTCTGTCTTCTGCGCATTCGAATTAGGGTTTCTCAGCTGTGAGTTGGAGACTGGGAAAAGGGCTGAAAAGGAGTGATCGCCCTCTTCCCTAGGAGGCTCCTATGCCTCCGATTGTGTCGTTGGTGATTGGTTGTTGTGGTTTCTAAGCCCTAGTTAGGGCTGGTACGTGTGGTGCAGTGGTGTCTCAGCCCTTCGTGTGGTTGGCCTTCAGGCGATGAGGTAAAGTTTTTTTTATGCATATTTTTCTGTTATGGAATACATGAGAGGTGTAGTACAGTTCGCATGATGGGTTTTTAGATTGCAGTATGCTAGGGTTTATGCTAGGGTTTATTCTGGTTTGTGTGTGATTCGAAGGGCAATAGTGTCTACTTAATGGTGAAAACTTCCTGTAGTTGTGGATTAGGGTTGGTGGTGTTACAAGTGTTGCAGTTTTCAGCATTTAATACTGCTGAAATCAGTGTGCAGATTTCGGTGAGTAGGGTTTGTGGTGTTGCAGTTCTCAGCATTTATTACTGTTGAAATCAGTGTGTAGATTTCGGTGAAGTGTTTGCGTGTAGTGTGCAGTGTGTAGTGCTCATAATTCAGTGCTTAGAATTCAGTGATAAGGGAGTTCGTCAATGGTAGATTACAATGATAGTAAACCTAGTGTCATGATATCTACTGACTACCTGAATGTCCAAATGACCTCTATTAAACTGAATGGAGAGAATTATGTCCCTTGGGCCAAGTTTGTAGAGGTTTTTCTGAAGGCGAAGAAGAAAGTGAAGCATATAAGAGAGGAGAACCCCCCCGCAAATTCTCAGGAGTATGAAGACTGGGAACAGGAAGATGCACAGATCATTACATGGTTGTGGAACAGTATGGAACCCAAAATCAGTGTGAACTTCATGTTTCTTGACACAACCAAAGAGGTGTGGGATCATGATAAGAAACTGTATTCAGGTCAGGATAATACCACTTGGGTATATCAACTGTATCAGGAATACTTCAATCTGCAACAGGGAAATCAGAGCCTTGAGGAGTACTATGCCAGTGTGAGGAATATCCGTAATGAGTTAAATGTCTATCATCCTCTCACTTCAGATGTCAAAGTTCAACAGCAACAACGAGAGCAGCTTGATGTGACACGGTTTCTGGTGGGGTTGAAGTCTGAGTATGAACCAGTACGAGCCCAGATACTAGGGGGATCTGCTCTTCCATCTTTAGAGGAGGTGTTTGCTTGTCTTTGGAGGGCTTCCAATGGATCTATGGACTCTAATGTCTCTGATAAATCAGCATTTGCAGTGTCGAGAGGTCGAGGTGGTAGAAGTGGGGCTCAAGGAGCCCAGCCTGGCAGGAGTGGTAGTGGTGGATCTACACATATCCATGGTGGTGGTCGTACTGGAGGCAGAGATTCAGGGGGAGCTCGTGGTAGAGGACGTGGCTCGGGTCCACGGAAGTGTACTCATTGTGGTTTGGATGGACATACCATTAACTACTGCTATGACTTACATGGTCCTCCCTCGACGTGGGCCAACAATGCCATGACTAGTGACACCGGTTTCAGCTCTAGACAGGAGAACCAGTCAGCTGACCCGATGCCCTCTACTCCCTCAGACGGTTCAGGCAAGGAGATGGTGAGTGTTCCTCGGGATGAGTATGAGAGGTTTGTTCAATCCAAGTCGCAGCAGAACACAGCTTCCTTTGCACACTCAGGTATGGCTTGTTTGGCATCCACACCCAACCCCTGGATTATTGACTCTGGAGCCTCCGATCACATGACGGGAACTCTAGGTGTGTTTTCATCTCTCACTCATTGCTCAACATCACAATTTGTTACCCTTGCTAATGGCTCCACATCATCTATCTGTGGTGTTGGTAATGTTGACTTAGACCCTGTATCCTTATCCACTGTTTTATATGTACCTAAGCTTTCATTTAATCTTATGTCTGTTAGTAAGCTGACCAAGTGCCTTAAGTGCTCCATCACATTTTTCCCTTCTATGTGTGTTTTTTAGGATCTCAAGAAGGGTATGAAGATTGGTGGAGGGCATGAAGCCGGTGGATTGTATTATCTTGATGGTAGTGGACGAACGTCAATGGCCCTTCAGTCATCCATTTATCCTCTCTAGTGGCATTGTAGATTTGGTCATCCCTCGTTGAAAGTGTTGCAGTCCTTAGTCCCTTCATTGAGTCAACTTTCTGTTTTAGATTGTGAGTCGTGTCAATTTGGGAAACACCATCGTGTTCCCTTTCGTTCTAGGGTCTATAACCGTGTGTCGAGTCTTTTTTCTTTAATTCATTCAGATGTTTGGGGTCCTTATAAAGTGATGTCATATAATGGATACAGATATTTTGTTATTTTTGTTGATGACTGTTCAAGAATGACGTGGCTTTATTTAATGAAAGAAAGAAGAGAATTATTTGCCATCTTCCAGAAATTTTATGTTGAGATCCGCAATCAATTTGGCGTTCACATCAAAATTTTCCCTTTTGATAATGGTCGTGAATTCTTGTCTTCATCTTTTCAAGAATACTTGGTGCAACATGGAATTATACACCAAACTTCATGTACCTACACTCCGCAACAAAATGGGGTTGCTGAGAGAAAGAACCGCCATCTTGTAGAAACGGCATGCTCCTTCATGCACCACATGACTGTTCCCAAAACCTTTTGGAGCGATGCAATGCTCACCTCTTGTTTCTTAATTAATTGGATGCCCACGTCTATCCTTGATGGTCGTTCTCCTTTTAGTGTCTTATTCCCCAACATGTCTCCGTTTCCGCTTTCTCCTCGGGTATTTGGGTGTGTCTGCTTCGTTCATAATCTGGGTCCTGGGACTGACAAGTTAGATGCACGTTCCCTGAAGTGTATCTTCCTTGGCTATTCCCGAACCTAGAAAGGGTATAAGTGTTATCATCCCAGTTCTCGTCGTTCCTTGGTATGTGTTGATGTTACATTCTTCAAGTCTACTCCGTTCTTCGTGGGGTCCGGTGCTGCTGCTTCCTCCACATCACCACCTCCTCTTCCTCTTCCTCTTCCTGTGGCTGATCCACCTCCTCTGGTTCCAGTCATGCCTACGTCCTTGCCTCCGGTGCCACCGTTGGTTGACCGTCCACCCATCCGTCACGTGTATACACATCGCCCGCGTGTACCGGCTGCAGCTCCTCCAGCTTCATCTCCGTCGACAGATCCAGCTCTAGCTCCGACACCAGCCTCCGACCAAGATCTTCCTATTGCCTTCCGGAAAGGTAAATGTACTTGCACCCTTCACCCTATTTCCAATTTTGTTTCCCTTACCCACCTCTCCGCCTCTCATCGCTAGTTCATATCTTTGTTATCCTCCATGGTTGTTCCTAAGGATGTCCAGGAAGCCCTTACCTCTCCAGAGTGGTGTCGTGCTATGGAAGAAGAGCTCTCTGCTCTGCATCATAATCACACTTGGGATCTCACCGCTCTTCCTCCTGGGAAGCAAGCTGTCTGTTGTAAGTGGGTGTATAGTGTTAAGTACTTTCCAAATGGTCGTGTTGAGCGCCTGAAGGCGCAGCTGGTTGCCAAAGGGTACTCCCAAACCTATGGCATTGACTACACAGAGACATTCTCCCCGGTTGCTAAGATAGGGTTAGCTCGTGTCGTCATCTCCCTTGCAGCTATGTATGATTGGCCTCTCCATCAGCTAGATATCAAAAATGCTTTTTTGCATGGTGATTTGCTCGAGGAGGTCTACATGGAACAACCACCCAGGTTTGTTGCTCAGGGGGAGGATGGTAAGGTATGCAGACTTAAGAAGGCTATTTATGGACTTAAACAATCCCCTCGAGCATGGTTTGGTAGGTTCGTTGAGGTGGTCAAGAAGTTTGGTATGAAACAGTGCCAAATTGATCACACTGTCTTCAGTTTTGACTCTTAGGCAGGCAAAATAATATTGGTGGTGTATGTGGATGATATCGTTGTGACTGGGAATGATAAAATGGGCATTGACAGATTGAAGTCAATCCTACAGGAACACTTTCAGACAAAGGACATTGGCAAGTTGAAATACTTTTTGGGCATAGAGGTAGCAAGATCTAAGCATGGCATTAATTTGTGTTAGAGGAAATATGTGCTTGATTTACTGGAAGAAACAGGGTTGTTGGGTACTAAACTGACTGAGACACCTATGGAAACAAATACGAGGCTGAGCAGTGATATAGGTGAAGTATTTGAAGACCCTGGCAGATACCGACGACTTGTAGGCAAACTAAACTATCTAACCATTACTCGGCCAAATATTTCATTTGCGGTTAGTGTGGTGAGTCAGTTCATGCAGAAACCTTTGGTCCCACATTGGAATGCAGTGCTAAGGATTGTGAGGTATCTGAAAGGAGCTCCTGGTCGTGGTTTGCTGTACAGGAGTGGTGGAAAACTGGTAGTAGAAGGATACACTGATGCTGATTGGGCAGGTTCAATGTCTGATAGACGATCTACCACAGGCTATTGCACCTTTCTGGGGGGTAACCTGGTAACGTGGAAAAGTAAGAAGCAAACAGTTGTGGCAAGAAGCAGTGCAGAAGCAGAATATAGGGCCATGGCACATACTGCTTGTGAATTAGTGTGGCTGAGGAACCTTCTATAGGAGATAGGATATGACATTAGTACTCCAGTGAAGCTCTATTGTGACAATCAGGCAGTGGTTCATATCTCTTCCAATCCAGTGTTTCATGAAAGAACCAAGCACATCGAAGTTGACTGTCATTTCGTGAGAGAGAAGGTGCTGAATGGGGTGATAGAAACTGCATATGTTAGTACGGGAAACCAGTGGACAGACTTGTTTACAAAAGGTTTGAGTCGGGGGAGAGTGGACTACATATGTAACAAGCTGGGATTATATGATATATACTCACCAGCTTGAGGGGGAGTGTTAGTGGTGTTAGTGAAGGGGTATTTCAGTCTTTGTACTTGTTGAGAATGTTGATGCATACAGTTATGTTAGTTCGAGTGCCTCTTACTTAAAGAAGGGCACTCAAGTCTTTTCCAATAAGTTAATAATATAATAACAGGTCTGGCCGAATCTAGGGACGACTTTTCTCTAATTCGAACCACCCTTTCTCTCTTTCCTCTCTCTTCTCTCTATTTTCCTCTCCTACTTCCTGCTGTTTACTTTACTTTACAGTCAACGAACAAGACAGAATTCTAGGGCAGGTCAAACTTCAACATACACCATAGCTTATCTTTGTCATCAACTTTCTTTTGGAAGTCACTTTTCTTGAAGGAATTTCCACCACCCGTAGCAACACCCCCTTTAGCTGGTAAAGCAACATGCTCTCCCTCGGGATTATTCATCACATTCCGTCTGCTCTCTTTTGACTGTACTAGAGCATATACTTCTTGTACTGTTGGGAGGTCTTTACCCCCCAATATCTGAACCCCGATAGATTCATATGTGGGATTCAACCCTATAAGAAAGGCAAACACTCGTTGTTGGGAAACCAGAGACTTGTATGCTTTGGCATCTGCATCACATTTCCAGTCTATATTCTGATAGTGATCTAGTTCCTTCCAAACAGAAGTCAGGTCTGAATAGTAGGTGGAGAGACTCTTCTCCCCCTGTTTACAAGTTGAGGAGGCAGTTTGCAACTGATATATTTTAGCATAATGCCGTTGTTCGGAGTATGTAGGCTGTGCCTAATCCCATATCTCATGAGTTGTTTCTGCCCACATGAAGGTCTTTCTCACTTGTGGCAGCATAGACAATAACAGCCTTGACAACACCATGCTGTTTCCCTGGTCCCACCTATCATGTTCCACACCACTAGACTGGGGTTTTCTGATTCTGCCATTGATATACCCCACTTTTCCCCTTGCAGTTATGCAGAGCTTGATTCCCCTTGACCATTCTAAGTCATTGAGGCCATCAAAGGGAATCACAGCCATGGGAAAACTCATGTCAAAACCTCTGCTCATCCCACTCTGACTAGAGGTTACACTAGACATACCAAAATCTTTAGAAGACATAGAAGCCGAATCTGATCAGTCACAATCCAGCTTGAGAACAAGTTTTCAATTCAGTTCAGACTCACAGTACAGTCTAAAACAGGTGGCAGTTTCAGTTCAGTCACACTTCTGGACACAAGAAAGCTTGTTCTCACACAAAGAAATCAAAGCTGGTCACACACCATTACTGTTCTCAGATTTTTGGCCTTACTGAACCATTTTAGACTGATCACACACCATTTCAGATGTGTAAGGTATATCAAAGAAACAGATCTGACCATTCCCTCTAGCAATAAATCAACTTTCACACAGTAACTTAGGTTCAATGTAAATAGAAGAAGGAAATAAACTGCTGTCACAGCAGTTACAGATCTGCAGTCTTGAAGAAATCACACCTTTCTGGGCATAAGGATCACTCGATCCACATGCATTGAGAGAAGACACTCTCACACCAGCCGCAGGTCATTAGATCCACATAACCCACTCATCTAGGTACAAAAGGATCAGTTCGGTCCCCATAACTGATGAAGAAAAATAAAGAAAAACTCACAGCATTCGATTTTTCTCTCCCCTGATAACTTCTGGGCTCATGACCAAGAGAAAAGAACTATCTTGCAGTGAGCTTCCTCACACGTCTACCAGAGATCTTGTTCTTTGGTTCGATCACCAATAGACAAAAAAGGAAAGAAGCGCCGCCCTGGTCCTAAGATTGGATCTGCCGCTCTGATACCATGTTTTCTTGGTGCTGAGATGGTATGATTCCAGAACAGAGAGGAGAAGAAGAAGGGAGAAGAGAGAGGCAAAAAGTCAACTGGCAGCACCAGTTTATTTGGTATTTATACTAGGGCGACCATACAGAAAAAAGAAAAGATGTAAAGAGACTGGGCCGAATGGGCCCTAACAGCTGCTTGTGTGATATCCTTTATTTTTATCTTTTATTTTATGTTGATGGGCCTCACTTAGTGGGCCTGTTATTTGTTCTTGTTTTATTTTCTTTATGTAATTGCTAAGTTGGCCGCCCACTTAAGGGCATACTTGTCATCATTAATTTTTAGAGATTAATAAAATAGGGTTAGAGGAGAAGGGTGAATGATTCGACTTCTTCTTCTCTTACCTCTTCTCTTCGACATACACAGCTCTTGCACTATTATTCAGATCTGATTTGCACTGTTGATTACTGATTTTAAACCTGATATTAGAAGACTGATTCACATCTTGGTATCAGAGCGGGTTCAGTTCTTCTTTCTTCCTTTTTCTTCGTTCCTGTACACTCTAAAATCAAGAGTATGGAGAGATAGGTTCTCTATAGTATAGAGAATCACTTGCCTAGTTGGTAGAAGGGTTTGGAGATTTATGTTCTGGCCAGATTTTGCCAAGAAGTGATGCTGTTTTGCTGCTGCCCAAAACCCTAGCCAACTAGAGATTTTCGAGGTTACCAGGAAAGGTGAAGCTTGGGTGTGGCGCTCTGTGCTTGGAAGGTGTCTCGTGACTGCTAAAGGAGGGCAGTTCAGGTTAGGAAGAGTTTGGGTCAGTCTGGTTGGTGTGGCACCATCTTCTCTCTTCCTCCCATCTTCTCTCTTCTCCCAAGTTAATATATCTGCTAGCATATTGACTGATCTTCTTGCTCATCTAAATGAGGTATTCATTTTATAGACCAAAGATTTAGCCTTCCCAATCTGATGCTAATAATATTTTGTTTTGATAAATGGCAATATTTATTAGATTCAAAATAAGAGAGTTATACAGTGGAGGCTTCCAAACAGAGGCACAAGATGCGACCTCAGTTACAAAGTTTGAATTTCAATTTAGCCCACCATAACTGATTTCTATACACCCCTTACTTGGCTAACAAGTCAGCCATTCCATTTGCCGATCTCATTTTCCATTGAACTCTAAGAGTCATGTTTCTAGTCAGTCATTTAAATCTTATATTTTCCCCTGCATGTCCAAATTACTGATTCCAGTTCCTCCAGCCAACCAACTATCAGTTTAGTCCCCTTCAATTGGTAGTTGGTCATAATTCAGCTCTCTAGCTAACTGTGCTCCCTGCAAAACTGCTTGAAATTCATCACGAACTGAATCCCCCACTCCAGTCAGACCTGAAAATAAAGCAAGAACATGGCCCTTTGCATTCTTGGGCACTCCCCCAATTCGAAGGCCCTGGATTGCCTAGGTTGTTGCCATCGAAGTTTAGTTTTATGAATCCTTGTTTAGGAGGCATCCAAGCTATGTTAGGCCTCTCCTTAGTATTAGAAATTTTATATAACAGCTCCTAATTCCACCTAATGCCATCAAAAGAATAGTTTGAGAAGATACCCAAAGCTCTAGCCCAATGTATAGCTCTGTTTATTAGGAACTCCCATACAACTAGGGGTGAGCAATTGGTTTATTCAGTTAAAAACCGAACCGAATAAACCGAATTTTTAAAAACTGAACTTATAAAATATAAAGCTGTACCGAAACCGAATTATTAAAAAACCGAAAAAACCGAAACCGAATTTTTCGGATTGGTTTTTGGTTATTTCAGTTAAAACTGAATTTTATTAATATTATACTAATACATATTATATATTATATATTAATATATTTATGTATATTATAATATATGTATATGTTAATGTATATTATATATAATATATAATATATATTATATACATATTAATAATATATATTATATTAGGTATATAATAAATTTTGGTTAATTCGGTTTTTTCGGTTAATCGAATTTCTAATCTTGAAAACCGAAACCGAAACCAAAAATTTTTAAAACCGAATTAACTAAACCGAAAATTTCGGTTTGGTTTTTCGGTTTTAACCGAATAATGCTCACCCCTACATACAACATCCTCCCATCTTACCTTGTTGAAAATTCTAGCATTTCACTTCTCCCAAACTGTCTGAACCAGTGTAGCTCTCACACATCTCCATAGAGCCTCACCCCTTCTCAAAGGCCATCTAAAGGTTGCCAGGTCAAATAGATTTAAAAGAAAAGGGTGGGCTTGGGATAGGAAACATAGTTTAAAAGAATATATCTCTCCTAGGAAAGTGGTTGTGGAGATTTCCATTAGAAAGAGAAAGGCTTTGGCAAAGGGTTATTGGAAGTATACATGGATGGGTGAACAACTAGGATGCAAAGGTAGCCCCCAATGCAACTCCAACCTCTCTATGGAAAGCAATATATGAGGTGTATCCTTTTTCTCTTAACCATTTTTTGTTTGATGTGGGGAATGGCCTAAGAGGACCTTTGGTTAGGGGAACACCCGCTTAAGGTCCAATTTCCTTTTCTTTACGTACTATCCAACTATAAGGCAAAACCTATTTCTAAATTTGTGTTTTTCTCTACCTCAGGTTTAAATTGGGACTTTGGGTTTATAAGGGGCCTTTGGGAGATGGAGTGTGAACCTCTCATCCTTCTCTTGGCCAAGCTTGGTTCTATCTTCTTGGATCAAAACACCAAGGGCACTAGTGTTTGGTCACTCTCCTAGATGGCTTGTTTACCTGTTCTTCCTTCTTCAATTTCTTAATACAACCTTTTACTTTGGGGGTGAACTTCCTGTCAAAGAAATTTAGAATAAGCCAATCCCTCCATAAAGTTCAGGCCCTTTGTTGGGAGGCCTTCATTGGAATGATTAACACTTGCTACTTTGTTGGAACCCCAATTGACCCTAACCACAAGTTGAATGCCACAGACGGAGATGTTCTTCTAGATAGAGAGGTCTATCAAAGATTGCTTAGCTGTCTTCTCAATCTATGTTTGACAAGACCAGATATATCTTATGCAGTTAGTGTGGTTAGCTAGTATATGCACGAGCCCAGAACCTCACATGCAAGCTGTAAATAGGATTCTCACTTACTTGAAGGAGTGTCTTGGCAAAGGAATGTTATACTCCAATCATGGGCATTTGAAGATTGAGGCCTACACAGATGCAGATTGGGCAAGGTCAATGGATGACAGAAGATCTACTTCTGGCTACTGTGCCTTACTTGGGGCCAATGTGATCTTGGAGGAGCAAGAAGTAATCTGTTGTTCGCTCTAGTGTAGAGATAGAATACAGGTCAATGGCTCATGGGGTTTCAAAGTTGCTATGGTTGAAGATCTTGCTAACATAAATGGGAATTCCGACAAAAAATCCTATGCAACTTTACTATGACAATTAGGCAGCTATAAACATTGCTCATAATCCTATTCAGCATGATTGTACAAAACATATTGAAGTGGATAGGAGTTTCATCCGAGAGAAAATTGATAGTGGAGAAATTTGCCTGCCCCTTGTATGAGGATCAACTTGCTGACTGCTTTACTAAAGGAGTTCACAAGCCGAAGTTTGATAGTAACCTAGACAAGCTGGGCATGATGGATATCTATACTCGGCATGATTGTACAAAACATATTGAAGTGGATAGGAGTTTCACCCTAGAGAAAATTGATAGTGGAGAAATTTGCCTGCCCCTTGTATGAGGATCAACTTGCTGACTGCTTTACTAAAGGAGTTCACAAGCCGAAGTTTGATAGTAACCTAGGCAAGCTGGGCATGATAGACGTATATACTCGGCTTGAGGGGGAGTGTTGAGAATATGCAATATGATGAAAGGGCTTTTTTTGGGTTTTTTCATTTCCACTTTGTATTTGGGCACCCAAGTAAGGGCAAACTTGTACTTTCAGAAACATTATAAACTTTTAGTCTCTGGTGTGAACAATAACTCGTGACATAACTTTGTAACATTTCTTCTTCTTCTCCTCCCTTCTTCTCCCTTCTTTTTTCTTTGTTTTTAGACTTCACCTTAAACAACTCTCTTGCACAACCACTTCCCATTTAACCAAATGATCCTTCCTTCCCTCACCAAGCTCCTACAAGAAATACCTCATAATATTCTCTAGTTTCAGCACTTCCTTCTATGGAATCCTAAAAACAGGTAGTAGATAGGCAGGTTAGCTAAAGTGGGCTTTAACAAAGTAATTCTACTCCCTAATGAGATATAGATTCTCTTCAATGTTGCCAGTTTCTTCGCACAACTTTCTATAATTGGACTCTAGAACCTGCCCTCTCGAGGGTTATCTCCTAAAGGCATGCCTAGGTGCTTCCTAGGCTAACCAGTAAAGGTGCATTGTAAAGAACCTACCACTTAATTCAGCTCCTCTTCCTCTAATTTGGCCCTAGCTACACAGCTCTCTTCAAAATTAATCTTCAAGTTTGAGATATGCTCAATAATTTCACAACCCATTTTAGGTTCCTCGCCTTCTTGGAATCTCCACCCTCGTAAAGAATAATTATATCATCTACAAACTACAAGTGTATAACTACTATGCTAACTCTACTACCCCTCCAGCCTCTAAAGATATCTAACCTATTAGCTCTTAAAATTAATCTATTGAACGCCTCTGTTATCAAGGTAAAAAGGAAGGGTGAGAGAGAGGGTCCCCTTTCCTTAATCCTCAGGAGGCTGGAAAAAAATCCCTAACCACTCCATTGACCAAAACTGAATACTGACAAGTTTTTAAACAACCTTCAATCCACCTGCACCACCTCTCCCTGAAGCCACACCTTCTCATTACTTCCAAAAGAAAAGGCCAATCTACCAGATGATATGCTTTTTCCAGGTCCAACTTACACACAAAACCTTTTTTTCCCCTTCTTTTTAAGTCTTCCACACACTCATTGGCTATCAAATTTTGATTAGTAATCTTTCTACCTTGGATAAAGGCTCCCTGGGACTGGCTTATTAGCAATGGCAGGGCTGTTTTCAATTTTAAAGAAAGTATTTTTGCCACTTTTATAAATGCTAGCCACAAAGCTTATGGGCCTAAAGTCTCTTGGCTATATGACAACTCCTTATTAGGAATTAAGGCCAGGAGAGTAGCATTAATACCAAGGCTGATAAAACGTTCCTCTTCAAACTCCTCAAAACTACCCACAGATCAAATTTAATTATCTCTCAAAAATCTTGGTTGAATGCCATAGTGAAGCCATCTGGACCAGGAACTTTGGATCTGTCCATTGAAAATACAAATACAACCATCCTAATTTTCCTCCAAATCAAAGTCCCTTTCTAACAAACTTATCATATCGTCATCCAACCTCTTCCAATCCAACCCCTCTGCATCCACCCTCCCACCTTAGTTTTTCTTGGGATTTGGGTTTAAGAAGTGGGTTGAGATCAGGAACTTGTGCATATTGATGAATTGATGGATGGTTTCTTCTTAGACTTTTCTTCACTCGATTCTAGGATTTGGATACTGTCTTCCTTGGGTTCTTTCTCTTGTGCTCCGTTTTGGTAGCTTCTCATAATTCTTCTTCATAAATCATAGCCCTTTTCTGTTAGCTTCATTTGTGCTGGACTGATTTCTTTCTAAGTTAAGGATTTTTGTTAGGAGGTATATGATAAGAAAATCAATAATTGTGAGTATATGCAAAAAAGGAGGCCCAATTGGTGCTTGTCTCTTCATATATGCTTTCTTTGTGGAAAAAGTGGGGAATACTTTCCATCTGATAACCTCTTGCCCGTTTACCTCTAATATTTGGGTATTTGAGAACAGTTTATAACTCTTTATGGTTGTAGTTGGAATCCTTTTAGAGATGTTATAAGTGTGTTCTTGTCCACCTACTTCAATCCACGTAAGAGAAGGGGGAAGACATAGTGAAGATGCATGAGAGCCACTATTATATGGATTATTTTGAAAGAAAGGAATGCAAGAATCTTTCAAGAAATGACATACTCCACGGAAGCATTGATGGAAAAATATCATAATTAAAGTAGTGCATTGGTCTCAAACATTTTTTTTAGGAGAAAAGGTAAAGTATTTCATTAAGAAAATTGAGCGTGTATACAAACCTTGCCCAGTATGGCACTGGATAAGGCAGGAAAAACTTTGTACATCCCAAAAAACCACTGTTCCAAAATCAAACAAAAAGAATGCTATGCTCAAAAGAAGAGCTACAAGGACAATTCTTGAATAACTTGTGTGTTTCCACCCATGAGTATAACCTTCCCCAAATGCCCTTTAAAACTAACTCTTCTGAACTGAACTTCTCATCAAATAGCATCTTGTTTCTTTCCTTCCAAATTGACCACAACACTGCAGCTGGCACTACCTTCCAAACAATCATACCTTTGCTCAAGAAACCACTCACAAACCATCTCTTTAACAGCACCAATAAATCCCTTGGGAAACACAACTGAACTCCAAACACCTTGTGCACTTTTGTCCATATTTCCCAACTGCAGCTGCAATGCAGAAAGTGATGCTCCATCTCCTCAGAATTGTTGTAACAGAGAACACATCTACTGGGTTCTACCACCACTCCTCTCTTTGAAAAATTGTCAACTGTTAAGCACTTCCCCAAAGTCATCACCCACAAAAAAAGAAAGAGACTTCGAGGGGAGCAACTGATATCCAGACCCTGTCTTCAGGGAAGGAAGCCTCCTTGTCATTACACAGTCTGTTATAAAAGGATTTGACTGTAAAGATTCCTGATTTATCCCCTAACCAAATCCTCTTATCCCTCCTTGTGCTATCCACCCTTACTGTATTCAGGATCTGCATCAAATCTTCCCATTGCTCCTCTTCCCAATCATTGAGGTTCCTTCTGAAAATGGGACACCTAACTTCCGCCCCTCCTTCCTGAGAGAACGCCTCTGACACTGAACATTCCTTGTTGAAAGCAATTTCATAAAGAGTTAGGAATCTGTCCTTGAGAGGGCTATCCCCACACCAAACCTCCTGCCAAAAGCTAACTCTTACCAATATCCTACTTCCATCTTTATCCCTTGCTTGAATTCCTTCACTGACAACATCATAATTAGAGTAGTACATTGGGCTAAAATATTGAAGATATTTGGGCAATCCAGGACTGGCAGATGTAGGAGTATTCAGGAATGGTCAAGGAGAGGTCGTAACTATCTACTCAGGCCCCATAGGCATTGGGGACTCCACTAGAGCAGGTTTTCTTGAATGGACTTTTGCTGGGCAAGAGGTTGAATATGAAGAGCTTAGTGGTGGAAGGTGATTCCAAAACTGTGGCGGGCTGGTTAAAGAATGGATGCTGAGACATTTTGCCATTTAGAAGGTTTTAAGGGAAACCAAGCAATGGCTGGGGACATGATTGTGACAGTAAATTGGACTCTGAGGCCAGTTCACAGTTTGGATGATTCATTAGTGAAGCAGAGAATTCCCAACACTCAACAATAGACTTCATCCACAAGTATTAACTAGCAAATAAAGAATGGATGCTGAGACATTTTGCCATTTAGCAGATTGAATATGAGGAACTTAGTGGTGGAAGGTGATTCCAAAACTGTGGTAGGCTGGTTAAAGAATGGATGCTGAGACATTTTGCCATTTAGCAGGTTTTAAGGGAAACCAAGCCAAGGTTCAAAGTATCGGAAACGCAGGGTGTATCGGAAAGACAATTTTAAGAGACGTATTGGGATGCACTTTGGATACGTATGGATACGGATGAAAAATCAGGATACACATAAACATAGTAGAAAACTCAAATAAATCCTAAAAAATATATTACTAATTATATTTACAAATTTTATATGATTGTTTTAAATGTAAAAAGCCATAATTTAATGGTTTATATAAAGTGTGACATATCAGGACACAATTAGTAACTGTTGAAAAATGATTGAATAACTAAAATGTAAAAAAAAAAAAAACTAAAATGTGAATGTCAATTTTCAAAAACAAATATAATTAATCTTAATATTTATTAGTATATAAATTTTAATAATTAATTCTAGCATTTATTAATAAACACTTGTCACTCGTTAAGAAAAGTGAAAATTTACTTAAAATAAAAAATACATATAATCATAGCAAGTAAATATGTGTGGGTCATTGGCGAACTTGTGTTTGTTAAAATCATGTGACCAAGGTTCACATCTTGCTATAGCTAAAATTTGAAGTTTTTACACTAACAAAACAAAATTAATGAGAGGGGATCATTAATTAACGGAATTAATGAGAGAGTTTGAATTAGGCGCTAAAATTCAAATTTAAATTTAAATTTGCCTTGGAGTAATTGACTAATTAAAGAGAAATTAGACTTAAATAAACGACATTAATGAGAGATTCAGTATAATATGGATTTTAACGAAACTAATGATATGTATTGAACTGTATCGGACTGTTTCGAGCCCGTATCGGCCGATACAGATCCAAAACAGCCTGATACAGGCCCAAATCGGCTGATACGTACGAAAAGAAACGGAACAAGTGATTTATACACATTCCACGTATCAGGTTCGTGTCGAAACGATACGTATCAGCTGATACGGCCCGATACGTTGCGATATTTTGAACCTTGAACCAAGCAATGGCTGGGGACATGATTGAATTGGACTCTGAGGCCAGCTCACAGTTTGGATGATTCATTAGTGAAGCAGAGAATTTCCAACACTCAACAATAGGCTTCATCCACAACTATTAACTAGCAAATAAAGAATGGAAAATAAAAGAGGAGGCAAGAATTAATTCTACCATAGCTGCTGGCTATGGAAGAACTAGAAAACAAAAAGAATTCTTTACTCAATTCCATGGAATAGATTGCCTTTTATAAGAACTGTTGACAACTTTCACATATGAAGTTTGAAAAGAAAGTTGGTAGGACTTTGACTAGGACTTTGACCATGACTTGCAGCATTTATGGTAATTTTCATCATCGCTATTTATAGAAAGTCCTAGTTTGAAAAGAAAGTTTCTAAATTTTGTTTAAAGTTTGAATACACATAGGAATTAGAAGTAGGACTTGGAAGTTAGAATCCAAATAGGAGTTGGGAGTGCTACTTTGGGTCTATACATAGTGATGATGAAAATTACTATAAATGCTAGGTAACTTGTTGACTAGGACTTTGACCATGACTTGCAGAACACAAAATCCTGCCAACTTAAACTCTTTAGTTGAGGCATTTTCACATGTTGGATTGAACTGAAATTCTACAGTATTGGAGTTCTGTAAGTGTACTTGAATGCCACCAAATTTCAGTCAAATCAAACAACATTTGGCTGGTCAAACAGTCACTTCTTTTCCAGTTGATGCATTCTGCGAGTCTACTGTTTGACCCTTTTTCTTCAATTTTCTTCATTTAGACTTGCTTAAAATCTTCTTATAAGCACTTGCATCAATTAGATCGACAAGGAGTTTCAGTTAGGGGTACATATGTTTTGGGGAATTATCAATGTAAGCTAAATGAAGAAGTTATAGAAAATTTATGGGGGATTAGGCAGTACAAGAGCCTAACAATTGGGTTTCTCTTTTTTATTCTTTTGGTAGAATTCTCTTTTGTACATAACATTCCTTTTTTCTAATCAATAAAAATTTTCACTTGTTATCAATCAAAAAAAAAAAAAGAATCGAGGAATAGACAGTTTGGAGGTTGGATGTGCTAGATCCAGGAAGAGAGGCCTTTTTATTTGTAGTGGGAGCTCGTCACCTATTTTGTTTTTTCTTTAAATTTTTTGGGGATATGGATTTTATTGCACATATTGTACATTGATTTGCATCCTCCCATATAAATTTTTTTATCATTATTGTAAAAATTTTCTTATCTCTTTTATTGAGAAGTATTTATGTTTATTTTTCTTACTAGCTACAAGACATTTCTTTGACAACTTTCACATATGAATACGAATTAATAGGATTACCTTGGTCATATTTTGGCCATTAAAAAAAAATCTTGGTCATATTTTCATCAAGTATTTCATTTGAATAACCTTGTCCAAGCCTCATAATGTGGAAAGAGATCTTAATATTTAAATCACCTATTCAGTCACGGAGCCTCATCGATCATGTTGATCGTCTTAAAACCTTATTCAATTTCTCTCTTCTAACCTAAGTATGCCACTCATGAACTCAAGAAGCTACGATCGACGATGACGACAACGGAATATTGGTGAACGACAAGAAGAAGAGGTACAAAAGGGAGTTGAAGAAGATGTGAAAGTGTTGAGGATGAAAAGGGGTGAAGGAAAATGTTGGGGAGGAAAAATGTGGTATCATCAAGGCCATCCAATGGTTAGCTTAAGAAGGAATTTCTCATTTAACAAAGCAATGATAGTGGTGAAAGAATGGTAGGATCCATCTAATGGTTGCCATAAAGGGTGCGGAATGGGTGGGCGAATTACAAAAATTTTCCTACCTTCTCCCAACTAGGAATCATATTCCCTAGATTTAGAATACAATATTCAAGGATTATACTTGAACCATAATCAAACCAGATCTGAACCAAAAGGGAACAAAAAGGATTATACCTGATCCGGAGAAACAATATCTCCTAAAGTTGGTGTTCACGCCCAAAGAAGATACCAAGATCCGCTCCTGCTGAAGATGACACAGCTGTGGATGGAACGGAACCAGCAGGGTGCGTCCTACACACTGGATCCTTCGCAAGAACCCACTGGAAACTCTGAACACTGAATCCTTCTCAGTCTTTTCTGCAAGACTGATGTCAAGAACTGATTTCTTGACTTCTTTCTCCCACAAAGATCGAATCTTACAAGAGGGGTTGGCGGCGGCTGGAGGAGAACTCCTAGGACGAAGATGGCTGAACAACTTTTCTTCTCTCTGGAGTTTTGAGATGTAATCTCTGTATGCAGAAGACTTTCTTCTCTCTTGAAAAACTTGGTTCGAAATTTGGTATATTCGAATTGTTTTCTCCTCCTTTCTTCTTGATTAAGAAATCCTCCTAATTAGGAGTTATCCCAATCCAAATCAATATTTGGATAGGGGATAATCTTAATCCTATCTGCAGATTAAGTTAGTTTACTCCTTATCTTATCAGGAGGTTACCAGATTCAGATCTAATTTGAATTTGGTCTCTCAGAGTGGATAAGGTCAAGAGCCCAATCCTTTTGCTAACATCAATCTCAGATTCGCCCCTTAGATGGGTGATCATATCAGCCCAGCTCGTAATGGGCTTTTTGGCCCATTAAGTGTTCAGTGTTTAACCAGTTTCCAATCTGCTGCCTAGTTGGGCTTCTTTGTATGGCGTGGGACCCAAACATTGATCTACACACCAGCCACATGGGTTCGGCGCAACCTTTATTACAAGGCCCAGCCGAATTCACTGAAAAGCTCAGTGACCCCTTGAGCCCATCACATGGACCCTATGGGCCCAACACTTACATTAAGTGGTCCCTGGGCCAAGCCATCTTATAAAAACCCAGGGACTGTGGGCAGGTGCAAGATTAGCCCATCAGGTATTATCCTAAATGGTCTTACACTTAACCTCTCAGCCCTTAATGATCAAGCACTGCCCGACAAGAGAAGACCTCTCCCTCGGCTGCAAGGAACAGTGCTGCACTCTCTACAAACATGGATCCCGGGAATTAAAACCTTTTGCAAATCTTTTGAAACCGTACATATACATATATATATATATATATATATATATATATATATATTAATTTTGCAAAACAAAATTCCAACGATTGAAATCAATTGCCGGCAGTTTGGTTTCCATCAGAGAGAGTGCATTCCCGATCATTACCATTGTCCGACAAAGGGGCTGATCTTGTCACTATGACCACTCACTCAGATGAATTCTCAGATTGCCCCAACATGCCCAAGTTTGACCCCCCGCTAAGGATCTCACTGATTGACATATCAAAGACAGCCCGATCTGACACCTAGTGAAGTGTCATAATCGAGTCCAGGGGTCAGGTGTAACTTTCCTGTTTTGCCCATCTGTCTCCAAGGTCTAGGGCAATACTGGAAATCTGGTCTGGTTCAAGGATTCAAGCAATCCCATACTGCATGTGGCTTGGGTCTTACCTTGATGGCCGAGACAAGCCATCCCAACACTTGGTGTCACATCAGTATCAGCCTTGGCAGGATAAATCTCCCTAGATTTATCCAATGGCTGTGAACATTTAAAACTAACACGAGTCTCTATAAGTGTCCAGTTTTAGGGTCTTACACAGAAATATACCAAACAACATGAATCAAACATGTACTTTATTTATTTACACTAAATGTCAAAAGTACATCAAATTTGGATTGAAGCTAAGGGCATACAAAACTGTCTAACAGGTGGATGCCTACCCAAACTTTGGGAGGACAAAACCAACAAAGTTGGGGGAAGGATTAGTGTTAGTAACTTCAGAAGAGGGTGTTCGTGTGAGATCCTCCTTCTTGCAGAGGTGTTTGGTTGGATGCTTTAAGGGAAAGATTTCTATTGAGGAGGCGGAAGTTGGGGCGGCAAGGTGTTGGAGAGAATTGGGTGGGGTGAGGATAAAAAAATTGATAGAAGAGTTGTACCTTTTCATCTTCTCGTCTAGGGAGGAAGCACACTAGGTTCTAACAAATGGGCCATGATGAATCCCTCATCGGAGAGGGCAGAAGTAGCTAAAGAACCTAAGGAGATTTGGATAAAAGTTTTCGGACTGCATCTTCTGTTTTGCTGCCCGAGTGTGGAGGGAAAATGAAATCTCTATGGAGGATACATTTGTATAGATGACTTTGAGGAAGAACTAAAAACCTGTGAATGGGTAAGAATAAGGGTGAAGGCTGGGGGGTTGATTCCTGAAAAAGTGGAGCTAAGGTCGGGGGACCTCTTAGTGTGGGTGTGGATTTGGAAAGAAGAAAGGCCACGGGATAGATGGAGGGGGCAGGAGAGGTAGGATTAGGGGATAGGGCTTGTGTGAAAGAGGGAGAGAAAGAGGAATCGTTGGCGAACAAGACGGTGGTGCTGGTTGATGGAGAAGACAAAAGCAGTGGGGAGAAAAGGTCACCGGATTCGAAGAAGACGTTGAGGGAGGCATAAGGGTAGTATCAGGCCGTGTGGAACACGGTTGCCTGGGATTCTGTTCATCCCTGGGGAGAGGTGTGATTCCTGACACACCTATGGAGGCCTGTCAGTTGAAGCTTGGGAGCTCAGGCAGTAAAGAAAGGGAAGTTCAAATTTTAAAAGGTAGTCAAACCTGGTCTGACTACTCAAAGTTGTGGCTCAAGGAGACACTCTTGGAGTGTCTAAAAGAACTAGAGCTGTTGCCAGCTGGCCTTAAGAAAGTCTCAAAGCCTTATGAGAATCAGAGGAAGGAGGTTCTTCAAGGAAGCTTGATGGGGTCAGATGTGGCTGAACCTGGTTCGTTCGAAAGAAGTGAACCCGGTCCAACCAATCAGGGGCAGGCCAGGTCAGACCAACAAAATCTATTCCCAGGCCAAACCCATAAAAATAGGATGGATATTGGGCCAGGGGCTTTAGAAGGCTTGAATTGGCAATCTGCAAGCTCCAAGGTTTGCGTAGTGCCTAAAAAAAGCCTTGCCAAACCTGAAGAATCGCGGAAGAGCCAAGACCAGAGCAATTCACAGAAGTCTTAGTGGCAGTCAAGTCCCTTGCAATTGGCCCGACCTTCGCTTGCAGAGGAAATGGAAGATGAAGGTGGGATGGTAGAGCTCATGGTTGTGGTCAACCTAAACGAGGAGATAGCCGAAGCAACTCCCCTAGCGATAATTGAAGCAACTGAAACATCGGAAATTGTTAAGGAGGGCTGGTCCCAAATCTCAAAAGTAGGAGAAAATCAGGTACATCTTTTGTATTTGGGAAGAGAAGAAGGAGAAGGTTCAAGGGTGGAATTTTCGAGGGGAGTGGGAAAGGGTAGGGAGGTCAAGGGGAGGGAGGAAAGTAAGGGGAAGGGAGTGGAATCAACTTTGAAGTGGGTAAATGCAAAACTTTTGGGGCCGGGAAAAGTTCTAGGTGTCTCCATTGCTGGTTTGGAGACATAAATGATCCTCTACCTATAAAGATCGAGAAAAGAAGTCGGGAGGGATAAGGAAAACAAAATGCTAAAACAGGGGGAAACGAGATGAAGAAGAGTAGGGAGATAATGAGGTTGGAGTGGGGTTTAAATGAGAAGGGGGGCAAAGGAGAGGACTCCTCATGGGCGGGGGGGGGGGGGGGGGGGGAGAAGGCATGAGGGGGAAAAAGGTAGGGTGGGGTGGGGAGAGTCATCTGTTTAATGGAATTAAAAATTATGTCGTGGAACGTGAGGGGGTTGGGTTTTGGGAGAATGGTGGTTTGCGATTTGTTGAAGAGGTGGGAGTCAAAGCTGGTGTTTTTCCAAGAAACTAAATTGGAAACAGTTGATCCTGGAGTGGTGAGGAGCATTTGGAGTCCATGGCAGGTAAGGTGGGTGTGTAAACCAGCTAGAGGTAGTGCGGGGGGGGGGGGGGAGAGATTGTTAATCATGTGGGATAGGCTGAAGTGTAAGTTGATGTCGCCGATGTGGGAGAGTTCTCAATTTCAGTTGTTCTGGAATTTGAAGGGGGATTCCAAGGTCAATTCACAAATGTGTATGGTCTGACGGAGTATTCTAAGAGAGAGAGAGGTTATGGGGGGACCTTGCAGAAGCAAGAGGGAATTGTTCTATTCTGCGGGTTCTTGGGGGGGACTTTAATGTAGTGAGATTTAGGGAAGAAAAAAAAGGGAGGGGCTAGGAGAACCAGAGAGATGAGAGAGGTTATGGGGGGACCTTGCAGAAGCAAGAGGGAATTGTTCTATTCCGCGGGTTCTTGGGGGGGACTTTAATGTAGTGAGATTTAGGGAAGAAAAGAAAGGGAGGGGCCAGGAGAACCAGAGAGATGAGAAGATTTGGGGAATTTGTTAACCGGTTTGAATCGATTGACTTGCCTCTGATTGGAGCCCAATTCACTTGGACAAACAACCAGGATTCTTTGGCTTTGGTGAAGCTGGACAGGTTCCTAATTTCATCTGGTTGGGAAGATAATTTCCAGGGTGTGAAACAACTAGCTCTCCCATGGCCAATATCTGGTCATCCCCCTGCAGTTAGTGTGTGGTAACCAGACCAGAAAATGCCCTTTTAAGATGGAAAACGTGGTTTGAAGAACAAGGATTGGCCCAACTACTGCCAATGACTTGATGTACCTTATTAGTATAGTCCCTGTTGTATATTACTTTTACATCTTATTCTTCTTTTCTCTTTCAGCCCTATATGGGCATTCTTTAATTGTACATATCTTTTAACATATAAGAGAGTCTTTGAGAGGTGGGGGTCATTCATTCTTGACACCTCTAAGATTATTCTTTTTCTTTTCTCTATTCGGCCAAGAGTGTTGACATGGTATCAGAGCAGGTTGCTCTCTGATCTATTTTCTCACTCTCTTGAACCTTACTAGAAGCAGTAAACCTGTCGTATTAGGGCTGTCTTGATCAACCCTTTTCTGCTCTTTCTTCTTTTGCGCAACCAGCAGGAGAGATTTCTTTAGATCTCTCTTGGGAGACATTGGTTTGAGGCCAAACTTCAGATCTGGTGTCGCCTAGACCTAATCTATTCTCCCTACAAACATCTGATTTGGTGAAGTTTTCAAAGGAGTTCTGATCTTCTTCTTGGGGTGGCAACACTGTACAGTTTCCTTTTTTGGACTGCAACAGCTTTGAACTTTAGATCTGGTGTCGCCTAGACCTGGTCTATTCCACCTACAAACAACATCTAATTTGGTGAAGTTTTCGAAGGAGTTCTGATCTTCTTCTTGGGGTGGCAGCACTTACAGTTTCCATTTTTGGACTGCAACCTTTTATGGATTTCAGGTCTTCAACATCAGCTTGTGATTTAGTTTTTTTCTCTCTAGATCGAAGGGTTCTCTCAAGCTCTCCTTAACCCTACACTCAGTTTCTGGTTTGGAGTTTTTAAAGACTGCCTCAATCATCATAAGATACCTCCATGTTTGTGAAGAAGACGTCTAATGTGTTGGTAAATCACAGATTTCTCTCAATTGGCTGACTTGATCAACCTATAATCCTAGATCTGGTGTTGTCCTAGGGTTTTCTTGCCTCCTATTTATTTGATTCAGACTTCAGATTCATATTTGAAAGGCCTTAGACTCGACAGTCTTAAAAACTTGTCTTTTTTGAACTATCATCTTCTTGATTGCTGAATTTGGTTGTCTTTGATATCCTTGTGCCTGGACTGCTGTTTTCTTGCTGAAATGGCCTCCGATAGTAGCGATTCTTTTGTTAAACGTGATTCTCTGGCATCTATGGTTGAGCAAAACATTCGACAACTGATAACATATGCTATTCCTTCTGCTCTTTTTGCTATTGGCTTACCTAGTGAGTTTTTCGGTTATTATGCTTCTCCTTCTCATATTTGGATCGTTGACTCTGGAGCTACCAACCACATGACAGGAGCCTACCCTAACCAACCAAGTAACCTTACTAAAACCCATCACAAACATATTGTTACTGCCAATGGTGAAAAGTTAAACATCATTGGTAGTAGTGATCTGTTTGTTAAGCTTTCACCCACTGCATCTTTCCCTCTTACCAAGACCCTTCTTGTTCCTAATCTCACTACAAACTTGATTTCTATTGGCCAATTAATTGATGAAGGTAACATTCTCATTTTCTCTCAGGATGGATGTTTGATTCAGCACCAGAACACTGGGAAGGTGAAAGGGAAGGGGGCGCAGGCTGGGCCGTCTGTTTGTATTGGAGTTCGAGAAGCCTCAAACAGCAACATTATCAGTTTATTTCAGTTCCTCCACTTCTAGTTCCTTTCTGAATCATAGAAATAATGTTTGGGATTTATGGCATAAATGTCTAGGTCATTTACTTTTTGAAAAATTAAAACTTTTGTTTGATTTTGGCCTTATTAAGAATAAAGCTTCATCCTTGCACACCTTTGATACGTCTTGTGTTTCTTGTTGCTTAAGTAAGAGTCGTACCTTACCTTTTCCTCACACATCTGAGCATGCTACCTCTCCCTTCGAGCTTATACATAGTGATGTCTGGACTGCTTCTGTCTCTTTTCGGCTCGGATACAAATATTTTGTGTCGTTACTTGATGATTGTACCAGGTACACATGGATATACTTTCTTCGCCACAAGTCTGAGGTGTTCCCAACATTTAAGTTGTTTCGTGCTATGGTGCGGGTTTGGTTTCAATCACAAGTGTGTATTCTCCGTTCGGATTCAGGAGGAGAATACACTAATGGAGATTTTTTTATCCTATATGAAGGATCATGGAGTACAAGTGCAATGAAGTTGTCCAGATACTCCTCAGCAAAATGGTGTGGCCGAGCGCAAGAGTGGACATATCCTTAGTGTTGTAAGGACATTATTGCAGGAGTTCCATACTCCACCTTCCTTTTGGGTAGAGGCAGGTAGTACAACTATGTTTTTGATCAACTACATTCCTTCCTCAGTTCTTGGTTTCTCTTTCAGAAGTTATTTGGTCGTTCTCCAGATTTATCTATGCTTCATGTCTTTGGATGTGTGTGCTTTGTTGATCTTCCCTCTCGTGAACGTTCTAAATTGTCTGCACAGTTTGTCATGTGTGCCTTTGTGGGTTATAGTCCTTACCACAAAGGATTTCTTTGTTATGATCCCTCTATTCGCAACATTCGTATATCACGTAATGTTGTTTCTATTTTGCCAAACTTTGATTCACAGGATGCTTCACCTCTTTCTGCTGAGGACTTTCTCGTCTTCTCTCGCAAGCTCCAGTCCCTGCGCCTGCGACTCTCTTTCTTCCTGGTTCAGATCATCATCCTACCACTGCTCCTTAAGTGATACCTCCTTAGTTGTTTTAGCTAGCAAAGAATCAGGAGGTGTTGGCGGCGGAATGTTATGAGTTGAGAGACTGTTTGACTTCTTGGCATAGTTGTCAAAGCGACGCCTAGGCGACAAGGCGCCCTTGGAGGCTTGCCTCGCCTAGTCGCCTAGCAGTTTTGTATAGTGTCTTATAAAATACTTTTATATTGTTACTTTTTTGAGTTATAATTATAAAATAGACATTATTAAACAAAAATATTCATTTTTTGTGTTTATAAACTAATTTCTTTTTATTATTTTCTTTTTTGTTAGGGTTTAATCAACACAAACATTGCTAACTGCTGTATTGAACCCTCAAAGACTTCAGAATTTGAACCAATAAGTGAGGGAAAAACTTAAAGTTTTGTCTAATCAACACATTTCTTCCTCCAAATTTTCTTCTTAAGGGGGGCGCCTTTTCTTTTCTTCTTTTCCTATAACAAAAATAGGGGTTCAGTCCCCATATTTTTTGAAATTTCTTTTCTTTCTTCTTTTTCTTCTCATAAATATGTTGATTTTCTAGACATAAACATGAAGTTTATAATTTTCTTATGAAAATTATGGTTAGTTTTTAAGGAAAGATGATTATGGAACCTAGGGAACTGCCTAGGATATGTATTTTTCACCTTAAAAAAATCCATCGCCTAGGCGACAAGGCGCCCCCCCTGTCGCCTAGCCTCACCTTGGTGCCTTGAAAACTATGTTTCCTGGAACCCCTACTTCAGAAGAAATTTCCATGATTGGGAACTTGACCAAGTGATAGATTTATTTCAGTTATTAGCCTCTCAGTCCTTAAACCAAGAAGAAGAAGACACGTGGATTTGGAGAGAGTCTAAGGATGGTCAGTTCTCAGTCAGTTCCTTTGCTAGAAGTTAATCTGATAGTGACAGAGCTGAGATTCCTACTGAGAAGATTTGGAATCCAATTCCCCCTACTAAGGTGAATGCACTGTTGTGGGCTATTGTGTTGGACAAAAGTCTCTCCAAGAAGAACCTGGCAAGGAGAGGTGTCCAGGTTCCTAACCTGCTCTGTGTGATGTGTGGGAGGAAGGAAGAGGACAATAATCATTTACTCCTCCACTGCCCAGTTGCTGTGGATTTGTGGAATCATTATCTCTCTTCAGTGGGTTTGAGCTGGACCATGCCATCATCAGTAAAGGACTTATGGTGCTGGGAGATTCAAGGCTTGTCAAGATTGGCTAAAGAGGTTTGGAAGACAGTCCTGGCTGCTATTATTAATACCACTTGGGAGGAAAGAAATAAGAGACTTTTTCAAAACTGTTCCAAAGAAGTCAACAGTTTAATCTCCACATCCTATGGGAGGCTAGTTTCTTGGACAGCTGCTGTAAAAGGTCTCCAAAGCAGGGCGCTTGGGCTGCATCTGGGTTCTTGTAGTTTTTTTGAGTTGTAATGCTGTTCTTAGGCCCTGATTTAGGATCTATAGATCCTGATTAGGGTGATTTGTAATCTTTGTCTCCTCTTAATAAAATTACATTACCTTTAAAAAAAAATTAAATCACCCTATTACTAATATTTTGTTGTGAACCAGTTGGAATTATATTTGATTGTCCAGTTTGAGTAATTGGGTTTTACTCCTAAGGTTCAGCCATTTGATGTTATTATGGAAATTAAAAAGTTCAGTATATCTTCATAGCAAATTTATTGTTTCTTTTTAGTTGGATAGTTGCATTCTAACTCACCTGACATAAGTGATTTTGCTCACTGGACATTCTATTTTCCAGTTTTCATACATATGATTATGCAAGGCACTTTGTTAGTGCTTGCACTCGTATTCTTGGACTTGAGGGTACACCTGAAGGAGTAGAGGATCAAGGAAAGCTGACTCGTGTAGCAGCGGTACATATAATTGATTCAGTTAAAAATTTGTTTTCGGCATATCTATATATCTTTTACTGAAGAATTATTTGTTACTGTTACTTTTAGGTTGCATTGATTTATTAATTTTTTGATGTCAACCATTAACCAATCTTGTGATGCTTATTTGTTCTACTTTCCATTTGAGACTTCAGTTTCCTATTGGGATAGATTCGGATCGGTTCATTCGAGCGCTTGAGCTTCCTCAAGTTCAGGAGCATATTAAAGAACTGAAGGAGAGATTTGCTGGCAGGAAGGTAGGGTTTTTGTGATTTACTGCCAATGTCTTATTTTGTTTAAATGAAAGTAGAATTGATTGAAATGCATCTTAGGTTTAGGGTAGTACAGTTGAAATCCAGCATTTCAACTCTGGATAAAGTGTTTTATGTATAATGCCCATGAAAAATTATAAACATCTGAATTATTTTGAACTTTGTTCTTCTGTGATGCGTTTGACAATATTTTGGTATTATAAATTGTAAAACTGTCAGTGTCATTCTGTTCTTTTAAGGATATATCCTCTAATTAAAGAATTAGCAAACAAAATCTTTCTCCACTATCTGAATACAGGTTGATTTTGGCCTTCAACTTGTCCTTTTACAACCTTGACAAGCACCAAGTCCTTATTGGTGACTTGAAGAATTTACACAGTGTCGGGCTTGGACCCTTTGGCCCAGTCCATCCAGAATTTAACAAATGATCAACCTGAACCTTCCCTAGTTGCAACCCTATTCATTGGTATTCTTTATGCAAGGTAATGATGATAAGATTGATAATTTGTTTTTCTATTATCCATTTATTGATTCTCAGAGTTGGTACCAGGTGCTTCTAAATGTTGAGAGCACCTCATCCAGCAAGGTCTTCCATGAGCTTAATCTAAATTTCTTTCTCCTTTTCTTCTAAAACCAATACATATAACCTGTATACTGGGAATGGCAGTGGGGATGAAATAAGATGATGCATTTCAAAATTGCAAAGAAGATACACAAAAAGCAGAGAAAACAAAGATATGATACATGGAAACTCATTCATTTTAAAGGATGGGAACACCCTCAACCCATCAATTGGGTCACCCAATGAGAGGAATGTTGGGACTGGCCTGCATGAGAATGTGGGTTTGAGTTTGACGGCAGTCACTTTATGCAAAGAATGCCAGAAGTTATGTCCATATCCAGTTTACACTTTCCAAGACCCAGAATTCAGGATCAACATTGGGTAATTTTTCCCTTTTTACCTGATGATAGGAATCTCTATGCTCATTAATGCTCTCGTTAAGGACCTAACTAAATGAGAAGCTCCTTGTCACATATGTAGAATTTAGAAGAGGCATGACTTCTAAGAGAAGAAACCTCAGCACTTGGATAAACAAACTAGGGAATTTACTTTTATCTTGGAATTCTAATCTTTCCCATCTTTCCACACAAGAAGTCATTTCTATTTAAAAACCTTTTTCCTTGCTTACATACATAGTTGTTAAGGTGATGCCTAGGTGGGCACTGAAACAATGCCTAGGTGACAAGATGTTATCCAGGGTGTGCTTCTTATCATGCTTTTTAGGTATACTTTTTGGTGCCTACTTAGGCAAGGAGAAGTTTAAACCAGGCACCATATTATATGGTGTATTTTATTTCTATTCAAATGTTATCAATGCAGTTAAACAATGACTAGTCGTTTTGGCCTCTCTAGTTGATAGACTTGACACAAGGACTTGTTGATGGCTAGGCACTGGCTACCAGAAAAAAAAGAGAGGTTCTAAATTTAAGATATTTAACACTATCAATATTGCATGGACATGTACATGGGAGTTGGAATCCAACACATATCCAAGAGTCTGACTTGGCAATAATAGAAAACATGGACCTGTGGACATGTCTTTGGAAAAAAATACTATTAAAATAGTATATATATATATATAGGGTTCGACTATGATATGAAAAGATATGATATCGGAAAAACGTCTGATCAATCAATTGGAATCATAAACGTGGTAGCCAATCAGGTATTCTTTATCAAAATTCATGGGTGGGTTTTGATTGGTCAAAACTCTTTTGGTACCATGTCTTTCCCACATCATGGATTTTCCCATATATACATACATACATACATATATATACATATACATACACACACACACACACACACACACACACACATATATATATATATAAAGAGGGGGTCCAAAATAGTTCATCTTGTACATTAGCGATTCATTTATGTCAGATAAGGTGGGAAGTTTTTTATATTAAAAATCTAAGCTTGGAGGTAGAAAGAAAATGCTATGTGGAAGTGTCCTCAAGAATCTGTGGAGTATTGGACTCTGACCCGTGTCTGACAACAGACACGGCATCCATGTAGAAGAGTCCATGTGGCAGTGATGCTATCCAATCAAGAAGCTAATATAGATTGAAAATATGCAATAAAAATGATACTTGTTGGGAATTGGGGATTATTATTTCTGTTTCCTATTCACATCTGGGACTGTTTTCTGTAGGAGGTACAATGCTCTGTTTGATTTTATTATTTAAGTGGGGAGTTTAGTTGATGCTGTATTATTACTTAAATAGGGGTATAGTTGTAATCTCATTATATTTTAAAAATAGAATATGTATAAGTCTGTCCAATTGGGAGAGTGGATTTTTCTCTCCAATCAGCAGTCCTCCTTCTCTCCTACCTACATGACTGTCTTCTCTTCTCTTCTCTGTTCTAACTTTCTTGTTTAGGTTGCACTAATCAGACCTCGTTCATGGCATTAGAGAAAGACTATCGGTCTGATTAGAGCATTCTATTTTCTCCTCTCTTATCTCAAATCTTTCTTTCTCTTCTCTGGAGAAATATTGAAGAGTGATCATATTTGGTTTCTTCTCACTTTTTCTCTTGATGTTTGTTTTTCTTCTCCCAAGGGAGGTGGATACTGAACTGAAAAAATTTCTAAACTTGTTCAGACAAAGAGGGACTGAGGTGATTGAGTGTGGTGTATACCGTGCTGGTTGTGAGTTAAAAGAAGAATCCTATGCAGATTGTGAAGTGAGAAAAGTGGTGATTACTTATTGTATTGGGTTGACTTTACGATCTATGATTGAAGAATGCAGTGTTGAGTTTTTCGGGATATGTGATTTTTCATGGAAAGGTTAGTAAGTGCTGTTTATATGCTAAATTGGTAGATTTGATGTTGTTTGTGAGTAGCCAATAGTTGTGTGAGTAGAATATCAAATTTTGGAATTGATTATTGTGTTTGATTAAGCAAAAGGAGTACATAGATATGTATTCTTAGTTGGATGTTATGTTATCTCCTAATTATCAAAAAAACAAAATAAATTTCTCACCCATTCAGATGACTTCAGTTAAGTTGAATGGACACAATTATGCAGAATGGGTAAAATCTGTTGAAGTATTTATAACAGCTACAGGAAAGATTTAAATACTTTTTTTTGATATATAAAGGAAAAGTTAAATACTTGACTGTTAGGGAACCAAAATCTGTTAGCTTTATTTATTCTAAGTGGGTGCAAGAGGATGTCTGGTTTAAAAAGTGGCTATGAGCTTGGTGAAATGCAAAACCAGTAGCACTTGATATTTTTGGATACATTTAGAGAAATTTGGGATCCGGACCATCAGGTGAAGAAATTATATTCAGGAAGCAATGACATTTCTTGTTTCTGTCCATTTTCACTTTGTAGCAATGATATAATACACTTGAAGAATATTTTTAGTAATAAATAATAAAGATTTTTTTAGATCAATAACCATAAATTTTATTAATGGATAAAAGAGAGATTACAATTACAATAGAATAATGCAGTCATTGAGAGATAAATATTCTTATCTCTCTGCCAGCAAACCTTACTTTTTCTTACAATTGTGCCCAAAACAGTTGATCTCTCCCCACCACTTGTTTGCTAATGTATCCACCAAAGTATTAGACCCCTTTTGATCTATTGTATATTTTCTGTTAACCATCTGCATTTCTTTATCTCATTTCTGTAATTCCACATCTTGGCTTCCTCATTCCTCACTTCGTAGCCAACATATCACCAACTTAGAGTCTCCTTTATTGACTAATTTTCTTATATTCAAACTCCTTGCCCTTTGCACTCCCTTTGGCATTGCCATAACTTCAGCCCTTATAGGATCATCCACATCAACTGGGCCTGAATAAAAAGTAAATATTTGGCCGACCATCCCTAAACACCCCACCTATTCTTGATATTCTTGGATTCCCCATACTACTATCATCAAAATTGAGCTTAATTAGACCTGTTCATGGGCCGGTCCGGCCCGACCCAACCCCCGGACAGGCTTGCGCATGAACTTTAGCCTGCGGGCTACGGGCCTAAAAGCCCGAGCCCGACTATTTTACGGGCCGGGCTCGGGATTTGTCACAAAAGCCTGGCCTGAGCCCGGCCTAACCCAACATTTTGTATTTTATTGTAAACCCTAGCCGATTAACCTTTCCTATTCCCTCTTTTCATCTTTTATTTTTCTCTCCTCATTCTCACTCTCAATAACCGGTGCGAATCCAAGCAAGCAGCCACTGTTCTTAGTCTCAGAGGTGACAGGCAAGCTCAGGCACCGACAAACTCGGGCATCGGTCATCTCTCTCTCTGGTGGTGAGTCTTCTCTCTCTCTCTCTCTCTTGTCTCTCTCACAGTTCTCACTCGCACGCACTCGCATATTTCTCAGGATTCAGGAACCGGGCGAACTCAGGCACCGGCGCCAGCCATGCCACTAGTGAACTCAGTCGCCCCTCTCTCCGGCAATGAATCTTCTCTCTCTCTCCACCATTCCTCTCTCTCGTCTCTCTCGCAGTTCTCATTCTCATGCATTGTTGCATATTCTCAGGAACCAGTGAACTCAAGCATTGGCGATGGCGAACTTAGGCACTGGTGCTAGCCGCACCACCAGTGAACTCAGTCACCCTGCCTTTCAGCCTCTGTTAGGTCGGGCTTCGGGCTTTTTATGAGGGCCGGGCTTGGGCCCGAGTTGTAGGCCCGTTGGTCAGGCCGGGCTCGGGCTTGGGCTTGAAAAGATCTTGTTAATGAAGAGAAAAAGTTGGGCCCGGCCCGGCCCATGAACATGTCTAAGCTTAATGAAGCCTCTTTCCAGTGGAGATCAATAAGGATTAATGACTGTTTTATTTGTTGATGAATCAGCTACTTCTCCCATTTTCGAAGGAAAGTTATCCATTGGGACAAGTGAGAAAGTTCCAAAGATTTCAACCAATGGACCACCTTAACCATGATGTGTTCAATTATAATTTCTTTACTCTTTCCTTTTCCAAGAATATTCTAGGGTTCCTTTCTTGCCAAATTGTCCAACTTTCTGCTGCCTTGGTACATCTCCACATGAGTCTTCCCCTTTTCTTTTGTCACACAAATGCTGTTGAAGCAAACAAACTTGGCACGTTATCTGGAGATAAAAAAGAGTGCATCCATGATGAGAGATCACCAAGCATTAGATCAACAACAACAAAAAACAATAGATCAACCCAATGACTCCAACTCTGAAAATGATGAGAATCCATTTCCAAGAGAATCCTTTGACAACCCTTCAAATTTAGGTAAGATTAAAATCCATTCCATAATTTTCCACTAGAGAATACATTTTGATCTCTGCACATTGAGTGGTCATAAAAAATTCTTCTGTTGCTCTCCTTCCATATTTCTCAACAAATAGTAAAAGGAACACAACTCCATGCAATTTTTTCTTTTCTATTCCCTCTGAATGTAGGCCGTTGTGCAAAGATTTCTTTTGGAGATCTTGTTCCCACAGATCAAGACTGAAAAGGCTAAAGAAATATCACCAAATGTACATCAAGAAGCATAGATGCATCACATTCTCCTTGGCTAAGCATAAGTAGCATCTCATTGCCAATTGAAATTCCCCTACTTTTGATGCGATCCTGGGTGAGAATGTTGTCCAGAGCAACTAGTCAAGCAAAAGCCTCCACCCTAGGGGAAATGGGATTCCACTAAACCCCCCTCACATCCTACTTCTCCACCTGATTCCTTGCGAAGGCTTTATAAAAATACTTTTTTTATCAATGACTGAAAATTTCATTGAGTTAGAAGGATTACATCAAAAGAAATAACAAGAGATAACCTCTCTTATCTCTCCCCAGAAACAGAAAATTACAAGAAATCAATTACAATTGTGCCCAAAAAAGATGAGATCTACCCATCCCCTGTCTGGCTAGAGTACCAGCAAGTGAATTTGCACATCTTTTCACCCATTGAACTTTCACTTCCATATTCTGAATTAGCTGTTTAATCTTTTTCTTTTCATTATTGAATATCCAATGACTTGGTTCTTCTTTTTGCAGCCAATTAACCACCAACTTTGAATCCCCCCTCAATTATCAACTTCTTAATATTTAGAGAGGATGCTTTTTGGTTCCCTTCCACTTCTGTCAATACCTCAGCTCGAAGAGAATTGCTAGTCCCAGCTGGTCCTGAATATAGAGCCACCAACCTTTCTCCCTTGTCTCTTCAAACTCCTATTCCAGAAGCACCTGGATTGTCTAGGCAATTCCCATCAAAGTTTAATTTGATGAAACCTCTTTTTTGAGGGATCCAATTAACTATAGAAGTTGTAAACACAGGTGCAAAATTAGCCACCTCTTTCCAATTAAGCATAATGTCATCAACTGAGAATGAAGAAAAAAGATCCATTGTCCTCACCCAATGAGCAACCTTGATCATGATGATGTCTATGTTATCATCTTTGCTTCTTTGTTTCTCAGCACATATTCTAGAATTCCTTTCCTCCCCATAACACCCAACAATTTTTTTTTTTTGATAAATCATAACACCCAACAAATGGCATCCCTAGCGCATCTCCACAACATCCTGCCCCTCTTTTTGGCAAGCTAAGAGGAGAAGAAGCAATTAATCCTTGCAAATCATCCGGGGGAGTCCACCTGCACCCAAACAAGGAAAAAAACCAATCCCAAATGCAAGATGCAAAAGGAGAAGAGGTAAGTAAGTGGTGGCAAGTCTCACCATTGGCTTTACATAACACACACCATTATGGAGAAAGGCACATGTTTGGTCTCCTTCTTTGAAGCATGTCATGGGTATTAATTTTCCCCAAAAAAATTCCCGAAAGAAGGCCCCAACTTTCAGAGGAATGGGATGGCACCAAATCTCTTTAATCAGAACGGACAGACTAACAATGGGCAATGAATGAGACAATGCTTTGAAAAATGAAGATCAAGAAAAGGAGCCAGTTGGGGAGAGTCCAAATTTTGTAATGTTGATTCAACAGGTCCACAAAAACCCCCAAAAGAACAGTGATGAGTTTAGTCACCCCATTCAAATCACCTTCCGTAGCCCCCTTCTAAATGTTGAACCCCAATCCAATCCTTAATTCAAATCAAAGTAGGAGAAAAAGAGGAAATAGGTTGTTTCTTAAAATTTGAAAGAGATATTGAGAAGGAAATTGATCTTTCAATGGAGAGTTCCTTACCCAAAGATGTTCCTAGAATTTTATCCGATTCCCATTGCAAACCTCATAGCTGATATAAGGAAAGAAAGATGGCAACAATGCATTGATATCTTTCCAAGGAGAAGCCTGGGAAGCCCTAGACAATGTTCTAGTGTCCTATCCATTTGCCAAGAGCCTGTAAATACTCTTCACAATCTTTGCCCATAACTTTTCCTTTTACATAGGAAGCCTCCATAGCCATTTTCCCAACATAGCCAAATTTCTTCTTTCAATATTTTCATTTCCCAATCCTCCTAAAGATTTGCTCTTGCTGACTTGTTCCCAACAAACTTTGTGACCTTTTCTCCCTTCACCAGGCTCCCACAAAAAATTCTCTCATAATCTTCTCCAATTTCCTTGTCACATTTCTAGGGGTCCTAAAGACTGACAACTAATAAATTGGAGGATTAGCAAGGGTAGCTCTGATTAGAGTAATCCTTCCACCTAAAGAAATGTAACTCTTTTTCTAATTGGCAAGTCTCTTAGCAAAACTCTCCACCACTAGGTCCCAGAAGTTGACACACCTAGGATTATGACCAAGAGGGAGATCTAGATATTTAATTGACCACTATGCTATCTCACACCCCATCGCTATAGCAAACTCCTCCAACTTCCTCTTAGTTAGGTTAACTCTTGCAATACAACTCTTGTCAAAATTGAACTTATGATTTGACACATGTTTGAAGAGTTGAATTACAGCTTTCAAATTTCTAGCTTACTTCATATCATTCCCTTAACAAAAAAGAATTGTTTTTTCTTTGTAGAGATAGTGGAGAGTCCCTTTCCCACTTATTGATCTCCTGTTGCTTGGTGCTTTGTATTTGGGAATTTTTCTGTTCTCTCTTTGGTTGTAGGATGGACCCTCCCCAAGAGGTGACTGACATTTTCAATCCTAACTTCTTGAGGCAACAAAAGAAGAGAGGGAGAATAATGTGGAGAGCTACAAGGCAGCTGTTTCTTGGGGAGTATGGGAGTAAAGAAATAACAGAAATTTTGCTGGAAAAAGTAGAGCTTTGGAAGAGGTCGTTGACAACATAAAAGTGAGGGTTACATTGTGGATAAAAATCTTAGATGGTTTTCAACTTTTCTTGGTATCTAACATTCTAAGGGCATGGGAGGAAATAGCACGGTCCTCTAGAGACAAGGAAATTCTAAGAGTTGAGTGGAAACCATCAGAGGTTAACAAAGTAAAACTGAATTTTGATGGAAGCTCTGTGGGCAACCCGGGAGTGGCAGGAATAGGTGAAGCAATCAAGAATGCGGAATGCAAGATATTGGCTCTATATTCAGGGCCAATTGGCATTACAAATTCAAGAGAGGCAGAGTTACTAGCTTTATTGCAGGGACTCTGGTTGGCAAAGCAATTGGGTTTTCAACAAGTGGAAGTGGAAGGGGACTCAAAAGTTGTTATATCTTGGGCAAGATGTACCAAACATATCCCGTGGACCCTCAAATACATTTTTAGGGAAGTGGAAAGATTAGCAAAGGATATAAATGCTGATTTCAGGTGGATCGGGAGGAGTGAAAATGGGTTGGTAGATACTTTAGCCAAACAAGGGGCTGCAAGGAAGCATCTATATTGGGCTTCTTTGTAATTTTGGTTATAGCTCTTGGGGATGACATTTGGGTCACCAGAATGTACTTAATCTCATATATTTTTAATTAATGAATCAATATTTATTGCTGATAAAAAAAAGAATTGTGTCATCCACAAATTGTAAATGAGTAACTGACACTTTCTCCCTATCTATTCTCTAGCCTCTCACGAGATTTCTTGCATCATCCCTAGTAACTATTCTACTTAAAGCTTCAATAATGAGTGTGAACAAAAATGGTGACAAAGGGTCCCCCCTGCCTGATCCCTTTGAGGGCGTGAAAAGGTCACCACTCTTCCATTGACTAGAATTGAATAATGGCTTGATAAACATCCAACTGCCCACTTGCACCATCTATCACTGAATCCACAAATACTCAGAATGTCCAACAAAAATGACCAATCCACTAAATCCTAAGCTTTCTCCAAATCTAATTTGCAGGACATAATTGAGAAAAAACCATTCCTACTTTCTTTCGACCATCTCACATCTCTTCTCTATACTTGTAGGTCCATCAACTGTAACTTTGTTAAAAGACCCAAACACTTATTATTAAAATAGAAAGAGAATACAATAGGAAGGTCATAAGTTATCACCCGAGAGAAGGAAAAACAAACTAAGACACAACTATTACAAAAAGATAGCATACTACATAACTCTAGCAATATAGAGATCAAACAACTCTAGGACTAGACCCTCAACGAACTCCATATTTGCCCATCTGCATTTCGAGCATATAGAACCTAGCGAAATCAGGACCCTAATCTTCCCCATCAAACACTTCCTCTTGCCCATCATCATCTTTATCCCACATCTCTCCTCCTCCAGTTACACCTTTCTTCAAGCTTTCTTTCTTCTTCCTCCTCTCAAACTCTTAAAAAGCTTTCCTGGAAAACTCCTCACCACCCCAAAAGAACAAACCAAGGCTTTTGCCAATCTCTATGTTTCTTTCAGCAGCATTCTCAATGGAAATACTACCAGGTCTCTCCGCCTTTTTTTTCAAGGCTCTCATCAAGAGCTCTCAGTAGAAGCAGATCCGTTCTCATTAACGTCTTCATGCAGAATAGTCCCCATTTGATTACCAGGATTGGAGATAACCCAAGAATCCTCAATAATAGCTACTTCGCTTGTTGACACAACAATCTTACTCCCTCTTCTCTTATACACCCTCTTGTAGTTCTTTGTAGGACTGACCTCCACCAACCTAAGTTTCAACTAAGAAAAGACCTTGGTGATGTGAATAGTATGTGAGTATCTTGCTTTGGTAAAACCATGAGATCTTTCCGAGGTCGCCACTTCATCTACACCTAGATCTTTCTCAACCTTCCCCCTCCTACCCAAATCCACACCTAACCTTCCAACCACCACCTCCTCAAATAGCCGGTGAACAGCACCATTGCTCTCAACTTGGGGAACGCCACTGCGGTCGCGTCAAAGCCACCACTTCCTCCATCGCCAACACCAAGCTCTCCTGTTTCGGCAACAACTACCCCTCTTGATTTCTCCTTCTTCCTCTCCTTCAGCCCCATCTCTTCTTCTTCAAGGATCTCACTAGAAACATTAAACATAGTTTCTTTTGCATCAGAATAGAAATCAGAGATGACGTACCAGAATTCTCCTTCACTGTTGTGGCTTCACCTTCCACCATGGATTGAACGCAACAAAAGGGGCATCATCACTGATGCCAGGGCTTTGGATCCTGATCAGTGCGCCCCTCTGCAAGCTTCACCATGACCTTCACCTTCTTACTTTTATCATACATGAAGATCGCTTATTCCTAACATTCTTCCTTTCCCCTTGGATCCTTAACCAAAGGAATTTTGCTCGGTCTCCTGTGTTTAATATCCTTTGAGCTTTTGAAAGTGACTAAGCTCCTTTTGTTTACCTGCAAACCAAATGCACCGAAAGGCTTCCTCGCCTTTTTTGGTTCAGACTTTGGAAAGTGAGTCCCAATCAAACCATCATCCCCCTTCCAAGCACGTGTGACACCTCAAAAGTCAAAGTTGTTGGCTTTCCATCTCCCTTATAATACTCCAGCCCCTTTTTCTCTTGTCTTACCACGTGTCTCTCCTCCTCTATCCCTCCTCCGATATCATTAACCACTAAAGTGGGCCCCACTTCTCTTATCCCTTTTGAACTCTTCCCCGAGTCTCCCCTCTTCACCTTCCCAATGTCTCAAAAATCGATCAGCCCCATCACACTGACCCCACTATCATCATTTGCTCTTTTTATTCGAGAAATGCCCTCTTCTTCAACTTCTAGACCTTCCTCTGCTGAGAGCACATTCGACTTCAACATATTCAAACCAATTGATGAGAGAGAAACACTCCACTCCTCTTTCCACGAGTCCATATTATCAATCCATTCACCAGGGTAAGTCCCTTCTACCACCAGTCTTAAATCAAAAGATTCTCCACCAAAATGGAGCAACAAGGATGCTGGAACGAGATGGAATTCCTTCTCCTCAATTAAAATAGTGCAGTGACCAGATTCTTCCTAGTGTTAGTTCTTGAATCAACGAGCCTGAAACTCCCACATGCATCCCCAACAGCCCTGAACATTTGATAGCTCCTGGCATGTAAAGGAATACCAAAGATGTTAATCCAGACAAAGCTTGAAAGCCCCACGTTTCTCAAAGCCCCCCACAAGGGGGTTCCATCTCCCCAACCTTAATTCTGGACACCGTATTTGATCTTGTTCATGACTGAGGACAGTGGTTTGTGGAACTTTAACAATGAGAAAAAACAGTTCTTATGGCTGGGTAGGGACATAGAGATTTAGTACAGCTGGGTGAAGAGGACTGCCAACTCATTTGCGGATGGGTTGGCCAAGCAAGGAGTAAATAGGGAGGTTGTTTTCTGGGTTAGTTTTTAATTTTCTTTGCTTTCCGAGTTTTCTGATTTTTGGGGAGCTAAGTTATTTTATCTCCCTTTGTATTCTTTTCCCTCTATTCTCTTAATTTAATGAAATTGATGTTATTGATAAAAAAAAAAAACTGAGTCTCTGAGTCTTTTCAACAGAAAGAAACATGCATCGAGTCTCCTCACCTGAAAGGAACTACTTGGCTGCCATTCAGTCATTGCCCAAGTCCACACATCTTCCACATCTGGTTCAGAATTGACAAATCTTCCAACCAAGCTTCTACTGAGCAACTGAAGCCGATTGTGAGTGCCTCCAGTTGAGTTAACACACACCTCTCTCATCTTGTTTTTAAACAATCTTCTCTCATCTTCCTGACCTTGAATATTTCCAATTGATTGAATGGTGACTGATCCCATCCCAAGTCACCTTACCCCTCTTGCACTAACTCTTGCCCGGCCATAAGGCAAATTTACCTAAGAAAGTCAAACATAAAGTGGTCTTCTGAATTTTGGACTCCACACCATTCTTCCTTGGATTAATTCATAAGAATCAGCAATGGATTTGGCTCAACCTTTCTTGGACACAAATCACAAAATCTACAAATGTCTGACCAATCATCTTCCCAAAACCTTATATTATCTCTATCCCCCATCTTGAAAGAGACATAGTTCAAGTTGTTAGTGTGAATAAATCCTAGTTGTTTCTAGGTCAAAGTAGAGAAGAAGAAAGAAGAAAGAAAAGAGAAAGAAGGAGAGGAGAAGAGTGTTCCGCCAGACTAGAAGAGAGGATGTACAAAAGTACCTCTCCTAGCCAATCCACTTAACTTTTATTCATGAAAAACTTGAGTTACATGAAAGAAAATTTTGTCCCTCATAGAAGATGGGACACATAACTTAAACTCAGATACAATAGACATTTCACTTTCAATAAGATACACCAGAATGACCAAAATACCCCTGGCTCGAGCATTCTAACACTCCCCCTCAAGCTGGAGAGTATATATCATATAGTCCCAGCTTGTTACAAATGTAATCTATTTTTCCCCGAGACAATCCTTTTGTGAAGATATCTGCCCACTGATTTCCTGAGCTCACATGAGATGTAGTTATTACCCCACTTATCACTTTCTCTCTCACAAAGTGACAATCCACCTCAATATGTTTAGTTCTTTCATGGAAGACAGGATTGGATGAGATGTGAACAACAGTTTGGTTATCACAGTATAGTTTCATGGGTTTGTCAATTGAGAAACCCATCTCCTGTAGTAGGTTCTTCAGCCATACTAGTTCACATGTGGTATGGGCCATAGCCCTGTACTCTGCTTCCGCACTACTTCTTGCCACCACTGTTTGCTTCTTGCTCTTCCAAGTTACAAGATTGCCACCCAGGAAGGTACAATACCCTGTGGTTGACCTCCTGTCTGATATAGAGCCAGCCTAATCAGCATCTGTGTACCCTACTATCTCAAGAGGTCCTCCTTTTTGGTATAACAAACCACGACCTAGAGCACCCTTTAGGTACCGAACAATTCTCAGAACAGCTTCCCAGTGAGGAACCCAGGGATGTTGCATAAACTGACTCACCACACTCATAGCAAATGATATATCTGGTCGGGTAATGGTCAGGTAGTTTAACTTTCCCACCAACCTTCTGTACCTTCCAGGATCATCAAACTCTTCACCTGCATCCACACTTAACTTGGCATTGAGTTCCATAGGAGTCTTTGCTGGTTTAGCACCTAACAACCCTGTTTCTTCAAGTAGATCAAGAACATATTTCCTCTGACATAGGTTGATCCCCTGTTTTGACTTCGCAACTTCTATTCCTAAGAAATACTTTAGCTTCCCCAGATCTTTCGTATTGAAGTGGTCCTGTAAGAATTTTTTCAGCCTGTCAATTCCATTGTTGTCACTTCCAGTTATGACAATATCATCCACATACACGACTAGCAAGATGTTTCCATCTTTCGAGTTATAGCTAAACACAGAATGATCAACCTGACACTGTTTCATCCCAAAGGCCTTCACTACTTCATTGAACCTGCCGAACCATGGACGAGGAGATTGTTTCAGTCCATAGATTGCCTTTTTGAGCCTGCACACCTTACTAGCCTCCCTCTGAGCAACAAACCCTGGTGGTTGCTCCATATACACCTCATCAACAAGATCACCATGTAGGAAGGCATTTTTGATGTCAAGTTGTAGGAGAGGCCAATCATACATAGTAGCCAATGAGATCAACACCCGAACTGAACCAATTTTAGCCACAGGAGAGAATGTCTCCATATAGTCCACACCATATAACTGAGAATAGCCCTTGGCCACTAACCGTGCCTTCAATCGTTCCACACTGCCATCAGGAAGATGTTTCACTGTATAGACCCATTTACACCCAACAGTGTGCTTACCAGGAGGAAGGGTGGTGAGTTCCCACGTATGATTATGTTGTAGAGCAGAGAGTTCTTCTTCCATGGCTTGCCGCCACCCTGGAGAGACAAGGGCTTCTTGTACAGTCTTGGGAATGGGAGCCGATGAGAGTAATGATATAAACTTGCAATGGGAAGCAGAAAGGTGAGCAGTGGAAAACATAGTCTGAAATAGGATGAGAAGTACAAGTACGTTTACCTTTTTGCAAAGCAATAGGGAGATGAAGATCTGAGGGAGAAGGGGCAGTAGCAGGATCTGTCGATGGGTGCTGAAGTGGAGGAGGAGCCGAAGCACTTCTGCGAGTATACACTTGAGTAATTGGCGGCCTCTCTGTAGTAACCGGCATATGATGTGCATCTGCAGTAGGAGTGGGAACTACGGGAAGGGGGTCCACAACTGGAACAGGAAGAGGAACCACAGAGGGAGAAGAAGAGACCCCGACATTGGAGAAAAAGGGAACTGATTCAAAGAAGGTGATATCAGGGCACACAAACGATTTATGAAACTTAGGGTTATAACACTTGTACCCTTTCTGAGTCATTGATTAGCCAAGAAAAATACACTTTGTAGCCCGAGCATCTAGCTTGTCTACTCCAGACCCCAAGTGCTGAACAAAACAAACACAGCCAAAGACTCTTGGGGTGAGAGGAAAGGGAGACAAAGTGGGGAACAACACGGAGAAAGGGGATTGACTTCCAAGGATTGACATGGGCATCCAATTTATCAAAAAACAGGATGTAAGAACAGCATCACTCCAAAAATGCTTTGGGACATGCATATTGATCATCAAGGACCGAGCAGTTTCAAGAAGATGTCTATTTTTCCGTTCAGTTACACCGTTTTGTTGTGGGGTGTAGGCACAAGAAGTTTGATGAATTATTCCATGATGTTCTAGGTATTGCTGAAATGATGAGGAGATGTATTCTTTGGCATTATCGGAGTGAAGTATTTTCATATGAACACCAAACTGAGTGCGTATTTTAGCATAAAATTTCTGAGAAATAGAGAACAATTCACTACGGTCTTTCATAAGATAGATCCATGTCATTCTTGAAAAGTCATCAACAAAGATTACAAAATACTTAAACCTATTGTATGACACCACTTTAACTGGACCCCATACATCAGAATGAACTAAAACAAAAGGACTTGAGACACGACTATCAGTTCTTGGACTAAATGAGACTCGATGATGTTTTCCCAACTGACATGACTCACAATCTAATGATGAAAGATGACTCAAGGAAGGAACTAGCAGCTTCAAAGCCTTGAGAGAGGGATGACCAAGTCTGCAGTGCCATTGGAGAGGAGTAAGAGATGACTGAAAAGCCACTAGAGGGCCACCACCATCAAGGTAATACAAACCATCGGCTTCATGCCCTCCACCAATCTTCGTCCCCGTCATGAGATTCTAAAACACACAAGAAGAAGGATAGAAGGTTACAGAATAATTAAGGGACTTGGTTAATCTACTAACAGACATAAGGTTAAAAATGAACTTAGGAACATATAAAACAGATGCTAAAGACAATGAGGAGAGATCAACATCACCAACACCACAAATAGGAGATGTAGAACCATTAGCAAGTGTAACTGTCTAAGATGTGGAGGTGCGAGAAAGGGAAGAAAATACATCAAGAGTCCCAGACATATGGTCCGAGGCGCCAGAATCAATGATCCAGGGTGAAGCTTTGGAAGCTAAGCAAGTCATACCTGAATGGGCAAGTGTAGTTGTGTTCTGCTGAGTTGTTTGAAGGAACTCCTCATATATTGCCCGTGGTACACTCACCATTTCTTGCTCGGAAGCACAAGTGGGTGTGGAGGGGGTTGGTGCAGTTTACTGGCTTTCAGTAATTGTGCTACTACTCTTAGATGTAACATGGTTAGCCCAAGTGTTGGGTGGACCACGCAAATCATAGCAGAAATTAATTGTGTGCCCCTCTAAGCCACAATGTGTACATTTTCTCTGAGCATTACCCCTTCCTTTTCCACGGCCTCCCCCTGACTCACGGCCTCTAGTCCGGCCACTGGCCCGATTAAACATGTGCCCACCACGGTTGCTTGGAGGGCCACTGCTGCCACCACCACTTCTACTTCCACGACCACTCCCTTTAGTCACTACCAAACCAGATCTATCAGAGAAGGAAGAATGTTCCTCTGGCTCAATGGATGCCCTCTTAAGACGGGCAAAAACTTCTTCAAGTGAGGGGAGAGCTGATCCCCTCAATATCTGTGCTCTGACAGGCTCATATTCAGCCTTCAAGCCCACAAGAAACCTGGTCACATCAAGCTGTTCACGTTGCTGTTGTTGGATCTGGACATCTGATGTGAGAGGGTGATACACATTTAGCTCATTGCGGATGTTTCTCAAACTTGCATAATACTCTTCTAAGCTTTGACTTCCTTGCTTCAAATTGAAGTACTCTTGGTATAACTGATATGCCCTAGTTGTATTGTCTTGTCCAGAGTACAACTTTTTAGTATGATCCCAGATCTCTTTGGCTGTATCTAGGAACATGAAGTTCACACTAATCTTTGGTTCCATGCTGTTCCAAAGCCATGTCATTATCTGTGCATCATCTTGTTCCCAATCACTGAACCCAGGAGAATCAGAGGAAGGTCTCTCCTCCCTCACATGTTTTACTTTCTTCTTGGCCTTCAAGAGCACCTCCACAGATTTTGCCCATGGTACATAGTTCTCACCATTCAACTTGATGGATGTCATTTGAACACTTAGATAATCTGAGGAGAGCATGATGCCTGTTTTGTTGTCATTCCCTACTACAGTTGAAGCCATCTCAATTATGTCTCCTCTGAATATACACCACAATCTCACACTTGTCACAAGACTTATCTCGCTTACAATACCACCAACCCACTTTCTTCAACTGCACATTACACACTACACTCTAAAGCTGAAATCATTCAGTCAACACATCAAACACTTGGACTGCACACTGCAGGACCATTTACCACCACCACACCACTACTGAAATTACTCGGTCATTTCATCAAACACTTGTTCTGCAAACTGCATAACTGATTACACACAAGGTCTAGGGGTTCACTTTTAAGCATTTAAAAACATAGATATGTCAGCCACCACAACACAATCAACACCACACCACTGCTGTCGTGGACATCAGCAGTCTACCACTCTTCATTCAGCACACATGTGAGCAAGAAAACACACAAAAAAATGACTGATATGTGTATCAGTTTCACCCAGCACCACAACAACTAACTTTCGAAGCACACACAAAAAAATCAGCATTCACAGTCCATTTCTGAACACACGACAGCAGTGTCCATACCTGTATACGACCAGCCCTCTTTGTACACTGAATAGAGGGTCTAGTATACCACTTCAACGACCACCACAGCACCGGACAGAGGCATTCTCACCTCCAGGCCCTCAAAACAACAACTCCTTTTCAGCCCTTTATCGAGTCTTCAATCAGATCAGTTGTAGGATGATGAAACCTACTGTGAAGCTGGCGGCGAACCCAGGAAGAAAGACAACAGCAAGAAAACGAACACCAGACCTTAATGCTCTGATACCATGTGAATAAATCCTAGTTGTTTCTAGGTCAAAGTAGAGAAGAAGAAAGAAGAAAGAAAAGAGAAAGAAGAAGGAGAGGAGAAGAGTGTTCGGCCAGACTAGAAGAGAGTATGTACAAAAGTACCTCTCCTAGCCAACCCACTTAACTTTTATTCATGAAAAACTTGAGTTACAAGAAAGACAATTTTGTCCCTCATAGAAGATGGGACACATAACTTAAACTCAGATACAATAGACATTTCACTTTCAATAAGATACACTAGAATGACCAAAATACCCCTGACTCGAGCATTCTAACAGTTAGGATTGCTTTTATATGCATTATTGGTATTGTTGTGTACCCAATGATATACTTGTCTTTTCCTCCTTTTTCTTTCCCTAACACTAATGTGTGTGCAAGTGGGCACCACCAGTCCACTAAAATTGCCTCAATACTGTCTTTTCTCTCTCTTCCAAAAGCAACCTAGATGGTACCAGAGCATTTTTTACCGAGATTTGAGGCTTCTGTGATTCTCTTTTCTCTCTTCTTTTTTTGATCAATAACAGAACCTATTTCATTAATTAAGAAGGGGAAAAATGGGTACAAGAACAAAAAGGGGAGAGAGAAACTTTCTTAGCTCTACCCATAGAAAGGGGGGGGGGATTTCTTCTTCATTCTTATTTATTTGGTTGTATAACCATTTTTTTTTTCTCTTGAGTGTCTCCTTGGACTATGAATGGAAGTATAAGTGTTGGAGGGAGTTTTCCTCTCTGTTTTAATGGCGGTTCAGATCTAAGAAGTGGTTCTTCAATCTGGGTTGTGGCCTAATGAATCTAGTGCAGGGGTATCCTTGGTGAACAGAAAGTACTGCTAGTTGGATTATTTAATCTGGAGGTGCAAACAAATTGTTTTTGCTGCATAGTTGTTTGGACTGCAATGGAGCAGTTGCATATTTGCTTTTTTTGGCTTGAAAAGGTCTCTGCAGCTACATGTTTCTGGGCTGAAGTTGGGCTGGTTCTGATGTGTTTTTTAAGAGTTTGTACTCCAACTAGTGATCTGCCCTGATCTGCTGCTTAGTTGAAGCCTTGGGTATTCACTGTAACATTTGTCTTCAAGGTGTTTGATTGCTGGCCTGTGGCAGCAGTAGTAAGAAGTCTTTCCTCTTTCTTTTCTGGTGGTTTTAGGAGTTGAGTTGCTGCTGTATTTAGTTTTTTTTTCCTTCCTATTTGATCATAGTTGGTGCTGTTTTTCTGCTGGGTTGTTTCTACATCAGTGTTAAGGGCAGACTGGCAGGTGCAAATTTCTCTTGGTGTGTTTCAATGTTTTAAAAGTGCAAGGCACAAAAAAAGTGCAGACACCATTATGCGCCCAAGGCGAGGCATGCTCCTTTTTGAATCAAGGTGCAAAGTTTAAAAAAAATGCAAAAATGTAAAAAAAAATCGAAATAAATTAAGAAAATATTTGAATAGTATTAATTAAAAAGTTTAAACTTTATTTTTAAACTAAATGTTTTAGAAAATCCTATTAGCTCAAATTTAAATACATAAACATAACATATAAAACATATTCAAAGTGAAAAATGAAAAAATAAAATAAAATAGAAAATAGCATACAAAACATATTCAAGCATGTCAAACTTTTAATTTCTTTATTTCTTTCTCAGTTGCATTATTTAAAATAGTTAATGTGATGTTACATCTTTCATTCCTAATTCTACAAGCCGCCTTTGTATCGAGTCCCTTGAGGCAAGCCCAAACAAGTCCATGTTAGGGTCTTAAATTTTTAATCCCTAAAAAAATGATTTTATAAGTTTTATTATCTTTTAAAAAAGGCACAGACCTGGACTACTATCAAACCATTGAGTGGGAGGAAAATTGGATGCTAAGGACTATAAGAAGCTTGTGAATCAGCAGTATGTGTTTGCATTTCTTGCTAGCATGAATCATATTTATGAGATCATGTGGGTTCAGATATTGGGCAGCAAAGAACTTCCCTTTCTTCAAGAGCTGTATCCCCTTGTTCAATCAATGGAAAGTAGGAGGATAGCTATGAATCCTCCTGAGGGGTAGGTGGCTCTTATGACTGGGTGGCAGCAATGAGGGTAAGAAAGTTGCAGTGAATGGGAAGAATTAAGAAGTTGATAAAGACAAGTTGTGGTGCTCTGATTGTGGCTGATCTTGTCATACTAAGGTGACTTGTTGGGATCTTGTAGGAAATTCCAAGAAATTTCAGCAGAAGCCTGGAAAGAAACAGAATTTAGATAATGTTGTGTTTGGTACTGTATATCAAGAGAGTAATTCTAGCACCAATGCAGCCCACGATCATTCTACAAGCTTTGCACTAAAGGAAGAAATACTAAATGCTTTGAAAGATCAATTGTTGGAAGGATATGGTAGGGCTCTTTGTTAACTGGAGGAGACCTCTATTGTTCCCTCTTCATCCTATGCTTCCAGTTCAGGTACATAGGCCTTTTCTTTCCGTGTGACCACCTCTCATTCCCGTTGGATTATTGATTCCAGTGCTACTAATCATTATAAGCTCTTACCATTTACTTTCTGGGAGGGATAAGTGAGGTTGGCAGATAGTTCTCAACAGTGATTTAAAAGGCATGCCTAGGCACATAGGCGAGGTGCATTTTAGGCCTGCACCTCACCTAGGCCTAGGTGTAGCCCCTTTAAAAAGGTGTGCTCCTAGTGCGCCTGGTGCACCTTGTGCCTCACGACAGGTGTGCGCCTGAGTTAAATTTTGGCTTTTTGTGTTTTTTTAACCGCCCTTGGACCCCAAGTAAGCCTTTTGAGACTGTTGAAACTGAAGAGAGGAGAGGAGAGGAGACTTGTGTGTTTCGGCAATGAGGGTTCTGAGAAGAGTTTTCGAACAGTCTCTATCTCAGCCCTCTAACACTGTTTTATTAGATAATTTTGAGTAATTACAAGGAGGCCCTTAGTTGGGCAGAATTTACAAAGAACTTAAAAAATAACTTAACATTGACAGGATGGGCCCAAAATAACAAGAAGAATAAACAACCTATGGGCCATTCGGCCCATCTTCTCTACAGAGACAAACCCAAAGAGAAATTTGGATTCTCACCCCAATTCCCAAGGGTTTGGACTCAATGGATGACATGTTGAGGAAGTGGGGTGAGATTGCTAGCTGTACCCAGATTACTAAAACAGGAATGAGTTTGTCTTGGACCCCTCCACCAGCTGGTTTCTTAAAACTAAACTTTGATGGTAGTAGAGTTAATCCTGGACACTCGGGGATTTGGGGTGTGTTTAGGAATGAGAATGGGATTGTTTCAGCCCTGTTCTCAGGCCCAATTGGAGTAGGTGATTCTCACAGAGCCGAGATCTATGCAGTTATGGAAGGAGTCCAGAGAGCTAAGGATATGAATATAAGAAAACTTATAATTGAAGGGGACTCGGAGGTGGTGGTGGGGTGGCTGAATACAGACAACAGTGGGTTATGGAATTACAGCAATGAGAGGAGGAAATTTAGGTGGCTGGTTCAAGAGATGGAAATCAAGATCGGTTGGGTGAAAAGATCAGCTAACTCTTTTGCTGATGGGTTAGCTAAACAAGGGGTGGAGAGGGATTCCATGCCTTGGGCTCAGTTGCAACTCTTTTTTCCTTTTTTCCTTTCTTGGGGGCTCAAGCCTCAGCTGGAAGATAATAAAGCTTTTCTTCCCCTTTGTAATTATTTTCTGATTAATTAATGAAATGTTTTATTGATGAAAAAAGGAATTTGTGAGAAAGAAATTCAAAGAGTTGGAAGAGAGTTGTCCAATGCCTATAAGGGTGGCTGAGAAGGAATCTGAAGGAATTACGTCAAGGCTTGAAGATTTGAACGGTGAAGAGAATTCTGCTCAACCTGCAGACTTCAGCAATAATAAGAATGAAGCTTTGGAAGCAGGTCAGCTCTTCCAAAAAAAAACTTGGATCTGGAACTTGAAAGATTAATGAGAAGACTAACGATTTTACGGAACTTAGAAAGGATAATCTTGCAATTAGAAGATTTAAGACTCAGAAGAGACATCAAACAATATGGTGTCAAATGTTTTTTACTAGATGAAAAGGAGGGCTATTTGGGATTGGTCCAATCAAGAAGGATTTGAAATATAGGAAAATCCAGAAAAATAAATAGAGAAAACCATTAAGATAATCTTGCAATTAGAAGATTTAAGACTCAGAAGGGACATCAAATGGTATTGGAGTCAAACGCTTTTGCTAGACTAGAAGGAGGGCTATTTGGGCTCGGTCCAAGAAAGAAGGGTTTGAAATATAGGAAAAACCAGAAAAATAAATAGAGAAAATTGTTTCTGCTCTTATTTTCTCCAGTTTGTGGGCGGGGAGTACTTGTTTGGGGTATTTGTTTTGTTTCTTGTCTGCTGGCTAGCTTTTGATTGTGTACTATTTCTGTTAAGAATGGAGATGGGTTGTAGTCTTGTTATGGGTCTTGGGATGTTTGTTTTTTCTTGTTTGGAAGGTTTTCTTTGTGGGTTATTTTAGTGTATGGGGGTGGTTTGCTTGTTATATGAGGCTGGGTTCGGAGTCTGAAATCATCAATAGATATAGAACACGTGCTTGAACAGAGAGTCATATTTAAGAACGGTTCTCAGGAGGTGTTACTTTTTTCTTGGTAATTTAGTGCATATTTCTTGCTATTCACAAGGAACAGTTTAAAAATAGAGGAAGAAAAGAGTACCAGTCACTGCATATAGCACACATAATCTGTGAAAGTCGAGGGAACGATCCTGTAAACAAAAACATGTCAGACAGACAGTCTTGTGACTCTTGTCAATATTATCATTTTAAGATATTACAAGAAATAGAAGGGACAGGCTGATAAGCTGTGGACAAGACTATAATGTAAAACAAAAAGTTTTGCCAACATTTTTATATGCCCAACCTTTGAATATAAGTTCTTTGCATAACTATGAATAATAAACACATTTGTATGGACTTTAAAAACACATTTGCATAACTATGAATAATAAACACGTTTGTTTGGACCCCACATCTTCTAATCAAAGAGTTTGGACTCCTCTTCCAAAACGTATATTTACTTGTTCTTCTTTTCTAAAATCCCTCAGTTCTCACCCCAATTCCCAAGGGTTCCCCTTCAAAAAAGTCTGGGCACGACCTATTCCCCCAAAAATTGCTGTATTCTGTTGGGAAGTCTACTATGGGAAAATCAATACCTTGGAAAACTTGCAGAAAAAGCGACCCTCTCTTTGTCTCTCCCCGAATTGGTGTTCCTTGCATAAGGCCCAGAATGAGGACTGTTTCCATTTGTTGATTGTTACAGCTTTATGGAGTTGAAGCCTTTGTTTATTTGGAGGTAGGTGGTCTCTACCTTCTGATTTGAGTTCATTATTTAACCCATCTTTTTTTGTATGGCACACTAGAAGAGGCAAGTTCATGTGGAAATGTGTCAGGGCGGCCACCTTATAGACTCTCTGGGAGGAAAGGAATGCAAGAGTCTTCTTAGAGAAGGAGAGAAGATTAGATGAAGTGAAGGACTGCATCCTAACAAGAGCAATTCATTGGCTGAAAACCTTGGATATATTTGATGATTTCTCCTTTGATGACTTGTGGAGGAATTGGTTAGTAATAGCTAATACTTCGACAAAGAAGAATAGAAGTTTGTTAGAATGGGTTCTGCCTCTAGAAAATGTCATCAGGTTGAATTTTGATGGAAGCAGCCAAGGTAACCTTGGGCCTTCAGGTATAGGGGGTGTCCTGAGAAATAAGGACAGCAACATAATTTCCTTATTCTCAGGACCAGTAGGAGTGGGGGACTCTACAAGGGCAGAAATACTAGCTGCAGTACAAGGAATTCAGATCGCTAACTAGCTTGGGGTGGAGCATCTCCTAGTTGAAGGGGACTCTCTGGTGGTAACAAGGTGGCTTCTAAACCCAGATACTACCATTTGGGGCTACAAAGATCTCATTAAAAAAAGTAAAGTGGTTAACTAGCAATATGAAAGTTGAGGTAAAATGGGTTAGCAGGTTTGCTAATACTATTGCTGATTCTTTAGCCAAACAGGGGGTTTCCAGGGAAGATCTTTTTTGTGCTACTTTGTAAGTTGTTATTATTTTGGAAATCTGTACTTAACTAGCCTGGAGAGGTTGCAGCTTGTGCCTCTCCTTGGGGACATTGTATTACTTTCCATTGCTGATTAATAAATTTCTTTAAATTATCAAAAAAAGAAAGAAAGGCAAAGCGTTTGCGTTTTCATGGACATTTACGGCCTAGCAAATCATGGGAGAAAAAATTATAATGGCTCATATAATGTAAACTGCATAGAACATGTCTTTAGGTGCACTTTACTATTAACAATGACAATACATCTTACAAGGGCCAACTTTGTCTCTTTCACATATTACCTTATTGACCTCTGTTGCCATGTGGGAATGTGTTTATACTTTATAATACAAATCAGTTGGTAGAAATGTCTTGTATACCAAACCTTAATGTTCCTTAAATTCAAGATGTGGGAGCATTGAGCAGCATTCGCCTGAGGAACAAAACTGGAAACTTATCATTTTATGGTACTTCTTGGGGAAATCAAAATGCCTTGTCTTGGAAAGAGTGAGTAGAGGGTTCATGCCTTCTTGGAGATCAGTTTAAGAGTTCCATGAGAGTTTGATTTCCCCTCTTCAGGTTAACTTTTTGATTGTGTCTTTAATAGATTTTGTCTTTTATTCTTATTTACAGGGATTATGATTAATTTTTCAATGATCCTGATATATCATGCTATGTGGAGCACTTAAAAGATTTTCCCAGCATTGTTTCTCATCACATTTTTGGAATTGTTTATGCAATCAATAAGATGTTGATAGTTTTCCTTTATTGACATACGTATCATATTCTGCTATTTTCTTGTTCTTATTATCCTATACATGATTGGTGTATGCCAAGCAATTAGTGGAGCACTAATTTACATGAAATGAAGTGTTTTGCTACTGGCTTATGTTGTTGAGGCTCAGTTTGGAAAGAGTACAAATACAAATACGTACAGTGCAAATACATACAAAATAATACAAAATACAAGGTTTTGCAGTCTACATATTTGTATTTGCACTCTTCCCAAATGGAGCCTGAATTTCAGACCTTTTGTTCTGTTTGTTCCTGTATAGAAATTTTGTTTGTTGTCTATATGCTTCTCATTTTCTATTTGCTTGGCAGGTAATGTTAGGTGTTGATCGTCTTGACATGATTAAAGGAATTCCCCAGAAGATACTGGCATTTGAAAAATTCCTTGAGGAAAACCCAGATTGGCGTGATAAAGTAGTCTTGTTGCAAATTGCTGTTCCAACAAGAACAGATGTCCCTGAATGTATGCTCCTTCACTAAATTTACATTATCTTCTTTCTAATATAGCATTTTCTTATCAGAAGTGGCACAATTATCTTTTGAATTGGCTATGTCCTTGATGTTCCCGAATATATGCTCCTTCGCTAAGCATGCTTTTTCTTCTTTGTGATATACATGACTCAGGAAGTGGGTTTTCTAGTTGGGTTATTTAATTGAGAAGTTGGACTCTGGAACTACAGAAGTGAAAGGAGGAAATTCAAGTGGTTGACACAAAACATGGATGTGAGATTTACATGGGTTAAAAGAACCACTAATGCTTTTGCTGATGTACTAGCTAAACAAGGGGTGGGAAAGACTCAAATGTTTTGGGCTCAACTGTAACACTGCTAATATGCTGATGAGAGTTAAGAGAGTTTATCTCTCCTCTTTCATCTCTTCTTTTGTACCTTGATTTGATCATTAACGAAATTTGCAGTTATTGATAAAAAATAAATAAATAATGTCCCAGGAAACTTCCTTAAGGTTAATTCTTTGTTCTGGGAAGAGTTTCTGGATTCCTCTTGTAGAGAACACTGATGTGGGCCCCACTGTGTTCGTAGGACAGCATGTGTAGTTATTTGTTTCAGTTATAGTAGTGTCAGTTTGAGTCAGTTTGTTAATTCAGTTGTTATTTATTTCAGCTTTTATTTACTTTATTTATTATGTAAGTACTAAGGGCAAATGTGTCCTTTCCATTGTGTACTAAACATAACCTATAAATAATAAGAAAGTGGCAGCGGCAGATCTGTTAGAATCTGTTCCTCCTTTCAACCACTTGTGTTCTCCTGTTTCTCTTCTATTCTCTCTTCTTTCTCTCACTTTTCTTCTATTTTGTAAACCTAAAACCTATTAGGATTCAAGACTGATTACAGTCTTGATCTTCTACTTGGTATCAAAGCCTATCTAGGGCTTCTCATGTGTGTCTAGTCCAGCCGACCACATGAGGACTAGTTAGGGCTGGAAGCTTTGAAGAAGTATTCGGTGGCTGAATCTTGGAGATTACCAGGAGAGGTTCGCAGCAGTTGAAGACTTGCCGCGGCTTGCAGAGAGTTGGTAATAAGGAAGAAGCAGCGAAGGTTAGGGTTCAGGTAACCCTAGAAGACAGTAAACCGAAGTACATAAGTTTTTTTTATTGAGTTTCAGAGACTGCAATCAGTCGAGATAGGTTGGACCTGTCTAGAAGGAGGGGCCGAACTATGTTCAAGTTTGTTTCTAGGGTTTGACTTGCCGAACTGTGTTTAAGTTTGTTTCTAGGGTTTGACTGTTGGGCCGAACCCACCCCCCCTCTCAGAGGTGATTAGTTTTAGGGTTTCATATTGCCCTACAACAAGTCCCACTTGTGCGGACTGCTTGGAGAGTGCAGCTGCGCACTTATTTCAGACCTACAGTTGAAACCCTAATTTTGCTCTCGCAGCAGTGGGCCCCACAGTAGTTATTTCAGAAAAATAGCATCTCAGATTGACAGGCTGCTTGGTACTATGCATGCCGATTGATTTCAGATCAGATTTGAGTTGATTTCTTGCATATACTGTGATAGGCGATTGATTTCAGATCAGATTTGGGTTGTTTTCAGATCAGATTTCGGATCAGATCAGATTTCAGATCAGTTTTGTGTTGGTTTCAGATCAGATTTCAGACCTGCTTGTTTTACTCTGTTTTCTGGTATGGTGGCTCTAACTATTTGTAGCCATTGGTTCTTGATCAAAGATGGTGTTTAAGGGTCAGGGAGAAAGTAGTTTTGGAAACAACAGTTTTGGTGGTGTATCTGAAACCGGGTTTCAGATTACAACTATGAGATTTGATGGGTCAAATTACTTGGAGTGGGCTCAATCAGCCATGATGGCTATTGGAGGAAGGGGAAAACTGGGTTACCTCTTGGGAGATGTGAAAGAACCTTCCAAGGAGGACCCAACATACACCAAGTGGGTTCAAGAGAACTATTTGGTTATGGCATGGCTGTGTAATTCTATGTAGCCACATATCAGCCGAAATTTCTTGTGGGCAAAGACAACAAAAGAGATATAGGATGTCGTGAAAGAAATCTATTCCCAACCCCTTAATGTTGCCAGAGCCTATGAACTGAAGTGTGAGGTGAACAACCTTAAACAAGGAGAGAAGCCAGTTTCTGTCTACTTCTTTACCTTGAAATCCTTGTGGCATGAGATTGACCATCTAGAGACCCTTGAGTGGGAGAGTCCCAAAGATGCACAGACTCACAGAAAGCAAGTCAAGACGAATAGGGTATTTGAGTTTCTAGCTGGTTTGAATTTAGATTATGACATTGTGCGACAATAGATACTCCCTGGTGCATAGTGAAGAGATCAGGAGGAAAGTCATGATGCAGCCTCAGCCCTTTTTCCCAGCCTTGACAGCTATTAAACCTAAGCCAGGGGGCTCAGAAAGGGACCAGAAGAAGGAAGATAAACGGGATCCGGTATGTGAACATTGCAAGAAACCCAAGCACACAAAAGATACTTGTTGGAAGCTACATCCTCACTTGGTCCCAGCAAAACTAAGAAATAAGAAGGGTAATGCTCATGTGGCCGTGAACACTGATTCAACATCCTCATCAGGCACATCCCTAGAGACTTTAGCTGCTGTTCGGGCTGCCCTCATACAGTTGGAAAAGGAAGTTGGGAGTTCAGCTCAGCCATCTCAGTCACCATCAGCTCCTGCCACATCTGCATTTGCACATTCAGGTACTCGAGCCTCAGCTTACCATGCTTCAACTCCAGGTAATACTGACCACTGCTGGGTAATAGATTTAGGTGCATCTGACCATATGACTAACTTGCCATCTTTGTTCACTTCTTATCACTTGTCCTCTGGCCGAGATAGAGTGTCCATTGCTAATGGCTCTCTTGTTCCCATTTCGGGCAAGGGGGACATCAAGCTATCAGATACTATCTCCTTATCTTCAGTCTTGCATGTTCCTAAGCTTGATACTAACCTGCTTTCAGTTAGTAGTATTACTAAACACATGAACTGTTCAGTAACCTTTTTCCTTGACTGATGTGTTTTTCAGGATTTGGAGACGAGGAAGGTGATTGGGACTGGCCGTGAGACGAACGGGATCTATTTGCTTGGAGAGAGTTCTCGTCGGGAGGAGTAAGTGGATAAGAAGTCTTTTGTTTCCCAGTCTGTGAGTTCGGTTATGCTTTGGCATAACCGATTAGGTCATTTGTCTTTTAAGTCTTTGAAAAGTCTGTTTCCTGCTTTGTTTGAGTCTGTTGAGTTATCAAAGTTGAGGTGTGAGAGTTGTGAGATTGCCAAACATTGTAGAACCTCTTATTCTTTAAGTAATAAAAGGAGTAATTCCTCTTTTGATATTGTGCATACTGATGTTTGGGGGCCATATCATTTCTCTTCGATGGGTGGGTACAGATATTTTCTACTGTTTGTTGATGACCATACCCGTTTTTCTTGGGTCTATCTTATGCGTTCTCGGGATGAGGTTCCTGCTCTGACCCAAAACTTCCATTAGATGGTTCTCACTCAGTTTGGGACCAAAATTAAAGTCCTTAGATCTGATAATGCAAAGGAATACTTTGCTCAGCCATTGACCTCCTACCTTCTTAGCCATGGAGTTATTCACCAGAGCACTTGCCCTTATACACCACAGCAGAACGACGTTGCTGAAAGGAAGAATAGGCATATCTTGGAGGTAGCTAGAAGCATTATGTTTACCTCCAATGTACCTATTCGCTTCTGGGGTGATGCTATTCTCACGACAGTTTATCTCATTAATCGAGTTCCTTCCCGGGTTCTTGATATGAGAACCCCCTTTTCCCTTCTATACCCAGACGAGGAGTTGTTCATTGTTCCCCTTAAAACCTTTGGTTGTACCTGTTTCGTTCAGCTTCTCGGGCCTCATCATTCCAAGTTTGAACCTAAGGCCTCCAAATGCATTTTCCTTGGTTATGCACAAACTCAAAAGGGTTATTGCTGCTATGATCCGGTTTCAGGGAAACAATTTGTCTCCATGGATGTCACCTTCTTTGAGGAGACACCCTATTATCCTAGGGTTTCTCCTCAGGGGGAGAGCAGTGAGAGTGGAAGTGGGGCTGGTAGAAGTGGGGCTGTTTTGAGTGGGGCTGGTAGAAGTGGGGTTGTTCCTTTACCTATTCCACTGGATGATGAAGGCTGTAGTGGTGAGGATGGTCAGAGGGAGCCGGAGTTGAGAGTCTATCACAGGCGATGCAGGCAGGTTGATCCTAGTCATCGGTAGTCCTGGCCAACTCTAGTTCCTTCTGTGGCTCCAGATCCAAAGCCTACTGAGATACCTCTCATTGTTGCCACTTCCTCTCTTGTGGATGACCTTGATCTCCCTATTGCCATTCGCAAAGGGAAACGACATTGCACCACTTCTACGGCTCACAGCATCTCACAGTTCTTATCCTATGATCGTTTGTCTCCATCTTACCGGTCTTATCTCACTTCCATTGCCGATATCCCTATTCCAAGAACAGCGCAAGAAGCCTTATCAATTCCAGAATGGAAAGATGCAATGCAAGTCGAAATGGATGCCTTGTTGAAGAATAATACTTGGGCACTGGTTGACCCACCAAAAGGAAAGAAACCGGTGGGATGCAGATGGGTGTTCACTGTGAAGCATAATGCTGATGGCTCTATTGAAAGGTACAAAGCCCGGCTGGTTGCAAAGGGGTTCACTCAGACTTATGGTATAGACTACTTGGAGACCTTTGCCCCAATAACCAAGATGACCACCATCCGAGTTCTGTTTTCCCTTGCAGCAAATCATTCTTGGCCCCTGTTTTAGATGGATGTTAAAAATGCCTTTCTAAATGGAGACTTACAGGAAGAGGTTTACATGCAGTTGCCTCCTGGATTCTATGATACAGAGACAGGTAAGAAGGTTTGCCGACTAAACAAGGCATTGTATGGTCTGAAGCAGTCACCTAGAGCCTGGTTTGATAGGTTCAGATTAGCCCTTGGAAAGTTTGGTTATGTATAGGCCTAGTCAGATCATACACTATTCATCAAGAAGGTGGAGTCCTCTCTGACACTACTTGCAGTATATGTTGATGATATTGTGGTGATAGGAAATGACAATCATGAGATTGAGTCCCTCAAACAGTTCCTTCATCAAGAGTTTGAGGTGAAAGATCTTGGTGCACTACGGTACTTTTTGGGTATTGAGGTTGCTAGATCCAAGCAGGGGATTTTTATCTCTCAGAGAAAATATGTTCTAGATCTGTTGGCGGAAACTGGAAAGTTGGGGGTTAAGCCGGCTGATGCAGAGGACGGGGAGCCTCTTGAAGACAAAGTTATGTTCCAACGGTTGGTTGGAAAGCTCCTATATCTTTGCCTCACTTGGCCGGATATCAGCTATGCAGTTAGTGTTGTTAGCTAGTACATGCACTCTCCTAGAACTTCTCATCTTCTTGCGGCAGAGAGAATATTAGCATACTTGAAGAGATGCCCGGGTAGAGGTATACTGCTCAAGAACAATAATCACATGAGGGTGGAAATCTATACAGATGCCGATTGGGCTGGGAGTGTTGATGACAGAAGGTCTATCTCTGGATATTGTGCCCTTGTGGGAGGTAACCTTGTCTCTTGGAGGAGTAAGAAGCAGAGTGTTGTTTCCTGCTCCAGTGCTGAAGTGGAATACAGGTCAATGGCTAATGGAGTGGCTGAAATCTTATGGCTGAGGTCACTACTTGAGGAGTTGGGTATTGACTATGAAAAGCCCTTAATGTTGTATTATGATAATCAGGCAGCTATTAATCCACAACCCAGTGCAGCATGACAGAACTAAACATATCGAAGTTGACCGGCATTTTGTGCGAGAAAGGGTCACATCACAAGAAGTGTGTCTTCCGTACATCACATCTAATATGCAACTCGCGGATATCCTCACCAAGGCTATACCAAGGAAGAAGTTAGAGATAGACCTATCCAAGTTGGGAATGATAGATATCTACTCCCAACTTGAGGGGGAGTGTAGAGAACACTGATGTGGGCCCCACTGCAGTGGTCCCCACTGTGTTCATAGGACAACATGTGTAGTTATTTGTTTCAATTATAGTAGTGTCAGTTTGAGTCAGTTTGTTAATTCAGTTGTAATTTATTTCAGCTTTTATTTACTTTATTTATTATGTAAGTACTAAGGGCAGATGTGTCCTTTCCATTGTGTACTAAACATAACCTATAAATAATAAGAAAGTGGCGGCGACAGATCTGTTAGAATCTGTTCCTCCTTTCAACCACTTGTGTTCTCCTGTTTCTCTTCTATTCTCTCTTCTTTCTCTCACTTTTCTTCTATTTTGTAAACCTAAAACCTATTAGGATTCAAGATTGATTACAGTCTTGATCTTCTAGTCCTCTCTTCACTCTAATTATGGCATAAATTTCATCTTAAAGGACCTCTCCTCATGTTAAAGACAACTCTTGTTTATTGGCATCTTTAAATTAGAAATTGAAAGTTAGGAAGACTATTATTAATAGGCCAAAACATTATGCAGACAAGGTGGAGTAAATCAAGTAGGTACCTGACTGGATCTGGGAAATGAATATGTAGCTGATATTAGCAGAATGCTAAAATATACCCAAAGGCTGAATTGTCAAGTTAATCGAGATTCAAGCAATCTATTGGTGAAGATGAATCAAGAATTGTCAGCTTTTTCTATATGTCTTTTTAGAGGATGGTTGGTGGTGGCTACCACCCCAATATAGAGAAACAGATTGGCGATACCCATGGTTTAAAATCAACATATTTCCTAGTGTTTCTATGATATATTTTCATTTTCATGGGTATTGACAATTTGGCATGAAATATTACTAGAATCGACATATTTCCTAGTGGAAACTAGGAAATCAACATATTTCCTATGTGGAGTACACAAGATTATATATATATATATATATTATGAACAAGTACATGATACTAATCATAGTATTATAACATGATGAGTTGGCAATCATATTGCAGATATGTGGAGCAACAATATTATCACCCACTAAATAGAGATGATAACTCTCTAGCTCCTAAAGAAGTAGAGAGGGGCAAAGCCCTTTGTGTCAGAGTCGAGTTGAAAAGACAGAGATAGAAGAGAGAACAGAACAAACAGTTTGGTGGGTGTGTCACCTTGTGACTGTCGACACCCTAAAAGAGATATTTATATAAAGGACAAATCTTCCCTTAGTGTACAAAAGAAAGAGTACAGAAAATAGATGTACAACAAAAGAAGTAAAAGTACAAAAATAGCCCTGCAGCTGGATCTTCTCACTGTCTCTACACTCCCCCTCAAATTGATGCCTAGGAATAAGCATCAGTTTGTCCATGAGAAATAGATGTTGAGCCTGAGTCATTGCTTTTGTCAATAGGTCTGCCAGTTGGAGCCTAGAGGAGACAAGAGGAAGAGATATAACACCCTCAAGAAGGAGGTCACGGATGAAGTGGCAATCAACTTCTATGGTTTGGTGCGCTCATGGAAGACAGGGTTGGAGGCAATTTTGATTGCACCGACATTGTTTGCATAGAGAGGAATAGATGGTGATGGTTCATTAAGTATTTAAAGTAGAAGAGCCCAGAGCCATATGATTTCACTACACATGGAAGACATAGCTTTGTACTTGGCTTCAGTGGAAGATTTTGATATAGTAGGTTGTTTCTTGCACTTCCATGAGATAAGGGAGTTGCCTAAGAATACACACCAACCGGTAGTGGACTGTCAGGTGTCAGGGCATCCAACCCAATTAGTGTTCGCATAAGCTGCAAGGTTAATGGGGTATGAAGAGGAGAAAAATATCCCATGTGATAAGGTGCCTCGTACATATCTAATGATCCGGTGAACTGTAGATAAATGAGGTTGTCTTGGAGAAGACATGAACTGGTTCACTAGTTGAACTGCATATGATATATCCGGTTGAGTCATGGTGAAATAGATTAAACTCCCCACTTGTTGATGATGAAAAGTAGGATCTTCTAGAAGAAAATTATCATTTTTGTTGAGTTTCAAATTTAGTTCTAGTGGGGTATCCACAATCTCGGAGTCACTGAGATTGGCCAGTTTAACTAGATCAGCCACATACTTTTGTTGGTTAACAAAATAACCCCGAGAGTTTCGTCTCACTTCAAGCCCCAAGAAATATGTCAGAGGCCCCAAGTCCTTCATCTTAAAGGATTTACTGAGTAACTGTTGCAGCTCAGCAATTCCTTCTACATCATCCCCTGTAATGAGTATATCATCGACATAAAGAAGTAAGATCGTCACTCCCTGCTTCCGTCTTAAAATGAATAAAGAATGATTTGAAGAACTCTGGATAAAGCCTACATCAGTGATAACAGATCTAAACTTCTCAAACCAGGCTCTAGGAGCTTGCTTCAAGCCATAGAGTGACTTCTTTAGATGACAAACAAGCTATGGGTTTGTACAATATCTAGGAGGGGGCTTCATATAGGCTGCCTCCTTCAACTCCCCATGGAGGAAAGCATTCTTTACGTCCATTTGATGGATTGTCCACTATTTGGCTGCAGATATAGCGATTAGAAGTCGTACAGTAGTCATTTTTGCTATAGGAGCAAAGGTCTCCTCATAATCTATCCCATATTCCTGTTTATAGCCTTGTGCAACCAACGTAGCCTTGTATTTATCTAGGCTCCCATCATATTTCAGCTTCACGGAGTAGACCCATCGACTCCCTATGGGAGATGTCTCAGGTGGAGCTTTGACCAAGTCTCAGGTGTCATTCTCAAGAAGGGCTCAGATCTCAGAATCCATGGCATCTTTCCAATGTGGTTCTACTATAGCCTGCTGGTAAGATCTGGGAATGTCTGTGGTAGATAAAACAACAGAGAAGGAGCTATGGTTCAGTGAAAAACCATAGCGGTCAAGTGGGTGAGAAATTCTAGAAGAACGATGTAAAGTGGGTACAGAGGGTTCAAGTGGAGGATCAAGTGCACTTATTGGGGCAGTTGGAGTGATTGGATCAGCATTGGTGGTGGAGCGTAGGGGGGCATTAAGATTGAAGAAGACTAATGCTTTTTGAAGTAGGTCTAAAGTTGTTGCGGAGGTGATATTGGTATGCTTGAGGGTACTTGTAGAGTCAAAACTATGCAACAAGGAAGTGGAAGGAGATGAAAATGTTACAGTATGTTCAAAAAAAGACACTCTCTCAAGGAAAACTACATTATGAGATATTTGAATACGACAGACCGAAGGATCATAGCAAAGGAGTCCTATATGTTCAGAATTGTGCCCCATAAAGGCACACAAAGCCGCTTGTTTTGTTAGCTTTGTGCGTTCACGAGGTGGAAGGTGAACAAAATAAGTACAGCCAAAAACCCTGAGCATAGATAGATCTGAAGGTTTGTGGAAGAGAGATTGGAAAGGGGAAGAATTATTCAAAACAGATGAAGGAAGACGATTTTTGAGATACACAACAGTGCTGGCTGCTTCCACCCAAAACCAAGAGGGTACATGGGAATCTTGTATAAGTGTTTTGACTACACTCAAAATATGCCCATTCTTTCTTTCTGCTACCCCCGTTTTGTTGTGGGGTGCTTGGGTAGGATTTTTGGGATTGAATTCCATGTTGTTTTGAGTAGTTTGGAAATCCCCACCAAAATAATCTCCCCTTGAATCCAATTGTAGCACACATATCCGTGCATCAAATTGGGTAGTAACATAAGCATGAAAGTGCTTAAATACAGAATAAACTTTAGATTTCTTTCGAAGAAAATAAACCCAAGTGAAACGGGTGCAGTCATCAATAAAGGTTACAAAGTACTTATAACCCAACCGTGAAACAATAGGAGACGACCAAACACCACTATGTGTTAAATGAAATGGAACTGTAGCATGCTCAGAGTGAGAAGGAAAAGGTGAAATGTGACTCTTACATAAACCACAAGTAATGCAATCTTTATCAACATTCTTAAAGGAAATAGCAAAAATAGGTAAACTACCAGAAGAAAATAACTGATCAAGTTTCTTAGAAAACAAATGGCCAAGGCGTTTATGCCACAAATGCCAATCATTATTATAATTAAAGGACTCAAAACCAGAAGTAGTAGAAAGCAAATAAGAAGTAGAAATGGGTGCAACCTTATTCTTCTCAAACACTAGAGCAAATAGTCGTCCTAGTCTACGCCCCTTCCCCTTCACCTCCTTAGTTTGTCAGTCCTGTATCAAACAACCATTAGAAGTGAATGAGACAGTGTTAACTTCCTCTACAAATTGGCCAACAAAAATCAAATTGGCGGTGAGCTTAGGTACAAATAAAGTTTTGGATAAATGAGACAAAGATGACTTAGATGTAGATAAATACAGATCATCACAGCCAAATATATCTAATTTTTCACCATTTGCAGTGACAGTGTGTTTATTGGGAAGATGGGTTTGGGATACTGATCGAGTGTGGTCCCTATAATATGGTTAGAGGCTCCCGAGTCAATATACCAGAGGTGATTTGGTGAAGGACAAAAGGTTGGTGACTTACCAGATAGGCCAATAACAGAGAAGGCTGAGGAGATGACCGAGGACATGAGCTGTCGAATCCGTTCTTCAGACATGCCACCAGAGGTGTCATTTTGGCCAGCCATAGAAGTAATGGAGGAGGCATATGATCCATGATCCATCTACAACAGTCTGATAAGCCATGTAGCTTCCTTTCTTCTGATTTGATTCACCAATTTTCTGAGGCCGAGTAAGGCATTCAGTAATGATATAGTCAAACTGCTTGCAATAAGTGCATGTATTCTTTTTCTTGCAATGGAAGACAACATGCCCAAACTCCTTACATTCATAGCACTGTACTTTAGAGAAGTCCTTCCCTTTCGGTTCTATTTCCAGGAAGACAACATCAATGTTGGAATCTTTTCTCCCATCAAGAGTGGTCTATGTAGCAAATCTAGTTTCATCTCTCAGAGTTTCCCCAAGAATAGTATCTAAGTCAGGAAGTGTTCCTTGGCTTAGGATATTAGATCTGACAACTTCAAACTCAGGCCTGAGATGCATTAGAAAATGCATAATCTTCCTTCTATCAAAGTATTCCTTCATATACTTCACGCAACAGTCTGACGGATCCGTTCCCACGTGTACTAACTCATACTCTGTCCAGAGGTTAATAAACCCCACATAGTATTCCTAGACTTTGCTTTCTCCCTGATAATATGAGAAGATACCAACCTCTATCTGTTACTATCTAGAGGTGTTTGATTGCTGATAAACTTTCTCAAGGTACTCGTACATCTCATAGGCAGTCCTGTACCCTCTCCTAGGGATTGCAATGTCGGTTTTGACTAATCCTTGGCTTCGACATGGAATTGAAAGTTAAACTTCCATAAAGCATAGTTTGTACCATTGAATTTAATAGGGAGAACCTCCATCCTTTCTGATGCCATTGAAGGACAAAAGACAGCAATGCACACTTCCAAGAAATCAATAAAATTTGAACCAGAGGGTAGAAAAGAGATACCAAGAGAGTACCTTTCAGCCGAGGTCCAAAAGAGGTAACTGTAGTATTCTGCCCTGAAAAGTGGATTGAAACCCTTCAAAATCAAAACTGATGCAAACCAAACCAAAAGGATTCAGTAGATCTGCTCTGGCCGACACCAGATCTAAGATTTCAGGCTGATCCGGTGTCTCTACAAGGAGATCCAAGAAGAAGGAGAAATCTGATGGCGCAACAGTCCAGAGAAATGATCTGTAAAGTTCAGATCTGAAGCTTTTCTAGGAAGAAGATTCAAAGACACTCAAGAGCCTCCCAAATACTGTTTGAGAGTTCTTGAGACAGCAGCAACAGAAATGATTGAAAAGATATTATATGCAGATCAGATCGTGACCTGCTCTGGTACCATGTCAGAGTCAAGTCGAAAAGACAGAAGAGAGAAAATAGATGTACAACAAAAGAAGTAAAAGTACAAAAATAGCCTGCGGCTAGAGATCTTCTCACTGTCTCTACACTTTAGAGATGCACGAGAGCTACCATTATTTGGTGTATATAGGAAGAAAGAAATGAGATATGAGAGATCGGTGGAGGAGATAAATTTAATACTCTAGAGACATCTTAACATATACAGTGGACAACCTCATGAGAAATTGGAAGCAGGTGGCAGATTTTTCGCTTGATAAAGTCTTAACCAAGGCTGTTTGGATCCTCCCTCCCAATATCATAAAATTAAACTTTGTTGGCTACAACATTGGGAATCCAGGCCAGTCTGGGATTGGTAGTGTATTTAGAAATGAGGAATTCCATTAGCATTGCATTCAGGCCCTATAGGGATAGGAGACCTCCACCATGGCAGAAGCACGGCCAGCTCTTTAAGGCCTTAGAAGGGCTAAATTAATGAATTTTAGAAATATAATTGTAGAAAGTGACTCATGTGTTGTAATTGGGCGGCTTAGGGGTAATCATGATGGGCCATTGAAATACTGACACACACATTATAAGAGAATTGAAGCATTGATCCAAGGGTTGGGACTTGAGAACGATTGTAAAATGAATCCTAGATCTGCTAATGGACTGACAAGGCAAGGGGTGGGTAGGGAGCAACATATTGGGGTTTGGTCTATCAAGGGAAGCTGTAATTGTAATGTACTAGGTGGTTAGCTAAGGCAGTCAACCAGATCCTGCAACTCTTTACCAATTCTTATTTAGTAATAAAACCTTTTCTGTTTTCCATTAAAAAAAAACAAAGGAGTAGCAGTGCTTAATGTAGGCAAGTTATCCTTTAGATTGAGTGTAAAAGATTATTTGGGTTATCTTGGGTGGATGTGGGGGAGCAGCAATGGGCTAGCTCTATAACAGCTTTCTTGTAGATATAATGTTTGATGACACGTTGTACATAAACCTTGTATTATTCTTATTATAAGTTAACGGAAAAAAAAATTACAAGTTGAAGGCTAAGCATACTAGTCAAAACTGTCCAAAATATGGCAGAACTTCTTTACCTCCTTGTAGATGCTAAATTTTTTTTTGGAGGATGAGGATGTTTGACCATCTGCAGCACCTTGTGAAGATGTCTCACTAGTTATCTGATTATCTCTTCCTTGAATGCATTACTAGTTCTCTTCTTTTGGCATGTACTATGTGGTGCTTAACCATTCTCCCTAGTTTAATTACATGTGCCACAATACTGACACTTCATCTCCCCTAGAATCCTTGGAACTTTCTTTCTTATTACTAGATTTTCCTTACCCCTTGGTAGTAATCAGGGCAGAACAATCACTTCTTAGAGTCTCCTATATTACTCATCTCTTACTCTCTTGAACTTGAACTAGGGCATACACCTGTCCAAATGTATGTAAGGTGTGAAAATACAGTTTTTGTTCTAGAGTTATTTTAGTCTTTTCCCTTCTTTTGACTCTGTTTTTTTGTCTCTGTTCTTAAGTCTCTGTATACAGGGGTAATATTTGCAATTCTAGCTTTCATTATGAATTAAACATACAGGGGTGGCAGCTCTCTCTCTTGATAGAGACTGTTTTGCCCTACTCTGTTCGTCTCCCTCTTCTCTCCTCCATCACTATCCTTCTCCATCACTAGACTCATACCAGAACCTTTTCCCTTTATTTGTTTAACTAAATACAGGCATGATAAGGCATCTTTGCTTAGAAACTAGACCTGTTTCATCTCATATTTTGAGCAGTATTTGCAATCTGTCATTGATCCAAACAGCCAGACTGGTTGACCTGTCACCCAGAGAGGAAGGCAGGACCTGTCACCCAGGATCAGCAAGAACCTGAATTCTTCAGCAAGAATTAAGCAAGGGCTGGTGAGCAAGACTTCAGGTTGCTTCTTCTACCAAGAAGCAATATCAAGAACACTTCTTGATCAGATCCACAAGTGGAGATCAAATTGGGTAGGGGTGGCAATAATTGGGGAAGAATTCTGCAATTTGCTATTGTGTGTAAAATCCGAAGAATTCGCCCCCTATTTATAGGCTTCTCTAGATCAGCCTCCTAATCTAATTAGGAGAGTTTCCTAATCCAAATCTTATATTTGGATTTGGACTCTTAAATGGATAAGACTTACCTTATCCTTTAATTAATCGTAATCAATTTAAAACTGAATTCGCCCCCATTTAATTAACTAACTTAAGCCCAGTTCGAATTGGGCCTTAGGCCCATTAAGGTTATGTGCTCACTTACTCTTTAATCTACTGCCCAGTTGGCTCTCTTTGTATGGCTTGGGACCCTAACATTGATCTACACATTAGCCACATGGGTTCAGCCCAGCCTTTATTACAAGGCCTGGCCAAATTCACTATATGTCACAGTGAACCCCTGAGTCCATCACCATGGGCTCTTAATGGGCCCAACATTTACACTAAATGGTTCTTGGATCCAGCCACCTTATGAAAACCCAAGAACTGTGGGCAGATGCAAGATTAGCCCATCAGGCATTACCCTCAATGGTCTTACACTTAACCTCTCAGCCCTTAATGATCAAACACTGCCCAACAAGAGAGGACCTCTCCCTCGGCTGCAAGGTACAATGCTCACATGGATCCCGGGAATTAAAACATTTTGCAAACATTTTGAAACCATAATATATAAGTATATCTTTATATAAATATGTTTTGCAAAACCAAGTTTCAAACATATTTGAAATCCACTGCCGGCAGTTTAGGTTTCCATCAGAGAGAGTGCATTCCTCGATCATTCACTTTGTCTAACAAAGGGGCTGATCCTGTCACTATGATCACCCACTCAGGTGAATTCTCAGACTGTCCCAACATGCCTAGGTTTTGACCCCCTCTAAGATATCACTGATTGGCATATCAAAGACAACCCAATCCAACACCTAGTGCAATTCCATAATTGAGTCTAGGGGTCAGGTGTAACATTCCAGTTTTGCCCATCTATCTCCAAGGTCCAGGGCAATACTGGAATTTGGTCTAGTTCAGGGTTTCAAGAAAACCCACACTACATGTACCTCAGGTCTCACCCTGGCAACTGAGACAAGCCACCCCAACCAACTTGGCGGCACATCAGTGTCAGCCTTGGCAGGATAAATCTCCCTAGATCTATCCAATGACTGTGAAGATTCTAAACTAACACGAGTCTCGTAAGTGTCCAGTGTAAGGGTATTACACAGAAACACACCAAATCACATGAATCAATTATGCACTTTATTCATTTACAATAAATGACATAATGTACATCAATCTGATTGGAGCTAAGGGCATACACTGTCTAACAGCAGTAACATACTTCTGAGTTTTTCAGGCCCAATAGGAGTCACTAATTCCCTAGAGGCAGAGTTGCAAGCTTTAAATATAAGGACTGAAATTGGTTGTTATGATTTATGAAGGGGTGGAGTAAGATTGATATAGGAGACCATCAGACAATCTCATATCTTGGATGTAAGATAGGGAGGATACCCCTCGAAGACGTCGGCCTTTAGTTAGACATGCTCATTTCCTAGGCGAAAATTTGAATACCTAATTCAAGTGGATTCCTAAAAGTACAAATAGCCTGGCTGATGTGCTAACTAAAGCTGGACCAGTTAGACAGTTCTTGGATTGGAGAGAACTAGGGCTAGGATACTTTGTAATGTTACTGTAATGTTTTGATAATTCTGATCTGTATTGGGTAAGACAAGATGGTGTTGTAACTGTCGATTGCTACCTCTGTTGGGGCAATTGGTTTATTCATTAATGAAACACTGTTATTTATCAAATGAAAAAAGTGGATATCTCATTCAGGTGGATCAGGAGACCAGCCAATTATTTGAGTGATAGTCTTGCACAAAGTGGAATAGGGCGGTCCAAGTTGTATTGGGTGAGTCCTCTCTCAGATTAGATGTTCTGGTTGTAAATAGGATGATCATGTATTGAGATTAAGCTTAGTGTCTAGACTGCCTATTGAGATTAAGCTTGATGATGTTTACTCTCTATTGATCACTATCATTTTAATGCAGTCCATCTGGTTACTATCAAAAAAATAAAAATAAAAAAAAGAAAAAAGAAAGAAAGAAAATGAAAAGGATGGATATCTGAATTTCTTGTGCCATGATTTAAAACTTCATTCATTTGAGAACATGATCATTTTCTTAATCAGTTAATTGTCTTGTGGGCAAGTTTCTATATCATAAATGTACTTTTTCTCAGTCCTTTATATTAGCTTTAACATTTGCTGCTGCTTTTTATTAAGCATTCTTTATATGTTCTACTCAATAGATATATTTTACTTTTCTATGACAGATCAAAAGCTTACCAGCCAGGTCCATGAAATTGTTGGGCGCATTAATGGAAGATTTGGAACTTTGACTGCTGTTCCCATACATCACCTGGTTTGTCTCTATCAGTCTGATTTAATGGTTCCTCATGTAAATTATACCAAGATATTTATGACTGAAAATGATCTGCTCCTTGAATGGTTTGGAATAAGGATATGGTTCATGACCATTTTGAGTTTTACCTTGTTGTTATTCTCTAGGAAGCCTTTGGAAACTCTTAACTAATTAATTGGTTATCAAATGTTAGTTTAAGTGTTAAGCTAATCATTCTTGCTGACCTGTTGGGTAAAGGTGCCTTACCAGAAAATTATTATGATTTAGCCTTTAGTTTCTTGATGTATGCACCTGTAACTTTTGGTTAGTCTACTACTGTTTAGGTCATCAACTAGGAAATGATTTTTATGAATCAATACTGAGGAGAAGCATCAGAGAGAAATTATGAATGAAAAGTGGGATAGTACTAAGAATGGTTTACTAAATGGAGAAAATGGAGAACAGAGAATATTTAGTAATTTGTTAACTATAAGAGAATATGCATAAATAAATACATACATACATACATACATACATACATAAATGCATACATATGTGTTTGTATGTGTATAAATATATGTAGAGAGGATGGGCCGAATGGCCCATAGGCTGTTTATTCTTTCTTACCTTTTATATTCCTTTCTGTAATGGGCCTTATTCTGGGCCCATCCTTTCTATGTTAAATTTAACATAGAAAGGAATATAAAAAGGTAAGAAAGAATAAACAGCCTATGGGCCATTCGGTCCATCCTCTCTACAATATATGCATCTGTACTTATATGTACATAATAAGGTGGTCGGAGATACGAAAAAATTTGTCAACTACATTGATTACCTTGAAGAAAAGATGCTATCAGTACCCAACGAGGAAAATAAAAGAAAAGAAGAATTCACCTTTTGATTCCCACCTCCAAGTATGACTCTGGTCATTGGCTTTGTAAATTTTTCAACCAAATGAAGCAAATAATGACACCTGAGTGACTCATTCTCTCTCTCTCTCACACACACACAAATGCATCCCTGCATTGGCAGAGTTAGTTATGTCTCCCTATTTTGATCACTCTGCCACTAAATTCTAAAGTTCAAGCTACATAGGATCCAAACGGTAGTTTTCCAGGTTTGGGGACCAGAAAATCTCTATATGATACTGGATGATTGCAGAAGAAATCTTCTAGTTTGTCTTCGTCCCTGAAATGTTTGTTGGTGTTAGTGTCGAGTATGTAGGAGTATTTCTGTCTTTGTGCTTATGGTTAGGTGCTGATGTGTAAGTTTATGTTAGACCTAATGTCCCTAACTTAAGTAGGGGCACATGTGACTTTTCCACAATATTTTAGTAATGTAAAATAGATCTGGCCTTTTCCTCGTCCTCTCTTCTACTCTTCTCCTTTCTCTCTCTCTCTTTCTCTCTTCTCTCTTTTCCTTGACTGTTATCAGTCTAACAGGCAGGCCGAACTCTAATATGGTATCAGAGCTAAACTGAGCAAATTGGATCTGCCCAAAATTCTGTTCTCTACGCACCCAGTCTAGGGTTTTCTCTTGCTTTCTTTGCCATCAGTTGGAGATAAGGGAAAGGGCTGAAAAGGAGTGATCGCCCTCTTCCCTTGGAGGTTTCTATGCCTCCAGTTATGGTGTTCATGGTCGGTTACTGCGGTTTCTAAGAAGCCCTCCCCTAATCGATGAAGAGAAGAGGGCTGATTCGTGTGGTGCAGTGGGTGCTTTGTGTGGTCTTATTTTCGGGTGATCAGGTAAGAGGTTCTATGCATTTTCTTGGCATGAATTAAATGATAAGTTGAAAGCTAAACTACTGTAGCCGAAGTAGCAGAAAGGAGAAGAAGAAGAAGAAGAGATGCTGGAATGTCGAACTGTACTAGCCAGTCGACCATGTTATTATTTATAATTGAATGTAGTACAAGATACAAGTAATTACTGGAATGCCCCTGATTAGTGATGGGACACCCAGTAACTTAAAACATTAAATAGGCTTAGGCCCATTAACACAGGCCCAGTTACAGGATAACTTGAACTTAAGTATGGGCTAATAAGAACTCTTATCAGCCGAACACTCATACAAAGAGACATCATTCAACATTCTAACACTCCCCCTCAAGCTAAGCATGGATATCAATCATGTTTAGCTTGCCAAGTATGTCCCTGAACTTTGTTGTTGCCAGCCCTTTAGTCAATACATCTGCAATTTGCATCTCTAGTGGAGTATAAGGCACACAGAGTTCTCCTGAAACAATTCTCTCTCTGACAAAGTGTCGATCAATTTCAATATGTTTTGTCCTGTCATGCTGCACGGGATTGTTGGCAATGTTGATAGCAGCTTTATTATCACAATACAGCCTAAGAGGACCCTCAGCCTTAATACCAAGCTCATTAAGAAGAGTTCTGAGCCATAAGAGTTCAGCTACCCCGTGTGCCATAGCTCGGTATTCTGCTTCTGCACTTGATCTAGCCACAACATTCTGCTTCTTACTGCGCCATGTGACCAGGTTCCCTCCCACAAATGTACAATATCCTGAAGTTGATTTTCTGTCTCCCACAGAACCAGCCCAATCTGCATCAGTATAAGCTTCAATTTCAATTCTATTGTTTTTCCTGAAGAGAGTTCCCTTTCCTGGGCAAGTCTTCAAGTACCTGAGAATCCTTTCAACTGCTTTCATATGAGGGATCTTTGGAGAGTGCATAAATTGACTGACAACATGCACAGCATAAGCAATATCTGGCCGAGTGAGGGATAAGTATATTAGCTTCCCTACCAATTTTTGGTATCTCTCTCTATCACACTAGTCCTCCCCTACTGATTCCTGTAGGCCTGCACCCCATCATGCATGTTTCCTCTAGGAGGTCAAGAACATATTTCCGCTGACATATGTAGATTCCCTCTCTTGACCTGACAACTTCAATCCCAAAAAAATATCTCAAATGACCCAAGTCTTTGATCTCAAATTCAGAAGCTAGAAACTCCTTCAGTCTTTTTGTCTCTTCCAAGTCATTCCCGGTAATTACCATATCATCCACATAAACAATGAGTGCAGTAAGTTTGCTATCCTGTCTCCTTATGAACAAGGTATGGTCTGCACCACTCTGAGTGTATCCCACTTTCTTCATGGCCCCACAGAGCCTCTCAAACCATGCACGGGGAGATTGCTTCAACCCATATAATGCTTTCCTCAGTTTGCACACCTTTCTACCAAAGTCATAGCCCGGTGGAGGTTCCATAAATACCTCTTCATGAAGGTCACCATTTAAGAAGGCATTCTTCACATCCAGCTGATGAAGTTCCCATGAAAAATTTGCTGCTAGTGCCAATAGAACTCGAATTGTGTTGAGCTTTGCTACTGGGGCAAAGGTTTCTTTGTAGTCAATCCCTTCTTTCTGAGTAAACCCCTTTGCCACAAGTCTGGCCTTGTACCTTTCAATGAACCCGTCCTCCCTGTGCTTTACAGTAAACACCCACTTGCACTCAACAGTGGTCTTCCCCTCTGGCAGATCTACTAATTCCCAAGTTCTTGCTTTCATTAGGGCTTTCATCTCTTCATTCATAGCTTCTTTCCACCTTGGATCAGACATAGCCTCTGAGTACCTAGAAGGAACACGCACAGAGGAAAGAGCAAACACAAAGGAGTGATAGGCAGGAGATAAATGTGAGTAAGAAACAAAATTAGCAATGGGGTGCCGAGTGGTGCAAGAGCGGATAGGCTTACGGAGAGCAATAGGAAGATCCAAATCAGAAGTATGAGAGTTTGAATTACCTTGGATTGTAGAGACAGATTGATCCGAGTCCAACCGGTTGCTGTCATGAGGTTAAGGGCCCCTTTTTCTTCTGTTGTATGTAAGTATCTCTTTTTGTTGGCTACTGGAGCCTTCAAGAACATCTGCAACATCAGGAGAGGTAACCGGCACAGTGGGAGCCTCACTGGGTTGACCCGGAATGTCACAACAAGGAGTAGGAGAAGAGGATGGAAGACCCGAGGCAGATAGGGGAACAAAAAAGGAGGGAGAATGAGAATCCTCTTCCATCCCACTAGTCTCCCCCTGAAGAGGATTCTGAGAAGACTGAAAATAGGGTTGAGACTCAAAGAAGACCACATCTCTGGTAACATACTTTCTCTTGGAGACAGGGTCATAACACTTGTAACCCTTTTGTGTAGGAGAGTACCCCAAGAATATTCCCTTTGTAGCCTTAGGATCCAACTTGGTTTTCTTTGGATCATTCACATGTATGAAACATATACAGCCAAAGACCCGAGGAGGAAGGGGAAAGTTTGGAAGAGTGGGGCACAAAACAGAGAAAGGGGTTTTCATACCCAACACCTTAGATGGCATCCGGTTTATCAGATATGATGCAGAAAGTACAGCTTGAGACCAATATTGCTTGGGGACTTTGTGCTGGAATAGTAAGGCTCGAGCTGTCTCCAATAGATGTCTATTCTTGCGCACAGCAACCCCATTCTGCTGAAGAGTATAAGCACAGAATGACTGATGTAGTATGCCAGCATCTTCCATGAATAAGTTCAAGGATTTTTCAAAGTATTCAGCAGCATTGTTTGACCTGAATTGCTTAATCTTTTTATTAAACTGTGTTTCAATCATCTTGCAAAATGCCATGGTTATCCGTGGTACCTCATCCCGTCCTTTTAACAGGTAGATCCATGTGCAACAAGAGTAGTGGTCAATAAAACTGATAAAGTACCGGAAGCCATCAAAGGAAACAATGGGTGAAGGGCCCTAGACATCAGAATGAACCAAATCAAAAGGAGCACAAATTTCCTTACTGGAAATTGGATATACAGTTCTACATTGTTTTGACATTTGACATACTTCACAGGTTAGACTCTGACTTGGAATGCCCTTAAACATTTCGGGAAACAACATTTCTAATGAAGAGAAAGACACATGACCTAGCCTAGCATGCCAAAGATGCAGCTCAGCTATTGACTCCACACTCTCCGGACTACTAGCAGCAGATGCTTGTAAGGCTGAACCGATGTCTGCATCAAAGTAGTAGAGGCCTCCATACTCATGACCACACCCAATCGTTCTCCTTGTCAATTTGTCCTAGAAGACACAATGAGTAGGAAAAAAGGTTATACTACAGTTCAAATTTTTGGTAAGTTTTGAAATAGACAAAAGATTTGAGGTAAGACTAGGAACATGTAAAACTGATTTAAGAGAGAGGTCCTTGCTTAGGTCAACCATTCCCTTTCCAAAGATAGTGGAGAAAGACCCGTCAGCAACTCTCATCTTATCCTGACCAGACAACAAATGATATGAAGAGAATAGGGAAGACATATGTGTCATGTGGTCAGTAGCACCGGAATCAATAACCCAAGAAGTAGAGTCAATAGAGCCAGAGGCACTGAAGGCAGAGGCTGTACCTGATCTGGAAAGAGATGTAGAAGCAAAAGAATTATTTCTTAAACGGGCTAATGCCCTGCTAAGGACCTCTACCTCACTAGCAGTGAAGCCCAAAGTACCAGTTCCAAAGGAATCAGCAACTTGTCCCATAGGAGAAGAAGACACTGTTGGTGTATTTTGTGAGTTGTCATCATTGTTGCTGGTGACAGAATTCCAACTTGCCGCAGGCCTGTTATCTCTAGAAGAAACATCTCTGGGTATTGAAGACATCTTGACTGCAGCCACTGTGCAGGTGACACTGATTAAGACTAGCCGAAGCAGTTCTGAAGGTTCTGAAGCTAAGGATTCTCAACTATTGTGCTATGTAGACTCCACTTGAACTTCGAGTACTGCAACTGTAAAGAGAGTGCCTCTCCTTGCGGCCAATACTAGGACTGCTGACATCAGTCCTCAACTAGGGTTCACAGTGCTGAACAATCTGGAGCTGGCAGCTCCCTAGGTAATCTCACAGCAGTGGTGAGGGGTTTCAGACTGATAACCAACCTGAACTTGGAGCTGTTTACCACTTTGCTATGCTGGTAGAAGTGTTCACAGTGCTGGTAGAACACTAGATAGACTTCACTTGGGTTGAACCGAAACTGCAACAGTTCGGGTACAGTAGCAAGTGAACAGTTCGAGGCTGCAACAGTAGCAAGTGAACAGTGGCTCTGTAGAAGAAGCTATGTCTGTGCGAGTCTTGCTGGAGCACCGAAGCTGCAACTGTAGAAGAAGCTAAGTCTTTACCACTGTTCTGTGCAAGTCTTGCTGGAGCACCGAAGCTGCAACTGTAGAAGAAGCAAAGCCCTTTTCAGCTAGTGCTAGGACTGTTGAAATCAGTCCTCAACTAGGTCTGTCCTATACAGACCTCTCTTAGTAGCCAAATAGCTACTATTTGCTGGAAATAACCTAGTAGGACATCTACTTCTGGGTCTTACTTCCCTTGAGTCCTACAACCAAGAGAAACCCTAGGTTCGAACTTGCTTTACTTTCTTACACCCCTAGGTCTTCACTGCAGCAACCCAGAAAAGGAAGAGAGAAGATGAAAAGACAGCAAGAGAAGAGAGTGTGTGCCGGCTGAAACCAGGAAGAAGCTAATGCTCTGATACCATGAAAGCTAAACTATTGTAGCCGAAGTAGCAGAAAGGAGAAGAAGAAGAAGAAGAAGAGATGCTGGAATGTCGAACTGTACTAGCCAGTCGACCATGTTATTATTTATATTTGAATGTAGTACAAGATACAAGTAATTACTGGAATGCCCCTGATTAGTGATGGGACACCTAGTAACTTAAAACATTAAACAGGCTTAGGCCCATTAACACAGGCCCAGTTACAAGATAACTTGAACTTAAGTATGGGCTAATACGAACTCTTATCAGCCGAACACTCATACAAAGAGACATCATTCAACATTCTAACATAAGTCTGTTTCAGATGGTATGGTGGGATTTCAGATTGTAGTGTGATAGGGTTTGTGCAGTTTTCAGTGTGATTCGAAGGGGAAGTGTTCATTGAACAGTGTGTTGAAGTTTCAGGTAGTTGTGAGGTAAAGAGTGCAGTTTACAGCAATAATAAGTGCTGAAATCAGTGTGTAGTGTGGTCTAGTGTGCCGAATTCAGTCATACCAGAATTCAGCAATGGGAGACAGTAGCGATAGCAAGACTAGTGTGATGGTTCCTACTGACTACCTGAATGTTCAAATGACCTCCATTAAGCTGAATGGAGAAAATTATGTACCTTGGGCTAAATCTGTAGAAGTCTTTCTTAAGGCAAATAAGAAGGTGAAACACATAAGGGACGAAAAACCCTCCACCGATTCTCATGAGTATGATGATTGGGAGCAAGCAGGTGCACAAATTATCACATGGTTATGGAATAGTCTAGAACCCAAGATTAGTGTGAATTTCATGTTTCTTGATACTACCAAAGAAGTGTGGGACCATACTAAGAAGTTGTATTCAAGCCAAGACAATACAACCAGAGTATATCAGTTGTATCAAGAATATTTTAATCTACAACAGGGTAATCAGAGTCTTGAGGAGTACTATGCTAGTATGAGAAGCATTCGTAATGAATTGAATGTTTACCACCCCTTCACTTTTGATGTCAAAAGTCAGCAACAACAAAGGGAACAACTTGATGTGACTCGATTTTTGGTGGGGCTAAAATCTGATTATGAACCAGTGCGGGCTTAGATACTAGGAGGGTCAGCTCTCCCTTCCTTAGAAGAGGTGTTTGCTCGACTTAGGAGGATTTCCATTAGATCTACCGAGAAGGCTAATGTTTCTAATAGATCAGCCTTTGCAGTATCCAGAGGCCGTGGTGTTAGAGGTGGAGCTCGGGAGCTCAGTTTGGCCGTAGTGGTAGCTGTGGACCGGCATATGGCCGGAGTGGTGGTAGTGGACCTACATATAACCGTGGTGGTGGTCGTACTGGAGATCGAGATTTAGGGGGAGCTCATGGAAGAGGACATAGTTTGGGTCCGAGGAGGTGTACACACTGTGGTATGGATGGACATACCATTAATTATTGCTATGACTTGCATGGTCCACCCTCAACTTGGGCCAATCATGCCATGACTAGTGATAGTAGCTTCAAACAGGAGTCATTCAGCTGATCAGATATCTTCTACATCCACAGATGTTACTGGGAAGGAGATGATGAGTGTTCCCCGTGATGAGTATAAGATGTTTGTTTAAGTCACATCTCAGCAGAACACGACCACTCTCGCACACTCAGGTATGGCTTATTTGGCATCCACACCCAATCCTTGGATTATTGATTCTGGAGCCTCCGATCACATGACTGGAACTCCAGTTGTGTTTTCTTCCCTCTCTCATTGCCCAACATCACAATCTATTACCCTTGCTAATGGTTTCACATCTTCCATTTGTGGTGTTGGTAATGTTAACATGGACCCTGTATCCTTATCCTTAGTTTTGTATGTCTCTAAATTTCCTTTTAATCTTATGTCAGTTAGTAAGTTGACAAAGTCTCTTAATTGCTCCATTACCTTTTACCCCTCTTTGTGTGTTTTTCAGGATCTCAAGGCAGGGATGAAGATTAGTGGAGGGCATGAAGCTGGTGGATTGTATTATCTTGATGGTGGTGGAAGTACGTCAACAGCTCTGCAATCGTCTCTTTCTCCTCTCCAGTGGCACTATAGATTTGGTCATCCTTCCCTGAATGTTTTGAAGTCTTTGGTTCCTTCATTGAGTCATTTGTCTATTTTGGATTGTGAGTCGTGTCAGTTGGGGAAACATCATCGTGTTCTCTTTAGTCCTAGAGTTGATAACCGTATGTCGAATCCTTTTTCTTTGGTTCGTTCATATATTTGGGGTCCTTATAAAGTAATGTCATACAATGGATATAAATATTTTGTCATTTTTGTTGATGATTATTCAAGGATGGCGTGGCTCTATTTAATGAAAGAAGTGAATTGTTTACCATTTTACAAAAATTTTATGCTGAGATTCGCAACCAATTTGGTGTTCACATTAAAATTTTTTGTTCCGATAATGGCCGTGAATATTTTTCTTCATCATTTCAAGAATACCTAGACCAACATAGCATTATCCATCAGACTTCGTGTACCTACACCCCACAACAAAATGGGGTGGCTGAGAGAAAGAACCGTCATCTTTTGGAAACAGCTCGGTCCCTCATGCATCACATGAATGTCCCCAAATCTTTTTGGAGTGATGCAGTGCTTACTTTTTGCTTCTTGATTAACTGGATGCTCATGTCTATCCTTGATGGTCAGTCTCCATTCACCACATTGTTTCCTACCTTGTCTTTGTTTCCTCTTTCTCCTTGGGTTTTTGGGTGTGTTTGCTTCATTCATAATCTGGGGTCAGGAAAAGACAAGTTAGGTGCACGATCTATTAAGTGCATCTTCCTTGGCTATTCCCGGACTCAGAAAGGGTATAAGTGTTATCATCCCAGCTCTCGACGTTCCTTTGTGTGTGTTGATGTTACCTTCTTTGAGTCTACTCCATTTTTCTTGGGGTCCGGTGATGTTTCTTCCTCTTCATCACCTCCCCTTCCTCTTCCAGTTGTGGATTTTGTTCCTCTTGTTCCAACTATGACCAAGTCCTTGCCTCCATTGCCATCACCTGTTGAATGACCACCTATCCATCATGTGTATACACATCGCCCACATGTACCAGCTCCTCCTCCAACTCCATCATCGTTGACAGATTCGGTAGTTGTTCCCACAACAGCACCAACCCTAGTATTTGATCTTTATCTTCCCATTGCCATGCAGAAATGTATGTACCCTTCATCCTATTTCTAATTATGTTTCACTAACTCACCTTTCCGCTTCCCATCGCCAGTTTATCTCTTTGTTATCCTCTATTGTTATCCCTAAGGATGTCCAAGAAGCCCTTGCCTCTCCAAGATGGTGTCGTGCGATGGAAGAAGAACTCTCAGCTCTGGCCCATAATCATACATGGGAACTCACCACTCTGCCTCCTAGTAAACAGGTTGTTGGTTGTAAGTGGGTTTATATGGTTAAGTACTTACCTTATGGCAGTGTAATGCGGCTGAAAGCTAGACGGGTTGCCAAAGGGTATTCCCAAACCTATGGTATTGATTACACAGAGACTTTCTTCCCAGTTGCTAAGATTGGTTCAGTCCGTGTTGTGGTTTCTTTTGTTGCGATGTATGATTGGCCCCTCTATCAGCTTGATATCAAGAATGCCTTCTTGCATGGCGGTCTGCTCGAGGAGGTCTATATGGAGCAACCATCGAGGTTTGTTGCTCAAGGGGAGGATGGTAAGGTGTGCTGACTACTAAAGGCCATTTATGGGCTTACACAACCTCCTCAAGCATGGTTTGACAGATTTAGTGAGGTGGTAAAGAAGTTTGGTATGAAACAGTGCCAAGTTGACCATTCAGTCTTCAGTCATGACTCTTAGGTAGGGAAGATCCTATTGGTGGTGTACGTAGATGATATCGTCATTACCGGAAATGATAAAATGGGCATTGATAGGTTGAAGACTTTTATGCAGTAACATTTTCAGACAAAGGACCTTGGTAAATTGAAGTATTTCTTGGGGATAGAAGTAGCAAGGTCTAAGCATGGTATTAACTTGTGTTAGAGGAAATATGTTCTTGATTTGCTTGAAGAAACATGTTTGTTAGGTGCTAAACCAGCTGAAACACCTATGGAAACAAACACTAAGCTGAGCAGTGATATGGGTGAAGTGTTTGAAGACCCTGATAGATACTGGCGGCTGGTAGGTAAACTGAACTACCTAACCATCACTCGGCTAGACATTTCATTCGCAGTTAGTGTAGTAAGTCAGTTCATGCAGAAACCTCTGGTTCCACATTGGGATGCGGTTCTAAGGATTGTGAGGTATTTAAAGGGAGCTCCTGGTCATGGTTTGATATACAGAAGTGGTGGAAAACTTGAAATAGAAGGATATACTGATGCTGGTTGGGCCAGTTCTGTATCTGATAGGAGATCTACCATAGGCTATTGCACTTTTCTTGGGGGAAATCTGGTGACATGGAAAAGCAAGAAGCAGACAGTTGTGGCAAGAAGCAGTGCAGAGGCAGAATATAAAGCTATGACACATACTACTTGTTAATTAGTGTGGCTAAGGAACTGTCTACAGGAGATGGGATACACTGTTGATACTTCGATGAAGCTCTATTGTGACAATCAGGCTGCAATTCATATTTCCTCTAATCCGGTGTTTCATGAGAGAAGCAGGCACATAGATATCTCATTATCTTGTTCTTTCCCTGTGTAAGGTAGTGATTACACTTGATAACCACATAATGCATGCTGATTGGTCTGTTGACTAATTATAGGCTGCAATTTTCCAACTTCAAAAACAGGTGTTTTACATTTTATTTTCGTACCTTCTAAATATGGCATGGTGAAGGAATAAAGATCTCATTATCTCGTTCACATGTATTCTTAGATGATCTAATTAGTTGGCTGATGATTTAGTCAGGGGAGGAGCTGCTGGAAATGAGTTATATTGGTTTGGGTTCTTACTTCATGGTTTATTTTGCTTTCTTTTGGTGGGTGCTTTTTGTAGATGTTTTTTTAGTGTCTTGCTTCTATAGAGGTTCTTCTACTGGCCACTTCTCCCTTTCTGGCAGCATGATAGTTTGTTTTTCTTTGAAAAAGTTTCGGTCACTGATCACATACATGTATATCTACATATATATATACATGTGTGTAAGCATGTTTTATGTATGTAAATAGATACATAGGTAGGTAAACTATGGAGTGTTTGGTTGTGATCAATTAGCTTGATTTTGTCTTTCTCATGTCTTACTCATGCATTTTATCCGACATGGAGATTCTGTTTCTGATTAAGAGAGGGGTACTTGAGGGGATTTGGCTATTGATGCTTTTAGATGCTTCTACTTGGTAGATCAAGTTCAGGATTTTGCAAGGTTACCTGAGTTGAACACTTTTGTATAAATTGTTTCCTTTTTTTTTCTTTTCTTTTCCATTGTTCTTTTCTCTTGGCTGGTTGGGAAGTGTAACTTGAGAGCCATTGTTCATCTCTCTCTCTCTCTCTCTCTCTCTCTCTCTCTCTCTCTCTCTCTCTCTTCTTTTCCCATTGTTCATCTCCTTTTTGCACTGCTACATGTATAATTCCTCTTTAATTTCTAGAATACATTATTATTCTATTAAAGAACTAGGGAAAAGAATGAATGCCATACTAAATCTGATGATATATTCTCTTTGTTCATTCTTTATTAAGGTACCTTGTGGTTGTACTGTAATATGTTTTCCTAGATATGTGGTCCTGCTAAGATCATTTGAGCAGATCTTGTTCCTCCCGTGATCAAGATGTTTGGGAGGGAAGTAGCCAACAAGAAAGTTAATACCTGTGATATGCTTCTGAGAAGACAAAGAAAATGATAGATTCTTTCCCTTGAGTTCTGCTCATTGTATGTGGTGACGGGAAGTCAATAGCCATTTGATATTCACTACCAATTTACTGAGTAGCTCTTTCATATGTGATGATCTTTTACTGAAGAGATTGCTGTTGTGTGATGATCCTTTACTGAGGGCATTGCACAAGTCTTTCAATATTTTGGAGCATATGGAAGTAAAGTTGCTTCAGGATCTTTTATTGAAAAGGCTGATTCTTTCCAGGTTGTTATTGATTTCATAAGGTAGTTATTTGGCACTTTTTGTGGATCTATCCAGACTCCAGAGGAATCCCTGTTAATTACTTGGATCATGGCAGATATGCAGTTTTAGGATCCAAGTTGCACCAAATGGAAAGTTCAACTTTCTTCATGCTCTTTTGGAATTTGTTAAGCTCAATTTTAACAGATGTTCTTAGGGAAATTCTGTTCCCTTAGGGATAGGAGGTTTTTCAAGGATTCTGGATGCCAGATCATTTTATATTTCTTAGGATTTATCAGACAGAGTGATTCTGCTAGGAGCCTATGACTAAGATCTTATCTATTTTCCAAGGCCTTAGGCTATTATATTATCTTGGTCTTTTTTCTTGGTTATTTGAGCATTTCAGTCGAAGGAGACTCAAAATTGGTGATTGTTTGGCTTTATGTCAAGTCTAGAAGGGCCATGGAGCTTAAACTACTTTTTTAAGAAGTTTTAATCCTTGGCACAAAATTAAGCATTTAATTGTAGTGGTAAACTTGGTTGTCCAATATTGCTTAGTCTAAGTATGGAATCTCAGGGAATCTATTATACTTGAATCAGCTGATCAAGTATTATCTGTAGGCATTTTGGTTTTCCTATTGCCTAAGGTGTTCTTTTGGTCTCATTGAAACATTTTGTTTATTTGGATCGTTATCATCAAAAAAACAAAAAAAGAAAAACAAAAGAAAGAAGAAAAAGAACATAGATTTATGTGTTTTGATGAGATCTTAGGCCATGAATGCCTACTAGAATATTCTATGGAGTTGACAACTTATATTTGGTTTTTCATTGCAGGGGTATGTGCCCTTTTAGCTGCATTAAAACTGTAGAGAAGATGGGCCGAATGGCCCATAGGTTGTTTATTCTTCTTGTTATTTTGGGCCCATCCTGTCAATGTTAAGTTATTTTTTTAAGTTCTTTGTAAATTCTGCCCAACTAAGGGCCTCCTTGTAATTACTCAAAATTATCTAATAAAACAGTGTTAGAGGGCTGAGATAGAGACTGTTCGAAAACTCTTCTCAGAGCCCTCATTGCCGAAACACACAAGTCTCCTCTCCTCTCCTCTCTTCAGTTTCAACATGGTATCAGAGCATATCTGAACTTGAACGTCCTAGGGCTGGAGGCTTAGTCACGTACTGCCTGATTCTTGGAGGTCATTGGACAAGCCCAAGACTAGAATCTCTTGGAGAAGGGGTTCGGTGACCAGGAAGAATCAGAGAAGAAGAAAAACAAGGGAAGGGGAACAGCTCGGTTCTGTTTTTTGAAGCTCGACTGTGTTTGGACTGCTGAAGCTCGAATTGTAAGTTGTGCTCAGTTTTCTGGTTCTGTTTTGCATTACCTTCGACTGTGTTTGGACTGTTGAAGTGTTTGAAAATCCTAGCTGTTCTGTACTACCTTCAATTGCATTAAATCTAGTTTAACCCAGAAATTTCTGGGCTGTTTTTCTCTTCTTCTTGGACTGTTAAAACCTGCCGAAACATCCTTGTAACAAGGCTGTGTATTGTTACTCTTGTTCGGCTGTTTTTTAGAGGGCTGTACGAACAGTTGTTGGGGTCTTTTCTCTTCTTTGACAGTTGGGTTATCTCTATTGCCCACACTGTGTTTGTGAAAAGGCTTATTCAACAATACCGATTGGTACTTACTCTTCTTGGCTGAGTGTACAACCTTGAAAAGGTGCTTCGGCTAAGTGCACAGTGCCTCTGATTTCTTCTTGAAGCCTGAACTCAGTGTGTTGCCTCCTTGTGGTCGGCTGAACTCAGTGTGTTGTCTCCTTGTGGTCGGCTGAACTCAGTTATTGCTTGTTCTTATCCAACATACTTGTAGAAGTCATCTGAAATCATATTTGGAGTGTTTACATGATGTACTCCTTAGAGTTTGAAAACAAAAGTGGTGCTGAATATGGAATGGGTCAAGGGACTCCAAGTGATTCCTTATTGACTGTGACCACAGTTAAGCTAGATGGAACTAATTATCTGGCATGGTCACAATCAGTAAAGATTCATGTTTGTAGTAGAGGAAAGTGGGGGTTCATTTCCGGGAGTAAGAAGGCTCCCCCAGAAGATGATCCATCCTACGAGAAGTGGATGCAAGAAAATTACACTGTCATTGGGTGGCTTGTGAACTCAATGCAGCCACGGATCAACCAACACTATCTATGGATGAATTCAGCAAAGGAAATATGGGATAGTGTTGCTGAAACCTATTCCCAAAAACTAAATGTGGCTAGAGCCTATAAGTTAAGAAGTGATGTGAAGAATCTGAGACAGGGGGAGAAACCATTATCTGTATACTTCTCAACTTTGAAGTCTTTGTGGCAAGAAATAGACTTGATAGAAGCTGTAACCTAGGACACCACCAATGATGCAGAGACCTACAGGAAACTGGTTGAAAGAAACAGGGTATTTGAGTTCTTAACCGGACTAAACCCGGAATATGATATCACAAAACAGAATATTCTTTCCAAGGAGTGTGTATCTTTGTCACAAGCTTATGCATTGGTGAGTAGTGAAGAGAGCAGAAGGGCTGTACAGGTTTAAGGGGCTGATATTAATGGTCACTTAGCCAATATGGGGATTAAACCTAAAGGGAATGTTGGAGCTTCTAGTGGAACAGGAAAGAAAGTTGTATGTGAGTACTGAAAGAAGCCGAAGCACACCAAAGACAAGTGCTGGAAGTTACATCTTAATCTTGTTCCCATCAGGTTTCAGAAAAAATATGATAGTAAAAGATCAGGAAGTACAAATGTAGCTGCCGGGCCAGATAGTGAAGAGATGTATGCTTCTGCACAGTTGGCAGCCATGAGAGCAGAATATGAAAAGTTTGGGAAGATGATCAGTCAACTGAGTGATGTGACCTCTGCTACCTACCCTTCAAGAAAATCTACTACTTCAGCATTTGCTCATTCAGGTATAAGGGCTTCTGCTAATCATGCTACTTCTTCAGGTAATCTCAAGATCCCTTGGATTATTGACTCAGGTGCTTCTGACCATATGACCAATCTGCCTACCTTGTTTGTTTCATATGACTGACTTCCTGGACGTGATAAAATCACTTTAGCTGATGGTTCACTTGCCCCTATCTCTGGTAAGGGAACCATCAAGGCTACAGATTCCTTGTACCTCCCATCTGCCCTTCATGTACCTAAACTAAATACAAATTTGTTGTCTGTGAGCAGTTTAACCAAGTCACTAAACTGTTGTGTAACCCTTTTTCCTTCCTACTGTGTTTTTCAGGATCTGGAGTCTCAGAAGGTGATTGGGAGTGGCCATGAGGCGAACGGAATATACCTGCTTGATACTCCGGGACAATGCACTGATCATCTTGGGAATGTTGCTCTTGGATCTGTCTCTTCAGAGTCTGTTAGTCAGATTATGTTGTGTCATTGTCGTTTTGGTCGTCTATCTTTTTTGGCTTTGAGTCATCTATTCCCTGAACTGTTTAAGGGAATTAGTCTGTCCAGTCTTCATTGTGAGTCTTGTGAATTGTCAAAGCATTGTAGAAGCAAGTATCCTTTGAGAAATAAAAGATCTTCTGTTCCTTTTAATATTGTGCATTCTGATGTGTGGGGGCCTTACCACTTACCCTCCATGGGTGGCTACAAATATTTTATCCTGTTTATTGATGACTTTTCATGATTCACTTGGATATTCCTGATGAAATCCCGTGATGAAGTCCCAAGACTTGTAAAACAATTCCATGAATTTGTTCTAACCCAATTTGATACCAGGATTAAAATCTTCAGATCAGACAATGCAAAAGAATACTTTGAGAAAAACCTATCCTGCTATCTTTCTGACATGGGGATTATTCATCAAAGCTCATGTGCTAGGACCCCAGAACAGAATGGGGTTGCTGAAAGAAAAAATAGGCATATTGTTGAGGTTGCAAGAAGTATCTTATTTGCCTCACATGTTCCTACCAGGTTTTGGGGTGATGCTTTACTTACTGCTACCTATCTCATAAACCGCATGCCATCCAGGGTTTTGGGTTTTCTTTTCCTATTCCTATTTGTGTCTTTGGCTGAACCTGTTATGTACATGTTGCAAGTGTCCAAAGGCATAAATTTGAACCCAAAGCCCAAAAGTGTATCTTCCTTGGTTATTCCCCCAAATAGAAGAGTTATTGCTGTTTTGATCCAAAGTCTGGCAATCGGTATGTCTCAATGGATGTCACCTTTGATGAGTCTTCCCCTTTTTATGGTTCCTCTCCAGAAGGACATTGTCCACAGGGGGAGAATTTGACACATGTGTTTGCTCTTCCTCTTCCTGTTCCTGTTGAGTCCCTTGATGTGTCTGCCTCTCCCTCAAATGAATCAAGGTTGGATCAGTCGTTCCATTCTCCTTGTCCTGGTACCCTACCTCCTCATCCTGTCCTCAATCCCAAGGTGTATCAAAGGCAAAGATCCAGAAATGTGCAGGTTGTTTCTCCTACAACACATGAGCCTCCTACACTTCCAGTCACAGAAGAGACAACAGGTACTGGTTCAGCACCTTTGGATTCATCCTTCCTTGACCTTGATATTCCCATTGCTGTTAGAAAAGGAAAACGGAAGTGCACTGCACACTGCATTTCCAAGCACCTTTCTTACAGTTTGCTTTCACCTTCATATTTTGCCTCTCTCTTCTGTTGCTTCTCATCCTATTCCCAGGTCTGTGTCAGAAGCTCTTAAGATTCCAGAATGGAGGGATGCTATGAAATCTGAAATAGATGCCCTACACAAGAATGACACATGGGAAGTGATGGATTTGCCTGAAGGGAAGGATCCTGTTGGTTGCAAGTGGGTTTTTACTATCAAATACAGAGTTGATGGTACCATTGAAAGGTACAAGGCCAGGCTGGTTGCAAAAGGCTATACATAGACATATGGGATTGATTATTTAGAGACTTTTGCACCTGTTGCCAAGATGACATCTCTAAGGGTTCTTCTATCTTTAGCTGCTCACTTTGACTGGCCCCTTTATCAATTGGATGTGAAGAATGCATTTTTGAATGTTGAATTACATGAGGAGGTTTACATGTCTCTTCCTCCAGGGATGTATGGAACTGATATAAAAGGGAAGGTATGCAGGTTGAAGAAATCTCTTTATGGACTAAAACAGTCCTCTAGAGCATAGTTTGAGAGATTTAGAACAACACTTGTTAACTTTGGTTATGTGTAGACACAGTCCGATCATACCCTTTTTGTGAAGAGGAGTGGACCTCTGGCCGTATACCTCATTGTGTATGTAGATGATATTGTAGTGACGGGTAATGATGCCTCAGGAATTCAAGATCTAAAATCTTTTCTCCATACAGAGTTTGAGATTAAAGATTTGGGGGAATTGAGATACTTTCTTGGCATAGAAGTGGCTCGATCCAAGGATGGGATTCTTATCTCCCAAAGAAAGTATGTTCTTGACTTGCTCTCTGAAACTGGAAAGATGGGTGCTAGACCAGCTGCTACTCCTATTGATATGAGTCATAAACTCTCAGCCTCAGAAGGGACATTGTTAGAAGACAAAGGAATCTTTCAGAGACTTCTTGGGAAACTTTTGTATCTATGCATGACTCGGCCAGATATTGCATATGCAGTCAGTTGCATTAGCCAATTCATGCATGCTCCTCGAGACACTCATTTGGCAGCTGCAGAGAGAATCCTAAGTTATTTGAAGGGCTCCCCAGGAAAGGGTATTCTGTTTGCCAAGCATGGTCATATGAAACTTGAAGCTTACACCGATGCTGACTGGGCCGGGAACATTGATGACAGAAGATCTACATCTGGGTATTGCAGCTTGGTAGCTGGTAATGTTGTTTCTTGGAGAAGCAAGAAACAATCGGTTGTTGCTCGGTCTTCTGCTGAAGCAGAATACAGGGCCATGGCACATGGGGTTTCTGAATTATTATGGCTAAAATCTTTGATGGAAGAACTTGGAGTTGAATATGACAAGCCAATGATGTTATACTGTGATAATCAGGCTGCCATCAACATTGCTCACAACCCAGTGCAACATGATAGAACCAAGCATATTGAAGTTGATCGACACTTCATTAGGGAAAGGGTCTCTTCAGGTGAAGTGTGTCTTCCTTTCATCACATCTGAAGGACAGTTGACAGATTTTCTTACCAAAGGCATTCCCAAGGCAAAACTTCAGCATGATACCAGCAAGCTTGGCATGATTGACATCGATGCTCAGCTTGAGGGGGAGTGTAGAGAAGATGGGCCAAATGGCCCATAGGTTGTTTATTCTTCTTGTTATTTTGGGCTCATCCTGTCAATGTTAAGTTATTTTTTAAGTTCATTGTAAATTCTGCCCAACTAAGGGCCTCCTTGTAATTACTCAAAATTATCTAATAAAACAGTGTTAGAGGGCTGAGATAGAGACTGTTCGAAAACTCTTCTCAGAACCCTCATTGCCGAAACACACGTCTCCTCTCCTCTCCTCTCTTCAGTTTCAACAAAAACCAAATTTATAAAGTTTAAGATGTTAAATATGTTCATTGCTTTGTCGTCTTCTTATGTTGCTTTGATGCTATCTTCTGTGGATCCTTTCAATTAATAAGAAACTCTTCACTACTTGAGCTATTTCATGATTCCAGTATATGTTCAACCAAGACTTTTTTGTGTTCATTTTCTGTAAGTATTGTATTTCAACATGCATGGTGTTCAGTAGTTGGACCATTTCTTGCTATAGTTGTTTATCCATGTATTGTAAAATCTTGAATTACTAGAATCTATTTTTCTGAGTGGTACCAAAAGTCCCAGTTTTGTCATTTTTAAAGTCCATACAAACGTGTTTATTATTCATAGTTATGCAAAGAACTTATATTCAAAGGTTGGGCATATAAAAATGTTGGCAAAACTTTTTGTTTTACATTATAGTCTTGTCCACAGCTTATCAGCCTGTCCCTTCTTTTTCTTGTAATATCTTAAAATGATAATATTGACAAGAGTAACAAGACTGTCTGTCTGACATGTTTTTGTTTACAGGATCGTTCCCTCGACTTTCACAAATTATGTGCGCTATATGCAGTGACTGGTACTCTTTTCTTTCTCTATTTTTAAACTGTTCCTTGTGAGTAGCAAGAAATATGCACTAAATTACCAAGAAAAAAGTAACACCTCCTGAGAACCGTTCTTAAATATGACTCTCTGTTCAAGCACGTGTTCTATATCTACTGATGATTTCAGACTCCGAACCCAGCCTCATATAACAAGCAAATCACCCCCATACACTAAAAGAACCCACAAAGAAAACCTTCCAAACAAGAAAAAACAAACATCCCAAGACCCATAACAAGACTACAACCCATCTTCATTCTTAACAGAAATAGTACACAATCAAAAGCTAGCCAGCAGACAAGAAACAAAACAAATACCCCAAACAAGTACTCCCTGCCCACAAACTGGAGAAAATAAGAGCAGAAACAATTTTCTCTATTTATTTTTCTGGTTTTTCCTATATTTCAAACCCTTCTTTCTTGGACCGAGCCCAAATAGCCCTCCTTCTAGTCTAGCAAAAATGTTTGACTCCAATACCATTTCATGTCCCTTCTGAGTCTTAAATCTTCTAATTGCAAGATTATCTTAATGGTTTTCTCTATTTATTTTTCTGAATTTTCCTATATTTCAAATCCTTCTTTCTTGGACCAATCCCAAATAGCCCTCCTTTTCATCTAGTAAAAAACATTTGACACCATATTGTTTGATGTCTCTTCTGAGTCTTAAATCTTCTAATTGCAAGATTATCCTTTCTAAGTTCCGTAAAATCGTTAGTCTTCTCATTAATCTTTCAAGTTCCAGATCCAAGTTTTTTTTTGGGAATTTCAGCCCTGTCTCAGCCACCCTTATAGGCATTGGACAACTCTCTTCCAACTCTTTGAATTTCTTTCTCACAAATTCCTTTTTTTATCAATAAAACATTTCATTAATTAATCGAAAATAATTACAAAGGGGAAGAAAAGCTTTATTATCTTCCAGCTGAGGCTTGAGCCCCCAAGAAAGGAAAAAAGGAAAAAAGAGTTGCAACTGAGCCCAAAGCATGGAATCCCTCTCCACCCCTTGTTTAGCTAACCCATCAGCAAAAGAGTTAGCTGATCTTTTCACCCAACTGATCTTGACTTCCGTCTCTTGAACCAGCCACCTAAATTTCCTCCTCTCATTGCTGTAATTCCATAACCCACTGTTGTCTTTATTCAGCCACCCCACCACCACCTCCGAGTTCCCTTCAATTATAAGTTTTCTTATATTCATATCCTTAGTTCTCTGGACTCCTTCCATAACTGCATAGATCTCGGCTCTGTGAGAATCACCCACTCCAATTGGGCCTGAAAACAGGGCTGAAACAATCCCATTCTCATTCCTAAACACACCCCAAATCCCCGAGTGTCCAGGATTAACTCTACTACCATCAAAGTTTAGTTTTAAGAAACCAGCTGGTGGAGGGGTCCAAGACAAACTCATTCCTGTTTTAGTAATCTGGGTACAGCTAGCAATCTCACCCCACCTCCTCAACATGTCATCCATTGTGTAATCTGTGAACAGCTCTGAAGATTTTAGCCACTGTACAACCCTTATATGGATCATTTCTCTCAGCTCTTCAGCACTTCTCTCTATTTCAGAAAAAATCCTGGAGTTTCTTTTTTCCCATAAAGACCAACATACCCCAGCTCTTCAGCACTTCTCTCTATTTCCAGTCTACCTTCAAAAAGACCAACATACCTCTATCTGCACTGTACAACCCTTGATGGTGTTGTAATTGTACAGAAATCTTATTAGAGGACCATACATTTTTTTTTTGGTAAAAGTACAGTTTCTTTTCAGTTAATACATTATACTTCACCTTAAAAAAAATAGGTCTATTTCCAGTCTACCCTTTCAAAGCCCCAGATGGTCAAAACCATGGTTTGCAATATCAGCAAGATTTGGTGAAATCTCTCCATTTCGTTAGGAGCCAATGTAAAAATTATCAATTTTTTTGAAAGTATTTTCCTAAAAGAACAAATGGGTTTTTTGTAATTGGATGATTGATTTATTGGTCTATACGTGATTCACTAAATCGCTATAATTCAAAAGAAAGAAAAAAAAGTACACACAACTTGAAAAAAGATTTCTCAATGTAATCAAAACATTAACGAAAAGCACAAATCAAATGGCAAGTGAATGACATGCATATAAAAGAGAAGGTGGTTAAAAGATTAAAAGGGAGATAAATAGAGATACCTATTCAAGTATCGTAATCCTCTTTAATTTTATATACATGGTTGTTTTCTGTAGTCATTTGAGTTTTAATTGTGAAATTATAGTTCCAAGTATCTAAGAAGTTTCATTAGAAAAATTCATGTTTTTAGTAATTTCACCTAATTTCTTCATATTTTCCAAATATCTTAGTTGAATTGGTAAAATATCTCTTAAATTTCCACATTTCTGCATGATGAAACATCTATTGACATTGAAGTTGCAAACCATGGGCAGGTCCATGGCTCTTATCATTAAGCTTAAGCATACTTGCGTGTATGCTCTTATTAATAGACTAATTTGTTTCCTTAATTTTCTTCCCTATACAGATGTTGCCCTTGTGACATCATTGAGAGATGGAATGAACCTCGTCAGCTATGAATATGTGGCATGCCAAGATTCAAAAAAGGGGGTTCTCATTTTGAGCGAAGTAATTAGCTATTATTATTTCCTTTTGTTTTATTTCTGAACTTATCTAATGATCTGAAGTGTATACTAGTTTTTGTGGGATATACAGAATAAATATATGATAAAAAGATTTTTTTTTCTGCCTATCCAAAATTCATGCAAAACAGCTTTGGCATGCTAATAATTTGATTGAGTCATCTTGCAAACTTCATTGAATGGTTTGGCTAATCAATTTAGCTGAAGCAGTAGTCAATTTTTGGGTGTTGAAAGCTACAAATAAAGAGATGATTTGGTGTTGATGAAATTCAGATGCATGACCTATATATGTAACAGAAATTGCATTTGCATTGATCAACAAGATACTGTATATCCCAAATTAAGCTGAATTGGGAAGAGATGTCTGATCAACAAAAAATTGTGGAGGCTTCTGGATCAGAATGTCACATCGTTCCATCCCCCCTCCTCTCATGGGTCCCCTTGGTCAAAGGACAATGGGAGGCCCTTTGCTCCATAACATAGCCATCTGATCAGGAAGACTTTTTGTGCAATAGGAAATAAGAGAGAGCATGTTTGCAATGGACCAAGACAATGCCCCAGGTCCTGATGGGTTCACATTGTGTTGCGAGGATATTGAGGATGATTTCTTGATTTTCTTTAGGAATTTCATGAAGGATATCATCATCAAAGGTTCAAATGATATGGTCATTTCTCTCATCCCTAAGAAGTTAGAATCCGAGAGCTAATAGCTTGCATGTGCAAGGATATGTATAAGGCATAGTTGTCAAGTTGTATAGGCTATGTTGGGTGATAATAGATCATTTAGTCACATAGGCAGCCACTTAGGAAATGAATTTTGACAAAGAAACTATAGTTTCTAGGTTGATTCCATAGTTTAGCATAACACCCAGCAAGCATCTAAATTGGCGAAAGTAGTGATCTTCATTAGATAGCATTGTAACTGTTGAAGTTCGACCTGCCCTAGAATTTTGTCTTGTTCGTTGACTGTAAAGTAAAGTAAACAGCAAGAAGTAGGAGAGGAAAGAAGAAGAAAGAAAAGAGAGGACTGGTTCGAATTAGAGAAAAAGTTATCCCTAGATTCGGCCAGACTTGTTATTATATTAAAGACTTAAGTGCCCTTCCTTAAGTAAGAGGCACTCGAACTAACATAACAGTACACATCAACATTCTCAACAAGAACAAAGACCAAAATACCCCTTCACTAACACCACTAACACTCCCCCACAAGCTGGTGAGTATATATCATTTAATCCCAGCTTGTTACATATGTAGTCCACTCTCCCCCGACTCAAACCTTTTGTAAACATGTCTACCCACTGGTTTCCCGTACTAACATATGCAGTTTCTATCACTCCATTCAGCACCTTTTCTCTCACAAAATGACAATCAACTTCGATGTGCTTGGTTCTTTCATGAAACACCGGATTGGAAGAGATATGAACCGTTGCCTGATTGTCACAATAGAGCTTCATTGGAGTACTGATGTCATATCCTATCTCCTGTAGAAGGTCCCTTAGCCACACTAATTCACAAGCAGTATGTGCCATGGCCCTATATTCTACTTCTGCACTGCTTCTTGCCACAACTGTTTGCTTCTTACTTTTCCACATTACCAGGTTACCCCCCAGAAAGGTGCAATAGCCTGTGGTAGATCGTCTATCAGACATAGAACCTGCCCAATCAGCATCGGTGTACACTTCTACTACCAGTTTTCCACCACTCCTATACAGCAAACCACGACTAGGAGCTCCTTTCGGATACCTCACAATCCTTAGCACTGCATTCCAATGTGGGACCAAAGGTTTCTACATGAACTGACTCACCACACTAACTACAAATGAAATATCTGGCCGAGTAATGGTTAGATAGTTTAGTTTTCCTACAAGTCATCGGTATCTGCCAGGGTCTTCAAATACTTCACCTATATCACTGCCCAGCCTCGTATTTGTTTCCATAGGTGTCTCAGTCAGTTTAGTACCCAACAACCCTGTTTCTTCCAGTAAATCAAGCACATATTTCCTCTAACACAAATTAATGCCATGCTTAGATCTTGCTACCTTTATGCCCAAAAAGTATTTCAACTTGCCAAGGTCCTTTGTCTGAAAGTGTTCTTGTAGGAATGCCTTCAATTTGTCAATGCCCATTTTATCATTCCCAGTCACAACGATATCATCCACATACACCACCAATATTATTTTGCCTGCCGAAGAGTCAAAACTGAAGACAGAGTGATCAACTTGGCACTGTTTCATACCAAACTTCTTGACCACCTCATTGAACCTACCAAACCATGCTCGAGGGGACTATTTAAGTCCATATATAGCCTTCTTAAGTCTGCATACCTTACCATCCTCCCCCTGAGTAACAAACCCTGGTGGTTGCTCCATGTAGACCTCCTCGAGTAAATCACCATGCAAAAAGGCATTTTTGATATCTAGCTGATGTAGAGGCCAATCATGCATAGCTGCAAGGGAGATGACGACACAAACTGACCCTATCTTAGCAACCGGGGAGAATGTCTCTGTGTAGTCAATGCAATAGGTTTGAGAGTACCCTTTAGCAACCAGCCACGCCTTCAGGCGCTCAACACGACCATCTGGCAAGTACTTAACACTATACACCCACTTACAACCGACAGCCTGCTTCCCAGGAGGAAGAGCGGTGAGGTCCCAAGTGTGATTATGATGCAGAGCGGAGAGCTCTTCTTCCATAGCACGGCACCACTCTGGAGAGGTAAGGGCTTCCTGGACATCCTTAGGAACAACCACGGAGGATAACAAAGAGACGAACTGGCGATGGGAGGCAGGTGAGTAAGTGAAACAAAATTGGAAATAGGGTGAAGGGTGCAAGTACGTTTACCTTTCCGGAAGGCAATAGGAAGATCTAGGTCAGAGGCTGGTGTTGGAGCTGGAGCTGGATCTGTCGACGGTGATGAAGCTGGAGGAGCTGCAGCCGGTACACGTGGGCGATGTGTATACACGTGACGGATGGGTGGACGGTCAACTGACGGTGGCTCCGGAGGCAAGGACGTAGGCATGACTGGAATCAGAGGAGGTGGATCAGCCACAGGAAGAGGAAGAGGAGGTGGTGATGTGGAGGAAGCAGCAGCACCAGACCCCACGAAGAACGGAGTAGACTCGAAGAATGTAACATCAGCACATACCAAGGAACGACGAGAACTGGGTTGATAACATTTGTACCCTTTCTGAGTTCGGGAATAGCCAAGGAAGATACACTTCAGGGAACGTGCATCTAACTTGTCAGTCCCGGGACCCAAATTATGAATGAAGCAGACACACCCAAATACCCGAGGAGAAAGCAAAAACGGAGACATGTTGGGGAATAAGACACTAAAAGGAGAACGACCATCAAGAATAGATGTGAGCATCTGATTAATTAAGAAACAAGAGGTGAGCATTGCATCGCTCCAAAAGGTTTTGGGAACATTCATGTGGTGCATGAGGGAGCGTGCCGTTTCTACAAGATGTCGGTTCTTTCTCTCAGCAACCCCATTTTGTTGCGGAGTGTAGGTACATGAAGTTTGGTGTATAATGCCATGTTTGTCCAAGTATTCTTGAAAAGATGAAGACAAGTATTCACGACCATTATCAGAACGGAAAATTTGATGTGAACGCCAAATTGATTGCGGATCCCAGCATAAAATTTCTGGAAGATGGCAAATAATTCATTTCTTTCTTTTATTAAATAGAGCCACGTCATTCTTGAACAGTCATCAACAAAAATAACAAAATATTTGTATCCATTATATGACATCACTTTATAAGGACCCGAAACATCTGAATGAATTAAAGAAAAAAGACTCGACACACGGTTATCGACCCTAGAACGAAAGGGAACACGATGGTGTTTCCCAAATTGACATGACTCACAATCTAAAACAGAAAGTTGACTCAATGAAGGGACTAAGGACTGCAACACTTTCAGCGAAGGATGACCAAATCTACAATGCCACTGGAGAGGAGAAATGGATAACTGAAGGGCCGTTGACGTTCTTCCACCACCATCAAGATAATACAGGCCACCGGCTTCATGCCCTCCACCAATCTTCATCCCCGTCTTGAGATCCTGAAAAACACACATAGAGGGGTAAAATGTGATGGAGCACTTAAGGGACTTGGTCAGCTTACTAACAGACATAAGATTAAATGGAAGCTTAGGTACATATAAAATAGAGGATAGGGATACAGGGTCTAGGTCAACATTACTAACACCACAGATAGATGATGTGGAGCCATTAGAAAGGGTAACAAATTGTGATGTTGAGCAATGAGTGAGAGATGAAAACACACCTGGAGTTCCTGTCATGTGATCGGAGGCTCCAGAGTCAATAATCCAGGGGTTGGGTGTGGATGCCAAACAAGCCATACCTGAGTGTGCAAAGGTAGTTGTGTTCTGCTGCGACTTGGATTGAACAAACCTTTCATACTCATCCCGATGAACACTCACCATCTCCTTGCCTAGACCATCTGAGGGAGTAGAAGGCATCAGGTCAGCTGACCGGTTCTCCTGTCTAGAGCTGAAACTGGTGTCACTAGTCATGGCATGGTTAGCCCACATCGAGGGAGGACCATGTAAGTCATAGCAGTAGTTTATAGTATGTTCATCCAAACCACAATGAGTACACTTCCGTGGACTCGAGCCACGTCTTCTACCACGAGCTTCCCCTGAATCTCTGCCTCCAGTACGACCACCACCACGGATATGTGTAGATCCACCACTACCACTCCTGCCAGGCTGGGCTCCTCGAGCCCCACTTCTGCCACCTCGACCTCTCGACATTGCAAATGCTGATTTATCTGAGACATTAGAATCCATAGATCCAATGGAAGCCCTCCGAAGACGAGCAAACACCTCCTCTACAGATGGAAGAGAAGATCCCCCTAGTATCTGGGCTGGTACTGGTTCATACTCAGACCTCAGCCCCACCAGAAACCGTGTCACATCAAGCTACTCTCGCTATTGCTGTTGAACTTTGACATCAGAAGTGATAGGATGATAGACATTTAACTCATTACGGATATTTCTCACACTGGCATAGTACTCCTCAAGGCTCTAATTTCCCTGTTACAGATTGAAGTATTCCTGATATAGTTGATATACCCTAGTGGTATTATCCTGACCTAAATACAGTTTCTTAGAATGATCCCACACCTCTTTGGTTGTGTCAAGAAACATGAAGTTCACATTGATTCTGGGTTCCATACTATTCCACAACCATGTGATGATCTGTGCATCTTCCTGTTCCCAGTCTTCATACTCCTGAGAATTAGCGGGGGGTTTCTCCTCTCTTATGTGCTTCACTTTCTTCTTCGCCTTCAGAAAAACCTCTACAGACTTGGCCCAAGGGTCATAATTCTCTCCATTCAGTTTAATGGAGGTCATTTGGACATTCAGGTAGTCAGTAGATATCATGACACTAGGTTTACTATCACTGTTATTTGCCATTGCCGAATTCCCTTATCACTAAATTCTGAGCACTAAATTCTGAACACTACACACAGACACTTCACCGAAATCTGCACACTGATTTCAACAGTAATAAATGCTGAGAACTGCAACACCACAAACCCTACTCACCGAAATCTGCACACCGATTTCAGCAGTATTAAATGCTGAAAACTGCAACACCACAAACCCTACTCACCGAAGTCTGCACACTGATTTCAGCAATATTAAATGCTGAAAACCACACTTGTAACACCACAAACCCTAATCCACAGCTACCAGAAGTTTCACCATTAAGTTGACACTATTGCCGTTCGAATCACACACAAACCAGAATAAACCCTAGCATACTGCAATCTGAAAACCTATCATACGAACTGTACTACACCTCTCATGTATTCCATAATAGAAAATATGCGTAAAAAAAACTTTACCTCATCGCCTGAAGGCCAACCACACGAAAGACTGAGACATCACTGCACCACACGTACCAGCCCTAATTAGGGCTTAGAAGCCACAGCAACCAATCACCAGCAACACAATTGGAGGCATAGGAACCTCCAAGGGAAGAGGGCAATCACTCCTTTTCAGCCCTTTTCCCAGTCTCCAACTCACAGCTGAGAAACCCAAGAGAAACCCTAGTTCGAATGTGCAGAAGACTGAATTCTAGCAAGTCTGATTTGTTTAATGTTGCTCTGATACCATGTTGAAGTTCGACCTGCCCTAGAATTCTGTCTTGTTCGTTGACTGTAAAGTAAAGTAAACAGCAAGAAGTAGGAGAGGAAAGAAGAAGAAAGAAAAGAGAGAAGGACTGGTTCGAATTAGAGAAAAAGTCATCCCTAGATTCGGCCAGACCTGTTATTATATTATTAACTTATTGGAAAAGACTTAAGTGCCCTTCTTTAAGTAAGAGGCACTCGAACTAACATAACAGTACACATCAACATTCTCAACAAGTACAAAGACCGAAATACTCCTATTTGTTGCAATAGAGAGAAACACTCTTATAGAGTTAATTTTGGCAGCTAGAGCAAAAGTCTCTTGATAGTCTATATTCCATAGGTCTAAGTAAACCCTTTAGCAATAAGCTTTGCCTTGTACCTTTCCAAAGATCCATCTGGATAGTATCTAACTTTGTACGCCCATTCACATCCTACTAGACATTTCCCAATAGGCAAGTCCACCAATTCCCAAGTACCATTCTTTTCTAATGCTCTCATTTCTTCATCCATGGATTTTCTCCTTTAAGGTTTGGCAAGTGCATTTGACACACTAGTGGGCTAAGAAATGGACTCACTGGAGGCAATAAAGGTATGGTAAGTTGGAGAAATAGAGATAGAAACATGCTTAAAAATAGGATGTTGGATACTCTTTCCCTTCCTAAGGGCAATGAGCAAATCAACGTTGGAGGGAGAAGAAACATTGATAGTAGGAAAAGTAGAAGGATTAGGACTATCAATATTAGAGGATAAAATATGGATAAACGGGCTAATAGAAACAATACTCAAATCGAAAGGAGAATTTTGAGGTGGTTGTGTATGTTGATGATATGGTGGTTAATAGAAATGATTCAAAGGCTGAAAAGTTTTTTGGCTTCAAAATTTGAAATCAATGTCCTATGTCCTTCAAGATATTTTCTTGGAATAGAAGTGGCAAGGTGTAGTGAAGGGATCTACATATGTCAGAGGAAGTATGCATTGGACTTGTTGAATGAAACAGGGAAGCTAGTAAGTAGGCTGGCAGACACTTCCATTGAATAGAATCATGGGTTGCATGAAGGTGATGACGAGCTATATCCCAACAAGGTACCAATGGCTGGTTGTTAAACTTCTCTATTGTCTCTCAGTAGATTGCATGCCCCTAGAGTTTGTCACATGAAGGCCATTGAAAGAATCTTCAGATACCTCAAGACATGCCGTAGAAAAGGTTTACTATTTAATAAACATGACAAACTTGAAGTTGCAGCATGCTCTGAAGCATACCTCCTCTACGGGTAATAGGAAGTTTGTATCTTTCTCATAGGTAGTGCAATGTTAGACTCAATTGTACCAAGAATCCTGAAAACCAATCTACCATTATCCAACTTCCCTTGTTGATAGGCCTTGGCATCAGTTTCATTGGGCTGAGTAACAAATAACAATACCATTCAAATGATCTTCTAGGCCTTTCTCTTCAACAAAGAAGTCAAAATGGAATTTCCGTATTCCCTAGTTGGATCCAATAAGGTTAACTAGAATAACTTCAATCTTATCAAAGGCCATTTGCAATCAAACAGGTATGATATATGAATAAAGTGTGATTTCTCGAAGAAAGAAAATATTGTGTCCAAATATTAATTTCAGCAAGCACATTTAAATCAGACTGCAAGAATCCCTTGAAAATACTTGTAGCACTAGGTATAGAGATATGTATCAAGATCCTGGTCCTTATTTTGAAACCAGATTTGAGTAAGCCAATAGAACTAGAAATCAAATAAGAGAGATGCTGCACACCTGTCCAAAAAAGGAAACTGCAACAAGTGATCAAAAGCCTCTCAAATCTGATCAGAATTAGAATCATCCAAGAGAACAAGTAAACCAGGTCTTGGTGATCCACAATCTAGAGTTTCAACAAGATCTGACACTTCCAAAAATAGATTAAGGAATAAAATGACCAACAAGCTGAACAGAAGAGAGTCTAACACCAGGTTTCAGGAGTGTCAAGGAATGAATTCGACCCCCACCCCCAAAGAGCTTTTATTATATTATGTATATTATGTATATTCACAAGTAAGTCCTTATAGGCCTAAAGGATTTACAAGTAATCCCTTATGGTCCTAGAGGATTTCAAAAATCCCTTATAGGGCTGAAAGAGAAAAAACAAAAAAAATAAAAGATACAATACAGCAGGGGCTATGATAACAGAATATATCAATACTCTCTACACTCCCCCTCAAACTGATGTGAAATCATAAGCATCAGTTTGTTCACAAGAAAGAGATGTCTTACTCTTGTCATAACCTCAATAAAAATGTTAGCAATCTGCATACCTGAGGCTGCATGAGAAAGAGAAATAGAACCAGCAAGGAACAGGTCTTCGATAAAGTGACAATCCACTCAATATGTTTAATCATCATAAAGAGGAATAGGGGTAGGAAGATGAACACCGAGATCATCAGAAAGGGACTGTAGCCAGACAATCTCGCTGCAGACAGATGACTTAGCTCTATATTTTGCTTCTGTAGATGACTTGGAGACTGTTTGTTGTTTCTTGCACTTCCAGGAAATAAGGGAATCACCCATGAAGACCACCACCCTGTAGTAGAGCGTCTAGTGTTAAGACAGCCTGCCCAATTAGCATCAGCATATGCCCTCAATTGAACAGGAAGAGGAGGAAAAGAACAGGCCCTAGGATTGTGTTCCATGAACATATCAAATAATCCAATGAACAACAGTCAAATGGGGATGACGAGGAGACAGAAACAAACTGACTAACAACCTAAGCCGCATGGGAGGTGTCAGGACGAGTCATAGTATGATAAATGAGATAGCCCACAAGTTGTCGATAGAGTGTGGCATTAGGAAGTAGTGAACCGTCTGTTTTGGATAACTTGCCATTCAATTCCAAGGGAGTATCAACTTGCTTGTCATCAGTAAGATAAGCCAATCAAGAGAGATCGAAGAAAAAGCTACTTGGTAGGCGTCCTTTTCCAGGAAGAAGACAGCTTCTTGGACCGAGAAAACTCTACTCAAGAAAGGCCCAAACTATGACTGAAAGTAGTTCTTGATCTCTCTAAACAGCTCTTCAAATTCCAGGTTTTAAATCAAAACAAATGCTCTTATACCAATGACAACAAGCTGAACAAAAGAGAGTCTAACACCAGGTTTCAGGAGTGCAAGGAATGAATTCAACCCCCACCCCCAAAGAGCCTTTATTATATTATGGACCTAAAGGATTTACAAGTAATCCCTTTTAGGCCTAAAGGATTTACGAGTAAGCCCTTATGGGCCTAAAGGATTACAAAGGAAGCCCTTATAGGGCTGAAAGAGAAAAAAACAAAAGAATAAAAGATACAATACAGAAGGGGCTATAATAACAGAATACATCAATACTCTCCACATAAAACACCAGTTAAGATTGCACAGACTTCAGAAAAGATGGAAGATTAGGACTGATTGAAAGAGCTCTAAGAGCAGCACCAAAGACAGCAAAAAACAACCCTTAAACACTCCAGATTTATATCATGACTGCAAGAAATCAAACAGAGAGGAAGCACAATCAGGCAGGCTGGATCGTGACCTGCTCTGGTACCATGACAACTAGTCCACTCATACTCTTGATCTTAGGATTTAAACAGAGAAAGATAGGAAAACAGAATAAAGGAGTTTCTAGAGTTAATTGACCCCCAACCCAAAGAGCCAAATATATATATTAAAGAATATAAGATATGTACAATTACATAAATGCCCTTACAGGGCTGAAGTTAAAAGAATAAGAAATAAAATACAACAGGGAAAATAGTAATACAATACAATACAATCTTAACTCCTATAATCTCTATGTCTACATGCCCATTGGATTTTTTGAATGGATATATAGATGGAAGTTTTGTTTGATAGGTAAACTTTGGATGTTATATATATTGATAGGTAAATGGATCTTATTAGGTTTTATGCTTTTCTTTCTATCTTAAGCTTGTAGAATCTTATTCCATCTATGATGAACAATAAATGGATTATACTTTTGGTTTAATGCCTTCTATTGGTTTCTAGTTTGCAGGTGCTGCACAGTCACTTGGTGCTGGAGCTATCCTAGTAAATCCATGGAACATCACCGAGGTTGCTTCTGCAATTGGCCATGCTTTGAACATGCCAGCTGATGAAAGAGAAAAGCGTCACCGCCATAATTTTTTGCATGTGACAACCCACACTGCTCAAGATTGGGCTGAAACATTTGTAAGGTATGGTTAATTGGTCTGGATTTGTCTGTGGGTAGTTTTTTATATTTTCATATGTAATGAAACTTGAAATATATTATTTTAAACTCTTGCTTTGTAAATGGAAATCCTTTTCTTCTTCAGCACCATGTATAAGAAAATAAAATTGATTGGGATAAATAGGAGACCATTATTGGTAGAATTTTACTGCAAACAGAGGGGTGAAAAGGACAAAGAGGCCTAATGATATTCTTCTTACCAATGTTATCTTGGTCTATAGCACTAGTGCCAAGTATTCTGGTGCCCATGTTGGTGCGTCACCTTGACACTCAACTAGCTTGTGTTCACTTTTTATTTTAATAATTTTTTTCTTTACTCTTCAAAAAAAAATCTCTAGCATGTAAATATATGAAACTCATGGCATGGGACACATAAATATTGTTTTTCAAGGAATAGGTCGTTGGTATATCTTCTCATGTACTGTATATTGGAAGGAAAAAAGAAGATTTTTATACATTAAGGGTTTGAATGTATTGGAAACTCGTTCACCTTTCCAACTCTTCAAAATTGCAAATTGCTTCCTTGTGTTGGATATTTGATATAGTTTGAGGAAAAAGAAAAAAAAAACTTTCAGTAAAGTTTGCTTTTTATCTCTTTATGTGCTTTAAAATGGCCTTTCTTTTGATTGATATTTGGCAATTATGGCCTTGGTTAGTAAGTAAACAAAGTTTTGGTACTGCATCTCCAAGGTCTTTCCCACTCTGCACACCAAATGAACCTTGTTTTATGCACTGCTTGTACCTTTGAATATTTTATTCTTGGTTTCTAGATAACTTTTAACTTCCTTTATGATGTTTGAGATGTGGTGTTTCATGCACTGTTTTACATGTAGTGAATTGAATGATACCATCGTTGAAGCTCAATTGAGGACAAGACAAATTCCACCACCACTTCCAGTTAGGGATGCAGTTGAACGTTATTTGCAATCTCGGAATCGATTGCTCATACTGGTATTCTCTATTTCATACCTTATTTGGTACTGTCAAAACTTGAAATATCAATGTCACTCTATTAAACTCTAGTTCAATAAGAAAACTCCCAAATATTTTTCGTGCATTTCTCTTTCATTTAGTTGGTGAAATGACCAGTCTCGAAATTAGGTTTTGTTCCTAACAATTTATCATGTAAATTCTGTTTGGTATTGAACCAATGGACAGGTGTGAAACTCTTGGAATGCCACTCTCTCCTCTTGTTTTGTGAAGTTCTTAGGATTAACAAATGTTGCAGTTTTCTTAGATTGTCACCATGACGATATCGGCAGTGATTTAATAGGCATGCCTAGGTGCACAACTGAGGTGCATTTCAAGGTCTGCACCTCGCCTAGGCCCAGGTGCATCCCCTTTGAAAATGTGTGTGCCTAGTGCACCTGGTGTACCTTGTGCCTCAGCTCAGGCATGCTCCTTCATTAAATTTTGACTCCAACCCTGGATCCCCAATCAAGCCCCTCGAAACAAGCTCAAACATGTCCATGTTAGGGTCTTAAGTTCTTAATCCTTACAAAAGAATGGTTTTATTATTTTAATTCTTTTAAAAAATGTCTTGTATTAAGAAGAATGAATGAACAGCATTAAAAAAAGGAGGTTCTACTCTGCTGGGACCAATATTGGGTAATTTGTACTTCTTGAATCTAGTTTGACTGATATTATGAAAAAGAATCTAGTTTGACTGTAAAATGTTGATTGTTTAACTCCACCTTACATGAAAATCTGATAGTGAGTTTGGGAATTTGTAGTTTGAATAAATAAGGGAGAAATTTGTTATCCTAAGTAAGGTTACATTATGTCTCCATCTATGGTTCAGGGTCCTTTTTCTAGGAGTTTGTCATCATTTAGCTGTTTATTTTACACTGTTTTTTACAGCTATGGTGCTTCAAAATTGTAGGGATTCAATGCAACATTAACTGAGCCAGTGGATACTCCTGGTAGAAGAGGAGGTGATCAAATTAAGGAGATGGAGCTTAAGTTGCACCCAGATTTAAAGGAGCCCTTGGCAATACTTTGCAATGATCCAAGGACAACAATCGTCGTCCTCAGTGGAAGTAACAGACGTGTGTTGGATGATGTAAATCTATTTCACATTTCCTTTTCCTCTTTTGTTCCCAAGTATATCATATTTAAAAAAAAATTACTGCATCCACAGAACTTTGGGGAGTACAACCTGTGGCTAGCTGCCGAAAATGGGATGTTTCTGCGCCGTGCAAAGGGAAACTGGATGACTACGATGCCTGAACATCTCAATATGGATTGGGTTGATAGTGTAAAGGTAATTGATGTTGGATTTTCCAAATTTATCTATAATATCTTCATATGGTGTCTTCCAGACTCTAAACAGGTAATGTTCTTGTTGATTTTTCAGCATGTTTTTGAGTACTTCACAGAAAGAACACCTCGCTCTCATTTTGAACTTCGTGAGACCTCACTTGTGTGGAATTACAAGTATGCAGGTACTTGATCAGATGTTTAATTTCTTTTAATTTTGTTTTTCTTTTTCTTTTCTAGTTTGCTTTAATCTCCATTACCTATATGCTGTTGTTTATTTCCTTATCACCTGTTTGTACTGAAGATGTTGAATTTGGGAGGCTCCAAGCAAGGGATCTGCTGCAGCACCTATGGACTGGCCCAATTTCTAATTCAGCTGTTGATGTTGTCCAAGGTAGCCGATCAGTTGAGGTTCGATCAGTTGGTGTTACGAAGGTGACTTATCCCAAATGTATATGCTTTATTTTCTAGATTCATAATATATTGAAAGACAGGTTTATCTTATTTATTTGGTACATGTTCACAGGGTGCTGCAATCGATCGCATCCTAGGAGAGATAATCCACAGCAAATGCATGGTGACACCTATTGACTATGTTCTATGCGTTGGTCACTTTCTGGGCAAGGTATATTTACCTTCACTATAAAGCCCAGGATGTCTTTCAAGAACTAAAACTGCTCTAGAGTTGTTATGCTTTAGGGTGAAGAAATTTCTATCTTTGTGTTTTGCATAACTTTGCATTTTTATTAAAAAATATTATAAGGCTACCTTTAGTTGCAAATAAATTGGAAAGAAATTTCAAAAAGAAAGTGACTTGGCTTGGTTTGGCTGAAAAGAGAAACATCTTTGAGAAAATAGGAAGATAAATTTTCTCTTCGGCTTGCATTTATTTTCTCTCCAAAATGGTAAACAAAGCAGAGAGAAACAATGAAGAATGAGAGGAAGCAAAACTGGACCCACTACCTCCTAAAAGAAATTATTTTCTTTTCTTTCCTCTCATTTTCTTTACAATCAGTGTAAGAACAAACAATTGAACACTAAATTTTCATTGGACTTGAGGTGGTCCAATATTGATCTATGATACTCCATTAGCTCAACATGCTTGGTATGGGGTGCAAACTCTAACCCAACCCAAGGTTCTTAACCCAATCATTAGACTAGGATGGATAAGCTGGTCTGTTTTGTAACTTTCTCTGCCGCATTTACAAATAAATTTATAAATACACACATCATCATGTTCATGCAAACACACATATTGTATATGTAGGTCATATATAGACATCGTATTATAGCAACATTTTACAATAAAGCACCTTTTATTACCATCCTCTCTCCTTTTTCACATAAACATAGTTATATACAGTGTTTAGAAAACCAAACCAGACAAGCCAATCAGACTGGTTGAACCGTGACCTAGCACCTAGGGCATTGGCTGGTTTGGTCATACCGTAGAAACCAGATTTGATAGAAAACTGGTCAAAACTGGCTGACCAGTTGATTTAACCAAAGAACCGGTGTTCATAAAACCACCTGAGTCATTGAATGACTTGAAATTTCAAAATGACAATAGCAAGTCTTGAACTTTGCTTTAAAAACTATGGAATTAACCATCTATCCACCACATTCAAGTATGATATTATGTGTAAAATATAATATTAATTCTGAAGAAAAAACTAAAATTAAAATTTTGATAGTATATAGAATAGGATACATGTATGCCTACCCGTATTTCTATGATAGATCTTAAGGGTTGAACTAGGGGCAATTGGTTGCTGTGGTAAACTCTCAGATTGGCAAGCATGAGAATGCATGTTCCTATCTAACAATGGTTACTCTGTGCCAAAATGCCAAAGGTCCATCTCCTTTCTCCCTCTCCCAAAGACCTTGGACAGCTGGGGCCAACATTGGATAATGACCCTTTTATCTTGAGAGTTGAAGTTATTTTATTCATCTTTTCTATCATTGTCCATATCCTTACCTTAACTAGGTAGCTTAGGTGTTTGTAAATTTCACTAAGGTAGAGTTGCTTTCTACTATGACTTTCACTAAAACCAAAATATGAGATGTATTGGTCTTAGTTAACAATTAACCATGTTAAGATGAAATGTGCATGAGGCACATGAGGCGTATGCCTCTAGCACGCCTCATAAAAAGGTGTACGCCTCTGGCATATGCCTCAGGGCGTTTTGGGGGAGCCTCACGCCTCCAGGCGTATGCCTCCCACGCCTTTTAAAACACTGGTACAAATGCATGGGAGTGCAAATGAAAAAAAAAATGTAAATTTTTGCTTAATTTTGTTTTGGGTTTTACTTTATTATGCTTCAGGTCTTAATTTACTTCATTTGCACTGCAATCAAACAAAATAAGCTAAAATTCAAAACAAAAATAGATCAGAATTTACAGTCAAATCATTTGCACTGCCATAGTTTTGCATCAGTGTAAATTTATTTTCATTGCAACAAAACACTGCACAAAAATTTACAAGTGAACACCTTGTTTCTCCACATTATGAATGTAACTAGAATGTAAATAAAATCATCTTTTTATGAATAATGGTTGTTGTGGTATACTCCATTGGATGAAAAATATAAAAAGCATTCTCATTGTACCTTAGGCTCAGTTTGGAAGGAGTACAAATACAAATTTGTAGGGTAGAAAACCTTGCATTTTATATTTTTTTGTATGTATTTGTACTCTTTCCAAACAAGTGAACACCTTGTTTCTCCACATTATGAATGTAACTAGAATGTAAATAAAATCATCTTTTTATGAATAATGGTTGTTGTGGTATACTCCATTGGATGAAAAATATAAAAAGCATTCTCATTGTACCTTAGGCTCAGTTTGGAAGGAGTACAAATACAAATTTGTAGGGTAGAAAACCTTGCATTTTATATTTTTTTGTATGTATTTGTACTCTTTCCAAACTGAGCTTTATTTTTTTTTCTGGTATTCAACATACCATAATGTTGATCAATTAGGGACATCTGCCAACCATCTATCAATGAGAATATCACTTGTTTCTGCAATGAAGAAAAAAGAATATCACTTGTTGAAATTTTATATATGTTTCCAGCTTATTCATACTACAGTAGCACAATGTATATTAATTTAACCCTAAGGTACACCCCAAAGTTATAGACACAAGTTCATGCATTCCTTATGATAAGGCCCAAGTCCCCAGCCCATCACCAGCTTTAGCCTAGCTAGCTGACTACCAGCCCAGAGCGATAGCCACAGCCCAGAAGCCCCCCATCAAGTATCTATACATTAAGAAGCCACATTAGAAAGCTTGAGCCGTGTGCATAACAACCATGCAAGAGACGTGATGTGGTTTGTTATGTAATAAAGGATATAAGTGTAGAGAAGATGGGTGTTAATATTGTAATTTTACCTTTCTTTTTATTTCTCTTTTGTACACTTCTGTATTTTATTATTCTCGTAAGGACAAGAATGTCCATTAACACAAATATATATATATATATATATATTTCTTTTTGGGTGTGTGAGACAAGTGTAACACCCCACGAAATCATGTTTCTCTCATTTCCTCTCTATTTTGACTGGAACTGACATGGCATTGGAGCAGGTTGCTATTTGATCAGCCTCTTGTTTGTTTAATACTTTCTTTACGTAGTAATCTCATTTCCATACTGGGATTCATTGCATTCTTCTTTTGGTGGAAGAGTGTAGGGCTGTTTTGGTCAACCCTACTTGCTGTTGCACAACCAGCAAGAGAGATTTCATTAGATCTCTCGTAGGAGACTTCAGATCAAGGCCAAACTTCAGATCTGGTGTCACCTAGACCTGATATCTCTTCCTTATAAACAGATCTTGTTGTGGTGAAGTTTTTATGGAGTTTTGATCTTCTTCCTCGGGCGGTTGCTACTTATAGTTTCCTTGTTTAGACTGTCGCTCATTCAAACTCAAGTTTTGGGCTTATTTTGCTTGCTCTAAGATCTTCAGTGACTCTTGATGATTATCTAACTTATCTTTTAGGTATTCCTCTTGTTTTTTGGTGGCTATTGTTAGTCACTCTTATTGTTTTCTTGGTTTCTTGGCTGAATATGGGATGCAAAAGGAGTGATTTCATCTCTGTGAAGTTCGATGAAACAAACTATGCCCTTTTAGAAATTTCATTTCCAGTTTTTTTGTTGAGGGAAAGGGTATTTGGATGGTATCACAACCATCCCTGATAATACAGATGTTAAAGGGCTGAAACAATGGAAAATTAATAATGCCCGGATAGTCTCCTAGATATTGAGTTCGATTACTGTTGATGTAGCTGATGTAGCCAAATCCACCCTCTTTACCACATGATGACTCGTGGCACACCCATGGGGACAATCTTGTCATCTCGTAGACCCTTGAGGGCATCCTCATCTTTTCACCCTCAGATTAATGCGGAACCTTAGTAACAGGCATGACTACCTAGAGAAAATCTCAGTAACATGTCTATGCAATATCAGATTGAAATGGACATTCATCAAAAAAATATCAGATTGAAATGGACATACTGTCATACACTCAGGAGGAGAGAAAGATCTAGGAATACTATGCTGGATTTAATCTATGGACATAACATGAACTTTTTCATCTTGGGGCTATCACTATCGACTGTTATGTGAAGACTATGAGAAAGCATTTTTGGTCTGAGGAAAATCATACATTTTCTAATGCATCTTAGACTGGATTATGAGATGATAAGGTCTAGCATACTTAGTAGGGAAAATGTGCCTAATCTAGACACTATATTGGGTGATCTTCTAAGGGAGGAGACCAGATTGTACACACAGTACTCTCTTTGATAGCAAGAGAGAACATGGCCATGACATAGTGGTTCTAGCCACCAAACTGAAAGGGAAGGACTTTTCCTAGATACAATGTTATGAATGCAAGGAGTTTGAGCATGTGGCCTCTCATTGTAAGAAAAAAAAAAACTTGTATACCTACTACAAACAAGGTTATATAATCATTGAACGTCCTACTCGGCCTCCCAAGAAAGGTCAGCATAAGTCACTTTAGACAATTGCAATGTCTTCATTTGATGGTACTCCTTCCTCCATTTCAGATAAAAAGGGGGAATCATTCGGCACTTTGATTGAGGAAAAGATATGACATCTTATGTCTTCATCTATTTTATCTACTTTTTCTACTATTGGCCTATTTGGGAAGTCCTCTACTACTTATTTCTCTCCTAGCCATATGTATTGTGGATTATTGATTTGTTGCCTCAAATCATATGATTGGGGCCTCCTTTGGTCAAACTCCCAAACCCTACTCTTCTAATGACTAGATTGTCACTACTAGTGATGAGTCACTGAAAATTTCCGATTGTAATGATTTATTTCTTCCTACTTCTCAGTCATCTCCCAAAACATTCTTTATTCCTTAGTTAACAACCAATTTTATATCTATGTGACAACTTGTTGATGATAGTAACTTGGTTTTATTTTCTCGTGATGGTTGTGTCATATAGGACCAGATCACTTGGGAAGTGAAGGGGAAGGGGCATAGGCTTGGGAGTCTATTTGCTCTTGAGTTTGAGAAGAGACCTTCATATATAAAGCTGCAAACAAGGCGGGTTGGGCAGAGCTTATGGTCAACCTAGGCCCAAGCCTAAAATTTGGGCTTTAGGCCCGAGCCCAAGTTCAAGCCAGATCTTCCCAACCTGAGCCCAGCCCGCATTGCAATTTGATGTTCTCAGGTTGGGCTCGGGCTTAGGCCGGGCTCAAGTTGGTCAATGAACCCACTCTAAAATTATATATATATATATATATATATATATATATATGCATTTATGTAAATATGTATACATATATGTATGTAAATATGTATGCATATATATCTGTGTGTGTGTGTGTAAATGTGTATGCAAAATTTACATACATACATACATACATACATACAAAATATATATATATATATATATATATATATATATATATATATATATTGTATGCATGTATGTATCAGTGTTTTAAAAGGCGTGGGAGGCGTACGCCCGGAGGCGCATGACAGAGGCGTACGCTTCTGGCACGCCCTGGAAAGAGGCTTACGCCTCCCATGTGTGTAAACATTTAACAGATTATTTGTTTTAATTTTTTAATGTTCTAATTGCTGGAGCCACGATTATATCATGGCCCCCATTGTATACAACTATTTTTTAAGTCTAAGAGGGGGAAATATCCCTCTTTTGAACCCAAACTTTATGGCTCGAAAGAACTCTGAACTGTGAAACCTCTTGCTAAGTGTGAACTGCAAAGAACCTCTACTCTGTTCCAATGTTCAACCTTTTGCACTTCGCAACCTGCAACTTCTTCTTTCTTCTTCTTCGAGTCACCTGAAATTTCTCAGATGTGATCTTACTTTTTTTATTCTATTTTCAATTGCAATCGAACTATTGAAGAGAGGTTGCTGCTGGGCCAACCGAGTATCCGACCAACCTGGGCGGCTGTGAACGTGACAAAGCTGCAACGGTTCTTTTTTTTTTTTTGGAAATAAGTTTCAACGGTTAGTAACTTAGTACTTAGTAGTTAGTAGTTGTGTTCTTCATTTCTGTATTCTGTTGTTTCTTTGCTTCTTTGTTTCTTTTTTTTTTCTTGATTTTAGTAGTTTTGTTTCAGCCTTCTTGAACAAAGTTGCATGAATAAATTATGTAATTTGTTGATTCTGTTCTTCCTATTTTTTCTTTATTTTTTTTGTAACACATTTAATGGACCAAATAGGCCAAGAGGCCCAAGACCCAACTGTTGGCTGTAACTTCATCAGTTCAGCCTTTTATTGATTTTGCTTCTTTTGAATTTGATAAATGATTAATTGATTTTGCTTGTGAATTGTAGAAACTGAATGCTTATAGTCTTATAGAAAGTAGATATCTGAATTAAATGATAGAAATTATAATTTGTGAATTTTGACTGAGTTTCAGTCCTTAGAGGTTTTTTTTTTTTTTTTTGTGATCTATGTTGCGTACTTGAATCAATAATTGTATTTCACATTTTCACTATGCTATATTGTTGGTTGGTGTTGAAAATTTGAGATTTAGAACTCAAATATTGATTGAAATTAAGTCATTTTAGTGTTATATATGTTTTTATGCTTAAAATATCTAATTTTTATTAATATACCCACTATAATTAAAAAAAAAAATACATACGTGAGGCTTACGTCTCACACCTCCGGGTAGTGGAACACCTCGCATCATGCCTCCACGTTTTAAAACACTGGTATGTATATATTGTATGTATGCATGTACATATGTATTGTATGTACATATGTATTGTATGTACGTATGTATGTATGTATTGTATGTATGGTTGGGCTGGGTTCGGACTACTGAAGGGCTAGGCCCGGGCCCAACCCAAAAAATTAAAAAGCCCAACTTCTTGGGCCTGAGCCCAGCCCAGCCCAAAGACCGAAAATCCAAACTCAGAATGTGTAAAATTTCGGGCTGAGTAGGTTCAAGCTTGGGCTAGGCTAGCCCATGCTGCACCCCGATTCATGTACAGTTTCTTGTTTCCTTTCTACTACTAGTGATGTTTTGCATTCTCATTTTAATAATGTGTGGCATTTATAGAATTGACATTTAGGCCACACACATGATAAGAACTTGGATCATTTATTTGCTTCTAGTTGCTTCCGTATTGTTTCTTCTGTTTCTAAGAACATTAATAAATCTTGCATAACTTGTGGTGTTAGCAATGGTCATATTTTTCCTTTTCCATATTCTGAGCATGCTGCCATTCCTTTCCAAATTATACATAGTGATGTTTGGTCATTTAATGCTATATTTAGAATTCACTGTAGATATTTTGTGTTATTTATTGATGATTGCACTAGATACACTTGGGTTTATTTTTTTCGAAAGAAATCAGAGGTTCTTTCTACCTTCCAGCACTTCCACACTATGGTAATGACCCAACATAATGCCACCATTCACATTTTACAATCGGATTCAGGGGGAGAATATTTTGATGGGAAAACAGAGAATTCCAGACATGTCTAAAGAAACATAGTATTTTTGTCCCAAAAATTTTGCCCAGGAACTCCTCAACAAAATGGAGTTGTTGAACGCATGAATTGACACATCTTGAGCATGGTGAGATCCCTTTTTCTTGAATCCCACGTCCTTGTTACCTTTAGGGTGGAAGCGACCAATATTGTTGTATATCTCGTTAACATCATCCCATCTTCAGTTCTTAATAATCAATCACCATTTTATTGCCTCTTTCATTGTTCACCAAGCTATTCTATACTTTTTGTCTTTGGTTGTTTTTGTTTTGTGCATCTCCCTCCCCATGAGCATACTAAGCTTATTGCTCAATCGGGTATATGTACCTTCATGGGTTGCAGTTCATAACATAAGGGCTTTTTCTGCTATTATCCTAAAGTTCGTCGTCTTTGCATATCTCAGAATGTTATCTTTAAATATATCTTTCTTTTAACATATTGTTAAATTACCTGCACCATCCTTCTCTATTTTGTATAACTTTGTCTCTGCAAATGATTCTGAATTTCCAATACTACCCCTTCCAAACCTACCTTAGGAAGTATCCAGCTACACCAATGCCTATGCCTCCTCATCATCAAAATAGAGGATGGAATATATAGTGAATGTTCAATACAATTATAGTTAAATACTCTTATGCATTGAGGCAGATGGCATATATAGGAAGATTGCTTCTATAATGGAAATTTTGTGCTTATTATTGGAATAGAAATGGATGGGCCGGATGGCATAATAGTGAATGTTCAATACAATTATAGCTAAATACTCTTATGCATCTTTATCCACTTTTAAATCAGTTAATCCTCTTGAAACTTGCACCAAATATAAGAGTTTTAATTTGCTTGGATGCCTAAAGTTCAAAATGACACTCCAATGGGTTGATTGCTTGATGAAGAAGCACAGAAACTAGAATATAAGCTTTGACTTCATGTCTTTCTAGCTTATGACTCATGGTGACATATTCTTTCTGTTTTAGGATGAAGATATCTATACTTTTTTCGAGCCAGAGCTTCCTGCAGAACCATCAGGTAATACAAGAGCCAAGGTAGCTGATGCAGTAAAGACACCTATTGAAAAACGTCCTACACCAAAACTCTTAGCAAGCAAAAATGCATCCAAGTCATGTCATGGTAGGACACAGCGGGCATCAGTGACCCCTGAGAAGAAAACAACCAATCATGTCAGTGGGTCAGTGTTGCAGCATCCACAGGACAGTATCCCACGGCATGAGGGTTCTGTGCTTGATCTCAAGGGAGAGAATTACTTTTCCTGTGCTGTTGGGAGAAAGCGCTCCAATGCACGGTATCTCCTCAGTTCATCAGATGGCATTGTCACATTTTTAAAGGAGTTGGCAGCGGCTTCTTCCTGGAGTTAAAATCTTTATGAATTGCTTCTTGTGATGGGTTCTCCAGATTCAACCTGGCAATGAATCCTCAAGATTTGGTGGGGGTGATAGCAAAATGGTCATTCAATTCTTTTCTGAGGCAAATATTGAGTTCTCCCATTCTTCTCTACCTTTTTCACCATTCTAAATGATTTGATAGTCTAGGATTCTTGCTGTGGGTGAACTCACTAAGTGCTTCAATGTTAACTGGACTAAATTAATCTGAATCACAATCTTTTGTTCTGAATACTAATGGAAAGAAAGAAAAAGAAATGATTCTTGTCCTAAAACAGAAATTACAAATGGGAGTAAAATCCTTCTTTTGGCCCACCCTGTTTGTACAATTATTGAAAACATGTTGCCAAAGTTGTGGGGATTTCAACACTTGAAGCAGAATAGTTGGAACCAATTAAATTTGAAAAACAATGATCAGAATGATAAAATTATGATTGAAAAACGATGATCAGAATGACAAAATTAAGATTGAAAACAATGATCAGAATGACAAAATTAAGATTGAAAAATCTGCAATAGAAATCCCATCATCGTGTACTCAACTTCTGTCTACTTTGCGTGAGTGTATAACCTTCTCTGTCTTTCATGCTTCCAAGTGGCCATTTGATAACACCTGAAGGGGCAAAACTGAATGTCTTTGTCTCTTTGTGAATAAGTTATTAAGAAGGTTGTGAGGCTGAAGCTGATGCTTAGTTGATTGCTATTATGCTATACGCTTAAACATTTTATTATTTAGCTATTTTATATATCCGCTAAAGAACAAAGAAATATCATTTAGTTTTTGTGTAGCCACTTAAGCTGTTACCAACCAGCTTGAAGTGTCTCCATGAGGTTCGCCTACGAAACAAAGGGAGAAGAAGAAGCTAATAGAAAACATACCTAAAAGACTAATGAAATGATTGAAAAACTTAAGTTGTATTGAAATATATTAAGAGCGAAAGCAAGACAGAAAAAGAAACAACGGGTACTATTAACTAAGAGACTTACATTTAACCTTCTACAATTATTGTGCCTTCATTAATTGTTGAGGAGAGTGGAGCGAGTTAAGATGATCTGAATGTATAGATGCCACAAGCAAATAAGAACGGTACCATTACCAACTAATAGTTGTTAAGTTGGTTGCTCCAACTTAATATCAATTTTATCCAAGTATGAGGATTGTTTCAGATTCATTTCATCCCCTATACTTTCACCATTCAGAATCTCAGATCAATCTGAAATCATTCTATTATCACATCTACTCACAGGATATAATTATTCAGTGTGGAGCCAAACGCCAAACTATGTTCATGTCACCAAATGCCAAGAATATAATTAGTTCCAGTGATGGGACGATTGCCAAATCGTTTTCTCCGTCGAATCCTAATTTGCAGCAGTGGATAGTGGTGCAATTAACCCCATGGTCTAATCTAATCGAATTCAATCCAATAATGCCAAGCTTCCACAAATAAGGCATCTTCTGTTGTGGGTGAAGCATTTCTTTTGAAAGCTTGATTTGAACTGATAGGGGTAATTTCGTAATAAATAACCATGGGCCCAGGCCCTTAAACATTTTCTACTTGGTTTAAGTGAAGGAAGTTGGATTAAGTAAATCGGTTTTAAACTAGGGTTGTCAATTGGACTGGCTTTGTTCCAATCTGATCCAGTCCAATGTGAGTCCATTACAAATGGACTAGGTCCAATCCAATCCAATGAATATTTTGGACCAGTTCAATTCAATGTTTAGACCATTCAATCTGTTTAAATTTGTTTTAATTTAGATTAATTCTAACCCAAACCTGGTCCATTGACACCTATGTTCTTATCTTCTATCAATGGACCAGATATTGGCTCAACCCAACCCATTCCAATATAAATTCATTATGGATGGAGCAGGTCCAATCCAATCCAATAAATACTTTGGACCATTAAGTCTGAACTGGTCCAATTCAATATGTCTTGTTAGTCTGTCCAATTCGTCCAAATTGATTTTGGTTTGGACGGGGTCCAATCCAAAACTAGTCCATTGACAACACTATTGTAAACTATAAAGGGTGGTTTAGCAAGACACAAATTGTAGGGTAGAATTTAGTAAAAACATGAAATTACAGGGGATTTAGTAAATAACCTTTTTTTTTGTAAAGATCTTAAAAACCTTTTAGAATGATTGATACAAAAACCAAAGAGGGTCCTCTTTTTCCCTCTTTTCTGTTCTTTTCCATAGTCAATATCAACATAAAAAGTGCTACTCCGGAGGGGAAGATGTGAACTAGTCAGAGGACAAAAGGATATATTGTTGTGACTTTGGATGGTTTTTGGTAGACCTGGTCATGGGCTGGGCTAAAGTTGAGCTTCTACTAAAATTTGAATGGACCCATCTTGAAACGTGAGCCCAAATCAGTATAAAATGTTAATGGACCGAGATCGGGTCTAGTTCTCAATTTTTTTTTTTAAGTTCAATAGGTGCAATACTCAATGAAACTAAAACACTTGATGGTGATCACGCATGCTCCTATTCCATTGTTATGCGTCGTCTCAAAACTTTTCTTCCTTTTTTTCATTCTTTACACATTTATGTTCATAGTGCCATTGTTGTCTAAGTTATTCTTGTTGGTTCCGTTATTTATTTTTATGTCTGGGTGAGGTGGGGGTTATTGGCGCATCCCATTTTTTAGGGCATGTTTGGTTTGCTGGAATAGGGGTCTGGAATCAGAATTGCAATGGATCAATCCAATTCCAACTGTTTGGTTGGGTGGAATTGGAATCTCATTCCCATTCTCATTCCTGGTGGAATGGCATTCCCTAAAATGAGGGAATGGCCATTCCCTCCCCCACCCTTGAGAATGAAATCCAATTCTAGCTTTATTTCAATTCTCATTCCAATTCCTGTCTGAACCAAATAGACTATGGTAATAGATCATTCTGATTCCAATTCCAACTATGAATGAAATGGACCCTTCATTTTTATTTTGTTTTATTTATTTATTTATTTATTTATTATTATTATTATTATTATTATTATTATTATTATTATTATTATTATTATTATTATTATTTGAAGTGGGAATAGCAACAATACTAATAGTTGTATGTCAAAAATTATTTTAATCTTAAGGGCAAACACCCCCTTAGTTTACTTTTTCCTTAAGCCACTTCAACCTCTAGTCAGAGGATCCGGACTCCCTAACCATAAACAGAAAAGCAGCTTTTCAATTTGAAAGAAGGAAAAAAAAAAGTGGGGGGATTAGCAATTCAATAAGAAGAGGGAAACTTTCTTTTCTTTTGAGTTTATGCTTCAGCACACGCCTTTGACAAAAGAGGCAACCATGTCTGTTTCAAGACCTGTAGATGACAAAGCAACACCCTCTTCTATGGGATTTTTCTAGTGAAATCTTGACATCACAACAACTTCCAGCAAAAAAAAAACAATTTGTGATGGGCCATACAATTAAGCTGAATGATAGTTCAATTTCGCAACCTCATATCTCCAACTGGCTTAAATAGGAGAAATCACTTAGCAACATTGCCTGATGGGAATCTTCAATTTCTATATATATAGCCTTTGCAACATTGCCTGATTTCCAGTAAATAATATGAATTCAGTGGTCTTAATACGTTTAATAAGTTTCTAATGGGAATCTTCAATTCAAAAGACCTAGAAACAGTGGTGGTGAAGGGAAGTTCTGAAATCCCAAGAGCTTCAAGTTAAATCATAAGCCTCAACACACTTGTGATGGCTATTTAGTACTATGGCATTGGGTTGCCATTGCATTTTGGGCTGATCAATACAAATTTGTGAGAGATATTTTTCTAGTTAAAATGTTTTAAAATCTTTTTGTGTTGATCAATACAAATTGCTATTTATACTTAAATTGTCAAATTTGATATTTTTCGCATATACCATTTTTCTGGTTGAAATAGCACTCATATATGATATGATAATGCATATTTCTCACAAATTTGTATTGACATCAGATTTGGATATTGAATCATCATCATCTAAGCCTTGTTCTAAAGGATGAGCTACATGAATTCTATTTCACCATTCCATATTGTTTAGTGTCCTATTGATTGTTTGATTTTAGATGTTGAATACAATTAATAATAAACTAACATTGATATAAATGTTATATGTTATTAATAGGAAAACTAAAAATGAATTTTATATTATATATCATGAACAAAGTGACATGAACCTATGATTCTTTCATACAAATACAATATAAAAACTAACTTTACTCATAGTTGCATATTAATTTTATGCAAATACAAGTATAAATGTAAATACTTAAGTTTTATCACCAAGGTTCAAAATATCGATACATCCAATACACCAGTAGGGGCATATCGGGCGAATTGATACACATTTTTATGCTTTTTTTTTTCTGAAACCAGTTCGGGGGGGGGGGGGAGGGCGGTTTATGGCTCCTCCACCCCCTGAACCGGTCAGACCCCAATACACCCACTATAGGAGCGTATTGAAAGAGTCCTAGAACAATATGTATCGGCCCATGATACATGTCGATACTTTTAACCTTGTTTATCACATTAAATTAAATCATATTGGGGGGTACATCCATGTTTGATCAATTATAAATGGAACCAATTCAAATCATCTTAATGGATCTAATTCGAATTCAAATTTGGACAAATGGTTACTATTTGCAATCCTACCCAAAACCAACATTGTTATTAATCAGGTGTATGGGTGTCACCAAATAAGACTTGATTATAACCGACTGACCCTTAACCGGTAATTCCCTTGCCCTTTCTTATCAAAGAATATATATCCCCATTGAAATGACTCTTATAAAAACATTATAAGGTACCGTTTACATAAATTGGTTTGGCTTTTGTTCATTCCAACACTCTTATAATTAGGACTCAAAATGCACACCCAAACAGATTCTATTAATCTGTTTGGGTGTAGCGGATAGACTTGCAAAACAGGAATTATGATAAGGACTGCAAAAGCACCAGCTGTGTTTGGTTTGAAGGAAAAGATAAGGAAACCTAATTGGTTTGGTTCCCCACCCTTTCCTTCAAAGCAAACATAAGTGATCGTGTACAGTGAGAAATGACAACCGTAGGGAATAGCATACAGCATGCAGGACTCAGGAGCACATGCAGTGTCTGGGAAAGACATGCACCCCTGTGTTTCATAACCACTTATGCTGAGTTGGCATAACTAATTGAGGATTCACCTGACAAAGCTGATTTTCCATGTCATAGGAGAGATGGCTTTTGCTCCCTACATCGACCTCACAGTCACATCATGTTTCGGATGTACAGCTGAAACATGCTGTGAGGTCGACTGAAACATGTTTCGGAGTGCAAAAGCACTAGCTCTGTGAGGAATAGATTCAGACTGGTTATAGGAATCAATAAAATTGTGAGACATGCTTATCTTATAAGGGATTTGAGAAATTCAGATTAATCCTTACAAGACCCTGATCACACCATCCTCAGCCATTTGCAAATTGCAGCTGTGAACAGAGAATATCTCCTCGGATGCAAGTGGCTGTGAGGAGGGCATGAGCACAGTTATGTGAAGACTGAATCCGATTTCGGATTTGAGAAAGGTGTAATATATATGAAAGCTACTCCTGATCTCCCAATGATACACGTTTTGTCACTACGATTTGACACCGCCCATCTCATACATAGCCAGTTAGGGGTGATCATTTCAGCCTGGCCTGGCCCAGCCCGCATAAACCCGACCCAGAAATTTCAGGCTTGGGCCTAGGGCTGTAAATTTTAGGGCCGGGCTTAGGCTTAATACTTCAAGCCCAGTTCAGGCCCGGCCCAGCCCGTATATAATATATACATATGTGTACATGTTACTTTACATTATATTATATATTTTATATATAAATATTATAACATGACATGTATAACGTATATTATATTATATAATGTATAAAATAAGTTTATATGCATGTTGTCATTTAATATAAAATATTATAGATATTAATATTTTATATATGAGTGACATTGGCCCGGAATCAGGCCCGACCTGACACGAGCTCGTATAGACCTGAACTATGGCTTATGTTTTAGGCCCGGAACCCTGGGCCAGGCCGGGCCCGAGCCTAAGCTATAACCCTTATCATAAGTGCAAAGCCCGGCCCAACCCGGCCCATAATCACCCCAATGGCCACTCCCACTTTTATTGAAAAATCATGTTGAAATGTGCAGTGTAAAATCATGTTGATAGAGTTTTTGTTGGAAGGAGATCCTATAAAAGCGGTTGTTGTCTCGTAAAAGATAGAACACAATCAGACCAAAACTCATATTAAGGTTGTGTTTGGTTTGAAGGGAAATTAAGTCAATTAAGGAAGAGGTTAATTTGCCTTCCTCTCCCTTTCTTTCAAAGCGAACCACAGAATAAAGTTATCCCTACCCACATTGCCATTGACTTATCATCTCTCAACTTTCAAAGCTCCATAGACCTAACACTGCTAGGGTTTTGTGAAGTCTGGACCAAAAACATCATACAAAACCAATCAAATATGAATCTCTCTTACCAGATGAACACAAATAATAGAATCTGAATGGATATTAATCCTATTATTAATATTTCACATTAATTTATCTCTCTTACTTAGTAATCATGTAAAATACAAAACAATGTATCATTTAAAATTTATGGTTATTTTGGATGCACCTGTTTCAATGTAAAGTATTGAATGCATGGAAATTTTAGGCTGAAATATTTGAGCTATATTTTCTCCCCTTCACAATGAAAAATGTTTTCTCTCCTTGCCATTTATACCGGAACAAAATTAGATGTAGCAAAAAAACAAAGTTTTTGCCAAGTGAATGAAATGAATCATCTCTCTCTCTCTCTCTCTCTCTCTCTCTCTCTCTTTAAAGATTCCACTAAAAAAGAAGTTTCAATGTGCTGTCAATTAGTCAAGGTTGAGTTCAAATCAGCCCCCCATAAGATTGCCCCTTCCCCCTCCTAATCTCGCACAATACCTCATCATCAGGAGATATTTCTAATACATGGCGGGGATGTGCTGTGGGACGTTGTAGGAGGCTGATTTGAACTCGTCAAGGTTGAATCCAGTTCGGGTAGACCCAGTCCTAAATATATTGGGTTTCAAACAGGTTATAAAAATTAAATCCAAATAATATATATCATATATGATTAATGCTTAATTGTATATTTGCATAATATTTGCTCTTACACTAGTATCTATAATTGTAACATATAATGCAAACCCAAACCCTGTATAATTGGGTTGATTCGGTTCAGGTCTGTCTGATCTATTTGCCCCATTGACAGCCCTAAGCTTCAACAAATAACCATGTCAGGGGCTGCTCACGCATTTGCTTATTCTGCTTGTAAAGGCCAAATTATCATAAACTACAATCGTAGACAGTCTGTTACTGTACAAGTATTAACTATCAAGTATTATATGAAGCTGCTTCTTTTTTTTTTTTGAAAAAAAAAACAAATAACCATGTCAGGGGCTACATTAATTAAATTAGTCAGTTTGGTCTCTCCCGATTTTCACCAAAAATTGCTTTAAGACCTTTTGAATGTCAAAGCCCAAAGCCCAAAGGCCTCCTCAGATTGGCATTAAATTCAATTTAGGCTTGAATCAGGATTTGCTCTTCATACTACATCTCACCATGCATTGGGAACATCTCCCAGAGACGTTCCTGATGTGTGGCTGAGATGAGTTGTGAGGTTGGTGTGAGGAACCTCCTGTGAAGAGCAGATCTGGACTCCCTAAATTAATTTAGGGAGTCTGTTACTGTACAAGTATTAACTATCAAGTATTATATGAAGCTGCTTCTTTTTTTTTTTTGAAAAAAAAAACAAATAACCATGTCAGGGGCTACATTAATTAAATTAGTCAGTTTGGTCTCTCCCGATTTTCACCAAAAATTGCTTTAAGACCTTTTGAATGTCAAAGCCCAAAGCCCAAAGGCCTCCTCAGATTGGCATTAAATTCAATTTAGGCTTGAATCAGGATTTGCTCTTCATACTACATCTCACCATGCATTGGGAACATCTCCCAGAGACGTTCCTGATGTGTGGCTGAGATGAGTTGTGAGGTTGGTGTGAGGAACCTCCTGTGAAGAGCAGATCTGGACTCCCTAAATTAATTTAGGGAGTCTGTTACTGTACAAGTATTAACTATCAAGTATTATATGAAGCTGCTTCTTTTTTTTTTTTGAAAAAAAAAACAAATAACCATGTCAGGGGCTACATTAATTAAATTAGTCAGTTTGGTCTCTCCCGATTTTCACCAAAAATTGCTTTAAGACCTTTTGAATGTCAAAGCCCAAAGCCCAAAGGCCTCCTCAGATTGGCATTAAATTCAATTTAGGCTTGAATCAGGATTTGCTCTTCATACTACATCTCACCATGCATTGGGAACATCTCCCAGAGACGTTCCTGATGTGTGGCTGAGATGAGTTGTGAGGTTGGTGTGAGGAACCTCCTGTGAAGAGCAGATCTGGACTCCCTAAATTAATTTAAACCCTGTTAGTGCCTTGCCCTGCTGCCTAGTAACCATGAATGGTAAAGCAACCAAAGCCCTTGGAAACGCAACATCTTACTGTTGTGTTTACATTCAACCGTAAACCTGTTCGGTAGTAAAAGTCACCGACTACATTGTTTCCCCCTAAACTTCATCTGCGACATTTCAAAAGTTAGGGGTGCAACTTGAGTGGGTTTATCCCAAAATTTTATATGGGTTGGGTTTGGATTTTTGATATTCGGATTGGACTCGGGCCTAAAAAGTCAGGCTTTTTTATTTTTCAGGTCAAGCTCAAGCCTAGCCCTTAGGTAGTCCAAACCCGCCCCGAGCCTGGCCCAACTATATGCATTTATACATACATCTATGTAAATGTTGCATACATATTTGAATATAACATTTGTATACATATTTACATACATACATATATATATATATATATATATATATATATATATATATATGTATATTTGCATAAATACATTCATATATGTATAATTTTAGAGTGGATTCATTGACCAACTCAATGCATCAAATTATAGTACAGGCTAGGGGCTCTGGTTGGAAAAATCGGGCTTGACCTCGGGCTCGGGCCTTGGTGCCTTGTCCAAATTTTAGGGCCAGACCTGTGTCGACCATAAACCCGGCCCAATTTGCACCCCAATCAAAAGTACAATTTGATTTAAACCTCACTTTCATGGTGTCACATATCTTCTCAATTAAAGGGTTTGACTATGATACTGAAAAGACATTATACTAAAAAATTTTGTAACCACAACCAGTGGTAACCAATCAGGTGATATTTATCTAAATCATAGGTTTGTTTTTATGCCAAAATAATAGGGGTTTTGGTTGGTCAAAACTTTTCTTGTATAATGTCTTTTCGGCAGCATAGATTTCCCCTTATTGAATGCATGGCCTATCTGAAAAAGCCAAAAATTTTGGCTTCCTCAAATAGGCATATTTGCATTAACCCTACCCTATATTGTATTTCAACTTCCACCATAAACAGCCATCCAATAAACGCTTATATGATATAGGCTCAACACGACCCCAAGGCTGGGTTGGGCGAGGGTTTATAACACATCACCCAATGATAAAAGTAGAATTTGAAATTGAAGAAATTTTTGAGGTTATTGTAAATTTTGAAATTTTCAATTTTATTTGTTACTTGTGACTTATTTATAATTTTTTTTCAATTTCATTTAATCATTTTATTATATAAATTGATTATTTATGTGGAATAAAATTTAAAGATTTTTTTTCAATTTATTCTTGCATTCGTTCAATTTGTAATTTTTCCTTCAATGTGTCATTACTTTTTTTTATAATTTTATGATTTTTTTCTTAGTGAAAACAAAAAAAATTAAATATTGTGGTCAAGCCTGACCCAGCCCAAGGTCTATGGGACACGGGCCTGGGCTGGTGCTGGGTCCCACCCCAAGCCTTCACATGCTTGTCGTGCCAGCATATCCCACTACAGTAACCATGTAGGCCCGAGCCCCGGCACAACCCACTACAATGTGGATGGCACAAAAAATTGGGCCATGTCAGCCCATCACATTCAACATTAACCTTCATGTGGACCCCGAATGGAAACACAAAGAAGCTATTCCAAATGTGGTAGGTAGGGGTGGCCACAAGTTGAGCTTTTCACAAGTTATTCGAGCTCGGTTCGTGAAAAACTTGGCTCAGCTCGGTTTAAACAAAGCTTCGAATCAAGTTTGAGCCTGATACATAGGCTCGTTTGTTAATTGAGCCAAGCTCGATCCTAGTGAAGCTTGGCTTATGAGGCTCGCGAGCCTAGTATAATAAATAAATAATTTTTTATTATATACATACATGCATACATACATACATACATATACATATAAATATATAAATATATAATACAAATCATTTTTATTATATATAATAATATATTTTTATATAATGTTTTTATTTTTTATGTATAATAGTAAACAATTTTTATAATTCTTATTTTTTTGTATGTAAAATAAAAACACTTTTTTATATGTATAATAATAAATAATTTTTATAATTCTTATTTTGTTGTATATAAAATAAAAAATATTTTTATATGTATAACTTTTATTTAAAAAAAAAATTGGCTTGTACTCAAGCTTGAGCCGAGCCGAGCTCGAACTTGCAAGCTTTGAACTGAGCCAAGCTCAAGCTTGAGCTTGAGCCTAAGACTATTTCAGTGAGCCAAACTCGATAGCCAAGTATTCAGCTCAGCTCGGCTAGAATCCAACCCTAGTGACAGGATATCTTAAAGGCAAACACTCTGCAAAAATGGGAGATATTGTTGATGTGCTTTTATGTTCATGTTTTCAAAGTTTTTGCTTTCAAAAGCTCCGGGCTCATATTGAACATTCCCGTTGTTGTCACCAGCATTGTTTTGGTCTAGACTAGTCTAGGCTCTAGCCCAATTTGCAAGACAGCAGAAGACAGGTTGGATTATTACTCAGGTAACTAGGGGCTGTTTGATAACACCTGAAATGGCTGAACTGAAAAATTTATTGCTTTATCTTTTAGTAAATAAGTTTTAATTTTTTAAAGATGAAACTTGGGTAAGGTCTCCTAGTGATTGTAGCGGAGACTTGGGGTCGAATACCACCTGCACAAGGGTTGGAACCCCCCCCCCGGGTACTATACTAGAGAAAATCCCAAACATTAAAATGTGATAATCCAGTATTTGAACTTGTAAATGCATACCTGCCGTTAAGGGACTATCAACCATGACACCATATGCGGATTAAATAATTACAAAATGTCAAAATTGCCCTTATTTATAATTTTTGGACCATTTTACCTTTTCTCTTTAAACAAATAAAAGAAGGAAAAAAAAGGTTATCTTCAATCTTGGGTTGGAAGACGGACGGAGGATATCCGATCTCCATTGCTGAGCGCGTAGAGGGGATTAACCATAGCCCTTCAATTTTCCACGAGCTTTATCAACGACGACGTTTTAGTCTTCGAGCTCACCATACTGGGAGAAAAATTCCCAGAGCTTCTCCGATCTCCACGACGTTGCAATCTTCGAGTCTCTGTTATCAATTTCAACCACACTGACATTGCTGGGTATCTCCCACCCCAGCTTAGCCTCTTAATAGATCTGGCTCTTTTCCACCTCAACTCCAATTGTTTCTACGGCATCGTCCCAAATACCTCCCAATAGCTAGATTTGTTCTTCAAGTCTCCATTCTCCATGTTGGCGCTAGTCGTCACCCTTATATCTCGCCAAGTATTTATTCTAATTTCATTCTTTTTTTTTGTTGCAAATTCTAATTTTGTTATTGTTTTGTATTTGAGCATTCATTTATTAATTCCTACTCTCTTTCCGTTTGAAGAATCTAGTCAATTATCAAAGAATGCTATAATGAAACTTCAATTAACTGGGTGAACTACTACTAGGAGGGTAACAAGTTTATCTCCATCCGGATGTCTCTGTTGATTTAAGAAGAGCTCTAATGACCTGGGCATCATGGGTTGATAGGCATATAAATCCACACAAGACCCAAGTTTATTTCAAAGTTCAGCACATTCCCATTTCAGGTTAGCTCACTGCTTTATGAAAACAAAACTGTTAGTTTTCTTGTCTTGTGTTTTAGTTTGTTTTAGTTGCTTGGTAAAATGAATTTACTGAACATGGAAAGGTCAATGAAATTCCAGGGGGCACTGTAAGGAAGCTACTCAACCCCTCAACAATATTTCAAGAATAGACCAACTACCCAAAAAAGAATATAATTGTAGAAGAGGTTATAAGGCAAATGAAGACTCTCGTAGCTCTCTTGAATGTAACTAGTTTGTCAAAATACAGGATATATTTTCTTCCATCTGTATATGGAAGAAAGCTAGGGAAGGGTCCTTCCTCAAGTATTCAAGACTACAGCAATTGGTGCCTCCCGGGCATCCTAACTACATCGATCATGGAGGTGCAAAAGAAATCGATCACCAACCTAGCGACTCAAACCGTGCCAACACCAGAACTGGATGACATAAGTTGGGTGAGAGTGTGCCTAATGTGTGGTTTGTGAATTTCAATGACGAGAGATGTGAACCCTTCAGAACTTATATAAACTTTCGGTGACGGTGGGTCGACCTGAGGTAGAGTAATGAAACGGATGTCAGGGTGTGGAGGCAGCAAGCAATACAACATAAGGATCAATACCGGAAGAAGATAGTGGCTCCATACACAGGACAGTGATTGAGAGGCAATCATCTCGATCGATTAGTCGCTTGGCGAGCTCAACCGTTGAGCTTGGATTTCTGGTTTGCCTTCTCTAGCACTAGAAACAAGTATTCATCTTCTTCGGCACCAGCAACAACCATTGAGATTGTCCAAAATGTGGCTTGTTGTTGGGTCTCATGTGGTTTCATTGAGCAGCCTGAAGCGTGAAGCTTCGCATTGCATCGCCACACCTTTTCTCTTCAGTCATCACCAGCAACAAGTGTTCACCTAGTTTGCCTTCATGTGGTCTCATCTCTAGTTTTTGAATTAAAAAAAAAAAAAATAGATGAATCATTTATAACAATGATGAATAATTATGTCATTTTATGTACTATTAACAGTCCGTTAATGACAAGTACCAGATTGTTGCGTTTTGAAAGTAAAGGTACTGGATTGTGGCATTTTAAAATTCATGGACCAAATTGTCACTTGAGCCAAAATACAAGGTATTGATTCAGAATTTTCCCATTATTTTATTATGGGATATCATCTAAAATTTACCATGAATTTTTCACATTTCTCTTAAACTCACCATGACTTTTCAAAACCTCCAAAGAACCCCATGTCACTGAGTTTTATTGTCCAAAATTCATATTTTGTTAAGACTATGACTTTTGTTATAACACCATTAGTGACCATTAATAGAAGTTGTCCATGTAAGCATTTAAGTGTTTTACATGGCCAAACTACCCCTAAAATGGCCGTTCAACCTTATTAAATGTTTTTATGACAAAATTACCCCTAACTAGGCCCAAGCCCACACTAGGCCTACAAAGTTTTAGAGTCAAACTTCGGCCTAAACTTCAAACCAGGCCCAGATCTGAAATATTTAATATGGTTGACTGACCATTTCAAGGGTAATTTTATCATAAAAATATTTAATAAGGTTGACCATCCATTTTTTGGGTAGTTTGGTCATGTAAAATACTTAAATGCTTACATGAATAACAAGGGGATCTTTGGAGGTTTTGAAATGTCATAGTAAATTTAAGAGAAATATGAAAAAGGCATGATGAATTTTAGATTAGAAAAATTCCACTTTAGTACTTGAACTTGGGGGTAGTGTCAAGTTAGTACCTGAACTTTCAAATGTGTCATTATAATACCTAAATTTTCAAAAAGTGTCAAGTTGGTCCCTGTTGTTAACTGACCGTCAGTTATCTGTTGAAAATGTCAAAACTACCCTTCAAAAGAAGACACTATTCATTGTCTTCTACCTTGAGACTAAACTGGTTAAGGTGTTTGAGATTCTAGACTAATGAAGTCATTGTCTTCTACCTTTAGATCTGAAACACATTCTTGTCTAGTTATTTGTTTGCTTTAAGTTATTGTTTCCCTCTATCATATTTCATTTTTTTTTCTTTCTTTAAAGATAACTGGTTCAGTCTCAAGGTATAAGACAATAAACAGTGTCTTCTTTTGAATGGTGGTTTTGATATACTCAACAGATAACTGATGATCGGTTAATGGCATATACCAACTTGACACTTTTTGGAAGTTTAGGTACTGCAGTGGTATGTTTGAAAGTTTGAATACTAAATTAACAATACCCCCAAAGTTTAGGGTAATAAAGTAGAATTTTCTTTTAAATAATGTCTTATATTATTTAATATTTTTATTAAAGGCAAAGCAATAAGTTTTTCGGTTCAAGCTCGTTTGCATTGTTTTGTACTAGATTGAGTCCAGGCCTTAAACCAAATTGTAAGATATATGAAGGGAGGTTGAATTATTATTTGGTAATTAGGGGCCGTTAGATTATAGTTGAAGTCTGAAAAACTGAAAAATTTATTGCTTTGTCTTTGAGTGAATTACGTTTTCTAAAGAGGTCGTTGGCTTCTTAATAGCTGAAAAGTGAAAATCAAGTTGTGTATGATTACTAGACCTTTGATATTTATTCTTTAATACTTTTATTTATTCATTAAAAAGACAAAGCAATAAGATTTTCTGTTGAGCAATTTCAGCCGTTATAAAACCGTCTCTAGGTAAGGGCCTGGTCCCAATCTCTGGTCACGTGTTTGATCAAGCGGGAGCGGTCCCGCTGGAAAAACAGTGCCAACCCTATCTCGTTCGTGGAGGCGCTTAAAGAATGTATTAGCCTTTTAAACTTTTGTGCCGAATGGCAAAAATGCCAACGACTGATGAACATTGTAGAGATCACACCATTTAACTCAGCGTGATCGCTCCCGTTGAATCATAACCCTAAATTTGTTACTTCATCTGGGACAATAATTTTTCCACAGGATCTAAAGTCCCTGCAGCCGTATATCTGAAAATATATTATATTCCCTCTATGACGTTCACGTCCAAAAATTGCTGAGTAGTCAGCACTCTCATCAGTCCAAATCCTAAGGAGGGATTCTTTTTTCTGTTCTGCTTTGTTTTGCCCTTAATTAATTGCTTGATATCTCACATTTATTTAACTTTTGTTCTGAAATGATAAATTGAATCCTAAGCCCTGATCAGGGACTCAGGGTTCCTTGTTCACAGGATTTTAGTTCTGAATTTCCAGGATTATAAGTTACAGAAGCAATTTTTTTGCATTATTATTTGTATGGATTAATTCTTTGACAAATACTGGTAGATAGACTTTACTGGTTTTTACTTTTTAGTAAGTAATTCTATCACTTCTCTCGTAAATGGGAGTCCTATCAAAACAGCCTCCACGTGTCAAATCTCTTCTCAATCTGTAACGCTTATAAAAACACATTACTGTAGTCCAGAATCTCAATCATCCAAAGATGGCAAACCTTTCTCTTCTTTCTCTGCTTCTTCTCCTTCTCCTCCCTCTGAGTGCCTACTCTGAGCGCCAGGTTTTGTTCTTCATTTCTTTCGGTTGATATTCTATTCTATGTGATTCTCTGTATTTTTTTTTTGGCTAATGTTCTCACCAAAATTCTTTATCTTGCAGCAACCTTATGTAGTATATTTTGGAGAACACAGCGGAGAGAAAACACCGCAAGAAATTGAGGATACCCATCACTCGTTTCTCTCTTGTGTAAAGAAAACTGAGGAGGATGCTCGAGGCTCTCTTATCTATAGTTACAAGAACAGCATCAATGGCTTCGCTGCATTGCTAACCCCAGATGAAGCCACCAAATTATCTGGTATGGATCGAGAACTTCTAATTGGGTTCTTGCCGTTCTTGTTGTTCTCTAGCTATCTTTAGCTTATCTTCTGATCTTAATTGGTTTATTTCCAATAGAGATAGATGAAGTGGTGTCTGTATTTCCGAGCCAAGCAAAGAAATGGTCTCTCCAGACTACAAGGTCTTGGGAATTTCTGGGCGTAAAAGATAGGATTGATAAGAGCAAGAGAGAAGGTTTAATGCACAAAGCCAGATATGGGCAAGATGTTATCGTTGGGCTTTTGGATTCAGGTAAACAAGAAAGCAATAGAAAAGGTAGAAAGGAACCCTGAAGAGCATTGTTTATGTGTTAACTAATGCATGTATTGTGTTACTGATGATGACCAGGAATATGGCCGGAATCAAAGAGTTTCAGTGATGAAGGAATGGGGCCAGTACCCAAATCATGGAAGGGAATCTGTCAAGTTGGAGATGCTTTCAACTCCTCTCACTGTAATAGGTAAGTTTTTCTGTTTGTTTTTCTTTTGATCTTTAAAGGGTCAAAGATACCCAGATCTAATTGTGGTGGTCCTTTTGAGGTAGGACCTTCTAATGTTGCTAGAAACCAAAAAGGGCGTTTCTCTATCCTCTTGTGAAATGACACCTGATCCAATAGTTAGATTATTGGGCATGTCATGGTTGAATGTGTGCACCACATTCAGCTCAAGGAGTTGGGGTGATGTTGATTTCTACAAAGTTGACACGCAATATAACTGCTTAGATTAATTGGGTAGGAGTAACCATCCAATATTCTGAGCAATCTTTATTTTATGTAATAAGCTAGTCTATAAAAATGATTTGATCACCATTAAATGGGCAGTCTGCATCAACTTCTTTCAGCTCAATGAACCTTTTAATTTTTACTCTTTGCAAGTTTGAAAGGGTATCTCATTTGAGGGAGTGAAATTCCATATTTTTCTTCTCAGTCATTTCATCAAGTTCCAGCTTGGAAGGGTTTGTAGGGACCTCACTCACATGTTCGTACAGCTCTATACGCAGAGCTTTTGTCTGGTTACTGATATTTGATGTAGATGTGTTATCGCATAAACTCAAGAATACCGACCCAACGACCGTCTCAGTGATGAGAAAGTATTCCCGGGGCCTAATTTGTGTGTCCCATTCCCATATTGTTGTGTTTCAGTGTGTACATCGTCAGCATGCTTCCCGTGAGAGTTGATGAACCCTTGTGAAGGCCCTTGTCGATTTCAATCAGACATGGAAATGGCTTGACTTGAGGTAAAATTAATTGTTTTTGGCTTCTTGAGAAACAATCAAAATTGGACAGCACATACTCTTCAATCATGGGTCCAATACCAACGTGGGTCCCACTGGAACCGAACGATCCTAACCGTTCAATTGTTTTAATTAACTAACTGTGACCCTTTTCTCTCCCAATGCAAAAGCTTTCATGTGTCAGGCCAGTCGGAGAGGGAAGATTTGGAAATTGAACGTAGGTTAATTTCTAGGCCTAGCTGATCTGATTGCATGATCAGGTCTGAGTCTGGGATCACTCGTGACCAGCTTGAGTGTCTGTGACCACTCTGGCCAATTCGTTGTGATCATTTCACAGTAATTGCTGATCGAGTACGTAAACCTAGGCAATGTAGTCCATCTCTGTCCATCACTACTGCAGTTGTATAAGGCAATCAGCAGTTTCTTTTGTTTTTTCTTTGGTCTGATAACACTTTGGCTCACAGGAAGCTCATCGGAGCTCGGTACTACCTCAAAGGCTATGAGGCCTACTACGGCACTCCTCTCAACACCTCCATGGACTTTCGGTCTCCTCGTGACCATGATGGCCACGGCTCCCACACATCCTCCATTGCCGGTGGTCGACTTGTCCACGGAGTCTCGGCTCTGGGAGGTTTTGCCGGAGGCACCGTGTCTGGAGGAGCCCCACTCGCACGTCTTGCCATGTACAAGGTCTGCTGGCCTCTGCCAAACAAAGACCCTTCAGAAGGCAACATCTGCATCGATGTCGACATGCTCGCTGCCATGGATGACGCCACTGGGGATGGGGTAGACGTCCTCAGTATCTCCATTGGATCGTTTTCGCCTGTCAATTACACCGGCGATGGCATTGCGATCGGTGCACTGCACGCTGTCAAACGGGACATCGTGGTGGCATGTAGCGCCGGGAACAACGGCCCCGGCCCCGGCACCTTATCCAACGTCGCGCCCTGGATCATCACTGTGGGCGCAAGCAGCATCGATCGCGCCTTCCCCTCACCTGTTGTATTGGGTAATGGCGTCGGAATCCAGGTACCCTTTGGCTTGCTTGATTGGTGCAACAAAATTAGCAGAACGGAGTTTAGTCTTATTTTTTCATCACAGTTGCTGGATTCGATTTCAGGGCCAATCAGTAGCTCCATACAAGCTGGAGGACAAAATGTACCCACTGGTCTACGCCGGAGATGCAGTAGTCCCTGGTGTACCTAAGAACATCGTCGGGTAATTTGTAATTAGTTCTTCGTCTCAGGTCTAGCTAGCTCAGGAATTACGTGCACCCAGGAAGATTTAATGATCTGTTGCTTTGAATTTGAATTTTACAGGCAATGTCTCCCTGATTCCCTGTCGTCTGAGAAGGTTAAAGGGAAGATTGTGTTGTGCCTGAGAGGAAACGGGACGAGAGTCGGGAAGGGCTTAGAGGTGAAAAGAGCTGGGGGTGCTGCAATCATTCTGGGCAACAGTGGATTGAATGGAAACGAACTAACCATGGACAGTTATCTTCTTCCAGGAACAGCAGTAGGATTTGACGATGCAAAAAGGATTCTTGATTACATAAATTCCACCAAGAAACCAATGGCCAAAATAGTTCCAGGGAAGAGTGTTTTGAATGCTAAACCTGCTCCATACATGGCTGGATTCTCTTCAACCGGTCCAAATGTTATTGAACCCAATATTATCAAGGTAATTTTTATTTGCACTGTTTCTATCAAACCCACAAATGACTAATAGCTAGCTTCTGAACAATTTAAACTGCTTCTATCCTCTGCTCAGCCGGACATTACCGCGCCGGGAGTAAACATCCTGGCGACATGGAGCGATAAATCATCCCCTACAAAGCTGCTGGCAGATCACCGGAGCGTCAAATACAATTTTGATTCTGGAACTTCCATGTCATGCCCTCATGTGGCAGCCACAGCAGCCCTTCTCAAAGCCATCCACCCAAGTTGGAGCAGTGCTGCCATAAGATCAGCCATCATGACCACAGGTAAATATTAATTTAGGGTCTGCTTGGTTAGCAGTCAGAAATAGAATCGAAATCCTTCAAAATGGGAATGATTTATTTCTACAGTCTGTTTGGTTCAGATAAAAAGGGAATTATAATCGACAGGAATGGGATTTCATTCCCAAGGGGGAGGGAATGGCTATTCCCTCGAATGGGGAAATGCTATTCCACTAGAAATGGGAATTGGGTTTTGACTCGCCCAACCAAACAGTTGGAATCGAAATGGAATTGGAATGGCCGATTCCAAAACCCTATTCCCACGAACCAAAGAGGCCCTTAATTAAACAAGCTTGAAAAGGTTATTTGGACAGGATTAATTTGCTAATATTTTACCTATTCTTCTCCGTTTTTGTTGCAGCAACAACAAGAAACAATATGGGTAAGCCATTAACTAATGCAGCTGGAACCAGAGCTAACCCTTTCAACTATGGATCAGGCCACCTTGACCCAACAAAGGCAGCAGATCCTGGTCTTGTCTACGATGCCTCGTACACCGACTACCTCCTCTTCCTATGTGGTAGCAGTGGACTAAAGGGCCTCGACCCTGAATTCAAGTGTCCAAAGGTCTCACCTTCAGCGAGCAACCTCAATTATCCATCCCTGGCAATCTCCAAGCTGAATGGCACCATGACAGTGAACAGGACTGTAACCAACGTTGGTGGTGGCAAGAGCGTGTACTTTGCGAGTATTATACCACCCTTGGGAGTTTCCGTGAAGATTTCTCCCAGAGTTCTAAGCTTTAGCAGAGTTGGCGAGAAGAAGAGCTTCACAATCACTGTCAATGCAAAAGATAGCCAAGTACACATAAAAGATGAATATGTTTTCGGTTGGTACATATGGAGTGATGGGATCCATCATGTCAGAAGCCCCATGGCAATATCTCTAGCATAATTTCCTTTCTTAAATTTTTTTTTTCTTTGAATTGTTTCCAAATAAGTTATAGATTGATGGTTGACAGATTACAGAAGAAAGGAGGATTATATATATAACTGTGCTTTATTGGGAGTGGTCAATTTCCTATGCTCTAGATAAATTTGTGTTGTTTTATGTATCTTAATGATAATTTTTTATTATTTTTTCTGGGTTAGTTATTATTTTCATATTATTTTTAGGTGAAATTACAGAAAAAGAAAAAAGAAAAATCTCCTCTTAACAATTCTCTACAAACCACCTTCCCTAACAAAGGCCTTTCCTATATATAGTTTTGAGAAAAATGTGTAGATACCTCATTTCCCTTGGCTTTTTAGTAACAAAGACATTACCAAACAACCTTACTATTGTTAAGACATTATGGTACACAATTTAAAGTTTCAACTTTATTTTGCCAACCAACTTTCAAAGAGTAATTCCCCTTACCTTTCTTGGACGAAGTAAGGTAAAAATACTAAAGTTAAGTAAAATGAAGCAAATCTTTTTTGCAAGGTATTTAGTAAATTTACATGTGAATGAAGTTGGTTAATGGTAAATGTGCTAATTAAAAAATTAATGTATTTACACCTTTTTTCAAGAAAAAATAGAGGGTTTTGTTAAGATCAAAATATAGGAGAATTTCATAGGATTATTAGAAAACCCAAGGAGATTTTTACAATTTTCCCTTTTCTAAATGGAATTTAAATTGATTTTAAATTAAATAAACTATATTTAAAATCAATAATAAGAACTAATAACATTTTTATTTTATTTAAATAACTTACTAGATTATTTAAGTAACTATTTTTACTATGGTTAATTACCCTCTAATGCCATCTTCAAACCCTCACGTAGTACAAGTGCTTCATTGACCAACGGGCTTTTTTTTGGAATGGAATTGCTCTTGCAAAGAGTAGTTCACCGGAACTGTTACAAAGGACAATCCCAACGCCAGAGATAGCATTGCCAACACCATCAACATTAAGCCATCGGAGGTTTTAACCATGATTTTAAAAAAAGACCCCGGAATGAAACTGTTCTGACCACTGGTTTTTAGGTCAACGGTCTGATCATTTGGTTCAAATGGATGGCCTGTTTTAATAAAAATTAAAAAATAATAATAATTAAAAATAAAAAACAGCTAAAAACTGTTGAACAGGTCAATAGGTTGGTGATTTGACTGTCCGGATCAATAAAATAGTTGATTTTTTTCAACAGTTTTTGGCCAAAAACCGAGTTTGAAGTAAAACAGAACCGATTGCCTGAATAATCCCCAAACCAAATGATCCAACTGTCCAAATCAACGGTGATTCGAAAACCATGCATGGGTTTAACCATCTATCAACATCAGCATCCAATAATAACGTATTGTGGAGTGTTGTTCTCAATCGAGTCTGAATTGAAAGCTTGTATTATAACTTCTGATAAAACATGAGCCTGGTTAATGATAGAGGGAGGATGAAATTTTAACCCCTTAAAAATAAAGTCATTACGCGCTGTCCACATTATGGTGACACTCCTCAAAATTAAAGATATAATTCACATCATTCTGCTCTTATGTAAAAGTAACTGTGAAGTGTTGTTCTCAATTAATTCTGAATTGAAAGCTTGTATTATAACTTTTAATAAAACATGAGCTCGGTTCATGATAGAGGTAGGGTGAGATTTTAACCACTTAAAAAGATCAATCAAGTCATTACACACTTTCCAAATGGACGACATTATATGATAGCACTCCTCAAAAAGATATATAATTGGCATCTTCAAAAATCAAGTCATTGCCCCTCTTTGTCACTGAACACAGTGAGTGGTAAAGAACTTACGCAAAATGGGGTTCCAAGTTTTTAGTAAGAGGGTGTAAATAGAAAGAGGTTGCCCTTTTTGGATGCCTCATGTAGTAACACGTGGCAATTAAGAAGAAAGAAAAAGTGTGTAATAGCTAAAAATATTCAAAAAGAAAGCAAAAATAGTAAATGGTGGAAACAATGGGTTGCAACATGCAACCATAAAAGAAAAACCAGAAAATACATAAAAATAGAAGTTTTTAAGAAAAGGTAATGTGCACAGGGATAAACTAAAAATGTAAAATGTTGTGTACATGAGGTTATTTTTAATTATTGATTTTCAATACTTCAACTGTTGTAATTTACTGTTAATTAAAACAAATTATTACATTATTATTGCTTTCCTGTAATTTCATATTAATAATTTCAATATTAATTTAGTGTAACCAATAATTAGTTGCTACCAAAATTACTAACTTATTGTAACCAACAATTAGTGTAACCAAAGCTATTGATTTTCAGTCATTTTCTGTAATTTAATTCATTGTACTTTAACTATTGATTTTCAATAATTTAATTACTGTAATTTTCAGTAAGTTATTGTAACAAAAAAATAGTGTAACCAAATTGATTTTTATTAATTTTTAGTAATCTGATTCGTTGTATTTTAATTATTAATTTCCAATAATACTGTAACTTACTGTTAAAACAAAATTAGTAAATTAATGTTACCAATTAGCCCCGACATAGATGTCGATTGCCTTGTAGACATCATATACAAGTATAGAGACCTTTTGCCATTCAGCAAGAGCTCAAGTCAAGATCTCTCATAGGCTCGTTTATAATACAAGTTTAAATTTCCTTTTGATTCCTTTTACCACCAAATTGGACATTGGATTTTTCCATACATTGCATTGATGCCTGCTACTAAGCCTAGCATCGACACAAACCTCATGAAAGAAAACTCGATTTAAGATCCGTTTGATTTCCTAGAATAGATGCTTGGAATCTAAATTGGAATGGCACATTCTAATTCCAACTGTTTGTTTGGTTGGAATGGGATTTAAATTCCCATTCTTGGCAAGATCAGATTCTCTCATACGGGGGAATGACCATTCCAAGCTCTCCCCTTTAGGGTTAGGGAATGGGATTCCCATTTATTAAGAAGTAAAGAACTCGTGACTAAAAATCTAAAATCCTAATATTAATAAAATAATAAAATATTAATAAATTACACAAGATATTAGTAAATTAGTAATAAAATAATAGCATTACAATAAAACCTTAGCATATTAATAATAAAAAACAAAGATGTTAATTATTAAATATAATAATAATCAAATAAAAATACATTAATAATTAAAATAATAATTAATATTAAAATATAATATTATTATTAAAGTAATTATAAAATAATACTATATTAATAAAATATTCATAAATTAATGATAAATACTAAAATATTAATTATTAAATACTAATAAAATAAGAATTATATATTCATAAAATATTAATAAAATAATATATATACTAATGCAAAATAAAAAAATGGGTATATTACACAGACCCCCTATATACTATTTTTTGCAACAAAGACCCTCCTGTACTTTGGCCATTAGACAAAGACCCCATAGCCGTTAAGTCAGATAATAGAATGCATTAAATTACTAAAATACCCATTAGAACTTTCTATATTTTCTTTTCATTGCCCTTTTCTCTTAAAAAAAACCATTTTCTTTCTTGTGTTATATCGAATTCTCTATTCAAATTCTAGCCGCCGGTGGCGCCTTTAGCTATCTGTGAATAACCTTTGGCATGGATACGATCATGCACAATAACTCTTATGTTATGTTTTATCATCTTTTCAGTTTCTTTTACTTCAGAGGCTCAAAGCCATGGAGGGCTCAGAGTTGATAGCTCCCAACATCACCTCCTTTTCGGAAAAAGAAATGTTTTAATGGCAGAGACATGAGATGGGTCAACTAAACAGTAAACTAATACTCCATTTCTATCTCAAGTCTCGAACTCTTGATCCTATATAACCAACAATGGCCTCTACAAGATCCTTGACTAATCTCTGTCTGAAGCCATGGACGAAGGCATCATTTTCCCTTCGAACACTGATCTCAACTTCAACTTCACTAGTTGCATTTCCAATACCTCCACGTATCGCACCTTCACCTCTTCTAGTGCTCGCAACAGTCTCAGCATCAGCTTCGAGTCCCACCTTTCTTCCTCCATGACGGCCCCATTGGAAACCCAACCCCCATTGGGCGGCAATTAAAGCTGCCACCAACCTCTCCTTCAATGGGTCACTGCACCTCATCCAACTCAAGCTCGTGTTTCAAAGCTGATGTGTTCCCTACCCTCAACAAACGCCACTTTCATCCAGCAGGGGTGGGGTCAACCAAAAAATAGTCTACCTATTTTGGAATGGTTTCCCAACGATGTAAAATGACGAAGGTGGTATAGTCGATGACAGCGTTTCTCGAAATATTGCATCGGCACACACGAGTATTTTGGCACTGAAGTTGTTGAGTGGCAACGAACATGGTAACAGAGTGGACTAATGGGTGTTTGGGGTGTTCAGTTGTTATACGGTCAAACGCCGTTTATGGGAGGAAGTAAAGAAGCCACACTATGCAACATAATGTCAACCAAGTCATTTAGGTTTTGGGACTATGGTATAGCGGAGGAAGAAGAGGAGGGAATATCGAATGCTAGAGACCCGATACAGAGATTATTGGTGAAGGACCCGAGGAAGGGGCTAGGGTGCACCAAGGGTGCGACGGAGATAAAACAACACCCGTTCTTTGAGGGGATAAAGTGGCCATTGATATGGAGCTACAGACTGCTAGAAGAGGTGCATGGGCTGGTAAAGAAGAAGGTAACAGACGTGAGGCACATGAACAAAGTTAGTTTAAGTTCGAGGAGAAGCCGAGCACGATGGTCATGGAAGAACCTCCATCAATTTAGTTTGTCAACCAAAAATGGAGGCCACCAATGGATCTAAGTCTAGAAAAAAAAAATGAAGAAAAGAAAAGATTTTCCATCCTTTTCTGGGAATTAAATTTAATCAGAAACTGGTGTATATGGTGTAAGTACGCCACAAACTATGACACCTCTGCCATTTTATGCCATCGAGAAACCATTCCAAAAAGAAGGGTACGATCGAACAAGTATTGCATCTTCCCATCTATTATGGAATTATGCCCCAAATGATCTAGTCACTATTAAGGGGAGAAAAATAGTTAATAATGAATGGAAGTGTAAATGAGACCGAGAGAGAGAGAGAGAGCAAGAAAAATAGAGCATCTGCTTTCCACTCTTATTATATTTGGAAGTGCAAAGTCGAATGCCAGAAAAATTATTCTTTTATAGCTTAAGTGAATACCAATACTGACCGAAGGTGGAAGCAATTGTGTTTTTTTTATCAACGATCTGATCGCTTCAACACGATGGAGAAGAAAGTGGGTAAAATTGTCCAAAAAATTATCATAAGGGCAATTTAGAGATTATAAAGTATGGTAACTGTGAAAATGAAATATTTCTTGAATATACTTGATGGAAGATTCTGCATCTACTAATCCCCTGGACCAGCATTTTGCTAGTCCAAACCAATAAAAAACCTCCACGAAGCCCAACCCCTTTAATTGAAAAACTAACGACAGTCTTGGACTCCAAAATGAATTGTGAACTCCAGCCTCTAAAACCCTTTTACCCTCCCTGAATTGTTAACTTCGGCGATAAGATCATCTTTACCGAAAACTAGAAAAGCTTTCAATCACATGGATTTAGATTAACTTTGACTAATAGACCAATATAGAGTTCATGCTTAACCATTAACAAATATTATGAAAAGTTCATAGGGGTTGTCATCCGAGTTATTGTCGTCGGTGTTATTGTCGCTGTCCAAACTATTCTATTCAAATGGTCACCGCCGTCTAGTGCCGTAGTTCATGGTTCACAATTTAGGGAGGGTAAAAGGATTCACAGTCCGCCACCATCCAACTTCCTCTTCAAAATCTAATTGGTTTAAGGAAGAAAGAGACATGTCATTTGGAGTCTAAAACGGTCATTAGTCTAGACTCCCATAAGGTTTTCAATTAAAAGGGCTTAGGCTGCGGGGAGATTAGTCGATCAAGACTATAATCAGTCTTGAATTCAAAAGAAAAGAAAGATGAAATTTAGAAGAGAAGAAGAGAGGGTTGATCAGTTGATCTGCTGACCCATTCTTAATATATTTATATATGTTAACTAATTATAAAATGACTGAATTGCTCTTATTGCTTACATGGCAAATAAACTAATAATAAAGCTGAAATAACAAAATGCAATAACACACTGAAATAACTACCAATTAACACATAACTAACAAAAATATGCTGCCATAAGAACATAGTGGGGACCATAGCAGTGGGGTCCACATCAGTGTTCTCTACAGACGTTTTTTATTGGTTTGGACTAACAAGATGCTGGTTCAAGGGACTAGTAGATGCAGACTCCTGACGGAATGCTAATGGATGGGCTCTTTATCTAACGACCAAAATACGGGGGGTCTTTGTCACAAACCCCATAGTACGAGGTCCATGTAATTTACCATTGCAAAATGAACATAATAGCAATAATCAAAATCATATATTCTATGCCCAACTGAATCAAACAAGAGTAAATGATTCCAATTCTGATTCCTAGGAACTTTGATTGGCAGAATCTATTAGAACAACAAATAACAGAAAACAGTCATAACCACTGCAACAAACTCGACAAATTGCATGCCTCGGTTTAGGACAACTAGCGAACACCTATACATTCAAGCACATGTGAATTCTTGTTTTTGGATAGCTGGAGAACACTATAACTTATCTTTAAATAGCTTTAATGAATACTTTATCACTCACTCTGCTTTTCACATCTCATTGTACCAATTTACATGGTATCAGAGCTAGACTTTAATCTTTCTTTCTACCTTACTTGTTGTTCTTCATTTTTACTGATTGTTTTCTTCTTAAACATGGAACTTGATCCAACCTCTCCATACTTTTGAGTGCTTCTAACAATTCAAGGGCACTCCTTGTATCCTGTCCTCACAACTCCTCAACATGGCAAAAGGCGATGAAAAATGCACTTCAAGCAAAGAACAAATTTGTGTTTGTTGACAGATCTCTCTCACAACCAGAACCAAAATTGCCAGTGGAACACACATGGATAAAATGCAATTCCATGGTGATTTCTTGGATTTTCAACTCTTTGATTAAATATCTCCATAGTAGTGTAGTTTATTCTGATACAGCCAGGGAAATATGGTGCGATCTTGAAAAGCGGTTTTCACAAAAGAATGTTCCCAAATTCCTCAATTGAAACAAAGCCTTGCATTAATTGCTTAACCAGCATGGAAATCTTTCTACACCCACCTACTTCACTAGAATGAAAGTTCTGTGGGACGAACATTGTTGTCTTAATTCCAGCTCCAAAGTGCACCTATGGCAGAGCAAAGGATGTCATCGCAAAATGTGAGGAGGACAAGATCCATCAATTCTTAATGAGATTGAATAATAGCTACAACACTATCAAATCAAACATATTGATCCATTACCGAGCATAAATCATGTTTTTGCTTTGACTACTCAAGAAGAAAAACATTTAATGATGATAAGTCATCATAGCACAAATCCGGAGGTAGCAACAATGTACACATCAGCAAATACTCAATCTAGCAATACTAAACCAAATGGCAATCTAGGCAGAAAACCAAAATTTAAGTGTGACCACTGTAAATGGACCGTACACACTCAAGATAGATGCTTTGAACTGCATGGCTATCCACTTAATTGGGAAAAGATTAAGGAACCACGGTGACAAGCTTCACTTGTTGTGACTTCCACACAAGAATTTACTCTTGTAATGTCACCGATGACTAGACTTACTCTTGATCAATATAACCAGCTTATGGCTTTACTCTAACTCAATGTATATGAAAATTCTACTACAAACCTCTCTAGTAAAGTCTCTCCTTCGTCTAATAAAACATGTTGGGTCTTGGATAGCAAGGCCTTAGACCACATGGTCTCTGACATTTCCTTGATTGATGATCCCATTCCCTTAGCTGAACCAAAGATGGTTCAATTACTAAATGCTGACACAATAGCAACCACACATTTTGGTAGTGTCCAACTCACTATGGCATTCTCCATAACTGATGTTCTGTATATACCTGGATTCAACTATAATCTGATTTCTATCAACAAACTAACAAATCAAACATCCATAACTGATGTTTTCTTTCCCACTTGTTGCATTTTACAGGACCGAGTGTCAAAGAAAGAGATTGGCAGGTGTAAATTTAGGTAAGGAATATACTACTTCACTGCTCTAGTTCCTAGCTTGCTGCAACTATTATTCCAGCTCGTAGTGAAGTTTCTCCCTCCATATGGCATCACCGCTTAGGTCATGCACCGTATTGCAACCTATCACATTTATTTGATGTTTCTTCTTCAGATATTGGCCATCCCTATGACATTTGCCATTGTGCCAAATAGACACGGACCCCGTTTTTTGTCAATACCTCTAGAGTTGCAGTACCATTTCATTTTATTCATGTTGATTTATGGGGTGCATATCACACTCCATCACACAATGGTGCTAGATATTTCCTCATAATAATAAATGATTGTACTCATAGTACTTGGGTGTACCTCCTACAGAATAAGGCACAAACATTACAATACTTGATTTCCTTCTGTAAAATGATTCAAATACAGTTTCAGAGTTATGCTAAACAGGTGCATTCTGACAATGGCATAGAATTTTTTTCTCAACCAATGAAGGAATTTTTTCAAATGAAGGGGTTTTACATCAACACTCTTGTGTTGATACACACTCCATCACACAGTGGTGCTAGATTTTTCCTCATAATAGTAGATGATTATACCCGTAGTACTTGGGTGTACCTCCTACAGAATAAGGCACAAGCATCACAATACTTGATTTCCTTCTGTAAAATGGTTCAAACACAATTTTAGAGTTTTGTTAAACAGGTGCATTCAAACAATGGCATAGAATTCTTTTATCAACCAATGATGGAATTTTTTTTTTCAAATGAAGGGATTTTACATCAACACTCTTGTGTTGATACACCACAGTAAAATGGAATCACTGAATGGAAACACTGCTGTTTGCTCGACGTTGCCCATGCATTACATTTCTAGGCATCGTTTCTTCTAGAATTTTGGGGTGAATGCATTATGACAACAACTTAATTAATTACATACCAACTCTAGTTCTTTATGGAAAAAACGCCATTTAAAGCCATATTTGGGAAGCCACCAACTTACTCTCACTTGTGTGTCTTCGAGTGCCTTTGTTATGCACATAACCACCCCAAGCAACGGGACAAGTTATCATCCAAAACCACTAAAGGCATCTTTGTGGTATATCCTCATAGACAAAAAGGATATCACATATTTGACATTGAGTCCTGCAAAATTTTCACTTCTCGAGAAGTTATCTTCTATCAGACAAACTTCTCGTTTCAAGGCCATGATACAACCCAGCCTTTGTATCCAGTTATACCTCTACCACAGCCAGACGTTGAATCAGAACAACACCTTTTGCCACAACAAAACAATGCAAATCCACCAATTATGAACTTACCTCAACTTACAAACCCAAAACTTATCAGTGAGTCGCCCAATTCTACCACAAGCCCACCACCATTAGATTTCTTGACCCAATCAAACCCATCTTCACTCCAATAGTCTATCTCACATCAATATATACTTGAACCAGTTGTTGATAGCCATAATCACTCAACTCGACCATCTCATGCTCGTCGTCCTCCCATCAAACTACAAGATTACATTTGTGATTTTCCTTCACCTTCCATGAATACTATTTCCATTCCAACAGAACCATCAAATTTCTCTCATACCATTCTTTATCCTAATTGGACAAAGGCCATGGAAGAAGAGATTGCAGCCTTAAAAACAAAACAATATTTGGACACCCATTGATCTCCCTCCAGGTAAGCGCCGAATCGGTTCATGATGGGTATACAAGGTCAAGCTCTATGCAGATGGTTCTTTTGAACGCTATAAAGAACGCCTCGTTGCTAATGGCTACAATCAAATTGAAGGAGAAGACTTTCGTCATACATATGCACCAGTGGCCAAATTCATTACAGTTCGATGCCTCTTGGCAATTGCTACCACTTGGAATTGGTTGTTACATCAACCCAACATTAATAATGCCTTCTTGCATGGAGATCTCCATGAGGATGTATACATAACCATCCCTCAAAGTTTTTCCTCTCCAGGAGACAATCAGGTATGTAAGCTTAACAAGTCTCTTTATGGACTCCAACAGGCCTCTCGACAATGGTTTGAGAAGTTCACAACAACAGTTAAGGCGTATGATTTTGTTCAATCTCTTGTTGATTGCTCTTTGTTTTATTATCGACATCATGGTACTTATATGGCAACTCTCATCCATGTAGACAACCTAATCATCATTGGTGATAATTTTGATCTCATTGCTGATTTCAAATCCTACTTGCTTCCACATCAAAGACCTAGGCCCTCTAACCTATTTCCTTGGCATATAGGTTCATTGTTCCTCTATTGCTGGCATTTTTCTTTCACAATACAAATAACTTATGGATATACTTAAAGAAGTAGGCATGACAAACTGTCACATTAGTAACACCAAAATAACTTTCGGGATGATGTTTGATCCAAGTTTCTATGGATGTCTTGTTGGTCGACTAGTTTACTTGACAATCACTCGGCTTGAACTCAGTTTTTCTGCTCATGCTCTTAGTCAATACATGAAAACCCACAGAAGATCATATGATTGTTGTTATGCGTATCTTGTGGTATCTCCACTCCACTAAAGATCATGGTCTATCCTTAGATGCCAATGTTGATCTCTCCATTAAGGCGTATTGTGATTCTGACTAGGCCAATTGCCCTCTCACACGATGATTGACTTCTAGATGTGTTGTATTCCTCAATAATTCAACCATTTCTTGGAAAACAAAGAAATAGAGCATACTATCTAGGTCATCTGTAGAAGCTGAATACCACGCTCTGGCTTTCATCACTATTGAATTGCTATGGTTGAAGTGTGTTCTCAGTGACCTCAACATGCCCATCATTTCTCCTATGGAATTGTATTGTGACAACCAAGCTACCTTAGATATTGTAGCTAATCCAATGTTTCACGAACAAACAAAACATATAGATATAGACTATCATTTCGTTCGAGAAAACATCATTACAACATCTCACATTTCCATGAAAGATCAACATGTAGATATCTTCACAAAAGCTTTGTTTGTTGATTGCTTTGTCATGTGAATTCTTGTTTTAGGACAGCTAGAGAACCTTAATGAATACATTATTCTCGCTCTATTTATCGCATCTCTCTTACCAATTTACATCCAAATCTATTTTCAACCATTAAAGACCCCTATGTTCTTTCCAACCCAGTCCTATAGGGCTCCAAACGGATCGGATCGGATTCGGTAAGGGCATATCCGATCCGATCCGTTAAAAAATCCGATTGATCCGAATCCAATATCCCAAATTCGAAATTCGATCTGATTCGATCGGATTAATGGATCGGATTGGGTCACATTGAATCGGGTCATCCAATATCCGAAATTCGATCCGTTAACTTAAACCAGAATCGTCATGATTTACCGGCGCTACTAGATCATCATGATTTACCGGTTGCCTGTTACCTCTGGTCTCCAGGAACTGCTGCCGCAGTTAGCACGGCCAAACCAGCGCTACTAGATCATCTCGCCGCCGCCATTAAACCAGTCCATTAAGAGTCAGAAAATCAATGGTTTGATCCATTAAAAGACGCTCCTTGTCCTTGGAACCTCACATCTCTCCTTCGTTAAACAATCAGATCAGGTTATTCTGCTTCATTATTCCCACTCGAAAGTCCACTACAATACGCTTCAACTTGGTTTCTTCATCCAATGGCTGTTTGAATCAACTGCATGACCAGTGATACCCGCAAGTTTTTTGGTTGCTTGAAAGAAGGCCCATCAAGCATGAAACACAATTCGTATTGAAACTTGTCTCTGCTCAACTTGTCGCTCCAAATTCAATGGACGCTCTGAAGATGGAAACTTTAGTGGTTTCACCCCATTTTCTTCCGTCGCGTAGACGTTTATCTCCAAAGGTTTCAATTGTCTCCATTTGCAGCAGAAGATCAACAGGTTCCCTTAGTTTCCCCGTCTCCCACTCTCGCACCCAGTTTCGTCAGCTTACTTTGAACTGTTCGGCTTTCTCTTATTCTTCGTTAGGTATCTCTTTCTTCTCTACGAGGGCTTCCTTTTCCTAACTTGTCTCTAGAATTGATTTTAGATACAATTAAGAATGATTTCTCTTACAATATCTTGAACTTGATTTTGATTTCTGGTTTTATTGATTTAGCTGAGGATGCGAAGTTTGCAGAAGCTTCCAAGAACGGAAACTTAATTCCGCTATACCGCTGCATTTTCTCAGACCACCTGACTCCGGTGCTTGCTTACTGATGCCTAGTTAAAGAAGATGATCGAGAAGCTCCAAGTTTTTTGTTTGAATCAGTAAAGCAGGGTTTCCGAGCAAATAATGTGGTAAGCTCCCATTGTTTCTTTCTTTTCTTGAAAGAATTCCTATTTCGTTGTCATGTATTCTGTTCTGAATTCATTCCCCAGGGACGCTATAGTGTAATCGGAGCTCAGCCAACAATGGAAGTTGTGGCGAAGGATAATTTTGTTACAATTATGGACCATGAGGAAGGGAGTAGAACTGAGGAATATGTTGATGATCCGATGGTAATTCCTTGGAGAATTATGAAGAATTGGAAGCCTCAACGCATTGATGAACTTCCAGATGTATTTTGTGGTAAGTACAAGGAATCAATTACTTGCATATTTTATGAAAACACCATACTTATTATGAATCAATCTCAACTTTGCTCTGTAATTTCATGGAACGTGAATGACATAAATCCCCCCTTGGAAAATCTATTTAGGTAGAACATTACATGACTAAAAGAGTTAATTTATAAATCTATGGAGTTGTTTATAACATACATGAGCTTACCTCTTTTTTTACAAATGCCAATCAATCTTAGAGCCCAAATACTTAAATTTTATTTCTTTATAGTTATATGTATTTTTATTTTCTTTTGACACTTCAAATCTTGAACCACATACATCATTTTTATTGCATTAAGTTGGCAATGGTCTTAGGTTGGAGATCTTGGATAAAACTGAAATGGTACTGTTGCTGATCAGTTAACAATTCAGATCAATTCTTTTAGTCTCTGTAGCTAATATTTAGTTTTCTAAAAGAGAACCTAGTAGACCACATTGGTGTGGAGTTTAGACAGACGTAATTGAGGCATAGTTAAATCAAAACTCAAATTTTTTTAACACTGGCACGAAGAGGGGGAATTACAGTTCAAAACTTTTGTGATGTTCCGAATTCATAATCAACAAATTGGTTTAGGGTTTTCAAACCTAAATTCACCCAATATTGTTGAGTTGACCTTCAAGATTTTCACCAAGATTTCTCAGACCAAAAGAAGAGATTCAAAACTCTCATACCTGAAATTTTGACAGTCGACAAGTGCAGATCATCTAAGTGGTAGTTCATGTCAGATCACCTTATTATAGTCTCACAGATACAATGTTGGAGATGAAGATGGCGTACCTCCAAGATTGCTCCTTGATCTCTGATGAACTAGCAATGTTTTGCCTCTGAAATAACTCTGGAAGATGGTCAACTGTTGCCTTGATCTTCTCCAAGAACAGGTTTGAATGTTGTCCAAGATTGGGAGTCAAAATCCTAATGGCGATCTTCAATTTTCTCTCTCACTATTGCTGAATTATTTTCTTACAAACTCTTTCAAAAGAATAGTATGCAAGAAGATGCATGATCTGGCCAAATCATCTCTTTCTGATTAGGAAAGTCCCAATCCAATTGGAGTTTCTAATTCTGCTAGGACTTAGACTAGTCAAACTAGTTAGTTATGACTCCAACTAGAACTCTTTCTAAGTAGAGTTTGACCAACATTAGGTTACATCTAAATCTTATTAGGGATAAGGATCGGTGAGAAAAGGTTCCATGTGGCATGGGACCCACAAGATCTTAGCTAAATTAATTCTAAAAGAGTGATCCACACTTCACTTAACATATGGACCAAATTCAGTTTGTCTATACAAGTGAATTCGCCAAAGTGTGTTGGGCCCAACAATTGGCTCATTAATTCTTATATTTAAAACTGGGTCTTATCCATCCTATGATCCCAAGACCATTAATTTGGGCTGAGTTAATGTCCACCAAGTATTTAAGGCCTAAGAAGACATTTGCATAAAATCTCGCAGCCAATAATATCATAACATTGCAGATATAGATGGACCCTTTCCCTAACTGTCAAATGCAGTGCCACACCCTCTACTCATAATTAATCCTATGATTAAAACCATTAGCAAACTCTTTATCAAAATAAACTATTTATAAATATAAGTACATTTTGCAAAGCAATTTCGAAACATGTTGAAATCCACTACCGACAACTTTAGGTTTCCACCATAGAAAGTGTAACCTAGATATTCTCTTTGTCTAACAAAGTGGCTAATCCTATCACAATGATCACTCACTGAAGTATCTTTGTAGTATACTCCAACATACCCAATTATTTGACCCCAAAAGGATCTCATTGGTTGTCATATTAGAAGCAGACCAGTCCAACACCCAGTTTTACCCACCTGTCTCCACGGTCTAGGGTTAGATTGGAAATGGTCTTGTTTAATGTTTCTTAAACACCCACTCACTGTACCTCAGGTCCAACCCAAGTAATTGAGATATATTGTTCCATGAATTTGGCAACACAAGAGTGTCAACCTTGGTATGATAAACTCCCCAAGTTTATCAATTGGTTGAGAACATTTTAAGCTAACATAAGTCTCATAAATGTCCAACTTTAAGGGGTATTAGTTTACATTACTCTTGTTGGAGTTGAGAACATACACTGTCTAACAGCTTTCTGGAATGATTCATGCATAGTTGCCAAGGGCACCTCACCCAAACGCCTCGACTTATAGCAACTAGGCACCCACCTAGGTGACAAAAATGACAAGGAAAGTGCCTTATATAATATCATTTATATTGGTGTATCTTATTATATGTGTCTTAAATACATTTTATTTTATATTATATATATCATATTACTTCGCTTTAATATTTTACTATTGAAATTTAAAAGATTAAAGGGTTTTAATGTTTTAGAAGTATAGTGAGTATTTTTTTCTACACACTCTCTCTTCAATTAAATAAAACAGAAATTCCATCCTTGTTTTTTTTACTATTTTACTATCCATCTTGAATATTTATCATATAAAGTTAATAACCATCTTTATCTGCTAATTGATATGAAATTGCTCTATTAAATACTTATTATAGTTGTATTATTTTCTAAAATAATGAAATCACTATATGTAAAAGATTTTTTTCTTTTAGATGTGATGATTCGACACATTTTTAGAGGAAATTTAATGTTCTTTGTTAGAGAATATCAACCTATTCAAGGACCTCACCTAACAACTAAAGCTTTTAGGTTGAATGGTTCTTTGAAATGGTATCAGAGCTACTTTGACCAAGTGGTCTAGTGTTCGATCCTCATTACCCCCATTATAATTAATTAAGTTTCAGCACAAGGTATGGGTGGGCCTGTGCTTGTTCACACTTCAAGGCCAATGGGCTTTCGTGTGAGGGGGCGTGTTAGAGAATATCAACCTATTCAAGGACCTCTATTAACAACTTAAGATTTCAAATTGAATGGTTCTTTGAGATTCTTAATGAAGAAAATTGCTATTTTTCAATTAATATGCTTGCTGAATGGTATATAAAACTAGGGAATTAGCCAAAAGTTAGTTCGTTATATTATAAAATTCTTATTGCCTAGGCACCCACCTAAGCGACTAGGCGCCCCAATGTCGCCCAGAATCGCCTAGAACCTTGAAAACTATGGGTTCAGGATTATAAAGGTCATCTTATTTTATTTATGTAGTTTATTCACTGGAGCCACTAAACAACAGTCAAGTTTACAGGAATTGTTTATCATCTGAAGTATTCTACTGATTTAGAAATGACTATTTTTAATGTTATAGTATCATGAAAAAGTTTTCCATGTCGTAATAGCAGTTTTTTTGGTAATAGTTGGATTACCGATTGATTGAAAGCAATTCTGTTTCTTTACTCATTTCAGTTGAATTATAATTATAAAGAAAAAACATAATTATAGCTTATGCCATATGAACAGGTGGTTGGGTTGGTTACTTCTCATATGATACTGTAAGGTATGTTGAGAAGAAAAAACTTCCTTTTTCAAGTGCTCCTGAGGATGACAGAAACCTAGCAGATGTTCATCTAGGCCTCTATGATGATGTCATAGTTTTTTATCATGTAGAGAAGGCACTTTTTCTATAACAACAATCAATTCCCTCTTTTGAACAAGAACAAAGTTTAAGTTTGTCATTTTCCATGCTTCCGTTGTTAACTATGCCAATTAAATTTATGATCATCCATAATGTTCTTCATACATTATTAATGTTTTAGTTGTAGATTTCATTTTGAGTTATTTGGAGGTTTCTAACTACTAACTTGATTGAGCATTGAGGGTTTCTTGGGTGTTTCTTTTGCCCTCAGAGAGCTTATGTGATTCACTGGGTTCGGCTGGATCAGTATTCTTCAATTGATGAGGCTTATGCTGATGGAAAGAACCGCTTGGAAGTTTTAGTGTCTAAAGTGCACAATATTGTTCTGTGAGTAAAGTTTCCGTTTTATCTTGCCTCCTTGTTATACTCCTTACTAGCTCTTACTTGTTATGTATTATTCTTCCTATTTCTCGTTATGTATTATTAGCCCAAGGCTATCAGCAGGGTCTGTAAAATTATATACTCGGCACTTTGGTTCTTCATTGAAAAAATCAAACATGACACGTGAAGCATAAAAGAATGCAGTAATGAAGGCTAAAGAACATATCCTAGCAGGCAATATATTTCAGATTGTTTTAAGTCAACGGTTTGAACGCCGAACATTTGCAGACCCATTTGAAATATACAGAGCATTGGGAATTGTGAATCCAAGTCCGTATATGACTTATTTACAGGTGCATCTATTCTTCTTTGTAGCTTTACATAATTTCACTTAAAGTTGGTTTATATGAGCTGTCCTATTACATTTGTAACTGATTTTGTTTTTACATTGCTATCAAACTTAGGCTAGAGGATGCATTCTGGTCGCTTCAAGCCCTGAAATTCTCACCCTTGTGAAGAAGGTAAACTGATATGGCTTGGCTGAGTCATTACCTGAATAGCTTAGAAGTTTTCTCCTTATAAATGATTACATTATTTACAGATTTTTAAAATTTATTATTTACATTTAGTTCTATAGAAGTGATTTATTCTCTTGGAAGTTAAATCATATTTTTGACATTTTGTTAAAATAAGGCCCTGTTTGGATAGACTTCTATAAAGTACTTTCGTACTTTTGAAAGTATAAAAGTACGGAAAACATGACATAGCATTTGTATTGTGTACTTTATACTTTTTGTTTTCATACTTTTGAAAGTATGAAAAACCCCAAAAGCACGAAGTTAGCTTTTTATACTTCGTGCTTTTGGCGCTTCCGTTTTTGTGCGAACAGGTGGTCACACGTGACCACCCTTTGATAAAACTCTCGACCCTACCTCTGCTCGCCACTGCTAGACTTGGACTACCATCACCGGTCTTAGACCCTGAAACCACTGGAAACCGTCACTGGAAGTACAAAAAGACATGCTTTTGCCAAACAGAAATGGTACTTTGTTTTGAAAAGCATACTTTTCAAAATTTTTTACCCAAACGGTTTTCAAAGCAAAAATACCAAAGTAAAAGTATTTAATGTACTTTATACTTTGATATTTTTGAAAGTACAAAAGTGGAAGTGTATCCAAACAGCGCCCAAGATTTTGACATCTAACATTGGTTTTAGATGTCATGATGTTCATATACATGTTCCTCTTTTGATCTTGTTTAGAATGATAATATTTTGTGTATAGGCTTTCCATGTTTAAAGTGTTGAGCTCTTCCTCATGTTTTACCAACTAGTTACTCTATTTTGCTCATATTGTCAGGGGAAGATTATTAACAGACCACTTGCTGGGACTATTAGAAGAGGAAAAATAGACAAGGAGGATGACATGTTAGAAAAGCAGCTTCTGAATGATGAAAAGCAATGTGCAGAGCACATTATGTTAGTTGATTTAGGACGAAATGATGTTGGAAAGGTTTCTTTTTTCTAATGTTTATCATCTACCTGAAAATTTATTTGTACAGTGTTAGATGTTCAACTTTCTATATAATTCTTTCATTCCAAACATTAGATGCATTTCCTTGTGATTTTATGTGGGTAGACTTTGGGCCTTATTTTGAGACCTGTTGATTCTCACCTAGTAGTGTGCCCTTGGTTTTGTGATTGAGGAAGATTGCTTCAAAAAATTGGGTCCTTTCAACCTAGACTTTCTATTCTTTTTTCTTGTCCATTTTTTAAATTTGTAAGGAGTCACTTCCCAGTCTCCAATCCAATTAAGGGTTAGATTGTGAAAAATCTGCTTTCATATATATATATATATATTATCATCATCATCATCATCATCATCATCCAGGCCTTAATCCAACTTTGTGGGATTGGCTGTATAAATCCTGTTTAAAGTATGATCACTTAAAGGAAAGTCTATGAACAGACAAAATCAGTAAACCACTGACGAAATATGATTGGCATGGTTATGTTCTTACCATCAACCTAGCACACGAGTAAGTGTAATAGGAAAATGAGGTGTGTGAAGGAAATAGGTCTAAGTAACTTAAGGTTATGGACTAGGTTTTGGCAGCAGCAATGCAAGCACCGGGAACTTGTATTCTATTACTAACATGGATCTCACAACTTAATATTTGCATCTAATATGCTGGATCCTTTCATCGTGAGTTGAAATTTTTACATGTTACATTTATTTTTTACGGATTCAATTCTTTGAGGCATATTTATTTCTGGTGTTTTGGCCATGTCAGGAATTATGCAAGCGCCATGTTCCTTCCACTTTTAATTCTCAAAATTTGCATGCCTTTTGACCATGAGTTGTATATTATTAAGACACACTTTAATGTATAAGATACTATTGCTGCAGGTCTCCAAATCTGGCTCTGTGAAGGTAGAGAAGCTTATGAATATAGAAAGATACTCTCATGTAATGCATATCAGCTCTACGGTAAGAATCTTCTTGCAGTTCTGGATTTGGGTGGAGTTTATAACTTGAACAGAAAAAGACTAGCCAAACATACCATAAAAAAACTTGATGTGCAAGCTACTTTTTTATTTTTTATTTTTTGTCTCATCTAGTGGTTTAAAGGCACACCTAGGCACACAGGTAGGATGCATTTTAGGGCATGCGCCTAGCTTGAACTCAAGGTATGCCACTTTTTAAAGGCAAGTACATGGATTGAGGCAGGCAACCTAGGTGCATGCCTTTATATTTGTTAGAGAACGAAAACCTATTCAAGGACTTCACCTAACAGCTTAAGCTTTTAGATTGGACAGTTTCTGATACCATCTCAATGAACTATTCAACCTAAAAGCTGTTAGGTGAGGTCCCTGAATAGTTTTTTATTCTCTAACATGCCCCTTCATATGAAATCCTGTTGGGACTGAATTGTGGACAAGCACAGGCCCACCTGTAGTGCTGAAATTTAGTTAATTATAATGGGATGTGAGGATTGAACACCAGACCACTTAGTCAAACAGGCTTTGATTCCATCTCAAGAAACTGTTCAACCTAAAAGCTTAAGCTGTTAGGTGAGGTCCCTGAATAGGTTTTTATTCTCTAGCAATATTTGCTTCTTTTTTGTATATTCTTATGTGTTTTGCACCAGTATGAGAGTATTAACTTCGGTATAACCATTTATTGTTGCTTGTGCAGTAGTAATGATCTATGAACTTTTAAAAGAAACATTAAAAAGAAAAACCTATTGAATACTTGAAGCCCAACCTTCTAGGATTAGGAATGCTAAAGATCTAACATCACATTAGCTATTTTGAGTTATGCAATTAGGAGACAAACAAATACATAGAAAATTTTATGGGCTTGAGGTATATATAACTTCCTTTTTTTCTTTCTTCACTTGAATAGGTGTTCACTGAAAGTCTGAAACAAAGGTTTCGGCCTTTCCTCCTCTCTCTTCCCCTTCTTTCTTGCCTAAAGCAGTGGTTTCACCCCCTATTGATCCTCCTCCCTCTCTATGATTTATTTTGTGGTTATTTTGAAACTTTAAACTTTGATTTCAAACTTATTTATACCTTCATGGACTTGTCTGTCTTGCATGTATGTAAGTTATGGTGCTTTAAAGATACTGATTTATCAATGCCTTTTTGTTTCTGTGAAATGTGGTCATGGATTGTTGCATTATGCCATTATGTAGGTTTAAATGTTTTCCTTGTGATACAGAATCTATATTTGCATATTCTTATATATCAAATTCTTTATTTATCATTTCTGAAAAGCTGCACCCCACCTTGTGTCTCAATTGTTTGGAAATCTATGGACTTATATTGGTTCTTTTGCTTTTAAAAATCTCATCTCTGATGGTATTTGCATTATTTTTTGGATCAATCTCTGATGGTATTTGCTCATGGATATAATACATGACATACATGTTATGGATGACATTGGTTCCCTTGCTTTTAGAATTTAGACAACCTATTCTCTTCAAAGAGTTGAATTCCATAGGAGCTTCTTTGTAAGTAAAGATCTGTTTTAGAATTTAATGGAAATCCCTTGGTCCTTTGTAGGTTACAGGCGAACTACTCAATGATCTTACTTGCCGGGATGCTTTGCGTGCTGCATTGCCTGTTGGAACAGTTAGTGGTGCACCAAAGGTTTTCAGTAACCTCCTTATTTTGTGGTTACTAATGTTTATCCAAGTTTTTTGGTTCTAATCAACAACTGTGATCTCTTTAATGGCTGAAGATAAAGTTGGATTGATTTGTGGTTATTTTATTTAACCTCCTTATTTTGTGGTTATTTTATTTAACAATTTAGCACACTAGAAAAAAGCAATAGATCATTTTGTTCAGCCACTTCAGCCATTAACAAACAGAAACTAAGTGCTTGTTTGGGAGATCTTTCGAGTACCAGCTTTTGGCTTTTGTGAGATGGGACCCACACGGACAGTCTAAAGCAATGATTGGTGAAAAACCTGCAAAGCCCAAATATATCATTCATCCAAAATATGGCTTTCTGGTGAAACTTGTTTTACTAGCTTCTTCAAAGCAGCTTAGTGAAAGCAGCTCAATCAAATCTGAAGCCCTCCCAAACAGGCCCCAAGTCTATAGGGTTTGGCCAGTCTCGCATGTGCTTGCTTTGATAAAAGAACAATTAATACAATTAAAACTAGATAGAAGGTGAATTTTTCATGCTTGTCTGTTACCTTTGCCAACTTGTAGGGGATGTTGAAGCCCCTATTTGTTCAGTCTCAATCAAAATGATACCAACCAGAAAATTTGATGAAAAGAATAAAACGATATAATCCAATGATCATATCATCTTTCTGCTTTTTACTTGATCTGTTATATTCTTTTGATGTTTTTTCCACTCTCAGATAAAGAGTTATGAAGCTTTTCCAGAAAAGATTTTATTTGATTATTTTATATTATGTTTCTATAGAAGATTGTGTTCTTTGCTGCTTGTGGGTGCCTCCAGTTGTAATTTCAGCATTGCCCTCGGAAAACCAGTAATTGGTGATTGTATAAATACTAATTCTTTATTGACCATTCTAATCAGTTATGCTCATCATGGAAATATGAATTCCTTTACCTCAAGTAAAGGTCGAGCCCCAATTCTTGTGTATGTGGTTTGTTGTATGGTTGTTCTAAAGCATGTTGTGTGAGAATTTTTATTGATTCTGCTAGTTGGCTATGTCTACTGTGGTAGTAAATATTCCTCTACTTAATTCTCTTTGATACCTAAAATCCAGTACCTAAGCTGAAGCTGGAACGTTATAAATTGTTTCTGTTACTATATTATGGTCTTCTGTTATGTGTGTTCTCATTGTATGATCTCATGTAAAACAGGTTAAAGCAATGGAGTTGATTGATCAACTAGAGGTCACAAGGCGGGGGCCATATAGTGGCGGGTTTGGGTGCATTTCTTTTTATGGTGATATGGACATAGCCTTGGCACTTAGAACCATGGTTTTCCCCACTGGGACTCGTTATGACACCATATACTCATATAAGGATGTCAACAAACGACGAGAATGGGTGGCTCACCTTCAAGCTGGAGCAGGAATTGTGGCTGACAGTGACCCAGGTGATGAGCAAAGGGAACGCGAGAACAAAGCTGCTGCTCTTGCCCGTGCAATTGATCTTGCAGAGTCAACATTCATTGAGAAATAATTGGCACCATATTTTTATATGCATGTGGAGTTGCTTTCTTATGTTACCTGGGTTCAACTGCGGGTACGTGTCATTTCTCTTGGAGTTGGAATCTGTCTCACCCAACAAGTTTGGGATATGGGAACTTGTTCAAATATAGGATGCCAATGGGTACAAATATATGGACATATCAAGATTCACACACTTCAAAAATGATTTTACATCTATGCGGGGTGTTTTGAGTTTTATAACTTTATTGAAGAAGCTATGCTTAATACTGTATATGCATTCCATTGTTTAAAATCTATAATAGGAAGTTACAGAGAACACAATAGAACAAATTGTATCATGATTATTAAAAATTTCAAAATATACTAATAAATTGAACATTGAGATTGTCTGAGATTGAAGGAACACTCTTGATTGGGCATTGCATATATTCAATTTTGGAAGTTTAAAGTGTAATATGTAGGTTATAAGCCCAGATTGAATTGAAGCCATTATGGAAAGGCCCTCTTTCTACTTTTCATAATCAAACCGGCAGAGCTGCAACCTCTCCATTTGTCCAGTTGATCTCATATGCACCCTGCTCTGTCCTTACCCTTTTGTGTCGTAAAAAAGAACCAGATGGGGCAGAGCAGATACCACAGAGAGTCTGTATATCCATGGGTTTGATTCCACCTCTCAAATGAGAATTCGGATTTGATCCTCACAGTGCTCTGTCCTAGACTTGACTCTAATGTGTATAATGTAATACCAAAAAATAAATAAATAAATAAATCAAGATTATGTAGTAACCTTTCCAATTTATTGTGGGAAGACTAACATGGGTTTTCCTTCTTTGTGTATTGGCTAATTCCTCTTGTTTGGTTTGTTTGTTTAGTGGCGGCGGCTGCTGCTGCTGCTCGTGTTTGGTTCTTATTACAAAATCTTTTGTAATGTTTTCATTTCTTTGGATTGGGTTTGAGGTGGCGAGGGTGCTTTGTGCCTGGATCTGGGGCAACGTTGGGTCAACTTTTTCTTTTGTTTTTTTTTTTTATTTTTTTTTTATTTCAACAGACTGTGAGGGATAAAGGGTAGCCTTCCCAAACTTCGGAAACCCCTATATCCCTTCTGTATTGGTGTATACATGGTTTTCCATGGCCTTGGATAAGAATACGATACATTCAATATGGGGCATCTATTTTTTGACTCCCTTTGGCCAACCTTCCACCATGGAGAATTGGGGATGGGGTAACCCATCTCCCAACCCCCCTGTGCCTGTGGCAATGGGAATAGATCTGCGTCTCCACTGCCGCGAAGCTACAGATATACCAACTACCAACCAGTTGGCCACCTGGAACAATATTTAGCCATTAAGGAGCTCACAACCTCCTTGACATCATAGGTTTGAAAATTTGGCTTTGACTCAGCTAATGTGAGCTAGGCTAATGAACAAACCAGTTTCTCAACTTATTGACAGAATCTTGTTTCTTTAGTTGTTTGGATCAAAAACATTGTTCCATGGCTTTTCAGTCATTCAGCACAATATATGGATGATTGACGAAACCGCAAATGCCAACTGATTGTGATGAATCTTTGCTTAGGTGCTACAAGTTATTATCGTGAGGATGTGCTCAATGCTTTGAATTCAAGAATCTCCAAAAAAGAAATTCAATGGGCTAATGGTAGATCTGAATTTCTAAAAAATCATTAGATGAGGGAGCCCTCTGGGAATTTACCACATCTATCTATTGTCTGGGGTGGTGGAAAAAATAGTCTACCTAGTCTGATCCGCCTGATGTCTCGGCTAGACCAGGCAGATCAAGGCACAGACTGGATTGAGTTGGTTCAAATCACCCCCCCACCCACTTTAGTCGGGTCGGGTTGGAGCTAGTTTGGGGTTTCAACAGTGACATCCATAGCCTGTTCCAACCTAACTCTTGAAACTGGTTTAAAACTACTGTAACTAGGCCGGTTAAATTAATCACAGCCCACTTATTATATTAGATCAAAGCACAGCTTTCTCTGTCATATATTTTTACTTTGGAGCCGTTTGGCAAGTCTTTTTGAGAATATCTTCAGGTAGCTCTGATAGTCAAAAGATACATTATGCTTTTGCATAAAGATCTGAGTAACCCAAAACTAGTTTGGCTATTGCACGTCTTTTCATGCATCTTTCTGTATATTTCTGCATGAGAATAAAGAGAAAGATGTGAAAAACTTCATTTGGAACTTCTCAAAATCAGCCCCAAATGAGCTTTTCACGTCTTTTTGGCATATTGGCTGTTGGTGGCTAAATCTGTTATGAATCAAACAGAAAAAGACTACAGCACAATCTGCCCGGCTTGTAAACAGCCGAAAGACCGCATGAAAAAACGCACCAAATGGGGCCCTAATTAATAACCTCAGTAAAAGAACTCTGTTAGATTCAACAATTTGTTATAGTTTTATTATTGTATATCTTTACTCTTTAGTACTATATTTATAATGTAAAAACCTCTTATAAGCCGATGGGCTTTAAGAAAACGGTTTCCTTTCTTTTCTCTAGTCTGCACCTACCATTCTTTAAATTAAAATGATTTTAGACATTTAATAAAAGGGATATTGTCTAAAACTCATCTTCACTTTTTTGGCATTTCTCTTAAACTAACCACGACTCTCTTTTTTTAATACAACTGGAAAAGGAAAAACAAAAACGAAAAACAAGGATGGAGATTATGAGCCAGCCGGCGGTGTCCACAAAAATAAGTAACTTGCAGTCACACGGTTAATATTGAGGGGAGAGCCTATCTCGAACGTGCCTGCTTCGCGCATGGGCCTCCAAAGCGGCCTACAATTCAGCTACAGAGACTGTGGTTCCTCCAATTTTGCCCATCTTGGTACTAAACACTTCACCTAGTAGCCACCCAGGTGGTTTCTTGACACAGTCTCATTTTGCAAGGTTGAAGCATCAAAATTGATTTTTATGGTGTTCATTTCCGCTGGATTCCATATTACCCATATGATCCTACTTACCAATCCTGAGGCTTGATAGTAAATCGGGTTTGCTTCAAAATATTCTTTTACATAGTTCCAAGCTCTTGAAACAACTTCTTAGAGAGATGATTCTTTATTGTTTTGGATCTTTTCATTTCTTGCTTTCTATATATACCAGAATAAATTCGCAACTCTTTCTCTGACCCAAGAATTTCTTTTGTGGATTTCTCTGTTCTCTAAATGTACCCACCATTCAAGTACACTCTCATGCGAGTCAATCAAGCCTAGCCAGTTTCGAGTATCAACCAAATTCCAAATTTGCTTGGCGAAATGGCGTCTTAGGAGCAATATGATCTATGTCTTCTGTTTCCCCACGATATGGGCAACCCGACCCAATGTTCAAACCTCTTTCACATAGATATTTCCTGAAAGGTAATTTATTCAGTGAACAGAAGCCATAAGAAAATTTTTAATTTTACTGGGCAGTGAACTTTCCTGGAAATTTTTATGGCCCTTAGGATTTCAGTGTCGAAACTGACGTTTATCCTTAAGGCCCATTTGCTTTTCGGTAAGTTATTTACATGGATAAATGCATTTATCTAGGTAAGTGCTTTTCAAGAAAGGCTTATCTGGGTAAGTGCATTTATTCATGTTTTTTTATTTCCTACGTAAATAAGATAATGACCATTTTAACCATAAAAATATATCATTAAAAGAGGCATTTTTGTTCCATTCAAGTATTGTCAACTTTCCCCTCAGGTGGAAAATTTATTTACCCACTTATGATATGGGTATCAATTACCTAAGTAAGTGATACCCAAAAAAATAAACTCTCCCTAGTCCCTACATAAATCTGAAAAAAAAAAAAAAAACATAGATTTCTTGATTAATGGGATAATCAACTCTTTCCTTCTCAAAATCGAAAAAAAAAAAGAACGCCCCCCTTAGATAAATATATGCCAGATTTAACCATTAATTTCCACACCTGTGCCATGACCCCACACTCTCTTATCTTCTTCTCTGGTGGGAAGATAAATGACTTTAATTTTTTTCTATTAGGTGGGTGGGGACAAGGTTATTGAGTTTGCCAAGATCCCACCTTCTTGTATCCACGTCGATGACTTCCTTCACCTTGAGGGCGAGATTTTCCTGATCCAGTCTCTGTCATTCACTACGGTTTTAAGGGGTGTATCCCCTACCCAATTGTCTCTCCAGAGGTTATTACAGTGGGCTCCATTGCCTATTGTCCATCTGACTCTCCTGCTGATGTTTTCCTTTTCTTTCATGATTTTTTTTTCCATTCTCAAGAACTGCTCTATAGGGCAGAATGTTCTAAGAGGTCAGATTGTTTTAGCTATTTCTTGGTCACTACATGGACCCACAAATTTTCTGATTCATTCATAATTTTCCAACCAAGTTTCATTAGGTTCGCTCTATTAGCTAGTGTTAAATTTCTAACTCCAAGGCCTCATTGATTCATGTCCATATACACATTCTCCCATTTGTTGTTCCTTTTTCGTACCCCATAAAAATTTTCTCTGTAATTTATCCCTTTCTTTTGTTTGCTCCTTTGGGATATCGAACATGCTAATATTGTATTGGGCTATATTATCAATTAACGACTTAAAGAGAGTTAGTTTTCTCCCCAAGTATGGGGTGTTGTTCTTCCAAGGTTCTAGTTTCCCCTTGACCTTATATTACCAATGGTCAATCAATCTTATTAAATATTTTTTATGACAAAATTACTCTTAACATACATGAGCATAAGCCCACACCAGGTTGCAGGCCTGACCTGACCATATGTATATATAACCTGACCCATGATCACCATCATTCCTAAAGATGGTTTTTATATATAAAGAGCTGTATTTGGTCAAATAACAATGGAAATGACAAAAAAATGAAATATTTTGTTATATTTAATAACAACTTAACCTTCACAAATCTCTGAAGTATCAGCTAATCCATGTAATACCACATTGATATGGCAAAGAAACCCTGGATTAGGCCCTCATATGTCATAACTAGCTGTCAGGAACATCGACTCCCTTTCTAATTAAGCCATTCCCCATATACAAGAAACAATATTTTATCTCTCGATAGATATTGCACTAAATGCAAAGCTGAGTGGCAATGAATTAAACCCCGTTTCAAATGCAAACATGGAGTGGATACTTGGACTTCAAAGTTGGATCTTTAGCAAAAAAAGAAAAGAAATTAAAGAAAGTCACGTTGAATCTTACAGCCTATATATATCTGGCATATCAAATGAAACATTTCGTTGTATTTTAATTTCCTTTGCATATCTATATATGAACAGGAGCCATCCCCAGTTAGAAAAATATTGGAATGAGATCACTTTTGGATTTTAAATTATTTTTTCTTCGATAGGATTGGGTTGCTTGGAATGCTACACAAAACAAAAAATGAAAGATTTCATTGAATAACATCTGGGAGGGAGTTGCAGACCATTGACGCAATCTTAATTCTCCAGATTAGAGTAAAGTGCTTGTCAAGTGATGTAAGACCACATAAGTTTTATAATAGAATAAAAACAACTAACAAAAGACTAGCCACAAGAGTTTCCATTAATGTTTGTTCTTTGTGGTGCATGAACACAAAACAACTCCAGAAAGCGATAGATGCATGTTATATAACTAAATTTTACAGTTATGGGTTTTAGACCCAGAGAAAGAATCAACTCTAACAGCTTGTTGAGTGTTGAATATAGAAGAAGAAGAAGAAGAAAGCGCCAACGTCAATAATCTCCAACTGGACTTGAGAGACTGAAAGCACGCAATCAAGGTTTTTTTTTTTTTGCTTTAAATTGTTGATCAGATGGGCCGCTAACCGCTTGAGCAACTTTGTCTTGTTGGGGGGTTGGTCTTTTGACTTTGCCAACACCTCAAATCACGCTATATATGGCTTGAAGAAGCGTTCCAGTGGATAGAAATAGAATTCCAATGGGCTAGATGATGACTAATCCAAGCAAACGATTGACCATGTCTGTTCTCTTCACAAGACTGCATTAATTCGTTTTCCACGCAAGGAGGAATTCGGATATCAACAGGTCGGGCATGGCCCACCCTGGGTCCGAACTGATTCAACTTCAACCCGACTAAAAAATACAAGGATTGTCGAACCAAAGCCGACCCAGTAGCATTGAAATCTTTTATTTACGTACCAAGATTTCAATGCTGTAAAATCATTCGACAGGTTGGGTTCCGCATGGACCATCGATTATCCCAGCCCCAGATCCCAATAGGGCCGGGTCGGTGCATAGAGCTATTAATTAATGCGTCAGCCTATCTGAACCGAATTGATAGTCAGTTCTGTTTGGTTGTGTTTTGCGTCCTAATTAATAATTGGTCGAACCACCTCTTATATAGAAGTATCTCTTCGTTTTCTTGAACACTTTTGCACTAGTGGGGACCGTGGAAAATCTCAAATATTGAATAATTTTATTTATTATTAATGAATCGATAAGTTAATAACCAAAATTTACTTTTAATTAACTAAAAGTATTCAAAGTTATTGTTAATATTTAAAGGGAAATTTTTGGATCAGTCAGTACCTGTATTTTGGCTCTAGTGACAATTTGGTCCCCAAACTTTAAAATTCAACAATTTAGTACTCGAACTTGCAAAATGTGACAATCCAGTACCCGAACTTTCAAAATGTGACAATCCAATACTTGTCGTTAACTAGTATGTTAATCAGCCGTTAAGTGACATTTGAAAAGTCAAAAATGCCCTAAGAATGCCATCTAATTCCCTTTATCAACCATCCAAACATTGACAATAAAATGATCAATCCCAAATTTTAAATTCTTCTAAACGATCACCAACTTTTTTGAATAAAGAATCTAGAATTTGGGAGTGTTCATTTTATTATCAATGTTTGGATGGTTGATAAAGAGAATTAGATGGCCTTTGAAGGGCATTTTTTGACTTTTCAAATGTCACTTAATGGATGATTAACGGACTGGCTACGACAGGTATTGGATTATCACATTTTAAAAGACTAGGTACTGGATTGTCACATTATGAAAGTTTGGGTACCAGATTGTCGCATTTTAAAGTTTGGGGACCAAATTGTCACTTAAGCCAAAGTATAGGGTATTGATTGAGAATTTTCCCATATTTAAAATTTTAATAATTGTATTTTCATTTAATGTTGATTTACAAAAAATAATTATTTTTAATTTAATATGAACAAATATTTTTTTAATAAATTTAATTTATTAATCATTTGTAGTAATTTTAATAACTGTTATTATTTTCATTATTTTTAAATGAAATTTCGTTTGACTTTAAATAAATAAAAATAAACACAAAAGCTAACATTTTTATTAATTTCACTAACAATTAACAATTATATAGGAATGGTAACAGGGCGGGACACCCCACCCTATAGTCAAGACACTATACCCCATCCTCGCCCCGTCCCCAATGTCAAGCGGGTTCAAGGCAAGACACCCACTCCCTATTAGTGACAGGGAATCCTCAAATTTCTCCACCTCGTCCTCAATGTCGGGTGAATTCAGGGCAACGCACACACTCCTTATCAAGGATGGGGAATCCTCAAATTTTTCCTACCCCATCCCTAGTGTTGGGCGGCTTTAATGCAAGGCACCCACTCCCCATCAACCTAATATTCAATTTGATGACAAAATTGATCAAAAGGATATACTGAATACCAAGCACATTGTAAATTTCTAAAAGTACACTAACTTTTCGTTAATTTTCAAAAATGCAATTTTATGAAAATTTTCAAAAATTTATTACATTTGTGTAATTTGGAAAATTTATTACATTTGTTTAATTTTGAAAATTTATTCAAATTTATTTTTAATTGTTACTAAATAATTTATTTTCTTTTAAAATGGCTTACTTACAAAATTACACTAATTTATCTTATATTTTCTAATATAAACTAATCAATAATTTCCTTTTTTCCAATATTATATTAATTTATCTTAATAATTTGTGTAATTATTGGTTCAAATTACAATTTTCCCTTTCTCATACTCATTTATCTTTTATAATCTTCAACAATTTACAATAAAAATTACGTAATTTTTCAATACTTTTCCAAAATATATCAAATGTAATAAATTTTTCAAAGCATTCCAATAATTTTCTATAATTATTTAACACATTTTAAGTAAGCTTTCAAAAATTTTATATCTTTTAATTTATGAAATGTTATTTTACGAAAAATGTAGTTTTATGTAAACTTTTGAAAAATTTTATTACATTTGTGTAATTATGGAGATTTATAGAAAATTATTTTAAATTATTATTAAATATTGGTTTTTATTAGGAAGTTTACTAACAAAGGTACACTAATTTATCTTTTATTTTCCAATATTATAATATTTTAACCCCCCCATCTGCATTTGATTATTAACTATAATAATAGCAATAACTAAAATTTTATACTTTTTGATAATTGTTAAATACAATTCTCAATTTTATATAAATTAATTAAAGAATTTTCAATTTCGATAAAATGTTGTTAATTAACATGAATATAACAGTATTTGTCCAAAATACTTTAAAAAGTAATGATGAGTTAAACAATACTTATTAATTTTTGATAATTTACTAAATGTACTAATAAGAATATTTAATTTTTGGTAATAACACTATTTAATACTCATTGAATATGGGTTGGATTAAATATTAATCGTATTTAACTGTTTATTAATTAATATGAATGTTTTAAATGTGAGAGTGGATATAGATTGGGGAGAGATTTTTTTTTGGAAGGCTAAAATCATATTTCATTCATTCAAGAAATTGATACAAGTACATAGAATTGCCAACAAGGCCAATCAAAACCCAAATACAATTTCTCAAGAAGAACAAAATATATAAATGGATATAGGAGAACAAATGAACTTATGCAATCCAACAAATGTGAAAAATCACCAACAGAAGTAGAAAAGCACAACTCCAATCCACCACAAAAGGTGAGAGAAAAGGCAGGAGAGGTTCCCAAAAGTGATTGCAAAGAGCCAGTAATAATATGGTTGGGGTAGATCCGTAGAAGAGGATAGAGCCCCAAACATTACAACCGATACCAGATGTTATAACTGCTTTCCAAAACGGCATTCACCGGAGAACTGCGAATGGAACTAACCATGAATTGCTTTTGCCAGAAAACCACAAAGTGATCATGAATTGATTGGGGAATGGAGTAACATGATACATTCCTAATGGCTTAAAGGAAATACCTTAGGAGAGAAATCCTAGGAATATTTTTAGATAATTGGGTTGGGAATGGTGATATGGCTTAATGGGAGTGGTGAGAAGGGGAGAAGAGAGATTGTCAAGGAAAATGCAGGGTGGGGGTAATGGAGCAAGGAGAGGCATGCTGATATAGACCATGTTGTCATATATATAGATTTGAAGAGTGAATTTCGTAGGCGTACAATATATAAGATAATTTTGGTTAAAAATACATGTTTTAGCGATATATAATTATTTTACTATTTTACTGTCATTTTCATTAAGATTATATTATCATAAATTTATTAAGTTTTTATATATTATCATAAATAATTATAAATGTCAATTATAATCGGATGGAACCAGATCAGACCTGATTATCTTAATTGATAATGGATTCAGCTCCGGGTCCGTCTATAAAACCAATTAATAATCGGTTCAGTATTCATCCACCCTGTTCAAAAGCAGACCCGACCCATTTACAGTTCTACTCGGTGTGGTGTACTACTTAAACCAACCCACTGACATCCCTTGTTTCTTGTTTTCTCAAACTTATAAGTCTTTCCATCAAACCATCATTCACCTAAAATTCGATACCAATCCACTAACAGAGAAATTCCTTTGTCGTTTAAAAAGATGAAGGCATCACCATCAAGCAATTTGTGCGCACTTACCATGCATGTCAATCATTCATCTTTAAACAAAGTATTCCTGTCTTTTGGAATTCTTCGGTTAATATTATATTATCAGTGTTTTTATCTCAAAATGTAACACACGCACAGACACAAACTTACGTGCTTGTCACTGACAGTGGCATTTGTGTCAAAAAAAATTGGCTCATATAAGTTTGCAAAAGAGGCCCGTTTGGTTCACTGGAATTTGAATCAAAATGGACTATTTCGATTTTAACTATTTGTTTGGATGAAATTGGAATCCTATTTTCGTTTCTGGTGGAATGTTATTCCCTGGTATGAGCGAATGGCCACTCCCTCCCCCTTATATAGCTCTTGTGAATGGAATCTCATTACCAAATAGATTATTATGATTCCGATTGCAAAAATTTGAAAAGAACACAAATATAAGATTGTAAAAATACCATATACTTTGTTGAATACTAATTATTTAATAATAAGAAGACTTTGTTGAATAATCTATCTTGCCCGTTATCGCCTATTGCCTCTAAATCAGAAAGGAAAGCTAAGGAATTTTGAAGTTGTTTCCCCTAGTATCGAACTTATGATGAGCGATAAACATGGTAGCTGCTGGGTTCTCATCATATGATCATAGTAGTTTCTTTTAATTAACTTTAGCGTAAGGAGGACGGTCATCACTGTCCACCTAAATATATGATGATGTCACTTTGACTATTTTCTTTCTTGTTATCAGAAATTTTTGAGCCAGTAGAGCTAATTATTTACTAAGATTAAAGGCAACTAGAAAAAAAAAAAATTACATTACACTTTTCATAGTTCAGATGATGATTAAATATGTGCACATTATGCCATCTTAGTCATCAACTTAAGTATCTAATTGAGGTGCAATATTTATGAAGAACATCAACGCTTTAACAATATTGTTAAAGATGATTAAAGTCTTTAATTAACAGCACTTCCAATTCAGCCCTGGTTCAGTTTTAAGAAATATTGGACCATGTTTTAAGTTGATCCAATCACTACGATTAGTCACAAGTGTCTAAGTTATTGGAAATTAAATAATATTTTTTAATTTTATTTATGTTCGAAAATAATGATAAATTCACTATTTTAAAGAACACTAGTAAATGTGGGCGTGCTTTAAAGTACGTTGGAATTTTAAATTACAATGACAATTATTATAATCACCATTACTACTACTACCACTGCTACTATTATTATTCATTTTTTATTCCACTTTTGTCATAAATAAAAATAATTTTTAGTTTAACAATTTTGTATTTAATATGGTTAATATATAACATTAAAAATGTCCCTCAATGTTTTCGACAAAATTGTATAGTTTTCGTTTTTTGTGTTCTATCTTTTTTAAATATTTATTATTCATCGTTAATAAAAATAATTCTTACATTTAATACTTTATTTTATTTAGTATAATGAATATATAATATTACAGATATGCTCAATTCATTTTTTTTGTATTTTTATATATTATTTATTTTGATTTTTATTATTTGATTATGACATTATTGGTTAACCCATTTGACCCAAATGGTTGAATTGCTTACCCACCATTGGGAGAGAAGACAATGGTTTTATTTTTAAATTATTTTTCAAAATTTTTATTTTTATATTATTAAAATCAATGTTCTGGATTTAATTAATAGAATTTAATGATGAGAAAAATATATCTTAAATATATACCTTAGATAGAGAATAGGAAAATAATTTTATTTCCATTGGGTTTTAAATTTTATATTCCATTTCCATCACTAATTAAACTATTCCTTATCTATCATACTTATTCTTGTCTAATATGACGAATATGTGATATTAAAGATGTCCCCAAATTTTTCTTTAATCTCTATATTTTTTGCATTTGATCAAGTTTTAATTTTTTTTATTTAATTATGGCAAAAAGGCAACATGGGTTGGCCTATTTGACCCACAATTGTTTAATTTCTTAACACCACATAAAAATATTGCTTTTCCAAGTCAATTTTAAAAGTACAAGTTTTTATGTTATTAGAAATATGTATGTATGGATTTAGCTAGGGAAATTTAGGGTCTATTTGGTTCGTAATTGGAATCAGAATCGGAATGGTCCATTCCCATAATCCATTTGGTTCAGACAAGAATGTCAATGGGAATTAAAATCAGAAAGAATGGGATTCCATTCCCAAGGGAGGGGCATGGAATGGCGATTCCCTCAAATGGGAGAATGGCATTTGATGAGGGCAGATTTGGCCCTCCAGTGGAATTGTGACACGTGGCACCTCGTGACAACTAGGCAAACACCCAGCCAACAACTTACGAAGTTGGTGACCCACAAGCTCGGTAGCTCACCAGGGAGCTCGCCAAAGAGCCAGGCAGCTCGGCAGAGATCGCCACAAGCAGTTCGGCAGAGCTCGCCACAGCCAGCTCGCCATAAGCAGCTCGCCACAAGCAGCTCGCCACAGGGAGTTCGCCCCCAAGCAGTTCGCCACAAGACAACTCGCTATAGGCAGCTCACCACTTGTAGAGAAGTTCGGTATAGGAGTAGTTTGGCATATCTCAGGAAGATCTCCTGCCTGACGACCTGGCCTAGACACTGACCCGCCGACTAACACAGGCGTCGACCTGATGACCTGGCCTAGACACTGACCCGTCGACTGGCACAGGCGCTGACCTAACAACCTGGCCCAGACACCGACCCGCCGACTGACGCAGGCGCCGCCTTGACAACCCGGCCCAGGCGCCGACCTGGCCGCCTGACACAAGCGCCAGCCTGACGACCTCGAGGAGTTCACCACCGTACCCCGGTTCTGACGGGATGTGACAAGTCTTACCGTTTGGAGGTTTTTCACCCACCTAACCCGCGAGGACTCCGGTATATAAAGACCTCACCCCCCAAAGGGGAGGGGGATGTAAAAAGGGAAGTAATCCCTGCTCTCTAGCTCTCTCGTTTCTCCAATATTATCTTCAAAGCTCTCTACAATCAGAGTGCTAACTTAAGCGTAGGAGAGCCCCCGCCGGGAAAATACCCCCGGGAACTCTGATTCAGTTCTCACAGATCCCTCAGCTCCCACCGCCTACAAAGAGGAGGAAAAGATGGAATTCTCACAGGTCCCTCAGCTCCCGCCACCTACAAAGAGGAGGAAAAGATAGAGTTCTCGCAGGTCCCTCAGCTCCCATTGCCTACAAAGGAAAGAATACCACCTCATGCTAAGGGCAGCCAGATTGCGCTGCACCAGGGAGCTCCACCATTCTCTAAGTCATCGGCCGCCTAGTAGGGAGTTCGCCACCAAGTAGCTCTCCGCCAGGCAGTTCGCCACCGAGCAGTTCGCCACCAGGCAGTTTGCCACCAAGGAGCTCGCCACCAAACAGTTCGCCACCAGGGAGCTCGCCACCAAGTAGTTCGCCACCAGACAGTTCGCCCCTAGGCAGTTCTCCACCAAGCAATTCGCCACCAGGCAGTTCACCACCAAGTAGCTCATCACTAAGGCACGTCACCACCGGGTCAAATAACGAGGTACTTAGCCAAAAAATTTTACATCACAAAACATTGGTACGTGGCCGAAAACAATTACATCAATTGGCGTCGTCTGTGGGATAACGCTACAAAAAGCTAATTCTCATCCTACAAAAGCTAAGTTCTCATCCTACAAAAGTTAAGTTCTCATCTTACCAAAGCTAAGTCCTCGCTTTTTAGAAATTGAAGCTATCGCTTTATAGTTTACATTTTTTATGAACTCAAAGACTATGCAGGGAGCTAACGGACTAAGTAGCTCTACCAACCTTACTTTCGATTCAGATAATGCCACATCAGTCCTCTCTGCAAGGTCCCCCCTACAAAGATGAGCTCTTCGTGGCTTCCGCAGGAGTTGGCGACCAACAGACTACATAGGCGCCCTTACCAGTCGAGCCTTCCAAGGCTCCCGTGTGAGCTCGCAACCTAAAGTTAGTAGTGCTGCCCCTGAAGGTCGAGCTCCTAGCAGCTTCTTGTAGGAGTGGGTGACTGGCATTATGAAGCTTGACACCTCACAGGCCAAGCCTATGGGCCACATTACTACTTGAGACCCGGTCGCCTCTCCGGCACGGGAAAAGTCAAAAAAGTCTAGACTACGAGTCACTCCCAAAGCCTACGGGCCACATTACTACTTGAGACCCGGTCGCCTCTCCAGCACGGGCAAAGTCAAAAAAGAGTAGACTACGAGTAACTCCCAAAGCCTACGGGCCACATTACTGCTTAAGACCCGGTCGCCTCTCCGGCATGGGCAAAAGTCAAAGAAGAGTAGACTACGAGTCACTCCCATATCCTACGGGCCACACTAGGAATTGGATCAGCACTTACTAGCTCGTCGACTTACGGGCCAAAAGAAATCTACTCCCTTCGTTGAGTTACTCTCAGCTCGGGTGTGGGGGGCTATTGATGAGGGCAGATTTGGCCCTTTAGAGGATTTGTGACACGTGGCACCTCATGACAACTAGGCAAACACCCAGCCAACAACTTACGAAGTTGGTGACCCACCCGGGCACCGGTCTAGCCGGCCTGGCGCGACCTGTGCGCGACCTGCGCAACCTAGCCGACCTGGATCAGCCTAGCACATGATCCGTCCAAGCCACCCATAAGACGCCCACCGATAAACTCGGCAGCATACATAACCCACGAGCTCGGTAGCTCACCAGGGAGCTCGCCAAAGAGCCAGGCAGCTCGGCAAAGCTCGCCACAAGCAGTTCGGCAGAGCTCGCCACAAGCAGCTCGCCATAGGGAGTTCGCCCCCAAGCAATTTGCCACCAGACATATCGCCACTTGTAGAGAAGTTCGGTACATGAGTAGTTTGGTGTATCGCAGGAAGATCTCCTACCTGACGACCTGGCCTAGACACTGACCCGCCGACCTAACGACTTGGCCTAGACACTGACCCGCCGACTGACACAGGCGCCGACCTAACAACCTGGCCCAGACACCAACCCGCCGACTGACGCATGCGCCACCCTGACAACCCGACCCAGGCGCTGACCTGGCCGCCTGACACAAGCGCCAGCCTAACGACCTCGAGGAGTTCACCATCGTACCCCGGTTTTGACGGGATGTGACGAGTCTTACCGTTTGGAGGCTTTTCACCCACCTAACCCACGAGGACTCCGGTATATAAAGACCTCACCCCCCAAAGGGGAGGGGGATGAAAAAAGGGAAGTAATCCCCACTCTCTAGCTCTCTTGTTTCTCCAATATTATCTTCAAAGCTCTCTACAATCAGAGTGCTAACTTAAGTGTCGGAGAGCCCCCGCCGAGAAAATACCCTCGGGACCTCTAATTCAGTTCTCGCAGGTCCCTCAGCTCCCACCGCCTACAAAGAGGAGGAAAAGATGGAGTTCTCACAAGTCCCTCAGCTCCCGCCACCTACAAAAAGGAGGAAAATATGGAGTTCTCGTAGGTCCCTCAGCTCCCACTGCCTACAAAGGAAAGAAGACCACCTCATGCTGAGGGCAGCCGGATTGCGCTGCACCAAGGAGCTCCACCATTCTCTAAGTCATCGGCTGCCTAGTAGGGAGTTCGCCACCAGGTAGCTCTCCGCCAGGCAGTTCGCCATCGAGCAGCTCGCCACCAGGCAATTCGCCACCAGGCAGTTCGCCCCTAGGCAGTTCTCCACAAGCAGTTCGCCACCAGGCAGTTCACCACCAAGTAGCTCATCACTAAGGCACGTCACCACCGGGTCAAATAACGAGGTACTTAGCCAAAAGATTTTACATCACAAAACATTCGTACGTGGCCGAAAATGGTTACATCAGCATTCAAGCAGGAATGGGAATGGGATTCCGATTCCGCCCAACCAAACAGTTGAAATCGGAATAGCCCATTCCAATTCTGATTCCAGACCCCTATTCCTACAAATCAAGCAAACCCTTAGTAATTAAAAGAAATAAAAATGCCTTAAATGTATGGTTAAATGAGGGTGAATGGAAGTTAATACTTAAATGAAATTTTATGAGAGGGAATTGAATGCAATGAATAATAGTATTTACATTACTTTTTCTGTCCTCATAATAAATAGGGACCTATTTCAAAAATGGGTATTTAAGTCTAAAAAATTCCAGAAATCTTAAACCCTATTCGTACTTTTTATAGTAGTATAGATTTCTGCTCGAGAAAATTATTTGGAATTTTATCTTGAGTTAAAAAATTAAAGGTTAAAAGTAAAAATATAATGTCTCACTGCAGGCACATATCTTAAGACTGTCTCACTCATTTTATTCGAAACTAGTCCCCTTCCGGAAAGAGGTAAAGTATATATAATAAAAATAGAAAAAAAAAAAGGAAAGAAGCGATAAATACAATAGAGAAATCATGCGGACTCATCAAACCACAGATTGGTGGTGGATCCAGGACCCAACAATCAACGCAGAGAGAGTACCACTTCAAAAGGGGGGACGCATGCAAGTTTCTTATATTGGCCGGTTGACATGGACTTCTTTCAGGACGCGGCTTCTGATATTCCAATTGTAGAATTAAGCTGTGTTTGGTGAAAACCTAGAAATTTAGCCGCCAATCTTTATTGGCATTCCAAATGTGAAAAACGCTGCTGTATAGGGATGTTCATGAAAAATCGAAAAAACTGAACTGAATTGAGAAAATCGATTCGTAAAATGCAGTTAATAGAATTGATAGGTTCGGTTTCAATTTTTGGTTAATTTACAAAAAGAAAAACTGACGGTTAACTGAACTGATCGGTATATATATTTTTATGTATATTTTATATATATTTTTAATATATGTCACATATTTTCTATGTATTATATATAAATATATATTCATTATATATAAAATATATAATTATAATGATTTATTTATAAATATATTATATATATTATATATTTTTCAAATATTTATAATATATTATATATCATTTATTATTTATAATATAATATTATACCTATATTTATATAATATATATTATAAATATAAAAACCAAAAAACCAAAGAACCAAACCGGTCAAAAACCGAAACCAGCAGGCCGATTAACCGGTACCACCAGTTCGATTTATAAAAAGGTGCCATGGTTTGGTTAACCAAACCGTGGACACCCCTACTGTTGTATATAATATATGAAGTTATTCCAAGGTAGCTTATTAATCATCTGAAACATGCATGGGTGCTCAACCTGATCAACCTTAAGGCAAAAACCATCCCAAATGGAGCCTTACATGCATGTGACATATTTCATTTCGTTTTGAAAGCTTTTTGCTTAAGATAGTTAGGGGCCATTTGGCAAGTTTTTTTTGGGCAGATCTAGTGATAGTCATGACAGTCAAAAGATGTATTGAGTTTTTGTATGAAGATCTTAACGGTCCGAAGTTAATTTGGCTTTCTGTGCATTTTTGTGCATACAAATAAAGCCAAAAAGACAAGAAAACTCCATTTGAGTTTCCCGAAATCACCCTACAATAAATTTCTCGCATTTTTTCTATGTACCAACTTTTGGCAGCTAGATCTATTATAAACTAAACGATAAAAGACCACGGCGTGATGTACCCAATTTACAAACAGTGAAAAAGACACACCAAAAGGGGCCTTAATATTTACGGGAATACAAAACCAGAACAACCTTGATGTAATGGGCATTGTTGCTTGTTGGCTCCTTGGTTTATTTGATGAGAGAGGACACAGTTGACGCGGAGCATGATGAGATGTAGCCTGTAGGATAGAAATAGTACTGGAGACACAGCTTTGATATGCATGCTTGGCAGCTTTAATTTCTTCTTGCTTCTCGTAAGCAATTCAACGTCTCGGCTTTTTAGGTTTTGTCCGTTTAGCTCGCTTGCTCCTATCTTATTAAGGATTGGAAGGGCTAGTTCCGGGCCTCCCGGAAAAGCAATTCAACTTTGCTGATGCTTTCCCGGTTCCGCGGGTCAATGGTGCCTGATTAATTTACAGTTCAACCGTGAAAGAGGAGGTTCGGAGAGTAAAAGAAGAGTTAGGGCTTAGGAGGAGGGGAGCTTTTGCTCTGGACTAGTTAGGCAGAGCCTTTTCCATGCACCTTGGATTCCATTTGGCCACAAAACAGCCAATATGTGCCCCACCTAATTAAGCTCACTTGACCATCGATGAATTTTTTTACTTGTGATGATGAGATCTGCTTATAGTTAGACATGTAGTGATAGACCATCTTGTGAAATTTGATTAAGAGTTAACTTCCTGCAATTAAGAGTTAACTTCCTGCACCTAAACTTCAAATTTGATTAGGCATATGGAGGAATAGACCATCTTGTGAAAATCTAAAGGAAAAGTAAGACAGCTTTCGATTTTGATAAAACTCAAGTTTAATTATATTCTCTACATTGATCTAGGGTTTGCACTTAGTTTAATCAATTCCTTTTGTATTAATTAGTCAGAAATAAGCTATTCATCAAGGAATTTGTTGTCATTAATTCTATATATATATATATATATATATATATATATATATATATATATATATATATATATATATATATATATATATATATATATATATATATATATATATATGTGCTTGTTTACTAAGTATGAATTAATTTTTTTAGAAACTTTTTTTTGTAGGATTTCTAGAGACAACTTGTGATAGAAAGAAAATGAATATAAAGGGGTCATTTAATTCCTTACTTATTTTTACTGATTGATGAGGAAACTCTTGATTCAACTGCATCAATCAATTAAGAGCTGCCCCTTCACTGTGCCTTGATAAATCAAGAGGTGGACTCAAACTTTTTTTTTTCTTTATTGCTCTCCTTTCACTGTGCCTTGATTAGGGTTTATATCTTCATAATTAAATGGACATTTGAAACTTCTTTGATAAGACAGTAAGGTTATCTTTAACTATATACTCCAAATTGCATTTTCTTTAAAGTATATATTCTTTAATTTGGGTTTTTCCTTTCATTAAGACCTTAATCTGACCCACTTGGCATATACGTCTGACTGAAAAGAACCGTGTCATTTCACATGAGAACTCTTGTTACAGAAGATCGATGATGACTTGCATGATTTAATTTGAAAATGTAGTTTTTATATGAGACTTCCAGTACAATAGATAGTTGATTAATTATGATATATTTATTGCTTTATTTAATTAATTAATGTCCCATGACAAAAGAAAAGAGACCATTAATTGTTAAGAAAATTCTATGGTAAATTAGTTGCATTGTATGGCACACTTGAGCAAATTATTGAGCACACTTGAGAGTAGCTTAACCTACATACATGAATAGCACTATTATGAAGTTATGAAGGTGCTACTGCTAAGCTCAGTTGGTAAGGCTTTTAGGTGATTCTAGTGAAAATTTGGATCGATTCTCGATCGCCTTCATCTGGGTCGGGGGGTTATAAGTATAGGGACGAGTTATTCGAATATCCCTGTTGTGTAGCACCATGAAGTAAAATGAAAAAAAATAGCACACTTATTATGTTTTGGGAAAATTCCCGATTAGTACCCTATATTTTGGGTCTAGTGTCACTTTGATCTCCAAACTTTAAGATGTGACAATTCAGTATCCAAACTTTTAAAACGTGATAATCCAATACTTGCCGTTAACTAGTTGTTAATCAATCGTTAAGTGACATTTTAAAAAGACACAAATGCCATTTGAGTACCATCTAATTTTTTTTTATCAATTATCCAAACATTAACAAAAACATTAATAGTCCCAAATCCTTGCTTCTTCTATTCAATAAAGTTGGAGTCATCAGAATGCCCAATCAAGTGTAACCCCAACTTTCTTGAATAGAAGAAGCAAGGATTTGGGGCTATTAATTTTTTGTCAATATTTGGATAGTTGATAAAGAAAATTAGATGACACTTGAAGGGCATTTGTGTCATTTTAAAATGTCACTTAACGATAGGTTAACTGTTGCTGAATGTCAGGTACTGGATTGTTACATTTAAAAGTTCAGATATTGAATTGTCGTATTTTAAAATCTGGGGACCAAAGTGATACTAAATAAGGTACTAACCGAAAATTCTCCCTGTTTTATTCGACCAAATTAGTTAGACATTCCAAATTATTGAAACCTTATTCAGATCTTTTATTCCTTGCTATATTTAGGCACCACAGTAGAGTTAAAATTTCCAAGAAGTCAAAAGGGCCATTATCCAATTTTTGTTCCGGACATTTAGGGTCTTGTTAGGGTGAAGAGTGGGTTGGATCTGGACCTTACAATTAAACTATGGCATTTTTTGTCCCATAAGTAGCTGCTCTTAGGCTAGAGCTTTGCGAAAGGGGGTAAAGGCCCCTTTTGTGAAGAAGCTTTGGTTTGATTTCAACAAAACCCATTGTATTAATTTACTGATCACTCACTTGAAAATTGAGGAACAAAAGAAGATCCAAAAAAAAGGGGAAATAAAATAGTTGCTTCAGAATGTGATAAATACAGTAGAAAGATGATTAAGATTTCATGCAGAGTTCAGAGTGAACTATTCTTTTGCCTTCTATTTTTCATTAAAAACAATAACGATAATGACGACAACAATAATAATAATAATTATGGTTTCATATTTAGATTGTAAATGTTTAAATCGGAGAATGCAACAACTGAAAGTGTGGAAATGACTTAAAAAGTAGTCAACGGATGTCAGGTTACCGGGGCCCCGGGCCGCAACAACAGAACAAATAATATAAAAGGGGTCTCTGTTCTGCTTTTTTATTCGCTTTTTGTTCATCTTTTTCTCACTGAAAGAATTGGCAACGAAAGTGAAGATGAAACTTCAAACCCTGTAAAAAAGCAAACGTCAGAACTCCCCTCCATTATGTTACAGACATGCACTTACAGTGTCCAAACAAAGCATTTGATCCGAGGACCAATATACCACAATTGCCGACTCTCACTAGATCCCCACATGGGTCCTATCCCAGGAAAATGTCAAACTGGGGCCACCAATCTGCCGTAATTTATATCTCATGGAAAGCCGTGAGTTTCAAGAAATGGAGGAAGATGTTCATGGAGAGAGAGAGAAGAAGAAAGAGCCGAGAACCGCACTCAACGCCTTTCATGGTGACGCCATCTGACAACAAACAATGAAAATTACTCAGTACGATATATTAAGATTCCACGATACACAACCCAAGTCGTTCAATCAATCAACAGAAAAAGCTGCTCTCTCCCCACTATAAAAACCCCACCAACCCCTCCTCCCCGACTTCCAACTTCCTATCCTCCGTCCAACCTAACAAGCCTACAAGAAAATGGAAGAAGAATTCCAGGAGTCCGAAGTGTTCTGGTCCGACCACCACCACCACCGCCGAGGAGACGATGCTCAGAGCTCCATCGACCACGATTACGAAGACAGTTCTGATCATTCCAGGCAACCATGGAGGAAGAAGGTGATGAAAACGAGCAGCTCCGTTCCGGTCACTATACCGGAGACTACGGCCACCGGTCGTTCTTGGTTACATTTTCAAGATTCCGATGAAGACGGCAATGGCGAGATGGTGCCGCCCCACTTGTTGGTAGCTCGGAGACTTGAAGGGAAGATGGCCTTCTCTGTTTGCACCGGCAAAGGCAGGACCCTCAAGGGTCGTGATTTGAAACAAGTTCGAAACTCCATACTTCGATTGACAGGGTTCATCGAATCATGACGCCGGCCAGATGGAAAAAAATCCCAATTTAAAAAGGAAAATTCCCATTTTTTCAATCTATCTCTTTCTCTCGCTTACCACCATCTCTGGTTCAAAATATACTAATACGTACATTGAAATTAATTGTCTGAGATTTTGAAGGGGCACCCTTGATTGGGCATTGCATTCCGTCCGGTTCGGAAGTTTTAATTGTAATATATATATATATATATACATATATATATGGATTATAAACCCAGCTTGAATTTGGAGACCTGGGTAACGCAATGCTGAACTTCTCATAATTAACTCAAACCCGAAAGTAGTGCCTGGATTATATATGCAATTTAAGACCTGCCTTGGTTTTGCTTGATTGGGAGTAAGTGTTGGATTTTAATCTCATAAAAGAGATTAAATTTAATGGGTTTATTTGGTCAATTACATGAGAAATTGCACATGTACACTTGGTTGGAAAATCAATTTTTCTCTTACAAAAAAAAAAAATCCAATTTTGAACTTGTCCCACATTGGATAATTACATTGTTTGTTTTTAGTATTTCAATAGGAGCTTATTTATACTCCTTAGAATTAGTAGAGAGGAGTATGGGGATTCGATATTGCGCAACATGCGCGCACGCATGTGTGTGGCGCAATGAGGCGCTTTAGAGGCGCACTTTGCTCGCACTTCGCGTGGCTCGCGATGAGCAGCTTTGATTTTGGTGCGTTGATGATCGTTGATAACCATTGATGAGATCAACGGTCGCGATTCGATCGGGTGTGATCAAGAGGCACAATTCAAAGTTAACAGTCACCAACTGGTTGCAGATTCTCGCCCAAGGCTCTATTGTATCTTGGGAACGAATTTTCCTGTAACCCAACGGCAAACTCAGTAAAACTGAGTGGGGACAAATAACGTACTAAAGATAGTGTCTTCAGACGCGCCTCAGAGCTTCTCCAGTGACTTCATCTTTCCCAACAATTTTAGAACGTTATTATGCAATGGAGGTAGAAGCAAGCATGACTTCGATCAAGATGATGAACCAAGATCTTGTTCGACTAGACCAGTTCGATGGAGCAAATTTCAGCCGATGGCAAGACAAAATGATCTTCTTTCTGACCATACTGAAACTATACTATTTGTTGAATCCGAATCTGCAATCACTTCCTAAACCCACTAACAAAGACTCTGAGAAACTAAAGAAGGAAAGAGCAAAACGGGAAGATGGCTCACTTCTGTGCCAAGGACACATACTGAATGCCTTATCAGACCAGCTCTACAACTTCTACAAGGAACTTACATCTCCAAAAGAAATCTAGAAGGCCCTGGAATTTAAATACAATGTGCAAGAAGCAGATACGAATAAGTATCTTATTGCAGAATACTTTGACTTCACCATGAACGACCATAAACCTATACTGGAGTAAGTTCATTAACTACAGGTGATAGTCAATAAAATTCGATCCCTTAACATCATCATTCCTGAATCTTTCTGAGTGGGAGCAATCATTGCCAAACTTCCACCCTCTTGGAAGGATTATAGGAAGAAGCTTCTGCACAAGGCTGAAGAACCTACCTTGGAGCAAATTCAGCAACACCTTCATATTGAAGAAGAGTCTCGAATTAGAGACAGTTGGGATAAGACCCTGACCGGTATGCTGAACTCTAAGGTAAATTTTGTGAAAAACGGATCGAAGAAGACTAACCCTGCATTACAACTAAAGAATAGGATGAGAACTTCAAAAAGAGCAACAATAAGAAAGGATCCTGCTATGTTTGTGGAAAGAAGGGCATTATGCCCGAGTCTACTGACATCGGAAAGGCGGAACCAAGTCTGCAAACATGGTAGAAGACAATCTCATGGCCATGATTACTGAAGTTAACATGGCAGAATCATCTTCTGGATGGTGGTTTGATTCAAACGCCACAGTCCATGTTTGTAAGGACAAGTCCTTATTCAAGACATATGAAGAAGTGACTGATGGTCAGGAGGTACAGATGGGAAACGAAACATGTGCCAAAGTTGTTGGAAGAGGCAGCGTAGAGTTGAACTTCACCTCTGGAAAGACACTGACTCTCCTAAATGTTCACCATGTTCCTGACATTAGAAAGATCTTGGTCTCAGTAAATCTTGTTTGTAAGAGGGGATTCAAAGTTGTCTTTGAATCCGACAAACTAATCATATCCAAGAATGGGATGTTTGTTGGAAAGGGATATAATTGTAATGGTATGTTCAAATTAAGTATTAATGAAGGAAAAGTTAATGCTTATATTGTTGATTCTTTCTCTTTATGGCATGATAGAATAGCACACTTGAATTTTAAATCCATAAAGAACATGAGCAAACTATGTATAATTGCTTACAGTAATGAATCAACTAAAAATGTGAAATATGTGTAAAATCTAAAATGGCTAAGAAACATTTCCCTTGTGTTGAGAGAAATTCTCAACTTCTAGAACTAATCCATTCTGACATCTGTGAACTCAATGGTGTATTAACTAGAGGAGGCAAGAGATACTTCATAACATTTATAGATGACTTTTTTATGTACACCTATGTCTATCTTATGAGAACTAAGGATGAAGCATTTGACATGTTTAAACTATATAAGACTGAAGTTGAAAATCAACTAGAAAAAAAAAATAAAATCCGTAGAAGTGATAGGGGTGCTGAATACTTTAAGGAAAATAGAACACTTATAAAAATGATAAACTTCATGTTGTTAAAAGCTAATGCACCCTAAAACTTGTGGGGGGAAGCACTCCTAACAGCCTGCCATTTACATAACAGAATTGTTTCTAGAGTTAATAACAAATGCCCATATGAATTATGGACATGAAGAAAACCTAATTTAGCATATCTAAAAGTGTGGGGGTGCTTAGCATATTGTAGATTTCCAGATCCTAAAAAAACCAAATTAGGACTCAAAGCTAAGAAAATTATGTTTGTTGGATATGCAGAACATAGCAATGCCTATAAGCTTCTAGACATAGAGTCCAACATAATAATTGAAACTAGAGATGTTGAATTCTTTGAAAATAAATTGTTCTGAACCTGCAGAAAATGAATCCATAGAAAATGACAAAGAAACTCAGATCTCAATACATGTTGATAATAATAAGACTGAAAGAAGAAATGATACAACTATAACACCTACAATAGGACTTAGAAGAAGTCAAAGACAAAGAACAGAGAAACACTTAGGTTCAGATTTTATTTCTACTCAATCAATTGTATTTTTGGTTGAGGCTGATAAAGAGAAGATTTTAAATAAAATACCCATTGTCCTAAACATTGAAAATGATCCAAAAACCTATAGTGAGGCCATGACCTCTAGAGATGCTACCTTTTGGAAAAAAAAAACTATAAATGATGAAATGGAATCAATAATGTCAAATAACACATGGTACTAGTAGATCTGCCTCCAGGATCAAAACCAATAAAATGTAAATGAGTGTTTAGATGAAAATACAATACTGATGGAACTGTGCAAACTTTTAAGACTAGATTGGTAGCCAAAGGATTTAGTCAAAATGAAGGGATTGATTACTTTGACACCTATGCACCAGTGGCTAGAACAACTTCTATTAGAACACTTATAGCATTAGCATCCATTTATCACTTATTTGTTCACCAAATGAATGTTAAAACTGTTTTCTTAAATGGTGATTTAAATGAAGAGGTTTACATGGAACAACTAAAAGGATTTGTTCTTCCTAGAAATAAGAAAAAAGTTTATAAACTGGTTAAATCAATATATGGATTAAAACAAGCACCTAAACAGTGGCATGAGAAATTTGATTCTTGCATTCTAGCTTTTGGTTTTAAATATAATAGTGCTGATAGATGCATCTACTCAAAGTTCACCGAAAATTATGGAGTAATTGTATCTTTATGTGGTTGATATGCTTATTGTGGGTACAAATATGGTTGGCATAAATGAAACTAAAAACTACTTATCCTCTATTTTCAATATGAAAGATTTATGAGAAGTAGATACCATCTTGAGAATAAAAGTTAAAACGCATAGTAGGGGCTATGCACTAAGCCAATCACATTATATTGAGAAAATACTTAAGAAATTTAAGCATTTAGGTTTTAAAGAATATAGCACGCCATATGATTCTAGTATAAAGCTAGTAGAAAACACTGGTAGAGCAATTGCACGACTTGAGTATGCTAGTGCAGTAGGGAGCTTGATGTATGCTATGCTTTGTACCAGACCTGATATTGCATTTGCAGTAAATAAACTCAGTTGGTTTACAAGTAATCCCGGTGCAGAGCACTGGAAGGCAATTGCGAAAGTTCTTGGGTATCTCAAGAGAACCTTGGAACTTGGCTTGTTTTATTGTGATTATCCAGTTGTACTAGAAGGGTACACTGATGCAAGTTGGATTACCGGTAATGGAGATAACAAGTCCCCATCTGGATGGATTTTTGTCCTTGGTGGGGGTGCGATCTCTTGGACATCCAAGAGACAAACTTGTATATCTCACTCGACCATGGAATCCGGATTCATATCCTTAGCGGCTGCTAGAAAAGAAACTGAATGGATTAGGAATTTATTATTGGATATAAAACTTTGGCCTAGTCCTGTGCCTCCAATTTCCATTTACTGTGATAGTGAGGCAACTCTGTCAAGGGCCTATAGTGGTACTTACAATGGTAAGTCCAGACATATAAGTCTGAGGCATGAATTTGTTAGGCAACCGATTCAAGATGGAGTCATCACTATAACCTATGTGAGGTCAAGTAAAAACTTGACTGATCCTCTTGCCAAGGGTTTATCCAGAGAATTGGTAAGAATGACAATCAAAGAGATGGGATTAAAATCATTTACTTAGTCACCTGTAATGGTAACCCAACCTGAACTGAAAAGCCATCAGTATTGGATTTAATGGGTAACAACAAGTTACAACAATGTGACTGTTAGCATTGACATTGAGAGGTTGTCCATTATGATGAGAGGTTGAGATAAACTCTTAATGAAGTTCTGAAATGTGTCAAATAACGGAGCACATAATGGAACTTCACCTATGTGAACATAGAAGTGGTGCCGCTTCTCATGAGGGTTTGGGTTTGCTCTCAGGATTGTTCATGAAACCAGGAAAGAAGCACATGGCCATAACAGTGCTAAGAAAAATTTGAAACTCTTGCAGAGACTGAACATTTTTATGTGTATAGGTGTATCCGGTCTGTCTTGAGAGTAGTTGGTTTAAGGTCTTACCACCAATAACTTTGACAAAGCTCTGAGATAACTATACTAACAAGAGGTTTAAGTTGATAAACACCTTTTGTATGCATAACTGTGTCATAGTAATTTTGATTGAGAGAGAACTATGTAATTGATCAATCAATGTGGGGGATTGTTGGATTTTAATCTCATAAGAGATTAAATCCAATGGGTTTGATTGGTCAATTACATGAGAAATTGCACCAACACACTTGGTTGGAAAATCAGTTTTTCTCTTATAAAAAAAAAAAACCCAATTTTGAACTTGTCCCACATTGGATAATTACAATGTTTGTTTTCAGTATTTCAATAGGAGCTGATTTACACTCCTTGGAATTAGTAGAGGAGAGTATGGGGATTCGATACCGCGCAACGCGTGCGCACGCGTGTGTGTGGCGCAATGAGGTGCACTTTGCTTGCACTTCGCGTGGCTCGAGATGGGTGGCTCTGATTTTGGTGCGTTGATCACCGTTGATCACCGTTGATGAGATCAATGGTCACGATTCGATCGGGTGTGATCGAGATGCACAATTCAAAGTTAACAGTCACCAACTGTTAACAACTTTTTAAACAGTCACAATCGTTGAAATTGTGACTGTTCAAGGTGCCTTCTCTAAACCAGCACCTACCTTTTCCTTATACCTCTTCACAAATTATTTAAGGAGCATGAATCAGACTCCAAAACACACAATTTCGAAATTCATTATCTCTCTCTCTCTCTGTCCGGTCTGCTACAGTCTCACAGAAGGTTTCTTTGGAGACTCTTCAACTTTGCTGGTTGCAGATTCTCGCCCAAGGCTCTGTTGTATCCTGAGAACGTATTTGCCTGTAACTCAACAGCAAAATTAGTAAAACTGAGTGGGGGCAAATAACTTTCTAAAGATAGTGTCTTTAGACGCGCCTCAGAGCTTCTCCTCCAAAGTTACAGTGACCCCATCTTCCCCAACTGTAAGCTTGGAAAATTGAATGATATGTGGTTTCAATTCATTCAATATCAGAGAAGATGAAACTAGGAGGAAGGTTGTCTTGGGCTTGTTTGGTTGTAGCAAAATGAAATTTACATTGCTGTAAATGCATGGGAGTGCAAATGGGCTGACCGTAAGTTCTGGTTTATTATTGTTTCAGTTTTGACTTGGTTTTGTTTGTTTGACGATAGCTGTGTTTGTGAGGCTCTGTTTGGGAATAGTGGGAATGCTCCTTCACTGCATTCTACATCATATATCTACTTTGGTTCAGTTTTGCAAGTGTTCCATAAAAATGCATTTATGCATTGAAAATGACATCAAACACAAATTTCAAGGTATGTTTACAATCAAAATTGATATTAAAGTTTGTGTCAAAAATGAACTCTAGTATTGGGATTATATATTCCCTATTCCCTCATTAATAAAAGTACTTCTTATATATCATAGTTATTTTCAATGAGTATGATGAATGTATAATATTAGAGATATGTCCAATTCTTTTTATTTTCTAGATTTTTATATTTTATTTATTTTTAAAATTTTTATTTAATTATAATATCATTGATTGTCCCATTTGATCCAAATGGTTGAATTGTTTATCCACCACTATGAGAGAAGAAATTAAAATGGTTTTATTTTCAAGTAACTTTTCAAAATATTAATTTTTGTATTATTAGAACTAAGGCTGAAAAATTAATTAATATAATTTAATGATGAGAAGCAAACATACCTTAAATATAGGATTTAATGAGATAATGAGAGTTAAATGGAACTTAACGAGAGAGAATAGGATAGTGGTTTCATTTTTTGTTGGTTTTAAATTGTATTTCCAATTCCATCATTAATTAATATATTTATAATTTATCATTCTTTTCTAATATGATGAATATATAATACTAAAAATGTGCCCTAAGTTTTCTACAAAATTTCTTAATTTATTCTCAGTATTTTTTTGCATTTTATCTTTTTTTAATTTTTATTATTTGGACATCATGGAATAGACCATTTGATCCAAAAGGATCCATATGTTCCAGAGCTAAGGGGTAGAGAGCCCAAGCCGTTACGTCGACTCAAGTCATGTGTTTCCTCGTCTACACATATCACTTCCATATGGTTGGTTAGTTGACCACATGTAGTTTCCTGGGTTGAAGCCCATCGATCACACGTCTACTCCTCAACTCAGCCATGTGTCCACTCCTTATTGGGATGCAGATTAAGGCTGCATCTCTTGAACTCACTTCGGAGAATGAGGTGACTACTAACTTGGTTCAACTATCGAGATGACAAGCGCTTGTTTAAGAGCCCGTTTGACGCATCTTTTTGGGAAGATCTTCTAGTAGTTCTAACAGTCAAAAGACACATTGAGCTTTTGCATGAAGATCTAAACAGCCCAAAACACGTTTGGCAGATGCACGTCTTTTCGTGTGTCTTTCTGCATGAGAATAAAATAAAAAAGACGCAAGAAGCTTCATTTGGAGCTTTCCAAAATCAGCCCAAAATTTTGGCGTTTTGTCTTTTGGCGGCTAGATCTTCCGCGTGCCAAACAGAAATGGATCGAAAATCGGTCTTCCCGACTTGTAAACAGCCAAAAAACTGCTCGAAAAGATGCACCAAACACAGCCTAAGTCAACAAGCTCAAGGTAGATGAAGTTGACGTTGTAGAGGTTAAGCTTTCAGGAAACCAAGGTCTGGGCTCAAGGTCCTTCCTCTTATCATAGGGTTGCCTTACATTTGGCTCAAGTAAGAAAAGAACCAATCAATGCTCCTTGAGACATGCTCATAATCCATGAGATATATGTGACATGCTCAATTAGAGTAGTGTGTGTTTTGTTCCTTGGTTGTTTCGAGATAGATGCTTATCAAAACATTGTAATGTCATCACCAAATCAACATTTAATCATCATGGTGATCTGTACGCATAGATACTCACAAAAGCTTGCCTTGATTTATATGCACGTGTATCATTGGGGGAATATTCATTTTAACATTTCCCCCAACAGTTAAGCATTTATTCATTGTTCTGTTGATGTGGCGTTTATTGTACCTGAAGACAAATCAAGTACAAATGTTTAGTTAGTAAACAAAAGCTCTACCAAACACATACTTAGACTCTCAAAGTGTAAGTAAGCTCTGCATTTACGAGGATAACCTCATGACCAGCTTCAAGTTCCCTCTAGATGATTCGGTGGTTTGGCTATTGTCTTTCCATAGCCCATAGGGTACTCTCAGTCCAATTAGTCTTAAACTCTTTTAGATACTTGGTATGTATTGTTTCTATAGGTCATCTCCACAAAATTCCTTTCAATTTTAGGATCTGTTTGGTTGCAGGAATAGGGGTTTAGAATCGGAATCCGATTGTAACTGTTTGGTTGGGTGGAATTGAAACCCTATTTTCATTCCTAGTGGAATGACATTCCCCATATGAGGAAATGGCCATTTCCTCCCCCTCCCCTAGGAATGAAAATCCATTCCATCCATTCTGATTCTGATTTCAAACTGAACCAAACAAGTGAAGGGAATAGGTCATTCCAATTCTGATTTCAAACTGAACGTACGGCCTAGAAGTTGTCCTCCAAGGAGAAGGCTACCTTTAATTAATAACTTGGCCAACTTACATGTTCGGGTCATGCATGGTTTATACGTCGGAGGCCAAGCTAGTGGAAAAAAGCCTAGATAAGCCTAACTCGATTAATAGGTAGTCAAGTGACCCAAGTTGCAGATCAAACCATGTCTAAAGTCGAATTAAGCTATAAGAGGAGGCCAAGAAGAAGAGGCTTAAACTCTTCCACAGACTATCCTGATCAAGTTTCCATTGATTCCATCATATAGTCACTAGCTAGAGGTTTTGGCTTTAGGATTGATGTAGCTACAAGCTAGCTAGCTGAGCGCTCTCAATTAATAAGGGATAGATATGATGCACTCCACTCTTTCTATGGTAGACACTAGACAGTTGCTTGCATTCAACTTCACAGTCACCATGGGGGCAAGCTGGTAAGATTGGCAAAGGTTGATGTGGAAGCTATCATCAACACCATGAAAGGGAACGGGCTTTCAAATTAAAGAAGTCTGTCTAGGTGCCTGCGTCGATACCATTAACAAGTGCAACACCCTTGTTAGTAGGATCTCTCTCTCTCTCGCATGGTAAGTGTTGGGCCTTCTTAATTGGGAGATTTGATTTGGATTTAATTGTAGATTACGTGGGCCACCACCTTATCTTACGTACCTACTTAATGTGGGCCATGTGTTGGGCCTTCTTTTTGAGGAGTTCAGTTGGGTGGTGAAGAAAAATACCATCATGAAAACTTTTGGATATGCCAGTGATGAAAACTTCCAAATCTAACCCAAAGTTATGGCTAGCTAGGCAGGCCTTGTAGTTCAAGACTGATAGCTGGGTCAAGCACAGCGCCAGCCTAAATTCTTAATAACCTATGCTGGGCAATACAGTTTCTTTGCTATCTTATGTAGTGTCTTACGCTCTGTTTAGTTTAAAATTCTTAACAACTTTCTGGACATTTGATAAAATTTACTTATTTGATATCAGAAATAGTTTAATAAACTATCAAAAGAATCGAGTGACTAATCAAATGAGAGGTTGATTATAGAGAGCTGCACTTGGTTAAATTAAATAACAATGACAATGGTAAATAATGAAATATTTTGTTATATCCTAAGAACAAGTCATTTTTTTTATTTACCTTTTTAGGTGGAAGGGGGATGATATGAAAAGTATATGCTTTCATTGTTTCACAAAGCTCTCAAGTATCAGCTAGAATCCATGTAATACCACTACCACATTTATGTTAGCAAAGAAGCCCAGGATCATTAAGACCCCGTAGCTGGCAGCCAGGATTATTAAACAATTTCAAATGTAAATATGGAATGGATCGAAACTTTGAATTCATTTCAAGCTAAATCTTAAAGCCCATCTGGCAGATCAAATGAAACGATTTCATTGTGTTTTAATTTCCTTTGCATTCAGTATTCAACTTTTCTTAAAATACGCCCAGAAATAAAACCATCAAGCTAGTATTGGATTGTTTTTAATGCTACACAAAACTAAACTCAAACAAAATATTTCATTGAATGGTTCTCCAGATTAATTAGTATGAAGTGTTCTCAAAAAACCATTCAACCTAGAAGTTTAAGAAATTAAATGAAGTCCTTGAATAGATTTTATTCTCTGACATGCCCCCTCACACAAAAGCCCATTGGGCTTGAAGCATGGACAGCACAGGCCCACTCAAACCTTGTGCTGAAACTTAATTAATTATAATGGGATGAGAAGAATCAAACACTAGACCATTTGGTCAAAGTGGCTTTGATACTATCTCAAACAACCATTCAACCTAAAAGCTTAAGTTGTAAAGTGAAGTTGTTGAATAAGTTTTATTCTCTAATAAGTGTCAGTCATTTATAAGTTTTGTAATAGAATAAAAAGAATATAATGTACACTAGCCACAAAAGTTCCAATAAGCCTTGTACTTTGTGGTTCTCAAGGAACTATTCAACCTAAAAATATAAGTTGTTAGTTGAGGTCTCTTAATACATTTTTTTTGTTATTCTATAAAATGTCCCCTCATGTAAAAGCTCACCACGCTTCAAAAGTGGATAAATACAGCCTCAATCATACATTGTTCTTAAATTTAATTAATTATAATGGAGGCAACAAGGATTAAACATTAGACCATTTGATCAAATATATATTGCCTCTAATACTATACCAAAGAACCATTTAACCTAAAAGCTTAATTTGTTAGACAAAGTCTTTGAATAATTTTTCTTTTTATTCTCTAACAGTGGTGCATGAAGAAAAAATTAAACTAAGTCTATGTTAGCTATGTTTGGTTAAAATTCTGCACCAGAGAATCACTATTAGTATTTAGAGAACGAGTTTTTGTCAAAAATGATGATTTTTCGAAATTAAATTTTCTACCCCAAGAAAATCAATTCTCATAATGGGTTTTAAACCCAAAAAAAAAATTAAAGAATTAGTTCCATCAATTTTTAAGCATCCAAATTCAAAATGATTATTGGAATTACAAAATAAATTTATCAAAAAAACTCTTTTGGCCTTGTCGTTAAGTGCTTACAAAGGCCGCGTGGCCAGCATGTCTTGGCAAGAGGTGAAGAAGGCACCAATGTCAACAATTTCCCACTGGACACGAGACTGAACACACGCAACGCAACCAAGATTTTGGTTTGTTGAGACGAGACGCTTGAGCAACTTGTCTTGTGGGGTTGGTCTTTTGACTCCGCCAACAGCTCAAAATAAAGAGAATGATGTCTAATATAACAGTATCTCAACACTTGTTTCAACGCTACAAGTTAAGACAAGTTGGTTCATGTTATACGAGGATGCACGGTATATATGGCTTTGAAGAAGCTCCAGTGGATAGATTTTCTCAATGGTCTAAACCCTAGTTAGAGATTAATATGACTAACCCAAGCAAGTGAGAAAAAAAAAATGAAAAGAACTAAAGAAGTCTATTCTCTTATGTCAAGTTAGAGACTTAGAGCAATTCCTACACACAAGCAATTTTTTTCCATTTTTCCTCAAAGGGAGGAGAAAATGCACAGAGCTTTCTTTACAATTATATACACCTTTCTCTCTCCCAGAAGAGAAAATCCTTTTTCCTACACTCAATTTAGCAATTTTTTACCCAAAGGCACATAGTTTTCTTTACAATTTCCGGGGGTCTAAATTCTCTATGATCGGAATTATTTTTGTGCCTATTTTTTCAAAAACACCACAATACAAAAGCAATTTTTTTCCACAGAGATCGAAATTTTTTTCCTTGTCACATGCATTAGCCCCATATAATTCCTCAAAAGGAAATTATATATATTCATGTTTCACATGAGTGATGATTAATTATTACTGATTTAATAAGAAGACTTTTGTTGATCAGAAAGATGACCTCTACCTATTACCTCGATCTAAAATCAAGAAACGAAGAAATTTTGAAGCTTCTTCCCCTGGTTTTTGAGCTAATGAGTGATAAACATTTTAGCTAGGGTTTTCGCATGCATGATAGTATTTCAATCTAACTTTTCCTCTCAAAGAGAATTTTTTTTTCTTTTTCCGGATAGAGAGAGAGGTTTCGAAACAAATTATCAACTTTTGTATAAATACTATTTGTGGGATTTTCTATCTCATTTTATAGGGACTACCGTTGAGCTTGGATTTCCTCCTGGCACTCAACTCACAGTGCTTAACCAACTTAGTGGTGGCTCAGTTGGTAAGTAAAATGGGTAGTGGTTTCGAGCATCTCTATTGGTTTTCTGCCATCACACCTTTGAGAAGAGTTATTAATTATTGTTGAAAAAGTATTGTATTATACCATGAGAAAAAAAGAAATTGAGCTTGAATCTGCTACCCACTAGGACGCTAAGCACCCATAATGTGATGTGCGGCTGTGAGGTGGATCGGGGAGGAAATCCAAACTTGCTATCATCATCCAAGTGGGACCGTTATGCATGTGATGTGCGGCTGTGGTGTATTGTGATAGCAGATTTGGACTCTAATTAAAAAATTACCCTATGATGGATGTTACAATCAAACAAATTTAGCTTAAAGTGACAGCATGTTTGGTTGATGGAAAATAAGAGAAAAAGAAAGTTGAGGAAGTTCTTAAAGAATTTCACAAAGTGGGTTAAGATCTTTTAATTCCTCGACTTTTACTTTCTTATTTTTTACTTTTAGCCAATAGAGCAATGAGATTATATATTACATAAAGTCATCACTCACAAAGATATTAAGACATCTAATAAAAAATCCATTTTTCATGGTTAAATTGATTAGCATATTGAATAATTTGTCAGCACACCACTTTAGTCATCCATTTAATAATTATTTTGCAAATTGTCAAGCCAAATGAGTGAAAAAAAAAAAAAAAAAACTGATATTTAGTAAAGGTAGGCCTTCAATACATCCACAAACTGATATTTGTCACACACCACTTTACCTCATTCTATTGTTAGTTAGTCTATTATCTCAACGTGAAACATCCAAGACAAACAGCTCATAACAAGGATATGATTTTTGTTCCTAATATTGACAATGACATTTTCATATAAAGAAAATTCGGTGTTTGAGAAATTTTGAGCTAGAAACGTGGAAAATAAGAAATAAAATGTAAAACAAAGAACATAATATATATAATGTGGCTTGGCGAATGGCGATTTTAATTTGTTACTTAGGGCGCCCATATATAGAAGATGTTTCAAAATTCAACTCTCAATTCAACAGATATAACCCAACAAACAGCTCACTAGTTTATATCATCAGACAATTATCATCAACCAATTAACCTATCAAGGCAAGAAATTTAATTATTTTTAAAATAATCTAATCTAAAGATATAAATATATTTTTACCTTGTGGTCTTAATGCACGTTGAGATGCGCATATGTGGGGCGTTTGTGGGGCGCCCCCTGTGGTTCTCAGATGTGATCTCCTGTTTATCATCCATTGGCTCTAAAATTTAGATATTAAAATGAAAATAAACCATGCATTATAGTTTTATATGTAAATTGTCTTCTTCTCAAGAAAATAGTTGATAACTAATTAAATAAAGAGTAGATATAGTAATACATGAGTCCTGTTTTTCCAATTCGTTCTATTTAAAATCATATCTACTGTTAAATTATCATATATAGGAATAATATATATATATATATATAAGAGAGAGAGAGAGAGAGAGAGTTGAACTGCCAAGTTTTGAACTTTAGTGATGATGATAATATGACAAAATTAAAATTGTTGGGGATTGATGGAAAAGTTTTGTCTTTTCTTTTATTATTTTCTTTTTTTTTATTTGGCTATATATTCAAGTAATATTTTGCATATCCATGCTTTCCTATATGAAAAGTTCACATTCTATTGAATCCTATTATTTCTGTTTTGTGGATAATTGAGTCTTATTATTGACTCTAGAGTTATCACCCACCTTAAATCTGTACTATTAATTAAAATTCAAATCAGTTCCTTTCACCAGTCACAACATGCAAGTAAACAAATACAGCACAAGGAATAAACACACACCACTGAGGTGTAATGCCTTGTTTTCATTTGTCAATACCGACCTTTTCTTTTGCTTAAAACTACTGATCAGGTTGGTTTAGACGGAACTGGCTAGAATTCGAATTGGTCTGAGTCTCCAGTCACCATCTCCAAAAAGGCTTAGGTAATGGTGGATCCAGGACCCAATCAAGGCAGAGACTTCTATAAGGCGCTAGTTTCTCTCAGGCCACTCACCATGTAGACGTGGGTTTCCCTGTTCACTCTGTATATTTAATATATCATCTTGTCACGTAATTCAATTCACTTTGCTGGTTTCGTTTCGTTTCAATTAATCGAATTCGAAGCAGAATTAATATTTAATTATCAGGTAGCAATTAAACCAGACTCGGAATACAAAATCAATTAATGAAGACCAACCTCGACCACAGTTGTTGTGATTTCATTGCTTGTATATGTGTTATAATAATATTCTTAATTTATTGGCTTCACCTCCATGGTTTGGAATTTGGATAAGCGAGGACACAGTTGACGCGGCGCATGAGCCGCAGGGTGCTGCGCCCTGCAGCGGCCAGCGAGTAAGGTTGCTGTAGCTTCATGCTCACGCAGCAATCATTGGCAGGGTGGAGACAGCTTTGATGCATGGCAGCTTTCTTCCTTGCTTCTAGTTCTAGCAAGCAATTCAACAGCTCGGCTTTCGAGGTTTTGGCCTGTTAGCTCGGTCGTCCTATGAAGGCCGGACTAGGTCCGGGACTCCCGGCTCAAGGAATCAAGTATCATCAACTTTTCTGCTTTCCTGGGTTGGGGGGTCAATGGTGCCAGCTGTCTGATGATTAAGACCATTTACAGTAGTTGGTGTTTCAACTGTGTAAGAGGAGATTTCGAGCTAGCTATAAACAAGATACAAGAGCTAGGACGCACTGGGAGGGGACCTTTTGGCTAGGCAGGCTTTCCTCTGACCTTGGATTTGGATTATTGGATTTGGCCACAAAATAGCCCAACCCCACCTAAGCTAAGCTGAGCTTGTGTTGAGATCTGCTTGTTCATGACATGTAATCAATATGATTAATTAAAATCTAACTAATTTCCTGCCTATGCTTTCAAGTCAGAAAGCTCTTGATTTAATTGCATATACCTCACCTCTACTTTATTTCATCCAAATATATCAATCTTTAACTTTTTTCTTTCTCTCTCCTTTTCCACTGTCCTTTGATTTGAATATATCTATAAAAAAATATACTTATTAATTAGGAGTCTTCATAAATGGAGACTTATTCGAAACCTCTTTGATAAAACAGCAGCATGGTTATCTTAACTTTAACTACCAAGTTTATTATTACTACTCGAAAGTGTTATCTTTTGTACTCAAATATTCTTATTGGTTTTCCCTTTGATTTTTTTTTTTTTTTTTGGATTTTCGCTTTGATAAAGACCTTGATCTCACCCACTTGGCATATATGTCTTTGATTAAGACTGAAGGCACTAATGTCATGTCGGTACAAATTAACACGGCATATATAATTCCCATTTTACATGAGGTATCTTGAAACAGATGGTCGGTGATGAATTGGATGAATTTGACAATATTGTTTGTATTAGACCTCCAATAGAGACATTTTTTATTAATCCATATGGATATAATCCATAGATACTTGGTTGATTGTGATTTGCCTTCCATCATATCTGTTTGTTACCTAGTACTTCTAATAGTTCATCATCTACCGATGACCAAGATGGTCATTGGTCATCCCTCCAAACATATGGATGTGTGTAATCAAACTCGTAGAACTGTAAGATGTTCATGATTGAACCATTGGAACTATCAATTGATAGTTATGGGTGGCCACGAGTTTAGTTTTTCATGAGTTATTCGTGCTTGGTTTGTGAAACACTTAATTAGGCTTGGTTTAAATCAAGTTTGAATCGAGCTCTAGTTCAATATATAGACTCATTTGGTAATCAAGCCGAACTTAAGCCCATTAAAACTTGGCTCATAAAGCTCATGAATCTAATCAAGCTCATATGTACGTACATATGTACATACATTATACATATAAAAAATAATAAATATAAAAATATAATACATATGAAAAATAATATATAATATTTTTTTATATATAATAATAACTAGTTTTTATAGTTTTTAATTTTTTATGTCAAATAAAAAATAAGTGCTTATACGTATATTTTTTCTATTTGTATAAAATGTTTGACTCATAGTCAAGCTCAAGTCGAGCCGAAATCAAACTTATGAGCTTTTGATTCAAGCTAAGTTCGAGCTCTATCTCAAACTCGAGCTTCATAGTTTATTGGCGAGCCAAGTTCAAATAGCTAGATATTTGGCTCAACTTGACTTGAATCACCCCTATTGATAGTCATTGGCCGATGATCCAATAGTTGAGATGGTCATTTGGCACCCCTCCAAATGTAATTAAACCTACATAATTGTAGGTTTTTCGTGGTAGGGTCAGTGGACCTTACATGCACCCTGTTCTAACCACACCCTTAATCCCCAATAATGTATAATATGTAATATGTAATACCAATAAGAAAAGGAGAAGATTGTTTTCATTGTTTTAACTACTTGTAGTGAGGACTTCGGATGAATTCCTGACTTCATTCGGGTTGGGGGTTACCAGTATGGAGGACGGGTTAATCCTGTTGTGCAGCCCCAAAAGGCCAAAAATGCACATTTTATTATGTTTTCTTCAACCAAATGATTTTCCATATTGTTAGAACTTTAGATCTTTTCTTCCTGTTTTTTTTTCTTTTTTTTTTTTTTTTTTTTTGATGCATATTCTTCCTTCCTATTTAGGTGCCATAGTTGAGTTCAAGTTTGCAAAGAAGATAAGGGGCCATTATCCACTTTTTGTTCAGGTCATTTGGGGCTTACCATGGTGGAATGTGGATTTGATATTTGGATATGGACCTAACCTTTGGTAGTTTTGACACGAAGCAGGTGCCCTTAGACTAGAGCTTGCATTTTTCCTAAAAAATTTTAAATCGGAGAAAGTGGAAATTAAAAGAAACTATTTTTCTACAATGTATAACCTAATGCCATGGCCCATATCATTTGTTTTCTTCCAAGGAAAAAAAAACGTTTGTAGGAGATAGAAAGGAACAATTAAATTAGAGATTTAAGTTTGAGAGGAACAAATGTTTCAAAATAAAAATCACTTTCATTAGTATTAAGAGCCTATTGTGTTTTTTGGATTTTGAGAGGGAGTAAAGTTTGGTTAATGGAATTTTGGTTGACATTGATTAGTATACCCTTTTTTTTCAGATTTATATAGGGTCTATGGAAAATATCACTTATCCGAATAAGTGATACTCATCTCTTAGGTAGATAAATTACTTTTCCACATAAGAGAAGTTACCAATATTTGTATAGAACAAAATTACCGTTTTTAATAATAACTTTTTTATGACTAAAAGGGCCATTGTCTTGTTTATCCAATAAATAAAGAACATGGTCAAACAAGTAAATAATTTCTCAAAAAATGAACAAAGCCTAACAACTCTGAATCTCCTGCCTACAAAAACAACACACTACCTTCATGAATTGAAAATAATTTCCCTTATATAATACTATGTAGGAGGATGAGAGGATGAGATATTTTTCATGTGTGACTGAGATATTATGTGAATATACGTTGGTAAAGTTTGTATGGACAGCAGATCCGTACTCGAAACGAACAAGCTATTACAATGTGTGCAAATGACCTGGTTGAAAGATGCCAAGTTGCTGGGGCCCAGGCCTCAACATTGCCGGGTCCCGCACCCCAGACCACATAAAATGGGTTCAATCTCTCTGCTCCATTGAAAATGAACCTTAAAGCCTGTAAAAGGAAACGTCAGAGCTCCATTGAAAATTGCAAAGCCTGGAATGACGATATTGTGTCGCAGTCATGCACTATCCAAACAAAAACATTTGATCCGAGGACCAAATCCACATAATGTCACAATTACGCCATCTAACCCTACAATTCCTCGTTATTACACCCACCTAACCCCATTTCTCCACAAAAAGTAGGAAACTCTGAGAAGCAAATTCCATTCCCACGGTCAGGATTGCCTACTATCACTAGATCCCCAAATGTGTCCCCAACCCAGGAAAAGGTCAAACTGGAGCAACCCATATCAGAATGAGCTAAAGTGCCGTAATTCATGTATCATGGTTAATGGAAAGCCGTGAGCTTTAAGAAATGAAGAAAGCTCAAAGCTGTTCTGCTTCTGGTTTTGGCTCTTTTGGAGAGAGAGAGAGAGAGAGAGAGAAGGAGATGGGCAGTAGAAGAAGAAAGAACCGGGAACCGCACTCAAACGCCTTTCATGTTGACGCCATCTGACAACGAACAATCAAAGTTTACTCAGTACGAATCGATATATTAAGATTCCACGATACCCAACCAAAGTCCTTCAATCAATCAACAGAAACAGCTTCTCTCTCCCTAGTCCCCACTATAAAAATCCCACCAGCCCCCCCTCCCCCACTTCCAATTTCCATTAACCAAAGAAGCCTAGCTATGGAAGAAGAATTCCAAGAGTCTGAAGTGTTCTGGCCCGACCTCCATCACCGCCGGGGGGACGATGCTCGGAGAGCCGTCGACCACGATGACGATGATGGCAGTTATGTTAATTCGAGGCAGCGGCTACGGAGGAAGAAGGTCAAGAACACGAGCAGCTCCGTTCCGGCCACCATACCGGAGACTATGGCCGCTGGGCGTGCTTGGTTACATTTTCAGGATTCGGACGATGGCGATGATGACTACTTTGGCGATGGCGAGATGGTGCCGCCCCACTTGTTGGTAGCTCGGAGGCTTGACGGGAAGATGGCCTTCTCTGTTTGCACCGGCAATGGCAGGACCCTCAAGGGTCGTGATTTGAGACAAGTTCGAAACTCCATACTTCGATTGACAGGGTTCCTCGAATCATGACACCAGAATAAGAAAAAAAAAAAAAAGCAAAAGAAAAAAAATCCCATTTTTTTCTGTCTCTCTCTTTCTTTCGCTTTCTACCATCTCTGATTCATTGCAAGTTTGTAACAGGAAAAAGAAGACTAAATAAAGTTTATTTTTCTAATAATTCGTTTCTTGCCTTTTAATTCTGAGTTTTGGTTTCTCGTAAGCTAAGTCTAGCCATGGAAGCAGCATCTGAAATTTTCTTACAGAGGCTCTTGCTTTCTTGGTCCTTCTGATGCCCAACAGTTTCACTGATCAGCATTTGCTCGAGATTCTTCAAAGAACTAATATAAAGTATTACATGTGATCTTCTGGGTGTTTCTGAATTTCTCACTGTAAACTCTGTAAGAAAAAAAAAAAGGATTGGATTTAGATCATTAAATTAATGGGCTTGATCAAGACAATCCATTTTATAAGTTAATTGCTTTGGATCAAGTTATTTAATCCTTCAAAAGTGGGCTCTTGTTGATGAAGCATGATGAGAACAACTCTTCTTAATTTAGGCACGTGAACTTGTTTGTCTGAATCTGAATCTGCAAGGAGGAGCAGCTATCTTTGGACTTTGATTGATTAGCTGTATCATCCATCATTGGCCCACTACAAATCATAGTGGACACGTGGAGGCCAAACTCCCTAATTGATGATGGGTCGGTCTCAGTCATCTTGAAAAGAACCCCAACCCAAATAATCAGATAAGAGAAGAGAATATGAGAATCCTATGAATTATGATCTTTTAATCCTGAAATCATTTTTTCCTTTTTTTTTTTTTTTGGATCCATTTTGAGAATTCCTTGAGTTTGGTCAGTTATGAGAAAAAGGTTCATGCATTCTACATTCAGTGGTGTCCACTGCGTCATTGCTAATTTGCTATCATTTGCTTTTTTATTCAATTAATCTGGTTTCATGGGTCCAAACCGAACCATATTAATTGGGTAGGCAATGATTCCTCAAATTCAGACCATTTAGCTATTTTCCTTGTCATTTACACCAAAATAAATTAAAAAGAGGAAATTAAAGCAAAATTTTTATGCAAAAGAGGTGGAAATAATAATTGAAATTTTTTTATCCGAAAAAACTTCAACCCATTTCACAGAAAAACAAGTTCAGTCATATAAAAACATCAAATCGATGAGAAAAAACCAAAGAAAATAAAAGGGAACAGAAAAACAGTTTATATAGCTCAAAGAAGAGAACAAAAAACTTGATTCAAGTACAAGATATGCTCATAATCATGTGCAATTAGCAAAGTCTCCAACATGGTATGTCGGGCAATCGGGTAGCCGGGTTTCAATTTCCATCAATGCATACACTATTTTACTCATTTCTTTTTTAGATTTTCTGGGCTACCCACCCAGCTGGAAAGGTGGCCCAAAATTTCATTTTTTTTTTCTGGTAAGTTGGGCCAAATTCGATTTGCAAAATGGGTCCATCTTGAGATAGAAAATTATGGGTCTCACGTTCCTCATAGAATTTTTATTATTTATGTTATTTCTGAAAAGGGGGTCTATCAATATTTATTGAATGTATGACAGAATGAAGTTGATGGGGGAACTCAATACTCCAAAGAAGTGAACAGGACAAGCTCTATCCATCATTGAATAGATATTTCTGATACCCCATAACAGAATGGAGAGAGAGAAGCCAACTGAGCTCCTCTTTGGCTGGATATATGAATTATGTATGATTCCATTGTCCTCTCCAACTGGGCAATGGAGGCCAGGCTGGGTTAGAGTATATAAGTGAAGAAAGGACAGTGCCCTTCTCCTGTGTCCTGTGTGGCTTTCATTTGCTTGTTCTGGTTCTCAGTTTTAATGGTGTGAGGTGGGTATTGGCCGGTGAAGTGGTGATTAAAGCAAGTACTGGTAATTCCACAGATTTTGAATTCTGTGGGCTGCCAAATGACCCCACAGAGAACAACGGTTTGTATGGGCTTGTGTTGATCAGTTGTTTTGGACAGAGGAGAGATTTGGAATCTTGTTTATTCAATTCTCTTTTTGAAGGTGGAAGCAGAGGTGGGGCCCCAACATGGGCCCACATGTTTCTCTCACGTCACCTCTTTGCCCTGTAGATAAACTTCATGCCAATCATCTCCATGCCACATGTGATAAACTCCATTGTTTCAGAGAGAGATCATCAGAATGCAACGTTGCCTCTGTGGAAACCACTATCTACATGGCTAAAGCTAATTGGCTGGGAAATTGGAAAAGCTCAGAAATCATTTTTATTGTTTGATTTTTGGTGCATAATTCGGTACTGGGTTATGTGGACAAGAGAAAGAGCCAAATTCATGATCTCGTGACAGATCAGAGAAACACGTTCTCTGAATAGGCCACTTGTAAAATTTGGGTCCATTTGGAGGTTCCCACGTCATCCAAAACCTTGTCAATCAGTCATTTTAGTGAGATGGTTCGTGAGGCTGGCTAGGTCCAGTTGATACGGTCAATCTGGTTTATTCGGATCACCTGGCAATGTTTCCCTTGCAGCCAAAAATATAAATGAATAAAGAAAGAAAATAAAGAAAAGGAAAGAGAAGTAAAAAAGGAAAGCTCACCCATTATCAACGTTTTAAAAAACGATTCAGAAACGGAATCGTTCTGGACATCGGTTTCTAGGTTAACGGTTTAACTGTCCGGTTTGAATAGACGGTCTATTCTGACAGTAAAATTAAAAATAATTAAAAATTAGTCTAAAACTGTTGAACGGGCCGATGGTTCAACTGCCCAAATCAATGGTTTATTGACTTTTTCAAAGGTTTTTAACCAGATTCTAGATTTTGGATAAAACGGAACTGGTTGCCTAGACAATTCCCAGGCCGAACGGTCCAACTGTCCGGATCAACAGTGGTTCGAAAACGTTGCCTATTATGGGTAATGTTTAGAAACCAAAATCTAAATTATTTCACTTGTATTGATGCAGATGAAACTATAACAGTTTCTTAGGTTTTTTTTTTTCTAATTTGGGGTTCTAGATTCGTGCTAAAAGTGAAAACATAAATAATCTAAATTATTAATATACAATACATTTTAAAAAAACTAATAAAATAATAAAAATTACGAAAAAGAAAAGTGTCCAAATTTCCATTTCAGAACTAATGTCCAAAATTTCTGAGATTTAAAACCATGGAGAAAGATGTTATACATATTTCATAAAAGTCCATTTCAGATTTACACTTCAGAGGTGAACCTCGTAGATTTATAAAATTATAAGAAGGAAAGATCTTGGTGTATCCACTGCACCGTGCAGAGAAAGACGGGTTGGTTGAATACCATTACACCTTGTAAATGTGAAAGTATATTTTGTAAAACTTGAGCCAATGAAAAATGAAAAGTAAGCAAACCGGAAGGTTGGTGAGATCTGGATTTAACATCCAACCAATATTAGTGAATGTGCCTGTTGAACTCTTGTAATAAGAATCCTAGGTATTTAACCCCACTAAGTGGTAGGGATGTCAATGGATAGGGTTTAGTGGAAAACCCGCTTGACTAGTCCCTATTGGATTAGGGTTGGGTTAATCGGGTCTTGGGTCAATTTCAGGTTGAGATGAATCAACCCAACTAATGGCATTGCAGTATGGAACATTTGCATGTACAACACTATGGGATGGGTTGGGTTGGGTAGGTAAGCCATCATTGTTTACTCAGATTGGATTGGGTTAGGTTTGAATTGCATTGAATCAAATTGAACTAGACCTATTCATGGGCCAGACTTGGGCTTGACTTTTGCCAAACTTTGAATGAATCAACCTGAAACCTATGCCCAAAATAGTGTAAAACCAAGCCAATAGCCTGGCCCGTGAAGAGGTCTACTCAAATCCTCTCTTCCAGTAAGCTCTGAATGAGCCATATATCTGTTTTTATTCCTTGCTAAAATAGCCATTTCCCTCTTTAGTCTTTCCATTATCCTTCTACACTCATTTGGACACTTTGGAATAAATTTTGGAAACTTTGGAGTTTGAGGAGAATTTTTCATTAAATTTAAATTATTTTATTAATACTTTATATTGTTTTGTATTATACATTTTAGCTTCTCATTTTAGTGGCTATATCCAAAACCCAAATTCCACCAACATTCAAAATTATAACTTTGATTTTTTTTTTTTTTTGCAAAAAACAAACAAGCATGAATCAAGCAATTTAAATAGAAACCAAAGGGTAACAAAAGAAATAAATGTTCACCCACTGAAATACTCGCTCGTGGATTGATCAGTAGCTTGTTCTAGGATATCAGAGCTGAGTCAGCTGATGTTGAGAACTTGAAATCATCTAAATCCATAGCCAATCAACTTCATTTTATTTTCCTCGAAAGAGAATTTGAAGTTTTTGAGTAACTAACCTTCCATCACAATTCAACTCAAAGGGGTAAGCCAGAAAGTGACATCTGCCTTACTACTATGTAATTAAAAATCAAAGAATAATAATTAAAAAACAGTTGAAACTAATTCAAACATTAAAGGAAATACTATTTAAGACATTAAGTGTCAACAACGATCAACCTTATCTTAGAAATTAGATAGTTGATATTTGGAATAATAAGACACTTTGTCAAACGTTTGCAAATATTTTAACACCCACAGACTAGCTGGGATACCCAAAGTAGAATGGTTATAACATAATTTTATGTTAATTTTCTTGGATTGATTGCAATAGGTTCAAAATATCTCAATATATTATCGATTTTCAAGATGACCAATATCTTAAACACTGTCAGGTTCGTGATTTCCTTAGTTTTAAGCACTAATAGATGATATGAGATGTGAGATGTCCACTGATAAATTGTCAAACAAAAAAAGTTAAAAAAAAAAAAGAATTTTACGTAAATTTTGTATATCAAGAATATCATATTATGAACAATTTGATTGACTTATTGCTGAGTCCTTCGGAAGAAATGTCATTAAGTAGGTTGTTGTACCTTTGATGGCTGAATGGCATATTGGGTTGATTAATATAAAACCCTAAATGTTTTATTGTATGACTATTTTATCTAATAAAGGACAAGTTAACAGTTATTCATTCAGCCACTTCAGTAATTATCAGACTGCCTTAGCCCAACACCCCATCTGGGCTGTTGATAGACTTTGCATATTGGAAACCTTGACAAATTCAAGTGATGATTGTTAGGTCTGCAACTTTGTTGATGTACAAGTCTGCTGAAATTTATTTATTTATGCTATAATGTCAAGCAATCAGAGTTTGACATTGAAATCATCTAAACAAGAATTTAAAAAAGGAATAAGGAAATAAGGATAGTGAGTTATGAATCTAGAAGAAGAAGAAGAAACAAATGAAGATAAATCATTGTCAAGGTGATCAGGTTTACCAACTGAAGAAAATTTATAGAGTTCTGTGTTAGTGAGTAAAGTCATCTTGTTTTTTGTTGATCTTGTGAAGTAGTTCAAGGGATTAAGGAAACCAACCTTCCCCATGTTTTAGCTTCTACCAAGAAAGAAGATTACAAACAGGGGGATTAGGAGATGTAGATAAGGAGCCTCTCTGAACCTTCCGTAGAATAATCCTTATGAGAGAGAGAGAGAGAGAGAGAGATGGACTAATTTTCTAAGAGCAGCAGCCCAAAACAAACTTCTGATGAAACGAACTTAAACGCTTCAAACATTGACTTCATGCTGGGGGTTTCTTTTCGATGTAGAATAACGTCATGGACGAGGTCAGCTTGGTGGGCTTGGGAGTTCGGGGTTTGCAGGGTAAATTAGGTGGGCTGCTTTGGGCCCACAAATTTATCGAGCTTTAGATGGAATTCCTGGTCCTGCAATGCATGGACAGTAGTCGTGATTATAGTTACATAATCTTTCATTAGAAAAAAAAAAAAAAAAAGCTACATAATCCACACTTAGCTTTTGATGATAGATATTAGAGTCTAGAAACATTGCAATATCCATGGAGTAGGTTAGGGCTGCAAATGGATACAATCGAATCGGATATAGGTAAATCCAAATTTGATTCATCTATACTTCCAATTTAAATCAGACATTGCCCATAGATTTATATCAGATGCGAATCGAATTTGGATTGTAATTGGATATTGTATAAGTAAATAAAATTAAAAATGCTTGAAATATTACACTTTATTAATAAAAATGCTTGACTCTCTGACACTTTAGTAAAATCACAACATTCAAACTATCTTTGAATATATATTATAAACAGATCGAATTTGGATCACCTTAGTGCCATTGAATTCAAATTTGATTTCAGATAATTCAATACCTTTTGCAGTCATAAAGTAGGTTGATGCTTTATAGCTTCTTTTTTCTTTTTTTCTTTTTTTCTTTTTTTGGACTTGAAGGTAGTAGATGCAACTAGTACTAACAAAAGGATGCAGAGTGTGCTTTGTATTTATTTATGATTCTTAACTTATAGCATGGTTCTTAATTGGAATTGCTACAAAGTGATCTGTTCATGGGCAGGGTAGCCCGATGGGCCGGCCTCATCTAAGTTGGGCTTGGATAGGATTTCAGGCCTATAGGCTTAGGCTTACGTCTAAAACATTGGACGCAACCTTTTTACGGGTCGGTGTTGGGCTTTCTCAGAAAAGCCTAGCTTGAGCCCGACTTGATAATGTATTATATAATAAAATATATTTTATATAATAATTTATATATATAGTATTTTTTTTCTTTATTATTCTTCTCTGTTTTCAAGTAATAGTGAAAGCTTTCATTATTTTTTTAGGTTTTGAGGTCTTTTAATATAAATAAAATAGTTTTTAATTGAATAACAAAAGAAAAAATTCTAAATTTCTAGCCAGGCTCAGGCTCAAGACCTAGGCCCAATGATCAAGTTGGGCTCGGGCTTGGGCTCGGGCTTGAACATATTTTGTTAATGTAAAGGCAAAGTCCAACCCATGAATAGGTCTAGCTATAAATTACATTGTTCCTTACCTGTGATTTATATTTATTTATGATTTAAAATCATTCAGAAACTCTTGAAGGAGGGAACATGGGAGTGACTCCAATATGTGATAAAATGAAAGAAGTAGACTAAGATGGCTTAAGCATGTGTTGAGGAAGACCATCATTGTTGCAAAAACCATAAGGAAAACAAACTCGAATGGCACCCAGAAAGAAAGTAAAACAGACATAAAGAGAAGCAAATATAAAGAACACAAAGATTTACATGGTTCGGCTTATAGCCTATGTCCACTGGCGAAGGAGGAATAGAAATTCAGTATGTAGTCAACAGCGGATAAGAAATACAAAGTTGTGCACTCACAACCTCACCCTGAACACCAAATACACCCAATGCCTCACTCTTCTCTCGTAAAACAAAGACTAAGTATGCAAGAGAGAAAACCCTTGAAATACACAACTCTTCGTATTCAGTTCAGACCTATAAGCTGAATATGGATCGGGTCCATACCACTACTGGGGCTACGCCCCCACACCCCTAAAGGTGATTTGTGGTGGGAACCAAGCCCTGCACTTCCACCACAAATCACTATGAAATTTTGCCTTCAGGTTTTTCTCAAATTAATTTGGAGTGGGTTCATGAAGTAGGTTGCCACAAAGAATTCAAGGCACAAACATAAAAATCATAATCCGTGTAAAAAGTAGTTTCTTACAAATTTAATGAGTCAGAAAAGCTGAAGATAGATGAAAAATGGCTTGGATTGAATTAGTGAGAATTGATTTAAAGGTCTATGGTTTAACAATGGATATGATATTGAATAGTGAATACAACACAATAGTGGAATAGTCAACCCCATATTGGGTATAGACAAGGTTCAAAATTTGAAAATGTATTAGTAGGTCACTGATATGCAAAAGACAGGTGTTTTGGGGTTTTGACACATTTCAAGAGGTTGGCACCTATAACCTACCCCTGCCTATTTTTGCAAAAAAAAAATGATGTGTGATGTTCAAAGTACTGATACACCTCTTCCAAAGTATCAGAGGATATATTTGAACCTTGGGTTTAGATAATGATGATACAACAAAATTTATAAACGTTTCTCTCATTTTATTTATTTCCTTTTGGTTTCTTTGTTCCTTGCTCTTTTCTTTCTTTCCAAGGGAAGCAATCCACAATCAACCCTTGCTTTCATCGTAGAAGAAATTGTGATGGGCTTTCTCATTCATGCCTCTCTATTTTCTAGTGAACTGAGATGGTTAGATGGAATGATGGGTATGGTCTACCATAGGGGTGAGCAAATGTGTAGGTTTTACCCAAAACCGAATGTATTCAACCTCAAACCAACCTTGAACCAACCCTACCCGATCTATTACAGGTAGGGTCTGGTTCCAAGACTATTCCAAGTTCTGGGGGTTTATCCTATTCAAACCAACCCAATGAACCGGCCTTGGTGGAACCAATATTGTTGGAACTAGCCTTGGAATTGAATTTTCCTTGAAATAAATCCTAAAATACTTTTGAGGATGTGAAGATTTGAACCTAATCGCTCATGGTTACAAAGGCTATGGTCTCACTTAACCATTGAGTTACATAAGTGATTTGATCATTTATTTTCATTTTAAGATTTGAACTAAGAATGAACTTGTACTAAGTACGGGACCATTAATTTGAAATATTTCAATTCTTTAAATTATTTATATTAGACATTTAGGTTAGGCTTTTTATTTGATTTAAGAGACTTATCATGTTTTATCTAGAGAATGACCCCATATTAAGGGGCAACTACAGTATCATTTAATTTGAAATTTACTATTTAACTATAAAAATTAAATTAAAAAAAAAAAGGTAACATGGGTCTTACATCTTTGTAATTGACAATCTATTCTGACCTACTTTGTTTGAAAATCACTATTAATTTATGTTGTTTTTTATTGGTATTCACTATTTATTTGATAAATTTATTTTTAAAAGCTAAATTAGTTTATGCTTAAAAAAAAGTTAAATCTAGTTTGCAATTAATAAACTATTTCATTTAAAAGAATGAAGCTCACACCATTTGTATAAGTTGTTTAGTCACTTTTATGAATTTCATTTATTTTTATTTTTATCCTTTTAACATTTTGAATATTTTTAAGTTAAATTACTTGTTTAATCGTTACTTTTGAAATGGTTGTGTTTGAATAAAATTCAGTTACTACCATAACATTTGTGAATGGATAGATTTTTTAAGAGTGAGAGTTTAACCTCTTCTAAGATTCTCTCTCTTAAAATTTTACAATGCCACATGTAGGGTGGGGGTTGTTGCCGGAAGACCTTCCTAATATATATATATATATATTAAAAGATGGTTCAAAACTAATCATTATAATTTATTATACACACACATACATATATATAAAATAGATGTGTATAATAAATTATAGTGATTAGTTTTGAACCATCTTTTAATATATTATGATAATCTACATATAAATTACTTATTACTCAATTTAATCAATAAAGATGATATAAGTTCTAAACTATGTAAGTATGTATTGTATTTATTGAAAATCAAATTTTTAAATAATGTATTTTATGTTCTTTCTTGAAGGGGGAGAGTAAAGAAAGAGCAAGTTCCATGGGTAATCCTAGAACCAACCTCAGAACTGCCAAGGCTAGAACTGACCCTGGAACCAACCTCTACAAGGTAGGTTCCAATTCCAAAAACCTGAAACCAATCCCTACAGGGTAGGTTCCAGGTTCTCCCATGGAACTGAATCAAACCGATGACCCATGCTCACCCCTAGTCTGACATACAAGCTGTGGGAAGTGTTGATTTTTAAGATGAGCTTAGAACAAACTACTTCCGTAAAGCCAATTTGTACTGGGGTGAGGATGCAGGAAACGTAAAGTTCAGCCTAATCACATGAGTTGCAATCTTCTTTTTTAGGGGGTGAGGGGAGGGTTTAGACAGAAAAAGGAGCTTATAACGCAGGACAACCCAACCCCTTGAAATCATGAAAGCAATGATGGCAACCTCACTTGGGAAGTGATTTTCTTGAGTTGGCTTGGTTACATTTATGTTCTAAGCTATTAACAAAGTCAGCAGCCTGATTGACTTCTCCAAAGATATAAAAAGCTATATATTTTTAGCTTCACATGAAATTTTCTATCAGATCCAAGGGTTACCGGGGGGGAAGCACAAAGCCCCAATTATTCAAAAGTGTTTCCGAAACACTTTTTTATTTTTTTTGTTCAATTCTGTTTTCTACAGCCCAAGGCTCAAAAGTAGGAGTGCCGATTGGACTGGATTTGGTCCAATCTGGTTGAGTCCAATGTGAGTTCATTACAAATAGACCAGGTCTAATCCAATCCAATTAATATTTTGGACCGGTCCAATTCAATATCTGGACCATCCAGTCTGTTCAAATTCATTTTAATTTAGATTGGTTTCAACCCAAACCTGGTCCATTGACACCTATATTCTTATCTTATATCAATGGACCAGATATTGGCTTAATCCAACCTAATCCAATATAAATTTATTACAAACGGACCAGGTCTACTCCAATCTAAAATATTTTGAACTGGATTGGTCCAATCCAATGTCTTGTTGGTCCGTCCAAATTTGATTTTGGACTGTCCAAAGCCGGTCCATTGACACCCTTATTCAAAAGCAGAAGCTTACTCAAACTGATTTCAATGCTTTGTTAACTCTGATACTAAATTCTAGTTTTATCTTGGCTGGTCTAGTGGTTTTTAATAGGCAAAAGAGCTTTTATCTTGAAGCTTACCACCATATTCTTGTCATAAGCAGTAAAGCATGATTCCTCAAGAACATTAGAGCCCTACCTATTCAGTCAAAACAAAGCCTGTTAAAGAAATGCTTCGGTTTTCATTGGCTTCCCTGAGAAAAAGGGAGATCAATGCTTGTCTAGCTTATAATTCATGACATTAGAGGGAACAACTTGAAGTTTGTTGTAGTAGAAGCCTTAGGCTGTTGTTGGTGACTGTTGATAATGGAAATGGCATTGGCTTTGTCTTTTGTGTACATGCAAGCATATGCACTTGTAATCACTAACCAGTGGGCAGACACTACATGAACCTTATGAAGAATGCCAGATCAGTATATGCTAGAGCTTTCGTCCATGGACTGGTTCAATCAATTTCCCTCTCAATGCTTTGTTCACCATGAGACTCAGCTTCTACTCTCTTCTCAGATAGCAAGTCTCTAGTAGGAATTTTTCCACACAGCCACTCAGAAGACAATGCTTTGTTAATTTGTTTAGGGCCTTGTATTCAATGTCCTATTGCATCCATTCCTTTGACAAATTTGGATCCTTCATTTGAAACTTGAAGGAAGTAATTAATATCCCACCATAAGGATGTTGAAACTAGAAGCCAAAAATGAAGATAATCCAATAAAGCAACCCCAGAAATGTGAGAATGTTTAAGCATAAAATTTTCTTCTGTAATCCTTGGTAGCTTAATATGATATCTATTGATATAATACAGAATGAGCAAGAATGAACTTTCATGACCAGAGGTACATGTGAGCAGAGACTGAAGGCAAAACCTTCTTCCCTCTGCTCAAATTGCACCTCCGGCTCTGTTCAACATACGTATAAGAAAGGAGGAGAGCTTCTTTGCTCTCTTCATTCTATGATATCACATTTTCTTATAAAATCATTAGAAAAATTAACGTATACATTCCATAGACCACGTAGCTCTGGAAACCCCATTTCCAGCCATGGTTTTGCAGGGCCACTGAAGTGTATGACAGCAGCAGCTTCCAACGTTTTCCAAGCTATTCTAAGTGGTTGCTGACCCAATCCGGCCATGTGCCATGAAGGATCAATTGGATGAACATGACCCTCGAAAGCAAGTAATGCGGGTGGAAGCGCTCCAGGACACCAAAGTGTAAAGTCAGAATTGAGATTCTGTTGCAGTGAAACCATATGGTTAGTACAATAGAGAATGATGTAATATACATGCTATACAATTTCAACTAAATCTAATTCAAATGACTGCTAAGGCTTCAGAAACAAGAACATATTATTAATCAAAAGAACAGGAAGCACTTACAAGTTCAAGCCAATAATGGTATTTCTTTGTGATGCTGGTTCTCCTCCATGCTTGTAGATCAAAAACATTCATTCCATATAACCATGAACAATCATCATATTCGAACTCTGATGATACTAATGAATTTGAGAAATTCAAGTAATCCCCATATTTTCTTCCAGGGAGACATTTATTTCTCTCACTTTCTCCTTGTCCTCTTCCTGAGTTAACAACTGCACCAATGACTTTCCCATTGAGATCCAATTCCCATAGAGTTGACAAGTCATGTTGTACTACTACATCGTCATCCAAGAATACTATTTTGTTAAGATCTGGAAATAGCTGGAGACCAAGAAAATTAACGATCAATCAAACACTGGTTACAAATTCACATAATAATCATCTGCTCAGTTTACCAAATGCAGAAAACCATTACCTCGGGGAGATAAATCCTAAGATGATTTAAGAGGGAGAGGCTGCTAGGACTCAAGGCATCCAATCTTCTGCTCAAGTCTCCCTCCTCAAAATCATCAAGTTTTCGTTCTTGGAGACTGTTATAGTAGTAATGATGCCAAGTTGAACGATGAATCTCCAACATCTCCTTCACTCCAACATTAACTTGATGAGGCCAATCAACCTGATGTAATCCCTTGACCTCCATCACAGCTGGAGCTACAGAATTAAGTGCAAACCATGCATGCATGGATGCACAAGTCTTCTTGTCAGTGAGTAAGTGAAACACCATTTTTTCTGGATAAGCAGAGTTTTTCAGGGCAGAAGAGATCACAACAGAGGCAGCCAGAATGTTGTCAGTTAGGAGAGCAAGATGAAAGTATGAGGGATCAGCAAGACGAGACACTGACTCTGGTGGTGGCAATGGAGCTCGAGCCAAATAATTAATAGAGTACTCTTCAGCCAGCCTTAGAGATAGGCAATGCATGCTTTTTGGGATCCCATATGAAGCAAAATGCCTGTAAACCAGTTCCTCATGTCTTGCTAATTGGACCTTGTGCTCCATTTTCATTAGCTGCAATGTAACAAGAAGAAGGTTGGTTTCTGATTTAAGAGGATTATTAAGTTATGACTAGAACCATGCCATGCTAAGCTGCCACATTTGATCTAAGCAAATTTACCAAGAGAGATTATTACAGTCTATGTGTATGTTGAAACACCAAACCTAACAAATAGTACAGAAGTTTCAATAAATATGGTCGCCCTATTAAATTCTTTTGAATGGATAAATTACCCAGAGAAATTGCATTGTTTGAGATAGTCTGGTTCTGTCCAATTTATTTATTTATACCCACACCTTCTGAATAATGTTAAAACTATAAAATAACCTTTGGATATGGGATGGTTAAGAGAACAGTTTTCTGTCCATCTAGTAACCACAATTAACAACAAAGAGGCAAGGAAGCAAGTAAATTAACTATTAGCCAACTTAAATACACTAAGCTCTGAAGCCAAGTATTATATCCATATTGTCTAAAAAATCCAGGTGAGCCCCATTTGTCCAAATTCTTATTAAAGCCATCCTAATTTAATCCACTTATAATTGGACCCAATATGAATCCACCCCATACATATCCGATCCAATAAAGTTGAAGCATATAGAGTTGTATCTACATAAAATTAATTTGCATCTTTAGTAAAGTTGGATTAATGCTGTATGCTTACTAAAGAGAAATAGGTTCAAGTCTCATAGAAGCTATGTAAGTCATTTTATTTTGGACTACGATCAGATTGAGTTGGATATGCCTAGATCCAAAATTGATCCCTTAATATTTGGATTAGAATCAAATCTTATTTGTTGGATTCACATCACACTTTGGAGTCTTGGATAGAATCCAGATGTTGAATCTATATTATATCTATAGGAGGGAATAATCCACATCAACGGTGTCCTATGCTTGCCATGAACCCCTAGAAATTCCCCTTTGTTCTTCTTTTGCATTTTTGAAATATATAAATAACTATAAGATATTGGGAACTCAATTGTCATTAATTGCAAAATGGATTCAATTTCCATTAATCTAAACATCTATTTATTATCCCTTTATTCAATTTAGTATTAAATACTCTATTTATTATATTAGAAAATTTGTTTAATATAAGAAACTAAATCATAACCATTATCCATGCCTTATCCCAACCATATGGGGTCAGCTACATGAATCATGTTTCACCAATCCATTCTATATAATAATATAAGAAACTAAATACAAAAATTAATATAAGCTTATATGCCTAATAATATTAAAACTAAATAAATCAGTTAATTTGGCTAGCTAATTCCTAACCAAAATATTATATATTATATTAGAAAATATTAATTTAAATTATTAATTCCTTCCAAATTTAACTTTATATTAATATTCTGTGCATTTGATTAGAAAGTTAACTTAATAATAAATAAATATAACATTTAAGAAAAAATAAAAAAAAAGGTTCATAAATATCTCTAATTAGCATAACATTAATCTATAATGTATATAAAAATGATTGGGTCCATGTTATCAATTCAACTATTTTGGCCCTTAGTGGGTCAATAATTCAACTATATAGGTCCATGACATAAAATACATCTTGAAAACAATTTGTGCTTTAGAATGGTTATTCTTATCATTTTGAATGGGCGATTAAGTCATTTTACTTTTTATCATCAACCCTGTTTACAGGTCAACGAAAAGTACCGGAACCTAGAAGCTTGAGAGGGTCTTTATCACAGAACAAAATTTGAGGGGTTAAGTTTCACCACCAGGGGTGATCATGGGTTGGGCCGGGCTTGGTTCTAGACATATGGCTTTTAGGTATAAAATATTAAATATATATAATATTATATAATATGTATATAAAATTTTTATACATTATATAGGGTTCATTTGGTTTGAAGTTGGAATTAAAATCAGAATTCGAATTCGAATGGTCTATTCCTCCTGTCTGGTTCAAACCGAGATAGGAATCGAAATCAATTGGAATGAATTTTCATTATCAAGGGAGGGGAGGGAATGGCCATTAGAAAAATGTCATTTCACCAGAAACGGGAAAACGGTTGGACCAATTCTAGATGGTAAATCCCAACGATGAGTCAGCTTAATTGGGATTTTGGTCTAATTGGGTTAAGGTGAATCCATACTAATCCATCTAACCTGTTGTCATTGCAGCATTGTGATATTTGTAGTGGTCGGTTCAAAGTTTCAATGGATGCTCTTCATTGGGGCAGGATGAGGTTTAGGTTATCCCTACTTTTGTTATCACTAGTAATTAAGCATGTGCATTGCATGTGAGAGTTTTTTTCTTCATATTAATTAATTGAAATTTAGATACATTATAGTTAAGATAGAAATTGAAAATTAAAAAAAAGTAAGAACATGATTAAAAATAAACTTAAATGCTTATAATAAATGTGTACATGTATTGCACGTGGAAATTTTAAATTATAATAACATTTTTTGTTGTTATTATTATTATTACTCATTTCCACGTGCAATATATTTTTGACAAAATTCTGCACTTTTTCATTTTTTTTGAGTTCCATCTTTTTTAAAATATTTATTATTCAATTATGACATCATGAGTTTCTTTAAAAAGTTGGACCATTGGCTCACCATCTAAATAAGAAAATAGTTTTGCTTTCAGATTAATTTTAAATTTTATATTTCATCTACATTATATAAATAATTTCTATATACCATACCTAATCTTTGTTTGACATAATTAATATATAATTTTTTATATCTTCTTTTAATTACTTATACTTTTTTATTTTTTTTAATTTATTATTTAGTTATCGTATCATAGATTAGTTCATTTGACCCAAACCATTAATCTACCAGACTACCACCCAAAAAGAAAAATAGTTTGATTTCTATATTGATATTAAATTTTGTATTATATTTTCATCATTGATAAAATTATTTCTTATTTATAATACTTATTTTTGTTTAATATAATGAATGTATAGCATTAGATATGTGCCTAATATTTTTTTTTATAAATACATAACATTAAATATGTGCCCAAATGTTTCTATATTTTTTTTATTTTTGTGATTCTTTGTATTTTATATTTTTTAAAATTTTATTATTTGACTATAGCATCATTTCATTTCTAGGTTGGTTTTAAATCTGGCATTCCATTTTCATCATTAATAAGAATACTTCTTATATTTTATACTTATTTTTTTTTAGTATAATGAATATAAAACATTAGAGATATGTCCAATTCTTATTGTTTTTATTTGTATTATATTTAACTTATTTTTATTTTTTTATTATTTAATTATGACATTATTTATTAACCCATTTGACCCCATATGGCATAATTTCTTACCCACCAACGAGAGGGAAGAAATTGGTTTTATTTTTAATATTTGTTTTTATGCTATTAAAATTAACATTGTGGATTTAATTAGTAGAATTTAATGATGAGAAAAATATATCTTAAATATAAGATTTAATGAGAGAATACCTTAGATATGAGATTTAATGAGTAAAAATAGGAAAATAGTTTTATTTCCAATTAATTTTAAATTTTACATTCCATTTCTATCTTTGGTAAAACCATTTCTTATTTATCATGCTTATTCTTGTTTAATATGTTGAATATATAATGTTATTTTTATATTTTTTTGCATCTTATCTATTTTTGAATTTTATTATTTAATTGTAACATGGATTGTCCCGTTTGACCTAAAATGATTTAATTTCTTACCACCACTTAAATGAAAACACTTTTTTAAATGTAAATTTTAAAAGTATAAGTTTTTGTGTTATTGAAATTATTAATTTATTAGATATAGATTTAATTAATGGAATTTAATGATGAGAAGCAACAAAAATACTCTACTAAATATGGGGATGTTTGGAACCGTGACCATTTTTCAAAAAAAAAAAACGGTGCCATGTCGGATCCACATAGGTGTTTCAACAAACGCCCATATATTTCATTGTTTGGTTCAGGCGTTTATTGACAAATCAGGCATGCCTTGTAAATCGGGACCCACCGATGCATGAAACGTCAAATTTAGTGTTTCATGCATCGGTGAACCGTTTCCCCCAATAATTAATTGATTGGCGATTACGTGTATTCTATGTGGTGTTTACCTGTCAACATATACATAAAAAACGGTGACGAAAATCACCTTACCAAACAGCATAGTGTTGCTCACTGCCTACGTGGCAGAAACACTCCCAAACAAAATTAAAGTGTTTTTTTGTAAAAAACGGGTCTTGGAAGCATAGGCATTTTTTCTTGAAAATCAATCCCAATAAATACCCACGCTTTAAAACACCATCTATATGATTCAATGAAGATAATGCAAGTTAATAACTTAAATGTTGGACTTTATGAGAAAGAATTGAATGCATTGAAGTTTTAAAATTACCACTTTTCAACTCATTTAATATCAATAACTAATTACCCTATTTGTCCTTTTTTTTATCAATAAATTTAATATAAATTTTATCCTCAAAAAAATTTATTGACGTTACCATCCTATCGGTTTCAAAATGAACGGTATACTTTTTTGTGATTCATGAACCCGACAAAAAGTACCAAAAAACCCGACAAAAGCCAATGAAGTTTAAATATGGTATCAAAACCCTACCCACCTAGGAAAAATTGATAACGATCCAACCAACGTCAGACAGAGTAAGGGCCGTTTGGGAGGGATGAGCGGTTCAGCTAAGTTGGTTCAGCTTCAGGCTTCAGCTGCATTAAAGCATTACAGGTAAAGATGCAGGCTGAGCTGAATTGTGAGGTGCTCCGGAGTCCGGATAAACTATGAGAGGCTCATTTAGCTCTCCGGATTTTTCACCAAACACAGTTATAGCTTAGTGGGAAATGGGAATATCTCTGTCTTCTATGCTTTTTTTCATATAGAGAGATATTTCCAATACAACGCTGCAAGGAACTCTGCGAACGGTGTGAACAGCGTCTTACGAGGATTGAATCCGATCACTGCGCTTCAACCCTCACAAACGGGAAGTGAAAAGTAAAGAAGCAAAAAACAGTACAAAGTGAAAGCATAAAAACACTGACCATAAGCTTGGTTTTGAAGGCAAAACCCTTGATGTCTTGTCTATTGGACGTCACATCCATTACCAGCTCCTTGAACGATCCAGGATCACCCTCTACTCCTGCTCTTCCATCCACTGCCATTGCTTCCATCAACGCTCTTAACAGTTCTTCTCTGAGCTCCTACATCACACAGACACAGCAACACAAGCATCACTTTCACTGTGTCTGTATTAGCATTTAATACGTTACGTCGCAAAGTACTGAATCGTCGCTGTATTCTTGATTTCAATATGGCTATGAACAGTAAATAACTTGCCACGTGTTAAGTTCAAATCTCCCCAAATTTTCTCCAATAACGCCTATTATTAAATTTTGTATTCATATTAAAATCCCAGGAATGCCATCCGTCCACAACCGGTAGTACAACGAGGTCTTGAAAAGGATACAAGTGCATTTTGGTCAGTAGGAAGAATTTACCGGCGATGATTCGCTCCCGCCGAAAAGAGTAGGCCCCAATCTCCACCTTATACACTCTGCTGCAGCTCCTGCTCCGGCTCCGCCAGGGAAAGAGATTAAAGTTAAAAACTAAGAGAAACGTAAATTTTAATAAAATAACAGTGAGGTTAAAAGTTAATTTTTAATTACCGAGGGAAGAACAGAGGGAGGTGGAATCGAGAGTGAGGAAGGCAGTGTGGATGAAGAGAAACGGTGAAATTACCCCCAGAATTAACACGGTGGGTAAAACGGAACGATAAGAAAACCGGCGCCCCGATCCCTTCACCTTCATCACCTCCCACAAACAGCCTCTTGCTCCTTCTCCACTCGAGATCGTCACTCTCTTCATACCCGTCGTCGATATTTGAAATTTCATTTCTACCCCACGCTCTTTCTCTTATCTATTCTCTATCACCTCCAATCCGACGATCCTCCTCCTTCGTGTCCTTCTTTTCCGTCGATCTCTCGCTCAGATTTCCGCTTCCTCTTCTTGTAGAAGAATCTCATTTCCAGTCGAGATCTAGTAGTCCAAGCTCAGTCCTTCGTAGCCTCCTCCCTCCATGGATCCTACGCTCAAAGAGCTTCCGTTTCTCTTCATCAAGATCTTCGATCCTGCGAGTTCAACCAATTCTCACTCAACAGTCGACACTTGAAAGCTGTAAACAGAAGCAAGAATAGGACGAGCTCGGTCCAGCGGAATCGTCCGATTCAAGAATTGAATGAAATCCCAATTCACCGATTGGGCGAATACAAAAGGAGGCTCCTTTTAGTTTCTCCTCTGCAGTCTTCTCCACCAATGCCGCGTTCAGAGCCGCGGCAGCGAAAGGAGGATTAAAGCTTGGCAATTATATATGCTTGCTGGCTGGCTTGATGAAGACTGACATTGCCCTCGGTCTTACCCTAAATGACGAATCTGTCCCTCCTCTTCTAATCTTGTTTTCAGGTCTCTCAAGTCTCACCGACAGTTCCAGAAAGTGACATCTGGAGACTGGCTTTCTACGTCTTTTGGACCGGACCGGAGCATGTTACTTGCTATGGAAATGTCAACTTCGATGTCAATCATAAACTTGACACGTGGCCAACATATAGGGATGATTTGTCGGGGCCCCACATGTGGTCAGACGACACGTGGAAGGATCAAGGAAGAAAGCCTCATGGTTCGAGACTTCGAGGGTTGTGATATCAGAAGAAAACCGTTACTTAGACGGTCAGGTAAACGTCATAATGAGATAAGCAAGCACTAGAGGTAGAGGGAGTGGGAATTTGGTGCTTACGTGGGAGATGGACTTTTGTGGATCCCAACGCCCACCCTGGATTATGATGAGAAGTTTGGCCCATTCGTTTTATGCGGGGGAATGAGGACAGTTTATGGTGGGCCCAATTGGAATGGATCTCAGCCGTACAATGTAATCAAAGGTTCAAATGAGGATTAGTAGAAGTGGGCCTGATTGATTGGACCTTTGGAGCATTGAGCCCAATCTAGAATATTCGCTTAGGACAAAGAATTATCAGCTTGGGCTTGTTTTTTTTTCTTGGTTCATTGAAGCAAGGTGGATGTTTCTTTTTCCTAGACACAAAAGAAGGGGCTTCCCTCCTGTCCAAATTGTAGTGGGAGGATGTCTCAGACTCAGACTCTCAATGGTTACGATAAATCAGTAAAGAAAAAAAAATAAGGGTCCTTTTGGTTTGGGATCGGAATTGAAATTAAAATTTGTCAGACTCTGAATAGAAATGGATTATTCTTATAGTTTATTTGGTTCAAATAGGAATCAGAATAGGAATTGAAGTTAATTGAAATAGGATTTCATTCCCAAGAGAGAAAAGGATGAAGAAATGACCATTTCATCAGAAATGGGAATGAGATTCTAATGCCACCCAACGAAACAGTTTATTCGATTTTGATTCCAAACCTTTATTCTTGGAAACCAAACGGATCCTAGCTATGAAGATTAATAAATACTGTTATGTGAAAATTTATGATATGGGAATGAACTGTAGATATGCAATCGGCCATCCCCCTCCCCCCTCTTGTATGGGTGTGCATTCCTCATTATGATATGGGTCACACCGGGTCCCACAAAATATGTGGCTGAGGTTATTCACTTGTACTATGACAGACCCATTAAGTTTTATATACTTTATTTTTTAATTCAATGCATTAACGAGATTGAGGTGACTCCATATCTGCATGGATCGGATTGAATGTGGATAGAGATATATTTGAATCCAATCCAATAAGAATACTATAAATCTGAATTTGATTTGATATCTTATGGATATGTAAAAGGTAAATTTGAATTTGATTTACTATAAATCAAACCAAAACCCAAATTCATTCAAAGAGACAAATGATATGGTAAATCCATTGCAACATAAATTTTACATCATATAGCCAGACCCTTCCTGTGGATTTACCAATTTGATAAATTATCCATCTTTGGCATCACCCCTTACTACATAAGTTAGGGTTTATGAATTGAGTCTAGATCTGCCTATCATTGAGCATCCCTCACACTAACTTTACAACACGTTGTGGCCTTGTACCTGTAATATCTAGTATTTGTAAATGTTTTAATTGACGGGAAAATATTTCAGATGCATAACTAGATGTATAACTAAACTGTGAGATTGATGTGAAGTACATTCTGTGAGAGCAGATCCGATCTCAGGATTTACCGATTTACATTGCAGCGCTTTATAGGTTTCATAAAAAAAGTTATATTTTTATATCTCATTCAGTTCAATTATATTTAAGGATTTGGATGAGATTCAATCCAATCCATTACCAGCCTTACCTCATAAATTCATGGGTATTCATTATTGATCTAGAATATAGTGCTGGTCCCACATGGATCTCATACATGACACATTTATTGAATTATTGCCATAATGACAATATTCTAGGATATGCGTGGGTATAAGTAACATGCAATAATTACACATTGCCTCAATATTCTCCTTACCAAATAGCCTAATAGTATTAACTGCAATAAAGTTATTTTAGTTCTAAATGTTCATGAAACTTGAAAGTCAAGGAGCATTAATTTAGAAGCACTCATGGAGGTTTTGCAGCTTTTGCCCCCTCAAGGTGGCATGGCATGGCTAGAATGGCCATCATCATGAAATGCTCATGAAACATGATCCCCCCTCCCCAACTTTTTTGTGATTTTCTTAAAACTTACCCTGATTTTTACAAACCACTTTTGCTATGACATGGTTTTAGCCTTGGGCTGAAATCGTGGAATCGCAACCTTTGATATATTGTTGTCGTCATCATGAAATGCTCATGAAACATGATCCCCCCTCCCCAACTTTTTTGTGATTTTCTTAAAACTTACCCTGAATTTTACAAACCACTTTTGCTACGACATGGTTTTAGCCTTGGGCTGAAATCGTGGAATCGCAACCTTTGATATATTGTTGTCGTCCCACCTTGAATCAGATTAAGTGATGTCCCAATGTGCTAATCCGCTGGTTAGTAAGGTCTCCTGTTGATCATAGTGGAGACTTTGGGAGTTAAGGTCAAATCCCGTCTGCATCTGGGTTGGGAGATGGGCTACCCGCCCCATTCTATAAGCCTTGGAGAAAAAAAATGATTAATAATGTCAAAGTGGGGCCATAACAATACATCAAAGACTGTGTGATTCACGTTTTTCACCTAAGGCCAAAACCACATTCTAGCAAGAGTGAACTCCCTCTTGAGAGGAGATGGGATTCCCTGAAAGCAAAAATTCTAGACACACGCTAAAAGCATGGGCATCTAGTCACACGTTGAGATCATCTCCTCATGAATTTGACATACATGTGGTTGGATGTTATGTATACAAAGTTTTTGCTTCCAGGAGATCTAGGCTCCCTCTAGAGACCCTCTTGTGGGGCATTTTCTATTAAAAGGCAAACAATCCCTACAAGATTATCATAACACCCTTCTGTTCATCTCTACCCTTTAACCCAAAATACGATCATTAGCTTGATCTAGAGGCAAAGGCCAAAGTTTAAAACCTATTTTTGTGTGAAAAAAAAAACAAATGAAAAGGTGAAGCATTATGTGTTGTGAAATGATTGAATAACATAAACTAGGGTATGAAATGAAGCAAAATATTTTTATCATCGAAAAAATAGTCAATAAGGTTTATTGGTTTGCTCAGGGTTAATTTTGTCAATAAATAAATAATAATGATACAATAAATCACTTCTATTATAGTTGGTCAGGGATAATTTTGTCAATAATGTATGTATGTATGTATGTATATATGTATATATGTATGTATGTATATATGTATATATGTATGTATGTATATATGTATGTATGTATGTATGTATGTATGTATGTATGTATTCTTTTCACAACCACTTTCTTATAAGAACTTGATTTAAAAATAACCTAAATATTTTAAAACGGTTCATCCATAGGTAGGCATTTGTATTTTGATAATTAGATTTTTCCTTGGTTTAGGTGAGTTTTAAATCAAATTGTGAAAAAACGGAAAATGGAAAAAGAATTCTCCATGCTTTCAAATTCCATCCAATAAAAAGATTTCAAGATGATTACCTCCCTAAAATCTTCAAGCCTACACAAGAAAGGGATTTTAAAATGACTAGCCTTAAGTAAATATTTTAAATCTACTCAAATGTGAGAAATTGTTCTGGCCCACGGACCAGCTTGTGCCTAGCCCTCTTCCCACATTGCTTGGCATGGCACGGCCCAACTGGACTAAATTTATATATATATATATATATATATATATATATATATATATAGAGAGAGAGAGAGAGAGAGAGAGAGAGAGAGAGAGAGAGATTTTCCTTCACAAAAATGGTTAAATTACAAAAAGCCCCTTGTATTATGGGGTCAGTGACAATTATCCCCGTGAACTTTCATTCGCAACAAAAACCCCTGAGCTTTCGCTTTGCAACAAATACCCCTTATAGTAAAGTTCTGCCAATTAATTTTGAAAAAGAATCTCATTCAACTATTTAACATTTTTTAAATCCTCAAATTATCTTTTTCTTTTTTATATAAATGAGTTATGATTCAATTAGTTTTCTAAACATAATATCATAGTTCTCTCAATTGTTTCAATAAAATCCATGCAAATTTCTAGTTGGATTCAATATTCAGATGAAATGGTAGAGGTTTCTTTTCTGATAGAAATAAATTTGAGGTTTTGTTTGATTTTTTTTTTTTGATTTATTGAAGAAAGGAGTGGAAAACAAAAATTTAAAGAAACTTGTTTGTCAATGTCAAGAGATGATTTTTGTTATTTTAGCTGATTTGATTGGGAGAAAATGGAGGTATTTTTGGGTTAATTAGGGTTTAAGAGAGAAGATTGAATAAAATAAAATAAAATTTGTAAGTGGGTACTTTGGTAATTTAGCATATTCCGTCATCTAACTTAATGGCCAAAGGGTACTTGTGGCAAAGTAAAAATTTAGAAGGTCTTTGTCACAAATGAAAGTTCAGGCCAGTACTCCTGCACTTCCGTGCTGTTTCAGCACAACAAAAGAAACGGGTCATGTAGGATACACAAAAGATTGAATTCCCTTTCCAGTTTCCACCCAGTCCAATGAAGCCTTAATTGATTTGGTTCCCTTGGATGCACATGATTTTTCTCGGTGCAATATTGCCAGCCAAAACATGTTTTGGAATTAATAAACCAAAACGTTTTTCTTTCCCTTTTTTTTTTGGTATTGAGGCAAGTTTTGATGGCTCAAATCATAAAAACCTATGGCTCAGTTTGAAAAGAGTACAAATGCAAATATGTACAGTTTAAATACATATATAATAATACAAAGTATAAGATTTTGCACTCTACATATTTGCATTTGTACTCCTTCCAAACTCAGCCTATACTAAATTTTGGAGGTCTTCAAGACCGTCTTATCATTTTTCTTTCCCTTCTTTTGATCCTCAATGTGCTTTTGGATTTGTAGGGATTTTGATTTAAATTCCACTTATGCCTCAGATCTCAGGATCTCAGGAATTGAATGACTACTCGCCCACTTATCTTTCCAAATTCCATGAAGATTCAAAACTCCAAAGCTAAAAGCCTGTGTTCCCCAAAATTCAAGCCCACCACATGGGGATTTTGAGTTACGGATATTTGGATTAACTTCCGCTTCTTCCTCAAATCACGGGCTTTGAAATGACTACTACCCATATGTATGTTCCCCAAATTCAAATCCACTACAAAATAGACTCCAAATTTGTAGAACAATTTTACATTCTGCTGGATTATTAACTGTCGAGAGGCAATCATGCCAACAAGTTTCCAATTGCAGTAATTCAAGCTTAAAAGGACTTGCCGACAGCAAACAGCTTGAAGATTTCCATTACAACCCCATTTATACAACTCTACAGTTTGGGATTCAGTAGTTGAATGTCCTTGTTCAAATGAATCCATTTTCTCCATGTACATTTGCTATATGTTTTTCATCTCTCCACAAATTTGGACCATCCAAGTAATGGAGATTTGCTTTCCATATCCCCACCAGTTGTTTGTATTTCTACATCAGAAACAAGATATAGATATCTTTACAACTTTAGTCAAAATAGAATCTTGATTACTGACTAGAATGCTACATCAAATCCAGGCAAAGTCCATCCAATCACATTACCCTTCAATGCCTTGCTGAAAAGAAAATTCAGAATGACTAAATCAATATGTTACACAATCCTCTCTATTTTGGCAATATTTGATATTTTCCACTCTCTAGATTCATACATTTTAAACTACCCCTATAGGCCTCCTTTATCCCTAATTCACCTACTTTCATATTTGTTCTAAGAGGGCGTTTTTTTTTCGGATTTTGAGATGGGGAAAGTTGGTCAATGGGATTTTGGTTCCCATTGATCAAGAATCCCATGTTCTTTTTTCGGATTTATGTGGGGGTTATGGAAAGTTTATTTTATTGGGTACCACTTATCAGGGTAAGTGATACCCATCTCCCAGGTGGATAAATAACTTTCCCACCTAGGGGGATAATTGCCAACACTTGAATTGGACAAAAATGCCTCTTTTAATAATAGATTTTTATGGCTAAAATGGTCATTGCCTTATTTACATGAGAAGTAAAAGAACATGGGTAAATGCACTTACCCAGGTAAGTGTTTTTCAGGAAAAACTTACCCAAGTAATTGCATTTACTTGGGTAAGTAACTTACCGAAAAGCGAACGAGACCTAAGTATTAAGGGTCCATTTGGTTCATTGTCAGAACCAGAATGGAAATCCCCTAGAATAGGAATCAGAGTCATCCATTCCCTTCCCTTCACCTGTTTGGTTCAATGGAAATCGATAAAGAGAAATAGGATTCGAGGGATTTTTAAGTCATTTGTCTTTTTCTTTCTTTCTTTCTTTCTTTCTTTTTTCTTTTTTTTTCTTTTTTTTTTTTTTTGCAAATGAGATTCTCATTCCCAATGGGGAGGCCATAATGATCATTCCCTCGAATAGGGAAACACAATTCCACCAAGAATGAGAATTAAAGTTCCATTTCACTGAACTAAATGGCTGGCCATTCCGGTTCTGCTTCTAGACCCTATTCCTGCAAACCAAAGAGACCCTAAACCCTAATTCTTGAAGTTGAAGATTTGCTCAACAAAGTCGATCCTTGGATTCTCCACTAAAAACGCAAAACCCTGCAGTCTCATCCTAATCCTCTCAATGTCCAGCCATATGGGTACTTCAAGGACCAAGAAAACTAAAACTCTAAAACAAAATCATTCTGCACAGAAGTTACTTCCCCAACAACTCAACTCAACTAAGTCTTATCCAATCTTTTTGGGTCTGCCTGCTCCACCATTTCACTCTATTCAGTGCCACATCCATTGTCAGACTATGGGCCCAAGAATGTGCACCCAAAAGCATAAGCACATACATTTTCTTGGTGTTTTATATCATGAATGCTTTTGTGTTCATTTATTTTTTAAATCAATGCATCAGAAAAAAATAACAAAATAAAAAAATGAAACATGCTCTTGAATTATGTTTTTGTTTTAAGAAGAAAAAACAAGTTGAATTTGTTCTAAAAAATATTCATGTTTTTTAAACCATCACAATGATGACTTTTAAAATTGAAAAAAAAAAGAAAAGAAAAAGAAGTATGATATCATAAGTTTAAACATGATAATAGATCATCAAATGAAAACATATTTTTCAAACTAGAAATTCAAAAACATGTTTTAAACACATATTGCAGCCAAGAACATGTTTCAAACCAAATGGTTTTGATTTATTTTTAGCTCAGAAAAAGAACAATACATTAGAAGACATCCCTTCATGGGCAATTTTCAAATTGCACTTGTACTTCAAACATTGTACAAGCAGGATGATGCATCAAAAGAAAGAAAGAAAGCAACATGCAACTGACAGATATCACAAATTATTGCCATTGCAACTGAAGGGGACCTATTAAGCTTTTGCCATTGTCCCACTTTGATGGACCTTGTAAGCTAGAAACTTGACATTGCGATCATCACATGCAAGTGTTGGGGTTGTCACCAATCAAATTCATATTTGACTAATTAAACATCTTTAATTTCTTTTTTGTTTAGGAATTAAGTGAAAGAAAAAAAATGTGCATCGCAGACAATAAGAGGTGTCAATTGGACTGGATTTGGTCCAATATGATTCAATCCAATGTGAGTCCATTGACAAATGGACTGGAACGAATTCAGTCTAAATCCAATCCAATCCATTAAAATGTAAATGGACTGGATTGGATCCAATCCAAACTGAATGAAATATCAAAAATTATATATAAAAACAGTACATATAAAAATTACAAAAATATATCCAAATGAAGAAATCTAAAAAATATAAAAATTTTACACTTTTGGCATTGAAAAACCACTTTTATAAAAGTGATTTCATAAAAGTACTTTGATAAAAGTACTTTCATAAAAGTGCTTTTATAATAGTACTTTAATGAAAGTATTTTCGTAAAAGTACCTCCATAGAAGTGTTTTTATAAAAGTACTTTCGTATAAGTGCTTTTGTAAAAGCACTTAAGTACTTTCGTAGAAGTGCTTTTGTGAAAATGATTTTGTAAAAGTACTTATTATAAAAGTACTTTTGTATAAGTGCTTTTATAAAAGTACTTAAGTAAAAATTCTTTCTTAAAAGTGTTTTTATAAAAGTAATTTTGTTAAAGTGTTTTTTATAAAGCAGCTTCTATAAAAGTGCTTTCATAAAAACACTTTTTTGAAAGTGCTTTCGTAAAAGTATCTTTGTAAAAGTGCTTTCGTAAAAGTACTTTTCATAAAATTACTTTTATAAAAGTGCTTTCATAAAAGTACTTTCATAAAAGTGATGTTATGCCAACTTCAGTTTTGATCGGTTTCAAATTGGACAAGGGTTTGGTCTTATGATCGGATTATTGAAATTTTGGTTTAGGTCCAATTCAAACCAATTCAGACCAAAATTTGGTTTAGGTCCAATCCAATTCAGACATATATCTCCATGGTTGGAAGCCAACATTAAAACTTTTACTAAACTCTCGCAATCATGGAAACGGACCTATATGGTTGAAATAAGGCTTGGATGATGATAATGAGAGTCAATTTGCAAGAATCCTAGCTTGTGGCCTAAGAAAGAAACAGAACACTCAATACTGTAAAAGATGTAATCCTATTATGAAGCCAAGGTTTCTAATATAGACCAGTGTTTCAGTTATTTTGGACCTTTGGTCAATTGGACTGAAATGAAATAAAATGAAATTTCATTAAGCTTGACACTAAATGTAGCAATAAACTTTTAAATATTTAAAAAACCAAAATAAATACCAAGAAAAACCTTTAAAACCAATGAAGAGGAAGATCAACGGTTAGTTTCAGAGCATTCCAAAATTTGTATTAAAAATACTAAAAAAAAGGTTTTTGAGAAGCGGAAGATTAATGGCAAATTTCAAAACCATGTATAGCCTTCTATTGTTTTCCTGAGCTTTTAACGAGAGAGAAGGAAGAAAGACCAGCAGAGAGTCGGAGGCACAGACCATGCATCGATGGAATGCTAAGGGGGCATACAATGTGAATTGTTTTTCATGTTGTCAGTCCTAGAAACAAATCAAAATCATCTTGTGTGAAAACAGATTGTTCTTCAAATAAAAACACATAAAACATGTTTTTTGTTTTCAAAACTGAAACCAAAAACATGTTCTTGAATCTGGTTTCAAATTCATATTTTCATCTAATTATTCAACATCATGTTCCATAAATAATATAATTTCTATACCAAAACCAACTTATTTTTGCCTTTAAAAACAAAACAGAATTCAAGACCATATTTTTGTGGTTTTTTTGCTGATGTGACAAATCCAAAAACAAATGAAAAAAAAAATCATATTGTAAAATGCCGGGGTCCTATAATGAATTTTCCTTTTACCTCTTTGAACCTACCGATTCAAAGATAATTAAAAGATTACAGCAGAATGAGCCAAGCATCTTGGCTTGCTTACTTACGAGATCAGCTTATATAAAGCTGAGAGCCTCTAACTCTGTGCCTGTTGGGAGGGCTTTCATGCAATGGCTTTTGGCATTGAGAACAACTCAATTGAATTAAACTATTGGGTTGCCTCATTCTACAAGGTGTAATGTGGAATAATTCTATAGCTAAACAGAGAAAACTCGGGCTGTCTAAAATTTGACAGTGTGTGCTGTCAACAAGGCTCACTCTGTATGACACGTAGTTTATCCAACAACGTGAAGAGAGCCCTGTTGACAGCTCAGGCTATTGAACGTGGACGGCCAAAGTTTTCTCCGAAAAGTATATGGGAAGTTTGAGTTTTGGTGATTTCAATCAACGGTGAGCCAAAATCAAGGCATGAGATGCGAAATGAGGGGGGAGGGGTTGATTTTTATGGGCAGAATTCATGTTAATGCTTTTGAAACCAATCACATAGAAATTAGTATTCAACAAGGACCTTGATTTGAATTTTGAAATGAAAAGCTAAGACTGTGTTTGGATAAAAGAATGAGTATGACATAAAATTTCAATCTTCCAAAAAAGCAAACGTAGAATTGGGGCAACCAGTTTCATCTCAGCCCTAACATTCCCTCCATCCAAACACAGCTTTGGAAAATCAAAATCAGTAATTAACAAATTCAGATCAAAACTTGTGTGTCATGGAGGCATTCTTCATGCAATTTGAATCAGAATTCAACTCTTCAAACCTTCATCAACCAAAAATAAAAGTCCTGCTCGGATTAAATATTTTTGTATATAGTGACGAGCAATGTCGTCTCCACAGGGGTTGGGTTGATTTATTTTAAAAAAAACGAAATAGATGGTTGTTATAAAGATAAGGAAAATAAAGTAAAGATAAATTCGATAGAAGGCAGCATCTAGTTGAAGGTATAAGTTCAGCCTTGATTCTTACAATTGATCATCGATGCAAGGATGAATTCAAGTGCTTATGAGTAAATTGGTTATAGCTACTAATAAACTCTAATAGAAAATCTCTACTTGTATTTTCGGCAACCAAAACAAGCTCTTTGATTGCTTCTCTTATTAATAGACAACCCTAAACAAACTCTTAGGGTTTAATCTATTAACAACATTAAGAAATTGAGAGACCCAATTCTGGTCAGCAAACACACAAGCTCAATTCGTTTAAACCAGATTATATATCTTCATAACATGAACCGAAAACTTGTCCATAATCGGTTTATGTTATTTGGCACAAAGATTAAATCTAACAAACATATACGAATTTGATGATCTAATCGACAATAGGTTATTTTATCGTTTTACTCATAAACAATGAATTGAAATAAAATCAATTAGATCTCACAATTTTGTAGAACCAAGAATTCCTTAACCTTCAACCAGAAAATAAAAGCTAATCGAAATTCATGGAGAGATCGCAACTTCCAGATGAAGAGGACGTCTTCTACTTCCTTTCTTCACTTCTTCTTTGCTTGATTGAGTGATTTATGATTGCTAGTCCACCCCCCTTTATATAGCCTTGGGGGGGTGTTTCAAATACCTCTTGGGAGTTCTTTCTCAAAATAGAAAGTCCAATTTCCTAATGGAATAATGCTTAATTCATATCTAATCTTATTCTTATTTCTAAATAGAAATTCTTAACTAAGATGGACTTTGACTTTCTTTCTTGTTTTTCTTCACTTCTTTTCTTTTCTCTCCAATTCCCCAAAAGAAGCCTATAAAATCTCCTAAAATTTTTCTTTAGATAATAGTCTCGAAGTCTGACTTATCAAGAAAAATAAGATAAAACAAAGTTCTAATGCAAGTGGGAGAGTGGTGATTTCCGCATATGAAAACTTGTAGGTTAAAGAACTTTTCCAGCACGTTAGCAGTGCGGTTGTAGCTACTTCGGACCCAATTTCGACTTCGATGCAATCAATATCTATCAAAACTCAAAACATGAAAGTTGTAGAGTTTTTCCTTATCGTTCCGCATCTTGAATCATCTTAATCGGAGTTCGGATAAGAGAGATGCCCAAATTACGATGCGATGTCGAAACTGTCCAAAATTGCCCGATTAGCTTCGTTTTCACTTAACACCTCCATTTGTGCCCTCCAACTCAGCCAAATCCTACTAGGATTGATGGGGCCCACTTCTTGTATGCTGAAATCGTATTGGTCTTCTTCCAACGTGTTGGGGCTATGCTATAAACTCCAAATTCTTCCTTTCCGTTATATAAGTCCACAGTCTAGATTCTTCCTTTTGCAGTCATCCCACCACTAGCTTTGAATCTCCTTCTATAATCAATTTATTGATGTTCATTTCCTTTGCTCTTTGCACTCATTCCATCATAGCCAAGATCTCAGCCCTTAATAAATCTCCTTCACCTATTGGCCCAGAAAATAGACCAATAATGTATTTAAGATTTCATAATTAATGGTTAAGCAGTTTAGAAGTTATTTAGTTTTCTTATTAGTGGCAACTATTTAATTTCAGTTTTTCCTAGTTCTAGTAGGATTTACTATCCCCATAATGTCTATATATATGCCTAAATTGCAAAAGTGTGGATCTGATGAGTGAATGAAGATTGTTTGAGATCATAAAGCTTATGCTATTTGTGGTGAGTGGTTCTCATGCCCTAGAGCATAGTTTTCAAGGCACCAAGGCGAGGCTAGGCGACAGGGGGTGCCTTGTCGCCTAGTTGCCTAGGTAGTGGATTTTTTTTTTTTTTATGTTGGGAACATAGATCCTAGGGTAGTTTCCTAGGTACCATAACCATATTTCCTTAATAATTATTCATAAGAAAAGTATAAAGTTCATATTAAAGTATAGAAAATCAACATATTCATGAGAAGAAAAAGAAGAAGGAAAATAAAATTCAAAAAATATAGGGGATGAACCCTTATTTTTGTTATAGGAAAAGAAGAAAAGAAAAAGTAATGGTTATTGGTTCAGGTTCTAAAGAATATATGAAAGAATAAAATGTTCTGACTAGATAAAATTTTAAGTTCTTCCTTACTTATTGGTTCGGGTTTTGAAGCCTTTGAGGGTTCAATACAACATTTAGCAATGTTTTTGTTGATTAAACCCTAATAAATGAGAAAATAATAAAAAGAAATTAGTATATAAACACAAGAATGATTATTTTAGTTTAATTGTGTCTATTTTATAATTATAATCTCAAAAAAGAATGAATAAAAAAGTATTTTATATTAGGAAGTAAAAAAATGCTTGGTGATTAGGCAAGGCGAGCCTCAAAGGACGCCTTGTTGCCTAGGCGTCGCCTTGAGAACTATGCCCTAGAGTGATTCTAGGTACCTCATTAAGTGATTATGAACCTTACCACTTCTTTCTCCCTCCATTTTCTTTCTTAATCTTTCAAGAAATCTTTAAATCCATAATCAGCTAGAAGTTTCTCATCAAAAGACGATCATTCAACATTCCCTAAGGACTAGAATTGATCTAGTTGAGTGTACCAAACAAACTCCAATCCCTCACATATTTGGATGCCCCCATATATCCTTACACCCTTTCATCTCTCTAAATATCATTTCAAAATTCTACCTAAAACCCTATATTCCTTACTTCTTTTATTTGACTCCCAATCCTACAATTTCCATCCTTTTGTCCAAGATGTATTCTGGACCATGCCAAACTTGGTAACCCTAGACCTATTTTCCCTAATTGAAACTTGACAAATTTAAACTCATCTCTTGATCATTTAAGTCCTATATCAGTTGGCATCAGAGCAAGCAGTCCTACATACCAAGAGGTGTTTTTCCATCCATATAGTATTAATGTAATATCTTAAGAAACAGGATTAGAAATAGATGAGTGCCTCTAGAAGAACATCAATCCTTTTATTGAAAGATGAACAAAGAAAGTTTGCAACTAAATAATATATTTACATAATCAGTTTTAAATTGTCAGTAGGACAACGAGAGTAAAAAGAAACAAAGAACTTGCACATGTTAAGAAAGAAACAATATATAGGCTAGCTTGGAGAACTTTGCTAAACTTACCAATTGGGTGGAACAAACCAAATCACTGATCTCAGTAGCTTGTTGCTTAAGCAAATCTCTCCTAGGGGCAAGTTGCAAACTTTTGACTATGCAGGGTCGAGGAATTGTTGTGTTTAAGATTTAGACATCTTTATCTGGATTAAGTTTGCAATAACATGACACACTTCCTTTTTTCTCCCTTAGAGGATATATGGCTCCAGAATATGCTATGAGGGGTTATTTGACTGACAAAGCAGACGTTTACAGCTTTGGAGTTGTGTTGTTAGAGATAGTCAGCGGAAAGAGCAACACAAGTTATAGGCCAAAGGATGATTTCGTTTATCTTCTTGATTGGGTAAGCTGAGCATTTTGCAGTTCTTCATGGAGCAATTTATTTTTACTAGTCAAGAACCTAGAACTTGGAAACTGTTGCTTGTTAATTGGTTATGCACATATATCTACTGGTATAGCATCAGACTAACAAATTCATATGCACTTTGATGGATTGAAAATTTTGATGAGATTAAAATATAGTGTCTTCTTTTATGGAACTACAGGCACATGTGTTAGAAGAGCAGGGGAATCTCTTGGAGCTTGTTGATCCCATCCTTGAATCAAACTATTCTAAAGAAGAGGCATTAAGAATGCTCAATTTGGCTCTCTTATGCACCAATCCATCTCCTACCCTCAGGCCAGCCAAGTCTGCCGTAGTAAGCATGATAGAAGGTAAAATTGCCATCCAAGCTCCTCTCGTCAAGCGGCGCTCAGCAGATGAAGAGTTGAGATTTAAGGCCTTTGAGAAGCTCTCCCATGACAGCCAATCATACATCTCAATCACATCTCATGAAGGTCAGATGCAGAAGAGCATGTCGATGGAGGGACCATGGATTGATTCCTCTCTGTCTTCCCAGGGCAAATAAGAGAACAGACTTCTGCGTGATGCCACTGAAACTAATTCAAACAAAAAGTATGTGTCTGTGATAGAGAGAGAGAGAGAGCCAGCTTGTTCATAACCTTTTTTTTTTTCTTTTAGAAGTTTAATTGTTCACAACTTTCATTTATAAAATTATAAGTTGAATGTATATATGAATACGTGATGAGATTGCCTGGTTGTTTGTTGATGTTTGTGTGGTGGGTCAGTTGGGAATTGGGATTTGCTCCTTACACCGATCTCACAGTCACATTCGACCGTGTATTGAGAACATCTCCCATGAAAAATAACACGAGAGGTGTCGATGGGTCGGGTGGTTAAAACGGTAAACCTGGTGGATTGGGATCAGGTTTATTTAAGTGTAGTGTGGGTTAGGGTTTAGATGCCCCAACCTGAATTGGGTTCAGATTTCATAATCCCAAACCCATCAGATCATGAAGCTCATATACATGGTTTTGAAAATTGGATCGGACTGGATGGCTGCACTGGTTGACCCAGGAATGGATCATGGCTTTGGTTTTAGTTTTGGACCCCAAAACCATCCAATCAAGGTTTGGACCAGATGGTTGAACCCATTTGACCCTAGAATTGTGGTCAAAGTGGTTCAGTTTCTGGTTTGGTTTTCAAAACCATGCTCCAATAACATATTATTGCTAATATTGATTTCTAATCAATGTTTAGAAAACCAAACTGTATTGGATGGTTGGGTTGGATGAACCATGACTGATCCCCTGGTTGGTTTGGTTATACCCTAAAATGGCATTCCGATTTTCATTCTTGGTGGAATGGGATTCCCCCCACCCTGTATGGGAGAATGGCCATTCCAAGCCCCCCTTTGACGAGATCATATCTCTGCCCCACAACACCCCATAGCACATCCCCGCTTTGTATTGAGAACATCTCCGACTGGTACCATCATCAGGAATGTTCCCAATACACGGTGGGGATGTGTTATAGGGCGTTGTGGGGCAGAAATGGGATTCCTATTCCAAAGTTTCTTAGATAAAGAACTCCTAACAAATAAAAAAAACTCAAACCCTAATAATAATAATGTACTAAATATCAATTATTAAATACTAATAAAATAATATTACAATATTAACAAACTTGTAATAAAAATATTGATAAAATAATAACAAAACAATAATATTTTATTTTATTAGTAAATTAACAATAATGTAAAAATAATATAACAATAATAATACAAAACAGGCATTAGGAATAAGCGTTTCCAATTCTGATTTTAAGAGATTTCGATTTCGATTCCATTCCGATCCGACCTTAACCAAACGGACCCTAAAACTTCTAAAGCCCAAAGTACAAAACCCTCATTTTTTCAGTTTTCACTTTGTCTTTCTTTCCATGTTCTAAAACTCGAAACCGCCATCGCCACTGTTCTCTTTCTCTCTCCCTTCTTTTCTATTTTTGATAAACTTCTCTCTCCCTTCTTCTTCTTCTTCTTCTTCGGTCTTCTGTGTCTCACCTTATAACCTGCGAGCTGTGGGTCATCTCTCCTTCTCTCCCTCCTCTTTCTCCTCCTCCTCCTCCTTTTTCCATTCCGTTATTGTGTCTCCACCGTCAAATGCCCTGTTTAACCACCCAGGCTTGCGATATCCACGCCAAGTGAAGGTCAGCGGTTACCCTGGGCTTCTGTGTCTCATTCGTTGCAGTGTAAAGAGGCTACTCTTTCCATCCGTGGAGGCTAGCTTGGTATCTCACTAAAGGTTAGTGGCGGCAACACCATTTTTTCACCCATTATTCTCTGTTTTGTGTTTTTTAATTTTAAAATCATTAATATCTAATTCGGAGAAATATGGGATGTTCAACAACAAACTGTGGTCTTAAAAATTTAAAATTGTTTGTGTTCAAGTTTCGGTTTAGATTTGGATAAAACAAATCTAAAATTGTTTGTAGAATGCCATTTAAAAATTATTTGTATGCAGCTTTTAAAATTTAAAATTGTTTGTATGCAAGTGCAACTTTTAAAATTGATTGTATACATGTTCTAATTCTAAAATTGTTGAATGACAAAGTTTAAAATTGTTTGTAGAATGCCATTATAAATTTTTAATTATTGAATTCAGATTATTGAATACTTGTGTAATTGCTAAGATTCTTTTCTTAATTTTAGTTAGATATTGAAATAAAATATACATAGTTAATTTTGTTGAACTAAACATTGAAGGTTTGAAATGTTGTTTGTATTACTTATTACGTCATCATGGTTTTATATCCGATTTGACCCCGATTGGACCTTTGATCTGTGAATGTGAACCTCTCCCAGTATCCCTTTTATGCTCGGTAGGGTTCTCTAAACATTGTTTCTAACCAATAGCTTTAAGATTGCGTTTGGTTAGAAAGAGAAGGTAGGGAAAATTGCTAGTCCGGTGTATATTTCCCTACCTTTTCTTTCAAACCAAACACAGCAAAATTTTTAGTTTTTTCTTTTCATATTTGTTTTAGTTTTTCTTTCTTTGCATTGGATGTAGTGAGGCCTTGGACTTGGAGCCATCAACTGAATTGGGAAATTCCAATAATGTTATTATGTTCAGAAAATGTGCTGTAAAGGATATAATTGAAATTCTATGGATCAGGTTTTGGTGAAAGCATTAGAGGGTCGGATTAGGGTGAGGGGGAAACCCATATTGAATTTGATCCGTTCACATCCCTACTTAACTGTTTTTGGTTACATTATTTGTTATATTTGCATGTAAGGTTGGATTTGAGCTGATCCAAGCTGAATATCTGACTATTCGAGCTTGGCTTGGCAAAACAAATCAGGCTCGAGTTTGGGCTTGAGTTCGACTTGAGTTAGAGACATGAGTTCTAATTCAGCTTAACTAAAAAGCTTGTATGTTTGAGCTTGGCTCAGCTTGAGCTCGATAGTGAGACAAGCTTCATATAAAAATAAAAAATTATTATATATAAAAAAATTTAAAGTTATTATATATAATATAAGCTCAATTAGACTCGTGAGCCTCATGAGTCAAGCTTCATTAGGCTTGAGCATGGCTTGATTAGCAAATGCGCCTACATATTGGGCTTGTGCTTGGCTCAAAGCACAGTTTAAACCGAGTGGAGTTGAGCTTTTCATGACCCAAGCTCGAATAGCTCATGAAAAGCTTGGTTTGTGTCCATCCCTATTGACAGGGAGGCAACATCTTTCGTTCTCTTTTCATTTGCTATGCAACAACTAGTTGATCGCCACTATTTCTCATTTCCTTGTGCTTCTACATTGTACTCTCTGCTCTCTAACTACCCATTCTCAGTTGAATCCATGAAGAAGGTTCTGTTTGAAGCCTTTCTCTCTGTCTCTTTATGAGGTTAGTGAACAATAGAACTTGTAGATTCTTTCTTTGTTTTTGTCTTTTGGATTAATATATTATCTCTCAATCTTCCTTCCTATGTTACTCACCGCTAGCTGTGCACAAACTTTGTGCATTTGTCCACTCTCTATCTTTTGAATTAGGAGTAGCTGCATTTGATGGATGTTTAACTATTTTAACGACTGTTTATTCCACGTGTTTGATCCTCTTAATCATGTGAGAATACCGTTTATTATTTTTATGTTTTAGGAAATCATAACTTAAAAGCTAAAGGGACTCTTTGAACAAAACACCTTCCTCTTCTCCTCCCTCTTCCTACACACACTGTTTCCCTTTCCTTCTCTACTCTAGTTCCCCACCTTTCACTGGTAGATGCCACCACTGTGATGCTGTTGCCGTTGCATTGAAGCATGCGGTACTCCTATTACCTGACAGCCACCACCACTTCGTTGAAGCAAGGTGCCAACAGATCTAATCTCCTGTAAATGCTAAGGTAAAACTGGTGGGTGTCGAATCCAACCAAAAATAAAAGTCGTGCTCGGATTAAATATTTTTGTATATAGTGATGAGCAAGGTCGTCTCCACAGGGATTAGGTTGATTTATTTCCAAGAAAACAAAATAGAGGGATTTGATAGTGTGCGTAATTTCCATATTATTTGTATTTTTCTTATTTAATTAGTAAGCTAATTAATGGATTATATTGTGTTTCATTTAGAAAATAGCAATTTGGGAAAGCGAGCTGAAAGGAGCTTGTAGCAAAGCCCCAGCACGTTGGAAGAAGACCAATATGATTTCAACATACAAGAAGTGGACCCCATCAATCGTAGTAGGATTCGATTGAGTTGGAGGGCACAAATGGAGGCGTTAAGTGAAAAACGAAGCTAATCGGGCAATTTTGGACAGTTTCGGCACCGCGTCGTAATTTGGGCATAACTCTCTCATCCGAATTTCGATTGAGATGATTCAAGATGCGTTGGAATGATAAGGAAAAACTCCACTACTTTCATGTTTTGAGTTTTGATAGATACTGATTGCATCGAAGTTGAAATCGGGTCCGAAGTAGCTGCAACCGCACTGCTGACGTGCTAGAAACGTCCCTTAACCTACAAGTTTTCATATGCGGAAATCACCACTCTCCCACTTGCATTAGAATTTTGTTTTATCTTATTTTTAATATTTTTCTTGATAAGTCAGACTTGAAGACTATTATCTAGAGAGAAAATTTAGGAGATTTTGTAGGCTTCTCCTGGGGAAGCGGAGAGAAAAGAAAAGAAGAGAAGAAAAACAAGAAAGAAAGTCAAAGTCCATCTTAGTTAAGATTTTCTATTTAGAGATAAGGATAAGATTAGATCTGAATTAAGCATTATCCCATTAGGAAATTGGACTTTCTATTTTGAGAAATAACTCCTAAGAGGTATTGGAAACAACCCCTCCCCCTAAGGCTATATAAAGGGGGGTGGACTAGCAATCGAGAATCACTCAATCAAGCAAGAAGAAAAAGAAGGAAGGAAGTAGAAGACGTCCTCCTCATCTGGAAGCTACGATTTCTCCATGAAGTTCGATTAGCTTTTATTTTCTAGTTGAAGGTTGAGGAAGTCTTGGTTTTACAAAATTGTGAGATCTAATTGATTTTATTTCAGTTCATTGTTTATGAGTATTTATATATTTTCTGCGATTTCTTGTTTAAGATTATTTTTTTGATTGAGCAACAGGATCCATTGTTCAGTCGATAAAATAACCTATTGCCGATTAGATTATCAAATTCGTATATGTTTGTTAGATTTAATCTTTGTGGCAAATAACATAAACCAATTATGGACAAGTTTTCGGTTCATGTTATGAAGATATATAATTTGGTTTAAACAAACCGAGCTTGTGTGTTCGCTGACCAGAATTGAGTCTCTCTAATTCTTAATGCTATTAATAGATTAAACCTTAAGAGCTTGTTTAGGGTTGTCTATTAATAAGAGAAGCAATCAAAGAGCTTGTTTTGATTGCCGAAAATACAAGTAGAGATTGGCTATTAGAGCTTGTTAGTAGCTATAACCAATTTACTCATAAGCACCTGAATTCATCCTTGCATCGATGATCAATTGTAAGAATCAAGGTTGAACTTATACCTTCAACCGGATGCTGCCTTCTATCGAGCTTACCTTTACTTTATTTTATTTTATTTTCCTTATCTTTATTTTTTTTATCAATAACACCTTCATTAATTCAACAGTAGAAAATTTACAAGTGGTAGACAAACACACTTATCTTCCAAGAGTCACAAAGAACTTCAAGAAAGGAAAGAAGAAAATACAAAGATACAAGGACACTAACATTACAACTTAGCCCAAAACAAGGAATCCCTTTCTCCCCCTTGTTTTGCTAAACCGTCAGCTAGGGAATTAGCTGATCTCTTAATCCAACATGTCTTAACTTCCATCTCCCGCATCAGCCATTTGAATTTCCTCTTTTCATTGTTATACTTCCAAAGATCATTTTGTTCTTTGGTCAGCCACCCTATCAACACCTCTGAATCCCCTTCAATTATAAGTTTCTTGGTGTTCAATTCCTTAGCTTTTTGGGCTCCTTCCATTACTGCACATATCTCAACTCTAAGGGAGTCACCCACTCCAATTGGGCCTGAGAACATTGCAGAGATGACCCCATTTTCATTTCTAAAAACACCCCCGATCCTTGATTGTCCCGGGTTTTCCCTACTGCATCCATCAAAGTTTGATTTCAAGAATCCACTAGGTGGGGGGGGTTCAAGCCACACTCATTACTGGCTTGGTCTGCGTGCAACTTGCAATTTCACCCCACTTCCTCAACATGTCATCCACAGTGTAGTCTGTGAATATTTCCAGAGATTTCAGCCACTGTACCGCCCTAAACTGTATGATAGTCCTCAAATCTGCTGTCCCTCTTTGAGTTTCTGAGAATATCATGGAGTTCCTTTCTTCCCACAGTGTTCAACATACTGCAACCCTTGGTCTTCTCCACATTGTCCTTCCCCTTTTTAATCGCCACCTGAAGAAAGAGGGGGTGAAAAGGCCCTGTAGGTCTTATGGGGGATTCCAGCTGCATCCAAACAAGGAGAAAGCCCAATCCCACGACACCATTAGGTGAAAACTAGTCTCCCCATCTGCTTTGCACAGAACACACCACTGAGGTGACAAGCAAGTATTGGGTCTCTTCTTTTGGAGTAGATCACCAGTGTTGATTCTTTCCAGATAGGTTTTCCAACAAAAACTACCAACCCTAGGAGGTATAGCTCTGCACCAAACCTCACCAACAGGAAAAGGGGATAGGGTAGGACTGGTGGACTGACTTAAGACTTTGAAGAAAGAAGCACAAGAGAAAATGCCATTGGGGTTACGTGTCCAAATTCTAGAATCCGCCCTAGTGGGGTCTAGGACAACGTTATCAAGAATTACAAGAAGGCTCGAAACACAGTCGAAGTCTGAACCCCTCAAATCCCTTCTTAGACCCAAGTTCCACCCAATCCCAGAAGTGGAAGAGGATGGGGTGGTGAATGACGAGATCGGCATTTTTCAAATCAGAAAGAGCATACAAAGACGGAAACTAATCCTTTAGAGGGGTGCTCCCCACCCAGGTTCCCAAAATTTTATGGAATTACCGGAATTCAAGTCATACTTGATATTAGGAATGAAAACTGCTAGCAGGTCATGAATGGCTTTCCAAGGAGAATTGCTTGTGATCCTAGCTCTGATTCCAGCGTCCCATCTGTTGTGCTCCAGCCCATGAATTCTTGCCACTATTCTAGCCCATAGCTTCTCCTTCTTCATAGGAAACCTCCACAACCACTTCCCCAGCAGAGTCATATTCCTTCTCCTAATACTCCCGAGTCCCAAACCACCACACGACTTACTCCTGCACACTATTTCCCAACTAACTCTATGATCCCTCTTCTCTTCTCCCGGCTCCCACAGGAAATCTCTCATTAACTTCTCTAATCTATTAGCAATCTTCACTGGGATTTTAAATACCGACATGAAGAAGATGGGTAAGTTAGCAAGCATGCCCTTAATTAATGTAATTCTCCCGCCAAGAGAGAGGTAATTCTTTTTCGAGGATACAATCTTTTTTCAAACCTTTCCATCACCGGGTTCTAGAACCTCTCTCTCTTGGGATTATCACCTAATGGTAATCCTAAATAGTTCAAAGGCCACCCCGTGACTTCACACCCCAACACTTCAGCACTCTCCCTGATCTCTCCCTCCTCCAAATTCACCCCCACTACACAGCTTTTCCCAAGGTTAACCTTCAAGTTGGACAGTTGCTCAAACAATTGTATCACCGACTTTAAATTCCTGATAAACCTCACATTACCACCTTCACAAAACAAAATTGTGTCATCAGCAAACTGTAAATGTGTGAGGGGGGTTTTCATCCTCCCAACCCTCCAGCCTCTAATGAGCCCCCTAGAATCTGCTCTGTGAATCAATTTCCCCAAAACCTCCGCAATTAAAATGAACAAGAAAGGAGAAAGGGGGTCTCCTTGTCTTATATCCCTACTGTCTGGAAAGAAATCTACCACTGCCCCATTCACTAGCACTGAATAACGACAATTCCGGACACAACCCATGATCCACTTACACCATCTAGCCCCAAACCCGAATTTGGTTAAAACTTTCCTCAAGAACTCCCAGTCCACCAAATCATAAGCCTTTTCCACGTCCAACTTATAGACCACTCCCTTCTTCTTATCCCTCTTAAAGTTCTCCACACTCTCATTAGCAATTAAAATCTGGTATGTAATTTGTCTTCCACTCACAAAAGCTCCTTGATAGTGTTCAATGATATCCGGAATTACCTTGTTCTTTCTCAAAGACAACACTTTTGCAATGATCTTGTACAAGCTATTCACCAAACTTATTGGCCTAAAATCCTTCGGGTGGGATGCATCTATTTTTTGGGAATTAAGGTTATAAATGTAGAGTTCACACCCGGATTGACAATTCCTCTCCTGAAAAACTCCTCAAACACCCGCAAGAGATCATCTTTCAAAATATCCCAACAATCCTGATAAAAAGCCATTGTAAACCCATTCGGCTCTGGAGCTTTTGTTCTATCCATAGAAAACACAACCTCTTTGATCTCTTCTATATTAAAGCTTTTTTCCATCATTCTCTTGTTCTCCACCCCTACATCTGTCCAATCCAAACCTTCTACCCACACCTTTCTACTCACAGGCCTTCTTAGAATAGATTTGAAATGCTCCACACAGGCCCTGACAATCTCCTCTTGCTGTACTAACTCAACTCTATCTACTACCAATTTGGAGATAAAGTTCTTCTCTCTCCTGCCATCTGCTAGAGAGTGGAAATACCTAGTGTTTCTATCTCCCTCTTGCAACCATTTACACTGAGATTTTTGCCTCCAGTTAATTTCCTCCTTGTGCATGCAATCCTCTAACTGTCTTCTCAATTCTCTCCTGAGGTCATTGTCTTCCTCTCCAAATTCTCCCCTTTCCTCTTTAAAGTCAAGGCTTTCAATCTTCTTCATCAAGTCTCCCTTTCTTTCTTCTGTCCTCTCGAACTCCATCAAGTTCCACTCCTTAATTCTTGCTTTCAAGAATTGTAGTTTCTTATGGAATTTTATCCCCTCCTACTCCACCGACGGGTTACACTCATGCCACCACTCCCTCACTTTGTTAGTAAATCCTGGATGCAGTAACCACATTTTCAAATCTAAAGGGGGTAGGACCTCCACACCTTCTTTCCTCCTTGCATAACACCATGGGCCAGTGATCCGAGGTCACACTTGGGAGAGCTCTAGCATCCAAGGTTCCCCAATGTTCTTCCCAATCCAAAGAGAATAGGAATCTATCTAGCTTAGAGCAGATGGGTCTAGATTGGAGATTTGACCATGTAAATGCCTTATGCGCTAGGGGAATCTCTTTAAGCTCAAAGGCATCCACAAAACTGTTAAACTTCCTCATGCTTTTTGTCACCCTCTGGTTAATCTTTTTGGACTCTTCCAAGACCCTTATCACATTGAAGTCCCCACCCATGCACCAAGGCCCATCCCACAACCCTCTAACATCAGCCAGTTCCTCCCACAACTCCTTTCTCTCTTTGTAATCATTCGGTCCGTAAACATTTGTGAGCACCCACATATAATCATCCTCTTGCTGCTTAAACTTCATGGAAACCGAGTACTTTCCGATCAACTCCTCCATCCCTTCAACCACATCCCTCTTCCACATTGTTACAATCCCCCCGGAAGCACCCCACGGTGGAGCCGCCACCTAGCTAATCCCCCTGGCTTTCCATACACTCCTTGTCCATTTTCCTTATCTTTATAACAACCCTCTATTTCGTTTTCTTGGATATAAATCAATCCAATCTCTGTGGAGATGACCTTGCTCATCACTATATACAAAAATATTTAATCCGAGCAGGACTTTTATTTTTGGTTGGATTAGCTGCCACCCAACTAATCCCCCTGGCTTTCCATACACTCCTTGTCTTTATAACAACCCTCTATTTCGTTTTCTTGGATATAAATCAATCCAATCTCTGTGGAGATGACCTTGCTCATCACTATATACAAAAATATTTAATCCGAGCAGGACTTTTATTTTTGGTTGGATTCGACACCCACCAAATTTTGGCGTCGTTGTCGGGGATTGGTGTCCTAAATAAGATTTATTTCCTTTTGCTTGGTTTATGCCTTCTTCTCGTGTAGGTGAACTCCAATACGATCCCGAGATCGAAAACACAATTCGCTGGTTGAGGAAAGAAGCTAAGCAACGTCGTATCCAATCGGTATCGCTCCCATCTCCCGGGGTGAAGTCGGCAACAGACCTCGTCGAGTCATCTAACAACTCTGAAGAAGAAGAAGTCATGGCCAACATCGACTAAAGTCCTCATTACTAGGTTCACAAGAGTTCTTTAGTCGATGTTGACTCAGATCCAGTGCAGTTAGCTCTCTAAGAGTTCTTTTGTCGATGTTGGCCATGACTTCTTCTTCAGAGCTGCTAGATGACTCGACAAGGTCTGCTACTAACTTCACCTCAGGAGATGGGAGCGATGCCGATTGGTTGCGACATTGCTTGGCTTCCTTCCTTAACCGGGGAACTGTGCTTTCGATCTTGGGATCGTATTGGAGTTCACCTGCACGAGAAGAACGAGGCATAAACCAATCAAAAGAAAATAAATCTTATTAAGGACACCAATCCCCGGCAATGACGCCAAAATTTGGTGGGTGTCGAATCCTCTTCTCCTTTACATCTATTGCTGATCAACGTCATTATGTTCTTACTCTTTTGGATCTTTTTGTTTCCAATAGTAATTTATCTGGGCTTAAGGTCTGGTTTCATATATAGAGCTGGAATGGAAAAATAATTATTAGTTCTGAAGCAAGAAACAAGGTTGAAGCACTGTGGTCAAACAAACAAATGAACAACTAAGAATGATTTAAAGGCCCTAGCTAGCCAGATTGGTGATCATGCTTGCCTCTATGTCACGGGGATAATTGTAATGGCCCCATGCGGCACTCGAAAGGGGCGAGTAAGCCTACGCAACAAAGCAAACACACACAAAAAGGCAACAAGATGGAACGCGAATTAGCAAAAGGCTATTTGTATTGCATTAATCAGTGGCAAGCACAAGCACACAATACAGTGTCGAGGGGATCTCGTGCTTAACCTTTACACGCTTATGAACTCACTCGACTACCTACCTCCCCTCCAAGAGTACGTTAAGCTTTTGGGGGAGTGATAATAAGAAACATAAAAAAGGTGAAAAAGAATACTACAATATTACAATAGTGCCATTGGCAATCCCCCATAAAAAAGTACATGCATAGACCACCCATGGCACACACTTGGATGCTGGAGTGGCGGCTGTAGGCATGGTGATTGGCACTTGAAGTCGCGGCAAAGAGAACACTTGTTACAGTCTCCCCCACTCAATTCAGTCTTCGTCCTCGAAGACTATCTTCTGTTTGAGGCTTGAACTTGTTGTTGGTGAAAGAAGGTTCTTCGACTGCTCTACGAACCGGGTTTCTTCCAAGGCCCTGATAGTAGGTCGGGTAGATTGCTAGTGGATGTTCTTGATGGTGGGAAAACCTATGGCCAGTCCCTAAGTTATGTCCCTGCTTGGCTGCTTCTAGGTAGGATTTTGACTTGTTCCTGATGGTGGTAGGAAAGTTGGTGGCTAAGGCTGGGTCAAAATGGTATTTTGGATTGTTAGGGTATTGGTTCCCATGCATTTTTCCCCAAGGGTGACTCACAAGGCTACTACAGAATTTATCTTGAGAGATGATGTGAATGAGGTCCCTAGATGGCTCGGGTGGCACTCGTTCTCCCCGGTGGTTGTGGTAGTAGGCGTGGGCAAAGTTTGATGCGGCCTTGGGTCTTCTGTTGGGCCCACCAGTTGTGGGTGTGTGCGGCTTCGGCTGCAACGGTGGCTTCCACTGCTGTTGTTGTGGCGGCACTGGCACTGGCACTGACTTCTTCCCAGAGTTGCTGCGACCACTTCCTGTTGCAATGGTGGTAGTTGTAGATCTCTCGGCCAACAATGGTGGAGGGTGGTGTTGGAGTTGTAAGGCAAAGACGTGCTTCTTCTTGGTGCTGGTGGTGCCGATCATGTTAACCATGCAAGGTGACTGCTCGTCCAAGATCATCAGGGTGTCGAGGTGAGGCGCCGGTGAAGCTTTGGCCTGTATCATGAAGTCCATTCCAAGGACAATATTGAAATCATCTATGTGGACGACAGAGAGGTCAATCTCTCCATCCCAGGTACCGAGTTGTAGTCTTACTCGGCGGGCCATGCCTTCAATAGGTTTGGCACTTGTGTGAACTGCTTTGAGCCAGCCAGGCTCTTTGGAAATGGCCAAGTTTAGTCTCTTGGCCTCTGCAATGGATATGAAGTTGTGAGTGGCCCATGTGTCAACTAGGGCTCTGGTTGGCCTCCCGCCAATGGTTACTTCAACATACCTCAGTCCTCTTTTGACTGAGGAGGGCTGTTTAGAGGTAGCCCCTTTCTTCTTCATGGCATTGAAAAGTTGGAGGGCACCCACACTTGGCGCTTGGGTACTCTGTTCCCCATCACTCTGCTCATCATCACTTAGCTTGGCAATGAGGGCATTCAACTTTGCTCGCTTTGGGCAATTCCTGGTGAAGTGCTCCTCCCCACAAATGTAGCAAATGGGAGGACGGCTTGGTCTCCCTTGATATCTGTTGTTGTAGTAGCTTTGACTTCCTTGTGGCTGCTTCCCCTTGTGGTGCTCGACTGGTTTGTGGTTGAAGGGTGGCTTCTCTTTTGGGGGACTGGGTTGTCTTTCTCCCCCACTCAAATGTGTGGTACGCGGGCTAGCTGGTTCGCTTCCTTCGTCATCCGACAATCTTTGTTCACTAAGTTGTTCGGCCACGGCCATGGCGGAGGCAAGGTCCTGAACATTGCGTTGTTGGAGCTCGATCTCGGCCCGGGGCTTTAGACCATCCATGAAGTTGAACAATAAGTCCTTGTCTGACATATCGGTGACTTCTAAAGTGAGGGCTGAAAACTCTTTGACATAGTCATGGAGGGAGTCGCCGTGCTTGAGAGTCTTCATCTTGCGACGAGCGAGGTATTCCACATTCTCTGGGTAGAATTGTCTCTTCAGCTCTCTTTTAAAGTCAGCCCAGGTACGGATAACACACGTACCACGTTCTATATCAACACACCTTCTGCGCCACCACAACATAGCGACATCAGTCAAATACATAGTAGCGGTACGTACCTGAGTCATTTCATCAGTCACATTGGCGGCGGCGAGGTACTGTTCCATTTGCCACAGAAAGTTGTCAAGCTCTCTTGCATTGAGGGTTCCCGAATAGGGGGTTGGCTCCCTAATCTTGATGTGGGAGGGAGTATGTGTAAAGGAAGTGCTGGTTGGATTAGCGATGGCCCGCTTCAGGATTGCACATTCTGCTTTAAGCTCCTCTAATTGAGCTTGGGTGTCGGAGGAGGAACATGCGGCGGACTTCATTGAGGCCCACTCCGCTTTCATCTCATCTAGCTGGGCCTGGACGACCATTGATGTGGAGGTGCTTCTTCTCCACGTTGCCCACTCGTTCTTCATCTCATCGAGCTGGGCTTGAAAACTATCAAGCCTGTCTTGGACCTGCGAGTTGGAGGAGCTTGCTTCTTGTTGGCGCGCAGTGCTGCAAATTTGCTTGAGTGTGCCATTGATTATGTCTCGGACCTCGTCCATGACTCCACTCAAGCGACCTTCAATCTCGACCAGTGTGTTGTCCATGGCTTCCATGTTTTGATGCAGCTCGTCTATCGAGTCTCGCATCTCACCTACGGTGGCTTCACAACGTAGCATGCGCAACTCAACGGCTGCATGCTTGTTGGAAGATTTCTCACGTTTGCTGGGCTTCGGTTCCTTGTCCTTGCCGATGTCATCGGCGGGCACATCATCGGCCTCATGTGCTGTGGAGAGTCTATGCTCGATCTCCACCACGATGTCCTTGTTATGCTTCATGCTATCACTCACGTCGCGGGCCGAATGGCTTAAGAGGAGCTCCTGCTCTGATACCAACTGTCACGGGGATAATTGTTATGGCCCCGTGCGGCACTCGAAAGGGGCGAGTAAGCCTACGCAACAAAGCAAACTCACACAAAAAGGCAACAAGATGGAACGCGAATTAGCAAAAGGCTATTTGTTTTGCATTAATCAGTGGCAAGCACAAGCACACAATACGGTGTCGAGGGGATCTCGTGCTTAACCTTTACATGCTTATGAACTCACTCGACTACCTATCTCCCCTCCAAGAGTACGTTAAGCTTTTGGGGGAGTGATAATAAGAAACATCAAAAAGGTGAAAAAGAATACTACAATATTACAATAGTACCATTGGCAATCCCCCATACAAAAGTACATGCATAGACCACCCATGGCACACACTTGGATGCTGGAGTGGCGGCTGTAGGCATGGTGATTGGCACTTGAAGTTGCGGCGAAGAGAACACTTGTTACATCTAGGCATGGAGATACTTTACATACAAACCATTTAATTCCTAAACCCACTAGGTAATCTCCTTCCATTACACCCAAAGCCTAGACTAGAAGCTAAGCATTCTAAACTACTATAGTATTCACAATTGTTTCTGCAACCATTGCAGCATTTTCATGCGACCTCCATTAAAGTATGGGCAAGATCTCCATTGGGCATTATGTATATATTTTATTGGAGGGTCACAAGAAAAATGCTGCAACTATGGTGGCAACGGATGTGAACTCCCTAATAGTGTGTCTGGCGACTCTGGACTAGTATACAGGCCTGGTCTAGGTAAGATGTAAGCCTAACTGCCTAAGCCCAATGGCAAGGGCATCAGCCAAACACAACGTGGGCTGCAAGCATAATCATGCTTAGTAAGCTGAACAACCTACATTACAAGAAAACTGGGCAATGCAGCGGTATTTGATATCGCTGGTTCAGGTGTCTAAGGCGGTGATCTTTCAGACCCGCCGATAGAAGTTTGAACTAAAGAAAATAAAAAGCAAGGCAGCAGTTTTGGGGGGTAAATTGGGTCTAACCGGTTCAATTGGAATTTTGGTTTAATTATTTAAGAAACATATTGGAGAAAGTGTTTTACACTTTCTGTTTTCACCCTTTCTCTGTTTTGAAGAGATTTGCCACTCCAAGCTGCTGCTGATGATGCATATCGCCATTGTCGGATCCACTAGAGGTGCTCTCTCTCTCTCTCTCTCAAGTTGCAGCCCTAGTTGTTGGTGCAACTCCAGCCCTAAATTGGAACCCCATTAATCCCTAACATGTAACGATGTTGCAAGGGGCAAGGTTTCCAATAATTAGATCTTGAAAATTTGTGCTTGGAGCTCCTTAGATTGGTTTCTTTTCTTTAGGCTTATTGTAGTCTTCTCATTGTTTTTCACCAAATTTTACTTACCTTTGAGACTAGGTGATGATGGGAAAGAGGAGAAGAGGTAGGTGACAAAACCCCTAAAACCACAACCAACATCGTTAATGTGCTCCTCTTAAACCACTCATACTATGAATTTCCTATAGATGCAAACTTGAAAATCTGAAGAATTTGCCTTTATGGCTACACCTGCTTAATTGAAGAGCTTTGACACTACTATAGTAGCCGCCATTGGAGCTTACAGTGCACTAAGTTTTTGGGACCCAACTCTGCCTATGAATGAATGACCGAGGATATCAATGAGATGGACGTTGTTGTACCTTTTGTGGGAAGTCCAAGAATTTTCTTTGATGGTAGCTATCTATATTAAGAAGAAGATCAATGAGATGGACGTTGTTGTACCTTCGTAAGAAGTCCAAGAACTTTGATGGTAACCATCTCTGTTAATCCTCTTGTTGTTCTTGTTGTCAGTGATGGCGTAACAGGGTGTGGAGTAGCATTGGATGTCGTGTTGAGGGGACTTCGCATTGAGCTTATCGAGAGAGAGGATTTTTGTCCGGGACTTCTTCCTAATCCACCAAGTTAATTCATGGTGGTATGTGTTGGGTCCATATTGCTTCTTTATGATGTATTTTATGGTTCAATTGTTTCTTTTTTTTATTTGTATTTCACCTTTCTTTGAGTGAGTTGTTATAAGATCTATTAATCGCTGATTGAGAGTGGAGAGATGGAGTTCACCAGGATTGCAGTCTATTAATGGACTTTAATGTGTTCAATGCAATTCCTAGCCAAAATTTAAAGTATTCCTAATTAGCAGCTAGCTATAGGGAAGTCCACTAAACTGAATTTGATTTATATTGATGAAGCTTTCTTTTAGTATTATTTTGTTTTCTGATAGTTTCTTATATAATTTTTGATTATTTGATTAAGTTGTTAATTATCTTACATTGTTTGATAAGCGTGTGCTAATTCATGATTTGTGGTATCCAGATGTTAGGTTGTTTGGTTATTGGTAGCTTACTATGACTGATTTGTTTTACTAATTATTAGTTAAAATTCTCACATTAAATTTCAGCCTTAGAGAGTATTTTTTCAAGGTTGTATCTTAGTTTGTTCTTTAAGTTGTTCAGGTAAGGTTTTGATATTTGCTTTCTTGGTTGATTTGTGTTTGTTTAACTGAGTTTGTAGTATAACTACCATTCTCTTAGTTTCGATGTTAATCTCTTTTTTTGTCGTTATCGATCTTATTCACTAGAATTATTTCTATTCTTTGTTAAGTTCCTCTTCATTTTATTATTATGGACAATCCAAGTTTGAGTATAAGCAGTCTTGATATACAACATGGACCATCTCTTTCGTTCTTTCACTCAGACTCAAAGATAAAATTGTCTGATTAGTTGTCATGTTTGAATGGGGGAGGGGTAATGTATTCTAAACTCCATGTATAATTTACCAATAAAAACCCATTAAGAGTTGTAAATTTACTCTATTTTGGGTTAAACTTTAGATTTGGCATAGGATAGGTTTGCTCCTTCTCCTATGAAATATAATATGCTTGATTGGGCTAAGGTAGTGACTACCAGCATTATGTATCCTTTAAGGTGGTGATCTTGTCAAAAATGCTTGTTGAAGTCCAAAAAAGGAAAGGTAAAATGGAGGTAACGGTTGATTAGAGTAGCAGTTTTGAACCAGGTACAATGTTTTCTTTCCTCTCTTGATTCAGTGTCTATACCAAGGGTTTTAGTGAGGTTCTCTCCAAACTTGAGTGGAAGACAACTATGCAGGAAGAGATGACAACTTTGATTAAGAATTAGACATGGGACATTGTAGATCTACTAGAAGGCAATGAGACAGTTGGATGCAAATGGGTTTACACAGTCAAATATAAGGCAGATGGAAGTATAAAAAGGTACAAGGCAAGACTTGTTGCAAAAGGGTACACATAGACCTAAGGCATTGATTACTTAGAGACATTTGCACCAGTTGCAAAGATGACCTCTATTCGGATACTTCTTTCTCTTGCTGCCTCATACTCTTGGTCCTTGTTTCAACTTGATGTGAAGAATGCTTTCCTAAATGGGGATCTGCAAGAAGAAGTGTATATGGATCTTTTTGTTGGATTTTACAATGATACTGAAAAGGGAAAGGTATGCATGCTTAAGAACTCACTTTATGGCTTGAAACAATCTCCCAGAGCATGGTTTGACAGATTCAGAAAGGCCTTGATTGCTTTTGGCTACACTCAGACTCAATCCGATCACACATTGTTTGTGAAGCGAATGGGATCTTTGGTGTCAGTCCTAATTGTTTAGTGGATGATATTGTTATTACTGGGAATGATCTGAGTGAGATTGATGGTCTGAATAAGACCTACATAAAGAATTTGAAATTAAGGATCTTAGAGAACTGAGATACTTCTTAGGCATTGAAGTTGCAAGATCAAAACATAGAATTTTTATCTTTCATAGGAAGTATGTCTTGGATCTTTTTCAAGAGATAAGGAAGCTTGGAACAAAGGCAATCAACACCCCTATTGATTAGAACCATAAAATCAATGCATCAGAACGTGAACTAGTAAAGGACATTGGGAGATATCTGAGACTTGTGGGTCGGCTGCTATACTTGTGTATGACAAGACTAGACATTTCCTATGTAGTAAGTCTAGTAAGTCAATACATGCGTGCTCCACGAGTCCAGCATTGGGAGGCAGTTGACAGGATTCTTGCTTATCTGTAGGGATACTCGAGCATAGGCATATTGTTTACTGATCATGGACAGTTGAAACTAGAGGCTTATACAGATGCAGATTGGGGAGGATGCCTTGATGACAGGAGATCAACTTCAGGAGTGTGCACCCTTGTTGGGGGTAACCTTGTCTCATGAAAGATTAAGAAACAAACAGTGGTGGCAAGATCAAGTGTTGAAGCCGAATGCAGGGCCAATGCACATGGAGTTTCAGAACTTCTCTGGATCCGTTCCCTGTTAGAAGAAATTGGTGTACAGGCAGAAGAACCTATGATGCTATACTGTGATAACCAGGCAGCAATTAACATTGCCCATAACCTAGTCCAACATGACCGAACTAAGCACATTGAAGTGGATAGACATTTTATCAAAGAAAGGGTAACTTTTGGAGAAGTTTGTCTTCCATACATTGCTTCTGATCTACAGTTCGTTGATGTTCTCACAAAAGGTGTTGCAAAGAACAAGCTGGAGCATGATCTACGCAAGTTGGGAATGTGTGACATTTACTCTCAAATTGAGGGGGAGTGTTGAGTTGGTCCGAGTTGTTTTTATTTAGTTAGGAAGTTGTTGGGCTTTAGGCCCATTAGTTTATGTTTTTTTAAATTGTGACTGTTCAGCTATGTTACTAGTCACCCTACTAAGGGCATCCTTGTAATATCTCATCCTTTAAGTTAAGTATAAATATAATGAGAGGTAGGCGGCTAGGGTTTATTTTACAATTTGGTTGACTTCCTACTCTTTTCTTCTCCTTTCTTCTCTACTGCTGAAATCTTCATCTTCCCCCTATTTTCTTTCACAAGGAATTTGACTAAATCTGCAATTAGTGATTTCTACTTACTTTTATAAAAGTAGTGCTTTCGTAAAAGTACTTTTATAAAAGTGCTTTCATAAAAGTACTTTCACAAAAGTGTTTTTATAAAGTATTTTAATAGAAGTACTTTCGTAAGGGTATATATTTTGAAAATTTGAAAGAAAATGAAGGACAAAATAGTCACAAATACTTATTTAAGTGTTTATTGCAGAAAAAGACTACCAAATGCGCCAAATGCAAATAAGTGCTTATTTGAATAAGTACTTGTTTTTAAGCACTTATTTTTAACTTAAACATTCCCAAACATGGCCTAAGTAGTACCTATATTTAATTGATAAATAAGAATTGTTGGTAGTAACAACAGAAAATTTCAAATCATGACCTTTCTGAGCAAGATTGGTATTCAACCGTGCTCAATTTTTTTTTTCTAGAACTTTAACCTTTCTCGTGCTTCTTTGGTTTTGGACCTTGTCCTTCCTGCAATAAAACTGACAACTTTTCATTTTACTTTCTGATTCTTTGCATATCCAAGGAAGACACTTCTTTGCCTTGGGATTAAGCTTCCAGCGGTGAGGACCAAGGATATGTGCAAAGCAGACACACCCAAATACCCTGAGAGGAATATGAAACATCTCCCCCTGAGGAAAAATGAGATTGAATGGGGTGTTGAATCCAAGTATACGAGAGGGCACCCTGTTAATCAGATATACTGTTGTGAGAACTGCATCACCTTAAAACCGAACTGGAACTGTAGATGTGATCATCATGCTTCTTGCAATCTCAACAATGTGTCTGTTCTTCCTTTTTGCAATACCATTCTGCTGTGGACTGCAGGGACAACTGCTCCGATGGACAACATCATATTCTAACATATATAAGGCAAGGTGTCTTTCAAAATATTCCTTGGCATTGTTGGATCTTTACACCTTTATTCTTGTTCCAAACTGTGTTAGTACCATCTGATGAAATTGCCTCACCTATGATGGTACTTTATCGTGGGATCTCATCAGGTAAATCCAAGAGTATCGTGAGGAATCATCTACAAATAAGAGAAAATATCGATAGCCTTCCATAGAAGGAACATGGTAAGGGCCCCACACATCCAAATGAATAACATCAAAAGAAGAACATCTTTTATTACTAGGTTTAAATGAATGTCTACAATGCTTTTCAAGTTGACAACCTTCACACTCGAGACTTGATAAACTAACAGACTAAAAAATTTTTGGAAACAAAAAACTCAATGAAGAAAAAGGTAAATGGCCCAAACGATTATGCCAAAGCATAATTTGACCCACAGACCCTGACTCACTATCCTTGCTGACATGATGACTCTGATGAGGAGGAAGTACATCTAGGAGGTAGATTCCATTCACTTCATGACTATTCCCAATCGTCATCTTTGAATCCAGATCCTGCAAAATACAACGACCAAGAGAAAAAATTACTGAGCAGTTCAGGTTCTTAGTCAAACTACTAACAAATAACAAATTAGTGCTCAATCTGGGAACATGAAGGACAAAGGGTAGAGAAATAGAATCATTAATCTTGACAGATCCCTTCCTAGCAATAGGAACATGGGATCCATCAACTGTGGAGACCCTATCTTTGCCAGAACAGAGCTGGTAAGTTGAAAAAATAGTAGAGCTCTAGGTCATGTGCTCTGAGGCTCCAGAATCTATAATCCAAGGAGGTCCCTCCTTAGCTGAAGTAGAAGCATAATTTGCAGTGACGTGTGAACTACTTGTGTGAGCAAAGGAAGTAGAGTGGACTCCACCAGTGCCACCTGTACCTTGCTGTCCGCTTGCGATTGAACTGGAACTGGCTGTATCCCGCTGGTTCAGAAGTAGCCCATACCTCTCAAGTTCTGCAGCAACTGCAACAAACTCCAGAGCAGCTGTAGTAGGAGGGGCTGGAATGTCACCAGTAATTGCCATGTGTGCATTTCTCTTCTTATTTTTCAATCTACTCGGCACAAGATGTGGGTGAAGCTTCCAACAAGTATCTCTTGTGCGTTTAGGCTTCTTACAGTAGTCACAGATCAAATCTCTTTTATCTTCCTTCTTGATTTCACTGCTACCCCGATCTCCACTTTGTTTAGGTTTCACAACACTTACCATGGCAGACTGATTAGGATTAAGGTTTTTCATCATCACATCTCTCTTGCACTCCCCTGACACAAAGGCATATGCCTGAGAGAGAGTAACACTGTCTCTGGAAAGAAGATGTTGTCTTGCAATATCACACTCAGGATTAAGGCCAGTAAGAAATTCAAACACCCTATACTTCTTTAGATGTTTCTGATAGGTAGCTGCATCCTTAGTGGTTTCCCAAGCAAATGTCTGTAAATGGTTAATCTCCTGCCATAGGGTTTTAAGGGCTGAAAAATAGGTTGCAACAGGTCTATCTCCCTGCCTTGTAGAAATAATATGATTTTTCAACTAATAAGCCCTAGCAACATTCTCCCTTTGTGAATAGGTTTCTGCAACCTCATCCCATATTTCCTTAGCTGTATTTGCCCATAAAAAGTTTTTACTTATATGGGAAAACATGGGAATTACACAACCAAGTCATCACCATATAATTCTCCTGTACCCATCGGGAGTTGCTAGTTTCGGGTTTCATCTCTTCACCAGTGATATACCCTAATTTCCCACGAGCACCAATCGCCATTTTTGTAGATTGTGACCATTCTAAGTAATTTGCACCATCCAACCTAACTGTAGTAATGGTCCTAACCTCGAAAGGGTTTCTGGCACCTCCTTCCACTGGTCCCATTTCACTCCTAGGCTTATTTTCAACTCCGTGGCCCTCCATGCTTCTAAAAAAATGTAAAGAAAATAATTGAAATTTGCAACAAGATCAAACAAAACACTTTTTGGAACCAACAACACCTCTTTGGTGTCCTAGACTTTCTTCCCACAAAAGATTCATTTTCTATGGGACGGGAGAAGAGAGAGAAGGGGCAGCCGCTCTCTCTAGAAGCCTCCAAATCAGATAGGACTTGATTTGCCCCTTACAAAAAACTCCAAGGAACCCTAAAAAATTAGGGCGCCACTTCCTAGGTCAAAATTGAAGGGTCTAACAGAAACAAGACTGTTCCCCTTTCTCCAGTTTTTCCTGATTTTGATGAGAAATCCTAGACCAGTTACAGGGCACACAGATCCACCAAAAAAAATCCAAAAACTGGGCTTACCTGAGAGCTTCGATCAGCCTCTTAAATCACCATGCAGTCGGCCGATCTAGGGCTGCATGAGTGAACAACTTCAAGGAACCTTCGACCCGCTCTAATACCAAGTAGAAATCACTAATTGCAGATTTAGTCGAGTTTCTTGTGAAAGGAAAGAGGGGGAAGATGAAAGTTTCAACAGTAGAGAAAGGAGAAGAAGAAAAGAGTAGGAAGTTAACCAGGATTGTAAAATTAACCCTAGCCGACTACCTTTCATTATATTTATACTTAACTTAAAGGTTGAGATATTACAAGGGTGCCCATAGTAGGGCGGCTACCAATATAGCTGAACAGTCACAACTTATAAAAACATAAACTAATGGGCCTAAAGCCCAACAACTTCCTAACTAAATAAAAACAACTCGGACCAACTCAACAAAGTACTTTTACGAAAGCACTTTTACAAAAGTACATTTATAAAATTCAACTAGTTATAATTTTATAAGTGGTATTTTAAAATTCAACTACGGATAATTTTGGAAGAAAATATCTGAATAAGTGCTTATTGTATAAGAACTTAAAAAAAGCTGGAAATTTAGCCCATGTTTGAGAACACTTATAAGAAGTACTTCTTTTAAGAGTTGGGACCACACATTAAGTGGTTTGATGTGTGCGGTAAAAAAGTGGGAAATAAGTACTTCTTAAAAAAGTGACCTGAAGTTGGCTTTTTTTTAGCACTTCTTGAAGAAGCACTTCTCCAAAAAAATAGAACGAACCAGTCCCTAATATTTTCTTGTAATACCTAAAATACCCCTGCACAAGGGTTATACCTCCATCTCCTCTCATTCGAACATATCTTCCAGATAGCGACGCACCCAGTTACAGGTCCACTAGCGACGATCGGCGGTGAGGAAAAGTGGCCAGTGGACCTTTCGTTTGGCCACTTTCTTCTATTTTCTGAAATTCTTCTCATTTACTCGTTGTGCTCATTCGGTCCTCTATTGCCTATCACGCACCGGCACTGGGACTTGTTAAGGGCCGCCGGTATAACCTTTTGTTCAGTATTGGAGGCAATCAGGGAGTACCCAGATTTTTTCAGGACGTATTTAGGCAGAGTTGTCCCTCCTAATGATAACTACTACGCTGCGCTAAACTCTGCCATTTTCAGTGATGGAGGTGGAGATGGCGGCGCTGTGAACTCAGATAGCAGTGGCGGCAGTGGAGGTGATAATCCGCCATTAGCCCATTTTCCGATGATGCAACCGGTTCTGAATTGCGTGCTAGCTCAAGCAACAACTCTTTCACATGGTCTGCTTGATTGAGGAGAAGTATTAATTCCCTCTCTCTCTCTGGTCTTATTTATGGTGATTGAGGAGAAGTATATATAAGCTTACCTCAACCTTGAAAACATTTGAAACCAGGCCTCTGAAAGTGGTTACATTGGCGTTTGTTACTTCAAGTCTTAGAGAATTCATGGCCTCTATCAATCTCGCAAACCCACCAGTCCTGTGCTCGCAGAACACTTTGAGGAAGAACTCATTTCCATCTACTTGGGTCACTTCCACTTGGCGTGTCAGTCGTCTCATAACAACAGAAAACAAAGTTTGAGCAGAATACATTCACTACTTCCATTTGCTGGGTCGTCTTATCATCTGTGATAACTGAATCAGGATTCTGTGTGGAGGCTCCAGTTGTCTTGCTAACTGGTGATGAATGGCCTGTTCCATGAGTGATCTTTCCCAACATCGACATTCCCATTACTAATTTGTCGTTCTCTGGGTTAGTCAGGTTGTTGTAAACTGATCCATTTTGATCAGTTGCTGCGGTGTTCGAGCTGTTATTTCTGTTGTCGTTACCATGATATTTAATTCCAGTAGCTCCCTTGGCTCTTTCATCATCTGATGGCTCCTCAAGCTCTTCCCATATTACTTGGAAAGTTGGAAGTACCAGTGCGTTGTTTTGGAGGGTGACAATACAGATACAGTGGGGGAGTTCTACTCTGTGGCACTGACAAATAATTATCAGCAAGCAGATACAGAACACGAGAAGCAGAATTGCCTCAAAGGTCATTTCAGCAAGTAATTCACAAAATTGTTATAGAGGGCGTTCAGGCCAGTGCTGTCAAAGGCAGAGAATGCCTGAAATTATTATTAATTGGGTCCACATGGAGATTCACATGTGGGTCCACGTGGGCTCTTAGTTGTCATGATGTGGGGTCCACGTGGGCCCTCAGTTGTCATGATGTGGGGTCCACGTGGGCTCTCAGTTGTCATGATGTGGGGTCCATCTAGGCTCTCAGTTGAAATGTACAGTATAACATGTGAAAAGCCTTGTATATATCTATGAGTGAAGTGAGGGCTAAAATTGTCATTTGTGTCAATATAAGCATTTATGGGGAAAGTAGTTTACCAAACATCCCCACCCTAATAAGTGCTTAAAAACATAATAAGTGATTTGGCAAGGGGGTTACAAAACATCCTTAAGTGGTTGTTAAAATAAGTACTTCTGTAACAAGTACTTCTTTTAACAACCACTAAGTCATCAAACAGGGCCCAAATGAGCCCTTATTTCGGGCTTATTTCCCAAATATCAATAAGTGCTTAATTTCCCAAATAAGCACTTGTTTCGAATCAGAACTCCCAAACATGGCCTTGGTAGTAGAGAGACTTCTTGAGAAGGGATAAATTAAAAATGAAATCTTGTCTTTGTTCCATTTTCATGATCATGACAAGGCAAGGAACTTTCTTAAAGGATGATTTCAAACGAGATCTAAGATAACCATGGAACAGAAACCCAAAGCAGTAAAGGATTTAAGAATTACTAGTGAACAGATGACAAAAGCACTTGACTTCAAAAAACAATGTTGCTGAACTCATTGTGCTAGCATTGTAGGATAGAAAAAGTATTTGATGTATCAAAAATGGAGAAGGTACCATTGGGTCTATCGGGTGTTCAAAACATTTGATGTCAGAAACCTTAAAAGAAAACCTGATAAGCAAATAGCTTAAAGGACACTGCAGAAAACTATCAATTTTCTTTGATTGTTGTTGCGGGAATTGGAGGATTGTCAGCTAATCCTAGGAAAGTTTTTTATCAGACTATCCAGTGTTATCAAAGTGTTGACTAATCATTGCCTAGTCTATCAACTAGTTAGTTTGGGGCCAGCTGGTCAGACTAACTGCATCACTAACTAGTGAGTCCGTACTTGTGATGTGTTCACCTAGGAAAACTAAGCATCAACTACGTTGACTAAATGACCACATAGTTATTTTAAAGCTTTATTTGTTTGTTTGTATTTATAGTTATCTGAAATAATATAGAATATGTTTGTATTTTGTTATATTCATGCTGCTGTGTTAAATGTTTGTGATGAGAGTCATGAGACATGATTGGATTATGGTCTATAGAATGAAAAAAAAAAAACATAAAATTAGAGAAACAGTGGATGAGTTCTTTTAAGTTTTCTTCTAATTAGTAGCATGCTGTTATAGACTTGCCACAAACTCTTTCTTTGGAAAAACAAAGGCTATAATTCCCTATCTTAACCTGTCCAACCTAACTTTTTTATGTTTGGAAAACAAATACTGTAAACTAAAATATCATTATTTTATTGCATAGTTGTTTAACTTATTTATGAGATTGCATCAATATCATAAATTTATAATTTATCTTTTTCAGCAATTAGTTGGCACCTAGGCATCAACTAGAGAAGCCAAAACAACCATTACTTTCTCACCTCATTGGTACCACTGAAACTATTGTCAAGTTGCTTGCAGATTCATAAGATGTTGTACAGTATGATGTCCTTGTCTCCTTGAGTTGCTTGATCTGACATATTTTCTAGCTTTCACAAACTAACATTATGTTTGGTTTTTGACATTTTGCTGATTGTTTTTGAATATTTCTTAACAATATTCCATGAACAATTAGGCTCTGTAACAAATTCTTCAATTTTGTTCATTACTTTGGTTGCCAGAGTTCATATTACTAGACTAGATGCATTCCTGTAGCTTTTGTTTTTTTTTATTGCTGTTAAGAAGTGTGTGGACGGGGGTGCTGTTAGAGGTTGTCCCCATTTTTATGTTACTGTCCCATACTTATTAGGGGCAGAACAATCTTTTGCATGGTTTCTTAACCTATAAATAAATATGGCTGCCAGAGGGGGAGACAATGTTTTAAAAGTGCAATGCGCAAGGCGAGGCATGTGCTTTTTTGAAGCAAGGCGCAAAAATAAAGAATGCTAAACAAATAAAAAATATTAGAAAAGAACATTCAAAAAATGCCAAAAACTTCAAGAAATGCAAAAAATAAAAAAAATATTAAACATAATTTTAATTAAAAATATAAACTTAAATTTTAAAATAAATGCTTTAAAAAACCTATTATCTAAAATTAGAATACATGAACATAACATGTAAGCGTATTCAAATGAAAATTTAAAAGTAAAATCAAGCATATAAAGCATTTTCAAGCATGTAAAACTTACAATCTCTTTTTTTCCTCAATTGCATTACTTCAAGTAGTTAATGTGATGTAAAACATATTGCATTCTTGTTTTACATCACATTAGCTACTTGAAGTAATGCAATTGAGGAAAATAGCTACTTGAAGCAAAACATATTGCATTCCTATTCATTAAAAAAACATATTGCATTCTTGATTCTACGAGCTGCTTTGTACCACGTTCCTCGAGGCAAGCCCAAATAAGTCCATGTTAGGGTCTTAAATCTTAATTCTCACATAAAAAATAATGATTTTATAACTTTAATTGCCTTTGAAGAAGACATTTTATTAAAATGAATGAATGAGCAACATTAGCAAATAAGGGGTTCTCAGAGCTTCGGTGAGTGAGCGAAGCAAGCGGCAAAAAGCGTGAAATTTTAAAAAGGCGCATACCTGGGCTGAGGTGCAAGGCGCATCAGACGTGCACCTTTTGAAAGGGCTGCGCCTAGGACCTAGGTGAGGCGCATACCCTAAAATGCACTTTGCCTGTGTGCCTAGGCATACCTTTTAAATCACTGGGTGGAGATAGATTTCTTCTCTTCTCTCTATCTTTTCTTTTCTTTCTTTCTTACAAGCAGAAATTCCATTTATAGTTGCAAATTTCATGAATAGACCCATATGTTTACTTTAGAAGATAATGTTGATTGCATGTTTCCAGATGATTTATTTGATTAATATATTTTGGTTTAGTACATTTCCTTAGTATTATAGATTTTTTGTTTTCTCAAAAACATGCTATTATTATTATTTTTAATTTATTTGTGCTTCTCAATGGTTTTCTTTGATTTCATGTCTGCAGCCTTGAGTTTTGATTGGCAAGTGCAATCAAAATATGGAATCCTCCACTTTGCTGTTTAACCAGCTTAAGGTTTAATTCTACTACTATTTTTAACTTGTCCAACAGCCTACTGATTTCTTGCACTTATTTTCCTGTGCAGCTTCTTCATGCTGATTTATTAATTATCTTTCTACTCTCAGCTGCATTTGTTTGTTGATGATATTGAATGTTAGAATGATTTATGCTGCCTTTTTGAAAGATGAGTTTGAAAATCTGTTACAATACATTATTTTACATTCTAGAAGAAACTATTGCAAAAGTTGTTTTTTTTTTTTTTGAAAAAATGAAACTTCTCTGATAATACCTTTTTCTAATTGGGGAAAAAGGTGAAGAAAACTATCGTAGATTTTGATGCTGAAGGCTGTAAAACAATTTTTGTAATGTTTTGCCACCCCTAACGTAGAAGAACATCGATACAACATGTCAACCACAGGATATTGCAATTTTTTTTTTTTTTTTTAATTCTTACTCAAATTGTATCTCCAAATGAATTATAATAATCACCTTCATCTAGCTTTGTGCCAACTGTATGAAGTCGGCTACATGAATCCTTGTTGGCCATTTAATCTTTTTAAGTTCCTCTTTGTAGCCCCACGTTGCTTTCTCATTGTCTCTTAGCCAACCAACCGCCACTTCAGAGACATTTAATTATTAGTTTTCCAAGTCCATGTCTCCTGCCTTTGCACTCCTTGGAGTATAGGATGGAGTTCAGACTTTGTAGAATCCTCATTGCCAATGGGGTTGAGAACATGGTCATAATAACACCATAAAAACTCCATCCACTCTAGAGGGACTTTGGTTTCCAAGACTCCCATCAAAGTTTGTAGCCATCCTTAGGTGGTGCCCATAGCCTTTGTACTACCATCTTCTTTTTGTTGAAGAAATTGCAGCCGCTTCCCCTCACTTTCTCCAAAGATCATCATATGAGAATGGTTTGACAATTTCCAAAGATTTGATCCGATGTATCACCCTAGCCATGATATATCCAATTACAGCTGCCTTGCTTCTTTCCTTCTCTTTGAAGATTCTTGAATTTCTTTCTTTCCATACTATCCATAAAATTGCTGCCCTTGTGTATCTCCACATAATTCTCCTTCTCTTTGGCCATGTGAAAGTTTTCAAACAGAACAACCCAACCACTTCACAGGCAGAGTCTACCTGCACCAAACTAAAGACAAGAACCATTCCAAAATACAAGTAACAAATGGATGTGAGATTAGTAAGTGATAACAAGTCTCCCATTGGCTTTGCACAGAATGCACCAACTTGGGGATTTAGATTTTTAGGTGGCAATTACTTTAGCAAACAACCATGTTAGCATTATTTTGACTCAATGCATGGGCATTTTGATTTTTAGGTGAAATGTCTTGAGAAATGTGCACTTCATGCTAGATGGCATTGAGTCTAGTTTGGTTAAATTATAGGGGTATCTATACCCCTTGTACAACTTAGGGAGCTTTGACCGTTTTTTTATCAGTAAAAGAGTGTTTTATTTAAAATAGGTTTAAAATAAAGTTTTACAACATGTAGATGGGAATAATGTTCCCAAATTAGTACATATTTCTGTCCCACTTTATAGCACAGCCCAAAACAGTTGTTGCCTCAGTGCCCCTTGTTTGGCAAGATAATCAGCTAACCCATTTGCATTCCTTCTGATCCATTTGAATCCAGCCTTTACCTCCTTTGCAATCTTTTCCACTTCCCTAATCACATGTTTGAAGGTCCACGGAGTGATTCTATTGTTTGTAGGCCAAGAGATGATCACTCTTGAGTCTCCCTCTACCTCAATATGCCTAAGTCCTAGCTACTTAGCTAGCTTCAGCCCTTGTAGCAGTGCCAATAATTCAGCTTTTAGTGAGTTTCCAATGCCAATCGGTCCTGAGAACAAAGCCAATATCCTCCTTTCAGACTTCCTGATTGCTCTTCCTATACCTGATAGTCCTGGATTTCTAAGGGAGCTCCCATCAAAATTCAGCTTAATCCTGTTGCCTTCTGGAGGTTTCCACTCCATCCTTACTTTCTCTTTCTCTCTTGAAGACTGTGCTATTTTTGTCTAGGTTATTAGAATGTGATTGAGAAATCTTGGAAGCAATGCAAGGACTTTAACCTTTATAGTGTCTATTACTTCCTCCACTATTCTACTTTTCTCCAAGAAAATTCTGTTATTCCTTTTTTCCCATACCACCCAACAAATTGCTGCCTTCATAACTCTCCACATTACATCTCTCTTTTCTTTGGTTGTCTCAAGAAATCACAGTTGAAAAGTCCTGCGACATTTTGAGGGGAAACCCACCGGCAACCAAAGAAAATACAAAAGAACTCCCAAATGTGATGCACAAAGGAACAAGATATTAATAAATGTGAAAGGGTCTCACCACTTTCTTTACAAAGGGAGCACATTGTGAGGAGAAAGGCAAGCAAAAGGCCTTCTTCTTTGCAGCATATCACAAGTATTTACCTTGCTAAGGAAAATTTCCCAACAGAAAACTTGAATTTTTTTTTTTGGGGGGGGATAGGCTTACTCCAAATTTCTTCCACAGGGAATTTCTCAACTGAGATGCTAGGCAAGGAAAGAATACTGAAGAAAGAATAGCAAGTAAAGAGGCCATCTGAAGAGCCTACCCAAATTCTGGAATCTTTCAAGGATCCGTCCAAGTGAACTTGTCCTAGTAGATCCAGCAAATGAACTAAGGACTCACATTCATTTTCCCTAAGGCCCCTTCTGAAGCCCAGATTCCAATTAACCCCATTTGGACCAGGTGTTCCCAAATTACACAGAGTTTCCCCCATAAAGGAGCTTTGACTGTTCAAAAGAAGCATTTTAACATGCCTCTCTGATTCATCTTGATTAGAAGAGATACAAAATTTTATTATATTTTCTTGAGAAACTTTTTTCTTTGTAACTTTGTTGAACCTACAATTCTTCCTATATAACAAACAGGCTGCAGAACCTTTTTTTCTTATGTATAATTAAATTCAGATCGATGTATGATTTTGTTTTCTAATGACTGCAAACAGGCTGCAGAACCTTTTTTCTTATTAGCGGGTCCTAATGTGATTGAATCAGAGGAGCACATTTTACGGATGGCCAAACACATAAAGAGTATCGCCTCGAAGTAAGTTACCAGCCTTGCTAATAGTTCATTTGTTTTTGCTAAATTGTATAAGAAACATGTTCCTCTCTAAATGCATGTCAGAATTCTGATATGTAAATTCATATCAACTTTTTAGACTTGGTTTACAGCTGGTATTCAAGTCAAGCTTTGATAAGGCTAACCGTACATCCTCCAAATCATTGCGTGGTCCTGGAATGGCTGAAGGTCTAAAGGTAGAATCTTTCATGTATTTGTAATTTTGGCAAATTTATCAAGAAAAGTGCAACAATATGTTTGTAGCATTGAATAAGAGTTATTGTTGACATATACAAAATGATGGATTTATATAGACTTAAAACAACTATTCTTATTAGTCCTTTTCAAATGCAGATACTTGAAAAGGTCAAAATAGCATATGACATCCCTGTAGTGACAGATGTTCATGAGGCAAGCCAGGTAATTTTTTGTTTTTCTCTTTCAGAACTAAACTCTTCTATGTGGAAATGCTTCTTTTAACAAACGTCAGCACTCATGTTCATTATCTTTCTGTCAGTTTTGATTTATTCAATGTGCCTGTTGGATATGAAGTTTCATTACAAAGTTAAAGCTAAGCGCAAACTATAGATGAGAAAAGTTGGATGACTAATTTATTATGATTGTTTTCAAAACATTTCATTTTTTCCCAGTGTGAACCTGTTGGCAGGGTTGCAGATATTATTCAGATTCCAGCTTTTCTGTGTCGTCAGGTTGGTATTAAAATATTTAACTTATTTTCATAAAAATTCAACATATTTAACATTTTATAGATCAATTTCATTTTGGTCGTTCTGAGTGCCAATTCAGCATCCATAATAATAAAAGAAAAACTTATATTTAGAATGGGTGTGGGTGTGAATTTTTCTTTTTTCCCCTCTGCTAATATCATAATATTTCTTGTTATGACAGACAGATCTTCTGGTTGCAGCTGCGAAGACTGGGAAAATTATCAATATTAAGAAGGGCCAATTTTGTGCTCCTTCTGTGAGTTTCTTAATCATCTATACTTTTTTTTTTTGAACTTTAATATGTTTATTTTCCAGCCAAACAGGACCTGTTTTACAAATTGCAGGTTTCTGTTCCATAATTCCTTTCATCCCCTGATTGTAGCCTTGACTGTCATTTGGAAGCATGCTATCCAACTAGAATATCTTGATACCTGCACAAAGAGTGGCCTTGTGTTGTGGGGATCAAACTCAACAGTAATGACGTAGAAACTTGTGCAAATCTTGGGTTGTGAAATTATGTCATGGCCAATTAAATACTTGGGGCTCCCCATTCGGTGGGAACTCAAAAGAGCCATATTTTTAGGAGGGGGTATCAAAACATTTTCAAGGAAGCTGGAGGCTTGAAAGAAGAATTACATATCAATTGGAGGAAGAATGACTTATAAGATGTACCTTTTCTAATTTGCCTATATATTTTCTATCTCTGTTAAAGGGATAGGGAGTGTAATAAAGAGCATCGAAAAAATAATTGGAGATTTCCTGTGGGGGCTGGGGCAAGGGATAAAAGGATCATCATACAAATTGGAGGGTGGTGATTAAAAGCAAGGAGGATGGTGGGTTAGGCTTAGGAAGAGTGAAAGAGAAGAAAAAGAACATCTCTCTCTTTTTTGAAAGTCACTTTGGAGGTTTCCTAGAGAAGGCAAGGACACTGGCACTTGGTGATTAGAAGCATTCATGGCTGAATGTAGGTAAGATTCTGGGGTTGCCAGAAGCTCCACTCTTAGATGTCCATGGAAGAATGGAAGATAATTATGTCTAACTTTCCAGTGACCACTCTTTCACAATACGTTGGAGTTAACCCGTTGATGGGTTAAACGGTAAAATTTTGAAATAATAGAAACTCCTCTTGGAACTTGAGTTTTAGAAGGATTTTGAGAGGTATGAAATCCCTGGAGGTCATCAATGTATTGACTCTGAAGCGACCAGCTAGCAGTTTGGTAGGATAGTGATGCACAGTGCTCAGTATAATTTTCTTTAGGAACTGCTATTATGCAAATTTAATGCTAATGCTTTGATAGATTTCACCATTCTATTATAGATTGCAATTAACCAGATCTGTTAATTATAAACTTTCATGTTTTTTTCTCTTTCATCTTAAAAATTGGATTCATTAACAATCATGATATCTGGCAGGTCATGGTAAATTCTGCAGAGAAAGTTAGATTGGCAGGGAATCAAAATGTAATGGTCTGTGAGCGGGGAACCATGTTTGGCTATAGTAAGTCCACAGAAGTTGCTTACTTTCTTCAATAACTTATTAATGTTTATTTGTTTTTCTTGAGTTTGTAAAATTACCATTTCCAGATTCCTTTTGATTTGGACACTGAGGACCCATTTTTTATTGTAGCCAGATGAAACTGTGCAAGCAAAAGTAGAACTAAACTGTCACTGGGTCTAGAATGTGCTTAATTGTGCAAGAAATATTTTTTTGGATTGTGCAAGAAATATGTCTTGATTGTGCAATAAAACGATTTTGAGTTCTTGCTGAAGGAGCAAATTAAGAGCTGCCAATTGAATGCATGCTGAATGCAGTTGGGCCAAATAGCATATGGCTACTACATTCTGTGCTAAACAACCAAAGTGTCCTTATGAAGGTTTAGCCAATGTCTCCTCTAAGAATTTTAGGAGCAAATTGATCTACAAGTTCTTTACTTATTTTCCATTGTCATATCCTGGGAATAAAGTTCTCTTGCATTGTTGGCAGAAGCTTTTTTTTTTTTTTCTTGGTATAGTTAAACAACTAAATTGGGATTTAATTTGTAGATGACTTGATTGTTGACCCACGCAACTTGGAGTGGATGAGGGAAGCTAATTGTCCTATTGTAAGTAAATAATTTCTCTTTTTTTTTTTTTTCTGTTCTCGTGCTGCATCTCATGTTTGTGTTTAAACCAAGTATTTTCTTGATGGCTAACAAGTGTAAAATCCTATTCTCAGATATCGTTTTTTGATTGGTAGCAAATGATTTTTATTGGGTGAGTGGTGTTGGAAGTGGAATGTTAATAGGTGGTTCTCAGTGAGATCTTTGGTTTTAAAACTGAACAGTTCAGGTCTATCAGATTTCCCTTGCAAGCAAGTTTGGAATCCTACTTCTCCATCAAAAGTGAACTTTCTGGTTTGGGCTATGTCTTGGATAAATGCCTCACTAGAACAAATCTGGAGAGAAGGGATCTGCATCTCTTGGATCTGTCTTGTGGCCTTTGTGGTCTGGTTCCTGAAATGATTGACCACCTAGGGTTACACTGTTCTATCACTTCTAAGGTGTGGGATCATTTTCTCAATGCAGTTGGGTTATGCCGAGCTCAGTCAAAGACTTATTGTGCTGCTGGAATGTCCAAGGTCTGAAGAAAAAAAGGAAAGATTGTCTGGTGGTCTGTGACTGCAGCTGTATATCTGGACTGAAAGGAACAGTAGAATCTTCTGTAACAAAGTGAAGAGCTCAGAAGAATTAATCCTTTCTGCTGTTAGCAGACTGATATCTTGGGTATCTGTTAAATCTGAATTCAAAAACCAGAATGTGTCTGAGTTGTTAAGATCCCATTCCCTTTGGAGCTTGTATTCTGTTCTGTTTTCCTGGCTGATCTCGTTGAGGCTAGAGAGCTGTTGTACTATATGCTTGTTGGTTTCTAATAAAATTTATCTTACATTTCTAAACAAAAAAATTATTGGTCATGAGAAAAAGAATCAGTTACTTGCAAAATATGTCAAGCTGACATGCATCTGTGTGCTTTAGGATGCCATCTGCCACCTAACCCTTTCTTTCACCATTGACTTTCCCTGCTCAATTAACTGACTCCAAAACAACCTATTCAATTCACCCCTTGTTTAGCCATAGTATAAGCCAAACAGTTTGCTGATGTATGGACCAAAGAAAAGGCGATTCCTAGTTCTTGTTCCATGACTTTTATCACCCTCATGATGAATTATTGCAATGATCCTGGATTGTTGCCCTTTAGCCAAGTAGCCAGCCCATAAATACTTTAAAATTCCCTTACATCATCGAGCTCCTCAAATTAATCAGTCTCCTATCTACAAACCTTGTAACACTGCTAGTAGCTCCAGCCTTGTGGAATCCACAGCCTATGGGTCTCAAGCATATGGAGAAAATGAACACTGTTAAGTATCCCTCCCATACCTGAAAATTAAGGATTACCTAATCTACATGAATTTAGATTTAACTTAACTTGATATCCAACTAGAGTAATTAAACTGTAGGTACTGTTGTAGATAAAGATGCCACCAATTAACATCCTCGAAGAATGTCATCCATGTAGAAAGGGGTCGAAAAGATGTAGAGTTTTGATCCAATGCACCTCTTTCACTAAGAGTGCTTGTTTGAACTGTTCCTTTGAATGCTCATTCATTACTCTCCTCCCATATAGTCCAAAGAACCACTGTTGTGGCACTTCTCCACATGATCTTCCCTTTCTTTCTTGGTAGTTGGAGGCTTTGATGAAACACTTCACATTAGTTGGACGGTTCCAGTGTTTGAATGCACCTAAACCGAGAAAAGAACCATTCCCAAATACTAGCAACAAATTGGTAGGGGATTAGTAGATGGTAAGCAGATTCTCCATTCACATTAAAAGAAGGTAAACATTTGGGAATAAGCACTAATAGGGTCTTCTCTTTTGAAGGGTTTGACAATTGTTAGTTTTTTTTTTGGTATACCTCTCAACAGAAAGCCCTCAATTTGAGTGGCATTGGTCCACTTTATATGTGTAGTAGAGCTTTGAAAAAAGGAAGCACATGTGAAAACCCCTGAAGAATTAGTGGTCTATATTCTACAATCAAGTTTGTCAAGCTCTAAGAGCACACCCTCTAGAAGTCTTAACAAGTTTGATGCTACTGGGGCTTTAGAATCTCTTATACCTTTTATAAAACTCAAATCCCAAGTTGGTTTATCAAAAAAAAAAAAAAACTCAAATCCCAAGGTTTAACACAAGCAAAATGGGAGACAAGTTTGGCTTTGTAAGAAGAAATGGAGAACAAGAAAACAATCTTTTACAGGACCTTTTCCCCCACCAAGATCAAAGGTCTTCTCATAATTATATCTTATTCCTAAAAATACATCATACTAAATAAAACTCAAGAAAGGATATCAAACCTAAGTAAGATGGCTTTGGTAATTGCCAACATTAATCTTGTAGTCAAACTAGTATCCTATTCATTACGTGCACCTCATGGATGCTAGCAACCATATTATGACATTTGCCCAATAGAGCCGAATTTCTTAATGCCAATTTGCCTAATCTCAATCCTCCATGCTATTTTCTTTTGCATACTGCTTCCCAGTTTATCAAATGGTCTCTCTTGGAATCCTTTGGTTTCTGTAGAAAATCTTTTCATTGTTTTCTCCAACTTTTTTTGCAATTGAGGCTGAAGTCTTAAAATTGGAGAGGTAGGTTGTTGAAGGTTGAGTTTATTAGCATGATTCTTCATCTCTATATTTATATTCTTAGCCAATTAGAAGTTTTTAGAAAATCTATCCAAGACAAGATTCTAGAAGGTATTGGATATTAGGTTGCATGAGAGATAGTCCCAGATATCTCATTGGTCAATGAATCATTGAATATCCTAAGATAAATGTATACCTCCTCACCTCCTCCCTACCTCCTTGTCCATATTCATACTTTCCATGCAGTTCTTGTCTAGGTTGAGTCCTCAACCTAGCAAGTTTTCCAAAGAATTTTATTAAGGGTTGCAAATTCCTTGCCCCTGTGGTTGTTTTAATACTTGTTGTTATTTCATTATGCAGTTTTTTTTTCCCAAATACAAGCTAGATTGCTCTTGTGGTTGTTTTCTTTGCATATTGTCTTGTGCATTCTCTGGTCCATTCTATAACAAGTACATGGTGCATTCCTATTTCAATCAAAATGTCTTGTTCATCATTATGTGAAAATTGGAAATATCATGTAGGGATGATTAAAATAAAAATAATTTAGTTTAGAGAAACATATCGCATGTTTGAAGATGTAGAGAACACTGATGTGGCCCCATAGCTGTGGTCCCCACTGTGTTCGTAGGACAATATGTGCAATTATTTGTTTTAGTCATGTTAGTGTTAGTTGGTGGTCAGCTTGTTATTTCAGTTGTTATTTATTTCAGTTTTTTATTTGCTTTGTCATGTAAGTATTAAGGGCAGATCTGTCCTTTCTTCTATGTACTGAACATAACCTATAAATACTAAGAGAGTGGCGGTGGCAGATCAATTTTAGAATCTGTCCCTCCTTTCAAACCTTTGTGTTCTCCTGTTCTTCTCCTCTCTTTTCTTATTTTCTTTACTTTTCTTCTACCTTTTCTAATATGAAATCTATTAGGATTCAAGGCTGATTGTAGTCTTGATAGGCTACTTGGTATCAGAGCCTATCTAGGGTTTCTCATGTGTGTCTAGTCTAGCCGACCACATGAGAACTATCTAGGGCTGGAAGTTTTTAAAGAAATGTTCATTGGCTGATTCTTGGAGGTTATCGGAAGAGTTTAGCAACTGTTCGAAGACTTGGCACGGCTTGCAGAGTGTTGGTAATCAGGAAGAATCAGAGAAGGCTAGGGTTCAGGCAACGTTGGAAGGTAGCGAACATAATTCTTTGGGTAAGTCTTATTTATTTTCTAGAGATAGCTATCAGTCAAGATAGGTTGGACCTATCTAGAAGGAGCGACCGAACTGTTATTGGAGTTTTCTCTCAGAGGTGATCAGTTTTTTAGGGTTTCACATTGACCCTACGGCAAGACCTAACTGTTAACACCTTGGAAAGTGTGGCTGAGCACTTATTTCAGACCTACGATTAAAACCCTAATTCTGTTCCAGCATCTCAGATTGCTCTCTAAGCTGGTTTCAGACCTGTCTCTTGGTCTCAAGCTCTTTTAGGGGGTGAAAACTTGTACAGACTGCTTGGAACTGTGATTGCCGATTGGTTTCAGATCAGACCTGCACTAGTTTCATGCATATTACCGTGATTACAAATTGGTTTCAGATCAGACCTGCATTGATTCCATACTGATTTCTGATTGTGATCGACTGTTCAAGTGCTGTTTTCTATTGTAGTAACCCTAATAGTTTGTAACTACTGATTCTTGACCAAGAATGGAGTTTAAAAATCAGGGAGAATGTAGTTTTGGGAACAACAGTTATGGTAGTATATCTGAAACTAGGTTTCATATTACAACTGTGAGATTTTGACGGGTCAAACTACTTGGAATGGGCCCAATCAGTCATGATGGCTATTGGGGGCAGGGGAAAACTAAGTTACCTCTTGGGAGATGTGAAAGAACCTTCCAAGGAGGATCCAATGTATACCAAGTGGGTTCAAGAGAACTGCTTGGTTATGACATGGCTGTGTAACTCTATGTAGCCACATATCAACCGAAATTACTTGTGGGCAAAGACAACAAAGGAGATATGGGATGCTATGAAAGAAACTTATTCCCATCCCCTTAACGTTGCTAGAGCCTATGAATTGAAGTGTGAAGTGAATAGTCTTAAACAAGGAGAGAAACCGGTTTCTGTCTACTTCTCTACCTTGAAACCCTTATGGCATGAAATTGATCATCTAGAGACTCTTGAGTGGGAAAGTCCCAAAGATGCACAAACTTATATAAAGCAAGTCGAGACAAATAGGGTATTTGAATTTCTGGCTGGCCTGAATTCAGATTATGACATCGTGAGGCAACAGATATTGACCAGAGATAGTGTGACCCTCTCTCACGCATACTCCCTGGTGCATAGTGAAGAGACCGGGAGGAAAGTTATGATGCAACCTCAGCCCTTTTCCCCAGCCCTAGCAGCTGTTAAACCTAAGTCAGGGGGTGATACAGAAAGGGGCAGGAAGAAGGAAGACAAACGGGATCTAGTATGTGAACATTGCAAGAAACCCAAGCATACAAAAGATACTTGTTGGAAGCTGCACTCTCATTTGGTCCCAGCAAAACTGAGAAATAAGAAGGGTAATGCTCATGTGGCTGTGAATACTGATTCAGCATCCTTGTCAGGCACAAAAGGCACACCCCTAGAGACCTTATCCACGGTTCTGGCTGCCCTAATACAGTTGGAAAAGGAAGTTGGGGGTTTAGCTCAGCCATCTCAGTCACCATCAGCCCCTGCCACATCTGCATTTGCACATTCAGGTACTCAAGCCTCAACCTACCTTGTTTCAACTTCAGGTAATACTGAACATTGTTGGGTAATAGATTCAAGTGCATCCGACCATATGACTAGCTTGCCATCATTGTTCACTACATATCACTTATCCTCTGGTAGAGATAAAGTATCCATTGCTGATGGCTCTCTTGTTCCCATTTCTGGCAAGGGTGACATCAAGTTATCTGATACCATCTCTTTATTTTCTGTTTTGCATGTTCCTAAGCTAGATACTAACCTGCTCTCAGTCAGTAGTATTACCAAACATATGAACTGTCCAGTAACCTTTTCCCCTGATCGATGTGTTTTTCAGGACTCGGAGACAAGGAAGGTGATTGAGACTGGCCATGAGACGAATGGGATCTATCTGCTCGGAGAGAGTTCTCGTTGGGAAGAACCAGTGGATAAGAAGTCCTTTGTCATTTATCTTTCCGGTCTTTGAAGAGTCTGTTTCTTGCTTTATTTGAGTTGAGATGTGAGAGTTGTGAGTTTGCCAAACATTGTAGAACATCTTATTCTTTGAGTAATAAAAGGAGTAATAATTCTTTTTATATTGTGCATACTGATATTTGGGGGCCATATCACATTCCTTCTATGGGTGGGTACAGATATTTTCTGTTGTTTGTTGATGACTATACCCGGTTTTCTTGGGTCTATCTAATGCGTTCTCGAGATGAGGTTCCCACTCTTATCCAAAACTTTCATCAAATGATTCTAACCCTGTTTGGGGCCAAAATCAAAGTTCTCAAATTCGATAATGCAAATGAATACTTTGCTAAGCCATTAACTTCTTACCTCCTTAATCATGGGGTTATTCACCAGAGCACTTGTCCTCATACACCACAACAGAATGGGGTTGCCGAAAGGAAGAATAGGCACATCTTGGAGGTGGCTAGAAGCATTATGTTTACCTCCAATGTACCTATTCGCTTCTGGGGTGATGCTATCTTTGGTTGTACTTGTTTCTTTCAGCTTCTCGGGCCCCATCATTCCAAGTTTGACCCTAAGGCCTCTAAATGCATTTTCCTCGATTATGCACAAACTCAAAATGGTTATTGCTGCTATGATCCTGTTTCAGGGAGGAAGTTTGTCTCCATGGATGTTACCTTCTTTGAGGAGACACCTTATTATCCTAGGGTTTCTCCTCAGGGGGAAAGCAGTGAGAGTGGGGATTTGGGTCTTTTCCTTAGGGGGAGTGCAGTGAGAGTGGGGTTAACATATCTGAGGCTGTTCCTTTACCTATTCCATTGGGTGATGAAGGCTGTAATGGTGAGGGTGGTCAAAGGGATTAGGAGTTGAAAGTCTATCGCAGGCGATGCAGGCAGGTTGATCCCGGTCATCGGCAGTCCAGGCCAACTCCAGTTCCTTCTACGGCTCCAGATCCAGGTATTATAGTCCTAGGGCCCGCTGAGACACCTTCCATTGTTGCCACTTCCCCTCCTGCGGATTACCTTGACCTCCCTATTGCCGTCCGTAAAGGGAAACGGCATTGCACCACATCTACAGTTCACTGCATTTCCCAGTTTTTATCCTATGATCATGTATCTCCCTCTTACAGGTCCTATCTCACTTCTTTTGCCAATGTCCCTATTCCCAGAACAGTGCAAGAAGCCTTATCAGTTCTAGAGTGGAAAGATGCAATGCAAGTTGAAATGGATGCCCTGTTGAAAAATAACACTTTAGAGCTAATTGACTTACCCAAAGGAAAGAAGCCAGTTGGATGTAGATGGGTATTTACTGTGAAGCATAATGCTGATGGCTCCATTGAAAGGTACAAAGCCCGACTGGTTGCAAAGGGGTTCACCTAGACTTATGGTATAGACTATTTGGAGACCTTTGCCCCGGTAGCCAGGATGACCACCATCCGAGTTCTATTATCCCTTGCAACAAGTTATTCTTGGTCCTTGTTCCAGATGGATGTTAAAAATGCTTTTCTGAATGGAGACTTACAGGAAGAGGTCTACATGCAGTTGCCTCTTGTACTCTATGATACAGAGACAGGTAAGAAGGTTTGCCGACTGAATAAAGCATTGTATGGATTAAAGCAGTCACCTAGAGCTTGGTTTGATAGATTCAGACTAGCCATTGGAAAATTCGGTTATGTACAGGCCCAGTCAGATCATACACTGTTCATTAAAAGGGTGGACTCCTCTTTGACCCTGTTTGCTGTATATGTGGATGATATTGTAGTGACAGGAAATAATAGTAGTGAGATTGAGTCCCTCAAACAGTTCCTTCATCAAGAGTTTGAGATGAAAAATCTTGGTGCACTACGATAATTTTTGGGTATTGAGGTTGCTAGATCTAAACAAGGGATGTTTATCTCTCAGAGAAAATATGTTCTAGATCTGTTGGCGGAAATTGGAAAGTTAGGTGTCAAGCCTGCTGATACACCCATTGAACAGAATCACAAGATCAGTGCAGAGGGCGGGGAGCCTCTTGAAGACAAAGTTATGTTCCAACAGTTGGTTGGTAAGCTCCTATATTCAGCCTCACTCGGCCAGATATCAGTTATGCAGTTAGTGTTGTCAGTCAGTACATGCATTCCCCTAGAACTATTCATCTTCTTGCAGCAGAGAGAATTTTAGCATACTTGAAGAGATGCCCGGATAGGGGTATTGTTCAAGAACAATATTCACATGAAGGTGGAGGTCTATACAGATGCTGATTGGGCTGGGAGTGCTGATGATAGGAGGTCTACCTCTGGATATTGTGCCCTTGTGGGAGGTAACCTTGCCTCTTGGAGGAGTAAGAAACAAAGTGTTGTTTCCCGCTCTAGTGCCGAAGCTGAATATAGGTCAATGGCTAACGGAGTGGTTGAGATCCTATGGCTGAGATCACTAATTGAAGAGTTGGGTATTGATTATGAGAAGCCCTTGATGTTGTATTGTGATAATCAGGCGGTTATTAATATAGCTCACAATCCGGTGTAGCATGACAGAACTAAGCATATCGAAGTTGATCAACATTTTGTCCGAGAGAGGGTTTCATCATAGGAAGTGTGTCTCCCATATATCACATCCAACATCTAGCTAGCAGATATCCTAACCAAGGCTGTAACAAGGAAGAAGTTAGAGGCAGACCTATCCAAGTTGGGAATGATAAATATCTATTCCCAACTTGAGGGTGTGTAGAGAACACTGATGTGGGGACCACAGCGTTCATAGGACAGTATGTGCACTTATTTGTTTCAGTCATGTTAGTGTTAGTTGGTGGTCAGCTTGTTATTTCAGTTTTTTATTTGCTTTATTTGTCATGTAAATATTTAGGGCAGATCTGTCCTTTCCTCTATGTACTGAACATAACCTATAAATACTAAGAGAGTGGCGGCGGCAGATCAATTTCAGAATCTGTCCCTCCCTTCAAACCTTTGTGTTCTCCTGTTCTTCTCCTCTCTTTTCTTATATCTTTTCTAATATGAAATCTATTAGGATTCAAGGCTGATTGTAGTCTTGATCGCCTACTTGGTATCAGAGCCTATCTAGGGTTTCTCATGTGTGTCTAGTCCAGCCGATCACATGAGAACTATCTAGGGCTGGAAGTTTATAAAGAAGTGTTCATTGGCTGATTCTTGGAGGTTACCAGAAGAGTTTAGCAGCTGTTCGAAGACTTGGCACGGCTTGCAGAGTGTTGGTAATCTATTATGATTCAATGCATGTATGATCTGCGCTTTCAAGTCATTATGCTACCTCTTTGATGTCTAAACCTCTATTGATGCATATGTACTTTTTTTCTCCTGATAAATATCATTCAAAACTTAAGGTCCTTATTGTACCATCTGTTGCTATTATCTCTAGTTTGTTGCATGATGCTCTTCTATTGATCTAACTTTTTCTGATCAGCTGCTTCTCTGTTGGAAATTGTTTCACTGCAGGTAGCAGATGTTACACATTCATTACAGCAACCTGCTGGGAGGAAGGTTTGGACCAATTTAGGTTACAGTTGACAAAGAAATGCATGCATATATCTAGGTCCAATGTAAAGCAAAGCAATTTCATTTCAATTGATATATCTATTGGCTTCTTCGTGATGATCAGCTTAAATATAAGAAATAAAGCTCTAATTTACTTGGACGAATCAAAAAGCCCATAAAAATTTCCTTCTATTACATGCATAAACTAGGTAATGTATAAAGATGAGCTGTATTTTGTTGATACAGAAGGATTACTGAATTTATTCAGTTGACCAAAAAAATTACTCCCTCCATGGTTGCAAATAATTCACAACAGGATTCCAACACAACATTTAACCATCTAATGCTGGAAATATTAACACAGGTATCCTTTTTGGTTCCCTAGTAAAGAAATTTAAAATGGGGCTTTCCTACGATAGTGTTTTCTTCTGGCTATATTTGTTCTTTCTTTTTCTGAGAAAAACTTTCTTGGTATGAATCACAATTTTTCTTGTCAATTAGAAGTCTTGTGTATTTATCTTTTTTTGCACATATTAGAAGGAGGTTCCAGTCCCTGCCTTTGTTTCTTTCATCTCATAATCACAAATTGTGCATTTCTTTGTTATTAAGTTCCTCTGTGGTACTGATTTCTCCTTGGGATATTATTGCTAGCTGCATTGTAGGAAAGCTTGTCTCTCTGTGTCATAATTCAGATTTTATGATTGCTTAATATTTTTACATATCTTAGTGAAAGAGCTGAAGTATGTTCTTTCTCAATTAGCTGGATGGTGGAGGTGTTGCTAGTGGGGGTCTTCGTGAACTAATACCATGTATTGCAAGGACATCAGTTGCTGTTGGAGTAGATGGAATCTTTATGGAGGTATAGGATCAAAATCTGTTAGAAATGATATCTTAAATGTTTCTTTGCTTCCTTGGAAAGTTAACGTTTTTTCCTGCTTAAATGGACTCAATACATAAAGTTCTGGAGACAACAGAATAAAAATGAACATGAAATGGTGCTTAAGGCATAACCAAGGTTTAAAATATTGGTACAATACGTCTGATACAGGATTATACATGGCATATCATATCAGTTTCCAAGGGGGCCAACACGTGGCATGGCTGGGATGGCTCAGTTTTGATGCCATTCGTCCTGTCTCGGACTATATCACCAACGTTGTGTTTGTATCAGTCTATATCAGCCAACAAACACCATATTCTTTGAATTTCAGATTTTAGTTTGTTAAGAGTGTGAGGGCATTTCTGCCCTTTTATGAATATTTGTATTTGGGTGCCAATTCAAGGGCACCTTTGTAATTTTTCTTGTGAAGAAAAAAATGAAGTCTCTTAGTGTGAACAGTGTCGCACCAAGCATTCTTGACAACTTGGTATTAGAGCCAAACACAATCAAGAAAATTCTCTGCTGCTGGCCGTGACTCACAGGCAGACCTGCTGACATCAGCATGCCACTGGTTGATGTCAGAAGTCCGTACAGCTGGTGACATCTTCATGTGTTTTTGATGGTCGGTGGTTCCTCCTGATTTTAGGGGAATTTTGGTATAAGTTTCATGGTGGTTTGAAGTTGTTTTGGATTTTTCAGATGAAAATTGGCGAAAATTCCAGATTTGGGGTTTAGGGCTTGCATGCTCATATGGTGGATTGGTTGCTACTGAAACCTCTTGTGTATAAGTCGTGGCAAACCCCTGGGACTATAGGAAGTAGTCCTGAATTTTTTGGAGCCCTAAAACTTTTTTTTTGAATTTTTTTCTTCCCATGTTTTGCCTCCAGTACCTATTTTTCCTAACTTTTTAGCTGTAACTCGTGTCTAACCTTGTGGAAAAGGTGTTTGGGAGTTCAGCTGTTGTTGCAAGACTGGTGCTGGTGAGAAATTTTTTTTAGAGGGGCTGTGATCGATGGACTCACACAATGACGTCCGTGTACCTACCTATGTTCTCTTAGGAAGCAATGACAATGCTGGAGGACAGATTACTACCATAAAACTTGATGGGACAAATTTCCTTGAATGGTCTCAATCAGCCAAGCTTACAATCGATGGAAGAGGTAAGCTCGGACTTATTACCAGTAAGGAAGCTAAGCCGAAGCCTGGAGATTCAAACTATTCCAAATGGGAGCAGGATAATGAGCTGGTTATGTCATTGGCTTGTATGCTCTATGCAGCCACACATCGCTCGCAACTATATGTTCCTTCCAACAACTAAAGATATTTGGGATAGACTAACTGCAACTTATTCTCAAGCGAAAAACACTGCTAGAATCTATTAGTTGCAAAGAGAAGCATGTAATATACAACAGGGGGAGAAATCAGTGGTCATGTATTTCTCCTCCTTACAATTAATTTGGGAAGAAATTGATCATCTTGAGTCTTTGGAGTGGAAAGATCCTGTTGATGCTGAACAGTATAGGAAGTACATTGAAAAAACCCAAGTTTTCGATTTTCTTGCTGGGCTGAATGTTGATTATGACTTCACTAGGCAACACATCTGTAGTGCTGATATTTTGTCACTCTCCACAACATATTCTCTTGTACAGACTAAAGAGAGTAGGAGGAATGCTATTATGCAAGTGTCTGTAGGTGAGCACATTGCTCTTGTGTCCACAAAACCTAAGAAGAGTTTTGGTAAACTTGAAGAAGTATTTTGTGAATACTATAAGAAGCCGAAGCATACCAAGGATAGATGCTGGCTAAATCCCCACCTGAAACTTGAGAAGTTTAAAACCTGAAAGAAAGTAAATGCTCATGTTGCCGCCACAAGTCATGATTCTCAGACGCAAATGCTTGAGGGAAATTCTCCTGCTCCAACATTTACTCATGACACCTCTGATGTGATGGAAAAATTGAGAGGCAGCTTATTCCATCTTGAAAAGAGCGGGTTGCCTAAATTTACTGGTTCAAATGCTTCTTCTAGTGCCTTTGCAAAATCAGGAACTGCACTTGCGTGTCATGCTCCACCCTCTAGCTCTTGGATAATTGACACAGGAGCCAATGATCATACAATTGGCATGCCTTCCTATTTTACCACTTAGGCTTTTTTTAGGGAAAGGTAAGATTACCGTTGCCGATGGATCCCAGACCCCAATGTCGGGTTTGGGTGAAGTTAAACTTACCAATAGCCTTTCTCTGAACTCTGTACTCCATGTTCCACATTTGCATAGAAATCTCTTATCTGTTAGTTCTCTTACAAATTCTCATATTTGCTCTGTAACCTTCTTTCCATCTCATTGTGTCTTTTAGGACATGAGTACGATGAAGACGATTAGCAGTGGACATGAAGCCGATGGAGTTTATCTTCTTGATCAGTCTCCAATGTTAGGGTTGATGTGTCAGTCTATGTCTTTCCATGATGAGAAATTAAGTCAATTGAAATTGTGGCATCATCCTCTTGGGCATGTGTCTTTTGGTTCCTTGAAATTTTTGTTTCATAGTTTGTTTGAGTCCTTGTCTAGTTTTGGTCTGCAATGTGAAGTCTGTCAACTATCAAAGCAATGTAGAACAACTTTTTTGCAAGTAATAAAAGAAGTAATGTTGCTTTTTATTTAATACATACCGGTGTTTGGGGATCTTATTCTATTCCATGTATGGGTGGCTATAAATATTTCATTCTCTTTGTTGATGACTACTCGTAGTATACTTGGTTGTATTTGATGAAGTGCCGAGATGAAGTTCCTTCCATTGTGCTTAACTAGCCCGAAGAGGTTGCAACTCGTGCCTCTACTCGGGGACTTTGTACTATTGTCTATTGCTCATTAATAAACTTATTTCAATTATCAAAAAAAAAGTTCCTTCCATTGTGAAAGGCTTCTTCAGTATGGTGGAGATAGAGTTTGAGAAGAAGATTATTTATTAGATTTGACAACACCAAGGAGTACTTTGAGAAGCACTTGCAAACCTTCCTTGAAGAAAAAGGAGTGATTCACCAAAGTTCTTGCCCTCATACTCCCCAACAAAATGGGGTATCGAAGAGGAAAAATGGACGTGATCGAAGTTGTTAGAGACTTGTTATTTCAGATGCATGTTCCAACTCGGTTTTGGGGGGATGCTGCTCAAACAATTATCTGTCTTATTAACAAACTTCCCTCACGGACCTTGCATCTCCAGTCTCCTCATCAGCTTCTTTTTCCTGATGAGGATACATTCCATCTTCCTCCCAAGGATTTTGGGAGTGTCTGTGTCGTCCATGACATGAGTCATTCTAGGCTGAAATTTGACCCAAAGTCTATCAAGTATCTCTTCTTGGGATATTCTTCAGTCCAAAAGGAGTATCGTTGTTATGACCATTGTTTTGGAAAAAAAGGTATGTGCCCAAAGATGTCACATTCTTTGAGTTTACTCCCTTCTTCTCCGTCTCTCGTCCTTTTCTTCAGGGGGAGAATGTTAGTGAAGATCAAACTCCCTTTTGTATGTCGATTCCTGCAACGGATGCTATCAATCCTTCTTCTCCTCCTCCTCCTCCCTGTGGTCGTACTAGTCCTCTTCCTATCCTCCTCTTTTGCCTCCTATTCCTCGGTCTTGGCCTTGGTGGTTCGTCAGACGAAGAAAGAGGATGACTCCAGAGATTGAATGTCCATTACAATTTGACCTCTCGGACTTAGGTAATTTGAATTTTGAACCTCTTTCTGTTTCTGATGCTTGTGTTGAATCTGTTGTTGAGCCGCCTCTTGTAGATTCTAACCTCAACCTTCTCATTGCAATTCGTAAAGCAAGACGGACATGTGCTAAGTATCCTATCTCAAACAGTCTCTTATGCTACTTTATTACCCTCCTATTGTGCCTATATTTCTTCTATTGCTTTTGCTTTTATCCCTCACAACTGAGGTAGTGCAGTTCCCTCAATGGAAGGATGCTATGAACGAAGAAATGGAGGCACTAAAAAAAACTAGACATGGGAAATCGTTTCTCATTCAGAAGGCAAAATTCCTATTGGTTGCAAGTGGGTTTACATAGTAAAGCATACATCTGATGGCTCAATTGAAAGGTACAAAGCTCGACTTGTGGCAAAAGGTTACACCCAGTCTTATGGCATTGATTACCGGGAAACGTTTGCTCCAGTAGCCAAGATGAATTCAATACGAGTTACCATGTGTTTTGCTGCCCACTATTCTTGGCCCTTTTATCAAATGGATGTTAAGAGCGCCTTCCTTAATGGAGACCTTCAGGAAGAAGTTTACATGGAACTTCCTTCAGGAGTGAACATCCCTGGGAGTGAAGGAAAGGTTTTCCGTTTGAAGAAATCCCTTTATGGCTTTAAATAGTCTCCTCGAGTTTGGTTTGATAGATTCAGAAAAACTGTCTTAAAAATTGGCTTCTCACAATCACAAGTTGACCATACCCTGTTTATTAGGAGAGCAAATGGTAAAATAACTTTGTTGATAGTATATGCCAATGATATTATTATCATAGGGGATGATATCTTTGAGATTGCTGAGCTAAAGTCTTTCCTTGCAATTGAGTTTGAAATTAATGATCTCGGAAATCTCTGGTATTTCTTAGGGATTGAGGTAACAAGGTCAAAGAGGGGCATTTATATTTCTCAGAGGAACTATGTCCGTGATATGCTTTAGGAGGTAGGAAAATTGGATTGTAAACCGGCTGAAACTCCAATTTATCCCAATCATAAGCTGAGAGTTGATGATGGATATGTTCTTCCTAACAAAGGTGTGTATCAGAGACTTGTTGGTCACCTTCTCTACTTGTGTCTGACTAGACCAGATATATCATATGTTGTAAGTGTGGTCAGCCAATACATGCACAAGTCTATATCATCTCATATGCAAGTAGTGAATAGAATACTTGCCTATTTGATGGGATGTCTATGAAAGGGGATGTTGTATTCTAATCATGGGCATCTGAAGGTAGAGGCCGATTTTGATGCTAGCTAGGCAGGTTCCATTGATGATAGGGCGGTGTACTTCTGGCTATTGTACTTTGGTGAGTGGTAAGGTTGTATCTTGGAGAAGCAAGAAGCAATCAATTGTGACTCCATCTAGTGCAGAGGCATAGTACAGAGCTATGACACATGGAGTCTTAGAATTGTTGTGGTTGAAGAACTTGTTGACAGAAATGGGAGTGCAAATTGATACTCCAAAGATATTATATTGTGACAATTAAGCTGCCATAAACATAGCCCACAACCATGTTCAACATGATCGTACAAAGCATATAGAGGTTGATCGGCATTTCAATTGAGGTCTGAAGTTCAGTTGTTTGATTGTCTTACTAAAGGTGTTCCTAAATCAAAGCTTGACAACAATTTGAACAAGCTGGGCATGATAAATATCTATGCTCAGCTTGAGGGGGAGTGTTAAGAGTGTGAGGGCGTTTCTGTCTCTTTTATTTGTATTTGGGTGCCTATTCAAGGGCACCTTTGTAATTTTGCTTGTGAAGAAAAAAATGAAATGTCTCTTGGTGTGAACAGTGCCACACCAAGCATTCTCCTCTTCTCTTCAACATCTCTAATCCTTACAACTGTTGTTCATAAGTTGTGATGAAAATCAATAAATCCCACTATTTGCTCATTAATTGTGGTTTTGTTCTACCATTGATGCCCATTAATTGTGGAGTTTCAAATCCCATCTTTTAATCTTTCTCTTTGGCCACATTTAATTCAAATAAATGGTGTTATATAGGAATGCTCAACTAGAAAGCTAAAAGGAGAAATGATCATTAAAATTAGTGAGTGCTTCAACCCCACAGCTGTTGCCATCCAATGCCATCGCCATTGCTTCTGATGTTGTCGGTGGTAAAGAGATCTAGTTCTCAGCTTTTGCGTCCTACCTTTTGTCCAATCATCAGGTTCACCAGCTCTCTGCCGAGTGTTTCTGTCACTCACTGAAATGGGAAAAGGTTTTTCGTCTAGGGTTTCCTTGACAAAAGAGGTTACCACAGAGTTATTTCATTTCCTTTCTAGAACCCTAGCCAATTCCTATCCTCAACAAGATTAAAAAACTTTTTTGTTTTTCCATTTCACTACTTTCCAGCTGAGATCTAACTCCTGTGGCTGCTACATTAGGATAGCCTCTTGGAGAGGGGAGGAAAATTCTAGAGGAATTATGTCCCAGGAGGTGCGAAAAGGTTGGGTTGGAGGAGTTTTCCAATGCCCTTTCCTCATTTTTCCAAAGGAACAATAAGACACCCCTCCCCAACTTTGGGATGACTTCTATGAAACAGGTATCTGTATCTATGAATGGCAGAGGTTTCAGCAAGCTAGGCAGAGAACTCCATCAGTAACAGACATCAACATAAGATTATAAAGATGGAGAGAAGAAATGGAGGAGTCTTCATCCCAGAGTCTAGATGGAGAGAAGAGTTTGTGATAGAAATGAAGAAATTGCTGCTGAAGGAAGGGAAGAACAGGGGATAAATATAATTGAAGATAAGAGAAGGAAAAACTACCATTTATCCAGTGGGAGAAGCTACACAATGGCTGAAATGCTTCATTAATGGAGTACTGTACTCGGTAAAGGTGGAAGGATGGAAAGACTCTGGAAATCCCAAGGAGGAGGTATTTGGTGGAGCTAAAGAGGAACCAAAAAGGTTGGTTCGTGGCAGTATCTGAATTTTTTGGACATAACAGAAAACAACTAATATATTTACCTGAAGGAAAGCAAGGAAAATTGTGGAAGCTGGTTGCGGAGAAGCTACAGACTTATCTTCTGAAGGGGGAAGCCGAAATCATTAATCTGCGTAAGATTGAAGAACAACAGAGAAGATTTGGTGAGGAACCTGTGGTTTCATTTAGTAAGTCTGGAAGAAATGTGGAAGAGTGCCAAGGAGTCTGAGAGAGGATAATATGCAAGGCATTGTCGTGTTTAGCTCCAATAAAGTGCAGAAAATGGTCTTGGATTGCAGCAAGGAATTATGGGAGAAAAAAATTATCCTTAAGGCTGGGAAGAAGGTGGACCGATTGAGGTTGCATTAAGGAAGCTATCTTGGAAAAATTAGGTGTAAAACATGGTGTTAATATTTTCTCGTTCGATGAAAGAAGGGCAGTGCTAGAAACAGGGGAGACGGTAATAGACTTAAGAACAGTAGAAACCAATCTGGGGTTAGTGTTAATCGAAAATTGGTCTTTCTCCTGTAACAGTAAGGAATTGGATGATGGTGCTTCCTCCATTCCTCTCCTATAGGTCCTTCAACTTCCCATCTCCACAAGAACTGAGAGTGCCTTTATATTGAGGTCCGGTGGAAGTTTAAGAAGGGTCTCTGACCTTCCTTTAGCGGATGGAATTGGGGAGTCATCTACAACTCTGGTGGGAACATGGTCTGGTTCTACAGTGGTTCTGTTTCTGCTCAAGATACTCCTGAAGCAGAGGTTCTGGCTTTGTTGATGGGCCTCCAGTCAGATAAATCTTTGCAGGGTGATTCAAGAATCACTTTCAATTGGGTTAAAAAGAGAACAGGTCCTTGAGGCTCGCTCACTTCCTGGAAGAAATTTTTGACATTTCTAACCAGCTTCAATGCAGAGTTAGATGAATTCCCATAAATCTAAATGGTCTGGTTGATGTTATAGCAAAAAAATGGGGTGGAAAGGGATTCATTGTATAGTGCAAATTCATCTTCTCATGTACATCCGTCTTTTTTGGACTGAAAGTCACCTTTTTTAAAAAATCAGTATTTTGCAAACATTAATGAAGTTTAATTGGTTTTATAAGAGCATACATGCATTTTTATTTCTTCAACCATTTTTTAACCTTCCAAAGTGTATCCTATAGTTCACACTTCACATAAGCTATTAAATTATGTGTTTCTTATGTGTTTTTATTTAAGAATTAAATTTAGTGTTACTGATGCATTTTTGGGATTTATACTAGGTTCCCTAATATATTAGTGTGAATCCTAATTATTTCCACTGTATCTATACATATCCAAAGCATATCATGAATTCAAAATATGTATCCTAAAATTACCTTTATCGGTACACTTTGTGGTACCAATATTTTCTGTTCTGCTTGTAGACTATTCTTTATGGAGGTTGTGGATGCCATTGCTGCCCAATTTCTCCTCAAAACATAAAAAGAGTAGTTCACAAACAGATATGAAGTTTTCAGCCAGAAGATTGTCATTCTCATGATACACTCCTTTACTTCAGCAAGGCTTCTTTACTTTTCTTGAAATATTCTATTATTCTTCTCTTTCCAAATTGTTCACAAACTAGTTGCTCTAATACACTTCCACCTTAAATTCCCTCTTTTTGTCAGCTGCCCAAAGGCTGGCGGTTAAAAAGCAGCTTTACTTTGGAGGTCAAGTTCCACCTGCACCCAAATAGCATTAAAATCCAATTCCAAATATTAGCAGCAAAAGAAAAAGATATCAGCAAATGGTTATAGTCCTCACTCTTCACTTTCCACAAGATACACCAGTTTGGGAATAAAGACAAATAAGGTCTCTTCTTTTGCATGTTTTCTAAAGTATTGATCTTACCATAATAGGCTTCCCAATAGAAAACAGTTATTTTAGGATGAGTTGGCCTTGACCAGATTTCTTTAATAAGGAAAACCTGAGAGGTAGGGATGGAAACAGAGGGATTTAAAGAAAGAGACACAACCGAAGGGGCCACTCAGAGTCAGAGTCCTTTTATCAGATCTTTAGGGTGGGGGGGGGTCCAAACACAGAGTTTAGAAGAAGCAAAAGCTTAGAAACATAAGCATATTCATCATCCCTTAAACCTCTATGAAATCCAAAGTTCTAGTTTAAAGCCAATGGGAGAATCAGGGGGGAGAGGATCCTTGAAACAGGTTTCTTTTTAAGGAGGGAAATAGAATAGAGAGAAGGAAAACAGTCTTTTAGGGGTTGACTGCCCACCCAAACATCTTCCCAAAATAGGACAGAATTTCCAGAGCATACACCATACCTTACAAACCCGAGGAATTTATGGAGAGTGCCAGAAATTGCCTTCCAAGGTGTTGTGAGCAAAGCCCTTCGGGATACCCCAACATCCCGACTAGATTCAAAACCGCCATGGATACTTTTCACCACTTCATACCATAACCTCTCTTTCCAAGGGTCACTTTCAAAACCATTTGCTTAGAAGAGCTTCGTTCCTACTCACTACATTCCCTAACTCTAATCCCAATTGCTCACCACTTTCCCACCTGATCAAGAGATCTTTTTCCTCTTCCCCAGTCTCCTGTAAGAAGTCTCTCATCAATTTTTCTAACCTCTTAGCCTCCTTGTTAGGTATCCTAGGTTGGCTAGAAAGTTGCTCTAATCAAAGTACTTTAACCCCCCCGTCCAAAGAAATATAGTTTTTCTTCCATGCTGCCAATCTTTGTTCAAACTTTTCCACCATAGGGTTCCAAAACCTACTTTCCTTTGGGTTAATGCCTAGGAGACGTCCTAAATAGGATAAAGGCCACTGTCACCAAATGCAATCTAAACAGGCTGCAATAGATTCCATCTCCCCTCAATTCATGTTTATCCCCACCACACAACTCTTCTCAAAATTGATTTTTAGGTTTGAAGCCCTATCAAAGAGAATTATTAGATTTTTCAGATTTCTCACCTTCATCAAATAACAACCCTCACAAAAGATAAATAATGTCATTTGCAAACAGAAGATGAGTAACTAGAATTATATCTCTACCCATTCTTCACCATCTTGTTGACCCATTCCTGTCCACTTTTGATATGATTCTACTAAAAGCATTGACAACCAGTGTGAATAAGAAAGGTGATAGAGGATCACTTTGTCTTAGGCCCTTACATGCTTGGAAAAATTCATTAACAATCCCATTGACTAAGATAGAGTAATGACAAGAGGTAAGGCAATGGTTTATTCATTTGCACCATCTATCCCCAAACCCACACTAACAAAAAGCTCCAATCCACTAGGTCATAGGCCTTTTCAAGATCTAGTTTTTACAAACAAAACCTTGATTGCCCGATCTCTTTATCTCCTCCACACATTCATTTGCTATTAGAATCTGATCAATTATTTACTCCCCTGAACAAAGGCACCTTGAGCTTGACTGATGAGGGAGGGAAGCAACTTTTTAATCGTCAAAGATAGGACCTTAGCCAAAATCAGGTAAGGTGGTTCTTTCTTTCTTCATCAATTAGTGTGGAATGCATCAGGACAGAATGTGATGAGTCTTTGGTTATTGGTGCTTAAAAGAAGGATGGGAAAGTTTCCTTTGGTGTTGTAATAAGAGCAAGAAAAAAGAGAAGAGAAGAAGAGAGATAGAGAAGGAGCACTCGTGGGAGGAGCTTTGAAAGAAGAGAATGGTCGGAGTGCTTAAAATAGCCACGCCACTCTTTAATTTTTATACATAGTTTCCTAATTGTAAAAGAACTTTAATGGTTACATGGCAATAAAAGATAAGATTAAAATAAAACTAATCCTAGATAAGATAGAATAGAACTTATCCTACTAGGAAAGCTGATCCTAATCAATTAAATCTAAGTACATCTTAGGGTGTCACACGACTACTCTTAATGTGGGGTCCATAGTTTCCTACACTCCCCCTCAAGTTGGGTAGTAGATATTTGTCATTCCCAACTTGCATAGATCTTCTTCTAACTTCTTTCTTGAAACAGCCTTGGTGAGAAGGTCTACAAGTTGCATGTTGGAGGTGATGTAGGGAAGGCATACCTCTTGAGATATAACCCTTTCTCTGATAAAATGCTGGTCCACTTCGATATGCTTAGTTCTGTCATTTTGTACTGGATTATGGGCTATATTGATGGCAGCTTGATTATCACAGTACAACATTAGGGGTTTCTCATAAACAATACCCAATTCCTCAAGTAATGATCTCAACCATAGAATCTTAGCCACACCATTTGCCATGGACCTATATTCAACTTTAGCAATTGAACGAGAAACAACACTTTGTTTCTTACTCTTCCAGGAGACTAGATTACCTCCAACAAAGGCACAATATCTAGAGGTAGATCTTCGATCATCAACACTCCCAACCCAATCAACATCTGTGTAGACTTCTATCTTCATGTGGTCATTTTTCTTGAACAAAATGCCTCTGCCTGGGGACCTCTTTTAATATGCTAATATCCTTTCAACCGCAAGGAGGTGAGTAGTTCTAGGAGAGTGCATATACTGACTAACTACATTGACTACATAATTGATGTTAGGTCTTGTGAGGCAAAGATAGAGAAGCTTTCCAACTAACCGTTGAAACATAGCTTTATCTTCAATAGGCTCTCCACCCTCTGCACTAATTTTGTGGTTCTATTCAATAGGTGTGTCCGTAGGCTTAACTTCCAATTTTCCTATTTCTTCTAGTAGATCAAGAACATGCTTTCGTTGAGAGACAAAAATCCCATACTTGGATCTAGCTACCTCAATGCCCAAGAATTATCGTAGTTCCCCCAGATCTTTTACCTCAAACTCTTGATGAAGGAGTTGCTTAAGAGACTCAATTTCACTAGTATCACTCTCGGTTACTACAATATCATCCACATACACGGCAAGCAAGGTTACAGAGGAACCCACTCTCTTAATAAACAAGGTGTGGTCTAACTGAGCTTGCACATATCCGAACCTATCAAGGGCTCGTCTGAATTTGTCAAACCATGCTCTAGGGGACTGTTTTAGTCCATATAGAGCTTTGTTCAACTGACAAACATTTCCCGTCTCCGTACCATAAAATCCTAGAGGCAACTGCATGTAAACTTCTTCCTGCAAGTCTCCATTGAGAAAGGCGTTTTTAACATCCATCTGATACAATGGCCAAGAGTAACTAGCTGCAAGAGATAATAGTACTTTGATAGTGGTCATCTTTGCTACTGGTGCAAAAGTTTCTAAGTAGTCAATACCATATGTCTGAGTAAATCCTTTTGCAACTAATCGGGCCTTATACCTTTCAACAAACCCATCAACATTATGTTTCACAGCGAATACCCATCTACATCCAACCGATTTCTTTCCTTTAGGTTGATCAACTATCTCCCAGGTATTGTTTCTGATGAGGGCACCCATTTATACTTTTATTGCATCTTTCCATTCCGGTACTTCCAATGCTTCCTGTATTGTTTTGGGAATGGGAATATCAGCAATGGATGCGAGAAAAGACTTGTAGGAGGGAGACAAATGATCATTGGATAGGAACTGAGAAATGCAGTGAGTTGTGGTGCAATGGCGTTTGCCTTTATGGACTGCTATGGGGAGATCAAGGTCACTGAATGAAGGTGAAGGCTCCATGGTTGAATGTCTCTCATTTGTAGTATCTGTGGTACCTGGATCTGGATCTGCAGAAGGAACAGGGGCTGCTGTGGTACTTGGATTTGGATCTGCAGAAGGAACTGGGGCTACTATGGTACCTGGATTTGGATCTGTAGTGGGGATTGGGACTGCCTTGCACTACTGATGTCCAAAATTGACCTGTCTCCATCGTCTGTGATAGACTCTCACATCCTTGCACCTTTGACATCCTTCCCCATTACATCCTTCACTTAATGGGATTGGAAAAGGAACTTCCGATGAGCTACTCCTGGCTTCACTATTCTCCCCCTGAGGATAAACCCTTGGATAATAGGGTTAATCCTCAAAGAAGGTGACATCCATTGAGACAAATCTATTTCTACAAGTCGGTTCATAACAGCATTATCCCTTTTGAGTTCGGGCATAACCAAGGAAAATACATTTGGAGGCCTTGGGATTAAATTTGGAACGATGAGGGCCTTGGATTTGAACGAAACAAGTGCACCCAAAGGTTTTGAGGGGAATGGTAAACAATTCTTTATCAGGGTATAAAAGGGTAAATGGATTTTCATGTCAAGAACCCGTGAGGGAATCCTATTGATGAGATAAACAACATCCCCTTGAAACGTATAGGCACATTTGAGGTAAACATAATGTGTCTGGCTACCTCCAATATGTGTCTATTCTTTCTTTTAGCAACCCCATTCCGCTGTGGTGTATGTGGGCAGGTACTTTGATGGATAATCCCATGATCAAGCATGTAGGAGGCTAATGGGTTTGCAAAATATTCTTTTGCATTATCTGATCTAAAAATTTTAATTTTGACCCCAAATTGTGATAAAATCATTTAATGAAAGATCCGGGTTAGTGCTAGAACTTCATCTCAAAAACGCATAAGATAAACCCAAGAAAATCGAGTGTAATCATCAACAAATAATAGGAAATATCTGTACCCCCCATGGTTGTGGTATGATAGGGTCCCTAAACATCAGTATGCACAATTTTAAAAGGAATATTGCTTTTGTTATTACTTGATGAATAAGTAGTACTGCAATGTTTTGCAAGCTCACAACTTTCACATTTCAAACTAGTCATCTGGACAGATTCAAATATACTGGGAAACAAACTTTTCAAAGCCTGAAAGGATAAATGGCCCAATCTATTATGCCAAAGCATCACCTGATCAACAAACTGGGAAACAAAGGATTTCTTAGTTTCACTATCTTCTTGATGAGCACTTCCTCCAAGTAGGTAGATTCCATTTGTCTCACGACCAGTCCCAATCACCTTCCTTGTTTCCAGATCTTGAAAAACACATCGATCAGGAAAAAAGGTTACTGAACAATTCTGCCCTTTTGTAATGCTACTAACTGAGAGCAAGTTAGTATTAAGCTTAGGAACATGCAGGACAGAGGATAGGGAAATTGCATCAGACAACTTGATGTCTCCTTTGCCAGAAATAGGAACAAGGGATCCATCAGCAATGGACACTTTATCTTTACCAGAAGATAAATAATAGGTAGAGAATAGTGATGGCAAGCCAATCATATGGTCAGATGCTCTTGAATCTATTATCCAAGAATGTTTTGTATTACCTGGAGCTGAAGCATGATAAGCTGAGGCCCAATTACCTGATTGAGCAAAAGATGAGGTTGAAGGAGTCGATGATGGCTGAGGAGATGATACTGAATTACTGACTTCACTTTCTAATTGTGTCAGAGCAGCTAAGACAACAACTAGGGTATCAAGAGGGGTACCTCTTGAAGCCATTGAGGCTGCACTATCAGCGTTGACAGCCATATTGGCATTACCCTTTTTGTTTCTGAGTTTTGCTAGAACTAGATGTGGATGCAACTTCCAACAAGTGTATTTGGTGTGTTTAGGTTTCTTGCAATGTTCACAAACTAGGTCCTTTTTAGCCTCTTTCTTCATATCCCTTTCCTTATCTCCCCTTGGCTTGGGTTTAACTGCTGCTAGGGCAGATTCGAAAGGCTATTGCTGTAACATAACCTTTCTCCTAGTCTCTTCACTGTGCACTAGGGAATAGACTTGAGATAGAGTCACACTTTCTCGTCAGTAGTTGCTGTCTTACAATATCATATTTAGAATTTAGACCAGCCAAGAACTCAAATACTCTGTTAGTTTCAATCTGCTTTCTGTAAGTCTATGCATTTTTCTGACTCTCCCATTCAATTGTCTCAAGGTGGTCAATCTCATGCCACAGGGATTTTAGGGTTGAGAAATAAGCAGAGACCTGTTTCTCCCCTTGTCTGAGATTTTTGACCTCACATTTCAGCTCATAAGCCCTAGCAATATTAAGGGGCTGAGAGTAGGTTTCTTTCACAACATCCCAAATTTCTTTAGCTGTTTTTGCCCATAAGTAATTTCGGCTGATGTGTGGCTGCATAGAGTTGCATAGCCATGTCATCACCAAATAATTTTCCTGGATCCACTTAGCATAAGTGGGATCCTCCTTGGTTGGTTCCTTCACATCTCCCAACAAATAGTTCAGCTTTCCTCTTCCCCCAATGGCCATCATGGCTGATTGGGCCCACTCTAAGTAGTTTGAACCATCAAACTTTACAGTTGTGATTTGGAAGGTGTTTTCAACCATGCTGCCTGAACCAGCCCCAAAAACTCCCTTCCCTTGGCTTTTTTTAAACTCCATTAGAATGCTTCCTAATTACTGTACCAATTGGCCTATTGGGTCTGTAGCAGATAACAGTAGGGTTCTGATTCAGAAACCCTAATTTTGTGACAGTCATCCTATTGAGACTGAACTGTATCAGTCCTGTTAAAAAAGAACTATTGGATCTTCCAAAGAGCACAGGAAAAATCAAGGGAGACAAATCTGATTACCTCCCTGAAGCAATAACAGCCCTGAAACTTGAGGGAAAAATGCACAAAGGGTTTTTTGCTTAACCGTACCTCTTATATCAAGAGATCCTTGCTGCTGATTTTTGGTAAGGCTTGAAAACTTACCAGAAAATTCTGAGAAACTCTGATCTTGATAATCAGTTTCAGTCATGAATAGAAGAAACCGATCCTGAACCAGAATTCTTCTGAAACTTTGATCACCACCTTTAGTCTTGATCAAGACTTGACTTGATCCTCTTCTCTTCCTCTGATTCTTCCTGGTTGTCAAAGATCTGATCCAATCTTTGGACTGCTGCTGTAGATAACCTCCAAGAATCAGCCAAAGGGAGCTTTCTCTTTTCTTCCAGCTCTAGGTAGTTCTCATGTGGTCGGCTGGATCAAACTCACATGAGAAGCCCTAAATTTGGCTTTGATAACAAGTAGTCGTACAAGATTACAGAGACTCTTTAGGTTTTGAACAGAAAATAAAAGAGAAGAAGAGAGATAGAGAAGGAGCACTCGTGGGGGGAGCTTTGAAAGAAGAACTTTAATGCTTAAAACAGCCGCCCCACTCCTTAATTTATATACATAGTTTCCTAATTGTAAAAGAACTTTAATGCTTACATGGCAATAAAAGATAAGATTAAAATAAAACTAATCCTAGATAAGATAGAATAAAACTTATCCTACTAGGAAAGCTGATCCTAATCAATTAAATCTAAGTACATCTCAGGATGTCACACAACTACTCTTAATGTGGGGTCCACAGTTTCCTACAGAGCATCAGATGGTTTTTTCTTGGCAGCAAATGTAGGTCTTATTACACAATCTTGCCTGCCATTGTCGAGGTAATTGCCATTGAAGGAATGCAGTTGGTTATTGAATTGAAGACTTGGCAATTTATAAAGTGAGGAATGCCATTTTGGCTTTGTCAAGGTTTGGATGGCCCGCAAGAGATTGCTTTTTCAAGATATTCTGCAGCTTGCCAGTGAGGTAGCAATGAAATTCATTTTTGTATATAAAAAGGACCTAGCAGAAATGCATGATACTGCAGTAAAAGGCCTCGTGGTGGTTGTTTTTTTGCACTGATGTTCCTGCGCCTCAGATTTCTGTTCAATCCTCTGTTGAGGATGGGGAGTGATTTAGTTGCTATTTTTATTAGTAGTAGTTAGCTTATGATTTATAGGTTTCTTTTCTGATGAGTCTTCAGTCTTGTGTTCTGTTGTTGGATGTTAGAGTCCGTTGGTTTGTTGCTGGTGTCTATTGTGTTCATCAGCCTCCTTATGTGGTTAATGAATTTCAATTACCCTAATAGTGCAGTAAAAGGTCTCGTGGTTTATGTTTTGTGGACTGATCTCCCTCCACCTTGAATTTCTGTTCAACCCTAGTGATTAAGTAGCTGTTGTGAGTTGTAGTTAGTTTATGGTTTATGGATTTCTTTTCTGATGAGTCCTGTGTTTGTTCTGTTGTTGTATGTTAGAGCTGGTTTGTTGTTGCTGATGTCTATTGTGTTGACCAGCCTCTTTCTGTGGTTAGTGAATTTTGATTACCCAAATAGTGAGGCATGAATTAAAACATGATAAAAGAAAATGGGTCAAAGTGGTGTCGCAGTGGAAGTTTCTGGCCTAACTCAAAATTCTGCTAAATTCAATTTAGTTTGGCTTCTGCCATGTAGTCTTTTATCAATGTCATAATACTACCTCTTTTCCCCTCTCTCACAACAGAAGGCTTCCTCTTAAGTGGTTAATCAAGTAGCAAAATTCATGCGACTCATACTGTCATGCTACCCAACTAAAATCATGATCCTGAGGACTTGAGACCTTTTTATTTTTTTATTTTTTGAGAAAGGATAACTATTAAATTCAAAAAGGGGGGATGTACATGAGAAGATGTACAAAACCATCAAGATCTCACAACTATAAAATCACCCCACTTAAGGGGGCAAACTATTAGCACTATACAAAAAAATTCTATCCACCCCAGATTTAGCCAAAAGATCCGCAATTGAGTTCAGCTCCCTTGGAATCCATCTAAAGCCGCAGTGCAGAGAAGAGGTTATTTCGGAGATCTCATTGAGGAAACGACCCAACCTCCAAGGGCCCTATTCTGGTTGGGAAGCCCATTTAATAACATTTCTGGAATCCCCCTCAATGAGAACAGAGTTCAGCTGCAGAGATCTAACCATTCTCAGACCCATCACCAAAGCTCTGATTTCAGCTTCAGAAGCATCTACAGAACCAACTGGCCACTGAAAGCACAAATAACAGAACCTTCTCTGTGTAAGATAACTCCCCCGATGCCAGCCACTAGCAGTTGGTTGGATCTGCTGCTGCCAATCAAACTCCAGTAAGAAATCTAGATCTGGTCTTGGAGTTCTGGATTGTCCGACTTGAGACCTTTTTATTAGAATGACATTTTTGTCTTTTTTAACTCTTTATGTTCAGTTTTGCTGAAACTTCTAAAATCTTCTTTGGTGCAATAGGTGCATGATGATCCTTCAAATGCGCCTGTTGATGGTCCAACCCAGTGGGTGAGTTTGTTTGTTTCCATGCCAACATCCTAATTTATTTGTTATTTTCTTCATTTTTTTCATTTATTCAGCTTTAGATATTCTAGAGTCTTTAATTCATGACAAAGCTATCAAGAGCATTTATTGACACTTGATGTTTATTTGTTCCAATAGCCCCTGCGCCATTTGGAAGAGCTACTAGAGGAGCTCATTGAGATTGCTGTGAGCTCTTTAACTCAATCTTAAATTGCTTTTTTATGATGAATACTTGCATTGGGACTTTGGGTTACAAGGGTCAGAAACTGGCTTGGTTCTATTTTTAGTATGAAACATAAACCATAGCTCAGTCTCTTCTGGCACCTCTCATTTCTATATCCATGCTGTTTTTGGTGAAAACAGTGCCCTCAAGAGGATGGAAAGATTCAGTTACCACCTCATGCAGAAAGCACTATCAGATTGGATGATTGCAACCATCTGATCCATTACTGTCTTTATTCTAGACTATTCTTTTTTTTTTCTTGCTAACCAGCCATTTTTTTATTGAAATTGAAATTGATTTATTCAGCCTCTAGCGGAAGGAGTTGAACATTTAACACTGGTTATCAACTTCTGCAATAGATTAGATGGTCAGCAAGATCCAATTGAGCTGACATTTTGGCCTAGTTTTAGGTGGTGGAAACTATCAACTAGGGTCTAGACACCTTTATCATGCCACACATAGTGTATGCCAGACTATATTGCAAGTATTTCCTCAACATATTTTAATACTTAAATTTTCTTTGTTTTTCACTTGACATCTCAGAGAGTCAGCAGGGGGAAACGTCCATTCAAAATCGATCTAACACCATTTTGTGAGCCGTAGTAACTCGCAAAGGTAAGCAAGCTATGACTGCAAGACAGTGAGAGGATTTTCTTACCTAGGTGATGAAACCGACACTAGTTATGTTATTACTACTATTTGATAATGCACTGACATTGGCTTTAAGACGTGATCTTTTTATTTGGGTTTTAAGACGTTTTATGATCACTATATGATAAAGTACATACTTTATCAAATTAATCTATTTAGAATGCAGGCAATCAGACATGTTATTTTCATATATATATATATATATATATATAATCTATTGTCGTGCTTGCATCATACTCTTCATTCATAATTTTGAAGTACAAAAAAGCTTTTGGAAGACTAAAATTTGAATGCATATGCCAAGTGCCAACCATTTGGGAAAAATATTGATGGGGCGTAAATCTTTCTGTGTTGTCTTTCAGAAGACCAAAATTTGGTCTTTCTTGGCAATGAAAATGAGGAAGCCAGAAAGATCCGTACAACAAAAAGCTTTTGGGAGCAGGAAGTCCAAAATGGCCGAAAATCAGTTCCTATCTAACAGCCCGATAGACCATGGTAGGCTAAGATAGTGCTCGTTTGGCGAGTATTTTTTTGAGATCTTCTCGTAGCTCTGACAGTTAATAGACACATTGAGCTTTTGATATAAGATCTGGGCAGCCCGAAGACCGTTTGGTAGACGTGTCTTTCCGTGCGTCATTTAGGGTCTTTTCTCACTAGATTAAAACGTGAAAGGCGCAAGAAGCTTCATTTGGATTTTCCCGAAATCAGCCCATTGATCATCTGAGTTGTCAAAAGATTTTATTAAAAAGACTTGCCAAACAGCAATCCAATGGGTAGAATCTTGAACTAAATCGTGTTCTTTTTCAACAGTCAGTTTGGAACACCTGAACAGTAGATTCATGAATTAAGAGATCAATTTTATTACTACTGATTCAATTCAATCCAAATTTTACAGATGGCATGTTTAGAAGACAAGCTTCAATGAATGGTCTCTGGTTCAATCTAATAATAATAAATCTCGATTAAGGCGGGGTGGCTATTGAATGGGTTGGGTGGGATTTGGATGCCCGTTGAAGACCAATCTGCATCCATTGATGACTTTGTATTTTCACATAGGTTGCAAGTTGCAATCCAACATAATCTGCCCATTTTTTAACCATGTAAATGTTTAAATTATGTAAATGGAGAAAAAAAAATTTAGGTATTTTCTATTTTATGTTGCCACGTCAACACAAACACATGCAACTTCTTCGTGTATTGGTGAGCAAGGTTCAAAGTATTGGTATGTATTGGCCGATGAGGTTTAAAGTATTGACACATATCAACCCGTATCGGTTAATATGTATAATTTTGGGACCTCCCTGATACGTCCTTATGGTAGGTGTATTAGGGGTTTGACCGGTTTAGGGGGTGGAAGAGTCTTAAATTGGCCCCTCTGAACCGGATTTGAAAAAAATAGAAAAAGTAAAAGAATGTATCAAACGCCTGATATGCTCTTACCGATGTATTGGGAGTATCGATATTTTGAACCTTTGTAAGCTGATACGTATCATATCGGAGCCTTCCCGATATGCCCCTACAGGGGTTGTTTTGGGTCGACAACTAGTTCAGGGGTTAGATCGGCCTTAAACTGTCCCTCTGAACCAGAGTCAAAATAAAATAAAACCAAAAAAATACCAGCTGATGTGCCCTATCGATGTATCACCCTGTATCAATACCTTGAACCTACCTGGCGAGTGGTGACACTTTGTTCCAGAAAGGAACTTTGAAGATGTATGCTTACCCATGCCTTTCAATGGATTAGGTTTTAGTCAGGCTAGGGGCTCAGGGATGGTATAGAGGCCAGATAAGGATGAGATAATTAAAGGGTTGGTTCTGGGTCAGTACAACTTTATGTTCATAACCATTGGGTAAATCCAGCCTATCGGCAGGACAAGAGAACCTTAGGTTGTGTTTGTAAACAATGCAAATAAGTGTAAATGCAAATATATAGTGTAAAATGGTTCATATAAATTGCAAAATTGGATTAGTTTTGCATTGACAAATTTACTTTATTACCAAAAAGACTTTTTAGCTGCAATGGATACAAACATGAATTCTAATAAAGCATATGCTTTTTTTTTATCAAAAGTGCATTTGAATGCAATTTTTTTTATTGATGTACTCTTACATCTTATTATCAATGTAAATATGTAATGCTCTGTCATTTGTCAATGCATATGAATGTTATATTGCCAAATACATGCAAAAGTGAACTAGAGTGCAAATTTACCTTGAACCTAGATTTATACTCCATTTGCATTGTTTCCAAATGCAGCCTTAGGAACTAAGGCCTATCAATGATACTCGAAAACCTGCAACCTAATCATTTGGATGATATGTTTATGTAATCGGATTGGATTTGGATTTTGCAATCTCCATCCGATTAAATAATCAGATCAGTTTGGATTTAACTTTATCTGATCCAATCAAGATCCAAATCCAAATATATTATAATATTTATTGATTTTAATATGTAAATTTTATATAATTATATTAAAAATTATAAAAATATATTATATACAATAAATTTAGTATATAATATTAATTTATTTATATAAGTTGAAAATAAATGTGGAGACGGATTAAACCTGAAACCGATTCGGGTCTGTAAAGTTGTGAATTCGAATTTGAGGTTTTAATTAAACAGGGTTTGGATGCAAGTTTTAAATAAATCGGATCGGATACGGATTTTAAAGAACATGATCCGATTACAGTCCTATTAGGAACCATGTAGTAGTCAGCCATCAATCTCGAATCCTCTTTTTTACCTTTAAAAATGCATAACAGAATACAACTAAAAACCTCAAACCGTGGTTGCAAACTTCTAGTTTATTTAGTTTATGCCTGCCACAAAAGCCATGTAGCAAAAATATAACAATCTGTTCTGCCTATTCTCACTTTCTATGCTGCAGAGTTATCAGCCCATGCTCAATTCCCTTTTTTTGGTTGGTCCGTTGGAGTCTAGATGCATAAGTTCACTTGTTCCAAGTCTGTTTCTTTTGAAATTTAAAACTTTTTTCAAGTGGTCAGTCTCCCTTCGTTTGGTATGATACAGTGCAGAATTCCATTAAATGCTGTGCCAAATCGCTCAGACAATTTCTTCACTGGGTTGCCTTTAAAAAACATTGAAGTTGAGTAGAGAAACTGGGTTTAAGAAACATTTTTTCTACCAGAATTAGGAAAAGTTGTACAAAAAAAGAAGTGTATATAGGAAAGATTGGAAAACTAGAAACCCAAGAAGCAAGTGAAGCTTCATTGCTTCAAGACAATAAAAGTTTATGTGTGTGTTGGGAGGAGGGGCATTTACTGAGTGAATAAGCTAACCTGAAACCTACTGAATGAGCTTGCTTCTTGTGACAGCTCTATACTTCATTGTGGAACCTCTTTATCTGACATAGTAAGAAATTAATGTAGTGTATACATGATATTACAGCTATAGTATTTACTATATCTTCTGTATATTCAGCATTTTGTACTGCTCTGTAGTGTTAGCATTTATTCTTTCTATCCTTGGTCTATCTGTCTTCCATTAAAAGAATTCATACAGGAGATGTGAAGCACGCGCTTCCTGATTTAATTACCAGGTACGTTCTGATTCTGACCCTAAGTAAAACGTTTCCTGGCCCAAACCAGACGATGCCAACCAGCTCAGGACTGGACTTCAATTTGTACTAAAATCACCATAAAAAAAGGGAAATTGTTGAGTTCTTTCTCATTTTAAAATTAAGAAAAAGCTTCTCAACTTTAAGCGATTCCCAATACCCACTTGAGTTCGATCTACTGAACTTAATTTATTGGAGCAACCCATCTTTAATGGCTTCTCATGAGTATCTTACACTCTTAGATACTATTTAAAATTTTAAATATAGAACACAAACTTGAGAAATAATGAACCCAGAAAATTTCAGCTAGCATTAACCAAGGTATTGTCTTAATGCATGTAATATGACACAATAGACATCATCTCAGAAACCAACAACTAACCAGGAATCCGTGCTAGTGACAATGAAGTACCAAAGAAAACACACGAAACTTCAACAAATAAAAATGGAAGGAGAAACCAAGGAAGCACTAAACAGAACAGAAGCCATTGAGCTTGAAAGTAAGAGCCAAGCATTGGCTTCAGCCTTCAAGCTCTGGGCTTAAGGTGGCCTTCGTTAGCTTGCTTGAAAATCTTGGCTTGATCTGCTGCACTCCTCTCTGATACTACTGATGCTGCGAAGTGATCCTTGACCTGCTGAGTTGTGAAAGGGAACCTCTTGTTGACCATGGAGTTCAGCAGAGAAGCTGTTCCTTCTCTGTAAAGTGCACTGTATCCATCAGTACGTGTATTAGTGAGCGCCTGTGGCAAGGTAAGGCTCGTCCCAAAAGTTGGAGTCCCGAATATCCCAGCTACTGTTCCCCACCAGCCAAACAGACCCCATATCAACTGTGGGTGGGTAGCCCAGTAACTGCAAGAATTAAGGCATACATCCGTGTTAGCATTAGGATGACCCTGCAAACAAAAAATCAGGAAGGGAAGATATATAGAGACCCATCTCCATATTTACTTACTTGCAAGTACCAGTGAAGAAGGGTGGTGGTGCATTCGGATCAAACGGCGGAGAGATACCAGGAACGTTTGGGGTGGGAGTGGTCGGAGTGGGAGTTGACGGTGGGTTTACGGGCGTAGAATGTCCAGGGGGCGAGTAATATCCACCTCCACCTGAAGGTGGGTTGCAGCTTCCACCGCTTCCATGAGATGGGGTTGGTGTACTTCCTCCATAGCTACCACCTGAACCGTGTGACGGTGTTCCTTGAGAAGGAGTCCCGTGAGAACCTGCATCTCAATGTGGGGAGTAGCGTTAGGCTGTTGGGGGGTGTAGAGAACTTCAGGTTATCCATTACAATACAAATGCGACCAGAAGAGTGGAAGCCTGTTTCAGAAACTAGAAAAGAACTTTGGTTTGCATGTAAAGAACACCTCTCTATGTCTTCTTGCTGTATACAGAGACACAAAATAGAACAGAGAGAGAGAGAGTACCGTGGTGTGGGTCACGTGGGTAGTAGTTCTTTTGATCTGTGAAGCTTCTGCAAAGAACGGGAATGGCCAAGTTCTGAGAAACTATCATGATGAACAAAGCCCAGATGAAGAAGGAGCTTTGAGGTCTGGGCAACTCCATGTTGGCTTCAACAGCCCTGCAACACGACAACAAGGAGACAGAGAGATGAAGAAGACTGAGAGATGGTTGCTAAGGAGTGAAGGGTTTATTCCAAAGGACGGTAGAGAGGTGAATGATATATAGCCGAGTTGGTTTAAAGGACAGCAGTAAATATTAGCAGGTAAAGGAGTGCATGGTTAGTTGACATGTTGCAGGTGCATTTAAATACGAATTATTACTACCAATCCTGCTTTAGAGCTTCACAACATATAAATGAAGAAATTGTTTAAAAATGAAGAAACTGCTCTCTCTCTCTCTCTCCCCTATTGTAGACTCCTATTACCACCAATCCTGCTTTAGAGAGAGAGAGAGAGAATGAGGGTGTTTTAGTAAATAGGCAATGAAAAAAAATGGCTATCAAGGATATTTGTTGCATGCCAAGTGGCAAGCCAAAATGCAGAAGGGTGTTCATGTTGCCATATGCCACTTGGCCTCTATTCTTTAGCTCTTGAAATTTTTGTTTGCAATGCGTAGTGGCCGTACGGGTTGATGCTACTTATCTCAAATTTGCCAATAGAAGGTTCCCCAGTTGGGCCTCTATGTGGGCCCACTAATGTGTCCAATCTACCCAATTGATATTGAGTTCAGCAGAGGACGCATCTTTTTGAGAACTGACTGGACGAAATTTGTAACCCATCAGCAGAACCGATCTACAATGGAAAATGGGAACCTCTGACATTTTCTTATAGGTTGAGAACTGACTGGAAATTTGGGCTTTTATGAATGCCATCATCTCAACCCAATCAGAGACCAATAAATAAACCTAAACCAAGTGCCACCCTATTTTTTGCAAGGCTATTAAACAGCTAGAATTAACCCAATTATGTCCAATGGATAACATTACTAAGCTCACTGGACTGGAGTAATGGTCCAATCTGTAGGTCCAGAAGCCGACTACTCTGGAGTCCCTTTTTCAGATCATCGCTCTGATCCAATCCGGTCAATAGGGATAGGGACTCATCCCGAGTGTCATTCATGCATGTGTTTGATTCAGTAAGGGTAAATTTCTAAAACCCCACCAAACTACAGGGGGGTGTATCACTTCACTTTTACTACCTGAACCATCAAAAGTTTCTTCAATTTTCAAATACCTCCTAGCTAAACTTTCATGTGTAGAAAATAACCTCTTCTGTTAACCTTTTGTCAAGAAAATAGATGAAAAAAGGGCCATATTTGTATCATTTGATTTTAATTAAGTTTTTAAAATACTCAAATTACCCTTTTCTAACATCTTTTTCCTAAGAAAAGGATTTTTTTTTTCTTTGAAGAGAGGAATCTGTATGAGATTTTTTGTTTATCATATATGACTGATTGTTGCAGCGCAGCTGATGGAGGCCCATCTCACCCCTAGGGGTGGTAGCTCCTAGGATAAGGTCAATTCAAGATAAGGATAAGTCCAAGAATTCAAAATAAGCAAGAACTGATCCAAGATTAGCAAGATAAAGCAAGTCTCTTCCAAGATTATCAAGAAAGACTCCAAGAAGCATCAAGATTAGCAAGATAATCCAAGATTCATGCATTTAGGGAGATCAAACCAAGGAGAGTTCGATCCTATCAGATTAGATATTTAAATCTATCTTAGTTGTTATTTCCTAGTTCTTTTGCAATTTCTAAATATATTATAAATACTACTATTTTCCCAAAATTAATCATCAATTCATACTTCATATTTTCAGAATTTCTTCAATTTCTCTTCTTTCTATTTTCGCCACATTTTCTCTCTCCTAGAGAATTCGGTGTTCTTCGCTAGAAGCTAGCGATTGCCCGATGCTTGCATAGCCAGCCCGATTTCTCATTGCTTCTACGTTGCGTCAGGTGGTATCAGAGCAGGGAATTCGCCCAATCATGTCCAACCCAGACGGTAGCAATTGCAACCCACCCCGTGACGGAGATCAGGGGTTTTCAGCTGTTTGGAGAGCAATTGAAGAACAACGTATAGCCACACGTAACATCGAGCAGCAGTTGGCAGAGATGGCTGAACAACTGTGAACCTTGTTACGGGAGGTTGCTCCACGGAACCGGGAACATACACAGCAAATCGAGGAAGATGACCATGACAGACCACCCGTCCATACCACGCTACGACAACCAGTCTTGGACGACGACAGTGATGATGATCTAGAATTTGGTGGTGCTCCAATTCCTCCCGGCAACGACAGAAACGGTAGAAATTGGCTCAATCAAGGTAATTTCAATCCCCGTAGGAATAATAATGAATTTAAACTCAAGGTAGATATTCCTATTTTTAGTGGAAATCTTGGCATAGAGGGACTTCTGGATTGGATCACAGAACTCGATAGGTTCTTTGATTACATGGAGATACCCGAGGAACGAAGGGTAAAACTGGTAGCTTTCTGATTAAAGGGAGGCGCATCTGTTTGGTGGGAACGGATAAGAAAGACCCGGATGAGAGAAGGAAGGGGTCCTGTTCGAACCTGGAGGCGCATGAAACAATTAATTATAGGTAGATTTTTACCTCCTGACTATGAACAATATATGTTTGAATCTTATCAGAGGTGTGCGCAGGGTTCACGTAGTGTTAATGAGTACACATCAGAATTTTTAAGATTAGCAGAAAGAAACCAGTTGTCTGAAAGCGATAACCGGCAGGCAGCCCGTTATCTGAGCGGGTTGAGATCGTTCATTAGGGACAAAATTGGTGTACAGATGGTTCTCAGTGTGCAGGAAGCAAGGAACCTAGCCTTGAAAGCAGAATTAATGTTCCAAGACAAGGCACGTAGTGATAATTACCGTCGGTACTACGGGAGAGACAACAGATCGACAATTGTCGACAGGAACAAATCAGTCCCGGTAGTACAACCTTCTCACCCGGCAAGCATAAGTAACGCCGATAAGGCTACTATAGGAGGACATATTCGAGGTAATCCTTCCAACCCTCCTAAACCTAGTAACCCTTATGCAAGGCCTGCTCCTATTAAATGTTTTAAATGTAATGAGATGGGACATAGATCCAGTGACTGTCTCAAGAGGAAGGCAGTTAATATGGTAGAAAGGGAGGAGGAAGAAGATATTAAGGAGGAAGTATACTATGGACCTGATGGGGAGGATGAAGATGGTCCATATGAACATGAGGAGTATATTTGTGTAATAAGAAAATTAATGTTGTCCTAAAAAAATAATGATACTTCTCAAAAGGCACAGATTATTTCGTACCAGATGTACTGTCAAGGGAAAGTTATTTAATTTAATTATTGATAGTGGCAATCAGGAAAATATTATTTGTAGGGATATCATCCAACAATTATAGTTGATTCCTGAAAAACATCCCAACCCATACACAATTGGGTGGATCAAGGAAGGAGGCGGCACACGAGTGGAAGAACGCTGCAAGGTATCTTTTTCAATTGGTAAGTACCATGATGAAGTATATTGTGATATTGTAGATATGGATGTTTGCCATATTTTGTTAGGGAGGCCTTGGCAGTTGATACAGATGCAAGGCACATGAGTAGGAAGAGTACCTACCAACTTGAAAAAGAGGGTACACGTTATACTTTGTTACCCATAGCAGAAAAAAATATTACAAATGTTCCAAAAACACATGAGAAGAATTTCCTTACCATCACTCATCATCATGCTGAATTTGTTAAAGAATGTAGGGATACCCATGAAATACATTTGTTAGTAGTAAACGGAGATGTTAATGATGAAAATAGAATTCCAATGGACTACTGGATGAATTCAATGATGTAGTTCCAGAGGAGTTACCAAATGAACTCCCTCCCATGAGAGATATAAAGCACCATATTGATTTTGTTCTAAGTGCTAGTCTACCTAACCTCCCACATTACAGGATGGGTCCTAAGGAGAATGATATCTTACAGGAAATGGTAAAGGAATTATTGAAAAAGGGACACATTCAAATCAGCATGAGTCCTTGTGCAGTACCTGCCTTACTTATACCTAAGAAGGATGGCAGTTGGAAAATGTGTGTCGACAGTAGGGCCATTAACAAGATTACTCTTGGGTACAACTTTTCCATTCCTAGGCTAGACGACATGCTGGACCAACTAAGCGGAGCTATAGTTTTCTCAAAAATAGATATCAGGAGTGGATATCATCAAATCAGGATCCGTCCCGGAGATGAATGGAAGATAGCCTTCAAGATTAGAGATGGCTTGTTCGAGTGGTTAGTCATGCCCTTTGGACTAACCAACGCACCCAGCACTTTCATGAGGCTGATGAACCAGGTATTGCGCCCCTTCATTGGTAAATTTGTGGTAGTCTATTTTTTATGATATTTTGATATACATCAAATCTATCACTGAGCATGTGGGACATATTAGGGAGGTCCTGAAAACATTGGGGGAAAATAAATTATACGCTAATTTGAAGAATTGCATCTTTATGAATGATAATTTATTATTCCTGGGATTTATTATAAGCAAGGAAAGTGTGAAAGTAGATGGGGAAAAAGTGAAAGCCATTAGGGAGTGGCCGACCCCATCCACTGTCACAGATGTCAGGCGATTTCATGGGTTGGTAACCTTCTATAGGCGTTTTATTAAGAATTTTAGTAGTATCATGACTCCCATTACCGAATGCTTGAAAAATGGTAAATTTCAATGGGGGAGAAGAACAAGAGCAAAGTTTTGCTCTCATAAAAGAAAAATTATGTATTGCTCTTGTTCTTGCCTTGCCAGACTTTAATAAATTATTTGAAGTAGAATGTGATGCCAGTGGAGTTGGCATAGGGGCTGTATTGTCCCAAGAGAAAAGACTCATTGCTTTCTTCAGTGAAAAATTATGTGAAGCCAGAAGAAAGTGATCTACTTATGACAATGAGTTCTATGTTGTGGTTAGAGCCTTGAAGACATGGGAATACTATTTAATTGCAAAAGAATTTGTTCTCTATACTGACAACCAGGCCCTAAAAATATCTTAGTGGGCAAAAGCAATTAAAAAGTGATTTACATGCCAGATGGTCTGCTTTCCTAGACAAGTTCCCATATAAAATTGTGTATAAGACAGAACAGCAAAATAAAGTGGCCGATGCACTTAGCAGGCGAGTAGCTCTCATCAAGACCCTAAGTGTTGAGATTGTGGGTTTTGAGTGCATAAAAGACTTATTTGCCCAGGATGAAGACTTCCAACAGGCATGGGAGAAATGTGTGAACAAGCAGCCAGCATAGGACTTCTTTATTTATGATGGGTTCCTTATGAAAGGGGAACAATTGTGTATCCCTTGCACCTCCCTCCGCAAAAAGATCATCAGGGATTTGCATGGGGGTTGATTAGCAGGACACTTGGGAAGGGATAAAACAGTAGAAACGGTTAAGGGGCGATATTACTGGCCGAAATTAAGAAGGGACGTGTCTACCATTGTAAGCAGGTGCTATGTTTGTCAAACAGCTAAGGGACAAACCCAGAATACAGGTCTCTACATGCCCCTCCTCGTTCCTACTGCTATTTGGGAAGACCTGTCCATGGATTTTGTGCTAGGCTTGCCAAAGACCCAAAGAAACATGGACTCCATCTTCGTGGTGGTTGATAGATTCTCAAAAATGACTCACTTCCTCCCATACAAGAAAACAGCAGATGCATCCGCTACAGCCAAATTGTTTTTCAAGGAGATTGTCCGTTTGCATGAAGTACCCAAGACCATCACATCAGATCGTGACACATGGTTCCTCAGTCACTTTTGGATAACCCTGTGGAGGTTATTTGATTCATCACTTAATTTCAGCACTACAGCCCATCCACAGATAGATGGATAGACAGAAGTGGTAAATCAAACCTTAGGGAATTTAATTCGCAGCATATGTCAGGAGAGGCCAAAACAGTGGGACTTCACCATTGCCCATATTAAGTTCGCCTATAACAATGTAGTGCACAGTTCAACTAAATTAATCCTGTCCCAACTACATGAATCCTTCTGTGTCATCCATTAATTGTTAAGTTAGTTTATGGCTTTCAAATCATTTTCATTTCCAACTACTTGGATCCATGTCCAAATCACTCTTATGGTCTCCTATATATAATGAATCCTCAATGGATAATTAAGGATGATAGGTTAATGGATCACAAGTGAGAGAGAGAGAAAAGTGGTTGATGGGCACATTAACATTGAAGACCGACACATGTCCAGGCCCTACTGTCAGCACCCAATTTGAATCTTTGCAACCCATTTTCTTATTTGACCGGAATAAGAGACTGTTTTCCATGCCAACATGTGCAGCAGTGCAGCCCAAGCTTTCCCTTCTAACAGCCTCACATGGTGATCATAATGAGTGCCAAATGGCCAATGGTGCCAACAGACTGTGTATGTAGTACAAGTTATTGGTCTTTCGAGCTTCCTACAGATCAAGAGATGAGACAAACACCCTTTAGTATTTTAAATTGGCATATTTCATCTGCAAAAACATGGATATGAATAGTTCTCTGAACTGAAGTTCAAATGAAGCTTTTGGACTTTCTATATAAAATTGTCTACCAATCTGTTCTAAACAACTTGGTAGAAGCTTACCCAACAGACCCCAAAAGCTCAGTGCATCTTCTGGTCTTCTAGACTGTCAAAAGAAGTGATTTCTGATGATAAATGGTTAATTAATGACTATTTGACTTAATTCTGTAGTGTGTAATGTAGATAAGTTGGAGTTGGTCAAGGGCTAGGAACTTCTGTGCCATGTCTAATTGTTTACTGCGACCATTCTCTGCATGTGCAGATTTGTCAATAAAATGTTATACAAAAAGAAAAGGCAACTTTTGAAAGCAGAATACTGCAAATTAGGATGCTAGTCCTCATTAATTTGTTCTCATGGAGCCACCATTTAATTGAATGGATCTCATTTGTAATTGCTCGTATAAAAAAATATACACGGTTAACTGGTTTAATTTATCTAATTTGTGTTGTAATTTAATATTCTGTAGCCAAGAAATTGTTCACAGAAAAAAAAAATCCAAAATTATAAGTTGATCTCTTGTTGCTCCTTATAGGTTTTAAGGTTTTGATATGGGCCTTTAAATCATGGTTTCAACAGTTTACAGCGGAATTCATGAAATCCCAATTTCAATTATACCAATTGGAATTTTGTCGCATAACTCAGAGTTTTGTATCCAACATCCCTTGGCGGAATTATCTATCTTAACTATCTAATGCCAATGCTGAGGTCCGGGTCCCGTTTTGCTCTGGACCGGTAATTCTTTAGAAAAAAAAAAAACATTGGAATGGTCAGAGAATCGTTGATTTAGACGGTCGAACCGTTAAACCATTCTATTGAGGCAGTGGTTTACGAGTTATGTTTTATATTTTTTTTTTCAAATTGGGGCTAGAGTTTTATCAAACAAAAATGGTTTTTGTTCTTTCTTTTTCTGTTTTTCAGTTTCTCTTGCTTTGACTAACAACCTTCGACGACTTACGACGACCTACAACGAACTACGGTGACCCATGGCGACCGATGACCGGTGGTCTTGCAGCAGTGACCTATTATTCATTGATTCTCCCTGTTCCTCACTTGAGCCGTCAAGCAGTTGGGGCCCCATCTACCTCCGACCTTCGATGACATCTGAAGACGTATTGAAACCTACATCGACCTACGACGAGCGATGGTTTTGCAGCGGTGACATATATATCGACGGTTTTGGAATTTTTTTCTTCATTGATGAATCTTTAGTTGCAGCAACGGTTTTAATCACAGGTGATCAGACCACACCACCATTACCGGCGGCAGTGAAGGTATAATATATCCAATTTTCTGTATTTTCTTCATTTATATATATATATATATATATATATATATATATATATATATATATATATATATATAGTATTTCATATGATGTTTTTTTTCTAAATTTTTTCTTGTATTTATTTAATTATTATGATTTTTTTCATTATTTATAAATATTTTTTGTTTTTATTTTATTTATGATGTCATGGGTCGAATCGTTCGACCCAGACAATTGAACTGCTGAACCGGAAAATGTTGACTAGAATGGTTCCATTTCCAGTTTGATTTTTAAAACCTTGATAAAAAGTATTATCTTCTATCATTTTTATTAAGGTTATATTATAAAAAATAAAGGAGTCATTTGATAAATCTTTTTAAAAAGATCTTCCAACAAATGGTCAAAAGACATATTAAGCGGTGTTGTATCTAAAGATAAAGACTGTTTGGTAAGAGGATCGGTTTATCATACTTTTAAAAATGCATTTAGAAGCTATCTATCACACATAAAGACTATAAAGCCTCATTTGAAGTTTCCTGAAATTTGGCTTTTTGAGTCTTTCTATGCACACATCTTCTCATATTTTCAGCTTTTGATTAACAAACTAAAAAAGATTTATTTTCGGTCTTTCAAATTTGTTGAAGTCCTAAAAATCACATAGAAAGACTTGCCAAATGCCACCAAAGTTTTATATTACTATTATATATGAAAGATAATTATAGATCTCAAGTATAATTGGACCCGATTAGACCTGACTGTCCCGATTAATAATAAATAAAACCATTTTTGGATCTGCAATATAGAGCTAATTACTAATCAGTTTGAAACTGGTACAAAAGCCTATCTTGAACCGGATTCGACCCATTGAAAACATTTATACTTAATAGATTTTCAATCAATAGACTGGTACAGCCTATCTTGAACCGGATTCGACTCATTGAAAACATTTATACTTAATAGATTTTCAATCAATTAGAAATGGATTAATGTATATTTGGATCAAGCCCACCTTGCAGGATAAGAGGGTTGGATGGATTGGATTTGCACCCTGATTGTGAATCCACTCAATTATGAATCTAGATCCGGTAAGGCAGAAAAGAAAAGCAAGATCAGAACTTTTTAGATTTGGTCTCAGATTTTATTGGTTGTCACAGACCTTATATAATTTCTCAATTATCAAATATGAAGCTACTACCGACTACAATTCTGTGTAATTTTTGATTGATCAAAATTTTTTTCATATCATATCTTTTCTGCATTATAGATTTTTCCTAAGAATTAATAGGCTTCAGAAAAAAAAAAAAAAAAAAAAGAATACAGCAATATCTGAAACACGCCATTCATTAGGCTGCAACTGCAAATTGGATTGGCCCAAGTTAGCATTTTATGCTTCTTTCGGCTCAGGTCCATTCATTTTTTTATAAAAGCCCAATCTAAGCTTGCCCATGTTAAATTCCTGCCACATTTAATCATTGTGCCCGAATTACTCAATAATTTTATAGGTTCTCCTACCTTTTTCTCTTTTTTCCTACCTTTTTCTTTCTTCAAGCCAAGCACAACTAAATGACAAGTGAATGAGTCATTCAATTCAGCTACTTCAGCCATTATTAAACAGACATTTATTGATTAACCTTTTTTTGTTCACCCCGAAAGTATTTAGCCAATGTTTGGGAATATTCAAATAATTGCTTATTAAATAAGCAGTTTGCAAGTGTTTGGTGAAAAAATGTTTATTTCAAATACAGGGTAGCATAGGTATTTTGAGCAAAAAAGGACAGACCAAAAAGAATAAAAACCCAAAATTTCGGCCTCTTCAAAATGGACTTATTTGGGTGAAAAATATTTTATTGGGAATTTTTTCTTTTTTTTTCCTTTTTTTTTTTTTGCCAAACGCCCATTTTGACTGTTCTGGGTATAAGCACTTAAAAGTTAGGGTAAAATATAAAAACCTTAGTGCTAAGGTTTCTGACAATCATAAAAATCTCCCCTCAAGTTTCACTTTAATAAAACCCCCCCAAACGTTTGATTGATGTATTATTTTTTAAAATACCCATTTTATCCTTTTGCATATGATTTAACATAAAATTTTACTAAAATAATCATAAAACAAGCTTTAACTTGAATAACCCATTTGCTTCCCTTTTTCCACTTTCAATCTCCCAACCCCTGAAAATCCATCGATTTCAGATTCATGCCATGGGGACGGTGTGCAAACCCATTGGGCCATAAGTTCAGACTTCCTTACCGCAGAGGACTCCGCCATTTGAAGCTTCGGACCCTACTCCAATCAACCGGATAAAATTTAGGCGGTGGCAACATTCTGAAATTACAGCCAGGTCTCTCTCTCACTCTTGAAATAACCTTTGGAACTAGGTAAGGCCCATTGTGGTCCCACTCATTTCTATTGAAGTTGATTGTAAATTCTTTAATGAACATGCAAAGCAATGGGTGCATTTTGTCAAAGATCAAGCATGTGTTTTGTTTTGTAGACATTTTTTGATAAACATTTATCAAAAAGTCATCATGTCAATTTCATTATATTCATTCTTATGCATTGATATTTATAAATGTGAGTTTTGATTTATGTGCAGATTAATTGTTGGGGGAAGCTTCATTTTAATGCTTCCCCAAAAGGTGTTTATTTACTGTTTCACTGATGTAATGTCTAATGGCATCTACTTGTCAATAAACAATTTATCAAATATTTTGCTTGATTTTAAAGATAAATCAAATACAAACCTTTATTTAATAAATGAAAGCTATACCAAATACATACCAAAACAACATTGTTCAAGATCAAGGTCTGCATGCTCCTATGACATTTTTAAAAAATGATCTATATAAATTCCATCATAGTTGTACAGGAGTGCGAGCCTAAGCAAATTGGAGAGCTTCTGACCAGGGGAAACCTACCTAGGATTAACATTCCCCTAGCTTAGGTGATTGAACCAAACTTCAGCATTCATTGAAGATGTAGTTGAAATCAGGGGAAACAACTCTCTATAACCTACCCTGGTCTAAGAACGGTTTTAAGAGTTGGGTTCCTCAGACTATCAGCATACAATCATTTGGATCGATGTGACTTAAAATTAAAAGATTCTCTACTGCAAACAACTCTTTGTAACCAAACGATTCCAAAAAAAGAAGTCCAAGTCATGATAACCTTGCAATAAGAAGATTGGAAAACTTCAAATAAGACCCATGGAAAAATTCGTTTGCTCTCACAGAAAATTGCCTTGACACGTTAGAAAGCTGCAAAAGCTTGAAGCTTGAATACCATTTTATTTTTTCTCGACCTCCTTGGCTTTTGAGTCGAAGGAGAGTTAAATAGAAGAACCGGAGAAGACTTTGGTTCTTGGAATAGTGGTAAATAGGTCTTAAGTTTAGATGGTATCATTAGGAATGGCAACGGAGCGGGTTAGGGGTGGGGATCATATTCTCCATCCCCGATTCTAATTTTGAAATTAATCCTCATCTCCGTCTTCGATCCCCGTTCCTCAACAGGGACGGGTTCCTCCGCAGAGACCTAAATGCCCAAATTTTTTTAAATAATAGTAATTTTTGAAAAATAAATTTACTTAAAATAAATAAAAAAATTAAATTATAAATAATGTTTTAAATATGTTTCGATATATATAATAATATGTATTTGATATATATATATATATACATATATATAATTGGGGTCGGGGTGGGGCGGGGAGCGGGGATTTCAATCCCCATCCCCAACCCCATCGGGTCGGGGAAATCAGGTCCTTGTTAGGGGTGGGAAAAATTGCCATCCCTAGGTGTGATTTCTTCCTATCACTGAGCACATGCTCAATCTTGCCAATCTTGCCTAGGAAAGGTTGAGGCAACCTTGGAGTGTTAACACCAATTCCAACCTCTCACGCACCATCGAGTTTGAAACTTCGAGAAATGAGCACACTACATATCAAGTGAGAAAGTCTACGGTGGGAAACTGGGATTTAGTTAGTGCAAAGTTTGTTCGAACAGTCATTATAGCCTTACATTGGGAATATCTTCCCATGAAATAAAGCATAGAAGTAAAGAAATGTTCCCGAAGCAAAGCTGTAAAGACTGTTCGTATGGTGTTCGAACAGGCCTTGCACTGACTGAAGTTGATCTCCTACGGTGGGCCAGTGGTTGAATGTTGTCTTTCTTCTTTGACTCCATTGAATTTCAGAGAGAGGAGGAAATACAAATGTATTATTCAAGTTAAAAGTTTTTTTTTTTAATTCTATGTAAAATTATATACAAAAAGTTAAAATAGGTATTTTGAAAAAATAATACATCAGTCAAATATTTTCTGTCTCGGTTAGTCACGGAAGAGAGATTTGTGTTGAATTTTTCAAAAGGTCAGGGGAGGTTTTTGCCAAAGTAAAACTTAAAGAGAGGTTTTTATCATTATCAAAAACCTCATGGAGGTTTTTAGATTTTACCAAAAAGTTACAAGAGGGGAATCAGTCCATCTCAATGGAACAAAGGTTCAGTTTGGTTGGTAAGAGTAAGATGTAAATATATAAGTGTAAATAAGGGTTTTGCACTGCATATATTAGGCTCAGTTTGGAGATTAATTTGCGAAGAATGCAAATACAAATATGTATGATATGCATAAAAGATTTAGAAATACAATATACAAGATTTTGAACTTTGCATTTGTACTCTTTTCCAATCTTTCCCAAACTGAGCCTAAAGAACGGCCCAGCCCAATTGACGGATGGAAGAGTTCGAGTTCGGAACATGGAGCGGGTAACGGACTGTCCAGAAGCGTTCCCCTCTGTGTGCTGCGTAAAACCAAAAAAAAAAAAACCAAGAAAAACGAGAGAGGGACAGAGAGGAGAGGGCTAGAAGAACGTAAGGAGAACGAGATGTATCTGAAGAAACCATTGTGGCAAGCAGAGGGTTTGAGCTCTGAATCTCAGTCTCAATCCTCATCTGCGACTTCGGCAGTTGAGGAGTTGGTTAATTCTCTGAACACGCAGAGAATTTACAGGGAGGTCACCCTCGCCCTTCGGACAGGTTTGAGAGACGCTCGTGCTGAGTTCTCGTTCCTCCGAGTTCGTGGCCTTCGCAACATTCTCAAGTTCCTCAGATCTGTAGCCGAATCTGACTCGACGATTTGCCTCTTCTGCCACAGCCAATCTCTTACAGAACTCCAAGGTTTCATTTTCTTTATTCTATTTCTTTTTTTTTTTCCAGAAATTTATCCCCTTCATTCATTTCTTCGGATCCAGGGCGTTCAAGGGACAATATCAGATTCATAACTTTATTTGAGTTGGTCATGTGTAAAATCTAATTCGTATCTCGCCACAACTTTTGTTAAAACTACCTTATTTAGCCAGACAGTGTTGGTTATGGGGTGTTACAGACCTTGCAGATTGCTTATCACATAGTGATTTTAATTTCAATCCAAACCCATCATTTTAAGTGCCATTGTGTATTTGTTTTTCATTGATCTTTGGTGATTAAGGGCCAATATGGTCGATGGTTAAACATACAAGATACATGTAAAGTCGGGAGTTTATAATTTGACATTGTATAGATTCTCTACGCTTTTGCTTTACACAAAACGCGGTGCTTCTATTGGGATTCAAATGTCTAATGTTGGAATTTTATGCTCTATAACAGTGGTTCCTGTTCTGTTCCAGAATTCCTTGAAGCTATCAAGAGATGACCAAGTCCCCAATTTGGATGATATATTCAGCTTGGAACCCGTGAAGATAACTAGTCCTTCCACAGACACTGAAATTGCACTTGCTCTTAGAGTTTTAGAAGGTGGTTGTCTACTCTACCGGGACAATACAGCTTTGGCTCATAAGCATAAAGCAATCAAGGTATCCACAATTCAATAGAGTTTCTTATCATTTTAATAATAGTTCTCCCCATCTCTTGTGGCTTAGTTTTGTTGGTGATTGAGTGTTATTAATATCACAATGTGAAGTGCAATATTAATTGGATAAAAAATGTCATGATGTTGTTACCAGTCTGTATTTCTAAGTATGGATATACAAGTCTGTATTTCTAAGTATGGATATTTACTTTGTCTGAACAGGACGCAAGTTTTTATCTGGCCATTTGGGCCACCAATCTGATCAAGATATCTATGAGTTATTTAATAACTCCTCTTCTCAGGATGCTATTTTTCCCCCCTTTTTTTTACTGGTTTACTGCATCATTGAAGCTTCTGAATTGAATTTTGGCATGGTTCAACTTTATTCTGTGATGAAATCTACTCATGGCATGTTGATTATAGAGCTTGGGCTAAAATAACTTGATCATTTCCAGGTTCTGATGAATATATTATCAACTCGAGGATTGCTTGTCCAAGGACCCTGCTTGGATGCTTTAATCTCTATAATGTTAGATTCTTCAGCCAATCAGATGGTATGGTATCTCCTAAAACCATGGGCTATAACTCCCATTGTAATTGGTGTAAGCTTGAGTGGTTTCTTTTCATCCATGATTGATTTCCTTAAAGTCCTCAATAATCAATTTTCCTTTTCTGGGTTTTCTCTTTGGGGCATCTCGTTATTGAAAATCCAATGTGCATTATTGTAGAAGCAATTGAATATAGGTTCCTAAAACCTTGTTAAACTATTCTGAATATATCAACTTATCAAGACTATAGAGCATTAATAGCTTTATCAGTGCATGGCTTGTAGGTCATTAAATCCTTGCTGGCTATATGTGCTCTAAGCCTCTAACAGCCTTGCTCTTGCATAAATGAAGTGGATTTTCTAAAGCTAAAGTTTCATAGATCAAATATATAATATGCCAGCTAATATCACTTACAATAATATTGTTTAGTTTTAGGACCAGGATGGCTTGATAAAGGCCCTATATTCAGGACCATTAGGGCCGGGAGACTCCCTACATGTAGAAATTATGTCCCTTTTGTATGGGTTAGGACTAGTAAAGCAATTAAATCTCAGATGGTGAGAGGTTGAAGAGGACTCTATGCTGGTAATTTCTTGGATGCAAAAGGGAAGCCTAGGTCTGTGGACACATAGAGAGAGGCCTTGAGGAAGATTGGGTGTATTGCTAGGGAAGTAGAAGCTTCATTCTTGGGTCACTAGAAATGAGATGTATCGGGCAGTATTGTAATTTTTTCTTCGGGGTTGGGCTGGTTGTGGCCTGATGTTTAATTTTCTTTCACTACTATTAATGATAAGTCATTGTTACTGATAAAAAAAAATTAATAATAAAAATAATAGTTCATCTTAGGCTGGCATTTCAAGAGTGTGAGTTCATGTCTGAGAGTGGCCACTTTGCATAAAAAATGCCAAAGGTTAGGATCATATCCAGTCTACCCCTCCCAAAACCCTAGATAGCTGGGACCAACATTGAGTAATGGCATTTTTTACTGCTTGCCTCATGACATGACATCTGCTAACATGTGCTGCCTTTACCATGCCTCTACTGCTTGACCTTCAACCTTTTTAAGCAAATATCATTTATAATGTTTTCTGTTCATGCATTTTAGGCAACATCTTTGGTCTGGAGATGCAGTGCTTGTAAATGGATCTGGTCACATTTGTCCCCATAACTTGTCATGTGTGCAATATTCAAGGATTGGGATCTGCAGTCTGATGGATCCAACCTAAGAAATTAGTTGTGCTGAAAAAACAACTTGCACAGTGTTAGAATGCTCGAGTCAGGGGTATTTTGGTCATTCTGGATTATCTTCTTGAGAGTGAAAGGTCTACTGTATATGAGTTCAAGTTATGTGTCCCATCTTTTATGAGGGACAAAATGCTCTTTCCTGTAACTCTATATTTTTGAATAAATACAAGTGGGTCAGCTAGGGAAGAGTGATTTTTGACTCTCTTCTAGTATGGTCGAACCTTTCTTCTTCTTCTTCTTCTTCTTTCTCTTTTCTTTCTTCTCTACTTCAACCTAGAGTCTGCTAGGGTTTGCTAACATGGTATCAGAGCTGTAAGGTCGTATCCTCATTTCTTTCTTGCTGTTGTTCTCTTTTTGGGTTCGTCGCCAACTTTCACAGTCATCTTCTTCCTTTTCGACTGACCTGAGTGGAGGTTCGATAAGGGGCTGAAAAGGAGATGTTGTTTTGTGGGCCTGGAGGTGAGGATGCCTCCGGTCGTTGCTGTGGTGGTCGTTGGAGTGGTATACTAAACCCTCTATTCAGTATCGAAGAGGGCTGAATGTGGACAGGTATGAACACTACTGTTGTTTGTCCAAGTAAGGAACTGCGAATGTTTCCTTTTGTTTCAAAAGTTGGTTGTGATGGTGCTCAGTGTGACTGATATGCATATCGGTCGTGTTCCTCTGCATTTCTCTTTGTATATATGTTGAAAGAAGAGTTGTCGACCGCTGAAGTTCACAACAACAGTAGATTGGTGGTGGTTGTGTCGTGGTGATTGGTGTATCTATGTTTCAAAATATTTAAAAGTGATCTCCTATACCTTGTGTGTAATCAGTTCTGCAGTGTGCAGCCCAAGCTTTTTATGTGAGGACTGAGTGATTTCAGTCTTAGTGTGTTGGTGGTGAGTGGTTCTGCAGTGTGCAGCTCAGGTGTTTAATGTGAAGACTGAGTGATTTCAGCCTTAGTGTGTGGTGTGTAATGTGTATTTAAAGAAGCTGGAATTGGTGGTGTTATAAGTGAGATAAGTCTTGTGAAAGAGTGTGAGGTTGTGTTGTATATTTGAAGGGGAAATAATTAAGATGGCTTCATTTGAAAATGGGGATGATAACAAAACAGGTGTCATGCTTTCTCCAGACTATTTAAGTGTTCAAATGACATCCATCAAGTTGAATGGTGAGAATTATGTACCATGGGCAAAATCTATGGAGGTGTTCTTGAAGGCCAAGACGAAGGTAAAACATGTAAGAGAGGAGAAACCTCCCCTCTGATTCCCCTGGGTTCAGTGACTGGGAACAAGTAGATGCACAGATAATGACATGGCTCTGGAACAGCATGGAACCAAAGATTAGTGTGAATTTCATGTTCCTAGATACAGCTAAGGAAATCTGGGATCATGCTAAGAAGTTATACTCTGGACAAGACAATACAACTAGGGTGTATCAATTGTACCAAGAGTATTTCAATTTGAAGCAAGGGAGTCAAAGCTTAGAAGAGTACTATGCAAGTTTGAGGAACATTCGTAATGAGCTTAATGTGTATCATCCTCTAACATCAGATGTTCAGATCCAACAACAGCAACGTGAGCAGCTTGATGTGACAAGGTTTCTTGTGGGGTTGAAGGATGAGTATGAGCCTGTTAGAGCACAAATATTGGGAGGATCTGCTCTTCCCTCACTTGAAGAAGTCTTTGCTCGTCTTAAGAGGACATCTATTGAGTTGGGAGAACATTATTCTCTCTCTGACAGATCTGGTTTGGTAGTGACTAAAGGGGGTGGTCGTGGAAATAGAAGTGGTGGTGTCAGGAGTGGACTCCCAAGCAACCGTGGTGGTCACATGTTTAGCAGGGCTAGAGGCCGAGACTCAGGGGGAGGTCCGGGAAGAGGAAGGAGTAATACTCAGAGAAAGTGTACACATTGTGGTTTAGAGGGGCACACAGTTAATTTCTGCTATGATTTGCGTGGTGCACCCAACACTTGGGCTAACCATGCTAGGACTAAGGGTAGTGACACAATTACTGAAAGTCAGCAAACTGACCCAATCCTCTCCACATCTACTTGTGCTTCTGAGAAGGAAATGGTGAGTGTACCACGTGAAGTATATGAACAGTTCATTCTAACATCTCAACAGAACACCGCTATACTTGCCCATTCAGGTATGGCTTGCTTAGCTTCCAAAGACTCACACTGGATCATTGACTCCGGGGCCTCGGACCATATGTCTGGGACTCATGATGTATTTTCTTCCCTTTCCCACTCCTCCACACCTCAAACAGTTACACTTGCTAATGGTTCTACATCTCCTATTTGTGGTGTTGGTGATGTTAATCTCTCCTCCTTGCCTTTATCATCTGTTTTATATGTTCCTAAGTTTCCTTTTAACTTTATGTCTGTCAGCAGATTAACCAAGTCTCTTAATTGTTCTGTAACTTTCTACCCTTCTTCTTGTGTGTTTCAGGGTCTCAAGACGGGGAGGAAGATTGGTGGAGGGCATGAAGCAGGTGGATTATATTACCTTGATGGTGGTGGTCCTCCAGTAGCTTTTCAGTCATCTCTTACTCCTCTTCAATGACACTACAGACTTGGTCATCCTTCTCTCAAGGCCTTGAAGTTACTGGTTCCTTCCTTGAGTCATCTTTCATCATTAGATTGTGAGTCATGTCAATTGGGTAAACATCATAGAGTCTCATTTAGTCCAAGAGTTGATAGTCGTGTCTCAAGTCCTTTCTCTTTAGTTCATTCCGATGTATGGGGTCCAATTAAAGTGGTGTCATACAATGGGTATAAATATTTTATAATCTTTGTTGATCTTTTCAAGGATGACATGGATTTATCTTATGAAAGATCGTAGTGAGTTGTTCCCTATTTTTCAAAAATTTTATGCTGAAATACGCACTCAATTTGGTGTTCATATTAAAATTCTTCGCTCCGATAATGCCAAAGAATACAACTCCTCACCATTTCAGCAATACCTAGAACATCATGGGATCATTCATCAAACTTCTTGTGCCTACACCCCACAACAGAACGGTGTAGCTGAACGAAAAAATCGACATCTTCTTGAAACTGCTCGATCCTTGATGATTAATATGAATGTCCCAAAACATTTTTGGAGTGATGCTGTTCTCACATCCTGTTTTCTGATCAATCGGATGCCCATGTCAATCCTTGGAAGTCAATCCCCTTTCTCCGTGTTGTTTCCCACCTTACCTCCATTTCCTCTTACCCCAAGAATCTTTGGTTGTGTGTGTTTTGTTCAACACTTGGGGCCTGGGTTAGACAAGCTAGATGCTCGAGCTACTAAGTGTATCTTTCTTGGCTACTCAAGGACTCAGAAAGGGTATAAGTGTTATAACCCAAAATCCTATAAATCGTTTGTGTGCTCTGATGTCACCTTCTTTGAGTCAGTTCCGTTCTTCTCAGATTTTGGGGTCTCTTCCTCTCCCTCTGTGGTTCCCCTTCCTGTACCTGTTGTGGACATCCTTCCAGTAGCTCCTGTTTCTACTGCAGATGCACATCCTATGCCTGTTACTACTGAGAAGCCGCCAATCACTCAAGTGTATACCTGCAGAAGTGCATCGGGCCCTCCTCCACTTCAGCCCCTGTCGACAGATCCTGCTACTGCTCCTTCTCCTTCAGATCCTGATCTTCCTATTGCTCTGCGAAAAGGTAAACGTACTTGTACTTCTCACCCCATTTCACACTATGTTTCTACTGCTCACCTTTCTGCTTCTCATTGCAAATTTATATCATTACTCTCATCTATTCCCATTCCCAAGACTGTCCAGGAAGCTCTTGCCTCCCCAGGGTGGCGGCAAGCCATGGAAGAAGAACTCTCTGCTCTACAACATAATCACACATGGGAACTCACCGCTCTTCCTTCCGGTAAGCACACAGTTGAGTGTAAATGGGTCTACACAATTAAGTTTCTTCCTGATGGCAGTGTGGAGCGATTGAAAGCGAGGTTGGTGGCCAAGGGTTATTCTCAGATGTATGGTGTGGACTATATGGAGACATTTTCTCCTGTGGCTAAGATTGGTTCAGTTCGGGTGCTGATTTCATTAGCTGCTATGTATGATTGGCCTTGTACAACTTGACATAAAAAATGCCTTCTTGCATGGTGATCTAGTTGAGGAGGTGTATATGGAGCAACCACCAGGGTTTGTTGCTCAGGGGGAGTCTGGCAAAGTGTGTAGGCTCAAAAGGCGATTTATGGACTGAAACAATCTCCACGTGCTTGGTTTGGTAGGTTCAGTGAAGTGATGAAAACCTTTGGGATGAAACAATGTCAGGTTGATCATTCTGTGTTCAGCTATAACTCAAAGGATGGGAAAATCCTACTAGTCGTGTACGTGGATGATATTGTCATAACTGGGAGTGATAGCAATGGAATCAACAGGTTGAAGAAATTCTTACAGGATCACTTCAATACGAAAGATCTGGGGAAGCTGAAATATTTCCTGGGAATAGAGGTTGCGAGGTCAAAACATGGGATCAACCTATGTCAGAGAAAATATGTTCTTGATCTACTTGAAGAAACATGGTTGTTAGGTGCTAAACCAGCAGAGACTCCTATGGAACTCAATGCCAAGCTGAGTATTGATGCGGGTGAAGAGTTTGATGATCCTGGAAGATACAGAAGGTTGGTGGGCAAATTGAACTACCTGACCATTACCCGACCAGATATATCATTTGCTGTGAGTGTGGTGAGCCAGTTTATGCAACATCCTCGGGTTTCTCACTGGGAAGCTATTCTGAGAATTGTTAGGTACCTAAAAGGTGCTCCAAGTCGTGGTTTGTTATACCAAAGTGGAGGAACTCTTGAGATAGTAGGGTACACAAATGCTGACTGGGCTGATTCTATATCAGTTAGGAGATCAACTACAGGGTATTGTACCTTCCTTGGTGGCAATCTTGTAACTTGGAAGAGCAAGAAACAAACAGTGGTGGTAAGAAGTAGTGCAGAAGCAGAGTACAGGGCTATGGCCCATACCACATGTGAGCTAGTATGGCTGAAGAACTTGCTTCAAGAGATGGGATTCTCAATTGACAAACCCATGAAACTATACTGTGATAACCAAGCTGCTGTTCACATCTCTTCCAATCCTGTCTTTCATGAGAGAACTAAGCATATTGAGGTTGATTGTCACTTTGTAAGAGATAAAGTGATAAGTGGGGTGATAACCACATCTCATGTGAGCTCAGGAAATCAGTGGGCAGATCTTCTCACAAAGGGATTGTCTCGGGGAAGAATAGATTACATTTGTAACAAGCTGGGACTATATGATATATACTCTCCAGCTTGAGGGGGAGTGTTAGAATGCTCGAGTCAGGGGTATTTTGGTCATTTTGGATTATCTTCTTGAGAGTGAAAGGTCTATTGTATCTGAGTTCAAGTTATGTGTCCCATCTTCTATGAGGGACAAAATGGTCTTTCCTGTAACTCTATGTTTTTGAATAAATACAAGTGGGTCAGCTAGGGAAGAGTGATTTTTGACTCTCTTCTAGTCTGGCCGAACCTTTCTTCTTCTTCTTCTTCTTCTTCCTTCTCTTTTCTTTCTTCTTCTCTACTTCAACCTAGAGTCTGCTAGGGTTTGCTAACACACAGTTCAAAATAGTCATTTGATTTTGGGAAAAAGTTGTTTCCAGGCATACAAAAATTAACTTTTTCAATAATGTTCAAAAAAATGGCTAAATGACATATGATCAGATATGTCATTGGTCTGTCAATTTGACAACCACTATGTTTGAGATGTACTTTTTTTCATTTTAATGAAATTTATTCTTGATTCTTCAAAAAAAAAAAAACAAAATCTTTTTGGAACCAACATTTTAGTTGGGACCCACCAGTCACTGTTGACTGCATCAGATCTGGTCCCTAGGCCCAACTGGGGCTCTTAGAGAATTCACCTAATGCTCAACCCAGATCCACTCAAGTTGCACCCTTGGATCATCCTGATCCTTGAAATGTTGGAAAATAACAAATTTTAGATGCTCCAATCTCAACAATGGGTTCTCTGTCCCCAGGCCTAAGAAGTTCCCTTTTGCTTATACTAAAATCCATATTTTGAGACTTCATTAGAACAAGATGTAAAGATTGTATGCTAACCTCCTCAGCAATATTAATGTTCCAAGTGTAAGTGCAAATGAAGTCAGAGTCCTTGCCCTAGATTTACTAATTAAAAATAAGAAGTAAACCCATTCTAAATGTTAAAAAAATATAAAGCATTGGCTTTACTAATAAAATTGACCATACCATCAAATCTCATCATTGAACTATTGAATGTGCAAAGTTCACATACCTTTTCTCATCATTAATGAGGGTTTCCCTACTTTGTGATTTCCTGTCATATACAGCTAGTTATTTAGCAGTGTGAACTTTGCAAATAACCTATATTCAGTGAGCATAAAGATGCTCTTTGTGGAGATTTGACTCTAAACTGGGACATTTGTTATTTTCTTTTCCTATTTCTCTTCCCTCTTAATAATAATTTTGAGGAATGCTAGTAAGTAACGTATTTATGCAACTCTTGGATACCTGAACCTACAGACATGATGGGAGTTGGGCTCATGAAAAGACACACTGTAAGACAAAATTAAGCAGATCTTTTCATGCGTCCACCTTGGTTGTGTTTGGTACCATTGCCACTCCCACTTGCAACGTTTTAGGTTAGTGAATCAATACAAATTTTATGAGAATATATTTTTTCTACCACAAATTCTTTGAGTTATCAATACAACACTTGGTACCTTGCTGTTTCTTCATGAAACATCAAATTTGGTGTTTTTACTATAAATTCCAACACCCAATCCAATGCTTATATTTTTTTTAGTGGAAGTGGTTATCTGATGTGATGGAACAATACAATTTCTCAAAAAATTGAATTGTATTGACCAACCTAAAACATTGCAATTAGAAGTGGCAATGGTACCAAACACAACCCTTGTCTTTGGGGTGAAGAAATTCAAGAGTTGCATAAACTCATTACTTACTAGCATTCCTCTATAATTTCTTCCTTTCCTAAAAAAAGAAAAAAAGGTAGACAGAAAGAAAGAAAAAAAATAGCCTTTCTTTATGCTTGGTTTTGACTTAACAACTGTACCAGCTAGTATCCAAACTTATATGCTTATCTGCCCTCATTGGACAACAGAAGTTTTTGACATTACCTCAAATCAAATCAAAGTAAAATTTCAATAACCTTTTTAGTGGTAAATGCAGTTAACCCTTTTATACCTCCTCTCCTATTTGTATTGTTAATTTCTATGTTTCTACTCATGCTTTTATGATTTATGGATCTAGTTTGGTTATTCCATTTTCTCAGGATTTTGAGGCATGTCATGGTATTGAGAAAGTTGCAGAGATTATTAAAGACAAACAAGTGGATGAAAATATAAGGTAAGCTCTTCTTTTCTTACCTTCCCCTGAAAAAGGTGGATTCTTGTTTCTTTCTTTGATGTGCTATTGCTACTGCCTCCCCCACCCCACCTCTCTAATGGACCTGAGTTCTGATCAGGTTCATTAGAGCTCTTCTCTACATGACCTATCCTAGAGGGATGATGCAACTGAGAACCCCACACGCACAAAGGGGGTAGGCTATCCCCCCTACCCCTACCCCCCCCTCCCAAACCCTGGTGACAGTGAGGTTTGATCCCAAATAGAGACCTTACCTTTACCAATTGAGCCAGTTGGCACCGTCCATACATGTGTGGTATATACGCATACTTGCATCAATGCACAGTTATAGCCCATGGCCACCATTCCAAAGTGATTTATATTCTCCATTTGACTTGACTAGCAAACCCATACATGAATCATATGTATATGCATATATGGATGGATGGGTGGATGTTAGGTTTAGTAGTTGGATTACTTGGGAATTTTCCACACGGTGAAATTGATTGGGCCCCAAGCTGGCCCTACCTATTCATCGTTCCATATTGGCTGAAATAAGCCATTATTTGAGCATTATTTTAATTAAGTTGAAACTTTTGACTGCTGATATCAAAGTAAAGTTAATACAAGGTGTGGGGTATAGGACTGGGGTGGACTGGAGGAGTGAACATCTGGCTGATCCGGAGGATCCCCTCATTCAATGCACTGTCTGGATTGGCTACAGAATTCCTCTGCGTAGCTGAAATATGTGGGGTTTGTTTAGGATACCTTACATAAAACCATAACTCACCTGATTGGAAGACCTTATCCCATAAAATCACAAGCTCACTTTGATAACCTGCCTTGCTCAAGATTTGAAATTAGTGTTGCCTTCCTTGGCAAACTCTGAAAATTAAATTTATGGTGCAATGTTTGGAGCCTTGAAAAATAATTCAAATAATAAGATGATAGTGCATCATTGAATATGGTGGGGTACTCGGACAATAATGCTTACAGCTATGCCTACCATATTGCAAGAGCTAGGTGCTGCCTTCGAACTGAGATTGGTTAAAAGACCTATTTGAAGAATTTTAGTAACCTGTATCAATAGCAAATCGCTTTTGTCCAACTTTACTATATGGTTAATTATAATCCAAGCCTTGCCATAAATCAATTGGCAACTGTAAAGAACGCTAGGCGCTTCTTTGTTGCTTTCAATCTCAACAGTACTGATAAACAGTTATGGTTTTTGTAGAATCAAATGTGGAGAATTCTTGCTGCTGCTCATTGGACATGTAAATGGTAGGGAAAGGCCTCCCATGTTGACAATACATGAAGATATAAGACGACTTCTGGGCGAGAAAACTGCATCATTGATATGGGCAGCAAGTCAGTTTGGGTCAACCCTTGATCCAGATCAGAGGCAGACAGCTCTATATATCCAAGCTCGCAGGGTTCTTGAGTCACTAGAAATGTACTAAAATTTTGGGAGGGCCAACAAAACTCCTAGACATGTTACTCAGCAAGTAGCCCACTTGGTTTCCATTTTCTCGTATTAATGTCCATGGTTCATTCATACAAATTGGATGTGCTTGGATGGTCACCACTGAGCTTTGTCTTTGTATGATTGTATCAGGTTCCACAGGCATTTTCTTCACTAGGCCATAAGCTTCGTATATGTTTGAGTGTTGCTTCAATGTTATAATGGCACATCAAACCAAAATACTCTTTGCTTAAGTCAACAGATCCGACATGAACGGACAGGAAGAGGTCAATACCTTCCTTACCAAGACCATGCATGGTATATCCAGAAAGCATGGGAATTCTGAGGCCAGATCTCCTGCAAGCAAAAATCTTGCTCTCTTGGATCCAGCCGTATAACGGGAATATCTTCCGTATATGTATGTTGAATTCACAGGGAAATGATCCCACCGTGCAGCTGGGTGCCCGTGCTTTCAGAGGGTGTCAAGCTTTTGCTTGCAGAGATCCTGTCCCCTAGAATTAGGTACCCTTGAGGTATCTTTTTTGGAAAAGTACGGAAAGGCCCAATGAACATTCAAAATGTTAAAAACCCCATCAATTTCGAGTTGGCACCTATCCCAATTTTACTTTGGGCCTAAAAATTCTGACCTTGTGCTTAACTTTCATTTTCCCATTTTTTTTTTAAATAAAGGTGAGCTAAGTCCAGGGTATCCTGACAAGAGAATATGAGTTGAGAGCTTGTTTCACCAACCAACCAATCAGCTGCCTGATTTTCTTCCCGAAAGGCATGAGAGAAAATCACATCACAGGCCAACAACTCCACTCTGAAGCATTCCTCAATGAGACAAAATCACAACAATTAAGGTTTAAAAACATGCTTGAAGTATGACATAATATAAAATATATGTAATTAGGGTCGGGACGTGGCAAGGATTTTGCTCCCCCATGGGGTCGGGGAGGTTGGGTACTCAATAGAGATGACGGAAATTACCATCCTTAATGTGGATCGATTGACCAACCCAAACCCATTCTGGGCCTGAGTGCAATCCAAGTGCATCAACTTTTAGTTCCCTGAGTTAGAAAGTTTGGGCTTGACCTCAAGCTTGGGCCTTAGGCCCAATTCTTAGGGTTGGGCTTGGGTTGAGCTTAAACCCGGCCCAGCCCACCTGACTTGCACCCCTATGTTTTATTTTAAAGGGGTCAAGGGAAATTTAGGAAAAATAATGGTCGTTGAATGAGCATTAAAAAGAGGCTTAAGTTTTTTATGTCTAGTCCCATAGAACTCATCTAAATTAGAGACTTCTCCAATGTTTTAAAAACTGGCCCAAAACTCAAACCGTTCTAGCCATTGGTTTCTGGGTCGATGGTTCGACTATCTGGTTCGAACGAACAACCATTTTGATAAAAAAAAATTAAAAATAATTAAAATAAAAATGGCCAAAACCATTACACAGGTCGAATGGGTTGACGATTTGACTGCTTGGGTCAATGGGTCATTGACTAATTCAACGTACGATTTTTAGCCGGGGACTAGGTTTAAGGTAAAACGAAACCAATTGTCTGGACAGTTCCTGGTCTGAACGATCCAACCATCTAGATCAACAGCAATTTGAAAACATTGGACTTCTCTAAACGACCAAACGGTCATAATTTTCCATATTTGTTGATAGTAGCCCAACAGTAGGCACGTGTGCAATGTCTAATTCCAAATTTAATTATGTGCATGTAAGGGTTTCTAGCAGATAAGGGCAACTTTTTCCCTGAATATCAATAAAAAGTAATATTTTTATAAAATAATTAAAATAGGGTAACTTTTTTAGAAAAATATCAAAAAAGGGCATTAATATTGTTCATCCTCTCCCTCTGCTGCTCTCTCAAGAGAAAGATGATGGAATGATATTTTTGCCCTGAATAAGGGCAATGGCTTTGTGTTCATCGTCTTCCTTTTCTTTTTTCACCCAAGAAAATATTTTACAGCAATCCCAATTCGTTTGAAAGCAGTGGGTCGTTCATCTTGTATTCGTTTGAGGGCTCTGTAATAATATTGAAACACTGCAATTTTTCCTGTACTTTCACTGCGATCTTTAATTTATGCAAACATATATATGTCAAGATTTCGAGACAAGTGTAGTCTGTGAAGACTAGTGTAGATAGAGATACATCATATCAGAATTAAAATATTAAACATGGAATCTTTTGTAGATTGTCGTGATGACTCAAATCTCGTGGCTAACTCTTTTGCTAAGGATAATGAGTCTTGTGCTCTATGTCGAGACACAAATAATACAACCCAAAACTTTGCGGAGCCTCTACCATTACTCAGCTGCTTGCTTCGGCCGGCCACACTAGCGGTAGATGAAAATCATGAGACGGCCGGCAATGAAGACGGGAATGGCGTCACCGTAGCGCTACACTTACACATTGGGCTGCCTAATAGTTTGAGTTCCTCCACGTACACAAAACCAAACGATATGGTGGGAGATAAAAATATTGTTGTAGGTGTGGGTACCTAGTATTGGATACCGACTCCCGTCCAGATACTCATTGGCTACACCTATTTTTCGTGTCACCTCTGCAAGAAAACCTTCAACCGCTACAACAACCTTCAACCACTACCCTTATTCAGGGCAAAAATATCATTCCATCGTCTTCCTCTTGAGAGAGCAAGAGAGGAAGATGATGAATAGTATTAATGCCCTTTTTTGATATTTTTCTAAAAAAGTTACCCTATTTTAATTAATTTATAAAAATACAACTTTTGGGCAAAAAAGTTGCCCTTATCTACTAGAAGTCCTATATTACAAGAGGAAGACGATGAACAGTATTAATGCCCTTTTTTTGATATTTTTCTAAAAAAGTTACCTTATTTTAATTATTTTATAAAATATAACTTTTTATTGATATTCAAGGCAAAAAGTTGCCCTTATCTACTAGAAGCCCTAAATTATTTGGGATACAACTTTTATTCTATCATGTATATAGAAAGGCAAGCATCCGCTTATGAGTTTGGATCTCTTGCACATGCCGTCCTGTGAGATCTCTGTCCCACAAGGGGCTGCCCCACAATGTTCCACAACATCCCTATTGTATATTGGGAACATCTCCTGATGATGACATCATCGAGAGTGGTACTATCATCGAGAGATGTTCCCAAACAGGGATGTGTTGTGGGACGTTGTGGGGCAAAGATGTGGAGACCAAATCAGCCCCCCACAATGTCCCATAGCACATCATTTCCGTGTATTGGGAACATCTCCCTATGATAATCCCAGAAATGATGATGTCATCATCGGGAGATGTTATCAATACATGGAGAGGATGTGTTGTGGGACGTTGTGGGGGGCTGATTTGAACTCGGAGATGTGAACTCGCTTCCTGCACTCCCTATTGCAGGGCGCCATGTTAGCATTAGCATCACATGCGGATTTTCCATGTGCGAGTAGACTTAACAGATGTTTGAAACGTCCGTGCATCTTATTTTTAAGATAAGAAAAATTGCATGAAATTTTAAATGAAATAAAAATAGGGATAAATGGATAAGAGAAGGGTTTTAACGCCTACTAGAAAAGAAAGGGGTTTCTAACCTTCTTTGACACTATTTCTTCTTAATGCTCAAGGCTTTTCTCCACCAAACAACATGCCTGAACACTGATGAAGTATGGATGGAGAACTACATGCCTGAGCATCGACCGAGAACTGCACACCTGAGATAATCAATATAGGAACTCATTTTGGCCTTTCTGTGAATTTCATTAATTAGAATAGCAACGAAAATCTCAGAATAGAGAGGGATCTATAACTAGTCACATATTTCTACATTTGATGTACAAAATATATAGATTCAAACAATGCATATTTCTATGGCACGGTTCAACTCTACCATTGGTGTAGCTTGGTTTGACAAGACAACACATGTCTCACTTCCGCATCCAGAATCCAACCCTAACTCTCATATGCCTCACCTTCTATATGATAAATTCAAGATATAAGGCAGCTTTATATTCTAAGATTCTCATTGCTTATTTGTTTAACAGAATCAAGAGAAAAAGGTCAAATAGAATAACTTTATTGTTTGTCTCAAATGCGTTTCATCGGTGGTCTGTTGGTGCCCAGGCGTGCTTAGTTTAGTGGTGGAAAGCTTTGAGTGAAAGAAGGAAGAAGAAATTCTATTTTCAGAAATTCTCAAGAATTTCTCTATTTTTTTATTTCATCTAAATTAAATTATAATTTTTCATAAATTAAAAATAAGATAAAGATGTTTGAGATGTTTGAAATGTCGGTTAATTCTACTGACACATGGGAAATCTACACATGATGCAATGCTAACATGTTGCCCTGCAATTGGGATTGTAGGAAGTTATGCAGGACCCCAGAGCTCACATGTCCCCTAGGGGCATAAATGTTTTTGTCCCCCACAAATAGTAATTGAACACGTCATTGGTCCCTAATGAGGGGTAACTTGGTCCTTTAATGACATCATGACACGTGGCATTGCAAAACAGTTGGGTGACACCTCGACATCACTTAAGCAAATTATTTCATACACTTCACAACTGCATTAGCAACCTCGGTAGATAGAATTATGAACAACTAAGCGAGACCTTAGGTCGGTGTAAGAGGCAACCGGCTTCCATCGATCTATCTTGGCCCCAACAAGACATCAGGTTGGCATGAGAGATGACATGCTTTTGCCAACCTAACCTGAGTTCAACTAGTAGCCTGTCAAGCAACCTCCTCCTTAAAGTGGGTTATTGTCTCCGACTTTCTCGGGATCACGACACTACATCGGAAGAGTCGATTATCACCCCGATTGGATAAGAACTACCCGCTTAGATAGAGTTCACCTCCATGTATGAAACCACCTTTGGACCAGACGGGCCGGAGATCTCGAACATGTTTCGTGAGGTTCACGACAACTTGCCTATATAAGGGTCTCACCCCCAACCTCAAAAGGTACACGCGATTTAGCTCTCTTGCATCCTTGCAATCACATCTCGAGTTTGCTAACTTAAGCATCAGAGTGCCCACCCCTGGTAAAGCAACTCAGGCAAAATGATATCTCTTTCTTGCAACTCGACCAAGCGACTTACTCAATCCGACATTTAATCTATCCACCAACAGGGAGCACCAGATCACACATCATCCGTCCCATTTACCATTTCAATCTGATGGAGTTTAGACTTAATGCCGATCGAACTCCAAATTTCTTTTTTCTTTTCAATTAGGTGCCCAACCCACCTCCATCACTGATAATGGGATTCCTCCACATAGAAAAATTAATTTCATAAATTCCAAGTATTGATCTTCTTTTAATAAAAGAAACCAAAAATTTGGAATGGAAAGCAAATCTCCATTACCCATGGATTAGGCTGAACTTTTTCAGGTGATAGAAATGTGTAGAATTTGTCTTACAAGCTTCCCTAATTTAACTGATTAATTAAATTATATTTGGTTATAGAGATTGAAATAGAAAAGAAATAGAAGGTTGATGGAGTTCTCATCAACTCCCCAAGTTTAATAATCTACTACTGTATGTATGAAATAGGGGCTCCTCATCATCCTCATCGACCCCTAATACCCAGAGAACTCAGATAAAAGTTCCTCTTTTATCTGTTTGTAGGCAGCATACATCGCTTCACTAGTAAGAAAGAAAAGTGAAAAATTGTTTACTCATTAGGATAAACATTAACAAAGCATATATGCTGGAATCCAATAATAGTTCTTGCCTTCTTGGTACAACAATAGAGAACTATTATGTAAGATGAAAGCTAACAAGATGTTTTATTAAATGGCAATAGGATGAGGAGTAGGGTGATCATTTCAGCCCGGCCTGGAAATTCTAGGCTTGGGCTTGGGTTTTGTGTTTAGGCCTGGCCCAGGCCCAGACCCACATCAAGCCCGCAAATTTTAGGGCCAGGCTTGGGCTTAATACTTCAAGCCTGGCCCGGGCCCAGCCCAACCCACCTATATTTAAACTTATACATTTCGTGTATAATGTATACATATGTATGCGTGTCATTTTTATATTATATTATATATTTTATACATAAATATTATAACATGACATATATAATTTATATTATATGTAATATATTATATTATATAATATATAAAATAAAAGTTTATATGCATGTTATTAGGGTTGTTCACGGGTCGGGTTGGGTCGGTTTAGTATTGTTTTTTCGACCGACCCAACCTGGTTGGATTACCTATAGACCAACCTGGTTGGTTTGAATTGTTTGGGTCGGTTTGTGTTTCAACTAACTCCAAACTTGCACAATGCACATGAAGTCAAAGTGCTAATACTATATATAATATTTTAGAATATATTTTCTGGAAATATATATTTAAAACCAAACCATATATACAAATATATGGAAATATATATTTTCTAATTTATGGAAATATATATCTGATATATTTCAGAACATATATATTTTTAGATATATATATTTATTATTTAAAATTAAAATATCTATATTTAATTTTAAATAATAGTTGTAGCAGACCACTTCGCCGAACTAACCCACCTTGTAACAGCTCAGGACACACTTCGCCCCAGAACAGAGGAAAGCATCTTCGGAGTGGTCCAAAGAGAAGGAGAGTCTATTCGGGGCTACATCAAGCGGTTCAACGAGGCATGCTTGCAAATACCACGGTTGGACCCCGCAGTGCAACTCGCGGCGGCCAAAAGAAGGGTGACACACAAAGAGTTCAAATGGCACATGGTGGCCAACCAGCCCACGACCGTGGCCGAATTCCTCAAACTCGTGGATAAGTTCATGAGGACTGAGGAAGAGATCAACCAACGAACCGAAGGCAGGAACGAGAAAAGAAAGAGAGAAGGCGAGCTCCCCAACCCGGTGAGTAGAAAAAACCCGATCCGGGAGCCGAAGCCGAACCAGTCCTTCCGGGCCCCCTTAGCAGTTCGGACGGACTACACGCCGTTGAACACGAGGAGGACAAAGATCTTAATGACGATCAAAGACGCTCCGTACGTTAAGTGGCCACCTCGCCTGAAGGGAAATCCGAACGATAGAAACAAGAATTTGTATTGTAGTTTCCATAAAGACCATGGTCATAGCACCGAACAGTGTAATAACCTCCGGGACGAGATAGAGGGACTCATCCGTCGCAGATACTTGAGAAATTTTGTACAGCACAACAATAACAATAAAGCAGGTCAGCAAGGGGAGCAAGAAAAGGATGCACCCGAGTCTAGCAACAGACCTGCCGAACCGTTGCAGAAGCAGCCTCCGGAAGAGAGGCCAGTTCGGGGAACCATCCATGTAATAGTGGGAGGATCTGTAGTAGCGGGGTGTACCTCGGCAGCAGCCCGGACTTCAGTTCGCGAAGTGGCCCTCGAAGAAAGGAACCCCCCAAAGAGGCCAAAGACCGAAGAGGCAATCTTTTTCACGGAGGACGACGCGCGAGGAGTCCACCACCCCCATGATGACGCGCTTGTCATTAAGCTAAGGATTAGCGATTTCGAGGTCAGGCGCGTGCTCGTAGATTCGGGCAGCTCAACGGACATCCTTTTCAAATCGGCATTTGACCAACTGTAGTTAAAGAGGAGCGAGTTGAAGCCCGCGAACACTCCCCTGGTAGGTTTTAGCGGAGAGGAAGTTAGGCCCCTCGGGAAAATAACTGCCCTTGTGGAAGTCGGCACAAGGCCTTGTGCGGTCAGACTCAACCATGATTTCCTGGTAGTCGCGACCCCCTCCCCATACAATGCCATAATAGGGCGGCCGATCACGCATGTCCTACGGGCGGCGGTCTCCACCTACTATTTGGCCATGAAGTTCCCTACGGACTTCGGTATAGGGGTAGCGCGGGGCGTCCAGCTCGAGTCCCGCAAGTGCTACGTTTCCGCCCTAAAGGGAAAAACTAAGGCGGCCGACGACCTCGAGCTGGAGCGGCCGGCGGAGCAAGGTGAGGAGCGAGCTTCGCCCACGGAGGAAACAGTCGCAATCCAGGCTTCAGCTACGGACCCAGCTCGCACACTAAGCATCGGAGCTTCCATTGAAGATCCCCTACGAGCCGAACTGGTAAGTTTTTTACTCCAAATTTTAGATATTTTTGCCTGGTCCGTGGCCGACATGCCCGGCATTAGCCCCGGACTGATAACTCACAAGCTTAATACTGACCCTGTAGTCAGACCCGTTAGACAGAAGAAACGCAACTTAGCCCCAGAACGCTGGAGAGCGGTCGACGAGGAGGTTGAGAAGCTCCTCGCAGCAAACTTCATAAGGGAAGTCCATTACCCGAGCTAGGTGGCCAACCCGGTGTTGGTAAAAAAGGCAAGCGGCAAGTGGCGCATGTGCGTCGACTATACCGACCTGAATCGAGCTTGCCCGAAAGACTGCTTCCCCCTCCCCAGAATTGACCGCCTAGTGGACGCGACCTCAGGAAACGAGTTGCTAAGCTTCCTGGACGCCTACTCGGGCTACAACCAAGTTAGGATGGACCCATCCGACGAGGAAAAAACCAGCTTCATTACCGATTTCGGCCTGTATTGCTACAAAGTCATGCCCTTCGAACTAAAAAACGCCGGGGCAACTTTCCAAAGACTTGTAAATAAGCTATTTCGGCCCCTGATTGGTACGAAGATAGAGTGCTATGTAGACGACATGGTCGTCAAAACTCAGTTTTCACAAGAGTTAATACAAGACTTAGATTCTGTTTTCCAAATCCTGCGACACTTTAGCATGAAGTTGAATCCCAACAAGTGTGTCTTCGGCGTCACCTCGGGCAAGTTCCTAGGCTACATTGTCAATCGGCGCGGTATAGAGGCCAACCCGGACAAAATAAAAGCCATTCTAGATATGAAACCACCTCGGAAAGTAAAAGAGGTCCAGAGGCTAAACGACCGCATAGCCGCTCTAAGCCGCTTCTTATCTAAGTCAGCAGACCGCTGCCTACCCTTCTTCAAGGCAGTCAAAGGCAAAGGGTTTGAATGGACCCAGGACTGCCAGTTCGCGTTCGACGAACTAAAAGGTTACCTCGCTAGTATACCAACCTTAGCCCGGCCCGAGGTGGGCAAGGTCTTACAACTGTACCTCTCGGCAAGCGACGAGGCGGTCAGTTCGGTACTAATAAAGGAAACAGACTGGGTCCAACGACCCATATATTATGTTAGTAAAATTTTGCAGGGAAAAGAGGCAAGGTACCCGGAGATAGAAAAACTAGCATACGCCCTAGTAATAGCAGCTCAGAAACTCCGCCCGTACTTCCAGGCTCATACAGTCATCGTCCTAACTGACAAACCTCTCAGACAAGTTTTACTCAAACCCGAAGTCTCCGGTCGACTGACGAAATGGGCCATCGAACTCAGTGAGTACGATCTCCAGTACAGACCGAGAACTGCTATCAAGGCCCAAGCTTTGGCAGATTTTATCGCCGAGTGCACTTTCAGCCACGAAGTCCCACAGGTCGAGCCTGAGGTCCCCATTTGCGGTGAACCCGGAGCTCTGGAACCCATAGAGTTCGAACTCCATGAAGTAGCATCCAGTGTGGCATCTCTCCTGATCAGGCGAAGAGCGAATTGGGATGAGGAGCCCTGGATCCTTCACGTGGATGGTTCCTCGAACCGACAGGGCAGCGGAGCTGGAATAATCTTGCGCGGCCCGAGCGGCACAAAAGTAGAGTACGCGCTACGCTTTGAGTTCGCGGCATCCAACAACGAGGCAGAGTACGAAGCGCTAATCGCCGGGTTGGACCTAGCGCGAAAGTTAAAGGCAAAACACTTGGTCATCTGCAGCGATTCTCAGCTCGTGGTAAACCAAGTTTCCGGCGAGTACGAAGCATGCGATCTCTCCATGATCGCATATTTGGCCAAAGTAAAAGAAGCCCTGCTCAACTTCCGGTCACACATCATCAGGCAAATCCCGAGGTCCGAAAACTCTGAGGCTGATGCCCTGTCCCGGTTAGCCAGCACGAGTCTCAACAATATGAGAACTGTGTACATAGAGGACTTACCTCGGCCTAGTATTCTCGGGGGGACAGAGGAGGTCGCTCCCATCTTAGAAGCAGAGCCGAGCTGGATCAATCCACTCGCGAGCTTCCTGATAGACGGAACCCTCCCTGTAGAACGCAATGCCGCCAAAAGGGTGCAGCGCCAGGTGGCCAAATATGTCATAATAGACAAACGGTTATACCGACGGTCGTACACGCTCCCCTATTTGCGGTGCCTGCGACCTACCGTAGCTGAGTTTGTACTCCGCGTCACTCATGAAGGCCTGTGCGGCGGACACTTGGGGGGCAGAGCACTCGCCCAAAAGGCACTTTGACAAGGATACTACTGGCCAACGATGAAGGCAGAAGCTGTCGAGCTCGTCAGAAAATGTGACAAGTGTCAGAAGCACACTAACATCCACCATCAACCTGCCTCCGACCTCAAATACCTTGCCAGCCCGTGGCTCTTTGCACAATGGGGCATCGACCTCCTTGGGCCATTCCAACCAGCAACAGGCGGGAGAAAATTCTTAGTTGTTGCGGTAGATTATTTTATGAAGTGGATAGAAGCCGAACCTCTGGCAACTGTTACGGCCCGAAACATACAGAACTTCTTTTGGAAGAACATAGTATGTCGGTTCGGATTACCTCGGGTTCTAATTTCCGACAACGGCAAACAGTTCGAGGATATCAAGTTCCAAGAGTGGTGCCAGGACATGGGGATTTGGCAAAATTTCACGTCAGTTGCACACCCACAGGCAAACGGTCAGATGGAAGTAATGAACAGAGCCATCCTGCGCGGACTGAAAGCACGTCTGGATCGAGCTAAGGGATTGTGGGCCGAAGAGCTACCAAGTGTCTTATGGGCTCACCGAACGACCGAAAAAACAGCCACGGGAGAAACCCCCTTCAACCTCACCTACGGCACTGAAGCGGTGATCCCGGCGGAAATCGAAATACCAACGTTGCGATTAGAAACATACGACGATCGGACGAACGGAGATGAGTTACGCACCAACCTCGACCTACTAGACGAGCTAAGGGACCTCGCGCACATCCGAACTGCGGCATACCAGCAGCAGGTAGCTCGCTACTACAATAGCAGAGTAAAGCGACGTAGCTTCCGAGTCGGCGACCTGGTCCTCCGGAAAATTATGGTGCCCGAACCCGGCGTCGGCAAGCTTGGACCTAATTGGGAAGGTCCCTATAAAGTAAAAACAATGCTCGGGGGCGCATATGAACTCGAAACCTTGGAAGGCAAACGAGTACCCCGAACGTGGAACATCGTGAACTTGAGGCGATACTACCTATAAACCACCTAGCGAAGTGGACGAAATCAAGCCGTGCCACAAGGCAAGCCGAGGAACTTCAGCACATTATCAGCTCGGCAAAAAATCAGTTCGCGGCATAAAAGACCACGGAAATCTAAAAACCCGACAAAGAAACAGCTCGGGGAAGATGAGCAAGGGGAAAAAGACACTCCATTGCAAGAAATAGTACATTGGCAAAAAAAAAAATTTACATGCCCGGAGCCACTTCTTCGCCATCGGAAGGCACTTCAATAACACCCGAAGGCCCTGCCTCTCCTTCAGAGTCCGGCTCGCCATCGGCAGCTTTGGCCATCTCCTGAGTTATGCGCGAAGTGGTTATGGCACTTACATCGAGGTCGGGGTATGTATTCCGGATCATCCACCGGCTCAACTTGAACCCCCTCCTGTAAGAGTCCACCATCAGATCGCCAAAACGCGGGGAGGCAATGTAGTCTTCAACTGCCTTCTTTTTGGCGTCTTCAATGCCTTGGGAGAAAATCTGTGTTCTCTCCCTAATGTCCTCCTGAAGATACTCGACTTGATGCTGCAAATCCAACTTCAAGTCCGCCATGTGCTTGACAACTACCCCCATGGCCTCGGCGTCACGCTGAGACCTCGCCTGTCTAGCCATCGCGACGTGAGTAGCCTTTTCAGCAGCGTAAGCAGCTGACTCAGCAGCCCGGGTATTTGCCTCTGCAGCACGGAAGGCTTCTTCAGCAGCATGAGCAGCAGCCTCAGCAGCTTGCGCCTGTCGCGAGCTCCTCTCCACTTGGGCAGCCAAGGCATGAATCGAAGAATTCACCTACCAAAAGAAACAAGTGAGCAAATAACAGTAGAAGCAACAGAATAAAAAAGGAAGACGGAATCTCACTTACCACCATGGCATGTGTTACGGCGCGGCAAGCGACCTGATTCAAGGGAAGATCGGTCCACGCCACGACCTCCTCGGGGAAAGTAGCATCCCTACTCTTTTGAAGAGCGTAGTTCGGCATCAACACGCTCCTAAACTCCCCTTGAGCTCCCGAGCCTGAGGGCCCAGCCCGCGTATGAGCAGACCCGGAGTGAGGAGCACTTGAGTACGCAGGAGCGCCCGTATGAGTGGTTTCAGCGAAAGGTGCCCCGGCAGTCTCGTGCACCAGTGGAGTCACTTCGGGCTCCCTGGGCAGATCCTCTGTCGTATGGTCTGGGGCTTGGGGCTCCTCATCCAGGGGCAGCTCGTTACGAGTTCGCTTGGCGACCCGCTTCCTCCTCTTCATACCTTGGAACAAATGCCCGCCACGAGTTCTCTCCGCATCCATCACACCTGCAGAACGAGTTCGACATCAGAAAAAATGAAGGAACAGAGCAAGCAAGAAACCGCATAGCCAGAAACCTATCCGAACTCAGGCCGACTGCAAAAAGCTTAGCCTCCGTTAAGTAGTGGTGGCACTTTAAGCCTTGCCGTGCCCACTGCCGGAGACCCTTCACCGTCTCTTTATCAAGAGTTACGCCCGAGTCGGGAGCGGCCTCACCCCACCCGGTCTGAAAGGGCCATCCTTGTGCACTTCGCACGCCGAAGTAGTCCCGCTTCCACGCCGGGACCTTGTTAGGGAGATCGTGCAGAAGCTTATAACCCTGGCGAGGAGTAAGGTAATACGCCTGTCTCCCCCCAGGAAGAGGACCCGCCTGTCTCTTGAGCATCAAGATGGAGGAGAATATCTCTAAGTCCATGGGGAAATTCTGCTTGCAAAAAAGGGATATCGTCCCCACCAGGTTCCGAATAGAGTTCGGATGAAGCTGGCCAATGGTGACACCGAAGTGGTTTATGACTTCGACGAGGAGGGGATGGAAAGGAAGTCGCATCCCTGCGGTAAGTTGCTCTCGAAAAATCACGATCTCGTCGGGACCGTGTTCCCAAGGAAAGCTACCCGAAGGAATGAAATATGTGTACCCCCCATGAAGATTGTAGGACAGAAGTATGGATTGAAGCCCCTCAGGCGTCATGGTCGAAGGACCAAACCTGTATAGCATCCGACCTCGGCGGGAGGTAGACGCCAAACTGCCCGAAGCAACTCGGCCCACTAGTTCATAGTCTTCAAGCTCCACCTCGGGGTCACTGAGGCAGTCTGGGGACACGGCTCGGTTGGTGGAACCTACGTCGGCCCTACTCGAAGAATCGTCTGAGCTATCAAAGCTAGACATTGGGGAAAAGATAGATTCAAGAAAGTACTCACCAGAAAGTTTGAAGAACAAGCTAAAGAACCGTGAAGACTGTATAACCAGCCTTGACGCGAGCTGGAAGAGACTCAGACGCGAGTTGGAAGGTTGGACGCGAACTCAATAGACAACCGCAGAAGTGACAAACCAACCGGGGTCCCCCACTATTTATAGCTACAGTAACCAAGAATCGACCGTGCAGACTGAAGACGATCCGACGGCCCACGTTCTTACCAACCGTGCAACCCTTAAAGTCGAGACGTGATTGGCGCACATCTTTCCGAAAAAAGCAAAACGTCAGCACGTCTTTTTGAAACCGACATCACTTCGACACGCGTCTTTTCGAATCTGACGCGCCGCACGTCTCCCTGACAGTCGACGGCGTACGTACAGCAGTGGCGTGCCTTTTTGAAATGACCCGCTGTCACGTCCCAGCGGCGCGAGTTGGTTTGAAATTTAAAACGCACGGTCACAACCACCAGCGTTCTTGAGTAAGGCACGTTTCCAACCTTCTCGAAAACCGAAAAAACCCTAGCAAAAGCGTCTCATACAGTGAAGGTTTGAAGGACGGGACAAATCTACAACCACCTCGTGAAAACTCCCCGCACCATGGCAAGGCCCTCGGCGCAAGGAGTGGGGGGCAATTGATGAAGGAAAATTTGGCCCGACCTCTTTATTATGAGACACGTGGCAGAAACGACAGCTCGGCAAAAGGGGTCAAGCCTAGGTGGGAACAAGGGCACACTTCGCTGAACTAACCCACCTTGTAACAGCTCGGGATAGACTTCGCCCAACTGACCGCCTTGTAACAGCTCGGGATAGACTTCGCCGAACTGCCACCTTGTAACAGCTCGGGACACACTTCGCCGAACTGACCCTTGTTACAGTTCGGGATACCTCCGAGCTCAAGACCGCCTCGCTCAGCACTTCGCATCATCTTCTAGGCACCAAAGCCAAACAAGTCATACCATGCCTGGCACCAGGGAATTCCGTGCCCGAGGGCTCCACGCCTGACTGACTTGGGATCTGACGTTTTGGCAGCAGCACTCTAAACGGCCACCTGCCACCGCCACTGACGCCGCCGTCTCCAGTTAGACGGTTAGGCAGTGACGGTTCTGTCTCAGCAGAAGGGACGACAGCCGAGTTGACAAGCGCAAGAGTAATCATACCCGATCTGACAAGGGCCTCGGGACGAGTACGCGAAGCGACTATAAGAGCCCCCTGCCCCCCCGACAACGGAGGTATGCAAACTTTGCGCTATCTAGTATTACCTTGCTTTTGAAAGATTCTAACTTGAGCTTCGGAGCCTCTACACTGGGTTCCCCCCGGAGCTTTCCCATCTCTCCCGTTTCAGGATCCCTGCTACCTCGTTCGAAAGCAAGGCAGCGGACAGCTAAGACCAGCCGGATCGTGCTCCATCAATATAATATATAAAATAAAAGTTTATATGCATGTTATTAGGGTTGTTCACGGGTCGGGTTGGGTCGGTTTAGTATTGTTTTTTCGACCGACCCAACCTGGTTGGATTACCTATAGACCAAACCAAAACCGACCCTCTATTAAGTAAAACCGACCTGGTTGGTTTGTGTTTCAACTAACTCCAAACTTGCACAATGCACATGAAGTCAAAGTGCTAATACTATATATAATATTTTAGAATATATTTTCTGGAAATATATATTTAAAACCAAACCATATATACAAATATATGGAAATATATATTTTCTAATTTCTGGAAATATATATCTGATATATTTCAGAATATATATATTTTTAGATATATATATTTATTATTTAAAATTAAAATATCTATATTTAATTTTAAATAATAGTTGCAGCAGACCAACGACGACAGCATATAATCAGCCTTCATCATCTGTCGTGTTTCTGTGCTTTGGAAGCCTGGGGGCGTTCAATGAAGCTCGAGTGAAGGAGATAGCAGTTGGGCTGGAGAGGAGTGGGCACGGCTTCTTGTGGTCACTGCGTCGGCCGGCGGAGACTGAAGCCGGCACTGTGAGTGATTACACCAATCTAGAAGTAGAAGAGGTTCTGCCCGATGGTTTCTTAGATCGGACGGCAGGGAGAGGACTAGGGCCACTGGGGACTTCGTTTCTCACTGCGGCTGGAACTCAACTCTCGAGAGCTTATGGTTTGGTGTAGCGATGCTTGCATGGCCGCTTTACGCAGAGCAGAAGGTCAATGCGTCTGTGCTGGTTAAGGAGATGGGATTGGCGGTGGATGTGGGCTGTTTGAAAAGGACGGAGGGTATCTGGTGACAGCTGAGGACGTAGAGAGAGGAATAGTATCCGTAATGGATAGTAACAACGTAGTTAGAGAAAGGGTTGGGGAGATGAAAGAGAAAAGCAGGAAGGCTGTGACGGACGGTGGATCTTCATTCGCTTCATTGCGTTAATTGATGGATGATGTGTGGAAAGCATCTGACGGTGCATGGCATATTTGGTCCCACTTTACCAGCAAGTTGGACTTGGTGGGACCTTCTTTATCACTAATAATATCCAGTGGAGACGCGCGCTTAGAAATTAAGTTTTTGCATGTGTATTGACTTGTGTGTGTTATACCTGTTATTATTTTTTAGCTTCTCTTAAACATTTCTTTCTGGTTGGCGAATAAAGCAGCGCATTCATCCATTGCTAGAAAAATTCAATAAATTATCTAATTGATGATGTCATAAATTATCATACTAATGTACAGTATTATTGATTCAAATTCAACAAACAAAGTGTGACATTAATTAATTCATTCTCTTTCTGAATTCTATTACAACAATTTTTTTTGGATAAATTAATTAAAATATTTTCATGTTTATAATAAAGAAAAATCTATGATGCAGAAAATATATGATATAAAAAGAGTATTGACCAATCAAAACTCACCTATGAATTTTTGCTACCATGTAGTCAATTGTTTTTCCCATATCATGGTAGAATTAATAAATACTTAAAAAAAGTAAATTACTTAAACATACCCGATCTAATATAGTTTCTTTTTATATTTTTTGAAGCCAGAAGGCAATTTCATTCATTAATAGCATCACATCAGTACAAACCACGGTCTTTTGAATGATTTCTAAAAGAAAAACCGGAATGTAAAGCAATTGCACTACAAGAAATTTCCTATTAGCCGGCGGTCGCGTCCAATGCCAACAAATCCCAGCAAAATTGAACAACAAATTTACTCGCTCACTCAGTGATTGCGGGCCGGCGGTCAAATTGTAACAAACCATATAACGTAATCGCATGATGGGTCCCGACGGTTATTATTTAACAAAAAAGAAAATAATAGCCTAATTGATTAATGAAACAGGTCCCGCCAAAACGGCTATATTGCGCCAAAGGAGGGGTTCGTGAAACGTAATCGACGAATAACTCTCCATGAAAATCAAGGGAACATCGTCTCATAATTTATATGTGGCAAACTTGGAGAAGAAATACAATGTTTTGCTAATTTTCCAAAGAAATAGAGTGATGGTGGATAATTGTTAGGAATGGGGATCCCACTCTCCATGCCTTTTTTTTCATTAATCATTTTGTTTTTGATTTTTTATTTCATTTAAAAACTCTTTCCTACGGTACTATACTTTGACTGAACTCATTTTTTACCTTCTTAAAAACTCTTTCATGGATTGAGACGTGTCTCTCCTTTCTATCTTTCTCTCTCTTGTCTAGGAAGCCTGTTTTCTCTCTTCCTTTGTAATTGAATTACATTCTTGCCCAAACGAACAAACGAAGAGACAATGGATGCATTGCCCAACGGAGAGACAATCAGGTCGTTCTGGGCCAGTACGGCATGGTCCACCGGCCGAGTCGGGTCATGCCCTCCCCTGGGATACTTTGGGGGTCAGCCTGGCCCAACCCATGGCCCGAATCTGCGTGGGCTCGTGCCATGCCGCAAGCCAAGTCTTGGGCTAGGCCAGGTTAAACCATGTTTTTTTAAAAATTAAAAAAAAAAGTAATGAAAATTTTAACATAAATTAAAAAAAAAAAGACAAAAATTAAAAATGATCTTAAAATTATATATGGCCACCTCGGCTCACAGGCCTCAGGCAACATGGTCGAACGTGCTGGCCCATGGACTTGAAACCCCAAGCCCAGCACAGCCCATTTGGTCATGCCATGCCTGACACGTCCTGTAGTCCATCATGCCGGGCCAGTTCAAAATCATGCCGGGCCGTGGACGACAAGATCCAATTTACACCTCTGGGGAAACTCTATCCCAAGATATGAGATTCGCAGGAGGCGTTCGAGATGCGAAGGAACACGCGACGCTAGAGCTGCCTGTGGTGAAGATGGGGTGGTTCTGAAGCAGCACCCATTCAACTTCCTCCTTTGGAGGGGGCCTATCAGCTATCGCTCCTTTGTATATGCTTCGGCTATAGCCTATAGAGAAATGGAACCTCATCTGATGATGCTATCTTCGTTTCACTACCTTTTCTCACTACTAGTACAATGGTCGGTGACTTGGTTCTCAATCAATTTCAACTGTTGCAAATGGAATTTCAGGCGAAAAAGATATTCTATCATTTTCTCAAATTACAACAGTCAGGTGGTGGGTATCACTATCATTTCCTCTATTATTCTTGTGCTTGAAATTTGTGTGTTTTAAACACGTTAGAGATTTGATTGCTGGGTTTTCTTGGTGCGAACATTGGGTATCAAAGCCAAAACCCTGTGGAAGATTGATGGCATCAGTCAATGGACAATGGTATGTTCCTTCCCCAGTTGCCAAAGTTCGATGGGAAGAATTTTGATTATTGGGGGGTCAATATGTAAGTCGTGTTCAAGTATCATGACTTCATGAGTTACGGAGAAAATAGAGAAAGGAAGGAAAAAAAAAAAAAAAAACCTTTACATATTTTGTATAGGTTCCCTTGCTTTTTCTTACATTTTCCTTCAAACCAAACATAACCTAAGAGTATGTAGAACTAACAAATCAATCAAATCTAACCTAGCTAGACACAAAAAGAGACATTACGGGAAAATCATAAAAAGAATAACAAGGCTTTATTTTATATCTTCTAATTTGTTTTGAAAAAAGTTTCCCATCCGACAAGAAAAGAGGCTTGAGATATTATGATGAAGTCTTAAAAAGGAGTAGAGAAGATGCAAAAAGTAAGGTTGTAGACCTTACGACGGCAATTTGAGCTTCTCCAAATGGAGAAATCGAAGACAATTGGTAATTATTTTAATCGTATATTGACTCTTGTTAATGAAAACTAATTAATGGAGAAAAAAATTACAAATCTTCAAATTATGGAGAAAATTCTCCCGACCCTGGTGATGATGCGGTTTGAGCATGTGGTGATAGCCATTGATGAGTCAAAGGGCCTCAAAACGATGAGAGTTGTTGAGTTATTGGATTACTTCCTTTCAAGCCCATGAACAAAAACTCAAATGAGAAGCTAGAAAAGGTAATAGAAGATAGCTCTCCAAGCTCAGTTGATCCAGAAAAAGGAAAAGGAAATATCTCAAGAAGAAGTTGGTGGGAGTCAGAGAACCTAGCATTACAAAAACAAGGGAAAAGGAAAGTAGAAATCTGAGCTAGACAAACAAATGATTCAATGCTATAATTGCAAAAATATGGTCATTACAAGTCTAAATATAGAATTATAGATATAGAAAATCAAATGAAAAGGGTTTACATGCAAAATTTGCTCAAAATAATGGTGATTCTGAGACCCTCTTACTTGCTAGTAATGTGGAAGAGAAAGATAACAAAAATAAGTAGTGGTTATTGGATACGATTTGTAGTATCCATTTTGAAAATGAAGTTTGGGAACAATACAACAACTCTTATGAAGGGAAAATTTCCAATTAGGTTTAAGGATGGCTCAGATAAATATACATCATAACTATCTATATATAAAGCAAGGTTGTCCACGTCGCCATGCCTCTCCTTGCTCCAAACCCCCTTCCTAATTTTTCTATTTTTTTTGAATTTTTTATTTTTTTAATTCCACATAATTGTCCATTAAACCAATAAGGAAATAATATAGGATAAATTACCTCTACCAACAATAGATAAAAAAAAAGGGATTTACTTTTCTAATATCTAGCCAAGTGACATCACCATCTTCCACTTTCTCCTAAATTATCTTTAAATCATATTTATTCCCTCCCATACTTTTTATCTATGTCTATCTAAAGAAAGTTTGAATTAACAAAAAAGAATTATTTAAATATTATAATGAAATTATATAGTAACTTTAAAAAATTTATCAAAACATAAAAAATAATTATAATGGATTTAATAATATTCATATTATTAATAATTTTATATTTTTACAAAACTCATCACAAAATCGTGTACTAACAATATAAAATATAATTTTATATTTTTAAATGTTATTCAAATGAAATAAATTTAACATTAAAAAATAAAATATTATTTAAAATTTTCAATAACTAAATATCTTAAATAAAAAAATATTAAAAAAATCTAAATAATTATATAACAAAATATTTAACATTATGTAATAATTCTAAAATAAATAAAATTCAAATAACAAAATTTTTTAAATATTTTACATTTATTTAAATATTTGACATAACTAAATTTTAAATAGTTAAAATAATGAAATTATACAATAAATTTAAAAAATAATAGGATACCTAACATTCAATTTAACAATAATTAAATATTTTACAAAATAAATAAGGAAATTATGTAATAATAGTATAAATTATAGTTTTATGGATTATTAACTTTAATAAATAATTAATATTTTAAATTTTTTTAATAATGATATTATTTAAATAATTAAATAATATTGTAAACCAATTTCCATTATATTAATTAACAATTCTAGAAAATAACTTTCAAAAAATTAATTTTTATTAATAGTAATTTCAAAATCTTAGTCTATAGTTATTATATATGTACTAAAATTAATATTTATTGTATTTTCAGTAATTATTTATTGTCTTTTGTGATAAATATATTTTCAATAACGATGTATAAATTTATTTTGATTTTGTTTTTAACTAAAAATTTTCAATAATTATTGGAGATTAAACTACTACTATTTAACTTTTTAATTTTAATTTGTTGTACTTATTCTATTTTTTATAGATTTAATTTTAGTAATTATGTATTTTTATTATAATTTATTGATTAATATTTATTAGATATTAAACTATTATTTGATATTATACTATTTATTAACTAATTTAATATATTTTAAGTATTTATTGTATTTTTATTTGTTTTTATTGTATTTTCATTATAGATTTATTTTCAATAATTGTATATTTCGGCTATACATTTTTAATAATTATTAAAGATTAAACTATTGTTATTTGTTAGAGATTAGACTATTAATTTAGTTAAAATTAGAAGTGTTCACAAGTTGGTTCAGTTCAATTGTAGGCTATTTAGCCAAGTAAATTGACTTGGTCATGTTAGGTAGTTGGTCACCCAAAACTAACTAACCATTAGTAAATGTGAAACCCACCAATCGGGTTGCATCGATTTGGGTCAATTTTCAATTTGGTTGATTGGTTCAAAATATTGAAACTCGAATTGTAGTGGTATTATTAAAAAAATAAATTTATGATATAAAATATTTTAGACTAAAGAATATGGGATTTTTTTGACTTTCCCATATTAAAAAAGTATTTAAAATATAAAATATAAAATTAGTTTCATCTATTTGGGTCGTGTTGGTTAGTTTAATCAGATTGATTAACAACCCTAGTTGAAATTAGTTATTGTCATTCTTCTATTGTAAAAGTATTATTAAAAGTAGTATATAAAATATACATAATTATTAATTATTTTAGAAAAATAAAATATAAAACAATTGTATATACTCTTATGTGTTTCGTGTTTCTGTTGTTTAACTTTTATTTAACAAAGCCTGTGCGTCACACGAGTCCTTACTAGTGTTATTATATACCTAATCTTCACCAAAATCTCTGACTTTAGGGCAACTTTTGAAGAGAGAGAGGATATGACATATAAATAAGCAATGGATCTTGCAGCATCAATGATGATCAGAAGGAACTAATTGCAAATGTAAAGATGTCTCCAAACCATTTATTTCCTTTACATGTTCAATGTGACAACTCCTTTTGCTTTAATTTTATGATGGGTTGTGTTGGTTGGCTATAGCACATGCATTATGGGCACTAAAATTTTAATAAGTTTGCAATTATTGGTAAAAAAGTAGATGGTATTTGGATTACTTATGATTAAATTTTCTAATAAATATGTGAAGCTTGCATTATGATGAGAAAGCAAGAATTTTTTTAAGCCCTAAAATTTACTTCCAGGGAAAGGGTGGACACCATAATTTTATTAATGCAAAAAATAAATCACCTACGATGGGGACCTAAAAAATGTTTAGGACCATAGGAAACAAGAAACAAGAGACTAAGAAACTTGAATATAAGGTAAGCCAAGTCTGTCTGCATGCATGCACAATGGATCTGATATGCATAGGAAACATATCTACACAGAACTGTAAATGGTTGATGACAAGGAGTTGCAAGCAACATTAGCCAATGCATTAGTAATCCGTTTTCCTTCTCTGAAGGTTCAACATAAAAAAATCACAAGTGATCGATCCTCTATAGCACACTACCAATACCAAAGGTAATGGGGAGGGTGAGAGTCCCCTTTCAGAATCCGAATAAGCAGCTAAGAACCCGAATAAATTTAGAGTTTTGACGACCCCAAAGAAGTTGCTAAGGCCAAACCTTCTTTGAGAGAGCCGAGGCTTTTGCGTTGAGACTACTCATAGTACCAAAAAAAGGAAGAGAAACCAGCTACAAAACAAACTCTATAGCTATTTACTTGTTGAAAGGTGCCCCACAAAATATTGTTCACAACATGACTCTGCAAGAAGAATGGGGTGGCCATAATCCTAAAGTAGGACAGTTTAGGATGTTTGGGTGCATTTCATATGCACATGTGCGACATGAACTTAGAAATTAAGAAGCTTTATAGTAAGGTTCAGTTTGGAAAGATACAAATGCAAATATATACAGCGTAAATACATACAAAATATAAGGTTTTGCATTCTATGTATTTGCATTTCTACTCTTTCCAAACTCAGCCTAAAGGTAATAAATATGTCTTTATTGGGTATAGCAATTTGACAAAAGGTTACAAGCTGTATAATCCACATACCACATCAAAATACATTTCCACCATCAAAAGGTTACAACTAACCGAGTATGCTGCCAACTACTAATACCTTTCCACCATCAAAATAAATACATTGCTAACACAAGAAGAACCATCGAAATGTCCTTAACATCAATGTGTCAATGTTTGCTCACTCACTCAGATTATATGCTGTTACATATGATGATATTCCAAATGAAGACATGATAAAGTCTGCCTTATTTACAAGCTGTGGTCCTATCTGTGATGACAAGTGGATTAAAGCCATGGATGATGAAATCCATGCAATTGAAAAGAATGACACGTAGGAATTTACTACTCTTCTAAGAGATAGGTAAACAATTAGTATTGAGTGGGTGTACAAAACCAAATACAAGCCAAGCGGAGAGGTAGGTTATCAGGTTAGTTGCCAAAAATCATAAACAAAAGCAAAATATTGATTATTTTGAAGTGCCTACATCGATCTGTTGCTAGACTTATCCTATTTGTATGATTATTGCACAAAATAATTTGGATATATATCAAATGGATGTAAAATCTACTTTTTGAATGGTGAACTTGAAGACGTGTACATTGAGCAACCTGTAGGTTATGTAACGGAAATGAAAGAAAAATCAAGTCTATAGGCTGAAAAGAGCATTATATGGTATGGGTTGAAATAAGCACCTAAGGGCTTGGTATACTCGTATTGATAGTTATTTTCAGAAGCATGGATTTCAAATATGTCCATATGAATATACTCTGTATGTCAAGACAAATGAACAAGGTGTTGTGCTCATTATATGCCTATATGTAAATGACTTGATCTTTACTATAGGTGTTGAAAATGGGGTCACTGTAACTTTGGAGGAGAAGCTTTGAGATGCGTCTGAAGATACTTTTTTTAGAACATTATTTGTCCCCACTTAGTTTCACTGAGTTTGCTGTTGGGTTACAGACAAATCCATTCCTAGGATACAACAGAGTTTTGGGCGAGAATCTACAACCAGCAAAGTTGAAGAATCTCCGAATAAACCTTCTATGAGACTATAGAAGACTGGACTGAGAGAGAGGGAGAGTGGATTTCAAAAATGTATGTTTTTGAAGTCTGATTCACGCTCCTTAAATAGTTTATGAAAATGTATGAAGAAAAGGTAGGTGTTGGTTCAAAGAAGGCACCTTGAACAGTCACAATTTCAAACATTGCGACTGTTTAAAAGTTAATGACTGTTAACTTTGAATTGTATCTCTTGATCACACTTGATCGAATCATGATCGTTGATCTTATCAACGGTGATCAACGGTCAATATCGCATCAAAACCAAAGCCACCCTTCGCGAGCCATGCAGGTGTGAGCAAAGTGTGCCTCTAAAGCATTTCATTGCACTACATACACGCGCGCACACACATGCGCGATATCAAACCACCATACTCTCTTCTATTATTTCTAAGGAGTGTAAATCAGCTCCTATTAAAATACTGAAAATAAAACTTATAATTTTCCAATGTGGGACAAATTCAAAACTGGATTTTATAAGAGAAAAGTTAATTAAAGGCATATCTATCTCATAAAAAAAAATATGTTAATGACATTTTAAAGCAATTGAATATGGAAACTTGTAATCCAATTCGGACACCGATTGAAGAAAGAATGAAGTTAGTTAAATCTTGTATACTTTAAAAGGTTTGTAGCAGGTAGTCTGAGATACCTTATTTCTACTAGACCATATATTGTATATGGAATTGGGATTATAAACATATTTATGGAATCTCCAAACCAATGACACTTGAAAAGCTGGGAAATGAATTTTATAATATATAAAAGGTATACAAGATAGTGGTATTTTCCACTCTACTACTAAGAAATTTGAATTGGTATGAAGTATGATACATAGTTGATGTAACTGTTTTCGGCCACGTACCAATGTTTTGTGATGTAAAATTTTTTGGCTAAGTACTTTGTCATTTGACCCGGTGGTGGCGTGCCTTAGTGATGAGCTACTTGGTGGTGAACTGTCTACTGGCGAACTGTTTGGTGGAGAATTGTCTGGGGGCGAACTGCCTGGTGGAGAACCGCCTGGTGGCAAGCTGCCTGGTGGCAAACTGCCTGGTGGCGAACTACCTGGTGGCGGACTGCCTGGTGGCGGACTGCCTGGTGGCGGACTGCCCGGTGGTGAACTGCCTGGTGGCGAGCTGCTCGGTGGTGAACTGCCTAGCGGAGAGCTACCTGGTGGCGAACTCCCTACTAGGCAACCGATGACTTAGAGAATGATGGAGCTCCCTGGTGCGGTGCAATCCGACTGCCCTCAGCATGAGGTGGTCTTCTTTCCTTTGTAGGTAGTGGGAGCTAAGGGACCTGTGAGAACTCCATCTTTTCCTCCTCTTTGTAGGCAGCGGGAGCTGAGGGACCTACGAGAACTGAATCAGAGGTCCCGAGGGTATTTTCCCGACGGGGGCTCTCTGACGCTTAAGTTAGAACTCTTATTGTAGAGAGCTTTGAAGATAATATGAGAGAGCTAGAGAGCAGGGGTTACTTCCATTTTTTTCCTCTCCCTCCCCTTTGGGGGGGTGAGGTCTTTATATACTGGAGTCCTCGCGAGTTAGGTGGGTGAAAAGCCTCCAAATGGTAAGACTCGTCACATCCTGTCAGAACCGGGGTACGATGGTGAACTCCTCGAGGTCGTCAGGTTGACGCTTGTGTCAGGCGGCCAGGTCGGTGCCTGGGCTGGGTTGTCAGGGGGGTGCCTGCGTCAGTTGGCGGGTCGGTGTCTGGGCCAAGTCGTTAGGTTGGCGCCTGTGTCAGTCGGCGGGTCAGTGTCTAGGCCAGGTCGTCAGGTTGGCGCCTGTGTTAGTCGGTGGGTCAGTGTCTAGGCCAGATTTGTCGGTGGGCGTCTTATAGGCGGCTTGGCCGGATCATGTGCTAGGCTGGTCCAGGTCGACCAGGTCGCGCAGGCCGCGCGTCAGGCCGCGCGCAGGTCGCGCCAGGCCGGCCAGACTGGTGTCTGAGTGGGTCAACAACTTCGTAAGTTTGTTGGCTAGGTGTTTACCTAGTTGTCACAAGGTGCCACATCTCATCAATAGTGATTGCGCAGGAGTCATTGAGAAGAGGAAAAGCACATCCAGTCATTGGATCAGGTATTTTTTCTTAACCATAAAAAAAAAAAAACAGAATATATTTTTACAAAGCCATCAAAAGTTGGTGGGTCTGACGAGCTAAAGAAAGATGTTAGAATGGTTACGTTTGAAGATTCCGATTTATGGGAGGTTGTTGAGAAATAGTAAATTGAGATAGAGTCGTAGTTTGTTTCATAAGTTAGCCTTGGTTGGTTACTAGTCTATGCTAAGTTATCTTGTTAGAATATGTCTTTAATTTATGATGTCTTATTGTTATAAAAAGAATAGGAATTTTGACAAATTGTATTAAAGAGATTAAATTTAACAGAGAATCCTTTTTCTTTTCTACAAAAAATTTCTCCATTATTCTTGTGCTTGGAGTTTGTGTGTGTTTGCAGAGTTCACATCTCCGCCCCACAACACATTTCCGCAGTGAATTGAGAGCATCTCCTGATGATACATCATTAGTTCTTATACTATCATCGAGAGATATTCTCAGTACAGGGTGGGATGTGCTGTGGGGCGGAGATGTGAACTCGTGTTTAGTTGCATCCTTGCCCACTTTGTCCTGTACATGTGACCAACTATCAAGAAAAGAATTGCAATAGCTAAATGATGGTGTGCAACATGGTCAGCTCTAGGAAAAAGTAAGAAATTATATTCCACATATTTTGAGTAATTCATAGTTTAAAATGGAAAATGCTAGCTCCTTTGGCAAAGTTGGGATAAAGTTGTTCCTTTAGCAAAAGTTTAATACAAATTTATCTAGAGTAGAGGAAATTGACAGCTCTCACTAAGACTCAGTTTGGAAGGAGTACAAATACAACTATAGTGTAAAATCTTGTATTTTGTATTATTTTGTATATATCTCTATACCATACATATTTGTGATTGTACTTTTTCCAAACTGAACCTTAAGGCTGCATTTGGTTGCAATGCAAATAAATTTGCATTAATGTAAAATTATGGTGGCTCAGTTTAGAAAGAGTATAAATACAAATATATACAGTATAAATATATACAAAATAATACAAAATGCAAGATTTTGCACTCTACAGATTTGTATTTGTATTCCTTCTAAGCTGAGCCAATAGTGCAAATGATTTGAGTGCAAATTCTGATTTATTTTTGTTTCAAATTTACCTTATTTTGTTAGATTGTAGTGCAAATGAAGTAAAATAAGACCTAGAACAGAATGCAGTAAAACCCAAAAGAAAATTAAATCAGAATTTACATTCTTTTTGGGGATGTTTGGAACCATGGTTGTTTTTCAAAAAAACGGTGCCACATTGGATCCATATAGGCGTTTCAACAAACACCCATGTATCTCATTGTTTGGTTCAGTCGATTATTAAAAATCGGGTATGTCTAAAAAATTTGGCGTTTCATGCATTGAACCATTTCCCCCCAACGGTTGACTGATGTGTATCATTTGTGGTGCTTACTGTCAGCACATACATGAAAAACGACGATGAAATTCACCTTACCAAATAGTATAGTATTGCTCACTACCTATGTGGCAGAAGCGTTTTTTTGTGAAAAATGGGTCTTGAAAGCATGATCATTTTTTCTTAAAAATCGGTTCCAAAAAATACTCTCATGTATTTGTATTAATGCAAATAAGATTATACTGCAACTAAACGCAGCCTAAATTGAAATGCAACTTGAATTACACATTACAATTGGATAAATAGACATAACCCAAAAAATATCCCGTCTGTCGTCACCTCACCGCCCAACATTGCTGCCGGTCCTTTCCAGACAGTGCGAGGTTTAACTGTTAAAGCTTGGTTGAACCGGATTCGCGTTGGCCCAAACCGCACCGAACCTTGAGCAGCTCCCATTTACGAAAGTACGAATCCAGAATACTGCTTCTGCAGACCCAAGATATTTCCCACCACCCGGGTTCGACGACTCCGTTCTAGGGTTTTGTCGATTTTCGTCGATTTTTCTACTCTTCCCGCCGGTTGCAGAGGTGTCCCGTTACCAAATTCGCAGGATTAACAGGTTCGTATCTATCAACAAATCTCTTTCTCTCGCTAGGTTCCATCTATTAATGATTGTAGCGATTGATCGCCATGTTTTACCCTGCCTAGGGGCTAGGATTCATTACGAGACCATTACGTTAGATCAACTGCTTCTGTCGTCTTAAGATTCTTCATTGTCTAGGGTTTAATCTTCATCGAGAATAGATTTTTCTTTTATTTTTATTTTTGTTTATGTGTTGATTATATTTTAATTTTCATGAATTTTGTTGGATTACAGCAGGTTCTTCATAATCTCAACCTTCTGAACGGAGTAAAAGAGATTATTATGTCGGGAAGAAATCGTGGACCTCCGCTTCCAATCAAGGGTGCACCACATGGTGGTCTTCCCCCGGTTCACGAACCTCCATTCGCTAGAGGTCTCGGTCCGATTCCTCATCCAGCCCTTCTGGAGGAAATGATGGAAGCTCAGTTCGGTCGGGGTCCGAGGCCTTTGCCGCCTCACCCCGCCATAATCGAAGAGAGACTCGCAGCTCAACATCAGGAAATTCAAGGGCTTCTGGTCGATAACCAGAGATTGGCTGCCACCCATGTTGCGTTAAAGCAGGAACTGGCAGCTGCCCAGCATGAGCTGCAACGTATGGCTCATGCTGCTGGCACCATGAATGCTGAGAAGGAGATCCATCTCAGAGAAGCCTATGACAAGTCTATGAAAATGGAAGCTGATCTCCGTGCTGCGGAGGCAATGAGGGCCGAGCTCCTGCAAGTTCGTGCTGATATTCAGAAGCTCACTAGTGCTAGGCAAGAGCTTACCGGTCAGGTCCAAGCGCTTACTCAAGATCTGGCTAGAGCTACTTCTGACATACAACAAGTACCTGCCTTGAAGGCTGAAATCGAGAGCATGAAACAGGAAGTACAGCGAGCTAGGTATTATCCAGGCCCTAGTTTATATCTTTACAGACAATAAACTGGATTGCATTTGATGCTTTACATGTGTAGATGTGTTTGTTTACTATTAGGGCTGCCATAGAATATGAGAAGAAAGGGTACGCTGAGAATTATGAACAAGGTCAGGCAATGGAGAAGAATTTGATTTCAATGGCTCGTGAGGTAGAAAAGCTACGTGCAGAGATTGCAAATGCAGAAAAAAGAGCACGCGCTGCTGCTGCTGTTGGGAACCCTGGTATGTGTTGTCTAAGCTTGAAAGCATATTGGACTTGGTGAGGGGTGGTATCCTAGTAACTATGACTTGTGATTTTTGAGTTGATCATTTTGTTTTTTTGTAGTTTTTGTTTAGTTTTCATTTTTCTGTTTAGTTAAAAGGCTATACACATAACACATGTGCAATAGTAAAACAGTGAAGAGGAGAACTTTTATTAGCTTTCAAATTATAATTAACCAATACCTGATAACATGGTGCAAAAGTAGTGGCCCGTTACATATGGATGATACTTGGATGAGTTACTAACCTATCAAAGAGAATTACTTGCATGGTAGGACGTAGGAACACCAAAAGTTTTTTGCATGCATCATAAATTCATAATTAGAGAAATGAAAATTGTCAGTGTTTTCGCCCTTCCTGAGAAAGATAAAGGAAGAAATGAATGCCATATTATGAATTACATCGTAAAAGAGTAACAGAGTGAAGAGGAGAACTTTTATTAGCTTTCAAATTATAATTAATCAACACCTGATAACAAGATGCAAAAGTAGTGGCCCGTTACATATGGATGCTACTTGGATGAGTTACTAACCTATCAAAGAGAATTACTTGTATGGTTGGACGTAGGAACACCAAAAGTTTTTTGCATGCATCATAAATTCATAATTAGAGAAATGAAAAATTTCAGTGTTTTGTCTCCCTTCCTGAGAAAGATAAAGAAAGAAAAGAATGCCATATCATGAATTACATCATAAAAGAGTGTAACAAAGTGGAAACTATATTGAGTGCAGCATTACTTGTTTTGTGAGCAATGATAATTCATAATTGAATTTGTGAGGAAAATAGAAAAGCTATGACATGCCTCTGATATAGGAGGACGGCCATGATGTGATGTAATTTTTCATGTAAGAAAGGGTGTCTCGTATCAATGCACGTGGACATGCATAAAGTGCACTTTATGTCAAGGTGATTTACACATCCTGGAAATTTTTAACAAAAGATTTATTCAAATGCCCTTGTAATACCCCTCAAAAGTTTTGAATGATAAGGAATAATGGGAAAGTGTGGATGTTCTAGAATCCATGATATTGTGTTGAAAGCAATATTTGTGCAAAATCTCCTAGATCTAGGTTTAAAGATGTAAATAGAAATAAAATTTCAAGTAGTCCAGTGTATTAATCAGAAACTTACCCTTTTACCCTTGGGAGACTTACGTATTATGTAACTTTTGTTTGAAGTTGAACTTTGCTTGGTTGAAGAGAGGAAAATGAAGGTTATGATCAATTGAAAATTGAGGAATGATTTAGAGACTAACTTAAGCTTATCACAGGCTTGTAGGTCTTATGTATCCCTAGCTTTGTTACTTGTATTCTTGAGTTTTGTTCCAGTCAAATTTTTAAGTTCTCTGGTGCTTTGTCAAGTACTATGTTATACGGTACATTTTACAACCTCCATTTTGTTGTTTTCTTTGTTCATCTCTGGTATTTTCTTTTTGTTGTCATTCTATGGATCTGAGGATGGTGTTGGCTCTGCAGGTGCAGGTTATAGTGGAAACTATGGCAATCCTGACCCTGGATATGGGGGAAATCCTTATCCTACTGGCTATGGCATGAATCCTGTAAGTTCCTGGTTGCTACTTGCTAGTTGCTACATTACTTCACATGGTGGATTTTTTTTATAATTTTTTTAAGTCGATACCTTATACCATGGTAAGCTTTCCTTAGTATTTATTGTAATATGTAATTCTACCATCTGTATCTCAGGTACAGGGTAGTGTGGAAGCTGCTCCACAGTATGGACCTGGACCGGGTTCTTGGAATGCATACGACATGCAGATGCAGCGTGCTCATGGTCGCCGATAATTTAGTGTGCATGTCATGCTAAGTTGTGGCCCCTTCATTTTGCTCACCCAATACTGGTACCTTAGGCTGCAACTTAGTAGATACCTAGGCTTGGGGTTGGAAGTTTGTCTCATGAATGACATTTTAACAGATATCAGTGCTGTTATTTTGGATATTTAAATCCTATTTGACTTTCTATATTACCAATATGGTGCAAATGCAATCATTACTTGTCTTGGTTTACTGCTTTCTAATGCAGATTTATGCACCTTGTTGCTTTACTGTGCAAAGGGATTCAACTAAAATTCTTGACTGTTGTAATTATATTCTTTTATCAATTATGCTTAACAATTTCTTTTGTTATCTAAAGAACAGAACTTTCTTATCTCATTCAGTTTCCAGAAGCAAACTATTCAGCTTTAAAAGCTGTCAACATGTAGTTATCATGTACCTATTGTGGTTGAAGCAAGTTAAAGCCTAAAAATTTCCACTTGGAGTTCATAGTGTAGGAAACTTGGAAATTGAAGTTAGTGCTTTAGCTAGTTGAAGCTCCTCTGTGTTGCATTTAAATCAAGAACATTACCTGGGAAGCCTTCATTATTTTCAGACAGTGAACGATGCAAGTATGTCTGTTGGAAGCTGTAGCACCTACTTAGAAAAACCCTAGGATAAAAAGCAGATGTGCCATTGCTAGAATGTTTCATAACTTCCACATTCACTTTTGCAATTTTCAAATTCTTGTCTCTTATACTTGTCCAGGGACTTCTTTTTGCGTCCTGCTTCCCATTGGTCCCCAAGGCAGCCCCGATCAGGAATCCCCCACGATTTGGAGCATTACTTTCATAGAAGTTGGTGTTTGTGCATATTAGGATTGAGGAGTTTCTAGCATAGATGGATGCCTTAATTTAGACATTTCGAATTGTGGAAGAAAGGCCATTATCCAATTTTGGTCTCAGCTATCTGGGGTCTTGGGTGGGGTGGACTGGATATGGACTTAACCTTTGTCATTTCTTTAGCCACAAAGTGGTAGCTCTTAGACTTCAATCTGCATTCTTGCACTTGTTAGCTGGAGATTTTATCATTACACTGAGCAGTGACCCTCATTTGACTATTACCTTAATTATGGTATCCATACCTTTGTTGTGTAAAATGATATTCTATTTAACTATACTAGTTTAACTTCTCCATTTTTTTATTGGAAACCAGCTTTGTCCACCTAGGACTCACACCTCCTTTCCTGAATATGAGATAAAACTATGTTCTAGGAGCTATGGTTTGCCCAAATTTTCTCTTGCTGCAATATGTTGAGACTTTGCTCACTGTGAAATTTTAGCTTCTAATCAGCAAATTAAAACTTAGTCCCATATATACCAATAAAAATACTGTAGTCATATATACGAGTTATACTTTCATGAATTGATGTTAATGGAGAGATTGATTGAAATAATCAGATTAAGAAGTTTTTTAGGTGTTTACTTCTAAAATGTATTGGTTTGATCTTAATTTTTCAGTTTTTCGTAAGTATGCAAAGTTGCAAACACAATATCTCGCTATGATATGTAAGGGTTAAGGTAATGAGCATGCAAAAACATTAAATGCTATTGCAATCATATTGGTATATTCTGCTGATTAAAAAAATCATATTGGTATATGCTTGCTTATAATACAAACTACATTTGCATGCCTGTATGTAAATAAAGAACAGAGCATGTGTGTAGAATGTGAATATAGTTGGCAAGAACTAAGGATAAGCTCTCTTTTGACTATTAACCTCAAAATGATCTCTTTTGATTCTCTCACTAGGCAAATAAGAAACTCAATTTTATAAAGAAATATAATATTGAGTAGTAAATACAAGTCGTTGATATTTCCAAATTAACAAAAAGTAAAATAATTCTATATCCATTGATTCTTATATGAGTTAAAGTTCATATATATATATGTGTGTGTGTGTGTGTGTGTGTGTGTGTGTGTGTGTGTGTGTGTGTGATGCCTTGAAAAGATTTAAGAACACAAGAACCCACAATAAAATACATCATTATTTTGAGTCTGAACAAAAAATTCTGCTAATATATACTGCTAGTTACATTTGTCTATAAGTATAATGTGGAGACTTAGTATAAAAATTAATTATATAATACTACTATGTGTATGTTAATAATATTAATATGCAATAATAATAGAAAATGTTCATCTTATGAAAATTGTTTGTCCTTTGATTAATAAATTTATTTTTCAATTATCAAAGAAAAATTGTTTATATTAATCAGGCAAACCTTAACCTATATACTTTTATTCCAGTAAAGAAAATCTTAAATATATATTATTTAATATCTAAAGCTTTATTCAATTTATTGTGTGTTTCTGTCCTGTTTTTGTATGTAGCTTTCTTTCTGTTCTTTCAGTTCTCTTTTCAAGCAATGCAGCACAAGTCCAGAATACTTCCATTGGGTTAAGTGGACTTGGTAATCTTGATATTTTGTAGCTTATCTGGTTTTGGCCCAGTCTTGAAGTTGATGTCTATCAGTCAAACTGCATTCAATTTTTATTCGTAGATTTAGTATACTTTATGCTCCTGTTACGTTCTGTGTTGGTTAGTTGAAAAGAGCTGGTTTTGTCTAGCATTCTATTTCCAGTCAGTTGAAAAGAGTTGGTTTTGTCTAGTATCTCTGTTGTTTTCTGTGTCAGCCAGTTTGAACTAAATGGTCATGTGTTTGTAGATCAAGAATATTAGAACAGTTGTACATGACTTGCGTCATTATGCTAGTATCGGTAGCCTTAGTCCATCTTTTTTCTTCTTTTTTGTTTTACATGCCTTCTCCCATTGTAGAGGTAAATATGTTGTCTTCAAGTGCCTTCCTAAGTATACCTTTTTGCTCCTGCAAGAAACTGGTATTAGGTTTTGACTGTTAGTCTGGGTGTTATTTTAAAAGTTCGTGGTTTAGACATGAGAAGCTGTTGCAAAGTCAGCATGCTACTGATTAGGTTCATTAGATGCATCCACATACAAATATGAATGACAAGTAATCGGTATACTACCACCTTTAGTTTTGTGGATAAAGCAGACACTGTTCCACCTTAAATTTTGGTTGTGTTTTTTGTGGGATTAGTCTGTGGTCCTGGGGGATGTGGAGGAAACTTATTAGGACAACTAGAATTCTATCCAAGTCCCATCCCTTGTAGAAGAACAGCAACAATTATTGTGTGCATCTTATTGATTGCATTGAGAAGGACTTTGGTCGTTGGCAAGACCTTTTCTCCAGTGAAGCCGCGGGATAAGTTTCATTGTCAAGTAAGTGTATAACTATCCAAATACCTTTTATTACATTCCTTAAATTGCATCCTGGTTGTAGTTCATCTGCCTGCTTGTGCTTGTTAGACGATCAATCATCTGCTGATTCTCTATGCTGAGTCTGTGTTTTTCCTAAATTAAGGTCTTGGTTTCTGATGATAGCACAGGTAATCTGTATTCTTAGTAGTCCTGGGTTATTTTTAAAAAAGATATTGCAAGTGAGATTTGTTGCTGGTAATTACTTTAATCAAATCCAAGATTGTACTTCATGGACTACATCAGCCTTTTGGATGGAAGTTGGCTGAGATTAGATTGTTCTACTTCACTGTTACTACATCAGGTGTTTTGGTAGCGATCAGATGAGATTGTAGTAAAAAATAACCTTTCTGCCTTGCTCACTTATATTTTGCCTTTTAGAGTTGATCCTTTCTTCTGGTAACCCATTTCCCTACATTTTCTGTAACTAGTGTTTCAAGTCTCTGAAATTTTCTCCTTTTGCACATGGATATGCGTGAATAGTGCCAATGATATTAAATACACATGTATTTAGTATCTATTGTTTTTTATGTAGTTGGTGTCTAAGCAATGTTTGTTATGAAAATTTTTACCACTGAATGTTCTTAAATAAGCTAGATTTGGGAAGCTTTCCTGTATGCTTTAAGAACACCGTAATCTGGATTTTTTTGGCTTATAGATGCAAGTAATTGACCTTTACTGTGAGATGCATGTGGAATCGCTATTAGCACATAACTGAGCCAGTTGGAATAAATGATGTATTGACATCATTTTTTTGATTAGTAATGATTTATTGACAGTCTTATTAAAATATGTCATAGTAGAACCATGGGGAAAGAAACTTAAAGCCCAACAGTTAACTGCATGGACTTGGGAGAATTGGCCAAGATTTCTTTTACCTTTCCCTCAACCAATAGCAGCTCAATAGAATTGGCTAATAATGTCATAGTAAGTGTGCGTTTTTTTTTTTTTTTTTTTGGTCATGAGATTGGCAAAAAAATCATCAATAGTGTAGACTGTGTAGTCTTACAGAAGAATGTCATAGAAGACTTGATGAACCAGAAACTGCAAGACCTGACAGCTTAGACTTGGGAGAATTGGCCAAGAATGCCTCACCTGCTATCCGCTCTGCTGAACTATTTAATAAGATAATGAAAACAAATAAGATGCCAGATGAATGGAGAAAGTGCACTATGGTGCCTATATTTAAAATAAAGCAATGTAAAAAACTGCAATAACTGTTGTGGGATTAAGCTCATGAGCTATACTACTAAACTTTGGGAGAGATTAATTGACTAGAGGTTATGGCACGAAACAAACATTTAAAAAAAATATATATATATTTTTTAAACAAGGGAGATCAACCATGGGAATTATCTTTTTGTTAAGATGAATGAAAGAAAAGCAGAAAAAAGAAAAAAGATCTTTTTATGGTATTCATTGATCTAAAGAAAGCATATTATAAAGTTTTTAGAAATAATATAGTGGGCTTTGGAAAAAAAGGGGCACCAAATAGGGACATGGTCTTAATTAAGGACATGTATGAGTGTCCAACAACCAATGTTATAACACTTTATGGGAGAAGCGTTGGATTTTCTAGTTGTGATGGAATTTCACTAAGTTCAACACTTAAGCCCTAGATGTTTGCACTACTCTTGGATGGATTCACTAGAAATATCTAGGAGGAGCCTTTGTAATTGTTGGCTGATGACAGTATTAATTGATAAAACTAAATAAGGATTAAATGCAATGAGGATAAAAACAGGTTAAATGTAAAACTAGATTTTTGGGCAAATACCTTCAAAACTAGATTTTTTGGGTTGATTGGGGGTTGTCTTTGATGAGTTTTATTGTCATTTCTGCTGTACAGTTTCTCATTGTACCGGGGCCCTATTTTATTTTGGCCTTTTGATATTAATGAAATGTTTTACACAGTTTTCAAAAAAAGTTCACTCTTCTCTACATCAAGTAGGATAAAACAATATATGTGCACTATAAGATTAATACAATGGGAGTGGAAATCAGGGTATACTTGCATTGGATGCTAAGAGATATCTTAATCTTATCTCTTTCATTACCTTAGTTTGATAGCCCATAACAAGGGAGAGATTGAGGAATAGATAAAGAAAAATGGGAGAGATTGAGGAGGATGTCACTCTAGAAATAGAGCAGGATGGGCAAAATCCAAGGGTGCGTCTGGAGTCTTATGTGATAAGAGAATACCACTTTGGCTTAAAGGTAAATTTCATGAAATGGTTACGAGGCCAATAATGTTGTGTGGATCAGAATGTTGGGTAGTCAAGCATGTCCGAAAAATGAGTGTCGCAGAATGTGAATGTTGAGATGGATGAGTGGGAAAACTAGAAAGGATAGGATTAGAAATGAACCTATTTGAAGTAACCTAAGAGTAACTTCTGTAGGTGATAAAATGAGGGAAAATAGACCAAAATAGATTGGTCATGCAGAGAAGACCATCTGTATAACCAGTAAGAAGTGGTTTATTACAGGTTTAGGGCTAAAAGAGCCAGGAGCAGGCTAAAAAGGACATGAGTGGCAATTGTGAGAAATGATTCAAGTACCCGTAATTTAGCAATGGATATTTGCTCTGAATAGAACAGAATGGTAAAACTAGATCCATATAGTTAGCTTTTCTTTTGTTTGTTTTTTCAAATACTACTTCCTCTTGTGCATCACATGTGATGTCTATAGAGAGTTCTGCCTATAGCTTAAAATGTATTTGTATTTTTGCTCTCATGTGTCACATTTTGCTTGCTACATCTGTAGCTGTTCATGTGTTTTTGGGACTCTAGGTATGGCCTTTGTATTCACATGATGTGTTATTCCTGAATATCATAATGTCTAGGGTGGTTTAGATATTTCTTTCTTTAGTTTTATTTCAGGTGTGCTTTATTAGGATACTTGGGATATCTCCGTTGGACTTTTCATTTGTATTTGTATATCCTGCACCTTAACTTTTATTACACATGCATCAGTTTTGTTATGCATTAGGAGCATGTGGCACTTGTTTTTTTAAAGCTGAGAGCATTTTTTTTATATATTTTTTGGTTATATAGTCATCTTGTTTTTAGTCGGAATTATCATTTTTTATTTAATGTGCTTAGTTCCTAATTCTTGTCTTACTAGATTAAAATCAAGTCATTGACCAAGCGTCTCTGTTCCTTTATTGAATTATTATGAATTTCTCTTCCCATGGGGTAATTTTTGTGTTATCTCACACTTTAAACGTTACTTTTTCTGCAACCTGAGGAATATTTTCATATTTTTTGACATTGAAATTTTATCGCTTACAGGTTTGATCTTTGTGCAATGATCAAATGTGCCGGTTTTGCCATTGCCTCCCTCAATTCAATCAGGTATGTGTTGTACATCGATTTTGATTGTTATAATCGATTCCATTGTTATATGACCAAGGTATTCTGACTCGCATCTTTCTGCAAACGAGGATAGAGGCAGTGAAGAGGAACCGACTGGTTGGAACTTGGAGTGAACTACTTTCATGGGAAGTTTTAACGTGCTTATGTGAGGAGTCCAGCTGCCAGTTATAACAGAGCAAGAAAAGTTTAATTTGGCAGTGCAGAAAACCATTATTTACTCAATTAACATGGTCCTCTCTTCCGGGTTTGTGTCTGGATAAAATGGTTGCTTCTATTCTCTTTCTGGAACATGGTGGTTCCCATTTCCTGCCCTGCGACAGCGAATCAAGTTTCGTGAAATTCAAGATCCATTTGTTCATCAACTTGTCACCAACTCACCATCTCCCATCGCTACCTTGGTAAATACTGTATGCATGTATTTTTTTTAATGGCCGAATTGTAGCCCATGCTTTCTCAAACCTCTTACATAGTTACATCACTAAATGATAAAACATGGGACCCTTCATGGCCCGCCATTTGTTTAAAGCCTTAAACTCCTGTGTTAATTTTTTGGGTCTGACTTGAAACCCCTGTTTATGCTTTGTCCCCTTGAGATTTCACATTTCCATGGGCGGACGAGGGCCATAGCTTTAGAAGTTCGTTTTTATGTGTAGGCATAGAAAGTTTTTTTTTTAATTATTTATTATCTATTCTGAAAATCAATGCTTATTTCATTGTAGTGTACTAGACTACTAGTCTATAAAATGTGCTCGAGGGAGTGTCAGACATCCGTCCTGTATCCTGGAATACCATAAAAAAGGAGCTAGGGTAATTGCCATACAGGAGGCTTTTTCCACGTCAGACTTCTGATCTGGAGAGCCCATCATCTATGTAATCTTGCTAACATATGAAATATAATTTGTACAATATCATTGAACTAATGTACTTTTCTCCATTCTCTAAGGATTGTATTAGTCCAATCTCCTTTGATGCGCCAATTTTGGGGATTCCCAACACCCAAGAGGAAGGACCAGAATTTCTAGTAATCTGCCATTTCCATGAGCTCGCTAAATTCCCCACACAAAATCACCATCAAGTCATCTACCCTTGTATGATGATACCCCACCAATTTCCGTTAGCCACGGCCCAGAGGTTACCAGGAACTGTTGCAAGTGCTTACTATCACAGAGGCGTGACCCTCTCCAAGGATTTTGAGTGTTCAATAAATTTTCTTTTATGGATGAGAAACCCCCTGCAACCCAAGGTTCAAAGCATGCCCCCAAGGTTTAACTAATTCGTATCATACAATACACAGCGTATTGATATTCCTTTCTTATTCATGTGCTTTATTATTTTTAAATTAAAATTATAAAAATCATGAGCCATCTAGCATTTTTGTTATCTCTAGTAAAACCTTTTACTTTCCCCCCGCCTTGATGGTTAATGTTTCTAACCTCTCCCTCCCGTTAAATCTCTCTCATCTTAAATAATTTTAAATCCTTTGCCAAAAAAAAACTCTTTAAATCCCTTCACTTTTTAATATGGCAGGGGTATGAATTAGATAGGTTGGTCAGTGGGCCTTTATGTGCACCCTGGGACCAAACCAAGATTATCCCTGGACATGGACCTTGAGGCCTAGGTTAAATAGAATTCTCAAACACTTCTTAATTAAATGGGTATGTACGTAAATTTTTTTTCCAAAGCCTCTTAGCAACTTTCTTTTCAACTCCAGGCATTGCATGGGTTTACTAGATCGTTAAAATGGAAAAACCCTCAGCAACCCAATCACATGGGAAACATTTTTTTAGTACCAGTTGGAGAACCACAAGGGATCCATCACACGTGAGCAATCGCATGCATATTGATTCAGAATGAAACCTGCAACTCTAACGTCCCACACTCTAGTGGGATCATCAACTAACATACTGGAGCTCTCTGTTAAGAAAGTGAACCCTTCAGCAACTTTTCTTTCCACCGCTTTCCTCTCTTTCTCTCAATTATCAAACAAGTAGTAATCATTTCAAACCATATCACTATTAGTCTATTATTACCATCTTTTTGCATTAACAAACACAATACACGATATCACTGATTCTTAAATCACCAGAATTTCTTCTTTTGTAGGTCTTTGTCTTTGGTATTGTGGTTTTTCCTGAAACCATACCTTGACAGCACCATGTACCCAATTGCTTTACTAATTCCAAGATTGAAACTTTGCCTAAATAAACGACACTGACACCGAATACCGTCTTACACTGCCAATCCTAAACATGGATGAAGATTCGTAATTTCATATCAAACATTTAATTATCAAATCTGTAGCTTTCATTTTCTTCATTCACCCTTTACAAAACAGTTTCTACTTAAACCATTTTGAGAAATTTAGGTTTTATTCCCGAAACTTGATTCAAATATAATTTGTTCAGCTCAGGAGAGTGTAGAACGCGAGCAAAAACTGATTTTGCACATGCATATACACAATGTTCTTTTACAATGAGGGTGGATCTTTAATACACTGCGTGGCTTCTGGTAGTAAACTGTGATTAATGGGCTTGAATCCCCTCTGACACCAATTTTTCACCAGAAAAGCCTCCAGTTTCCGCACCTGAACGCATATAATTCAGTATCTATAAATCAAGTTTCTAGCATTTTTCAGAAGAAAAAATATCAAATATCCAACTTCTCAACTTATATTTGCCAATTTGTTCCACCTAGCGCTTGCCTTTCTCTAGAAACCATTGGTATTATGCAAGGTTGACACAAAAAAAAGTGTATTGTGAGTTTTGGTTAGTCAATACTCCTTTCTATTAAGAAAAAAAAAAAAGCATTTTTAGTTTGGTATTTCAATGACACTTTTTTGTCAAGTAGGGGAGAATGAAATAGACCAATAAATCAAAAGGAGATAAAAAAAAGTATTAGGTTTATGATTTGGAACTTCCCTAAGAAAATTGGGTTTCCATGCGTTGAGGCTCCTATGGATTCCACTTTCCACTATCCTAGATCTAAAAAGAGGTCAAGATAATAATGGTCTCGGCCCTTGGGGTACAAGTCACGCCAATTTTATTGCAGTCCAAGCTTAAGGGGTTGAAAACTTGTCTGTTTAAATTGATCTTGGTGCCATACGATAGGCATTTTGTTACCAACCAAACAAGATCAAAATCTTGTCAATCTGATTTATTTGGGAAAGTAATGGCCATTCTGAGGATATGGCATATGTTTATGACAGAATTAGATAATTTCTATTTTTAGATGTATCTTAACTCTAAAGAATTTATTTTTTTTGGTCTACTTAGTTTTAGTAGGATTACTAATGGCTATTTACAGTTGGTTTAGGAGTTAAGAGTCCATATTTAAGTGCTTTTATGGATATGATATATATGGGCTAGTCTTAGTAGTAAAACAATTAGAATTTAGTAGTTGTTGCAGTTACTTTCTGAGTTGGAAATGGAGTTTGTATAGGGAGATCTTTGTGTAAAGTCTATACACAATGTACTAAAAATTTGAAGAGTTGATCTTATGAACAAAGATTTATTTCATTTATTTATTTCAGATAAGTAGAATAGGAGTTTGGTTTAGAAAATTCTTGTTATTTTTTCCAAGCGATCTATTTTTCTGTTGTATGTTCTAATAGTAAGATTTTCCTCCTCGTAGTTCTAAAATGCTTCATTACTGGAATCTAATTTCATGCTCATGTTTTAGTGGACAGCAAGCTGCATACTTGCTTTTCCATCTCTAGTCTTTATTGTTAATCACCCAAATTACCTTCGCACTAGAAAAGGCCACTACTAAAAGTGCAATTTGTAGGATCCCAGTATCATCCCGCCATCAGTACCAATGTATAACTTGATTGTTCTACTTGAGGATATCTTTCATGAAATAAATACACTAACATTTTTATGTTTCAGAAATTTCAGACACGAAGAGATTAATCTCTCCTATAACACTTAATACTAAGCTTCACATGATTCAGAGTTTATTTATTTATTTCCATACCCTTTATCTAGAAATGGTTTCGGCCCATCATTACATCTCTATTTCATCCTTTTGGAAACTCAAACAGTCTATTATGCAGTGTATTGGCAACACCTACTCCTAGATCCTGCTATCCTGCTCTTGCCTTCAATGTTCTCACTCGATACAGAACAGAATTTGCCAAAAGTTGTTCAAGCAAATGATGTTAAAACTACGCAACCAGCAACAGTTTCTGCTCATCCTTCTGCTATAGTCTTATTTAAGAAGAAATCTCATTATATTATTTATTATTATATCTCACCTAAAAGTAGGACCATGACTGATATTACAAACTTCAAGGTGTTTGAGTGTTTTTTAATGAGGTTTTTCCAAAACAAAAGTATTTTTTTATGGATAAACTATAAATAGGATTTTTTTTGAAGATAAATAAAGAAGAAAATTTTATTGTTAAAGATAAGAAAAAATACATCAACTCGGCGACAAGGACTCACCAGCTTGGTGACTCCTTGTAATTTCTAAGTTTCATTTGATAAAATTTTTCCTGCTGATAAAAATATATATATATATATATATATATATATCTTGGTGAAAAGGAGACACCCCCAACAACTGAAAAGTCGAGAAAATAAAAAAATATTCACTAATTCAAGATACAAGAAAACGAATTAAACATTTAAAGTACACCAAATATCTGGCTCCAAAATCTTCTTTCCTGAGGCCTTCAAATTCTGGAAGAATTAACACCCAATCAACTTTGAGTTGATTGCTGCCCCAACTTCTTCAACGCTTTTCAACTTCCCCTCATAAATTCTTTTCTTTCCTTCCACACCTCCCAATAAATGGCAAAGGGGATGCAACTCCAAATGATTTTAGACTTATGATTTCCTAGGACTCTTGTTCAGCAATCAAAGATCTCAGCAGAATCAATTGGTGATCATCCAACCACATTGAAAAACTCGAGGAAGTAAGCCTAAATGGCTTTCACAAGTTACATTGAACCAACAATTGAAGAATAGAGAAATATTCTGGCAAAAAATCAACCTTGTTCAGCAATCCTGCTTCCTAAATAGAGATCAATTCTCCTGACAAACATTCTGAACCCTACATCACCCAAACCCTATTTCTTGAATGCCATGTCTCACTTATAATTCTCCATTCCACTTCCTCTAGTTTCATTTCTTGAAGTATCAGAGTTTTAATTCTGTAATTTTTGACAAATTACTGATCACCTCTCTTCTTTTTGGGTTTCTTAATGTTGAAGATTAATTAGTTTTATGATGTTTTTCTGAGTAGATGTTTTATGTTAGTTGTTAGATAGGAGGTGGGGACTACAGTAGTTATGTGAGTCCAAATTTTATTATGTTTTTGAGTGTTGTTTTTTTTTTTTTGATCAATAACATTAACTTCATTAAATTAAGAGAATAGAGGGAAAATAATACAAAGGGAGATAAAATAACTTAGCTCCCCAAAAACAGAAAACACAGGGAATGCAAAGAAAATTAAAAACTAGCCCAAAAAACAGCCTCCCTATTCACTCATTGCTTGGCCAACCCATCCGCAAATGAGTTGGCACTCCTCTTCACCCAGCTGTACTGAATCTCAATGTCCCTACCCAGCCATAAGAACTGTTTTTTCTCATTGTTAAAGTTCCACAAACCACTGTCCTCTGTCTTCAACCAATTAACCACCACCGTCGAGTCACCTTCCAGAATCAAACGGCTAATATTTAGATCTTTTGCTCTTTGAATTCCTTCAAGCACTGCAAGGATCTCAGCCCTAAGAGCGTCACCTTCTCCAATAGGGTCAGAGAATAAAGCAGTAGCAATCCCTTCCTCATTCCTAAAGACTCCTCCAATCCCAGAGGGCCTTGGATTCCTTACATTGCTGCCATCAAAATTCAGCTTTATAAAGCCCGAGGGGGGAGGGGACCAGGACGGACAAAGAGTTCTCTTGCATCTAGCAGTGAAAGCAATCTCTTTCCAATTTCTTAGTAAGTCATCCATAGGACAATCTGAAAACAACTCCAAAGATTTTAGCCAATGGACCGCTCTTATGAGGATTCGATCTAACAAATCTTCCAAAGTTTTTTCCTCGTCATAAAATATGCATGAATTTCTTTCTTCCTACAAAGACCAGCAAACCGCTGCCCTAATACACCTCCACATAGTCTTCTCTCGCTTCTTAGGCCAACTGAAAAAAGGAGGAGAAAACAAACCTTGGACAGTCTCTGGAGGATACCAAGAACGCCCAAAACGGGAGAAAACCCACTCCCAAACAGATTTAGCAACCTTACAAGAGACCATGAGGTGGTAGCCAGATTCCCCATCAGTTTTACAAAGAGCACATCTATTAGGAAGTAGACAATAGTTGGGTCTCTTTCTTTGGAGTAAGTCTAAAGTGTTGATTCTTTCTAGGAAAATTTCCCAACAAAAAAACCCCACCCGAGGAGGAATAGGTCTATTCCAAATTTCCTTAACTGGAAAGGACGACCCTAGGGGGGAGGGGGCTGAGTTAAGGTTTCAAAGAAAGAAGCACAAGAAAATGTACCAGAGCTAGAAAGGGTCCAAAATCTGGTGTCTTCCTTTGCAGGGTTTAGGAAGACACCACCCTCAAGGGAGGCTAGTAGAGCTACCAGGCTATCCAAGTCCGTATCCCTAATTGCCCTAGGCAGGCCAAGGTTCCAACCAAAGCCCGAAGTGGAAGCTGAAGGGACTAAGAAGGAAGAAATGGGTTCATTTTGAGTGTTATATATGTTGTTTTATGTTTTGCCACCCTATGAGGGCATAGTTGTCTTTGTACTGTTATATTATTTTAGTATAAATAATAAGTGAAGGGGGGGGGCAGATTATTGCTCTCTTTTCTTTTCAACTTCTCTTCTTCTCCTTCTCTCTTCTCTCTTCAAGAAACTACTTTTCTTTTATATATTTTTTTTAATTCAGCAGATTTCTACTTGGTATCAAAGCATCGGCTAGGGTTTCTTGAAGCATTCTCATGCAGCCCTAGATCAGCCGACTGCATGAAGTAGTAAAGGGCTGATCGATCTGCTATAACTTGCCCAGTTCTTGGAGTTTTTGGTGGGATCTAGTCATCAGGAAGGTGATCTACTGTTCGACATCTAAATCGGGAAGAACTGGAGTACGGGGAAGAGTCCCAGAAAAGTTGGACTCTTTGTTTTTTATCTGATCTTGGGTGCCCAAGTATTGTTAGTTTTCTTTTGATTTTTTGAAAGGGGCGGTTTGGTTTCTGGAATTTTCTGGGCCTCCTGGAGTAGTTGATTCACTTTTCTCTCTATTGGGAGGTGTGGGGAGGAGAGAGATTTCCCTCCAGCTAGGGTTTTCTTCTTTCGAAAGGGTTGGTCTCTGTGTGTGTGATATTAAATTATTTTTTGAAGGTCTCCAATCTATTTTTTTTTTATTGTTGAACTGTTTGAAATAAGATGGAGGGTTGGAATACCGAGATGAAATCTGGTGGCACTGGGTGTTGGAGGTAGTAGTGATATTTTTGGATCTGGGGTCATTATTACAATAAAACTTGATGGTACAAATTGTTTGGAGTGGGCACAATCAGCTAAGATGGCTATTGGTGCCCGTGGAAAATTAGGGTATCTCACTGGGGAGAAGAAACCTGATACAGACTCTTCCCGAAGGGTGTAGGAGAATTACATGGTAATGTCCTGGCTATGTAATTCTATGTTACCTCATATTGCAAAAAATTTCCTATGGGCTAATACTGCTAAGGAGATTTGGGATGGAGTGACTAAAACCTACTCTCAGAAGCAAAATGAAGCCAAAGCCTATCAGTTAAGAAATCAGGTGATAAGTATGAAATAGGGAGAAAAACTTCTTGTTGTGTATTTCTCCATGTTGAAAACCCTATGGTAGGAAATAGATCACTTAGAAACTGTGGTATGGGAAAGTGTAAATGATGCAGCAACTTATCACAGACTGGTAGAGAGGAATAGGGTTTTTGAGTTCTTGGCAGGGCTGAACCCTGAATTTGACATTGCTAGGCAGCATATTCTTTCTAGGGAGGGTGTGACACTCTCTCAGGCCTATGCCTTTGTCTCTGGAGAGGAGAGTAGGAATGTAATGCTGAGACAACCTAGGATTGATCGGGCTATGGTTGGTACAACAAAACCTAAGCCGAATGGAGATAGGGGGAGTAGTGAGACTAAAAGGGAAGATAAGAAGGACTTGGTGTGTGATTATTGCAAGAAGCCTAAGCATACCAGGGACACTTGTTGGAAGCTTCATCCAAATCTTATGCCTGCTCGAATAAGAAACAAGGGAAATGCAAATGTGGCCACTACAGGAGACTCTTCAGCCCCTCTCTCCCAAACTGATTGGGAATCCATTGTAGTAGCAGCAGTGAGAACAGAGTTGGAGAGGTTTGAACAGCTTATGAGTAAGAAAAGTTCACCTAGCTCTAGCCTTCCAGATGGACAGCAAAATGCTAGAGCCAACTACACCACTTCCTTTGCACATATAGGCAAATCTTGCACCCACTTTAGGTAAGGAGGGACCTACCTAGGTTATAGACTCAGGAGCACCTGAGCATATGACTAATGCCCCTACCATTTTCAGTTCCTATCAGTTGTGCTTTGGTAGAGACAGAGTCTCTGTAGCAGATGGTTCACATATGCCCAATGTTGGGAAGGGGATAGTTAGAGTGACCAATGGTACAACTCTGTCTTCTGTTTTACATGTCCCTAGACTTCATACCAGTCTACTCTCTGTTAGTTCTTTGACAAAAAAAATTGAATTGTTCCGCAACCTTTCTTCTTAGTAATTGTGTTTTGTAGGATCTGGAGTCAAAAGATGATTGGGAGTGGTCGTAAGGTGAATGAAGTCTACCTTCTAGATGAGATTCTGAGACATCAGGGCCATCATGTTAACAACAACAGTAGTAGTGGGTCAGAGTCAATGAACCAGATTATGTTTTGCCACAATTGCTTGGAACTTCTTTTAGTTATTTGAAATGTCTTTCACCAAAGTTGTTTGAGTCTGTTCAGTTATCTACTTTGGAGTGTGCGAGTTGTAGTTAGGAAAGCATTGTAGACAATCTTTTAATATTGTTCACATTGATGTATGGGGGCCATATCATATCCCTTCCATGAGAGGACTCTGTTACTTTCACTTGTTTGTGGATGATTACACATGATATTCTTGGATATATTTGATGAGATCACGTGATGAGGTTCCTAACTTGGTATGACAGTTCCACCAGATGGTTCTCACACAATTTGGAGTGAGAACTAAAGCTTTTAGATTAGATAATGCCAAAGAGTACTTTGAGAAGGACTTGATCACATATCTCTTAGAACATGGTATAGTTCATCAGAGCAGTTGTGCATATACACCGCAATAGAATGGAGTTGGTAAGAGAAAAAACAGACACATTGTGGAGGTGGCAAGGAGTCTTATGGTGTGTGCTTCAGTTCCTGTGTAGTTCAGGGGAGATGCAGTTCTTACAGCCGTGCATTTTTTTTTAATCGATAACAGAAATCTTTATTAATGAATTATACTTGTGAAAATTAATTACGGAAAATGGGGAGGTAAACTATCTTAACTCCCCAACATCAAAATGGCAACAAAATACTAAAAATGTGCCCAAAGCAAAGAATCCTTAGCCACCCCTTGCTTAGCTAACCCATTAGTCATTGCGTTAGCAGTTCTCTTCACCTGACTGTATTGCACCTCTAAGTCCTTACACAACCAATTAAATTTTTTCTTCTCATTGATGTAGTTCCACAAGCCATTGATATCTCCTTTCAGCCACCTAACCATCACCTTCGAGTCCCCCTCAATCACTAAGCATCTAATGCTTAACTCTCTTTCTCTTTGGATTCCTTCAAGAACTGCTAGAATTTCAGCCCTAAGAGAGTTACCCTCTCCAAATGGCCCAAAGAACATGGCAGTAATATACTCCTCATTCCTGAGAACACCCCCTATCCCAGAAGGCCCTGGATTCCTTAAGCTACATCCATCAAAGTTCAGTTTTATGAATCTGGCGGGAGGGGGGGTCTAAGTGGGACTACAATTCCTTTTATACATAGCAGCAATAGCAACCTCTTTCCACTTTCTCAGCATGTCTGCCATAGAGAATTCAGAGAATATCTCCATTGATTTCAGCCAATGAGCAACCCTTGAAAGTATCAAATCTGATAGGTTTTTTGTGGTTCTTTCCTTATCTGAAAAAATTCGTGAATTTCTTTCTTCCCATATTGACTAACACACTGCAGCCCTAATGCTTCTCCACATAATCTTCCCCTTTCTCTTAGGCCAACTAAAGAAAGAAGGAGAGAACAAGCATTGCATACTCACGGGGGGATTTCAAGTATACCCAAAAAGGGAAAACACCCGCTCCCAAACGGTTTTAGTAACTGGACAAGTAACCATAATATGATAACCCGTTTCCCCATCAGCTTTGCAAAGAATACACCTACTGGGAAGTAAACAACAGTTGGGCCTCTTTCTTTGAAACAAGTCATTTGTGTTAACTCTTTCCACGAGAATTTCCCAACAAAAACTACCAACCCGAGGAGGAATGGGTTTGCTACAAATCTATTTAACTGGGAATGACAACCCAAGGGGAGTAGTAGGTTGGACTATCTGTGTTCCTTCACGGACTTTGGGGTTTAAGGTGGCATTTAGCCTTCTTTTTCCAGATGGAGAGATATTTCATATACCTCTAAGGGTTTTTTATTGTGTTTCTTTTATTCACATTCTTGACCCTCATCGCAAGAAATTGGATCCCAAGGTCAAGAAATGTGTTTTTCTTGGGTATGCTCAGAACCAAAAGGGATATTGCTGTTATGACCCAATGTCGAGGAGCAGATTTGTCACTATGGATGTTACCTTCTTTGAATACACATTCTTCTTCTCGAGTGGTTCTCCTTAGGGGGAGAGTTTTGGGGAGGAGAACTCACTATCTATTACTCTTCCTGTTTCTGTGGTGCCTCCATAAGTTCAGCCAACATCTACATCAGTTCAGCCAACACCTGCACCTCCAGTTTCATTGCTTGAGCCACTTCAGGCAGCCTCACAAAAATATCAGTGCCGGTAGATGATGGTTGACTCCACACATTCTCAACCCACACCACTCTCTGTCAGTCCTTCTGAAACTCCAGATTCGGCAGATACAACTCCAGTTATTCCTCTTGAGCCTGAGCCTGCTATGTTTTCTGATGATAATGCTTTTGTCCCTAACACCATTGTTGCAACTGATCCCACTGACCTTGATCTTCCCATTGCACTTCGTAAGGGGAAGAGAAAGTGTACAGTCCACTGCATTTCAAACCATATTTCCTACAGTGCGTTATCACCCTCCCACCGTGCTTTTCTTTCTTCCCTAGATTCCGTGTCTATACCCATAGAATGTTACTGAGGCTCTCTCCAAACTTGAGTGGAAAACAACCATCCAAGATGAGATGGATGCTTTAGTCAAAAACCAAATTTGGGAAATAGTTGATCTTCCCCCAGACAAGGAGACAGTTAAATGTAGATGGGTATTCACAGTGAAGTATAAGACCGATGGCAAGATAGAGAGGTACAAGGCAAGGTTGGTAGCAAAAGGGTATACTTAGACCTATGGTGTTGATTATCTGGAAACCTTTGCACCAGTAGCTAAGATGAGTTCAGTTCGTATCCTTTTATCTCTAGCAGCCACCTATTCATGGCCCTTGTTCTAGATTGATGTAAAAAATGCTTTTCTCAATGGTGATTTACAGGAGGAGGTATATATGGACATTCCAGCAGGCTTTTATGAAAATGTTGGTAATGGAAAGGTGTGTAGACTCAGAAAATCTCTATATGGACTGAAACATTCATCTAGGGCTTGGTTTGACAGGTTCAGAGGGGCACTCATCCGTTTTTGGACACACACAGACAGTTTGAGCACACCCTCTTTGTGAAGAGGAGAGATGCTCTGGTGTCAATTTTGATTGTGTATGTGGATGATATAGTGGTGACAGAAAATGATCTGGAGAAGATTGATGATCTAAAAAAATCATTGCAGCAAGAATTTGTGATCAAAGATCTTGGTGAGCTCAAATACTTCTTAGGGATTGAAGTTGCAAGATCCAAGCATGGGATCTTCATTTCACAGAGAAAGTATGTACTTGACCTAATGCGGGAGACTGGGAAGCTAGGGACCAAACCAGCAGACACTCCTATTGACTCAAATCACAGAATTAATGGTGTGGATGGTGAGTTGGTAAAGGATGTGGGGAGATATCAAAGAATGGTGGTCCGACTACTGTATTTGTGTATGACACGACCAGATATTTCTTATGCTGTCAGTGCTGTGAGTCAGTACATGCATGCACCTCAGGTTCAGCACTGGGAAGCTATTGAGAGAATACTTGCATATCTAAGAAAGCACCATATTAGAGGCATTCTTTTCTCAAATCATGAGAATCTGAAGCTAGAATCCTATACAGATGCAGACTGGGCAGGATGCTTAGATGACAGGAGGTCTACATCAGAAGTGTGTACTTTTATAGGTGGAAACTTAACCTCCTGGAAGAGTAAGAAGCAAGCAATTGTAGCAAGGTCAAGTGCAGATGCTGAGTATAGATCCATGGCTCATGGTGTCTTAGAACTTCTTTGGGTTAGATCTCTTGTGAGTGAGATTGGGGTGAAGGCAGAGGAACCTATGATGTTATACTGTGACAATCAGGCTGCAATCAATATTACCCACAATCCAATTCAGCATGATGGAACAAAACACATTGAAGTTGATAGACACTTTATAAGAGAAAGGGTAACAACTGGAGAAGTTTGTTTGCCTTATGTCTACGCAAGTTGGGAATGTGTTCTTACTAAAGGGGTGGCAAAGAACAAGCTTGAACATGATCTACGCAAGTTGGGAATGTGTGACATTTACTCCCAACTTAAGGGGGAGTGTTGAAGATTAATTAGTTTTATGATGTTATTTTGAGTAGATGTTTTATGTTAGTTGTTAGATAGGTGGAGACCATAATAGTTATGTGAGTCCAAATTTTATTATGTTTTTAAGTGTTATATATGCTGTTTTATGTTTTGCGGCCCTATAAGGGCATAGTTGTCTTTGTACTATTCTATTATTTTAGTATAAATAATAAGTGAAGGGGGCGACTAGATTATTGCTCTCTTTTCTTTTCAACTTCTCTTCTTCTCTTCTTCTCCTTCTCTCTTCCTTCTCTCTTCAAGAAACTACTTTTCTTTTATATTTTTTTAATTCGGCAGATTTCTACTCTTAAGCCTCTTATATTCCAGGAACAAATGCTCATCCTTTGTCCTATTCATTCAAACCTCCAATAGCTTCCTTGAGTTGCTTCCTGCTCTTTGGTTTTCCTTTCCTCCCCCTTATTTCCCTCTTTTTCCACCTCTCTGAATGCTCTCCTTGCAAATTCTTCTCTCCCTAGGGAAAAAGGTTCCAAGATTTTACTCATCCTCACCTCTGTATCACTTTTATTGCTAAATAACATTTTAACTTGAATCTTTTGGTTGGTTTTTTTTTTTTGCAAGCCTCATTATATTATTTATTATTATATCTTATCTAAAAGTAGAACCATGACTGATTTTGCAAACATCAAGGCGTTCAGGTGTTATTTTTAATGAAATTTTGCAAAACAAAATGTATTTTTTTGGATGGATAAACCGTAAATAAAAGGATTTTAGCTTGGATCTTTTGGTTGAAAGACAACAAGTCTACCATCAGAACAAATTTCAATTATTTGGTTCTGAAAAAGAAAGAATTGAAGAATATGAACCTGCTTAACAATGAAAGGCTCCTCAGCAAGAGTTAATGGTTCTGTTAGAATTGTCAGGAAGCCATTCCGGTTTCCATAGACAATATCTGTAAAGTGGCGATCACCCACCTGTCATCCAAAATCAAGCTAGGTAAGTCAAGTGGCCACAATGGAAAGACATTTTTTTTTGCAGATGTAAAGATTCTACCATGACAATTAGTGAGGTTGCACAGCCCAAGTATTTTTGAATATCTTCAGCTGTTCCAGCAGGCTTCTTTTTCCCTAAAGTCCAACATACATAACAATGTTAAATGCTGGAGGTATTAATGAAATTCAAAAAGTCCAGGGTGGTCCCTAAAAGACCTTCCTTTTTTTTTCATATGGTTCTGGAATTAAAATGTGGAGAATCTGAAAAAAAAATTAAAAGAATGCTAAAAATATCTTACTCTGAAGCCTGCACTGCATATGTGGTCAATAAAATATGAAATAAAATAACTATATCCAAGGTCTAAATTTTCAATACAGGAAATACTCCCCTAGCTAAGACATTTCAGGAATATATAAGCTATTATCACTTGAAAATAATCAAAGGAACTTAAAAGAATGTGAAAATAGGAATATTACATTTAGGACACACATACATGTGTACATGTAATAATGGTAAAAATGAAAACTCTAAATTACAATATGCAATTTTATTTTCTTACAAGTGAGAGCCATTGGCATAGGACTACAGACATGATAAACCAAATACCTAGTTTGTCCCTTGAAATCCACTGTCACCAATCTGTCTTCATCTTTCTTGGTTCATCAAATATAATCATCTTAATGGGAGAATGGTGAAAGGTGAAATACTAGAATGACCTCTGATGGTGCAATACTCCACTCTATCATAGATATCCTAGAATCTGTGCCATCTCCCCTGCCAAAATCTCCCACAGCTCATCTGTAGGAGTGAGGTGAGATGCTAGGATGACCTTCAATGTAGCTGTATTCTGTTCTATTGTAGATATCATAGACTCTTCTACATCTCTTCCGAAGTCACTACTTCTCTTCTTTCACCAACTAGAGTCCCTTATGGTCTCTTTAGGAACTTTGGCTTCAAAAGCAGTAATCAGGGCAGCCCAGTGCACAAGGCTCCTGCCAACGCGGGGTCTGGGGAGGGACAGATGTACACAGCCTTACCCCTGCACATACAGAGAGGCTGTTTCCAAGATTTGAACCCTGGTCACCCTGGTCGCAATGGAGCAACCCAACTGTGGCTTCAAAAGCAGTATGAGTGAATAAAATTTTGGTATTATCTGTCCTGGACTTTTTATTTAGAGATTTTTATTGCCCTTTGCAACATGAGAACTAACAACTAAGTTGGTCGTTTTGAATCTCATGGCTCCTTCATTCCTACTCCACCTGAGGTCAGCACATTTTGCTGGGAAGTGATAAACTAGAAAATAAAGATGAATATCCACCTTAGTTCTGTGTATGTGTCTGTGTGAGTTCTCTCAATAAGAAGTGGCATTTGAAGCTGCAAGGAACCTGACTTGGGCCAAAAGTCACCTCTTACCCAAGCCAGAGAGTTGTTGAAGATGAGATATTGATGATCAGGATGATAGACTTCTAAAGCAGCCTCAATGAGAGAGCTGCCCAAGAAGACTCAAGCTCAAGGACATACCTGAAAGAAGAAAACAAGTGGAAAACATCTAAAGCAAAAACTCTGATAGTTTTTGAAGGGAACTTTGCTTGCATTAGAGAAAACAGAAACCAAAGACCACTTTATGGTGCCAAGCTTGGGCTTATAAAAGAGCAGATATATAATCTTAGTTTTATGATGAATTTTAAAAGACAGTAGTATGTGATGGTTATGTGGCATTTAATTAGTTTGCTGGACAAATTACTAAAGAAGGCCAACATTACCACAAATGCTCAAAATGACCCAATAGACAAAGAAACTTACTAGTCTTTCAATAACTGAATTTGATTAATCTTCTTAAGGAAGTCCAAGATTGTATATTTTGCATCAGTCCACTTGCTTGTAGGAAATTCACCTTTTTGTTCTTGTCCTCTTTCTCCCTACAATAATTACTCTTGTATGAATAAGATGTCTGACAAAAACATGTCCAAAGCAATGTTTTAAAAGGCATTTGAGGCATGCCTCCAGGCAAGGTACACTCAAGATGTCCTGCAGCATAAGTTGGAGGTACAAATGCCTCTGAGGCATGTTATGTGTATGACTCATGTGCCTCATGCATGCCTCAAGAAAGAAAGAAAGAAAACAATAGAAGAGAAGAGAAAAGAAAAGAAAAGAAAAGAAAGAATTAAATAAAAGATGAACAAGAAGGCACCTCCTCCACTTCCTCTTGAGGAGGCTTACACTTCCTTGTGCTCAAGAGCTTACACCTCTTGCATTCTAAACTATGCCTCACACCTCCAGCCTCCAGGTAACCTCACATCATGCCTCCGATTTTTAAAACATTGGTATAAAGTGTTGATATGACCAGGAATTTTCAGGAAGGTACCTCCTCCACTTCCTCTTGAGGAGGCTTACACTTCCTTGTGCTCAAGAGCTTACACCTCTTGCATTCTAAACTATGCCTCACACCTCCAGCCTCCAGGTAACCTCACATCATGCCTCCGATTTTTAAAACATTGGTATAAAGTGTTGATATGACCAGGAATTTTCAGCTGATGGACATTACTATTTAGTTCTTTGTGATCTGAGATGGTCCAATCTTCTGAACACTTGGCTTATTGTTGACACTGGTGGAAGTCAATCCTTAGTGAGGTTAGTCAACACAAAGAACACAACATCAGCTACCAATTTCCATGACACATAGCAGCTTTTGCTTTGTCGGTTTGTCCTTGGGAATTTGGAATTACTTTTGTCGATTTGTTGCCAAACTTGTTCATGGAATAATTTGGAGTTTTTCTTTTGAAAAAGATAAAGTATTATGATGAAAAACAAAAAGAGAAAACCCCATCACAGCTCCTAGCTGTAATGGCCTGTACAAACAGCCTTATAAAGAACTGCTACATAATTGAAACAAAAAAGAGAATTCATCTAAAAGATCCCTATAATGAATGTCCCTAACAAGAAGGTGAAGAAGGTAAAGAAAGTTAGTAAGAGAAATAATGGGAATGAGTTATTCTTAAACATCTATTAATGGATCTCCAAAGGATTTCTTTAGGGCATCCAGAGGCAGACAAGGAGATCCATTGTCCCAAATGTTGTTTATTTTGGTGATGGAAATTTTTAGCAAGTTATTAAGGAGGGCAGATGAGAGAGGAATTTTTAGAGGCTTCAGGGTGGGTAGATTGAATAAAGCTGTTTCTCTGATTAGGGAGATACAGGATGTGAAAGATCTTAGGAGAATTATGGAAATAGTAGAAATAGTGACAGGGTTAAGGATCGACTTGGCAAAATGTGTGGGTTTACAAATGGAAGCTAGGGAACTGGTGGAGTGTGCAACAGTGTTGGGATGTGAGATTAGGCAGTGGCCAAGATTAGGTGTCTTGGGCTTCCTTTAATGAAAATTTACTTATAAAAAAAAAAAAAAGCTTGTTGAAGCTGCATACTACCTTTCCAAACACATACACCATATGTGGTCGATGCCAGTTTAGAACTCAATTAAATATGACCACCCTTAAATGAAATTGCTCTTCCCAAAAGAACTTCTCTACACCAAAATCTCCACGGTAATTTACCAAGTAGTGCTTTATTCAGCCATCTAATTCTCCTAAAACCCAGCCCTGGTGTACACATGGGACCATTCTCATGAACACCTTTAGGAACTATACTTAATAATACCATGTGAATACATCATTTTTAATAAGTAAACAGACATACCAGAAATTCCATCAAGGTTCAATATCTACATATTATACCTACCCGAACTGTTGAACAGAAAAGTCCATCTTAATCCCGGTAATGAAAAGCAGAAACCAACAAAATCATATTAATGAATAATCAAGAACTGCTATTTCTATTAGAATCAAGCAAAGAAACAGAAATTTGTTATTTATAACAAAAGTTGCTTTAAGATTCATACTGAATGATTGAATAAAACATACTGACATAATAACTATGGGATGCTTGTTGAACCTGAAGCAACAACAAAGCATTCAAGGATTACTTTTATTTATTTTGGTTGATACCAAAAATAATTAGGGATTATTGCTTATACTGGAATCAATCAAAGGAATACAGTTTTTTTCCTACTGGGGAGTGAAGTTCATAACAAATATATTCCTCATAACATAGCATGGTTTTCTCTTCATTTTGGCCAAAGATAAGCTAAGATCAAAACTATGATATCTAGATTATAAGAAATTTAGAACCATGGAATTAAGCTTAACCACATAACAGAGTGCTGCTAAACTATATCAGTACTTTGCAAATATCCCTTTTCTTTTAAAGGTAAAGCATTTTCGTTAATTGAAAACCAAAAGCCCATGTACAAAAAGATTGTGTACTGAGGGATATACAAGTATACCATAATCTATCCGTATATATCTGTACTTTGCAAATGTCTTAGCAAATTCATTAGGCAAATATAGCGGGCAAGAAACAAAGAAAGAAATGAGACTTACCATGCCTGATGACGTGAATGCCGATTGACTCTTGAAGAGTTCTTGCTTTAGAACCATCACGATCATACTGGTAGAGCCCTAAAGAAAGAACGAAACGGGAAAAAATCTAATAGAATGAGGGGGAAACAAAAATTACTAATGACGAAGATCATAATAAAAAAGAAAAAAAAAAGTAGAATTACCGGCAGAATTGCTGAATATGGCAACATTATCACCAAAAACCGATTTGCAGAGACGCAACGAAGGGACTAGAGGAGGCCAGATAGCAGAAGCATAAGGAGCAGTAAGCGTATTGTCTTTATCGAAGACGACACCCTTGAAACCCCTCCTCTGCAACTCAGCCCAATCGATCCAACTTATGTCTGGTACAGTAAGATGCGGAATGGCCAAATGCTGGTCCCTCGCCACCACCGCCGATGACGAAACGATACCCTCTAAGTTGAAACGCTGCCCCAAATTGGCCTTGAAATTTTGCCACCACATGTTCGTTGAAACGCCGCTATTGCTTCTGCTGCTGGTCCCAGGCTTATGATCGCTCTCTTCTTGTTCTCCTTTCTGGGTCTGGCTTCTTCGGCTTCTTTTGCCGTCGGCGTTGGTGCTGGTGGTGACGTTGGTCGAGTAGGAGGCCGAGTACACTTCCTCTAAAAACCGGTTTTTAGTAGAACTGGTGCTCGACGTGGTGAGACACTTCTCGCTGCCAATGCCAATGCCATGGTTGGACTTGGAGGAGAAAACGAGGAGTCCTGAACCGGCCCTGGTGGTGGTGGTTGGACTTAGAGATGGAGTTACTGCGAATTGGTTGCTGTGCCGAGTAGTGCAGCGAATACAATTATGATGGGAGAATGGAGCGACTGAACTTATCTGCATTTCTGAACTTCTTTCTCCTTCTCAATCCAGCTTTATTGTTGGTCCGTGACTAGCAAGTAGCAACAGCTCGGTTTTATGACTTTGGCGTTGGAAGAATGGGCTAGTTTAAGATCAACCCAGGCCTAATCCCTAAGGCCCAAGCCCGGATCAAACGCAAGGGAAAGTTGGACTGCCCAATTCGAGCCTAGTTTGAGTTTGGACTTTGAATTAGGCTTATTGGATTTGGGGTTGAATTGATGTATTTGAAAAGAGATCGTGTATGGCACAAAGTCGTACACTCGTACTCTCCCTGTAAACTGTCGGATTGGAATTTTTTTTATCTTTACGTATTCATAAGATTAACCCCGATAAAGATTCATTCCATATTGGTGGCTCTTGTGCAATACTAGTTTCTGCCTCTCTCCCTTCAAATTGAGAACAGGGTTTTACGCTTCGACCACTCTTCCCGCCCGGTTTTACTTTCTACATTATGGTTTCCATTTCGCCCGGTTTCATCTTTTGAACGTTGCCGCCAAATTCAAACGAAAACTCTGCGGTTCTTTTTTTCGATTATCCCCGGGTTTTCTTCAAAACTTCCCACTGTTTCTTTCAAACTTCTCCCAAATCTTTCCCAACTTCTTTTCCAGTCTCACATCTCTCTCTCTCTCTCTCTCTCTCTCTCTCTCTCGCTCAAGCTACGGAAATGGGGAACTGCTTCCATGACCTGCCTCCACTGAAGAGATTCAAGCTTCTGCAACAACAGGAAGACGAAAGCCCGAGTTCCTCCCACCTTCCAGCCAAGAAAAGGAAGGAGTCATGGGACCCTCCTCCGAATCCCACCACCTATTGCTTGCCCGCCAAGAAGAGGGTCTGCGCTCTGCAACCCATTCTCCTCACCCCACAGAAGCCCATTTCGTCTTTCGATCTCAACGTTGAGTACGAACCATCTCCTGAAAAATCTCCCAAGTTGAAGAAACAGATGAACTCCCCCAGCAAAACTGGTATCGAGTCTGAAGAAAAACAAGCCAATGAGGAAAACCAAGAGCCAAATGAGGGAACTCAATATGGTACAGATGAGAGCATCCCGTTATCCCAGTGTAGTGAAGGGGAAGCATCGGAGCCTGAAGCAGGGAAAGATGAAAGCAAAGAAGTTGATGATGATGATGATGGGATCGTCTGTGACGTCTGCCAGAGCACCGACGGAGATCCATCAGATCCTATCGTCCTATGCGATGGCTGCGACGTCATGGTCCATGCTACCTGCTACGGCGATCCCCTCATCCGGGGTATCCCAGAAGGCGACTGGTTCTGTGCCAGATGCCAAGCTTCTTCGCGTTCTCGTAAGGTTAAAGCCAATGATGACTTTTGTTGCTGCCTCTGTCCAGTCAAGGGAGGGGCTGTCAAGCCCACCAGAGATGGGCAATGGGGTCATATCTTGTGTGCACTGCTCGTGCCGGAGGTCTTCTTCAGGGATCCAAAAGGAAGAGAGGGCATCGATTGTTCCCGGGTTCCTCGCAGAAGATGGGAAGAGGTCTGTTACATCTGCAACTCAGCAACCGGATGTGCGATTGAGTGCTCTGAGCCCAAGTGCTCGTTGGCCTTCCATGTAAGCTGTGGCTTAAAGGAGGACCTCTGCATTGAATACAAAGAGGCCAGAACTACTGGGGCCATTGTCGCTGGATTCTGCAAGGCCCACACTGCTCTTTGGAAGAAGGTAACAACCTCTTCTTGTTGGTATCTCATATCAAGATTTTCTTTCTTCCTATTTGACATTGAACAAACGATAGAGAAAGTGAACTAATACCATTTCATTTATCTCCTCTCTGTTCTGCAGCAACAACAGACTGGGAAGTTCAAAATTGTAGCCAGGCAGGAGCATAAAAAGTAGAATTTTTGATGTGGGCATGCAATTTGTTTCATAGGTTGTAGCTGCCAATGTTGTTGGTTTAGGCAATTCTGCATCTCTGCAACATAGCTTCCGTAGAGTTACTAACTGCGGCCATTTGGTTTAACAATTTGTTTTGATCTTGTTCTGGATGATTGTAACAAAACTCTCACTACTAATAATAGTGGGTATTTAAGGTTGTGAATTGTTATGATGTTCAAGTATTGTTTTTTTTTTCCAGATTTGATCCTTGTTTACATTCAAGAATTAACATTTGTTACAATGGGTTCAAAGCATTTAAGCGACTTAAATTTCAATAAGATCCACTGGCTTTTACTCCCCAATTTTCCATTCATCTGGCCTAATAGCTCGTCGAAGTCTGCTTCTCGATTAATTCTTTTTATATTTTGCAAGCAAACAAGAATTCATTCAAAGCAGGAAATGTGATGTTTCCACTCTTGGATCCTCTGCCTCTCTAGCTCTGTTAACTTGTTAAGAACCATAGTAATTTTCCCTCCAAATAAACCAAATGCAAACTACAATTGGTTAACGAGTGCCTGGTTTGAACTTTAAACAGCTCGCAGTCGCAGTATGTTTTCTCCATGATATGAATCAAGGCTGGTAGTAAAATGAGAGATAGAAAGTTGTTGGCATTCCTAGAACTCTCTGTTTCTCCCTTGGTTTCCATCAAACCAAAAACAGCACCAAGTGTGTATTCTGATTAGATATGAATCGTAGCTTAGCATGAGGCCATCGTTGTTAATTATAATGGAAGAGCATCCATGGACTAAGGATTCAACAGTTACATTACTGCGAAGTATGCCTACAAAATGAATAAAAGATTACCCTCAAGACGAGTATGATGTTTCAATCAAGCACCAACTGGAAGTCCGAAAATTAGAAAAAGAATTGAGGGCAGGGTGTTCCCAGGCTTCAAGTTTCTTGGTAAAAACATTGAGAAACATGTGATGCCCAGTACCCTCCATTTGTTTTCAATTCAAAACACCTGATGATTCTAAAATGGTAACAGCTCCGTTTATCATTAGGCCATTGCTCATTGTGGTAAATGCGAACTGGCAATAAGAAGCTGCAAGTAGAGTTGCTAGAAAGATGGACAACCTATATCTTGGATGCAAAGGCTTCAAACAAAAAACATTAGTTTATAGGGGGGGATCCTGGCTTAGCATGAATTTCCAACTTCAAATCAGAAGAGACTGTAAGCATGGCTTTGGTAATGCCATGGGATACATGCTTTTGCAAGCTAGTTTCCCCTTGAGAAAGCTAACCATAACAAGTAATTTGCATAAATAAAATGCAGCAAACTTTCATCATTTAAGGCAAAACTTCAAAGATGCATTCCCATATTATACTCATGGCTTACTGATAATCTTTTTCACTACAAAAGAAATGACTTCAAAGTTCTAACAATTATACAAGGTCATTATCTTGCAACCATTGTCCAATTGAAAAACAAGGTAAAGGCCTGCCATTTTTTTGTCTGTGATAATGGAAATACCTGCAATAGAAAAGCAGTTAATTTAGCAAGCAAATCTAACGGTTTCGTCTAACAAAATCCCAGGAGACCTATTGCAGCTACAAAATATCAACCCATTTAATTACTAAATAAACTCACCTTCTGTTTCAATTTGGTGTTTGTCAGTGTAAAAGGATCTGACCTTCACACAGAATAGCGATTTTTCGCAAATCTGTCAAACTTCTTTGCATCATCCTGAAATTATGGAGCAGAACAAGCAACCACAGCCTAATGATGAATAGAATCACATAAATGCTGATAATGAACTCATAAAAGTTGAGAATTCAACATTACATGAAATATGAAGCCAATGGAGTCATTGTAATCAAGAAATTCCTTCCACTGCTTCCCAATGCTCACCTGCAAACAAGAAAGTAGGTTTTCTATTTAAAATTAGGGGAAGCATTCAAAATGTCCCCCCTACCAAATATGGACAAACATGTATCTTCACCTTTCACAGTGGGAACCTATTCACTTGTGGACCCACCTCTTGAATGGAACACTTCTAAAAAGTCGGAGTACATGAATAATTGATGTTTTTTTGAAGCTTGCTACAGTTTAAATTGCCATTTAGAAAATCACACTCAAGAGTTGATCCAATAAATTGCTAGAAAGTTGGCTTATGACACATCTTCAGTTCCTCGAGGAATGCCATTCCCAACCCTTCCAATGGTGCCCCTCAATGAATTGATTCAACAGAAAATTAACAATATGCTAACAGACAAAGTGCAACTATCATATTTCTTTAATAAGCAATATTTAGAGCCTTCCAAGAGGCCAGCTTGCTTCATTTGGAGAGATAACGAGCCTTCCAAGAAGCCAGCTTCAAGTCTCTCTTTTCAAGGACTGGGTCCCAAATAGATTTTGAACTGCATTTTGCTCCAAGTGGTAGACAAAGATATTAAGGGAGACTTCCCACCTTACAACCCAACACATCAGCCAATTCCTGCACATTTGATACTTCCCCTGTTGCCATCATTTCAATCTTAGAGAGGTTGACCTTCAGCCCCAAAACTGCCTCAAACCAAAATAGTAAAAATTTTAAATTCGGACCTACTCAGCATTGGCATCGCAGAAGAAGAGAATGTCATCTGTGAATTGCAACAGAGAGTCAGAGACACTGTCAAACCTTTGTTGCTGGCCTCAAAGCCTTCTAGACACCCTGATTCCGAGGCTTTGTCTGCCATCCTGCTAAGGCCTTCCAATAACAATAAGAAAAGTAACGGAGACAAAGGGTCTCTTTGTCTTAATACTCTTGAGATTTTGAATTGCCCGTCTGCTGATCCATTAATCATAATTGAAAGGCTTGGTGTGGTAGTGCACACTTTCATCCAATTCCTCCATTTAGACCTGAAGTGCACCCTTACCAACATATAGTCTAGAAAGGCCCAATTCACATGACCAGATGTGCCTTCTCTAAATTTATTTTACAAACCAAACCACACTTCCTACTCCTTGAATCAATGATTTCATTGGAAATTAGGACTCAATCGTGAATATGTTTATCATGGACAAAAGCCACTTGATAAACAGAAATGAGATAATCCATCACCACCCATAGCCTTGTAGCTATAAAACCTTGGACGAGATCTTTTAGACACTACCAATCATAGTTGTAAAGGTGCCACCTAGGTGACAAGGTGCCTCGCCCAAATGGCTTGACTTATAACAACTAGGCGCCCATGACTAGGTGCCCCAATGTTGCCTAGAATCGCCTAGACACCTTGACAACTGTGCTACCAATTAAGCTGACAGGTCAAAAATCCTTCGATTCAGCTGCACCACTTTTTTTTTGGGAAGTAAGGAAATGAAAGATGCATTCAGACTTCTCCCTAGAGTTGCTGACTTGTGGAACTTCTCCAAGACAGTAAGCAGGTCCAGCTTAATTAATCCCCAAAACTTCTTGTAAAACAAAATGGTGAACCATCCAGGCCAGGGGCCTTCTCCCCCTCCATCTCATGACCTCATCTAAAGCTTTCTTGACCTCCTCTGTAAAGGGTTTTTCTAACTCAGCTGCCTGTTGCTCTGTCAGCATATCAAAGTTAAGGCCATCTAGCTTAGGCTAAACCTGCAAGGGTCCTTGTACAACTGCCTGTAGATGTTCACAATGGAATTCACAATCTCTTTCCCATCTTCCACCAGCATCCCATCAACCCGCAGGCCGCAGCATAGTTGTCAAGGCGACACCAAGGCGACAAGGCACCCTTGGAGGCTTGCCTCGCCCAGTCGCCTAGCAGTTTTGTATACTGTCTTATAAAATACTTTTATATTGTTACTTTTTTGAGATTATAATTATAAAATAGACATTATTAAACAAAAATATTCATTTTTTGTGTATATAAACTAATTTCTTTTTATTATTTTCTTATTTGTTAGGGTTTAATCAACACAAACATTTCTAACTGCTGTATTGAACCCTCAAAGACTTCAGAATTTGAACCAATAAGTATGGGAAAAACTTAAAGTTTTGTCTAATCAACACATTTCTAACTGCTGTATTGATTTTCTAGACATAAACATGAAGTTTATAATTTTCTTGTGAAAATTATAGATAGTTATTAAGGAAAGATGGTTATGGAACCTAGGGAACTACCTAGAATATGTATTTTTCACTTAAAAAAATCCATCGCCTAGGCGACAAGGCGCCCCCCTGTCACCTAGCCTCACCTTGGCGCCTTGAAAACTATGACCCGCAGTTTCTTTATGGAGTTGACCTTCTTCTTGCATTGGCTATTTTATGAAAAAAAAAGCAATATTATTATCACCAAGCTTCAACCAAGTATTTCTTGATTTTTGCTGCCACATAGCCTCTTCTTGGTATACTAAAGAATCATACTTTTTCTTTGCCAACAGTCTCTTCCTCTGGTCTTCCCTAGGTCTACTCTTTCATCCTTTGGTCTCAATTTTCTTTTCTGTCTTCTCTTGCTTCTCGTGAATACTTTAATATGAATTTTGTACTTTTTTTTGAGAAAGTTATAGATAATTATTAATGAAAGATGATCACTACTTACTAATTGCTTTGGAACCTCGAAAACCACCCTAGGATCAATGATTTTTATTTAAGAAAATCCCTTGCCTAGGCTATGCCTAGGAGCCCAGGCCTAGTCGCCTAGGCTAAGCAACTAGGCCTCACCTCGGCACCTTGAAAACTATGCTTTACATCAAAGAACACCATTACCCACTGATGGCCCCAAATATTTAGGGTGTTGGGGGCAACGTTTTAAAAGGCTAAAGGTGCAGTTGAGGCATAGTCACCCAAAAAGGTGAGGCACAGGCCTCAGGGCATAGCAAGGTGTAGGCCTCTAAGTTAAATAAAGGTGCATTCATAAAATAGAAGTCTATAAGCAATAAGTTCTAGGCTTCTAGTGTTCAACAAAATAATGACTAATTAACTAACGACCAGAAATCTTTCAGATTTTAAGTTCTAAAATCCAAAATTCTCAAACTGTTCAAATGACCAATCATAATGTTTTAGTTTATAAAAAATTCTCTATCATATCACCAAAATTGTTTTCACCAATGGAACCATCTAATGAATCATCCATATAATTGATACTAGAATTCTGATCACCCAACAGTTTTAAAGAAAGGATGGAACTTAGTTGATTTGATATTTGCAAAAATAGAATAATAAATAAAACGAAAAGAAATCCATTAGGAATAGAAATGAGCAAAATAACAAACCCGGGGTGCTAGATTTTCGTTTGCCCAAAAGTATAGGAAAAAAAAGGAAAAAAGGTGTCACTTGATTTGACCAAGGATCAAGTGAGACTTATGAAGGTTCTTCCTGGTCCTTGTTGTGTACTTGATTGAACTCCTCAAACCCTAAGAGATCTAAAAACTCAATTTTCCCTATAAGCTTTTCATTTTTACTCTTCTTTATTTGGGCCATAATTACCAAAGTGACCCTCCCATATATTTAAACTATAAAATTCATAAAATATATCTTTGTATTAAATCACTTAATTGTTTTTTTTTTTTTTTGATAAATGTCACTTAATTGGTTTTTAAAGCTTACAACTTATGCCTTGAGGCATATGCCTCTTCTTGACAAGGGCCTAAGCCTAAAATTAAAGTTATGAGGCTTAAGTCTTGAAGCAAAATCTGTGTGGCTTGCCTCAAGGTGTACACCTCAAGACTTAACTCTTAAGTGTTTTAAAACCATGGTTGGGAGAGGTGGACTGGATAAAGACCTTACATTTGTTGGCCCAAGACTGTACTTACCATTATATTGTCATCAAAATTGTACATAAAAAGAGAAATTTTCTACCATATTCACATAAATCAACACACGACAAGGTTGATATGAGTTGTCAACCTACCAGGATGGAGTCCAAATAATCTTGGAAAACAAGGTTTTGTCAACCAGAACAAAAAAAAAAGATAAGATTATAAATTGAAAAAAAACCCACAATATGGACCAAATATGTATAAGAGGAAGCTGAAGAAGAAAACAACAATTCATTTGCTTTTGGTTGGATAAGGGTGGTTACCTGAGCGGTTTCATTTGAAGCATTCTTGGTCCATAGGGATATCTTCTCTTGCTTTCCTCGAACATTAATAACTGCTCCACAAATTTCCTCACCATGCTCAAATTGTTCTCCAATCATTGCCAGCAACTAGAGAAATTGGTTCCAAAAATTATTAGCCATCATATATATTGTTTGGTAGTAATTGTAATTCTATTGGGACCAGACACATACTGTATATAACCACCAAGTATCAGCCCTTCCTCTAGGAGAGCTTATGGTCCATTTCCCTCCATTAGCACAAACAGGGTCCTCCCACTTTGGCTCAATTTTGTACTTGAAACAATAGAAGTCTGCTCCCACAACTAATTTGCTTGGATGAAGTATATTATTGTATAGACTGAATGCAGAATAGATGTTTATCACAAATTTTCCTTAGTTACAAACAAAAGTGGAAAAAAAATAGTGGCATAACAGAAGTAAAAGAAAGATCATTAAAATCAAGAAACAGCACCATTATGAAAGATGGTTCTAATGGCCTATAGTAATTTTGTCGCATTATGCCATAAAAACCAAATATGATTAACAGTTAAAATGACAGTGCACATAAACAGTAAAAACAAGTGCAATTTATGGAAAAAATGTAATCTAAAATAATAGAAAACTTTCGAATATAGAATAGATATCATCACTAAGACGACATTCATATGATATAATCAACTAAAGAAGAGCTTGGTACTTTCAAAAATAATGAAGAAAGATATAGGCTAGTTCCAGAGCTATGCTTTATTCAGACCTACAGTAAATTAGAAAAATCTAAATGAAACCAAATCATGAATTATCGGTCAGAGAAGTTGTAACCCGCTGCCTTGTATATTACTTGGAAACTACAATACTTACAACAGATCTCATTTTGCAAATCAATGAGTTAAACAAGATCTCAGAACGTTATCATCATAGCTTTCCCCCATTCAATAAAATAAGATAGAAATTCAGGGAAGATGAATATGCCAAATTGGGTAAAACCTCAGCACATGGATTCATAAATAATTCCATACTGAAAAATGCCACTTTTTTTCAAACCCCAGTTGCAAAATCATCACATAAAACTAGATGCATCTTAAAAGAGCTGGTAAGGATGCGACAAATCTTGAAAGAAGAGGAAAACAAGGAAGAACTAATCCATATACGTCGGATATGAATAGGAAACGAAATATGGGTTTCAACAACAGCTTCAGCTAGACTAAGGAGAAGAAAGGAAATGAACCATTTTTAACCAAAACTGGATAATAAGAAATCTTAAATCTGCGAGTAGGATCAAATCTTACAATTGCTACATCCAAATCCATAGGCAAAGTTCTTTTCTTTTTTTTTTTTTTTTCTTTCGGATCATGAAGGGGTTTTGACATTTTCTTGTGACGAAAAAAACCAGAATTCCAGAAAAGAAAATGAAGAAAAACGAAGCAACCAAAGAAACAAAACAAGAAAGATGCAAAGGTTGAGGAGTACCCCCAGAACTCCTCGACAGTGGTGAAGGTGTGGATGGGGCGAATGGAGGCACCCCAAGGTTCTTGCTTGGATTTGAACGAAGGATTGTCAAACCAGAAAGTCCATGAGTACTCCAACGGGTGAGGTTGCTGCAAGGAAGTAGTCGACGACTTCATAGAAGCTGAATCGTCCCCTACAATTTCTCCTTCCTCGGGTTCTTCACCACTGCCACCACCAATGACCCCATCGATGTCCTCCTCTGTTGCTTTCGCCCCAACTCCCGCTTTGACGCTTTCTCCTTCCTCTGCCATCTTCTTCTTCTTCTTCTGTCCTGATCTTTTCAGCTATTCGTTGGTGTTGGTTCCTCGAAGTCTCTGTTAGTCCCCTGCAAGTCCTCTTTTCAATCAAAAGTGAGACAAAATGAAGAGGCCCGAAACCCTCTCTTCTGTTATTTGGGTTGGACTAACAATGGGATGTCTGGATTCAGGATAAATCTCGTCCGGGTCGGAGCTGACCTTCTGTAATTTCTACAAAGCCTTTAGGATCCTGTTTGGCTACCACAGGAGAGTAGAAACTAGAAAGAAAGCCTTCACTATTGGTCTGGACTCCTTTGAGCCGGTCTGAGTAAAAGTTGGAACATTCTGGGGATCTTAGCCCAGGTCATCATTCCTCAGGCTGCACAAACCGGTTCGCTACTCAAACCAAGTACTGCATTGCTACCTTGGCGGACAGCCCTTCAAAAATGTATTGGTGATGTTAGAGCCCGTTTTGGAGGACTGAGCTGAAGATTCAGCAGCTTTTGAAGTGCTCCGGAATCCAGATAAGCTAGTCAAAGAGTTTGAAGCAGACAGCCCTTGAAAAATGACTGATCCACAGTCTATTTTGGGCTCTCCAGATTTTTCACCATCCATGTTGGGCGATCTTTAAGTCTATTTTGTAGAGATGGCAATTTGACCCGTCTCCATGGGCCCTGCCTCAATCGGGGTGGTTTTTTTGACTATTGATTAGGGTTTGGGAAAACCTAAAACTCTTGGAATGGGAAATGGGACGGGAATGGTATTTGTCTATCCTGCTCCGGCCTTGGCCTCAAATCCACCCTTATTATATTATATATATATATATATATATATAAAACGATTAATATGTATTATATTATACTATGTTATACTACATAATATAAAATAATTCATTGAAGGTTTTAAAATAATAATAATAAATTGTAAGTATACAAGTAAGGATGATCAAACTGGGATGGGCAAATTTGAGAATCCTTGTTTCCTGCGGAAATAGGAATGGGGTTAAGATTTCTAACCTCATTGAGCTTTGGGCCGGGGCATTTGAGTTCGGGGTTGGGGACGGAGCCGGCAAAACCTGACCCCGTCCCATTGCCATTCTTATCTATCTGTACCCTGCACTAGCTTTTGTTTCTGTTTATCTTTTTTTTTTTTTTTTCCCTCTAATGCAATATGTAATTTCTTAGGAAAGAGCTATGCGACTTTGATGAACTCATGGCTGGATTGGATTCTTACAACCAAAAATTAGAAACCAAATCACGTTGGGATCTATTCGACTAGGAAATTGGAGGAATAGATGATTGAACCTCCCCAAGCATCTCCACCGAATCTGTCAATCTTCATTCTCTTCAACCAAAAACCGAAACTGAAAAACCAGAAATCGGTGATTTTATCGGTTCCGTTTCATCTAAAACTGTTTTTGGCCAAAAATCATTGATTTGGTTAATGAACCACTGATTTAGAGGGTCGAACCTGAATATTTATTTATACTAATCGATATTTACACTGCAAACAAACATAGCCTAATGAGTTTTTTCTTAAAAAGAAGAAAAAAATAAAAAACAATAACTCTTGTGATCTTATATATAGTTATATATATATTACCAACCGCCAAATGGAATTTATATATTACCAACCGCCCCATCAGTATTATAAATATTGTTATTATAAATAATTAATTATAAGATTAGTGATTATAATTAATAATTACTGTTATTATAAATATTGCTAATAAATAGATATTTATTTTAATTTTACTTTAAATTAAGATCATAAATATTGTTATTAATAAATATTATTAATAAATTTAGTAATTATTGTTATATTAAAAATAATTAAAAATGCTATTAAAAGTATTGTTATTGATTGTTTAATAAAATATTTTAATTATTGACTATTACTGATAAATACTGTTAATTAAATTTAATTTTGGTAATTATTAATTTAATGAACATTGTTAGTAAATCCTATTTATAAATTTAATAATTACTGTTATATTAAAAATAACTAAATAATATTATTAAAACTATCATTACTGATTATTTAATAAAATATTATAATTACTTACTATTATTGATAAATGCTATTAATAATTAAATATTTAATAAATAATGTTAACAAAAATCAGCATAAATAATGTTTGTCTTTTTTCTTATTGATGAATCTCTTTGGTTTAAATTTTTGAGTTTTGTGCTTTGAAGATTGTTACATAATGTTAGTTAAAAATGCTATTTGCATTTAGCTTAATGAATTCCTTCAATGTTCTAAACCAGTGGCTGACCTAATATAACCCCTATAGGTGCATATAAGGAAGACATTAGCACGATACATAAGTTAAAAATATTGTGATCTAAAGATTGTTACAAATTGTAAGTTAAAAATATTGTTATTTGATTTTTTTTTTGAAATTTGATAATTGCTATACTTAAAATTGTCAAATAATGTAACAATAACAATTGCCAAATAATTATAAAAATTATAAAAAAATTAGCATTATTAAACATAAATTACCAATATTTTTAAAAATTATGAAAAATAAATCAAAAGAAATTATCACAAATTAGTAGAATTTAGGATGATAATTACTTGAAATTATCAAATAATATAATCCTAAATACATTAATATAATTTGCCAAAAATCATCATAAATTGGTAGAAATGTCAAAAAATAGCCACTAAATTCCATAAAATCGATAAATTACTAGAATTTACCAATAAACTATCATATAACAAATATAATACATTAGTATATATTTACCAAGAAATTATTATATAATAGAAATTACCAGAAATTAGTAGAAATTATATAATAGAACTAATTTCCACTAATTGACCAATAAACTATCATATAATAAGTATAAAAAATAAGTATATATTGACCAAGAATTCTCATAAATTAGTATAGTAGAGATTACCAGAAATTAGCCAAAAATAACCACTAATTTCCATAAAATTTTATATTTACCAAGAACTGTCATAAATTATTATATAATAGAAAATATCAGAAATTATTAGAACTTAGGATGATAATTACTTCAGATTATCAAATAATATGAGCCTAAATAAATTACAATATTTTGTCAAAAATTGCATTTCGTTTTTCCATGCATCGCACGGATCCCCTCTAGTTCATAATTAACACTATAGCAACAAATGAAAACGTACAAGTTTCTATGAGAGTTGATGAGACTTAACAGACAAAATAATTCTTTGTGGTGATTGCTATCGCGATAGAGGATGTCTTAGTTTCTCGTTCTTCTTCCACTCCCGACTCTGAAAGTCTGAACCATTAATACATTAATCAATGGGTCATTGATCACGTAGTCAGTAGGGTGTAGGGTTCACAACTCACCTACTTTTAGCTGAAAGTATCAATTACTTGTTCAAGTTCCGGCTCACCACTGTTCTTATCTAATAGTCCAACTTTTTATTATGTTTTCTTTAGAAATGAATATCCCCTCAGACCAAATCAGGCTCTTGCAATGTTCCATATCACATCTCCCTATGATGATATCATCATTTTTAATATCATTATCGGAAAATATTCTCAATACATGGCAATGATGTACTGTAGGACATTCTGGGGGGCTGATTTTAACTCCTCTCATACATTATTTTAACATAAACTTCATTTGGCTGGATCGTGGATGCCCCTCACATAAGCTTAATTGAATATCTTGGCATTACTTCTACTAATTTTTCATGCATGAATCCATAAGAAACCCAATGCAAACGTGTTCTTGTTAAAGCCATCATGATTCAACACGTCATTTTGATGTTTATTTCAAATTTCCAATGCTCTTTAAGCTGTATTTGGTTGTTGCAGTGCAATTGTATTTGCACTAGTACAAATACATTGAAGTGCAAATTAAAAGAATGCAAATTTTAGTGTAATTTTTGGTTTGGTTTTACTTCAATTTGTTTCAGGTCTTATTTTACTTCATTTGTACTGTAACTAAATAAAATAAGGTAACATTTGAAACAAAAATAAATTAAAATTTGCACCCAAATCATTTGCAACTCTCAAAGTTTTCGATCAATACAGATTTATTAGCATTGCAACCAAACACAGCCTTATGTGCTAAACCCAAAGCAAATAGTATGTTCTTTTTAAAAACCTTTCTGATTCAAAATAAATAAATAAATAAACAAAAAAGAAAGAAAAAACAAACGTCATTTTGATGTTTTTTCCAATTCATGTGTGAAACCCAATGCAAGCTGTTCTTGGTAAGAACCCCAACGCAAATCAGCACTGCTATGCCAAATGCATTATTTTGAACCTTGGATGAAGTGTGTGATGTTAAACCCAATGCAAGCTAGCACCCGTGTTCTTTGTTAAGATCTATTGGCTTAGGGAGTCAGGGTTCACGGGTGGGAGGGTTATGGGCTTATGGATTTACTGAATGGGCTATCCCTTATTGCGTTTGTGTAGCTTCTATCATCATTATTATCATCATCATCATTAATTTGGATCCCCAATTATATATATTTGTGTGTATATAAAGATATCGATAGATACTTTTGTTAAAGAATAAAAATTTATTCAGGGATATTATCTAACAATTTAAGTTGTTAAGTCGAACTGTTCCTTTAGATGATATCAGAATTTGTTTGATCAAGTGATTTAGTGTTTGATCCTTATTATCCCCATTATAGTTAATAAAATTTCAGCTGAAGATATGAGTGAATATGTTATCCTCCATACTTAAAGCCCATCTAAAAGGGCTTGTACAATTCCTTTAGAACTCTCTATACACAAAATTGCATATAACTTTGTGTATATATATATTTTTTTGTTTGATAATTTGACAAATCACATCACCAGACTCAAATAATTTAAATAAGCTAATTCCTTTTATTATTATAGTTGACCTGAAAATCAATACATATGAATTAATATGCACCTATGGCTCAGCTCGAAAGGAGTACAAATACAAATATATACAATACAAATACAAGATTTTGTGCTTATACTTGGATATTTAATTTGAAGGGCACCTTTTAAGTAACCTCACTCAACCCATTAATAACCCAATGCAATGAGTTACAAGTGAATGGATTGGGTAGATTAATGAGATGTAAATTGCCACCCGTACCCGATTACCCTCAGCCAACATGGGACACGGCCAGGAAGGTTGAAGTTGAACGAATTTGGATTAACTGTGTAACCAATCATAATACCTCATGTCGGGATGTTATTATTGATTACACAGCTTCACAATGACACAACAGTATGAGATGAGAGGCTTTGTTTTGAATTCAGATTTCTTTCTCATAGAGCGTGCGTTACACCAATTTCACAGCACATTGCAGCTCTCCATTGCCACTATCTCTATGATTGATGATTGACATTAAATAAGTATGGGAGATATTTCAAATATGTGGTTGCAAGTGCTGTGAGTTAGGTATGAGGTGCGATTTGTGATGGGTAAATCCAGACTCTTTTTGCTTTCTTTCCATACCCAATTCTAAGGGTATTAATGGGCTGATATTGGGTTGGATCCCATCCAATTAAATTAGAAGGACCAATAAAACATATTAAATTGGATCAGTTCAGACTTAATAGTCCAAAATATTTATTAGATTGGATTGGACCTATCTATCTGTAATCAATTTACATTGGATTTAGTTGAATTGAACTAATATCTGATTGATTGATAGGAGATAAGAATATGTATCAATGGAACAGGTTTGTGTTGGAATCAATCTAAATCAAAACCAATTTAAACATATTGTACCGTCTAAACATTATTTTGGACTAGTCCAAAATGGTCTAAAGTATTTATCGGATTGAATTAGACATGAGCCATCAGTAATGAATTTAACATATCAGATTGGACCAAATTAAATCCGATCCAACTGGCACCCTTACACCAATCACCCAATAAAAACAGACAAACATGGAGATCGATCCCTAGCCAAATTCAGAATACCCTTTGACCGAACCACGATTCTTTTTCCACGACCCACAAACCATTGAGCTAATATCTGGGCTCAGGTTATTGAATGGATAACTAGCTCATCAGTTGGGTGGCAATTGGGAGGCCGGTTGGATCGGCACCCATTTGCCCAAGATCTAGGCCAGTTTCAGGTTCACCCAACCGAACCACCCCATCTCAAGCCAATGCTAATAATGCTAACAGATTAATTCGTGCTTCAGAGTACAAATCTCTACACACTCCTGTAGTCCTGTGGCGTGATATTGTCAGGTTTAACGGATCCATCTCGGTTGAACCAAAACCCATATAAATTCTACTATTTATGTTATCATCACATTCTGAGCATCATCTATTACACTTTTTTTTTCCTACACTTGTGAAGACTAATCTACATCTAATAATCCGTGATAATAATATTTTATTTGGTAGAAATGAGTATAAATAAGCTAGGTTCTCTTCTCATTTCTTCATGAGTTCAAATAACAGGAATCAAAGTAGCAGTAGGAATAGCCAACTCTATTTCACCCATCTATCTGCAAATAATTAATCCATGGAAGAACAACCACCAGTACTGGGAAGCTCCCTCCTGGTACCTAGCGTCCAGGAGTTAGCCAAAGATCCCATGAACACACTTCCACCCAGGTACGTCCATCCAGGCCAAGAGCCTCCAAGCAACCCTACTTCCACTTCAGCTCCCATCGTCCAGGACCTCCCTGTTATCGACATGCAAACCTTATTTTCTGCTGAATCCATGGACTCCGAATTGGTCAGTTTAGATACTGCTTGCAGAGATTGGGGTTTCTTTCAGGTAAATAGATTCATATAATTTTTATTAACTTTCCTTTTTGGTGGTTAGAAACTTTTGCAAGCTTGCAGAGAAGTAACTGCGATTTTTTTTTTTTTGTGAAAAACCAATTGCAAAGGTTCATTACGTTGTTTTGGTTCAATTTGACTAAAATACTATTAGGTTCAAGTTCGATTTGATTAAACATTTGATGAACTTGAATTCATCTTGAAAGCTCGAAATAAATATTTTTTATATTTTATGAATATATATAGTATATTATATTATATAAAATATAAAGATGTATTTTATAATTCTCAAGAATTTAGTTTGTTTTGAGCATAATGAATCAAGGATGCAATTTTTTCAGTTGGTAAACCATGGAGTAAGCTCCTCATTATTGGAAAAGTTGAAGTCAGAGATCCATGAATTCTTCAATCTCCCCATGGAAGAGAAGAAGAAACTTTGGCAGAAACCAGGCGATATGGAGGGATTTGGGCAGGGCTTCATGGTATCAGAGGATCAGAAATTTGATTGGGCAGACCAATTTTTCATAATAAGCCTCCCTACCCATCTAAGGAAGCCCCACCTGTTTCCTAAGCTCCCTCTACCTTTCAGGTCATCTCTCTCTCTCTCTCTCTCTCTCTCTCTCTGTTGATTGTGTTTGCGTATAATATTAATGAATAATCAAAGTACATATCTGTGCAGAGAGACCTTGAATGCTTACACGTTGGAGATGAATAAGCCTGCCATGAATATCTTACTGCAAATGGCTAAATCTCTGAAGATGAAGGACGAGAAGATGAATGAGTTCTTTGAGGATGGGATGCAAGGAAATAGAATTAATTTCTATCCTCAATGCCCTCAACCAGAGCTAGCCATTGGTCTTACACCCCATTCAGATGCCGGGGCCTAACTCTTCTCCTTCAAGTAAATGAAACGGATGGCCTCGAGATCAACAAACAAGGGACATGGATTCCAGTTAAACCCCTTCCGAATGCTTTCATAGTCAATATTGCAGACTGTTTGGAGGTAACAACCGGAAACAAGCTTAATCAAGGGTTAAAACAAGAGAATTTGAAATTTATTATCTGGTAAATTAAGGTGGCTCAAATCCATTTTTCTGATGCTTCCTTCCTGAAAAAAGAAAAAAAAAAAAAAAACCAACACCATTGAAATGAGCATGGCGCGCAGATTTTTTTGGCTTGCACTAGTACAGGTGCATGGGAGTGCAATGAAAATAGTGCAAATTCTGGTTCACTTTTGTTTCAGGTTTTACAATGCTTCAGGTTTTATTTTAACTACTTCGCCTCTTCGCCATCTGCACTGCAAACAGGAAAAAAAAAATGTAAAACCCAGAACAAAAGTACGCCTGAATTTGCACTCCATCTGGAATGATTTTGAGTCTATCAACATTGTTTTGAGTTTTGAGTTTTGACCCCTGGCATACTTCTCAAAATGGGACAAACCTTCTGCTATACAAACTCTATAGTGGGCACTGGCAATTGCCTTCAGGTTTAGTAGTATGTGCCATCACCAGATTTGGTTCTACTAATTCTGTTAGCTTGTGACAGATTGCAACAAATGGGGCATATCGCAGCATTTTGCATCGGGCAACAGTGAACTCAGTGAAAGAGAGGCTCACAATCGCCACATTCCACGGCCCAAAACTTGATGGAGAGATAGGTCCTGCAGCAAGCCTAATCGGCCCAAATGCACCAGCATTATTCAGCAGAATTGCATTCAAGGAATATTTCAAACGCTTCTTTTCTCGACAACTCGATGGAAAATCAAACCTTGAGCTTATGAGAACTCACAATGGCAAAGACAACGATGCTTGAAATGCCTGTCAAATATGAAGATCGATCACTAGAAAGATAAAATAAAAGAAGTAATAAATGGGAATCATGACTGTGGTAGGAAACTCATAATCTCTTTTGTGGTTTAATTTCCATGGCAAGCTGGAGTGGCTTATGGCATTTGTAGTTGGATGTTTGTTATGGTTTTCTGGAATCTGCAGCAACCAATCTTTGTAAGCTTTAAGCTTGAACTCTAGTCGTAGAATAAAATCTCTTTAAATGGTTATTGTCTGTCTCCAAATCTAGCTAAGGTGAAAGCTTAGAGATTCTTTACTTTGGTTAAAATCTGAAGATTTTCAAAATAGTTGAATTCAATCAGAGGAATTGATTGGGTGGCAATGATCAAACGCTAGACCACTTAATTAATCAAATAAGCTCTAATACCATCTTAAGGATACATGAATATATAGGCATTTATTCTTTAATAGTCTGTGAATAGGTTTTTATTCTCTAACTTAGAGGACCATAAACCAAAGAGATACAATGTTAGAATGAATGCTTACTTTCTATTGAAAATCTCTCTGTAAGGCCCCAGAGGGGCTCAATATTACTCATTAGGTCCGTTGGGCAGATGGCTTTAAACAGAATTTTAGCCATCCATTGTGAACCTTTAAGCCCAACCCAAGCACTGAAGTTCCAGCTCAATTAGGTCCATTGCGCTTCAGCTGAGCAACCCGAGTTAAAGTCAGCAGTCTCCCAAATATTGTTACTTACTTTGCGAATAGGTATAAGGGGTTCAGGGAAAGATTTGTAAATTTTAGATCCTTTCCACTTCCCTAAACCTCTGAACCTGTACTCTCCTTAAAACCAAATTCTCCTCACATCTAATTTCTTATTACTTCTTTTTATATATAAGCAATAAACAAGCAAAGCAATAAGAGCAAACATCAAATTTCCAGTTGTTTAATTGAAACATGTAGAAAACACATAAACTATCAATCACCCAACCTTCACATGAGATTCAAAACATTATTGAATTCAACACGTAATACATAAAGCTCATATGTCTTAGAACAACAATTTAATTATAAGCATTAGGGGCATTTTAGTAAATATAAATGCAGGTCGTAGTTCAAGTTTTGCCTAATACCCTATCCTACCCTATCCTACCCTACCCATGCATGTACAGATTGTGAAATCACAAAGCTTGTCCATGACCTAAAATCCAATTTGCAAAAGAAAAATAAAAATAAAAAACACATTGACAAGGCTGGGTATCCGTTCATTAGGGTGGAAATTGCCATCCCTACTTGCTGAGTTGGGATCTGTTAGTCACAACACATTGCTGGCCATGTTCACCAAGCCACACATTGGGAAAATGGGTGATGTAAATTACCACTAATATTCCTGATGTGTGGCTAATGTGACTAGCAATCTATTGTGATCAACAAACCTAAACTCTTGTTTATCAACAAGGTTTTAAAAGGCTAAAGGCATAGTCAATACGTAATGGCCCAAAAAAGTGAGGCATAAGCCTCGAGGCATTGCAAGGTGTAAGCCTCAAAGCTTAAAATTTATAAATTGATAAAAGCACCATATAATATACCAAGTTAGAATGATAGAAGATATAAATATCCATAAAAAAGAAGTTTATAATCAATAAGTTTCAGCATTTAACCATTAAATAAAATAATAATTAATCAACTAACAATTATAAATATTTTATATTTAATGTTTCAAAGTGAAAATTTCTAAAATAATTCATATAACCAATTTAGAAGAAAAGCAACATATGAAGAATCATCCATATAATTAGTTATTAAATTTATGGTCATTCAATAATTTAGAACAAAGAAAACAACTTAATTAATTTGATCTATGCAAAAAATCAATGAAAAGAAAATAAATCCATTAGGAAAAGAAATGAGAAAAACAACAAACTTGGGATGCTATATTTAGAATAATTAGAAAAAAAAATCTCACTTGAGATATCCAAGAGAAAGTAAGAACTTGATTGGCTGTTTTGCATTGAACTCTCCTAAAACATTAAGGCTCCGTTTGGGAAGAATGCAAATGTTGGTTAAGTGTATTTATGCACTCTGGTACAGTTTTGCTAGTATTTGGCATTAATGCATTTACATAAAAAAAGATGTAAACATTTGCACTCAAAGTTGATTAATGTTAAAAAAGTTATATTTTAATCTCGGGATTCGTATTTGCAACCATTACAACCAAAAATCGTTTGGCAAGAAAACAAATTTATCAATGCAAAACTAAACCAACTTTGCATTTGTATGGATCGGAATGCACTTTGCATATTTGCATTTACACTCTTTCCAAACGGAACCAAGAAACAAAGTGAAAATTGATTTTCCCTAATTTTTCCCACAAATACTTATACCTCCCCTATTGTTATATTCGATAGAATCACTAAAAAGACACTTTTGTCCTTCAATGTGTTTCAAAATTTTAAAGTGAACCTCCGAAACTACTCCGTCTAAAAAAACTCTTTGATCTTTCGTCTATAAATTGCCCCAAATGAACAAATAGGGAGACATTGTGCAACCCCCCATTTCTAAGTAGGCCAAGCTCCAAGGGAATCAAATCAAATATTAATTATCAACATTTTTCAAAAGAGTCATTTCCCTCTCTAATGGTGTTATCTATTCAAACATGAAGTGTTGAGTTTAGGTTTCATTGTCCTTGAAGGCTGGTCCCTTTAATCTTTCTGCCACTAATTCGTCTCAAACACAATAGTGATGTTACTCAATACAGCACTGCCTCGCGGTATGCAAAAAATGGGAAAAATTTTTTCTGTTTTGAAAAACTAGCACGAGGCGCCTCACACGCACATCCTATCATGTATTGGAAACATCTCTCATCCTTATTAGTTATTATTCACGGGAGATATTCCCAATGCATGGTGGATGTGGCTGTGAGGCGCCCATTTGTGAGGAATAGATCCCGTCACTCTATGTAAATGATATCTAATCACGAGTGTGAGTAAAATACTATTTACAACACAACAAAAAGAAAAATGAAGACCTAAATTAGCTTATATGTCATGGAATTCAAATCAGCCTCCCACAAGATTGACTCCACAGAAAATCCTTGCCGTGTATTGAAAATATATTCTGATAACAATATCAGAAATAATGATATCATCGGGAGATATTCGCAATACACCGTGGCGGGAAAGTGCCGTGGCACGATGTAGGGGCAATCTTGTAAGGTACTGATTTGATGTTTATGTCATGTGGAGAGGCTCCATCACTAACGTAAATTGCATACACGTGGGTTAGAAACCCTAGAAACCTAAATACTTTGGTCCATTTCCATTTGAAGTGGAAATAGGGTGATAGTGGGGCTTCGCCACAGTAGGATAGGATTCTAAGGTTATATAAAACAAATATATAATTGGGATGATTAATTTTCGAAAAAGGGGCCATCTACGGGTGGGTCTTGATCTTCCTTAATTTGACACGTGGCGCCTTAGTAGGGTATCTCGGTCAAAAAATTTGTTTAAAAAGAGTCAAATGGTCAACGGCGTTCCCATCTCAATTTCCACCCACAGGATCAAAGCCACTATCGTAAATATATCAAATTCCCAAGGAAAATATAGACATTTAATAACGCCACGTCAGCAACTCTTGACTTTTTCCTCAATGTATAGATACGCGTTCTCAGTTCTCATTTCTCAGTTCGTAAGAGAGAATGGCATTCTCCTGCTCTTCCGTGGTTCTGATTGTCTTCTCCCTGTTCTTGCTCCAATGCTTACGTGGCAACGCTGCAAAATGCCACGCCGACGATGAAGCCGGGTTACTGAGCTTCAAGTCGGGCATAACAGATGACCCGTCGGGGATGCTCAATTCGTAGGAAGCTGGTACCGATTGCTGTACATGGGGTGGCATAGAATGCCAGGGCGGAAATCGGGTTACCGATATAATACTTTTCGGTGGCGGTGACCCGAAGATTTATTTGACTGGCACGATCTCGCCGGCGCTGTCGAAGGTCAGATACTTACAGACGATTTACTTTAAGGACCTCCAAAACATCATCGGCACGTTTCCGGAACTGGTTTTCAAGCTCCCCAGACTCCAGTTCTTCTATATCGAGAACTGTGATCTTCATGGTCGACTACCGTCGAAAATCGGCCGACTTTCTAGACTCCAAGGTCTGAGTTTCGCGAAGAATGCATTCTCTGGTCCGATACCAAGTTCTATATCCAAACTCGCCCAGTTGACTTATCTCAGCCTCGGCAGTAACTATTTCACCGGCGAGATCCCAGACGGAATCAGGCATCTCAAGAACTTGTCTGTGCTTAACCTTGAACAGAATCTCTTTCATGGGAAAATCCCAGATGCCTTCTCGTCTTTCTTCGATCTTTATTTCCTGAGCCTGTCCAACAACGGACTTTCCGGTGAGATCCCGCCGTCGATATCTGCTCTTGCACCCCGACTTGCGTTTCTACTGCTGGATCGCAACAATCTCAGTGGAAATATCCCAGATTTTCTGGGAAATTTCAAAGCACTGGACACGCTCAACCTTTCTTGGAATGGTTTCTCTGGCATAGTACCGAAGAGCTTCCGCAATCTGACCAAGATCTTCAACCTCGACCTCTCCCACAATGATCTCGTTGACCCTTTTCCGGCAATGGACGTAAGAGGAATAGAGTCACTCGATCTCTCCTACAATCATTTTCATCTGGGCCAAATACCGAAGTGGGTCACTTCGTCTCCGATCATTTACTCGCTCAAGCTCGCAAGGTGTGGGCTCAAGTTCAAGCTAGACGATTGGAAGCCATATGGGACTTATTTCTACGACTACATTGATCTTTCTGACAACGAAATCTCTGGCAGCCCAGTTCGGTTGCTGAACAGCACGGATTACTTGGTCGGCTTTTGGGCTGCAAGGAATCAGTTGAGGTTCAATATGGAGAATCTGAAACTCCCCAAAATGAAAACTCTTAAATACTTGGATTTATCTCGAAATCTGATATATGGTAAGCTACCCAGTAGCATTTCAGGGTTGAAGAAGCTGAACGTCGCTTACAACCATCTATGCGGTAAGATTCCGGCGACGAGGTTCTCTGCCAAGGCGTTTTTAGGGAACGACTGTCTGTGTGATCCTCCACTTCCTGCATGCAAAGTTCAATAATCAGTACTAACTCACAAGTTCTAATCGTCTACTGTTCCACTTGTAATAGCTAGCAGCACTAATGACGATAACGAATTCTCTTCAAGGAATTTCTTACTTTATTAAAAAATTTTCTAGCTACTGACCAAGTGATGAATGCGTTAGCCTCATCCATCTCCTGGATTACTCAGCTTGACTTTCTCACTCTGTCACTCAGTACTCTCTCTCTCTCTCTCTCTCTCTCTCTCTCTCTCTCTCTCTGGAGCTGGAACTGGAAGGAGGGTTGTGAATTGTGATTGAATAAGGGGGACGTCATGTGAGGTTGAATTTTTTTACAGGAGAGAAAGATTTCAAAATTAAAATTAGGGCTGACTTGGGCAAGCCCAACCTAAACCTGGATCAGTCATGTTCAATGGAAGCATTTACATGGGCTGGGTTGGGCTTCGATTTTTAGGCCCCTTCTGGACAGGGGCTTGGAAACTTGGGCGTAAGCTAACTACCCATTGGGAGGGCTTTCACAAGGCGATCTCTGACTTTGCGAGTCGGGCCCCACACAGATAGCCTAGAAGCTATTAAAGCTACATTGGTGAAAAAATTGGGAGGCCCAAATGCACTATTGTTAAGGGCCTGTTTGGGAGGGTTAAGGTGAAGGTTCTGCTAAACTGGTTCTGCTGCTTTGAACCTGGACCAGTTCATGTCCAATGGAAGCATTTGTATGGATTGGACTTCGATTTTTAATTTTTTTAGGTGTTCTCTGGACCTGGGCCTGGAAACTTGGGCATTAGCTAACCTGCCTGTTTTGGAGGGTTTTCACAGAGTGCCTTCTAATTTTATTAGATGAGCCCCACATAGATAGCCCAAACCTTTAGAAACTATGTTTGGTGGAAAACCTGGGAATCCCAAATACACCATCGTTCAGGGTTTGTTTGGGATGGTTAGGTGAAGATTCAACTAAACTAATTCAGCTTATACAGCCATCATATTCATTTAATCGAAATTCCCTCAAATACTGACTAACAATGGATTTGGTTCTCTGGATTTTTCATCAAATATAGCTTATAGGTTAGATTTCGGCTTCAGTCAGGGCAAAGTCTGTTCGAGCAGCCTTTACTGCCTTGTATTGAGAATATCTCTGTACTTATATGCTTTATTTCATGGGGAAATATTCCCAATGCAAGGTTGGGAAAGACTGTTAGAACGGTGTGGGCATAGGTTTTGCCCTGATAGAAGCCAATCTCGGTTGGCTGTCTGCATATAAAATGTCTTATTTATAGTATAATTTAATAAACTGAAATTATATTAATTTGATAATAATTTAATAATTTAATACATTATGTATATTTATTATATATAATTAATGGTATGTTTTTATTATATGTAATGATATTTGGTCGAGCTTGGGCTCATCTCGGGCTTATTTGAGAAAGCCTAAGCCCAAACCCATAGGCTTGAAGTTTTGTTCAATCCCAAAAAAATAATGAGCCAGGATAAATCGGCCCATCATTCTACAATCACACAAAGAGAGTATCACAAAGGGGATTGTGGATGGATCTCGTAGGTGAGTGGTGGTCGATCTCGTGGGTGAATTTAGGAGAGAGGAGTCTTGCAAGTAGGTTGGCTGTAGGGGTGGCAACGAGCTGAGCTTTTCATGAGCTGTTCGAGCTCGATTCGTGAAAAGCTCGGCTTGGCTCGGCTCGGTTTCAATCGAGCTCGAGCCTATTAGAGCTCGGCTCATGAGGCACGCAAGCCGACTCAAATATATATACATATATGTGTATTTGATATATAATATAATATATTACATATATAATAAAATTATAGAAAATAATATATATATAATAAAAATATTATAATTATTAATTATTATAATTCTTAAATTTTTAAATTTAAAATTAAAAATTTTTTATATATAATTTTTATTTTTATAAATTTTTTTTTCTCAAAATCGTACTTGAGCCGAGTCGGGCTCGAGATTATGAACTTTTGACTCGGGTTGAGCTCGAGCTCAAGGTTTTGGCTCGAACTGAGCTTGAGCTCGAGCATTGTAGAATAGTCTCGAGTCGAGCTCGAGCCTGGTACTATTCGGCTTGGCTCAGTTCGAATCCTCCCCTAGTTGGGTGGATCTCGTAAGAGTTAGGATCTCACTTAGGAATGGCAACGGGGCCTGGCGGGGACGGGGAGCCTTTCACCATCCCCGTCCCCGTCCCTGCTAACAGGACAATCTTATCCCCATCCATGCCCCCATGGGGATCCCCACTTCCTGTGATTTTTTATAATGTCAACCATTTTGTTTTTATTTTTTATTTTATTTAAAAAATAAAAATAAAATAATTAAAAATTATAATCATATTAGAAAAGATTCAAACATATTCAAACATATTTTAAAAAACATTAATATATAGACGAATGTATAGATATATACATGTATAAATGTATTCATACATATATACATATATTAGCGGAGATCCCACAGGGTGAGAAGTGCTTTCCTCGTCCCCGCCCCATCCTTGCCAATAGGAATGGAAATTTCTCCATCCCTGTCATCGTGGGGAAAAATCATCCCCATCTCCGCCCCATTAGATACAGATCCCACGAGAATCGAGGAAATAAGAGAAATTGCTATCCCTAATCTTACTCATCCATTGGATCCCGCAAGAGTTAGGGAAGAAAGAAAGGATTCCTGAAATACAATAATATTAATCAACAATATGCACTGGAAGGATTCTAGAAAGAAAGGGGATATAACAAAAGGAATTTGGGTTTCATAGGGAAGGGGGGATATCACAAATGGAGTTTTGTTTGCAAGTGATAGATACATGGGCATTGCCTCTAGCGTGGTTTTAACCAACACTGTTTGGCCCGCTTGAGAGAGAGAGTAGGTTTGATTGCCATCCTTGCAATTTCCCTTTGATCTTGTCAATTAAGAAATTCCAATCAGCAACTTTACTACGGGAGGTGAAGTGAATAGCTGACTCCCAATAGCTGACTCCCAATGCCATCAATTTCCCTAAGTTGTTGTTGAAGAGATTCCACTTTTGTCATTGAGTATTTCCCAAAGATAAGGACATCATTAGCGGGCTTTTCCAGTTTGGCAGTAAAAAGATCTATTTGGGAAAAGCTCCAACCCATAAAAGACGCTAGTAGCCCGAATTTGGGCTTTTTCAAAAAGCTTCAAATGAAGTTTTTACAGTCTTTTAGTGCATCGTCTTCTTCGAACGTGTGGTACGATAAACACGCTTAGAGAAAATGGGTTATCTTTCCACAAAAACTATTTGAATGTGTAAGTGGGACCTACCAATGGTATGTGGGGCCTACCTTGAAAAATGTATGTGGGCCCACATTAGGTATTATGTGGGATCCACCTTGTAAAATGTATGTGGGCCCCATATACATGCCTAGACATGGACCCATATGCATATCAACCAATGACATGTGGGGCCCACCTTGTAAAATGTATGTGAGCCCCACATACATGTCCACAATGGACCCTACATTTATGTCCACTAACAGTATGTGGGGCCCACCTTGCAAAATATATATGGTCCCCACATACATGTCCACACATGGACCCTACATACATGTCCACCTTGCAAAATGTATATGGATTGGATTGGATTGAGCCAATATCTGGTCCATTGATAGGAAATAAGAATATAGGTATCAATGGACCGAGTTTGGATTAGAACTGATCTAAATTAAAAGAAATTTGAGCAAATTGGACAGTCCAAACATTGAATTGAACCGATCCAAAATGGTCTAAAATATTCATTGGATTCGATTGCACCTCACATTGGGCTGGATCGGATTGGACCATATCCAGTCCCATTTACACCCCTACTCCCAGCTTCATTCCTTATTTCTTCATGTTCACTCATCTCACAAATCACCAACGGTTCAATTCATACGCCAACATTTCAATTCATCTCGCATTTTGGGAATTAAATTTGGTTATGGAGGAGGAAGAATCCATTGGTAAAATGGTATGATGCAACGGGAAAGAAAAAAAAGAAGGAAAAGGAGAGAGAGGGAGAGGGAGAACTTATGTGAAAGGAAATGGTAGGAACATTAAAAAAAAGAGAATGAGAGGAAGAGAGAAGAAGAAGATTAATGGGAATATGAAACAATACCCAAGGCTCGGTTTGGGAGGAGTATAAAGACAAATCTGTATAGTACAAATACATACAAAGAACAAGGTTTTGCACTTTACATATTTGCATATGTACTCCTTCCAAACTAAGCTTAAACGGTTTATTGATAGAGGGCTTACTTGGGTTAAGGGTGTAAATGGATCGAATTCGAATTGGATCAGGCAATATCCGGATTTGAATCCGATTAAAAAATTCGATATCTGATTTCGATTCAATATCAGGCAGATATTGAAAATTAATATTCGAATTCGAATCCGATTAAATATTTGAATATTCTATTTGATTAGGTAATATCCGAATTTGAATCCGATTAAAAAATTCGATATCCGATTTCGATTCAATATCAAGCAGATATTGAAAATTAATATTTGAATTCGAATCCAATTAGATATTTGAATATTCTATTTGATTCGATTTCATCTAATTAATTATTTTAGGTAATTAATAAAACATAAAATAAACATTTTATTTATATAAAGTATATAAATTATTTATATAATTTAATTATTATATATAAATTATATAAAACATTTAAAAATTTTATATATTATATATAAGAATTAAATAATCTATTGAATTTGGATATTATCAAATCGAATCAGGTCATATCTAAATTCGAATCCGATTAACTATTCAATATGAATAAGATATCCAAATTCGACCTATTAGATATTTGAATTATGTGAATAAGAACTATCTTGTACTTTCATTAGTGGGTTTAAATGACTCTTAAGTACCTAACATGACCCACTTTGCAATCCTAAGGACCTATTCGTTTTTTGGATTTTGAGTGGAGGGAAAGTCAGTCAATGAGATTTTGGTTCTTATTGACCAAGATACCCATGTTATTTTTTCATATTTATGTGGGATCTATAGAAAATTCATTTTCCCTAGATATCATTCTCCCAAGTGAGTAAATAACTTCTTTACTTTATGAGAAAGTTGCCAACACTTTGATGGGACAAAATTGCCCTTTGTAATAATGACATTTGATAGTTAAAATGGCCATTATCTTATTTACCTTAGAAAAAAAATTAATAAATATACTTTCTCGGATAATTTATTTCTTAGAAAACACTTACTCGGATAAATATTTTTCAGAAAGTATTTACCCTGATAAATAACTTCTCGAAAAATGAATGAGGCCTAAACCTAACCCTAACCCAGCCCACAAATTCCATGCAAGCAATTACCCAGATAAGTAGCTTCCAAAAAAAAGACAAATGAATGGAGTATAAACCAAACCCAGCCCATGGATTCCATGAAAGCACCGCCCTCATAAATAAACTGTTGGGCGTCACTTTCCATGTTCAAACTTGAACGAGTCCATAGATGTTCACATACATAAATTATTAGCAATCTTAGCTTTTCATTATACACATCTCTCTCTATATATATGTATATATGTTTATGGTTTAAGTATATGGCGTATGTCATTTCATTTCTGAAATGAAATAGCCCAGTTCTAAAGCCTATCATATAAAGTAGCAAATATTCTTGCCTGTTAATTATCATTAGCACACCGACACTTCCTTTGGGAGAAATGAGATATAAAAGCTAACTTCTCTGGTCATTTCTTCGATTCAAAGAACACAAATTGAAGTGTGGGATAAGAGCTTCTCCATATCTCATCTTCTGTAAATCCATGGAAGCACAACCACCGTATTTTCAATGTGCATGATTTTTTGTTTTCAGGGGATCCCGTCTCCTTTAACCTGTTACCTCCATTTTGATGGGTTAGAAAGCTTCTTAATTAGAATCAGCCATTTCTTTTTCTTTAAAGCTTCAATTAGACCTCTGCAAGAAAAGATAGCCATTAATTTCCTTTTCATTTTTATGGTTAATGTTCTTCATTTTCTATTTTCTAAGCTTTAATGTTCTTACTCATCACATGCGTAATGGGATACCTGTTAAGAGCTGAATTCAAATCCAGAACAGGTCAAAGACTGAATGCAACTACATTGAGGGCCGTGATTCACAGTTCTAGTTTAGGGCTAATCCAATGGGGTAGCTGATTTTTAAGTCCTAGTGAGGAATGGGAATGGCAGCGGCCGGGGAAGGGTCAGGGTGGGTAAATGGATGAACTGGGTTGGGTGAGGGTTGATTATCAACCCACCCATATTGATCCATTGAATAAAATACATAACTTGCTAAAAATTCAAAATAATTACATATTTTAATCAAGAAATCGTAGAAAAACAAAAAAAAAGAATTGACAAAAAACTAGAAATTGCATAAAACACATAAAAATATCAAAATTTTCAGAAAAGAATATTTTTCAACCAAAAATAAGAAATTACAGCCAAAGGATCGGAGCAGATTTCCTTTTTTTTTTTTTTTTAAAAGAAGAAAAAACTAATCTGAGGTTCGGATTCTTTAGGACAATCCAAACTAAGTTTCCCAGTGATGGTTGATAATGATAGTAACATCAAATACTGTAAAAAAATAAGATAGAAAAAAAAAAACAGAGTAGAACTTGGTTGAACGAGAGAAAGGTTTTTTAGTATTCTGATTTTTCTCTCTTCTGTATCGAACCAGTACAGAGGTCTATTTATACTAGATGAAGTCGGTTGAAGGTGAACCGACTTACATTGGACTTGGGCTGACAATAATTACCTTGGGAGAAGAATCGAAGACCTTGGGAATTAACTAGATTTGGAAGATGCAACGAGTTACATTGGAATGAAACAAAAACATTGAAAATAGATTATCTTTACTGATCTTCGAGAGAGTTCATTTAACGACTTCTGAAAATGTGTACCAATATTTAATACTCCTCCTTGGTGCACATTTCAGCAACTCCAATCATGTCTCGTAACAATTCGAACTTGCCTTTTGGTAGAGCCTTTGTGAATATGTCAGCTAACTGTTCTTCAGTTTTGCAATGTTTGAGCTCTATTTCTTTGTTTCCTTCTGCTTCTCTGATAAAGTGATACTTGATGCCAATATGTTTAGTTCTACTGTGAAATATGGGATTCTTTGCCATTGCAATAGCAGATTTTCTATCGCAGTAGATTTCAATAGCACCATCTTGTGGTTCTCCCATGTCATCAAATATTCTTTTGAGCCATATAGCTTGGCTTATTGTTATTGCTGCTGCAATATATTCTGCTTCAACTGATGATTGGGCAACAGTTGCTTGCTTCTTTGAAGTCCAAGAAAATATCCCTGATCCAAGTGTGAAAGCATAACTAGATGTGCTTTTCATGTCATCAATCGAACCTGCCCAGTCACTGTCGGTGTAGCCAATGAGCTTATAGTCATGTGTGACTCTGTACCAAATTCCATAGCTCTTTGTACCTTGCAAATACCTTAGTATTCTTTTAGCTGCTCCATGGTGGACTTGACTTGGATTCTGCGTGAATCTTGATAGTAGACTAACTACATACATGATGTCTGGTCTTGTAGCAGTTAAATAGAGAAGACTTCCAATCATACTTCGAAATTGTGATTCATTTGCCTTAGGTGAGCCATCTTCCTTTTTGTATGCTTTAGTGTTGTCTAATGGAGTGGAGACTGTTTTGCACCCCTCCATTTTGAATTTCTTCAAAAGAGTTTCTGTATACTTCTTTTGTGAGATGAATGTCCCTTCTTCTTCTTGAGATATTTCAATTCCAAGAAAGTAGTGCATTAGGCCTAAATCAGTCATCTCAAAAGTCTTCATCATGTCTTCTTTAAACTTCTTGACCATCTTCTCATTATTTCCAGTATAAATGATATCATCAACATATAAAGAAACAATGAGAGTGTCATTTGTACCTTGAGTCTTGATGTAGAGTGTTAGCTCACTATAGCTCCTCCTGAATCCTTGCTCCAAGAAGTAATTGTCGATTCTGCTGTACCAAGCTCGTGGAGCTTGTTTTAAGCCATATAATGCCTTCTTTAATCTGAGAACTTTGTCTTCTTGTCCTTGCACCACGAACCCTTGAGGTTGTTCCACATAGATTTCCTCCTTAAGATAGCCATTGAGGAATGCAGATTTCACATCAAGTTGAAAAGTTTTCCATTTCTTCTGTGTAGCAAGTGCTATCAATGCCCTGATTGTGTCAAGGTGAGCAATTGGAGCAAATGTCTCATTGTAGTCGATACCGTCTTGTTGTGAGTATCCTTTGACAACTAGCCTTGCTTTAAGCTTCTAGATTGAGCCATCTGAGTTAAGCTTTGTCTTGTAGACCCACTTAACTCCAATAGTGTCTTTGTCTTGTGGACGATCCACAAGTTCCCAAGTTCTCATTTTTTATAATCATTTTTATCTCTTCATTCATAACTTTTCTCCATTTTTCTTCCTTAAAAGCTTCTCCAAAGCTTTCTGGTTCTATGATCATCAAGTTGCATGTCTCATATATTTCTGTTAAGGATTTAGTGCGCCTTGGTGGTGAGTCCAGAGTAGACTGTGAAGCTTGTTCCGGTTCTGATTGTGTTGGCGAACTGATTTGATCACGATCTTCTTCAATTCTTTGACTTGGTAATAGAGGCAAGTTGATAGTCTTTCTTTCAACTTTTTTGTCTCCCAATTGTATGCAGCATCTTTGTCAAAGCTTATGTCTCGACTAATTATGAGTTTTTCTTTCCTTAAGCTATAGACTCGATAGCCTTTTGATTGAGTGCTATAGCCTAAGAAAATTCCTTTCTCAGTCTTCTCATCCAGTTTGCCTCTTTTCTCTTGTGGGACATGTGTGTAGCATATGCATCCGAAAACTCTGAGATGCTTTGCTGATGGTTTTTGCCTACTCCAAGCTTCAATTGGTGTCCTATCTTGCACAACTTTAGTAGGACATCTGTTGAGCAGATAGACAGCAGTGCTTACTGCCTCTGCCCAGAAAATTTTGGGAAGACCTTTTTCCATGAGCATGGCTCTTGCAGTCTCCATAACAGTTTTGTTTTTTCTTTCGGTCACTCCATTCTGTTCTAGAATGTACCCGATTGTAAGTTGATGCTCCATGCCTTCATCTTCACAGAACTTGTTGAATTCATTAGAGGTATATTCTTTGCCTCTATCACTTCTTATGGTCTTGATGTTGTGACCACTTTGTTTCTCAACACGGGCTTTGAATTTTTTTAAAATATCGAAAACCTACGATTTTTCTCGCAAGAAATAAACCCATGTCATTCTAGTATAATCGTCAATGAAGAGAATGAAATACCTGTTTTGATTATTTGATGGAGTACGCATTGGACCACAAACATCTGTATGAATTAACTCCAATGGTGCTTTGGCTCTCTAAGCTTTGCCGGATGGGAAGGGTTGTCGATGTTGTTTTCCGAGCATACACCCTTCACAGACATTGTTGAACTCCTTGATGGCTGGTAGGTCACGCATCATGTTTTTCTGCTGAAGAATCCTTAATCCATGAAAATTATAGTGTCCGAATCTTCTATGCCATAGCCACGACTCGTCCACTTGTGCTTGCATTGCGATATAACTTGCATCTTTCCATTGAATGGGAAAGCACCTGTTTTCTGTCATTTTTGTTTTTGCAATTTCAATGGATTTGTCTTGCTTATCATAGATTGTGCAAGAGTTTCCCTCAAAACGTAGAGAGTAGCCTCTTTTTATCATTTGGCCCACACTAAGTAGATTTTGATCAATGTTAGGGACCAAAAGTACATCATTTATGTATTTCTTGCCTTGTTTGGTGTCAACAACAATGGTGCCTTTGCCTGTTGCTTCCATGAAGTCGCCATTACCAATTTTGACTTTTGTCTTGATTTTATCAAGGCTATGGAAGATGCTTTCATTTTTAGTCATGTGATTACTACACCCACTGTCAAGATACCAAATATCCTTTTTTTCTTCTATTGCAGAATGACAAGCATAAAAGAAATTATTTTCCTCATCTTTCTTTTCTGAAAAATTAGCTTGATGGGTTTTATTGAATCTACAAACTTTTTCAACATGGCCAAATTTTTTACAGTTTTGGCACTGTGGTTTTCCTTTAAACCAACAATCTTTCTCCAAGTGATTTCTCTTCTTGCAAATACCACATGAAGAAAACTTGTCATTATTTTCTTTTGATTTTCCTTGTGACTTTCTTCCATCAACTTTTGGTTTATGGGACCGCAAATTAACTTTAGACTGAAAGGCAGATTCAACCGAATTTTCATTCTGCCTGTCATGCCTATTTTCATATGTCTCGAGAGAGCCCATCAATTCTATTGGTGATAGTGTTTCTAGATCCTTTGTTTCTTCTATCACCGAAATTATTTGATCATATCTCTCTGTGCAAGAGATTAGAATTTTTTTTTACTATTTTCTTGTCAGAAATAGTCTCCCCATAGGCTCTCATTTGATTTATTATTCCTTTTATTCTAGAATAGTAATCTTTTGCAGTCTCATTATCCTTCATTTTAAGATTTTCAAAATCCCTTCTAAACTTCTGCAATTTAACAGTGCGTACCTTGACAGATCCTTGGAACTCCTCTTGTAGTGTATCCCATGCTTCTTTTGCAGTTGATGCGCCCATGATTCGAGGAAATATCTCATCAGCCATTGCTTGCTGTAAGCAGAATAGTGCTTGACAATCCTTTTGTGGATTTTCTTCATAGATCTTCTTTTGACTTGCTGAAAGAGTAGAGGTGTCTTCAGCAATGCAGAATCCTTCCTCAACGATTCTCCATAAACTTTGTGACTGAAAATAGGTCTTCATTTTGATAGACCAGAAGTCATAGTTTTCTCCATTGAAGATTGGAAAAGAAAGGGTGGAACGATTGGCTTCTACACACATTGTTTAGAAGAACTCACGCCCAAGAGATTTGATCGAACGTGCTCTAATACCACTGATGGTTGATAATGATAGTAACAACAAATACTGTAAAAAAATAAGATAGAAAAAAAAAATAGAGTAGAACTTGGTTGAACGAGAGAAAGGTTTTTTAGTATTCTGATTTTTCTCTCTTCTGTATCGAACCAGTACAAAGGTCTATTTATACTAGATGAAGTCGGTTGAAGGTGAACCGACTTACATTGGACTTGGGCTGACATTAATTACCTTGGGAGAAGAATCGACAGACCTTGAGAATTAACTAGATTTGGAAGATGCAATGAGTTACATTGGAATGAAACAAAAACATTGAAAATAGATTATCTTTATTGATCTTCAAGAGAGTTCATTTAACGACTTCTGAAAATGTGTACCAACATTTAATACCCAGAAAAATCTAGTTTGAATTTTCCCTGTAATGTGACATGAAATACCCAAAGAAAAACCTAGTTTGAATTTTCCCTGTAATGTGACATGAAATACCCAAAGAAAAACCTAGTTTGAATTTTCCCTGTAGTGTGACATGAAATACCCAAAGAAAAACCTAATCTAAGGTTTGGATTCTCTAGGACGATCCTCAGTGCTTGAAGGGCTTCGGCTCCTTCGCTCTCTCCAATTGTATGAACAATGAACAAATTCCTAGAAAGATCACTCACAACAGTTGTACAACATCATTTCATCAACTTCGAGTGAGGAGAGATGGAGCAAATCAGATGCCATCGGCGTTATCTACGTGTATATACTAGAGAGAAATCAATTACCGACAACATTTCTCCACTTCCGACGATCAGCAAACCAGTGGTTTTCTTGATGGAGAATCGCCGAATGTTGGGACAATGAATGATTCTCAGCAATCAACGATGGGCCTGATTTAAATAAAGTACTGAGATTTGGTGGTTTCTGGGTGGTGGACGGTCATCTTGCTCTCACTGCGCGAGGTGGCATCGTTCGACTAGGTATATGTTTGGCATCGATGCTGAGATACAGCACGCTGCTGTTGATGTGTGGGTTGGCAGAAAAAAGAGTGTCTTTTGTTTTTTGAAACGTTGATGTTAGGTAAGACGTTTCCGAGAGAAACAACGATACTTTCTGTTTGGTACTAGTGTGTCTGTTTTCAGCACTGGTACTCATTTAGGAAGTTCGCGTCGCTGCCACATTAGGTTTTCCTCGGCAATAAAACGAGCTTCAATATGAAAAAACGTCAAATTCGGCATTGCTTCAAACCACGCCTTCTCGATTTCTAAGGCATGGCTTGGAGCACCGTTTTTTATGGGAAAACGGTTTCAAATAAACAAACGTTTCTTAGAACATCATTTTTTCGACATGGTGCTGATGTGTCGTCGTTTTCTGGAGCAATGACATAGATGACAAACAGATGCTGAAGTATTGCAGAACGAAGCTCTTGGGAGATTCAAATTTCGAGCAATAGATTCGAAGTCTTTTCCCAATTTCCCCTAAACCTTGACATGACCATATGATATCCTTGACCCAACCCACCCTGACCCTCTTTCCTTGACCCTAATGGGTTGCTTGACCCACATTAACCCACATGAGAGATGAGTGGGTATGGTTGGGTTTGGAAGTGGGTGGGTGGGCCAGATCAGATGGATTGGGTAAAAAATTGCCAGCTTTAAGTAGGGTGAGCACCCTACAAAATCCCTATCACTGCCATTGCCGATGGGGACAATGTTATCCCCATCCATGTTCCATGGGGACCATTCCACATGATTTTTCTTTATGATGTCAATGCAACTATAGGCTTTTCATCCAAAGCTTACAAATCAATAAATGGAAAATTAATAAAAAATATTTTTCACTTTTGAATTATTTTATTTTTATTAATTTAAATATTAACTAGTGAATGGCACTATACTAAATTCATTAATGATAAATTTATATTATGGAATCAATAATGTTAAATTTATATTTATTAATATTTTAAATAATTATTAAAATTTCAAAAAACATTTATTTTAAAAAATAGCTTTTCAATAATTATTAGAATATGGACTGAAAATGGTTGTGGATAACCACTTTTGCATTTTTTTAGGAATGGATTGAAAATGGTGGTAGTAGGTTGTAGGCTTTAGGAGCAACTTCTAAATACCATGTGTCTAGCTTTCCAAAAAAATGAGAAGCCCATGTGTCTGAATGTGGGGAGCTGTAGCCTGGTAGTGGGTTGTGGAGTTTACTAGGATTTTTTCAGAAAATGCCATGTTTCTAGTTTTCTAGAAAAATGAGAGGGCCATGTGTTTGAATGATGGGAAGCTATAGCTTGGTAGTGGGTTGTGGGCTTTACTAGGAATTTTTTAGAAATTGCCACTAGACTTGTTTATGGGCCGGGCCCGGCCGGGCTTTCACTCTGTATTAACAGATTTTTCTAAGGCCCGAGCTCAAGCCCGGCCCGACCATCGGGCCTACAACTTGGGCCCGAGCCCAACCCTCATAAAAAGCCCAAAGCCCAGGCCTGGGCCCTAGCCCGAAATTTAGCCCATGTTGTTACTACTACTGAAGTGGCTGAATAGAGAGAAAGAAATTATAAAGAAAAAATAAAAAATGTATATATTAAATTATAAATATATATTTCAATAAATACTATATTATTTATATATTTTATATAATATATAAAATACATATTATGTATTTTATAAAATATATAATGTTGAGTCGGGCCGGGCCGGGCTCGAGCCGAGCTTTTTTGACAAATCTCGAGCCCGGCCTGTAACACAGTTGGGCTTATTGTGTTAGGCCCGAGGTCAGGCATGCGGGCCTAATTACATGACCAAGCCCGATTGGGGTGCGAGCCAGGCCATCGGGCCCATGAACAGGTCTAATTGCCCCGTCTAGCTTCCAATTGAGGTATTTGAGATTTTAGACTAATGAAGTCATTATCTTCTACCTTTATATCGAAAATAAAAAGTACATAAGCTATTAATGGGAATAAAGTGGGTGATAAACCTTTATTGGGAGTTCACATCAGCGCCCCATAATGCCCCACAGCACATCTCGACCTTGTATTGTAAACATCTCCGGATGATGTGCATTGTGGGGCATCCCTTGTGGGGCGCTGATGTGAATTACTTTATTGGGTCTTGATGATCTATGCACGGATCCAAAGGCATATTTGATTGCAAGTTATCTTTGTATTTGCGACCCAATTTTTTTTTTCCTTCATATAGTTATAAAGCCTTGACCTAAACTAGTGTCCTCCCCTTCACAATCGTCTAGTCTTTCACTAATTTTTGAATCCATGTCTTGAGTGTCCATTTTATTATCTTTGATTTTAGTCCTTGCAGAAACATGTTAGACATTTTCACTTGATGATTATTAGTGGCCTTCTAATGAAGTGACTTTGAATCATAACACTAAATCATCTCAATTCATTAACATCTAATCTTTTTTCCTTTGAATGAAGTTCATCCATTTCAACATTTGAATAAACTAGATTGTATTCTCCTCGTCAACTTGATTGGATCTTCCAAAATTGATATCAACTACCTTGAGCCAATCCTCTTCCCTATTACGACCACCGGTATGTCCCCTAACACAACATCCCCTTTTTTAGGGCTTTTATACACAAAACTCACTGGGGTCTGGGGCTCAAAATCACCCTCCATAAAATTTCTTGGTAATCAAATTCATTTTTTTTTTCTACTTTTTACAATCTGGTTGTGTTTGCTTTATTATACAACAGATTGCAACAATGGAGCATATCACAGCATTGAGCATCGGGCAACAGTAAACTGAGTGAAAGAGAGGCTCTCGATTGCAACATTCCACGGCCCAAAACTTGAAGGAGAAATAGGTCCTGCATCAAGCCTGATCAGCCCAAGTGTGGCAGCATTGTTTGGCAGAATTGGGGTCAAGGAATTCTACAAACGGTTCTTAGTTCGAGCACTCCATGGAAAATCAAACATTGAGCTCATGAGAATTCAAAATGGCAAAGGCAACGATATTTGAGTTTTCTGCATATTTGGATACATGATATATGTACTGTGCTCAATAGCAAACTTCTTGATGTTAATATGTCTTTTAACTTTGAGGAGTACTGTCTTCTCTAGGAGGGTCGTTAAGCTTTGAGACATTTTAAAATCAGAAACCCAAGAGCCATCAATTTAAGTTGAAATTTGGTTTATGGATTTCCAAGCGTTTCATCCTTCATAATGGAAGAAAAGAAATTAAAGAGGGTTTGTCTTCTTCAATAATTCCAGAAAATGTAGATGATGGAGACACATTTTTGTATCCTTCATAATGAAAGCAAAGAAATTAAAGAGGGTTTATATAATTCCAGAAAATGTAGATGATGGAGACACATTTTTGTATCCTTCATAATGAAAGAAAAGAAATTAAAGAGGGTTTTTCTTCTTCAATAATTCCAGAAAATGTAGATGATGGAGACACATTTTTGTATCCTTCATAATGAAAGAAAAGAAATTAAAGAGGGTTTATCTTCTTCAATAATTCCAGAAAATGTAGATGATGGAGACACATTTTTGTTTACATGCTAGGCCTCAAAATTATTGAGGGAGCAGTCCAGATACAATGTTTTTATTTTCCAACAGGGTTCAGAATAAACAAAAACTAAAAAGGAAAAAGAAAAAATCATTATAAGTGATGACTAATCAGATGTATTAGTCGATCGTAACACACCCAACAGGAAAAAGGAGATTTAATCTAGCTTCTCTTAACCTCTCGTTTTATCAATTCAAAAGATTAGAACTGTGGGAAGAGCTTCACCCATTCTACCTGATTTCTGCAAATCCATGGAAGCACAACCACCGGTGCTTGGAAGCTCCCTCCGGGTCCCTAGTGTCCAGGAATTGGCCAAAGAGCCTATGATCACAGTCCCATCCCGATACATCCGTTCAGGCCAATACCCTCCAATCATCCCTATTTCCAATTCTTCATCAGTTCCCACTGTCCCGGTAATCAACATGCACAACTTAATTTTTGGTGAATCCATGGACTCGGAATTGGCCAAATTAGATACTGCTTGCAGAGATTGGGGTTTCTTCCAGGTTATCTGCCACTATATATTACCTTTCCATAAATTAATTTCATTATAGATGCATATATATCATACTTAGAAGCTTGTTTGGAATCAGCCGTTTCCTTTTCTTTGTTCCTCAAGTAGAAGTCATATTCAAGCAAAAACTTTGCCAACATAGCATCCTATCGTATATTGGGAATATTTTTTGTACATGTATGTTAAATTTATAAGGGCAGTTAGTATTCCCAACGTGCAGCAGAGCCTGTGCAAGTTTTTGCTGGCAGGGAATGGTGAGACCTACTGGCCAAGTTTGGATTTTCTACCCAGATATATCTCCCCATGAATGATAACATACAAATATGAGAGGTATTCCTAATTGTGGTTGTAGTGTCTTGTGGATAGGTGTTGATAATTGTGGGAAGAAGATTCAGATGAGAGAGAGAGAGAGAGAGAGAGAGAGAGAGAGAGAGAGAGAGAGAATTAAGCAAATTCAGAGTTTTTCTTCTCTAAAAGAAAAAAGAAGATAAAAATGAATTTTGCTTGATCCTTTTTGCTTTTTGCTTTAATGTTTGACAATCAAAGTTGTGTTTGGATAAACTTGAGGATTTGTGTTTTCAAAACCCTAAAGCACAATGCACTTTAGGGTTTAAAATTGCTTTGAATTCTTTCCCCATCCTGAGCTTATTCGAGCATAGCCATTGTAAACCCTTTATTTCTATGGTTATGAACTGCTACCATTTGATGTATCTTTGATGATCAATTTAGTTTAGTTACTCATTCGTTAAAAGGATTCAATAAAGCACATTGATTTAAGCTGTTCATAAGTAGTCCAAAATCCAGATATTAAGTTGGACGACCATGATGGTCCATCTAACTAATTTGTTGACACCTAACACATATAGATTTGCATTCATGATCATACAGTTTATTGCTTCAATGGGTCTCTCTTTTGTGGGTCACTTGTGATCACCTATAGTTGAACACCTTTGGTTGGGTTCAGGTTGAGCAAAACCCATATCAAGTCTGACAAAAAATGGCTCATGATCACACAGCATTTTTAAATTTGGAGAGAACTTTTGCTGTGCACATTTGACAGCCTGGGCTGAACAGGGCTTTTATCGTATGGCGCATTAGTTCAACTATACTGTTACAAGCAGGGGTGGCAACGAACCGGGCTTTTCAGAGCTATTCAAGTTCGGCTTGGGTTAGTTTCAACCGAGCTTCGAACCAAGTTCAAGCCCAATTCATAGGCTCGATTAGGAAATGAGCCGAGTTCGAGCCTAATAAAATTTGGCTTGTGAGGTTCGTGAGCCGGCTTGAATATATATATATATATATATGTGTGTGTGTGTGTGTATAAAATAAGATTATAGAAAATAATATATATAATAAAAATATTATCATTCTTAAATTTTTAAATATAAAAAAATATATTTTACATATAATTTTTTATTTTTATAAAACATTTTTCTCAAAATTAAACTCGAGCTTGATCCTTATAAAACAGTTTCAAGCCAATCTCAAACCTTGTACTATTCAGCTCAGCCCAGCTCGAATCTACCCCTAATTACAACTCGAATCTACCCCTAATTACAAGGAGTGTATTAACTAACTGGGTCATGTGGAAGAGCCATCTACACAGCCCGGTCTATTGAAATTAGACAGCCAATATTGTTCCCTTAATCTGACTTCCTAAATGGTGTGTTGTAGTTATAATGGAGGGATAGCTGAGGATCTATCAAGTGTTGTGAGCTAAACAGCCCATGCCTCTATTATATTAACTGAGCACAAATTCATCATCATGGGCCCTAAGAATTTCCCCTCTCAATTACAAAAAAATAAAGGTTCAAAATATCGATGCATTCCGCTAGGGTGAAAAGGATGTAATTTATACAATACCTTGAAAGGGATGTAATTTAAAAGAAGCATAAAAAAACAAACCTCTATATACCCTGCCAAAATGATGCATAAAGGCTCCGGTCATATGGACTTGATATGTTTAGTACCGTGGCCGTTTTCAAAAAACGGTGTCACATTGGATTCATATAGGTGTTTCAATAAATGTTCATATATTTCATTGTTTGGTTCAGGCGTTTATTGAAAAAATGGGCATGCCTTGTAAGTTGGGACCCCATCGATGCATGAAACGTTAAATTTGGCGTTTCATGCATCGATGAACCGTTTCCCCCAATGGTTGACTGATTGGCGATTGGTGTTTACTTGTGAGCATATACATGAAAAACGATGATGAAAATCACCTTACCAAACAGCATAGTGTTGCTCACTACATACGTGGCAGAAACACTCCCAAACAAAATTAAAGCATTTTTTTTTTTTTTGTGAAAACAGGTCTTGGAAGCATGGGCATTTTTCCTTGAAAATCGGTCCTAATAAATGCCTACGCTTTCGAACACCATCTTATATTTGATAAATGGGAATTTTATTTTCTTTTGCCTGTTTTGGCAACATTACATTTATGCATTGACAAATGACATACCAATGCATATTTACATTGATAATAAGATATAAAAGCACATCAATAAAAAAGAAGTAAACTTGCATGCAAGTGGGCTTTTGATAAAAAACATGTTTTATTGAAATTCATGTTTGCATCCATTATAGCTACAAGTCTGTTTACTACAAATGTAAATTTGTTAGTGCAAAACTACCCAACTTTGCAATTTATATGAACCGTTTTACATTCTAAATATTCATTTATCCGCATCATTTCCAAACACATCCTTAAAAACTTGATCTTTAATAAACATAATGTATAATTTAAAACTTATGTTATCTTTATTGATTAAATTGGATAACTTAATATGTAGATTATCATTATATGGTTAAAAACTCATAAATTAAATTTAAATTTTGCAAATATTACCTTTTACAATACTTATTTTACACATTCAAATATTAAAATGGAAACAACCAATCAAATCACTTATGTAACTCATTGGTCAAGTGAAACACCATGGCCTTTGTAACCATGAACGCTTGGGTTCAAATATTCACATCCCAGAAGTATTTTAGGGTTTATTTCAAGGCAAGTTCCAAAGGCCAGTTTATTGGGTTGGTTCAGGTAGGATAAACCCCTAGACCTTGGAACCAGGCTGAGTAGAGGTCAGTTTCAAGAATTTGGAGCCAGACCCTACCCTATAACAGGTTGGGTAAGTTCGGTTCAGGGCCGGTTTGAGGTCAGTTCCAAGAATTTAAAGCCAGGCACTACCCTATAATAGATTGGGTAAGGTCGATTCAAGGCCGATTTGAGGTCAGTTCCATTCAATTCTGGATAGAACGTACCCATTTGCTCACCCCTAGTTTCTATCACAATAAAAGCACATCAAGAACATCACCCATACTTGTATATCGTTATTTAGGGGAGATGTTCCTAATACATGGTGGAATGTGTCTGTTAGATTGGTGTGAAGAGCAAATCCCAATTCCAAAGAACCACTAAAAAGATCAACGAGAGAGAGAGAGAGAGAGAGGAGGGTGAGCAACTCTTGAGGCCCAACGGCCCAGCTTCATATGATCACTCTCTCTAACCCACCCAAAACTATTTTTAGTTCAACTACAATGCACTAACCATGAAATGTCTACATGCAGTTGGTAAACCATGGAGTAAGCTCTTAAGTGGTGGAGAACTTAAAGTTACAAATCCAAGAATTCTTTAATCTTCCCATGGAAGAGAAGAAGAAACTTTGGCAGAAACCAGGAGAAGTTGAGGGATTTGGGCACATCTTTGTGTTATCAGAGAACCAGAAACTCGATTGGGCAGACTTGTTTTACATTGTGACCCTTCCTACCCATCTGAGGAAGGCTCACCTATTTCCTAATCTCCCTCTTCCTTTCATGTAATCTCTCTCTCTCTCAATTTCCAATAATTTCTAATTTGTTCAATTGATTTTGTTTGCTTCCAACATGAAGGGACACCTTGGATGCTTATGTTAGACAGTTTTGTATGCCCTTAGCTTCAATCTGATTTGATGTACTTTTGTTATTTAGTGGAAATAAATAAAATGCATGTTTGATTCATGTTGTTTGGTTTAATTCTGTGTAAAACCCTAAAACTGGACATTTATAGAGACTCATGTTAGTTTTAAATGTTCACAGCCGTTGGATAAGTCTGGGGAGATTTATCCTGCCAAGGCTGATACTGGTGTGCCACCAAGTGTTGGGATGGCCTGTCTCAGCCATCAGGGTAAGACCCGAGGCACATGTAGTATGGGATTACTTGAATCCTTGAACCGGACCAGATTTCCAGTATTGCCCTGGACCTTGGAGATAGATGGGCAAAACTGGAAAGTTACACCTGACCCCTAGACTCGATTATGACATTTCACTAGGTGTTGGATCAGGCTGCCTTTGATATGCCAATCAGTGAGATCCTTAGCGGGGATCAAAACCTGGGTATGTTGGGGCAGTTTGAGAATTCATCTGAGTGGGTGATCATAGTGACAGAATCAGCCACTTTGTCGGACAAAGGGTAATGATCGGGAATGCACTCTCTCTGATGGAAACCAAACTGCCGGTAGTTGATTTCAATCGTTGAAATTTTGTTTTGCAAAATTAATATATTTATATATATATATATATATGTTCGGTTTCGAATTGTTTGCAAATGGTTTTAATTCCCGGGATCCATGTGAGAGGAGAGTGCGGCACTGTTCCTTGCAGCCGAGGGAGAGGTCCTCTCTTGTCGGGCAGTGCATGATCATTAAGGGCTGAGAGGTTAAGTGTAAGACCATTGAGGAAAATACCTGATGGGCTAATCTTGCACCTGCCCACAGTCCCTGGGTTTTTATAAGATGGCTTGGCCCAGGGACCACTTAATGTAAGTGTTGGGCCCATAGGGTCCATATGATGGACTCAAGGGGTTCATTGAGTTTTTCAGTGAATTCGGCTGGGCCTTGTATTAAAGGCTGGGCCGAACCCATGTGGCTGGTGTGTAGATCAATGCTTGGGTCCCACGCCATACAAAGAAGCCCAACTGGGCAGTAGATTGGAAAGTAATTAGACACTGAACACTTAATGGGCCAAAAGCCCATTTCGAGGTGGGCTGATATGATCACCCATCCTTGGGGCGAATTTGAGATTAAAGTTAGTAAAAGGATTGGGCCTTTAGCCTTATCCACTCTTAGAGACCAAATTCAAATTAGATTTGAATCTGGTAACCTCCTGATAAGATCAGGAGTAAGCTAACTCTATCTGCAAAAGGGATTAAGATTATCCCCTATACAAATACTGATTTGGATTGGGATAACTCCTAAAAAGGAGGTTTCTTAATCAAGAAGAAAGGAGGAGATTTCGAACCACCTTGAAGAGGTATAGGATACCTCCTGCGAATTTAGATCTGATCTGATTCATACTCTCCAGAAAAACAGAAAACAGTTCAGCCTTTTTTTTTGGAAATCTCCTCCTGCCGCCGCCATCTGCCATTGCAAGATTAGATCTTTGCAGAGAAGAAAGTCAAGAAATCTGTTCTTGACATCAGTCTTGCAAGAAAGACTGAGAAGGATTCAGTGTTTAATACTTCCAGAGGATTCTTGTGAAGGATCCAGTGTGTAGGACGCACCCTGTTGGTTCTGTTCCATTCACAGCTGTGTCATCTTCAGCAGGAACGGATCTTGGAGCATTTTTTGGGCGTGAACACCAACTTTGGGAGATACTGCTTCTCCGGATCAGGTATATTCCTCCCATTTATCTTTTGGTACAGATCTGGTTTGATTATGGTTTAAGTAGGATCCTTGAATATTGTATTCTAAATTTAGGGAATATGATTCCCAGTTGAGAGAAGGTAGGAAATATTTGAAATTCGCCCACCCATTCCGCAACCTTTATGGCGTCCATTAGATGGATCCTACCCTTCTTTCAGCTTACTCTATAGAGATGAACAAACTCGCAATGAGTATCTTATTGCAAATGGCAAAAGCTTTGAAGATAAAGGATACGGAGATGACCGATTTCTTTGATGATGGATTGCAAAGTATGAGGATCAACTACTATCCTCCATGTCCTCAACCAGAGCTAGTGATCGGTCTTACACCCCACTCAGATCCTGGGGGCCTGACCATTCTCCTTCAAGTAAATGAAACGGAAGGCCTCCAGATCAAGAAACAGGGGACATGGATTCCAATTAAACCACTTCCAAATGCTTTCATAATCAACATTGGGGACTCTTTGGAGGTAACAATGCAACTAGAAACAAGCTAAACATAATCAAGAGCCAAAAACCTGAAGACTATCAATGGATAAACCATGAGGCTGGCCTATTCCTCATATTCTTTTATCCAATCTGGATCTCCTATACTTAGACCTTACATTGTGGTATACACTGGCAACAAAAAATTCATCAAAATCTGGTTATCATTGCTTTGCGTGTATGGCTTGGTGTAAGGCACAAGTGTAGGATATTGGGTTTAGAAAAGTGACTCCTACCCATTTGGATGATCATAATCATTTAATCAAATTCACTCCTTAGGTTCAATTTGGAAAGAATATAAATACAAATATATACAGTATAAATGTATTCAAAATAAGACAGAATGCAATGTTTTGCACTCTACATATTTGTATTTATACCCCCTTTCAAATTGAGCCTTAGAACATTTGATTGAATTCAGCATTGTTACAGTATTGTGCATTTCCATAGGTGTCCCATTATATGCATACCTGTCACAAAATCAATGAAGGTGCAGGAAGCATAAAGCAGGTGCAGTTCATGAGACAGTGCTTAATGCTGGTGGTCACGGGCGAGTGGCCAGGCATGTATTATCACCCAATTTAGTTCTACTAAACTCGTTATTTGGATGTGTGTTTGTTCTGGCAGATTGCAACAAATGGGGCATATCGCAGCATTGAGCACCGGGCAACAGTAAACTCAGTGAAAGAGAGGCTCTCAATTGCCACGTTCCATAATCCAAGGCTTGATGGAGAAATCGGTCCTGCACCAAGCCTCATCAGCCCAAATGCACCTCCCTTGTTCAAAACTATTGGGGTCGAGGAATTCTACCAACGCTTCTTTGCTCGACAACTCTATGGAAAATCAAACCTTGAGCTCATGAGAATTTCAAATGGAAAAGACCAGGACATTTGAGTCTTCTGCCAAACGTAAAGATCACTAGAAAGCTGAAATAAAGGAAATGATAACTGGAATTAAAATTCAGTTTGGAAAGCAACATTTTCAGATGTTTTATTCGATTAATAAAAGACTTTGTATTAGGGGTTGTTCTACAATATCAATTGTTTCTTATGTTGCAAATTCTAAAAATAAATCAAAATCATCTTACTTCAAATTGTTTAACAATTATTCTGATTTGTTTTGAAAAAAACAAGAATTGTTTTTTGAAACAAAAACAACTTGATTTTGCTTCTCCCAACTAGGGTGTTAATGAATCAGTTTTGGATTGGACCCCATCCAAACTAAAATCAATTTGGATGGATTGGATGGACTAATAAGACAAATTGAATTGGACTAGTCCTAATTTAATGGTCTAAAATGTTTTTCGGATTGGATTGGAACTGGTCTATCAGCAATGAATTTATATATGGATTGGGTTGCATTGAGCCAATATCTGGTCCATTGATAGGAAATAAGAATATAGGTATCAATGGACCAGGTTTGGTTTAGAACTCATCTAAATTAAAAGAAATTTGAGCAAATTGGACAGTCCAAACATTGAATTGAACCGGTCCAAAATGATCTAAAATATTCATTGGATTCGATTGCACCTCACATTGGACTGGATCGGATTGGACCAAATCCTATCCCATTTACACCCCTACCCCCAACTTCATTCCCTATTTCTTCATGTTCACTCATCTCACAAAGTATAGAAACCAAAAACCATTTTGGTTTATTTTCAAATCACACAATCGTTGAACAAAAAAAAATGAGTATGAGAGAGAGAGAGAGAGTGAGTGAGAGAGTGAGAAACTAAAAACCCTTTTTTTTATTTTCCAATCGCCCGACATTAAATGGCAACTTTGGTATAAACTTTTTGTTGTGTCCAATATGGATTAAGAGTCCAATGTTGGCAACAATCACATAAGCCTCTGATAGCATGGTGAGGGTTTTTATAATTTGAAATGTAGAGTTAGTTATCAGAGTTTTGTTGGTTTATGGGCCAACTTGTAGTCTAATTTTAAATGTACAGTCAACTCCGATTATAATTTTGCCTAATTTAAAACTAATATCCAACTTTTCGAAGAAACTCATGATATCATAATTGAATAATAAATATTTAAGAAAAGATATAACACCAAAAATGAAAATGTATAGAATTTTGTCAAAAACATTTGAGAACATTTTTGATGTTATATATCCATCATATAAAATAAAAATATTTTTTAAAATAAAAGTTATTTTTATTTATGATAAAAATGCAATACAAAATTTAATAATAACAACAACAACAACAACAACAATAATAATAATAATAGTAATAATAATAATAATAGTTGTTATTTGCTACGAGCATTTAAGTTTATTTTTAATCATATTATTACTTTTGTTAATTTTTAATATCTATCTTAACTATAATATATCTAAAATTCAAGTAATTAATATAAAAAAAAGTTCTCACATGCAACGCATACGCATAATTACTAATAATACACAATGTAAGGTTTTGCACTCTATATATTTGTATTTGTACTCTTTCAAACTAAGCCTTAGTTTGTTTGTGATATGAATTTCTTAGGATGGGTGTGAAGTCTAATTTACTTTTGTTTAGTTTTAATTGTGTCATGCTCTCATTTTGTTGGTGTGAGGTAAAATTGAAAGTAGAATGATGGGTATAAGAAAGAGAATAGAGGTAGGAGGAGAATTATTTAATGGACAAATTCCTTAAACCATCCCTACTATTTGCCAAATTAGCTTTGTACCCTTACTATTTAGACAATTGCTTTGCCATCATGTTAAATCTGGACGGAAAAATTGAATTTAAGTTTTTACCTTTCCTACAGCTAGGGCCCTGACTGTGTGTGGTGCGAAAATTGGGTTTAAAGCCCCAAAACGTATGATTTCTTGTTTGAGAATATTGGATGGGTGAAGACGGAAACTAAAATAGCCCTTTTAAAACCCCCAGCTTGGCGACTCCAGTCTGGATTGCTGGAAGAGTTTGGGGAGGCGGCATACGGTGGAGGAATTCAGAGCTTGGCCTTGGGTGCGTTGGAGTGAGAGAGGCCGGTGGAGGGTTCCATTGGTCGGTGACAAAACAAGGGAGAAAGAACAAAAGGGATGAAGGGGGGAGAGAGAGAGAGAGAGGCCGGAGGTGGAGACGGTGGTGTTCTCCTACCCCTAGACGTGTAGTATTACCAGAACTTTTCAAAGTTTGTTTCACATTAGAGTTTGTCAATCAAATTCCAACATTACAACCCCCATCATATTCTAGATCAAGGAAAAGAGAGGGAGAGGAAGAAGAGAAAAAAAACAAAAACGAGGAGGAGTTGATGCCAAGTTTAAGGCGGTGATGAAACAGGGAAAGTAAAGAAATGAAGGGGAAGAAGGAGAGAGAGAGAGAGAGAGGGTTATCCTTCCGAAACTTGAGGGAGAAATAGGTCCTGCACCAAGCCTCATCAGCCCAAATGTACCTCCTTTGTTCAGCAGATTTGGTGTCAACGAATACTTCAAACGGATATTTGCCAGACAACTCTATGGAAAATCAAACCTTGAGCTCATGAGAATTCAAAATGGCGAAGGCCACCACGAAACTAAAACTGTGCCATGACAATTGTGGTTTTCCATTGCAAGCTAGAGTGTACTTTGATATGTGTATGTAATGGCGTTCGGAAATCTGCAACAGTTCATAACTATAAAACTATAATAGTTAATGGCATCTATTTTAAGTTCTAATTGTCCAAATCTAAACTAACCAAACAAAAATTCAGTTTGGAGAACAACATTTCTAGATGTTTTATTTGAATTTGATTAATTACGGGGTGTTCTAGAATGTGTGAATTGTTTCTTCTGTTGCAAATTCTAAAAATAAATCAAAATCATCTGATTTGAAATTATTTAACAATAATTTTGATTTGTTTCAAAAACAAAAAAAAAAACAAGAAATGATTTTTTTTTAAACAAATGCAACTTGATTTTGCTTCTCCCAACCCTATTTCATTTTAACTCATCTCACAAATCAAAGTTCAATTCATCTGCCAAGAATTAAACGCATTCCCCATTTTGGGAAATTTGACTTCGGATGTATCAAAAAACAAAAGTTAAGATTTCTTTACAAAAACGCTAATTGGATAATCCATTCATCAATTTAATTCTACTTAATGATCCAATAGAGGTATGGATGGGTTTGTGCTTGTCCATTCTTCAAACTCAATGGGCTTTCGTGTGGGGGCATCTTAAAAAATAAAAAGGTATTTAGAAACCTTACCTAATAGCTTAATTAAACGGTTCTTTTTAAGACTTTTCGCATTCTCCTGCCATTGGGGATATGGGATATCTAGGGCCCTATTTGGTTTGCAGGAATAGGGGTCTCGAATCAGAATGGGAATGGGTTATTCCGATTCTAACTATTTGATTGGGCGGAACCAGAATCCCATCCTCATTCCTGCTAGAATGGCATTTCCTACCCCTCCCTCGATAATAAAATCTCATTCCGATTGATTTTAATTCACATTCTCATTCCTGTCTGAATCAAACAAAATATAAAAATAGACCATTTCAATTCCGATTCCAAGTAATAACCAAACGGACCCTTACTATATACGTAAACTTTTAGAGTTTTATTGAACGATTAAATTGGTACAGCTTTTTATTGGTGGATTGCGGAAGCTTATTAAACGTTCAAATCATATATATATATATATATATATATATATATATATATATATTATAAACTTTAAGGCATTGTTCAATGACTTCATTATTATTATTATTATTATTTTTAAATCATAAAAAATGGTGAATTTACAAAAAAACAAAACGTATCTTGTTTTGTGTAGTGAAAAGTGAAAACCTCTTTTGATTGATTTAGATAAAGTATAAAAAAAGAATGAAAAGGAAAAGCCCACGTGTTACCGTAACACGTAACACAGCAACACTTTGCTAGGGTGAAATAAGATATAAACAAAGGTAGCTTCTCTTGTCATTTCTTCAATTCAATGAACCCAAATTGAAGTATAGGATATATAAGAGATTCCTCCATTTCCCCCTTAATTTCTTCTGCAAAAAACCATGGAATTGGAAGAACAACCAGCGGTGCTGGGAAGTTCCCTCCTGGTCCCTAGTGTCCAGGAGTTGGCCAAACAGCCCATGATCACAGTCCCACCCCGATATGTCCGGCCAGGCCAAGACCCTCCATTCATCCCTATTACCACTTCATCTTTTCCCACCAATATTCCAGTTATTGACATGCAAAGCTTACTTTCTGATAATGAATCCATGGACTCTCAGCTGAAGAAGTTGGACACTGCTTGCAGAGATTGGGGATTTTTCCAGGTACTTCGCCTCCATTACCTACATTTCTTCTTCTTTGTTGCTTGATGAGTAGACATCTGCAAAATGTGCATGAGAGTCTCCTCTTGTGAGTTGTGAGAGACCTATTGGCCATGCTATATATGATGGAGTTTGGATCTTCTAAGTTCTAACCACAAAATGCATGCATGTTAGCCACATACTGCTGTGCACAAAATTGCCAAGTCCCACCAATGACAAGATGAAATACAAGAGATGCTTCCATTGTGCAGCCATAGCGCCTTGTGGTCAGCTGATCCAAACTCCAAAGAGCCTACATTTAGTTCTACAAGGTTGATCTAGCTAATGTCTCTCCGGTTTGGTTTGGGACTGATTCTAACTGTCAAATCAAATACTGGGTCATCCTGATCAGGTTGGGAATTTTTGTTTCTCCTTGCATGCATTTTATCCGGGCTAATGGTGTCAGTAGCACTTGTTCCATCACTGGTGTGTAAAACATGAATCCGATATGAATATGAATGAAAGTGTTTTCTCATAGAAGATAGAATCCTTCAATCCACAAGTGGACAAGTGGTAACTAGTAAATATCCCTCCCCCATTTTCTAACTATGGTTTTAGTCATCTTTGCACTGTTAGTTGGCTTCCACATGGCATGGCAGTGCAGGCAGGATAGAAAAATATTTATTGGATATTTATTAATTCCTTATGCCAGTGCCAGAGAGAAAGAGAAATGTGCAAGAAAATTCTGAATTCTCTTGAATTTCAAGAAAAGAGGAGGAAAAAAGGAATCTTGCTTCTTTTGCTTTAATGTTGTACAACTAATAATATTGCATGCCCTCTATCTGTATCGTTATTAACTAATACCATTTGTCTTATTTTTGTTGATCAATTTATTAATAAAGCACATGCGTCCTCAAACTCACGCGTCCTCAAATTATTTGAAAAAATGGAAGGAGGGAAAACTCATGCGTCCTCAAAACCCAGGGGGTGCAATTTAGGTGGACTTGCCAATCTGATCCCGGACTGACTTGGTCCACAAGTTTGGGCTCAGGCCAGGCTTGACCACAACATTTGGATCCCAGACCTAACATTTTTTAGCCTAAGTCTAGTCATTAGGTAGTACAAGTTTATTTCCGACTGTACACATATATACATATATACATATACATTTGTATGCATGCATATATAAAATGGACTGATTAGCCAATTCAAGCCCAGACCGGGACCAAGTGCAACAGGAATGCATCAAATTTCAATGCAAGTTGGACCAATGTTGCACAGATCAGACTTTAACCTTGTTCAAGCCTTAATCTCAATTCTGACCTGGGTTGATCTTATACATTGCCCCACCCACCCAACTTGCACCCCCTATCAAACCTTGTCTGGCATGGCCAATGTTCATATCATGCCTCAAGTCCATCAAGTTTGACATTTATAGGATAAAACCCTTAATTAGGGATGGCAGTTTTTTCCATTTCCCGATCCCTGTGGAGATCCACCCCGAATGGGGCAGGGATGGGGAAATTTTTATCCCCGTTAGTGGGGATGGGGCATGTCCCCACCCTATGGGATCCCCACTAATATATGTATATATGTATGTATACGTTGTATATGCATATATGTACATATACATCTATATATTAATATTTTTAAAATATAGTTGAATATGTTTGAATCTTTTCTAATAGGATTGTAAATTTTAATTATTTTGTTTTATTTTTTAAATAAAATAATAGGATTGTATCCCTGCGAATTTTAATTATTTTGTTTTATTTTTTAAATAAAATAAAAATAAAAACAAAATGGTTAACATTATAAAAAATCACAAGGAATGGGGATCCCTGCGAGGATGGGGATAACCTTATCCCCATTAACGGGGATAGGGACGGGAACAGGGATGGGGAGAGGCTCCCCATCCCCGCCCCTCCCCGTTGCCATTCCTACCCTTAACTCAACATTTCTAACTGGTGTACTATAGTTATATTGGATGAATAAATAATTAAGTGTGTCAATGGACCAGCTTTGGATTGGACCCCATCTAGTCCAAAATCAATTTGGACGGATTGGATAGACCAACAAGACATATAGAATTGGACCAATCCGATCCAAAATATTTATTAGATTTGATTGGACTTGTAAAAAATGGTTCAAAATATTCATTGAACTGGATTGGACCTGGTCGATTTATAATGGACTTACATTGGACAGGATCGGATTGGACCAAATCTAGTGCAATTGCCATCCCTATATATAACTAATGATCTATCAAAAGTGAGGAACGAATTTACTCGCCATGACCACTTATTTTGAATAATATATAACTCTTTCTATCCCACTCAAATGTTTGAAGAAAATTTTACGTTTGTTTTGAGTGTAATACACCAACAATGAAATGTCTGCTTGCAGTTGGTAAATCATGGAGTAAGCTCTTCACTGGTGGAGAAGTTAAAGTTAGAGATCCAAGAATTCTTCAATCTTCCCATGGAAAAGAAGAAGCAGCTTTGGCAGAAACCAGGGGACATTGAGGGATTTGGGCAGGGTTTTGTGTTCTCAGAGAACCAGAAACTCGATTGGGCAGATGCGTTTTACATTGCAACCCTTCCCGCCCACCTAAGGAAGCCTCACCTCTTTCCTAAGCTCCCTCTTCCTTTCAGGTCCTCTCTCTCTCTCTCTCCTCTAATTGAAACTGACTTAGTTGTTTATGTTTTCTTTCAACAAGCAGAGAGACATTGGATGCTTACTCTATGGAGATAAATAAGCTCGCTATGAGTATGTTAATGCAGATGGCAAAAGCTCTGAAAATGAAGGACGAGGAGATGGCCGAGTTTTTTGAAGATGGGATGTAAGGAATGAGGATGAATTACTATCCTCCATGTCCTCAACCAGATCTAGTAATTGGTGTTACACCCCACTCAGATGCTGGGGGTCTGACCATTCTCCTTCAAGTAAATGAAACGGAAGGCCTCCAGATTAAGAAGCAAGGGACATGGATTCCAGTGAAACCTCTTCCAAATGCTTTCATAATCAACATTGGGGACTGTTTGGAGGTAACAACTAGGAACAAGCTAATCAAATAAAAAGATTATCAATATAGTCTCAAACACATTTGTCTGATGCATCCTTCTCGCACTGAAAACCAACGCCATTTAGATGTCTATAATCATCTAATCAAATTCATTCCTTAACGGGAACAATGGAACACTTATGTTGATGAAAGACTGTTAGGACTTAATTTTAAAAGGTAGACGCAAGGTGCCAACCAGCTGGTTGGTAAGATCTCTTGCTGGTCATAGCTATGACTTGGGATCGAATCCTTTCTGCAACTAGATTGGGGTATGGACTATACCCGTCGTACTCAACCTTAAGAATTGGATCTATGGTAAAAAAGCTCAAATTTGCCTTGGGTTTGGATCAGTTCAGTCTTGGGTTTGGCCAGCCCAAGTTGCTCCCCTAGTGCAAAATCAAAGTTAATGTGCTTTGGGAGTGTTACACTTATTTCACTCTAGAAAAAATTTGCCTTAATACGTCTTTATGGATACAAATGTCTTGAATCGGGTTGCCTAAGGCCTCAAATCTAGTTCTTTTCGAGTTCTAGTTGGGATCACTTATTTTTTCAACCCAAAACCTAAAACTCATTGTTTTAAAAGGCTTAACCCTTAAGGTGTGAGGCTTACACCTTGAGGTAAGGCATACTGATTTTGTCTCACGGCTTAAGCCTTTAATGCATATCTTAAGCTTTTATCAGAGGCGTTAGGCATATCTTAAGGGATAAAAAGGTGTAAGCCTCAAGTATTGGTGATTATTTAGCAATTTGATGCATTTTTTTAGTTCAAAATATATGAAAGAAGCACTTCAATAATTATGTGCCAAATAAATAAAAAGTAAACATGAAAACCAATTAAGGAAATCAAGTTCTATTAGTTTCTCTTGGTCTTTTGGAGAATTCAATGCAAAATGTGCCAATCAAGTTCTTAGTTTCTCTTGGATATATTAAGTGACTTTTCTTATTATTCTAATTCTAACATCCTAGTTTTATTATTTTTCTCATTTCTTTTCCTAATGGATTTATTTGCTTTTTATTGATTTTTTTTTTTTTGCATAGACCACCATAAATCTTAAATCCAATTATATGGATGATTCTTCCTATATTTCCTTTCTTCCAATTGGTCATTTGAATTATTTGAGAACTTTACATTTTTAAACATGAAATGTAAAATGTTTATAATTGTTAGCTGTTTTGTTATTATTTTATTTAATGCTTAACCATTGAAAGTTATTGCCTATAAACTTTTATTTTATAAACATTTATACCTTCTTCTATCATTCTAACTTAGTATATTATATGGTATTTTTATCAATTTATAAACTTTGAGGCTTAAGCCTAGCAACCCCTTGAGACTTATACCTCACCATTTTGGGCCATTACTGTTCGTGAAGATGGGGTCACTGTAACTTAGGAGGAGAAGCTCTGAGGCGCATCTGAAGACACTGTATTTAGAACATTATTTGCCCCCACTCAGTTTTACTGAGTTTGCTGTTAGGTTACAGGCAAATTCGTTTCCAGGATACAACAGAGCCTTGGGCGAGAATCTGCAACCAACAAAGTTGAAGAGTCTCCAAAGAAACCTTCTATGAGACTGTAGCAGACCGGACTGAGAGAGAGAGAGATAGTGAATTTCGAAATTGTGTTTTTTGGAGTCTGATTCATGCTCCTTAAATAACTTGTAAAGAGGTATGAGGAAAAGGTAGGTGCTGGTTTAGAGAAGACACCTTGAACAGTCACAATTTCAACCATTGTGACTGTTTAAAAAGTTGTTAACAGTTGGTGACTGTTAACTTTGAATTGTGCCTCTTGATCACACCCGATCGAATCGTGACTGTTGATCTCATCAATGGCGAGCAAAGTGCGCCTCTAAAGCGCCTCATTGCGCCACACACACACGTGCATGCACATTGCGCGATATCGAATCCCCATACTCTCATCTACTAATTCTAAGGAGTGTAAATCAGCTCCTATTGAAATACTGAAAACAAAACTTATAATTTTCCAATGTGGGACAAGTTCAAAACTAGATCTTTTCTAAGAGAAAAACGGATTTTTTCATGTACACTCAACTACACCTTTAGCCTTTTAAGACTTTGCTAAAGTGAATTTCAATCAAACCAAATCCAACCAATCTTTTTTTGGGTTGGGTTTGGGCTAACACGGCCCAAGTTACACCCCTAATTGTGGGCACTGATCATTGTCTTCTAGTTTGAGTGTATACTTTAATCAATTCTAGTTGCACTAATCTTCTTATTTGATTGGTTGGTTATGATAGATTGTAACAAATGGAGCATACCGTAGCATTGAGCATCGAGTAACAGTGAACTCAGAGAAAGAAAGGATCTCAATCGCCGCATTTCATAGGCCAAAACTTGAAGGAGAAATAGGCCCTGCACCAAGCCCGGTCAATCCACATGCACCATCATTGTTCAGTAGAATTGGGGTCAAGGAATACTTCAAACAGTTCTTTTCTCGGGAACTCCATGGAAAAACAAACCTTGATCTCATGAGAGTTCAAAATGACTAAGGCAACTATATTTGAGTTCTGATCTGTCATATGTGAAGATCTAGCTAAACCAAAAGAAATAATGATTTGAACAAAAACCTATGCCATTGTTGTTGTTTTAATTTCCATGTGAAGTCTCAGAGAGTGCTGCTAGGGCACAACTGATGGTGTTCTGAAATCTGCAATAGCTCATCCATCTGTATGCATGGTTTAAGCTTATACTGTAATGGTAGCATAATACATAGAGGTGTTCTTCAATGTGCTTTCCATATTCAAATTTGAAACGAAAATTAATGGTCTCCTTGAATTTCTGGCTTTAAGGAACATGTTTGTTGTGGAAGAATGAATTGAAAAATTAGGGATGGCAACTTTTCCCTTGAAGCCGGGGCCAGTCTCACCCCACCTCGAATTGGGTGGGCTTTCCCTGATCTTAAATGGGGAGAGGGCAGGTTAGGAAAAATATTTTTTCTCCAAACTAAAGATGGAGTGAGAACGGGGTTTGCATATAATTCTTCAAACCTAGTGATAAGTTACTAAAATATGCCTAGGTTTTATATTAATTTCTAAAATATCCTTAATTTTTTTTCAAATTCCTAAAACCTTTAGGATACCATAATCCAATGTTTAAAATATTCCTAAATTTCCATAATTTAATTTCTAAAATACTATGATGTATTTTTAGGTGATTGACTTGGGGCAAAAATTTTTTAGGGATTCCCATCCCTCACAAGGAGGAGGTGCCCCGCTCCAAACCCATCCCACCACTGAGGACGGGGTATGGAATTTTGGCTACGAACTAGGGACGGAGAGGGGGTGTCCCGCCCTATTGTCAATCCTAAGTAGGGGTGGATTCGATCCGAGCCGAGCTGAATAGTACTAGGCTCGAGCTCGGCTTGAGACTATTCTACAAGGTTCGAGCTCGAGCTCGGTTTGAGTCAAGAGTTCATAAGTTTGAGCTCGACTCGGCTCGGCTGGTTTTATATTTTAAAATATTTAGAAAAATATTTTATAAAAATAAAAATTATATATAATTTTTTTATTTTATATTTAAAAAATTAATAACTATAATAATTAATAATTATAATATTTTTATTATATATATTAAATATCAAATATATATATATATATATATATATATATATATATATATATATATATATATATATATATATATTCGAGTCGGCTCGCGAGCCTCACAAGCCGAGCTCTAATAGGCTCGAGTTCGGTTCGTTTAATAATCGAGCCACTTAATTGGGCTCAAGATCGAGCTCGAACTCGGCCGAAACCGAGCTGAGCTGAGCTTTTCATAAGTCGAACTCGAACAGCTCATGAAAAGTTCGGTTCATTGCCACCCCTAATCCTAAGGAAAATGAAGACCCTTGGCTTCTTATGATTTGTGTTATTAGCCTTTCTTTTGGACTGGAGACAGTTTTTTGTAGCATTATTTGTAGATGTTCTATGGGAGACGTAAGATTCTTCAATTTTTTTATGATTTGTGTTAAAAATATAATGAAAAATAAGTCAATATTAATAAATTTGGTAAGTTGAGGCAAATTATATGGTTAATTGACCCAATGATTTTTCATTTAGGCCTGGTTTGTTTCAACACTGTAAATGATTTTTAAGTGTAATATTTTATTTATTTATTTTTAATTTTTACCTTATTTTGTTGGCCGTGCAAATGAATGAAATAAAACCTGGAGCAAAGTAAAAGCAGGAGCAAGAGTGGAGCAGAATTTGCATTCTTCACATTTACACTCTGACACATGTGTACTAATGCATAGGAAATTGCATTGCAAAGTGTAAACAAAGCCGATAATTTGGTGCAACAATGGGAGAAATTAGGTGGGGGAGGAAATAGAGTGGATCCCCTATTCCCCTTTAATTTTTTTGTGCTGCAGCCTGCGGATGAAATAAAACCTGAAGCAAAATTGAATCAGAATTTGCACTTCCCGTCTACACTCCCAGTCTCCCATGCATTTCTATTAGCGCAAAAAGAAATTGCGTTACAAAGTACAAACTATGGAGCCTGGAGAACTTCAGAGTTTGGATTGACATCTCAATTTGTGCCTAGCCAAATGGATTAAATCTTCGCCTAAATCAACCAAACTGGAGCTTGTTGGGCTTGTTAGTTCTTGGACAAATGGATCGTCCCATCTTTTCTTTCGAGTTTTTAACATGGGTCAGCCTGGACCCTCTTTGGTAGTTGACCCATGGGCCCAGCCATGTCCAACACTCCAGCGCTTTTAAGTTTTTACTTGTTATTCTCAACTTCTCTTTGACTCTCTCGTTTATCTAGGCTTGGGAAAACTGGGAACGAGATAAAAAATTAGTGAACACTGAGAATGCTACAATCATTGACTATTTCTGGCGATCTCGGACTCGAATTGCAGAATTAGTTGGTTCGATCAGCTCCAACTGGTTTTAACTTTTAAGGTATGGGATTTTAATCTGATTCCTTTTTTATGTGATGCTATTTCTGGTTGAACTCGCTTTTAATGTTTGTTGCTCAACACTCTGGTTTTGATTGGTTCTATCGTCTTCCATTCATCTATTCGGTGAAAGCTAAAGCCCCAGTTATAGTGATTTAGTATATGTTTGATCCTTTTTTTCCTTGTTATTTCAGAGTTCTTGGTGGTTTTGTTACATTTCTTTGTGGAATTGATGTTTCAGACCTGAGATTTGTCTGTTTTTGATGTTTATCTTAAAGCCACAATTATCTGCTCCATCGTGTGAAAACAACAGTAATATATACTTTTTTCATGTACTCTTTCCTCTCACTGCTCTTTAATTTTCTTCTCTTTTTTTTTACTTCTGAGGGTGGAGAGAACAATTGATACAGTACCGGGTGTCTGAGGTCTAACCCTTAGCAGTTAATAGGGGAAAGAGTGTGGGAAACGACAAATGAACCAGCAATCAGAAAAGCCTCCTAAATTAGATGGATAAAATTAACTAAAATGAAAGTTAGAAAAAACAACTCAATGAAGATTGGAAATGCCCCAAACTGATTTCCAAGAAATGTTTCATGTGGGGAACAATTTTCTAGTAACCTTGAGTTGAAAGGGAAGAGTGCAAGTGAAAAAAAAAAGGAAGGAATCTTGCCTCTGAGAAACAAAGACAATAGGATGTACAAACTCCGAAACCTCTACTTATATTTCTACAAGTAAGCTTGGATTCTCGAGGTTTGTTTTTTCTGTTAATTCTCAAGTTCATGCTTTTTTCTTTTAATATCCCCTTCAAATACTAAACTATAGGCCAAAATTGTTGTAAAAATTTTGAGCCCTAGGTATAAATCTACAAGTCTCTAGTTCTCTACTTGGCATGGATCCCAAACTCAAATAAGGCCCAAGAGTATAACTCCATTGTTGTCCTTGTTATGGTGAACAACCAAAAGCATATCGGGACTATTTAAGTATAAACAAATATACGTGTGCACCTCTATAGAGGAAAACACAGCTGAATGGAGTATTTTCTTTTAAGATTGTAAATGCGTGTATGCCTAACATAAACTTCTACCTCTAATGTCTCCATACTTGCTAATTATTCCATTTAGTCCAAAGGGTGTGTTATATGCACATCGGTAACAATATATAAGTCATAGAGGTTGAGTTGCAGTAATAGCAAATAAGGAGTGGTGTTGACCTCACTACTGTTACCAAATCCTAGTTCTAGGATTTTCATTAATCCTTTGCATGTGCTTTTATTTTCATTTTCATCCCTGCACTATATATCTAATCTCGATTTTAACTTGATTTAAATTCAGTGGTTGCATCTAAATATTGGGTATCCAATCAAAATATAGTATCTAAATATTGGGTATCCTTCCCTGATAATAAGTTAACACTATTTTGTTTTTGCTGTGGTAGACAGAGTTAGCTGACTAATGAGTATAGCAACTGAATAATAAGGTCAGGTTTTCAGGCTTACAACTTGTGAAGAAGTTAGTGATTCTTCTTAATTAGTAGGTGCTTACAAGATGGATTAAACTTGGATAACATGATAGCTAGCGGACCTGATGGCCCAATCATTAGAACAAGTTAGCCTGTTTTAGTCATATCAGCATCAATCTCATTTTAATTAAACCAAATTTCAACCATCCAGGCAGGGAACATGGTAATATATTGGAATTTGACCATACATGACTGGGCTGGACGTAGATGTCAGGCTTTCATGGATATAGCTATGTTTCTAGGAAAAACTACCTAAAAGAATAAATTTATTATAAGTTAAAGAACGACTACCCTTGTTTTCTTAATGCAGTTGAACCTATTACTGTAGTTACTCGTCCATCTTTTATGGAATTGTAGATGACTTCTTGGATTTCCCTTCCTAACTAACAGTATAGGCACCTATTTAGTAAACATAATTGATACGAGTGTTTTATCTCTTTTAGTAGTTATGAGTTGTTAATAATTTGTGATAGATCTTCTGAAGGATTTATCATGTAAATTATTGTATGTGGTCATTAATTTGATACTATAACATTATTGAATTTTTATGACTAAGAATTTTAACTTGTATTCTCTCTTTACCGAAGTTATGCTTACATACAATGATCTTTAATACATGAATAACTGGGATGAAGGGCAATAGATGATATTGATAAAGAGCACTTCATCTGGACAGGGAGGCAGAATGAATGAGTAAATTTTGCTGTGCCATTCCAAGGAGTGAGGAATATCTTCAGTCTCATGTAAGACAACTAAATCCACCTCGAGGTGCAGCTGAGGAACTGGGGGCCTTCTTGAACAGAGGATAGAAAATTGAAAGATAGAGCTAGCGTACTCATTATGGACAATAAATACCCTGGATTTGTTAAAGTGATACCAGAGCTAAACTTGATTATTTAAGGATCATAGATGAAGGGTGTACAGTTCCTGATTCCTTATTGTGGGAGGGATTTTATGGTGCTGTTGTGCATAGAAAATTTCTAGAAACAATGACATTGAAGGCTGACTTTTACAAGGCATTTCCACGGTGGAAAAGATTCGTGTAGCAGATCCTATATAGCTGGAATAAGGTAAGGCTTTGTTGAGTTGAGTGATTTGATAGACAGAAGGGAACTCATTATTAGTATGAAATTAGAGGGATCTACTCCAGACTGGAATACTAAGTTAGAATGTGTACTTTAACAGGGATTGTTGGTTGGGTTGATATGGATAGATGCTGGGGCTTGGGAATAAAACACTAGAATGATAAGAAGGCCATTTTAGTGTCAAGGAGAAGTTACTTCATGTGGTCCATAACCTTTTCTACATAGGCATATGTAGCCATTTAAGGGAGAGGAGTCATTCTTTGTATATTGCCTTCAACCTTGTCTCGATGGTTATGATGCCCAAATATATACCAGATATGGATGTAGGTATAGAGCTGCCTCCTAATATGCATGCTTTTACCAATATATATGTATATACATATATGCTTATATCATGCTTTTACCAAGTTGTTGGAACTAATGTCATTGCTCAATATTTATATATTTCAAAACTTAGTACTCTATGTTGGAAATTTTGTATAGCATGATTTGTTAATAAATGTCATTTTATATTTTTAGAAATATCCATGCTATAAAGAATACTCCTGAAGTGCCACATGCAGTACCCCATGTCATACTGGGTAGACATCGTGTAACATGTACAGGTATCAAGGTGTCATGGCTCTATGACCTCCCTTGGCCAACGAGATGTAGCCCCATTTCAGTTGCAACTTGCAACATTTATGTTTTGCTGTTAGATAGGCTCCCCTTACGTTGCATACTGATTGAGGGTGTTCTGAAACCAAAATGAAAATGCCATCTTTGTTTACCATAACTGAATCCAATTTCACTCTCTCATTTCATTAGATGTCCGTGGGAGGACTTTCCACTATGGGAGAACAGGGAGGAGAGGTTGAGACCCAACAAGCAAACATCTTACCCAAGGCAAGTGACGACTCACTGCTTAGCATTAAGGTTTTGTTCTTTGCAAGAGCTCGAGACCTTACTGGCCTAACAGGCATCTCTCTGGAAGTCTCCACTGGTAGTACAGCCCATGACTGTTTGAATCTGCTCATTGCCAAGTTTCCACGCTTGGAAGAGATCCGTGGATGCATGGTTCTAGCTCTAAATGAGGAATACACATCCGAGTCTTCATTGGTTCGTGACAAAGATGAATTGGCCATCATTCCTCCAATTAGCGGAGGCTAAAGAATGTATGTCTAGAAGAACAAACATAAATATATAATAAAGAAGAAAAGAAAATAACAATTGGGCTTTAATTCAATTGGGTGTACTAGAATTTGTTGAACTTGTACCAATAATTAGCTGCATTTGGAAAATTAGACGTGGTGCTAGTTTGGCATCACAGAAAACCATTCTCTCCCGATTGTAGTTCTGAGCTTTCAACTCCATGCACATCCATACTTCGTGATGAGGTTTTGGGGGGTTGAGGTCTATTCGTCAGATTGGTTTAGATTTTATTTTTGCAGTTGCCTTGGTGAAATTGAGGATTCACATTATATTTAGTCTAGCAGGATGATGCCTTGCATAGTTGCATTCATATTTCCTGTTAGTTGGATAATACTCTTGACTGTAACTCTGCAAAAGTACAGAACTATGGTGAGAAGTACAATAGCGCGAAGACTACAGAGGGAAACATCATCGCTGGAGCCATTGCCACCACAGAAACCACAAGACCTTTACCATTAAGTGGTAAATGACAGTTTCATTGCGATCAGCAGACGTAAAATACCAAGGCTGGCAATGGGACATGAAGTCAAGACTCAAGATTAAGAAAACCTTTGTTGAGCGCTGAATTGACACCAGATAATTGGTAAACAAACTTGGTGGAATACTGAGACTGGCACTAGGAGTGAGAAAATTATGACAAACCAAAAGTTGGCATATAAAATGAGATATTGATAAAAGAGTAATATCAAAATGGAGATCAAAAATAGAAAAAAAATCGTAAAAACAACAGAAATTCGCGTTGTGTATTGGAAATCTGATGGAATGGTATTGGTAGGAGATTAGAAACAGTCATACTAATCTGTCAATTAGGATTGTTATTGTAGTATAACAATAATGGGAAATGCGGGTCTGTCATAATAATGAACCCTTTCCATTGTTCAATGCAATCTGCAATCTGCAATATAATTTTTTTCAGCAATTATAAATTTCCCATGGATGGTTGATAGGGGAAAAGAGTAATGCTCACTGGGATCACGTTAATATACAGAACATTTCGAGTATGTTAGCAGATACAGGTATAAGGAAACGGACAAACAAGAAAAAAAGTCGACGATCTAAAGAATTTCAAAATAACCAAATTCATTACTGGAATTGTTATGGATGATACAAACATCTAAGCGGACCGGTGGCTTCATTCCCTCAAACATGATGTAGTTACCAGTTCATATAATCCCATAGTACTAAAATGGGTATGATACTACTTCATGCATAATGTTGATGGAACAAAAAACCCTCGAAGCACGAATGACCATAATCTCTGAACCTAGCAACAAGAAATGGGTGCAAGTAGTGAGTTCAGGTAAGTTTTAAGGACAAAAAAATAGCACCATGATATGTTTCACTGAATCTAAGGACAAAAAAACATAATCTCGAAGCACGAATGACCATAAGGCATTACTGCAAACTTAAGGACAAAAAAATAGCACCATGCATATTATAAAAGACCTATTTTGCACAATAGCTAATAGTAGTCACTGAATTTCATGATATGTTTCATGGATCTCTAGTAACGCTATTAGGCAGAACCCAAATGGAAGATGAAAAGGCATACATTAACATAAAGTACATACAGCAGAATATGCATTATTTCTTTTGCACCAGTAAAATCATGACAAAATTTGTAGTGAAAGATGAAACCCATAATTTGCCTAGAGGGACTTTTTCTACATGACTATACAAGTGCCAAGTGTTATTGGTTCATGATGATATCTGCCATGGTAACTGGTGTATTCTTGCATTTGCAAGTGCCTAAAGTAATTCAATGAATTTTTCATCAATATTTTAGCTGGGATAAGGCTTAGATGATGATGACGACGAATAGAGGTGTCAATTGGACTGGATTTGGTCCAATCTGATCCAATAAATATTTCAGACCATTTTCGACCAGGTCCAATCCAATTCAATAAATATTTTGGGCCGTTAAGTCTAAATTAGTCCAATTCAATAAGTCTGGTTGATCCGTCCAAATTGATTTTGGTTTTGACGGGTCCAATCCAAAACTGGTCCATTGACACCCTTAATAATGATGATTCATCCACTATAGATATTTCAGTTGCAGTTCAAACTTTTACTTGACAAAATAATGTCAGGCTTAATCTTTTACTATTTGCCAAGCAGTAAAAAGAAATGCCTTGAGGCTGTCAATATCATTTTCTCAGAAAATATGGCAGCTAATCTTTTGGCAAAGACGCAAAGCAGGGTTTATTAAATACCAATCCGCTAAGAATTTCACTGATTGATGGTTCCACTTCTCATGTTAGACTCGTTTTCCAAGACAAGTCAGGTTACAAACATTCTGAATCCATTCTAATCCGCTAAGTATTGAGGCATTAACATGAACCCGACCAAAGTTGTTCCCTGACTGATAACAAGCAGTCAGGAAATAAACAGAGAGGGGACAAAACAATTCATATACAAAAATTAGGGTTAGGCAATTTTCAACCCAGCGAATCCTATCTCAGTCTAAAGAATTGCCAATTTCCTATAGCTCAAAATAATTACGTCTGAATAAGAAATAATCCTACTGGTCTGACTGCCCTCCCATGTCTTATTGTTTGTATATAGAAGGAAATTGCCTCAAGTCATCACATAGGAAAATAAGTCAAGATCTAAGCCTCAATTCTGTATCTTGAGGTCTAGGACTCAGGTAACTGAGGTCCTCACAGATAAGTCATTTCATACAAAACATTAAGAGGTTAGGTCTGTATCCAGTGACACCTCCCAAGAACCCATATAAACAGGACCAGAATTAGGTGATGACATTTTCTAAAACATAAGATCCATGTGACTCCATTCTCCCACATTCTTAAGGCACCTTGCAAACAACATGCTCTTTTAGGAAGCAGTTCATAGGTTTCAAATGCCACAAAGAAAGGAGAACCATATTTGCACATCCAATTTCATAGTCTTCCAAAATGAAATTGTATATAGTTTTAGAGAATTGTGAAATGCTCTTTAGACATGAAACTGGATGCACTCTGCGTTTTAGAAGCAAGAAGCACAACTAAGACACAAGGGGTTCCTAGAGACTGTACAAGGTGAGGCGCGAACAAACTAAGGTGCCATTTATAAAATTAAAAAAAAAATGAAAAATCAAAAGAAAAACTTAACATATAAGAATATAGAAATCTAAAAGCTGAAAAAAATAAAATATTTCAAAAAGTTTATTAGTTGAATTGGTTAGATCATTGTGTTATTGAGACAATATGCCTGTAGCCTTGCATGTTGATGTTCTACATAAGCTAAACCGTTCAATTACCCAATTACCTATTAAACATCAAGTTCGAGGTAGATTTTCAATTTTATGATCAGCAGCAATCAAAATGAGCCTCACTTGTGGCAAAAAGCCAGGTGAGGACCGTGACGCTGTTGTTTGGTTGCAGTGCAAATTCATTTGCAGTGATGCAAAACAATGGTAGTGCAAATGATTTGGGTGCAACTTTTGATTTATTTTTGTTTCAAATTTTACCTTAATTTGTTTTGTTGCATTAAAAGTGAAGTAAAATAAGACCTAAAGCAGAATAAAGTAAAATTCAAAACAAAATTAAACTAAAATTTGCATTCTTTTTCACTTGCACTCCCATACATCTGTACTAGTACAAATAAAATTGCATTGCAACCAAACATAGAGGAACACTAAATAAGCCTCACCTGTGGCTGTGAACCTAGGCACGCCTTTTAAAACACTAGATGTGCTTAGAAAAGTTGTCAAATGCACTTCTGAGGCACTTCTAAACAGTCATCCTCTACATATGGGTTAAACCTGGTTTAATTTAAAGAGGAGAATCTGCTCAAAGAGAAAGCAGAAAGTAGAATGAGCAATAAAGCTTCCAACCAGGAAAACTTACTTCTAAATTCTAATTGAGGTTTGCAGAAAAGTTAGGGACATTGAGAACATAGGGTTCATCAATCTAACTTAGTGTAGGGGTGCTCTTGGGAGGACAAAGGATCACATTGGATTGCTTAAGAGAATACACACTTATAAAGCTTCTCAGGTTTTCCTTGCTAATTATCAGATTTATAACCTCAACCAGGAAACTTTGTAGCTGGAAACAATTGACACTACCCTACCCCCTTTGCAATAATTTAATGGTTGATGAAGAACACCAAATTTGAGAACGTGGGCTATTGAGAATGCTGTACTGCAGAGACTGGTAATGGTAATTGCCTTGGTATTTCCTTTTGTGTTGTTTCATGCAGCAGGCTGGAACAGAAAAGTGTATAATTGGGTATGAGCCAAGAAGAGCAGAAGACATGAATGAAGATTCAGTTCTTCTCATGATCTGCTTGTTCTGTGGGGTCCACATCCCAGCCTGAGTTCTGAAGTCGTGGAGATTCAGTCAGCATTTTCAGCGCCAATCTTCCGGTTGCAGGAAATCTGGTGAATGAGGTGCCTAGGATTTCTGTTTTGGAAAGCGTCTGGGTAATAGTGCATACTGCATATAATGAAGCAGGCAGGTCAAACAAAGATCCACCCATTCCAGACCCTTATTTAGTAGGTTTGTTTTGTATCATCAAAGTGATTGTTGTTCATATTCAAAAGGAAGCATATCTTCTGAAAATGGACCGGAAATAAAACAAAATTCAGGCCAGATCTAGACAACATGCATTTTCCCTTAAAAATCCATCTGGACTCCGCCCAAATCAAGAAAAGATTGAATATATTCCACATCTATTAGATCCAAGTCAGATGGAGTAAGAGATTTGGCTATTCAAGTATGAACCTAAATTCAGTAAGATCTGGCCCAGATCCAACCTAACTCATGCCCCAATCCCCAATCATGCCAGACGTGCACAAGGGTTGGGGGTCTATTAAGGTTAGTTGATCTTTTTATTTCTGTTAGGAATTCTAACAGACTTCAGACCTTGTTTCAGTTGGTCCTTTTGCACACCCAAAATCCTAAGAATCTACTAATTGTTCTTTTTTCCTTGTAGACTCATCTTTCATCTTTTTTTGATGAATGACTCATCTTTCATCTTGGTATTGGAGCTTTATTGGGGTATGGAGCTAACATGGACTGGGTTACTAGGGGAGTGCACATGGCTGACCCAGAGGATCCTCTGCCCAGTACAGTTTGGATTGGTCATAGCATGATAGATTTAACTCACAAGCTAACTGCAACTATAAGTAATTACCTGCAAAGAGAGGCATTTCCATATAATATCATTAAACCTTCTTTTATAAAGGTTAATATGCCCAAGTATCAGCATCCAAGACTACTCAACAGCCATCATCTAGACCCCAAATACAATCCCAATCAAGTCTTAAGGATGCCAAAAAATTGTTCATCTCCCATCCATCACATGATGATAGGTCCAAAACCCCTCGTAAGAAGGCCCAAAAAGCTCTCAGCAAATTCACATTTAACCATCACCACAGTTACAAGAAAACACTTACAACATTGACATATCAAAGGTAGTCTAATTAAGCAGAACAGTCAAGACCCATGTGGGAGAGTAGATGAGCATAACGAAAAAACGAAGTCTGACCTAAACTCACCGTATAAGAATCAGACAAACAGGATAAACAAATGAACAACTCTCAAAATGAAAAGTCTCAGACAATGTAGTTTGTTATTAATCATTTCCAGAGCTTAAACATTGAACCCAGCATCTTAACCAGGATTTACATACGCAGCATCATTGAGAAAAGGAAAAGAAAAAACACAAGAATATAAGAAAACAAGCATTTCTCTATTGGTTATATGCAGAATCCCTCCCTAGTAAACAACCAAAGCAAGGACTCTTATTCCTTTAGCTAAATGAATGAACCCCAAGAGAGAAAAAAAAAAAAAAAAAAAAAAGAAAACGTAATGATCTTATGATACCTTGGTGACACAAACCAACTTTCTGGGAGCTGCCCTTCATTGTGAAGAGCAGCAAGAGAGGACCTGGTGAAGGAGATGACGAAGGCATGTTCAACAAAAGCCCGAGTTCGAGTTCCAGGAAACATTCTCGAACCCAGCTTTCTTCTTTAAAGAAAGACAGACAGACAGAGACGGAGAAAAAAAAAAGGACTTCTCAGGCCTTCTTCAGTCAAGATTTGGCTTCTCTAAGAGATTCACGCGCCAAGAAGACGGAAGAAACAAACCCACATTCATAAGTCATAGCTCTACTGTTTTGGTGTGTTGGGTGTGTCTGAGACCGGCTCTATTCCATTGTGTCTTCTGTGGTTTTGTCATTTGTGAGGAGGAGAAGAGGGTTTAGCAACGCAGGCCGGCTTCCATTTTCCGGAAAGGAGCGAGCACTGCACGAATCCAGAGGGAAAGTTTTTTCCTCATCAACGTAAAAAATAAATTACAAAAGAAGGACGAAAAAAATATATATTTTGATTTCAAACAGAGTACGGATCTCCTACCACGTTTGCTTATATAACATGGCAGTCACACATAGAGAATATCTCATCTCCTTCCTAGTATTATACAGGAGAGATATTTTCATGTAAGTAGATGTGGGTAGAGTTGGTGAGCAGCAGATCCGGAGTCATCTTTCAGCTATCCCCCTTACCCCTTTCTCTTCTTCCCTCCCTCCCCTCCTTCACTTCATCATTTTTAGATAAATCACATAGTGCCTTGATCACTTAATCACGTGTACTTTGTGTAGGGATACTTAACCCCAAAGGGCCCAAACTTCCATTTGCGATAAAGACCCTCTTCAATTTAGGTAAAATTATTAAAATGTCCATTCAAATTTGGTGCAATAAAAAAGAAAATATGGTCATTTACTAAAGTATCCCTATAGTTTCCTGGATTTATTCAAACCTATTTTATAGTTTTCATTTCACTAAAAAATATTTGTTTTGACATCTGAAAATAATAATACGATCACCGAAACTGAGTGGAAAATGTTAAGGGCATAGTCTATGATTGTTTATTCCAAATTGCCCTTAATACATTCATTGTAAAAAAAAACAAAATTAACCAAATCGAACCAAATAGAGTGGATGCTTGTGCTTGTTAGGGGTAAAATTGGTATTTTCAGTTTTTCCTTTTGATTAAATTTATTCAAATTTTTTGTTTAATGGATTTTCAATTTGCAATGTGAGGTTTTAGAAATGTTTAAAGTCACATTAGAATCTTTTTTTTAAGTTAATTGATGGAATGCAAATGCCAGGGACAAAGCTAGAATTTGAAAGTTTTGGATGGTTTTTGTTGCAAATGCAAGTTTGAGAGCTAAGTGTCACTACCCCAAAGTAGAGGGTGGTAATTTATAATTTATCCACCAACTTTCTTAATTTTCAATTTTAACTAGCGGGTACCCTTTTGCAGACCCGGGCCCATAACATACCCATGCGATGCATAGGATTTGTTAAGTTAAAGATAAATAATAGAAGCATGTAAGTGTATACAATTGTTTTATATAATAATTAATAATCATTTATATTTTATATACTACTTTTTATAATACAAAAATAACAATAATTAATTTTAGATAGAGTTGTTTATCAAACTTAGGGATGGCAATTTTTCCCATTTCCCCAATCCCCGTGGGGATCTGCCCCAAATGGAGCAGGGATAGGGATGAATTTTCCCCTACGGGGACAGAGATGGGGAAATTTTTCATCCCCATAGGTGGAGACGACTCGGGGATGGGGAGAGCACTCATTGCCCCGCAAGGGGGAATATTTTTAATATGTATACATACATCTATATGTTAATATTTTTAAATATATGATTGAATATGTTTGAATCTTTTCTAATATGATTGTAAATTTTAATTATTTTATTTTTAATTTTTAAATAAAATAAAAACAAAAACATAATGGTTGACATTATAAAGAATCACGAGGATTGGGGGGAGAGGCTCCTTGTCCCTTTAGAGATAAAGAGAGTTAGTTGAGAGGGTTATTTCTATAATTTACATCTTGTTGTATTTTATTTTCTTCTTGTAAACTATCCTCTCTTGTACTCTAAGGACAATTTGGTCCTTTTACCTTTTTTAATATAAAGTTCTCTTCTAGGGTGTCATGCTCCACATTGGACACACCCACAAACTTGTTGTTGTCTTTTTCTCCTCTGTTTTACAAAACCAAGACTAGCCTCTGACATGGTATTAGAGCAGGTCACAATCTGAACTACTAAGCTTACCTCTTTGTCTCTTCTTTCTTTTTTTTTCTTTTTTTGCATTATGGGGTCTTCCTAACAATACTTGGGAACTGTTTTGTGCCCTAGATTTTTCTCTCTCAAGGTTGTTTCGATCAGACCTTGACAGATCTGAAATTTGGAAGTTTGTGCCATTATCTTCATCTTTTCTCTTTGATCTGCACTTGGAGACATCAGATTTACTTGAAACCCTAGATCTAGTGTCACCCAAAGGAGTTCTTGTGATCCTCTTCAGCTAGGTTGAAATTGGTTTGGTTTAAGAAGGGTTTTATCATTCTCTTGGTTCAACATATTGTGATAGTTTCCTTTTCTGGACATCTGATCGAAAGGTACATCTCTATTATCATCTCTTCTTCAGTTTCTGATATAAATCTTGGAAATCAGTATTTTTTTTTTGTTTAATAATGGCTTCGAAAAGAGTAGATGTCCTCCCTGTTAAGTTCAATGGATCGAACTATGCCTTGTGAAAAGGGCCTTTGGGTCTACTTAAAACGGGACTGTAATTAAACCTGATGACTCAAATGTTAAGGCCTTAAATCAATGGAAATTTGATAATGCAAAATTGCATCTTGAATCCTCAAATCTTTTGAGGCTGAAATTGCCATTCCTATGCGAGATTATAGAACAGCTTATAAGATGTATGAATATCTTGAGAAGGTATATCAGCATTTAAACATCTCTAGGCAATACCAAATATAGGTTGATATCTTCTCATATTATCAGGGAAAGAGAAAGGTCCAGGAGTACTATGCAAGGTTTATTAACCTCTGGATAGAATATAAATTAGTACACATGGGAAATAATCCATCAAATTGTTATGTGAGGTATATGAAGAAACACTTTGATAGAAGGAATCTTATGCATTTCTTAATGCATGTCAAACCTAAGTTTGAAGTTGTCATGTCTAATATCCTAAGTCGAGGGACTCTTCTTGATTAATTTAGATACCATTCTTGGGGAAATTCTGAGAGTTGAAACCAGACTTGCTACACAGACCACTCTTGATGGGAAGACTCAATATTGATGTTGTTTTCCTAGCAACCAAAACAAAAGGAAAGAAGGATTTCTCCCGAATTCAGTATGAATGCAAGGAGTTCAGGCATGTTGTCTTACAATGTAAGAAAAAGAGCACATGCACGTATTGCAAATAGCAATGACATATTATTATAGAATCTCCAACTCGGCCACCAAAGAAAAATTGATCTAATTAGAAGAAAGGGTCTTACAAAGCCTATCAAACAACCATGGAGAATTCAAATGCCTCATCTACCATTACATCAATGACTTCACATAATAACTCTTCTGGTGGTATTTCTGAAGATAAGATTTGGTAGCTCATGTCCTCGGCTTTCTCTTCCACTTTCTCAGCTATTGGCATGTTCGGTAAGTCTTCTACCTCCTGTCCTTTCTCAAGTAAACCACCTTTAGATTATAGACTCTGGAGCCTCTAATCACATTACGAGAGCATCTGTTGGTCAGTCTCCTAAACCCCATCTTTCCAATCAACACATTATCACTACAAATGGGGAAATCATCTTACTTTTCACTTACCCAAGACCTTATTTGCTCCCAAATTAAAACTAATTTGATTTATGTTGGCCAACTTTTGGAAGATGGTAATTGATGAGGGCAGATTTGGCCCTCCAATGAAATTGTGACACGTGGCACCTCGTGACAACTAGGAAAACACCCAGCCAACAAACTTACGAAGTTGGTGACCCACCCGGCACCAGTCTAGCCGGCTTGGCGCGACCTACGCGGCACACACGACCTGCGCGACCTGGCTGACCTGGACCAGCTTAGTGCATGATCCGGCCAAGCCGCCCATAAGGCGCCCACCGACAAACCCGGCCTAGACACTGACCCGCCAACTGACACAGGTGCCAGCTTGACGACCTGGTCTAGACATTGACCCACCGACTAACACAGGCGCCGACCTGATGACCTGGCCTAGACACTGACCCGCCGACTGACGCAGGCGCCCCCCTAACAACCCGGCCCAGGCACCGACCTGGCCGCTTGACACAAGCGCCAGCCTAACGACCTCAAGGAGTTCACCACCGTACCACGGTTCTGACAGGATGCGACGAGTCTTACCGTTTGGAGGCTTTTCACCCGCCTAACCCGCGAGGACTCCGGTATATCAAGACCTCACCCCCCAAAGGGGAGGGGGATGAAAAAAGGGAAGTAACCATGCTCTCTAGCTCTCTCATATTATCTTCAAAGCTCTCTATAATAAGAGTGCTAACTTAAGCGTCGGAGAGCCCCCACCGGGAAAATACCCCTGGGACCTCTGATTCAGTTCTCGCAGGTCCTTCAGCTCCCGCCGCCTACAAAGAGGAGATAAGATGGAGTTCTCGGAGGTACCTCAGCTCCCGCCACCTACAAAGAGGAGGAAAAGATGAAGTTCTCACAGGTCCCTCAGCTCTCGTTGCCTACAAAGGAAAGAAGACCACCTCATGCTGAGGGCAGTCGGATTGCGCCGCACCAGGGAGCTCCAACATTCTCTAAGTCACCGGCCGCCTAGTATGCAGTTTGCCACCGAGCAGTTCGCCACTAGGCAGTTCGCCACCAGGCAGTTCGCCACCAGGCAATTCGCCACCAAGCAGTTCGCCACCAGGCAATTTGCCACCAGGCAGTTCACCACCGAGCAGCTCACCACCGGGCAGTTCGCCACTAGGCAGTTCGCCACCAGGCAGTTCGCCACCAAGCAGTTCACCACCAGGCAGCTCGCCACCAGGGAGCTCGCCACCAGGCAGTTTGCCACCAGACAGTTCGCCACTAGGCAGTTCGCCACCAGGCAGTTCACCCCCAGGCAGTTCTCCACCGACCAGTTTGCCAATAGGAAGTTCACCACCAAGTAGCTCATCACTAAGGCACGCCACCACCGGGTCAAATAACGAGGTACTTAGCCAAAAAATTTTACATCACAAAACATTGGTACGTGGCCGAAAACGGTTACATCAGTAATACTGTTTTGTTTTCCTCTAATTGTTATTTGATATAGAAGATGGTAATTCTATTGTTCCCAAATTAACAACAAAAGATGGTAATTTTGTTGATCAATTGTTTGCTCTAGAGTTTGAGAAGAAAGTTGATTTAGTTTCTCCTTCTTGTTTACTTTTTACTACATCTAGTTTTGAACCTTTTTAATTGTAATAATGACTAGAACTTGTGGCATAGATGCCTTGGTCATCCTTTTACTAAGAAACTTGATTATTTGTTTGCTTCTAATAGTTTACCTAATGTTACTGCTTCTTTTAAGAATGTTAATAAATCTTGAGTACTTGTTGTTTGAGAAAAAGTCATATTTTAGCCTTTCCTTATTCTTCTTAGCATGCAATAATACCTTTTTATTTGATGCATAGTGATGTTTGGTAGTTTCAGTTACTTCTAGATTGGGGTTCAAGTATTTTGTTACTTTCATTGATGACTATACTCATTTTACTTGGATTTATTTCCTTCGTAAGAAATCTAAAGTCTATCATAAATTTAAATTTTTCCAAGCCTATGTTGCCACCCAATTCGAAGGAAAAAAATATGTATCTTATGCTCTGATTCAGGGGGAAAGTACTTTGATGGGGATTTTCAGGCTTATTTGAAAGAACAAGGAATCCAATCTCAAAAATCCTATCCTAGTACTCCACAACAAAATGGAGTAGCAGAAAGAAAGAATAGACACATCGTAAGTGTAGTTCGAACCCTTCTACAAGAGTCTCATGTTCCCTCTTGGTTTTGGGTGGATGCGGCCAGTACTACCGTGTATCTAATAAATCTTCTTCCCTCTTCTGTTTTGAATAATACCTCTCCATTTCAGTCCCTGTTTCACAAGCCTCCTAACTTATGCACACTCAAAGTTTTTGGTTGTGTTTGTTTTCTTCATCTTCCACCTCATGAACGCACCAAGTTGATTGCATAGGCAGCATTATGTGCTTTTATGGGATATAACCCTAACCACAATGGATCTTGTGTTATGATCCCAAAGCTCATCGTATTAGGATCTCCTATAATGCCATTTTTCTTGAGCACATATCTTTCTTTGAGCATATTGTTGAATTTCTACTCTTTCTATCTCTTTGTTGCACAATTTTGATTTCACAAATCCTCCAAATGCTCCGACATCACTTGTGCAACAACTTCATACCTATTTCAGAAGGCAAAAGTTTACATCAGTTCCTATGCCCCCTTCGCGTTCTCCAACATCAGTTGCTGATTCAGTTACACCATTCATCTCTGTACATTCTTATAACCCACCACTTGAACCCAATGCATCCACATTGCACTGCTCTTCTAGAATTATTTGCCCTCCTAACTGCTATGGTTACTCCTTAGACCATAGTTCCTTTTCGGCTATTTATCCACGATAGACATTCCCAAGACTAAGATGCCATGGACTCTGAGATCCGAGCTCTTCTTGAGAATGGCACCTAGGAATTGGTCAAGTCTCCTCCTAAAGCCTTTCTCATTGGAAGTTGTTGGGTTTACTCAGTAAATTTGAAGTCAGATGGAAGTCTAAATAGGTACAAGGCTAGACTTGTTACACAATGCTATAAATAGGAATATGGGATACACTATGAGGAGACATTTGCTCTTGTCGCAAAAGTGACTATAGTCAGAATCCTATTAGCCATCTCTGCAATTAGAGACTGGACAATTCATCTGATGGATGTGAAAAATGCTTTCCTTCATGGAGAATTAAAGGAAATTGTCTATATGAAATCTCCCTTGGATATGGCATTGATCCTCAACTTGTCTATTGCCTCAAGAAGTCTCTGTATGGCCTGAAGCAAGCACCCAGAACCTATTTTGAGAGATTCAGATCTGTGATCAATGATGCAGGATTTATTTAAAGCTCTTCCGATCACTCTCTTTTCACTTTGCATCGGAATCAGGGCATGACTCTTCTCCTCCTACATGTTGATGACATAATTATTATAGGGAATGATGTGGAGGGAATCGCTTATCTTAAAATACTCCTTAGTGACTCCTTTAAGATGAAAGATTTAGGCCGCTTAACCTACTTCTTGGGGCTTGGGGTCAATCGTAATTCCCATGGCTATTTTGTTAACCAGCAATAAATCTTGTCAAATTGGCAAATCTCAATGACTCCAAGACTGTTTATACTCCCTTGGAGGTTAACTTGAAATTAAGCAATGATGAAGACCCTCCTCTTAAGGGTCCTACTCTGTACCGACAATTGGTGGACAACTTAATATATCTCATGATGATTCACAGACATCTCATATGTAGTCTAGATAGCGAGCCAGTTTGTCTCATCTCCACGACAACCCCACATGTTTGCAGTTCATCAAATTATTAGGAATCTAAGGGGAACCCTATCTCATGGCTTATACTTCTCCTCCTCCTCCTCTACCAGCATTACTGCCTATGCCGATTTTGATTGCGCTATGGGGTGGTGTATTTTCCTTGGTAACTTTCTCATTGCCTGGAAGTGTAAGAAACAATCTACAGTTTCGAAATCTTCTATTAAAGCTGAATATAGAGCCATTTAGGGGTGAGAAAATGGTTTATTCGGTTTAAAACCAAACTGAATAAACCAAAATTTTTTGTTCAGTTTTTGGTTATTTTGGTTAAAACCAAATTTCAACACTATATATATTTTAATATATATTGTAGTGTATATTTTAATATATAATATATATTATATATTAAAAATATATATTATACAATGTATATAATAAATTATATATTTTAAATAATATAATACAATATAATCTATTTTATACATATCATATACGTATTATATGTTTATATATATATATATATATATATAATAGTTAATAAAGTTTGGCTAATTCAGTTTTTTCGATTAACTGAATTTCTAAACCTGAAAATTAAAACTAAAACCGAAATTTTGCAAAACTGAAACCAAAATTTTCAATTCGATTTTAACCAAATAATGATCACCCTAGAACCATGTCCTCCATATGTAGTGAAATTATATTACTCGAGACTTTGCTATATCATATACTCTAGGAGCCACTGCCATCAGTTCCTCCCTTTGCAGATACTGTCAGTGCTATCAAAATTGCCTCCAATCCTATTTTCAATGGACAAAGCACATTGAATTTGATCGCTACTTTAGTCACAATCTTCTTCAATATGGTACTATTTCTCTTCCCCATGTATCCTTTGGGCTCCAACTTGTGGATCTCTTGCCAAAAGCTATGACACGGGTACAACACTTATTCCTTATAGACAAACTAATGTTGACTCCTAATTATTAGTTTGAGGGGGAGGGTAGAGATAAAGAGAGTTAGTCGAGAGGGCTGTTTCTATAATTTACATCTTATTGCATTTTATTTTCTTCTTGTAAACTATCCTCTCTTGTACTCTAAGGACAATTTGGTCCTTTTAACTTTTTTAATATAAAGTTCTCTTCTAGGGTGCTCCACATTGGATACACCCACAAACTTGTTGTTGTCTTTTTCTCCTTTATTTCACAAAACATAGACTAGCTTTTGATAGTCCCCACCCCACCCCATTGTCATTCCTAATCAAACTAATGAAACTAACAACCCGGTTTCTAGTATTTCCACTCGTCTATGGTTCAACAATTTCCTAACCCGAATGGGTTGGAATAGTTTCTCTTTGGCAATTTGTAAACTAACTAAAATCGAATGACCTGACTATAAATATATATTAATATTTTATATTTTAGATATATTTTTTAATATAGGAAAGTTGGAAATTTCCAATATTTTCTAGGTTAAAATATTTTATATCATAAATTTATTTTTTTAATTTTTTTAATAATGACATTATAATTTTTAAAAAAATTTAAACTTAATTTTTAAATTTCATTTTCTAATTTTAAATCTTTTGAACCGACTGACCAAACCGACATTTGACCAAAACCGATATAACCTGAGTGACCAATTCCCCAACCTAATCAAGTCAACTTGGTTGGCCAAACAACTTACAACTAAACTGAACCAACCCATGAACAATAGTTTAATCTCCAATAATTATTAAAAAATTATAGAAAAAATATGTATTAAATTAAATTTAAAAAGATAATAAAAATAATTTAAATTCCAATAATTATTGAAAATTTTCTGTTAAATAACAAAACAATTAAGTTTTAAAATTATTATTAATACATTAATTTTTTTGAAAGTTATTTTCTAGAATTATTAATTGGTATAAATGAAATTAGTTGTTCACAGTATTACATATTTATTAAAATAATATCATTATTGAAATTTTAAAATATTAATTACTTGTTGAATTTAATAATCCATAAAATTATAGTACTATTAATACATAATTTTATTATTTTAACTATTTAAATTCTAGTTATGCTAAATATTTCCTTTTTTTAAATATTTAGTTATTTAACTAAATATTTAAAATCTTAATCTATGTATTATAATTGAAAGTTATTCAGTAAATATTTGAAATATATTATCAATTGATTTAAAACATTCATTTTAATATTTGTTATTTAAGATATTTAGTTATTGAAATATTTAAATAATATTTCATTTTGAATGTTAGATTTTTATTACTTGAATAACATTTAGAATGAATAATCTAAAAAAGAATAATTTATATTGTTTGTACATAATTTCATGATGAGTTTTGTAAAATTATATAATTATTAATAATATGAATATTATTAAATCAATTATAATTACTTCTTTGTCTTTTTAATAAAATTTTAAAGTTATTATATCATTTTGTTAGAATATTCAAATAATTCTTAAACTTTTTAATTCAAATTTTCTTTAGATAGATGTAGATAAAAAGTGGGGGAGAAGATAAATAACAATTAGAGATAATTTAGAAGAGAAACTCTCTACTAAATTAGAGATAATTTAGGAGAAAGTGGGGGAAAGTGGGAGAGGTTGTTTAGGAGAAATTTTAGGATATTTAGGGTTGTTTACAAACAATGCCAAACTGACCAAACTGACCCGACCCAACCCAATTTGGTCGGTTTTTCTTCACCACTGATTGGTTTTGATTTTCATTTGTAAAAACCAAACCAAATCGAGTTAGTTAGATTTTTATTTCCTAATCTTTCCCTAATTAGGTAATCCCTATCCTAGTTTCTTCTTTCTAGTTAATTTCGTATTTTTAACATTAAAGGACAATAAAACCTTAGTTAAATGGGAATTACTTCTGACTTTAGAATCGTTTTCCTTTTTTTTTGAGTATGAAATTTTACACCAAAATAGGGTTGTTCACAAACAATGCCAAACTGACTAAACCGATCCCTTATGTTTGGGTCGGTTTTGCTTAATAGAATGTCAGTTTCAGTTTGCTCTTTAAGTAACCCGACCAGGTTAGGTTGATTGAAAAAAATATATTAAACCGACCCAATCCGACCCATGAACAACCCTAAGGATATTAGATTATTTAGTTTATTGGAATGTGTGGGAGAGAGAGAGAGAGAGAGAGAGAGAGAGAGAGAGATTTTAGGAAGATTTTTTTTTGGAAAAAGTAGAGTTTCTGATTCATAGTTTCAAAAATGACATGGATTAAAAAATAAAAAAAGGAGAAAATTTCTAGACCTCCTTATATAGAGAGATTTGCTTTTCAACAGTACATGACAATCCTTCACAAAGAAAGGTGTTGACCATAGGACAGCCACTTGATTGGAGTCTTTTGTTATGTTATTTTATAATTGGTGCAATGAAATGAAGCTTTCAAGTAGGAGAAAAGGCCGGAAGAAAAATCATAAAAACAAATAAAAATGAACAAAAAATCCCTGATTTATTTGGCTAAGCTAGGCATCATCTCAATGGTGAATTGAATTCTGTAATGGGGTGAAGTTGGTAGCTGTCCTAAATAAGCTCACCTATTGTTGTCACATGGATAGATCTTTTCACTTACTCAAATCATCTATTAAGAGGATGTCCAGCACTGTGGTGTGGGTGAATTTTCAAAGTCTCACTTTGGTGTGGTTGAAAACACGTGGTTTGAACTAAACCTTCTAATATTTTTTGTGATATAGTGTTGTGTGTTGTGAGCAAATTCTCATTTTAATTTTTTTATTATTTACAATATTCACCCACTTTACATTTGTGTGAATAATACCACAATGTTTTACCATGAAAAGAAACGGGTGATATTTTCTATAACCAATTGATCAACAAAAACTCTACGTGACATAACTTCTCCTGAATGAACTGGATCCCTTACAAGCAAATCTGTGCACACGGCAAGTATGTTAAATTCATGGGGGAAATGTTCCCAATGTGCGATTAGATATCCATGCTTCTAGAGTATGTTATAGAATTTTTGCTTGTATGAGATCCTGTATCCTCCTAAATAGGGATCAAATGGATTACCCATATTCTCAATCTTGCAGTCAATATCAACCATATGACTCACCTTGTATTGGTTCTTTTCACAACTAATACTTAATTAAAGGTTTTTTTTTTCAATATAAAACTTATTTATGAAATGGGTAATTTTGAATATATGACAATATGTTTTGAATGGACAACCTTTTACATGAAAAGGTTCAGTTTCGAAAGAGTACAAATACAAATATGTGCAGTGCAAATATATACGAAATATAAGGTTTTGCACTCTACATGTTTCTTTAATACACCTTCCAAACTGTGCCTACTTGGAACTAATTTTCCACATATTAGCTTCCTTGGTCATTTAGGCTGTGTTTGGTTTGTTTTGCAGTGTAGATGGAATAAAATAAAACCTGAAGCAAAAGTAAGTTAGAATTTGCACCCATTTCATCTGCCCATACATTTGTGCTAGTGCAAAATAACAAACAGACAGAGCTAGGACCAAATTTGGACTGGAGGATAAATTTTACATAGAAGTTAATAGGCATCCCATATGGGATTGAACTCTTCAATCATGCTTAAGTAAAAAACAATTAGGTAATAATCTTTTAGTTATTGACTGTAACAAATAAAGTAAAAGGATTCTCAATGCCAATGTGTATGACTTGGTTTTGAAAATAAAAACAACTGCCACATCAGCAAAAACTAGTAGTTGTATAACAATTGGCATGTTCGCTCTTCAATGATGAGTTTATATAACCCATTGTACACAACTTGTTTGTAGTAGAATTTTAGTAGATCCCACCTTGTAATTTACCACATGGAGGAATCCCTTGATTGATCCAAACTATCACTAGGATGTTTTGGATTGGTCAGATGTTCGCATCAGCCTTGTTCTCCTTTAGGATCATCGATTGGTGGAAAATACGGCCATGTCACCCATATTATATCATGAGCATTGAAACGCCTCTCAAACAACAAACATGAGCAGCATGATTTTGTTATATATTCCTAGTAAGGAGTGCTTTGCTCCTTCTAGGAAAGAGAGGAAGAGAAAATTTTCCCTCCAAATTGATTATTATCATCATCATCATTATCATTATCTAAGGTCTTGTCTCAAATATATGGGGTCAACTAGCTACATGAATCATGTCGCACGAATCCATTCTGTACCTTAGTTTCTGAAATTATGATATTTTAATTTGAAAAGGTTAAGCACCCATGAAAGAGGACTGTAAGGACTGAAACATGCAACAGTTAGAAAGAAGGAAGAATGCAAATACCCATTCTTCCAACTGAAGGAAGAACAGAAACGATGACAATGAGAACAAAATGAGGGAAACTGTTATTCATTTGACAACTCAGTGGCAGGCATGGCCCTCAATTTTCAGTCTGTATCCCACGCATACTGAACCAGCAAAATGCTGTCATGTCCATGTGAAACCACTAAGCCAAGGGTCATCCCCATTGTCCTCATTGAGTGTTTTATGTTATCAGTCCTTAGTTTTTCAAAATGTGTGCATACATGTCTTTATTGTTGAATTATTTTACAGAGATTCTCTCCTTCTTTCCAGAGAGGTTTTGACTTTCAATCAATAAAGGACATTAGCCTTGCTTCATTTACATCTTTTGGTGGGCCTTCTTGTGATTCTGAATTCTGATTGAGCTCCTACAGTTGAATCCTAAGTGTCTCCATAAGATCATAAGTCCATGTTCATTATTCAATAGTCTCAATATTCCAATGCTAATCATTCTTTTCTTGGATAGATATAAACTTTTTTTTTATTTACTTTGGAAATTGGGGCCACTGCTTGGTTGAATCATGAATGGTGAAACCTTGGACTGATAGGCATGAAATTGTAGGCTCGATCAAGTCTGAACGTGAACGTGGTCATTTTGTAGAGAAAAACAAAAAGGTCATAAATCAGGCCTGTATCCAGTTCACCCCTTTCAACACCTCGGACCAACATTGAGTAATGGCCCTTTTTTTTTTTTAAACAACACTAAATCTAAAGTCTTAATTAAAATTGACATTTGGGTTTTATATGACTTGGATTCAATAGAATTAAAAATGTAATAATGATACAAAGTACAAAGTAGAGGCCATTGCTTGGTTGAACCATGAATAGTGAAAACCTCATGCTGATAAGCATGAAAATGAATGTTCATGACCATTTTGTGGAGAAAAAAGAAAAGGTCACAAGTCAGGCCTATATCCAGTTCTCCCCTCCTTAGACCCCCAAATAGCTCATACCAACACTGAGTAATGGCCTTCTCTTCAGCAACACAAAGTCTAAGGAAATGTTCAAACTATTGGTCTTAAATTTGACATTTGGGACTTGAATTCGGTGGAATTAATAATAATAATAATACAAAGTATAGGCCATTTCTTGTTTTAATTATGAATGGTAAAACCTCATGTTGATAAGCATGAAAATGTAGGTTCAAGTTTGAACACAATCATTTTATTGAGGAAAAAAAGGTCATAACTCATATGTCAGGTTTGTATTCATTCACCCCTCCCAAGATCCCAGAGACCTAGATAGCTCAGACCAACATTTTTTCAGCAACGTAAAGTCTAAGGAAATATTTAGATTAGTGGTCTTAAAATTGGCATTTGGGAATTATGACTTGAATTCAATGAACTAAGAATCTGTACTATATTCTAAAATGTAGTTGTCCATCAAATTCCTCGTATTGCTTTCCAGCCCTTTTAAAATTTTGTCTTTTTTTTTTTATATTTTTTAAAATATATAATTAAGAGTCATTTACTAAGACACTCCTATAGTTTTGCGCATTTACTAAAACTTACCCTCTAATTTGTGTTTTTCTAAGATAGCCCTATACACTGCAATGGATTGATTTACTCCACTTGCCATTTGTACATCCGTTTGGTTGTGTTTCTTATTCCAAAATTATACTAAATTAGGGATTGGATTTGCTCCTTACAGAGCACACCTAACACCAATCTCACAGTGCATCACAGTCGTGCATTGAGAACATCTCTTGATGTTATCATTCATGGGAAGATCTTCCCAACGCATAGCTACGATGCACTATGAGGTTGGTGTTAGGTATGCTCTGTCACTATGAGGAGAAAATCCAAATTCCCCAAATAAAGTCGTATGTGAAATCTAGTGCCCGATGCATGAACCTCTAATATTGTTTGATTGGACTCCCTATGTATACCCTCCACTCCTCTCAAGTCTTAAGTCTTGGGTGGCATTTGATAAATCTAAAGTCTAATGTTTAAAAAGTCTAAAGGTTATTATCCCGGTCTAAAATGTAAAAAGAAGTAGAAATGATTTGTATGCTTTTAAGAGGCTTTGAAAAGATAAGATCTTTTGAGTTGGAGCAATTCTCCGACATCTGAAATTATGAAGTTTACTATTTTACCCTTAAAAATATTGTTGTATAACATTATAAATAATAAAAATATTATTATATTAATAAAAAGTTATGATTTTTTATTACTACTAATAATCAATGAAAATGTTTGAATTATTATTACTAAACATTATTATTTATTTAAATAAAAATGATAATATTTATTACTTTATAATAATAATAATAATAGTAATAATTTAATAGAATATTTATTTATTTTTATTAAATATTATTATTATTACTACTATTATTGTTAAATAAATATTAGGGAAAATTGCAGATTAGTATCATGTACTTTTGGGCCTAGTCTAACATTGGTCCCCGAACTTTAAAATGTGCCAATCTAGTACCTAAAATTTCGAATTAAAGTGTGCAAATTTAGTACCTATCATTAATTAGTTGTTAAGTTGCATGTAAAAGGACAGAAATGTCCTTCATGTGTCATCTAATTTTCTTTATTAACTAGCTTTTCATGCTAATTTCTAATGTGTGGAAGATGATGCTGGAAAAGGATTGTTTGAGCATGCTGGCGTATTCACTGTGCCCAAACAATTAATCTTCAGCATGTATTCATCTTCTTCTATTTTATGCTCAATTAAGAAATCGATGCAGTTCTTTTATGCTCAATGAAAAAAAGAGGCATGAATTATATGCAAAATGAAAATATATATGAAATGGTTTTCTATCCAGAGATGGACATATATGTCTTCTTTTTCCATCTAAACAATGCTCTAAAGCCCAAGTAGACGGGACTATGAACCAGGTCCTAATTGGTCCACTCAAACCATCAAAACAGTACACAGATTTGACCTATGAATTCAAATGGACTAAAACCAATCAGAAATGGACATGGTTGAACCACCGGATCACTTGACCCATGAGGTTTCAGGTTTGCACTCAAATAAAATGGAAAGTGCGACGCAGAAGGCAATTGAAACAACTGTAAAACCAATAATTCTACGTCGAATGGGGACAGCCCATTCAAGAACAAACTCCACATCAAATATCATCAAGCAGTTTCTTTATACCTCCTCGATCGCCCATGGGGACTGCAACGCTAGCTACAGCTCCGACTTCCCTTTACATATTTACACTAACAAACACAGTATCCAAGTAACGGTCCACCTGAACCGCAATATCGTTCATCTGAAGCGGAACCGATGCCGGCGGATGGATCGCATAGCCCGTACGTGCACGTACGGTGTACGGCTAGTAGCTTGGAATGTCCAAGTTATCGATGACTGCGGGATCAGAAATCACCGCCTACACCATCGGTGCCGTGGGAAGATTTGTCTGCCGGGACATCTCCATCGCTGCCGGAAGCGAATGCGATACCGGATGTTGTTTCCCGTAGTAGAGCCGTTTTGTGATCTTAAAACAGTCTTCGACGGACTTGGAGAACTCTTCAGCCATTCGAAAGAATTTTCCCAAGAGAGAGAGAAAGAAACGGTGAAGATTGTTTGAGCACGAAGGAGTAGAAGACGATCGAGGAGACTGACAGACTGTCCAAAGAATCCCGTATGGGAACATGTAGAACAATCTCCGCCGGCATGTCATCCTCTGTTTCATCTTCTCCACGAGTAGATAATCAAGGTGTTTTATTTTGAAAGGTAATTTTACATTTCCAAAAGTTTTAAGAGAAACATGATGTCATAAATGACGGTTGTTTAATGGTAGTTAATAAATTGACATGCTTTGAAGGTTTAGATACTGGTTTAGCATGCTTTCAAGTTTAAACACCAAACCAAAGTAAGACTAGGCCAAAGTATAAGGTATTAATTTATAATTTTTCTTAAATATTATTATTTCTTTAAATAAAAAATAAAAAAAATTATTAATTAATAATAATATATTTATAATAATATTGATTTATTAGTATTATTAAGTAATATTTTATTAATATTATGAAATGATATTTATAATATTATTTAGGAAAAATTCCTAATTAGTCTCATGTATTTTGGGTCTAATGCCACTTTGGTCCCCAAACACTAAAATGTAATAATTTAGTACTCAAACTTTCAATAGGTGCCAATCCAGTACTTGCCCTTGACCAACTATTAAGTGCCATTTGTTCAAGTGTCATCTAATTTTCTTTATCAATCATCTAAACATTGACAAAAAATGAATAGTCCCAAATTCTTCTCTTATGTTCAATAAAATTTGGTGGGGTCTCAATGGGCATTATAGTGATCCCAACTTTTTTGAATAGAAGAGGTAAGAATTTGAAATGTTCATTCTTTTTGTCAACATTTGGATGGTTGATAAAAAAAATGAGATGACACTCATATGACATTTGTATCTTTTCAAATTACTGGTCAACAACAGGTACTAATTGGCAGGTTTTGAAAGTTCATATTTTGAATTGTTAAATTTTGAAGTTTGGGGATGAAAGTGGCATTGGGCCCAAAATATAGGGTATTAATCGTGAATTTTCCTTATTATTTATAATAAAATGAATTATAGTAGCATGAGAGAAGTGAAAGATTTATGGGAGTACAACAGGATCACCCTTTCTTTGGGTGGGAAGGCGGGGGCGCATATGTGAATTCCTCCAAAGTACCAGGGGCAAAACTATCAACAACTTTTCAATGGAAGGGGTTGGGTAGGGAGAGGGCAATTCATTCTGAGACTGGATGGTCTACACATTTACATGTTACAACGCGGGCCGCATTTCCATCTGGTTTAAGTGATATAACGGGCAGGAGTTATATTCCCGTTAGCTATTTTTTCAACTAAAAAAATTTAAAAAAATTTTTTGAACTTACTTGCTGATCTTTATTATGTATCCTAATAAAGAAATTTACGTGGTATTAATCAAACCGTATTAACTAATAAAACCAACTTGACAAAAGGTGATAGGTTATTACACCAATTCGATATAATTTTGTAATCCACTTATAACTTAAATCGTATCTTCGTTATCTAAACTTTCAACTCGTAGAAATACAAATGAATTAGCGTATACGGTAATAAATTCATATAGTATTAATTAGACTGTATTACTCAATGTAACACCAAGTTAAAAAGTTATTACACCAACTCCATATAATTTTGTAATCCACTTATAACTTAAATCTTAGGCTCGTTACCTAATTGTTTAGGGTCCATTTGGTTTATATATGGAATTGGTTTTGGAATTGGATTTGGAATAGTTTATTCTTATGGTCCGTTTAAACCCATCAAATGGGTCATGCTGGGCCAGCACGACATGGCCTGCACAAAGTGTGGGCCATGGTGTGCAAGTCCACAGGCCATCCCGGGCCATGCCTCCCTCCCTCCTTGGGATAATTTGGGGGGTCAGCCGGGCATGGCCCGCGGCCCAAGCTTGCACGGGACCATGTCGTGCCATGGGCCAAGCCTTGTGCTAGGCCGAGCAGCAGACCAAGCCAAGCTATGAGAGATACATCTAAAAAAAAATTAAAAAAATGTTTAAATTTTTATTTTATATGATTTTTGACGTATACAATTGTTTATATATACAATAATAAAATAAAATAGTATAATAAAATTGAAAACAAAATTATATATATATATAATATCATATATTATATATTTTCATATAATTGTCATACATATTATATAATATATATAAATATATATTTATATATATGGGCCGTGTTGGGCCATGTCGGCACACGGGCCTTAGGTGGCACGGCCCACTCATTTGTGCCAGTCCATGGACCTAAAACCCCAGGCCCAACATGGCCCATTCCATCATGCCGTGACCGGCACAACCCGTGCATTGTCATGCTAGGTCATTGGCGGCATAGACAGATTTACAACTCTACGTCTGTTTGGTTTAGATAGGAATCGGAATCCCACATGTCAGCATGACCCATTCCATCATGTCGTGCATGCCGTGCCTAGTACGACCTACATATTGTCATGCTGGGTTGCAAGTGGCATGACCCGATTTATAACTCTAGGTTCGTTTAGTTTAGATAGGAATTAGAATCTCGCGTGCCAATACGGCCCGCTCAATCATATTGTGTCGTGTCAGCCCGTGAATTTAAAACCCAGGCCCGACACAGCCCACGTATTATTTTGCCGGATCGCAAACAATATAACCCAATTTACAAATTAGAATCAACTAAAATGGATTTCATTCCCAAGGGAGGAGGGAAATTGCCATTCCCTCAGATGAAAACGAGAAAGGGTTGTAGATATAGAGTACTGTAAAATATCAAAAGAAACAAAAAACATTAGATTAACGACATTAAATGCAATAAGTAAAGTTTTTTTGACAGAATAGATTTTTGGCTGTTCAATCTCTTACCTTATTTTTCGTTCCTTCTGAAAATGCAAAAGTTTTTCCTTCTTTGCGTTTTTAGAGCAGCTCGTCAACGACAAAGCTTGGTGGGTAAGCTTAAAGTTTTTTTTTTTTTTGGGTTGAAAAAATGTAGAGAACAAATTAGTAACGGGAGTTAACACTCTCATCCTATACTTTTTTGTACCTCGCTTAAACCATCTACATGTTACAATGGCATAGAAGTGCAGTCTGCGTTGCAACATGTAGATGTGTAGCCCTGTAAAGCCAGTGGTCATGCTAAACCCCTATTTCTCGTGGTGGCAAAACCCTTACTTCTCTCTCTCTCTCTTTCTTTTTCCCCATTGGCCTTCCCCTCTTTGTATCTCTCCTTCTTTTTCCCCATTGTTGTTGGGTTCACGGACAAAGTAATAGAACATATGAGCTTCAGCAACCGTCGAATGTTAGTAGTGGTCATCGGCTTTCGGAGAGCTTCAGCAACACAAACAGGGGAGATTCGCCACTACTCTCCATTGCTTGGTCCGGCCAAAACACAGAGGAAAAAAAGGGAGAAGGCGAGATTTGCCAGTGGTTGCCGCTGTTGTTGGTGACAGTCATCCATGTTTTCAATCTGCAACATTGCGAAGGATATCGTCATTGAAGTCGACGATAAGAGCAGCAATCAGTTTCCAAAACCACCTCCATTCATTCTATGGAGGCCAAGGGATGCCAAGGGAATAGACCAGTGTCGCCGCTGAAGTCGACAATATCATCTCTAAAGTCGACGATAAGAGCAGCAAGAGCAGCAATCGTGTGAAGGATATCGTCTCTGAAGTCGACGATAAGACAGTGGTGAGGCATTGCTTCTCTGCAATTTCAATATGCTCCTGTTGATCTTCACGAGGCTTTACCTGTCTGAGTCTTGCTTGTCTCCCAAGTTGTTCAACTTCTTCAATGATAGGACCAAGCCTTGCCACTGTCTCAACTAGTAGAGAAGCAAAGGCAACAAAGAGAATTCAAAAATTGCAGTCGAGAACTTACTCAACGCTGGCCTTAACAGTCTCCACTCTAACCCCTTGGACTAATTAGTAACCCAATTAATTCGCCACTCTAGTAAAACTAAGGGATCCGTTCTGACAGAGGATAGGGAGACCCCAGAGTCCTTGGTGGGGTACCGGGGCTCTATTTGGCAACTATAGCAACTTTGGTGATTGGTGAGCATATTTCTGGTTTTGTTACTGGTGTAGAGCGCGGAAGACAAGCTCTGATAAGAGCAGAGCGCGGAAGAAGAGCGGTTGCTTCTGATAGCTATCGGTAACACGTCACTGATGACGAGCGGAAACACCAACCCGTCGTTGAAGTTGTGGAAGAGATCATTGGCACTGAAGACGAGTGTCGGCGCATGGTGCTAGATTTGGCAGGGATCTATGGAGGGCTTGGAGGTAAGGGTGTTCTCTTTGATGCCTGAGTTGATGCTATCATTTTTAGTCATCGTCTTGCGTCTCGAAAACTGTTGATATGTGGAGGGCTCGGAGGTCGGCGGATCAGCTATTCATCATCTTCTATCTCGAATCAACTATTCAGTTCTCTGTCCAGAACAACTAATGAGTTTTTTGGGTAAAATTTCTTTTTCGTGAAAAAGAAAATATTACCTGTTGATGGAGATTAACAAGCTGATCAATCTCCATTGGTGTCTTGGTTTCGGGCGAAACTCACACTCAGACCACTGTCTCTACGATCTATGACGGAGAGGTTTTAGGGATAGTATTTTAGGAACAGGTGGTATTTTTAGGAGCAGAGGTGGTAAGGGTATTTTTGGAATTTTTTATAAATATATTACTCATATGATATCACATGTAACAGAATATTAATGGATGATAACAACAAGGGTAGAGTTAGTCAATTTTCACATGTAACAGTAGAGTAGTGTTAGTCAATTTTTAAATAATAAGGGTACACTGAGTCAATTAGTTAAACCATAAGGGTAATTTAAGAAAATTACCATTAAAGAAATTTGACTTTAACCGGAGTAACTAAAAATTTTGATTTTGATTATTTTCGGTTTTTTGTTATTTTAGGTTCAGTTTAGTTTTCCATTTCAAACATTGGTTTTTAAAAATTTTGGTTTATTCAATTTGGTTTTTAACCAAATAAATATCCAAATAAACCAATTGCTCACCCTACCTATTGGGTCACTTGACCATATTTACCCATATTCAATTGGATGGGTATGGGTGTCAAATGGATTGATTCAAAATTGCTAGCCCTAACTGTAGTGTGGAAGGCTTTGAACTAAGCTTGCCGTGAACTATTTGTTCAAGAAGACTATCCTCCATGGAGCATTGAGAGCATTATTGATGATTGCCTCTACATCCTTAGAAAAAATGGTTTGATTGTGAAATTTTTTCATTAATTTAAAAGAAACTAATAGATCTAAGTTGGAACGTGTTTTGTTGACAGAAGATCCCAGTTCCACCAAAACCCTTAACCAAGGTTTTTAAAACCGATTCGAACAACAAATCGGTCAAGGGTCTGGTTTCTAGGTTGAACGGTCCGAATGTTGAACTGAATGAACAGTCCATTCTGACAAAATCAACGATTCTGAGTAAAATGGGACCGTCCGGTCCGGTCGGGTCCGATTTTGAAAATCATGCCCCCAACATATTATTGCTTTTTCGGAATTCGAATCGAAAATCTGATAATCGGATCAATTCGAATCGTATTCTCCGATCCGTTTGTAGACGTTGTTTTCCACTTTTTTTTCTAAAAAGAAAATCCCTGTTATTGCCTATTGGGTCATTTCTAAATTTTTTCCCCTCAAATGCAGGAATGATCAATCAATCCGGGTGCTTCACCGATTTCTCTTCCGTTCTCCGATGAGCTTTTCAGTCGTCACGGTAGCAAATATCTGCGTGCTCCATTGAAGGGTTTGAAGCTTTGGATTGAGGAAGGATCAAGCAGAACCCTATCTTCCTCATCTGTTATTGAATCGAAATGGGGAAGAACGAATTTCTCACACCAAAGGCAATAGCCAATCGAATCAAGGCGAAAGGGCTCCAGAAGCTCCGATGGTACTGCCAGATGTGCCAGAAACAATGCCGAGACGAAAACGGCTTCAAGTGCCACTGCATGAGCGAGAGCCATCAGCGGCAGATGGAGGTATTCGGCCAAAACCCTAATCGAATCGTCGATGGTTATTCTGAAGAGTTTGAGCGGGCTTTCCTCGAACACGTTAAGCGCAGCCACAGATTCAGTCGTGTCGCCGCGACCGTAGTGTATAATGAGTACATTTCCGACCGTCACCATATCCATATGAACTCCACCCAGTGGGCTACCCTGACGGAGTTCGTCAAGTACCTTGGTCGGACGGGGAAGTGCAAGGTTGAAGAGACGCCAAAAGGGTGGTTCATGACTTATATTGATCGAGACTCTGAGACCCTCTTCAAGGAACGTCTCAAAAACAAGCGGCTCAAGGCAGATATCGTAGAGGAGGAGAAACAGGAACGGGCAATCAAGAAACAGATTGAGCGGGCGGAGCAGTTGATGCCGGCGAGTGAGGCAGGGCATTCTGATCCGGAGGCATCGCCGCAGCCAAAATTAGAGCCTGGTGGGAAGGTTGCTTTTTCTCTTGGTTCATCTTCCAAACCTGCTACTAAAGAGGGTGTTGAGAACTCAAAAGTGGTTTTTGGAGATGTTGAAACGGAGAAGAATGAGAAGAGAAGCAAAACTGATGTCAAGTCGGGGAAGAGTGGTGGTGGGTCGACTTTGGATGAGCTGATGAAAGAACAGGAGAAGGCGAAGGAGAGGAGTAATAGGAAGGATTACTGGTTATGTGAAGGAATTATTGTCAAGGTAATGAGCAAAGCCTTGGCTCAGAAGGGCTATTATAAGCTGAAGGGAAAGGTCATTAAGGTAATAGACAAGTATGTTGGAGAAATTGAGATGCTTGATAGCAAGCATGTACTAAGAGTTGATCAGGAAGAACTGGAAACAGTGATCCCACAAATTGGTGGTCTTTTAAGAATAGTTAATGGAGCTTATCGTGGATCAAATGCAAGGCTGCTTTCAGTGGATACTGATAATTATTGTGCTAAGGTACAAATAGAGAAGGGTATATATGATGGCAGGGTGCTTCAAGCAGTTGACTATGAAGATATTTGCAAAGTTTCCCAGTGAATTGCTCAAAGTGTAGATTGTGTTATAACTTTCTTCTGAGCTTTCAGGGTAACCATTTTTGACATCTGAACTCTTCAGTTTTTCTATTTCTACAATGTTCGCAGAATGTTCAATCAAGCTACTCAGTTATTCCGTATTTTAATTCAGAAGACAATGGCATCTTGATTCTCTAAACAAAGATATGTATTTGTCTTGCTTCAATTTTCACTTTTTCTTTTTTACTCTGCATAAACTTGACAAGAAGACGGGTAGAAACATGATTACATTGGTTGTGAATGAAAGTTGAAGGCTTATGTTGGTTTCTTGCATTTATGGAATATAGGTTAAACCGATTCCCTTATATCAAACAGAGAGTCTGAGAGCATGTGGTTGTCTGTTTAAGCCTGTCAGTGGGCACTTGCACTTATTTGGTGCAAAAAATGCCGAAGGTTAGTTATGTATTCAGTTGACTCCTTCCAAGACCCTGGATGGCAGCCAGGGACCAACACTGAATACTTTTGTCATACAGAGAAAGTTGTATTAATCTTAATGGGGTTAATCTTTATATTGTTAAAGTCTAAAGGCATGGCTGGACAGTTGAGAGTTGGGACCAAGGAAGCAGCCAAATACCTTAAAATTTTAATAAGATATCATTAAATTTTTAGAACATGAATAAGTATATTGCAAGCACGAGTGCACGACAAAGGTTGTAATAAATAGGGCACATAAATACATAACTAGAATGAATTATTGTACTACAATTGGTTGATGTTAGTCTAGTCATGGGTTGGCTTGAATTTGATTATGCTTTGTGCTGGAGCAGGTTCATTATAGAAGGTGATTGCCATGTTGTTATCTAGTGGATTTTGGTACAATTGAAGACTTTGCCTTTAAGATTTCTTATTAGACAGGCCAAAGCACTAAAATATAGTTTAATGGCTTGTTCATGTGGAATACTTGTCCGCGTAATGCTCTTTCTTAATGTTGATATACTTGCAAGAGTAAGATGGAGAGCTTGATTACTGTGGGAAGCTCCAGGCCCAGGGTGCATCAAGGCCTAATTTTCATCGACCACCCTGCACCACCCTCCCATTCTCTCTATCTTCTCTGTCTAAAGCATTGAGTGTAAGCAGTAGTTGGATTGAGCCAAATCGGATAACTGACTTGTTACCCAACCCCATTTAAAAACTATTCTCTTCTATTTTCATGAAACAATTCCCTCAGCATGTGCAGGTCTGGTGATTGAGGCTGGTGTGTTCAGGCGAGATCTCTCAGATCTTATTTTTCTCATTTTAACTCAGATTCCTTAGCTTTCCTAGCAATTTTCTGTTTCCTCTCAGTTTTTTGTTGGTTTCACTGGTACTTCCCAGATGTCTTCCCATCAGGATCGAGCTATTCAATGTTTCAATTTAAACCACCCAGTTACTGAGCCTTTTAGGATTTGGCCCATTAGTCAACATATTGATGTGCCCATTGGTTTACTTTTTCTCCTATGGTTTCAGATTTCAAGAATTCAGGTACAAGAAAGGATTCTGTCCTATGGTTTCTGAAGTGTAGCTGCTGCCACAACTTCAGAACCCATTACTGAGTATGACGATAATGATTTCTTCTACTTCATAAGTAGAGTTCAATATTATTGATAAAAAAAAAAAAAAAAAAGTAGAGTTCAATATCACTTCAAAGCTGGACTGGACAGATATTGGTTATTTTGGTTTGGAGACATTTTGACTTGCAGTGCCCTTGAAAGCTGCCCTGCCTCAGGGACAGGAGTTGATGCGCAGGCTGGTGAGAGGAGCAGGAATTTGTTTCTGGCTTTCTATTGCCTACTGAATTGCAGACTTAAGCTTACAACTAACAAGTTGGGGGCTTGCTCAACATTTTTCTTTTTGCTTGGTGTGTTTCTATTATTCTTTTCTTAGTTTAGGTTCCATAGACTTGGGTCAACATTATAGGTTTCCTTTTCTTTGGACTATATCTGAATTGTTGATGACTTTCACCTGAGATTTTATTATTAATCTGTGGCATCATTTATTTATTTTATTTTTGAAGCATTTTGGCATTCCTGTAATCTTAAATTAATAAGATAGTTCAAGGGAACAAAATCAATTAAGTTAACAAAAATGGTTCTATAGTTATTCTTTTGCACATGCTCTTTATCCATGTTTTCATGGCTTACCTCTTATGGATTTCACAACCATTTTGATCAAATGACAACCACCAGATTGAAGGTTGGGGGTTTTGTCTGAATAACTTGTTAAAATCTTTAGGTATGAAGCAATGTTTTGAAATCATTCCCAGAAGCTGAACATTTTTGCCTCTGGAGGATCCAGTCGTGGGTCATCGGTTTGACGAATGGGTTAGACCACGCCACATTAGCGTGTGCGTGGGTGGGTCTGTACAAACATGTATTTTATCAATAAAAAATGTATAATTATGTAGATGTAATATGTGTATATAAATATTATTTTAAAGTCACTTTTTAATTTCTTATTGCAATTTGAGACTAAAAGAGTGTGTTTCGGCGAAAATAATGGGGCAAGGTGCATTAAGACTCATAGATCTTGAAAAGTTGTGAGAAAAAAAAAATTCATCCAATCATTGGGTCGAATGGGTTATGGCCTATTTTGTATGTACATTTGAGTGTGCAAATAATGGCCCTGTCATTGAGTTGATTGGGTCAACAGTCAACTGCCAAGTCCAACAATTTTTTATTTGGTCAATAGTTTTTGACAAAATGATAGATTTTATGCAAATCAAATCCAGAATCTTGACTGGGTGACGACTTGAATGGTTAAATCAGTAGAGTCAATAGTGGGTCAAAAACAATAGCACAAATTTGTGAAATAAGATTCACCTCTGGTATCTATCTCTGTTATGGGCACATGATGGAAAGACGTTGTTTAACGTATGATTGCAGTTTGTAACTTAGTATTTTTACCAATTTTTATAAGTAAGCATTTTTCATTTTTCTCCCTCCCCTTCACAATTTTTTACCCTTTGAAAAACACTTCACCTTCCATTTGCCCCTACAACGCAAGGGCCCTCCCCTACTTAGATTTTAAAATGTAACATTATATACACAAATGTGAATAATTAATTACTGTGTAGGTTGAGTCTTATAGAGTTCGATAGTTAATCAATATTTAATATCGAATCTCTCATTAATGTCGTAGTCTAATTTCTCTTTCATTAATTAGTCAATTACTCCAAAGCAAATTTAAATTTAAATTTTAGAGTCTAATTCAAATTCTCTCATTAATATCGTTTTGTTTGTGTAAAACATTTAAATTTTAACCATAACAAGATTTGAACCTTGGTCACTTGATTTTAACAACAACAAATTCACCAATGAGCTACACATATTTGTTTGCTATGATCATATGTATTTTTAATTTTAAGTAAATTGTCACTTTTCTTAATGAGTGACAAATGTTTATTAATAAATGATAGAATTAATTATTAAAATTTATATACTAATAAATATTAAGATCAATTATATTATTTTTTTTTAAATTGACATTCACATTTTAGTTATTCCATCGTTTTTCAATGGGTACTAATTGTGTCTCGATATGTCACACTTTATATAAACCATTAAATTATGTTTTTTTTTACATTTAAATGACTTATTTACAGTCATATAAAATTTGTAAATATTATTAGTAATATATATTTTTTATGATTTATTTGAATTTTTTACTATATTTATGCGTATCTCGATTTTTCATCCATATCCATAAGTATCCAAAGCGTATCTTAGTATGTCTCTTAAAAATGTCTTTTTGGTACACATTGCATTTCCGACACTTTGAACCTTGGTATGAATGAGACAGGTATTAAATATAGGAAAGAATGTATATATTTAGCCATTAGCATTATACCAATAGTGGTTATATGCTACCTTATCTATGCTTTTCTCATCAAACTATAGATAATTAGATATAGCGTAATCAACAATCAAGCCTTTAACCATAGACATTGTACATAATGTGGCTATATGCTCCTTTAGTTATGATTTTGTCATGGCCATATACTTACTTTAGCTATAGCTTTTTGAGAAAAGCATAGTTATAGATTTAGGGGGTTTCTGAAGTGTGGATGAGAAATTGGTGGGTGTGGACAGGTCCACACCACACCTTGTGGCAGGGACTAGTCTATACCACACTATAGTCCATAGCTGTTCTAAATTGTAGACAAACTATGTAGATTGGACCAATCCACACCCATAATGGCGTATTGGTCCACACCACACTTTTTTTATTTCATGTATCTTATGTACATTTTATGAATTATCTACACCAACATTTTGGCCACCGGTTTCTAGGTTGATGGTCCAACCGTCCGATTCGAACGGATGGCCCATTTTGACAAACAAATTAAAAAAATATAAAAAATAATTAAAAATAAAAACGGTAAAAAACCATCGAACAAGTTGATGGTTTGACCGCTTGGATCAACGGGTTGTTGACTTTTGCAATGGTTTTTAGCAAAAAACCGAGTTTGGGGTAAAATAGAACCGCTTGCCTAGACAGTCCCTAGGTTGAATGGTACGATCGTCCGAATCAATGACGGTTCAAAAACCTTGATCTACATAGTTAATCATAAATATCTAATTTTTGGATTTTATATGATAAATATTTTGAAAAATGCATCAATGAATTAATATTAACCAATAAATATTATTTTTTTATAAAAACAATAGTAAAATAATTGAAATTAAAAAAAAATATATTTTAAATATAATTTTATTAATAAAAATTTAAGATTTAAAAAATAAAAAATTAAGTAAAATCATTAATATTTTATTGACAAAAATATTAAAATGTGAAACAGACAATAGGGTAGCCTTTCAGGAAAAGTGTGAAGTAGGGGATCAAAAATCAATTGTAGACGGTCCCCAACCACGAGATTTTACCATGGATGAGAAATTGGGGTGCGGATGGAACCTGTCCACGCTATATTGGGGTGTCCCAGCCGAACGCGACCAAATTCTATGGACGGGACCCGTCCACGAGATTTAAGCGGTTTTGAACATTGCCTTAAGGTTCAAAGTACCCAAAACACAAGATGTATTGGTAAGGCAATTTTAAGATATGTATGGAATGCTCTTTGGACACACATGGATATGGACAAAAAATCAAAATACACATGGATATATTAAGAAATTCAAATAAACCATAAAAATGTATTAAGAACAATAAATATAAGCTTTATATGATTATAATTGAGTTGTTTAAGCATAAAAAATCATACTTTAATGGTTTATATAAATTGTAACACATCGGAATACATTTGATAACCACTGAAAAATGGTGGAAGAATTAAAATTTTAATGTATTAATTTTCACAAAATCAATATAATTTGCATTATTTTCCATTTGTATATAAGTTTTAATAATCAATTTTAGCATTTATTACCAACATTGCTTGAGAAAGAGAAAATTTACTTAAGAATTAAAATGTATATGTTTATGGCAATTGACAAACAAGTCTAATATGATTCAATAGTAGACTTACGATCATTATAAACTATTGACTAAGGTTCAAATCCTTTTACTTATAGTTTTTATAGCTAGTTTAAAGTATGTTTAGTGCATATGATGAAATTGAAATTGAATTTGAATATTGATTAAATGTAATATTAAATAAAGTAGTTAGTTTAAGGCATATATGTAATGGATATCATAAATTCGAATTTGAATTTGAAAACTGATTAAATGTAGCCTTAAACAAGGGAGTTAGTTCAAGGCATGTTTAATGTATCATTAAATAAATGAGTTATTAGATAGAGGGGGAGTTAATTATAGGGGAGTTATTAATTATTATAGAGAAAGGAAATAGTCTTTCCATAATAAAAAGTCAGAATGTATCGGCTGATACATACGTAGTATCAACCTATATCGGATTTGTATCTTGATACAGATCCAAAACAACCCAATACAGGCTTGTATCAAACCTATACAGACAAAAAGAAACGAAACCAAAGGGTTTCGTTGTGTTCCAAGTGTTGGACTCCTACAGAAATGATACATATCAGCCTATATGTTATGAAATTTTAAACCTTGTATAGATGGATCTACAATTGAGTCTTTAGCCAAAGACAATGCACAAGCTGTGGTTATATCATACCTTTAGTTAGGGTTTGTGCTTTGACCCTCCGATTTGAAAAAACCTTAGCTATAGATTGATCCACAATTGAGCCTTTAGGCACAGTAGTCCTTTACTGGAGAAAAACTGAAAAGATGTGATATCCTAAAACTAACAAATCAATAAATTGGAACCATAAACGTGATAGTGTATAAGGTGTTATTTATCAAAATTCATGGATGGATTTGGATTGGTCAAAACTCTTTTCAATGGTGCCACTTGGAGTTTGAATGAGAAGTCAGAAAATATGTGAAGCTTGCCAGGTTATTTGAAGAATTTTTTAGAGGTAACTTTCTGTACAAACTGATATTTGGCTCTCTGGATAAATGAAGTGAGATACCATAAACCTGAAAAATGTGACAAAATATTCTTCCTAAAACAAGTGTTGAATCCTTCTTTGTAAGATGCATTTATGTTATTAAAACCGTGAAATCTCAACCATGATAACCTTTTCTTGTTTCTTTCAAAACAAACACATTTTCTTTCTTAAATCTTTAACTAACGGCGCAATCGGATTAGAATAGCAAGGACGTGTGGAGCTACTAAATTAACGGAAAGCGTGAATTACATTTACATACTATCCTGTAGTCTGAGAGCCTGAGAATAGGGCATGGTTTTGAGAATCGGACTGGACCGGAAAATCGGAGAACGGATCAGGTAACTGGTTCTGTTTTACTTTAAAACCATCGCTCTTTGGCCAATAGCCGACTGACCCAGGTAGTCAAATTGTCAACTTGGACAATGAATAATAAATTTTGACAGTTTTTCTTTTTTTTCTTTATTTTTTTTTTAAGTTAGAACAAGACATCCGTTCAAATTGTGGCAAAGACCCCTTAACTTTCAAATTCCAACACTTTGGCCCCTCCCGATTAACTTTATTGATTTATTGATGGAGTATGCTAATTTACTAATTAAATAACTTTCAAATTTTTGAAATCTGATTCCAACTTAATTATATTTGGCTAATAGAAATTCATTCCCGAGGCATTGACAGCCTTAATTGAATGCGTCCTAATGAATATGGTTGTACCAAAAAGCATTTCTAACATGACTTTTAACGCTTGCATTATCTTTGGAACTATTTTATTGATTTTAAGAGAAACTTCTTTCCCGTGTGAATGCCATTTATAATAACTAGTAAATTTATGAATTGTATGTGATTAAATAGAGGAAAAATTCCTGATTAGTATCTTGTATTTTGGGTTTAGCATCATTTTGGTCCCCAAATTTTAAAATGTAATAATTCAATATTCAAACTTTTAGAGCGTGTCAATTTAGTATCTATCATTAACCAACCATTAAGTGATATTTGACAAGACATAAATTTCTTTCCAGTGTCATTTAATTTTTTTTATTAATCATCCAAACATTGATAAAAGAATGAATATTCTCAAATCATTTTTTCTTCTATTCAAGAAAGTTGGGGTCATCTGAATGTCGATTAAGACATGACCCCAACTTTCTTGAATAGAAGAAAAAATGATTTGAGATTATTCATTTTTTGTCAACATTTGGATGGCTAATAAAGAAAATTAAATTACACTCAAAGGACATTTGTGTCTTTTCAAATGCCACTTAATAATTGGTTAACAGCAGGTATTGGATTGACACGTTTTGAAACTTCAGATATTGAATTGTCGTGTTTTAAAGTTTGGGGATCAAAGTGGCACTAAGTCCAAAGTACATGATACTAATCAGGATTTTTCTTTTAAATATAAATTTGGTTAGGGTTGAATTGGCAAATTTGGGCTCTAACATCAGTTTGAATTTCAGTCTAGGATCCATACCTAGGTTTGGTCTTGAGTTCGTTCTTTATAGTTTATAAAAAAGATAAAAAATGGATCGAAGGATTTAAGATGAAATAAGTGATTTAATAGGGAAGGGAGATGTTAGAGAGAGAGAGAGAGAGAGAGATTAAAGATAAGAATGATATTATTGGATAGAGTAAAAACAGATCTTATTAGAGACAACAATGACCTAGAGGGTTTTTATTAGATATGCTAGGACTAACTTTTGTTTTAAAGAGTTTCTATGACTATCTCAAGTCTCAACCCTTTAAAAAAGTTCTCCTTTTTCTTGCAATGAAGCAAATAAAAATAGATGATAAATAGGGGATTCTCACTCCTACCTACATAACTCTCATGGCTTCTCACTTACAAAAGGACAGTGATTTCACAAAGTGGAATCTCTCTCCTCCCACATTTTTTTTTTGTGTTGCAGGGCTCTATGTCTCTCCAAACCCATTCAAAATTTTATCCTTTTCTTGTAATTAAAGAAGAAAAAGAAAAATAGAAAAAGGTTCTATATGTGGGAAATAAAAGATGCAATGCTTTTCCTCACAAAAAAAAAAAAAAAACACTTTTATGGCGGCAAATGGTCCGGATTGAATTCGGGTAGGGGTATAATGGTATATCTGAATCCAAGAATTCCCAAATTGACCCGATATCCAATGGATATGTAAAGAAAGAGTTTTGAATTCGATTCTTTTATATATCTGGATCTCCTATTTGAGTCTAATTTGAGTAAAATATTATTAAGTATACTATAAGATTATACTAAATCCATAAAATTAATATAAGCCTAAAAATATATACCACAAATGGAAAAAAAAAGCAAATCTATCAAAATCCCAAATGCAATGTAATTTTGAGGAATTTTAGTGGGTAACCTTCATACAAACTGATTTTTGGCTCTCAAGTAATTTTCGAAATATGTCCTATGTGACAGAGAATTGCATACTAGAAACATGAAAAATTGGCAAAGTACTCATGAGGTTTTAAGATTGTGGGTCATAAATTTGCTTTTAAGTGAATTCAATATATTCTTTTTTTTTTCCTTTTTCTTTTGCTTTTATAGATTCCTTCAAGAATATGTTTGTATCTAAGATAAAGTGTTCTAATTAATCTTTGCATGTGGAAAATTTTGATGATGATGATCATCATCATCATTTTCCAAAATTTTCTACAATTTTTTTTTATATTTCTAAGTTTATAAAAATAATTCTTATTTGTCATACTTTTTTTGTTTAATATGATGTGTGTGTATATATATGATATTAAAGATGTGCCTAAATGTTTTTCACAATTTATTTCTTTGTATTTTTTGTATGCTTGTGTGTTTTCATCTTTTTAATTATTATTATTATTTAATTATGACATCAAGAGTTTAATACATTTGACCCAAAAGGTTGAATTATTGACTTGCTACCAAACAGGAAAACAATTCTATTTTTTTTGTAGGTTTTAATTTTGTATTTTATTTCTATCATCAATAAAAATAATTACTTTTATCACATCTATTTTTATTTAATATGATTAATTAATATAGAATTCAATGAAAGAATAAAGTTAATACCTTAAATATAGACTTAATGAGAGGGAATTGAATGATGAGGAGAAATGTAATAGTTCAAATTATATTTGTGAGCGATTAAATTCAAAAATAGTGATGTTTTAGTCAAAAATAGGATTCAATGAATGTTTAATGGAAGTTAATACCTTAAAATAATACTTAATGAGAGGAATTTAAATGAAGAAAAAAGTGATTGTTAAAATTATATTTCTGTCCCTACAATTAGGAACGAACCAAATTCAAAAATTGAGGTATTTTAGTCAAAGAAAAACTCCATACTCTCATTCACAATTTTAATGGTAGTATAAATATAAATTAGATACTGATTGTGAGATGCACTTAAGTTCTTAAAGCCTATAGTCTCAACCATGATAATCATAATCCTTTTTCTTGTTTTCTTTCTTAACTAACAATGCAATCAGATGAAAAAGAACATAAGGTTAGATAACCAGCATACTTTGGGGGTAGTAACAACTTATTAGTCTCCTCTGAACTTTCATTTGCAACAAAAGACGACCCCTAAACTTTCAGATTTCAACATTTTAACTGCCCCATCGGTTAACTAGATCAATGGGAGAAAATAAATTTACTAGAACGCCCTTTTGATTCCAGCACTTTTCCCCTCCCCATTAACTAAATTGAAGGGCATTTTCCCTTTATTTCACATCATTTGTTGTTGTATTTATCTTAACTGGAATCCATTAATTGGGTATTTGAGTTGTTGTATTTCCCTCTTTTTCTTCATTTTTTGAAACATTTTTATTTTTTCATCTTTGTTGCATTTTATCAATTTTCTGTAAAACAGCCTCATAATTAAATTGATACAAGGGTACTTTGGAGTTTTAGAATTTTCTAAGAGTAAAATATAAAACCTCCCTGGAGGTTTCTGACAATAATAAAAACCTCTCCTGAGGTTTCACTTTAATAAAAACATCCGTTATACTTTTGAAAAAAAAAATTTGCACTTCCCTCCCTATTATCATTGACTTGGAAGTTACAAATTTGTCCTTTCTATTCTAAGGGCATCTTCCAACATAATTCAAAATGTCAGATATGCCCTTTTAGACTTTACTTAATCCTTATGAGCTTACAAAGTAAAATTACATCACTCTTTACAATGAATTTTTTTAGTTAAAAGTTAAAAGTTTTTTCAACAGTATTTTAGTAAATTATTATGTGTTGTATCGATAGACACAAGGGGTATTTTTAAAAATTAATGTATTAGGCCAATTTTTTCCATTTAGCACAATGACGGAAGGAAGGTAAGTGTAATTTTTTTCAAAATTACGGGAGAAGTTTTTTATTAAAGCTTAATTTGAAAAGAATATAAATGCAAATATATAAAGTATAAATACATGCAAAAAAATATAAAATACAAGATTTTGCACTCTACATATTTGTATTTGTACTCCATTCAAACTGAGTCTAAGTGAAACATCCGAAGAGAATTTTATGATTGTCATCAGAAGAATACAAATATATAAAGTGTAAATACATGCAAAACAATACAAAATACAAGATTTTACACTCTATAACTGAGCCTAAGTGAAACCTCAGAAGAGGATTTTATGATTGCTATTACAGGAGTTTTTTATGACAAAGGGGCAAAGTGTTGGAATTAGAAATTTCAGGGTGGGTTTGTTCCAAATTGCAATTGAAAGTTTGGGGTCAAGTGTCATTGCCCCTGTCCTAACAGATTTACAGAAATATGAAATACAAGAGAGATCCGGGAGCGTTTACATCTCTGTTCTCCCAAGCGAAAGTAATAAATTTATGGGTATATATAGTAATAGTATGCTTTCAAGAACAGTCTTCGCTACTAACCGTGTAACCACTAACCACGAAGATTTAAGAAACAGAAGGGAGAGAGAGAGAGAGAATTTTTCTTTTCCTCTATCTATCTCTTGAAACTTCGCTATCCCCTTTTACTTTACGTAACGATTCAAATTTTTTCATGGTACCTAGACTCCAGAAATCTCTTTGTTTCATTTCTTTCTCCTACTTTCAGTCGTTGTTCATGCTTTTGCATCATATCCAAGTTCTGGGTGTTATTTCTTTCTAGGCTGATAAGCTGTATATTTTCTGTGGAAGATTTGTTTCGCTCTTGGGAAGAAAAGGAGATAGATAATTAAGAGATCAAGAAAGCGATGAAAGACCAGACTGACAGAGAAGCTTCGACGAGCGGGGATGGAGAGAAAGCAAAAGGAGAGGAGCAGCAGAAGGTTCCCTTCTACAAGCTCTTCTCTTTTGCAGATAAACAAGATGTGGCGCTGATAACTGTTGGCACAACATGCGCCATTGTAAATGGGCTGTCCATGCCGCTCATGACTCTCGTCTTTGGTCAGCTCATCAACTCCTTTGGCTCTTCAGATCGTTCACACGTTGTGGCCACAGTGTCTAAGGTATGCACGTCAAGGCAGTTCACAATAAGCCTAATTAAAAACACCAGAGCTTACCAGATAAGCCATTGTCGTTGTTAGAATAAATGTGTCTTAGCCAAACAACAAAGTACTTGGCCAGTGATCAGAACCTTGGTCTCTTTACTGCAAATAGTGAGCCAGCAATCTCTGGTTTGGATCCTTGATGACTGCCTGGTTTGGTTAATAAGGATCTCAACTCTCAGTCCTATTGCTTGGAAGAACAAGTCTAGGTAACAAAGGTACAAAACTCATTCCATTGAGAAATGGGTTAAGATCATTAGGTGTCCAGCCGGCCGGAAATCTACGCCGATGTGAGTGACACATTTAGGCCCAGAATACAAATGTAAATACATACAGTAGGAATGTATATAAAATAATACAAAATACAATGTTTTATACTCTACATATTTATATTTGTATTCCTTCCAAACTGAGCCTGGATTGATCATACTGAAAAAAATCCAATTTCTGAGATCAGATTTAGTGATTACTTTAGCAACTCCAGACTCCCAGGACAGCACAATTCGTATGGCTCAATTAGCCATGCTAAGAATTGGGTCTTACATGTGTTCCAACATTTTTCGTCATTGGACCTTTTGGGTGAATTAACTAAACACTGTCCTTGTTTGATGATTAAAATAGCGTCTTACAAATACAAATACAGTTTTTTATTGTTTGTTCCACCTCAGAAATCGAAATGCCCGAAGGCCTTGTACGGCGTGCCAATGGATCGCTGACTCCAGCTATTAAATATCTAATTGTAAGTGGAGAACTGGAGCTGAATACAAATAGAGATTTAATAGCTGGAGTCAGCAATCAATTGGCACTCTGTGCAAGACCATCGGGCATTTAGATTTCTATGGAGGTGCAAACAATAAAACCCCCCCAAAATAAAATGCCCCACCCTTTAAATGGATTATTGTCGGATTCTGCTTCTTTGTTCCGAAAAGTATGGACAGGCCAAATACAGAGGTCCAAAAACAATTCCCACTCTAAAGTTATAAATATTCATGAGGTCCAAAAACCATATTATATGCACCCATACCCACCCCAAATGTACCTTGTGGGGCCAGTCATTCTCCCTTGTTTGTTTTGGTTATTTCGGCTTTGATCTTTCAATGAAGCTAACAAAGAGAGTGAACAAAATATTGTCATCAATGTATCCATGCATGATTACCTGAGAATTCATTTATCTTTTTGGCTTCAGGTATCTCTGAAAATCATATACTTAGCTTTTGGTACAGGTCTCGCCGCGTTCTTACGTAAGTGTACTTGATCCCTTTTCTTTCTTTCGCACATAAATGACTGATCGAATACTCTTTATCTGGGTCATACATGGGCTGAGTTTATATGGATGGTGTCCATGATTCACATGTAGCCTGGGCAGGGCAGTGATATCCAATCTCAGTTCAGATCTTCATTAATTTAATTTCCTATGCACAATGCCAGTATCCTGCCTAGCCCAGACCAACCCATCCATATCCATTTTATATGGAGCTTTCCTTAAAGTGAAAATTTTCCATTCAGAAGACTATTTACAAATAATGGTTCCATCCCATGTCAATGTGGTTAGTTTATTACAGAAGTACTGAATAAATGGGTTGAGTAAACATTAGTTGTCTCCAAATTAAGCACTCAGGCATTGGACAATACATATCAATGTAAATGCTGAGTTGCTACTACTTGTTGTCCACTTCAGAGGTGTCTAGCTGGATGGTGACCGGAGAGAGACAGGCAGCTCGCATTCGAGGTCTATACCTAAAAACTATTTTGAGACAAGATATTACATTTTTTGACACGGAAACAACAACTGGAGAAGTCATTGGAAGGATGTCCGGGGACACCATTCTCATTCAAGATGCTATGGGTGAAAAGGTAGCTTCTCATGTTCTGTTTTGTTCATGTTTCAAACTTGTATCTGCATTTACCTACTTCCTAGAATGCCAAGAAACAGTGAAGCTAGACAAGCAATTAATAGATCCCATGACATACTTCAAATTCTTTTGTTAGGTTGGAAAGTTCATCCAACTTCTTTCTACCTTTTTTGGGGGCTTTGCACTTGCATTTTCAAGAGGTTGGCTTCTTTCATTGGTCATGTTGACATGGCTACCTCTCCTTGTGGTCTCCGGTGGTGTAATGTCAGTAGTCATTTCAAAAATGTCGAGCCGCGGACAGATCGCCTATGCTGAAGCAGGAAATATTGTAGAGCAGACAGTAGGAGCCATTAGAACGGTAAGGCATATTCGCGATGGAAATTCTGCAACTCAGATGCATACATTCCTTTTGAGTACAGTTATCCATAACTGACGCATTATTTTTTTATACCTAAATTCCATAGGTTGCATCCTTCACTGGCGAGAAACAAGCCATAAACAAATATAATGCAGCAATACACAAGGCATATGCATCCTCCATCCAGCAGGGCTTTGCATCAGGCATGGGACTTGGAACAGTTTTACTAATCATATTCAGCAGCTATGGATTAGCCATATGGTATGGATCCAAGCTGATCATTGAGAAAGGCTACAATGGTGGAGTAGTCATCAACATTATAATGTCTCTAATGACGGGTGGAATGTAAGTATTGGATCATTTTTTTAACAGAGAATACCTATAGATATCCCTTCTCTTATTGGTCTCTTGAATCAGGTCGCTGGGCCAGACATCCCCATGCTTGAATGCTTTTGCAGCAGGACAAGCTGCTGCATATAAGATGTTTGAAACAATCAAAAGAAAACCATTGATTGATCCATATGACATGAGTGGCATTGTGTTAGGGGACATCAAGGGCAATATAGAACTAAAAGATATTTACTTCAGCTACCCAGCAAGACCCAATGTTCAGATATTTTCTGGCTTCTCATTGCAAATTCCGCGTGGCACCACTGTGGCTCTAGTTGGACAAAGCGGAAGTGGGAAATCAACAGTGATCAGCCTGGTGGAGAGATTCTATGATCCCCATGCTGGTGAAGTACTTATTGATGGTGTCAACTTGAAGGAGCTGCAGCTAAGATGGATAAGGGGGAAGATTGGACTTGTCAGCCAAGAACCCATCTTGTTTGCAACTACAATCAGAGAGAATATTGCATATGGAAAGGAAAATGCAACAAATGAGGAGATTAGATTGGCAATTGAGCTTGCCAATGCTGCAAAGTTCATTCACAAGCTTCCTCAGGTACATCTACAACATACTTTTAAAGAATAGTTTCTGCTTTAATTATGTAAACATGACATGATCACAATATACAATTTATTTAGGGGCTTGATACAATGGTAGGAGAGCATGGAACACAATTGTCTGGTGGACAGAAGCAGAGGATTGCAATTGCAAGGGCCATTCTCAAGAGTCCTAAGATTCTACTTCTTGATGAAGCAACAAGTGCATTAGATGCAGAGTCTGAGCGCATAGTTCAAGAGGCCCTAGTAAGAATCATGTCAAACCGGACGACTGTGGTTGTTGCTCATCGTTTGACCACCATTAGGAATGCAGATATCATAGCTGTGGTACATCAAGGGAAAATTCTAGAGCAAGGTAATCAAAACCTACCGTTTCATTTTAATGTTGATTCTATCAAAGTTAACAAATACTGGAAACCATCAAAAATATCCTGAAAGTTGCATTTTGTTTACTAGGTACCCACTCAGAGCTGACTAAGGATCCTGATGGGGCTTACTCACAGCTCATTCGTCTACAAGAGGGTACTCAACAAACTGAAGTTTCACCAGATAAACCAGACCAGAGCCTTGATTCTATAATGAGCAGATCTCACAGCCAGAGATTATCCATGAGGCAATCCATAAGCAGAGCTTCTTCTAGTGGTAGGCACTCCTTCTCACTTACATTTGGTATTCCAGGTCCCATAGATCTTCATGAGACTGAAATAGAAGAGGAGGAGGATACTATTGACCAAAAGGAGAAAGAAGATGCACATCGCAAGGTCTCCATCAAGCGCCTAGCCTACCTAAATAAGCCAGAGGTGCCAGTTTTGCTTCTAGGGTCCATTGCTGCAGCTATACATGGTGTAATCTTTCCTATCTTTGGGCTCCTGCTCTCAACAGCCATCAAAATATTCTATGAACCTCCTCACGAGCTTCGAAAAGATTCCAGGTTTTGGGACTTGATGTTTGTAGTTCTAGGTGTCATTTCTTTGGTTTCTGTACCAGTTCAACAGTATTTCTTTAGAGTTGCTGGCAGTAAGTTGATCCAACGTGTCCGATCCATGACATTTGAGAAGGTGGTACACAAAGAAATAAGTTGGTTTGATGAAGCTGCAAATTCGAGGTATTTAAACCAGTTTGTAACACCCGTTTATCTCCCCTACACACACAAATAAATGCTTTCTAATATATGGATTAATTAAGATTTCTGATTCTGTTTCAGTGGGGCAGTTGGTGCAAGGTTATCTATCGATGCCTCAAATGTGCGGAGTCTTGTAGGTGATGCCTTGGCCTTAATGGTTCAGAACATAGCAACACTAACAGCAGGGATTATAATAGCATTTTCAGCTAATTGGCGATTGGCACTTATAGTCTTAGTTCTGCTACCATTGGTGGGTTTACAAGGATATGCTCAGATGAAATTTGTGAAGGGATTCAGTGCAGATGCCAAGGTTATTTCTTCTATTCTACCATTTAACTTGGTATCATTATGGAATTTAAATGATTGGAATTCGATGTGTGGATACAAAGACATATTATAATCAACTTCAAACACTAATTATAGATTTAGTGGTGCAATTCTTTTGCAGATAGTATATACAGTGTATATGGCACTAAGAAAATTTTAAAAACTCTTGCAGGTAATGTATGAAGAAGCTAGTCAAGTTGCAAATGATGCAGTGAGTAGTATTCGAACAGTTGCCTCATTTTGTGCAGAACAAAAGGTGATGGATTTGTACCAGAAAAAATGTGAGGCGCCCATAAAAAAAGGAGTCCGCTTAGGACTAGTAAGTGGTGGAGGCTTTGGCTTCTCTTTCATTGCACTTTATTGCACCAATGCTGCCTGTTTCTATTTTGGATCACTTCTGGTACAACATGGCCTAGCAACATTTGGACAAGTTTTTAAGGTATGGTTGTAACTATTTGTTTTCTTGATCCCTTTCCAAGGTAATTCTTTGGTCTCTGATGGTCCGATACATATAGGTTTTCTTTGCCTTGACAATATCAGCAGTGGGAATTTCACAAACTAGTGCAATGGCTCCAGACTCCAACAAGGCTAAGGATTCAGCTGCTTCTATTTTTGAGATTCTTGACAGCAAATCAAAGATTGATTCAAGCAGCGAAGAAGGTGTTACCCTAGCCAGTGTCAAAGGTGATATTGATTTCAAACACGTCAGCTTCAGATATGCAACACGCCTAGACGTGCAGATATTCAGAGACTTGTGCTTGAGCATCCCTTCTGGGAAGGTATTTAGAACACCTCCCTGACCTGTTTCTTGAACAATACTTAAACACAGTTTTTGGAAAATAAAACTCATAGGCGACATTTCTAGTCTCCTTAGTTGCTTTTTGAATTGACACTAACATTCTTTATTGTTTCTAGACTGCTGCCCTGGTTGGAGAGAGTGGTAGTGGAAAATCAACTATTATCAGCTTGCTAGAAAGGTTTTATGATCCTGATTCAGGCCATGTATTGTTAGATGGAGTTGAAATTCAGAAGTTTAGGTTAAGTTGGTTGAGGCAACAAATGGGATTGGTAAGCCAAGAGCCCATATTGTTCAATCAGACTATTCGTGACAATATTGCTTATGGAAAGCAGGGTGGTGCATCAGAAGATGAGATTATTGCAGCTGCAAACGCAGCTAATGCTCACAGCTTCATAGCAGGATTACCAGAAGGATATGATACCTCAGTTGGGGAAAGGGGGGTACAATTGTCTGGTGGCCAGAAACAACGGATAGCCATAGCAAGAGCAATACTGAGGGACCCAAAGATCCTTCTGCTTGATGAGGCCACAAGTGCGTTGGATGCAGAATCAGAGCGTGTAGTACAAGATGCATTAGATAGAGTAATGGTGAATAGAACAACTGTTGTTGTTGCTCATCGCCTCTCTACGATCAGAGGGGCTGATATAATTGCAGTAGTGAAGAATGGTGCCATTGCTGAGAAGGGAACACATGATGAACTGATGAAGATATCTGATGGTGCCTACGCTTCTCTAGTAGCACTCCACATGAACTCTACATAAGCAAAATAGGAAACAACTGTGTAGTATTTTCACACATTAAAAATCTTACCGTGATCAATAGGGCTCCTTTTCTTTTCTTTTCTGTTTCTTCCTTTTTGATCAATGGACAGTGAGCAAAAAGGCTTGCCAACTGTTGATGCTAAAACTTAAAAAGAAAGTAGAGGAAATCAATATTGATTATTTGATTATGATATACTGTTGTCATCCTTGTATCTCTTTTAAGATCCTAAACAAGGTAAAATGATTGATAGAGAACAGCAATGCTCCCTAGAGAATCTTCCTCATGGCAGTCTCAATCACAACAGAAAAATAAAATGGAATAGCAATCAAACTCCAAGGGTTCAGAGGGAATACCTGCACTTTTCGTTCATTCCCTTCAACTGGAATGCTTATTAGAGGATTTTTCTTGTTATAGAAACTTTTAACCCTTTAAACACATGCACATTTCTGTGACTTTTCTGCTGTTACACCCTTAGCATCAGAATTATTACCATCTATATTTTCTCATCATTGTGTGCAGCATTAGCTGTTATTTCCTTCAGTGGTTGGTATACTGACCGTTGGCACCATTGTTAGTGTTTTCAATTTGTAGTTTTCCCCATGATGGTACTCAGCAAACCTGCAGACAGTTTCTCATGGCCATGTTTGGTGAGTGTCTGCAATAAGATGGCTTGTTTTACAAAACAATTCTATGACGTTGACCATTTGAAGCCGTACCAAATTACAACTGCAATCACCATTTGGATGAGACTCCTTTACCATCACATTTTAAAACACTTGCTCACTTAAACAGATCTGACCAAGAAAGCCCCTCCCAATCAGTAGTGGAATCAAAATCTGAGTTATTTAATTTCAATAGTTATAGCATTGGACCCAAGTAACCTAAGCATGGAGAAAGAACTAGAATGTGAACAGGAGTTCGGTAAGCTTGAAATGTTCCATAGTAATGTCTTAGGAGAATTATACGTATATATACAGAGGGAGTAGAGGTGGATTCGGGCCGAACAGTACGAGGCTTGAGCTCAGTTCGAGCTAGAACCTTGAGTTCGAGCTCAACTTGGTAAAAATGTTTTATAAAAATAAAAAATATATATATAAAATATTTTTTATTTGATATTTAAAAAATTAAGAATTATAATTTTTTATTATATATATGATTTTCTATAATTTTATTATATATATATATATATATATATTTGAGCTCACCTCGCGAGTCTCACGAACCAAGCTCTATTAGGCTTGAGACCGATTCGTTTATTACTTGAGCCTATACTTTGGGCTCGAGCTCGGCTCGAAACTCAGTTGAAACCGAGCCGAGCTGAGCTTTTCACAAAATGAGCTCGAGTAGCTTGTGAAGAGCTCGGCTCATGGCCACCCGTAAGGAGGGTGGAAAGAGTTTAGAAACAAAACATGAGAAAGAAGAGTGATTGTAAAAGACAAAAATACCCTTAATTGTTCATTAAATTTTCAAAATATACCATATTCTTTCCTTTCTCTTGAACTACTTCCACAAAGCCTTGAATAATAGAACCATTGTAAACCCTTGGTAAAGCTGTTAAAAAACTTAATGGCAACTAAGTTTTTTGCCCAAAAAGAAAAGAAAAAGATGAGCACACATTTTATCCACAAACTGATGAGTGCAAATACTGTAATTGAATGACCCATTTCCCAAAAAATGAAAAAAAAAGGGTTGAATGTTTGAGCTTGGTTATTAGGAATTAAGAAAGATGAGGTTTCCATCGTAAAATGTTACAAATCCTCGAAATGGTAGTGATGAGGGGTAATTTGGGCTGACCAGTTAGCATGCGGACACGTGGAATGACATGATAATTGGATGACATCTCAATATTTCTGAACATCTTAGCCAAGACTAAGGTTTGAGCAGCTTGTCATGCCCCGATCTGCCGAGGTGCCATGTAACGTTCTTCTAGAAGGGAACCAACTATTTCTAATGTCTTCGGGATCATGCTGTACGTCAACGAACCTTATCCTCATCCCGCCCGAATTAAACGGACTCGATAAGCCTTATTAGAAACCATGGTATTAGAAAGCCTTAATTAATTAGCAAAATACTTATAACTAATAGAAAATAGAAAATAATATAAAAATATTATTATTTAATTAATTCTTATTAAAATTTAATTAAAATAATATGTAACATTTAATTAATTAGTAATTACTTTTGGGGTTAATTTACCCCTACTAAGGGTTTTCAGATCAGGCAACCCTATTAGAGATGATCATCATGAGCCAAGTTTTTACAAGGTATCAATGATGTTAATGGCTGCGCAAGCCCAACAAGGGTGTTGGTCAGGCATTCATGCTTAGTTGTGTATAAAGAAGCCCTTATTAATAAAATAATGAATTAATTAATTAATTAATTAATGAGTATTAAAAAGTCTATGTCAGGGCCCAACTCGGCCTAGGTTCTAAGCCTAAAACATAAGTTGGGGGCCAAGCCCTACACATGCTCGTGCCTAATTAATTAAGTCTTTTATGTATAAAATGTTACATAAACATAATAGTTTATATTAAATATGGTATATAATATGCATATAATTAAATTTATTTTATACATTATATAATATATAAATGTCACATATATAATACATATTATAATATTTGTATATGATATATAGTATAATAGAAAATAACATATATAACGTGTATACATTATGTACAAAATATATACATATATTTAAATATATGCAGGTTCTAAGCCTTGGATAAAACAAGTGGTCAACATTTTTTTGACTAGTTGTGGGGTTTAAAATCATGCCATCCATGACTCGGGGCCAATTTGGTTAATGCTGTGCGTAGGGGTACAAGTTGGTGGATTAACCACCCAATGCTAACTTGAACTTCAATCTTACCCAACTCAACCCAACATTTTCTAGTTAGGTTCAAGCTTACTTGGCCAAAATTGGAGCCCTAGTCGCATATTTCTTTTTGTAATGGATTTCATGGGATTTATAATTCCATAGTCACCCTTGATATGGCATCCACCGCATAACCAAATTTATTTATTTATTTATTTATATTTTAAATACCATTAATTTAGTAAGAACTTATTTATTAAGTTATTTTAACTAGTATTTTACATTTTAATTATTATTTTAATATTTTCATTCTAAAGTGTGTGTTAATTGTTATTATTAATTAACAATTAATAATAATTATTTGCTATTTAAGAAATTTAATCAACGATTATAAATAGGCCATCATATAGCTGGAGCCCTAGTCATGTGTTTCTTTTGTATATTTGTTCTTTTAATTATTATTAATTAGTAATCACAAATTATTATTATTACTATATTCATTAATATGTAACTAATAATATTTATTAATTATTAATTATTTTTAAATTTGTATCCATTAATTATTAATTGTCCTTATAGCTATGGTCTATGGATAATTAAAATTCATATTGCTACAATTATAAATAGCTTTTAGCCACAGATAAATAATTGTAGTTAAAGGTTAATTATAATTTATATAGCCACAGATAATTTAAGTCCGTGGCTATAATCATGAATAACTTTTAACCATGACCAAAGTATTTTTTAGCCATGGACAAACTACCCGTAGCTAAAGAGCAACTTTCAGCTTCTATGACTTCTAGCCACGGATTTAATTAACCGTGGTTATAAATATCTATTATTCACAGATAAAGTGAGATTTAGCTACAGATGAAATGGCCGTAGCTAAAGGTCAATGATTAGCTACGGGCATTGATCGTCCGTTGCAATATTCCATGCTTTAGCCACGGATTTTTATGTCTGTAGTTACACTACAGTAGCTATAGATGTAGTGATATAGACATGCACACTTGGATGGCTTGTGCTACCATGCCTTCATATTTTTCTGTTTGTTGGATATATCAGTTTGCATTGGATTCAAGAAATGTTGCATCCTCCACAAATGCTACAATAACCATGATTTGATTCTAAAAGAAATTGGTCTTTTTTTTTTTCTTTTTCAAGAAGAGACTTTTTGTTCTGATTTTATTCTACAAGTAGAAGTTGAAAAACTTTCCATGGAGGAGCAGAGACTAGATGATCGCATAAGGTTGTTGATGTAGTGCAATTCGGCTGCTCCCTGCAGGTGATGATCTGGCTACCAGCAACGACGGGTTTGATGAACCTACAAGAGATGAACCAGAGAACCCAGGGGGGTTTACCCGATGGGGTCACTCCGATGCTTAAGTTAGCACTTGGTTGCAAGCGGAAAATGATATTAGATTGTGAGAGAGTTAGAGAGCAGAGATTATGCCTCTCCTTTCACCCTTGGGGAGTGAAGCATTTATATACTGGAGTCCTTGCGGGTTCGGTGGAGTAGTCCGGAATTCTCGCTACAATAGGATCCATTTCCGTATTAGTTGGGGATAACGCTACTAACCGGTAAGGTTGACCATTTTCGCCTAAATCGAGGAGTGGGGAGATGATATTTAGTCGTTACAAGTACGATCCCGTAAGACGAGGAGTACAGTGACGAGATCCATGGGGTTGCCATGCGGTGGTCGGTCAGCATTGCCTGAGCTCGTGCTCTTTAGATCCGACCTAATATGAATGCCAAAGTGCCTTGAGACCGAGGTGGTCCTAATGTGACCTTGCACTGAGGTAGACTTGTCCCGAGGTGGTTTGGTTATCCGAGCTCGATCCGTTGCAGACTTGGCGTGTCAGGCCAAGTTGTTGTCCTACTAGCAGGTCGCTAGTTCAGCACAAAGGTTGGTCGCTAGGTCAGCATCAGTGCCAGGTCGCTAGGCCGGCGCATGTGCCTAGTCGCTAGTTCGGGACACCATCATCTTGGCTAAGTTGTTGCCTAAGTGGTTCCGGGTGTCACCTAGTGTTTTGATATGCCATGTGTCATAATGTCATTGGAGGGCCAAATCTGCCCTCATCAGTTGTATTTTTAGTTAGTTGTTATGATAGATCGATATCTCCCTTTTAATCATTGGGTTGTGCTGATACTTCAATTTGTTGCAAAGAAATGCAGGAAAGGTTGAGGGACCTAAATTAGGATGAGAACAATCAAATGGCTGAGGGACCTATGTACTCGTTGGCATATATCTTCAAAATGTCTAGGTGGTTGTTTGTGACATAAGAAGATATCAAGGATCTACCCCATTTCATTGTACCCAGTAATATTTCCACCATTATGAGAGATTTTTGTTTATTTATGTATTTTTCTTTTCATTTTTTATGGAGAAGGATATTTTTTTGTGATTTTTGTTTGTTTATGTGTTTTTCTTTTCTTTATTTCATAATTTCACCATATATGCACTTGGTAGCAGGTTGCCAATGTGTGTATATGTTGAAAATATATAATTAGTGGGTGTTTTTTAGATTCTTTTAACAGGGGCAGAATTGGAAACTTTGGATGATTCTGGTTCCAGCTTCTAATTGACCCAAACAGCAGGAAGAGTGAACCAAACAGATGCCAGGAATAGATGATTCCGATTCTAATTCCTGGGGATTTCGATTCCGATTCTGATACTGTCTGAAAACCAAATGCACCCTAAATTATTCATTGAAACCAAAATGTCATGTTTGACACCAGCTGACCTAATTGTGTAATAGAGGGAAGAAGGCTACACGATGTTGATCCCGGCTATTTGAGGTTTTGGGAGGGAGAGGCTGGATTTGGTCTAACTCAAAAAAGCAACATTTCTGTATAGGGGTGCAACTTGGACAACCTTGATTTGGGAGTTCGATAACATTTGAATAACCAACTTGCACCCCTATACTTGTTCCACCTTGCTCTTACATTGATGTTGTCATATGAAGAGAAGAAACAAAACAAAGTTAACCTAAAGCAAACAGACAACCCATTTTCACCTACCCAAATTTGTAATCATGCATTGCAACATACATCACCAATAATTCAAAGGGTTACAAGTGCAACATACATTACCAATAATATACCAACAAGGAAGTGCTACAGGCATTCCCATAACCTGAAACATTTCACCCGAAAGTTGTTGTACATAAATGTATTGCTAGAGTCAGCTACACATTTCAACAAGCACATGCTGCTGAATGGTCAATAATAATCCCTTTGGTAGGATCTGACATTCCACTAGTCTAGTGGCTCTGGTCTAGTCACGATCCCCCTAAAAACAAAGACACCCCCAAAAGGGGAAAATTCCTACTTCAGACAGTCAATTAATGAACAATAGAAACAGAACTCATTATCTCCTCTTAGATGCAACAATGCAACAGAAACAGAGATCCACAATGCCTTCAACAAATGAAAGACTAGCTTTACAAAAAGACAAGGAAAGATGACACACCACAAGCTGACTGCAGGCAGGAATCCAAAATGCCCAAAAGTTAATGAAGGATGACAAGAAAAATAAGCAAGAACGATAACAAAATAGAAAAATAGATCCCAATATATCATTATGCTCACCCTTAGAACCTTTTAGTTGTAATCCTAGTTTCTTGTGAATAAACATTGAGAGAAGAGAAAAAAAAAATATAGAAGAAAATCATAAGGAAGTTGGATGAAACATACCTGCGAGAGAATGGAGAAAATCAAATAAAAGCTGCAAGCGAAGCTAGAATGCTGGATACCGAGAAACTGGAGAAAAAGAAAATAACTTAGTAGCAAATCGAAACCCTAAACTCATGGAAGAACACATAAAGAAATCGATGGTGGTGGAGCTTTCATTCTCGTTCCTAGTGGAGGTGTCGAATGAAAAAACAAGTCATTTAAAATTTTGCAAGGACATTTGTGTCTTTCACATGGGTCTAAAATGCGTTTGAGCACATTTAAGGACCTAGCCTGCCTCTTTTCAATTAAGATCTAAATTTGGATTTAAGATCTACTATCGAGAGGGCAACCCAAACAAATGTGGCGTCTGAAAAAAAAACATTTTCAGACTTGAGAGGTCTAAAAAGTGCTATCAAATGCCACTCTCCCCTTTGCTTTCAGTGTTTTCTTTTTTCCTTTTTGTTGGTTTTTCTTATGCTTTTTTTCTATCTTTTCCCTATGTTTTTGAACAATAACAAGGGTTTTGGCCCCTTCCTCCACAAAGGTTGTCTAAAACAGGAGATCTACCTTTTCTTTTCATTTTTCTTCTTTTATTTTAGTATTTTCCTCAACATTTCTTGGTCTAAAATAGTGGGGGAGCCCCTTGTTCTTTTTCATTTTTTGGTCTAAAACAGGGGGTTCTTTTTTAAGTCCCAATTTCTATTTCTAATATTTTATTTTATATACATTAAGCAAGACTAGAAGAATCAAAAGCACAAAAGTTAGTTTATAGGTTTGTAATTAGCTCATGACGGGTAGAAACATATAGGCTTATGATTTTTTTTTATTTCATCGCCTAAGCACTTAGGCAGGCATTGGGCGCCCCATGGTTGCCTAACCTTGCCTTGGCACATTGAAAATTAAACCCGAGTCCAAAAATGAGTAAATGGAAAGGGGATATTGAACCCAACTCAACCCATCCCATATATAGTGCACCCATACTCAACCAAACCTATACATAATGTAAGGGCAATGGGTCATGTTTAACTCAGAGTTACCTCAACCCAAATCTAATCACCAGAAATCCAATTAAGGCAGACCAAATAAAATTGTAACTGAACTGAAAATCTTATTAAAGGTTGTGTTTAGTACCGTTGTCACTTCTACTTGCAATGTTTTAGGTTGGTTAATACAAATTTTATGAAAATATATTTTTTAACCACAAAAGGTCTGAATTATCAATACAACATTTGGTACCATTGGTGCTTCTTCAAGAAACATCAAATTTAGTGTTTCTACTATAAATGTCAACACCCAATCTAATGCCTATATATTTTTAATGAAAGTAATTATTTGGTAAGATGTGACAAGATACTTTCCAAAAAAATTGTAGTGACCAACTTAAAACATTGCAAGTAGAAGTGGCAATGGTACCAAATACAATATTTGTCTTTTTTATGAATAAGATTTGAACGAAGTCATAGACTCCTTAACAAGTGAAGTTGAAACTAGGCAGTTTACTATATTCTTGAATATTTTATTTATTTAATTATTTTATCCACTAAAATATAAAGCAACAAGTCATTCAATTACTCACAAGTAAATTGCTATGAACAAACTAGAAATTATTAAAAATAGTATATAGCAATTTTACTAAAATATATGTCTCAAGAAAGTCGTGGTAAACTACTAAATATGAGAATGAAGCTTGACTAGGTAGGATGTGTTTTCTTTTGTGCTAGGGTGGAAACATCAAATCATCCTTTTGCTTGTTTGTGAGTAAGATGTAGAATATGTTCCTAAATCCTTTGCATGGTTAGGCTGCTTCCCCCAATCTACTATTGCTTGTTTTCCAAAATTTTCTACAAATTTTTATATTTCTAAGTTTATAAAAATAAATCTTATTTTTGTTTAATATGATGTATATATGATATTAGAGATGTGCCTAAATGTTTTTCACAAAATTTTTTATATTTTTTGTACTTTTGTGTATTTTCATCTTTTTAATTATTATTATTATTATTATTATTATTATTATTATTATTATTATTATTATTATTATTATTATTATTATTTAATTGTGGCATCAAGAGTTTAACACATTTGACGCAAAAGGTTGAATTGTTGACTTTCTACCAAACAGGAAAACAATTATATTTTTTTGTTGGTTTTAATTTTGTATTTTATTTCTATCACCAATAAAAATAATTACTTTTATCACATCTATTTTTATTCAACATGATTAATTAATATAGAATTCAATGAATGAATGAAACTAACACCCTAAATATAAACTTAATGAGAGGGAATTGAATGAGGAAAAATGTAGTAGTTCACATTATATTTGTGAGAGATTAAATTCAAAAATAATGGCGTTCTAGTCAAAATTAGGATTCAATGAATGTTAATGGAAGTTAATACCTTAAAAGAATACTTAATGATAGGAATTTAAATGAAGAGAAAAGTGATTGTTAAAATTATATTTCTGTCCCTACAATTAGGGGAGAACCAAATTCAAAATTGGGATATTTTAGTCAAAGAAAAACTCAATACTCTCATTCACACTTTTCATAGTAGTATAAATATAATTAGATATATACTGATTGTGAGATGCATTTAAGTTTTTAAAGCCTATAATCTCAACCATGATAATCATAATCCCTTTTTCTTGTTTTCTTTCTTAACGAGCAATCCAATCCAGCAGACTTTGGGGTGGGGGGTAGTGACAACTTGTAAGTCTCCTCTGAACTTTCATTTGCAACAAAAGACACCCCTAAACTTTCAGATTTCAACAGATCGGTGGGAGAAAATAAATTTACTAGAATGCCCTTTTGATTCCAGCACTTTTCCCCTCCCCACTAACTAGATTGAAGGGCATTTTCCCTTTATTTCACATCATTTTTTGTTGTATTTATGTTAACTGGAATCCATTAATTAGGTTGTTGTATTTACCTTTTCTTTTATTTTTTGATGCGTTTTTTTATTTTTCTTTTGTTTTTTCATCTTTATTGCATTTTATCAATTTTCTGTAAAACAGCCTCATAATTAAATTGATACAAGGGCAATTTGAAGTTTCAGAGAATTTTAAGAGTAAAATATGAAAACCTCCCTGGAGATTTCTGACAATCATAAAAACCTCCTCTGAGGTTTCACTTTAATAAAAACATCCCTCATACTTTTAAAAAAAATTTGCACTTCCCTCCCTATTATCATTGACTTGGAAGTTACAAATTTGTCCTTTTTATCCATCGGGCATCTTCCAACATAATTCAAAATGTCAGATTTGCCCATCTAGACTTTACTTAACCTTTATAAGCTTACAAAGTAAAATTACATCACTCTTTTCAATCTGACCCAGGGAATTTTTTAGTTAAAAAGTTGAAAGTTTTTTCAACAGTATTTAAGTAAATTTCTAATTGTGTTGTATTGATAGACACAAGGGCAAAATGGATATTTTCAAAAATTAATGCATTATGCCAATGTTTTCCATTTGGTACAATGACGGAAGGAAGGTAAGTGTAATTTTTTTACGGGGGAGGTTTTTGATTAAATGAAACCTCAGAAGATGATTGTCATCACAGGAGGTTTTATGACAAAGGGGAAAAGTGTTGGAATTAGAAATTTCAGGGTGGATTTGTTGCAAATTGTAATTGAAACTTTGGGGTTAAGAGTAATTGCCCCTATCCTAACAAAAATATGAAATACGAAATACGAGAAAGATCCTCGGAAGCGTTCATCTCTTTCCTTTCAAGAAAGGAGAATGACGGTTCAGCCCAACAAAATTAAAGTATAGTTAGATAGGTGTTATCTCGGAATTGATGCCAACAGATCCGATCTCTATAGAATGAGGTATTTAACATTATATCAGAATTTTGCAAAGGGCGTGTCCGTACTTTTCGGTGGTATATCACTATATATAGTAAAGTATGCGTACAAGAACAGTCTTCTCTACTAACCGTGCAACCACTAACCACGAAGATTTAAGAAACAGAAGAGAGAGAGCCAGTTTTCCTCTCTCTCTCTCTCTTGAAGCCTCGCTATCCCCTTTTGCTTTACGTAACGATTCAGATTTCTTTCATGGTAGCTAGACTCCAGAAATCTCTTTGTTTCATTGCTTTCTCCTACTTTCAGTCGTTGTTCATGCTTTTGCATCATATCCAAGTTCTGGGTGTTATTTCTTTCTAGGCTGATAAGCTGTATATTTTCTTTGGAAGATTTGTTTCGCTCTTGGGAAGAAAAGGAGATAGATAATTAAGAGATCAAAAAAGCGATGAAAGACCAGACTGACAGAGAAGCTTCGACGAGCGGGAATGGAGAGAAAGCAAAAGGAGCGGAGCAGCAGAAGGTTCCCTTCTACAAGCTCTTCTCTTTTGCAGATAAACAAGATGTGGCGCTGATGACTGTTGGCACGACATGCGCCATTGTAAATGGGCTGTCCATGCCGCTCATGACTCTCATCTTTGGTCAGCTCATCAACTCTTTTGGATCTTCAGATCGTTCACACGTTGTGGCCGCAGTGTCTAAGGTATGCACGTCAAGGCAGTTCACAGTAAGCCTAATTAGATACACCAGAGCTTACAAGATAAGCCATTGTCGTTGTTAGAATAAATGTGTCTTAGCCAAACAACAAAGTACTTGGCCAGTGATAAGAACCTTGGTCTCTTTACTGCAAATAGTGAGCCAGCAATCTCTGGTTTGGATCCTTGATGACTGCATGGTTTGTTTAACAAGGATCTCAACTCTCAGCCCTATTGCTTGGAAGAACAAGTCTAGGTAACACAAGTACAAAACTCATGCCATTGAGAATTGGGTTAAGATCATTAGGTGTCCAGCCGGCCGGAAATCTGAGTGACACATTTAATGACAAATTTGATCGATTATGTCACTCAGAATGCCTTCTGGATCGATCATACTTAGAAAAATCCAATTTCTGAGATCAGATTTAGTGATTACTTTAGCAGCTCCAGACTCACAGGACAGCACAATTTGTATGGCTCAATTAGCCACGCTAAGAATTGGATCTTAGTTAGACATTTGTGTTCCAAAATTTCTCGTCATTATTCAGGACAATGTTGGACCTTTTGGGTGAATTAAATGAACAATGTCCTTGTTTGATGATTAAAATAGCGTCTTACAAATACAAATACAAATACAGGTTTGTATTGTTTGCACCACCTCAGAAATCGAAATGCCCGATGGCCATGTACGGCGTGCCAATTGATCGCTGATTCCAGTTATTAAATATCTAATTAAAGGTGGAGCACTAGAACCGAATACAATTAAAGATTTAATAGCTGGAGTCAGCAATCAATTGGCACGCCCTACAAGGCCATCTGGCATTTCGATTTCTGAGGTGAAGCAAACAATAAAAGCCCCCAAAATAAAATACCCCACCCTTTAAATGGATTATTGTTGGATCCTGGTTGGTTGTGTTGGTTCTTTCGGCTTTGATCTTTCAATGAAGCTAACAAAGAGAATGAACAAAAATCAGAGACACTCACTTTAAAATGGCTAAAAGTAATGCTTGGTTGAAATGTCAGGTTGGCCCAAATCGTAATGAACTGCAGCCCAAACATTCTCATCAATGTATCTATGCATGATTTCCTGAGAATTTATTTATCTTTTTGGCTTCAGGTATCTCTGAAATTCATATACTTGGCTTTTGGTACAGGTCTCGCCTCCTTCTTACGTAAGTGTACTTGATCCCTTTTCCCTTCTTTCTTTTGCACATAGATGGCTGATTGAATACTCTTTCTCTGGATCATACATGCACTGAGTTTATATGGATGATGTCCATGATTCACATGTAGCCTGGACCAAGGCAGTGATATCCAATCTCAGTTTTTGATCTTCATTTTAATTTCTTATGCAGTATCCAGCCTAACCCACACCAACCCATTCATATCCATTTTATATGGAGCTTCCCTTAAACTGAAAATTTTCCATTCAGAAAACTATTTACAAATAATGGTTTCATCCCATGTCAATGAGGTTAGCTTATTACAGAAGTACTGAATAAATGGGTTGAGTAAACATTAATTGTCTCCAAATTAAGCACTCAGGAATTGGACAATACATATCCATGTAAATTCTGAGTTGCTACTACTTGTTATTCACTCCAGAGGTGTCCAGCTGGATGGTGACCGGAGAGAGACAGGCAGCTCGCATTCGAGGTCTATACCTAAGAACTATTTTGAGACAAGATATTACATTTTTTGACACGGAAACAACAACTGGAGAAGTCATTGGAAGGATGTCTGGGGACACCATTCTCATTCAAGATGCTATGGGTGAAAAGGTAGCTTCTCATGTTCTGTTTTGTTCTTGTTTCAAACTTGTATCTGCATTTACCTACTTCCTAGAATGCTGAGAAACAGTGCAGACTAGCTAGACAAGAAATTAATAGATCCCATGACATACTTCAAATTCTTTTGTTAGGTTGGAAAGTTCATCCAACTTCTTTCTACCTTTTTCGGGGGCTTTGCAATTGCATTTTCAAGAGGCTGGCTTCTTTCATTGGTCATGTTGGCATGCCTTCCTCTCCTTGTGGTCTCCGGTGGTGTAATGTCAGTATTCATTTCAAAAATGTCGAGCCGCGGACAGATCGCCTATGCTGAAGCTGGAAATATTGTAGAGCAGACAGTAGGAGCCATTAGAACGGTAAGGCATATTCACGATGGAAATTCTGCAACTCAGATGCATACATTCCTTTTGAGTACAGTTATCCATAACTGACTCATTATTTTTTTAAACCTAAATTCCATAGGTTGCATCCTTCACTCGGGAGAAACAAGCCATAAACAAATATAATGCAGCAATACACAAGGCATATGCATCCTCCATCCAGCAGGGCTTTGCATCAGGCATGGGACTTGGAACAGTTTTACTAATCATATTCAGCAGCTATGGACTAGCCATATGGTATGGATCCAAGCTGATCATTGAGAAAGGCTACAATGGTGGAGTAGTCATCAACATTATAATGTCTCTAATGACGGGTGGAATGTAAGTATTGGATCATTTTTTTAACAGAGAATACCTATAGATATCCCTTCTCTTATTGGTCTCTTGAATCAGGTCGCTGGGCCAGACATCCCCATGCTTGAATGCTTTTGCAGCAGGACAAGCTGCTGCATATAAGATGTTTGAAACAATCAAAAGAAAACCATTGATTGATCCATATGACATGAGTGGCATTGTGTTAGGGGACATCAAGGGCAATATAGAACTAAAAGATATTTACTTCAGCTACCCAGCAAGACCCAATGTTCAGATATTTTCTGGCTTCTCATTGCAAATTCCGCGTGGCACCACTGTGGCTCTAGTTGGACAAAGCGGAAGTGGGAAATCAACAGTGATCAGCCTGGTGGAGAGATTCTATGATCCCCATGCTGGTGAAGTGCTTATTGATGGTGTCAACTTGAAGGAGCTGCAGCTAAGATGGATAAGGGGGAAGATTGGACTTGTCAGCCAAGAACCCATCTTGTTTGCAACTACAATCAGAGAGAATATCGCATATGGAAAGGAAAATGCAACAAATGAGGAGATCAGATCGGCAATTGAGCTTGCCAATGCTGCAAAGTTCATTCACAAGCTTCCTCAGGTACATCTGAGGCAAACTTTTAGAGAATAGTTTCTTCTTTAATTATGTAAACATGACAAGATCACAATATACAATTTGTTTAGGGGCTTGATACAATGGTAGGAGAGCATGGGACACAATTGTCTGGTGGACAGAAGCAGAGGATTGCAATTGCAAGGGCCATTCTCAAGAGTCCTAAGATTCTACTTCTTGATGAAGCAACAAGTGCATTAGATGCAGAGTCTGAGCGCATAGTTCAAGAGGCCCTAGTAAGAATCATGTCAAACCGGACGACTGTGGTTGTTGCTCATCGTTTGACCACCATTAGGAATGCAGATACCATAGCCGTGGTACATCAAGGGAAAATTCTAGAGCAAGGTAATCAAAACCTACCGTTTCATTTTAATGTTGATTCTATCAAAGTTAACAAATACTGGAAACCATCAAAAATATCCTGAAAGTTGCATTTTGTTTACTAGGTACCCACTCAGAGCTGACTAAGGATCCTGATGGGGCTTACTCACAGCTCATTCGTCTACAAGAGGGTACTCAACAAACTGAAGTTTCACCAGATAAACCAGACCAGAGCCTTGATTCTATAATGAGCAGATCTCACAGCCAGAGATTATCCATGAGGCAATCCATAAGCAGAGCTTCTTCTAGTGGTAGGCACTCCTTCTCACTTACATTTGGTATTCCAGGTCCCATAGATCTTCATGAGACTGAAATAGAAGAGGAGGAGGATACTATTGACCAAAAGGAGAAAGAAGATGCACGTCGCAAGGTCTCCATCAAGCGCCTAGCCTACCTAAATATGCCAGAGGTGCCAGTTTTGCTTCTAGGGGCCATTGCTGCAGCTATACATGGTGTAATCTTTCCTGTCTTTGGACTCCTGCTCTCAACAGCCATCAAAATATTCTATGAACCTCCTCACGAGCTTCGAAAAGATTCCAGGTTTTGGGCCTTGATGTTTGTAGTTCTAGGTGTCATTTCTTTGGTTTCTGTACCTGTTCAACAGTATTTCTTTGGAGTTGCTGGCTGTAAGTTAATCCAACGTATCCGATCCAATACATTTGAGAAGGTGGTACACAAGGAAATAAGTTGGTTTGATGAAGCTGCAAATTCAAGGTATTTAAACCAGTTTGTAACACCCGTTTATCTCCCCTACACACACAAATAAATGCTCTCTAATATATGGATTAATTAAGATTTCTGGTTCTGTTTCAGTGGGGCAGTTGGTGCAAGGTTATCTATTGATGCCTCAAATGTGCGGAGTCTTGTAGGTGATGCCTTGGCCTTAATGGTTCAGAACATAGCAACACTCACAGCAGGGCTTATAATAGCATTTTCAGCTAATTGGCGATTGGCACTTATAGTCTTAGTTCTGCTACCATTGGTGGGTTTACAAGGATATGCTCAGATGAAATTTGTGAAGGGATTCAGTGCAGATGCCAAGGTTATTTCTTCTATTCTACCATTTAACTTGGTATCATTATGGAATTTAAATCATTGGAATTCGATGTGTGAATACATAGACATATTATAATCAACTTCAAACACTAATTAGGGGTTTAGTGGTGCACTTCTTGCAGACAGTATATATACAGTGTGTATGACACTAAGAAAATTTTAAAAACTCTTGCAGTTAATGTATGAAGAAGCTAGTCAAGTTGCAAATGATGCAGTGGGTAGTATTCGAACAGTCGCCTCATTTTGTGCAGAACAAAAGGTGATGGATTTGTACCAGAAAAAATGTGAGGCGCCTATAAAACAAGGAATCCGCTTAGGACTAGTAAGTGGTGGAGGCTTTGGCTTCTCTTTCATTGCACTTTATTGCACAAATGCTGCCTGTTTCTACTTTGGGTCGCTTCTGGTACAACATGGCCTAGCAACATTTGGGCAAGTTTTTAAGGTATGGTGGTAACTATTTGTTTTCTTGATCCCTTTCAAGGTAATTCTTTGGTCTCTGATGGTCCGATACATATAGGTTTTCTTTGCCTTGACAATATCAGCAGTGGGAATTTCACAAACTAGTGCAATGGCTCCAGATTCCAACAAGGCTAAGGATTCAACTGCTTCTATTTTTGAGATTCTTGATAGCAAATCAAAGATTGATTCAAGCAGCGAAGAAGGTGTTACCCTAGCCAGTGTCAAAGGTGATATTGATTTCAAACATGTCAGCTTCAGATATGCAACACGCCCAGATGTGCAGATCTTCAGAGACTTGTGCTTGAGCATCCCTTCTGGGAAGGTATTTAACACCTCCCTGGCCTGTTTCTTGAACAATACTTAAACAGTGTTTTTGGAAAATAAAACTCATAGGCGACATTTCTAGTCTTTTTAGTTGCTTTTCCTAGTGACACCAACATTCTTTATTGTTTCTAGACTGCTGCCCTGGTTGGAGAGAGTGGTAGTGGAAAATCAACTATTATCAGCTTGTTAGAAAGGTTTTATGATCCTGATTCTGGCCATGTATTGTTAGATGGAGTTGAAATTCAGAAGTTTAGGTTAAGTTGGTTGAGGCAACAGATGGGGTTGGTAAGCCAAGAGCCCATATTGTTCAATCAGACTATTCGTGACAATATTGCTTATGGAAAGCAGGGTGGTGCATCTGAAGATGAGATTATTGCAGCTGCAAACGCAGCTAATGCTCACTGCTTCATAGCAGGATTACCAGAAGGATATGATACCTCAGTTGGGGAAAGGGGGGTACAATTGTCTGGTGGCCAGAAACAACGGATAGCCATAGCAAGAGCAATACTGAAGGACCCAAAGATTCTTCTGCTTGATGAGGCCACAAGTGCATTGGATGCAGAATCAGAGAGTGTAGTACAAGATGCATTAGATAGAGTAATGGTGAATAGAACAACTGTTGTTGTTGTTCATCGCCTCTCTACAATCAAAGGGGCTGATATAATTGCAGTGGTGAAGAATGGTGCCATTGCTGAGAAGGGAACACATGATGAACTGATGAAGATATCTGATGGTGCCTACGCTTCTCTAGTAGCACTCCACATGAACTCTACATAAGCAAAATAGGAAACAACCGAGTAGTATTTTCACACATTAAACATCTTACCGTGATCAATAGGGCTCCCTTTCTTTTCTTTTCTGTTTCTTCCTTTTTGATCAATGGACAGTGAGCAAAAAGGCTTGCCAACTGTTGATGTTAAAACTTGAAAGGAAAGTAGAGGAAATCAATATTGATTATTTGATTATGATATATTGTTGTCTTCCTTGTATCTCTTTTAAGATCCTAAATAAGGTAAAATGATTCATAGAGAAGAGCAATGCTCTCTAGAGAATCTTGATAGTAATGTCTTCGGAGAATTATACGTATATATACAGAGGGAGGGTGGAAAGAGTTTAGAAACAGAACATGAGAAAGAAGAGTGGTTGTAAAAGAGAAAATGCTCTTAACTGTTCATTAAATTTTCAAAATATATCATATTCTTCCTTTTTCTTGAACCACTTCCACAAAGCCTTGGACTAATAGGACAATTGTAATCCCCAGGTAAAGCTGTTTAAAAACTTAATGGCGGCTGGTTTTTTTTCACCAAAAAAGAATAGAAAAAGATAAACACACGTTTTATCCACAAACCGATGAGTTCAGATACAGTAATTGAACGATCCATTTTCCCAAAATGGAAAGAAACGGTTGAATGTTCGAGCTTGCTTATTAGGAATTAAGAAAGATGAGGATTCCATCGTAAAATGTTACAAATCCTCGAAATGGTAGCAAGATGAGACCGTCACAGATTCCAACTCAGACCGCTCTGTCAATCTCTTTGAGAAGACTTCCTTTCAAAGAGGAATTCAGTTAGCAAAACACGTTCCTTGGAACGGAGGAGATCTTCTAACCGAACGAACGGAAACAGGTTATATACTTTAAGCAGGGGGATTCTTTTTTTATAAATTTCTTAAACTATTCATATAGTTTAATTAATTGATTAATACCCTTACTGTTTTAAAATTGACTAACGCTATTGTCTGTCTAAACATTATCATTTTGAAATTGACTAATACTACTTTTACTATTTCTGACAATTGTTTAAAAATAATCAGGGTCATTAAACGTGATAAAAAATATGAAAATGACCTTTTATCCTTAAATTCAACCGGATGGAACCATCGGAGAGAACAACAGCAGCAGAGATCTGAGATAAAAGCTACTTGTTTTTGATCTGAAACCCAGATTAGAAACAATCTCCAGTGAGGGAGGTTCGCTCCAAATCGCCGCTGCTAGGAGTTGCAGCGGCGATGATAGGGGAGGAAAAACATGAGAGGTGAGGTTGAAAAAGGAGAGAGAGAAAGCGTCGTCATTGCTAAGAGTTATCGTTCTTTGATTCACCTTCGCCGTCGTCGTCCTCATCGGCGATAGCCTCTTTTTTCAGAATATCAAAGATGAAGGCAAAGAGATCGCCGCCGCCGGGACGCCTGTCGTGAGTTGAAGAAGAATCGTATTCAGATGGAAGTGTTTCCTCACTCGCTTGTTAACAACGCTCACTACTCCAGCTCGTACTCTGTTTAGGAGTTAGTAGAAGCTCGTTAACCACGCTCATTGCTCCAGCTTTGTTGCTGCGATGCTCAAATGTTGCTCAGATACAGCCGAACCTGAGAGGAAAAGGACCTCCCTTAGTGGGGAGAATGCCTCTGATCAATCAGAGAACTTGAAACCTGTAGATAATCTGCATCTTCGTTTGGTAGATAAGCATCAACGGCCTGGCAAAACAGGTGGGAAGCTATCAGCTAATGACTCCCGTTGGTTGATTTACAGAGTTTCAGAATCTCCGGCGAAAACTAGACCGAAGACAGTCGTGTTGTAGGGTCTGGACGCCATTGCAAAACCGGCGGAGCTTCCAATCTCTTTCAATGATTTAGCCTGGTCATGTCGCTTGGAAGAAGGCCCTAGAAGCACTGAAGAATAGGAATTGAATCGTCAAAGCCGAAAAATTAGCCTTTTCTTTTCTCTCCCTCAACTGATCACGAACGTTGCGAAAATTTGTAATCGGAGCGAAAAATTTCTCCATCTTTTTCCTCATTGTCATCATCGACTTCTTCTGCTTCCATGGCGACCAGCAGTGGGAGAAAAAAAAGGACGGAAGCAACTCGACACAACTTCGGCTTCGAGTGGGTAGTAAAAATTGGAGCACATGCAAGTGACGGAGCCGGAGACGCTCCCCCTGCAGCACTTGCAGAGGTAAGAGAAAAGAGACCGCTGAGGAGGAAGGGGTTGTTGGTCCGACAGAGAAAAGGGTAATATTGGATTTTAAAAGAATTTGATGGAATATTAATGGATGTCAATGGTAAGGGTAGAGCTACACAATTGTGCGAAACAATAAGGTAGCGGCAGTCAAGTTTCAAACAATAAGGTATACTCAGTTAATTAACTAAATGATAAGGGTAGTTTAAGAAATTTATCATTCTTTTTTTAAGTCTCAATTTCTATTTCTAATATTTCATTTTATAGACTTTAAGCAAGACCTAGAGATTCAATATAATAAAATTTAATTTATAAGTTTGTAGGTTGATATATAAAACTAATTACCTGTTTCGCAAGTCTTTTTGGAAAGATCTTCTAATAGTTTTGACAGTCAAAATATGCATTGAGCTTTTACATAAAAATCCGAGCAGCGCGAAGCTAGTTTGGCAAATATATCTTTCCATGTGTCTTTTTGTACGAGAATAAAATGCGAAAGACGCAAAATGCTTCATTTGAAGTTTCTCGAAATCAGTCTAAAATGGGCTTTGCGTTTTTTTGACCCTTCGGCTTTTGGCGACTAGATCTTCCACGAACCAAACGGAAATAGTCCAAAAATCGATCTACCTAACTTGTAAACAACCAAAAAACCGCACGAAAAGATGCACCAAAACGGGCCCTAAAACAATTAGTTCAAGAGGGATAGAAAAATATAGGCTTATGATTTTTTTTATTTCACCACCTAAGCACTTAGGCATTGGGAGCCCCATGGTTGCCCAACCTTGTCTTGGCACATTGAAAACTAAATCCGATTCCAAACATGATTAAATGGAAAGGGGATATTGAACCCAACTCAACCCATCCCATATATAGTGCACCCATACTCAACCAAGCCTATATATAATGAAAGGTCAATGGGTCATGTTTAACTTAGAGTTACCTCAACCCAAACCTGATCACCAGAAATCCAATTAAAGGTAACCAAATAAACATTGTGACTGAACTGAAAATCTTATTAGAGCAGGTTTTATTTAGTATCATTGCCCATTCTACTTGCAATGTTTTAGGTTGGTTGATATAAATTTTATTAAAATATATTTTTTCAACCACAAATGATTTGAGTTATCAATACAACATTTGCTATCATTGATGATTCTTCAAGAAACATGCATCAAATTTGGTGTTTCTATTATAGATGTCAACACCCAATCTAATGTCTATATATTTTTAATAAAAGTAATTATTTGGCAAGATATGATAAAACACTTTCTCAAAAATTTGTATTGACCGATCTAAAACATTACAAGTAGAAGTGACAATGGTACTAAATACAACATTTATCTTCATAGTGAATAAGATTTGAAAGAAATCAAGGGCTCCTTAACAATTGAAGCTGAAACTAGGTGGTTTACTATATTCTTGAATATTCTATTTATTTAATTATTTTATCCACTAAAATATAAAGCAGCAAGTCATTCAATTACTGTGAACAAACTAGAAATTATTAAAAATAGTAAATTGCAATTTTACTAAAACATCTGCCTCGGGGAAGCTGTGATAAATTTTTCTTTTCTCGTGAGTTAGCATTTGAAAGGTCTGATGAGCAAGAGAGGGAAGTTCTTTGGGGACTGATTCCCATGGTTGTTTCTGGTATTTGTGGAGAGAGAAATTCCTAGACCTTTAAGAGCTTGAGATCAGATGATCATATCATATTGGGTAAAATTAAAGAAATGTTTTTGTCTTGACTGTCAGATTATAAGGAGTTTAGAGGGCTAGAATATCATAAATATTTTATAAGGACCTTTTATTTTCTTGGTAATATTTGCTAACAAAAGCTGTAGGTCCTGTACACCAATGGGTGTACATGGTCTATAGCTATTTGATATTACTACAATAGGATCTGAAGCTCAGTTTGGAAGGAGTATAAATACAAATATATAAAATGCAAAACCTTATATTTTGTATGTATTTGTATTACACATATTTGTATTTATACTCATTCTAAATTTAACCTGATGCATTTACATTAGTGCAAATGAAATTCATGTACACCTTGCATAAACAAGACAGTTAAATCTAAAACCATATGCCTATCACACTTCACACACACCAAACAAAGTTACGTCTAAAACAAGACAAACTTCCTATTTGCACTATTATGCATTTATATTAGTACAAATGAAATTCGCACCACAAACAAACTAAGATGTACCTTACAACTAAGGGTTACTAGTTGGGTCTAATTTGAATTTACACAACTTAGGCCTGGTCCCTAAAGCTGGGTGCATTAAAATTTTAAAAAATGCTCAACCTGAATATACCCAAGTTGCAACTTTATCCACAATTGGTCATTACTCTGATCTGCCCTTGGGCTTTAACAAATCGGAGTGATCCGAATCTGATGGAATCCTATTATCCAATCCGAAGATCTGTAGAAGGGTTATCTGAATTCAATCAAATAGGATTGGATCTTGAATCAGATCATGATCCAATCCATTTGCACCCGTAACATAGATCCTATGGTAGTTTCCTAGGTATTATAACCATATTTTGTTAATAATTATTTATAATTTTTATAGGAAAAGTATAAAGTTCATGTTAAAGTATAGAAAATCAACATATTCATGAGAAGAAAAAGAAGAAAGAAAAGGAAATTCAATTTGTGATAGGAAAAGAAGAAAAGAAAAAACTATATACTAGTAGAAAATGTGTTGATTAGATAAAAATTTTAATTTATTCCTTATTGATTCAGGTTTTAAAGTATTTGAGGGTTCAATAGAGCATTTAGCAATGTTTGTATTGATAAAATCCTAACAAATAAGAAAATAATTAATAAAAAGAAATTAGTATATAAACACACAAAATGAATATTTTAGTTTAATAAACCATATTTTATAATTATAATATTAAAAAATAAAGAATAAAAAAGTATTTTATAATACATAGTACAAAACTGGCGTCCCCTTGACAACTATGATTATATTATTTATAAATTAAAAGTTTTATTTATTTTTAAAAATTTTATTTTTTAAATAATACTATAAATTAAAAATTTTCAAAAATTCGGATCATCACGGATAACCCATCAGTGTCGAAAATCGGAGATGGAGAACCATTTTATCCCCATGGAGTTGGGGACGGGGATTTATTTAAGAATCGGGATCGGGGACGGGGAATATGATCCCCACCCGGAACGCGCCCCATTGCCATTCCTCCTCGTTCATCTCTTGCGAATTGCATTTCCTCAAAACGAGTCAGTGGACTGATCTTGTTGGACTCGTCAGAAGCTAAAAGCCCAAAACCCCGTCAAAAGCCAACTGTTGGAAATCCCATTTCATCAGTGGATTTGCTTCCCGTAATGCTACAAGTGGACTACGGAGCTACGAATGTGAAAAACTATCGATTCAAGGACTCTGTCTCAGTCTCAGCTTGATTTTAGTATATAAATAAAACAAACCATCTGTTCTTCGCTTTACTACTCAATCTAGCTACAAATCAGCTGCATGTCACCATGGAAAGCTCTCCATTGATTGTGATGGAGGGAAGGAAGTTGAGTCTCTTTCTCTTTGCTTTGTGCTCTCTTCTTGGGCTGCCCTTGTCGGCCGGAGTTGAATATATATCTGCAGTGGGTGATCCTGGAATGAAACGAGATGGTCTGAGAGTGGCAATTGAGGCATGGAATCAGTGCAACGAGGTCGGAGAAGAAGCTCCCAATATGGGAAGCCCAAGGGCCGCCGATTGCTTCGACGTCGACACTTCTGCGTCACCTGGTGAGCTTCTTCTTCTATTCTTCATCATCATCATCATCATCTTCTTCTTCTTCTTCTTCTTCTTCTTCTTCTTCTTCTTCTTCTTAATTCAGTTCATGACAGACTGAAACTTATCGTTGGCTTTGGAATCCTACTCTGAAGTCAAGTTGGTACACAAGATAACTGAGAGAGACAACAAGCTGGGCTTAGCTAGTCCCTCTCGTGGAGGGTTGATGTCCGACGATGTAGACGATTACGCAGCTGAGAAGGAGATATACTTGGGCAACAAATGCCAGGTAGAGGATCAGCCGAGGCCATGGCAGTTCTGGATGATCATGCTCAAGAGTGGCAACATGGACTCATTAGCGGCTCTATGCCCAGAGAATGGGAAGCCTTCAAAGGCCTTTCCGCCACAGTCAAGGTTCCCATGCTTCGGTAAAGGGTGCATGAACATGCCCTTGATCCATCACAACTTCACCAGTTTGAAGAAAGGAGAGAAAGGGGCTAGTGTGTTAAGGGGAGCTTTCTATGGGACATGGGACCTGGATGCTGATGTTACAAGAGGGCTGGTTTCAAACACCATTTCTTACTACTCTGTGGATTGGGAAAAGGAGATTGGCAAGGGAAGCTGGGTCTTCCATCATGTGCTGAAGACTTCACACAAGTATCCATGGCTAATGCTCTACTTGAGATCAGATGCCACAACTGGATTTTCTGGTGGATACCATTACCCAACAAGGGGGATGTCCAAGATTGTAAGTTTCTCTTTTAATTCTTGATGATCAATTGAAACCATATCTACTATTATCTTTAATTATCTATGTTTGATGATGACGATTACCCAATAAGGAGGATGCATGCCTGATAAGATTCTAAATTTCTCTTTGAATTCTGGATGATCAAGAGAACCCATCTACTATTATCATTATATATGCTATGTGGAAGTGTGACAAGTAGGTCAGGTCACAAATTTCCACTGTATTCATTCTGACTTTTGATATATTCCCTTTGTCATCATCTGTTGATCAATTCTTAGTAAGAATGAAGATCAAATAAACTGTTGTTATTAATAGATTCTAAACTCACCTAATTTCAAAGTAAGGTTCACACTAGATGTAAAGGGAGGGGTCTGAAGTCCCAAACTGGAACTGACTATTTGTTCACAATTATCCAGCTTATCAATTCCATCACTTTTGTATTTTCCTTTGTCATAATCTGTCGATCAAGTCTGACTAAGAATGAAGAACAACAATTGAACTGCTCTTGTTTACAGATTCCAAAGTCACCAAATTTCAAAGTAAGGTTCACACTGGATATAAAGAAAGGTGGGAGTTCTAAGAGCCAGTTCTACCTTACGGACATAGGAAGCTGTTGGAAGAACAATGGGCAACCTTGCGATGGCGATGTGACGACCGATGTCACCAGATACAGTGAGATGATCATCAACCCCAGAACTGAGTCATGGTGCCGCCCTGATAATGTTAAGTTCTGCCCACCTTACCACACCCTGCCCAATGGAAAAAGAATCCATCGCACAGACAAGGCCAAGTATCCATATGAGGCTTATCACATGTATTGTGCCCCTGGACATGCACAGCATGTAGAGGAGCCATACAATTTATGCGATCCATACGGCAATCCACAAGCCCAGGAGGTAGTGCAGACACTGCCACACCCAGTTTGGGGAGAATATGGGTATCCCACAAAGAAGGGTGAGGGGTGGATTGGAGATGCCCGAACCTGGGATCTTGATGTGGGAAGGTTGTCTCAGTCACTTTATTTTTACCAGGTTTGTGCTACTTTCAGGTCCGATCGCTTTTGTAAGTTATTCAGGGCAAGTGCATTTATTCATGTTTTTTTATTTTCTAGGAAGGATCATTTTATTTATAAAAAAATTCATCATTAAATAAGACATTTTTGTCCCATCATTAAATGAGACATTTTTGTCCCAGGTAAATGATACTTAGGAAAATAAATCTTCCCTAATCCCCACATAAATCTGAAAAATGAACATAGATTTTTTGATCAATGAAAACTAAAATCCCTTAATACTATGATCTGTTGAGCTTTTATTCAGTTTGTATTAATTCAGCATTTTTATGAAGTATTAACAGTGAAACTTACTGAGTATGCAGGATCCAGGTACTAAGCCTGTAGATAGATACTGGCCTTCTATTAACGTGGGAACTGAGATCTATATAAGTGAGAATGAAGTTGCAGAGTGGACTGTCAGCGGCTTCGAGATTGTTGTTCCAAAAGATGACTATTGAAGATGTGATCCAAGAGTAGTCGTTTCTCCTGGTGTACACTGTACACAGGTTTTATACAGAAGGACATGGAGTTTATCAGTTGCTAACAATCCTATTTAATTAAGATGTTTTCCAAGAGAAATCTAATCTTCATGGAGATGTAGAGGATCGCAATTTATGTGCATTTTGAAATTCCAAAATCTTGGTGAGAAGAAGAAGGCGAAGGATTGGATATCATCATGATTGACAAAACAATTCTACCACAGTATACAAGGTCCTAGATCTTGTTTATATTTTAGTTAAGTAGTTTACTGTATTTTTTTTTTTTTTTTTGAATTGTATGTTGGCTGCAGATTGACCTAAATTGGTTAATTTCATGTGTTTAAAGTGTAATTAGAATGAATTAATTTAATTAATCTAACCTGCTTGATGAACCTATTGATTGACTTTGTATGGTCTCTTTCTAACTGGGGGTCCAAGGATTCTAACAATAATACTAAGGTCCTTTTCCTTTTTCAGTAAATTATTTACCCAGGTAAATGCAGTTACCTGGGAAACACTTATTCGGGTAAGTGCATTTCCCATTTCTTTTATTTCTCATGTAAATAAGGAAATGACCATTTTATTTATAAAAATTCATTATTAAAAGTGGCATTTTTATCCTATTCAAGTGTTGGCAACTTTTTCCTTAGATGGGTAAAACATGGGTATTACTTATAAATTTTCCTCGATCCCCGCATAAGTCTAAAAAAACAACATGAAATTCTTGGTTCCCCCTCTCAAAATCTGAAAAAAGAACGCCCCCTAAGGATTAATTACTTATATACACTCTGTACATTTTGGAAACTACTTATATATACCTGAACTTTCGAACACAACTTATATATATATGCCCTTCTTGGCTGTTCCCACAAACTGTTAATACTTTATTCCAAATGCATTCATAATACCAATATTACTCTAGATTCTATGGCAAAAAACAAAAACCCAAAACTCAGAAACAGAAGTGAGTTTTGCCGGTTCTATGTAACTTGTATTCAGAATGTTCATTTCTTAGGCCAATATTCAGAACAGTGTCATCGTCCTCAAGGAAAACCCTACCGCTGAGTTCATTTCAAAGTTCAAACATTATTCATTTTTGTAATACTAAATAAAGGTTTCATTTCAAATACCTTTCTTTCCAACAGTGGTCTAACAGGAAACCTAACAAAATACCTAAGAGTTTGTTGGAAATTTGGAATTCCCAATCAATCATAGAGCGGGACTTGAAATTCATAATTTTTCCTAGAATAAGAAATGCTAGATCTTCTTTTTCAGCAAATCTTCTTATTACAGTATTACTCAACGTTAATAGACTAATTAAAAAGGAAAAGTAGACGAGATTCCCTAATCCCTACTACAAATGGTGGAAGGGATTGTTTCATTGTTGATCGTTTTTATTTTTGGCCCGATTGAAAGATTTAGGTTATGTTTGATTTGAAGGAAAAGGTAGGAAAAGGAAGGGAAAGTTTGTAAAAGTTTCCTTTGAATGGATGCCCATTCTACCAAATAAATAAAAAAAGATTAAAAATAAAGAGGGTCAAAAACTATTGAATGGGTCAACGGTTTGACCACCCGGGTCAATTGGTTGTTGATATTTTCAATGGTTTTTGACTAAATACCGGATTTGGGGTAAAACATAGCTGGTTGTCTGGACAATTCCCAAGCCAAACACAGTCTGACCGTCCAGGTCAATGACGGTTTGAAAACCATGAATTTCCCTACCTTTCCTTCAACCCAAACACAGCCTTGAGGGAAAACATAAGCTAAATGCATCCGTTCTCCTTTTCCCGCAAGTGATGAAGGCAAGCAAGAAAAGATTAATTCCCATTTGCATAAACAATGTTTCAATATGAAAAGAATGCATCTAGTCTCTTGGGCTTTATAATTTGCTATTTGCATTGGTGCAGTTAATCCTTGATCTAGAAGCCCAGGAATGAGATCGGGTCTAATGCTTATTATGTAATCAATCGTGATTGAATACCCCAGTAGCTCTCTACGCATAAATGTGGGTTGCATCTGTTTGGAACATCACATATTCACTTATATTTGGGGGCATTTTATTTTTGGATTTTGAGAGGGAGGAAAATTGGACAATGGGATTTTGGTTCCTATTGACAAAGAATATCATGCTCATTTTTTAGATTAATGCGGAGACCAAAGAAAATTTATTTTTTTTTTATATCACATATCCATCTCTTGAGTGGATAAATAACTTTTGCACGTAGGAGGAAAGTTGCTAAAACTTGAATGGGACAAAAATGCCCCTTTTAATGATGGATTTTTATGACTAAAATGGTTATTACTTTATTTATTTGAGAAATAAAAGAACTTAGATAAATGTATTTACCCAGGTAAATGTTTTATAGAAAAAACTTATCCAGGTAATTGTATTTACCTGAATAACTTACCGAAAAATGAACGGGGCCTTTAATGTGTAACGAGCAGTAGATTGTGAGTGCCCTAGAACTTGTGAGTCTTTGGGAAAGTTTCCTATCACCTACTCAACCACCATTTGGTAAGTCGGGCCAAATGGTCTTGTGGAGTTGGGGTTCTTTTCTTTAGGGTGAATGGGATGCAAGTACTTGGATAATTGGAGAAATTAGAGAGAGATTGAAAACATGAAAATAAACTAACTTGATTAATTTCAAGCATAAATTACAATGACTTGGGTTGTGTTTGGATAATTTTTAGGACTTGTGCTTTCAAAGCCCAAAAACATAAAAAAGTCTCATTTTAGGCTTTATGCTTTGGGGCTTAAAAAGAATTTTGGTTTTAAATTGTTATGTTTTTCAAAAGCAATAAAAATAATTTTTGGCTCATTTCTTTTTCTCACAGCCTACAAATCAAAAGCTTATTCAAGTACAGCCTTAGTTAACTCACAAAAACAATTTACCAACCTTACCTTTTCTATGATCAATGCTTCACATGTGTTAATCCACAAAATCTCTCATGCAGAATTTGCTACTACCCCAACATAGATATTTCTATGGTGATGGTCACAGCCCTTGCTTCCAATCTCCAATTAAACACGATTACATGAACACCCCAATTAATCCTTTGTTAATGGGAAGGTTTGCAAGGAAGTGATCGAGTAGTTGTGAACTTCCCAATGCAAGACACACGAAGGGAAAGGCCTAGCTAGGTTACATGTTAGACAAGTTGAAATAAAATGGCATACACAGTGGTGTGAGTTCCAATGTTCAACCAGCTCAACCAGTAACCTGGATCTTGACCTCCATGTGTCTGATGTTAGGGTGTTACCAATTCTACTACCACTACCTGTTTCTAGGGTTTAGCATTCCCTGTACATTATCATCTACGATATGGGTTGGCCAAATCATGTTTCATCTTCATCAATTTGTTTTATGAACACAAAAAGATAAGATCTCTGATCATGAGAGTTTGAAAAAGAGGTTCATGACCCTCTTCAAATCAATGTTTGTGACACCACAAACCTTAGATGCTCCTTCCCAAAACCCAATATTTGATACTGGTGGGAATGAGTCCAAAATGGATTACTTTCTTTATAAAAACAGACATGACTTGAGCTGCCAAGTTTTTTTTTTTTTTTTTGTTTTTAACTTTTATGTCCATGTGGGTCAATGTTATCTTGCTTTGTAGCTTATAATAATTTGAGAATGGATGTTAATTAAATACGGTACCAACATAACGATGAGTTGCCATTTAGGCTGTTTTGTTTGCGGTGCAAATTTAATTAAATGGGTTTCAAGTTTTGCATCTGTTCGTTTGTTTGTGACATGATCTGCATTTTTATCTGATACAGTATTTGTACTTTTTGTCTCATTTCCAATTCACCAACGGTGAAATTTTTGTTTCCCAAAAACTGATGAAAATTTTGCACCAACTCCTCCCTACATATAAAATGGGGACTAAATCATCTTGCTCCTTAGTTCTTACTCACTATCAAACAAATAGCTCTCCCACCATCTTGTTCTCTTTCAAATATAGCAGGGACTGGGGACACACATTATTTTATTTCTCACAAACTAATAAGATAAAGTCAAATATGAATGAAAGGTAAATGCGAAGTTACACTTAGCCTATTTGCACTTCCATGCATTTACACAATTACACCATCTATCATGTCCTACGTGAAGATGAACTGGACAAAAGTCAGCTTCAAATACAATTGGAATAAATTTTTACACCTCATCAAGTGGTGCCTATTTTAGCTGGTAACCCATTCAGTTGGCCAGTCAACATCCTTTATTTGAAGGAAAAACTCTCTATGTAGTCAATCCAATGGGCATGTGCATACAACCCTCCAACCATTACTAACCCCACTAATTGGGCCTAGCACATGACTAGGTTGGATCTCCTACCACAGACTGCTACTACATGCATACCCACAGGACACAGGTGCGCATTGTCATTCATGGGGAGATGCTCCAAACACACCAAGGTAGTGTCTTGTGGGTATGAATGTGGGTAGGAGATCCAAAGTGGCATATAGCACCTTGCACCATGTCTAAGTGGGTCTCTCTACTGTATATGTGCCAATTGCAACATCATATACTTCCAACACTACTTGTTCAAGTAGTTCAAATTAAACTACATTTCTCTAAGAATGCACAAATATTCCTCGTATATTCCAAAGTCACCCAATTTAAGGTGAGGTTCAGTCTGGACATCAAGAAATAGAAACCGAATTCAATCAGTGCAAAGTCCATTCGAATAGCCTTGGATTAAACATTTATTAGACAAAATAATATCCACGTATCAGAGTGCCTTTGTGTTGACAACAGACAAATTAATGATAATATCCTAATTACACATGAGATTATTCATTCGATGAAAAAGAAGAAAGGAAGCTCAGGGATTATGGCCTATAAAATTTATATGAAAAATGCCTATGATAAATTAGAATGTGAATTTATTGAAAAAGTTTTGAAGAAATTTGGCTTTCATGAGAAATGGATTGCATGGGTGATGGTGTGTGTTAAAACAACCTCTTATAAGATTTTAATCAATGGGAGTCCAATAGACGAATTTAAACCCAGTAGAGGTATTAGGCAAGGAGACCCTCTTTCTCCTTACATTTTCGTTCTATGTTCTGAAGCTTTTGCAAAGAAGTGAGGGAAAATGAAAAGTAGGTTGGTTGCAGAGTTTCGAGAGGGGGTCCAAATATTCCCATCTGCAATTTGCAAATGACTGTTTTATCTTTGCAAATACTACCATTTTTGTGTTCTTAAAAGTTAAGGAAATCATTATAAATTATGCAAAGGCCTCAGGCCGATGTCCAAATTTTAACAAATTTGTTGAGTTTTTCTCAAAAAATACACCACAGATTCTAGAAAATGCTCTCTAAAATGCTCAAAATCCCTTTGGAGACTAAATCTAATTCTTATTTAGGGGTCCCCATCATCACTGGAAGAGTTACAAAGAATACATTTACTTAGATTAAAGAGAAAATGATGAATAAATTGGCAAATTGGAAAAAGCATTCCCTATCAAATGTGGGTAGATTAACTCTCATCAATTCAACAACAAACATGATGCCTCAATTTATAATGAATTCACTCAAAATCCCTAAAAATGCCATTGATGAGTTGGATAAAATCCAAAGAGATTTTCTTTGGAACATTACTACTAATAAGAAATCCCCCCACTTAATGAATTGGGAAAAAATCTCCACTCCCAAAAGGTGGGGTGGTATGGGAATAAGAAAACTCTACTGGGTCAGTGAGGCCAGCTTGGCTAAGTTAGGGTAGAGGATTTTGAACAAAGAATGTAACTTGTGGGTAAAAGTTGTTAAGAACGAATATTTGTAAAGGAAAAACTTTTTGGACATCAAAATTAAAAAAGGGACCTCTTGGGCTTGGAGAGGCATCCTCCTTGCTAGAGACCTAATTAGATTGGGATCTTGTTGACAAGTGGGTGATGGAATCTCTATAAATTTCTTGTTGGATAATTGGGTATATGACAAACCTCTAATTGAAACTTCCAACTACAAAAATATTGCAAATATTAATATCAAAGTAGCAGAAATGATTGATTTTGAGAGGGATTGTTGGAAAGAAGACAAAATTTAAAATGAGGTCTCTAAAAATGTTTGGCAAACCATTAAGACTATTCATATTGCCCCTAATAACATGGAGGATAAAAGAGTTTGGGGTGCAATCCTAAGGGGACATTCTCTATCAAATCAGCTTATTTAGTCCAGTGTTTTTTTGAATCAAATTCTCCTAGCAACTTTAATTGGTTGAATAACATCTGGAATGTGAAATGCCCTCCAAAAATCAAAGTATTTCTATTTTTTCTGTTTAATAATAGACTGCCTACTAGAAGCCATTTGAGGAAAAGATGACTTAATATTGATGGCTCTTGTAGTTTCTATGGGCTTGAGGAAGATACTACACACATTTTTAAAGTTTGTGACCTTACAAAGCAAGTTTGGCTAACTTTAAGCGCTCCCTTGGAAGGGCCAAAGGAAAATGAAAATCTAAGTGATTGGTGGATAAGAATGTGCACTAAAGAAGAAAGCAAAACTCTTTACGTTAAAGAAAAGCTAGCCTTTGTTTTATGGGTGGTCTAGAAAAATAGGAACTCTAAAACTTTTAATGACGGTACTACTCCCATTCCAATATTATTAGATAGAGCTCTAAATATATTCACAGAAATTCTTGATGTGAATAAATTCAATACCTCTACCACATCTCACAAGTGATGGAAGCAAATTAGTTGAAATGCTCCAAAATATGGCTTTATCAAAATAAACTTTGATGCCTCTCGCAATAGTGATGGAAAATGTTCAATGGCCTATATAGTCTAGGACCATATTGGTAAGGTGCTAGTGGTCAAAGCATATAAACTTGGTATTTGTTTCATTAACTAGATTGAAGCTTGAGTTGCATGGGAAGCCCATTTCCAAGCTACAAACTATAGGAAGTTTCCTACCATCATAGAAGGGGATTCGTCTCTTGTCATCTCCTACCTCAAAGAAAGGTGGATGTTCCTTGGAATCTAGGAGGTACTATCTCAAGCTGCTTACGGAAGAGAGATCTATTCGAATGAGATCTTCACTAACAACATGTCTACAAAGAAGCAAATCGGGCGACTGGTTGGCTGGCTCGGGAGGCACTTTCTTCTTCTTTTTCTTCTCTAGATTTTAGCAACTTATCACTTCCCTCTTCTTTTCTTCTTATTTGTTTTATTGACTTTTGGGGACGTACTACCCCCTATTGTATGTAGTACATTTCGGTTTATTTTCAAAAAAAAAAAAAGTTTTGCATTGGAAATATCTCCCCATGAAATAAAGCGCATAAGTGCAGAGATATTCCTGATACAAGGCTGTAATGGTTGTTCGAACGGGTCTTGCACTAACTGAAGCCAATCTCCAAGAAATAAGGGAGCCCAAATAACCTATTGTACCTTAAGCTCAGTTTGGAAGGAGTATAAATGCAAATATATGTGTAAGTGCAAAACCTTGTATTTTGTATTATTTTTTATGTATTTGAACTGTGCATATTTGTATTTGTACTCCTTCCTAAGTTCAGTTTGGGAAGAATGCAAATACAAATATATATGTATAGTGCAAATATAAGGTTAGATAAGGTTTTGTACTATTCATATTTATATTGTCATTTTTCCCAAACTGATCATTAAGTCCTGACTTGCTTGCAATTAATGCAATTTCATTTGCATTGATTCAAAAGTATAAGAGTGCAAATTATTAATTTATCTTCTTTCATCTTGTCTTATTTTTGTTTGTCTACACTGCGCATGAAGTTATTAAGCAAAGTCTACAATCATGCACACCACAGCCACACACACAAATCTGAATCAAAACAAAATTTAATAACCTGGAGTTGGAGTTGGGATCTCCTGCCAATAAAAACACATTCCAACACTCTACCAACTTTATCTATAAATTGGGACACACCATACATGCGTGAGATGTATGGTATTAGATGATACTAATAGGGTGTTGGAGTATATTTTATTGGCATATGATTCAGATGCAATAACCTGAAGCAAAAGTGAACCAGATTTGCATTCTCATATTGCATTTGTAATAGTGCTAAAAAATTTCGCTGCGAACATATGAAGTCAATGGACCTTTTTTGGAAGGAAAAATGGCCAGTCTTGCAACGGCATAGTGATGTAATAACCAGCTGATACAGCGAGATGATCATCAATCCCAACACACCATTGTGGTGCAAGCCGAATAATATTCATTCTTGCCCACGTACCTTGTTTCTTTTTCTTCTTTTTGGTGATATTGTCCACCTTATTTAGTATAGCAATGAATAATGATTTCAATATTCATCATGCACTTATTTATATATAGCTTCTTAGTATTTTTTTTATAAAGAGCTTCTTAGGCCCGTTCATTTTTTGGTAAGTTGTTTATCTCGGTAAATGTATTTATCTGAATAAGTGTTTACTATTACCTGGGTAAGTGCATTTACTCATATTCTTTAATTTCCTATATAAATAAGGCAATGATGATTTTAGTCATAAAAATCAATTATTAAAATGGGGTATTTTTGAAAGTTATTTACCCACCTAATAAATGGGTATAAAGTTTTCCTAATCCCCAAATAAATTTGAAAAAAAAAAAACATGGGATTCTTGGTCAATAGGAACCGACTCTCTCAAAATTCAAAAAAAAAAAAAAAGAAGAACGCCCCCTTTATATCTAAAACATATTGTACAACCTATACAATAGCATGGCCAACTATGCCCTAATTTCACAAGGACAATCTTGTTCATCCAATTCAATGATATTATTATTGATTCATCTCAATATTCTTATCCGTTAAAGTAGATGAGACATTAAATAGGATAAATTAAAGACACACTCCATTCGTCAAATGACAATGAGATATGGGGAGGTGGCCGTTTAGACACACTCGCCCGAAAAATGTAGGGGTAAGTTTGCTTGGAACCAGAGCGCACGTGCAACATTCATCAAATGACAATGCTTGTGTTCTACCACTCGAATGCTGAAAATTGATCCCATTGACTTGGAAAAAAAAAAAAAAAAGGAGATTGTGTAGGTCAAGTCCGTTGTCTTCAGTTAATAGAGCAATTCAAGGAGGTAGTTAATTTGCTTTACAAAAAGTATATTATACTTAAAAGAAGGAATATGTATGGCATCATCCAAAACCATGATTTTCAAAACTGGACCGGAAAAATCGGGAACCGGTTCCATTTCCTCCCAAAATCGGATTTTCTCAAAAAACTATTGATTTTGGTTAACAAATCGTTGAACTGGATGATTAATCATTTGAATAATTTTGACTTTTTTTTTGTCAAAACAGACTGACCGTTTGACCCGGTAACTAGACCCCTGACCGATTTGACCTCTGGGTCGGTTTTAAAAGCCATGTCCAAAATAATGTGATGATTTAATTTGGCCTTCCCAATGGCAAAGGCAGATACAAGGCTTCCATTGGGACTAAGGATGCCATGTGGACCATGTGGTCAATGACTCATGTACCAAGAACCCCAATGATCATGATGCATGGATGCAGAAAACAAACTCGATCAGAGACATACCAGCCAAGTTCACCACTGATTTATTGTTGAGGGTTTGGAAGAATGGTAACCCAACCCAAAGGATATATTGTGCCGTAGCATGCTCATTTTCATACCTTTTTTCTATCGTCCCATCAAATTTTAAATGTGCATTGTAATTTTACCTTCATCATCAACCCTATTAACAAAAGCTGAGAAAGTGATAGGATCTAAAAGTTTTAGGAAGGGGGGGTGGTCTGGTCACAAAGCAAACTTCAGGAGAATTAAGTCACCACCCTCTGCTAGTCTATAATTTACCCTATTAAATATATATCAAACTTGTGATTTCTTCATTTGTGCTTGAAATAGTTTCTTATTTTTTTTATGTGAGGTGGTCATTGCTAGGGGTGATCATTTTGGTCTGGTCCGGCTTGCACAAGCCTGGTCCGGAAATTCCAGGTTTGGGCCTGGGTTTTGTGTTCAGGCCTAGCCCATGTATAATGTAGACATATGTATACATGTTATAATGTGATATGTATAATTTATATTATATGCAATATTTTATATTATATAATATATAAAATAAAAATTTATATGCATATTATGTTATTTAATATAAAATATATAGATATATAATATTTTATATATGAAACACATTAGCCCGGAATCAAGTCCAAGCCCGTATAGACCTGGGCTAGGGCTTATGTTATAGGCCTGGAACCCGGGCCGGGCCCGAGCCTAAACTATAATCCTTATCATAAATGCAAAGCCCGGCCTGGCCTGGCACGTGATCACCCCTACTCATTGCCCACAATATTCACGAAATGCATAAGTCTGTTCGACATTTTATTGTTCTTTATTTCAAATTTTATAGATTGTCTGTTGTTTCTTCTTTACTCCACCAATGTTTCAAATTTTAAATTTGGTTTTTCAGTTATTCTTTAAATATTACATAACAGTGCCCACGTGGCAAATTACTTCACTCATAGTCCACCTGATCCAAGACATTAGTTATAGTACTCCAAACCCATCCGGGCATGTTATGTGAAAATGGGCCGAGACCCACTTTTTGGGTAACCAATCCCATTCACTGATTTCGGAACCGAGATATCTGTTGTGTATGTTTGGCCTATTGAGCTGGGCTAAATGGGCCCTCAGTTGTGGGCTGATAGGGCATGGAATGATTTAGGACTTGCATTCAGGTTATAGACTTATAGTTATGCTTAAGGGTGTTGAATTCAATTCAATGAATATTTTGGAACGATCCAATTCAATGTTTGAAGCATTCAATTTGTTCAATTTTGTTTTAATTTATTGGTTTTAATCCAAATCCAGTCCATTGATACCTATATTTTTATCTTATATCAATGGATCAGATATTGACTTAATCCAACTCAGTCCAATATGAATTTATTATATACGGACTAGGTCCGATCCAATCTAATAAATATTTTGGATTGTATTGATTCAATCCAATACATCTTGTTGGTCCGTCCAATCCATCCAAATCGATTTTGGAATGGATGGTGTCCCAATCCAAAATCGATCCATTGACTTGACACCCTAAGTTATGCCAGCCCTAGGCCACTGCAATATTCCTTTTCCCTGTACCTTAGTTCAGTTTCTGACCATACTTTAAACTACCGAACCAGATACTTCCTTCTGGCAAACCTTTAAATTATTTCCCAACATCTCATTAAATTGTGAAAACCATTAGAAAAAGAAAAACGAACTAGTGATATAAACTTCTTTTCTTCACCCTTCGTGAATGCAGCTTACACCACACATCTAGAACATTTTTTTTTTTTTGCCTGATGACCCACCAAACTGAGACAGTGATCCAGGTTGTGTTCGAATGATGAACTTGTAAGCCATAGAAGAAAGTAAGAGACATGCATCCTTAGCATTGCCAACATTAAATACACACTGCCATTCACTACAAGTAATTCATAGAATTGGTACAACTTCATAAATGAAGCACCTCTCAGAAAAAATTGGCTACCAATCAGAACAGTTTGAGACCTGCCTAAAAAGTTGTGGGTTTCAACAAAACAAGGACATTTCACAAAAGATCACCTTCACCATAAAAAGTTAGACTTATTTATTACCTCATTTTTCCTGCTACTAATTTGTTTTATAATACAAATATACATATTTATTGCAGAGTTCTGTTTGTACAAAAAAAAAATCTCTTTTCTTTTCTACTATACAAATTTTGAAAACAAGAAAATGTAAAGAAGCATGTATATCTTCAAGAAAAATGTGAAATAAAAAAAAAGGTAGGGAAAAAGAAGGAAAAAGTAGAGAAACCTATACAAACACAGCCTTAGGTTTCTCTTCCTTGCTGTTCCTTTCCTTACTTTTTCTTTCAAACCAAATATAGCCTTAGCAGGTTTGTTATTTCCATTTCCATCCAAAATAGTCAATCTTTCTATTATTTGTCACCTTATTTTGGAGTTTGGAATGTAATCTCTTACTTGCCTCAATGTTGGATAGACCCCACAAGAGTTCACCTTCAACATGCCCCACTTGGATTGAAATAGAAAGCATATATTTTCTGAAATTCAATAGACTAGATTTTGAAAATCCCATTCTCAAATCGGAACAAGAAAAATGGCCATGAAATTTAAAATTATTAAATTTAGATCTTTTGTATGTTTTTATTTTGGGAAAATTCTTGATCAGTACTCTGTACTTTGGTTTGAGTGACAATTTGATCCCAAACTTTAAAATACAACAATTCAGTACCCGAACTTTCAAAATATGACAATCCAGTACCTGTCGTTAACCAGTTCGTTAATCACCCGTTAAGTGACATTTGAAAAGTCAAAAATGCCCTAAAAATGCCATTTAATTCTCTTTATCAACCATCCAAACGTTGACAATAAAATGAACAGCCCCAAACTCTAAATTCTTCCTAACAATCACCAACTTTTTTGAATAAAAAAGGATAGGATTTGGGACTTTAGTTTTTTGTCAAAGTTTGTATGGTTGATAAAGAGAATTAGATGACATTTTTTACTTTTCAAATGTCCCTTAACGGCTGATTAACGAACTGATTAACAATAGGTACCGGAGGGTCACATTTTGAAAGTTAAGTACTGAATTGTCGCATATTAAAGTTCAAGAACCAAATTGTCAATTGACCTAAAGTACATGGTACTGATCAGGAATTTTTCCCTTTTATTTTTAATGAACAAATGTCCAACAGTCCAAGTGCAATGAAGAGTTACTAGATTGAAATGGTCCATATGGAGAAATGGTATCAAGGAGAAATGAACATACCCAATTTGGGGCTTGATTATAACAAATAAAATCATATATAGTCAAAATTTCAAGCCAAATTTATTAGTTATCATAAATGAAATTTTCTTCCATTTATAATCGTTTGTGCATACATTTCATGCATTGAATATGAACTGCCATTGATTGTTCAGCCCACTAACCATTACGAATGGAGTAACAGAAATGATGGAGGAATGTGTAGGTGGTGGAGGAATGAAATGATATATATCTGCTGAACATTGGATAAATGAGTTGAACTCATCTTCATTTTTTTTTTTTTTTTGAATAGCTAACTTTCCAGCTAAGCAAAGGAAACCAATCATATGTTCATATGGCTCAGTTTGTTTGTAATGGAAATTTCATTTGCTATATGTAAATGCATGAGAGTACAATGCGCTGAGTGTAAACTCTGGTTTACTTTTGCTTCATATTTGACTCTTTTTGTTTTGGTAAATGGTAATCATTCGTAAGGCTTAATTTGGAAAGAGTACAAATATATACAGTACAAATACATAAAAAATAATGCAAAATGCAAGGTTTTGCACTGTACAAATTTGTATTTATACTCATTCCAAACTAAGCCTAGAAGTAAAATAGGAAGTAGATTTAAATGCTCCCCACCTTAAATGGAAGAAAATGGATCAAAAGTGCAAAGTTTGATCAATTAGGAGTACAAGTCATTGTTACAAACAAATGGATGCAAAAATGGACCAGGTGTACACTTTATATCCGGTTCAGATTTGCACTGCAACCAAGCAGAGCTTATATTAAACATCTCAGGTGGCATATACACTTGGCTAACCATGTGCATGTAACTCTATATTTTAAGAAGAGAATATGTTTACCAAAAAGGAAGAGAACTCTTGTAATCTAGTAGATTCTTTTTAAGTATAAAATTTGTGATACCAATAAGATGGTTGTAAGACAATTTCAAAAATGACATTTATACACCTTCAGTTATTTAGAAATAAACATATATTTTAATATTTAGCCAATACATAAAAATGTTCCTAAATTAAATTTTAAATATTGGGAGTTTCTACTTCATACTCTATAAAAGATGAATGATAAAAGCCCTCAACTCCATCCTCCATCATGGCGCTTCAAATGGATTGGATCAAATTATATAGATATATCCAAATCTGATCCATTTATGTTTAAATTTGTATAGATCAGATTTATATTGAATTTGACTTGAAATAAGATATTAAATAGTATAAATAAATCAAACTAAAAATGATCCATATTTGATCCAATTATAAACGATGGAATTTAGATCACCCTTAATGGAACAGAATTCAGATTCGAATTTGGACAATGGGATACCGTTTGCAGCCCTACTCCATTCTTGCTAATATAAAGGTTCAAAAAAAACCATTTCTCTCTGTTTCGTTTTCATTCAACACCAAAGAAAATACCCAATTAGATAAGTTTCTAACTTGTCTCATTACTATTACCCAAAAAAAAAAAAAAAAAGAGAAAACTTGTCTCATTACCCACACTAGCAACCCCCTAAGATGCCAAAACCGGTTCTGCTTTTATTGTATTAAATTCTCCTAAACTTGATCAACCCACCTTGATCAAGAAGCTTAGCAGGCAGGTTGACGCAATACTGTATATAAATTCAAAGAAAACATAGAATCAAATATAAGGTCTCTTTCAAATCCCCGCTAGTAACTTTCCATGCGGCTTTTATTTCTCATATTTCAACAGTTTTGTCAAGATCCCGCCCTTTCAATCCCGAAAACAAGACACATCACAGACTGACAAATTTACAGATCCATACTCAGAAGAAAACGCTCCCAACACTATCTGAATGGAAAGATGACAGGATGTTTCCAATATGCGACTGCATTTGTTGGTGGGGATACGTTGGGAGCCTTAGGTTGGATATCAGATCTGAATTCCTCAATTTTAAAGTTCAAACTCCCAAACCGCCCCCTTGCCTCTTTAATAAATTTTTCAAAACCCGAGAGACCCACCAGCCACTCTTCTCTGTCCTCTCTCTTATATAAACCCCATCACAACCCACGCATCAGTCTTTGCTCACAAAAGCAAGCAGAATAAAGAAATAGACGAGCCAGAGACAGGAGGAGCTTTCAGGGACCCGATTACAGATTGGCAAGGGAGAATCAATCCCACCACCACCTCCTCCAACCACCGTCAGCATCTCGCTTGCAGTCACCAACACCCCCATAAGAGCCAACCAGCCTAATCATCATGCCCTCGGGTCCAAAAAAGAGGAAAGCAGCCAAGAAAAAGAAGAAGGAACGGGCAGCCAACACCCAGTCTACAAGTAACTCTCAAGGTACTTACTTATCACTACCACCCCTCACCCTTCTTCATCACCCACCACTCTCTTGCTGGCTTTCTTTATTTCTTTGATTTGTTCCTTCTATTTCTCTATTGGGTGTCTGCTGAAATGTTTGATAATATTTATTACTCCTTTCATCTCAATGAGTTGTACATTTTCTGCTAGGAAATGGTGATCTGAAAACCCATTATGAGAAGGAAAGTGATAGTGGTGATGTGAGTTCTCCTACATCACAAGACCACCATCATCCGTTGGAGGAAGAAGAAGAGGAGGAGAAGAAGGATTCTGCTGCTGTTGCTGCTGTTGGTGGGTCTGTTATGGCCGATACCAAATCGATAGAGGGGCCCCTAAATGGTGGGAGTAGTGAAGGGGAGAGTAAACAGAAGGTAGAAGTAGAGGAGGTTGTTGAGGTGGTTAGGGAATTCAAACCTGATGAGGGTTCTGAGGGAAGCAGTGTTTTTATCGAACATGTTGAGTATGCGATGAATTCCCGTGATGATGGATCGTCTGGGGATGCTGAGAGTTCCAGTAGTAGTTCTGATGATGAGTCTGGGAACGCTCATGTGGTCGGGGAGGGTGCTTCGGTAGCAGAGTCGGGAAAATTGGAAGAGGAGAAGGGTTCGATTAGGGAGACTGTGCTTATTATTGAATCGGTTCAGACGGCAGATGCTTTGTCTGAAGAGGTGAGTCAAGTGGTTGAAGCCACCGAGGTTGAGGAGACTGAGGCTACACAGGTAATTGTTTCGGAATTGAAGGTAAAAGAGGAGGAGCCGCCGTTGCCTTCTTCGGACAGGACTAGTGGGGTTTCGGGTGTGATTGATTTGGGATTGAAGGAAAATGAGAGTAATGTTTTGCGGTCACCAGATTCTCCACCTGTGGAATCTAGTAATGTTGTTTTTTCTGGCGAACATCATAATGAACCTGAGGTTCCTGAAAGCTTAGAAAATCAGGTCTGTAAATTATGACTGTGGAATGAGAATCTGCTGGTTTTGGTTATTATATGTGTTTATCGCTTTTTTTGTATATTAATCACATACTGAACAATTGATTGTTCTTGTTCATATCTTTTCCAGCAGCAGCAAGAGGTACACCCAGCTCCGCCAACAGTACGGCCAACTTCATGGAAGTGTTGCTGTGGCCTATTTGAGGTTCTGATGGGCTCCAGCAGATGATTGTAGGTGAAGAAACTATACTGGAAATGCTTTCCTTCTTCTTGTTGGAACTAAGATCTCTCCAATTTGTTTTGTCAGATATTTTTTTTGGGGTGAAGATTTTTGTTTAGGGTGGAACTATAATGTGGTTATGGTATTGTTGTTTCAATTTTCCTTGGTTGTCTATGTTTGACTGAAGCCTTTAATATCCAATCTGTATGAATTACACGGTATGTAAGTGGAGGGAGTTCACTATTATTACGAAACATTGATTCCACTTAAAAGAATAGAAATATGATGTGGAAAATACATATTCATGACTCAGATAAGTTGTCTAATTAGCTTAATTAGCATATTTTACATGCTTCTCGAGGCTCTAGTATCAAACGATATCAAATATTGTGTTTTTATTTCAATTACATGTAATTTCTTGTAAGATTCTAGCTTCATCTCTTGGATTCTTTAGCTGAAGGGTCTTACAAGACTTACATGAGTTTGTATCCTTATTGACTAGTTGACTTTGTCAGTCATCCTAGGTGCATCATAAGCATTGGCTGGCTAGTTAGTGATGCACTTGGTATGGCCCTCAAATGACATGGTCACTTGGTTGGTGAATGCTTTGACAACACTGGTTGGGCTAATGTGCTGCTTCACTAGTGAAAGTTTTTTTGTTCTATTATTGCTTTTATACTAATTGTTTGTTGTTTGGGTTTGCTTCTTTGAGTTTTGGCTTGGCCCTCTCTTATTGGACCTCCAATCTTGCTTGTATTACTTCCTTTGGCAAGTATTAGACATCCCCAAAGGTCAAATGCACCAATAGGAACTAGTTCTTGTGAGAATGATTATGGCAGTGCATGTGTTTGTCTTTCACGTGTTGGACTGTCCTTATTAGATCAAGAATATTTTGTTGTTGTATGGATTGCCAGTTTATCAGTATAAATTTAAAAGTCACCAGGGGAGCAACTTTGTAAAGCCCCTTCTACTTTCTCTTCATTGATCTATCCTCTTTTTCTCTTACTCCTTGATTTTTTGTTATTAGGAACAATTATCATAGTTTTATTGAGCCTATATCTAAAACACAAAGGTAGGAAATTTAGCGATTCATGTATTTCATTATATTTTATTTTTAAATAATTCTTTTGGTCATACCATACACCAGACGAGAATTGATAAGGAAATTGAAGTTTCTAATCTATCTTGAAAAAATATTCCAAAGTGATTGTAGTTAGTATAAAGTGAAGTAACCTATGTTAAAATCTCTTTTCCCTTGGATCAATATTCATGCTTATGGAGTTGATATTCAGGGTTATTAAAAAGTTCAAGTGTTTCTGATGATATGCTTTGATCTATTCATACTTTTGGGATAAGAAGGGATTATAAATATTGGTATTTGGGGGATAATTGCTTATGAGGTATTTTTTGTGGACAGTTTGTAAAAGTAAATAAGTTGCATATATACTTACTATTATTATTGTTACATTCTTTGCATCATGTGCTTGTTTGGTTGCATAGCAAAAGCACCATATAGGCTATAATTCATGTAACCAATAAAGTGATATGTCCATGGGAGGTAGTCAAAATGACCACCTGGGATTTATGACCTCTATTTTGAACAAGATGGAAGTGTTGTCTCACAACCAAGGATTAAAATACCAATAATGGGTATTGGGCATATTGATATCACCAATACTCTTTTTTTTTTTTACTTTTTTTTTTAAATCTTATAAGCATTAAAGAGTTATGGCCCACATATCTAAACTTAAAATTTATAAATGGCTTTTGTATCAATGTGTCCAAGCATATATAGGTACACCAACACAGATACAATACACCCTAATATGAACATATCATATTGATATTTTAGTCCTTGATGTCAACATGATAAGGTTATGTACACGAATTTTTTATTGCCTTTGATTTGGTATTTGCTGGTCCCTTCTACTTGCAGAGTGAATTTTGAACTTGTCATGAAAAACCAATGAGAAGGAGAATAAATAAATTTCCAATGGCAACATGTAGGACCCTCCAAAAGTGAGTGATCATAATCCTACAGTGTGCAAGTTGGTCCAGGTTAGTCTGGGTTTGGTCAGTCAACCCTAATCTAACCCGAGCTGGTGAGCCCCCAATCCTAATCCTAACCCAACCCAAAGCTTTTGTGTTGGCCCTACTTCTCTCCTTTCTCTTGCCACATGTTCACTTTTCCTAGCCTCAAGGGTTGAGGTCAAGTTATTGTATATAAAAAGACATAATTATCATGGCTTAACAAAATTTTGCCTTTGAACTTAAAATATACATATCCGTACACATGTATAGATAGATAGATAAATAGATATATGTCTACATACATTACATACATTTACATGCATGCATACATATAGTTGCAGACTTGCATATTTACATGCATGCACGCATACATATATACATAATTACTTACATGTATAAGTGTTTATGTAACATTTATATGTACAAACATGAAGTTAGGTTGGGTTCAGGTTGGTCAAGGCCTCAACCCTAACCCAACCCAAAGTTAAGTTGGGTTCATATTTCCCAACCCTAACCCTAACCCAAACTTCAAACTGGCCACACCCAACCCGACTTTTTTGGTCAGGTTGCAGCCCTGTCCTTCCATAAAATCTATAACTTTGAAATAAGACATTTGGTGTTATATTCTAGATGTAATACAATGGGAAGAATTTTGTTTTCTTACACTGAAAAATCAATGCAATTCTTTCCTAATAGTCTCATTTGGTGATCCTGGAAAGGGTTTCAAATTCCTGTGGATAATGTGCAATTCTTAAAGAAGCTTCTTGGGAGGTGAAGGGTGGGATGGTTTAGGGGGTGTCTTTCAAGATTCAGAAGGTAAGGTACTAGCACTATATTTGGGCCCTGTAGAACAAGGAGGAGTTGCTGGCTTTGCTTCAAGGGCTGAAATTTGCAAAGTAGTTTGGGTTTCAGCTACTGGAAGTGGAAGGGGACACCCAGTTGGTTATTTTCTGGACAAATTTTCATAGCCAAACTCTTTGGGTTTACAGACACAAAATCCAGGAAATTAATGCTTCGCAAGGGAATTAAATATTACCTTTAAATGGGTGAGAAGAACTGCAAAACAAGGGGCAAATAGGCAGCAGATATTTTGGGCTAAAGTGTAATGTTTGTTTTGGGGTTTGTGTGCTAGCTTTATTTTGATAATCACTTGGAAGTGGGTAATATACCCACTGCAATGTAACATTCAGTTTTAATATTTTCTTAGTAAATTCTACCTTTGCAGATAAAAAAAATGTGATTCTTAAAGAGTGTAAAACCTCTTGGAAAAGATGGTCCATTAAGGGGTGTTAAATATCTTGGTTTGGGTGTTAACCTTTTTTTCACGAGTATTTGGGTCTTAACCAGTTCCAAACAAAAGTAAATACAATCCAACAATGGCAGTACACTTTGAAAAATACCACTTTCAGAAATGTTTGAAAATATTGAGATGAAATGGTTGTATCACCGACAAATCAAAAAACTCTATTGAGTATCCATTTGGCCTTGGTTTAGAAGGAAAGTCTGTTGGACATGGATTATTTTATTTTTGTTTTGATCAGTAAAAGAACATGTTTGCAGAAGGAAAGCTGTTAGTTTTTTTTTTTTTCTTTTAAATTTGTTCTGGGAAAAGATAACTAGAGCTTACATTAATGTGTAAGAAGAAAAATGTGTACATGGGGGTATGTTCTTTGATGCACAATATGTGTAATGCCCATTCCCAAACCCCAAGACAAACACAAGCACACACACAAGAAAATAGGTAATCGGTGAAAAGTTGTCAGTATGCAAAGAGGTCCTTTTCACCCAGATCTAGCAAGCCATATGACATTTATTTCCACAGGGACTGACTTATATGTGTAGACATGGATGCCAGGATTTCTCTGGTTTCATTAAGATAATGAGTTAGGTAATATAGCCCCATTTTTATGTCTTGACTGGATTAATTCTGTCCAATTACTAAAGAAGCTAGTCTTGATCTTTTGGCTATCCTTGGGTTCGTTTAGAGGGCCAGATTAGGGATGATAGTATAATAATTATATATAATACTTTATATTAAATGACATATAACATCCACATAAACTTATTTTATTACATTATATAATATAAATTATATATGTCATTATAATAATTATAGTTTTATAATAAAATATATAATATATTATAAAATAACATGTGTACATATATATACATTATACATAAAACGTGTGTGTTTAAATATAAACAGGTCGGGCCGGGCCTGAACACAAAACCTAGGCCCAAGTCCAGAATTATGATCACCTCTAGGCCAGATCCTTGGCTTTAGTGGTGTCCCATCACCAATAGGTCCAGTGAGTGTCTGATGCATACTACTATGGGCTTTAGGAATGCCTTATTGGTGCCCTTTACAAGGGAGCTCCTATTCAACTGATGATTTACCCTTCTCCAGAGTGGGAGGAAGGAATTCGACTGGGATTTGGGAGGGGTTCTGTGGAGGATTGTAGGAGTTTTTGCAGATTTTCTTCTTAGATCACGAGGACAAACCAAAAAAATCTTGAAAACTAAGATCCATGGGATGGTATGTGGTTGTTCAAGACTCTAAGCCCTCATGTGAAGCCTGCATGAATGATGGGTATTGATAATCGTTACTTTTGATGCCTAGGCTATGTCTTTCCATTATTGGAGGATGTAGCGTTGCCAGAAGCCACCCATACTGAGCGAACCAAGCCCAGAAAGAAACACAACTTCCTATTATTTGTGAAATATAGAAAAAAGATGTGCCACTGACAATGTCATGAAGACATGTTATGCCATGAATTGGAGAAGATATATAATTGTCTAAGCCTCTTCCTTTGAAGGTTATTGCTTGCATTGCAGAATTGTGAAGAAAACTAGGATGCCATTGCCAATAACAGACATATAGTTGATGAATTGCTGACTGCATGATTCACCAGTAAACAAAAACATAATAGATGAAGAACATTAACAGGCACACTCTTCAAAAGTTATACAATTAGATATGTTGATGAATTGTTGACTGCATATAGTTGGGATAAGGCTTTTGTGAAACCAGAGGAAGGAGAGGAGATATGGTTGAATGGTGGTTACTCAAAAATAGATTAGAGAAACTAGAAGAAAGGGCTGTTTATGTTCAAAGTCACCAATCAATCCAAGGAAAGAAATTGCACTGCCATGGCAAACATTACTACTTAAAGAGAGCAAACATTACATCTTGAAAGAGAGCAAACATTGCTATGTGGTTCTCAAAGAGAGCAAATGGCGTTCTGTTTTTGTGGATGACGTGGTGACTAGGTTGGAGGCGGAAAAAAAGGAGTCAGTCACTGGGGGGGGGGGGGGGTTCGACAAAGCAAGACAATTCTAAATGGTTCTTTGTTTGTCAGGGTGGAGGAGAAAGGAGGAAGGGCGAGAATTGAGAGTTTGGTAGATGGGGATGTTAGAGTTGGAAAGAGTTTAGGCCTATTTTTCTTAGGTGGAGAGGAGTTTTCTAGAAGGGCTTTTGAAGCATTTGAGAGAAGCAAGAGAGAACAGATACTCAAGAACATTGTTGGTGAAGGTGGAAAAGCGTGGAGTTTAGGGTTGTAAATTAGGCCCAATTGGAGCTCGAGCTGACCCAACTTAGGCGTGGAAAACTGGTGACCCAGTCCTGGTTTCATGAAACTGCCTGGGTCCTTAGCTAATAGAAATTTAAACATGTGCTTAGCAAGATTTGAACCCTTGGCATCTTATTTTCATATATTAATTAATTACCATTAGTCCACCTTGGAACTTAATGACTCTTTATTGTACATATTACTTTATTAAGCACACATTTGCTTTAAAAATTAAGGAACTTGCCATCAAACCATGATGATGTAGCATATACATACTAGAGGGGAGAAATTCCAGCCAAATAAAAGATTGCTAGGGGGATTAAAAAGAAACAAAGCAGAATATCCTTCCTAAACTGAAAAGAGGATGAAAAAAAAAATTGTACCTACCATGGGACAAGTGGTCTGGATTACAACCAGCAAAGGCCTACAAACTGAAAAAATAGCAATGGCCTGCAAACCCAATGCCCAAATTTTGAAGGTAGTCTCATTTTTCCCAGTAATGGATTCCACCCAAGCAGATTCCTTGTGAACTCTTTCTGCACAGACCAACAAAGTGCAACCCACAATTGGTTCAGCCCTAATACTGAAACCTTTCATTGACCAAGATATTATCAGCATAGGAAGATTGCTAGGTGGGGTTCTTTTGCTTCTCCAATTAAATGTAAGATATGAACTAATTGCAACTATGGTTATGCAATGGGATGCCATGATAAATTTATTCATTACTAGTTGCTTTCTCAAATATTTTGGATAATGAAATTTGTTGCAGCTCTACGCTTGATGATACTTGATGATGGCAACTTTCCACTGTTTTTTCGATAAAAGACATTTGTTTTCTTGGGTGCAGATACAGGGCATGGTGAGGAGTTGAGGTGGGCAGAAAAGTGCAGTCGACTACTGAAATTGGGGTTTATAAGTTTGAGAAGTTTTAAGTGAGTTATTAGGTTGTGATTATATCATGTTCAAGATTGTCTTATGAGGAATAATGGACAAGGGAGCTGACTACAAGTATTGTGATAGGAATAGTTTTGCGGTTGATAAGCAGCTCGAACTTGCTAGAGTTTGCAGAGTGACATTCTATTGGGTTTAGTGATGGATAATGTTCCTTGTGGGTATTTATTTATTTTTTTTGTTTTTAATTGAGGAAGATGATCCCTTGTTATTTGTTAATTACGGTGGTCCTGTAATTTGAAGTTCCCCACTTCCCTATCATGACATATGGTTGCATTTGCACATTATTTGATCGGATAAATCTTCATGGATTTACAGTTCTGAATGGTGAAAGACATCTGCTTTAGAATCATTTTTCCTGCATCAGGAAAGGAGAATGTTAGCCTTTTATTCTTGGTGCCTTTCTTGTAGTTGCTTTTGTTTCCATTTTAGTATTTAGAATTGGAAGGGAATATTTTTGCTTAAACAGTGACTGATGACAATGAGAAAAGGAGCAATGTTAAGCCGAACGCCTTGGCTGTTTAGCGGTCTGTGGAATCAATGATAAGTTCCATGACAATGATAAAATACATGGGCCCTACCTTTCAGTGAGGCCTATGAATTTATTACTGGCGTGTGGCGTGTGGAACCTCATCATTGGTCCCACAGCTTGCTGAACAGCCCAAGCTTTCAGCTAATCCGAAATCTGAGAGTAGTGGTTTTGGCACCCCACGTCAAATAACTGGGATTTCCTTGAAATGGGATTCAGTCAGTGCAAAGCCCGTTCAAACAATCATCATAGCCTTGTATTGGGAATATCTCCATTCCTGATGCAAGGATGTAAAAGCTGTTCGAACGGTGTTCAAATTGAAGCCGATCTCGATTTTCTTTATCCTTTGGAGCTTTGCTATTGATGGAATACAGGATGAATGCCAAAGAGAGATGGACATACTTCTGTTTGTGAATCATTCACCATTAGGGTTATCAATGGACCAGATTTGGATTGGACTGCATTTGATCTATACTCAACTCAAACGGACTGGAAGGTCCAATGAGACATAATGGAGTGGCTTGGTCCAGACTTAAAGAGATCCATGCCTGTATCTAGGGGTGGATTCGAGTCGAGTCGAGCCAAATACTACCACGCTCGAGCTCAGCTCAAGACTGTTCTACAAGGTTCGAGCTAGAACCTTCGATTTTGAGAAAAAATATCTTATAAAAATAAATATAATATATAAAGATATTTTTTATTTGATATTTTAAAATTAAAAATTATAATAATTAATAATTATAATGTTTTTATCTATCTATCTATCTATCTATATATATATATATATATATATATATATATATTCGAGCCGACTCGTGAGCCTTACGAGCCAAGCACTAGTAGGCTCAAGCTTGACTCGTTTAAACTTGTATCAGAGTGGACATAAACCAATTGTCCAACAATATCTCGGATGGACAGATTGTTCAACCAAAGCCAATCCAGGATTTTGGTAAAACACATCTACATTTTGGAATTTCCAACGACAAAACCAAAGTCTATTGGATCAGATCGGATGACAATTTTTTCTATATTTTTTTTCTCTGTTTTCCTTCAAGCCTTATGTTTGGTTTTAAGGAAAAGGTAGGGAAACCTATACAAGGTTTGTAAAGGTTTCCCTATCTTTCCCTTCTTTTCCCTACTTTTTCCTTCAAACCAACCACAACTTATGTGAAAATAGCTTAGTTTGGCTATATCATATTTTCTATTTTTTTGAAAGAAGTCATCTTCTCATCTAATTTGTGTCTTTGTTATGTTACTGTTTTTCATATTTAATAGAGAACGTTTTTTATGGATTGATCTAGTGATTCCAAATAAGTGTGTCAATTGGGCTGAATTCGGTCCAGTTTGATCCAATATGAGTAGGGATGCAAATAGATCAAATTATATTCGAATTAGGGTATATCCGAATCCAATCTGATAGCATATATCCAAGATTTGATCCTATCCAAAGATCTGATCTAATATCACAAATGGTGATTTGAATCCGAATATGATGTGATCCTATTCAAATTATGAAAAAAATAATAAATTAATAAAAGAAAAAAGCATAAAAATTTATACAAAGAAAAACAAAAAATATAAGTACTTTTTTCAACTATTTTCATCATATATATTAATATATATATATGTCTTTTTATAAAAATTTATAAAAATGTAATATTAATATATTTATTAATAAATATATTAATATATGCATGTCTTTTTATATGTAAATATGTTTATAAACATATACATATATAGGTTGGATTTGATTGGATAGGGATGATCCCAATCCAATATGAAAATTTGACAGATGGTTATCTGAATCTGACAAAATGGGATAAAATATGACCAGATTCAGATCAGTTCGGATCATGATCCGATCCAATTGTACTCCTAAACACGAGTCTACTATAGATGGACCAGATCCATTCTAATTCAATGAATACTTTTGACCATTTTGGACCAAATCAAATTTAATTTCTAGACAGTCCAATGTGTTCAAATTGGTTTTAATTTAGATTGGTTCCAAGTTTTCCAACCCAAACCCGATCCATTAACACCTGTATTCTTATATTCTATTAATGGATTGAATATTGATTGGTTCAATCCAATCCAATATAAATCCATTATGGATGAACCAAGTCCATTCCAATCCAATAAATACTTTGGAACATTAAGTCTAGACTGATCCAATTTAGTGTCTTATTGGTCCATGCAAATTAATTTTTATTTGGACAGGTCCAACCCAAAATTGGTCCATTGACACCCATAGTTCCAAGAAATCAAATTGAACCACACCTCATTCCATTTTATGGATTAAATCTTGGAAACATAGTTTCTTTTATTTTAGCGGGGGTTTTTATTTTAGCCCATGGTTCCAATAAAAACTAAGTGGACTTTATGTGGTTTATTTCTGTAGTTTTTTTACACTTTCTGGATTTTTTTATAGTTTTTTTTTTTTATGTTTCATATTTCATTCAATTTGGATTAGATTGGACCCCATCCGATCCACTTGCATTTCAGTTGAATTGGTTTGGATTTGGACCGGATTGGGTCCAGTCCATTTATAAATGGACATGGATTGGATTGGACTAAATCTAGTCCAATTGACACCCATAATCATCACATATCTATAAGGTTCAAAATGCGTATCAACCTGTATCAAAGCTTACCTTAATTATTATTTTTTTGGGGCAAATTTTATAAACTGCCCTTTATTGCTTAGCTAATTGATAAAGTGTACCCTTATTGTTTAACTATTGTCTTGCACCACCCCTATTGTTCCTAACAATTGTTATTGTCGTTAAATTCTAATAGAAAGGATGGAAAGTCACTTTCACCCACCGGTTAAGTCTCATCCATCTACATACAATCAGTCATAAATTTCCAACATAAAGGCACAATCTTGACTAGCACAACTAGGCCGCTACCTCCCAAATGGTCAACTAGCTTTGATTCATGGTGAAGTCAAAGTATTCAGCAATAAGATACTTATTCGTACCTGCTTCTTGCACCTTGTATTTGAATTCCAGGGCCTTTCATATTTCTTTTGTAGATGTAAGTTCCTTGTAGAGATGTAAGTTCTTTTGGAGTAAGGGAAATGGAAGAAGATGTTTGGGAAGAATGGGGCCACTGTAACTTTGGAGGAGAAGCTATGAGGCGCGTCTGAAGACACTGTCTTTATAACGTTATTTGCCCCCACTCAGTTTTATTGAGTTTGCTGTTGGGTTACAGGAAAATTCGTTCCCAGGATACAACAGAGCCTTGGGAGAGAATCTGCAACCAGCAAAGTTGAAGAGTCTCCAAAGAAACCTTCTGTGAAACTGTAGCAGACCGGACTGAGAGAGAGAGAGAGTGAATTTAGAAATTGTGTATTTTGGAGTCTGATTCATACTCCTTAAATAATTTGTGAAGAGGTATGAGGAAAAGGTAGGTGCTGGTTTAGAGAAGGCACCTTGAACAGTCACAATTTCAAACATTGTGACTGTTTAAAAAGTAGTTAACAGTTAGTGATTGTTGATTTTGAATTGTGCCTCTTGATCACACCCAATTGAATCATGATCATTGATCTCATCAACGATGATCAACGGTTAGCAACACACCAAAACCAAAGCTGCCCATCACGAGCCACGCGGGTGCGTGCGAGCAAAGTGTGCCTCTAAAGCGCCTCACTGCGTCGCACACACGCATGCACGCGCGTTGCTCGGTATCGAATCCCTATACTCTCCTCTACTAATTCTAAGGAGTGTAAATTAGCTCTTATTGAAATACTGAAAACAAAACTTTTAATTTTCCAATGTGGGACAAGTTCAAAACTAGGTTTTGTAAGATAAAAACCGATTTTTTCAATCAAGTGTGCAGGTGCAATTTCTCATGTAATTAATCAATCAAACCCATTGAATTTAATCTCTCATGAGATTAAAATCCAACAATCCCCCACATTGATTGATCAATTACATAATTCTATCTCAATCTAAACTACTATGACACAATTATGCATACAAAATGTGTTTATCAACTTAAACCTCTTGTTAGTATAGTTATCTCAAGCCTTGTCAAAGTTAGTGGTGTTAAGACCTTAAACCAATTACTCTCAAAATAGACTGGAGACACCTATACACACAAAAATGTCCTATCTCTGCAAGAGTTTCAAGTTTTGCTTAGCAATGTTATGGCCATGTGCTTCTTTCTTGGTTTCATGAACAATCCCAAGAGCAAACCCAAACCCTCATGAGAAGCGGCACCACTTCTATGTTCACATAGGTGAAGTTCCACTATGTGCTCCAATATTTAACACATTTCAGAACTTCATTAAGAGTTTATCCCAACCTCTCATTATAACGGACATCACTGTTTATGTTGTGATGGAAAATTTTTCAATGTCAGTGCTAACAGTCGCATTGCTGTAACTTGTTACCCATTAAACCCAATACTTATGGTTTTTCAGTTTAGGTTGGGTTACCATTACAAGTGACTAAGTAAAGGGTTTTAATCTCATCTATTTGGTTGTCATTCTTACCAAATCTCTAGCTAAACCCTTGGTAAGAGGATCAACCAAGTTTTTACTTGACTTTACATAGGTTATAGTAATGACTCCATCTTGAATCAGTTGCCTAACAAATTCATGTCTCAGACTTATATGTCTAGACTTACCATTGTAGGTACCACTGTAGGCCCTTGACAGAGTTGTCTCACTATCACAGTAAATGAAAATTGGAGGCATAGGACTAGGACAAAGTTTTATATCCAATAATAAATTCCTAATCCATTCAGCCTCTTGTCCAGTAGCCGCTAAGGCTATGAATTCGGATTCCATGGTCGAGTGATACATACAAGTTCGTCTCTTGGATGCCCAAGAGATCGTACCCCCACCAAAGATAAAAATCCATCCAGATGGGACTTGTTATCTCCATTACTAGTAATCCAACTTGCATCAATGTACCCTTCTAGTATAGCTGGATAATCATAATAAAACAAGCCAAGTTCCAAGATTCTCTTGAAGTAGTTTCTCAATATAATGTGATTGGCTTAATGCATAGCCCCTACTATGCTTTTTAACTTTTATTCCCAAGATGGTATCTATTTCTCCTAAATCTTTCATCTTGAAGACAGAGGATAAATAGTTTTTAGTTTAATTTATGCCAATCATATTTGTACCCACAATAAGCATATCATCAACATAAAGATACACAATTACTCCATAATTTTCAGTGAATTTAGAGTAGATGCATCTATCAGCACTATTATGCTTAAAACCAAAAGCTATGATGCAAGACTCAAATTTCTCATACCACTGTTTAGGTGCTCGTTTTAATCCATATAGTGATTTAACCAGTTTACAGGCTTTCTTCTCATTTTCAGGAAGAACAAATCCTTCTAGTTGTTCCATATAAACCTTTTCATTTAAATCACCATTTAAGAAAGCGGTTTTAACATCCATTTGGTGAACAGATAAGTGATAAATGGATGCTAATGCTATGAGTGTTTTAATGGAAGTTGTTCTAGCCACTGGTGCATAAGTGTCAAAGTAATCAATTCCTTCCTTTTGACTAAATCATTTTGCTACCAGTCTAGCCTTAAAAGTTTGTACAGTTCTATCAATGTTGTATTTTCTTCTAAACACCCATTTACATTTTATTGGTTTTGATCTTGGAGGCAGATCTACTAGTACCCATGTGTTATTTGACATTATTGAATCAATTTCATCATTTATAGCTTCCTTCCAAAAGGCAGCATATCTAGAGGTCATGGCCTCACTGTAGGTTTTTTGATCACTTTCAATGTTTAGGACAATAGGTATCTTATTTAAAATCTTCTCTCTATTAGCCTCAGCCAAAAATACAATTGACTGAGTAGAAATAAAATCAAAACCTAAGTGTTTCTCTGTTCTTTGTCTTTGTCTTTGAGTTTCTCTGTCATTTTCTGTGGATTCATTTTCTATAGGTTCAGAACACAGTTTATTTTCAAAGAATTCAACATCTCTAGTTTCAATTATTATGTTGGACTCTAAGTCTAGAAGCCTATAGGCCTTGCTATGTTATGCATATCCAACAAACATACTTTTCTTAGCTCTAAGTCCTAATTTGGTTCTTTTAGAATCTGGAACTCTATAATATGTTAAGCACCCCCACACTTTTAGATATGCTAAATTAAACTTTCTTCCTGTCCATAATTCATATGGGCATTTGTTATTATTTCTAGAAACAATTCTGTTATATAAATGGCAGGCTGTTAGGAGTGCTTCCCCCCACAGGTTTAAGGGTGCATTAGCTTTTAACAACATGCAGTTTATCATTTCTGTAAGTATTCTGTTTTTCCTTTCAGCCAGGCCATTCTGTTGAGGAGTATAGGGAGTAGAACACTGATGTATTATTCCAAATTCTTCACAGAAAGAATTAAACTCATTTTTAAAGTATTCAACACCCATCTCACTTCTAAGGATTTTAATTTTCTTTTTTAGTTGATTTTCAACTTCAGTCTTATATAGTTTAAACATGTCAAAGGCTTCATCCTTAGTTCTCATGAGGTAGACATAGGTGTGTACTTAGAAAAGTCATCTATAAATGTTATGAAGTATCTCTTACCTCCTTTAGTTAATACACCATTGAGTTCACAGATGTTAGAATGGATTAGTTTTAAAAGTTGATAATTACTCTCAACACTAGGGAAAGGTTTCTTAGCCATTTTAGATTTTACACATATTTCACATTTTTCAGTTGATTCATTATTATAAGCAATTATACCTAGTTTGCTCATATTCTTTATGGATTTAAAATTCAAGTGTGTTAATCTATCATGCCATAAAGAGAAAGAATCAACAATACAAGCAAAAACTTTTCCTTCATTAATACTTAATTTGAACATACCATTACCACCATATCCCTTTCCAACAAACATCCTATTCTTGGATTGAATTTGTTTGTTGGATTCAAAGACAACTTTGAATCCCCTCTTACAAACAAGATTTACTGAGACCAAGTTCTTTCTAATGTCAAGAACATGGAGAACATTCATGAGAGTCAGTGTCTTTCTGAAGGTGAAGTTCAACTCTACGCTACCTCTTCCAACAACATGAAGAACATTCATGAGAGTCAGTTTCTTTCTGAAGGTGAAGTTCAACTTTTCCATCAGTCACTTCTTCATATGTCTTGAACAAGCACTTATCCTTACAAACATGGATTGTGACGCCTAAATCAAACCACCATCCAGAAGACGATTCTGCCATGTTGACTTCAGTAATCATGGCCACGATATTGTCTTCTACCATGTTCACATACTTGGTTTCGCCTTTTCGATGTCGGCAGACTTGAGCATAGTGCCCCTTTCTTTCTACAAATATAGTAGGATCCTTTTTTATTGGTACTCTTCTTGAAGTTTCCATCCTTCTTCTTTACTTGTAATGCAGGGATAGTCTTCTTTGATCCGTTTTCCACAAAATTGACCTTAGAGTTCAGCATACCGGTCAAGGACTTATCCCTACTGTCTCTAAACCGAGACTCTTCTTCAATACCAAGGTGTTGCTGAATTTGCTCCAAGGTAAGCTCTTCAGCCTTGTGCAGAAGCTTCTTCCTGTAATCCGTCCAAAATGGTGGAAGTTTGGTAATGATTGCTCCCACTTGGAAAGATTCAGGAATGATGATGTTAAGGGATCGAATTTTATTGACTATCACCTGTAGTTCATGAACTTGCTCTAGTATGGGTTTATGGTCGTTCATGGTGAAGTCAAAGTATTCTGCAATAAGATACTTATTCGTACCTGCTTCTTGCACTTGTATTTGAATTTAGCGCCTTCCATATTTCTTTTGAAGATGTAAGTTCCTTGTAGAGATGTAAGTTCTTTTGAAGTGAGGGAAATTGAAGAAGATGTTGGGGAAGAATGGTGTCACTGTAACTTTGGAGGAGAAGCTCTGAGGCGCGTCTGAAGACACTGTCTTTATAACGTTATTTGCCCCCACTCAGTTTTACTGAGTTTGCTGTTGGGTTACAGGCAAATTCGTTCCTAGGATACAACAGAGCCTTGGGAGAGAATCTGCAACCAGCAAAGTTGAAGAGTCTCCAAAGAAACCTTCTGTGAAACTGTAGCAGATCGGACTGAGAGAGAGAGAGAGTGAATTTCGAAATTGTGTGCTTTGGAGTCTGATTCATACTCCTTAAATAATTTGTGAAGAGGTATGAGGAAAAGGTAGGTGCTGGTTTAGAGAAGGCACCTTGAACAGTCACAATTTCAAACATTGTGACTATTTAAAAAATAGTTAACAGTTAGTGATTGTTGATTTTGAATTGTGTCTCTTGATCACACGCGATTGAATCATGACCGTTGATCTCATCAGTGATCAACGGTCAGCAACGCACCAAAACCAAAGCCGCCCATCTTGAGCCACGTGGGTGCACGCGAGCAAAGTGCGAGCAAAGTGCACCTCTAAAGCACCTCATTGCGTCGCACCCACGCGTGCACGCGCGTTGCTCAGTATCGAATCCCCATACTCTCCTCTATTAATTCTAAGGAGTGTAAATTAGCTCTTATTGAAATACTGAAAACAAAACTTATAATTTTCAATGTGGGACAAGTTCAAAACTGGGTTTTGTAAGAGAAAAACTTATTTTTTCAATCAAGTGTGCAGGTGCAATTTCTCATGTAATTGATCAATTAAACCCATTGGATTTAATCTCTCATAAGATTAAAATCCAACAGAAGAGAGAGGAGGATAATGGCGGTTCCGGAGTGGAGAATGAGGTCCCAAAAGTCCTTTTAACTCACATGTTAATTTGTTGCTGTTGTATTGAAATATTTAGCACTCAAGATTTTGATTAATAACAAAATGGATTGATTTGACCTGGGTTTAGTCGGGCCAACCAGATCTATGTATTTTAGTCGGGCCAACCAGATCTATGCAAGGTTTTCCAGTACATGTTCTCTACCTTTTCCTCTCTTTTCCTACCTTTTCCTTCAAATTCAGTATTAGTATTGGAGAAGTTATGAGTACATGAGATAATCCTGAAAGCAGAGAGAGAGAGACAGTCTTAAGCTAAGCTTCATGTGACATGGTTATGTGGCAGTGGCAGTGTCTTCTCCAAGTTATCCATAGATTAACCTTCTTGGGTTGGTGGCTCAATTAATCTAGATATAATAAAGCCACTTTTAAATGAATCTTAAGCTTCACGTGACATGAGTTACGTGGCAATGTTTTGCCACTTTTGAACGAATCTTAATCCTCACGTGACATGTACGTGGCAATGTTTTCCACTGGCTGATGGAGTGATGGTAAACTGGAACAAGGCGGAGAGAGGTTGTTACCCAAAAAAACGAAAGGACAACAAAAGAAAAGTAAGAAGCTTAACATTGAATGGGGTTGGAATTTTGTAATGGACATTGGAGGTTTAGTTGGTTTTCCTAATTCCTTGGTTAGGTTCTGTTTGGTTGCCACGAAAGTATAATAAAGTGAAAAGAATTTATTTAAATAAAAAAGAATAAGGAAAAGAAAGACATAGGTTGCTGTTTTCCTAAATGTCTCATTGGCAGGAGAGTGATGCAGCTCATTTAGAATTCTTGGTGCAACTAAAGTTTGCTTAACCCCTCATTTCTTTTTTTTCATAAGAGAACAAACTCAAGAATCATGCTGCCTTAGAGGTTCTCCAAACTAACAAATTTCACCACTCCTGACGCCACCAAGTCAAGTATAGATTAGGGGTGTTCATTCTTAGCCCGGCTGGAATCCGGGCCAAGCCCAACCTGAAATTTCTGGACCTCAGTTCAAGGTTTTTGCGTGGATTATGCCTGGAGTAGGGGTGGCCATGAGCCGAGCTCTTTACGGGCTACTCGAGCTCGAGCCTAATAGAGATCGGTTCGTGAGGCTCGTAAGCCGAGTTCGAATAGATATATAATAATAATAATTATTATTATTATTATTATTATTAATTTTTTAAATATCAAATAAAAATATTTTTTATATATAATTTTTTATTTTTATAAAACATTTTTCTCAAATCGAGCTTGAGCCGAACCGAGCTTGAGCTTACGAGTTTTTGACTCGAGTCGAGCTCAAACTTGAGCCTTGTACTACCTTGGCGAACCGAGCTCGAACTTGAACCTTGTACTACCTTGACGAACTGAGCTCAAGCCTCATACTATTTGGCTCGACTCGGCAACCTAGCCTAAGCCACGATCCCGCCTAACTAGTAGAGCAAGAATTTGTTTAGACATTACAACCACACTAAAAGAACAGGGCCAAGTATCCCATCTTCCCCATACTTTTTTATCTTAAAGGCTATGTTTGGTTTGAACGAAAAAATAGGGAAAGAAAGGAAAATATAAAGAAACCATTACAAACCTTGTATAGATTTTCCTATGTTTCCCTTCCTTTCCCTATCTCTTCCTTCAAAGCAAACATACCTTAAACCTTTGGGAGCTGTCATGCTTCAACATCCAAACTTGAGGCTCCAATTTAATGAGGCTCATAATTAATTACTGGAAATGCCCATTATTAATTAAACCTGTCACACTCTATTCTCAAATCTAATGAGGCTCCAATTTACTCTATTTTTGTTTTTTCTACGTTTCTACTTAAACCAGTTTTTATCCTCACCTTATCAGTTCAATATTTGTTTCTTTCTGAATTTAGTTTATAGTTAAAGAATTTTATTCTTTTTTTTTTTTAATTTTATGCCTCTAACTCTTGTAAGAGCTTAAGGTTGCGTTTGTCTGCACTGCAAATTTGAACTGGGTACAAATTATGGACTCCATCAGTTTTACATCTATTTGCATGCAATTATGACTTGCACTCTTGTATGATAAAAAATGTGTACCTTTTGTCTCATTTGCGTTTATAGGCAGTGCAAATTTTGTATTATAAATACTGAAGCAAAATTTGCGCCACCTTTCCCCTACCCCAAATCTCTCTCGTACATATAAAGTCGAGACTTCATCATCTTGCTTTCTATCTTACTCTCAAACAAATAACCCTCCTTGTTCTTCTCTTTCATATAAGGTGGGGATTATATCATTTTATTTCTCACAACAAATAAGACAATCAAATTTTAAGCAAAAGTAAACCAGAATTTACACTCAGCTCGTTTGCATGCTCATGCATTTATACCAATGCAAATGAAACTAAAACAAATTGAGCCTAAGGCTTAGTTTGGAAGGAGTACAAATATAAATATGTAGAATGCAAAACCTTGTAAGGACATTTACAAGAAATTCAATATCAGAAATGAAATCTTTATTACATTAATCCACTGACAACAAACCCAGTTACACCACACTACCTCGAAAGAAATTGGCCATTACAATTCTGTAAACATGTATCAGATGAGGAAACATAAAAAGAAAATTCGACAAATGTACACCAATGAAAATGAATTTTTCATGCACATGCATTTACACCAACGCAAATGAAAAGTTCACTGCAAACAAACTGAGCCAAAACAGAAAACGCTATAGAACAAGTAAAGAATAAATATTTTTTCATTGGAAATTTTGAAAATAAATGCTATGGACATTTACAAGAAATTCAATCTGATAGTGAAATCCTTAATGTACAAATAATCCACTCACAACAAACCCAGTCACACCACACCATCTTCCAAGAACTTGGCGATTGCAATCCTGTAATCATGTATCAAGTGAGGAAATTAAGAAAAAGAAAATCCAACAAATACACACGCCACAGGCTCCATCCAGTGCAGATCAACCCTCAAGTTCACCATGTCCTTCTTGAGATAGTTGAGGCTCTGTTAATGGCGAGGATGTATATAAATTGTGTAGCTGAAAGAATAATTAAGAATGCTTCCATTGTTTTCTGCAACACCCATCAGTGCCCATATGTTATACTTCCATCCAGAGAGGAGGGAAAAAAAAAGAAGAAAAAGCTAAGAAATCATGACTTATATGGTTGAGCAATCAAGAAAGCTCTTCACTTACCAGTCTCGAATTCCTTAAGCCTCTCTCCATCTCTTTGAAGGCCAGACTATGCATAGAAAAAAGTAAATTAAATTCTATCAACAGAAGTAAATCTCTTAGAAATGGTGAAACCAAAGAAAAAAGAAAAAACACATAAATGATGACTAAAAGAAGCTTACCCCATGACCAGGAGAGTAAGAGTCCAAGCAACAATGGCTACTGATGACGCAGACGGTAAGCTGTCAGCATCCCATAGTTGAATATGGCGGTATCCAGCCATTGCCGATGCAGCACCAACAACACCAGCAATCACAGCAAACAACACAAAGAATCCAGTGGCAGCATTTCCCATTGAGAAGTAAATAGGAGAAAAGTGAGCTGGAAGCCGAAGTTCAGGGCCTGAAAGAGTTTTACAGATGATCAGTATGCTACAACTAAAGCAATTGGATTGCTGTTTCGGATTAAATGGACTACGAATCGCTGGCCATTTTCCGAGCTCGAGCAGAGACATCACAGATTGAAAACCAGGTCCCACCCAGTTGACTGGATTGATGCTGCTAGCTACTATTAACCAGTATTAATGGCAGGATGTTTTACCTATGATGAAGCCGTGATCAATTGCATGGTTGATGGCCCATCCTCCTATTGCTGCCACGATTACGTACATGCAGAAGTTGAGCAACAAGAGTCCAGTTGCAAGGGGTTTCAACTGCCCACCAGCCATTGCAGCACTCCAACAGAACTCAGAAGATGTTCAAAGAGGAAGAAACTATGGAGTGTAAGAAATTTAACAGAGCTAGAATGAGGCACAGAGAGAAGCTTGAGGTATGGAGTTTTATAAATTGTAGGAACAATGTTTTGGTTGCTTCTTTGCAAAGCTGACAATGAATTCAAAAGGGTTGCGGATGAGGCTGTAAAGCTGGGAAACCTTAAAATTGAAGGCAAGGAGCAGAAACAGAGATACTTGTTTCATATTCCTTCTCCTAACCAGGAAAAAAGCGCAGTATTTCATAAATTGAACTTTATGGGTATAAAAAACAGATCCAATTGTAAAATCAATAGGCCTTCAACTAATGTGCTGGACTTGCTGAAAATCATCGTGTTCGTACCTGATGATGTTGGGCTTGGGTTATATTATATCCAGTCTTCCCTTGGTTTACGGCAGGGGTGATAGTTTCAGGCTTTCAGCCCAGCCTGGACAATTCCGGCACGGTTGTTCCAGGCTTGGGCCAAGATTTTGTGTTGAAATTGGGCCCGTGCCTGCATTAGGTCCGCAAATTTCAGGGCCAGGCCTAGGCCTAGTACTTTAAGCCTGGCCTGGCCAGTATATATTTAAATGTGCGAATATGAAAAATATTAAATTCGCACATGTGAAAAAGAAACATGTTAATGGACATATGTACAAAATTTATGATGTGGGTAGGGACGTAGGTAGAAAGATGTGGGCCGGAGATTTATATTTTGGGAATCACTACTATCAGCGTTGCTTAAGCTACGGTCGCTTGGAAGGCCTATATTCTGGCTCTCAATTATAGACTGTCTTAGGAACCAAATCCGAACGGCCAACACCGTAGAGATTGAAGACGTGGTTGATGAGTGTGTATTCATTGGTGATAATGTGAAATCTGCTACAGACATATTTATCGGAAAGCAAATCAAGCTGTTGATTGATTATCTCACGCTCCTTTTACTGGAACTGTTCCTTTTCTTTTGGAGCTGCCTACAGATTCATTTGTAATTTGTTTCTTTGATGCTTGGGAATGTGTTACTCCCCGTCCGTCTTATGTAGCACATTTCAGATTTATCAAAAAAATAAGATTTAAACAAACATAACTGAAGATTAATTCTTGAATTAGACTTGAGCCGGGCTAAGGTCAATTGGGAGTATCAAACAGCTCTTTTTACTCCAATTTGGGTTAACAAAAGTCCATACATCACACGGGCCTACTAGTATATATTCTTTTTCCTTTTTATATTTTTTGTATTATTTTTCCTATTTTATATTTTTTTTCTCCAGCTGCAGTCCATCTCTGTTCTTGGTAGATCCCCCCTATATCAAATAGCCCATATCATCCTAACAATCATTCTGTAACTGAAATTCAAAATTGAATGGATTTTGGCGTTTTGTCCTTAAAAAAACAACCTTCATCTACCGCAGCCAATTGATTTCTGAGTTCACATTGCCACCCCCCATACACATCTCAGCATGCATCTAAAACGTTTTCGTATTTGTCATTGAATGATGTTTCCAATATATGGTTGAGATGTGCAAATGTGAATTCTTGATTTCTACCCTTACAGTGCCAAGAATTCTATTTATTTATTTTTTTCGATAAGGAAGATATAATATTCATTATCAAAAAGAAAAGAAAAAAAAAATACTGCCAATAACAAAAGACTATCAACAAGACAGATAGGGTTTATCACTCAACAATCTCCCATTCACTTGAAGAAAATCCCTATTACAATTCCTGCTACAACTCAAGCAATGAAGGCATTTCCAAGCAATAACATCTCAAACCCATTTTTATTTAGCTCTTGCATTGCATCTTCTTTGACGTCACTTCCCCCTTTAACATCTCTTTCCTTAAAGCTTTTATCTCATCTTTGATGTACGCCATTAACGACCTACAATCAGAGCACACACACACAAAGTCAGAAACAGTACTACTGAACAATGATAATCGGAAACAATATTTGACCTAATTCTTCCATGTTCTTTGACATCTCTTTCCCCTTTGAATTCAATGAAATAATATTTTCCAATAAATCGATCTCTTTCCTTAAAGCTTTTATCCCATCTTCTATGACGTCCGCCATTAAAGACCTGCCAACTGAGCACACAAAGTCAGAAAACAGTTTTGAAGAAGTCAGAAGCAAGGGTTGGCCTACGTATCTTGTAATTCTTGGATCTTTGACACCTCTTTCCCCTTTGAATTCAATGAAATGATATTTTCTAATAAATCGACCTCTTTCCTTAAAGCTTTTATTTTATCATCTGTGGCGTCCGCCATTGAAAGACCTACAAACAGACACACAAAATCAGAAACACTATTCAACAACTGATGGTGGCTCAGTCAGAACAGAACAGAGGGTCGATGAGTTGATGGTAGTTACTCGGCTACTCCTTTTTTATTGCGAGTTAGAGCCTTAGAAAATTCTCTGCTTTTACTTTTTGTAGAAAATTATCTATATTGCGGTAAATTACAGAATATAGATTAGCTCTGACATTTCATTTGTGACAAAGACTCCTACACTTTGAGATTCTAACAAAGATCCCTCTCCATTAAGTTGAGTGAGTGAAGATCTTAATTTACTAAACCACCCACTTGAGAAATTTTTATAAAATAGAAATTGCAAAATAAAAAATATATATAATTAGACACTTCCATATAGAAACCCGGAATTGCAATAAATATAACATGCAATTAATATCAACTACTAAGCCAATAATAAGTGAAAATTGAAAGAAAAAAAACATCAAAATGAATCTCAACACTTATTTTGAAAAATCGTTCGAGAAAGGGTAGTATGAAAATTTAGAAATATTTAAATAGTCATATGAGAATCTTTTTTCAAAGTAATGCTAAAAAAGTTCAAAGGGTTTTTTATCGATGGCAAATGAAAATTCAGGGGGGCAATTGCCGCTATCCCAAAATATATGGTATAATTTGTAATTTACCCTTTATATTTATTTCAAAGTACACGGTTTGATTTCCTTTTCGTAGTGGATTAATCTGCTTTGGTTGTTTTGTTTGTTTTTGGTGTGCAACTCCAAAGAGGGAGAAAATCAAGGAGAGAAGGCGGGTATGAGGCTTGGTAGGGGGGTCCCAATGTACTAGGCACGTTAGGTAAGCATAATGAGTGAACACATAATAGCTGTGTGACACATGCCCCAGTTAATGTGTCTTTCAATCAAACATTTTTATTCCATTAGATAGAAGTTATCCATTATTTTATTATCTTTGTCAAAATAATTAAAAATAAAAACAATAAAAAATGAAAACTTAAATGTGTTGGGAGTTGGGACTCATTTACGTTTTCATTTTTCGTTGTTTTTTATGTTAAATTATTTTGACAATGATAATAAAATAATGGATAATTTCTGTCTAACGGAACAAAAACGTTTATTTAAAAGGCACATTAACTGGGGCATGTGTCACACGGCTATTACATGTTCACTCAGAGTGCTTATCTAACGTGCCTACTACATCTGGACCCAAAAAGGGTGCAATAACCGAGTCAACTTCAACTTCAGCATGTCTTCGCTGGTTAATGTGGGCTTATGTTGGGTACTAAAAGCCCATAAAAATGGCCCAAAGTAACTGAACCCAATTTAAATTAGGTTTGGTTTGGTTAATGAAAATGGTCAAATCGAAATGTCATTTAGGTTCTAGTTAAATTCTAACTGAACCAAGCAAATGAACACCCTTAGGCAATACATAATCCATGGTGCATGTATTACAGAATAGGGATAATGGAGTCCAGATATGTAACCATGGTAATTATAAATATCAATGGATTAGTTGGAACCAATATAAATTAAAATGAATTTGAACAAATTGAACAGTCCAAATTTATGGGGAATAGATACATATTCCAAACTATACTTCATTAACACATTTTTGAGGTTGTTGATACATTAAATACAAGGAATTAAAGAAGAGTCCAACTACCATTCATTTACTAATATTTCGTGCACATTAAAATAAGATTTCAGCCAATCATGTTTAGAACATTACATAGTCCAAGGATTGAAGTATCAAACATATTGGGATGTATAAGTCGATATTATTTTAATCACTTGTCTCTTTTTTGGGGTTGAAAGCTCAATATTCATAGAGGCATTTTAACCCCAAAAGAAGAAAAGCCTTAAAATAAAGAATGCTAAATGCAGCCTTAATGATTTGAGGTCCCACTTATTTCAGGAGGTAGATGAGCCTTAGATCCATCCCCTGAACCAGTTTGAAAAAAAATAAATAAATAAATAAAAACCCAATTATGGCAGCCTTAGATAAAGGCTGATACGCCCCATATAGCATATTGGCCTGTATCTATGTTTTGAACCTTGATATAGACATATAGTATACTTTTTATTAGTTTATACCTACTATTAAGACTTTAGGCTATTTGGTTTGAAGGAAAGGAAATGAAAGGCAAAGAAAAGCCTTAGCGTCAGTTATGAGTTATGACATGTCTATGATGCAGCATAGATTTTGCCCTTAAAGAATAATAAGATTTCCAAAGTTTATATGATGTCTTAATGTACTTCCAAATGAGTTAACACCGAAAAGACATAAATCAAGGGTATCAATACTTTTGCACAACCCCAACCTGAAATCCGATCCAATCCAACCTGAAAAAACAGGGTTAGGGTCTCATATTTAGCTTCTTAATGTGAGACTGACCTGACCCAATCTAGAAAAAACTGCGTTGGGTTAGGTTGGGTTATGGGTCAACCCGCAGACCCGATTGTCAAGCCTAATCGGGACTATTTATGCATTGTTAGAAATTTCCACTCTTTAAATTTTTTTATTTAGTCTTTACTCATTAAATTGTTAAATGTTCAGTTTTTTTATTTATATTTGAAATTTTAAGGGTTTTTTTTTATTTTGGCATTTTTCATGTAGCTTTTCTTTATTTTTTAAATTTCACTCATTTTTTGGGATGACCCTAATTGACCCATTGGTCAACCCTAACCCGAACATTTAGAGTTAGGGTCTAGCATTTGATAACCCAATCCAAAATCAACCCAAAGTATCTTGACCCACCCAACCCAATTCCCAGGTCTAAGTGCAAGTCAATACTTTATAGTTTAAACCATGGTTTTTGTGATTTGTGATTGCAAGGAAAATCAGTTTCCATTGGTCTTCACACATGAATCAGAAATGCATGTTTTATAAAAAATATAATTGAAAGTTTGCTGGTCGGGTTGGGGTTGGGCTGTCAACTCGTCGGGCCTAGGCTGGGATTAGCTAGAACCAGAACTGATCTGTTTTGAAATAATGAGGACTGGGAACTGAAATGGATTCGATTATAATAAATAAGTATATATATACATATTTAATATATATATATATATATATATATATATATATATATATATATATATATATGTTGATAGTCATATGAACTTATATATTAAATGTTGAATTTAATAATATTTTGAATTTTATATAAAGGTTATGTATGACTTATGTATTTTTCTTTATAAATTTTGATGTTTATTCATGTTATTTTACTTTTTTTTTTCCTTGTATATAACATTAAATAATAGGAAATTAGATATAGGTTCAGGATCCAATCTGCCCCACCCTCAAATGTGGGGTCAATAGGGTTGGGGAGGGTTTTTGCATTTTTACTTGTGAAAGAGTTTTGATTCTCGTAATCCAACTGGCTATGAATTTTGAAGAGGGTACGGGTTGAGAGGTCTAAGGAGATGGATAATGTCTAGAATTTACAAAACTCTGCTTAAACCCAACCTGTTTGCCATCCTATAGAAAAATCTCTACATCCACGGATAAAAATATCCCACATCAACTTAACTCTTCAAACCCTAACTTCATGGAATATGGACTTAAAGCTTGAGAAACAACTGGGTTGCAGTACTGGGGGATGAAGGAAGCTGGATAGAGAGAGAGGAGTTCGAATGGGCAAAGATAGGGGAGAGAATGACAATCGCTGTTGGGGGGCGGGTAAAATAATTCATCAAGAAGCCTGCAGGATGACTCCCTAGGTGGATTTGAAGAAATAAGTTGAAGAGACATACTTCGATTCGTAGGTGCAGAGAGGGTGCACCTACCTTAAAAATCACATTAGGTTACAGATATCTGATCAAACACAACGAGATAAAAGGAAAGAAAATACTGAACTGAACTCCCTATGAAAACGGAGTAGACGACCACGAAAAAGGGACCCGGATTAATCTAAATTCAGCTAAAGACTCGATCATCAGCTGATCTGAGTCGCATTTGATCGAAAGAATCAAACAATGATGGAAGCATGAATGAAACAAATATAAATTATTTTCTTGGAAAAGGAAAGACAAAGAATCCTCTAACTCGCTATAAAAAGGAGTAGACAAGTAGCGACCTTCGACCCTCTGTTCTTCCTCTCTATCTTTCCTGCATTCTATTATCTCTGAACTGTAACTCTCCCTCTTAGTTCTTGAATTTTCACCTTCTCTCTTTCTTTGATACTGATTCTGACTATGCATGTGTGCTCTGTCTGTAGGTCTTTAATGGGGGAGGTCGAATATTTGGAAGATGAGAAAATGCAAGTTTTAAGGAAAAGCATCCATTTTCATTGGAAAAAAATATATATATATTTCAATGGAATCAAAGGGGAAGGAGATATCAAAGAAGATGCAAGAATTAAGAAACATGTATGAGACGATAAAGGATACAAATGCCTTCGTTGCTGGAGATTTAATAGGGACTATATTGTACTTGAATGTAAATAAGTGAATGCGGAGTTAAATTGTACTTGAATTTAAATAAATGGAAATTGTACTAAATCCAGAATTTATCAGTAATTATCATAATTTACATTTCTAGCTAATTTACAGCATTGCATTGGAAATATCTCCATACTCAAGTATTCATGTTCTTTATTTCATGGAGAGATATTCTCCATGCAAGGTTGCAAGAGGCCGTTGGGATGGTGTGAATACGGGCTTGCGCTGACCAAAGGTCTGAAGCCTATTTGCTGCTCATAAATGGTATTTGCATTCTCATGTATTTGTAGTAGTATCATTTTATTTACACTAATATAAATGCATGAGAGTGTAAATGTAAAAAATGCAAATTATGGTTTAATTTTGTTTTGGATTTTACTTTATTCTGCTTCATGTTTTAATTCACTTCATTTGTACTACTGTAATCAAACAAAATAAGTTAAAATTTGAAACAAAAATAGGTCAACATTTACAGTCATGATTTTTGCATCAGTGCAAATTTATTTACATTGCAACCAAACACAGCCTAAAGAGCAAAAATATACAACAACTAGTACCAATACATATTTACTCATACCTCAAAAGTTCCCGTTAAAATATTTGATGCCTTATCTCATTCATAAACATGTGTTTGTGCATTAACTCTAATAATTTATGGCCAATTGATGGTGGGTCAATATAAACCCGAATGTCCTTTCTTCTTGACCCGACATCACATATGGGTATTTAGTTATTGTATCACCGGCTGGATGGCGGTAGTTTTCTATCAAACATTGGCCATTTAATTTGTTGAATCAAAATTTAGTTTTTACCTAAAGAAAACCACTATAAAGTCTGAAAAAATTTATAAAATCAGTAGTATATCTGCAATGCAAAAAACTTCCTTCTAAGAGAAACTATGGGACTGTAATCAAAGTGACAACTTTTCTGCAACAAATGAAAAACAGAAAAAAAAAATAAAAAAAAAATTATGAAAACTTAAAACTTGAAGTAAAAGTTTCAAAGCAATCTTTATTTAAGCAAAAACTTAAAACTAACCTTAATGAATGGTTTACTTGCAACATTCCTACGACCTTATGTGATGGATGGTTTCTTTTAAACTTTCTATTGCATTAGTTTCAAGAGATGTTGCACTAAGTTTTTCATTGTGCAATAATATGGTGTTTTAAATTTTTAATCTGTTCAAGGCAAAAAAAAAAAAGGGGTTTTAGCTGATATGGGAAAATTTTTGCATGGTTTAAAGCATTGATACGATACGTCCCATAACGGGTATATCATACCATATCTTTTGAAAAAGATATGCTTCAAAATATCTGTTTCTGGGTGTTTTTGAATCCCAACATTTTTTAATAATAAAAAACATGTTTTCAGTTTCCCAAAAAACTAAAATTTAAAAAAAAAAACTAAAAAAAATAGAATTTCGGCCATTTTTAAGTACCGATACGATACTGTCTATATGCGTATCGTATGGATACTTTGAACGTTGACTTTTTTTCTTGAATATCAAAAAATATAATATTGTTATAAAATAACTAAAATAAGACAACTTTTTCAGAAAAAAAAAATATCAAGAAAGGGCAAAATAACACTGTTCCTCGTCTTCTTCCTTGCCCTCTGTATTCATATTCATGCCAATACACTGGACTCGAAGACGAGAGCGATACTTGGAGGAAAACGAAAGCACTGGAGACTGAACTACAACCATGAAAGTAAGCAAAAACTACCATTTTTCTTTTCTTTTCTACTCTGCTTCTATGTAGAAAAAGAGAAGGTGGAATGATCACTGTTTATAAAAGATAACGAGACTCAGCATCAGAGATTTCCTGCAGGGAGAAACAAAAGAGGAAAAGAGAAAAAGAGGAGAGGAGTGTAAAAAGGGAAACGGCGCCTGCAACTGCAACTACTGGTCACTGTTACCAAGGAAGCAACAGGATTACAGGAATGGAGACGAATCCATTGTTCCTTTTCATGGGTGTCGTCTTCAAATCCAGTGTAATCGCATGGGCGGATCCAGTGTATCCCCTCAATCAGCATGAATTTACAGTAAACCATGAAGACGACGGCGCCTCCACTGATATAGGCGAATCCATTGTTCCTTTTCATTCCTCTTTCTTTTCTTATCCGCCCATGTCAGTGCGCAAAACTCTCCTCTTCCTCTTCCTTCTCTTATCCGCCTTTGTCTTCTTCAAAGTCTCGCCGTTGTCTTCGAATCTACAGAGGCAAGGAACAAGACGAGGAACAGTGTCATTTTGCCCTTTCTTAATATTTTTTCGAAAAAATTATCTTATTTTATAAAAATATTATTTTTTTTTATTCAAAGCAAAAAATTGCCTTTATCAGCTGGAGCCTAGAAGTCGTTTCTCAATCCATCACATTTGTGAAATGTGAATGAACAAATAAGAGGGGGATTATGTTGTGGTTGGTATAATCTAGTAGAGAGAGAGAGAGAGAGATTGGTGCGTATAATCAATCAAGGGATTAGATTTCTTTTAAAAAAGGGAAGAGGTTATTTCCCACTCCATTACGTTTGTGAAATGTAAATGAACAGAGAGGGGGGTTTGCTGACTTGATTGGTTTAATAAGTAGGGCCGTCAATGCGGGTCGGATCGGGTCGGGTCTACTCGATTGAACCAAACCGACCGAACCAATTCTGTCGGTTCTGGTTTAGAATTCTATCCCGTTGGATCAGTTCTGGTTCCTTAGGACCAGTTTTGGAACCGACTCATACCAGAACCGATTAAATATTCAATAATAACACAAGTACATGCTATTGTCTTCATACCTTTCATGGCATTCTTGAAATTTGTATTATAATAATGTCTATAATTGTAACATCCTTTTACAAAAAAAAAGAAAAAAAACTACAGATTTTAACAATTTTTAAATGTTCTTTATTTACATGTTGAATAAAATGTTCTTTCTTTACAAAAAAAAAAAAACTACAGATTTTAACAGCTTTTAAATTTAATCAGTTTTTATCAGGCCAGACCAGATTGTCCTGATAACCGATGGAACCATTACTGGTTCTAATTTATTAGAACCGTTAGCGTCTGGTTCGATTCTAGGGCTATTGATTTAACAATTGGTTCAGAATGGTTCTACCTTGACCCGAATCAGACCCAAACTGTTGACAGCCCTAAATAAGAGTGGCGGAAGGGAGAATGGGGAGAGAGCAGCATGGGGAGTTTGGAGCAAAGAGAGGCGCTTGTGGACCAACTTGCTTTATATATATATAATACTAGTGGGCCCACATGCGATGCATGGGAAAAAGATGTTAGGGCTTGTAGGGTTTAAAGCTTATTGCTCTACAAAGCTACACAATCCAAGGGTAGGTGGCAATTTTCCCCATCCTTGTTGAGTACTTGGCCTCCTCGACCAAGCGGGATGGGAAGGATATTGCCTTAGCGAAGATAGGGTGGGGATGGGATTAATAGGAAAACCCAATTGGGGACAGGGATTGAAGTCCACGCCCCACCTGGCTCTGATTATATATATTAAATATATGTGTATATATATTATATTAAATGTACCAAAATATATTAAAATATTATTTACATTTTAATTTTTCCTTTATTTTAAATTAATACCTTTTGAAAACAAACTTTTAATTAAAAAATTCAAAGATTCAGGTCATCGATGGGGAACCTGTCTCCGTCAGGGACCAGATATGTAGGCTAATTTTTTTTCTTGACAATGATTGGGGTTACAAACAGGGAGTATGATTCTTGCCCCAAACTTGCCCATTGCCATTCCTACTCAGGGATCATCTCCCAACCCATAAATATAGTTCCAATAATTATGGCAATTATAAATGTAGTATCTAATAATTATGGAAATTATTAAAATTTCCCAATTATTTATTTGAATAATTAAAAATTTTATAATTTAACTTTCACTAAATTAAATTGCAAAAATCAGTACTTTTTAGTAATTAAATTACCAAAATCACTAATTTTTGCTCAAAACTATAGTAAATATCAAACCTACTAAAAATGTAAAAGAATATATTTATCAAAATTAATTTCCACTATAAATTGTTAATTAATATATGATAATGTCAATAAATATTAATAAATTGACCAAAATTACTAAAGATGTAAAAAGTTAAATTTATATTTAATAAAATAAATTGTACAATTAAAAATTACTGATAATTTTTAATTATTAAATTTGTATTTATTAATATTTTAATTAGTTATTCATTTTCAGTAATTATTGATTTCAATAATTAATTTCAAAAATTTCTCAAAATAAATTATCAAAATCAGTAATTTTCAGTAATTAAATTTTCCAATTCATAAAAATTATGGAAATTTATAGTTTTGGCGTTAATATTTACTGAATAATATCAGTAATAATTGAAAATATCAAAAATATTTCACAAATTAATTTAACTAATTAACTTAACACATTTTTGGTTTTTAGATGGTTTTTTGAGCATTTAATATAGATTACCATGTGTTTTAGGAGGAATTTTAGGTGGATGAGGTACAGAGAAATTTTAGGAAGGGATTGGCTAAGTAATTGAGAACATGAGAGGAGTTAGTGAAGAAGAGAGGGTACCACGTGGCTACATGGAAGGGCTGGAAAAGGGGAATGGAGGAAAGAGAGAGAAAGAGAGAGAATTAAGAAGAAAGCAAGCAAATGGGTTTGGGGAGGGAATTATGAGAAATCTTGGTTTGAGACCTTTATGAATGGTAAAGAGTCACCATTCTTGTATATTATTTAAAATAAGCAGTAATGTATTAATATTAGCAATAAATAATTAATTTCCATTAAAGAAAATAATTAACTTCCAAACAATATTGCATTAACACAATGGCTTTTGAGGTTGTTAACATATCAAATACAAGGAATTAAATCAGAGTCCAACCACCATGCATTCACTAATACTTTACCATGCATCCACCAATAACAGATGTATGATCAATCTAAACATTAAAACTCACCAATTCCAAAGTACAAGTAGTCCTTTGTTTGACCTATGCAAAGTCTCAAAGCCTCGTACCAGATATTTCGTCCTTGTATCCAATTCCAAACCAAACACAACGACATAGAAGGAAAGAAAATACTCAACTCCCTATGAAAACGGAGTAAGCAATTACCCGAAAAAAAAAAACACGCAGGTTAATCTAGCATCTGTTTGACATCGTTGCAGTTGCTTTAGAAAACGGCGACAGCAAGGGATCAATTTTTCTGAAACACCTGCGGTCTTTTCCTTCTTCTCTGTGCTAGAATCCAGATCTGAGGTTCGTGTCTCAGACTGGATATCAGATCTGAGTGCTCCTCTCTGCAACTTTACCGACGGTTTGACCGCCCAAATCAGCATTTTCTGATGAAATCAATGGTTTTTGACCCAAAAACGGGTTAGGGGTAAAACAGAACCGGTTGTTTGGACAGTTTCTGGGCTGAACGGTCCGACCCTCCGGGTCAAAGACAGTTAAAAACATTGAGCTATAATCTGGTGAAAAGAACAAAAAAATAACTAAAGATAGAAAAATAGAACCCCTCTCAAAGCGGGTGTGAAATTTTCTTTGTTCTTTCATTTTTTTCCTTCCTTTCAATTTAATCTACAGAACAGAAAGATATAAATGCACGATCTGTACAGAGTTCAATATCTCATTAAATACAAATTTTCCACCGTTTCAAGGTTAAACAAACATTGAGAACAACATGGAGCAAGGGTCTGGTGTTCCCCCTCCCCACCTCTATACAGTTCTGAGAACAGCCCCCCACCCTTTAATCACTCCAAAATTTCAATTCCCTTACAAAATTTACCCCCATATAGACAACGTATTGATATTTGCAGAATATAATCCAACGTTCATCCCTGACATCAACTATACTAACCAAAAAGGCAAAAATGAAACAAAAAGGATAGAATCAAGCACAAACCGGCGAATAACGCATTTTGCAGCAGAGAGATTGCACCTTCACCTGTATGCTTCACCTTACTCTCTTTCCCCTCTTTAAATATGATTGCTTCACTCTACACAAACAACACACCCTCAGCCTCTGCTTCTTCCTTCAAAGCTTTTCTTGTGATATGCTCCGGGTGCATCCTTCACTCAAAGTAGACACTTCCTATAATACAGACCTTCACAACTTTTTTCCCTTCTTTTCCTTTTCTTTTTCGGCTTCTCATGACAACTTTATACACTTAATAATCTATGCAACAGTTAGAACTCACTGTCATCCTCTCGTTTGAGCTGAGAGCAAGCTGCCTTCTAAAGACAGTGTTAACTCGTCTCTAATTTATCACTAAAATTACTCTTTGGAGGACTTTCTGGTGAATCACCCGAGTAAGATCCATCTGGCTGACGGATACGGATATTCAAACTGTTGGATGGGAACGGTTCCTGGACAATCTACAAGCAAAAATCAAGCATGATTCAGTCAGTAAATTTTCTGGCTTGAAAAACAGAACATATCATAAGATGACACTGCACTTACAAGGACAAGAACAAGGTAACAAAAAATAGAAATATGGAACTCAAAACAAGATGCAACAAAACAGTGGAGAGTCCTTTCTTCATAGAAGGGCAAAAGACTCCTAACCAATCATATATTTACAAAAACATATCCCATTTCAAGTTCTGTCTCTTTCTGATTCAAGGACTGACAAGATATTGCAGTTCACCATGCTAAAATTCCTCAAAAATGATACTAAATTGCATAAGCACCCAGAATTTAGTAATTATTTAGAAGCGCAATTTCAGCTTTTCATGGAAAAGTTGATAAAGCATCAATTTTTTTTATAAATATTTCACCGGGAAGAGTATTTACCAGTAATAATGCCTGACTATATTACCTGATCACCATCTGAGCCCTCTGAGTGGAACAGAATTGGACGGCACCTTTTATCTTCATTCATCAAGCTTGAATTCTGGAAGTGAGCAACAAGGGCTGCCATGCCCTGTATTCTAGCGTATGCCAGAGAAGCAACTTTCTCACTATTAAATTTCTCCCATTTCTTCCCATTGAATGCCTGCACAAATATTCGAAGTGTCATTTAGGAGAATACAAAATTGAAGATTCTATAATGCACATGTTCCCAAAGAATGGAACTCATCTGGTAGATGAGATGCCAGGCAAGTTAAGCTGAAACTGAAATGTTATAAATTATCCTCCACAAGTAGGGTATTACATTGATAAAATTTGTCAAATTAAGTTGTTCCACTTCCATTCTATAAAACTTATCACATAAGTAAATCATAGGAACTCATAGAATGCAATACCAAGCCTACTAAAGGACAGATATTCAACCTCATAAAAGGGGATAATGTGTGAAGGAGACACCATATTTATAAATGCATAACCCACATTGCATTTATTCTGCACCCACAGAAGGCAATAAACATTGGTTTCAGTTCAACTGAGGAAAAAATGAAAACAAAAAAATAAAAACAAAAACATAACATCCTCCAAAATGCCCCAGAATAAATTACCTTAAAATCAATTGGCAAGTAGAGAAAATCGTAGGTACCCCTGTGATTTTCATCAATGGCAGCCAGCAACATCTTTGAGGTATATCTAGTAGAAAAACAAACATGGGTAAACATCTGAACCTACAAATGACTATACAGGTTCATCCAATCAGTTAGTCATTGACGACCATTCTTACTTGTTTGGGATGTTTTTTATCATTAGAGTAGTTCGAGTATCTTCCCCACTAATGATCTTATCCAAATCTAACTGATATTGCTTCTTGCTATCCAGCTGGTTTCCATTGCTTTCCACTCGGCGACGTCCACGTTCAGCCAGGCCCTCGATGCTGCCTCCTGGGCCTGGATACAGTCCACCACCAAGGAACATGGGACCCAACCTTGGAGAAGGCATCGCCCTAAAACTCGGTGAACCATTTTCAGATATATTTCCAGAGATAGGAGCTCCAGTATTCATGGCAGCATGAGCACCAACATTCATCATGTAACCCTCATTGCTGCTTAAGCCCATGCGTCCAAAAGAAACTGGGCTCATGAAGGATGTGTCTGGTGACTCAGGGAAATATCCAAGATGTCTTTCAAAAGGTGCACCAGATGGAGCAGATCCAACATGATGGAAATGGTGGTGTGAGGAGCCAAGGAGAGAGCCATGTCGACTGGAATATGGATAGCCCTGCCCCTGCCCATTTGATGTATATGGATGCCCCATAGATTGTGTTGGCCATGCAGCAGAACTGGTTTGCTCTGAGTAAGGTGAGGGATTGCCCCAGAGAAATTGGGGACCGGACAATGTTCCAATAACGGATGCATTTGAGGTTGATAAATTTAAGGAAGATACAATTCCAGGACTTCGGCTCAAGTTCATCTCTTGGAATGAATGTGATTGCATATATGCAGTTCCATGTGTTGAACTGCTATTGTTGAATACTGAGTCCACATGGCTCACCTGTCCCTGGTCCTTGCCAATAGGTGCAATCTTCAAAGAATTTGACCCAAGAGGAGGCAGAATTGAGGCTAAGCCAGGCAAATGGTTGCTGTTCATAGGACTAATTGCTCCTATACCTGAAGAAGAATGACTCATACCATGCAAAGGGCTGTGCTCAACAGGACTGCTGAGCTGGGCCCAGTTACCTGTCAGAAATGCAGAATGCACCTAACAGATTTAGTTTCTAATAGAACTTGTATTTACAACAATAAGGGCAAGTAATACAAACTAAAACAAGCACAAGGATTAAGAAGAGCCTAGAAAGTACAAACTATTAAATATGAAAAAAAGATTCAAATAGAACCTACCTGGAGGGGAATTAGCTATTGGTGAACCTACTTGATGTCGGAAATTCCTAGTTTCATCTTGTTCCAACTCTTGGCTCAACTGTTGCATCAAGCTGAATATAGAGGTATAAATTTAATAAATTTTAAAATGATAAACTAGAAATTGAAAGACTCGAGAATAAATAACTATTAAGTAGACCACAACTCAACAAATTGACATGAGTGTGACTCGAGCCTACTCCACACAAAATATAAAAAGAAAAAAGAAAAAGAAAAAAAAAGAAACCATAGAAGCCCTGATAAAAGAACAACCAACAAGACAAAACTACTGTGATGAGAGTTCACAATGTGTAACTACAATCATTTTTTAACAACAAAGAGATACAGAATTACACAAGCAGGCTGTTTATGATGACAAGTGCTCCATAAAATAAAGTTAATTAAGCATCACATCAAAACCAATGGTTGAGAAAATGTTATGATAAGAAGCTGAGGTGAATCTATTTATTCATGAAAACTCTGTAGGTAAGAAATATCTCTGCATTTCATACAAGGCATTGAAAGTACACAAGTCAGTAAGCTATCTGCTTTACTTGCTCACATCAATTGAATATCTATTTACCAGAATCCAAGTCCATGGTCCATGAACACTCTAGGTTACAAGCTTGCTTGGTTTTATAAGGCTTTGGTGGGAATGGTATTAAGTTGAGTTAAAAACTAAAAAGGCAGTGAACGAACACAAATTAATAGGTTCTCCAAGATTTCCAAGGTGATGAAATCATAATTAGTTTAAACCACTTCAAGAATAGACTCTTTAAATCTCTCTTCAAATATCCTTGTGTATGCTCCAATTGTTGGTATTTCTCTATTCTTTGCTTATTTCCTTGCCTTTTTCTACTCAATTCCATATTTTAATAGCATCCCATATCCAGTTTGATGCAAGAACCAAAGAGCCAAATTTTGGCTTTTCTGAACTTTTATGTTTTTTGTATTTTTTAAACATTAGGGGTATTTTGGTCATTCTACATGTAGGTGAGGTCCACCCTAGGTATTCAATAATTTATCTAGTGACTGTTTAGTCATGTTTAAAATTTCAGAGAAATTGGTTTAGGAGTTACTGTGCTTCCTTTGTGACAAATTATGATAGTTGCAACTCAGTCAAAAGCATGGTGAATTGGAGTGGATTTTTTACATACTTTGCTTTTAATGAGTGATATATATAATATATCCTAAAATGATTCTAGGCTCTTAGATGAGCTATTCTGCGCTTTCACTCTTTTCTTCCTCTCTATCTTCTATCAAATCCTACAAGTAGAAGTTTACAGCCATTAACAACCCACAGTTTCATCATTAGAGGAGTTCATTCAATGCCCTTAAAGGATTGAAATTGATCCAAGTACTTTTTGTAATGACAAATGGGATAATGGTCTAGTGTTTGTTTGTATTCCCCAATGTATAGCCCTCTGGTTGTACATGGGTCTTTTTTACATTTTTTTTCTTAATGAATCAATGATTTACCTCTTCTCAAAAAAAAAAAAAAAATTAATGCCTTGATATTTGGTCAATAACTTTCTTCACAAAATAATTTTTGCCTTTTTGTGCAAACGTACTCAAAAACCTTACCAATATCAACCAAATTTCAAACCCACAACTATACAATTTCATTGAAAACTTTCAATCCTAGAACTATATTCATTAATTCAAAGCTTTTTTACATTTTTACAACAAACTTGCAATTCTTGTAGTTAAGCCCCAAGACACTAACAAATCTCCTCTTTTAGTTCTAAAACCATCCCTAAACCCTACTCTAGCAGTCTAGATAATCAATACCTTACTAGGAACACCCTTGCAACACAGCCATCCAACATCATTTGGAATTAAGAGCAATTGTTCCTACAACAATTGGTATTAGACCCAGAATGTAAGGCTACACAGCCCACCATATTAAGTGTGTTTCCTAGTATTTCATCCCAAGAATGAGAGCAACCCATCAAAACATATCATATGACTGACACTGTCTTCATAATACTTTGACTAGAAAATTTGGTGGGGTTCAATACAGTACACTAAGAGCTATTTAAAAGACACATGCTGTTGGTTGCCTTGGTTCTTGGCTCACCAAGCAGTTCAGTAATTTTAGAGCTATAGCTCATATTAATGTTATCATGGTTAGTAATTTTAAGGGCTAGCCTTGTACATTTTGGAACTCTACCAATGTGAGATTGCCTTACACCCAAGGTCCAAAGTATTGATACACTCCAATACACCGAAAGGGGCGTATCGGTGCTTTGCACCTAACTCATGTCTATTTTTTGGTTTTGTTTTTCAAAAATTAGGTCAGGGGTAGGTCTTAGGTCTACCCACCACCTGAAATAGGTTAAAAGGCCAATAAGCTTGTATTTTGAATACTAATGCCCCACCAATACAATACAATATGCCCAATCGTGTCAAAATTTTGAACCTTGCCTACACCGCTGGTCTCAAGCTCAGATAAAGGAGAATTGTGTCAAGTTGGCAGCCAGCACTAAAACTTTTGCCAAACACTCACAGTCATGGATCCTAATGCATTTCCATGCTCATGCTACAGCATCCCTTGGAAGAAACCCACTACACCAGAAGTGACCCACAACAACAGCCAGTTGTGGTGTTAAACAGGTAAGGGTTCCTGCATCCTTTTGGGCAGGGGTGGGTAAAGAAGTTATAAGTGCCAATAACTTAACGATGGATATGACACTGAACAGAATAGAATGGCAAAACAAGATTCAAGACTTAGATGATAATAATGATAAGCTTTGTACAATTTGGCTTGGCCTGCTGCCCATTGGTGAGCAGTTAGGTTTTCAGTTTTAATGAAATGCTTCAGTTATTCATCAAAATAATGTTATCGGGCTAGTAGTTTGGCTTTAATTTAAGAAAGTGAAAATATAAATTTCTGAAATTAATTAATAACATTATAGAAAGAAATTGCATGGTAATTAATTAGTAGGAGATCGTATCTAAAGATATAATAAGGAAATATTAGAAAAGATTTTTCTCCCAATCATTATTTTAAGATTTAGAAAAATATATGACAAGAACTTCTTTTAGTGTTTTTATTGCTCTAACTGAAGAGGATACCATGTCCCAAGGCAAAGATTAGTGGTTAAGTTCCACTCATTCCTTTCCATAGTCTGCATTACCCGAACCTGTTCTTATCATTAAAATCCTTCACCAATTTCAGATTTAGTAAATCTCCTTTCTAGATTTTGAAGTAAGTTTCAAATGGATAAAGAGAACAGCAAACGGAATGGCAGATAGCTTGGCAAAACAAGGGGTGTGTAAGGATGTTTTATTCTGGGCAGGTTTGTAATAGGGGCTGTTGAAACTTGACTGTAAACATTTCTTTTTCTTTTTGTCTTATCTTCTAATGTTTTTTCTCAGTAATTAATGAATTGCTTACTGCTTACTAATTAAAAAAAATCTCCTTTCTTGCACCCTAACTTTTCAGTTCAAAAACTATCATTTAATTTTAACCTTTGGCTCCAATAAAACTCTAATTTTTTTATCCACGAAGAAATTTGTACTAAGAAGCAAAGAAAAAAAGGATTGGAAGTGCTCAACACCCCAGGGTAGGAAAGTAGAGCAGCATACAAAAGGCCTTCAAGACCATACAATGAAGGGGGTAAATAGGCAACAGAAAAAATATTAGAATATCAGCTTTTCAGAACTCAAACCTCAAAACACCTCATAAGTTTGTCGAAATCCAGCAGACAGACCATAAATTCCATCTGAAAAAGATGGTCTCTCTAGAAACCAAGGCACTTGCCTTTCAAAAGAAGTAATTAAACTCTACAGGCCATCAGCAGACTCTTGCAACAGCTGATAACATCTGGGAGTCCACCTCTACCAATTCAAATTTTGGTGAATACATTAGCCTAATATATTCTACAAAAGCCATGATCTCTACTTTAATAGAACCATCAAAGCCAACTAACTTGTAATATACCATGAAAATCTTCTTGTAAACTCAAGTGACACACTGACACTGATTCCTGAAGGACTTGGAGTCTTGGATTCCCTAACCTAACAATGTCAAGCTTGACAACTTCCAACCCCTAGACTTTCTCTATGTTTTCAACCCCCCATTTCAGTGATTCAAATTAACCAACTCCGGAACATAATTTTAATAAAACAAAAACTTGAATTACTAGGACAAAAAAAAGCAAGAGTGAAAGCAGCAGGGAAAATTAGGAACTATATAAAAGAGAAAATAGTAAGCTGCATGATCTCCAGCGTATTTGTGCATTTAAGTATATAGATAGATAGATAGAGAGAGAGAGAGAGAAAGAGAGAGAGAGAGAGAACAGCATTACGCACTTTCGGCGTGCTCCACCTGGACGGCTAGGTTCAAGCTTTATGCGTTTCCCAGCAATGTCACTCCTATTTAATGACCTAAGTGCTGCTTCTGCAGCTCTGACGTCATAAAATTCAATAAACTTATGGTGCCGCTTGTGTGGTGTCTCCCTGATCTATGCTTTTTATGCAATGAGGAAACATCCAATACCCACAGGTTGAGTATAACCATACAGAAGAAACTAATGCAAAAACCATAGAAAATATTAATTACACGTACGAAAACAACTTCAGACCTCTTTAACTTCCCCATACGCCCCAAAAATTTGGCGGAGATCATCGTTTGAAACCGATGGATCCAAATTAAAAACTACAAGAGTTCCTTGGTTAATATCCTTATCTGATGGGTTATCCTGGCAGATAGGAAGAAAATGCATGAAGCAGGTAAAAAATGGTAAATCAGTGGCTCAGCAATTGGAATTAAGAAGATTAAATTTTATTTTTGAACCTTTGGAATTGAAAAGTGAATGTCAAGTTTTCTCCGTCGCAAGGGCTTATTTTGTAATGCACGCATAGCTGTTCGAGCAGCCCGAATGTCATAGTAAGAAATCATCACAAAGCCCCTGTGTTTGCATGCAGTATAAAGAGTCCTGATATCACCATATTGCTACAAAACAACACAATGTCAAACATATTAAGATAGTAACATCTAAAATGAACAAGTTGTAACCAAAATATATATTTATGAGTTCAGAGAAGTATTTGGCTATTCAGCTATCATTCTGAAAAACATTAACACAAATTAGACTTCTCACTAAAATGGCACATTCCACGGAATATAACAAACAGGAACTTGGAATCTGGAAAACATTTTTTTCCAACAAGTAACCAGATAAATGGAATATGTTAAAGCCCAAATACAAAATCATGGATGTGAAACTCCAGAACCTTAAAAGTGCAAAGCATGTCCCAGCACACATCAACCTATTTGCAACTCTCCTATCTCCTCCCTGCAGAAGGATAATCAGGTCATGCAGCTTAGTCCACAGATCTACCAAATAAGTACAGTGCCACAGTCCCTAATCATTAAGTGTTTCAATATTCCTGCAAAGCTTGAAATCCATAGACCCCAACCCCTTTTCCTCAAAATAGCTTTTATTGAGTATACTCTTCATATTGTCAGCCTCTAAGAATCCAGAGATTTTGGACTAACTATGAACTAGAGTCCCTCCAAAATATCAATCTTTCATCACTTCCAACCCTGTAGCAAACATGATACACCATTTCATGGAATGGTCATAATTATTTCATTTTCCTCCAAATGGTAACTTAAAAAAAGAAAGTAATAAACCTCATTGTGCTCCTTTTTTTGGTTGATTGGTAATAGTAAAATTTTATTAGATAATAAACAGAAAGAATTAATTATGAAACATTCCAAGCATCCCTACTCCATAAGATGGCACAAGCTACCTATCCCTTTCTTCAGAAGTTAGAGTACACTGACCAAAGTCTCTAAAAAAGAATCGTGCCCTGTTAACCCCGTGTTTAGCCATAGCATCAGCCAAAGCATTTGCTGTATCTATGTATCAAAATGTAAGCTTGCTTCCATTTCCCTTGCTAATGCCTTTAGTTCCTTCGTATTGTTTTGGTACTGCCAAGGTTGTTCTTCAATCAATCCACCACCACTCTAGAGTCACCCTTCATCATGTTCCATGTTGCTCTATACTATGCAAAAATAACTTACTCGACAGTCGATACAACTTCTATTTCCATTTCTACTCTTGACATACTGAGAAAGTGCCTAGGAAAATTGTCATTGGCTGATAGGACCAAACCTCTAGAATCACTCCGCCCCCCCCCCCCCTTTCTATTTGAATGTTCCTATGTATCATTTATTAGTTTACATAAGTGCTAATGCAATTAGGGGTTAATTCTGGTCTGTTCTGAAGTTGGAATTGGAGTATATAAAAGGATATTTAATCCGTGTGCTGAGTCAATACATAGCTGCTGTAATTGAAAAATAGATTTGTTGATTTCACAAAAACGGTTCGATTTTTTTATATTTTTTGATAAATAATTTAAGATTTCATTAAGAAAAGAGCTGGAGATACAAGCTTCCCAGCGCAAGCTGCGTCTTCTACAAAGAACACGAAACAGGAAACAGAAAAACAAATTCAGCCTACAAATGGGCCCAATACAATTGGTGGATTCCAAGTTGGTAGTAAGCTGGTTACAGAACCCTGAGTCTATCGTGTGGAGTTTTAAGAATGAAATTAAAAAACTTAAGTGGCTGATAAGGAGCCTGGCTGTTAATATTAAATGGGTGAGGAGATCAGCAAATGCTTTAGCTGACTCTCTAGCAAAGCAAGGGGCAGTTTGATTTAATTTTGTAGCTAGGAATTGCTTCTCTGTTTTCTATAGTCTATAACAATTATCCATATTTTCTTCCGTTCTTTCTTTATTGTTTGCTATCTATCCTTAATGTAGGAACTATTTCTTCTTGTTTTTTTCTTTATCTTGGGCTTTCTTATAACTTCTTATTGCTGAGATCTCTATTCAGCAACAAACTCCTGCAGTCTAGACAGTCATATTCATATTTCACCATTAGGTTTTCTTCACAAATTTCCAATGTTACACAAGGATTAAAATATTGATACGGTACACCCAATACGGGGCGTATCATATCAGTGTCAGGTCATACAGTACGGGATACACTACGACTGGAAGGATACTGTATCCTTCCAGTCAAGCGTATCGGTCCAATACGCCATCATATCAGTGCATATCATGCAGTATTGGCCAATAGTCTGATACGCACCGATACGAAAGCGTATCGAACCTCAGTTTGACAACAAGCACAAATTCACTAGAATAATTATTTTAATACTTAAAATTTATAAATCTGTACATGATATGTATCTCAAATTTTTTATAAACTATTGATTAATATTTTAATTTGCATTAAATAACCATGTATTATTTATAAAATGTTTAAAAATATAATATAAATTGAACCTATCAAATCCAATAATCTATATTTATATTAAAAGATTATTCTTTATTTTAGAAATTTATAAAAATAAAAACATTAATAATGAAATGATTATTTTAGTAATTAAAATTTATGAATTTTGATATAATATGTACCTTCGAAATTTAAATAGAATTGATATATTTTAAGTTGGGATTATATATTTATAAATTATCAATTAATATTTTGATTTGCATTTTATAATAACATATTTATTGTTTACAGAAATGAAAATATTGTTTACCAAAATTTTGAGAATTAATTTTTAGTTGACATTTTTGTTAATGTTAATGTTTTGTGCCTTGAACTTTAATACAATATAAGATAATAATGGCAACTATTATATTTTGTGCCTTGAACTTTAAAAAATGGCACAAAACATATAATATCAATGTTTTAAAAGGTGTGGGAGGCGTACACCTGGAGGTGCGCCTCCAGGCAAGGCGCCCCCAAAACGCCCGGAGGCGCATGACAGAAGCGTCCAGACCATTGAGGCGTACGCCTCATGTACAGAGGCATGGACAACGGTGCACGCTTCTAGGGAGACGTACGCCTCTGGCACGCCTTTGGAAAGAGGCTTACGCCTCCAACATGTGTCATTTTTATACATTTAACAGATTACTTGTTTTAAGTTTTTTATGTTCTAATTGGTGGGGCCACGATTATATCATGGCCCCCATTGTATACAATTATTTTTTAAGTGTAAAAGAGGGGGAAATATCCCTCTTTCGAACCCAAACTTTAGGGCTCGAAAGAGAACTGAATCTGAAGTCTGAACTCTGTGTCTCTGTGAAACCTGTGCGAAGAACAAGTCTCTACTCATCTTCAACTTTCAACCTGCAACTTCGAGTTCGAGCAATCTGGTCTGGTATGTGTTTTTTTTCTTCTTCGAGCAACCTGAAATTTCTCAGATGTGGTGATCTTATTTTTTTTATTCTATTTTCAATTGCAATCAAAGAGAGGTTGCTGTTGGACCAACCGACCAACCTGGGCAGATGTGAACCTGTGACAAAGCTGCAAGCCTGCAACGTTTTTTTTTTTATCAATAAGCTTCAATGGTTAGTACTTAGTAGTTATGTTATTCATTTATTTTGTTTCTTTGTTTCTTTTTTTTTCTTGATTTTAGTAGTTTTATTTCAGCCTTATTTAACAGAGCTGCATGAATAAATTATGCCACACAGCCATGTTATGTGATCTATTGATTCTGTTCTTCCTATTTTAGTGTTACATATGTTTTTATGCTTAAAATATCTATTTTTTATTAATATACACTATAATTATTAAAATATATATATATATACTTGAGGCTTATGCCTCCCTGTGGTCGGGCATGCCTCTGGGTAGTGGAACGCCTCACGTCATGCCTCCACGTTTTAAAACACTGTATAATATGTGCATATGTTTTGTGCCTTGAACTTTAATATAAAATAAGATAATAATGGCTTTGTGTATGTATTAATTTGTAAAAATCTATATAATATGTCTTAGAATCTTGATTTTTTTGATAGATTCTTGGAATCTTTGTTGATGCATATCAATAAAATTGTATGATATTTATGCAATCCGTTATATTAATTGTAATATATTTCTTCATATATAGCATTGGAATATATAATCATTACCTATTTATACACTATTTTGGCTATTTTGACATTAAACCCATTGTAGTAATATATTTATGGAATTAATATTCATTTTCGTAGTATATCCAAGTGTTTCCATGTTTTCCATCTGTATCCATGCATTTCCAAAGCATATTCATATCTATATCTGTATCCGAGTTGTCCGATACGATACCTGATAGCGATACTTTAATCCTTCATGTTACATGGGTTATCCTAAATGGCCATGCCCATGTCAAACATGCATCATATTCTAACATTCCATAGGTTCTTGAGAGATAATTCTATATAACATTTCTTTTACTGATCAAATAAAATATTTCTTTTTCTTTTCTTGGCTTTACTTGAATAAATGAACAGCTAATGTACAAAATGAGTGCCATTTTTCCAATAAAACATTATTTAGTAACGAAGGCAACTTTTTAGGTATATATTGTTAGAATTCAAAAAATACAAACTATTTTAATACTATATACTTCTCTATAGATGTGTATGCATGTTCATGTTTTCCTATCTTGCCACAACAGACTCTTCGACATGTGATGTATTCCAACTCCCATGTCCATGTCCATGAAACCAAGGATTAGAATATCAATACAATACACCCTAAGTTGGGTGTATCATACCAGTATCGGTGTACCCAAATGCACTTGGATACACCAATACACAAACTTTATAAAATATTTAAAATGTCTCAAGCCTCTTCCCCAGCCCTCTAATTATTATAAAATAAAAAACAAAAAATTAAAAAAAAAGGGTACCACTGTATCAGCTATATTGATATGCACTAATACCCATGTTTGGGTATCAAGCATTTCGATATTTTAATCCTTGCATGAAACACCGCATAGAAATTGGTCCACCGCCACTCTACGATCATTTCCCAACACATCTATCAAATAGGAACTTCTAACATCAATTTCTGATCTTTATAATGAAAGGGTAAATGTTGGGCCAGGTCAAATATGCTGCATCACTCTCTCCCTTTCATTTGCTCATTGTTAATAATATTTTTGAACTGCTAAAAAAATCTTTAATAAAGTCAAAACAAATTTCTCTGTAAAAGACCATATTGCATGATCTGTACTCTAGAAGTAAGTTTTCCAGAAGCATTGAGTAGAAGCAAATAAAATAGAATTAGAACCTAACATACGGCTCAGCCATTTGCAACCATAACACATTAGAAACGGTTCTATTTGCTTAGGTACAAAAGTAAATCATTGAATAAAATCAAAGGTCTCCACTGAACCATAGTAATGCAAGTTCAACCTTGACTTATCCAGACACAACCACGAAGAAGAAAATATTTTCACCTAACAAATAGAAAAATTACAAAAAAAAAAAAAACACTAAAAAGGTGTGATCAATAAAAGTAGTGTATGGAAATAAAAGTTCTGCTCATTAACCATTAAAAATAAAGAACATAAAGAGGAAAAGAAGAAATAGCTAGAACCAAGCTGAAGTGATATCTTACTAACCTCAAAGAGAGCTCTCAGTTCTGAGTCCTCAACATTACTATTGATATTTCGCACGAAAAGTGTTCTAGAAGGATGTTCCCCATATGGATGCTCCCCATTAACTGTTCCAACACCATTTGGAAGAGCATATGGAGTGGTCCCGTTACTAGCAATGCCATCTGACAAGGTTACCTTTGACATACCCATATTGAGACTCTCCTGAGGATCAAAATCCATCTCCATACCACCTCCACTTCCAAAAAGATCACATTCTTCTAGGTCCTCCAATTGACTAGGCAACCCACTAAGGTCAAAATCATCCATTATACCAGCTAAGAGCTCATCTTCATCATCAGGAAGTAGGCTTCCTATTGCATGCAGCTCAACATCTTCAAGAGGATCCTTACCCTCAACATCTTTGTGTAGTTTATTCAAAATAGATGACGCATCCTCAACAGATTGGCCACCATGTTCTGAATCTGTAAAATTCACTGCACATTGACAAAAAGAGGTTGGAAAACCTTTTCCATGACACATAGTTTGCTAATAGCATCTTCAAGGGAGAGGTTGAACATACACTTTTCATGCGGAAGAACAGGTAATGAGCTTGAAAAGAGGCTAGCATCACTTGAGGTATGATATGCATCAGATCCAAATGGAATCCCCCATGCACCATTTCTCACTTTTTGTGGAATATTTACTGATGATATCTTGGAAGGACCTGCAACAGCCAACAAGAATGAGTAACGCCCCAAAGAAGCATGTAGATATGAATGTTATCCTCATGAATGCATGTATCCACATCTATATTTATGTTGCATCTATTGAAGAAATACAGAAGACCTTTTGGTGGAAAGGTAGGTAGGTAGATGGAACACATTAAGAACTACCTGAGAATGGATGATCTGAAGAGTGCTCCATCCCACTGCCTTTCTGCAAATAGTAATGGAAAGATACAAATAGAAAAACGTGCAATTATTAGTCTCTATGACAAAGAAGAAGATAATGATAACATGGATAAGGACGGCTCCTAAGTAGCATATTTACAACAGTATAAATAAAATATAAAGGTTGCAAACTTGCAATTCATCTAGACTTGCCGCTATTTGTGAACCCATACAATATGCATTAGCTGGGAAATTTTCTGAAGAGAATTTTTTTATTGATTAAGTTTATAAAAAGAAACTTTATACCCAAAGAGTAGGTGAAGATATTATGAAGCCTCCACAAAGACATCACTAAGACACCAGATTGCAAAAATATCTACTCTCGAGGTATATAACAAGCTTTAAGAGCATTTGATAGTTGTCTAACTTCTCAAATGATCGAAATCTAAGAAATCCAAGATCCTCCTCAAAGTCACAATCCAGTACAAGGTTGTGCAAAGTAAATCATATATATGAGATACAGCCTATATCTAACCCCAATTAAAGAGACGAAGTGAAGAAAAAACTATGACAATGGTTACTTCTAAAAATTGCAAATAAGTTTAACAACTCACAATAAATCAAAATTATGGCATAGGACCAGGCAATTGATGATTTCTCAGGTATTCGAACTTGGACCGTATCCCTGAAAGATTTATTAGGTCTGATGACGACATACTTAAGATATAAAACCTAGAAAACTAAATAAAGTAATAAAAATAAATGAATATCCCCAATAAGTTGTCCGCTTAGAAACAGGGAAAGTACAAGAAGACCAAATTGTAGAAAACATAAACCAAAATCACAATGAAAGACCAAAAAATAGAAAGAGCAATAGGCTCATCTAAAGCCATCTTGTCTCTCCCTGGCATAGTTATGGCAATCTATCAAACAAACCCAACAATCCTCAACTTCGGAATAATCATCAAACTCCAAATAAACAGAACTCTCGAAGGAACTTCTTTCAATTTAGAAACCAAAAGAAAAAACCTTTTTTTTCCCGCGAAATAATTAAAAAGACGACCTTTTATGTCGACCCATTCGCCGTCACGCCAAAATCTTTCGAAATGATAACATTACTTTGCAAAGTAGCTGAACCAATCACAAACCAAACTAAATTTAATCCCCCTCCCCTCCCCGGGAAACTATTCAAAACAACAGAGTTCTGAAACATAACTCGATTAACAAAACAAAACCCAGTAAAAACTCGAACGAAGAACAAAGAAAGCAAAGATCGCTTACCCGATGATCACTTGCCCTAGAACTCAAATTTTCAATCCAAGCCCACGAATCAGTACAGATAACCAAAATTTTCAGTTAAGAAACCCTATATTGGGAGGAGGAACAGTTGGACGATCGCCATTACAGGTGGGATCTTCGGGAGACTCGAAGAAAATCTTGTCGTGATCGAGGAGAGAGGAGAAAAATAGAAAGTTACGTAAGGAGAGAGAATTTGTTTCTTATACTTCTCTACTTCCTTCTCTGTCGCCGGAAATAGTGTGGCAAGAGAGAGAGAGAGCGAAAGGAGTGAAAAAAATATGATTGGAGGAAATAAAAGAGTGAAAGAGCAGAAAATGATTGAGACAAGCTCTCTCTCTCTCCACCTTTTTTCTCTCCTCTCTCTACCCTTTCTCTCTCCTCTCTCCGTGTGTGCTGGGCCTATGCGTGTGCGTGTGGATTCGACTGGATTTGAATCCAGTTTGGCGTCCGTTGACACATCCCCGGCATTCACTACTTCCAATACACACCTAACAACCCTATCCCTCTGTATATTGGAGCATCTCCCTGTCGATGATAATATAAAGTATGGGAGATGTTCTAGATGTGCGGTTGTTAAGCGTTGTGAGGTTGATGTGAGGAGCTCCTTGTAGAGCAGATCGGACTGCTCTCAAAGATGATTATGAAACGGGATATAAACGCCAAGTCGCCAACAAATGATGATTAGATAAGTGGATTATTTTCATGTCTAGTTAATTTAGTACCCTGTTTTTTTGCTCGTTCGCATCTCCGCTCCACCGCGCCTCGCCCTACAATCGCTCCACACAATGTGCGACTGACACCTGTCCAGTCGCACGCGGTGAAGCCTGCCCGCGTGCGGGGTTAACGGGACGGACGTTAGTCCCGAAACGATCTCAAAACTGCGAACCTCAAATCGGAAGCTCTGACCCCGTTTTAGCCCGAGCTCAGGTCTCTGCACCCATCTCCGGCACCGGCGATCGCTCCGGTGACCAGATAAGCTCTAACTCTCGTCTTTTATGTGGGGCTTTGGTTTTTATTAAATCCTCCTTTGAAGCGTCCGTGATGGTGGTGAAGTTTCCGCTCCCGTCTTTGGCCACCGTAAGCACGTCATTTGGATTATAGTCACCGTCGAATCTCTGTAAAACCCATGAGACGACGGTTAGAACCTTCCGTCACTTTTCCGAGCTCCTGCTTCGGCAACATTAAAAATGAATTACTAATGTGTCTATAGACACTGGCTATGGACTGGATTATAACCGACTTGAGAGGACCCGTCGCAGAATCAAGACCTTCCAAACAAGTGTTTTTGTTGGTGAGAGACGCACTGAGGAATGCTCTAGCGTCGGATAGTTTCCGGGTGTCACCAGAACGAATCCGGGACAAGGATTTCTGTAGAGAACTCATTGTAATTTGGTGCAATTCCTTGCAATCTTGGATGGCTCCTTTTTGCTTTTCGACGACCCCCTAGCTTCCAATATTCAGGAAGAGATGCAAGGAGGGTTTAATGAAACGAGAGTTATAGCTTACCTGGTGACCGGAGCAATTGCCAGTGCCGGAGAAGGGGCGGAAATCTGAGCTCGGGCTAGAACGGCGGTCAGAGCCTCCGATTTGCGATTAAGGGGGGCGGGAATATGGGAGAAGCCTGCAGTTTGCCTTTTGAGATCGTTTTAGGGCTAACGGTAGGGGCTAATGTCTGTCACGTTAGCCCCGCACGAGGGCATACCCACCCCGTGCGACTGAACAGGTGCCAGTCGCACATTGTGTGGGGTGATTGTGGGAAGAGGCACTGTGGAGATGCGAATTCCAAGCTACTATCATGCTACCACTGCAGGTTCCCCACACGTGGCAACTTATGGTTTTGTAATGGCTACCCAAGATGGGCCTACTTGAATCAATCTTTTATCAAACACTTTTTAATAAAGCCACGTTTTATGTGGAACGGAATCTACTCCTCACATGAGCGCCTCACATGTACATCTACGGCTGTAAGTCGGGTTGAGGCCAACCCTAGTTCAATCCTAAGTTTTAAAACCCAACCCAACCCGAAGTAAATTTGGGATCCAATCCTTAAAACCTCATATAATTTCTTGATTTTAGATCTTAACTCAAGTCTGGCTATATATATTAGTCCTATGTTTCATTGATATTTGTTTGTTGACTTTTTTTTTTTGTTATTTTGGTACAAAATTCAGAAAAACAAGTGGCATAAATGACTATAGTTTATTATGAGTTATGACTTATGGTAAATCTTTCTTAGGGGCAAACAACATTGAGGAGATAAAGAATAAAATTTTCAAAAACATAAAATAATGTTATTGAGGTTTTAGTCTTTCTTATTATAATTAAGTAAAGTGATTACTATATGGTGGGGGGTATACAAATATCATGCATCTAAACAAATCAATGTATGTTATATATTACATATAACATATATTTATATATGACATGTACTATAGAGTTGGGTTCAGGTTAGGTCGGGTTGGCTAAGGGGTCAACCCTAACCCAACCCGAAGTAAAGTCGGGTTAATGAATTTTAACCCTAACCCTAACCCAAACATCAACTCGACCCAACCCAAATGGGTTTAGGCCAATTCGGCCCAAGTTGCAGCCTTAGGTACATCCATCGTGCATTGGGAGCATCTCACGTGAGTGACAACTTATAAGTATGGGAGATGTTCCCAATGCACGGTAGGGTGTGCATGTGAGGCACCAATTGTGAGGAGCAAATTCGATCTCGTTTTATGCTAGTAGGTATTGGGTTCTATATAGTGAGTTCATATTTGTTGCCAAGTACCAACTAGATGCTCCCAAAATTTGCCAAATAGTCAACAGCAATGTTTTCTAACTGTCGTTGATACGGACAGTCAGACCATTCGGCCCCAAAACCGTCCAAGCAACCCGTTCCGTTTCACCCCTAACTCATTCTTGGGTCAAAAATCATTGACTTCTTTAGAAAACTGTTGACTTAGGTGGTCAAATCGTCGACTCGTTTGACCCAGCTAGCAGTTCATTATATAATGTTGTAGAACTCATACCTGAGATCCGCACGACGTAGGTATTCACACCTAAAGATTCCTTTCTCCCATATAGGAATCATATACCCTAATTTAGAAAAATTGCATTTTTCAATGTTCGTTATTGAAACGAATCGGACCAAATCTGAAACCAAAATTAGGGAGAGGAATACCTAATACGAAATCCATGCAAAAATCTCCTCCCGACGTAGGTGTTCACACCCAAAGAGAATATCAAATCCTCCATCCACTGAAGATGACACAGCTTATGGTGAGGCATGATCAACAAGTGGTTCTTTACCAAGAACCTCAGATTCTTCAGCAAGAATCGAATGGAGTAGTGAGCACAGCTTCATAATTGTTTCTTCCACCAATATGCAATATCAAGATCGAATCTTGATCACTGCAAGAGGTGGAGATCGAACATGGTAGGGCGGCAAGAGCAGAGAGAGAGAGAGAACTGGAAGCAGAAAGCAGTCAAATTGTGTATCTCTTTTTCAGTTTGCCCTCCTCTTTATATATAACCCTTAAAGAGTCAATCTCCTAATCTAATTAGGAGTTTATTGATCTAAATCTTTATTTGGATTTAAACTCTTTCAGTAATAAGGATAATTCATTATCTTATCTACAGATCAAGATCAACTACTCTTAATCAAATTAAAAGTTTCCCGATCCAAATCTCTATTTGGATCTGGACTCTTTAAGTGGATAAGAGTTATCCTCTTATCCTTATTTGCTGATCCATACCCAGATTCTCCCCCTATTTAATTAATCCAATTAACCCAAATTGAAATGGGCTTTAGGCCCATTAAGCTTTCGGGCTCACTTCATTTTAATGCTGGCTAGCTTGGCTCTCTTTGTATGGTGTGGTACCCTATCATTGATCTCTACATCAGCCTAACCAAATTCATTGCTGAATATAGTGAACCTCTGAGTTAATCAGTATGGGCTCTTAACGGGCCCAACATTTACACTAAATGGTCATTGGGTCCAACCATCTTATGAAGGTCCAAAGACTGTGGGCAAATGTGAGATTAACACATCATGTTTATTATCCCTAAATGGTCTTACACTTAACCTCACAGCCCTTAATGATCAAACATTGCCCGACAAGAGAGGATCTCTCCCTTGGCTGCAAGGTACAGTGCTACACTCTTTACTCACATGGATCCCGGGAATTAAAACCTATTGCAAAAAAAATTTCAACATTTTGAAATCAACTATTGGTAGTTTAGGTTTCCATCAGAGAGAGTGCATTCCCCGATCATTCACTTTGTTCTACAAAGGGGATGTTCCTGTCACTATGATCACCCACTCAGGTGAATTCTCGGACTGTCACAACATACCCAGGTTTTGACCTCCCTCTGAGGATTTCATTGATTGGTATATCAAAGACAACCCAATCCGACACCTAGTGTAGTACAATAATCGAGTCTAGGGGTCAGGTGTAACATTCCACTTTTGCCCATATATCTCCAAGGTCCAGGGCAATACTGGAATTTGGTCTGGTTCAGGGTTTCAAGCAAACCCACACTGCATGTACCTCAGGTCTCACCCTAGCAGCTCAGACAAGCCACCCCAACCAATTTGGCAGCACATCAGTGTCAACATTGACAGGATAAATCTCCGCAGATCTATCCAATGGCTGTGAAGATTCTAAACTAACACGAGTCTTATAAGTGTCCAATTTAATGGTATTACACATAAACACACCAATATAACATGAATCAAATATGTACTTTATTCATTTACAATAAATGTCATAATGTACATCAAACTGATTGAAGCTAAGTGTATACACCGTCTAACACTGAGAACTTAGGTCTGCATGTATTGCCATCGCCGATGAGCATCGAATCCTCTTCATCCTCTTCCTTCTTCCCTCCTCTCTTTCCTTCTTCTTTCTTTTTTTTTTTCTCAGCCAAACCTGGCTTTTCTCAGCCGACATCTTCTTTCTGAGGTTTGCATATTAGGGCAAACCTCATATAAACATTTGCCCTAATATGCAAACCGTTCGACCGGAACGATTGAACTACTGACCCAGAGACCGGTAGGTGGTTTCATTTCCAGTTTTTAAAACCTTGGTCGGCATCAATGGCTTGTTGAGACAATATTGGAAGCGTTTTGATTGGTAATTGATCCCTACCCCGATGTAAGGGATAATTTTGGTCGTTGGAGGCCAACGGTCTATGCTGTTGGGAGCGTTTTTGAAGTAGATACGTTCACCTATTCACGTGGTAACGTGGCATTTTCAAAGGGGATCCAAAAATTGGATCAAACCAAATCATGAGGATCCCAAAATTTTACCAGTCAATTGATAAAGTTCTCAGATGTGAGACTTGAAATTGGATCTGGTCTTGACTCTTTAGACTACTAATTTGCAATTGACACCTTAACTTTCTTATCAAAGAAAAAGAAAGGAAAAGAAAAAAATGGAAAGGAGCCTTTACCAAAGTAATACTTTAAGTTTTAGTCATGAGAATGACTGAAATATGACTGAAATATTTGGAACCAACTTTTCTGTATCATGAAGCAAATGAAGCCTAAGGAATAAAGAGACCCTTTGAATTGATTCAGCTTAGCTGCCATCCTCCACTTTAGCAGATTACTCTGTCGGTGTGTGGTATATGCCATGTTCCTCTGAATAATAGCCATTGAAGTTATAAATGGAAAAGGCTATACATTTTGGCCATGTGGCATAGAGTTATTGGCCTGAAGAAAATAATTTTGACCATGTAAAGGATGACATGGTGTTCCGTGGAACCCTATAACCCACCCTATGAAAGATTCCAAACTTTTTCAAACAACTTGTTCACACAAACCACAAAATAGGCGGTATGTATATAAGACTATTGACCCAAAAGTGAATTTGGGTGTAAATCTAGTTAATGCCCAAAAAATTAAATTAAGATCGATGAAAAGAAAATGGAGTGGAGGTTCCTTCCTTTTCACCGTAAATCTCCCATGCTTAAAATATAAGAAACAAACCAACAACTTACATGAAAACCAACCAACCATTTCTTCATTCTAGAACTATTGGTTCACCCCTTTTCACAGCACACATCAAAACTTTCTCCAAAGGCAAAATATATCAATGTTTTTAAAACTGACCTGGAGGTCAACCCGGTTTTTCCCACTGGGTTGTGGGTCATTGGTTCGATCAGATGGGTTGAACGGTTCAGTCTGATGATGTCATAATTAAAATATTAAAAAATTATATATTATATACCTGTGATGTTGTGTCGCTCACTGTTCGCTGGCTAGCCTGTGATAGTTGATATACAGTTGTCACTCTGAACTTTGATTATGGAGGTTTGATAGTTGATACAGTCACCTCTTGCTGACAAGAAACAAAGATGTGAAGCTTATGATGTTGTGCCGCCCAAACCAGTGTCACCTAAAGCCCCAAACTCAGCAGTCTGGTGTTGCCCAAACAGGGAAGAATAGACAATAGCATCAGTCAAACGTGAGGAATGAGAATGGCATTTAGCTAGGTGTCATCGATGACTGGAGATCATATTATGTCGATCTTCTTTGATCGTCCGTCCTCTTCATGTGTTCATCCTCTCCTATTCTAAATCTTGCGTAAACCCTAGATCTAAAACAGAGAAAGTAATAGAAAATGTAAAAGAGAAGGGGGGCTCGAATTGGGAGTTTTGGGGGATTTTATAATTTTTTAAACCTAAAAAATGTAAAAAGAAAAGGGGGTCAACAGTCGAACCAGCCCCACTTATTGGGTTGCCGGTTCAACCATTTGAGTCGTCTGGTTCACTAACTTATCAACGATTTTTACGAAAATACTGACTTATGAGAACGGGACCCGGAAAGTCAACCAAGTGACGGTTCGACCGTCCGAGAACCACGGGTTAAAAACCTTTAAATATATACTTTCTAAAAGTGGAAGTATAGTTTATCCCTTACCATGTCTCTGAATTGAAGCTTTTGTTCCTCCTAAGCTGTATTCCATGATTGTCCAAAGACAGCACAAAACAACAAAAAGAAAATATTGTTATAGGCATAAAATATTTTTATCCATAGACATAGCAGCCATTTCATTGTTTAATTTAGTGTTCTTCTGGGTGTACATGAAGTAATGTCAAATTTCTTGACTATGTCAAGCCAGCCATGACACATAAATAGCTACTGGGTGTTCTAAATATTCAAAGAAAAGGAAAGTAATGGAAATAGACTAGAAAGGGGTTCCTTGTTTTCCACGTGGCAAATGCTTTTTAGTTTAACCTTGAGAGGTAAACTGCCCATATCTATACTGAGAAAGAAAAAAAAAATGTTTGGTACAAACAAGTAACTAAACCTCAATTAATCCAAAAGAATGCTAGTAAATTATGAGTTTATGAGACTCTTGGATGTCTCATACTAAAACAAGGTTGAGATCCATGCCTGGGCCCCACTAAACCTGTACCGTTCAAGAGTTGTATATCTTGTCTGGGCGATTCACCTTATAAGACAATGAAAAGACAAGCAAGCAAAAATGGATGAAGGGGTGCATGACTTGTAGAACATTGTTTGGGGCCATAATATGACAAATGCCTTCATGTATAGACGATATACGGTAGTCAACAAAATAGGCCCCACCCTGATGATTAATCCGTCAAGAAATCAAGTCGAAAAGAAATGGGGAAGTTGGCATATTTTTAGAAGAATGCTAGGAAAGAACAAGCTTATGCAATACTTGGGGTTTTCGTTTTTATTTATTTATTTTATTTTTTATGGGTGTGGGCCTATAGATGTAATGAAGGTGGACCTATAAAAAACATGTCCAAATTGTCTTATAGTATGTCATTCCATCATGGGTCCTACTAGGGGTGTTAATGGACCGATTTTGGGTTGGACTCCGTCAAAATCAAAATTCATTTGAATGGAATGGGCGGACCAATAAGACATATTGAAGTTGGACGGATTGGACGGGCCAATATGACATATTGGATTGGACCTGATCCGTCTATAATAAATTTATATTGGATTGAGCCAATATTTGGTCCATTGATAGAAGGTTAGAACATAAGTGTTAATGGACCAGGTTTGAGTTGAAACCGGTCTAAATTAACAAGAATTTAAACAGATTGAACAGTCTCTAGATCAATCCAAAATGATCCAAAATATTCATTGGACTGAATTGGACCAGGTCTATTTATAATGAATTCACATTGGACTGGACGGGATTTGACCAAATCCAATCCAATTGACACCCCTAGGTCCTACCATGTTTCTAGGAAGAGAGAAAGCAAAGAGTGGCATAATCTTTACTATCATTTTTCTATTTGGAGAAGACTATTACAGCTACTTGAAAACTTTTAACACAATGTGTGAATCACTTTGGTGAAAATAAATTCAGAGTAGCTGATTATGCTGATACTTTGTCAATGTGCTCTTTCCTAAACAAGGGGAATCAATATTGCCTTAGGAATAAAATATTTTGCTAGTTATAGGACTCGCTGTGGTCCTTCCGGAACCCATATTTGACATTATGCATCATAATGGTGGTTAATAGAAGCAATCATTTTTATCTTTTTTGGTGATAAAAACCATGATTTGATTGATTAAGACCATCAAAATCAATCACCTCAGTACGATGCATTCAAACCACGAAAAGATGCACCTGTCTAATATGTGGTTGTTGAGAGTGCGTAGGAATTGGACAAATGGATCATATTATTTTAGTTGCTCGAGAAAAAGTCATTTTTCCATCTATATTTACATTATATAAAGTAAATAGAGGAGATCGGCTTCAGTGAGTGCACCATCATTCTACGGGCCTTTATATATATAATTTTATAGAGAGATTCTCAAAACAATGCTCACAAAGGCCGCCTTTCGTTACTCACACATATCACACATATGGTCTATTTGTTTTCAAAATAGAAATATAAAAAATGGCAATAAACCGTCTAAGTCTTGAACTCTTGACTCATTTAACTCCCTCTAATAAAACCCACCTTTTGATAAAGTAGGGATTTTAAATTGGATTGGTTGTGTCAAGTCGAAGGGCTCCCATGTTTGCTAACCTAAACCCTAAATAAGTTAAACGCAACACAAAACTAAAATGGGATTGGGTATGTATGAACATGCTTGGGCAAGTTGTTCTCTTTTTGTTAATGTTTTGTGCTTCTTTTAGCTTTTATAGACAAGGTACCCAATTTGAAGCCATACAGAAACTTTACAACTCATTTAACCTTCTAATTAATCATTTAATAAATAACTGGTAGGAGAGGTAAAACCTGCAGCAAACATTCACGAAAGCAGAGATGGCACGCCACTCTGGTTTATTGCTTTACCGGGTATGTGCCTTTTTCTTATTCATCATCCCCATGTAATAAATAGTTGGAAGAAAAGGGGAATCCTCCATTGTCATGGGCCGGGTAGCCCAATGGCCTAGCCCGGTCTGCACCCCGGTTAGGCTTGGTTATGTAATTAGGCCTACGGGCCTGACCTCGGGCCTAATACAGTAAGTTTGACTGTGTTTCGGGTTGAGTTCGGGATTTGTTAAAAAAGACTGTTCCGGTTCAGTATTATATATTTTATAAAATATATATATTTATAATTTAATATATACATTCTTTATTCTTTTCTTTATAATTTCTCTCTCTCTCTCTCTATTAAGCCGCTTTAGTAGTAGTAATAGTATGGGCTAAATTTTGGGCTCGGGCCCAGGTCTGGGCTTCATACTTTTTATGAGTGCCTGGCTTGGGTTCGGGCCTTAGAAAAATCTATTAATACAAAGTGAAAGCCCAACCCGGCCCGGCCCATAAACAAAGTGAAAAAGAAAATTTTATAGTTGAGAGTAATAAGAAACAAGCGTAAAAGAATAAAAGAGATGCGAGATGCTGCTCTCCATCGTCCTCAAATTCGGAGGTGCCACCCACAATGACGATGTGGGATCCAATAATTATAATTACAGAGTCGCTGAAAATGGAGGGGGTGGTTAGAGATCTGATACGAACCAAAAGAAAATTACATGATATATGAATGGCATTTTTATCCTTTTCATATGAATTTAACGATTTTGGACTAATTTGACTTTTTTTTTTGAAAGTTTAGGTATTGCAATGATGCGTTTGAAAATTTGGATATTAAAGTAGAATTTTCCTTTTTCTTATGTGAAATGGGGTAGAGAGATTCTAGTAAATAAGGAGTTGTTCTTTCTTTCTTTCTTTCTTTTTTTTTTCAAAAGACACATAAAACAAGTTTAGCATGAGGTATCTAAGAACTGTATAAACCCATGGTTTACTTGCATTCCATGTATGTTTAAATGATGAATGGGTGGATGGAATTATTGTTGTACCTTACCCATAAAGAAGAAGTTTTGGGTTGATATGTATCATATCAATGTGTCACCAACATACAAAATATGAGGAGTTTTGGGGAATGACCAGTTTCAGGGTGTAGCCAGGCCATATACCAACCCCCTGAACATGTTTGGAAAAAACTATAAAAAATAAAATCATTTAAAAGTCTGATACACCCCATCCAGTGTATTGATACTTTGAACCTCGGGTTGAAGGGGATTTAAATTGATAGTTGGGTACTTGAAGGACTTGGACGCAAGTTACAAAGAAGCAATGAAAAGATTTAAATGGCCAACTACAAACATGAGTGTTGAGAGTTACAAAGAAGCAAGGTAAGGGATGCATAAGGATCATTTAAATTGGGCTCAGTTGTAAATTATATAATGTAATCACTACAAGAAATTAAGTCTTTCCCGGCAGTCTTGAATCGCTGGTATAGATTAGAAGATAGACCCCAAAAAAATGAGGCCTGGGTTTTAAAAGATCGTAGGCGCTTAACAACGCATTGTTCACTGAACAGATCTGGAGATCCCTCTTTTCTTTAGACTATGTTTGGTTTATGAAGGAAAAAAGTGGGGAAAAGAAGGAAATGTAAGAAAACCTATACAAGATTTGTAAAAGTTTCTCCAACTTTCCTTTCCTTTCCCTACTTTTTCCTTCAACCAAACATAGCATTAAACAAGAAGTCTACTGAATTTTGAATTTCGTATACATAATAGACCCATGCACATTGCGATGGAATCCCAAAATTAAGGGATGATCTTCAAGGCCCAGCACCAGTCAAATTAGTTAGTGAATTTCTTGATGTGCAAGGGAGATGGGATATATTCATAGATTAAGATCTCTGTTCAACAAAGAAAGTGTAAACCATATCACCCAGATTTTTGTTGTCTCCTCGCTTTCCATGGAATGCTCTCTCTTATGGAAGGCTTCTCATGATGTGCAAGCAAGCTACAGAGTCTTCACAAAGCATTTACCTTCATCCTCAAGTCAAGATATTAATTAGGACTTCATTTGAAAGGCAGAGACTCCAATGAGATTCCATCTCTTCACGTGTAAGGGTGAATGTGATTCCAAACCTTCATTGTAATGGGTGAATGTGAAGTAATCTTCTCCATCAAACGAGGAGATAAACATCAGTTTAGTTAAGTTTTTCATCTTATCTAGACTAATTTGGGATATGAGAAATGCAAAATATGCACAACCTACAGGTTTTAAACCCAGTTCAGCTAGTAGAAAACAACCACTCTTATATGATTTATCCCATTGAAACTGTGATCAAATCATCTAATGCAACCCTTGATCATATGAGCTTGTGCTTGCTTACAGATTTCTTGTTATACGTTGATGGATCCTTCATGTTAGATACAGGGATGGTTGCAAGCTATGTAATTCTTACAAAAGAATAACTCTATTGTTTGTATAGAACTAGAAAGTCGAAGAATTCAAGCTTCAGGAAGGCTTCAAAGGGAATGGTGGGCTTTGCTCAAGGACTAAAGAAGGCAACCACTCTAAATATCAAATCTCTTTTGTCTTTTCTGACTCAGTAGGCACTGTGGTATACTTAATTAAAACTTTTGAGGATGAATGGTGCATAAGATCTCTGAAGAGAATGCCTTATTGCAGTTATGCTTACTTTTTTTTCGATGTTATTAATTAGTTATGTTAGGAGAATGCCCTAATCATGTTAGTCTTGTGGACATTAAACATTTATGTAAATTTCTGGTTGAGTTTAATCTTGAAAAGTAAGGGAAATTTCAGCCAATTTCAACAAGTATATAAGAAGTTTGTGTAATATGCTCGTTTTTAAATTGACAAGATTATCCCCCTCTCCCTTTAAGGCTATTTTTGATTTGATCGAAACAATGTTCAAAATATCAACAACATGTGATGGGTTGCTACATGTATAGTTTTCTAGGGTCACCAATAGCTATAAATTAAGGCAAGGTGCTAATTGGCTGGTTTGTAAGGTCTCTTGCTGGTTGTAAAGGACACTTGGGATCCATTAAACAATACTAATGGTGATTTCCATCACCAATTTTCATGTATGTGTACACATTACTCCGTATGATAGTGACAACTATGATACATGTAAGTGCCACATCATATAGCCGTTGTATGAATTTGACGTTTCATGCAATGGGAGGGATGCAGATTACGATGCATGCCTGTTTTTCACCGTTTTTTAAAAATTCGCCTGAACCAAACAGTCATGTAGGCCGTGAAAAGTGGAATCACCTACATGGATCCGATGTGGCACTATTTTTCAGAAAAAAACGCGCATGATACCAAACATCCTCTTAATAAACCAAATGTTTTTCACCAAAATTATTTTATATATTATCTATCAATTTTATCATTTTACACAATAAAACTTATAAAAAAACTAGAAAACATTTATATATAATTAACAAAATAATCGATTTGGATGTGAATCAGTTCGGGCTAGTTGGATAAAACCGACCCATTGACACTTGCAGCCAACTGGAGCTTGTTGCCATGTAAGACACCACATGTTTGAGTCATGTAAAAACAGGATTGGACGCCTATTTTGTCCAATTCAATTAATTATTGTGGCATTGGATTGGATGACAAAGGATTGACGTGGACCAAAATTACTCAGCCAAATAGACGGAAATATTAGATTGGATTAGATTGATTTCATCATTCTCGCATGTGAAAGAGGTGGAGTATCTATGCAAGCAAATGGTTTGGTTCCTGCCTTCTGATTCCCCCAATATAGAAACTCATCTTCATTCCCTATTAACTGGATCCTTGCCTTAGTCAGCCCAACCAAATTATTTTATTACATTAGATAGCTGACTTTATTGACCTTATACTTGCTCTCGTTGAGAACAAGCTATTCTGTTTTACCCCAATCCATTTAAATATGCCCTTCGAGTTTAATCCAATCCAGCAATAACTCTAGTTGGTTGGAGGTAAGGTTTAAAATATGGGGTTTCAATCGGTTTAGGGGTGGACGGACCTCAAATCGATCCTTTTGAATCAGATTAAAAAATAAAAAATAAAAAACAATTATGGATATATCTCTACCAACATATCGGATGTATCGATATTTCAAACCTTGATTGAAGGGAGCAAGAATTAATTGAACGCTATGACTGTTCCAACTGGATGCCGAACCCATGATAATGTTTACATTGAGCCCATGAATTTAATTCAACTAATCCAAATTAGGTTAGCTTAGAGCTAGGACATGCATCCGACCACCTTTGCATTTTCAGATTAAAACTTAAAAAGTTAAACCCTAAAGTCTAAAATCTGAACTCCATACCCTTAAATCCTAAAAACCCTAACTCTCTATAAAACAACCCTTAAACCCTAAAACCATCACAAATCTTAAGTCTTAAAACCCTAAAACCTAAATCCCTAAACCCTTAAACCTTAAATTTATTTTTATTGTATAAAATGACTTTGGTACGACGCATGTCCTCCAACCCTGTAATTGGTCCATCTTACAATTTCCTTTGGTTCTCCACCTTTGTCCATACCGATGTTTTTCTTTCATCATTGACCCGGAAAGTTGGACCAGTCTTGCCAACATGACACAGCCCAACATGAAGTTAGTGGACATACCTGGGCTACTCATAAAAACCCAACCCAATCTTAGGCTGGGTAGTAATTTTGGGCCCAAGTGCTTTACTAGTTGTTGTATGGGCCGGGCTAGGCATCTTACTCTGACTCATCAGTCATCACAAACAAAACCCTAAAACCGAAAAGATCTCTGTGTTTAAAGAGGCAAGAGGAAGGAAGGTAGTCTTCCAGTGCTGTCGCGGCGCCGAAACCGAAACCACATCGTAAGGCATTCCTCTTCTTTTTTATCTGCAGATTTACAGATGTTTTGCTAGTTCTTATATCTTTTTGTCAAATTGTTTGATCCGTTTCATCGTTTAGCGATTAGATTTCGATTTTTTGTTTTATCATTTCGGTTTGATCCTGCAATTTCTCTTTTATTTTTAGGGTTCGTTTTATGGAACCCTTTTCTTAGTTAGTGAAATGGGTGGTGTGGATGTTTTGGTCTGACGTGTAGTTTGTTGATCTTGGAAGAACCGGAAGACATGGCGGTACCTCTGTTATCGAAGAAGATTGTGAAGAAGCGTGTCAAGAAGTTCAAGAGGCCGCAGAGCGACCGGAAGATCGCGGTCAAGGTATAGTTCCTTCTGTTAGCTCAACTTAACAAACGACTCTGGATTTTTGTATACCGAAAATGTTTGTGTGTCAGGATGAAGTTGGGTACAGAACTAGTGACGTAGCCTACTAAGTTGTACTGTATAAATTGGGGAATGGGTTTTTAGGATTAGAATCAGAGGCTTAAAACAGTTTTTCGATGTGTTTTCCGGGCTTGTGAGAGGGATTAGTCAAGAAAACTAAGATAGCCTATAAGCCTTTGCAGAATTTATTTATTTATTTTACTTGTTATTTGGTGGCACTACTAATGAATTTGTAATTACGTTATATGCTGAGTCATAGATTGAGGATTTCTTGTGTATGCCCCTCTTGATGCGATTGTCCTTATCCGGTTGATTATTCAAATTGAATAGAGGTTTTTTAAGAACTAAGGAATTTTAAATCTCCTGCAGTAATTTTTTACTGTTTCTTCCTTTGTCACCTTAGCATGATTATATATGGCATCTCAAATGAGTAAGTTGTTATTTCATGGAGGTTATGAAGTTGAACTCCATATTTAGCCAAACCAGGAATGAATTTCATATGTTATAGATTTTGTCAAGTATGTTTAGTATCGATATATGAATAAACTTACTATACCTCTATAATAGGGCTGTGAATGAGCAGAGGCTTGAGTAAAATCTTGCTCATCTGACCTTGGGCTCAGGAAATTTAGGATGGACCCATGCTCAGTTGGGGTTGTAAGAAATCTAGGATGATGACTACTGAGGTACATGTTCAGTGTGTGAGGTCACAAATGATTGTATCTCAGCTTATTGATGTCTCTAATTTGTATTATGTAATGTTTTAGTTGTCAATTGTGTTATTTCACTTTATTTTAGTCAGTCATGCATTATATTGTGTTTTCCTTTAATTTGTAAACCTCCATTTTCAAGAGGAGGAATTTATTTTATATAAAATGAATAGGAGAAGGATACCAAGGGGGAAGGAGGGGGTCTCTCAACACCCAAAAGGAGAAAAATCATAGAAAAAGACAAGGCTCTTATTTTATGATATTCCTTTACATTTTCTTCATGTAGATGGCCTTTTCTTTCAAATATACAAAGAGGGTAATCGAGCAACAAGTACACCATTTCATATCGTTGTGGGAAACTGGGAATGAAAGAAACACTATGTTTAAAATCATTTACATTCTCAAAACTTGCTCAAATTACAATTGACAATCGAGCAACAAGCACATGCCAATATTGATAAAATAAGACAATTTGAGGCTAACAGTTGCAGTGCAAAAAATGTTGTTCTTTAATACCTCAAACTTGAAGGTCTCACCAATGAATGTGCTTCTGCATATTGGTGCACCTATCATGTACCTACCTATTTCCACTGTGACAGTCTTCAGCCAAATTTTTGAAAAGTTATGCTTTGATCGTTACCTTTATGCTAAAAGACATGGCATATGGTGTATGTGGTACTTACTGGAGTGTTGAGGCCTTTCACTGGCTTTGGTGTTTGACCACTGATAATGGGTTTCTGAGATTTGCTGCATTAATGGTTAAACTAGCAGCTGACATCTTTGTTTAATATCTTTTAAGTCCTACATTTTATATTGTGGTTTATAATCTCAGCATGAGGTACAACGATCTTTGTGTCCTATTGCGTCACTGTTTGGTTGATAATTCATGGTTGGGTTTAATGTGTGCCCATGACAGCCAAACTGGCGTAGGCCCAAGGGTATTGACTCTCGTGTCAGAAGAAAGTTCAAGGGATGCACCTTGATGCCCAATATCGGTTATGGCTCAGACAAGAAGACTCGCCATTATCTTCCAAATGGCTTCAAGAAATTTGTGGTTCACAATGTGAAGGAGCTTGAACTTTTGATGATGCATAATAGGTAATAAGCTGTCTGAACTCGCTTTGCTTTTTGCTATTATATTTAAACAATGGAGATCACAATATTTCCACTCAATTCTTATACTTCTCTTTTGATGTTTGTACACAGGACCTACTGTGCTGAAATTGCACACAATGTGTCTACAAAGAAAAGAAAAGAGATTGTTGAAAGAGCTGCTCAGCTTGATGTTGTTGTCACAAACAGATTGGCCAGGTTGCGCAGCCAGGAGGATGAATGAGCTAGAGTCATCGAGTATCCCAAGTTCACCCCTGTAGTACACTAGGTTGAAAGTTTCCAAAGAGAAGGTTTTCCTTTTATTTTTTCGGATTTTTTGTTCATGTTTTACTTCAAATTTTGCTTTTTAATCATCCTTAAAGCTATAGCTTCCATTGCTTGCTGGAGTTTGCTCCTTTCCCAGGTCAATTTGTTGTTATTTTCAGTGTTGATTAATGGCCTATTGTCAACTTTTTGAATCGGTTGATCATAGACTTGTATTTTCAGTACCAGTGGCAATGCTATTAATCAAAATGACGGAGTACCAAGTAGAATATGGTGCAGGATGTAGGAGAACTACAAGTAATTGATTGGAGATACTTGTTGCCGGATTTACCCAGCCACAAGGAAAAGCTATCCATTAGGGATTTTTTTTTTGAAATGGTGCACATTCCATTTTCTTGATAGAGGTTCATAGCAAACAAGTTCTTCCAAACTACAGACAAAACCCATTGGATGAATGCAGCTTTCCCGTATTTTGAGGATGTTTGGTACGATTGCTGTTTCTGTTCCTACTCTACCTCAAACGATTGGAGTGATAAATAAAAGGGTCAAGTACACTGCAACCAAATGTAGAATTCTGAATGACAGCCCCCCCATAGTCTACTAATAGCCCCTCTTATAAACTGCATACTGTCCGTGAATTTGGATCAATTTACAAGCCCCGTCATTCTACCCCAAGGATACGTTTGTTTGGGGTGGAAAATGGAACCGGGGTAAACTTTACACCTCGGATCGGTTTTACATTCGTTCGGAAAAAGTAATTTCACACCATAAATCAGTGTAAAAATTCTTTTTGAATTTTTTTACACCGATAATTGATGTAATATATACATCGAAATTATCGATGTAAACGTCTCTTTCTTCCTTACTGTCTCTCTTCCTCTCGCTCTCTTCTTTTTCCCTCCTTTTTCTTCCTCCCTGAGCGGCAGATCTGAATCCACCTCCTCTTTCATTCTCTCTTTGTCTCACAATGTAATATATACATCGAAATTATCGATGTAAACATCTCTTTCTTCCTTTCTGTCTCTCTCTTCCTCTTGCTCTCTTCATCTCTCTTCTTCTTCCTCCCTGCAGCGGCAAATCTGAACCCACCTCTTTCATTCTCTCTCTTTCTCTCATCTCTTCCTTTTTCTCTCACTGTTTCACCGATAATTGATGTAATATATACATAGTCGTTCTCACGATTCTGCTTTCTCTCAAGATCTAAACCCTCAAGACAAATGGTTTCGCTGATCATGTCACGTTTTAGGGAAGCCCGAACCGATGGACTTAGTGAAGCTTTTAGTGTTTTCCACCTTGTATGTACTCCAACTGAAGAGATGAAGAAACTTGTTTCGGAGAGCTACGATTTTGTCGAATTGATTTCTCTCTCTCTCTCTCTCTTCTCCTTCTTCGCCCCTTTTTCTTTCTCTGTTCCATCACCACCGTTGCAAGGTTACAATGGAGGATCTGAACCCACGTCCAACCTTTCTCTCACCATTTTCTCTCTTTCGTTCTTTCTCTTTCTCCTTCCTCCGTTTTTTTCTTCTTCTTCCCCTATTTCCCTCCTCTGTAGATCATCTTCTCCTCCTCTGCACAATCTCACCGAATTTAAACCTTGACAACCAAACATGGTCGGTGTAGATCGTCTTCTCCTTCCCCAAACTTTAGAACATCCATTCCAGGTTCTTCCGTGTTGCCATGCTCGCACTGAATTTTAGAACAGAGCAGAGTGTCAGACTAGAGCAGAGTTTCACTTTTATATCGGAACAACCAAACAACATGAGAGAAAATTTCCAAAATACCCGGGTTCAATTTTCCATCGATCACTAAACTGGAATCAAATTTTCCATCGGTGTAAATTTAAACTTACACTTAAAACAAATAAGTTAGAATGGTTGGGCTTCAGGGCCTTAGAGCAATACAAAGAGCCTCTAACACGTGCATTTTTTAGATATGCCTGTTTCAATCATATACATGCGTAGAAACTGTTGTATGCCAATATGTTTAGTTAGTATCAGTAATCGTGCCAATCACACCCTTGTTGCTTGATTTTTTCACGAGCCAAAAAAGCTAGATTCATGGGAAAGCTTCTTATCTGAATTAACTAGAAAATCATAGTTTAAAATTTTAAAAGATGGATCATGTCATAATCATATTTTTAGCATAAAAATATATGTTTGGGTTGATACAAAATAAGAGAGAAACAGAAAATTTTCGTTATTTATTAATTACTTTCTGTTATACCATACAAGACAATAAGAGTATAAGATTAAGCTGAATCAAATGACTTTTTGTATCTCTTGTCAAAAATCACAGCAATAAGATTTTGTAACAAGGTTTCGGACAGTCGGATTGTTCATTTGTTCGGTTTCAAAATTGGTTAGGTACCGGTTATATGTGTTACCCTCAAACCATTATTTTTCCCTGAACGCTTTAACTTCGAGGTATACCCACCACTGATAAAATACATGGATCCCATACTGAGAGGTTGAATAATTTTGGGGCCTTGCATTTTATGATGACTGATTTGCAGTGCTATAATTGGTTTTGCAGCCTGCTTGTTATAATTGGTTTTACAGCCTGCTCAACTACTATTGCATTCTGCTAAGTACAGTATCGTCTTAGTGCATCTCTCAGCTTGCGCCTATCTTGCTACAGGATCGTCGGAGGTTTTCAGTAAGCAATGGTCATCACAGCGTCACTTAGGGTTTCGTTTCCGTGTATTCCTACTGTTAAACCCCGACAGAATTTCACAACTGAGAGGTCGATTCTAATGGACAATGGACGCATGGCTCTTGGGTCCTCACAAATCATTCGAGCACAGCAGGTGCGCGACGCCCTTTCAAATTCCACCCAAGTCAGCTGGGCTTCGTTCCTTTTTGATTTATGGTCACGGTTTCAGTTGATAAGCCTTGAATTAAAACCGTTGATTCTTATTCGAACTTAAATTTATTTTTTTGGAGTATTATTTGATTTTTGAGGTGCTTGGATTGGCTTTTTATAAGTTATTTAGATGTTTTATTGAATGATGAAAGAAAAAAAGATCTTTTGGATTAAGCTCTGATGACAACTACGAAGTTCTTACTTATAGAGCTCTAATCACCGTTGCAGATATTGTTCTCTGTGTAACTATAGAATGTTCCCAACTACATGGGTCGGCTACATGAATCCTGTTTCACCATTCCGTTAACTTTAATGCCATATCCATTGTTAAATTATGAGTATTACTTTTATCAATTTATTTCTGGGTCATATTAATTATTGGAATTTGGAAATGCGTAGAGCCGCCTCTCCGTGCTGTACAAAATCAAGGTGATTTGTTTGGAGATGCTCAATGATATAAACTACTTAATCCAACTAACCAAATGGTTTAAAATTTCATTTGGCTAAAGTTATATTGATGCCTATCTTTTAAGCAGTTATATTGTTTTCCTCCCTACACCTATTTCTGCCCTGAAAACGGGTCCTGCAGCTGATTCATACTGTCCAGCCTTCTAATGGGGTGTCCAGTTGATAATATCTATCCATTTTTTAATTATATAACCCATATGATGCCTACACAAGAAGGCTTATTTTGAAAATGTGGCTATTTCTTTTGAGCTGGTTTGTTCCCTTAGATAAAGGGCTGGGGAAGGAATTTGGAGAATCCTTTTGACCTGCAAACTAACTTACCATGTTAAAGATTTTTAAGTCATTTAGGGAAGGTCAGTATACAACCTGGCTAATGTATGTATATATGAATGCATATGTATATAATAACTTCACCAAGGCCTAGAACTTAGCCCTTATTTGTTTGCACTAGTCATGGACAAATTGGCTTAACATATTCAGGAGGAGGTCCCATGGTGCATGTTATTTACTGATGGCATGGCTTCAAAAAAAAAATACTGATGGCATAGTATTAATTGATGAAACTAAAGAAGCATTAAATGTGATATTAGATTTATAGATAAGTACCTTAGAAACAAGAGGTTTAAAATAAGTAGGATTAAAACAGAATTCATGCAATGTAAATTTAATAATAGTGGGAGCGAAAGTTAGGGTATAGTTAGGATTGGAGACTGAGAGATATTTCAATATGAGCTCTTCCATTACTTTGGTTTTACAATCCACAACAAAGGAGAGATTGAGGAGGATGTAGCCAACTAGCCTGTAGAATTAAAGCAAGATGGGAAAAATGGAGGGTGCATTTGGAGTCTTATGTGATGGGAGAATACCACTTAGGCTAAAAGGAAAATTTTATAAAATGGTTATGACGTCAGCAATGTTCTATGGAGCAGAGTGTTGGATGGTCAAGAAACATCCCCAAAAAAATGTGTAGCAGAAATATAATTGACGAGATGGATGAGTGGGAAAGCTGGAAAGTATAGGATTAGAGTAAGATGGTCTGGGCACATGTAGAGAAGAACATCTACAATACCAGTAAGAAATGATTTGTTATAAATTGAAGGGGCCAAAAGAGCTAGGGGCAGACCAAGAAGGATATGGGTTTAGGTAGTGATTTAAGAATCCATAATTTAACAATGGATATGACACTGAATATTATTAAATTTTCTTATTCTTTTAATATTTATTCCTTGATATTCTTAAGAAAACTAATGAGTTTTATTATTTATTTGAAAGAAATAGAAAGCAGTACAACTCCTTGCCTCCTTACCCTTTCCAAGGAGAAGGAAAGGTGATCACTGTCCTAGAACTGACCAGATAATGCCCTAAAACAGTATCATATGATGTTACTCCAAGTTAAGAAGATCCAAGTAGATATGTTGTTTATTAATATTTACTCCTTTTCTCACTAGGCTATCTGCCAATGTATTATCTGTTCTTGGTATCCAAGCAAGTGGTTTAAGCTGGTTGTCAAGATTTTCCTTCTCTCCTAGGAGATTCTTTGAGTCCATGGACATTTGAATTGAACTTGTATAATCCTGTTTGAGAGGCCCCTTCTGTCCAAAACTGAGTTATATCCTATATTCCTACCTTCAGACCATGTACTCAAGCTCTTTCTTCCCTAGTCAAGCCCCCATGTCCTTTTGACCCTGAAAACATCATGTAAATTTCACCAATTCCATGTCTAAATGCCCCACAATACCTAATGGCCCTGAAGTGCCTAAGGAACAGCCATTAAAATTCAATTTGGATATTCTTGAAGTGTAGGCTTCCATTTGTTTAATGCTGGGATGCATCAAGCTGTTCTTTAGTGAACACTCTGTTCCAGTGAGGTCAAAGCTAGAGTTGTGAAAGTTCTTGGTTTCTGTTTTTGATAATGTTTAAGACAAGAATAAAACCTTGTATACATGATTTTCAAAAAGACACTGCTGAAAAATTTCAAAATATGTTAAAATTCAGATTAAGTAAGAAAACTGATAATTTTCTACAGGCAGGAATTGCAGACAAATATACCATAAAGTTAATGGTGCTTGTTTGAACCCATTCGATTTATTATAGAAATTAGAAAAGGAATTCCTCGTAAATGGAAAGAAAATAATACCTTGATTGTAATAATGAGTTAGTAGACAAGGCCACTTATGCCCTTTGAAAAGAAAACATTTCTAACTCTTAATTAGAGATAATCCTTCTTTATAAGAAATGCATTTTACCCGAATCAGTAACCAAAATTAATTCTTGATAAATCATTTAAGTGGTTCTAAAATTATATTATATTTCATTTGTGTTGGTAGTCAGCGTCAAAGGATGGAAATTCTACACTTCCTCCAATGGTTGATTCCAAAGCTAATGCACTTGAGATCAAGGAATGGGAAGCAGGAAGACTTCTAGATGAAATAGCTTCTAGTCAGGGTATCAGAATTAGGAGACGGCCACCCACTGGACCCCCTATGCATTATGTGGGCCCCTTTGAGTTCCGGTTGCAGAATGAGGGCAATACTCCTCGTAACATTCTAGAGGAAATAATATGGAACAAGGACATTGAAGTATCAGAAGTATGTTTATGCTCCGTTTCATACTCTTTTTCTTTTTCCATTATAATGTGATGGATTCACCCCTTATATTCCTTCATTTTTTTTTTTTAAATTTCCAGTTAAAAGAAAGAAAGCCATTGTCTGTTCTGAAGAAATCTCTTGAGAATGCTCCGCCTGTTAGAGATTTTGTCGGTGCATTGAAGGCATCTCATATGCGAACTAATTTACCAGCTCTAATAGCTGAAGTAAAGAAGGCTTCTCCAAGCAGAGGCATATTGAGAGAGGATTTTGATCCGGTAAATTTTCTATTTGTGTACGTATCTCTACAGTGTTGCATGGGCTTTCCTAAATGGTTGAAGTGTCTGTGTTGGACACAAATTGGATTCTGACACTTCTTAGATTCTTATGGACATGCCCACAAGTTTGTGTTTTTCTGTCTTGCCAAAGTCAGATTCCCAGACAATTTTTCTGTCTTGCAGTTGCACCAAATTTGTGCTGATTTGTGTTTCTACCTGATTATTTGGCAATCATTTGTCTCTGAATTCATGATCTGAAACAGATTCAAATAGCTGAAGCTTATGAGAAAGGAGGAGCTGCATGTCTTAGTGTTTTGACAGATGAGAAGTACTTTCAGGTAGATTTGACTAATTGACATTTATGGGGTGGAGAGATGTAGTTTTTTTCTACTAACATCAATTGAAGAAAGGTTTTTTCGACTAATTGGCTCTTTCTTTTGTTTTTCTTTTCTTCACTAATGAAGGGAAGCTTTGAAAATTTAGAGGCAATACGGAATGCTGGAGTAAAGGTCTGCCCTGATAGATATGTCTTCTAATCTTTCTTATCAACACATATTATCTTTTAAATACAACCTTCTCACTTCGAAAAGTTATGTAGTGTCCTCTTCTCTGCAAAGAATTCATCATTGATGCCTGGCAAATTTATTATGCTCGGACAAAAGGGGCAGATGCAGTTCTTTTGATTGCTGCTGTATTGCCTGATCTTGACATAAGCTACATGACTAAGATATGCAAAATACTTGGCTTGGCTGCATTGGTGGAGGTCTGTTGATTGTTTTCCTGCCACATACTTTATTATTTTAGTAATTGCATTGTTTTCTTCACATTTCTTCTTTTTATACGTACCATTTCTCCAGAAAAAAGGAAAGAAAGATTCAATATTCTGTTTATTTAACATGGTTAGTGTGTAACTAATATCAAGTTTTAGTGAATTGAGGCCAAACTGACAGCAGCTACTCTTTGGTCCAAATAGACTGATTTTTTTTGTTCCTTGTAATGCTTCTAAGTAATTATTTGCAAGTTTTTATTGAAAAAAGGAAAGTTGACAGACAATCTATTTAACTTTTCTGAAGAGATACAACATCATCATATTTGGTTTATTTATCTTCATTTGGGCCTATTTCTGTCATTTTCTATTTGCATTCCTTTTATGAAAGAAAAAGGTATTGCTCTTGCAGTGATTAATTGAATGCTATTGTTTGCATGGTTTTCTTTGTATTTTCTTTTTTTGTTTTACCCTCTTAAGGCGCACAATGAAAGGGAAATGGATCGTGTTTTAGGAATTGATGGAGTGGAACTCATTGGCATCAACAACCGTGACCTTGGTAATCTCTCTCTCTCCCCCCTCCCTCTTTATCAATGGCTAGCTTTATGAAGTGGTTAAATCTTGGGTGTGGGAACACAGGATCTGTAGATAGGTCTGGGGCTCCTATAACTTGCCAAGTCTCCCTTGTTTTGAGCATTGAACCCACCGTCAGATTGGTCCTCCCTAGTAAATCAGCTACACCAAAAAATAGTATGCATAAAAGGTGTTATAATAATCTGATTCTACTGCATTTAATTGGATGAAGAAAAATTCCTTTTAAAGTTAAAAAGATGGCCTACAGATAATGCCCAAAATTTGTCTAAGAATCATCTTATTATGTTAGTTCTTGGTATTTCCAATCTTTCATTTAGGACCTATTCAGTGGTGGTCATGATTCTTAAAATATGAGACCGATGAGAAGTGATGAGGCCCAATCCTTGTGGAATTCCACTTACCCAAACCTTGTCCTTGACTCTATGGTTTTTATTTTTCCAATCCAAACTTTTTCTTTAACAATGACATCATCATCATCATCATCATCATCATCATCCACGCCTTATCTCAACTATATGGGATCGGCTACATGAATCCTATTTCGCCAATCCATTCTATTTAAAGCCTTATCCATTATTAAATTATTAATGCTTAAATCATTTTTTACTACTTCTACCCATATCCTTTTTGGTCTACCCCTAGCTCTTCTAGCCCCTTCCACTTGTAAAAAATCACTTCTTCTAATTGGAGTTGTTGGTGGTCTTCTATGCACATGATCAAACTATCTTAGTCTACTCTCCCTCATTTTGTCACCTATTGGAGCTAATCCTAGGTTTCTATGGATGGTTTCATTCTTGATCCTATCCTTCCTAGTTTTTCCGCTTATCCACCTTAGCATTCGCATTTTTGCCACACTCATTTTTTGAACATGTTGTTTCTTGATTGCCTAAAACTCTCTTCCATACAACATAGTTGGCCTTACAACTTTTAAGAGGTATTCTCTTATCACACAAAAGTCTAGATGCATCCCTTCATTTTTCCCAACCTACTCTAATTCTTTGGGTGACATCCTCTCTATCTCTCCCTTGTTATGAACTATTGAACCAAGGAATCGGAAATGGTCACATTGAGTAATATCTTGGTCCCTAATCCTAAGTGTCTCCTGATTTACACTCCTATTATTACTAAATTCACATGTCATATACTCTATTTTAGTCCTATTTATTTTAAAATCTCTTGTTTTTAGGGAATTTGTCCATAGGTTTAATTTTGCATTTAATCCTTCATTAGTTTCATCAATTAAAACAATGCCATCTAGAAACAACATGCACCACGTAACTTCTTCCTGAATGTGTTTAGTCAATTCATCTATGATCAGTGCAAATAGATAAGTGCTAAGTGTTAAACCTTGGTGAAGACTAGGGGTTGCCACAAGCCGAGCTTCTCACAAGCTATTCGAGCTCAGCTCGTGAAAAGCTTGGTTTGGCTCGGTTTAAACTGAGCTTCGAGCCGAGCATGAGCTTGATATATAGGCTCGTTTGCTAATTGAGCCTAGTGTAATAAATAAATAATTTTTTATTACATACATATACAAAAACATATACATATATAAATATATATATATAATAAATAATTTTATTATATATAATAGTGTTTTTACTTTTATGTATAATAGTAAATATTTTTTATAATTCTTATTTTTTGTATGTAAAATAAAACATTTTCATATGTATGTTTTTCGTTTTTTATATGTATTATAATAAATAATTTTTGTAATTCTTAATTTTTTGTACGTAAAATAAAACATATTTTTATATGTATAATTTTTATTTTTTAGAAAAAAACTTGGCTTGTAGTCGAGCTCAAACTTGCGAGCTTTGAATCGAGCCGAGCTCGAGTCTCTAGATCGAATTGAGCTCGAGCTCAAGCTCTAGCCTAATTCAATTTCAGCGAGCCGAACTTGAATAGCCAAGTATTTGGCTCGACTCGACTTGAATCCACCCCTAGTGAAGACGCATCTTAATTGTAAAATTTGCAGTATCTCCTGTTGGTGTTCTAACATTGGTTGTTACCCCTTCATACATATCCTTAATTAGGTCTATATACCTATTTTGAAACCCTTTCTTTTCCAAGACCCACCATATTATCTCTCTAGGAACTCTATCATAAGTCTTTCTAGATTAATGTACACCATATGAAGATCTTTTTTCTTCTTTGAACGTTTCTATTAATTGTCTCAAAATTTATATAACTTCCATGGTTGTTCTCCTTGGCATAAAGCCAAACTATTCCCTAATACACTTGTTTCAAGTTGTAATCTTTGTTCAATTATTCTCTCCCAAAGTTTCATAGTGTGGTTCATGAGAATTATTATATCTTTGTATATCACCTTTGTTCTTAAATATAGGCACCATTGTTATTTCTCTAATCATCATATATCTTTTCTTTTACTGTTTTATTATATAGCTTAGCGATGGCAACCCTACCTCTCCCATCCCTTTTAACATTTCTATTAGACCTTATTAAGTGCCTCTTTTACTTCAGAATGTCTAACTATATGAAGGTATGCATTATTTTTAACACTATTAGTATTGCTAGCTTTTCCTCTGTAGTCGTATGAGACTATTGATAGCCCAAGCTGTGGTGTATAATCAACAGAAAATTAAGAGGATGAGAGGAGAGAATGAGAGGAGAGAGAAAAGAAAAGAAGAAGATTTCGAAGGAAGGATTTTAGAAAAGAAGAGGATGCTTAATTTGCCGCCCCCCTCTTTCTATTTATATCAATTCTGAAGTAAGGATAAGACTGCTTACATGGCAAAATTAAAATCTTAATAAAAAACAACAATTAAAGTCCTAATAAAAGACTAACAACTAATTGTGGACTGACACTTAAATAACTAGTAGTTGTATACGAGTACAATAGAAAGAGGTGGGGACCACATAGTAGTTGTATACGAGTACAATAGAAAGAGGTGGGGACCACATCAGTGGTTTCTACGCTCCCCCTCAAGTTGGGAATAAATGTTTGTCATTCCCAACTTGTAGAGATCTGCTTCTAACTTCTTCTTTGAAACTGCCTTGGTGAGAAGATCAACAAGCTACATGTTGGAGATAATATATGGAAGACAAACTTCTTGAGATGCAACCCTTTCCTTAATAAAATGTCGATCGACTTCAATATGCTTGGTTCTGTCATGATGTACCGGGTTATGAGCTATAGTAATAGTAGCCTGATTATCACGGTACAACATTAGAGGTTTCTCATAGGTAATACCCAATTCATCAAACAGTGATTTCAACCATAGTATTTCAGCCACACCATTTGCCATGGACCGATATTCAGCTTCAGCACTAGAACAAAAAACAACATTTTGTCTCTTATTCCTCCAAGAAACAATGTTACCTCCTACAAAGGCACAATATCCAGAGGTAGACATTCTATCATCAACACAACCGGCCCAATCTACATCCGTGTAAACTTCTATCTTCATGTGATTATTATCCTTAAATGGTACACCTCTGCCTGGACACCTCTTTAAATATGCCAATATCCTCTCAACAGTAAGTAGGTGGGTAGTTCTAGGAGAGTGCATATATTGACTAGCAACACTGACTGCATAGCTGATGTTTGGTGTAAGACAAAGATATAGTAGTTTACCAACTAATCTTTGGAACATTGCTTTATTTTCAAGAGGCTCTCCACCTTCTGCACTAATCTTGTGATTCTGTTCAATAGGTGTATCAGCTGGCTTAGCACCCAACTTTCTTGTTTCTTCTAACAAATCAAGGACATACTTCCTTTGAGAAACAAAGATTCCATGCTTGGACCGAGCTACCTCAATACCCAAGAAATATCGTAGCTCTCCCAAGTCCTTTACCTCAAATTCTTGATGGAGAAGTTTCTTAAGAGACTCAATTATTTCGCTGTTATCATTCCCTGTTACTACAATGTCATCCACATATACAACAAGTAGAGTCAAGGAAGTATCAACTTTCTTAATAAACAAAGTGTGATCTGATTGAACCTACACATAGCCAAACTTTTCAAGGGCTTGTCTAAATCTATCAAACCAAGCTTTGGGGGACTGTTTTAGTCCATACAAAGCTTTATTCAACCGACAAACCTTCTTATCTGTCTCTGTACTATAAAAACCAGGAGGTAACTACATGTACACTTCTTCTTGCAAGTCTCCATTGAGGAAGGCATTTTTAACATCCATTTGGAACAAGGGCCAAGAGTAACTGGCTACAAGAGATAATAACACTCTGATAGTGGTATTTTTTGCTATTGGTGCAAAAATCTCCAAGTAATCTATAGCATAAGTCTAAGTAAATCCTTTTGCAACTAACCGGGCCTTATACCTTTCAATGGAACCATTAGCATTATGTTTCACAGTAAACACCCATCTACATCCAACTGTTTCTTCCCTTTGGGTTGATCAACTAGCTCCCAAGTATTGTTTCTCAGAAGGGCATCCATTTCTACCTTCATTGCATCTTTCCACTCAGGAATGGTCAGGGCTTCCTGTATTGTTATGGGAATGGGAATATCAACAACTGATGTAAGAAAAGACTTATAAGAGGGAGACAGGTGATCATAAGACAAGAATTGTGAGATACAATGGGTTGTGGATGAGGTGCAATGGCGTTTGCCTTTACGGATTGCAATGGGAAGGTCAAGGTCATTCAATGGAAGTGAGGGCTCAGAAGATGGAGAAAGCTCAACAGCAGAAGTCTCATCTGTAATGGGAGCTGGAAGAGATGTAGTGCCTGGATCTAGATCTTCAGAAGGAATTGGGGTTGGCCTGGACTGTTGATGACCGAAATCAACCTACCTCCATCGTTTGTGATAAACTCTCAAATCCCGACATTTTTGACAACCCTCCCCATTACACCCCTCTCCACTCAATGGAATAGGTAAAGGGACTTTTGATGTGTTAACCCCAATCGTACTACTCTCCCCCTAAGAAGAAACCCTAGAGTAATAAGGTACATCCTCAAAGAAAGTAACAATCATGGATACAAATTTCTTTCTTGAAGCAGGTTCGTAGTAGCAATATCCCTTTTGAGTTTGTGCATAACCAAGGAAAATACATGTTGAGGCTTTAGGGTCAAATTTGGAATAGTGAGGGCCAAGAATTTGCACGAAGCAGGTACAACTCTTTATCAGGATATAAAAGAGTGAATGGAGGTTTCATGTTAAGAACCCGTGAAGGAATTCGGTTGATGAGATACACAGCTGTGAGGATGGCATCTCCCCAGAAATGTATTGGCACATTGGAGTTGAATATGATACTTCTAGCTACTTCCAATATGTGCCTATTCTTTCTCTCAGCCACCCTATTCTACTGAGGGGTATGAGGGTAGGTACTCTGATGGATAATTCCATGGTCAAGAAAATAAGAGGCTAGTGATGTTTTAAAGTATTATCTCGCATTATCGGATCTGAAAATTTTGATTTTTACCCCAAACTGGGTTAAAATCATCTGATGAAAGGTCTGGGTTAGGGTAGGGACCTCATCTTGAGAACGCATCAAAGAAAACTGGGTGTAGTCATCAACAAACAACAAGAAGTATCTGTACCCCCCCATAGCAGTGATGTGATATGGTCCCCAAACATCGGTATGCACAATGTCAAAAGGAACACTACTTCTCTTATTACTTAATGAATAAGTTGTTCTACAATGCTTTGCAAGCTTGCAACTTTCACACTTTAAATTGGACATCTGGGTAGATTCAAATAAACCAGGAAACAAGCTTTTCAAAGACCTAAAGGATAAATGACCCAACCGGTTATGCCAAAGCATGACTTGACCAATAGACTGAGAAACAGAAGATCCTCTAACTTCACTACCGTTCCATTGTGAACTTCCTCCAAGCAGATAGATTCCATTTGTCTCACGACCAGTCCCAATCACCTTCCTTGTCTCCAAGTCTTGAAAAACACATCGATCAGGAAGAAAGGTTACTGAGCAATTCTGGTTTTTAGTAATGCTACTAATTGAAAGTAAATTGGTGCTAAGTTTAGGAACATGCAGAATAGAAGACAGGGAAATGGCACTAGACAACTTGGTGTCTCCCTTGCTAGAAATGGGAACAAGTGATCCATCAGCAATAGACACCTTGTCTTTACCAGAGGATAAGTGATAGGTAGTAAATAGTGAAGGCAAACCAGCCATATGATCAGATGCACCTGAGTCTATTACCCAACAATGTTCAGTGTTACCTGGAACTGAATCATGATAAGCTGAGGCCTGTGTACCAGAATGAGCAAATGCTGAAGTGGGAGGAGCCGATGTTGTAACTGGCTGAGATGATGATGCTGAATTACCAACCTCCTTTTCCAACTGAGTCAAGGCAGCTCGGGCAGCAGCTAGAGTGTCTAGTGGTGCTGCTTTTGTGCCTGATGAGGTTGCACAATCAGTAGTAATAACTGTATTAGCATTCCCCTTTTTGTTCTTGAGTTTTGCGGGAACTAGATGAGGATGTAGCTTCCAACAGGTTTCTTTGGTATGCTTAGGTTTCTTGCAATGTTCACATATTAGGTCCTTCTTGTCTTCCTTCTTCATATCTCTCTCCTTATCCCCCCCAAGCTTGGGTTTAGTTGCTGCTAAGGCTGATTCAAGTGGCGAATGCTGTAACATAACTTTCCTTCTACTTTCTTCAATGTGCACTAGAGAGTAAGCTTGTGATAGAGTCACACTGTCTCTTGTTAGAAGTTGTCTCAGAATGTCATACTCAGAATTCAGACCAGCTAGAAACTCAAATGCCCTATTGGTTTCAACCTGCTTTCTGTAGGTTTGTGCATCCTTCTGGCTTTCCCACTCAATTGTTTCTAAGTGATCAATCTCATGCCACAAGGATTTCAAGGTGGAAAAATAAACCGAGACTGGCTTCTCTCCTTGCTTAAGGTTACTCACCTTACATTTTAACTCATAGGCCCTAGCAACATTGAGGGGTTGGGAGTAGGTTTCTTTCATGATATCCCAAATTTCTTTAGCTGTTTTTGCTCATAAATAATTTTGGCTGATATGTGGTTGCATGGAGTTACACAACCATGTCATAACCAAATAGTTCTTCTGAACCCATTTGGTATATATTTGGTCCTCCTTGGCTGGTTCCTTGACATTAACTTAGCTTTCCTCTACCCTCAATAGCCATCATGGCTGATTGGGCCCATTCTAGGTAGTTTGACCTATCAAATTTTACAGTGGTAATCTGAAAACTGTTCTCAGGTATGCTACCAGCACCACCAGCCCCTAAATAGTGTTCCCCTTGGCTCTTAAACTCTATTCTTTGTCAAGAAAAGATTAACAAATGCCTTTTGTATCACTAAGACTGGATAATTACACCCAGAATTTGCTATCAACCAAACCTACTTTATCCTTCTAGGTTGGCAATCCACCCAAAAAAGATAACCTTCCAAGTACAACTTTGAGTGCAGGGCTGAGAGTGCAAGGCTGAAACTTACTGCAGCCCTAGAATTGGCGATAGTCAAGAAACTAGAATCTTGAACCTAGAACCAGTCAAAGGTCAAGAAACAAGCCAAGAACACAACCAGCTCAGCCACACCTCTTAAAGTAACCAAAAAACTATTCTTTTAATGTATGAAGAACAGTTCAGGAGGAAAAAACTTTTAGTCGAACCTTTGAATATCCAGAAAAGGTAATCCTTTTAATAGAAAAGATTGACTTACTTCAGCAAAACTCTGGCCGCAACCTTCAAAGATAAGTCTGAACCCTAATCTTGAGGTTTTTCCTTCTGACTTTCTGGCCGCAACCTTCAAAAACAAGTCTGAACCTAATCTTGAGGGTTCTTCCTTCTGACTCTTCCTGATTGCTGGTCATCCTCTGATGCTTCACCAACAATCTCCAAGACTCATCCGGTGATCCCTTTTGTTGGAAATTTTCCAACCCTAGGAAATTCTTATGCAGCCGGCCATGTCAGACTATCATAAGATTTCCTAGGTTGGCTCTGATACCATGTAGTCGTATGAGACTACTGACAGCCCAGGCTATGGTGTATAATCAACAAGAAATTAAGAGGATGAGAGGAGAGTGAGAAGAGAAGGAAAAGAAGAGAAGAAGATTTCGAAGGAAGGATTTCAGAAAAGAAGAGGATGCTTAATCTGCCGCCCCCTTCTTTCTATTTATATTAATTCTGAAGTAAGGATAAGACTGCTTACATGGAAAAATTAAAATCGTAATAAAAGACAACAATTAAAGTCCTAATAAAAGACTAAAAGACTGAAGTCCTAATAAAAGACTAAAAGACTGAAGTCCTAATAAAAGACTAAAAGACTGAAGTCATAATAAAAGACTAAAGTCCTAATAAAAGACTAAAGTCCTAATAAAAGACTAACAACTAATTGTGGACTGACACTTAAATAACTAGTAGGTTGTACACGAGTACAATAGAAAGAGGTGGGGACCACATCAGTGGTTTCTACATCCTATTAGCACCCTCTCCCTGTTGTTCATTTAATAATTTTTCAAAATATTTTTTCCATCTTTATTTAATTTCCTCATCTTTTACCAAGTCTCTTTGATTTCCATCTTTAATGCACCTAGGGACCTAACATGGTTTAGATCTTTGCCTCTCCTTTCTCTCAGCTTGCTAGTTTATAAATTCCTTTTCCTCCCTCTTTAGTGCCTAATTTATGGTAAAACTCATCACAGGCCCTACATTTAGCTTCACTCACTTCCTTTTTAACTTCTTATCTTATGGTTTTATATTTTTCCCAATTTTTTGCATTTTTAGTTTTTTGCCATTCTTTGTAACATGCTCATTTTAATCTGATTATATTTTGAACATCTTTATTCCACCACCAAGTTCCTTTAGTACTTTTTTCCTTTAAATTCTCCTAAGACATCCTTTGCTACTTTATTTATGTTGTTTTTCATTTCAAGCCAAATACCATTAATCTTTTCATCTAAATTTCAACTCCCTTCTATTATCACATGTTTCTAAATTGAACTAGCTTTTCTCCTTTTAGGTTTTCCCACCTAACTCTTGGACACCTCTCTCTCTTCCATTTACACATCATTCATTTGGTTTTCTTAGCAAGGATAAAATCTATTTGACTTATGTTTGATCCATTTTTAAATATTATTAAGTATTCATCCTTCTTTTGCAAAAAAAAAAAAGTGTTTAAAATTGCCATATCACAATGATATCTGGGGTTTATTTTCTTTTGGATTTTTTTTAGCTATCTTCTTTTATGATGGTTGTGTCCAAACAATTGAAGCTTTTTTAGTTAGATAAACTTCCAAATATGCATTACCATACTTTATTCATTCCTTACTTAACCTTATTTTAGAAATATATATAGCTGGATTTTCAACACATTCCACTGCTCTTTTAGGTATTGACATGAGGGAATGAATACCATGTATCATATGCCATCCACTGATAACATAACATTTTAGATGTGTACCTCTTTCCATTTAGTTGTCACATTGACAATTAAACTTTTTGTTTGGCTTATCCACAGAAACATTTGAGGTTGACATTAGCAACACAAAGAAACTTCTTGAGGGAGAGCGTGGCAAATTGATCCGGCAGAAAGACATAATTGTAAGTAATCTTTTCACCAGTATCATTATTATCTTAAGGTATAGCAAATTTATCTCCCTTATTTTCCTTCAGTTTTTCGAAATTTTTGGGTGGGTAAGGGTTACAAGTATTGTTATGTTTTGTGTTACCATGGGATTTGATTTTTGTTATTCTTGACTCTTCAGGTGGTTGGGGAATCTGGGCTGTTTACTCCAGCTGACATAGCTTATGTACAAAAAGCTGGAGTTAAAGCGGTAAGACAACAAAACTGTATATTGATTGTGAGTATTGATTGTTTCAGAGCTCCAAATGGCAATACCTGTTTTGGTGCTAGCTGTGAAAACCTGATCTGGACAGAAAACTGTTGAGTCTAGCAAGTCATACTTCAGTGGTTTGACTGTTGGTATATAAAACCGTGATTACAGAAGTAAAAGATTGAAACAGAAAATGACATAGAAAATTAAAATCACCGAATTTCCAATGATTACTCTACAATTTTCAGGTAGTTTTGGCTATGGAAAAATTGAGGACTAACCTCGACTGCTTCAGCCTTCAGGAACCCATTTGACGATGCAACTATTGAACCATCATGCAGGGTCCAGTTTTCTATCATTTCTGGCCCTCCTGAGGATCCAACACATTGATGTGATTTTTTCAAGATGAAACCAGAGATGCCTCCTGATCTGCATGTTACTTTTACCTTTGATAAACGATTATGTGGTCTTAATTTTCTCTTGAGAGAAGAAACATATCCCCGATAAGCATTTTGGTGTGTTCATATTGCATGTCTGAGATTGCTTTGGCTTGGTAGATCACGGCATGCATAATGCATATGCATGGTATGCCCATATCACTATCTGTATCCAACGTTACACCAGTTCATGTGTTGTATATCCTTTGCAGATTTATGCTTGTATGCATATAAATGCTTGTGTGGTTGCATTTCTGTATTTGAGACAGAGATACATTTTAGTAGTTCTAATTGAATTTTCAATGTTGTCTTTGTAGGTTTTGGTTGGGGAATCAATTGTTAAACAAAAAGATCCAGGTTTAGGAATAACTGGACTATTTGGCAAAGCTATATCTTCATGAGTACTATCAACTGCCTGCACCATTTTTGTTTTCCTTATTTTCCTTTTCTTTATTCTAGCTTTGTGGAAATATAAACTGTTATATTTAATTTTTTTTTGATAGGTTATAAACTGTTATATCTATTGAACTCTGAAAAAGTAATTTAGTTACCGTTATGCTGAATTCACTTGTATTTATAGTTGGGAGGCTTCAAAAAAACCAAAAGAAAATTGTACTTGTAGTTGGGATGTTCTTTATGCCATATCCATGAGGTTGAAGGTTTGATCACCTAATCTGGTATAACTTCTTTAAGGTTCACACCATCACCTTGATTTGGTTATGATAAGGTGACTACTGCACCAGTCATGTTGTTCTGGGTTATGTCATTCATGTATGGATATATAAGATCATGGCAGAAACAAAATTTAGAATATAAGATCGTGGAATTGATATTTGAATTGCTTTAAGATAGAATCTACCACTAGTTCTGGCTGATTCTAGCTGCTTCTGCCAAGGCTTGGAACTTAGAGAGGTTTCTGTCTCTGGAAACCTCTGCAAGATATCATGGACAATAAACAATCATTAAATCAAGTTGGTGAAAATGATTTATGCTTATTATGTTTGAACTTGTTGTCTAGATGGAGCAGGGTTACAATAGGATATGGTGTAGGTATGAAATTCAAACAGAAAATTAAAATAACAAACATGGATAGGAAAAAATTTAGAAGTATCCAGGTAAAATAAAACCTATCTGTCCAATTAAGGTAGAAAAATAGTCCCAGAAAAACCGAGATGATTGACCTGTTCATAGCTTCCTAAGAGGTGATAGTGGGATTAGCCGAAACTAAAGCTTGCTGACACAGGAGCCTCCATTTTGCATGAAGCAACTACAAATGCCAAATCTCTTGAATTGGCCTTTGGTGAACTGTGCCACCAAAAGTCTGTAGACATTTCATTTTGATCAACAAGGGAAAGACTGATCAGTAGAGAATATTTCATATCTTATGCAATAGATTTGAAGGAAAGAAACTATTTTACAAGCCACTCCGAACCTCAGTCCACATTGTGGGCTTGAAAGGTTTGTTGGGAACTTGGGATGACAAGCATCACGATAAAAACCCATTGCAAGCATTTATCTATTATCACGATTTAGATAAAAAACAAACTTAGAACTTCTACTCAAATCAACTTAAACAAAGAACTGAGATTATGAACTCTATCAAGGGTAAATAGGTTTGGTTCTTGTTAGAGTTAGCCGAATGAGGGGTAGATTAGTCTTTTCTGTCAGTTTAAGTTATGTGCTTATGTGGCAGTTCTAATTAGACTTCCTGTCCCATACTTAAGTGGGGGCTGTTTAGTCATTGTACTTAAGTTAAACTCCTAATCCATATTATGGTCGACTGGTAGGGTTTAAGCTACCAAGTTCGACCTTCTTCTTCTTCTTCTTCTGCTCTTCATCCTTCACTTTCTTCTGGTTCGAACTGTTGAAGCCACTGAACAAACATGGTATCAGAGCAGGACTTTGCTCTCTAAGTCTGCTCCTCTCTGATCGTGACTCTTTTTTTTTTTTTTTTTATTTTTTTTTATTTTTCTGGACTGAGAATGGAGAACACAAACTCGACCTAGGCCTGAGAACACTTTGTTCCTTCTTCCTCTGCTCAGAACTTGATTGCTTTTCAAGAAAATAATTTCAGAATTAAGTGGATGGTCGACTGAAGCTCTCCATTGAGGTTGGTTTCTTTTTTTTTTCTGTGCTGTTGGTATTTCTAGGTTGAAAAACTTCAAAATCTGCTTGGACTGATCAGAACCTAAAGAACTAGGTTGTTTGTAGCCTTGGTTCTTGGCAAAAAGGTCCAAGAACAGGTTGTGTTTACAGTGACCGAGTAATGTAAGGGTATGTTTGCCCTTTTGTGTGGGTCTGTAGATTCAAAGCTGTAAGGTTTTGAAACCTTTGTTGGTCACGAGTGACCTGAATTGACTGACAGAATACTGCAGTGGTAGTAGTTGATGGTTTTGGACTTGTATTGCTTTTGAAAAGGTTAGATAGACCTGTACCATGTGTGACGGCTATGGTCGTATGGTGGTGCTTGTGATGCTCGCCCTTTATTGAGCAGCTTCAAGAGGACTCGTATGTGGTTAGTGAGCTGCTGAGTTACTGTCATTGTGATTTATGGTTCTATGTAATTAGTAGTGGTGTGAACAAGAACAAAATGTTTGTGCTTTTGTGCTGGAAGGAATGGCCGAATTGTCTACATCAATTTTCTGCCTTGTTGCTGTCTGAATGTTGGTTTACCTTTTGTTCTTTAATCTGAATGGTGGTTTACATAGTGGTGATTGATTGTGACTGGTTGTGAACCTATTATTTGTGTTTGGAGACTACTGTAGTGTCTAGAACATCAAACTCCCGACAGCAGTACTTGGTTGGTGACTGGGGATTCAACATCAGAAGTAGCATCGGAAGGGCATCATGGCAGCAACTGGAGATGGTTGTAGTGATCAGAAACCTAGTGTAGTGATTCCCTCTGACTATCTGGGTGTGTAGATGACTTCAATTAAATTTAATGGTTTGAATTATGTGCCATGAGCCAAGTCGGTGGAAGTTTTTCTCAAGGCAAAGAGGAAAGTGAAGCATGTGAAGGAAGATAAACTATCATTTGACTCTTCAGGGTTTGATGATTGGGAACATGAAGATGCCCAAATCATGACATGGTTATGGAATAGTATGGAACCCAAAATAAGTGCCAATTTTATTTTCTTAGATACAACTAAGGACATATGGGAACATGCTAAGAAGCTTTATTCTGGGTAGGATAATACTACGAGGGTATATAAGCTCTATTAGGAGTATTTTGATCTGCAGCAAGGGAATAAAACCCTAGAAGAGTACTATGCCATTATGAAAAACCTTAGAAATGAACTAAATGTCTATTATCCCCTAACTTCGGATGTTAAGGTTCAGCAACAACAGAGGGAGCAACTAGATGTCACTAGGTTCTTAGTGGGGCTGAAATAAGAGTACGAACCAGTTAGAGCCCAAATATTGGGTGGCTCTACTCTTCCTACACTTGAGGAAGTATTTGCAAGGCTTCGCAAGATCTCTTTGGGTTCTATAGAGAGTACCACACCGTCTGACAAATTAGGATTTGTGGCAGCCAGAAGAGGTGGACATGGTACTAAAGGGGGAGGACATGGATCTCGAGGAGGTTGTGGTGGTTTCATGTTTGGCCGTGGTGGTGGTCGTGACTCGGGGGGAGGCCATGGTAAAGAAAAAGGTAACTCTACTAGGAAGTATACCCATTGTGGCAGGGAAGGACATTCAGTGAATTTTTGTTATGATCTCCATGGCCCACCTTCTACATGGGCTAATCGTGCAGTAGTTGGTGGGGTTGATGTCAGTGATAACCAATAACCAGATCTCACACCTTCCACATCTACATCTGTTTTCGGGAAGGAGATGATGAGTGTACTGCACGATGAGTATGAGAGGTTCCTTCAGGCTACTTCACAACATACTACAACCACCCTTGCTCACTCAGGTATAGCTTGTCTGGTATCCAAACCCTCTCCCTGTATTATTGACTCTAGAGCCTCTGTCACATGGCCGGGACTCCAAGTGTGTTATCTTCCCTTGAAACTTTCACATCTCAAACTATTACCCTTGCCAACGATTTCTCTTCTCCCATATGTGGTGTTGGTAATGTTGACACGACATCTCTTTCATTATCATCTGTTCTTATATGTACCTAAATTTCCATTCAATCTTATGTCAGTTAGTAAATTAACTAAGACCCTTAATTGCTTTATTACATTTTTCCCTTCATTTTGTGTTTTTCAGGATCTGAAGACTGGGAAGAAGATTGGTGGAGGGCATGAAGTCGGTGGATTGTATTATCTTGACGATGTTGGATCGTCAGTTGAACTTCAGACTTCCCTCACTCCTCTACAATGACATTGTCGGCTGGGACATCCATCCCTCAAGGCACTCGAGATACTGGTTCCGTCTTTGAGTCATTTGTCATTTTTACAGTTCGAGTTGTGTCAATATGGGAAACACCATCGGGTTTTCTTCAGTCCTAGAGTTGATAGTCGTATGTTGAGTCATTTTGCTTTAGTTCATTCAAATGTTTGGGGTTCGATTAAAGTAGAGTCTTATAATGGTTGTAAGTATTTTGTCACTTTTATTGATGATTGTTCAAGGATGACATGGATTTATTTAATGAAAGAAAGGAGTGAATTATTTTCCATTTTTCAAAAATTCCATGCTGAAATACGTATGCAATTTAGTGTTCCAATCAAAGTTCTTTGTTCAGATAATGGTCATGAATAGTTCCTCATTTCTTTTCAATAGTATTTAGAGCAACATGGCATCATTCATTAAACTTCATGTGCATCCACCCCTCAGCAAAGTGCGGTGGCCGAACAAGAGAACCGCCATCTCTTTGAAACTGTTCGGCCTATTCTTCATCATATGAGTGTTCCTAAATGATTTTGGAGTGATGCTATTAATTGGATGCCCTCCTTCGTCTTTCATGGTCGGTTTCCCTTTTCTATTTTGTTCCCCACCTTGTCTCTCTTTCTATTAACACCCCGGGTCTTTGGCTATGTGTGCTTTGCTCATAATCTGAGTTCTAGGTTAGACAAGTTGGATGCACGCTCTATTAAACGACCACCGATCCGTCATCTCCCTCTTCCAGTCCGTGATCCCGTTTTGGTTGTTCCAGTTGGGGCTGAACTTTCATCTCCTCTAGTGCAGATTCCTACTAAATGACCACCGATCCGGCACGTGTATGCTCGTCGACAGACATCGACACCTCCTCTGACTTTTACCTTGTCTACGGATCTTGTTGTTGCTCCTGTCTCAGAATCTTCCAAACTTGATCTTCCCATTGCTTTACGGAAAGGTAAACATAGTTGTACCCTACATCCCATTTCTAATTTTGTTTTAGTCTCTCACCTTTTCGCTTCACATCGCTAGTTTGTTTCTCTATTGTCATCTATCTCTATACCTAAGGATGTTCATGAGGCTCTTACTTCACCCGGGTGGTGTCAAGCAATGGATGAGGAATTCTCTACTCTTCAGTATACTCACATGTAGGAACTCACCACTCTTCCTCCAGGTAAGCATGTTGTAGGTTGTAAATGGGTGTGTACTGTTAAGGATGTTCATGAGGCTCTTACTTCACCCGGGTGGTGTCAAGCAATGGATGAGGAATTCTCTACTCTTCAGTATACTCACATGTAGGAACTCACCACTCTTCCTCCAGGTAAGCATGTTGTAGGTTGTAAATGGGTGTGTACTGTTAAATACTTGTCGGATGGCAGTGTGGAGCATTTGAAGGCTCGACTTCTTGTTAAAGGTTATTTTCAGTTGTATGGGGTGGACTATATGGAGACCTTCACTCCAGTGGCGAAGATTAGTTTAGTCTGTGTCTTAATTTCCTTGGCAATTAGGTATATATGGAGCAACCACCTGGGTTTGTTGCTCTGGTGGAGGATGGTAAGGTGTGTAGACTAAATTGACCGATTGTAGAAAAAAAAAACCATCAGATTACAGAAAAAATAATAAAAGTTCCACAAAATTGACGGTGCCTCAGTTTTGATAAAAACTGTTTGATTCTGCTATTTCCCCGTTTTCTTGGGGTCTCCAGCCCTAAAATTTTGAAGTATCATTCATGGATACATGAATTTGAAAAATCTAGAAATCTAACCTCAAACCTCAATTGGAAAACTAACTAGCATTCAACATAAATAGGATTTTATTTTTATTCATGCCTGATCAAAATGAAAGCCTAACTTTTGATTTAGAAGGAAAAATATAAGGAAAAAAAGCATTGTCAAATTACCAACGGAAGAGTTTTCCTTAACCTGAGATAGATAAAAAATTTGAGGAAAGTTTATCATATACCGATGAAGGTTTTTCCAAAGGTGGATCAAGGGGGAAGGTGGATGATGGTGAGATAGATTAGGTTCTCTGTACTCCACTAACAGGCTTGCTCCAAATATTTTCTAAGTTGAAGCTTGACCTCTTTACAACTCTGGCACTAAGGTTAGAACACAGCACAAAAACCAACGAAGCAAAACGAAGCATGCTCATGCCTACCAAGAAAAAGGCAGAAATCATTAGGGTAAAAGACTGTCAGTAGCCCTTTGACACATGCAATTATTGAGCCACCAGCAAACCAAATGCAAAAAATAAAGACATTAAAGAAGCTGCCAAGAATCTAAGAAATCTCACTAAATCAACAGTTCTTATATCCCTTGCATTAATGATCAAAGTAGTCAACACACTTATCACAAACTCTAGCTTGCTATATTTGCAACCTGCACTCTAAGGGGGCGTTCTACAATGTGAATTATTTTTATTGTTGATGATTTTAAAAACAAATCAAAATCACTTGGTTTGAAAATTACTAAGATGTTAGTTGGGTTGGCTGTTGTGTTAGCTGCTAAACAAAATCTTACTAAGTAGGGCCCTATTTTTATAAGGTGGAGAAAATAGAGAGAAGTTGGAGATAATTTAGAAGTTTCTATAAATCAGGAGTATAAAAGGGTGGGGCTTTATTGAAGGGAGAGGATAAATAGGAATTAAAGATAATTGAGAGAATACCAATTCATTTTTTGAAGATAAGGTTGGAGGAGAATATAGAGGGAAATTTGAGTATTTATTGGTTATTTGTAAAAATGATGTGGAATAAAAAAAATCAGTAAGTTCAAAAAAAAGAAAAGAAAAGTATGCACTTCCTAGTTTCTCAATTTCAACTGGAACCTTTTTTAGACTGTTTTTGAAAAATGGCAACATGAATTGAAGTCAGCTCGCCTATTTTTTTTCTTGGTAAGAATTAAAATCAATTCCTTTTCACCGGGAAGGAAGCCTATTTTTAGCTAATTGACTAAGTGTACCCTTGATATTTCTAAATTGACTTAACGCTACTCCTACTGTTTCAGACTCAGACAAGTGACTAATTCTGCCTGTCTATTAATATTCAATTGACTAACGCTACCCCTACTGTTTAGACTAATTCTACCTGTCTATTCCATTAAAACCCGAAACCCATGTACACGTGAGACATGTGACGTTTAAAATTTTTTAAAACCCAATATTACTCCCATCCCTCATCCCGCTTCCTCTGACTGGCAACCCCTTTCTCCTCAGACCTCCCGTCTCCTCTCTCTTGCCTCTCTATTTTTCCCTCTCTTAGCTAGGGTTGCGTAGGTGTAATCACTCCGAGGAGCAAACCTAGTCCTTCCAGATTCTTCAAAAGAGTGATAAAAAAAATCCATCAAGATGGTGAAGTTTATAGTACAGGATCTTCACAGGATTATGGACCTGAAAGGCTGAAACACAACATCCCTAATGTGTCTGTGATTGCTCATGTTGATTATGGGAGGTCTCCAGTCACCGATTCACTTGTGGTTGTAGCTGGAATCATTGCTCAGGAAGTTGCAGGAGATGTTCGGATGACGGATACACGCAAAGATGAAGCAGAGCGTATCATTGTGTTTTAGCTACTGGTATTTCTCTGTATTATTTGATGACTGATGAACCTCTGAAGAACTACAAGGGTGAAAAGACAAGGGAATGAGTACCTATAAACCTTATTGATTCCCCTAGGCATGTTGATTTCTCATCTGAGGTCACTACTGCTCTCCGTATTATTGAAACTAGAACTTTTAAGTTAAACGCAACCCTGAATTAATACCTTCCAGAGACCGGCTTAAAGGCCAAATTTCTCCGTAATTTCCTCTGCAGAAGGTGGAGGGCTACAGGGGTTCGGAAGAGGGCAGATCGAAGTGTTCCTAATCAGCGGCAGCAATACCCTCTCCTCTTCACGTAATGACAGAACACCGACACCCCGGTCCTCTCGTCGGAGAACGGTGTCGTCTAGATCTACTGTCTTCTTGATTTAATTCATTTATTGTTGCTTCTGGTTATTCCTACTGTTTTAGAAAAGGGAAGAAGGGAAGAGAGAGAGAGAGGAAGAAAGAGATGGGAGAGCAGAACAAGGTTTGTCTTCTAGCGCTTTGTTCGGAGACGAGCTGTGTTTCGCCGCTGGATACTTTTAGCGCGCAAGAACTACTGCACAGGCACCAACATACTTTTAGTGCAGACACCTGCCCGTCGGCATCCACTCTGCTCTCTGTTCTTCCTTTCATTTATTTTTTTCTGAGACAGAACTACCACGAGGCTCGAGAGAGAAGCTTTCCTTTGGCAAGGCCTCAAGAAGCGACTTCGCTGCATTTTTTTCGTATGCCATGGGGGGTTTGCAGTGGGGCTCTGGAAGAGGAAGTGAGCGGCGGTGATCTTCCTCCGCCCCCCTTCCCCTCTTCGTTCTCCCTCTCCACCTCTGTAGATCATTACATTTTCTATTTTTTATTAAATATCTTACTTTCAAAACCGCTTCAGCATGAGTAACTAAAGATTTTTGTATATATCTGAATTGTTGGGGCTGCTGGAGATGGGTAGTGGATTGTTATATCTTCTATATTTTTAATCATTTTATTTTATTTTGAAAATTTAAAGAAGAATAAAAGCTAAAATAATCTTTTTCTGTTTTTCTGTTAACGAACGTTAGGAACGTTAGGACTGAGGGAAGTATTAGTTAATTGTCAAAAACAGGATAGTTTTAGTCATACACAGTCAATTAATTAATAACACATCCAACCCACGTTTGATACGATAGTGTTGTACCCTGCGCTGAAACAACTAAATCAGAGCCTTTGATTTGTTGCTATAGCCCCACCTTGAATTAGATGAAGTGATTTTCTTGGTGTGACCATTGCAGTGCATCTAAGGCCAAGATTTTCTGCCTTATGCTATGACAATGTTGTAGCAAAAGTGAACTCTAACACATCTACTTCGTGTGTTGGAGTGACGTGAATCTGTGAAAAGAAAATTGCGAAAAAGGAAAAAAATTATAAGGGGGATTTTGGAACAAAAGAGGCCATATGATGGGGCAAACATTGCTTTAATAATATGGCGTAGATGTATACAAATATTTTTAGGCAAAGTTGATGAAAGAAGACCATTAATAATATAGCATGAGAGGCCTTTTTCATGGTTTTGAGTTTGTGTTCAATGACTGAATGACAAAGTCTATGTGCGTGTGTGTGAATGAATGTACGTATGTGTGTAGATTCCATGGTGGGGTTATACAATAGGGGTAACCCCAAAAAAGTTTGGGCTGTTTAGTAGCTTCCTGTGCATGAGGCATTGTCTCACTCAACTTTTTGCTTGTCCTTTTCACTAGGAGAATACTTGTAAAGACACTAACCTCACACCCATGGCAGTATATGCTAAGTTTGGGAGTGCTTAAAAATAAATGCTTATTCAAATAAGTTTTTATTTTGAACCAGGACCACACCAATAAATACTTATTTGCATATGAAAAACAAGCCCAAAAAAATGCTTATTCTCCAAAAAAGAACTTATTTGAGAAGCATGTTTAGACTTATTTTTAAGTGCTTATTTGAGTTATTTCCTTTCTGGCCCATCACGGCCTGCCACATCATTTTAAAAATACCTATAATACCACTGCTTAAAATAAATGCTTTTTCACCAAACACTCATAAATGTTTATTAAAATAAATAAAACACTCCCAAACTGGCCGAAAACTCTCCAGCACCCTCCATGAAGAAGCAATTTGATCCTAAATCTCCGCTGCAACTAAAGATATACCCTACTACAAACTGAGCCGGTTAAATACGTTCAGGTCCATTTAGGTTTTTTTTTTTTTTTTTTAACTAATTCCATTTAGTTCACATTCGGGAGCCTATTTCTGTCTCATTATTGTCAAGATTGGGAAATAATGGGACCTCCTCAACAATATAACCGGGCTCCCCTTCTTAAATTACTAAATTAGCCATCACAAGTATACTTTTCAGCCTCCAATTTTCATGCCAATAAGACCCAATTAGCTAATGTCCCCATTGTAATTTTAGGTATTGGAGTTCGAAATCTGAATTCAATTATGGTTTCCAGATTTGAGATCAGACCTTTTCCGTGAACACCCGTTGGCCTTCGCTTTACTCTGCTTCAGGTCGGGCCCATTCAAATTTTGACAAAACCTGAACTCGAGCCCAGCCTATAAACATATCTATTTGACATATTCATCAGATCAAGCTTAGATTGTGAGGCTATATTATTCTGTCATTTGGCTGAAAGGCTTAAAACCGAAGACATTGCCACGAATCTATACATAATGAATTCATGTTATGTTGTCGGGTTGGTGGGACTATACAGAGAACCAGAAAGCTGATTGTATCATAAGCTATACTGGTTAACTAGGGGATTGGATTGTTCGGCCTGTACATACCAGCCATTCGATTACTGGCTTTACCATCCGATAGGACTCAAGTCTGACAAGACTAATAGCTACCATACTTCAACGAGTTGGCAGCCCTAGGGATTACATACAATTTATCCAACCAATACTTAGTGGGATAGGTTTGAAGTACCTAAGTTTAAATTTAAGATTCAACATAATCGAATCAAATTTGAATATAATCTGATTCAATTTCATAAATATCCGAACCCATTATATATGTATATATAATTTTAAATAAATTATATATAAACCAGGCACATCCTTAATGGTTGAGATGGTTACTAGGCATATTTCCATAGCAGAAATGTGGGATATATGGATCCTACAAAATTATTGCAGGCTCTCTCAGTGTTAAAACCATCTGGCCCCATATGCATCCTGCTCTATTGCTATCAAAGTTCTTATGAAGGTTCAAAATTTTGCAAGGCATCAATAAATATTATATAGTATGTAATTATGTATCAATTTTTCAACCCTAAAGACCCTTTCAATCGCATGATATACAAAAATGTATATCATACATGATATCTTAAACCATGCATGGTCCCTAATCTCCGTCGGTAAATATCGCATATACCAAAAATGAAATAACCATTAAGAATCAATTTATATGATGTTCTTGTCTTTTAAAACCACAAATGGGAAGAGATGTACAAATAGAGTGATATATTTGTTACAAACCAAGCACGTATAATGAACCACATAATCCAATCAAGAGTGAACACACCAGTGATCCCTGATGATATAGGGCATTTCTCTTCCTAAAAGAAAGGGATACACCCAAATCATTCATCTTCCACTATACCCACTGTATTGTCTCTTTGGTATTAAGTCTCAATAATTTACCCACATTGCAATGGCAACAGACAATAGTAGATTACATCACTAGAGGAACAAAACAAAGAGAGAAGTGAAATTGGCAAGGAACAAAATCAATATGTTGGACCCAAAGAAGCAACCAGTCTGTCTTTTGTATGTGTTCATAGATGTGATTAGAATCAGAATCCCTTGTTCATCTTGACAGTTACCACTTGATCAGTCCATTAATCGTCTTAACTCTTTTCCTTTTTTTTGTTGGATTGCATTCCACCATATACTGCAGAAGCAGATTTGACATATTGATCGAGCCAAGAGGGACGTGGCACTTTAGATGAATGGTTCATATTAAGGCTTGTTTGGCCAGAGGGACCCCACCTTTCACATTTTTGGTTGAGAATGGACAAGGTACTCTATTTGTCTCACCAACGACAACAGCCAACTTAGCTATCATGTCTCCCTTGACACCGCTTTACATGGGTTTATTCTTGAATAATGCTTACTAGAAATAATATAAATTTAGCGGTGTTTGGACAATGTGGACATACACAAGATACTTCTCCCATGTCCTTGCTTGCCAAACTGGCTTTTTGTCGTTTTACTAAACAGTGGAATTGTCGCCATTGAGGAGGAATGAATGACAACCCAATTGGCCAAATACCATTAACACTGTGTCTACCACTTAGGCTATGTTTGGTTTGAAAGAAAAGGTAGAGAAAAGAAGGGTAAGGTAGAGAAACCTATAGAAGGTTTGTAAAGGTTTTTCTATCATTTTCTTCCTTTTCCTACTTTTTCCTTTAAACCAAAAACATCTTTATTTAATGATAAAAAAAAAAGAAAGAAAACCATTCATGTTACTAATTAGCTAAAAAATCATTCATGTATTTTATATTTTCTTCCTTGATAGTTAATTCTCTTCATTTGTAATAAGAATCCAGTGTGCTTGGTTGCTAAAGATCCACAGGAAAAAAAAAAAAAACAAGTAAAGGGTCAATTCCTGAAAGAGATTTCTCAGCTTCTGGAGTCTTGTTGATTTTGATTTTTTTTCCTTTTATTATTATTATTATTACTTTTTTTGCGGTATAAATGAGTTAGAATGTCACAATCGGGTTACGTAGGCTAGGGTTACTTAAACATATCAGGACATGGTTGATCCTCTAAGAAGCAGTACAGATTTTATTTGCATTGTTTTAAATGGATAAGAGTGCAAAAGGTCTGAGGGCAAATCCTAATTTACTTTTGTTTCAGATTTTATTTTATCTTATTTATTTGTGAGGAGTAAAATGGTAAGTAAAATGAAGTGACTTCTGCTTTAAATGAAAGAGAATATGGAGATTGTAGGAGGGTTATCTGTCTAGGTTGACGTGATCCTTACTATATATGCGAAAAATTTGAGATAGGAGGAAGGTGGTGCAAATTTTGCACAAGTTTTATGATGCGAAATTGGCAATGCTACAGTGCAAACGAGACAAAGTACAAAATTTGAGTCAGGTAAAAATGCAAAGCATAATTACAAACAAATAAAAGCAAGACTAAACTGGGTACTTTGCACCTGATCAAGATTTGCACCGCAACCAAATGCAAATAAGGCTTCATTAGGAAGGAGTACAAATACAAATGTGTAGAGCACAAAGCTTTATATTTTGTATGTTTTTGTACTGTACATATTTGTATTTGTACTCCTCCCAAACTGAGCCCAGCTTGGAAGGAGTATAAATACAAATATGTAGAGCGCAAAACCTTGTATTTTGTATTATTTTGTATGTATTTGCACTATATATATTTGTATTTGTACTCTTCTAAAACTGATAGTAATATAAATATATAGTACAAATAGATACAAAATAATACAGAATACCAGATTTTGCATTCTAATATTTGTACTCCTTTCAAACTGAGCCTAAAAGGAAGAAATGGTATGATTATGTAACCAAAAGTTTGCATCTCCTCCACAAAATATCAATTTCATGTAAAAATCACACGTTTTTCCCTGTTTGGGAAAATTTCTTTTGGTGGTTATACTTCCCTAATAGTAATAGAGAGATTTTGGATGGAACAAGCAATGATACTTTAAGTCTTGAACAAGCAAATAAAAGAAACCTTCATATTATATCACCAAGGGTGCAATTTGGGTTGAAATTTGTTAAATTTGAAAGGGGTCCGGCTCCGGCACAACCATTTGGACCTGATGTAACGAGAGCTATATAAATCAGGTACCCCATTTGCAGCCCTATGTCACCCTACTCAAGTCATGGTGTTGCCTACTTATCATTTGGCAAAAAGTTGAAGGGGTTTTTACCGTTCAGTCCACCTCTGAAATACTAGCTTCATCATACAGTTAAAGGTAGGTACCAGCTCGGAACTGATGTCAATTCATGGGCAGATATGGGTGTTATAGGTGGAGCTATTTATAAATTTGAATTGTTCTAGGTCTGCCATTCAAATCAGAGTTCTGAGGTGGAGTGCAGTACAAAAATCTCAAAGTTGAAATAGCCAAAATTAGGTGATCGGTTGAAAGCATTTCATTCTTATGTCTTATATTGGCATTTGAGAGAAGTCATCAGGAACTTGATCATATGAACTTGATGAAACTTTTAAGCTTTTAGAACAAAATAAATGACCTGTCTCTATTGTCTCACTTGTGTTTATAAATAATAAAAGCTTTGTGTTTAAAACAATGGAAGCACCAAAAATCCAAGCTCAACCCTACTTTGATGCCTTTTACCAGTCTTTTCAAAACAATTGATAGTGATTTTACTCTTGTATGTTGCCAATTCCTAATTTATTTTCAATTAGCATGATTGAAGAAATGCAATTGTTGAATCCAAACGTTTATTGAAAATAAGCAGTGCTTGCAAATAATTAGGGTTTTCTTTTGGTCATGAATATGGTGGTGGCGGCGGCGGTTGGTGGTTGTTGACATGTTAGATTTAGGGTTTACTTTGGTCAAAAAGATAAAAAAGGGTGGAAGGCTTTTCTTTAATAATTTTTATTACTTGACCATTGTTCAATTAAGGATTTAAGGGTTTTAAGCATATGCTAACAAAAGAAAAAAAGGGAAAGAAGTGAAAGAAAATGAAGAGAAATCTTGACTGGTTAGATGAAAGGGACATTCATCCTAAAAATACATGATATAGTAGTTAAAAGTTTGGATTTTGTTAGAACTCTTTGTTTTCAATGCTAAATTTGATTAAACCTTGCATTTGGAAGCTTTGGGTATTATAAAACAAATTTGAGCCAACAAGTGTTTTAAGTATCTGGTATGAATTGCCTTTAAATGTCTAACAATTTAAAACCTAAAAATCTCTAACTTTACAAGGTGGGCTCCATGAAGCCCAAATATGGCTTTGCACTGAAGCTTATTGGGAGTCCAGATCTCTTAACAAAACAACATTCCAACATTATTTGTCTTCACATCTCATAAATGGTTGGAAGAGTATTGGAACAGTTTTATTGGGAGGAAATCCCACCTTGCTTATGGAAAGAAATAGTTCAATTAAAACTTTAGTCTTCCCAAACATGCCGAATCTCTTTACAACAAAAAGCTCCAATACATTCTAACATGATTTGTGTCCGTACATTACAAACATGATGTTTTCCAATTAGTGGGTATTAGGCGGTGTTTGGAACGGGTGCTGTTTTTTCAATGTAATTTATAGAAGATTTCAGACAAACTAATAAACTACGGTTTGAGAAATTTCCAAACCAAATTAAACCATTTTGGCATAGAAACCAAATCAGACCAAACCATTTATTACAGTTTAGTGCGGTTCCCAATACGAGTTTAGGAATTTTGGACCATTCTTTGATTATATTGGGCTTAACCCAATTGGAAAGCCCAAATAATACCCCTCAAACTTAAAACTTATTTTTTTTTATTTTATTATATATTTATAATTTTATACATTCAGTTTATATATGATATTATATCATATATAATATTTATACATCATTTATTTATATAATTGTATTGTATATTTATATTATATATAATTTTGGTTTGTGGCTTACAGTTTGGTTCAGTTTATAAAGTCCATTAAACCACAAACCACAATTTAGAAAAATATGAAACTGAACCAAACAGTTTTAGGTACAAACCAAATCAAGCTGCAAATCCGGTTTGGTTTGGTTTGATTTTGTGGTTTGAACCAAACAATGAGTACCCCTATTTCCAACAATTAAAAAAAACATGGTACTTATGGGTTGTGGTATGGTGGAAGCATATTGGGAAAGTTTTTTTTTTTTTGGTGAATAGATCCCAACTCCACCCAAAGAGATCGTGATTGAAGTTTGGGTTGTAAATGGATCAGATTAAGATTGGATCTAGCTGCATCTGCATTCACATTTGATTGCTATGCTGGATTTTAGATCGGATCTGGATTTTGTTTGTAACCATCTTATTATGCTTAAATCGATAAAAAATAAAAAATGTTTTAAAAAATTAGTTATTTTTAAAAAATATATATATATAATAAATGTATATAAATATATAATCTTAAACTTATCAATTATACGTTACATAATTATACTATATATACATAAAATAATAAATTTTTATTAGACTTAAATTTTAATCAAATAAAGAATAAATCCACATTCAAATATAATATAATGGAATTCGAAATTGAATCGGATCCGTAGGCAAAATTCCATTAACTCGATGAAGAGTCCATTTCAACGGTATTACTCGATGAAGAAGCCTGTAGGTAAACCCTGTCTGTCTGTCAATTAGATGAACAGCAACATTTGCCGTCCATCACACACAATTCACCGAGCAAGAATGAAGGTTAGATAAAAAGCTGTTGCAGGCAGTAATGATATGGATCAACTGCCACAATGGATGGAGATCATCCACCCGCATGAATTTGAAAAAGCTTTAATTATCGCCTTCAATAATAACATATGATAATTTTTTTGGATGATAATTGAAGCTATTGAACTAAAAATTGACCATAATAAAGAGCCAAAACTTCAACCATGGACAATCCTAATTGAGGTTCAAAAGTAAGACTTTACTCCTTGCACTTTTCTATAACACCTCGTTGGCTTTAAAAAACAAAAACACAAATCGCGAAGCTTATCCAAACACAACCCATACCTAAATCAATTAATGCTTTCGATCTATCCAAAACCTCACATCAATGAGAAGTTGAGAATGATATACCTTTCCCTCCGGGCACCACCTCCTTTTCCTCTAGCCAAAGTCGAGCCGATTCGACCGGCTTAGCCGAACCGGATATGGTATTTCTGTTGGCGCGGTTCCAAAGCAGGCACGCCACAGCCACCGACCAGTAGTTGGCATTTGGCAACAACAAGAAACCGCGTCGGTGCGTTGGGCCGTTGGCTCGATTGCGAAACGCACCACGTGCTCAACGTGATTTAAATCCCTCTTTCTTACGATAAAACAAGTGTGACCGTCAGATCTATGGACCCCATCCGTTGCATCCTCTTGTTACTTATTCTAATCAGACGGCTGTAGTTGCTTCCGTATATGAACTATGAACATGCCGTAATTTCTCTCAACAACCAGTAGCAATTAAAAAGTGCCACGTGAATCGAATAACAATAATTACCTGATCATGTGGAAATATAAGTATTTTTATTTTTACAAAATTATCCAGAAAAGAGAGGCTAATAATTTTGGCGATTCAGCAAAAATTCTTAATAGAGTCCATTAAGAATAACAATAAAATCTAGGTTACCAAATATATTAAATGACCTAATGTTCCACATAATTACCATATACAGCCACTGCCGTATCTCATCGATATTCGTATATATACGTTTCCGATAAATAGACTAGCACAAATTGCCCCTATATTCATGTTCATGGCCAATTCTTCTCTCCGTGAGTTCTCTGTGCTCAGATCTTCTGAAAGCTAGAGGGTTTCGTCACTCCTGACTTCTGTTACTTCTGTGATTAACTGAGAAACTGATTCAGGTTCTCACCAGACCTCTGCTGATATTTTGTGCGGCATGGAATCCAAGTGAAAGAACAGAGAAAAGAGAAAGGAAAGCCACGGCTCGTACATCTGTGAATATCTCTCTGTTTATGTTTCGGTTGAGGTTTTGGAAATTCGATCCGGCGATGCAGAAGTTGATGCGGTGGTTGGTCACTCTATGATCTTCGCTGCAGCGTTCGTCCTTGTGGTTCTTAGGGTTCGCAAGAAAGCTGAGGAGGAGGAGGAGGAGGAGTGCATGAGGGATTTGGTTTGGTTTCTATGCTTCGTCAAGAATTCCAAGAGAGTAAGGCGCGACTGTGGGCTTGTGATACGGAGCAGGGGCAGATGGGGGAAATGTGGCTGATTTCGGTTATTGTCGGTGCCTGGTACGTTTGCGTATGAGTTTGATTTTGAGCAGTGAGGGAGATTTTTCATTGACAGGGTTTTGGAAGGGTGAATTTGGAGTTTGTGAAAAGAAATAAAAAATGCAGCAAGATCAGCGAAAGAAGGTTAGCGTTTGCGAATCCTTTTCTCTTGGTTCTCTTTCTTGAATTTGTGGGCCTTGGAGGAAGGGTAGTGTGCTACCTCTGGGCTTAGAAGGATTGGTTTCTTTGAATTGTTCATATAGGTTGGTTCTTTTCTGCCAAAAATTGGATCTTTGAACCGACAGAGCTACTGGATAATATCCGTTTGAGACTTGAGAGTGATTTGATGGACAATATTTGTCTACGGTTGATAGTTGGAATCTATCATGACGATCATTACTACGTGCATAATTTGGATTTCGATCATATCATATTTTATAAAATTTCCCGCACTGCCTTTTTCTTTCTGATCAAAAGAAAATCGTATTCTTTCTATTGATATGTAAGGAAGAAAAACTTGTTCTTTTCTGGAAATTATTTCTAAAGTTTTGCTCAGATAAAGCATAAACCTCTTTTTGATCAATTATCTGTGTAGAACCCGATTCTGTTTCCTAAAGTGGTGATTTTCCTGGCTCCATATGGGTATTTCTCTTTGAATCGTTTTTTTTTTTTTTTTTTTTTTGGGAATAAAATTTTTTGCCATCATTTTTGCCATTCTTTGGTGATCTGAAAGCTGCGTACTTTTATATTAAAATAAACTGGTTATTGATTTTATCTGTTCTTACGATGGAGAATTGCTTTCGGTATTTCCTGGTATGGCTTCAGAGCTATGGAGAATTTGGTGTTTCCTGTTGAGTTTAATGGATTGGATGGTTGGCTTCTACTTTAAGAATTTAAAGGGTACATCATTTCTATGTTACTAAAGCAACTCAGAAATTTGTCTGTTATTATTGCTCTGAATACTAAATAGTAAGTCTATACATAATATTTTCCTTCACTATATACTTTCCTGAGAAAGAAAACGCACGCTTTTTCCACACATAGGAGTCCAATCCATTATTGGTAGACTAAATTCTATATAAGTTTATGCTCTTAGAGCTGCATGTACTCTATAATCATAGAGCTAAATATGCATTCTCTCTCTCTGTTTTTTTTTTTAATTTTTTTTTTATTTTTGGATTTGTGATTTTGTGTTCTTTCTTTTATCAGTGTCGTGCAATTTGTTGGCCTTTTCCATTCTTAGTTTACCACTAAAGTTTTCTCCATGCAAAAAATGAGCATGTTATATATTATTTAATTAAGAAACCTGATTGTGTTTTTTTATATACCACAGAATCCAACAGAGACGGATTTCTTCACTGAGTATGGGGACGCCAATAGGTATAAAATTCAGGAAGTAATAGGGAAAGGAAGCTATGGTGTTGTTTGCTCAGCTATTGACACACATACTAGAGAAAAGGTGGCAATAAAAAAAATACATGACATTTTTGAGCACATATCAGATGCCGCTCGAATCCTGCGTGAGATCAAACTACTCAGGCTTTTACGACATCCTGATATTGTTGAAATAAAGCACATCCTCTTACCACCCTCAGGAAGGGACTTCAAAGATGTTTATGTTGTTTTTGAACTCATGGAATCAGATCTTCACCAGGTCATTAAAGCTAATGATGACTTGACACGGGAGCATTATCAGTTTTTTCTTTATCAGCTGCTACGTGCATTAAAGTATATTCATACAGGTAATTTGGTAGCTCTGTATTGCTTTCTTGCAATCATTATCTATGTTAATCATATATTATAAAATTAATAGCATTTGTGTTGACGAGTCATTCAACAGCATTATTGTTGATGCTACCATTTCTTGTCATCATCATCATTGTTGTTGTTGTCTAAGTGAGTTCCATTTTTTTTTTCAATTCTACTTATTCTGAGCCACTTTTTCATTTAAAACTTGTTGTGATCTTCCTTTTCTCTTGGAGATGCATGTTACACTTAGTGTTAGATGTTTTTATTGTTGTTTCCTGGAGTTTTGAAGAATGCCCAAGGCTTAGACTTGAAGTTGTTTTCTGCAGCTAATGTGTACCATCGAGATTTAAAACCAAAGAATATATTGGCAAATGCAAATTGCAAGCTAAAAATTTGTGACTTCGGGTTAGCAAGAGTTGCATTCAATGATACCCCTACCACAATATTTTGGACGGTATGCTACCTAGAGTTATATGCAGTACATTCTTGTTCATTCTTAAGGCAAATTATGTTGGGGATATTTTATACTTTCCTCTTTTTTCATCTGAAACACTTAATTTTGCAGGATTATGTTGCAACAAGATGGTATAGAGCTCCAGAACTTTGTGGATCATTTTTCTCAAAGGTAGGTGTGGCTTGTTCAAACTCCAAAGCTGTTTGGCACTCTTCTTATTTAGATTCAACAGTGACATGTTTTAGCATGCACTATTATTTGATAGGTTAAATGATTGTGTGGCTATTACCATCAGTATACTTAATGTAGGCATTAGAATGCAGTTTTTCTTCCTTTTTTTCCTATTAAACGATTTTCCTGACTGGCAGTGTCTGCAATCAGCTATTAAAAACTTGATGTAGTTACTTATCAAGAAACACTAGAGTAAAGTTACTGCCAGCCTGTGATGAATGGTTATTTTGACTGAACTGATGAGTTGATAGAAAACATTCTAGCTTTTGATGAGTGTTCAAGAAACTGCTTTTGTTTTTCATGGGGTAGATGCTTGATTTCATAGCCATTTCAGTATGTTTAGTGTAAGCTTGACCATGTAATTGGTACATTTGTCAAGTTTTAGTTCTCCCTGAGGTTCAACCTTCTATTTGTTGTCTCGTTATCTTTTTTCCACTGTCCCTTAATAACCGAGTTACTGGACATATAATATTGCCTGTTGAAAATTTTGTTTTTCCACTTCGTGCTGATGTTGATTTAGCTATTAATTACTTTGTGGTTCACTTCTATAAAGAACTTTCTAGAGTCCTTGAATTTATTTTACAAGGCAACCTGAACTGAGATTGTTAATTGCTTGTTTGGATCATTCACTAATTTTTTGAAACCTATTTGGAAAATGAAAATGTCTGCAGTATTTATTGATATGGACTATTCTGCAACCAAATCACTGTTGATTTTATCTGTAGCATCATTTGTATATGTTTGAAATTTGTCAATTTTATGAGTTCAGTGGCTGCATTTCTTAGTGAGTGCCTTTTGATTGTCTTTAAGTAAATGGTAATCACTAGATTAAAACAATGCTTGTTCAGGTATGCATTTTGAACTCTCCTGCAAATTGAAAATTTGTCTAGTTTGACTTTGATGTTAGACTCACTTGAGTTCTTTTGTTATGGTGTAAATTTCTATATTTTGATTATATAACTTAACTAGCATGGTTTTTGTGTTGCAGTATACACCTGCAATTGATATTTGGAGTATAGGCTGCATCTTTGCCGAGGTATTAACTGGAAAGCCTTTATTTCCTGGTAAAAATGTTGTTCATCAGTTGGATTTGATGACGGATCTGCTTGGAACTCCTTCGATGGATACCATCTCACAGGTACGTCATATTTGCTTTTATTGCTGAAAATAGATTTTAAATTTGGATTACCCTTCTGATGTTATAGTCTTACCCATTTTTATTTTCCTTTTTCTTCTATAGGTGATCTCATTATTGATGTTTTCTTCTGCACTATATCCAGGTCTGCAATGAGAAGGCAAGGAGATACTTAACAAGCATGAGGAAAAAGCAGCCTGTTCCATTTGCACAGAAGTTTCCAAATGCAGATCTGTCAGCACTCAAACTATTGGAAAGATTGTTATCATTTGATCCTAAGGATCGACCTACTGCTGAAGAGGTTCGTATTATGGAAATGGCTATCGGAGGTGGTTCAATCCATTGGTGTATTCAATCAATGAATACGTATTCTTGTTTATATCTAATATGAGATATTTGAGAAAGGCTAATTGTTAACTTCAGCAGTCAAACAATGCGACCAAATTAACTTTTACTCTGTTCTTTAGAAACAACTGCTAAAGAATGCCATCTCTTCATTTTGATGGTGTACCTAGTTTAATTTCAGGAATGTAGACCTGAAGATTCATATTACCAACCCCCAGTTCTATACTGGAACTGGGGCATCTTTGATGTAGCCCATATCTTGGCAACTTTAGTTTCATTTAATTTTGACCAAAACTGTTTTCAATATATTGCTGATTGTTGTGTGGGTCTTCCAGGCATTAGCTGATCCTTACTTTAAAGGCTTAGCAAAAGTTGAGAGAGAACCGTCTTCTCAGCCAATAACAAAGCTAGAGTTTGAGTTTGAGAGGCGGAGGGTGACAAAGGAGGACATTAGGGAGCTAATATTCAGGGAAATTCTAGAATATCATCCACAGCTACTGAAAGACTACATGAATGGGACTGAGAGGACAAATTTTCTCTATCCTAGGTTCTAATTCTGACATTTATCTTTTGTTCTTAAATCCATTTAACTGATGATAATGAAGTTTCTTTTGCTTTTACCACCGGGGTCCTTTCTTATCAGTGTCCCCACTGATGTTTTTTCTTTACATCTATATACAGTGCTGTTGATCAGTTCAGAAAACAATTTGCACATCTGGATGAAAATGGTGGCAAAAGTGGACCAGTGATCCCATTGGAGAGGAAGCATGTTTCCCTCCCCAGGTAGTTCCCATGGAAAATTCATTTCCTAACGAAATCACTTTATAGCATATAGAACTATTTTCTTCCCAGTATATGAACCATGTCTAATCCAACTTCAGATATACTTGGAAGCTTTTTAATAAGATCTGTTTTGTTATTTAATGTGTCGATAAGGAAGAATTGTTCTCACAACCTTCTTAATGGCTTACACACTACACAGTACATGAAAAGATAAAGTATAAGCTACTCAGTTCATTACCTGAGTATCATTGATTTCTTCCTTTAGTTGTGTGGTTCTGCTTTGTATAATGCATGCCTCAATTGGCATGTTACATACTTCATCAGGTTGCTGATTTCATTGTGAGATCAGCACAATTCAGTTGATTTGGATTCTTGGACTTGAGCTCCAGCAATACCCCGTAGCCTTCTAAGTTTGTTTTACTGCACGACTGTAGGGGATGTGCTACTCCCCTCTCCAGTGGACCTGTGAAACGAAAGCATTTTACATGTAAGAAATCATTACATATAGCACACCATGATATCAATAAGCGGGTCAGAGTAGGTTGTAGTGTTTAGGAATTAGGAGTACTGATCTTCGAATGTTTTCCTAATCTATTTTATTTTTGCAGGTCAACAGTTGTCCGTTCAAATACAATTCTCCCCAAGGATACAAATTTGGGTTCTTTGAAAGACAGGCAAATCCCAGATGAGGCCTCTAATAAGAACTCTAGAGAGACAGATGGAACTTCTGGAAGCATTTCTAGGACTTTGTATGCGCCCCATAGGATCCCATTAGGTATGATCTCTCTCTCTCTCTCTCTCTCTCTCTCTCTCTCTCTCTCTCTCCTTTGTGTGTGTATCCATACAGTTCATTCTTCTTAAGGTATTTTAGGCAAAGTATAAACACATACCCCACATTGGTGGGGTAAGATTGTGTACGCACATCTGTCCCTCCCTAGACCCCACATTGGTGGGAGCCTCGTGTACTGGGCTGCCCTTTTTATCCATATGAACACATACAAGTTAAAATCGGTAATGCACATGCTTAACTGGGTTTTTCTGCCGTATCTATTTAGCTTTTTGTTTTTGTGTAGTGTTCCACATGCAGCATTTTTGTTCAGTTCTTACCATTGGCCACATTGTTTTTTATTCTAATTTATGTGTATGAATTATGTCTTTCTGCTGTTTAGCTAAACCTGGAAAAGTTGTGGGACCAGTTATGCCATTTGAGAATGTGACTGGCATCAAAGATGCCTATGATCCAAGAATAATCAGGAATGCGGTTCTTCCTCCTCAGGCTGCCCCACCACCATACTGTTACCGCAGGACTAGCATGAAGCAAGAAAGATCTGGTGTAGAGGCCGAAAGGGACTCATCACAAACCAAGCCACAACCCTCACAATGCGGCATAGCAGCCAAATTGCCCCCAGAAATAGCCATCGATATCAACACCTCTCCATATTATCTTTCTCGAGCAGGAGTGACAAAAGCAGAACAAGTTGATGATCGAATAGTCATTGATGCAAACCTGCTACAAGTAAAATCACAGTACGGTGGGATTGGTGCAGCAGCTGCTGCACATAGAAAGGTGGGCACTGTTCAGTTTGGGATGTCAAGGATGTACTAGAGAAGTGGGATGAATTTATCTGTACTCCATGATCAGAGCAGTCGATGCAGAGAAATGGAGATACCAGTCACTAGGGCGATTTTGAAATCATCATGTGAAGGAGGGAGTGAAAATGAACAACAAAGAGAGGAAAACAACAAAAAAACAGGAGACAAGAGAGGGTTAGGATGTGGGTTGCATTCACTGAATGGGCAGCTGTCTTTGGGGGGTGATGAAGTGTTCACAATTGAGTTAGAAGGGGTAGCTAGCAATCACCAATCAGTCTGTGTCAACAGTAAACATAATTATATCTTCAGTGAAATTATACATTCCATTGTTAAAGGCATAAAGTAAATAGAGGAAAAAGGAAATCAGTATCTGCTCTCTCTCTCTCTCTCTCAAGTGCCCATTCAGCTCTAACATCCTCCTAATTGCTACTCGGTACAACCATTAAAGTTTAATTAATGTCTCGTACCGAAAAATCTCAAATGAATGGCGTGATGTGTTTGGGGCAAGGGACCATTCTGCCACCTGCTTGATCACTTGCCTGATTGACGCTTTGCTGTACGATTGTAGTGGATTGGTTCTATCCACGTGCGGTGTTGGACAGTGCTTTTGGCAAATCTTTAAAGTTGTGTGGCTTGCCTGGGTCCACTTTAGGACTTCCGGACAGGAGATTTTAAAGATAGGGTAAATTTCTTAAACTATCAATTAATTAAGTATATTTTTATTGTTTTAATATTGTCTAACGCTACAATTACTGTTTTAAAAAACAAATTATCATTATCGTTAAATATTTATGAAAGGGTTGAAATGCCAATTTTACCCTTCCATTATTTTTTTGAAAGCGGTTTTCTCTTCTCTTTCTCTCTCCTCTCACCTCTTTTTGCACACAGTGGAAGTGGAATGTCAACGAAGCCACCGTCGCCACCACTACAACCTTTGAATGCGGTGGTCATTACCGATGGAAACCAGTCGAACATGTCCTCCCAACCGGCGATCCCGCAAACCTCCAGTAAATTGCTAACGGCTCCTTGGAGCACAATTATTCTTTGGTGGAGATTAGAAAGACCTTGGTGACTGACGAGGGTCTATCCTACGTCGTGTATGTTTTGCAGCACCTAGGTGTTGTTGATGAAGGTGTGGCCCATCTCGCACGAGGCATGGTGAACCGGCGTTTTCATACTATGGAGACAAGTCAGAGATGAATGAGCTAATATCGGAGGCCATGTCGAGGGTTTTTGTGCCATTCATGAAATGCAATATTGGAGGGCAACGATGGGTTCCAAGGGGTGGAGTTCCTAGTGGATGTGGGTGGATGCATGGATGATACTATGGAAGCATCCCCATGTCCGAGAAGGAATCAATTTCGATCTGCCAAGGTGGTGACAAAAGCCCCAAATATTCCTGGCGTGACACACGTCGGTAGAGAGATGTTCGAGACTAATCCGACCGACAAGAAGGTGGGTGTATCCCATAGCGTGGCGGATTTGGTATAAACACATTCCTGGCGTGATGCACATCTCTCCCCTCTTTCACTTACTCTCTTCCACCACTTGCAGTGACGGATTTAGTACTTCTCTCTCCGCCACCTCTCTTTCCCTCTCATTCTCTCTTTCCACTATTTCTCTCTCCTCTCTCACCTCTTCTTTCACTTTCTTTGTTCCTCCATCGCCAATGACGAGAAGCATTGGATGGAAGCAAGATGGAGGAGTCTTGATCATAGAAATCAAAACTCCCCAATCCGATTCCACTTGCTTGAAACCTTGGGAAACCGCAAGCCACTATTTCTGCTAAACTTGCTCTCAGAGCCACAATTTCTACTTCCAAAGCCAAGGAGCACGGAAAGGAACAACCTACTTCCCTTGCAAGAGAAGCCGACTCGGATATGAAACTACATTCAAAAGCTGCACCATTTAGACGATGAGGAGTTTGTTTCTTAGTATCTATAAAAGAGGGCTAGAGAAAAAGTGGGTTATTTTGATCCCAACAAAAATAAGGTAGACGCACGGTCTTTAGATGGCGACACTAAGGTCACCCTGTGGTTGCAGGTGTGGAGTCTGGAGACGAGAGTTCAGAGCTCTAATTCCCTTCGAGTGTTTTATGATATTTAGTTTAATAATATTTCCAGAGAAGGGGTGCCGATCGAGAGGAAGAAGATGAGAGTAACATTGGGTTAAAAAAAAAAAATTATGCATCACATGCATGATGCTATGTGTGTACGAGTTTTTATAAAATATTAACTGATACTAACGGTAAGAATGAAACTAATGAATTATCATATACAATAGGGATAACACTAGACAATAATGCTTAGTCAATTAGGTAAATCATAAGGGCAAAGGACCATTCTCCCACCTGCTCTACCCGATCAGTTACCTGACGATGGACGCTTGTGGTGGATTAGTTTAATCCACGTGCGGTGTTGGACAGTGCTTTTTGCATGTCTTTAAATAAATTTGTATGGTTTGCCTGGGTGTCCACTTTCAATAATTTAGGACTTCCGGACAAATTACAGTGTGCTAGGGGAGCTGAGCCATTAAAGATATTGATGTGTACCTGTAAGTTCATTGCATCCAAAAACAAATATCGGAAGTAGTGCAGCTGGTTCTGGGTTTAAAAATGTGATCATGTTAGGGGTGAAGTTTGGAATTGAATGGATGGATATGTGTCATCAGAACTCATTAATGCAATGGATACATTTCAATACCAAGGTTTAATGTATCCATTGTGCGATATGAAGTGGTTTTCCAAGTTGTCGATATATCAAAGAATGAAGAATTTAAGCCATCTGTCAATCGTAATTTATAATAGTAGGTCAGCAACTCAGCGTCAGTTGGAGCTCAGCCGCTGTCTGCAGATAAGCCTTGGCGATGGTATGCTTTTAACTTCTTGAAATTGAGTAACGTTACTTTTTTGAAGTTTGAACCATGTTCGAATTATGGAGATTCTTACAAGTACATTGATAAGCATTAAATCTATGGTTGAAATAAGTATAAATGATAAAAATACATAAAAAATACATACTTTAATGTTTGATATAAAAATGCATTAAAGAGTTTAGAACATATAGATATCATTAATAACATTATTATATGATTAATCTAAAAATGAATCAGATCTATGAAAGTGCACAAGATCCATAAATCAAAGAATACAAGACAGAAATAAAAAAACAACTGTTATATTTTAATTACTTAATCAAATTTTCTATATTTTATTTTATTTTGCAAACTATTAAAAAATTAAGTCAATGGGTTTTAACTTATTAAAATTTATTAATGTAAACTATGTCAATTTTATAAATAATTTTGTAAATAATCAACATGTTGCTACTTATTTATTATAAATTAAACTGTTAAATACTAACTAGGAGTTTAAAGAAATATGCATATTTAAAAACTATTAGATCCATTAGAATTTATAAGTTACATATTATATAATATACACTCCATAAATTATAGTTACGAAAATAATTATTCTGTTTTGTTATTTTTATTTCTATATATTATCAAATATTACAAAAAAATCTTTTTTTTTGGGCATATGTTGTTGATGGATCATCCATAGGTCCATCTTATAGTTCTTTCCACCGTCAAACCTATTTAAAATTATTTTTTTATTTTCTCAATTTTTGGGAAAATTCATAGATCTAATTGGTACAACAAGAAAAAATAAAAAACATCCGAGGTCTAATAACAAAATTGCATTTCAAACACTGAAATATGCATATCTACCATTTAGGCTCCATTTGGAAGGAGTGCAAATACAAATATGTAGAACACAAAATCTTGTATTTTATATTATTTTAATATACTGTATTTGTACAATTTCCAAACTAAGCTTTAAGAATTGAATGAAGAAAAAAAAATGCTTTTTTCCTCTTATTCTTGATTCTAATATATTTTTTTCCTTTTCCCTTTCTTCTTTGTGACTAGCAAACATAATCATTCTTCCACACGATACAGACGGAGCCAACTGTTACGTGTACAAAGAATGCACACCAACCCCATACCACTCATGCAACGTAACAGTCATTGATCAGGCATATCATATTGATAACTTAAACCTTGCAATGATCATGATTTTCTCTCTTGACAAGATCAAGATTTTCATATATTGTGAACGATGATGGTTCATATCCAACCAAGGCCGTATAGAAATGGCAACGAGGTGAGGATCATATTTTTCATCTCCAATCATTGATAGGGACAGATTCCCCATAGGAACCCGAATCTTCAAAATTTTTTAGTTGACAGTATTTTTTGAAAAATAAATTTACTTAATATAAATAAAAATGTCAAAATATATATAATATTTTAAATATATTTTGACATATATATAATATAATATTTAATATATATATATATAATTGGGATTGGGGTGGGGCAAGGCGGGAACCTCATTCCCCATCCCTAACACCGATCCCGATTGGGGATCCCTATTAATCCCCATCCCCATCCCCTTTCTGCCATAGCAATTCTCATCCTCCCATCTATTGGGTCAGGAAAGTTGAAATTGCCTTCCCTAAGACTGAACCATAATATATCTTGGTGAGCCTTTTAACACCAAATTACCAATAGCCATAAGTTCCCCAATTCCAGCAATAGCTTTGATTGGCTCATGACAGCCCCCGGTGCTGAATTTATGGATCAACAAAATTTGGGAAAATTATATAGGGAATTACCCATTACTCTGGGTAGTAACACTAGCCCTTTGGGAATGATCATCGCCATGATCACACATAAGTAGTTATTCCTGAAAATAAGCACTTATTTAAGTTCAAGTAGCTCAAATTTTCAGATTATTTTTAAGTTTCTATTCAACAACTGCTTATTTTCTTTCTGCTATGTCTTAGTCCGCCACATTATTTTGGAAATACGTATACTACCCTGAAATAAGTGCTTTTTCACTGAACAGTCACGACAACTTATTGGAGTAAGCATTTATCCAAATAAACACTTGTTTATCAAAATGAGCTCTCCCAAATAGGGGCATAAGCTTGAACTTTCACTTGTGACAGATGGCTATCCTATATGTTCTGATTCCATCACTGAAGTCCAGTCCATTAATTGATGTTATGGTGAGGGTAAATTTCCTAAAATGCCCCAAAACGATTTGTTTGCACTCTGCTTGTGTTAGTTTCAGCATTTCCTTTTAAATTTTATACTTCATATATTCTTGTGTTGTTTTATGATTTTTCTGTTTTATTTTCCAAAACGTTTATGTATCTATTAGTTTAATTTAATTTAATAATAACTCAAGTAATTATTGCCTAATTTGTTCGTCCAAGTGCGAGAATGAAGATAGGAAGGGTTAACAACTAGGATTTTAGAGAATCATTGAAGGAAAGGGTAAAACGGTCTAAAGAATTATGCAAAGAGTATTTATGGGATTTTGAAATGTACAAATATGCACATAGCATCATGTGCAAATCTTTCAGCTGCTTAATTGGAGTGTTGATGATTGGAATTTGAAAGTATAGGATAGCTCTTTTATGGCAAGTGAAAAATTGGGCTTTAAGTGTTACTGTCCTTAAGGTATAAGGTAGTTTCATATAATTTTCCATAAAATTAAATCAAATAAAGCTCATCTTGGATTTTTCCATTTGCCTATGGTCTGAAATCCAATCAAACAATCTAATTCATTATCTCGGATTTGAACGATTTGTTTACATAATCGGATCAAATGCAGATTTAATTCCATTTATTCAAATTAAAATCCAAATTGATTATATTATAATATATATATATATATTGATTTTAATATACAAAATTTATATAATAATATACAAATATATAAATATATAATTTTATATTATAAAGGTATATATAAATTTATCTTTCATATAAAAAGTAATTATTTTTTTAAATTTTCTTTATTTAAAAAATGAAATAGAATGAGATTAAATCCAAATCTAATTCGAGTTTTTCAAATCAATATTTTCAACCCATCGTTGACTTGGATGGCCAAACTATCTTCACCAATGTCTAATATTTTCAACACACTACAATGTATTGAAACTTTTGGAGGTCATATCTTATTATTAGAGGTGTAAATCTAACCATGCCACTTGCAGCACAACACGAATTTAGACCAGTCCGGCGCGGCCCAGTATGATGGTCCATGGGCCGTGTCAAGCCCAACACGATCGTGTGGACCGTGCTAGGCCTAAGGTTTTAGGTCCGCGGGCTAGGCAGACATGGCACGATTGAGCGGGCCATGCCGCCCACAACCCGCTCAGTCATGTCAGCACAGCCCAACACAATCCATATATATTATTTTATATATTTATATATAATATATAATATATAGTATATTATATAAATTAAAATTATATAATAATATATTAATAAAATAAACAATTGTTTTCAATTTTATTATACTAATTTATTTAATTATTGTATATATAAGCAATTGTATACATCAAAATTCATATAAAATTAAAATTTTAAGTTTTTTTTTCAATTTTTTAAATAAATAACTTTGGCCCAGTTCACGTTCGGCTTGGCCCATGGACCAGCCCAACCCGCTGCACAACACGGGCCCTCACGGGCTTAGGTTGTTGGCTGTGCCAGGACGACCCCCCAAGTTATCACAGGGGAGGGCGGCATGGCCCGAGACAGCCCGGGAACCGACACAACATGATCCGCACTTTGCGCAAGCCACCCACAGGCTATGCCATGTCGGCCTGACACGACCCGTTTTACACCTCTACTTATTACTTTGCTATTTCTCGCAAAAAAAAACTCTTTTTATGGCCTCAATCTCAATTTTTAAAATTTATTAATAAAAAATTAAAACTAAAAGTATATAAATTAGACCTAAATATAAAGTATAAATCATATGTATATATCAATATGTGTGTGAACCGCTGACTCACGACCCGGAGGCAAAAACGGTTCAGCCTCCGGGTCGGTCTTTGTAAACATTCATCTTCGCTTATGATTCTGGTACCATCTACTATGTATACTGGTATGCCGTTTAACTTTCGGTATGTTTGACCTTTTTTTGGTAAAAACGAATGCTTGACCGTGCGCACATAAAATCAAACTCAAAAAAACTCCAACTTTTAAGTTTGAATTTGCTGGATGTCAACTTTTAATTTCCCTCAAATTGAACTTACTAGCCACTTGCCTGTTGAATGTAAGTTATAATCGGTTCATGTCTGCTATGTTGATGGAAATATATCTAATCATCTGATGCAATATTTCGCCAAAATTTGCAAAAGATTCAAAACCAGACTATGGATAATCAAATCAAGATAATGAAATGCAATAGAAGAATTCTTGCTAACAACTTGCAGCAGCTGGAACCTGCTCAGCTTAATAGAATTAGAAACCAAGTTCAGTTTCTGTTTGCACTGCAGAGCCATCGCTATTGCTGTTGCCCCATCTAGCCGGCTAGCCCCTGCTAGAAGCCGTTGACGTTGTACTATGCCTTCTTTTCCCGCCTTTTTTCGAAATGTTCTACTTTCATGGATTGTTTTCTCTCCTTCACGCTTTGGGCTCTCAAGTACTCTCAAGAAATCCTTCTCTTCCTTCATGGGTATCGTGAATTATGCCAGAATGGGTACTTCGTCGTGGAAGTCAATGATCTCGTATCACATCCAATATGAACGATTAGAGGAAGTACGTCGGCTATTTGATGAGATCACTTCTCCTGATGTTTATCTCTATACGATGATGATTGCACGTTATTCACGAAGCCAAAGACTTGATGATGCATTGGAATTATTCTGCAAAATGCCGGTCAGGGATGTTGCTTCTTGGAATTCAATGATGAAGGGGTGTCTAGATTGTGGTAATTTAGTTATTGCTCGGAAGCTTTTTGATGAAATGCCGGAGAGAAACGTTATCTCTTGGACCACAATCTTGAATGGGTTCTTGCAATTTGGAAAAATTGAAATGGCTGAGGCTTTGTTTCATAAGATGCCTTGGAGGGATACTGCTGCATGGAACTCGATGATTTTTGGATATTGTAGTAATGGAAGAATTGAAGATGCTCTGAAGTTGTTTGAGGAGATGCCTTCTCGGAATGTGATATCATGGACCACAATGATCGGTGGGCTTGATCAACATGGGAGGAGTGGTGAAGCCTTGTTTCTCTTTCAGGAGATGCAGGATTCAGGGTTAATAATACCTACTGCAAGCACATATTCTTCTGCTCTAACGGCTTGTGCAAACATACCAGCATTAGATCAAGGTGTTCAACTTCATGCACATCTTGTCAAGTTAGGGTACGTCTTTGATGCTTTTATCTCTACTTCACTCATCACATTTTATGCAAACTGTAAGCAAGTTAAAAACTCTCACAAGATTTTCCAAGAAAACCTTCATATGAATGTGGTTATGTGGACAGCCCTTATAACAGGTTATGGTCTAAACGGTAAATATGAAGAAGCATTGGTTGTGTTTAATGATATGATTAAGGTAGGAATAGTTCCCAACCAATCCACTTTCACTAGCACTTTATACTCATGCAGTGGGCTAGAAGCTCTTGATAGAGGAAAAATTATCCATGCACAAGCTGTCAAGCTTGGATTGGATTTTGATGTGTTTGTGGGTAATTCTCTTGTTGTCATGTATTCTAAATGTGGAAACATAGATGATGCAGTAGTCCTCTTCAATAAAATGAGCCAGAGGAACATTGTTTCATGGAATTCTATTATTGTTGGATGTGCACAACATGGGTATGCCATTCAAGCTCTTAAGTTCTTTGACCAAATGGTACATGAGGAGATACATCCAGATGAAATCACATATATTGGCTTGCTTACTGCCTGTAGCCATTCTAGGATGTTAGATAAGGCAATGCATTTTTTTGAGAAATTGAATCAGGATAAGTCCATTGTTGTGAAGCTTGAACACTATGCATGTATGGTAGATGTCTTTGGCCGATGTGGGAAACTGGAGGAGGCAGAGGAATTTATCAGAAAAATGCCAGTGAAAGCAAACTCTATGGTATGGCTAGCTTTGCTTAGTGCTTGTAGGGTGCATGCTAACTTAGAAGTGGCCAAAGGAGCTGCACAGTATGTTTTTGATCTAGAACCACATAATAGTGCAGCTTATATTTTATTGTCTAACTTATATGCTTCGGCTAGTAGATGGAATGATGTTTCACAAATAAGAGGGATGATGAAACAGAAAGGAATTGTAAAGAATCCAGGTTATAGTTGGGTCACAATGAAGGGGTCAAGGCATGAGTTTCTTTGTGGAGATAGGTCCCATCCATTGAGTGAAAAAATATATCAGAAGATGGATTTTTTGGGTGGAAAATTGAAGGAGCTTGGCTATGTCCCTGATCGAAGTTTTGCCTTGCATGATGTGGAGGATGAACAGAAAGAAGTAATTTTATCTTATCATAGTGAGAGACTTGCTATTGTTTTTGGGTTGGTTACTACTGTCGAAGGTAGTACCATAAGAGTAATGAAAAACCTTCGTGTATGTGGGGATTGCCATTCTGCCATCAAGCTTATAGCAAAAATTGTTGGGCGTGAGATCATTGTAAGAGATTCTAGTCGTTTCCATCACTTTAGGAATGGCAACTGTTCTTGTGGGGATTATTGGTAGCGCTGTTGTGAATTTTGTTCTTTAAGATGTTTTGGGAGGAATAGTGCATCTGATGACTGTTAAGCATATGAGTCACAACATGTATAAATGCTTCATTTTGTTTTCAGAGGTCAGAACTAAATTTGTACATATTGAGAAGTTGATATTTTATTCAGAGAATATTTCTTGGATGACGATGGCCATTGCCTAGAAGACGCAGAGGTACTATTAACAAATCATGGTGAATCCCTTAGCTTTAATTGTAAAATATGATAATGTTAGTTTTATCAACAAATTTGTTTGCAACAATCTCTTGCAATCTTATACATGCGTACTTGATTTTTGTAAGAAAAAAAATAGTTTCTTTGCTATACATGTAATTTACCCAACACTCTTTATGAAACTATTGATGGCAGAGAAGTGATAGAGATCATGGAAATGTTGTTGAAAAGCATTTAAAGTCGGTTGGCGCTTGATTTTGTTTTCTTTTATTTTTCTTTAATTTCAAGTAGAAGAGAGTTAATGGTCCCTATATTGAACTTAATATTTTGTTACTGTTGATTATTTGAATAAATGAAACGTTGCCTGAATGCCTCAATGTAATGGACCCTAGATAGAAACTTCAGGAGGAATATTGAAATCTCCTGAAAGTTGAGATAACTTTCTGTGTGAGTAATTGTATCTAGCTTAGTGTTAGTTTCTCTTACTGCATTGGACATTTTTTATTCTATTTCATAGCATTGTTTAACTATTTTGGCTAGGGTTGGATATGAGTTGAGCCAAGCCGAATATTAGACCATTGGAGTTTGGCTCTGGAGAAAAGCATAAAGCTTGAGTTCAGGCTCGTGTTTGATTTGAGCTAGAAATATAGCTCGAATTCAGCTTGACTCAAAAGCTCATATGTTTGAGCTCGACTTTGCTTGAGCTTGATTGTGAACCAAGCCTACTTGAGTTCGAATTCAATCTCAAACTCAATACTTGCCCTACATTTTAACATTTAAAAACCACAAAACCACATCAAAATTGCTTGCTCTCATCAAATTAACAAGAATAACTTGCTTATTTAACATTTAAAATCATAAAATATACAAAAAACAACATGTTCAACTCAAAACTACTAAAAACTAACAATAACCTGTTTGAAATCCACAGTTCAACAACAATTTGTTGAAATCCTTTGAATGCATATATTTCAACTCAATTCACAAATATATAATAATCAAGCTCTTCTGGTGTATAGATGACTTATGAGCACTGATTAGGCTCGCAAACTTCACAAACCGAGCTTCATACTATTTGAGCTTGTCTCAATTGGCAATCAAACCTATATTGAGCTTAAGTTTGGCTTGAAGCTTAATTTGGACCAAGCCGAATTGAGCTTTTTGTGAGCCAAGCTCAAATGGCTCAGGAATAGCTTGCTTCAGATCCACTCCTAATTGTGGCTTATGGATTGCAGTCTATTTCAACAAATTGGTATTTAGAGTATAGGTTGCATTTTGACCATGATATTAGACACTGTTTCCACCAGTTGCGTTGATGGAGGATCTGCTATCGAGCCAGCATACTGTCTGTTCATACCACTTTACAGGTATTGCACATTGTTGTTGCTGCTGTTGCTATGAGCATATAAATTTTGATCTTTTTGCTTAATGTATTATTTTACTTTCCTTAAGGTTATGTTTGGTTTGAAGGAAAAGGTAGGGAAAGGAAATGAAAGATAGGGAAACCTTTACAATCTTGTATTGGTTTCCTTACCTTTCCCTGCTTTTTCCTTCAAACCAAACACAGCATAAAGGTATTCTCAGTATCTATGCTTTTTTTTTTTCTGTATTGGATCCTTGTTCATAGAGAGAAGACAAGAATTTTCAGAAGTTCTCTAGATGATATTGGATTGAAGTTTTAAAATGATTGTATACTGTGAAGTTTCTGAAAATGTGCTTGGGAGGGTCACAAAGTGGCTGCTCTGAGACTTGAACCTGGATTCTCACATTTCTCAACCTTACCATTATACCTAGCAAAGATCCCTGGCAAATATGAGGCGAACTGTATGCTGTCATCTTCAAATATGAGGTGAAGATGATTTGCCCTTTCTTTAGAAACTTTGATGATTTAATTGTGCCTTTTATCCCTTATAAAATAAATGTGCCTTTTATCCAAATTCATGGGTTTCTGTATTGCATCATAACAGAGGATAATAGTCTAAGGTGGCAGCACTCCCCTTGTCTAAGATCCCTAGCGGAATTGTGTTAAAATGTATTAAATTGTTCATAGTTTAGGAAACACAGCACTTTGTAAAGGTAAAATTATCATTGAGAAAATTCTCATTCTGCTTAACAGAACAGCCTCACAATGCTCTCATGAATGAGATTTCATGTTGAAGATGCAATTTTCAGACATTCAATAGTCAAGCTTCAAGGGGACATTTTTTTTATCCAAAACGCATTGAGAGACTCATCCTTAGTTAAAGGTCCTTATAACAAATTTCTGTCTTCAAGTTAATGCAAAGTCCGGATCTCCTGAAAGCAAAAACTCCAAGCACGGCATCCAGTCTCACATTGGGAATATCTCCCATACATGTATGTTAGTTAAAGGTCCTTATAACAAATTTCTGTCTTCAAGTTAATGCAAAGTCCGGACTTTGCATCCTTAGTTAAAGGTCCTTATAACAAATTTCTGTCTTCAAGTTAATGCAAAGTCTGGATCTCCTGAAAGCAAAAACTCCAAGCACGGCATCCAGTCTCACATTGGGAATATCTCCCATACATGTATGTTAAATTCATGGGGAGGTGTTCCCAATGTGTGGCTAGATTCCCATGATTTCAGAGTGTTTGTAGAGTTTTTGCTTTCATGAGATCCCATTACCTGTCTTATGATTCACACCATTAGAGACCTAGTAGCCTTGAGAAGTAGGTATTCGTAAAGTTCTTAACAAATATATTTTCTATATTTTATTTGAACAGAACGTTGCAGATAATCATTGCATTTATTTCTTTAAGTGTAATTAATATATCCATAAATAAAGATAGCCAGTGTGGAAAGGTGATGGCACATAGCCATCAGAAGTTTTTAATTTTCCCGCAAAGGTGATGGTACATGCCTCAGAGCATAAATTGGAAACATCTTTCTTCTATTTTTAACAATCAGGATAAACTGTTTCCAATCTGGATAGTTAACATCAGGTCATCTCATATAGACTTAACCAAAAAACTAGTTCATCACTCCAAGTAAGAGGCTTATCTGAACAGAGTGTACTGTTCTTTTTTAAATCTGGCTAGAGATAGGTTACTCCTTTTCTTTACATCTTCAGTTATATTTTCACATAAATATCTATATACTGCTGGCTATACATGCAATAAATATAAGCTTCTTTTTCTCTCCCGATTTGTATTTTAGCTGACCCTATACTTGCCAAGAACTTAGGTATGCTTTGGTCTGTTCTTTTTGTTTAACTAGATGTGAGTGATGACTATAGAGTTAAATATTGGTACTGACATTTGGTGGGGAAAAGTTCTCTTCTTTGGATTAACCATGCCTTTTTAATATTTCTACAACTGGAGATTCCACTGCTTCTGATGTCATCTCTTTTGTTCCAAATGGCATTGCACAGGGCTTTGACTTTGCTAGAAATATTAGAGGATTGAGGAGGTTGCCTTTCTCCTAAATTCCTTTAAATTTGTTGTTCTATCACCTTTAAATTTGATGATAGGATTTGAAGCCCTGAACCAGGTGGTTTTAACTCAATCCTTCCTTTTCTACATGGCCTCCTCTAAAAGTTCTACCCTATTCCCATATATCTCCAAGGGAAAGGGGTTTTGTTTGGGAAGCTACCATTTGGGAAGGTGAATATATGCATTGTGCTTCAAAGGAGAAGGCCTAATTACAAATACCTCCCCTTTATGCATATATACAGGACGGAGAATCAATTAATTACTTATTTCTCCATTTTTTGTTGTCTTGGACATTTGGAAATAGTTCTTACATATCTTAGACTGGGATTGGATCTGCCTCTCAGCATATCAAATCTTCTTCGATATCAGAAATGAAATGGTTGGGTGTTGGAGGAAAGTCTTCTAGTGGAGCATGATTCATGTAGTCTTCTAGGCCCTTTGAGAAAAGGAATAAAAACAAGGTGCCCCATGCTTCTAAGAATCTTATTGTGAATAACCGTTAGTGTTTTGTTACGAAAAGAGTTCAAAGGTATCAAGATTGATGAAGCTATGAGATTTGCAGCAGGTTGGTAGATATCCTTCAAACCTTATTTTCTTTTACTCATGAGGTGGTTTGACCACTTGATGTATTTCAGACTTCTATAGAGGATACATCAATTCAATTTCTGGAGACTAAACCAAACGGTTGAACGAGCTAACCTATAATCTTCCTGGGTCCTGGCTATTTGATGGTCATGGTGAGCTTTCAACATTGGTTAAGTTTAAATACTAGGAAAAAATTATAAAAGTCTCCAGTGTTTTGACCCTAACATAAATCTGACCTATAGTTTTGAAATAAAGGTGCAAATACCTCCCTTATTAGCATTTCAAATGAAAAAAAGCACATTGCATTAAATTTTTAAAATACAAGACTTGCCCTTGACCAATTTCGTTCAGATATCCATTTGCTAACATACCCCAGAAAAAATAGATTCATTTTTCTTATTTCACTTCAGCCTTTATCCTTTGAAACAAGGCAACGACAATGAGTAGAGAGATAAAGTGATGAAGGGTAAAGTTGAAATTTTAATTAAATTGTGTACAATAAGTGCTGATAATGATAATGAGGGCAGATGCAAATCATGCAATGTCTTTTTCACATGAAAGTTAAAGGAACATACGTAGTTGCACTTTTTTTGTTTAAATCATAGGAGATGTTATTGTTAGTGTCAAATCACAGAAGTTTATTGTCAGAAAATCAAAGGAGGCTTTTATAATTTTCTTAAATATTAAAATACCCATGTGGCTATTATAGTGGTTTAAAAACACTGGGTCACAAGTCAATGGTTTAATCATCGGGGAGGGAGTACGTCAACACATATGTATGTATAAACATTTATCGTATCAATTAAATAATATATAATTATGTTTCTTATGCAATATATGTATATAATTGATTTATATAAGGTCTAATTTATATTTCTATTTTAGTTTTTAATTTTTATAAATAAAAGGATAAAAATGAAATTTGAGGCCAAAATCTGTTTTTTTTTTTTTTGGCAAAAATAGTGGGCCAAGGCGCCTTTAATATGGCTCCTTAGGAAAATAGATAGACTCAAAAAAGTTACCCAATATAAAAAAAGATTACCCTAATCTAAAAAATGAGCATAAAATTATGGCTTCCAAAAATTTCAATACATTTTAATGTGTAACCCATGACCTGGTGGCTAGGTTGAATGGGTCAATGGTTCAATTGTTTTCGTCGATGGATCTTTGACCAAGAAAACATTTCTTTAGGGAATTTGTAGGCTTTAGGAAAATTGGACCTAAAAAAGGGCTGAATGGCAGTTCAAACAATTTAACATCTAGTTCAACTGTTCAATGGCGGGCTAAAAATATTGGAATACAAAATGGAGGTAGCTCATCCCCATACCCATAATCTCCAACCTTGATGGCAATGAGATTTGACCTTGAGTCTCCTCTTTGATCGGTAGGGATGTTCAAATTTGGTTACCAAATTGAATGAGCCAATTTGATTTGGTTACTTTGGCTTTTGGTTCGGTTCGGTTCAGTTGGGGGATTTTAGAAATATTGGTTTTTAGTTCATTTAAGAAAAAAAAAATCAACAGAACTGAACCAAAAATTGAAAATAAATACATATTTATATTTTAATTATAAATATTGATATATTATTATTGATATTAATAATAAATATAATATATACTTTATTTAAAAACGTTGATAAATTTTAAGAATAATTATTAATATAAACATAACATACATTTATATTTCAATTAACCAAATTCATGAAAATGGTTTAATCAAAATGTCGTTAGGCTTTATTTTTTAATCGAACCAAACTGAACGAACCGAATAAACACCCCTAATGATCAACTAAGCCACCACTAGTTGGTGCAATATAGAGGTCTAAGTACATCAGAATCTTCCACTTATCAATTTATTTCAGAGGTGGTATATTGGCGGGGCTGACGTGGACACCAAGTTGATGAATGCTAATATTGGTCACATAGTCCTTCCATATGTCAAGATTGATCCACATTGAGAAAACTCTTGATTGACCCGATCAGTGAGCATTGTCGATGCTTGTAATTGTCAGAGATAGGGCTGACTTTAAGCATGATACTGTTGATGAGGAGCAATGTTTACAACCCGTTGTTAACTCGACTGGTCGAATTATTTGAACCGTCACCTAGCCATAGCCATGATTCTGAGTCTAATTCTCTTAAAACCCGGTGATTGATTAAAACTGTTGACCTGGTAAAAAGTAGTCCGACTTTCTATTTTTGTAAAACCTTTTTTTGGCTTTAAATCACAATTCTTAATATTTTTACAAATAAAAAAATTAAAAATTGAATTTTACAAATAAATTAAATATTAAATAATAGATATATTATATGTAAAATATAAATATGTATTATTTATTAATAAATATATGTTTACACACACAATTTGGCCTCGACATGGCATGGTCTGACCCATTCAACCCAAATGGCCAAAGCAGTGACCCATGACCTGACAGCAAAAATAATTTGGCCTCCGGGTCAGTTTTTAAAACACACCGGTAGGGGGTTGAGGATTCCACTCCAACTCATAGGTATATACTTAGGTTGTATTTAGTTTGATAGAAAATAAAAGGAAACAGAAAATTGAGAGAGCTTTTATTGGAAGTTCACAAATTCACAAAAATGCAAAATTTTTGAAGGATAACACAATTTATCATCATCATTAAGGGTGTCAATGGACGGGTTTTGGATTGGACCCCATCCAGTCCAAAATCAATTTGGATGGATTGGACAGACCAAACAGTCCAAAATATTTACTAGATTGAACATATTTATATTGGATTGGGTTGGATTAAGCCAATATCAGGTCCATTGATACGTGTATATATATATCAATAGACCAGGTTTGGGTTGAAATCAATCTAAATCAAAATAAATTTGAACAGATAAAACAGACATTGAATTGGACCGGTCCAAATTGGTCCAAAACATTTATTGGATTGGATTGGACCTATTGGACCTGGTCCATTTATAATGGATTCAGATTGGACCAAATCCACTCCAATTGACACCCCTATTCATCATCATTCCTATCTAAGCAAGTTCACAAATTTTCTAAGGATGACATAATTCATCACCATCTAAGCCTTCCCCCAAGCATGAAAGGTTGGGACATTTTGGACTGATCCAATCCAATGTCTAGACCATCCAATCTGTTCAAATTTGTTTTAACTTGGATTAATTCTAACCCAAACCTGGTCATTGACACCTATATTCTTATCTTCTATCAATGAACCAGATATTGGGTCAATCCAACTTATCTTCTATCAATGGACCAGATTGGGTCAATCCAACCCAATCCAATATAAATTCATTATAGATGGACTAGGTCCAACCCAATCCAATAAATACATTGAATCATTTAAGTCTGGACTGGTCCAACTCAATATGTCTTGTTGGTCCGTCCAATCCATCCTAGACAGGATCCAATCGAAAACCAGTCCATTGGCACCCTTTGATTCGAGGTTGGTTCTATTTAATTCCAATCAGAACCTGCCCATTTGCTCACCCCTACACGTAGGCCGTAAAGTTCTAGGTATGGGCACAGTTTGATGATAGAAGAGAATGGATGTGCAAGTCAGGTTGCTTGGTAAGCCTTAAGAAAATTTCCATATTTAAACACATTCTTGGATCTCAAAATTTCCATGGAGTCATATTTCAAACTTTCCTAGTGCCCGTTTTGGGAAGGTATCTACGTAGCGGAAAATCCGAAAAGTCAAGAATAGGCTCACAGAAGCTGCAAAATCGACTTTTTGATGAAACTACGTCAGGTAGCTTCTCCAAATCGGCTCAGTCAATGAAGAAGCTCTCCCAAACAGACTCTTAATTGAAACTTCATTGAAAATTTAGATGGATTACATCATAATTTGGCCTTACTTCAGTACAAGGAGGGACATAGGGATGATGCGGACCGCAAAAGTAGACACATAGCCATTCCAGATTGGCTACAAGATTCCTCCATTAGGTGGATCCACCAACAAGTAGCTTCACTAAAAATTTCGAAGGCATTTTGATAATCAAATTCTATGGGTGTAATGACCCAAATGCCCCTAAGGATACTCACTTTAGCCAATCACTGCACTTCACCACTCTGTTTTGCTACCTGACCTGAATTGACCCAAATTGCCAATTTGGTACATCTGGCCAAAACAATATCTCTCTCTCCATTCTAGCTATCTACTGTAAAACCATATATACACGGGGGATGAGTAGACTCCAGGTCATCATATCAGTATAGAATGTTGCACCTTAGGCTACCAATACATGAACCAAAAATCAATTTGATTAAACTTTCACCAGCCCTAACAAAATGGAAATTCATCTAAACCAGGAAGTAAAAAGGCATAAAGATATGGCTTTAACCAGTAACCAGCTTACCAGAGGAACCCACCAAAGGAAAGTTGATGTATATCTCCACTAAAAAGGAAAAAAATAAAAACTATTTTCCTTTTTCCCTGTCTTCTTGCTCAAGCCCCTAAAAATCCAAGAGAAACAACAGATCAAGCATTCGTGGATCTACCTCTAGGCCATTTCTGAGGTAGGTCCATCCGTCCATGTACTGATCAAGAATTCAAGAGAAATGAGCTACAAATTTACAAAAACACCCCAAGATACTATGTTTAGTATATCTTCACATAATTAATTAGATTTCCTGGTTCCAAAATAAAAAAAGGAGAGACAAAAAATAAAAATCAACAAATTAAGCATAACTAATCTCTCATCTTCTTTCATAGGGAAGGCCAAAAAAACAACCCATTTAAAGATTAACAAAAGGAAAAAGAAGAAGAAAATATCAGAATTTAACAATTGAGTTTGAGTTTAAAAGGAGAGCAAAGGCAATGAAACAATAATGGTGGTGATGGTGATGGTGGTTTAGCCTCCAAACTTGTTGTTTTCTTTCTCCAAGCCTTCAAAAAAGCATGCCAGAATTTTCATGGCGTTAACCTGGCATTGCAGAGACACAATGTAACAAGCTGTCTTTTCAAACAGCTTCTCTACCCCAAGTGACTCACCTCCAGGAACAATCCTCTGAAGGGTGGTGATCCTCCTCTGAATCCCAACCTTGTCTTCATCGCATTCTCCTGTGCAGAAGACATTCCCGTGAAGCTTGGACTTGATGGAACTGTTGCTCCTTTTCTTTCTTCCGAGCCTCTGTTGAATCTCGGAACGTCTTCTCCGGTGGGGGCCATTGGAGGACTGATGATGGAGTATGTGGCCCATCTCAGTCCTCTCAGGTTCTTGTTTGGTTCTCATCTTCTCTCTTCTTGGCAATGTGGGTTGGGTTCCATGACTTTCAGGAGTCTCCATGAATGTATAATTTGGACGACGAAGAGAGAATGGAGAGAGATGCAAGGTGAGTGTGTGGGTTTATGGGGTTAAATTATTGTTGAGTTCTGGAAATGTCAATGCCAACGAAGCTGGGCCCACAGAGTTTTGGCTTCCCAATCACTGTTTTTGGATCACTTCTGAATTCATGACATACCATTTCCGTTTGTTTTTTAACTTGGCTTAGTTCGGTTTAGCATTGTACAACATGGCTTGGCATTGGCTTGGCTCCTTTCCTTCTTTGAAGCCATGATTTTCGGGTCCTTCACCCCAAGAAAAGCCACGGCAGAAATGGGTCGGGTTGGAAGGATCCTCTCTTAAATTCTATTGGTCCGGGACTAATCTCCAATTAATATTGCCAGAATTGGACCGGACCAGATTGAAAACCAGAACAAATTTACTGATTACAACCCATAAAAACCATCAAATAAGTGGGTTTGGAAAGCTCACCGGTTCAAGTATGTCCGGATCCAGTCCGAGTCGGCCAAGGAAAATTGAGAGAGAGAGAGGATTAGGATTTTGAATGGAACAAATTGGCCATATGAATTTATTTTTACCATCCAAATTATATGATATAGAAAAAAAAAACATTTTCTATGTAAAATAAATGCTGCTTTATGCTACTAGAAGTTGCACCGCATGCTGTTGAGTGGTACAATTTAAGAAAAATATCAGAGGATGCAACTTGGTGTAGCTGGAGGTGCAACTTGGAACAGCGCATGATGCTTGTTGGAATGTTTGGCTATTTATCAACAACAATACAGAAAAAAAAAAAGGGTATCTTGGATATTTATGTGCTTTACTTGTTATTTGCTCCATTTATTTTAAAAATATAAGATCTAACCAAATTAATATATAAATTAAAATGGGCTTTTCCATCATTGGCTAGTGAGTTTTTATTATGAGATCACTTCATCTAAACCCTTAAAAATGCAAGAAATAATCGAAAAATATGAAGGGGAACACCCCTTCTAAAAACAAACAAACCAAGAAAATTTTAAACATTTTCCAAAGTTAAATGGCTTAAATTTGCTCAAGTAAAGGGTAAAAGAAAGGGAAAAGACAAAAACTTATACAAACAAACATAAAATATCTTCTTTTTTTTTAAATAATGTACCATTTTTTCTTTTTTTAAATATATGAGGAAATATCCAATCTTTTATGCAAAATAAATGAAGAAGCATAAAATATAATAGAGAATTTAATTTGTGAATGCTAACCATTGTTTCATCGACTTTCTTTTAAGTTCAAAAATGACTTCATATAGAGTTCGTTTTATCCAGCACAATGATTCACTCAATATACAAGTATACCCCTAAATACTTATTATATGACTATTTTATCCATTAAAATACAAAGTAATGTCATTCGGTTCAACCACCACTAGTCTCATTTTGGGGTGCAAATGGATTAGATATGATCCAATCCGATCTGCAGTCCAATCTTATTTTATTGGATTTCGATATCTTCGCTTTAGATGATTGGATCGGATCGAAAAATCAGATCTAATTAAAAAATTGGGTTGAATTTAGATTCAGTTCTAATTGAACCTATAATTCATCAGATTAAATTTAAATATATTTTAATTCAAATCCGATCCGATGTATTTGCATTTCTACTTTTTCATATGGTTCAATTATGAGAGATGTATCAAATGCATGGGCGGATGCATTTATGGGACGTGTGGAACATGCTTTGTGGGGAGCCCATCTGAACTCTTGTGTTTTACTTTGCACAGAAGTCTCCCTGAACCTCTTGATTCCATCACTTTGCCCCCCTCATTAACTCTCACATATTTCCCTCAACTTTCTTACAGTGAAATTCATTTTAAGTGTTACCATCCTTAAGTACAAAATGGGTTATATGTAATTTTCCCTTATTTATAAGGCAATCAAAAGATACCCTTTGATCATTTTCCACCAAAAAGACATTTTACCAATTTGAAAAATTCAATATATCGGTGATCCTAAAAATACGTATGTATCATACAATAGGCATCATTATATTAGGACATTAAAAAAAAAAAAAAAAAGGTTTCCCATACTTTATGAAGATGCTGTTGATGTGCGAGAGTAAGGGCTGAGATGGGTGTGTAGACCAATTTTGTGGGAGGAAATCCCAATTCCTTGCATTTGTATTATCCCACTTTATTCCTTTCTTATTTGTCCTTTTAATTAAAAAATGTTGATTATAATTACTTTTTTACCCCACACCCATGGTTACGTATCATATAGGATGTTTTCAAAAAAAAAATGTACACAATTCAATCCTAACTAGCCATTAGCCAAACCAAGCCATGACCCATGACTTCGGAGACAGCCAAGAATGAAACAAGGGCTACTGGGCCACACTGAAGCCAACGAAAGCACATGCACTCACATGATCTTGAAATTACCACACCCCATGTGCAGCCCCTTCCTCCTTCCACCATCTGCTCTGATCTTCGTCACTCACATAAGCATGCACGCCACGTGCACCATTTATGCGAGCCCACCTTGAGCCCCACAACCCCTCCAATCCAACCGAAAATTTCGGTGGCGGCCACTCCCAATTCCACTTTCAGTAGCATCAGCAGCGGTGACAGTGGCAGTAGCGGTGGTGGTAGTAGTGGCGGTGCTCCCGAGGAAGAAACCTGTTCGCGGTGTACTCCCGCGCCTCTTGGCAGCCACTCGTAGGAATAGACTACGATCCGTTTGTTGGGCATTTGGGAGTCCATATGATCAGAAAGCTGTGGATTTTCTCAATCTCATGTTGGGATGCACCGAAACACCTTTCTTCCCCAATTCTCTTTTTTTTTCCCTTTCAAAAATAACTGTAAATTATTTTTAAATTGTATTTAATTTTAATATTTCTCGGATCTCTGTCTGGTCTTGTCGCCATTATTTTATTAATTGAAAGAATAAATATCATTAAACTTTGGACATTTCTCTGGTATGAATTAATTGCCTGAAGGGTCCGGCCAAAATAAGGTCGACTTGATGTGAGGACATTGGAGTACAGCAAGCCCAGTGTCCTATGTTGTTTTCGTACGGGTATAGATAAGGCCTAGCCCTCGCACCAACGTGGCTGGGGTTGATTATGGATCGTAAGGACTGTATCTCAACTGTCCGATTATGGATCCAATGGGTATAGATAAGGCCTAACCCTCGCACTTAACGGCTATAGATAAGGCCTAGCCCTCGCACCAACGTGGGTGGGGTTGATTATTGGATCCCATTCCATCTCGTCGGAGGTCAAAGCTACTTGGTATGGTGGATCCCAACTGTCCGAGTCAATTTTGAAGCAAAACTCACTATCTAAAAACCGGGTCGAACCGGCTGGATCAAATGTTTTCTTTACAGCAGGCTTTGGGACCAATGATAATGCCCCACACCAGTTTGTTAATATATGGACCCACACCATTCGATCTTTCACTGCAGAGTGCAGGGGTGATCATTTATTCATTTATATATATCTCGATCTGGTCCAGCCCAAAAATTTTTAGGATTGGGCCTAGATTTTGTGTCCAGCCCAGCCCAAGGCTCAAGTCCAGGGTTTGACGCGAGCCGGGCCTAGGCTATAGTCCTTAAGACCAACCCGGCCCAACCATGATGATTGAAGTAACGAATCAGTCTGGTTTGGTCCAATTTGAGGTTTGTCAAAAGAATCCTTCACAGTGGACACGTGTTTATTAGGAGATATTATGGGGTTGTGGGTCTCATGCACGTGAGACAAGAGATTGCCACGTGAGCTTTGGGCATTTGATCATTGATGGAAGGTATATCTATGTCATGGAAAGATGTGCCCATCATCATAAAATAATGGATATCATCAGAACTTTGAGTCCAACCAATAAAACAAACACACAAATAATATGGTAAACAGAGAATGGTGAGCTCAGAACTCAGAAGTCAGAACTTATTTCCCGGAGCTTGGTCGGTTTTCCATTACGGAGCATCATTAGATCGGTTCGGATCAAATTGCTATCCATTACGGGCCATCATTATCAGGAAACTGTATCTGGGTCAACCCGTTTGGACACTTAGATTCTGTATCGTAGATGTGGGTAGATCCTTGTGGGCGGGAGATCCGATTTCTTACTTTCTGGTCTAATGGTCCGACCGTCTGTTTTGAACCTGACGACATAGGGGGAGGGGTGGCTGGTGTGAAGTTCATGGGGTTTATGGTGGGTTGGATATGGACCTTGTAGAGAAGTCCACATAAGATATGGATCAGTTTTAGTTTATGCAAACCCAAATTTGGATCCAGTTTGATTCTTATCCATTTGAAGACGTCCAAAAATGGGGCCAATAATGTAAGGAGGTTGGGAGGCCTGAACACAACTACAAGAGTCAAGAGAACAGGCACATTTAATTATTTAAGAGACTGCACATGGGCTCTCCGTTTCACCATACTCCCCGTTTAATAATATTGGGCCCATGGCCATTTATGAGGTCCACATTCTTCCTACACTACATTGTCTCAAATTCAGTCCCAGGTGTTAGATTTACTAGACCAAGAAATTGATCCATTAACAGCATTCCATATAATCAAAAAGAAATTTCCTGAAAATATTTTCAGTTTCTATTGTGGTTTGGGTATATTTGTTTAATAATTTGTCTTCTCCATTGTGAATAAAATAATGTTGTAATTATTATTTAATGAAATCAGCAGAATATATATATATATATATAGTTATTTTTATCATAGGTTCCATTGAATTGCCAGAAATAAGAGAAAAGAAAATAGAAACTAGTAGAAATCAAATAATGTGAAAAATATGTAAATATTTTAACACTGTTGGGTTTGTAGGGAAGTGCAAAGAAAATATTCAAAAATATGAAATTGTTGGTGGTGCACAATGAATTAACATAACTGTTATTAGAATAAAAATTAAAAAAAAATGAAAAGAAAAAAAAGAGGTATATTTGATGGAATAACCCTACATTTTCTCTTACTTTCTGCTACATTTGATAAAGTAACCATCTAATTAGGGAAAAATTAGAATATAGAAATTAAAACGAGATGTTTCTTTGGCCAGCTAAATGTATATAAGAAATTCTTGGAAAATTTTGAAAATTCCTCTTATTTTTTCAAACAAAATACAGCATTTTATGTAGGCAAATCTTTGTAAGTAAAAAATATATAAGACAGGCATGAGTTGGATGGTTAATTTTTTTAAAACCGTTTGAAGAATGGTATCCTACATTATAATTATTGTTGCTTTTCTCAAAATTTCTCAACCACTAATTTTTAAAATACACATTTTAATGTTTAATTTGAAAATAAATTCTGACACTGGCCACTTTGGCATTATTTGGCAAAACAATGCCAAAGGTCAAGTCGTTATCCAGTCTAACCCTCCAAACACTGGGGATAGCTGGGATAATCATTGGGAAATTGTCATATATATTTTTCACATAAATAGCACATTAGTACTAATACCATAGCATTATTGCTCAAAGAAAATGACATGGCATTGGATTATATAATAAGAATAAAGAAAATATTAGGATCTGTTCAGTTTACAGTCGGAATTAGAATCGGAATGGTCTATTCCCATAGTCTATTTGGTTCAAACAAGAATGAGAATGAGAATTGGAATAAGTAGTGTAAGTACATGTGGTCCTTCATTGTTGTAATCACGATGAAAGTATCAAAATAGAATCACATATATGCCTACGATGAACTCAAAAAGCCATCCCGAGTCTGTGATGACCTTAACAAGCTGTTTTAAACCTGCGATGAGCCCAAAGAGCCACTTTAAACCTAAGGCTCGAGGAAGTTGTGACGTAGCGCCTTGAGGGTGATTGAGCGCACAACCAAATCAGTCAAACCCAGATCCTGTCTTTTCCACGTGGCCACGAGGAAACCCATGACAGGATGTAGCTTGTATGTGTTAGGCAAGAATCCTCAAGGAAAAGGAAACTTTGTCCTTAAAGGATCTCGTCAGATATGTGGCAAAACCCCGGTGATATTTCCTTAATAACCAACATAAAGATGAGGTCTCCCTTTCCTAATGGGAATCAAACCTTTTATGGAATTCTTCCCCTAAAAGTCTTGGGATCTCCCTTATAAAAAGAGGTTGTAAAGTACGATCAAAGGCATTCTCCCGGAATGCTCTCACTACCTAACTCTACTGAAACTCTCCACAAGTAAAAGCCTACCCATTATCACCCCTTGCGGGCTTAGCCTTGCTCTTTCTTCGTGCTTCAAGGAGACCTCCCTATTTAGCCTCATCTCCATACTTACAACTAGGAATGGGATTTCATTCCCAAGCAGGAATGGAAATGGGATTCCAATTCTGCCCAACCAAACAGTTGGAAACAGAATACCCTATTCTGATTCCGATTCCAAACCCCATATTCCCGTGAACTAAATGGGGCCTTAATTGCTATTACATTTTTTGAATTATTCAACCATATAATATAATTGAGCTAGGCTTATTCATGATTTTCCTTTTTTGTAAATAATTATTCATGGGTTTATTTAAATATTGGAAATTTTGATTAACTTAGGCCACAAGATAAAAATGAAATTTGTAGAAAGTTGAACTTTTTAAGAATTTTATCAATTTATTGATATTTTATTATTTTACATTATTTTTATTGATTTCAAAATACATAGGAAACTTTTGACTAAATATGTAGATGAAATCCCCAAATGTTTGGTAAAGATATCAAAATATTGATAGTGCACATGAATGGCATTACTGTGATAATGCTACTAATTAGAATCATATCTAAGGAACAAATGGTTCTAGAAATATACTAATCAGAACTCAAAATTACCTAGTCTTCAGCCAAAATTTTGCCTTCAAATACCACATAATGCATTTAAAGCAACTGAAATTTACCAAAATCCACCTTATTTTATGCCTAAAAATAATAAAATAATGTAATTAATTGAATGGAATGCAAAGAAGAACCTAATCTAGTCATGGACATGGGTACATTAGCACCCTCTTTTTTCCTAATAAGGATGAGAAGGTTTTGAATTTAGTTTGGCTTTTGATAATTAGAATGTTCTTTAGCCAATTAAAACTTATATATATATATATATATCCTCATAATCATATAGATTCTTGGTTCAATAGGGATCTCACTAAGACCCACCTTGGGTGTGTCCTATAGTCCTACATGTGGTAGTGGGGCAGATGGCAGTTGGAAGTGAGCAAAGGTCCTGGACCTACTCTAAAAGTGTTGCAGATGCTGTGCAGCAGGAGATGCATTAGCAAGTGGCCGAGGGTTCACAATTTTCTCGATGAATGTAGAAAAAACATAATCCTGGAGATTGGGACTCCATTAAGCACATGGTGTAGGGACTTTGACAAGGAAGGCATGGAGTTGGTGGGTTCTATAACAGGAAACTAAGGTTTTTTTTCTTTCTTTCTTTCTCTCTTTTGTTATTTTTTTTTCTTTCTTTGAATGTACCTGTGAATTTGATGAAGGAAATAAATACAACAAGAATAAGCTAGGGATGGTTGTAGTAAAGATCTTAACAAATGAAGTCAAGAAACATTTTTGCCTCGAGGTCCAAGTCATTGGTTCAATCGTCCAGGTATGTATTATTTTATGCTTTTTTATTTCAATTTTAATTTTTTTGTTTATAAAATATTAAAAATTTAAATTTTAGATAAAAAAATATTTGTTTGGGAGAAAATAGTGGGATTTACACCTTACAAACAATGTATAGATTTGGAAAAGTTACACAAAAAAAAAATACACATCAATCGGACATCTGATTATAAAACTATGGCCTCCAAAAGTTTATATGCATTTAATGTACAACCTATGACCCCTATGACCCCGTGATCAAAAAAGTCAACAGTTCAACTTCCCAAAGAGATGCCTACCGTTGAATTTTAATATGCCAAAAAAACGTAACTGGCAGGGATATAAAAATCTTACCCCTCTAAAAAAATCTATTCAGGAGACTCGACAGTTTATAATCACAACTCATCTAAAGAGCCTAAAAAGAACAAAGAAATTTCATTTATATCTGAGATACCAAATAATATGACATAATAAATATTATATAAAGTACAATGTACGTTTTATATATTTTATGGCATGAGCATCTTAATCCCAGCTGCTAAATTACATTAGATCAAGGACAAGCTTGGCGACTAGTAATCTGAGCAATTCAAACTGTAAGAAATTGATGAAAGCTTTATGCATCCCTGAGATTAACTACCACCTAATAAAGACCAGTTAAAATTGTTGGGTGCATCTTGGAGATGCCTCGGGAATAAATTGTGCTTACATCAAGACCAAAAAAGAAACCTTATTTCCTAAATGCATTTTTTCTCATCAATGTTCAACAACATAAGCCCGGCAATGAATTTCAGATTTGAAGGGCATCTGCTATTGACCCTGCTATTGCCTTCACAGTCAGGGGGCAGGAATCCGTAATCCAGAAGTAGGTGAAAGCCTTCACTGAGTTCTCTGAGAAATTGGATAGGTATTAGAGACTATCAAAGTAAGAAGAAGAATGTAGACTTATAAGAAAAAAGTAAATGTAAGTTGATGCAGGGAAATACCATCATTTTAGTGGGTAAATGGCTCATATGAATTCTTGGGGAAAACAGCATGGGTTACGTATGCACTAACCTTTGCAGCACCATGAGCAGCCAAAACTTTCTAAAAGAGCCACACAAGCACAAGCAAATTGCAAGGATCAGACACCTTTTTTTTTTCGATAAGCACAAGGATCAGACACCCTCATTAGAAAACTATGATCACACAAGATCCTTTTCAGGTTCTATTTATTTTCGACTGCATTGCCTCTTCATTCTTTTTATCAGTAACAAAGATGAAATGAACTTATAATGTTCAGACAGAAATTAGAAATTTATCTTGGGAGGAGGAGGAATGTAGTAGAATATCAAAAGAAGTAAAATATTTCTTAATTCTTAGGCTTGAGGTTTTCTCCTTAACAATCAACAGGAAAAGTTGCATTTTATTCAAATTATAAACGGGAACACCTCCTGTCCAAAGTTAGGCTGCAGTTTTTGCAATAAGCAAGTATTCTAATACATGGTATGTGTTCCTCTCTCAAGATCCAAGCCTCTATTCATGGGGCATATTTCAAGTATTCAAGTAAGAAATGTATGCTGTGTGGTTAAATTGAGAACCTTTGTCTCATCTTTGAAATAAAAATAAAACTTTAAATTGCTAACTTGGAAATGCACCAATAAATAAGGTATATATATTAAAAATTTTCAATTACAACAGGCCTGGACACACCCCATTCAAATTTTAATAGATTCTCAATTCAGGCTGTCCAAGTAGCAATACTATTCTGAACTGGGCAGATAATCCATGGAGCAGAATTTGAATATGCATATCAAGAAAGAGGCTTAAGTATATATCATATCTTATGTAGAACATATTCAGATACCAATATGCGTATGGATGGACTATTGATTATAATCATATGTAGAGATGGGTCATACATTGTTTAATAGTAGTTGTACTGGGGGCGCTATATGCATATGGGGCTAAAAGATTACCATCTATGGTCTATCTAGTATTCTTTTTCCCTTTTTAATTTTCGAGGGCCAATTGTGCATTCTCTCTTTGAGGATCCACTTTATGGAAGACCTCCTTGCTAAATATTGGAAAGAGAGAAGAAATAGTCATGAGTAGGGGTGATCATTTCAGCCTGGCCCAGGCCCACAAATTATATATATAAGACATAGGCCCATGCAGCCCCAGGCCCAGGCTTATGTTTCAGAACTGGAACCCCAGAACCCCAGCCAGAATGGGCCTGGCCCATGATCACCCCTAAGATCATGAGACCAACGAAGACCAACAGCCACAATGAAACTACCATTCAAAAAATGCTAGAAGGCAATCATGCCATCGTGGTGTCATCATTATTATGAATGTCAAGTTAATGGACTTCCTTCAAAAGTTCAAGGTTTGAATTTGGTACGACCTGATTGAACTGATTTGAAGATCAAAAAATCCATTTTTTGTTTAGCCTCATTGTCCAAAAAGTTTGAAATCTTTTGTTTTTCCTCTGTTTTCATGTACTTCTTACAAGAATAACCACCAAATAAAGACAGTTAAGTGATCCTTCACAAGAACAGAATTGGTGATGATTATAGATTACTTTAATCCATTTAATCAGCACCATAAACTAGAATCACTAATTACTCCTTCAATTCCTTGAATGCAGGGATATTTTTCTCCAAGAGACAAATATACGTAGCTTATCCATTTTTTGTTTAGCCGCATTGTCCAAAAAGTTTCAAATCTTGTTTCACCTCTGTTTTCCTGTATTTTATACAAGATTAACCACCAAATAAAGACAGTTAAAGTGATCCTACAGAAGAACAGATTCAGAAATGATTACAGGTTACGTTAATCCATTTTATCAGCACCATAAACAATCACTAATTAGTCTTCAATTCCTTGAATGGCAGGGATATCTTTCTCCAAGAGACAAACGCACATATTGAATTGTAGGGGTGCAAGTTGGCACCGAGCCTGACCCAACCCAACCCGAGTGTTTGCATGCGCTGGGCCTAAGTTTTCAGGCTATGACTTGGGCCTGGGCCAGAAAACTCAGGCCTGACCAAAATTTGAGTTGGGCTTGGGTTGAGATCTCGGGTAGCCCGACCTGAGCCCGCCCCAACCCAACCCAAGCCTGCCAAATAAATACATACATATATCACATGTATTATATTTCTTCAAAAATATTTTTTTTCTAATTATATATGCGTTTGTATGTATAAAATATGTATATATATATATATATATATATATATATATATATATATATATTTGTAAATGAAAATTGTTCATATTTTCAATCAATTCTACTCTTAAATTGGGCCATACTGCCATAAATCCCAATAAAAGATGGATATAAAAAGTATATACACATAAATTCTTTCAAACCCAACCAACCCACCCAAGCTTGACTAACCCCGGCCTGGCCTACCCTAAGCCCAAGCCTAAACTGAGTTGTGTTGGGCAAGGTTCAAAGTATTGATACACCCAATACACACAAACCTGCATATCAGGTGTTATGACTATTAGACAGTGTATGCCCTCAGCTCCATCAGATTGATGTATACTAACATTTATTGTTGAATAAAATCAGTAAATACATTATTATTTTGTGTTATAGTGTGTTTCTGTGAATTACCCCTTAGTTGTACATTTTTTTATCAATAACACATTTCATTAATCAATCAGAAATATTAATTACAAAGGAGGAGATAAACTTTCTTATCTCCCCAAGTGAGGCTTGAGCCCCCAAGAATACAAATTAAAATTACAACTGAGCCCAAAACATAGATTGCCTCGCCACCCCTTGCTTAGCTAACCCATCAGCAAACGAGTTAGCTGATCTCTTCACCCAACTGATCTTGACTTCCATGTCTTTAACCAGCCATCAAAACTTTCTCCTTTCATTGTTGTAATTCCATAATCCAGTATTGTTTTTATTCAGCCACCCTATAACCACCACCAAATCCCCTTCAGTTACAAGTCTTCTTATATATCCATCTCCTTTGCTCTTTGGGCACCTTCCATAACTGCATAGATCTTGGCTCTAAGAGAATCACCCACCCCAATTGGACCTGAGAATAAGGCTGAAACATTCCCATTCTCATCCCTAAACACACCCCCGGCCCCTGAATGTCCAAGGTTCCCTCTACTACTACCATCAAAATTCAGTTTCAAAAAACCAGAGGGGAGAGGGATCCAAGACAAGCTTAGTCCTGTTTTGACCTTGGCGTATCTAACAATCTTTCCCCATTTCCTTAACAGATCATCCACTTAATCTGTGAATAGCTCTGATGGTTTCAGCTACTGTACCACTCTTAGTTGTACACTTATGAGACTTATGTAAGCTTAAATGTACTCATCCAAATGATGAACTTGGGGAGTTCATCATATCAAGGCCAACACTCCTGTACTGTCGAATTGGTGGAGCAATCTAGCTCAACTGCTCAGTTTAAACCTAAGGTATAGTGAAAGGGTATTTAAGAAACACTTAATGGAACCATTTCAATTGAACCTTGGACCTTGGAGATAGAGGGGTCAAATTGGAAAGTTGCACTTAATCTCCTGACTTGATTGTGATGCCACACTAAGGGTTGGATTGACCTACTTTTGATATGCCAACCCGTGAGATCCTTTTGGGGTCAAATACCTGGGTATGTTGGAGTAGACTTGGAAAGTACTTGAGTGAGTATTTTTTTATCAATAATGATAACTTTATTAAAAAATCAAAGCCAATAACAAAATAAGGAAGAGATAAACTCTCTTAGCTCTCCAGAGAAGTACAATCATACCAAAATACAAGAATAAAAGCAACTAAAATTGAGCCCAAAATATAACATCCCTATTCACCCCTTGCTTTGCTAGCCATCAGCAATGGAGTTGGCACTTCTTTTGAGCCATACCACTTTGAAATATGTTGTGTTAACCACTTGAACGTTTTCCTTTCATTGTTGTAATTCCAAAGGTCGTTCCTCTCATCATTCAACCATCCCACCACTAATTTGGAGTCACCTTCTAAGATTAATTTACGAATACTTATCTCCTTTGCCCTTTTAACCCCTTCCAAGACTGCCATTAGTTCAGCCCTTAGAGAGTCAGCTTCTCCAATTGAGCCTGAGAATAAGGCAACAAACTTCCCTTCCTCATCCCTAAAAATACCTCCAATTCCTAACGGCCCTGGATTTCCAACACTGCTCCCATCAAAGTTCAATTTAATATACCCATTAGTTAGGGGTGCCTAAGAGGGAATTAAGGCATTCTTAACCAGGGTTGAAGAAGTAATTTCCTTCCAGTTTCTTAAGAAATCTTCCATTGGAAAATCCTTAAAAAGCTCCAAGGATTTAGTCCAATGCACTACTCTGTTGAAGACCTCTTCTGTGGTAGTTTCCTTAGTACTCTCCTTGTCTAAAAATAACCTTGAATTCCTCTCAGCCAATATGTCGGACATAGAGAATATCCCGATATACACTCTCTCTGATGGAAACCTAAAACTACCAGCAGAAGATTTTAACTTGATTTGAAATCAGTTTTGCAAAGCGTACTTATATTTATAAATAGTTGTTTTGATAAAGAGATTGCAAAATGGTTTTAATCCCAATGTCCATTTGAGTGGAGGGTGTGACATTGCACCTTGCAATCAGGGAAGAGATTCTTCCCTATCAACAATGTTTTGGATGTTATTGGCTACGAGATTAATTGCAAATGCCTTGTTGGGCTAATAATCTGATGGGCATTTCTCAGCTTAGGCCATTGAGCTTGGGCTCATAGGGCACCTAAAACCCAAATCAATTTTATGACATTTATTGGGTCGAATTTGGACCTAATTAGTATTGGGACGATTCACTAAGTTTGACCTAGTGAATTCCAACCATGAAGTATGTGGGTTGAACCCTTTTTGGTTTAAATTGAGATCTATGTGGGTAGACCTATTCATGGGCCAGGTCGGGCTATGCCTCTTTATCAATAGAAAATGTGTGGGCCTGAGCCCGAGCCTAGCCCAACCATCAGGCCTAGATCTTGAGCCTGAGCCTAGCCCTTATAATAAAACCCGAAGCCCAATTTGCACACAAAATGTCTTATTTTCAATGTATTTCTATAAACTAATAGTATATTAATTTAGTAATAATTTAATAAATTAATAGACTAATTTGTATTTCCTAATAGTGAATTAATATTTATTAATAATTTAAGAAACAAATAATATTATATATATTTATTATATATAACATAAGTACTTTTTTATTATATGTAATAGTATTGAGCTGGGCTTATTTGAGAAAGCCTGAGCCCAAGCACGCAGGCTTGAAATTTTGTTCGAGCCCGAAAAATAACCGGTCAAAGTAATAAGAGAATAGGATTATTTAAGAAGCAATTTTGTTTCCAACTTCTTCCTAGTTTGACTAGGTAGTTTGTTAAAAACTATTATAATTCGACCTGCCTTTGAGTTCTGTTAGTCTGATAACAGCCAAGAAGAGAGAAGAAAGAAGAAAGAAAGAGAGAGAGAAAGGAGGAGAAAAGGAGAGAAGAAAAGTCTAGTTCGAATAAGGGTAAAAATCACCTCCCATTCGGCCAGACATGTTTTATATTACTAACATAATGGAAAAGACACAAGTGACCTTACTTCAGTGAGGGACACTAGTTCTAATATAATATTACAGATCAACAACCTCAACATAAGTATAAAAACAGAAATACCCCTACACTAACACTCCCCCTCAAGTTGGTGAATATATATCATATAATCCCAGTTTGTTACATATGTAGTCCACTCTTCCCCAACTCAACCCTTTTGTAAATAAGTCTGCCCACAGGTTCTCTGTGTTAACATATGCAGTGTCTATCACTCCATTCAGCACCTTCTCTCTCACAAAGTGACAATCAACCTCTATGTGCTTGGTTCTTTCATGAAACACCGGATTAGAAGAAATATGAACTGTAGCCTAATTGTCACAATAGAGCTTCATTGGAGTGTTAATATTGTATCATATCTCTAGTAGAAGGTTCCTTAGCCACACTAATTCACAAGCGGTATGTGCCATAGCTCTATATTCTACCTTTGCACTGCTTCTCGCCACGACTGTCTGCTTCTTACTTTTCCATGTCACCAGATTACCCCCAAGAAAAGTGCAATAGCCTGTGGTAGACCTCCTATCAAACATAGAACTGGCCCAATCAGCATCAAAATATCCTTCTATTTCAAGTTTTCCCCCACTTTTGTATATAAAACCACGACCAGGAGCCCCTTTTAAATACCTCACAATTCTTAGAACAGCATCCCAACGAGGAACCAGAGGTTTTTGCATGAATTGACTTACCACACTAACCACAAATGAAATATTTGTCCGAGTAATGGTTAGGTAGTTCAGTTTACCTACAAGTCATCGGTATCTGCCAGGGTCTTCCAACACTTCACCCATACCACTGCTCAACCTAGTATTTGTTTCCATAGGTGTTTCAGTTGGTTTAGCACCTAACAAACTTGTTTCCTCCAACAAATCAAGCACATATTTCCTCTGACACAAATTAATACCATGCTTAGATCTTGCCACTTCTATCCCCAAGAAATATTTCAATTTACCAAGGTCCTTTGTTTGAAAATGTTCCTGTAGAAAAGTCTTCAACCTGTCAATGCCCATTTTATCATTCCCGATAATAACAATATCATCTACATACACCACCAATAGGATTTTTCCTGCCTGAGAGTCATGGTTGAAGACGGAATGATCAAGTTGGCACTGTTTCATACCAAACTTCTTTACCACCTCACTGAACCTACCAACCCATGCTCGAGGAGACTGTTTAAGCCCATATATAGCCTTCTTTAGTTTGCATACCTTACCATGCTCCCCCTGAGCAAAAAACCCCGGTGGTTGCTCCATGTAGACCTCCTCGAGCAAATCACCATGCAAAAAAACATTCTTGATATCAAGCTGATAGAGGGGCCAATCATACATAGCAACAAGAGAGATCACAACACAAACCGAACCTATCTTAGCAACTGGGGAGAAGGTCTCTCTATAGTCAATACCATAGGTTTGGGAGTACCCTTTCGCAACCAATCTAGCTTTCAATCGCTCAACACTACCATCAGGTGAGGTCCCAAGTATGATTATGAATTAGAGCTGAGAGTTCTTCCATTGCATGGCACCATCCTAGAGAGGCAAGGGCTTCCTAGACATCCTTAGGAACAACAACTGAGGATAACAAAGAGAAACTGGCGATGGGAAGCAGAAAGGTGAGTGAGTGAAACATAATTAGAGATAGGATGAAGGGTACAAGTGCGTTTACCTTTCCGCAAGGCAATGGGAAGATCAAGATCAGATACTGGGTTTGGGGCTGGTGCGGATACAACTGGCAGATTTGTCGACGGTGATGGAGCCAGAGGAGTAGCAACCGGTACATGTGGGCAATGTGTATACACTTGACGGATAGGTGGGCGTTCAACAAGTAGCGGCACTGGAGGCAAGGACTTGGTCACGACTGGAACAAGGGGAACAGAATCAACAACTGGAAGTAGAAGAAGGGGAGGTGATGAGGAGGAAGAAGCATCACCGGACCCCAAGAAAAACGGAGTAGACTCAAAGAAGGTAACATCAGCACATACAAAGGAACGTCGATAACTAGGATGGTAACATTTATACCCTTTCTGGGTCCGGGAATAGCCAAGGAAGATGCACTTAATGGATTGTGCATCTAACTTGTCCTTCCCGGGGCCCAAATTATGGACGAAGCAGACACACCCAAAAACCCGAGGAGAAAGAGGAAACGGAGACAAGGTGGGAAACAAAGTAGTGAATGGGGAATGGCGATTCTTGACCATCTTTTGGAAACAAGGTAGTGAACGGAGACAAGGTGGGAAACAAGGAAGATGCACTTTTGGGGAATGACCATCTGTTCCCACAACAAAATGGGAAATAAGGTAGTGAATGGGGAATGACCATCAATGATAGACGTGGGCATCCGATTAATCAAGAATCAAGAAGTAAGCACCGCATCACTCCAAAAGGGTTTGGGAACATTCATGTGATGCATGAGGGATCGTGTTGTTTCCAAAAAATGACGATTCTTTCTCTCAGCCACCCCATTTTGTTGTGGGGTGTAGGTACATGAGGTCTAATGTATAATGCCATGTTGGTCCAAGTATTCTTGAAATGATGAAGAGAAATATTCACGGCCATTATCAGAACGAAAAATTTTAATGTGAACACTAAATTGATTGCAAATCTCAGCATAAAATTTTTGGAAGATGGTAAACAATTCACTTCTTTCTTTCATTAAATAGAGCCACATCATCCTTGAAAAATCATCAACAAAAATGACAATATCTATATCCATTGTATGACATCACTTTATAAGGACCCCAAACATCTGAATGAACCAAAGAAAAAGGACTCGACACACAGTTATCAACCCTAGGACTAAAGGGAACACGATGATGTTTTCCCAACTGACACGACTCACAATCTAAAACAAAAAGTTGACTCAACGAAGAAACCAAAGATTTCAAAACTTTCAGCGAAGGATGACCAAATCGACAATGCCACTGGAGATGAGAGAGAGATGGCTGAAGATCTGTTGATGTTCTTCCACCACCGTCAAGATAAAACAATCCACCGGCTTCATGCCCTCCACCAATCTTTATCCCCCGTCTTGAGATCCTGAAAAACACACATAGAAGGGTAAAAAGTAATAGAGCAATTGAGTGACTTGGTCAACTTACTAATAGACATAAGGTTAAATGGAAATTTAGGGATATACAAAACTGAGGATAAAGATAAGGGAGTCAAATTAACACTGACAACACCACAAATCGAGGATGTGGAACCATTAGCAAGGGTAACAGATTGTGATGTTAAGCAATGAGAGAGGGAAGAAAACACACCTGGAGTTCCAGTCATGTAATCGGAGGCTCCAGAGTCAATAATCCAAGGATTGGGTGTGGATGCCAAACAAGCCATACCTGAGTGTGCGAAAGTAGCCATGTTCTGCTGAGATGTGGATTGGACAAACCTCTCATACTCACCATAGGCGGCATCTGATCAACTAAACGATTCTCCTGTCTGAAACTAGTGTCACTAGTTAGGGCATGATTGGCCCAAGTTGAGGGTGGACTATGCAAGTCATGGCAATAATTAATGGTATGTCCATCCATACCACAATGAGTACATCTCCTCGGACCCGGGCATGATTGGCCCAAGTTGAGGGTGAACCATGCAAGTCATAGCAATAATTAATGGTATGTCCATCCATACCATAATGAGTACATCTCCTCGGACCTGAGCCATGTCCTCTGCCACGGGCTCCCCCTGAATCTCTACCTCCAGTACGACCACCGCCACGGTTATATGTAGGTCCACCACCACCACTCCGGCCATATACTGGACAACAGCTACCACCACGGCCAGACTGAGCTCCTCGAGCTCCACCTCTAACACCACGGCCCCTGGACACTGTAAAGGTTGATCTACCAGAAACATTAGAGTTCTCAGTAGATCCAATGGAAGTTCTCCAAAGTCGAGCAAACACCTCTTCTAAGGAAGGGAGAGATGACCCTCCTAGTATATGAGCCTACACTGGTTCATACTCAGATTTCAGCCCCACCAAAAATCGAGTCACATCAAGTTGTTCTCTCTGTTGTTTCTGAATTTTGACATCAGAAGTGAGGGGGTGATAACATTCAACTCATTACCAATGTTTCTCATACTAGCATAGTACTCCTCAAGACTCTTATTGCCCTGTTGCAGATTAAACTATTCCTGATACAACTGATATACTCTGGTTGTATTGTCTTGATCAGAATACAACTTCTTAGCATGGTCCCATACATCTTTGGCAATGTCAAGAAATATGAAATTTACACTAATTTTGGGTTCCATACTGTTCCATAACCACGTGATAATCTGTGCATCCTCTTGTTCCCAGTCTTCATACTCATGAGAATCAGTGGAGGGGTTTCTCCTCCCTTATGTGTTTCACCTTCTTCTTTGCCTTCAAAAAAACTTCTACAGATTTAGCCCAAGGTACATAATTCTCTCCATTCAGTTTAATGGAGGTCATTTGAACATTCAGGTAGTCAGTAGGTATCATCACATTAGATTTGCTATCACTGTTATCTCCCATTGTTGAATTCGGCACACTGCACACTACTTGATCACACTGGTTTCAGCACTTGTTATTGCTGAAGGTGCACTCCTTACACCACAAACCCTACCCTACGACTACCTGAAATCTCACCACTATATGAGAACCACTCCCCCTTTAAATCACACAAAAAGCAGCATAAACCCTAACACACTACAGTCTGAAATCCCATCATATGATCTGAAGCATAGTTCTTATTTGATTCATAACAAAAATATGCATAGAAATCTCTTACCTCATCACCCGAGGAACAAACCACACAAGAAGAAAATCAGTCCACACAACACCCATTGCATCACACGAATCAGCCCTCTTCTCTTCATCGATTAGGGGAGGGCTCCTTAGAAACCACAACAACCGACCATGAACAGCACAACTGGAGGCATAGAAACCTCCAAGGGAAGAGGGCGACCACTCCTTTTCAGCCCTTTCCCTTATCTCCAATTGATGGCAGAGAAATCAAGAGAAGACCCTAGATTGAGTGCGCAGAAAACAGAAATCTGGGCAGATCCAAGTTGCTTAGTTGTGCTCTGATACCATATTATAATTCGGCCTGCCTTTGAGTTCTGTTAGTCTGATAACAGCCAAGAAGAGAGAATAAGAAAGAAGAAAGAAGGAGAGAGAGATAAAGGAGGAGAAAAGGAGAGAAGCAAAGTCTGGTTCGAATAAGGGAAAAAATCACCTCTCCCATTCGGCCAGACATGTTTTATACTACTAACATAATGGAAAAGACACAAGCGACCTTATTTAAGTGAGGGTCACTAGTTCTAATATAATATTACAGATCAGCAACCTCAACATAAGTATAAAGACAGAAATACCCCTACACTAACAAAAACTTAACGATGAAGTAGGAAACTAACTAGATCTCTCTCTTATCCCAAGTTGGTTATGACAGTTTCCTAATTTGTAGCTTTCTTAATCAGCTAGAGAGTGATTAGGAAACTTCTACTTGGACTCTTAGAGCTTAAGCAATAGAAGATATAGAGGAGGGAGACTGGGTTAAGCAATCAAGACAAGCTTTCTTGCAAAAGAAACCCTAGTTTGACCTAAGTGATAAGGAGGCTCCTTTCTTCTTCTCCTACCCTATTTTTTGCAGAAAAGCTTCAGCTTTTTGAAGACATACCAGAGTTACTTCATTGCTGAATTTGGTCCAATCTTTGGAGTGAATTTGTTAGCATCAATTCTCTCAAACTTCAGCAAGTTTGACCTCCAAGATTTCGGTTGTGTCGTCTTCAGCTTTGGATATCTTTTGGACTTGATTCTTTGGGTGTGTTTACCACCTAGGGAGCTGCACTTGTGAACTCTGTATCAGGTAACTCACTACCCAACTGCTGGAAATTAATTTGGCATGATATTCTAAATTGATCCTTGAGGATAAATTGTTTCTTGTGAGAGATTTGGTCTCTCCTTGGGTTGAATTCAAGAATTTTTGAAATTCACCCTTTCCACCAAGGTTCAACCCTCGTAGCTTTTTCCCAGCCTATTCTTCAATTGCTGCACATTACTTCTTCTTCTTCTTCTTTTTTTTTTTTTTTTTTGCTAGTTATTTTCTCCAAATTAGTCAAGGGGTTGGTCTTAGGCCTGTCTACACCTTAAAACTGGTCAAAACCCCAAAAGCCCCTTATTAAGGGTATTGATGATCTGTCAATACGATGTGTATTGGACGATACAGGCTGATATGTTGTGAAATTCTGATCCTTGGTGTTTGGTTAAGCTCAGGTTGGGCCTGGATTGATAAACTTGGGCTTAAACCCAGGTTGGGTAGGCCAGAGCCCGAGGTTTAAACCTTTAAGGTTGGTCCTAGGTTGACCTTCAACCCAACCCAATCTGCCTGAGTTGCACCCCTATTGAATGCCTGAATGGTCCAATTGGTCTAAAACATATATCCTGCAAATTCCCAGTGTGTAAAATGTCATGCTGTTCATGAAAATCCTTGATAGCTGTTACCAATGTCTAAAGACAAGTGCAAAGGGCATTCTCTTCCTATCTATATAAAAATTGCTAGATATAAAAAACTTGTGAATAAATGAACTAGTCTCTAGGTCACCTAGATACTAGTATATGCATAGTGTACCAGTCTGGACATCTCATACCTGTAATTGACACCTTTCCTGCTGTCTTGTCGATCCAGGTAACATAGCTAGGCATTATACATACCTGATTTCAGATTAGATGTTGCATGGACACTTCTAGATAATACTTTTATAGCATTATGCTTGAAATCAATGTCTGTGACCTGTCGTTGACCTGGGTAATTGGATCATTCGACCCATCACTCGAAGTGAAAGATGGACCCAGTTTACCTCAAAACTGGAAATACAACCTTTTTCACCCAGATGGTTAAACTGGCAAACCATTCAAACCAGATGACGGTTCAAATACATTGAACATATTATATCACCTTTATATAATTATTAACTTATAATATTTATAAAATATTAAAAATATTGTAAACAAGTAAAGAGGAAAGAAAAGGGAGACAGAGAGAGAGCCTCACTGACAATCAATGGCAACAACAACTGGCAACGGAAGCAGCAGAAGGTAGCCTTTCCTCCTCTTGATCCAAAAATATATAATGCTCATGCCCTAACATTCTGATCTAAGGGCTCAAATGATATTATTCTTTTTAACAATCTGACTCTGACCCATTCAACCGGATGGTCAAACCGGTGGCCCATCACCCAAGAAGAAAACTGGGTCACCGTCCAGTTTGCTTTTCAAAACATTGGTCCAAATATGTAAACTGGTATGTTCTAACAAATAATATCAAATATATCATACTACAAAGAATCTGTATATTTTAGAAGTCTAATTAAATTTGACAAAGTGCAAGTACTGAGAAATGAAATTTAAGCTGCATTTGGTCGCAACAGTGCAAACACAAATTTGTTCAGTACAAATGCACAACAAAACAGTAGTACATTTAACCTCTATCTGCTTTGTACTGAACAAATTTGCATTTACATTCTTGCCAAATGCAACAATAAGTTCAAAAACTTGATTTAAAAACATGAGAAAATTTTCACCATTGCTTGATGCAATAGAAAAATCTCGGACTGAAAGCATGAGAAAACAGGCTTGACTCTTGTGAGGTGCCTGGTGGCCCTCATAAAGCTTGGTACAAAAGCATTATATAATCATATTAAATGGGATACCTGTACCCATATCCATGATCTCAAAAAATAGAGAGTTGTGCCTCCATCTCCTGATATAAAAAAGAGGCAGCCCAGTGCACAAGGCTCCCACTAATGCGGGGTCTGGGGAGGGACAGATGTAAACAGCCTTACCCCTGCAGATACAAAGGGAGGCTGTTTCCAAGATTTGATCCCTGGTCACCTAAGTCACATGGAGCAACCCAACCATTGCACCAAGGCCTACCCTCACTTCCATTTCCCCATATCTATGTCAATATTCATATCTAGGCATCAAAGTACATAATATAATACATATGCCATCCCCTGCAGATAAACAGAGAGGCTGGGATACCTGTACCTATATCCAAGATCTCAAAAAAAAAAAAAAAAAAAAAAGAGTTGTGCCTCCATTTCTGATTTCCCCATATTAAAAGGAGGCAGCCCAGTGCATGAGGCTCCCACAAATGTGGGGTCTGGGGAGGGACAGACGTACACAGCCTTACACCTGCAGATACACAGAGAAGTTGTTTCCAAGATTTGAACTCTGGTCACCCAGATGGAGGCACAAATTTGCATTTACATGCTTTTGTACCAAGCTTTGTGGGTTTACATACTACTTTTTTTTAACTATTTTTTTATTTGTTAGGATTTAGTCAACAAACATGTGGGTTTATGCTGTCTTGAACACTCAAACACCCAACCTAGGAAAAACTTAAAATTCTGTCCAATCAATGCATTCTTTATCATCATCATCTTCTTCTTCTTCTTCCACTCCTTTTTTCCCATTTTCTAGACAAAAATAGGGGCTCAGCCCCTATAATTTCAGAACCTTCTTTTCTTTCTTCTTTTTCTTCCCACAAATATGTTGATTTTATACGTTTTAACATCAAGCTTATACATAATTATCAATGAAAGATGGTTACCGGTTGCTATGGAACATATGAAAAACCCTAGGATTCATGGTTTCTATGTAAAAAATTCCATCACCTAGGACTAGGCAACAAGGCACCCCCCCTATCACCTAGATTTACCTTGGCGCCTTGAAAACTACTATTCTGATGTTGCTTCTTCCTCCCCTTATGAAGGTCGATTATCTTCTACAAAGGTAGGTTCTCTTATTAACATAACCTGCTATTAATGTGGGTATTTCTGTTTCTAAAGTAAGATTCGCAGCTCAAATTAAAGCAATAAAATAAGTAGTGGGCAAATTAAAATTATAACCATTTCAACTCATAGAGTTATAAGCCTTTGCACATTTTGCGTCTGATAATGATAAACCACTTAGAATCAATTGGCAAGAGGTCAACAATTATGTGAGTTCCTCAAACCCAATTAGCCTCACTCAAGGTAAACGGACAAATAGTAACTATTTATACCAGAATGAATGGGTATCTTCATTCGTTAGGAATTTCTGGTTTAGTTACATACCTACTTAAAAACAAATAAACCTCATTTCCAAGAAACCATATCTTCTACCAAGACATTTACCAAGGAAGCAGAAGCCCTTTTGAAGGAGGAACAAACATAAAGAAATTGATCACCTTTAGTACTTTATACACACAGGTAAGAGAAGGACAAGGAGGGAAGAATGTTAGTGTATGGTAAATTGCTAACTCTAAAACATGATCTGCTTACACATGGAGAATGACACCTTTCGCAACTTTATGGGACATTTGGAAGGAAAAGGAACCTTAGAATACTTGAAGATCAATCTTGTCCTTTTCATAAAAAGTACTGGCAATAGTTTCTTTTATAATGGTCAGGACTTTCACTCAAAATCACTTCAAAGGATGAGCAGACGTAGTTTTGATGTCAAGTGGGTGTAGCTAGTGAGACATTAAGAGTTAACATATTCTGGTTTTTTCCTTTTTGGCACATCTTTCTTTTTTTTTTTTTTTTTTTTTTTTTTTTTGGCATTGGCATATCAATGCAAGGAAATTTCAATATTAATAAAATTCTGTCTGCAATGATTAAAAGGGTTTGTCCACTGTCACAGGTTCAGAGTTCCTCTTAGGATCCATATGCCCAATAGCCCTGTTGAAATAATAGCTAAAAGGATGGCACATCAACAATAAAACAATGGCATCTGATACAATATCAGTAGCACATCAAATTCAACATCAGTAAATTTTATTATCTATGCAAGGAGGGAAGTTGGAATTAACTGACATTATCAGCATCTGGCAACTGGTGAAGACGTTGCTTCAACAGAGGTATCCCAGTTTAAAAAAGTGGCAAAACTTGACCACTAAAATAAAATCTTTCCTGTGTAAAATCAAGAAAGAAACATCTGAGAGCAGTATTTAACCTACACACAACTGAAAGCTAGGAAAAAATTTGAGATTAGGATCATGTTCTACAGCTAAAAGTGAAAAGCCATGCAGGTATTCGCACAGCACTACCTTCCAACAAACATATACACACATGCAGGTGCACATATGTACTCTAATCCATGTGGATTCAGACAGAACTCCAAAGATGTTGGTAGAATGATTTCTAATATTTTACAAAAGTAAATCATACGACAGAAAAGAACAAAAGGAGACTAATAAGCTCCATATGCAATCTATTTGTCACTTTCTTTTTTAAGTTTAGTTGATAACAAAGGCTGCATTAAAGGCCAAAAGGTGTATAAAAGTAAAATATAAAGGAGAAGATTATAAGATTTCCATTTAAAGAAAAACAGCTAATAAAACTCCATGAGCTGGAAAGAGAGTAAAGGTTTGGAAACATTTCTTTGAGAGGAATTGGTTTTAGGAGAATTCGTACTGCCGTAGGGAAGGGGAGTTTTCTGCTCTCTTCGACCTTTTTTGTCTTTGTTTAATGGTGTTCTTTTGGATCCCTCTTGTTTGGGTAGTATGATTTGGTCTCCTCCATGTTTTCTTGTGCCTCATTTTTCAATGTGTTTGTGCAGCCTTCCAGCTTTGACCTATCTTTTCCCATGAAAGAAGTTTAGAACATGTGCCTCCTAAAGTCAGGGCTTTTGCAGGGAGATGGTCTTTTGAAATGCTTCATTTTTTTTATTTTTTTGAGAAAAGATAATAGATTTTATTGATAAAAGATAAGGTACATGAGAAAATGTACATGGCAAGGGGAAAAGCCCCCGAAGATAACAGATTTATCACTATATAAGACATCCAAATGGGCACCTATTTTAGCTAGGCCATCTGCAACAGAGTTTAAATCCCTTGGAATCCACATCAGATTTGGTTAAACTTTGAATGCCCAGATTTCTTACAATTCTGATTCCCATAAGGGCTGCCAACATTTCCGCCTTGGTGGAGTCAGCGACACCTATTGGACCACTGAAAGTCCAGATAACAGACCCCCTTAATCTCTTAATATGCCTCCTATGCCAGCAACTCCTGGACAACCTGATGCACTCCCATCAAAATTTAAAAACAACCCTCCTTCCCTTCTTACTCCTAACCCACGGGGGACGGCAGGCGGGTGATGTTGAGAGAAAAAGAAAGAATTGAGCGATTCTGTTGAGGTTGTTCACCGATAATCCTCTAAAAAGATCAGAATTGGTACCCCAAAGATTACAATGATAGGTGATTTGAGAGGCTGGTTCCTCATGAGTTTTTGACTTGTTACTGAAAAGGCAGTTGTTCCTTTCTTCCCACACACCCCACATCATGTCATCACCGCATGTAGGATTGTTTGCCAATAAGTTTTACCTCTTTTACTTAACCCTCTGCTTTGCCATTGTTTAATGAAATCCTGAATATTCTCCGGTGCAACCCAGCTATATCCTGCCAGCTCCAGAAAGTGATGCCAAATCTTCTTGGATTCCTTGCAGTGAAGAAGTAAGTGATTGGCTGATTCTCCTTCATTCAAGCATAAGATACATGTGTGGGGGGAGATGAAGAGTCTTCCCAAGATTTTCTTTTGGAGAAGGTCACAACTCACACGTGTTGATTTTCTTGTGAGGGGACCACCTTTCCCCTCACAATTTTATCTTTTGTAAGTCTAGTGGTTAGACTGCAACCCAATTACTAATCTCCCGTGCTTTTGTATCTAGTATTTGGGAATGATTTTCTTCCCTCTTTAGTTGCAGGTTGACTCCTCCTAGAAACCTTTCTCTTTGATCCTAGCTTCCTGATGCAGCCAAAAAAGGGAAGAATCATGTGGAGAGCTACTTAGAGCAGCTGTATTGTGGATGGTTTGGGAGAAGAGGAATAGTAGAATATTCTAGGAGAAGATGAAATCCAAGGAGACCATCATTGAAAATATTACCATGAAGGTAGCTTATTGGGTGAAAACTCTAGAGTTCTTCAAGGATTACAGTGGATGATATTATTAGGGTTGGTCAGTGGTGGCAACCTCTTCTACATGGAGGCACATTTTACTTGAGGAGTGGACTCCTCTCACACACAGGCTTAAACTGAACTTTGATGGCAGTTCCTAGCAGCAACCCAGGTTCCTCTGGAATAGATGTAGCATTCAAAAACCATTAATACAGATTGGTGGCTCTGTACTCAGGACCAATTGATCATGGAGATTCTTTGAGAGCAGAAATATTATCTCTACAGCAAGGATTGAAGGTTGCAAAACAGTTAGGCTTCAGAGACTTTGAGGTTGAAGGTAGTTCCTTGTTAGTGGTAAACTGGTTGAGAATGGACAGCTTTGGCGTGTGAAATAACAAACTAGCTATGAGAATAATGGATACCTAGCAAATCAATTGGGAATCAGCTTCAGATAGGTTAGAAGATCACCAAATGCCCCGGCTGATACCCTTGTAAAACAGGGGATAAATAGGGTTGAGATGTTATGCGCTTCTTTGTAATGTGTCATTGCCTCTAAAGGGTTGTATGGCACTTGTGTCTGTCAATTTTTTATTGAAATAATAAAATTATCTGCTACTTATCAAATAAAAACTGTGAGCTATAGAGAAAAGAACCCCAACAACTCAAATAAGACGCCATACAACAAAAGAATCGACACAAGAATTTATTGAAACAACACAATTACAATCAGAAACAACCAATAAACCTCCCATGGTTTCCCATCCCCAAACACTGTGCCTATTGTCTTCCAGGTAAAGAATCCCACTTTCTGCTAACCACAACACCAGGATCATTAAAATAGACTTTGGATCCAGATCTTGATTAACCAGAACATATTAGTTACTCTGAATTCCCAATCAGGTAAGATACAAAGATGCATTCTCACATAAAACTCTTCAAACCAAACATTGTACGCAACAAGATGACATTATATTATTATAACAACCGCCTACACAAGTATTTTTCCCAAGCAAGACATAAAATCTAAAAATCTGATCCAATCCCAAGTTCTTCATATCAGTGAGAGCAAAGACTGCCAAAAAAGACCACCAAACCCAGGAATTTGGGTTCCTTAAGAAACAACAGATTAGTTTCCCTTACTATTAATTTATTAAATAAATCTCTTTTTGGCATCTTTATCAAGAAGAAGAAAATAAAGTTCACTTAACTCTTTTACCCATCCCCAGACTTACTAGTAAAATACCATCAAAATAATAATGGAAGCAACCATAGCTCCCTATAAAATAGGCAGCCCAGTGCATGAGGCTCTGTCATATTGGCCTATATAGGGATATTGAAAATCTCCTTTGCTCTGTCATAATAACAAAAATTAAAGAAGAAAGTATTCAAGCTGAGAAAAAAATATGCACATTTAACTAGGTCAGAAGTTTCGTGATGACGCTCCAGAGAAAGGAAGCAACATAATGTGGAAAGTTGGAACATGAATTATGTGGACAATCCAAAACTCATATAAAAGAGAATGCTCTGATAGAGTTTGCAGAATCATTTTCAATGGCTAGACTCAAGGGGCATAACCATTATGCCTACTTAATTTTTTGTTATGGGATTCATGGTAATACTTGTATACTCTTATACACCTTTCATGTAGACCTCCTTTTATACTTAATGGATCACAGGTTAACATTGCCAATGTAACGTGTGAGACAGAAGAAGATAATATACTTCATGAAGTATGGATAAGGTTGCTCTCCTATTTAATGGTTTAATGGTAAGAAATACCAACCTGCAAAGCATGTATATCATAAATGACTAAACTAGTTGGGCCACCCCTTGATATGGATATATTTGATAATATTCGTGCCATGGTAAATGCAGTTGCAACATCCCCTTCCTCTTCCATCCGCTCAAAAGAACCAGTTGGAAAGAATGGTAGAACCAATGTGAAAGAAGCAACAAACAGCCGTGGCAAGGCAAAATATGACAGAAAGCTGCTCAAAGATGACACCTGGGGAGCTGAAGGATGCCAAAAAAGCAACATGCTGGCCTCGAATATCTTGGGCACTGTTAATAAAAAAGTTTGGAAATCCATCATCGAAGCTCCTGAGGCATGTGCAGACATGTATTACTTATCCCTCACAAGAAAAAATAATAACCACCAAAACTGTGAAATAGCAACAAGAGTCGAGAAACAGAAATTAAGGTGAACAAGGTATAGCCAGATATAGAAATAAAAAAACCAAGGTCCTGTTTTCGGTGAAAATATCAAATAAACAGGAAAAGGAATAAAATTGAACGATGTATCATCAACTAACAACATCAAAAAGGTTATATAAAACCAAAAAGAAAAATAAAAAGAGTTGAGAGATAAAAGAGAAAACCTCCAAATTTATGGACTGGAGTTTAATACAGTCGGACTGGGCTGCAACTTTCCGAGAGAGATCTTCAGACTTGAAGCACTTGCTTCTGCCTCGGCTTCTCCATCATTAGTGACTGACTTGCTATTCTCTTCACTCAGTTCCCTCCCGTAGTCCCGTGCCACTTACTTTTGTCTTCGGAAAGGCTGTGACGCTACGAGCGAGAACTGAGACGTGAAACGAGGAACCCCACCAATTACTTTTAAGTCCTCTACGGTGTACTCCACAGGACTATTCCTCCATGGCCAACAGAGAAGCGCCATGTAGCTTAAAGATGACGTGAGCAGAGAAACGGCAACCGGCTGAAAAGATTAAAAAAAGGCAAAAACAAATAAAAAACTGAACATGATTTTATCTTTTTTATTAAACAAATAAAAATTGACACGTATTACAGGTGTCAATTTTTATGAGAACGATGATATGTTGAAGGTATATAATAAGTTTCTAAAATTTTCTATATTTTTTATATTTTTATGTCTTTCAAAAAATGTTCATAAAAAGTATTTTTATTTGTCATATTTATGTTTTAATATAATGAATATACAATAGATATGCGCAAATGGTTTTACAAAATTTTTAGTATTTTTTATATTTTTGTGTGTTTTTATCTTTTTAAAATTTTATTATTATTTAATTATAACATTAAGAATTAACACATTTAACCTAGAAGGTTATGAAAATAACTCTGTTTTTTTGGTTCCTTTTAAATTCGTGTTTTATTTCTTTCATCAATAAAAGCCACTATTCTTTATCATGCTTATTTCTATTTAATGGGGCTCATTAATATAAAATATAATATTAGAGATATGTCAAATATTTTCTACATAATTTATATATCTTTTATGTTTTTATATTTTTAAATTTTTACTGTTTAATTATGACTTCATGAGTTAACACATATAATTCAAAAGGTTGAATTGTTGACTCATCACCATAAAAATAATTTTTATTTTTGGATTGATTTTAAATTTACACTTCATTCCAGCATAAATAAGAAAAATTATTATTTATCACACTTACTTTTATTCAATATGATTAATATACATAAAACATTAGAGATATTCCCAATTCCTTTATAATTTTTATGTATTTATATTCTAAAAGTTTTTATTTAATTATGAAATCATAAATTGGCCCACTTGAATTGTTCCATTTTTTTTTTTTTTGTCAAGTTTCAAAAGCATGTATTTTACATCATTAAAAGTATTGGATGTAGCCTAATTGATAGAAATTTTTAATAAAAATTATAATTAAATATAAGATTCAATGAAAGAATGGAAGTTTGTACTTTAAATATAAGATTTAATGGGAGAGAATTAAGTGAGGGAAAATGTAATAGTTCAAACTTCAAATTACGTTACTATCATGTCTTATTTTACAACTATTGGATTGTTTTAATCTAATGGTTGGTGTGGTCCATGTTTAGGTTAAAGAGGGTTTTACATATATAACATTTTTCCTGTATGTAGGGTTGAGAGTGAGAGTGAGGAAAAAATAGAAAGGATGCTCTTAATGTAATAGTGGGGTTTTTCTTTTTGTTTTTTTTTTTTTCTTTTCTTTTCTTTGGGTTGAAATGAAATGGAGAACGAGTGTACAAGGGTTAAAGGTTGGTTTGGGTTGCAAGTCACAAGGTACCTATACTGTTTCTCTATTTCTTTCACAGTGAAGAACAAGCTTCGTCTTTCCCATGGATGTAGGTGGTAAGGCCGAACCACGTAAATCCTTTATGTTCTTGGTGGTGCTTGTTTATTTGTCTTTTGCTTGATTGCCTTATTGTTTTTAAGTTCTTTTTTGCATTATCTTGTTATTATTTTGGGTTCTACTAAGGTAATAATCGATTACTTCGAAATCTCTTCGCGTAGCAATCGAATATTAAGAACAATCTATTGATCTATTGATAGTAATCAACTACTTGGACATAACAACCAACTATTTGGACCAATTTATTGATAATAGTCAACTACCAGGACATAGTATTCTTTTTTTTTTTTGAAATCGTCCATAGGCGTCATATTTCATTCAATTAAGAAATTGATACAAAAAGTGCCAAAAAGACCAATCAGAAAAAACTCAGAAACAATTTCTTAAGAAACAAAATATAGAACTGGATGAAGGAGAACATAAATAACTTCCACAACCAAATAAATGTGAATAAACGTCAACAATAGAAGTAGAAAAGCACATCTCTCCAATCCACCACATACGGCGAGCGAATTTGCGAGTAGAATTCCAAACGACTACCATCGACGGAGAAACTACGAATGGAACTCCCATTGAACAACATCTACCAGAGAACTGCGAACAGATTCAGGCCACAAACAGAAAACAAAACCTTGAGAAACCCCAAAAGGAAGACTCGAGAAAACTCGAGAGGAAGCCTCTTTCAAAATAGAGAGAGAGAGAGAGAGAGAGAGAACAGGAGGAAGAAAGTGAAGGAGAGCGACTCTAACGAAAACCTTGAACTTAGGCTATTTTGAGAGCTTCTCAGGACATAGTATTCAACTACTAGGTACATGATCCTCAACAAATAAACATATATATTCTACCACTACCAATGCTCCAACATTGTTCTATGTCAAGTAAGGCAAATAGACTAAAAATTGTGAAATTATAACTAGTCGAATCGTTAGATTATTGATGCGTTACTGCATTTTTGGGAAAGTTTCAAAGCAGTCTGATTGCTTGGTTGCTTGAAGAGAACTAGAGCCTTTATGAAAGAAAGAGGGATGATCAAGAAGACATTGCATGGTTGTAGTATGATTGAAGTCAATGATTTGTTCAAGAGTTTTCTGTGAGAGGGTCGCCTGAAGTTTTGGTTGAAGAGATTGAATGGGTTCGTAATGGGCTCTGTGAGGAGATGGCAAAGAGTAAGGAATAATACCCCAACTGAAATGTATAGCCAATAGACATGCAAAATTACCAAGAGCCCATTTGGTTTATAGTCGGAATCAGAATCGGAATGGTCTATTCCTATAGTCAGTTTGGTTATGGGAATGAGAATTAAAATCAATAAGAAAGGAATTTCATTCCCAAAAAAGGAAAGGAAATTACCATTCCCTCAAATGGGGGAATATCATTCCAATAAGAATGAGAATGGGATTCCAAACCCAACCAAATAATTGGAATCCAAATAGCCCATTACAATTTTAATTCCAGACCCCTATTCCAAATGAGGCCTGAAATATATAGACACCAAGCTAAAGCCCTAAGAAAAATATAAGGCTTCAAATGTTTCATCTTATTTTTGGATCACCTTGATTCAATAAGCAACTATAAAAATACCAAAAAAAATAAAATCTAGAATGATTCTCTTATATATGCAGGTGGATGGAGAAAGTAGGTCCCTAGGATATGACATAGCACCCCTCATAACTTGTTTTCTTTTTTTTTTCAATGAAAGCTGCACTCTTCTGTGATACACAAATTTTTTAATAAAATAGAACAAAATTACTTAAACTTCCCTTTTTACCTTCTTGATAGGCTAAAACTTTGCTTTTTCCAAAATTAGTTTTGGACATAAAAATAGTATTAAAACAATAAATATTAGACAGTAGAACAGCTATAAATATATATAAAGGGCAGCCTAATGCAATAGGCCGATTTCCATCAATGCAGCTCCAAGGAGGGATAAATGTATACAGCCGTACCCCTGCACAAATGAAGAGTTTGTTTCTTAGATTTTAACCCTTTGGTTAGTGATTGCAATGGAGCAACCCAACTCTTGCGCCAAGGCCCTCCCTCAGCTATTAAATACATATGAAATGATATATTTGACCAAGTCAGCCTGTCTAAAAACCCAATAAGTAGGGCCTACGGGTGAGTAAGAAAAACTGAAAAATTAAATGGATAAAAAAGCTGACTAAAATTGAACCAGAAATTTGGTTAACTGAACTGGTTGGTTCGGTATTTTAAAAAATTAGAGGTATCGGTTAATTAAAATAGAAAATCGGCAATTAATCAAACCAATCAGTATACATATATATTATGTATATTATATATATTTTATATATTATAAATTAATAAATATGCATTATATATATAAATGTATATTTATAATATATGATTTTTTATATATGTTTCTAGTGTTTTATTATATATTTTTCTATAATATACATTGTAAATAATAAAAAACCAAAAAACCGATGAACCGACCCAATGATTAACTGATCGGCTTCGGTTAGGTTTTAGTTTCCGGTTTTATTATAAACCGATAACCCTGGTTTTATTATAAACCTAAACCAGTAACCCCGGTTCAGTTTCAGAAACAAGCCCACAATTTGATTAATTGAACCATGAGCAGCCCTACTTTTCGTCAATAGGGTAGATTGGATTCCATTCCTGTTGCTAGTTCACTAGAGAAGTTATTGTATGGCGTGCCACATTCTTCTTCTTCTTCTTCTTCTTTGTGAAATGGATATATAAAAAATTTCATGGCTGAAATATTTGAATTATGTTTTCACCTCTATTATGAGAAAAAGCTGGTACAAAGATAAAGCTAGAATATTTCAGCCTTAAATAAAACTCATGCAGTTGAATAGAAATTCGGTTAGGATTGTGTTGACAAATTTGGATTTTGACATCAGTTTGGATCTAGACCAAAGGTCCACATTTAACATTATTCTTGGCTTGGCCTTTAATCCAATGGTCCCAATTTAATCCATCTATTTTATATCCATATTTTGTCGGATGGAGTCAAAAGGTGTAAGAATGTAAGATGGATTTAATGGGGAAGGAGGGATGTCATATATTGGGGGAGGGAGAGAATTTAAAATTATCTTATTAGAGAGAATACTTGATGGATTTTATTAGAGAAAATTAAAATATAAGAGGATTTTAATGTTTCTTATATATTTTTGTAATTTAATTTAAAAATAAATAAGCACATACATGAGAAATGAGAGGAGAAATAGGTCCATGTGAACATTGAGGTGAGAGGACACTTGGCCTAGGGGTGCAAATAAGGTTCAAAATTTTGTCTCGTATCGACGGATGTATTGTATCAGTGGATCATTAATACACAAAATATAAGAGTTTCGGAGTAAGACCTGTTTCATGGGGTAACCAAGTCTTTTAACCGACCCCCTGAACATATTTTGAAAAAAAAATTAAAAAAAATATAAAAGAGTGTTAATACAAAGTCCTATACATCCAATTTGGGATATTGGACTGCATCGAAACTTTGGACCTTAGGTGCAACTTGGGTGAATTCAGTTTGGGCTTTTGTCAAAATTTGAATGGGCCTGGCAGAATGACCCAAGCCCAAAGCAGCGTAAAATGCACACTTAGACCAACTTGAGTTGCACCCCCATCTTGGCCTCTCTTTTGTCTATGTGATATAGATATTGTTAAATTGTTAATTTTACACACAAACAAATGGAAACTAAACATAAAATCACATTCAATGATCGGCCAACTACATGATTTTAAATGTTCTTGTAATTCAAAATATTATTTCTTAGCCCCCTTTATGTTGCTTTAGCCTTAATTTGTGATTCAATGAGATGGATCATTTTTATGTTTTATGGATGAATACCTCTATGTGCTTATCTTTGTCATTAGTTGATGGCGAAAGAATATGGTCATCGGTGCTTGATCTCTCTAAGCTTGATTAGTTTTAAAATTTGAAAAGAAAGCTTTAAATTATCAATTAGAGGCCCCTCTTAAGACAAATCAGCACTTTCTATCTGAATAAAATGCTCTAGAATGTGACAAGGTTCTTTATTGATTAATCTATACTATTTATAAAAGTATGAATAGGTATTCCTAGCTTATGAAATTTTTATTGGACAATAAATAATTTTTCTATAAAGTTTGAATTAAAAAAAAAGTGTATCTTCATTTACTACTACTCATTTGTTAAAAGTACATAAACAGATGATGTATCTAGTTGCATAGATCTGATTTTGATCTTTTTAGTTTTGGATCAAATTAGTATAAACTCAGACCTAGGGTTTTGCCGAGAAAATATTGAATGTTATACTTGGGCTGCATATTTTGCCCAAATTAATTAAAAAAAGAGGAAAATTCCCAATTAATACCCTGTACTTTGGGCCTAGTGCCACTTTGGTATCCGGAGTTTAAAATGCAACAATTCAGTACTTGAATTTTCAGAACATGACAATTTAATACTTATTGTTAACTAACTGTTAATCAACCATTAAGTGATATTTGAAAATGACACAAATGCCCTTTGAGTATCATCTAATTTTTTTTATCAACCATCCAAACATTGACAAAAAATTAACAGTCTCAAATATTTGCATCTTCTATTCAAGAAAGTTGGGGTCACCAGAATGCCCACTTAAACGTGACCCCAACTTTCTTGAATGGAAAAGGCAAGGATTTGGGACTGCTAATTTTTTGTCAACATTTAGATGGTTAATAAAAAAAATTAAATAACACTTAAAAGGCATTTGTATCTTTTTCAAATGCTGGTTAACAGCTAGTTAACGACAGATATTGAATTATCATGTTTTAAAATTTTGGATATTGAATTATCACATTTTAAAGTTTAGAAACCAAAATGGCACTAGGCCCAAATTACAAGATACTAATTGAGAATTTCCCCTTAAAATGTTTCCAGGCCAAAAATTAAAAAAACAAAAAAACAAAAGTTTCCTTCGTCAACAAGTTACAACCTTATAAGCATCTTTAGATTTTCTGAATCTGCCTTACATATAAAACCAAAGTCGGTAGAAAATAAAAAAAAAAAAATAGTGCAGCTATCATACAAATACTAGAATAAAGCGTAGATGACTAAATCCCTGAATTTGTCAAACCTAACCTAGAAATGGCACCAAGCTGGAGACCTCCATGGATGTGCAGTGTGAACATTGTTCTGTACGTTACTGCTTTGTTTTCATCCGCCAATCTGAATCGAAAGAATCGAATCAGCACCATCGCTACTATCTTCATCTGCCTATAAGCGAAATCCTTCCCTAGACAGACCCGAGGACCCGCCTGCCATCAACAACACATAACAAATTATCAATCAAACCTACAAGATGTGTACATCTGCATACAAACATTTAAGCTGCTGGAAGTACTGAGTACTAACATGAAATGCTACAAATTTGAAGGGCGATTCGGGTTGGAAAACCCCGTTTTTGAGCCATCTTTCGGGTCGGAAATCTTCAGCATCTTCTCCCCAAAGATTTGCCATCCTGCCCATGGCATAAGCAATGTAATATACAGAATCTCCTTTCTTCACTCTGAAGCCATCTGGAAGGACATCATCTTCTTCCGAACACTTTCCATCCTACAACCAACGTTATTACGAATGTTATAAACATCGACCATATAAGGCTGAATCTCTTTTGTTCCGGGTCGTGGGTCATTGGTTTGACCATTTCTTTATTATTAAGGCACACAAATGTTGTCATTTCTCATGTTTATAGAAAAGTTAACAGAGTAGCCCTACCTAATTGGGAAATTGATTTAGGGCGCCAAAGTGATTGTTATTGAATTTTCCCAATTATCTAATAAATCAAAATCCCTCATCCAGAATGATTTTTTGGGTATCCCTATTCCTACAGTTATGTAATTTTGTCATTTTTCTGGGTGGGTTTGCCCTGTCAACAAATATATATATTATTTTATGTTTAATTGTAAAAAATGCTAAAAATTGCAATAAAATGTCTAAAAATCTCAAAAATTTATTTAAAATAAATAAAATCATTATAATTGATCAGAGTGCAAAGTTATAACTTCCAAAAATTTATATATATACTAAATGTACAACCAACGGGTTAAAGGGTTTTTGACCAAATCAACATTTTTTTGGCCAAAGGGTTTTTGAACGCTGGTTATTTCTTTTTCCAAACCGATCATCAGTTATGCTTGTTAAATGGGTCGAAGAGATTGGGACATTAGAGAAGCTAATTAACTAGTAATTACCACGGCTGAAGCGAAAAAAACTAGTAATTACCACGGGGACGGCAGGATATAGCCTCAGAGTCTCTGTTAATGCTGCGTGGAGATAATGCATCTTCTCCATTGCTGCATCGGTTAAATTTGAGATGACGAATTCGTCGATGTTAGTTTCATTGGTTTCACAGTTGAAGGCTTCTATAACTTCTTGTGCCATCTTTTCTTGTATGAGAGGGTGCTTGCAGAGCATGTAGAAGAACCATGAGAGGGTGTTGGCAGTTGTGTCTTTACCGGCAAACATGAAGTTCAGAATTATGTCTCTGAGATATTGATCGTTCATGGTCTTGGGATCCTTCTCACTTCCCACAATAAACCTCGAAAGTATGTCCTCCTTTTCGTTCTACCAATCCAACAGCTTTGATTAATGGAAATGAGGACCATCTAAATATTAAGTAATTGATATTTGACAAGTGAAAATGGAATCCTGACAGCTTACTTACAGTTACAGAGTCTCCTTTTACAGAAAGCTGCTTCCTCTTGCTTTGGATTAGCTCGTAGATCAAATCGTCAATGATTTTTATGGTCTTCTTGAGTTTGGCTTCCGACCCCATATTAAGAAACCTCTTCACCTTCCACAAGGGATCGGCATATCGCCAACAGACCAACTCATTCGATTCATCAAATGCTTTTATGAACGAACCTCCTTGCTTGCTTAATCCCCCCAAGCAATCCAAGTCCATCCCGAACCCAACTTTGAATATGGAATCCAAAGTGTATCTCATCAGTAAATCCTGCAATAGAACGAGAATCTATGTATCAGTATCAATATTCTTCAATTCGTTAAAGACTGAAGCCATTCTTTCGTTTCATAGATCAATTAATTATATATGTTTGTTTGTGATTAATGGGTTATTTACTTGAATGTCGAACGTCTGGTTTGTGCTGGAAAATTCCAGGATAATCCGAGATAATTTGGCAGCGTTTCTTCTGAAAACAGCAGAGCTGAAATCCCTCAAGACCCTGGTAGAGAATTCGAAGCTTGCGAGCTTTCGCTGTTGACGCCATCTATCACCATCGACGGCAAAGATACCGTGGCCAACGAGGTCTGTGACTATGTCTTGATTGTACTGGCCTTTGGAGTATTTATCAAAGTTGGTCTTGAGTACGTACTCGATGTTTCGTGGGTCTGTCGTGTAGATCTCACTGTGTGATGGAGCGAGGAGACGGAAAGTTTGATGTGTGCGTGCTACTTGGGTCTGGTAGTCGTATAGCCTATTGAAATACAGGAGCTGATCGAAGATGGTGCCCTTAATTGGGGCGTACCGAGGGTCCATGACCGACTTTCCCATGAAGATTTTCAGTAGTAACGCGCAGAAGCTTATGAAGAGGAGAAACAGAGCAGCTGATGCAACAGTGAGAAAAGCAGAGAAGAAATCCATCTCTCAATAACTAATCGGGCGAGAAAGATGTCGAGGAATGGAGTTCGAATTCATGTTCAAGCTCTTAGATATGTTTGTGTGTGTGAAAGAGAAAAAGTTGGTCATTGAATACAGATTACATCATCGCTTATTGCTTCGCCCACAGGAAATGATATTAATTTAAAGAGAAAGAAATGTTTGAATGGAATAATCTGTCTGCTGCTACGGCCATGCAGAGTAGATATGGTGAGAAAACAGACTAGGGGTTCGTGGTTCCTTAGATGGTGCTTGATGACTGATGGGCTGACTAACTGATTACTAAATTTTCATATCTCCTAGTAAGTAATTTTTTAATTAGTATTTATTCATAAAATATAATCTTATTGTGATAATTTTTAATTTAATTTATTTATGAATATAAACGAATTAAATTTAAATCCAAATCCCATATTTGACATTTACAAGGGATGGGGTGGAAACTCTTACACCCTAGCCCAATACGATTAGGGCTTTGTTTTACCTTTTTACCTTTTAAGGTTTTTAACTTTTTAAATTTAAACTCAACTTACCATTAAGTTGGACATTTAACTGAACCTTTCAGGCTATGTCTGATTTGATGAAAGTAAGACAGAAAAATAAAGTTAAAATTTCTTAGCAAAGTTTGTGAATTTTTTTGAGTATTTTCCCCTAGTTTTCTATTTCTCTTGTTTTCTATCAAATCAAACACAGCCAAGGAATCAAAGTTTTTTAATTTTAAAATTTTTTGATACACAAAAGATCCTAGGTTTAAAATTTCAGAAATTTGGACAATATTATCCGGATTCAGTCCTTAACTTCTAAAAACATTTTTAAATTTCCGAAGCTTTATCCAATAAAACTTTTGACTGCCCAAACATTGCTCTCTTCACGCTAGTCCATATAGCTTATCTTCAATCAGCACCGTTACTGATGTATCCGTTTGAAAGGGCTTCAGTTTTGATGTTTCAGTGAGGCAGGCATTTTGAAGGAAGCTACTAAAATCAGGGACAAAAATGTAATTTTGCATAGGGGTAAAATGGGTATTTAATTTTTTCCATCCATATTTAACGGTTAAGGATACACTTAATCAATGGTTAGAAACTGTAAGGATACACTTAATCAATTTTCAAACAGTAAACTACACTTAATCAATTACCTAAACTATAACGATAATTTAAGAAATTTACCTTACAAGATATAATGAATTTCAGAGTAAGACCCGTTTCAGGCCAGGCCTTTAACCAACCCCTGAACATATTTTGAATTTTTTGTAATAGAAATTTATTCATAAACAAGGATAACAGGCTCATACATGACATGAGAACGGGAGACGAGTAGCAAAAGAGCAGAAAAACATCAAACACTTGACATGTAGGCACTGGCTTGATTCATTCATTGCAAGGGCCCTGCTTGGATATGTATTAGTAACTCACCCCCATAATATGGGACAACTACATTCGAAATATGGGGCAAAACATGAGAGATCTGAGAGTACATAACATTAAGATCACAGTTCCCACAAATATTGAAACATTCTCCAGTGAAATTATTCGTTCTCTAAGTGGGTTCAACCTTCTTTTTAAGTCTTGAGTCTTCTTTAATTAAGATCCTTCTGCTTTCGAACTTTTAGCGGTGTTTGGCATCGATGCCGTTGCCCCAAAACATAGTCACATCAGAAAAATGTTGCCCTAAATTTTTTTTTTCTTTTTTTTCTTTTTTTTTTTAATGTTGCTCCAGACCATGCCTTGGAAATCGAGAAGGCATGGTTTGAGGCAACATCAAATTTCGCATTTTCTCATTTTTGGAATCATTGTTGCCAATGGTACAATGATGTGGCACCAATGTGTGACATTATCTGAAGTGCTGGATAATGTAGACCAATGATGAAAACAATTATATAGAACTGGTACCAAACAAAACCAGTATTGTTTCCCCATAAAACATCCTATGTTTATGTGACGTCATGGATGCCAAACAAAAAAGAAGGTCCCTCATCCATACAACACCATTTTCTCAGAAAATGACTCTGAAGCAATGACATCAGTGCCAAGCACCTACTGTATTAGTTAATACATGGGCTTTATAAATTGCCAATACTTTGACCATGTTTGTAATAGCATAGAAACGTGTATGATGTCACAAAGACATGATACTGGAAAGGCTTTGACTGACCATGTTTATCACCAATTTTATGATGCCTGCTGATTGCTTATAAATTTATCCAGTATCATGTCTTTTCGGCAACTTGCACGAATATAGCATAACCAATAGATTCCAACTTCAAGTTTAGAACTATTACTGCATCTAAACAAAGCAACCAATTGCACACTTTTTTGTCTATCCCCCCCCCCGTAAGCCTCAAAGTTAAATCTTAATTGGACTATTATTATTTTTTGCCAAAATATCACGAGGCTAGTCGGCGAAGCCCCGTGCAGCACTTGATTGGGTCAAGTAAGTCTATAAAAGCAAGCAATAAAACACAAAAGGCAACAAATATGATACATGAATTAGTAAAAAGACATTTTATATTGCAATAGATGGCAAGCACAAGCACACAAGTTTGTCTCAAGGGGACCTCATACTTACCATTTATATAGTCTTGAAACCACTCAACTACCTACCTCTCTTCAAAGAGTAATTTAAGCTTTTGGTGCTCTGATAAAATATTACATCAAAATATTGAAAAATCATACTGCCTAATTACATTATTGCCAAGGGCATCCCCCCATACAAAATACATGCATACCATGTTCTCTGGGTAGAATTGTCTCTTCAGCTCCCACTTGAAGTCAGTCCATGTATGAATGGCACACATACCACATTCCATGTCAACACATCTTCTGCGCCACCACAATATAGCGACATTAATCAAATACATGGTAGTTGTACGTACCTAAGTTGTTTCATCATTCACATTAGTTGCGGCAAAGTATTGCTCCATTTGCCACAGGAAGTTGTTAAGCTCCTATGCATTGCATACACCAGAATAGGGAGTTGTTTCCCTAATCTTTAGGTGGGAAGGAATGTGCACAAAAGAGGTGTTAGCTGGATTGGTAATGGCCCTCTTCAAGATTGTACACTCGATCTTGAGTTCATCCAATTGAGCTTGGACGTTGGAGGAGGAACACGTGGCTGACTTCATGGCTGCCCACTCCGCTTTCATTTCGTTTAACTGGGCCTGAATGGCCATTGGGGAGGACATGGCTCTCCTCCATGTTGCCCACTCATTTCTCATTTCATCGAGTTGGGCCTAGAAGTTGTTTAGGTTGTCTTGAATGTTGAAATGGGACAAGCCACCTTCTTGTTGGCATGCGGTGCTGCAAACATCCTTGAGTGTTCAATTGAGCATGTCATGGACCCCATCGACATTACCACTCATGCGGCCTTCCACCTCTATCACCGCACTCTCGATGGCTTCAACAAATCGATGGAGCTCATCTACTCGGTCACACATCTCGCCCATAGTGGCTTCACAACATAGCACCTGTAGGTCGATAACGAAATGCTTGTTCGTGGATTTTTTACACTTGCTTGCCTTTGATGTACGGGTCTTCAGTGCTTTGACCTTGATTGTGTCATCGACAGTTTCATCGTCAGTCTCATGGGATGGGGAGAGTCCATGTTCAATCTCCTCCATGATGTCCCTGTTGTGCTTCATGGTGTCGCTCGCATCGCGGGTCAAATGGATAGAAATGAGCTCCTACTTTGATATCAATTGTCACGGGGTTAGTCAGTGAAGCCCTTTGCGGCACTCATTTGGGTCGAATAAGCCTATGAAATCAAACAATAACACACAAAAGACAACAAAGATTGCACACAAATTAGTAAAAAGGCACTTTATATTGCAAGATGGCAATCACAAGAACACAAGTTTATGTCAAGAGGATCCCATGCTTAACCTTTACATGGTCTTGGCACTACTTAATTGCCTACCTCCCCTCAAAGAATAGCTTAAGACTTTGATGTTTTGACAAAAGATTACATCAAAATATTGAAAAATCATATTGCCTAATTACAATATTGATAGGGGCACCCCCATACAAAATACATGCATAACTCCACCCAATACACACTTTATGGCACTATGATGACATGTCACGCAAATGGTAAAGGCACTGTGATGACATGTCACGAAAATGGTAAAGGCACTTAATTTCATTCAAAATACTCAGTGAGTATAATGAAAAGTAGGCAAGTGCCAGAGAAAGGAAGGCAATTGCCCAAATTCACCCATCCCATGATAATGATGGGACTTGGGAGGAGTGGTAATTGCACTGTAATAAATTTTGTTGTTTCCATTTTTCCATATGTACCAAAGATTATTTATTCCTTTCTTTGTTTGAAGAAGAAAACAGTGAAAGAAACTTTAAAGAGCCTGATTTGGTGAAATCACAGGGAGAAAACACTATGAACGGGGAAAGCTCCCACTAAGCAAGCTCTAGAGGTTGTTCCCAAGAAAGTCGTTTCGATATTTAGGCCAAATGGAAAAACGGTGTGTTCAGCATTGTCACTTCTTCCGTGATGTAACAATGAATACTATTATTAATCACAGACCTTCCTCCAACGGATTCATATCTGCGCCTCACAAATGCCCCATAGTATATCCTGCTCGTGAACTTGTAATAGTACAAGTATAAAAACTTTTGATGATAATGGTGCAAACTATTTACACTTAGGTAAATTTCGAGAGTTAAAATCAGTCCCCCACAATGTCCCATAACACATCCCCACCATGTATTGGGAACATCTCCTGATGATGATATCATCATTTCTGGTATCATCAATGGGAGATGTTCTCAATATAAGAGTTTAAATCAACCCCCTACAACGTCCCACAGCACATCATCGCCGTGTATTGGAAACATCTCCAAATGATGACATCATCATTTTTTATATTATCATTGGGAGATGTTCTCAGTACATGGTGGGGATGTGTTGTGGGACATTATGGAGGGGCAATCTTGTGGGGGATGATTTGATGTCAAATTTCAAACAACAGGCAATTGAACCAGAAATTGGCACACAATTTATTCAACGAAATGCTAATATGACCCCTTATGAACCAGAAATGCTAATATGTAAATTTCAAAGGCAATTGAACCAGAAATTGACACACAATTTATTCAACGAAATGCTAATATGACCCCCTATGAACCAGAAATGCTAATATGTAAATTTCAAAGGCAATTGAACCAGAAATTGGCACACAATTCTCTCTAGACAAATATTTATTACTACACTAACAACTTGGGCCTAAACATTACTACACTAACTCAAAACTTTCCATATCCAAGCTTTGCTAGAATAGGTAGATAAATCCATTCCATTTTTTGAATCTAAGACCCGCTATTAATATGGCCACAGAATTTCTTCCATGCCACTAAGGTGATAATTTTTTTTTCTCTCACTTTTTCCCCAAAGAGTAAACCTTTTCTTTTCAACTTTCAATGCTCTCATGTGAGTTCTTTAGAAATTTAAATAAACCTTATAAGAAATTGAGGAACCGTGTCAACTGTGGACTTAAGTGTTATTCTACCCATCATTAAGAGCGAATTCTATCTCAGTTCAATAGTTTACTATGAATTCTTTCTTCAACAACTATCTGAAAGTCTTTTTACTTAAGTGTCAAGGGACCGGTTTTGGATTAGACCCCCGTCTAGTCCAAAATCAATTTGGATGGATTGAACGGACCAAAAAGGACATAGTGGATTGGACCAATCTGGTCCAAAATATTTATTAGATTGGACTGGGCCTGGTCTGTCCATAATAAACTTATATTAGATTTGATTGGATTAAGCCAATATCCGGTCCATTGATATAAGATAATTATATAGGTGTAATGGACCGGGTTTGGGTTGAAACCAATCGAAACTAAAATGAATTTGAACAAATTGGACCGGTCCAAAATGGTCCAAATTATTCATTGGGTTGGACCTGGTCCATTTGTAATGGACACACATTGGACTGGATCGGGTTGGACCAAATCCAGTCCAATTGACACCCCTAGCTCCTAGATAGATTTCCATTTTTTGAGTCTTAAGCTCAGTTTGGAAGGAGTACAAATACAAATATGTAGAGTACAAAACCTTACATTTTGTATGTATTTGTACTCCTTCCAAACTGAAATTTGAGAAATTTAGTGAGATTTTTTTGAGCTTTGTAGCAAGGAAGATTAAAAAGACTGGGGTGCTTACCCAATGATTTGACAAATTTGGTGATGATTTGGGTGATTGTTAACACAATAGTGATGGTATGTTGCTTTGTACTCTTTGGAAGGAGTACAAATACAAACTTGTAGAGTGCTCACCCAATTATATTTTGTATGTATTTGTACTGTACAAATTTGTTTTGTATTCTTTCTAAGCTAAGCCTTAGCAAAAATGGAAGGATCATATGCAAATTGTAACACCAGAGTCTGTGGGCCATGCCTAGGGGTCTTACATCGAAAATTACTTTTTTGTCCTCAAAAGTAGTGATAAATTGTCTTGGTAGTGCCTTCAGAACAGTGGACAAAAATGCAAAGAGAGAGGGCTCTCAATGGGTTTGAAGCTTTAATTTGGTTGGAGATCCATTTATGAGTATTTGGCAAGAAACCTTTGCACTCCATTACCCAATTTACCCACTCCTTAATCATAATACAATTGTTTTTACTTTTTAGGACTATGGCAATAAGTTCCCATTTATTCTATTCATCATTCACCTTGAAGGAGGATTAATGCTCCCAAGATAAAAGCTTAATCTTATTGACAAAAAATCATCAAGAATCTTTGCATTTATTTTATAAATTACATTACACAGACATATTCATCTAAACTTATCCTGAGAGAGGCTCTCACTGATCCAGAAATATTCTCTAGTCATTTTCTCATAAATGATAGAATGCCTTGATAACCTTCTCAATGTTATCCCTAAACATTGGCCAGAGTGTTTTTTTTTTTTTTTTAAAGATCATCAAATTAAGGCATCGGGATCAGTGGGGGAAGGAAGGAGACTATATTATTTTGACTAATAGGTGAGTTGGTTGTGACTATCTGTTTGGGCCGGTTGGTGTAGGAGAGACAAAGGTGCCCTCGTTGGATAATTATCTTAGCTTACAAATGGTACCCATATATAGCCGATGATCGACATCCTAACAAATGGCCAATAGACACTTTATCCAAAATATATAAGATATGATGAAAACATTCAATTCTATATATACTTCTTATTATAACTGGGAAATTAAATTAACATCTAGCTAGATATCATGCTCGAGTACAGAACATATATATATATATATATATATATATATATATATATATATTTTTTAATTTGTGATGATCTGAATTATCATGTGGATCAATGAACAGGCATCTCCTGAAGCTGAGGCATCATTTCAGGTGTAATAGTTTTGTTGGTCTGATCACATGGGACATGGGAGGGAAGAGCTGATGGAGAGATGATGATGATGACTTTTCCTCTGGCTCTACCAGTTTCAAGGTATCGGAAAGCTTCGATCACATCAGTGAAACGATAAGGACCAGTTGGGTCGAGCACGGCCTTGAGCTTCCCGCTCTCTAGATATGGCCTAAGGCTCTCTAGATTCTTCCCGCAAACAGTCAAGCTCGAATATACTGCTCTGGGGTGTGATGGAGGCCATGTTATATCCACAATCGGTGCTCCATCCTTCGCCACAACGAAGGAATTCTTAGTGTCTCCTGAAGACGAAGAGAGCAGTAGAAAACCCATTTACTTAAATCGATCATAAACAAGTCTGAAGAAAAATAAAAGATTTAGTAATTAAGCGAAATCGATCATACCAATGGTGTCGTAAAGGAAATCATATTTTTCCTGAATTTCTTCATATTTGGTCTTTGTGTAGTCGATGACCATGTCAGCGCCCAGGCTCTTGACGAACTCCACCTTTGGGGCGCTGCACGACGCTACCACCCGAGAAGCGCCATAGACGTGCTTGGCCAGCTGAACAGCCAAGGTTCCAACTCCGCCGGCTCCACCAACTATGAAAATGGACTGTCCCTCCTTGAAACCAGCGGTTATGAATCCTTCGATTGCAGTCTGAACTGCTAATGGTAAGCTGGCTGCCTCCTCGAAGGAAAGGTTTGAGGGCTTCAGTGCAACCAAGGTCTCTTCCACGGCAACATACTCCGCCAACGTTCCGAGCTGCTTCAACTTCCCTTCAGCATTGAAATCCTGGATGTTTCCATAAACCTCATCACCAATACTAAATTTCGTGACACCTTCGCCCTTGCCGACCACCACTCCGGCCATGTCACAGCCGGGAACAACCTGCAACAACATGCTAAATCATCGTTATTAGTCGGATATAACAATGTTTTTTAGATTATTCATTGACCAAGCAGCAATGACATCATCAAATCGGAGAGTACTCCATTATTCGCCTACTTATATGTATGTTGGACCATGGATATGGGGATCCTCACCAGACCATTGAATATTCAAAATTTACAGTATTTGATGCAACTCTCTCTCTCTCTCTCTCTCTCTCTCCACACATTCTGGTGTTTCCTCACTTACAGGGAAGCCTGAAGGGAAGATGGGTCGTTGGCGTCTCTTGAAATCGATTGGATTCAAAGCAGCAGCACGAACTTGAACAAGTAATTGGTTAGGCTGAAGAATAGGAAGCGGGAAGTCCCCTAGCTTGAGAACTTCCTTGGGACCATACTCTTCAAATAACCACGCTTTCTGCATCTTCTTCTTCTGATTTCGATTTCACCAAATGCTCTAACACTTTCGTCTTTATATAGACGCCAAACTTTCTACTACCAGATTATTTTTTTTCCCTTTTTGCTGCAACGGTAAATAATGTTCATGGTGAATAAAATTACGCGGAGAAACGCATGCATGCAGATGAGGGTACCCAGAAATTTAAAACCAAAAATAGATGAGAGAGAGAGAGAGAGAGATTTCATTGGATCCTGATTAATACATACTCATGATGTGAATATAGGTGTTAGTTGAGAGACGAAAGCTATTGTCAACTAATAATCTCTCTAGCTACATATACTTCTTTCCTTCTTGATGAGAATTATTACATCCCAGTGATTGGAAATTAAAAATCAATCAAGCTCTTGGTTTCTGATCAATGAGATGGAGGGAGTACTGATATCTGCATGACATTAACACGTACAGGATATGTGGGTAATAGTTCAGGGCTTGGACATCCACGTGATGGGTTTTGCTAAGAATTCTAAAAATTCCAAGAAACCTCTTCTATCAGCTTTTTCTTTCTTGATGGGCAGTTCCTACTACCGATTCTTAAGAACTAGTTTGTTTTGCAATGCCATTTCATCTGCAAATGAATTGAACACAATTTTTTGCTTTTAATAATATTACTTCTTTTTATTGGTTGAATTGTAAATGAAGTAGAACAAAACTTAGAGCAAAGTAAAAGCCGAAGCTAAAGTGAACTGCTAGAATTTGCATTTTTTTTTCTGATTTGTATTTGTTGTATTTAATGCAAATGAACAATAAATAAAAGTAGCCTAAATTTCTTTACTTAGGCTTCCAGCTTTACTCATCCATATGACGGTATGGTTAGATGTTCTTCTTCGTTCAGTAATCTTATTGCAATTTAGTGGATGTTGGTGAGACAGAGAAGACTTAACAAATAAAGAGTTTGATTGCCATAAACGAAAATCCGGTTGTTGTCCGATATGTGACTGATCTTGCACACAGTACTTCACATCTGCTGCGGCTGTGATTGTAGCACATGTGAACTCACCCTTGTAATGCTTCAATAATTGAAATTCAATTCCACAAGAAAAAATCAACAAGATTTATCAGATATGAAAAAGTTATTGGACACAGTCACGTGGATGATCTTTTCACGGTTGGTGGGATTTAAGGTGTCCAACTTTGGGCTACCCAATGAGCAAAGAGACTTGGAGACATGTCTAGTTAGAGTATGCCAAACTTTGGATATTTATCTCGGAGTTTTTTGCACTTAATAGTTATTGATGTAATCACGTACCAATTTTTTTATTTTTTGGCTAATTACCTTCTTATTTGACCTCTCCTGGAGCTCCTAGTGGTGAATATCTAGGGGAGAGCTATGCCGAGCTCCATGATGGCTAATTGTCTGGGAATAGCTATGCCGAATTGTCGGAGCTATGCCAAGCTGGAGAGAGCTATTCCGATCTCCCTGATGGCTAACTGTCTGGGGGAGAACTATGCCGAACTGCCCAAGCTATGCCGAGTTGGGGAGAGCTATTCCAAACTCCCTGATGGCTAACAGTGTGGGAGAGAGTTATGCCGAACTGCCCGAGCTAGGCCGAGCTGGGGAGAGCTATGCCAAGCTCCCTAATGGCTAACTGTCTGGGGGAGAGCTATGTTGAGCTCCCTAGTGGTGAGCTACCTTGGTGGACTCATCAGTTGACATGCTCCTAGGCAGCTTGTAACTCAGAGGATGGTGGAGCTCCCTGATGTAGCGCAACCCGACTGCCCTCTGCGTGAGGTGATATCCTCTCCCTTGTAGGCAGCGGGAGCTAAGGGACCTGCGAGAACTTCATCTTTTCCTCCTCTTTGTAGGCGACGGGAGCTGAGGAACCTGCTAGAACTACATTTTTCCTCCTTTTTATAGGCAACGGGAGCTTGAAGAACCTGTGAGAACTGAACCAAGGGGCCCGGTGGTATTTACCCGACGGGGACTCTCCGATGCCTAAGTTAGCATTCTGATTGTAGAGAGCTTGAAGATGATATTAGGGGAATGAGAGAGCCAGAGAGCAGGGATAGTCGGGTTGAAGCCAATCCTAACCCAACCCTAAGTTCTAAACCCCCACTCTAACCCAAACCCAACCTGACTAACCCTAACCCTAACTAAATTCTTTCAACCCTAACTCAACCAAACCCAACCCAAAGTCAATTTCAGGTTGGGTTTGATTCAGGTTGGGCCCAACCCAACCTTCTTCCCATCCCTTAAAACCTTGTAATATTTCTTGATTTTAGATCCTAATTCAACTCTCACTACATATATTAATCCTATGTTTCATTAGTATTTGTTTGTTGATGTTTTTTTTTTTGTTCTTTTGGTACAAAATTGAGAAAAACAAATATCAGAAATGACTATAGTTTATTATGAGTTATGACTTATGATAGATCTTTCTTAGGCGGCAAACAACATAGAGGAGATAAAGAATAAATTTTTCAAAAAACAAAAATTAATGTTATTAAGGTTTAGTCTTTTTAATTAGAATTAAATGAAGTGATTATCTTAAAAGAAATACATGATACTATATGGTGGGGGCTATACAAATATCATGCATCTAAACAAGTCAATGCATGATATATATTACATATAACATATATTTATATATGACATGTACTATAGAGTCGGATTCGGGTTCGGGTTCATGAATTTCAACCCTAACCCTAACCCGAACATCAACCCAACTTTTTCGGGTTGGGTTCAGGCCAACCCAGCCCAAGTTGCAGCCTTATGACTCACCCCTTCGGGGTTGATCTTTCTCTTGAGACTGATACAAAAGTAGGGTCAAAAGGCTTGTGGTCGAACTACAAGTCGGATTCTTCGTCATTTCCATTCGGGGTTAGAAAGTCCAAGTTGTTGATGGATTGCTACGACATGTCGGTTATTGATCCTCCTCATGGGATTTGTAGCGCCAGAGGGAGAGGTCGAAGAGGTAGAGGTAGAAGGATTTAATGTTTGCTAGCGAATTTTTGCTTTGTCATTGTTCAGGGTAGGGGTGGGTTCGAGCTAAGCCTAGCTGAATACTTAGCTATTCGAGCTCAGCTCGCTGAAACAGTGTTAAGCTCGTACTCGATTCGAGCTAGATATTTGAACTTGAGCTCGGCTCAGTTCAACATTCGCAAGTTTGAGTTTGGCTTGGCTCGAGCTCGATTGCAACCCATTTTTTTAAAATAAAAATATAGATATAAAAATATTTTTTATTTTACATACAAAAAATGAAGAATTATAAAAATCAGTTATTATTAAAAATATAAAAAGTAAAAAATATATACATATAAATGTTTTTATTTTACATTCAGAAACACAAGAATTATAAAAAGTATTTACCATTATACATAAAAGATAAAAATATTATATATAAAATATTATTATATAATAAAAATTAATATATATATATATATATATTCATATATTTATACGTATGTATATATGTATGTATGTATGTATGTATGTATAATAAAAAATTATTTATTTATTATACTAGGCTCACGAGTTGAGCTTCATTGGGCTCTAGCTCGGCTCGATTAGTAAACGAGCCTATATATTAGGTTCGAGGTTGGTTTAAACCAAGTCGAGCTCAAATAGCTAGTGAGAAGGTTGGCTCGTGGCCACCCCTAGTTTAGGGGGTGTTTTTGGGCCTCTGTAGGTAGGTTAGTTGAGGTGTTGTTTGTGGGAGGTCTTGTTCGTGCATTATAAGGCCCATTCGTTTGTTATGGCTTGTGGGATCTGTTTTGCCCTTGTTTTTTTTATTCTTTTTGTATATGTCTTGTATACTTTGTTTTCTTTTTAATAAATTTACCATATCTTATTTAAAAAAAGGATAAATTACAAAGACCACCTTACTTTGTTTTGCAACAAAGACCCCCTTCGGTTAGCTTTCCCTTGAAATCCACCTTGCAATATTTTTTAATCCCCATATTATCTTTGTAATAACTATTGGGAGAAAAATATTATTCATCTTCCCTGACCTCACAGTACACGAAAAGCGGCGGTAGCTGTTGCAGCGATGGCAGACTTTCGAAATCCTCCCTCTCTCTCCTCTTTGATCTCTCTTCTTCCCCTTCCCCTTTCTCTCCTCCCCTTTATTCTTCACAATTTCCTCTGTTTTCCATTCTTTGCAGGTGAATGATCTGAACCAGATGGATAGCGTTGTTGTGATTGTCAATTGTATCATATCTGTGATTGGCGCTTCTGAAGAGGAGTCGTATGGAACGGCAGTGAAGCTGTTGGTGAAAAGACGGAATTGACCGATGGCATTGCACCATTCATCTGACCCAGGCGTGCCAGAGTTGAAAATCCAGGCATTTATCGGTTCCTGTCAATTCCTAAGATGGCATTTCTCGGTTCCTGTCAATTCCAAATTAGAAGCTCCATCCAAAAAAGTAAAATATATAAAGGGAAGAATTACATATCATAGTTCACAACCTTCTAGAGCCTAATACCAAATAGACAAAAAAACCTCCTAGCGCCAAGGACAAAGGATCAAAGCAACGACATTCAACTATTCGATAATAATCGAATTGAATCTGGATAGTTTGATATTCAGTCAAATTCGAATAACATTTTTTTATCGATTAAATTATCGGATCGAATTCGGATATGTATTGATCCAAATGATTATTTATATATAATATAAAGATTAAAAAAAATAAAAAATAACTAATGACTTAATGAATAATGAGTTCGAAAATCTTAAAATCAAACTCTTTCATTCGAACGAACTTGAACCTCCTTACCACCTCTCTCTCATCTTCTCAAAACCCTAAAGTAAAAGTGTAAAACCCTAACCATTGTTGGTTCATCACCATTCATTGCCCTTCATCGCCATCGTCACTCATCCCGTCACCTCTATCTCTCTTTTCTCAATCTCAATCCCAGTGATTATGAGACGGTGAATTGCCGCTGGGAACTAATCACTATTCACCTTCTTTTCTCAGTCTCAATGACGGTGAGACTGTGAATCATTGCCAGCATCACCTTCTTGTGCTGCAACCCACAATTGCCACCAGGAGCCCATCTTCTTCTTCTCTCAGTCTTAGTGTGAATTGCCAACATCACCTTATTTTCTCAATCTTAGTGTGAATCACTAGCATCACCTTATTGTGTTGCAACCCACGACTGCCGCCGAAAACCCATGCCTACCGTCGTCCCCTACCTCTTTTCCCAAGGTAATTTTTAGATCACAAATTTCTGATAGTGATTTAGATAATGATTTACTGGTTTTTTGGTTTTTGGTTATGATATAGATTCACACTTTCTTTGCAAAATGTATACGGTATCTATTTGAATCGAATTGGATTCGAATTCACATTCGAAAAGTCAATCAGTCGAATTCGAACTCAAAGATTTGATATCTATCGGATATCGAATTGAATTCAAATAACCGTATTCACAATCGGTTTCAAATTCGAATCTAGCCTGATTCGATTGGAATTCGATCCATTTGCAGGCACCTTAGTTTCTCAAAAAAATAACTTTGAAGGAGAAGGTTTGTAGGAACTAGGACTCTTCAAAAAAATCATCAGACCAACCAAACTGGCCCGAACTGATCCGATATGGTTGGTTTTCAAAACTGTTGGGTCGGTTTCAATTCATGAATATTGTCAAATCTAATAAATTAATTTTTTTTTGTAAGTAAACCAGAATTTACACACCGCACATTTCCACTTGCATGCATTTATATAAGCACAAATTTAGTGCAATCAAACAAAGCTTAGAGGAAAGCGAAAAAATGAAGTTCTGGATGCACGGTCTAAACAAGTTTGCAATTATCATAAACCACTGGAGAAGCGATAGAGATTGAAACATTCTAGTTGAGTGGAATAACCGAATAAACCCGATAGAGGATGGATTCTTATGAATTAGTAAGTGATAATTTGATTTAAACCAGAAACTGCAGCCATAGGTATGATCTTTAGAGCTGCAAGGTGATTCCATCGCAGAATTAGCCCAGAACGTAGGAATGGACAGGCATTCCTTCTAGTCTGGAGCAATGGACAGGAACTGATGGCATCTGCACCATTCATAATTTATCTTTTATGAATGGAAGATGAGAAATGGGTTTTCTTCTTCCTTTCATTTTGGAGAGTTGGGAGAGAGAAAGAATGAGAGAAGACAGTAAGGGAAGGGAAAATAAGAGAAGAAAAGGGAAACCAATAGGTTAAATAGGTTTTAAGAGAAAAATGACTCAAAAAAAAGTACAGGAGGTCTTTATCTCAAGGTCATAGTACAAGGGGGTCTTTATCACAGACCCCATAATACAGGGGTGTCTTTATAATTTACCCCAAAAAAAACATCTAACTTCACTAACAAAAATCAGAGTCCATTAGTCATTATGCTTACCTAAGGCAGCAAGGAACCACGAAATCCTAATATTTCGGGCCACCATATCTACTCTGCGTGAAGGAAGTGGATATATTATTCCATTCAATAATAAATTTGATCAATCAAAGCACCAATTTTGATGAATACCATTCGATTGGGTACCTCATTCATGGCACAATTGATTTGCTGTAAGTTTTTCAGGTATCATATCTTTCTGCTATCATGGTCGAACTCATTAATAAAAACAATTTTTAGGAAGATTATAAATAAGTATGCTGAAGTGTGCTTCAGGTCTAATAACAGGTAAGCTGAGCCTAAACTTTCAAGTGCAATAACAAGTACCCTGAATTTTCAAAATTGTATATTCAAGTCTGGCTATTAGCATTGGTTAGTTATATAGAGCATGTGATGTTATATGTTCCTTGAAGCATTTCAAAATCCCAAAACTACTTTTTTTCATTGAGACCATATTACCCTCTCTTTCATTGAGTCTCTAAAAACCCTGATTTTAAAGATTTTCTTCCCTATTTCCATTATCAGACTTGAAGCATCCTAAGAGTCCACTCCAAATTCTTAATAGCAGCTATTAGAGTTGTTCTTGTATAAGGTAATATTGAATGCAGCAGGTAAACTCAACAAGGTGATTTAGTGGAGTCGAATCCCATGATAATAATAAAAAGAGTAAATCTCTTAAAATTACTCTTACTATTCACGAAATTAATCAACTGTACCCTTATTGTTTAGATATTGTCTTATGGTACCCTTAAAGTTTTATGACAATTGACATTGCTGTTAAATGCTAATGGAAGAAAACAAAGTGTCAAATTTATCCTCCACTATTCCTCAAATTTCAACCCTTATTTCACCCTTCCCCTCAACTCTCTCTCCATTCTCAGACCTACCCCTCCGCCTCTGGTCTCTCTCTCATTTCTCTGTTCTCAGACCTACTCTCTGCCTCTGAAATAATTATGACGATCCTTGTGGATCAAGCTGCAATGAATATCGTCTGGGGACTTTAAAGATCAACCTCACACTGCTTTCTAGCACTGATTTGGTGGATTGCCAATAATGATGAAACAGGGGCAACAACCACCAGCGAAGGGCTCCCTCCCTCTCTTTCTCTCTTCCTCCCCTTCGTTCTCTCTCTCCCCCCATTCCATCTCACCCTTGTTTCATCACCTTCGTTGTTGGAGAACGAAGGGGAGAAAGAGAGGGAGGGAGCCCTTCATTCTCTCTCCCTCTCGGACCCTCAGCATCTTCTTCTCGAACCTTGCATTGCAATTCAAGCTCCTTCCTCCATCTTCATCTCTTGACGGTGAACAGAGAACTACCACTGGCATCATCATCTTTCGGGAATGTCCGTTGCAGAGAGAGAGGCCAGTTCTAGGTTGGCGAGAAAGAAAGACGGTCAACTCTAGCACCGACAACCGTGTGACCGCCGTTGCCTGCAACGACGTTACCAAAACCACTGCCATCATTGCAACTTCTAATAACAACTATAAACAATAAGGGTATTTTAGGAATTTTAAAATAATTGCCACTCACTTGATGTCACATGTGAACGAAATGTGATGAAAAGATAACGGCAAGGGAGGTTTTAGACAATTGTCAAAAAACTTAAGGGTACCGCAAGACAATATCTAAACAATAAAGGTATAGTTTGTCAATTTTATAAACAGTAAAAATAGTTTAAGAGATTTATTATAGGTGTCGCATATCAAGTTCGACTGCGCAATGCAACTCTAAAGCAAATTTTAAGTGAGTTCACGCACACATTTCTGTAAATCATCAAACCGGCTGTGGAAGTTTTGACTACCAGAATATAACAAAGAGTAATTTATCTCTGAAAATCAAATCTAAGTATTTAGTGTTATTGCAAAGCCAAAATATAAACAGAGCAAAGGAACTAAAACTAACAGCATATACATAAGCAGATGTATAAGTTCCAAATCATGAAACAATTTGGACCAAAAAAACAAGCAAGAAAACCAAATATTGTAAAGAAGCCACTTGGGTTTTGAAAATACATAAGCCCATGATTTAATTTGGCTTAATGAAAAAGACGGGAGAATCGAAGAATAAACAAAATACAAATAACAATGACAAATTTGTATGGAAGAAAAGCTGGCCTGAATGATGAGAGGAGGGAAGCTCTAGCCAAGGCAAAGCTAGGATTTTTTGTTAGTAGGGGGTGATCATTTCGGCCTGGACTGGCTTGGGCCTGGGTTTTGTATGTAGGCTTGGCCCAGGCCTGGGTTTACATCAGGCTCACAAATTTTAGGGTTAGGATTGGGTTTAACAATTCTAGTCCAGCATGAGCTTGGATCTGTCCATATATTTAAACTTACACATTTTGTGTATAGTGTATATATATATGTATACATGTTATTTTATATTATATTATATATTTTATATATAAAGATTATAACATGATGTGTATAATTTATATTATATATTTATATGTAATATTTTACATTATATAATGTAAAAAAAAGTGTACATGCATGTCATCTCATTTAATATAAAATTTTATAGATATGTAATATTTTATATATGAAAGACATTAGCCTAGAATCAGACCCGACTTTGCCCTGGGCCTGTGTAGACCTGGGCTAGGGCTTATGCTTCAGGCCCAGAACCCTGGGTCGGGCCCATACCTAAGATATAACCCTTATCATAAGTGCAAAGCCAAGCCCGGGCCCAGCCCATGATCACCCCTATTTGTTTGGGGTCAAAAGCTAATAAATATGGATTAGGGGGGAGCAAAAGTGTTAATAAACATAAATGGGGCCATGGATATATTTGGTACGACTTCTGTTTATTTGGAAATTTTTTGTATTTGATTTATTTCAAAGTGGACAAAAAGTGGTTGATAAATGTTTTTTTAGTATTGTTTAGCCAAGGCACCATTAGACTCCATTAAGTACCATTGGGCACCACATAAGTCCAACATTAAATAAACATCTTAATGTTAGGGAAAATATTAAAATGAAACTTCCCTCATTACTTAACTCACACATGACAATGAACTTATTATCAATTACATTTTGGGATAAACGCCTACATGACAATGAACTTACACCGTTTTCCAAATAAAATGAAACCATACCAAACACCCATCATAATATTCTACATGGCAATGGCTCCCAAGGCTCCACCGTCCACACTGTACAACAACTTTGTCCAAGACTTATTGGATCTTGTTGAAGTTTCAAAAAATTCCTCCACTGTATCAATGAAAGCTTCTACACACAAAGACCTTGTTCTCCTGATTTTTGGGGCTTAGTCTCAACCTCCCTACTAATGGGTCATTAATCAACAAGGACCCTTGGAAGTGATGATTTTAAGCTCTCTAGGCTTACAACTTTCTTGTAAACGTTGAGATATTTAAATGAGAATAGAGACGGAGAAGTGAATGAATGGAAAATTAGAGAACAAAATGGGAAGTCGGTAATTTTATCACCCACTGTAAGTTGGTTAAAGTGTTGAAGGTTGGATTTCTTCCTCCCAGCACCTCCAGAATTGCAGAGATGTTTTCAATGCACAGCTGCAAATGCTGTATGATGGATATGAGGATTCTGCGAGGATGACATCCAAATTCTTGAACCTAAGAGTGTATAGGGGTGCAAATGGATCTGATCCGATCCGAGATCTCATTCTATTGGTTCAGATCTTTGGATCGGATTGGGATCGCCCCCCTCATCCAATGCGATATATATGTTATATATTTATTTATATAAATATATAATATATATATATATATATATATATATGTATTTTGTAAATTTATTACATTATTTATTTTTTATAAAAAAACATGTATATATGATGAAAATAATTAAAAAGTACTTGTGCTTTTTTCTTTTTCTTCATTTAAATTATTATATTTTATTTTTCTTTTGATAATTTATAAATTTTTAAAGAAAACAAATTGGATCGGATCAGATCCGAATATCCGATTTCTCAATCGGATTCGAATTCAAATCCATGTCTATCAGACCCAATCGGATCTACAATTAACAATGTTGGATCCGATTCGGATATATACCCTAATTTGAATCCAATCCGATCCGTTTGTATCCCGGTGTATATGCATGAAAGTGAAGGATACTTGTAAGCTCAGGCCAAGTGTCGCTACAACCAAAGTAGTCTCAAGGAAGGATACAGATTAAGGACCTCCCATGGTGAGATGTTTTTAATGTACAGTTTGCCTTGCTGGGACATAATCCAAACTCCTCAAGAAACCGTTACCTAAAAGTTTAAGCTATTAGGTGAGGTAAATAGGTTCTTATTCTCTAACAGGCCTCTTCATGTGAAAAGTCCATTGGATTGAAAACTTATTCAATTATAATGAAGAAAATGAGATGTAACACTAAACAACTTGTCAAAATATGCTTTGATACCATCTCAAACAACCATTCAACCTAAAAGCTTAAACTAGTATCCTTGAATAGGTTTTTAAGGATACCTATTGAAAAGTCAAAATTGACAATTGAAAAACCTGTTGAAAAGTCAAAAATTGATAATTTTGTAATTTCCTTGATGTTTTGCCTTTTGTAATGGTGGTTTGTCTTGAGATTTGAGAGGTGAATGTTTTTAGACCAGTACAAGTATGTTATGTCCCTTTTTATAGGCATTTTTAGGGTCCACTCCACCATAGAATTTATGAATTACTTCTCCAAATATATCTATGAAGTCTAGATTACCACGCAGTAGAATACAACACCCTACCAACCTTTAACACCACACATCTCATACATGAGTTCACATCTGCGCCCCACAATGTCCCATAACACATCCCTATCGGTATTGGGAACATATCCCGATGATGACATCATCGATTCCGGTATTATCATCAAGAGATGTTTCCAACAATGTTTTTGAATCATTATTGATCCGAATGGTCGGACCGTTCAACCTGGAAACCGTCCAAGCAAACAATTCTGTTTCAATCCTAACCCGTTCCTAGGTCAAAAACCATTGACTGTAGAAGAAGAAGAAGAAGAAGAAGAAGAAGATCTGAGAACTTGGAGTTTGTTGTCACTGTCATCATTGCCATCGCCATCACCATTTTCATCATCGGTGAGCATCAAATCACCTCCTCTTCCTTCTTCTTCCCTCCTTCCCTCCTCCGCCTTCTTCCTTTCCTTTCTCTTCTTTTCTTTTTTCCTCTCCTTTCTTTCTTTCTTTTATTCTTTCTCAGTTGACAACATCTCCTCTTCTTTTTCAAATCTCATAACTCATAAAGCATTTGCCCTAATAGCAAACCATCCAAATCGTTCGACTTGGACAATCGAACCGTTGACCCAAAAATTGGTAGCTAGAACGGTTCTATTTCTGGATCAGCTTTTAAAACCTTAGTTTTTAATATATGGCGGGGATGTGCTGTGAGACATTGTGGGGTCCTTCCTCGTGGGGCACAGATCTGAACTCCTCATACATAGCAGGTCCTACTTTTATAGTGAGCCCCAGTTTTATAGCAAGATGTGTATGGTGTCAGATTAATGATAGGGTGTTGGAACTTGTTTTATTAATAGGTGATCCCAACTCGTATTTATCCCCACCCCCACCAACCCCCTTAAGCTGAGCCCAAATTTCCTATTCATTTTTTTTATCCACTCTCTAGTGGCCCTAAATTGCTATCACACATTTCTCAATTTAGATAGATAAGTATATGACTCCGATTCAGAGCGGATAGGAAAAATGAGTAGAAAATCTCGAGTGCCTTAAAGCTGGCCTGTGATATCGCATTATGAATTTTGAGGTGGAGTGAAATCGAATTACCTTTTCTTTAGATCTTGTGACTTAAACATTAGAGACAAAGAACAAGAATTAAAAACAGAGTAATGACGTGATGAATTTATATCTGTGATATTGCATAATTTTCTTCCGGTCTATATTCAACTTTTCCTCTACAATTTTTTTATTTTCTTGGATTATTCCCACCACACTTCATTCTACATCTGGTCTCCCGTGGAATTGGGATCTACTCCTCACTCAAGGAGTCTCAAGCTGAACTCACATGAACATCTCCCGTGAATAATAACATATAAATACGAGATATTCCCAATGCATGGTGGGATGTACGTGTGAGGTCGTTGTGAGGCGCTCTTTCTGGTCGATGATGATATGACGTGATTTGTATTCAAACACCGTTCTTTCTGTTCAATACAGGAAAACATATCCAAGAGCTTGAAACTCAAGTTCATTCCTCGACATCTTAATTTCTCTTCCAATTAATTAGTTGAGAGATGGATTTCGTCTCTGATTTTCTCACTGTTGCATCAGTTGCTCTGTTTCTTTCTCTTCAGTTGCTTCTGTGCGTTACTAGCGAAAATCTCCATGGGGAAGTCGCTCATGGACTCTCGATACGCCCCAGTAAAGGGAACCATCTTCCATCAATTCTTGCATTTCAGCAGGATATACGACTACCTGACCCAAGTAGCACGCACGCATCAAACCTTCCGTTTCCTTGCTCCATCACACAGTCAGATCTACACGACAGATCCACGAAACATCGAATACGTACTCAAGAACAATTTTGATAAATACTCCAAAGGCCACTACAATCAAGACATATTAACAGATCTCGTTGGGCACGGCATCTTTGCCGCCGATGGCGATAGATGGCGTCAACAGCGAAAGCTCGCAAGCTTCGAATTCTCTACCAGGGTCCTGAAGGATTTCAGCTGTGCTGTTTTCAGAAGAAAGGCTGCCAAGTTGGCTGGGATCATCCTGGAATTTGCCATCACAAACCAGACGCTTGACATACAAGTAAGTAGTCAGGAATAAATAACCCATTAATAATCACTAACAAACATACTTCATTGATCTATGAAGTCATGGTTTTCACTGTGTAACGAAGATTGATACATATACCGTCGTTCTATTGCAGGATTTACTGATGAGATGCACTTTGGATTCCATATTCAAAGTTGGGTTTGGGATGGACTTGGATTGCTTGGGGGGATCAAGCAAGCAAGGAGTTTCGTTCATAAAAGCATTTGATGAATCGAATGAATTGGTGTCTTGGCGATATGCCGATCCTTTATGGAAGGTGAAGAGGTTTCTTAATATGGGGTCGGAAGCCAAACTTAAGAAGAACATAAAAATCATAGATGATCTGATCTACGAGCTAATTCAAAGCAAGAGGAAGCAGCTTTCTGTAAAAGGAGACTCTGTAAGTATGCTGCCAGGATTTCCAATAATTTTGCTTATTGTTCCAACATGGTCTTCATTTTCGTTAATTAAAGCTCTTGGATTGATAGAATGAAAAGGAAGACATACTTTCGAGGTTTATTGTGGAAAGTGAGAAGGATCCAATGACCTTAAACGATCAATATCTCAGAGACATAATTCTGAACTTAATGTTTGCCGGTAAAGACACAACCTCCAACACCCTCTCATGGTTCTTCTACATGCTCTGCAAGCACCCTCTCATACAAGAAAAGATAGCACAAGAAGTTACAGAAGCCTTCAACGGTGAACCCAATGAAGCTAACATCGACGAATTCGTCATCTCAAATTTAACCGACGCAGCAATGGAGAAGATGCATTATCTCCACGCAGCATTAACAGAGACTCTGAGGCTCTATCCTGCCGTCCCCGTGGTAGTTATCTTCTCTAGCTTGCCAATCTCTGCAACCTATTTATCAAGCTTAAAAAGTAGTAACGTTGGATGAATAAATTGTGTGTAAATGGTAGGATGGGAGGTGTCCGGTAGAAGATGATGTCCTTCCAGATGGTTTCAGACTGAGAAAAGGAGATTCCGTACTTTACATTGCTTATGCCATGGGCAGATGGCTTGCCTTTGGGGAGAAGATGCTGAAGATTTCCGGCCGGAAAGATGGCTCAAAACCGGAGTTTTCCAACCTGAATCGCCCTTCAAATTTGTAGTATTTCATGTTAGTACTCAGTAGCAGATTAAATGTTTGTATGCAGATGTACACTTCTTGTGGGTTTGATTGATTGATATGGGTTTGTTGATGCAGGCGGGCCCTCGGATGTGTCTGGGGAAGGATTTCGCGTATAGGCAGATGAAGATAGTAGCGATGGTGCTGTTGCGCTTCTTCCGATTCAGATTAGCAGACGAAAATAAAGCAGTAACTTACAGAACAATGTTCACGCTTCACATCAATGGAGGCCTCCAGCTTGGTGCTATTTCCAGGTTCGGTTTGAAAGATTCAGAACGGATTTAGGGCCTCTTTGTTTGAGAAGAATCTTTTAACTTTAAAAAAAAATTGGTTGTTTATTATCTTTTAATGTCATACAATTTTTTGTTTTCTAATGATACACCCCAAAAAGACAAGCAAAAAACTCTCCTATAGAGAGTCAAACTTTTTGTTTTCTAATGCTCAAAAAGACAAGCAAAAAACTCTCATATATGGAGTCAAATGTATATTTGATCATTTTCAGAATTCAAAACAACATTTTAAGTTCTAATTACTGCATTTTCAGATGTCACACTTAAGAGCAAATGAACAGGCCCTTAGCCCTCTACCCATTCATTCCTCCTCCAAACCACTGAATAAATCTCCCCTAAGATTAATAAATATTGACCACAAATCTCTACTTCTTTGCTCATCCTTATAATTATTGACTTGCTACAAGCAAAAATGGCAAAGCCCATTCTTGTGTTCTTGCATGTCGTTCTATGTATCTTGCTTCTCCACTTAGCATACTCACAAACCTCTTCCAATCTCGATTTTCAGGTTTTAATGGTGTTCAAAATTACTTTAGATACCTTTAACAAGCTTAGTAGTTGGAACCAAACCATCGATTCGTATACGGTGTTTCATGTGTTCTAATTGCTTTAGAAGAACTCATATTTGAACAGTTCTTTTACCCTTATTTGGTAATTTAAAAAAAGTTAAAATGATTATTTTTATTTATATTAGGGTCCAAAAGTTTTCCTTATCGGCTAGTTACATAACTCATTTTTTTTTTCTTGAAATTTAAATGGGCCTGGCCTAGAAGTATAATATAAAATCTTCTTATTAGGTACCCAACTTGCTTTCACCCCCTAGCTAAGGAAGATTTCTTTTAAGGCTTAATTTGGATGCGGTGTAAATACAAAATTACATCAATGTATTTGAAAAACGGCCCACTAGGTAAGTGCAAAAGATGAACCGGTCATGTAAAAGTTTTACACTGATGTTTGTTTGGAAGATCAGTGTAAATTATGAGCCAGAAGGTAACTAGAGCAGTAATGGAGGAAGACGACAGGGAATCAGAGGATCGGGATGAAGATGCAAGAGGCTTGAAAAAGGGGGCTTCAGGTTTTTAATGTCCCAGCGGCGGCGAAGGTTGCAACGACGGAGGGAGAATTAGCGGGTGGTGAAAAGGCGGTTAGAACCAAGGCAACGCAGAGGCACTGGAGACAGTGAAGAAGCCAGAAAGGAAGGTGCCAGGAGAAAGAGTCGTTGGTTTTACGTGGAGATGCAGGGAGAGGTGTTTATGGTAAGAACAGTGGTGGAGGGTCCAAAGATGCTAGAAGGGAAAGGACTTCAGTCGTATAAACTGGTGGCCATGGATCTGAAATGGTTGGACTCAGAGCAAGTAACAAGAATAGTAACGGAGGAAGACGGCAGGGAAACAGAGGATCGGGGTGAAGATGCGGGAGGCTTGAAAAAGGGGGCTTCAGGTTTTTACTATCCCGGTAGCGTCGAAGGTTGCAACGACGGAAGGAGAACCAGCGGGTGCTGAAAAGGCGGTTAGAACCAAGGCAACGCAGAGGCACCGGAGACGGTGAAGAAGCCAGAAGGGAAGGTGCCAGGAGAAAGAGTCGTAGCTTTTACATCGAGAGAGAAGCCTTTCGGTCGAGTTTTACATTGAAAAAAACGACGTATAATATACATCGATTATCGAGGTGAAAAGTGTTTGAAGGTGAAGTTTTACACTGATATTCAGTGTTACCTTTACACTCCATCCAAATGGTCGCAAAACTGAACCGGAGTGTAAAAGTACATCGAACCACTTTTTACACCGCATGCAAACGTAGCCTAAGAGGAAGAACTTGGCTCCTTTTTTCTCTGTGATTGCCAGGTCTGCCTGTTTTTTAAAATTTTTTAATTTTTATGATAAAATTGGGTGAGGCGATATTAACATTAAGATTCTGAAAAATATTTTCAAGATAAAATTGAGTGAGGTGATATTAACATTCAAGATTTTTGATATAGAGGATAAACTACTATATTTTCTGTTTCAAAACCATCCAAAAATGGTTTCAAAAACACGCCACACGCATCAAATATTGGATAGTAGGTTTTTTGTACTGAAGTTGTTTCTTTCATGTCAGTGCTACCTAGTTTTGCTCTCTCTCTCTCACTTTTATTGTTTGTTTAAACTCTCAAATTATTTCAAATAAAATGTCTTAAGACTACGATAACAAATTTTGGAGAAAATGTCATTTACATTTGTGCAATGGAATCGAACTTTTTACTTTTTTTCTGTGGTGTCTAATGGCACTAAATAACAATATAAAACATGCAAAGAACTCAGGCCCCATTTGGTTCAGAGGAATAGGGGTCTGGAATCAGAATTGGAATGAGCTATTCTGATTCCAACTGTTTGATTCTGCGGAATCAGAATCTCATTCTTATTCCTGCTGGAATGATATTCCTCCATTTGAAAGAATGGCCATTCCCTGTTTCTCCGTTGGGAATGAAATCCTATTCCTGCTGACTTCAATTTCCATTATTTTCATTTTTGTCTGAACCAAACAGACTATGGGAATATACTATTCCAATTCCGGCTGTGAACCAAACAGACCCTCATAGTTACATTACTAAATTCTAAGGCTTGAATGCTGTTTAAAAAAAAAAGGCAATGATACCAAACATTCCCATAATGGCTGTGGTGTGCCCTATAACCAAATGATGTATAGAATATTTACACTACAATACCCTTTTAAAGATGTCTCATGGCCTATTTACTTTTCATTAATTCATGTTTTACAAAGTATAATTTCATGTTTCACAAGATGTACCTTCTATAAAGACCAACAAGATTAAATATGCATGTCAGCTATGATAGATTTTGCCTCCCATTAGAACATGGGCATGACAATTGAAACTAGAAAAAAAAAACGGTTCAAATGATGTCATGAATTTATTTCCATTAGAACCTGTCATTTCATTGGAGTCTAATACTATTTCTTGGTTGAATATCATGTTATCTACTGGCCCAAGAGCCAAAATATGCAGCCCAAGTATATTGGCCCCAGCTCTAGAGTTTGGACTTGTATTAATACCTTAGACTGCGTTTGGGAATAATGTAAATGGAGTGTAAATCTTGGTTCTAGGTAAATTTGTACTTTTGTTTGTATTTGATAACATTACATTATGTATTGATAAATGACACAAAATACATTTTTCAATGCATATTTATATTGATAATAAGATATAAAAGTACATTAATAAAAAAGAATTAAATTTGCATTCAAGTAGGATTTTGGTAAAAAAAAGGCATATGCTTTATTGGAATTCGTGTTTGCATCCATTACAGTTAAAAGTCTATTTGATAAGGAAGTAAATTTGTCAATGTAAAATTAACCAAACTTTGCAATTTATATGGACCGTTTTACACTCTACATATTTGCATTCACACTTATTTGGAAATAATGCATATGGAGTGAGTGTAAATTTGCACTCTAGTTCACTTTTGCCTGTATTTGGCAACATTACATTTTTGCATTGACAAATGACATAAAACACATTTTTCAATACATATTTACATTGATAATAAGATGTAAAAGTACATCAATAAAAAAAGAAGTAAATTTGCATTCAAGTGGTCTTTTGATTAAAAAAAAAAAAAAAAAAGGCATATGCTTTATTGGAATTAGTATTTGCATCCATTAAAGCTAAAAATCTATTTGGTAAGAAGGTAAATTTGCCAATGCAAAACTAATCCAATTTTGCAATTCATATGGGCATTTTTACGCTACATATATATTTACATTCACACTTATTTGCATCATTTCCAAACGCAGCCTTAATGATCAAGATCACATCTCCCCAAACACCTAAACAAGAGACCTGCCCTGAATGGAAGTAGAGGGCATTGGAGTCCATGATGTTGTTTAGCAAGTCATCCAGTGCAGGTGTCTCTATGTGTTATTGTAAGGGCTAAACTCCACAGGCATGTAAGACTGGCATTGTAATAACAATGAAAAGCAAGCAAAAAAATTAGTGAAAGGCGTTTCAAGAACAAGTCATCGATGAACTAAATTTATAACATGATCTTAACTACTTTGAGAGGGGTCCATAAAGCAAAAATCGTGCAAATACAGAGAGGATGGCATCCAATCGTACATTGAGAACATCTCCCATAAATTTAATACAAAAGTGTGGAAGGTATTCCTAATATGCAGCTGAAGGCCATGCTCTCAAGGTGTTAATACCATTTTTACATCAAGGAAATCAGGACTCAATTGTTTTATGACAGACTTGGGTGGTAGTCTTTCAATTCAACCCTTCAGGTTATTGTCTTACCAACAAAGCTAGGAGCCATTTGGGAAGACCTATTACAATCATAACTCGCAGCATTTATGTGCCATAAATTATCTTTTTGCTGTAAATACAAAATTCATGGGATTGGGATTGGTCAAAACTTTTTCATATCATGTTTTCCCTGGCACCATACATTTTCCCGTAACTTAATTGAATTGGTCTCCCCCAGATTTTTTTTTTTTTTTTCTTCTTTACCAAACATTGCTTATAGGCTTTCTGGCAGGCCTATCTCTCAAAGGCAAAAGCCACAGCGGCAAAGCCTTCTCGAACAGGCATTTAATATTCTAATTGAGAGAAATCTATTGATGGAAATATTGGAAACTTGTCAAGTTCATATAGAAATTAAGTTATCTATCAAAAACTCATTGAAATTAAACTAGGACATGCATATTCATAATTTTGGCGTAGGCCCTTCCAATGTCATTATGATTAAGCCTTTAAAATTATACAGATAACTGGACCAAACATAGAACCACAAAGGGAAGAGGTTTACGAGTTAGAGCCTTAGAGGTTCAACCATGTCAAACAAGACACATAAATACTATAAATAATATATTACACAAATAATGCCATGCTATGTTGTGGTGGATAGATGGCTGGCTTTTTAATTTTTAAATTAATTAAGCATAATTCAAACCTCCCAACTCACATTTTCTTTAAAATACATGCTTGTTGATTTGTTTCTACGCCAAATATATATTCATTAATGTAAAATGTACATTAAAGATTCACAAATAAATACAAATAATAAAGTGGATTAAAAGTAACAAGACAAGACAAGACGCATGAGAAAATGGTCATGGGTTCAAATCTTGTCATTTGAATTTTGAAACTCGGGCGATTTTAAGAAACAGGGAACAGTCCACTAATTTTCTGGTTAAACTGGTCGATCAGCCGATTTTGAGCATTTTTCTACCTATTCTAATTTCTAGGGTATGGTCAAACCTGATATAAGGCCGGGTCATGAGCAACCGGTTCAATCTGGTTTCCGAAACAATAGAATTATAGGATCCATGAATGTATCATAGACATATTATATCCAAGAAAATGTATAGGATCCATGAATCAAGTAGTCCAAGATAAAATCAAAAACAACTATTATATTTTAATCATTTAACCATTCTATATTTTCTTCTTTTAATTTTGTGAACTTCTGAAATTATTAACCCAATGAGTTTAACTTCTTAAAAATTACTAATGTAAATTAAGCTAATTTTGTAAATAATATTTTTATTTCTGTAGATAATCAATATGTTCTTATTTACTTATTTATTGCAAATTAAATTATTTATTAATCGTTTACAGAAATAAATTACCTTAGCTTAAAAAATATATTAGGTCCATTAGATTTCCAAGATATTTATAATATACAATTCAAATTTTTAATTAGTTGCCACTAAATACTAATATAATTATTTTATTTTTATACTTTTTTTTATAAGTTACAAAAAAATTAAGAGAAAACTTATACTTGTTTTTCTACCATAAAAATTATTTAGAACTTATTATATTATGTTTTCTGGATTTTCCAAGTTTCTTCGGGGAAAATCCATAGATATAATACAAAGCCTAAAACAGCATAGATATAACAATAAAATCAAACACATTTTGCATTCCAAACATCAAAACGTGTAGATCTACTAAACATTGAAGGATTCAACGAAAAAGAGATAAATGTTTAACTCTCCTCCTCCTTGTTCTCCTAGAAACATGGATGCCTTAATTTTTCCACCATATACATGCATATTCATGTATATCCAAAGCCTATCTCGATACAAATCTTCAAATTGCCTTTTTAATACTCTTTTCATTTCTGATATTTACCTTGTGTGGATGTGTATTAAATTCTAATACCTCACATAAATAATATATATAAAAAAAAATTTATGAAATGTTTCTAGGTAATAAAGAAAACTTTTTTTTATTTACTCCAAATAATATAATAATACGATAGAATTCAAAAAATACAAACACCTTTTGTTAGTAGTAATTTACTCATTTTGGAAATGCAAGTTTTAAGTAAGGGTGCAAATGGATCAAATCATGATAAAGTTTGAGATCCAATCCTATTTGACCTATTTCGGATCACCCCCTGTTCGGATCTTCGGATTGGATTTGGATCGCCCCTATCCGATCCAATATATGTTATATATTTATTTATATAAATATATGCATAATACATATGTACATGTGTTATTTATTTATAAATATATAATTTATATTATATTTTTGTAAATTTGTTATATTATTTATTTTTTATAAAAAACATGTATACATAAGATGAAAATAATAAAAAAAATACTTGTATTTTTTACTTTTCTTTATTTAAATTCATATATTTTATTTTTCTTTTAATAATTTATTAATTTTTAAAGAAAATAAATCGGATCGGATCAGGTCTGAATATCCGACTTTCCAATCGAATTCCAATTCAGATCCTTGCCCATCAGATCTAATCGAATCTTCGGATCAGATTGAATCCACCATGAACGTTGTCAAATTAGATTCAGATATACCTTGATTCAAATCCGATCTAATCCGTTTGCATCCTTATTTTCATCATGCAGAGATAGACTCCAGACACGCGTCTGATCCCAATTCCTTTGTCCATGTCAATGCGACAATGCTCTGAAGACTAATGCATTCACAAGGTCCATTGGAACCTTGCGTTTCAAGTCCAGGGAAATCACTGCTGGAGAGTGGAGCCTCTTTAGCTCTTCCCGGAGTCAAATGTCTCTCTACCTCTTCATTCGACTGAAGTAAATTCTAGGACGTACTGGTTTAAATTTTCAACTTGGATTCTCTCATTCAAATGGTTGGGACAACTTGGCTTGGATGATAATGATGATTCTCATTCAAATCCAGGTTGAACTCATGTACTATACGACACAAGAACAATAGAAGAGATAATACACTCCATTCTGCAATAAAAGCAAAAAAGAAAATAAAATAAAAACTGTTCTTTCTTTTACTTCATAGGGAACTCTCAAAGGCAACAAGCATTCAGGATTAAAACCATTCCTGGAGTAGAACTACATGAGCACTCGACTACAAGACGTATATCACCAAGCCTGTAGAGAAGACAGATGCGAAGGAAAGCGCTATACAGACTTCATAAAATGTTATTGCAATTATGGGAGGAAGATATGTCCCCTCACTAGGCTTGTAGAAAAGGCAATGAGAAGGGTTCAAATTGTTTCATACGTGAGCTTGCACCATTAAAGGAGATGGAGTTGCTGTTACCGGAGGAAGATGAATCCCCGGTCTTGATACCCATCCTTTGCGATTCCTGTAGGCCTCAACAGCCTGCAAACGAAGTCTCTCATGCGAAGCACTTTGGAAAGTCTTCAATGCCTTCAAAAGCCACAAAGAATATTTAAAAAGAAAAAGAAAAAAAAGGAAAAAAAGAACACTTCACAATCACATCATTACACTACAGAATATATAACAAAAAAAAAGTTTAACATATGTTTTGTGTTTCCTGTGTTAAACGGTCATCTCATTAGCACAATTTTTTTCTCGAAACATCATTAGTAAAATTCTCAGTTTTTATGTACATCAAAACGTTCAGTAGCATGGAGATGATACCTTGGGAAATGCTACCAACTTTGGTGGAGCTTCAACTATTTCTCCAAACTTGATTTCCTCACGCCCAGGGAAGTCTAGCTTCTCCTCTGTCTTGGCTTTCTTGTGCTTCATTTTTCTTGCTTCCAGGTACCTATATGAACATAACCTCTAATAATCTAACGTTTAAGATGATAAACAACATTGAGTTGACACTAAGAAAAAAAAATAACGGGAACAGATAGACTTCTCTCACTTTCCCATCATCTATCAAAAGATATCAAGAAGGCAGAAAAATTCAGTGCTTATTATTACTTTGAATCCTTAAATTAGTGTGGCTACACCTATTGGTAAAAAATACTCCTAAAATGCTTACCTTTTCTTGCGATCCCATTTCTTTGAGCCAACTATACCAAGATCCTGCATCGATACATCAAATCGGTGGTCTTGAACCTGCTTCCTCTTTCTCTTTCTTTTTCTTTTATCATGGTCATCCTTATGTGAAACTTTCTCATCATCATTGGATTTGAGAACTGTCACATTTTCATCATCACCATCCACTTCGAAATCACTGGTATTACAACCAGATTTATCCTTTCGATTCAGTTTCTGCAAACGAATCAGATTTGAGTAAAATTTGTCAACAAAAAGAATATACTTTTATGTTAGAGGAGTTTGGACAATTGAATTTCAATAAATTATGTAATTATTGGAACAACATCTTTGTGCCCCTAAATTGTGGTAGTTGTACATGATGCATATTAGGAAAAGTCAGGTCATACTCTATAGGAGGAGGATTAGCCCCTCCAATACCTTTTACATTAATGCATTAATGCAAATATTACATACAAAGAGACAAAAGAAAAGTCCCTAACAAATATTTATTTTCTCTAATTCCCCGTGACTATGATAACCCATAGTGCAGTAATTCATCAGCACACTGCCTAGACTCCCTTATTGTTAGTGCAAAACATTTAAGAAATGATCTCCACATTCTTAATTTTCTGAATAATAATGATAATTGATTTTTATCAGCAATAATCATAATTGATTTGGACAATGCTCGGGACTCATTTGTAAGGCTAAAGAACTGGTCATGAAAAGGCAAGCTCTTCCATCCTATAACTTTATTTATTTGAAAAAAGAATAGGATATATTTACAAGAATGATAAGTGCCAAGCGCTTCAATCACCCCAAAGCAGTGGAATCATGTAGTGTTAAAATTAAGATCAATCATAGAAAATCAACATATTAATGAGAAGAAAAGGCAAAAAAGTAAAGAAAAGGAAATTCAGAAAATATAGGGGGAGCCCCTTTTTTTTCCCAGCCTCCCAGGAAAAGAAAAAGGAAAGGAATGAAGAAAAAGAAGAATGTGTTGATTGGACAATTTTAAGTTCTTCCTTGCTTATCAGTTCTGGTTTTGAAGCCTTCAAGGGTTCAATACAGCATACACCAACACCTATTGTCTTGATGGTGTCTCCATGATACATTTGCAGCTTGTACTCTTTCCTTTTTTAATGAAATCTTTCCTTTTACTATCAAAAAAATACAGCATACACCAACATGTGTGTTGATTTAACCCTAACATATAAGAAAATAATAAAAAGAAATTACTATATAAACCCATAAAATGATTAATTTAGTGTGATAATGCCTATTTCATTATTACAATCTCAAAAATTAAAAATATAAAAATATTTTAGAGTGCCATGTAGAAGGAAGTGCTTAAGTGAGGTGACCCTCCACTGATGCCATGTCACCTAGTGTTGCCTTGACAACTATGATATCAGCTAAAGATTATTCATGCAAGACTTCACAAATTCCAACTTAACAGTTTTTCTGTTCAAGGAGCAGCATATGTTTGCTTCTTTGTTTGCTCTATCTTCCCTCAAAGAAAAACCAATCTGAGTTTTTATTCCCTTCTCCACTCTTTCTATGTTTAGATGGAATTTGGGATTTTGTATAAATTTGAGGGATTCAGAACTGGGCCTTGTTTCAAACCTTTTACAAGCTCTTGATGAGGTTTTCCAGGACACAAGTAAACAAGATAGTAGGCTCTAGGCTCTTCATCCTTCAGGGGTTTTCAGTTGTGCTTCTTTCTTTAAGTCCTTGTCGTCGTCTTCTCAACTTGTAGTATCATTCTCAGCCAAAGAAGTTTGGTGCCATCCTACCCCCCCCCCAAAGTGTGTGCTTTTTGTCTGGAGACCTTCCATGGCACAATTAAAACCTGTGACTTGTTGCACAGGAAAAGATCTGGCTGGTGCCTTGGGCTTTCAGTTGTGCTTCTTTCTTCAAGTCTTTGTCGTCTTTTTCTCAACCTGTAGTGTCATTCTCAGCTAAAGAAGTTTGGTGTCGTCCTATCCCCCCAAAGTGAGTGGTTTTTGTCTGGAGGCTTTCAACGGTGCAATTAATGCCAGTGACTTGTTGCAGAGAAAAATATCTGGCTGGTGCCTTTCCCAAATCGATGCTATTTGTATGAGTCTAATGATGAGACAGCTTATCAACTGCTTATCTCCTGCCCCTTTGCCTTGTTGTATTTGGGATTGGTTTTTTGGGTAAAATACAAAACATCCCCTGAAGTTTCTGACAATCATAAAAACATCCCCTATAGTTTCATTTTAAGAAATACCTCCCCTAAATTTTTGAGAAACTCAACAAAAACCTCCCGTCCCTTAACTTCCCAGACAGAAAATTTTAGACTGATGCACCAGTTTTTTTTCAAATACCCATTCTACCCTTTTATAAATTATTTCACATGCAAAATTACTGAAATAACCCTGTTTTAACTTGACAACAACCTCCTTTAACGGTCATCTTATAATGTTTTTATCGAGTTAAAGCAGGGTTATTTCAGTAATTTTGTATGTAAAATCTATACTATATATAAAAGTGTAAATGCAATGTGAAACTTTTTTTGGACTAAAATTATCCCTATACTTCTTTGTTGAAAAAGGGTATAAAAGCCATTTTGTTATAACTTTAATGCCAGCTTTATTAATAGCTAGTAAAATGCCCATAATTGTGAATTTAATCCATCTTTAATGGTAAGGTCGAAAATGTAACTTCAATTATTACTTCCCAACATCATTTAATCCCCTCTCGTTAAGTCTTATACTTAAATTATTCACTCCCATTTTATCTTATTAAATTAGATCTGTGTCAATATTTTTAACAATATAAATCTATATATTTTGAAACTGACTCAAAAACAAAACCACTTTTACTTCAAGTGGTGGCTAAGCAATTCAACCATCCAAATCAAATTGATTTACCTATGAAGTCATAGTTAGGTAATATAATTTTTTAAATAAAAATAAATATAGAAATTACAAAAAATGTAAAAAAAAATAGACAAATTTATAATATTTTTATAAATCAAATAAAAAAAAAGTGTAATAAACAATAATTATTTTTATTGGTAATGAAAATGGAATACATAATTTAGAACTGGCCAAAAATGAAATTATTTTACTGCTTGGCAAAGATCGATAGTTCAAATTTTGGGCCAAACATGTTAACCTTTAATGTCATAAATAAATAATAAAAGTTAAAAAATATAAAAATACAAAAATGAATAAAAAACATAAATTTTGCAAAAAAACATTTAGGCACATTTATAATGATATATATTTATCATATTAAACAAAAAGTAAGTGTAACATATTAGAATTATTTTTACACGCAAAAATACAAAAAAAAAATTATAGAAAAAATTGAACACATTGATAATTCTATATTTACACTACTATTAAAAATATGAATAAGATTGTGCAACTTTCTTTTAACTAATATACTCATTTTTTTTAATTTAGTCTCTAATTAATTATGAGGTTTAAATTGTAAATTGAACTACTACTTTTCACCCCATTCAATTCACTCTATTTAAATCTTACATTTTTTTGATAAATGAACAAAAAAATATACACCAAAAAGATTAAATATTACTTTCCACCTCATTTAATCTACTCTAATTAAGTCTTATACTTAAGGTATCAAATCCAATTTTCTCTTATTAAGTCCTATATTTTTGAGTTATTTTTCACTAATAAATGCTACTAATTAGATCTATGTCAATATTTTTAACAATACAAATCCATATATTTTAAAATTGACTCAAAAATAAAACCATTTTTTATCCAAGTGGTGGTTAAGCAATTCAACCATTTGAATCAAATTGATCAATCTACGAAGTCATAGTTAGGTAATAATATTTTTAAAATAGAAATAAATATAGAAAATTATAAAAAATGTAGAAAAATTAGGCACATTTATGTAATCAAATTAAAAAATATGTATAATAAACAACAATTATTTTTACACTACTATTAAAAATATGAATAAGATTGTAGAATTTTCTTGACTAAAATACTCATTTTTGAATTTAGTCCCTATTTAATTGTGAGGTTTAAATTGTAAATTGAACTACTATGTTTTTTTCTTTTTTTGATGAATGATAATAAAAGAAATTTAGTAGGTTGATAAGGAATATGTTGGTGGTCATTGTACAGTGGGTGGTGAGATCAGCAAATACTTTGTCAGATGTGTTAGCCAAGCAAGGGGTAAATAGGGAATAATTGTTTTGGGCTCAGTTGTGATTCTTGCTTTTCTTTCCTAGTTTACTTGTAAGATTCAAGGAGGGGATGCAACTCTCGCCTCTCCCTGGGATGTTGTATGAACTCACTCTAAATCTACTTCTGAATTAATAAATTGAACTACTATGTTTCACCACATTCAATTCAATCTATTTAAATCTTACATTTTTTTATAAATGAACAAAAAATTGATACAACAAGAAAATAAAACATTACAAAATGAAGAATCTAGCCAAGCAGTAGGGGTGCAAATGGATCGAATCATGATCCAATCCAATCCTTTTTGTCAAATTCGGATCACTCCCTATCCGATATGATATAACACACACATATGTTATTTATTTATTTATAAATATATCATATTGCATTTTTTGTAAATTTGTTATATTATTTATTTTTTATAAAAAATGTATATATGATAAAAATAGTTGAAAAGATAATTGTATTTTTTGTTTTTTCTTTATTTAAATTGTTATATTTTAATTTTCTTTTAATATTTTATGATTTTTTAAATTAAATTGGAATGGCTCATATCCAAATATTTAGCTTGTTTCCTCATCGGATTCGCATTAAAATCCATGTTTAAGAGATGCGATAAGATCTGTTGTTAATAGTATTGGATCATATTTGGATATACCTTGATTCGAATCCGATCCAATCCGTTTGCATCCCTACCAAGCAGGTAGGCTTGTCAATGATATCTGAAACATCACAACCCAATCCAATTATCACGTATTTGGATGAGGTATTATTTATGTAATCAGATTTGGATTTTGCAATCTACATCCAATTAATAATAATAAATATAAAATATAAAAACAAGAAATACACAAAAGTTCATAGAAAATTTTGGATATATTATTACTATCATTATCATCATCTAGAATCGTCACATGCAAAGCATGTGCATGCTTACTAGTAATTTATAAAAGGGTAGAATGGGTATTTGGAAAAAACAGGTGCATCAGTCTAACATTTTCCGCCTAGAAAGGTGACGGAAGGGAGGGTTTTGTCGAGTTTCTCAAATGTTCAGGGGAGGTATTTATTAAAATGAAATTATAGGGGAGGTTTTTATGATTGTCAAAAACTTCAGGGGAGGTTTTTGTATTTTACCATTTTTTAATCAGCAAAATGAGAATTCCATTCACTTAATAGGATTGAAACAGAATTACAGCAGAAAGAAACAATGCATCAGAAAAAGTTACAATAAAGCCCAAAAAAGTTGTTGCCTTTGAACTCCCTGTTTAGCTAAAGAGTCAAGCAAACCATTTGCAGTTCTCCTAATCCATGTGAACGAGGCATTAAGTTCCCTTGCTATGCTTACTATCTCCCTTAATCGATGTCTGTAGATCCAAGGGACATTACTGCTTGAATTGGTCCAAGATATCACTTTTTTTTAGTCAATTCTTAAAATCTGCTTGCTTGGCAATCTTCAGCCCTTGTATAGAGCTAATAGTTCAGCTTTTAAGGAATCACCTTCCCCTAAGGTTCCTGAGTACATAGCCAACACTTTGCTTGAGGAATCTCTGATTACTCCACCAATACCTGTCATACCCGGGTTTCCTATAGAACTCCCATCAAAGTTCAACTTAACCTTGTTGCGACCTGGCGGCTTCCACTCCATAACCTTTCTTTCCTTCTTCTCATCAGTGTGGGCCACTTCTTCTCAGCAGTGTATTTGGGATTGGTTTTTCTCTCTCTTTGGATGCAGGTGGAACACCCCTGATAGTTTGGACAGGTTGTTTGACCCTTCTACCTCCAGGTGGCCAAAAAAGGGGGAGATTTTGGTGGAGATGCACAAGGGCAGCAGTGATTTGGACGCTCTGGGAGGAAAGATACTTGCAAATCTTTGAGAAAAAGAAAAGAAGTAAGAAAGTTGATTGAAGGGATTTTGGCAAAAGTGGCACTTTGAGTAAAGTCTTTGAATTTGTTCTCAGGCTTGACTTGTGATGATGTGATAAGGAAGTGGGGAACAGTTGCAGCCCTACCCTCTTCCAAGAAGAAAATTTTAAGAGATTGAGACCCTCCTGAGTCAGGTTTTCTTGAACTGAATTTTGATGGAAGCAGTTTTTGTATCCTTCTGGAATAGGAAGGGTGATAAGAAAATGGAGAAATTGTGGGTTTATACTCAGACCCTATTGGAATAGATGACTCCACAACAGCAGAATTGACTACAGTGTTTTTTGGGATGCAAAAGGCATTGGAGATGGGGTGAGAAAGTTGGTAATTGAAGGTGATAAGAAATGAAAATGGAGAAATTGTGGGTTTATACTCGGGTCCTATTGGAATAGGTGACTCCTCAACAAAGGAATTGACTGCAGTGTTTTTTTGGGATGCAAAAGGCATTGGAGATGGGGTGAGAAAGTTGGTAATTGAAGGAGATTCCAAAGTAGCAATAAGCTGGTTGAAACAGAATGAAACGACTCCTTGGTACTTCAGAAAAGAAATCAAGAAGTTTAGAAGATTCTCAAGGGACATGCATCTGTTACTTCAGTGGATTCCAGGGTCGGCTAATAGACTAGCTGATCAGTTTTTTTTTATCAGCAGAAATTTAGTTTTATTTCATTCAATAGAAAATAGCGACAGCGGGGCCTAGTACAAAATGAATATATAGTAGACAAACCCTTTCCTTATATGTGAGTTACATAGAAGCCCAAAACAGGTGTTGTATTCTAACTCCTTGCTTAGAAAGGGAGTCAGCAAATCCATTTGCAGTCCTACTCTAATCCACTTAAATTCTGCCCCTATGTCCTTTGCAACCTGTTCCACTTCCCTTATAACACGCCTAAGAGTCCATGGGATATGCCTGTTTGTATTTGCCCAAGAGATAACTACTTTTGAATCCCCTTCTAAATTCTACCTCAATCGATCTGAAGCCCAACTGTTTGGCTAATCTGAGTCCATGCCAACTGGTCATGAATACAATGATAGTCTAGCTGATCAGTTAGCAAAACAAATGTCTCTGGGCTCAGTTGTAAGGTTAAAGAACCAAGGGTTTTCTAGGGTTGAGAGCATTGGATTTACAATGGGGGCTAACCAAGGCTACCCTTGGCTTCTAGCTGTGTTTTTACCTTAATAAAATTTTCCTGTTACTGATAAAAAAAAGCAGCATATGTTTGTTTTTTTTTTTTATCGGGAAGTAGAAATTAATTTTATTAAAATATGACAGATTAAGTTACATAAGAAAGGGTTTCCATTCACCCAAGAATCAGAAATCTGAATAGAAAAGCTCAATAAATGGATTACAAAAAGCCCAAAACAACTGCTGTCTATAGACCTCCTATTTAACAGTGTCAACCATCCCATTTGCAGTCCTTGTCCAAGTAAAAGTGGCAATTAGGTCCCTTGCCAGGCTTTCTATTTCGCTTAAGAGCATGTCTATATATCCAAGGTACATTACACCTAGTGGTAGTCCAAGATACAACCAGCTTTCAATCCCCTTCAACCTCCAAGTTTTTAAAATTTGATTGTTTAGCAAGTTTTAGGCCCTGTAGCAGTGCCAACAGTTCAGCCTTCAGTAAATCCCCTAACCCTATGGTCCTGAATACATAGCCATCATTTTGCTTGAGGAATCTCTAAGGCTCTGTTTGGTTTGTGGGATGATTTGGGTGGGATGGAAAAGGATGGGATGGGATGAGAAAGTGTGAAGTTTTCATTTTCTATCATTTGGTTTATGAGAAAATTATTGAGAGAAAACATTACATAAATCAGAGTTGAAAATAAAACTATTTAGCTCCAAAAATCAATTGTCCCTCTAAAAAGTTTCGAACTCTCATTGAATCCATAATTTTTCACATAACAACGGACCATTGCTATCCATGAAATGGCATTTGTGAGAAGGCACTTTAACCCACTTTGTCCTATAGTATCATGATTCATAAATTCTTTTTCTTCCTGTAGTGATTTCAAGTGCCCATAGGCTCCAAATTAGATTATAGGGATCATGACTGGTGACATGGACTTGGATGAGACTATTCCAAGCAAAGGTGTTTGACAGGGAATTTGGTCGAACATATGGTGGGTGATTGCAATTTTTCAGGTTTAGAGGAGATTTAAAGGTGGGCTTCAACACTACTGGCTTGCCAAAGTTGGGATTCGTTTATTGGTTTCTGGGCTTTGAACATTGTATCTGTTACAATTGAAGGGCATCTATTTGTTCTATAGTTGGATAAATTCTGAAAATAATTAATTATCAGAATGAGTTGAGTGCATTTGGAAATAATTTATGAAAATCACAATTTTAATCGAAGGAAGGATAGTGGTGTTTGGAAACATTTGGTGGAAATCATTGTATTAGGATAACAGTAATATCCATGTAGTAGACAGGGGAGATAACATAGAGTAAGAGATGGAGAGTTGAAGAGAAGAAAAGAGCACTGTTTTTTCAAGAAAAAATAGGTTATATCTTAATCGAAGTAAAATGGTAGAAGGAAATCAAACACTGGAGAGAGAGAGAGGGAGCATTGGCATTGGCATTGGTTGTCAGAAACCATGGCAGCCAGGCCCACTGTGATTGCAGCATAGGAAGTGGAGACAACCATCTATCTGAAAATGTCACTGGAAGCTTGGACGTTGTTATTGGGCATAGGAAGTGGAGACAACCATCTATCTGAAAATGTCACTGGAAGCTTGGACGTTGTTATTGGGCATTGGAAGTGGAGAAAACAGACAAAGAACTCTTTTAACAAGCAAGACTGATACTTTTTCCCTTTATTTTCTCACCAGGGTCGCACTGTTTTTGTGCGACCCCAAATCCCAGTTTTTGAGAAAGTGTGTCCCTCTATTTCCCATCCCATTTTCGTGTGCCTCACAAAACAAACATGGGAAAGTGGAATATTTTAGGAATATTCCATCTTTCCCACCTCCTTCTAGCAAACCAAACAGAGCCTAAAGACACCACCAATACCTACCATTCCCGGGTTTCCCATAGAGCTCCCATCAAAGTGCCCACCCAAACCAGTTCTCTCTAGTATCTCTCAAGGAGAAGTGACCAATCAACAAAATCATACGCGCCTTCTCTAAACCCAATGTACACACCACCCCTTTCCTCTTCTTTTCCTCATTTCCACTACACTCATTTGCCACCAAAATTTATCTATATGATTTGTCTTCCCTCAACAAACTCTCTTTTGATATTGTGAAATTACCAATGGTAACACCTTCAATCTCCCGGCTAAGACTTTTTCAATGAATTTATAGAGACTTCTCACTAGACTTATTGATCTAAAATCCTTTGATACTTTTGCGTCCTTCTTCTTGGGAATCAGAGCTATGAAAGTCTTTTTTTTTTCGATCAGCAAAGGAGATCAGAGCTATGAAAGTTGAATTTATTTCTCGAGAAACTTCCCCTTCATGATAGAACTCGTTGAAAACTTCCAACAGATCTCCTTTGATAATGTCCCAGTACTCCTGGTAAAAGGCCATGGAGAAGCCATCCAGCCCTAGAGCTTTAGATCTTCCCATTGAAAAGACATCCTATCTAACTCCTCAAGGGCAAAGACGTTCTCCAATGTTGTTGTCGAGGCTCCACTCTAGGCACTCTCCACTGTTGCCATGTCTCTTATATGCAAATTTTAGAGACTAGTGATTTAGCAATCCTACCTAGGAGATCTATCCAAAAAAAAAAAAACAATCCTACCTAGGAGATTAGAGGGCCAAGAGTCACCTTGAAAACTATAACCATGTGCTCTAAGATAAGTCATTCTAGCAGTTGGAAATTTTTCCATTAGAACCAAAAGAGAGCCTTCAAATAAATATATCAAATGGTAAAAAAACATCCAACAAGCTTTAAGTCTAAGGCCAATCAGACGCTGGGAAATTTTGCAACGGAGTTGTTTGAAACACCAAACACATGCAGAACTAGAATGATTGAAAATTTATACTTTAGTTATGATACTTCAAAGGTTAAGAGATATAGGTTTTTCTTGTTTTCATAAAGAGGCTAAGGCTTTCAAGTAAAAATAAAAATTTTATTAAAAGAAAAGGCTTGGGTACAGACAACTACCAGGGTGTTAAGATTACACCCATCCATCTACAGCACAAAACAAACAACAGAATAAAACACCAACTTAAGATCACAAAATAGAGTTAAATAGTTGAGAGCCCTCCCAAGATCAAACAGATTAAAATTCCTCATCAAGTATTTCTTCTTGTCCATCTCCTTTGACTCCTTCTTCATCCCAAGCCTCCCCTCCTCCCCCAATTGCAATCTTCTTCTCATTTTCTTCTCTCTTGCTCTTCTCAAAAGCTTTCCTAGTGAACTCCTCTCCTCCCCAAAAAAACAGCCCGCCCTAAACTCTTGCCCACTTTGACATCCATATCAACCAAAACATCAATCTCCACTCCCCCCCCCCTTCTCGCCCGCCCTGAATGATGTAGTTGTAATTGACCCCTTTTCGCTGACTCGATTACCCCTTTCCTGGCCTCAACTCCAAATCTTCTACAGTAGCTGGCGGCCGTTGTATTGGAATCCCTTGAGACTCTTGACACTTGTTTCCCTTAATCTCTGCAGTTTTCAAACTCATACCTTTATCTTTTGAGCTTCTTTTCTTGTAGACTTTCTTGAACTTGTTGGTAGGACCAGCACACCAGACCATTTTTCAAACGTGAAAAACTTTTGGCACATGGACAAGCTGGAACTTGCCCAGATCTCTTGCTTTTTTCAATGGTGTTGTGTTTTCTTATTTGTTTGACATCATAGGAATAGGTTGATTAGTTTAAAGGGTCATGATCGTATTGGAGTTTTTTTAAGAATTAAGAGAAGTTGATATTTGAAATTCATCTTCTATTCAATACAAGTTTTAAAAGGCAACTTGTGCCTAGGATCACAAGCATTACAGGATGTGCCACACCTGATTTTCTGCTATGTGTTGATGAACTAACCTCAACTGTAAGCTTTGTGGTATAGTTTAGAGGCTGGACCTCATGCCTCATTGTGCGGAGTTTGTTCTATGTATCCTTTGATTTTTAATTAATAAATTTGCTATTACTTACCAAAAAAATATGTAGTTAATGATCAAAAAATGTTTTAATAAGTAGCTTACAGTACTACAGATTGTAGTATGATTTTTAGAGTTTGAATAGTTTATCCTAAACATACAGCGCTACAAACTTTGTGTTAATAACATGATGCTCTAATTTTAATATTTTTTTCGAATATACGTTCGCATGTTGTTATATATTTAATCTTTCACTTTTAAATCTTTTTTATAGATGGTATCCAGCTTTGTTTAAGTGCATGCCTTGCATCTCAGGCTGTAGGAAACACTATAGTTGCATTTATTGCTTTTAAAACATTGACCTGTTCAACAAGATGTAAATGCAATCTGTTCCGAGATATGCATGGCCATGTTACTGATAAGGTGTAGGGCTATCAACACATAAATTGATGATCAGAATTGAATCTTTCTAGTGTTTATCTATTTTGAAGTTGTTTTTAGTTTCTTTAGTTTTAGTATGACTAGTAGTGGATATATGGAATTGTTTTAGGAGTTCAAATCAATCTTGAGTGTTTTAAGGGTTATAAATGGGCTTATCTTAGTCAGTCCCAGCGCAAGAGTCACTTTTGGCTTGTTTTCAAGACTAAATTGGATTCTATAAAGGGAGATCAAAAGTGTGAATTGATCAATAAAGATAAAGGTACCCTTGTTTGAATATACCAAATTAAAACTTAACCCATTTTCCTTTTTTTTAACGTCATCGCAATTACAATGACTATGGGGAGCTTAAAACCAAGCAATGATTGAACGCAACAATGGTTTCATATCATAGTTTTTGCCTTTTAAGAAAGTAAGAAATAAAAGTAAGGCATGACTGGTAGAACTCAGAATTACTCGTGACACTTTTAATGAACTCAAAATAAGCCCCTTACTTGTTTTGGCCTTCGCTTGTGCTCGTCGCCCGTTGAAATCTGTAAATATTCTGAAAGGCGCATGAGGCAAAAAAAAAAAAAAACTATTAGAAAAAAAGTAATTCACAAACAACTAGGAAGTAACAGACAGTCAGACAAGTTCCAGAAAGATAAGAGTGAATTTTAAAGGTAAGAGGATTCTTCTCTTGTTAAATCAATCTTTAACTTCAAAGGAACAGAGAAGCAGTACCTTGGTTTGTTCGAGGTTTGGAAGCGATGGTGGTTGTATTGAACTCCATGATCCGACGGAGTTTGGAAGGCAAAGCATCGACCTCGCCGGGTTTCGGTGGAGGCGGGAGGCGAGTGTAGCCTCCATGAGCCGCTAGAAAGTTTTTCTCTCTCCGCCTCCGCCCTTTTCCTCCCATCGCTCGTTTTCCCGCTTACAGTTAACCTATTGTTTTTTTGTTTCTTTTTATCCTTTCTCACCCGCATGCCAAAGCCGGGGTATCACCAACAGTGGCTAATATTAGAGACCAGATCTGCTACTCACACAGGGCGCCCGTATACATTATTATTCACGAGAATGCATGGTGAGATGTGCCTGTGAGTTCAGTGTGAGGCGCCCTTTGTGAGCAGCAGATCATAATTCCTAATATTCACTTGTGCATACGGTTTTTTTCCGAAAACGCCCTTAGGCAAATTCATAAATTACTCAGTTACATTATATTCTGAATTAAGAATTAGGGAGCCAAGAGGTAAAGACCAGGTTACATAGGAAGAACAGGAAATAACATGCTTGGCAAGGCAATGTGCAACTCGATTACAAAATCGAGGAACAAAAGTAACTTAGTAAGAAGGAAGGTGAATAAGATATCTCTTGCAATTCATAATGAGAGTGTGAATACTCCATTGAGGTGTAGAAGAATCATCCAACAAGAGAAGAATAACAAATTTTGCATCACCTTAAAAAAATTATGGAGGTTAAGCCTAAAGAAATAGCAAAATTGATGCTCTCCCAAAGAGGTGTAGTCTCGATAAGCAAAGCTGAAGAAGCTTCCAAGGGAATAGAAGGAGCAAATAGAAAAGCACCATTTGCTCCCTGCATCACAATACCATCTCCTAAAGTATTAGATGAAGTTGCTCCATCGAAATTTATTTTGACATAGCCAGTGGGTGGAGGAGTCCAATGAGATTGTCGAATTTGAGTCATAGCAGCAACATCAGATGGTTGAGGAGCGTAGATTTGGGAAGCAACTTCATTAAGTAGCATCCATTGAGGGTGAGCTTTGTAGATAATGATTTCAGGTCTCCAAACTTGATTTTGAAAGATGAGAGCATTACAGACAAGCCGTATGTTCCACGGTATAATGACGAACTTGGTGCAAAGAGGGAGGTGGTTCTCATTGGAGTCCTAGTGGCGAGAAATCCACTCATTAACACTTTGGTGGGGATAGGAGTCGAGCCTGAAAGTGATGTCTGATCCAAACCACACTAACCGAGTAATTGGACAATGGAGGAATAGATGCTCTTTGGCCTCCTCTAATTGCTCACATAATGGACATAAGTTGCCAATATGTCATAAAGCCATACTGAGTCTAGTTCTAATTGGAATAACATTTTGTAACATACGCCAGATGAAAAGCAAAAGTTTTGAGCTCATGGTGTTAGGACTCCAGAACTTCTTCCATGTTACTTAACTTGCAATGTAGTATGAAGTAGATGTACTGGCTTGGTCATCTTTAATTAAACGGTATCCAAAAGATGAGGTATACCTACTATGTGGAGTAGGGGTTATGATTCATTACATTAGTAGCAACTAGAAGTGTGATGGAGATGATAAAGGCAATAGTAGTTGAATCATAACTCGCAAAGTCCTTGTCGATTAATCAATCAGCTCCGCTACTTTCATAGGATGAGAAGGACAATGTTGAATAATAGGGAGGCGGCCATGTTGTAACCAAGGACCTCTCAATGCATCAATGTCCCATCCATTACCTATTAACCAAGTATAGCCATTTTCAATGTATTCTCTCTACAATGCAACAGCCCCTGCCAAAAATTTTTGAATCTTAAGTACTTAGCATGCAAGATCTTAACCCACAGAGAAGAAGGAGAAGTAAGAAATCTCTAACCTAGTCCAGTGATCAATGCCTGATTTTTTATATGGCATTCCCGAAAACCCAAGCCACCATCTTCTTTTAAACGGGTAAAATGGTTCCAAAATCGGAGATGCACTTTATTTGTGTGGGAGTCAAACCACCAAAAATCTCTACAGAATGCCATCCATTTTCAAGCAGATCTGTTTGGGTAGAAGATACATCTGCATTACATATTGTGGGATGGATTGTAAAGTAGATTTAATGAGCGTGGTTCTGCCCACATGACATAACACTCATTTATTCAAACTACAAAGCTTTGCTTTCAGATGTTCAACCAAGAAAGACCATTTAGTGGTTCTTGAGTTTCCCATAAAAAGAGGGCCGCCTAGATATATCTCATGGCGCTGCATAATGGAAACACCAAATCGTGAGGTGAGGAGTTGTCTAACACGTCTATGTGTGTTAGGACTGAAGTAGATCGACGGTTTGCTGAAATTAACATCATGTCCTGAACATCGGCAAAAAGTGTTTAATATATGTAAGATGGTGGAGACCTCAGGATGATTGCAACGTCCAAATAATATAAGGTCATCTGCAAACATTATATGGGAGAGACGAACTCTAGAGTTGCCAAATTTGAATTCATGAAGATGGCCATTGTGAAGATTGCGCTCAAAGAGTCAAGAAAGCACCTCCATATACATGATAAACAGGTAGGGGGATAATGGACACCCAGCTCTCCTCACTCCACAACAATTTAGAGTATTTATGCCATTTGCATTTTATATTCAGTAGAATGGAATGGTGATCACTACGGAGGGCAAGAAGGTGTTGAACATGGGCCTGTGGAAAAGCCTCTATCCAATCAGATGTTACTATGAAACGATCGAGCCTCTGGCTGATTAGGTGATTAGTTGATCGTTTATTGTTTCTCATGAGCATTTACAATCATATTGAGGTCACCACAAGCACACTAGGGCTTCGTGGCATGATCTTTGTAATCTTTTAGTTCAATTAAAAAAAAGCCCAACGAGACTGTGTTGAAGGATGGACATAATAGCAGATTAAGTCCCATTGTAGACAATGATGTATGTTTTGAATAGTACAATAGATAGCATGATCAGTAATTTTCTGTAGAGTGAGAGAAACTGTAGTAGCCCAACCAAACCAGACTCCACCTGAAGAGAATGAAGAAGGTATTGTGATTTAGCAACTTTGTTTTTTGTCTCCGAGATAAAGAATATGTCTGGTCGATGCTGTTGGAGGAGTCATTTCAGGTATGAAACTATCCGGTGATTCCCTCCCCCCTAACAGTTCCAACAAAATAGCCTCATGGATTGTGATGGGATAGTTTGGGCCCTACCACCACCACAGCCTCAGATTTCAAGTTTGATTCCATGGGAGAAATAAACTCACATGCTTGCTTTTTAAGATGGGGTTGCTCCCCCAACCGAATGGTACCATCAATCGATTTTGAGCTTTGTTTCTTCCGCAGTATAGGCACGTCATAGTGGGTGAGTTCATTATCCACTAACATAGATTGTACAGAGGATTCAAATGAAAACAAATCTAAAAAATCTTGTAACTTACAAATCTTTTCTGGTGACATCCCACTTGAAATTGGTAATTGCTTAGCTTTAGAGCATTTAAAAAGTGTATGATCCTTTTGAAATTGTATTTACAAGGCCAAACAAAAAAAAAAGAAAAAAAAAACAAAAATCAAGGCACAATTTGCATAGTTATGAAGATTATAACCATTCGGCTTCTATCTCCATTTCAAATACTTCAAATCACCTGTAGCTTAACTCCATATTTATACATAGAAATGTTATATAAATATGTATTTATGTATGCAATTACTTATATATAATTATCTCGGCTATATGCATGTGTGTACATGTGTATCTACAATCACTCATCTATCTATGTATGTATATGTATATGCATATATATGATGCATGTATATTAATAAATTTAAGTTCAAAAGGCTTTTTTTTCCTCCAAAGCATTATGATTGTATCCTTTTATAACTAGTACGTGTGCACTTGCTTTGTGTACGGCTATTTTTTAGGGTAAATTTCTTAAACTACTCATACGGTTTGAGAAATCGACTAACTGTACTCTTACTATTTATATATTGTCTTAAAGTACCCTTGTTGTTTCTAAAAATTGACATTGTCGTTAAGTGCCAATGGAAAGAAATGAAATGTTGAATTTGCCCTCCACTATTCCTCAAACTTCTTATGTTTCTACATTATTGCGCCTGTGAATCAAATCCCAAATGTTCCACACCTTCCATCGGTGTGACTTCTTGGAGCCTTTCTTTGTCACTATCGCCAACAACAGAGGGGGCATCTCAGAAAACTGATTCAAAGTTCTGAGAGCAATCATCCCTAAGATAGTTTGAGTTAGAATCCTTCAAATCTTTATTTGTGACAACAACTTTGGCCCATGGACGTAATCAATAGTGGCAAGAGACACATTGGCATTCAAAATGGACTTTGTATCATCCATCTCAGCCACAATAGTTGCTGCCATCCTCTTGATACCACATCGGTGACTATCTGTATAACAATAAGTTGATGCTGAGAAGTAGGAATGGCAAAGGGTAGGGTACCCATGCAAACTGCCTTACCCATTCCCAAACCCGCCTATGTATCTCTAATTCCAAACCTATCTAACATTTCCTTTCAATTTCCCAAACTCGTTAAACCCGTCCCACTTGTTAAACCCTTTGACCAAACGGTTTCTACTAAAAAAACGATTCTTAATGCTTATAGTGTGACTTGAAATTAGATCAATTAATAATAATGTTAAACCTCTTAACACTACTTTAAGCCACTAAGCTATCTTGCCTTTTATGTTATTTAATGAAATAAAATAGATTTTATTAGCTTTTGTGTTCATCAAAACAATCAATACATGTATATGATTAACAATTCCAATTAAAATTTAAAATAAATAATATTTAAAATTAGCATTTTATAACTAAATGAAATAAACATCTACTCAAATCCAAATTTACATTAGATGATGATTTTAATCCCAAGAAATTTATACAAATAAAATATTAATAATAGAATAATTATCTTAATACTAAAAATTTATAAATTTGTGCATGATATATAATATAATATATTAATAGGTTCATACTTATGCATCCTGGGTATCGGGTATCGGATACCCTAAAGTCAAAACCCAAACCCTATAAAGTTTTACTCTAAAATCCCAAACCTGTCACAAACCCTATAAGATTTTGATAAACGGGTCCTATTAGGGTCGGGACAGGTTGGATACCCGAAAATTCCCATGAAATTGCCATCCCTACTGAGAAGGGCAATGAAAACTAGATAGAATTATGACACCATCACTTTCGTGATAGATTCCTCCAATGAAAACTTAGCGACTAGGGGGTCATCAAATGACATCCGACTAGCATCAAGGAAGAACCTGGGATCTCCGACTGGGGGTCATCAAATGACATCCAACAAGCATTAAGAAAGAACCTAGGACCTCCATCCACATCTGTAATATGCGATATCTAACTACGTCTCCCTGAAATGTCTACGAGATGACTTTTCGGTGCGATATCTAACTTCTTCATCTTCTGTTTTCTTCATTTATGCAATTGCTTGCTAAAAACTGAGGTAGCCAATCAGAAACTGCATGCAATCTCTTTCAAATCCCTTCCCGAAGGCTTCTTAGCCTGCGAATCCAGATCTATGTGATCCTTCATCGTCTTCATCCACCTCTTCCTCCTCCTCATCCTCCTCCTCTTCTTCGATTTCTTCTGCTCTCTCTTCAACAACGACGTCGTTCACATTAGTATGAGTGGAGACATCCTGAGAAACCCTAATTTCTTCCTCATTTCATCCTCTTCCTTCAACTCGAAAACTGGACCTACAACCCTGGAAAACCCTAGGTTCTTGTTTCTACTTCAATGTCACCCCAGACCTCTTTGCTCTTAGCCTTTTGTTCATCATCAAGGCTAAACAAAGACCATAGAGTGTTTTGTATGTAAGGGTGGATTCGAGCTTAGCTCGCTAAGGTAGTAAGAGGCTTGAGCTCGACTCAAGTCAAAAAGCTCGTAAGCTTGAGCTTGATTCGGCTCGAGCTCGACTTGAGAAAAATGTTTTATAAAAATAAAAAATTATATATAAAAATAGTTTTTATTTGATATTTAAAATTTTAAGAATTATAATAATTAGTTATTATTACATATAAACATAAAAATATTATATATAATATTTTTATTGTATATATTATTTTCTTTATTATTATTATTATTATTATTATTATTATTATATGTGTGCATGTATGTATGTATGTATGTAGCTATTCGAGCCAGCTCGCGAGCCTCACGTACTGAACTTTATTAGCATTGAGCTGAGCCGAGCTCAAGTAGCTCGTGGCCACCCCCATCCATAAGCGAACGTTGCAAGACTTCCTTTGTGGCTCAAACACATAGAGAAGCCCTCACCATTGGGACTGGAGAAGGATTTACTCTGGTAGAGTTCAAGGAATAAGGAAGAAGAGGCTTCTGGTGCCAATCGAGAGGATGAGATGAATTTGGCGGGGTGTAAACACAAACAAAGTAGGAGCTGCCAGTCGAGAGGAAAGGGATGAGGGTAATATTGGGTTTTAAAAAAAAATTAAACGTTACATAGTGCCACATGTGTACGGATTTTAGCAAAAAAATAATGGATGTTAACGATAGGGGTAGAGCTAGTCAATTGTCATCAAACTTAGGGGTACTTTAAGACAATACGTAAGCAGTAAGGGTGAAATTAGTCAATTTTGCAAACAATATGGGTAGTTTAAGAAATTTACCCTTTTATGATTATAATGATAGTAAATAATATGTTTTCAAAATATTGTACATTATTTATATATCTACATCTATAAAAATTATTCATACTTGTCATACTTATTTTTGTTTAATATGGCGAATTTATGACATTAGGGATGTAGTCAAATATTATCTGTAATAGTTTTTGTATTTTTTATACTATTGTGTTTTTTCATAATTTCTTAATTTATATTATTTATTATTGCATTTCATTTCTATCATCAATAAACATAATATTTTTTGTCACATTTATTTTTCTTTAACGTGGTTAATTAATACATGATTCAATGAAATAATAGGACTAAATATAAGACTAGATGAGAATGAATTGAATGAGGAGAAACACAATAGTTCAAATTACATTTTCTGTTCTCACAATTAGAAATGGATCACATTCAAAAATGAGAGTGCGCTTCAATGAATGTTAATGGGAATTGATACCTTAAATATAATATTTAATGAGAGGGATTTGAATGAGGAGAAAAATGTTGCTTAAATTACATTTATATCCATGTTGAGTGTTTTTGCTCAATTTTCTTTTAACTGATAATTGACTAGTCTTGGTTATTGTGTGTGTGTGTTTTCCCCTTGTATTTTGGAGAGGGGAATTTAGGACATAGAATATGTAACTAGGTTAGGTTGGGTATGGCCCTTGACATTAACCTAACTCTCTCTTCAATCCAATTTGACTTCGGGTTAGATTTGTGCTAACCTTAGTTCATATTTTGATTCAAGGTTTTCCTAAAAAAGCCAAAAGACCTTTTGTTTTTTAGGTCAACAAACAATTTGAGACCTCATTAGTAAGTTTGTCCCATTAATTTTGTCACTGTTTTTATTCACATGGAGTTTCTATTAATCATGTTTGTTTCATAAGTAAAGCAATGCAAAGGAAATCTATGTTGTTAAAAAGACATGGTACCAAAACAACTTTGACCAATCAAAACCTACATGTGAATTTGGATAAATACCTGAAATACCACCTAATTGGTTACCACATTTGTGATACTAGTTGATTGTGACAAGTTTTTAAGATATAGTCTCTTTCTGCTAGCATAGTTGAACCCTCTAAAAAAAACTTTTGAGAGAAAATCCCAATTCTTTGCTCCCAACAGGCTTCCAACAGATATATGTTCACACATCTCCCAATAGCATAGGCAATTGTATGTTGGGTGACCATATTTTTTTAATGTATGGGCACAAAGTTGCACCTACCCAAGTCCATACAACATTTTATACATATATTTATATGCCGTGTACTATAAAACATCATAGGCCCAAATCCTAACCCAACCCAACCTAGGTCCATACAAACCCAAGCATAGGCATATAATTCAAACCACAGTTTAGGCTAGGTTGGGCTCAACATTAAGTTAGCTTATAACCTTCATCATAGATGTTAAGGTCAACCCGAGCTGGCCATGGTTGCCCCTAGAAAATTCTCATGGTATTATCATATTGTGATGTTCAAAACTTCAATTGTGTTAATCTAACAAATAAGCAGGTTCATTGTTAGGAATTTGGATTAGTTGAACGCTTAAGCTGTTTAGCGAGATATGGAACCAATGATGAGGTTCCATGCCAATAATAAATTCATGGGCCCAACCATAAAGATGCGGGCCTCATGTATTTAAATACTTGCATGGAACCTCATCATCAATTCCATAGCCTACTGAATAGTTAAAGCGTTCAACTAAACCTTGCTCTATTGTTGGTAGGTCTAAAGTATAGCTTATCAACTATAGTCAAGTTTTATCAAATTATACCCCATAATGCCCATTAAAGACCTTGTAGGTAGGGGTAGGCACGAACCAATCTTTTCACAAGTTATTCAAGATTGGCTCATGAAACACTCAATTTGGCTTGGACTAAACTGAGCTTCAAGCCGAGCTCGAGTCCAATGAAGCTCGATTTGTAAGGCTCACGAGTTTAGTTGAGTTTATATATATTATATAATCTTTTTTATGTATTATATATAGTATTATGTATATATGTTATTAATAAATATTTTTTTATTATATGTATAACAATATTATATATAATGTTTTTGTTTTATATATGTATGATAATAAATAAATTTTATAATTCTTAATTTTTTGTATATAATATACAAAATATATATATATATATATATATATATATATGTATATGTATATGTATATATATACTTCTTATTTTTATATGAACCTTGGCTTACAGTAAAGCTTGAGTTGAGCCAAGCTTAAACATACAAGCTTTTGATTTTAAGCTGAATTTGAGCTCATGTCTTTAGCTCAAATTGAGCCCCATGGTGCTTTGACAAGCCGTGCTCAAATACCTAGGTATTTGGCTCGACTCGTATCCACCCCTACTTGTAGGATCTAGTTCAAACATGACTCATTTAACAACATTAAAAACACTAGTGTAAGAGCACATGCTATGTATACGTCATATAATAAATAATATATGGTGTTTTGATTTAACTTTTATGGTGTACTTGTAACTCAAGGCAAGTAACCATTTAATAAAACACTAGTACAATAAGCTTAATAGCATGTGTACACACGTTGCAAGTAAATATTAACCATATTTAGTGCATAGTATTTAAGTTTAACATTTACTAATTGTACAAAACTCAAGGCAAGTATATACTTAATATAATAATTAATTGGACTTAACTTTTTATAATTAACACATCACCCAAGGCAAAAGGTAAAGGTAAGTTCACATTATATAGTCACCTACACTGAAATCAAGGCAAAAGGTAAAGATATATGCCTAGCAAATATATTCATGGCCAGATTGAGCAATCTCTAGTCTATGGGCAGAAATTACTGTCCATTCTTTCACATAAATATGCAGTCAGTCTGAATGTCTGACCATTCAATATCCATTCTAATTCTTAAGAAATCCTATTCAAAATTAGCAGATGGATATATTAATGATGGTGATTTGATGGTTATTTTATTTTTCTTGCATTAAAATATAGAATGGAATCTATGATTCATAATCTGTGGTCATATGTTAATGATATCTAACATTCCTTCTGTTTGAACTCAACCTGACAGGATTGATGAGAACATGGATGACACACTGGCAAATGAGAACTCAACCTCAATAGTATCTCATCCTACCTGTGGCTAATGATTAAGATAATCTTTGTATTGATTGTATTCCTCATGATTTTCCTATTTTTTTGGGGCATAACATTATATCAAGAATAACTAAAAAGAAGAAATAGAAAGAAAGTGCCTTTTCAAAGGCCACGGGCCTTACACTGTCATGTGATCAAGTCTCATCAAACATTTCAAAAATTATATTTGTAGTTTTGCACTGCCTTGTACATAACATCATAAGCTTTTTGTGTGTATATACAATGAGAAGTCTACCATTATTCTTCCCTTATATTTTCTCGGGTAAGTTGCTGTTAAGATGACATGTCTTCATAGCTTCTTCTTTAGTTCTTTCTCATTTGCATTTCATCAGTGTGTTTGTGTGTTTGAAAGTTGAAACAGAGAGCAGAATTAGTATAAATTCATTGAGTGGTCGTGCTTATTCTTAGTTGACGTCTGTGAATAAACAAAAGTACTAATTACTAACTATAAAGATTATGCATTTGGTTTGGCGAGTTAGAGACGTATCAATTATCGATTTGAGTGTGAGATTGATGAACTCCAACAAATTGTTAAAATATTGGTGGGCGCTGATATTGCATTTCTTCGCACTCCATTTGTTCTCATTGTAGTTTCATTTGAGTGCAATCTGGTCTACTTTTGTCTTTCTTTACTTTGCTTCATTTTTTATTTTCCTTGATCCATACTGAAACAAACTAACCATGCTGAAACTCAAAACTAAAATAAACCAAAATTTGCACTCAATAATCAATTTGTTTACAAACATGAAATGGGACCACATAACAAACTAACAAGTAACAAGAGGGGACTGAGGATCCTCTTAAGAAGTAAGAGTTGAGAGGAAACAAACAGGGCCACACTTTAGCCTAGATCAACTCCTAGGCAGAAGTCACATATCCTAGATTTGCACTTGACACATGAATATAATTCTTAAAAGATTTGACCCATGACCCAACAAGGATTTTGGTTTTGTATTAGGTTCAAGTTTGAAAAGAACTAATCCAAACATTACCAACTAAGATATTTACCATTGTTAATTACTCAATTTTCATGTTTAAAAGAACCGATATTTAGCCATCACTGTGTCTAGAGAACACATGCTTCGGTTCCACCAAATGGGCTTAAATTACAACTAAGTTTTAGAAAATGGATTTATATGTTATACATCGACTGTTTGCCAAATCCATTAAAATGCCTTTTACATTCTAACAATTGACTAATTGTATCAATGCTGTCATATTCCATTGGCACGTGATTGTTGTAACTTTTTAAAATCTAATTTTCTCCTTAAAACCGTTCACATTCCATTGTTGTTAGATTTGACAAGGGTCACCAATTTTCAAGAACCTACACCTAGCTATTTGTTATAACTTCATGTGGGCCAAACTAGATTAGATTTTAAACTTTTTATTGATTTTCAAGGGGAAAATTTCCAAGACAGGAGGGTGATGTAAGCCATGGGGTTGCATGGTGCAGTAGAATAACTAGGGGTGCAAATGGATTGGATCATGATCCGATTCGATCCTATTTGATTGAATTTGGTTAACCTCTGTTCAGATCATCACATCGGATAATATGATCCGACCAGAAAGTGGATCAGATTAGGATCAACCCAATTACAAAGGGTTGGCAAATGGAGAAGATATGGGGAGATGATGAGGATGAAAGCAAACCATTGTAGAAAATGTGGATGAGAACTCCAATTTCCAGAGATGAACCTGTGCTCCTTGTCTGCTAAGCACCTAAATCACATGGAAGGAAAAACGTTTTTGATAAAAAAAATGCAAAAATAAAACATGGATGATGTGCGAAACGAAATCCTGCCTCCTTGCCGTCTGAGAAGATGAAGACAAGGCTACCTTCGCTAGAGAAGACAAAGACAATATCCTATCTCCTTGTCGTCTGAGATCTAAGATCAAAGTTGACGGAGGAAGAGAATGATATTTTTCGTAGAACAAAATACCAAATAGCATGAAAGCCTCAAAGGAGATGTGAGTATTTACCGGAGGCCATAAACCTCGCTGGAGATGAAAGATAAAGTGGTTGGAGTTTGGACCGTTGAAGAGGTGGGGGATGAGAACAGTCCACCATCGACAAAATTTTCTCACTCGTCATGCAACTTTTGTGTCTCACTGGGGTCACACCTATGTGGTGAGACCCCGCGTCCCTTATCTTGAGAATATTAATCCCATCTTGTCGCATCATATCTCTCGAAACAAACATGAGAAAATAGAAATATTTGGCAAATATTCCTATTTTCTCATCCATGTTGTGCGAACCAAACAGACTGCAAGGGAAATGTTCTATATTTTTCCTTTTATATGTTCTAACCTCACCTCTAATCTTGCCTCCTTCACCCTCGCTTCCCCCCTCCTTCAATCCCTAATTCTTTCTCCCCTCCATTCTCCTCTACTGAACCTCTATCCCCTTTTCCTTCTATGCTCCTCAACAACTCTTCCACATCCCTCGTTTCCTTTGCCCCTTCAACCCCGTCCACCTCATGTGCTTGTCTGTTCTTCCCCTTTTCTGCGACTCTACTTTCAATATTTCTCAACAAAGGCAAAATAATCTCCCCACTTTGTTTTTTATTACTACCATATGTTTTAAGTCTTCAGTTTAATACATGTGTTGGACATAATTGGTAACCTAATTTCACATGTTCATATTTGTAGGGTTATTTGGAGTGAACCCATTTATAAATCCTTATCCACAAGTACAAAATGTTCATATTGCCTAGAGTGAAACCATCTATAATTTCACATGTTCATATTGTCTGGAATTTGTAATAGCTTGGAAGCTGCTTTACACTGTGTACAGAATCAAATCAATGGTTCTGCATTTTGGTAGGTCCATCATCATATAGTAAAATTTCAATTGTTAGGTTGCTTGCCCAGATCACTAGAAATGTGCTTAATTAATTAAATCTTTCATTTGCAACTGATATTTCTGAATTGCTTGTGTGTTTTGAGCAACATAACGCTTTTCGCAATTTTCGTTGTGTTATTGCACAAATTGAGCAGTACATTGGTGAATATTGCAATGTTTATTTTGGAATCATCAAAGGAGGCATTTATAATTGAGCGTGAAGATTTAATATCCCATTGGATAGATTTATTGTCTAGATTCCATAATAAATGGGTATCTTTCTTCAAGTTCCACTTCTGCGTATGCAGATGTTTCTAATTGTTCATCATTTTTTTGGATTCGTCGGTCCATATCATTGAACAGCTGAAGCTGAATTTGGAAAAATATCAAGTACCCGTATCTTGGACACACAAGGACCTGAGTAAGACTATGAAGAATATCCTAAACCTGCAAGAGTGTTGCAAAAAACAACAATTTATACTCAAAAGAAACTTATCTTTTCTCTCTCTCTCCCATTAACTCTTTTAATAATCTCTGTTCATAAATTATGCCATTAATTCTCTCCTTCAATAACTCATGCCACTACTTCTCTCTCATCTCAGTTACTCTATTAAATTGCATAAAATACTTTAACTTTATTTATATATCCATTTCAATTTAACTATGTTTTTATATATATTAGATATATTCACATGGAACTATAATTATTATTAAAGATTAATTATATTGAAATTGGGATATTCCATGATATATAATTGCACTAAATTATCTACTTCCATTTAAAATTATAATCCATTTATATTCCATTTGAAAAAAATAAAAACTAATTAACCATAATAAAAATATTACAGTAAGTTACTTAAATAAAACAAAAATAATTAATAATTATTTTTATTGATAAAAATATTTTTATTAATATAATAAAAACAATTTAATTAATAAAAGGAATAAGATAAATTAAAAACCAAGATGGAATTATCAAACAATTATAAGTTTTATAATTAAATTTAATTTAGAACCAACTTAAGTTCTACTGAAAAATAAAAATTTATATAGTTAATTAAATTTACTAAGGAATTTAAATTTAACAAAAACTTAAATACTTAAATAAATTCAATTTTTACTAATTTAAGAATTAATTTTAAATATAGTTTGGTTATTTTGAAATCAATTTAAATTCAATTAAAAATAAGGAAAAAAAAAACTCATTGGGTTTTCTAAAAAACTTATGAAACTTCCCACTTTTTTGACCTCAACAAAAACCTTCACTATTGTTTTGAAGAAAAGGTACAAATACCGTCCTTTTGTCAACATTCCAAATAAATAAATTTTCATGTAATAAATGAATTTTACTTCACGTAAGCCTTTTTACCTTTATCCAAGAAGAGTAAGGAGAATTATTCTTTGAAAGTTGTCTAGTAAAATAAAATAGTGGAGGGTAAAGTTGAAACTGTAATTATGTATGATAATGCACTAACAAGGATAATGGTATTTTGATCATTCTAATACCTTTGTTGCCAAAAAGCCAAGGGAAATGAGGTATTTGCACTTTTTTCTCAAAACTATAGGGGAGGCTTTTGTTAGGGTCAAAACACAAAGATGGTTTATAAAATTATTATAAGAGGATACTTTTTTTTATAATTTTACCTAATAATAGTATAAAAATAATAACAAACCAATAAAATTAGCATTAAGATATATAAAAAAAATACAAAATTATCTAGAGAACAGAAAATTGTCACTCTCATTAAAGCGGAACTTATATTGTGATTGGATAAACCAAGCATAACCCCCAAAAATAATACTTTAATTGAACTTAGATGGATACTATTTAATTGAAAATGTCATAGAGCTTCATCTTCAACTTTGCTTATAAATAAAATCCATGCGTTGTATGAGACCTAACTAGTCTTCACTTTATTTTCTATAGTCGTAATTGCAGTTTTCTCTCCCAAAGAGAGAAAGAGGGGAAATGAAAAAAGTGAGGAGAGGGGAAGGAGAGAGAGAAGGAAATATATTTCTAATTAACAATAAAGTTTTTGGAGGAGATCTTCGATACACGTGTTCCATAGTAGTAAAATAATGGGACAACCATCGGTCCATCCGTTATCTAACCCATTGGCGCTCCTATTTCATGCCAATTGCCGAGATCGCTGCATTGGATTTAACCCACTGGTTCTCTTATTTCATGCTAACTGCCAAGTTCGCTTTATTGGTTATCGAATGATCCTAATAGTTGCCAAAAGTTTTATGTTAGACTTTGCACAATACATCCGAATCGTGTATTGGAAACATATACCAGTGACAAGTACAGAAGATGTTCCCATAGATGTGCATGTAGGACTGATGTGATCTCCCAAGTTTGACATAAATCATTGTTAGAACTTAGAACTATCAATTGCCTCTAATGCTGTCATTGGACTACTAAAGTTGATGTCACCGCTTCACCAACACCACCCACCGATGTAGGCAACTAATTTGGCACTGGTCTCTTGACGATTAACTCATGAATCATGTCCTAAAGCCCTATGCATGCCTCACTTTTAGAATCCATATTTACCCACATCACCTGCACCTAAATTTCTATGATCCATTCAATCAGTTCTTGTTGTTTAACAACCGCAAGGAGAAAGCAAAAATAGGGAAGTTGCTGGAGAAAAAAAAATGTCAGCGAAGATACTCTAAGCAAGGTTTAAGACATGATTCAAGCCATGAAAATAGGGAATTAGCAAAATCCATAGTAAAAAAATCAAATACAGGAGCATAGACCCAAGCCTTATATGACTTTACAAAACCTGTCATGACTTATGACCAACCCCATGAGTGCCCTTGACCCAACCCACCCTCTTGACCCAAATGGGTTGCTTGACCCATAATTGGCCCACATGATAGATGGGTGGGTTGGGTGGACCAGATGGGCTGGGGTCAAAAGTGCAAACCCTTAATTCACCATGACTTTTTCACATTTCTCTTAAACTCACCATTTTCAAAATCTCTAGGGAGCCGCTCGTGAGTGAGTTTTATTGTCTATGACTCACCTTATGTTAGATTTCCTTTAGGCCACCATTGGTGAGCATAGACCCATTTACGGGCCGGGCTTTTCCTCTACATTAACAGAATATGCTCAGACCCAAACTCGAGCCTGGCCAGAATTTGGAAAAAAATATTTTTTTCCTTTTTAATTCAATTACAAAATATTTTATTTATATTAAAAGACCTCAAAACCTAAAAAAATTAATGAAAGATCTCATTATAACTTGAAAAAAAGAGAATAAAAATAAAGAAAAACTATATTATATATATGCTTTTTTATTATATAATATATTATCAAGTCGGGCTTGGGCTCAGGCCAAGCTTTTTTTAGAAAGCCCGATTCCAAGTCGAAAAAGATCGGGCCCGATATTCTAAGCCCGAGCTCGAATCCACTGGCCTGAAATCCTCTCCAATTATGACTTTAATTGAACCAGGCCGGGCTGGCCCATTGGGCTACTCGGCCCATGAACAGGTCTAAGCACTACAAGAAGTTGTCCATATAAGCATTTAAGCATTTTACTTGACCAAAACTACCCCTAAAATTCTCAATCAATCTTATTAAATATTTTTTTGTAACAAATTCTATTAATATATATTAAAACAATGATGACCACATAAGACGACCTCTCTTTGCTCCCTTACCCCAACCCTACATTGTAGAGAATCTACATTATTCACTCTCAGAGCCTAAGGAATTGGCGCCTCAGCATGGCAATCTTTTTCTTTTATGCCCCAAAAATATAGAAACGAAATCTTTTAGGATTGTAAATCATGATCCAATAGGAAACTAACGCCTCTCTATATCCAAATTTCTCACCATCCTTGTAAATTGAAATTATTGCTTTGTTTTTTCCCATTGTCCCTTATTGTTTTGGACAAATTAAGCAACATTTATTACTTATATCCCTCTTCCCATATCGTTTTTTTTCTTCGCAACTTCCCTCACCGTTTTTAATGAAAAAAATAGGGTGGAGCTGGTTCACTCATGTTGCAACACCTTGGTCTCCTCTCTTAATTATTAAGAAAATACAAACTTTGAGGTATTTCTTTGCACCAATTTAAAATCGTTTTGATACAAATAATGGGTGAATCATTATTTGGGCAATATTTGGCAGCCAAGTTACTATGAAAAACAACCACTATAGTTGAACACAACAACTTGATATTTTGGGATTTTTTTTTCATGAAAATATTGGCCAACATAACCTTTGGGTATCTTTAGGAGCTAAAACATTGTAAAAAAATGTGCTTTTTTTTTAAATACCAGTTTGTCTGGTTATTGTGATCGCGAATGACCACTGTAGCTAAAAAATGAGTGAGGAAGGAGATATTGCATCCGGTTTGGACAATTCAAACCGGATCCCAATCCATATCCATGTTTACATTAGTTATATTCAGTCTGGCCAATCAGTCTATGCCGTTTTCTAAGTCCAAACAACTCAGGCCCGACCAACTTGTCATTCATTCTATAAACTCAGGCCCAATTAACTATGGTTTGACCACACTTGTCAACTTAGGCCTAGTTAATAGTGGCCCGACCAACCCAAATTAGGGGTGTTCATGGATCGAGTTGGATCGATTTGAGTGATTTTCTAAAATCAACCCGACTTTGTCGGTTTACTTATTGATTAAACCGAAACTGACCGACCCTGAAGTTAAGCCGACACAAACATGAAGGGTCGGTTTATCGATTTAGTCGATTTTTAAATATATTTTAAACTGAAATATTTATATCAAAATATCTATTTATATTTAAGTTTATTTTTTTTAGTTTTATGCAAAATCAAAATATATACTTAATTTGATTAGTTATCTTGTATAAAATATAATTTTTTTTGTCAATATATATATATATATATATATATATATATATATATATATATAAATTTATACAAGACTGAACTAAATATTGTGCCATTATATTATATTTGTATTGGTTTTGCATTTTTTTTATCATAAGTAACCATAATAAAATATATCAACATTTAACATATAAGGTAGGGACTAATTAGTGATTACATAAACAAAGTATCGGTTTGACTTTCATACATGAAAGTCGAAACCGAACCGAGTTGGGTCGGGCCAATTTGGTCAGTTTGACATTTAATGTGAATACCCCTAACCCAAATTATTATTAATAATTAATAATTCTAGAAATACTAGTAATAATTATAAAAAAATTATTAACATGAACAATTTACCATAATTTTTAGGAAAATATTATTAACAAAACCATCATTATATTACTTCCTTTAATTATGGAAAATTACCTATACTAATTATTTAACTAATCAATCAATATTTAAATTATCAAAATGGTTATTAAAATTAATCATCTATGATAATTAATATTATTCAAAAAACAACAATTGAATAATATAATTCCAGAACAGTTGGGAAATATTCAAGTACCTAAAAGAGCCAACTATATCAGAGTTATTATGTTGGAGCTGAGTCGTATAGCTTCCCATTTGTTATGGCTTGGCCCTTTTATGGTGGATATCGGTGCATAGACTCCTTTCTTCTATATTTTCAGAGAGAGAGAATTAATATATGATCTATTCGAAGCTACCACAGGTATGCGAATGATGCATAATTATTTTCGTATCGGAGGAGTAGCTGCTGATCTACCTTATGGCTGGATAGATAAATGTTTGGATTTCTGCGATTATTTTTTAACGGGGTTGCTGAATATCAAAAGCTTATTACGCGGAATCCCATTTTTTTGGAACAAGTTGAAGGAGTGGGCATTATTGGTGGAGAGGAAGCAATAAATTGGGGTTTATCAGGACCAATGCTACGAGCTTCCGGAATCCAATGGGATCTTCATAAAGTTGATCATTATGAGTGTTACATTTAGGGATGTAGACATTCTACAACAAACACATACCCGTGCCGCTTCCAAATCCGTATCACTTCCGAGTCTTCTTTCCACGCCCATGCCATTCACCTGCCAATAATATCTAATTAGAAATAGGTGGAGAAAAAAAGCTTAAGAGTGTATACAGAAGAAATGGGTTAGAGTGGCTCATTTTGGACTCTAGCGTATGCGAGGCCATGACTGTTCACTGCTACGATTCGAACGTATAGGTGCCGGCACGAAGAATGCTCGACTTGTTGGCAAGATGCGCAACCTCTCGCGGCAATACTATAAGGAAGCTGATCAACTCTTCATTGTAAATTTCTCACACATATGGTTTATTCGGTGTTTTCTTGCGGTTGTATTGGTTCCTCTTCCTTTTGTTTTTACTCTAAGCAAGGCTTGCAATCAGGTTTTATATTCTACGTTTCTACTCTCAAACTTACGGTATTTATTGCTCAAAAGTAAACCAAACTATTGGTTCCCTTCAGTGTATTTATTCATTTCTAACTTTTTCAGCTGATATGTTCTAAGACTTGTAGATGGTTTGGGACCCTGATACACCATGCGTCCAATAGGTTTCATAGGAGACTGCATATATTATAATCAACCTTTGCATTTCAAGGTATCCTTTAAGTTGCAGTAGAGCTCTTTCCCACCAGACAAATGAACCCAATAATATGTATATAGTTACATATTCTGTTCCAAAGATAATATGTATATAATTATGGATTGGCAATCATTGGTTTGGCTTATTATTAGCCCATCCAATCTCTGAAGTTGGTCCCTTCAATATCTGTGCACATCTGCTAGACTGCTACAAACATTTCAAATTGTTGAACTGCCTAGATTGTATTATGGATCATTTAACAACCCCCACCCAAATTTGAAATATTGCTTATTAATTCTGTTATGGTATCTTGCTCTGTAGTTGCCTAGGTGATTTTTTTTAAGTAAAAATTATCCTAAGGTAGCTCACTAGGTTCCATAGCAACTAGCAACTGTATTTCTGTGATAATTGTCCATGATTTTCATAAGTGTAAACTTAATCTTAAAGTATAGAAACTCAGCAATGAAGAATAATTTTATTACATTGAGTAGAGATAAAGTAAATAAAGATTGAAAGGATGGTCAGCCTCAACTAACCTTCAAATTCAGGTTAATTGTTAAGTACAAATCCCCCTTGTTGCATTCCCCAAAGCATATGGAAAAATAGATGAATTTGCATTGATTGTTAGTTGGCATAATTGTCAAGGTATAGATTCAAAACCATGGAAAAGCAGGTTTTTCATGTTGTACGCGCCACACACATCCCTGTTGGGCATGTGAACATGATACATCCTAAACTAACCCGGCCTATGGCACCAAAATTGTCTAACCTACATGGATATCACGCATATACTAGACCCAATTCAGGCCATGTATACAAAGGTTTAATGGCACAATGTAAATGGGTCAGGTTTGGTGTGGGTTCACCTTAACCGAACATGATCCATAGTTTAGGACTGCCACGATTCTAATCCCCCCTTGTTTTTGTACGATAGATGATTCTAACCCGTTAGGGTGGTCAAATATTTGCCACTTAACCAGATCAATTGACATCTAAGGAACGATCATTTATGACCCGGCCCACATATTTTCGGGCACAAGTAGCTATTTCACTTCCAGGCCTGCCCAGCCCAGCAAAGCCAGATATTTGATCCAATCCAGAATTACAAAGGGGGAATCATAAATAAAGGATTCTTTTTGGCTTCGCGGGGCACACGACGGGAGTAGCCCATCCCCTCATTGAAGCTTGGCCTTCGTAGCTAATTCATGAAGGGATGAATTGCCTGATTCAACTGCCGGGGAACATGGCGAAGTTTGCAATCCTCCTACCGAGTCACGACACGACATAATTTTGATTATGTAAGCCCATATGCCCAACTCAGGCCCAGGCCATTATCAGGCCAGGTGCGGGTCGGGCCAGTCCCAGGCCAGCCGGTCTGGGCCGGTCCCATGATCATCCTTATTACTTAAGCTAGAAAGAAATCAGGTATGCCATAATGTAAATAAATTGATAAATCTTAAATCCTCTAATTAATACCGCGTGCGCCAAGTAGACAACTATATACACCAGTAAATATAAGTAATTGGAATATTCAATTCAACCCATGATACACTATCAATATCTTCCCACTCCCCATTATTACATGTACCTATATAATTTATACGGTGGTTGACCCGCTTTTGAGTTCCGGCAATAAATACGTTCCATGCAGAAGTAGAACGCATATAGGGGGACGCCATTGCAACGAACCACTGTTCTGTTGGATTTGGCCTCATGATCAATACAGTCTAACCATCCCAGCGGTGGGCCCAAATACCAGACTCCCATGTCACGAATCACGTAGGGGCCTCCGGTTTGGTTGTAGCGGAGACTTGGATCGAATCCCGCATTCACCGGGTCTGGTCCGGTGGATTATCTGTCCGGAAGACGGGCTACCCTTTGATTAAAAGAAAAAAAAAGTCACAAACCACGTGGTTAGAAGATAAGAAAGCTGTGGTAACGTAAAGTTAAATATTGTATTTTTTCCCCAGTATTTTTGACTGGGGCTTTCGACTGGAGGAGAGTAGTGAATAGTCATGGATTGCCAAGCTAGGATTTGTGTTTTACCAAAGAAAACACTCACACCAACACCAGTGCTGATGTAAGAGGGGGGCGGACCATAGTCCTTGGTTCTTAACCCTCGCGCTCGGTTCGCCTCTTGTTTCGACCCTCCGATCTCCCTCTTCTTGCTTGTTGTTTCTTACCCTGGAAAACCTGCACCTACCAATACATTTGCCGACTCTTTCCTATTGTTTCCAGAAGCTTGACATAGAAAGCTCCGTTACAAAGTGGAGTCGAATTAAGGTATTATTTCTATATCTATTTCCTTTCCCCCCACGAATTTACTACTTCATGCTTGCATTTTCATCTTTAATGGATATTTGGGTATGGAATATGGATCTGTTTAGATTGTCACCGAGTGTTTGTTTTTTTCAACGAGGCGCGGTCAATGCCCAGTATTTGGTCTGATCCCACGGTTTCAGTTCTTGTTTGGCTTTTTTACATTTTATTTATTGATAAACTGCATTTGCTTGCTTTTAGTAGAGGCTAGATTGATCGTTGGTCTTCTGTTTCTGATAAATAGACCATGTTTTGTGGTATCCGATTTCTTGTACATTCCTTACATTTTCGTGTCCAAAGTCAATCAGCTTGTAATTCTCATCTCATTCTGATTTATGGCATTTGATGAAAGCCCACATGAATGCCGATCCCTTACTGAGACGTGACAGTTGGGTTCATCTATTTGCGTTTGGTTTTGTTGAAGATTTGCAGTTGAAGCTGTTTCTCTGTTTATATATTTTGTCAAGTTTCAATTGCAGGCAGATGAGCTTCAATTCATCAAGATGAGTACTTCGAATTTGAGCTAAAGGGTGGAGGTTAGTGTGTTTTGCAGTTCATCATTTTTTATTATCTTTGATAATAGTTAGCGGAACTGTTAATGTTTTTGTTCTCTTTTTGGTTCTGGTCAACGTTTTGCAGTTTAATTTACTTTTGTCCTTTAGTTGTGGATATTGCGAATGAGGGATAGCTAGCTCAAAGATAATAGGATGGAAGAGGTTGGGCAAGAATCAGGAGAAATTTCTCCAAAAGACTCTGAAAGGGGCAAGTTTGTTAATGAAACTGGCAGAGGGGAAAGTGAAAGAGCAGATTACAAGATGCACAACGAGGGGGCTAAGCTGGAAAGTAATCAGGTCTTTCAAGTGTTGATTTCTGCAAGTACAGGCAGAACTTCTGAAGAGGAGAATGAACCACGTGATGAAGAAGACCAGTTTGAGCAGGTGTCCTTGAAAGATCAAGAGAGGAATATGCCAGATTCTTGGGGAAATGTGGACTCAGTTCGGCCTTCTAACTTGGATAACGTGAGCATGTCATCTGGTAATGAGGAGGCATCAGAATCTTTTACTGATAAACCTGTGTCACAGTTGGACATTACTTTAGCTAGTGAGATACAAGAGCAAGATAATTTGAGTTCAATGTCTGAGAGACAATCTGGGCGGGCTATCAAACATTCTTCTTCTTCAGCTAGTTTTGGTTCTTCCGCAGGTCTCTATGGAGATGCTGGATATTATTCGTCTGTTGATTCACCTACAAAATCTAGACATAGAGCTGTTGTGCCCAATGTGTCCCCAGAACTCTTGCATTTGGTGGATTCTGCTATTATGGGGAAACATGAAAGTTTGGAAAAACTTAAGGGTGTTGTATGTGGCAAGGAGAGGTTTGGAAGTGGAGAGGAAATTGACATCATGGCTGTGTTGGTAGTAGACTCACTTCTTGCTACTATGGGTGGTGTTGAATGTTTTGAGGAGGGTGAAGATAATAATCCTCCTAGTGTGATGCTGAACTCTAAGGCTGCCGTTGCAGCAGGTGAGCTTATCCCTTGGCTTCCTTGTAAAGGTGAAAATGAAGGTATGATGTCTCCCAGGACTCGTATGGTTAAAGGACTGCTGGCCATATTAAGGGCTTGCACAAGAAACAGATCAATGTGCTCTGGGGCTGGTCTGTTAGGAGTTCTTTTAGGGTCAGCAGAGAAGATCTTTCTTCAGGAAGTTGGTTCAACAGAACAGTTTCACTGGGATGTTACACCTTTGTGCCATTGCATTCAGTACCTAGCAGCACATTCCCTTAGTGTAGTTGATCTGCATAGGTGGCTTGAGGTCATCACAAAGATGTTAGGCACGGTTTGGGCAACCCGTTTGATGCTTGCATTGGAAAAGGCTATGGGTGGAAAGGAAACAAGGGGTCCAGCATGCACATTTGAGTTTGATGGTGAAAATTCTGGGTTACTTGGTCCAGGAGATGGCCGCTGGCCATTTACCAATGGTTATGCATTTGCAACATGGATCTATATAGAGTCATTTGCAGACACTTTAAACACTGCAACAGCTGCGGCAGCCATTGCTGCAGCTGCTGCAGCTAAATCTGGGAAATCCTCACCTATGTCGGCTGCAGCTGCTGCAAGTGCACTTGCTGGTGAAGGTACGACACACATGCCACGGTTGTTCAGCTTCTTATCTGCTGATAATCAGGGGGTGGAAGCATATTTTCATGCCCAGTTTTTGGTTGTTGAAAGTGGTAGTGGCAGGGGAAAGAAAGCTTCCCTGCACTTTACTCATGCTTTCAAGCCACAGTGCTGGTATTTTATTGGTCTGGAGCATATTTGCAAGCAGGGGCTACTTGGGAAATCAGAAAGTGAGTTAAGGTTGTATATAGATGGCACTTTGTATGAAAGTCGTCCATTTGAGTTCCCCAGGATCTCCAAGCCTCTTGCATTTTGCTGCATTGGGACAAATCCTCCTCCAACAATGGCTGGCTTGCAACGGCGTCGTCGTCAGTGTCCACTGTTTGCTGAGATGGGTCCTATTTATATATTTAAGGAGCCTATTGGTCCAGAGAGGATGTTCCGTTTGGCTTCTAGAGGGGGTGATGTGCTGCCTTCTTTTGGTAATGGGGCAGGGCTACCATGGCAAGCAACAAATAACCATTTACGGAGTTTGGCAGAAGAAAATGCACTTTTGGATGCAGAAATTGGAGGAAGCTTGCACCTTCTTTATCATCCTTATTTACTGACTGGGCGTTTCTGTCCAGATGCTTCTCCTTCTGGTGCTGCAGGTCATCCATTGAATAACCTTCACTCGCTTTTCCTCGATAAAGAAATTCCTCAATTCCTTTTTCCAAATGAACTGTTTGTCTTGTCATTGCTTTTCTTTTTACAAGTAACTATTATAAGCTGTTTCTCACCTACCAGACAATATAAGAACTTCCATTGGTTCATCTGATTTCCAGTTTCCTTTTAAGCAAGCACTGAGGAGATTATTTTTTGATGAAGTGGCGGTACAACTTGAAAAATCTAATATGCTGATATTTTATTTTGCATATGCAGATCATATCATAATTGTTATGCTTTTGGTTTGCATAAGTTGATGTGTCAGAAGCAGCTTTGGTAGTCACTGATAAAAAAACAGCTTTGGTAGTTTTTGGTTTTCCTTTTTTACTTTCACATGTATAATTCATTATAAAAAATGATTTATGATGAAGATTAATGTCCTTAGAAAACAAACTATTCCCACCAGGTTCCCACAAGAGGTCCCTCATAAATTTCTCTGGTTTCCTAGCAACACCCATGGGAATGCTAAATGTAGAGGAAGTAGATTGGTAGATTAGCAAAGGTGGAGTTCATTAATGTAATTTTCCCTCCAAGGGAGATATAATTCCTCTTTCACCCCACTAGCTTCTTTGCAAACCTTTACAGAACTGGGTATGGGGTACCAAAAGCTCTCCACATTTGGATTTTCCCCAAGGGGCAAGCCCTAGTAATTTAAAGGCCACTCATCACCTCACAACCCAGAAATTCAGCTATGCTAAAGATTTCCTCCTCTGCCTTGTTTATCCCCGCCACACAGCTTTTACTCCAATTAACTTTAAGGTTGAACATACTCTCATAGTGGATTTGGCTGGATTTTGGAGCTTGATGTTCATGCCATATAATTTTCTTTTATGTATTTTAGCTGAACAACGTCTAATTATTTCTGCTCTACTCATCTCTGTGGTAATTTAGTCAATCTATTCCTTTTTACATTGTCTATTTGCAAGGAGAAAGAAATCATCTTCTTATGATGTTACAGGAACACACAGAAGACCTGCTGAGGTTCTTGGGCAAGTTCATGTTGCTACACGAATGCGTCCTGCAGAGTCTTTGTGGGCCTTGGCCCATGGAGGACCCATGTGTTTGCTTCCCTTGACAGTAAGCAATATGCAACAGGATAGCTTGGAACCACAACATGGAAATTTTCCATTGTCTTCAGCCACAACTTCTCTTTCTGCTTCAATCTTCAGAATTATTACCATGGCTGTTCAACATCCAGGAAATAATGAAGAGTTATCTCGAACAGGGGGGCCTGAGATTTTGTCAAGAATCTTGAGCTATTTGCTGCAAACTCTATCTTCACTTGACCCTGGAAAACAGAATGGAGTTGGAGATGAAGAACTTGTTGTAGCAATTGTTTCTTTATGTCAGTCACAGAAAAGCAATTATGCTCTCAAAGTGCGGCTTTTTAGCACATTATTGTTGGACCTGAAAATGTGGAGCTTATGCAATTATGGTCTACAGAAAAAGCTTCTTTCTTTACTTGCAGATATGGTGTTCACTGAAGCATCAGCTATGCGAGATGCAAATGCTGTACAATTGCTTCTTGATGGTTGTAGGAGATGCTATTGGACCATCCATGAGAAGGACTCTGTTAATACTTTTTCTCAGCATGAGGCACCACGCCCCATTGGGGAAGTGAATGCTTTGGTTGATGAGCTCTTAGTTGTTATTGAACTCCTAGTTGGAGCAGCACCTCCTTCATATGCTGTTGGTTATGTTCGTTGTTTGATTGGGTTTATTGTTGACTGTCCACAACCTAATCAGGTATGACATGCTTTGTTTTCTGGTAGTGGTTTGCCATTACATAAGATTGGGGGAATTGGTGCATATTTTTTTCCCCTTTTTTGTGTTACGTATTTTGAACTCCAATTACTTGGTTTTAAGGTAAAATCTCGGGCTGGCATGTATGAGAATGTGGTTCAGGTCTGAGGGTGGCCACTTTGTGCAGAAAATGCCAAAGGTTAGGACCGTTCCCATTCTAACCCTCCCAAGACCCAGATAACTGTGAGTCTGTGATTGCGACCAACATTTGTAATGTCCTTTTAGTTTGAACCACAATTCTAGCAATCCTTTCTCCTTTTTCTTTCTTCTTGTTATTTTTAGTCTTCTCAAATTTCTTTATATGGAGGTATGAGACCCAACCCGTGTAATTTCTTTATTTTTTAGTCATCTCAACAGCCTAGATGATTTAAGGACCTCACATGCACCCTGTTCTGATTCCACCTGCTTCCTCTCTCCTACAAGAAAAAAAATCTTAACTAGTCATATGAGGATCTCATTGTCTTTGTTCTTCCTATACTTTTAATATATTAAGTATTGCAGTTTCTTATCATCTAGGCTGTTGAGATTTCATAATCATTTATTGAAATTCTAAGCCTTGTCCCAACTATATGGGGTTAGCTACATTAATCCTGTTTTGCCATTCTGTCCTATTCCGTACCATATCCATTGTTAAACTGTGGGTCCTTAAATCATTTCTCACCACAACCTATATCATCCTTTTTTGCCTGCCCTTAGCTCTTCTGGCCCCTTCAACTTATAATAGATCACTTCTTCTTACTGGTGGTGTAGATGGCCTTCTCTGCACATGCCCAAACGATGCACCATGAGGCCTTTTTTGGTTTCATCAATTAATACTTCATCATCAGTGAATAACATGCACCATGGGGCCTGTTTACATCATTTAGTCAATTCATCAATGATTATAGTAAATAAATAAGGTCTAAGTGCTGAGCCCTAGTGAAGTCCCATTGTAACTAGAAACTTGAATGTTTCTGTCACAAGCCTTCTGACATTGGCTGTTGCACTCTCTTAAATGTCCTTAATTTGGTCCATATTCCCATTTGGCACTTCTTCCTTTTCCAAAACTCACCATATTATCTTTAGGAACTCTATCATATGATTTCTTTAGATCAATGGATACCATATGGAGATCTATCTTCTTCTCTCTAAACTTTTCTATTAGTCAGCTTAGTAAAATGATAGATTCCATGGTGTATCTTCTTAGTGTAAAACCAAATTGGTTTTTTGATGTACTTGTTTCATGTTGCAACCTTTACTCTATTACTCTCACATAATTTCATAATGTGGTTCATAAGTTTAATCCCATGATAATTATTACAACTTTGTATTTCACCTTTGACCTTCGCTCAATTACTCTCCCAAAGTTTTATAATGTTGCTCATAATTCTACTTCAAGATAATTATTGCAGCTTTGTATATCACCTTTGTTTTTTTAATATCGCCTTTATAATATTGCTCATAATTCTACTTCAAGATAATTATTGCAGCTCTGTATATCACCTTTGTTTTTTTAATATAGGAACTATAGTGTTTTTTTTTTTTTTTTTTTTTCATTAATCTATAGGGGTTTAACTTAGGCAGGATCTGGTCCAGAATTTGTTAAAATTTGAATGGTCCCAGCTTGAAATCTTGGGCTATTGCAGTGTAAATTCTTCAAATTGTATACCTGACTTGCACACCCCTATTCATCTGGCATCTTCTTTGTTTTCATTATCTTGTTAAAAAGTTCAGTTAGCCATAATAAGTCTACCTTTCCCATACATTTTCAAACTTCTATTGGAATGTAATCTGGTCCTAATGCTCTGTCCTTCTTCGTCTTGTTTAAAGCGTCCTTCACTTTGGAAATTTTAATTTTAGGAAGGTATCTATTAGGATGTCATCCGGTCCTAATATTATCCATCACGTGTTAGGAAAAGTGATTTGTTACAAGCCACCAAAAGGACTTGGGTAAGTCAAGAGAAATGATTTAAGCGCCCATAACTTAATGATGGATATGTCACTGAACAGAACGGATTGGTGAAGAAGGATTCATGTAGCTGACCCCATATAGTTGGGACAAGGCTTGGATGATGATGATGATCTATAAACTTTAGTAATATTGGAGTTATTAATCCCTCCCACACTAGTACCCTCTATATGATTATCATTTAGTAAATTTTCAAATAGCTTTTTCTTGTTTCTTTCATTTCTTTATCTTATATCAAGACTCTTTGATCTTCTACTTGATGCATCTAATATGATTTAAATCTTTGCCTTTTATTTCTCTTATCTTTGCAAGTTTATATAATCCATTTTCACCCTCTTTAATTGAGACATGACTTTATAAGGTTTTCTGTATATGTAATTTGTTACCCTGAAATTAAACTAAGGTCTTGCCATACACATCTGGAATTCCTTGGTATGAATATGATATCCTAGATTTAGGTGACAGTTTTCTTTGAAATAGGTTCCTAACAAATGTGGTTTTCCAGGTTGCACGTGTGTTACATCTAATGTATAGATTGGTGGTACAGCCAAATATATCCAAGGCTCACACAATTGCAGAGGCATTCATATCTTGTGGAGGGATAGAAACACTTATTGTCCTCTTGCAACGGGAAGCAAAAACTTGTGACTCTTTATTAGAAAGTTCTGGCAGAATGGATGATGAAAGTGTGTTGGGTCAGGGATCTGGAGCACATGCCGGTAAGATTCAAGAAAGAGGTCAGGATGCTGATCTTGGATCTATTGGGGAAAAGGAGTTAGTTTCTCATGATGTAAGTTCCGAGTCACAGTCCTTTGACAGTGAAGGGCGTTCATTTGCAGTTTCTGTGGGAACTAACACTGAAAGAATGACATCTGCCTCTGAGCTCCAATTTGTAAAGAATTTGGGTGGTATTAGTTTTTCAATAAGTTCTGAGAGTGCAAGGAATAATGTCTATAATGTTGATAATGGTGATGGAATTGTTGTTAGGATTATCAGTCTTTTGGGTGCGGTAGTGACATCGGGGCATCTAAAATTTGGTTCGCATGCTCCTACAAATATGACAAGTAACATTCCAGGTAATGGGCTGCATGATGGAGGAGGTACGATGTTTGATGACAAAGTTTCTCTTCTACTTTTTGCTTTACAAAAGGCTTTCCAAGCAGCACCACAAAGGCTTATGACTAGCAATGTGTACTTAACTTTATTGGGTGCATCGGTAGGGTTGCATTACTGTTTCTTTTGTTTTATTATCTTAATGGCATTATTTAATAATAATACACATGTCCTATTTGACATATAGTGTATGCAAAATTCTTCTCATGCTTTGATTTATGATGTGACCTAATCACTTTATCTTCGAAGTTACTTTGATCTCTACCTTTTTGCTTCCTGATATCATTGTTCATTCCTGTGAATTTATGTTCTCTTCTGTTATAATAGTTAATTCTGTATTAGAACTGAGCTGTGTGAAGAAGAGTGGAGCAAAAAGAGACAAAGAGGGGAAGAAAATGTTAGGAGAAAGATAATTATCTTTCCCACCAGTCAGCTGGTATATAAATCGAACTCCTAAATAGTGGTAGGACCTATCTTCCCTTGAATGGACAGAACTAAAAAGAACAAAAAACATAAAGAAGAGGGAAAAGACCCCTATTTTCACACCATCTAACGCTTTTGGATATTAACTTTCACTGAGGTTGGATTTGCATGTTATTTGTTTATTGCATCATTATTGCCATTTTACATTTACAACAAAAATTGATGGGCCTGACATGCATATAATTATTATGAGTTTATTACTACAAAAATTAATGCCTTATTTTTGTCCAATGTTTGCATTATTTCTCCTAATTATTATCATTGAAATAGTAGAATCAGAAGCAAAAGAAAAATAAGAGAAAGAAAAGAAAAATGGGTAGAAAATTCTTGGAGAAGAAAATAAAGAGGAAAGAATAAGATGGGAGAAGAAAGGGGTGCCAAAAAGTGTTCTGGTGCCCCACTCACTTGTATTTATATTTAAAAAATAAATTGTGCACAAAGACCATAATGACTCCACTAAGGTGTCCATAACTGGAACCACTATAAACAAATAGAAATAATGGGTTGTAGCCTAGGCCCAACAACTAAAATAATAAGAATAATAATAATAAAGCAGGACAACTAAAATAAACTATCAACACTCCCCCTCAAATTGGGAATAGATGTCAATCATTCCTAACTTGTATAGATCATGTGCAGGCTTGTTTCTAGTGGTTCTTGTAAAGAGACTGGGCCGAACGGGCCCTAACAGCTGCTTGTGTGATATCCTTTATTTTTATCTTTTATTTTATGTTGATGGGCCTCACTTAATGGGCTTGCTATTTGTTCTTGTTTTATTTTCTTTATGTAATTGCCAAGCTGGCCACCCACTTAAGGGCATACTTGTCATCATTAATTTTTGGAGATTAATAAAATAGGGTTAGAGGAGAAGGGTGATTAATTCGATTTCTTCTTCTCTTACCTCTTCTCTTTTATGTACATAGCTCTTGCACTATTATTCAGATCTGATTTGCACTGTTAATTACTGATTTTAAACCTGATACTAGAAGACTGATTCACATCTTGGTATCATAGTGGGTACAATTCTTCTTTCTTCCTTTTTCTTCGTTCCTGTACACTCTAAAATCAAGAGAGTGTATGGAGAGATAGGTTCTCTATAGTATAGAGAATCACTTGCCTAGTTGGTAGAAGGGTTTGGAGATTTAAGTTCTGGCTGAATTTTGCCAAGAAGTGATGCTGTTTTGCTGCTGCTCGAAACCCTAGCCAACTAGAGATTTTCGAGGTTACCAGGAAATGTGAAGCTTGGGTGTGGTGCTCTATGCTTGGAAGGTGTCTTGTGACTGCTAAAGGAGGGCAGTTCAGGTTAGGAAGAGTTTGGATCAGTCTAGTTGGTGCGGCACCATCTTCTCTCTTCCTCCCATCTGCTGGACGGAGCAAAACCCTAGTTTTTCAAGCACCTTATTTCTGGTTTGACTTCAAGTAAGTTTGCATTAGTTAAAATTTTAGTTCTTTGATTTCCGTTTGATTAATGGAGACATACGGAATTGAGTTCAAGTAGGTGCCGGTTTCTGGACCTGCTCCAGTAGATTCCATTTTGACTAGTGTTACCACGATTAAGCTAGATGGGACGAACTATCTTGCCTGGGCACAGTCTATAAAAGTTTATGTTTGTAGTAGAGGAAAACTCGAGTATTTCACAGGCAGTAAGGTGAAACCCGAAGAGACAGATCCTGAATTTGAGAGATGGATGCAAGATAACTATACTGTTATAGGATGGTTAGTTAACTCTATGCAACCTCATATAAGCCAACACTATCTCTGGATGTCTTCTGCTAAGGAGATATGGGACAGTGTAACTGAGACTTCTTCACAGAAACTGAATGTAGCCTGAGCGTACAAATTGGAAAATGATGTGAAGAACCTGAGACAGGGGGAGAAGAGTGTAGCTACTACTCTATACTAAAATCCCTATGGCAGGAAATTGATGTTATGGAAACTATGGTATGGGAGAGTAAAAAGGATGCTGAAATGTACATAAAGCTGGTGGAGAGAAATAGGGTATTCGAGTTTCTCACTGGACTCAACCCCGAGTTTGATATTATCAAACAAAATATTTTGGCCAGAGGAGGTTACTCTATCACAGGCATATGCCATGATAAGTAGTGAGGTAAGTAGACGACAAGTTCAGTTGCGGAGTCCACCTACAGAACACTTTGCACATGCAGGAATGAAATCTAAGGGGCTTACTGAAAAAGGGGGAGCAAGTGTGTGAATATTGCAAGAAACCATGGCATACCAAGGACACCTGCTGGAAACTTCACCCTGGACTACTCTCTGAGAGGTTTAAGAACAATCGTAAGAAGGGCAGTCGAGCGGGAAAACTCAAGACTGCTAATGCTGCTATAGTACCTGAAGGGGGAAGTAAGGAGAGTGAGAAAACATCAACCATTGAGCAGTTGGCTGCAATGAAGTTAGACTTTGAGAAGTATGGGAGGCTGCTAAATCACCTGGGAGTACAGTTTCTTCAGCCCACCCATCCAACAGTACATCCTCTTCATCGGCTTTTGCTCACTCAGGTACATATGCCTCAGCAAATCATGCTTCAGTTTCAGGTAATCATAAACTCCCTTGGATTATAGATTCCGGTGCATCAGACCATATGACAACCTATCTAACCTTTTTTGTTCATATTATCTCCTCTCTGGGAAAGAACTGCAACATAACCTTCTTTCCCACTCATTGTGTTTTTCAGGACCTGCAGTCTCAGAGGACGATTGGGAATGGCCATGAGGTGAACGGAATATACCTGCTGGACACACTAGATCAAGCCTTGGGACCACCTCATGGAGTTGCTTTAGAGTCAGTTGTATCAGAGTCTGTTAACAAAATTTTGTTATGTCATTTTCGGTTTGGTCATTTGTCTTTTTCTGCTTTAAGTCATCTGTTCCCAGATATGTTTAAAGGAGTGCCTTTATCTAGTCTTCATTGTGAGTCATGTGAGTTAGCAAAGCATTATAGACGTTCCTATTCAATCAGTAATAAAAGATCTTTTTCTCCTTTCCATATTGTTCACTCTGATGTGTGGGGGCCATATCACATGCCAACCATGGGGGGCTACAAGTATTTTATCCTTTTTATTGATGATTATTCTCGTTATACTTGGATTTATCTCATAAAATTACCAATTATTGTGAAAAATTTTCATGAACTCATCCTCACCCAGTTTAGTACCCGTATCAAAATATTCCGCTCTGACAATGCTAAGGAGTATTTTGAGAAAACCGTCTCCACCTATCTTGAAACTTTTGGGGTTATTCATCAAAGTTCTTGTTCCTACACTCTACAATAAAATAGGGTGGAGGAAAGAAAGAACAGACATGTGGTTGAGGTTGCCAGATCCCTTTTATTTGCATCCCATGTTCCTGTAAGATTTTGGGGAGATGTTCATACTGCTACCTACCTAATCAACCATATGCCCTCTAGGGTCCTTAGCTTTAAAATCCCCTTTAGTCTTCTCTTTCCGTATTTGGGAGTACTTGTTATGTGCATATTCATAGTCACCAAAGGCATAAATTTGAACCTAAGGCTCATAAGTGTGTGTTTCTGGGATATGCCTCTACACAAAAGGGTTATTGTTGTTTTGATTCAGTTCGTGGCACCCGCTTTGTATCTCGGGATGTCACATTTGCAGAGTTGACTCATTTCTTTAGTATTCCTCCTAAGGGGGAGACATCTAATGAACCCTTTGCCATGTCTCCAACTGTTCCTCTTCCCATCCCTTGTGAGTTGATCATGGGGTGTCCACCTCTTCCACTAGACCCACCCCTGATCCTCCTCTTGCTTCTGCTCCTACTCTCCAAAGGTGTTACCAAAGGCGGAGATTCAGACATATGCAGGTTGTTTCCACTCCTTCAGAAGAGCATCTTGCTACTCCCACAGTTCCTGAGGAAATAGGTCAGCTCTCTATCGACCCACCTTCGACCGTCCCTGACCTTGACCTTTCTATTGCTCTTTGCAAGGGTAAGCGGAAGTGTACAACCCATTGCATCTCTAAACATTTACGTTACAACCTTCTCTCTCCTTCCTACTACTCCTTTCTTGCTTCTATTTCTTCACATGTGATACCTAGGTTTGTACCAGAAGCATTATCTCAACCTGAATGGAGGGATGCTATGATGACTGAACTTGAAGCATTATATAAGAACCATACTTGGGATATTGTGGACTTGCCGGAACGGAAGGAACCGATGGGGTTTAAATGGGTGTTTACCATTAAATATCACTCTGATGGCTCGGTTGAGAGGTATAAGGCTAGGTTGGTTGCCAAGGGTTACACCCAAATGTATGGCATTGACTATCTTGAGACCTTTGCTCTTGTAGCTAAGATGACTTCAGTCAGGGTCTTGCTTTCTCTAGCAGCTACCTTTGACTGGCCCCTACACCAGTTTGATGTTAAAAATGCTTTCTTGAATGGCGATCTACATGAAGAAGTCTATATGTCTCTACCTCCAGGGGTGTATGGGAAAGAAATGAAAGGCAAGGTGTGTAAACTACACAAATCCATTTATGGTCTCAAACAATCTATTCGGGCTTGGTTTGAGAGATTTCAGGCTGCTCTTGTCTCCTTTGGCTACATTCAAACACAATATGATCATACATTGTTCTTGAAGAGAAATAACACTCTAGTAACTTTCTTGATTGTTTATGTTGATGATATTGTGGTCACGGGTAATGACATTGAAGAGGCCAGGAAACTAAAAGGATTTCTCAATTCTGAATTTGAAATCAAAGACTTGGGAGACCTTCGATATTTCTTGGGCATTGAAGTTGCTCGGTCTAAGGACGGTATTTTCATATCTCAGCGCAAATATGTCCTTGATCTTCTTGCTCAAACTGGTAAACTTGGAGCTAAATCCATCTCCATTCCCATTGATCATAATCATAAACTTTCTGCCACAGATGATGAACCTTTGTCTGATAAGGGAGTGTTTCAGAGACTGCTTGGGAAGTTGTTGTATCTTTGCATGACTCGGCCATATATTTCCTATGCAGTAAGTGTTATTAGTCAGTTTATGCATTCGCCTAGAGATACTCATCTAGCTGCTGTGGAAAGGGTTCTGTGCTACTTGAAAGGTACTCCAGGAAAAGGTATTCTATTTGCTAAGCATGGTCACATGAAGCTGGAGGCCTTTACTGATGCATATTGGGCAGGTAGACCTGTTCATGGGCCGGGTGTCCTTACGGGCTGGCTCGGCCCCAGGACGGGCTTGAACAGGCTTTTTGGCCCGCTGGCTTAACCTAGGGCCAAAAAGCCCGGCTCGCATAAAATTCGAGCCGGGCTCGGGCTTTGCCAAAATAGCCTGGTCCGAGCCCGAGCCAGCCCGACCTATAGTTAAACCTAAGTAAAAACCCTATGTGATGTCCATTTGAATAAATTTTTTGATTTTAGAAGGTTGTTGATTCACTTGTAGGCCCATTGTTCATTTAAATAGGGGAAAAAACATTTGAATTAAAATAGATAATGTTCATTTGAATAGGGAAAAATTCGAATTTCTTTTATTAGGTCGGGCTTCGGGCTCGGGCTTGGGCTCGGGCCTAACATTTTTCTGTTAATAAAGAGTAAAAGCCCGGCCCAGCTCGACCCATGAATAGGTCTATGGGCAGGATGTATGGATGACAGAAGGTCCTGAAGTAGAATACAGGGCAATGGCTCATGGTGTGTCTGAACTACTATGACTACGATCCCTTCTAGAGGAATTGGGGGTGGACTACGAGAAACCAATGATGCTCTATTGTGACAACCAAGCTGCTATCGACATTGCACATAATCTTGTTCAACATGACAGAACTAAGCACATTGAGGTTGATAGGCATTTCATAAGGGAAAGAGTCTCTTCAGGAGAAGTTTGTTTGCCATTTATCACATCAGAAGAGCAACTGGCTGATATCTTGACCAAGGGAGTTCCCAAAGGGAAATTGACACACTATATAAGCAAGCTGGGCATGATTGACATCTATGCTCAGCTTGAGGGGGAGTGTAAAGAGACTGGGCTGAATGGGCCTTAACAGCTGCTTGTGTGATATCCTTTATTTTTATCTTTTGTTTTATGTTGATGGGCCTCACTTAATGGGCTTGTTATTTGTTCTTGTTTTATTTTCTTTATGTAATTGCCAAGCTGGCCGCCCACTTAAGGGCATACTTGTCATCATTAATTTTTGGAGATTAATAAACAAGGGTTAGAGGAGAAGGGTGATTAATTCGACTTCTTCTTCTCTTACCTCTTCTCTTCGACATACACAGCTCTTGCACTATTATTCAGATCTGATTTGCACTATTAATTACTGATTTTAAACCTGATATTAGAAGACTGATTCACATCTGTTCCTTTGGTGAGGACATCGTCTAATTGCAACTCAGATGAAACATAAAGTTGCCCACTTAAGGGCATACTTGTCATCATTAATTTTTGGAGATTAATAAACAACGGTTAGAGGAGAAGGGTGATTAATTCGACTTCTTCTCTTCGACATACACAGCTCTTGCACTATTATTCAGATCTGATTTGCACTATTAATTACTGATTTTAAACCTGATATTAGAAGACTGATTCACATCTGTTCTTTTGAGGTGACTCTTTCCCCGATAAAGTGCCTGTCCACCACAATATGCTTCATTTTATCACGCTGGATAGGATTATGAGCTATATTAATAGCAGCCTGGTTATCACAATATAACATCATAGGCTGCTCTGCTACAATGCCAAGTTCCTCTAGTAGAGACCTAAATCACAATAACTCTAAGACACCATGGGCCATAGACTTGTATTCCACCTCTGCACTAGATTTGGCTGCTACGTGCTGCTTTTTGCTTTTCCAAGAAACCATATTACCCCAACAAAGGTACAAAACCTGAAGTAGATCTTTTGTCATCCAAGCATCTTGCCTAATATGCATCTGTATAGGCTTTTAATTTCATATGCCTATGATTTGCAAACAATATACCTTGTTCAGGATGCTTCGTTAAATAAGCAAGAATCCTATCAATGGCTGCCCAGTATGATGTCCTGGGAGCATGTATTGGCTCACCACACTAACATCATAGCAAATGTTTGGACAAGTAACGCACAAGAATAACAATTGGCTCACTAATCTTTGATATCTTCCTACATCCTTGACCAGTTCAACATCAAATGCATTAATTCTATGGTTTTGATCAATTGGTGTATTTTTTGGTTTAGTTCCAAGCTTCCCTCTCTCCTGTAATCTAACACATATTTTTACTGTGAAATAAAGATCCCATGCTTAGACTTGGCAACTTCTATGCCCAGAAAGTACTTGAGCTCCCCGAGGTCCTTGATTTCAAACTCTTGTTGCAAAGACTTCTTCAGAATATATATTTCTTCTAAATCATTGTCAATGACCAAAATATCATCCACATATACTTTAAACACAGTCAAGAGAGACTCTCTCCTCTTCACAAAGAGAGTGTGATCAGACTGTGTTTGAGTGTATCCAAAATGAATCAGAGCTCCCCTAAACCTGTCAAACCAAAGCCCTGGGTGATTGCTTCAACCCATACAATGGTTTCTTCAGCTAAACTTTTCCTTCATCAATACCACTGTAGAAACCTTCTGGTAGGTCCATATAGATTTCCTCCTGCAAATCTAATTGAGGAGGGCATTTCTAACATCAAGCTGGAAAAGAGGCCAAGAATAATTTGTAGCTAGAGAGATAAGGACCCGAACTGTGTTCATCTTTGTCACAGGATCAAAAGTCTCAAAGTAATCCACTCCATAAGTTTGTGTATACCCCTTTGTAACCAATCTCGCCTCATATCTTTGTATACTACCATAAGCCTTATATTTCATCGTGAAGATCCATCTGCACTCTATAGTTTCCTTGTTAGTAGGCAAATTAACCATCTCCCAAGTTTGATTTTTAACCAAAGCTTCCATTTCCTCATGCATGGTTGCTTGCCACTTAGGTTCAGAGAGAGCTTCACTAACATTCTTGGGTATAGACACAAAATCAAGGTTCTGGACCCCAATAATAGAGAAGTTTGAAAAGAGATTAGCTGTGTGGAAGAAAAATTACATCTCTTTGGGTGGGAGGATCACTTTGATAAGAGATACCCAACCTACCTACTTACTACCTCTTTGTCTTTAGGATACCATCTAGGGAAGTGAAGAAACTAGAAAAATTGATGAGAGATTTCCTTTGGGAACCATGAGAAGGTAAAAAAGACCACTAATCAGTTGGGAGGTTGTGGGTAGAAGCAAAGAGGAAGGAGGATTAGGGCTCGAGAATGTGCTTAAAAAGAATTCAGCTTTGTTAGGGAAGTGGTTGTGGAGGTGGCCTATGGAGCGAGATAGGTTGTGGCATGAAGTGGTGAAGAGTATTCATGGATGCTCAGAGAGTGGATGGGATGCTTGTGCTTCAAGGAGGGCTAACCTAGCAACACCATGGAAAGCAATTCACAAAATTCTTCCTCTGTTCCTCAGTTGTATTAGGTATTATGCTTGTTCTGATAATTCTATTTGGTTTTGGGAGGACATTTGGGTTGGAGATCTTCTCCTAAAAGACCTTTTTCCATCCTTGTACTCTGTTTCTTTGTATTAAAAAGAGGTGATTTCAAAATTCCTTCTTTCAATTTTAAATTTGTCATCTTTGTCTTGGGATTTTAGTTTCTATAGAGGGTTAAGGGAGGATGAAGTTGATTGTTTGTCTGCTCTTCTTGGTCTCCTTGATAAGGTTTGGTTGGATCCTTTGAAGCCTGATAAGAGGATTTGGGCCATTCACCCTAGTGTTTCTTTTTCTTGTGGTTCCTTTTTTAATTTCTTGTGCCAAACCTCCTCTCAACAAACTTTCCATTCCAAAGAAGTCTGATGTAGGCCGGCTCCCCCCAAGGTTATGGCTTTGTGTTGGGAAGTGTGGCATGGTAAAGTAAGCACAATGGATAACCTACAAAAGAGAAGACCTTTCCTATGTATTTCTCCAAACTAGTGCACTCTTTGTAGATCTAATGGTGAGGACTATTTGAAAGAATGGTAGGATCCATCTAATGGATGCCATAAAGGTTGCGGAATGGGTGGGCGAATTTCAAAAATTTCCTACCTTCTCTCAACTGGGAATCATATTCCCTAAATTTAGAATACAATATTCAAGGATCCTACTTGAACCATAATCAAACCAGATCTGTACCAAAAGATAAATGGGAGGAATATACCTGATCCGGAGAAGCAGTATCTCCCAAAGTTGGTGTTCACGCCCAAAGAATGCTCCAAGATCCGTTCCTGCTGAAGATGACACAGCTGTGAATGGAACAGAACCAGCAGGGTGCGTCCTACACACTGGATCCTTCACAAGAATCCTCTGGAAGTATTAAACACTGAATCTTTTTCAGTCTTTTTTGCAAGACTGATGTCAAGAACAGATTTCTTGACTTTCTTTTCTGCAAAGATCTAATCTTGCAATGGCAGATGGCGGCGACAGGAGGAGATTTCCAAAACGAAAAAGGCTGAACTGCTTTTTCTGTTTTTTTTTTTTTGGAGAGTATGAATCAGATCTGATCTGAATTCGCAGGAGATATCCTATACCTCTTCAAGGTGGTTCGAAATCTCCTCCTTCTTGATTAAGAAACCTCCTTTTTAGGAGTTATCCCAATCCAAATCAGTATTTGGATAGGGGATAATCTTAATCCTTTTTGCAGATAGAGTTAGCTTACTCCTGATCTTATCAGGAGGTTACCAGATTCAAATCTAATTTGAATTTGGTCTCTAAGAGTGGATAAGGCTAAAGGCCCAATCCTTTTACTAACTTTAATCTCAAATTCGCCCCAAGGATGGGTGATCATATCAGCCCACCTCGAAATGGGCTTTTGGCCCATTAAGTGTTCAGTGTCTAATTACTTTCCAATCTGCTGCCCAGTTGGGCTTCTTTGTATGGCGTGAGACCCAAGCATTGATCTACACACCAGCCACATGGGTTCGGCCCAGCCTCTAAAACAAGGCCCAGCCGAATTCACTGAAAAACTCAATGAACCCCTTGAGTCCATCATATGGACCCTATGGGCCCAACACTTACATTAAGTGGTCCCTGGGCCAAGCCATCTTATAAAAACCCAGGGACTGTGGGCAGGTGCAAAATTATCCCATCAGGTATTATCCTCAATGGTCTTACACTTAACCTCTCAGCCCTTAATGATCAAGCACTGCCCGACAAGAGAGGACCTCTCCCTCGGCTGCAAGGAACAGTGCCGCACTCTCCTCTCACATGGATCCCAGGAATTAAAACCATTTGCAAACAATTCGAAACCGTACATATATATATAAATATATTAATTTTGCAAAACAAAATTCCAACGATTGAAATCAACTGCCGGCAGTTTGGTTTCCATCAGAGAGAGTGCATTCCCGATCATTACCCTTTGTCCGACAAAGTGGCTGATTCTGTCACTATGATCACCCACTCAGATGAATTCTCAAACTGCCCCAACATACCCAGGTTTTGATCCTCGCTAAGGATCTCACTGATTGGCATATCAAAGGCGGCCTGATCCAACACCTAGTGAAATGTCATAATCGAGTCTAGGGGTCAGGTGTAACTTTCCAGTTTTGCCCATCTATCTCCAAGGTCCAGGGCAATACTAGAAATCTGGTCCGGTTCAAGGATTCAAGTAATCCCATACTGCATGTGCCTCGGGTCTTACCCTGATGGCTGAGACAGGCCATCCCAACACTTGGTGGCACACCAGTATCAGCCTTGGCAGGATAAATCTCCCCAGACTTATCCAACGGCTGTGAACATTTAAAACTAACATGAGTCTCTATAAATGTCCAGTTTTAGGGTTTTACACAGAATTAAACCAAACAACATGAATCAAACATGCACTTTACCTCTTGCTGAGAGAAAGAATTGCCATCTCTTTGAAACAACAAGATCCCTAATGCATAACATGCATGTTCCCAAACATTTTTGGAGTGATGCAGTGCTTACCTCTTGTTTTCTGATTAATCGGATGCCCACGTTCATCCTTGATGGTCAGTCTCCGTTTCAGGTCTTGTTTCCCTCTTTGTCTCCGTTCCCTCTTACGCCGAGAGTTTTTGGGTGTGTGTGTTTTGTCCATAATCTGGGTCCTGGGAACGAGAAGTTTGATGCCCGTTCTCTCAAGTGCATCTTCCTTGGCTATTCTCGGATCCAAAAAGGGTATAGGTGTTACCATCCTAGTTCTTGACGGTCCTTTGTGTGTGCTGATGTCAGTTTCTTTGAGTCTACTCCGTTCTTTTTGGGGTCTGGTGATGCTTCTTCCTCCTCATCACCTCCTCCCCTTCCACTTCCCGTTGTCGATCCTCCTCCCTTTGTTCCAGTTGTGACCAAATCCTTGCCTCCGGTGCCACCACCTGTTGAACGCCCACCTATCCGTCATGTGTATACACATCGCCCACGTGCACCGGCTACTCCTCCTGCTACATCTCCGTCGACGGATCCAGCACCAGAACCCCACTTGGCATCTGAGATTGATCTAACCATTGTTTTGCGGAAAGGTAAACGTACTTGCACCCTTCATCCCATTTCTAATTATGTTTCTCTTACTCACCTTTCCGCTTCCCATCGCCAGTTTGTTACCTTGTTATCATCAGTTATTGTTCCTAAAGATGTCCAGGAAGCCCTTGCCTCTCCAAGGTGGTGCCGTGCCATGGAAGAAGAACTCTCTGCCCTTCATCATAATCATACTTGGGACCTCGTTGCTCTTCCTCCTGGGAAGCAAGCTGTTGGTTGTAAGTGGGTTTATACGGTTAAGTATCTACCTGATGGTAGTGTTGAACGCCTGAAAGCGCAATTAATTGCAAAAGGGTACTCCCAAACCTATGGCATTGACTACACAGAGACCTTCTCACCGGTTGCTAAGATAGGGTCAGTTCGTGTTGCAATCTCTCTTGCAGCCATGTATGAGTGGCCACTATATCAGCTTGATATCAAGAATGCCTTTTTGCATGGTGACTTACTCAAGGAGGTCTACATGGAGCAACCTCCAGGGTTTGTTGCTCAGGGGGAGGATGGTAAGGTGTGCAGACTAAGGAAGGCTATATATGGGCTTAAACAGTCTCCTCGAGCATGGTAGGTTAGTGAGATGGTAAAGAAGTTTGGCATGAAACAGTGCAAAGTTGACCATTTTGTATTTAGTCATGACTCTCCGGGAGGAAAAATACTGTTGGTGGTGTATATAGATGATATTGTTATTACTGGGAATGATAACATTGGTATTGATAGGATGAAGACTTATCTACAGGATCACTTTCAGACAAAGGATCTGGGTAAACAGAAATACTTCTTGGGATAGAGGTAGCGAGATCCAAGTATGGGATTAACCTGTGCTAGAGGAAGTATGTGCTTGATTTGCTGGAAGAAACATGCTTGTTGGGTGCCAACCAGCTGAAACACCCATGGACACAAATACCAAGCTAAGCAGTGATATGGGTGAAGTGTTTGAAGACCCTGGCAGATACCGACGACTTGTGGGCAAACTGAACTACCTAACCATTACCAGACCAGACATCTCATTTGCAGTTAGTGTGGTAAGCCAGTTCATGCAAAAACCTTTGACTCCTCATTGGAATGCAATTCTAAGAATTGTGAAGTATCTAAAAGGGGCCCCAGGTCGCGGTCTGATATACAAGAGTGGGGGAAAACTTGAAATAGAAGGGTATTCTGATGCTGATTGGGCCGGTTCTATGTCTGATAGGCGGTCTACTACAGGTTATTGCACGTTTCTGGGAGGTAACCTAATGACATGGAAAAGTAAGAAGCAGACGGTTGTGGCAAGAAGCAGTGCAGAGGCAGAATATAGGGCTATGGCGCATACCGCTTGTGAATTAGTGTGGCTAAGGAACCTTCTACAGGAAGTAGGGTACAACATTAACACTCCAATGAAGCTCTATTGTGATAATCAGGCTGCAGTTCATATCTCCTCTAATCTAGTGTTTCATGAAAGAACCAAGCACATTGAGGTTGACTGTCACTTTGTGAGGGAGAAGGTGCTGAATGGAGAGCTAGACACTACACATGTTAATACCGGAAATCAGTGGGCTGACTTATTTACAAAAGGCTTGATTCGGGGAAGAGTGGACTACATATGTAACAAGCTGGGAGAAGTAAGGGGTATTTCTGTCTTTATACCTTGATTGATGTTGCTGATCTGTAATGTTGTGTTGAAACATGTGCTCTTAACTTAATTAAGGGCACATAGGTCTTTTTAGTTATGTTTTAATAATAATATAAATACTTACTGGCAGACTGGGAGAAGTTAGGTTGACTCTTTCTTCTTCTTCTACATAGGTTGCTAGAATTCTGTCTTTTGCGCATTCAAATTAGGGTTTCTCTTGGGTTTCTTAGCTGTGAGTTGGAGACTGGGAAAAGGGCTGAAAAGGAGTGATCGCCCTCTTCCCTAGGAGGTTCCTACCTCCGATTGTGTCGTTGAGATGGTATCAGAGCCACTTTGACCAAGTGGTCTAGTGTTCGATTCTCGTCACCCCCATTATAATAAATTAAGTTTCAGCACAAGGTATGGGTGGGCCTGTGCTATCCACGCTTCAAGCCCAATGCGCTTTCGTGTGAGGGGGCATGTTAGAGAATAAAACCTATTGAAGGGCCTCACTTAACAACTTAAGCTTTTAGGTTGAATGGTTCTTTGAGAACAAGGAACAAACAGGGAAACATTGTTCTGGGTGCAACAGTAATTTGTGTTTTTTTAACAGTCATGCACTTTTTAATATAGTTTTTGTTTTTTCTATATGGAGAGGCAACACCTCGTGCCTCTCTAAGGGGTTTTCATGTAACGGATCTATGAATTAATGGAATATGATTCTTTACTTATAAAAAGAAAGTTGTGATGTAGTATGTAGTGGTTGAGGCAAAGAGCCAGGTGAAGGAGCAAGAACTGGAAGTGGAACTAGGATAGGAGCACAATGCTTTCTCTCGCCTCAAAAACACTCCCCCTGAGAAGAAACACGAAGAAAGAATGGAGTGGTCTCAAAAAAAGTAACATCCGTAGTGATAAACTGGTTCCCTGACAATGGGTCATGACAACAATACCCTTTTTGGTTCTGAGAATAACCAAGGAAAACACATTTTTTTGCTTTGGGATCAGTCTTTGTATGATGAGAACCATGGATATGGATATAAACAAAATTGGTACACCCAAACACCTGCAAAGGAATGTGAAAGCCCTCCCCCTTAGGCAAAAGAAGACTAAATGAGGTCTTAAGCTCAAGGACATGTGATGGCATTCGGTTGATCAAGAAAACAATAGTAGAAATAGCATCCCCCCAAAAATGAATAGGAACCGAAGCATAGATCATAAGACTTTGTGCCACCTCAACAATATGCCTATTTTTCCTCTTAGCTACACCATTTTGTTGTAGTGTGTAGGTACAACTACTTTGATGAATCACCTCATGCTTGGGTTCCACCCCCTAGTGGGTTTGTTAAGGCCTGTTTGTTGTAGTTGCTGACTCTTCTCTTCCAAGAGCAGTTATAAGGCCTGCTTGGGTCCCACTTCCTAGCGGGTTTATTAAGCTGAATTTTGATGGTAGTAGTGAGGGTAATCTGGGCCCTTCAGGTATTGGAGGCATTTTCCGGAACAAGGAGGGAAGAGTTATTGCTCTTTACTCGGGATCAATAGATGTGGGAGACTCCTTGAGGGCAGAAATCTTGGCTGTGATGGAAGGGATCCAAAAAGGTAAGGAGCTGAATATAACAAAATTGATCATAGAAGGGGATTCAAAGCTGGTAGTTAGCTGGCTGTAAAAAGATGAGACTAGTTGGTGGAAATTTGTCAATGAAAGGAGGAAGTTTAAGTTTTTAACTCAAGATATAGAGATCAAGTTGTAGTGGGTTAAAAGGAGTGCCAATGCCTTTGCCGATGTTTTGGCAAAGCAAGGGGTGGGAAGGGATTAACTCTTTCTGGACAGTTCTGTAATTGTTGTATGTTTTTTGTCATCTTGGAGAAGTGTTCACTTGTATCTTCTTCTTTAATTAATGAAAGTTTTTGGTTATTGATAAAAAAAAAAGAATCGCCACATACTCCAGCAAATAGGATGCTAGGTCCTTTTCAAAATATTCCCTAGCATTATATGATATGAAAACTTTAAGTTTCACTTCAAGCTGTTTGAGTACCATTTGATGAAAATGCCGAACCATGGAAGGTACCTCATCACGAGAATGCATCAAATAAATCCAGGAATAACGAGAATAATCATCCATAAACAAAAGAAAATAATGATAACTGCCCATGGAAGGAATAGAGTAGGGTCCCCACACATCAGTATGAACAATAGAAAAATGTGAACAACTTCATTTATTACTTAGAGAAAAAGAATGTCTACAATGTTTCGCAAGCTGACAATTTCACACTCTAGACTAGACAGCTTCACAGGCTTAAACAATTTTAGAAACAAAAGAACACAAAGAACCAAAAGGCACATGCCCAATAACTGATTATACCATAATAAAATTTGACCCAAACACTCTTGACTCAACATTACTACTGCTTGCATGATGACTCTGATGGCTAGGAGGCGCATCCAGAAGGTAGATTTCGTTTGCCTCATGACCACTCCCAATCATCCTTTGTGATCCTAGATCTTGAAAAATATAACGATCAAGAAAAAAGTTGCTGATCAATTTAAGGACTTAGTCAAGCTACTAATATATAAAATATTAGCATGCAACTTTATAAGACAGAATGACAGATGGTAATGTAATGGTATGAGACACCTTCACAGTGCTTTTTCCTGTTATGGGTGTATGAGAGCCATCAACAATAGTAAGTTTATCTTTACTAGAGCACAAATGGTAAGAAGAGAAATAGGTGGAATCACTAGTCGTGTTCAGAAGCTCCCAAGTCTATAATTTCGGGAGGTTTCCCCTTGAAGTGGAAACATGATTAGCAGTGGCATATGAACAACCTATATGTGCAAGAGAAGTAGAGTATCCTTCTCTAGAAGTTCCACCACCCTACTGGCCTCTTGATGGACTACTAGTATTGGCTGTATCCCTTTGACTAAGTTCACATATTTCTCTAGTTCAGTTCTAACTGTAGCTGCCACAATAGACTCCAAAGAAACCATAGAAAAAGGTCCCGAGGATTCATCTTTCACTGCCACATTTGCATTCCCCTTCTTGTTCTCAAGTTGGGTTGGAATAAGATGAGGATAAAACTTTCAACAAGTATCCTGGGTATTGAGTTTTGGGCTTATATAACATGTTTTTTCTTTAAATAGCATAGTTAGGGAGTTATTGGGCCTTAGGCCCATTAATTTATGTTTTAGGTTCTCACAAGTAGCTTACTTACTAAGGGCATACTTGTCTTTGTACTCTCTTTTATTCATGAGTACATAATCTAATGAAAGGGGTGGCCAGACCTAATTCTGAGCTTCTCCCGTTCTCTTCTATCTCTCTTCTCTCTCTTTCTCAGCTGAAACCTTTTCTCTTTCTTTTCTTCTTTCTTCTACAGTTTTTATATCAAAACAGGTTGTCCAAACTTTTCTACTCTGGGTATGCTTAGGCCTCTTGCAGTGGTCACAAAACAGGTTCTTCTTGTCCTCCTTTTTATTCTCACCACTCTTAGCAGATTTTGGCTTAGTAACATTAACCATGGCTGAATTCTCAACAGAAGACTGTTTAATCATCACAATCCTCCTGGTCTCCTCTGTAGACACAAGGGCATACGCTTGAGAGATAGTAACATTGTCACAAGATAGTATATGCTATCTAGCAATATCATACTTTGGATTGATTTATTAAAAAAATATCATAATCTGGATTGAGGCCAGTCAAGAAGTCAAAAACTCTATTATTTTCGACCAACTTCTGATAAGTCACTGCATCTTTTGTGCTCTCCCACTCAACTGTCTCTAAGTGATCTATCTCCTGCCACAGTGACTTTGGTGTAGAAAAATATATAGCCAGAGGTTTGTCTCCTTGCTTTGTACCAATCACTTGATTCCTATGCATGGGCCACATTTTGATTCTGTGAATATGTTTCTCTAGCTCCATCCCAAATCTCCTTAGCAGTATTTGCCCATAAAAAACTTTTACTAATATATGGTACATAGAGTTACATAGCTAAGTCATCACCATATAATTTTCTTGAGTCCATTTAGCATGAGAGGCATCCATTTTCTTAGGTTTCTTGGTATCCCCAGTAATGTATCCCAACTTCCCATGTGCACCAATGGTCATACGAGCAGATTAGGACCATTCTACATAATTTGTACCATCTAATGTCACAGTAGTGATTATTCAAGCACTCTGGGTGTCACCAATGCCTCCAGAGCCATCCCAGGATCACAATATGACTTCTGAGCAAACCAACTAGCACCCACGGTACTTCAAACAACCAAAAACATCAACAGACAGCAATACAAAACTCCTTAGACCCAAACAATATAGTCTAAGGTCAAAAACTAGTAACCCTGGGACCGTCTTGGGATCCCTGTGGAGGGGAGATTAGCTAGTTGATCTCTCCAGAAACTGTTCTAAACCAAATTGATCTCCTTTAGAAGTGCAAATACACTATCTGAAACACAAAAAACTGACCTGGGGCAAGAATGGAGGAAGTCGACAATTCCTGGGCTCTTCCGGGTCTGATAGAAATTGTAGAACAGAAAGTTGATCTCACTAGATGCAACAGAATATACTCCAGGATGAATCACCCTCAATAAAAAAGCATCACCAGGAACTGCCATACTCCAAGAATGAAAAAAAAAACCTAGCTGAGACCTTGTAGGGCACTTTCTTTGATACCAAGTGGCAATCAGAAACAAAAGAAAAATAAGAGAAAGAAAAGAAAAAGGGGTAGAAAGTTCTTGGAGAAGAAGAGAAAGAGGAAAGAAGAAGATGGGAGAAGAAAGGGGTGCCAAAAAGTGTTCTGGTTGCCCTGCTCACTTGTATTTATATTTAAAAAATACTGTGTACAAAGACCATAATGACCCCGCTAAGGCATCCATAACAGGAACCACCATAAATAAATAGAAATATTAATAAATCAAGGCAACTAACATAAACTGTGAACAGAAATTACAAAACTTTTTTAGGGTATTTTAGCTGTCAGAATTCATGCTTCCTAGGGGATGATTATTGCCTATAGCTATGCATTTTTGGGCCCCATTGATTCCCGTTGATCAACAATCCAATGTTTTCTTTTTGGTAACTGTCCCATTGGTAAATTGCTTTTCCCATGGATATCACTGAGGTGGGTAAGTAACTTTCCCACTTTGGGGGAAAATTGCCAAAACATTATGGGACAAAACTGCCCTTCTAATAATGAAAATTTAACGGTAAACATGGTCAAGTGTTTAACATACCTGGGAAACACTTTTGATCAAAAGCACATGGGTAAATACACTTACCCAGGTAAATGACTTGCCAAAAAAATGTAGGGGCCTTGGTGGTAAACCCACCCTTGTTAGTTTGAGCTAGCCATTAGTGAACCAAAAATGAGTTCTTTCTCCCTTCTCTTTTGAAGATTTAGTATATAGTAACAACAAAACATTAATATATCAAGTTATCCCATATGAAATTTGACTTTAAAAAAGATAGATTCTTAGCATTTTCCGCCCCTTTATCGTATATGCTTAACTCACATTAGTTCTTTTCATTAACATTTCATCATGGATATGTGGATTCAGTAAGGTAATTCTGCACAAATATGCCTAAACCCACAGATAGTATGTTCCATATCCCATATGTGTGGGTGTTGGTACTGACTACTGATCAGCTTGTGTTCCTATCTATGAACATAGATTTCATGATCTAACAACACTATGAAAAAGTGTATTACCTTGTCCTTAACAATTGTCATGCAATTCATCACTTATTGTTCTTATCTGTAGAGCCTTGCTGCTTGAATTTGGAACTTAAGCCTCATATATGTTTTATTTCAGATAAATGCTTCTTCAACTGATGATGGGTTAAATCTTTATGATTCTGGCCATCGCTTTGAACATCTTCAGCTTTTGCTGGTTCTTCTCCGTTCACTTCCATATGCATCTAGGTCATTTCAAATCCGGGCGATACAGGTATAGCGTTCATGCCCTTCCCATGCTCTAGTCCACAAGTTCTGTTCATAGCATGTTTTGTTAATCTGCAATCTTTTTCTTACTTGCATTGTTATGGTCATAAGGAACTTTTAGATGTGTGCAGCCCATTGTTTTTCCTGACGTGTTTTCATTTTGATCCTTGTCTAGCTTGAATTTCCATGTATACCACCATTCCTTGTTGTAATTTGGGTCACATGGTAATGTGTAGTTAATGCTAAAGAGATATATGATTATATTTAACAATTTGCAAAGATATTAGTCCTCTAAGATGGAAAATTCATTCACTTATTATGCGAGTTAATTGTATCAGTATCTGACATTCAGGAAATCTAAACAGGGTCATTTCTTAGAATGCTGAATTGGAACTATGGCATGCTTGATATTTTAAAGTTCTCTTAAACAATTATAGTAAGAAATAAAATGCGTTTAAAGTATATGCATCTGGGAAGCATATACTTATAAGGCTCTTTAGTAGTATGGCTGCATCTAGGAAGTAAGATCGGTACTTCACCTATGCTAACTGCTTGTCGTTGTTTTGTACTATGATTCACTTCAACGGTTCAATTTGAATCCATTATGGTTTGGGTATTGTTTCTTGTCAAGCCATGATCCCTAGCAACTGAGAAATTCAAGGAGTAGGGACAATCACCTTCAATTTTGTTTCACTGCCCAAATCCTAAATTCATCATTTGCCATGATTTTGTTTTCCGGTTCAAATGGTGTGATGAAGAACACAGAATACAAGGTCCATTGTTCAATTTGATCCTTAGGATAAATGTAACAACCAATAAGGCTGGATAGAAATTTGAAAATTTAGGACCAACAATGTAACAGCAAGCACCTATAAATAGATCAGTGAAAGGTAAGGCTAAAGAGACGATTAGAATGATAAAGGAGACAAAAGATGATTTTGGATTAAAGCTTATTAAAAAGGGACTGTTATAAGTACAAAAAGGGGCTTTCACCACTTTTCAAAAAATGTGCAAACTATGGTCTATAAAAAATGAATCAAGGTGGGTTAGATATGAAATAGCATGAAACAAGATGAAAGACTATGAAAGACAATGAGCAGGATGGGCCCATTCAACTTTGTTGACACCCTTAGTAAATATTGTTATCTAGCTGTCCAATAAAGTGCTTGTCAACCTCAGTATGTTTGGTACCGTTATTTTAAACAAGGTTATGGGTTATATTAATAGCTAATTGATTATCATAATAAAGCTTCATTGGCTTATCATGGTCAATCCCCAACCATTCTAACAAAGACTGAACGCATAACATCTTTCAAATTCCATATGCCATGGCTTGATACTCTGTTTAAGCACATGAGTTAGCAACAATGGTGAATGGACTGCTGCTTGCTTCTCCACGAGCCAAGATTATGCAACTAGAGTGTTGTAGCCAGATGTAGATCTTCTGTCTTCTATAAATCTTTTTCCAGTTTGCATCACCAAACCTTTCTATTTTTATGTGCCCATCATCTGAGAACAAAATACCCTTGCCTGGTTTTCCCTTCAAATATTCAAGCACTCACTTTGCTGCAGCTAGATGTGGTATCTGTCTAGGTAAGTGCATGTACCGGTTTATGATACTGCAAGAGAGATGTCTGGCTGGGTTATACACAAGTATAACAATAGGTCTGTCAATAGGTAACCTGATTTGTGATTATGATAAATAGGTATGTCAACAAGTTTCACACCTAGCTTACCTGGATCCTTTAACAAATCCAACACATACTTTCTCTAGGAGAAGAATATACCATGTGTAGATAATCTCTTGATACTTAGGAAATTCTTGAGTCCTCCTTGGTCTTTATTTTGAATTCATTTCTAATAAACCACTTTAATTGCTGAATCCTAGTCATATACTCATATTGTTCCTTGTTACAACTATATTATACGACCAATGTAGTGAGAGAACAACCCTTCCTCTTGATAAACAAGGTATGATTTGACTAGGTCTCTGTGAATCAACTTGTACTAAAACACCTCAGGATTTGTAAAACCAAACTCTAGGTGATTGCTTAAGTCCATATAAGGACTTTCTGAGCCTATAAACTTTGCCACTCTTTTCATCAAATAGAATTTAGGAGGAAAATCCATGCATACCTCATCAGACCCATGCGTACCTCATCATTGGGTATCACCAGCACTACCCAATGTAACTCCAATTAATATTGTCAAAATCTTTCAATTTATGATATGATTCATGATTTGAATCATTAATCCCAAGGGTTTCAATTCAAATCTTATTTTTGAATCCTTTTCTACAAAAAAACTTATGATTTTTGTTTTTTTTTTTTTTTTTTTTTGATAAAGGTAAGGTAAAATTTTATTCAAAGAAGCCTGAAATGGCAGGTTACAACCAAGGTCCCTGGGACAAGGAGCCAAATTCACTTAACATCCACAATACATCATAACTCAAGAAAAATCCTAGATCTCAACTGAGAACGGAGGAAAGAAGTTTGAATGCCCTTAGCCGCAGCCACCCAGGAAATGAGCTTGCCGAAAGCAAAGGCAATCCTATGATTTGATTCATAAATCTTACACTTTATATGATTTCTACAATTCACTACGTTTCAAATAAATTCAGTTAAGATTTAAGAATTAGTTCTCTACTTTGTCTTTTTTTTTTTGTTTGTATTTAGTTTTGCCAAGGGAAACTTTTTTTTAAACCCTTAATTAGAAAATGATTTATTTACATTATGTAAGACTAGATATTGAGTTTATTTTCCATCATATGTAGGCTAAAGGGCCATGGTCAGTGGATATTTCTTTTTGATGAATAGTCAGTGGATTTTTTTTAAAGTGTAATGAAGAAAAAATTTATTAAAAATAAAACAGGTACAATCTGTTCAGGTGTCAGGATGACACCCCACTACAACAATAATATTAGTACATCAGTCAAGACTGAAGTGATTCACATTACAAGCTTGAATCTCAAGAATTTCCCACAAATTCTCGGCAAAGTCTGAAGGACTGATTTGTTTGACTTTCAAATAAAATTTGATTATATCATCTTAGGATTCTATTGTTTTAGGTACATATATGGTAGATATGGATTAAAAATAGGGTAAAGTCACTATCCTATATATATTTAGCCTTTATATATATCTATATCTAATTTTTTGACAAGTTTGCGAAAAATAGAAATAATCTTATATTTACAATATGATTCACGATTCGATTCAATTCAATTTTCTGTACGATTTACAATACAGTTACGATTTTCAAAACATTGACCCTAACCTCAACACCTTACTTCCAGTCACTTCCAATAGGGTCCATTGAACCAGAGTAACTTCAAATAATATTATTTGGTTGTTAACAAGTCAACATATACTCAATCTTGGTTTACAATCAGTGTTCCAACAAATTTACAAAGGTAAAATCCATCGTGGTGCCAAAAATAGAGGGGGAGAAAGTTGAGCTACTTACTCTAGGAGCCTCTGAACTCTTCCAAAGAGCAACTTCCCTCTATTGGAATGTCGGAGGGAATAATCCAACTTCTTTGGGTCTTCAATAGAATAGTTTTCTGGTTCTATGATTTTTGTTCTATTATTTTGGGATAAATCTCTGAGATACTTCTCAGGCACCAAATGAAACTCAAAAAGTCTCCAAGGTGCTCATGAATGTATTGGTCAGTCTTCTTAATTCCTCATGCAACCTGCTGATCCTAGTATTGCATGGGTTTCACCCCAGGAAAAACATTGCTTGCTCTATTGGGTTAGTAGGGGAGAACTATATTGGGCTAATTTTTAAATGGGAACCTGACACACTATTGGGTTAAGTCGTAAAGTGGGAACCTGTTTGTGGAGTGGTAGGTATCCTACCACTCAGTGTCTCTTGTAAACCCATTTATACTTATTTAATAAAATTTTGAGTTACTTATAAAAAAAACGTAGGTTGCTATCATACCAACTTGCCTTGTTTAATCCAATAAAATAGTGAAAATAATTGGAAATATGTTGATTGAAGTGAGATTAATCAATATAATGAATGGGGAATGGTATAGGAAAGAAGAGAGAAAGATGAGAAGAGAAATCAGTTGTGGGAGAAAACTATCATGGGGGTTGTGTGCCCCAGTCTATTCACCATATTAGAGTGATTAGACAGATCCGTCCCTAAGTGGACAGAAACAATAAAGAATAGTAAAGAACAAATAGAAGACAGCCCATCAAGGACCAGTTGGCAAATCACGACTGTAATCCAATTCTTGATGCAGATTCAATGAGAAAAAATACCATAAAAGAAGAAAGAAAGAAGAGAGGAGAGAAGAGAAGAGAAGAAAGAAGAGAAAGATGAGAGAGAGTGTCGGCTTTAGTTTCCGCCCCACTCAGCTATTTATAATGACATCAAAATATAAGACATCAATTACATTAATACCCCTATTGCTTACACAAGCAAATAACTAACAAAACTAACACTGCTAAAAGCAGCCTAACAACAAATATAAAGTAGGAACTAACTAATAGCAGCAGTGGGGACCACAATAAATAAAATTGCAACAATATAACATCACTAATTATTGCTCTACATCTCTACACTCCCCCTCATGTTGGGAATAGATATTTATCATTCCCAACTTTCGTAAATCTGTTTCCAATTTGGTCCTTGTAATTGCCTTGGTGAAGAGATCAGCAAGCTGCACATTGGATGCAATATATGGAAGACACACTTCTTAAGAGGCAACTCTCTCTCTTGTAAAGTGTCGATCCACCTCAATATGTTTAGTTGTCATGCTGTGCCGGATTGTGAGCAATGTTAATAGCAGCCTAATTATCACAATATAGCATCAGGGGCTTCTCATAAGCAATTCCCAGTTCCTCAAACAAGGACCTCAACCATAACACTTTAGCCACACCATGTGCCATAGATCTGTGTTCTTCTTCAGCATTGGAACGTGTTACAACATTTTGTTTCTTACTCTTCTTCTTACTTAATTATCAAAAAAAAAAAACATTTTGTTTCTTACTTCTCCAAGAGATAAGGTTGCCTCTTACAAAGGCACAATACCCAGAACTAGACCTCCTGTCATCAACACACCCAGCCCAATCAGCATCTATGTAGACTTCTATCTTCATGTGACCATTATTTTTGAAGAGTATGCCTCTGATTGGACAACTCTTTAGGTAAGCAAGGACTCTCTCAATTGCAAGAAGGTGAGTGGTTTTGGGGGAATGCATGTATTGGCTAACTACACTGACTGCATAAGGAATGTATGGTCGGGTGAGGCAAAGATAAAGTAGTTTCCCAACCAGCCTCTGAAACATAACCTTGTCTTCAAGGGGCTCTCCACCTTCAGTTCTTATCTTGTGGTTTTGTTCAGTAGGTGTGTCAGCAGGTTTGACACCTAGCTTCCCAGTTTCCTCTAGAAGATCAAGAACATACTTCCTTTGGGAGACAAAAATCCCATGTTTGGACCGGGCTACTTAAATACCCAAGAAATAACGTAGTTCTCCCAAATCTTTGACTTCAAATTCTTGGTGAAGCAATTGTTTAAGAGAGTCAATCTCATGGGTATCACTCCCTGTCACCACAATATCATCCACTTAAACAACAAGTAGAGCCAAGGAGGAGTCTGATTTCTTAATGAAAAGAGTGTTATCTGATTGGGCTTGGACATAGCCAAATTTTTCAAGAGCTAGTCTAAATCTACCAAACCATGCTCTTAGTGATTGTTTCAATCCATATAAGGCTTTATTCAACTGACAGGCCTTTTTCCTTGCTTCTATACTGTAGAGTCCAGGAGGTAACTCCATGTACACCTCCTCTTGCAAATCACCATTGAGGAAGGCATTTTTAACATCCATTTGGAACAATGGCCATGAGAAATTTGCTGCAATAGACAATAAACCTTTAATAGTGTTCATCTTGGCTACCGATGTAAAAGTCCCAAGTGGTCTATGCCATAAGTCCGTGTAAACTCCTTTACAACTAATTTGGCCTTATACCTCTCAACAGAGCTATCAACATTATGTTTCACCATAAACACCCATCTACGCCCAATCGGTTTCTTCCCTTTTGGTTGATCAACTAATTCCCATGTATTGTTTTTGAGAAGGGCATCAATTTCTATTTTCATGGCATCCTTTCACTCAGGTATTGACAAGGTTTATTGCACTGTCCTAGGAATGGGAATAACAAAGATAGATGCCAAAAAGGACTTATAGGATGGAGACAAATGAGCACAAGCCAGAAACTGAGAAATACAATGTGCTGTAGATGAAGTACAACGGTGTTTCCCTTTGTGGACAACAATTGGAAGACCAAGATCATCAAAGGAGGAGAAGGCTCAGTAATGGGAGGCATCTCATTAGGCTCAGTGATGGGAGGTATCTCATTTGTAGTAGGATGTGAGGGAGTTGTGGTATTTGGATCTGGAGCCGCAGAGGAAACTGGAGTTGGCTTGGACTGTTGAGGATCGAAATCAACCTGTCTCCATTGCTTGTGAAACACCCTGAACTCCCTACACTTATGAAAACCCTCCTCATTACATTCCCCTTCAGTGTTTGGGACAGGTAAAGGAATTTCTGATGTAGGTGAACCCATCTCACTACTCTCCCCCTGAGAAGAAACTCTATGATAGTAGGGAACATCTTCAGAGAAAGTGACATCCATAGAAACAAACCATTTGCCAAAAGTAGGTTCATAGCAGCAATATCCCTTTTGATTTTGTGCATACCTAAGAAATATGCATTTGGAAGCTTTAGGGTCAAACTTAGAACAACGAGGCCCAAGAATTTGAACAAAACAAGTACATCTAAAGGTTTTAAGGGGAATAGTGAACAAGACCTTATCAGGATATAAGAGGCTGAATGGAATTTTCATATCTAGGACCCGTGAAGGAACTCGGTTGATGAGATACACAGTTGTATGGATATCATTCCTCCAGAAATGTATAGGGAAATTGGAGTTTAGCATAATGCTTCTAGCTACCTCCAATATATGCTTATTCTTCCTCTCAATAACTTCATTTTGCTGAGGTGTATGGGGACAAGTGCTCTGATGAATGACCCCATGGTCAAGGAAATATGAGGCCAAGGGTTTTGCAAAATACTCTTTAGCATTATCTGATTTGAAAACTTTGATTTTGACTCTGAATTGGGTCAGAACCATTTGATGGAAATTCTGAGTCAGAGTAGGGACCTCATCTCGAGAGTGCATAAGATAAACCCATGAAAAATGAGTATAGTCATTAATAAACAACAAAAACTATTGGTATCCCCCCATAGAAGTGATATGATACGGTCCCCAAACATCATTATGCACAATTTCAAAAGGAATAGTACTTTTTTTATTTTTTTATCAACAAAGAAATTTTATTAATAACAGAGGAATATTGGATTACAATAGTTATAGGTTGCAGTAATGCATTAACCCAATCAGCAAACACATACAAATAGTTACAACTCTGCCCAGTGCAAGGTAGATCTATTTGCCCCTATTTTGCTTGGGTATCTGCCAAAATAGTACTTTTTTTATCGCTCAAAGAATAGGTTGTTCTACAACACTTTGCAAGTTCACAACTTTAACATTTTAAACTAGACATTTGGACTGAGTCAAGCAAACCGGGAAACAAACTCTTTAAAGACCTAAAAGGCAGATGACCCAACCGATTATGCCAAAGCATAATCTGACTCACATACTGAGAAACAAGAGACCTTCCAACTTCTTTATCTTCCCCATGCAGACACCCTCCAATCAGGTAGATTCGATTCGTCTCACGGCCAATCCCAATCACCTTCATTGTCTCCAGATCCTGAAAAACACATCGATCAGGGAAAAAGGTTACTAAACAGTTTTGATTTTTCGTAATGCTACCAACTGACAACATATTAGTACTAAGTTTAGGAATATGCAAAGCTGAGGACAAGGAAATGGCATCCAATAGTCTAATGTTTCCCTTCCCAGAGATGGGAGCAAGGGATACATCAGCAATGGATACTCTATCTCTGCTGGAGATAAGCAATAAGTTGTAAATAGAGAAGATAAGCATGTCATGTGGTCAGATGCACCTGAATCTATGACCCAATAAGGTCCATTGTTACCTGGGCTTGAAACATGATATGCTGATGCCTGTGTACCTGAATGAGCAAATGCTGAAGTAGGAGTAGCAGATGTAAACGGTGGCTGAGATGAAGGGGCTGAAGTACCAACTTCTCCTGTAATCTGAAAATTGTTTTCTGCTATGTTTCCAGCCCCCAAAAGACCTTCCCCTGAGTCTTAAACTCAGCTCCTGCCATTTTTGTAATAAGTTTGTCAGGAAAAACCAGTTCTCAGCAAAGGGATCCCCCCCCCCCCCCCCGGGCACCCAAAAAAAATAAATAAATGAATAAAGAAAAAAAAGTTCTCACCCAGGAAAAAGGTTTGGAATGCTGAAACTGATTTAGGAATCACCCAAAAGGTGTTAACAGTCAGGTCTGATCGTAGGGTTAAGAAAAATCCTAGAGAAAACTTTGAGAGAACAGAAACAATTCTCAGCCACACCTTCTAAATAGGTCACAGTCAGGTCTGATCGTGGGGTTAAGAGAAAACCCTAGAGAAAACTCTGAGAAAATAGAGAAAACTTCAGCCGCTCCTAGATAGGTCTAATCTATCTGATTGGTGTCGATCTCAAGGAAAGATAGAAACTTACCAAGAAAAAACTGATCGCCACGTCCAATCTCAGTCTGAACCCTAATCTTGATCTTTCTTGTTCTTCTCTAATTCTTCCTGCTTACCAAACACTCTCCAAGCCTCTACAATCTCTTGGACAACTGCTAAACCCTTCTGGTAACCTCCAAGAATCAGCCGATGGACAGATCTTTCTAAGCTTCGAGCCCTAGGAAGTTCTCATGTGGTTGGCTGGATTAGACACACATGAGAAATCCTCTGATACCAAGTTGGCAAATCAGGAGTCGGGAATGTAATCAGTCCAATTCTTGATGCAAATTCAATGGGAAAAAATATCAGAAAATAAGAAGAAAGAAAGAAGAGAGGAGAGAAGAGAAGAGAGAAGAGAAAGATGAGATATAGAGTGTTGGTTTTAGTTGCCACCCCACTCAGCTATTTATAATAACATCAAAATATAAGACAGCAATTGCATTAATGCCCCTACTGCTTACATAAGCAAATCACTAACAAAACTAACATATCTAATGGCAGCCTAACAACAAATATAAAGTAGGAATTAACTAACGGCAGCAGTGGGGACCACAATAAATAAAACAACAGCAATATAACAGCACTAATTATTGCTCTACATCTCTACAGGACCCAGCCCACAGTATTAGCTAAATAACATATAACACTTCCTAACAATAAAGTGGGAGAGAACTTAAGTAATATAAACAGAACATAAACATGAGTAGAAAGATAATGCTATCCCTAATCTCATGCCTACTAACGGGTATAAATAAGTTAAGACATGGGACAATGCTACTGGTGTCAGTACCAACAACTTCTCTAGGAGTCAACAATTAAAGATGGAGTTATTACTTTTAAATCTTGGAGTCAGCACAAAATTGTAAAATTGTATAATTGTATGATACATTTTTTTAATAGGAAATAGTAACTTTCATTAAATTTGGATAATTGATGAAGGATACACAGGTCCAATCCCATATACTAGGGATTCTGATCCCCCCAAAAGGTTTACTATTACACTCCCCTGTTTGGCTAGAGAGTCAGCCAAACTATTTTCAGACCTTTAACCCATCTATTCATCACTCCAATCTCTCTTGGAATGCTTGTAATCTCCCTCAAGCTCAGCCTATGAGTCCAAATCCCCATAGTACCTGTTTGCAGCCATCCTATAGCAAATTTCGAGTACCCTTCCACTTTAATCTGTTGAAGACCCAACTGTTTTAACAATTTCAGCCCTTGGCGAAGAGCTACTTCAGCCCTTAGGGAGTCGCCCACTCCTTTTGGCACAGAATAGAATGCCACAATTCTTCCTTCCCCATCTCTTATTACACCACCTATGCCCAAAGGACTTGGGTTGCTGGAGGAGCTTCCATCATGTAGAGAGACTGGGCCGAATGGGCCCTAGTATCTATTCTTTTATTCTTGTAGTGTGTTATTTATTTGTTTGTTAATGGGGCTGTTATTTCTTTTTTGTAAGCTTACTTTAAGTTTCTGCTTAGCTGGCCGCCCACTTAAGGGCATACTTGTAATTAGCCTGATGAATGAAGTTTAACAAAAGGATTAGAGAGAGGAGAGAGGAGATTATCAAACTCTTCTTCTTCTTCCTCTTCTTTTCTCCATCTTCTTCCTTTGTACTGCTGTCCCCTACTTTTCTTCTTCTTTTCTCTCTAATTTTAACCAAGTTTATATCAGGTTTAGAGGACTGATTTACATCTCATCAAAGCTTATTCTAAATCTTCAGTTTACTAGTGGAACCCAACTTTCCCGAATGACAGACTTTGGGGATGAAGAATTCACCACTGCAAAGCAATTCTTCATTTCCTTGCAATATCGTCAAAGGATAAATCTTTGAACAAAAAGGTCTTAACTTATGTGCAACCTCAAACGTAATGCCTTCAATTAAATCCTCCCAAGATTTAGCACGTTCTTGGAAGATTATTGTTCCTTTCCTCCCAAAGCACACAAACTATTGCTGCTCTTGTAGCTCTCCACATTACTTTTCCCCTTCTCAATTTTTTTTTCAAGAAATTTGCATAGAAAGACCTGCAACACAAGAAGGGTGTGTCCACCTGTAACCAAAGAGAGAAGAAAACCATTTCCAAATATGAGAAGCAAATGAACAGGAGATTAACAGGTGGGTCACAGTCTCATCACTGTCAAGACAAAGGCAACAAACATTAGGAGGGAGACACCAATTTGCCTCCTCTTGTGCAACAGATCACAAGTGTTGATTGTAGAGAACACTAATGTGGACCCCACTGTTCGTATGTCAGCAATAAGTTATGATTAGGATTAGTTCTTTATGATAAGATTAGGACTAGTCTTTTATAAGATTAGGATTAGTCTTTTTTCAGTTTTATCTTTTCTTATCTTATTTTGCCATGTAAGCAATTCAGTCCTTTTACAAGTATGATACTATGTTTATAAATTTAAGAGGGGGGCGGCTGTTTAAACACATCAACCCAATTCTCTTTTATCAAAATCTCTCTCTCTCTCTCTCTCTCTCTTCTCCATCTTCTTTTTTATTTTTTTCTTCTTCTTTTAAGTGTCTGTTCAATCTTGAGCGACTACTTGGTATCAGAGCATTCGATCTAGGGTTTCTCATGTGGAATTAATTCAGCCGACCACATTAGAATTATTTAGGGCTGAGTTTTTTCATTTGACTGATTCTTGGAGATTACAAGAAGTCTTCAGCAACTGTCCAAGGATTGGAAAGTGCTCCTTGTAATTAGGAAGAATCAGAGAAGAATTAAGTGATCAAGGTTAGGTCTTTGGTCAGGTGCCAATCAGATTTTTTGGTTCTCTCATCAAGATTGAAGTTGGCGATCAAGAGGATTTTTCTCCAAGATCAGTTCTGTTTCAGAAGTTTCTCGGGTTGATCAGAATCAAGATCAGTTTTGAGCAAACTGAAGTTGGCGATCCGAATTTCAGCAAGAATTTTTTGAATCAAGATCAAGTTTTTTTTTTCTCAGAAATTCCTAGGTAAGGTCTTATTCGTTCTTGAGGGCAGCAACAAGGATAGCTTAATTTGTGAGGTACGACTATATAGATTTTTTTTTTCTTTTTCTCTTCTAGGGTTTTAAGAGAAAACCCTAAAATCCAGGGCTGTTACTATCTGGATAAGAGATTAGACTTGTTTTTAAGTTTGGCCGCTATCAGATTTCTGTTCTCTGATCTTTGTTTTTGGAGTTTTGTACCCGGTCCAACTGCTATTAGATCTCAGATTTAGTAGGCTGATTGATACAGTGATACAGTGAATTGGAAATTTTTTTCTCTCTGAATCTGATTTTTGCTTCTAGACCTACTGTCGCTAGTTTTTTCAGACACAGTAGGCTGATTGTTACAGTAAATAGAAGGTGTTTTTTGCTTAACCCCTAACCAAGAATGGAGTTCAAGCACCAAGGGGAGGGCGTGTTTGGGATTGGTTCAGGTGGCATGACTGAAAACACCTTCCAGATTACAACTGTAAAGTTTGATGGCTTAAACTACTTAGAGTGGGCCCAATCAGCCATGATGGCCATTGGGGGAAGAGGAAAACTGAACTATTTGTTGGGAGATGTGAAGGAACCAAATAAGGAGGATCCCACTTATGCTAAGTGGATTCAGGAAAATTATTTAGTGATGACATGGCTGTGCAATTCCATGCAGCCACACATCAGCCGAAATTACTTATGGGCAAAAACAACTAAAGAAATATGGGATGTTGTGAAAGAAACCTACTCTCAACCCCTTAATGTTGCTAGGGCTTATGAGCTGAAATGTGAGGTTAAAAATCTCAAGCAAGGTGAGAAACAAGTTTTTGTTTATTTTTCAATCTTGAAATCCCTGTGACATGAAATTGACCACCTTGAATCAATTGAATGGGAAAATCAGAAGGATGCACAGATTTACAGAAAGCAGATTGAAACTAATAGTGTTTGAGTTCCTGGCTGGTCTAAATTCGGAATATGATATTGTGAGGCAGCAACTGTTGACAAGAGACAGTGTAACTCTGTCCCAGGCCTATTCCTTAGTGCACAATGAAGAGACTAGGAGAAAAGTTATGCTACAACAACAGCTTTTTGAATAAGCTTTGGCAGCAGCTAAGCCCAAATTTGGTAGTGATAAGGAAAGAGACATGAAGAAGGAAACTAAGAAGGACCTAGTATGTGAGCATTGCAAGAAACCTAAACATACTAAAGAGACATGTTGAAAGTTACATCCACATCTAGTTCCAACAAAATCAGAAACAAAAAGGGGAATGCAAATATGGTTGTTAACACTGATAGTACAACATCATCTAGCACAAGAGGTAATCCTCTAGATACTTTTGCTGCTGCCCGAGATGCTCTAGTTTAGTTGGAAAATGAAGTTGGTAATTCAGCTCCACCTCCTCAGACACCATCTGCACCCCCTACCTCAGCTTTTGCTCATTCATGTAATTGGGCCTTAGCTCACCATGCCTCAGTTATAGGTAATACAGAACATTCATGGATAATAGATTCTGGAGCATCTGACCATCTGATTGGCTTGCCGTCACTATTTATTACCTATCACTTATCTTCAAGTAGAGACAAAGTGTCCATTGCTGATGGCTCTGTCGTTCCTATTTCTGGCAAGGGAGACATCAAGTTGTCTAATGCTATTTCCTTATCTTCGGTTTTGCATGTTCCTAAGCTTAGTACTAACTTGCTTTCAGTTAGTAGCATTACGAAAAACCAGAATTGTTCAGTAACCTTTTTTCCGGATCAATGTGTTTTTCAAGATTTGGAGACAAGGAAGGTGATTGAGACTGGCCAGTGAGGCAAATGGAGTCTATCTGCTTGGAAGGAGTCCTCATTGGGAAGATAGTGAGACTAAGAGGTCTTGTGTTTCTCAGTTTGTTGATCAGGCTATGCTTTCGCATAATAGGATGGGTCATTTATCTTTTCGGGCTTTGAAGAGTTTGTTTCCTAGTTTATTTGAATCTATCCAGATGTCTAGTCTGAAATGTGAGAGTTGTGAACTTGCAAAACACTGCAGGACAACCTATTCATTAAGTAATAATAGAAGTAATATTCCCTTTGAAACTGTGCATACTGATGTTTGGGGACCTTACCATACCACTGCCATGGGGGGGTACAGATATTTCCTACCGTTTGTTGATGATTATACTCGTTTTTCATGGATTTATCTCATGCGTTCGCGAGATGAGGTTCCAACATTAACCCAAATACTTCATCAAATGATTTTAACCCAATTTAGGGTCAAAATCAAAATTTTTAGATCTGATAATGCGAAAGAATATTTTGCAAACCTATTAGCTTCCTATTTGCTTGAACATGGGATTATCCATCAGAGTACCTGTCCTCATACACCACAGCAAAATGGGGTTGTTGAGAGAAAAAATAGACACATACTGGAGGTAGCCAGAAGCATTATGTTTACCTCCAATGTGCCTATACATTTCTCGGGGGATGCTATTCTTACAACAGTGTATCTCATCAATATGATTCCTTCACGAGTTCTTGACATGAAATCTCCATTTACCCTCTTATATCCTGATAAAGAGTTATTTATCATTCCCCTTAAAAACCTTTGGTTGTACATGCTTTGTTCAGATTCTTGGCCCTCATTGTTCCAAGTTTGATCATAAGTTCTCAAAATGTATTTTCCTTGGTTATGCACAAACTCAAAAGGGATATTGCTGCTATGAACCTACTTATGGGAAAAGATTTGTCTCAATGGATGTCACTTTCTTTGAAGATGTACCCTATTATCCAAGGGTTTCTCCTCAGGGGGAGAGTAGTAAGGATCGGGTTAACTCATTAGAAGTTTCTTTACCTATCCCATTAAGTGGAGGGGTGTAATGGGGAGGGCTGTCAGAGATGCAGGGATGTGAGAGTCTATCACAGACGATGGAGACAGGTTGATTTCGGACATCAACAGTGCAGGCCAGTCCCAGTCTCCTCTGCAGATCCAAATCCCGGTACCATAGTAGCCCAGGTTCCTTCTGCAGAGCCAGATCTAGGTACCATAGATACTACAGATGAAAGACATCCCCCCATGGAGCCTTCACCTTCATTAGATGATCTTGATCTTCCCATAGAAGTTCGTAAGGGCAAGCGTTGTTGCACCACATCTACAACTCACAACATTTCTCAGTTCTTGTCCTACGATCATTTGTCTCCCTCCTATAAGTCTTTTCTCGCATCCATTGCCGATGTTCCCATTCCCAGAACAATACAGGAAGCATTGGAAGTATCATAATGGAAAGATGCAATAAAAGCAGAAATGGATGCCCTCATCAGAAACAATACTTGGGAGATAGTTGATCAGCCTAAAGGTAAGAAACCGGTTGGATGTAAATGGGTATTCACTGTGAAACATAATGTTGATGGTTCTATTGAAAGGCATAAGGCCCGGTTAGTTGCAAAAGGATTTACTCAGACATATGGTATTGACTACTTGGAAACTTTTGCACCAGTAGCAAAGATGACCACTATCAGAGTCTTATTATCTCTTGTAGCCAGTTACTCTTGGCTGTTGTATCAGATGGATGTTAAAAATGCCTTCCTCAACGGAGACTTGCAAGAAGAGGTTTACTTGTAGTTGCCTCATGGATTTTATGGTACAGACACAGGAAAGAACGTTTGTTGGTTGAATAAAGCCTTGTATGGACTAAAATAGTCCCCCAGAGCTTGGTTTGCTAGATTTAGACAAGTCCTTGAAAGGTTTGGATATGTACATGCCCAGTCAGACCACACCTTGTTTATTAAGAGAGTGGATTCTTCCTTAACCTTGCTTGCTGTATATGTGGATGATATTTGTAGTAACAGGAAATGATAATACTGAGATTGAATCCCTTAAGCAACTCCTTCATCAAGAGTTTGAGGTAAAAGATCTGGGAGAACTACGATACTTATTGGGCATTGAGGTAGCCAGATCCAAGCATTGGATTTTTGTTTCTCAAAGAAAGTATGTTCTTGGCCTGTTGGAAGAAATAGGGTAGTTGGGTGTTAAGCTTGCTGACACACCCATTGAAGATAAAGCTATGTTCCAACGGTTAGTTGGAAAGCTTCTCTATCTTTGTCTCACTCAACCCAACATCAGTTATCCAGTCAGTGTGGTTAGTCAGTATATTCACTCTCCTAGGACTACTCACCTCCTTGTAGTTGAGAGGATACTAGCATATTTGAAGAGGTGCCTAGGCAGAGGCATTTTATTAAAGAATAATGATCACATGAAGATAGAAGTTTTCACAGATGCTGATTGGGTTGGTTTGTTGATGATCGAAGATCTACCTCTGAATATTGTGCTTTTGTAGGAGGTAACCTTGTCTCTTGGATGAGTATGGAACAAAATGTTGTTTCTCGTTCCAATGCTGAAGCTGAATATAAGTCCATGGCAATTGGTGTAGCTGAGATCATTATTTGAGGAGTTAAGTATTGTTTATGAGAAACCTTTGATGTTGTACTGTGATAATCAAGCTGCCATCAATATAGCCCATAATTCAGTACAACACGACAAGACTAAGCGTATTGAAGTGGATCGACATTTTATCAGAGAAAGGGTTACATCTCAAGAAGTATGTCTTCCATACATCACCTCCAACGTGCAACTGGCAAACCTTCTCACCAAGGCGGTTTCAAGGAAGAAGTTAGAAGCAGATCTATGCAAGTTGGGAATGACAACATCTATTCCCAACATGAGGGGGAGTGTAGAGAACACTAATGTGGACCCCACTAAGGTGGTCTCCAATGTTCGTATGTCAGCAATAAGTTATGATTAGGATTAGTTCTTTATGATAAGATTAGGACTAGTCTTTTATAAGGTTAGGATTAGTCTTTTTTCAGCTTTATTTTATCTTATCTTATCTTGCTATGTAAGCAATTCAGTCCTTTTACAAGTATGATACTATGTATACAAATTTAAGAGGGGGGCAGCTGTTTAAACACATCAACCCAACTCTCTTTTATTAAAATTTCTCTCTCTCTCTCTCTTTTCTCCCTCTTCTTTTTTATTTTTTTTCTTCTCCTTTTAAGTGTCTGTTCAATCTTGAGCGACTACTTTGATCTTATTGAGAACCGCTTCCCAGCAGAAAGCCCCAACTCTAGGTGGTACTAGGCTACAAAAAACCTTTTTAGCTGGAAAGGACACTGCCTGACTAGAAGAAAGGAGGGCATTAAAGACAGAGGCACACAAATTTATGGTACTATTTGGCTTCCATTTATCATCTCAAAGGACTTTTTTTTTTTTTGATAAATAAATTTTCTGATACAAATTTTTCTTGGAGTGGCGCAAGCTGCATACTCTCCTTAGCAAGAACAAAAAAAAAACCTACAATTGTGCCCAGTATAAATGATCCCTTGCTGCCCCTCTTGGCTAAATAATCTGCCATAGCATTAGCTGTTCTCCCAACCAATTTTGTTCTTACAGCCAAGTCCCTTGTTAGCCATTTAAACCTCTTAATTTCGTATTTATAACACCACACTACAGATTTTGGATTCTGTAGCCAGCCCACTGGCCACTACCACCTTGGAGTCACCCTCGATTAACAATTGTGCCACTCCTAGCTGATTTGCAAACTGTACACCTTGAATTGCAGCCAACAGCTCCGCTGTAGTGGAACTCCCAACTCCTAAAGGACCTGAGAACAGCAACACCATGCTTCTGTCCTCATTCCTGAAAACCCCTCCCAACCCAGAAGGACCTGGGTAGAGCACAGAAGGTTTTCTTGGAGATTGGACCACGTGAACCTGGCTTGCAATAGTGGGATTTCTTTCAACTCAGTCTTCTATAAAATCATTAAACTTCCTCATACTTGTTGTAATTGACTGTACAGTGTTACTAGTTTCCTCAGAGAACCTTATGACATTAAAATCCCCTTCCACACACCATGGGCCATCCCATAATCCTTGAATTGCATACAATTCCTCCTACTACTCATTTCTTTCTCTGTAACTATTAGGGCCATACACATTAGTTAACACCCAGAAGAACCCATCCTTCACATTCTTAAATTTGATAGAGACCGAGTACCTTCCTATCAGTTCCTCTACTGGTTCCACACTTTCATCCTTTCAAATTGTAACAATTCCCCCTGAAGCTCCCCATGATGATGCTGATGTCCAGTTTACTCCCCTAGATTTCCAAGTTCCAACAACTCCTGATCATTCTTCTATCCATTTCAGACAATTTTGTCTCTTGTAACATTACAATGTCAGGATTTTCTCTCTTAAGTAGATCCTTAATCACCCTCCTCTTCCTTACACTCCCCAATCCTCTCACATTCCAACTTATAATTTTCATAGAAGTATGTTATGTAGAAACCCTCCTCAAATCACTCACCTTATCTAGATTTCTTCCTCCTTTCTCCCCTTCCGCTAATATCAGATTTTAGTCTCTCCACTTCAGTCGTTTCCTTATTTTTCTTCTTTTTTTCCTTCTGTTTCTCATTTTTTCGATCATACCTTTTGATTTCTGCCTTCCCAAGCCCCAAGGTCCTTTCAGCCCTCTTGCCATCTTCCTCTTTAGCCTCACCCTCCTCCCTACCTAACCTTTCCCTCTGGAAGTTCTCTTCCACATAACCTTCCTTCTGCCCAAGTTCCTCAAATCCTGACCAAATCAAGCTCCAAATTCTTTCTGCTTCCTCTCCCAATCCTTTACATAGCTCTAAGCCTCCCTTATCCTTTCCTGTATTGCCACTAGACTTTTTTCCTTCCTCTATTCCTTCACTTCCCTCTTTTGGGTGGTATGCTGGAGTGTCTGTAACAGAATTAACACACTGATTAGTATCAGAAAACAAAAGGACACCCATACCTTGAGGTACTGTAGCCAGGTAAGGATAGATAGGATTTTGAGATTGAGAGTCAACAACGGAGTCCATGACCTTTCTCCTATCAGGATTTTGCTGCGAAATGGGTATGGACAAGGCAACACCTTCTTCTAATCTAACTACGTGAGAAGCCTGCCTTTGTATCTTTCTTTCTGGCCTTTCTTCACCTATTCTAAAGGAATCCTGTTCCCCTGTACTAATCGCCTGACGAAACTGAGAGGTAGGATCAACCCCCTCGGTGAAGGAGGGTGTAGTCTGCTCAGCATCATAACATGTTGCTTCAGACCTATGTTCCTCCCTTTTCTCACCATCAACGACTTTTCCATCATCTTCTAGAAATAAAATTTCTGTGTTGAAGCTTTCTTTGTCCATCATATTCACCTTTTGTTGTGGGCCAAAACTTCTGTGTTGAAGCTTTCTTTGTCCATCATCTTCGTCTTGATTCTCAAGTTCACTGTGCTTTTCTGATCTAGGGTTTCTCCTATCAGACGAGAGTCGGTTCAGTTTTTTAGCTGGAACCCATTGTAGGGAACTGTTTGATTGTATACCACCACTTGAGATGAAAAACCGAGAGGAGCTTGTTGAAGAAGAAGATAGACAAACCTTATTGTCTATCGAAGTCTCCCTCCCATCTGTCATGTGCCCATTACTACATTGAGGTGATCTCTAGAGAGCTGAATTCAGTTGATGTTGAGTTAGCCAGGCTGTGTGAAAAGGGGTGGGAAGGGGAAATTTGTTTTGGGCTTTGTTGTAATTGATTTCTGTCTAAGGGGGAGTTAAGAGTGTTATATCTCTCCCTATGTACCTTGTTGTATTTTGTTTTATTTCTTAATCAATTTACCAGTTATTGATAAAAAAAAGTTGTAGCTCTATGCCTTGTATAATTGTTTTTTTGGCTTTGAGGAAGGCATCTGTGGTTTTGTATACATCCTTTCATGTACTCTTCTTTTTGGTTAATGAAATTGTAATTACTTTCTTCAGAAAATAATCCGCTTAAACAGTTCAATTTATATTGGGTTGTTTGTGAAGGCAGACAATATATCTGAAATATTCATTTAATTTCTTCTCAATGAGTTATTATTGTTAATTTTAGGAGTTCATGACATAATAAAATGAAGGATTGGAAAATTAAGGAGCAGGGAAAGGCTAGCATATGTATTCTTGACTTTCTACATGATCATATATTAGATGAAGTTGTATTTACACAAGTTGGGAAGGGAAGATCTGGGTTTGGGTATTGTTTATTGGAAAAGTATGAACTTTTTGGGATATCGTTTTGATTGAATGCTATTTTTCCTTGTTCAATGATGATGGCTCTGCTTAGAAAAGCCTCAAAGTTCCAAAAGTGGAGGTTATGCCGGTCAATTTATTAAGTGCTAGACAGCTCCTTCCCAAGTGAAATAATGTGGAGGGGGATTGCTCCTTCCAAAGTGAATTTTTTTTCTTGGTTACTGCTAGGGCTGTCAATGGGTTGGGTCCAGGTAGAACCAATCCCAAACTGATTATTAATCGGGACAAAATCATAGACCCAGAACTGTCCCGGTTAATAGTCAGATCTGGACCCGATAGGCCCGATTATTCTGAAAACTATAGTTGTTTATTTAAATAATAACTTAAAATTTTATAATATTACCTTAATAAAAATGATAGAAAAATGCTAAATTAATTTATATGTTAATAAATTAAACATTTTTAACTAATATTTTCTTATTTATTTTCTATCAAATTTACCATTTTGTACGTAAAATATGATAAAAATTATAAGAAATTAAAAAAAATATATACTTAAAATAATTGGTTCCGGGTCTGAATTGGTTCAGGACAGGCAAGAACCAGAACCAACCCAATTATTAATAGGGACAAAATCATGGAACCAAAACCGTTATAACCGCTTTGGCCTGTTCGGATCCATTGGGTAGACCCGATGGATTGACAGCCCTAGTTGCTGCTGAAGAAAAATACCTCTCTAAGGATATGCTAACTAGTAGAGGCAAGAGCCTTCCAGACTGTTTATGCGTTTTATGTAACAAGGAGGTGGAAACTTCCAATCATTTGTTTATGCTTTGTGAGTTCTTTCTTGGTATTTGGTATCACTTCTGCAAGGTAATCTCCTAATTCCTATCAGAGTTGCATGCGTAGTTCACTCAAATCTATTCTTAAAAGTTTGGAAAGTTGGGAAATGTGCAAGAAAGGGAAGATACTTTGGTCAGCTTTACCTCTGGCTGTTCTGTGGGTTATTTGGGCTGAAAGAAATGGAAGGATTTTTGAGCAGAAATTCTTTCAAGAAGAGCAGCTGCTTAATATGATAGTGGAGACTCTTAGGGGATGGCTATGCGTCAATCCCCTATTTGGACAGGATGTTTATTCTTCTTCTTTGTTGGCTGTTATCTGTTTTTAGGGAAGGGGGTGAAAGGAAGATGTTCATATGTACAGAATTTTGTTATACAGTGAGCAGTCACACTTGTATTCTTTTTTTTTTTTTTTTTTTGCTTAATACAATCTTATCTTACCTTTTCAAAAAAAAAAAAAAAAGTGCTAGACATCTGTGAGTGATGGGCACTTGAAAATTTAAAGTGTTTTTGGGCACTAGACATCTATGGTTCTTTTCCATGTACATTGTTCCATTTTTTTGGTTGCCACTTTCCAAAAAGCGTTATAATATTTCTAAAAACTCTAGTTTCTGAACTATTCTTTTCTTTATGATTTCAGGATCTTCTGTTTTTGGCTTGCAGTCACCCAGAAAATAGAATAAGTCTTACTAAAATGGAGGAATGGCCTGAGTGGCTTTTGGAGGTTCTTATTTCTAATTATGAGGTACAGTATTTTTTTTCCTGATGGATAAAAGAAATTTTATTGATTATGAAGAATTGATATTTACAAAAAGTGCCAAGCACCCCATATCAAGGTCAGCATTGCTGCCTTGATCTCAATACCAATTCTTCGTCTAGCTATCTAGATTTGCATTGAGCATCCCATTTATACCCCTAAAGAGCTTTTGTTTGTTCACTTTCTTCTTCTCTAAGTTGTCTGCCATTCAAGGTTTAAAATGTCGATGGAAATGTCGCTTACCAAAATATAGGACATATGTCAGAAATGTTGAGGGGAAATATTGTAAAAATTAGAGACATTGTGGTAATATTATGAAATATGTGGAAATATGCAATGATATTTTGTAAAATGATAAAAGAAGCATCAATACATATTTCTAGACTATTATCTTATTCCCAACCAAGACATAAAGCTAAGAAACTAAGATCACTAACAAATTAGTAAATAACGATTTACTGATTTATTATGCCTTTTGATGTTTTTACAAGGTTATCTGATATTTTATTTTCTTATTTTTAATTCTGATTTATTATAAATTCTAATATATTTATTTCACACTAGTAAATAGAAATACATTTATTCTGATTTTTAAATATTAAAGTTATAATACATTATGTTTTATTATAAATTTAATAAACTGATTCTCCTTTTTGTAGTATTAAGATTTTGATAAATTCTGATTTCTTATAAAACTTAATGAATTTATTATGATTTTAATACTAAATTTATAATAAATTATGATTTAGTTATAAAATTTAATAAATTTATTCTGATTTTTTATATTAAATGTAGAATATGATTTATTATAAAATTTAATAAACATTTTCTGATTTTAATAAATATTTTAAAAAATACTAACTAGTTAATATTTTATTACTTGAAAAATATTTTATGCTTTATATTATAAAGTAACTAATTTATTCTTTTGTTTTTATATTTTCTTAATTCTTTTTTATAAATATTTTATTTGAAATATTAAATAGAAATTATTAATGGAATAATTTATATTAATATACTGTATTATATTAATATAATATATTATATTATTATATTATTAATGTACATTAGGCGACATCCTGTCGACATAATAGGAAAAACTGTCTTTTTTTTGGTTATTTGGACCGATTTGGTCAACATTTCCGAAATATAGGAAATGTCAACCGAAATAATGTAATTTTTATATTACCATCCATTTTCATGTCAGTGAGCCTTGACATCGACATGTGTCAGGCGACATTAGCAACATTTCGCGACATTTGAAACTATGCTGCCATTGTATTAGCACTTCTAGGTACCCACCCACTGAATTCTTAAGATGATACTCTTTCGCAAGTCCCAAGGCTCATATCTCCCTCATACTCTTTCTGTTCTTTTTTCTTTTTAATTACAGATGGGTTCAAGCAAATTATCAACTGGGGTGAACATTGGAGACATAGAAGATCTTGTACACAATTTCCTAATTATCATGTTAGAGCATTCAATGCGACAGAAGGATGGCTGGAAGGTTGGTGAGCCTTTTTAAATCTATATCAGTTTTGTGTTATCTTTCTTTCTCATTTTGTTACTCTAGATGATGTACATGCCCTTTAAGGTCCTTTGGATTTTCATGTGTTTGTTCGGATTGTTTGTAATAGCCAACTCCAAGTAGTTGGAATAAGGTTTTGTTGAACTGAGTTGCTTGAATGCTGCTATAATCATTGTTTGTATTTGCTCTCTTTCACAAAGCTTAAGACATGGGGCTGCAGTTCTGCATGTTGATTGCTCATCACTGTTAATAGTTATAATGGAACAATTGTTATGATAGTGGACGCTTTATAACTTCTTACCCTTTTATCTTTAGAATGTTATCTGTTGAATCTTTGTGCTGCAAAATGGTTGGGTTTACTTGACTTGATTGGCAAGCCTAGTCTAAGGAAAACCTTTGTATTGCTGCCAAGTCCAAAAGTGATGTGTTTTTCCCAAAAAATAGGCCCTTATCAGCAGCCTATGATCACACAGGTTCTCTAAATGCCTTCTGTTTTCTTTTCCCTTTTATAAATTATTCCATTATTTGGTTGCTTTATGTACAACTTAGAGTTACTTGACCTGAAGAAAAACCTAGTTTTCTCTATAAATTGCCTAGTACTCTATCAAACTGATATTTGTTTTTTCCTGATCAAGAGTGTTTACTGTATATGCTATTTTCTGGCATTCTATTTAAGGCTAAGTCTGAGCCAAGAAAATGTATGCTTTATTTTACTCATATTCTGACTTGGCTGCAATATAGGAAATTATTAAATATGAAATTCTCCTCCATGTTTATAAATCTCATTTATATTATTTGGACACCTTTTTTTTTCACAGGATATTGAAGCTACAATTCATTGTGCAGAGTGGCTATCTATGGTTGGTGGTTCTAGCACAGGAGACCTACGTACCAGGTATGTAGCATTGTTAAGCATTATAATTTATGTTAACTTTCACCGTAGATTTAAATGATCATATGATTTTTTTTTTTCACAAAAGTTCACTATCTTCATCATATCCATCAATGCCAGTGATGGGAATGAAGACTATAAATATGTGGAGGAGAAAAGCCAAAGAAAATCTGGTTTCTGTTGTGATACAAGACTTAGAATAATGATCAATGTTTAATGAGTCACAATCCAATCACAGAAGTTAAAAAAAATCCACTCACAGTAGTATCCGTTTTTATAGTAAAAAACGGTTCAAATGCCTTGATATTTTGGCTTGTTGTGCTTGATTTGCATACAGGATATGAATCGGTAATAGGTATAATTTATTTTGGGTTTATCTTTATTTTGGCTCTTTGTCTTTTCTGTGTCTATGTAGCATTACAAAACCTACTAATTTCTGTTTTGCAGGTGGAGGAAGCTGTGCTCTTTATTTTTTTTTTCTTTTTCATTTTGTTCTAACAATTTTTCTTCTACTACCTTTGTTGTTTAAAATTTTTAGGTTCATTCAACTTTCTTGTATCTAAGAGTTCCACTTTTTTGGAATCCTGTAATAGGTGTCATTTACTATGATTCAAGATGGTGGTTTGAGAATATTTATCTTGCTTATTCAAGATTAGGGAAGTATCCAGTAGCAAATTACATTAAATGGGAGAGCCCTGCAAAAGACAGGAGAGAATGGTTAATGGGCTAGAAATGTTACCCTGATATACAAAGGTTCACCACGCCCCCCCCCCATTTTGTTAAAATTGAAAAGTAGATGCTCCCTATGATTTCTGAAGTTGTCAAATGCAAAACCACAAAATACATTTAAAACGACCACATTGAATCATCGATCAAGACTTCCAAGACTCTCAGATGTAGGTGTGCTTAGGAATGATTTAGGTCAGGTGAAGGCTCTCTTTTCAGGCCCAATTGGCATTGGAGACTTTTTGAGGGCTGAAATATTGGCACCTGTGGAAGGGGTAATCAAAACAAAGGAGCTAGATGTGTGTAAGTCAATTAGAGAAGGAGATTCTCAATTGGTGGTTAGGTGGTTTCAAAACAAAGGGAATGACCTTTTGATGTACAAAAATGAGTTAAAGATGATTAAATGGATATCTAGGGTTGTGAATATTAGATTTGTGTCTGAAGGACGGCTAACCACATGACTAATGCTTTGGCAAAACAAGGGGTTGGGGGAAATCAAATGTTTTGGGCTAAGTTGTAGTTTTCTTTGGATTTGGAGATAAGCTGTTTTATTTCCAATTGCACTTGTATTTTCTTTCTCTTCTTTGACCAATGAAATTTGCAGTTATCGATAAAAAATAAAATCCTACTTTTCCTCCTCCAAACACACCAGCACAAAACAAAAGGAAGTAGGTTCCATGGACTAGTGCCTCTTCTGAAATAACTACCCAATGAAATGACACCAAAACTCTGGAAGTCACCTTACAGTGAAGCAGTGGTGCATGGACATGGATACAGGAGTTAGAATCCAATGCATGTGCATGAGTCTGACATGACAAGACTGGAAAACATGGACTTGCAGACATGTCTATATAAAAGGATAGAATTCATATTTTTGAATTCTAACAATATATACATACAAAAAGGGGTCTAAATTGCCTTTATTACTAAGTTTGTCTTTGGAAAGAGTGCAGATACTGATCTGAAGCGAATTTGCACTCTGATTCAGTTTTTCAGGCATTTGATAAGAATATGTTTTTGTACTGAAAATGAAAATAAACTTTTTATATGACACATTTGCATTCAGAATGGGAGCGAATGGAAGCTATCTTTTGCACTCATGGTTGGTTAATGTAAAAAAGGTAGATTCCAGTCTTGGAATTTGTGCTTGTACACACCAAAATAAAACACAAGACAAAATTTATCAATGCAAAACCAAACCAAGATTGCATTTTTGTAACCCAGGCATGTTTGCATTTTGCATTGGTACATTGACCAAATGCAGCCTCAGTAACATTTTATAGGAAAGCTGTTAACCATATTGTACATTAACTCTTCATTTATGTTATTTACGGTAGGAAAAGAAAAGGAAATGTTCTATATAACTGTTCCTCAACAATCCGTATGGTGTCAGAATCTGCTGTGTCCAACAGGGACATGTCCATTTAGGAGAGTCCATGCAGCACTGCAATGCAGTAAATGTGGAACCATTTCAATTTCTGGCTGGCATAAGCAGCATAGGTTTTCCATCTCATGACCTTTTGATATCAAGTGATTAATGGTAAGAATTCTGTCAGACATTGTTGTTCATAAGAAAAATGTTACTTTGGAAGAGACACAGACATTTTAATTGAGTTTCTATGGAAAAGAACCATGATGATAATCAAGCAGGGAGTTGTAAAAACAGCCCCCCAAGAAGATTCCATTTACTTCAAGTTTCCATATTCTTGCATCCTTCTCTCCTATATGGATTTGTGAGCAATTGGGTCTTTCAAGCAAATATTATGAGTTGAGATGTGAAAAGGCTTAGGGAGACCTCTCTAGCAGTCAGCGGATTTAGAAGGAAGAGGAAGCATTGAGAGGTTTTGGTTTTACGGGGTCCTGGTTTTTTCTGTAATTGGGGTTGGGTGTCATGTTGAATCTTTCTGTCTTGATGTTTACCTGCTTAGGGTCAGTTTGTTTTGTTTTGGGTGTTGTTTACATTTTTTCATTGGGAGGAGAGTTAGGACTCTTGTTGTTTTTCTGGGTTGATTGGTGGGATCTGGAGATTTTTTTTTTTGATAAATTTTATTTTATTACCAAAATAAATCATTGATGTTCCTCCCCAACCTTGCCATCTGTGCATGCCGGCCAGCAATTACTTCATAGCATTCTTTACCTTTGAATTGTTTTTTTTTTTTTTTTTTTTTTTCTATTGCAATATGAAACTGGTTCGGAAAAAAATAGACAAACTAGGATATATGACCCGTCTCCAGGTTTATATGCAACATATTTGAGGAACTCCTTCCATAAATAATTCCTTTACATGCATTACACCCATGAGATATGGGACCTAGGCAAGGGTCCTACCCAAAGGAAGAACAGCCATATTTGCTACCAATGATCTTCCTCGACAATGTTTCTTTTTCACATAGAATCACTCCATTTGTCAAGTAAGGTCCTATTCATTGACCAAAAAGATTGAAGCCCCATCCCTCTTAAATCTGTCTTTGCACACCTGTGACCACGCCATTAAATGATGTTTCTTCTCATCATTGGGTCCATTCCATGGAAAATCTTGCTATATCTTCTCTAAGACATTTGCCACTTTCCATTGCTTTTCTCACATTGTTGCCATTTTACCACGTCCACATCCCTGCAACATCCATGATTTCTCCTCATTCATTGTTTGTTGTAGGTGATGCGGTGCCAACCTCATCTGGGTTAATGATCTGCTTCTCACCATGCACCCTTATTTGTAGTGTAGGTGATGTGATGCCAATCTCACAATATCTGGATCATGATCTGCATCTCATCATGTTCCCTTATTTTATTAAGATCTTCTCCTTTGTCTTTTTTTGATAAGTATTGAGATCTTCTACTTCCTATCTCCTCCACCATTTCCCCTTGGATGTCCATTTTGCCTATTCCACCTTTGACATTTTCCATATCCATGTAAATTAATCTTCTCCATAGCTTCCATGGGGTTCTTACCACTATTAGAAGGATTTCAGGCCAAAGTCTTACAATGTACATGATGTTGTTCATGACGATATTTTCCATTGCCCGAATTTTGATTCCACTTCACTAGAGATGAGTTGCTAGCTGCTGTATGGATAGTCTAATTATAGAAGAGATTCTAAGGTGGTGGGGTCTGGATCCTGATTCTGTCATTTGGTGCTATAGGGACCTTCTAAATGAGGAATATGACAACTAGAATACAATGGGTGGTCAGGTCAGCAAATGCAATGGCAGATCTCCTAGCCAAACAAGGGGCTTATAGGGAACATCTTTATTGGGATGCATTGTATTTTTCTGGGTTTTGAGAATTGTAATATCTCGTAAGGGAGAGGTCACACCTCACACCTCTCTTGGGATGCTTGTAACAGTTTTAATCCTATGATAAATAAAATTTTACTCATTTATCAAAAAAATATTTGATTCCAATTCACAAGGATTCTAATCCATTCTTCTTAAAGTTTTGCATCTTTAAATTGCTGATTTTGATAATCTCATTAAGTTTTCGGAACATGTTTGGGTTGGGGATTCTCCTTTGAAAGACCAATTTCCGGCCCTTTTGCTATCTCCACCTTCAAAAATGAACTAGTTGTCACTTTAACTCAACTTCTGGGTTTGGATGGAACTTGGGTTTGAGAAGAGCTCTCAGGGACACAGAATTGGATAGTACCTTAACTTTCATGTCCATTCTTGATGAGGTTTTCTTGGAGCCTACAAAAACAAATAGCAGGATTTGGACTTTGTCTCCTTCAGGCTCCTTTACTTGTGCCTCCTTTAAGGCCTTAATACATCTGGTAGTTCCTATTGGCTTGTCATTCCCTGCCAAAGAAGTGTGGTGTCAACCTATACCTCCGAAGGTTGGGAGTTTCTATTGGGAAGCTTTCCTGGAAAGAGTCAACACAGGTGATTTGATTCAAATAAAAAGACCCAATAGTTGTTTATCTCTTCACTGGTGTGTTCTTTGCAAAGCTGCTGGTGAGTTTGGTTACCACTTACTAATATCCTGTGATTTGGCAAAATATATTTGGGAATGGTTTGCTTCTTTGTTTGGGTGCAGGTGGATTTCCCCAACGAATGTGCAAAGTTTGTTTAATTCCTCTTCTTTCAACTGCCCAACAAAAAGGTCAAGGATCATGTGGAGATGTGTGAGAGCTGTTGTTTGCTGGACTATATGGGAAGAAAGAAACTCAAGGATTTTTTCAGAAAAGGAGAGAAGGTTGGAAACTATGCTAGAAGTTATTCATATAAGGGTAATGCATTGGTTGAAAACAATGGACTTGTTCACAGATTATTCAGCGGATGATATGTTAAGCAAACGAAAGGAAATTGCAAGTCCAGCCTCAGTTAAGAAGACCTCGAATTCCACCTGGAACCCTCCACCTCTTGGTTTTATTGGACCAAAATTTGTCATTTTGATGGCAGTAGCATGGGGAATCCAGGGCCTTTGGGTATTGGGGGGGGGTGCTAAGAGATGGGAAAGAGAATATAATAGCTATGTTCTCTGGCCCAATTGGAGTGGGAGACTCTTTGAGGGCTGAGGTGTTAGCAGCTTTGGAAGGGGGGTACAAAGGGCTAAAGACCTGAATGTCAAGAAACTGATTATAGAAGGAGATTCTGAGATTGTAGTGAACTGTCTAAAAGAAGACACCTCTAAGCTTTGGAGCTACAACAATGAAAAGAGAAAATTCAAATGGCTGATCAAGAACATGGAAGTTCAGTGAACTTGGATAAAGAGAAATGCAATCTCCTTTGCTGATGGATTAGCTAGGCAAGGGGTGAATAGGGATTCTGGTTTCTGGGCTCAGTTGTAATTGTTCTTTTCCTTTTGGATGCCTGCCCACTTTCTTGGGGAGTTAAGATGCTTTAGCTCCTCTACTTTGTAAGCTTATTCCTATTTATTGAAATCTGTTGTTATTGATAAAAAAAAAAAAAACTCCCAGTACATCTCTAATTGTCTATGGAATTTGGGTTCTAAAGGTGCAATGGGCATCAAGGTACCTATTAAAGTGTCTTAATTTTCTCTTATTTGATTTATGTAGTTCTTTGCTATGGTTTTTTGAGCCTTAAATGTGCAATTATAGTTCTAATGCTTGAAGGTTTATTAACTAATTCCATGCTTCTAGAATGCTTTCTTAATTTGTTAAATTTTCCAAATATCTTAGCGAAATATCTCCAAAATTTCTCCATCTCTACATGGTGAAATGTCCACCAATGTCAAAATTGCGAACCATGCTTGTTCATATCCATGCAATGCTTCTCAGTGCTCCCAACACAACTTACATAATACTTCCCTTCCAAGGACCATCTTGCCACACCTACTACCTCACAATACAATGCCTGTCTTTATTCCTTCTTAGGCAGATCCTCCTTTCTCAGCCATTTAGATGTCTTGACTCCCTTGTGATTGGCACCTGCCATTTCTCAATGTCAGTCTGGTCAGCTTAGTGTTGTTTTTGTTGTTGTTGTTTTCCATGTTGGTTCGTAAGTAGTTTTTATGTGGTAAGATTTATTGGGGTTCTCTTTTTCAAGTTTTCAGAGTATTTTCCATTGTTATTGTTAAGAAAACTATCATTCTTTGCTCATCATTTTCCTTGTCTGGTATATTGTCTTTATGTTTGAAGGCGTGAAGAATCATTGCCTATATTCAAAAGAAGGCTCTTGGGTGGATTGCTTGATTTTGCTGCCAGAGAGCTGCAGGTGCAGGTAGTCTCTGTTCTCACTGTTCCACTGATAAAAAAGCAATTTAGTAAAAGTAGATTTTTCTTTTTAGTTAAGACTTTGTAATGTACGTGTCTTTTTATTAGTTTTGATGTATGACGAACTTTGTTTAGTATGTTTCTATTTGTAGCAGTTTATGATTAAAGATTCATTATTTATTTATTTTTTAATCAACAACTGTAACTTTAATTAAGAGTAAGCCAATAGCAACTGCACAATTGGAATTGGAGAGTAAATATCTTATCTCCACTATTCACAGATTTACAACTGAGCCCAAAAAATTTGTTCCCTTTCCCACTCCTTGTTTTTCTAAGGAATCAGGCATGCTGTTAGCCGTTCTTTGCACCCATTGAACTTTCGCATCCATATCCCTTGCAAGTCATTTTAACTTCTTTAATTCATTTTTGTACACCCATAGAGCATTCTCTTCATTCTTCAGCCACTTGATCACCAGTTGTGGAGTCTCCTTCTATTCCTTTTTTAATTTCTTTTAATGTTAATTACTCTTTTTAACTTTTGCAACTACTTAATTTTTGAAATTTTTTCCTCACCACCGGCTTCTCTTAACACTTGTGTGAATTCTTATTTCTCCTTCTAATGTCATTGTGTGCTTGTTGTAAGTTGTAATATCATATTAGATATAGAAAGTTGTACATGACACATGAGCCATGTGTTCAGGTTTCATAGTTGTGCAGCTTTTGGCTTCTTTAAAGGACTCAAAGGGATGTGATCACATACAAATGTTAGGGAGAAGTAAACAATTTTATCAATTTAATACATCCCTTCCTTTTAATTATGATGTTGGTTTGAGTTGCCGGCTCAAGCTTTAGAAGGACGCAGTATAGATTAATCTGTAGTATGGGTTGCTGGGTTGTGGCATGTGAATACAATAAGTTCTTTCTTGATGACCCTTGTCACTTACATCCCGTGTTTTATTAGTTTATGAGGAGGAATTTGCTATGTATGATTCAAAAAATTCACACAATTTAATGTCTATGAGCAACTTTACATGATAAGTGAAAATATCTACAATGATGTCTACATCCAGTTTTTCTTTTGCTGCAGACTCAAGTTATTGCAGCTGCAGCTGCTGGTGTTGCAGCTGAGGGTTTGTCACCTAAAGATGCCAAGGCAGAAGCAGAGAATGCTACTCAGCTTTCCGTTGCTTTAGCAGAGAATGCGATAGTGATTTTAATGTTAGTTGAAGATCATTTGCGGTTACAAAGCCAATTATTTATTGTTTCACACTTGGTGGATGGACCTGGCTCCTCCACATCATCTTCTTCACCTATTATTAGCCATTCAAATTCATTATCTAGAACTCCTGGTGAATCTTCAGAAGCTCTTAGTACTCAGAGATCATTATCAAGTGATTCTGCAGGCCTTTCTCTTGATGTATGTACAAGTTTTTAAGGAATTAGCTTACTATTTGTGGAATTTGACCGTTTAGATACATTGTTATTTAGTTAGTTTTATGCTTCGATTGTTTGCTCTACTGTAATGTGGCATGTGTTCTTTCTGTCTCTCATTATCACCACATCCTGAGTACATTATGTATATCTGCTTCAGGTTCATGTGAACAATATTCATTGGGCATTGTTTCATTTTGGTTGAAATTTTGGTATGTTGGTTCATAGTAGGATGTTACTTATTGAATGCATAAAGCATGATTCTGACCAAAGGCATCAGACAATCTCAGTTCAGTTTTGCTTAGTGAGTGCACATTAATTTTGATTCATGTGGGGGAGGGGTGTATCATGGATGCCAGATTATCCTGATGTCTGATAAAACACTAGGTTGAACAATTTTAGCTATACACCCAGTGTACTTTGTTCCACTTAATGGAAAATCGAGCAGTTCCCACCTCTGGATGAAATCCACCAATTATCTCATGGCCCTATTTGTACACCTGCACGCCTTCTTATCTTCTTGACTTAGGATTGAATTGAAATCCCCACCAATAGCCCAAGGGTCATCCCATTTTCTTCTTACTGTATTCAATTCCTCCTGAAAATCGCATTTTACAGAGGAGTCAACAGGCTGGTAAACCCCTGAAACCACAGTTGTCAAATTGTACTGCAACCAGAGGAGCTTAACCGAGACTGAGAACAAACCTACCTCCTTTTTCTTGATAAATGAACAAACCTACTCCTTATCCACTGGCTTAAACAAGCTGCTGTTCCAAATTAGTGCAATTCCCCCTGCTGTATTATCTTCTGGCACTACCAACCAATCACAAGGCTCAGGACCCCACACACTTCAAACCACCCCATACTTCAAATTCTGGAGCTTAGGTTCCTGCCGAATTACAATATCTGCCTTCTTTTCCTCAAGAAACGTCCTGCAACTACTCTTCTACCAGATCCAAGGCCACGAATGTTCCACAAAATTATTTTGAGAGTCTCCATCTGGAATTACTTTCTTGAAGCTTTTCTGCTCTGCTTGCACTCCCCGCATTTTCATTTAAGCCCCTAGGAAGCCTAAGTAACTCTTTGGATTTCCTTCTGTTCTTTTTCCGTCTTTACCAACCATCTATTTTCAATCGCCATCAGGAGAGTTTTCGTTTCCTCCTCCATTCCTTTAAAGGACACCCCGAAAAAATCTCCAAAGCTAAGACACTTCGATCACATCCATTTTTTTCTTTTTGTTTTTAAATTCTCTTCATTTTTTGATAGATGACACTGGCATCAGGAAAGTATGTACAAAGTCAGCTCCTCACCGGGGGGGGGGGGTGTAAAACTTACCTCATCCAATAAGAAAGAAAAAAAAGTTGAGTCCAGAACAACTGCCCCCTATTTACCCCTTGCTTGGCCAAAGTGTCAGACAAACCATTTGCTGACCTGGGTACCCATTGGGATCTGCTCTCCATATTCCTTGTTCCCCCTTTAATTTGCTTTAGCACATCTTTGTAGCTCAATACTGCTGTTTTCTCATCTCTTTGCCACCCTATCACCACTTTAGTGTCACCTTCAACAATTACTCTTTCCAAATTCAACTCTTTTGCTTTTTGTAGCCCACAAAAAACAGACATTAGTTCAACCTTTGTAGAGTCTCCCACACCTTCAGGGCCTGAAACAAAGCTAGTATGCTCTTCATTATTTTCTCAAAAAACCTGCATTAGGTTATAGCTATTCCTATCTCAAGTAGCACTGCCTTTATCTGAGCAAATGGATATTTTTTCAGTGAAATTTCTTCATCATGATATATCTTGTTTACTTGATTTTCATCATTATTTAGTTTGATATTGACACTGTTTTTATTTGCCTTACCATGGTTTTGCTTACAATCAGGTTCTTGCTTCCATGGCTGATGCAAATGGACAAATTTCTGCAGCAACGATGGAACGTCTTGCTGCAGCAGCAGCAGCAGAACCTTATGAATCTGTTAGGTATGCCTTTGTGTCATATGGGAGCTGTGCTGTAGATTTGTCTGAAGGTTGGAAGTATAGGAGCCAGTTGTGGTATGGGCTTGGTCTTTGCTCAAAAACCACCATCTTTGGTGGTGGTGGCAGTGGATGGGAATGTTGGAAATCTGCCTTGGAAAAGGATGTAAATGGAAATTGGGTTGAACTTCCTTTGATTAAGAAGTCAATTACCATGCTCCAAGCATTATTATTGGATGAATCTGGACTTGGTGGTGGTCTTGGAATTGGAGGAGGATCTGGTACTGGAATGGGAGGAATGACAGCGCTTTACCAGTTATTGGACAGTGATCAGCCATTCTTATGCATGCTTCGAATGGTACTTGTCTCAATGAGGGAGGAAGACAATGGAGAAGATGGTATGTTTATGAATACAAGAATTAAGGATGGCATATCAGAAGGATTACGTTGGCAAGCAAGCCATACAATGCCATTAGATAGCAATACTCGTTTGTCTACAAGGAAGCCACGGTCAGCACTATTGTGGAGGTAATCATTTGAAGCTTACTAGAGATATATTGAGTGGGTTTCATCCTTTCATTTAAACTTACCTTCAATCTAAGGAGCACACCTTTGACCCTAGGTTATAGGGCCTAATACATTAAATTCTTCAAATCATTACTTTGTTTTGATCAATAACTCTGCATGATTATTTATATTAAATCATGAAAAGGAGTGAGCTTCATGTCCTTGAGAAGGATCATGAGGAACAGATGCAAAATTAACAACTGAAAGCTGGCCATAGAAGCAGAAAAGTAGGGACTGAAGCATTTATCATCAGTCATAATTCTTGCAATGTAGAACCTGGGCCTGGGACTCCCAAGCTAACACCAATATTAGAATAACCTCTCTTGCTAAGAAATCCTCCTGATCATTTGTGGATCTAGGTAACAGTAAAAAGAGCATTTCAATTCAGATGCTAAAATCTTTGACTCTCTTACAAGATGTCTTGGTGTCCAAGTGACTTGTGTTAAGGAATAAAACCAGGATAATACAACCTGGCAGTCACTTCGACCATCAAGTTGGAGTAGTTGGATAACTTGTCCATTTGGAGTCCTTGAAGAAGGGCAAGCAATTCAGTAAATAAACTACACATGGACAAGTCCTGACTGTCTTAGACCATTACTTATAGTAACTATTCTGGTCATATCATGTAACTAGGAAGTTACCTGAAATTACAGAGTAATCTCTTTGTGTATGATATGTTTACTGAAGTTCCCTTGCAGGACGGTTGTGTTGATAAAATACCTCATATATATGTGTGTGTATATATATGCATTCTTTATATGGTATTAATAGGACCATAGTAGTTACTTTGGTCAATGGCCTAGAGGATTTGAGCTCCCTATCGTCTAACTTTTAGTGTCCAGAGAACTGTCTTAGAGGGGGGTGGGGGTTCATCCCTGAATTATGATTAAAGTGAACTTGGTGCAGAATAACAACTCATCAATGCTGAAACACAATTCTGATGATTTTCACTTCTTGGAAACCCTTTCTAGTTAATTGCCCATTCTATTTTCTCCCTCTCTCTCTCTTTCTCTGTGCTACTTTGATTGTACAAGGTACAGTAACCTTAAAAGCATTGTAAAGCAACCACAACTATGTTACTGTACTATTGGAGCACTTGTGATGGTTATATGCTTGAACAGACCTTATTTCTTTAAGGCTGCCATGTTTATATGTGTTTCATAACAGTTTAAATTGACAATAAATTTGTGGTGACTCATCATCATCCTTGCTAATGTACTCTTTTCTTTTATTAATAATATTTTCTTTTTTATTTATTACAAATAAAGTTATAACCTAAGTAGGCAGGTTGAGGGGATGGCAGTTTGCTGTGCCATGCTAAACTTAGCATAGGGAAAGGGCGTGCAGCTGGTGGCCCACACTTGGCCACTAGGCCTGAAATGCAGGGGCTCTTTCTGGTTCTGCATCAATTGGACATGCAATCCTGTTGGATAGGCCACAAATATTTAGTTAATATTTTTCACTGGATAGATCTTGTATTTACAGTTTATATAATTTATATCATCTTTTAGTATTTAGTTATATTTTATAGATTCAGTATGTCAATATGTATGTGTTTTATAGGCTGGCTGGGTGTAAGAGATGATTCCTAACTTTGGCACTATTACTATAATTAAAATGCTCTGAAAATTTTCCTGGTTTATTTCTTCACTTATAGAAATTGACTTGGAAGCTGAAGGATTTGAAAAGATTCAAAATGGTTTCTTGCCAAATTAAGTTGAGAGGATAAAAAGAGGTAGCCCTTCAAACAAAATATGATCAGATGATTCTGGATCGTGCCTGTTGATCCAAATTTGTGAGGATATATCCAAATTTCGTGCTAATCAAATGGTTGGATCAGAAGAAATTAAGTCTGAGATTTCTGTCCACAAGTTGGACTGTTAACATGAACATGGTCCTCTCCATTTTTCTCTTAGAATTCTTCTAAAATTTGGTCTAAGATTGATAAAAACCATCTGCATCATGACCACACACAACCTTACAATTGGTAACTCTCAGTTGGAGCTTGCATGGCATCATCCTGTCATACCACTTCACCCTCTCTTGTGGTTTCAATAGCAGGTTATTTGGCTCCTGGAAAATATACCTCCAAAAATCTCTGTTTGCATCAGCTAATCCTTGTTTGAGTTCTCTGATATTGCATTGAGCACCCTAAAAATCCCTTTTCTTTTGGCCTCCCCAAAACAATTGTTGTTTCTTTTGGCAGACTTGGTTCAGTTTTTTTGTTGAACTACCCTTGTTTTGCTTTGTGGTTGCCAAGCTGGCTCATGTTGTGGCTTTGCTATATATTGCATAGCTCTTGGAATTTTATTTGTTTATTCTTTTGCTAATAAAGCTCTTTAGATTGGAAATTTATTAATTTATATTTGTGATGGAATCCATATCCTATTATCACTTGGTTTTAACTATTGAAAAAAAAGGAAAAGAAAAGAAGCTACAAGCCTTGGTGCAGTAGCTACATTAAGCAATTCTAGCTCCATGCTATTTTGGCCTTGCATTGGCTATTTTTCTTAGTGACTTTTTTGGTGATTAAATTCTTGAGATTATTGACTTTTCCCTCTTAATGGAATGGTTACAAGCCATATGACATTCATCCTAGGGATGCATACCAGTACATGTTTTCAGCAGTTTTGTAGGGGCTCTTCATTTTTTTCTGTGACTGTTAGTTCCATGTTTCATTATGTGCAGATGAAATTGATTTTGGGTTTATGTTGTACAGTGTGCTTTCATCTATTTTGAACATGCCAATTTCAGAGTCTAAGAGGCAGAGGGTGTTGGTTGCATCTTGTATTCTTTATTCTGAGGTCAGTTTCACTTATGGTTTTAAAAGTTGGTACATTTCCAAATATTCCTAACATAGGGGAGTATCTTTTCCTCATGTGTGCATCTGCAAGTCTCAATTACTGAAGAAAAAAATTAGTAGCTCCATGCTACCAACTCAAGACCTAGCTTTCATCCACTAGATTTATTTTATGTGTTTTTGCTTTTATCTCTGCTTTTTGCAAGAAATTCAAGAGATTTTTTTGATAGATAATGATAATGGTAATTTTATTAATTAAAGAACCAAGTATACATCATACAATTCCCCACTAAGAGGCGTGAGGTGCAGCCTCCAAACTACATCATAAAGCTTATAATTGAGCCCAAAAGAGCTGATTCCTGTGTACTCCTTGTTTAGCTAGGAGGTCTGCCAGCCCATTTGCTGATCTTCTTTCCCATTGAATTGTGACTGAAATATTTGAAGTCAGCCACTTAAATCTTCTCAAAGTCCCCCTGTACGGCCAGGCTTCCGTCTCTGGTTCTTTTAGCCATCCAACAACCAATTTGGAATCACCTTCAAATGGATCTCAAGAAAAATGAATCTAGCAGCTGACTTCTTAGCTAAATGACTTCTTAGCTAAATCTGGGTTGGGTAGGGACAGTTTATGCAGTGCAAATACTATGCCAATTAATTAGTTGGCTTTTGACTTTTGTTTTTTTGTTTTTTTTGCTGCCAAGGCCCTTGTACATCTTCTCATGTACATCTTTCCTTTATTTTTATTGAAATATGTCATCTTTTCTTATAAAAAAGTAAATAGATTTTGACATCTAGATTTCTTTATTGTTCCATTGTTCATATACTATTTGTGTACATCTTTTTATTTGTTATAAATTTTAATATAATGCCTCATTCTTGATAATGGAGCTGGATATATAATTGACATATTGGAATTGGAGTGATGAAAGAAGTTGTAACATTAGGAACCTTCACTTGTGCTTCTTTCTTCAAGTCCATCTCTCAACTTTCTACTCACCAACCCTTTCCGTCAAAAGAAATTTGGTGCAAGCTAGTTCCCAAAAAAATTATGGCGTTTTGTTGGGAAGTATTCCATGGGAAAGTAAACACTCTAGATAACCTACAAAAGAGAAGACCTTTCCTCTGTATATCTCCTATTTGGTGTATCCTCTGTAGAGCTCATGGTGAGGATTGTTACCACCTATTAATATCTTGTCCCTTTTCTGCAGATCTTTGGGCTTGACTACTTTCGTTGTTTGGGAGCAGTTGGAGTCTACCAACAGAAGTTCACATGCTTTTCAACCATTCTACCTTTTATTGTCCTACAACAATAGGGGGAATTATGTGGAGATGTGCTCGTGCTGCCTTGATTTGGACTCTTTGGGAAGAAAGGAATTTTAGAATTTTTCAAGAAAAGGAAAGGAGTAGTCAGGAATTGAAAGACTGTGTGTTAAATAGGGCAATACCTTGGCTGAAGACCTTGGAAATCTTTCATCAATTCTCCTTTAATGACCTTTGGAGAAATTGGTCAACAGTAGCGAGGTGTTCATCTCTAAAGGACAAATTAATTACAAGCTGGTCTCATCCATCCGAAGGCTCACTGAAGTTGAACTTTGATGGAAGTAGCATGGGTAATCTAGGATTATCCGGAATGGGGGGTGCTTTGAGAAATGAGAAGGGAGAGATTTTGTTGCTCTACTCAGGTCCCTTGGGAATTGGGGACTCCATCAAGGCAGAACTTTTAGCTGCCGTACAAGGGGTGCAATTTGCAAACCAGCTGGGGGTACAACACCTAACAATCGAGGGGGATTCCAAAGTGGTGGTGGGTTGGTTGAAAAATCCTGAAGAGGCTATGTGGCGTTACAAGAATGAAATGAAGAAATTTAGTTGGTTGACAAGGAATATGTTGGTCACTGTACAGTGGGTGGGGAGATCAGAAAATACTTTGCCAGATGTGTTAGCTAAGCAAGGGGTAAATAGGGAAGAATTGTTTTGGGCTCAGTTGCGATTCTTGCTTTTCTTTCCTAGTTTACTTATAAGATTCAAGGAGGGGCTGCAGCTCGCGCCTCTCCCTGGGATGTTGTATGAACTCACTCCAAATCTGCTTTTGAATTAATAAATTTATTATCATTCATAAAAAAAAAAGAAGGGAGGCATCAGTCTTAGTAGTGGGTAAGTTGAACAGGGTGAAGCTTCTTAAGATGGAAGTAACCTAATGACAAACAATTTTACACCACTAACTTGTGGGAAGATTCAACAATTTAAACCTAGAGGCTGAGCAAATTGAGAAATTGGGTTGTAGCTGGGTCTTGGTGTCAACCTAAAATGATGCTGCATAATTTTTGCAATAGCCTTTTCTTGTTTGTCTTCCACTCTAAGGAAGATGGTGTTCAAATCCTCCAGATTAGAAGTGTTAAGTTTTGACCTACGTGAATTGTTGGTTGAGTATTTTCATCTTGGAAGGTGGAGCTTTAATCAGGGGTATTAAGTTTCAACCTATGTGAATTGCTGGTTGAGTATTTTCAGTGCTCCCCTACACATTTAGTGCGGGTGTACTTCTGTTGAGATTGGCAAATAGCAACACTGTGGGAGGTTTTTCAGGATGGACTATAACAACATTACAACACTGATTGGAGTTTCTGTTTAATTCCATGAGGTTCTTATTTGGGGGAATTGTATTTATTCCACCCTTGAAACTTTGTATCTGGAGGTGAGTGACACAGATCTATATGCTCAAGGTTGTTCTTGAAAAGGAGGAACTCCACTTTAGATCAGCTTACTATCATACCAGGAGTCAGAATTTGGTATAAGCAATGGTATATTTATCATGAGTTTAAGTTGTAGTTGTCTGCTTTACCCGATTGTGATTCTTCAATGAGATAGGTTGGTACGATTAGCTGGTTTGATGGTAATGGTCAAGTTCCTTCCACATTGACGTGGGGGTAGAAAAGTAAGCAGATGGGCTCTTTTCTACTTGCTTACAAGTTGAAGATTCTGCTTTTAATTGATATACTCTAGCTTGCTCCCAAATCTTTCTTATTGTGTCTGCCCGCATAAAGTTTTTCCTCAAAGCTGGTTGGATGGTGGAGAGAAGCCATGACTTGATTGATCTCTTTAATCCACCAATGTTTTAAAACACGGAGGTGTGACGCAACATGTTCCACCACCTAGAGGTGTGAGGTGTAGTTCAGAACGTAAGAGGCGTAAGCTTCCTGAATCCTTAAGAGGAGGGGGATGAGGAGGAAGGGGATGGAGAAGGAAAGAGAGGTTGCAACTATGCAGTTAGAGGGGGTTGGAGAAGACGAAAGGGAGGGGGGGAAGGAGTAGGTGGTGGAAGTGTAATTGAGAGTGTAGAGGGAAAGGGAGTGTCTTGAAGCAACCGGAGAACAGGGAGAAGTTTCAGAGAATGGGAATGGATGAGAAGGATGAAGATGTTGCCAAAAATATATAAAAGAACCGGAAGATACAGAACATGGCGATTACAAGAGGAAGCTTCAGTCAAGGGGGTGGAGATGTAGATAAAAAAAATGCTAAGTTTGTTTAAAGGAGTTGGAACTGGGTGTGGAGGAGAGGGAGTGGTAATGCTGGATCAGTTGTTTGAGAGAAATGTGGTCGTAGAGCTGGAAAGGATCAATGATAATCCAAAGGAACTGTGGGGTTTGAAGGAGCCTGATGCTGTAAGTTCAACTATCAGAAAACCCTTGGAACAATCCAGGTTTCACAGGTGAAGAAATTGAAGAATGTTTGCAGGAGAAATAAAGAGATTCCTAAATAAGTTTCCAAAGAGTTTGTTCAATTATGTAGTTCGTTGTAGGTTTTTTCATGTCTTGTGTTGTTAAGGATGGGATGTTTGTTTTGGCATATGTTTACTTTGTTTCGTGATGGGTGTTTTGGTTCCTTTTTGAAGGGGGGGGGGTTGCTTTGTAGTTTGAAGTTGAAGTTTGTTTCTTTCTTCTCTCAGGAAACTGCCAGTCACCTTCCTTTGTATTCTTTTTTTCTTCTTTTAATGGAAGTTTTCTTTTATTATCAAATAAAAAGTGTTCTAATACCATGAAATCAGGTCTGAAAAGCTATAGAAAGTGAAAGGAGAGAGAGAAGAGACAAGAAGAAAGTATAGGAGAAAAAAATCTCAGTGGGTTTGGCAATGTAGAGAGATTGGGCCGAATGGGTTCTAGTATCTGTTTTATGTTTAAGTTGTATGCTATTTATTTTCTATGTTAATGGGCCTGTTAACCTCTTTTATAAGTTCTTTTAAGTTCTTGCTTAGCTGGCCGCCCACTTAGAGGCAGACTTGTAATTAACCTAGTTAATGAAGATAAATAAAAGAATTAGTGAGGGGAGGAGATTATCGAACTCCCTTCTTCTTCCTCTTCTTCTTCTCCATCTTCTTCTATTCTTCTGTATTCCTCTTTCTCTCTCATTCTTTTCTACTTTAACCAAGTTTTTTATATCAGATTTGGAGAACAGATTTACTTAGTATTAGAGCAGGTTTTCCCTTTTCTCTTTTCCCACACACCCTTCAATTAGGAGTGCGTATGGAGAGATAAGTTCCTAATAAATCAAAGGACCATTTGCCTAGTTGGTAGAGGGTTTGGAGAGTTGGAATCTGGCCGTAAATTGCCAAGAAGTGAATCTATATTTTTTTCTTCTCCAAACCCTAGCCGACTAGAGAGCTTTCAAGTTACAGGTCAAGGAGAAGATTTGGGTGTGGTGCTCATGGCTTGGGAGGTGTATTTTGATCCCCAAAAGTGTGCGGTTGAGACTTAAAGGAGGTTGGGAAGCTCTTGTAGGAGTGGCTATTCTCTTCTCTCCTCGTCGACATTCGAGTGCAATGAAACCCTAGTTTTCCAGTCTTCGGGTACTGTATTGACCTCAGGTTTATAAAGACTAAAAACTAGTTTTTGATTTTCATTTGATCAATGGATCAATCTGGAAGTGAATTGAAGCATATGCCGGTATTTGCGGTTGGTCCGGTAGATTCCCTTTTGATTGGAGTGACCACAATTAAGATAGATGGAACTGATTATCTAGCCTAGGCACAATCTATACAGATTTATGTCTGTAGTAGAGGTAAATAGAGGTGTAAAACAGCCCGTGCCACCCTCCCCTAGAATAACTTGGGGGGGTGGCCTGGCATGGCCCACTGCCCAAGCCCGTGCAGGGCCCGTGTTGTGCTATGGGCCAGGCTGGCCCGTGGGCCAAGCCTTAGGCCAGGTCGGGCCATGGATCGTGCCAAAGCTATTTATTTAAAAAAATTAAAAAAAAACTTAAAATTTTAATTTTATATGAATTTTTATGTACACAATTGCTTATATATTCAATAATTTAATAAAATAGTATAATAAAATTGAAAACAATTGTTTATTTTATTAATATATTATATACTATGCTATTATATAATTATAATTTATATAATATATAATATATTATATATATAAAAATATATAAAAATATATAAATAATATATATGGCTTGTGTAGGGCCGTGCTGGCATGTGGGCCACGGGCGGCACGGCCTTATTGGTCGTGCTTTGCCAGCTCGGCTCACGGACCTAAAACCCCAGGCCTAGCACGGCCCACACGATTGTGCCCGACTTGGCACGGCCCGCGTGTCATCGTGCTGGGCCGTGCCAGGCTTGTCCAAAGTCGAGCCAGGCCGTGCTGAGCCGTGGGCGGCATGTCCCTATTTACACCTCGAGGTAAACTAGGGTGGTGAAACCAGTAGAGATAGACCCAGCATTTGAGAAATGGATGCAGGAGAACTACACAGTTATCGAATGGTTGGTCAACTCAATGCAGCCCCATATAAGTCAACACTACCTCTAGATGTCTTCTGCCAAGGAGATTTGGGACAGTGTTACGGAAACATATTCACAAGTTGAATGTTGCTAGAGCCTTTAAGTTGAAGAGTGATGTGAACAGTCTGAGACAAGTGGAGAAAAGTGTAGCGGTTTACTACATGTTGAAGTCACTATGACAGGAAATTGATGTTATGGAGATAGTGCTGTGGGAGAGTACTAAGAATACAGAGACTTTTAGGAAACTGGTAGAACGAAACAGGGTGTTTAAGTTTCTTATAAGACTCAACCTTGAGTTCGACATTACTAGGCAAAATATTTTCGCTAAGGATGAAGTCACTCTTGCTTAGACAAATGCTATGGTAAACAGTGAAGAAAGCAGACGGTAAGTACAGTTACAGGGTCCACCTACAGAACACTTTGCACATGTTGGAATAAAGCCAAAGGGTCTGAATAAGAAGAAAGAAGTGATATGTGAATACTGCAAGAAATCAAGGCATACTAAGGACACCTGTTGGAACCTTCATCCAAATCTTCTCCTGGACAGGTTTCGAAATAACAACAATAACAACAATTTTAAGAAGAATAGTTAGACTGGAAATCCTAACAATGCTAATGTTGCCATAGTGATCGAAGGAAGGAATAGGGAAAGTGAAGAAAAATCAGCTATGGAGTAGCTGGTAGAAGTAAAGGCAGAGTTTGAAAAGTATGGGAGGATATTGAATCACTTGGAAACCACTGTCTCAACATCCAACCCTTCCGGCAACACCTCATCATCTGCATTTGCTCACTCAGGTACTCGTGCTTTTGCAAATCATGCTACTGTAGGTAATCATAAAATCCCTTGGATTATTGATTCTGGTGCATCAGACCATATGATCAATTCATCTAACCTCTTTGTTCATATAAGTTCTTCTTTGGTAGAGAGAAGATATCCCTTGTTGATGGGTCTCTTTCTCCCATCTCTAGAAAAGGGGATATCAAGGCCTCTAACACCCTTGTCTTATCCTCTGTTCTTCATGTCCCCAAGTTTATTACCAACCTTTTATCTGCTAGTAGCTTGACTAAATCCATGAACTATAGCATAACTATTTTTTCTTCCCATTGTGTTTTTCAGGACCTAAAATCTTAGAGGACGATTGGGAGTTGCAATGAGGCGAATATAATATACTTGCTAGACACACCTGATAGGAGTCTTGGACCACCTAATGGAGTAGCCTTGGAGTTTGTTTTGTCAGAGTCTATCGATAGAGTTATGTCATTTACAGTTTGGTCATATACCTTTTTCTGCTTTGAGTCATTTGTTTCCTGATTTATTTAAGGGAATGTCTTTATCGTGTCTTCATTGTGAGTCATGTGAGTTTGCAAAGCATTGTAGACAATCTTATTCAATAAGCAATAAAAGATCTATTTCACCTTTTCATATTGTGCACTCTAATGTGTGGGGGTCATATCATTTGCCTACTATGGGGGGTTACAAGTATTTTATCCTCTTTATTGATGATTATTCTCGTTATACTTGGATTTACCTCATGAAATCCTGGGATGAAGTACCAACTATCGTGAATAAGTTTCATGAACTTATTCTTACTCAGTTTAACACCTGGATCAAAATATTCCGCTTTGATAATGCTAAAGAATATTTTGAGAAGAACCCTTCATCATTCTTTGAGACCTTTAGGGTTATTCATCAGAGTTCTTGTTCCTACACTCCACAACAAAATGGAGTGCTAGAAAGGAAGAACTGCCATGTAGTTGAGGTTGTTAGATGCCTCTTGTTTGCATCACATGCTCCTATTAAATTTTGGGGTGATGTTGTTTCTTACAGCCACATATTTGATTAACTGTATGCCTTCTTGGGCTCTGGATTTCAAAACCCCATTTAGCCTTCTCTTTTCGAATGAGGATCTCTTTTCTCTTCCTCTCTGAGATTTTGTGCACCTGGTATGTATATGTTCATAATCATCAGAGACATAAATTTGAGCCTAAGGCACATAAGTGCATCTTCTTACGATATGCCTCCACACATGAGGGATATTGTTGTTTTGATCCGGTTCGTGGGCACCTGCTTTGTCTCTATGGATGTCACATGTGTTGAGTTTACTCCTTTCTTTGGTGTTTCTCCTGAGGGGAAGCATTCTGAGGAGCCATTTGCTAGTCCCCAACTATTCCTCTTCTAGTTCCTTTGGAGTCTTTTGTTGAGCCATCTTCCTCCGTTGCTTCTTCTTCCATTGGGTCTACCTCTCATACTTCTGCTCCTCCTCCTCTAGCTCATCCTTCTATTTTTCCCTCACATCCCATTATCCAAAGGTGGTACCAAAGACAAAGATTCAGGCATGGGCACGTTGTTTCCACTCCTTAAGCCCTCATTTGACCTTTTTGCTACATTCCTAGGCCTTGACCTTCCTATTGCCCTTCGTAAAGGCAAGCAGAAGCATACAACACATTGCATCTCTAAACACCTGTCCTATAGCCTTCTATTCCCTACCTATTACTCTTTTCTTGCCTCTGTTTCTACCCATGTGATTCCTAGGTTTGTACCAAAAGCCTTGTCCAAACTTAAATGGAAGGATGCTATGATGACTAAACTAGATGCTTTGTATAAGAACCATACCTGGAATATTGTGGATTTTTCTGAAGGGAATAAACCAGTGGGTTGTAAATGGGTGTTCACTATTAAGTATCACTCTGATGGCACTATTGAGAGGTTTAAGGCTAGATTGGTTACTAAAGGCTACACTCAAATGTATGGTATTGATAACCTTGAGACATTTTCTCCTGTGGCTAAGACGACTTCTGTTCGAGTTTTGTTGTCTCTGGTTGCTACTTTTGATTGGCTCCTCCACCAATTTGATGTTAAAAATTCCTTCTTGAATGGAGACCTACATGAAGAGGTCTATATGTCTTTGCTTCTAGGGGTGTATGGAAAGGAAATGCAAGGGAAGGTGTGTAAACTAAAAAATCCATTTATGGTCTCAAACAATCTCTTTGAGCCTGGTTTGAGAGATTCATAGCTGCCCTTGTCTCTTTCGGTTATACACAAACTCAATCTGACCATACTTTGTTTCTAAAAAGAAGTAACTCTTTGATGACTTTTCTGATTGTTTATGTTGGTGACATTGTGGTTATGGGTAATGACACCTAGGAAGTGATTAAGCTCAAAAGATTTCTTAACTTTAATGAATTTGAGATCAAGAATTTGGGGGATCTCAGATATTTCTTGGGAATTGAAGTTGTTAGATCTAAGGATGGTATCTTCATTTCTCAATGCAAGTATGTTCTTGACCTCCTTGCAGAGACTGGTAAACTTGGTGCTAAACCGACTTCCACCCCTATAGACTTCAATCATAAGCTCTTTGTTATAGATGGTGAACTGTTGTCTAATAGAGGTGTGTTTCAGAGACTTCTCGGGAAGTTGTTATTATCTCTGCATGACTCAGCCAGTTATTTCCTATGTAGTGTTATCAGTCAGTTTATGCTATCTTCCAGAGATACACATTTAGCAGCAGCAAAAAGAGTTTTGTGTTATTTGAAAGGCACTCCAGGGAAAGGTATTCTATTTGCCATGGAAACACGAAGCTAGAGGCATACACTGATGTTGACTGGGCTGGATGTATTGATGATAGGAGATCACCTCAGGATATTGTACTTTGGTGGCAGGGAACATTGTCTCATGGAGGAGTAAGAAACAATCTGTAGTAGCCAAATCCTCAGCTGAAGCTGAGTACAGGGCAATGGCACATGGAGTGTCAGAATTACTGTGGCTGAGATTACTTTTGGAAGAGTTGGGTATTGACTATGAAAAGCCAATGATGCTCTACTATGACAACCAGGCAGCTATCAATATTGCACGTAATCCTGTTCAACATGACAAAACTAAGCACATAGAGGTTGATAGACATTTTATACGGGAGAGAGTTGCTTCAGGGGAAGTTTGCTTGCCATTTATTTCTTTAGAAGAGCAGTTGGCTAATGCTTTGATCAAAGGTGTTCCAAAAGGGAAGCTAACACACTATATAAGCAAGCTAGGCATGATTGACATCTATGCTCAACTTGAGGGGGAGTGTAGAGAGACTGGGCCAAATTGGCCATAGTATTTGTTTTTTGTTTAAGTAGTATGCTATTTATTTTGTATGTTAATGGGCCTGTTAACTTCTTTTATAAGTTCTTGCTTAGCTGGCCGCTCACTTAAGGGCAGACTTGTAATTAACCTAGTTAAAAGAATTAGTGAGGGGGAGAGGAGATTATCGAACTCCCTTCTTCTTCCTCTTCTCCATCTTCTTCTATTCTGCTGTATTCCTCTTTCTCTCTCATTCTTTTGTACTCTAATCAAGTTCTTTATGTCAGATTTAGAGGACAAATTTACTACTATGCCCCCACTCTTATTTTTTTAGGGTGGCATAAATGCATAATAGCAGATGAAAAGACAAAACTGCCCCTTTGCTACTAATGATGCACATTGCAACAATTACTAATCCTGCTAAAACTAACTAAATGTAGAGAAACCCAAAATTAGTAAAATTAATAAATCATGATTTACTATAATTAGTAATTATGGAAATTACAATAAATAGTAAGTCCGAAGGTTACCATAAATAGTAATTTCGAAATAACAGTGAATTTATAGAAAATCTTAAAACCCTTTTCTTAAGACACTTGCAACTGGTAAATAAATCAAAAAAACTTGAAAATTCTAATATTACTCAATAACTCTAAAATTGGTGTACAAATTGAAAAACTGATTTATTTCTCCTGGATTCTTTCCTTGCTTCTTTATCTGCATTAGGTAGGGAACAGAAGAAGTTTATAAAGGAAAATGTTATATAAAATGTTATTTTAAGTGGAATGAGTAGGGTTGGAGATTTTAACAGTTGGTTTTGTGCATTTCAGTTGATATCCTCTATTCATTTCCTTTATTCTGACTGTAACCTTTGTCTTTAATAAATTTTCTTCTCGTTTTATATAAAAAAGGATTGCACTTACAAAGAAGTACATGATAAGATATGATGAAACCTTGGAGTGAGGCAGAAGGAAACTACAGATGATTGCTTGTAGGAATGATATAGGCAAAGAGATAGGAGGCAGGGGAGGAAAGAAGTGAATTGGGTTGTAGAATTGGTCTTAGTAGTAGTTGGATTTTCATATATCTTTTTGGGTAGTTGGTTCATGGTTGATGTTTATCTTGGCCACATGGTTCTTTTATTCTTTTGTTTGGCGGCTGATGTCTAGGGGGCTGAGTTGCAGGGTTGTTATTTTTTGTCATAGGCCACTTCTTTTATTTTTCTTCCCATATACTTCTATCTATACTTTTTACCTTTAATGCATTATCATTTGCCATAAAAAAATCTATTTGTTTTTTGGAGCTTTACATTTTAAATTGTACTTTATAAGAAACATGTTACTATATCTCATATACTCTGACATATTGACCATTACATACTGTATGCAATGTTTCCAATGGTTCATTGTTTGAAGTATTTCTATCCTATATTCTGAAAATGTTGCAAATTTTTAAAGAATTAAACAATCAAATTTTAGATAATTGATTAGTTGCTATTTCCACTGACACTGAAAATTTTGGCTCTGGGTTTTTGGGTAATGGGCTTGTTTCCAGATTGTTTTCCTACCATTGCCCCCTTATATTGGCCCTTAAATTACATTGTGAATGTTGGGTATTTGATTTTTCTCTTCTACTTTGTTATATTTATTTGTTTATTTATCCTTTTCTTCTAGTCATCTTGACTTGTATGCTGCAGGTTTGGCATGCAGTTGGCAGGGATAGGAGACCTCTTCGCAAACAGTACCTAGAAGCTATTTTACCTCCGTTTGTTGCCATTCTGAGGCGGTGGCGCCCACTTTTGGCGGGAATTCATGAAATTACTTCCTTAGATGGCCTAAATCCCCTCATTGTTGATGATCGTGCCTTGGCTGCAGATGCATTGCCTCTTGAGGTTATTTACCATCAAGTCTCTTATATATATGACTGTATACATTGTTTTTTATGATAATAATAATGAAATTCATTAATTGAGAAAAACAATGCTATATATCAAAAAAAGTTGAGAAAAATAATGCTACAAGAATAGGTGAAGAGGTTTCACCAAAGAAAGAAGAAATAGAAGAAGTAAATAACATTATCACCATTAATCGTCTGTACTTATGAACAAGGCCTGATTAGTGCAAATGTAGAAGAAAGAAAAGAGGGAAAAAAAGAAGAGAGAACAGTCACACAAAAGAAGAGAAGAGTGGCGGATGGAGAGAAAAATATACTCCTAATTGGCCAAACTTCTATTTACATTGATCTTTTGAAATGTTGCAATATTACATCAATAACTCCAACAACTCCAGCAAGTGGCAAAACAGAATTGCCAATGATATCCTATACCCCTTTCTATTCTCTTTCACTCAAGTAAGAAACATAAATAACAATAACTAGAAAGGAATCTATATGCCCAACAATTTACAAGGTCTAAAGTTGACCAGAAACATCTCCAGAATAAAAACAATTCAAGTCTCCAAACTGAGGATGTATAATTAGCTACTCCATCATTAATGAACAAATATTAGCAACAGTTGTTCTGCTGTTTCAATGTTTTCTCACAAAAATCATTGTCTCTCTCCCACCAAATATTCCAAACAATTGCAAATGGAACTATGCTCCAAATGTATTTTGCTTTCTTCCCAGCAGATATGGTAGGCTGAGATGAAAAAAATTCTCATGTTGACTGGGTCAGAAAAGTGGGCATCTGAACAAGTGGAAGTCTGGAAGAAGAATGGCCATATGAAGTCTGCAACCTTACAATGTGCATCACAACCTGTTCAATCCTTTTGCACATAAAGCAAAGTCTGGTTAAATGAAATCCTCTAGGTCTAGAGTTGTAGTTACCAAACAAGCACCTCCATCCTTGGTGGAATAGGGTTACTCCAAATCCCTTTGTGGAATTTGCCCACTTTGATTTCTCATATGCACCTCATAGAAAGATTTGATAGTGAATTTGCCATCAGAACTTCTCTAAGGTTCTCCTCATCAATTTCATCGCATCTTAACACATCTCTACCTACCACCCATGTTGCTAATATTGCCCATCATCGTAGCACAACTCAAATCATCTTTCTCTTTATCCTTCAGAAGCATAGGACACTTCTCCAAGTTCTCAAAAACTTTTCTAGTGTAAACCTCCTCCCCCCCCCCCCCCCCCCCCCCCCCCCCCAAAAAAAAAAATAAATAAATAAAATAAAAATAAAATAAATAAATAAAACCCAAACCCAAAATCTTGGTTATCTCCACCTCTCTCTGTTCACCATTGCTTCCAAATCAATTGAACCCCATCTCCCTGCAGAGGTTTGGCTCTATAAGTCCTTCTGTAAGCCTTTAACTTGTCAGCTCTGCCTTATTCCTCTTATCTCTACCTCCTCCCCCCTTTCTTTGTCAGCATCTCCCTCATTCTCAATAACCTCACCAGGCTCCTCGTTCTTGACAAAATCCTTCCCAACCTCTACTCTGTTTTCTGGTTCAACTGCCCCACCCTCAACCCAACTCTCCTTTTCAATCCCCTCCCCACTCTTGTCTATACTCTTCTTTTTGTCTCCAGCAGAAGTATTCTTCTCACCCCTCCCTCTTTCTTCCTTCCCACCCAAACCACCTTTGGATTTACCGTTAAGAAAATCTCTCTCTGCCAATGTCACCTCCCTTCCTTCTTCATAAATCAGATGTGTCTCTTTTCTTTTCCCCGTAGCCTTCACAACACTTCAACTACTTTGCTTCTGTTTTGAAAATCGGAAGGAAAAAGACAAACATCACTTACAACTGAAAACTCATTAGAAAGAGAAAATGCTTGCTTTGACATCAATTGGAAGTGACAAAAGTGAAAGGAATGTTTCCAACCCGAGCCTTGGAACTGCACAATCTTCATTATGTACAACTAGTGGCTGTACAATTGGGAATTACAAAATTCAGGAATTTAGACCACTATTCCTTTTGTGTTTACAAAAAGATTTTCATGATAAAAAAGAGAGCTATAGTCTGATCTGTCTATTCTTAATATAGCTTCTGATGGCAAAAACTGTTTGCCCACTATTTTTTGTCACACATCCTCAAATTAACAGTTTTTGTTTTGAAAGAGTCTTAAATTCCTTTTTTGCCATACAACCCAAAACACTGCTCTTGGAATCATTTGCCCAATTACTTTCCCTTTCTTGCTCAAGCCCTGAAGATGTCATCCTTTCAATGTCATTCTAGAGATGCTGGGCAGAAATTATCGAAAACAAACAGCATGAACACTTCCTCTCAGATGTTATAAGTGAAGCTGCAATGCAATAGCAGGTGATTCACAGATTCTTCCACCCTGTTGCAAAGGACATGTTGAATTTCTGATTCAACCTCATCAATTCTAATCATAATTCTTGTACCAAGATTAACTTTAAGACCAGAAACAAAACAATCCTGAATTGTCACATAACCACAATCTCCTATCATCATGGATTTTGCAAGACTTCACACCCTGAATATTGTGTAGAAGCTCTACCATTGATTCAATTTCCTAATCATTTAGATTTCTTCAAGAACATGGATAGAAGTTGCACACTGGGTAAAATCACTCCAGCTCTTTCAAAATTTCTCAATTACTGATATAGTAAGAGCCTGGAAAGAAGTGGCACACACAGCTGAGAAGAAGGAAAGAAAAGTGATGGAGTAGAAGCCCCCAGGTCCCAATAAGTTAAAGCTGAACTTTGATGGGAGCTCTATAGGAAACCCAGGTATGGCAGTCATTGGTGGCATAATCAGAGATTCCTCAAGCAAGGTGTTGGCTATGTACTTGGGACCCCTAGGGGAAGGGCTAAAGATTGCCAAGCAAGATGATCTTAAGAATTTGGAGATAGAAGGTGACTCAAAAACAGTGATATCTTGGACCAATTCAAGCAGTAATGTTCTGTGGTGCTACAGACATATGCTAAGGGAGATAATAAGCATAGCAAGGGAACTCAATGCCTTGTTCACATGGGTTAGGAGAACTGCAAATGGAATGGCTGATTCTTTAGATAAACAAGGAATTCAAAGGCAACAACTTTTTTGAGCTTTATTGTAAAATTTTATGTGGAGACTGATAAAAAGTAGACAGGAAGGTTAGCTAATGTAGACCTACTTAGAGTGATTCGCCCTCCAAGAGACATAATTTTTCTTCCAAGTGGCAAGCTTCTTTTCAAACCTCTCCACAACTGGGATCCAGAGCTCTCCTTTTTGAGGAGTGTCTCCCAATGGCAAACCAAGGTAGTTTAAGGGCCAATTAGACACTGTGCACTCCAAAATGTCTACACATTCAGATATCTCCCCCTCCCTCAACTTAACTCCAACTATACAACTTTTCTCAAAATTCACTTTAAGGTTTGACATTTGCTCAAAGAGTTGTATAGTGAGCTTTAGATTCCTTTTCCTATTTGAGATCCCCTCCTTCACAAAAAAAGTATTGTGTCATCTGCAAACTGCAAATGTGTGAGTGGTATGTTTTCCTTTCCAACTCTCCACCCCCTTATTAGTTCCCTAGATTCTGCTATGGAAATTAGTGTTCCCAACACTTCTACAACCAAAGTAAATAAAAAAGGAGAGAGGGGATCTCCTTGTCTAATCCCTCTCAGAGCTTGAAAGAAATCCACCACTGCCCCATTCACCAAGATGGAGTAGTGGCAAGTCCTAATGCAGCCCATCACACACTTGCACTAATTGTCTCTGTTAGAATTCGGGTCTGCCTTAGAGTTCTGCCTGTCTGAGATCAGTTATGTAGAAGAAGAAAGGTGAAAGAGAGAGAGAAAGAGAGAGAATTCTGGATCGAACATAAAGAGTCAACTTGACTTCTCCCAGTCGGCTAGGAAGTATTTATATTATTAAAACATAACTGAAGAGACCTATGTGCCCTTACTTAAGTTAAGAGCACTTGTTCCAACACAACATTACAGATCAGCAATATTAATCTAGGTATAAAGACAGAAATACCCCTATGCTAACAGTCTCCAAACCCAAAATTGATCATCACCTCTAGCAGGAAAGACCAATCAACCAAGTCATAAGCCTTTTCCAAATCCAATTTGCATACCACCCCTTTTTTCTTGGATCTCTTGAAATCCTCCTAACTCTCATTTGGTACAAGTATTTGATCTGTTATATGCCTCCCCTTCACAAAAGCTCCTTGTATTTGCTATAATTGTTGGGAGTACCTTCCTAATCCTAATGGACAACACCTTAGTGACAATCTTATAAAGGCTATTGACTAGGCTGATCGGCCTGTAGTCTCTCGGATGGTTTACATCTCTTTTCTTAGGCACCAATGCAATGGGTGTGGAATTCAGCCTAGGGTTAATCACTCCTCTATTATGGAATTCATCATATACCAGCATTAGGTCCTCTTTTAGTATTTCCCAACAATCCTAATAAAAAGCCATCGTGAATCCATCTGGGCCTGGTGCCTTTGACCTATCCATAGAGAACACCGCCTCCTTTATCTCTTCCAAGTCAAATTTCCTTTCCAGCCACTCCCTATCCTCTAATTTCAAAGTTGGCCACTCCAACCCCTCAAGCCACACCCTATTATTTAGAGGTCTTCTAAATATATACCTAAAGTGATCCACAAAGGCCCTTACAATCTCTCTTTGATTGGAAACTGTTACCTCTTCAATCTCTAGACTTGAGATAAAATTCCTTCTTCCATTTGCGATTGCATGAAAAAACTTGGCATTTCTATCCCCCCTCTTTCAGCCACTTGCATTTTGATTTTTGCCTCCAACTTATTTCCTCCTTAAGCAGAAAATCCTTTAATTGTTTGCACAATTTCCATCTTTGTTCCATATTTTCTTTTGTAAGGCATCCCCTCCCTTCTTTGATATCCAGGACTTGAATTTGTGCAGTTACAGATTGCTTCTTTTCCTCCAGTCTCCCAAACTCTAAGAGATTCCATTCCTTGATTCTATCTTTTAGATATTGGAGCTTCTTGTGAAACCTCATTTCACTCCATTCCATTGTTGGATTACTCTCTAACCACCACTCTTTAACTTTCTGAATGAATCTCGGGTGTCCTAACCACATGTTTTCAAATTTGAATGGAACGGGCCCTGCACTTCCAAACTCCTTACAAATTACAATAGGCCAGTGGTTGGAAGTTACTCTTGGAAGTGCTCTAGAGGTCAAGTTCCCCCAATGTTCTTCCCAGTCATTTGAAAATAAGAATCTACCAGCTTGGAACAAATAGGACTCACTTGGAGATTGAACCAAGTAAAGCCGCTATATAACAATGGGAATTCTTTAAGCTCAAAAGCATCCACAAATTGATTAAATTTCCTCATGCTCATAGTTGACCTCTGCCTAGGACTGTTTGTTTCTTCCAAAAATCTGATTACATTGAAATCACCTCATAAACACCATGGACCTTCCCACAATCTCCTTATACCAGACAGTTCTTCCCATAACTTCCTCCTCTCTCTATAGTCATTTGGTCCATAAACATTGGTTAACACCCATTCAAATCCATCCTCCACTTGCCTAAACTTCAAAGAGACTGAAGTTTTGCTGATTAAAAAAATATCATTTAGATTTCTTCAAGAACATGGATTCCATACAGCTTCTTCAATTTGTATGTCATAGCAGTCTGCCACAGTTGCATCCCTGTTTTGGAGCACCATAAACAAGGATGGGGAAAATTTTTATGTGATGGCAGCCATCAGACCATGTGTCCCTCACTCCCTCCAAAATCTTACCCATGTGCTATCGCCAAATTTCCAGTTGATTCTTTTTATGAATTGCTGGTAGGATTTCTCTTTTCCCCTCTACACTGCATAACCATGTGTGTATTTGATTCTTTTTACAGTAAAAATAAAATCTTCTTTAAAAGAAAAAGAGAATGCAACCAGCTTGATGATGAGATTTCACCAAAGCAAATAGTAACAACAAAAAATATATAGCGTTTGAATACTTTTCATCCCAACTCAAAGTCCAAACCCAAGGACAGACATCTATTCTTTGAATCTTCTCTTCTCAGATCTTTAATTTTTTGATGTACAAGAGCCCAATGTGAGATATGTGAGCTATGTGACACAAGAAAAAAAAAAACCCAGCAAATGTACAAATAGACAACAGCTCCGATACCCCATATTTCAATACAGAGAGGGCCTAATTTCCCATTAATGCAAATGCTGCATGTTAATATTCATTAGACCATTTATTTAACTAATTTGTGCCCATAAAAATATTGTACATTGTGGGTAAATTATATAAATGTTTATTATAGAAATAACAAACCCTTTAAGCACTTTATTGCTGATGTAATTTTGAATATGCTGCATAAGTTTTCTTTTTTAACTGGAATCTATTACTATCCTGTTCTGTCCCTTTCTCTTCTGTATCTGTAGGTTACTGGTAGTTTTATGGACATGTGTTAAATCCATGCTTGTTTTTTATTCAGTTCATTCTGCTTCTTAATTTCTTTCCTTTCTCTTTACTGCATTGTTTGAAATCTTCAATTTAAATTTGTTTTAGGCTGCTCTTTCTATGATATCACCTGGCTGGGCTTCTGCTTTTGCATCTCCTCCTGCTGCAATGGCATTGGCAATGATTGCTGCAGGTGCTGGTGGTGGTGAAACTGTAACACCAATAACTACAAAGCTTAGAAGTGACTCATCATTGCTAGAGCGGAAGATGAGACTTCACTCCTTCTCAAGCTTTCAAAAGCCTCTCGAGACAAGTAACAACTCCCCAGCTGTCCCTAAGGACAAAGCTGCTGCCAAGGCTGCTGCCTTGGCAGCTGCACGTGATCTTGAGCGGAATGCAAAGATTGGTTCTGGAAGAGGTCTCAGTGCTGTAGCTATGGCCACATCTGCTCAGCGCAGGAGCTCAAGTGATATAGAACGAGTGAGAAGATGGAATGTATCTGAAGCCATGGGAATAGCCTGGATGGAATGCCTGCAATCAGTTGATACAAAATCAGTCTCGGGAAAAGATTTCAATGCTCTATCTTATAAATATGTTGCAGCCCTTGTTACAAGTTTTGCTCTAGCAAGAAACATTCAACGGTCAGAGGTATGATTAAAGTAATGCTTCTTTGTCCTGGAGATGTATTTCATCACTGATATGGCAAATGGGAATTTTACCCCTTTTGGCAGATTGACAGGCGCACCCAGGTTGATGTTCTAGATCAGCAACGATTGTCATCTGGAACTCATGCTTGGCGCAAACTAATCCACTGTTTGATTGAGATAAATGGTCTTTTTGGACCATTGGGAGAACATCTATCTAATCCTAAACATGTATGTTGTTGGATAATTTATTATGTAATGCTATTTCCTGGACAACATTCTGCATTATGTTGCATTTGGTATTTTTATCTTTTAACAGGTGAACTCTGTTGTATATTCTTATCTTAGATTTATGTGTCAAATTTTCTGTCAAAATCATGATTATGCAGGTATTCTGGAAGTTAGACAGTACGGAAAGTTCTTCTAGGATGAGAAGATGTCTTAGAAGGAACTACAAGGGGTCTGATCATTTGGGTGCAGCTGCTAATTATGAAGATAATCAGCAAATTCGAGAAAATCAGGAAAATGCAATATGCCCTTCTACAACCATTGTGCTAGCAGAAGCCATTTCAATGGAGGAAGTAAATGAAGATGATGAAAAAATGGACACTTATAACTTGGAGGGTAGAACTTATCACATGGATCAGAGTGGGGATAATCAACTAAGGCTGTCCACAGCATCTGATCAATCTGTGCAGGCAAGACTGGACTCTAGTGATGCTCAAGTTGCTAATAACCAAGATTTAGTTCAAAATCAATCTGCAGTTGCACCTGGGTATGTTCCTAGTGAACTTGATGAAAGAATTATTATTGAACTCCCAACATCGATGGTCCAGCCATTGAAGGTTATCCGAGGAACCTTTCAAGTAAGTTTGCTGTACTGTTTAAACTGAGAAAATAGTTTCTATGCATGAGTCTACCTAGTTTGGAGTTGGATAATGTTAGGATGGTACCAGACATAGCTAAGAAGTGTCAAAGTTAACTAGCATGACATTCCTACTTCTGAAATAAAGTTTAGTTCTTGGAAATAATGCATAGAAAACAATCTAGTTCTATATACTGATGTACACTAATTACACAAAAATGTAGTAGATCAATCAGATGATGTAAATAAGGCTATTACCCCATATTAGTCCCGGCTATCTGTGGTATTGGGAAGGGTGGACTGGATATGGACCCTATCTTTCCACTGGTGGCCACTATCAAACTTAACCCACATTCTCACTCTTTCAACCTTAGATTTTACCATTGCACCAAGCAATCACCCCTAATCAGAAGACATAAATGGTCTACTTAAAACAGTAAAAACAGGTTATTGATAAAAAAAATGAAAAGGTGGCTTTTCACCAACTCAGAGAGTAGATAGGGGCAAAGGAGGTGTATCCCAGTTTAGTGGGCGGAGGTATTGAAGAAGAAGATGGTAGTAAAAGTGTGGTGGATGAGAGGATTCTGAAAAAGAGAGAAGAGAATCATGAGGAGGATTCGTAGGGTCATAAAGGAAAAAATGCAGTTCCAAATGATGGAATAGGAAATATTGGAGGATCAGAGGTGCAGAATGGTAGGGGTAATGAGAGTGAAAAAAAATGCAAAAGAAAAAAAAAGAAGGGTCAGTCACAGGCTTACAGCATCAATCATATTTTGTGGAAGGTGATGGAGAAGGATGTGGATTTTGTGATAGAAACTGAAAATGAAGTCAAATCTAATCAGGCTTTACAAACTAAAAATATTTTAAATGCAAACTGCTTGATGATGACCATGGAGAATTGAGAAGAGACAAAACACTAATCAGGCTTTACAACCAAGGTTTTCTTTTTGTGTGTGGTCTTTATGTGGTAGGCTCATGTAACAAATTTTAGAGGGCTTATAAGAGGAAGGGTGAGAAGGACAACTCCTGACAGCACAAGTCAGAAGAAAAGGCTTGACACCTCATCATCCACAAATATCTTTGGATGGTGTGGTGTTGGGATAAATTTCAAAAGATATTTTTAGGCCATCCATGAAGATAGGACAACTCCTGACAGCACAAGTCAGAAGAAAAGGCTTGACACCTCATCATCCACAAATATCTTTGGATGGTGTGGTGTTGGGATAAATTTCAAAAGATATTTTTAGGCCATCCATGAAGATAAATATTGAAGATCAAAGGAAAGGTTTGGAAGATACCAAAGAATCCCCTGAGATGCATTTGAAAGATGTTGAGATGAAACGTGACCAAGACAAGCAAGGGGAAAAGAAATTTGAGCATGAAGTTCATTTCTTGTTACCTCCCCCAACTATGTGGGGCCAGTGCCATATGCCCATATCCATCGCTAAGTTATTGGTGCTTAAATAATTTCTTATTACTTCCTCCAAAGTCCTTGTTGTTCTGCCCTTAGCTCTTCTAGCCCCTTCAACTTCCTTTTCCTAAAAGGAAATTCAAGTTAGTAAAAATGTAGGGCCTTTTCTTCTTGGGGGATGAGGAATTCACTAGAAAAGCTTTCATGGAGTTGGAGAAAAGAGATCGAGAGAGCATCTGATGAATCTTCATCAGAGTCTGATGAAGTGGGGGAAGAAAAGTAATAAATAACTTTATTAGAGGTGTTGATGTGGAATCTTTAGTACTCATTGGAGGTCAAGGAGGTTTGGCTAGTGTTGGTAATTAGTTGTAGGGGTGAGCAAATGGGTAAGTTCCACACGGAACTCAATGGAACTGACCTCGAACCAACACTATCCAATGGTAACTGGGTAGGTTCTGGTTCCAAATTCTTGCATCCGACCCCTGCCCAGGCTGGTTCCATGATCTAGGGGTTTATCCCACCCGAACCAGCGAGAGAATCAGCCTTGATTGGCCTTGGTGGAATCGGCATTGGTTGGTCTTCTGGAACCAGCATTGGAACTGAACTTGCCTTAAAATAAATCTCAAAATACTTTGAAGATGTGAACCCAAGTATGGTTACAAGGACCATCACTTGAGCCTTGAACCACTTAAGTGAATTGATAAATTTCTTCAATTTAATATTTGAATTTGTATAATAGGTAATGTAAAACGTAATATTTATAAAATTTAAATCATAACGATAAGTTTTGAACTATATGTTATCATTATTGAAAATCAAGTTTAAACATTTTAGGTTTGTGATATTATTATTATTTTTATAAAGAGCAGGTTCCATGGCTAGAACCAGCCTTGAAACCACCAACACCCGAACTTCCCTTGGAAACGATCTTGACAGGAGGTTCCAGGTTCTGCCTTGGAACTGAACCAAGCCAACCCATGTTCACCCCTAATTAGCCGGGAAAAATGGCATGGATTTCAAAAAATGTTTCTTGCTGCATTCTTATATTCTTCTTCATTGTTCATTTCATTTTATCTTTTCTAGAAAGAGTAACACAAGAGTGACTTAATACTCCTTAGTGACCATATCATCTTTACGGGGTAAGAATAGATGAAAGACAAGGGAACCAATAAAAAATTTAATTTCAATGATATGGTTTCCAATTGTACTATGTGCTAATTTTTCAACTGTGAATTAATAGTAATTTTTTAAAAGTATTATCGATAAGTTCTTGAGAAGGTTTTTATACAAGATAATGCCTTCTAAGTGTCCTCATTTTTCCAAATGTTATTTATGGGTTAATCCCTCTTTCAGATAACCACAAAGAGAATCAATTTCGTAGTTGATGATCACATTGACAAAAATGCTGCGGAGAGTGATTCAGGTTCCAGTTTCGAAAATAGGTATCGAGTAAAGAATAGAAGCTGGTTGATGTCTTCTATTCATCAAATGTTTAGCAGAAGGTGAGATGGTAGTGGAATTCTTTTAGCCTACACATTATTTTTATTTCCTTTATTTATGTTTTGCTTTATTGATAATATTTGAACTTGTATTTACTTTGGGTTTGTAGAAATGTGAGCTTCTCAGCTTCCATCAACTGATAGTTGCAAACTTTTGACGGAATCTGTTTTGGTGTAGCATTATTTCAAATTTCAGGAGAAAGAAAACGCTGTAATGGTAGTATGTTACTGCATATGTTTTATGTTAAAGCCCATGTTCCCAAGTTCCTGAGGCACACATAGAGTATGGTGCATCTTATCATTCAATCAAAATAAAAAAAAAAAGAGGAAAATAGTGTCTCTTTCTATTGTTAATTCCTTATTTATCCCAGTCTCTTTCTGAGTAGTAGTTGTGATCGCCCTGGAGTGTGGAATTTTCTGGAGCATTTCTATGGAAGTGGACAACAATTATATTAGTTATCAAGGGGAATTCAAGTAGTGTTGCCAACCTAGTAGAGCAAGAATTATAGAGCCTATCCTACTTATTCAAAGAAATTTGAACTTCTGTTCATCCATTGCAAACAGATTCATGGTAGGTGATTTTCTCTCCTTTTCCTTAAATCAGTCGATGAAACAGTAGATTTTTTTTTCCTTAAATCAGCCAATGGCTGCTTGATCGCAGGCGCCAAACAGATTCAACTTAGTTATGGATTGGAGAATTGGGAGAAAAGAAACCTTGGTGATTCATCATCTTTTGGAGAGCCAACAGATTCATCACTAATTTACAACTATTAATTAAATATCTTGGAGGCATTTTTCAATCTAAAAGTGAACCTTGGGAAGAGTTGCATTATGGGTATTAATCTTGAGGGTGAAGTAGTGGAAAGATATGCTGAGACTTTAAGGCCTAGGAGTAACCTTGATTTTATCACTACGAAGCATTCTATAGCTATGGTAGGATTTGCTTTTTGGAAAACCATAAATATGTCCTGTGAGCCTCTTGGCATCAGCTTTTCTTTTTTTTTTTTTTTTGAAGAGAACTGAGGATTTCTGTTGTTTCAAATAGGTTGAGAAAACAACTTGTTCTTGGACTGGTTTTGAGATTTGGAAAACTGATCTTAAAGACACATGACTCCTCAGTTTTATATTTTTTTCTGCTTCTTTCTTCTTTAGTTTGAGCATTTTAGCCACATCTTTGGGTCCTAATATCCAGCCTGTGTTAAGTTCAAAGTTTTGTGCTTCTCTATTTTGTGTTTCTATGAAATCTCAAAATTTCTATAGCTTCCTCTCTACAACCAACAATTTTATGCTATTAATCTGAGCCTCTGTCCATGCTACATCAATCTTTTAGTGTCAAACTCCGATGTGCATATCCATGCAATGCTGATTTATTTGTTTGTTTGTTCTTTCATGATTTAATATTTACCTTTTCCTTGTGTGAACCTGTCTTGTTGTTTCTGATATCATTTTTGATGTGGCAGTCTGTTGTTTAACATACTGTCATTGACTCTGTTTATACATCAAAATTTCTTCGTTCTCTTATTATTTCCACTTTTTGCTTTACAGATATCTTTTACGGAGAAGCGCACTAGAATTATTTATGGTTGACCGGTCAAACTTCTTCTTTGACTTCGGGGTATAATATGTAGTAGTAATGTGAATTTTGCATCTTCTTTTCATTGTAGCTTAACAAAAGACTGTTAATAGCATCTGTCCTTTATAAGATCACTTCTAAAACAAACCTTTTTATTTGCATTGCTCCAGAATATTGAAGGACGGAAGAATGCTTATCGAGCTATTGTTCAAGCAAGGCCTCCTCATTTGAACAACATCTATCTGGCCACACAGGTCTCTAACTTTTGACGCTTTAAGTCTGTATGTTTTGGATCTTGGCCATTCTACTCTTACAGACCAGTTTCTATGCTATTATTTATTTACTTATTTTTGTCATAGAGACCTGAACAACTTCTTAAGAGAACTCAGCTTATGGAGCGGTGGGCCAGATGGGAGGTAAAAAAATTGATGGTTGACCAGATACTTTGTACTTACATGCATAACTTACAATTCCGGCAATTTCATTTTATTATTACCTACTAAGAGAATGACCTATTTGCAGATTAGCAATTTTGAATATCTGATGCAGCTGAATACCCTTGCTGGTTGTGGTTATAATGACATCACACAGGTCAACTTTCTAGAGAGTTGCATCTATCCATACTCTCAATTAGGGAGATCTTTTACTTTTTATTACTGAGAACCCCTTCTCCTGTTAACAGTATCCTGTTTTCCCATGGATTCTTGCTGATTACACTTCAAAGAATTTGGATCTCGCTGATCCATCTTGCTACCGAGATCTTTCCAAGGTTGCACAAGAAATCCATTCTTCTCTCCTTAATTACTTCAAACTTTCACTTTTATCAATATGCTTATGTAGGCATTTCATGCTTTTTGCAGCCTGTTGGTGCTTTAAATGCTGATCGGCTAAAAAAGTTCCAAGAGAGATACTCTAGTTTTGATGATCCAATCATCCCAAAGTTCCACTATGGTTCACATTACTCAAGTGCTGGGACAGTAAGTTGCTAATTAACATGGAGATTCTTTTATTTATTTTGCAATATAGTAGTTCTAAGAGCAGTATTTTAAAATCCAACCTGGAGGTTGAATAGATTTTCCCTCTAGATGATGGTTCAATTTCTGGGTTGAACAATTTGGCCTATAATAGTTTTACAAATATTAGGGTTCTTTTAAAATTGACAGTTACTATTTTTAGTCTGTAGAGAACACTGATGTGGGCCCCACAGCTACGGTCCCACTGTGTTCGTAGGGTAGAAGATGTTCTAGTCTGCCTAGGGTTAGCTATTGGTCATTTAGTTGTTTCAGTTGTTATTTATTTCAGTCTTTGTTTTACTCTATTTGTTATGTAAAGACTAAAGGCAGATCTGTCCTTTCCATGTAATGAGCATAACCTATAAATATTAATTAAAGTGGCGGCGGCAGAACATTATGCTTCTGCTCCTCCTTTCAACCCTTGTGTTCTACTGCTACTCCTCCCTCTTTCTCTTCTCTCCTCTTTCTTTCTTCTTATCTTCGATCCTGAGATTCATTAGGGTTCAAGACTGATAACAGTCCTGAACTTCTAGTTGGTATCAGAGCTAAGTTCTCTCATGTGAGTCTAGTCCAGCCGACCACACGAGAACCATCTAAGGCTGGAAGCTGAGAAAGCAGAGTTCGTTGACTGGTTCTTGGAGATCTCCAGAGGATTAGCAACTGTTTGAAGAAGTGTCACAGTTGTAGCAAGTTGGTGATTAGGAAGAATCAGAGAAGGCTAGGGTTCGGGTAACTTTGGTAGGCAACGAACTGCATTCTACTGTAAGTTTTTACTTTCTGAGAGAAGTAACATCAGAAAAGATAGGTTGGACCTATCCAGTAAGGGTGGCTGAACTACTCTAGGGTTTTATCTCTCTATTCTCTAGGGTTTCTCTAGGGTTTTGTCTTATCCCTATGGCAAACCCTAGTATTAGGCCGAAACTTGTGATCTTATTCCTGCAGCATACCCTATAATTCTCCTCAACATTGATCAGTTTTAGGGTTTCATAATAACCCTAATACAAACCTTATCCGTACGGCTCTTAGGACTGATTAAAACCTCGAATTGGCTTCAGCATATCAGATTGCTCTTCAAACTGTGTTTCAGTCTTCTTTTGGGGTTTCAAACACTTTTGAAGGGGTGAAAACAGTTCGGACTGTTGCTGTTGTGTGTGGTTATTGATTTCAGATCAGTCTTATATATATTTCATGCACATCTATCGTGAGTACAAATTGGTTCTCTACTTCTGGTTCTTGACTGAAATGGACTTCAAGAATCAGGCAGAAGGCAGTTTTGGGAACAACAGTTATGGTGGTGGTTCTGAGACAAGTTTTCAGATTACAACCGTTAAGTTTGATGGATCAAACTACTTGGAATGGGCCCAATCAGCCATGATGGCTATTGGGGGAAGGGGCAAAGTAGGGTATCTCTTGGGAGATGTAGCAGAACCTTCCAAGGGAGACCCTATGTATACCAAGTGGGTCCAAGAAAACTACTTGGTTATGACATGGCTCTGTAATTCAATGCAGCCCCATATAAGCCGAAATTACGTATGGGCAAAGACAGCCAAGGAGATATGGAATGTGATGAAAGAGACTTACTCCCAACCCTTAATGTTGCCAGAGCATATGAGTTGAAATGTGAGGTGAATGTCCTTAAACAAGGAGAGAAATCGGTGTCGGTCTATTTCTCTAACTTGCAGTCCTGTGGCATGAGATTGATCACTTAGAGACTCTTGAGTGGGAGAGTCCCAAAGATGCTCAGATACATAGAAAGCACATTGAGACAAACAGAGTGTTTGAGTTTCTAGCAGGACTGAATTCAGAATATGATATTGTGAGGCAACAGATCTTGACCAGAGATAGTGTGACCCTCTCTCAGGCATACTCCTTAGTGTACAGTGAAGAGACCAGGAGAAAAGTCATTATGCAACCTCAGCCGCTTACACCTGCCTTGGTAGCTGTCAAACCCAAAACAGAGGGTGATTCAGAGAGGGACATAAAGAAGGAAGATAAAAGGAATGTGGTGTGTGAGCATTGCAAGAAACCTAAACACACAAAAGAAACATGTTGGAAGTTGCATCCACATTTGGTCCCGGCAAAGTTGAGAAATAAAAGGAGTAATGCTCATGTGGCTATGACTACTGATTCAACATCCTCATCTAGCACGAGAGGCACACCATTAGAGACCTTAGCTGCAGTTCGGGCAGCTCTAATACAATTGGAGAAGGAAGTTGGCAGTTCAGCTTAGTTACCGCAATCATCATCAGCTCCGGCTACATCGGCCTTTGCACACTCAGGTACTTGAGCTTTAGCCTACCATGCCTCTGCTCCAGGTACTACTGAACCGTGTTGAGTAATAGATTCAGGTGCATCTGACCATATGACCAGCTTGCCCTCTTTGTTTACTACTTATCACTTATCTTCTGGTAGGGATAAAGTATCTATAGCTGATGGCTCTCTTGTCCCTATTTCTGGCAAGGGTGACATCAAATTGTCAAATACTATATCCTTGTCCTCTGTCTTGCATGTTCCTAAACTGGATACTAACCGCCTTTCCGTCAGTAGCATTACCAAACATTTGAACTGCTCAGTAACTTTCTTTCCTGACCGATGTGTTTTTCAGGACATGGAGACGAAGAAGGTGATTGGGACTGACTGTGAGACGAATGGGATCTATTTGCTCGGGGAGAGTTCTCGTCGGGAAGAGTCAGTGGATAAGAAGTTACTTGTTTCTCAAGTTGTGAGTTCGGTTATGTTGTGGCATAACCGATTGGGTCATTTATCTTTTTGGTCCTTGAAGAGTCTGTTTCCTACTTTGTTTGAGTCTGTTGAGTCATCTCAGTTGAAGTGTGAAAGTTGTGAGTTGGCTAAACATTGTAGAAACTCTTATTCATTGAGTAATAAAAGGAGTAATAGTTCTTTTGATATTGTGCATACTGATGTTTGGGGGCCATATCACATTCCTTCTATGGGGAGGTACAGGTATTTTTTGCTATTTGTTGATGACCACACCCGTTTTTCATGGGTTTATCTTATGCGATCACGAGATGAGGTGCCTGTCCCGACCCAAAACTTCCACCAAATGATCCTAACACAATTTGATGACAGGATAAAAGTGCTTAGATCTGATAATGCAAAGGAATACTTTGCTAAGCCATTGGCATCGTACCTCCTTAATCATGGGGTTATCCACCAGAGCACGTGTCCTAATACACCTCAGCAGAATGGGGTTGCAGAGAGGAAGAATAGGCACATCTTGGAGGTGGCTAGAAGTATTATGTTTGCCTCCAACGTCCCTATTCGCTTCTGGGGTGATGCTATCCTTACGGCGGTATATCTTATTAATCGGATTCCTTCTCGGGTTCTTGATATGAAACATCCTTTTTCCCTTCTATACCCAATGAGGAGTTGTTCACTATTCCCCTCAAGACATTTGGTTGTACCTGTTTTGTTCAGCTTCTTGGTCCCAATCACTCCAAGTTTCAACCCAAGGCCTCCAAATGCATCTTTCTTGGTTATGCACAAACTCAAAAGGGTTATTGTTGTTATGATCCTGTCTCAGGGAAGAAGTTTGTATCCATGGATGTCACTTTCTTTGAGGAGACACCCTACTATTCTCGGGTCTCTCCTCAGGGGGAGAGTAGTGAGCGTGAAGATTTGGGTCTTTTTCTTCAGGGGGAGGAGTGCAATGAGGACAGGGTTAATACCTTTGGGGTTGTTCCTTTACCTATTCCAGTTGATGATGAGGGTTGTAGTGATGAGGGTTGTAGTAGCAAGGGTGGTCAAAGGGATCGGGAGTTGAGAGTCTATCACAGGCGATGCAGGCAGATTGATCCTGGTCATCAGCAGTCCCAGCCAGCTACAATCTCTTCTGCGGCTCTAAGTCCAGATATTACAGTCCCAGGGCCCACAGAGACTCCTTCCATTGTTGCTACCTCACCCTCTGCAAATGACCTTGACCTTCCCATTGCCCTCCGTAAAGGAAAACGGCATTGCACCACATCTACAGCCCACTGCATCTCTAGTTTTTGTCCTATGATCGCCTATCTCCCTCCTACAGGTTCTATCTCACCTCTGTTGCTAATGTCCCTATTCCAAGAACAGTGCAAGAAGCCCTATCAGTCCTAGAGTGGAGAGGTGCAATGCAAGTTGAAATGGATGCCCTGTTGAAAAATAATACCTGGGAGCTAGTTGACTTGCCCAAAGGAAAGAAACTAGTTGGATGTAGGTGGGTATTTATTGTGAAGCATAATGCGGATGGTTCCATTGAGAGGTACAAAGCTCGGCTAGTTGCAAAGGGGTTCACTCAAAGTTATGGTATAGATTACTTGGAGACATTTGCCCCGGTAGCCAAAATGACCACCATTCGGGTTCTATTATCTCTTGCAGCAAGCTACACTTGGCCTTTGTACCAAATGGATGTTAAGAATGCTTTCCTAAATGGGGACTTGCAGGAAGAGGTCTACATGCAGTTGCCTCCTGGATTCTATGATACAGAGGCAGGTAAGAAAGTTTGTCGGCTCAATAAGGCATTGTATGGTTTGAAGCAGTCACCTAGAGCTTGGTTTGATAGATTCAGACTAGCCCTTGGGAAGTTCGGTTATGTACAGGCCCAGTCAGATCATACACTATTCGTCAAGAGGGTGGAGTCGTCACTGACACTACTTGCAGTTTATGTTGATGATATTGTGGTCACAGGAAACGACAACCATGAGATTGAGTCCCTCAAACAGCTCCTTCATCAAGAGTTTGAGGTGAAAGATCTGGGTACACTACGGTATTTTTTGGGTATTGAGGTTGCTAGATCTAAGCAGGGGATCTTTGTCTCTCAGAAGAAATATGTGTTAGATCTCTTGGCTGAAACTGGAAAGCTAGGTGTCAAACCTGCAGATACACCCATTGAACAGAACCACAGGATTAATGCAGAGAGTGGGGAGCTGCTTGCAGACAAAGTTATGTTCCAACGGTTAGTTGGAAAGCTCCTATATCTATGCCTTACCCGATCAGACATCAGTTATGCCGTTAGTGTTATCAATCAGTACATGCATTCTCCTAGAACCACGCATCTTCTATCAGCAGAAAGAATACTAGCATACTTGAAGAGATGCCCGGGTAGAGGTATACTGTTCAAGAACAATGACCACATGAAGGTGGAAGTCTATACGATTGCCAATTGGGCTGGGAGTGCTGACAGAAGGTCTACCTCTGGATATTGTGCTCTTGTGGGAGGTAACCTAGTTTCTTGGCGGAGTAAGAAACAAAGTGTTGTTTCTCGATCCAGTGCTGAAGCTGAGTACAGGTCAATGGCTAATGGAGTGGCTGAAATTCTTTGGCTGAGATCACTACTTGAGGAGTTGGGTGTTGAGTATGAGAAGCCCTTGATGCTGTATTGTGATAATCAAGCGGCTATTAATATAGCACACAACCCAGTGCAGCATGACAGGACTAAACATATTGAAGTTGATCGACACTTTGTACGAGAGAGGGTCTCATCACAAGAAGTATGTCTCCCATACATCACCTCCAACTGGCAGATATCCTCACTAAAGCTGTATCACGGAAGAAGCTAGAGGCAGATCTATCCAAGTTGGGAATGATAAACATTTATTCCCAACTTGAGGGGGAGTGTAGAGAACACTGATGTGGGCCCCACAGCTACGGTCCCACTGTGTTCGTAGGGTAGAAGATGTTCTAGTCTGCCTAGGGTTAGCTATTGGTCATTTAGTTGTTTCAGTTGTTATTTATTTCAGTCTTTGTTTTACTCTATTTGTTATGTAAAGACTAAGGGCAGATCTGTCCTTTCCATGTAATGAGCATAACCTATAAATATTAATTAAAGTGACGGCGGCAGAACATTATGCTTCTGCTCCTCCTTTCAACCCTTGTGTTCTACTGCTTCTCTTCCCTCTTTCTCTTCTCTCCTCTTTCTTTCTTCTTATCTTCGATCCTGAGATTCATTAGGGTTCAAGACTGATAACAGTCCTGAACTTCTAGTTAGTCAAATCATGACTTGCTATTTTTAGTAATTATTATTTATAGTAAAAATCAGATTTGTTAGAAGGAACCACAATGAGATCGAGTAAAACTTGGAGTAGGGAGTTCAAACTAACAAGGTTGTTGACAAGAAATCCTAAAATGCCAAAAATAAAGACAAGAACTGAATGAAAGAAATAAAAAATCTAGAAGAAAAAATATAGATAATCAAGAGACTTAGTTCACAGATATTAAGTGAACTAACAGATCTGACGAAACAATCATCTGCATCTTCATCGCCGTTGAAGTTTTCTTCGTATTACTTTGGTACCGTTTGGTTGTGAATAAGGTGAGAAAATAGATAATAGGGAACAAGGAGATCAAAGAGAAAACATTGAGTTTAACAATACCACATGCTGACTCCCTCTCCAAAGGGTTTCTATCATATTAATGTCCCTGAATATATATATATATATATATATATATATATATATATATATATATATATATATATATATATACACACACACACACACACACACACTAAAGTACCTCCATTTCTCATACATATTACAATCTAAATAATCCAACAATGAAGACCCTAGCATTGGAAGGGGAATGGAATATTCCTTTTACTAATCCATTTACTTCTTCCTTTGATACACTAGAAGTGGCTTCTTAGAAGTGACAGGCCGATCAACTTTGGAATGATCACAACATCAAAGTTATACGAGACAAGGATAGTAGTAGCAGGAGACTTAGCAATATAGTCAAAATAGAGAACACTTTTATGTAATAGGTGAGGAGAAAATCTTGTTGCAATGAAGAATTGGATACTGCAACAAAAGGCCTTATGGTTGAGGTTATATTTGACAAAAAAACATTACTACTTGAAGATAGCTTAGACTTTAGGTCATTCATGAGGAGGATAAATAAAATACAGGCAACTGCAAACGTTTAATCTAGAATAGTCAGGGAAAGGGTGAAATGAAGAGAAGAATGGAATTTTATGATGAGTTAACTTCCACTCAAAAAGATTGAGGGGACTAAGAATCCTGTAACATGTAAGCACAACCTCCAATTGTCTTAGAAGACATACCTTGGCCAATTAGTTGCTCTTGTGCTTCCTTGCAAATCAGTTTAGGATTTATCAGGTTTTACTGAACTCCAACAAATAAGAAATATTTTTATCAGCAGAAAATATATTTCATTTTATTACATTTGATTTGATTAAAAGTGATCAGTACAACATGATGACAGAAATGTCATTCCTAACTTTTAAATCCGAATTACATAGCAGCCCAGAATAATTGTTGCCTCAAAACCCCTTGTTTAGCTAGTGAGTCAGCTAACCCATTTGCACTCTTTCTAGCCCACTTAAATTCAGCCTCTATGTCCTTTGCAATCTTTTTCACTTCCCTTATCACCTGTTTAAGAGTCCAAAGAGTCCGCCCTACTGCACTTTGCCCATGGGATGACTACTTTTGAATTCCCTTCCACTTCAATCATTCTGAAACCCAACTGTTTGGCTAAATCAAGACCTTGCAGCAGAGCTTATAATTCAGCCTTCAAAGAGTTTTCAAAACCAATTGGTCCTGAAAACATAGCCAAAATCCTCTTCTTAGAATTTCTGATTACCCCTCCTATACCTGCCTTGCTTGGGTTTCCAAGGGAGCTCCCATCAAAATTCAACTTGACTTTATTATCTTCTGGGGGTTTCCAATCCATTCTTATTATATCTTTTGCTATTGCCGACAAATAAGAAAATAATAAAAAAAAACTAGTGTTCGAATTATGAAAATATTATAAACCCACAAAATAAGTAATTTAATGTAATAATGTCTATTTTATTATTATAATATCTAAAAATAAAAATACAAAGAAATTATATGGAACCTTACAAAAAAAGGGGAAAAAACTAGGCACTTGGGAAAGGGGATTTACCTTGTACTTCCTTTGTTGACACATTGGCTAAGCAAGGGGTGGGAAGGAATCAACTGTTTTGGGCTTTGTTGTAATCTTTTCTTTTTTAAGAGAGAGCTAAGAGAGTTTATCTCTCCCTTTCTCATCCTCGTACTTCCTTTTCTTTATTAATGAAATAGTTTCTGTTATTGATAAAAAAAAAGAACACCAAGATCATCTCATAGATTGCCGGTTTAGATCAAGATTGCTATGAGAGGTTTCAAGACTGCAATGATACCTCAAAATTTCATCACGTGTGTAATTTTTTTAAGTAGTATGCTGGGTGTCTAGTTTGCATCACCCTACTGATATCTCTCGAAAAGTTCACACACAATTCTCAGACACAAGTCAAGAACTCAACAACTCAGATAAAGAGAAATTGATATTCATTCAGAGGAAAACATTACAGTAGGTCGGTTCTTCGAGAGACCGTCGGCTCTCCCAACACTCAAAATATTCTTCACTCCAAAAAACCTCCCCTCCCCATCCCCCAAAGACACTTCTTATACTCTTCTGACAGCATAACAGTGAAAGAATGGTAGGATCCATCTAATGGACGCCAAAAAGGTTGCGGAATGGGTGGGCGAATTTCAAAAATTTCCTACCTTCTCCCAACTGGGAATCATATTCCCTAAATTTAGAATACAATATTCAAGGATCCTACTTGAACCCTAATCAAACCAGATCTGTACCAAAAGACAAATGGGAGGAATATACCTGATCCGGAGAAGCAGTATCTCCCAAAGTTGGTGTTCACACCCAAAGAATGCTCCAAGATCCGTTCCTGCTGAAGATGACACAACTGTGAATGGAACAGAACCAGCAGGGTGCGTCCTACACACTGGATCCTTCACAAGAATCCTCTGGAAGTATTAAACACTGAATCTTTTTCAGTCTTTCTTGCAAGACTGATGTCAAGAACAGATTTCTTGACTTTCTTTTCTGCAAAGATCTAATCTTGCAATGGCAGATGGCGGCGGCAGGAGGAGATCTCCAAAACGAAAAAGGCTGAACTGCTTTTCCTGTTTTTCTGGAGAGTATGAATGAGATCTGATCTGAATTCGTAGGAACCTTTCTTGCGATTTTTTCTTGGTTCTAAATCTCCTCCTTTCTTCTTGATTAAGAAACCTCCTTTTTAGGAGTTATCCCAATCCAAATCAGTATTTGGATAGGGGATAATCTTAATCCTTTCTGCAGATAGAGTTAGCTTACTCCTGATCTTATCAGGAGGTTACCAGATTCAAATCTAATTTGAATTTGGTCTCCAAGAGTGGATAAGGCTAAAGGCCCAATCCTTTTACTAACTTTAATCTCAAATTCGCCCCATGGATGGGTGATCATATCAGCCCACCTCGAAATGGGCTTTTGGCCCATTAAGTGTTCAGTGTCTAATTACTTTCTAATCTGCTGCCCAGTTGGGCTTCTTTGTATGGCGTGGGCCCCAAGCATTGATCTACACACCAGCCACATGGGTTCGGCCCAGCCTCTAAAACAAGGCTCAGCCGAATTCACTGAAAAAACTCAATGAACCCCTTGAGTCCATCATATGGACCCTATGGGCCCAACACTTACATTAAGTGGTCCCTGGGCCAAGCCATCTTATAAAAACCCAGGGACTGTGGGCAGGTGCAAGATTAGCCCATCAGGTATTATCCTCAATGGTTTTACACTTAACCTCTCAGCCCTTAATGATCAAGCACTGCCCGACAAGAGAGGACCTCTCCCTCGGCTGCAAGGAACAGTGCCGCACTCTCCTCTCACATGGATCCTGGGAATTAAAACCATTTGCAAACAATTTGAAACCGTACATATATATATAAATATATTAATTTTGCAAAACAAAATTCCAACGATTGAAATCAACTGCCGGCAGTTTGGTTTCCATCAGAGAGAGTGCATTCCCGATCATTACCCTTTGTCCGACAAAGTGGTTGATTCTGTCACTATGATCACCCACTCAGATGAATTCTCAAACTGCCCCAACATACCCAGGTTTTGATCCCCGCTAAGGATCTCACTGAATGGCATATCAAAGGCAGCCTGATCCAACACCTAGTGAAATGTCATAATCGAGTCTAGGGGTCAGGTGTAACTTTCCAGTTTTGCCCATCTATCTCCAAGGTCCAGGGCAATACTAGAAATCTGGTCCGGTTCAAGGATTCAAGTAATCCCATACTGCATGTGCCTCGGGTCTTACCCTGATGGCTGAGACAGGCCATCCCAACACTTGGTGGCACACCAATATCAGCCTTGGCAGGATAAATCTCCCCAGACTTATCCAACGGCTGTGAACATTTAAAACTAACATGAGTCTCTATAAATGTCCAGTTTTAGGGTTTTACACAGAATTAAACCAAACAACATGAATCAAACATGCACTTTATTTATTTCCACTAAATAACAAAAGTACATCAAATCATATTGAAGCTAAGGGCATACAAAACTGTCTAACAAACAGACTCCTCCCCCATAAATGCCCAGCTGGCCTAATTATAAATGCCCAACACTCTTCCTATTCATAATTGACATAGTTATAAATGCCCCAAGACTCTTCTTATTCCCTTCAGACTTCCTCTATAAATGCCCAGCTGGTAAATCCCATGTGTTCAATTATTTCCCCCCCTTAACCGATTGCTGCCCTTTCCTCTTCCTAGCATACATAAGGTTAATTGGGGGCCTATCATTACCCGCCGCCCAAGGACTAACCTTGTCCTCAAGGTTAAAATGAGGGAATTGGTCTCGAAGCAAGTCAAAAGGCTTCAAAATCAGGCAGGTCCTGCCAATGAATAAGCACTTCTAAACCAGTAACTCCAGGCATAGTGGATGGACGCACACCGCGCATGGCAGCAGGTTCCACAAGCATCTCCATATCAGCAGACAGAGTGGAAGGAATCACAGGAGAAGAGATACGGTTGCCAATCGCCTTCTATTATGACCCCGAATTGTTGATGACAAACTAAATTTAACATTCTGTAGAAATCTGGGGCAAGTTTTGTAGCTTCTCATGCAATGATCTGACAGGAGAGTTAAGCTGTCGAGGTCCTGAGGGAGATTTTGGTGGTGAGGAAGGTCCCTTTCCACTTTGAAAACCATCCAAACTCAGTGGTGGGACTAAATCAATTCGGCTAATCCTTGGAGGACCAACTTCAGGACTGTATAAAAGCGGGGTTGATGGGAAGCTTCCAGTGAACAAAGGTGATGTGAATGGAGTAGGAAATGTTGTTGCTGGCACTGCCTTTGAGAATCCTGATACTTTGCTCACAAGAGACAATCTTATACCATTGCATGCACAAAATGTCTCTAGAGACCGAGCATGGTGGACAATTTTTCCTGAATCAGGACTATGAGAAGCTTCTACAAGAAGTATCATACGCCTCCAGCCTAAAGAAGGGTTGTTCCCATCTAGCACTGCATTTGAAGCTTTTGTTTTAGGAATTAGCTGCGGCTTAAACTTCTTTGACAATTTCTCTTCATTTTGGTGTGGTAAAACCAATCTTTCACATAGACTTTTAAAGGCCTGGGAGTTACTTTGTATGCACTCCTCAGTTGCAGCTTCCAGTTTCAGCCAAACTGCAGGATCTATCTCATCCAGTTCCCTACCACAACGTTCATCAACTGGATTGAATCTATAATATTGTATTTCAGGAAGCATTGGCAGCAAAGTGTTCATTTCTTCTTCCACTCGCTCCACTGAGCATGCACTCTCAACCAAAACTTGTCCAGTATCCAGATAACGCCACCCACCTTTCGAGGCTTTGTTGGGACAGAACCACATCCAATGGATACCAAACAGTCAATTCTTGTATAAGGCCATAGAAGTTGTATCAGGCAAAGTTGTCCACCTGCGATGCCACTTCCTTAACTGTCACCATGGCTGAGGAAAGATGGGCTCTGATACCACTGATATGTCCAGAAAAGTTCACACACAATTCTCAGACACAAGACAAGAACTCCACAACTCAGATAAAGAGAATTTGATTTTCATTCAAAGGAAAACATTAACAGTAGGTCAGTTCTTCAAGAGACCGTCGGCTCTCCCAACACTCAATATTCTTCACTCCAAAAAACCTCCCCTCCCCATCCCCCAAAGACCCTTCTTATACTCTTCTGACAGCATGACAGACTCCTCCCCCATAAATGCCCAGCTGGCCTAATTATAAATGCCCCAAGACTCTTCTTATTCCCTTCAGACTTCCTCTATAAATGCCCAGCTGGTAAGTCCCATGTGTTCAATTATTCCCCCCCCCCCCCCCTTAACCAATTGCTGCCCTTTCCTCTTCCTAACATATGTAAGGTTAATTGGGCGCCTATTACCTACCCAGCTAGCCAACTTAAATCTGAAGCTGACAGCTGGCTCAGTTGGAAAAGGTAGTGCATATTAGCATATAGTTCTCACTGAACTGGGAACAAATCCTGCCTTCACCCTCCTCATCTCCACTCCCAAGTTTGCCTAATAAAAAAGGACAAGGAGAGGTTAAAAGGGGCCATAGCTTGGTGCAATGATAAATCTTGGGCAGGCAAGTATGACACAGGCTCAAGTCTAAGAGCAGCCGTTTTGTCAAAATCCAGTTTATCCCTCCCATGACCCCCAGATGGTCCTTTATTTACAATTGCTAAATAGCTCCTGGAGAAGGACTATGTAAGGGACTTAGTTTCATTCTCCTTTACGCTTGGATTTTATGGATATTATGAATTGGTAGATTAGTGAAATTGTGGACTAAATGATAGTACTTGAACTTTTTTTCCATATTAAGTTGTGGGTTAAAAGCTTTTATTGTCATACTGGCAATTGCGTCAACCTAAAATCTCTTTAGGTGTGGAGTGAGGTTCTCAGGGAATTATCAATTTATTTGCATCTTATGTTCTTTTTCTTCTTTCTTATTTTTTGTTAATTTACTTTGTTCCAGATTTTGTCTTTTTTATACCTGGAAAATGCACCACTTTTTTCATTTACTCTGTTGCTATTGTGATGTATTGTAATTAAGTGCTCATATTGTCTCTCCTGTACTTAGTGGCTCAGTGAACAATTTTGGTAACAATATTGAGTAATGAAATTATGGACAAAGTGATTCTTTTGTGTACTTTCATTGTAACCTCACGGTTCCCTTTTCCTTCTTAGGTGTTGTATTACCTTGTTAGAGTGGAGCCATTTACAACCCTTTCAATCCAGCTACAAGGTGGAAACTTTGATCATGCAGACCGGATGTTCTCAGATATAGCTTCTACTTGGAATGGTGTTCTTGAGGACATGAGCGATGTCAAGGAGTTGGTAAGAGCATGCTTGATCAGTGCTACGTGAACACCCTTTCAATATCATGATAAAAACTCTTTAATTTGTTTGTTGTGTGCATTTCTTTTTTTTTTAATCTATATTTTCATTGTGTTATTTGCAGAAGACATTTATATTGTTTTTTTTTAATTCATCTAGGTTCCAGAGCTGTTTTACCTCCCCGAGGTTCTAACCAATGAAAACTCAATTGATTTTGGCACAACACAACTGGGGGAAAAAATTGGTATGTATATCTAGGCACTTGGAATGAGAGAGTGTTGAACTACAGCCATTTATCTTAAAACTGACTAATTGACTATGGAATGCTGAATTAGCAGTCACATTTGATATTGCAGATTCTGTCAGACTTCCACCTTGGGCTGAAAACCCTGTTGATTTCATTCATAAGCATCGTATGGCTCTTGAGAGTGAGCATGTCTCTGCACATTTGCATGAATGGATTGACCTGATATTTGGGTATGTCTATTGCTATTAAAAATATACTTTCATGAAACTTCTTTCTCTAGATCTCCACTAAACTTTGGCCAGCCAAGGTTTAAAGTATAGATATGATACTCCTAATGCGGGGTATCATATACATGGCCATGAACATGGGATATGCCACGACTGGGTATTTATCCCATGAGTTGTGCGTATTGGCACAATATGCCTTTGTATCAGGTTATACCACGCCATATTGGTGGATATGGTTCAATACGCACAGATATGGGAGCATATCAGTGCCTAGTCTGATGGAAGTGTATATTGACTGCATTTGGATTGTTTTTGAACCTTAATAAAAATTGAAAATTATAGCACCACTAGGACCCCTGTACTCCTGTACTGCTGGTTTGAGGTGAGGGTAAAGAATCCAGCATGTTTCTTTTGTTTGTCTTTCTCCTCCACAATGAGTACACTTCAAGTTCTTCTTGTCTCCACGTTTACTTCCTTTATGAGGAGCTGAAACAAGAGCAGATTGCTCTATTGGTCAAATCTTAACATCATCTCCCATCTCCTTCCTTATCTCTTTGTTTCTAATTAGATAGAAAGCATGCCAAAGGTTGGGAAGTTCATCTCTCCCCAAAATTTGAGAGTGATGTTCTCATAAGAAGAATTCAATCCTGCAAGAAACTTGAATGTCCTTCCTTCCTCAACCTACTTATCATATCTTTTCTTATCTTTAGTACTATCTCAGTCCAAGGTTAAATGGTAATCAAGCTCTTCCCAAAGACCCTCAAGTGTTGCAAAATGTGTGGCTACAGTCATCTCCTCTTGATTGAAGGCTGCAATGTCTTGATTTAATCTGTAAACCCTTGCAAAATTCTTCCTTTGGCCATAGATTTTTGAAGTTTGTCTCATATCTTGTAGGCTGTACTATAATGTGTACAGTTCTAGTTATTTTAGGTGTCATGGAGCCGAGAGTTCAAGACATCATTGTGGCATTCTCCCTACACCAAGTTGTGTACTCAGGTTGGTCTTCTTTTGGTTCTGAAATCTGCCCATTTATATATGTTAACAGTCCAAAACCTGTTGTATAAAGTTTGGCTGAAATAGCCTATTCTCTGTAATTTCATTCAACCAATTTGATACTGGTTATCTGTAGACTAGGGTTCTCAAGGCTAGAAAGATTCTCTCCTGTTCTGATTTCCTTGAAAGTTGCTTCACTAGTGCTGGACATGTTGAACTTGCAATATTTGACTTCAACTGATAACAGAAAACTTGAAAGCAGTATCATAATTGAAGGTTTAATGGACTGTTTGCCTTTTGGAAATACGAAGATCTTTTACCATTCAGCAAACTTCAAATTTCAATACTTCGCTGTCCAGCAGAGGTTTGTGAATAATACTCCAACATCCGGCAGATTTCTGGGTTCTCTTCGGCTGTCCAGTAACAAGACCTGAAACTCGTCTCCCTAGCAGTCTGTAGAATTCTCCACCTTATCTTACTCTAAATAGCCAACCTTTTGAGGGTCCCCTTGGTCTCTTACCCAAGTGAAACCCTAAAAAATCTGTGGACTTTCAATCTGACCATGAATTGATTACAGTTTCAACTAATCAGTGGTGAAAAATACAAAAGATAAGAAAAGAGGGTGGAGGAGAGGTAGAAGAACTTCAACCAAACCCTGGAAGCCCTTCTTATGCTTTGATACCACGAAGGTTTTTTGAGCAAAAGGAAGAGAAGGAAGAATAAAAAGGATAAAATAGAAGAATGGGGCAGCAGCTTATTCTCTAGGGCATAACCAACCTTTCTAGGTCTCCTTGGTCTCTTACCCAAGGTAAAACTCCAAAAGTAATGTGTGGTCTTTCAAGCTGACCACAAACTGATTAGGGTTTCAACTAAACTAATCAGTGGTCAAAAATACAAAAGATAAGAAAGAAGAGTGGAAGAGAGGTAGAAGAACTTCAACCAAACCCTAGAAGGTCTTCTTATGCTTTGATATCATGAAGGTTTTTGAGCAAAAACAAAAGAAGGCAGAAAAGAGAAGAGAAAAGAAAATAGAAGAATGGGGCGGCAGCTTATCCTCTGCTCAGCCCTAATTGATATATAAATGGGAGTTTTAAGTGTAATACAAGTACAAAAATGCCCCTCATTGGGCAGGTAGAACAAACAGATCTGAAAACATATAGGCCTAGGCCCAGACAGCCCAATAACTATATAAGAAAGATAGTACAATAAATAGCCCAACCCAATAGCTCTCTGTCTTACAACATTGAGGAGAGTTCATACAACACTGATTGGGAAGGTAGTAGATTGGTTTATTTTCTTGGGGGCTTTGTGTTTTTGGTGCTCACCTCCTACTCTTGTCTCTTTTTTTTCTTTTCATTTTCCAAAAATTTTTATTTTCATTTTACTATGAAAATAGTTTTCCATTAGACTATCCAAGCTATCCACTTTATCAATGAAAATAATTCTCTTTTTATTAATTTTGAATTTTGCTTATTTACCAAATATTTACATGAAAATTTGAAATTTTCAGATACAAACAGCGTGGAAAAGAAGCTATATTGGCAAATAACGTGTTCTTCTATATAACCTATGAAGGGGCTGTTGATATTGATAAAATTTCAGATCCAGTAAGCCTAACTGCCTTTTCTTTGATGTTCATTAGTTTTGAGTTGTGTTGCTTATTATTAATTCCCGGAATATTGCAACAGGTACAACAACGTGCTACACAGGATCAGATTGCATACTTTGGACAAACACCATCCCAGCTTCTTACTGTGCCTCACATAAAGAGGATGCCATTAGCAGATGTTCTTCATTTGCAGGTTTATCTTGGTTTCAGTACAACATATGATCTAGAATTTTTGCAAATCTACATTTTTTCATGTTTGAATAATATTCTAGATTCTTTACTTTCTAAAAGTTTCAATGAAATTGCCCCACTTAGTGGTTTTCCATGGATAAGAAGATGATAGATAAGTTTATACTCAAGAAAATATAGGGATTTTGAGGGAAAATATCTATAAGAGTGCTTAAAAAGGATTTAGGATGGTTCTAGTAAGGATTAGGAGAATATTGGGTTCATAATGATGAAAAAAAAGGTTCAAGTGTTTTTGTAGTAGAGAATCTAGCTGTAATTGCAATATTCATCATCACAAAGTGCATTAGGAGTATAATACCAAAAAAAAAATGCAAGAGTAGCATTGAAGTGCATAAGGTGCTATGAGATACAACACGATAATATTAAGACACGGACGGAGCCAATCTTAGCCACTGGAGAGAAGGTCTCCATATAGTTCACCCCATACAACAGTGATTAACTTTTAGCAACAAGTCTAGCCTTCAAACGCTCCACACTGCCATCCGGAAAGTACTTAGCAGTATACACCCATTTACAACCCACAACATGCTTAGCGGGAGGAAGAGTAATGATCTCCCACATTTGAGTATGCTGAAGAGTAGAGAGTTCCTCCTCCACTGCTTGATGCCACCCGGTTGAGGTAAGGGCCTCCTGGACATTCTTAGGTATAGAGATAGATGACAATAGTGAAACAAACTGGCGATGTGAAGCGAAAAGGCGAGAGATTGAAACAAAATTGGAAATGGGATGGAGGGTACAATTGTGTTTACCTTTCCATAAAGCAATGGGAAGATCAAGTTTTGAAGGTTCTAGGACAGGAGTAACAACAGCATCCACAGACAAGGTAGAAGTTGAAGGAGGAGCTGGTGTCTATCGACGAGTATACACGTGTGGGATCGGTGGTCATTTAGTAGGAATCTGCACCGGAGGAGGTGATGAGTCAGCCCCAACTGGAACAACTGGAACGGAATCACGAAATGGAAGAGGAAGAGGAAGAAAAGGAGGAGATACCGATACTTCGTGTCCCGAGAAGAAGGGGACGGATTCAAAAGAGGTGACATCAAGACAGACATAGAACTTCTGAGTAATGGGATTGTAACACTTATACCCTTTCTGGGTTCGAGAGTAGACAAGAAAGATACACTTAATAGAGCGTGCATCCAGCTTGTTTAACTCAGGACTCAGATTGTGAACAAAGCACACACAACCAAAGACCCGGGGTGTTAATGGAAAGGAAGACAAGGTTGGGAACAGAATAGAAAAGGCAGACCAACCATGAAGGATGAAGGAGGGCATCCGATTAATAAGGAAACAAGCAGTAAGCGCAGCATCACTTCAAAATCATTTAGGAACACTCATATGATGAAGAATAGACCGAGCAGTTTCAAGGAGATGACAGTTCTTTCATTCCGCCACCCCATTTTGTTGAGGAGTGGATGCACATGAAGTTTATGCTGTTCTAAATATTTTGTTGAAAGGAATTAAGAAAGTATTCACGACCATTATCTGAACGAAGAACTTTGATTGGAACACCAAATTGTGTACGTATTTCAGCATGGAATTTTTGAAAAATGGAAAATAATTCACTCATTTCTTTCATTAAATAAATCCATGTCATCCTTGAACAATCATCAATAAAAGTGACAAAATGTTTGTAACCATTATAAGACTATTGATCGGACCCCAAACATCTGAATGAACTAAAGCAAAAGGAATCAACATACGACTATCAACTCTAGGACTGAAAGAAACCCGATGGTGTTTCCCATACTGACACGACTCACACTGTAAAGACGACAAATGACTCAAAGACGGAACCAGTATCTTGAGTGCCTTGAGAGATGGATGTCCCAGCCGACAATGCCATTGTAGAGGAGTGAGTGAAGTCTGAAGTGCAATTAATGATCCACCACTATCAAGATAATACAATCCACCGGCTTCATGCCCCCCACCAATCTTCTTCCTCGTCTTGAGATCCTAAAAAGCACAAAATGAAGGGAAAAATGTAATAGAGCAATTAAGGGTCTTAGTTAATCTATTGACTGACATAAGATAGAATGGAAATTTAGGTACATATAGAACAGATGATAAAGAAAGAGAAGTCGTGTCAACGTTACCAACACCACAGTGGGAGAAGAGGAACCGTTGGCAAGAGTAATAGTTTGAGATGTGGAAGTTTCAGAGAGAGAAGAGAACACACCTGGAGTCTCGATCATGTGATCAGAGGCTCCAATGTCAATAATCCAAGGAGAGGGTTTGGATGCTAGACAAGCTATACCTGAGTGTGCAAGGGTGGCTATAGTATGTTGTGAAGTAGCCTGGAGGAACCTCTCATACTCGTTGCACGGTACACTCATCATCTCCTTTCCAGAAATAGATGTAGATGTGGAAGGTGTTAGATCTAGCTGTTGGTTATCACTAACATTAACCCCACCAACTACTGCATGATTAGCCCATGTAGAAGGTGGGCCATGGAGATCATAACAGAAACTCACTAAATGTTCGTCCCTACCACAGTGGGTACACTTCCTAGTAGAGTTACTTTTTCCTTTACCATGGCCTCCCCCTGAGTCACGACCACCACCACGGCTAAATATGGAACCACCACAACCTCCTTGGGAAGCATGTCCTCCCCCTCTAATACCACGATCACCTCCTCTGGCTATCACAAATGCTGATCTGTCAGAAGGTGTGGGACTCTCTGTAGATCCCAAAGAAATCCTGCAAAGTCGTGCAAAAACTTCATCAAGTGTAGGAAGAGTAGAGCCTCCCAGCATTTGAGCCCTAACTGGTTCATACTCTGATTTCAGCCCCACTAAGAACCTAGTGACATCTAGTTGCTCTCTCTGTTGTTGCTGAACCTTAACATCTGGAGTGAGGGGATGATAGACATTGAGTTCATTTCTAAGGTTCTCCATACTGGAATAGTACTATTCTAGGGTTTTATTCCTTTGCTGCAGATCGAAATACTCCTGATAGAGCTGATATACTCTTGTAGTATTATCCTGCCCAGAATAAAGCTTCTTGGCATATTCCCATATGTCCTTAGCTGTATCTAAGAACATAAAGTTGGTACTTATTTTGGATTTCATATTGTTCCATAACCATGTCATGATTTGGGCATCATCCTGTTCCTAGTCATCAAGCCCTGGAGAGTCAGTTGGTGGTTTATCTTCCTTCACGTGTTTCACTTTCCTCTTTGCCTTGAGGAAAACTTCCACCGACTTGGCCCATGGCACATAATTCTCACCATTAGGTTTAATCGAAGTCATTTGCACACCCAGATAGTCGGAGGGGATCATCACACTCGGTTTCTTATCACTAGAACCATCTCCAATTGCTGCCATTATGTCCCCCACTGCTATTTCTAATGTTGAATTCTCAGTCACCAAACAAATACTGCAGTCAAGGCAACACTACAGCAGTCTCCAAAACACTGATAACAATCTCACAACTAGTCACAATCAACAACTTGATGTAAACCAACATTCAGGTTAAGAACTGGATGTATCAAACAGATTCGGCTACCATCCAGATTAAAACATTGATGAAAATTACTAGACAGATATTCAGCCACTCCTTTCAGCAAAAAAAAAAAAAATGTTCACACCACTACTGACAACCCAGAAATATCAGTCACCATGACAGCAACCCAACACCTCAAGCAACCACACACAAACCCTCTTGAAACTGTTCAGTAGAGGGTAAACACCACCACACGACTAGGCTGTCACACATGGTGACAGCAGTATTAGACTGATATCCTAGGGCTGCCGCACCTTCCTAACACTTGTAATAGGGATTGCGGCAGTCCTAAAAAAATAAACAGGTGCCACAGTTATCAGATTGTGTACCTCAGATTCACAGCCCAGAGAAGAAGAAAAAAAAAGGAGGGAGAACTTGAAGTCGCAGCCTACTCCTTCGTTTATGGCTCTGATACCATGTTTTAACAGTTATGTTTCAGCAGTTCGAACCAGTAGAGAATGAGGGAGAAAGAAGAACAGTCAAACCTGATAGCCTAACCCTACCAGTCGACCATAATGTTGATTAGTGGTTCTAATTAACTGTACAATGACTAAACTGCCCCCACTTAAGTATGGGACAGGATGTCTATATTAGAACTGCCACATAAGCACATAACTTAAACTGAATAAAATTACTAATCTACCCTTATTCAGCTAGCTCTAACACCCTCTTTATTACTGTAAGATGTAGACAAATGGGTTCACTTTACTTGTACGCTAACCAGTAATCTTTAAAATAAACTCTAGATTCCCTAACATCATTGACAATTTGTGGTTCCTTCTAACATCAAAATAATTCATTTTTCTAGCTATGTTGGCTACAAAAATTCAGAAATAGCGTAATGCCAAAAATATCAAGAACTATGAATTTGCACTGGAACTCTAATGCAGAGAGCAGGCCTGACAGATCTAGTGATTTTTATAGAAGAAATCATCCAAACTGAAGTAGAAAATTGAACTAGAAAAGATGGAGACCAAGAAAGCAAGCTGCTGCAAGTTTCTATGTGAAAAATATTCATATCTAATTTCATTATGTTCTGAACAGATGCCTTGTGAAGTAGAAGCGTAACAACTTAAAATAAAAGTACACACCTTCATGGCTTAAGACAAAAGTCTAAGTGTACCCCTTGTCCGTAAATCACTAAAAATGACACTATTTTATGACTAAAAACCTTAATAACTAATTCAAAGACCTAACAGAAATAAATGAACTAGCAATATATCAATTAGAAATAATCAAAATAGAAATGAAAACAATTAACTAGTGAAATCAGAAGCATGATTGTTTCCCTTTCTTGATCTTTTTAAACTTGTCACGTGCCTCTTCATGCTGAAGTGCTGCAGCCTCCACATCAACCCTTTTAAATGAGATATTCCCGAACGTCTGATCCAAAAGTTTTCTCCAAGATCTCCCACCTGCAGATTCCATGGGGAAGAGATTTGATTAAAAACAGAAATGGTTGGGGTCATAAAATCAGGAGACTTATAGCTTTGAATTTCTCTTTCATGAATTTTTCATCTAAATCAGAATCAGGTCACTTTTATAACAGTGAATTAGAACAAATTGGTAGTTCTTGAAAAAGAATATGTTAGGATGCTAGAAAGCATGAATAAAAGAAGCAACATGTTATAAGAAAATTCAAATTCCTACTTTCTTGGGCATCTGTTTTCCATGTGTTTTTATTTTACAAGATTTACCCTTTTAGCTCCAAATAGCATGGAGGTTTATCACAAATAGGAAGCTATGAGTTCATCATCCATGATTGTGACCCATCTTCCTCTTGGCAAATATCAAATATGAATGTATTTAAGCATACAATTCATATATTAAGATGTACGTAGAGACACATAAATGTACAAACTGTGAGAGTATAATATGTATGTCTTTCAGTGTGTACAAGTCCATATGCATGCAAAATACTGCAAACATAGAGATAAGATCTTGATATTCTTTGATAGGAAAATGATAGTGCATATACTGTATGAGTGGATGTTTCCAAGACTTAGAATATGTTAAATTTTGATTGAAGATCATAAATTAAAAAGGCATTGACCTTATGAATTAGTTTTCAAGTGGCCAACTGAGATATAAATCAATTATATATAAATATGCACTACTGGAAGGGCTAGCTGTTATCATATGATAATATATCTTCTGTCTTTTTATCAGTGTTCCCCGGTCACCATATATGTTAGGATGGGTTTAGTGTAGAATTCATGGACTTCTCACATACAAAATATCCCACAGAAAAAGGTGTTTTCAAGCAATCAAATTTATAACAAGTATGTGTTCTTTGATCAATAGGTTAACTTACGGCTGCAAATGGATTGAATTCAATCAGATATAAGGTAGATCCAAATTTGGTTCATTTATATTTGGATTTAAATACAAATCTTATCCACTGGATTTATATCAGATTTGAATTGCAATCAGATGTTGGATAGAATTAATAAATTAAACTGAAAATGATCCAATATTGTATACTATTAATAAAATGAAGTAAAATAGGTTGATATTGTATGTCATGAATAAAATATATTGAAAATAAATTTTATGAAACTTGAACCAATGGCTCTTTAGTGAAAACACAAGATTCAAACCGACTTTACTAATATATAGAATATAAATTTTAAGTATATATAAGCATATACATTTAAATCAAATCAAATTGGACTATGTCAGATTGGACGGGGATGGATCAATATTCAATCCAATTATAAACAGATAGAATTCAGAATTTCAGATCACCCTTAATTAGATTGAATTCGAATTCAGATAAATGAATACCATTTGCAGTGATAGTTAAACATCATCCTTGTCAATGAGGTCTCCTATTGGTGCCTAAATATTCTGCTTCTCTAGTTGACATTTCTACTTCATTGTATATAGCATGTTTGGAAAAAAGGAAAAGAAAGGTGGATCTTGATCTGTATTTCTGTTGTTTCTTGTTAGACCATTTTTCGGAACCCCAATGAGGTTAGACCATATGTGATTCCAAATCCTGAACGCTGCAATGTACCTGCTGCTTCCATTTATGCATCACCGGACTCTGTCGTAGTTGTTGATATAAATGCTCCAGCTGCACATGTTGCACTGCACAAATGGCAGCCAAACACACCTGATGGCCAGGGCATGCCTTTTCTTTTCCAACATGGGAAAGTCATAGCAAGTTCCAGTGGTGGAGCATTCATGCGCATATTCAAAGGATCAGCTGGGTCTAATTCTGAAGAATGGCACTTTCCACAGGCACTAGCATTTCCAGTATCTGGAATCAGAAGCTCAGCTGTGGTTGCCATCACATGTGACAAAGAAATCATCACTGGTATGCTTTCAGTTGATCCCTTCTTATTTTATGTTCCACCTTAGGTATATAACTAGTCTGTTGTACAGTAACATTACTACATATGCTTTATCTTCCAGAAGCTTTTTCAGAAAACTATTTTAGGAGTTCTTTAGTGTTGCTTTGTTTTCCTTGTTAAGGGAGTACTCCTTGGGTATGACATTAATTTGTCACAAAAGAATTCAGTTGATAAGTATGAGAGAATCCTTTGGCCTTCTGCATGTGCTGATCCTTCATATCATTTTAGTGTCAAAAGGCCATCAAGTATGGATTTCAATATGGAGGTCAATTCTTGATTTGGAACATTTTAGGTCCTGACATGAAAAATGCTCCAAGTAGGGATGCATAAAAGGGACTGGAAAATGCAGTTTTAACCAACAACCATTTGCTATATATGAGCTGAGCATATTGGAAGTATCCTAGATGTACATCATTCTATGGGCAGAAAATGATATGGAAGCTGGTCAGTTAAGCATGATTTCCACGTGTTGCAGTATAATGCAGTTAAGGCATTTGACATAGTGATGACTGGTAAGAGGCTCAGTTTTTTTTTTTTCCTTTTCTTGAAGATAAAATCAAAATTTTGTTAAAAATAAAAAGAGATACAAGAGGAACAAAAGAGGTGATGAAAAATCACCCAAACTTCTAAAAAGACCCCCTCAACCAAGCAAGCACAAAGCCAGCTCCGATCAGCTCCCCAGCAAACAGCACCCCATCAAAATAAACCACAAATAAAAGTAAAACAAACTAACATAAAAAACAACAAAACGGCCAACACCTTTCTTAAAGCCCACCCAACAAAACCCACCGACACCCAACCAAAAGAATCAAACTTAAAAAACAAGTCCAAAAGCTCATCCCCAAAACTCTATTGACTTTCTTACTGCCTTACTTTCTTTAACTTATTTGGACCAATCCCGAACAAACCTTTCTTCAATCTATTAAATACGCATGAAACCTGTATGTCTTCGGTTTTTTTTGGGGCTTCTAAATCCTCTAACAGCATTGCAATTAGAGTCTGCACCCTTCTTATCATACAACAATATGCTATCGATACCGCTTGGATGATCTTCACCAACACCATTCCTATGGATCAAATTCACCTCCCTTCAAATTCCTTCAGTCAAAATACCACTGCCAACTTCCTCTTGTTTCCTGTCTAAGGACCCATCTGCAGCAACCTGAAAAACTTGCAAACCTGCTAAATCCAAAAAGAGCCCATCTACCTTGCTGCCACTTCTCCCTACCTCCAATTCTCTAGATGTCTTTCATGCAAAGTCTTCACCACCCAGAAAAAAAATCCCCAGAATTTTACTCAACTTCTGTGTCCACCAACTCATCCAAGTCAACTTTTTCCTTTACACGATGAGTTTCATCGATCACAATTTCCTCATCCTGATCATCATCAACCTGTCTCTTCTCCCCATTTTTATCCTGCAAAGGTCTTGTTCTGTATTTTCTCCTATGATAAACCTTTGAGGCAGCCTGCTCCACAAAATTTCTTCACACCTAATGAGCTTCCAACTTTGATTTCCCTCCTGTTATCTCAAAGTCAATCACTGTGCTCCCCCTCCCCTCACTTTGGGAAGCCACTAACTTGAAACGAGAGTTATTTCTCCCTTCCACATTCAAACCCAAATCTCTTATCCACTCCAAGCTGCCCAATAACCATTACCATCTCAAGGCAATTAACATTATTTGTCAATTCTATACCCTCTAACTGATTGCCAGCATCAATCTCACTTTCTTCAACCATTTGTAGACTTTCCTCAACCCCTTCCTTCAAACTTCTGTCACCTTCATCTCCTCAAGGCTCAGAGCTCTCATTTTCTTTCTGTGGCATCTCTGGAAGATACCTCCCCAATTGCAAGGCCTTCCATGAACTCAGTGTTCAGACCCAGAGGTGAAATTCTAGATTCATGAAAATCAACAGATCCACAAGCCTCTGGATTGCCAACTGAAGAGGAATTCACCTCCACCACCTCAAAATCCTCGACCTGTCGCAAATTCTCCAATGGAGCACCAACAGTCAAGCTTGTTCCATCAACATTTTATTTGGATTTCTCACTCACAATAACTTTAAAACTGCTCTTGTTGTCCTTACGAACGAACTTGGTCACCACCCATTCCCGAGTCTCTCTTCCTAGCTGCTTATTGAATTTCTTCAACCTTTTTTGTTTTTTTTTTTTTTTTGGATAATTATGTTTTGATCTGAGCTCAAGTTGCATGAAGCTCATCTTGCCATGGAATATGAAAAAAACATAGATGAGGGAATTATTAACCGTTAGCTCCAATTATATTGCCTTTATTCTGCTATCTTCTTTTTGAAAACATGTATGTTGGATTTCCTCATCATTTTCCTTGGATGTGTCAAGCTATCTCCTTGCTCTAACCATTTTCGCCCTCAAATGGCCCTTTTGGATTAAGTGTCTATCTGAATTGTTGCATCATGGGTTGTCAGAGCCAAAAATCCAATTAAACTATTTTGGATTAAGTGTGTATCTGAATTTTTTTTCTCTTGATAAACCTATTTGGTAGAGGCGTACGCCTCATGCGCTTTTTTCATGAGGTGTGCTAGAGGCGTATGCCTCGTGCACCTCATGCACATTCCTGAAATCCTCTTAAACACCTCTTCTTTTGTACTTTGTCTGTCTTCAAAAATTCTGCTCTTTCTTTCACCGCACACTGCCCAAAAAACTGGTGAAGGGAAGATGTTGCAAGCTAATTTTCCATCCCTGCTTAATCCACTTACATACCAAGCTCCAACGAATCCCTTCACATCAGTTGGGTACTATTATGCAATAAAAATAAACTTATGAATTCAATGACAAAAGCTTAGGAATCAATTTATCCACTAAACAGTGCAATTAAGAAGCAGTTAATATTAATTTTAGGTGGACAAATTTTCTTGTTCTGCAATTTGGAGTTTATATGAATGTTGTATTAGGTTTATAACTGTGGAAATTGGAGCAGTGCACTTGTGATTTGTGAACTTTTGCAATTTGGTTTTTCTATGAAATATTGGAGAGAATTTGCCTGGAAAAATGCTAACCTTCAAAAGCAAGCAATTCCTATTTAACTTTTTTTCATTACCATTTATGATAAAACTCCACATGTACAAAAAAGAACTTTGGTTGAATTCAGTAGGTAAGATGCTAATGTTGAGGGTAATTTTTCCAACTGTTCAACATTTTCTACGTATCTGAGCTTCTAACTAACTTGGAAATTTTTTACTGGGTTGATAAAAAGGAGCATCAAGGGCAATATGCTATCTACCTGGACACATAAACCGTTCATGATTTGTATGAATTGATAGACTTTTGTATCATCACCTTTATCTTTCTTTTTCCTTATTGCATCAGAATCAGGAGGCTTTATGACTCCTTTTGACAAATTTGAATTTCTGGAGCCCTACACTATGTCCATGTGTGCATATTCAATTGGCTTTCATAGTCTCACACCATATCCTTTTTACAAATGTGATTAGGTGGGCATGTGGACAACAGTATCAAGTTGATATCAACTGATGGAGCAAAAACCATTGAAACAGCCATGGGTCATTGTGCTCCAGTGACTTGCCTTGGTTTGTCACCAGATAGCAACTACCTTGTGACTGGGTCTCGTGATGCAACAGTCATATTATGGAGGGTACATTGGGCATCCACATCACACTCTAGCAACATTTCAGAGTCTTCCTCTGGGTCTGGCACACCCACCTCTTCGAGCACTGGTAACCTGGCACACATTATCAGAGACAATAACTGGAGACGCCGTATTGAAGGCCCTATACATGTACTGAGGGGCCATCTCAGGGAAATAATTTGTTGCTGTGCCAATTCCGATCTCGGAATTGTTGCATCATGTTCTTACTCTTCAGATGTGCTGATCCATTCTATACGGAGTGGCCGATTGATCAGGAGGTTGGTTGGGGTGGAGGCACATGCTATTTGCCTTTCTTCTGGAGGGGTTATAATGACCTGGAACAAATCAGAGCATAGTCTCAACACCTTCACCATCAATGGGGTTCCAATTGCCTCAGCAAAACTATCACCTTTCTGTTGCACTGTTAGTTGCATGGAGATTTCTGTTGATGGAGAAAATGCTATAATTGGAGTGAATTCATCTTCAGAGAAGGACAACATCTATGATAGCAGAAAAAGTTTGCAATCAAACGAGCATGAGATCAGTGATCTTGCTATGGAGTCAACTGATGAGAACTTAAACAAGTTGACAGTTTCAATGCCTTCTATTTGCTTCCTGGATCTGCATACTCTGAAGGTCTGGAAACAATGTGAAATAAAGATCGTTTTGTTTTATATTACACTTTTTAGAAATCTGTTCTAACAAGAAAAGAATCCTTTACTACTAGCAGGTATTTCATGCACTGAACCTGAGAGAAGGGCAAGACGTAACCACTCTGGCTCTGAACAAGGATAACACTAATCTTTTAGTGTCAACATCAAACAAACAGTTGATAGTTTTTACTGATCCATCTGTAAGTTATAATAGTTATGTTTTGTGTTTTTTTTTTAATCACAACCACAGCTCCTTTCAAGAGGCTTACTGTGACTTTGCTGCTTCTTTGGCCTGTAGTTGAGCTTGAAGGTGGTGGATCAAATGCTTAAGCTTGGATGGGAAGGAGATGGGCTTAGCCCTCTCATAAAATAAATGTCTTAAGCCATTCAGTTTTAATTGTATATAAGATTTGTCATTAGCGGGAATTTTCAAGGGCGCCGCATTCAGACTACTTGGGCCAAAATTCATCAGGCACTGAACATTGAGAATGTCAAATGTGTATATACCAGTGGAACAACTTTGTGTCACATGCTATTTTGTACAAAAAATTTTTGACTAAATTGAGTTGTAAATTTGGGCCTTCAGCTACCAACCAAAGGGGAAAAAATTGGCCTATAGTTGTTTACAGGTCATGTATTTATTGTTGTATCTTCCAATATTCTCTTAGAATTTGAAATGAAAATTCTAGATTTCCCTTTGTATTTTATCAACTGTGCCAAGGTCTCTTAAAAACATAAATTATTAAATATGGAGATTAATTTTGGTTCCCATACACTAAAGCTAGCTGTGCAACATTGTTCAAACTCGCAATTGAAGTTACGGTGAATTCTGTAATGGTCAAGGATCCAGCAATGTCTGCCGCAATTATTCTGAGTGAGGAAGAGGTCAGAGTTTCAAGGCGGATAGCCTCACCCATCAAAACTACGACGAGACCAAGATCATATTGTTCCAATTTCCAAGTTTCCGGTCTGTAAATGGGCTTATTGATTTAAGAGAGATGGATATGTTTTTACTGCCTAGGTACATTCTTCAATTGGTACTTGGTAGTTCATTTCTGAAGAATTATAACCATTTTACTTTTAAGCAACTTTCATGTTTTCCATTTTCGTATGAAACATAGTAGATGTGGTATGGCTTTGAGCAGAGAAAACTTAGTGGTATATTATCTCAGTGCTATTGGTAGCAGGTGGCATAAGGAGGGAAAGGGATTCTGCTGGATGGTTGTTTTTGTTGAAGGGAATTTCAGCTTCTTGTGATTTTGATTACAGATCTGGTTGTAGTTGGGACAGGGCTTAGATGATGATTAGAAATCTGGTTGGGTTCAGTTTTGATTGTTCAGACTTTCATCCTTGGTACCACACCTATAACACGAATGGACCTCTTATACAAGTCACTGATATGAACCAGGAGATGCATTCTGGATCCAGTGCTTTTGGATTTGTAGGGATTTTTCTTACATTTTGAGAGGATACCAATTTAATTAGGCTGTCAACGGGTTGGGTCTATTGGACGAACCCGAATTGAACAAACCAATTATAACAGTTCTGGTTTCATGATTTTGTATTAATAATTAGTTCTTGCCTGTCCCAAACTGTTTCAGACTTGGAACTGATTATTTTATTAAATATATAATATTTTCTTAATTTCTTTATAATTTTTTATTATATTATGTTTGAAATAGTAAATTTAATAGATAATAAATGAGATAATATTACTTAAAAATGTTTAGTTTATTAACATATAAATAATGTAGTATTTTTTTAACATTTTTATCAAGATTATATTATTAAATTTTAAATTTTAATTTATTTAAATAAAAATAATAATTTGGAGTATAATCGGGTTTTTCGGTCCGGATCCAATAGACCCGACTATTAACTGAGACGGTTCTGAAGCCAAGTTGAGCACATGGAATAAGCACTCAATACATATTATGAAACATAGATACTTAATCAATAAAACCTTTAACCCATGAATCAACACACTCCCTTTGAGTCCAAACGTGAATAGTGATTCACTTCCTACTCTCCTTGATCTCAGCAAAACTTCCCCCACCATCTCCTTGCTCTCTCTCTCTCTCTCTCTCTCTAAGGTTCTACAAAACTATGCCGGCCAAAGATGGCGATCTCTTCTCTCTCTCTCTTCACGCAAATGGAATAACAGACCAAAGAATTCCTACAACCCAATTTATTGGCTAAAAGATGATCAGGTCTTATATGATCATACCACTTGTATTAAAAAACCCCTCATGGGAGATTTTCTAGCAGCACCATAACCTTCATAAGGTGCAAAAAGGAGAAGAAAAAAAAGAGCACCATTAGAGAGATCTAAAAGTCACAAGAGGGAGGACGAGAACTGAAATATTTCTCATCAATGCTGTACGACTCAGACCAGACAGAACCGTAATGTTCACTTGGTCATGATTTTACTGGTTAATCATGATGATTACTGGCTGTCATTTTAGCTGAGATCCAAAGAAGTATATCATTGGGTCACCAGGTCACTGGTACAACCATCCAGTCCAGTCCAAATCTTATTACACTGTCCCCACATGTAAGGTACAAAATAAAGGAAAACCCATCACTAATTAAGAAAATAACTTTCAAATGTACAATAAAAAACAGAATATTTCTCCCACTTCAAAGACTTGTTTACATCTAAACTCGATCTTGAAGTACCCTCTCGTACTGCACAAGGACTAGATTTATGAGACCTCTCTCATGATGAGGAAGATCAGATTCAACCTGCGGATAGGTGGCTCTCCAACTTTGTCAATGGGCGAGAGGTTGAAGAAAATGAACAATGCCTCCCGCCTAATTACAAGTAACTATTTTGTTATAGATTTTTAAGCCCAGCTGCCACTAAAATATAACTTAGAATAAATTTTAGCAGAAATCTCGCTAAAACCCACCTTACAATTTTTTATAAGGTTGAAGAAAATGAACAATGCCTCTAAAATTGCTGATTGTAGTGATGCAAATACATGAAAAGGGTAATTTTGGTATTATAAAATGTTTAACTGATAGAATATTAACGAATGGACCTAAGTGTCTATTTCTGAAAGTTCAAGGTATCTAAGTGTTATTTATCCCAAAGTACAAGGTATTTATCTGTAATTTACCCTATAATTTATTAATATTAAAATTTCTTAATTTGCGCATACATTTGTTTTCCTAATCTACGATTCATCTCCCAGACTCCCACCACCGCTGCTAAAGGAAGACCTTTTACTTTTATAGAGACATTCAAGGATGACTAGCCGCAGCTAAAACCGACGCTAAAGCCACTATACTTTTCTGACCCACGAAATATAAAATCAAGTTTTAACACAACCTCTTTTGATGATGATGATGATGATGATGATGGATTCCCAACAACCATTCATGTATTTATTGGATTCTCCTCTCCATTAATTAATCACCCTGCTTTGCTGGAATTCCTCCTTTTTCTAACTACTTGCTCTTCCCTCGAATGAAGAGGATTCAGAAGAACAAACAGACAAGCCACTCTGGATGAATTAGCGTCGGTTTTATCTTATTGGGGTCCTACTAGTATTTGGAAGTGGGACTGGAAATCACTGTCTTTGATTAGACAAGTGAGGAAAATAGGTAATACGTCCTAATCAAATGATCAATGGAGTTGGACTTGGATCCCACCGTGGTCAGTTTCATCTTCCAACGTCGTCATCGGTCTTACCTCCGTAATCTTAGCTTGGATGATTTCAACCTATGTTCTCTGTAATTCGTCTTTTCACTGGCAACTTCTCTCTAGTAAAAGCTAAAGCACTACTGATAAGTTTAGTTTTTGTTCATGGGGGATAGTGATAACACAGCCTTGTTTAGTGTGTCCAGCCGGGCCCCTGCACATATGGGCCATTTATTCTTTACTGGTTTTCTCTGTTGATGGACAAACTCACATGGTTGTATGTATTCTTCATTTCTTCTGTAACTTTGACAGCTCTCCAACTTTTATCACATGTGACAAATGACATGCAACAATATTCCAAAAAACAACAGAAGTATGAAAGCCACTAGGTCTATATGATGTCTCTATATCTCTGAGAAATTAAATAAAGAGTAGTTGGTTACTTGGGTTGGATCCGTAGATATCATAAGCTCAAGAGCTTATTGGCTCAATCTCATTGAGCTAGCTAGCTAGTTCTTCAACTCCACTGTAAGTAACCCTCTTCTGGGGTGCCAAAATGGATCAAAATGAAGACCAATGGACGAGATCAGAGGTATTTCTCTGGCATCTGTGATTCTGATAATCACACTAGTACGAGCATGAATCACTCCCTGTCCAAGCCTGTGAAGCCTCTTGTAACCAACAGTCGTCCCCTTGGCCACCAGCTTCCCATCAGCATAAATCTCATGGGACTTGATCCTCTGCCCCAGCCCAATTGCTTCTTGAACCCTGACGACATTGAATCTCAAACCTGTCTCTGCTGGCGCCTTCACTTCGATCCAGTGCTCCCTCTTGGACTCATCTCCTGGAGCCCAGTACGTCCACAAATGGTCATCGTCAAGAACGTGTTCAGGTCCAAAGCCACCGTCCTTTCCTCCTCTTTGGCTACTGGCCTTGACGTTACACCCTTGAGCCAAATTGGTAGAGAATATGGTGTCAAGTGCTTTTCTAAACTCTCGTAGCCTTTGGACGTCGGTGTCTTGTATCAGCCCAGTTGAATTGGGTGGTACATTAAGCAGCATCACACAGTTCCGTCCCACTGAGTTGTAATAGATACTCAGTAGCTCGCTTAATGCTTTTGGCCGTTCCGTTCTGTGCCAAAACCAACCTGTTCGGATTGAGATGTCGCATTCAGGAGGCACCCAGTCGGTTCCTCTGGGATCTCCCGTCTTCAGATCACTGCATTAATTTTTATGGATCGATTTACCATCATATAGAATGAAATTGTTGTTGAGTTGAATTGAATTCTCAGAGAATGTTTACATACCCCACAATGCTTCCATCTCCAATTCTCAGAGAAGTTCGGTTGATGGTGGACCAGCACGTACTTCCCGCGTATCCCGTCTCATCTCCAATCCATCTGACATCAGGCCCAGCATCAGAGAAAATGTTGATTGAACCCTGCAATTCCTTCACCATGGAGAACCAATCCGCGAAGTAGTACGTCATGTTTGGCGCATTCGGCCCTTTGGCTCCGTCGAACCAAATCTCCTGAACACTCCCATATCTGCAAATTAAACAAAGACAAAAGTACATATAAAATCCTTTTTAATTTCTTCTCCATTAATTAATGAATCTACGTACCTGTTGAGCAGCTCCTGCAATTGGGCCAAGTAATATTCATTATATGGTCTCTCCAGCCCGTATCTCTTCTCATGTCGATCCCAAGGCGAAAGATACAACCCGACGTCTACAGCTCTAGTCTTGGCTGCATCCACCAGTTCTTGGACGACATCGCCATGTCCGTCTTTCCACGGACTACTCTTGACAGAATGCTCTGTGTATCGAGAAGGCCATAGGCAGAAGCCGTCATGGTGCTTGGCTGTGAGTATGACCAGGGTGACTCCCGCATCAGCAGCAGCATCGACCCATTGATGGGCATCCAATCCAGTTGGATTGAATATAGATGGCTTCTCATGCCCAGTTCCCCACTCCGTGTCTGTGAAGGTGTTCATCCCAAAGTGAAGGAACATGACAAGCTCTCGCCTCTGCCATTTCAACTGACTTGCTGTTGGGAGTGGAAGAACTGGCAATGGTGGTGTTATTGTCAATTCCCGCCTCGACTCGGCCAAATTAGACACTTGAAGTACCAATGCCACCACAAACCAAGAAAACCGGATCATAGGCGCCATATTCCTCTTCTGTCTTCTGGAAGCATGTATGTAGATAAAGAAGAAGAAGAAGAAGAAGAAGAAGAAGAAGAAAAAGAAGAAGTGAGGAGAGAAAATGAGGAAGATGGCGATTGAGAATCTTTTTCAACAAATTAAAGCCAAGCCAAAGACAGAAAGCAGAGCCGAAAGTGGGGATACTTTACTGCTTGGATTCGTTCTGTATATTCTTCCTTATATATATGTGTAGTTGCTATTTGCTAGCTATTATCCTCACCACTCATCAGTCATCACCATTGCCTACACGGTCACGGGGGGCTGGTTTTCTTTCCATCTTATCAAAGATTCGATTCACAGTTTCACAGTCACGTTCTACAAGAATCATTTTTTAATTTCCAAAGGTGAAAAGGTTTGGGGTGCTTGTCGTTCGTCTCTTCTCTGCCTGCGAGCTGCCGGTGTCAGTTCCGTATGTCGTTCGTGGAGGTGGGTGGACCACTCGGGCCTCTGTTTCACACACTCAGAATCGGGTGAGTTGACGTGCAACGAGTCAACTCACATTTTCAGAAAAACTGGAGACTGGAGTGGAGAGGCATGATACAGGAAGAATTTTGACCAATGAAAATCCCTCGTAAATCTTGTTAAATACATCTGATTGGTTACCACCTATTCTATTACAATGATACGGGTTGATACAACTACAAGCAAAGGGTAAAATCAAGACAAATATCCCCTTTTATATGGTAATCCATGATATTTTGATTGGTTTGTTTTTTATTTTATTTTCATTAAAAATTTTCAAGCTTAACATGCATCCAAATCTGATAAGAATCAAAACTAAATCCAATAGGATTCAATTCATATCCCCATATTAGCAAATCAAATCTGACTCTTTATGGTTCAATTTGGGCAGATTTGGATTGGGATTTTGTCAAATTTTGAATGGCCCAAACTTAAATCAGTGTAAAATAGTAACTTTGGCCAACTCAAATTGCACCCCCTAACTCTTTATATATGGTTCAATCCAATCCGTTGTAGCCCTAATTAAGGCTCCCCACAGAGCACGCCCCACATTCACATGGGAATATCTCCCCATGATATAAGATGTTTCTTCATTTATATTATGTGTAATTCTACATTATAGTTTCAAAGAAATAAGACATTTTTTTTCTATATATCCTGCTTCTCATAAGAGATATGGCTTTTCCTCTTTTATTTTTTGTTTGTTGATTGTACCATATGAGCGTTTTAAATTTTTTTATTTTTTATTTTTTATTTTTACTATTTTAGGCATGTGGAATATACATTAATCATGGTGTCTATAATTTGATGCTTCATTTTGCGGTAAATAGATGTCATTGATAGATACTTCTACAGAAAATTTCTTGTTGTTGTACTTGGCAACCATCCTTACACCCATAGCCTATGTTTGGTTTAACATAAAAAGGTAAGAATTACTTCAAAAAAATTGTCAAATAATTATTAGCACGTTGGGTGGACACTAAATCTAAGTAGAGGTGTAACTGAATCGAGCTTTAATCAAACAATTTAGGCTTAAATTGAAGTTCTACTTGGCTCACTAAGTATGATAAATATTTTATTAGGTATCTTTAAGGAATTGGGATCTGCTCCTCACCAAGCACTCCTCACACTGAACTCACAACCATATCCCACCATGTTTTGAGAACATCTCCAATGAATATATAATAACATATAATTATGGGAGATGTTGCTCATTGGAACATGTTATGAGATTGGTCTGAGGGGTAGATCCCGACTCATATTTAGGAATTTGCTAGATGGGACGACACGTGTCAAAATTTACTAAATGCTAATAGTTCGATCTTGAACATTGGAAAAAAGTGCTTCTCAATGCATGCTTTGGAGGTTGGAGGGGCTGTTTGGTTCTATTGACGTTTTAGGTGTCATTAGACACCACATAAGCTGAATAATGAAAAAATGCCTGGATGTTAAGAGAAAATATTAAAAAGAAGCTTCTCTCAACATCAACATATGGCTCTTACACAAATCAATGCAAATATTTATTTAATAAACAACTTAAGCATTTCAAAGGAAACACCTATGTGACATTGAAGATGAACCGTTTTTCAGATAAACAGCAATAGAATCAAACACCATTTGAATGCAATAGCTATTTAGCGGGCTGTGGAACCAATGATAACACTCCACAACAATAATAAAATACATGAGACCCACAATCATTTAATTTTTCATTTTGGGATTTGCTTCATTGCAGCAGAGACCCAGAATCTATTCCTGTTGCCACTAGGGTTGAGGTGTTAAGGGGGATATCCCCCTGTTGTGTAACCAACCGTCAAATTGCTTGGAACCAAAAAAAAAAAAAAAGCATCCCTAGTCCAACAATATTACCAGCTTTCTAGTCGGGTTGTATGATTGATCGAGTAATAGTGGAATTTGGTAGGGATCCTCCAAGGACATAGGTTTATAATTAACACCAAACAATGTAAATTTTTCTTTGCTATTTTTCAATCTTTGTTATTATTAGTTCTCTTCACAACACTTAATCTCCCACAAATAGGTTAGGAATCATCCGCTAAAAGAAGTTAGAACAGTGATACATACATACCTCTCCTCTAAGATAGGCAAGTGGTAATGTCTTCTCCTCTGGTTTGTTTGGTGAATGGGCAATAACAAAACAACAGTAAACCCAAACCCAGACTCTACTCTCAATAACCGATCCGAACTCTTAATGAAGAGAACATTGTGATCAACAATGGAGACCACTGCCTCATCTAATTTGTAAGAACGGGGTCTCTCCTACATGATAAAGGGAGGGTTGTTGTACAGTGTTTGAGAGGGAGGGAGAGGGGACCAAATATATAAGCAAAAGGGTGAAATACAGACTGCTACCCTATACTTGGGGAAGTGATGTTTAATCCCCCTTAACTTTGTTTTGCAACAAAGACCCCTTAAACTTCTGGATTTTAGCACTTTGCCCCTTATTCCATTGATGATATTGATGGCGAAAGTTAAATTACAAAATTGCCCAGTCCCTACCAAAATAATGAAAGTAAGTATAATATAGCACAATGTCTCTTTTGGATTGGGCTACTCTGTTTCTTCTTCAACTGGGGTTTGGAATCACAGTATCTCACTGTCAAGTGTCAACCCCTTAAACAGAATATGGAACAAGTGCTGAAATGCAGAAATTTAAAGGATTCTTTGTGGTAAAACAAATTTTGAGGGGGCTAAGGGTCACTACCCCCAAAGTGCAGGGTGGCACTCTGTAATTTACCCTGTTTTTAATTTCATTTAAATGTAACTCCTTGCTATAAATACCTACCTACCTTATTAATTCTCCCCAATTCCATATTCAATTCTCCCCAATTCCTTTAACTCTCTCCATTCTCTCTCATTAATTTCTTTTAAATTTGCTTAGGTGTTTCTAGCCAAGCTTCCATAATGCTTGGATTAGAACCCTTGTTTCAAGATTACTCCTATCACCATTTGATCTCAAATCAGTTTCCCTATAATTTTGATGAGATTTTCCTCTCTATTGCCAAATATTTGGTACTTTTGAAGCATTGAATAACCAAGACCGATAGCAAAATTGCAAAGGAATGCTAATCCTGCTCTTGCAAGTAGAAGTAAATAATACGGAGAAGTAAGAATTTGCCCAATGCAAATTTCTGATTTACACTGCAGAGCTATAAACATTCAAAAGGACCATAGCCCACACTCTATGCACCAATGCCCGCCCGTGAATTGGCATCAATTCCGAGCTGGCATCTATCCCGATAGTACTTTGGGCCTACAAATTCTGACCCTGGGCTAATCGGTCATTCTCCCTAAATAATATGTATTCACATCACTTTGGGTAACCTGACCCAACCAAAATCTGACATGTCTTTATATTTGCACATATTTGCATATATAAACATTATATAAAGGAAAACTGGATAACGATGAAAAGACATGATATCAAAGGCTTTGACCAATTAAAACCCCCTTTAATTTTGATGAAAACCTACCAGATTGATTATAAATTTTTAGTATCATGTTTTTATGGCATCATAGTCAAAACTCATATATAAATAATGCCTGATCACCTGCCAACAGAATACATTCCAACACTCTCCCAACATGATCTGTACATCTCATATATGATGGGTCCTGTGGTGCCAGATTATGCTGGGAGGGTGTTGGAATATATTTTATTGGCAGAAGATCCGAACTCTATATAAATATGTACTTATATAAAGTCAAAGATCTTTTAATGTAACATAAGATATTTTTTTTGGTAATAGGTGTAACATAAGTATATTATTCCTAATCCACCATTACTCAGTCCTATATATTTATTAAGACTAAAGTTATTTTATAACACATAAAATGGCTCAACAGAATCACTCACTGCTTTATCTTTTAGTGAAGAAGTTGTTAAAGAGGTTATGAGTTCCATAATGGCTTAATCAGGAAGTTAGGCTCGTTAATTAATATACCTTGAATATTTTATTATTTAATTATTAAGGTTGGGACCGGAGGTTGAACAAGTTAGATTAGGGTTGAACTCAACTATGCCCAAACAAGTTCAACTTGCATTTCAACCTTGTAGAAAATATTGTAATTTTTTATCCATGATAAAATAGTATGGATTCATCCACACAACAGTGGTATAGATTCAACCACATTACATTCGAGTATGCCACTGTACCGAAAAACCCCTAAATCACCTCAACATAAGAATTGAAAAGACAAAACCACTTTTGACAAGGATACATGTAAAAGCAATATTGGTTAGAGTAAATTACTGATTATATTCGGTAGAGTACAATGATCATCCAAATGGTATCTATTCCTCTGAATTTGAATCTGAAACGTAATGCATTTAAGGCTATCAAATTTTGATTCATTTATAATCGAACCAAACATGGTTCAAACTCCAATCTAATACAATCCAATCCAAAGCAAACAATGAAGTTTAAGTCTGACAAAAATTGCTTTGTATTTTAAAGTTTTAAAGTTATTTCATTCTGATATATGATATGCACGTCTTAGCTAGTTAATTTTATTGATAATGTGCAGTGATAAGACAACATGAAGGCACCCACTCACAGACATTTTCTTTTCTAGTTTAAAGGATAAAAATTAAGAGGATCACGAATTTGGACAACTGATGTGAATATAGTATTGGAGAGAAGTAGAAAATAAGGTGGCAAGCCTAGCTTATTGACTCTATGCTAATTAGGGTGGTTGGAACTCCAGATGTGATTGAGGCTAGTTTTACACCAGCTATTGCTCAATTGACAGAACTTAGGATCCCTTTGGTTCATAGTTGGAACTGGGATCAAAATATATAATGTATTTGTTTGGTTCACACACGAATGGAATTTTAGTCTCAAGGAAGGGGTAGGGAATGGCCATTCCCTCAAATGGGAAAATGTCATTATAAAAAAAATGGAAACAAAATTCCGAATCTATCCAATCAAACAGTTGAAACCGAAATAATCTATTCCAATTCCAATTCCAAACCCCTATTTCTGCAAATCGAAGCAGATATTCTCTACAAGATCGGTTGGCCTCTCGACCTTAACCCCCCATATAAATTGATTGAAGGGGAGCAGGCGGATAGTTGAACAAGCCATCTTGCCATGTCTGATGTTACATGGATATATACAGTATTGGGGGTTACGGGAATCGACACCTCGGATCCACTTATTCATTTGGAAATGTGTTAGAGATATTCTCCCATGTCTGTATTAGCAAGACTGCCAAAGAGAATTGATGACGTCTGACCTCTTTGTATCAATTCCAAGGAGAATATGGAGCTAGCATCTCTTTCTTCAGTGTCCAGTAATCAATGGTTTGCCTCTTGCTTAACTAAATGAACGGCAGTACTGCAGCTAAGGTTTAGTTAATTTGACATGAGTACAAATGGTGCAAAATCTCATATATTGTATTTCTAAACCTTGTATTTGTTATTTTTCCAGACCCAACATAAGATACATTCCAAAAGGTTGGAATTGGAATAGGAATGGCATATTCCTTCAGTGTGATTTAAATAAGAATCAGAATTGGAATCAGTTGGAATAGATTCTTGTTCTCAAAGGAGAGGGAGGAAACAGCCATTCCCTAAAATGGGGGAATGTCATTCCATCAGGAATGAGAATGGGATTCCTATTCCACCCAAATAGTTGGAATTGGAATGGACCATAACAATTCCAATTCTAGATCCCTATTCCAAAATTGTGACAACGCTGCTGGTAATTGCCACTACCGTTACTGGTAATTGTTGTTGCCCTTCTACCTTCTGCCGCCACCACCACTACTGGTAATCGCCACTGCCCTTCTACCTTTTGCATTAGGAAACCGGCAACAGATGGTTTCAGGAACCCAGATCTGCCGCTGCCCTTCTATCTTCTACATAAAGAAACCAGCAACAGATGGTTTCAGGAAACTAGATCTACTGTTGCTAGTAAAGTATATGCATGAGGATGAAGACGGTTCGATGAACCCTCATGCATATGCTGGGAATCGTCGTTGCTAGTGATTTCAGTTTCGCACGAGGTAACACCTTTGATGAAGATCCTTAGTAGGCATTCACCGGCAATGAGGGCGGATTAATCTCTACAGATTGAACCTCCGAGATCTTTGTTTTGTGTTGGGTAATTTTCCACCTATTTTCCCATGTAAACCAAACAATGGAAAGTTAAATTTTTTAGACTTTCTCATCCCATCCCACCCAAATCTTCCCACAAACCAAATGGAGCCTAAGCATTTTCAGCAAATTCTTCATCATTCTTTGGCACTACTAGAAGGTCAGTGTTAGAAATGCCAACAGATTGGTCGGATATCCATATGATCCAAATTCAAATTTGAGTTCATTAGATTCTCTAACCCTTTATTCGAATTCAATTTGCACCATTTTATCTAATATCCAATAAGGATATGATTCTATTTAATATATAATAATTTTAATATTTTAATATTAATTACTAATAAATTATTTTTCATTGATTAATTATTTCTTTTAATTTTTTAATTTGCTTTCATTAAACTATTAATAATAAATAATTAGTTAATTAATTAAGTATTAACCATGTTGTTGTTAATTTTTAATTAATTAATAATATTTTTATGATTTAGTATTTTGATATTAATTATTATTTTATTATTAATTAGTTTAGAAATTATTAACATTAACTAATATTTTAAATTTCATTATTTCATATTTTATTATTGATATTTTATTTTATTAATACTTATGAATTAATTAATAATTTTAATTTATGATTCGATTAGTTTTCTAAGTTAGATTCAATATTCAAATGAAACGGTAGGGATTTCTTTCTGATATATATAAATTTATGGTTTTGTTTTGTCTTGATTTGTTGGAGAAAATAGTGGATCATTTTTATATTTTAAGATGAAGTGGAACATTCATGTCAGTGAAACAAATCAAGAATTAAAAAAAAAAAAAAAAGAATTCTATGATTCTTATTATTTTAGTTGTTTTCATTTGGAGAAATGGAGGTATCTTTAGTCAATTAGGGTTTAAGAGAAAAGGGCAAGGAAAAGAAAATAAGGAAAGCTCACGTGGTCATTTTGGTAAATTAATGCATTTCGTCATCTTACTTAATACTCATGAGGTATTTGTTGCAAAGTGAAAGTTCAAAGGGGCATTTGTCACTAATCACAAAGTAAAAAAGGGGTCTTTGTAATTTACCCTTTAATTTTTTTACTAATTATTTTTAATTAAATTATTTTATTAATATGTTTATTAGTAATTTATTTATGGGTATGGGTCTAATATTAACACTTAGAAATATTACAATGAATGTGTTTTTTTAAGTTAAAAATTTCCCCCTACATTCCTAGTTTCCCATTTGTTTCCCATCAAAATGGTGGGATTCCACATCCCAAAAATGGGATCTATAACCTCACCTTTTTCCTATCTCATCTCATGACATCTCACAAACTAAACATGGGAAAGGAAAAATATTCTAGAATATTATATAGAGTAAACTTTTGAAATCTCCCCTGAAGTTTTTGATCGTTGTTGAGACATCCCCTAAAGTTTATTAATTGCAATCACCTTCCTTGAACTTTTTAATATAGTTGCAAGTAAACCCTCTTTTGCAGAATCTTCTAAAATAATGCATGAAAATGTTCAAAATACCCATGCAATTACCATGAGGCTAGTTTCTATAGGAAAAAAAAAAAAACAATACAAACTTTATGAACAACAAAAACAAAGGGAATTTAAAGTTGTAGCTTTAACTTTGAGTGATTGATATGGAGGGCAAATTTAAAAAATAAATCAATTTCAAAAGAGATTGGAAGGGTTTGGGGATATATATGAAGAGAAAATTTGAAAAATAAATGTTTTTTGTTAAAAGTAACAGTATGGATATTTTTGAACATTTTTATTACTTTTTTTAGAAGATTCTATCAGAATGGGTCTATTTGCAACTATGTTAAAAAAGTTAGGGGAAATTATTACAATTACTAAACTTCAAAGGAGGTTTCAGCAACAACCAGAAACTTCAAGGGAAGTTTCAGAAATTTACCTTATTCTATATTCCTTTCCTATTCTCATAGTTAGACTTGGCAAAAAGTTGACCCAACTCGCAAATCCGACCCAACCCAACCCAAAAAAGCAGGGTCTCATATTTGGCTACCTGAATGTGAGAATGACCCAACCCGACCCAACCCAAAAAAACAGGGTCTCATATTTGGCTACCTGGATGTGAGAATGACCCAACCCAGAAAAAAACTAGGTTGGATTGGGTTGGGTCATGGATCAACCCGCTGACGCAATTGTTAGGTCTAATTGGGACTATTTATACATTGTTAGAAGTTTCCACTCTTTAATTTTTTTCTATTTAATCTTTACTCTTTGAAATGTTAAATGTTCAAGTTTTTTTATTTTATATTTAGAATTTTAAGATTAATTCTTTTAATTTTAGTATTTTCATGTATTTTTTATTTAATTTTTTAAATTTCAATTATTTTTTTGAGATGACCCGAATTGACCTATGGCTCAACCCTAATCCGAACATTTAAGATTAGGATCTAACATTTGACAACTCAGCCGAAATTCAAGCCGAGGTGTCTTGACCCAACCGAAACCCGACCCACCCAACCCAATTGCCAGGTCGGCTTACGGTCACAGACTTTTAAAAAATTCATCGGTTACATGTTCATATTTGTATATTTGCAAGTGGCCATTGGCTCTATCCCGAACAGAACAGGATGACGGAACACAGTTTTGAATGCTGAGATTATGGCATGAGCGTTGAATGAGTAGTACGAGCAAAGCAATGAAATAAAGTCAGTACTCACTACTCAGTAGTGAATAGTTAGCACTGACAAAGAGACAGACAGAGTGACGGAGGGTTGCCGTTGAGAATATTATTACATGTAGTCTACACTACAAATCTGCAATCAGTGCTTCTTCTGTTGAGTGTTGACCATGCATGGTGGGTGTGGGACCCGTATCTTTAATTTTGACGACCCGTGGTTTAATCTTGGGTTTTTGGTGGATTGATTCTTGATACTAAATATTCCAACTTCCAACGTCCCCCTTCCGACAATAAATCGAGATATTGGAATTTGAGAGTGAAACATACAAACAAATGTCTAATTTTTCACCAAACATGAAAAATTGGTGAATGTAGATTGATTTACATTATATTTTTTTTATTTTATATATCTCATATACAGTTTATGAAGAATTTATATAATTGATTATAAATGTCTAATTTTTATAATTTATATTATAAATAAATTAAAAAAAAAAAGCTTTGGTAATTGATTATTGACTAAAAAATATTAATTTCTACAAAAATTTGTAATAAAATAATTAAAAAATTAAAATTTATTATTTTATTGATAAAAATGAAAATTGAGAGATTCAAATTTGCTTATATAGGGGTCTCGAATTGGGTGGAATTGGAATCTCATTTCCATTCCTAGTGGAATGACATTCTTCCATTTGAGAGAATGGCCATTTTCTCCCCCTCCCTTGGGAATGAAATCCCATTCCTAAAGATTTCAATTCTCATTCCCATTTTTGTTTAAATCAATCAGACTATGGGAATAGACGATTCCAATTCCAATTCTGATTCTGACTGTGAACCAAATGGACCCTCTGCATTGATCAAAAAAATGTGGGCATCAATTATATCTGTATTGGTGATATAAGGTTCATGTTACCCCCATGCCTTAGGGTTCTTGTGTTCTTTTTCCTTGATTACTGAAAAAATAGAAAAAGAATAAGACAGAGGGTTATAAAAGTTAAATCAAAACATTTTCTGGTCTTGTGTCTACTTTAATTAGGAATTCATCTAGTATGTGGAAATTTATGATATGATAATAAATAAATTGTGACCACAAAACACCCCCCTCCCCATATTAGGAATTCACATCTGCACCTCATAGCACATCCCAACTGTGTATTGGGAACATCTCCCAATGACAAGTATGGGAGATGTTCCCAATGCAGGTTTGGATGTGCATGTGGTTCACTCTGTGGGGCGTAAATGTGAACTCTCATATTGGTATGCATTCCTCACTATGACATCAGATCTCTTTAGGTCCCACCAGGGATGGAGCTAGGATTTTTTACTTGAAGGGGGCCAAAAACTAGTAAACATAGATAGGGGGTCAAAAGCTAGTAAAACATGGTTAGGGGGACCAAAATATAGGTAGAAATTAAATGAATATTGTGAGGATTTTCAAGGCATATGGCCATGGGGTGGGGGGATGGCCCCCCTCCGCCACTCCTTAGCTCCGCCCATAGGTCCTACAAAGTTAAAGGAGGTTCCTCACTTGTCCTATGAAAGATGGTGATTTTCACATAATATTATGACCCATTTTTCTCTCTTCAACTAGTATATATAACGCCCATACATATCTTTGATGGCACATGCCCTTATACTAACATATAGCGAAGTGGTATTAACTCTTAACACCTATGATAAGGGCTATAGCTCAAGCTCAAGCTAGAACAGGTCAGGCTTTTGGCATATGACTTTAAATACTTTATATTTAAGGAGTTTTTACTGTTCAGTCCTCCTCCAAAAATCTTAACTCCACCATATAGTTGGGGTAGGTGTCAACTTGGAATTGATGCCAATTCACGGGAGGGTATGGGTGTTATAGGTGGAGGTGTTTATAATTTTGAATTGTTGTAGGTCTGCAGTTTAATTCAGAATTCTGAGGTGGAGTGCAATCAATTTATCCCTATATTTAATAAATACTATATGTATTAAAACAAAGATGGGGATGTCAAATGGCCTCTCCTTTCTCCCCTTACCCAACCGATCGAGACTTCTCCTCGATTCCCTCTTTCTCCGTAAAATACCATTCTTTACACTCTCAACACCCCTGTTTTCCTAAAATCTCTCTCTCTCTCTCTCTCTCTCTCTCTCTCTCTCTCTCACACACACACACACACACACACATTCCCAATCACCTAAATTGTCTCCTCTCCTAAAATTTTCTCCTAAACTATCTCCCCACCTAAAACATCTCCTAATCTTGTTTGTTCCCTCCCCCTATATCTCTCTATTTATTCCCATCTCTATCTCTATCCACCTTTCAAGTACATGCATTTAATTTTTCATCATATGGTTAATTAATTAATGTTAACAAAATTACTCTTAAAAATTGATAAGTATAATTATTAAACTTTAAAAAAGTAATTTTATAGTAAATTGCCATATTTAATGAGTTTTTTAAATTATAAATGTTATTATTATTATTACTTTGATTACTTTAATATTATTTTACAATAATTAAAATAATAGTAATTATACTTAAATTATTAAGCATAAAGTTATGGAAATTATTATTGAAACTTATCATAATTTATGTAAATTATATTACTTAATTAGTTATTTGAAAAAGTAATTTGATAGTAAATTACCATATTTAATGAATTATTTAAGTAAAACATCTGTTAAAATAACAAAAAAAATAATAGTAAATTATTGTTAATGTAGTGGACTTACCATACTTTTTGCTAAGTAAAACAATTAAGTAAATTATTGAATTATTTAAGTAAAATATCACAATAATTAAAATAGTTTCACATAAAAATAATAGTAATTAAGCTCAACCTAGGTCCAACCCTTAAAATTGGGGGCTCGAGCTTGAGGTCAAGCTAGATCTATCCAACCCAAGCCCATCCCGCACTAAAATTTGTTGCACTAGGGCTGGGTTCAGGCTTGGGCCGCTAGGCTTGGCTTAGTCAATATGCAAACACTAAATTCTAAGCCCAACCCATGTAAATTTGTAGGTCAGGTTGGTCTTAGGAATCACAACCGAGCAAGATGGAGTTGGATTTTGTATGCCCCGTCCCTAACCCATAACTCAAATGCCTCGCCCTGAACCCCACTAGGGCTAGAAATTTCAATTCAAGAATCCCCGAATTTGCCCCACCCTATCATGGTTGATCATACTTGTATACTTGCAAATTTATTTTTTTGAAACCTACCTAGAACTATATTATATTTTTGTAATATAATATAGTATAATAGAATATAGAGTATTATAATATATATATATATATATATATATATATGTAAGGTTTCTTGTTGAGGTTGAAGCGGGGTGGACAAATACCACCCCCACCCAGTCCTCCTCGATCCCTAGAATTCAAGTTTCTCCAAATCTCAGCTCGATCGAGGGTGGGGAAGGGACGTAGGGTGGAACCCCACGGAGATGGGTCAAATTTCTATCTCTAGTCAATCTAGACTTGGGCTGGGCTTGCCCAAGTTGCACCCATAGATATAGGTCCTTTTTGAGTTTAAACACACACTGCATATGGGTCCATTAGTTTGATGCTATTTAATTAGGTAACTTATTTATGTGGTTAAATAATCCTAACTAACTTAATTGGGTAGAGTCATTATTAATTGTTATTATTAATAAAACTATAAAAGTTATAACTTTAATTCATTTAATCCATATTTAAAAATTATAAAAATGAAAAAATAATTCGAATTTGCTAATAATATTTTTTATTAATTGAAAATTCAATTAAATTATTAATATTATAAATAAAATTAATTTATAATACAATTAGTTTTATGAAAAAATTAATAAAAACAGTAACCTTATAGAATAAAATTTTCCATGAGAAAATTATTAATTTTAAAACTAGTTTTTATTAATTTAAATTCGGCTAAAAATAATTACATTAATAAAACTTATAGTAGGCCTACAGCCTAACCCGACCCGTGATTGCAACCTAATTAAGAATGTCATAGGGCTCTTTTTACTTAATTTACTCTCCAAAAAGTCCACACATAATAAAAAGAGCATTGAAGAATAAGGATTTCAACCCAATAGCCCATAAACCAATTAATAGCTCTTGAGTATTTTTTTTTTTTTTGTGATACTTTTTGGAAACTCAAGAACCATTTATTTAAATTAGAAATTGGTTCGTGGATTTCAAGGTATTGATTCTCAAACTAATAAATATTATATAAATAAGGTAAATTATTGAAACCTCCCCTGAAATTTTAGGTTATTGGTAAAACCTCTTCTAAAATTGAGTGATTTCAATCACGTCAAGTAGACCCTTTTGATATAAGTTTCTAAAAAAAAGTATGAAAATAACCAAAATATTTATAGTTACTTTGACAAAATGTTTATTTTTCAATTTTTTTTTATATATGAATGACTACCTCAAATCCTAATATCATTGATTTATTTTCTAAATTTACCCATATCACTCAAAAGTAAAGTTTTTTTTTTTTTGTTTTTTTTTTAACCACAACCACGCACAATAGTAATCATATGAGTATTTTAGACATTTTTATGCCTTTTTACACTCAGAAAATTGCGAGATAGACGGGATAAAAATTAGGGGTTTTAATAGTTCAATCCACCTTTAAAAATATAGAATTCCACTTTGAGGGTGAATTAAATCTAACCCATCAATCCACGGACTGGATAGAAATTGATCTTGCCTGACACATATAGACACTCGCCGGCAAAGCATTAATTATTTTGGGTAATTGGGTAAAGGTAGTTGTCTGCCGCACTAATTAAAAACTGAGAGAGGATGAGATTTGAGATCTGAGTGCTTACGCATTTATTATCCGAGTAATTTCAGTTTAAGCTCAACTCGTTAGACTTCAGATGCATACATTAATGCATACATCGAGGAGGTAGCTAAGCTAGCTAGCTAAAGTGACGTGCCACGTCTCGGAATTCAGCAGCCTAGAAACTGTCTCCCATACTCCCATCAATGGAGGTCGTTGAGTTGGTGAGCCACCAAACCCCACCGCCCCAGACTTTTGCCCAGTCTGATTGTTTTTGAGTATAATTGATAATTTGATACAGATGGAAAGGTGAATTTATGGGCCATACCCATGATTACATACATATTCTCTCTCTTTATATATCATTTACAGCTTTCATCAATGACTGTGTGGATCTGGGCTCCACTCCCAAAATGAACCTCTACTGCTCCAGTCTCTACATTCTTTCCTTCCCAAGTATTACCTTACCTGTAATCTTTTTAGGTTCTCTCTATCTGCAATGCGAAATGCCACCCCACCCACCAATAAGCATCTATCTCAGGCGACTCTTCTTCTTTCCAGGATTAACTGTGTGAAAAGAAAAAGAGAAGGATAGAAAGAAACTGGTAAAATATACCAAATTACCGATACTTTTGGTAACACTGCTGTGTTCATACACGCCAGTGGTATCTGAAGTCCGAAAAATGCTCCACAAAATAAGTAGATTAGTATGTTCGAGTTTTTTCATATCAATCAAATCAATACAATTACTTTTACTTATACCCAAAAGTAATTCCCAGTAATATAGACTATAGACAGAATAATTCTCATTTCTCGGTATAAAATAAGGAAAGAGTCAAAGAGTGCCCAACTCAACTGCCCGCCCAGCCACCCCAACCAACCAATCAAAATTCAGACCCAGTCGGTGCGGGTGCGGGTGCGGGTGCGGGTGCCCTCAATTCTGGTGGGTCCCAAAGCTTCTTCACATGGCTGTACCTGTACGGTACCGATTCTACTTAATTAAATTTAAGTTTAAAGAAACATGTCGAATCATTCCCCAACCCCACATGCCATCCATTAGGACTGGAGACTGGAATAATACTAGTGTACCACTACAACTACTACTCCTTCCATCTATAAACAGTAAACAATTTTTATGATAACCAATACGTCAATCATGTCGTGGTCCCTCTCTAATCGAACGGCTGAGAGAGCTTATGCTGTGTGGTAGCCTTCGTACGTAGTACTTAGATATAGGACACCGTGTCAAATTCATGAACAACCACCACCTTTATTATTTCTGCACTACATGACAGAACACACTCTCTCTCTCTCTCTCTCTCTCTCTCTCCCCTCCAGATTTCAATATTACCACCCCTGAACCTCAAATATCAGTTCTTGTTATTGTTCTTCGTTTTCTTCTTCGTTTTCTTCTTTCAGGCCTTCATCTCTCTACACGATGGTGGCTGGAAAATGTCCACTGAAATGGCTGTTACTGTCTCTTCTATGCCATCTAACCGTCACCCTTGCTGTCACTACGACTGTCCCGTCACCAAAGAAGACGTATATTGTTCACATGGACAAGTCGGAGATGCCTGCAGATTCCTTCGCCGACCACCTCGACTGGTATGCATCTACTCTTAAGTCAGTAGTGGCCAACCCTGACTCGGCGGAGGATGATAATACAGCAGGAGAAGCTGCGCAGCGGATGATGTACAGTTACGAAACAGCTTTTCATGGCTTTGCTGCCAGGCTCAGTGAAGAAGAAGCTGAGAGAATGGAAGAGGGACTTGGTGTACTGGGCGTATACCCGGAAATTGTCTACCACCTACACACCACGAGGAGTCCAATGTTCCTGGGGCTCGAAACGGAAGACAGTACTAGCGTCTGGTCTGATGCTTTGACCGATCATGATGTGATAGTGGGAGTGCTGGATACTGGAATATGGCCGGAGAGTTCAAGCTTCAATGATACGGGCATGAGTCCAGTCCCTCCACGTTGGAAGGGTGCTTGTGAGACGGGCCGAGGCTTTACGAAACATAACTGCAATAGGAAGATCGTCGGTGCCCGGATCTTCTACCGTGGCTATGAAGCGGCTTCCGGGAAGATCAACGAGCAAGATGAGTATAAATCGCCGAGAGATGAAGATGGACACGGTACCCACACGGCAGCCACCGTTGCAGGCTCCCCTGTGGAAGGTGCAAACCTTCTGGGCTACGCTCGAGGGACAGCCCGAGGAATGGCACCCAAGGCAAGAGTGGCAGCTTACAAGGTTTGTTGGGCTGGTGGGTGTTTCAGCTCGGATATTCTTTCGGCAGTTGACCGTGCTGTGGCCGACGGTGTTAACGTCTTGTCGATCTCCCTAGGAGGCAGTGTGTCTTCCTATTATCGTGATAGTTTGTCAATAGCCACTTTTGGGGCCATGGAGATGGGTGTTTTTGTTTCCTGCTCTGCAGGAAATGGAGGACCTGATCCCATCAGCCTTACCAATGTATCTCCGTGGGTCACCACGGTTGGAGCCAGCACCATGGACAGGGATTTCCCGTCCATGGTAAAACTGGGGAATGGCCAGATGTTGTCTGGGGTCTCACTCTACAAAGGCCGGAGAATTCTGTCAACAAAGCAGCAGTACCCACTGGTTTACATGGGGAGCAATTCGAGCACCCCCGATCCAAGCTCCTTATGTCTTGAGGGAACTCTAGATCCACATTCTGTGGTGGGGAAGATTGTGATATGCGATCGTGGTGTCAGCCCAAGAGTAGATAAGGGTCGGGTGGTGAAAGAAGCAGGAGGAATGGGCATGATCCTGGCCAACACTGCGGCCAATGGGGAAGAGCTTGTTGCCGACAGTCACCTTCTTCCGGCAGTCGCACTAGGGGCAAAGGCCGGAAAAGCTGTCAAGCAATACACGCTAACAAATTCTCACCCAACTGCAACTCTAGCCATTCTTGGGACCAAGTTAGGTATCCGGCCTTCGCCGGTGGTGGCAGCATTCTCATCCAGAGGTCCCAACTTCCTCACCCCCGAAATTCTGAAGCCTGACTTAGTAGCTCCCGGTGTGAACATCCTTGCAGCATGGACTGGTAAAGCAGGGCCATCGGGTTTGCCGTCTGACCACCGGAGAGTGAGGTTTAACATCTTGTCCGGGACCTCTATGTCATGCCCGCATGTTAGTGGGGTTGCTGCCTTGCTCAAGGCTAGACATCCAGAATGGAGTCCGGCTGCAATCAAATCAGCTCTGATGACCACAGCTTACGTTCACGATAATGCATACCACCCACTCAGAGATGCCTCAACTGGTGCACCTTCAAATCCCTTCACCCATGGGGCTGGTCATATAAACCCATTGAAAGCTCTTGACCCTGGCCTAGTTTATGACATGGGTGTGCAGGATTATTTTGAATTCCTCTGCACACAGAAGTTAACCCCACTGCAACTCAAAGTCTTCACCAAGTCTTCGAATAGATCCTGCCGACACATTCTAGCAAACCCGGGCGATCTCAATAACCCAGCAATCTCTGCCGTCTTCCCAGAGCTGTCATCCATATCTGTCTTGACTCTTCACAGGACTGTCACCAACGTTGGGCCCCCTATCTCAACATACCATGCCAAGGTCTCACAGTTCAAAGGTGCTTCCGTGGAAGTGGAGCCAAGAACTCTCCACTTCACAAGCAAAAACCAGAAACTGTCATACAAGATCACCTTCACCACAAAAACTCGCCAACCAATGCCAGAATTTGGAGGTTTAATGTGGAGTGATGGAAAACGCAAAGTAAGAAGTCCAATGGTAATCACATGGATGGCACCAATGTAAGTTATTGACGGGAATTTTGATGTGAATCTAGAAGGAAACACCGTAACACAATAAATAGATGTAGCTTAAAGAGTCCTGAGGCTCGTCCATTTTTATTTCATAGAATAGTGTTTCTTGTAGTGTCCTCCGGTAAAGGATTACAAATCATGAAATCAAGAGGAAGGACAAACCAGAGACCCACCTAAAAACACAAATTTAAGGTAAGAAATACAAGTCTCATTTAAATAATTATCAGATTTTGCTCACACTAAAATCATTGTTACTCGATTCCCATATGGTGGTGCCATCGCATGTGCAAAGCTTTTTATAGTTTTCACCAACTCCTGCACTTCTAGCTATCACTGCAGCTGCAATGCCTGGATCCGATTTTTGTTCTGTTCCATATACCACAATGGATCGGCCAATGAGATCAGCAACTCTCAGCATCTTCTTGACACCAGAGAAGAAGACATCGCCAGTCTCGTTAGCATCTAATGTTCCCAGGTCGCCAATTAGCTAAACAGAAAACAAAGATCTCACTCGGTGAATAACTCTAAAATTACAACTTTACCAACTTGTGCATGAAAACAAAACAATAAATGGTGCCAGAATTTACACAATATATTACGTAGGTAGGACCGTAGGATTGATTAAATGGTAGAATGAGGGAGGGGTGGGTTCGGCAAAGGGATGAGACGACAGCAAAGTAGTTGATGGGTTCATGGTTGCTGGATTTTACTTGTTAAGGTGGAGGTGGGAGGCAGTCTCTGTAGTTCTGTCTGGATTTTGGATTTTGCTTTTTGTGGTTGTACTTGGGTTGTAGTTACTCTCTTCCGCCTTGCAGTTTAGGAAGGGCTTGGTAAGTTGGTATGGATTTTTCTTCTGGTGGGGCCATATATTTCGAGATTCCACAATTCTCCTGAACACCCTAATTACAATCAATGTCTTGACAATGTTGTCTGAGCATCAATCAACAATACGATCTTAATCTTGTTACAACATATACGCTAATTAGGACATAATAGATTGGTAGGTCATTTTCAAAAACCAATTTGCAGAAATAAGTCAAGAAAATTTAATACAAGCAAGAAAAAATAACAAAAGTATGATTCATCGTAATGCTAGTGAACAATCAAAACACTGGTCATCAATCAAGAAGTCAGAACAATAGTGGGATGCCTGGTTCATATTTATTTTCTTAGTTAGGCTTTCCAATAATTATTTTCTTAGTCAGAACAATAATTGCTTCTGCCATTATCTGATCTGGTCTTCCATATGCCAAAAAGTGATCTGAGGGAAGCCACTGTGTGAAAAAATGCCAAGGTTAGGACCGTACCTACTCTACCCCTCCCAAGACCCCAGAAACCGGGGACCAACGTTGAGTATGGCCTTTCCTAATAATGACATCTCACTGGAAAGAAGAAAAGAAACACTGGAACCTGATCTAACCTCAACAACCATATATAGCAGGATTAAAAGGGAGGTAAATTGTTTTTGTTGGTGCGTGCTGGGGGGCAGAGTGGCCATGCCAGCAGAGATGTTCATGAAAATATCATTAATTCTTCTTCAGAATCTCAGATCATCAGAAATCCCATGGGCAGACTTTGGTCTGCATATGAACAAGCTCAACCAAGAAGCCAGAGCATGGCCTCTCTAATAAAATTACCATCTCCAACTGATGTAGACAAAAACAAAATCATCCCCCATGGCATACTTCCATCCATAAAATGGAACCAAATACTAGAGCCCCAGATTCCCAAGGAAGCACATATGCACATATACAAATTAAGATTTGTACAAAATGGCCCAGGAGGATCCTAAATTTCTCACCTTGATTATTGCAAAGTGAATGCTTCGTGATATTGCCTTATTAAGGGCAATTCCGTCTTTTCCCAATGCGAGTAAGACTTCTCCCAACGTTTGATCCCCAAGGAATAGTTAGGGTTTGCGTGTATATCCTTTTCTTTTGGGGGAGTGGGGTTAGTGGGCTGGCTCAGAAGGGTTTGCAATCACATCCAACGGTAACCATCCAAAAAAACAGAGGCATATAGGGGCATTATATAAGGAGGGGTATCCCATCCCCCTACCTTAAACTGAGTTAGTTGACACTGTCACTCCAAGCATAGTTATAAAGGCTCTAAAGCAATACCAAGTGATTGACTGTGTAGCCATCAAAGTTATACACTGATTGAAAGTTAGTGACTTATTCAAGAACTTTTCAGTGGATGATATACTAAGGGGGCGGTCAGCAGTGGCAAGTTCCTCAAACAGATAGCTTATATTTCAGCTTTATTGGACACCTGCAGCACAACAAAGGGTAAAATTAAACTTTGATGGAAGCTCTTTGGGTAATCCAGGACCCTCTGGAGCTGGGGGAGTTTTCAGGGATGGGGAGGGTAGAATGGTGGTACTATATTCTGGTCCCACAAGAGTGGGAGACTCTCTGAGAGCTGAAATTTTAGCTCTCCTACAAGGCCTGAGATTTTCCAAGCAATGGGGATTTCAGTACTTTGAAGCAGAAGGGGATTCTAAACTTTTAATAGGGTGGCGGCAGACAAAAAGGTTGGGTGTATGGACCTTTAGACAACAAATAAGGGAAATGATCTGCTTGGCAAGGGATGCTGGGGTAATTTTCAAATGGGTAAGGAGGTCAGCCAACTCTGTGAGGCTGTGGCAAATAGTTTGGCAAAGCAGGGGACATTCAGGGAAAATTTCTTTTGGGCTGTATTGTAATTCTTGAAGCTGATTGGGGTCAACACTCATATTTTGAGTGGTTGACAATGTATGGTGTTTAATTGGTATCTTTAATGAAAGATAACGTTTCCAATCGAAAAAAAAAAAAAAGACCAAGTGAGAGAGTATCGCCTTGTCACCTTATCCAGGTGCTTACACAGGCACCATATTAATTAAGTGGGATACTCATTCCTGTATTCACATTTTGGATCAGAAAAAGTGGAGTTGCATCTCTATTTCACATGTAGAAAGTAAAGGAATGGCAATGTTCCCCATAAAACTGGGGCCCCAATCCACCCTGCCCAGAATGGAACGAATTTCTTTTATTCACGCATTGGATCTCAAAAAGTGGAGTCACATCCCTATTTCACATTAAAATGTAGGGATGGAAAATTTCCCCATAAAACCAGGGCCCCAATCCACCCCACCCCAAATGGGGCAGGTTTTCCCTGATCTTAAATGGGAACAAGGAAAATCTTTTTGCCCTCAATTGGGGATGGGGCAAGGACAAGGTCAGCATATAATTCCCCAAACCTGGTGGTAGGGGTGTTCACAGTCCAGTTTGGTTCATTTTGGAGAATATCTAAGACTAAACCAGTAAATTACGACTAAAGAAATTCTCAAACCAAACCAAACCAAACCGTTCTATAGGGCTTAACCCAATTAGAAAGCCCAGATAGCATGCATAACTACATAAATAACAAATACAATTCAAATATCAATTTTAGATGTTAATAAGTGCCACCTATTATTATTATATAAATTACATTCTCACTTTCTCAAATGTAAACAACTCCTAGACATCAAATTACAAGTTAAAAATTGAAACAAACAACAATAATGTATGAAATGTTAAATGAATATATACATATATACATATGTTTAATCATGTGTATTATATATTATATGCATTAAACCATGTTAAGTGTTAAAGATGAAGATCAAAGAGTCCTGGTAAAAGATGAGGGAATCAAACAAAGATGGAAAGACTTTTAAAAAAATATTAAATGAACAATAAGGAGAGGGTGCTAATGGAGGAGAATCTATACTAGTATAGTTTTTTTTTTATCTATACCTTCGTAGAGTTAGACATGCTGAAGTAAAAGAGGCACTAAATAAGATGAAGGGAAAGGTGATAGGACTTTATAGGATTCCAATAGAAGTATGGAAAGATATGAAAGAGGTAGGCTTATTATGGCTAACCAAGCTATTTAATAAGATAGTGAAAGAAAAGAAGATACCTAATGATTAGAGAAACATAGCATGGTGCCAATATTTATGATAATAAAGAATAAAGGTGATAATACAAAGTAGTAATAACTATCGAGAGATTAAACTTATGAACCACACTATGAAACTTTGGGAGAATAATTAAACAAAAATTATGAGTTAAAACAAGTGTATCAAAGAACCATTTTGGCTTTATGCCAGGGAGATCAACCGTGGAAGCTATACTTCTTTTGACACAATTGATAAAAAAGTTTAAAGAGAAGAAAGATCTTCATATGGTGTTCATTGATCTAAAAGGCATATGATAGAATCTCTAGAGAGATAATATGGTTGATCTTAGAAATGAAAGGGGTTCAAAATAGGTATATAAACCCAATTAAGGATATGTATGAGGGGGTAACAACCAATGTTAGAACACGGGTGGGAGAAACTTCAAATTTTACATTTACTATGGGTCTTCACCAAGGTTCAACATTTAGCCCTTATCTATTTAAACTAATCCTAGATGAATTTAATAAACATATTCAAGAGAAAGTTTCATGGTACATGTTGTTTGCAGATGACATTGTTTTAATTCATGAAACGAATATTAAATACAAAATTAAACTTATGGGCAAATGCCTTGGAAACAAGAGATTTTAAAATAAGTAGGACTAAAACAGCGTATATGACATGTAAACTTAGTAATAATAGGAGTGTCAAGCAAGATACACTTAGGATTGGAGACCAAGAGATAATTTGACCAGTTCCAGTACCTTGGTTCAATAATACATAACAAGGAGGAGATTGAAGAGGATGTCACCCAAAGAATTGGAGCAGGATGGGTAAATTGGAGGGGTGCATTTATGTGATAGGCAAATACCACTTAGATTAAAAGGAAAATTTTATAAAACAATTGCAAGGCCAGCCATGTTGTATGCAATGTTTTAAAATGTGGAGGCGTAATGCGAGGCATTCGCGTTCCACTACCTAGAGGCCTAAGGCATAGTTTAGAATGTAAGAGGTATAACCTATTGAATATGAGGTGTGCATGAGCCGCATGAGGCATATGCCACTAGCATGCCTCATGAAAAAAAGCATATGAGGTGTACGCCTCAGAGGTGTCAACACCTCTGGGGGTTTTGAAGGCAGGCCTCCAAGCGGACACCTCCCACACCTCCCAAACATGTTCAGAAAATGAATATGGCAGAAATGCAAATGCCTAGATGGATGAGTGAAAAATCTAAAAGGGATAGGATTAGAAATGAAGTTATCCATAGGAACCTAAGATTAGCTCCAATAGGTAATAAAATGAGAGAGAGTAAAGTAAGATGGTTTGGATATGTGCATAGAAAACCACCAATTGAACCGGTTAGATGAAGTGATTTCTTACACATTGAAGGGGCTAGAAGAGCTCAAGGTAGACCAAAAAGGACATGGGTAGTAGTAGGAAATGATTTAAGCACTAATAATTTAATAATGGATATGGCTTTAAATAGAATGAATTGGCGAAACAGGACTCATGTAGACGACCCCATATACTTGGAATGAGGCATGGATGATGATGATGATTAATTCGGTTTAAAACAGTTAACAGTTTGGTCTAGAATTTAGAAAACTAGACCAAACTAGAACATTACTGTCTGAGAAAATTGAAATTCTTAGACTAAACAAACTATTTTAAGGCCAGACTAGACCAAACCACCAATTTCAGCTTGGTTGGTGCGGTTTGGCAATCTAGACCATATAATGAGCACTCCTCTAGCAAGAGGTAAATTACTAAAATACCCCTAGGTTTAACATTAATTTCTAAAATACCCCTAACATATAAGGTGACATGAGATTACTATAATCCCATTTCCCCCAAATTCCCAAAACCCAAGGATTTCATAATCCCATTTCTAAAATACCACTAAGTTTGATGTATTTTTAGGTGGTTACCTCATTCAGGGAAAAGTCAAGGATTCCCCATCCCTGACAGGATAGGGATGGGGTTGAATCCTTGCCTACCACTAGGGATGGGGTGGGGCAGGGATAGGGAGGGAGTGCCCCACTCCATTACCATTCCTAGTAGAAAGGCCATTACCCAATGTTGGTCCCAAGCTCCCAGCTATTTGGGGTTTTGGCAGTGTTTTAAAAGCGCAAGGCGCAAAAAAAGGCGCAAGGCACAAGGCGAGGCACGCGCCTTTTGCAGAAAATGCCCTTAGACTTGTTAGTGTGGCAGCCCTTAGACTCGAACCCACATTCGCACACTTGTTAGACTGAGATTTTACAATTAGCCTTAGTAAACTATTTCACATATCTGTGTCCTAATTTATATCCATACCTAGGCAAACTCCCTCTTTTGTCGTCTACTAGAATTACCCCTTGGATCTCCCAAACTGCAGGGTTTTTTTTTTCATTTGTGAAAGTAATCTCACTACATATACATTTGATCACACTCATCTTAGAAGCATTCATCATTTTATTTCCCAGTACCCTACTTAAAAAAGCAAAGTAAGAAATTCCAACTTTTGGAATTCCTTCCTTGGTCTAATATCTGAATATTTCTACTATAGGATGTCCAGATATATATACATACATAAAAAGGGATAAGAAACAGAGAAACTCTCCATTACTTGAGATGTAGGGCACAGATACCAGTAACTCATTTAATATGATAACACTACAATTTCAAATTAAACATGGAATGCTAGAATTCTTGGAGCTAAAAGCAAAAATGAAAAAGCCTTGACTGAAAGCATTTCTTGAAGGGCAACTCGTTGGGTAAAGCCCATGCAAGCCTTATCTCCTTTTCCTGTTGTTGATATCATTTGAAATTGGTTCATGGTGGCTGCATCTTTCTTGACAAGCTCTCCTCCACTCATCCTTGGATTCCCCCAAACTCAAATTCTATAAAGTTAAATTTAGAAGGGTGTAGTTTGGGTAACTGAAGATCCAGAATAGGGGAAGTTTTTAGACAAAAAAAAATCATGGCCTTGCATTCAGGACCTATAGTGCATGGGCTCAACTAGAACATAGTGGCGGTTCTGCATGGATAAAAGCTTGCTCAATCCCTTGGCCACAAAAATTTAGAGGTGGAAGGGGACTTCCAAAGTTGTGATCTATAAGGCATGGGGACTCAGCTAGAATATTTCTTTTATTGTACGTTTCTGCATGGTTTATACCTTATTGGGTAGTTAATGGGCTTCCATTTCCAAGGCATCTAGGCACTCTGCCATTACTTAGTCACCCATAACCTTGACAATTATGGAACTATATTTACAACCAGAGAAACACTTTAATGTTATCACACACCTACCAGGAGAAATAATAGCTGGGTCTTGATATAACTGTAAAGCAGAAGGTAAGCATAAGAGAAAACATAAAACAGGAGCAAACCTCTTCAGAAGAGGCTTGATTCGTTGGATTGAATACTTTTCCGGTGCTCGCTGCTCCTCTTGTCAAATCACCAAATTCATTTATAGACCAACCATGTTTTCCAGGTGACAGACCACTAAAGCTAGCTTCAATTTTTGCCAGCTCCATATTCACTTGAGCCAGACGAACAACACCAAAAATATCTGGACCTTTAAATTCAGCTACAGCTGCTGATACTAGAAAATCTGCAGAAAAGTGCACTTCAGGTTATAAGTTGAAACTACTCTTGTAGATCTCACAATAAAAATACAGATATGCTGGGAGACCTAGAGAAAGATAATCGAAGAGCCTTTCTAAAGGAGGAAAGAATGAAGTTCTAAACAGCAACTAGGTGGAGGTGAAGATCAGCATGGGGGCAAAAACATTTGTGTTAGAAGAAAGATACAAGAATGGAAGACAGTACAGAAGATCAGAGAAATGAGAAAAGCCACAGTCTTCATGGTTCAAGGGTTTCCTGGATGGTTCCATCTACACAGACTCAAGAACGATACTGAGTAACAAAACTAGGAACTGAAAGAAAAAGTATAAAGTAATCCTAGAAGCGAACAAGAAAGGAAGATTTGTGAGACTCACAAAGTTCCTTGATAAGGATAAGAAACAAGGGACATGTGTCATAAGGAAGAGACTTGGAAGGTTGGGTTTTTTTCTCAGACATACTGCAAGAAGAGGTCCCATGGTGTTTGTTATTTGATTATGACATAGTATTAATTAATGAAACTAGTGAAGGATTAAATGCAAATTAGGTTTATGGACAAATACATTAGAAACAAAAGGTTTGAAAATAAGTGGAACCAAAACAGAATATATGCAATGCAAACTTAATAATAATAGGAGCACAAATCAGGTTGGAGACCAAGAGATACTCGTTGTGACCTCCTTCTTACCTTTGTTCAATAATCCATAACAAGAGAGATCGAGGAGGATGCTACCCATAGAATTAGAGAAGGATGGCCAAAATAAACAGGTGCATCCAAAATCTTGTGTTATAGGTGAATACACTTAGGTTAAAATGAAAATCTTGCTGTGGTTTTTCTGCGAGGTGCCAACTTATCACCTCTTGTATTGTATTTCTTTCTTTTTTCAATTGAAATTTCTCTTTTTACTCTTCAAAAATATTATAAAACAATTACAAGGCCAATAATGTTGTATGGAGCAAAGTGTTGGCCAAGTCGATCTCTGTTCAAAAGCTCCAAGAGAATTTGCTGGTCCTTTTACTGAATAAATAAAAATGTTTCAAAAGTTATAGTCTTATCATAAATCACATAGAAGGTTGAATCAAATCAATTGTCAATCTCATCACAAATAGTAAGATCACATATGTTCTTTTAATCAAGTTTAACTTCAAAATCAATTAACCTACACAACATGGCCCTTTAACCTACATATAATGGAAAATAAACTACATCCACCATTTAAGTAATTAACAGTTTCATGCAACAAAATTGTTCCACCTTTTTGTGAATTTCCAACGCCTATTGTCCCTAAGAAGCTTTAAATAATGGTTCTCTTATTCCTAACAAAGCCCTTTTTGCCTAAAACACTAAGGTTTCCTAAAAAGCAGTTATCAAAGTTAAGTTTTAATTTGTCATTTTCAAGTGAACTCCACAGAGCATTCAATTGTCTTCTCAAGTTATAGCCAGCCATAATCCTCCATCCCCTTAAAAGGTCATCATAATAATTCCTTTGAATTTCTCAGACAAGAAACTCCTAATGAGAAATTCTGACTGCTATTAATTCTATTAGGTTTTGGAAAGTTTGTGTGTTATCAACAAAAAATTTTGCATTCTTTCACCACAGAGGCTCCAAAAGATGGATACACTAGAAAGGTGAACAAATAGTAATCTTCACAAATTAGAACATAACCTAATGCAAAAAATAAGAGAACACCAAAGATAGTATGTATAACATAAAGTTTTAAAGACCTAAAGCTATATGTTTGGTTTGAAAGAAAAGGGAAAGGTAGGAAACCTATTCCCTACCTTTTCGTTCAAACCAAACATAGGTAAACATGTAAGATAGATAGAATCAAGAAATAATAACCTGCAGAAAAAATAAACCCCAAGGAAATTATGTAAAACAAATTATTTCACAAATTAGAACTTAACCTAGTGCAACAATAAGAGGACACCAAAGCATATTTGTCAAGGCGTCGCCTAGGCGACTAGGCACCCTTGGCTGGGCACCTCGCCCAAACGCCTTGACTTTTAGCAACTAGGCACCCTTCTAGGCGACTAGGCACCCACCTAGGCGACAAAAATGACAAGGCGGGCGCCTTTTATAATATCATTTATATTGATGTATCTTATTAATGTATGTGTTAATACATTTTCTTATCTGCTATATATATCAATTATACTTTGTTTTAATTTTTTTCTATTGACATTTAAAAGATCAAAGGGTTTTGAGGAGAGAAAAAGAAAGAAAGAAAGAAAGAAGGAAAGAAAGAAAGAAAAGAAAGAGGAAAGAATAAAATAATAAAACAGAAACTCCATCCTTGTTTTTTTTTTCTATTTTACTTTCTATCTTGAATATTTATCATATAAGGTTAATAACCTTCTTTAGCTGCTAATTAATACGAATTTGCTCTATTAAATACTTATTATAGTAGTATTATTTTTGAAAATAATGAAATTAATACATGTAAAAGATTTTTATCTTTTAGATGTGATGATTTGCCACATTTTTAGAGGAAATTTAATGTTCTTAATAAAGAGAATTGCTATTTGTTCAATTAACATACATGCTGAATGGTATATAAAACTAGGAAACTAGCCAAAAGTCAGTTTTTTATATTTTAAAGCTTTTATCACCTAGGCAACGCCTAGGCCCCCCAATGTCGCCTACAGTTGCCTAGACGCCTTGAAAACTATGCACCAAAGATAGGATGTGTAACATGAAATTTTAAAGACCTAAATGTCGGGCAGATCCATTCAAGAAATAATAGCCTGAAGAAAAAACCAAGAAAATGAAATAAAATCAAATCAAAAAGTCAACCTTCCGGTATGCCTTGCCCAATTAACCTAGCTTTTCGACCCGTCTGTTCCAGAGCATCAAGCATAGTCTTCACGGATGAAGAACCAAGAACCCTGACCAATTGATTACTGAGGTCTACCTCAACTCCTTTAACCCCTGAAAACAAAAACCAATACCAGAAGTTAAGATGGTGGATCCAGCTACAGAAAACGGTCCGACTAGAAGTAGCAATTTTTCGTTAAATCCTCCATTTTCTTTGTAGACATACAAATATACAACCGCTTACCATCGACTGTCTCCAACTTCTTCTTGACGGCATTAACACAACCATCACACTTCATATCCACCATGAACTCCGTCTGAAACCAAATTAGTTTATTAGAACCAAACTTCAGAAAGCTTCAATCTCTCCATTACCAATGAACTCAAAGCTGGAGAATTTCTCAGAAACAGGGCGCATCGATGTAGGTTATACAAAAAAACTGAGACTGATTCCAAATTCAAAACAGTACTAATGAATAATAAAACTACATAAAAGAAAAAGAAAAAGAAGAAACAAGAGAGAGAGAGAGAGAGAGCAAACTCACCAGCAGCTCTGGTAAAGCCTTGTCATTCTGCACATCAAATATCATAAGATAAATAAACGAACTGAATTTTGCTAAGATAAAGCAGTTGCTATTGCTGTTGGTGAAATTTCTCTAATTTAAATCAATTTCTCGCAGTTAAGATTAGAAGAGAGGAAAATTGGAGAGGTGAAGTTTTAAGTGTTGCTAACCTGCTCGAGGGAGTTCTGCTCTGTCGCGGGTGAAGAATCCATACGTACGGTGGCGTGTGGAGGACTGAAGTTCCTGACAAGGACTAGGCGCTCTGGCCGGTGTATTGCTGCTGTGGAGAAGAAGGGAAGGTTTCGGATTTTGGAGAAAAACGGGTCAGAAATGTGAGACGACGACGACGATGATGAAGAGGTAGAACACACGGTAGCGGCCGCGAATGCTGCAGGCACAACTGCTGCAGCGGCTGTCAATGACCTGAGGAAAGCCATTGCGAGCTTTTCCTTTTGACTGGCAATTAAGGCTACCTACCTTACAAATTATAAAAATGGGTTTTATTTTGTACCAAAATCAGTAAAATATAAATAGATGACCGATAAAGATCAGTAAATATGTATAAAAAATATAAATAGAATAAGAAACAAAAAATGAAGAAACTAGAAGGTGAAATCGTGAAAGAATACGGTGGCAGTGGGTCAGCGAATTCATGTACCGTACCCGACCCAATTGTACCTGGATATGGTCTTGAGACTCGAGGAGTCAGGGGGGCTATGGCAAACCAAACCCACAGAACCGTAAGCTCTCCATGTAAGCACAGTGGAACTCACATACACCCGAGCCCAATTTTGCTCGCAAGTGAAAACTCTGCTCGTATAGCATCATCCATCAATATACCGGGAATATCTTTCATATATCAATATCTATATCTATTTATATATATCTATAGAAGTATGAATACATGAGGTTGGATTCTAGACTTTTGACTGGACTAAAATATTTTATATCTAACGTTTGATATGAAATTTTGTTTTTTTATTTAATACTTATCATGAAATAGCCCTTCTTTGTCATTTAATGCTTTTTATAAAAAAACACAAAATTTTATTTTATTTTTTCATAATTATAATACAAGTAAATGACAAAAATATTATTTAACATTCCCATTTAATGCTTATTGATGAAAATATACAAAAATCTCTTTTTTTGTTCAATAATTATAAAACAAATCATTGTAATTGCTGAAATCTCTCTTGAAGTTTTTGACCATTGCCTAAACCTCCCCTAAAGTTTGGTAATTACAATCACCTCCTATAAATTTAGAGGTGTAAATCGGATTGTGCCGCGTGTGGCCCAATACAGCCCAACCCAACTTTGGATTGGCTCAATTAATGGTCTAGCTTGGACCATGGCATGGCCCACAAGTCTGCACGGACTTGGGTTGTGGGCCATGCCGGGCCAAACTCCCAAACTTTTCACTAGGGAGGGTGGCACAACCCGTGGGTCGTGTTGTGTCGGCCTGTCACGGCACACTTTACACCTCCACCTAAACTTCTTAACACGAGTCTAGATTTCCTGCACATCTTATCATAATGTGCCAGGTCGGCCTCATACTATTAAATCCTTACACGTGCGAATTGATTAACGGATGTTGGGAGAACTTTCGTTTCTTTGTTTTTTATTTTTTAAATATTAAAAATATTAAAACAAAAAAAAAAGAAAAAACCTTTTATCCTTCATTAATGGCTATGAGGACAATTTCTCTAAGCTCTCTTTCTACAATAGAGAAACAAAGTAAAATTTGTTTTTAATATGCAACAAAAGGCAAACAACAAAATTTGTTGTTTATTTATACCATTGCACGTTTTCTTTCCCATTTCCCTCTACAACAGAAGAATCAATGAGATCACCAATATTTTTCTGTGCAAAATACCTTGAAATAGGGTCTCTCCTCTGGTGTAAACAAAATCTAGCCTAAACTTTCTAAGTAACCACAACAAAGAGAGCCTCCCATCATGTGATTTAACTTTATGCTTGGTTTGGGTCTGGTCAGGACTTCTATATTTGTCCAAGGCTATCTTTCAAAGTGCTTGCAGTGCTCTAAAATGATGCAAAAGATGAGCTCCCAAACTTGTCTAAATCATTGTTGTTGTGTCTTGAGCAGACTGTAGGCATCTCCTTCTTCCCATTCCATTTTTAACGCTTTCAACCGGTGTCCTCTTTGAAAAAGCCTACTCACAATAAAAACAAAGAACATGGGCTAAAAATTTTTACATAGATTTGGCTTCTTAAAAGAAATGGTAGTAAACCCCTTGAAGAAGAGTGTTTTCTAATTTTTTAATGTATTTGAATATTTAAAAGTAAGGAAACAATACAAAGGATGCTCTTTGACATACGTTAACTAGTTATAGAAATTTAACTGTGTGATGTGGATATGGCACATTATGATAGGATGTATAGGAAAATGTGCAGATTGGGATGTGTAGGAGATCTGGACTCAAGTAGATCCCATTTGTAAAATCCTCTAACAGGAGTCATGAAAAGGTCCAAAATACCCATACAATTATTATTGAGGTTGGTTTATATATAAAAATTCAATATAAATGTTATGAGCAACAAAAAAGAGAGTTTAAAGTTGTAATTTTACTTTTGAGCAATTGATATGAAGGGCAAATTTGGAAAACACATCAATTTTGAAAATGAAATTAGAAGGGTTGGGGTAGTGATTGATATGGAGAAAAAATTTGGAAAATAAACATTTTGGTCAAAAGTAACTATATGGGTATTTTGGACATTTTTGTGCTTTTTGTTAGAAGATTCTAACAGAGGGTCTATTTGCAACTGTGTCAAAAAGTTCATGAGAGGTAGGTGATTGCATTTACCAAACTTTAGAAGGGGTCAACTATGATAAAAAATTTTGTGGGAAGTTTTAGCAACTTACCCTTTATTTATTTAAATTAAAAAAAAAAATTGAAAGTACCGCTTATGTTCTCAATTGCCAATGTTGGGCCACATTAATCACTATGAAGAGATTTCCAACTTGCAAATGGATGAACAATTTATTCTTTAAACTATTTTCTTATTTTTTTAATATGTTTAACCTATTTTCATTGGCTTAATTTTTTATTAATATGGTAACAAATGGTTTTCTATTCTTTATTCCCACCATATGTGAAAGGATGAGAGATCCGTCCCATGGACGCCCAAAGATTGCGGAGTAAGGGGCAAATTTCAAAAATTTTTCTCTCCCTTCAACTGGGAATCACATTCCCTATTTAGAAAATCATATTTTCAAGGATCAATCTTGAACCTTAAACTGAACCAGATCTGAACCAAAAGGAATGGGAGAGAATAATACCTGATACGGAGAAGTCATATCTCCCAACAAAGGTGTTCACGCCCAAGGAAGAATCCAAAGACTGCTCCCACTGAAGATGGCGCAGCGCAGGATGGAGCAGAATCAGTAGTGTTCTTCCCAAGAACTATGTCCTTCACAAGAAACAGCAGGATGGAACGTGAGCACAACTTCCCTTTTCAGTCCTTTCTCAAAGAACTGATGTCAAGATCCAATCTTGACTTCTCCCACAACTGGAGATCGAACCAGCAAACAGGGCGGCAAGAGCAGGGAGGCGGCAAGAGAGTATTCGTAGGGTGCAGAATTCTCTCTTCTTGATTTCAGCACTAAAGAGGATCTGATGTGTTTCTTGTTCTCTCTCTCAAGGCTGCCGCCCCCTCCTTCCTTTTGTTAACTTGAAAAGATCAGCTCCTAATCCCATTAAGAAGTGCTTATCCAAATCATATTTGGATCAGCCTTCTCTTCTAGTGATAAGGTTAAACCCTTATCTTATCTGCAGATTAGATTAGCTTTATCCTAATCCCATTAGGAGGTTTCTAGATCTGAATCACATTCAGATTTGGACTCTCTGAGTGGATAGGATTAAGACCCTATCCTAACTGCTAATCCATCTCAGAAATCGCCCCTTTAATTAATTAAATTAATAGCCCAGTTCGAAATGGGCTTTAGGCCCATTAAGCTTATGTGCTCACTTAACCTTCCTAACTGCTGCCCAGTTGGGCTTCCTTGTATGGCGTGGGACCCAAGCATTGATCTACACATCAGCCACATGGGTTCGACCCAGCCTTTGTTACAAGGCCTGGTCGAATACACTGTTAAAACAGTGCACCCCCTGAAACCCATCAAATGGGCTCTATGGGCCCAACACTTACCCTAAGTGGTCCCTGGGCCAAGCCACTTTGTAACACCCAGGGACTGTGGGCAGATGCAAGATTAGCCCATCATGTATTATCCTCAATGGTCTTACACTTAACCTCTCAGCCCATAATGGTCATACACTATCCGACAAGAGAGGACCTCTCCCTCGGCTGCAAGGAACAGTGTTGCACTCTCCACTTATATGGATCCCGGGAATTAAAACCTTTTTGCAAACATTTTAGAAACCATAACATATATGCTTTTATATCTCATATAAAATATACTTTGCAAAACAAATCTCAACGGTTGAAATCGGCTGCCGACAGTCTTGGTTTCCAACAGTGAGAGTACATCCCCGATCATTACCTTTGTCCGACAAAGGGGCTGATCCTGTCACTATGATCACCCACTCAGATGAATTCTCGGATTGTCCCAACATACCCAGGTTTTGACCCCCGCTAAGGATCTCACTGATTGGTACATCAAAGACAGCCCGATCCAACACCTAGTGCAGTATCATAATCGAGTCTAGGGGTCGGGTGTAACTTTCCAGTTTTGCCCATCAATCTCCAAGGTCCAGGGCAATACTGGAAATCTGGTCCAGTTCAAAGATTCAATTAATACCCCACTGTATGTGCCTGGGGTCTCACCCCGGTAGCTGAGACAAGCCACCTCAACCGACTTGATGGCACCACAGTGTCAGCCTTGTCAGGATAGGTCTCCCCAGACCGACCCACTGGCTGTGAACTTTCTAAACTAACACGAGTCTCAATAAGTGTCCAGTTTAAGGGTATTACACAGAAACGTACCAAGGGAACATGAATCAAATATGCACTTTTATTCATTTACAATAAACTCATAAAGTACATCAATTTGATTGAAGCTAAGGGCATACAAAACTGTCTAACAATATGGTGGGTTAATTTGTTATTTTTTTCATTTCCATTATCTTAAAGCCTACATCATTGGATGGCAAGTTATTTGCAAGAGTAAGTGATATTTTTTATAGCAGTTTATTGTAAGGTTTTCAACAGTTAAAGGAGTTGAAGTTGGATTTATCATATAGAAGTTAATTCTTGCAAAGGTAACGAGAATTCAAATAAAATTCTGATGAAGGTAATTGATAAAATTATTAATTTTGTTAGCGAACCATTACAAATAAGAATAGTAAGAATTTTATTAATTTTCATTACTTTTGCAAGATATTTATTTGGACATATCTTTATATTAATAAACCATAATAAATGCGATAAATAAGAATAATTTTTATAGATGTAGAAATATAAAAAATGCAAAAAAATGGAAATACATATTATATACTATCATCATTACAAAATTTGCCACATGTAAAGAACGTACAAAAATACTAGTTTATGTTAAATTTAAGGAAAACTCCAAATTATTTTGTATTTTTATAGATGTAGAAATATAAAAAATGCAAAAAAATGGAAATACATATTATATACTATCATCATTACAAAATTTGCCACATGTAAAGAACGTACAAAAATACTAGTTTATGTTAAATTTAAGGAAAACTCCAAATTATTTTGTACTTTATGTTGTGTCTGATTACAGTGCAATTTTATTTGCACTAGTACAAATGTATGGGAGTGCAAATGAAAAAAATACAACTTTTGGTTTAATTTTATTTTGGATTTTACTTTATTAAACTTTAGGTCTTATTTTACTTCATTTTTAATGCAACCAAACAAAGTAAGGTAAAATTTGAATAAAAAATAAATCAAAACTTGCAGCCAAATCATTTGCACTACTATAGTTTTGCTTGCCACTATTTCCATAATTTTCCTTTTAGAGGAACCCATTATAAGAAGAAGCCCCTTTCCTTATGATAACTTTTTTTTGGTTAATCAGAGCAATAACTTTCCCCTTTTCCCCTTTACCCCTCCCCCCGATCAACCATTCCTCGATGTGATGGAGTCAAAAGTAAGGAGATGATTAATGCACAAACATTTATATATAATAGTTTCTTTAGAAAACCCTAACTATGTGTTAGATCAACTACTAAGGGATGCCCTAAAAATGTTTAGGGTTTAAATGGAATGATTAGTAAACAAACATTTATATTTAATAATTTCTTAATAAAATCCTATTTATGGGTTATGACCTATCTGTGAGGTTCAAAGTATTTGAAACATAAAAAGTGTAAGAAAGACAATTTTAAAATATATACGAGGATACACTTTGGATATGTATAGATATAATGGAAAAACTAATGTTACTAAAAATAATTTCTTAATAAAATCCTATTTCTTGCTTTCAACTTGGAGTACTACTAAACCACAAGAAGCGGCTCCACATTCTTTTGGTATTGAATCATCGCCTTGTGCTCACAGAGGTCGCATTTCATTTTTTTTTTTTTCTTGACATAATAATCTGATAACTCTTCTAAAAGGTGCAGAGGTAGAAATCACATATCTTTTACGATTACCAATTTACGTACCAACCGAGCACACTTATTTTCAACCTTCCACTGCATGCACGGAATTTCAAGTGGAGCAATTGAAGTGATAAGAATTCTAGAGACCACTAAATTTTCATGATTGGACGAGGGTGTTGGAGCCAAATGCATTCTTGTGTGTTATAAGCTTTCAAACTCTATGATGCCAGTAGAGACACGTAAGGGGACATTTCATTTTCTGTTTTACCCCGAAATTGGAAATTCCCCTATTGGCTCTTTTCCTCTCTCCGGTTTTCGGATCTCCAGAATGACTTGTTCTGGATAGCACTGTTGATTAGCAACTGACCAACTGACCTCGTGCCTTTGGTTGCACTGATGTGTCTACCAGAGGTGAACAATGAGCGCTAGTTTTATTGTGCTATTGCAGATCCTAACAATGGTGGTTGTAGTGTTAAAAAAAAAAAAGAAAAGAAAAGGAGGAAGAGGAAGAAGAAGACAATATAAAAGAGAAAGGGCCAAAAAAAAAGGAAGAAAATAATATATTTTAAAAAATTAATGAACAATTAATGATATTTTTGCCTTTTTTCCTTTTATTTGTTAGACTTAACCTTTTAAAAGTCAATAAAGTATATATAAATAGATTTTGAAAATACAGGATAAATTTAAATAGTTTCCTGAATATTAATTATCCCTTGTAAGCAATTGGATTATGGTGTAGTGGATTTGCTGTCTTTCAACCAAAATTTATATTGGAATGCAAATGAAAAAAGTGCAAATTCTGATTCAGTTTTGCTTTGAATTCTACTTTATTTCAGGTTTTATTTTACTTGGTTAATGAGACATAAATCAAAACAAAAAATAAATCAGAATATGCGTTAAACTCATTTGCACTTTCATACTTTTGCACCGGTGCAAATGAAATTACACTTCAAACAAACAAAGCTAGGTTCAAATCTTCTTATAGTTCAGATATCGAAAATTTATGGGTTATAGAAGTTAGGAAAATTAGTGGTAAAGAAGGTCAATTAGACAAATGTAAACTTGAATAGCTCATAGTATTGGTTGAAATTTTGATTTAACATGCCATAAGAATTTCAAAATGCACCATACCTGATCTCTTTAAAAAAGTACTTGCATTTTGCTTATTAATAATGACTTTGTTTATACCTAAAAAATTGTTGTTTTCTTTAACAATTATATGGTAAGAACAAATAAGAACAAGCCAACCTGAATTTGCATAATTAAGGCGGAAGGTTCCTGCAGAAACCAAGGTAACATCATCTTTTAATACAGAGACTTGATTCCTTTGTTTTAAATTCAAAACAATTCAAAACATCAAGTGATCTGCTTTTGATTTCATCCCTACCATGTCTCTTTTTTTATTAGGCACTCATAAAAGATAAAAAGAGTACTTCTTCAACTGTGACCACACCACCTGTGAACTCATGTTTGCATCCAATCTCACATTAAACAATAGTTGAAACAATTTGCAAGTTCAAAAAATCTCAACCATATTTTTTCCACTCTTATCTCCTTTAAAAGTAATAACCATGAATTGTAGTATTGGAAAAACAGAGGGAAAAAAGTTTGGCAGAGATAAATTTACCCAAAAAAAGCATTGAATTTTCCAACAGGTGGGTTTGTATCTATTGGGGTTGATTAAACTCTAATCCTATGATTTATCAGATCAGGTGCTTACCCAGTCCTGTAGATGGAGCTCTTAAAGCTGGAAGGCTAGAGGAGGACTTATTCTCAAAGATGATGGAGAACATTTTGTGATGGCAAGAATGTTACCTATGAATGTTTCTTCACAGCTAGAAGTGGAGGCTTTTATCAGAGCAGAAACTTAATGGTAGATAGATCTAGAGTGTAAACCCACCGTTTTAGAAGTAGATGCTAAATGTGTTGTTGAGTCTCTGTTGATGATTCATCAGAGTCACCTTGGTCTATTAGAACCTTAGTTGCAGATGTAGAAGCTTAGAAGTAATCCTTTGAAATCTGATTAATTTTATCCCTGAGGGATGTAATCAAAATGGCCAAATCATTGCTAAACATTCCCTGCCAAGCCCTGATATTTTTAAGTGATATCCTATTGAATGGTATTTTAGGGAGTTTAATTAATGGAATTAGCCTGATGACTTTCACAAAAGAAAGGTTCATGTCTTTGGTTCTCTGTTTCCAGAACCATTTTTAGATGTCAATACATGTATAATAATAAGCCAATGGTTATAGAAAATCATTTTTAAATATGACCATCAGATGAGAGTCATTAGGGTGATGTCACATTGAATATAAACATTTTATGAAACAATACCAATACAAAACCCAATATTGCTCATAACACTTGTTCAATGTCTAATCAGTATAAATACCAGTCAAACAAGTTTCATGTGCCAACCAGCTTACTGATTGTAGCAGAGACTTGAGATGGAATCCCGCCTGCACTTGGGTTGGGAATAGACTATTCTGTTGTGTATATATATATATATATATATTCACATGAGGCTACACAAGGGATATCCCGTGATCCCATCCCTATTCCATATTCCCCCAATCTTGATGATAGGATTTGATTGCATTTGGTAAAAGGGCAAAAAGTGAATGCGTCCATGTAAATGCAAATTTCTTCCAATAAAAAGATGAAGATTCGGACGGGTTTGCATCGATAAATTTATAGTGACTTGTATGATTGTGATGGATGCAAACAAATTTGTTCTCACTCTGATTGAAAAAACAGTTTATTAAATAAATTTGCTTTCATTTCCAATTCAAAAATGTGTATCTTACAAATACCTGCAAAACTAGATCAGACTATAAATTCGTTTTGGTTCTGCTTCACAGTTTTACATTCTTACTAAACTCTACTTAGTCGATTCTCAGGGAGTATGTCTAAGTTCAGTACACATGGGACCTACATGTATACAGAACAATGGTGTGTTCATTTGTGATTGATTATGTAGCATTTAATACATAATATAATGAGACAAGTAGCAGGCTCGTGAGCACCATGCTTAGGGGTGCTAGGGGTGCAAGTTGGACTGGTTTGAAGTCAACCCTAACTCAACCTTAGTTGTGGAACCTTCAACCTGAAATTGCCTTCAATGCTTACAAGACCGTGCTCATATTGTTAATTTGCACAGTCATTAGCAGCCTTGTATTGGGAATATCTTTCCATAAAAAAAAATGCAAGTATGAAGATATTCCAATGCATGGTGTAAAAGGCTGTGCAAATGGTGCGAGCATTGAAGTCGATCTCTTTCGCATGTATTTGTTTTCAGTGTAAATGAGAACTAGGGTAAACTTTACACCATGGTTTAAATTTCTCTGAATTTGTTTTATATTGTAAATTAAGGTAAAACTCCGTTGTGGTGAATTTTACATCAAGAATCAATGGAAAGTTCCTACCAATAAAATCGATGTAAATCTCCATTGTACTATATTAGGTGTAGAACTCTGCAATGGTCAAATAGCCTCTGCTCCGTCATTATCTTTTTTGGGCAATTATTTCGCTAGAGAATGGCATCCTTTGAAGAGGAAATTATCCAAAGCGCCAATCCCATCTAACCCATGTTGTTCATTACCGCCAACCCCGTACCCACACTACAAAGAAATGACACAAACAAGATCTAGAAATCCAAGGTCTTGATCACATCTAGGATCATATGTTCGTGTTATGGACACACCAACCAGCGGCACACTGCGGCGCAGTCATAGGCAGCAGCACGCAGCGAGTAGCACGCACCGCCCAACAAGCGCACTGCACCACACGGCAACAGCAGAGGCAGCAACACACACCGCGCACACGCCCGGCACTGCACGGCAGTGGCACCATGAGCCGCGCGCAGGCACTATGCGGTAGTGGCACCGCGCAGCGGCGGCACCATGAGCCGCGCGCAGGCACCCGACAATAGTAGCAGAGCGGGGCCCACACGACAGCTCATAGGGGTGGGCTCACCCTTAGCTGGTCACGTCAAGAGAACTCACCACCAGCCTACCTTATCCCTTATCCTCATCCCTTTTCCTTATCCCTTATCTTATCTTATCTTATCCTTATCTTATTTTATCTTCTTAAGTAAGAGTTATGAGTTTTAGTTTGAGTAGGAAATTAGGAGTTTTAGTTTGAGTTGGATTACCCTAAGCCTAGCCGAATCCAACATGGAATTCCCTTCTGTAATCTCCTATTTAAGGAGCTACGAATTGAAGTAAAGCATTTCGTTTTCCAGTCAAGAAAAGAGTGAGGAGAGTTCGGGTGGTCTCTTGGACAAATCACCCCAAGGGAGAGTTCGGGTGGTCTCTTGGGCAATCACCCATTTAGTTTCCGCAATAGGGTCTGCACGCAAGGGAAGGCGCAAGGGAAAGCAGGGCTTTCTCACCATGGACCGACCATGACGAGATCCTACGCGCGGGACCATAATAATTCTTCTCCGATTATGGGGGTGATGGTCTCATCTCCACTTCCCCATCTTCGCATGCGGCTTCTGTTGCTGTGTCACTGTGTGATTCCATGAACCAACAACTCCTTGATATGATTTTCAAGATCTCTGGATCTTGACTTTAGCCTTCGGTTCTGAAATGCAGAGTACAACTGGATTTTGATTTCTTTCTCTTGGGCAGAGCTGGAAGACCGTGGTACCTCACGGAGAAAGAGGATGCCGGTGAAGTAGATTAGGGTGGGGAATAGAGCTAGAGAGAGAGAGAGAGAGTCATTCCTAAGATAATATTTTCTGAAGAGAGAATTATCCATCAATGACACACTCGCTCCGGCATGACGTTGCCAGGATAGAAACAGTTAAGCAAAAACATAATAGAAGCCTTTCACTTTCATACTGTGGCAATCAAAGCCATTTTTGGTTCAATTCTCATTCTTTCTCATTCTTACCCAAGATGAAATTCTAAAATGGAAAAGAATGAGTAAAAATAGGCAGAATGAGAAAATATTGTTATGAACCAGACGCTTTTTTCCTAAAAATGGATTTTTTCAGATTGACAAGTGTCCTATGTTGCTCATTTTCATTCATCAAATAAATTGTGCGGATATTCACAAACCGCCAGCCTAGGTCTCCAATAGTCAATGTTTACCAATTGGCATAGATATTTTGTAAAAGTGATTTTAAAAAGTACTTTCATAAAATTGATGTGTGCTCATTGTGACACTAGCAAGTGCACTAGCCGTTCAAGTAATAAAGTAGTGAGTGAAGTATCGTTCCCACGAGGATTTAGAAAACAATTACCAATACTAAATTGAGCACTTCTTATCTGATCAACAAATAAATCAAAACATTAATGAAAGCTAAAAAATCATAAATTAAAATCTATCTAAATCATTGGCCCAATTGCCTTCAAATCAGGTTAGAAGAGTAAGCAGTAAATGTCAATCTCAGAATTCAGCAATCTATCAATTTGGATCAGTCGAATAAATCATGATTGAGCCTTTGTTTGGTGAAACCCCAAGGTCATGAACAGCCTCTCTCAAGCGCATGTTCATCCTATGCATGAGTGACGGTTCTTCTATCTCTAGCAAGAATCTAACTCCCATGCATGCATTTCTTCAAACACTTCTAAGGCATCAATTCAAATCTGAATTGATCACCAACTGAATTGTGCAAGTTATCTCTAACCTTGCACTCAATTCAGTTCTTGAATAGTAGATCTGAATTCCTAGAGTCTTTCTCAAGCACTCTAGGAATTCCAAGCTGTAGATTAATTCGGCCAATCTGAAAATTGCAGATCTGAATTCTCTTTCAAGCAATTCAGATCTTGCAATCTTAGATCTGAGAATTCAGATCTGAGTTTTGAAGGTTAGTTGGCCGAATTAATCTACAATAACACCCTTATTCAAGAAACTTCAAGTACAATTCATGACCATTGAATGAATAAAAAAGAATTAGATTGCTGAACTGAAATTTTACAAGCTGAAATACATCAAGGAAGAATGGAAAAAAAAAGGAGAAAGAATAAAGAAAATATAACAAAGAATCTGAATTCGAATCAAAAGAGAATGAAACTACAATTGATTTATTACAAAAGATCTTTGAATCACAAACCCTCAATTCGAACTCACCTTCTCTTCTATCTTGCTTGTCTTGAACTTCCTTCAGCCCTTCTTCTTCTTCTTCCTTGCGCCTAGCCTTCTTCTCTTCTCTTCTCTCAAGGTGGCCGAACCTCTAAGAGTGGGAGAGCCTTCCTCTCAAGCAATTGAACACCTCTTCCCCCTCCTAGAGGCCTCCTTATATAGTTTTTCAAGGGGGCTCTTGCCCCTTCTTGAAGCCTCTAGAATGGGGTGTATTACACCCCTTTCTTGAACTTTCTAGAGCTCTCTTGAAAGCCTCCTAAGGGCTGCTATTTGGGCTGCACTTAGGCTCTCTCTTAGCACATGATAGCTATACATTGAGCTGCTCTTTTGGGCCGAGAATGGGCCTTTCTTGCTGGGCCGAATTCTACTCATAGCTAGGCTTTCTTTTCTTGGGTTTTCTCAAGAAATTCACTTGCTCTTCTTGGGCCGAAGTGCTCTCTCTTGCTTCCACGACCGGGCTGGACTGAAATTGGTCTTTTTGAACCTTCTTTTCTTGCCTTTTTCTTTCCTTTTCTTGGATTAATTATCCCTGAACTTATTCTTAGCATTAAGCTAAATTAAGGCAAAAATTAATAAAACCGGCATAAAAATCCATGCTAAAGTCCTCAAAAATTATAGATAAATTGTAAGTTCATCAAAAATCATTTATAAAAGTACTTTTGTGAAAGAGCTTTTATAAAAGTACTTTCATTAAAGTGTTTTTATAAAAGTGATTTTGTACTTTCATAAAAGTGCTTTCATAAAAGTACTTCCATTAGTGTTTTTATAAAATTGCCTTCGTAAAAGTACTTCCATAAAAGTGCTTTTATAATTGTGCCTTCATAAAAGTACTTTCATAAAAGTGCTTTTATAAAAGTACATTTGTAAAAGTGATTTTATAAGTGCTTTCGTAAAAGTACTACTATAAAACTACTTTCGTAAAAGTACTTCCACAAAAGTACTTTCGTAAAAAGTGCTTTTGTAAAGTGCTTTCATAAAAAGTGCTTATAAAGTACTTTCGTAAAAGTGCTTTAGTAATGTACTTTTATAAAAGTATTTCTGTAAAAGTGCTTTTATAAAAGTGCTTTCATAAAAATACTTTCATAAAAGTACTTTCGCAAAAGTGTTTTTATAAAAGTGATTTCATAAAAGTATTTCCATAAAAGTGTTTTTGTAAAAGTACTTTCATAAAAGTAAGTACTTTTGTAAAAGTGCTTTCATATAAAAGTACTTTTATAAAAGTGCTTTAACAAAAGTAAAACATCTATGGAAAATTGGCGACAGTTTTATAGGTAGAGTTTCCTCAAAGAATGAAATGAGCAAGATGGGGCATGATTATTTTTCATGCTGCAAGTTTGTCAAAATTTGTGCTATGGGGCTGATTTTTCATTCTAAAAAAAATGTGGCCTTTTATAAAAATTTTATAACCAAACACTATAATGCTTTTCATTCTTGTCCATTGTTGGCCAAAATATTCTTGCCTAAAATGAGGAAGAATTAAAAAAATGAAGCTAACAATAATAAAACATAACCTAAATGTCATATGTGTAAAAATTCAAATATACACGATTTTATTTTCCAGACATTGATTAGGCACCAACCTTTCAAGGGTGTAAAACTAAAACAAACGCAGCCATCAACTCTAATCCTTTTGAGTCAATCCAACTTTTATACTTTCTTTTACCATATGTTCTTATTTTCTTGACTCAAGGGTTAAGGCTATACATACACAAATAAATGTTTTTATACAAAAAATAAAATTAAATTGGGGTTTGGGTCGATCATATTGGCCAAAACCTCAACACTAACCAACTCCTAGTTAAATCAGGCTCAACATTAATCCAACCCAAGTTGCAGCCCTAGGCAAGATGACAACATTTAGCGTCAGCAAGTGAGATGTTGAAGCCGCAAGGTAACAATTTTTTACTGTGTTCAGCGTCAGCAAGGATACAAGTGCAGTGCTTTTAAGTGCGGAATATTATATTTCTTTTTTTTTTTTTAAGTGAAATATTAATGCACATGGAATAGCCGCAAGGCACCGACATGGAATAACTGGACGGTGGGATGCATGCATTCCCTGGGGCCCGGACCCCACCCTAAAGTTCTGAACCTCAACTCACAAAGTTGGTCAACACCCGTTCATTTGATTCCATCCAAACAGCCCCAACTCATCCCTCTCTCTCTCTCAGAGGAAAAAAGAGAGCACATAACAGATAAGAAGTTTTCGGTTCAGATCTGCTACCAAATGTCCCAACATACAGATAAGAAGTTTTCGGTTCAGATCTGCTACCAAATGTCCCAACATACAGATAAGAAGTTTTCGGTTCAGATCTGCTACCAAATATCCCAATAGGCTACTGCAGCCGCACATAGGGAACATCTCCCATGAACGAGAAAGAGAGATATTACCAATATACGGCTGCAGTGGCTTGATGGGACATTATTGGGTGGGAACATATTATTGGTCCATGCCAGAGAAAAGTTCATGGTAGGACCCATTGGACAGCAGGCCGCAGTTGTCGCTCCCGCTGCATGTCGTCACGAGCCGGGCGCAGGGAGCAGGCCAGAAGGGTATTTCCCCTCCCCTTCCCCTATCCATGTCCATTCTTGACTTGGCTAGCTGTCTTGTTACTTTTACCGTTCTGCACTGCCCTTCCTTTTCCCAATAAATTACGCCTCCAACCAAGCAAATAAGAAGTAAAGGCTCCACCCTCAACCTCAATACGAATCCCAAGCGCCGATCAGTCAATCACCTATCCGGCATCAGCCATGGCAGCCGCGGCGGACATGGCTAAGCTAGCGGTCGTAGCTCTTCTCATCACCGCAGCTGCAGCTGCTGATACCACTACTCCACCGCCTTATACCAACCACACCGTCGGGGGAGATAACGGATGGTTCTTCAATCCCACTACCAACACCCCCGCCACCGATTACACCAAATGGGCCGCTACTCAGACCTTCAACCTCGGAGACTATCTCAGTAAGTAACCTAATCTCTCTCTCTCTCTCAGCTGATAAGTGGGGTGATAGCTCTTAACTTAATTCTTTGAATATAGTTTTCAACACCAACTCAAATCAGACGATCATCGAGACCTACAACCAGACGACGTACAAAAACTGCAATAGCACCGATGCATTGGACAGCGACACGTTTATCTACGGCGAGTCCAATAGGATCGGGGAGTCGTTCACGGTGGCCGTGCCGCTTGTGAAAGTGGGCAACACCTATTATTTCTCAGATGCGGAAAATGGTGTGCAATGCCAGAAGGGAATGGGGTTCGTGATCGTGGTGGGTCAAGGGCGGGGCCTACCTCCCAGTCTCAACCAGCCGCCTCCTCCGCCCTACGCCGAGCCTCCGGTCGCCGATTCTTCGCAAACTCCTCCTTCCACGGTTTCCACCGGCCAGCAAGAGAGGTTCTACAATAGTGGGTTCAGGATCAGGAACGGTGCTAACTTGCGCATTGGGCTGTTGGTCATTCTTTCCTTTGGGCTTTTGCTCGCCTGATCATCTTCACCAAATACATTTGATTGATTTCGTAGTTATTAATCGTTTTCCTTCATTGTGAAGAAAACACAGAAAGAATCATTTCTTTTCTTCAGATCAGATTTCTGCAATACTTGTTTGTTTTTCCTTTTCTTTTGCTAATATAAAACGCATTTACAATATTCGTGTGGCGAAACGGAACCGGTGGTGAAGAGCTGTACTGCTTCCAAACTGAGCCTTAGCACTTTCCAAGGCCAAGGGGTCCCATAATTGTTAATCTTGCAAAGCTAATGAGTGAGGACCATGGGATGCTGGGTGAGTTCGGGACTGTAATTGTTAAGTACTTTAAGTTATTAAATTTCGTAAACTTTTACAATATTGGACCCTTGATTTGTGATGAAAAATTTTTAAATTAGGGGTCAAAAACTGAAAATTTGACAAAATTTAATTGCTTTTATTAATACTTTATTTATAGTATTTTCTACTATTTTAGTTTTGAATTATAAACTATTCCGATAGTCTGAAATTTAAGACAAAATAAAGGGTCCAAATCCAAGATCCAGAACAAAATTTTTAGTTTAATCAAGTAATGCTATTTAATATTGAAATCTAATATGAGTCCGATCGGAATCCGATAAATGATTTATTTATTTATTTTTTGGATGAGACCCTAGTACCTTAGGTCAATTCCCTTGCAACATAAATGGAAAAATACAAGATGGTGGATCACCACTTGTGAGCATCAATTTGGCCAGCCTAGACAGACAAGCGCATGAAGTGTAGATCAAATCATAGGGATCCAAAAGTCAGAAGAAAAAAAAAATCGAGTACAAAATTTGTACAAATAAACACAAGAAAATTATGAACAAATCAAATATCATTTCGGTTTTAATATCGGGCAATAGGTCAACCAAACTGAAGAGATTTAATAAAAAAGCTGAAAAGCATAATTTGTAAAAGCAAACTCTTAAAATGTTCACAATTTATTGTTTTTTTGTTTTTACCATCTTAAGATTTTGTTATATCTATATTTTTTAAGTCATTTATTGTTTTTTTAATTTTTGTGTCAATAAATAAATAAAACTACTATGGCACTGGCAGATAAATTGCTGGGTGGGCCGGAAAAGGCTTATCTCATGGAGGGTGAAACTTGGGCAGGTCGGGCTTAGTTGTAACTCAAGCCTAACTAAACTTGAGACTACGTAGCCCAACTTTCTAATCAAATTCTTCTACCCCAGTGCACAACTGAGTTATTTATTTATTTATTTTGGTAAAACAACTGAGGTTGAATTAGGATGGGTCGGATTGATTTGGGTTGGATTTAGCTTCCAGTGAGAGGTCATATAAATAAGTAATTGCTGAGAAAACTTGAATTTTCTTATAGTTTGTTTGACATCTTAAGTTTAAACGTCTCTTTCTTGCAGCCAAAAAAATAAAAAACTTAAAAACTTTATGAAGTAAAAATGGATGTTTTTAATCAAGATTTTAAATTTCAGCCATTTCAAACCCTTGGTCTGTTGACAAGTTTCTTAAAATTTTGGATTTTTCAGAAAATTATAATATTTTTTATTAATATATCATCGTCTTTTATGCTTGTATATATTACTGATTTTTATTACATTAAAAATTAAAAATTATGCCTGAATCTTTAGGTCAAATAAATGGTCAAAATCCCCAAAATTTTCCCATAATAAATGCAGCCAATATTCTAATTTTTTACCTTGCTGATTAGGGGTGCCAATAAAAACTGAAAAACCCAACCGGTCCAAGGAAATCTATTTGTAATATATAATATATTTATAATAAATTAGATATATTTATAGCATTTATAATATTTGTATATTTATTCATAATAATTATAAATATAAAAAAACCAAAAAATTGAAGAATCAAACCATAATCGGTAAGCAGTTAGCTGACCAAGGACCCATCTAATTGAGGATCGAGCTGTACGCCTACACAGAACAAGGCATAGGTGTTTAGTTATGAGAGTCCTCATTCAAGTTGCATCCTTTCAACCAAGTCCACGTGTTCCGGTCCAGATCTCAGATCCCATGGGTCTGTACGCTTGTATTTGGCAGGCATTTTCTCTTCTAACTTAAACTCTTTGACTTCAGTGCCATTTAGGCATTTTGAATTTAAATTGAGATCAAATCAAGCCCCGACAAGATGGTTTCCCATATCATCCCACGGTGTATTGAAAATATCTTCCCATAATAATATTATAAATGATGAGGCATCATAGGAAATGTTTTCACGACAGGAATGTAACGTGGGACGTTCTGGAAACTATCTTGTGGCAATTTTTTAAATTTCAGTTAAAACAGTCCTCCATGCCATGTAGCCATTGACATAATACAATATGATCCCATACCAAAGGCATGTCGTGCGATACACATGAATGATTCATGGGATACATACTCAATTGTGGCATATCTCATATTGGGAGTGTATCGATACTTTATACCTTAGCAATGCCTATATCAAACACAATAATGCTCCAAATACTTGTTCACCTAATCAACAATAAATGCCAACCAAACAAGTTTCATGTCAAAACACTTGTGATGGCATTTTGACATCGAATGTCATTGCCTTTCTAAATGTTTGAGCATGAAATGGTGGTGGTACCAAACACACCCTTTATGACATGTCATTCATTGCTTATATTTAGATCTGTTTATGGGCTGGGCTTCGAGCCTAACTTTACACTATGTTGGACTTGAGCTTCAGATTGGGCCCATTCAAAATTTGGCAAAAGCCAATCCCGATCTTGACCCATGAATAGGTCTATTACATTGTTGATACCAGTTTAACAAACGATTCCATTGCTTTTCACTAAGAAGGTGTTTGGTATTAGAGTCATTTTTCCAAAGCTTTTCCACCATGTCAGTGTCATACAGGCATTTTGCTCTCTCCCTCACTTTTTCTTCTTTGGTTGAGTGTTTTCAAATCTTTTCAAGCAATATTAAATGTCTTGGATTTCATGAGAGCAACTTTTGGAGAAAACATCATATTAATATTTCTTGTAATTGAAACAACATTTTCACCTTTTTGCCTATGTGGTGTTTTTTTTTTTTTTTTTGCTTTTGTTTTCTTTTTTTTTTTGCTATTAATCACTGCCAGACACACCTTTAGGGGTCATTACTCTTTTAAGTGAACAGCACAACACCACATCAACATCTCTTTTTTTTTTTTTTTTTTATAGAGATGATGATAGTGAAATTCGAAATCGCACCACCGCTGAGACAATTCATACAACACACCAATTTGGCTACCCCTCAATTGGCTTTTGCCTATGGTGTCAAGTAATATAAAATATGCACAAAACCTATCGAATCCTGAGGTTTAGTTGTTGTTTTACGAAACAACAATGATACCAAACATCCCCTAAAAAATACGACCCCCTATAGATGCATCAACAATCAACATTTCCCTTGTGTTCCATATTTTCCCATTCCTTTTCCTACCTTTTCTTTCAAACCAACATAACCTAATATTGACATATCGAAACAATTTAAGTAAAGATGATTGGGCATCTCAAGGGTCAGGGATCCTCATCCTTTGTGTTTTCTCTTAAAAATAAAACAAACCCCATTATTGATGCATGGCCAAGTAGCAAATTTGAAGTCACTAAGGAGACCAAAACAATTTCAGTGCCCATTTGGGAGGGCTTTGTAGATGTGGCTTATGGTGTTATGAGCTCGGCCCCACATAAAAACATCTGAAGCTGTGTTCGGTGAAAATCCATAAAGCCAACATGGACATTCCAAATGCTAGAATCATGATTGTAATACTGTTAGGCAGTTTTTGTATGCCCTTAGCTTCAATCTGATTTGATGTACTTTTGTTATTTAGTGAAAATAAATAAAGTGCATGTTTGATTCATGTTGTTTGGTTTAATTCTGTGTAAAACCCTAAAACTGGACATTTATAGAGACTCGTGTTAGTTTTAAATGTTCACAGCCGTTGGATAAGTCTGGGGAGATTTATCCTGCCAAGGCTGATACTGGTGTGCCACCAAGTGTTGGGATGGCCTGTCTCAGCCACCAGGGTAAGACCCGAGGCACATGCAGTATGGGATTACTTGAATCCTTGAACCGGACCAGATTTCCAGTATTGCCCTGGACCTTGGAGATAGATGGGCAAAATTGGAAAGTTACACCTGACCCCTAGACTCGATTATGACACTTCACTAGGTGTTGGATCAGGCTGCCTTTGATATGCCAATCAGTGAGATCCTTAGCGGGGATCAAAACCTGGGTATGTTGGGGCAGTTTGAGAATTCATCTGAGTGGGTGATCATAGTGACAGAATCAGCCACTTTGTCGGACAAAGGGTAATGATCGGGAATGCACTCTCTCTGATGGAAACCAAACTGCCGGCAGTTGATTTCAATCGTTGGAATTTTGTTCAAAATTAATATATTTATATATATGTACGGTTTCAAATTGTTTGCAAATGGTTTTAATTCCCGGGATCCATGTGAGAGGAGAGTGCGGCACTGTTCCTTGCAGCCGAGGGAGAGGTCATCTCTTGTCGGGCAGTGCTTGATCATTAAGGGCTGAGAGGTTAAGTGTAAGACCATTGAGGATAATACCTGATGGGCTAATCTTGCACCTGCCCACAGTCCCTAGGTTTTTATAAGATGGCTTGGCCCAGGGACCACTTAATGTAAGTGTTGGGCCCATAGGGTCCATATAATGGACTCAAGGGGTTCATTGAGTTTTTCAGTGAATTCGGCTGGGCTTTGTATTAAAGGCTGGGCCGAACCCATGTGGCTGGTGTGTAGATCAATGCTTGGGTCCCACGCCATACAAAGAAGCCCAACTGGGCAGCAGATTGGAAAGTAATTAGACACTGAACACTTAATGGGCCAAAAGCCCATTTCGAGGTGGGCTGATATGATCACCCATCCTTGGGGCGAATTTGAGATTAAATTTAGTAAAAGGATTGGGCCTTTAGCCTTATCCATTCTTAGAGACCAAATTCAAATTAGATTTGAATCTAGTAACCTCCTCATAAGATCAGGAGTAAGCTAACTCTATCTGCAGAAAGGATTAAGATTATCCCCTATCCAAATACTGATTTGGATTGGGATAACCTCCTAAAAAGGAGGTTTCTTAATCAAGAAGAAAGGAGGAGAAACCCTAACCAAAAAAGGAGAGAAATACAACAGATTTCGAATCACGAAAATTTGCAAGAAAGGTTCCTGCGAATTGAGATCAGATCTCATACTCCAGAAAAAGAAAAAAGGCAGTTCAGCCTTTTCGCCTTTAGAGTTCTCCTCCTGCCGCCGCCATCTCCTTTGCAAGATTAGATCTTTGCAGAAAAGAAAGTCAAGAAATCTGTTCTTGACATCAGTCTTGCAAGAAAGACTGGAATAGATTCAGTGTTTAGTGCTTCCAGAGGATACTTGCGAAGGATCCAGTGTGTAGGATGCACCCTGTTGGTTCTGTTCCATCCACAGCTGTGTCATCTTCAGCATGAACGGATCTTGGAGCATTCTTTGGGCGTGAACACCAACTTTGGGAGATAGTGCTTCTCCGGATCAGGTATATTCCTCCTATTTGTCTTTTGGTGCAGATCTGGTTTGATTATGGTTCAAGTAGGATCCTTGAATACTGAATTGGGAGAAGGTAGGAAAATTTTTGAAATTCGCCCACCCATTCCGCAACCTTTATGGCGTCCATTAGATGGATCATACCATTCTTTCATATGAAGCTACTCTAAGTAACTTATTTGAGCATATGTGCTCAATCAAATAGCAACTTATTAGCACAGCTTGCCCCAAATGTAGAAGCTGTCCCAAGTGGGGCCTCAATGAAAACAATCGTCGACCTGTTCGACCCAGGCAGCAGTTCACTGTTTAATAAAAAAATGAGGCTGAAAAATGGAGAGGGACTCTCATATCAGAATTCAGAGATCACTGATATCCAAAGAGAAGGGGAGAGAGAGAGAAGCCAGAAAAAGGATTGGAGCGAAGGGATCTCAGATATGAGATTCTGAGACGAGAGAGAGAGAGAGAGAGAGAAGAAAAAGAAGAAGAAGAAGAAGAAGAAGAATGGACGTCGACTTGCTACTGCACTTTTATTGTTGCCGCCATCTTCGTCATCGCCACCACTAGTGAATGCTGGATCATCCTGCTCATCCTCCTCCTTATTTTCCTTTCTCTCCTTCCTTTTTTCTTTTTTACTTTTCTTTCTCCAGCAATAACCACTTCCGTCTCAGCCTCTCTTCTCATAAAAGAAAAACAACCACAAATATTTGCCCTAATCTAATCAAACTGTCTGAACTGTTTGACCAGAATGGTCGAACTGCTGACCCAAGAACCGGTGGTCACAATGATTCCGTTTTCAAGTCGATTTTTAAAATCTTGAAAAAAAAGTTAGAAATACAAAGAATAAAATAAATTAAACAAAGAGTGGAGGCCCCCTAAATAACAGCAGTAAGTAACTCCACCAATCATATAAAAGCTACTATTCCTGTTGTTGAACAAATTAAAGACACATACAACCTATTGTAAAAAGAATCGAAGGTTTTTGTATCAAAAACAAAAAAAAAAAAGAAAAGAAAAAGAATCAAGGTTAAAGTATAAAGGAAAGCCAAAGCTGAAGGTTGAAATAGATTACAACCTTTTCCTTCCTTCGCCTGCAATTTTAATTCAGAGGTCTTTTGGAATAGAGTAGGTAGCCTCGTCCATTTCTAATTTCTGTCATCTCAATTGATTGTGTGGTGAAGAAAACATTATCATAATTAACCTTTTTTTATTTATTTTACTTGTTTGATAATGAAAATATAAATTCAACTACTGTGCATTCATTAATATTATTGCTGAATGTTAAATTCAAATATCAACCAGTTTAGTTAATTTTCATCGGTCAAGTTTTTTAAATTGTATTTATATATTTAATAAATAATCTTTGCCATCTCGATCAACCAATCATCTTTGCTGTAGGACGCAGTGGATGCACAATAGATTTTGCCTCAGAAAATACCATCCATTTCAAATGCCTCAGAAAATACATACTGTACTCCTTCCAAACTGAGCCTTAATAGCCCTTATGCTATAGGACAAATTTACAACCAGATGCCAAGTCTTGCCACATGGCTAAACCAACAACCTCTTCTCGTTTACATCTTTTAATTAAATGATTGATGATTATAATCATTATATCGAAGCTTCATCCAACATCAATTTATTACAAAAGCCAAGAATGGTAGGGTAGACGGTGAGGATAGGGCCAATCTATAGCTTCCTTTATCTTATTATGGACATCCTGGACCAACCTGATCACCATCTCTTTGGTGTTTAGGACTTTTTATAATTTTTTATAAAAAAAAGACAAATTTATAATATAAAAAATCTTAATCGTTATATATTTATTAAATAGTTGTAAAATATTGTACTTGTTTCAAATTTGTACAGAAATTTCTTCCTATTGCAAGGGTTTCCTCTCATAAGTAACCATGATCTTGCAGATTTCATTTAGAGTGACTGAAAAGGACTCCAACCAAGAGAAAGAACTTCTAAAGTCAACTATAATAACAATTCGGATCTCCTACCCACATGGCACTATAGTTGTACATTGGCATCATCTTCCATGAATGATACTAACATGTAAATGAGGAAGATGTTCTCAATGTGGGCAGACCTATTCATGGGCTGGGCTTGGGCTTGGTTTTTGCCAAAATTTGAATAGGGCCTAGTTCAAAGCCCGAGCTTGACACAATGTAAGTCAGGCACAAAGCCCGGTCCATGAACAAGTTCCGATTCAATAATAAAAATATGGTAAGAAAGAACTTAATGTGAGTTTTTAGTTATCTTCATAAGTTAAATATTGAAATTGTATTTTTTTCAACTTGGTTATTAATCTTGTGCTAAGAACCTTTTTTTTTTTTTGCTTTATAGGGCTACACAATGGGAGGTAACCCATTGTCCCAACCCAGGTCTCTACTACAACTAACTAGATAAGGTATCAACTGGGCCACCAACAATTCTTTTATGTGATTCTCATAATATATAAGCTACATAGAATGGAAAGTTTGAAGCTCAATAGCTAACAAAGATATTTTTTTTACACATATAAAATAGAAATACAGCATCCCATGCATTACACGGGTCATGGGAGGTAACCCATTGCCCCAACCCAAGTCTCTATTACAACTAACTAGATAAGGTATCAACTGAGCCACCATCAGTTCTTTTATATGCTTCTCATAATATATAAGACATATAGAATGGAAGGTTTGAAGCTCAATAACTAACAAAGAAAAAAAATACTATTCTACAATAAAAACAGTAAATAAAGAAAAAGCATGCAAGAGCTTTTTAGGTTAGTGGTGGAGCTGGTTCCAACAACATGGTTCTCGCATAGATGAATTTCCTGTGATGGTCCCACATCCACGTCAGAATAAGAGGTGGCTTCATCAATGTTGATCTTCACATAGTCATGGGACGAAAAATTCCATCATGGTCTTGTAATGGTGTGGGGATTATTTGACTAGTTCGCAGCATTAGTGTTTAGCAAAGCCAATATAGTTAGAATGTAATTGATAAAGAAGTGCTCCCTTGGTCATATTCATTTTTATTTTGGAAGCTACTTATCCAGTTTCTCAGAAAACATTTAGAGGGCATTCTTTTTTTAGATTTTAAGAGGGGGGAAGTTGGTCAATGAGATTTTGGTTCTCATTAACCAAAAATCTCATATTTATTTTTCAGATTTATGTGAGGACTAGGGAAAGTTAAATTTTCCTGGGTACCACTTACCCGGGTAAGTGATATTCATCTCCTAGGTGGGTAAATAACTTTTCTACCTAGGAGGAAAGTTGCTAACACTTGAATGAGACAAAAATACATCTTTTAATAATGGATTTCTATGGCTAAAATGGTCATTACCTTATTTACCTAGGAAATAAAAGAGCATAGGTAAATGTTCTTACTTGGTAAGTGTTTTCCCAAGAAAAAATTACCCAAATAATTGCATTTACCTGATTAAGTAACTTACCGAAAAGCGAACAGAGCCTTACTTGGGTAAGTGCATTTACCCATGTTCTTTTATTTCCTTGGTAAATAAGACAATGACATTTTTAGTCATAAAAAAACTATTGTTAAAAGAGACAATTTTGTCCTATTTAAGTGTGGGCAACTTTTCCCCCAGGTGAGAAAGATACTTACCCACCTAGGGGATGAAAGTAAGTGATATCCAGGGAAAATGATTTTTTTGTGGACCCTATACAAATCTGAAAAAAAGAATATGGGTATCTTGGTCATTTATAAACTTTCCCCTCTCAAAATCTGATAAATGAATGGGCCCTAAGTGTGATTACTAGATTGGAGCTTTGTTGTTAAAACACTAAGGAGATTGAGGGAGGAGCTGAACCAAACCAAACTAGTTTGAGGACAATAGAAGAGTAGGTGTTCGGTTGTTTCCTCATGTTCTTGACTAGGGGTGAGTATTCGGTTTATTCAGTTAAAAATTGAACAAAATAAACCAAAATTTAAAAAACCAAACTAAAAAAATTAAAACGGAATCGAAACTAAATTATAAAAAAACCAAAATTTTTGGTTTGATTTTTAGTTATTTCAGTTAAAACTGAATTTTAATAATATATACTTTATTATATATATATATATTATATATTATAAAATATATATTATGAAATTAAAATTTATTGTATTATATATTATATGTTACAATTTATATACTATATCTTACATATTATATATATATATTACATATAATAATAGAAAGTTCGATTAATTCAGTTAACCGGATTTCTAATTCTAAAATCCGAAATTAAAAATCAAATTAATCGAACTGATTTAACCAAAAAACCGAAAATACCAAATCAAACAACCCAAAACCAACATTTTTTGTTCAATTTTCCAGTTTGGACCGAATAGTGCTCACACCTATTCCTGACAATGTGGGTAGATGCATTCCATCGAGAGAGGATGGTTTGCTAAGGCCCTGTTTGGTATTATTCCTCCACATTTATGTTTTTTGAGGAAATTCCTACTTGGAATAAAAATCATGTTTCTTATTCTTGAGGAGGTAGGAGTTTGAACTTCCAACATGGTTTTGAAGACCAGGCCAGATCAAATGGTCATATCAGTTGATTTGGGAACTAGTCATGGCTCTGGGTCCGATTGTTGACCCCAAAACCATTTGACCCAGTTTTAGACTAGTCGATTGGACCATTTAACCTAGGTATCAGTGGTCAAAGTGGTTCCATTTCTTGGTTGGTTTTTAAAAACCATGATTTCCAAACTATTTATTTGTGAGGTTTTTCCTTCACCATATTAACTTTGAAGGTCCATGCACTTCTTGAGGAAGGGACATCAAGCCCAATGAAGTCTTGAAGTTGTCGTGGGTAGGGACAACGAATTTCCCCATCTTTGCTAGATGGCGGCCTCTCCAATCCAATTGGGTTGGAGATTGAGAATACCTTGGCAGAGATGGAGATGCGACAGGGATGAGGAGTGAAAACTAGGGATGATAACAAGACAGGTTCGGGGAGGGTTTTGTAAATTCTAGACCCTATATGTCTCTATAAACCTCCCAACCCATACTCACCCCAAAACCTGTGGTGGTTGGATTTTGAGAATCCAAACCCTCCTTGCATATGAAAATGCAAAACCTTCCCTGACCGCCTGATCCTATCCTCCCTGCATTCAAGGGTAGGGGTGGATTGGGTTAGAACCCACATCTAATTTTCTATTATTTATTGTCATATATAAGCAATAAATAAATAAAATAACAGAATTAAATAATAGAAATTTTAATTATTTTATCAAGACATATAAAAAATACATAAACTATCAATTATCATTCATATGAAATTTAAAATATTATTAAATTTAACAATTAATATATAAAATTTATATGTTTTCTAACAATATGCGGGTTAAAGAGGGTTGAATTTAGCCTAATACCTTACCCTATCATGCCCATACTAGTTGTATAATCCCAAAACCTGTCCCCACTCCAAAATCGACCCTTTGAGCAAAAATAAAAAAAATGACGCCCCATGGGGCGGATAACCACCGGATAGGTGAAATTACGTCCCTAGTGAAAACCCCAACCAACTCCAACTCACATCTAATCTCCCAAAAACACTTTTAATTAAAGAAATTCGAAAATTCTGGCGCCTAATGATAAGAATATGATCCTCGCCCAAAATACACCCCCTCATTGCCATTCAGGTCTTTGTCCAAAGTTTTCCAAACAAAGGCGTTCGACAATCTCGGACTCTCGGTTCGGTTCCAGGCTGTGGGAGTTTGATATTTTTCCTTGTCACTTGAATCATGGGCCCCATTCTTTGGGTCAGCTGATATTCAGTTTCCATAATTCCATTCAATACCTAAAAAAAGGGGTTACCCTGAAGGTACCCTGATCCAATCTCTTCATGTCCCAATCCGTTTTTAATTTTTTTATTACAAAAAAAGTCCATATTGTATTCAATTATTCATTATCCGCTTTATTCATGTAGTTTTATTTCTTATTTTGTGTCGGCAAACAAAACGAAACATTTGATACTAATTGATAGAATGGTAGTTGAGTGTCACGTGAGGGAAGTAGAAAGTGGAAAGAAAATAATAAATTGGTAGATCGTATATTCGTATTGACGTGAAGATAAGGCAAGTATCAGGCATTATTTATGGTAATAGATACTGAAGAAAAAAATCTGCCTTTAACCAACAGTCTACTTCGGTAGTCCGTAGTCGGTACCGTACCTCCCTTGCCACAAATTACTTTTTACCACCGCTAGATTGGAATCTTTTTGTGTAGCCGTTTTTTGTTGATAAACAGGGCTAGTTAAAAGTCAAAACAGACAATTAAGTGATTAACACACAAGAGAGACAAAGACAGAGACGAGACGACCGAGTGAAGAAGAAAAGAAGAAAAGAAGAAAAGAAGAAAAGAAGAAAAGCCCTTTTTCTGTTTTACGTTCTGTCTCTTTGCTTTTCCAACCGTAGCTGAGAATCAGACGGTCAGGATTCAACTAACGTGAAAATCAGTTTAAAACGGACGCAAGGGGAAATTATTATTAATAAATAATAATAACATTCTTTAATTTTCCAGCGCTGGTGGAGGGAATACAAAGCAAGAAGTAGGATGAAATGTGTTAACTGTAATTGGTGCAAAATTAATAAAATAAATGACGGGCGCCACGAAAATTGATTGATTGCTTTTCCATTTATCTCTCTCTCTCTCTCTCTCTCTCTCTCTCCCTCTTTCCCTCTCTCTCTCTCTCTGATCCCAAACTTTTTCTCTTCGTTACCTGCTCCTGCTTCTCACTTCTGATTCTTCTTTTCCAACTCCCAGATGGCGCTCTCCGCCTTCCGTTGGTTTACTCTATGAAGGAATGGTGCATTGATCTTTGAGGGGGTTGTTGTCTGTGACTCTGTTCAGTCTTCTGGAACTGGAATTCGATTTTTCTCCCTTCTAGTTCTAGATATTCTTTTTTTGTTTTGGAAATTGAAGAAGATGGGCTTGATTTCTGGAATTCTAATGGGGACGATCGTCGGGATCGCCATGATGGCTGGTTGGCGACACATGATGAGGTACAGAAGCACTAAACGTATCGCTAAGGTAAGCTACTGATTCTCTTTCTTGGTGCTTCTTTGGTTCTGTAATTCTTCCTTTTCCGGTCCATTCTTTGTATTTACTTCAGGGTTGGAGTTTTGAGTTATATTTGTTTGCACAATTAGACAAATTTCCACCTCGTTTACACAGCGCTTGCATTCGAAATGATCCTATAAGCCTGAGAGAAGCGCGGCAATGAAGAATTGGATCGTTTTGGCTTCAGAATCTTTTGCTGTTTTCGCTCTGCTTGAATATGCAGAGTTAGTTTCACACTTTCACTTAGCTTTAGAGCAAAACATATGTAGATTGACTATATGGTAGCCTTGCTTGTTTACCACTGAGCATGTTGGGGGCTTGGGGGGGGGGGTTTCAAAATGCTGAGTCCATGCTGTTATGTTTGCCTGTTAGACAAGAGCTTGTTTAATGGTTTTCCAGAAGACGGCTGTCGCAATCCGATATTTTCTCAGTTCATGTACCAAACATATAATTGTATTTTCATTCATTGTTCATTGCCTTACAATGTTACCATTGTTAGCCATATACTGAAGAAACATCGGAATTAGTCTTTTTAGTGATGCTCATATGGAGCTCTCTACTGTGGTATGTCACGAACACGTGGAAATTTGAGCCCAAAACCCTTGCCTTGCGGTCAGAATAAAGCTCTCTTTTTGGGGAAGTTAAATACTTTCAGTGGCCAATCTTTCGCATGAAAATAGCCTTTCAAAAAAAATATTGATGAATAACCTTTCAAAAAAACTCTTCTAGTGTGAACTTGTCTTACACTGCTGGTTCCAAGCCTGGTTAAAGGAGGAGCTAAAGAGGAGAGTGGAGACTGGACAGAACTCTCATGGTCATGGATCCTGATTTTTGAGCTTGTCTTTCAAAAATATTAGGCGGAACTCTCATGGTCATGGATCCTGATTTGTCATTTTGTGGCACTGGAGAGTGGAGACTGGACAGAACCGAATGGCAAAACAGGATTCATGTAGCTGACCCCATATAGATAGGGCAAAGCTTAGATGATATGTAATGGGGAATAGAATAGATGGTCAATCTGGAGGGTCCCTTATCTGGTAGATGGCTTGGATGGCCATGCCATTAGTCCGTGTGTGTATGCATCAACAGAGAGAGTGACCAAAAAACATAAGCCAAAGACCAAAATAGGAAGGAGATGGGAACAAACCCATAGCACCACACACCATATCTACAAGGGAACGAAGATCTTGCCATACAAAACACTTAATATGCTAGATAATTGGTGAACCTTGGCATCCATATTGATTAGGTGTTCAATAGGATGCTAAAAGCCCAAACCTCTTTAAGAAAGTGTATCTCCATTGTGGGGAGCCCTCCCATGAGTGAACCAAAGTTTTAAAATGTGGAGGTGTTCTATTTTCCTAAGGTATGAGGCGAAGTCAGAAGCAAGAGGCATAATCCTGCCTAGTATGGATTTTTTTAATTAATAAATAATTAAAAATAAGATAAGATAAATAAAAAATGTAGCAAATATCCAAAAATGGGGAACACTATGAGAAATTAGAAAATTTCATATTTGCAATTTCTAATAATAAAACCATTGCATTTGAATATAGAATTGAAGTATCATCACATGGAGTATCATCATCCATAATTATATAGATATCATTAGCCATCAATATTTCACTTGCAAAGTTGCAAATCAAAGTATATAATGGGTAACACGATAAGATGGTTCTCCAACTTTTATTTATAATATTTTTATTCTAAAAAACTAGCTTAATTGATAAGAGCATGAGGCATACGGCTTCTACATAAAGCACAATAGAGGTGTATGCCTCCAGACTCCAGTATAGAAGCATATGATGCTCTACTATGTGCATCCAGGTGCATGCTTCCAGTGTCTTTGAAAACATTGAATGGAACAAAAAAGCAAGCTAGAATTACCTTCCGCTACTAATCTCTTGAATCCTAGGTGGACACAGCTTCAACTCTACTGAAGTACTTCCATAGAGCATAATCTTCTTGCTACTCCAGCCATGAACAATATGGGATTTCAGAATTCTCCTTAGACAAATACCAGATGGTGTTGACATCCTTTCCGTCTTTCCGAACTCCCAAAAGTTAAGCTTATTGAAGCAGGAGTTTGGAGAATGTAGGGTTAATGAATTCCCTACATACTGGGATGAGACTGAGTTTTAGAAGGCCTAATGTTTTATTATTTTATTTGGTTAGCTATGCCTCTAAACACAAAGATAGAATCCCGGTAAGCCATCATAATATAGACCTTCTGGAGTGAATAATTATCATGGAGTGCATTTTAACTTGCTTATTCTCTAACACCCCAAATAGCTACTAGTGGTCATGGAAGCTTCCAATAGAAGTCTTTTACATTCTAATGCATGTTTCCAACATTTACTAGCTGCTGGACCATTAATGAGAATATTATAACTTTTAGTTTTACCCTGGGTGGTCCTTTCTTGGTTATTTTCTTTAATGATGCAGATGAAGATTATCCCCTCCTTTAGATTACTGTTTTATAATAACTATGCTTACATTTCTCATCATATGCAGGCAATCGATATAAAACTTCTTGGATCCCTTGGCAGAGATGACTTGAAGAAAATTTGTGGTGATAATTATCCTGAATGGATATCTTTCCCTGTGTATGAACAAGTAAGTTATTCTTTTATTTTACAAGCTAGATCCATGGTTTAAATTGTCAATGTAGTTCCTGACATTTCCATGGCATGTTTCCATTTCCATGGCTACTGACATGAAATATTGTTGGAACCGACATATTTCCCAGTGAAAACTGCCAAGACCATGTGGAGTTCATGAAATGGTATTGTAACATAAGTTGGCAACAATATTGTATATATGTGGAGTAGTAGTATTATTACCCACCTAATGGAGATGGACATGATTACCACTTTGAGCCAGCTGGAAATTCTTTTTAGACATGAAGTTAAATCTTAGTTTTTGTTTGTGTAATGGATTATTTGGTTGATGTATTAGAATCAGTTACACTTATTATGAATTCAAATTTTGCTCGAACTCACTATATTATGTAATTATGGTTCTTAAATTCTGCAGGACAACTTTGTAGTGCATTTTTTTTTGTCTATTAACATTAGTTTCTTAGCTTTGTTCGATGGTGTAGAACAAGATAATAATCTAAAAGGTGTACATATGCTTCTATTATCATCTTATAAAATATCATTGTATATTTCCGCATATTTCACATTGTTTCTCCCTTGTTTATAATTTTTACAGTATTTCCATACTACATTTATGACATGTTTCCTGTATTTGGATGATCAGCATTTCCAGTGACAGTGAAATTTTAAGCCTTGGCTAGATTCTATTTATGAACTTGATTGTTGTAGTTGCTTTGATGAGATAAATAACTGGTGCCAACATAGGTTCATTCTATCATGTCATTTTAGACCTAGATCAATAGGGTCTTGGCAGGGCTTGTATATGAATATATGATTACCAGCCAATAACTATTTCTTATTGGAAATAAGGTAGAGAACAAATGGGAAAGCAAGGAAATGCATGGGATCATAAAGGAAAAAGAGATGGTTAATACATTTCTATTGAACTCCCAAATTCTAGGCAAATTTACTTTGAGGCAAGATCAGTACCTATTTTGAAACCAAAACTTAAAAATCTCAGTTACATTCATGATTAGAACTTACAAGCATCTTCTTTTCCATCATCTTTGTTGGAAATACCCACTTTCAGTGTCAATACTGACATAATCATGAGGAAGGTACGACACTTGGCTAGGGAAGTGGGAACTACATTCTCATGGGGGGGAAAGTTAGCAAATAGTTTGGCTGATGCAATGGCCAAATAAGTGGTAAATAGGGCTTAGTTGTTTTGGTGGCAGTTGCTTAATCAATAAGGATGCATTACTTTCTTTTATTTGAATCAAGTTTCAGAAAAATTTAAAGTTATTTTTGGATTGTAAAAAACATTGACTAGGAACTTCAAATTTACTTTTACAAGATGAGAACAACCAACAATATTTTACTTTTGAGTGAGCCATGATTTTCTGCATTTTTGTAGTTGACCAAGTTTAAACCTTTAGTTACAAATTCAATTAATTTGTAAACTATATGGTTTACTATGTTGTGCTGTGATGTAGGAAAGTATTAATTCTTTGCCAAATTTTGAGCTTAATGGTTATCAGGTTTTTTCCCTTCATTTCTTTTCCTTTTTCCATTTTATGTATGTAATATTTTCTTATGCTGTCTCTTTCAGGTCAAATGGTTGAATAAGCAACTGAGCAAAATGTGGCCTTTTATTGCTGATGTAAGCTTATTTGCATGCTATTCTGTATATCCATTATTCCATTATATATGGTTATATGACTTCTAACCTTCTATTTTGACGTTATGTTTTCTTTTGGACTGTATTGCATATATTGTCCTTTCCCTCCTAAAATTCAGGAATTACACAAATACTCATTTGGATGCTGGCTTTGCTTATGTTTTGTTGGGTATCTACGCTTGGGATAGTTCAGGGATGCAAGTTACTTGTTGTACCGGATTGTTTGTTGGATATGTTTTCAATTTGGTCATATTTGAACAATACTCCACTTTCTTTGATGTTAAAGATTTTTTTATGCACATTAAAAATTTATAAGATCCTTCTTGGGTATATTTGATCCCACAAACCTACCTCATTCCTTTGCTTTCTTGGGTGTTCGAGGAGCATGCATGCACATGTTTATCCATGTATACATGGGTAATGGCTCATGAAGTGCACTTTGCACACACTATTGGGGTCACCTTTTCTTTTAATCCAAGTTGGTGGCGTGGAGATAGCCATTGGCTGGGTTAACCCCACTTCTGGTATTGAGTGAGTTGTGATGAAGAGGTGTCATGGTGAACCAGTGTGACTTTGATCCAGTACTGGTTTATCATAGGTGGCACTGACTGTTAACTCTTCTTTGTACCGGTTCCCCACGAAATTAGTGTTAAGGTGATCATTTTCTTCTTCTTTGATAGGATTTATTTTTTGTCTCCACGGCAATAATTTGTTTTGGATAAAACTAATACTGCTATTTCTATTTTTACAAAAATAGAACTGACTGATTGCACATTTTTTATGAATAGTGATTCTGAATTTTATTAATATGAAATTTGAAAAGTACAAAGAGTACTTCTATTTTTCCTGCAAGGTGGCTAGCGTTGTTTGCCTGCCTTTTCTAAATTCATTGGGGGGTGGGTGGGAATCTGTTCATCTCATTTCTTTTTGATAGACTGTTTATCTCATTTTTTTTATCAGTAAGAAATTTATTGTATTAATTAATTATGTGAGATAACAGTACAGTTTGATGACAATAAAGTCATGGAGGGGAGTGTTTATCTCATTTCTTAATGCCCCTCTTTTGCCAAATTGTCAACAGTCCATTGGCAGAATGTGGTAACCAAGTAGCAGTGGCAGTGACTGTTAACTCTTGCTTGCTTCTTGCACGATATGATTGTATTGTACCAACTTGTCAAGAATTTTTTTTCAATTTCATTGTTCATATTTTCTTGATGTTTGTCATTTTCTATGAGATGACCATTGAATTAATTTTTGCATTCGGGAACTAATTTAAAAATGTCAAGGAAGAATATTTTACTGATACCTTGTTATTTTTGTGTTTGCAGTCAGTTTCATTGTTAATATTTTCTTGATGTCTGTTGTTTTCTAAGACATGCACAGTATCTGAAATTTGAAAATGTCATGGAAGAATGTTTTACCAATGCCTTGTCACTTCTGTGTTTGGAGTCTGTCCACTGGTTTCCTATTTTAATTTTTTACTTAAAATTGTTAACCTGTGCTTGTTGCCAGGCAGCAACGATGGTCATAAGAGAATCTGTCGAACCACTATTGGAAGAATATCGACCTCCAGGGATTACTTCGCTGAAGTTCAGCAAACTCTCTCTTGGAAATGTGGCACCTAAGATTGAAGGTCTGAGTTTATAAAGCTTTCCCTCCACAGTATCTGCATTTATAAGATTGAAGGAAGAATATTTTACATAGGCATGCTTGCTATGATGTCTGGACTATTTTTTATTTTTTTACTTTCATATATTCATAGGGGGCTGGTTTAAATGTTATTTAACATTTAAAAACATGGTTTTTCGGAAAAGCCTTAAAAAAGCATATTAGTGACTTGCCAGAACGATATGATACACCTGATGTATCATATGCAAGTTATATGCTGCTTCTGAGTATTTTTCTTTTATGTTGAACACTTCTAATGTATATTTGCACTACATAATGATTTAATTGATGCAGGCATTCGTGTTCAGAGCCTTAAGGAAGGTCAGATCACAATGGATATTGACTTTCGATGGGGTGGTGATCCAAGCATCATACTTGCTGTTGAAGCAGCACTTGTTGCATCACTTCCTATTCAGGTTAGTCAAGAAATATTTATGAATAATTTACATACTTGATGAAATATCTAAAGCTTTTCCCAGAATGAAAATTTCATTAGTAGTGGTTACGAGGCTGCTTATGTACTGGATAATGTTAAGGGATAATTACTTATATATACCCTGAGGTTTGAGGAAACTACTTATATATACCTTATTGACTTTTCAAACATTAACCCTAACAGAGAACAGCACCATCCTTCTTTCCAATTCTCTCTTTTCTTCTTCCCTTCCTCCCTGCTCTGCCACCGCTGCTAAGGTCACTGAACAGAGAGAACTCGTCCCTGAAATGGTGGCTTTAATCCCAAGCCCTTATGTTATTGGTGCCACTGCTAAGGTCAGTGAACAGATACTTGCCTCGAAAGGAATTGGGTCTCCTTGCACTGTCTGAAATGGTGTGCCCCTTTCATTTTTTTACAAAATCCTCTCTTAGTTTAGGTGTGCCCATTGTAAAAATTAATCAAAAGTTATTGCTCCTCCCATTTTTTTCTCAGCTCATCCATTTTACCTCTCTCTTTGACAAAGGAGAAAGGAAACACTGGGTGAAAGCGAAGAAGAAGAGGAGGGGAGAGAGAGAGAGAGAGGAGCGGCTTGCTCTCCTTCAGTTAGAAGAATGGGGAGATGTGCTACTCTGGTTCCTTCTGTCGGGAGAGGAAGGGGAGAAGAGGGGTAAAAATGGGATTATAGAAAACTTTAATGGGCACCTAAATGTTTCTTAACGGATGGCCTATTTATGTTATGTGGGGCCATCTTACAAGGTATATGTAAGTAGGTTTTGAAACTACAGGTATATATCAGTAGTTTCCTCAAATCTCAGGGTATATAAGTAATGAAACCTAATATTTCCCATCTTTTACAATTGACATGTTGATGCATGTTAAGATACTGCTTTCTTAAATATTATGCTTCATCTGTTGGTTGCAGTTGAAGGACCTTCAGGTTTTCACTGTTGCACGTGTTATCTTCCAACTTGCTGAAGAGATCCCTTGCATTTCTGCTGTTGTTGTTGCTCTCCTTTCTGAGGTATACCCAGTGAAGAAATTCTATGTATTGCAAACTCATTGGAATAGTTCTTCCTTTGCATGTCATAGCTTTAAATTATTTTCAACTTGAATTGCATAATACAGGTAGAAAGTGTCAGCATATGCTATTCTGCTGCCTGTAGTGCATGAAGGGTCTTTTTGTCAAATAAATGCGTGTTACTATTAATTAGTCAATTTACAAAATCAGATAGCGGTCCAACTTTCTTGAACCCCTTGAGGCGGGTGATATTGTTTATAAAATCAGGTTGGCCTTGCAAACGCTCTGCTTAACTGACATAATGTTTTAGCACTGGATGAAGAACCACACTACATAAGCAGCATTCTAGACATAAAAATAAGACTACATTTTGTCTTTACTCAAGCTGCATTAACTGAGTATGATATTTGTTTAGTTCAAATCAAACTTTTGAAGTGAATGTTGTTTAAGATTCTTTTGTTGGCCTCTTGGACCATGTATATTTATGGTATCCAACAATACCAACCTTTTAAACTAATGTTTTTAAGGATTTTGAAGTATTTTAAAACTTCTATTCTCCTCTTAAAAGGCTGAGCAGCTATTACATGGTATATTTTATACAGGAGCTAAGATGCTATTTAGTTGAATCGTGAAGCTACTAAGTTATTCTTTGACTATTATACAATTGCACTATCTTGAGAACATGACTACTAAACTAATAATTGCATATTTCCAACCAGCCAAAGCCTAGAATAGATTATACATTGAAAGCTGTTGGAGGAAGCTTAACAGCAATACCTGGACTTTCTGATATGATAGATGTAAGTGCTGTTATGCCAAAATCTGTATTCTGCTCTTTCCAAATATATTTCATTTCTTTATTTAGACCCATAATGATAGTGTTTATGGAATGCTGCTTGCTCATATGTCATTTGGTAGGATACTGTGAATTCGATTATCAATGACATGCTTCAATGGCCCCATCGGATTGTTGTTCCAATTGGTGGGATACCTGTAGATACAAGGTAATTATGAATTCTAGTGGTTTCTTTTCCCCCTTGTCTTGTTCTCTATTTTCGTGAGAGTTTGTGGTTGGGGTATGACAGTATGACTAATACATTTTATTTTGTCAAACTTGATTGGGATTTACATGCATCATTCCTTGCAAAGTTTTATAACTTTCATAGTATTGAGAAATTGTAGTCACATGATCGGAATATTAATCATTCTTAATTTATAATGTGGTGATTATGTGGAAGATTATCACTCCAATCTTTTATTTCATCGAGAAAGAAATCTAGCAATTAATTAGTTTAGGATCCTCAGTTCTTTTGGTAGCTGACCAAGTCCTTCAGGTCTTGCCTGGTCTTTTTGTTCAGTGAAAACAAATAAAAAGGCATGCATTTAGGGAATGAGAGAGCATTGCACAGGAGCTGAACATAACCTTCAAGTGGGTCAGAAGGACAGCAAATGGGATGGTTGACACTCTTGCAAAGCAAGAGATATATAGGCAACAGATGTTTTGGGCACTATTGTAAATCTTATTCCTGAAATGGGATTGGAATGAATCCTTATGGGTGGATACACCATGTCTTTGTAATATCCAGATTATCAGTTTAATATGATCCAATTTTCTTTCTGATAAAAAAAAAACAAATAAAAGGCAAATGTTGGATAGTAAGTTATTAGAGAAAGTGTTTCTTAGTAGGGCTGATGCAATGATTTCATTTATTTAAAGTTGACAAATGTAAACAAACTTTCTGTAATTGGAAATACATTCTTAATATGGAAATGAATTCATTTGTTTAATTGAGTTGAAATGAAAATAAAAAAATATAAAAACTTGAAATACCACCTACTATAGAACAACTTTCTTTTGGGTCTGGTCCCTCTCTCTCTCCGTAGAGCATACATACCCTTTATGACAGTCAATTCTCTCTCAACTATAAGATTTGAAGCTTTTGCCTAAGAGAAGATTTTATCCGGCATATTGTGTATAATTTAATCAATTTGAGAGGAATTTTGCCTTCAAAAGTTTTGCTGTTCCTCTCCATCTAGATGGTCCAAAAAAGCAACTGCAGGAAGCACACACCACATTAGCTTACCATTGCTGGATAGGCCCTCAATGTACCAGCTATTCAAGAAGCCAAGAATGGTAGTAGAGAAGACCCAGTTCAGGTGTCCTTCCAAGCAAATGGTCCCAAATGAGCTGAGCAGTGTAAGAAAAGATGGTCTGCAGTTTCCAGATCAGCATTGTGAAGGGGGCAGTTAGGGGAGGTGATAGGAATACCTCTCTTGCTCAGCTTGTCTTTGGTTAGTTGACATTGGCACCCCACACAGAGTGCCCCACAGCACATCCCAACCGTGTATTGGGAACATCTCCCAATAACAAGTACGGGAGATGTTCCCAATGCATGCTCAGATGTGCATGTGGGGTGCAGATGTGATCTCGTCTTTGGTGAGGCACTTAACCAAGGTTGCTATCCAAACCAAGAAAGTGGGACTTGCAGACATGTCTTATTTAAACAAGATTTTAGTATACATTAAATATTATGATTTCTCATATAAATTAGGAATTATTTATTATCCATGGCACATGGCCGCCCCTTTGGCCAGTTCACAGATGAGATTTACATGGGACATTAAGAGCATTCTGTAATCTGTATGCAACTAAATGTCATAATTTCTATATTAAGAAAATCATCAACATTATCATGCCTTGTCCCAACTATATGGGGTTGGCTACATGAATCCTGTTTCGCCATTCTGTTCTGTTCAGTGCCATATCCATCTTAAAATTTTAGTGCTTAAATAATTTCTTATTACTTCCACCTAAGTCCTTTTTGGCCTGCCCCTGGCTCTTCTACTTCCTTCAATTTGTAATGGATCACTTTTTCTAGTAGGTTCTGTAGCTGGTCTTCTATACATGTGACCAAACCATTTCCATCTACTTTCATTTATCACCCATTGGAGCTACTCTTAGGTTCTTTCGTATGACTGTTTCTAAACCTGTCGTTTCTGGTTTTACCACTCTCCATCCAAGCATTTGCATTTGTGCCACACTCATTTTTTGGAATGCTATTTCTTAACTGCCCAATAAACTAATTGTCATAATTGATAATTAACTAGTAATGAGATATTATAATTTCCATTTTTTGGGTAGGAATACCATATGACAGGTAAGACAAAATATCATGTCATATTCTTAAAAGTGAGAAAGAGGCAAGTCAACTTTCTTGTTCATTCGTCTTGGGGGAAGCTCAGGCAACAGGCATGGTGGTAAGTCGGGTTTCTGGTTTGTTGCCTCCAAGGACGGTTCTGGTTCATTATCTTGACAATTTGGTAACTGAGAGAGCTGAAAATAATCGGTGACTGAAAACCCAATAAAGACAGCTGCAAGCCCACAACTTTGAGTGTTGTCAGCATAGAGCCTATGCAATGGTAAGGGAATTGGATCTTTCCCTCAATTCTTGTCAGTTATGCCATGAAAGATGACTCCACCAGCGTAATCACTGTGGATCACATGCAGTGAGCATGGTTATCTCCTCATCAGCTCTACTGACTGCCATACAAGAGAACTCTGCTATCTGTCTGAAGGTCTATGTTCAGGATTATGTGCAGTTGAGAAACATCCGCACGGTAATGAAGAAGGTTTTCATACTTTCATTTTGTCTTAAACACTCAGGTTGTTCCTAAAATTTATGGATGTCATAGATTGTGACTTTAATTTAGATGGATCCTCTGTTGAAACCAAGAAGCTAATTAAAATCAGAGAGTTGGTTGTGGCAAGTTCTTTACCATAACATTCACACACAACATTGATGAGATATATAAAAAAAAAACTTCTTATAATTTAACCTATCCAATTAACAGCAAACAATTGAGAAAAGCACATTGGATTGTCACACCCTAAAATAAAAGACTTTAAAGTGAAGATTCGTAATTTTGACAAGTTGACATGGTCAGTGTTTTAGTAGACTTGTCTGATTCCTTCAGTAACAGAGTTGGACATATGTACAACTTGTGGGCACATGATGACTTGCAAGTCTTCTCCAAAGATGGGATTTCCATGTAATACTGGTACTAGTATCTGCATTATAAGGACCCTATTATAGTGAGATAGTATTATATTTTTATAGTAGAATGGCAAATTTTTTCCTACTTTTCGTTCACTATTATGATAGCATCATTTTTTTTATTTAAATGAAATTGTCATTGTTTATTCTCCTATTTGTGAGCAATCTTTGTTCATGTGCAGATACTGTGCATTGAAATTGATCCATCCTGAATCTTTTGATTTACCTCATTATAATGAAGGGTAAATTTTCTTTTCTAATTTTCCTCCTTTCATTATGCAGTGATTTGGAACTTAAACCGCAGGGGAAGCTTACAGTGACTGTAGTAAAAGCAAATGAATTAAAGAATATGGAAATGATTGGTAAATCTGATCCTTATGTGGTTTTGTACATTCGACCTTTATTCAAGGTTAAAACAAAGGTTATCGACAATAATCTGAATCCTGTATGGAATGAAACATTTGAGCTGATTGCTGAAGATAAGGAAACACAAGCACTTGTCCTTGAGGTTTTAATCTTGCCTTACTCCTGCTTTTGGATCTTCTGCTTCCTTATCCTGAACAATTTTTGAATGGATTCTATAACATAGCATATATCTTTCTGAGTTTGTTTATTATCATGTCTTAGAAAAGAAAGTTATGTTCATTTTTGATAAGTAACAGAAAAGATATTATTAATAAATCAGCATAAGCATATTATACAAATAGCACCATATTAAATTGAGCCTAGAAAAGATGATCCCTATGCACCCCTTGCTTAGCTAATCAGTCAGCTATCCGATTATCTGACCTCCTTTCCCACTGAATTCTTACTGTCATATTAGAGGTCAACCATTTGAATCTTTTCATAGCTTCCTTGTAGGCCCAAACAACAGTGTCCGGAATCCTTAGGCACCCAATTATCAGCTTCGAGTCCTCTTTAATTAGCAGTCTATCAATTTTCAACTCTCTAGAAAGTTGTGTCCCCTGCAGAACAGCTTGAAACTCAGCTTGAATAGAGACCCCCGTACCAATAGGACCTGAAAATAAAGCAACCATATGGCAACTGCCATCAGCATTTCTTAAAACACCTCCAATTCCTGAGGGTCCTGGATTCCCCCAGTTGCTATCATCAAACTTAAGCTTGATTAAACCTTCTTCAGGAGGTACCCAAGCTATAGCTGGCTTTACCTTTATTTCTGAGCTCCTTGCTACAACTCCTCAATTCCTCCAAATATCATCAAAGGAAAACATAATAAAATCCAGAGTTTTAGCCCAATGGATAGCTAACTGCAAAAAAAGACAGCAAACTGTAGTACACTTTGTCTATACAGAGACACAAAAAAAAAAAAAAGGTTCTGAGGGACATCCCTGAGGTCTTTTCTGATAGTTAGCCTTGAGTGAACTTCTCCTATCACTGTTCCCAACATGGCCTTCTGAGAAGTAACTTCTCTCTGAAAGACTGAATTTCTTTCTTACTAAATTAGCCAAAGGCCAGAAAGTTGAAAAAAGGGATACTTCGTTAAGGAATCTTTCAGCTAATCCAAATTATTCATCAGATAGGGAACCTTCTGGGTCAGCCAGGTTTTAATCCTGCGTTTTGTCAACTCTATTCCAATATTGGGTATTTTTTTTAAGGGAAGTTCGCCAAACAAAACTCACTATAAAATGTATCCTAATCAGGTAACATAGGGAGCTTCCCTACAATCTCACTTAGTTCTTCCATGTGGAGGAATGATGTGGCAGATCCTAACTGTACATCGTGGAGGGGACTCTCTGGATTTCCTTACAATCTCACTTAGTTCTTCCATGTGGAGGAATGATGTGTCAGATTCAAACTGGACATCAAGGAGGGGACTCTCTGGATTTACCACTATTCAACCTTCTGTGCATATCATCCTGTACCCCACCTTGTATTGGTGGTTGGAGCTTCCCTACAATCTCACTTAGTTCTTCCATGTGGTGGGATGATCTGGCAGATCCGAACTGTACATCATGGAGGGGACTCTCTGGATTCACCTTATTAACCTTCTGTGCAGATCAGTCTGTACCCCACCTTTGTATTGGGGGAACCACCAACAAATGTTGGCCATTAATTTTTTTTATCAGAAAAAAGGAAAATTTTATTCAGTTAAGAGAATCAGTTACAGAATTACAGCAAGTAGAAAGAGGACATTGCACCACAAAAGTGTCACAATAGAGCCCAGAGCCCCAGAAAAGCTGCTTCCTATGAACTCCCTGTTTGGCTAATGAATCAGCCATCCCATTTGCAGTTCTCCTGATCCATGTGAACGAGTCATTGAGTTCCCTTCCTAGGCTTACTGTCTTCCCTAGGAGGTGTCTATGAATCCAAGGAGCATCACTGCTTGAATTGGTCCATGATGTCACTATTTTTTGACTCCCCTTCTATCTCCAAGTTCTTAAGGTCTACTTGCTTTTACTATAAAATTTACCCCAAAAGAACGGCTTATTTTTGACACATGGCAAGTGCTTGATGTAGGCCTCCTCTTTGGGCTCCCAACTAAACCATACACAAGATTCCTATGTCATTTAAGAAAATTCCTAAGTGATCCAACAAGACAGATGCGGAGCCTATTGTGGCCAATCTAGATTGTTTATCAGATAGGAGAACCTTCTGATTGGCCATATGTCGAACCCTGCAATCTACATTATCCCTAATCCAATCTATTGGAATTATATTACATTAATAGTTGGAATTTATTTAGTTTTTAATTTGAAAGTTGCCCATTGAAGAGAACTTATCTAGAACACATGGAAGGGTTTAGGTTGAAGTTTTTCTCGTTAATCTAGGATGAGAGGAATTTGGGGACTCCTTTTCAGCCTGAATCAAAAGCCATGTTGAAGTTTTCTGCATCATTTAGATTTCACTAAATGACTCAACTGGAAAACATGCTCCCTAAAAGTCTGTATTTTCAAGTATTCAGTGTTCTAGTTTACATCATTCATCAATCACTGCCCAATCAAGAAGGCAATATGTTTTACCCATTTTCTTGTTTTAACAGTTTCAAGTGAAGTTTTTTTCTCTATTTTCCCTGTTGATATGGAAAAGTTGGAGATGAATTAGTAAAACAATATATGTAAATTGTGCCACAGGTTTTTGATAAGGATGTTACACAAGACAAGAGATTGGGCATAGTAAAATTACCTTTGCATGGCTTGGAACCTGATATTCCAAAAGAACTTGATCTGAGACTGCTACCGTCACTTGATATGATGAAAATTATAGATAAGAAGGACAGAGGATCTCTCACAGTTAAGGTATGAATTTCTGGTTTGGTTATCAAATCTACTTTCATCTTGTAATTAACAATTATTCATTTTCTTGCTCTTGGCCAAAATTTAAATGTCTAGAGCTGAAAATCTTTATATTTGTCTTTTTTTGTTCTTTGATTTTATTGGTTTCTTTTTTGCGTATACTTCTCAATTTTGTTTATGCCACAAAATATGCAAACTTTGATTTTTAAAGAGGATGAATCTAATGCAGCTGACATGTTGGAAGAAGTTTAAGATTTTGCTAATCCATGGTAGTTTTCCATCTATTTCTATGAAATGTAGCATTTAGGTCTACAGGTTGTTGTTAGGAGGAGCTGTTTAGTGGGATCATATTTAAAAAAAAAAATCAATGGTTGTCAATGATGTTGGGAATTCATAGATGGCTAACAGAAGTTCTTTGGTCTAAATGGAATATGATTCTAGGTGGAACTCTATTAATGAAGGTTTTTAGATTCACCAAGATAAGCCAGGAGGGTTTGCTTTCATTTCAGTAATTCACCAAGATAAGCCCTTCGGTTTGTGGAAGCAAGCCTTCGTTTGCACCAAGCATGAAGCTCTTTCTTGGAGGGAAGTGACGCTAGGTCTCTCAGCCAATCTTCACTCTCATGAGCTAGTAAATATCCACCCCATCGATGCTGATAGAGCGGTGGGCTTTGCTCTATCTGAGGAGCTAGTACTAAAGTGGGTTAGCCTAAATAATCTTCAGTTGTATGGAAAATCGATAGCTCTGGAATGGTGGGTTCCTATGAGCAACGCCTCTCCAGACTCCTTAGTCTTTAACGGCTGGCTAAAAATCCACGGGCTGCCCTACCACCTCTGGACTAAGGAGCACTTCATCCTAATCGGAAGCTTGTGTGGCAGCTTAGAGGAAATCGACAGGAAAACTAAAGATCTTTCAGCCTTGAGTTTTGCACGTATAGAGGTTAGAAGCCGGGGAGTTCATGCGATTCCCCGCTCCATTCCTCTGTTAGAGCGCGGAGTCTAGTTCTACCTCTTAGTCGAAGTGGCAAAGATGACCGAGTCTCCTCCCCAACCCGCTGAGTCAACTCACCTCCCCCTTCCCAAAATAGGAGCTGAAGACTCTACAGGAATAAAAACCTTTTCGGGGCTCTTTTGTAAGCTAGATGGAAGGAAATTGTTGGGACCCAAACACTCCCTTCGAACCCAACTGTAGGAGTGGAGCAGGCCACCACCGAACAACATTTCACTAGAAGACAGAGGGGCTAACGTGACACGCGGCAGAGCCTCCCAAAGTTAGTTACACTGCCACCAGAAGATATTCTCTCCATGACTGCATACGTGTAGGCCAGCAATATAAGGCCCTGATAATGTAATAAGTGGCATGAATGAATATCCCTTTCATCTCTCTCTAAGTCATTTTCTTCTCACCTTTCCCCTCTCTTCCCCACCCCCCCCCCCATCTTTTGTTTCAGGAGGTTAAGCCACCTTCGAAGGGGCTTCTGAGGTGAGCGGTAACTCATCAGATTGGTATAAGAGCCAGGCTATCCAAATCCTAGGCTTCACAATGCCAGAGACACGTTCCACTACTGTGGATGATAGGGTTGACCAGCTCGAGGTTGGATTCCACCAGGTGTTGAACGAACTCAAGGAACTCAAAGTGGTCGTCTCCAGTTTCGCCTCTCAGCAACAGCCTGGCGAGATCAGTCACCTAGCAGGAGCGGAAGCCTATGCTTCTAGTAGCCAAAGAACAGGGTATTACGCCACCAGAAAAGTCATTAAGATAAACTTTCCCAACTATTCTGGTGGAGATCCCATTCCTTGGATCTTCTGAGCAGAAAGGTATTTCGAATACCACAAAACTTCTGCACACCAGCGTGTCTCCATCGCCTCCATTCATCTAGAAGGAGACGCGATTCTATGGCTCCAATGGTATCGCCAGAATCATTCCCTGGTAACGTGGGCGGAGTTCACCGAAGCTTTGTGCATTTGCTTTGGGTCGACGACGTTTGTGGACTACGACGAGCTTATCACTTGGTTGAAGCAGACTGGAACGGTAGCAGAGTACCAGCTTGAGTTCGAGCGGATGGCAACCGGGGTACACGGCTGGCCGGAGAAAGCTTTAGTAGGATGTTTTGTGGGAGGTCTCAAAGAGGATATCCGTCTGGAGGTGAGGGCTCTCTGTCCGGCGACTGTCATGGCTGCCGTGGGATTGGCTCGCTTGCAAGAAGAAAGAATCGACAACCTTCGTAGAGCTAGCAAACCGACCTACCTGAATTTGAGGACTCCTCCATGGGTCGATCAATAGCCCATGAAACCGGTTGGGGATCACCAGAAGCCCATATTGCCCCGACCCATTATGCCCTTCAAATGTCTCTCATGGGCTAAGATGCAAGCCCGACGCGAGAAAGGCCTTTGCTATAACTGTGATGATAAGTTTGGACCGGGCCATAAATGCTGGGTCTAGCGGGTGTTTCTCCTACAGACAAAGGAAGAACTGGAAGAGACAGACCTAGAGCACTTAAATGACTGTGAACTGATTCCAGACAAACCAGAACTTGACGGGGCTGAGATCTCCTTACACGCCCTCATGGGCCTCAACTCTCTTCAGTCCATGCGCGTAGAAGGAAGATTGGTGGGCCAGACTGTGATGATTTTGATTGACAGTGGCTCTACCTTGAATTTCATCACTTGCCGTTTGGCTAAGCAGCTAGGTATGACCATACAACCCACTCCTCTCTTTTCAATCCATGTGGTTAATGGGAGTCGGATGTCGTGTAATGGTGTATGTAAGAAGGAAAAATCCTCATACAGGGCCATAATTTTGTGGTGGATCTCCACCCATTGGATTTCTCGGGGGCTGATATTATTTTGGGGATTCATTGGTTGCGTGGCCTGGGCCTTGCTCTATGTGATTGGGCCAAAATGACAATGGATTTTCACCAGGATGGCCAGACTTGTCATTTACAAGTGGTGCGGCCCTCTAGTCCACAAGGTGACATTTTAGCCTCCATGATACGGGCCTCCAAGGATGCTGGCCAACCCATATTTATGCACTTAGGCATTCGGCCCACAGTCCCAATTCTAGACAACCAGGGCTGTGTTCACCCCACAGAAGCCCAACACGAGGCCTTATGATCGATACTCAATCAGTTTGGCGATGTATTCAAGGAGCCAAACCAATTGCCTCCACCCCAGGCTCATGATCATCAGATACCTCTCTTACCCGGTTCTAAACCGGCCAATGTGAGGCCATATAGATACCCTTACTTTCAGAAGCTAGAAATTGAGAAGGCGGTGAGAGAACTATTGGGAAAAGGGCATATACAGACCAGCACCGGCCCTTTTTCATCTCCTGTACTCTTAGTGAAGGACGGTAGTTGGCACTTTTACGTAGATTACCGGGCCTTGAATCAGATTACCGTGAAGGACAAGTTTCCTATACCCCTCATTGATGAACTACTGGATGAGTTAGGAGAGGTACGAGTGTTCTCCAAATTAGACATGTGGTCCGGGTATCATCAGATTCGGGTCCACCAGGTTGACATCCACAAGACGACCTTTAGGACCCATGATGGCCATTATGAGTTTTTGGTTATGCCTTTTGGACTCACCAACGCCCCCTCCACCTTTTAGGTCCTCATGAATGACATCTTCAGGCCATTCCTAAGGTGATTTATTCTGGTGTTTTTTGATGATATTCTGGTGTACAATAGGGATTGGGACACACATATGGAACATCTGAAACTCACCCTCACAACTCTAAGGGGGCACCAGTTACATGCCAAAATGACAAAGTGTTCCTTTGGACAAGGACAACTTCAATACTTAGGCCATGTGGTTGCAGTAGGTCGGGTCATGGCAAACCCAGAAAAGGTAGACACCATCCAAAAGTGGTCCAAGCCCACTACTTTAAAGGCTCTGCCGGGCTTTCTTGGGCTTACCGGATATTATAGGCGCTTCATTAAGGGGTATGGGCTTATGGCCGCCCCTCTAACGCGTCTATTAAAGAAGGATTCATTCAGTTGGACTGATAAAGCCCAACGGGCTTTTGAAGATTTGAAGACAACAGTTTCTAGCCCTCTAGTCCTCACTCTTCTAGACTTCTCTCAGCCCTTTGAAATAGAATGTGATGCGTCAGGTGTAGGAGTAGGGGCCGTCTTGATGTAGAAGGGGCAACCCATTGCTTATTTCAGCAAGGCTCTCTCAGCAGCTCACCAAAACCAGTCCACTTATGTCAAAGAAATGGTGGCTGTGGTAATGGCAGTGCAAAAGTGGCGTGCATACCTATTGGGACGCCACTTTGTTATTAGGACAGACCAACGAAGTTTGTAGAGCAAAGAGTGCACACCCCGGAGCAACAAAAATGGCTTAGTAAACTGATGGGCTTTGACTACCTCATAGAATATAAGACGGGGCCTGCAAACAGAGTAGCTGATGCCTTGTCATGAGTATAAGAGTTAGCTCATCTGACTTGCTCTCAGCCCAATTTCCCTTTGTTTGAAGCTATACGGCAAGAAGCCAGGTCTGATCCGCAGTTGCAGGTCATTAGAGGTAATGGAGGCGAGACCCTTCACAAGTTGCTGGTTACCAAGTTGTGGGCCTGATCTTTTTCTTTAGGGGTTGGTTTGTTGTTGCCCAGACAAGTTTGATGCCCGTTCTCTCAAGTGCATCTTCCTTGGCTATTCTCGGACCTAGAAAGGGTATAGGTGTCACCATCCTGGTTCTCGACGGTCCTTTGTGTGTGCTGATGCCAGTTTCTTTGAGTCTACTCTGTTTTTTTTGGGTCTTGTGATGTTTCTTCCTCCTCATCACCTCCTCTTCCACTTCCCGTTGTCGATCCTCCTCCCTTTGTTTCAGTCGTGTCCAAATCCTTGCCTCCGGTGCCACCACCTGTTGAACGCCCACCTATCCGTCATGTGTATACACATCGCCCACGTGCACCAGCTACTACTCCTCTGGCTACATCTTAGTCGATGGATCCGGCACCTGACCCACACTTAGCATCTGAGATTGATCTACCCATTGCTTTGCAGAAAGGTAAACATACTTGCACCCTTCATCCCATTTCTAATTATGTTTCTCTTACTCACCTTTTCGCTTCCCATCGCCAGCTTGTTACCTTGTTATCATCATTTATTGTTCCTAAAGATGTCCAGGAAGCCCTTGCCTCTCCAGGGTGGTGCCATGCCATGGAAGAAGAACTCTCAGCCCTTCATCATAATCATACTTGGGACCTCACTGCTCTTCCTCCTGGGAAGCAAGTTGTTGGTTGTAAATGGGTTTATACGGTTAAGTATCTGCCTGATAGTAGTGTTGAACGCCTGAAAGCGTGAATAATTGCAAAAGGGTACTCCCAAACCTATGGCATTGACTACACAGAGACCTCACCGGTTGCTAAGATAGGGTCCGTTCGTGTTGTGATCTCTCTTGCAGCCATGTATGAGTGGCCACTATATCAGCTTGATATCAAGAATGCCTTTTTGCATGGTGACTTACTCGATGAGGTCTACATGGAGCAACCTCCAGGGTTTGTTGCTTAGGGGGAGGCTGGTAAGGTGTGCAGACTAAGGAAGGCTATATATGGGCTTAAACAGTTTCCTCGAGCATGGTTTGGTAGGTTCAGTGAGGTGGTAAGGAAGTTTGGTATGAAACAGTGGAAAGTTGACCATTCTGTATTTAGTCATGACTCTCTGGGAGGAAAAATACTATTGGTGGTGTATATAGATGATATTGTAATTATTGGGAATGATAACATTGGTATTGACAGGTTGAAGACTTATCTGCAGGATCACTTTCAGACAAAGGATCTGGGTAAACTGAAATACTTCTTGGGGATAGAGGTAGCGAGGTCCAAGGATGGGATTAACCTGTGCTAGAGGAAGTATGTGCTTGATTTGCTGGAAGAAACAGGCTTGTTGGGTGCCAAACCAGCTGAAACACCCATGGACACAAATACCAAGCTAAGTAGTGATATGGGTGAAGTGTTTGAAGACCCTGGCAGATACCGACGACTTGTGGGCAAACTGAACTACCTAACCATTACCAGACCAGACATCTCATTTGCAGTTAGTGTGGTAAGCCAGTTTATGCAAAAACCTCTGATTCCTCATTGGAATGCGGTTCTGAGAATTGTGAAGTATCTAAAAGGGGCTCCAAGTCCCGGTCTGATATACAAGAGTGGGGGAAAACTTGAAATAAAAGGGTATTCTGATGCTGATTGGGCCGATTCTATGTCTGCACTGCTTCTTGCCACAACCGTCTGCTTCTTACTTTTCCATGTCACTAGGTTACTTCCCAGAAACGTGCAATAGCCTGTAGTAGGGTACAACATTAACACTCCAATGAAGCTCTATTGTGATAACTAGGTTGCAGTTCATATCTCCTCTAATCCAGTGTTTCATGAAAGAACCAAGCACATTGAGGTTGACTGTCACTTTGTGAGGGAGAATGTGCTAAATGGAGAGCTAGATACTACACATGTTAATACAGGAAATCAGTGGGCTGACTTATTTACAAAAGGCTTGAGTCGGGGAAGAGTGGACTACATATGTAACAAGCTGGGAGTATATGATATATACTCACCAGCTTGAGGGGGAGTGTTAGCGTAGGGGTATTTATGTCTTTATACATTGATTGATGTTGATGATTTGTAGTGTTGTGTTGGAACATGTGCTCTTAAGTAAGGGCACATAGGTCTTTTCAGTCATGTTTTAATAATAATATAAATACTTATTGGCCGACTGGGAGAAGTCAAGTTGACTCTGTCAGTTCGAACCAGAATTCTCTTTTCTCTCTCTCTCTCTATCACCTTTTCTTCTTCTACATAACTGAACTCAGTCAGGCCGAACTCTAAGGCAGACCTGAATTATAACACATTCCAACAATAAAAGATCAAATGTTCCTTTTCATATTGTGTATTCTGATGTATGGGGGCCTACAAATGTAACCTCTGAGGGTGGATATCGGTATTTTATTACATTGATTGATGATTACTCTCGCTATACATGGGTAATCCCTATGCGTAGCAGAGACGAGGTTCCAAAGATTGTGCAAGACTTCTAGAGGATGGTGTTTACACAGTTCCATGTTGAAATACAGATCTTCCAATCCGATAATGCGAAGGAATACTTCCATGGGGAGCTAAATGAGTTCTTCGCCTCCCATGGGTCTATTCATAGAAGCTCATGTGCCAGAACACCACAGCAAAATGGGGTTGCTGAAAGAAAAAACAAACACCTCATTGAGATAGCCCGCGGGATGATGTTCCACATGAATGCCCCAAAAAGGTTTTGGGTGGATGCTATACTTACAGCTGCGTATGTCATCAACCGTATGCCCTCCAGAGTATTAAATTACATGGCCCTTCATCAGTTATTGTACCCTCAGTCACCTTTATTTTCCATCCCCATGAGAGTCTTTGGGTGTCGGGCCTTTGTCCATGATTTGTTTCCATCCAGAGGTAAGTTAGACCCTCGGTCCATTCCTTGTGTCTTCCTGGGGTACCCATCCTCTCAAAAGGGGTATCAGTGTTTTGATCCAGTCAGTTGTAAATATTTTGTGTCTATGGATGTGTCCTTCTTTGAGTCTGAGCCGTTCTTCCCTCCTCCTCAGGGGGAGAGCCGTAGTGTGGAAGAGAAGCAGGTTCAGGTGTCCCTTCCTTCTATTCCGGACCTCACTCCCTTCTGTGTCTTCCAGCGTACTCGTCGGAGAGATCGGCAGTGTGATAGAAATGTGGAGCAGCCAAACACTGAGCAACTGACATCATCAAAATCCCAGGAGGTAAGTCCAACCCCTAACCCTTCTCCCACTGTGGACGACCTAGACATCCTTATTGCTCAACGAAAGGGAGTCAGGTCGTGCACTACCAAACACCCCATTACCCACTTTGTTTCCTATGGCCACATCTCTCCCTCGTACCGAGCCTTCTTATCGGCAGTTGACTGCATCCCTGTTCCCAAGAATGTTACAGAAGCCTTAAATACCCTGAGTGGATAGATGCCATGAAGGAGGAGATTGATGCCCTCCACAAAAATCAGACTTGGGAATTTGTGGATCCTCCAGAGGGGAAAGAACCTGTGGGGTGCAAATGGGTGTTCACAGTTAAGCACAAGGTAGATGGAACAGTTGAAAGGTACAAAGCAAGTCTAGTAGCCAAAGGGTACACACAGGTATATGGAGTTGACTACGATGAGACTTTTGCCCCGGTGGCTAAGATGAACTCGATCAGGGTTCTCCTATCCTTAGCTGCTAACTTTGACTGGGAATTGCATCAATTGGACATAAAGAATGCCTTCCTGAATGGTGACTAGGAAGAAGAGGTATACATGGTTCAACCTCCTGTATTCTCCGCCAAGGGAAGTGAAAACAAGGTGTGCAATTTACAGAAGTCTCTCTACGGCTTAAAACAGTCTCCTAGAGCCTGGTTCAGTAAGTTTCACATGGCAATTCAAGAGATGGGGTTCCAACAGTGCCAGTCTGATCATACACTTTTTGCGAAGAGATGTCAGGAGCAGGTTGCCGTATTGATAGTGTATGTAGACGATATCATCATTACAGGGAGTTGGAGTTCAGAGATACAGAAATTGAAACAATTCCTTACATCCAAATTTGAAGTAAAAGATCTAGGACTCCTAAAGTATTTCCTTGGGATCGAAGTTGCCCGTTCAAAAAGGGGTATCTTTGTCTCTCAAAGGAAATATACCCTTGATCTATTACGGGGTATAGGTAAGTTAGGTGCAAGGCCGTCAGACACTCCTATGGATGCGGACCACAAGCTAGGTGACTGTATTGGTGAACCTCTGAAAGATGTAAAGCAGTTCCAAAGGTTAATGGGAAAGCTGATTTATCTATCCATGACCCGTCCAGATATTGCCTATTCAGTTGGAGTTCTGAGCCAGTTTATGCACTCTCCTAAGAAGCCACACATGGAGGAAGCAGAGAGAGTCCTTAGATATCTGAAGAAACATCCAGGAACATGCCTACTCTTCAGTAAACACAATTACCTAAAGGTGGAAGTTTTTATAGATGCTGATTGGGCAGGAGTCGTGGATGATAGAAAGTCCACTAGTGGGTATTGCACATTTGTGGGAGGAAATCTGGTGACCTGGAAGAGCAAGAAGCAAAGTGTGGTAGCAAGATCAAGTGCAGAAGCTGAGTATAGAGCTATGGCACATGGGGTGGCTGAAGTCCTTCGGCTAAAGAACCTCCTAGGTGAGCTTGGAGTTGTTATTCATAATCCTATGTCTCTTTACTGTGACAACAAGGCTGTAATAAACATTGCCAGCAACCCGGTCTTACATGAGAGGACTAAGCATATTGAGGTGGATAAGCACTTCATAAGAGAGAAACTGGAAAAAAGGGAAATTTGTATCCCTTATGTCAACTCCAAGGAACAACTTGCTGATGTCCTCACAAAAGGACTTCTGTGTTCGTGGCACAATGAGCTTAGTGACAAGATGGGCATGATAGACATCTTCAGCCCAACTTGAGGGGGAGTGTTGTAAGGCTTGAGTGTTCCTTGTAACTGTTGTTAGTGGGACAGTTTAACTACTAGTCTTTTCTTTCTTTCTTTTCTTATTGTTCTTATCCTAGGATATGCCGCCAGGGGCATACTTGTAATTTTGCCTTTTTTTATAAAGATTAATATAAATAGAAGACTGGCGGCTGCCAGTACTGAGTTTTTTGGCTTTTCTTTCTATCATCCATACCTCCCTTTCTCTCTCTCTCTCTCTCAATCATCACAAGAGACTACAGATTCAGTTGGACTCTGACAGGAGTTTACGGGCCTAATGCACCTTTAGACAGGCAAAGTTTTTGGGAGGAATTGGATGCTCTCCACGAGTTTGACGGAATCCCTTGGGTTCTAGGAAGTGATTTCAACGTAACAAGGTTCCCTCAAGAAAACTCCAACAGAAGAACTACAACTAGAAGCATGAGAGGATTCTCCAGTTTTATATTGAGGAACAACCTCTGTGACCTTCCTCTCCACAACAGACAGTTCACTTGTCAAACCTTCAAGAGAATCCAATAAGCTGCAGACTAGATAGGTTTCTGTTTTCCTCGGACTGGGCAAAGTATTTTCCAAATCTCCTCCAATAAATCAGACCTCGTTGTACTTCAGACCACTGGCCTCTAGTCTTGAGAACAGATCCGGCTTTGAAAGGAAAACACCCATTCAGATTGGAGAAGATGTGGACTCATCACAAGGATTTCCTGAAAAATGTAGCTTCATGGTGGAAGGAATGTAAAGCCGAAGGCTGGGCAGGGTACAGATTGCTGCAAAAGCTGAAATTCTTGAAAAGAAAACTGAAGTACTGGGTGAGAGAAGAGTTCAAATCATTCACGGAAGAAAAAATGCCATCCTCATGGAGCTGGAAGAGTTCGACAAAAAAGAGCAATCAAGAGATCTGGATGGAGAAGGAAGAAGCAGGAGAGATGCCCTAAGGAGTTCGTGGGAAAAGGTAATCTGAAAAGAAGAAATTTTTTGGAGGCAAAGGTCAAGGGTTAGATGGTTAAAGGAAGGAGACAACAACACAAAATTCTTCCACAGCTATGCATCGGGTAGGCGTAGAAAGAATCTCATCTCACAAATTAAGATGGACCAGAGGGAAGTGGAAGATGTAGAGGAGATCACTGAGACTTTTCTAAACCACTTCAAATCTCTTTACTCCAAGAAAAGGGCTAGGTGCTTTAACTTAAGAAACTGGGAAGGGCTGACTCTAGCAGAAGACAAGAGAATTTGGCTTGAAAGGGAATTTGAAGAGCAAGGAATTAGAGAAGCAGTCTTTGATATGGATGGAGATAGAGCACTTGGGCCTGATGGGTTCCCGATCTTCTTCTTCCAGATCTCTTGGGGAGTAGTAAAAGAGGACCTTTTGGAGGTCTTTAAAGAACTCCACTCTATGGGGGTGGTTAATAAAGGAATTAACTCCACTTTCATATGCCTCATTCCATAGAAAATTGGTATCTTGAAAGTAAAAGACTACAGGCCAATAAGTCTAGTAGGGAGTGTGTACAAAATAATGGCAAAGGTGTTGGCAAAACGACTCAGAGAAGTCCTAAAAGAGTTGGTTTCTCAAACCCAGTTTGCTTTTGTGAAAGGAAGACAGATTGTAGATAGCATCCTAATTGCAAATGAAGTTGTAGAAGAGAGAAGGAAGAGTGGAAGGAAGGGCCCTCTAGTGAAACTAGACCTTGAAAAAGCTTATGATAAGGTTGATTGGGATTGCCTACTCCAGATTCTAAACTTGAGGGGTTTTGATTCAAAATGGCTGCAGTGGATGAAAGGCTGTATTAGTTCTACCTGGTTCTTGATCATGATCAATGGAGAGCCTAAAGGTTATTTTAAGGCCAGCAGGGGTCTACAGCAGGGATGCCCCCTCTCCCCGTTCCTCTTTACAATGGTAATGGATGTTTTCAGCCAGCTTATGGAGAAAGATAAAAACCTCAATTTGATCAAAGGTTTTGAGGTCGAAAGAGATGCCATAAATGTTTCCCACCTCCTCTTTGCTGATGATGTCATCTTATTCCTAGAAGCCAATTTGGAGAACATTTCAAATGTGAAAAGAGTGCTCCAGTGTTTTGAACTAGTATCAAGGCTGAAGGTAAATTACTCTAAGAGCAGCCTAGCAGCAATAAACCAAATTGAAGGGTCCCTGATGGAAAGCTTCAAGGAAACTCTGAATTGTCGAGTGGAAAACCTCCCCTTTTCTTATTTGGGCATGCCACTAGGAGGTAACCCAAAAAATTCAAGCTTTTGGGAACCTGTGGTGGAAAAGTGTGAAAAGAAGTTAGCTACTTGGAAAAGCTGCTACCTATCAAAAGGGGGTAGAATCACTCTTATTAAGGCCTCCCTTGCGAACATGCCTGTCTATTTCCTATCAGTATTTCAGATCCCTGCAAGAATCAGATCACAGATCGAGAAAATCCAAAGATTTCCTTTGGGAAGGTGGAGGTGTCAAGAAAGGGCATCTAGTTAATTGGAATCAGGTCTGTAAACCAAAAGAGGCTGGAGGATTAGGAATTGGGCATTTAAAAGAGAAAAACATTGCCCTTCTTGGAAAATGGCTGTGGAGATTCCCCACAGAATCAAATTATCTCTGGGCAACTATCATCACCAGCAAGTATGGGTTAAATGCAAATGGTTGGGACTGCAATCTCCGATTAAACCGATCAGCTCTCTCTAATCCCTGGAAAGGTATTTCTGCTATTTACAACCTCCTTTTTTCTTTCATTAGATACAAGGTAGGTAACGGTAATAGAATAAAATTCTGGACGGATTTGTGGTGGAGCAACTCAACATTAGCAGATCTGTATCCCAGGCTCTGCAACCTTACTATACATAAGGGTGCAACCATCTCCCAGTGCCTTCCCATATCCAGCAATGGAAGAAACCTAAACCTGAACTTCAGAAGACCCTTAAGGGATCTGGAGATCAGCGAGCTAATTGAACTTCTTCTTTCTCTTAGTGAAGCTTACATCTCCCCAAATTCCCAAGATTCCCGAGTTTGGAAACCCCACCCTGGAGGTGAGTTTTCATCCAAATCTTTCTTCGAAGCTCTGGTTGCAGATACTCGAGGCAGTGATTTCCCTCACAAGATCTGGTGCAAGGTTATACCATCAAGAGTGAGTTTCTTTGTTTGGGAGGCTTATCTGCAGCTAGTGTACACTTGTGAGTTACTGCAGAAGAAAAATCTTGGAAGACTTTATATCTCCCCTCACGCCTGTACACTTTGCTTATGTGAAGGAGAGACAACAAACCACCTCTTCATACACTGCCAGGTAGCTAGCTGCATCTGGAAATTCTTTCTTCAGTTAGTCGGCTTCAGTTGGGTGGTTCCTAAGCATCTGTAGGATCTGATTTCTCAGTGGCAAGGAATAGGTCTGAGCAAAAAAGGTAAGACCTATTGGTTGATAATACTGCACACTGTTCTTTGGGGAATTTGGGAGGAAAGAAACAATCGGCTGTTTGAAAATAGGTCCAAATCTAAAGGTTAACTGATCAGCCACATCAACCACTACTGCAACTTGTGGGCCTCTAGCTAAGAGGAGTTTACAGGAGTTAGTATCAATGATCTCAGCAGAAACATATATAACTTTCTGGTTTCTTCCCCTCCTACCCCACTCTTTATCAAAGCTCCTTTAGTTAGAAGGGAAGGAATCTGGACTCTCAGCTTTGATGGAAGTGCTTATGGTAACCCCGGAGCTGCCGGCATTGGAGGAATTCTAAGAGATGAGAATGGCCACACATGCTGGGTTTATAGTGGTCCGATTGTGATAGCTGACTCAACAAAGGCAGAAGTGTTAGCAGCTCTAACAGGGATTCGCCTAGTCAGCAAACTGGGTATCCAAAGCTTCTCAATTGAAGGTGACTCAGCCAATACTATAAGATGGTTGGAACAACAGGAAACTGGACCTTGGAGACTTAGTCACATCCTATCAGAGGCAAGGGACCTCCTGGCTCCTTTTAATGTTTCTCTAACCTGGACCCCAAGGGAACTAAATGTAATGGCAGATGGTTTAGCAAAATTAGGAGTTATTCTAAAGACTCTGTACTGTGATTCCTGCCCTCCTGTGTGATTCTCAGGGGTCTCGCCCCTCTTTTGTTTTTGTACACACTCTTGTGTACCTCTCCTTTCTTCAATAAAATTGTTAACTTTTCTCAAAAAAAAATGAAGGTTTTCAGATTCCTAGCAACAGAATTAGATGCTACTTTCAGATTGCTTCAGAGGCAAGCAAATTGGTTGGTTCAGGGACCACTTATATTGGGCACTCTTTTTTTTTTTTTCCTTTTTGGTCCGCTACAGAAAATTTATTAATCAAGAGAGGAAAAATTACAATTTTTAGGTAACCTTGGCTGCCCCTAATCAACTTATATTGGGCACTCTTGTAAATATGCAATTAAGGTGAAAGGGGAAGGGATGGGTGATGGGTAAGCCTACCTAAGGGCTACTACTATTTTAAATGACTATTCTTTTGATCACTAATAAAGTTCTGATTTTAACTGATAAAAAGGTGAAGGACAGTTCTTCTTACTCTTATTCTTATTCTTATTCTTATTCCTATTATTGTTGTTGTTGTTGTTATTGTTGTTGTTTGGGAGTGGAACTGCCAAAGGAATCTAGATGCATATGGGTAAAAACTGAATGAAAATTTTTAATACTTGATTAACTTTCTATCCATATTTTTTATTCTTTTTTCTGATGAGTAGTGCATATAATTTTTTACATAAAGAGAGAAATACAATACCTAGGGAAGAGTGTTTCTTATGCTACTCATAAACCAATTTCTCCTTCTATGCTATATTATTGTGCATCAACGAGTCAACAATCTCATTGACACTGCAACAATGTCTCAAAAATCAAAACTATGTATCTAGAAACATTCCATATTTTATTAATCTATATTTTAATATGCCTAAAGGCCATCCTCTAGAACTAAAGATGGAGTAACCCTTCTTCGTGAATTCCTCCCTCAATTATTAAAGGATTGCAAAAAACAGGATCATGGAAAAATGAACAGTAATTTTGCAAGTGTTACGCTCTTACCGGAACTCATTTGTTTCCATCTCTGCCAAATCCTTTTGTGCAACAGACTGGAGAAAGCTTTGAAAAGGTTAGGTGTTTCTGTAACTACCCAACTCTACATACATACTGGCTCAAATGGGGGCAGCCTCCCAATAGACACCAAACATCAATCTAAAGTTTCTCAAAATGATGGAATTCTAGAAAGAAGCATGCCTATTACCACCATGCTTAACCGTTTTTGAGATTATGCTGTGACTTTTATTGGTTTCTATTGTTACCTCTGGCACCGATATCAGATGCTGGTAGACCCTAGTGTCCCTCCCCCCCCCCCCCCCAAAAAAAAAAAAAGAAAGAAAAAAAAGAAAAGAAAAGAAAAGAAATCCAGTCGTTCTGGATCATGTGAAACATTGATGGAAAGAGGTATTCAGACAAATATCATGTTTACATTGTAGAAAAGTTGAGCCCATGCGATAATGCAGCTGACATTAAGGTTACTTCAACGAGGAATTGACAGAGACAAGGATGCCTTTTTTCCATTTTGGCTATCATAAAAATATTGCATCGTATTTAGATTTGTCATTGTTCATAATACACTTGCTGTTTTTACATTTTGGCTTTTATATAGGTGCATCTTATCCAAGGTTTGAATTTGGATGGGCATGCAGGTCTTGTACCATCAGTTCAACAAGGAAGAACAGTTGGCAGCCCTGGAAGAAGAAAAGAGGATCTTAGAAGAGCGGAAAAAACTGAAAGAAGCAGGGCTAATTTCAAGCACAATGGATGCACTAGATGGAGCAGCTTCATTGGTTGGATCGGGGGTTGGACTAGTGGGAACTGGTATCGGAACAGGAGTTGGTCTGGTGGGAAGTGGACTTGGTGCGGGAGCTGGGCTTGTTGGGAGTGGTATCAATACTGGAGTTGGGTTTGTGGGAAGCGGTCTAGGTGCCGTTGGCAGTGGCTTGAGCAAGGCAGGAAAGTTCATGGGCAGGAGCTTAACAGGGCAATCTGGCTCTTCCAAGAAGAGTGAAAGCAACACTCCAGTAACACCAACAGAAGAAAATGGTGGGGGAAAAACAGCATAAGCCTTTTCCATATGGCTGTAGACGTTGTGAATTGTATGCTTCTAAGTTGTTACACTATACAGTAGTGAAAAAAAGTCGTTAGACGACAAATTCCTGATTTTTTTTCTTGTTTCTCTTATATCCTTGTTTAGTGTGGAAATCACTTTCACGAATTTGTTTGTTAATTATCTAAGGTGGTTTCTTCTCAATATGCATCCAAAGTTGCTCTTCGGCTCCTAACTGGATTTTGATAGGAGATGGAAAATCCATGGAAAGCCTTCCGTTGCTCTTGAGCGGGCCTTTTCTGTATATGCTTCGTTTAACAGACATCGGTATAGAACGCACTGATCTGATGAGCACAATTGTTGTGTACTTGTGTTCACCAACCATCAATTATTATCATGGCATCATCGTTGGGGCTCTTTTATGGATATGGAGGAGCCCGTGAAGATACTAAATTTGTTCGTGATGATGTATTGATCTCAAATGTATTCCCATTCCGAGCTAAAGCCTAAAGAGGTTCAAATTCCATATGAACATCATCTCATCCTTTTAGAAAGTTGTGTAGGATTACGGATCCAATTCATCCCGTTAGCTTTATGGTGTGTATGTCTCATCTATCTAGTATGTCAACATGCTCTAATTCTATGAGCATGACCTTTTTTTACTCACTTCATTGACTCATTTTCACCTGCTCCAGATTTTTATTTTGGTGACTAAACTGGGGATTTCATTGAACAAAGGGAAACAAGAGTTGCTGAACTCCTTTCCTTCAACCTTTTTCTATTTTTTGAGCTGACGACTGATGAGCAATGAACACGCACGAGATACCCGATAAGAACTGGGCTCATTGGGTCACCACTCTGATAGCGAGGTAGTATGCATGACGCCTTTATCTCGCTGATTCACTGATGCTGTTACTTGAAGTTTATTATAGATTAATGTGTCAGGCAGGGAGAGCCCAGCAGAGGCTGTTGAACGTACCATCATTCAAAAGAAGACACTGCTCATTCTCTTCTACCTTGAGACTGAACTGATTATCTTCAAAGAAAAAGAGAGAAAAACATGAAATATGAAACAATAAATGAAAGCAAAAGAAATAATTAGACAAGAATGTGTTTTAGATCTAAAGGTAGAATACAATGACTTTATTAGTCTAGAATCTCAAACACCTCAACTGGTTCAGTCTTGAGGTAGAAAACAATGAACAATGTCTTTTTTTGAAGAGTAGTTTTGACATTTTCAACAGATAACTGACTGCTGATTAACGGTAATGACTAATTTGACACTTTTTGAAAGTTTAGGTATTGAAGTGACACGTTTAAAAGTTTGGGTACTAATTTGACACTGCCCCCAAAATTCAGGGTATTAAAGTGAAAATTTCCCAAAAAACAGGGCATAATACGTTCAAATTTCTTAAAAAATTTGTACTGATCAACTTAGAATGTTGCAATGGTACCAAACACAACCTATGTTTGATAGAGTCTACTAAACTTGAAATGGACACACAACAGCAGACTTGATAATATCATGCCTGAATGTCAGGACCAGGTGTGTCGTTGTCGTTTGAACACCATCAGCTGAGCCTGAAACGTCAATGGTAGAGGTACCAAGCATTGTGTAAACCATTACACAATATTTCTTGATAGACGGTTTTTTAATATAAAAAATTGAACTTGTCTTCCCGTTAACAAAATATTTCAAACACAATATACATCCATTGATGCTCTTTTTTTTTGCTTAACGTATATCTAACTAGAAGTACATCTCCATGTTCTCAATTATGAAATATGAACACATCAAAAGTGGTTAACTTTATTTGAATTACACAATACACATGAATACAGACGAAATATAAAACCATACCACTAGATATAAAATCAACATACTGGATCACTAAAAACGAAGCACAGTAAAACTTCAACAGAGAGAGGCTTATAAAACCATGGAGCAGCTTCTATCAAATAACTCCAAAGAAGAATGAGATGGAGAAATTCTAGTGCCATGATCCCAGCGGTTGTCACCCTAGCTCAGTTTAGAAAGAGTACAAATACAAATATGTAGAGGTAAATACATACAAAATATAAGGTATTGCACTCTACATATACTCTATCCAAACTGAGACTTAATCTCAAAAGGATAAAACGACACATGCCCCCCCCCCCCCCCCCCCGCTTTAAGTTTTGGCCGTACTCTGAAGTCTTGTGGTTTGCTTCAATACCAATGAAGTGTTTATTATGTGATCTTCCAGCGACCACAAACTACCATTCTGATGGATACACCACCTTTCTTAGAACAAGATAGTGTTGCGGCTTGAATCCATGTTTGAATTGTTCTCCAAATTTGATGGTAATGGAACGATGCCAACAAAGGGGAATGCACAGTAGCTCATCAACCAAAACCAGGAGGCACATCAGGATCTTCATCATTGCCATCACATAGCTGCTTACGATCAACAAATGCAGCAAAGCCAGGTGGGACACTTGGCTCACTATCTTTCAGATTTGATGCGTCCTCTGGATGATTAGGCACTTCAGTTTGCTCTTCTTCATGTCCTTGACAATGATTGCAGAGAAAGAAACCTGGTGGTTCTTTGGTTTCGCTACCAGATGTATCATCCCTTTTGCAGGTAGGGATTGCAAGAGTACCATTATCAGCAACTTTCTTGTAAGTTGAGCTTGGGGAGGATAGTTCAACTAGTTCCTTGCCTTTTAGGTTCACTAGCTTATTATACACAGATTGTACTGTATCGGTGATTTCACTTTTCATGCCATCATTAGATTTGATCACTTCCCACAGCCCATCAGAAATCTGGCCCATTACCTGGTCCCTGGGGATGCCAAGTCTGGTTGTTTAGTTATATAACAATCCACTGCCAATGGTGCAAAACCAATTAAACAAGAAGTGATTGTTTCATCTATTGCACAGAGAATTTTACCAGAATCTTTCCCCCAAACTACTCAGAAAATGGAAAACATCAAAACATATGCTATGAGCCATAAGAAAAGAGAGTAAACAATTCAAACAACAGAACAGACTCTAGAACATCCACAGCTTACCTAATTTCTTCATGAACGGCATCACAGAGTTGTCTAGGTTTCAAATTCTCTGCTCTTGCATGATTAAGTGCAGCTGACTGCTTCACCATTGAGATAATACAGTTACGCAAGTCTTCCTGCAGCAGAATTCCTTGTTCAGTAATGAAAAATTAACTCTAACTAGATGGCATGCATGCATGCATGCACATATATGTGTCTATGTCTCACAGGATCTGTATGATACTTTGGTTATGTTTCTTGTGTTTTGTCTATGTTATTTTGAACTTTTTTTTTTCTATCAAGAACTGTAAAGTGTAAACTTTCATTACCATTAAGAATATGGTATGGTACAAAGAGTAAAAATGCAAAGTAAAGACAGTGAGAGAAAAACTCTTATCTCTCCCCTAACAGCACCCCTCTCTTACACTTGTGCCCAGAAAAGAACTTGCTGTCCCACCCCTTGCTTGGCTAATGTATCTGAAAAAGAATTAGCATTACGCTTGCACAATCTGAATGATACTTCCATGCCCCTTGTTAACCACCTGAATTTTTTCTTCACATTATTGTAGATCCACATCTTCATTTCCTCACTTTGAAGCCAATTTACAACACCAATTGTGAGTCCCCTTCAACTACCAACTTCCTAATGTTCAAGTCCTTGCCCTTTGCACTCCTTCCACCATTGCCAAAACCTCTGATCTGAAAGTCTCCCTCCCCTACCAGGCCTAAGTATGAAGCATGTTAGTTTGAACTTTGAACTATTCTACTGTGCTATCAATTTATTCACTTACATAATTAGTTATCCACATATAATGGGGATTCAAGCAAAGCATCTCCAGAATGCCTAATAAAGATAAACAGAAGTTGAATTTCAGTTACCCTAGGCATTCCTCAAACCCCGTTAATACCTGTTCTGGCAAGATGTTGACTAGACTATTATCTCTTCTAGGTATGCACCTGAATGAGGCATTCAGACCAAGAACCTGAATATCAATTGCACCTCCATTCCAGAATGTAGCCAATGCCAATTAATGACCCTTTGACAGTCCCCTACTTCCCTTCAATAATTAAGGTCCCGTTTGGTGTGTCTTTCCGCGCGGTCTTTCGGTGGTTTACAAGCTGGGCAGACCGCACCACGGTCTTTTTCCATTGATTCGTAATAGATCTAGCTGCCAAAAGTCGGTGTGCCAAAAAGACGTGAGAAGCTCATTTTGGGCTGATTTTGGAAAGCTCCAAATGGAGCTTTTCGCGTCTTTCTCACTTTATTCTCGCGTGGAAAGGCACACAGAAAAACGTGAGGTAGCCAAACTAGCTTCGGGCTGCTCAGATCTTCATGCAAAAGCTCAATGTGTCTTTTGACTGTCAGAGCTACCAGAAGATTTTCCCAAAAAACTTGCCAAATGGCCCCCTAAGTCTCCATCAAGCAATTGGGGCAAGCTGTAAACCTTTAATTAAAGCTAGAATTTCTGCTTGCAAAAAGTTACCAAAGCCCAATGGCCCTGAGAATCTGAGAAGGATATTGTGATTGACATCTCTCATTTGCCAAGGCTACAGCCATCAAAGTTCATCTTTAATTTACCTTCCCTATGAAGTCCTCCATTCAACCACACTTTGTTGTTTCCCTGAAGAAAATCCTGCCACCACCTGTCAGCCTCCTCAAAAGATCATTCATAGCGACTCTTCTGAGCTCTTCACATGAAAAAGTCCAATGAATGGCTCTCACCATAGTGAGGCCAATTAAGGAATGTCTCTCTTGGAGAGAAAATAGCTGGCTAATGTTTGAATGAAGTGACCAAGACATCCCGGAAAGGAAGACAAAGTGTTTTGGGGAGTTACCAATGAATAAAAGAAATATGAGCAAACATGAAAGATGAGGTTTGGTAGACAAAGTTGGCCTAACAAAATGGGAACTCTTCGTTGTACATAACATTCTTTTACCATAATCAATAAAAGTTCAATTTAATGCTCTCCCTACCCTTGAAGCAAAGGACACTATATTAGATCAACTTCATTTGTTACATTCTTTTATTTTTTTTCACATATTCATGCAATAACCCTATATTAATAATGTAAGTATTCTCTTGCATACCCTCTTGTGCCAAACTAAGCAAGGATGCTCTAAGCATAAGCATCTAATATCATTTCCAATCTTACAGAAACTTCGTTAAAATTTTCAAAAGTAAGAAATGTTTGTAGGTGGCCTAGGGACCTATTATAATTTTAAAAATAGTTAAATAAAGTATACCTTTTACCAGAGGGAGGTTATGCACCCTACCACTCTCGATCTCTAAATCTATAGTTTCTTACTTTCAGTGGTTAATCTCTGGTTGTTTCCGTTGCCTTCTCTTTCTCTCTCTCATTAGCCAAAGCATAACTTGAGAAAGGAGAGCTACTCCCTGATAAAGGGATATCTAACAATATAAAAGGGAGGCTCCTGATCTCTCATGAGAGTTGGCGTTTCCTATGCATAGCTCTGAACTTCTCAAATCTCGATTTTTGTGATTGATAAAGGTCTTTTTTTTTTGCTATAACATGGTCGGCATATAATGAAGGATTAAATTGGGAAATTTGATACGGGAAACAGATAGGACGCCGTTGTCGAATCACAGGAGGAAATTCTTAGAGAACAAAGATAATGATAATAAAATAAAATAAAAAGAAAGGCACACCTTTTCCTTGAGTTTACGGATGATCTTGAGGCGGAGCTTGTCAAAATCTCCATCATCCTTGAGCTTCGCGATCACCTCCTCCGTGCTGACCTTCCCGTTGCCACCACCACCGCTTTCCATCACCCAAACGCCCAAGCTACGATCTTTGTTTTGCCTACTCCTAACAACAACTAATAAATAACAAATGGGCCTGTATTGGGTGGAATCTTGGATGGAGGCCTATCTCTTCAGCCCACCAATTGGTTAATCATATGGCTATGGCCTATGGGTATTCTCAATCTTATGATGATCTCAACAATTCAACTATACTAAAATGGCTGCTGTGGATACTGGTTACATGCCCCACAACCCACTTATTGCATCTTAAAGAAACATCAATTCTAATGGTAAAACAAAGAAAACCTAAGAAATTCAGTCTCAGATCAGGCTTCAGTTTCTCTACTGTAACTAATTAATTCAGAAAAAAATTTCCAACATCTAGCTCTGGAAATTTTTTTAATCTTTTAAAAATATTATTATTCATCATCAACTTTGCTACCATCTTTTCATAGTTGATCTATTTTCTTTTTGTAATCTATTCCCAAAATCATGACAATATTCAATTTTTTTTTTTACTTTTGTCACATGGTTTTTGAGAATATTTTTCATCCTCCAGAGTCCATATTATTTTTTCATAGAAGCACAAACCGAAAGTACATTTGAGTTTGAAAAAGAGGAAAAAAAGGAACCTCCATGACTTAACAAATTAACTTGCAATACCTCTAAAGAGTCTGAACAGTCTGAACCGCTGCTTTCCTGTCCTGGACTTTTGACATCCAAAGTTTCTCCATTTGGTTCTGTGCCTCAATCGTATCATTGTCCAGTGTGGCCATGACTGTATCACCGTCATCTAAGGTCCGAAGTTCATCCGGTTAAACAATAGGGATGGGTCTGAGAGAACTGATATGGTTTTGGTTTTGGCCAATAGAAGTTGACATGGTCTCCACCAAGAAGCCCAAGTTAGGCATTTATCCTAGATTGGTTCTAACCATATTCCGATATTATTACCCCATAGGGGTCGTGTTACTCTTTTAAGTGAACACTACCACAATATCACATCAACAACTTCAAGTAATCACACAATTTTTTTCTTAGGGGGATGATAATAGCAAGATTTGACACCACACCACCGCTGGGACAAGTCATCCAGTGCAGCGATTGGGCTACTCCTCACCCCTGAGTTGATATATCAATCTATATCTATATTACTTATAAAAGTGCCAATAGAGTCTCTTTTTTTAGAATTTTTATTCGACATAAATTGCCCCTCATCTATAGATTTCAAAGGGAGAATTTTGTATTTTAATATGTTAATAAATAAGTGGTAATTAAAACAATTGATATTGCATTAATCATCATTAAAGTCATCAACCAATCTAAGCCATTATAGATTTATAGGTGTACTTTCCCAACATACACCATAACGTATTAATAATCATATGTGAATACTTCACCCCCGCATACACTTTAAAAACTTACTTTCCTCTAACATTAACACTTCTATCTATAAGCCTTTTGCCCTATTACCTCTTTCCTATCAAAGGCAACCTCACTCCTTCAGCTATGATCCAACTACACACCCTTAATGTGGAGTGAAGAAAAGACCGGAATCAATCAACATGAGGTAATAAGGAAGTGCAAAGAGGTGAGGTATAAGTTACTGAAATGGAATGCACAAGTTTGGCAAAGTGCAAGGTTGAACTAAATCTACTCAATTAGAGTTAAACGTGGAAAAATCATAGAATGGCAGTTTCTATAGTCAAAGTAAAATTCATGAATCGGAGAAAAAAAAAAGATGAGGAATATAAAAGAGAGGGAATTCTTTGGGCTCAAAAGTCGAGATAGAATTAGCTAAAATTAGGGGATAAAAACAATGCTAGGTTCTTCCGTGTGGAAACCATGAAAAGAAGGGCAAGGAATAGAATTCTCTCAAAAAGATTAAAATAATAGGTGGGTGAATGGACAAAAGCAGATATGTGAGTTATTGGTTAACCGCTTCAAAATTATAAGACTTCAAATCTTCAAGATGTTGGAGGTGTACTTTAGATGATTGATAAAGTAGGTTAGGATGATGACAACGTTAGGTTACAGAGGGAGGTTGGCCTCTTCTTGAGAGCATAATTAGCACCAATCAGAGTGCTTTTTTTATCAAGTCAAATGATTTTTTGATAATGTTCTATTTTTTCATGAAAAATACCAAAGAGAAGAAGGGGCTTGTGTTGGTTAAGTTAGATGTGAATAAAGCTCATGATAGAGTTGAGTGGGGTTTTTTAAGAAGTGTTTTGGGGACACAATTATGAGTTGGATTATGCAGAGTTTGACTACAGTCTCTTATCAACTATTGGTTCATGGAAGCCTAGTAAAAAATTCTATCCCTTAAGAAATCTTAGGCAATGTGATCTTTTGTCACTCTATCTATTCCTCTAATGCTCTAAGGTGCTTTTTGTTGTTTTTCGAAAGCTTCAAGTCGATGGTGGGATTTCTGGTATCAAAATGAATAATAATTGCCCTAGTATCACTCATCTCTTTTTAGTAGCTGGTAGCCTGGTAGAGAGGTGATGGTAAAGGTAATTTTAACAGCCATTCCTATGCATACAATGTCATGTTTCTTATTGCCCTTATAGTCAGTTAGCTAGAATTTAGAGGAGTTTCCTTTGGGGAGAGGATGATCAAAGTAACAAAATTCATTGGATTGGATGGAAAACCCCTATAAGGATAAATCAATAGAGGGCTAGGATTTAGAGACTCCTAAGCTTTCAACAAAGCCCTCCTAGCAGAACCTGCCTTGAGATTCTGTACAAATAGGAACAGCTTATGAGGTAGGATCTTGAGGGGAAATATCTGAAGGGTGAGTTTTTGGTCTATTCAAACCCCAAAGAAACGCTTACAGGGTTTCTAAAGTCTTTTAGTTGGGAGGGATGTTCTTTGGTGTGGTGCATTGTCAAAGCAAATGTGGATGGTAGTTCTTTGAAGCCAGGTATGGGAGGTTTTGCAGTAGTGTTTAGAGATTCTAATGAAAGATTTTTGCTCTCCAAGAATGGTCCTTGCCATGCTCAATCTATAGAATATTCTAAAATTTTTGATATAAGAGAAGCTTGTTTCCTAGCCATGGAAGTTGGGTTTTCAAACTTGATTTTAGAAAATGATTCCCAAACTGCTGTTAAAGCTCTCTAAAACAAATCTTATGATGTTGCTACTATTGTTTGGCTTTTCAAGATGTCTGATTTAAATTTTAAGGTTAGTTTCATCTACAGAGACAACAAGGTTACTCATGAACTTGCAGCTAAGGGTGTTGCTCATCTAAAGAGCCTGGAACTCAGTTTAGTTGCAGCCTCCACCTTGGTTGGTTGAGTTTCTATCTTTGGATTTTGTTTTGGTTTTGGGGATAGCAGATATGTTTATGCCCATAGGTTGTAGTTAGTTTGGTCGTTATCTGTTTGCTTGATAAAGTCGCTTGTTTGATGCCCTGTCTTTTTCCTTTTTTTTTTATTTTTATTTTGGGTTAAATACTTAAAAGAATTATATGGTTTAGCAAATGGACAAAAAAAAACTTATCCTATTGTTTGAATAATTAGTTAAAATACTTTTACATATTAATGAAAAATGAAAAAAAGTCAAATTTACCTTTCATTATTCATCAAATTTTAGAATAAAATCCAACTAATGAAAATTCTCATGAACTTTGGTTTTCTGGCCATCTCTTGTGAATTTCTAAGAAGACATTACACCTATTGTTAGTAAATTGACGAGATTTCTAAGAAGGCAACGCATAGATGTGATGTGGGTGCTTAGATCAAGGTTCAAAGTATCGACATAGCCCGACGTATTGGTCTGTACCAGTTTTTTTTTATGTTTTATTTATTTTTTCAAAACTGGTTCAGAGGGTTGGTTTAAGCCCTGGCTACTCTCTGAACCATGGTCTGACCCGATACAATCCCTGGAGAAGCGTATCGGAAAGCCATCGGCGTGATACGTATCGGCCGATATGTATCGATACTTTGAACCTTGGCTCAGACCAGGTCCAAATAGAATCCAATCTAATAAGATTCTCTTGGCAGAGTGTGGTCCAAAATTGAAATCACTAATCCAGTTTATCCATCTCCAATTCTCCACCTGGGTCCAAAGAGAATAAAAAAATGATCATCCTAATTATAGTGGCGAAATAGACAGAGAAGTTGCCTCTTTAGAAACTCTGGATAACCATTTAGGTTCAGTTCGGAAGGAATACAAATACAAATGTGTAGGGAGTAAAACCTTGTCTTTTATATTATTTTGTATGCATTTGTACTTATACTCTTTCTAAACTGAGCCTTAGAAAGTAGAATTTGAAACCCAAAACGAGACAAGTTAAAGTTCGATTACCTCTTGTGCTCGAAAGTGATGAGAGGATTCAAGCCCTTAACCATCATCTTCGGTGGCTTGATAGATCGATGTGGTGGGCAATGCGACTTTTTCTGTTAGAAACATCTTTTGAGTTCCTTGATTTCTGCAACTGAATTCTGCTATTGATTTGCTTGCCTGTGCTTCTTTGTAAGTTTGAGGCCTTAGGAGATATGTGAATCTTTGAACGTGAAATTGTTCAGTTTTAAGAAAGGGGGAATGCAAATTTCAGACACCATGTGATGGTAAGGGACTTTTAATTCCAATTTCATCTATGAGAATTGTTGCTGCCTAGGAGGGGTCAAGGGCAACAAGGTAACTTCACTTTTGGCTAATGCCGATATCTCTAACCTAAGAGCAAGGAGAGAGCATATGTCAAAGGCCCCGGGTATTATCCCAAGGGTGGAGATTCTAACAATCAAATTAATCAAGTGCTTGAGAGGGGTTGACCAGGCTTGAGATGAGGGCTTAGACGAGGTCACTCGAGAGAAGGAAAGCTAGAGAGCAAGAGTGAGCAAGATCCCTTACCTTAAAGCTCGGCACCCCCTTTTATACTTGACCTTGCCATGGAGTGGTTGAAGGTAGTTAGAGGTGAACGGTCAGGATCTCATCCGGCTGATGCCATGTGACACCATCCGGGACCCTGCCATATGCACCTATATCAAGAATGTCATTGGATTTTATTTTGAAAATTTAAAGAATAATGAAGGGCAAAATCGACTACAAAAGCATAACTTTGAAACTAATATATATACATACGAACGGATTGTAATAATGTATTAATGGTAATAGAGGATTTTGTCCATTTCAAACAAATAAAAAAAAGAAACTTAAGAATACTTTAATTAATTCCTCATACCATAAGATAAGTTTTTGTTAAGGTACTTTATATTTAACTTTTGGGAAATTGTCTAAAACTCACCATGAGTTTTCATCATTTCTTTTAAATTCACAACAATTTTTCAAAATGTCTAAAACTCACCATCTCAATAAGTTTTTATTTTTCAAAACTCGCTTTCCGCTAGTGCACTGTTAATTAGACTTGTTCATGGGTCGGGTTGGGCCAGGCTCGGACTGGGCTTTTACTCTTCATAAACAAGATTTTGTTAGGTCCGAGCCCGGCCCTAATAAAAAGGCTGAAGCCTGACCTAACAAAAAGATAGATTGGTGCTTGTGTTTGTGTTTGCCGTCGGTGCCTATGTTTGTGTTTGTCGCCGACCAAACAATAAGAGAGAAATAGAGCAAAAGGGTAAAGAGAAAGGACTCGTTGCCGGTGCTTGAGTTCATGTCTAAAAAATGAATTGAGCTAAGATTCTGAGAGTTAGAAGGAGAAATGAGAAGAGGAACAACTGAACAATGAAGAGAGAGAGAGAGAGAGAGAGAGAGAGAGAGAGGACTCACTAGTCACTGCTGGAGTTCATTGGTTGTGCCGATTTTGTCTTCCTGAGAATGTTTGGTTATGTGAGACTGTGACTGAGAAGGGAGTTTGTTCAGCTAAGAAAAAGAGATGAGTGATAAGAGAGGGGTTGAGAAGAGAGGGATTAATATTTAGGGTTAGGATTTAACTTATACAAAAGTCGGGCTAGGGTGGGCCTTTTTAACAAATCTTGAACCCAGCCCATAAAATAGTCAGGCTTGGGCTTTTAGGCCCGAGGTCAAGCCCATGGGCTAAAATACATGCTCAAGCCCGTTCATGGGCAAGGCAGGGCCGGGCCTGCCCGTCGGGCTACCCGGCCCATGAGCAGGTCTACTGTTAATGCCTCTTAATAGAGGTGTCCACATCAGCATAAATAACAATTTTCATGATCAAATTACCCTTGAATGACGAGTTAGAGGAAAAAGGGTCTTTTTAGGTTTTCAATTTTTTTTTTGCATTTTTAGTGTTTTGTTATAATTTTCAATGTTTTTTTTTTATATTTTCTATTTTCTACGATCTATAATTTTTTCTGTATTTTTTGTTATTTATTTGCAATTTCTGTGTTTTTCTATAAATTTTTATGTTTAAATATATATATATATATATATATATTATATTTTTCTATGAAGACTAAAATAATAATATATTAACACCGTTAAGGTTAGTGACATGTTGAATTTTAGACATTTTTGAAAATTTACGGAGTTTTAGACAATTTGTTACGTTGGGTTATCGGTTTTCCCTTATTTCGTCGAAGCCTTTTTAATTTTTATTACCAAAAAAGACTAAAATAAAAGCACCGATTGTGAAGCATATTAAAATACAAGCCTAATTATGTTTTCCGGGAATCTGGGTAATTAATGATGGAAGAGAATGATAAATATGTAGCCGAGTACAAAAGTGTAATTATGAGAATGTTGATGGCATTACCAGTGATTATGTCTTACAAACCCCGCGCTTGAGCAGTTGAGCTGATGAACAGTTGAACATAACACCAATCGAAGTCACCAACCGCTGCTTCTAAGTTCTACCACCACCTTTCTGTGCTGCAACTGGTGCTTGAAGAATACTTTTGTTTTCTTTTTTGTGGTCGACACTCGAGGAGGGATTCATATTTTGGCGTAATTTAGAGTATTGATTAGATCAAATGGTGAATGTGACTGATAATTACGTCCCTGAGATCATTTCCTCTGTTTGATGAAGGTGAGTCATGGCGGCTATCATCGGTGCAAGAGACAACATCTCCGCCGGGGATAGCGGCCTATATTCGCCTGCCAAGGAGAAGGCGGCCACCCGAGGGGTCTACAGTAGCCGCTCGCCGCTTCTGCTCCGTCGAATCCGGCAGTTGCTCGGAGCCGCCAAGGTTAAGCTCCTTCTCGCCTTGTGCATTTTCTTCGCCGTTATTTTTATCAGCTCTAGAATCGGTTCTCTCATGGGATGGAACCCTCACTACCCTTCGTCCGTTTCTTCTCCTTCTCGGTAAGCTCCATCTTTTTCTCCCATCCGACCATTATTCTTTTTCCCCTTTGGTGGATTGGTTTCGTTTCCTTTTTCTTTTGTCGTGCTTACGCTTTGAATTGGTTTCTTTTGTCGGCTTGATTTTTCCGATGGAGGACGTTTTGGTTCCCTTGCTTTAGCTTATTATTAAGGCGGAGTGCAGCGTACTTATCCCTATTATTAAATTGTGAATCTTGATTTATGTGCTTGTGCTAATAGAAAGCTCTGTTGAAAAGTTCAATTTTTTTTTTCTGTGATGGTCCGTTTTTTACTATTAGCTGATGGGCAGGCGTGCAGAGTGGCATGTCTGTAGCCTTGGTTGTTTGTTGTTCAGATTTTAAGGTAGATCTTTATTATTGGGCTGTTGATGGTGCCATTTTTCCTGTTCGGCATTTTTTGTTGGTATTTTGAGAGTGCATAGACTGTGGCTCCTAGCAACAATTTAGATGGACAGTGACAATTCCATAACATGCTCAAGGAGGAGCTACTTCTTGTATCTCAGACAAGGCAAAATTCTCTCTCATTCAGCATTTCTTCTGAAGCAGCAGGAAATTCATGCTTTGTTACAATTGCAAAGTGTTGCCTTCTTGTTAGAATTTGAAGCGATTTCTGGTTCCACCTAAAGCAAATAACAATGTTTTCTTTAATCAATAAAGCAAACAACAATGTTAAAATACTTATCTACCTTTACTAGGTTGACTATTAAAAAGTTAAGTCTTATGTGGGGTGCTTTGCCACTACAAATGTTGTACATATCCATTCTTCCTTTTTTCTACAAATTTATAAAATTTACAAGTCACCTATCAAAAAAGAGTAGCTAAATCTTATGATGTATCATGTAAGATAGGTTTCTGATCTATTTCCATTTTAAACTGTCACGGAACATTTATTTAAACTAAATCCGGATTCTTCAAGTGATGAGAGGTAATGCATGCCATGGAGGGTTTCAATAGAACATATTGAGTTTTTATTTGTCTTAAAAATAGTGGAGAACACAACTAAAACCAATGGAAACAACTCATTGGAATGAATTACTTCATACATGAGAAGAATGGAGTCATCCTCATAGTTTGGCTTTCATAAGAGGCTTCTATATGGAATTATGGAATTTCAATATATATATATATATATATACTCTTTCACAAAGTAGGGAGCTGTAGGCTTTTGAGTCATAGTCTTTTGAATATTTGTTCTCCATGCTTCTCCCTTTTCCTTGTTAGAAATCTTGAAAAAATAAATACAGGAGGATAAATTGAATAGGATAATGGTTAAGTTTGCAAAAGGAAGGGACAGATTATTTGGTTATCCACTAGGATGGAACTCCATGCATCCCATACTATCTTAAGATAAAATTTCTCTACTATGTATTGAGGCCTAATAATTACAAGTCTTGATAGATAATATTGGAATATGAACAATCTTCACTGCTCAGTCTAACCTCCAAGAGGTACACATAGATGCATTTCTCTTAACCCCCTGAAATGCTCTCTGTCTCCCTTTACCACAGTGAACTTCAGTGTTCTTTGCTGATATTTATTGTTTGGAAGGAATTAGCACTGTATGCAAATACGGAAGTTTACCCGAATATGTGTGTACATGCAGATGTGCATCTATAGGACAAAAACAGTATAACTGGATTCGTGGACCAGGCAAATGGATCCAATGTTGAACATTTTTTGAACTCCATTTCTTTACTGATGGTCTCAATTTTTCTATTTTAAAACATGCCTAAATGCCTTTATTTTGTTCTCATTAGAAAGCATAATGATCTATATACAAACAAGACTTATCATTCAATCTGGATGGGGTTTAAGATTGTTATGGTTTGGAGCAAAGAGAATTCTAATATTCTTTTTTTTTTTGTTAGATATAAGTTGTTTAGAAAACTTATATTTTTCAAATATTCTATTTTGTGTCCATCTTTTAGTGTCAATCAATTTTTATTTCCATCATAGGTGAAGTGGATTTTGTTTTCCTTCTTACTTTCGGATTAAAAGAGAGTTTGTAGGAGGCTCTTCAAAGGAATCCCTAACCTTCCCTTTTTTGGGGTGGGGATGTTTCCTACTTTATTTGAATAGAGAACATGCACCCACCCTTCCTCCTGAGACCTAAAAAGTGAAGTAGATGTAGTTTTTATTTCTTATTTGGAGGTGGTTTCACATGTTTGTTTGAGTTACTTATTGCTAGAGATTAGAAATTCTTTTGGTCTTTCTATTGAGTCAAAACTGGAGAAATACTTTCTATTTCTGGGTGATTAGTTTAGCCAATGATGTTAGAAACTGAAAAAAATACTAGAACGGAAAAAGGAAAGATGTATACAAGAAGCATACACACTAGATAATAGAGCAAAAAAAAAAAAGAAAAACCTCCAAACCACCTGACCCCCCAAAAATTGGCCTCAAATATACAAGGCATCTAAGATCCAATAAAAATGCCACAATTGCAATAAAAAACCCTGAACCTGCCAAACCCATAACAAAAGAACGAGTTATGGCCTGTACTTATGAACTGCAAGCACCACCATGGCCCCAGCACAACCTATTTCTAGGAACCCCCATGGATTTACCCAACAATCCCAGGTTACAAGAGAAGATTTTCGCTCTTGATGCTGTCTACCTGATTCAGAAGTGGAAGCAACAAAAGAATCAATGGAGAGTTAGTCAATTTTTCAAATCCTATACCAATTTCAGAATTTTTTGGGTTATAGGAGAGTGGTATTGTTTCAGCTTTTTAATTCATTTTCTAGTTGTGGATATCTTCAGAATAGGTTCTATTTTTTCATTTTCATTATTGCTTTGAGATTACTATTTATGGTAACTTTTGCACATTAAGTTAAGTTAGTTTTAGTAGGATTAGAAAAGTGCTATTAAGGTTGTTTATGAGTTGGAGCCCTTATTTAAGTGTCCTAATGGATTACTCATGGGTTCGTCTTAGTTTTAAAGAAATTAGAAGTTGTTTCTGGTCAGTTTCCTAGTCCTAATTAATTGGAGTCTGTAAAGGGACATGTGAGTTATCTAAGTGATCAATCTCTTTTCTGTTCACCCTAACAGCAAGAGTTCTCCTATCTTTTCCTAAGTTCTTGTACGCTCTTCGGTGGACAGCAAGTATTCTCCTTGGTTTTCCATTCATATCCTTCATCTCTAATCAATCACAGCCCCTCATTCACCCCACAAAGCCCACCACCAAAACCTTAATTAGTAGGAACCCTATCCCATCCTATATTACTACCTCTTCCTCTAGTGACCATAAATTTCCCTCTCCTCCCCCCTTCTCATAGGAAGTTGAATCCTTCTGAATTTCTAAGGTGCCTGTTATTTAAAACATCTTTGACCTAATAGAAGAAGTTTATCTCAAGCATATGTTGTACCGTAATGGTATGACCTCATTTTAATTTGGTAATACTCCATTCTTGCCTTATTCTAGGAGTGGTAGAACCCCAAGTTTTTGTTAAAGAAGAGAAGCAAGATTCTATCTTTTTCCATGATAAGCAAAAAATATTGTATACAAAATGTCAAAAGGTCACTTGTGCTTCTTTCTTGAAAGCCCTTTGCTCCAACCCCTCCTCTCAGGTCTTTCCCGTTAAAGAGGTATGGTCAAGAACAATTCCCCCAAAATAGCTGTGTTCTGTTGGGAAGCCTATTATGGTAAGATCAATACCGTGGAAAACTTGCAAAAGAAGAAACCTTTTATGTGCTTGTCCCCTAATTGGTGCTCTTTGTGTAAAGTGAGGGGTGAGGACTGTAACCATTTGGTGATATCATGCTCTTTCGCTACCAATATTTGGAACTGGGTTGCTTCTTTATTTGGGTGCAGGTGGAATTTGCCCTCTGAAGTAAAGCTGTTGTTCACTCCGGCTGCCTTAGGGAGATTGACAAAAAGAGGGAAACTAATGTGGAAATGTATCAGAGCCGCTACGTTGTGAACTGTATGGGAGGAGAGAAATGCAAGAATATTTCAAGAACAGGGAAGAAGTCTTGCTGAAATCAAGGAATGCATATTGACAAGGACTATCTCATGGTTAAAATCTTCACACTTGTTGGCAGGTTACTCCTTTGATGACTTAAGGAGAAATTGGGCTGCAGTGGCTGCTACAGTCTTCACCAAGATCAAATCACAAGCTGAATGGATTCCCCCCCTCCCTCGGATGGTGTGGTAAAATTGAATTTTGATGGTAGCTGCCAAGGTAATCAATCGGGAATAGGTGGGATTCTGAGAGACAAAGACAACAATATGTTGTCTCTATTTTCAGGACCAGTGGGTGAAGGCGATTCAGTAAGGGCAGAGCTACTAGCAGCGGTACAAGGTATACGGATGGCTAGTCAAATTGGAGTGACCAATCTGCTAGTAGAAGGGGATTCCAAGGTAGTAGTAGGCTGGCTGATCAGTCCAGAAACAGCCTGTTGGGGTTACAGGGATCTGTTAAAGAAAGTTAAATGGATGACAAGGAATATGACTGTCAGGTTTCAGTGGTTCAGAAGATCAGCAAATGCAATGGCTGATTCTTTGGCCAGGCAAGGGGTGTCAAGGGGAGATATATTTTGGCCTACTTTGTAATTGTATCTCAGGCCTGGGCAGTTTTGGTGTATATGGTTCAGTCCTAGGGGGGGGGGGTAACATCTCGTGCCTCCTCCTAGGCTGATTGTACTATTGATATATGATTTAATAAAACTACTTTCATTCATCAAAAAAAAAATGTCAAAAGGTGACAAAGCCGTGGATAAGAATGGACAAGTACTCTTTTTGTAAGACTGGTTAAATCCATTTTCTTTTTCTTTTTGGTTGGAAAGAGAAAAATGGGCCACACAAAACAAGGAGGATCCCTTCCTGAGACATTGCATATGCAAATATAGTTGAATTGCCTACCTAATCTAAGCAGCTCCCAACCATTAACCCTATGCCCATTTGTAACTGAACTTTCATCCAGTTAGGATTGCGTTATTCAAACCAATTGTAACTGAACTTGTGCAAATTGTTCATGTAAAAGTTACTATGTTTTCGGTTCTTCCAGCTTAGAGAGAGAATGCATCTTATCTTTTATTTATCTATTGCATAATTCATGGTTTGTTTTTCCACATAATACATTTTGTTAGACTTGCTGCTATGGACCAATTTCATCTGCTTGTCCTTGTTTATTGATTTCCTTTATTAATTATTGTTTTATACATGCTCATCCACTGTTTTGATAGAATTTGTGATTTTGTGTCTCTAGCAGGGGTGGGTATACAGTGCTGATTAACACATGGAAGCGTAACTCTCTTCTTAGGCAAGCTGTGGCCCACTATGCATCTTGTAGTGGAGCTGATGCAATACATGTTGTGTGGAGTGAGAGTGATCCACCATCAAACAGCTTGATAGCTTATCTTAGGGATATTGTATTTTCAAAATCACAAACTGCACACAAGCCTAACTTCAGGTTTGATCTAAATGAGGAGGATAATCTGAATAATAGATTTAAGCCAATTGAGGACCTCAGGACAGATGCAATCTTTTCTGTTGATGATGATGTGATTGTTCCATGTTATACCCTGAATTTTGCGTTCACTGTATGGCAAAGTGCTCCATCCACCATGGTGGGATTTGTTCCCCGCATGCATTGGCTGGATGTAGGGGTGAGTAATTTTCTTTACCCTCTAATATTTGCTTTTAATTTACTAGGATTTTCTTGTATCAGGCATTCTAGTTTGTCTGTATGTCAACTTGGGTCTACATGCAACTCAAAGGTTGTACATTGTTGCTTCAAAATAAATACATGCATATGTTGTCTGAATAGTTTCTTCATCCAATACAGAAGGATGATGTTGCATATTACAAATATGGAGGTTGGTGGTCCGTTTGGTGGATGGGTACTTACAGCATGGTCCTCTCAAAAGCAGCATTTTTTCACAGGAAGTACTTGGATTTGTACACCTTCAAGATGCCCTTATCCATACACGATTATGTAACCAGAGAAAGGTATGTTAAACTTTTCTGAGGAGGTATTATATGTTGGCACATCCACATGTCTTAGTGTTCATTTTTGTGACTTTGACAGATTGTCTCTAAATCCGTGTTTTCTTCTCTTCAATTTCCTTACAGAAACTGTGAAGACATTGCAATGTCTCTACTTGTTTCCAATGCCACTGGTGCTCCTCCAATATGGGTTAGAGGTAATTTCTACTATTTTAGTGCCTAAGGAGACATGACCAAATTCATCCTTTCTATATCTGACAGGGTTGTCTATATTTTTTCCATACATGGTGAATGTTCTACAAAATAAAATCACTGTACATTTCATCAAGCCCAATCATCTTTTGCACTACCCTCCCCTTTGTGATGGCATTAGTTGGCAGTATTTAACATGGGCAGGCAGAATCGCATAAGATATTCAATATCTTAGTTTTTGAAGTATTTTATTTTAGTTTTGTTGCGTCTTTTGGATAGTTCTATTGGAATATATATTGGTAATCTACATAAACTAAAATCCTTCGTTGGGATCATTTAAACAATGAGAGTTATTATATTTGACCAAAAAGAAAGTAATCTTCTTTCAAATATCATGATCTAGCACTTTCAAAGCGTTTATTTGGCAGACCATCACCAATGATTCTAGATATTTCTGAAAATTTGTGAAATGATTTAAAAGTTCCTAATCAAATGTAAACAAAATGGCAAGGTCTGTTTATTATTGGTTTGAAGAAACTTTGGATCTTGTACTAGTTTTCCAAGTTTCAGTTTTTGTTTTTCAAATTTGCTCTTAAACTTTTGCTCTTTTTTTATTGGGTTATTATATGATAAACCTTGTAGCTGATTGGGTCAATTGACTTATATTCTCTTACTTCAGGAGGACTTGATTATTTTAGTTCCATGATAAGAACCTACAGTTAAACTTGTTTTTCTAATGAACATGGTCTTTACACTCACAGGGAAGATATATGAAATCGGATCATCAGGCATCAGCAGTCTGAAGGGACATAGCAATAGGAGGAACAAATGCCTCAATGATTTTATTTCCCTCTATGGGACCATGCCTCTGGTATCGACCAATGCAAAGGTGGTGGGTGCAAGACACGAGTGGTTCTGGTAATCATGAAGTGACTCCCTCTGTTTTACTGGTTCGTCTTTCAATGGAACATCTGTTCACCACTGTTGCCTAGTTGTTATTTTCTCCATGACCCCAGAAAACAATTGTGGTGGTATTTATTGTTAGTTATGCACATAAAAGTAAAGACAAATATTTGCTTCATGAGGCTCCAATGAAATTCACACTGCCAAAAGAACCTTTGTTATGATCTTTGCACGTGTTCTCCAAAGAACCCCTGTTATGAGTGGCATACTGACAGTTGGCTGAAATAAGAACTTTGTCGTCAGTAGAAATAGTAAAGCTGCTTTTGGATCATGGGAGCAAAATTGAATTGAAATTCCATTGCTTCCTTGGTTTCAGTTCCAGAAATTTCAAGTTACTATCCCCCTCTACTTCTCATTTCGTTAAGAACTTCCAATAGGAAGGCTAAAAATCCCCATTTTGCTAACCTCCTGAAGTTGTGGATAAAATCCACTACTACAGAATCCGGAGATACACATGATTGACAATTCCAATTCTGAGGTATGTCACCAAGTCAAAATCCAACTAATCTAATCTAAACACAAGCTATTCATGCCATCACGACTAAGAAAGAAAGGTTCAATGTAGATGTTTTTTCCCTTTCATGTTATCATTCATGATCCTGGTCATTGTGGTACAAGATCCATTCTAAGACAATCTGGTGGCTGCTGTTAGGTCTGTGCCTCTGTGGTATCTTTTGCTGGTAGACTGTAGACGTAAGCGAAAGAAAGGGGGAAGGAGGGGTATTTGGATGGGGCAGAACCCTGGGTAGTTCATGAGTTAGCCAAAAGAGGTGTTAATATTTTTATTCTGATTTGGCTGCACCTTCCTGGGTGGTTGCTAGGCTTACTGTAGATGGATCAAGTAAAGGCACTGGATGGTAGATGTCTGCACCCTCCCTAGAAAGATTGAGTCTCTGGTCTTCTTAGGTTTTATTTAGGTTGTTTCTGTTGAAATAATTGATTTTATGTTTGTTAGGGTCTGTTTGGCTGATTAAAACCTTTTTTATTTTAATCTATTATTGTACCATCACTTAGTAGGGGCACAAGGGTCATATCCCTTCTTATTTTTTGGCCCTATATATTATATTGAAGCTGGCGCCGCCAGCACTGTTCCATTGCCTCAATCCTTCTTTCTTCCTTCTCTTCTCTTCTCTTTTGCTGTAATCTTCAATCAGATTTACTGTCAAGATGGTATCAGAGTGTGGCCATTGAATTTGGGCGATCAAATGTCTTCTCCAAGCTGCTGAATCTGGGCAGAACAGAGGAATACATCTGGGTTGATCAAATCAGACCTGCAACTGGTACCGCCCCATCTTTTTTTCTATTCTTCTCTTCCCTTGGTCGTGTACCAAGAGGAAAATGAATGGACCTGAACCACTGAATGTCGGCACACCCTTGTGAGGTTTTTCCTCTGTTTTGGATTGTGTGATGCTGTACCTGTGAAACGTTGCTGTAGGTCATGTATGACTTGTTTTCTCTACTTGTTGGTTTGATGCTTTGTGTGTAAGGATCTCCCCTTGTGATTATTACTTGTAGACCTTCTGAGAAAACTAGTAGACCGGGACTGCTACTCTGTACAGGTCTGAAAATCAGATCTGTCATCTTGTTTTTTCTGGAAATTGGTGCTGGTCTTGTGCTCAGATTAAGTCCAAAAACTGCAGTGTGGGTGGACTAATCACTTGTTGTGTGTGGAGCTTTTTGTTCTGATATAAGGAGGGATCCTAAGTTGAAGTCTTTTGATAAAAAAACTGTGTTGACCATGTTTTCTGAGAATTCTGCTATTTCAGGGATTTCTGGAAATCAAAATGGGGTGAGGGAATGGATATGAGTTTCCCCATGGCTGTTATTCCCTTTGATAGTATGAATTACCTTGAATGGTCTAGGGGAATAAAACTCTACATCACTGCTAGGGGAAAAATAGGATACATTAATGGGAAAATGAAGGTGGGAAAATGAAGGAACCGAAGAGCGGAAGTGCTGAATATGATAGATGGAACCAAGAAAATAGTATGGTGATGCCATGGCTCTTGGTTTCCATGCTGCCACAGGTGAGAAAAACTTTTATGTGGGCTGAAACTACTTGTGAAATATGGGAACAAGCAAAGTCCACCTATTCAGAGCAGATACACTATGCCAAGATATACCAATTGCAAGCTGAATCGTCCACTTGCAAGCAGGGGGAAAGGAGTTTCTCGGTGTACTATTCAGATCTGACATCGATATGGAAAGAACTTGATCACTATCAGAATGTTAATTGGAAGTGTGATGAGGATGCAAAGGCATACAAATCACTTGTATCTCAGCAACGGGTATTTTCCTTCCTCTTGGGGCTGAATCCTTCATATGAGTCCATTAGGGTGCAGTTGGGAAGTAAAGACTTGCCATCAGTTTAGGAGGTTTATGCCTTGGTTCAATCATAAGAAAGTAGAAGAAATGTAATGAATTCTACAGAGGGGGAGCTAGTTGCTCTAGCTGTTTGGGGAAGTTCAGATACTAATGTCAGAGGTGGTTCTAAGAAGGGTGACTCTCAGAAGAGGACAGATGATAAGAGTAAGCTTTGGTGCACTCATTGCCAGAAGGCAAAACACACCAGAGATACCTGCTGGGATCACCATGGAAAACCTAAATGGGCATAGGATTTGGGTAAGAAGTCAACAATTGATCAGGGCAAGAAACCAAGTCAACAGAATCAGAAAATGTATAACTCAACTAATATGGCATCTCAAGAGACTGGTCCCATGGTAACTCAGGAAAGGCATCCTAGTTCTGACCCTAAGGAAGAGATCATCAACTCCTTCTGTGACCATTTGGAGTTATATGGTAGGACTCTTCGCCAGATGGATATTGGTCCTATTCCTACCTCTTTTGCATTTGCTTCAGGTAACACTGCCATTGCCTTCCATGTGTCATCTCATACCTCTGATTCCCCTTGGATATTTGACTCCGGAGCCTCAAACCACATGATCGGTGAGTCAAATTTGTTGCAGGCATACAATCTTCTCTTTGAGAGAGATAAGGTGAGACTAGCTGATGGTTCTTTCTCCACCATAGCCGGCCAATGAACCATATCTCTCCCACTCAGCCTTACCCTTTCTAATGTACTACATGTTCTTAAATTACCTATAAATCTACTTTCCATTAGTAGTATTACTCACTCCTTGAACTGTTCAGTTACTTTCTATCTGTCTTCATGTGTGTTTTAGGACTTGGCCTCGGGGAAGACAATTGGTATAGGAAGCATGGTGGATGGCCTCTACGTGTTGGAGAATGAAGCTGGTCTTGTGGCTACAGAGTCCTCGAGTTCGTCCAATGAGAGTCAAGCCTATTTATGGCATAGTCATCTTGGTCATCTTTCTTTTGAGTTGTTAAAAGTTATGTTTCCAAAGTTGTTTGAGTATTTGTCAGTGAGTTAGTTGCAGTGTCAGACATGTCAATTGAGTAAACATTGTAGAAGCATTTTTCCTTTGAGAAATAAAATATCTGAATTTCCATTTCATATTGTTTATTCTGATGTTTAGGGCCCTGTTACTCTACCACTGAGGCTGGATATAAGTACTTCATTACCTTGATCGATGATTACTCTAGATACACTTGGGTTTAACCTATGCGATCTAGAGAGGAAGTGCCTAAAATTGTGAAAGACTTTCAATGCATGGTGTTTACTCAGTTCCAAACTGAAATCCATACTTTCCAGTCGGACAATGCAAAGGAATACTTCCATAGTGATCTCATGGAATTCTTTGCTTCGAGTGGATCACTTCAACGAAGCTCTTGTGCTAGGACACCTCAACAAAACAGTGTTGTTGAAAGAAAAAACCGTCATCTTCTTGAAGTAGCTCGTGGCTTGTTAATCCATATGAATGTTCCAAAATGTTTTTGGATGGATGTTGTTCTGTGTGCTACGTACATCATCAACCGTATGCCCTCTCGGTTACTAGAGTATAAGGCCCGCATCAGCTTTTGTTTCCTACAGCTTCATTGTTCCCCATTCCAATGTGTGTTTTTGGGTGTTGTTTCTTTGTTCATAACTTGTCACCTACTCGGGGTAGACTTGATCCTCGTGCTATTCCTCGTGTCTTCCTTAGTTACCTTCTATCTCAAAAGGGGTATTGTTGCTATGATCCCGTCTTTCGTAAGTACTATGTCTCAATAGACGTGTCCTTTGAGAATCAACTTTTCTTCTCGGTTTCTCCTCAGGGGGAGAGTAAGGTTGAGGAGAAACAGACTCAGACTCAACTACCTCATCTACCTGACCCTCCTCCATTTTGTGTCTTTCTTCACTGCCACAAAAGCTAGTAGAGTTCAAGAGCCGTGGAACCTGATACTACGCAACCAACATCATCGGCTTCACCGGAGGTTGATCCTTCCCATCAGTTAGGTACACTTGCTTCTATTGATATGCCTTCTCCTCTCAATGTTGATTCCCCTATCATTAATGATTTTGATGTTCCTATTGCTCAGAGAAAGAAAGGTTGTTAGATCTTGTACTACTAACCATTCTATTTCTCACTTTGTGTCCTATGGTCATATTTCATCTTCATATCGTGCATTCATCTCTTCTGTTGACAGTATCCCTGTTCATAAGAATGTGGCAGAAGCTTTATCCAAACCTGAATGGACAAATGCAATGAATGAAGAGATTGATGCATTACACAAAAATGACACTTGGAAGTTGGTGGATCTTCCTGAAGGGAAGGAACTAGTGGGGTGCAAGTGGGTGTTCATAGTGAAACACAAGGCTGATGGAACTGTTGAAAGGTACAAGGCCAGACTGGTGGCAAAAGGTTTTACACAAGTATATGGAGTGGACTATGTAGAGACTTTTGCCCCCAGTAGCTAAGATGAATCACTGACGGAAAATCTTGATTGGGAAGTTCACCAATTGGACATAAAAAATGCTTTATTGAATGGTGACTTAGAAGAGGAAGTGTACATGACCCAACCTCCAGGTTTTTGTGCTAAAAGCAGTGAACAGAAAGTGTGCAAGTTAAAAAAATCTTTATGTGGGCTAAAACAATCTCCTCGGGCCTGGTTTAGTAAGTTCCACTTAGCAGTTCAACAGATGGGGTTCAAATAATGCCAGTCAGATCACACACTATTTGTGAAGAAGGGTGAAGGGAAAATTGCAGTTATATTTGTGTATGTGGATGACATAGTGATCACAGGAGATTGGGAGGCTGAAATACAGAGACTAAAAAAGTTCTTAACCACTAAATTTGAGGTGAAAGATCTAGGCCCCTTACGTTATTTCCTTGGAATTGAAGTTTCCCACTCTCACAAGGGCATCTTTATTTCCCAACGGAAATATATACTAGATTTACTAGAAGATATAGGCAAACTAGGGATGAGACCAATTGACTCACCAATCGAACCTAACCATCATCTGGGAGACAGTCAGGCAGAGTTCTTGAAAGATGTGAAGAAGTTTCAGAGACTTATAGGGAGACTCTTGTATTTGTCTATGACTAGGCCTGATATTGCTTATGCAGTGGGTGTCCTTTGTCAGATCATGCACAATCCTAGGACAACTCACCTTGAAGTTGCAGAAAGGATCCTCAAATACCTCAAGAAGTTTCTTAGAGCTGATTTGTTGTTCCAAAAACATGGACATTTAAAGGTGGAGGTATATACTGATGCTGATTGGGCAAGGGCAGTTGATGACCAAAAGTCTATTAGTGGATATTGTGCCTTTGTAGGGGGAAACCTAGTCACGTGGAGAAGTAAGAAGCAAAGTGTGGTGGCTAGGTCTAGTGTTGAAGTAGAATATAGAGCTATGTCTCATGGAGTTGTTGAAATCATGTGGATAAGAAATCTGTTAGGAGAACTGGGTTTTACAGTTAGCAACCCTATGTCACTCTATTATGACAATAAGGCTACTATCAACATTGCAGCTAATCCAGTCCTCCATGATAGGACGAAACACATTGAAGTGGACAAGCATTTTATTAGAGAGAAACCTGTAAATGGAGAAGTGTGCACCCCATATGTCAGTTCAGAAGAACAACTTGCAGACATCTTCACCAATGGTCTTCATTATGTGCGGCATAATGATTTGTGTGACAAGTTGGGCATGATTGACATCTATGCTCCAACTTGAGGGGGAGTGTTGAAATAATTGATTTTATGTTTGTTAGGATCTGTTTGGCTGATTAAAGCTTTTTTTATTTTAATCTATTATTGTACCATCACTTAGTAGGGGCACAAGGGTCATTTCCCTTCTTATTTTTTTCCCTATATATTATAATGAAGCTGGTGCCGCCAGCACTGTTCCATTGCCTCAATCCTTCTTTCTTCTTTCTTCTCTTCTCTTCTCTCCTCTTCTCTTTTGCTGTAATCTTCAATCAGATTTACTGTCAAGAGTTTCTATGTTTGTCTATTTGGTAGTGGTGTTAGTTTTTTTTGTGTGTTTTATGGTTGTTGTGTCTGTTGTAGTTGTATTGTTTTGAATTTGTCTTTCAAACTGAGTTTCCACCGTGCTATAAAAATTTTTAATAACTTGTGGCACTTCATCTCTACTCTTGAGAAGACACAACCCAGTAAATCTGGAAAAGTCATCAACAAATAATATAAAATATTTGTACATTCATCAAAAAAATAATATAACAATTAACATATCTGTAGTCTCCCATACTCGCAAGAGAATATGGACCCCACACATCAGTATGCACAATATGGAATGACAAAAAACTCGTATTGCTTGGGTAATAAGTTGTTCTACAATGCATTAAAAGTTGACATATTTCACATTGGAGATCAGACAGACACTGACTGGAACAACTTGGAAATAGCAATTTTAAAGAATTAAAAGACATGTGACCCAATGACAATGTCACAAAAAGATTTGACCCTTACACTCATTACAACTATTTTGCTGAGTAGAACAGGCAAAAAATTGAGCTATAGTAGGATCTAGAAGGTAGACTCCATTTGCTTCACTCCCATCTCCAATCTTCTTCCTAGCTTTTAGGTCCTAGAAGGCACAACAATCAGAGAAAAAAGTTAGACAACAATTTAAGGACTTTATAAGAGAGATAACGGATAACAAATTCGTAGAAAGTTGAGGAACATGAAGAACAAAACTAAATGAGAGATCATCACTCAGCTTAACATCCTTTACACCAGAGATAGGGGTATGGGACCCATCTGCTAGAGTGATTTTCTCCCTTTTAGAGGACAAATGATAAGAATGAAAACAAGTAGATATACATGTCATAAGGTTAGAGGTACCGTGATCAATAAGCAAAGAAGTGGGTGCAATGGCTGAGGGAAAGGAGGAATTACCTAACTTGGCAAAAGCTGTGGAAGGACTAATGGGATCAGAGGTACTGGTTTTATTGTTGCTTTCCAACCTAGTAAGAAGACAACTGAGCTTAACTATTTCAGCCCCGATAGCAGTTAAGGATTCCCCATGGCTAGGATCCACTGGTTGAGTTGTAGTGGAACTGTCTAAGCTAGTAGCAACATGAGCACTGCCTTTCTTGCCTTAAATTTTTTTGGTTTCAATTCTGGGTATAATTTCCAACACCTATCCTTTGTATGTTAAGGTCTCTTGCAATAATCACACACAACATCATCACCTTCAGTTATCTGAGCCCCCTTGGAACTACTACTAAACTTGGACTTACACTTCATCTTGAACTGAAGAGGAAGCAGTTAAAAAGTGACAACATTATTACTAAGAATATGTTGTGTAAAATCATATTCAGGATTCAACCTAGTAAAAAATTCAAAGACCCTGAGCTTCTCATTGTGTTTCATGTACTGTTCTCCACGAAAGGAATCTCTCCACTCAAGTTTCTCAAGATGATCAATTTCCTCCCATAGTGACTAGAGAGTGGAGAATATAATGCCATTGATTTCTCCCCCTCTCGACGAAGTTGATATGCTCTAGCAGAATTGTGAACATGGGAGTAAGTAGTAGACACTCTATCCCATATTCATTTGATGTTTAAAGGAACATGTAGTTCCTAGCAATGTGAGGCTGCATAGATCCAACCAACCAAGTCTTGATGGTAAGGTCCTCTTACTTAGGGGTGCAACTTGGGCGGGCCCAGCCCAAGCCCAAACCGGCCCAACCCGGAATTTTACACGGGCTGGGCTTGGATTTTCGGTCCTCGGACTGGTCTCTAGCCCAAGAAGTCAGGCTTTTCTATTTTTTGGGCCGGGCTCCCCTTGGGTAGTCCGAACCCGGCTCAAGCCCGGCCCAATTATATACATTTATACATGTGTATATATGTAAATGTTGCATACATATTTACATATATATATATATATATATATATACGTATATATTTGTATATATAACATTTGTATAAATATTTTGCATACATATTTACATACATACATAAATATATGTATATATATATGCATAAATACATTTATATATGTATAATTTTAGAGTGGGTTCATTGACCAACCCGAGCCCAGTCTAGGCCCGAGCCCAACCCGAATGCATCAAATTGCAGGGCGGGCTGGGCTTGGGTTGGGAAAATCGGGCTTGACCTCGGGCTTGGACCTTAAGCCCAAATTTTATGGCCGGGCCTGGGTTGACCATAAACTTGGACCAACCCGCCCGACTTGCACCCCTACTCTTGCTTCCATCTATGGAACTTGGAATCTTTGGGAGAAGGCTTCTTCTCATCTCCAGTTAGATTACCCGTGACCCATCTTCCCACGAATACCAATATATGTTTTTTGTGAATTGAGACCATTCTAAAAAATTGCTTCCATCAAGTTTCACTGAGGTAAGTTGAAGATTAGGGTTGTCATCGAGTTTGAACAAGTTTCTGGGCATTTCTTTAGAACTGTCACTACTTTTGTGCTCCTCTGTATTTACCATTGAGTCTTCCCAACAACATACGCACCACACAAACACCAACTGTGGCTTCCAACAACCACCACCAATCTGTAGTAGCAGATAAAAACACAAATAGAGGCTTGGACAACAGACGTGGAAGAAAATAAGTTACGGGAAGTTCAAAACATCACCAAATCAAGTGAGACCACCTTTGGTATGTTCAAAAATATCATACGGTTCAACTAACATAGGAGTCACCAGCTCAAAAAATCTTAACAGCACCAGGGCTCCTTCTTACCTTCATAAGGAGGAATGAGAGAGGAGAAGAAGAGAGAAGAGAAGAAGGTTCAAAGAGAAAGGTTTTTGAGCCAAGAAAAATTGTGGTATATCCCCCTTTCATTAGTATTTATATTGGACTACAAAAAATTACATTCAAGCCCCTTGATAACTAAAGACACATTACAATAATGCCTCTCAAACCACTAGGTTACACACACAACAATAATAGTCTATATATATGTTAGAGTGAGCCGAATAAGGGTAATTTAGTAATCTTATGTCAGTTAAGTACTTTGCTTATGTGGCTGTTTTATTAGAGTATTCTGCCCCACACTTAAGTGAGGGCAGTTTAGTCTTTGTAAGTGTAATTAGAACCTAATAAACACAAGGGGGTCGACTGAATGGAAGACTAATCAGTTCGACTAAACCCTCTTGTTCTCTCTTTCTCTTGTCTTCTTCCTCATCTTCTTCTTCCTTCTTCACTGGTTCGGACTACTGTAGCTGCTCCAAAACATGGTATCAGAGCAAGGTTTCTGACCTGCTTCCGCTTGCAAAGCATCTCAGCTGTGTTCGTGACACCCTCCTCTTCGTTTCTAGTTGGTTAATGGAGAGAGCTGGTTCGCCCTAGGTCTGAGACATCACAGTTCGTTGCTCTCTGCTGCGCACAGTTTTCTTCATCAAGGAAGGTGATTTCAGCAGTGAATGGTTGGCTGATACTCTCAAAGGAAGGTTGGTTATTTAGTCCTCTTGTGTTGCTGGTATTTCTGGGTAGGAACCCTTCAAGAATCAGTTAGTACTGATTAGAACCTAGAGAACTAGGTTCATTGTTGCCCTAAAAAGGGCTGTGTGTGCAGTAGCCGAATGGTGTAGGGCTGCTGTGAGTTGTTGAGTGGTGTTAGGGCTGCTGTAGGTGGCCGAGTGGTGTAAGGTGGAATGCAGTGACCTTGCCAAGCTCCTTGTGGTCGTGTAATGCCCTCTTAAGTGTGTTAAACAAATCTGAACTGGGTGTAGCAGTTTGACTGTGTTGTGGTGTTTGTGATGCGCAATTTTTTTTTATTGAGTGGTTGTAAGAGGGCCTACTGTTGTGTTGTGGTGCTTGTGATGCTTATGTGGGTCGTAGGTGTGTGAAGTCAGCAGTAGTGTAAAGAAGAACAAGTGTGTGCTCCCACTGTTGTGTTTAGGGGCTGCAATAGGTGCTGAAGTATCAAACTGTGAACAACATCAATCAGCTTGTAGCTGAGAAGTAAGGTTAGAGGCAACTGTGAAAGAGTACAATGGCAGCAATAGGAGATGGCTACAATGATCAGAAACCTAATGTGGTAATTTCCTCCGACTACCTAGGGGTACAAATGACATCAATTAAGCTGAATGGGGAGAACTATGTTCTATGGGCCAAATCAGTGGAAGTGTTTCTCAAGGCAAAGAAGAAAGTAAAGCATGTAAGAGATGAAAAGCCATCGGAGGACTCTCCAGGGTTTGATGATTGGGAGCAAGAAGATGCTCAAATCATGACTTGGCTGTGGAATAGTATGGAACCTAAAATTAGTGCCAACTTCATGTTTCTTGATACGGCTAAGGATATATGGGAGCATGCTAAGAAGCTATATTCTGGACAAGATAACACAACAAGAGTGTATCAGCTTTATCAGGAGTATTTTGATTTACAACAAGGAACCAAAACACTAGAAGAGTACTATGCCAACATGAAGAATATAAGGAATGAACTCAATGTCTATCACCCCCTTACTCCATATATTAAAGTTCAGCAACAGCAAAGGGAGCAACTAGATGTTACAAGATTTTTGGTGGGGCTGAAGTCGGAATATGAACCAGTTAGAGCCCAAATATTGGGGGGCTCTACTCTTCCTACTCTTGAGGAAGTATTCTCAAGGCTTCGTAGAATCTCTTTGGGACAGACAAAGAACTCCACACAGTCTGATAGATCAGCACTTGTGACAGCTCGAGGGGTTGGATATAGTACAAGAGGGGGAGGTCTTGCTCCCCGAGGAGGCCGTGGCAGTTCCATGATTAGTCGGGGTGGTCGTGACTTTTTTTTTTTTTTCCACTGTGTCCCTCTCTACCACTCATTGTGGTAGAGAGGGACACAGTGAATTTCTGTTATGATCTACATGGCCCTCCCTCTAAATGGGCTAATCATGCTGTAGCGGGTGAGGTTGATATCAGTGACAGTAAACCGGCAGACCGAACTCATCCCACATCTACATCTACCTCTGGGAGGGAAATGGTGAGCGTACCACGTGATGAGTATGAACGGTTCCTTCGAACTACTTCACAGCATACCACTGCCACACTTGCCCAATCAGGTATTGCTTGCATGTCATCTAAAACCTCTCCCTGGATTATTGACTCTGGAGCCTCAGATCATATGACCGGGACTCCAGGTGTGTTCTCTTCTCTCTCTGAAACCTCCACATCACAAACTGTTACACTTGCCAATGGGTCCTCATCTCCCATATGTGGTGTTGGTAATATTGACATGGCTCCTGTGCCCTTATCATCTGTTTTATATGTCCCTAAGTTTCCATTCAATCTTATGTCTGTTAGTAAAATAACCAAAGCTCTTAACTGTTCTGTTACCTTCTTTCCTTCCACCTGTGTTTTTCAGGATCTCAAGACGGGGAAGAAGATTGGTGGGGGGCATGAAGCTGGTGGACTGTACTATCTTGACGGTGGTGGATCTTCAATTGCTCTTCAGACTTCGCTTACTCCTCTACAGTGGCATTGCCGACTGGGACATCCATCTCTCAAGGCTCTCAAGATTTTGGTCCCGTCATTGAGTCATTTGTCAGTTTTGTAATGTGAGTCATGTCAGTTTGGGAAACATCGTCGTGTGTCCTTCAGTCCAAGAGTTGAGAGTCGTATGTTGAGTCCTTTTTCTTTGGTTCATTCAGATGTTTGGGGTCCAATCAAAATAGAGTCTTATAATGGGTACAAGTATTTTGTCTCCTTTATTGATGATTGTTCAAGAATGACATGGATTTACTTAATGAAAGAAAGAAGTGAATTGTTTTCTATTTTTCAAAAATTCCATGCTGAAATACACACACAATTTGGTGTTCCAATCAAAATTCTCCGTTCAGATAATGGTCGTGAATACTTTCTTACTTCATTTCAACAGTATTTAGAACAACATGGCATTATTCATCAGACATCATGTGCATACACCCCTCAACAAAATGGGGTAGCTGAACGGAAGAACCGTCAGCTTCTTGAAACTGCTCGGTCTATTCTTCACCACATGAATGTTCCTAAACGTTTTTGGAGTGATGCTGTACTCACTGCATGTTTTCTCATTAATCGGATGCCCTCCTTCATTCTTCATGGTCGGTCCCCCTTCTCTATCTTGTTTCCCACTTTATCTCCATTCCCATTAATTCCTCGTGTCTTTGGTTGTGTGTGCTTTGTCCACAATCTGAGCCCTGGAATAGACAAGCTAGATGCACGCTCAATTAAATGTGTCTTCCTTGGCTACTCACGGACTCAGAAAGGGTACAAGTGTTATAATCCCATTACCCGGAAGTGCTATGTCTGTCCTGATGTCACATTTTTTGAGTCAGTCCCCTTCTTCTCAAGTCCTGAAGCACCCTCGTCTCCACCCGCACTTCCTCTTCCTCTCCCTGTCAGTGATCCAGTTCCAGATGTTGTTGTTGGAGTAGACTCATCACCTCATCCCATGCAGATCACCACCGAACGTCCACCAATCCGGCAAGTGTATACACGTCGAACGGCACCGGCCCCTCCTTCAGCTTCTACCTCATCTGCGGATCCTCTCATGGCTCCTATTGTTGAACCCTCAAACCTTGATCTACCCATTGCCTTACGGAAAGGTAAACGCAGTTCTACCCTCCATCCCATTTCCAATTTCGTTTCATTATTTCGTCTTTCTACATCACATCGCCAGTTTGTTTCCTTTTTATCCTCTATTTCCATACCTAACAATGTCCAAGAAGCTCTCAGTTCACCTGATTGGCGGCAGGCAATGGAGGAGGAACTTTCTGCTCTTCAACATACTCAAACGTGGGAACTTACTACTCTCCCACCTGGTAAGCATGCTGTGGGATGTAAATGGGTGTATACTGTGAAATACTTGCCAGATGGTAGTGTAGAGCGTCTGAAGGCCATACTTGTTGCTAAAGGTTACTCCCAGTTGTATGGAGTAGACTACATGGAGACATTCTCTCCGGTGGCTAAGATTGGTTCTGTTCGTGTACTAATTTCCCTGGCAGTTATGTATGATTGGCCTCTGTTTCAGCTTGATATCAAGAATGCCTTTCTCCATGGTGATCTTGTGGAGGAGGTATATATGGAGCAACCACCTGGGTTTGTTGCTCAGGGGGAGGATGGTAAGGTATGCAGATTGAAAAAGGCAATTTATGGGTTGAAACAATCGCCGCGTGCTTGGTTTGGGAAGTTCAGTGAAGTGGTGAAGAGTTTTGGAATGAAGCAGTGCCAGGTAGATCACTCAGTGTTCAGCTATGACTCAGAAGCTGGGAAGATTCTATTAGTGGTCTATGTGGATGATATTGTCATTATTGGTAGTGATAAATTGGGGATTGGCAAATTAAAGGTATTTTTGCAAAACCATTTCCAAACAAAAGATCTTGGAACATTGAAATATTTCTTGGGAATAGAGGTTGCCAGGTCAAAACAAGGTGTAAATCTGTGCCAAAGAAAATATGTTCTTGATCTATTGGAAGAAACAGGACTGTTAGGTGCAAAACCGGCTGAGACCCCTATGGAACCAAATGTTAAGTTGAGCAGTGATACAGGAGAAATATTTGAAGATCCTGGAAGGTATAGACGACTAGTGGGGAAGCTGAACTATCTAATATCACGAGACCCGACATATCCTTTGCAGTCAGTGTGGTGAGCCAATTCATGCAGGATCCTCGTATACCTCACTGGGATGCAATTCTTAGAATTGTGAGGTATCTGAAAGGAGCTCCAGGCCGTGGACTATTGTATAAACCAGGAGGAAAACTTGAAGTAGTGGGGTATACAGATGCAGACTGGGCAGGCTCAGTGAATGATAGAAGATCTACTACGGGCTATTGCACATTTCTTGGAGGAAATCTTGTGACGTGGAAGAGTAAAAAGCAGACGGTTGTGGCCAGAAGTAGTGCTGAAGCTGAGTATAGGGCCATGGCACATACTACCTGTGAGTTAGTGTGGTTGAGGAATCTTCTACAAGAAATTGGGTTTCACATAGATAAACCTATGAGACTGTATTGTGACAACCAAGCTGCACTCCATATCTCATCCAATCCTGTATTTCATGAGAGAACAAAGCACGTAGAGGTTAATTGCCACTTTGTGAGGGAGAAGGTCCTTGCTGGAGAGATAAACACAGAACATGTGGGCTCGAATGATCAATGGGCAGATTTGTTTACAAAAGCTCTAAACTCAGGGAAAGTGAATCATCTATGTAACAAGCTGGGATTATATGACATATATTCTCCAGCTTGAGGGGGAGTGTTAGAGTGAGCCGAATAAGGGTAATTTAGTAATCTTATGTCAGTTAAGTACTTTGCTTATGTGGCTGTTTTATTAGAGTATTCTGCCCCACACTTAAGTGAGGGCAGTTTAGTCTTTGTAAGTGTAATTAGAACCTAATAAACACAAGGGGGTCGACTGAATGGAAGACTAATCAGTTCGACTAAACCCTCCTGTTCTCTCTTTCTCTTGTCTTCTTCCTCATCTTCTTCTTCCTTCTTCATTGGTTCGGACTACTGTAGCTGCTCCAAAACAATATATATCGAATTTGATGGGGGTCATCCCAATTTGATCTTATCCAATCCGAAAATCCAAAAGGGGGTATTTGAATCTGGCAAATTAGGATCGAATTCAAATTGATCCAATCCATTTTCACTCCAATATGTGCAGGGATAAGGCTAGGTACATCTATACCTTCCTAGATCCCAAATTGGTGGGAGTCTCTTGCAATGGGCTGCCCTTTATATATTTACACTATAAATAAAATTAAGACTACAAATACATTGAGCCTTAAGAACTCTCCATCAATTTCCTTTTCTTTTATTTTGGCCTAATTCATATTTTGGGAAGTCATTGACTTGAGTAAATGAACTTTATAGTGTTATTTTGTTTCTCAGGTAAAGTTAAACATTGATTGTTCTATTCACAAAAGTTTCATTATTAAAGGGGCAATGTTGTCTCATCATGTGCAATTTTCCCCGTGGACGAGAAGTTATTACCCAAGTGGGCGGAGGGTAATACTTCCCCAGCAACTAAACCGCTCTACAATAGTTCTTTTTCTTGGGACTCACTAATACCGACCGTTACACGAACATGGGTGAATTGACCATTCCTTGCACTGATCAACTCATCCACCCCGTCTACCAAAAATGAATGAGGCGTTCAAAGGACCTAAACAAACAAGCGCAAAAGGCAAACACAAACACAAAATAATTAGAAACCGAGACCCAATAAAATACTTGATGACACTTCCCTTTCCTTTTGCCTCAAATGCTTCCTTTCTTCTTATATCCAAATGAAATGAAATGAGACTCGTCAATTTTCTATCTTTCATGTTTCCTCCCTCAAAATCCTTGTTTTCTCTTTCAAAATCTCCACTTTCTAATTGACAGGAGGGAACTTCCATGCAACACATTCTTCGACCGTTTAAAATAAGAAAAGATAGCAACTTTTCCTTTGCTACTTATCCCTCATTAAGAGTTGTTAGATCTTTCCAATATTTGGGTTTCAGGGTCTTGGAGGGAAGTTTTGGGATTGTTGATTTCTAGGGAGGCTTGTATTTGGTGGTGTTGTTCCGTTTGAAGTAAACCAGGTGAGATTCGTGGATATCCATGAAGGGATTCAACAGACGTAAAGCTCGGAATTGCCGCATGGTTCAAGGCTGGTCTCTGCTAGCAGAATCACATTAAACGCATCTCAGATAATCGAAAATGTAGTTTTACTTTGCAAGAAAAAATTTTGAAACAAACAACAAATGTTTACTTTACTAACAATGGCCTATCCGGACTCCGGCTCTCCAGCATTTTAGAACGGAACTGCCGCATGGTTCAAGGTTGTCACTAGAATGGACAAGAGAAGAGACAAATCCGTCGGCAATCCAACCGGATCGAACCCAATAAGGACCAAAATGCAAGTAGTAACACTGTTTTCAACGCTGAGTCATGAGTGGGTGCATGTCTCGTGTCTGTCCTAGAATAGGTCAAAGGCTCAGAGTTTTGGATCAGAAAATTTGACTCCACCCCTCACCGTTTCACAAGTCACAACTTCAAATTTGGTGTTTTTCGGCTTTTTATTTGATGTTGATTCTTCATTCTCGACAGTCTAGGTTTTTCCACCAATTATTACTCCCTCGACTCTCTCTCTCTTACAGACACAATTAATAGGGAGTGAGATAACCATAGCTAAAAGCTCCAGCTAGTTAGATAAAAGATCATATAGAAGGTGTTTCCGTTTCAGATTTTGTTTCTACCCTGATTCCAAAATTAGCAGAATAAGATTGTTCAACTCTTTTGATGCAAGCTGGCGTTCACAGGCTTACGATTTACGGCCGGGTCCACGACCGATGACCAAAAAAATGTGTAGTATTTGGTTTCTATTGACTCGTGAACAAGCGTAGGATTTCAGAATTCAGAGAGCCTCTATCATAGTGTGGTCCAGGCAAATTCCAAATTACACTGTTTTGACTTTTCGAGTGTTGAGTTCAATTAAGATGTTGAGATGGCTGTCAATGGGTCGGTACAGAGTGTCCCAGTCCCGTTCCAATTACTGATTCGGACAACATTCGAGGGACCCAGAATCGAACAAATTAGTAACCAGAGACAATTACCCGATTATACTTGGGCACTTATAATTATTAATAATAATAACAATTTAGAACTTTGTTTTGATAATATAATTGTGTATGTTTTATGAGATTTACTCTTTTAGATATAAATATAACAAAATTACGAAAAAAAAGAAATTTCCATATTATCAACTATATAATTGGTTCGGGTCTAAATTGGTTTGGAAAAATCGGTTCAATTGCTTCAGTTGTATTAAGTAGACCTAGCCCATTGATAGCCCTGTTGAGCCTTGTATGCTGATATGAACTCTCTATTTGGTATCACTCCAAAGAATTATTTCTGGTGATTCTTGCCATTCTTCAAATAAGAGTGCCATTTTGTAACAGCCTTTTTCAAAATCAGGATTCTATTCTAAATTAAAAAAAAAAAAGAAAGAGTAAGGCTCGATGTCCATTTCTCAAAAGTGGAAAAAAAATCATTTACTTGTTAAAATAATAAACACATGCGGTCAAGCCACACATGAAAGTGAGGGCACTAAAGTAAATTTTCACAACAAACATAACACGGCTCAGGAAAAAAAAAAGGGTTCCATCCATGTTCGCACACTTGTGTTTACACCAGATTTGGATTCCATTTGGAGTGGAGTCCTGATATGCTAGATGGATCTACCATATGTTCAGTGTGTCGGGTCTACCTCATGGGTTTGTGATTTATGTCCCAATTCATAATTTCTTAGGCTGCGTTTGGAAATTATGCAAATGGAATGTAAACCCCGGTTCAGGGTAAATTTGCATTTTGGTTCACTTTTGTTTGTATTTGGCAACATTACATTTATGCTTAAACAAATGACAGACCAGTGCATATTTATATTGATAATAAGATGTAAAAGTACATCAATAAAAAAGAAGTAAATTTGCATTCAAGTGGGTTTTTGATAAAAAAAAAGCATATGCTTTATTGGAATTTATGTTTGCATCCACTACAACTAAAAGTCTATTTAGTAAGAAGGTAAATTTGATAATGCAAAAGTAACCCAATTTTACAATTTATATGAACAGTTTTACACTACATATTTTCATTGACACTCATTTGCATCGTTTCCATACACAGCCTTAGGGACCAATTCTTGTTTTGAACCCAAGACTCAAAGAAATTATATGGTTAATAAATGTGTCTTAGTTTTTCTTGTAATTTTGTTAGATTTTATGTTTAATTGGATAAATTTCGTAGACAATGGATATGATAATTTTGGTTAAAACACTTGCTTATCAACATAAAAAAGGTATACTATTTAGTGCCATTTGGGAGGTTTTCATGCAGTGGCTTTTGGAGTTGCAATTTGCAAATTAAGACCCACAGAGAAAGCCATGAAACTATGTTTGGCTTTTGGAGTTGCGAATTAGTTTTAGTAGCTTCTTCAAAATGGCTCAGCCAACAGTGCAGCTCAATCAATGCTGAATCCCTCCCAAACACAATTGAATTGGGTATTCCGTATTCCATTCTATGATCTGTTGGCAGATGGTCCAAGAGAGAAGCAATAGAGGCGCAACAATGAAAGAGGTATTTTTGGGTCAGTTAGGGTTTAGAGAAAATGGGTGAGGAAAAGAAACAAAGAAAATTTATATGGGTATTTTAGCGAGGAGAAAAAGCTTAAGGGGTTTTTGGTCTTTGTTGCAAATGAACGGAGAAACCCGAGCACATTGTCCCCATATTATGTTTGATTTGAAGGAAAAAAGGTAAGGAAAGGAAGGAAAATGTAAAAAAACCTGTACAACTTTTATAAAGATTACATTTTTCTTCCTTTCCCTACTTTTTACCTTCAAACCAAATACAGTATTAATTTCTCACGATTTAATCCCACCTTTACCTTTGATATCTGATGGATGGACTTTCAGCTGATTGGACCACCAAGTCTACGGCCCACTACTCTTGTCCCACTCCCACCAAGCCTAACCTGGTTGAGTACTTCGTGTTCATCTTATGGTTATGGTAGTTCAAGGCACCTTGTGACTCGAAATTAATTGGGCAACTACCAAAAGTTGGTGGCCCAACCGGTAGGAGGAGGTTGGTTGTCATTGAATGCCCTACATTTACTATTTCCATGCTCACAGCGTTACCTGATCCAACTTTAATTACTTACTACTACTAACCAGAACCAGTATTGTCTGACTAGAACCGGACCGGATGGTTGAATTGGTAATATGATATAATGACTCAGTGGCCCATCTGGGTCCTGGTTAATTGACCGGCCGTTTCTACGGTCATCAGAATGACCCATCTGGGAATGAAAGTATGAAACCGTGGCTAAGGCAAAGTGAACATTAGCCTGTGTTTGGTTGCAATGCAAATAAATTTGTCTAATGCAAAATCATGGCAATGCAAATGATTTAGGCTGCATTTGGAAGGGATATAAATCAAGAACCGATGTAAAATTTATATTGGTTTGGTTTTTTAGGCGTTTTGAAAAGAGTGTGTAATTATAATTGATGTAAAACTCCATTTCGGTTCAGCTTTGTGTGCGTTTGGATGGAGTGGAGTTTTACATCGTGTAAATCGATGGAAAATCTCATCAAGCATACATTTTTACATCGATAAACGGTGTAGATACATTGATTTTATCGATATAAGACTTTACACTTTTAATCATGATTTTCAAAATATAACGGTCATCTATTATACAGTTCAGTGTAAAACGTCATCAATGTACTTTTACATTGATGATGTTTTACACCAGATTCGAACGAATCCTTAAATGTAAATTCTGATTTATTTTTATTTCTAATTTTTGCTTATTTTAAAGAAGAATTTACATTTTTCCATTTGCACTCCCAAGCATTTATACTAGTGCAAATAAAACTACACTGCAACCAACACACAGCCTTAATTTCATTTCTGTCCGGTCCAAATCTGACAACATTAGTACTGATTAGTATTTACATACAGCTAGGCCTGGAGTTGGTTAATTTGCTTTCTAGTAAGGTCATTTATTGAGTTATACTATTTATGCCACTATGTGAAATCAGTTTAGAGCCCAAAAAAGAATCCCCAATTTCATTGTTACACTGTTTGTTAGATCCATCAACCAACACACTGCTTTCTAGTAAGGTCATTTAAGAAGCTCCTTAATTATTTGATTCAACTAGGCTTATTGATTTGTCTTTTAGAGAATAAGTTTTTTAAGGAGGTTGTGAGCTATATTTAGGGCCATTTAATTGCATTGTTATTTATTTAAAAAAATATTTATATAATATAATCTTCAAAAACGAGAAAAAGTTGTTGAAAAGTGTTTTTAATGTTTTTTGACATCTAAATTCCATTAGGTATGATTAGATGCTACATAAGGTGAATAGTGAAAAAATGCAATAATATTGAAAACAAGTTTCTTTGATATATAATTTATCCAAACAATATTTTGAATTCTATTGGAGGAAATCCATATATTGTGCTGAACTGGTCTGGTGCTGTTTTTGAAATAAGTGACAATACAAGAATCAAACACCATCTTAATTATTGAAGCTGAAATTGGATACATTACTACTATACGTGAAAATTTTATTATTTAATTATTTTAACAATCAAAGACAAAGTAGTAATTATTTCATCTCACTTATCAAATGGCCCCATATCATTTATATGCCCGTTCTTGGGTTATCGTCTTAAGTTCCATGTCAGGAGAAAAAAAAAAAAAAAAAAAAACTTACCTTTCCGCAGTTGAATGGAAGTATTTGAACCCTGCATCCTAAGTTTTAGTAAACTGCATACTGCGACTTTTGCATTCCATCCCATCAATTAAACGCCTGAAAATTGGAATTTAATAGGAATATTTCTATTTTCCCATTAATTCTTTACCAATAAAATCTTAGTGCTTTGTGTCTCAAATAAAAAGATAAAAAGAAAAAAAAATAGTTTCTTTTGCCACATGGCCTATTATTACTATCAAGCAAAAAATACACGTGAGAAAGCAATGGCATTATAAGCCAAATGGAAGAATTTTTACTAATGTGGCAATTGTTTTTGTTTTTAAAAATCAAAACTAAGCCATGTTGTTGAACACCCCTTAAGAGAAATTCAGATATGCTCCTCACAGAATGCACCTCACACCAACCTCAGAGTCGCATCTCATTGTGTATTGAAAATATCTCATCATAAATATTAAATAGAAGTACAGGATGTGTTGCCAAAACACCCTGTGAGGTCGGTATGAGGCATGCTCTGTGAGGAACAGCAGATTAGACTCCCTTAAGAGATAAAGAATTGTGACTTATGAACAAAACTTTCAAGCTTTGGTTTGTCCGGATAGAGCTGTTAATGAGTTGGATCTGGTTTGGGTCAGATCATTTAATGAAGACAGAAACCACATAACCAAAACTGATATATAATCGATTTGATTGGTTGGGTTGTATTGGATTAATTGACCTGATCTATCCAATGCCAATTCTACATCCAATGGCAACCGACGACTAAAATGGAGAGTTGGAAGCTAAGCTGACATAGGTGGCATATGATAATATCTAAACAGTTAAAAAGATATTAAAAGTGTATAAAATATGAAAAGGGGCATCGATGCTTTTCTACTTTCTAGACGCTTTGAATAGATAATATTGTATGTGTTGGATCAACCCTTCAAAATCTAAAATTCATTAATTTTACTATTTTACCCCTAAAACTGATTATTTGATGATTTTTAGTTCAATTTGCATTATTTCATAAAAAGAATTTATTAAATTCAAAATAATATTGAAAAATATGAGTAAATTATAAAAATAAAGATAATTTATTAAAATAAGAATAAAATTAAAAAATACATATAAATTTATAAATTAAAATTAAATTATTAAGAGATAAAATAATAATGACAATAGTAATAAAGTCAATGAAGCAATAAAAAAAAATTTAATAATTATCAAATTATTATATTAAAACTATTAAAATATTTAATAATTAATAAAAATTAAAATAATTAATGGTTAATAAAAATAAAAAATTACTAAAATAAGAATAAAACTATTAAAAAATATTTAATAATTAGAAAATTAGTATCTTTAAAAACTATTAAATATCAAAGTGGAGAAGAGATGGGAGAGAGAGAGAGAGAGAGAGGAAGGAAGGGAAGGAGAGAATGACTGGTTCGGGGGAGAGAAATTACAGAGAGGGAGCAATGACCAAGGAGAGTGGAAGAATGAAAGGAAGAGAGGAGAATGTGAGATAGTGATGATGGAAATTGAGAGAAGTCGGAGGGAAGAGGATTACAATCGCCGCCACTGGTTGATTCAAAACCGCTGCTACAGAGTGGTGGTTGAAGATGTTGCTGAGAGAAAGAGAGAAGAGGAAATGGAGAGAGGGAGGGAGAGAGAGAGAGAGAGAGAATTAAAATAGGGGTATGATATGTCATTATTAAAAAGTATTGAGGATGTTTTAGACTTTCAATCAGATCTGAAATGGATTTGACCATGTTCAGTGCCAGGCTTAGGTCTTATGGTTTTAGATTTAAAAATACATTTCAGATCAAACATAGATGGCGTTTAAAAAATAATATTTTCAAACTTTATAGGTCTTCAAAGTGTTATATATCCAATGCCAATTCTACATCCAATTGCAACCAACGCCCAACTTGCTGACTAAAATGGAAAGGTTGGAAGCTAAGCGGACATAGTAATAAAATAGAGACCCCACCATAAAAGAGAATAGGGATTTGCTTCTCACGGAATATATCTCACAGCCATAAAAGAAGCGTTACGTGGTTGGTGTGAGAAGCGCTCAGTGAGGAGCAGAACCGGGACCCAGCCATAAAAGAAGCCATCCATTTGCAAAAGTGCATCAACATTGAAAGTGGAAAAGGAAGACGTAAAGGCATAAAAAGGGATGCTTCACCCTCTTCAACTTTCTTTGTTTTTAGGTGAAGCCAGCAGATCACAACATTTTCTTGTCTCAACTGAAAAAAGCATACGAATTTTCTTTTCTATTACATGTAGACCCGGCACATAAGCTTTACTGCTAATGAATTTCCATTGCGGTTTTGAACCATAAGAAACCCTAACATTTCTTCGGGGGCTTCATGATGATTGCATCTGATTCATAAAATTAAATTAAAACCAAAAAAATCCATAATCTATGCCATAGTCCTTTTCAGTTTTTGCGAATACAATTCGTAGATAGGGTACGTGTGGAAGTTTCTAAACAGCCTAGGTTGTTTTACTCAAACCAACGTTTTTAAAAACTGATCATGCTTTGGTTACTGGTTTTTGGGTTAGTGGATGGATCAATGGATGGTTCATTCTAATTTAGAATATAAATAATTAAAGTAAAAATGGCCAAAAATCATTATTTAAGTTGAACAGGTTGATGATTCCACCACCCAGGTCAATGAATCATTGGCCAAAGAATTGGTTTAAGGTGAAATAGAACCAATTTAAACCAATTGATTCAATGTGAAACAGAACCAATATATGATAATAGGACTATATAATTAATTAGAACACCTAGACTTGCCACTTGTCCAATATTTTGTGAAATAGGATTCCTTGTTGTGGCTGAGGGTCCCAATTGACTGATTAAAATTGCGGTTATATTAAAAAAGCTAGATTAATAATATATATTGATCATTTGAGGTGGCATTATCTGTAAAGACGCTTGATCAAAATCTGGGATAGGTGGCAAGTTGTAGGACACCAAACCCTTGTACAAATTGTCCCCAGACTACACATAGGATGTAATCTAGATCTCATACACTTTTTTTTTTTTTTTTTTCTAGTACAAAGCAATCAGTCCGTCCTAAACACCTGTCAAAAGACTGATTGCTTAGTAAAGCAAATGAAGGGGAGATGTGCACTAATTGTAGACTATGTGTTGGCTGACCACACTTTTGTCCAGTCAAATTATACTTTCCATATCCAATGAACCAGCAACTTCACTTTTATTCTTCTTCCTCTTTACGACCACTTTTTCTCCTCCATATATAAAATATTAAAATGTCTTGCACATGCACATGACATGAAGGGCTTATGTAGATTAAATGTATTAGATATGGATTAAAATAAAATAAAAAATCATATGATCATATATATCTTCATGTTTGTTTGGGAGAATGCTGATGGCGCAATAGTTGAGATGGTTATTCATCATCCCTCTGAATACAGAGATGGCTGCTTTAGTGATAAGGTTAGTGGTATATATTTTGGACCCCAAAACAGTCTGATTGAAGTGTCTGTCGAATGGTCTAAGAATTGATGGCTAAAACGATTCCATTTTTAAATATATATGAAAGTACGTGACTGACTGTATGGATTGTTTAAGCTCATCTTCCAATTAGGGGTTCTTCAGAATCACAGATCTTATGCACTGTTTTAGGTCTATATCTATTATGAATTTTGGTCTAAGGACTAGATTTAGCATGATGTGTCGAGTCGAGTCAAAATTGCTGAGGGCATTATACTCAAAGCAGTATTGCCAGAGTTAGACCAGACCCGATGGTTAAAACCAAGGTACAATAAGGTGAGCAAATAGAAGCTGTGTACAATCATATTGCAAATCTATTGAATGGATTATTATCATAACATTTAAATAGGATCTAAACTTTGGTTTGTGGAGTTTTGTTTCCTCTATTCTATCCATCATGAGAATACAACAATCCAATCAAATGGTTTCTGCAATGACGTAGATCAGGGATATCATCAGGTTGGATTGGGTGTGGGCTATCTGTTACAAAGTTCGTCAGCAAGTTCATTTGTTAGGAAAAGGGTGTACCTTATTTGAAATTTACCTTACTTTTCCCGCAAATGAATAAGCCATAATAAACATACTTTCGTTTGTTTTAATTGTTGTGTCTTAAATCCTTTTGTAACATAATTCACTGTTAAGCTTGAACTCAACTCGGAATTCAATTTAAAATTTTAAACAGAACCGAATCAAACTTTTTACGAACCAAACACAAATAATTCATGAAAAACTTGATTAGCATCTACCCCATACTCTCACAGTCTCTCATCTACAATTTTATTCAATGTTATCAAATTTATTGTTATTATTATTCTTCATATCTATGCAAGGCTCCGTGGGGAAAAAGCTGAATTCACGAGATATGTTATTTTGCGTTTCAACCCCCCCCCCCCCAAAAAAAAGAATATATTATTGCATAATGTATGTATTAACGTCACAACTTATGGACAAAGAAGTCAATAATTTCACCGATAACTGAACTGATGGTGGCTGAGTTGATGTTTGGACAAACAAGTCATTGGGAGATGGGAGCTATCTGACTCTCTCCGTTGTCTACCAAAATTGAAAAGAAATAAAAAAAAAAAAGTCGATACTTTACATTAGCTACAAAGTACAATCCCAACACGTACAAAATGACTGATGATGTAACTCGTTTTTGACACTAACGACTTAATTAACGAGCTCATGTAAATTGTAAATCCTTTTATTTTATTTTATGATTTTGGTAGACAGTAAGTCAGACACCGGTGGTGGTGGTGGTAGTCTGGTAGAACCATAGAACAATATTCATCATTCAATCACAAGCTTACAGTGCGTTGGACACCGTGGATTTGGTACTCAGTGCGGGGCCCAATATTTTAAATCCACTGCCCATAAAACCGGGTCCCAGAGGCAGAAGCACTGCAGCCATCACTCATCAGTCAGCACCAGGTGGTTTACTGGTTTATTAGCAGCAAACCCTCACCCTTGGATTGGATGGAGGCTGGAATCGCTCAAATAAGACCGGGCCCCACCTGCGAGCGGTAATGCTTATATGATTAAAGCTGGATATTTTAGATGCGTTCCACGTGTCAAAGAAATGTGAACCCACTGTTTAGCCTGCAGCCTCACATCACTTACGTTAAAGAAACTTTACATTAATAACAATAACAATAATACATTTTGCTTTTTCCAATAACGTGTTCAGTTCCCAATTTATCTATATATATATATATTTGTAAAAAATCAATCTCGGGAATATCCAGAGTCACGAGAGGAGAGGGTGGACTCACATCACATGATCTTTTTTAGCCCTCCTGCTCCAGCCTGCACGGCTCCGATACCAAAATCCTCTACAAAGATGCCCAACCAACAAAGTCAAAATGTGGGAGAGAACTAATTTACTAAATTGTCCATTCCACTTTTCGTCGACTATAGCACGGTTTACTGGGTTTTACGTCATTGTAACATAAAAAGGAAAGGAACTGCCTTTACTCACACGATCCCTCCCATTGGTCAAAGCCAGAAGAAGGTTTTTGGCTAACGTGCGCATATAAATATGGATACTGCGGGAAAGCAGTCGCCTTTCGAAGATCGGACTTCTCAGCAGAAGCAAACAAAAATATTTCCCATTCAGTCCCCCAAGGCCCCAACTCTGTTTGATATCTGCTAACAACAAACAACAAACAGCAGCAAATCGGAGGAGAAGAAGAAATAAGACGAACAGAGAGAAGGTTAGCAGATAACAGATAGAGAGGAACTGAGAAGTCGTTCCCTTCACTTTACAACTTCTTCTTCTTCTTCTTCTTCTACTTCGAGTCAGTTATGGTGGTTCTATTTCTATGTTGATTGGGTATCCCATTTCGGCTTCGTCATGCCTTCACGCCTGCTTTCACCGCCGCCGTTGATCTTACCGGCCGAAATATCACCACCTAAACCTCCACCCCTCTCTGAATCAACTCACAACAGACCAATCAACTCTCGTCTCGTCACGCCAATCGCTGCTGGGGCCGCTGCTTTCTCAATACTCTTATGTCTTGTTTGTCTTTACCGGAAATTCTCCCGGAGAAGGACGGCTCCCTCAGATCTGAAGCCCCCCTACCGCTTCTCCTATTCTACCCTCCGCCACGCCACGTCGTCTTTCTCGCCAGATTACCGGCTTGGGCAAGGTGGTTTCGGTTCCGTGTACCGGGGCACCCTCCCCTCCGGCCAAGAAATCGCCGTCAAGCTCATGGATTCCGGCTCCCTACAAGGCGAACGTGAGTTCCAGAACGAGCTCTCCCTGGCCGGGAAGATCGACTGCGATCGAGTGGTGACGCTTCTCGGTTTCTCCTGCGACCGGAGACGGCGGCGGATGCTACTCGTGTACGAGTTGATGCACAATCGGAGCTTGCAAGATGCGTTGCTCGATCGAAAGTGTCCAGAGCTGATGAGCTGGAATAAACGATTCCTCATTGCGATGGACATTGCCAAAGGACTTGAGTTCCTTCACACTGTATGCGATCCGCCTGTTATTCACGGCGATATCAAGCCTAGTAACATTCTGTTAGATTGCTTTTTCTCAGCGAAGATTGCGGACTTCGGTCTCGCCCGGTTGAAGACTGAGGAAGTTTCTGAAGTATTGTTGGATGTCGCCGACGGCGACGTGGCGAAGATTAATAATACATCCAAGGGTAAAAAGAAAGAGGGATCGGAGATTAATGGTGGAGCCGAGGATAATGGATCTATACTTGAAGAGACCGAGAGCGTGGCGACAGGGTACGAAGAGGTGAATATTGGTGCGGATCAGTCACCGGAGAGTTTTTTGAGGGTTCCGGATGTGGAGGCATCACCGGAAACAGTTGTAGTAGAGGCGTCGCCTTCCGAGTTGTTGGACAAGACGAGCGTGTCTGAGGGGTATTTCGATAAGCTAAGTGTTGATAGTGGGAAGGACTTGGTCAGTGGTGGTGGAAATCGGAGGGGTGGCCGGAAAAAAAGTATTTCTGGGAAGGACTGGTGGTGGCGCCAGGATAATGGGGGTGGTTCTGAGTCAGGAAGGGTGAAGGACTATGTGATGGAGTGGATTGGGACAGAGATAAAGAAGGAGAGACCCAAAAGTGATTGGATTGCGACCTCGGCTTCCGTTGAGGATGGTAAGCCCGTTGGGAAATCGGAGAGTAAGAAGCAGCAGAAGCGTATGGAGTGGTGGACGTCATTAGATGAGGAGAAGATCCGGAAGAAGGAGAAGCGCAGACCTGCTAGGGAGTGGTGGCGGGAGGAGTTCTGCGAGGAGCTTAGCCGGAAGAAGAAAAAACGGGGAATTAAGCATAGTGGTGGGAGCGGTGTCGACAATTGGTGGCAAGGGGATGAAGATTTTGGAGCGGACACAAGGAAGAAGAAGAAGAGCCGGAGCAGGAGCAGGAGCAGTCGAGGAAGTATAGATTGGTGGTTGGATGGGATTAGTGGTGAGCTCCGGGGTGGTCGTCGCAATAGCCAGGATTGGGTCAGCGGAGAGATACCCAAGAGTGGTGGTGTCAGCAGCACCCCCAGCATGAGGGGAACCGTCTGCTACGTAGCTCCTGAGTATGGGGGTGGTGGGCAGCTCTCTGAGAAATGCGATGTGTATAGCTTCGGAGTTCTGCTGTTGGTTTTGGTATCTGGTCGGCGTCCCCTCCAGGTGACAGCCTCACCTATGTCGGAGTTTGAACGTGCAAACCTTATTTCATGGGCTCGCCATCTTGCTCGCAGAGGGAAGCTGCTGGATCTTGTCGACCCATCGATTCTGGGGTTGGATCGAGACCAAGCATTGCTCTGTATCACGATTGCACTCCTCTGTCTACAACGATCACCTGCTCGCCGGCCCTCTATGAAAGAAGTTGCGGCTATGCTTTCCGGTGAGTCTGAGCCTCCACACCTGCCATTTGAATTTTCCCCGTCGCCACCTTCCAGCTTTCCATTCAAGTCCCGGAAGAAGCCTCGGTGAGTATTCTGTGGCCTGCAACCTATCTCCATGAACAGCAGGGTGCACCGTTATCGGTGATTTTTAGTCTCATCTTTGGTAGATGGTAGATGTAGAACGTAGATGTATGCATTCCATGGATTGGGCGAGTTTTACCTGCTCTTCTTGTACAGAGGTATAGTCTGGCTTACCAAACCCAGTTCAGTATAAACCATTCACTGGAGCCATGACTGAGTCATGAAAAAGAGGATCCAGAGAATGACCCCAGCAGCTCACCTTCTTAAAATTTGTTTCGGACATGATGACAACTGACAAGTGTTGAATTATATAACAATCCCCACTTTTTATGTTGAAGCCACCCTAATCAATAAATAAAATCCATTAGTGGGCAGGAGGCTGAATGAATAGCTTACTTTTTTCAATTCTGTAACTTACTGGGCCAAGGAACTTTTCCTCTTTCATTCAGAATGTGGGCATACGAAATCAGATCCTATGTAAATGTTTGTTTTATTTGCAGAAAGAAGTGAGAAAGAAAATATTACATTTGAGAAGTTGAATGGTGCTGTTCTTCTTTTTGACTGTTTACACTCTTGTAAAGGCTGTAAGTTTCTTGTAGAGTAGAGCAAGTTTGCGTGGTTATTGTGTTGGAGTGAAAATCTCAACTGGATTTGAATCCAGAACATTCTCAACTGTAAATCCACCAAATAAAAGGCAAGATACACATGCACATTCAACGTGGTAAAACAAAGAATGGGTTGAGGGATGTTGTTTGAGCTTGCAGATGGACTGCATGAAAGTGATGTCAATCTGCAAAACTAGTACCTATTTTCACCTATGTTCTGCTATTGCTTCTCATGTTTAACAATCAGCAGAACCTCCAAGGCTGTATTTGGCATCAATCTTGTTCCATATAATTAGTATTTTCTTGTTCCTACTTTTAATTGATTCACAGAATTGAGTATTTGAAGGATGAATTTTGAGACAAATGATTATTTGAGACCCAATCTTTTTAAGTTCTGCACAAGGATTTCTGAGGATGAGTTTTCAACTGAGAAAAATGTTGTTCTGGTGATTGAATATCCAAACTGCTCCCAAAACGCCCTGAGGCATATGCCAGAGGCACTGACACCTCTGAGCTCAGGTGCAAGAGGCAAGGCACGCTTCATGCGCTTTTTTCATGAGGCATGCTAGAGGCGTATGCCTCATGCGCCTCATGCATATCTTATAAAAGACAGAAAAAAAAAAAAGAAAAAAGAGAAAAAGGAAAGGAAAGGAAGAGAAAAAGAAAGAGAGAAAAAAAGAGAAAAGGAAAGAAAAGAAAAGGAAAGGAAAGGGAAGAAAAGATAAGGGGAAAAAAAGTGGTTTGCCCTCTGCCCCTTTCAATTAATGTTAATGCATCTAGAGAAAAGTGGTTTGCCCCTTGCCCCATTCATGGAAGCATTGAAAGGAAGTATGTTCTGCTTCGACAAGACCTCTCCTTTCAATTAATGTTATGCATATTTATTCTTTTTAATATAAAAGATTTTTATTAAAAATAAAGAAAAAATGAGATCCCCCCTTCCTCCTCTAACCCCCCTTCTCTTAAGGAGGCATACGCCTCCTTGTGTTCGGGAGGCTTACGCCTCTTGCATTCTGAACTACGCCTCACGCCTCTAGGTAGTGGAATGCCTCGCATCAAACCTCCGCGTTTTAAAACATTGATCCAAACAATCTCATTCACGTAAGCAGTAGATCCCCCAAATTGAGTTTTGGGAAGCATGCTGACCATTCCAATCACAGTGCTTGCTCTTTTCTTATCATATATCTGGATTGTTTGCTTGGTCGTATGGCAGTCCTATATCCTGGATTTTATGCATTTGGTCTCAATTAACTATCTAAAATTCAATGCCATGGTTAAGCTTATATTATAGGTAAATGATAAACTTTGCATTGTTAGTTATTATATATATTGTTCACAAAATTCTTGTAGAAAGTTCTGACAATAGTTATCAAATTCTTACATACATAGCCAGGTAGATGACTTACAAGCCAAAGTAGAGTACTGTTAGTAAGATATTTGATTCAAATCATGTGCATCATTCAAAGGAAATGCTTGAAGATCATCTCCATCTAAATATTCAAAAGATTGTCTCCATCTGCATTATGTGGTGATTGATGCTATGCTCCTATAAATTGAAACTCAATTATACATTGAGGCCAGTTATCACAGAATGGTGAACTCTTGAATCAATGACAAATGGAGGTTCAACAAAACAGACTATGTTTTTCATATACTGATATAGGTCAGCACGTCTCTTATCAGTAGATGGAAATATATCTGGATGGGTTGTTTGATCCACACTCGGGCAGGGCAGCATGTGTGGTAGTTATGCTAAATCATCATAATAAGATTATGTTTGCAGATGGAATTCAGTGCAGAGCAAAGGACAGCATTGAAGGGCTTGTGTTAGCATCCTTGGCTCAAGCTTTTGCCATCTTTGTGGCAGTTTCTGTTGGTGCCAATATCTCTAGGGGCCATGTTAACCCTGCTGTGACATCTGGAGCCTTTATTGGGGTCACATAACATTGCTGAGGGGCATTTTGTATTGGAGTGCTCAGTTGCTTGAGTCCATCTTTGCTTGCTTCCTTCTTAATTGCCACCGGAGGACTGGTAAGAAGCCAACACTAGCCAAATTGTTAACTTTCAAACAATAAAAACCCAAATAGAATCCATTAAATGCCTGCGTTCAAGGCTTTAATATGATTCACACCGAGTCAAAGCCCAGCTTATGATGGCTCCAAAACTCCTTGGCCAATTTACAAATTGCCCTTAATTTTGATTCAAGTCTTGCCAGCTTACCAGAGTTCTACCCTGATTTTTATTTGGTCCATTGCAGACAACATTGGCATTCTCCCTATCAACCGATGTTAGTGCATGGAATGCATTGGTTAGGATTTTTGTTAGTCTATGGAGTATGGACATGTGATCTGATATCTGTTAGCTTATTCTGTATGTTGGAAGAAGCCACCGATTTGCAGTGTGGTGTCTTAAGGTAGAAGACAATCCAAACCCTGTTTCACGTTTTCACAAGGGATAAAATTGTCTTTGCGTTCAGATCATCAAAGATAATGGTAGAAAAGTGCATTTAAATTTTAGACTCTGAGTGAAAAACTCAGTATATGTTTTAAGTCTTCTACCCTTTACTAAATCCTAAGGTTTGTAAAAGACAACTTGCTTTCTTTCATTGAATTCATGTCTGCTTTGCTGAGCTGAACAGCCGAGTCTCAAATGTCCCCAAGAGCTGTGTGAATGGGATACCTTGAACTTGAATAAGGTCTGGATTCAGAGTGGAAGGGGTTGGAGAGAATGTATAGGAGTAAAGCCAATCTAAGGAAACCCCTCAGAATGGTCTTCTGCGTCAAACATGTGGCTAGCCTCTCACCCAGAAAATAAAGGGGCGAGTAAATTTTAATTCAAAAAAATAAAATGCATAGTTGACATGGGTCCCTTCTCTAGCTCTAAAGGCATGGTCTGTCTTAATTCAAGTTAGGAAACCATCTCACATAATTCAATAACAAGTCAAATCTGATTTTAATTTCCTAACTCGGATAAACATTTCAGGCGCAAAAGCTTTCAAGATATTACATTTGCATGTATCTCATTCTTCAGGCGCAAAGTTTTAATAATATAATACTTTGTTAGGTGTAGCATGTTTCAGAACACAAGACATTGATGTGGCTGGGCTGGCACAAGATTGTGCTTCACAGAACCAGCCTTGGCTCATCTTGGAATGAACCACACCCCTAAACGAATGTGTTTTGCCATGGAGCTGAAACGTGGAAATCAATCAGATGAGTTTTTATCAAATTCATTGTGTTCCGGTATATCATGTTTTTTCAGCAGCATAGATTTTTCCTATATACTTAACGTTAAGTGGATACTTGCATTGGGTTCCATAAACGTATATATATATATATATATACGTGCTTTTACATTAATATATTAATATAGGCCAAACCGCACTTTTGGACCGGGCTAGAAATGATCACCTCCCTCTAATGGATATTCTCTTGGCTTATCTTTATTAAGAGTAGGGATGGATACTAAGATATAAGTGCAATACCAATAGGGATTGTTGGGTCCCCCAAAGTGCACCTCACAGCAAATCCCATCATATATCACAGGAGGTGTTCTCAATGTGCGGCTGGAATGTGTTGTGAGGAGCAGGATCCGGACTCCCTTCTGAGAACTGAGATCTCAGATCTAAGATCAATTTCTCTCTAACCTCTTTTTCCTCTTCTTCTTCTTCTTCTTCTTCTTCTTCTTCTTCTCTCTCTTTGAAGGATCTCAGATCTGATCACCTGAGTTCATGTTTCACTTTCTCCCCTCTTTGTCCTCTCTGCTTCTTAAACTGCAAACCATTATCCGGATCGAACGAATCGACGGTTCGGCTGCCCAGGTCAATGATCCTCTGACCAAATCACCAGTCATTAACCCAGGGGCGGATTAAGGGTGAAACTGAACCGGTTGTCTGGATGGTTTCTGGGCCGAACGGTCTGACCATCTGGATCAATGACAGTTCAAAAACATTGGTTCTCAATATGCAGCTGGGATGTGTTGTGAGGAGCAGGACCCTGACTCCCCTCTGCCACCCCTGATTAAGAGCAAATTGATAACCAATATTCTTCTTTCTACCTTATGGTTTGGATCCTGTGTAGGATTGAGACCTGACGCTATATCTCAAACTCTGTTGAAAAACTAAATTGCTACTTGGAATACTATGTATGGACAGCAGGACAGGCCATTTCAAATGAATTTGTTTTTCTGAAAGGCATATATAATTAATTATCATGTGGATTAGATGGGTAGAAATGAAGCTATCTTCGATGGAAAGTAGCTTAATCCTTGGAACACTATTAATCACTCTCAGTTGCTTCTCTTTTCAAATCTCAATGAGGTATTGGGCATCTGATGTCCTCCACTCTATTGGAGCAGAGTAGCAGACCCACAGTTGGTCTCAGCCGGAGACTGAGCGAATTCTTCAATGGATGAAGCCATAGCAGCTCACCTTTTGAAGCTTAACGTAGATGGGGACCTGGAAAAATGGCAGAGAGATGGTTGAAGCTAATGTTTTTCTGTTGGGCATGCATTTCACCCGCAGCTTATCAATTTCTAGTGATGCCATAATGCATTCACCCAACTTCTGTTAGCTAATCAGACTTTTGATCGCCAACTGCAGAAGCCTAGTTAGAATGTTTGCTCTTTTTTCATCAGTTTGTTTGTTCATATGCCGACGCACTCTATTACTATATCTTCTCACTTCTCTTCTCTTCGATCTCGGAGTTGTATACCGTGTCTTCCCCTCTAGATCTTCTTCTTCATTGTACTGAGAATTGATGAGAATGGAATTTGTTATTTCGAGCTTCAAAATGATAATATCAGTATATCACAGGTTGATCGTTGACCAGGAAATGTAAACGTTATTCTTTTAAAATGATTTTCTTGATTGCACAGATTTTGTAAATTTTGATTTTTTCAAATTTATCCCATTTACATTTTACATGTACCAGTAAAATGTGTATGTGCGTTGCACTTGGTAACTTCAATAATAGCTAAAAAATGATAATTTCAATATGCTTTATCTAAACCCATTATAAAAAGACACTTAAGTAATCAAAGCAAGGTGTGTTTATGGATTTAAATTATGCATTTTCTTTTCCATTATTAATAAAAATACTACTTATTTATGAAGTCTATCTTTGTTTAATATGACGAATGTATGATATTAGATGCTTACAAAATGTAGCTGATATGTTCGGAAAATAGGATCCATTAAAAATATGATAGAGTTCGAACAACCTATATATATATATATATATATATATATATATATATATATATATAGATTGCAATTTTGTAATTTGATTTTTTTTATATTATTTATGTTGTTTTATAAAAGTACATGTATATATAATAAAAATGGTTGAAAAATATTTGTATTTTTTGTTTTTCTTTGTATATTGACTTTTTTATTTCTTTTTTCCTATTAATAATTTGTTAAACCTTATAGACTTATGGGTAATCAAATTGGATCAAATCAGATTTGAGTACATCCTTGACAGAATCAAATTCAAATTAATCTTTGTGAGATCGACCAAATCAATTAATGGATCAGATATCAGATTAACATTATTGGATTGGATTTAGATATACCCCTATCGGAATTTGATCCGTTCCATTTGCATCCATAGCAAGTTGGGCGAGTTAGGCCTAAATGGTAAACCCAGCTTGACCTGACCCTATAGGGTCGGGTTAGGGTCAGGCATATTCAGTTTTAGGGTTGGGTTAGGGTTTTGATTCTTCAAGTCGAGTTGAGTTCAGGTTTTGGCTGACCTGTCCCATCAGGTCATGATATCCTACATATATACAGAGTATTCTTGTAACTTTTTTAACTTCTAACTCTATAAGCTTAAGATTTATTTACATGTTGATTTTGGTTTTCTTCTTTTTCTTCTTTTTTTTTTTAATGAGAAAAGTGACACCTTAGTATGTATAAAACAATTTCCTAACTTAAATTAATGGACTTTAGGTCTTCAAAACGTGTTCCAAAAATAAAGTTGAAATGTTATGGGTTGGGTCGGGTTAGACCCTATAAGGTCAGGTCAGGTTTGGGAATTATGCACTTTTGAGTTGGGCCGGGTTGAGTTTGGTTTGGGGCATTGGAGGGTTGGGTTAGGGTTGAGGTAAACCCGTGTCGAACTTGATCCATTGACATCCCTAGGCCCAACCTTAAGAATTAGGTATAAGGCTTGAGTGTAAGCCTAATTTGTCCAATCCATGCCAAATCGTATTGGAATTTTATGCACTTGGGTCGAGGGCTGAGCTCATGTTGCTAAATCATCTCATACCATAATTTCGCATAAATGTATGTGTTTATGTATAATGTATACATATTAAATATGCAAATATGGCTCTATCTGTATATAGTTGGGCTGGGCTTAAACTACCCAAGGACTAGGTTAAAGCCCAACCCAAAAATAAGAAACTCCAAACTTTTGGGTCCACCCAACCAAGGACCAAAGTTCACCTATGGGCCGTTGACCACAACTTAGACTGAAAATAAATTTCTTTACAAGTTTAACTTTCTATTCTATTTCCATCATTAAGAAAAATAACTTTATTTATCACAATTATTTTTTGACATGATAAATACATATTTTTTTATTCAAAATTCCTATATTTTTTAGTAATTCTATGCTTTATCTTTTTTGAAAATTGTATTTTACCCATTTGACCTAAAAGTAGGTCTGTAAACGATATTTAAAAATCCCAATTCAAATTCGAGATTCCTATAAACAAATCCAATTGAGATATACATTAATTTGATCCAATATATATCCGAACTGATTATATATATATATATATATTAAGAGAGGCTACTCGACCATTGACCTAATCGTTCCATTCGATTCACCCTGTCTCTCTAATCTCTCATCTTCCTCAAGTTTCCAAAACCCTCAGTCCCTAACCCTTCACTGCCACTGAACTCAAACAAACACCACCACTAGTGCCAGTGGTTGAAGCGTTTAGCAGCAGTTAGCGGCCAGTCAGCCACTGTGGCACCGTTGTCGCACACTCACACTGTTGTATCGGTCTCTCTCGAGCAGTTGTTCGCCAGTTTGCTAGTTCACCGCTGCCCAACTCAAGCAGAGCAACCGCCGATAACTCCAGTAGTCCAGTTTTCTAGCACCAGTCGTTGGCCATCACTGCCACATACTTTGCACCGAGCCACCGATGCACCTATTCCAGCATCAGGCTGTTTTTTATATCGTAGATTTGGGGTTTTTAATCTGATGCTCTAGTCCATAGGATTCTTCATTCCTTCCACTTCCCCTTTCTTAGTAATTTGAAACTTGAAAACCTAATCCAACATTCATGTTTGTCTTCTTTTTTCTGTAAGGACGATATGCTTTTGGGTTTTGTTTCATAGGAAGCTTGAAAATTTTATCACTGAATTGGAATGACAGGGGTTATGTTATAGAGCAAATTAATGGTCGAATTCAAATTGAATCAGATATTTGATTTAACAATTGAAGTCAAATTTAAACCTGAAGTTTCGATATCCATTGGATATTGAATCAAATTCGAATATCCAGATTCATAATCGGTTTTGAATTTGAATCTAACTTGATCCAGTTCTAATTCGATCCATTTACAGGCCTACCTAAAAGCCTGAACCCTTAATCCAGCACTTGAACAGGGAGATGGTTTTGTCTTTGGATAGTTTTTAAGTTATAAATTTTAATAAATAATTCTTCTTATTTATAATACTTAACTTTTAATATGATAAATATGACACCATGGGTTGAGCCATTTAATCTAATGATCTTAACTACTTACTTGCAATATGAATTAATGATGGTTTTTGTTTTCATGTCAATTTTAAATACATATGCTTTGTATTGTTAAAATTATTAGATATTAATTTAATTAGTATAATTTATAAGTGAAAAATCAAAATACCTCAACTAAAGGATATGATCATAGAGAACGAGAGTTAACACCTTAAATATTGGATTTGGAAAAATCCCTTATGAAGTCCAATTGCATTGGATTTGAACTACTTTTTAATAGCCCTTTTATTTTAAGCAATAGGGATAATTTAATAGTCCTTATATTTTCAACAATGACTATTACAATATTAAATGTCTTAATTATGGTGCTTTGTCAAAGTACACATTTGTCCCCAAGAAATTCAATGAATAAGGGGTAATTCATGTCCAATGAAAATTCCAGAAAAACAAATCATATTCACAATTTTATAGGTAGTATAAATTAAAATATTCATACCCTCTTATAAACCTCCCATGGGTTTTCTAAAAAGCCCTTAAATCTCCATAGAACTTTGACCTGCCCTTAAAACTCCCCTACTTTTGGGACAAGGGGACTTATATACTCTTCCATTACTTTTAACTGGACAAAGACATTAAGATCATGTTTGGTTTTTTGCTTTGTGTCTCATTCTTTTAATTCTTGTTTAGGATGGACAAGAATGAATAACATTAGAGAGTTTGGTTACAAAATTGTTACCATGGGCCTCATTTTTTTTAGAATGAAAAAATCAGCCTACAACATAAAAATTGAGATTGTTTGCAGCATGCAAAATAATCACGTCACATCTTGCTCACTTTCATTTTTTAAAGAAATTCTATCGCTGACCTAGGTCTACAAAATTGTCACCATAGATGCTTAAGACCGGACTACCAAGGAAATTTACGTCAATAGACATTGACTGTCGGCCATCAACTAGTACATCTATGCCAATGGTTTAGGAGACCTAGGCTGGCGATTTACAATTGCTGGTGGAGTTTTTTTTAAAGAATCAAAATGAGCAAGATAGGGCACTTGTGAGTTTGAACAAAATTAATTTTTTAGGAAAAAAGCGTTTGGTTCATAACAATATTTTCTCATTCTACCCATTTTTATCTATTCTTATTCATTTTAAAATTTCATCTTGGGTAAGAATGAGAAAGAATGAGAGTTGAATCAAACATGGCCTAAATGTCTATTATGCCCATATTAATTCCTCCAATCAAGTTAGTAGATTTGTCCTAATTCCAATTTTATTAATACTAATAAAATATGTTTTAGTATTTCATTTTTTCACTGCACAAACAAACTTATTTTTGAGTAGAATAAACAAAACCATTCCATTACTTTTAAGGAGAATATTGATTCAAATAATCAACATATACACTTACCAAATGTGGCAAGAGAATTCTTGATAGGCATGAAACGCTGCTATGACTACTAATTACTCATTGCTATACAAATAGACCTCCCCTATCATCATGCTCGGTCCACCTACTCTTTAGTGTTCACTCCTGTCTCTGGTTATAACCCACAAGGTTGGTTTATAAAAACCTCAATGGATTTTCACTCAATAAGCATGGCAAAACCAACAAGAGGTTATAATCTGCAGAGGTTGGTTTGTAAAATCCTCAATGGACCTTTACTCAATAAGCATGGCAAAACCAACAATTGTCTTTACTTTAGTTATAGCAAGTAAACCCATGCAATGCATGGGGTTAAAACATGGTTTTCAAAACCGGATTAGATCGGAAAAATTGGGAACCAGTCAGGTGATTAGTTTTTTTTTCTCTAAAACCAGATTTTCTTCAAAAACCATTGATTTTGGTCAGCAAACTACAGACCTAGGCGGTTAATTGTTCAAACCGTCAAATGGTTTTGACCATTTTTTATTATTTTTTTTATTTTTTTGTTAGAACGGGCTGAACGATCGAACCATTCGACCCGATAACTAGACCCTTGACCGGTTTGGTCTTTGGGTTAGTTTTAAAAACCATGGGTTAAAAAGAAATTTAGTTATTAGATTTTGGGTTTAGGGTTGGGACTCAGACCCATTGAAAATTTATCACATCCAACTCAAATGTGATCCAAGTTGTACCTCTATTTGGGTTTTAACATCACTTGGGTCTAGGCTAAGGTCCATATTTAGGGCCAGTCAAGGTTTGGCCAACCTAACCCAAATATATCAAGGGTGTGATCAGTATTGTGGGCATTTATTTAATAAATGTTTTGTACTATTTTTATCTTGAAAAATGAGAAAGTGGATGACAAATGTTTATATGATGTTGTTTGATAGCTAAGCGCCAGTAGACACCATAAAGGCCCCATTCACTTTTCGGTAAGTTATTTACCCGAGTAAATGCGGTTACCTGGGTAAGTTTTTCTTGGGAAACACTTACTCGAGTAAGTGCAATTATCCATATTCTTTTATTTCTCATGTAAATAAGGCAATGATCATTTTATCCATAAAAATCCATTATTAAAAATGACATTTTTGTCTCATTCAAGTGTTGGCAACTTTCCCCCTAGGTGGGAAAGTTATTTACCCACCTAGGAGATGGGTATCACTTACTATAAACTTTCCCTAGTCCCCACATAAATCTGAAAAAAGAACATGGGATTCTTGGTCAATGGGAACCAAAATCGCATTGACCAACTTTCCCAATCCATTATTAAAAAATGACATTTTTGTCTCATTCAAGTGTTGGCAACTTTCCCCCTAGGTGGGAAAGTTATTTACCCACCTAGGAGATGGGTATCACTTACTATAAACTTTCCCTAGTCCCCACATAAATCTGAAAAAAGAACATGGGATTCTTGGTTAATGAGAACCAAAATCACATTGACCAACTTTCCCCCCTCTCAAAATCCGAAAAAAGAACGCCCCCTAAGCACCACATAAGTTTAATAGTAAATAAATGGCCAGGTGTTGGGGGAAACATTAAAATTGGTGTTTCCCCCAACAGTTGGCTTTCATAACTAAGGAACCATCTATTTGATAAACAATCTTACCAAATACCATACAAATATCATTTTGGAATAAATGCCTACAATACAATGATGTGGTACTGTTTTTCAAATAAATAAGCACATAACCAAACACCATCCAAATTTATACCCCTACTTTATTATAGATAACCATAAGGGATTGAGTGAATTTAAGAGGAAATGAGGGATTTAATGGGGTATGATGATGTTCCAAATATTGACAATGGAGAGAGAGAGAGATTTATGGATTTTAGAAACAGTTAAAGATATGACACGCTTGTTATTGGAGCAAAGATGGATTTTATAAGAGACAATTAATGACTAAATGATTTTTATTTTGTCTTCTTATATTTTTTAATAATCTAATTTAAAATGTGAAAAATGGGAGGAGGAAGTCGATGTCAGCTTTGTGGTGAGATTATGAAGATTATTTGGCTGAATAAAAAGCTCATTTTCTCAAAGTGCCTGTTTGGGAGGGTTGGATAGTAGTGGATTCTGGCTGTATGAGGTGGGCTTCACATGGACAGCCTTGCTATGTTTGGTGAAAAACCCTTTGAGCTTAAATCTATTGTCAGTCAGTCATGTGAATAGATTTCTCCTTCAGCCTTTTGAATAGTTTATTTGGGGCTTTTCAAAGCAGCCTGAAGCCCTGAACCAGCGTAGCTGAATCTTCAGGTCATAGCTCCCATACAGGCCCTAAATTTGTCAGTCTAAAACCTTATGTTATCTTCCAAAAAAGCTTTGCATATCAGGGAAAAAACCGTACGTTATTCTTCCATTACTGATCAAAAGAAAGTCATTAATGAATAGCCATCCCAAATACAGGAGCAAATGACATCCAACAAACATCAATTAAAGCGTTAGAGAAAGCGGTCGAGATACTTAAAAAGGAGACAGCAATCAATGCTAACAAGTAGTTCTAGTAGATCAACATAAATGGTTTTACAGCAAAGAAGCACTGCTGATTTCTTATCAAAATGGTGTTTGGTTCTATTGTAATTTATTAAAAAATCGACATCAGTTTATGTTTCCTCCAAAAGTAAACATTTTTCTACTGTTTGGCTTAATAATGGTGCCTAGCAGATGTTTTATTCCAATTTTCAATGGACAATAACTAAACCGCCCCTAAATTTGGAAGGGGAAATAAAACAATCTCAAGTTGGATATAGTGAGAAGCAAAGCACTGAGGGCCACTGCAATCAAGTTGGATACCGTCCAACTGGGCTTTGGACTGAATCGTCAGACTTAGATATGTTTATGGGCTGGGCTTGAGTTTGACTTTTGCAAAAATTTGAATGGGCCCATTCAAAGTCTGAACCTGATACAGTGTAAAGTGAGGCTCAAAGCCCGGACTGTAAATAGGTCTAGTCAGACTGTTTGGTCTAGAAACCAGTAGTCAAAGCCGTTTCATTTCCGATCCAATTTTCAAAACTATATTTTAAATAAATAAATTCTATTATGAATTATAATAAATCTTTTATTAAAAATGCAAAATCATGAATCAACAATTATGAATTGTCATCAGGGTTAGGACTTTTAGATTACGATTGTATGTGGCAGGGCTCTAACCCAACCCAAAATGAAGTTAGGTTGGTAAAAGTCGATCCTAACACTAACCCAAATATCTTGACCCAATCCAACTCGACATTTTGAGATTAGGTTTGAACAGGGTTCAGACTAATAATAATAATAATAGAAAATTTATTAAAATATTATAAATTATATTTTATTGTTTAACTATTGTCTTGTACCACTCTTACTGTTTCTGATTATTAATTAGTTCTATCCCTGTTGTTTCTTAATATTCCATCAAAATCTATTTAAAAACCCAATATTACCCTCTTCCTCTTTTCCCCTCAGTCTTCTGCCAAATTTTTATCATATTCGTTCCTTCGACCAAGTCACTCTCGCTAGTTCCCCAGTCTCAAGGTCTTTGGCGAGGATGTGGCGGTCCTAGTCGGAGATGCTCTTCTGGCCTTCCCATTCGAGCACATCACCACGACAACCATTGGGGTTCTACACTTCTGCCTTCAAAGATCCCCCTCTTGGTTCAATGGTTATTGCTCCCCCACCTTACACGGCTGCACCTGCTCCAAGAAGAGACTCCAGTGGTAACAACTTCTATGGGAAAGAAATTAATGGATATTTGAATAAATATGGGAGCGATGCCGGTGAGTTGCCATGACCAACACATCGAACAATTGGCAAAGATAAAACTGAGATTGGTGTCCCATGTATTGGAAATTGGGATTGACACCTTCTTCTGCAATAACGAAAACCCAGATTTAGAAATTTCTTTTTCTTCAGAAAGAAAAAGAAGGTTGATGATATTGGGGTGTTGGATGTGAAGCAAGAACGAGGCATCCAGGTGTGTTTGAATGCATTCCAAATGACAGCTTGCAAGATAAAACTCCACAGTCATGGAGAGTCTCTGCTTCCTTGGAAGATGAGTTGTAAAGTCCGTAGCGGTATGCTGAATTCACTGTGACGGTGGAAGATGATCTTGAGCATGAAAAAGTTGGTACGATACCAGCTAAGCGAATGGTTGTGGATCTTCCATTCCCTTCCCTATTTACTCGTTTAGTTCTGTGATGCCAGAATAGCGATGGAGACGGGACTGCGGTCTGTTTTGTGGTAGAAACCCAGAAAGGATTTTATAGGATTAAACACGTGCAAGAAAAAGCTTTTCGGTCACATGACTAACTGCCTGACGCTGACAATCAGCCCACCCTTAGCGGAGGAAAATGAAGGTGATATATTTCTTGACAAGTTTTGATTGCCTAATATAATGGAGGTGATCCAAGAGTACTGTTTGCTGCGAGGACAAAAATGGAGGAAAATTAATGGAGGTGACCCAAGAGTACTGTTTGCTGCGAGGACAAAAATGGAGGAAAATTAATGGAGGTGACCCAAGAGTACTGTTTGCTGCGAGGACAAAAATGGAAGAAAGTGAGATCAGGAACCGGTTTTGTCTGGGCCTGCGACGAGTTGCAGCGGCAGAAATGGTGTTTGGATGGGCAGTTGCGGGTAACATAGAGATAAATGGTGTTCTGAAGCAGCAGAAATGGTGTCTGCGAGGACAAGCTTCATGTGCGTCTAGTCCACTTTCGCTTGAGGAGGTGTATTGCAGAATCGACCAGTTCTAATCCTCCTATGAAAGAGAGATCTAGCCTCTTACCAAAGAGAGCATTTCATTGTTATTCTAGAAAGAATTACTATCAAAGATGGACCAGCGGCTATAGAAAGAGCTCCTACCAAAGATGGAGCAGTTACTATAGAGAGACCAATCATAGTAAAAAGGAAACTTTCTCTTAGCAAGTTTCCTTAATTGAATATTTCTATTCTTGTAATTATTTTTCAGTTTTATTCATTATTTTTTGTAAATAAGCACCTTGTACAATCAACCAATAATTAATGAAATTGGACTCATGCTAAAACATTGTCTTCACAAAGTTTTAATTCTCCTCCTCTACTTTTCACTCCTCTCTTCCTCCTTGTTGGGATATGGAGGAGAGTAGAGTTGTTAGGACTTGGGATGTGAGAGAGGGTAGACTAGGTAAGATATGATGGTAGCAAATGATAAAGGCTCAAGTTGTTGGGAAAATGGGAATTTGTGTTGGGTTATTCTCAAATGTACAAGTTTAGTTGTATTTATAGTAGATCTAAGTAGGTGGAGCAAAGCCAATCAACATTGTAGACATCTCTCTCTAGAATTTTACCTTTTCTAGAAATCATCATCTTCCGGACCCAAATACATTATATAAGTTAGAACTTCTAGAAAGTGTATTACTTTTTCTAGAGGCTTAGAGATTTAATTTCTAGAGTGCTAATTAATTCTAGAAGTTTGAACTTCTAGAAAACTTCTGGAAAGTGGATTATTTTTTAACGCTCCTCCTTAATGCACTTTCTTATAACTCCTAGTTGCTCCCGTAACAACTCAAACTTTGAACGCAGTAATGCCTTTGTGAAAATGCATGCTAATTGTTCTTCAGTCTTGGAGTGCTTGAACTCAAATTCTCTTTTGTTAGTTGTCTCTCGTAAAAAGTGATACTTGATTGCAATGCGTTTCGTCCTGCTATGGTATACTGGATTTTTTGCCATTGCTATAGCAGACTTGTTGTTGCAATAGATCATTGTCGGTTCCTTTTGCCACTCACCCATGTCTTCAAGTATTCTTCTTAGCCATATAGCTTGACTTATTGTTGCTACCACTGCTATGTATTTAGCTTCTGTTGATGATTGTGCTACTGTGGCTTGCTTCTTTGATGCCCAAGATAATATTTCCAATCCTTGCGAGAAGGCATAGCCTGAGGTACTCTTCATGTCATTTACTAATCCTGTCCAATCACTATCAGTATAGCCGATCAATCTTGAGTCAGTAGTGGATTTGTACCAAATGCCGTATTCTTTTGTGCCCTGTAAGTATCTTAATATCCTTTTTGCTGCTCCATGGTGAACTTGACTTAGGCTTTGCATGAACCTCGAGAGTAAACTTGTTGCATACATGTCTGGCTGCGTAGCGTGAGATAGAGCAAATTCCCAATAAGGCTTATGTAAATTGAGGCATTAGCCTTCTTTGAACCATCTTCCATCTTAAACTTCTTCAGTAGATTCTCAATATACTTCTTCTGTGATGTAAAGGTACCTTCTTCTTCTTGATTGATCTCGATGCCAAGAAAGTAGTGCATTAATCCGAGATCACTCATCTCGAGCGTCTTCACCATATCTTCTTTGAACTCCTTGATCATTGTCTCATTGTTTCCTGTACAGATGAGATCATCTACGTATAGAGAAATAATGAAAGTGTTAGAGTTACCTTGGGTCTTGATGTATAGAGTAGGCTCACTTTGACTCTTCCTGAAACCTTGATTGATGAAGTAACCATCAATTTGACTGTACCATGCTCGTAGTGCTTGCTTTAGGCCATAGAGGGCTTTCTTCAATCTTAGTACTTTGTCTTCTCGTCCTTTTACTATGAACCATTGACGTTTCTCTACATATATTTCTTCCTCAACCACTCCGTTCAAAAACGCCGACTTGACATCAAGTTGATAGATCTTCCACTTCTTTTGTGCTATTAATGCTACGAGTGCTCTTATAGTGTCTAAATGTGCCACTGGAGCAAAGGTTTCATTGTAGTTTATCCCAGGCAATTGTGCATAGCCTTTAGCAACTAGCCTCGCCTTGTGCTTTTGTATTGAGCCATCAAAGTTGAGCTTTGTCTTGTAGACCCACTTGACCCCGATCACTTCTTTGTCTTGAAGATGACCCACTAATTCCCATGTTTTGTTTTTCTCAATCATTGTAATTTCTTCTTTCATCGCCTTTACCCAAACTTCTTGTTTTGCTACTGCTTCAAAGCTTTTAGGCTCCATAGTTACAAAGTTGCGTGTCTCATATATCTCACTAAGTGGCCTTGTCCTTCTTAGTGGTGATTCTAGAGATGACTCTTCTTGTTTTTTTTCTTCTTCTATTGTGGCTGATGATGGAGTTGATGGTGATGTTATAGATTGAGGACTTTTTGGTCCTTCTTCTCCTTCATTACTGAGTGGCCTTAGTCTTTGTGCTTCTGGTACCATGATGCTATGTTTCTCCACTTTTTCTTCTTTTCAGTTCCATGTAGCATTCTCATCAAACTCCACATCTTGACTAATAATTAGCTTCTTGCTCTTTAGGCTATAAATTCTATAGCCTTTTGATTGAGTATTGTATCCCAAGAATATTCCCATCTTTGTCTTCTCTTCTAGCTTGTGTCTTTTTTCTACTGGAATGTTAACATAGCAAATGCATCCAAAAACTCTCAAGTGTTGTGTCGACAGCTTCCTTCTGCTCAAAGCTTCTATAGGGGTCTTGTTTTCTACTACTCCTGTTGGACATCTATTAAATAGATAGACTGTAGTATATACTGCTTCTGCCCAAAACATCTTAGGCATGCCTTGTTCCAATAGCATTGATCTTGCCATCTCCATCACTATTTTGTTCTTCCTTTCTGAAACTCCATTATGCTCTGGGGTGTAGCTAATGGTCAACTGATGCTCTAAGTCTTCATCTTTGCAAAACTTGTCGAACTCATTTGTAGTATATTCTTTTCCTCTATCACTTTCGATTACTTTTATGCTTTGGCCGCTTTGTTTTCAATGAGATTCTTAAATCTTTTAAAAATCTTAAAGACTTCTAAGTTCTGACCTTTCGCGCATAAAATAAACTCAAGTCATTCTTGTAAAATCATCAATGAAGAGAATGAGGTACCTACTTTGTTCAAAGGATGTCGTTCTCATTGGTCCACAAACATCTATATGTACGAGCTCCAGGATTGGCTTGGCTCTCCATGCACCACTTGATGGAAACGATTTCCGATGTTGCTTACCAAGCAAGCATCCTTTGCATATGTTGTTCATCACTTGAATAAATGGTAGATCCTTCATCATGTCTTTTTGATGGAGTACTTTTAGCTTGTGCAAATTGAAGTGGCCAAATCTTCGATGCCAAAGCCATGATTCATCTTCCTGAGCCTTCATCATTGTCTCGGTGTATTGCCATATGATTGGAAAATTCCTTCGGTGCTGCATCTTTACCTTAGTAATCTCCAAGCTTTTATTTTTGTTGTCATATATTGCACATGAGTCTCCTTTGAAGAGTAGAGAATATCCTCTTTCCACCATTTGCCCAATACTTAATAGATTTGTCTATAGTCTTGGGACTAACAATACATCTTGTAGGAGTTGTGTCCCATTCCTTGTCTTAACAGTGATAGTTCCTTTACCTTAGACCTCCACCAATTCTCCATTGCCAAGCCTGACTTGTGACTTGATTGACTTGTCTATATCTTTAAAGATCTTCTCATTACTTGTCATGTGATTACTATAGTCGCTATCCAAATACTAAGTATAGTCCTTTACTTCTGAAGCAGCATGACAGACATAGAATAGATAATTATTTTTATCCTTTTCTTCAGAGTAATTAGCTTGATGTCTTTACTTAAGACAACAATCCTTCTCTACATGCCCAAGTTTTTTATAATTTTGACATTGTGGTTTTCCCTAAAACCAACAATCTTTCTCGAGATGATTGATTTTTTTTTTGCAAATACAACATGGCAAATATTTTCCTTTTTTACCTCTCCTAATATCTCCTCCATTCTCATCGTCTCTACAATTTTCTTCTTTTTTGGAAGTTTCTATAAATTTTCTTTCATCTCTTTTGGATTTCTGAGACCTTATATTGAGCTTAGACTGAAAGGCATTCTCCATAGATCTTTCATTACACATATTCAATATTTTTTCGTAAGCTTCTAGAGAACCCACCAACTCTGTTACTGATAGAGTGGTGATATCTTTTGTCCCCTCAATGGTGGTTACTATTAGATCATATTTTTCTACCACACTAATTAATATTTTTTCAACCACCATTTTTTCAGTAATATCTTCTCCATAGGTTCTTAATTGATTGACAAATTCTCTTAATCTAGAATAATATTTTTTAATGGTCTCATAATCCTTCGTCTTCATATTCTCCAAATCCCTTCTAAGAGTTTGAAGTTTAGCAGTGCATACCTTGGCGTTGCTCTGAAACTCCTCCTTCAAGGTATCTCATGCACTTTTGGCACTTGTAGCACCACTAATTATTGGAAAAATCAATTCTGCCATTGCCATCTGTATGTGATAGAGAGAAAGATTATCCTTCTCTATATATTCTTCCGTAATTTCTCTTGCTCTGTTGCAAATAGAGTAGAACTACTTTCAAGGATTGTAAATCCCTTATCTACAATTTCCCATAAACCTTGGGACATGAAGAAAATCCTCATTTTAATGGCCCAATAGTCATAATTTTCTTCATAAAAAATGGGGATTGGAATTTGGCTATTAGCTAGAATGGTGGCCATAATAAGTTTTGGGATAATAAGGAATTTTGGCTAAAAGAAAATAACGCCCAAAATAATTGAACGGGCTTTGATACCACTGTTGGGATATGGAGGAGAGTAGAGTTGTTAGGACTTGAGATGTAAGAGAGAGTAGACTAGGTAAGATAGAATGGTAGCAAATGATAAAGGCTCAAGTTGTTGGGAAAATGGAAACTTGTATTGGGTTATTCTCAGATGTACAAGCTTAGCCATATTTATAGTAGAGCCAAGTAGGTGAAGCAAAACCATCCAACATTGTAGACATCTCTTTAGAATTTTACCTTTTTAAGAAATCATCATCTTCTAGACCCAAATACATTCTAGAAGTTAGAACTTTTAGAAAGTGTATTACTTTTTCTAGAGGCTTAGAGATTTAATTTCTAGAATGCTAATTAATTCTAAAAGTTTGAACTTGTAAAAAATTTCTGAAAAGTGGATTATTTTTTAACTCTCATTCCGGATTCCTCAAATGGTGATAACAAAAATCCATCAAGATGATGAAGTTTGAGCTTCGCAGGATTATGGACATGAAACACAACATCCGTAATATGTCTGTGATTGCTCATGTTGATCATGGGAAGTTTACACTCACCGATTCATTTGTGGCTGTAGCCAGTATCATTGCTCAGGAAGTTGTAGGAGATATTAAGATGGCAGATACAAGCCAAGATGAAGAATAGCGTATTATTACTGGTATTGATGTTGTGCTGGTGGTGGTTGATTGTGTATGTGTCCAAACTGAAACTGTCTTCCAAGAGGCCCTTGGTGAGAGGATTAGACCTATCTTGATTGTAAACAAGATGGACAGGTGTTTTCTTGAGCTCCAGGTTGATGGTGAAGAGGTTTATCGGACTTTTCAAAAGAGTGATTGAGAATGCCAATGTGATTATGGCAACATATGATGAAGATCCTCTCCATGGACCTTGGCAATGTTTAGGTTAATTTACCCAGAGAAATTAAGAACAGTTGTATTTTCTACTGGTCTGCACGGTTGGCTTTTCCACTTACCAACTGACATGTATGCTTCCAAGTTTGGTATCTCACAAGGAAGAAACTGAAGAGATAAAAACCAATATAATCAGAAGGGGGCAAATTTGGGATTTAAATTAAAAAATTCACCCATTGATGATGTCGTATGCAAATGGTTCTTCACAAATTGCCAACAAACGGGAGGTGTTTGTCCGGTCATGCCATCTTTACAAGGGAAGTCCTAGTCTATGTTGAAAAATGAGGGGAGGTATCAATATTATATATATATATATATAGGAGAAATTTGAATGGACTTTTACCCTAATAGTAATATTGCCCTGCTTCGCAAGTCTGGAATGGAATCGTTGGCTCGTTGCCTCATTGATCTAATTTCTGGTTAAAAACTGTTGAATCAATCAATGATCCATTGATTCGAGTGATTGAATCATCGATCTGTTGATCCGTTTAATGATTTTTAGTCATTTTTTTATTTTTTTAATTATGAACCATTCAAGCCATCGGTTCCGTTTTATTCTAATCCCGGTCCCTGACAAAAAATTATTGAATCAATCAATGACCCATTAATTTAGGCAGTCAAACCGTTGACCCGTTCAATGGTTTTTAGTCATTTTTCTATTTTATTAATTTTTGTTGTTAGAACATGCCATCCATTCGAACCGTCAACCCAAAAACTGGTGGCTAAAAAGGTTCCATCTTTAGGTAATATGAGTCACGCACTTGAATGACATAACACGTATGGTACTGCTTAATGGACCTCACACCCAATTTTTTGCCTTTAATTTTTTTGTCAAAATGGGTCGTTCATTTTTTTAATTGGGAACCGTCCACACAACCAGTTCCATTTTACCCCAATCCTGGTCCCTGTCAAAAAATCGTTGAATTGGTCAATGACCAATTGACCCAAGTGGTTGAACCATTAACCCATTGACCCATTTAATGGTTTTTGGTCTTTTTTTATTTTTTTTATTTTTGTTGTCAGAACGGGCCATCCGTTTGAACCGGATGGTCAAACCATCAACCCGAAAACCGGTGGCCAAAACGGTTCTATTTTTGGGTTGTATGAGTCACATGCTCAAATGACATAACACGTATGATATTGCTTAATGGACTTCACACACTCAACTTTTTGCCTGTAATTTTTGTCGTCAGAATGGGTCGTCCGTTCGAACCAGACGATTGAACCATTGACCAAAAAACTGGTGGCAATAATGGTTTAGTAATTTTTTGCTTATAATTATTTTGTTGTTAGAATGGGCCATCCGTTCGAACCGAACAGTCGAACCATTGACCCAAAAACTAGTGGCCAGAACAATTCCATTTTCGAGTTGTATGAGTCACACCCTCGAATGACATAACACGTATGATACTCTTTAATGGACCTCATAAACTCAATTTTTTGCCTATAAATTTTTGTTGTTAGAATGGACCATCCATTCGAGCTAGATGATCGAACTGTCGACCCGAAAACCGGTGGCCAAAACTGTTCCAGAATTTTTTGCTTGTAATTTTTGTTGTCAAAACGGGCCATTTGTTCGAACTGAACGATCAAATCGTCGGTTGTCAAAATGTTATTAACAATATTTATCAATAATAGTAAGTAGTTATACTATTTAATTAAATAATCATTAATGATAGTTTTAATAATATTATTTAGTTATTTTTAATATAATAGCAAACATTAAATTTATGAATAGGATTTATTAACAATATTCATTAAATTAATAATTACCAAAATTAAATTAAATTAACAGTATTTATCAGTAATAGTCAGTAATTATAATATTTTATTAAGTAATCAATAACAATACTTTTAATAACAATTTTAATTATTTTTAATATAACAATAATTACCAAATTTATTAACAGTATTTATTAATAACAATATTTATAATTTTAATTTAAAGTAAAATTAAAATAAATATCTATTTATTAACAATATTTATAATAACAGTAATTATTAATTATAATCACTAATTATATATTTATTAAATTACTATAATAATCAGTAATTAAGATATATTTATTAAATTACTGAAATAATCAGTAATTACTGTTATTTATATGACAAGTAATTATTTGGTTGCTCTCGCCCGAATAAATTTCATTTTCTATACGAAGAAAGCACCCTATCACATCCTATTAATATATATATATATATAAAAGATGCTAATAATAATAATAATAATAATAATAGTAATAATAATAATAATAATAATAATAAAAGACCCATAATTTTTTTCGGTGATTGACACTTGACTGAATTACGAGTTCACTTTCACGTAGAAGCATCAGCCCGTGGAAAACACGGCCACGTACATTACATTTGCGCAGGTTATCGAGTTTCAGATTGGCTTCTGTGATCTACCAACAGAACAAGTCTTTCTCTGCTTCGAGGAAGGATCGAAAGTCTTAATTTTTCGTATTGTTTTTTCTCCAGGTGGACTATCTCTTGACTGGGAAACCGCCGAAAAATAAGACCTGAGAGCTTCTTCAACTACACTGGTTCACACTCTTGAGGAGCTTAAAATAAACTGATAAAATAAAGAAAATTTGAGATACTACATACAAAGACCTACGTGTACAACCATCTGCATAACCATTAACCAATCAGGAGTAAACACGCTAGCGATTTGTAGAGTATGGATCGCTCTTGATTGGTGGTTTCGTAGTACACGTCGTTTTTTTTTCCTGAATTCCATGCCTTATTTTCTTGACTTCCATTGCTAGTCATTGTCTTCGCCGTAAGACATCTTCTCCCACTCTGTTTTGACTAATCCAAAAGGTCTGCCTTTCCTTGCCAATAAATCCATCTTATTACTTTTCATGCCTTCTTATTCTACCTGCAGAGTATATTCATCATAATCGTTGCCGATAGGTTGTCTTTGTACAGGAAGATGTTCTGGAGATGTTCTTGTCTCATCACCTCTGATGATGAAGAACCAAGAATCAGGTTATAATTAATCTTAGCTTCAATTCGAAACTTACCAACATTTGATTTATTCTTAATTCAGTTGCCCAAGAGCTTGTGCTTTTATGGGTTTTTGTGATACATCGATCGGCCTGGATTTTAGCAGGGAAGACAAGACCAAGGATTACCCATGGAAGATCTACTCTCTCAAGGAACTTCTTCACGCGACAAACTATTTCCATGATGACAATAAACTCGGCGAGGGCGGGTATGGAAGTGTTTATTTGGGACAAACCAGTACAGGCGTTGAGGCAATTAATCCTGCTCATCTCTCTTTTGCTATTTCTGTTGTTGACTCCATCGATCATAGGATTATACTATCCTTTAATTTCTCTGAGATTTTCTTGATTCATTCCATAAAAAACCCAGTATTTCAATCTCTGTAGATAGCAGTAAAACGACTAAAAGGCATGACCTCCAAGGCTGAAATGGAATTTGCTCTAGAAGTGGATATGCTTGGTCGGGTGAGACACAAGAATCTGTTGGGTCTAAGGGGATTCTATGCAGGTAAGAATGAAAGGCTCATAATTTATGATTACATGCCTAATCATAGCTTGGTCACCCATCTACGTGGCCAACTCGCAGCAGATAGTTCATTAGATTGGCCAAGAAGAATGGACATCGCCATTGGATCTGCAGAAGGATTGGTGTAAGTATCAACTTCATGCATATTTAATTAATTAATTTTGTGCTTGATTGATATTTCTTTCTCATCAACACAATATCAAACACTTAGTTTTCTTTCTGTATTGCTGTTATACAAGGTATTTACACCATGAGGCCAATCCTCATATCATACACAGAGACATTAAAGCGAGCAATGTCCTTCTGGATTCAAAGTTTCAAGCAAAAGTGGCTGATTTCGGTTTCGCCAAGCTGATACCAGAAGGAGTTACCCACTTGACAACAAGGGTGAAGGGGACTCTGGGATATCTGGCCCCTGAGTACGCAATGTCTGGGAAAGTATCTAAAAGCTGCGACGTTTACAGTTATGGTGTCCTGTTACTTGAGATTATCAGTGCAAAGAAGCCCATTGAAAAGCTCCCTGGAGGAGTCAGACGTCATATCCTTCAATGGGCTATTCCGTTAGTTGAAGAAGGAAATTTTCATTGTATTGCCGATCCAAGGCTGAAGGGAAAGTATGATGATAAGCAACTCAGGACAGCAGTGATGCTCGTTATGGTCTGCACAGACAGAAATCCGGAGAAGAGGCCGAGCATGATTGAGGTAGTGGAGTGTCTCAAGGGTGGAGGAGGAAGGAGATGATGATGCTGGTGAAAAATACGGAGGAAGAAGAGGATCACGAGGATGGTAGCTATATAGTGAATGATCTTCTGCAACCCCATCTGTAGTAAAAACATGGGAAGGATGGAGGAATAGATGACGGGGTAATTGAGTGGCAGATATGTTCTCAATGTTGAATGTTTCTTTTGAAAATTAATTCAACTGTTTCTTATGTGTTTTTGTAGCTTCCCTCCTTTATGTGACAAATCAGAAGGAGATGGATCCATATCTGTGTGTGTATGTGAGAGAGAGAGAGGAGGAGATGGGCTCTAAGGGGTGAAGATTTTGTTTGTTTTGTTTTTCTTTTTTTTTTTTTTTGGGATAAACTGAGCACCGAAAATGATTTGTTGTTTTCTATTCTTTATAGTTACCATGTCATTTTTGTCTGGAGTTCATATTGAACACACATATAGCTGTGTATTTTAGAGAATGATGATCGATAAATTGCATTACTTGAATATGGAAAATGCATGAATATTTATTGAAAAAGGATTCCTGTTTCACATGCCCCCTCAAACACACAATGGATCAAATCTTCATATTTTTTACCAAAAACTTTATAATGTGATGGTGTGTCAAATCTTGTCGTAATTATGATGTGCCAAACCAATGATGGTAGGGCCATGATGATGGCATAATATTGAGAACCTGTTGGCTGCTGCTGCTTCAAGAGAGAACCTCTATGGGTTGGTGAAGAAGACTGTCAATGGGCCAGCTAAAGTTTGAGAAGGGAATATGTTTCAAAAGAACGAGTCCAATTTCATTGATTATAATTGATTGCACAAAGGTGTTTATATACAAAACAGTAAATGAATAAAACTGGAAAATAATTACAAGAGTAGAAATATTCAATTAAGGAAATTGGTCTAACAAGGAAGTTTTCCTAAGTAGAGAGTTTCCTTTTTATTCTGATTGGTCTCTTAATAGTAATTGCTCCATCTTTGGTAGGAACTCTTTCTATAGCAGCTGGCCTCTCTTTGGTAGTAACTCTTCCTAGAGTAACAATGCTCTCTTTGGTAGGAAGACTAGAACCCTCTTTGGTAGGAGGACTAGGGCTAGTCAACTCCTTAATACACCCCCTCAAGTGAAAATGGGCTGGAAGCACATGAAGCTTGGACCGAAGCCACTCGAACCGGTGAGAAGAAAGCAGCTTAGAGAAAATATCAACAACTTGATCTTGAGTGGGAAGAAATCGGACCACCAAAGGCTTCTTGAGAATAAGGTCTCGTAGGAAATGGAAATCAACCTCTATATGCTTAGTACGAGCATGAAATATGGGATGAGTTGCAAGATATGTGGCTCCAAAATTATCACAATACTGGTGGCGACTAGGATTTAACACCTAGATCAGAGAGAAGAGACTAAAGCCACATGAGTTATGTAATGGCATTAGCTAAAGCTTGAAATTCAGCCTCTGTACTTGACCGAGCAATAGTAGGTTGCTTCTTAGCATTCCTTGAAATTAAGTGAGAACCAAGAAAAATGCCATAACCTCCAATAGAGTGCCTGTCATTCGGAAAACCTACCCAGTCAGCATCAGAGTAAGCGGCCAAAGTTTTCGATGTGTGAGACAAGAAAAACAACCCGGAATCGATAGTGCCTTTAAGATACCATAGGATTCGTTTAACAGCTACCCAATGTTCCTTAGTAGGGGCATGCAAGAATTGACATACTTTATTTACAGCAAAGGCCACATCCGGTTGTGTGAGAGTGACATATTAGAGTGTGCCTACAATACTCCGTTACTGAGTAGGATCAGGCAATAGTTCCCAATGAAACCGTGAGAGACGTGATGAGGTAGCCATGGAACTAGAAACTGGCTTGACCGCAGAAAGATTGGTCTTTCAATAGGAGATCCAAAATATACTTGTGCTAAGAAAGAAATAACCCTGTGATGTCTCGATGAATTTTAACACCAAGAAAATAATGCAACGATTCCAAGTCTTTTAGGGCAAATGTCTGAGATAAATCACTAATAAGACTAAAGACATGAGTAGAAGATGGGCCGATAATAATAATATCATCAACATAAGCCAGGATATAAATAGCAATTCGATTCCGAGTATAGATGAACAAAGAGTGATCACACTATGAACCACGGAAACCAAGATCATATAGTCGATTACTCAGACGAGAAAACCAAGCCTGAGGAGCTTATTTAAGTCCATAGAGGGCCTTGTGAAGTTTGCAAACATGATTTGAATAATTGCTATCCTCAAAACCTTTTGATTGGTGCATAAATATTGTTTCAATAATGAACCCATTAAGAAAAGCATTGTGGACACCCAATTGTCGAATGTCCCAACCACGAGGGGTGGCAAGAGAAAGCACAGTGTGCATAGTAGCAAGCTTGACCACAGGACTGAAAGTATTAATGAAATCAATCCTAGGAACCAGAGTGAAGCCTTGAGCAACAAGACGAGCTTTGTAACGATCAATCGAACCATCAGGGTGACGTTTGATTTTAAAAACCCTCTTGGAGCCAACTACATTCATAGAAGAATCATAAGGAATCAACTCCTAAGTACCATTATGAATTAAGGCATCAAATTCGACAACCATGGCAGAATGCCAATGAGGAGACATGGAAGCTTGAGCATAGGAAGAAGGCTCATCTTCATGAGAAACAATATCATGAAGTAAAGCCTGAGTTGACCGGGACATCATATATCTCGTTGCCATAGAATGAGTGCGCATAGGAAGTTGTACAACTGGAGTTGTATCTAATAGCTCCTGGAGTGGTCTTGTGCACTAAACTCGTAAGGGATCATCACTTAGAGAAGCTTCATGTTTTGGCTCAGGTGAAGAAGTAGCAGACTCCTCATCAGTAACAACAATAGAGGGCAAGGGAGAGGAAGATACCTCAGGAATGGTAGGAGCTAGACAAGTAGCAGAGTCAATGGCGCCTAGAGATGGGTGTATCACTCTAGTGGAACTAGTAGTAATAGAAGGTGGCGATGACTATATAGAGCCAAGGAAGGAGTGCTCATCAAAGACAACATGCCGGGCAACGAGCGTGTTACCTATAGTAGGGTTGTAACACTGATACCCTTTATGATGATTGTTGTACCCAATAAATATGCAAGGAGCAAAATGGAAGTCCATCTTGTGCTTATTGTAAGGTCGAAGAAGATGATAGCATTTACAACCAAAAACCTTTAACATAGAATAATATGGAGGTTTCCCAAATAATTTTTCATAAAGAGAGATATTACCAATGTCTGGAGTTGGCAGTCAATTGATAAGAAAAACTACAAGTTCAACTACTTCTGCCCAGAATGACGGAGGGAGAGAGAAGGATGCCAGTAGAGATAATGTAGACTCAATAACATGCCGATGTTTGTACTCAACACTACCATTTTGTTTATGGGTATGAGGACAACTAAGATGGTGAGTGATGCCTGCATCATCAAGATAACGAGAAAGACTGCAAAATTTGCCACACCAATCACTTTGGGATCTCTTGATTTTTGTAGAAAATAAAGTCTCAACATGGTTCTTAAATTTAAGAGAGGTATTAAACACATCCGACTTCCTTTCAAGAGGATAAATCCTTGAAAATTTTGAATAGGCATCCATAAATAAAACATAAAATCCATATCCTTTATTAGACAAAGTTGGGGTAGGTCCCCATACATCAGTAAAAACTAACAAAACTAACTCAAGTGGAGAATAAAACTTTGTATGAGAAGAGGGTAAACTTAAATGATGGGCTTTACCCATTTGACATGCTTCACACACAAAAAAATTGAAAAAGAGATCCTGAATACGGTAAACCAAATTTGAAAATAATATTTTTTACAATTTTTAGAGAGGCATGACTAAGCCACTGATTCCATTCTTCTAAGGAAGTTCTCTCACCTACAAGAACTACTGAGTTGTCTGTCTTGTGATGAATCGTTCCCGGAAACTGATAGAGTCCATCTCTACTGGGTCCTCAGAGTAAAGCTCTTCTCGTATGGTCCTTCAAGACAAAGAAATCCGGGTGAAACTCAAAAATTAAATTATTATCCTTGGTAAATTTACTTACTGAAAGTAAATTTTTAGTAAGAGCAGGAACATGAAAGATATTCTTCAAGGCAAATTGATTATGATTGCAAACATGAGAAGTCGACCCTGTATTGTTTATAACCAAACCTATTCCATTACCAATTTTGACTTGATCGGGACCGTGATATTCTGTTCTAACTTTCTAGACATAATCACTGATTGGCAAATTCCCTTTCTTGAGATTCTGAAGTTGGTGCCTGAGCTATAGTATCCTAGATCGAGAATGTGAAGAGAATGATTTTTTCAGGGCACTCTTCACTTCAGCAATTGTAGAAAGTCCAACAACTTGTGCCAGGACTCCCTCAGTTAGAGATGCTACAAGCCAATTTAAGACAGCCTGATCTAATTGTACCCAAGTAGAAAAATCTGGATTTAGAATTCTCTTACTGTTATCATTAGCGTCCTGAATCTCTTTTGGAGGAGGCTTGGTCGATCCATCAACTAGTCCTATCAGCTTGTGAGTTCAAAGTACTGGAAGCAGTTGAGCTTTCCAAAGAAGAAAATTTCCTCCATTGAGCTTGATTCTCAGATAATGAGAGATATTGGGAATCAAATTGATGATCATTGGTAATGAAGAAATTTGGGAAGGAGTTGAGCTTAAGCTCAATGCTTCAAATGTGTTGGTAGTGTTGTAAGCCATGGCTTTGATACCAAGTTAAAGTTTGAGAAGGGAATATGTTTCAAAAGAATGGGTCGAATTTCATTGATTATAATTGATTATACAAAAGTGTTTATATACAAACCAATTATGAATAAAACCGGAAAATAATAAGAGTAGAAACATTCAATTAGGAAAATTGGTCTAGCAAGAAAGTTTTCCTAAATAGAGAGTTTCCTTTTTACTCTGATTGGTCTCTTTATAGTAACTGCTCCATCTTTAGTAGGAGCTCTTTCTATAGTAACAAATACTCTTTAGTAGTAATTCTTCCTAGAGTAACAAATACTCTCTTTGATAGGAGGACTAGGAATAGTCGACTCCTTAATAGGGCGAAAGAAGATAGATGTCTGGTTGTCTTCTTCGATGGGGAGCACAACTGAGAAAAGCAAACCAAGAGTGCATAACACCAATTTCTGTGAGGTTAGTGTATAAAGAATATATGGCAGAAGAAGAGAAAAAGGTGATTGTATTCAACTCTTGACTGATATTTATAGATACAAGATGGCCGCAGCCTGGGGATAGTGTACACGTGGATGTCCGAAGTGTAACAAGCTAAATACGCCCCCCTAAAGTAAAGTTGGAACATGGGGATGATGAATGCCCAAGTAGGGAAGTAAAGAAAGAAAGCAATCAGGACTAAGATCCAGCTTTATTAGTAAATAGTTTAGCTGTTTTGTTCCGTTCATGAAACACTGAATCAGTGACAATATGGAGTGCTGCCTTATCACAAAATGAAAACATTATGAGGTGAGGAAGCTTAAGATCAGTGACAATATGGAGTGCTGCCTTATCACAAAGTGGATTTATTTTTTTAAGTCGTTTTTTATTAGTGCAAAGAGTGAGCCCCATCATTAAATACTCTAATTATCTATCCTGAAATGCTTTAAACTTTGGTCCAAAAGCATAATCTTCAGAAGAGCACAAATTTGTATAAGAAAAAAAAAGGTATAGTAATGCTCTTTCTTCAGAGTACAAAAATGTCAGAAAATGCATTTTTTACCTCTTAATAATTACACTTTTACACATCAAACAAACACTCACAAACCTGAACCGGAGTACATAAATACTCCAACTCGACATTTGTAACGCAAACAAATGCAGCCATAACAAATATAGACTGCTTCTTGGTCTTCCAAGATTAAGGGAGAAGAGACCCAAGAGTAGTAAAGTAATTAGATGTGATTTTCCGGTAAAAGGACATCCTATCCAAACATACCTTACTTACCATATCATTTTTAAGGTATGGTAGAACATGCATGACAACATCCCAATGCTGCTGACACAGGTACCCCATAAATTGACTTAGCACGTGGACCACATCCCAATGAGTGAAATATTTTTCATTGGGGGGGTGCAACTCGGGTTGGCCCGCTTCGGGTCGGCTTCACTCAGAATTTAATAAAAGCCCAACTCGAGCATAGGCAGACTTCTTGAATGCCAAACCAATCTTGCCACGTGGAAGATTCATATATCGTTTTTGACAAACTGATTAAACAACCAACTAGCAAATACACTCTCAATTGCAAAAGTCCTTTGTTGTTTATGGTTAGTACTCTTAAAATGGTAATAGCCTAAATGGGATGCTCCTAAGTTTCTTTTTCATTTTAAAGTTTTGGGTAGGGCTCTTAAAAAGGTAAAAGCCTAATTCGGACATCCTTTGATTTTATTGGTTGGAAAAACTAGCAATCCTTTGTTAAGGATTGTTTAGGGTGGGAAAGTGCCCAATTTGCAGTTGATTGTGGATAACATAAAAGCAAAAAGCAACATTGTTTGTGAGAAAATATGGTGCTCAGAAGTCAGAACCACATTATTTTTGTGTTTCAGTTGATGATTTTTGTTACGGTATTGTAGCAACTCAGACCGGTCAATCCAGGAAAAGAAAGGCATTCCAGTTTCTAATGTCCCGGTTTTCAAATTTTTGAAAAATTGGCCGAACCATAAACTGACCGGGTTTCAATGACCCAAACGGATCACTTTTAAAATACTAATGAGAAGATTTGAAATCATAAGCTTTTAGTGATGTATAATATACCTGGCTACCATTAATCCATGTCACTACATTGATATATATTTAGCAAGGTTAAATAATTTCTATATGGCCAAACTGTTTAAAGCGGTACACACCCTAGCAAGTAGACCTGTTCAATTGTTCATGTGCAGGCCAAAGCCCAAGCCCGAGCCCAAAACTTGATCTGTACAGAAATTGTTTTATTTCTAGTGTATTTTTATAAACTAATATTATATTAATTTAATAATAATTTAAGAAACACATATTATATATATATATATAACATAAATGATTTTTTATTATTTGTAATAGCATCGGGCCAGGCCGGGCTTATTTAAGAAAACCCAAACCCGGCCTAAAAAATGACCAAGCCTGATATTTAAAGGCCGAGCTTGAGCCTGTGGGCTTGAAGTTTTGTCCAAGCCCAAAAAATAATGGGCCGAGCCAGGCCTTTGGGCTACCTGGCACAAGAACAGGTCTACTAGCAAGGTTATTAAAAATAAAGCCAAATATCACTGTTGTTTTCTAATAAATGAAAAAATCATATATCATAAGTGTTTGAACACACTTATTTACCCCTTGACCAACACATCTTAGATCCCAACCTCCTCAAATACACTACAACACAACAAATTTGGAGGATCTGTTGCCAACAAAAAAAAAAAAAAAAAGATAATAACATACTGACATCATGGCATTGAAACCACACATCAGCCAACATCACCCTGCGAAGAGTTTGGATTTGGTTCTCACAAAATCATCATAGCCTTTTGCAACTATGCATCGGTGATATCTTCATATTTTTAGTTTTTATACACTGTGAATGCAAAAACACAAATATAAATATTTCCGTGTAATTGAATGCCGTGCTGTCAACATATTAGCATGATATCATGCTTTTTGTGCAACAGATCCGGGCTCAACAATACAACACTATCAGGGTTTGTATTGTTTTTTGCAAAATGTGGTCAGCCATGCCGAGGTGGTGTCTTACTAATTTGAAACACACCACACCTATTAACTAGTCTGAATCTCCTCAAGGTTCAAAATTTTGATACATATCAGGCCCATTGACCAATATGTATTGTACCGGTGGCTTCCTATATAGGGGTATTTTGGGGTGTGACCTGGTTCAGGAGTAGATGGACCTTAAACCGATTCTTCTGAATCAGTTTGAAAAAAATTAAAAATAAAATAAAAAGTGAGCCAAGATACAGGCCGGTATGCCCCAATTGGCGTATCGGCCCCTATCGAAAATTTGAACCTTGGATCTCCTACAATTATGGCTTAATGTAGGAGATCTTAGTTGAAATTAAGCAAGATTAACGCACACCTTCTTTTAGTTGGCTTTTTAGTTTTTTTATTTGTTAAACTACAAAATCCTTCTTTTCAGTGGTTAGTCTATGTCTTGGGAGTGTTTGGTAGTGTGGTAGTGTGTTTGAATACACTGATCTACTGTGATGTGGTGGTTGAAATCAAAGGGTTGAAATTGCACCATACTGTGGTGCGGTGTGGATGTATTAATTAATTGATAACAAAATTTGAAATAAAATATTTAAATAATTTATTGCATTATATTAATAAACCAATTTTCTGTGTAAACTGATCCACGAGATTTTGGCAGGAAAGAAAAATTATGATTCCCACCATCCATATTCCATCCATTCAAGCCGATTCCTCTTGAGGAGTTACTTCCCACTATTATAGTTAAATTAATTCTCCTAAGGAGTGATAGCAGATTGTAGGACACCACCAAACTGTACAATTAGGCCCATTTAATTCCAAATCTGTTTGTGGGCCTCAAACTTAGGTTAGAGGTTAATGGCTTCCACCATACCATGGAATTAATCTTAATAAGCAACGATCGTGACGAAGAGGAAGAGTACCATTCTGGCATTCTCCATTTGAAGTAGTCGTGGTCAATTTTTCGGTTCAATATATAGGATTTTTGATGAACACACATAATAAAATTTTGGCGTTATATAGGACAAAAAATAAATAAATAAATAAATAAATAAACTCATGGTAAAACAAATGTGAATCTCCTCCCGTAGTCCCATGCATGTCAACCAAATTTTTTTTGTTTTTACTATGCTTTGTTTTTTGGTCAACACTCTTGAAAAGGTAATAGTACAAGTGTGTGATGGTTACAGCAGATCTGAGCCTATATTGATTCGGTATTTTTGATAAAGAAACCAGCCAGAGTCGGAGTGAGAGAAGGTTCATACTTCATACAAAACTGGCCGGCCTAGCTGTAAAATTACATAAAACCCAGTGGATTAATATAATTGTACGGGTCATTTCCCACGAACATTTATTACATAAGCCTAACAAGCTAAGTGGTAACAAACGAATTAAGCCATCCTCTGGAGTCTGGAGCTGGACTAATGGAAGTTGATGAACCGGTCCGATCGACCTGGACCTGTACCTATGGGCTCCTATCAATGTAAGGAAATGGCATGCAGAGAGAGAGTAGGTTGGTCTCTGGAGTGTTGCCGTGGGTTGTGGGGAAATCTGATATTGACCGGTGAGACTGAGACAGTAAGTACTCTCTCTCACGGTGTGTCCACTACTCTCAGCGCCTCATTCACGGCTCCAAAGAGCAAACACTAGGGAGTAAAGACGCCTGACAAAGTCTTGCGAAAGAAACGCATGCATGTACATTATTGCCATTTCCCTCCTGCTTCAGTGCTTCTCTTCTGTTAAAGCTTTCTTTCAAACCAAACCTCCTCGTGAGGCTGTCCGGTTGGCAAGAACTTGTAGGCAAAAGAAGAAGCATTTATTGCGAGCCAAAGGGTGGGTGTGTGTGTGCGTGTGTCAGCAGAGACTCAGCGAGGCCAAAGCCAAAGCCTACCTAAACAGGCTGCCGCCGGCCTAAAGCAATAGGGCGCTACGCTATCAATAGAGAGAAACAGAGTCGCGCCAGATGCTATTTACTTGTCCTTTCTCTCTCCCCATGCTCTCTCTCTCTCTCTATCTATGATAACGGTTTTGGGTTGTGAACTTTGAGGGACCAAACTGAGGAATAGGAGTAAAAGGCTTTACTAAAGAAAAAGAAATCAAAAAGTTGATGCGCTGCGTGGGTGTCTGTGTCTGTCTGTGTCTCTGTCTGGGCTTCGTTGGTGTGAGTGAGGGCTGAGGACTGAGGAGGAGGACGACTGTGTACTGAACAGGCAGGAACCAGGGGAGAGAGAGAGAGAGAGGAGAGGAGAGGAGAGTGGTCCTGTCCAGGTCTCTAGCTGCTAGCTCTGTCGCAGTTGCGCAACAGAGGCGAGGCGAGAAAGAGACGGGAGTGCGGGTCGGTCGTATATGGCATTGGCATGCATGGCTGTTTGGTACTTTGCCATCTCCATACACACACCTATCAACTTTAAAATAATACACACTCACTCCATTGCATTGCCAGCGGTATATCCTCTACAGTTGATGAATTCTCCCTCCCTCCATCCATGATTCAACCAATTCTTTATCAAAATATTAATACTTTAATACATAAGCGTCAACTAAGCAATCAAAGCACGAAAATAGAAAAAATAAATCATTCATGCAGCAGACTTAATTAATTGCAAAGTGAAGGACAGACTCAAGGGGAGATTTTTGGGAGTTGGTTTGTTTTATTGTGCCAAAAAAGAAAAAGTCCACCCGTATTTATATTCATACATGTAAAGTGTTACACTTACACCACTTAAAAAAAGGAGTTGTAACTATTTCACCCTTATTTTGCTCTTCTTTTTCTAATGTTTGGCATAAAAAGATGATCATTCTACTACTTTTCCGGCCAATAATTGTACTGCAATTAAATGAAGTTCGATTAAAGAAGGAATGGATGAGCTTGCTTCACCCTGTTAAAAGATTAGCTTTATCCATACGAATATATGATATAGCAGTTTAATTAGTGATTTAAGGGGTATTATTCTCATTTCTCAAACATGAAAATTTTGTTTTTCTTGTTTCTGATGATCAAATGTCACGTCAGGAAAAAAATGTTTGGATTTGTGTTTGCTCAAAACAAAGTGAAAGCAATATCAGTTTGATTCATAAAAATAATCTTATTTCTTAAACCAAGAGGGAATGCTTATGCTTTGATCAGAAACAAATCCATGCATACTTTTCCTTCATACTGTGTTTGGTTTGAAGGAAAAAGTAGGAAAAGGAAATGTAGGGACTTACGTTCCCCTTCCTTTCCCTATCTTTTCCTTCAAAGTTCAAACCAAACATATAGATAAGGCTGGTGCCAAAATATCCTAAAAACACTCTCTTACTAGTGCTGGATTAAAGTTTCTATGGATCACAACAGGCCAATTAATATGGATTTGGGTCCAAAATACAAATTAAAATTAAAATTAAACCACTAGAGTAAAAACCATGTTTTTGAAACTAAAAATATATACAAGAAATTGGTTGTGGTTTCAGTTGGAAACAAGCAATACAATGCACAAATAGGAACATGTTTTCTTTGTTATTATTTTAAAAATTGATGCTTTTTCAAACCAAGTATGGTACCTTTATTTTTGAAATTCTCAAAGTCAAAGATTATAATTTGTTTTCTTTTTTCTCATGACTACATAAGATTTAAAAATAAAAAATAAAAAATATACATTTTGAATCAACCGTATCAAAGTTTTTATTTTTAAAACATTTGCGTAGAAAGTAAAATTTTAGTCTTTTAATTACCTCTTTCTTTACACTTGGGACTAGAGGGTTGTGTATGTGTGGCAAGAAAAACGTCTAATAATATATGAATCAATATAGAAACCAGGATTCTAATTTAGTAAATTCTTAGCATTTTGTGCAGAAAATCGTATATGAAAATTTTAAATTTTAGAATATTCTACTAAATTTCCTAACATGTTGATATATATTCATCTATGTATACGCCTATAAGATATTTGATTAGATGTTCTGCTCGCACTCTGTCATAATTTTGTATTTTCTATTGTCCTTGTATTTCAAAAACCCATCGAAATGTGCATATATTGTGTCTTGTTAGTTTATGCTAAAAGTTTTACTAGAATTAACCAGATGAAATCGGTTAATTCAGGTTGGCTCAATTAGTAGATCATGGTTAACTAGTTTTATTAAAATTGTATGGAGGGACAGGCATCTTAGATTTTATTAACCATTATCAAATGGAAGAATATTAGTACAGGAGAGGACGTAACCCACCTTATCTCAAAATTATTTTACATTGGTTCAGTTTGAAAGGAGTACAAATACAAATATATAAAATGCAAAACTATATATTTTGCATTTATTTATACTGTACATATTTATATTTGTATTAGTTGCAAAGTAATTAGAACACACTTTCGTTAACCGGTTCAAATTTAAAAGCTGAGAATTTTTCAATATAGAATATTATCAAGATGATGGCAAGAGGAGACGATCGGCCCCGCAAATATCACCCAAAAAAAAAAGTGTAAATAATATAGAATATGGCACCATCTGCCAATATATCTAACAACAATCTCAATTTGGCTTCATTAACTAGTGAGTAATAGTAAAATTCTCAAACCGCTGTCCTGAGGTGGTAATCTTGGTTCTTATTGACTAAATATCCCATGTTCTTTTTTCAGATTTATGTGGTGATCAAGGAAAATTTATTTTCTTGGATATCACTTATACCCATCTCCTAGGTGGGTAAATAACATTTTCACCTAGGGGGAAAATTGTCAACACTTGAATAGGACAAAAATGCCCATTTTAATTATAGATTTTTATGGTTAAAATGGTCGTTGCCTTATTTACATGAGAAATAAAAGAGCATGCATGAATGCACTTACCCAAATAAGTATTTCCCAGGAAAAATTTACCCAGATAACTACATTTACTCGAATAAATAACTTATCGAAAAGTGAACAAAGCCTATATGGAAATGCTCCATGGAGGATTCATACTTTTCAACTCTAACCCTACCCCAATCTAGAGGTGTAAAACGGGTCGTCTCAAGCCATGTCGCCCTCCCTTGAGATAACTTGGGGGCTCAGCCTAGCATGGCCCATGGCCCAAGCCCTTGTGGGCTTGTGCTGTGCCGCGAGTCAAGATGGCACGTGAGCCAAGTCTTGAACCAAGCCGAACTATGGATCGGGCCAAAACTATTTATTTAAAAAATTGAAAAAATGCTTAAAATTTTAATTTTATATTAATTTTGATGTATACAATTACTCATATAGACAATAATTAAATAAATTAACATAATAAAATTAAAAATAATTATTTATTTTATAAACATATTATATAGTATATTATTATATAATTATAATTAATATAATATGTTATATATAAATATACAAAATATATAAATATTATATACATATGAATCATTACTGGATTGGACTACGGACTGAGCCGTGCTGGTATATAGCGACCCATGGACCTAAAACCCTAGGCCCAACACAACCCACATGATCATACCTTGCCTGGCACAGCCCATGTGCGATCATGCTGGGCTGCGTGCAGCATGGCCTGATTTACACCTCTACCCCAACCTTCCACCGAAACCAACTCTATCCAACATTTTTGTGATGCGTTCGAACTAACCTGGCCTAATTTGACTCTGCTTCATATACAATAATCGATGAAGGGGCTGTATATTTCTATTTCCATTCGTTTAATAAACATTTTAAATGGGATATATTTTGAAAAAATGAAAAAAATGATCGAAAAGCTTTTTGGAAAGTTAGGCATCATTTGGTACTGTTATACCCAACATAATAAGCTGAATATGGAAAAAAATGTCTTCATATTGAAGGAAATATTGAAAACAAGTTTCATCAATCGATGGTTGTACAAATATTTATTTGATAAATAATATTATTCAAACACAAGAACCAAACGCAATCAAAGAAAAGTATATGAACTGCTTTTTTTAGAAGTAAATTGGCAAAGGGAATCCATTGGCATTTGGTGGTATACAATATTTACTTATTTTGAAGTATTAGTTAAATAGAACAGAGGTCTTATCACTAGCCACGTGTTCCAAATAAAGAGCATTTGGACTAGTAGCGATAGGGTCCCATAGAGAAGTGTGTCCAGCAGTAATGAAGCAAGAAAAGAGGACGTGTCCCATCATCCAATTATGCGACACGTTGTAAGTTAATGGGCCAGAGCGAAGACCATCGGAAACTAAAGAAGACTGGAGGAAGAACAGTGCAGATAAGATAGGTGGTGCCGGCCCTCATCATAACGCTACAGCTGCCCTTCAGAGCTGAGCTGAGAGACGTGTCAATACTCAATACACAGGGACCAACATCACCACATCAATGGCTCCAACTCCATGGATCTCAGACAGATTGGCTATTTGGCTGATTGGCTCCACCCCCACCCCAAATCCAATTTCAAATTCACAATTCATTGGACGTTGGAACAGAGATTCTATTACATTATACAAAAACAAAAAATGGTGGTCAAGTTTCAAACAAGTATAATCTGAATTTGCACAGAGCCCCTTTTGCCTTTTTGGTTGGTAGGTGATGCTGCTTTAGACTTCAATCTGTGGGTCCTCTCACTCCTCACTCCTCAGTCTTCAGCCCGTAGAAGACTAGTTCTACGTTATAACCAAGGAAAGATAAACCGTAGCTTTTTGTATATATAAATTGTACAAGTACTGCTAGCTCAATTCAACAAGTGAGCAAGACAGTTTCAGAATGCGAAGCTTCAGCACTTGGATCCGCTACAGCTGTAGGACAAATCCGTCTTATTCATGTACCAATGAAGAGAAGAGAGATATATCGTTTGCTGGAAAGTTGGCGGCTGGAACAAAGAAAGCTTCAGAAACAGAGAGAGAGAGAGAGAGAGAGCGCTCTGCTCTATTCATGCAGCCAAGCGTTCCACCATCGCTGTTCTGTTGCAGCAGCCAGCAGCAGCTGCTGCGTATAGGGCCCAATATGGGGCCAATGAATCAATCTCATGAATAGCAGACGGCAGTCACACCCTTTGAGTCATCGATCCATCCACATCGAGGCCAAATGAGTCTCATGAACGACAGCCACCACCGCTGAGTCAAACCCCTTGATCTATCCACACCCTCGATGTTTCTCTCTTGCTGTGTCTCTGTCTAAGAAGCCTAAACAAAACACTAGCGAGAGAAATGGGATTGGGAGGGAGGGAGACCCGGAGACCCGTTTGGAAGGAACGTAGTAAATTAAAAAGGAGCTAACAAACAATGAATGCAGCCTCTACTACAGAGTTCAGAGTTCCAGAGATGGAAAGAATGTTAAATTTTAGAGCCGCGTTTCAGTCTCAGTACAATCATTACGCCCTCCTAAATTGTCCCTAATCATACACTTCCTGGACGCTCTCTCTCGACTCATTTAACACTTTTTCCTGAAAATAACATTGCCTTTAGTAATTTTATTAACCGCTTTATTTTATCTGCCTTATTGTGGCCAACGAAACGACAGTCGCCTTCAACCCTGTTCTCTCTCTCGTTTGCCCTTCCGGCCTTTCTCACTTTTTTCCTGTCTTTACTTTTTCTTCTTTATTTTTTCTAAAGCTTCTGTAATTGAGTCTTGACTTTCCTTTTCCTAGATAGTCTCAGAAATCTAGTCCAAAAGGTCCAAACCCATGTGATTCATATTAATAACTTAAATAGTCTCACTTTAGATTTGAATGTGTTAACCACCACAACTCAACAGTAACGGTGACATGGTGTTGTTGGTAATCTTGTTCGAGCTGTTTCTGGACCATTAGGGTTTCTTCTCGCTTCCTTTTCTGTTCTATTTTATCTTTGTTTTTCTGAGATTCGATGGGTGACAAAGGAGGGGGAGGAGAAGCTATCAAGAAGCAACAACGTTCATCCTCGCCTACACTTGAGGAATCAGTAGAGACTCGACAGCAACAGATTACTGCAGCTCCATTTATTTCCGCTCCTCCTTATGTTCCGACTGGGGGAAGCTCTGTTCAGTTGGAACAACAACAGCAGTGTGAAGCTGTGAATCCGAAGAGACCCAGATACGCTACCGGTCAATGGAAGCTCCTGCCTTCAACATCCCAACAGCAACAGCGAAATCCGCAGATGACTGAGATTAATAGCGAATCGAGTCCGTCTCGGACAGATAACCCACAAGCCCAAAGTCACACCACTGCAGAATCCTCTTCTCCAACAGCCTCGTCTCCCTCGCACTCTCCTCTCCCTTCTTTATCAGCTGCGTCGGGCCATGACACCAACAAGCCGGACAGCCAGCAGTTTCATCAACAGCTTCGAAAGGGGAAATATGTGAGCCCGGTTTGGAAGCCCAATGAGATGCTGTGGCTAGCGAGGGCTTGGAGGATTCAGTACCAAGGAGGGAGGGGAGATGGGTGTGCTTCTTCTTCAGGTGGAGAGCAGGCTAACGAGACTCCCACCTCCTGTGGTGTTGGTGGTGGTGGCGATGTGGTGACCATGCCTTCTTCTAGGGGGAAGACTAGGGCTGAGAAAGATAGAGAAGTTGCAGAATTTCTCAACCGACATGGAGTTCAAAGAGACGCAAAGACAGCTGGGACGAAGTGGGACAACATGCTGGGTGAGTTCAGGAAGGTTTACGAATGGGAACGAGGCGGTGAAAGAGAACAAGTAGGGAAGAGCTATTTTCGTCTCTCGCCTTACGAGAGGAAAATTCATAGATTGCCAGCTTCGTTCGATGAAGAAGTCTTCGAAGAGTTGTCTCAGTTCATGGGTCTTCGTACGAGAAGCTCTCAGAGCAGAGGGCCTGCTGCAGTTGTTGGCGGAGATAACGGGAGATCAGCTGTGGCTGGGCCGAAAGCTCTCCCACTGCCACCACCTCCTCCTCCCTTCAAAGATGATGACCTATCTCTCTCTGGTATGATAATAACAACTGAAGAAATAAACCAAAAACCATCTTTTCCATCAAAAGCAAGATTTTTCTTTTTTTTTTTCCCTTCATTTTCGTGAGTTGAATTTTATTTGGGTGGTTTTAGCAAAGATCAAGCAACCTGGCACGACGGCCACCACAGAAGCTTTCCTTCATGTTGGTCGAGGGAACTTATCTGGGGTTGAGACTTCATTGGAGATTGTGGCTCCGTCATCTTCTTCATCGTCAAAGGAATTTCGACGCATAGGAAAGATCAAAATGACTTGGGAGGAATCTGTAACTTTGTGGGCGGAGGAAGGAGAGTACCAGAGAGGGAGAGTTAAGTTTCAAGGCTCAAGTTTTCTGAACGCAGATGAGCTTACTTTCTTAGACGACACCATGGTGGCTTGCACCATGGAGGCCTTCGAAGACGGACCACTGAAGGGTTTCTCTGTGGACAGGTTCGTCTGTGGTCAACAGGTCAAAGTCTTCGGAAGACGAAAGCCATCGACTGTTACGTCCGGTATAACACTATCATACATTCCCTCGACCTATTACTATTTTCTTCTTTCATGCTACTCTCTCTATCTCTTATCATCAGCAAGATTAACTACTCTACTCTCAATCTGTCTTCTGTATCAAACAGGTCTTTCGGAGAGAGTTCAGCTTCCAGCGGTAACAGAACCGTCCATTAGATGTAAGTATAGTATATACTACTAACACTAACACAGAGGCAAAGATATTCCATGAGCCTATTCTCTCACGTACACGTGTCTCATCAGTGTATACCATGCTAAGACTATTTGATTAGACACTTGGAAGTGACCCAACAAGAGCTGAGTGGGGCTTACTGTATTACGAACATGGTCGATGGTGGACTACTTAGATTTAGGTGTCCATCACTCAATTCTCGTATATTTGTACGTATTTATGACTTCTCCATTCACGAGTGTGATAGATGTTGTGTGAATGCAGCGATTCCTCCTTGGGAATATCAGGACCCAAGTGAGTATTACTTGGGCTGCTTGAGGTCTCCACCCACAACACTCCCGAGTTTGTTTGAGCTCTCATGGCACCTGCAGGAGCCTCCGTCGGAGGACTTTAGGTTCCCTCTCAGGAAGGACGTGTACAGAGACCTACCTCAAGGGAAGGAGCTCTTCTTCACCACATCCACAGAACTGTTAGATTGCAGGGGCATAATGTTTGATACCTTAAGTCCAGTTGTCCGCTCGAATCCCAGTATCAGCGCTGGTACTGCAACGAGCAGAGACTCGTTTATCGGCTTATGGGACGACTGCATAAACCGAGTTGTTTCCAAATTCTGCTCCCTCGAAATGGTTATCGTGCGGAAACCTTCGTCATCTCCGACGACGACGGAGACGTTGCAGGATCAGTGGCCTAACGTGACGGGCTTCGTAAGAAACTTCTGCTTGTGGAGAGGAGAGGAGACTGATCAAGTCAGGGAAGGCAATGTGGATCCCTCGTCTTCGATAGTAGAGAAGCTTCTGTGGACGTACTTGGACCTCCCATACATACTAGGTTACTACGCGATCGGATATTCAGTCACCTTTTGCGCTTTGAGTCGCTCACAGGACCGAGTCCTCCGAACCGATCTCTACTCGGTAGACCTATCGACGCCAACGGAGAGACTAAAAGCACTAGTCCCATGTTGGAGAATTGCAGGTCTCTTACCTTTGCTGGCGGACCGGTGCTTCAACAGTAACAGCAATGTTGGTCACACGTACAAGCAATTAGCTTACAGCGATTTCGAGAGGCTTGATTTGGGGGGTGGAAACGTCATCGAGATGACGCCCAACACGATGAAGCGATCGTTCTCGAGCAGGAGAAAGTGGGCTGCCGTGAAAGAGATATACGATTTTCTCGACCACCGAATCCCACACGCCGAGTATGTAGTCCGAGCATCGGAGAAGGAGCTAGCCTTAATTTTCAAGCCGCGAGGTTGTAAATCGAAGCCCACGAGCTGCGAACAGCTGGTGGAGGCGCTCAAGTACGTGACAAAGGCGTTGGTTGCACTACACGATCTGTCCTTCATGCACAGAGACCTGGGGTGGGACAAGGTAATGAGGAGGAGTGATAGAGAGAACGAGTGGTTTGTCGGCGGGTTTGATGAGGCGGTGGGGGCACCACAGATATACCCTCATGGTGCCATGGTTGGCGGTGGTCGGCAAGCGCCGGAGATGGCTAGGGGATTGCATGGTGTGAAGGTGGATGTTTGGGGCGTTGGGCAATTGATAAGGACGTGTGGATTGGCGGTGCCAAAGCTGTTGAGAGAGTTGCAAAATAGGTGCCTCGATCAGAACCCGGAACAGCGACCGACGGCAGCCGACTGCTACCACCACCTGCTACAGCTGCAGTCATCTCTGTCCGCCGCCGCAGGCGGGTATTGAACTGAGGTGATTGATCAATCCAAGTAGTAATAATTAAATTGGGCACGGGGGATCCAAAAGATCAATTTATTTACATCGAAAATGCTAAAATATATATATGTATCTTCTTGGGTCTGCAACGTAGACTTCTCTTCTTTTCCTTTTTTTTTTTTTCTTTTCTTTTTCTAACCATTTTCATCTTCATTTTTTAAGGCTTCTTTAGGGTGAGTTCAATCTTTATTTTTAATTTTATGTAATTCATGGTGTTCCACTGAACTGTTCAGAAGCTCTTGTGGTCTGTAAATGCTATTAATCTTGTGAGAAACCATTTATCATTCACTGTTTCATTGTAAAACGATTGGTTTTAGTTCAAGTGTTTAACATTAAAAAAAAAATTTAATAGCTAAAGTGAAAGTTTTCGATCTTAATCACATCTATTTCCTATTAAAATCAAAGGATTTTCTCAAAAAAAATTGAAGTGTTTTTTTTTCGTTCTTCCATTACTAGATTCAAAGAAAATCAATAAAAATTTTCAAGAGGAACAAATCATAAATTTCTCAAAAATAAAAAATATCATTCATTGGCAAATGAATAATTTTATCTTTTTTTTTTTGTAAAATTAAATTAAATGATTCAGACTTTCAGAGATGTACGATTGTTGTGAGATTAGAATAGACTATGAGAGGGCCAGCTTTTGAACGGAGAAGACCAACTTTCTCGCTTACTCATTGAAAATACCAAGGTTATTGAGATGAATACATGTTTTATTCCATGAACATTTTAATTAGTTGTTTCTCTGTATGTCATTTATTTATTTATTATTATCATTCATTCATTCTATGTTCATCTGATCAATAGGGAAATCAGCTCAAATTATCTTTTATATATCCTTAAGACAAGGGAAAATTGTGAATATAAGCGTTTTTAAATTTCGCTAATTACAATTAATTAGGGAACACTGATTAAAATGTTTTCAAAAGATTTCTCCTAACCCACTGTACATATACCGGCACAACATAAATGGCCTTTTCTGTTATATGTTGTTATTAATGTTGAAGAGAGCACCATATCAAAAATGAAGCAGGTTTTTATCCCGAATTTGTGATCTTATTAATTAGTATCAATTTACTTTCTCTTGTTCTTTTAATTAATTTTATTCATCATATTTATTTTAACTGTTTTTCAAATATAATTACATACAAGAAGGAACCACAAGGAATGATTTTACAAATAAATAAAATTGTGTAAATGGATTCCCGCTCTATCCTTGCTTACACATGGAAAATGGAATTAAAATCACAGCTTTTTTGATAATTTTCCTAAAAGATAACACAAATCATTAACTTTGAAATTTAGAGTGTGTGAAAGGCCACCTAATCACTAGAATAAAATGCATTCAAATCAAGGTTTTTAAAACTGACCTGGAGAACGAATCGGTCAGGGATCTAGTTCCCCGGTCGAACGGTCGATCCATTCAAATCAAGGTTTTTAAAAACGGTCAAAATCATTCAAATGGTTAATTGCCTGGGTCAACGGTTTGTTGACCAAAATCAATGGTTTTTGGGGAAAAATCCAGTTTTGGGAAATGGATAGAGCTCTTTTCTTATCAAATGAGCCACTTTGAAGGTTTTTGGAACCATGGGCATTTGTTAAATAAATGCTATCAGATAGGCGTCCCATTAGCAAATGCCTCATTATATACATCTGAATGTATCGATGTTTGCAAATATGCGTCTCTCTCATTTCAGGAAACTTCATTTTAAAGTTTGCTCCAACGGCTGTGTTTATTGGCACTTTTGCTGATGTAGTGCCTAATGGTGTTTGTGTCATAAATGCCTTCATTAATTGTTTTTCTCGATTTTACAGTCACATCAAATATAAAACGTTTATTCAATAAGCGTTAACGGAACCAAATACATACTTGATGTGGGTAAGAGATTGATCAATTCTAGTTTAAAAAAATAAAAGAAAAAAAGAAAACCCCATAAATGATCTCACGCATTTAATTTGATTTGGGATTGCACTCCTCATACAATTTTACATTCATATCCCACTATGTATTGGGAACATTAATAAATACAAATATGAGAGATGTATGTCCTCCATGTATAGCTGATTCATAGTTTTTAATCCAAGCATGTGAGAAGTTGTGAATGATATAGCGTGTGTTTGGTGAAGTAAATTTCATTTTAGTGTTTCTTCCAATGATCACTGTTTTCATGATATAACGCTTAATTATCACTAAACGGGTTGATCATTGTTTTTATCGAGTTTTTAAACAAATTAAATAAAAAATGTTTGGTCTATACACGTCATTTCAAACACATACACAAACCATCCATATCCTTATCCATGGTTTCCGATTTGGACCGGATTGAACGGGAGCTATTGGTTCTGGTTATTTGACGGTTGTCAGTGGGCTAATCAATCTATCGAATAGTACTTGAACCCGCACTTTTATGGGGGGTTATGGACGTTTCACAGTCATCACTAACGCTAAACCAACACAAAAAGGAATTCTTCTTAACAATAAGTCGGAATCTGTGAAAAGAGAGAACGTTTCATGGCTTTGTCCGAACGCATGGAAGCCGATTATGGTACTAGAAAAGCATGATACTTACTAATGACCAATCAGCTGCAATCCCGCAACGAATCAGCTAGTATTCAGCAAATTCAAGCAAGGTGTTCTGATTGGTCAAAAAGTCAAAGTTGTTACTTTTATCACACCTTTCCGATTCCAACATCTGTAATGTACTTACCGTACTTGTCTATTATATTATTTACTAGCGACTAGCGGGTAGCGAGTAGCCATCAGCACTCCCATGCACCTGATGATTCTCATTGATTCATCCTGCATGCCCACAATGTAAGAGACCGGATCTCGAAGGTATCCTTGTGAGCAGTTCACATTTGCACCCCACAAAAGGCGCCCCATGGGCATTTGTGTGGCGCTAAACTCTCTTGTGAACGCCTTAGACGAATAAAATTTGTTTCAAGGATAAGATGGGAGATATATTGTCAGAAAATTTACAAGTACTTTACTTACTAGTGTGATCACAGAAAGAAGATATCTCACTTCCAAAGAATCCATGGATCTGTCTGTAATGCCCACTGTCAATTCCACTTGGCCTTTATCAATTGAAACAACCCATGCCCTTTTTTATAATTGTATGTGTGTGTTTAACGACCACACCTATGTGCCTATGTGGGTATGTGTATTGACTCAGGAACATTGACGGGTCGGGTTTGGTACGGTATTACCTCAGCCTGAACTCAATATGAATAAGCACAAATCCGAATAAATGAAAAGAGAATATTTAATAATCTAACCCTCCCTGTGTTAAATATAGTACGGACTCATTTTATTTCCAAGGCAGAACTTACAACCTACCTTATAGGTATTAATTCGAATTGATCAGTTCTGGAGTCCTTTTTTCTTTTTTTCTTTCCTTTGGAAGCTTTAACCTTCGATAACATTCTATCATAGACGTTTTACATTTCAAATTCATATAATCATTCAATTTCAAAGAAAATAAGACATAATTAATCCATAAATAACCTAAATAATATCACATCATTATTACTAATCCATAATCATTATTAATCATTATTCTATGTTGTTTTTTATTTTTATTTTTTCAAAAGAAAATATTAATCCATTATCCAAATACATACACATTCCACAATTTAATTAAATACAATTTCAATGTAAATGGAGTACATCCTACAATTAATGCAACATAATTCACACATGAAAAAATCCATGCTACCAAAAAGACATGATTCTGGATCTCATGAAGAGCTTTGATCAATAAAAGCCCCTGTGGATTTTGATAAATCCCATTTGATTGGTTACCACTTTTATGGTTGTTCATTACAAGCTTTTCTCATATCATGTCGTTTCGTACCATGGTTGAACTCACAATCCACACCATTCAAACCTATATTATAAGTTCAAATAGAATACAACCGTTTGCATATGGATTCAATGCTTCACACTTTTAAAGTCTTTTGAAATTTATTTTGACGAAGGTTTGGCTCTAAAGCTGGGTAATTTCAACTCCACAAGGCAGGTTCTACCAATTTTAATCAAGTTCAGTTCTAAGGCTAGGTAATTTTGATTCCATCCAGGCCATTTCTACCAAGATCAATCAAGACTGGTTTTTTGGGCCAGTTTGGCTAGGGTAAACCCACAGACCTTAAAACAGGCTTAGATGGGATTGGTTTCAAGAATTTGAAATCGGACTCTACCCAAGAACCAATTGAAATTGGCGTTACCAAGGCTGGTTCAATGTCTGCTCATCCATAATATATAGTACATTTATACTCGATCAAATATATAAATGCAATGTCAATATTTAGTTTCAACACATCTCTCAACTTCAAACCCAATTAAAACTGACCCATTTCTAACATGACAGGGTTAGGTGAGTGCGGGTTTACCACTTAACTCGACCCATTGGCATTCCCAGCCTTGAAGATGATTAATGATGGGGAGAGGAATAAGTATTGATGTAGGCACTTTTGGCAGGCCATTGGTGCATCGACACGTGGTGCGATCACATGCGGCAAGCTCGAATGGCTGCCCGCCTAGAGCCAATCAGCGTGTCAGATGACCTTAAGTATAAATAGGGCATGCCACCCCCAAGGTAAGGGGCCTCTCTCTCTCTCTCTCTCTCGCTAGCTATCAGACTTTCATTTCTCCAAACTCTCTTGCTCCCTAGTTTTTTGGCGATCTCGTCTGAGTTCCTCGGACCTTGTCTGCCCTCTTTGCAATGCTTTTACTAATTTGACCATTGGAATCCTCGCCTTGGTTTATCACCTGGGATCTCTGAGGTTCCCTCCTCGTAGGTACTTGGCCTCAGCTGACCTTGGCTGACTTCGAACAAACTTCATCGACCCTCGGCCATAGCGTCCTTTGGGCTCTTCTAACCCTCAACCTTGGCACGCCTTTGGATCCATCCACTAACCAGTCCATCCAAGAAACTAAACAAATTTACTATGTTATCTCCTGCCAATCCGAGCATCAACAAGTAGTATATATAGGTTGCCTTCGGCCTCTATTTTAATCTTAGTCTCATTAAATCTCTCCAGATGTCTGAATGAGAAATATATATGGCCCAAATTGACTAGAAGAGGTAAAGTGTTTTTGGGTAGAGATATAAATAAAGAATGGATCGGGCTGCCTTCAGCAGCTTCAAATTAAAAAATCTTCTTTCCTAGGTTTTTTCATTCAGTATTGTCTTCTATGATATTTTTTTGTCTATCTAGTTTTCACTGTAAATAGGCTTGACTAGCACTAGCAGGTCCGTTCCTACGTAGTAAGGGCAATCGAGTCTGATCCAAATATTATACTTAATTATCGGCTATAATTACAAATTAATAATAATAATTACTCATAAAACCTCATTTTGATATTTAAAAACTGAAAGTAAAAGATTAAAACTGATGATAAAATGTGTTTTTAATCACAATTATTTTATATACTTTTTATAAAATTTATCATTCTAAACATAAAATGTAACAAAAACATAAAGATCATCAGGAGATTTTTATATATTATATTAATTATATAATCAGTTTGGAATAACAAAAACATGTGTCAGTCTACTTTTTACTCAAGATAAAAACAAACAGATAACCAGAACTAATCTAGTATGTGTTTGATTCCGTAGGCATTAATGGATAGGTCGTTTATTTATAATTTTTTATTTTAAATGTTTATTTATACTTTTTTACTTTAAGTGTTTTTTGTTTTTGGTATTTGGTTGGGCTTCACTTTAACTGATTTTTACTCTCTACCATCCATTAAAATGTGTCACATAAGCATTTGGTTTCAATTTTCCCAAATGCTCCATAAATAAAAATGAAAGTATTTCAATTTTCTACCATTTATTTGATAAATGATGAAACCAAACAATAATTATTTCATTTTGCTTCATAAACGCCTATGTAACACTGATGTTATAGCGTTTTTTCAATAAACACTGACAAAACCACACATAAATAATCAGTTCATCACATGATTTGGTTCTATGGGGTTAACTAGACCCATGAACAGCCCTATTCTTAGGAGGAGAAAATAGCTTTGCTAATGCTGTCTCATCACTCATCAGTTTGGACTTTGGATACGTAGCAAGAGCTTTTGTTAAATCCCGCTTATTCCATCAATAGAGAATGGTGAGGGAACAAGTGGGTTCCCTTTGCCAGTCTGGATGAGCTGGACACAAAATTTTACACACCAAGCATGTTGACACGTGGAAGATATCTTGTCCACCTCATCTCAGTTTTCAGTGCATCTCTCTCTCTCTTAGAATAGAGTAACAGTCAACTTTTTCGTTTATTTTCAATTGTTTTTTTCAAGAATGATGATCCAGCAGTAGTAGTCACACTGAGTAAACTGTTTGAGTAGTATGTATTCATCATTCTTCGAAAAAAAAATTAAAGTATAAATCTTTTAGGGTCTGTTTGCTGATATTCATGCATTTGTTTTGAAAACAAAAACAAGTGCCACGTCTTATGTTTTGAAAAAGCAAAATCAACCATAACGACAAACACCGCCTTATGAAGTCAATTTTTTAGTCAATAAACTTTGAACATGTCAGGGTCCAGACAGTTTACTCTAGCATGATTATTCCAGTTGGATCATTGCTCCCTTAACAAATAAAAATGGGTGAAAAATAAATGATTCCTTTTGCCATTTGATAGTGGATATTCTGCTTAGGTTTGCCACGTGGAATGGAAGAATGCCAATTTGGAAAAACATCAAGTAAAAGCAAAACCAGGATTTATCATTTGGTGTGGGGAGTCACGATTTGTCATTAACACCCCTCGCCCCAATTTGCAGCCTTGGTTACCGGCCACCTTTAGGGTTTTGATTTTTTTTCTCTTTTTTTTTTGGTGAAGTTTTGCATAATTTTGATGAACCGAAAAAAATTAGATAAACTATATATTTAGAATAAAACTTCAGAAACCTCCCTAAATTTTCGATATTTTTTCATATTTTTCTTCTGAAATTTCATAATTTTGTATAAAACTTATAAAAATAAATAACATAAACGCAGAAGAGTATAAAATATTGTAAAAAAAACTTTATTTTTTCCTTAAAAATGATCTTTTCTTTGTCTCGCTCTTCATCTTCCATTATTGGCTCCATTTGATGTGAGACTTCTCCCATTGGCTCAGTTTTAAAAGAGTACAAATACAAATATGTATAGTATAAATACATACAAAAATAATATAAAATACAAGGTTTTGCACTCTATTTAGGGCTGTCAGCTGATTTTCAAAATTTGATATCTGATCCAACATTTGATCCGATTAAAATTGAAGCCCAATAATCTTATAATATAATTATATAAATATAAATTATTACTTTATATAAATTTACTATTTAATAAAATTAATATTTCAACTTTATATTAATTTATTATATATAAGTTAAAAAGTAATTTTTATTTTTAAAATTATTTCTTTATTTAAAAAACGAAATGGAATCCGAAAAATTCAAATTCAATCTAATTACAGCCAACCCCAATAGGGATAGAAATTGAAAAGAATGAAATTTCATTATGGGTTGTATGGAGCCCAGTGGATAGCTCTGGGCCCAGGACAGCCCAGTGTGATGGCAAAAAACAAAAACCACAAGAAAAATAAAGAGAGAAAGACATTAAAAAAGAATTTATATTTGAAATTGATGATCTTGGGAAGATAGAAAGTGAAGATTTTACAGAGGTATGAAGTATGAAGCGAAGTAGGTATTTCATGCCTGGTGGAGCTACGACAAGCCACTAAGACGACAAAAACTGACGAGAGCACAAAGGTGAAAGAAAGAATATTCAAGTATTGTTAACAGGAAAACGTAGTACAAATATCCAAATCACAACAGATTGACAGAACATGGAAATGCACGGTTTGGCTGTTACTACTCAAATTGCCAGCCTTTGGCCATTAAAGAAGAATGGGTAGAGTGCTGTGCTCGAATACCCAGCTCCAGAACCAAACTATACTTTAAATCAGACCTTCTTTCAACTGTCACACTCTGTAACCAGGTTCTAAGTTTTGGGTTCTAGTTCTTTAGCTTCTCTGGTGTTACTTTTCAGTTTCAGTTAGATCAGAGGTACCCTGGATTTCCTTTTCTGGTTGTAGCAGTAGTGGAACTTTCAGTCATTCAGTTGATTAGTCTTTCATGGTCCCGGGAATATTCAATTTTAAGTTAGAGGTTGCAGCAGCGTAGACGCTTTACTTTCCAACTAGATGTACATGTCCTTTGCTTTGGCAATTGGTTCAAATTCAAATTCAATCTGGATTGAGTCAGGATCTAATAATATGGATCTTAAGGGGAAGAATCACCTGATCTTACGGATAATAAGAGGTAGGGTTTGAAGAAAAATAGTTTGAGAAGGTTTGGATTTACAGAATATTTTAAAGAAAAATGATTTCTTTTTTTCTTTTTTAATTTTGAGAGTTGGAGGGGTGTTATAGAGTGATCCTTTATATTTAAATTCAAGTTTTTTTTTTTTTTGAGGGGGAGAGGGGACCCATTTTTTTTTTACTTGTTAACCCTAATAATCATATAAATAATGGTTCTAACAAAAAGTTTGAGCGACCAAAGATCCATCACTATGCTAGCAAAAGAAATACTTCAGGCCATCTGCTAGCAAAAGAAATAACCCTCAGAAAAAGGACAAACAATTAAGAGATGAAAGAAAGATTTGGGTTCCCCTTGACAAAAAAGTGCAATTGGAGTCCTGGCTAATTCCTCTACTAACTAAATCGTGTTTAGTTAAAATGAAATTTTTGCAGCTCTCCAAAGAAACAATTTAAATCTAGGGAGAACTTTCAATTTTCAAAATTCTCTGAATCGTTAATTGAACCAGCGCTCTTGTAGATCATAATCTCGGGCTACCTCAAATTGATTTACTTTCTTTATAGATAGTTTACCATTAGCAGTCGGGGTGTTCATGGTCCGGTTCGGTACGGTTTAGAGAAGATCTCAGACCAAATTAATAAATTATGGTTTGAGAAATTTCTAAACCAAATTAAACCGTTTTTGTATGAAAATCAAACCATTTTATTAAAAATTCTCAAACCAAACTAAACCATTTATAAGTATAAACTGAACCAAACCACAAATATACAGTTTGGTCCGTATAATGAACACCCCTAATTAGCAGAACTAGTACAGATTACTTTATCCTCCATTAATTCTATGAAAAATATGAATCATACAGATCAGGTTAATTCCCTCTTGTTGGAAGATATTTACCATTAATTGAGTATTCAATTCTTTCGAATCCTGAACAATTATATCATTCACTTTTATGTCCTTTAATTTAAACAGGGGAGGACCCATGCGACAAGTAAAACCCTCCTCTTCTTTTATCTAGGGACAATCCCAGATACTCAGATATGACTGTTTGATTTGGAATCCAAAAAAATGGGCCAAATCAAGGAATTCTTTAGGGCTCAGTTTGAAAAGAGTACAAATATAATATGTACAGTATAAATACATACAAAATAAAATAAAATATAAGGTTTTGCACTCTATATATTTATATTTATACTCCATCCAAACTCAGCCTTAGCAACATTCTTCCAAAACAAGAACGCCAATGAAGGATCTTTTTTGAAAGCTGTTCATTATTACATAGGTATTACTCCTCGGCAGCTCCACCCAGAAGCTATCTCTTTCATTCAGGAATCTCCAAACTATCTTATAAGATAATGCCATGTTTAATAAGTTCATACGTCTAAGCCCTAGACCTCCAAAGTCCAACCTCTTTTGTTTTCAGATATTTCTCTAGCATGCTCATTTTAATTTCTTCTCCCCTTCTTTTCCACTCCACTAGAACTTTCTCTGAATTCTCTCCATTTCCTACAACCTCTTAGAGAATCTAACCACACTCGTGTAGTAAGTTGGTAAAGCCAAATGACCAGATTGAATCATAATCTTCTTTCCAGCATATAAAAGAGACAGTTTTCCATCTATTTAATTTTGATTGAAAGTTTTGCAAGATAAAGTCTAAGGATTTACTCTTCCTTTTTTTCCATAAAAGGGGCACCCCAAGATATTTAGGCCCCATTTAGTTCGTGGGAATAGGGGTTTGGAATTGGGGTCGGAATGGGGTATTTCTGATTCCAGTTATTTGGTTGAGCAGAATTAGAATCCTATTTCCATTCGCATGTATGTTCCTGTTTGAATCAAACAGACTATGGAAATAGACCATTCCGATTCCGGCTGTAAACCAGATGGACCCTTAGATTTATTATCCAGTCCCGACATTCATTTTTACCTTTCAATCATCTTATCTCCTTTGACAAGCATTCTTTTATTAAATTAAATGCCTGATTTTTGAAAATTCACTTGTAATTTTGACAGTTGTTTAAATTAGACCAGAAGCTCTTTGAAATCTCAGGCCTCTTCTACGTTTGCTTTGCCAAAAAATAAAAAAAATAAAAAACAATAACATCATCAGCAAATAGAAGGTAAGAAAGAGATAACAAGGGCTTGCCTGCTAATTTGAATCCCCGTTAATTTCTCTTGTCCATTAGCTTTAGCAAATAGCTTAGAAAAGCCTTCCATAGCAAGCACAAGGAGGTATGGGAAACCACTAATAAGGATTGAAAAGGAAACTAATGAAATGCAAAATCAAATCAATTGTCACCATTCCTTAGAAAAACCCCAAACATTTCACAACCCACATTAGATAGTCCCATTACAAGGAGTCATAGGCCCTAAATATGCCTAGTTTAATTCCTGAGCTACAATTACATTATCCTCTAATTGTCTACCTGGGATGAAGGCAACCTAAAAAGGGGAGATACACTTAGGCAACAAGGGCTTCAGTTTATTGGCTAGTAATTTGGTAATAATTTTGTAAAGAAAAATAAACATTACAGACTAATTAGCCTAAAATGTGAGACTTGACTTGGATTTTTAATAAATTCTTCTTTCTAAACAATTCAACCACAAAATTATAAGTGTTTTCTCCCATCAGATCCCAGAATTTTTAATAAATTAATGTTGGAATGCCATCAGGCCCAAGGGCTTTCACAGTCCCAAAAGAAAAGACCACCCCCTAACCTCCTCTGGAGAAGGAATAGCAGTCAATCCTTCATTATCCAGATCTGAAATGAAAGCTTCAAATAACCCAGGGATCCCTTCAAAAGTATCTTCCATTGGAGACTGAATTTTTCTTCCAAGGATTTCAAAAAAATATAAGCTGTGGTTCTAATCATCAGTCCACTCCCCATTATCATCCTTAACCCAAAGAAATTTGGTTTCTTTGTTTCCTAAAGTTTAAAAAATTATGAAAAACTTACTATTCTGATATCCCTCGTTTAAAAGTGTCTAAAACTCTATTTCAAATTCAACTCTTGTTGGAACAGCAATTTCATTTGCTGTTTTTCAAGATCTAGAACTAAAATTTGCTCCTCCAAATTCTAGGATTTTGATTCCAATTTTATCGATAGTCTCATCAAAACTCTCTTTTCTCTACCTCTTCAAATCCTTCTTAGTCAGATTCCATTTCTCACCAATTCGGAAACTAACATATCCCAGGAACTCAGTCTCCCATCTTGTCTATGATTTTCACACATTCTTCTTCAAGCAGCTAACTCTGAGAAAACCTAAAAGAGAGGGATTTGTGTTCTAGTGAGCTATTTATTAAGACTTTTAGTGTTTTATGATCCAACCCCCAACTTAGGAGATAGGACCTACGAAGGCTTTAACCGACTAGAAAAAATTTAAGAATCCAATTTAGACGAAGAATACAATGTCCTCCAATTGGTCATCAGTGAAAGAGTGTTGGCAAAAGGTCCATCTTGTTTTAAAGATCAGATGTTTGGTAAAATATTGTTGAAGGAAGACATTATGTTTGGTTTCATAATTTGAAGTTTATTGTTGGGATTGATGAAGTCACCCTGGTAAATGCGCGTTTTTAACATATCCGCAGAGAGTCAATTAGCTTAGGCAGTGTTCGGCACCGTCCGTAAATGGGATGAATATCCGTTCTGGTGATTGCGGACGGGACCGGTGCATGTTATATTGTGGATTGGTTTTGTTTATACCCTAACTTTTCATTTATGGTCAAAACTCGTGGTTAGGATCCATCCATACTCTATTTTTGATCATCCGTTTCATATTCTCTGAAAGGTTGAAATCTTATTGTTTGTTTCACATTTTAATATTTTGTTAATAAAATATTAATTATTTTATTTAATTTTTTAGTTTTTTATCAATAAAATAATATTTTTGAATATTTAAAATATATATTTTTAAATTTTAATTATTTTACTATTGTTTCATAATAAATTAATATTTATTGGTTCATATTAATTCATTGATACATTTTTAATATATTTATCATATAAAATGCAAAAATTAGATATTTACGATTGAATGTGTAGGTCAAAGTTTTTGAACCACCGTTGACCCGAATGGTCGGACCATTACCATTCGGCCTAGGAACTATCTAGGCAAGTAGTTCCGTTTTACCCCAAACCCGATTTTTGGCCAATAATCGTTGAAAAGGTCAACAACCTATTGACCTGAGCGGTCATACCATCGAACCGCTCAACTATTTTAACCATTTTTTTTTTATTTGTTTTTCAAAACGAGTTGTTCATTCGAACCGGATGGTTGTACCATCGACCTGGAAACCAGTGGCCAGAACGACTATGTTTTCAAGTCGTTTTTTAAAACGTTGATGTAGATCATTCATAAATGTATATGAGATATATGGAATAAAAAAATGTGGTGTGGACTGGTCTACACCACGCCTACAGAACGCCACTGTGGGTGCGGATCAGTCTAGTCCACATAATTTGTCCATAGTTCAGAATAGCTGTGGATTGTGGTGTGGTGTGAATTGGTCACTGCCGCAAGATATGGTATGAACTAATCCACACCCACCAATTTCTCATCCACACTACAGAACACCCCCTTAAATGCTAAAGTTTCCACGGAAAAGTATGGACATACCCAATGCAAGTTTCTAAATTTCACTGCAGATCTATAGACATTTAAAATGTCAAAACCCCCCACTCTATACACCAACGCCCAACTATGAATAGGCATCAATTTCAAGCTAGTACGCAAAAAAATTCTAACCCTCGGCTGAACCGTCATTCTCCTAAATTTCAATGAAGGTATTAATGAAAAAAAACCAAGTACCGATTAAAACATTACAGTGATTTTAGAAACCCAATGAAATTCATTTTTTATAGAGTTGTCAATGAATCGGGTGTGGTTTGGAATAGGGTGCATCAGTCTAAAACCGATTAAAATAATTAATTGTATTAAATAAGGTTAAAATACAAAAAACCTATTCCTAAAAGGCTTCCTGAAATTTTTGACAATCATAAAAACCCCTTCTATAGTTTTATTTTTACAAATACTTTTCCTGAACTTTTGAGAATTTCAACAAAATCCTCTCTTTGGTCGTTGTTTCAAATGGAAAACATTAGACTGCTGCATCCGTTTTTTCCAAAAATTCATTTATTCTTTTATAAATTATTTTAGATACAAAATTACTAAAATAACTCGTCTTAATTCAACAAAAATCTCCTTTAACAATCTTCTCAGTAATTTTACATACAAAATTACTAAAAGGGATAGGGAAGTTGGGCGGGTTTTACATTTTAACAAAATTTAAAAGACATTGGAGCCCAGACTGACTTCATTAAAACTCCATACGTGACGTTAGAGGTGTAAACTGGGTCATGCCGAACTGGCACAGCATGGCCCATGCTAAAGGCGGGCCGTGCGTGCTAGCCCGCGAGCAGTCATGGGCTGTGCCACTCTCCTAGGTGGAAAATTTGGGGGTCAGCCCGACACGGCCCACAGCCTAGGTCCAAGCGGGCCCGTGCTGTGCTGCGGGCCTAGGTCGGGCCAAGCTGCAAGCCGTGCTGTGGGCTTGGGCATGCTGGGTTGGGCCATAGGGCAGGCCTTGGGCCTGGGACAAACCGGGCTAGACTCACTTAATGGATTATTGTCATATTAGTATCACTGGGTCAGGATTTAGGACATGATACGGATATTAAATTAATAACGAATTTACGATTACCTAAATAATAAATAAATAAAATTATAAAACAATTCAAATGGAAATTTAAGAATTTTATTTCATTTAAATTTGAATGAATAATGATACAAATTACAAAGCATACAATTATACAAATATTGAATTATGAAATATACAATGGTTGGATATTTCATAAACTTCATACTTGGATGGATGAAATATGAAGATGGAATAAATTAATAAAATATAAAAAATACAATATGGAATTATAGACTATATAGACTATATAGTTACAATTGAAAATGCAAAATTACATTAATAGCAAATAAATTAAATAAAATTAAAACAAAATTTACAATAATTTGATAAAATAAAAAATTGTGGGTTATTTGTTAAAAATTACAATTTAAACAAAATTTACATATACATTATGATGAAAACATTCACACAAACTTTCATCATCTGCTTCAGGTGAAAAACCAAATATCCAGTGTATGTAGTACTGTAGTAGTCTGTAGTATCATGCCCTCCTTTGTTTTGTAATTGTAAAGTTGCAATCTATATTATGCATCATGATTCATGACTGCATCTAACCAACCATGGTAGGCTGGTACAGTGGTAGTGCCGTAGTGTGGTACCTGCAAATCTTGCACTAAAACAATTAAACAAGACTCTGATGGAACTATAGCTTGTAGACACCAAAGGGGTTAAAGATCACGAATCATGTGCCATGGCGGGATTGGCGGTAAGAAATGTTCTCCGAGACTCCGATTTCTCCCAATATTTTTAAAATTTAGTTTCTATTAATATTATTTAAAAAATTCATTTAAATTATGGGTTATTTCTTCTTCCTTCTCATGTATGACAAAATGTCTAGTCAAATGGCCAGTACCACTCTTGCTACAGTAGCTAAAGTCTTTTTTACATTTTTGGCAAACTGCTCTTTTCTCCTTCCCCTTAACATCCTCAATTTTAAATATTCTCCAAATCGGGCTACTAAACTTGGGGTTTGGGAAGAGTAGGCCATTTTTTTTCTAATTAAAAATCAATAAATTAATTTAATTAGACTTACCCCAGAATCCCGGATTGCTGGTTCAAAATCCCATATTCCCAACTTGATTTCAATGGTTAAAGCCTTTCAATGTGACAGCGTCCAAGGCTCCAAGCCTCCCAAATTACTAATTTAAAGAATCAGACAATCAGCCAATCAAACTATAAGACTATCAGAGTTCACTCAGATTGTAGAGACTGAAAGAGACTGAGAGAGGAAAGACTGAAGAGATTAAGAGAATAAGTAATAACTTAATAGGAGAATGGTTGAATTGGTGTGATGAGAATGGTGAAGGGATAGCTAGATAGGGCTAATTGGCTATTTATAGGAACTGAACATAATTCAATTACCCAAAATATCCAAAAAACTGTTGTTTAGTTGTTGGAAGGAGTATTTTGGTCATTGTAAAGTTACTTACAACTTTATCGAAAATATCCCCCTAAACTAGTTATTATATAGTTATTGGGGGGCATTTATGTCATTTTCTCAATCCCATAAACAGAATACATAAATACCCTCTAATATGGGTGTTTATAACTGTTGGAGTATTTTTGTTAAAAAACCCTTCCAAAAAGTTAAAACTAGCCATTGGTCCCTTTGGGAGGGGGGTGGGCAACAACTATATTCCCGGGCAGGCTGAACGCAGCCTGCTATGGGCCTAGCGAGCCATGCCGTGCTGTCCCGTGGCAGACCGTGCTGCGGGCTGGCCCAACACGACCTCTATGCCAGGCTTGGCACGACCCATGGGCCTTAATGCTGGGCCATGCCGAGTCAGTCCAAAATCATGTTGAGCCGTGCCATGCCGCGAGCTGATTTACACCTCTACGTAACGTGTTGTTCTCGCATTCGAGATGCAGAAAGTTTCTTTTAGACGCAGACGATGTAAACTCTGTTTTAGTCAATTTCACAGGGGATTATGATTGTTCAAATTCAATCCGGTATCATATTTTTCCGGCATCACAGTGGCTTGTTGAATGTCAGCGTCATGACTCATGAGAAAAGCATACGACCATGTAATAAGTCTTAATCAAAGTCTTATCCAAATGGAAAAGATATGTTATCGAAAAATCAACTGAATAGTAAATTTAAAATCACCAAACGTGATAACAAAAATAAAGTGTAATTTATCAAAATTTATGGATGGATTTTAATTGGCCAAAACTCTTTCATAAATTTTCCTTCAAATAAAACACAGTAAGAAAAAAAAAAAAGTTATCCGCAACATAAATAATTTCTCGGTTCTCCAACAATCCAACCACTTATTTTCCGCATGATAAATGCTACAATTAATGTAGCACCCACCAAACCTTAGGAATCTGGAAATCTCCAAAGATAAAGAAAGAGGAGATAAGAGAACATCAACACTCACCGTTCACCAATCACAGGATCGAAATTCCCCAGCTCCCAAACACCATTGCCATGGCGGTTCCCTCTTCAAGTGCAACAAGCTCCATCAACCCCTACGATTACCTCAAGATCGTCCCCAACCCCGACGGCACTCTCACCCGACTCACTGAAATTCCCGACCTCCCATCCACCGGCGATTCTGACTTGCTTCAATCCGTTCTCACCAAAGACGTTACTCTCAACCCCACTAATAAGACCTGGGCCCGCATCTTCCGCCCACGCGATTCGTCTCCCAATTCCCGTCTCCCCCTCGTAATCTACTTCCATGGCGGAGGTTTCATCCTCTTCAGTGCTGCAACCCAGCCATTCCACCACTCATGTGCTCGCATAGCCTCTCAACTCCCCGCCGTTGTCATGTCCGTGGATTATCGTCTCGCTCCAGAACATCGCCTTCCCGCATCCTACGATGATGCCGTCGACTCCCTTCTGTGGGTGAAGAAGAAGGCCATGGCTGAGCCGGGGGAGGGGGAGAGTTGGGTGGGTGAAGGACTACGCTGATGTTTCCATGTGCTTCCTCATGGGCAGTAGCGCCGGTGGCAACATCGTCTACCATGCCGGGTTGCGGGAGTTGGGTCTGCATCTCGGGCCCGTCAGGATCAATGGGCTGATTCTGAACCAGCCGTACTTCGGTGGGACGAGAAGGACGGAATCGGAGTTGAGACTGAGCGAGGACCGTATAATCCCTCTGCCAGTGAACGACCTGATGTGGGAACTGGCGTTGCCCAACGGTGCGGATCGAGATCACGAGTACTCCAACCCGAATGGGCCCCACTTACAGAATAGGGTGAAGAATGCCGAGATTGGGATTGGGTCCCAACCGCTACCGCGATGTTTGGTGAGGGGACACGGTGGGGACCCCTTAATCGACCGTCAGAAGGAGATCGTGAAGATGTTGGAGGGATGTGGGGTCCACGTGGTTGCTCGGTTCTATGACGACGGTTACCACGGGGTGGAGCTCTTCGAACCCGCCAAGGCAGAGGCACTGTTGGTGGACATCAAGGGCTTCGTCTACTCGTCCTCTGCACCCAAGATGTAATGATTTAATATTTCCTAAACCGTGAATCACGGCCCTCGATTTATTGATGTGGCCCCACATTGAAGTAGATGAATCAACGTGAATGGGACCACAACAATGCATTTTAAAGGCCGTGATTTGAGGGGTAGGTTATGATTAATTATTTGAGAATTAAAAGTGAGCTGTTGTAGTCGTAAAATATTCCTTCTCTCTCAAAGAAATAATATTTGTAAGTAATCATACGCAGTGCACTTAATTAATTAATAATCAACAGTTAATCTGAAACGTTTGCTTTGCTTACTCACCGAGTAACTGTGTGCGAGTCAATGAAGTTTGAGCTCTGTCATGAACCCGTTTGGGAGGGGTTTGAATTCTGTTGATGGAGCCACTTTCCATTATGATAGTTTCATTGAAAAGTCTATTTATTTTTTGAATTGCATATTTTTATCAAATAAGGCTTTACAATGCCAAAAGCCGTTAGCTAAAAGTCGTCCCAAATGGGCATCATGTCCAGCGATTTTTTGTGGAAAATAGTAGCTGAGGTGATGTCGAATGTCAAAGCTCAGATGGGGTAGTAAATACGAAAAGCACTCTATCAATCATGTGATTCATCAGGATTTATACGTGACAAAAGCAATATTACTATAATGTTATATATAACATCATGTACTCGTGCAACTATAATGTTATATATATAAAGTCGACAACAACGATTCCAGTGGTAGTAAACATGCAATAAACATACCATTAAACTTGAGGGTATTGCATAAAATAAAAAAAAATACATTAAAAGAAAGGGGAAAATATGAAATTGGGATCCATATCTATGATTCTGGTGAGGACTGTGCTTCCAGTGGTGATTTCTAGTGGCAATGGTGGTCAGAAATGGGCGACGGCAGAACAAGAAACCGTGGCCGCATAGAAGTTAAGGCTTGAAGACAACAGGCAAATTGGGGGGTCTCGATCAAGGAGCTTTACCTGAAGGGTGGTCACACGAAATGGACCACCCTTCACATGAAATGGAAGCAAAACTTTCCCAAAAGCACTAAGTAAAAAAAGTCAAATTCGTGCTTTTAAAAAGTATGAAAGCCAAAGTAGGAAGTATGCCATCCAAATACAATGTGGTGTTTTTCGTATTTTCATACTTTTAAAATTACGAAAAAAGTCTATCCAAACAAAGCCCTAATCTTATCCCAATAAAAACACATTATAATACATTCCATGCCGAATGATCTTATCCAAACAAAGCCCTAATTTTAGCCTTGCAAAGTTATGGCAGATCGGGGGAGGAGACCAATTGACAGCGAGGATCACGGCCAATGACATTCTGGAAGGACGATGATTCCTGTAGATTGTATGGGGAGCCATTCTGCTCCAATCTGTCATGGTAGGGAAGACATTGTATCTAGTTGAGATTGCGACCAGTATCAATAATTAGAGAGAAATGCTTAGGAGTACCCACAAAAACGTCCATGAAGTGCTCGCCTGACCCAAGGCTAAAAACAGATTCCAGAGTTTCCACAAAGTCTTTCGGCTGACCCACTTATGTCAGATTCCGGTGCAACCATAGGCTTCAGCCCTACCAGCTTCTTCTCTGTTAACCTTGAAACCTTGTTCTTCTTCATCCTCTCTATAATCCTTCTGAAAAGGGTTTGGATTCTGGTCAAGTCTCTATGGGTGGATTGACGTACTGATTCCTTTTTCCCAGCTTCATCTCCATGAGTCATCGATCGGTGTTTGAGGTGGAGCTTCACCATTGGTTTACTGGATGGAGCTCCTACTATCTTATCTCCATTGTCATCACCATCTCTTCCTCTGGAATGGTTGCTTCTGCTGGTTTATGCGAAGAAGTCTTTATCTTTGTGAGATGACACCCTGTATTTTCTGAAGCTGTGACTGAATTGAAGCTTAGGTGACCGGGGAGTTCAATACCAGCAAGAATAGAAGAACCATTGGACTTAAGTCCATGTTGGCTAGAAACGACAACAACAACACTGAAGCAAATGATAATCAAGATGAAGAAAATCTTGGAAAACACCACGCTCTCTTCTTCTTCGTTGACAAAGCTCCTCCTACATGAAAAGCTTCAAGGGGAAAAATGTAGACCAGGTAATGAAAACGTAAAATTAATTGAATTGCAATTCAAAGCAGATATTTTTGTAGAGGAAGAAGAAGAACAATAGGAAGAGATGTATCTGTTTATCGAGATTCAATTAGTTTCTTGATAAAGAAACTAATACCCGTACTTTAAATCGTGTACTTTAGTTTGTTTCCCGGTGGCGCATTCGCCTGACACCACCGACATGAGGGAGCTGGTTCTCGACGTCTCTGTAAGTGCAAGTATGAGCAGTGGTTCCTACTTCCATTGGTCGATGGGTTATTTTAATTATTTTATTCGATCGAAATAGCATTAGGGGTATTTAAGACTTTTTATCCTGTAACCAACAGAAATTTAATGTCGGGTACCAAATTGTCCCAAACTGAAAATTTGAGTACTATATTATCACGATTTAAAGTACTGGTACTAAATTAGCACTCAGCCTATAGTACAAGGTACATATCAGGAATTTTCTCTTTATTTAAATAACAACTACTTTTAAATTAATAAATATGTTTTCATTTCTAACATATAATGTTTTTATTTTACACATAATTGTAAAATAAAACAAATAAATCATTTAAGGTAGACAAAATAAATTATTTAATTTTCAGTTTTTTATTAAATGTTTTGGGAAAATTAAATCTTAAATTATTTATTTCAATTGTTATAATTATAATTTTCTGTTTTCCATTATTTTTTTGGGGAAATTTATTTATTTAGTATTTTTATATAATAACTCTATTTTTCAAATAATAACTATATCTTCATTTTTAACATATGACTATGTGTAAAATAAAATATATAAATCATCTAAGGTAGATGAAATATATTATTTTTATAATTTTTAGTTTTTATTAAATTTTTTGGAAAAATTAAATCTTAAATTATTGATTTCAGTTTTCATAATACTATTTTTTTTAACTTGTATTAAAGATGAAAAACAATCCTTTAGTACTCAATGTACAAATTTGTCAAACTAGACATGGATACATTTCCATATTGGTGTGTATCAGACCGTATCCATCTATATGGTGCGATATAGCCCGATACAGAGACATATCATACTGATACACATGACTCATAGAATACATATCAAGTTGTAATGTATCCTGTATCCATGTTCATGGATACGGATATGATACCTTAATCCTTAAATAGGATGCACCTTGGAGCCTATTATGTGGCAATATATACTTATTTTTCTAGCCCTAATCTTTACTCCAGGTGGAGTGGCACCTCTTGAAATTTTATTATCCATTATGAAAAGAATAAAAAATAAATATCAACAGAAGAGGACACAACCCACCGTGCCCTCTAGCCAAGCAATACAAATCTCTCCCACATTATCCCAACCCAACCCAAAACAAGCCACAAACTCAGAAGAAAAATAGTGGAGCATATCCCGCCTTACCCTAAATCCATAAGAAAGAGTTCTCAACTTCACCCTCTTATAACCCTTCCAAAACATTAAACAATACATCAAACTAATCAATGCACAAAAAATGATTATTAACACAAAGGAGTTTTCTAAGGTCCATTGGTATAAGCAACACCATCTCATAAATTTCATGGATTTTTTAGGAGTTTTCTGAAGTGCACTAATCTCAACAAGCCTGCTTTTTACTTTATTAACATATTACAAGGGGACCCGTTGCCTTCAAATACCCTCTTGCATCTATCTCCTTTCAAACACTCCATTAACACTAATTAGGTAATCAGCTTGAGAATCATTTCTACAGTCTCCATCAATTTCTAACTCGATCTGCTACTACTACTACTACTACTACAATATGTTGTGATGGAATGATGTCTATATTAAACAACCGAGAAAAGTAGTTCCAATTGTTTTAGCCTTATAGCTCTAACCTTCAATAAATGATGAAAGGTCTCTATTCTAAGGCTCCCATAGCTAACACATTTGAGACCATATGGGACACTCCTGTGGAAATTGCAGACCTGTTCATGAGTTAGTTTTGGGCTTGAATTCTGCCAAATTTTAAATGGGCCGGCTCAAAGATCAAGCCCGACATAGTGTAAAGTTAGGCCTGAAGCCCGACCCGTGAATAGGTGTATTTGTATTGTCATTAAGGTGCAACCTAACACTTGTGTTTAGTTTTTGTTAGAATTGTGACGATGCCCTTGATGGCACCTATATCAATGCCTCTATTCCAACAAATAAGCAAATACTATATCTTGGTAGGAAATTGCAACCACTCAAAATGTGATGTGTGCATATAGTTTTGACATGCGCTTCATGTTTGTTTATGTTGGGTGGAAAGGATCTACTAATGATTCTAGGGTATTCTCTGAGGCAATAAATAAGTCAAGGGTCGGCTTTCCCCACCCACCTCCTGGTAAGTTTCCAAAATTTTCATATCTTACACTGTCTTAAATTGGTAAGTGTTAATGTTGTTAAATATTGGAATACAGGTAAATACTACTTGGTAGATTCTAGATATGCTAGTTTTCTAGGATTCTTGTTACCTTTTCGCAATGAGCTATACCATCTATCTGATTTCAAGCGATCAAGGAATGTGCATGAAAAAATTAACCGAGTGCATTCCTCCCTTCGTAATGTAATTGATGGATGTTTTGGAGTTTCGAAGACAAGGTTTCCGATTCTAAAACAAATGCCATCATTCTCTATCAATACACAACATCTGATTGTGATTGCAAGTTGTACTACACACAACTTTATAAAAAGCGAAATCATTAACGACAATCACTCGGACGATTTGTTTGATACATTTAGGGATGAAAATGCTAAAATAGATGATGATATTGATGAGGATAATAATAATGGTGGAGGCAACTAGCCAAATAGTGAGTTAGAAGATATGACGATGGTTATACGTAACATTGCTATCTAATTAGCTCTAGATCATGGGTGTCAACAGATATGACATGTTTTCTAGGTTCAGTGTTAAGTTCATCGAGAAGTTTAAAATTCTTGTTTGAATTTTGTATTTGTTATATTATATATATATACACGATCTTTTTTTTTTTTTTTGCAAACTATATGCACATGTTCAAGTATTGATATATTCTTTTGAAGACATGTAAGGAAGAATACAAGGATCAATTTGTTCATGTGGGAGAGGAAGAATGTAATTACTAACGGCGAAACTATGGCTGCTGATTTTACAAATGCCCATCTGGAGTGGTATATTATGCTTATGTTCAACCAATTGTATTCATTGGTAAAATATGTATTGCTTATACCATATTTCACATGTAGGCACATAGAAATGATTTCATTTGGGTTGATCAATATATGCCCAAATAAGAAATCGTCTGCAACAAAACCGGCCCTTCCCGAGGGATTGGATTTTTGCAATCATTGCGTGCGGGTGTTGCATGATCATGGCTTATTGGGCCTTTTTTATTAATCATATATATCACTCTAATTTTAAAATGAAATGTGTGAACACGTGAACCTCTCTCCTTTTTTATATGCATTGAACCTATATTTATTAGAATTGGCATGGTTTTGTCTATCAAACGATCAAAGAATTGGTTCAAAGAAATTAGTTGCTACCAACCATGATTCTATTTTTGAGAATCAGATGACAATGATTGTGCCAAATAGGACTGGTGATTCACAAGATGAAAATCTCAGAATCCATCCTTTTTTGAAAGGATCCTGAGAATGAAAATCCTAAGAATTGATGCCAAATGGGCCCCTAGTAGCTAATTGTAGGTAGGGGTGATTATAGGCCGGGCTTGGTTCTCAGCCACAAGTCTAGGCCTGGAATTTATGGAAGAGAGGTTATCTTATTTTTTGTTTGGAATCAGTGCTGCCACATAGACGTTTTCTGAGAAAAATAACACTAGTTTTGTTTGGTACGAGTACTGACAACAACATTTTCAACATTGATCTATATTATCCAACGTCCAAAATGATGCCACATCATTGCACTGCTAGCACCAATGTATCGTTTTCTCATAAAACATTGAATTTTGCGTTGCTCCAGACAACACTTTCTCTCGATTTCCAAAGCATGGTCTGGAGCAACATTTATTTATTTTTATTTAGAAAAAAAAAACAGTACCAAATAAGAGGACATTGTTTGAAACACCACTCTCTTTGATGTGATGCTTTCGTGGCACCATTTTCTCAAAGAACGACATTGATGCCAAACACCCACTTAGGCTTCAGCCCTCCCAAACATGCATTAGAATTTATGAGGCTGAACTGTTGTCAGCACTCTAGAGTGTAGCCACATAATCCCTAGGATTTATTAGGAAATGCTAGCCCATGGTCCCCACCTCCCCAGCTCCCCTTTGTATGGAGCTGTGATGTCCTCCCAACAGAAATGTCCCAATACGATTCCAGCATAGTCTGTCCGCACATCTCACCATACAACTGGGACCGATCAAGATGTGTGGATACAGATCATGTTGGATGTTAGAACTTTCTTTTTTCACCATACAACTGGGACCGATCAAGATGTGAGGATATAGATCATGTTGGATGGTAGAACTATTTTTTTGTTGGAAGAGATCCGGCCTCATTTGGATGGTCATAGATCTGCTAGAAAACGTGTACAACTAGTTATATACCCCAATTAAAATCACAAATCCTCAGGATCTATTGGTACAGAAAACCTGTAATGGAGCCAAGATAAAATGAGCGTATAGTTATAATTAATTATAATCGAGTCTTATCAGGTCATCCAATGTCGGTGGGTTGGGTCACATTCACCCAAACTTGTCAGGTTAGAGTTGGGTTCAGCCTTAATTGGTTTTCAGTTTGGTGTTTGGGATCACTTATTGATACCATATTAACAGAGCAAAAATAGGTAGAGAGGAGAGAGAGAAGAGAAGAGAAAAGGTTTGGAGAGTGAATCAGTTTCGTGGCGCCAGAATTTTTTATTATATAAAGAGTGATACTTAAAAGAGGGGAAGTGATTCAAAGAAGTACTTAAAATAAGTAATGGGATTACGTAATAAGTGGAAAATAAGCATTTATTCATATTTAGTAAAAATATTTGAAAACAATTCCATTAAAAACACAATTCTAGGCCAACTTATTTTAAGCTATTATTGAATGAGTTCTTATTCAAATTTCGTGGGACAATACTGCCCCATAATCTTTTCAAATTTCCACCCCCATAATCTTTTCAAATTTCCACCAAATGCCCATGTTATAGAGAAGACGATAGGATCTCCATTTGCGCAGATAGACCTTTCAGCAGCGGTGGCAACAGGGAAGCTAGGTGGAGCTAACGTTCCAGGTATGCGAATCTCCCATGTTTTTCTACATTTCTTCTCTGTTTTGGGCAACTTCATGGGTAAATTTCTTAAATTATTAAACATCCGTTATAATTCCATCAAACCTGTATACACATGAGATTGCGTATTGTTTAAAATTCTTTTAAAACCAATATTACACAAGAGATCACGTCGTCGATGTCTTGGGCTCCATCTCTCTCTCTCTCTCTCTCTTGTACCTAAACACTTAGCCAATCCCCCTCCTAAAATTTCTCTTTAACTATCTCTTCCACCTAAAATTCTTCCTAAAACACCTCTTAATCTATATTATATGCTCAATAAACCATATAAAAAACAAAAAATGTGCTTAAATTTAATTTGTGAAATATTTTTGATATTTTCAATAATTACTGATATTATTGAATATTTTTTTAGTAAATATCAACACCTAAACTATAAACTTTCATAGTTTTTGTAAATTGGAAAAAATAAATTCTAAAAATTACATGATGAAAATTACTGATTTGGGTAATTTAATTTCAGAAAATTTTAGAATTATTTAGTGAAATCAATATATACTGAAAAAAAATTGATAGTTAATTAAAATATTAATAAAAAGATATTTATCAATTAAAAATTATTGGTAATTTTTCATTGAAAATTTTATTTCAACAAATATAAATTTATCTTTTACATTTTCAGTAAATTTTATTTTATTAGTAATTTATAAATAAGAACATATTGATATTTTCAGTAATTTTGGTGAAATTGTTAATGATTAATGATATTATCAGATAATAATTAAAAACTTTCAGTAATTTTTTAGTGGAAAATTAATTTCAATAAATATAAGTCTATTTTTTTTTATATTTTCAGTAATTTTGATATTTACCATAAATTTTGAGCAATAATTAGTGATTTTGGTAATTTAATTTAGTGAAAGTAAAATTATAAAACTTCCAATTATTCAAATAAATAATTGGAAAATTTTAATAATTTCCATATGCATTGGATACTACATTACCATAATTATTGGAATTATACTTATGGGTTTGGGGGACGACCCCCCGGACAGGAATGACAATGGACGAGCTCGGAGTGGGGATCATACTCACTGTCTCGATCTTGAGTTTAAAATTAATTCCTATTAATCCTATCCCCAACCAGTCCCCGCTAAGGTAGTCTCTATCCCCATCCCCGCTTGGTCAGGGAGGCCGGATACTTGACGGAGATGGGGAAATTTGTCATCTCTACCCTTGGGTTGTATAGCCCCATAGATCATAAGTTTTAAGCCCAACAAACCTTAACATCTTTTTTCCTATACATTGCACTAGGGCTGTTAGTATCCCCTAATTTTTAGTTATCCACGAAAAAGACTCTTCTTCCCCTTTTCTCTCTGCTCTACCAATGGAAACCTAAATAAGGGAAAAACGTAGAACCGGCTGGAGAAGCAACAGGGATGAAGGAAGGGATGTTAAAGGTGACGGCGGTTAATTCATTTGTTAATACTTTTTTTTTGAAATTATTCATTCTAAAATTTTAAAATAATTAAAAATATCCATGTTTTATATGTTTCTTCTACGTGGACAGTGAAGAACACTTCTTCTATTCTATATTTATTTCAAATAAAAGTATTATATGAATAAAAATTATCTTCATTATCCTATGCTTTTCAAAACAATCTGATGATCAATAGAATACAATTATGGTTGACAAAATTTCATATGAAGAAAAAAAACAGATTTTTCCAAGGTTTAGTGTTTAAGATCAAAGTCACCATTGAAGGAGAGGTGAATTGGTCGGGGAGTTGTTGAGAGGATAGTAGGCTGGAGAGAGAGTCTAACTACAAGAGGAGCATTGGAGTTGCAGCATCTCCTAAAGAAAACAAGATTAGAGGAGGGGGTGTGATAGGTGGAACACCGAATTTCATTCTTTGGTGCTTAAAAAGAAAATAGATATTATTTTTAGAAAATGTTTATGCAAAGAGGTTGATATTTTTATTTTTTATTTTTTATTTTTTTATGAATGTAGTGAGGAGTTAGCATAATACCTGGTCAATTGTTGCAAAGAAATAGCACCCTTATCACCACTATGGATGGGTTGGGTTAGTAGAAAAAATAGTAGAGTTTGATTAGTAGGAAATTTGGATTATCTATTTTCTTTAGCCCAAACTGAAAACAAGTATGTTCATTCTTAAATTGTGTCAATTAGTGTGAAAATTTTCATCAAGTTATAATTACATGTATGCCTTCTAAAGACCTTAAAATATAGGGTTAAAATTATCTAATAAAAATTTTAGAATCCAAGACCCCCTATTGGCATTGTTATAAGTAGTATATATAGATTAAAGTAGAGGTAGAGCTATTATTCTCTTTCCCAACCAATATACGACTTGCAACAGCATTTACTTTGCCTTCCTCTATATAAGTCATTGCATATGGAGAGAAGTCTCATATTTGAGTCAACTCGTGTGTTCACTCCTACATTGACATGTGTTGACATGTGTCATGTATATGAATTTTTTTTTATATTTTCCTATAAAATAAAGGGGTTATATCAGATGAGGGCATTATTTTGCCCCGAATATTAATATTTTTTTTATAAAATAAAGGGATTATATCAGATGAGGGCATTATTTTGCCCCGAATATTAATATTTTTTTTATAAAATAATTAAAACAGTATACTTATTAAAAAAAAATGTAAATAAAAGGACAATAAAACATGTGCTCTCTCCAAAACCAGTTAAGAAATCCAAGTTCCTCAGTCTTGAAAGTGAACTTTTACTGGAATAATAACCGGAATCCTGCGAAATGAGCCATCCTCAACTCAACCTTTTTCCATTACACCCAGAAAATCTCTTACAAGAGAAAGACGTTCCTGATCAAGACAACGTGAATTATTTCTTCCACGGCGGAGGCGGAGCAACCTTGAATGGTCTCCTTGGCGGGTGTGCCGGGGATGGGAGTAGCGTGGTGTTGTCCTCTAATGAGGACTCCTTGTGCTCGTCAAAAATTTTCTATAACAGATATATATGACGATGGATTGTGCTGAAGGGTGTGGCGGGAGTGGCGGTGCTCCGATGAACTGCTACTCCCGTCAAAAATATACCTGTAGCGGGTGTGGCGGGAGTAGCGGGAGTAGCGTTGTGCTCGTCAAAAATTTTCTGAATCTCAACACCGCCGGATTCATCGTCTTCTTTAATTAGACGTGAATAAATCCGACGTGTTGGATTATCCACTGCAAATCTATAGTTAGTAAAGTAGTAAAAGCTCCATATAAGCAGGACTCAGGAGTCAGGAGGAAATGCTATGAATTAGGTGTGTTGTAGTCTAATACCGACGATGTCCGGAGAAATTGCACTTTTAGCGTAGTTACAACAATCATGTAATCGGAATATGGATCGGCCGCTGTTCCATCTGCGACAGACATGAAATTTTTTTTTTTTTTTTGGTTACAACCAGAACTCTGCAACTAAAAGGGCATCCATCCATCCGGTCTTGCTCTCCTCTTGCAGAGGCGGGTAGAGTCGTTCCATCCATCACTTATTCACTCATAGTCATGGTCTCATGGATGATGTAAGGGGTTTTTAGCAGATAAGTTTAGGGCAAAAATATCATTCCATCGTCTTTCTCTTATTCACTCGAAGAGAGGAAGACGATGAACAGTATTATTGCCCGTTTTTTATATTTTTTTAGAAAAGTTATCCTGTTTTAATTATTTTATAAAAATATTATTTTTATTGATATTACCCTTATCTGATATAATTACTAAAATAAAACATATTTTCATATCTATAATATATATAATCTTGAATATATTTCATTTATTATGTAATATAATATATTATTATATAAAAATATAATGGGTATTATATATTGTTAGCCGGGCTGGATCAGGCCGGGCCATGAACGTGATAGACCTGCAAAGGATACCCGTAAAGACTGTTGGCCCTGCAAACAATACTGTATTCTGATCTAATGGCTAATACATTTGGCCTGTTCCTAGTACAAGACTAGAGAGTTCCCTCAGATTATATACATTTGGCTTATATATACCCATTTAGGTTTTTAAGTTACAGAGTTTCCTCAGATTATGGAGAGCCGTTAGTAAACTATCACTTGTACCTTGACCATGCCAAGAATATTCTCTACTGACATGGCTAAAGCTCATTAGTCATCGAGGGCCTCTGCCCACTTACCAACAGAACGATCACCCCTGCTTGAGAATCAAGTCATACACTGGTCAATGAAATGGGAATAGGTCCACCGTTTCTACAGTAGCTATTGGTATTCCTATACCAATTGATTGGAATCATAGTTATCTCTTTATAGTGCAGAATCCGTAGAATCGGAATAAGCTATTCGATTTTCTTGTTTAGTCATCCGCAGGCCGGATTCACTTGTTTGGTGGGACCGAGCATTAATTCAAGTCCCTTCTCAAGTTACACGGGGATGAATATGTCTTTTTCTTCTATTTTTAGTAAATTATAAAGACCCTCCTGTATTATGGGTCTGTGACAAAGACCCCTTGTAGTTTATTTTGTAACAATATTCTCTGGTAGACCTCTTCCCATTAGTCATCCGTCCAAAAAAACCGTTACAATATTTTTTAATCCCTATATTTCATTTGGACGACAAAAACACTTCACCTTTCCGATAAAAATCTATACGCTAACAAATCTGGAAGATAAAAATTCAGAGTGCACTGGCGTGAATGACTGCAAGAACCACTCGAAATTTCCGACAGAATAGCAATTTGTTGGAGACACAACAAACTCAGCAAGAACCACTCAGAATTTTGGCTCCAAATCTGGCGGAACCTCTAGATCTGTTTCTCTGTTCTCACTAAAAACCCTAAGAATTCTCTTCTACATTCATTGCAGTGGATGTCGGCTACGGACGAGAAAAACATCAGATCTATGTATGGTGGGTCGAGAATGTCGGCTACGATGATATTATCGACCCACCATACTGGATGTCGGCTACAAGAAAAACACCAGTCGGTGTCACCGTTTTTCGTCTACGGTGATGTCAACCGGGCGCTTGACGAGAAAAACACCAGATCCGCGCTAACTTTGTACCACCTCTCACTGTGAAAGGTAAGAAGAGAGAGAGGGCGAGAGGGAGAGAGAGAGAGAGGAGAGGGAAATGTGAAGAAATTTGAGATATATGAGATTAGCGCTGCTACTGTATCGTAAAGTCGGGGAAGATTAACAGTGTTTTTTTCGTCCGAGGGTAATATAAAAATTAAAAAATATTATAACGGTTTTTATGGACGGAAGACCAACGGAAAGGGGTATTTGTCTCATGGTCATAGTACAAGGAGTGTTTCTCGCTAAATAAAATATAGGCGTCTTTATCTCAGACCCTATAGTACAGGGCGTCTTTGTAATTTACCCTTTTTTTTCAGAATATACGATTCTTTTGTTTTTCCCATTGTTTTTCCCTACTTTTCCCAATCTCCCCAAAGGTCCAAGTCCAAACCCCTAAGGATATCATAACGTCTTTGTCTTGGAAATGAATTGACCAACTATTTGTAGCAATTTTCTAGTGGGCACTCACCTTAATTTGGGCCGGCGCCAAGCAGGACCTGCCGGAGACTATAGCAGCGATCCGGATTCCTAGCTGGCACTCTCAGCGCACAATTCTGTTGATTAATGGCTTCACATAATGGTTCGATCCTTGTATACCGGACGAGCATTCTTTCTTTGTTTGACCATTGAGATACAAGTTTGGCCATTATATATGCTTTTCATTTCTTCGACGCTCATGGTCATGGTTGTCCGAGTTCGACTGTTTTCATTACACACATGAAGGTTGACCTCTCTCTGCCAGGTGCGCTGTGTTTATCTGTAAACCTCTGTAAACCCTAAAGTAGGTCAAGATTATTAAAAAAAAAAAGGATTAATGGCATGCGAGCAGATGAGATCCCTTGATCCCTACGAGCAACTAAAGGTGGTACTCAACCGAGACGGAACGCTCACCCGACTCCAGCCCCTGCAGACGGTGGCGGCATCGGAAAACATCAAGGAACGAACCGTGATCTCAAAAGACATAACCCTCAATACCCAAAAGCGGACCTGGGTCCGTATCTTCCGTCCTTCCAAACTACCTTCCAATGATCGGGTGGCCGTGCGCCTTCCTGTTTCGATTTACTTCCACGGCGGTGGAATGATACACAACGGTCCAGACACCATATTCTGCCACGAATTCTGCGAGAATTTCGTTCGCTTTGGACCTGCAATCGTTGTGTCTGTTGCATACCGTCTCGCTCCGGAGAACAGACTCCCGGCTGCTTACGAAGATGGGGAAGATGCACTTCTGTGGTTGAAGAATCAGGCATTGAGCCCCGATGGTCAGCCCTGGTTGAAGAATTACGCCGACTTCTCTCGCTGTTTCCTTACCGGGTGGAACAGCGGAGGCAACATTGCGTACAATGTGAGGCTGCGCTCCTTGGACATGGACCTCGCGCCGGTGAAAATCCAGGGGACGATTTTGGATCAGCCCTTGTTTGGTGGGATCGAACGAACAGATTCTGAAGTGGAATTTGCCGACGATCAGATTCTACCGTTATCGGTGACGGATCTAATATGGGAGTTGGCATTGCCATTGGACGCCGATCGAGACCATGAATACTGCAATCCCATGGTTAGAGGGAGTCACAGTGCAAAGATTGGATCTATAGGAAGAGTTATAGTGAGAGGGTACGGCGGGGACATAACCATCGATCGGCAGATGGAGTTGGTTCAGATGCTAGTGAAACATGGAGTGCGAGTGGAGGCACGATTCGAGGAAGTTGGGTTCCATGGAATCGATCACATTGATCGCAGCAGGGCTATAGAGACCATGGCTATCTTCAAACAGTTTATACTGGGTTCTCCCAACGCTTAGCTTATCTCTCTCATCTGTCAGACTTATTTACTCTTTTACAAGTATGGACAATCAGTATTTATTCTTATTATCATTTCGAATGTTTTTTACTTTTTGTCACTTACTGATAAATTAAAATGAATATTAATTTTTCTTAGACGTTTGCAATGCACGAACTTATGGATCGGAATTTTCCCCTTCCCCGACGGGGACCGACTTCCCCGATCGGATGGGGTTGGGGATGGGATTGCTTTGAGGTACATCTGTTTACGGTTAGGCTTCGGGCCTGACTTTTACATTATGTCGGGTTGAGATTTCAGGTCGGGTCCATTCAATTTTTGATAAAAGTTAAATTTGAGCCCGGTTCATGAACAGATTTATTTGGGGGCCGGAGATAGGGACAGAGATTGGAGTTAGGTATATATATATATATATGGTATTGGTATATATATTAAAATATATTTAAAATTTTATTTAGTTTAAATAAATTTATTTTTCAAAAAAATACTATTATCTAAAAAAATTTAGGGATTTGGTTCCCCATGGAAAACCTATCCCCATTGGGGATCAGGAATAGATAACAACTTTTATCCACAGTGGGGATCAAGGACGGAGACGGGTATTAATTTCAGGTCAGGAACGGGGAATATGATCTCTACTCCAAATCCGTTCTACATGAACTGGTTAATTAAATGATTAAGTTAAAATTTTAATTTTTATTATTTTAATTTAAAAATTAATTTTAGTACCACATGACATACAACTTATTAAGGAGACGAGAGAGAGAAAAAAGAGAGAAGCCCACAAATGAAGTATGGTTATCATATATGGTTTCTTCTCACCCACACACTAAAGTAATTCAATTTTTTGGCACAATAGTCACTGCTTCAAGGTTTTCCGAAGTTCCATTTGTAATAAATAGAGGTATAAAAGCTTCCTGGGGTTAATTAAAATCAAGTGTTAAAATTGATATAGTACTTGGGCAATTGGCATAACATTTATGATATATCTATTTGGCCCAATTTACCTGGTGAATGAGGCAAGTCAACAAAAAAAGTTGCAGATTTGCTGGATTTCAAGGTGTAGTATTGTTGCAATAAAAAACTAAGGGAACCAAACCGTTTGTTTTGTGGGAATAAGGGTCTGGAATGGGAATAGGAATATTCCAACTGTTTGGTTGGGCAAAATTGATATCCCATTCTCATTCCTAGTGAAACAGCATTTATAGGGGATGGTCATTCTTTCCCTTTTCATTCGGAATGAAATCCCATTTCTACTGGTTCCATTCTTATCTAAACCAAATAGATTATGGGAATAGAACTTTCCGATTCCAAATGAATTTGATCTCAATTCTCATTCCGACTGCAAACCAAACGGACCCTAAATGTGTGGTAATGATAAAAAAGCATTTAAGGGAAGACGTAGAGAGCCTTTACTGCAAAAAAAATTTTGCTATTCTACCAAGTTCCCAACAGATTCAATAAGATTGCGGTTGGCTAATGTGAAGGAATGAAGGTTGTATAGGACAGCCAAAGACTAAACATGGATTGTGGAAGAACTTATTTTCATTTCAGTTTGTTTTGTGAATCAAGTGATTTTTAGTTCATTTTAATAATAACATAATATTTTAGTCACTTGTAGTTTACTTTCTAAATGCTATCCAATAGCCAATAATTACTTGTATCCAACAGATAAGATGTGAATATAAAAAAATCAAATTTGATCTACTTATTAGGAATGCAATTTGGCAGCTCAACCTGAATCCATGCAATTTTACACGGGCTGAGCTTCAATTTTTTATCCTCAAGCTCTTGGGCCTATCCCTAGTCTAGGCCCAAACCAACTGTTTGTGTATATAAACATACATGGACACATGCATATGTGCAAAAGGTATCAAGTTTCCTATTTAAAGGTTTAAGGTGTTGGTATTGAATAGGTTAATGGAACTTGCTAATACAGCTGCCTAAGCCAACTGTCCAACCCAAGTATGTCAAAATTCAGCTTAAGTTGGGCCCAGGTTAAATAGATTGGGCTTCGCCTCAGGCTTGGCCGAGGCTCAGGCATTAAGCCCAATGGTTAGAGTTGGGCCTAAACCCAGCCTAGCCCAACCATCTTGAATCCCTACTAGCTATATTAGATTCGATCTGATAAAGTTTTCTTCCCGGTCCACAACATTGGTATTTTTCCTCCTCAACTGACTCTATACTTCAAGTCAAATGCAAAGTCGAGAAAAAAGAAAATGCAGGAGGGGGAAGCTTATAATTTCAAATAGACCTTACAATTGGGTTGGTTCGGTTTAAGATGCCAAAGGCAAAACCCGTAATCCTAAATGTTTAGGTGAGGTTTAACCCATAAGTCAGGCAGGTCAATGGTTGAACAGTTCCGGCCAGCTGCTCTTTGATGGAGTCAAAGGAATGGTTCAAAGTATTGACACCCCATACACATAGGGTCTGTTTGGCATTAATGTTGTTGTTCCAAAAAACGGTGATACATCAGCGCCATAGTGGAAAAAAATAATGCATTAGGAAATGTCTGTTTGTTTGGAATTATTTTTCTATAAAAACTGGTGCTCCAAACCACGTTTTGGAAATCGATAAGGTGTGGTTTGGAGTAATGCTGAATTTGACATTTTCTCAGATTGGAGCTCGTTGCTGCCAATGAAAACGTGATGTGGCAGTGACATGGACTTTCCATAATGGGTACCAGTGCTGAAAACAGATATGATGCACTGGTACCAAACAAAAAGTGTTGTTGTTTCTTCAGGAAACATCCTACTTGGCAACAATGTTTCCAAACAAAAAAAAAGACATCATTTTTCTGAGAAAACGGTGCTTCCACCCACACATTAGCAAACGACGCTGTATCTGCAACATCAATGCTAAACATATATGATGGAGCGCGATCCGGTCAGTCTTAGCTGTCCGCGGCCTTGTTTTTGAACGGGATAGCAGGGAACCTAAAACGGAGGAGATGGGGAAGCTCCGGGGGGAACCCGGTGTAGAGGCTCCGAAGCTCAAGTTAGAATCCTTCAAAAGCAAGGTAATACCAGATAGCGCAAAGTTTGCATACCTCGTTTGTCGGGGGACAGGGGACTCTTATAACTAATTCGTGCACTCGCCCTGAGGCCCTTGTCAGATCGGGTATGATTACCCTTGTGCTTGTCAATTCAGCCGTCGTCCTTTCTGCTGAGACAAAACCGTCACTGCCTAACCATCTTTCTAACTGGAGATGGCGGTGTCAGTGGCGGTGGTAGGTGGCCGTTTAGAGTGCTACCTTCAAACGTCAGATCCCAAGTCAGTCAGGCGCGGCGCCCTCGGGCACGGACTTCCTTAGTGTCAGGCATGGTACGACTTGTTTGGTTTTGGTGCCCAGAAGGTGATGCGAAGTGCTGAATGAGGCGAGGTTTTGAGCTCGGAGGTATCTATAGGGCAAGTCAGTTCGGCGAAGTGTATCCCGAGCTATTACAAAGTGGGTCAGTTTGGCGAAGTGTATCCCGAGCTGTTACAAAGGGTGAGTTCGGGCCCCCGATAGGGAGTTTAGTCCGCTCGTGTCCCCTTGTTCCCGCCTAATCTTGGCCCCTTCTGCCGAGCTGTTGTTTCTGTCACGTGTCACGTAATAGAGAGGTCGGGCAAAATCTTCCTTCATCAATATACATAAACAATTGCATCGAGTGTTTCAGGTCATGATGGCAAAGGCAAGACCATAATCCTAAATGTTCATATTAGGGTTAATTCGCAGGCATCAGGTGTTTAACTACTTAATAACTTTTTTTTTTTTACAAAATTGTTTCAGAGGTCGGTTTTAAGTCTACCTACCCCTTGAAACTGGTCAAAGTTCAAAACACCCAATATTTGGTGGAATTTCATTAGACTACCACTACATACAATATTAAAATTTTAAACCTTGGTCAATGTTTTTTTTTTCTTACCAAAAATAAGGGTTGAACGTCTTGTTTTAACAATTCAACCTTTGATTCACTGCCGGTTTGAAAACGTTGGTTTGGAAAGAGGTGATTTGGCGATGACCTATTCTAATTCATGTCTCTATTATAGGGAACCATAACCCTCTTTTTTCAGGTCAGGTTGGGTCAGCTTCTTGTGTTTAAAAGTGGATTTGACGTGCAATATAAAGAGCAAGATTTAACTGAACGCTTTAATTGTTACCAATGATGTGGTTTCATGCCGGTAATAAAGATGGGGCCCATGTATTTAAATAATGATGTAAAAACCTTATTATTGGTTCTACATCCCGCGGCTAAAGTATTCAACTAATCCAAATTCCAATATAAAGGATGTAAGGTTTTCAAATGTTTGATAGATGCTCTACTTGGCTCTGCCCCCACTTCAACTTCACAAGATGTAGTTTAAGAACGATGATGATGATATACAACCAAAATATGCCACTTTACAAACAAGCTCGGTATCTTTCTTTTCCTTTTTTTTGTAGTTTTTCTTATTTTTTAGAAAGATATTAAATAAAATCAATTAAGCACAATTACTCCCAATCATTGTCAAGATTCAAAATATGGATGCATCGTGTATTTTTGCTTAATTTTTTTTTCAAAAATAGATCAAAGGGTCGGTGTTAGGCCTGCCTACGTCCTGAAAAGCTGAAACTGATCAAACCCCAAAATCCTTTTATTTCAAGTATGGTTTTCAAAATCGGATCGGATCAGATGGTCAGACCGGAAAAATCAGGAATAGGTCAGGTTATTGGTTCCGATTTCTTTAAAACCAAATTTTCATAAAAACCATTGATTTTGGTCAACAAACCACTGACTCAGACATTTAACCGTTCCAACGATTTTGATCAATTTTCATTTTTTATTTTTTTATGAGAATGCACTAATTATTCAGAACCTGATAACCGGACCCCTGACCGGTTCAATCGTCAAATCATTTTTAAAAACCATGATTTCAATTATCGGGGGTCTGCCGATGAGACGCTTGAAATACTATCAGGTCATCAGCCAAGAACCCATAGAGGATTTAAAGTCAGGTAGAAGCATAAGCCCTCGAAATGAAATAATATCGATCTTAAGTTTTATATGCACCTATCAACTCAGAAACCATTAGTTTGAGAATCACTTTGGGCATAGAGCCAAGACTCCACAGCCTGGTGTATGAATTGAATATACTTCACAGTGGAGAAGCAGATAAAAGTATTAATCCGGCCAGAACAACTTTTCTGATCTATCAATTGTCAAGAAAGCATTCCAAAGATAATAGTTCTTTTAAGGGGGGCCCTCCACATTGCAACAAAGAGGATTGATACAGCCAAGGCTGCCTGTCAAATGGGGTTGTTGGATTTGAAGAATTTCAACTACACCGTGTTTAGCTTTGGGCCTGGGCCCATTAAACTTTGAAATGATTTCCATTCCTTTTCTCTCAATACCCCTGTGCTCCTGCTTCCCCTCTCTCTCTCTCTCTCTCAACATTCTAACCATGGCTCTGTAATGCTTTTGGGATTGCAAAGGAATGAGAAGATTTCAGTTTCTGGAGTTCAAACTACTGAATTCTACCACCCAAATTCTCAGTTCCTAGAGAGCTGAGCAGGTGCTGCAATCTGCAAGCCTGAGAGTCTACAACAGCTATAGAGAGGGAGGCCGAGCACCTACAGACAGCATTAAGCCCTCCCGTATACACACTGCAGAGTCCTGATCAACACATATGATCATCGAGAACAGACCCAAAACCCCAACCTCCATGAATGTGTTGCACAAGCTTGGCCCTAGAAACCAGACACCCCACACTTTGACTAGAACAGTTTAAACCATCAGATGATCCCAAATCGAAAGTTGTTCAATTAAAAATTCCCATCATCACTTTGACGATTACATACATATATACAAACAAAAATTAGAAAAATGTTTATATTAGGCCAAGATTAGTTAACTATGGAAGTGTCTTCTTGCAAGTTCTGTTGCTGCTGGGTTGCTTGCCTTTTAACAAAATCTCTCCGAAAGGGGAAATAACAAAATGGCGTATATTCCCACAGAAGGCCACACAATGTTCTGGTTTTTCGCGACAAAACAACGAGACGAATCCAGAAAATCAAGTCGGATTAGAGTCCCTCTGCACCCTCTTCACAGGTGGACCCAGATTCTGTTTCTTTTTCTTGAGAAAGAAGATGATGAATAGTGTGTTTTATTTCTAAGGGTAGTTTTGATATTTTTAAAAGTCTTAAATTGCACATAAGGTCACGTGATATACATAACTGACGGTCCATTAACGGTAGGTAGTAGATTGCCACATTTCGAAAGCTTGAGCAATAGATTGTCGCATTTTAAAGTTCGGGTACTAAATTGGCACTCTGCCTAAAGTACATGATACCTATCAGGAATTTTCCCCCCTTTCTTTTTAAAGGCAATGGCTAATTTCATTAAAAATGCTCAGAATCTCAAATGCAATCCATGAGAGTACAATCAACAATATAAGTCAAAAAAATGAAAAGATAAACCCAAACCAAATTATTGATAGAAAAAAAAAACAAATTGGCTAAGTACTTAGTGTTTCTGTATCCTTTCATTTATCGTCTAGGTGGTGGGAAGCTATAGGATGGCAAACTATCTATAACCATGAACAGTCTATGGAGAATAGGGGTATAAATGGATTGAATTCGAATCAAATCAGGCAGTATTCAAATTCTAATAGAAATTTAATATTTGAATTTGATTCGATATTTGACAAATATTGGAAATCAATATTTGAATTCAAATTCGATTAAATATCTGAATTTGATTTGATTATTTAAATATTATAAATAGAATATATGAATTCGACCCATTATGATATTTGAATTATTCAAAATGGATTTAATTATATTGAATCTCAAATTTAAATTTATATTTTCGAATGCCATTGGCACTCCAAGTGGAGAAGAATATCCCAATACACAAATGGATGGGACCAATATTGGGCAGTGGCCTTTTGATCTCTTTGATCGGGCCCTCCAAATTAATGTCAAGTGTAAAAAATTATGATGTATCCACTGCACTGTGTAGCAAAAGATTTGATTGATTGAAGATGATGATAAATATAACTGATTAAACACAAAAATATACATTAAGTGTAGTGAAGAGAAAATTAATTTTAATGTATTTGGTTGATATTGGATTTAATGTGTAGCCAATATCAATGAATGCACAATAGATGAATTCTTATAATTATTAACCATTAAAAATAAAATTAAAGCACACACAATCTCTTTTCTCACCCCTCCACCAAGTTTTTCTCTCCCTCTACTCCAACCCTTTCACTTGGGGTCCTGCGCGTGTCCTTTCAAGGAATGATTAAAGTGATTACATTGAGGCATCTTTTCTTGGAAAAGCTTTTGGTGCTAGGGGCCAACATCCATGAACCATGGGAGTGAGGTAAAAGAACTGTCATGCGCAAGAATGTTTTCAACAGAATAGTTTGTTGCTCCAACAACTAAAGGTTCTCTCTTTTCCTTTGATTAACTCACTCTTACTGTTTACATATTGTCTTAAAACACCGCTATTGTTTCTAACAATTATCTAAAACCTCCTCTACCATTAACTCTCTGTCATTAACCATTCACATGTGACATCACATGATTGATATATTTTTTTGAAAATTCTCAAAATACCCTTTTTTCACAGAGAACTCAAGGCACCGAGACTGGAGCGAAACCACATGGTTTTCATGAAAGAGAGAATGGTTCACCACGTTTCCTTCTCTTGCTCCAGACAAGGATTTAAATCCCTATTGAAAAGTAACCCCAAAAACCCCACAACGGAGAAATGGGAGTGGTTAGCAAGCAACGAATAAATCTTTTAGGCTTCGTTTGGATCCGGTGCAAAACATCATCAGTGAAAAAGTAAACTGATGACGGTTTACACTAAACCGTATATATAGGTGACCATTACATTTTGAAAACTGTGATAAAAAAGTGTAAAGTTTTATATCGATAAAATTGATGTAATAGTATTTACATCGATTATCGATATAAAACTTTATGCTTGATGAGGTTTTACATCGACTCACAATGTAAAACTCCACTCCAACCAAATGCACGCAAAACTGAACCGGAGTGGAGTTTTACATCGATCATAATTATAGACTCCTTTCAAACGCCTACAAAATTCAATCGATGTAAATTTTACATCAGTTCTTGATTTACATCGCTTCCAAATGCAGCCTTAATTCAATCTCCTACAAAGAAACCCCACGAGGATCTAAAATCTGTTTCTCTTTTGAAGGTAGGTAGTTGGAAGAATTGACTCAATTTTTGGCAATCTGAGAGAGCAAAGGATCGGATTGAAATAACCTTGCCTCCCCAACCCTGGCTTCCTTGTAGGACTCGCCATTAATGTAATTCCTCACACAAACATTACCAAGGCCGATGTGAACATCTCCAAGGTCACCTTATCTTTAAGACCTTTTGTAGCCTTATCACACTTGTGCCCCGTTCGCTTTTCAATAAGTCACTTACCTGGGTAAATGCACTTACCTAGGTAAGTGTTTCCCAGGAAAGACTTATCCAGATTCCCACATAAATAAGGCACTGCCAATCTTAGCCACAAAATTCTATTTTTAAAAAGGGCATTTTGTCCCATCCATGTATTGGCAACTTTTCCCTAGATGGGAAAATTAATGTACCCACCTAAGAGATGGGTATCACTTACCCATACCCGGGGAAATAAACTTTCATTGCTCCCCACATAAATATGAAAAATGAACATGGGTTTCTTGGTCAATGGGAATCAAAATCCCATTGACCAACTTTCCCCCCTCTCAAAATCCAAGAAAAAAATACCCCCTTAGTGAACACAGCTAGAGTCCTCTTGTCAACTATGTTGATGCATTAAGAATTGATCATGAACAGGTCTGCGAATCAATCAGAAAACAGTGGTGCTTTGGGGCTTTGTTCACTGAAAAGCGCCACCGATGATGGGGGAAGGGGAGGTAGAAGTGAGAAAGAGGAGAGAGAGAGAGAGAGAGAGAGAGAGATGGGAAGGGCAGGTGTTTTAGGTCAACTTGCCAAGCAGGTTCGCTTACTCTGCGCCAAGATATCACTTAAAGGCCACGTACCGTTATATAATTCGGAGGACCAAATTATCCCTCATAAAAAATGACTCCAGCTATTTTTAATCATGTTAGAGGAGTTCAACTTTAGTGTAACAACTAAACCAAGAGCTTAACCCCTCCGTTAAATACTCTTTTTAAAATATGTCAATCCTTGAAACATTAATTAAACCTTTTTTAAAAAATAGATATTTCATTTAACCCCAAATTCTTCTTCCCCATTCTCTTTTCTCTTCGTCTCTTCTCAGGAATCTTTCGTTTTGGGCTTGATCGTTAATATACAAAAAGCCCCTTTTAGATTTCTTCAAGGATCAAGAAAAAATTCTCTATAGGCTCTACCCACACTCCACACCAATGGATAGAAAGAGTTATACAAATTCTCTTGTGCTACCTATCAATATTTAAATCTTCTATCTCAATTGTTTGCCCTGCCTCTAGAAACTATTTGCTTTTTTATTTTATCACAAGTAATTCAAAATTTTCCCACAATCCAAAAACCTTCTTAATATTGTTCATAAAAACATAAAAGTTATACTCCTCCCAACATCTTCAACGACAACAACAAAGAAAAAAAAATCCATATAGGAGGAAATTGAATGTGTACAGTGTCATCTTTAACAATTATTTATTGATCCTTGGAGAAATCGAAAACAAGCTTTCATTGAATAGAACAATGATAGAGTTTCAATGAACATTATAAGTGGCAAAGAGAGAATGGAGAATTTGCGTATAATTAAAATAGATTTTTTTTTTTGTTATTTTTAGAAATATCTAATTAGTGCATAAAAAAAAGGTATTCCTTTAAAAGAGTATCTAACAGAGGGATTAAGGTGTTGGTCAATCGTTAAACCAGATAGGACTTAGGGACAGCTGGGATCATTTTATTGGGTTAATAGGGAGGGGAGTAGAGGAATGTTAGTGGGAAATCCAGACTGCTCCGCCACTGCATCGAGAGAAAGGGAACGATTCATTTTTTGAGTAAAATAAAATTCACTTTAGCAATAATTAGTTTACTTTTTTTGAGCAAAATAAAAATCAGGAAAGATACAAATAGTTAAAGAATGGAATAAAAAAGGGCTTATAGCATATAAGGGCAACTTTGCGGTTTAATATCAATAAAAGTAATATATTTAAAAAAATTTCAAAAATTGGTTAACTTTTTAAAAATAATATCAATAAGGGGCAAAAACACTATTCATCATCTTCTTCTTCTTCTTCTTGCCATTTGTTCACCAGAACCGTTGTTCGTTTCCATCCGCTGCTTCCACCTCCGGCAATGTTGCCAGAAGTGGCCGGAGGTAGAGGTGGCAGTGGCGGCACTGGTGGTCATTCTTCTGCCCGCCGCTCCCACCACCTTTGTCTCCACCCATCTCCGGCAATGTTGTCGGAGGCTGAGGTGGCGGCATTGGACAGAGAAATCACCAGTGCCACCGCTGCCACCTCTGCCTCCGGCCCCCTCTGGCAATGTTGCTAGAGGCGGAGGTGGAGGTGGGCGGCGGTGGCAGACGGCAGCTCCGGTGAGCAAATAGCAAGAAGAAGAAGATGAACAATATTTTTTTCCTTTGTTGATAATATTTTTAAAAAGTTAATCTATTTTTGAAATTTTTTTAAATATATTACTTTTATTGATATTAAAACCCAAAAGTTGGCCTTATATATATGCTATTACCCAAAAAAAAAAGACTCCAAAGATCAGTGAAATCCCAACAATAAAAAAGTCAAAAACCCATAAAAAGAACTAGCATCCTCTATATTACTAGTTACCAAACTCAACTGACAATGGGTTCATTCAAGCATACCTGAAATTCCTCTCTTCTTCTTCTCTTTCTCCATTGGGTATTCCTATTTTGGCTTAGAAACTAGTGAAAATCCAAGCAACAAGTCTAGCAAAATGCCTGTCGGACATCGTAAAGAAGATAGAAACTCAATCTTAACTTTCCAGCTTGGGTGAAGCCATGAATGCATCATTGGGTTTGCAAAAGAGTCTCTCAGGAAAGTCATTGTGAGAGCAGAGTTTGATGAGTTCCCAGATGACAAATGCATGCATTGCACCGTGGGATTGGATTGGGGGTGGAATACATAAAGATTCCATGGTTGAAAACGTTTGGCCGTTGATCGCAGTAATGGTGAGGGGGAAGAATAAAGGAGTGAGAGACGAGTTACATAGAGAACGAAAGGGGAAAGAAACCACAGTTCTTCAAATTTTTCATATGATGGATTTTATTTTGAAAATTTAAGGAATAATAAAGGTTAAATTCAATATTTTATTTTTTTCATTAATATTGATCAATAATGTCAATCGACAGAAACGGTAGAAGTATTTTAGGACAATATGTAAATAATAATTAAGGGTAGAATTAGTTAATTAGTTAAACTACAAAGATAAATTAAAAAATGTGTCCAATCAATTTTGATCTAAACCAATTCAAGACAGACAAGAATTGGAACCAACCCAATTATTAATTGGGACAAAATGAAAGAACCAGAACTGACATAATTGGTCAGTTTGGTTTGGGCAATCGGGCAGAACTGACCCACTGAACTCAAATCCCATCCCCCAAATCCTTAACCCCCATTCCTAATACAGGTGAGATTTCATCCCAAGTCCTTACTACAAGCAACTGATAGCCATCTCCCAAACCCCATAAACCCTCTCCCCAACCCTGGACACTTGGACAATTCACCAATCAGCCATTTATTGGCAGAGACACCATTTGTCCTTTACGATATCTATTTACTTATTTTAGTGGGTGTTTAATTGGAGGAATGGATTTATCAATATCGTCTTAACAAACAAATGATAATTTTGAGGAATTTGAAAAATCATTTGTTTTTTTTTTTTTCAAGAAATTGTGTTTGGCGGAAATAATGCTGATAAAGCGATTTCTCACATGAAATTAATAAAAAAAAATGAAACTGTGGTATTCTTATAGACACGTCACTGCTGCCATGTAAGGAACCTGCCTTAAGTTGCACCCTACGGCCATGTCAAATATCAAATAAAAAATACCCTTTGATTCATAATTCATAATTCTTCACTCCAAACCACAGGAATCAGAATAATTGATTCCTCTATTAATTTTTGAGGAATTGACTTTTATAAATGGGATTTGTTACACGATTTAAAAACTCGGTTCATGCGATACATTATTTCAACCTTGGAAGCAACAAATTGATTTCTCCAAACCAAACATCCCTTTAATTGGCTAACGGTCAGGGGTGTGTCACCCTTTATCAAAAATGGACCATTTTCAATCTCCAAAAGACGTTGCCACCACATGTATCTTCCACTATTTGTTTATGTTTATCCTTGATTTTCAATTCCCACCGACAAAGCATTTCCTTAAATTTTTCTTTTCTTCCAATTTCTTTAGGGCATTTCCGGAGATTGGGCATTAGACGATTAGCCTTATTAGTTTAATAGCATCTTATATATATATATATATATATTTTAAGGGATGCCATTTGACGAAAGGGGAGATCACCCCTATCTCTTTAATAGATATATTAGTGGAGGAGCCCTGTTTTGTACAGCTGGAATGGAACCATTGACCTATTGACCTGGTTTCAAGCCAATGATTCGATTGTTCGGTTTGAACCAATGGCTCGTTTTGACAACAAAAATTATGAAACCGTTCTGACCACCGATTTTTTGGGTCAATAGTTCGACCGTCTAGTTCAAAGGGACGGCCTGTTAAGCAGTATCATACATGTGTGAGGTCCATTAAGCAGTATTATATGTGTTATGTCATACGAGTGTGTTACTCATATGACTTGAAAACGGAACCGTTATGGCCATCGATTTTTGGGTCGACGGTTCGACCGTCTGATTCAAATGGATGGCCCATTCAGACAACAAAAAAAAAGGCCAAAAACCATTGAACAGGTCAACGGGTCAACGGTTTGACCGCTCAGGTCAATGGGTCGTTGACCAATTCAACAAGTTTTTGCCAAGGACTGAGACTGGGGTAAAATGGAACCAGTTGCCTAGACAATTCCTAATTAAAAAAATAAAAAAAAAATGGCAGTTCGACCATCCAGTTAGAACGAATGACATGTTCTAGCATCAAAAGTTATAGGCAAAAAATTGAGTGCATGAGGTCCATTAAGTAGTATCATACGTGTTATGTCATTCGAGCGTGTGACTCATAACAATCCAAAAATAGAACCATTCTATCCACCGGTTTTTTGGTCGATGGTTCGATAGTCTGATTCAAGCGGACAGCCCGTTCTGACAACAAAAATTAAAAAAAAATCATCCAAAAACCATTAAACGTGTCGATGGTTCGGTTGCCCGGGTCAATGGGTCATTGACCAATTCAATGGTTTTTGGCTAGGGTCCAGGATTGGGATAAAATGGAACCGATTGCCTAGACGGTTCAAAATTAAAAAAAATAAAAAAATGGTCAAAACCATTGAATGGGTCAATGGGTCGACATTTTGACCGCCCAGGTCAATGGATCATTGATTGATTCAACGGTTTTTTGCCAGGGATCGAGATTGGGTTAAATGGAACCAGTTGCCCGGACGGTTCCTGGGCTAAAATGTCCGTCCATCTGGGTCAACAGTGGTTCAAAAACCATGGTTTTTTCTGCCTTTGGATTTTCACTACTCAAAGGTTTCTTCTAATGTTGGCTTTATTCAGTCATTGATCGATTCAACGATTTTTTTCTTGGGATCGGGATTGGGGTTAAGCGGAACCAGTTGCGTGGACGGTTCTTGGGCTAAAATTTCCCTCCATCTGGGTCAACGGTGGTTCAAAAACCATGGTTTTTTGTGCTTTTAGATTTTCACTATTCAAAGGTTTCTTCTGATGTTGGCTTTATTCAAGCATGTGCGGTATGTTCCTCTATTTTCATTTTCTGCTTTTGTTTGTGTGTGTGTGTGTGTTTGGTCTTCTTCTTCAAGATCCTCCAAAATGGTCTAGGGTTTATCACCATTTTATTTACAAAATGGTCTAGGGTTTATCACCATTTTATTTACAAAATGGTCTAGGGTCTTTTTGTTATGGACACACGCGAACATAGGCAGCAGCACGCACAACAGCGCGCACCAGCAAACAGTAGCACGCACGGCAACACGCACAGCAGTACGCACAGCAGCGCGTGCTACCACGCATAGTAGCACGAACAACAATGCGCGCCGCCCGACAGCAGCACTTAGGAGCCGCGCACGCACCATCCGGCAGTAGCAGAGAAGGGCCGACACGACAGCTCAGCAGGTGGGTCCACACTTATCTTGCCACAACAGCTCTGCTCGCCAGGTCACCGCCAGCTACATCATTCCTCATCCCTTATCCTTATCTTATCTTATCTTCTTAAGTAAGAGTTGTATTAGCATTAGGAGTAGGTAAATAGAAGTTTGAGTTTGAGTTGGATTACCCTAGCCTAGCTGAATCCAACAAGAAATTTCCTTCTATAATCTCCTATTTAAGGAGCTACGAGTTGAAGTAAAGGCATTCAGTTTTTCGACCAAGAAAGGTGTAAGGAGAGTTCAGGTGATCTCTTGGACAAATCACCCACCCGACTGCCACAATAGGGTATGTACGCAAGGGGAAGAGCAAGGGAAGGTAGGACTCTCTCCCGGTGGACCGACCCGTGACGAGATCCTATGCCCGGGCCCATAACATTATGGTATCAGAGCCTACCGTCATGGGGGAACAGGAGCCGCTGTCTTGCAGGGTCCACAAACTGGAACACAAGCTTGCAGAGACCAGCATGGAGGTTTGTGAGGTCAGGGACGATGTCCGGGAGCTTAGACGCTTGCTGGAGACGTTCTTATCCAATAAAGAAAGAAATTCAGAAGGAACCACCACCAACAACAGCCGCAGGCCGGACTGGGCAGAAACGTCCAGTGAACATCAGATCGCTGCCCCAGCCACCGCTGTTATCCCCAAATATAGTTGACTAGAGTTCCCGTCCTACAACGGCATTGGCGACCCACTGGGATGGTTGTATCGCTGCAAGTAGTTCTTTCACAACTAGCGCACCAATAACAAAGACAAGGTCAGTCTGGCCACCTTCCACCTCACAGAAGAGGCACAACTCTGGTTCTACTGTCTAGAACAAGAAGAACCCGAGCTTGGCTGGGAACAATTTAAATCCTATTGCCTTCTCCGGTTTGGCCCCCCACTGATAAGTAATCCACTGGGCGAATTAATCAACCTCAAACAAACTGGAACTGTGGCGGATTATCAACAACAGTTCCAAACCCTTCTCGCCAGAGCAGTCTCGGTACGCCCAGACCAGCAAGTTGACATGTTTACTGCGAGATAGTGGAACCCCTAAGAGTGGACGTCGAGATGCAATGCCCTCCTAATCTAGTCACATCGATAAATCTCGCACGTGCCTTCAAAAAGAAGATGCATGTTATGGGCCCGGGTGTAGGATCTCGTCACGGGTCGGTCCACGGGGAGAACCTCTTGCTTCCCCTTGCGTCTTCCCTTGCATGCAGACTCTATTGTGGAAAACCGAATGGGTGATTTGTCCAAGAGACCACCCGAACTCTCCTCACTCTTCTCTTGACTAGAAACTGAATACTTTATTCCCAAATCACAGCTCCTTAAATAGGAGATTACAAGAGGAGACTCCTTACTCCATTCGACTAAGCTAGGACAATCCAACTTTAAATCAAACTCCTACTTCTAACAGACTTCTAACAGAACTCAGTTCTTATCTCTAATAGATAAGAACAGAACTAGATAAGTAAGAATAGAACTCCTACTTCTAACATACTTCTAACAGAACTCAGTTCCTATCTCTAATAGATAGGTAAGAACAAAACTAGATAAGTAAGAATAGAACTGGAATAAGTAAACTATTGGCGAGCTGGCAAGAAGAGCTGACGTGGTAAGATAAGTTGTTGTGTGGGTCACCCCCTGCTACTGCTGCCGGCGGTGATAATTCTTCCCAAGAATGCATCCACAACAATGCAGCTCTCCCACGGGAACCTCAGTGTAGGATGGCCGACATCAACATGGACACCTTCCAAGACAACAGGAGTGCCTCCCTCTTTGATCACCAGCAAAGAACAAAGGCTTCCTACGGGTAACCCCTCCAGACCAGCATTAAGCATAAGAAGTAGCAGGACTGCACCCCCCATTAGGCCACTGACTCGAGCTGAGATGGCGGAACGACGCGCAAGGGGGCAGTGCTTCAACTGTGATGATCTATACTCCGTCGGGCACAAATGCAAGAAGTTGTTCTACCTTTTGGTAGAGGAGCCCGAAGAGGACGAGGACAAACTTGCAACATCAGAACCAGAAATCTCCCTCCACGCCATCACGAGAATCAAAACTTCCCAAACCATTCAACTGTGGGCGTTGATAGCAGGACAGTCAGTCCGTATTCTAGTAGACTCCAGAAGCACTCACAACTTCGTCAGTGAACAAGCTGCCCACCAGTTAAATTTACCCATAGAAATCTGACTGCAGTTACAGGTAGCCATGGCCAACGGGGAAAGAGTTCATAGCACCGGTATCTGCAAGGACACTGAAATTCAGGTCGGATCAGAGCCCTTCCATGCTGATTTGTTCGTACTCTCCTTAGACGAATTTGACATCGTCTTAGGGGTCAAGTGGCCGATCACGTTAGGGACCATCTTTTGGGATTTCAGCGCCCTGACAATGATCTTTCACCTGGATGGGAAACCAGTTACATGGCGGGGAACCAAAATAAGAACAAAGGTGCGGCTGCATACACTCCAGGGAGAGGTCTCACGTGCAACGGATATGGAAAGGCTCCTTACGGATTTCTCTACAGTATTCAAGGAGCCCAAGGGGCTTCCCCCTCCCAGAGACTGTGACCACCAAATCCCTCTGATGACTAGATCAGATCCCGTTGTTGCCAGACCCTACTGCTACCCACATCGGCAGAAAGATGAAATAGAGAGGTAGTGCACAGATATGTTACAGCAAGGGATCATCCGCCCCAGCCGCTCCCCCTTCTCCTCTCCAATTCTTTTGGTAGCCAAGCAAGACGGGACTTGGAGATTCTATGTAGACTACAGGGAGCTTAACAGCCGGATGATCAAGGATAAGTTTCCTATCCCCATAGTAGAAGAACTGTTGGACGAGCTCCATGGCGCGCAGTATTTCTCCAAACTAGACCTCCGATCAGGATACTTCTAGGTCCGAATGACTCCAGAAGATATAGAGAAAATGGCCTTCAAAACACATCATGGCCACTTTGAATTTCTGGTCATGCCTTTCGGTCTTAGCAACGCTCCCTCCACATTCCAGGCCTTGATGAATGAGGTGTTTCAATCCCATCTCCGTAGATTTGTCTTGGTATTTTTCAACGACATCCTAGTCTATAGAAAATCGTGGGTAGAGCACGTGCAGCATCTACGGATCGTTCTTGAACTCCTACAACAACATCAACTCTTCCTCAAGCGATCAAAATGCTCCTTTGGGGAACGCAGGGTCCTTCACTTAGGACATGTGATCAGCGGTCAAGGGGTCACTATGGATGACTCCAAGATTCAGGCCATCAAGGAATGGCCCAAGCCGCAATCCACCAAGGCTCTCCGCGGTTTCCTAGGGCTGACAGGCTATTACCGCAAGTTCGTTCACAATTACGGACTGCTGGCAACCCCACTAACAAATCTGCTCAAGAAAAACGCCTTCCTCTGGGACAGTACAACTGATGCAGCCTTTGTAAAATTAAGGGAAGCCCCCTCATCCACACCGGTTCTACAACTGCCAAATTTTGATCTTGAGTTCACAGTGGAGTGCGATGCATCCGTCACCGGCATAGGCACCATACTGCAGCAGCAAGGGCATCCAATTGCCTTCTTTAGCCGCAAGCTGGCCGACCGCCACCTTAAGTTGCCCGCCTACGAACGTGAACTTATTGGACTAGCTAAGACAGTGCAGCACTGGAGGTTGTATTTGTGGGGAAGAACCTTCATAGTCAAGATGGACCACTACAGCCTCAAGTATCTGCTAGAACAATGGATCACCACCTTGTCGCTGCAACATTGGGTCAGCAAACTTCTTGGGTTCGACTTTCGGATAGACTACAAGGCAGGGGCCTTGAACCGTGCCATAGATGCCTTGTCCCACCGAGAAGAAGACATGCTCCTCCATGCACACTCACAGCCCCGTGCCTCCCTGCTGGAAGGCATTCGGAACGAAATGCCACAATCACCTAAATGGAACGATCTGATCAAGAGAATACAAGCCGACATGACCAACCCAAATTGGTCCGTGCACGATGGCTTGGCACTATACAAGGGGTGAATTTACCTCTCTGCTGACTGCCCCTTAATTCCCTCCATTATCTCCAGCATACACAATGCCACACATGAGGGTATCCAGAAAACACTACACCGCATCTATGCGGATTTCCACTGGCATGGTATGAAGACTTCGGTACGGGACTTCATCTAGAGTTGCTCGACGTGCCAGCAGCAGAAGTGGGAAAACTTGCACCCGACAGGCCTTCTCCAACCTCTCTCACTCCCCACTTAGAACTGGGCAAATATTTCCATGGACTTCATTGAAGGACTCCCCAAGGTTGGAGGGAAATCAGTGATATTTGTGGTGGTGGACCGCTTCTCCAAGTATGCTCACTTCCTTCCCTTATCTCACCCCTACAACGCAGTTTCAGTTACCCACACCTTCTTCGCCCACATCTTCTGATTACATGGGCTACCCGAATCCATTGTAAGCGACAGGGACCCGATCTTTACTTGCACTTTCTGGAAGGAGCCCTTCCGACTGCAGGGAACATACCTGGCCTTCTCCTCTGCTTACCATCCACAGACTGACGGCCAAACGGAGGTGGTGAACCGAACAATAGAGATGTACCTCCGCTGCCTCGTGGGAGACTGGCCCAGATGTTGGGTGGAGTGCCTCCCGTGAGTCGAATATTGTTACAACACGTCCTACCACTCCTCCCTTGGCATGACTCCCTTCCGGGTGGTGTATGGTCGAGACCCTCCCCGTCTTTTATCTTACGAACCCGGTTCCACACGGTTGGAAAAAGTGGATCGCAGCCTCCAAGATCGCGATGCCCTCCTGGCCGAAATCTCCTTACGCTTGCAGCAGGCACAAGCGCGCATGAAGCACGCCTACAATCAGCACCACCATGAAGTCACCTTCGAGTCGGGACAGTTCGTTTGGCTGAAGCTCCAACCCTACCGGAAGCTCTCCCTCAGGCGTCGAGTTCCCCCAAAGCTAGCCCCCAAGTTCTACGGGCCTTTCAAGGTTCTACGGTAGATCAGGAAAGTTGCCTCTCAATTCGAGCGACCGGAGCACAGCAGAATCCATTACACCTTCCATATGTCCCTACTGAAGCCTTTTACAGGGACTCCCCTGATCAAAGTGCCTTCCCTACCCCCTCTAAAGGACGGCAGGACCATCCTCCAACCTCGAGCTCTTGTCTGGTCATGCGTCAATCAGGGTACCCTCAAGGTACTAGTGGAATGGGACGAACTACCATCAATTGAGGCCACCTGGATTCCCTGGATCGATCTTCACAATGCCTACCCAGATCTCGAGATTGAGGACAAGCTCATTGTCCAGGAGGGGTGTGATGTTATGGACGCACGCGAACATAGGCAGCGGCACGTACAACAGCGCGTACCACCACGCACAGCAGTGCACGCCGCCTGACAATAGCACTTAGGAGCCATGCACGCACCATCCTACAACAGCAGAGAGGGGCCCACACGATAGCTCAGCAGGACGGGTCCACACTTATCTTGCCACAACAACTCTGCTCGCCAGGTCACCGCCAGCTACATCATTCCTCATCCCTTATCCTTATCTTATCTTATCTTCTTAAGTAAGAGTTGTATTACCATTAGGAGTAGGTAATTAGGAGTTTGAGTTTGAGTTGGATTACCCTAGACTAGCTGAATCCAACAAGGAATCCCCTTCTGTAATCTCCTATTTAAGGAGCTACGAGTTGAAGTAAAGGCATTCAGTTTTTCGACCAAGAAAGGTGTAAGGAGAGTTCGGGTGATCTCTTGGACAAATCACCCACCCGGCTGCCACAATAGGGTCTGTACGCAAGGGGAAGAGCAAGGGAAGGCAAGACTCTCTCCCGGTGGACCGACCCGTGACCAGATCCTACGCCCGGGCCCATAACATTTTTCTTCCCTTTTTTGTGTTTGGTCTTTCTTTGATTGAATGTATGTTTAGCTCTGCCTTAAAGCAGAACTTTGGACTCGATTTTCTGATTTTCTTTCCTTGGTTTTTCCAATTTGGTGGATTTACCTGCCAATTTTTTCTATGTTTAAGGTCACTTTGGATTTATCTTTCAAGGTTTTGGAATCCCTTGAAATGTCCACCCTTCCCATGATTATGACTGCAAAATTATTTCGTCTAATTATTAACATCTATAAAAAAACCCGAAAATGAAACTGTTTTGACCACCAGTTTTCAGGTTGATGGTTTGACCTTTTGCTTCGAATGGATGGCCCATTCTGATAACAAAAATTAAAAAATAAATAAAAAATAAAAATGGCCAAAAACTGTTGAACGGATCAACCGCCCGGTTCAATGGGTCATTGACTAATTCAACAATTTTTTGCCCCGGATCAGATTTGGGGTAAAATGGAACCAATTTCCTAAACGATTCTTAGGCCGAATGGTACTACTATTCAGGTCAACTAGGAGTTACTTGATATAAAACAAAAATAGAAAACTTAGAACTATCATTGTATGATCATATTATTTTATATAAAATGCTTTGCTGAAGCAACATTTAAAAAACAATCACATGATCATTTATTTATTTTTAATTCTTCATATAAATTTCAAAGACTTAGGTACTTAGAATTCTTATTAAAAAAACCATCGTGTTTTTTAATGTAACAAATAGCTGTATTGAATTCCATTTCAGCCCCTGCACCCCTCCGCTAATTTTAATGGTTCAGCTATTTTATCAACTTAACTTATCTTTTTTCTTACCTCGATCACTAGTCACCGAGCTACTTATATTTATTAAGTCGATTGCCAATGTTTAACATTTCCTTTAGACGGTTAGCCATGTGATTGAAAGTAAGACATCCACCTAATAAACATTTGCGTATATATATGGCCAACTTCTTCCCGTTCTTGGTCATTATTGTTCCGTAATCAATTTGTCATCAAACACCTACTACAAAAGTCTCAATTCTGTGATCTCATTTCTGCTCCCATAACCAGAAACTAATGGCAGATCAACCTCCATTTACAGTCCCCAACGTCAGCCCTTATGACTTTCTCCAGATCGTCCCCAACTCCGACGGTATCCTCACCAGACTCATCTCCTTCCCCACCGTCTCTGCAGCAGCTGACCACCAATCCGATTCTGCAGTCCTCACCAAAGACATCCCCCTCAGTACTACCAATAAAACTTGGCTCCGCATATACCGGCCTCGTCGATTACCTCCATCCTTCTCCTCTTCCTCCGGCAAGCTCCCTCTTATAGTTTACTACCATGGAGGTGGCTTCATCATCGGCGCTGCAGCCTGGAATATATTTCACGACTTCTGCTCAAATTTGGCTGCCGAACTGCCTGCCTTGGTTATCTCGGTTGAATACCGTTTGGCTCCGGAGCACCGCCTCCCTGCGGCCTACGAAGATGCCGTTGAAGTGTTGCACTTTATCAAGAACCAGCTAGAGTTATTGAACGAGAAAAGTGAGCAAGAGGAGTGGTTGAGAGAGTTGGGTGATTGTTCGCAGTGTTTTCTCATGGGCAGCAGCGCAGGAGGTAATATCGCCTACCATGCAGGATTACGTGCGCTAGCGATGGCGCATGATCTTGAGCCCCTCAAGATCACTGGGCTTATTTTGCATCAGCCTTTCTTTGGTGGGTCACAGAGGACGGAATCAGAATCGAAATTGGCCAATAATCCATTCTTGCCGTTGTCAGTGACGGATGTGATGTGGGAATTGTCGTTGCCGGTCGGATCTGATCGTGATCATGTTTATTCCAACCCCATGACGACCGGCAGCCTTACCCATCAGATTGGATTGCTTGGGCGATGCTTGGTGACGGGTTGCAGTGGAGACCTGCTGATCAGCCGACAGATGGAGTTTGTGAAGATGCTAGAAGAAGAGGGTGTCACCGTGGTGAGTTGGTTTCAGGAGGGAGGTTATCATGGAGTGGAAATCATGGAGCCCATGAAGTCTCCGGCCTTAACGACGGTCATTAGAGAATTCATTTTCCGGTCTTCTCTATAACTTGATTGCTTCACTTGTTGTTGATGTGATGTGTGTTACTTTGTATACTTTTGCTTAATCATGCATCCTGAAATCTTAACAAATAATTACCTTGGGCCCGGTGGCTTTACTTTGCTTTTTCATTCCTCTTCCTTTATTGGCTTCTTTTTTTTTATGTAAAAAATACCTAATAAACATATGCATTACCATTACCATTTAATTTTTATTATCTCTTTCTCCGTCTTTATGGTTTACTATTTTATAATTATTATGATTTCATGATCAATCTGATTCGGCATACCTACCTTTCCAAATGACGAAATACATAGTTTTTGAAAAATAATGAAAACAGAGATTAAAATACATAATAATGAACCGACCGGCCGGCGACCACCCATCCGGGATCTGTATATGGTTCTACTGTCTACCACCCTAGCTAGTGATCACAAAGATTGGGGTTGATACTGATGATACACCATTTGATTTGTCCAAAGGGTGTATTAGTACTCTCTCAGGGAAGAAAACAGACGTTGGAGTTGCAGAGTGGAAATCAACATCGGATAATGAGGCCTATCCTAGAGTTTGTGCCATAAAAAGTGACAAAACTATATGACCAAGGAAAGAATTTCCACCCCTTTTGCACAAACAAAAGGAGCTTTAAGACTTTGAACAATATTAGCTTAGCTTTTCTTCCTCAAATTAAATTAAAAGATGGATTCATAGAGTTACTAATTAACATCAATTAATCTTGTGGCGGAAGGTAAGATAATTGCCAAGTTTCCAATCATAGGCTTTTCTTGATGTGAAAATAATTGATTGGATGATCAACAGCTAGTCCCCTGAGATGGATTTCTTTGAAACAGAATTTGTTCAAAATCAAGTATCAATTTGATAATGTGCTCTCCCCTTTTAACGACATGGAATTCTTTGGCACAGAATTTGCTCAACATCAAGCATCCAAGTGATGATGTAACGTCCCCTCTCTAGAGGAAAAATGTAGAATTTCATATATTGAACTTGGGCGGGTACCAAAATGGGCTTTTTGATCATTCAACCCCTCGAATTTGATAAATAACCACATCATAAGTTTATACGGCATCATAGTCAAAGCCCATTGAACTTCAATGCAATAATTAACAATGGGATAAATCTATGATGCCGAAAGGTATGACAGCATGAGAGCTTTGATCAATCAATTCATTGGAGATGACTTTGGCCACGGCACCAAAGAAATTGAGGAAACAACGTGAGTACGTCGTTAATAAAAGATTATTGTTTCTAACAATTGAGTAATTCTACTCTTGTTGCGTCCGTTAATGTATCCATATATACGTGACATATAAAATTTATTACCTTTCATCCCTCTCCTGCAAGCTAGGTAATCTCTTCTATATATCTCATGGCTCGTCTTGCCCCCCCAACCCAATCTAAAGGGAACGAAAACAATGGGTAATGCCGCTACTGTATCTCATGGCTCGTCTGCTCTTTGCTCACAAACCCAAACCCCTATATTACCGCCCATCTTCTCTTTGCTACCCGATGCCTTCAATCTTCTTGAATTCCAATAAAAGTAGTACCACACTCCATAAGTTCAGTTCAATGCAACTGCTCTGTGCTCTACAAATTATTTCCTGTTATTCCTGAAAATCCCAAACAATGTATTCTCCAATGTTTGCAAAACCGGACCATATGGTTAGATTGAAAAAAACGGGAGTTGATTGGTTCTCTTTAACCTTAAATCGCTTTTTGACAAAAAACCATTGATTTGATCAGTAAACTATTGACTTGGATGATTGGACCATCGAACCATTCGGACCGGACAGTCATACTGTTCAACTTGAAAACCGAACCCAGATCAATTCCTTGTCCAGTCCAATTTTAAAAGCCTTGGTATTTCCCAATTCCCAATCGAAACATTTTCAACCTATAAAAAATATGATAAAATTTTTAAACCACAACCGAATTAGCGATGAAGTCTTGACCTTTTGAATTCTTAACCAAACTTACAATTCAAAACTTAACAAGTTCAACAAATAATGGCCTTATTACATTTATCTGCATCCAAAAATTCCTTCTTTCTTCATCCATTAATTTACATGGTTGCTCCTGTACTTTGAGCTCCTCTTTCCAGCTTTACAAGGCAGCATTTTGCTAATATTCTCTTTGGCCACTTCCTAGCCAATAACCAAAGATATGGTCCGTAAAAAAATCAAATCAACAAAGCAACATAGTCAATAACCAAAGGTATGGTCCGTAAAAACCAGAAACCATGAAATAAGGATCATTCAAAATAACATTAGGACATGGGGAGAACGGGTTTCGGTCTGAGAGCAGAATTGAAGGAGTGTGTTCGTGTCATTGGGGAGCAAAGAAGCAGTAGAAGCAAACAATGGATGCAGGAGGGAGACTGTAGACCGAAAGCACTGACTTGATGTTCATTCTACCTAGGAACCACCAATCTAACTTATGGCTGTCCGAATTGTGAAGCACGCCATGGAAATCATCCATCTTCTCACATACCAAAACCTTTTTAAGTGATTGTTGATGATGTGATAAACAATGGGCCAGGAGAAGATGCAACTCAATGTGTCATCTCCCTCACTTGCCACACAATAGCTCGACTCCAATTACCAATACCAACACCCCATGCTGGACACAGCTACGCAAAGCATTCTTGTGCGAGAGGATAGAATGAATGGGGCGGGAAACCACGCTTTTGAATCCTGGTGTGCATCGTAGAGGTGAAATCGCTCTGGGCCTTGACATCGAACAAAGATCCTAGACGTTCCAAAAGATCCTCAAGAACGGCTTCATTACTGTTCTTCAAATTTTTTATCGGTTTTATTTTGAAATTTTGAGAAATAGTGGAGGGTAAATAAAACATTTTGTTATTTGTTAGCACCCAAGGACTACGTCAATTATAATACTTTTAGACAATATGTAAACATTAAGGATACAATTTGTCAATTAGCTAAACAATTGGTGTAATTTAAGATATTTGCCCTAAATTAAATAGTGGGGTATGTGACTAGTTAAAAACTTTTTGGTACTTTTATCATTTTTATGTTTGTTGACTAGAGTTCCCTTCATAGTCAATTCACTTAGCATTTTGTTTAGGCTATGTTTGGTTTTATAGAAAATAATAGAGCATAGAAAGTCGAGGGAAAGTTCTTAACTTGTAATGATGAATAGGCTAAGGAATTTTCCTCAACTTTCTATTTCTCTTTTATTTGCTATCATCTAGAAAATAAGAGAAAATAGAAAGTTGACGGAAAGTTCTTAACTTGTAATGAAAGATTGGTTAGGCTGTCTAGCTTTATCGAAAACTAGCGAAGACCCGTGCGATGCATGTGATTTGTTAAGTTAAAGATAAACAATAGAAACATATGAGATTATACATAGGGATGTCAATGGGTTGGGTATGACACTTGGGATTTCCTACTCACTTTTGCTACCCACTCTCTACCCATCATGAATTGGAGGAACACATTTCTATTATGAAACGAGAGGTGTGGCTACAATTCATGACGAGTAGAGAGTGAGTAGGAAATCTGGGCTCGGGTACGGCATGGGTTTGCCTCAATCCTAACCCGTCCCTCCAGCACTCCAACCTGAACCTGACTAAACCCAGCTTAAAAATACATGATTCCCAAACTTGACCCGACCCTATAGGGTTTAACCCAGTTCCGACCGAACTTAACTTGTATAGTTTTAAAATGTATTTTTTTAACACATTTTGAAGACCCTAAATACTTTAAATAAGGAAATTCTTTTATAGATCCTAAGGTATTATTTTTTCCATTTAAAAAAAGAAGAAAATCAAATCAACATATAAATAAACTATAAACTTTAAGCCTATAGCGTTAGAAGTCAAAGAATTGCGATAATACTTGATATATATGTGATGAAGGGAGATTTGGCCCGACCTTATAATCACTCAACACATCGCAAAAGCAACAGCTCGGCATAACAGCTCGCCAAGGCGCGAGCTCTGAAGGGAGGAACCAGCGGTCCGAACTCTCTGCAAGGACCCCAAACTCCCAGTACGGAGCCCGAGCTCTCCCTAAGGCCCCGAGCCTTATGAACACAAAAGGCAACAACCCGAACTAGCCTGCCCCATGGCAGTTCGATCCACACCTCTCTCCGAACTCAAGACTTCGCCTCGCACACCACTTCAGCACTTCACCCAGGACACCGAATTGAACAAACCATACCTAACACCGAAGGAGTCCGTATCCAGGAGCGGCGCACCTGATTAATTTGGGATCTGACGCTTGACAGCTGCATTCCAACGACCACTTGCCACCGCCACCTGACCCCGTTATCTCCAGTTACAGAGACGGCTCCGACAAGGAGCAGTGGCGGTTCTGTCCCAGCAGAGGGGATGACACTCATACTAGCAGAAGCACAGAAGTAATCATACCCGACCTGAAAGAAGCCTCGGAGTGAGTGCGTGAGGTGGTTATAAAAGGCTCTCTGCGCCCCCAAGAACAAGGTATGTGAACTTTGCGCCATCCGGTTTTATCTTGCCTTCAAGAGAATACTAACTTGAGCTTCGGAGCAATCTCACCGGATTCCTCCCCAGAGATTCCTCATCTTCTCCGTTTCAGGTTCCCTGTTGCTCCAGTCGGAGGCAAGGTTGTTGACAGTTAAGACCAGCCAGATTGCACACCATCAATTGGTGTCATCTATGGGAAATACGCTTCTAAAAGCCTCCCTCTAAAACTCTCATAACCTCCTCTTCTTTCAAAAACTCCAACACTCATGGCTTCTTCCAGCAATGCCGGACGTGGCACAGAGAGGAACACCACCGGGGAACAACTCCAACTCCCCGTGGTGTGCATCGGACAATTCACCATCCCCCTTCCGGTGGATGGGATCCCCAGCTTGAATGCACCACAAATAGCGGCGCCCTTAAACCTTCCTGCCATGAATGTCCCTCTTCCACTCCCTATCGAAACAACTTTTGCTGAACCAATTGTTGTCCCCCTGGCAACCCACCAGAACCAGTTTGACGACTTGATGCAATGCATGCGGGCAATGCAAGCCCAAATGCAACAATTCCAGCAGCATCAACTCCAGCAACACCAAGTACTACACCATCTCTCTCAACATCACTATCAGCGGCAGTTCCCCCAACTACCCCTGAACCAGTCACTGCTTCCACCTCGGCACCCTGCTCCAAAGCCGGTTAAGGCCTCCCCTCAGGGTGGACGCCCTCGCCAAGGAGAAGCCTCCCAACTCTAGAACCCCCCTAATAGACAGGCCTCATCCCCAGGCCAAAGGGAAAGGAAAATCACCCCGGCCTCGTAGCTCGTAGGTGGGTCGGGAACCTCGCCCGCAAAGTTAGCACCTCGGCATTCCAGGGCTGAGTTCCCGCTCACAGAGAACCGATTCAACGCCCTAGCAACAGACTACCAATCTGGGCCCATCGAGCTCGGCAACACAGAGGCCAACAGCGCCAATACCAGGCCCGATCAACAATGAAGGCGCCGACGAAGTCACCGAACTGCCACCCGTGTCCTGCCCGAGCTCAGAGGTAAGGAAGAACGAGCTCGGACGAGGTAAAAGCTGCCCCAATTCTCTCAGTTCCTTCCCCCCTTGCATCAGAACTCCTGGCAGTCCCCATGCCCAAAGACTTCAAGCTCCCACCTTTGGACAAGTATGATGGGTCCTTTGACCCCAAAAACCACGTCGATGCTTTCCAGTCCCAAAGGCACCTCGCTAGAGCCAGTGAATCATGCATGTGTGTGGCCTTCACCACCACCTTCAGGGGGGTGGCCCGCACTTGGTACAGGAACCTAGCCCCCTGGTCAATAAGAAGCTGGACCCAGTTCGTGCAGGTTTTCACTGCACACTTCATTACCAGCAAGTGGTGCCCCAAAACCGAGGAAAGCATCTTCGGAGTAGTCTAGAGAGAAGGAGAATCCATCCGGGGCTACATCAAGCAATTCAATGAAGCGTGCTTGCAGATACCGCGATTAGACCCCGTGGTACAACTCACGGCGGCCAAGAGAGGAGTAACGCACAAGGAGTTCAAATGGCACATGGTAGCCAGCCAGCCCGCGACCGCGACCGAATTCTTCAAACTCGCGGACAAGTTCATGAGAACAGAGGAAGAGATCAACAAAAGGACCGAAGGCGGGGTCGAGAAAAGGAAAAGAGAAGGTGAGTCCTCCAACCCAGGCGATAGAAGAAACCCGGCCCGGGAGGCGAAGCCAAGCCAGCCGTCTCGAGCTCCCTTAGCAGTTCGGATGGATTACATGTCGTTAAAGGCGAGGTGGACCGAGATCTTGATGACGATCAAAGATGCCCCATACGTAAAATGGCCACCTTGCCTACGGGGGAATCCAAACGAGAGAAATAAAAATATGTACTATAGTTTTCATAGAGATCACGGTCATAGTACTGAATAGTGTAATAATCTCCAAGACGAGATAGAGGGACTCATCCATCGCGGATACTTGAGAAGTTTTGTACAACATAATAATAATAATAATAAGGCAGGTCGGAAAGGGGAGCACGGAAAGGATGCCCCCGAGTCCAGCAGCAGACTAGCCGAAGCGTTGCAACACCAGCCTCCGAAAGAGAGGCCAGTTCGGGGAACCATCCATGTGATAGTGGGAGGTTCGGTAGTAGCAGGGTGTACTTCGGCTGCAGCCCGGACGTCACTTTACGAGGCAGCCCGAGAAGAACAGAACCTTCTAAAGAGGCTGAAGACAGAAGAACCGATCTTCTTCACGGAAGATGATGCGCGAGGTGTCCACTACCCCATGATGATGTGCTTGTCATAAAACTAAGGATCAACGACTTCGAAGTCAAGCACGTACTTGTGGATTCAGGTAGTTTGGCGGACATCCTCTTCAAGTCGGCATTTGACCAGCTACAGTTGCAGAGAAGCGAGCTGAAGCCCGCAAACACTCCTTTGGTGGGCTTCAGTGGAGAGGAAGTCAGACCCCTCGGGAAGATAACAGTACCTGTGGAAGTCAGCACATGGCCTTGCGCGGTCAGACTCAATCACGTTTCCTGGTGGTCGCGACCCCCTCCCCATACAATGCCATAATAGGGCGGCCAATTACGCATATTCTGTGGGCAGTCTCCACCTACTATCTGGCAATGAAGTTCCCCACAGACTTCGGTGTGGGGGTAGCGCAGGGCGACCAGCTTGAGTCCCGCAAGTGTTATGTTGCCGCTCTGAAGCGAAAAACCAAGGCGGCTGACAACCTTGAGCTGGAGCGGCCTATGGAGCAAGGCAAGGAACGAGCTTCGCCCACAGAGGAAACGGTCGCGATCCTGACCTCGGCTACGGTTCCGACTCGATCGCTACAGATCGGTGCTTCCATCAAGGAGCCTCTACGAACCGAACTTCTGAGTTTCTTACTTCCAAATTTAGATATTTTTGCATGGTCCGTGGCCGATTTGCTCGGTATTGACCCCGGCCTTATAACTCACAAACTTAACACCGACTCTGTAGTCAAACCCATTAGACAGAAGAAACGCAACTTATCCCCGGAGCGCTGGAGGGCGGTCAACGAGGAATTCGAAAAGCTCCTCGCACCGGACTTCATAAGGGAAGTTCATTACCCGAGCTGGGTAGCCAACCCAGTACTGGTGAAAAAGGCAAACGACAAGTGGCGCATGTGCGTCGACTACACCAACCTGAATCGAGCTTGCCCAAAAGACTGCTTCCCCCTCCCCAGAATCGACCGCCTAGTGGATGCGACCTCGACACATGAGTTGCTAAGCTTCTTGGACGCCTACTCAGGCTACAACCAAATCAGGATGGACCAGTTCGATGAGGAAAAAACCAGCTTCATAACCGAGTTTGGCCTATACTGCTACAAGGTCATGCCCTTCGGACTGAAGAATGCTAGGGCGACCTTCCAAAGACTTGTAAATAAGCTGTTTCGACCCTTAATTGGCACGAAAATAGAATGTTATGTAGACGACATGGTCGTCAAGACGTAGTTCTCACAGGAATTAATACAAGACTTAGATTCTGTCTTCCAAATTCTGCGTCAATTTATCATGAAACTGAACCCCAACAAATGTGTATTCGGTGTCACCTCGGGTAAGTTCCTAGGGTACATTGTCAACCGGCGCGGTATTGAGGCCAACCTGGACAAGATAAAGGCCATCCTACATATGAGACCACCCCGAAAAGTAAAAGAAGTTCAGAGGCTAAACGGCCGCATAGCCGCTCTGAGCCGCTTCATGTCCAAATCAGCAGACCGTTGTCTGCCTTTCTTTAAGGCAATCAAAGGCAAATGGTTCAAATGGACCCAAGATTGCCAGCTCGCATTCGACGAGCTAAAGAGCTACCTCACTACCGTGCCAACCTTAGCCAGGCCCGGGGAGGGTGAGGTCTTAGAAATGTACCTCTCGGCAAGCAGCGAGGTGGTCAGTTCGGTACAAATAAAAGAAGTAGATTGGGTCCAATGACCCGTCTATTATGTTAGTAAAATTTTGCAGGGAGCAAAGACGAGATACCCGCAGATAGAAAAACTAGCATACGCACTGGTAACTGCAGCTTGGAAACTCTGCCCATATTTCTAGGCTCACATCATCATCGTCTTGATTGACAAACCTCTGAGGCAAGTCTTACTCAAGCCTGAGGTTTTCGGTCGGCTGACGAAGTGGGCCATCGAGCTCAGCATGTACGACCTCTAGTATAAGTCACGAACTGCTATTAAGGCCCAAGCCCTAGCAGATTTTATCGCCGAGTGAACGTTCAGCCTCGAAGCCCCTGGGTCGGTTGATCCCGAGATCCCTAATTCGGGTGAGCCCAGAGCTCCCAAGCCAATAGAGTCTGAACCCGGTGAAGTAGCAGCCAGTGTGGCATCTCTCCTGGTTAGGCCAAATGCGAACTGGGATGAGGAGCCCTGGATCCTTCACGTAGATGGCTCCTCGAACCAGCAGGGCAGCGGGGCTGGAATAGTCCTACGTGGCCCGGGTGACACGAAATTGGAATACACACTACACTTTGAGTTTGCGGCATCCAACAACAAGGTGGAGTACGAGGCATTGATAGCCGGGCTGAACCTAGCACAAAAGGTAAGAGCAAAGCACATAGTTATCTGCAGTGATTCCCAGCTCGTGGTCAACCAGGTTATGGGCGAATACGAAGCATGCGAGCTCTCTATGATCGCATACTTGGCGAAAGTAAAGGAGGCTCTGCTTAACTTCCAGTCACACTTCATCAGGCAAATCCGGAGGTCAGAGAACATTGAGGCCGACGCCCTGTCCCGGTTAGCCAGCACGAGTCACAACACCATGAGAACCATGTACATAGAGGACTTACCTCGGCCTAGCATTCTCAGTGGGGCAGAGGAGGTCGCTCCCATCCTTGAAGCAGAGCCGAGCTGGATCGACCCACTTGCGAGCTTTTCCTAGATGGAACCCTCCCTACGGACTGCAATGCAGCCAAGAGGGTGCAGCGCCAGGTAGCCAAATACATCATAATAGACGAACGGTTGTACCGACGGTCCTATACGCTCCCCTACCTGCGTTGCTTGCAACCTTCCAAAGCCGAGCTCGTACTCCGCAACACTCATGAAGGTTTGTGCGGTGAACACCTGAGGGGCAGAACCCTCGCCCAAAAGGAACTTCGACAAGGATACTACTGGCCAACGATAAAGGTAGAAGCTATCGAGCTTGTCAGAAAATGCGACAAGGGTCAAAAGCATGCCAATATCCACCATCAGCCTGCTTTCGACCTCAAGTACCTCACCAGTCCATGGCCCTTTACGCAATGGGGCATCAACCTCTTGGGGCCATTCCCGCCAACAACAGGTGGGAGAAAGTTCCTAGTGGTGGTAGTAGATTACCTCACAAAATGGATAGAAGTTGAACCTCTGGCAACAGTTACAGCCCAAAACATACAAAACTTCTTTTGGAAGAACATAGTATGTCACTTCGGGCTACCTCGGGTACTGATCTCCGACAACAGCAAGTAGTTTGAGGATATCAAGTTCCAAGAATGGTGCCAAGATAGGGGAATTCGTCAGAACTTCACATCGGTCGCACACTCGCAAGCAAACGGTCAGACAGAAGTAATGAACAGAGCCATCCTCCGCGGACTGAAAGCACAACTAGACCGAGCTAAAGGGTTGTGGGCGGATGAGATACCAAGTGTTCTATGGGACTGAACTATAGAAAAAAACTGCCATGGGAGAGACCCCCTTTAGCCTCACCTACGACACTGAAGTGGTAATCCAGGCGGAAATTGAAATACCTACATTGCAACTAGAATCATATGACGATCAGACAAACGAAGACGAGTTACGTACTAACCTCGACCTACTGGATGAGGTAGAAGACCTTGCGCACATCCGAACAACGACATACTAGCAAAAAGTAGCTCGGTACTACAATGCCAGAGTAAAGAAGCGGAGCTTCCGCATCGGCAACCTGGTTCTCCGTAAGATCATGGTGCTCGAACCCGGTGTGAGCAAACTTGGACCAAATTGGGAAGGGCCCTATAGAGTAAAGAGAGCACTCGGGGGGGCATACGAGCTCGAAACCTTAGAGGGAAAACAAGTACCCCAAGGTGAAACATCGTCAACTTAAGGCGATACTACCTATAGACCACCGAAGTAGACAAAATCGCTACCAGAGCCTAAGGGCTAGGATACTGAGCTAACGAAGGAACCTCAGCATAGGCAAGCAAAGAAAAGTGTCGGCCAAAGGCTCAAGCGAAGCGGAGACAACGAACTAATAGGGACATCGGCATCTCAGAGACTATGTATTAAACATCAAAACAGGTCGTGCGAGTGCAGTAACCCGGGCAAGAAACAGATAGGGCATATGGTCAGTTCGGCAAATACGGTCAGTTTGGGAGAAAGAATAACAAACACTTAACCAAAAGAAAAGTCATTCCATTTCAAAATAAGGGAGTGTACATTTCGAAAAAAAAAAATTACATTTCATAAGCCCAGAGCTACTTCTTCATTATCAGAAGGCACTTCAACGATACCCGAAGGTCCTGCCTCGCCCTCGGAATCTGGCTTACCATCAACAGCATTGGCCATCTCTTGAGTAATGCGCGAAGTGGATATGGCACTGATATCGAGCTCGGGGTACGTGTTCCAGATCATCCACCAGCTCAATTTAAAACCCCTTCTATACAAGTCCACCATCAAGTCACCAAAGTGCGGCGAGGCAATGTACTCATCAACGGCCTTCTCCTTGGCATCTTCGATGCCTTGAGAAAAGATTTGCGTCTTCTCCCTAATAACCTCCTAAAGGTATTCAACCTGATGCTGCAAATCCAGCCTCAGGTCCGCCATGTGCTTCACCACTACTCCCATGGCCTCGGCATCTCTCTGAGACCTCGCCTGCCTAGTCTGTGCAACGCGAGCAGCCGCTTCAGTAGCACGAGCAACCGCCTCATCAGTGTGAGCAGCCGCCTCAGCAGCTCGGGATGTCGTCTCGGCAGCACGGAGAGCCTCTTCGGCAACTCGCGCCTACCTCGAGCTCCTTTCCACCTGGGCCGCCAAGGCAAGGATAGAAGAGTTCACCTACCAAAAGGCAAGAACAAGTGATCAGAAGAACGACAACAAGAGGGATAAAAGCAAAAGAGCTCGACAAGAAATCTGACTCACCACCATGGCATGAGTGGCAGCACGATAGGCCACCTGGTTCAAAGGAAGATCGGTCCATGCCGCACCTCCTCAGAGAAGGTGGCCTCCCTACTCTTCTGAAGAGCGTAGTTCGGCGACAACACGCTCCTGAATTCCCCTTGGGCTCCCGAGCCAAAGAGGCCAACTCGTGTATAAGCGGACCCAGAGTAGGCGGGAGCCCCCGTGTAAGTAGTCTCGACATAAGTGGCCCCTGCTGCTTCTTGCATTGGAGGAGCCACCTCGGGCTCCCTGGGCGGATCCTTTGACGGGTAGTTTGGTACCTCGGGCTCTGCATCCTGCGGCAGCTCGACACGAGTTCTTTTGGCGACTCGCTTCCTCCTCTTCATGCCTTGAAACAGGTGCCCACCACGAGTCCTTTCTAAGTCCATCACACCTGCAAAAAAGAGTTTGGCATCAGAAAAAAAAAAAGAACAAAGCAAAACAAGAAACCTCTGAGCAAGGAACCTACCCGAACTCAGGCCGGCCGCAATGAGCTTGGCCTCCGTCAGGTACTGATGGCATTATAGCCCAAGTCGTGCCCATTTCCGAAGGCCCTTCACCGTCTCTTTATCAAGCGTAACACCGGAGTCAGGGGCGGCCATCCCCCACCCGGTCTGAAACGGCCACCCCAATACACTTCGCACCCCAAAGTAGTCCCACTTCCACGACCTTGTTGGAAAGTTCATGTAAGAGCTTAAAACCCGAGCGAGGAGACAGGTAATACACCCGCCTACGCCCGGGAAGGGAACCCGCTTGCTTCTTAAGCATTAAAATAGAAGAGAATATCTCCAAATCTAAAGGAAAGCCCTATTCGCAAAATAGGGAGATTGTCCCCACCAAGTTATGAATGGAGTTTGAGTGAAGCTGGCCGACAATAACACCGAAGTGGTTCATGACCTCGACAAGAAGGGGGTGAAAAGGCAGTCGTAGCCCCGTAGCGAGCTGCTCCCGGAATATCACGATCTCTTCAGGACCGTGTTTCCAAGGAAAGCTACCCGAAGGTATGAAGTAGCGTACTCCCCAGGCAAGTTGTAATAGGTAATAAGGAATAGGAGCCCCTCAGGCGTCATGGTCGAGGGACCAAACTTGTCTAAAATCCGACCTCGATGAGAGGTGGACGCCAAACTACTCGAGGCGACTCGGCCTACGGGTTTGAACTCTTCCTCGAACTCTACCTCCAGTTCGCTAGGACCACCAGGGGATGCAACTCGGTTCGTAGAACCTGCATCTAACCCACTTGAAGAACCGTCTGAGCTATCCGAGCTAGACATCGAGGAGAAAAGATGGATTCCAGGAAAGTACTCACCCGAAAAAAGGCTTGAACAGACTACGGGAATTGGAACACAAGCAAAAAACCTTGAATGTGAACTAAAAGCTTGGACGCGAGCTCAAGAAGCAAAACGCAGAAGTAACAAAAGCAACTGGGGTCCCCCACTATTTATATCCACAGTAACCAAGAATCAACGTCTCAAATCAAAGCCAATTTGACGGGCCGCAGCCGCGCTGACCGCACATCTCCTGAGACCAAGACGTGACTGGCCACATGTCTCTCGGAACTGACCGCACATCTCCTCACATTAAAGGCGACAACGACACATTTTCAAATTTGAAAAGACGCTTGCTATCACATCTCCCAGTGGCACGCTTTCTGAATTTTGAAATAAGGCGCGCGCTGTCACGTCTCCCAGCGGTGCGTTTTTTGAATTTTGAAATAAGGCGCGCTCTCACGTCAGTCAGCATTTGTAGGAAGATCGGCATGTCTCCCGTCTTTTGGGCGCTTGAGAAACCCAAAAGAATCCTAGCAACGCACCTCACGTTATCACTCAACCAATTCGAAGTACGAGACAAATCCACCTGCCACCTCGCAAACTCCCCGCGCTAGGGCAAGACCCTTAGCACGAGGAGTGGGGGGCAATTGATGAAGGGAGATTTGGCCCGACCTCATAGTCACTCAACACCTGGCAAAAGCAACAGCTCGGCATAACAGCTCGCCAAGGCGTAAGCTCTGAAGGGAGGAACCAGTGGTCTGAACTCTCTGTAAGGAGCCCGAACTCCCAGTACGAAGCCTGAGCTCTCCCTTAGGCCCCGAGCCTTATGAACACAAAGGACAACAACCCGAACTGGCCTACCCCATGGCAGTTCAGGCCACACCTCTCTCCGAACTCAAGACTTCGCCTCACACACCACTCCAGCACTTTGCCCAGGACACCGAACTAAACAAACCGTACCTGACACCGAAGGAGTCCATATCCAGGGGCGGCACACCTGACTGACTTGGGGCCTGACGCTTGACAGCCGCATTCCAACGGCGACCTGCCACCGCCACCTGACCCCGCCATCTCCAGTTACAAAGACGGCTCCGACAAGGAGCAGTGGCGGTTCTGTCCCAGCAGAGAGGATGACACCCGAACTGGCAGAAGCACAACAATAATCATACCCAACCTGACAGAAGCCTCGGAGTGAGTGCGCGAGGTGGTTATAAAAGGCTCCCTGCCCCCCCCCCCCCAAGAATAAGGTATGTGAACTTTGCGCCATCTGGTTTTATATTGCCTTCAAGAGAATACTAACTTGAGCTTCAGAGAAATCTCACCGGGTTCCTCCCCGGAGATTCCTCATCTTCTCTGTTTCAGGCTCCCTGTTGCTCTAGTCGGAGGCAAGGTCATTGACAGCTAAGACCAGCCAGATTGCATACCATCAATATGCAAGGTATCATGACCCGGCGGGGGCGGGTCAACCAAAACCCTAACCCAACCCAACCCAGCCCAACTCAGGTCAAAGAATCAAAACTCTAACCCGACCCTAAACCAAATTTACTTGACCCAAACCCATCCCTATAGGGTTGAGTCACGCCGGGTTTACCATTTAACTTGATCCATTGACATCCCTATAAACAATTATTTTGTATAATAATTATATTTTATATACTACTTTTAATAACTTTTTTACACTACACAACAACATTAATTAATTCTAGATAGGGCGGTGTATCAAACTTAGGGATGGTAATTTTCACCATTTCCTTGATCCTTGTGGGGATCTACCCCAAATGGGGCAGGGATGGCAATGATTTTCCCCCCGCAAGGAGGGAGATGGGGAACATTTCATACCCGTTGGCGGGGATGGTGCAGGGACAGGGAGAGCACTCCCTACCCCATGTGGGCCCCGATCCCCGCTAACATATATATTTATGCATAGTTTATATATGTATATATGTACACATACATCAATATGTAAATATTTTAAAAAATACGGATGAATATGTTTGAATCTTTTCTAATAGGATTCTAAACTTTTATTTTTAAATAAAATAAAAAAAATAAAAACATAATGGTTGGCATTATAAAGAATCGCAGTGAGTGGGGATCCCCGGGGAGATAGGGATGGGGATAACCTTATCCCTGTTAGCGGGGATGGGGACAGGGAAATGGATAGTGATTTTCGCGGGGACGGGGATGGGGAGAGGCTCCTCGTCCCCGCCCCACCCCATTGCCATTCTGAATCAAACTAATGAAATTGACCAACCCGACTTCTAGTATTTCTAGTCACCTATGGTTCAATAATTTCCCAACACGACTAGGTTGGGTCAGTTTCACTTTGGCCATTTTTAATAATGCCATTATATTTTTCCAAATTTAAACTTTGTTTTTAAATTTAATTTTTAAGTTTAAATCTTTTGACCCGACCGACCAAACCGAAAGTTGGACCAAACCGATATAACTTGAGTAACCAATCCCCCAACCTGACCAGGTTGATTTGGTTGGCCAAACAACCTACAATTGAAATGAACCAACATGTGAAAAATAATTTAATCTCTAATAAATTTTAAAAATTTACAGCAAAAATACACAACAAATTAAATTTAAAAAGCTACATAATAATAGTTTAAACTCTAATAATTATGAAAAATTTTCTATTAAATAACAAAACAAAAATAGATTTATACATAATTATTTTAAATATATTTATCAAAAAATAAATAAATAATTACTGAAATACAATAAATATTAATTTAGTATAGATAAATATATAATAAATAAAGATTAAATATTTAAAATTATTATTAATAAACATTAATTTTTTGAAAGTTATTTTCTAAAATTATTAATTGGTATAATTGAAATTAGTTATTTACACTATATTTATTTATTGAAATAATATCATTATTTAAATTTTAAAATATTAATTACTTGTTGAATTTAATAATCCATAAATTTATAGTACTATTAATACATAGTTTTGTTATTTTAACTATTTAAAATCTAGTTATGTTAAATATTTTGTTATTTAAAATATTTAGTTATCTAACAAAATATTTAAAATCTTAATCTATATATTATAATTGAAAGTTATTCAATAACTATTCATTTTTAATGTTAGATTTTTATTATTTGAATAATATTTAGATTGAATAATCCAGAAAATCATAATTTATGTTGTTCGTACATAATTTTGTGATGAAATTTCTTAAAATATATAATTATTTAATAATATGAATATTATTAAATCAATTATACTTATTTTTTGTCTTTTTAATAAATATTTTAATGTTATTATATAATTTTGTTAGAATATTTAAATAATTCTTAAATTTTTTAATTCAAACTTTCTTTAGATAGATGTAGATAAAAAGTGGGGGAGAAGATAAAAAAAAGAATTAGAGATAATTTATGAGAGAAACTCTCTACTAACTTAGGGATAACTTAGGAGAAAGTTGGGGATAGTGGGAGAGGTTGTTTAGGAAAAATTTTAGGATATTGGATAGAGAGAGAGGGAGAAAAAGAGAGATTTTAAGAAGATTTTTTGGGGAAAGTAGAGTTTCTAATGGATAGTTTCAGAAATGACATGGATTAAAAAAATTCAAAAATTCAAAAAAAGGAGGAAATTTCTATGCTTCCTTGTTTTAACATATATACTAGCAGAGACCTGTGCGATGCACAGGGTTTGTTAAGTGAAAGCTAAATAATGAAAATGGTCATTTACTAAAACACCCCATATAGTTTTATGGATTTACTAAAATCTATCATATAGTTTGTATTTTACTAAAACACCACTTATAATTTGTAATGGATTTAATTAATCTTCCATTAGATGACAATGGAAAATAACAATGTTGACACTAATGTTCATTTAAATAAATTTAATCAAAAGAAAATAAAAATAAAAATACCATTTTTGCCCACTACCACTTTATTGGCTATATTTGGTCAATTTTGTTTTCTGTACAAAAAAGTGTTAAGGGTATTTTTGGAATAAAAAATTATGGACCCAATGGCAAAACAAACACTGCTTAATGAAAGGTTGATTAAGTAAATAAGTTGTAAATTATATGCGATATATTAATAAAATGAAAACTATAAGGTAGGTTTAAGTAAATATGTAACACTATAAGGTGTATTCTAATAAATGGCCCTAATAGAAACACATAAGAGTACACAAATATTTTACATTTTCAACTTTTTAAATAATTAATAATTATTCATATTTTATATACTACTTTTAATAATTTTTTTATAATACAAAAATAATAATAATTAATTTCAATTATATTTACTCATCAAATTGATGAAACCGACCAACCCAATCAACTCAACCCGACTTGGTCAATTTTCTTGTATTTTAGTCCTAACTCGACCAAGTTGGATCAGTTTCACTTTGGCCATTTGTAAACTGGCCAAAATTGAATGACGTGACTATTGATATATATTAATATTTTATATTTTAAATATAATTTTTAATATAAAAAAGTGGAAAATTTTCCATATTTATTAGTGTAAAATGTTTTATACTATAAATTTAATTTTAAATTTTATTTTTTAATAATTGCACTATAATTTTTAACATTTAAATTTAATTTTTAAATTTAAATCTTTTGAACAGATTGACCAAACAAAAACTCAACCCAAACCGGTACAACCTAAGTGGGTCGATTTTCATAAATTGTTAGTCGGTTTCAACTAACCAACTCATCAACCTGACTAGGTCAATTTGGTTGGCCAAACAGCCTAAGACCAAACCGAATCAATTCATGAACACTCATAATTAGGAGAGAAACTCTCCACTAAATTAAAAATAACTTAGGAAAAAGTTGGGGATAGTGGGGGAGGTTGTTTAGGAGAAATTTTAGGATATTAGATAGAGAGAAGGAAAGAGATATTTTAAGAAGATTTTCTTTTGGAAAATAGAGTTTCTAATTGGTAGTTTCAAAAACAACATGGAATTAAAAAAAATTAAAAATTAAAAAAAAAAGAAAAAAATTCTAGACTTCCATATTTTAATATATAATATATGGGTAAATTTCTTAAACTACCCTTTTCGTTTAATGAATTTACTAAGTGTACCCTTATTGTTTGAATTACCCTATTCTGACAATTGACTAATATTTTCCTTATTGTCAGAATCGTTACAGAGGGATTAAAAATACTATTTTGCCCATCTTCCATTTTTAAATTTTCAAAATGAAATTTTTGACACCTTTCAGACTGCCGAGGCTTATCTCTATACTGAAATCTCTCTCGGAAAACCCCACAAGCCGGCGGCAAAGTGTGTCGTAGATGGCGCTGTTGATAGACGAGTGTGCGAAGCTACCTCCGTGGAAGAAAATTATGACGGGACGACCTCTGTACTCAAGGCCGCTCGAGCTCCATGATAGCTGGCTGTGTTTGAGCTTCATTGGCCAAGGCTGGCCGGTATATCCGGCTGAGGAGGCTAGTTGCACGGTCCACTATTACATCGAAAGAGAACACTCCATCGACGGGGTTGTGTTGGCAGTGACTTTCCGGTCGAGGAACTCCGTCTGGTTGTGGTTGAATGTACCGTCCGGTAGGCAGAGGAGATTGTAGGCCACCTTGAAATTGGAGATGAGAATCCATGTGTTCAGCGGAAGCACCACCTTACAGTGACAGGATGAGAGAGATATTAGGAATTACTCGAGAATAAGAACATCAACACCCCAATTAAATGAATTTGCACTATTTATATGCTCCCATTCTAATCAGTAACAAAAAAAAAATTGCAAAATGGAAAAGAATCACACTCCTAACTACCCAACCTGGTGCACAATCGGTGTTGGGATTACACGCAGCGGCGATAGCTCCCATATCTCTCTCTCTCTCGACCTGGTGCACAATCCATATCTCTCCCTATCGTCGCCAGCGATAGTAAACCTGGATTGACCTTCTCTTTCTCTCCCTGTCCCCGCTCTCTCCTGTTTCACCTCTCTCTCTCTCTCTCTCGCTCCCTACCTCCGCTCTTCCCTATTCCACCGCCCTCTCTCGACCTGTACGTACTGAACTCCAACCAAGGGTGTTGGAGAATTGAATTCTAATCAAGGCTTCGGTGAATTGAACCAAGGGTGTTGGAGATATGTGAGCGGGGGAAGAACATGACAATTTGGTTGGGCAGCTTCGAAACGCCAGAGATGGCAGCCACCACCTATGACGTTGCAGCGTTAAAGCTTAGAGGGCAGTAAACAAGGCTCATTTCCCCGAGTTGGCGAGTAAGCTTCCTCGTCCTATGAGCTCAAATGCTGATGATATCTGGTCAGCATCTCATGAGGCGGCTTCACTGCTTAGAGTTAGAGGGACAATGGAAAGCTTCGAGGAGTGTAACTCCAGCTCACACTGTTACAACCACCCACTACCCATAGCTCAGAGGTTCGCAAGGGAGAAAGAGATGGGAGAGTAGAACAAGGTTTGTCACCAGCTCTATTCGGTGTTGCGACCTTGAAGAAACTGAACAGGGCCGACTGAAGTCAGTGATAGGGAGATGAAAACTATGAAAGAAGAGGAGAAGAAAGAGAAAAATATGAGAGAGAATGAGAGAGAGAGACTGGAGGTAGGGTTTAGGAAGAAATGGGGGAAGTTAATGTAGGTTGTGAAGATAGCATGGACAATGTGTTGTAGGAGGAAGGGGAGGGAGAGTCATGGGAGGACAAGAAACAAAACATTGATGCAGGTGCCCGGTGACAAAGTTATAACAAGGGTAAGTTGGATATTTTTGAAAGGTATAACAGTCATATGATGCACATTTGAATAGTTGATGACTGAACATTAACGTAGTCAATTGTCAGAAATCGCAAAGATAACATTAATTAATTTTCAAACAAAAAGGATACACTTAGTTAGTTAGCTAAATCATAAAAATAGTTTAAGAAATTCACCCATAATATATTTCGATTTATATATGACTTTTATCAGAAAGAATAGTTAATGGTGTATAGAGTTTAGGACCCTTGGGGATGGAAGAGAGAAGGTGGCATATACTTGACTTGGACTCACATAGTAATCTAAGGCCCCTCGGTGGGTGTTTTTTTTGGTGAAAACCCAATTTGCCCCATGACGGGCAATAATAGAAGAATCCTTAGCTCAGCCTATATATTCATTCAACCAGGCCCTAAGCTTTACCTTTCAGTTAGGTTGTGTTTGGTTTGAAGCCTCTTGTAAAGGTTTTTCGTACTTTTCCCTCCTTTCCGCACCTTTTATTTCAAACCAAAGACACAGCATTGACAAAAAATAAAATAAAATGAATTAAAAGTCAAAGAAATCTCTACTACATGTATGGCTCTGAAGAGAAGAATTGCTAAACAAACAATTTTTGCTGTGGGCAGATCCAGCCCCTTAGAACTTCTATAGTTTATATGGCTACTGCTCTAGCCAATAGGTTCAATCATAAATCCACCTCGGTCAACTTTTGTTAAATTTAGAATCAGTAGTCGTTTAGCCTTTCCGATTTTCGGACTTGAGGAACAAATGGCCCAAGTAGTATAAATTGGACGACAAAGATTAACCTACTATTCTTGTTGACGATGATGATGATGATGATCTTTATAAATAGATTTGTTCCCATTTTTGGCCATTGAAAATAGAATAAATGGTTTGGAATATCGGATTAAATGGATTAAAGTGCAAGCCTCACATATATGTCGGACCATAAAAGCTTTTATCAGAGAGAACAACCGACTCTATACGTTGTACTAGACATATTTTGTTAATCTCCATCAAACCATGTCTGTAATCACAATAACAAAAAAATTAAAAAAATGATAAATAATCCTTTTATTTAAACTTAACATATACTTTCAAATATGTATAAAATTCAATAAAAAAAAGTAAAATCCAATGAGCCTAGCCTTCAACCACCTAACTAAAAAAAAAGAAACCTATTCAGATTTACAAATTAAACTAAAATCAAAGAGAAAAAGCTAAGGATTGTAAATGACAATTGGGCTTCTAACAGTGTGGACAGAGTCACTCCACACTAACGAACTCCCTGAATGAATGCTCTCATCATTCTTGGGTTTCGCCTTGACCGACACAATGAAGCTCTGCGTCTCACCGGTGCTAGAAAATGATAGAATCATGGGCTCGACTGTGATCTCCACACCAGGTGCTGCATTTATGGTGGCAGTGTATATGGAATCTGCCAACCCAACATTAGTGACCGTCCTTCGGAACACACCAGTTACCGGCTCAGTGGCTCCATCCACAGTTAGCTGCATGCTGGGGTAGTTGAGGGCATCTTGTCCAACTTCTGATGATGGAGGTGAAGAGCAGTCGAGAGGGTTTGAGCCAATTATCATGCCTAGGGCTGTTCCGCTGTAACCTTCTGTGCATAAGAACTCAATGTATTGCATTTTATCCATGTCATAGACCAAACCAGGTGCGACTGCCTTCAGTGGGTTCACCTGCCAGCACCATACGCAAATTCGGCCTCTGGGTTGACAGTAGAACTCATTGGCGTAGCTGATTAATACAAAACATACATATTTAATTGCATCAGAAGAATACAGTTACGTTGAAGATGATCAGCGAGAGAGAAAGCAAGAGAGAAAGAAGGCTTAAGAGTGTTTTACCATTGTCATGATGGCTGATTTGATGGTGACCAAGTTGGGTGCATTGATTTGACATAGGCAGCCACCCCACTTATATGTGGCGTGGCCATGGATGTACCAGACATCGTTATGAAATTGGAAAACCGATCATCGTCTAGAAAGCCGGAAATTGACAAGATTCCGGTGTACCCGGAGCTGCAATATCAGGCTGTTTAATTTGAATGTTCATCATGAATTGAGAAAATTATGAGATCAGAAGGAATATAGATATATCATTCATCAAAGAAATAATAAGTGAAGTGACCCATTTAATTGCCACACACAATATTTAGCAAGAGAATGATGTCATTGTTAATGGCAAAAGCTAGAAATAAATTTCTTGCACGATGATGGTGAATGGTGAGTTTTTTACAATAAAGGAGATTTGATGTACGCCCCATTTCTTTTACCTTTAGAACTTTGTTTGATACAGGATTAGGTCCTCTAGATGAAAAGGAAGCCACAGATGGAGCAACAACTTTGAAGGCCTGGGTTTTGAATATCACGGCTTTGGGGGAACTAGAACAATTGCACCCAATTAACAAAAGATTGAAATTAATGACACAAGTCAGCACTGTTGTTCTGTTAATTGAACAGAGAAAGAAAGGGAAAACAGTAGTACACACAGTATCAATGTATTATATAGAGCTTGGTTTCATGAATTTTACGTACCTTGCGGAATTTATGTAGTCCATTATTATTTTCCCTTGATTATGGTTTACCATCGTCGATGGTGGCATGAAAATGAAGGCAGCATCAAAAATGGCATTATCCGATTCTAGTATAGTTCCAACCCCTCCCATTTTCTGCACACTGTAATCGGCTGAACCAACAAAATCTTCGCAGTATACAAGCTTTCCTTTCACCTTCTCAGGGTCCATTGCCCGATCGTAACAGCTACTGTAGTCAATACACAAGCATATATATATATATATATGTATGAAGAATTAAACCAAAAAAAATAAAGATTTGTCCAATCAGAATTCAGAGCAAGCTAGCAGCTAGGTAATGGTAATTAATGAAAGTTTTAGATCTGCATGTAATTAACAAATGAAAGGAGTCGGAGTACGTAATATAATTAATGCATGGGTTAAGATGGAGTTAGCTGCCTTGCCTTGCATAATCCGCGTATTCAGATGTATTAAGCACAGCATCAGCACCCTTTATAAGAGGATAGAAACTTTTGTTTGGAGACAGTGTGTCAATTGCAACTCCCTAACCACATGGCACATGCATTAATTGTAGAGAGAAAACAATTATTAATGAAATTAAGTAAACAAAGATATATAGCTGATGAATACTGCAGCTGATAATGAAAGGGAGATGGATGGAATTAAACGACCTACATATAAAGACTTGCCATTCCCCAGAACAAGTTTGTTCCTGAAGCCTCGATCAGTAGTGCTTGCAGCTACGGTGAGAATCCATGGGGCATAATTACTTACACTAGCAGCTGTAGGTCCAGAGTTTCCAGCTGCTGCTGAGGTGAGGATCCCATTCTTCATGGCATGGAAGGAACCAATGGCTATAGAATCAGAAACGTATGAACCAGAGAAACCACCAACAGACAGAGATGATATCAACGCCATCATGGATGGCAGCGTCGAAGGCAGCAAGAATATCCATGTCCGCGCAGCCAACCGCCCAGCACACTTTGTACACTGAAATCCTAGCAGATGGCACAGCTCCACGCGCTGTCCCCTTACCAATCCCATACAGGCTTGCTCCCTTTACTACATTTCCTGCCACAGTTGAGGATGTGTGTGTGCCATGGCCTTCCGAGTCAATGGGAGATAAGATATCTGAATCGCTGATAGGACCACTCAGGTTGAAATACCTTGCTCCAACTATTTTACTGCACCAAATTAATTCATTTACAACGTAACCGACCAGCAATTAATATAAGTCGTCATTAATTACAACAAACACACTTGCAGTTGCAGTTGCAGAGAATAATTAAGGGAATTAAGCTATTAATTAAAAGGGGAGCTTGGATGTATATATATATATCTATATATATATATATATATATATATGACTTACTTGTTGCAGGAGAAATTTGAAAAGGGGCCACAGCTACCCTTGAATTTTTGTGGTGGAGGACCAAATCCTTTGTCACTGAAACTGGGGGAGTCCGGATAGATCCCTGAAATTGAACAATGAATTGACACATCAATATTTACATTTCAAACCAAGTTAACATCTAATATAATTAATATATGTTAATTATTCTGCTTGATCGATCTCTAATTGCTGAATATATTATATATATATATATAGAAATTGAGATTCTGATAACTGACCCAGTACTTAACGAATACATATCAATTGAGTTACCTGAATCCAGCATGCCCACAACCAAGTCACTCTCCATGCTCAAACTTCTTGGTACTGTTTGAGTAAACCCAAGATAGTCCCATGATCTCGTTGTCTTCAGCTTATGGTATCGATTTTTGAACACTGAGACCACGCCATCCATGTCTATATTATACAGATCAAAATGAAGCAAATTTCAGAATAATCGAGTTTCATTTATGTTACGTTATTCAAAGTAAAAGTAAGTTAATTGGCTTATTGTTTTTTCCTTGTTACATACTTGACAGCCGTTCTGCTTCAGCATCAGAAAGCTTGGCAGCAAATGCATTGAAGCTTTTCGTATAGCTATGCACGATTGAGCTCTTAGCACCATCTTCACTGTTTCATATATATACACCAGAATAATTAAGGTGTAATTTTGTATGAAATGAATATATAGTTATACTAATTATAAGCAAGAGAGAGAGAGAGAGAGAGAGAACCTCTCAATTGCACTTGCAAGATATTTCAAATGCATATCAGCTAGAGAATTTTTATTACTCGAAAGATCTCCCAAGTAAACAATGTAGAAATCCTGAAATTTTCCGTATGATGAAATTATTGGCCAATAAATTCAATACAAATCCAACAAAATGAGTACAACTTTACACAAGAAAGTAAGACAAACATAACCACGAAATAAAGAAGAAGTTGGAACCTTCTGATCCTCCTCATTAACAGCAAAAACACCCATGAAAATGGGAAGCAGAAGACAAATAACAAGAAGAATTATCACTTTCTGGTTGCCCATATTTGCTCGATCAAAACACCAGCCTGAGTAAACAAATAAATAAATAAATAAAATTATTATTTGATTTAAGTTTACTTCAATAAACGTAAAGATCCTTGTTTAAACTGTATGGTAAAATTAATTTTAACAAAACATATTTCATTGTTCGCAAATTTAAATATGAAGACCAAATCTCTTAAAATATTCTATTCTTGGTCCACGTACAGCCTTGGAGCTAATAAATAAAAACTAAAAGAGGTTGATAATAAACATATTTATCAAAAGAATTAAACATATAAAGGACAGAAATATAATACATACAAAAAAATTGCTTAAAATAGCAAACGTCAAACCGTACTCACTGAATGGTTAGGAGGGAGTAAGCAGCGACGCTTCAATTCACAGACTGAAACTTAAGACCCGAACCATCCTTATATAGTGCTTAGCCTGGGAGTCCAAATCTATTAAACTACTGGTGAGTGGTGACCTGCTCTAACAAATCTCTGGTCGACGTGATCAAAGACTTTGAGAGACGTAAATAAAGATGCAATTTTTAACTAGCTGTAATCTATCTATACGTTTAAAAGGTTAGACACTTAGTTGTGTGTGTTATTATTTTACAATACATGAATCATGAGGTGGCGACTCGGGTGGGTCATTAAAACCCGGTTGGCTTTCAACAGAGTTTGTCTTTGCCCCCGTAGGGCTGTGAACGTACTTAGCTAGAGAGAGAGAATGTTTACCAAATTACGTACTTAGCTAGAGAGAGAGAATGTTTATCTGATCCTTGTCGACGTCTTCTGCCTAGTTATCTAGCTGTAATCTATCTATATCTATCAAAAAAAAAGAAAACTATCTATGCTGCAAGCTTAGAAAGAAGCAAGTGGGAAGAATACAGGTGAGAAATAATTTATCTTAGGACGCACAAGACCTATTTGACTGTTTTCTCAGACAAAATTTCTTGAACTGAGTACTCGCTGTACTTAAAACCATAGAATTGGACAAATTTTCTGTAAATAAACTGGCTCCAACCCCTCCTAATTTCTTCACACTGTAATCGGCTTCATCATAGAAGTTGTCGCAGGAATGGTTGACTACAGAAATATTAAACTTTTATGATTTTGGCTGTTGCAACTCCCTATGCACAGAAATAGTTCAACTACTCCTTATTTATAATTTTGATTCAAATTTATTTACAATTGTTTCCATCCTTTCCGTAGGAAGTCATCTTCGTTGGATTTGGGAAGAAGTAGAAGTTTTCTTAAATGAAGTCTTTTAAACGTAAACTCTTTAAAATGAATGAATGGATGGAATTTATATTTTGAATGGAGAATAGACCTTTAAATTTTATTTGTATTTGATGTTTTGATTTTTGTATTTCGTTTCAATTTGGATGAATGAATATAAACAGGTTATTTGGCAAATTATAAGCTTATTTAGTAATTGAAAATAATTATAGATTATTTGGAACAAATTTCAAGTTATTTGGGCAGGTGGGGAAAAAATTATAGTAGATATCACCTAGAAAATTTTATGGGGAGTTGCAGTATACAAGCTATTTGACTGTTGCAACTTTTATGGTAAAAAATTTTCAGCTTATTCCAACTTTTGGGATTTTGACAGTGGCAAAATGGGGAGCCGAACAACCTACAATTGAAATGAACCAATCTGTGAACAATACTTTAATCTCTAATAACTGTTAAAAATTTAAAGCGAAAACACACAATAAATTAAATTTAAAAATCTACACAACAGTAGTTTAAATATAATAAATATTAATTTTAGTATAGATAAATATATAATAAATAAAGATTAAATTTCTAAAATATTATTAATAAATAATAATTTTTTGAAATTTATTTTCTAGAATTATTAAGTGGTATAAATGAAATTAGTTATTTACAGTATTATTTATTTATTGAAATAATATCATTATTTAAACTTTAAAATATTAATTACTTGTTGGATTTAATAATCCATAAAATTATAGTACTATTAATACATAGTTTTGTTATTTTAACTATTTAAAATCTAGTTATGTTAAATATTTTGTTATTTAAAATATTTAGTTATTTAACTATATATTTAAAATGTTAATCTATTAATTATAAGTTAAAATTTTTCATTAACTATTTAAAATATATTATTAATTGATTTGAAATATTAATTTTAACATTTTTGTTATTTAAGATATTTAGGTATTGAAACATTTAAATAATATTTCATTTTTAATGTTAGATTTTTATTATTTGAATGACATTTACATTGAATAATCCAGAAAATCATAATTTATGTTGTTTGTTCATAATTTCGTGATGAACTTTGTAAAAATATATAACTATTTAATAATATGACTATTATTAAATCAATTATAATTATCTTTTGTCTTTTTAATAAATAGGGAAAATTCTCGGTAGGTACCCTATACTTTAGGTCGAGTAGGCTGAATGCCAATTTAGTACCCAATCTTTAAAATGTGACAATAGTACCTACCATTAATGGGCCACCAGTTATGTATATCACGTGACCTCATGTGCGATTTAAGACTTTTAAAAATGTCAAAATTACCCTTGGACACTATTTGACATCTTATTTCTCAAGAAAATGAAACAGAGCCCAAACACATTGTTCGTCATCTTCTTTTCTCAAGAAAATGAGGATCAGGTTCCGGGAACCCAAATTCTTGATGGAAGTGAAGCTTCCATCCACCACCATTTGGTTCAAATGGATAACCCGTTCCAATTAAAAATAAAAAATTAGCAAAATAGTTAAAATTAAAAACTGCCAAAAACCATTGAACGGGTTGACAATTCGACCGCCTGGGTCTAGACCTATTCATGGGTCAGGTAGCCTAACGGCCCGGCCTGCACCTCGGTTGGGTTTGGACATGTAATTAGGCCCATGGATCTGACCTTAGGCCCAAAACACCAAGCCTGATTGTGTGTCGGATCGGGCTTGGGATTTGTCAAAAAAGCCTAGCCCAGCCCAACTCATTTATATAATATAAAATATATAATATTTATTATAATATATATACATTAATAATTTAATATATACATTTTTTATTTTTTTCTTTATAATTTCTCTCTCTCTATTCAGTTGCTTCATCAGCAGCATGATCTATATACTTCGGGCTTGGGCCCAAGTTGTAGGCCCAATGTATAATATATATACATTAATAATTTGCATTTGTACTCCTTCCAAATCCAGCCTTTGGCACCGTTTGTTATTTTGTATGTATTTATAATTTATATATTTGTATTTGTACTCCATCCAAATTGAGCTTTTAGTACAAATGCATGAGTGCATTTATGAAACAAGCTGCCATAAGGCTTGGTTTGTTCATCACAATGCTGGCTCAAAGCTTGAGAACTAAACAATTAATTTAACTGCGTTTGGATGACAATGGAATTGGAATTGGGAGTGGAAATTAGGTTTTGAAATTCCTTAGAAAGACTAGAAATGGAATTAGAGTCAATTTCCAAGTTGAATGGAGGGATGTGTCACATATTGATCCTTTTCATCGAGATTTATAAATAGAAAGGAGCTCTTTGGATCTTGCTATCCATGCATTTTCTTAGGGTCAGACTCATGGTCCAACCAATACTAGAAAAATCTTAGAGAAGAAGCACAGGAAACAGGTTTGGGTTCTAAAGATAGAAATAAGGCAAAATCTTTCCTCTGAAAGTGATATTGGAATGCTCTAACAATCAAGGAAAACCTTGCAAAGAAAGGTATATCTGATACCTCCGTGTGTCCTATCGATCTGCAATTTCAGCATCAAATCTGAGTTACATGCTTTGTTTTTTCTGTCCCCATGCCAAAGCATCTTGGTTTGCCAACTTCCTAAATATTAGGATAGAAAAATTCTTTAACTTAAATAGTTTTTCCCCATGGTCAAGTTTGTGATTGGATGATTGCAATGGTTTGAGTGATAGAAAAGAAGGATCTGGCAGAGTTTTTTTTTTTTTTTTTTTTGGAATTGTCCTCCTTGGATTGAGGACACAGCTAGGCGAGACTCTCCTAGACTCTTTTTCTGTAATTAAGTAGATATGTATCCATCACATCTTATCCTATTCAGGCTCAGATCTGAATCAAACAAAGAGTCTTCTGTTTTTCCATTCAGGCTATGACTAATCCAATTTGTTCAACTCTGGATTTGATTTCTTCATCTCCCACCTCCAATTGTCTACTACATGTTCAAAACTAACATAGATCCACCCACCAAAATTTAACCATGTAAGTGAAGAACACAAAGAGTTGCACAAACGTATCAAACACTATCATTCGTATTAAAAATGTTGATGAATGTTACAAAGAGAATCTATTCATCTCTTTTATTTTTCGCCATAGAGTGTGGAACCTGTGAAATAACACACTAGGACACAGCTGCAGGGCAATGTCTTTTCATGGGACCCAATAGTAAGTGTTGCATAAACTCGTCAATTCCTAGAATTTCTAAACAAACAAGAAAAAGAAAACCTTAGCTTTATGTGTGCTTAGATTATGATTTTTTATTGATTAAAGGATTTCATTTCAAGAAATTTTAGGTGGGTACAGGCCTCATAGTCTCCCCAGGAAAGCTAAAATCCAGGGGTGCTGATCAGAAAGATCAATAAATTGAACCATTGAAACAAGCAAAAGTAAAGTAGCAATTGTTCAACAAGTAAGCAGCTGAGCTTAGGATTTGATATTGTCATTTTAAATTTCATGACCTTAGTGAAGTAGCTTTTGAGATGCTCAAAGTAGCTTCTTTTCCAATATTCTACAAATTGATTGTTTGTCGACACAGAAGCTGGCCATATGGTTTATTTGGCGGTTCAACTGGACGGTTGGACCATTGATTTGATCAACATCCCTATTAACCGAGCACCCAAACTTCTAGAGCGATCATCCAATCCAATGATGGTTCAGAAAACACTGGTTTTTATTGGTTAATCCCCTTATTGGTTAACTGAAATCAAGAAAGAAAAAAAAAATAAAAAACTTTGGTGCCATGAGATGGACCCCATCCTAGATCAATGTGTGGATGTTGCATGCGGCAATAAGACAATGGCGAAGCGTCAGTTGGCCTTCTTCTACGTGATGCTTGTGGGACAATCATAGGTGGTTGTACCCAGTATTTTCAAAACCGGACGGGATCAGAAAAGCTGGACCGTTTCATCCCAAAATATTTTTTTTTTGCCAAAAACCGTTGATTTTACTGACCCAGGTGGTCGAACCATCAATCTGAATAAAGGTTTTTGACCTTTTTTTTATTTTTTTATTTGTTTGTCAGAATGGGCCAGCTGTTCAGACTAAATGGTTGGACTGTTTGACCTAGGAACCAGTCCCTAGAGCGTTTACCTGTTCAGTCTGATTTCCCTAAAATGGTTTTCTGTCCAGTCTGGTTTTGAAAACCTTGGTTGTACCAGATCTTCCACTCTTGTCTTCTGATAGAGATAAAAGGCTTGGCTTTTCTCTTACCCATGGTTTTGAAAACTGATCCATAAATGAAACTGCTTTGACCACTGATTTTGGGTCAAACAGTCCTGACCCGGTCTGGTTTTCAAAACCATGCTCGTCTAATTGTCTTCTATTTCAGCCTCTTATTCTTAGATATTTAAAAATAATGTTGTTCATGTTTTAGCTTGTCATGGCATCCAAAGGGGTTTAGATAATTTTTGGCATTTTGCTCCATCTTTTCTTGTATCCCGTTTATTGTATGATTTGTATCTGACACTTTGTTATGAACTAGAATTTGCCTAGCTTATAGCTTAAAAAGAAGAAAATATATATATTTCACCCTTTTTTTCAGGATCTGCTATTGACTTTTTAAGTCTTACTAAAAGAATTTAAGTTGGGGTTTTGGGTATTTTATATGAGTTAAAAGAAATTAAATTAGATATTTATTTATTTTATTATTAGAGGAGGATATGGGCTAATTATCTAAGAACAAATTAAGGCCCCATTCGCTTTTCAATAAGTTACTTATCCAAATAAATGCAATTATCAAGGTAAGTTTTTGTTGGGAATACCCAGGTAAGTGTATTTATTCATGTTCTTTTATTTTACAAGTAAAGAAAGAAATTACCATTTTAGCCATAAAAATCCATTATTAAAAGGGAATTTTTGTCTCATTCAAGTGTTGGAAAAGTTATTTACCCATCTAAGATATGGGTACCATTTACTCATGATGACCAGGAAAATAAACTTCCCCTGGTCCTCACATTAATCTGAAAAAAGAACATAAGATTCTTGGTCAATGGAAACGTCCCCCTCTCAAAATCCAAAATAAAAACCTTAAATAACATGATTTTAAAGGAATGTTGGAACTCAAATGCCAATAACTCTAGTGGTTGAGATGGTTACTAGGTGTCTCTTTGAAATTGGAGGCCTGGGATCAAACCCGCATATTCTAGCCTCTTTGTGGAAAAGTCAATAGATTTTAGAGTTCAGATACACCTTGCTCTATTCTCACCACTTAATCTCCTGTAATGTATAATTTGTAATACCAAAAACATTGATAAAACAAAGTATAAGTGATATTGGACATGAGACTAGTCTACGGTATATATTGACATTGATTATCAAAAAAAAAGTATGCAAATTTTATTTAATACCTTAGTGGGAGGCTAAACACACGCTAGAACACAAACACATCCTAATATGCCTTTTTATAATTTTATCAAATTGAAAAAAAAAATTAAGTAATAGCCAAAAAAACTCTAGATATGTAATTTTTGCATATCCAGCGTATTGGTACTTTAAACATGCATATTCACACTACACAAGCATATGAATAATAAAACACAAAATACAAAATAAGAGAAGCTTTTGGAGAGAGAAAATAAAAATACTTTTGGAGTGGAAGAGAGAAGGAAGGAAGAGTTCTAGTAAATGAAAGTATAGTTGAAATGACATGTGCAAGTGAAATCTCTACCATTCACAACTCACAAGCTTTCAATCTGACCCTTTTCATCAGTTTGGAATTTCAACCATGCCCTTAATCTAAGGTCCCGTTTGGCATCATTGATGATTCTTTTGATTTTAAGAATGAGAATCATGTTTGGCTCACGCAAAGCATACATTTATAATTGGAAACGGAATGAGAAAACTCATCCCATAATTCTCACTATGTCCTCCCTTTAAAAACCGAACACGTGCGCCATATTTACTTGTGAGAGTAAGGATGATATAGTAAGTTTCCACAAAAACAAAGCCTCTATTGATAAAAGCCCATCGTTTTTCCTCTCTTTCTTCCCCCAGGCCCCACCCTCTATGACGACTAATTCTGCTCTTGAACCACACTTGGATGACAATAGAAGTATGCATGTTTTTTCTTTATTTTTTATGAGGGAAGATTTTGCCCTCTAATGACATTGTGACACATGGCACATCAAAACAATTAGGTTACACCTGGAATTACTTTGGCAATAACTTGCCAAGTTGATGGTGTCCAACCTGGTGGCCTGGCAGCCTGACACATGTGCCAACTTGGTGACCTGCGAGACATGCTCGCTAACAAATTCGACATGCATACCCCACAATCCTTGAAGGTTGGCCCTCGTTCGGAAAGATGGTCAACGTAAATGGCAATTACCTTTGAGGATCTCGGAACAGTTAGACACGACCTCCCGGAGATCTCGAGGGCGGTACATGAGCAAGGCCTATATAAAGGCACCAACCCCAATCATAGGGGGGGCAAGTGAAGGGAAAAGAAGCAAATAAGCAAATTCTAGCTCTCATACTGTGTGATTTTTATGTCGCAATCTACTATGAGAGTATTGACTTAAACAAATTGATACTTAACCAAAAATCGATTCTTCAATTTTCATTATGAAAACAAATAAGAATGATCCATTAAATTGTTTTGGGTCTACTAGTCAAAACCCTAAACTGATTGTAATGGCTAACTCTGCTCATGAATCTCACTTGGACGACAATAGAACTCTTAGGTATACATGTATTTTTTTTCATTTTCATTATGAAAATGAATATATAAATGATTCATTAAACTGTTTTGGGTCTATCGATCAAAACCCTAGACTGATTGTTTGTTCATCTCCTTCTTTCCCCCACCATCTCTACCGATTAACTCTACTCTTTAATGGCACTTGGACAATGTCAATCTCTCAGGTAGGTATTTTTTTCTATTTTTTTCATTTTCATTATGAAATGCCATTACCGAAATACCCTTTATTCTGTTTTATGTTTGCAATTTGTTGGTTCCACATCTATTGGCTGATAAACACCCACTTGGCATTTTTTCCATTTTTCTTAAAATTTCATTATGAAATTTGTTTACTTCCACATCTGTTGAATTATCGATTAAAACCCTCTTTTGGTCTTTATCTGGAATTAGAACACAAGGTCATGTCAAACATGATTTCTATTCAAGAATTAGTACTCTATACCAAATACGTACACTAATTCTCAGGATCCATAAGAGATGAAAATCCAAAGAATTGATGCCAAATAAGGCCTAAATTACTTCACATGATCGCATCTACTTCTAATAGGCCAAGAAGAGATGCCACTCATCTTGGGGGTTGGTCAAGCCTTCTTCTTAGTAGATACGTCTTGAAGCATGGTGTTTTATAACGCATTGGTGTTGGTTCAAAAGTCAGTATCTAAGGTGGACCCATGGGTTTCTAGCATCCCTTCTTTCGACATTCAACCTCCCTAACCTAGCAACTACATCTACTGTGTTGTACTGATCTCAATGTCTTGAAAACTGACCTGGAGGCCGAATCATTTTTGCCTCCGGGTCATGGGTTACTAGATTGACCATTCGAATTAAGATCAAACAGCCGAATAGGTTGGATCAAACAACAGGGTTATTAGTTTTAGACCAATTGGCAAGTTTTACCATAACCGGGCCCGGAATTAATCACGCTGGTTGATCTAATTGATCATTCTACTCATTAATAAAATGTTTCTCACATTAGAAGCCTGTTAGTCCAAAATAAGGTCACTGATACCATTAAAATCCCCATACCATGGAGTCCTATTGACCAACTCTTTTGGAGCCTAACAAAAAGGGTAATTTCATTGTTTGATCAGCTTTATCATCTCATTATGAAGCTCCTTCAAGCTCAATGCCTAGGACCTTCTTAAGCAGCTCCAACTTCACAGCTTGGAAGAATTTGGATTCTCACGGTTGAACCTAAGATTAAAGCTTTCACTTGATGTTGTTTTGATGTTGTCATGCCAATCAAATCTCACTTCTTTGCTAGATACATTCTAATTGAAATTTCTTGCTCCAGGGTGCAGGCAATTACTTCAATGACCTTATTCTAGAGCAGTTTGATTTGATTTCAATATAAACACCTGCTTTGAAACTATTGGTATTAGATTTTAATGTCATTAGAGATTAAATCCAATGGGGTTTGATCGATCAATTACATGAAAAATACACCTATACACATATTTTGGGAAATAGTTTTTATCTCTTACAAAAACCAAATTTTCACTTATCTCACATTGGAAAATTATTAAATTTGTTTTGAGTTTTTAAATAGGAGCTTATTTACACTCCTTAGAAATATAAAAGGAGAGTATGGCGGTTTGCTATTGTGCAATGTGTATGCGGCGCAATGAGATGCTTTGAAACTATTGGTATTAGATTTTAATGTCATTAGAGATTAAATCCAATGGGGTTTGATCGATCAATTACATGAAAAATACACCTATACACATATTTTGGGAAATAGTTTTTATCTCTTACAAAAACCAGATTTTCACTTATCTCACATTGGAAAATTATTAAATTTGTTTTGAGTTTTTAAATAGGAGCTTATTTACACTCCTTAGAAATATAAAAGGAGAGTATGGCGGTTTGCTATTGTGCAATGTGTATGCGGCGCAATGAGGTGCTTTAGAGGCACGCTTTGCATGCACACGCAGGGTCCACGTAAGGCAATTTTGAATTTTTTTTGCAAGGCTGATCGCTGATGTTTCAATGTTCATGATTTGATCGGGTGTGATCAAGAGGCATTATTCAAAGTTAACAGTCATTAACTGTTAACTACTTTTTAATAGTCACAATGTTTGAAATTATGACTATTCAAGGAGCATTTTTTTAACCAGCACCTTCCTATGCTCTATAACTCTTTAGAAATTATTTAAGGAGTGTGAATCAAGCAAATGAGTGCACAATCTTTTCAGAAAATCTCTCTTGTCTCTCTGAGTTTGATCTGCTACTGTCTCACAGAAGGTTTCTTTAAAGACTCTTCAACTTTGCTGGTTGCAGATTCTCGCCCAAGGCTCTGTTGTATCGTATGAACAAATTTACTTGTAATTCAACAACAAACTCAGTAAAATTGAGTGGGGGTAAATAACATTCTAAAGACAATGTCTTCAAATACACCTCAGAACTTCTCCTCCAAGTTTCTGTGGCCCCAATTCCCAACAATTGGTATAAGAGCATAAACATACAAAAAGCTCATATTAAGCACAAAAGCACTGTAAAATACTATGCAAAAGCTCTTTCCACTTGAACGTTTATATATTGTATTTAGCAACGTAAAAGAGGATAAACACTTTGTAGGACATGCATAAGTGTGGGAAAGGCCAGGCTTACCATGACCTACCTGATCCCTTTTGCAACAAATAAGGTTTATGTCATGAAGTTAAAAAAAAAAAAAAAGACAAAATAAATAACATAGTAACAGTAATAAAGGTAAAAGCACTTTCCAAGGTTTAGAAAGTTTCCAATTGACTAGAAATACCAAATATCTAGTTTCCTGAAAACACTTCCCTCCAGTCAATCCATATCATTTAGAGAAAACCACTCAAGTTTCATGGGAACTCTTTTACTTCTTTGTTCTAGTCAATCAACCTTCAAAACCTAGACCAATAGTGCCTTCTCCGAGGTCTTAAAATTGGTGCCACATGCCTCCAATATTGGATTCAATCCTACTTCTCATGGATGATGAACAATGGTGGGCTTTCTTTGCCAAGTAAATTTTCTCTTGTTTGTTGAATCCTATAAAAGGAGTGAAATGACCTCAGGTCTTCATCTTCCGCAACTTAAATAAATCTTTGATGAAAGCAAGGTTTTAAAAACTGAATTGAAACTGGAACCATTATGGCCACCGGTTCGATTGTTCAATTCAAATGGATGGTCCATTCTAACTTAAAAAATAAAAAATAAAAAATAAAAAATAAACAAAAATTGTTGAACAGGTCAAATAGATTGACGATTATACCACCCATGTCATTGAGTCATTGATCAAATCAACGATTTTTGGCCAAATACCGGATTAAAGTGAAATAGAACTGGTTGCCTTGGTAGTTACCAAATCAACCGGTTTGACTGTTTTGATTTGGTCTAGTTTTCAAAACCATGGATGAAAGTCATTCAACAAATTCACCTTTTGTGGCAATTTACTATCTTCCCTCCTTGTAGAGCTGCCCATGAACCTTCTTAAGCAATCCCTCCCTAGGATCGGTTAAAAGTACATTCAAGGGAGACTCTAGTCTTGTTGCTATGGCTGTGTTTGGAATTGGTGTAAAAGTACATCAATGACGTTTTGCACTGAATTGTGAGGAAGTGACCGTTACACTTTGAAAAGCATGATGAGAAAAGTGTAAAGTTTTACATTGACTTATCGATATAGTATTTACATCGACAATCGATGTAAAACTCTACATTTGATGAGGTTTTACATCAATTCACGATGTAAAACTCCACTCCATCCAAACGTCAAAAAATCTAAACTGGAGTGGAGTTTTACATCAATCTTCATTTACATTCCATACAAACACGACATAAACTTTTACATCGCTTCCAAACGCAGCCTATGGGATTTATTTTGTACTCCATGTTCGACACTCTCATCTGGCCGCCCAATAATTATTGCTTCTTCAACATCCATTGTGAAGTGCCTCGCTCTTAGGAAGGGCATTGCCGAAACCCTTTCTTGAGGGATTTCCAAACTGTGGTTGAACTTGATTCTTTGGAGCTTGTCAATCTATTCCACACTCCTATGCATGAGCTTCACTACAATCTCTCATCACTTCTCTAGGACATTCACATCCTCACCTCCAGGTGTGTGATTTCACCCTGTCTTGGGTGTCTTGCACAATAAATTAAGGTGCTCACTTGCTACGCTCACCACTTGCTTTTTCTTTTTGGATCTTTATGCCTATCTTAGCTATCTTCTCTTATTCAGTAGGATCCCTCTTATTGACTATGCTTTGATGTCTCTCCCTTGATTTTGACTTTGGCTTAATAAATTTTTCGGTAAGTACTTAAACTACACTTGGGTTTTTGGTAGATACTTAAAAGTACCCCTCCAGTTTAATAAATGAGTTAGAGTATCCTTTTGATTTTTGACAATAGGACAAAGACCTCCCATCTGTTGGTTCTTCATCACATCCTATCCACATATGACATCACAATGTGTCAAGAACCTAATGTTACCCATTTACTTGATTTGGGATATTTGGTTACAAAAAGATTAGCAAAAAAGTGTTACTTTGATGGAGTTCAAAGAGAGCTTGTTAAGGATGGGTACTTAGGCATGGTGGTTCATGTCATTTGGATGTACACTAAGGTCATCATCTAAGCTACCAAGACCTAGAACATTCTCATGAAAAGAGGAGAATAATTAGGGGAATTGATGTTCGTTGTTTATAATAGGTTCAAGTTAATTTGATGAGAGTATGTGGAATTATATTCTGAAAAACGTTAATACTAAAGGCCTTTGTGCCATCATTCAAGTAGAGTCCTTACAATACAACTTACTTGGTGGTCTTGCTGTTTTAAGGACTTGCTATGGTGTCTTGTGCTTCATCATGGAAAGTGGTGTAAAAGAACTAAGGTTATAATGAGCGAAAAGCTTTGTGCATAACATGCCAAATCAATGTATTAGTTGATGAATCCATACATGATACATCCACTTCCAACCATAAGGCACGTTGTTCTTAGGTTCATTTGGTTTGGGGACAAGATCATAATTGAAATCCCCAGGAATTGGAATCAGAATCGTATATTCCTAATGCATCATGTTTGGTTTATTTCAAGTTAGAATTAGAATCAACTAAAAAGTTTCATTTTTGTATTAGTTTATTTGTTATTTTAATATTATTTTATTAATATTTTATGAATACATAATTATTATTTTATTATTACTTTTGTGACTGGCGTGGTAAGGCTAGGTGTGGTGGTCTCCTTGAAGGACGAAGGAATGTTGGAAGCAAGGGTAGGCTAAGGGGTTCTATCAACAGTCATGTGCTCGTTGTGATTCATGCCTCCTTATATAGGGACTTAGAGAGAAATTTCGAGGTCCTTAAAGGGATGAGCCAAAAGAATTTGATTTTCATTTGGAAAGAGAATCTTTGATTTGGTGTCATTTGTCAGGGGGACACTACTAAGAGTTCACTACATATCTTATGAGAACTCTGTAGGACAAAATTTCATTTTGTTTGGGGATTCACATAATATACGTGTGCTATTTCCTTTTGCAGATCTCCTAGGTTGACGTGGTGTGGATGATGTCAAGACTTGTCATGAGCGTTTTTGGCTAGTCGTTACTTTTTCATTCATCGTCAATTTGCGATGGCTCTAAGCTCATCGTGGGCTTGCGATGGCTTTAAGCTCATCGCAGATCTTTGGCGACCTCGAATTCATCATAAGTATTGTGGCTTTGGGTTTCATCGTAGGTCTGTGTTGGCTTTAAGTTCATTGCAAATTTGTGGCGACTTTGATCTCATAGTGTTGGTTTAATACCTTCATTGCCATTGCAGTCTGGTTAACATGTACCTACAACTTTAATATTATTATTATTTTTTTATCAATAATTTATTATTCTATTATATTTTATTATTATTTTCTTATTAGTTTATTAATATTCTATTATTTTTGGTTTATTATTTTAAAGTTAATTTATTATTATTTAGTAATTAATATGTTAGTATTATTATTATTATTATTATTATTATTATTATTATCAACTTGATAATATTTTATTATTTTATTAATATTAGGATTTCAAAGGTTTTTTGTCACGAATTCTTTACTTCTTGATACACTTTTGAATGGGAATCCCATTGCCCTGAGAATGGGAATCGAAATCCCATTCCAACCAAACAAATAGTTGGAGTTGGAATGGGCCATTCCTATTCTGATTCCAGGCACCTATTTTAGGGAACTAAATAGACCTTTAGATAGGGAGTTTAGAACATAAAGGTAAACGTTATGTTGGATTAAGATCCCAAGGGAAAGCAAGGCCCAACTAGAGGTACAACTTGGGTGGGTTAGGATTGGGATTTTGTCAAAATTTTCAATAAGGTCATCCTAGAGGCTAAGCCCAAAACAATGTAAAACGTTAACTCAAGCCAACCCAAGTTGCACCTCTAGGCCCAAGCCTAGTCATTAAAGGCTTGATGAACTCCTCTTCCTCTTTTGGGGCGTGGATTGTGATAAGATCAACTCAACAACAAACTCAACAAACACACTACCTACAACCAATAGACTCAACAACAACAACACTAAAAACAAAAATAGACAAGAACCTACCAGATGCAACAACAAAGAAAGAATGGCTAAGTAAGCTAAGCACCAAAACCGTCACCGAGCAATAGGGGTGAGCATTCAGTTTATTCGGTTAAAAAACAAACTGAATAAACCAAAATTTTAAAAAACAAATTAGAAAAATGAAAACTGAACCAAAATCGATTTAGAGGAAAACTAAAATAACGGAATTAGGCCATGTTTGGGAGTGCTTATTTGGGCCATTAAGCATTTATTGGTATTTGGGAAATAAGGGCTCATTTTTTAAGCCCAAATTTCCAGCTTTTTTTAATCCAAATTTTTCTTCCAAAAATTATCCATAATTGAATTTTAAAACACCACTTATAAAATTATCCCTAGTTGAATTTTATAAAAGTACTTTTAGGAAAGCACTTTTATAAAAGTACTTTTATGAAAATACTTTTACAAAAGCACATTTGTGAAAGTACTTTTACGAAAGCACTTTAAGAAAGTACTTTTATAAAAGCACTTTTAATAAAGTACTTTTATGAAAGCACTTTTATATAAACACTTTTATAAAATCACTTTTACGAAAGCACTTTGTACTTTTACAAAAGCACTTTTAATAAAGTACTTTTATGAAAGCACTTTTATAAAAACACTTTTATAAAATCACTTTTATCTTTCACAAAAGTGTTTTCGTAAAAGTGCTTTCACAAAAGTGTTTTCGTAAGGGTACTTTCTTATATTGTTTTTTTAAAAGTACTTTTATAAAAGTGCTTTCATAAAGTATTTTTATAAAAGTAATTTAATAAAAGTGCTTTCAAAGGTTTTATTTTGAAAATTTGAAAGAAAATGAAAGACAAAATAGTCACAAATGCTTATTTAAGTGCTTATTAGAGAAAAATGCTACCAAATGCCCAAAATAAAATAAGTGTTTATTTACAAAAAAAAAAGAAACACTTGAAAAAGTTGGGTGCCAAATGCAAATAAGTGTTTTTTTTCAAATAAGCACTTATTTTTAATTTAAGCATTCCCAAACATGGCCTTAAGTATTTAACCCTAAATTTTTTTGCTTATGAAAATAATTGAAAGTAAAGTAGAGATAGATGGTGAGATTGGTCATTTGAATAAAATTTCATATTAAATACATAAATATACTAGTGGTTTAACTAATATATTTAAATACACCCTATGGTTTAAAAAACTACTTGAATATGCCTTGTGATATGGCCTCACATAACACAAATAGGATGGATACCAGCGGGGTGAAAAAACATAACACAAATGGAACATCCATCATGGAAACATTGGGGCAGTTTACATGCCCATTAAAATTTTTCATTAATCTAGATTTACCTCCTTTAATTCCTCTTTCTTGATTTTACTTTGAAACCTGAAATATTCCACTTGGTAGCAATTTTCTCAAATGAACAGGTGGTCTTACACAACAAGAAATAGTTCTGGGTCATTAGTTGTAGTACATAAAGAAGCAATGGGAGCATATACAAGTGCAGTGTTGCAACGGTGACAACTCTATGCACCAGCATTGGTGTTGAACCCGTAACTGTATATACAAAACTATAAATCTTGCGTGTCTATAGAAATGGCAATAGGGCGGGTTGGGGTGGGGATTATAGTCCTCATCCCTAACCCTGATTTTGGAATAAATTCCCATCCTTGACCCCAATCCCCATCGAGGATAAAAGTTGTCCTCCATCCCCGATCCTCAATGGGAATGGGTTCTCTGTAGGGATCTAGATCCCAGAAATTTTTAAATTAATAGTATTTTTTGAAAAATAAATTTACTTAAAATAAATAAAAATTTAAAATAGCCCTTCTAGTCATTTCAACTTGTAACAATTCATTTCTTTGATTAGGGGTGTGTGTACAATTGGTCAGTTTGATTCAAACCAAAGAGATAACCGACTATTCGGTTTTACCATTTCCTCTAATCGAACCGAATTGACCCTAACCGAATTTAGTTCGGTTGGACCCTATTTCCACATAAATGGCAAGCATTTAATAATTATTATTAATGAAAAATTAAATTGGTCCAAAACCCAATGGTTTTAACTAATTAACTATTAACTATTATTAATTAAAAGTTAAAATGACCCCAATGCCTAATGGTTTTAATTAATTAGCTATCATTAATTAAAAGCTAAAACAGGCCCAAAGCCCTATGTGAATGGGGAATTGGAGATTTGGCCATTTTCAAGAATAATTAATGATTAATGAACAATTAATGACTAATAAACAATTAATAATGAGTCTAGGTTTTTATTAACTATTATTAAATGTTCATTGGAAAATATAGTAATTAATTAGCATAACGTATTAAATAAAACATTAATGTTTAATATACTTAACTAAGTAACTGAATTAATTCAGTTTCCGGTTCGGTTTGGTTGAAAATTTCAGTCAAACCAAACCGAAACCAAAAACCGATTTTTTTAGAAAACAAAAACTGAACCGAACTAGTAGCCAAATTAACCGAACCAAATTATCTTATTCAGTTTGGTTTGTTTCGGTTTTCGGTTTATCAACCGAATTTGGACATCCCTACTTCTGATTATTGCTATTGATGGTCTTCTATGCATGTGACCAACCCATCTTAGTCTACTTTCTCTCATTCTCTCACCTTCATGGACCACTCCTAGGTTCTTATGAAAGATTTCGTTCTTAATCCTATCTTTTCTAGTTATATTCATATAATAGCATTCGTATTTCTACTATAGTCATTTTCTAGATAAGTTGTACTCTTTGACCACCCAATACATCTATACTCTTCCCAAACTGAGTCAAAATCGTAATTTGGGTGGTCTTGTAACCTAGTCAACATCTCTTCAAAAGCTATATTGTACTATATCCCAAATCCACCATGGCTAAGAATTTCATTTGACTTGAAGTTCTAGGTAGCTAGTTCAAAGATGCATTCGGACATCGGGGGCTATGACTTAGATCTCTAATTGTAGAAGTTAATGACTTATTTAGTTTGATTGAAGACATAGCTATGGGTCGGGCTAGGATATTTCAACTTGTTTCTTTTGTTGTTCCTCTTTCAAGGTGAAATATTTCCTAATCGATTAAGGAGGTGTTTGGGATTGATGATGATTCCTCTGATGAGATTTCTCATAAACCATTGATTTATGAGGAATGAGAGAAATAGTTTGTTTGATACCATTGCTGCTATATCAACTGATTTCTCAAAAATCTGCCAAACTTTTTTAGTGGTGATTATTAGTAGTGATTTTTCTTTTATCGAAGCCTCCCTTATCTACTTCATATGTCACATTATCTAAAGGAAGAAAAATAGAATCAGCTTGAAAACAACCCGATTTTAATAATCAATTTTGATTGATTCACCAATTCCTTAGAAATCGGCCAATCAAACAGCAAAATAATTTGTGATTTTTTAATCATCACTATGACTTTTATGTGGCACTGATTTTTGAAAAATCGACATCAGTCCCAAACACCACCATTATATTCAAAGGAAATTTCAATTTCATTCTCCCATTATCAATCCAATAGGAATATCTAACTTCTATAAAGAAGATGAAAAAGAGGAGGAACATGTTTTGAAAATTTAATGAAAAGTCATGAACATAATTTCCTTTTATTTCTTTTTGTCTATCGTAGGCCTTGTTCCTTTTTTAGTAAAGACGAGCGGGTAAGCTAGTTGGTCCTACAGAAAAAACCACATTCACTAGCCACTACAAATGAGGCCCATGGAATTTAAATTTTCTAGAGACTACTGATTACCCAAATAATTGATACTCTCGTAGAGGGTGAATAAGTAACTTACCCACCCACCATTCACTATATTTTAAAGTAAGGTTTTTAAAACCAAACAGAAAATAGAACTGTTTTAACTGCCGGTTTTAGGGTTAGTGTTTGACGGTCTAGGTTGAACGGTTTCAAACATTTTAATAGTATATTTCATCCTACCTTTTGAATTGGAATATTAAGGTAACATAGTGGATGAATATAAATGATGTTACAAGAATGGGGATGAGAATGAAAGTGAGGAGAAAGCTCCACGACTTAGAGAAGGAAAAGAAAACAAAAAGCTTAAAGAAAGAAAGAGAATGAAAGAAGAATAAGAAGAAGAAGAAGAAAGGAGGAAAAAGTAGAGGTGTGGGTAACCTATACTAGTGAGGGCGATGGCAACAACGATGGTGACCTACAATAGCAACAGATCTTTCTCTCACAAATCCTTCATCTTGTCTCTGATCTCTCTCTCTCTCTCATGTATGATATATCCCTCGGACCTCTCTTTTTTTCTCTCAAATCTCAAATCTAAGGCCAATTTCATCTCCGTCTATTTTTTCTCTTTTTTTCTGTTATTATTATTATTTTTTTGAAAATTTTAAACAAGGTATATTAGATCGCAAACCATTGTTTAAGTAGAACAATTTAATGGTCAGGCCATCTAAGTCAACGATTTATTGATTGATTCAACATTTTTTAATAAAATAATAGTTCAACACTAAAATGGAACCAGTACCTTGATGAGTTTATGGGTTGAACAATCTGACCGTCTAAATCAACAGTTTAAAGTATCCGAGCAATGTTTCATGCTTTTAATCATTACCATTACAATCTTATAAAGGCTATACGATCCTGCATTTGCTAAATGAAATCTTATAATCTTATAATATTTCCCTTTTTATGCTTTTAGCTATTACCATTACAATTTTAATTAATTACAATGATGCCATTGAATAAAACAAAAAAAAAACATAATTTATCCTTTCTCCTTTTTCTCTTTCATATTTGATATTAAACATATAATTATTTACAATGATACCACTACTAATTATTTACAATGATGCCACTAAACTTTTACCTTTTGCATATTTGTTAAAAATTGTCTTTATCTCTCATTTTATTTACAATCGGCCCGTGTTAGGTTGTGCCATGTAGGACATGCTTTCCTCCCTCTCAGATACTTTAAGGGGTTGAATTGGCACAACCCTTGGCCCGAGCCTGCACAGGGCTATGTCATGCTACAAGCGAAGCTAGTTCTCAGGCCTAGGTTGGACCAAGAACTGAGCTAATCCATGTTTTTAAAAATTTTGAAAAAAAAAAAAAGAAAAAGTTACCTTTAATTAAAAAATAGATTAAATTTTTAAAAAAGATCTTAAAATTTTTTTATATGAATTTGATGTATATAATTGCTTATATATGCGATAATATAATAAAATTGAAATAAAATTATATATTATATAATTATTATATATAATATATGGCCTGAGTCCGTGCAAGCCCATGATGTGGCACGAGTCAAGTTGGGCAAAGTTGAGCCACAAATTGGGCTAAGCCATTTTTTTTTAATTTTGAAAAGATAATGAAAACTGCAACATAACTTAAATAAAAGACAAAAAAATAAAAAATAAAAAAGATCTTAAAATTTTATTTTATATGAATTTTGATATATAAAACTAAAAATAAAATTATATATATGTGTATATATGTATATATATATATCGGGCCACAAAATGGGCTAAGCCATGTTTTTATAAATTATAAAATAGATAAAAAAATTAAAAAATGATATTAAAAGTTTGTTTATATGAATTTTGATGTGTACAATTGTTTATATATGCAATAATAAAATGAAACAATATAATAAAATTGGAAATAAATTATATATTAATATATTATATAATTATTGTATAATATATAGCCCGAGCCCACGTGGACCTATGCCATGCCATGGGCTAGTCTTTAGGCCAGGTTGGGCCATAAATCGGGTTAAGCCATTTTTTTTAAGTTTGAAAAAATAATGAAAATTTTAACATAAATTAAGAAAATACAAAAAATAAAGAAGTTATTAAAATTTTATTTTAGACCGTGTTGTACCATGGGCCAGGCTGGTCCGTGGGCTAAGTCTTAGGCCATGCCAGACCACGAAACAGGTTAAGCCTGTTCATGGACCTAATAGTTTAGCCCGACCCATTAACAGTGCTAAATTAATTAATTAAATAATTTGAGATGGTCTTTAACAATCTTATGTTGATAATACATAAAGTTTTATTTATTTATACTTGTTTTACTAAATTATTTAATTATTTAATAATTTAATAATATAACAAATTATTATTGCTATTAAAGTAAGACATAAAATTGCGTATATATTTATATATATGTACTTTCTCACTTGATTGTCTATTTGTCTCATCTGTTTTATAAATTTATTTATTTATTAAATTAAATTAATTTTTATTTAACTATTTACAAATTTTCCACTGTATAACAAAAAATAAGACAAAAGTTATCAGTCCCTCTTTCACTCTATTACCGGATGACCATGATTTATTTATTGTTTTATTTTATTAAATTAAATATATTATTATCTATAAATTTTTACTTATTTTAAATAGATATTCTTTCTAATGAACTTTTAATTAAAAAATTTACCTTTCACAAATTTTTTTCCGCACTTACCATCATGTTGCAGGGTCCTCCCCTACTTAGAATTAACAAGGCATATAAATAATTTAAGAAACCATATATCATATTTAAGCAGTTTAATGAAACTTTGCAGAGAAAAAAACAGTAGTTTAATAATTAACTTAAAATATAAAAAATCATGAGAGCCAGTCTAATCCATGCTCTGACTTCTGAAACTTTTCACGTGTCCATTTTGCGGATCAAGATGAATTCCTAATCAAGGGTCTCGATTGTTCTTGTGTCCATACGACTACTGAGAGGTCCCTGGAGTGCGCACTTACCATGAACGAGTAAACCATGAGTGCTCTAAACAACTAATGAGTGCGCGATCCCACATTACAAGGGTAGTGTGGGGATTAAAAAATATTATAACAAAAAATTTTAACGAAAAGCTAACGAAATAGGTTTTCTTTCATGGTCATAGTACAATAGGGTCTTTATTAGCAAAACAAAGTACAAAGAGTATCCAATAATACAGGGTCTTTGTAATTTATCAAAAAAAAAAAAAAAAGAAAAAGGAGAGAGAACCAAGAGATTTTAGATTTTATAGGGAGAACGGAATCGTCGAACCTAACTCGTTGAGAATCGGTACCGCTGTGACTCTGCAGTCTGTTCTGACAGTTCTGTCAATTCGAGTTAGAGGGGTTTTTCTTTCAATTTTTGGATTTGGCGACTCTTCAGAGTGCAGACTTCATGCTTGAGAGTTGAGTCTATACTCTCTCTTATCTTCTTCATGGTAAATATGCTTTAAGCAAGACATTACTTTAGATTCTTCTCAGCTCACACTGACTCCAATGACCGCCGGCGGCGGGGGAGCGTCGCCGCCTCCTCCCCCTACTCCCATCTCTGGCGGCGAATTCCTCCTTCAATTGCTTCAGAAATCCCCTCAACCCCAGATACCTCCATCAACACCACCAAACACCAGTTCTTCTTTAACCCCACCTCAATCTCTCCCCGTCGATCCCCATCATCCTCTTGACTATCTAAATGATCCCGCCGTTGCAGCAATGGGCCCCACCCTTCCCTCCCCGCCGTGGCCCTCCAACGGCCGTGATCTCCACCCTCCTTGGTCTAACGCCACCAATACTCCTCACCCCCTTAACGCCCATCTCCCTCCGTTCCCTCAGAACCCTTGGGCTTTCCCCGGCTTTCCACCTCCAGGAACCGACGGGCTTGATTACCATCGCAGTTCTCGTTATCCCGGAAATCACAGGCTCGTTGCCGAGGAGCTTCAAAGGTTAGGTCCTTTTGGTAATCTTGTCGCTGGTGGAAATCCGTTGCAGCTTCAGCAACAGCAGCAGGAGAGCATGTTAATGTTTGGTTCATTGGCGTGCGAACTTCGGAGCCACGAGGGGTTATCGAATGGGAATTCTTCGCAGCCCCCGGCGCTAGGGGTTGATGGTGTGAACTTAGAGGCGCAATTCAATATTCGGAAGGATCAAGAAGGGGTCTTGGGGAGCAAAACCTCGTATGGTTCGGAGTTTTGTTCTCCAAGTTCTGTTAATTCCAGTCGAAATTGGCAATTTGATAGTCCTCAGCAACGTAACCCTGTACTAAATGAGCAAGGAAGAGTAGGAACCGCATTGGGGAGAGAGCAACATCCTGGTCCTGGGTTCCAGAGGTCTGTTCTGCCGGAACCCAAGCGAACACCGCCTGGTTTTCCAAACAAACCAAAGGGGACAGGGCAGCGTGGTTCTTTCAGTGGGAGACGAGACTTTAACCATAACGTGGATAAGGAAGCGGCTACTCAGAGTGAGATGAACCATGCTGTCTTTCCATCTTTTGATAACGATGGGATGATAAGAAGACAGACACCTGAAAACACTCGACTTCAAGATGATGCATCCTCTACATTACGGCTCCATCGTCAGCTTGATCACCCCGGTCCTCCGTCGGGAAGTAACCTGCATACTGTTTCAGCATTGGATGCTGAAGAAGGACGCTTGCCCCCATATCCGAGTCGAGAAGAGAGGAATAAAAATGAGAAAGGCGATAGAGCTTATGGAAGGGTTAGTTGCCGTGAACAGGATGCTTTGGCTGAAGAGCTTATGGGTTCTTTGATGCTTAGGGATGGATTGGACAACAATAATGGAGTCAGGCAACCTCGCGATAGGGTAAAAGATTTTCCCCCCTCCCCCCACCTTTTCTTTTCTATTTCCTGCATTCTTTTCTTTCTAGGTAAGTAGTAGTTTGTTAAACATATAATCCTTAGGTAATAGGGATTTAGTAATCTGAAACTAAACTCAATTTATTAAGGCTTGTCTTAACTGTATGGTGTTGGCTACATGTATCCTGTTCTTCCATTCTCCTCTGTTCCATGCCATATCCATTGCTAAGCTATGGGCCCTTAAATCATTTCTCACTACTTCAGCCCATGCCCTATTTTAGTTGTCTGAAACTATGGTAGCGGAATTTGGTTCTATTATCTTTAATCTGTCTGGACGTGAATGATACCAACTTCAAACTAGTTCTAATAATTAATTGAGTGTATTAGGTATATTATGATTGGTGATTTCATCTTGGAAATAATATGGTATGGAACAGGTGTATCAGAAAATCTGTTAAAAGAAGTATCATGAAACCCATTTTATCTTGAAGGAAATCAACCATGGAAGTTGTCTTTTTTTGTTTGAACACTTGATAGAAAAGCGTAAGAAGAAGAGGAGAGATCTCCACATGATTTAGAGACAAAATATGAAAGAGTCCCTACAAGATTATATAATGAGTTTTGGGAAAGAAAGGAGTCTCGAATATGTATTTAGATTTTGGATTTAATTAGGGACTAGGAATAAGTAAGATGGTACACTAACTAGTTTTAGAACAACCTGAGGCAAAGCTTCTAGAATTTTTAGTTACAATGGGCCTTTATCAGGGTAAGCCCATAATCTACCCATTTACACTAGTCCCGGATGAATCAACTCAGGATGTGCATGAGGAAGTTCTATGGTATATGGTGTTTTCTGATGACATGCATTCTGGTTTTCAAGACTAGAGTGGATTACATGCAAAATTAGAAGTATGCAAAGATAATGTAGACTGTGGAATCAAAAGGCTTTAAGACAAGTAGGAATTACAAATAAGATAGGTATGTGCAATGCAACTAGCAATAACAGGTGACAATAAGGGTACAATTAAGATAGGAGACTAATAAATACCTCAAAGTGACAACTTCCCTTTTGTTTGATAAACTGTAGAGGAAGATATTGAACATGGGTGTTCCCATGGAATTAGAGCACAGTAGATTAAGTAGGAAGTTGTATTTACATTGTTTTGCAACTGGAGAGTACCAATCAAATTAAGAGGTAAATTTTGTAAGACAATTATAAGGCTCTTAATGCTATATGGAACAGTATGTTGGATGGTTAGCAACATGCCCATAAGATGAATGTAGCTAAGATGAAGATGCTAATAAAACAACTAATGAGTACGTTGTATTAGTTAATAAGCTATTAGACTTTATTTCATTTTCATCCATTTTATAAGTAAGCTAATACGAAAATAATATAGCTAATTTCTTCAGCCCTAATTTTTTGAGGCAAACAAAGAAGGGGGAAACCTCCTCCAAATAATAGAATGAAGTAGTACACTTTTTCACACTAAAAGACAAAATTGTCATGGAGTGGAAACCTCCTCCAAATAATAGAATGAAGCTGAACTTTGATGGAAGCTCCTTGGGGTAACCCAGGAATGTCAGGAATTGGAGGTGTTTTCAGGGATTCAAGGGGTAGAGAGTGGTAACCATATATTCAGTTCCACTTTGAGTGGCGGATTCTCTAAAAGCAAAAGTGATTGCATTGCTTGAAGGAATGGGGATAGTAAAGCAATGTGGCTTCCAGCAGATGGAGAATGAAGGGGACTCAAAGTTGGTGATATCTTGGATGAATGACAGCAATCCTGGGGTGTGGGGTGTGGATATACAGGCACACTCTTAAGAGAGAGAGAGAGAGCATAGTAAAGGAGTTGGGGGCAACCTTTAGATGGGTAAAAAGGACAGCAAATGGGATGGCTGAGTGCTTGGCTAAACAAGGGCTGTATAGGGAACGACTGTTTTGGGCTGACTTGTAAATAGGTTTTATTACCTCGTAAAATGGCACACCTTATTTGTATCAACATCACTATGTAATGTGTTATTGTGCTTTAATCCAAATGAAAGAATGAAATCATTTTACTGATAAAAAAGTATATTAATATGACAAAGTTTACTACTTGTAGACTAAAGTTTAAGGTTATACAATCAAGTTTGATTTTGAAGTCAGTTGAACCACACCTAATGATTCTTTTACCCACAAATGATGGAAAATAAAACAAAGCCCTTCGAAAAAAATTAAAAAAAACTAAAGAATGTATATGAGCTATGATGCCCATATAAGGATACAATTATTGATACAGGATATGGGGATACAACTCTCCATTTCCGAAAATCCTGGACATGGATATGGGTATAGGTATCCTATGTGGTAATCTAGTTTTTGATGTCAAATGTTATTTTTCAAGACTTATGTCTTGCCAACTTTAATTAATTAAATTTCTAACATGTGCATATACTTCTATGGTATAATTTATTAAGACATACCACTTTACAAGTTTACATATCTTGGAAGTGTTAATGCCATAGGCTACATGCAGAAGTATCCTTGCTGTATCCAGTACTGTATCTACAAGTATTTGGATATGATACCAGAACACTAGGTATGTATAGGTGTCTGTATCATAGTATGAACTCTAAGCATTGGTTTTGGGTTAGAAACTTAGAAATCCATAATAGTTGCCATTGGGGCATAAAACATGCAAAGTTTTAATAATTTGCATTGTTTTGTTGACCTTGGTTGTGTTGCATAGATTGAAGAAATAATTTACAAGTAGAAGAATAAACATGAGAAAATTGAATGGGTGGAGCTATGCAGGATTAGTGTTTTGAAAGTGAGAAGTACAACGAGTTCCTAGAGCCTAAGTTTCAAGGTTAGGTGTTCCCTTAAACAAAGCAAGGCACCACTTTTGAAGAAAATATAAAAGAAAACTCAATATACAAGAGTATGCAATCCAGGTTAAAGAAAAAGAATATTCCAAAAGTCTATTATCTTAGATTCTCAATCAATTAAACTGTTGATGGTTGGCAGACAATGGTTGGATTGTGGGGGTTGACCCTACCCTAGGGCTTCTTGATATACTCTCTGGAAAGCTATTTATGGTATATATATTTTTTTGATGAATAGCTATTTATGGTATATTGCTTTCCATCCTTTAAACTTGATGCCTATGCAGGAAACAAAGTGTTATTTTGGGAAGATGTTTGGGTTGGAGAGACTCCCCTTAGTGATTGGTTCCCTACTATTTTATTCACTGTTAGAAAATAAGAGAAAAATGATCTCTTCTGTTTCTACTGATAATTCCTGGGACTTGGGATTGAGGTGAGGACTATAAGGGTGTCAGAAATGACAATGGTGTTGCAAAGAAAAAGGACAAATTTTTGCCTTTCACCCCATGTTTGTAGCCTATACTTGGGTTCTGGTGAGACGACCACACACTTATTAATATTTTGTCCTTTTGTGCACTTTATTTGGTCTTGGTTCTCTCTCTCTTTGGTTGCAGGTGGACACCTCCCCCGGATGTGGTAAGCCTTTTTGACCCAAGCTTTTTTAGGCAACCAAAGAGGCGTGGTAGAATTATGTGGAGAGCCACAAGAGTAGCTATACTGTAGTCATTCTAGGAAGAAAGAAACAATATGATCTTTAAAGGAGTGGAGAAATCCAAGGAGGAAACTGTAGAAAGAATAACCATTATGACTATCCATTTGTTGAAAACTTTGGATTTGTTTAAAGATTTCTTAGTCGAGGACATATTTAGGAATTGGGGAGTGGTTAGGGGTGGATTCGAGCTGAGCCGAGCTGGATACTTGGCTATTCGAGCTCGATTCAAGCTAGAGACTTGAGCTCGAGCTTGGCTCAGTTCATAGCTCACAAGTTTGAGCTCGTCTTGGCTTGAGCTCGACTATAAGCCAAGTTTTTTTTTCTTGAAAAATAAAAATTATATGTATAAAATTAATTTTTTATTTTCTAGACAAAAATTAAGAATTATAAAAATTGTTTACTATTATACATAAACAGTAAAAATATTACATTATAATTATTCAATATATATGTATATATATATTTATATGTATGTGTATTATGTACATATATAATAAAATTATTTATTTATTATACAAGGCTCGCGAGCCTCACGAGCCAAGCTTCACTGGGCTTGAGCTCGTCTCGATTATCAAACAAGCCTATATATCGGACTCAAGCTTGGTTCGAATCTTGATTTAAACCGAGCTGGGCCAAACTTTTCACAAGCCGAGCTCGAATAGCTTGTGAAAATCTTGGCTCGTGGCCACCCCTAGTGGTGGTGGCAGCTACAACATACACAAAACCTATTGTGTAGGAGCTATGGTCCCCACCAACACAATAAAGAATAAAGTTGAACTTTGACAAGATCTCTCTAGAAGTAACCTGGGGCCTTTAGTTATAGGGGGAGTATTCAGAGATGGAGAGGGGAGAATTGTTGCTATGTTTTCTGGGCCAATAGGGAAGGGGGACTCATTGAGAGTGGAGGTGATGGCTTTGCTTCAAGGCGTAAGATATGCCAAACAATTGTGGTTACACCAAGTTGAGATAGAAGGAGACTCTAATTGTTAATGGATTGGCTGCAATCAGGCAAGTTGGGAGCATGGATGTATCGACATCCCATACGGGAAATTCTCAATATAACATGGGAGATTGATGTACGCTTCAAGTGGACAAGAAGGTCAACTAATGGTCTGGCTGGTACCTTAGCCAAACAAGGGACTGTGAGGTGTTCTGGGCAGTTTTGTAATTCATATTGCTTGGCTCAACACCTATATTAGGGGTTGACAATTGTATCTTAATTTTGTAGTAATGAAGTTAACATTTCCAATAAAATAAAATAAATTGTCGTGTTATTAACATTGAAGATGTAGCCTTGTACATTCAAATCCAATATAGGGTAAGCTGTTTTTTTGATAGATAAAATATCATATTTCCATTAAATCAGAAAGAAATTACATAATCAGTCCCTTGGGAAGGCACAAGATGCTGCCTCTCCAAACATGAAGCACATAAAATCTTATAACACAGAATCTAGTGCAAAATGTACATGTGTACTAAAACACAATTACATCTCAGCCCAAAGTAGTGTTTCCCAAGTTGTGCCCTGTTTTGCCAAGTTATCAGTGATGGCATTAGCTGATCTCCTCATCCACTGTACAGTAACAGTCATATTCCTTGTCAACCATTTGTATTTCTTTAGCTCATTCTTGTAACCCCACGCAATGTTCTCCGGATTATTTAACCACTCCATCACTACCTTAGAGCCCCCTTCAATCAGCAACTGCTCCACACCCAATTCTTTTGCAAGGAGGACCCTTTGCATGCCATAGCAGCTAGCAATTCTGCCCTAACAGAATTCCCAACGCTCAATGGGCCAGAGTAGAGAAGGATAATCTCTCCAGGCTCGTTTCTCAAGACATCTCCCATCCCAGAGGGCCCTGGGTTGCCCTGGCTACTCCTGTCAAAATTCTGCTTCAGAAAACCTTGAGGAGGGGGGAGGGAGGGCAGTTTGTAGAGACCCTTTCCTTTGATGATGAACAGCTTACTACTGCTAACCAGTTCCTCCATAAATCATTAAAGGAAATTTGGTGAAACAGTTCCATAGTCTTTAACCATTGTATTTTTTTTTGATAAATGCAAGTAATTTTATTAATTCAAATAATGGAAATACAATCAGCCTAGGAAGAGGCACGAGATGTTACTTCCCCTGAGGACTGAATCATATACACACTAAACACGCCCAAGCCTGAAACACAAATTACAAAGTAGCCCAAAACAGATCTTCCCTTGACACCCCTTGCTTGGCTAGAGAATCAGCCATTGCATTTGCTGATCTGCTGACCCACTGAAACCTGACAGTCATATTTCTTGTTATCCATTTAAATTTCTTTAACAGATCCCTGTAGCCCCAACAAGCTGTATCTGGGCTATTCGGTCAGCCCACTACTATATATTGCTGTCTTTGTCTCTCAGAATCCCACCAATTCTGGATGGCCCTGAATTACCTTGGCAGCTGCCATCAAAATTCAATTTTACCACTCCATCCTGTGGGGGTTTCTATTCAACTTGTGATTTGTTCTTGGTGGAGACTGTAGAAGCCACTGCTTCCTACTTTCTCCTTAAGTCATCAAAGGAGAAATCTGCCAACAATTGTGAAGATTTCAACCATGAGATTGTCCTTGTCAATATGCATTCCTTGATTTCAACAAGACTTCTTTCCTTTTCTTGAAATATTCTAGCATTTATCTCCTCCCATAAAATCTGCAAGGTAGCGGCTCTGATTTTCCACATTAGCTTCCCTCTTTTTGTCAATCTCCCAAGAGCAGCCAGAGTGAACAGTAGCTTTACTTCAGAGGGCAAGTTCCACCTGCACCCAAATAAGGAAACAACCCAGTTCCAAATATTGGCAGCAGAGGAGTGATATCAGAAAATGGTTACAGTCCTCACCCTGCACTTTACACATAAGGCACCAATTTGGGGACAGACACCTAAAAGGTTTATTCTTTTGCAAGTTTTCCACAGTCTTGATCTTACCATAATAAGCTTCCCACAGAACACTGCTATTTTGGGGGGTATTGGCCTAGACCAAACCTCTTTAACAGGGAAGACCTGAAAGGAAGGGTTAGAGCAAAGGGCTTTAAAGAAAGATGCACAAGTGAAGGAGCCAACCGGGGTTAGGGCCCAGACTCTTTTATCCGGGTTAGTGGGGTCCAAACACATTGAATCCAGAAGCAACAAAAGCTCTGAAACACAATGAAGTTCTTCATCCCTTAACCCTCTTCAAAACCCAAAATCCTATTTTACAACCAAAGAAGGAACCATGGAATGGGTTTCTTTTTAAAGAGGGAGATGGAATAGAGAGAAGGGAAACAGTCTTTTAGGGGTTGAGTGCTCACCCAAGTATCTTCTCAAAAAAGAATGGAGTTTCCAGAACAAGCATCGTACCTTACAAAACTGAGGAATTTAGGGAGAATGCCAGAGATAGCCTTTCAAGGTGTTGTGAGCAAAGCCCTTCGGGATACCCCCGCATCCCAACCTGATCCAGAACAGCCATGGATACTTTTCACTACTTCATGCCACAACTTCTCCCTCTCTAGGAGCCACTTCCAGAGCCACTTCCAAAGCCACTTACCTAAAAGAGCCTCATTCTTATTCACCACATTCCCTAAGCTTAGGCCTCTTTTTTTGCTTCGACTTGCCACCTCCCACGGTCCCACCTAATCAAGTGATATTTTTTCTCTTCTCCAGGTTCCTATAAGAAGACCCTCATAAGTTTTCCAACCTCTTTGCCTCCCTTTTAGGAATTCTAAAGACTGACAAGAAGTATAAAGGCAAGTTGGCTAAAGTTGCTTTAATCAAAGTAACTCTACCATCCATGGAAATATAGTTTCTCTTCCAAGCTGCCAATCTTTTTTTGAATTTTCCACCACTGGGTTCCAAAACCTACTTTCCTTTGAATTTGCACCTAATGGAAGTCCTAGGTAGGATAGAGGCCACTGAGAGCAAGTGCATTCTAACAAGGCTGCTATAGATTCTATCTCCTCTCTATTCAAATGAACTCCCACAACACAACTCTTCTCAAAATTTACCTTCAAGTTTGAAGCCCTCTCAAAGTAAATTATTAAATCCTTCAGATTCTTTACCTCCATCAAATCACAACCTTTGCAAAAGATTATTATGTCATTTTCAAATTGGAGATGGGTTACTGTAACTCTATCTCTACCTATTCTCCACCCTCCTAGAGATCTAGCTCTATCCACTTCTGAGAGGAGTCTACTAAAAGCATCGGCGACTAAAGTGAAAAGGAAAGGTGACATGGGATCACCTTGTCTCAGACCCCTACCAGCTGGGAAAATGTAGTCTTTTAACCATTGTATTGCCCTATTCAAAATGTAGTCTTTTAGGGCCTGGCTGCTCCTCCCCTTCTCTTTGAAGTTTCTTGCATTCCTTTTTTCCCAAGCTGTCCATATCAAAGTAGCTCTTGCACACCTCCACATTCTTCTTCCTGTTTTATGGGGCCAAGAAAGAATAAATGGGTTAAACCATAGTTGTCAAGGCGACAAGGCGCCCTTTGAGGCTTGCCTTGCCTAACCGCCAAGTAGTTTTTTACTTCCTACTATAAAATACTTTTTTGTTCATTCTTTTTTGATATTATAATTATAAAATAGACGTTATTAAACTAAAATAATAATTTTGTGTGTTGATATACTAATTTCTTTTTATTGTTTTCATTATTTATTAGGGTTTAATCAACACAAGCATTGCTAAATGCTGTATTGAACCCTCAAAGACGTCAAAACCTGAACCAATAAGTAAGGAAGAACTTAAAATTTTATCTAGTCAGCACATTTTATTCTTCCATATATTCTTCTACTTCTACTACCATTACTTTTTCTTTTCTTCTTTTCCTATAACAAAAACAAGGGTTCATCCCCTATATTTTTTGAATTTTATTTTCCTTCTTTTTCTTTTCATGAATATGTCGATTTTCTATACTTTAATATGAACTTTATACTTTTCTTATGAAAATTATGAATAATTATTAAGGAAATATGGTTATGGTACCTAGGGAACTACCCTAGGATCTAGGGGTGGATTTGAGCTGAGCCGAGCCGAATACTTGGGTATTCGAGCTCAGCTCGGTAAAACATTACAAGGCTCGAGCTCGATTCGAACTGGAAATATAGGCTCGAGTTCGGAAAACCATATATTCGAGCTCGATAATAAACTAAGCCTATTTGAGCTTGAGCTCTAATGGATGGTGTGGTGGTCTTTCTGGTTTTGGGATTGATTGTTACCTTTGAATGTTGGGTGGCTGGTTACAGTCTTACAGAGTAGTTGATGGGAGATTAGGAGTCAATCATTCCTTCCAACTCCGAACTGTCAGATCTATAGAAAGGATAAAGAAAAACCCAAAATCTGAGAGATTGAGACTGTGAGAGGTAACAATACTGTCGGGCGTTCGTCGGGTGTCGGTTATGAGAGACTGAGAGGTTGAGAGCTATGAGTAATGCTGGTCCGCCGGCGTTGGGTGTCGATTTGACAGAGTCTGAGAGTGAGAGAGCTTGAGGGTGAGGTAGGGTCGCAGGCTTGCATGCAAGCCGCAGCTCACAGTCTCATAGTCTCAGAGTTGCAGCTTCGTAGGGAGAGGGAGGATTGAAACTAAAAGGGTTTCTGGCTTGTTTAATTGATTTTTTCCCTCTTTTCCTTTGGTTTGGTATTTGGTAATTGATTTCTTTATAATGTGAATGGGGCCACCAAACATGTGTATTCCCACCAATAAGATTCTTTCCAGAAGATTAATATGCATAATAAGTGTTATATACACGTAAATCTATATATATATATATATATATATATATATATACTCTCAATACATATAGGCTCGACTAGGCTCGCGAGCTTAACGAGATGAGCCGTATCTTATTCGAGTTCGGCTCGAATAAGATATGAGCCATGTATAAAACTCAAATTCGGCTCGAAGCTCAACTTGATCCGAGCCGAGCCGAGCTCGAATAGCTCATGAAAAGCCCGGTTCTTGTCCACCCCTACTAGGATCTATGTTTTCAACATGAAAAAGACCATTGCCTAGGTGACTAGATGACAAGGCGCCCCCCTGTCGCCTAGCCTTGCCTTGGCGCCTTGAAAACTATGGGTTAAACAACATGGTTACTTCTACTGGCATCTCCCACCTGCACCCAAACAAGGAGAAAAACCAAACCCAAATCTCTGCAGTGACACTACAAGATAAAAATAAATAGTAACAGTCCTCACCATGTGATCTACAAAGATTACACCAGTTAGGTGAGATACAAAGAAAGGGTCTTCTCTTTTGTAGGTTATCCATAGTGTTAACTTTCCCATGGCACGCTTCCCAACATAAAGCCATAACCTTAGGGTGGAACAGGCCTGCACCAAACTTCTTTGAAAGGTAAAACCTGTTGAGAGGGCGAGTTGCAAAGTGACTTGTAACAGGAACCACAGGAAAAAAACCCTTTTGGATGAAGGGCCCAAATCCTCTTATCTGGCTTTGAGGGGTCTAACCAAATCTTCTCAAGGAGACAAAGCAAATTAGACAAACACTAGATTCCCTCATCCCTTAAGCCTTTATGGAAACCAAAATCCCAAGTCAAGGCTGACGGGTTTAACACAGAAGGAAGGAATTTTGAAATCAGCTCATTTTTATACAACGAAACAGAGAACAAGGATGGAAAGAGGTCTTTAAGAGGAATATCCCCTGCCCCAAGTGTCTTCCCAAAACTGAACAGAATTACCAGAGCTTACATCATACCTGTCATAACTGATGAACTGTGGGAGGAGTTTGTGAATTGCCTTCTGTGGAGTTGCCAGATTAGCCCTCCTTGATGCACCAGCATCCCATCTGTTTTCTTTGCACCCATGAATACTCTTCACCACTTCATGCCAAAGCCTCTCTCGCTCCGAAGGCCATAGAAGGGATCACCATCAAGGTTATATACTGGCTGAAATCGCTGGACCTGTTCAAGGACTTCTCTGTAGATGACTTAATTAGAGGGCGGAACACAGTAGCAGCTTCTTCCTGCTCCTCTTTAGCTATCCAAGAGGACTGGTCGCCCCCATTATCTGAGGCTGTTAAGCTAAATTTTGATGGCAGTTCTGTAGGTAATCCAGGCTCTTTGGAATTGAGGGTGTTTTTAGAGATGGGGAAGGAAAAGTCCTGGCCCTTTATTCTGGCCTGATAGGATTGGGGGGACTCTCTTAGAGCAGAAGTTTTGGCACTCCTACAGGGGCTCAAGCTGGCTAAACAGCTGGGTTTTCAGTAGCTGGAAGTGGAGGGAGATTCAAAACTGGTAATAGGTTGGATGCAAACAAACAACTTAGGTGCCTGGTCCCTTAGACAACCTGTAAGGGAGATTATGCAACTAACAGGGGAGCTTGAAGTCAGGTTTAAATGGACTAGGAGATCAGCCAATGCAATGGCTGATACTTCAGCAAAGCAAGGAGTTTGGGCCTGTTTGTAATTTGATGAGGGGTCACCTTGTTTTTGAAGGTGACAGTTTGTATTAAGTTTTCTTAAAGATTTAATGAAAGTTACTGTTTCCAATAAAAAAAGGCCACCTCCACAACCACTTCCCTAGCAGTGCCAGATTCTTTTTTACCACATTTCCTAGGCCTAATCCCCCTTCCTCTTTGCTTCTACACACAAATCTTCCATTTTATAAAATGATCTTTTTTACCCTCTCCCAGTTGCCAAAGAAAGTCTCTCATCAATTTTTCTAATTTCTTTTCTTCTCTAGGTGGTATCCTAAAGACAGAGGTAGTTGGTAGGTAGATTTGTGAGGGTAGCTCTTATCAAGGTGATCCTTCTACCCAATGAGATACAACTTTTTTTCCACAAAGCTAACCTCTTTTCGAATTTCTCTATCACTGGAGTCTAGAACCTATCCCTAGGATTTGCCCCTAATGGAAGCCCTAGATAGGACATAGGCCAAGAGGATACAGTACACTCAAGACAACTTGCAATAGCCAATCTCCTTAGTCTCCAAGTTGACCCCCGCTATGCAGCTCTTTTCTAAGTTGATTTTCAAAAGGGAGATTTCTTCAAAAGTTTTAATCAACTCCTTTAGGTTTCCCTCCTCACTATAGCCTCCATTGTAGAAAATCATCAAGTCATCTGCAAACTGAAGATGGATAACCAGAATTTGGTTTTTGCCTATTCTCCATCCCTTTATAATCTCTTCCCTATTAGCTCTAATGATAATACGATTAAGAACATTGGCTACCAAGGTAAAAAGGAAAGGTGACAGAGGATCCCCTTGTCTTAAAACCCCTATTGGTTGGAAAAAAATCCTTTACCACCCCATTTAATAGGATGGAATAATGACAACTACTAACACATCCAACTACACCACCTTTCCCCAAACCCACACTTCATCAAAACCTCCATTAGAAATTGCTAGTCTCCAAATCATAAGCTTTCTCAAGGTCTAGAATGTTTTAAAACGCGGAGGTGTTCCGCTACCTAGGCGTGAGGCATAGTTCAAAATGCAAGAGGCATAAGCCTCCGGTACACAAGGCACTCTCCTTAAGAGGAGGGGGGTTAGGAGGAGGATGAAGAGGAAAGGGGAATCTCATTTTTTCTTTATTTTTAATAAAAACCTTTTGTATTAAGAAGAATAAAGATGCATAACATTAGTTGAAAGGGGGGGGGGTCTTGTCGAAGCGGAGGCGGAGCAAGACCCCCCTAACTCAAAAAAAAAAAAAATTTGGGCTGCACCTAAAAGGGGGCAGGGGGGTCTGGGGGGCGAAGCCCCCCAACCGAAGGGGCAAGGGGCAAACCACTTTCTTTCCCCTTATATTTTCTTCCCTTACCTTTCCTTTCCTTTTCTCTTTTTTTTTTTCTTTTTTTTTCTGTTTTTTATATCAGATGTGCATGAGGTGCACGAGGTGTACGCCTCTAGCATGCCTCATGAAAAAAGCACAAGAGGCGTACGCCTCAGAGGTGTCAACGCCTTTGGCATATGCTTCAGAGCGTTTTGGGAGCGCCTCGCTTGGAGGCGCCTTTTAAAACACCTCTTTGCTTAGATCTATCCATCTCCTCCACACATCAAAATTTGATCAACTATTTGTCGTCCTCGAATGAAGGCCCCTTGTGCTTGACTAATGATGGAGGGGAGGGCTTCTTTAATCCTCAAAGAAAGAACCTTGGCCAGAATTTTATAAATACTTGTCACCAAGCTAATGGGTTTGTAGTCTTTAGGATGGATCGCATCGGATTTCTTTGGGATTAGCACAAAAAAGAAGCATTAATGCCTTGGCTAACTAAGTGCTTATATGCAAACTCCTTAAAGACTTCACATAAATCATCTTTAATGACCTCCCAACAATCTCGGTAAAATGCTATGGTGAATCCATTTGGGCTTGGAACTTTTGATCTATCCATTAGGAACACCATGCGTTTAATCTCTTCTTCCTCAAAGTTCCTCTCCAGCCACCTCTTTTTCGCTTCATCTAGTCTTGGCCAGTCTATCCCTTCCGTTTCTCTCCTCTCATTCGTGGGTCTATTATAAATTGATTTAAAGTGGTCCACAAACTTCTTGGCAATCTCCTCCTGATTAGTGAACACCTCTTGGTAGGTTTCTGCCTACCTCAAGAGCTTCTTCGAGGGAGCTCAGGCCTCCTACAGAAGAGAAGAGAAGAGACGATGGTTTTGGTGGTCAAAAAAGGTAATCCCCTTTATTGCTATTCTATTATTTATAGCCCATTACATCACATTGGTATGATTCAGTTGTAACTAACTGGTTGACGTGGTCCTCTCACGTAGGTCTTCGGATAAGGTTGTATGGATATCGTACTGCTGGGCTGAATAGTGGTAATGGTCCTAGTTGTGCTCCTATCAACTCCCCCCACCTTGAGATCAATCTTGGCCTCAAGATTGCCTTTGGGAAATTCATGCTTCAATCGAGAGTATTCCTCCCTGGTGGCTTCTTCTTTTGGCAGGCTGGTCCACACTACCAGGGATTCTTCTATGTAGTACCTCCCCTTGCGTACCCAACGGAAGTCTATCAGCTTGTGGGGCTCCATGACCATGACTCCCTCATCAGTGAAGGCTGGGAGGGTTGCCTGAGTTTTGTCCCCTTGACCCACTTGTTTCTTGAGTAGGGATACATGAAAGATGGGGTGGAGTTTGGAGGATGGTGGAAGTTCTAGCTTGTAGGCGACTGACCCGATTCTCTCCAAGACTTTGAAGGGTCGATAAATCCTGGGAGCCAGTTTCTGCCATGCTCGCTTGGCTACTGTGGTTTGTCGGTAGGGTTGGAGCTTCAAGTAGACCATATCTTCAGGCTGAAATTCCAAGGGACGGTGCTTGCGGTCATATGTATCCTTCATTACCTGCTGAGCCCACTGCAAATTGTTCTTAAGCTCCTGCAGGATTAAGTCTCTGCTGGTGAGGTATTCGTCTATTGCAGCTACACAGTAGTGGAGCCTGTCTTGTAGGGGAGAATGGCGGGGGGGGTCTCTCCCATACAAGGCCTTGAAAGGTGTCATACCGGTAGTCACATGGTATTTGTAATTATACCACAGTTCTGCCCAAGATAACCACTTCAACCACTGTTTGGCCTCTGCCCCGCAAAGCACCTCAAATAGGTCTCGAGGCACCTATTAACTACCTCTGTCTGCCCATTAGACTTGGGGTGATAGCTCATGGAATGAGCTAGGTGTGTCCCTTGGATTTTAAAGTACTCTGGTCAGAAATGATGGAGGATGGTGTTCCATGCAATTTTGTGATGTCTCTCACGAACAGATCTGCTACCTGTGCCGCTGTGAATGGATGTGATAAGGCTGAGAAGTGGGCATATTTGCTAAGTCTGTCTACCACCACCATGATCACTGTCTTGCCTTGCCTTGAGAGGGTGGCAAGCCGGTGATGAAATCCATGGTGACATTGTCCCAGACCTGATTTGGTATCCTAAGGGGCTGTAGGGCCCCAGCTGGTTGTTGGGTATCATATTTCTGCTGTTGACAGGTTGGGCAGCTGGCCACAAAGGCCTGCACATGCTTCCTAATTCCCCTCCAATAGTAGTGTGTTGCAATGTGCTGATAAGTCCTTAGTACCTCTGAGTGACCGCCTTCAACAGAGGAATGAAATAACTCTAGAATAATCAAACCCCAACAATTTGGACACCCATTTTTGCTGTTCTGTAAGGAGATGCTGTTCCAACAGATATTTGAGGCTCTGTTGATCGGTTCTGATGAATGAAGTGTTGTCCCATGAGGTAGTGGCGCCATTTAATGACTGATAGAACGTCAACCATTAGCTCCTTAACATAGGTACATTGGGCCTTGGCGCGAGGGGAGAGAACTTTACTGAAATAAGCCAGGGGTTTACCCCTTGAATCAAAACAGCTCCGATGCCGGCGCCAGATGCATCGCATTCTACCACGAAGGGCTGCTCAAAATCTGGTGGGACCAATGTCAGCGGAGTGGAGACATCTGTCTTCAAGGAGCTGAAGGCTTGTTGGGCCTCCCCCGTCCAGTGGAAGGCGTCCTTTCGGAGGAGTTGAGTCAAAGGAGCTGCTATCAGCCCATAATCCTTGATAAATCGTCTGTAATACCCAATTAGGCCTAGGAAGGCCCACAACTGTCTAACTGTAGTGGGCCTGGCCCAATGCCTTATACTGGCTACCTTCTCAGGATCGAGTTTCACCTCCCCTTCCTCCAATACTCGACCAAGATAATGTACTTGACCCTGCCCAAAGACATATTTGGTGGGCTTGGCCGAAAGCTGATTTCACCTTAGCATATCCAGGGTTAGCTTCAAATGTGGAAGATGTTGCTCCCAATCAGAGCTATAGATAAGAATGTCATAAAAAAATACTAAAATGAAGTTACGAAGATAGGGCCTAAATATGTCATTCATGAGTGATTGGAAAGTTGACGGTGCGTTGGACAAACCAAACGACATGACTAAGAATTCGTAGTGGCCATCGTGAGTCCTGAAAGCTGTCTTATGCACATTGTCACTATGGACTCAGATCTGATGATACCTGGACCTGAGATCCAATTTTGAGAAAACCCAGGCCTTTCGTAGCTCATCTAGTAGCTCATCGATCAAGGGAATTGGGAACCGGTCCTTAACGGTGATTGAATTCAATGCTCGATAATCCACGCAAAATTGCTAAGAGCCATCCTTCTTCATCATTAGTATAACTAGGGAGGAATATGAGCTATTGCTAGGTTGTATGAACCCCTTTTGTAGGTGGTCTTGGACTAGGTGCTCGATTTCTTGGCACTGATTGTATGGGTACCGGTAGGGCCGTACATTTGCTGGTGCTGCCCCCGGTACAATGGGAATCCGATGGTCATGAACTCTTCTCAGGAGGAAGCCCTTGTGGTTCTTGAAAGACGTCGGGGTATTTGGCTAAGATTGCTTGCAACCGTGGATCTGGATTGCCCATCCTACCTTCATTGATCGTGGGCTTTAGATGTGGGCCAGGAGTGTAGGCCCCTAAGAGCATCAAGGTGGGCCGGTTTAGGTCCCAACTGGTTTTGATTATAGAGTTGAGGGTAGCTGGTTGTGGAACCAACAACTTGGAGCCGCCTAGAGTTATGGTGCGATCTCCCCTTTGGAATTCCATGGTTAGTTTGGACCAATCACAAACCACCTGACCCAATTGTTGCAACCACTGTACCCCAAGCACGATGTCGGTCCTACTGAAGGCCAATGTGTACAGATCAACACAAAAGACCTCCCCATGGATGACTAGCTCTATGTCTGTACAGACCCCTTCACATGGTATCTAACTTCCATTGGCAACTTGGACATTGAGCTTAGAGGTAGGTCTAATGGTCACCCCCATCTAGATGGCCAAGTCATCTGAAATGAAATTCATGGTACTCCCACTATCCACCAGAATAGATACCTCTTGACCCTTCAATCTACCCATGACACGCATGGTTTGAGATGACGTGAGGCCTGTGAGGGCTTGTAGGGAAAACTCGGGCGGGCCAAGCCCGAATATCATATCAAAGCTAGTTGGGTTGTCTTCTTCAAGGCCCTCCATCGCCTGCTCTCTCTTTCGACCCATCTTTCTGTAGCAAGAAAGCCTGCTGGGCCTTACATCAGTGACCTGGGCCGAACCGTTCGTCACAGTTGTAACATAGGCCCTTGTCCCTACGGGATGTCAGCCTTTTGTAGGGGACGTTGGGCTTGAAGCCTTGATTCTCTAGTTTAGCAGGCCCATTAGTGATTGGGTCTGGGCTGGTTCTGTTTTCAGGGCCACGCCCCATCATAGGTGTCTTCAAGAGGGGTCCCTGAAGGCGACTCAGTGGTCTTCTGAGTCTGCCAATTTTTTCTTCATAAAGCCTGGCTAGGCCTACAACAGCCATGATTGTCAGGGGTTTTGCATGGATTTCACCTCCACTCGAATACCCTCCGATAAAACTACCCAACAGGGCATTTTTTGGCCACCCCTATACCCTTGAAGATAAATGCTCAAATTCCACCTGATATTCTCACTGTACCAGTCTGTCTTAACTTAGTCATTTGTTCATCGTAGTTTTTGAATCCAGTGGGTCCAAACCGCACACATAGAGCATCGGTAAAATCCGCCCAAGTCACTTGGGGATGTGACCGGCGAAACCACTAGAACTAGAGAATTGCTTCTCCTTCCAGATGGATAGCGGTGATTGAAACCCTCTGATTTTTGGGTATTTCATGGCACTCAAAGTACCTCTCAGCCATATAATCCACAGTACAGGGTCCTCACCTGAGAAGTTCGGGAAGGTGATTTTGGTCTGCCGCAACACTTCGTTTCCTCCAGATCGGTTGTTGCATTGTCTGCTACCTTCTCCTTTGCCTTTTGTGTTCTCACTGATGCCTTCTCCAGCTTGGCCAAGACCGCTGATAGTGCCGCCTTGATCTCAGTGATATCTCCTTCTAGTTTCTCAATACGGTCATCGCTAATGGACGCTCTTGTTTCCACCATGATGTCGACCCAAGATTGGGATCTGATACCACTTGGTAGGTTTCTGCCTAGCTTAGGAGCTTCTTCGAGGGAGCTCAGTCCTCCTACAGAAGAGAAGAGAAGAGAAGAGATGACAGTTTTGGTGGTCAAAAAAGGTAATCCCCTTTATTCCTATTCTATTATTTATACCCCATTACATCACATGGGTATGATTCAGTTGTAACTAACTGGCTGACGTGGTCCTCTCACGTAGGTCTTCGGATAAGGTTGTATGGGTATGATACTACTGGGCTGAACAATGGTAATGGGCCTAGCTGTGCTCCTATCACCTCTCCTCCAATCTTTAGCTTAGACACAAAATTCTTTCTCCTCCTCCCATTAGCCACATCATGAAAAAACTTAGTATTAAGAAAAATGAAGATGTATAGCACTAGTTTAGAAGATGCATAGCACTAGGTAGGGTAAGCTGTTTAAACTAATGTTTTAAAACATGGAGGCGTGATGTGAGGCGTTCCACTACCTAGAGGCATGAGGCGTAGTTCAGAATGTAAGAGGTGTAAGCCTCCTTAAGAGGAGGAAGAAAAATCTCAATTTTCTTTATTTTTATTAAAAAAAAATTTATATTAAGAAAAATGAAGATGCAAAGCACTAGTTGAAAGAGGGGTCTTTTCCTTTTCCTTATCTTCCCTTCCCTTCCCTTTCATTTTCTTTCTTTTTCTCTTTTTTTTTTCTCTTTCTTTCTTTTTCTTCCCCTGCTCTTTCTTTCCCTTTCCCTTCCTTCCCTTTTTTCCTCTTTTTTCTTTTCTTTTTTTTTCTATCTTTTTACATGAGGTTTGCATGAGGCGTACACCTCTAGCATGCCTCATGAAAAAAGCATGTGAGCCTATGAGGCATACACGTCAAAGGTGTTAGCATCTCTGGCATACGCCTCAGGGTGTTTTGGGGGCGCCTCGCCTGGAGGTGCCCATCTAGGCATACACCTCCCACACCTTTTAAAACATTGGTTTAAACTCTAAATTTCATAGGTATAATTGTGCAACCTATGATAGAGTAAATTACCCATTCAACACCAGATTTTAAGATTCATTATAATGATTAAAAACAACAGCTCAATTTGTAAAATATAGTGAAGAAAGGTGAGGCACACCCTACAAAATGTGCTTCTCCTATGAACCTAGTAGGGGCACACACCTTCATGGGTTTATCCAGGTTTCTATTCAGTTACAATTTGTTTCTGAGTGTCAATCTGAGCTATTAGAGGGAGATCGAATGTCTTGTGTGTAATCTATAACTAGACTTGTTTTAGTTGATCAAATGGATGAGAGTTAGTTTTGATGTACATGATGTGATATCTGCAGGTTTGTGTCATCTATCTTCTAATTATCTAATCAAGCGTTACAAATTTTTTTATTGGTATCTCTAACACAACAATTGTTGTATCTTGTTTCTTTATCTAAAGGTTTTCTTCTATCTTTATTATTATTATTATTGTTTTTTCATTTTGTTGTTTCCCTTGTTGTTTTAATACTTGGATTTAGGTCTTCCCTCTCCTTGAAGTGTCTATTTTATTTGTATCTTTTTTCTTTGATTGTTCTAATAAATCTTTTCTCATTATCAATAAAAAATCTTAATTCAGCATCTGTCATATATTTCACCTTTCATTATAACTCTTGTTGAGTTGGTCCGAGTTGTTTTTTTATTTAGTTAGGAAGTTGTTGGGCTTTAGGCCCATTAGTTTATGTTTTTTTTTAAGTTGTGACCGTTAAGCTATATTAGTAGCCACCCTACTAAGGGCATCCTTGTAATATCTCATCCTTTATGTTAAGTATAAATATAATGAGAGGTTGGTGGCTAGGGTTAATTTTTACGATCCTGGTTGACTTCCTACTCTTTCCTTCTTCTCCTTTCTTCTCTATTGCTGAAATCTTCATCTTCCTCCTCTTTCCTTTCATAAGAAACTCGACTAAATCTGCAATTAGTGATTTCTACTTGGTATCAGAGCAGGCCGAAGGTTCCTTGGGTTGTTCTCTCATGCGGCCCTAGATCGACCGATTGCATGGTGATTTAAGAGGCTGATCCAAGCTCTCAGGTAAGCCCAGTTTTTGGATTTTTTTGGTGGATCTGTGTGCCCTATAGCTGGTCTAGGTTTTCTCATCAAAATTAGGAAAAACTGGAGAAAGGGGAAGAGTCCTGTTTCTGATGGACTCTTCAATTTTGACCTAGGAAGTGCGCCTTAATTTTTTAGGGTTCCTTGGAGTTTTCTGTAAGGGACGATTCAAGTCCTGCTTGATTTGGAGGCTTCTAGAGAGAGCGGTTGCCTCTTCTCTCTCTTCTCTCATCCTATAGAAAATGAATATTTTGTGGGAAGAAAGTCTAGGACACCAGAAAGGTGTTGGTGGTGCCAAAAAGTGTTTTGTTTGATCTTGTTGCAAATTTCAGTTATTTTCATTACTTTTTTTGAGAAGCATGGAGGGCCATGGAGTTGAAAATAAGCCCGGGAGTGAAATGGGACCAGTGGGAGGAGGTACTGGAGACCCTTTCGGGGCTGGGACCATTACTACAGTTAGGTTGGATGGTACAAATTACTTAGAATGGTCACAATCTACAAAGATGGCCATTGGTGCTCATGGGAAATTAGGGTATATCACTGGTGAAGAGGTGAAACCCGAAACTAGCAACTCCTAGTGGGTACAGGAGAATTATATGGTGATGACTTGGTTGTGTAATTCCATGTTGCCCTATATAAGTAAAAATTTTTTATGGGCAAATACAACTAAAGAAATATGGGATGGGGTTGCAGAAACCTATTCACAGAGGGAGAATGTTGTTAGGGCTTATCAGTTGAGAAATTAGATTATTTCTACAAGGCAGGGAGATAGACCTGTTGCAGCCTATTTTTCAACCCTTAAAACCCTGTGGTAGGAGATTGACTATGTAGAGACATTTGCTTGGAAAACCACTAAGGATGCAACTACCTATCAGAAACATCTAGATAAGTATAGGGTGTTTGAATTTCTTGTTGGCCTTAATCCTGAGTCTGATATTGCACGACAGCATCTTTCTAGGGACAATGTTACTCTCTCCCAGGCATATGCCTTTGTGTCAGGGGAGGAGTGCAGGAGAGATGTGATGATGAAAAATCTTATTTCTGATCAGTCTGCCATGGTAAGTGTTGTGAAACCTAAACAAAATGGAGATCGGGGTGGCTGTGAAATCAAGAAGGAAGATTAAAGAGATTTGATCTGTGACTACTATAAGAAGCCTAAACACACAAGAGATACTTGCTGGAAGCTTCACCCATATCTTGTGCCGACTAAATCTGCAATTAGTGATTTCTACTACTCTTACTACTAAATTTCTTATAGTAGAATGTGCTACCCTTCTAATCCTCATCAGTCAAATCCACTTACTCTATCCCCATTTATTTACTCTGAATAGTTTCGAGTAAAATGCCACTTTTACCTTCTTCATGGATATTCTGTTTTGCCAGAGCTAGGATTCTTTTTCTTCTTTTTCTTTTGTTGAAATTGCATATAAAGGAAGAAAAATGTATTTCAATGTTGTAGAAGGATAATAGTGCAAAAAAAAAAAAAAGGTTGTGTTAGTCCATATTTTGGAGAAATATTTCCTTAGGTTAGTTTCTGGTCTATAAGGCTCATGTTGGTGCTATACATTATAACTTTTCAGTATTGCATGAGACTCTGCAGTTGTACTATTAATATTACTTTCATCTGCATGATATTAATTCCATGCTTTTGCTCCCTTTAATGTTAGACTTGATGATAAGCTTTCAAATTTATTTGTGCCTCACCCATCTGGGAAGGTTAGATGTTTGTAATCCCTTTCTTATGCTAAATTATTGTAACTGAACTCTGTTTCTCACTCTCGCACACACACTCTCTCTCTGGTCAGGATATCAGGTCAGATATATTGAGAGGACTCCGAGTACCTGGCCAGCGGATAAGAAACAATAGAAGAGTATTGGAATGTCGCAGTGACATAGAAAGGCTCAATGCCCCTTTCCTTGCAATTTATGAATCTCTAATACCAACAGAAGAAGAGAAGGCAAAGCAGAAACATCTACTAACATCATTGGAGAAACTGGTCAGTAAAGAATGGCCTAGTGCTCGATTGTTCCTTTATGGATCTTGTGCCAACTCATTTGGGGTTTCCAATAGTGATATTGATGTTTGCCTTGAAATTGAAGATTCGGATATTAGCAAGTCTGAGATTTTGTTGAAATTGGCAGATATGTTGCATTCAGATAACCTTCAGAATGTGCAGGTGAGTTGGTTATCAGTATGGACTCTCATCAGCTTTTCCATATCGAAACATCAAAGAATTCTATTTTGTAAACAAGGGTAAACTTTTGAATTTGTTTATTAACCACTTTAAGGAGCACTGTGGGTAGTCATAGATTTAATGGTTCTTCAAACCCATCATTCAAAGTTAAATACACTAGCAATCATTTATTTATTTAATCTTCTCATTAATACATGGATGTATGACCAAATTGTCATATCATTTAGTGCCTTATTCCAACTGGCAACTATTTTGGTTGTTTCATCATTTCTAGAGGTTGAATTCAAGAAAATTTGATATGGATTTTTAGGCTGCTGTTAACCCTTAAATTTGAGCCTAAAAATCTCAATTTGTCCTAATAGACAATGCTTGGAAACCTTAATGGATATTATCTATAATGATGCAGCAACTTCACCATAATTTCTTGCTTCTTAATGATCACAGTTGTCAAGGCGATGCCTAGGCGGGAGCCTAGGCGACAGGGCGCCCTTTGAGCTCGCCTCGCCTAATCGCCTAACAGTTTTCTACTTCCTACTATAAAATACTTTTTTATTCACTCTTTTTTGAGACTATAATTATAAAATAAACATTATTAAACTAAAATAATCATTTTGTGTGTTTATATACTAATTTCTTTTTATTATTATTTTATTTATTAGGGTTTAGTCAACACAAACATTGCTAAATGCTGTATTGAATCCCCAAAGACTTAAAAACCTGAACCAATAAGGAAGAACTAAAAATTTTATCTAATCAGCACATTTTCCTCTTCCATACATGGATGAGTAGTACTACTACTACTACTATTATTTTCTTATTTATTTATTAGTACTACTACTCCTCCTACTCCTACTCCTACTCCTACTCCTACTCCTACTACTACTACTACTCCTACTACTACTACTACTCCTAGTAGTAGTAGTAGTAGTAGTAGTAGTACTAGTACTAGTACTAGTACTAGTACTAAGGATATCCATATTTGATACATACACTTTGGCTTTTTGATCATGAATGTTAAGCTCTATGTGTGTGTGTTTCCTAGTGAACATTGAACTTACATCTTATAGGACTTTTGTGCAGTATGGTCCCTATCATGTAACGTTGTACTACGATATATTTGTTGTACAGCACTTTGTAACAGGGCTTCTGGGATTATAAAATTAACAAATATTTGGAAGTTAAATACCAAAATCTGTAGCATTCTAGAATAGAATGCTTAACACTCTAAAGTGAGTGTCAACAAGGTTCTTGTGAAACTTCAAAAGGACTGAATTACAGCATAAAAGAGAAAACACCAAGAAAAGGGACCGGTGAGAATTAGAAAAGCAATTATATGATTCCATAGTAATAGGATACAGATAAGAACTTGGAAAGATAACAAAGTACAGCAAAGAAATCTAGGAAAAGTAATAAGACTAGTACTGATAAAAAAAAGTAACAAGACTAGTTAAAAAGAGGGGCTTCTAATATTATGTTCAACATGTAGTGTAGGCATGCCCATGGACTTGCTTCATAGAGGGCTACTTTGCCAAGATTGGTTCATCATGGTTGAGATATCTAGCATTTTCTTTCTCTAGGTTTTACACTTTGTTTTTGGAAGTTCATGGGCATTTCACCACATGTTGAACATAATATCAGAAGCTCTTCTCATTTTTACTAGTCTTATTTACTTTCTTAGACTTCTTTTCTGTATTTTATTATCTTCCCAAGTTCTTATCTGTATCCTATTGCTATGGAATCATAGAATCACTTTTATAATTTTCACCAGTTCCTTTTTTGGTGTTTTTGCTTTTTTGCTGTAATTCAGCCCTTTTAGAGTTTCACAAGAGTCTTGTGCCACTCACTTTAGAATGCTAGGCATTCTATTCTACAATGCTATAGCTTTTCTCGTTTTACTTCCAAATATTTGTTAATTTTACAAGGCCAGAAAGCCCTGTTACAGACTGCTGTATATATCATAATACAGCGTTACATTGATTTTCCCAACCTATAAAAGGAACTGGGATTAATTTCTTTGAATTCTTTAAATACAGGACTCAGTAGTCCACACAGCTCAGTATATGTTCACCCACATTTGAATTGTTGAAGAGCTTTTAGAGGCAGCCTACTAAACCCCTTGTTTCTTGGATCCTACTGGTGTCTGCAACTTGGTTAGCAATGATATTCTGTCTCTCCCTTGGGAGCTTAGATTTTCTGTATTCTTATGCTTTTAGTTTTCAGTTGTGCATATTGACATGAAAATTGTTGATTAAGCATAACTCTTTTATTACAGTTGGATGTGACTTTTTAGTTCCTTTTCTTCTCTTTCTACTCAGGGGATTGATATTTTTTCTGTCTTATTTGGTAAAGATTGTATTGGGAAGGATGCCATGTAAGATGGAGCTGATTTTGCAAAATTTAAAGAAAATGGTTTGAGTAAAATAAACATCAAAGATCAAAGTGGTTAACTTGTATTTGTAAACAACTTTTGACATACATCCAAGCCATTTGTATTCATTTATCAAGTATTGGCCTTCTAATGAGGAAGAAAGTGGATTGTTGCATTGATGTTGGCTCCCTATTTTTGTAGTTTTCATGACAAAAAATAACTTGTGTCTAAAAGCAGTAAATAAGAGAAACCAGGACCTTCAGGTATAGGAGCAGTCAAGGCAATCCAGGACCTTCGGGTACAGGAGGGATCTTGAGGAATAAGGATGGCGACATTCTATCCTAATTCTCAGGTCCAGTAGGTTATGGAGACTCTACTAGGGATGAGATATTAGCTGTGGTACAAGGACTACAGATTTCCAACCAACTTGGAGTGACTAATTTGATAGTTGAAGGAGACTGTAAGGTGATAGTGTGGGATGGATGTCGGACCCAGAAACTGTTGTTTGGGGATATAGGGATATCATCAAAAAAGTCAAATGGCTTATGAGAATCATGTCAGTTAGATTTCAGTGGGTTAGTAGATCGGCAAATGCTTTGGCAGATTCTTTAGCTAAACAGGGGGCTTCAAGGGATTCTCTGTTTTTGGCTAATCTGAAAAGAGTTGGGTTTGGAACCACCTTTAGGGGGGGGGGGATAACACCTCGTGCCTCCTCTTAGGGTGCTTCATGCTTGTACTATTTCTATCTCTATTTAATAAAATACCATTTATTCATAAAAAAACAGTAAATAAGAGAAACTAGAAGTTAAGAGAAATAGCTTATTAATATCCCTATATGATGAGTGCTTCTGGTCAAGGTGTCAGATAATGAAATAATGAAATTCACACTAAAAAGTGTCTGATATGACATGGTACCAATTTACAGATAACCAGGTACATTATCAAGCAACTTCTTTATATCTATTCATCTTTGAACATCCTAATGGTTAGTTTAGATTTACGTCAAACCAAACCTTACTTCTTTTGTATCTTTCTATTTACAATTTATGCTTGAGCTTGGAGTGTTGTTTATTTAATTGGTTTTTTACTATTTAATTTCTCTTTTGCATCTGTAATGCTGATAATATAGCTTAAACGTTTGGATGCAAATTTCTATATTTGATCCTTTTTTTATCAATGACTACAGGCACTGACACGTGCTAGGGTCCCTATAGTGAAACTTATGGATCCTGACACTGGAATCTCATGTGACATTTGCATAAATAATGTTTTGGCTGTTGTTAATACGAAGCTCCTTCGAGATTATGCACAAATAGATGCCAGACTAAGACAGTTGGCTTTTATTGTGAAACACTGGGCCAAAAAACGAAGAGTCAATGAAACATATCAAGGAACATTATCTAGTTATGCGTGAGTTACTCACGAGCTCACATGTACATTATATACTCAAAGCTAACATGCTTTGGAGGTGTACATATTTCTTTATGTGAGATAATGATTATGCATCTTTAATTGCTTTCAGGTATGTCTTGATGTGCATTCACTTTTTACAAACACGCAAGCCTGCTATTCTTCCGTGCTTACAGGTAGTAGATTTTGTATCTATTCTCTTTATTATAAATTATACAATGCTTTTGTACCTTGAGTTTTGGTGCTTCATGTGTGAACTACATAAATGGTGCTGTTAAGTCAATGTCATGACCATCTTGTTGTTCCTTGGGCTGTAGAACTAGAACCACACAACTGATTAACTTCCTTCTCCTCCTGCCAATCTGCCATGGCTATGGATGCTAACTTTTGTCTCTCTTCAAAAGCTAATATGACCACTGACCAGGTCTTGAATCACTCTAAATTTTATTCCATCAGTGGAGTATGGGACCACTTAAAGTTGTTCTTGGCATTCAGTTCAAGTTGTACAGAGAACAATAGGATGTCTTGAACAGGTTAAATATATCTTTATTTTTCTTTCCATTTTTATTGGATGGGAGATGGAATCACTAAAGAATGAAAGAAATAGGAGGAATTTTTCATTTGTGTCTGTGCGTGTGTGTAGGAACTAGGAAAGCTAGCTAATCCTAGTGTCAATCTTATCACCATGGATAAATGAAGAACTAGAAAAAGTGAATTGGAAACAGCTGAAGGAATGAAATAACCATACTGTATTTTTTTCACTTTGTTTATAAACTGATGCAACATCTTCTATTTCAGGGGTATTTGTGTCATTTGTTGAGTCATTTGAATGTAAGACTTGAGAGTCAATACGAGTTTATGGGTGTTCCATCCAACCAAGTCACTGTGATGCTTTGATGATTCATGTTACAAGAAATGAGTCTTCTGAATTTTTTCCTAGTAGGGTTTTGGTACATTAGGGTTGAGTTTCATTCATTATAATCAATTGTGGACATTTTTTTAAGGAAGAAGAATCCTTTTTCTGGTCTCTCCCACAACTAGTCAGAAAGCATTAAAGCTATTTCTACAAATTTCTTCTCACTTAGGTAAAAAAAATGTGCCCACCATTATGATAGTGATTGAGATACCGGAATCCTTTGCACAGCCAGGGACCCCGACCCCACTCTGGGAACGATTTATACGCTTGCAATTTGACACAAGCATACCTAACCTCAAGGAGTGTGTCATTGCAAGCTTGTAATCCTAGTGGGTTGCATCAAAAGAAGGCCACACTATTGTATCTTTTTTCCATAATTAATGGAATTTTCCCGTTATTGATAAAAAAAGCTTCCAAAGTTAGGCATTTGATAACTGCTGAAATAGGAGCTGAAAGAGAGGTTCTGAAAAGCTTCCAAATTTACAGAGGCTTGATTCAACATTTCAAGTCTGTCTTATAAGTGAATTAATTGCTTTTTGATGTCTTTTAGTGAATAAAGTAGTCATGTAGTGAAATATATATAGGTAAAATGGTTACCTCAAAATGCCTTTCAGCAATTAAGGGGGGCTTGTGCCTTACTTAATTGCTTATTCACTAATAAAGTGACAAGAAACTCAATTTTAAGCTAATTCCACATTTCCACTTTCAACACCTATTTTAGCAGTTATCAGATGCCTCCTAAATCTTTCATTTGGGGCTGAATCCAGCCTTCCATCTACTAGTTTGCTTATTTATTTTGCTGCACCATATTTTTCCATTGAAGAAGAAAATAAGGGAAAATATGAAACAGTGGAGCCCACGGGTCCCTGGCCGGTTCAGTCTTACCCTAAAAACAAGAATTCCAAAAAACGGTCAAAACCAGCTAACTGGATGGTTTAATGAGGGAACCAATGAACCGGTTGCCTGGGTCACTAAATAGTTGAAATTTCAAAATGCTTATGGCAAGACTTGAACCGATTACCTCTTATTTATGTGTATTGCTCAATAACCATTAATTCATTTCTTTGTGTTAATTAATGACTATTGTATAGCTACATACTACTTTATTACACATGTATTTTAAAGAATATGTGAGTTAAGAGGCTTTGAACCTTGGTCATTTGCTTTAAAAAGTAAGGAACTCGCCATCCATCCATCACATTCCAATATAATATAATTTGCAAAATATATTATATTATTTATACCACCCACAGTATATATACATATATGCAGCATCATCACAGTTCGACCTTTGTTTTGGCCCTGGTTGAATCTCTGAACTGTGAGCTCCCTTTTCCAGTTCTATGCCTGCTCCAGTTCTCTGAACATTGGAAATTCATTTTATTCCTGAGGTCTCCTTTTTTAAGAAATCTAATAATCTAAATTCTTAAAAATTTCTCTCCTTCCCTATTTGTATAAAGAAATTGTTGAGTCAGTGTATGTTTTGGGAAACTCTCCATCCATCAGCTGCATTTTATTGTTTCACTCTCTCGTGAATTGTCTTCAGTAATTACTGCTGCTTGACTGGATGTTGGTATAGAACAAAGAATGGATAATTGGTTGAGTACCCTAATTGTATACTGATCTGCCATTGTTTATCATGGCACATTTAAATATCTTTTCCTGCTATGTAGCTCTTTTTCAATATAGAAGGGGCAGGCAAAATTTGTTTGGTTCTGAACTATTTCAGTTATATTTATATTCCTTTATCGGCAAAAGCTTTTTCTATCCCCTTTTAAAAGCATTGTTTATAGGTTGCCAAGTTATAGCCTAATAATGCCATCTTAAATGTACTTGTGGCTTGCTCATGTTTCTGACTGTTAAAGAGCTGTTGTATCCTCTCCTATTTGAGGATTAACCCTCTTAATTCATGCTGTTACTTCCATGCCAGGAAATGCATGCAACTTATACTGTAACAGTAGATGATATTGAATGTGCTTACTTTGATCGTGTTGAGGACCTTCGTGATTTTGGATCCCGCAATATAGAGAGTATCACCCAACTGGTATGGGCATTTTTTGATTATTGGGCTTATCGTCATGATTATGCGAATGCTGTTATATCTGTCCGCACTGGAAGCATTATCAGGTAAGGACTTCAGTACAGTATTTCTTGCATTATCTATACACTCTACCTGCAAACTTTATGCTTGTCTGGATTTTGCTGGAGCTTTTGAGATTATAACATTTGTTTATTCTTAAGAGATCACAGCATTAAAAAGTCCTTTATGGGGCATGTGCTAGCGTTTGTTGAACTATTGACCTCAGTTACAGAAACTGTGGTCTTTCTTTCTTACTTGCCTTTTCTCTTTTGATGATTGATTAATGCTCAAATGTCTACATTCTCAAAATGTTTTGCATTCTCAAATGTTTACCATCCTTAGTCTTAAATTGTAGAGAAAACGTTGCACTGTTGATTTCACAGCATTTAGCAAAGGGCCTATTTTCAATGTTGTTCTGTTCACACATGATTACACAAGGTTCTTAATAACACTTGCCACCTTTTCCTCATAGTTGTTTGCGGTGGGAGAAATGGGCCAAATAAAAAGCTTCCCCTACATGGCCAACTTTATTTTAACCATGTGGAGGGGAGGAATCTTCCTGGGTGATTTAAGAATGTTCACTAAACAACTCAACTAGCGAACCTGATGTATGATCTAAATAAGAACCAGAGTTATTGCACCATTTTTTTGTCTTCCTAGGTGATTATGAATTGCATGTAATGTTTGTTCATACAGCAAACGCGCCAAGGACTGGACAAGGCGTATTGGGAATGACCGCCATTTAATATGCATAGAAGATCCTTTTGAAGTGTCTCATGACTTGGGCCGAGTTGTGGACAAGCATAGCATAAAAACTTTGAGGGAGGAATTCGAGCGAGCTGCCCATATCATGCAATTTGATCCTGATCCTTGCGTGAAACTGTTTGAGCCCTATGTGCCTTCTAGTTAAGCATATCCTTGATTTGGTTGTTCATGCCTTCGCTGTAATTACATTTTACACTAATTGTAAAGTTCCTTATCTGTTATTTTGCTCTTATCATTTGCCTTTGTTTTTTGTTCATCTGTATTGAACCAGTGGATCTGCCATTAGATATCCTCCCTGTAAAGAAAGTTAATGATTTTCTATACGTCTATGGCATATGCTGTTCCATCTTTTTTATTTGAATTTGTGAATTATTTTGGTGATATTGAGTTGAGGCAACCGCGGTTGCAAAATTTACTCAATCCAAGAGACTGGGAATATTAAATTTATTGATTTGTTTGTCTGAGACCTTGTTTCATCAACGATGCGTGTTTTCAGGTGAACCCTATCAACCCATCTATTCTGCTGTTGCTTCGGTGGAATTCGAAATTTGTCCTCACAGCCCTTGAAGTCGTGCATTGGGAATATCACCGTACTTATATGTTTATGTTCTAAGGGAAGATATTCTTAATGCACGGTATGAGAACACATTTTTATGGTTTAGTATGTTTAAATGTTTCAGGATCCGCTATATGGTATGACAATTTAAACGGTGGGGTTGAATGGGCCAACCCATCATAACTCGTCATCATCATCCATGCCTTTTCCCAATTATATGGTGTTGGTTACTTGAATCCCGTTTTGTTAGTTTGTTTTATTTAAAGTCATTTCCACTATTAAATTTATTAATGCTTAAATCATCTCTTACTACTTTTACCCATGTCATTTTTTGTCTATCCCTAGCTCTTCTAGCCCCTTTATTGTGTAAGAATCACTTCTAATTAACGTTGTTGGTGGTCTTCTATTCCCATACTCAAAGCATCTCTCTCTCTTTCATTTTATCACCTATTAGAGATATTCTTAGATTCCTACAAATAACTTCATTCTTAATCCCATCTTTTCTAGTATTTTATCAATAACAAAAAGCTTTATTAATGAATAATATTTGTGAAACTTTAATTATAGAAAAGGGGGAGGTAAACTATCTCAACTCCCTAACAACAAAAGGACAAAGAACAAACTAAAAATTATCCCAAAACAGAGATTCCTTAGCCACCCCTTGCTTAGCTAACCCATCAGCCATTGAATTAGCACTTCTCTTCGCCCAATTGTATTTCACCTCTATATTTTTCTTCAGCCATTTAATTTTTTTCTTTTCATTGTTGTAGCATCACAAATAACTGTCGTCTCCAACAATTGGGCCTATTTCTTTGAAGCAAATCATTTGTTTTAATTCTTTCGAAGAAAATTTTCCAACAAAAACTACCAATTTGAGGAGGAATGAGATTGCTCCATATCTCTTTAATAGGGAAGGACAACCCAGGAGAAATAGTAGGTTGAACTAATGTCTCAAAAAACGAAGCACAAGAAAAGGAGTTGGAGGAGGAAGGGGTCTAGACTCATTTTTTGGACTTGATGCTTCTTATCTTATCTTTTTTTTTTTTGTTGGACATAATGTTTCTTGACTACCCAAAACTCCACTCCATTAAACATAGTTGTCCATGATGTCATAATTAAATAATAACAATTTTTAACAAAAATATGCAAAGAATTGTTTTTATTTAGGTTGTAACTTGGGGTGGGCTCAACTTGATTGGAGCAACTTAATCCATAATTTTGCATGGGTTCAACTTGGATTTTCAATCCTCAGGCTAAAATCTAGGTTTTTCCTACTTTTTAGGTTGGGCTCATGCCTAGCCCTTGATTCCGTAAGCGCAAGCCCAACCTAAGCCTGGCCTGGCTCAGCTACATACATACATGCATGCATGCATATATGCAAGCAAAATATATAAATTTCCGATTTAAAGGCACAAACTATTGATAATGAATAGGTTAATGAAACATTTTACTACATTTGGCCTAATAGGCCAGCATAAGCTCAATTTGGTCAACTTGAGCTTGGCTTGGGCCAAGGCCCAACCCGAGTATGTCAAATTTCAATGCAAGTACTCTTGGGTGAACTGGTGAATAGATCAGGCTTGACCTCATGCTTGGGCCTTAAACCCAAATACTTGGGTTGCTCCTTGGTTGACCTTAAACCTGATCATCCCACTCTAATTAAACTCCTATTTTTGTTAATGATGTAAATGAAATACAAAATAAAAAAAAAATCCAAAAACGAAACCATTTTCCTTTCTAGGTGATGGTAACAAGAGGTCATCTTTCTAATTTTTCCCCTAATTTTATTTTCAATTTTCATTTATCAAATTAATTGAATCAAATCAAGTTCATTATTGGACCAACCGATGGTGGCTCAGTTGATAGGATCTCTAACTTGTTGTTGCAAAGATCTAGGAGCATATCCTACTGCAACCAAGGTTGAGAGTTAAAGGGATGGGGGATGGGCTACCTCTGTTGTGTAACTCCATGAAGTTAAAAAAAAAAAAAACAAATTCATAAGTGGATATCCAATTATTTGTCAAATTAATATACCCCTATTCAAATTTGATTTGATCCCAAATCCAACTAAAAGTTCTACTTCTATGGGCAAAGTTTTCAACTCATGGATACAAACAAAAGATATAGAAATTCTTGGATATGCTAGTGAAATGCATACAAATCACATAAATACATTAATAATACTAAATCGAAAGCTGAATTATCTATGAATAAGATATAAAGACATGAGAAATGCATACTTCAATAGGTTATAATGAAGAGAAATATTACAATAAATAATACCGGGACTCTAGAACATTTGTACAATAATTATCATTCTTTCATTTTTATAATTATAATTTTCAAATTTTATTAATTTTTGGGAGTATTTATTAATTTAGTATTTTATTTAAATAACAACTATTTTTTTTTTAAATAATAAATGTGTTTTCATTTTTAACATATAGTGTTTTTATTTTACACATAATTGTAGAATAAAACAAATAAATCATTTAAGGTAGATAAATAAATTATATTTAATTTTCAGTTTTTTTATATCTTTTGGGAAAATTAAATCTTAAATTATTCATTTTAGTTTTTATAATTACAATTTTCTGTTTTCCATTATTTTTGTTGGAAAATTTTATTTCTTTAGTATTTTTATATAATAACTATTTTTTCAAATAATAACTATGTTTTCATTCTTAACATATAATTATGTGTAAAATAAAATATATAAGTCATCTAAGGTAGATGAAATATATTATTTTTATAATTTTTAGTTTTTATTAATTTTTTAGAAAAATTAAATCTTAAATTATTTATTTTAGTTTTCACAATACTATTTTTTAACTTGTATTAAAGATGAAGAACAATCCAAAAGTACCCAATGTACAATTTTGTCGAACTAGACACGGATACGCCTCCGATACGCATGACTTGTAGGATACATATTCAGTCGTAACGTATCCTGTATCTATAATGGATATGGGTACAATACGCCCCGTATCGAGAGTATTGTATCGATACCTTAATCCTTGGTTAGAATTTAATGGACTCTAAAAATCCAATGTTGAATCCAAGTGTTGGCAACTTTAAAAGTTCGGAGGAAGATGGTGGTGATGTGTAGAGGTGGGTGGTTAAGGGGGGGAGAGAGAGAGTGGGTCTCCCTTCCCTCTTAATGGGTTTATTTAATCAAGATTCCTATATGGGTATGAGGCCCTATTTATAATGTTTTGGATCTCCATCTTGTAGAATCTTCTTATATTTACTTTTTATAAAGATTATTTAATGATATTACTATAGAAAATTCTAGCTAAATAATGAATAATCGATTTGACTCTAATTTATGTCGGATTAATGTATTTATATAAATGCTATCCAATAACCATAGAATATTGGGGTGAGCAAGAAAAACTGAAAAGGCAATCAAAACTGAAACAAAAATCCGGTTAACCAAATCTGTCGGTGTATTTTAAAAAATGAAGGTATCGGTTCAGTTTTGGTTAATCAATATAGAAAACCGGTGGTTAACTGAATTGATCAGTATACACATATTTTTATATATTTTATGTATGTTTATGTATGTTATATATATTTTATATTTTCTAAATATTTTAAATTAATAAATATGCATTATATATATATTTATAATATATAACATATTATTTGTTATTTAAAATATAATATTATATATATTTTTATTTTTTTAATTATATATTTATATATATTTTTATAAATATATATTATAAATATAAAAGACTGACAAGCTGAACCAACCAACTGATTAATTGATTGGCTTCGATTTAATTTCGATTACCGATTTTAATATTAGTTTTATTTCAAAAATAAGCCCATGTTTTGATTATCCGTAAATAGAATTTTCCTCAATCGTTTTAATTTGGCCCAATCTATTTTAGCCACATGTTTAGAAATCGCGGTATCAACCAGGCCCACGGCTTTTGTAACTATCATTGATTAAATCTTCAAACCCTTAAAAATATTTTGAAGTTTATTTAAAGACAAATTCGATTTACTGATTCATCAAATCGGCGGATAAGATAGACCCTGAAGCTGGCCTAAGGGAATCGATTCCAAAAATTTGAAATTAGACCCAACCCGGATCAATTCAAGGTCGATTCCTTCTGATTACAGGTAAAGCCTATCCATCTGCTTACTTTCAGCAAAATGACCTTAGAACTGGGTAGATTCCTTTTTACCAAAACACCATCGAACTGGTTCCCTGTCTTGCATCCTTCATCGGCTATGCTGCATTGCCATTAACTGCATTGCCATTAAAAGAGTTGTGGTGGACTAGTGGGGCAGAGGTGGTTGGCTTTTTGTTCTCTTCGGTATTCGAGCCTAGTTGGTTGTCTTGTTATTGACTTGTCAACCACCTTTTCCGCTCTCAAATTAGAAATGGTGGCCTCTGATCCTGAGTTTTGATTTTACTGTTCTCTCACTTTTTTGCAATTCAATTGAGAGGGGTAATGCAACCAAGGCAAAATTGAAATTGCCCCGTTTGTTGTTCCCTTCCTGCTGTGCTGTGCTGTTTACTTGTTGAATTCTTCAGATTTCAAGTAGCTAAAAGACCAGACGCATGGCTGAAGACGCAGAGGTGCGGCAGCACCTACATCAAGTTGTGATGCTCCGCCCTTTCCCTTTCTTCCCTTCTCACAAGGAAAGATTTTCTAAGCAGTTCCAACCTCTCAATGTATTCGAGTCTTCCGAGCCCGCTCGCCTCTTCTTGTCCACCCACGCTCAATCGGCTAGGGTCCTCCTCTGTGCAGGATTCACCCCCGTCACCTCCGATATGCTTCGCTGCCTTCCCTCTCTCCAGTGCATCATCACCACCAGTGCAGGCGTGGAGCACATCGACTTGGGGGAGTGCCGTCGAAGGGGTATAGCCGTCGCCAACGCCGGGAACGCCTTCTCGGTGGACGTCGCCGATTATGCTGTTGGGCTGTTGCTCGATGTCCTTAGAAGGATCTCGGCTGCCGATAGCTATGTCCGTCGGGGGCTTTGGCCTGTCCAGGGAGACTTTCCTCTCGGTCACAAGGTCGGTCCGTCTTCTCCTTCCTTCTCTTTTCTCGCTATCTTCTTGGTTTGATGTCTACCATTTCTATGCAATTTGGTGAAAATACATATTAATTCAATTTCCACTGGGGCTGACTTACCAGTTTTAGATCAGATGGGATCAACTCCCACTCCCGGATTGATTTTGCATTCTGCAGTCCCAATTGAAGTTCTAATCCTCTCCATTTCTACCGTAAGACTGGTATTAGGCTAATTAGCGTCTGGTCCCGCAGGCAATAAGGCACGTGATTCCAAGTTCCAACTATCTGATAATTGGTGGGTGGTGGCGGCTAAGACCGTCAGGTTTGGATGGATCATGAATTTAGGTTGTTTAGTATGGTGGGCAGGTGGAGACTGATCTGGTCCGTCCGAATTATCGTTTGTTAGATTGAACAATAAAAGAAAAGGATAAAAGGGGAGTTTTTTTCCTTGGTGACGTCCGTCTCAGTCGAACAGAGGATCAACAAATATAAAACGAAAGACGAGTTGGGAAATGGGAATCATGACCAATGGCTTCTTCAGCTGTTGAAAAAATGGGAACAGAGCAACAGAAGGAAGAAGAACGGCCAGTTGTTCTGCTTCTTCACCCACTATTATTTTTAACAATGGGTGAATTATTGAAGAAGTTTCGGTTTCTTATGCCATGGGAAGCCAAGTCTATGTCGACCCACGAATTCTTGACCACCCACGCTCAGTCCGTAAGGGCCTTGCTCTCTGTGGGCATCTTCCCTGTTGACTCTGAGACCATCCGGTCTCTCCCTTCTTTGCAGTGTATCGTTGGCACCAGCGCCGGCGTCGACCACATCGACCTGGCTGAATGCCGCCGGAGGGGAATTTCTGTCACTAATGCCGGCACCGCCTTCTCCGAGGACGCTGCCGATCTTGCCGTTGGTTTCTTTTTCGATTTATTAAGACGGGTCTCTTCTGCCGACCGTTACGTCCGACGAGGACTCTGGCCCCTCAACGGTGACTACCCTCTTGGTTTCAAGGTCGGATCCTTGACGACTCCTTTTCTTTTATCTTTCGAATAAGGATGTTTTTCTGTTTGTATTTTTTTTTCTATTTCTGTTGTCTTAAATTGTTTCCAATAGAATATACTCAGGAGACCAACAATAGTGGAGCCACAAAGTGGCAATAGTGCCTTGTTTTTTTTTTTTTTTTTTGCCAAAGGAAAACTCAGAAAGCTATCATTGATCAAGAAAAATCAGTACAAAAGGGTCTTGGGTTTCACGGGTTTTCTACTACCATACTATATTTACATGCATTGTAGGCCAGTTCATGTGCATCCCTATTCATATCTCTATTACATGGTTTACACATACTAGTAGCTGTAAAGCTTGCTGCTTCGTAGGCTGGATAAGGCAGACATCTTCATCATTCTTGTAGAAATTGTTGACTAAGCTTTCTGAGCCAGAAAATATAGAGAGACTTTAGTCTCAGTCGGTGAGCATATTGTATGCTGTGGAGGAGAGCTCACCATTCCGCTTGGAGGGGGTTTGTTGCTGCAACTCTGTTACTTCCTGTGAATATTGTACCATGATATCATCATTTGCTGAGAAGATTGCAGCTCCTGTTCCTGCTAATACAGATGTGGATATGAATGAACCATCAATGAGCAATTTATATTTTGTTGAAGCATTTATATGTGAGTGCATAAAGCTTGGGTGAGAGTCTTGAACAGTTATGTTCAAAGGTAAGAAGTGGTGCATAGCTTCTAGCAGCTGAAGTGGGTTCAGTACAGACTTGTTATGCAGAGCTGAATTCCTTATATCCCATATCAGTCTAAAAAGGATAAAAAACTTAGCCACAAAAAAGCTGCTTTTCATCCTTATTTAAAACGTTCAGCTTAGATTCAATCCACTCCAATATAAATTCATGAAGAGCTCTATTCTGAACTCTATCTGGATTTATGCCCAAAGAAGCTGAGATCCAAATAGCACGAGAATAAGCACATTCAAAGAAAACATGTTACCATGTCTCTATATTCATAAGACACAGAGAACATTTATTCTCTTCATCATTTAAGAAGTGTAGTCTGTCCTTAGTCTTAATGCCATTCCACCAAGTTTTCCACATAAAGATTTGAAATCTCATAGGGACTTTGCATTTTCATATGAGACTCCAAGTTCTTTGATGTCCAGAAGATGATGCTTGTGTACCCGTGAAGAATCTGTACCCTGACTTTACATCATACTCCCCAGATTTCTAAGATTTCCATAGGAGCTTGTCCGTTGAGAGATGATGCGAAATCAATGTTTGCAGAATGTACAGTCTGCAGTTTTCTGTAAATAAGGATTCAATTTTCTGTGCCTCCCATGTACCAAAATCAGAAATGAGGTCATTCACAGTCATGCTAATATTCTAGCTCTGAGCTTCCATTTGAACTTCAGGAGTTCCATTAGGGAGAGACGGAACCCATGGATCAGATATATATATTGAAGAGCCATCTTTTATTTGCCAAATGGTGTTTGCTTTTATTTTGTCCCACAAAGATAATAATTGTTTCCACCATTTAGAGTCTTCCTGCCTTTTTCTTTTTAAGGAGAACAGAGATTTCTTTTATTGCTTTCCTCCATAAGCCATGTTCTCCAGTAAACAACCTCCAAGTTTGCTTGGAAAACAGAGCTTGGTTGAACTCTTTCATCCTTCTGAAACCTAGGCCACCCATACTTTTTGGTTTACACAGAAAATTCCATGCTATGGTATGAACATGATGTATGTAGGCATGGCTTGGAGTGTGGACTTTATCATGGTGGTCCTGCCCACCTGGGATAGCAATTTTGCTTTCCATAGACCTAGCCTTGTTGAAGACTCATGCTAGAAGATGTTCCAATGTTTGTCATTGCCTAAAATTTATTTATTGTTATGTTTTTACCATTATTTCATATTATTTGTTTTGTTCTTAATATACATATTTTCTTCTCTTAGGTCTATATACTTTTACATCACTCTCCTGGTTTATCTTTCTTTTTGTTTGTCTTCCTTTAGTAAACAGTCTGTAATGATAAATACTAGCCATCATTGTATAGTCCCATTTTCCTAGAAAAAAGTTCTTATTTTTGTCCAAGCCTTAATCTACAGGTGCAACAAGGTTTTACTGTAGCCTCATGTAGTTCACCTACTGGTACAATTCTAATTGTTGGAGTTACCAGAAACTTAGTGGGGATTCAAAGTCTGCACATGGAGAAGTCATCCAATTTGAGAAACAAAACAATGACCATTTACACCATGTAAAAGAGTTAAGGATTCCATGGATAGTCTCATTTGCAAATTCCTAGTGAGATAAAACCATTGGCTGCATGGCGGACCACAAGCTAGAAGTTTGTATATTCTTTTATCATTTTAAGTTTTTGGGAGCTAGAGGTATTTTAGTTACTTTTACAAGTCTATTTGGTCATGCCATGAGTATTGTCACTACTTTAGATTTTATTTTGTATTTTAAGTTGGTTCTGGTGTTGAGCCAATTCATTGTGTTTTTCTTCAATCTTCTTAGGTGCAGGGGTAAATTCAAAATGATAGTGACAGTATTACTGACCTCTATCATCTCATACTATAGCTGTTATGTTGTTCTTTGAGTTAGTGAAGAAATAGATTGAATAGATTTGTGTTTCTGAAAGATTGGTTCATTGCCCTCCCGATCTTTCTCTCTCTTAAACCTTAATTCTTGTGTTATCTCTATTCTTTTTCTAATCTTCTTTCTCATTGACCCTACTTATGTTTTCTACTCTTGGAATATGAAATTGAATCCTAGCTTAAAGTGTCTGAATTATACAGTTTATGCTCAAGATTTTCTTATTATATGCGACAGTCAAGCTTATATAGGCCTGCCTATCAGCTGCACATAGAAAGGAGAATTATTCCCTATCCTGCATCTCAGCTTGCTGACTACTCCAAACCCAAGTTCTTTATTTATAAACGAAGTACTGTTTTAAACACAAAATAAATCCATTTCTATAAATACATAATCCTGCTATCAGTTACATCTGATATGCTCAGGTTTTACTTGGGTGAACATTGGGAGCGTAGGGATTCTCAGGTTGTCAATGGGTGGATGAAACTTGAAAGATGGAGGCAAGGGCCCTTTTGTTGTTCTCCTGGATCTAAAGGTTGATCAATAAGCTTGCTGACAGCTTGGCTAGGGGAGGGGAAAAGAAAGTGGCTTAGTATGAGGTTCAGCCTTTCCCAGGTTAGTTGTTTTGGGTGCATTGGCTATTTGGTTGGGGGAGGGGTGGCCTGTCATCTAGCTAGGTAGCACATGATCTTTCCATGTATATTTTTCTTGATATTAGAATTGTTTATGCATCTTTGATCTTGTTACTGATCAAAATATTAGAGAAAAAACTGCCATGAATTTCTATTGTTTGCTTAGTTTTTTTTTTTTTTTCTTTTTTCAAAACCTTCTTAAATCATGTATAAATGGTCTGCTTTTTCCCAGTTGGTATCAATGGGCTTCCTACCAATACTTTAGCATTTGGGTACTTGTGGATGCAAGCAGAAAATTGATGCAGGAAGAAAATGTGGCTACTATAGTACTTGTTTTTCGGAACTTACAAGTTGTCTTTTAGAAGAACTTTAGGTGTTTAGGAATGAATAGGGAGTTCCATTTTTACCCCTTTTAGTTTATTAGTTCTATAAGTTGTCAAGTGTGTGTTGATTTGTTGCTATTTTTCTACTTTAGCTAAATACCTTAGGCATATTATGAATTATTTTAACATTTTTGCAGTCAGTTGATCCTGTATAGTTATTTGTTCTGTTTTAAAGTTTAGCTGTAATTAGTAAGGGTGCAACTCAGGCCAGGCATAGTTGTCAAGGCGACAAGGTGCCCTTGGAGGTTCGCCTTGCCTAATTGCCAAGCAGTTTTCTACAGCGTGTTATAAAAAACTTTTATATTCTTAATTTTTTGAGGTTATAATTATAAAATAGACATTTTTAAACTAAAACATTCATTTTGTGTGTTTATATCCTAATTTCATTTTATTATTTTCTTATTTGTTAGGGTTTAATCAACACAAACATTGCTAAATGCTGTATTGAACCCTCAAAGACTTCAAAATCTGAACCAATAAGTAAGGAAGAATAAAAAATGTTGTCCAAGCAACACATTTTCTTCCTTTTCTTTATTAATTTTGTGTGTTTATATACTAATTTTTTCTTCTTCTTCTTCCACCCCTTTTCTTTTCTTCTTTTCCTAATTCCTATAACAGAAATAGGGGTTCAGCCCCTATATTTTTTGAATTTTCTTTTCTTTCTTCTTTTTCTTTTCACGAATATGTTGAAATATGTTGATTTCCTATACTTAAACATGAAGTTTATACTTTTCTTATGAAAATTATGAATATTTATTAAGGAAGTATGATTATGGAACCTAGGGAACTACCCTAGAATGCATGTTTTTACTTAAAAAAATCCATCACCTAGGTGACTAGGCGACAAGGCACCCCCCTGTCGCCTAGCCTTGCCTTGGCGCCTTGAAAACTATGAGGCTAGGTTAGGTTAGGTTGAGGTCAACAACCCTAATCTTAACCGTAAACCAACCTGATGATGTTGGGTTGGCCAATTTCTTCACTTTCTGGTTTTTAGAAAAATAAATAAATAAATAAAACTGTTCTTACTTTTAGACTTTAGTACTAGTCAGTTATGGTTAACTAGCATTAGCAATAATATATGTACCGGGACAAACTTATGGTGCTTTATTAGTATACTTACGTCACAGTAATAAATCTTTGCCTCAAGATTACTGATACATACATATGAAGGCATGTAGAATTGAGTTTCCCAAGGCCTCAACCCTAGTCCAACCGACAAAGTTAAGTTGGGTTCATATTTTTCAACCCTAACCCAACCTTCAACCCAACCCAAGTTGCGCTCCTAGTAATTAGATGTCAAAAGGAGAGTGAAACTTGCTTTACAAGCTTGACTTGGACTGGAATTACTGTTAAGTCTTCTTTTAGTTTTAACCCACGAACTATTTTTACTGTTCATATAAACTGATTTCATGTTTTCTTTGATTCAACATTGAAGTATGATGGTTCTTACTACTAGGCTGCATTAATATGGCCCCTATAGAAAAGGTATCGTTGTTACCTCACTCAATAGTTCTTTCAACCTTATGTTTCTTAGCTTTTAAATTTGTGGCTTATATGCATTCTCACATGTTCTTCCTAACCTTGCGGTACTGCCTATTTCAGACAACCTCTTAAACAGTGTTTGGAAACCTGATCCAGTGGTTGAGTTGTTTCCCTTGTGGGTCAGTGGTTCAGCCACCCAGGTCAACAGATCAACCCATGATTAGACCTGTTCATGGGCTAGGCTCGGGTCCAGGTTTTGCCAATATTTGAATGGACCCGAACCCAAAGTAGTGTGCCAAGCCCGGTGGGCTGTAGGACTACCCATGATGTCATCAATACTAAAAAAAATTCAAAAAAAAACTAATTGTTGCCTGGTCATCACAGCTTATTCTTTGCAACACCTTTTGTGAGAACATCCGCGAGCTGTAGATCAGAAGCAATGTATGGAAGACAAACTTCTCCAGAAGTTACTCTTTCTATGGTAAAATGTCTATCCACTTCAATGTGCTTAGTTTGGTCATGTTGGACTGGGTTATGGGCAATGTTAATTGCTGCCTAGTTATCACAGTATAACATCATAGGTTCTTCTATCTGTACGCCAATTTCTTCTAATAGGGAATGGATCTAGAGAAGTTCTGAAACTCCATGTGCCATGGCCCTATATTCAACTTCAACACTTGATTTTGCCACCACTGTTTGTTTCTTACTCTTCCACGAGACAAGGTTATCCCCGACAAGGGTGCATACTCCTAAAGTTGATTTTCTGTCATCAAGGCATCTTGCCCAATCTGCATCTGTATAAGCCTCTAGTTTCAACTGTTCATGATCAATAAACAATATGCCTCTGCCCGGGTGTCCCTTCAGATAAGCAAGAATCCTGTCAATTGCCTCCCAGTGCTGGACTCGTGGAGCATGAATGTATTGACTTACCACACTTACTGTATAGGAAATGTTTGGTCTTGTCATACACAAGTATAGTAGCCGACCCACAAGTCTCTGATATCTCCCAATGTCCTTTACTGGTTCACCTTCTGATGCATTGATTCTATGGTTCTGATCAATAGGGGTACTGATTGCCTTCATTCCAAGCTTCCCTGTCTCTCGAAGAAGATCCAAGACATACTTCCTTTGAGAGATAAAAATTCCATGTTTTGATCTTGCAACTTCAATGCCTAGGAAGTATCTCAGTTCTCCAAGATCCTTAATTTCAAATTATTTATGTAGATTCATTTTCAGACAATCAATCTCACTTAGGTCATTCCCCGTGACAACAATATCATCCACATAAACAATTAGGACTGACACCAAAGATCCCATTTTCTTCACAAACAAGGTATGATCGGATTGAGTCTGAGTGTATCCAAAAGCAATCAAGGCCTTTCTGAGTCTGTCAAACCATGCTTTGGGAGATTGTTTCAACCCATAAAGTGACTTCTTAAGCCTGCATACCTTTCCCTTTTCAGTATCACTGTAAAAACCAACAGGAAGATTCATATATACTTCCTCTTGCAGATCCCCATTTAGGAAAGCATTCTTCACATCAAGTTGAAACAAGGGCCAAGAGTATGAAGTAGCAAGAGAAAGAAGTATCCGAACAGAGGTCATCTTTGCAACCGGTGCAAAGGTCTCTAAGTAATCAACACCATAGGTCTGTGTGTACCCTTTTGCAACAAGTCTTGCCTTGTACCTTTCTATACTTCCATCTGCCTTATATTTTACCATGTAAACCCATCTACATCCAACTATCACCTTGCCTTCTGGTAGATCCACAATGTCCCATGTTTGATTCCTAATTAAAGCTGCCATCTCTTCCTGCATAACTGTCTTCCACTCAAGTTTGGAGAGAGCCTCACTAACACCCTTGGGTATAGACACTGAGTCAAGGGAGGAAAGAAAAACACGGTAGAAAGGAAAAAGTCCAGTGTAGGATAAGTACTGTGAAATACAATGAGTAATACACTTTCTATTCCCTTTTCTGAGAGCAATAGGAATATCAGGGTTATCTGTAACAGGGTTAGTAGAATAAATGAGAACTAAAACAGTAGTGGGACCAAGAGGAATACCTGAATCCATGTCAGCCGAATATGGAGTTTCCAAGGAATCGACAGGAAGTGATGTGAGTTCTACTGTAGTGGAATCAACCTCCTTGTGAAGTCTCTGTTGTAAGTAATGCTGAGAAGCAGGACGCAAAGGAGGTGATAAGGTAGGTGACACAGGATGGTCAAGCACAGGAGTAGACACAGGATGGTCAAGCATAGGAGTAGACATAGGGATTGGAACTAGGAGAGGAATATATTGCTGACTCACTTCTCTAAAGCACTCCCCCTGAGAAGGATTCTTTGAAAAGAAGTATGTGGATTCAAAAAAAGTGACATCCATGGTAACATATCGACTCCCAGAGACTAGATCATAATAGTAGTACTCTTTTTGATTTTCTGCATATCCAAGGAAGACACACTTCTTTGCCTTGGGATCAAGCTTTGAGCGCCGAGGACCAAGGACATGTGCAAAGTAGACACACCTAAACACCCTGAGAGGAATATGAAACATCTCCTCCTCAAGAAAAAGGAAACTGAATGGGGTGTTGAATCCAAATATACGAGAGGGCACCCTGTTAATCAGATATATTGTTGTGAGAACTGCATCACCCCAAAACCGAACTTGAACTATAGATGTGCTCATCATGCTTCTTGCAATCTCAACAATGTGTTTGTTCTTCCTTTCTGCAACACCATTCTGTTGTGGACTGTAGGGACAACTTCTCTGATGGACAACACCATATTCTAACAGATATGAAGCAAGGTGTTTTTCAAAATATTCCGTGGCATTGTCTGATCTGAACACCTTTATTCTTGTTCCAAACTGTGTTAACACCATCTGATGAAATTGCCTCACCAATGATGGTACTTCATCATAGGATCTCATCAGGTAAATCCAAGAGTATCGTGAGAAATCATCCACAAATAAGAGAAAATATCGATAGCCTCCCATAGAAGGAACATGGTAAGGTCCCCACACATCCGAATGAATAACATCAAAAGAAGAACACCTTTTATTACTAGGTTTAAATGAATGCCTACAATGCTTTCCAAGTTGACAACCTTCACACTCCAGACTCGACAAACTAACAGACTCAAAAAGTTTTGGAAACAAAAGGCTCAAAGAAGAAAAAGGTAAATGGACCAAACGATTATTCCAAAGCATAATTTGACCCACAGACCCTGACTCACTATCCCTGCTGACATGATGACTTTGATGAGGAGGAAGAACATCCAGGAGGTAGATCCCATTCACTTCATGACCACTCCCAATTGTCCTCTTTGAATCCAGATCCTGCAAAATACAATGACTAGGAGAAAAAATTACTGAGCAGTTTAGGTTCTTAATAAAACTACTAACAGATAACAAATTAGTGTTCAATCTAGGAACATGAAGGACTGAGGGTAGAGAAATAGAATCACTAATCTTGACAGATCCCTTCCCAGCAATAGGAACATGGGATCCATCAGCTGTGGAGACCCTATTTCTGCCAAAACAGAGCTGGTAAGAAGAAAAAATAGTAGAGCTATGGGTCATGCGCTCTGAGGCTCCAGAATCTATAATCCAAGGAGGTCCCTCCTTACCTGAAGTAGAAACATAATTTGCAGTGACGTGTGAACTACCTGTGTGAGCAAGGCAGTAGAGTGGACTCCACCAGTGCCACCTGTACCTTGTTGTCCGCTTGTTGCTGAACTGGAACTGACTGTGTCTCGTTGGTTCAAAAGTTGCCCATACCTCTCAAGTTTGACCCTTACTGCAACAGCTGCAACAGACTCCAAAGCAGCTGTAGTAGGAGGGGCCGGAATGTCACCAGTAATTGCCATGTGTGCATTTCCCTTCTTATTTTTCAGTCTAGTCGGCACAAGATGTTAGTGAAGCTTCCAACAAGCATCTCTTGTGTGTTTAGGCTTTTTACAGTAGTCACAGATCAAATCTCTTTTATCTTCCTTCTTGATTTCACTTCCACCCCGATCTCCACTTTGTTTAGGTTTCACAGTACTCACCCTGGCAGACTGATCAGAGACATGATTTTTCATCATTACATCTCTCCTGCTTTCCTCCCCTGACACAAAGGCATATGCCTGGGAGAGGGTAACACTGTCCCTGGAAAGAAGATGTTGTCTTGCAATATCATACTCAGGATTAAGGGCCAACAAGAAATTCAAACACCCTATACTTCTCTAGATGTTTCTGATAGGTAGTTGCATCCTTAGTGGTTTCCCAAGCAAATGTCTCTAAATGGTCAATCTCCTGCCACAAGGTTTTAAGAGCTGAAAAATAGGCTACAACAGGTCTATCTCCCTGCCTTGTAGAAATAATCTGATTTCTCAACTGATAAGCCCTAGCAACATTCTCCCTCTGTGAATAGGTTTCTGCAACCCCATCCCATATTTCCTTAGTCGTATTTACCCATCAAAATTTTTACCTATATGGAGCAACATGGAATTACACAACCAAGTCATCACCATATAATTCTCTTGTACCCACCAGAAGTTGCTAGTTTCGGGTTTCACTTCCTCACCAGTGATATACCCTAATTTCCCACGAGCACCAATGGCCATCTTTGCAGATTGTGACCATTCTAAGTAATTTGCACCATCCAATCTAACTGTAGTAATGGTCTTAGTCCCGAAAAGGTCTCTAGCACCTCCTCCTACTGGTCCCATTTCACTCCTGGGCTTATTTTCAACTCTGTGACCCTCCATGCTTCGAAAAAAATGTAAAGAAAATAACTGAAATTTGTAACAAGATCAAACGAAACACTTCTGGAACCAACAACACCTTTCTGGTGTCCTAGACTGTCTTTCCACAAAAGATTCCTTTTCTGTGGGATGAGAGGAGAGAGAAGAGGCAGCCGCTCTCTCTAGAAGCCTCCAAATCAAGCAGGACTTGAACCGCCCCTTACAGAAAACTCCAAGGAACCCTAAAAAATTAGGGCACCACTTCCTAGGTCAAAATTGAAGAGTCCAATAGAAACAAGACTCTTCCCCTTTCTTCAGTTTTTCCTGATTTTGATGAGAAACCCTAGACCAGCTACAGGCCACACAGGTCCACCAAAAAATCCAGAACTGGGCTTACCTGAGAGCTTCGATCCGCCTCTTAAATCATCATGCAGTCGACCGATCTAGGGCTACATGAGGAAACAACTCAAGGAACCTTTGGCAATCACTGATTGTAGATTTAGTTGAATTTCTTGTGATAGAAAAAGGGGAGGAAGATAAAGACTTCAGTAGTAGAGAAGAAAAGAAAGGGAGAAAAGAATGGGAAGTCAACCAGGATTCCTGAATTAACCCTAGCTGCCAAACCCTCATTATATTTGTACTTAACTTAAAGGGTGAGATATTACAAGGTTGCCCTTAGTAGGGCGGCTACTAATGTAGCTGAACAACCACAACTTAAAAACATAAACTAATGGGCCTAAAGCCCAACAACTTCCTAACTAAATAGCTTAAAATAAGAATAAAAAACAACTAGGCCCAACTCAACAACTGTTAAGTCGGATGACGGAATGCATTAAATTACCAAAATACCCCACTAAACTTTTTCTATTTTCTTTTTTTGCCCTTTTTCTCTTAAAACCTATTTAACCTATTGTTTTCACTTTCTTGTCTTCCTTTCCCCTCCCTCACCGTCCCCTCTCATTCTTTCTCTTTCCCAACTCTTTGAAATGAAAGGATGGAGGAAGCCCATTTCTCATCTTCCCTTTCTTCTCTTCTCCGTCTTCAATCTCGCCTCTATAGCTGTCGCCGACGATGCTGCTATCATGGGAAACATACTCGGACTGAGTGGGCTTCCCAGAGGAGACTTATAGTTTACCGAGTAATGACCAATGCTTTTGCCATTAACCCAGACCATTCCCTTGCCCATACTTGTTACTTGTTAGATTGAGAGCGACTGGGTTGTTTCCTTCGGGAGCATCGAAGTAAGTCTGCAATGAGAAATTTTCATCTTATCTATTACCATTCGTAGCTAGATATAAGTTGTAATAAAAGAAAAAGCAAAAACACCACACCAAATTCGGTCTGATCACTGATCAGATTCCAGTAGTAGTGGTTTCCCACAATGATACCTTGTACCATGTAAGAGCATGTCCACCCCGCTTAGCCTCTTTCCACGATACCTTCTCTGTTCCCTCCGAAGCAAAGATTTGGTTTTTTTCTCCATCCACTCCAACATGTGGCATGCGCCAAGCTTAATCCATTGGGTAGCTGCTGCTCATGGACTGAGATATACGGTGCAGTTTAAGCTTAGAAAGTTGATGCATGATTACCTGATGTCCCCATCCATTGGCCGATAGATAAGTGTTCCGGTGTTCAAACCTTGGGACAGCTACACGATGAACACAAGCAACCCTAATGTTCAAGTAGGCTCCACTATCCTTCAATCAGAGAGAGAGAGAGAGATCCTTACTTAAGTTCCTTGTTTAAGATAAGAAAGAAAGGAAATTGAACATTGCAGAATATGTATATTACCGGGAATCCGACTGTCATTCCTAACAATTGTATGTGGTTGGTCCCAGGTTTCAGGGGTATTGGTTTCTGGAATGTGAAAGCCTTTTCAATATGGCTGCCATGTCCGGACCCTGAAATCCAAAACAAGGAAAAGCAAGCAGAATACATATATAGTAGGGTGGTCTAGGCAATTAGTCAATAATCAAATTGTAAGCTGTCTGTTCTTCATCTGCAAGGAACGGAAAACAGAGAAAATCGGAAAGAAGAAAGGGGAGGAGAGAAAGGGGAAGGGGAAGAAGAGAGATCGGGGGAGAGAGAAAGAGAGAGGGAGAGAGAGACTGGGAGGACTTCAACAGAAGTTCGTCACCGCTGCAACAGCTACCACCGCTGCTGTTCATGTATCCTAAGGTTAGGGAAGATGAACAGTGTTTTCTCCAATTTAATAGTTATTACAAGGGTAGTATGGGGATTAAAAAATACTTTAACAGTGGATTTCAACGGAAAGCTAACGGAAGGGGGTCTTTGTCTCACGGTCATAGTACAGGGAGGGTCTTTGTCGCAAAACAAAGTACAGGGGGGTCTTTGTCACAGACCCCATAGTACAGGGGGGGTCTTTGTAATTTACCCAAAAAAAAGAAAGAAAACTGGTAACCCACTGAATGAGTCGGGTGGTCAACAGTTGAACTATCCAGTCAATGGGTTTTTGTAACATAGCAAGTTAGAGGTTTACTCGACTGGGATTTTGACCAGGTCACAGGTCTGACCGGCTGGGTCAATGGTCAATTGAAAACACTACCTTGAGTAACATTTTTTTTACGAAGTCTTCCTTCAATAAATTATGTGGAGCTAAACCAAACAGATCATTACAGTGGGTAAGTTGTCACAAGAACAACCAAAATTTAGCTATGCTACTATCAAATACCTGTGCAATGCATGGGCTGGTACTAGAAATACCTCATATTTAGAAAGGGAGGGAAAAAATGAGCTAGAACATTTTATCATTCCAATTTGTAATCTATGGTGAAGATCTGAATGACATGGGCTGTTTAAATCTCTGTGCTGGCTTGCAAGAACTACATGAAAGCATTTATCTATTACAACAAAAGAGAAGGATAAAAAAAAATTAGAGACAGATATCACAGAAGGGAAAAGAATAATGCAAATGGGAGTAAAATTTGGGAAAGCATTTGTGAATGACTTAGAAGGATTCAATTGGATGCTTCAATTTCCATTTGGAAAGGATATGGAGAGACATGGGGCTGGGTCTTTACCTAATTGATAACTGATAGCTTAAGAGAAGGGAAGTGAGAAGTTTTTCTCCTAATTTGTAGGAGAGATACTTGGAAGGGATTTAGATTTAGGCTATGTTTGGTTTGACAGAAAATAAGAAGGGAAAGGGAGAGTTCCTGGCCTCGGATATTTTAAGAGTGAGAGTGTACGTAAACGAAGGAAAAGTTGTAAGTTGATATTTCATCCAGTGTGGTTAAAGCAAAAGAATGGCCAAGGCAATAGGGCTTCTTGCTGCATGCAAAGCGAGGTGCAGACTTAGCTCAGGCAAGACATTATTTAAACAAAATGATAAAAAAGAAATAAGAGATGCATGGATGGAAAATTTAGAAAGAATAGAACTAAGCATTACAACTTTCATGGGAAAAAACTTGGAAGATGCATTGAAAAAACTAAAATTTTTGAGTCTTCCAGCCATTCAGCAGATGAGGTGATTAGATGGGTGAATGGGGCTAGTTCGTGGTTAAAGTGTATCAGATTTGTTGTGTAGTATTCCCCATCAAAACTATTTTGACTTTTTGCTTCTCAGTGCAGGTTGGATATGACCTGCTTATACTTTTTTGTATAGTGATTCACTGTACATGCATATAGATGTTTGTAAAGAATTGCAGTAAATAAATGTGACCAATACCTTACCTTTTCTCTCTCAAAAAAATAAATGAATAAAATAAAATGAACAATAACAAAACATAGAAAATCTAATCAAGTTAATTGGTTTGACCGCTATGCTAACAATAAGAAGATCATAAATCTAGTATTGGATGGGCCGTTTTACTTGTCTAGTTATTTACTTGTAAAATGAAATGTGTACAATCATGTATGATCTATCATATTCAAATTTCGATTTTTAAGTATAAATATAACAGACTTCAGGAAACAATCTTAACCACAAATTTTCTTGGTATTCTAGCATGCTTCCAGCTTATCTGTACGCTGGTAGAGCTTTAGCAGGTATTGTGGACCCTTGTAGGTAGCTGTAAATGAAATTCATATTATTACTCGAACCAGGCATAACTTTTTGTTTTTTTTTACTTGTAAAGAGATTGGGCCGAATGGGTCCTAGTATCTTTTCTTGTAATATTATTTTTATTTTCTTGTTAGCTAATGGGCTTGTTATTTCTTTTTGTTTGATCTCTTTATGCTACTGCCTAGCTGGCCGCCCACTTAAGGGCATACTTATAATTATTTTAACATTAATTTTTAGTAAAAAGGATTAGAGAAGGGAGGGAAGGATTATTTGAACATTTTTCTTCTTCTTACTCCTCTTTTCTCCATCTTCTTCTCTTGTAGCTCTTACTTTTCTTCCTCCTTTTTCTCTCTAATTTTTAAGTTTACATCTATCTTGATGACTGGTTTACATCTTGGTATCAGAGCAGGTTTCTTCCTTCCTTCTTTTCTTCTTCCTCTTTTCCCATACACCATTCGATTAAGAGAGTGTATGGAGAGATAGGTTCTCTATAGCTCAGAGGACCTCTGGCCTAGTTGGTAGAGGGTTTGGAGAGTTTAGATCTGGCTGGATATTGCCAAGTGGTGTTGTTCTGTTGCTGCCCAAAACCCTAGCCGACTAGATATTTTCGAAAGTATAGGTAAAAGTGAAGCTTTGGGTGTGATGCTCTGTGCTCGGGAGGTGTCTTTTGACTCCTAAAAGAGGGCAGTTCAGGTTTGGAAGAGATTGGGAAGCTGGGAGCGGTTGCATCTTCTCTCTTCCCCCCCTAATAGTTGGACGGAGTAAAACCCTAGTTTTCAAGCATCTGGGTTCTGGTTTGACTTCAAGTAAGTTTATATAGACCAAATTTCTGGTTTTTTATTTTCATTTGATTAATGGAGCCATACGAAAGTGAGTTCAAGCAAGTCTCGGTTTTCGGCCTCGGCTCAGTAGATTCAGTTTTGACTGGTGTGACCACAATCAAGCCAAATGGGACAAATTATCTTGCTTGGGCACAGTCCATAAGAGCTTATGTCTATAGTAGAGGAAAACTCGGGTATCTCACAGGTAGTAAAGTAAAACCCGAAGAGACAGACCTTGAATTTGAGAATGGATGCAAGAGAACTATACAGTCATTGTATGGTTGGTCAACTCTATGCAACCTCATATAAGTCAGCATTATCTCTGGATGTCTTCGGCCAAGGAGATATGGGACAGTGTTACTGAGACATATTCACAGAAGTTGAATATAGCCAGAGTCTACAAGTTGAAAAGTGACGTGAAAAACCTAAGATAGGGGGAGAAGAGTGTAGCAATCTACTATTCTATATTGAAATCCCTATGGCAAGAAATTGATGTTATGGAGACAGTTGTATGGGAGAGTAAGAATGATGCTGAAATGCATAGGAAGTTGGTGGAGAGAAATAGGGTGTTTGAATTTCTTATTGGACTCAACCCTGAGTTTGACATCATTAGGCAAAATATCCTGGCCAAAGATGAGGTTACTCTTTCCAAAGCATATGCTATGATAAGCAGTGAGGAGAGTATGTGGCGGATTTAGTTATAGAGTCCACCTATAGAACACTATGCACATGTTGGAATAAAGCCAAAGGGTCCTACTGAGAAAAAGGATCAGATATGTGAATATTGCAAGAAACCGAGGCATACAAAGGATACTTGCTAGAAACTTCATCCTGAGCTTCTTCCTGACATGTTTAAGTATAACAACAGTTCTAAGAAGGGCAGTCAGGCAAGAAAACTTAAGACAACTAATGTTGCTACAGTACCTGAAGGAGGAAATAAGGAGAGTGAAGAAAAATCAACCATTGAGCAGTTGGCAGTAATGAAGGCAGATTTTGAAAACAATGGGAGGCTGCTAAATCACTTGGAAGCTACTGTTTCTTCATCTCACTCTTCCAGCAACACATCATCATCATCATCGGCTTTTTTTCACTAAGGTATTTATGCTTCTGCAAACCATGCTTCAGATTCAAGTAATCATAAAATCCCTTGGATTATTGATTCCGGTGCATCAGACCATATGACCAGCCTGCCTAATCTCTTATGCTCATACCACATTCTCTCTGGTAAAGAGAAAATATCCCTTACTGATGGGTCTCTTGCTCTCATTTCTGGTAAAGGGGATATAAAGACCTCTAACACCCTTTATTTATCCCCTGTCCTTCATGTCCCTAAACTTAATACAAACCTTTTATCTGTTAGCAGCTTAACTAAATCCATGAATTGTAGCATAACCTTTTTTTCCACTCATTGTGTTTTTCAGGACCTACAATCTCAGATGATGATTAGGAGTGGCCATGAGGCGAACTGAATATACTTGCTGGATACACTGGATAGAGCTTTTGGATCACCTCATGAAGTTGCCTTAGAGTCAGTCTTGTTAGAGTCCATTGACAAAGTCTTGTTATATCACTTTCAGTTTGGTCATTTGTCTTTTTCTGCTTTGAGTCATTTGTTTCCAGATATGTTTAAGGGAGTGTTTTTATCGAGTCTTCATTGTGAGTCGTGTGAACTGGCAAAGCATTATAGACATTCTTATTCAGTAAGCACTAAAAGATCTCTTTCTCCTTTTCATATTGTTCGCTCTAATGTGTGGGGGCCATATCATTTGCCAACTATGGGGGGTTACAGGTACTTTATCCTTTTTATTGATGACTACTCTCGTTACACTTGAATTTATCTCATGAAATCCAGGGATGAAATACCAGCTATTGTGCAAGAATTTCATGAATTCATCATCACCTAGTTTAATACTCGGATCAAAATATTCCATTCTGATATTGCTAAGGAGTATTTTGAGAAAACCCTCTCCGCTTATCTTGAAACTTTTGGGGTTATTCATCAAAGTTCTTGTTCCTACACTCCACAACAGAACGGAGTGGCGGAAAGGAAGAATCGACATGTGGTTGAAGTTGCCAGATCCCTCCTGTTTGCATCCCATGTTCCTATAAAATTTTGGGGAGATATTGTTCTTAGTGCTACCTTTTTGATCAACCGTATGCCCTCCCGGGTTCTTAACTTCAAAACCCCCTTTAGCCTTCTCTTCCCGGATGAGGATCTGTTTTCTCTTCCTCTCTGTGTTTTTGGGTGCACTTGCTATGTGCATGTTCACAGCCATCAAAGGCACAAATTTGAACCTAAGGCTCGCAAATGTGTTTTTCTAGGATATGCCTTCACACAGAAGGGATATTGCTGTTTTGATCCAGTTAGTGGCACCCACTTTGTATCTCGGGATGTCACATTTGCTGAGTTAACTCATTTCTTTAGTATTTCTCCTGAGGGGGAGAAATCTGAAGAACCCTTTGCTATGTGTTGTTCCTCTTCCCATTCTTCTTAAGTCCTCTCATTAGGTCTCCACTTCTCCCACTTGACCTACCTCTAATATTCCTGTTCCTCCTCCTCCACCTCATTGTCCTGTAATTCCTCCTCATCCTATTCTCCAAAGGTGGTACCAAAGGCACAGATTCAGGCATGGGCAAGTTGTTTCCACTCCTACAGAAGAGCCTCTTGCTCCTTCCATCATTACTGAGGTAACAGGTCAGCCTTCTTCTGACCCATCTACATCTTTCCTAGACCTTGACCTTCCTATTGCTCTCCGCAAGGGCAAGCGGAAGTGTACAACCCATTGTATCTCCAAACACCTGTCTTACAGCCTTCTATTTCATTCCTACTACTCTTTTCTTGCTTCTGTTTCTTCCCATGTGATACCTAAGTCTATACCGGAAGCTTTATCTAAACCTGAATGGAGGGATGCTATGATGGCTGAACTGGATGCTTTGCATAAGAAACATACCTGGGATATTGTTGACTTACCTGAAGGGAAGGAACCGGTGGATTGTCAATGGGTGTTTACCATTAAATATCACTCTGATGGATCTATTGAGAGGTTTAAGACTAGGCTAGTTGCTGAAGGCTACACTCAAATGTAGGGTATTGACTATTTTGAGACATTTGCTCCTGTAGCTAAGATGACCTTAGCCCGGGTTTTGTTATCTCTAGCTGCTACTTTTGATTTGCTCCTGTAGCAAGGGTTTTGAGTTACTTGAAAGGTGCTCTAGGGAAATGTATTCTATTTGCCAAACATGGATATATGAAGAAGTTGAAAACTTTCACTGATGCTGATTGGGCATGATGTATTGATAATAGGAGATCCACCTCAGGTTATTGTGCTCTGGTCGTTGGGAACATTGTGTCATGGAGGAGTAAGAAACAATCTGTAGTTGCTAGATTCTCAACTGAAGCAAAATACAAGGCAATGGCACATGGTGTGTCAGAATTATTGTGGCTACGATCCCTTTTAGAAGAATTGGGGGTTCACTATGAGAAGCCAATGCTGCTCTACTGTGACAACCAAGCAACTATCAATATTGCACATAATCTTGTTCAACATGACAGAACTAAGCACATTGAGGTTGATAGACATTTTATAAGGGAAAGAATTTCCTTAGGAGAAGCTTATTTGCCATTCATCACATTAGAATAACAATTGGTTGATATCTTGACCAAGGGAGTTCCGAGAGGGAAAATGAAACTATATATAAGCAAGTTTGGCATGATTGACATCTATGCTCAGCTTGAGGGGGAGTGTAAAGAGATTAGGCTGAATGGGTCCTAGTATCTTCTCTTGTAATATTTTTTCTATTTTCCTATTAGGTAATAGGCCTGTTATTTCTTTTTGTTTGATTTCTTTATGTTGCCTAGCTGGCCGTCCAAGGGCATACTTGTAATTATTTTAACATTAATTTTTAGTAAAAAGGATTAGATAAGGGAGGGAAGGATTATTCGAACATTTTCTTCTTCTTCCTCCTCTTTTCTCCATCTTCCTCTCGTACTGTTGCTCTTACTTTTCTTCCTCCTTTTTCTCTCTAATTTTTAAGTCTACACCTATTTTGAGGACTGGTTTACATCTTTTTGAAAATGGTAACTTGTATTCAGAAAAAAGGGGGAGGAATATACGAGAGGCCACAAATGCAAAAAAGGCCTGGAACTGTTAACAAGGCAATGGGGCAACACTATACAAAAAGTCCCTTCCCAAGCCGTACTTTGCTAAAACATCAGCTGTTTGACTAAATTCTCGGGGGTATCCATCTAAAAGAGCAGTTCAGCAATGATGACAGCTCATGAATTTCTGACAGGCGGTGAGCTGTCGTCCACGGCCCCTCATCCAAGTCTTTAGCCCACTTGATGGTGATCCTTGAGTCCCCTTCAACAGCTAAAGGGCTGAAGTTGAGCCTTTTAGCTGTCCTTAAGCCTTCAAGGAAGGAGCAGGTCTCTGCTTCTGAACCATCTGCAGCTGGAACCGTGCCACTAAATACCCACAATATGTACCCGTTTGAATTCCTAAAAATGTCCCCTATTCCAGATGCTGAGGGAGGAACAAGCGACCTTCATAAGCTGCCATCAAACTGCAACAAGTACTCACACTCCCTCCTGGGGGGAAGTAGAGCTGCTGCGTTAGGAGTAGGAGAAGTAAGCAGGATCTGCTGCTAACTTCTTTGTAACTCCCCTCTGTTCAAGCCTGTATACTGTTGATGAACCGGCATCCATGAAAAAATGTAATCAGGCATAAATGTAGGGGTGGATTCGAGCTGAGCCGAGCCGAATACCTGGCTATTTGAGTTCGGCTCACTGAAACCGTATTAGGCTCGAGCTCGAGATCAATTCGAGCTAGAAATTTGAGTTTGAGCTCGACTCGGTTCAAAGCTCGCAAGTTTGAGCTTGGCTCGGCTTGAGCTCAATTGCAAGCCAATTTAAAAAATAAAAATAAAAAACATACATATAAAAATATTTTTTATTTTACATACAAAAAATTAAGAATTATAAAAATTATTTATTATTATACATATAAAAAATAAAAAATATACATATAAAAATTGTTTTTATTTTACATACAAAAAAATAAGAATTATAAAATTTATTTACTATTATACATAAAAACAAAAATATTATTATATAAAATAAAAGTTATTTATTATATATATTTATATAATAAATATATGTATGTAATAAAAAAAATATTTATTTATTATACTAGGCTCGCGAGCCTCACAAGCCGAGCTTCATTAGGCTCGAGCTCGGCTTGATTAACAAATGAGCCTATATATCAGGTTCGAGCTCGTCTCAAAGCTCGGTTTAAACCGAGCCGAGCTGAGCTCAAATAGCTTGTGAGAAGCTCGACTCGTGGCAACCCCTACATTAATGTATTCTGTACAATATCTTTGTTGTTCATGTTGATATTTGACAATTGCATTGGGACACTGGCAGGTAGATCTGAAGATTCTGAGGAAATTCAAATTTTGGTGAACTAGATGTAAAGTCGATTGAGTATTATCAATCTTAGGTTCCATTTCCTACTATATTACCATCCATGCATGCTTCTAAACCACATGTCAAAGCATAGATTCATTTACTGGTTCTCCAACTGATCTTCCTTTATTAACGATGTGGTTATTGTTGCAGTTAGGAGGCAAGCGAGTGGGGATTGTTGGGCTGGGAAGTATTGGTTCTGAAATTGCAAAAAGACTAGAGGCTTTTGGCTGCAGTATCTCTTACAACTCAAGGAGGAAGAAGCCATCAGTTTCATTTCCTTATTATTCAAATGTCTATGATCTAGCAGCTGACAGTGATGTGCTTATCCTTTCTTGCGCATTGACTGAGGAAACGTATCACATGGTTAACAAGGATGTTCTTTCTGCACTGGGAAAGGAAGGAATTATCATTAACGTCGGGCGTGGGGCTCTTATTGATGAGAAGGAACTGGTTCGATGTTTGGTGCAAGGAGAGATAGGAGGTGCTGGTTTGGATGTCTTTGAGAAGGAGCCCGATGTGCCAAAGGAGCTTTTTACATTGGATAATGTTGTTTTATCTCCTCATAGAGCTGTGCTGACACCACAGTCCTTCGATGCCCTGCAAGAACTGGTTATAGGCAACTTGGAGGCTTTTTTCTCTAATAAACCCTTGCTCTCCCCAGTCAAGGATGAATGACGTGTTCATCTTTTCTTTCCAATAAAAGTTTCTAAGGTTGGCATCAATATCATGCCTAAGTCATCCAAAAACACAAAAACTGGCTAGCATTCTTAGTTTGGTCTTTGTTAGGTGGAACTGGGAGCATTTTAAACTAGTTAGGCAGAGCCAGACACATTTTAATGGTGTGTTCACCTTTTCTTTCCAGTAAATTTTTCAATATCATGCCCAAGTCATCCGAAAAACAGAAACTCGCTACTGTTCTTGGTTGGTTCTTCGTTCTTGTTAGGTTGAAGGATTTTTTTTTTTTTAAACTAATTTGGTGGAAGAACATTTATGCAGGCCATAATTATATTACTACGGGACATGTTTACAGTTTAGCGACAGCATACCTAAATTTTCAGGTGGCACGGCTTTAATATACAACCTTCAGTGATTGCTTGTGACTGCTTGCTCCTTTCTTGCCAGGTGGCATCTCTTCCATACATTCAACTTGTTAAATTCACAAGGATTGGTATTCCATTGGATGGTCGGTTGGTCTCTAGTGACTTCCTCCCCACTTTGGCCTTCCTGTTCAGCTCTTTCCTGGTGGTCTTCAGTGGGGATAGGGCCGCAAATGGTACCCACTTGTCGAAAATCGAATCCAATCCGGTTAAGAGATCTAAATTTGATCTGTTTATATTTGGATCAAATGTGGACCCACCTCTATCTGAATAGATTTAAATGTATATGCCTATATAATGTATATGTTTTTATATAATTAAAATTTGTATTCTATCTATATAAGTAGGTTTGAATTGGTTCAAGCCAGTCAACTGGTTGGTAAGGTCTCCTGTTAGTCGTAACGGAGACTTGAAATCAAATCCTGCTTGCACCTGAATTGGGGGGTTATGGATTGGAGGATGAACTATCTCCATATTGTGTAATTCTTTCAACCCAAGTTTTATAAAATTTGTTTTCAATATATTTTGTTCAATGTTAGAATCATTTTTAGTTCATTTTATTAATATTGTATAATATTTTGAACAATTTTTTAGTTTACTTTATCAGTGCTATTCGATATCCGATTGCAATTTGAATTTGATTCAAATCTGATGTAAATTCAATAGATAAAATTTGATTCAAAATAAAAATAAACAAATCAAATTTAGATCTACCTTATATCTTGTCAACATGAATAAACAAAAATAAGTGAAGCTTGTGAACATGGACCCTTTTACAAGATCTACCTTGGGTGGAACCAACCCCCTATGTACAAGTCTGAGTAATTCATCTCTGTAGTCTGGGCTTTCAGGTAGGCTGCGCGCTGAACCAACCCCCAAAGTGCCAGATGTCCCAATTTTGGTAGTTGTTTGTGTCCTGGGGAATGGGCATTGGGCAATAGGATGGATGTATTGGACTTGGAATTGGGGTTAGGGTGCAGAATTTTTTTTAGGGTTGCTAATGGATCGGATTCTATTTTGTTGGATTTTGATATCTTAATTTTGGATTTTTGGATCTGATCGGATAATCGGATTTTATTAAAAATTTGATCGAATTAGGATCACCCCTATATGATCTGAAAGGAAATATATTATTGTATTTTTGTAAATTTTTTATATTATTTAATTTTTTATAAGAAACATGTATATATATGGGGTTCCACTATGATATGGAAAAGATATAATATTTGAAAAACTTATGACTGGTTAACTGGGACTATAAATGTGGTAGCCAATCAGGTGTTATTTATCAAAATTCATGGGTGGGTTTTGATTGGTCAAAACTCTTCTCATATCATATCTTTTCCGCATCATAGATTTTCCCATATATATGATGAAATTAGTTGAAAAAATATTTGTATTTTTTGTTTTTCTTTATTTAAACTGTTATATTTTCTTTTCCTTTTAATAATTTATTAATTTTTAAAAATTAAAACAGATCGGATATTATTCAGACATCTAACATCCTGTTCGGATTCAAATTCAAATCAGTATTTATGAGATCTGATTGGATCTACAGTGTATCAAATCTGACTTGAATATACCCTGATTCAAATCCGATATGATCCATTTGCATCCCTATGCTGAAAGGCAATATTTGTGCTAAAAGCGTAAATGAGGTGGTTGAACCTAGAGAAGTGAGAAATTGGTCTTGAGGCATAAGTTTCAATATATAAAAATGATAAAAGACTTAAGCATACGTTGGGTTTTCATAAATAGACTTAAACATACCTTGAATTTTTAAATGAACTTGAACAGGAGAGCCAAATAGAAGACAAACTCATGTTTGCTGCCCTCCCTTCTTTATCAATTCCATGTTAACCTTGAGTGTAATCTTTCTAAACTTCTTCAATCTCTTCAAATTTAAATTCCTCCAATATGGCATTTATCCCATATTCTCTTCTCCAATTAAGCATTTCTTCCCACACTCATATTGTTTTGCCAATGTTGAAATCCCTTTCTCTCTCAACAATTTCAACAAAGTATGATAGCCATCATGCTTGGGTGGTAACAAAGTTCTTGGATAGGAGTTTTTGACACAATTCATGAACTACAGTCTATCTACTTTTTTGTATCCCGATATCCTCTTAATCAAATTTCATTTTTCCTCATTTTTTAAGAGAATGGGTGAACTTGCTTGAAGCATTTATGGTTTTCTCTTTTTTGATAGTTCAAAGGATAATATTAAACAGAATAGAACCATACAAGTACGTTCCAGCCAGCCAGTTACAGCCAAGAGGGGTTGGTGAGACCAGCAGACTTCTTGATCTACAGAAAACTTATCCTGTTGGGTAAACTTTGTGCTACAATATTAGTAGACCTAGGGATATAGTTAACAGTAGTAAAAGATTAAAAACAGTTTATACAATACATGACCTGGTCCAACACACCAAAAGTAGGGGTGTCAATCGACCGGTTTTGGATTGGATCCAATCAAACCCAAATTTTATTAAATTGGATTTGGATGGTCCATTATAATTATTGGATTGGGCCAATCTAAAATAAATTGGTTCATATTCTTATTGAATTGGACCTAAACCAAATTTTCAATAATCTGATCATGAGGTCAAACCCTTGTCCAATTTGAAATCGATCAAAACTGAAGATGACATAAAATCACTTTTACGAAAACACTTCTACAAAAACACTTATACAGAAGGAATTTTATGAAAAGTACTTTTACGAAAGCACTTTTGCAGAAACAGTTTTATGAAAGCACTTTTATGAAAGTACTTTAATAAAATCACTTTTATAGAAGTGATTCTACAAAAAGCATTTTTATAAAAGTACTTTTACACGAAACCACTTTTATGAAATCACTTTTACAAAAGAACTTTTACGGAAGTACTTTTACGAAAGCATTTTTGTGGAAGTACTTTTATAAAAGAACTTTTATGGAAGTACTTTTATAAAATCACTTTTACGAAAGCACCTTTATGAAAGAACTTTTACGAAAGCACTGTTATGAAAGAACTTTTACGAAAGCATTGTTACAAAAGTACTTTTATAAAAGTACTTTTATGAAAGTATTTTTACAAAAAGCACTTCTACGAAAATACTTTTTTCAAATCACTTTTATAAAAGTATTTTTTGTAATTTTCATATTTTCTTCATTTTAATATATTTTTGTAATTTTTTATATGTTTTGTTTTTTTATATTCCATTCGGTTTGGATTGGATCCAATCCAGCCCATTTACATTTTAATGGATTGGATTGGATTGGATTTGGACTAGATTGGGTTGGACCGAACCCAATCCAATTGACACCTCTAACCAAAGGTAAATCAAGGAACAACTGAAAACTTCCCCAATAAGGCCACTACAAGCCAATTTAGAATTAGACTGAATAAGCAAACACTTCCAACCCTGATTTCTGACAAAAAATTAAGGCTTGTAGAATTCTCCCAGTTCAACATCCAAAACTATGCTTAACAGCTCAAAAGAAGAAAAAAAAAAAAACTCAACATTGCATTTTCTTTCTTTTGGGTAGGGATAATGGGAGAAGATGATATTCCTTCTCTCCATGCTGTGTAGAAGGGCAAACTATGACTTAAAAAAATGGGAAAATTCTCGATCAGTATTCTATACCTTGGCTCAAGTGACAATTTGGTCCCTAAATCTTAAAATATGACAATTCAGTACCCAAACTTTCAAAATGTGACAATCTAGTACCTGCCATTAACCAGTCCGTTAATCAACTGTTAAGTGACATTTGAAAAGTCAAAAATGTTATTCGAATGCCATCTGATTCTCTTTATCAACCATCCAAATGTTGACAAAAAACTAAACAGTTCCAAATCCTAGCCTCTTCTATTCAAAAAAGTTAGTGATTGTTTAGAAGAATCTAGAATTTGGGACTGTTCATTTTATTGTCAATGTTTGGATGGTTGATAAAGAGAATTAGATGGCATTCTTAGGGCATTTTTGACTTTTCAAAAGTCACTTAACGGCTGATTAATGGACTAGTTAATGGTAGGTATTGGATTGCCACACTATGAAAGTTCGGGTACTGGATTGTTACATTTTGAAAGTTTGGGTACTGAACCGTCACATTTTAAAGTTCGGGGGACCAAAATGTCACTCAAGCCAAAGTACATGGTACTGATAAGGAATTTCCCCTTAAAAAATTTAAATGAGCTCACATTTAATGGGAAGGCATGTTTAAGTCTAGTGGGGTTACTCCACAAAGTATATTTAAGTCTAATTTTAAAAAGATCATAGTATGTTTATGTCAATTTATGAAAACCTAGGGTTCTTTTGCCCTATAAAAATTAAAAATTAAGAAAATTGTCTATCAATAAAATACAACTAATTGGGGCCGGATTGGGAATTTGAGTGTTTGAGAAAAATAGCCTGGGTTGTTTGGGAGCTTTCTCTCTGCATGGAATGTTACTCCATTCAGTCCCTTATTTGTCTTTTTTCAGCTAAAAGAATAGTGATTGCAAATATTCTTACTCCACAGTCCACAGCCAAAGCTTATCTCTAATTTGGCATTTGATGGTCTAATATTGACTATATATATATATATATAAACTAGCGTTTGGCTTTTCCAACGTAAAAAGCACAAAAAACGTTGGCTTTTCCAACGTAAAAATGTGGCAGTTTTTGAAAATCAATATACTTGATAAATCCTGAGTCCTGACCGTGGATCAATGCTAAATCTTTAGGCATGATATGGTATATAGAGGGGGGCTGTAATTTCAGATTTCTGAAGTAGAGTGCAGTTTATTTATCACTAAAACTTTTTAGGTGTCATAATTATAAAAAGTTGGCACACGGTATTGTTCCCATGCTGATATTGGTATTGGTGTGCCTATATTATTATTAAAACCAATTGGGTGTCATATTGATAAACAAATGCCAAGGTGCCAATCAGCCTGTTGGTAAGGTCTTCTGCTGGTAGTAGTTGAGACTTGAGGTCAAATCCCACCTGCACCTGGGTTGGGGGGTTATGAGGTGGGGGATGGGTACCCTGTTGTGTAGCCCTTTAAAAGATATCAAAAAAGTATTGGTAAACAAGTATAAAAAGAAATTATAAATTAATTTAAAAACATAAAATTTAAATAACTATACAATTTTTAGTTTATACAATTTCAGTGTCATGGTGTCACTAGGATGAGAAATTACAAATTAAATGGGTGTGTTATTTTAAGGGTGAGCATGGGTGCATGGTGGTTAGGTTCCAAGGCAGAAGTACATGGTAGGTTCCAAGGCAGAAGTACATGGACTTTGCCACTTAATTAACAGAATACACTCAAACTCGAACCCAACCTGAGCCTCCTATAAATCACAAAGCTCGGGCCTAAGATCGAAGCCTGGCCTGTCAATTGAGCAAAAAGACTCTCTTTTTTTGTTTCTTACTCAATAATTAAAATGATATTTATTTCAATGACCTTAGAACCCAAAAATGTTGGAAGATTTCACTATGGTTTGAAAAAAGAGAAAAGGAACAAAGAAAAAGCATATATTTTATATTTTTATTATATAAAATATTATTGGGGTCAGGCTCAAGTTTGTGCTGAGTTTTTTTTTTTTTTTTTGAGAAAGATTGAGCTTGACAGAAAAAAAATTTGGGCCTAGTATTTTGGGCCCAAGCTCAAGCCTACAAGCCTAAAATATTGTTCAAGCCTGACAAAGAATAGGCCAGGCTAGGCTGACCCATCGGGTAACCCAACCCATGAACATATTTAGTTCCAAAGTCTACCCATGGAACTTGATCTTTATTTACTCTCTGAAAAAGAAAAACTGAAATATGTTCTTTAAAAACTTGGTTTTCAATAATTATAACTTATAGTTCAAAACTTATATTATCTTTGTTGATTAAATTGAGTAATTTAATATGTAGATTATCATAACATATTAACATATGTTCAAAACTTACATTATAATTTAAATTTTATAAATATTACCTATTACATTACTTATAGGTTAAAAGTATCGATACACCTAAAAAGCTAAGTTTCTAGAAAAGCCTTAAAAAAGGTGTTTCAGTTTGCCAAAGATATGATACACCTAATACTTTAAACCTTGATTATACACATTCAGATATTAACATGAAAAAAATGACAAATGGCTGGAGTGGTTCAATGGTCAAGTGAGACCATGACCTTTGTAACCATAAGTGCTTTGGCTCAAATCTTTACATCCTCAAAGCATTTTGGGATTTATTTCACAGCAAGGTTGGTTTGGATATGGTAAGCCCCTAAACCCTAGAACCAGCCTGGGTGAGGGTTGGTTTCATGAATTTGTAACCAGACCCTGCTCTCTAATGGATGGGTAGGGTCAGTTCAAGGTTAATTCAAGATCAATTCCAATCAATTCAGAAAAAAAACCTACCCATTTGCTCAGTCTCAAGTTATTTAATTACAAATTAAGGGGGTGTCCAACAACATACTTGATTTTGTTTTTAAAATAAAAGTATTACTGATGTGGCATTTATTTTTGTTTTCAAAAACCAACAAACCATGTTGTGAAACACCCCATAAACCTAATTTAAATATCCTAAATCAAATAAAAACTTTGCTTAAAAACGTCAAGAATTAAAGATTTTGCATAGAGCTCATAGTGGGTTCCAAACAAAATATTTACGTATAAGTTTCCTTTACTATACTCACTAGTCACTACTCGGGTCATTAACTAGGATCCTTTCAAACCAATGGTACATATGTCACGAGATCACTGGATCAACAAGGTACATATGTCATGTCACTGATCCATCTTCCAAGGTGCAGTACAAAGGACCTTCATCTAACGGCAGAAAAGTTGTTCATTGAGACCGGATCTGTTATTCATTGGAGATATTTCCTATGCACGATAAATGTACATATAAAGCGCCCAAGTGTGAGAAGCAGATCCCGTTCCCTTCCTGGCTCAATATCAACTTCACATCTTGTATTGGAAAGATACAAGATATGAACTCGAATATCATTGGATGCTGATTCTATTCAGAGCATTTATTTTAATATAGAGGATTAATTTGGATCTGCCAAATAATTATTGCGAGTAGATACCAGATAGAGTGACTGATCCCCTCTTATTATCAAGAAATGAAAGCAAAATGATCAATTTATGATTTGTTCTCTCTTATAAATCTTTATTATTATTTTAAATGTATTATCAAAACCTATACTTATGATACAATACCCCTTTATATTATGATGCTGTCCGTTTGTCAAATCAAATTAGCTGTAATCATTGGTTTAATCCCCTATAACCACCAATTAGAATGGTGCATTGGGGCTGAAACAAAACTATGGTTTTGATGCTAATTATGAAGGGTATTCATATGGTTTTACTATGATAGTCACTGTGCCATTTTCTCCTGAGATTGATTAATTACATGTATCTAGTGCAATTATCACAGTTGTGATTGTTAGTCATAGTATGGTTAGCCAAGTTTTTCCCTTGTTTGCTCTTTTAGATGGAAATTAAAATGCACAAATATAAATTTATTTTATGTTGTTTTTAATAGCATTTTAGACGTATAAATCATGAATTTTTATTATCAAAAGAAGATTTATATAAGTATATACTAGTGGAGGGCCCCTGATTCGTAGGGGCTGGAATTGCAATATTACTATTTGCAAGAAATTTGCAATTATAGGCATCCAAGTCTTGAAACTCATATAAAGACTTAAAAGAGATCATCATGTGATCATTTTTTAAATATTGTTTCAACAAAGCATTTCATATAAAAGAATTAATACGATCATACAATGATAGTTCTAAGTTCTACTTCATATCTGCCCTTTGTTCCACATCAAGAACTCCCATTTGACCTGGACAGTAGGACCATTCAGCCCAAGAACCGTCCAGGCAACCGATTTTGTTTTACTCCAAACCCAGTCCCTAGCAAAAAATCGTTGAATCAGTCAACGACCCATTGACCTGAACCATCAACCCGTTTAATGGTTTTTGGCCATTGTTTATTTTTAATTTTTGTTATTAAAACGAGCCATTTGTTCGAACTGGACAGTCGAACCGTCGACCTAGAAACCGATTTTTGTTATTAGACGAAATAACTTTGTAGTCATAGTCATGAGAAGGGTGGATATTGCAAGGGATTCTAAAACATTGAAAGATAAACCCAAAGTGACCTTAAACATAGAAACAAAATTGGCAGTAAACCCACCAAACTAGAAAACCCAAGGAAAAAAAATAAAAAAATCAAGTTCAAAGTTCCACTTTGAAATGGAGCTAAACATACATGAAATCAAAGAAAGAGACAAAGCAGATCGTCTTGTACGAAAAAAAAAACATTGTACAAGAAAACCCTAAGAAAAAACAAAAGGGAAGAAATAAAATGGTGGTAAACCCTAGACCGTTCAGGAGGATCTTGAAAAAGAAAACCAAACACAAAAAAAAAGGTAGAAAATGAAAAAAAAGGAACATACCACACACGCTCGAATAAAGCCAATAGTAGAAGAAACCTTTTGAATAGTGAAAATCCAAAAGCACAAAAAACCATGGTTTTCGAACCGCCATTGACCCGGATAGATGGACATTTCGGCCTGGGAACCATTTAGGCAACTTGTTCCATTTTACCCCAATCCCAGTCCCTGGTGAAAAACTGTTGAATTGATCAATGGCCCATTGACCCGAGCAGTTGAACTGTTGACCCGTTGACCCGTTCAATGGTTTTTGATCAATTTTTTTTAATTGGGAACTATCCAAGCTACCAATTCCTTTTATCCTAATCTCAGTCTCTGGCCAAAATCTGTTGAATTGGTTAACGACCCATTGACCTGGGTGGTTGAACCATCGATCCGTTGACCCATTTAATGGTTTTTGGCCGTTTTAAAAATTTTTGTTGTAAAAAAAGGCTATTTTTTTTGAACCAGATGGTCGAACCATCAACCCGAAAACTGGTGGTCAGAACAGTTTCGCTTTCGGGTCATATGAATCACACGCTCGAATGACATAACACGTATGATACTACTTAATGGACCTCACACACTCAATTTTTTGCCTATAACTTTTGTTGTCAGAATGGGTTGTCCATCAAACCAGACAGTCGAATCACCATTTTTTTTATTTTTTTTAATTAGGAACTGTCTAGGCAACTCGTTCTGTTTTACCCCAATCCCGGTCATTGGCCAAAAACCATTGAATCGGTCAACAACCCATTGACCCAAGTGGTCGAACTGTCGACCTGTTCAATGGTTTTTGGCCTTTTTTTTTTAATTTTTGTTGTTAGAACGGGCCGTTTGTCCGTTCGAACCGGACAATCGAACTGTTGACCCCAAAACCAATGGCCAGAACAGTTCCATTTTCGGGTCGTATGAGTCATACACTCGAATGACATAACACGTCTGGTACTGCTTAATGGACCTCACACACTCAATTTTTTTCTTACAAACTTTGTTGTCAGAACGGGTCTTCCATTTGAACCAGACGATCGAATCATCGATATGAAAATCGATGGCCAAAACGATTCCACAATTTTTTGCTTGCAATTTTTTTTGTTAGAATGAACCTTTTATTCAAACCGAACGGTCAAACCATCGACTCGAAACTATATATATAAGATAAGACTTGATTAATTGGCTATTTCTTTTAATATCTATCTGCTTTGAAGTGGGTGAGCCTGGTTTCCGTCCAAATCTGAATTGAGTTTCATAAATTATAATTATATAGGATGGGGTACATGAATCCTATTTTTACCAGTATGGTTTCTATATAATTAAGAACCAAAGGAACTTAGTTGACATGTTGGCGGTGTGTTTTAAGATAAACCTGAATTGTTAGTTAAAATGTAGTAAGTTCGTTTCTAGAGATAACGAGACAAATAACCACATCGATCTAGCCTGTGTATAATTGAATCAGTGTGCCCTTGAAAATGAGATAGCTCCATGTTAGGAATTGTCTATGACCATTATTTTGAGAGGAATTACTCCTTATTTAAGGAAATTGGGCAAGGCGGATGGTACCCCATCAGTTCATTAATTTATAAAGTTATGTTAAAAACAGCATGAGGTGAGGGCATGAGAAGAAATGTCTACAAGACCAGATAGGTAAGGACTTGATATAACTTGGCAGCTCATTGCCATGTATAGCCAAGAAAAATCATAAGAGAGTGAGAGATTCTATACTCTAACCAATCGCATGATTTGATAAGGGGGCACACCATTAAGTGCCTGTTTGGCAAAGGTTTTCACACAGTGGCTTCTGGTATTGCAAAGCAGGTCTCACATGAAAAGTCTTAAAACCATGCTTAGTGAAAAACCAGAAAAGCCAAAAATGTGGTAGATGATTTGACAAATCTTCTTTCTAGTTAAGCTATTTTTGGTCTCCGCAGTCGGCAATGGCTCATTTAATGCAGCTCAATCAACACCGAAGCCCTCCCAAATGGGCCCTAAAATGAGTCCCAATTTTCTATACTAACCCATTGCAGTGTAAGAGATGTTGACTTATTTTTCCTACACTAACCCATGAGTAATTAAGTTTTACAACAGGTACCACACAGTCTTGGCTAGTGTAGCAAGTGTAGGAAACTAAGTGGGTGAAAAAGATTGTGGAGAAGGTAGGAACAAAAACATTCATGTACTGAGTTCTTTCATTAGAAAAGGGGTTTCTTTGTCTTTTCAATAGTAGCCTGCCCTGTTTATCAGAAATGGGATGTTTCCAAATGATTCCCAAATGTAAACAAGCAAAGAAACATTCAAATAGCCTATGAAATGGATACTAGCTTAGACTAGGCTACAAATAAGTTTTCTGTTAACTGAAGGCTGAAGCCATGAATTTTCAGTTTTAGTCTCTTATTGAATCAAAGATGCTTTTTCTTGTCTAGCTTTTTAAATCATTATGATTAAGGAATTTTTTTTTTTAGTGCGAGTGTAAGTGCAAACTTTGTGTGAATTTTGTTTTATTTTTACTTCATATTTGACTTTGTCTTACTTATTTGTGAGAAGTAAAATGATGTATGGCCATTTTATATGAAATAGAATGGAGGTAGCTAGGAGGGTTATTTCATATTTGTTTGGGAATAAGGTAAGAAGTAGCATGATATGGTCCCCACTTTATATGAAAGAGAATTTCTGTAGAAGGGAGTTAATTTGAATTTTGCACTAGTTTTTGAGATGCAAAATTTGCAATTGTCGATGATTGGAAATTAGATAAAGTACAAATTTTGTATCAGGTAGGAGTGCAACTCATTTACAAACAAACTGATGCAAAACTGAACTGAATGAAAAATTTGTATTCAGTTTAGATTTACATTGCAAATAGACCTGTTCATGGGTCAGGTTTGGGCTTGGCTTTTGCCAAAATTCTAATGGACCCAGCTTGGAGCCCAAGCCCAAAACAATATAGAGTCAAACACAAAGTCTGACCTATGACAGGTCAAATTGCAAACAAATACAACCAAGTTGTAATATTGAATTGAGAGTACATCTAACTAGGGTGCATTTCAAAATTTGTATTTGGACATTACATAAAAATTTCAACTAATTACATTAACAATGTGACATGGTCTACTTATCTTTCATTGATTGGCGTTCTACAATGTATCCTTTCAGTTTTACAATCCATCATTAAAGACTTTAATAAAGTTAAAAGATCTGTATCGTTTTTGAGCCATATTGTATTAATAGTTTTCAGACGATGCACATAAATTTTGCCTATTGAGTCGAATTGTTTCCCCAAACCCATTAAACGACACAAGAAGTATCAATTATATAAAGAATTATTCCTTAATAATTTAGGTCACGTTTGGTTCACTAATCTATGCCTCATTCTTTTAATTTCTTGCTCGTTTTAGGCAAGAATGGGCATGAATGATTAACATTAGAGTGTTTGGTTACAAAATGCTTCCCATGAGCCACATTCTTTTTAGAATGAAAAATCAGTCCATAGCACAAAAATTGAGTATCTTGCAACATGAAAAATAATCACACTCCATCATGCTCATTTTCATTTTTTGAGAAAACTTTGCCTACAAAATTGTTGTCATAGATGTTTATTTTTGTGAAAGCACTTTTATAAAAGTACTTTTACATGAAAGCACTTTTACAAAAGCATTTTTATAAAAATAAATTTATGAAAAGTATTTTTGCGAAAATAAAGCACTTTTACAAAATAACTTTAATGAAAACATTTTTATAAAAGTACTTTTACATTAAAACACTTATAAAAGTAGTTTCATGAAAGTACTTTTGCAAAAACATTTTTATAAAAGTACTTTACTAAAACACTTTTACAAAAATACTTTTATAAAAACACTTTTATAAAAGAACTTTTATAATAGTCCCCACTTTAAACAAAAGAACATGGTGATAAGAGGAGGGTTATTTATTTGGGAGTGAGGTAGGAAGAAAGATGATGTGGTTTCTAGTTAATATGCGAGAGAATTGAAAGAGGGTGAAAGTGGTGTAAATTTTGCATCAGTTTTGGGATGCAAAATTTACACTGCTAATATGTACAAATAAGAAAAAAAGTACAAATTTTATATCAAATAGGAACTGTATAAAACTCAAATTAAAAAAAATATAAATACAAATATATACAATACAAACACATGCAAAATAATATAAAATACAAAGTTTTACACTCTACCATAAGCGTACTGATTGGTGATAATGATAGAGCTGGTATATATGAGAAGAAGAAATTGGCACCCATGAAGAAATATTATATGTATAATGTGATGGGTGCTAGTTAATCAGGAGTGTTGGTGGGACCCCAATCCGACAATAGAAAGTTTATTGTTAAATCATCGATGTGAACAACACAACAAACAACTATTACATACAGTAGTAACATAATACAGCAAAGGAGGTAATTGGATTGCTTGGTTTGTGGCGTATGGGCCCATATTCCCACCCAGGATGGGTGCAAAGGGCAAAGGAACATGATTCTGTCCAATCCAATCCAAGGCCCACGAGGCCACGACCTCAAAAAAAATGCATTCATGTGCATATGTTATTAAACACCAATAGCCTTGTTCCTAGGGCACACAAGTAGGTAGATGAGATGAAGGAGAAAAGAGGGGAACAAGATAGGGGTGTTTGGTCACAGGCATATCTCTGTCTGGCATACATTGAACTGAAGGACAAGGCTACCGATTTGAAGGCTGGGTTTCATACTTGCATAGCGTGTACCTTGTCTGCTTTTATTGTGGTTGAGCTTATGCTTCTGTCTAATAATTTTGATTTTTGCCTTATCCGACATGGGATGGGAGCAATTAGGCTGACCGGCTATGTAATAAGTAATAACTCCTCATCGATACACACACACAAGCTCATTTAGAAAACAGGTCACATCAGATATTACAATTAATATTCCAATCCACCCACTAACAAGAACCGTCTGTCTATATCATGTACTTATGTGAGTTATTGACACGTTGGATTTGGGTTGGCCCAGTTTGTTTTTGGTTCAACCTAATTAATCATTTGTTAGTTTTATCAGGGCTCTAGTTTATGCCTGATGCAGGTTTTGTGAGGCAAATATGTTGATGCTGGTTTTATAGAAAATTGGGTTGGGAAATGAGTCATGCAATGCTGCTTCAACTGAATATGCAGAATATTGTTTGCTATCAAGGGATGTTATTATTAGTTTATGAAAGGATTATAAATACAAATATGTAAAGTGCAAAATTTTGTATTTTGTATTATTTTATATATATATTTGTACAGTATATATTTATATTTGTAATCTTTCCAAACTTGGAAGGAATGCAAATATAAATATATAGAATGTAAAAGCTTGTATTTTGTATTATTTTGCATGTATTTATATTTGTATTCTTCCCAAAGTAATGTGGTTTGGCCTTTGTTTGAATGATATCTTAAATCTTGTGGATGAGAATACATATCAGGTTAATTTGGCTTCATTGTCAGAGATGGTAATGTGTGACTTATGAGTTAGCAAAAAAGGGGTGGTTTTAGCTCTAAAATGTTCTTGATTAGCAGCGACTCTGAACGAATTCAGAATTAGTTTAAACTGGATCTTTCAGCTGCTTTGAATAGTTTGTCGGATCAACCACCTAGTGGAGTTGTGCTTTCAGTTCTGAGTAGTTAACTTTTTCTTTTCCTTTCTTTTCTGTTTGTTAGTTTCTTTGGTTTAGCTTTAGGTTGGTAGTGTTTGTTTGTTTCCTTTTTCTGTTTTTTTCTCTGATTTGGTTTCCTCCTTTAATGTTAATTTTCACTATTAAAAAGAAAACTGGTTAACCAATTAGAGAGGTCAAGTGCTGGCCACACATACAAAAATAGAGAGAGAGAGAGAGGAATCAATCTAATAAAACATAACAAAAAAAAAGAAAACATAATAGAAAAATACAAAAGATCTCCCCTAAACATCTTCTGGATATTCTCTTATTGGCACCATTAATATAGGCTGACTTATACAGTCATCTTAGACTTCGGAGGTAATTTTAAATACAATTAAAATCTTTGGTGGACAAAACTTCGAAGTACACAAATTTGAATGGAACAAAAAAAAAAAAGCAAAGCAAGAACAGAGGTGAAGAAAAACAAGAGAAGAAAAGAAAAATATAAAACAACAATTTATGTGATTGAGCCTTTGGGCGATAGAAGACCAGAAATCCACTAATGAAGATGACAATAGTGAATATATCTTTGCAAGGTGCCAGTCCCTGTTAGTTGTAGTGGAGACTTAGGATCGAATCCTGTCAGTACCTGGTTTGGGGGATGGACTACCCCCATTTTGTAGACTTTCAAAAGATATCAGAAAAAAAAAAAAAGTGAACTGCTTCTCTCTGGCATAAAAAACCACCCCACCAGTGATTTCAATGAAAATTTCCCCTTGGTTTTTTCTCCAAAAAATGTTGGGTGAGCCATGAAACTAACCACACCCAAGAATTAAAGGCAAAACTGGGCAATCTTGAATGATTGAATGAACTAGAATGGAGGTCAGTCCTTACCCATTAACCCACGCAAACGATGGAATGGAGGGCCCATGGTTGAAATCATTTTCAACCAATTCGATCGGACAATAACCAAACACAGCCTGCCTTAAAAGATAAAAGAAGAATGCTCTAGCTAGTTTCTAGCTTCCAGTCCTCATGTATATATCTCTCTCAGAAGAATCCAGAGATACTGGGAATACATGAGATCGATGATGGATTGAGCCAATGGGCTAAGTAATTAGAAGCCCACCTGATCTGACAATGCCGTAGACGATTAAGTCCGTGGTGTGTGCTGTATATGAAACACTGTGTGCGTGTGTCTTGTGCGCGCGATAGAGATCGATGGGTTGCAAGTAATAGTAAATAAACAAACAAAAGAGACAAGAGACAAGGTGTTTCCACGTGAAGCAGGCACTTGGAAGAGAGAGGGAGAGAGAGTGAGAGCCTTCCATTGTCCATTACGGTGGTGATTGGTGACTCGCAGACATCAGTTTTGGCCTTTGTGGGATTGGAGGGAGGTAATTAAAATTAAATGTAGGTAGCACCAACTGATGACAAAGGGGACGACAGTATCTTAGAACTTCAAATTAATATTCCCTGACCTTTCCCTTTGATCCATCCATATCCAAATCCAAGTTTCCATAGTGCATTCAATAAAACAAACAATAAAAATTTTACTACGTCTAAACAACAAACACTTGGTGAGTAGCGGAGCTATCTATCAAATTCAAAACAACAACTGCTGATCAATTTTCATCGATCAAGTTGGGCATTGCTGAAGAAGATGCCTTGGTCAAGGTCGACAAAATTGAAGGGGTGGTTCACTGGTAAATTAATGAAAAATCTGAAAAAGAACAGAAACCCTGCTGGTTTTTTGTTGTTTCTCTATTGAGTTTTGACCGCCCTCATCATCTCCCAAGTCCCAACCCTTCCAATATATATTGGAGAAGAAAGTAAGCAAGTGCAAGAATCAATTTTGCGCTTTGAAACAGTTGGTGAGGTAGGTTACTTAAGTTCTTTGTAACCAGCCAGTTCAACCTCAACGGTTTAATCTCATCTTTCATTCTCTCTCTCGTCTGGTCTGGTCTAGTCAGACTTAAAATGGTTCGACGTCGCTTTTAGCCAGTCGAGATAGGCTTTGAAATTTTAGGTAAGTGCTCATTGACATGCATTTTCCACTCTAATATTATTCTTTTATAGTGATTGTGACCATGCATTGCCGATCATCCCAAGTCCAAACAATTTGAAAAGCGTGAGACTGTGGAGAGAGAGAGAGAGAGAGAGAGAGAGACGAATTGCTTTAAAGTTGAAACAGTAGTCAACAACTAACCCAAAAAGTTCTGTTATCTCCTCTATTTTGGCTTTTACATGGAATCTGGCTATGTATATCCAAATAAAATCGGAAATGAGCTTATTCAATTGCTCTTTACTGCTTCAATTTCTTCTGCCTTTTTTTACCTCTCTTTCTCTCTCTCTCTCTCTCTCTCTCTCTCTCTCTTTCTGTAATTTTCCAGTGCTACCACTAACAGCTAGCTACTGGCCGGTCTCATTTAAAGAAATCTGACCCTTCTGTTGGTTTTCTCTTAGCGTCCTAGCTACTACTCTGTTCCTACCAAGAAACTCCTAGTCCTCCACAAAATCAAATTCGCTTTCCTGAAAAGGTGAGGCTAACGAGAAGTGAAGATCAAGAGCTGATTTGGATGGGCGCATCCTTGTTCATTTACTTTCTTGTTGAAGCCAATTGGAGAAGGCGTCAAGGGTCATCATGTCCGCTCTGTAATGTTTCTGAGTAAATTCAAGCAACGTCAGCCATGTGAAGTCTGGGTACATTCTTGGATGCTCTGAGTCCACCAGTCCTCTCGGCGGGCTCACCACCATATCCGCCCTTGGACAGAGAAAGAAGGCCAGAGATTTCCTTGGTGTTTTGCTGTTAACAACTGCTCTATGCAAGCAACTCTTGTACTGTCCATTGGACAGAGCCTGCAACAAAAGAAATTAATCCAACAAAAATATAAAATCACTCATTCCATTCCTGCACATAAATACATATATAACTACTGATCTTAATTATCGTACCATGAACGTATCGCCGACGTTGACGACAAAAGCTTCAGGGTTGGGACTTATCGAATGCCATTTGTTGTCTACGAAGACTTGAAGGCCGCCGACGTGGTCCTGATGAAGGATGGTTAAAGAAGTTGGATCACAGTGAGGCCCTGTTCCAAGGGTGAGCTCTGGCTTCTGGCACTGCGGATAGTAGTTAAGCCTCATTATCGAATCATTTTCTTCAAAGAAATCCCTGAAATGGGTAGGACCTACTCCGAGGCTCATCCCTAAGAGCTCCATGATCCCAAGAGAGAGAGTACTCATAGCCTCACAGTATTCCTGGTACACCCTCCTGTGAGCCAACGCAACAGAGGACAGACAGCAAGAAAACACGTATGGAAATTAATTAAACAACAAAGTATGAGAAATATTCAAGGAAAAAAAAAACAGAGGAATTTGTTCTTACCCAAATTCCCTGAAACCTTCACCGAGGACGTTGAGGAAATATTCTTCCACGGTTTTGTGTGGTTGCTGGTGGGCTGAATAGCTGAAGGAGAGGGTCTCTTTCCAGGGGAGTTTGAAGGAGAAACGACCAGTAAAGCTACTAGCATATCCACAGCTCTCGCCGGGCTTCCTCTGAGCCCTCTGCTTTTCGTGGAGCGGCATGTCGAAGAACAAGTCCATGTAGCGATGAGCATCGGCTATGAGTCGAGCTTTCACTCCGTGATTTACAACAAGAAAGAAGCCATGTTTCCTACATGCCTCCCCCACAAGCCTCGACGCTTCCCAGGCTGCAACTGGGTCCCCGGAAAGGAACCCACTCAAATTGATGAGCGGAACCTGGAGTTCTGGTGCGTCGGCACTGGGTTTCTCATGGTCGGGCCACACAAATTGTTTCGGTATGTTGGATTGGTATCGAAGAATCGAGGCGTCAAAAACCAGAGATGGTTGCTTCTCCTTGTTTTCATCTTTCCGCGGTGGAGGGCCATCGGAGGTAACGTTTGCAATGCAGTCAACTGTCATTACGTTTGGTGTTGTTTATGCTGATATTCGAAACAGAGTCTGATAACAATTTGGTTGAAGACAAAAGACAGACGATCTCACAGTCACAGAGATGGGGGGAATAGAAAAGCACAGACAGAGATTGTTGATCGGAGGGGTAGGAGAGTGAAATGAGGAAGAGAAGGATGAGAGGAGAAAATTGAGGCAATGACGCAGGGGAGTGGATGAACAAGAATTTAGAATCTTAGGGGGATCTTTCTTGCGTCATTTCTTCCTCTTCCTCTGAGTGTCTGTGTCACTCAGCTCTGAGAATTCTATTCTAGTTCGTTCTAGTTGTAGTTCTAGTTCTACCACGTATATATATAATAATCCAGTGAGCATTCTGGGTCCCGGTCTTTTTTTTACGGCGGCCCGGATGAACCAAACCGACAGTTAAACTGTTACTGTCAAAACCGTGAATCATTGAGCATTTGAGCTTTTCGGTTCTTTTCTGTTCCGAATCTGACAATATTGCACATAACCATAATAGCAGCCTTGAATTGAAGATGGAGCTAGATTTGGCCCTAAATTTTAAGAGAGAGAGAGAGAGAGAATGGTTATTTTCCTTGTCCTAGGTGGAATTGGGCCAGAAATGTTCCAAGTTGTCGTATTGCCCACCCCAGATTGAAGGCCCACAAAGTACTTTTACCAAGTTTTTTTTTTTTTGCTTAATTTTTAATTTTTTTATTGCCCCCATCCATGACTCACCCCATCTCCGGGGGATGTATGTAAATATTAAGTGCTGTTTGGGTAGATTTTTGACCAAAAGTTGCCATTCAGACTCGTGTTAGGCTAACGTCGCCTCTCTTTTCAGTTTTCTCCCAAAACTCACTCTTATTATTCAAATTAATACCAGATACACGTGAAAGACTGAAAGGTACTCATATTGGTTGATATCAGGTTGAATTTGGGTCTCGTCTGTGTTTGACCCCTGACGGCTGAACCAGATTTGAGCTTAGCTCTCATTAGGTCCCAGGACCCTGGTGGGGCTAGATTTCCTACTAGAAGTCTATAGAACACGATCTCTTATAAGGTCAACTGTAAATTAAACCACTATCAAATAATGCGTGTAAGGTTATTATTTATGATTTTTTATGTTAGACAAAATAGGAGGGTTGCAAGTTGACAATCTGCACTAAAGTTTTTGATACATTCTTATGCTCATGGGTCCTAATTTATCTTTTCGTGCCGCATGAAGTAAATGATTCATAAAATATTAATTATCGAGGAATTAATCCCTTAGGTTCATAATTTAATTTTTGACTCTAACAAAAGAGTTAATGATTTCTCATTGGCCTCAGGTGTGACCAGTTAATTGATGAGTCTGGTAGAGCTGCATTGATGGCTGTATTGGGAGGGGGGCTATTTTAACAAGTAATAATGCCCCATGTCAGCCATCAATTCACCAATTCACCCTCTCACTTTGCATGTTCAAAGTATCATAATGTATCAATGTGTGTTGTATGATATGTCTTGGTTCAATTCTTGAAACTTAAAGCATTTTCTAATTCCCCCCTTCAATGATTCATATATTGATACTTTGAACCTTGACTATTGGTTAAACAGCATTTAATATTGCAATTATCAACCACAGCTCATCTGATCTCTTAATAGATGGGCCCAATACTAAGCAATATTTATAAAAAAAATGGCAATCAAATAACCCTAAGTTACATATATTTGATTAAAAAAGTTAGATTCTAAGGACTGATATGCTGCAACTTGAATTTTAAAAAACAATTCACAAATCAGATGGTCGTCTGATCATTTTTTTTTAGACAATCTATCTTTCAGTTGAAACTGCTTGAGTAATTCATTTATCCAAATTCGAATTCGATCCAGTTAAGGGTTTGAATATATGGATCCAGCCCTATCCGATCCCATATGATCTGATCAGGCCCAGTTTAACTTAAACATATATGTATATATTTTTTAAAGTTTATATCATCTTTATCAGTAAAATTGATTTGAATGTTGTGTGCTTTTTAACCAAGTGCCATTTTGATAGGGTTTGAATCCTTTCTTCATGATATATGATATAGAATACCACAGTTATTTTTAGTTCGTTTCATTTAATAATATATAATGTTTTGATTATTCTGAATTTAATTTATTAATACTATATAATATCCTATTGCCATCCAAATATATATATATATATATTTGAATTTACCCATATCTGATTCGATCTGATTGGTTTGCAGCCCTAGTTGAAACCTGATGGTGCGTTCATATCTTACATATATACATGGAGAAATGATGATTGAAGGGATCTCATTGTAGCTATGACCAGATACTAATCATAATTTTAATTTTTGAGAATGCAATTCTACTTTTCAAGAGAAGTCAAAAACATTAATTTAATTAATTCAATCCCAATGGAATTAAACAAGGGGAAAGTTAAGGTGCAATTAATGCATGTAGCTTCCACTCATGCATCTCCATGGTTTATTTGGAATATTATGAGATCCATACACATATATAGGTAGATAGATAGATAGATAGAGGTTTTAAATCATATGGATCCATCATATCTCATTAGTTGAAATGTTTTAATTTTCTTAGTTATTATAATGGTATTCAATCAAATTCAGATCATTACATGCATTTTCAAATTTTTGATAGAAACTGTTTCAGACTTTGAATTATTAAAAGATACAAAATATATAGAAAATTTTCATAAATACATGGATTTAAAAAATGGAAATACTTTATTTTAATATATTCTTATAATATAAATCATGATTATGCTTGCAAATATGTATAATTTAATAAAAAAAAGCATACCTTTCAAACTTTTATTTCCATATTTGTTGAGAGATAACAACTTAAATACACAATTCCACCTGTTTGATTGAATTTTTATAGTTTATTTTGTTACTGAAATTAAAATATTCTTTTTTTAGTAAGTCACTTTTGCTATATGGTCCTTATTCTAATAACTAGTTTATGGTACCAATTTATGATTTGAACTCTAACCCTAGGCATTCTAGATTGTTGAAAGGTAAAGTAGTAAAAGATAGATACTTAGATACTTGTTATTAGACAAAAATTTCTCTTTTTTTTTTCATTTTGATGAAAAATAGAGAAAATCTTCCATTTATGTCCTATTGATACCCTTTTCAAGGGATTGATCTTTACAAGTTTTGTGTCCTCTTGCAGGAATGTACAATCTTAATTTGTTAAAGAGATACCTTAATCACATTATCACAGTGTTCACCCACTGTAAATTAAATGCCTCATTGCTCAATCTACCCAATCCATTCAATAAAAAAATAATTAACAACAATGATATCAAAGTAAGTGATTTTTAGACTAAAAAAAATCAAATGCAAATAATTCTTTCTTCTCCAATGTAAAGCACAGTCCTCAACATTGATTGATTCAATGTCAATCAAATGAAGTTGAGGGGGTTCTAGTTGTATATGATCCATTACTGCTGCTTGTCTTACAGGTTTCTCCACTATATATAACTTGAATTCCACAAGACAAAGAGAACCCACTTGATGCATTTAGACAAAGAAACATAAATACATACATATAAACAAGACAATACAATACAATTTTTCTTGCTCTAACATGTTTCTGCAATGACAATGATATTGCTGCACTTTAATGAGCGGTACTATGTATTTGAATGTTTGTGCAAATAAAGATGTTTCAAGAGTTCTGCTACATTCTATGATTCTAATATTGCAGGTCCTTTTCTGTCAGAAGAAAAGAAAACAACAAGCTTTTGCAAGTTGCTCCACATCAAAATGGGTTCCATTGTTCATTGAATTGCCTACAACACTGTTCATCTCAACTCCATTCAGCCTTATGTCAACTATTTGGCTTAGGTTATATGAATCCTGCTGCTTTGCACTTCCATCATGGATTATGAAGATGGGTTTTGATGGACATGGGTCAATGTAGTAAGAGATGATTCAAATACTTATAATAAAATAATAGATATGACATTAAATAGAATGGAATGATAAAACAGGATTCATGTAATTGATAAAGCTTGGATGATGATGATGATGAGGTTTTGAATTCCAAACCTTTCAAATTTAAGAAGATATAAAACAAAAATAAGATACTTTACCAAAATTAGCAATTTTATTGCATATGGTTCAAGAAATTTATTGAAATATTACATACATACATATATGTAAAACCTATGCTCAAATCTGATTTATTTATATATTTGGATAATCTGCTATTATTGAAACTGAGTAATTGTGTATAGGACTTGATTGATAGTCGAACCCATATACAAACTATGGATATGGATATTCTATGCTTTTCTATACTGTAGAGGCCAGGAGTCCTAATTAGTTGTACTTTGATGTCTGCTTTAGGGCAGGGGCCGTTTAACCAATAATAAACACCCACTCATCCATCAACTGCAATATAAACTGCACATGAAGTTAATCCTCATCCACTAGAGATTAACTTTTGAGCTTTGAAAGATCCCAAACCACATTTGATGAGAACTTGAATTCAAAATTCTAAAAAGTGTCTAAATAGTCTATAAGATCCTCCACAGAAAAATCTTGATAAGAACAATCACAACGCTGCATGTCAATGTCAAACTATTGACGTTAAGATGAGATTAATGGGTCCCAACGGCTATTCCAATCCGACGATCGACTTTCAGAGGAGACATGCATAGCCTCTAGCAGTGCAAAAATCACATTTTGGGTAAGTACATGACCGACGACCCATTTCCTAAACAATCTAATCACGTACCAAAGAAATTCTTTGGCTTTGCCGACCAATATAGGTGGTGGGCCCAAGATTGAACGACAGGGATCGAAGGACAAGTGGGCCACGGAGAGACTGACTCCATGAGGTGAAGATGCAGAGGTTCTGTGATGTGCCTGTACCTGTCGAATGATTCGCTTGGCCAACATCTACAGACTACAACTCGCCTTAATCCCATTAGATTTACAGGTCGTCTCGTTGAAATATCCGAAGCTGCAAATGGGCTTTGCTGTCCTCTAATATATACAACATATACGGACTTGAATTCCATGAACCAAACAAATGCATTGGATTCTATAGCTATGGCTAGTTGTAGTTGATATAATTACATGATGGTGCTTACTGCTGCTTAGCTTTTTCTTTTTCTTTCTTTTCCCATTTCAATAACTAGATGCAGATGGGGCGATCAACCACAACCCAACCCAACTCAAGAAGAAGAATGGCCATACGGCCAAAATGGTCCAGCCCACTTTAATTTATTATTAGATGATTTTTCTCTGTAGGTTGTGCCTCCATTTGTTTGGACAACTCCCCCCTCCAATTTGTATCGCTCTCAGAATTTAGAGGATCACATCCCACAGATTATTAATGTTCTCTCTTGTTCAGTAAAGGGAAAAGAAAAAGCAGATAAGTTATTGGTCAAATTGCATATTGCAGAGAAAGAGAGACATTATTTTATTGCAAATGGGATGTGACCAAATCACCACTATATTTTTTTTTTACTATTTTCTTTTCTATGAAGATGAAATAATTTCATGAAAAAAATATTATTTTTATTTTTCTGAAACTAGCAGAAATAAGGTCTAATATCTTCTGAAAAGTCTACTGAGTTTGAGTTTGGTTCCATAAAGACAATCAACTTTAAATGGTTTAAAAAGTGAGATATAATAGGATATGGTCGTATGGGTATGGCTGGGTCCAGGGCTACAGGGCTCTCTAATTGTGATGACTGGGCCCTTGGAACTGGTACCGAGAGGATCTGATTCATGAGCCACCCATTTGATATTTTGATGGGTTCCACTCACTTAAAAAGACAGTGCCTAGCTAATAACAGCATGGTCAGATGAGAGAGTATTGACAATATTTATGCCGCATCACTTTTGAAGTTTGTATTAGTACGAATTTCATTTCCTACCTTGCAGTTTATTCAATAAAAGTCTGGAGCTGCAATTATGTTTGATGGATATTTCTTGCCCAGCTGAGCTGATGATGCTCATTCTAACACCCATTTGATGTTTTTGTCCTCATACTTTGAATATGTGCGATACAGCAAACTTCATCTACGGCTCCTTTATGCCTTAACCAATAGGGTTGTTTTCATCTTTAACTACGTTGCCGCACTTGGCTTGGAGGGTCTTACATGGATTGTGGACCACTAGTGGAAGGGCACGTATTAGGGCTTTCAATGGATTCTCAAGGCTTGGAACCTGATTCAACATCTCACCCGATTATCTTGAATTTGGATTATCCATTTATATAATCTGAGCCAAATTATTTATCTTCATTGATCATCCAATTACGGTTCTAGCACGCATCATGTACATGTGCAAATACAAATATACAAGTACATTTAGACAATCGGTTGCAAGTATAGTTCAGTCCACCCCTAGGGTGGAGCTAAGATTCCTATTTTCTAAGGGTGGATTGAATCCTACTCGTAGATTAATATCAAATTCATGGATAGGGTGTGGTTTATAGGGGGGTTATTAGTAAATTAATAGAAGGCTGCAATTCAGATTTTAGAGATGGATTGCAGCCCACTTATCCCTAAAGTTAATTTTGGTTTAGCTATTATGGCCTGAGCATGAAGCCAACAAAAGTACATATATGATAAAATATCTATTGGATCAAAGATGGTAGAGCCTTTGATCTGAGTTGAGGTGTTTGGAGTCACCACCCATTTAGTAGGTGTTTGGTACAGTGGTATTGTGTGTTTTGGGTTGATCAATACACATTTATGTTAAAGATATCCTTTTAAGCTGTGTTTGGAAACGATGCAAAAAAGTGAGTGCAAATATGTAGAGTGTAAAACGGTCCATATAAATTGCAAAGTTGAATTAGTTTTGCACCAATAAATTTATCTTCTTACCAAACAAACTTTTAGCTGTAATGGATGCAATATATATATATATATATTATCAGAAGCCCACTTGAATGCAGATTTACCTCTTTTTTATTGATGTACTTTTACATCTTATTATCAATGTAAATATGCATTGGTTTGTCATTTGTCAATGCATAAATGTAATGTTGCCAAATACAGACAAAAGTGAACCAGAGTGCAAATTTACCTTGAACCGAGATTAAAACTCCATTTGCATTATTTCCAAACACAACATTATTTGAATGTTTTGAAAACATTTTGAGCTGATCAATATAAACTGTTATATTTTGCCTAAATCCCAGTTTGGAAACAATGCAAATGGAGTGTAAATCTCAATTTAGGGTAAATTTGCACTCGGTTCACTTTTGCTTGTGTTTGAAAACATTATATTTTTCATTGACAAATGACAGACCAATGCATATTTACATTGATAATAAGATGTAAAAGTACGTCAATAAAAATAAAGTAAATTTGTATTAAAGTTGGCTTTTGATAAAAAAAAAAAAAACATATGCTTTATTGGAATTCATGTTTGCATCCATTACAACTAAAAGCCTGTTTTGTAACAAGATACATTTGTTAATGCCAAACTAACCCAACTTTACAATTTATATGAACCGTTTTACACTCTACATATTTGTATCGTTTCTAAACGCATCATTAATTATTGTGAAAATGGATTCATGGTCTTTTAAATTGTGCTTTTATAAAACTATCAGAAGTTTAATATTCTTTTACAAAACTACCCAGAAAAATAGTTTCAGATGATAGAATTGATTGCAAAATAGGGAAATAGGTTCTTAGTGTAGGTGTTTAGTTTCAGAAGGGGGGTGTGAGGCATCCCTTTTTCTCGTATTCTATAATGATCTCTTAAAAAAAGGAGAAATTATTAGTTGGTTGTACAAGTGGCAAGTTGAGTAAGTTTGGACAAGGTTAAGAAAAGTAAATTCATGAAATAAAAAACCAACAAAATAAGAAATAATTAGAAAGAGAGTTGCGATTAAGGCTCAGTTTGGAAAGAGTAACGGTGCAAATACATATATACAAAATACAAGGATTCATGATAAATTTGGAATCCTTCTATTTTCAGGTAAATGATAACTTTGGGAATTTTATCCTAGTATATGTTAGAGTACGTATAGAATTTTGATAGCAACTTGGAACTCTAGGGCTTTCACTTGAGCTAAGCTCTTTGCAATACTTCTTAGTTTCACTATTTGATAGTTAGGGGTGCTCATCAAAAACCAAAAAACAGAAAAAAAACAAATCAAGGAAGTCAAACTGAAAAATCCAGTTAACCAAAATGGTCGAATAGGTTTTGGCTGACCTATAAAAAATGACAGTTAATTGAACTGATCAACCAGTTAACTAATTAATTTGGTTTTAACTTCGATCAACAGGTTAACCAATTGATTCGGTGTAGGTTGAGAATTTGTCAAAATTTCAATAGCCCTGAACCCTAATCTCAGTATGACGTTGAATTTCTTCCTATCTGAATCTCTTGAAAGCAAAAATTGTGCAAACACCCTAGGCTATGTTTGGTTTAAAGGAAAAGGTAAGGAAAGGAAGGAAAACATAGGGAAACCTGTACAAGGTTTGTAAGGGTTTTCTTACATTTCCTTTTCTTTCCCTTCCTTTCCCTACCTTTCCTTCAAACCAAACAGAGCCTAAGAGTTCAGCATCCAGCTGAAAATTGTGATTTCCAAGTGATTGGGTGTTAGAGCTTCTTCCTCATTTGGGGCATAGGCTCAGTGGAAAGGGTAGGAATACAAATATATATAATATAAATACATACAAAATACAAGGTTTTGCACTCTAAATATTTGTATTTGTATTCCTTCCAAACTGAGCAATAGGGACAAAGTTTCTGCTTTCCTTTTTTATTTGTTTCACTCCTTACATTTATCGTTTAATAAGAACCTCCATTTGATTACCCAAAAAAAACCTCTGTTTTACCTAAAAGTCTTTTAAAGCAAACCTGTATCTCTCTTTATTTATTTAATTTGTAGAGAAGACTTTGATTTTTAGAAGAGCAGGGGTATAATTGAACCAAGTTGAGTGGAGTATTGGGCTACTTGAGATCGATCAAGCTTTGAGTTTTCTACTAGAATTCAAATCGATTGTAAATTTATTTATTGATACTATCAATAAATTAATAATCATTTATATTATAAAAAAAAATATATAAGATTAATATTTTATTATATACTTGATTCGCAAGCGGCCCCTATAATAGAGAAACTATCGACCTGTTTTTCTAGCAATCTTAGGATGCATTGGAATGGAGTGTCTCCAACCAAGCCAGATTTTCCTGCCTACTACTCTCTACGCACACTTTATCCTTGATGAATTACAGTCACGCATCACCATTTGAATTGTGAGATGTGTGATTATAATTCACGATAGGTAGAATGTGAGTAGAAAATCTGGGTTGGTCTCGAAGGGGCTTAAGGGGTAAGAAAATGGCCCAATTCCTAAGAAGGGAATACCTCAAAATTGAAAATTCCACATGGGACATTTCTTTTTATAAGACAAGAGGGGGTAGAAATCATACACATTGGCCTAGGAAGATTTTGAAGAGAGCAACTTAAAATTCCACGTGGCCACATGGTTTGGGGTCCTCTTCCCCTCTGTAAATCAGCAAATTTCAGGCCTGAAGACCCTTAATTACCATGTACAAAATTAAATTATATTTCTAAGCCATAAGGTGTTGTTATCATTCATTGGTTTGAAAGCTCAAATTAACAAGAAATATTCTTGGTTTGTAAGCTAAAGGTTCAAAATATCGTTATATCTTTCATTGGTTTTTATTTTATTTTTTTCTTTGAAACTGTTTCAGACTTCAGAGACATCAGTCCGTTTAAGGCCAATTTACCCCTGAACGAGACTAAAACCCCAAAACATTGTGATTTTTTTATCCTTATCTAAGCCAATGAGTGATTTGGAGCTGTTCATCATGAGTCGTCTGTTCGTTCAGGGTGGATAATCGGTTCTATAAGATAGACTTATAATCAAACCGATTATAATTAATCAAGATAATCGGGTCTGACCTGATTATACCTTAAACCTATGATTACCCATTGTTATAGTAATTTAGAACTTCACTTCACAAGGCTCACTCAGCCATGATCATTGCTCAATTAGTAAATTAAATGATCATGGGTAAGGCTGTTGTTGACTTGGTGATGTTAATTCTAATTGACGGACGGTGTGGATTAGACGAAGGAACTCTTCAACGTAGCAAAAGCAAGTCTTGTCTTATAGACGAGAAACTGATCATTTGAGTGGCTAGTGATGAATGAATCAAGATTAGCATTATTTGATTTTGAGGAATACAGGTATAGCTGCCGAGGTGGTCTGGTTTCATCATCAACCCATAAAAAATTAAATATTTAATTACCTCAATACCATGATCTGCTGACTCAAAAGAACCCAAATTAAAGCAAATGAAGTGTAGCCCGCACCATGACAACAGGGCTTTAACTCGGGCCCAGTTGGTTGAGGTCAACCTTGGCCAGAGTTTGTGTTAAATCTTCAACTTTGGGCCTAATCCCTAACCCAACAGGATCATGAAATCGGGTTGGTCAAATTGGATCCGATGGGTTGAAATCTTATCTTCTATGTTCTATCTAAACTTATAAACACTTGCACAACTACAAATGACCATATTCCTTTTACCTGATTAAACCAAACTGGTTATATTTGATTATGTGATTTTGTCCTATCGGTTCCGGTTCTTGCTTGTTCCTAACCATTGATTAATATATCTTATGTTTAAAGGCATAAAATTGATAGGCAATATATAAAATAATTCTAATTAAAAACTAAGGGTCCGTTTGATTTACAATCGGAATCAAAATTGAAATCTTTTGGACTTGGAATCCGAATGGTCTATTCTTATAGTCTGTTTAGTTCCAACAGGAATAGGAATGGGAATTGGAATAAGTAGAGATTAGATTTAATTTCCAAGGGAAAGATAGGGTATAGCCATTCCTTCAAATGGGGGAATCTCATTCTAGGAAGAATGGAAATAGGTAGGGTGGCACGACCTAGCACGAACTTGGCCCGGCTTGGTACGATGGTCCGCAGGCCATGCTAGGCCCGACATGATCATGTGGGTCGTGTTGGGCCTAGGTTTTAGGTCCACAAGCTGGCATGGCATGGCACAACATGATCGAGCGGGCCTGGGCCCAGCATGGCCCATATATATTATTTATATATAATATATTAATAAAATAAATATTTTTTTTAAATTTATTTAATTATTGCATATATAAGCAATTGTTTACACAAAATTTATATAAAATTAAAATTTTATGTTTTTTGTCAATTTTTTAAATAAATAGCGTTGGCCCGATGCATGACCTGACCTGGCCCAAGGCTTGGCCTATGGGCCTGCCCGACCTGTGGTACAGCATGGCACGACACGGGCCTGCACAGGTCTGGGCCGTGGGCCATGCTAGGTCAACCCCGAAAATTTTCACCGGGGAGGGCAGCATGGCCCGTAGACCAGCACAGCATAGCCTGCACTTTGCACAGCATAGCTTGCACTTTGCACAGGCCGCCCGCAGGTCGTGCCATGACAGCCCACTTTATACTTCTAAAAATAGGATTCTAATTTCACCCCAACCAAATAGATGGAATCAGAATGGTCCATTCCAATTCGGATTCTAGCATACCAAATAGGGCCTAACTGTCATTTTTATTAACATTTCAAAAATGAAAATTTAAGTTGTACACAATGACAAGCAAAAGAGTATCTTCTAAGTTATAATATATATAGAAAGAAAGAAAGTGCATAATTATGATCCTTATCCTCATGGAGAGATAATCCACCCATCGTCATTTCTCAAATCTCAATAGTTTAATACCCCTGAGATAATCATCCTGGTAGTGACTCATGGCGATGCACCCGTCATTGTCATAAGGATTTTCTTTTTTGGCAGACAACCAACCACATTTGCATTTTGCCCACTCTTTTTGGTCTACGTTGATACCTATTGCATGTCCTTATTTTGAATCAATGGTGACAGTAATTAAATTATTGCTGGAATTCTTGCCATTACCATTGATATTATAATCTAGAATTAATAGTTCTATATATTTTTCCTTTTATTTTTCATTGATAGATGGGCTGTGGTAGGGTTTTCCTTAGGAAAATGCTTTTGGAGGAAGCAAATTCTTTATTTAATGTCTTTAAAAATAATATATAGTAAATGTTTTCTATGTCTTTCTATTTCTATTCCGTATATTTTTGCTTTTTAATAGGTATTTTTTTTTAATTAGGCTGTGTTTGGTTGTAAGGTAAATTTATTTGCACTGATGTAAAATTATGGTAGTATAAATGATTTGGATATAAATTCTGATTTATTTTTGTTTTAATTTTTATCCATTACAAATTAAATAAATTAAGACCTGAAGCAGAATAAAGCAAAACCTGAAACAAAATTAAACAAGAAGTTGCACTCTTTCCATTTGCACTCTCATACAATTATACTGGTGCAAATAAAATTGCACTGCAACCAAACACAGCTCTAGAAAAAGAGATTAGATGTCACAGAAAGTAATAGGACAAAAGAAAGTGCTTTTAGAGGGAAAACTTATAGGAGAGAGGCAAATGGGACCCAGCAACTTTTTAATTAGATGGGATAGACATAGACCTTGAGAAAAAAATAGGACAATTGATAAGGTACGTAAATAAGAGTGGTTTACTAATTTTGTGGAGAACGCCATGAAAAAAAGAATGGGAGATATAAGGTTTTTATATCTATCCAAATGGAACATTAAGAACAAAAAACAAAAAATGAGTAGAAGAATTTAAAATTCCACTCTTATTAAATTACACAAATAAAAATCTAATGGCAGGCTGACTTTTCTTTCTATTATTATTATTTTTTTAATTTTTATTTCGACGCTTGCTGCCTGTCATTAGATTTTGAATTGATGGAAAGAGTAATTGATGTTTGGCATCAATGATGATTTCTCCTTGTTGATTTATTCAGAAATTTTCTGGAATTAGTGATTATTTTTGAAAAATTATTAAAAATTCTTGTCTGGTATTATTAAGCTGATTTTTGAAAAATCGGTTTTGAGTCTGTTTGGTACTGATTTTCAAGGGCCAACTATTTTTATGTTAGAGTTATTATTCAATGCCATGTTGGATGTTATATCAACCTCAAAAAATCAGGATTAGTTAAAAATCAGAAAATCACCAAAAAAGTTGATCTTTGAAAATGACTAATTTCAATAATCAATTTTTGGCTGATTTCTTAGAAATCGACATAATTGACCAATCAAACAAGAAAAAGAAAATCACTGATTCTTACATGGCACCAATTTTTGAAAAATCATCATCGATGCCAAACATCACCTCATCACTGACACTCTAAAATAATGAAATCAAAGCCTTTCATGTATTGGTTATTGTCACACATTGAATTAAACGTTTTAATGGGATCACAACAATACATCTAAGGCCATGATTCTTGGTTAATTTTAGTCCTGTTCTCGTAGCAAAGTTGAACTCCCCCAACCAAGGGTAAAGGGTAAAGGTGGAGATTGATCCAAAGTCTCCCTTAATCGGGCTTATGTGGATTGTGGAAGAAAACAAGAACTCTATTATTCAGAAATTGATCAATTAGAACTGAGCATTTCTCAAACTGCTTGTCTATCTCCTACATGGGATCTATCATTTATACAATTTCTTTTTCTTTTCTTCTTTGATATAACCTTCCAATCTAAGCACTTGTTAAGTGTCACTATAAATTGTGCTTAGCATGTTTTGGGTGTATGGAATAATGGGCCCAACTTGGTAATTGTTAGGTCCAAAACCTAACATAATATTGTTGGAGGTTCTAAATATTGATACGTTCGATACACTGGTAGGGGTGTATCAGGCAGCATTGGTACTGTTTTTTTTTATTTTTTTTTAATTTTTTTTTTTAAATCCAGTTCAGAGGGGCCGGTTTAAGGTTCCTTCACCTCCTGAACCGGTCAAAACCGCAATACACTCTGTAGGGGCATATCGGGATGCTCCCGATACGATACATATCGGCCGATACGGGCTGATTTTTTGAACCTTGATATTGCTGAACTCGCTTCACCCATGATCGACAACTTGGGCTCATCAAGATTCAGGAGGTGATCCATATTTGGCCGAGGTAGGGTCATTTATGTGTTAGACTTGAAGCTCAACAGTTATCAACTCATCATCCAGCTGAAAATCCACCCAGCCCATCTCATTCATTTGTCTTCAACTCTTCATTTTTCAGGCCAGTGGGCATGCAACTGCAAGAGATAATGTGATCCTGAACACGAGTTTCACGACGCAGATGTCTGGTATCAATGAAATAAGCACGACGTCATTGATCCAGACTGTTCAATTATTAGATGAGTAATGCTCTCCACCTGGGTCTGGGTGTAACAAGGTCTACCAACTCTTCTCTTTAAAGCACAAAGTCAGAAAGGACAAGGTTCGACCATCGATGGAGTATGTATTAATTTCAACTACAGCATCATCTGAATCCTGTGTAGCAGCTATCACCAAAAACACCTTGGTTCAGATTTGCCTTTTTCATGCTTTCTTTCAAGAGTTGGCACATGATAGGTAGTGAGCAATCAGGGTTCAATTTAAACGTTTAGTAACTCTTAACCAGAAAAAGAAGTTCCTATGTTCATTAATTTAACTAGGGTTTTATGGGACATGCTCTATTTTTGTCCATTAATGGATCTTCTTAGTTTAAAAGAATTAGTGAACCTGAATGAATGGTCGATATTTGGTTTAAGTCAGAGAGTTGGAAATGGTTGAATCTGAATTGAATGAATGATATTGCATTATTAAGCAAGCAACTACACACACAGTAGTAAGGGGAGTGGAAGATTGAGGACCCAAGTTCCTTGAGACATCACATCTTTTTCCCACGTTATTGTGCAATTCAGATTAGGAAGCAATTGAGCAATATTGTGGCTGCCATTAACCCACAAAGCTCCAACCTGCGTATATATCATGTACTGAAAAAGTGGAGCATACAAGTAAGTTCCCAGAGCAATTTATCCAATGATATTGATAGACTCAGCAACAAGTTTGGGTCTCATCAATTTTTAAATTTGGAAAGTGAAGTGTGTCAGACAGAAGAAGTGAGTTTTGTGGTTGGCTCCCCAAGAATAGATGGATCTGTTTTCTGCAAACCGTACTGATTTAATCAAGTTTCATTTGGCGTTTTGGGGTTTTTGGTGGGTCTGGTGGGAGTTGGCCTTTTATGAGATAATGGGGGGCAAGGATAATCCAAAGTGATTTGGGTTCTGGATGTTGGGAATTAGGAGAAGATTGATTGGTTGAATGGAAGAAGTGGCCTCAGATTGTTTCTGTTTCAAATCTCAAGGGAAGAAAAAATTAAATGAGTAGAGATTGGTAGATGAGTAAAGACATCAGAGTACACCTCATCTTCTTACTACAAGCAGGAGCAGCAGAGTTTGGAAGGTACATACTACTATACTACTTGGATCTAAAATGAGAGAGAAGATCTCTGGTTGCATGAGACCCCAATGAAATGGAATTCACATCTGTGCCCCACTAAGGGCACCCCACAAACGCCCCATAGCATATCCCAATAACGTTTCTGACAACTTTGGGAGATGTTCCCAATGCAGGCTGAGATGAGATGTGCATGTAGGGCATTTGTGCGGGTGCAAATGATCTGATCTCAATGAAATGTGAATACGTAAGTCTTAAACAAAACAGCATTTTATTGATGATAAAATGCTGGCTAGAGAGAGATTTAAAAATGATCTTATTACAGTAATGATGGATTTTAATAGAAAGTATTTTGTTGTGACTTTTTGTATTCTTAATAATTTAATTAAAAATAAATTATTGCATGTGTGAGAAATGAAAGGAATGCGAGGTCATGTACTCATGTAACATTGAGATGAGAGAACTGCTGGCCTTTAGATAGATAGATAGATAGAGATGGTAGAAAATTTTGGTTTTCTTTCAATTTCAAAGTATTCAATGATGAGTCATCATGAGTGGACACTTAGGGTCCATTTGGTTTGTGGGAATAGGGGTCCGGAATTGGAATGTTCTAACTGTTAAGTTGGGTGGCATTCCCCCATATGAAGAAATGGTCATTCCCTCCCCCTTGCTTGAGAATGAGAATCCATTCCAACTAATTCTGATTTCGATTTCGATTCCAAACTGAACCAAATAGGAGAAGGGAATAGATCGTTCTGAATCCAATTCCGATTAGAACTGTGAACCAAACAGACGCTTATATTTGATGACTTAGTATATCACATGGTTATAATAAATAAAGCCTTCTTTCAAAAAAGATTAATATTAAAAAAATTAAAACACTGAAAGGCCATTATTACATGTGCAAGACAAATAACGCACAGATGACCAATCAGAAGGCTCCCTGCATGCATAGAGTGGAGACCGCATCATTACTCCATGAGACAGAAATATGGCAATTCATGTAGATAAGCTCACTGCTTTATTTGATTTGGGATTTTTTTTTTATTAAAACTCTATAATTAATAACCTTTAATAATTAATAAAACATTAAAGTATAAATACATAAAAATGGATACGGATACGTTTTGGAAATACATGGATACAGATGAAAGATATAAAAACACATTGATATGCTAGGAAAATAATACAAATTTCATAAATGCATCAATTACTCTAACTTTAAAAGTCAAAATAGCCACAAACAAAGTATAAATACATAGAAATTTTGTTGATAATCTATCAATCAAGAGTCCAAGACTCATATTATATAGTTTTTACAAAATAAAGCATGCGCAAAATCATTATTATGTTAAATTCTGCAAATCCAAGACACAAAACATATGCAATTATTATATTTTAATTACTATAGCATTTATTTTCTATTTTTACTTTTTAACATTGACAAAAAAGTCGATTAAATTTTAAAATTTAAAATGTTTGATAATATCAAAATTATTATCATATGAAATTCATAATTTTCTACATATACTATTATCATATTTTTACTTTAATCTTAACTGAAAATATATCAAAATTATTAAAATTTTTAAGATACATATCATATGAAATTGATAATTTTTAATTACTAAAGTAACGATTCCATTATTAACATTTTTATTTCTATAAATTTTCTGAAATAACAAATCATTTTTTATATAAATTTAAATTAGTGGATTTGATAAATTCAATTTAACATTATATTCTTGAATATTTTGTAAAAAAATGTTTATTTTTATAAATAATAAATTTGTTACTTTTTATTCTAAATTAAAATATCAATGAAAAATTTGTAAAACAATATATTAAAATTTGAAGATACATATAATGTACTAATTTATGAATATTGAGTACTAAAATAATTATTCTATTATTAATATTTTTACTTGTAAAAATTTATTGATATTAAAATACAATTTTTGATATAAATGTAAATTTGATAGATTGTTTACTTCATTAATGTATATAAAATACTAATTTTTAATGTTATTTTTTATTTTAAGTTTTTATTTTTGAACATAAACATATATTATTTATTTAGGTTGCTTGTTAATAATAAAGTTAATAACATTTATTTTATTTTACTTGATATCACATGTTGCATGATGGCGTAATGGCTCAAGACGATAGTCACATAGTATCTTGTTGATACGCACGACTGGACGTGTATCGTACCAGTCATAGTGTATCTTGTATCGGTTTTGACCAATATGATACGCCGTATCATGTAGATATTTTAATCCTTGCTTCGACCACAATTATTTTTTTTATAGCATATTAGAAGATCTAGTGTGTAGTGTGTATATTGGTTCAAAAAATAAAAGAAAGATTAAAAGAAATTTCATAAATGTAATCCGCAAAGGTTAATGCATATTAATTTGGTAGTAAGGGAAAAAGAGATAGGTAAAAGATCTTCTAAATTAATTAAGGAACTAATGAAGCTTAAAAACTTATACTGTTCAGGAAATCAAGAAACAAGTATTGAGGTTTCTGACTCTTCGTTTGGGTTAATCATTTCGTTGGTTTGGTTTGGCTTTGGCTTTTTGTTTTTGGATCCTTGTAAGTAGTTTGGGTTGCGAGAGTGAGCTTGTGTTCTTTTTTCATGTTGGTTTTGGAGCAAGACAGGCTACTACCATCTTTCCCTGTCCTGACTTACCCTACTTTTGACAATGGTTATTAAAATTTAAGGTGGCCATCCCTCCGCTTGGAATCAATTTAGGGGTCCTTCAAAAAAATAAAATAAAATAAAAATTGAAAACTAAACTACTGCTATACCATCAAATAGTGTCCTTTAGGCATGCCAATGATACTTGAAACTCTGCGGCCAGTTCGACATTGATCTGATTATTCTGGATTTGGATAATGTGTTAATGTAATCAAATTGAATTTGATTATAATCCGAATCCAATTATACTATGATATTTGTTGATTTTAATATAAAAAATTATATAATTTTATTTAAATTTATAAAAATATATTTTTATATATTATGTTATATGAATTTATATTATAAATTCAACATGTTGTATTTACATTAATTAATTATATATAAAAGTTGAAAAGTAATTAATTTCTTTTTTTGTATTTAAAAAATTAAGTGGAGTCAAATTAAATCTGAATCTGATCTGAATCCACTAGGGTTCAAATTTGAATCCATGGTCTTCAAATCTGATCAAATTCCTGATTGTATTCAGATGCAAGTTTTCAATAATTAAATCAGATTTAGATTTTGCTGACTCCAATCCATAACCGATCTGTGTATTGCCTGTGTTATAATAATAATAATAAATTAAATCATAAATCAATCCACCTCTAGAAAACCAGATTCATTTCAATAGCCTGTTTTACAAAACCTGTAGTCAGACCATGTGATGAACCACCAAACCAGGTAACTACAGTTCAAACAATTCCAATCAGTTTCTCAATTCTGAACTTGTTTTGCAGTACCGGTTCCAGGTCTAAATGATGCAGGTAGACCGGCAATCTATGGTTAGCACACGACTTGTGTGGACAAAGAATATAAAAGTCAAAAGATATTTTCACTAGAAAATGGGAGAAATAGAATGAGAGGATAGGAGAGGCTAGGCCGCTAGGGTTTAATCATCAGTATAAACACCACCCTTTACTTAAATCCTCCCCTTGGGTTTATCTATTAACTTACACCTTTTAGATTGAGTAAAATTATTCTCTCTACTAGTATCAGTTTTAGTAATTGAAAAAATTTAAGTGCTTGGATGACATTTGAAATATTTTTTAAATTCATCTACCATTTTTAACACCTTATAAAAAATTGAGAGGATAAATCTGAATTTTGCATTTATAAGAAAAGTGTACTTCTGTCGGTTTCAATGTATATAATGCAAAGCTAATAGTCTTCGGTAAAATACTTGTTCTGTCTTACTTTTGTGTCTCTGAAATCCCATGGGAGGTACAAATAACTTACCCTAAAGAACAAGAAACTGCTTAAACATATCTCGTTTTGTTCTTTGTATCATCAAATTAATTTTTGGCAAAATATGAAGTTCCATTAAATCCCAAACTATCTTAGCAATCCCTTCTTATCTTGGGAGTTGGAGCCATTGCGTCAAAGGTGTAGCACGTATGGACTCAAGATGATGGATCCAAAGGAAAATTGATAATGCATCTTATTAAGTAAAATTTCTTATAATATGTAGTGTAGCCACAGTGCACAAATACCATATACTGCAGTTATAGACTATCTTAATGAAACGGTTGGCACTAAAATTCCCAGAGTTCCTTATGAAATATGTAATCATGGAGGGGAGCCACCATCGGGCAACAACTTACACATCTTTTTGAAGTTTCCACTTGCGTTACAATACTTGCCCACCAATAAAGCTTGGAACAGATTAAGGAAAAGATGGTTCAAATGTTCAATTGGTTCTTATCAGCAGATTTTCTCCAGATTCAGACCAAGAAGAAACAAAAACCTTATTTACAACAGACAATCATTTCAGTTCTTTGGTTTTATTTTCCCCCTTTTTCTTCCACCTCTTTATCCACCAAATGGCTTTTTTGTGGGCAGAGCAAGATTACCCACGCTGGTAATCAAAATTGAATAAGAGAATATACCAACATGAACATTAATACCACCAATTATGTGAATGCCAGTGGCAGGCAATGCATTATGTGATGACTGTAGGCTTCTCCCTTCCAGTGAACTCCTTCAACTTTGAAATTGATAATGCCAGATCTGAAAACAGAACCAAAACATCAATGCAAGATTACACATCAGATCATGGAGAAGACAAAGAACCCACCTATCAATGGTTTTAGTGCCATTTGTGCATCCATATCATGCTTTGACACGTCTGGCTCAAACTGTTCAACATAAATTCGAATAGTTGCACCTGCAGAACCAGTTCCCTGTAAAGGAAAAACTTATTAACTTTTTGCCCCAGAAAGAACTTGGGTGGAACAATCAAATGAAAATCAAAGGGAAAACTGGTACGTACTGATAAACGAAATATGATTCTTGATCCATCTGTAAATACAAACCGAATACCTTGCTTGGTTGCTATACTCCCATCCACCTGAAAAAGGAAAATGTGAATGCCAATACTAAACCTTAATTGTAGACAATTCCTCTCCTTATAGATAAGTATAAATGACCAAAAGCAAGGACTATGAAATGCTAGTTAGACTTACAGGATCTGTATAATTGAAGTCATCTGCAAATCGAAGGACATAATTCCCTATAACAAGGTAAACTCTATTAACATTTTAAAAATAATTAAGAAATCCCAGAAGGATCTTCATGAATTTTGGGAGCAAGCTTACCATATTTTTCACCTGCCTTGCTCTTAGATACCAAATCTCTAAGATACCCTATCATCTTATTGGCTCCTTCAGATTCACATTCCTAAGAAAAAATTAGGACCAGATTCATAGTTATCAAAGTTTTGCTTTTCTTTCCAGAAAATGGGTAGAAGCAAGACAACAACAGTAAACTTATTCTTGGGCAAATTTTCTAGGAATCATAATGAGAATTTTTTAGTGTATGTCAGAAAAACTTGATAGTGATCTTCACCTCATAGTCGTATCTAGAAAAGAAGTTCCTTCCATAAGTTGCCCAATGCTCCTTAACAACATCAGAAACATAAACTAGCTTCTCTCCAACTTTCTTGTCTTTGTTTCGGTGTGCAAGGATTGAAAGCCAAGCTAACACAGCCCTGCAAATGAGAAAAGTTAAAGCACAACCCGTAGATGCAAAACATTGAATGATGACAATATTTCGAGCATGCAAGGTGCCAACCAGCTGGTTGGTAAGGTTTCCTGCTGGTCGTAGCTGAGACTTGGGATTGAATCCTGACTGCACCTGGGATGGGGGATGGACTACACCTTGTTGTGTAGCTCTTCAGAAGATATCAAAAAAAAAAAAAAATCAAGCATCAGGCTAATGTTAATTTTGAATACCGTGTTAATGTGAGACCCCTGTTTGAAACCTCTGACTTTACAGAAAGATGATCCCAGATGGCAAACAGACTAAAATCAATTCACCATGCCAATTAAAGGAATCTCAACCTGAGCTAGAATTAAACCTAGTATTGACTATTGAGTTCATAACTGTACCTCTTGATTTAATTTTACATGCCAAAACATAACCAAACACCTTGATTTTGTACTTCATAAAACTTAATTAGCTATTGCTCCAAAAGATCCATGCATTCTAGAAATGTATTGAGCAAATCATGGTCAAATACCAATATCAGTACAGGTCTACAACTGGAATATATGTTTTTTGGGTTAATAATTTTAATGGTCACTTACAATTTCTAAATAATTTAGTGATGATTCTATAAGTTTTGGAAGTACTTTTTCATAAACGTTCATTAAAATTACAACTTTAGCATGCTTTATGTCTTCCGAACATGTGTGATAGTAAGAATCTCTCAGGGCTCATATTAGGGAAAGAATCAGTTTATTGTCTATAATATGGCTTTACCTTTTTTTAAAAAAAAAAAAAGGCTTTAGAGATGAGCTCAAGTTAGGAAGGGTTTTATGTTTAGGTGTGTTATGAAGATTAAAGTCAGCTAAGGCATTATGACTCTAATGAGTTTAGATGGTGTGAATCTTCTAATCCATCATTTCCTGGTTATCCTTTTCTACGTTTTTTTTTTTCAATCAATAACAAGGATTAAATAAATATTGAGAAAGAGAATAATACAAAGCAACTGAAAGGAAAAGTAATAAACCAAAACATTGATCACAGAACCCGTTGGGTTTTATTGTCTGAATCCCAAATCTCAAGCAAATTTTTTGGCATCTTCGTAATTGTAAACCAATACTACTTTTGGGTTTCTTTTAAGAAAAGAAATTAGGTCCTTTTATAAATATGTGGTATTGTATATTTTTGGGGGAACATTCTTTGAGTTCACCATTGGTTGTTCCCTAGTCATGATTACTTTTGAATTTTAGGGTTTGTTTTTGGTGTGGTGATCCCTTAATGAGATAGATAATCTCAAAAGTGTTTTTCTCTTGGGAAGAAAACTGCATCAGGGGGTCAAAGAATTACCTTTGGGAAGAGAATTTCCCTTAGGTTCTTTTTGGCTCTGGGAATAAAATCTAATCATTTCTTTTTTGGTTTAGTGTACTTTTTCCTGATTATCTTCACTGCTAGATATAAGCATTATGACAACAAAGAATTATCTTCACCTTGAATGATGCATTCAAGGTGTCCCCTGGAGAATGAGCTAGTCCCACAATCAATCTAAACTCCCATGGGGTCTGTGTTCTTATCCAAAAGATAACAGTTTGACAGTCTCCTTCTACTACCACATTCCTCAACCCCTGTGGCAGCATCAGTTTTATGCCTTGGATTAGGGTCAACATTTCAGCCCTTAGAGAATTGCACTGCCCAACTGGGTCTGACAAACTAAGAATTATGTTGCTACTATGATCCCTTACAACACCCCCCACACTAGACAGTCCTGGATTTCCAAGGCAGCACTAACCAAAGTTGAGCATAACCAACCCTGCTTCTGGAGGAGTCCACTCTACTCTTTCTGTTTTCTAGTATGAAAGCCATCAACAGTTTGCCACTCCTTAGCATAGCATTTAGAGTGACACCTTTAAACTCTTCACTTACCAAATCCCAATGCTCAGTCCTTATCATGGTGAGTTCAATTACTTCCTACACTAGCTTGTACCTCTTCTCAAACATCCTAGCATTTCTTTCACTCCAAAGCCACCATAGAACTGCCCCCCCCCCCAACACACACGCTTTTTTTAACAGTAATTGCCCCCTGCACACATTGCCACACAAGGTCTTTTGCTTCTAGGTAGAGCATCTCATCAAATCTGTCTTAAACAAGTCTACAACTTCAGTTGGTGCCTCCTAAACTCTCCCAGCCAAAGAGAAAACGTATTGCCACATCCTAAAGGCATACAATGATAGATGGTTGGTATTTCGCCCCTTCTCATGCATAGGACACACACATGAGGTGAAAGAAACCAGCTTTTCCTTTTTCTTTGAAGACTACCAAAGGTGGTGTTTATGATTTTATTGGCAGCTTCCCAACAAAAATCTTTAGGGGAATTTGGCCATATATAACTCTTTAGCTGGAAAAAAAGTGTTCCTTGGATAGTGGCAATAAAGATTTAAAAACAAAAAAACGAAGCACAAGGGGAGGTGTCCTCAACAGTAGGAGCCTACACCCTCTCATCATTACCCGAAGGTGATAAATTGAAATATTTAAGTAGATTAATCAAAGGGATCAGCTCTTATGTTTCATTATCTTTCAAAGGTTTTCCCAACCTAAATCCAAACCAACCCATTCCCCTCTAAGGTTATCATTTCAACAATTGGTTTACTTTTGAAATTGAATAAATTGTAGACTCTAGGGAAGGATTGGCACTTGGCAGAATGAAAATTTTCCCTACCAAGTATCCTCCCAAAACTTCACCCTTTGTCCTGAAATAGCATCATATCTAATATGTTGCAACTCGTAAATACTATTAATTACCAAGCATCCTCCCAAAACTTCACCCTTTCCCCACCAAGTATCCTCCCAAGTCCCAACCATTTGGGTACAACTCATAAATACTATTAATTACCAAATCCCACAAAGCCTCCCTTTCTTTTGGAAACCTCTAAAGTCGTTTACCCAACAAAATATTATTCCTTTCTTGTATCCTCCCTTTGCGAGTTCATCTGCCTCTTTTGATTTGCATACCTCCTCCCAAACTAGGAGACATTTATTATTATTGCTCCTAAGATCCCACAGGAAATCCCTGATTATCTTCTCAAGTTTTTGCAAAACTCTCACTGAGGCTTTGAGCGAGAAGAAAAACAGCCTTTTGAGACGAAAGGACTGTTTAGAAAGATGCAAAAAGGTAAGAGAAAATAGCAGAAATCAGAATTCTAGAAGAGAAAAGATGAAGAAGAAGGTGGCGGCAACTAGGGTTCAGAGTAAGAGAGTTTCGAACATAATCTCTTCTCTTACACCCTTAATCTAATTTTATTAAGTTAAACTTTTATAATTTACAGAGAGGCCCTTAGTTGGGCAGAAAATAAAAAAACATAACATAAGAAAGAGTAGGCCCAAATTAAGGCCCATTACAGCAAAGAACATAAAAGATAAAAGAGCTAAATAGTCTATGGGCCATTCGGCCCATCTTCTCTACACTCCCCCTCAAGCTGAGCATAGATGTCAATCATGCCAAGCTTGCCAGTATCATGCTGAAATTTAGCCTTGGGAATGCCTTTGGTGAGGAAATCTACTGTCTTTCAGAGGTGATGAAAGGTAGACACACTTCACCAGAAGCACTCTTTCTCGAATGAAGTGTCTGTCAACTTCAATATGCTTGGTTATGTCATGTTGCACTAGGTTGTGAGCAATGTTGATAGCTGCCTGATTATCACAGTATAACATCATTGACTTATCATGTTCAATACCCAGTTCTTCCATTAATGATTTTAGCCACAATATTTTAGAAACCCCATGTGCCATGGCTCGATATTCAGCTTCGGCTGAGGATCGAGCAACAACAAATTGTTTCTTGCTCCTCCAAGAGACAATGTTACCAACCACCAAGCTACAATACCCAGAGGTAGATCTTCTGTCATCAATGTTTCCAGCCCAGTCAACATCTGTGTAGGCTTCAAGTTTCATATGGCCATGCTTGGCAAAAAGAATTCCCTTTCCAGGGGAGCCCTTCAAATAACATAGAATCCACTCTACTGCTGCCATATGAGTATCCCTGGGGGCATGCATGAACTGGCCGATGCAGCTGACAGCATATGCAATGTTTGGTCGAGTCATGCATAGATAAAGAAGTTTCCCAAGTAATCTCTGGAAGACTCCCTTGTCCTCTAACAATATTCCATCTGAAACAGAAAGTTTTATGGCTCATATCAATAGGAGTAGCAACTGGTCTAGCCCCCATCTTCCATGTTTCAAAGAGCAAATCAATAACATACTTCCTCTGAGAGATAAGAATCCCATCCTTGGATCTGGCAACTTCTATGCCAACAAAGTATCTCAATTCCCCAAGATCTTTGATCTCAAGCTCTGTATGAAGGAAAGATTTGAGATCATTAATTCCAGAGACATCATTACCAGTCACAACAATATCATCAACATATACAATCAGGTAAACTGCCAAGACACCTCTCCTCTTCACAAAGAGTGTATGATCAGACTGTGTCTGTACATAGCCAAAGCTAACAAGGGCAGCCCTAAACCTTTCAAACCAAGCTCTAGGGGACTGTTTGAGTCCATAAAGAAACCTCTTCAGCTTGCAGACCTTTCCTTTCATATCCTTTTCATACATCCTTGGAGGAAGGGACATATAAACCTCCTCATGTAATTCTCCATTCAGAAAAGCATTCTTTACATCTAGTTGATAAAGTGGCCAGTCTGAGTGTGTAGCCAAAGATAGTAAAACTCTCACAGTAGTCATCTTGGCAACAGGAGCAAATGTCTCCAGATAATCAATCCCATATGCCTATGTATAGCCTTTTGCAACCAGCCTAGCCTTGTACATTTCAATGGTGCCATCAGCATGTTATTTTATAGTAAAGACCCACTTGCAGCCTACTAGATCCTTCCCTTTAGGTAAATCAACCACTTCCCAAGTGTCATTCTTGTGTAGGGCATCAATTTCTGTTCTCATAGCATCCCTCCATTCTGGAATATTAAATGCTTCTGACACAAACCTGGGAATTGGGTTAGAGGCAACAGAAGAAAGGTAGGCAAAATATGAAGGAGACATCAAACTATAAGAAAGGTGTTTGGAAATGCAATGTGCAGTACACTTCCTTTTTCCTTTCCTAATAGCAATGGAGACATCAAGATCTGGGAAGGATGGTTCTAAAGGAGCTGTAGCAGTACCTGTTGTCTCATCTGTGATTGGAAGTGCATGAGGCTCATGTGTTGTAGGGGAAACAACCTGCTCATTTCTGGTTCTTTGCCTTTGATACATCATGGGATTAAACAATGGGCGAGGAGGTAAAGGGGGAGGAATAGGAACACTGGAATGAGAGTAAAGTGACTGATCCTCCCTTGATTCATTTGAAGGAGGAATAGACTCATCAAAAGACTCAACTGGGACAGGAAGAGGAAGAGCAAACACCTGTGACAAATCCTCCCCCTTTGGACAATGTCTCTCCAGAGAGGAACTAAAAAAGGGGGAAAGATCATCAAATGTGACATCCATTGAGAAATACCGAGTGCCAGTCTTTGGATCAAAATAACAGTAACCCTTCCGTGTGGGGGAATAACCATGGAAGATACACTTGTGGGCTTTTGGTTCAAATTTATGCCTTTGGACACTTGGAATATGTACATAATAGGTGCAGCCAAAGATACGAAGAGGAATAGGAAAAAGGTCCTTGTCCGGATGAAGGAGACTAAAGGGAGACTTAAACCCCAAAACCCTGGATGGCATACGGTTTATAAGGTAGGTGGCAGTGAGAACAACATCACCCAAAAACTTTGTAGGGACATATGAGGCAAATAAGATACTTCTTGCAACTTCAACGATATGTCTATTTTTCCTTTCAGCAACTTCATTCTGTTTTGGGGTCCTAACACAGGAGCTTTGATGAATAACCCCTAAATCAGTGAGATAGCAAGCTAAGTTTTTCTCAAAATGTTCTTTTTCATTGTCGGATCTGAAAATTTTAATCCTGGTATCAATCTGGGTTAGGACAAATTCATGGAACTGCCTCACAAGTCAGGGAACTTCATTACGGGACTTCATCAAAAATATCCAAGTGAACCGGGAAAAGTCATCAATGAACAAGATAAAATATTTGTATCCACCCATAGAGGGTAAATGGTAAGGCCCCCACACATCAGAGTGCACAATATTAAAATGAGAAGAAGATCTTTTATTACTCAAAGGATAACTGTTTCTATAATGTTTTGACAGTTCACAAGACTCACAATGAAGACTGGACAAACTAATTCCCTTAAACAGTTCAAGGAATAAATGACTCAATGCAGAAAAAGAAAGATGACCCAAACGAAAATGACATAACATGACTCGACTAATAGACTCTGTAGATTTAGACCCAAAAGCAGCTTTTCCAGGTTGTTCATGGCACTATCTAGGAGTATCTAGCGGGTATATTCCATTCGCCTCACGGCCACTCCCAATCACCTTCTGAGACTCCAGATCCTGAAAAACATAGTAGGAAGGGAAGAAGGTTACACACCAGTTTGATGACTTAGTAAGACTACTTACAGATAACAAATTTGTATTTAGTCTAGGTACATGAAGAGAAGAAGGAAGAACCAAGGAGTCTGTAGTCTTGATGGTTCCGTTGCCGGAGATAGGGGCAAGAGAGCCATCGGCTAGGGTGATTTTGTCACGTCCAGGAAGTAAATCATATGAAACAAACAAAGTGGAAAGGCTGGTCATATGATCAGAAGCACCAGAATTAATAATCCAAGGGATCCTACGATTACCTGAAATGGTTGCATGATTGGCAGAAGCCCGTATACCTGAATGAGCAAATGCAGAAGAGGTTGAGTTCTCTGAAGGGTTGGATCTAGAGGTTACACCCTCTAGATGATTGATCATTCTCTCAAACTTCTCATATTCAGCCTTCATAGTTGCTAACTACACACTAGCCGACATCTCTTCAGTTTGGTACCTGTCACCATCTGAACCAGCAGCAACATTAGCACTCCCTGCCCTTTTATTATCAGGCTTCTTCTGAAACCGAAGTGGTAGTAGCTCAGGATGCAATTTCTAGCACTTATCTTTAGCATGTTTTGGTCTCTTACAGTACTCACAGACAATATCTTTCTTCCCTGAACTACTAGAAGTTCCTGCAGTCCCTTTTGGTTTCACTCCCATATTGGCAAAGTGATCATTTAGGCCAGAGAGACACTATCCTTGGATAAAATATTTTGTTTTGTAATATCATATTCCGGATTTAATCCTGTCAAGAATTCAAATACCCTGATTCTCTCAACCAATTTTCTATAGGTCTCAGCATCATTAGTGGTGTCCCATTGTATAGCTTCTATCAGATCTATTTCTTGCCACAAAGACTTCAGTGTTGAGAAGTATACAGCTAATGGTTTCTCCCCTTGTTTTAAATTCTTCACATCACTTCTCAACTTATAAGCTCTGGCTACATTTAATTTTTGGGAATAGGTTTCAGCAACACTATCCCAAATTTCCTTTGCTGAATTCATCCACAAATAGTGCTGACTAATTTGTGGCTGCATTGAGTTTACAAGCCACCCAATAACAGTATAGTTTTCTTGCACCCATTTTTCATATGATGGATCATCTTCAGAAGGAGCCTTTTTACTCCCAGAGATAAAACCCCACTTGCCTCTGTTGCAAATATGAATCTTTACGGATTGTGACCAAACCAAATAATTAGTTCCATCTACCTTGACTGTGGTCACAGTCAGTAGAGAGTCTACAAAGGCTCCCGGAATCTGTCCGGATTCAGCAACATGTTTGCTTTCAATGTCTTATGGGTTCATCATCTTAAACACCGCTAAAAAGGTTTCAAGTAACTTCAAAAAACACCAAATGAAGGCTGGATAAAACCTGTGTTGTGAGCCAACCTCTATGCAGCCGTACCAGAAATCTGTGTCACAACCGGACGCCGGGAGAAACAAAAAAATATCAGCTGCTCCTTGTAGACTCCACAGAACACCAATCCACTTGATTCAATCTTCAAGAGGAAGAAGAAGGAAGCCTTCAATCACTGAGTGCCCAGGTCAAACTCCCTGTGGGTCCCGCAATCTGATTTCTCCAGAAAATTAGGGTTTCGGGCAGCACCCCTGAATCTGTCAATGGGGCAATAAAGTCTGTCCCCTTCTCTCCAGAAACCACTAATAACTGGGCTGAAAAAGAGTCTTTAACTGTTCATGCGATTCAGTTCTCCATACACACTGTGTATGGGAAAAAAAGGTGAAAAAGAAAGAAAAACGAGCCTGCTCTGATATCAAGAAGAAAAACAGCCTTTTGAGACGAAAGGACTGTTTAGAAATATGCACAAAAGTAAGAGAAAATAGCAGAAATCAGAATTCTAGAAGAGAGAAGATGAAGAAGAAGGTGGCGGCAACTAGGGTTCAGAGTAAGAGAGTTTCGAACATAATCTCTTCTCTTACACCCTTAATCTAATTTTATTAAGTTCAACTTTGATAATTTACAGAAAGGCCCTTAGTTGGGCAAAAAATTAAAAAACATAACATAAGAAAGAGTAGGCCCAGATTAAGGCCCATTACAACAAAGAACATAAAAGATAAAAGAGCTAAATAGTCTATGGGCCATTCGGCCCATCTTCTCTACAGAGTGTTGACAAAAAAGAAATTGTAAGATTGGAGAGAGTGGATTTAATCAGGGAGACCCGCCCCCTTTTGAAATATAATTCTTTTTCCACGAGTCTAATCTTTTAACAAACCTCTCAATGATCCTCTCCCAAAATGTCACCTCCCTAGGATTTCCCCCCAAAAAAAATCCTAAATACTTAATTGGCCATTCTCGGATTTCACACTCTAGTATATCTGCACACTCCTTCATTCCTATCCATTTAGATCCCTACCATACTATATTTAACTAAATTAATCCAAAATCTGTCTAAAGGCTCTAACATTCTGTACTCCCTTAAATTCACCCAAAACCAATGTGTTATTTGCAAATTGCAAGTGAGAGACCACTTTAACAGGTCTTCTTGTCGAAAACCTCTAAAATCTTTAAAGAAATCTTTTGAGGAGCCATCGATGAGGATTAAGAAATGGGTGGCCATCAAACACTCCATGATCCATTTTATTCATGTTTTTTCTCAAACCCCATTTTCTCCATCACCCATTGAAGATAACCCCAATCCACATGATCGTAAGCCTTCTCAAGATCCAATTTAAGCACAAAACCTTTCCTTCCTGACTTCCTAAAATCCTCACTGCCTCATTGGCTATAAGGGTTTGATCTAAAATCTATCAGTCTATCTTTGATAATTGTCCAGTGTTCCCTTGAGACCACAAAGTGAAGCACTTAAATCTTTCCAACAACACCTTAGCCACTATTTTGTGTAAAGTTGTAGTAAGACTTATCGGTCGAAACTCATTTGTAAAGGCATCACCTGACATTTAGGAACCAATTAAACAAATGTCGCATTCATTCCTTTCCCACTTCCCCATCATATAAAATTCATTAAACACTTTCTTCAAATCTTCTCTAATGATGTATAAATCTACGCACAACAGAAAAGGAGGCTATCCAGGTGATGTATAAATCTGTTCTGCTACACTTCCTGCTAATACAGGTCCACAGTAGAAAAGGAGGCCACCCAGATGATGGCAGAAGCTAACATCCAATGAAACACCAACCAACACACAAGCAGATCAGACCACCACACGGCCAGGCCAAACAAAAAAAGCTTCAGACCTTTCGAACTCTATTAGCACCCACCTAGGTTTGTCCAGGTCTATTCCTCTTAATCAGTCTTGAGGAACACTTTCACACAGAATCTCCACCTTGACACAATAGGAGAATCATCAAACAACACTTCCAGTCTGCCATCAACACTTTCAGTGCACCCAATCTACTTGGAAGAGAGAGAAACAAAGACTTCTTTACAGGCATGTACACACAGATTGACTTGATAAAATAATGGTTCCTTGTGACAACTGCATGATCAAACACATAAGGGATACCCCCACAACATTTAGATATCAATAGATCTAGGTTTACACCTTCGGCTGAGTAGAAGATTCAAAAAATTTCCATAACAGGCCCTTCTATGTCGCCCACTTTATGTTCAGATCTGAAAGAATTCCCTTCGTATTACAACCAAGGAAGAAAAAAGAACAAAAAAGAAGAGTAGATCCCTCAATCAGATCAGCATTGTACCTTCAAACAGTCCCCCAAACAGTAGAGTCCAAAAGTGAAGAAAAGAGATGAAAAAAGAAGTGAATCCTTGATCCGATCAGATCTACTCTGATACCATGAAGTAGTTATGCAGTCCATGAAAGAAGAAAGAGATCAGAGAAAGAGAAAGAAAGAACGAGGCTAAAGTAAGTGTGGCAGCACTCCACTCACTATTTTATTAGAGAGAACATAAAATAAGTTAAAAGGACCATAATTCTACTATGTCACTAATAAAACAGATTACAACAGTACCATATTCCATCCTTTTCACGGATGTGATCGGATCCGGTGCCAAAACTTTCTTCCCCGCAAATTGACAACTTTCCAGCATCCATTAGATTCCCAAAGAATTTCCAACCAGTTGGAACCTGAACACAAAGATGTTCATTTAGGGATGCAGCTTGTCAAGTCCTAGCACAATGATTAGAAGTCATGGAATACAACAAGGAAATACATTCTGAATAAGTCCAACATTAACTGCACCTCAAAGAATGGAAGATTCAACTTTTCAGCAACACGATCAAGAGCACCACTGGTAGGCATAGAACGAGCTAAACCCTAAAAGAAACAAAGAAAACCATGAAGAATAAAGTCCTTTTATGGTTTAAGATTGAAAAAGAAAATGAACCTTAAAAAGAAATACACGTGACCTCCTACCTTTGGGCCATTCCGAAAATAAGGGATTGCTGCCTGTGCATTGGCTGCAATAATTGCAACAGAGTCCGAGGGAGTAACAAAAAAACTTCTACCAAGAATCATGTTCCTATCACCATCCCCTAAATAACAATAAGAATTTGCCATCATTAAAAATGGTAATGGTATATTCCAGTCTAAACTTCCACCTTCCAATTCTACATAGAAACTTTTGGGGGGAACAGAAGTTGTTTGATCGCAAAAATACAAAACAACAATGGGTAGGAGACATGAATAGTAACTTTCCTATCTATTATCTAAGAATTAGTTTGAAGGATCTAAAGAACAAAATGAAGTCAGCCTAATTAGCTAAAGTAGAAGAACTTGAGGTTGCATGAGTTTTGAAATTAATTTGAAGCCATTTTCACCAGACACCATTACTTAAATGTAGTACAATGCATGGAAGTATTTGTTGCCTTAGTTCTATTCCATTTATTTTGCCCATGTTCCTATATTATTCAGAATTCAGAGAGCCTATCTCTCCAATGATATTAACATGATTCTTAAATCTAGGCCCTTCTATTCTCTAGTTTATCCATTAAACACTAACAACCAATATCCTAATACAATCCCATTTGTGAACTGCAGGTTGTTAGCAATAATACAACTCAGTTCATAAATTGTAAGGGGCTCTCTACAGATTGAGGTCCCCATGCTTACTTCATGATGCACTTTCTTTAGATAGTTATAAATACAACAATTACCAAGAACCAAATTCAATTAAGGAAGATTGTCCACATGGTCCCACCAATTTCTGCCACACGAAGCTGTTCCTTGGACAAGGGACCCTCTTAATTAGGATTTGGGAACATGTTCACTCTAGTCCACATCAGCCCCATACCCCACCTTGTTTTCGAGTTTCCCTTGAGTGGTATGAGATATCAGAAGTTTAAACAGCTTAATTTTTAAAAACACACTTGAAAAGGTCTTAGGATTGCTATGACATAAAGGGTTCAAGGATTTAAGCCAGAAAACACACAACAAATAGAGTGTAATGAGAAGGGGCATGTCATTGAAGATTCTTGGATGGTCTACATTACTCCAATAAAAGTCCAAACTAATAAAAGTCAAACACAACACTCTTAGTTGGTGATGGAGGTGGATTTAAGACAATGAATTGAACGTTGGATATGGCTTCAAGAAGGGACTATCAAGTTTGATATTCCAATTTATTGCATTAGTTATAGACCTAATTTCCCTCAATACAATAATTGGATTGAGCTGTGTAATCTGAAGAGCTATACTCGAAGTAGCAAGGAGGAGAAGAGAACCACAGAACTGAAGAGAATGTCGAACTGTTCTATCCAGTCGACCAGTCCTTTATTTATAGATGAATATGGTACAAGGTACAAGAAATTACTGGGATGCCCCTGATTAGTGATGGGACACCCAAATGACTTAAATCATTAAACAGGTTTAGGCCCAGGCCCATTAACACAAGCCCAGTTACAAGATAAGTTAAACATAAGAATGTGCTAATAAGAACTCTTATCAGCCGAACATCACTCTAACATTCTAACACTCCCCCTCAAGCTAAGCATGAATATCAATCATGTTTAACTTGCCAAGTATGTCCCTGAACTTTGTTGATGCCAGCCCTTTAGTTAATACATCTGCAATCTGCATCTCTGATTGAGTATAAGGCACACAAAGTTCTCCTGAAATAATTCTCTCTCTGACAAAGTGTCGATCAATTTCAATATGTTTTGTCCTATCATGCTGCACAGGATTGTTGGCAATGTTGATAGCAGCTTTATTATCACAATACAGCTTGAGAGGACCCTCAGTCTTGATACCAAGCTCATTAAGGAGAGTCCTGAGCCATAAGAGTTCAACAACCCCGTGTGCCATAGCCCGGTATCTGCTTCTTACTACACCATGTGACTAGGTTTCCTCCCAAGAATGTACAGTAACCTGAGGTTGATTTTCTGTTTCAAGTCTGCTGTTTTTTCTGAATAGAATTCCTTTCCCTGGGCAAGTATTCAAGTATCTGAGGATTCTTTCCACTGCACTCATATGAGGGGCCTTTGGTGAGTGCATGAATTAACTGACAACATGCACTGCATAGGCAATATCTGGCCGAGTAAGGGATAAGTATATCAGTTTTCCTACCAACTTTTGGTACCTTTCCTTATCACAGTATTCCTCACCCATTGATTCTTGTAATCCATGGCTTGGTTCTATTGGAGTGTCTGCTGGCCTGCACCCCATCATGCATGTTTCTTCTAGGAGATCTAGCACATACTTTCTTTGACATATGTAGATTCCTTCTCTTGATCTAGCAACTTCAATTCCAAGAAAGTATCTAAGATTTCCCAGGTCTTTGATCTCAAATTCTGAAGCTAAGAACTCCTTCAGCCTCTTCATCTCTTTCACATCATTTCCAGTAATCACCATATCATCCACATACACAATGAGTGCTGTAAGTTTGTCATTCCTGTCTCCTTGTAAACAATGTATGATCTGCACTGCTCTGAGTGTACCCTACTTTCTTCATGGCCAAACAAAGTCTCTCAAACCATGCCCGAGGAGATTGCTTCAAACCATATAATGCTTTCCTTAGTTTACATACCTTCTTTCCAACATCATATCCAGGTGGGGGTTCCATGAATACCTCTTCATGAAGATCACCATTTAGGAAGGCATTCTTCACATCCAGCTGATGAAGTTCCCAAGAGAATTTTGCTGCTAGTGACAGTAGAACCCTGATTGTGTTGAGCTTTGCTACTGGGGCAAAGGTTTCCTTGTAGTCAATTCCTTCCTTTTGTGCAAATCCCTTTGCCACAAGTCTGGCCTTGTACCTCTCAATTGACCCATCTTCCCTGTGCTTTACTATGAATACCCACTTGCACCCAACAATGCCTTTCCCTTCTGGCAGGTCCACCAATTCCCATGTCCTTGCATTCATTAGGGCTTTCATCTCCTCATTCATGGCTTCTTTCCACCTCGGATCAGATGCCGCCTCTGAATACCTGGAAGGGACACATACAGAGGAAAGGGCAGACACAAAGGAATGATAGGCAGGGGATAAGTGTGAGTAAGAAACATAATCGGCTATGGGATGCCGAGTGGTACAAGAACGAACAGGCTTACGGAGAGCAATAGGAAGATCCAAATCTGAATTGAGTGAATCAGAATTACCTTGGATTGCAGAGACAGATTGATCTGAGTTCAACTGGTTGCAGTCATGAGGTTGAGGGGCCTTCTTCCTTCTACTGTATGTAAGTATCTCTTTTTCTTGTTTACTGGAACCTTCAGGAGCATCAGCCGAATCTGGAGAAGCAACTGGCACAGTGGAAGTCTCACTAGGTTGACCCGGAATGTTACATCTAGTAGTAGTGGAAGGTGATGAAATGGGAACAAAAAAGAAGGGAGAATGAGAATCCTCTTCCAACCCACTACTCTCCCCCTGAAGAGGATTCTGAGAAGACTGGAAATAGGGTTGAGACTTAAAAAAGACTACATCCCTAGTGACATTTTTTCTTGGAGACAGGATCATAACACTTATACCCCTTCTGCGTAGGAGTGTACCCCAAAAATATTCCCTTTGTAGCCTTAGGATCCAGCTTGATCTTCTTTGGATCTTTCACATGTATGAAGCATGTACAACCAAAAACCCGCGGGGGAAGAGGAAATTCTAGAAGAGTGGGGCACAAAACAGAGAAAGGGGTCTTCATACCCAGTACCTTAGATGGCATCCGATTTATCATGTAAGATGCAGTAAGAACAGCTTGAGACCAATATTGCTTGGGCACATTGTGCTGGAAAAGAAGGGCTCGAGCTGTCTCCAATAGATGCATGTTCTTGCGCTTAGCGACCCCATTTTGCTGAGGGGTGTAAGCACATGATGATTGATGTAACATGCATGCATCTTCCATGAATGAGTTCAGGGATCTTTCAAAGTATTCAGCTGCATTGTTTGAACGGAATTGCTTGATCTTTTTATCAAATTGTGTTTCAACCATCTTGCAAAACATCATAGTTATCCGGGGAACTTCTTCACGTCCTTTCAACAGATAAATCCAAGTGCACCGAGAATAATGGTTAATAAAACTGATAAGGTAACGGAAGCCATCAATGGAAACAATGGGTGAAAGACCCCAAACATCAGAATGAACCAAATCAAAAGGGGCTTGAATTTCATTACTAGAAATTGGATACATTGATCTACATTGTTTTGACATTTGACACACATCACAAATTAAACTCTGACTCAGAATGCCCTTACATAATTCGGGAAACAACACTGTTAAGGAAGAAAAAGACAAATGACCTAGCCTAGCATGCCACAAGTGCAGCCTAGCTATTGACTCCACACTTTCCGGACTAGTAGTAGAAGCTTGCAAGGCTGAGCTGACATCTTCATCAAAATAGTAGAGGCCCCCATACTCATGACCACTCCCAATCGTTCTCCTCGTCAATCTGTCCTGGAAGACACAATGAGAAGGAAAGAAAGTTATACTACAGTTCAAGTTTTTTGTAAGCTTTGAAACAGACAACAGATTTGAGGTAAGACTAGGAACATGTAGGACTGATTTAAGAGAGAGATCCTTGCTTAGGTCAACCACCCCCTTTCCAGAGATGGTGGAGAGGGACCCATCAGCTACTCTCATCTTATCCTGGCCAGACAACGGATGATATGTGGAGAATAAGGAGGACATATGTGTCATATGGTCAGTGGCTCCTGAATCAATCACCCAAGAGGTAGAATTAATGGAACTAGATGCACTAAATGCAGAGGTTGTACCTGACTTGGCAAGAGAGGTGGAAACTAAAGAATTGTTCTTCAGACGGGCTAATGCCCGGTTGAGAACCTCTACCTCACTAGCTGTGAAGCCCAAAGTACTTGGTCCAGAGGAGTCGGCAGCCTGCCTTGCGGTGGAAGATGACACTGTCTGAATACTCTGTGAGTTGTCACTACTGTTGTTGGTGGCAAGATTCCCACTTGCTGTGTGGCCCTTATGTTGCCTTTTGTCCTTTCTCAGAGCAGCTGGCTTCAGATGAGGGTACAGGACCCAACATTTCTCCTTTGTGTGTTTCTCACCACCACAATGTGTACACTTGAGGGACTTCTTGTCTGAAAATCTATTCCCCTTAGTGGAGACTAAGGCTGAATGTTCTCCAGGTAGTTCTGTTGACTGTGTCTGAAAGTCAACTTGCATCTCCTTTCTCCTTACTTCTTCATTCCTCACCAGGTAGTAGACATGGTGAAGCTCAGGTAATTCATCTCTCCCTAGAATCTGTGACCTTATACCTTCATATACAGGGCCAAGACCCGCCAGAAACTTGAAGACTCTGCCCTCCTCAATCTGCTTATCATGCCTCCCCTTATCATTAGCATTTTCCCAATCCAAGATCAAATGGTGGTCAAGCTCTTCCCAGAAGCCTTCCAATGTTGCAAAGTAGGTTGCCACGGACATGTCTCCTTGCCTTTGGGCTGCAATGTCTTGGTTCAGCCTGTAGATTCTAGCATTGTTCTTTTTCTGGCCATATGTCTTAGATATTTTCTCCCAAATTTTAGCAGCTGTGGGGAAGTGATGAACAGTTCTGGCCACCCTAGGAGTCATAGAGGCCAGCAACCAAGACATGATTGTGGCATTTTCCTTGCGCCACACGGTGTATTCAGGACTGCCAATTTCTGGTTGTTTCTTGTCTCCATCCAAATAGCCTGTGAAGTCACGAGAGGTAATGAATAGCATTGCTGAGACAGACCACTCTTTGAAGTTATACTCATCTAGCAGCACACTTGTAATCTGCAAGCTGTGTAGATTAGGGTTTTCCAGGTTTGAGGACCTTGTAACAGGTCTATTATCTCTAGAGGAAACTTCACCGGATAGTGAGGACATCCTGTCTTCAGTCCAAGAGTTGTTCACAGTACTATAGGTGATTCTGTTAAGGACTGGCCAAATTGGTCACTATGTTCACAGTACGGGTACAGTAGCAAGTAGAGGTCTGTAACTGAACCAGTTCACAGTGTTGGTAAAAGTTTAAGGCTGCAACTGTGTGGTGCAAAAGTTTCCGCAGTTCCGGTAAAAGGTAAAGGTCTGTAACTGAACCAGTTCAGTCCAAGAGTAGGGCTGATAACCGACCTGAAGAAAATCTGTAACTGAAGTTGCCGCAGTTCTGTAAGAGTCTTGCTGATGCACTAAGACTGCAACTGTAGAAGCTGATGCACCGAAACTGCAACTGAAGTTGAAGGAGCTAAGTCTTTACCACTTGTTCTGATGCACCAAGACTGCAAATGAAGTTGAAGGAGCTAAGTCTTTACCACTTGTTCTGCATAAGTCTTGCTGGAGCACGAAGCTGCAACTGTAGAGGAAGTTCTCCCCCTCTCGGCTAGTGCTAGGACTGCTGAATCAGCCCTCAACCAGGTCTGTCCTATACAGACCTCTCTTAGTAGCCCAATAGCTACTACTTGCTGGTGTAATCTAGTAGGACATCTACTTCTGGGTCTTACTTCCCTTGAGTCCTACAACCAAGAGAAACCCTAGGTTCGAACTTGCTTTACTCTCTTACACTCCTAGGTCTTCACTGCAGAAACCCAGAAAAGGAACAGAGAAGATGAAAGGACAGCAAGAGAAAAGAGTGCGCCTGCTGAAACCAGGAAGGAGCTAATGCTCTGATACCATGTAATCTGAAGAGCTATACTCGAAGTAGCAAGGAGGAGAAGAGAACCACAGAACTGAAGAGAATGTCGAACTGTTCTATCCAGTCGACCAGTCCTTTATTTATAGATGAATATGGTACAAGGTACAAGAAATTACTGGGATGCCCCTGATTAGTGATGGGACACCCAGATGACTTAAATCATTAAACAGGATTAGGCCCAGGCCCATTAACACAAGCCCAGTTACAAGATAAGTTAAACATAAGAATGGGCTAATAAGAACTCTTATCAGCCGAACATCACTCTAACATTCTAACAAGTTGAACGTTGGATATGTTGAAGTTCAAGGAGTGTAAAAGGGATCTTAAATGCATTGGGCAGATAATATAAGTGGATGACGTTCAACAAGCTGCTTTTGGATTTCTGGAAACTAAGGATTGTCAACAGTGGTCAACATTACAGTGTTTTGACTTAAAGTTCCACTACAATTAGTTTTTTTTTTTTCCTTTTCTGATCAGTAACAGAATTTCACTAGAATTATGATAAAACAATTACAAGAACAGGAGAGCTAAACTTTCTTAACTCTCCACAGTAGAATTTTGCTATTGCAATTGAGCCCAAAACAAATGATTCCTTCTCACCCCTTGATTTACTAATACATCAGCAAACCCATTCACACTTCTTTTAACCCAACTGAATTTCACATCCATATTTTGAATCAACCACTTAAATATTTTCTTTCCATTGTTAAAAATCCAAAATAGGTGTAGGGGATTCTTTGAGGTCTGAGGTTTTGGCCATGATGGAGGGGATGCAAAGAGCTAAGGATATGCACATTAGTAAGTTGGTTATAGAAGGAAATTCAAAGCCATTGATGGGTTGGCTACAAAAGAAGTCAGGTTGTAAAAATACAACAGTGAAAGAAAGAAGTTTAAATGGCTGATACGAGGCATGGATGTGAGAGTACATTGGGTTAAAAGAACTGCTAATGGGTTTTCTGATGCTTTGCCAAAACAAGGGGTGGGAAGAAATCAGTTGTTTTGGGCTCAATTGTAATGACTTTTTAATCTTTAGGGAGAGTTAAGAGATTTTACCTCTCCTCCTTTGTAATTTATATTCTATCATTAATGAAATTTGCAGTTATTGATAAAAAAAAGTAACACTTCCCCCTGCCTTACAATCTGAATTATATTATTTATTTTTAGAGCTCTTTGGCATGGTGTCATCACATCTAAAATGCTGTAGGGTTGGTAGATTTCTCCCCTTTTTTCTGATCATTCAATCTCTCCTCAAACAAATATCAAGATCTCAATAATCCATTTAATTCAACACTATTTCCAACATTATTATCTCCCAACCAAATTCTATAACAAAAGAATTAGTTGTCATATAGTATAAAATCTATCAATGGTTTCAAAAAGTAACCACACAAAAAAAGTGAAAGGAAATATAGAACACATTCCAAACTAAACAATGTCCAAATCACAAAATGTTAGCATTAATGCAACAAATCAGCAAATAATAAAGATCATCAGAGACAAATTTCGCCTTTCAAATTGCCTTACATACCATCACTAGCTGCTCCAAAATCAGGCCCATTCTCAGAATACATGACATCAACCAAATCCTTGGCATACCTGTTTCAATATACTATACAGACAATGATGAAGCTGAAATAATGAAAAATCAACTCCATAAATTGGTCGTGTTTCTTACGTAAGATTAGGATCTGGATGACCATGCCCAAAATCTTCCAGTGGCACTCCATTAGCAATTGAATCCTATATTTTGCATGTAACATCAATGATCAGTAACTTCATTACTGGATTGAGTTTACTTATTGCAAAGATTCTTGAGGAGGTGCAGGCATACTGGATTGGCTCCCAACATATCCACAAAGATAGGCTTTGCATAGGCACCAGTAACTGCATGCATGGCATCAAATATGAACCTGAAACATGACCCAAATAAATAGATAACTCAGAGCCATAATTCATCTTCCTTTAGAAATAATCTCAAAAATCTTCCAAAGAAGATTCTTAAACATGGAAATGATATTAAGCAATTTGCATAACAATAAACTTATATTTGTTTATGGCAGGCTAATGTGAAGCATTTCCGGAATTGCTTATCCCAACCAAGGATCAAGAACTGAGAAGTATTTCTCATTCATGCTGGAGCATCCATCAGTTGCATCACCAACTAGGTAATTTAGAATTAATTAACTATTATCTAGGGCATCCCTGGAAGCAAGGAACTGCAGCAACACCCAGTTGTAGTGAGAAGTGGACAACAGTACTTGCATTATCCTGGACAAGGCACAAGAGTCGTAAAGGAGATAGTCCTGAACTAGACTTGGTGGGTAATATGAAATTAGTGGGAGTAAATTTCATATGTTTATAGAATACTACTAAGAGACAACTGAGTGGTGGCTCAGTTGGTACGTAAACTGGGTTGTCCTAGTAGATATGCGGATTTGAGTCCCGCTACCGGCCACCACCGACTTTGGAGGAGATTTATTAGAGTGTTGCTGAAGTGCTGTGCTATGCCAAAGAAAAAATGAATTACAGCCCCTATGGGGGACACATGCGTATAATTCAATACCCCCAAAAAAAGGACACTATTAAGTGGGATGGTCTAAAGTTGATGGATCTAAACTTCGTACCTAAGGGAGAATCATGCTGGTAAAAGGTTTAGCACTTCAGCCTTAGTGCCAACAATGACCTAGGTACGTGCAAGTTTCTCATCTCATTTGCAGACCAGGTGACTTAGGAGCCAAATCACTTCTGAACTGCATTTCATGAGAACTCATATTGCAGTCTATGGAAAAAATGCATGCATCTGCTTTTATATCTCAATAGTCCCACTGCACAAATAAAAAGTTAAACCACTAGTTTCCTATATATTATATGTAAGTATAACCAAATCCCTTAAATTGATTATAGGCAATATCAACAGATACATCATGACATGCTCTACTATGCCCCAAAATTCAATTTGGAGGTGCTGAACCTTAAGATGGAGGCCCTATTACAAAATGACACCTAAGAATTTATTCAGCTAGTGTCTTTGAAGGAATTCCTCAGGCCTCTTAAGGAATGCGCCCTACCTGAACCCAGATAATGCACCTTTTGAAAGGCTTACACCTAGTGTGCCTTGCATCTCATCCAAGGCACACCTTTTATAAGTTACCTTTTATGTTACTTTTTATACATTATGTGTTTCAGACCACTATAATGGTATATTGACTTCTAAATTACCTTTTAATGGTGCTTATACACCACTAGTAATGGTTTATTAACTTTTTATTTTTAAAGAAACAAAAAACAAAGACTTAAGAAAACTTAAAACCTTGGTGATAGGACCCAAATAGAAAAGCTTTCACTAAAAAACCAATAAAAATACAATTAATCTTTGACCTTTAACCCTAAAATAGAATGAACTGCAACTAAAATCATAAAACCAACCCCTTGTACATATATGGGCCAAAAATTCAGGTTGGCGGTGCTGCCCCTAAATCCTACTTGGGCTTATTTGGACCCATTGGCTCTGCAACTCCATAAAGGCCCCAGCCTCTTAGGAACAAGAGCACAAGATGTCTAACATGACACGGATTAAGGGAGATCCAAAGTTGGTGGTGGGTTGGCTGAAGGAACAAGAGCACAAGGATGAAATGAAGATATTTAAATGTCTCACTAGAAATATGAATTTGAGGAATGAGGATACAATGGGTGAGGAGATCAGGTAATGTTGCGTGTGATACTTTAGCTAAACAAGGGGTGAATAGGGATCAATTGTATTGGGCTCAGTTGTAATCTTTAGTTTTTATTTATTATGATGGGAGAGGTCGCCTCTCTAAGGGATTCTTGCATTGTTTATACTTCTTGATTAATAAAATTTCTTTTACTTATCAAAAAAAATATAAAAATAAGTGAGACTGATCTAATAACCTATCCAACATTATCACCCGAGTCTTCCCTTATTCTCTTCTATTCTATTTTCCTCTTTGTTTTACATCTAAGCACGAACTGATATCACAACTGATTACTTGAACGTCAGAAGAAAATCTAAGAATGCAGGAAGTAAGACAGGCACTCAAAAAGAAACACCTATCCCTGTAAGACAATTCTAGAATGTCAAGATCATTAGAATAAATAAAAGGAAGGAAAGCAAAATCATAGCTGAGAAACTTTCTGAACTATATAAGAATGCCAAATGGATATCCCAAAAGATTCTAAGATGCACAGTGTTACCTGAAATCTGACCGACAGAGAAGATTTCTAATAAGCTGGAAATCAAACACATTCTGCATATGTATAATTCCATACAACTCTTAAGTGAAAAGAAACAGGAAATATTACTTTAGAGATGAAAGGGATCTCTAGTTCTAATGAAATACCTCCATTAGATCTAGATAATCAGAAACTGGGTCAATTACTTCTACACTGAAGTTGCCATAAGCTGTAACCCCTAGACGGGTTAGATCAACATCTGGAATTTCTGCCATTTTAATTTCAGAAATCTGCACATGAAATTGGATCGTTAAAATTTCAAAGCAGACATTATATCATAAAGGAAAAATCTAACGTAGTGGTGTTCATTAAAAGTGGAATGGAATGTCATTTACTTGAAACTTTAAATCCAGTATACCAATTTGACACAGATTGTAGATAATAAAGAATACAGGTACTTGGGGCTTTTTCATTTCTTTACACAAGAGGAGGTCATCATAGTCATTTTGCACTCTCTATGCTTGGATATAATTATGAAAGAGGCATCCGACCCTAGTGATTCACTCTTTCTCTATCTAATCTCATTGCTGCACAATTAAACATGACTTTTAATCTTTTCCTTAGTATCAGAGCTTTTGCAAGATCAATAGGAGTCACCAATAGATGAAGGATGCCCTGCTGATATCATTGCAAGCATAGAGATATCAATAGGTTTTCAGATGGCTTGTAACTTGAATACTGGTTCCATATTTTTTGGGAGCCTACAGAATATTTTGTACAATATTATATGGATCTATATTATCATTTTTCTATTACTGACAACAACATTTTATTGCTACTTATGTGTTTTTTTTTATTGGATCACTGTTCATAGTAGCTGAAAATCATTTCCTTCTTCTTTCTTTTGCATATTAGATCCAAATAAACTACATCTGATTGCTCTTTCATAATTTAGGTTTAGGGTTTAGGATTTTGTGTTTATAGGGTTTTTTATGATTTAGAGTTTATGGTTTGGGGTTTAGGTTTTAGGGTTTGAGATTTTAGGGATTTAGGGTTTAGGGTTTGTGTTTGAGAGTTTAGGGTTTAGGATTTTACTTTTTGGGAGCTCAAAAGTGGCTTTACCTTCTTTTTGGGATGGCCAAAATGTATAAAGGCTATGTTTGGTTTGATAGAAAAGAATAGAGAAACAGAAAGTTGAGTGAAAGTTCTTAACACATTTTGTGAAATTCCAACTTTCCCTCAACTTTCTGTTTTTGTCTTTGTAGAAACCACTGATGTGGTCCCCACCTCTTTCTATTGTACTCGTATACAACTACTAGTTATTTAAGTGTCAGTCCACAATTAGTTGTTAGTCTTTTAGTCTTTTATTATGACTTTAATTGTTGTCTTTTATTAGGATTTTAATTTTTCCATGTAAGCAGTCTTATCCTTACTTCAGAATTAATATAAATAGAAAGAGGGGGGCGGCAGATTAAGCATCCTCTTCTTTTCTAAAATCCTTCATTCGAAATCTTCTTCTCTTCTTTTCTCTTCCTCCTCTCATCCTCTTAATTTCCTGTTGATTATACACTACAGCTTGGGCTGTCAGTAGTCTCATACGACTACATGGTATCAGAGCCAACCTAGGAAATCTTATGATAGTCTGACATGGCCGGCTGCATAAGAAGTTCCTAGGGTTGGAAAATTTCCAGCAAAAGGGATCATCGGCTGAGTCTTGGAGATTGTTGGTGAAGCATTAGAGGATGCTCAGCAATCAGGAAGAGTCAGAAGGAAAAACCCTCAAGATTAGGGTTCAGACTTATCTTTGAAGGTTGCGGCCAGAGTTTTGCTGAAGTAAGTCAATATTTTCTATTAAAAAGATTACCTTTTCTAGTTATTTCGAAGGTTCGAATGAAAGTGTTTTCCTCCTGAACTGTTCTTGATACATTAAAAGAATAGTTTTTTTGGTTACTTTAAGAGGTGCAGCTGAACTGGTTGTGTTCTTGGCTCTTGACCTTTGATTGGTTCTAGGTTCAAGATTCTAGTTTATTGACCGTCGCCAATTCTAGGGCTGCAGTTAGCTTCAGCCTTGCACTCTCAGCCCTGCACTCCAAGTTGTACTTGGAAGGTTATCTTTTTGAAGTGGATTGCCGACCTAGAAGGATAAAGTATGTTCAGCTGATAGCAAATTCTGGGTGTAATTGCCTAGTCTCAATGATACAAAAGGCATTTGTTAATCTTTTCTTGACAAAGAATGGAGTTTAAGAGCCAAGGGGAACACTATTTAGGGGCTGGTGGTGCAGGTAGCTAACCTGAGAACAGTTTTCAGATTACCACTGTAAAATTTGATGGGTCAAACTACCTAGAGTGGGCCCAATCAGCCATGATGGCTATTGGGGGTAGAGGAAAGCTAAGTTATTTACTGGGAGATGTCAAGGAACCAGCCAAGGAGGACCAAATATATACCAAATGGGTTCAGAAGAACTATTTGGTTATGAAATGGCTGTGTAACTCCATGCAACCACATATCAGCCGAAATTATTTATGGGCAAAAACAGCTAAAGAAATTTGGGATATCATGAAAGAAACCTACTCCCAACCCCTCAATGTTGCTAGGACCTATGAGCTAAAATGTAAGGTGAATAACCTTAAACAATGAGAGAAACCAGTCTCGGTTTATTTTTCCACCTTGAAATCCTTGTGGCATGAGATTGATCACTTAGAAACAATTGAGTGGGAAAGCCATAATGATGCAAAGACCTACAAAAAGCAGGTTGAAACTAATAGGGTATTTGAGTTTCTAACAGGTCTGAATTCTGAGTATGACATTCTGAGACAACAGCTTCTAACAAGAGACAGTGTGACTCTATCACAAGCTTACTCTCTAGTGCATAGTGAAGAAAGTAGAAGGAAAGTTATGTTACAGTATTCGCCACTTGAATCAGCCTTGGCAGCAACTAAACCCAAGTTTGGGGGGGATAAGGAGAGAGGTATGAAGAAGGAAGACAAGAAGGACCTAATGTGTGAACATTGCAAGAAACCTAAGCATACCAAAGAAACCTGTTGGAAGCTACATTCTCATCTAGTTCCTACAAAACTCAGGAACAAAAAGGGGAATGCTAATACAGTTGTTACTACTGATTGTGCAACCTCATCAGGCACAAGAGCAGCACCACCAGACACTCTAGCTGTTGTTTGAGCTGCCTTGACTCAGTTGGAAAAGGAGGTTGGCAATTCAGCATCATCATCTCAGCCAGTCACAACATCAACTCCTCCTACCTCAGCATTTGCTCATTTAGGTACACAGGCCTCAACTTATCATGCTTTAGCTCCAGGTAACACTAAACATTGTTGGGTAATAAACTCAGGTGCATTTGATCATATGACTGGTTTGCCTTCACTATTTATTACCTATCACTTGTCCTCTGGTAAAGACAAGGTGTCTATTGCTGATGGATCACTTGTTCCCATTTCTAGCAAGGGAGACATCATGTTGTCTAGTGCCATTTCCTTGTCTTTTGTTCTGCATGTTCCTAAACTTAGCACCAACTTACTTTTAGTTAGCAGCATTACTAAAAACCAGAATTGCTTAGTAACCTTTTTTCCTGATCGATGTGTTTTACAGGACTTTGAGACAAGGAAGGTGATTGGGACTAGCCGTGGGACAAATGGAACCTATATGCTTGGAGGAAGTTCACAATGGGATGGTAGTGAAGTTAGAGGGTCTTTTGTTTCTCAATCTATTGGTCAAGTCATGCTTTGGCATAACCGATTGGGTCATTTATCCTTTAGGTCTTTGAAAAGCTTGTTTCCTAGTTTATTTGAATCTATCCAGATGTCCAGTTTAAAGTGTGAAAGTTGTGAGCTTGCAAAGCATTGTAGAACAACCTATTCATTAAGTAATAAGAGAAGTAGTGTTTCTTTTTGACATTTTGCATACCGATGTTTGGGGACCATATCACATCACTGCTATGGGGGGATACAGATACTTCTTGCTGTTTGTTGATGACTACACCCGATTTTCTTGGGTCTACTTGATGCGTTCTCAAGATGAGGTCCCTACCCTAACCTAGACCTTTCATCAAATGATTTTAACCCAGTTTGGGGTAAAAATCAAAACTTTTAGATCCGATAATGCGAGAGAGTATTTTAATACATCACTAGCCTCTTACTTTCTTGACCATGGGATCATCCATCAGAGTACCTACCCTCATACCCCTCAGCAGAATGGGGTGGCTGAGAGAAAGAATAGGCACATATTGGAGGTAGCTAGAAGTATCATATTCAACTCCAATGTGCCTATACATTTTTTAGGAGATGCCATTCTCACAACTGTGTATCTCATCAACCGAATTCCTTCACGGGTTCTTGACCTGAAACCCCCATTCACTCTTTTATATCCTGATAAAGAGTTGTTTTCTGTCCCCCTTAAAACCTTTGGTTGTACCTGCTTCGTGCAAACTCTTGGCCCTCGCTATGCAAAACTCAAACTCAAAAGGGATAATGCTGCTATGAACCTGCTTCAAGAAAGAGATTTGTATCCATAGATGTTACTTTTTTTGAGGATGTACCTTATTACTCTAGGGTTTCTTCTCAAGGGGAGAGTAGTACAGTTGGAGTTAACACATCAGAAGTCCCTTTACCTGTTCCAGGCCAGCCCCAATTCCTTTTGAAGATCCAGATCCAAGTACTACATCTCTTCCAGCTCCCATTACAGATGAGCCTTCTGCTGTTGAGCCTTCTCCATCTTCTGAGCCCTCACTTCCATTGAATGACCTTGACCTTCCCATTGCAGTCCGTAAAGGCAAACGCCATTGCACCTCATCCACAACCCACTGTATCTCACAATTCTTGTCCTATAATCACTTGTCTCCCTCTTATAAGTCCTTTCTTGCATCAATTGCTGATATTTCCATTCCCAAAACAGTACAGGGAGCCCTGACCATTCCTGAATGGAAAGATGTAATGAAGGTAGAAATGGATTCCCTTCTGAGAAACAATACTTGGGAGATAGTTGATCAACCCAAAGGGAAGAAACCAGTTGGATGTAGATGGTTGTTTATTGTGAAACATAACGCTGATGGTTCCATTGAAAGGTATATGGCCCGATTAATTGCAAAGGGATTTACTCAGACTTATGGTATAGATTACTTGGAGACTTTTACACCAGTAGAAAAAAATGACCACCATCAGAGTGTTATTATCTCTTGCAGCCAGTTACTCTTGGCCCTTGTTCCAAATGTGTAGAGAAGATGGGCCGAATGGCCCATAGGCTGTTACTGTATATTATCTTTATGTTCTTCTCTGTAATGGGCCTTATTCTAGGCCCATACTCTTTTATGTTCCTCTTTTGTAATTTCTTGTCCAACTAAGGACCTCTCTTGTAATTACTAAAAGATTAACTTAATAAAAGTGTATTAGAGAGTTAGAGGGAGGTTAAGTTCGAATAGCTCATCCTCTAACTCTTCTTGTCGCAGCTCTCTCTTCTTCTCTAATCCTCTGTTGTTAGTTTTCTTTGTTTCAAACACAGTCCCTACTTCTAGGATTGTTTTTCAACTAAATGGATGTTAAAAATGTCTTCCTCAATGGAAACTTGCAAGAAGAAGTGTACATGCAGCTACTTCCTAGCTTTTATAGTACAAAGACAGGTAAGAAGGTCTATCGGTTGAATAAAGCTTTATATGGACTAAAACAGTCCCCCAGAGCTTGGTTTGATAGATTCAGACAAGCCCTTGAAAAGTTTGGTTATGTGCAGGCTCAATCAGATCACACTTTGTTTATTAAGAAAGTGGGTACTTCCTTGACTCTACTTGCTGTATATGTGGACGACATTGTAGTAACAGAGAGTGATAACAACGAAATTGAGTCTCTTAAGAAACTTCTCCATCAAGAATTTGAGGTAAAGGACCTGGGAGAGCTACGATATTTCCTGGGTATTGAGGTAGCTCGGTCCAAGCATGGAATCTTTGTTTCTCAAAGGAAGTATGTCCTTGATTTGTTAGAAAAAACATGAAGGTTGGGTGTTAAGCCAGCTGATACATCTATTGAACAGAATCACAAGATTAGTGCAGAAGGTGGAGAGCCTCTTGAAGATAAAGCTATGTTCCAAAGATTAGTTGGTAAACTACTATATCTTTGTCTTACACGACCAGACATCAGCTATGCAGTCAGTGTTGTTAGTCAGTATATGCACTCTCCCAGAACTACCCACCTACTTGCTGTTGAGAGGATATTGGCATATTTAAAGAAGTGTCCAGGCAGAGGTGCACTATTTAAGGATAATAATCACATGGAGATAGAAGTTTACACAGATGCAGATTGGGCCGGTTGTGTTGATGATAGAAGGTCTACCTTTGGATATTGTGCCTTTGTAGGAGGTAACCTTGTTTTTTGGAGGAGTAAGAAACAAAATGTTGTTTCTCATTCCAGTGCTGAAGCTGAATATCGGTCCATGGAAAATGGTGTGGCTGAAATACTATGGTTGAAATCATTTTTGATGAATTGGGTATTACCTATGAGAAACCTCTAATGTTGTATTGTGATAATCAGGCTGCTATTAATATAGCTCATAACCCGGGTACAACATGACAAAACTAAGCACATTGAAGTCGATTGACATTCTATTAGGGAAAGGGTTGCATCTCAAGAAGTCTGTCTTCCATATATCAGCTCCAACATGCAGCTTACTGATCTTCTCACCAAGGCAGTTTCAAAGAAGAAGTTAGAAGCAGACCTATGCAAGTTGGGAATGATAAACATCTATTCCCAACTTGAGGGGGAGTGTAGAAACCACTGATGTGGTCCCCACCTCTTTCTATTGTAATCGTATACAACTACTAGTTATTTAAGTGTCAGTCCACAATTAGTTGTTAGTCTTTTATTAGGACTTTAGTCTTTTATGGACTTTAGTCTTTTAGCCTTGTAGTCTTTTAGTCTTTTATTATGATTTTAATTGTTGTCTTTTATTAGGATTTTAATTTTTCCATGTAAGCAGTCTTATATCCTTACTTCAGAATTAATATAAATAGAAAGAGGGGGGCAGCAGATTAAGCATCCTCTTCTTTTCTGAAATCCTTCCTTCGAAATCTTCATCTCTTCTTTTCTCTTCCTCTTCTCATCCTCTTAATTTCCTGTTGATTATACACTACAGCTTGGGCTGTCAGTAGTCTCATACGATTACAATCTTAAACCAAGCACAGAATGTTTATTACATAGATTCTGTTTTATAAGTAATGAAATAAAAGTCATTATGAGGTAGGTCTTGATCATGGCCAAGCCTAGTACCTGATATAAGGAGGTTAGTGTAGCCTTTTGCTTGGACAGAAAATCCAAGACAAGGCCTGGAAATTTGCAGGCCTTCTAGATCAGGCCAGTGATCATCCTATTGATAAAACACTAAAAAGAGTGTGGCAAAGGAACAGATACATACAGAAAGAGTGTTTCCATATATCTTGTCAGTAATGGACTCTGGTGCAGGCTGCCCACTGTTATAGTTGAACTGAACAAAAGACAAAATAAGGAAAACAACCAAGTCAGAAAAACACCAAATATGACTCTCTGAGTTCAAATTGACTTTTGAGTTCAATGCACTGAAGAAAGTCACCATTGCAACTTTTTGCATGTTACAATATGAAGATTCACAAGAAGTTCACCTTGATACCCCAGTCATATTCTGGTCCCCCTGGATTATGGCTAGCACTCATTATAAAACCACCATTGGCCTGTCAGATGATATGGACAAAGAGGAAATGAATCGTTTTGATATAAGATTACAGGGTACAAAAAGTATATACAAAGAAATGTATGTCTTGCCCTTCGTTTCCGAATGACAGCTGAAACGGCTGGTGTGGACACTATACCCTCCCTGTAACAAGGACAATTTTGTCTTTAGATTTCCATCACAAAACTCATTCCAGTCTAAAACACAATAAATCAAGGTGATTCTACAGTCAGAACAAGTAATAGAAAAAACAAAAATGATATTTTAAAAGAATATGAAGTTCTAAAAGGATTTTCCTTTCATATTCTTCCATCAGATTTGTAAAACACAAATAGTAATGAAATAGCATTACTAGAGCATAGAGCATATCAGGCTGGCAAGTATGAGAACACAGGATTGAGTCTGAGAGTAGCCACTTTGTGCGAAAAAGGGGGTGTTAATTGTTCAGTCCACCCACTAGACTTTAGTACAATTTGTACAGTTGGAACCTGTTGGAATAGTTTACTTGACATTTATGTTTTTATTCTGCTTAGGGTCAGTTTGTTCTGTTTAAAATAGCTTTTTTATCACTGTTTATGTACTTTAGCTGCAACAGGAGCACAAGGGTCTTTTCCCTTTTAATTATGGTCACCCTATATATAATATTATAATCTGGCGCTGCCAGACTTAGTTCTGTTCACCAAACAACTCTTTCCTCTTCTCTCTCCCTTCTCTCTTCTCTCTCTCTTCCTTCTTCTTCTTGTTTCCTACTGTTCTTTCTCTGTTAAGATGGTATCAGAGCAGTTCTACTGGGTTTGAGAGCAGATCAAACAAGGTTTTTCCTCTTCATCTTGCTGTCTTATCCAGGCTGAGATCGGAAAAGCTGACCTATGGCTGGTACAAGTTTTTACTTTTTTTCTCTCTTATCTTGATTGTGTGCCAAGAGAAAACTCTATGAAGCAAGTCTGCTGAATGCTGTCAGGAAAATTGTGAGGTTCAAACCTCTTTTCTGTGGATCCTGTGATCCTGTACCTGAGAAGGGGATATCTATAGGTCACGGATGACCTGTTATTTCACAGTTTTGGTGTAATTACAATGTTCTGAGGATCTCTCCTGGTGGTTAATGTGCTTAGATAATCTGGAAGTTTGGTAGGCTGGAACTGTTAATTCTGTACAGGTCTGAAATCAATCTAAATGTACCTTTTTTTTTGGAGAATTGGTGCTGGTCTCTGTTCAGACTGTAGTGATACAGTGGACCAGACCTGATATATTTACTTGTGGTCCCATAAGTTCAGTTTTTTGTTGCTTATTTTTGCTTTATGCTTGCTTTCTTGTACTGTTATAGGTAGCAGGGAATTTTTGTCCTTTACCTAATGTTATGTTAAACACATATAAATAATACTGCTTGGGGCGGCAGTAATAGAACATTCTGCCCCCATTCCTCTCCAATTCTTCTTCTCTTTTCTTCTCTCTTCTTCTCTTCCGATTTCTGGGTTATTTTTTCAACCTAAAAGTTCTGCTAACAGCAGTAACTTCAAGTTGGTATCAGAGCAGGTTTAGTTCTGCTCGTGAATCTCATGTGAGCTCTTCCCAGCCGACTACATGAGATTTTAATAGGGCTGGAGATTTAGTTCTCTTCGTGGTCTGATTCTTGGAGATTGGTAGAGTTCAAAGCTTGCCCAGGACACTACATGAAAAAATAGCATCTTTTTTGAAGTGTGAGAGTTGTGAGTTTGCAAAACATTGTAAATCCTCCTATTTATGGAGAAATAAAAGAAGCAATACTCCTTTTGAAATTGTGCATACTGATGTGTGGGGGCCATATCACATTCCTGCTATGGGGGGGAGAAGTATTTCTTACTATTTGTTGATGATTACTTCTGTTTCTCATGGATTTATCTTATGCGTTCTCGTGATGAGATTCCCACCTTAATTGTGCTTTTCATCAAATAGTCCTCACTCAATTTGAAGTTAGAATAAAAAATTTCAGATTTGATAATGCCAAAGAGTATTTTACTAAACACCTGAATTCATATTTTCTTGAGTATGGGGTTGTTCATTAGAGTACTTGTCCTCATACACCTTAGCAAAATGGGGTGGTTGAGAGAAAAAATAGGCATATCCTGGAAGTTGCAAGAAGCATTATGCTGAATTCTAATGTTCCCATTCATTTTTGGGGGGATGCTATTAATACAGTTGTGTATCTCATCAACCGAGTCCCTTCTCGTGTTCTGGATATGAAAGCTCCTTTTTTCATTATTTCATCCTAAGAAAGATTTGTATACCATCCCTCTTAAAGTTTTTGGGTGCACTTGTTTTGTTCAAATTTTGGGACCTCATCATTCTAAGTTTGATCCTAAGGCTGCAAAATCTATATTCCTTGGTTATGAATAGAATCAAAAGGGATGTTGCTACTATGGTCCTCGTTCTGGTTCTCAGTTTGTGTCCATGGATGCTACCTTTTTTGAGGATGTCCCTTATTACCCAAGTGTTTCTTCTAAGGGGGAGAATAGTGAGAGGGATAGTCCTTGTCTTGAAGTTCCTCTGCTATTCCTATTCTTTTAAGGAGACTTATGTAATGAGGGTACTTGTCAGAGGTGTAAGGAGTTGAGAGTTTACCATAGGAGGTGGAGGCAGGTTGATATTGGTGCTCATAATTAATCCAGGCCAGTTCCTCTCTCCTCTGCAATTCCAGATTCAGGTACTTCTCCCTCCTTGCCTGTTGATACATCACTCTCACCTTCCGATCCCTTACCCCCTCCAGATGATCTTGATCTTCCCATTGCAGTTCGCAAGGGGAAGCGTTGGTGCACTTCATCTACTGCCCATTGCATATCTCAGTTTATCACCTATGATCGTCTTTCACCATCCTATAGGTCCTACTTGGCATCTATCCCTGCTATATTTATTCCTAGGTCTATCCAAGAAGCTCTTGTGGTACCTAAGTGGAAGACTACAATGGAGGAAGAGATGGGTGCTCTCATTAAAAATAAGACCTGGAGCTAATTGACAAGCCAGAAGGGAAGAAACCAATTGGGTGCAGATGGGTGTTCACTGTGAAGCATAATGCAAATGGCTCAGTTGAAAGGTATAAATCTCGGCTGGTTGCAAAGGGGTATACTCAGACTTATGACATTGACTACCTAGAAACCTTTGCACTTGTTGCCAAGATGAATACCATTAGAGTTCTGCTATCCCTTGCAGCAAATTTTTCATGGCCCCTATTCCAACTGGATGTTAAGAATGCTTTCCTTAATGGCAATTTGCAGGAGGAGGTGTATATGGAGTTACCTCCTGGGATGAAGTTATAGGGAAGAAAGTTTGCAAATTGCAAAAGGCCCTATATGGTTTAAAACAATCTCCAAGAGCTTGGTTTGACAGATTTAGATTGGCTCTTGAAAGTTTTGGTTATGTACAGGCCCACTCCAATCACACTCTCTTCATTAAGAGAAATGGTGCTTCTCTCACCCTTCTTGCAGTGTATGTTGACGACACTGTTGTGACCGGTTCTGATGCTGATGAGATTGATTCTCTCAAACAATTGCTTAATAAGGAATTTGAAGTGAAAGACCTTGGTGACTCGTGATATTTCTTGGGAATTGAAGTGGCCCGCTCTAGACATGGTATCTTCATTTCACAAAGGAAACATGTCCTTGCTCTCCTTGAAGACACTGGGAAACTAGGAGTTAAACCAGTAGACACACCTATTGAATTGAATCATAAGATAAGTGCCAAAGGGGGTGAGCCTCTTGAAGACAAAGCCATGTACCAACTATTAGTTGGAAAGCTCCTTTATCTATGTCTTACTCGTCCTAACATCTCCTATGTTGTTAGTGTTGTCAGCCAATACGTGCATTCCCCTAGAACCACTCATCTATTGGTTGTGGAAAGAATCCTAGCTTATTTGAAGTGATGTCCAGGTCGTGGTATACTCTTTAAAAACAATGGTCATATGAAAATCGAGGTGTATACTGATGCTTATTGGGCCGGATGTGTTGATGATAGAAGATCAACTTCGGGGTACTGTGTTTTTGTTGGAGGTAACTTAGTGTCATGGCATAGCAAGAAGCAAAATGTTGTTGCTCATTCAAGTGCTGATGCAGAATACAGGTCCATGGCTCATGGTGTGGCTGAAGTGTTATGGCTGAGATCCCTTCTTGAGGAACTAGGGATTGAGTACAAGAAACCATTGAGGTTGTATTGAAATAATCAAATTACTATAAATATTGCTCACAACCCCATCCAGCATGACAAAACTAAACATATTGAGGTTGACCATCACTTCATCCAAGAGAAAGTTGCTTCTCAAGATGTTTGCTTGCCCTATGTTGCCTCTGATATGCAGCTTGCTAATCTCTTCACCAAAGCAGTCACCAAAGTCAAATTGGAATCAGATATGTGCAAGTTGGGCATGATCGACATCTATTCCCAACTTGAGGGGGAGTGTAGTGATACAGTGGACCAGACCTATATATTTACTTGTGGTCCCATAAGTTCAGTTTTCTGTTGCTTATTTTTTCTTTATGCTTGCTTTCTTGTACTGTTATAGGTAGCATGGCATTTTTGTCCTTTTACCTAATGTTATGTTAAACACATATAAATAATACTACTTAGGGCGGCAGTAATAGAACATTCTGCCCCCATTCCTCTCCCATTCTTCTTCTCTTTTCTCCTCTCTTCTTCTCACTTCTTCTCTTTCTATTTCTGGGTTATTTTTTCAACCTAAGAGTCCTGCTAACAGTAGTAACTCCAAGTTAGATTGTGTCCAAACCAAAGTGTGTGCATGTGGATTACTTCTCTGGTGTGTTTGTGGGACTTTTTTTTGGTGTCAGGAGGGATCCTATGTTATGTGTTGAAACTAAATAGTGAATTTAACCATGTCCTCTGAGAATTCAACAACTTTTGGGGTTTCAGGAGGTCAAAACGAAATGAGTGGGGGGATGGATATGAGTTTCCTCATGGTTGTAATTCCCTTTGATGGACTAAACTACCTTGAATGGTTTAGAGGAATTAAACTCTGCATTACTTCTTTGGGGAAAATAGGGTATATTAATGGTAAAGTGAAGGAACCAAGAAGTGCTGAACATGACAGGTAGAACCAAGAAAATAGTATGGTGATGTCATTGCTCTTGGTTTCTGTGCTGCCACAAGTAAGGATGACATTTATGTGGGCCAAAACAGCTTATGAAATATGGGAACAAGCAGAATCTACCTATTCGGAGTAGAGGCACTATGCAAAGATATACCAACTGCAAGCAGAATCCTCCACTTGCAAGCAGGAGGAGAGAAGTCTCTCAGTGTACTACTCAGATTTGACATCAATCTAGAACAAACTGGATCATTATCAAAATGTGAATTGGAAGTGTGATGAAGATGCAAAGGCCTAGAAGTCACTTGTCTCCCAACAACAAGTATTTGCTTTTCTTTTGGGGCTGAATCCTACATATGAGTCTATTAGGGTAGAACTCTTGGGAGTAAGGACTTACCTTCAGTTCAAAAAGTTTATGCCTTAGTTCAATTTGAATAGAGTAGAAGTGTGATGAATTGTGCAGAGGGGGAGCCGGTTGCATTAGCAATACAAGGAGGTACAAATTCAAATGTTGGAGGCTCTTATAAGAGGGGTGATTCACAGAAGAGAGTGAATGAAAAAGACAAGCTTTGGTGCACTCACTATTAGAAGTCCAAGCACACTAGAGACACATGTTAGGACCTCCAGGGAAACCTAAATGGGCCCAGGAATTGAGTAAGAAATCAGCCTCCGATCAAAGTAAAATCCAGTCCAATATAATCAAAAGAAGTATAACTCAACAAATGTGGCATCTCAAGAGACTAGTCCCATGGTACCTCAGGGGCGGCACTCTGGTTCTGACCCCAAGGAAGAGATTATCAACTTTTTTCGTGACCATTTGGAGTTATATGGTAAGACACTTCACCAAATGGATTCTACCCCTACTCTTACCTCTTTTGCATTTACATCAGGTAAAACTGCCACTGCTTTCCATGTGTCATCTCATACATCTGATTCCCCTGGATAATTGACTCTGGAGCCTCAAATCACATGACTGGTAAGTCAACTATATTTCAGGCATATAACCTCCTCTCTAGGAGAGATAAGGTGACACTGGCTGATGAGTCGTTGTCCACCATAGCCGGTCAAGGAACCATCTCCCTTCCTTCGGTCTTATCCTCTCTAATGTGTTGTATGTTCCTAAATTACCTATCAAATTACTTTCCATTACCAGTATTACTCACTCCTTGAATAGTTCAAACACCTTCTTTCCTTCTTGGTGTGTGTTTCAAGATTTGGCCTCGGGGAAGACAATTGGTAGAGGAAGCATGGTAGTTGGTCTCTATGTGTTGGAGAATAAAGCCGGTTTTGTGGCTATAGAGTCCTTAAGTTCATCTAGTGAAAGTCACGCCTACTTATGGCATAGTCGTCTTGGTCATCTTTCTTTTGAGTCATTAAAACTTATGTTTCTAGAGTTATTTAAGTCTTTGTTAGTTAGTGAGTTATAGTGTCAGACATGTCAATTGAGCAAACATTGTAGAAGGTTCATTTCCTTTAAGAAATAAAAAGATCTGAATTTCCATTTCATATTGTCCATTATGATGTTTAGGGCTCTATTACTCTACTTTCTGAGACTGGACATAAGTATTCCATTACATTGATTGAAGACTACTCTAGATATACTTGGGTTTATCCTATGCGATCTAGAGATGAAGTGCCAAAGAATGTGAAAGATTTTCAATGCATGATTTTTACTCAATTCCAGACTGAGATTCATATTTTTCAGTCAAACACAAAGTAGTGCTTCCATAATGATCTCACAAAGTTCTTTGCTTCGTGTGGATCTCTTCATTGGAGCTCTTGTACTAGGACACCCCAGTAAAACGGTGCCACTAAAAGGAAAATTTGTCATCTTCTCGAAGTGGATCATGGTTTATTACTCCATATGCATGTTTTGAAACACTTTTGGATGGATGTTGTTATGTGTGTTGCATATATCATCAACTGTATACCATCTTGGTTACTAGAGTATAAAGTCCCATATCAATTATTGTTTCCTACAGCTCTTCTGTCCCCTATTCCAATGCGTGTCTTTGGGTGTCATTTCTTTGTTCATGACTTGTCCCCTACTCGCAGTAAGCTCGATCTTCATGCCATTCCCTGTGTTTTTCTCGGTTACCCTTTATCTCAAAAGGGCTACAGATGCTATGGTCCTACTTCACGCAAGTACTATGTCTCTATGGATTTATCCTTCTTAAAGAGTCAACATTTTTTCTCGATTTCTCCTCAAGGGAAGAGTAGGGTTGAGGAGAAACACACCTAGGCTCAATTACCTCCTCTTCCTGATCATCCTCCATTTCGTGTCTTCCTTTGCTGCCACAAGAGCCAGCAGAGTTCAAGAGTCGTGGAACCTGAAACTATGCAACCAACATCATCAGACTCTCTAGAGGCAGATCTTCATCATCAGTCAAGTACACTTGTTTCCATTGATATGTTTGATCCTCTTGATATTGATCCCCCTGTTATTGATGATCTTGATGTTCCTATTACTAAGAAAAAGGGTGTTAGATTTTGTACTACTAATCATCCTATCTCTCACTTTGTGTCCTATGATCATATCTCACCTTCATATTGTGTGTTCCTTTCCTCCATTGGTAATGTTTTTGTTCCTAAGAATGTGGCAAAAGCTTTATGCAAACCTGAATGGGTAGATGCAATGAAGGAATAAATTAATGCCTTGCACAAAAAATGGCACCTGGGAGTTAGTGGATCTTCCTAAAGGAAAGGAACCAATGGGATGCAAGTGGGTGTTCACAGTAAAGCAAGGGTACTATTGTACTTTTACTCTTTTTTATTTTAGTTGTTGTCGCCCTAGTATATATATTAAAAAAGATGCACCGCCAGTTGCATCTTTTGCTCTCAGTTCTCTCTTCTCTCTTCTTCTCTCTCTTTTCCACTCTTTTCTCCTGCATAACATGGTATCAGAGCGGGACTATCAGATCTGAAAGGAGAAGTCGAGTGAACAGTTTTTTTTTTCTTCGCACCAGATTTCCAGATCTGCCACCCTCATCTACTGTTCGACTAATTGAAGATCTCACACACTGAAGTAACTTTTCTCTCTCTCTCTTACCTTTTTTTTCTGATCGTGTGCCAGGGCATAACCTGTACTAGGTCTGCCGATTGGATGTGAGGTGATTAGCACCTCTTTCTTTCCTTTTTTGTAGGGTTGACTGATCCTTGTGAAATTGTAGGTCGTGAGGACCTTTTGTGTGCTGCAACAGCAGCTTTTATGGTGAATTGAGGGTCAAAAAGTGACCAGTACCTCTTGTGTGCTACAACAACAGCTTTTATGGTGAAGAAGGTCAGAAAGTGACCAGTACTTGCTATAACAGCAGTCCTGTTGAGCTTGTAAGTCAAGGGATGACCTGTTAGTGTTGTGACAACACCTGTGTTTTTACAAAAGGAAGTGTGTTTCTGAAGAAAAAAAAATTCGTTCCCCCTAAGTGTTGAATTTCTTTAAGTCTGTGTACCCCATTTAAGAGTTGTTTTTGAATCTGAAATCATGAGTGGTGAAGATTCTGCTACATCCAGTGTTTCCTCAATGCTGAATAGAATGAGTGGGGGTGTGGACCTATCCTTTCCCATGGCTGTTATTCCTCTTGATGGTTTAAATTATTTAGAGTGGTCAAGAGGGATCAACTTGTACATCACTGCAAAGGAAAAGATAGGTTATATTAATGGGAAAATCAAAGAACCACATTCTGGGAGTGCTGAATATGACAGATGGAACCAGGAAAATAGCATGGTCATGTCTTGGCTTTTAGTTTCTATGCAACCTCAAATAAGAAGGAATTTCATGTGGGCTGAAACAACAAATGAGATCTGGGAACAAGCAAAATCAACATATTCGGAACTATGACACTATGCAAAAATCTACCAGCTACAGGCAAAATCGTCTACTTGTAAACAGGGGGAGAGGTGTCTATCTATGTACTACTCATACTTGACCTCTGTCTGGAAGGAGTTAGATCATTATCAGAGTGTGGACTGGAAGTGTGATGAAGATGCAAAACTGTATAAAAAACTTGTCTCCCAATAGAGAGTGTTTGCTTTGTTACATGGTTTGAACCCTACATATGAATCTATCAGAGTCCAGATCCTAGGTAGCAAGGATCTTCCATCAATTCAGGAAGTTTATGCTCTTGTACAATCAGAAAAAAGCAGAAGGAATTTGATGAACAGTTCTGGAGGAGATGCAGTTGTGTTGGCAGCGAAAGGGAGTGTTACTACCGGTGGGGGAAATACTTCTAAGAAGGGGAATCTTCAAAAAAAGATGGATGAAAAGGACAAATTGTGGTGTACTCGTTGCCAGAAACCCCGACACACCCGAGACACATGCTGGGATCTTCATGGGAAGCCGAAATGGGCTCAAGACCTAAATAAGAAGGTTCAGATATGAATAAAAAGTTCGTACAGCAAGGTACAAGAAAACACACTATGGAAAACATGGCTACTCATCTAGATCTAACCCAAGGGAGGATATTATAAATTCCTTCCATAACCATTTAGAGCTCTATGGTAGAGCAATTCGTCAGATGGAAGCTCCTCCCTCAACTTCATTTGCGTCTATATCAGGTAACTCTACCACAGCTTTCCATGTTGCTTCTCATAACCCCGACACTCGCTGGATCATTGATTCTGGAGCATCAAAACACATGATTGGTATGCCCTCTTACTTTCAAACCTATCACCTTCTTTCTGGAAGAGACAATGTGAAACTAGTTGATGGATCATACACTACCATAGCTGGTCAATGAACCATTTCTCTCCCTCTCGGCCTTACCCTCTCTGATATTTTACATGTTCCAAAATTTCCCATTAATTTGTCCTCTGTTAGTAGTATTACTAATTCCTTAAACTGCTCAGTGACCTTTTTCCCTTCTTACTGTGTGATCCAGGATCTGGCCTCGAGGAGGACGATTGGCAAAGGATGTATGGTTGATGGACTTTACATGCTGGAGAATAAGGCTAGTCTTCAAGTCATAGAGTCTAAGAGTCAGTCCTATAAGAGTCAAGTTTATTTATGGCATTGTCGTCCTGGTCATTTATCTTTTAAGTCTTTGAAAGTGGTGTTTCTAGAATTGTTTAAGTCAGTGTCCATTTCATATTTCTCTTGTCAAACTTGTCAATTGAGTAAGCAGTGTAGAACTCATTTTCTTTCAAAAAAATAATAAATCTGAATTTCCTTTTCACATTGTTCATTCTGATGTGTGGGAACCTGTTACTTTACCATTTGAGAGTGGCTACAAGTGATATATTACCATTATCGATGATTATTCTAGATATACATGGGTATATCCCATGTGGTCTAGGGATGAAGTACCAAAAATTATCCAGGATTTTCAGCAAATGGTCTTCACCCAATTTCTGTAAAGAGACTGGGCCGAATGGGTCCTAGTATCTTCTCTTGTAATATCTTTTCTTTTATTGTTGGCTAATGGGCCTGTTATTTCTTTTTGTTTAATCTCTTTATGCTACTACCCACCTGGCCGCCCACTTAAGGGCATACTTGTCATTACTCTAACTTTAATTCTTAATAAAAAAGGATTAGAGGAGAAAGGGAAGATAATTCGATTCTTCTTCTTCTTCCTTCTCTTTCTGCCATCTTCTTCTCTTGTTTTGCTACTCTTACTTCTCTTCTTCCTTTTTCTTCTAATCTTCAAATTTACACCTAATATTTGAGGGTTGATTTACATCTTGGTATCAGAGCAGGTCTATTTCTTCTTTTTTTTTCTTTCTTCTTCCTTTCCCATACACCCTTAGATTAAGAGAGTGTATAGAGAGATAGATTCTCTATAGTTCAGAGGATCTCTGGCCTAGTTGGTAGAGGGTTTGGAGAGTTTAAATCTGGCTGGATATTGCCAAGAAGCGGTGTTGTTCTGTTGCTACCCAAAACCCTAGCCGATTAGAGATTTTCGAAGGTACAGGTAAAGGTGAAGCTTTGGGTGTGGCGCTCTATGCTTGGGAGGTGTCTTGTGACTCCTAAGGGAGGGCGGTTCAGGTTTGGAAGAGATTGGGAAATTCTGGTAGGAGCGGCTACATCTTCTCTCTTCCTCCCCAATAGTTGGACGGAGTAAAACCCTAGTTTTCAAGCATCTGGGTTCTGGTTTGACTTCAAGTAAGTTTATATAGACAAAATTTCTGGTTCTTTGATTTTCGTTTGATTAATGGAGCCATATGGAAGTGAGTTCAAGCAAGTGCCGGTTTCATGCCTTGGCTTGGTAGATTCCGTTTTGACTGGTGTAACCACAATCAAGCTAGATGGGACAAATTATCTTGCTTGGGCATAGTCTATAAGAATTTATGTCTGTAGTAGAGGAAAACTCGGGTATCTCACAGGTAGTAAAGTGAAACTCGAAGAGACAGACCCTGAATTTGAGAAATGGATGCAAGAGAACTATACTGTCATAGGATGGTTGGTCAATTCTATGCAACCTCATATAAGTCAGCGTTATCTCTGGATGTCTTCGGCTAAGGAGATATGGGACAGTGTTACTGAGACCTATTCACAGAAGTTGAATGTAGCTAGAGTCTATAAGTTGAAAAGTGTTCTGAAAAACCTAAGACAGGGGGAGAAGAGTGTAGCAATCTACCACTCTATACTGAAATCCCTATGGCAAGAAATTGATGTTATGGAGACAGGTGTATGGGAGAATAAGAATGATGCTGAAATGTTTAAGAAGTTGGTGGAGAGAAATAGGGTGTTTGAATTTCTCACTGAACCCAACCTTGAGTTTGACATCATTAGGCAAAATATCCTGGCCAGAGATGAGGTTACTCTTTCCCAAGCATATGCTATGATAAGCAATGAGGAGAGTAGGCGGCAGGTTCAGTTGCAGGGTCCACCTATAGAACACTTTGTACATGCTAGAATAAAGCCAAAAGGTCCTACTGAGAAAAAGGAGCAGATATGTGAATATTGCAAGAAACCGAGGCATACAAAGGACACTTGTTGGAAGCTTCATCCTGAGCTTCTTCTTGATAGATTTAAGAATAACAACAACTCTAAGAAGGGCAGTCAGGTAGAAAAGCCTAAGGCAGCTAATGTTGCTACAGTACCTGAAGGAGGAAATAAGGAGAGCGAAGAGAAATCAACCATTGAGCAGTTGGCAGCAATGAAGGCGGATTTTGAAAAGTATGGGAGGCTACTAAATCACTTGGAAGCTATTGTTTCTTCATCTCACTCTTCCAGCAACAACACATCATCTTCATCAGCATTTGCTCACTCAGGTATTCGTGCTTCTACAAATCATGCTTCAGTTTTAGGTAATCATAAAATCCCTTGGATTATTGATTCCGGTGCATCAGACCATATGACCAGCCTATCTAATCTCTTCTGCTCATACCACCTTCTCTCTGGCAAAGAGAAAATATCCCTTGCTGGTGGGTCTCTTGCTCCCATCTCTGGTAAAGGAGATATAAAGACCTCTGACACCCTTTCTTTATCTTCCGTCCTTCATGCCCCTAAACTTAACACAAACCTTTTATCTGTTAGCAGTTTAACTAAATCCATGAATTGCAGCATAACCTTTTTTCCCACTCATTGTGTTTTTCAGGACTTGCAATCTCAGAGGATGATTGGGAGTGGCCATGAGGCAAACGGAATATACTTGTTGGACACACCAAATCGAGCTTTGGGTCCACCTCATGGAGTTTCCTTAGAGTCAGTTTTGTCGGGGTCTGTTAATAAAGTCTTGTTATGTCACTTTCAGTTTGGTCATTTGTCATTTTCTGCTTTGAGTCATTTGTTTCCAGATATGTTTAAGGGAGTGTTTTTATCGAGTCTTCATTGTGAGTCGTGTGAACTGGCAAAGCATTGTAGACATTCTTATTCAGTAAGCAATAAAAGATCTCTTTCTCCTTTTCATATTGTTCACTCTGACGTGTGGGGGCCATATCATTTTCCAACTATAGGGGGTTACAGATACTTTATCATTTTTATTGATGACTACTCTCGTTACACTTAGATTTATCTCATGAAATCCAGGGATGAAGTACCAGCTATTGTGCAAAAATTTCATGAACTCATCCTCACCCAGTTTAACATTCGTATCAAAATATTCTGTTCTGATAACAGACATGTGGTTGAAGTTGCCAGATCCCTCTTGCTTGCATCCCATGTTCCTATAAAATTTTGGGGAGATGTTGTTCTTATTGCTACTTTTTTATCAACCGTATGCCCTCCTGGGTCCTTGACTTCAAAACCCCCTTTAGCCTTCTCTTCCCGGATGAGAATATTTTTTTTCTTCCTCTCCGTGTTTTTGGGTGCACTTGCTATGTGCATATTCACAGTCATCAAAGGTACAAGTTTGAACCTAAGGCTCATAAATGTGTTTTTCTGGGATATGCTTCCACACAAAAGGGATATTGCTGCTTTGATCCAGTTCGTGGCACCCGCTTTGTATCTCGGGATGTCACCTTTGCTAAGTTGACTCCGTTCTTTAGCATTTCTCCTAAGGGGGAGAAATCTGAAGAGCCCTTTGCTGTCTCCAGCTATTCCCCTTCCCATTCCTCTTGAGTCCTATCATGAGGTGTCTACTTCTCCCACTAGACCTACCTCCAATATTCCTATTCCTCCTCCTCCTCCACCTCATTCTCCTATAATTCCTCATCCTCCTATTCTCCAAAGGTGGTACCAAAGGCAGAGATTCAGACATGGGCAGGTTGTTTCCACTCCTACAGAAGAGCCTCTTGCTCCTCCCATCATTACTGAGGTAACAGGTCAGCCTTCTTTTGACCCATCTACAGCTTTCCCAGACCTTGACCTTCCTATTGCTCTCCGCAAGGGCAAGCGGAAGTGTACAGCCCATTGTATCTCCAAACACCTGTCTTATAGCCTTCTCTCTCCTTCCTACTACTCTTTTCTTGCATCTGTTTCTTCCCATGTGATACCCAGGTCCGTACCGGAAGCCTTATCTCAACCTGAATGGAGAGATGCTATGATGGCTGAACTGGATGCTTTGCATAAGAACCATACCTGGGATATTGTTGACTTGCCTGAAGGGAGGAACCAGTGAGTTGTAAATGGGTGTTTACCATTAAATATCACTCTAATGGCTCTATTGAGAGGTTTAAGGCTAGGCTTATTGCTAAGGGCTACACTCAAATGTATGGCATTGACTATCTTGAGACATTTGCTCCTATTGCTAAGATGACCTCAGTCAGGGTTTTGTTATCTCTAGCCGCTACTTTTGACTGGCCCCTACACCAGTTTGATGTTAAAAATGCCTTCTTGAATGGAGACCTGCATGAAGAGGTCTATATGTCTTTGCCTCCAGGGATGTATGGGAAGGAAATGCAAGGCAAGGTGTGTAAGCTCCAGAAATCTATTTATGGTCTCAAACAGTCTCCTCGGGCTTGGTTTGAGAGGTTTAGGGCTGCTCTTGTCTCCTTTGGCTACACACAAACTCAATCTGATCATACCATGTTCTTGAAGAGAAATGATTCTCTGGTGACCTTGATAGTTTATGTTGATGATATTGTGGTCACGGGTAATGACACTCAAGAGGTCAGTAAACTAAAAAGGTTTCTCAACTCTGAATTTGAGATCAAGGATTTGGGAGATCTTCGATATTTTCTCAACTCTGGTAAACTTGGAGCTAAACCAATCTCCACTCCTATTGATCATAATCATAAGCTTTCTGCTACAGATGGTGAGTTTTTATCTGATAAGGGGGTGTTTCAGAGACTGCTTGGGAAGTTGTTATATCTTTGCATGACTCGGCCAGATATTTCCTATGCAGTAAGTGTTATTAGTCAATTTATGCATTCTCCCAGTGATACTCATTTAGCTGCTGCAGAAAGGGTTCTGTGTTACTTGAAAGGTACTCCAGGGAAAGGTATTCTGTTTGCTAAACATAGACACATGAAGCTGGAAGCTTTCACTGATGTTGATTGGGCAGGATGTATTGATGATAGGAGATCCACCTCAGGTTATTGTGCTCTGGTCGCTGGGAACATTGTGTCATGGAGGAGTAAGAAACAGTCTGTAGTTGCTAGATCCTCAGCTAAAGCAGAATACAGGGCAATGGCACATGGTGTGTTAGAATTACTGTGGCTACGATCCCTTCTAGAAGAATTGGGGGTTCACTACAAGAAGCCAATGATGCTCTACTGTGACAACCATGCTGCTATCAACATTGCACATAATCCTATTCAACATAACAGAACTAAGCACATTGAGGTTGATAGACATTTTATAAGGGAAACAATTTCCTCAGGAGAAGTTTGTTTGCCATTCATCACATCAGACGAGCAATTGGCTGATCTCTTGACCAAGGGAGTTCCAAGAGGGAAAATGACACACTATATAAGCAAGCTGGGCATGATTGACATCTATGCTCAGCTTGAGGGGGAGTGTAAAGAGACTGGGCCGAATGGGTCCTAGTATCTTCTCTTGTAATATCTTTTCTTTTATTGTTGGCCAATGGGCCTCTTAATGGGCTTGTTATTTCTTTTTGTTTAATCTCTTTATGTTACTGCCTAGCTGGCCGCCCACTTAAGGGCATACTTATCATTACTCTAACTTTAATTCTTAATAAAAAAGGATTAGAGGAGAAAGGGAAGATAATTCGATTCTTCTTCTTCTTCTTCTTCCTTCTCTTTTCGCCATCTTCTTCTCTTGTGTTGTTGCTCTTACTTCTCTTCTTCCTTTTTCTTCTAATCTTCAAATTTACACCTAATATTTGAGGACCGATTTACATCTAAACTGAAATCCAAATTTTTCAGTCAGATAATGCCAAAGAGTATTGTTATATCTTTCTATGACCTGCCCAGTCAGATAATCCAAATTCCCCTATTGATCCTAACCATAAATTAGGTGACAGCCAAGGTGAACCTATCAAGGATGTGAAACAGTTTCAGAGACTTATAGAGAGATTGTTATATCTTTCTATGACCTGCCCAGACATTGCTTATGTAGTTGGTGTCCTTAGCCGGTTCATGCATGCCCCTATGACCACTCATCTTGAAGCAACAGAAAGAATCCTTCGATACCTTAAAAGGTTTTCAGGTGTTGGCTTGTTGTTTCAAAGGCACGGACATTTGAAAGTTGAAGTGTATACTAATGCAGATTGGGCAGGATCCCTAATGACAAAAAGCCAACTAGTGGCTATTATGCCTTCATAGGAGGAAATCTAGTTACCTAGAGAAGAAAAAAGCAAAGTATGGTAGCTAGATCCAGTGCTGAAGCTGAATATCGAGCAATAGCTCATGGAGTGGCTGAAATTATGTGGATAAAGAATCTATTGAGTGAGTTGGGTTTTCCAGTGGACAGACCTATGATCCTATTATGTGATAACAAAGCAACCATAAACATTACTGCTAACCCTGTGCTACATGATAGAACTAAACACATCGAAGTCGACAAGCATTTTATCAGAGAGAAGGTTATCACAGGGGAAGTGTATACTTCATATGTCAGCTCTGAGGATCAACTTGCAGACATCTTTACAAAAGGACTACACCACTCACGGCATCATGATTTATGTGACAAGTTGGGCATGATTGACATCTATGTCCCAACTTGAGGGGGAGTGTTAGCAGCTGTTATTTTTCCTATGTATAGTACCACAGGGGTACTATTGTACTTTTACTCTCTTTTATTTTAGTTGTTGTCGCCCTAGTATATATATTAAAAAAGCTGTGCCGCCAGTTGCATCTTTTGCTCTCAGTTCTCTCTTCTCTCTTCTTCTCTCTCTCTTTTCTCTCTTCTTCCATTCTTCTCTCCTGCATAACAGAAGCTAAGAAGAATATCACATCAATTTATCAAGATTTATAAGCACATTTTCCACCTTCAATTGCCCTGGTTTGCCAAAAATGCAGCCATCAAAATTATATTTTATGAACCTACTTCTTCATGCAATCCATTCTTAATTCAGAAACCTACTTTTCTGGGAATTATCTACTACCATTTGCTATTCTTGTAAAATAGTATTCATGGAAAATCCCTTGAAAATATTCTAAGTAGAAACCAAGTGACTAATACTGATAGCTATAAGGTCAATTAAATTAAATTGTTAACATCATTCTCCTTATTGTTGAAAATTCTAGCAAAGCTCTCATTTCATACACTCCACAGAGCTTAAAGAAGTGCAATGATAATCACTACTAGAAATCATATTATCACATATAACACCCCAAAGTACCATAAATTCTCTGATATATGATGATTTACCAATTAAGAAATTAATTTATCCCATACATGTAATAGAAATCATGCAATTCTTGAATCAAGAAGTGAAGTCTTCAATATGCATGAGCACAAGTTAAATTGCACAATCACAGGATGTTCTCTAGTGTGCAAATCACTAAACTAATTCAATCATATAGATAGAATAAATAGCTTATCTAGTCAAATCATTTAGGCCTATTCTTCATGATGACCATACTGCTCCACTTGTCTCAAGCTGTTAAGCCCAGTAACCCTCGAAGGAGAAAGCAATTTCATTCCTGTTCATGTTCTAAACAGCCCAATACTACATGAAAAGCACAATGGGGGTCTGAGATACCTTTAAGGTTTCTTAGGGCTTACTTATGGGCAGTGTTGCATGGACAGATACAATCAAACCCTAAGGACTCAATGATATTTCTATAAAAAGGTACAAAATAGTAAAATAGTCCATATTTTTTCAAATTCTGACATTATTTACCTGTAAAAAAAAAGGTCTAGAAGATTGTTTTTGTTTATAATGACTTCTAGAATAAAAAATGGCATTCATGTTGTATATTAGCTATTCATTTATATCATATAACCAAGTAGATAAAGGAAAATTTTATGTTGAAGTGTCCATTAAGAATCCATGAAGTGTCAAAATCTGGAATATGCCCAACGACAGTTCATCCTCTTAGGAGAGTCCATGTAACACTGTTTTTAGGGGGTTTAGCAGAAAGAGCACCACCAAGTTGGATTGGAATCATAATGCTTTCTCTCTAACCAATGGTTAAGATTATAATTTTCCCCTGTGATTGCAAAGAAGCCTAACAACACATTTGCAATTATATCCCTATCCTTTAAAACATTAAGGGGCATTCTACAACGTGAATTGTTTTTCTTGTTGCCAGTTCCAAAAATAAATCAAAACCATCTTGTTTGAAAACAGATTGTTTCTTAAAACAAAAACACAAAAAAAACAAGTTCTCGGTTGTGTGTGTGTTTTCTGTTTTCAAAACTGAAACCAAAAACACATTCTTGAATCTGGTTTCAAAAACATGTTTTCATCTGATCATTCAACATTGTATTCCTTAAATCATATAATTTATATACTAAAAATTTTGTTTTTGTTTTGAAAACAATATTTTATTGGTTCCAAAAACATGTACTGTTTTTTGAAACAAAACCAACTTGCTTTTCCTTTGGAAACAAAAACAGAGTTCAAGAACCATGTTTTTGTTTTTTTTTTTTTTTTTTTTTTTTGCTAATGTGGCAATTCCAAAAAATAAATGAAAACAAAAACATTCATATTGTAGAATGCCCCCTAAATAGCCATCTTTTCATGCAAAGTTAATTACAATTTATCCTTCTACAGATCAATGTCAAGTTGTCAACCGAGGTTTCCAACATTCCTTGGGATTCCAGCAAAACCATTTTGTCAAAGATTTTCAAAAATAATTATCAATTTAATAATGGTAATACCTTTAAAATCAAATTTCAAATGCAAGCTTGGAGTCTCCATTCCAATGGTTGAGATGTTACCACTTACTACATCATCCATAAGTGAGCTTCTCAGGCTTACCCCTAGTTGAAATGTTTCAAGTCTATAAGAAACCAAGTCATTAGATGTCTCATGTAAGAGCCTCACTTAAACACCTAATGCCCTTACAATACCTTTGGTGAAATCAAAATGTAACTAATAAACCAACGCCTTATAATAAGAATAATAAGTCAATCCATTATTAAAACAAAGTAAAAATTACATGAAAATGGATTTGAAATTTGCCATAAAATATAAAATTTTCAACAAGAGCAGGAACCCTCATGAATCTCCACATTGCCTTCCCTATATTGGTATTTAGAGGAAAGAAATTAGATGAAGAGATCCATCATATCATTAGTTGTTGGCAAGAAGCTCCAAATAAAGGGAGGAAATGGTTCCATATAATCGATATGTAAGAGAATGAAATGAAAAAGTGATTGGCATCCTCACCGTTCTTCAAGCATAGGATACAAACATGAGCAGAGAGAGCTCCAAGAAAAGGGATGACAAAAACATTCAATTTATGGCTCATCCCAAAAATATTTTCAAAATCTACAACCACTATTTCTAAGTTATTTCAAATTCTCAACTTATTTGTTAAAGATACTGCAAAGATCAAAATCTTTTTAGCCACAAAAGGTTTAGAGGGCTTAACCCCTTAAGTAGAATTCTTTTTTTTTTTTTTTTTGATAATTCCCTTAAGTAGAATTCATCACTCACGAACAAGTCCAAATTGTTTAAATTGGGCAACTCAACTCGGAACCTTACCTACAAAAACCTGTTACTATTAAGAGAAAATTGTTTAATTTTTGCTTATCTAATGCATTCCCTTTTCTCAAAAGAAAAATTAAGGAAAAATAAAAAAAAAGAGCTGCCCACATGGAACCACCTCCAAGTAAGTTCAAACCTAGAAGTGGTAAATGGGTTATGGAAGGCAAATCCAGTTAAGGATTATATAAACTTCCACAAATGGAACTTATGTCCATCATTTAGAAAGAATAATTATACATCAAGAAAAGGCAGCTCAGCATCACTACTTTTGAATGAAAGGTAACAGAATTCAATCATCCATCAAAGAGAAAGGAAACAAACAGAAATAAGAAAAATTGCAAGGATTTGAAAATTAATGAAGGGGAAGTGAAACCCAGACTTTTATACAAGGAGCAGCAGCTACTACTTTGATTGATTTGGTCACAGTAAGGCTTAACCACTGGATTTCAATGATTGAATTCTAAGAGTACAGCATAGAATAGCTAGTTTTGCATCATTTCAAGGAAAAGTATAGCAAGCTTGGACTCCTCTTCTTTGATGGCATTATCAAGTTCAACTTTGATGGTTCTGCCATAATCCTGGTTCCTTCAGAATTGGGGTGTTTAAGTTATTGAGGACCAGCTAGGGAAGGGCACTCTTTTCTTATTTTGAAAAAAGAAGGTAAGAATTTTTATTAATCATACAGGATTACAAACAGCCTCCAAGGACAAAGACCCTGGCCGGTCAAAAGAGCTATTGTACAACAAAACTACACTTCCCAAAGACTCCTAGGACTAAGCAGCCACACAAGGCTATGCTGATTGAACCCCTTAGCAGCTGAGATCCAGGACACTTACTTTCCAAAGGACAAAGAGATCAGCTCCTCCACATCCAAAGATTTCTGATGGAACACTCTTCTGTTTCTTTCAGCCCACATAGTGCTGGTAACAGCCGTTGGAATAGAATCCCAGACACAGGAAGCTAACTCCGAAGACCTTGCAAGTTCCAGCCCCACAGCAGATACAGAACAGAGCTGGGAATGACCCAGGCAATCCCCATAGCATTTAGATAGTGCCACCATAAGTGGGAAACAAAACTGCAGTGGAGAAAGAGGTTATCAGTATCTTCAATTTCCTGACCACACAAACTGCAGCTCTAATCAAGAATCTGGACACCCATTCTGATCAGATTTGCCTTAGTGAGACACCTATTTAGAGATGCTATTGCTACCCACACTAGATCATTAACTTTCGAGGGGGAGAGGGTTCCAAATCCTGAAAGTAGGAACTGAACCAAAACTGCAAACCGTCAACTTGTGAGCAAAATATTTAACATTAAAGAGGCCATCTGTAGACCAGATCCAGGTCCTACCATCCTCCAAGCTGGTGTTCATGGTGTTCACCTCCTGACCCAACAGCAGGAGTAAATTAGCAAAGTTTTCAAGCTGTCAGTCCTTAAAGCTTCTCCAAAAGGTAGGATTCCAGACCACACTCCCCATGAGCTCATAACAGTCGGCCACCAATGCATCCTGATCAACTGCCGGCTGGAGTAGCTGAGGAAAAACCTCAGCAAGAGGACGGTCAGTACACCAGGGGTCATTCCAGAAAACCAGTCTGCCACCATTTCCCAAAATTGGCTTGAGACATCTGCTAAAATTGGGAAGCAGCTCCATAATTTTTTTCCAAAGTGAACAGCCCAGGGAGGAAGGAGAAAAAGTGGTTATCCAATTTCGTCTATCCACACCATACTTAGCAGCAATTAGGCCTCTCCACCAACTATCTCTGTCAACCCCAAACCTCCAAAGCCACTTGCCAAGCAAAGCCATGCTAAAAAACTTAAGTCTCCAAACCCGCAAACCCCCTTGATCCACAGGGGAGCAAATTTGACCCCAACTTACTAAATGGATCTTTTTTTCCTCTTCCCAACCCTTCCACAGAAAATCTCTCTGCAGCGGATAGAACCCAGATTCAGCCATCTCAGATTCAGGGTATTCAGCCAAGTAGCCTACCAAAAATATCTCATGTAAGAGAGTAGGAAGAATTGAGATAGTTGTAGGGGGGGGGACCAGACCCAAGGCTTCTCCAACAGGGCTGATTTGGGGTATCAATATGCCATTATATGCACAAGTATAGTGATTACACCTACCTGCATGTCAGCATTTGGGACATCAATGTGTCATCTTATGCACATCAATTTGACATTGATTTGATCTAGATGTTTTGAATTGATTTTTGGGTGTATTTAGTAATTAATTTATTGCTCAAGTGGAAGATAATATTTATTTAGTTTTCTTAGGAATTTATGCTTGTAAGAGAGTTAGTTTTCAAGTTGTAGGGTATTACAATCTTTTATTAAACCTAAGTGTCGCTTTAGACAACCAAGATCAATTAAATGAAATGCATCCAGATTATAGTGAACATTCTTTAATGCAATTTGTTGAACTTCTTGGTAGAAATTGGTCAAGTGTTTAGAGACGAGAATTCCATTACAGCAGTTGAGCAATTCCTACCAAGAAGTTTGACAGATTCCTCTATGAATGTTGAGTAAATCCAGCCCTTAGTGGTCAATTTTCCTGAATTAAGCTTAAATCACATTTTGTATTGAATTATCCTGCCATACCTTATATTTCCCCAGCTCAACCCACAACCCTTCCTCTACAGAATCCCCTTTCTTAGGGTGATTAAGGAACAGCATTAAGATGATCCTTTTTCCCTACCCAATTTATGATTTATACTGGAAGGTAACTTCTTGTTTGATGGATTTCCATGTATTCTCATAGTTGCAACAATGCATCAACCAAGACACAACTGATTGGGAATACTACCGGGTTGCAAAGCAAAAGCAACAGAGATCTTGATACTTCATTTGCAGTCCTGAATGATTAAAGAAGCAAAATATATTCCACAATGACAACTTAAGGAAAAAGAATAGCAATAGTAGTTGCTTCAAAGAACATCAGTATCCAAATCAGTATCCAAATGAGCTACTCACCTGCCAACTAGAATTTTCCCAACACCATTCCCTGCAGCAATTTTGATAATTATCTGCATTTCAAATCCCAACATCGAAGGAACATAAATATATAAAAAAAAAAAAAAACAAATGGAACATGATAAGTTGAGGAAAGAGGAATTAAATTACATACCTGAGAAGCTTCTCGATTGAAGAAGCGACCATCACCTCCTAATACCAGCACGCCATTCTTGAAATCCTCCGGCGGCAAAGAATTAAACAATGCCTAATCTCCCAAACCAGAAAAGGAAAAAGAAAGAAAAGAAATCCAAAAGTTATTAAAAACCTAATCATGCAAACAGAGATAAAGGATAAGAATGAAAAAAATATATATGAAATATATATGTGTGGAAGTAAAACCTGGATCCAATTCGCGAGGTAATTCTCTTGCATAAAAACTTTAACCTGTAAATAAACAGGAGAGCATTCATTTCATGATAGAGCAAAGAAAATAAAACTTATATAAAGCAATATGGCAGAAGAAACAGCCAAAAAACGACCTTCTTCCTCAAACCGCTCGTCCCGGTCTTTTGTCCTTCAATCGGTTTTGTCGGCACTGAAGTTATCTAAATGCAGAAAACCAAAATATCAGACACGACCCAGTTCGGAACAGAAGAAGAGTAAGCAACTGAACAAGAAAAGGTGAGTAGCTGAATGAGTCGGAAAGCAAAAAAGAAAAGGAATAAGACCTTGATGCCTTCAGGCTCGGCCACTGCAGTAGAAGAAGGAGAAGAAGATGAAGATGCTCTGACAACTGGTGCAGATGATGGCATTCGAGGAACTTTGAGAGTGACGAGGCTTGGGAGAGAAGGTGAACCAACAAGGTAAGGGAAGAAAGAGGAAGATCTTGTGGTATTAGCAAGAGTGGCATTTCCGGTCGTCGTCAACAATGCTGGTTTGAACGAGGAGCTCAGACTCAGAGCAGACGCCATGGATGCCCCAACTTCTCTGCAACGCCAACTTCGACAATTTAGGAGAGCTGACAAGATTTATTAATCAACAACAAACCACCATTTTGAAGAGATCCGTGATCTTGGGCCGACTCTGTTGCCAAAATCTGAAGGCTGACACCTGTCGGGAGAATACTTCTTATCTGCTCTCTAGACAGAGCGTGCTTGTCTGTGCTTCTTTAATTCATTCATTTGTTTATTTATTAAGCAAATTGGCCGTATGACGTCTTATTTGAGGTGACGTTGAGGAGTGAGTGAGATAACTAACACACCGTTCGTCACCCGACAAACTTTACAAGTGTATGTCTGCTTTACGCGAAAATAAAATAGAGTTCACATCTCTGCCCCACATTCATATTGGACGTGTTGGAGACAAGAACTGCTCGCGCCTCACATTACACGCACATCCTATCATGCGTTTGAGGAGTAGATCCCGTCATGACGTGTTGTAGGGGAGATCGGATCTGCTCCTCATACAGGACGCTTCACATGCACATCCTACCATGCTTAGTTGCTCACTAACGCTCACACGAATTGAGATCTTCTCCTTACATAGGCACCTCACACCGACCTCACAGAAGCAAATCTCACTATGCATTGACAATATCTCCCGTGAATAATAACATATGAGTACAGAAGATATTCTCAATGCATGGTGGAATGTGTCTATGAGATTATTGTAAGACGCCCTGTGTGAGGAGCCGTTGCAACCTTGCAATGAGAACATGATATTCCTAATGCACGGCTATAAAAGGATGTGCAAATGGTGTAAATATAGTCTTATGAGTATTGAAGCCGATTTTGAATTGGAGCCAATTATATTCACATCCAATTCGGATATTCGCTGGAAAGTAGACAACAAAACGGAAAAGCCTCCTTCATTCTCCCTTTGCAACGACAAGGAAACTCGAAAGTTCAAGGAGTTTTGTCGAAGAGGGAGACTCAAAACCCAGATTCTCGCACGATTGGGTTGCTCTATTTAGCTTCCATCTGCATGCACGAACTGCTTGCACATGAGACCGTTAATCTATTCGCACAAATAGATTCCATTTAGCATAAGGAGAATACATCCATTTCTGTAATAGAGAGAGATTTGCATCCATCGTCTTAAATGATCAAAAAATAAAATAAAAATTAATAAAACTAATTTGTTTTAATTTATACATGTATAATAAGTATATAGAAATATAAAATTAATATTAAATTTATCAATTATATATAATAATTTTCTATTGACTCTGACTTAAAAGATATGATGCATATATCTGATTATCAATCAACAAGTTTTAACATCCAAATTCAAAATAATCAAATTTAGAATTGAATTAGGTAGTCCATCTACATTCCCAGTTTTCGAATTGTCATTGACCCGGATGGTCGGTTGGACCATTCAGCCCGAAAACTATGTCCAGACAACCAGTTTCATTTCACCCCTAAACCATTCTTTTGCCAAAAACCATTAACTTGGTCAGCAATCTGCTGACTTGGGCGGCCAAACCATCAACCTGTTTAACTCAGATAATGGTTTTTTGGCCATTTTTATTTTAATTATTTTTTATTTTTTATTATTTTAAATTACGCTGGACCATCCAATCAGACCAAACGGTCAAATTGCTAACCGAAAATTGATGACCAAAGTGGTTCAGTTCCAAATTGATTTTTAAAATATTGTACAACCCTAATTCTCAGGGACATTAGACCAAGAATAATTCATGGCTCAAAAGATTGGGCTGCAAGCTGAGTAAAGCTAGTCGAGACTCAATCTGTCCTACGGTTTCTGGGCCAATAAGAATAACTCCATTCAAACCGTCATTTACAACTTTGAGCTCATCCTTTGCGAGTAGGGTAGTCAATGGATTGGATATGAGCTTGGTTAGAGTAGAATCAAACCCAAGCCGTTGAGAAAATACACAAAAGTAAACCCAATTCAAATCCCCCATAGGGTTTAAGTATTAGACCTGTTCAGGCCTCAATCGGGTTGGAACAAGTAAAACCAGTCTTAATTAACTCTTAAGCTTATTGATATTAAATCTCAAAATGAATACCATCACTAACCCGATTTGATAAATTTGAAGGAAATGAGAATATTCAATCATGTTAACTTCAATTGGTTCCAGAATATATACGAGAGTGTCGATCATGTACAAGAGAAAATTAAAATATAAGGATATACAAGAAAGGGATAACAGAGAAGAGATAGTAAGGTTAGAGTTAGAGACAGGTTAGGATTAGTAGAGAGTTCCAACAAGTCGCGTCGGTGTGGTGGACGACTAGTGCATGGGGCATGCACAGATTTCGGCCAAACCATGTTTATGTGAAACATGGGCCTATGTATATTCAAGGATCAAAATTTCGCAATGTATCGATCCATATCAACTGATATATATCATATACCGGTGACCCACCAACATGGGAAATACATGGAATTTCAAGGTAAGACCTTTTGCACAGGGTAGCCAGGCCTTATATCGACTGAACCTGTTTTAAAAAAATAAAAATAAAATAAAATCATGTGAAGTTAAAGCCCGATACGTAGACTGTATTTATATTTTAAACCTTGTATACACTAATACTCTCCCTCAAGTTGGGAAATATAATATTGTATGGACCAATTTTCTGATTTAGTTGTGAAAGGTGTCTCTCCTATGGACTTTGTGAAAACATCTGCAATTTGTGATTGTGCATCAAAAGAGATATGCATGGGCTTGATGAGGCCGCTTTGAATCTTCTCTCCAATGAAATGGTAATCTATTTTGATATGCCTGGTTGGCTTTATTGTCACAATGCAAGTGTGTCAGTGAAGGTGGCACTCCCAAGTCTTAAAGTAAATAAGTCAGCCATTGCACTTCAAAGACCATATGAGCCGTAGAGTATTATCACTTTCAATTGATCATTAGGAAACCATAGATTGTTTTTTGGATTTCTAAGAAAAATGGAACCATGGCCAAGAAGTATGCAATAGCCAGGTATTGGATGTTTAGTAGTGGATGAATAACCATATCCCTGTTCGTGTAGGCATTGATGGAGAGTGAACTAGCAACATAGAGTATACCATGAGCAACAGTAGACTTAACATAACGCAGTACTCATAGTGTGGCTTGTCAATGAGCTTCACAGGGTGTATTAAGAAATTGGCTGATGAGACGGTTGACTAAGTAAATGAGATCAGGCATGGTTATAGTCAAATATTGAAGATGGCAAGTGAGATTTCTAGTACATGAAAGGAACAATCATGAATGGGCCTTGATCTCAATCCACTTGATTGTTCAAGTGTGTATTTTATTCAATACCCAACAAGAATATTTTCCTTGGACCCAAGAGTATTTCAATTGAAATTGCAAATTGGAAGTACAAGAAACACTTAAGCTGGTTGATGTGAGAAGAGCTATTACCAGCCAGGACTAAGATGATAATGAAAGAGGCCCCTAATGTTTTCATAAAGAAAGAGTAATTAGCATGAAAGTGAGAGAACCTATTGTAGAACATTAGAAAATTTGGAAAACCAAATTTGTAAAGCTTGCTTTGGGCCATAAAAATGATTTCTTCAATTTGAAAACATACTTCTCATCCCCTTGTTTAACAAAACTGGGTAAACAATACTCATTTTAGCCATAGGGGAGAACATCCCAAGGTAATGATCAATAATACCTTTGGCTTGTGTGAATCGCTCTGCAATCAAACGGGCTTTCTACTATTCTATGGAACCATCACTTCTGTACCTTATTTCATAAATCCACTAACAGCCAATAGCATGCTTCCCAAGAGGCAACGTGAGAGACCAAGTATTGTTTGCCTCTAAAGCTTGCATTTTAGCAACCATGTCCTAATGCCAGTTTGGGTATTTAATGGCAACAAAGAATGATGTAGGTTCTATAGTAAAGGAAATGGATGAACTCAAATGGTAGTGCTGCTACCATTGGGAAGGGTGATGAGTGGATGAGAGGACCGAGTTAGCAGGTTGGGTCATGGTTGGAAGGTTGATGTTAGAAAAAATATGTTCCATAGAGTTGGTATCAATGACCTAGCTACTAGGAAACAACATTTCCATGGCTAAGAAAGCAAACATGCAAAAAGCCATACCTACTAGGTTGGCAATAGGTCTCTAGGTTTCACCTCATTGAGGCTGCATTTGGAAACGATGCAAACGGAGTGTAAATCCCGGTTTAGGGTAAATTTGCACTCTATTTCACTCTTGATTGTGTTTGGAAACATTACATTTATGCATTGACAAATGACAGACCAATGCATATTTACATTGATAATAAGATGTAAAAGTACATAAATAAAAAAGAAGTAAATTTGCATTCAAGTGGTCTTTTGATTAAAAAAAAATATATGCTTTATCGGAATTCAAGTTTGCATCCATTATAGCTAAAATTCTGTTTGGTAAGAAGGTAATTTTGTCAGTGCAAAACTAACCCAATTTTACAATTTATATGAACCATTTTGCACTCTAAATATTTGCATTTACACTTATTTGCATCGTTTCCAAATGCAGCCTAGACTCAAGCAATTCTTCTAGCTTAATAAGCTGATTGTATTACTCAATAAATAGTTGTAGAGGAGCGCTAGGAGAATTGCTTGAGTCTGGAGGGTTCCCATGCTACCTTAGATCAGTAGCCAAGTTTGAAATGTGGTACGTACCTGCGCAGTTTGTAACAAGAATCCTTATTATGGCCAATGATATTGCACCAAGTATATGAGCACTTTTCTTTAGGCTAGCTCAGTTTCGAATGAGTACAAATACAAATTTGTAGAGTGCAAAAAACTTATGCTGCAATTGGAATCAATGTAAAACACCACCAGTGTAAAAATACACTGATAATGTTTTACACTAAACTGTCAAAGTGACCATTGCTTTTTGAAAAATGCAATGGGTGGAAGAGTGTAAAGTTTTACATCGATAAAATCGATGTAATTCTTACATTGATTATCGATGTAAAACTTTATGCTTGATTAGATTTTACATCGTTTATTGATGTAAAACTCCACTCCATCCAAATGCACGCAAAACTAAATCAGAGTAAAATTTTACGTTGATCATAATTACACCCTCCTTTTAAATGCCTACAAAACCGAAATAATATAAAATTTATATTGGTTCTTGATTTGCATTGCATCCAAATGCATCCTATAGTTTGTATGTATTTATATTATACATATTTGTATTGTATTTGTACTCTTTCCAAATTAAACCCTAGATTTTGGTGGTTGAGTGTTGGCTGAGTTGTGAGACTCCAAATCTGTACTTTGAGCAGGTTTAGACAAGAGACCAGAATTTTCATAAAAACAGAAGATTGTAATGGATGAGTAGATGTGTCTCGTCTTGCAAAACAAGTGAATGAATTAAGCCTTTCTAACTGTAGGCAAAGGATCCAATTCAAGAGTAAGATTTGCGGAACAAGCGTTTGAATAGTCATCATTCAACCCCATGAGAAACTGCATACTAAGAAAAGATTTCATAAATTAATGATTGAACTAGTGCATGCAGGCAATGGTGCGTATGCAGGCAATTCATCCTAATAACTCTTTAGGGTATTATAATAAGAAACAATGATAAATAGTTCTGCCAGAATGTAGAAAATGGCACACTGCAACTAACATACGTGTGGACCATTACTGATAGAAAAATTGTTTTGAGATCAATCCAGATGACTTCCACAAATAAGACTCTAGGAGCAAGATCCTTGCGAATGGAGTTCAAGATTCAAGATAAGACCATTTTATTGGCACCTTGCCACTTGGCAAGTTTGTATCAAAGAGATCAAGCTTGGAAATCATCTCGTCTATGAAGCCAAGTTTATTCTTAACGGAGCCATGGCTCGAGACCATGTGGGGTATTTCCACTTGTCAAAAGGTTGGAGACAATAATGGCTCCAGGATTATCCGAACGATGGAGATAATAAGGGTTGTTGATGTCATGGTTGCTATTGCTGCATCAACTGATGAGTTGTTCTAGCGAGTAGTATCAAACACCATGATCAAACCTAGTGCAAAATGTGTTTTATTACCATGATAAATTTGAAGGAAAATGAGATATGCAAGCATGTATTAACTTTAGTTGGTTATAGAATATATACAAATGCAAATGAGTGTTTGATCATGAAAAAGATAAGATACACTAGAAAGGGATAAGAGGAGAAAGATGGAGAGAAGAGATAGGTTAAGATTAGTAGAGAGTTCCAAGAAGTCACATTGATGTGGGGGATGGCTAGTGTATAGGGCATGCATGGGCTTGGGTTAACCCATGTTCACATGAGATGTAGGCCGATGTATACAATAATATTATTAATAATTAGAACTCAACATGCAGATACAGACCAATAATCTATGTAAATAGGATTACATAGGATAGGGCAGGGATGCTAGTGGATTGAATTAAATTGATAAACCTACTTTAACTGAGTCAGTTTCGAGTCACCATGATTGGGTTTTAAGTTGTTCATACAAAACTTAACCTGTTGGCATACCTTTTATTTTTGGGTTCATGGGGCTCAACCTCTAATTCTAGTGATAGCAACCTTCCAAAAAAAAACCCTAGCGATAGCAGGATTTGATCCAAGTCTCCATTTAAAGTTAAGGTAATATTCAATATAACACGTGAGCACAAATCAAACACGACACAAAATTAGTGGCTTTGGATTTATTTTAAGCATTCATCGTGTCAAAATTGTATCAATATATTTAACATGATTAATAACATGTCAATGTTAAATTGACTTGCTTAACTCGAAATGACCAATTTATGACCCAAAAAATTATGTGAGTGATTTAATATAGAATCGTTTGGATTATATTTTGATGAAATACTATTATGGTAGGTAAGGATGACATTGAAATTTTATAGGTTTATTTAGGTAATGGATGATTGGATGCTTATTTTATTATTTAAATCTATTTATTAATTTAAATAGGTTAATTATGCTGATATCTTATTAATTCAAATTATACATGTCATTTAATATAAAATTATATAATTTATCAAGATCATATCATATCGTGTCATGCCAATCGAAAAGAACATGTTATACAAGTGGTATTATATTAGCCATGTAATAAATAATTATGTTAGTATTTGAAAATTTGACATGATTAATAAAAAATGTCATATTTATATCATCCATATATCCAAATTCCCCTACATTGACATAATACAAACTTGATTACTATCTCCTATTGTGCTACAAATATGCTAGATACCTTACCAATGGAAGCTAGTCGGTACCATCATATAGTTACATAGAATCCTATGAATATAGTCTTCAAATCCCATATATACTCATTGGGTCAAGTTTTATAACAGATTATCAATCCTATCAAGCTCCCCTCTTATATATATTAATTTCCTCCTATCATGGTTGACATAAGGTTCGAAAGAGGAGAGAGAAGATTTACACCTAGAGGGCATTCTTTTTATGAATTTTGAAAGAGGGGAAAGTTGATTGAATCTCATTGACCAAGAAACACATGTTTTTTTTATATATTTATGTGGGGAATAAGAAAAGTTTATTTTCTTAGGTATCACTTACCCAATTAACTAACTGATACCCATCTCCTTGGTTGGTAAATAACTTTCCATGGAAAAATTGGCAACAGTTGAATGGGACAAAATTGTCCCTTTTAATAATGAATTTTTATAGTTAAAATAATTACATGGAAAATCAAAAAAAAACATTGGTAAATGTTTTACACTTAGAAAAAAAGAAAATAAAAGGAAATTAAAGAAAAAAGCAATTCATATGCGAGAACACCCCAAAATTCTATCAAAAACAGAAAAGAAAAAAGAGAAAAAAAAAACCCAAAAAATCACAAAATGGAAAACCCACACTGCTTCGATAACAACCAACAGCAATAGATTCATTTGCAGACAAGGTTCTCTTGGGTCTTCCCAAAGAGCCTGTACTGTATATGCTGTGCGAAGGTGCGAGGTGGGAAGATTGCAGGCTCGGCGTTGGTGTCGAGCTCCGGCAGTGGCTTGAGGATGATTTTCTCTTTGGGTGGTTCGCAAAAGACCGCCCACGAGATCCTAACCTTATCCTTATTCACCAGTCCCCGATGAAGCACACTCTTGTATTTACCATTGCTCGGTATCTCAATGGTGTCTCCTACGTGCATGATGATGGAGTTGTCGATGCACTTGACCGTCACCCACTTACCTCCATGGAAGACTTGAAGCCCAGGCACCATGTTGTGGGTAATGAATGTGAGAGTACTAACGTCTGTGTGAGATTCAACACCCAGCGCCAGTTCTGGCTGGGGACACTTGGGGTAGTAGTTGATCTTCATTTGCAGCAATAGCTCTTCCAACCCACCAACTTCTTCTTCCAGTCCCAACCAGAGCGACAGTGCTGCGAACACCTTGGTCGCTAGGGTTCTAAGTTGTCTGGCATACTCGCTCGTCATTGAATTGAATTAGACAATATCCAAACCATAGATATTGAATATATCAATGTTTGAGTTCAAATTCGAATATTCAATTTAATTTGAATTCAGATATTTATCAAATCAAATCAAATCCGATCATATTCGAATTCAATTCAATTGTATGATTGGGGTATGTATCTAAATTCAACTGATTATGATATTTGAATTATTTAAATTAGACTTGATTATATTGAATATCAAATTCGAAGGAGGAAACTTACATGTAATCGGCAAGGGTCTTGGGCCAGATGGACAAATCGCGGTTGTCTTCAGGATATATGAGGTGGAAGAAGTAATCCTCCCACTGGAGCTGGCCACTAGCATTGTTGGCCAGCTTGCTGCCATACCCGGAAATCTTACCAAAGGCTTGATCGTTAGCATACATCTCCTTTTGGTCGATGGGGTGATCGAAGAAGGCCTTACCAGCGGCCTTGACCGTAGTGATGAGATCGTGAGGGATGCCATGGTTCACAAGGTGCACCACACCCCACTCCATGGCAGCTTTCTTCAACTCCTCCCTACACTCTCCTCTAACCACTGGGTCCTCTGATTCAATTCCCTTTAAATCAATAACCGGAACCTGAGGATCCCCATCGCTCTTATTCTCCTCTTTAAACACATCCCCAATACTGCTGAGCTCTTCATGAGGACGTACATACATCTCCTTTTGGTCGATGGGGTGATCGAAGAAGGCCTTACCAGCGGCCTTGACCGTAGTGATGAGATCGTGAGGGATGCCATGGTTCACAAGGTGCACCACACCCCACTCCATGGCAGCTTTCTTCAACTCCTCCCTACACTCTCCTCTAACCACTGGGTCCTCTGATTCAATTCCCTTTAAATCAATAACCGGAACCTGAGGATCCCCATCGTTCTTATTCTCCTCTTTAAACACATCCCCAATACTGCTGAGCTCTTCATGAGGACGTACATACATCTCCTTTTGGTCGATGGGGTGATCGAAGAAGGCCTTACCAGCGGCCTTGACCGTAGTGATGAGATCGTGAGGGATGCCATGGTTCACAAGGTGCACCACACCCCACTCCATGGCAGCTTTCTTCAACTCCTCCCTACACTCTCCTCTAACCACTGGGTCCTCTGATTCAATTCCCTTTAAATCAATAACCGGAACCTGAGGATCCCCATCGCTCTTATTCTCCTCTTTAAACACATCCCCAATACTGCTGAGCTCTTCATGAGGACGTACATACATCTCCTTTTGGTCGATGGGGTGATCGAAGAAGGCCTTACCAGCGGCCTTGACCGTAGTGATGAGATCGTGAGGGATGCCATGGTTCACAAGGTGCACCACACCCCACTCCATGGCAGCTTTCTTCAACTCCTCCCTACACTCTCCTCTAACCACTGGGTCCTCTGATTCAATTCCCTTTAAATCAATAACCGGAACCTGAGGATCCCCATCGTTCTTATTCTCCTCTTTAAACACATCCCCAATACTGCTGAGCTCTTCATGAGGACGTACATACATCTCCTTTTGGTCGATGGGGTGATCGAAGAAGGCCTTACCAGCGGCCTTGACCGTAGTGATGAGATCGTGAGGGATGCCATGGTTCACAAGGTGCACCACCCCCCACTCCATGGCAGCTTTCTTCAACTCCTCCCTACACTCTCCTCTAACCACTGGGTCCTCTGATTCAATTCCCTTTAAATCAATAACCGGAACCTGAGGATCCCCATCGCTCTTATTCTCCTCTTTAAACACATCCCCAATACTGCTGAGCTCTTCATGAGGACGTATGTACTCTTTGGGATAGTTTGGATTCCGCTGTTGGCCAAGCTCTCAACTCTCCGCATAGAAGCAACAACTGCAGAAGCCATTACAATTAAACAAAAATTTCTTTTCTATTCTTCTCTCAGCTTATATACTCTCCTAATCAAACAGAAGAGTTCCCCTGCTACTGCCACCTCCCTTGGTACGTACTTGTTGCCTTTTATAGAAGGTAAACGTTGTACTAGCCAGCTACCAGAGAGCGGAGAGAGAGAGAGAGATGGACTGTCGGGTCTGACTGAGGGATAGTAGCAAATTAGCACGAGCTTGCACCCTTGGAGCTTGCTTTTCCTATTGAGAAATCAATGGGGATGCAGTAACCGATCGACGGTTTCAGTTGATCAAGCTAATTAATTTCCAAGTGTCAAAGCAGTGTCTGATGCACGTTGCAGCTAACCCATCCTCGGCTCTCGTTTCCCACACGCTTCTCTCTGCAATGCCGCACTTGGGATGGTGTTTGGCATCCTGGTGTCTTCCTGTCTGTGAAATAGACGTATTGATCTCATGTGTTGTCCGCCTATGTCTTTAAGCTATATATATATAAACAATTAGAATAAGGACAAAAGTTGTTTGAAAGAGACCATAGACCCATACCATTACCATTTTATATATATATATATATATATATATATATATATATGAATTTAATTACTTATTACCTGTAATTTAGGCTCAGTTTGAAAGGAGTACAATATAAATTTGTACAATATAAATATATATAAAATAATATAAAATATAAAGTTTTATACTTTACAAATTTGTATTTGCACTCCTTCCAAACTGAGCCTTATTATCATTTTAAATTAATTTGCTCTCGTTAATTATAATACAAACATATGATTGCTGATGTAGATTCACCACTAGTAAGCCATATAAATCAATAAATATAATCCCACCCCATCTCTTGAGGAGTCCAGATTGTTAGTGGTGTTGTTCTAGGTGAACCAAATAGACAGCCAAAGATAATTCTGTTAAGAGATAAAAGGACAAAGTCTTGTACCAAGTGAATCTGTAAGGAGAAGAAAGTCAGAGATTCGAGGATAAGATCTCTTAGGAAGGCATTCTGATGTTCAAGTCAATAATAAGGTAATAAAGTTGGTCAAGCTGAATTGTTGAAGACGAATTAGTCCGAACCAAGGATGAGGTATGAAAGTTAAGAGAGCAAGAGAATGAGAGGTAAAAGATAGTAAACCTTAGGGGGAGATGTCTTTAAATAGCCGAATGTCAATGATGTACTCAATGATGTGGAGCACCTTGCAAATAAATACATAGAGCAATTAGATAGGAAGCAACTGTCAAAAAATAATGAAATGATGAAAATGCACAGTCCTACAGAAACACTCAACTTTCTTATTTATTTCCTTAAGAATTAGTTTCCTAGTTTGAATAAGTTTGTAATTCAATGCATATAAAAGGGACCCCAAACCTTTGTTTACAAGCAATAAATTTCAAATTCAATTTCTTCAGAGAGTTTCTTTTATTTTCTGGTGCACTACTAGAGTTTCAACCTAATGGATTCTAGGTCTTTTCTTATCAACGTACAGCATGCACGATATCAAGCTCAATCATGATTTTCGTCCTGCATCACTTGGACATGGACACACTCCTTGTGAGGTTATAAGGATGAGGCCGCCTGTCGCAGTTTTTGAAAGGCTCTACTTTCCCCTAGAGGGGTGTCTATCCATAGGAGACGACGCTTGCCCTTATCCACTGACGTGACATTAATTAATCCTTATTTGATGATGTGGGGCCAAAGACTTTGTCCACAAAGACATCCACATGGCAGCTTTGACCGGCTGAGTTAGGGTCTGAATAGTTAGAACAATACAATTTGTAATTTATGAGATTTAATGATGAATCAATAAAGTGGGGGAGTTAGAGAGTAAAAAATTAAGAGATGTATGAATGTGACTCTTAGAGTCCTAATGAGAGTTAATAAATATAGTGAGTTAATGTTTTTCTTAGGTAGCAATTTTTTAATTAAACCTTGACTACAAAGACATCTCATTTGTATAATCTCACAACTCAAGCAATCAACTCAAAGAGAATAAAGAGTTCAAGACTCTAGCTAAGAGAGTCAAGTTTTTCTCTCAAATTTTTCTTGTTTTTGTGATTTTGCATGCATCTCCAAGTTTGATCCGTTGTGTTCCAGCGTATCACTTCAACTGTTCTAACAAATTTGGTATCAAAGCGTTGCCCAGTTTAGCCCAAATCTTGTATTCATGTTAGCACTTGGATTCTTCCGAAAAGACAGTGCAAGATCAAGACTTGACAAGGTAATTCTCACTCACTCTCTCTGTATGTTTCTCATTGAGCTGAATTTGGTTGACTGGGCCGGGCATATAAATGTTTGGCATTTTTTTTCTCCCCGCAATGAATTTCGTTGTTGAGTTTACAGTTGCTTGATGAATTGCAATAGCTTGTTGTTTATTCTTTTTATTTCTCTGGGATTATTTAATTTCGTCTCACATGAGGAATTGCATTATATTGACGATGCTTATTCCACTGTATTAGTGTTGGATCAGGTTGGAAATTAATGTGACTTATTCGGCAAATATTGGATTTTGTGTTTAATTAGGGACTGAAGCTTCTAATGGAGTGTGGGACGTTGGTGATGGTGAGGAAGACAATTAACATGAAAATGGAAATATCTTAAGCCTGCATTTGTAATCAATGTAAAATGTTATTGGTGTACTTTTGCATCAATGATTTTTACACTGAATCGTTATTAAGTGACCGTTATATTTTTGAAAAACGTGATACAATCAATATAAAGTTTTGCATTGATTTTATCAATGTAGTATTTACATTGATAATCGATGCAAAACTTTACATATGATGAGATTTTACTTTGATTCATGATATAAAACTCCACTCCATTCAAATTCATAAAAAATTGAACCGAAGTGAAATTTTACATCGATCATTATTACACACTATTTCCAAATACAGACAAAACCAAACCGATATAAATGTTTACATCGTTCTTGATTTACACCGATTCCAAATGCAACATAACTGGGTTTCAATTTAATGTATGTATGGAATTGTTTGACGGTGTCATGATGACAAAGTCGGCATATAAGCATCAAGAAAGGGGAAGCATCATATAAGCACGATAGGCATGATTGGCACAATCTACTTCCTCTTGCAGGGATCATCGACAGAGACTTGAATAAGGAGAAGATGGAGAGGCCGAGTGTGAGATATGGTCATGCATGCTGCTCAGATGTCTATGAAATTAAAGGGGAAGATTTTTTTCTAGTGAAAACGGATTGTCAAAGGAGTTTGGTGAATTTGCTGTCATTTTTCTATATAATCTCAGTGACTAATTCTTTTTTCTCTCTATTTAGGCTTTGTTTGGCATGTCCTTTTACGCAGGTTGTCAGCTGTTTAGAAGCCTGGCAGCCTGTGTTTTTGTCTTTTCCTGTTTGATTAAGGGAAGATCTAGTCGCCGAAAGACTCCACCTTGAAAATATGCAAGAAGCTCGATTCGAGCTTATTTTGGGAAGATAAAAATGAAACTTCTTTCCTTTTTTCATTTCGTCTTCATGCAAAAAGATAGGCCTCCAACTAAACAAGTGGGCTGCCAAAATCTTTATATAAAAGCCCACTACAACTTTTGTTGTCAAATCTTCTAGAAGATCTTTCAAAAAGTACTTGCCAAGCAGCACCTTAGTTAAGCTTTTAGTTTCTCTTGTAAATGGTTGAAAAGCATGCATATCTGCATTCTTCAAAGAATATATATGAAGCATGCATTTTTTTCAAACTTCAAACTTAAACCCAGATTTGAATTTTAAGGACTACCAGAGTAGAAGCTTTTGCTTGAGTGAGAGAAAGAGAGACTTGGGCTGTATTTGGTTGAAGGGTTGCAGTGCAATTTTATTTGCACTAGTACAAATGCATGAGAGTACAAATGAAAAAAATGTAAATTCTCGTTTAATTTTGTTTTGGATTTTATTTTATTCTACTTTATGTCTTAATTTACTTTATTTACACTGGAATCAAACAAAATAAGCTAAAATTTAAAACAAAAATAGGTCAGAATTTACACTTGAATCATTTGCACTGCCATAGTTTTGCATCAATGCAAATTTACTTGCATTGCAACCAAACACAAGAGGTGTTATATGTGGTCTTTCCAGCTTTTCAAAGCTTGGAAGACCAAAATGTGGTCTTTTTATGTTTGGTAATAAAAGATAGAAAGGCAAAAAAAACTATACCCTAAAAATCTCATGGAAGCTCAAAATGGCTAAAAATCTGGAAGGTTCAAATGAAGCTTAAGTTCTATAGGCTCCATTTGGAAAGAGTACAAATACAAATATGTAGAGTGCAAAACCATGTATTTATATATATATATATATATATATATATATATATATGTACTGTACATATTTGCATTTGTACTCCTTCCAAATTGAGCCTTAATGTCTTTTTGCACCTTAAAAATGGGGCCGTTTGACAAGTCTTTTTGGGAAGATCTTCTGATAACTCTAATAGTCAAAAGACATATTGAGCTTTTTGCATTAAGATATGAGCAGTCTGAAGCCCGTTTGGTTAAAGCATGTATTTCCATATGCCTTTCTACACGAAGACGAATAGAGAAAAAGAAAAAACGCAAAAGCTCCATTTGGAGCTTCCCAAAAATCACCCAATTTGGATTTTTTGTCATTTCGGTGCATTAATTTTTGACAACTAAATCTGCTGCAAACCAAATGAAAAAAGACCGAATCACAATCTACCAGACTAGTAAATAACCCACAAACCACATAAAAAACATGCCAAACAGAGCCTAAATGTTCATAGGTCAAAGCCCATAGAAACAATTTCTTCAATCTCTCTTTGGTGACCCTTCACCAACGACCCCCATTACTTCTTCACCCACTTCATCAACCATTGTTCGGGGTGCTTCAAATTAATGAAGATTCATAACCCAAAATTGATCGAGTACTTGAAGAATACGATTTACGACAGCCTAGCTAGCCTAATAATTAATGTTCACTAGTAGGGAATCTCATAAATTGATAAACCTTTTTGACCGGAAAAGCTCCAACCTGGAAAGAGAAATATTTCAGGGTATTTGATGGGGTCGTATCTTGGGCCCTGGTCAAACTGCCATGTGGATTGATGACGAGGACCAACAGTTGTCAGGGCTGGAAACCACCACGTGTCCTGAGCTCGGAGGACAATGGAAAACAGTGGCGTAGCTCATTCTCAGTCACAGTGGAGGCAAATGTTGAAGCACGTCAGACCAAGGATGAACTCAGTTTGAGGGCGCTCTTCATTTCAAAGAGATGAAATCAAGTGAGGACACCAAATTTAACCCTGTTATGTCTGGACTAAAGTCTAAGTGCCTTGGCGCCCAAAAAAGTAATGAAGGTAGTCCATTGACATCCCCATGGGAGACGCCATCACACCATTGAGATACAAAGAATTATCGACTGGTGAACAAGGACAAGGTTACTAGGATCTCATGGGTGGTCATTTGTGCAACTGTAACCACCCAGAGAGAAAATCATTCTCAAGCCATTGCCAGAGCTCGTCACCGAATCCGAGCCTGCACTTTTCCATCCATCTTACACCTTCACACAGTGTATACACCAGTAACCACCTTGCTGTTGGTTGCTACTGAAATAGTTCTTGCTTGTCCATTTTATGACTTCTAAGTTCTGATCTCTTGTTGATCATGGAAACATGTGGGCAGTACCCATGGCACATGGGCTCCATAGTCAACACGCCCCTCTCGCACGTAAGTTGAAGCTGAAATCACAATTCTAGCTAGTTGTGTTACCGAACCAAATCATGATAAATTACTCCACTGTCAAATTCATGGCCATCTCTTCTCTTTACTTTAAGTTTTAACCCTTTTCTTGAAGCAGGGCGGGCGCTGGACCAGTGGAAGGAAGAGTGAGGAAACTGGTCGATCATTACTTGACCACTCCGGATCTGCTACCCACGAAGTGTTCCCACATCTCTATCCACAGAGCACCACCGCCATGTATTGGGAACATCTCTCCATCGATGATAAGAGAGATATTCCCAATACACAGCTGTAATGTACCATGGTAGAGATGTGGGTAGCAGATCCGAGCCCTTAACACACATTACCAGCAGTACTTTTCAATATCTATAAACGTTTCATTCACTACTTCTGAAGCAGAAAAATATAGCAGATCGAACAACAATGCCTCAAGATAATCAGATTGGTTTCATTCGAGTATCCATACATCCTTTTCCCAGGTTATTAGATAAACACTGATAGCTTTAAATTTAAAAAAGGAAAATAAGGGGAAAAAAACAAGGCAATTCTAGATGCTCCTCCCCCACCCCGACCCAACAAATTCACGTTCCTACATTTTATAAAGCAGCTAATTTTTTTTCCCATAAATTAAAGAGAACTGCACTCAAATCCCCAAGATATAACAACAGTAACCCTCTTCCTTGCCACAAATCCAACTCAACCCCCACCAAATACACAATGGCGTTCAACGTACGAACAAGCCACATTAGAGTTTGTAACCTTGCTCCAAAGGGAGGAGACAAACACATCAGTATGCAATAGGAAATTAATCAAGATGAATTGAAGCATAACAATAACCAATTGTTGGGACGGTGAACAAGAATTGCAGCATAGAATTGATGAGTCCACTCTTCTCATTGCTTAAATAAATTCAGGTTGATCTTCTTGGTGGGGTAGCAGATAAGACCATATCCGCCGCATATTTGGCTGTACCCATGTGCCTCCCTTCACATGCTTTGTTCATTCACAAAGGTTGCAGTTGCGAAGGTAGGGATGGTCATACTTAATATACCTGGTCCAATATGGCCTGTATTTGGTCATTGCTATCTCCAGCCATGGCTTCATGTTACCATTGTAGTGGATAACTGCTGCATTCTCGATCTCCGACCGATCAATGCTTGGGTTATACCCTAACCCAAGCACATGCCAGGACTTTTGCAGTGGATGTGTCAGCCCGTAGAATGTAATCAGCCCAGGAGGTAATGTTCCAAGTTTCCACAGCACCCTCTCTTCGTTCTAATGCAAGCAAAGAAATTAATCAAGTTCGTGCATAAATGCATCCGATGACTTTATTTTCTTGGTTAATGTGTTTATAAATTTATATATAAATGGGCCTGCATGGAATAATAAAATGGCAAACATGCAACTGGATTCAGGTTTTCGATTCACTTACCATGTTCTGCCACTTATGATAGATCCCAGTTATATCTCTCTTTTTCCACTCCTTCAGATCAAATATATTCATCCCATATGCCCAACCGCATGCATTTGGATTAAAGTTCCTTGCAATATGGGGATTGGAGAAATTGAGATACTTGTCAAACCTGTGGAAACTCTCCCCACAGGTCTCGACTGCACCATTTACTTTTCCATGAAGATCCACAGACCATAAACCTGTCAAATCTTTCTGAACAACAATGTCGTCATCAAGAAACAGAATCTTATCCAACTTGGGGTAAACCTGTGGAAGGTAAAACCTAAGGTGGTTCAGCATTGAAAGATACTTTGGGTTCCTGTATTTCAAATTAGAAGAACCAGCTGAGAGGGTTGTGGGATGATCTGCCTTGAAATAGTATTCTTTCATGGCAGCAGATTCGAGTTGACGCAGAACTGGGCAGTAGGATGAGTTCAGCCATTTGAATTCATCAACATTTTCCACATGGATAGTGGCCTTTCCAGGTGGGTTTAACAGAAACCACATATTCATGGCTCCAAAGTTCAATTTATCGGTAACCAGATGGAATACGTGCTTCTCCGGTTCCTAAAATCCAATCAAGTGCAATATATTAGCCACAGCAACAAAAGAATTTTAACATAGAAACATCATGGTCATTGAACCACGTGTTCCAATCTACAGAAGGAAAAAGAGAAAATTAAAAGTTTTTTTTTAACAATAACTAACAGAATTTATTATTTCCATGCAAAGATATATTGATTACAATGCCCATGTGCCTAGTACCCCTCCTAAGTTAGCTCAGCCAATTTATCCCTTGCATGTTTCATTCACTTGATATTAGTTCCCCAAGAAATTTGATTTGTCAAAACCTGCTTTTGCCAAATCATCAACTAGTTGATTAGCTGACCTTGAGGTCCACCTACAATGAATTTCAATCTCCACTGGCAGCATTGCAATCTCCCTCATAATATGCAAAAATAAAATTAAAAGATTGAAAGAGAGAGGGAAAAAAATAAAGGTTCCTCACCTTGGCATTTGTGACTGTTGAGTTGACAACAACTGAAGCAGCCAAGACATTATCAGAGAAAAGGGCATAATGATACAGATTTGGATCTTCCAAATTTTCACTCTTCGGAAACTTTCTTTTCTCTGGTGGGAGAAGATAGTAGCCTATGGTTAAGCGCATAGATAGACAGTGAATTCCATTTGGAATCGTCTTTGCAGCTAATTGGCTGAGGAATGTGCTCTGCTTTTTTAAGCTTCGGACCTGTTCATCTGCTGACTGAAGCATTGCTCTTAGCTTTCTAGTAACCAACTTGCAGTCATAAAGCTCCTCTCTTGCTTTTGCCAGGACTTGACCCATGGCTTTGATTTTCTCAGGTGCACTAACGTGTGCAATGAATACAAAGGAAATGCCAGAGCCATCAATAATGGGGACAGGAAAGTAATAGCATACTGAGGAAATACAGGTCTAACCCTAACTGTAATTACCTGCTACTAAGATCTGCATCAGTAGTTGCCTCTCCCAGAGCTCGTTGGCTTTCTTTAAGCCGAACCAGTAGTCCATGATCTAGTTCGAGCTTGTTCTTCATTTTTGCAATGCTTGAATACACCCTAGCCATGATCATTTGATCTCTCATCAAGCGTACAGTTGTGTCAGCATTCTCATTCTCAATATCCCGTCTCCATATGCTGTATTTCCCCAAAACTGCCGTGTCAAGTGCTTTTGAGCGTTCAATGGCAGCATTTTCTAGTTTAAGATTAGCTTCATCATCCTGGTGGATCAACTCAGTTGCCCGCTTAACACGCCTCTTCTCTCTCAATTTCTAAACGGTATTTAAACCAATTAAAAATAAAACACCTTAAATAAAGCATAGGTGCAAAAATAATCCATTGGAGATATAGATAAAAAAAATATATATATATATATATGATAGACCACCTCTTTCTCTTAAATGTTAGGGATATAACAGAATCCTCCAGGCCATGAGAAACTAACCCCATGGATGTGGAAATTACAGAAAGCAAAACTGTAAAAGCAGGGATATTTTTACCCGTCGTGCTATTTTTGCAGGTGTATCAACAAATTGAGAATGGTCATCTGCATCCAAACAAGATTCTTATGCATTAATGTCAGTTCAAAAATTGACATAACTGAAAGACCACATGACTGATCACTAAGAAAATAGTAGCCACCTGTAGCAATGGCATCCTGTTTCACTTGGGGAGTCCCTCGTTCTACAACTGCAACTGGTTGTTTTGTCTTTAAAGATAACCACATATCAAAATCAACAGATTAACTTTGTTGAACATGTAAAAACTCAAGCAATGTAAAAAGTCAATGCCAACATTTAAAGTTTAAACTTATGCAAAATGATGGTCACCCTTTACCTCTTCATTCGTAGCATTATTCTGGTCAAAGTTCTTTGATCCAACAACTTTCCATGAAGAAGATACGTAGTTTTTTCTAACAAAATCAAGACTCCATGGATCCATGTCATTGGTGTTTGCCATAATGGTATCAATCACCTGTCAAATCTATTTAGTTAGTTTTACAAGGTCCAAAAATATTTTGATGACCAGGCATGCACCATTGTGAATGCAAAAGTAATTGAGAATATGCATTCCAGAAACGTCTCCTTTCATTAATTCCCACTTGCCTCTTTTGAAAAAATGGATTTTACATTTTGTATGGCCAACTGTTCTCTCCAATCCACCTTCTGCACCATTTACCCAAAATTTTAAACACGATTTAGGAAATAGTCATAATAAACACAGCCAACTATCATATAGAATAAAAAGTCTGCAAAAGAAACAGTAGAAAGGACTAAAAAGGTTCGGAAAAGCTACCCGTATGCTAGAGTCACTTTGAATATTGTTTTGATCTGCAAAAGAGATAAAGACAATCACATCCCATTAGTTTAAATAGAACAAATACAATGAAAAAGTGAAAGGGGAACACAAACACATGCATAAGAGCTACTATCAATTTTAGGGTATCCTTTTGCTAGGAAAAATAAAAGGGATAAAAAGACGGGCATGCCAACAGATTTTCAGCACAAAACACATGAGATAACTCTAACAAATATTTCATTTTCTGTAGGTTTTCTATCAGGATTTATCAGAGCAAAACCACCACCGAATTGAAATCTCAAAATTTTATGGGGAACAACAACATTCCATCAAGATTCTTATACTTATCTTTCTGTAAAATTTAACATGCACAATCATCTTTTAGTTGTTAAGAATTCCATCTTCTAATGCTCTTTTTCTTTTTTTCCCTATTTTAATTTTATTACCTTACTTGTTCCCTCCTCTTCTAGTTAGGACAAAATAATATTTCCTCCTAGGTATTACTTCTTCCTTAACTAAAGGAGAATGCCAGAAAAAGCAAAAAGAAAGATGCAATGAATTATTTGGACAATCAAAAAAACTATGAGTATCAAGTAGTGGCAACTGGCAAGTATTCTATCAAATAAGATGTGGAAACCTGACAAGACAATACAAAGCAACAATGAGAAATCTATGTCACCATTAATCACATATAACCATACATAGAAAATGGTTAAGCATTGAACTTTTGACACATTTTCAGTTCAAACATAGCAACCCATATAAATTTATTAGCATCTGAAACAATCAAAATCTAGTCTCTACAAAGAAGTCAGAAGTGTCAACTATATATGGATGAGTTGATCATCACCAATTGCTGGAGAATGTTAGACAAGCGGATTATTCTAGAATCTCCTCTAAGGATGAGGATGAAGTTGCTAGTAAGCACCTTTTAGCTAAAGCATCCGTCATTCAATAATCTTTGCATGGAATATGAGAGAACAGGAGTTCAGTATAGAGGCAAAATTCTCAATTTTCTTTTTATATCAAAACCTCTGTGATAAAAATTAAAAAAAAAAAAAAAAAAAAAACCCTCTCTAGATACTAAACAGTAAACTTATTGCATTAATTAACATAAAGATGACAACAAGTTAAAAAGTTTTAGGGTGTGTATTGAGTCTATTGACTGGGGCAGAAATGGAGAAGTGGGGTTGCAAATAATTTGAGAATTTACTATTTCACTGATTTTATATCTATATACAACAAATGATCCATGTAGAATCCGGATAGCAGTGGGTTTTCTGCCACACTTTTCCCATTTTAGCAAATTTCCAAATCAGGCAGGACATAGTTGTCAAGGCATTGCCTTGGCAACTAAGCGCCCTTGGCTGGGAGCCTTGCCCAAATATATTGACTTGTAGCAATTAGGCACATGCCTAGGCAACAAAAATGACAAGGCGAGTGCCTTATTATAATAACATTTATATTGCTGCATCTTATTAATGTGTGTGAATAAAACAGCAACTGCATTCTTTGTTTTTTCTATTTTACTTTCCATCTTGAATTTGTATCATATAAAGTTAATAACCTTCTTTAGTTGCTAATTGATACGAAATTGCTCTATTAAATACTTATTATAGTAGTATTATTTTGAAAATAACGAAATTAATATATTTAAAATATTTTTATCGTTTAGATATGATGATTTGCCACATTTTTAGAGAAAAATTAATGTTTTTAATAAAGAGAATTGCTATTTTTTCAATTAATATGTATGCTGAATGGTATATATAACTAGAAAACTAGCCAAAAGTTAGCTCTTTATATTATAAAATTCTTATCGCCTAGGTGGGCACCTAGGCAACTAGGCACCCCAGTGTCGCCAAGAATCGCCTAGATGCCTTGACAACTATGGGCCAGGGTGGGGGCAGTTTTCTCATTCCATCCTGCTTCTCCAGTTCTGTCTAATGAATCCAAAAACAGGCTTAAAGAATTTTAAGCCTGAAAATAATTTTATATAGTTATAGGGTTTAAAACAGAAAAAGGATAAACCAACCTAAAGTTATAGTTCATTTTTTTGTAAACAAACAGGGGTATGTGTTGTCAAAGAAATTGGGGGGAAGTTTTAGTAAACAAGCAGGGTTGAGTACTATTATAGAAAATGGGGGAAAGTTTTGTAAACAAATATGGATGTGTTGTTATAGAAAATGCGGGATATGTTTTTGCAACTTCCCACTGTACAGCCACTTGTAGAAAAAAAATATCTAAAATTGCCTACCACTATAAAAGAACCCAAAAAAAAAAAATCTCACAGCCTTCAATATTTTTTTATCAGAAACGTTAACTTCATTAAACAGAAATTTAAATACAACTGTCACCCCTAGAGTAGGGTTTTGAGATGCAATCACCAAGTCACAACACTGTCCAGAATACAATGATTTGCTATATACATGGTTCAAAGTATCAACACGTGCAATATGCAAAAATTGCATATTGTGTGATGAAAAGGGAAGATACTAATGTTTCAAGCTTGAAGATTTGAATCAGGCCATCTCTAGGAAGGGTGTTAATGATTGAATACGGCCTTTCCTCCTAAATCTCAATATTTGGCATCTCAGTGGGTTCAAAAACCAATATGTATCATATGATACACACCAATAAATCGATGTTATTAATAAAGAACATTGCTATTTTTCCAATTATATCCAATGTCAATTGGCATGTAAAATTAAGGAACCAACCTAGAATTTAGTTTTTAATAGAAAAAATCTGCTTCTAAGCAATTAAGTTTCATTCTCAACACATATACCATGAGAACTTTAGTTAACCTTCTAATATATCTAGAGATTTTTTATAACATGAGTTGTTAAAACATACCACCATACATATCATACAAGTATCAATGCTATAAACTCTCGAGGTGTTCACACAGTATCTACTGCCACATCAGGTATGCATTGTGACTGATTGATACACTGTGCACATATTAGTATCCAGATATCAAGCTTCCGAGGCTTTCACTTCTGTTTTATTAGTTCAAGAAGTCTTCAGGAGCATTGACCCTTTGTCTCATCCCCCATCTTCACTATTACATCAAAATCTTTGTTTGTCTTTTTACTTTGTGCAGTTCATGAATTTTGAGTATACTAGTATAGTTAAGATTTTACATCAGATCAGCCACCACTAATTCTCTAATGGCACTTTTCTCTTCAACTCCCATGAGAAATATTCACATTAAGTTCATTTCATGCTATAAAAAAAATGTACAAACACAGCAGTATAACTTCTTGACGTGCCAAGAATTCTGTTCATTGGATATTGTACCACCTGATAGTTCCTCTCTAGCAGAGCTCCTTGAAATACCTTGAACAGGCAACTGATCATTGAAACGAATGTCATCACAACAATTCCCAAACTCCATGATTTTACCCAATTACGGTCCCCTTCCTCCAAAAACAAATTAACCATCCAAAGATATCCCTAAATCATCACCAGATTTGCTATGCTACAACTCAACCGAACAAGTAAAATATTGGCGAACCAGCAATTGAGTATGGAATTACATTCAGTGACTAAAAGTAGAAAACAAGAAATCCCTTCATCCATGTTATTTTTGCAACCTGGACTAGAAGCCCTAGAGACAATGTGGCAAAGTGCACTAGAAAAACGATCCCTCATTTCATTTTTCAAGTGTTCAAAGATTAGGCTAGGCATGAGTAAGCTAAAATCGAAGAAAAGTGAATAATTAGGAACATGAAAACAGAGAATTCCATTTTGCCAAATCTGCATAAACGGAGATCATAGAATGCGAGTAGAGAGATGAACGAACCAGTCAGGGTGGTGGTGCGAATTCCTCGTCCAACAAGGAAAAGCATTGGCGCGAGGACCGAGAAAAAAAGGAGAATTGCGATAGGCAAGCGAGAGCCACCGCCTCTATTCCTCTGAAGGCCGGCACCGGAGGAGCCCCGCTTCAAAGCCATGCCGGAGTAAACCTAAAAACTAAAAATAAAGAGAACATAAATGGGAAACTGACAATGAAGAGAAACTAATTAGAGAGATCCAAAAAGGGAGATGAATGGGTGAAATTACAGTACGCAGAGATCTCTTGAAACCGAACCGAAATGTGCTCCTTTACTAGTTCAACTTCAACCCCAGTGGTTGACTGGTAGAATTGCTAGCTGACATCCGAAGACATAAAAATTTCCAGAAGAGAGTGTTGAAAAATGGAAGAACAAAGGAGAGGAGACAGGGAGGAATCAGGCGCGCAGTCATTAAAGGAAAGGAATGAAACCGGACAATGTAGGATAGAGAAAGAAAGGGAGAAGATGAGTAGAAATTGCTTTGATTATTTTTTTTTTTTTTTTCTGAGAAAACAAAAAATGGAAATTAGAAATGAGAAACGAATCGTTTTCGTAGGGATGTTGTCGGCAAGGAGAGTTAGTGAGTTACTAGTTAGATGATTAGATCGGGAAACACGTTACGTAGGAGGTTGCCCGTTGCCCGTTGCCCGTTGCCCCCCTCCCCCACACTACTTACCCTACTCCGGGCAATCAATTTCAGAATTTCTCTCTTTCTTCGTCAGCCTTCTTTTCCTTGATCCTTTTTCTGGATTTGATTGCTAATGGAAAAGGTATTACGTGTAGCGATGGCATATGATGCACGGTGCTGCTTTGCCTTTGGACTTTGAAGTGTGGACTTTCGTTACATCTGGATTTTGGGGTGTTTTCTGCTTCTCTGGTATGGTCCGAGATTCGAATCAACGATTTTCATTTCACGGTCATGATCACAAGGACTCCTAAGGCTAATGAATTGGGATCTGTTCCCAAATAAAATCCATCGAAACACGCTTCCAACATCATCTAACACTGTATAGTGTATATTTCACTACGAGACCTATTTATAATAAAAACTGTTCCAAACACCTCCCAACATTATCTGGATTCTGTGTCCAAATTATCTCACCGTGAGACTGGGAGAATCTGGGGACCCATTATTGCATGCAATGTGCAGATACCATTGATGTTGGAATGTTAACAGTTCTTTTGTTGTGAACAGATTCATCTCCTTTGAGACCTATGAGATGTGCGGTGCCAGATTGGAATGACTTTTGTTAGTAATATAGATCCAGACTGCAACATGTTACTTTAATATTCTTAATATTCTGTACACATGGGATCCGTGATTTCGTGAATGGTTAATTGATTGAGATCAAATCAGCCCCCCACAATACTGCGCCTCATAACGTGCCATAATACATACCTGCCGTGCATTAAGAACTTCTCCTAATATCAAAAATAATGATGTGAAATGTTTGATCATACAAAGGGGGATTGAAACCCCCCCTCCCCACTCCAATGTAGGTGTATGTGGGATTTGATCCCAAGTCTTGGCCTCAAGGAGGCGGAAACCTTGCAAACCAGTTGACAAGCACCTTGCAATGTCTGACCATGTGGGAAGAGTGTTAGAACTTCATCATCCATTTGCTCAAATTTCTAAGGCCCTGTTTGGCAATGTTTTTGTGAGAATGCTTTGTGCGTTCCCGATGTTTTTACGAAGTAGAACGCATTTGGTACAAGAAAAACAAAAAAAAAAGGTGTTTTCACGTGAAAACAGCACCCAAAGAATGCGTTCTTTTGGAGTGAAAAATCGATGCTCTCAAAGAACGCGTTCCCAAGGAATGCACAGTTCCCATGACATTAACCCCTATTAACGAACGCGTATTAACAACTCCCACGTGAGAGAAATGGTATTTTGGGTATTTTATACTGAATGATAGAAAAAAGTCCTACCAAACATTTTTCATTCAATAATGAACTCCTCCAACTTGCCGCTACAAATCTTAGAGGAAGAAATGACTCCCTTGGCTCCAACCAAATAGCAAGCGAACAATAGAAAGCACTAGTGACATTTCCGGCAACAGGTATGTTGTCTCGTCACCGTACTTAGTTTTGTATCGTGTTCTCTGTTTTAAACTCATCTTTTCTTCGGCTAAATTTTGCATTTGTTATATGTTATGTCAAATGGGTCTGATTTTTTCTCTAATCCTATCGTTGTGTTTTGTTATGCCTTTTGTTATATATTGAATGTCATGAAGATTGTCCTTTGTTACGTGTCATGAGCCTTTGCAAAACTGATGTTATGAAATAATTTCAATATCTAAACGTTATTTCTATTCCTGTAGAATAAAAATTCATTCTCGAAAAGCAATTTGCCAAATATATTTGTTACTTCTAAAGAATAAGAAATAAAATTCTTGTTTTGGAACAGTAATTTCTAAAAGAACAGGAACAAGTAAAAGCATTGCCAAATAGAGCCTAGGCTTCTAGCTCACACTAATTCGTTCTGGCTATAATAGATAACTAGTTTATCACTTCGTTGAAAAAATCAAACAAATTTTCCTACTACATGGTTTAGACTTTAGAGTAGGAAAAACAAAGCATGGGTAGCAAATAGCAATTTTCACCATCCGGAATCAATTTAACCTCAAAAAAAAAAAAATCAAATGACTTCGAATCCATCAGTGTGAACCATTCAGAACGTGAATGTACTTTTGTTAGAGGCGATCTCAAAGGGATTTCTTTGGGGGGAGACGCCCATTTGGTTTCTCATTCCCCTTCCTCCTTTTGGTTTCTCTCCCTCCTTCCTCTCTCTCTGTTTTGAGAGAGCCTTCCTCTCGAGTTTTCTCGAGACTTCTTCTTAAGTTTCTCAATGTTTTATTTCTCTATTCGTGGTTTGAATCTGTCTACGGTTCTTGTTCAAGTTATTTGTTTGTCGGCGAAAACAGTCTTTGGTTTCCTTATCTGCCAGTTCACGGTTCTCCAACAGTTGTTGTTCATGGTGAATCCCACTCATGGTTCTCCGATTGATGTTGTTCATGGTGAGATCCGTTCGTTGTTCTTTGGCAATGATAATCTTTTGGAATCCTCCTTTGTCAGTTTTGTTGGCCATCTATGGTGAATTGAAAATGTATTTGTTTACTTCTGTTTGTGTTTTAATCTTACCGTTTCTCGATTGCAGAAGATCTTTTGATTCTTCTTTATCCATTGTTTTATTTTATTCTCTTGGAAATTTGTTTATGGATTTTCTGATTGACTTTCAGGTTTTTTTTTTATCAATTTCTTGATTGATGTCTGCAGCACATGAGTCATGTAATTATAAGGTATTAATTCATTGAAAATGGTAGGTCTAACTTGGTGGCTTGATAAAAAATTAGTTGCCACGTGGCAGATCGAACAGTTGCTCTCTCGAACGTCGGGTCCCAAACATCACTCCTTCCGGCTTCCATAAAAAGCCACTGGTTTGTTACATTGGATTGCAGTCAATTAGCTCTAATATTTTATAATTATATAACCTTGATAAGATCGTAACTTATTTTACTACATGTTGTCATTTTGTTAAATATATATTGCACAATTGTTTTTTATTTATTTATTATTTTGGTAAATGATGACCCAGGATGATGCTTGGCAATCACTCTAAAATATGAGATACGGGATCAAACTTGCACAACTGGCAAATATGACCAAGGGGCGTTTGGTATTATGGCCACTCATTCCATAAAGGTTGCCTGGATGTATACTCAAGTATTTATTTCTGGAAAATTAATTCCATGCAGCTTTGCATCTGTGCATTTGTTTGGGAATTAGTCCTTAATTGGAAATTGAAAGTTCAGAGGGGTTTTTGTTTCAAATAAAAGTTCCAGCTTCAAAGTATCCCCAAAGTACAGGTTGTTGTTAATCTATGATTTACACAATAAAGGAAAGTATCAATTCCACAAAATATTTCTCAAAAATAAAATCCACAATATATACCTCATGTACAAAGCATGATATGGATGGTCATGGCCGGGCCAAGATCTGGGCCTAAGTTATAAATTAAATTTTATACAATATATGTATAAAATATATGGTACAGTATATAATATGAAACATTATATATATTACAATATAAAACATATATACAAATACATATTTAAGATATAAATAATATATTGCATGCTAGGCTAGGCCTGAAGTGTTGGGCCCAACTCCCGGCCCAGGCTAGAAAATTTTGGGGAAGGCTGGGTTGAAAATGATAAACCCCCTAAATGAGATGCACTCCTAGATAAGGTCCCCACTTGCTAATTTTACACTTCCAAAACTAGTCATAAATCAGATGGTCAAAATATTACCACCCTTCCTTTTTATCCGTACGATCTTTGAATCAGATACATCATAATTAATATAAAAAAAAAAAGATACTACGCCTAAGACTTCCGAATTTCAGTTCAATGAAGGTTCCATTTGGAAAGACATAGATACAGTGATTCTAAATCTTGCACCTGTATTATACATAAATATGTACAGTATAAAAATATAAGATTTTGCACTCTACATATGCTCCTTCCTAATTGAGCCGAAAGTACAAATAAAATGAAAGCATAAAGTGTCATTCCGTAAAGCAGCATCAACACACAAATGCTGAAATTTTTGCTTTTTAGAGCTTTGGGCTGGGGGGTCGTTCAGTAGCACCTCTAAAGTCTAAACTTCAGCCTCCAAACAGGAAAAACTGTCTAGATAATTCATCAAAATTTTAGACAGTTGATATTAAAAGAGGAAGATAGGTGATGAAGGATGATTTGGCCCGACCTCATAGTTATGCGACACGCAACAAAAGCAACAACTCGACACAAAAGCAAGCCTAAGGCGTTTTCACCAAGAGGAGAAACTAGCGGACCGAACTCCCTATTAGGGGCCTGAACTCACCCTTGGCCCCAAACCGGAAAATAATCCACTGGCTTGCCTTGCAACAGTTCGGGACATACCTTGCCAAACTGACATGCCTTGCCACAGTTCGGGACATACCTCGCCGAACTGACCTACCTGGTAACAGCTCGGGATACACCTCGCCGAACTGACCTGCCTTGCAACAGTTCGGGATATACCTCGCCGAACTGACCTACCTGGTAACAGCTCGAGATACACCTCGCTGAACTGACCTGCCCTATACATACCTCCGAACTCAAGACTTCGCCTCGCTCACCACTCCACACCTTCAGGGCACCAAAACCAAACAAACTGTACTATGCCTGACACTGATGAAGTCCGTTCCCAAGGGCGCCACACCTGACTGGCTTGGGATCTGATGCTTGATGGCCGCACTCTAAACGGCCACCTACCACCGCCACCTGACACCGCCATCTCCAGTTAGAGAGACGGTTAGGCAGTGACAGTTCAGTCCCAGCAGAAAGGACGACGGCCGGATTGACAGACGTAAGGGTAATCATACCCGACCTGACAAGGGCCTCAGAGCGAGTGCACGAAGTGATTATAAGAGCCCCTTGCCCCCAACGAACAAGGTATGTGAACTTTGCGCCATCTGGTCTACACTTTGCCTTTGAGAGATTACTGACTTGAGCTTCGGAGTTATCACACCGGGTTCCCCAAGGAGTTCTCTCATTTTTCCCGTTTCAGGCTCCCCGTCCAGCTCAGAGGCGAGTTCGTTGACAGCTAAGATCGACCGGATTGCGCTCCATCAATTGGCGCCGTCTGTGGGAAAGCTTCTAAAAGCCTCCCTCTAAATCTCTTCCACCTACCCTTCTTTCAAAAACTCCAACACCCACTCCAACACCGAAATGACCTCCTTCAGCAGTGTCAGACGTGGAACCAAAACAACCACTACCGAAGAGCAACTTCATGCTCCGGCGGTGTGCATTGGGCAGTTCACCATCCCCCTTTCAGTGGATGGGATCCCAAGTTTGAATGTGCCACACGTGGTGGCATCTCTCCCACTCCCCATCGAAACAAACTTCGTGGAATCAACTGTTGTCCCACTGGCTGCCCACAAAAACCAGATAGATGATCTGATGCAATGCATACGGGCAATGCAGGCCCAAATGCAGCAATTCCAGCAGCACCAACTCCAGCAACACCAGGTGTTGCACCACCTCTCCCAACACCATTATCAACAACAATTCCCTCAACTACTCTTGAACCAGCCGCTCCCCCCCGGCACCCTGTTTCAAAGCCGGTCAAGGCCTCCCCCCAAGGTGGACGACCTCACCAAGGAGAGGCTTCCTGACCGCAGAACCCCCCTAACAGTCAGGCCTCATCCCCGGGCCGAAAGCAAAGAAAGATCACCCCCGCCTCGCAGCCCGCGGGTGGGTCAAGAACCTCGCCAACAAAGTCACCTCGGCGCTCCAAGCCCGAGTTCCCACTCACGGAGAACCGCTTCAGCGCCTTAGCAGCAGGCCAGCAATCCGGGCCTATCGAGCTCGGCAACACAGAGGCAAGCAGCGCCAGCACCAGGCCCAATCAAAGAAGGCACCGGCGAAGTCACCGAACTGCTACCCGCGTGCTACCCGAGCTCAGAGGCAAGGAAGAAACGAGCTTGGGCGAGGTAAAAACCGTCCCCATTCTCTTAGTTCCTTCCCCCCTTTCAGCAGAACTTTTAGCAATCCCCTTGCCTAGAGATTTCAAACTCCCTTCTCTAGACAAGTATGATGGGTCCTTTGACCCCAACGACCACGTCAACGCGTTTTAGTCGCAAATGCACCTCGCTAGGGCAAGCGATTTGTGCATGTGCGTGGCCTTCACCACCAACTTCGGAGGGGTGGTCCGCACCTAGTACCGGAACCTAGCTTCCGGGTGAATAAAAAGCTGGCCCCAGTTCGTGCAGATCTTCACTGCGCACTTTGTTACCAGCAAAAGGTGTCCGAAAACCAAGGAAAGTATCTTCGGGGTGATCCAAAGAGAGGGAGAACCCATCCAGAGCTACATCAAACGGTTCAATGAAGCATGTTTGCAGATCCCTCGGTTAGACCCCGTGGTACAGCTCGCCGCGGCCAAAAGAGGAGTGACTCATAAAGAGTTCAAATGGCACATGGTAGCCAGCCAGCCAGCAACCATGGCCGACTTCCTCAAACTCGCGGACAAGTTTATGAGAACTGAAGAAGAGATCAACCAGAGAAACGAAGGTGGGGTTGAAAAAAGAAAAAGAGAAGGCGAGCCCTCCAACCCCGGCGACAGAAAAGGCCACAACCGAGAGGCAAAGCCAAGCCAGCCGTCCCGTGCTCCCTTAGCAGTTCGGACGGATTACACGCCATTGAACACAAGGCGGACCGAGATCCTGATGACGATCAAGGACACCCCTTACGAAAGTGGCCACCTCGCCTGAAAAGCAACCCCAACGAGAGGAACAAAAATTTATATTGTAGTTTTCATAAAGATCACGGTCATAGCACCGAGCAATGTAATAATCTCCGTGACGAGATAGAAGGACTCATCCGTCGTGGGTACTTAAGAAATTGTGTACATTATGACAATAATAATAAAGCAGGTCGGCAAGGGGAACACGGGAAGGATGTCCCCGAGTCAAGCAACAGACCGGCCGAAACCTTACAGCGACCTCCCCCAGAAGAAAGGCCAGTCCGGGGAACCATCCACGTGATAGTGGGCGGTTCGGTGGTGGCAGGATGCACTTCGGCGGCAGCAAGGACGTCTGTTCGCGAAGTAGCCCGAGAGGAGCAGAACCCTCCCAAGAGGCCGAAGAAGGAAGAATCGATCTTTTTTACAGAAAATGACGTGCGAGGTGTTCATTACCCCCACGATGATGCGCTTGTCATAAAGCTAAGGATCAGCGACTTCGAAGTCCGATACGTACTGGTAGACTCAGGCAGTTCGGTGGACATACTATTCAAATCGACGTTCGACCAGTTGCAGTTACAGAAAAGCGATTTGAAACCCGCTCACACTCCTCCAGTAGGCTTCAACGGAGAGGAAGTCAGGCCCTTGGGAAAAATAACAGTACCTGTGGAAGTCAGCACATGGCCGTGCGCGGTAAGACTCAACCACGATTTCCTGGTGGTCGCGACCCCCTCCCCATACAACGCCATAATAGGGCGACTAATTACACATATTCTGCGTGTAGTGGTCTCCACCTATTATCTGGCAATGAAATTCCCCACGGACTTCGGTGTGGGGGTAGCGCGGGGTGACCAACTTGAGTCCCGCAAATGCTATGTTGCCACCCTGAAGGGAAAAACAAAGGCAACCGACGATCTTGAACTAGAGCGACCTGCAGAGCAGGGCGAGAAACAGACTTCGCCCACTGAGGAAACAGTCATCGTCCCGGCCTCGGCAACAGATCCGGCGCGAATAGTACAGATCGGTGCCTCCGTCAACGAGCCTTTGTGAACTAAACTGGTGAGTTTCTTACTCCAAAATTTAGACATTTTTGCATGGTCCGCGGTAGATATGCCCGGTATTGACCCTGACCTTATAACTCACAAGCTTAACACTGACCCTGTAGTCAGACCCATTAGACAGAAGAAACACAACTTAGCCCCAGAGCGCTGGAGGGCGGTTGACGAAGAAGTCGAAAAGCTCCTCGCAGCGAACTTCATAAGGGAAGTTCATTACCCGAGCTAGGTAGCTAACCCAGTGCTGGTGAAAAAAGCCAACGGCAAGTGGCGCATGTGCGTCGACTACACCGACCTGAAACCGAGCTTGCACAAAAGACTGCTTCCCCTGCCCCGAATTGATCGCCTGGTGGACGCAACCTCGGGACACGAGCTGCTACGCTTCGTAGACGCCTACTCAGGCTACAACCAGATTAAGATGGACCAGTCCGACCAAGAAAAAACCAGCTTCATTACCGAGTTCGACCTGTACTGTTACAAGGTCATGCCCTTCAGGCTAAAGAATGCTAGTGCGACCTTTCAAAGACTTGTAAATAAACTTTTTTGGCCTTTAATTGGCACAAAAATCGAATGTTATGTAGACGACATGGTCGTCAAAACACAGTTTTCGCGAGAATTAATAAAAGACTTAGATTCTGTCTTCCAAATTCTGCGTCAGTATAACATGAGACTAAACCCAAACAAGTGTATCTTCGATGTCACCTCGGGTAAGTTCCTAGGGTACATTGTCAACCGGCGCGGCATTGAGGCCAACTCGGATAAAATAAAGGCAATCCTTGATATGAGACCACCTCAGAAAGTAAAAGAAGTTCAAAGGCTAAACGGTCGCATAGCCGCTCTGAGCCGCTTCATGTCCAAGTCGGCAGACCGCTGCCTGCCTTTCTTCAAGGCAATCAAAGGCAAAGGGTTCAAATGGACCCGAGATTGCCAGCTCGCGTTCGACAAGCTAAAGACTTACCTCGCCACCATACCAACCTTAGCCAGACCCGAGGAGGGCGAGGTCTTAGAACTGTACCTCTCGGTGAGCGACGAAGTGGTCAGTTCGGTATTAGTAAAACAAGTAGATTGGGTCCAGCGGCCCGTCTATTATGTTAGTAAAATTATGCACAGAGCAGAAACAAGGTACCCGTAGATAGAAAAAATTGCCTTTGCACTAGTGATATCAGCTCGGAAACTCCGCCCGTACTTCCAAGCTCACACCGTTGTTGTCTTAACCGACAAACCCCTAAGACAAGTTTTGCTGAAGCCCGAGATCTTTGGTAGGCTGACGAAATGGGCCATCGAACTCAGCGAGTACGATCTCCAGTACAAACCCCGGATCGAAATTAAGGCCCAAGCTTTGACAGATTTTATCGCTGAGTGCACTTTCAGCCACGAAGCCCTACAGGTCGAGCCCGAGGTCCCTAGTTTGGGCAAACCTAGAGCTCCCGAGCCAATAAAGTTTGAACCCCGTGAAGTAGCAGCTAGTGTGGCATTTCTCCTGGTTAGGCGAAACGCGAACTGGGATGAGGAGCCCTGGATCCTTCACGTGGATGGTTCCTCGAACCAACAAGGCAGCGGGGCTGGAATAGTCTTATGTGGCCCAGGCGGCACAAAATTAGAATACGCACTACGCTTTGAGTTTGCGGCATCCAACAACGAGGCAGAGTACGAAGCACTGATAGCCGGGCTGAACCTAGCGTGAAAGGTAAAGGCAAAGCACTTGGTCATCTGCAACGATTCCCTGCTCGTGGTCAACCAAGTTACGGGCGAGTATGAAGCACGCGAGCTCTCCATGATCGCATATTTGGCGAAAGTAAAAGAGGCCCTGCTCAACTTCCAATCACACTTCATCAGGCAAATCCCGAGGTCAAAGAACACTGAGGCCGACGCTCTGTCCCGTTAGCCAGCACAAGTCACAACAACATGAGAACCGTGTACATAGGGGATTTACCTCGGCCTAGTATTCTAGGGGGGCAGAGGAGGTTGCTCCCGTCCTCGAAGCAGAGCCGAGCTGGATCGACCCACTCGCGAGCTTCTTGATAGACGAAACCCTCCCTGTAGAATGCAATGCGGCCAAGAGGGTGTAGCGCCAGACAGCCAAATATGTCATAATAGACGAACGGTTATACAGATGGTCCTACACGCTCCCCTACATGCGTTGCCTGCGACCTGCCGAAGCCGAGTTCGTACTCCGCGACACTCACGAAGGCCTGTGCGGCGGACACTTGGGGGGCAGAGCACTCGCCCAAAAAGCACTTCGACAAGGATAGTACTGGCCAACGATGAAGGCAGAAGCTATTGAGCTCATAAGAAAATGCGACAAGTGTTAGAAACATGCCAATATCCACCATCAGCCTGCTTTCAACCTCAAATACCTCGCCAGCCCGTGGCCCTTTGCACAATGGGGCATCGACCTCCTGGGGCCATTCCCACCAGCAACAGGTGAAAGAAAATTCTTAGTTGTTGCAGTAGATTACTTCACGAAGTGGATAGAAGCTGAACATCTGGCAACTGCTTGTCGTTTTGGGTTACCTCGGATACTAATTTCCAACAATGACAAGCAGTTCGAGGATATCAAGTTCCAAGAGTGGTGCCAGAACATGGGGATTCGGCAAAACTTCACATCAGTCGCGCACCCGCAGGCAAATGGTCAGACGGAAGTAATGAACAGAGCCATCCTGCGCGGACTGAAGGCACGTCTGGATCGTGCTAAGGGATTGTGGGCCGAAGAGCTACCAAGTGTCTTGTGGGCTCACTGAACTACAGAAAAAACCGCCACGGGAGAAACCCCCTTCAACCTCACCTACGGCACTGAAGCAGTTATCCCGACGGAAATCGAAGTACCAACATTGCGACTAGAAACATACGGCGATCAGACAAACGGAGATGAGTTACGTACCAACCTTGACCTACTGGACGAGGTAAGGGACCTCGCGCACATCCGGACAGCGGCCTACCAGCAGCAGGTAGCTCGCTACTACAATGCTAGAGTAAAGCGACGAAGCTCCCGAGTTGGCGACCTAGTCCTTCGTAAGATTATGGTGCCCGAACCCGGCGTGGGCAAACTTGGACCAAACTGGGAAGGGCTCTTTAAAGTAAAGAGAGTGCTCGAGGGGGCATACGAGCTCAAAACCTTGGAAGGCAAACTAGTACCTCGAGCGTGGAACATCGTAAACTTAAGGCGATACTACCTATAAACCGCCAAACGAAGTGGACGGAATCGCTATAAGGTCCTATGGGCCACGATGCAGAGCCAAGAGGAACTTCGGTGTAAACAAGCAAAGAAAAGTCAGGCATATTATCAGCTCGGCAAAAAACCAGTTCGCTGCAAAAGCCTTCGCGGCAAAACAGGTCATGGAAGTACAATAACCCGGACAAATGGCATATTATCAATTTGACAAAGAATCAGTTCGGGAAAAAGGAACAGGCAAAAAGATTTATCTATTCAGTTGCAAGAAATAGGAGTACATTGGCTATCAGAAGGCACTTTAAAAAAAAATAATAAAAAAAAAAAGAGATTATCTTTACATGCCTAGAGCTACTTCTTCGCCATCAGAAGGCACTTCAACAACACCCAAAGGCCCTGCCTCTCCTTCAGAGTCCGGCTCGCCATAGACAGCATTGACCACCTCCTGAGTTATACGCGAAGTGGATATGGCACTAACATCGAGGTCAGGGTACGTGTTTCGGATCATCCACCGGCTCAGCTTGAACCTCCTTTTGTAAGAATCCACCATCAGATCGTCAAAACACGGAGAGGCAATATAGTCTTCAATAGCCTTCTTCTTGGCGTCTTCAATACATTGAGAAAAAATCTACGTCTTCTCCCTGATGTCCTCCTGAAAATATTCGACTTGATGCTGCAAGTCCAACTTCAAATCCGCCATGTGTTTGACGACTACCCCCATGGCCTCGGCATCATGCTGAGACATCGCCTACCTGGCCATGGCAACGCGAGCAGCTTCTTCGGTAGCATAGGCGACCGCCTCAGCGGCTCGGGTATTCGCCTCGGCGGCACGGAAAGCCTCTTCAGCAGCATGGGCGGCAGCCTCAGCAGCTCGCGCCTGTCGCGAGCTCCTCTCCACTTGGGCCGCTAAGGCGTGAATTGAAGAATTCACCTACCAAAAGAAACAAGTGAGCAACAACAGCAAAAGCGATAGAAAGTGAAGGCAGACGAAATCTGACTTACCACCATAGCGTGTGTTACGGCGCAGCAGGTGACCTGGTTCAAAGGAAGATCGGTCCACGCCGCGATCTCCTCGGGGAAAGTAGCCTCCCTACTCTTTTGAAGAGCATAGTTCGGCGTCAACACACTCCTGAACTCCCCTTGAGCTCCCGAGCTCGAGGGCCCAGCTCGCGTATGAGCGGACCCAGAGTGAGCAGGAGCATTGGAGTATGCAGGAGCACCCGTATGAGTAGTCTCATCCGTGGGCAGCTCGGTACGAGTTTGCTTGGTGACCCGCTTCCTCCTCTTCATGCCCTGGAATAGGTGCCCCCCACGAGTTCTCTCCGCATCCATCACAACTGTAGAAATGAGTTCGACATCAGAAAAAATGAAGGAAAAAAGCAAGCAAGAAATCGCAGAACTAGAAACCTACCCGAACTCAAACCGGCCGCAATAAGCTTGGCCTCCGTCAAGTACTCATGACACTTTAAACCTTGCCATGCCCATTGCCAGAGGCCCTTCACCGTCTCTTTGTCGAGAGTGACACTAGAATCAGGAGCGGCCTCACCCCACCCGGTCTGAAAGGGCCATCCTTGCGCACTTCGCACACCGAAGTAGTCCCGCTTCCATGCCAGGACCTTATTAGGAAGATCGTGCAGAAGCTTAAAGCCCGGGCGAGGAGAAAGGTAATACGCCCGTCTTCCCCCAGGAAGAGAACCCGCTTGTCTCTTAAGCATCAAGATGGAGGAGAATATCTCCAAGTCTAAAGGGAAATTCTGCTTGCAGAAAAGGGAGACTGTCCCCACTAGGTTCCGAATAGAGTCCGGGTGAAGCTGGCCAATGGTAACGCCAAAGTGGTTTATGACTTCGACTAAAAGGGGGTGGAAAGGCAGTCGCAGCCCCGCGGCGAGCTGCTCTCAAAAAATCACGATCTCGTCAGGACCGTGTTCCCAAGGAAAACTACCCGAGGGAATGAAATATATATACCCCCCCAGGCATATTGTAAGACATGAGTATATATTGGAGCCCCTCGGGCGTCATGGTTGAGGGACCAAACCTATCTAGCACCTGACCTCGGCGAGAGGTAGACGCCAAACTGTCCGAAGCTGCTCGGCCTACGGGTTCATAGTCATCCTCAAGATCCACCTCGGGATCACTAAGGCAGTCGGGGGATACGGCTTGGTTTGTAGAACCTACAACAGTCCTACTTGAAGAGTTGTCTTAGCTATCAAAGCTTGATATCGAGGAAAATAGGTGAGTTCAGGAAGGTACTCACCGGAAGAAAGTTTTGAAGGCTCCGGAGACGGGAACAAGCCAAAAAACCTTGGAGGCTAAGTAACCAGCCTAGACACGAGCTGAAAAACTTGGACGCGAGCTGAAAAGTTGGACGCGAGATCAATAGGCAAACCGCAGAAGTGACAAATCGACTGGGGTCCCTCACTATTTATAGCTACAGTAACCAAGAACCAACCGTGCAAATCAAAGACGATCCGACGGCCCACATTCGTGCTGACAGCACGTCCCCTGAGGTCGAGACAGGATTGGCGCACGTCTTTCCGAAAAGAGCGAAACGTCAGCGCATGTCTTTTGAAACCGACGTCGCGCTGGCGCACGTCTTTCCGAAACTAACCGCGCCGCACGTCCCTCTGCAACTGACAAAAACTGCCAACGCACGTCCCTTCAGAATGATAGAGGCGTGCTTTCTTCAAATTTAAATGACCCACTGTCACGTCCCAGCGGTGTGAATTTTTGAAATTTAAAACGCGCGTTGTCACGACCATCAACATTCATGAGCAGTAGGCACGTTTCCCGCCTTCTCGGAACCGAAGAACCCTAGCAAATGCAACTCGTGCAGTCAAGATTTGAAGGACGGGACAAATCCACTTACCACCTTGCAAAACTCCCCGCACCAAGGCAAGACCCTCGGCACGAGGAGTGGGGGGCAATTGATGAAGGATGGTTTGGCCTGACCTCATAGTTATGCGACACGTGGCAAAAGCAACAGCTCGGCACAAAAGCAAGCCTAAGGTGTTTTCACCAAGAGGAGAAACCAGCGTTCCGAACTCCCTACTAGGGGCGCAAACTCACCCTTGGCCCCAAACCGAAAAGTAATCCACTGGCTTGCCTTGCAACAGTTCGGGACATACCTCGCCGAACTGACCTGTCTTGCCACAGTTCGGGACATACCTCGCCGAACTGACCTGCCTTGCCACAGTTCGGGACATACCTCACCAAACTGACCTACCTGGTAATAGCTCGGGATACACCTCGCCGAACTGACCTGTCTTGCAACAGTTCGGGACATACCTCGCCGAACTGACCTGTCTTGCAACAGTTCGGGACATACCTCGCCAAACTGACCTACCTGGTAACAGCTCGGGATACACCTTGCCGAACTGACCTGCCCTATACATACCTCCAAACTCAAGACTTCGCCTCGCTCACCACTCCACACCTTCAGGGCACCAAAACCAAACAAACCGTACTATGCCTGACACTGAGGAAGTCCGTTCCCAAGGGCGCCGCACCTGACTGGCTTGGGATCTAACGCTTGACGGCCACCTGCCACCGCCACCTAACACCGCCAGCTCCAGTTAGAGAGACGGTTAGGCAGTGACGGTTCTGTCCCAGTAGAAAGGACAACGGCCGGATTGACAGACGTAAGGGTAATCATACCCGACCTGACAAGGGCCTCGGAGTGAGTGCGCGAAGTGATTATAAGAGCCCCTTGCCCCCAACAAACAAGGTATGTGAACTTTGCACCATCTGGTCTACACTTTTCCTTTGAGAGATTACTGACTTCAGCTTCGGAGTTATCACACCGGATTCCCCCCGGAGTTCTCTCATTTTTCCCATTTCAGTCTCCCCGACGCTCCAGCTCAGGGGCGAGTTCGTTGACAGCTAAGACCGACCGGATTGCGCTCCATCAATAGGAATACTCAATTTTTTAATAGGGCAGATACAATTAGAAGTGACAGTAATAGAACTGATTGGATCAGACTTGAGGATGGAAGCTAGACGAATGATTTGGATTTGATTACCCAAAGTTTCATTGACTATCATAAGAATTTGTCTTCCCCTCCTGAGGTCTGTAATTTGGATTCTATTTCTGATTTGTTGCCTCCAATTATTTTTGAAGAGGAGAACTATGATTTGACAATGAAAGTGAAATTAAAATAGGCCCTGTTTAGTATTGAAAGTCCAAAAGCTATAGGGCCTGATGGAATACATGCTACTTGATGAAAGGTAATTTGAGTCGATTTATGAAACAGCGACACATGGACACTGACCCGACGTAAGCGACAGTTTAGCATCATGGTCCGGTATAGCTAAGTAACAGGCCCCTAAAGCAGCTCGCCACAACCCGAGCCCCCGGTTCCCTGAGCTACCTCCAAAGGAATATTCCGAGGCAACTTCAGCTCGCAAGTTAAGAAAACCGACTCGCCCGAACTCCCAAGCAGGCAAGTCATCCCGAAGAATAAGTCTACTAATGGAACTCCTGAAGTATTCCTAGCTCACTACAAATTAGCTCGCGAATGGATCACACGAGCATTCCACAGGAAGCTTCTATCTGACAGGCCGTACCAGTCAGACTGCGCCATATCCCCTACTGATGGCGTAATCCCTGTCCTTTCTGCAGTTTGCACCCACGTCTCTTAGTAGGTGGAGGCGTGCCTGTCACTTTGGAGTCGTGTCACTCGCCCAGGTAAGGAGTACGTCCCAACAGCCACCTGTGCAGCCTTGGTAGTTAGCGGCTATGGTAGGGGATCCAGTGGCGGTTATGCCCAATCCCCCAAGGAGCACCCCTATAAAAGCCCTCAGGGCAAAGGAGAAAGTTCTTCGGAGAAATAGACCAAAAAATCTCTTGAGCATAGGAACACTGCGTGACCTTCACTCTGAGCCTTCGTTTTTTCCTTTCACTCCCCACACACAATACTAACTTAAGCATCGGAGTATTCCCACCGGGTAAACCCTCCGAAATCCTTCCTTTCATCTTCTCAGGTCCCGCCTGTTTCCAGCAAGGAGCCAGTCAGCGGCCAACTAGGAGTGCCCGGATCGCGCTACATCATTTGGCGCCGTCTGTGGGAATTGCTTCAAAAAACCTTTCTCTCTAAACTTTTTCAGTCCTTTCTTCTTCCTTGAAACAGTCCAACGCTCATGGCCTCCTCTAGCAACGTAGGACGAAGCACAGAGATAGATAACTCCAGGGAACACCCCCAGCTTCATACTGTCTGTATCGGATAGTTCACCGTTCCCCTCTCAGCGGATGAATCCCCTGCTTAAGCGTGCCTCTCACAATGGCACCTATCATCGCCCCACTTCCTGCTACACTCAGAACAATATTCACCGAACCTTCGGTCGTGATCCCAGCGGCCAGCCCAAACTAGCTGGAGGACCTAGTGCAGTGTATGAGGGCCATGCATGCTCAAATGCAACAGTTCCAACAACTTCAACATTATCAACAGCACGTACTGCATCAGGTCTCCCAGTATCAATACTAGCAGCAGTTCCCCTAGCTGCCCCAACCTCAGCTTCAACAGCCTCAGCTCTCGCCTTAGCGCCTAGCTTCGCAGCAAGCCAAATCTCGCCACTAGAACGAGCACTCTGGCCGAGGAGAGGCTCCCCAAAACCTCCCAAAAAACCAGGCCTCCCCCCACGGCAGACGGGAGAGACCGGCTACCCCGATCTTGCCGTGGGCAGACAGGTCGGGAGGACCCCGACTGGGCAGGTCTACGTCGCCCCGGCAGTCAAAGCTTGGAACCCCGATCCTAGATAACCGGTTCAAAATCCTAACAGTAGACTTCATACAGGCTCCTTCTATCCGTAGCCATCACCAGCAGACTGAGCTACCCTCGGCGCAAACCGTCCTGGATAGCACGGAAGTGAGCAGCACAAACGTCAAGCCCGTCAGGAAGCAGAAGCGCCGACACCGAGCTCGCTGATCTGTCACCTGCGATTTGCCCGAGCTCATGGGCAAAGAAGAGGTAGGCTTGGCTGAAGCCAAAGCTCCCCTTCTTTCAGTTCCGTCCCCCCTATCTTCCGAACTTCTGGCAGTCCCGATGCCCAAGGATTTCAAGCTCCCTTCTCTTGATAAGTACAACAGGTCATTTGACCCGAATGATCACGTAGACGCCTTTCAGTCACAGAGGCACCTAGCGCGAGCCAGTGAGTCATGCATGTGCATGGCCTTCTCCACTACTTTTAGGGGAGCAGCCCGCACGTGGTACCGGAACATGACGCCCGGATCAATAAGAAGTTGGGCGCAGTTCGCACAAGCCTTCACGTCGCACTTCGTCACTAGCAAGCGGTGCCCGCGAACTGAAGAAAGCATCTTCAACATAACCCAAAGGGAGGGAGAGTCCATCAGGAGTTATATCAAGCGGTTCAACGATGCTTGTATGCAGATACCGCGCCTGGATCCCGCCGTATGCCTAGCAGCAGCCAATAAGGGCATGAAGCACAAGGAGTTCAAGTGGCACATGGTCGTCAACCAACCCATGACCATAACTGAGTTTATAAAGCTTGCGGATAAATTATATAGCCATTGAAGAGGAGATCAACTAGAAGGGGGAGGGCCCACCAGAAAAAAAAGAAAAAGAGAAGAGCTATCCAGTCGAGCAGACACCCGAAGAAAAAAGGAAGCAGTTCGGAGTGCGAAGTCGGGTCAATTGTTTTGAGCTCCCGCATCAGACTGAGCTGATTACAGCCCATTGAACGTGAAGCGGTCCAAAATCCTGATGGCAATCAAGGACGCCCCGTACGTGAAGTGGCCACCCCATCTGAAGGGGAACCCCAATGAAAGAAATAAGAGCTTGTATTGTAGTTTTCACAAAGACCACGGTCACAGCACCGAAAGCTGTAAAAACCTCTGCGACGAGATAGAGGAGCTCATCCGTCACAGATATTTGAGAAACTTTGTACAAAATAATAATAATAATAATAATAATAATAATAATAATAATAATAATAATAATAATAATAATAATAATAATAATAGTAATGAGCAAGTCGGCAAGGGGAGCACGACAGAGATGCTTCGGAATCCAGCACCAGGCCGACTGAACAACCGCAGAGTTTGCCTCCGGAGGAGAGGCCAGTTCGAGGAACCATCCACATGATAGTGGGAGGTTCAATCGTTGTGGGTTGCACCTCAGTAGCAGCCCGGACGTCAGTTCGTGAGTCCACCTGGGAAGAGTAGAACCCCCCAAAGTGGTCGAAGACGGGAGACCCAATCTTCTTCACAGAAGATGATGCGCGAGGGGTCCACTACCCCCATGATGACGCACTCGTGATAAAACTAAGGATCAACGACTTCGATGTCAGGCGTGTACTCGTGGACTCAGGCAGCTCGGCCGACATCCTCTTTAAAGCTGCGTTCGACCAGCTTTAATTGCAGAAAAGTGATCTGAGGCCTACGGACACCCCCTTAGTGGGCTTCAGCGGAGAGGAAGTCCGCCCCCTTGGGAAGATAGCAGTACCTGTAGAGATCGGCACGTGGCCTTGTGTGGTCAGATTCGAACACAACTTCCTGGTGGTATCGACCCCCTCTCCCTACAATGCCATAATAGGTCAACCGATCACCCATGTCCTACAGGAGGTGGTCTCCACTTACCACTTGGCTATGAAATTCCCAACAGATTTCGGTGTGGGAGTAGCGCAGGGCGACCAGCTCAAGTCCCGCAAGTGCTACGTTGCCGCCCTAAAGGGAAAAACCAAGGTGGCTGATGACCTCGAACTGGAACGACCCACGGAGCAAGGCAAAGAGCGAGACGCGCCCACGGAAGAAACAATCACAGTCCCGACCTCAACAGCAGACCCAACTCGGACGCTTCAGATCGGTGCTTCCGTCCAGGAGCCCCTACGATCCGAACTGGTAAGCTTTTTACTTCAAAATTTAGATATTTTTGCATGGTCCACAGCAGAAATGCCCGGTATAGACCCCAGACTCGTAACTCACAAGCTGAACACTGATCCTGTAGTTAGGCCCGTTAGACAAAGGAAATGCAACCTAGCCCCGGAATAGTGGAAAGCGGTTGACGAGGAAGTCGAGAAGCTCCTTGCGGCGGACTTCATGAGAGAAGTCCAATACCCGAGCTGGGTAGCCAACCCCGTCCTGGTAAAGAAGGCCAACGGCAAGTGGCGCATGTGCGTCAATTACACCAACCTGAACCGGGCTTGCCCGAAAGACTGCTTCCCACTCCCCCGAATCGACCGTCTGGTGGACGCGACCTCAGGGCATGAGTTTCTCAGCTTCTTGGATGCCTATTCAGGCTATAACCAGATCAAGATGGACCCGACAGACGAAGAAAAAATTGCCTTCATCACAGAGTTCGGCCTCTACTGTTACAATGTTATGCCCTTTGGGTTGAAAAACGCAAGGGCAACCTTTCAGAGACTTGTAAATAAATTGCTTGCACCGTTAATCGGCAGAAAAGTAGAATGCTATGTAGATGATGTGGTCATCAAAACTCAATTCTCATATGAATTAATACAAGACTTGCATTCTGTTTTTGAAATTTTGCGTAAGTTTAACATGAAATTAAATCCGAACAAGTGTGTATTCGGCATGACTCCAGGTAAATTCCTAGGATACATCGTTAACCGACGCATCATTGAAGCCAACCCGGATAAGGTTAAGGCCATCTTAGACATGAGACCACCTCGTAAGTGGAAGGAGGTTCAGAGACTGAATGGCCGCATAGCCGCCCTGAGCCGCTTCATGTTCAAATTGGCGGACCGTTGTCTGTCGTTCTTTAAGGCAATCAAGAGCAAAGGGTTTGAGTGGACCCAAGACTGTCAACTCATGTTTGACGAGCTCAAGAATTATCTCTCTAGTGTGCCGATCTTAACCCGGCCCAAGGAGGGCGACATTTTAGAACTGTACCTCTCGGCGAGCGACGAAGTGGTCAGTTCGGTACTAATAAAGGAAGTAGATTGGGTCCAATGACCCATCTATTATGTTAGTAAAGTATTGCAAGGAGTAGAAATGAGATACCCAGAGATGGAGAAGCTAGCATACGCATTGATAATTGCAGCTCGGAAGCTTTGCCCGTACTTCCAAGCTCATATTGTTATCGTCCTTACCGACAAACCTCTGAGGCAAGTCTTGCTTAAGCCCGAGGTCTCTGGCCGATTGACGAAGTGGGCCATTGAGCTTAGCGAGTACGACCTTCAGTACAAGCCGCGAACTGCCATTAAGGCCCAAGCCTTAGCAGATTTCATAGCCAAATGCACATTCAGCTCCGAAGTTCCTAGTCTGGTCGAGCGCGAGGCTTCAACCTCGGGTGAGCCCGAAGCTCTCGGATCGGTCGAGTACGAACCGTGTGTAGTAGTAGCCAGTGTGGAACCTCTCCTATCTCGGCCAACCGCGAGCTGGGATGAGGAGCCCTGGATCCTTCACGTAGATGGCTCCTCGAACCAACAAGACAATGGTGCCAGAATAGTACTGCACGGCCCAAGCGGCATGAAATTGGAGTACGCACTACGCTTCGAGTTCGAGGCATCCAACAATAAAGCAGAATACGAAGCGTCGATAGCTGGACTAACTCTAGCCAAAGAAGTAAAAGCCAAGCACATCGTTATCTACAACGACTCCCAGCTTGTGGTCAACCAAGTCACCAGCGAATATGAAGCTCGTCAGCCGACCATGATCGCCTACTTAGCTAAAGTCAGAGAGGTCCTGCTCAACTTCCAGTCGCACTTCATCAGACAGATCCCTAGGTCGGAGAACGCTGAGGCCAATGCCCTGTCCAAGTTAGCCAGCACTAGCGACATCACCATGAGAACTGTGTACATGGAGGACCTGTCTCAGCCTAGCATTCTCAAGGGGGCAGAGGAGGTCGCTCTTGTCGTTCAAGCAGAGCCGAGCTGGGTTGACCCGCTCGCGAGCTTCTTGCTACATGGGAACCTCCCTGCAGATCGCAATGCAGCCAAAAGGGTGCAGCGTCAAGCAGCCGAATACGTCGTGATAGACGAGCGGCTGTGCAGGAGATCCTACACGCTCCCTTATCTGCGCTGCTTGCGAACTACCGAAGCCGAGCTCGTACTCCGCAACATCCATGAGGGTTTATGTGGTGGACACTTAGGGGGCAGGGCCCTTGCCTAGAAAGCGCTTTGGCAAGGGTATTATTGGCCAACAATGAAGGCAGACGCCATTGAACTCGTTAGAAAATGTGACAAATGTCAGAGACATGCCAATATTCACCACCAACCCGCTGCCGACCTCAAGTATCTCACCAGCCTGTGGCCCTTTGCGCAGTGGGGCATCGATCTACTCGGGCCATTCCCACCAGCAACGGGAGGAAGAAAGTTCTTAGTAGTGGCGGTGGACTATTTTACCAAGTGGGTAGAAGCCAAGCCCCTCATGACGATCACAGCCCGAAATGTCCAAAACTTCTTTTGGAAGAGCATCGTATGCCATTTCGGACTACCTCAGGTATTGATTGCTGACAATGGAAAACAGTTCGAAGACATCAAATTTCAAGATTGGTGCAGAGACATGGGGATCCAACAGAACTTTACTTCAGTCGTGCACCCTCAAGCAAATGGTCAGGCAGAAGTCACGAACAAAGCCATCCTCTGCGGACTAAAGGCACGGCTGGACTGAGCTAAAGGATTTACCCAGTGTCTTATGGGCCTACTGAACCACGGAGAAGACTGCCACGGGAGAAACACCCTTCAATCTCACCTACGACACTGAAGCAGTGATTCCCATAGAGATTGAAGTACCTACGTTGCGCCTGGAAGCATACAATGATCAAACAAACGAAGATGAGCTATGTACCAACCTCGACCTACTCGATGAAGTGAGGGACCTTGCGTACATTAGGACCGCAACCTACCAGTAGAGAGTAGCTCGGTACTATAACACCAGGGTCAAGAGGCGAAACCTTTGTGTCGGCGACTTGGCCCTTCGTAAAGTTATGGTGCCTGAGCCCGGTGCTAGCAAGCTCGGGTCCAAATGGGAAGGTCCTTACCAAGTGAAACGAGTGCTCGGGGAAGGAACATATGAACTCGAGATCTTCAAAGGGAAACAAGTACCTCGGGCATGGAATATTGTCAACCTAAGGCAATATTACCTGTAAAAATCCAGGAGCGGACCACGGGTCCCTCCCAAAGTCTAAGGGTCATAATACCGAGCTAACATGACCTCGGCACAAGAATACCCCAATTGCCACTTCGACCTGGGAGAAATCCACGAGCGGACTACAGGTCCCTCCCAAAGCCTAAGGGCCAGAATACCGAGCTAACATGACCTCGGCACAAGAATACCCCAGTTACCACTTCGGCCTGGGAGAAATCCAGGAGCGGACTACGGGTCCCTCCCAAAGCCTAAGGGCCAAAACACCGAGCTGACAAAGACCTCAGCGTGAAGAAATGACAATGGCAAAGGCAAGGTATGAAACATTAAAAGCGTAAGTAGTTCGGGTTTAAACCCCGTGAAGCAGAGTTCACCCCGATACGTTGGTCGAACTGAGAAATAGCCAACCAATGCTTAGTTCGGGCATACGTTGCAATCACTCCGTGATATAGCACGCGAGCCTTAAACGTGACAAATTGGGATAACGCCTACCGAAGAGCCCTACTTCAAGTATGTAACTTTAACAGTTCAAGTGATGAGATTGCTTTAGTAAAAATAAAGGAAGTCCATCATACTCAGAAGGAAGAAACTTTCATTCATTCAAAAAAAAAAAGGATGACCAGTGCAATAACCGAGCTAAACAACTCGGGCAAGGTTCCATCACCGTAGGGCACAACCGCCCAACTGGAAACTTGTGAAAGACCGGGTTTATGGCACCCGGAAGCCACAGAAGCCCAGAGAAATGCCACCTCAAGAATCCACCTCCTCATCCTCCGGAGAATCGGGCTCCTCTTCATCTGCCTGGTCCGCTGTCTTAGGAGACAGACCCTTCATAGTAATGCCGTCGAGGTTGAGCCTAGAAAACTTCTTCTGAACCAGCCACCAGCAGAGCTTAAACCCCGAGCGGAATGAACATAAACCATACTTTGCCTGGAGGTCATGAAATTCCTGGGAGTCTTTAAAATCCCAGACTGCTTTCTCTAGCTTAGCCTCCACCATCTGATCGAAGTTTCGGGTCCGGTTCAGAAGAGTGGATTCCAAGTCTTGCACCTGCTGCCCGAGAAGCTCCCTCTCCCCCGCCATCCTCGATGACTCCTCCCTGTAGCGTGCGCTCTCTTCAGTAAGCCAAGCGATTTGAGCTTCCTGGTCATGGACGAGCAGCTCTTGAGACTCGCTCCCCTTGCCGGTGTGCTGGAGCTCACCCCGGACCCGGTCGAGCTCGACCTGGAGCCTTTGGTTGGTAGCACGCTAGTCGAGAGCGTCGACGCGATGGATGTGCGTCTGGAGAGCCATGACATGAATGACAGAATTTACCTATCGGCAAGAAAGAAAGATCAGAAGACAGCGGGAAAGGGCAAAACAAGAGAAGAGGAAAGGTCACTTACCACCATACAGTGAGCAGAGGCGAACGCGAATAAATCCCCGGGCTCCATGTTTCCCCATTGAGCGATTTCATCATTGGTAACTGCTTTCCAGCTCCTCCGTCGGGCTACCAGATAGTCAATTACCCCTTCCCAGTTTCCCACTAGGAATCGGGGGTAAGGACGGGGCTGAAGGGGGTTGAAGGATGCCTCCCCTGACTGAGGGAGTTCGCTCCCCCCAGGGTTAGCCCCACTAGTCCCCTCAGGGGGGCATCGGAACCTTGGGCGAAAGAGAGGGAAGGACCGACTCGGCGGACCTGAACTCAGTGCCCCCCAAAGGCGAGGTTTGGTTAGGGCGCGTCCTCTTCGCTTGGTGTCTCTTGCTGCCTGAGAGAAGGCGGCGCGAATCAGCACTAGACATGATGGCTGCCACAAGACCACAAGGTATTAGTCCGATAATAGACAATGCATGTGTACACGTCTCAAGGCACTACGCGACCTAAAAGACTGACCTACCCGGGCTCAAGCCCGCCTGCACGAGCTTCTCCTCGGCTAAGTAGTCTGATCAATGGAAGCCTACCGACGCCTAGGACAACATCGTTTTCTGAGTCTCAGGGTCCAGCTTGGCCCCAGGGTCCTAGACAACGCCCCTCCAAGCAGTAGGAAAGGGTCACCCCTCGGGGTTACGGACCACAAAATAGTCTCGCTTCCAGGCGAGAATCTTATTCGGCACCTCATATAAGAGCTTATAGCCGCGACGGGGGGAGAGGTAATAAAAACGCCTCTCCGGAGGAACCCCAGGAGCAGCATTCTTTATACCGAGGATAGATGCAAAAATATCAAGATCCAAAGGGAGACAATACTCGTAACACAAAGATATAGTCCCAACCATGTTTCAAATGGCGTTGGGATGAAGTTGGTCAATGGTGATGTTAAAATGATTTAGCACATCCACTATCAAGGGGTGTAGGGGGAGACGTAAGCCGACCTTGAGCTGCTCCTGAAAAATTACTATGTCATTGGGACCATGCTCCCAAGGGAAGTTTCCAGTAGGGAGGCTATAAACCAGGTCCCCAGGGAGACGAAAGTAGCGGATTAGAGATCTGAGTCTCTCCGCTGTCATTAAGGATGGGCCAAAGGTATCAAGCTTCCTTCCCCTAGAAGTAGATGCCGTATCGCCAGAGGCTTCCCGAGCCTCCAGAATACGCTCCCAGGCTCCCCCCGAGCTCGAGGGAGCATCATCATCCTGGCTATCACCCCTGCGATAGGCATGACGTGGGTACCCGGACATGGCTGACGACGATTGGGACTCACCAAAGTAAGACAGAACGAAGCTGACTGAGAAACTCAAGTAAGCTAGGCGAAGTATGCAACATCAAAATCCAAAGGATGATGTGGAGGAAGGTAGGAACTGAGGAGGGGCCCTATTTATAGCCCCCACCCTTTCAAACTAACAGCTCGGATCAAAGCAGATCCAACGGTCCGCAGATTTCCTGACCGCACGCCTCCTGAAAACCGAAGGCGATTGGCGGCGCGTCTTCCACGATCAAGGTAGTCGCAACCGCACGACATTCGGAATTAAAGGCCACCTCAGCACATTTTCGGAATCTGAAAAGTCAGGGAAGACAGAAGATCTCTTGATTCCCGCGAACGCATTTAATGGGAGTAGTCAATCAAGTTTGAATTTCGGTCAAATCAGCCCATTGCGCTTCATAAACTCCCCGCGCTAAGGCGATACTCTTAGCTCGAGGAGTGGGGGGCAATTGATGAAGGGTAATTTGATCCGATCTATGAAACAACGACACGTGGACATTGACCCGACGTAAGCAACATCTCAGCATTGTGGTCCGGTATAGCTAAGTAACAGGCCCCTAAAGCAGCTCGCCACGACGCGAGCCCCCGGTTCCCCGAGCTACTACCTCTAAAGGAATATTCCGAGGCAACTTCAGCTCGCAAGCTAAGAAAACCAAGTCACCCGAACTCCCAAGCAGGCAAGTCATCCCAAAGAATATGTCTACTAATGGCACTCCTGAAGTATTCCTAGCTCGCTACAAAGTAGCTCGCGAATGGGTCGCACGAGCATTCCACAGGAAGCTTCTATCTGACAGGCCGTACCAGTCAGACTGCGCCATATCCCCTATTGACAGCGTAATCCCTATCCTTTTGGTAGCATGCGCCCACGTCTCTCAGTAGGTGGAGGCGTGCCTGTCACTTTGGAGACGTGTCACTCGCCTAGGTAAGGAGTACATCCCAACGGCCACCTGCGCAGCCCTGGCAGTTAACGGCTATGGCAGGGGATCCAGTGGTGGTTATGCCCAATCCCCCAAGGAGCGCCCCTATAAAAGCCCTCAGGACAGAGGAGAAAGATCTTCGGAGAAATAGACCAAAAAATCTCTTGAGCACAGGAACACTGCGTGACCTACACTCTGAGCCCTCGTTTTTTCCTTTCACTCCCCACACACAGTATTAACTTAAGCATCAGAGTATTCCCACCGGGTAAACCCCCGGGAATCCTTCCTTTCATCTTCTCAGGTCCCGCCCGTTGCCAACAAGGAGCCAGTCAGCGGTCAGCTAGGAGTGTCTGGATCGTGCTACATCACTACTGTTTATAAACATTTTTGGGATGATATGAAAGATGACATTAGTGAGTATGTGAAGGATTTTCTTTTGTTAATAAAAAAATTGTGAAGAGGTTTAATCATACTTGTATCACTTTGGTTCCTAAGAAGGATAATGCTTCGTTTAAGAAAGATTTTAGTCTATTAGTTTATATAATGTTATTTATAAGATTGTGGCTAAATTGTTGGCAATGAGACTTAGACCTCTTCTTGAAAAATGCATTTTTCTGTATCAAATGCTTTTGTTCCGAGTAGGCATTTAATGGAAGATATTATCATGGCCCATGAAGTTCTTCATTATATGGGGAAATGTAAGAAGGGTTCTAGTTTTGTTGCTATTAAGTTGGATATGATGAAAGCTTATGATAGGATGAGTTGGGATTTTTTTAATTAAGGCTTTGAAGGCTTTGGGTTTTTCTAATAGTTTTTATCAAATGATTTATTTTTATATTTCCTTTGTTTCTTATTCTATTTTAATTAATGGTTTTGATGAAGGCCATGTTATTTCACAGAGGGGCCTTAGACAAGGTGATCCTTTATCCCCTATCTTTTTATTTTGGGAATAGTAGTTTCATCTAGGATTTTGGTTAAGGAGGAAGATCTCGGTAAAATTCATGATACTAGGATAGCTCGAAATGCTCCTTCAATTTCTCACATTCTTTTTGCTGATGATGTTTTCCTTTTTGTTAAAGCTTCTAGAGAGGATATTGCTAATCTTTTGGATATAATTACTCTTTTTCAAAATATGTCTGGGCAAGCTACTTATCAATTGTCAAAAATTTGGTGTCTATTTTAATAAGAATGTCCATCGTAAATGTAGGAAGTTGTAATGTAGGCAATTGAAAATGGGCAATCTTGACTATCATTGTAAATATTTAGGCATCCTTTGTTTTGGAATAAAAATATGAATACTTCCTTCTCTTATCTTTTGGATAAATTTTCAAACTAAATTAAATGGTTGGAAATTGACAAATCTGTCTCAAGTTGGAAAGTTGGTTTTGTTGAAATCTTCTCTTCTATCAATTCCTAATCATATTATGTCTGTGGTGGATCTTCCCAAAACTCTTAATGTGAAATTAGATAGAATTCAAAGAAAATTCTGATGAAATTTTGGTAAAAATTCTAAAGGCTTTTTTTTGGGCTAATTGGGGCCATATATGTTCCCCCAAGTCTTATGGGGGGTTAGGTGTTGGAAAGGCTAGTGAAGTTAATAAAGCTTTTCAATTGACGTTAGCCTGGATTTTTTTTTTGAATCAGGGGACAAAGGTTTTTCCTTCAAGGTTAAAATCAAACAGTTCAAGGATTTAGAAGTCTGGTTTCAAAGCTATTTCACTACTCAAACGGAATTTAATTTTAAAGTTTCTTAATGATGTGGTTCTTCCTACAGGTCCCATTGATCGTAATTATCAAAATATTTGTTTTGGGGATGTAGTTGATAGTCTGGGTAACTAGAATGCTGAATGCATTTCTCAAATTCTTGGGAACACTTGGGTTAACCATGTGCTTAATGTTCATATCTTTTTAAAGATGTTTTAGATATACATACTTGTTTTATTTGGAATTGCTCAAGAAATGGCATTTCAATTGTGAAATCTGCTTATATTTTTATTTGGAATAGGAGAGCTTTTCGGCTGTCACCTATCTTAGAGAAATTGATGAGAAATATTTGGAAACTAAAGATTGGTCCGAGGTTTAAGTTGTTTCTTTGGAGATTAATTAGAAATTTTGTTCCTGTAATGGCTGCAAGTGATTTGTTTTCCAGTGAGTACTGTGTTTATTGTAATACACATGGTGAAACTTTGATTCATTTGTTTTTCAAATGCCCTGTGGCAAGAGCTCTTTGGTATTCGTCTCCCTGGAATTTCAGATCAGATATGTTTACTAGTAATACCCTTGCTGAAATAATTTTGAATTTTCTAAATTCATGTGGTTCTGGTGAGGATAAGAACGAGCTTTTAGCTTGGATAGCTGTCTCTTGTTATTATATTTGGACTTCTAGAAATAATATTACTTTTTGTCAGCAATGTTTTTCTCTTCATCATGGTTGAATGGTGTTTATGCAATCTTTTCATGGAATTTCAATTGGAAGAGCTCATGAGAGTTCTTTGGGATTATCTTGTAGATATTTAAAGGCTGTTCCGATAGCTTCTTCCTTTTTCATTTTTTGTGATGGAGAGCATGGTTTTCAAACCGTTATTGATTTGGATATTTAGTTCGTTCGGCCCGGATGATTGAACGATCTGTTGACTTGGGTGGTTAAACCGTCGATTTGTTCAATGGATTTTGGCCATTTTTTATTTTTTAGTTTTTATTGTTAGAACGGATCATCTAATTGAACCGGATGATTGAACCATTGGCCCAATTAAAGTGGTTCCGTTTCCGAATCATCTTTTAAAACTATGATAGAAAAATAATCGATCATTGTATGGAATCATATGGTTTTGTGTGCTATAATTCTGGTAGTTTTGTTACTACTGTTGGGGAAATGTTTGATTCAAGAGGGTCCTGTGGAAGCGGAATTATGTTTGATTCAAGAGGGCCTTGTGCTTTGCAAAAGATAATGGTTTTTTGGCAGTGGTCATTTTATTGATAGTTTAATTTTAGTAAAAGCTTTGGCCTTGGGTCTTATGGATATACCTTGGAACTGTTTTTCTTTTTCGGATAAAATTATTGGTCTCTATAAGTCATTTAAACTTTCAAAAATCTTTTATGTAGATAGGTCAAAGAATATGTCGGATAATAGGATCGAATTAGGATCACCCCCTATCCAATCCAATATATAATATGTGCGTGGGCATATGTTATTTATTTATTTTTTAATACGTTAATATTTTATTTTTGTAATGATGAAAATAGTTGATAATATTATTTTTTGTTGCTTTATATAAACCATTATATTTTTTTAATAATTAATTAATTTTTCAGATATAAAAACAGATCAAATCAGATTCGGATATTCAACATCCTTGATGGATTAGAATTCGAATTCAAATTGATGTTTGCGAGATCCAATCAGATCCTCAAATTGGATTGGATCGGATCTGCCATTTGTATTATCAATCATATTCGAATATATAAAGATCCAATCAGATATTTATTTTATGGGTAAATTGCTGAAACCTCCCCTAAAGTTTCTGGTTGTTTTTGAAACTTCCCTTGAAGTTTAGTAATTGCAATCACCTCCCTTTAGCTTTCTGATATAGTTGCAAGTATAACCCCTTTGTTAGAATCTTCTGAAAATAGGCATAAAAATGTCCAAAATACCTATGGAGTTACTTTTGACCAAAATCTTTATTTTACTATTTTCTCTTCATATGAATCATTAGCCCAAATCCTTCCAACCTCTTTTCTTTTGTCCTTCATATCAATGGCTCAAATATAAAATTGTAACTTTAAATTCTCTATTTTCTTATTGTATATAAGTTTGTATTTTTTGTAGAAACCATTCTCAATAGTAATTGAATTGGTATTTTGGACATTTTGGGCCTCTTTTTAGAAGATTCTAATAGAGGGGGCTAATTTGTAATTGTATCAAAAAGTTTAGGGGAGGTGATTGCAATTAACAAACTTCAAGGGAAGCTTCAGCAATGGTAAGAAACTTCATGGGAGGTTTCAACAAATTACCTTTATTTTACAGGGGGTCTCACTTTGGTACCTGAATTTCAAAATATGCCATTTTAGTACCTGAACTCCTAAAACATCCCAATTTATTCCCTACTGTTAGCATTCTGTCGATCATCTATATCACATGATGACATGTGCAACTTAAAACTTTAAAAAATGTCAAAATTACCCTTGGAAATAAGGCACTATTCGTCATCTTCTTCCTCAAAAATCAAGATTGAACCACAGCAATGGTAAACAACCTAAAAGACATTTGGAATTGGGCATTTGAATAGTTGATAAAGAAAATTAGATGACACCCAAATGGCATTTATATCTTTTCACATGCCACTTAACGTCAGTTAATGATTTTGAACTAAATTGGAATGTTTTGGGGGGTTAAAATACTGAAATAATGAACACATTTTAAAATTTGGGTATCAAAATAAGGCTAGGCCCAAAATACAAGATACTAATCTTCAATTTACCCTATTTTATATACGAGAGAGAATTGAGGTAGGAGATAAATTTTATATTAAATTAGAGTATAAATCATAATTACAAACAAAATTTTTATCCACTTGAGAATTTGGACTACAAACAGAGCCTGAAAACCGAAGCATTTGATTAAACAACGAAATTTAAGAAAATTAATTTGCTGTCATAGTTTTCATTCATCCCATTGATAGCGGACTGTTCGTGTATATGTTCCATTGATATTTGCGACAGATATAATGGCTGAGCAAATGCAGTAACTCTGACCACTGGGAGTGAACAACTGGCCTTACTTTTTGTGCCAACATCAAGAAAACGCCAAAAATAGGGCCAGCTGCTTCATACAGAGTTCACATTGACCAACATCTCATGTACAATAGCAGCAACAACTGGCCTTAATATGCATATTAGTATATTAATATTACTATGACTACTCCAAATTCATAGCAAAAATTAGTAAATTACCAAACTTGGGCTTACACAAGACAAGTTATACCTCTCCTTTTTTAAAACTAGGCCAAACACTCAATAAAAGTTAAATTTAATTATATATATATATATATATATATATATATCAATTTATATCTTTATCCTTTATTTTTATATATGCAATTATGTATAGTCTTTACATTAAGTTATAAGATGAATTGATTAACCCAAAGTTTAAAACATCGATATATCCCAATACGTCAAAAAGGGTGTATTTTTTCTATTTTTTCAAAATTTTAAAAGTCGGCCTTTTATGCTATTTAACCATCAAAACGGTTTCTTTTTAAATCTGTTTAATTAACATATTAAAAACGAAAAGGTACAATGCCATACATTGCTTCGAAATTTTGAACCTTGGATCATTAACCAGCAAAGCACTTTGGGCCATTACACTAACAAACGCCACTTTGGTTGCGATGTCTTTTTCAGTGTCGATGGTTTTCTGCAATTCTACTTTATTTTTTATGGTAGAAGACAGTATGCTTTCAATTTGAAGGCGGGCAGGGGTCCACAACCACTAACTTAGAAGCCAAATCAAACTCAAATGAAGGGAAATCTTGTACCTTGAGCTTCTGCTGGAACAGTGGAATCTGCCTTTCATGGTGACTGAACCAAAGACGTCCACAAGTAGAGAGGTGATGAAAACATCCAGGAGAGTTGATCTCTTGTGGTATTAGTATGACCCTAATTCAGCATTTTCTAAATCCTAAAACAACAGTGGGAGGATGCAATCAGAATCCGAATTGAGCCTGATGTGGCCGGACCGCCGGAGGGCATTTCTGGACTCTGGCCACTCGTCCTCAATGACTAAAGGTACCCTAGCACACTTCAGATGTAGGCATAAACCCATAAATAGACTACTAAAAGCTTTGTTTGTATTTGTGGTTCATTCGTAAGGTTTTATGACAAGTTAATCTATGTCAACTCCATACAAATAGTAGTAGTGTTTTAGCTTTTCGGGAAATTTCCAAATAGTAGTAGAGGCAAGACTGACTGATGTGGAATAAGTGGCTGAAAGTTTTTTGAAGACCCGTGATCGGAAGAAAAGAAGAAAAGAAACCAAAATAGGCATTCAAATTTCAAATGACAATGATTTTTTACATCTTCTAGACACAAATCCCATCATTTTTGTTTCGAAATGGGTGTTTTTCTAAAAATTTACTGTCATGCATCTTAAGTGGCAACTTAAAAAAGATATTATTTGTATTTGAAATCTAAAAAGAAGCATATATGATTTTCTATTTTTAAAGGCTCTGAATTCGTTTGTATTGGATCAAACCTTTAGCCTTTGAAATTTCCTAACTTTACTATTTTACCCCTAGAATAAACTATTTGGTAATAATTATAAAAATAATTTATTAAAATCAAAATGGTTTTGGAAAATACGAGTAAATTCCAATGAAAAAGTAATAAAATAGTTAATAAATAATAAAAATAAAATATGCAATAACTAATACAAATTAAAATACTTAATAATTAATACAAATAATATATTGTGGAAAATCAATCCTCCACTTCCAAACATAAATCTGGCAAAATGATCCTTAATAACATGCCCTTTAGCGTTCAAATCTAGGTTTCACGACAACAGTTTTGAGACTAGAAGGAATGCTCAATATATTGATACGGCCGATACGTCAGTAGGGGTGTATCGGCCTATATTGAGGCTCATTTCTCCTAATATTTTTTTTTTTAGTTTTTCTTAAACCCGGTTCAAATGGGTTGGTTTAAGTCTTGTCTACCCCTAAACTGGGTTAAACCCCGAAATACCCCTTGTAGGGAAGTATTGAGAAGCCCCCGATACGATACGTATCAACCAATACAGCTTGATATGTATCAAAATTCCGAACCTTAACTGGGAGGATTTGAATCATTCTCCTATGAGGATCTTTCTAGCAATAACTCTGAGACAAGCCCTTCGGTCGATCTTTTTGTCGCATAGCAGCCACGACCTTGCAATTGGCCTTGGCAAGATCCAAGCAAAAATCACGACCAATGCTTGAAGAAGCATTGGTAACCATCACTGTAATAGGGGAGGAAGAAAAGGAAAATGGGGAAGAAGAGAAAGAGAAAGAAACAAAGAGGAGAAAATAGATTGTCGATGCCGAGAGTTGCTGTGGTGATCTAAAGCGAAAAACAGAGGAAGGTGGAAGTTGTGGGACTAGAGAGAAAGAAGAAGAAGAAGAAGACGAAGAGAGAGGGAGAAAGAGAAGGTAGGAGGAGTCACTTGCCGCCGTTGGTTTGCCGTTGCATCAAGTGGAGAAGATGAACAGTGGGAGAGAGGAAAAATGCTTGTATTTAGTTCAAATCATCAATGATATTTTGGACTTTCAGCCAAGTTTGAAACATGTATGACCACGTTCAGTGCCTAGCTAGCCTGGGTCTTATTAGATCAGATCTGAAAATTCATTTCATAGTCAAATTCAGATATACTTCCAAACACCTTTGACATCTGAAAAGCAACATTTTTAGACTTCAAAGGTCTGAAGAATATTATCAAATGCCACCTTAGTCATTTTAGCTTATTTTGAATCCAAGTTTATTTAGGAAACCTTATTAAAATATAATGTGTTTGGCGAATTTGAGACAGATTAGGAATTTTACTACTTTTAGTAATCTTAATAATCTTTGGAGTTTTCTCTTCTTCTTCTGGATTACATGCTTCCCAATACATCAATGACTATATGAACCAATGTGCCACATGGACGGAGATTGTCAATAGCCAAAGTGTTCTCAGGCTTGAGCCATGTTTGAATTATATGCCAGTGTTTAGAACTGATGTTTTTTTGAAAAATGGTATCACATAAATGTCACATTCGAAATCCGTTTTTTCAGACAATGTCTAATGTTTGGTTGTGTTCTTTTTTTCCCAAAAATGTTTTCTCAAACCACACTTTGAAAATCAGGAAAGGTGTGGCCTGTTGGTTCATCTTTTACTGTTATAGAAACAATATTTTGACATGGCATCGAAAAACACCTATATGACGACAACGTCAATGGTCCCAAATAGAAAAAAGAAAAAGCATTTTCTGAAAAATATGGCATGTCAATGCAGCACCATTTTCTCAAAAAACGCTTATTAGGAAACAACAATGGTTCCAAACGTGTACTCTAATATTAGATTGCCATCAGCATTTAAGGTGTTTCTACTTTCTAACAAGTTCAACTTAAGCCATATTAAGGAGCAGCTCGCTCAAAACCTCTTTGAAAAACTCATCACTAACAAAAACAAGTCATTCAATTTAGTTGTCCATACTCCATATTATACGAGCTATCAAACAACCCCAAGTATTTTAAGGTAGATACCAAGGCCTCATTTGCATCTTGGTAAATAACTTAATTATCTGGTTAAATGCATTTATCCAGACTAGTGTTTTTGAAAAATATTTGGAGTTGGATCAATTATCAATGTTCTTTTATTTCCTAGGTAAAGGTGAGCAACGACCAATTTATCAAAACAATGACATTATTAGAGGGATAATATTGTCTTATCACATATTAGCAATTTTTGGTTTACATGGATAAATAATTTACTTAATTCTAAGGAGGGTATTAGTTCCCAAGTAAATGAGTCACTCGGGAACTGTTCTTTTTTCACTAATATCAGAAAACCTAAAATGGATTTATTTCTTTTTCATAAGCCTACCAACTTATCCACCCCTACTTCCCATAAAACAAATGAGGCCTAAGTGGTTTTGTCGTTTCTTTTCCATTGAATTTATTTATTTATTTATTTTTTATTCATATTATGTACGTATATTGGGCGTATCGTATCACATCTTTGGATTTCCGATGCACCTATATGTTTTCAAGAAGCCAATCATTTTATTGATTAATATTAAAATATATCTATATATAAAACTGAAATTTTAAAAAGAAAACTAGGAAAAAAAATCTTGAGGCAAAAAGTATGGATACTTTAAACCATGGACTTTGGCCAAGTCTGATCGGGTTTGGATTGAGCCCAGCCAACCTACAACAAGCACGGTCTAGTTAATCGATCTTCAACTTTTTCCTTTTCGTTAAATTCTTTTTTGTCAGCTGAGCTGACAAGAGTTCTCAAATCTTCTAGCATTGTCAACACTACGTGGGGTTTGAGTCAAAACAGTTTGGAATTTTAGATACCATATTAACTTAACATGCGACCCACAAGGTACTCGGAGTGGGAGACATGTTATCAATACAAACCCGAGTACTACACAACAAAGAGAAGAGAGGGGAGGCGACGCCTTTTTCTGTCTCCTAAGCACGCCAGCCTTTTCTCATTTTTTTACAGCCACAATGTCATCATCCTCTCATGCTCCTCCAAATCATTTCCCTCCCAACACTTACACCTAAACCCAACTCTTTTCTGCACATTCTCTGCTTTACAAAAGGAGAGCTGCTGGTCCCAGACCAAACAATAAAACTGAAACAGAAACAATTACAATATTGATAGCTTTTCACCATCCAAGCTATTTATTTGAATGGCTTGGAGTTTGGATTGATTAATGGTGGGTAATGGGTTATGCAGATGTTAAGGAATTTGCTCCTTCCAACTCATTACTACCATCTTAAACAACACGCAGCGTGTTCATCTAAACTTCCTTCCCATAACCCACCTAACTTATATTCTTTTCTCCAACTTCCCACTATTAGAAAACAAAATCACAACTAATTTCCTTTCTTTTCTTTCCTTTCCAGTGTACAACTGTTTCATCCAAGACGCTGATCTCTCCTCTGGCTTAAAGGAGGAGTTCTATAAACAGTTAGCTTTTTCTGTTTGCGACCTCTCCTGGGTTTGAAAAGTTTGATTTTGAGCTCCACAGGATCACAGAGTTCACACAGGTACAGCTACAGAGAAGAAGAGCAAGCAATGTTCTAGTATCTTAACTTGCTCATCCTCAATTTCAATTCATCAGTCGCTTATTTCCTCACATGGGCTGTCTCATCTCTGTCTCTATCTTTCTCCCATTAAATGCAGTGATTTTACTTCTGCAATTGTCATGGTATGCCAATGCTCAGGCAATAGACTCCGCTCGTCTTCTTGATTATGTGGTCAGAGACTATGCTTTCCAGTCCTACACAGCGCGCCCCAAGACTGGATTTTTGTACAATGTACGTCTGCCGGCAAACTTATCCGGCATTGGAGCTGATACAGTGAGATTCAGGTGTGGCAGTCTTCGAAGGTACGGAGCGCAGGTTAAGGAATTCCGTTTAGCGATGGGCATTACAATTGATCCTTGCGTGGAGAGGGTTGTAGTGGTTCGACAGAACTTGGGTACCAATTGGTCTTCTATCTATTACAGCAATTACAATTTTTCTGGGTATCAGCTTGTTTCCCCTATTTTAGGCCTTCTGGCATACAATTTTGCTGATTTAAATACTTCAAACCGGTCTGAGATCGGAATTTTTGCTGGGAAAAGACCCATAACCATCGATTTCTCCAAGGTTGCGAGAATCGACACCAGAGGTCTCAGGCCTCTTTGTGCTAGTTTTGATTCACAAGGAAAGGTCAGCCTGTCGAATCAGGTATCTTCCAATGTCTGTGTTGCTTCACAGCATGGCCACTTTGGTCTGGTGGTCGTGCCATCGTTCCCCCAGATGCGAAGGAAGGTTAGCCGATGGAAGGTGGTTGTTGGGAGTTTGGTTGGAGGTGCGTTGGGTGCGTTCCTTCTAAGCTTGCTCATCATTGCTATGGTTATTAAAGCAAAGAAGAAGTCTCGAATGGCAGAGATGGAGAGAAGAGCCTATGAAGAGGAAGCTCTGCAAATATCGATGGTCGGACATGTGAGAGCTCCCACAGCAGCCGTGACGAGAACGCAACCCACACTTGAGCATGAGTATTCTCCTCCTTCCTGAGTCTTTATTACTAATTTATTATTTTTTGGGTAAATCATAAATGTAACTGCAATTGTGAGTCATCTGGCTTTGATGACAGAGAGTGAGAGAGATCCACCCAAAAGTGATAGAACTCCCAGAATTGACTCCATTTTTTATTGGGAATTTCATCTGCTTAGGCTCTGAATCTGTGAATTGTGATATAAGAAAATTCTGAAATCCTGATGTACCAAACCATTTCAAGCTTTCATCAATTCTGGGTTGTTTGTTTCTTTTCAAATATTTGTGAAATATGTATACTATGTTGGGTAGTCTTCATTGCCTTTCTTTTATTTTCTTCTCTGGGTGGGAGTGGGTGGAACAAACTCTGAAGGCTGATTGCATTTGTTGGTATCAAAGAATATTAATTGTTTTTCTCTTAATCCTTAACAGTTATCCCTCCTTGAAGCAGAATAGCTATTAAATTTATGAAAATATGATACCAATTGTGATGGTAACTGGTTCTGAAACGGTTCTCTATTACCCCTTGAGAATCACATTAACAGGCTATCAGAGTTCAGGGAATTCCATTCTCTTAGAAATAAGAGGAGATAGAGGAAAACATTCGCTTCTGTTAGCCATTGCTGCCTCACATCAGTGTATTACTGACCCCCTCACAGTGCATACTTGCAAGCCTACAGTGTTGAACAAGGTGCAGATCAGACTAACCCAACCAGTTCTTCTTTTACAGACAACAGAACCATACTCAAATATCAAACCCAAATTTCTCATATGGTGAGAACCCCAAACAGATCATGATTTCAGAAATAACTTTTAGCAACACTGAGCTTTGGAGTTTGACCTCCATGTCGGCCCTTATACATGGAAAAGCAATGGATATCATATTGGATAAGAAAGCCATGTGGCCTAGAGTGGGGAGCTACTGTACTTTTTTCCCTGCACTTGTTGCAGTAAGAAATCAATGTGTACAAGTGTTCCATTGCACATGCTTAAAGATCTGTGCATGTGACATTAACTGAGCTCTACAGTCATGAACACCTGCTATACTGTACAGTACTGATTGGTTAGTGCAGTAAGTGCAGGGGAAAAGTGTAGCAGATTGGACTCTGTCTCCTGTCCTATGCATAAGAAAGTCTTAAATTGAAGTGATATAATGTATTTCCATCAGCCAATGGTCCTAAAGTGAACTTGAATTCAACTAACTTCTTGCCCAGTCCAAAGTCCAAAGTCTAAACCATGCAATTGACCAAGATAAGGCTTTATTATAGAATTGATTGTCCAAGCACATTTTGATTGATGCATTCGTGAGGGTTTGAACCAACACAATTTCTTGCCACTTGATGGACCCTGCAAATCTGCAACAGCTAAAGGCGTATTGGCGTTTTTTAATCTGGTTGAAAAAAATACCAATCTTTCAGGTTGATGACCAACATCAGAACCTAACACCACCTTGAACCTAGATGGTGGAAGGGGAACCATCAATTCAATTAGACTCGACCTTGAATTCCAACTATTTGGATGGTGTTTAATTCTATTGTTGTTTATTTGAAAAACAATGTCAGCTGATTGTCACGGTCATTTATCATTTATTCTGAAATGCTATTTGATAAATTGTTGAGAGAAGATTTATTTTAATGTTTTTTTGTAAAAATGATTTGAAGAAATTTTATTTTAATATTTCCATCAACACCAATATGCTTTTTTATGATTCAGCTGTCAAGCAATACTGTAAAACATTTATCAACCACTTTTTTCTCATTTTTCAAGATAAACCCCATACATGTTTATTAAATAAATGGCCACAGTGCCAAACGGCCTCTTGAAATCGGCTACTGGACACGGACATTATGTTCCATCAATAACCATGTGAGGTTTTGGCCACCCAAAAGAAATTACTGACTCTGCCATGAAGGAAATAATAGGAGGATAATTTACGAACTGTTTTTAAAAATGTGTTTGGTAATGGAAGTCTTTTTTTTTTTTTTTCATGTAAATACAAACTATGTATTAGAGTGACCAAAACAATGTGTCATTTGATAGAAGACAATTTACCTCTCAGCGAAAGCATAACTAATGATTGTCTTTGGATAATAAGCTTTTGTGTTTGGGCTTTGAGAAACAAAATTGAGTCATAAAAAATATTAGTTTAAGCACTTTGTAAGAGTTGCTTTTAAAAACTTAATTTAAAGTTAATACACTTTAAACCCCCAAAGCATAAAGCCTAAAATTGGGTACGGGTGCAAATTCGGCAGTATCAAGTTGGATTTTTCTCAAAATTTGAATGGGCCTGGCCTTAATATCAAAGCCCAAAGCAATGTAAAATGCTAACTTCAACCCAACCCTGGTTGCAGCCCTAAAATTGGGGTTTTGGCTGATAATCTAATAGTTGAGATGGTCACTTGATCCAGCGTTTCTTTATGTATGGATAGAGGTGACAATTTCTACCCTATTGGGGCCAGGTTTTTTTTTTTTTTTTGAAGGGCAGTGATGGATTTTGGGATTTTACAACCTATATGGGTGCAGGTAGGATATGGTATTAGGTAAAACCCAATCCTCTGCATGTTGTTAGAAAGCATACCAACTTTATATATTAGGTGTTGAAATTAATAATATTTTAAAATTTATGTGAAGTGTAATTGATAGTTTATGTATTTTTTATATGTCTTAATCAAATTATTGAAAACTTTGTTGTTTATTTGTATTATTTTATTTATTCATTGCTTATACATAACAAGAAATAATGGAAAGTTAGATATGGGTTCTAATTAAATCCAAGCCACTCCTACCCTTCAATGCATGGATGGTATGGTTGTGGAGGGTTTTACATTTTCATGTGCAGAAAGGATTTGGATTCTCAAAATCCAACCTAAAGCGAGTTTTGAGGCAGATACGGATTGGGAGGTTTAGGTAAGGTCTAGAATTTACAAAACCCTCTCATAACCCACCCATTTAGGAAACTTTTTATCATAATAATAATAAAACAAAAATGGAAGCAATCATTTTTTCTAGTTCTTCGATGGTTGATGTAAATAAAAAGGACACTTGCTATATTCTGGTCAGTTGTGCAAGCTTCCATCAACGCTTAGTCATTGCCATGGTTTTTAAAACCAAACCAGTGACTGAACCGGTCAGGGGTCCGGTTATCGGTTCAAACGGTATGACCGTTTGACCCGAATGGTTGGCTTGTTCTGACAAAAAAAAATTTAAAAAATGGTCAAAACCGTTCGAATGGTTAACTGGACGGTTCAGCGGTTTGCTGACCAAAATCAACAGTTTTGAGAAAAAAATTGGTTTTGGGGAAAAACAAAACCGGTCATTCCCGGTTTTTCTGGTCCGACAATCCAGTCCGGTCCGGTTTTGAAAACCATGGTCATTGCTATCTCTGTCTTCCCTCAATGATCACCGATGATATTACATCCCGTCATCCATGGCATGCAATGACCTACACGTAAGTACATACAACTGCAACTAGGGATTCTTTTTAGATGCATATTGTTCTGATCAACCTACATTTTTTGTTGTAAGGTTGCAAATCTCAGATAAGAAATGCCTCATCCTTCCAATTAGGGGTGTCAATTGGAGTCGATGAGGTCCAATATAATCTAATGAATATTTTAGACCATTTTGGATCGGTCCAATTTAATGTCTGAACCATTTAATTTGTTTAAATTTGTTTTAATTCAGATGAATCCAAACCTGATCCATTGACATATATTTTTATCTTCCATCAATGGACCAGAAGCTGACCCAATCCAATATAAATTCATTACGGATGGACCAGGTCTAATCCAGTCCAACAAGTATTTTGGACCATTAAGTCTAGACAGTCCAATTTAATGTCTTATTGATCCGTCCAATCCGCTCTAATTGATTTTAATTTGAACGGGGTCCAACCCAAAACAGATCCATTGACACCCATACTTCGGATATGAGGAATCCAACTTCGTACTGGCATTGTCATCGATTACTTGCAATTATATCATCATCGATCTCCTAATGGCATATATGTCTAATATTAATTATGATGATAAGGGTGCCTCAAACGACAGCAGCCTGTGTTGCCATCAAATGCCATGGATCGTTGTGGTTGTTGTTAAGTCCTATTAATGGTGGCTATGACTCTAAAGAGTGGTTGCAGTGTGAGATCGATGGTTGAGATGTTGGTGGCAGTTCAACATGCGGCAAAGATTGTAGGACAAAGTATCTCTATCTAAGGCGATTGATTGTCTTAAACATGATTTTGAAAACTGGACTGGACTGAACGATACGATCAGTTGATTTGTGAAGCAGTCAGATTTTAGGGTAAAACAGAAGCAGTCAGATAATCAAACAGACATGGGAATAGGCTATTCCGAATCCGATTCTAATTCCAACTATGAACCAAAGGGACTCTTGTTTTTGGTTTAGAAAACAAAACTATATACATTTGCAAATGCCCAAAAATCTAATATACCTAATAAACAAGGGGCATATGACACCAACAAGAAAAAAGAGGTCAATGCGATATAATAAATGTTAGGATAGGTTATACTTCAGTGATGTTTGAAATGGCTCAGTTTGAAAAGAGTACAAATGCAAATATGTACAGTGCAAAAACATAAAGGCGGCGTTCTTTTTTCGGATTTTGAGAGGGGGATGGTTCCCATTGACCAAGAATCCCTTGTTCTTTTTTTTTTAGATTTATGTGGGAATCAGGGAAAGTTTATTTTCCTCCGTAAGTGATACCCATCTCCTAGGTGGATAAATAACTTTCCCACTTAGGGGGAAAGTTGCCAACACTTGAATGGGACAAAAATGCCCCTTTTAATAATGGATTTTTTATGACTAAATTGGTCATTTTCTTATTTACATGAGAAATTAAAGAACAAGTAAGTAACTGCATTTACACAAATAAGTAACTTACTGAAAAGCAAACAGGGCCAAAAAATAATACAAAATATAAGGTTTTGCAGTCTACATATTTGCATTTGTACTCCTTCCAAACTAAACCATAAGATCAATTTGGAAGGAGTACAAATACAAATATGCCAATGCAAAACCTTACATTTTGTATGTATTTGCACTGTACATATTTGTATTTGTACTTTTTCCAAACTGAGTCTTAGGGATCCAATTTGGGTGGGTCCAACTTGAGTTTGGACATACCCAACCCATAATTTTACATAGGAATTTTTACTCCTCAAGTTGGGCCTAGACCAAAATGTTCATGTTTTTTTTATTTTCAGGCTGGGCCCAAGCATAGCCTTAGGTAGCTTGAACGTAGCCTAAGCTCGGCCCAACATTATCCCAAAACAAGCACACACACATGTACATTGCGAGAAATTTTTCTTTATTATTAGCTTTTTGAACTTTAAGTATGTCTTAATTAAGATAAAAATTGAAAATTAACAAAAGTAACAATATGATTAAAAATACTTAAATGTGCATGTGTATTGAATTATTATTAGAGAAAATTCATGATAGGTACCCTCTATTTTAGTCCGAGTGACAATTTAGTATCTGAACTTTAAAATGCCATAACATAATGTTAACCAACAGTTAAGTAGCATATAAAAAGACAAAAATGTCCTTGCAAAAGCTATACTCTCCAATCCAATGAGCCATCCTCCCATTAATGATTTTTCTACGCAGATTCGGAATTCGACACAAAATGGAAGTGGGAATTGAAACCATCCTTCTTGGTTTTGCTCTGGAATCATGATTTTGCATAGGGGAGGCCCCTTCTTTCAAGAGTTTCAATAGAGGGGGAACCCCACCTTCTTCGACAATAATTTTCTTGTTGCAGTCATTGTCACGGGCGAGCGAGGCGATTTCTTTGGCGCTCTACACTCGTTTGGGAAGAGGACCCATTTGAATGGTGGTGATGAAGGACCAGACGTAGAGAGGATAGGGTCGTTGCTAGCGATGGGGGGGGAGGGTACCGCCACCGGAGCCGTAGGAGTCCAAGATGCTGAGGAGCCACTTCATGTCGCCGATGGAGGCGTCGAGGAGGTTGAAGAGCTTGCGGAAATCGGTGGTGATGGTGATGGTGACGACTCTGCGGAGGACGCCGCTGCGCTTGCACTTACGGACGAGAGCCAAGGCACGTTCGAGATTCTTGGAGACTTTGGCGACGATATGACGGGCGGGGCATTCGTAGAGGGAAGGGTTGGAGTTGGCCAGTCGGACGGCAGAGCGAGGCATTTGGTAGAGACAGTCGACTTGCTTACCTACTTCAGAGCAGTTGAACTTGAAGAGCATATCAAGTTCACTTTTCTTGGCTTTACACCTTCTCTTAATCAACAAATGAAACCACACTGTGTTGGAATGATTTCATCCTTACTGGGAAAAGGTACAGATACAATGCAGATGAACCCTCAATGATCTCAGATGCAACTGAGATATTCTGCCAACACATTATTGAACCTATACAGCCACAACCACAATAGTATCAATCCAAGATTTGAGAATATGGGTTCATCCAATAAGCATAACCAAGCCCCAAATTTCAATTACACCAATAACAACCATGCTCGATTTCCGATGACGGATGTCGGAGAGTTGCAGGTTGGATTGGGTCAGATGATTTGTTTCAGTGGTAGACAATCGAATGGTATCAGTGGTAGCTACACCTCGATGGATAAGGCGTGTAAGGGCAAGGAAACACTAACAGCGACGAGGAAATGTTCTCCATTTCCGGAGTTGATGAGCTCATTCCTTCCTAGTTTTTCTCCTCAATCATTGGCTTCTTCTGGTAGAAGGTTTCAAGGTGCAAACCATTTCCCGACCACGTTCCCCGGTGTGATTCAACAACCACTGCCACCACCAACTTGGCTACCGCCATTCGCCAATAATGTGGTTCAACAACAACCTCCTTGAAAGTGAACTTGATATCCTCCTTGAGCTTTCGGTACTCTTTCAGCGAGTAGGATTGGAGAGCATAGCTCATCTTCAATGCTCTTCTCTTTTGCCATTGTTTATGAATGGATGGATTCCTTTCCTCTTACATTTGTATGTCCTCCGCTTTTCAGCAGAAGTAGCAAATGCGTTTGAGTCAACCAGGAAACCTGAGCAAAATTGATCTGACCATCGTCTCTGTTTCTTCTTCTTCCCACATCCCCAAGCAAAGTATTAAAGTAGCGTCTTTTTTTTTCTTTTTTTAATATATAGATTTTTTTTCTGAGGGAGTAGTGGTCCTACTCTCCAACATTCCACTCTTTGGGTTCCCGGAACTTGATCTTCGTTTTCTTGAGATAGAAGAAAATGAACAGTGTGTTTGGGCTTGCTTCATTTTCTTGAGAAAGAAGATGCTAAATAGTGTTCAAGGGTAATTTTGATATTTTTAAAAGTCTTAATTCGCATATGAGGTCATGTGATATATATAACTGGCGGTTTATTAACGATAGGTACTAGATTGTCGCAAAATGAAAGTTTGGGTACTAGATTGTCATGTTTTAAAGTTCGGGTACTAAATTGACACTCAGCCTAAAGTACAGGGTACCTATCCGGAATTTTCCCTTATTATTATTATTATTATTATTATTATTATTATTATTATTATTATTGTTATTATTGTTCTTCTTCTTCTTCTTCTTATTATTATTATTATTATTATTATTATTATTATTAAATTTTGTCTTCCATTTCTGTCATAAATAAAAATTAGTTTTATTTGAACAATTATTTTTATTTAATATTATGAGTATATAACACAAGAAATGTTTCCAAATGTTTTGGACAAAATTCTATACTTTTTCATTTTTCGTATTCTATCTTTTTTTTTAAATATTTATTATTCAATTATAACATCATGAGTTTTTTTTGGAAATTTGAATTGTTGACCCACACCATCTAAATAAGAAAATATCTTTGCTTTCGGATTCGTTTCAAATTATATATTTCACTATATTATATAAATAATTCTTACTTATTACACTTAATTTTTGTTTAACATAATTAATATATAATTTTTTATATATTCTATTGATTCCTTGTACTCTTTTAAAGATTTATTATTTAACTATCACATCATCAATTATTTCATTTGACACAAACCACTAACCCACCACCCAAAAAGAAAATTAGTATGATTTCTAGGTTGACATTAAACTTTGTATTACATTTCCATCATTAATAAAATTATTTATTATGTATAGTACTTATTTTTGTTCAATGTAATGAATGTATAATATTACATATGTACCCAATATTTTTTTTAGTAAATATATAACATTATGCATGTGCCCTTAAAGATATGTCTGATTATTTTATTATTGTTTCAAATTACTTTTTAAAATACTTATTTTTATACTATTAAAATTAATTTTGTGGATTTAATTAGAATAATTTAATGATGAAAAAATATATTTTAAATATAGGATTTAATGAGAGAATATGCATTAGATATTAGATTTAATAAAAGAGAATAGAAAATTAGTTTTATTTTCAATTGGTTTTAAATTTTACATTTCATTTCCACCATTAATAAAAACATTTTTTATTTATCATATTTATTACTGTTTAATATGTCAAATATATGCTTTAAAATTGTTCCCATTTTTTTAATTTCTTTTTTTTAATTTTATCTATTTTTGAATTTTATTATTTAATTGTGGCAACATGTATTGGCCTATTTGACCCAAAATGGTTTAATTTCTTACCACTAGCTAAAAGAAAACACTATTTTTTCTAGGTAGATTTTAAGAGTATAAGTTTTATGTTATTAGAATTATTAATTTATTATGTATAAATTTAATTAATAGAATTTAATGATGAGAAGAAACAAAAATACCTTAATTATATGATTCAATGAAGTGAATGCAAGTTAATACCTTAAATGTTGGATTTAATAAGAGGGAAGTGAATACACTGAATATCTTAAAATTATCTATTTTCAATTCATTTAATATCAATAACCAATTACCCTATTTGCCATAATTTTTTATCAATAAATTTAAATTTAGAAGGATAAATTTTGTCATCAGAAAATCCCAAAAATATTATTAAAGCTATGAGTGAATTCTATTATGGGCTAGGCCTGGGTTAGATAGATCAGGCTTAGTCCTTATATTCAATTCTTACAATTGGGCCCAAATTAAGCTTAAACCTGACCTGGCCCACCCAACTTGCACTCCTACTAAAACTTACCTAGGAAACTTATCCAATTTGTTGGTAAAACTTTAACTGTTTGGAAAAATAAATAAGGCCTTGTTTGGCATGTCTTTCTGCATTGTTTTTTGGCTGTTTACAAGTCGGGCAGACCACACTATGGTCTTTTTCTGTTTGATTTGTAGTAGATTTAGCCGCTAAAAGTCGATGGACCGAAAAGACACAAGAAGCCCATTTTGGGCTGATTTTGAGAAGCTCCAATAGAGCTTTTCTCGCTTTATTCTCGTGCGGAAAGACACAAAAAGACGCATAAAAAGACACACAGTAGCCAAACTAGCTTCGGGCTGCTTAGATCTTTATGCAAAATCTCAATGTATCTTTTAATTGTCAGAATTACCAGAAGATTTTCCCAAAAAGACTTTCCAAACAGCCCCTAAATAAATGATGGTTTGGATTGTTTGAAAGCTTCCCACGCATGTGGGGTAAAAGAATGTTTGCAACCAAAACGTACCATGTTGACCAAAACAGCTCAAATTATTTTTTCCAAACGGTCAAAATTTTCCTCAATCTAATGGGTTTGGACTGGTAATCAATGAGTTGTTTCCAACAATGGCAGAAGAGACAAGGTAGTGGATTATTTCTAAGCCTAGGCAGTGTTTGGTTACTACTAAACCTTGAAATAAAAATGTGGAATCCGGATGAAAAAAAAAACCCTTGCTTCATATTGTAACCAAGAGACTGATTATTAGTATGGACTATGGAATCCAGTTTCATTCTCACACCATCCTTACAATATTTCACAGCCGAGACTGATTATTAGTATGGACTATGGAATACAGATTTCATTCTCACACCATCCTTACAATACTTCACAGCCGTGTATTGTAAATATCTTGCCATGAATGAAAATATACAAATACATAAACGTTTCAATGCACCGCTGTAAATGTTGTGACTTCTGAGGACGAAATCCGTTCTTTAGTATCATGGTATGCATGATTTTTAAAATCGGATTGGACCGGAAAATTGGGAACCGGTCACGTGATCAGAATGGGCTGGCCGTTTGACCTGAGAACCAGACCCCTTATCGGTTCATTCTCCGGATCAGTTTTAAAAACCTTAATGGTATGTTAGTCAAAATTTATTTTTATTTTTCTTTTATATCTATTTTTGGGTGGAGCTATGGGTTATCACATATTGCATAAAATAGAGGATCAAGGGTTGAAAATAGCATGTTTTCAAAACTGGACTGGATCGGAAAGGCTGGGAACTGGTCACCTGACTTGTTCCGTTTTATCCTAGAATCATTTTTTGGCCAAAAACTGTTGATTTGGTCAGCAAAACCTTGACTCAGGCAGTCAAACTATTCAAACCGTCCAATAATTTTTTACCATTATTTATTTATTTTTATTAGAACAGCCTGTCCATTTCTCGTGCGATCAGACCATTTGGCTCAAGAACTGGACCTTTGAACTATTCGATGATTCGATTTTAAAAACATTAAAAAATAGGATAGAATCTACATGAAGTTAATTGACCTTACCATGAATAGCCTGTAGTTACACAGGTTTAACCCTGTGTAACTTTATATTAGGAAGGACCGATCGAGTGACCATCTCAGCTAAATTGAATTCCAATCTGAAATCATGACCTTCCTTTTGGCCACATTGGAGCATAAGTGATGCTCTCATTTTCTTATTGCACCAATATGAAAGGCTTTGGTTCCTACTTCCTAGCATGTCTTATATTAATTGATGCAGATACATAGAAAATAATATTGGTTTGATATTTGACACTTTTTTGGGTGATAAGTATACTTGATATATATATATATATATATATATATATATATATATATATATTTTCTAGTTAGGGTTTTCAGTTTTATAGAGAAATTACTATTTATGATAACCTTCAGACATACAATTTATAATTAGTAACTCTCTTAATTACAATTTATAGTTAGTAATCTCTAGTGCTTTTGGTGGATAAACAACAAGCTATCTAGTGGCTTTGGCTTCTCCATCTCCATTTGTTTTCATTCTTAATAACTGAAGGCATCTCCACCCTATAAAGTAGGAATTGAGATTTGCTCTTTACAGTCACATTTCATCATGTATTGAGAACATCTCCCATGAATAATAACATACAAATATGAGAGATGTTATCAGTGTGCAACTGAGACATGCTTTGTGGTTGGTGTGAAGAGCAGATCCAGACTCATAAAGCAAACCACCAATGTGCAGCTGGTACCCTCTGCCATATATGAAATTTGTATGATCACATGGTAGATTACTCATATTTACACTCCGATCTAAAGAGAACATGTCTAATATTTGGCATAATTGGAAATTGACACATAGCTTTTTTTTTTCAGTTTTATATATTACACATTACAGGGAATTAAAGAGTAGGGTTAGAACAGGATGCATGTGAAGTTCACTGACCTTACTACGGAGAGCCTGCAGTTGTGTGGATTTAACCCCATACCTTCATATTCAGAGGGATGTCAAGTGACTATCTCATCATCTTAAAAAACATGACATACAACAGAATAAATGAATTATCCCAAAAATTGGGGGCAAAAATTTTTTGGGGCTAATCTTTCATGATAACAATCCCAACCTGTCAAGTGGACATCTCTTTGGAGTCTTTGGACCATGGGAGACTTACCTACAAAGAACACTTTTCTAGACAAGATAGGTGACTTGTTTATACTGACCACTAATAAGAAAACCTACTCTTTCATGTATATTCATCAATTCGAGGCTGTAGTGTTCTTTGCTGTTTCAGTTGTCATTTAGGCTCAGTTTGGAAGGAGTATAAATGCAGATATGTAGAATGCAAAATCTTATATTTTGTATTATTATGTATGTATTTGTATTGTATGTATTTGCATTTGTACTCTTTCCAAATTGAGGCTTAGGTTATGTTTGGTTTCAGTACAATTTTATTTGCCCAATTTACCGCTTAAACACATCGATTAATAACTGACATGGGGAAAGGCAAGACAGCCTTTTTAGGCCCCATTTAGATATCAAATTAATAGTCCAAACTCTTGCACAGAACAGGCTACCAATTTCTGGAGTCATTGGACTCTAATAGCTGCTTACTTCAAATCATTTTGGTGTCATATGCTAGTAGAGTTGGGAATCCGATGAAGGATTAGTCCTTTCACTAAAGAATCCAATTGGGTCCTGTCTTGAATGGTAGCAATTAGGAGTGAAGATGAACTCTATTGGACCACATTGGGTCCATCAGTCATGTTTTGGCCTTTTGGGATACCCATGTTAATGTGGTCGATAATTATGTGTGTTGTGGTTAGCCACTGTAGTGCACCAAGTTCGTATGAGCCAAAACCAAGGTCTAAATCACGTACTGTACATTCATGTGGTTGGGGCATTTTTTTTTGGGATGAATGGATATTTATTGGTTGGATTGGACCTGGTCCATCCATAATGGATTTATATCGGATTGAGTCGGATCTAATTAATGTCCGATCCATTGATAGAAGAAAAGTATATTGGACAGTTCAATCATTGAAATGGATCGATTCAAAATGGTCCAATGTATTCATTGGATTATATTGGACTTAATCCATCTGTAATGGATTCATAATTGACAGTTGGTCCAATTGACACCCCTAACTAAGAATGTGAAATTGGGAAAGGGGGGGGGGGTCCAACAGTGCAAATCCAACTGTCCAACTCGAGCCTGCATCACGGGTCTGGGCCTGGAGTCTTTGGTTTTTCCGTTTCTCTGGTTTGGTCTGAGCATAGCCCTTGGATAGCCCGAGCCTGGACCAGGACCAGTATATCTAAATCCAAATTTAGTCCAATTATTAATAGCCTAAAATCACAAAAACCCCAATTTTAGGTTTTGTGCTTTTGGAGCAAAAGTGTTTTTACTTTAGATTATAGTGATTTCAAAAGCAACTCTTACCAAACTCTTAAAACACTTTTTTGGGTCAATTTTGTTTTCCATGGTTGAAAGCCCAAAGAAAGGTTATCCTAACGGATTTGTGAGACGAATAAAAGAGAGAAATGCACACTTTTAGATTGTAAGCATTTTGAGAATGAGAGTAGCATGAGAATAGGAGCTAGAAACAAATTCAATAACTTCTTATTGGACTTCACAAAAATAATTTGAGAATGCCTAGCCAAGAAAGAAAAATAAAATCTGATAAGAGGTTGTGAGTTCCTTTCCTTGTCACTGAAGATGAAGTTGGGTTGATTATTATATTCTTAAATATTTTGTTGTTTAATTATTTTATTCATTAAAAGAAGAAGCAATAAATAACTCAGTTAAGTCACTTTAGCCCTTATTACCAAACCACCCTTAAAAAGTATTTAGTTAGATTTATCTAACAAAAAGTAGGTGTTCAGTAAGATATTGAGAACTAAAAAGAAGTATAATAGGAAAGGGGAGAAATAACTGGACATTTAGGGTGATTTGAAAGATTTTAGGATATTACAACTTAGGGCTGTTTTATAACGGCTGAAATGACTGAACTGAATGAATTATTTCTTTGTGAGTTCCTTAAAAACTTACTCACTGAAAGACAAAGCAAATAAGTCATTCTGTTAAAAGAGAGGTAACTTTTAGGAAATCTAGCATAAACAAACCTCATAAACAGGAGAAACCCTATTTTATCAGACATGCCAAGAATCAAAATACCCTAAAACGACGCAAGGTCTCTTATTGGGCTTGAGTAGACGATTCCCTAGGGGCCCACTTCAATTGGCTTATAAAAACTAATACAGCCAGCAGGAGATCACTTTGGTTGTTTGGAAAAAATCAAAAAACTATTTGGGCTGTTTTCGGAGTCTCTATACATGACACTTAACACTCAAGTTAATTCTGTCCTCATTTTTGTCTTCGTCTTTTCAATTAAAAAAGCATTGTGTAAATACTATTTTACCCACATTAACAGCCCAGGCTGTTTTTTTATAAACAGCCAAAGTTTTTCCAGACAGCTGATCAAGATGGGCCCCATGCAAAATCTCGATTAGCAACTTCCCTTTCCCCTTTGGCTTCTTTCCTTCTTTGGGTCTCGGTCTCGATTCTGAAGACACCAACCAATCAGCCTTTCCGTTATTTCGGGTTGGTCTAATTACTAAAATTTTCCCGGGAAACTCAACAGTAATGTAGAACCAGGAAAACTTCCCAACCGAAGTAATTGATGGTCGTATCTCGCTTCTCTTCCCAGTAAAACTCTTAAAAAATCCAGTAAAAGGAGAGCTAGCCCTTGCGAAAGAAATTTCAACACAGAAAACCCTTCTGAAGGTGAGTGAGACACAGAGAAAGAGAGAGAGGGAAAGCTGATCTCTCTTTTCTCTACTTCTTTATAGGGGTCTATCTCTCTCTGAATCAATTTTGAGATTTGGGGCAAATTCCTGCGATGGGAGATCCTTCAACTCCTTCAATCGACAATCGATCAGGTCTGAGAGGACCTTCTTCGTCTTTGATCTCCTCTGCTTCTCCTCCTCATCCTTCTTTGAATCTCCTTCCTAACATGTCTCGAAGCGCGCTGTCCTTAGATGCTTCTCCTTCTTCTAGCCACATAGATCGTATGTTGGGTGCAGGTTACCATCCTTCGCCTTCTAGAACTATCTACAGCGACCGTTTCATCCCTAGCAGATCTGGCTCCAATTTTGCTCTCTTCGATATATCGCCTTCGTCCCACTCGTTGGCCGAAGGTCGGGAGGACGGTTCCGGTGTCTACACCACTCTGTTGAAGACCGTACTTCTTGGGCCCGATTCTGCGAATGTTTCGCCTGTGACCCCTGAGAAGCAAGCGGGATTCAGTGGGGCGCATTCGCCATTGAGCCCTCCAAGTAGGAATATCTTTAGATATAAGACGGAAACGCGGCGTTCGCTCTACCCTCTTTCTCCGTTTGGGCTTGACGATGCACTGCCCGGGGTTATTCCTAGCCCAGCCAAGACTCCGCGAAAGGTTCCTAGGTCGCCTTACAAGGTAAAATTTCTGTTAGTTATTGTGTACTTGTTGTTTCTCCGTTCGAGGTTAATTTGGATGTTCTCTAGGTGCTAGATGCTCCTCAATTGCAAGATGATTTCTATCTGAATCTTGTGGATTGGTCTTCGCACAATGTGCTGGCTGTGGGTTTGGGTAACTGCGTTTATCTATGGAATGCCTGTAGCAGCAAGGTAATCTCTGATTTTTTTTTATTCAATTCTCGTTTTTATGTCACTCAAAGGACTTGCTTGTTATAATTGTAACTAACATGCTGTCGTGACCTTTCTCTTTCTTCGGACCAATGACATTTTTCTTTCATGTTCTAAATTCAGGTGACAAAACTTTGCGACTTAGGTGTGGATGACAGTGTCTGTTCAGTGGGGTGGGCACAGCGTGGCACTCACCTGGCTGTCGGAACCAATAATGGCAAAGTCCAGGTAGGATACTTTTACAAACTCAATTGCATTTCTTTTTGGAAGGAGGGCATATGGATGTCAAGTTATTGAAGCATTTACTAGTCAGTTTAATCACTTGAATTTTGTAATTTTTTAAGTTTCAACTTTCATGGGGGTAACCGGGTAGTTGCAAATTAACTAAGTTCTGGTCATTTAGGTTGTCTATCATGTCCAGTGGAGTTGACTGAACTTGCAGTACATGTTTCTGATTAGCACTATACTAATTACCAAATAGTATGATGATATTGAGTTGCTCAATCTTGTGATATTGTCATTTTAGTTTGGAACCTAAATTTTGTACATCAGATTGTTGAGTATCTGGCCATAATATGTCATTACATCGATTTTCATCTTTATTTTATTTTGATCAACATATATGATATATTGATATAATCATCTTATTACTAGAAAATGAAAAGAAGGGAAAGTGCAAGTGGGGGCTGTTAGTCTTAGAAAATGAAGAAGGATTATAAATGAAAACCTCAACAAAAAAAGAATGTGTGCCATCTTATCCTTTGCTAAAATCACTAAATACATAGTTTGATTGACTTTGCATATAACCGATACCAATTTATGTAATTCAATCAAAATCCATATCCCATCCATTTGGCTACATGAACCCTGTTTTCCCATTCCACTCCATTATGGGCTAAATCTTCAACCAATTTTTTGAGTTCTCAGATCATTGATGACTACCTAAATCCATACCTTTTTCGGCTTTCCCTTTTTTTGATGAATACTTACCTTTTTTTTTATTAATGTTGATGGATACTTACCTTGTTCTTCTAGAATCACCAACTTGCATCAGATCACTCCTTATGGTGCTAGGTGGCTTTCTGTGCATATGCAGAAACCATCTTAGTAGGACTGCTTAAAATTTCTCTACAAATCAACTCATTATCTCTATCTTTTCTAGATCTGCCACATAATCTTAACATCCTCTCTCTGCTATACTCATCTCGTGGATTTGAACACTCTGCCACTTAAACCAGTGCTTCTTAATACCAACACATTTATAAAATATCTAGACATGGACTTGGCCCTTTGTCCAAACTCCAAGTTCATTTGACTTCAAGTAGTATGTCTCCTTCCTCAACCATTGGACCTGACATGTGTCCATATGAATACCATTTATACATGCATTTGGCCCCTTAAATTTCCTTTAAAAGATTTTCTTTTTGGATCAATAACAAAACTTTCATTAATCAATTAGAATGATTAATTACAAAGAAGGGGAGATAAACTATCTAAACTCCCCCAACGGAGGCATGAGCCCCCCAAAAGAAAAGAACCATAATTACAATTGAGACCAAATTAGAGATTCCCTAATGACCCCTTGCTTGGCTAACCCATCAGCAAACAAGTTTGCAGATCTCTTCACCCAACTGTACTTATTTCCCTGTCCTTAGCAGCCACTTGAATTTTTTCTTTTCATTGCTGTAGCTCCACAACCCAGTCTTATCTTCTTTCAGCCACCCTACTACCACCTCCAAATCCCGTTCAACTACAAGCCTCCTTATGTTCATTTCTTTTGCCCTTTGGACACCTTCCAAGGCCACAAAGATCTCAGCCCTGAGGGAGTCACCTACACCAATTGGGCCTGAGAACATGGCTGAGACAATCCCATTCTCATCCCAACTACAAGCCTCCTTATGTTCCCTCTACCAATACCATCGAAGATCAGCTTTATAAAACCAATAGGGGGAGGGATCGGAGACATACTTAGACCCATTTTAACCTGGGCAAAGCTAGCAATCTCTTTCCACATTCTCAACAAACCATCAAAAGAAAAGTTAGTGAATAAACCCAAGGATTTTAACCAGTGTGGCATCCCTATGTGGATTAGCTCTATTACAGTTTCAATTCTCCTCTCTTTTTTTGAGAAGATTCTTGAGTTTCTTTCTTCCCACAAAGACCAACGCACAACAGCCTTTAGGCATCTACACATTACCTGAAGAATGAGGAATAAAATAATCCTTGCACATTCAATGGGGGATTCCACCTACACCCAAAAAGGGAGATGCCCATTCCCATATAGTTTTAGCAAAATGGCAAGAAAGTAACAGGTGATAACCGGTCTCCTCATCATCTTTGTAGAGAATACACCTATGTGGGGATAAGCAAGTCTTGGGTCTCTTTCTCTGAAGTAGATCACTAGTATTGATTCTTTCCAGGAAAGTTTCACAACAAAAACTCCCAACCCTAGGAAGAATTGGCTTATACCAAATCTCTTTAACAGGGAAAGATAAGTCTACGGGGACGGGTGGGTGGTTGAGTTAAGACTTCAAGGAATGAGGCACATGAGAATGAGCCTGAGAGGGAAGGAGTCAAGATGCTGGTATCTTCCTTTATAGGGTCCAAGAACACATTGTCAAGAATACTTGGGAAAGTCAAGGTGCTCTCCAAATCTGTATCCCTAACAGCCCTTCTCAGACCCAAATTCCATCCAATCCTAGAGCTTGAAGATGAAGGGACAATGAAGAAGAAATGAGCTCATTTTTCAAGTCAGAGAGAGAATAGAAGGAAGATTTGTTATTTTGGATAAGCCTTAGGTATGAAAAGAATTCAGTTTGTTGGTTATATATGTAAACAGTTGAATTATGTTAGAAGATTTGTTATTTTGGATAAGGATTAGGTGTGAAAATGAAATTTTATTGGTTAATTGGCTTTGCTTGTTTTACCCGCTGCAAATAGGAGCCAGAGTGTCATTAAGGTTAGTTTTGAATGGGTAAAATACAGGAAAGAATTTGTAATTATAGGCAAAGTTCAAGAGAGAGAATGAAATTTTCCCCTGAACAAATGGGGGCATTCCTCCATCAGAAAGTTCTACAATGAAAAGGGCTTAGCTCAAACACAACAAATTGTGTATTTTGCTACTGAATACCAACTTTTGTTTTCTGGGAAGCTGGCATTATGGTGGCAAGGGATTCCTTTGTTTAGATAATGATGAATCAGAGAAAGTTATCAAATATAACTTTTGCAACAACAACAACGTTTCTGGATTTGCTATGTTAGGCCTCAAGGAGTATGGGTTGCCATGCTTTCTTTACTTTACTCACATGTTTTACCAATCATTTTGATATTAAAACTCTAGAAAGTTCTTATGCATAAAGAAGGTGCAAGTGTGCCTGTTCTTATATATGAGAAACACTCTTCTCTTGTTCATCTGTCTTCTTTCTATTCATTTAGTGCTTTTTCTCTCTTTCTTTGTACAAGTGCTGTTTCCCATTAAAAAACACAATCATTTCTTCTGCTGCTTAGAGTACCTATTTGGAGTTAGAACTGCTGTAGATCTGTATAACAAAAACATCTAGTTTTTAAACAGATGAGGAATTTTCATATTTCAGCACATGGGTAGAAGTTCTTTTTAACTTTCTGATAAAAGATATCTTTTTGCCTCTGATTGCTAACTGGATCAAGGGAATTTTATTAAATAGATACTAGGAAAAAAACAAATACAAGAGTAGAAACAATACCCAGCAACAAAATGAACATAGAAAGAGAGATGGCAAAGGTAGATAGGTTAAACCCTCAAGATAACCCTACAAAGAGACAGAGATTATCCAAAACGGGCCAGCCCCATACTAACTAATTTATCCTTGCACCAACCTAGACAGGGAGTTGGTCAAATAATTCGATGATTTCCATACTTGATGGAATTAGATATTCCCTTTTGCTGTTAATTCTCTGCTGTGTCTAAGGTAATGTAAAAGAAATCAAGGGGATGATTTAAAAGGCATGCTTCATGCCTCAAGCATGCTGAGGCACACAGGCAAGGCATATTTCAAGGTGCACCTCACCTAGGCCCAGGCACAGCTGCTTGGAAAAGGTGCTTCCTGGTATACTTGGTGCGCCTTGCACTTCCAGCCCAATTGTTCACCTTTTGACGCTAAGTGGATGGGCTGCAGGCTCTGCCTGCGGACCCCCAACCAAGCTCCTTGAGGCAAGTCCAAAGAAGTTAAATCCTTGGCACATATTGCAAAGAAAATGGTTTTGTAGTTTTAGTTGTAGTTTGATGGAGAATGTCTTGTATTACGAGGGATGAGAGAACAACATTAGCAAAAACGAGTTGTTTTCAGATTTTCCGATAAGGAAAGAACATCGGAAGAATTGTTAGATCAAATCCTTTTAAGGGCTGTCCACTGACTAAAATCTTTGGAGTTGTTTTCAGATTTTCCTGTGGATGACTTGCTAAGAAACTGGAAAGAGATTGCTTTCATTGCTAGATGCAAGAGTACTCTTTGTCCGTTTTGGTCCCCTCCCCCCTCGGGCTTTATAAAGCTGAATTTTGATGGCAGCAGTGTAAGGAATCCAGGGCCCTGTGGGATTGGAGGAGTTTTCAGGAATGAGGAAGAGATTGTTATTGCTTTATTCTCTGGCCCTATTGGAGAAGGTGACTCTCTTAGGGCTGAGATCCTTGCAGTGCTTGAAGGAATTCGAAGAGCAAATGAATTAAATATTAGTCGTTTGACCCTAGAAGGTGATTCGAAGGTGGTGGTTAGTTGGTTGAAGACAGAGGACGGTGGTTTGTGTAACTTTAACAATGAAAAAAAAATCAGTTCTTATGGCTGGGTAGGGACATTGAGATTCAGTACAGCTGGGTGAAGAGGAGTGCCAATTCATTTGCGGATGGGTTGGCCAAGCAAGGAGTGAATAGGGAGTCTGTATTTTGGGCTAGTTTTTAATCTTGTCTCTTTGTACTCCCTTTGTTTTCTGTTTTTAGGGAGCTAAGATATTTCGTCTCCCCTCTTGTATCCATATTCCCTCTTTTCTTTTAATTTAATGAAGCTGGTGTTATTGATTAAAAAAAAAAACATTAGCAAAAACGAGGTTCCACTCTACTCCAACTCTCAGCACCATCATCTAAGTATTATCCCAACCATATGGAGTCAGCTACATGAATCTTGTTTTGTCATTTTGTTCTTTTTAATCTTGTATCCATTGTGAAATTATGAGCGCTTAAATCATTTCATACTTATTCAAATTGTGTCCTTTTTTGGTCTGCCCCTAGCCCTTCTAGCCCCTTCAACTTTAACAGTTTGGTAATTGCTTCTTCTTACGGGTGCTGTAGGCAAGGTTTTAAATTTCACAACTTATCAGCCCGTATCGGTCGATACATATCGTTTCAGAAGAGTTTCGATACACTGAATGTATATAATTAGATAGTTTCATAAATTTCCGTCCATATCGGACCGTTATGGGTCCATATTGGCCTCATATCAGACCGTTTTGGGTATGTATCGATCGATACAATCTCGAAACAAGCCAATACGCATTATGTATCAGCCGAATTTAATTTCCCTCTCATTTTTAAATTTAAATTCAAATTTAATTCATCTCTTCTCTCTCTCTCATTAATATCAATTTTAATTAAGCCTTTAAATTTGAGATGTCATTAAATGCTAATATTATTTAATTAAATGCTCATTTGAGTTACCTTTAATAAAGGCATTTAATATGTCATTAAATGTTATTTAAGTCAAATAACTTGTTAAAAATCATAAACCGAAGGTAACAAGCTTCGGACCCTAGTCATTTGCTTACAATAATAATTAATTAACCACTATGCTAACCTTAATTACTTATCATAATAATATGTTTTTTTATGCTTAAATTAATCTTTCTTGCCTTGGTGGATGCTTCCCAAAAAATGCTAAAATTTGATTATTAAAATTTATATAATAATAAGATGAATACAAATTATATTTATTTATTAAAAATTAAGGTATATATTAACTTGTATACATAATAAATATTAACTAATAAATGGCTTCAAAAAATTATTAACTAATAAATATTAGTATATATACACACACATGCATTTTAGTTCTTCTATTATTTTTCAGTGGTTACTAATTATATCCCGATACTTATATAAATCATTAAAGAATGGTTTTTATGTTTAAATAAATTAGTTATAATCACATAAAACTCATTTTTATTGTTGTTCATATTTTTTAAGGACATGCGTATCTTAAATTTTCATCCGTATCTATGCGTTTCCAAAGCGTATCTCGATACGTATCTTAAAATTACCTTGATACACCTTGCATTTCCGATACTTTGAACCTTGGCTGTAGGTGGTCTTTGATGCACATGACCAAACCATCTTAGTCTACTTTCTCTCATTCTATCACGTATTGGAGTTACTCTTAGGTTCCTTCAAATGACTTCATTGGCGAACTCAGGCCTTTTCTAAAAAGGAATAGTGTTATGGAAAGCATTACCATTGGTGGTTAGTTGGTGCCTATGGAAAGAAAGAAACATCTGCATTTTTTAAGATAGGGCCAATCCCCTGAGAAAGTATGCGCAATGGTGGAGAGAACTCTGCTGAAATGGGTTTCCATCAACAGCCTATTCAAGGGATGCAACTTTAAAGTTTTTGTAGAACAATGGAACTCGATAATATGGGATGAAAATTATGTATTGTAGAAGTAGCGTTTTGGCTATTCTCTGTATTGCTGTTTGAGGAAATCTCTCCCTCAACGGCTTATCTCTTTCTTTATATTGTTAATATATATACCACCATTTCTCAAAAAAAAAAGTTTTTATATTCATCCATTTTAGCATATGCATTTTTGCTACACATTTTTTGGACATGTTTCTTAACTGCCCAACACTCTGCTCCATACAGCATACCTGGCCTTACAACTATTTTATAGAATTTTCTTTTTAAGCTAAGCGGTATTTGCTTATTACGTAAGACTGTGAATGCACCCCTCCAGTTTGCCCATCATGCTCTTCTATGGGCAACATCCTCAATTTCTTTTTTTTTTTTTTTTCTTTTTGATCAATACATCCTCAATTTCTCCCTTATTATGAATTATCTAACCAAGATACTGGAAAAACTCACATTGAGATATCTCTTGGTCTCCAATCCTAAGTGTACCTTGATTTGCAGTCCTATTATTATTAAATTTGCATAGCATATATTCTGTTTTAGTCCTACTTATTTTAAAACTTCTTGTTTCTAAGGTATTTGTCCATAAACTTAATTTTGCATTTAATCCTTCATTAGGTGCATCTAAGGTTGATGTGGTTGGTTTCATTATAGGTTTTGAGGATTGCTAAAAGAATTCATCCTCCTCACCTTACTGGTCTTGGTGACCCAACTAATGCGCTTAAGTGACCCAAGAGGGGCTTGAGTCCATGGAGGTTGACACATTACCTCAATGAATATAAAGCTAATCTAAGTTCTTTATTGACATGCTTACATTGGATTCATAGGGAGTTCAGTTTGGTTGCTGTGGTGATCAGGTGTCCATACCTGACCTGGAAATTTATTTATTTTTGGTTGAAAACCTGTCTTGGTCTTGAGATTGACTTGTTTTTGATAAATGGTAAGATGATGACTAATTATGGAGGAAGAGCATTTTTGTCCTGATAAGATGATCAATTGATCATACATGCATGCAGATGGACAGACACAGACACAGACACACAGGGCATGTGTAGTCTATTATTAGGCGGATTTGACTCTAAGAAAGGCTGACTGAAATTATTACAACCCAAACTAGTGCTTCATCATGTGAGTTAAATGAATGCATACATTTTCCCCTTTTAACCCTCTCTCTGTGACCCTACTTTTTTTGTCAGTAAGAAAATAAAAAAATTGAATTAATATGTGAAACAGAAATCGCAGCAGAGTGGTTATCCAACTACCCAAAGACAGTGGACTATGATTCAAAGCCCTGGATGGAAAGAATTACAATAATGCCCAAAACATCTACTGCCTGAAGACCCCTTGTTTTGCTAACGTGTCAGCTAAACCATTGCAGTTCTCCTTACCCAAACAAAAGTAGCATTCAAATCTTTTGACAGGCTATCTATTTCCCTAAGGGCATCCCTATAAATGCAAGGCACATGGTGTCTTTATGTAGTCCAGGATACAACTAATTTTGAATTCCCCTTCAACTTCCAAATTCTTGAAGTTAGACTGCTTAGCAAGACTTAGGCCTTGCACTAAAGCCATCAGCTTACCTTGCTGATGAAGATCTAGGACTTGAAGCTGTTTAGGAATCACAACAGGGCAGGGATGGGTTTTACATATCCCGACCCTGACCCCGAATACATGTAGTACCCATAGTTTTCTAGGCACCAAGGTGAGGCTTGGTGCGGCGAGCCTCCAAGGGTGCCATGTCACCTAGCGCCTAGGCATCGCCTTGACAACTTTGCATGTACCCTACCCTGTACCCTGGTGGGGCTGGAAATCCCAGCCCCAGCTCCATCCCCATGGAGAACAGAGATCCCCAAATTTGCCCCACCCCTCCCTGGCCCTTGTTAGCCATGGTAAATGGGTAAGGATAGAAAGGATTGAAACTATATATATTATATTATATATGAAACATAATTTAGAAATATATAATCTAATATCTTAATGGTAAATGGGTAAAGATGTAAAGGGTTGAGACTTTTTTGATTGGTTGTGGTCATAAAGGATAGAAACTTGACCAAGTTGTTTCTTCCTTTTTTGTAAATTCTTCTAAAAGTCCTAATATCTTTATGTTTAAATTTTTAAAGGGTATGCCAATGGTTTGATTTATCAATTATATGTGTATATCTGGGTGGGGTGGATAAATACTGTCCCACCCTATCCCCGGTCAGAATAGCTTCAGGTTTCCTCAAAACCCACCCCAAACCTGGTCAATGGTCAACCCCCTAACTGGGGGTGGTATGGGGCCTTGGTGGAGGCAGGTCAGATTGCCATCTGACCGACCTCAAACCAGCCTTGAATTGACCCTACCCATTTTGTTATTGGGAAGGGTCTAGTTCTAAATTCTTGGAAGCAACCCCCACCCAAGACAGTTCTAGGGGTTAGAGGTTTATCCTACCTGGACCCACCCAAAGAACCGGCCTTGGTGGAACTGGTCTTAGAATCAAACTTGCCTGGAGAAAAAAATCCAAAATACTTTGAGGATGTGAAGATTTAAACCCAAACACTCATGGTTACAAAGACCATGGTCTCACTTGACCCATTGAATTACTCAAGTTTTTTGATAATTTTTCTTCAATTTAATATTTGTGTATAGTAAGTAACATAAAAGGTAATATTTACAAAATTTAAATTATAATGATAAGTTTTGGACTATATTATTGTTGTTGTTGCCGTTATTATTATTATTGTTATTGTTGTTGTTGTTATTGTTATTATTATTATTATTATTATTATTATTATTATTATTATTGAAAATCAAGATTTTAAAGGACAAGTTCTTTTTTTTGGGTGGGGTGGGGGGTAAAGAAAGAATGGGTTCCACGGGTAGACCCTAGAACAGATCCTAGAACCACCAAGTCCAGAATTGACCCTAAGGCCTATCTTAATAAGGTTCCAAAAACCTGGGACCAACCCATGCTCACCCCTATCTAGGTTTAGCCTGTAATATGTTATATATTATATATACATATATGTGTTATATTGTATTATATATTATATGTATAAATATTATATACTATATATTATATTTTATTTTATATAAAGTATATGACATAAATATTATGTATAGGGAATTATCAAAAAAAGATATTATGTATAGGGCTACAACTTTGGCAGGGATAGCCCAAACCCAGCCTGAAAAACTAGGGTTGGGTTGAGAAGTATGAAGCCAACTTTACTTTGGGTTGGGTTAGAGTTGAGGCCTTAACCAACCCAACCCACCTCAAACCCTACTTCATATTTACATGTATAAGCATTATATAAATATGTATTTATGCATGCAAGTACTTATGTATATATGTATTCACTATTCATGCATGTATGCATATACAAGTGAAACTATGCATCCATAAATGTATATAATATATTTATGTATTTTTGTGTAATTGTGTATACATATTTATCTATCTATTTGTCTACCTATACATGTATGCATGTACATTGTATGTCAAAAATTTTAAGTTTATAGGCAATTCTTTTAAAACATGATAACTATGTTCTATTACACATAATAATGCTAAAATTGAATAATGCAAATTCTTAAGAGTGTAGGAAATAAGTAAATTTGGCAAAAAAGAAGAGAGAAGTCGGGCCAACCCGAGCCCAACCCAAAGTTTTATGGTTAGGTTAGGGTTAGGGTTGTGGGTTCTCAATTTGGGTTGGTATAGAGTTCACCTCAACCCAACCTAACCTGGACCGTCTTGCACCCCTAATTATATACGTCTAATATTTTATAGATTAAAGTAATAGGCCCAAAGCTGGCCCAGTCCATGATCACCCGTAGCTGTTTGCATGTGTCAGATCACATCCCATCCACACCCCGTATGAAGCCATTTTCAATTTTCCCATGTCAGAATTAATTCATAATTCACACTCCACGGATGTTATATGTAACTTCCCATATTCCCACTTGGGTTTAGCAGTAGTAGCATATTTTGTTGCTGTTGCTTCTGGATCCATCATTGGTAATCAATTTACCTGGATAATCATAATTTCATTGAACATGAGAACTTGGTCTTGTTACTTGATGCACTTCAAGCAGATGATTAAGTGATGCAAACGCCAAGTAGAAAAGGGATAATAAATAGATAAATAAATAGGGTTCCTTCTACCTTGATTCATTAAATCTGCGGATTAACTTATTTTATTCTCAGAATAACTTTTAGAGTGTGAGCTTATAGTTGCTTGTGTTATTGCATTTGCTGTTGTTAGCCTTTAATTTAAGTTGCAATATTTCTTGGTTGAAAATCTAATGGTAATTCCCATTCTGAAGTAAGTTGATCAATAATACTCAATTTCTTCATGATTTTTAATTATCAGTTATTATTATCTAATATAAATTGTTTTTATTTCATTTCTTTTAATTGAAGGATCTAATGCTATCTTACCTTTATAATTTTAAGTACTTGCAAGCTATTCTTTATTCTGAGTTACCTGTATATTAACTCAAGGGTTTGAAATCTTCCTTCTGTAGATTTGGGATGCATCACGCTGTCGTAGGGTGAGGACTATGAAGAGTCATCGACTACGAGTTGGGGCTCTTGCCTGGAGTTCATCACTGGTGTCTTCAGGTAGTCGGGATAAGACTATTCTTCAACGTGATATACGTGCTCAGGAAGATTTTGTTAGCAAGCTGACTGGGCACAAGTCAGAGGTTAGACAATGCAACTTTGAATTTCTGTTAGATATTTGTGTTTGTATGCTTTTATGCAGCTATTGTTTGTAAACTTTGTTGTCATGGATTCTTTTGTGTCACAGTTCACTCAAAAAGAACAGAAAAATTAGTGGCTACTAGTTTTATCTATGCAAGAGCAGTTTGTTTATTTAAAATTGATCTCCTACAATGATTTTATTATCATCAATTTCTTTTTCCAAATAATTTACCTCTATATTTTGTTACCTGTGACAGCTAAAGATCATCTTGGCCTAAAAATTTTCTTCTCATATAGGTTTGTGGACTGAAGTGGTCTTATGATAATCGTGAGCTAGCATCTGGAGGAAATGATAATAGAGTGAGTTATTTGATTATGTTTTTCCTGCCAATTCTTAAGATGTTAAATCCATTCATGTGATAATTTGCAATGACCAAAGGTCATTGTTCTTAGATCTGTATGCGTTTCCTCTGTGCAGCTTTTTGTTTGGACTCAACATTCCACACAACCTGTGTTGAAATACTGTGAGCACACTGCAGCTGTAAAAGCAATTGCATGGTCCCCACATCTGCATGGGCTTCTTGCTTCTGGTGGTGGAACTGCAGATCGGTGCATCCGATTTTGGAATACGACCACTAACTCGCATTTGAGCTGCATAGACACAGGGAGTCAGGTGATATATTTGTCATTAAATTGTTTTTTTTCTTTTTTATTTAGAATATAGGGTTTTTTTTTTTAAATCATTTCCTATTGACTTAGTTGATGCACTGTTTTGGGGAAAAAGGAATTTTAGCATGAAGTCACTTAAAAGAACAGGTGATGAAGAAATAAATTGAGAGAACAGGGAAAAAGTAAAGAATCTGGATTTGCTCCTCATAGAGCGTGCCTCACACCAATCTCACAGTACTTGGAGCTGCACATCAGGACTATCTCCGTACTTGTAAGTTGTCATTCATGGGAAGATGTTCCCAATGCACGGCTGCAACATGCTGTGAGGTTGGTGTGAGGCATGTTCTGTGAGGAGCAAATCGGAATTCAAAAGTAAAATATGGAAAGGGGAAAAGAAAAGGTATAACTTCTTGTTTCGCACATAGAATGCAAAATATTGTTCCTACACATGTTGAAGTGTTTTATGCTATTGAGCTATGGTGCAAACTTAATGCAGTCGGGTGCGAATAATTTTCTCTGTAGTTTTTGGAAATCCATTGAAGCTTATTACCTAATTTCTTATGTAGTTTGCCATAATTGAACCTTGATAGTTAATAACAGCAAGTAGGTGCTGCTCAACTCAGAAAACGCATGCATTTTATTCTCTGTTTTTCCCCTTATTTTCTGTTAATGCTATTATGGTATTATACTTATCCTTACTAGCTCACAATGATTCAGGTATGCAATCTTGTGTGGTCCAAGAATGTCAATGAACTTGTCAGCACCCATGGTTACTCGCAGAATCAAATAATTGTATGGAGATATCCTTCCATGTCAAAGGTATGCAAATTAGAATTCTCAAACTTTTAAGAAACAACAAGGTTGTTGGACTAATTTAATTTATTTTTATAATGACTGTTCTCTACTGCAGTTGGCAACACTTACTGGCCATACATATAGAGTTCTTTATCTTGCCATCTCACCTGATGGACAGGTGGGCCATCTTCAACATTATTCATTTCTCTTGTTTAAAATAATCAAATTAGAACTCTCTCTCTCTCTCTCTCTCTCTCTCTCTCTCTCTCTCTTGCTCGCTTGCTCGCTCATTCTTGCTCTTGCTCTGAGTAGTGTATGCGTATTTTTCATTGTTCTGTCTTTCTACAACTATAATAGTTGCCTTTTTACACAGACAATTGTCACCGGAGCAGGAGATGAAACACTTAGGTTCTGGAATGTTTTCCCTTCTCCAAAATCACAGGCAAGTCTTGTTTTCTGGAGAAAAATTCAATATCATTTTAATTGTTTCTTCTTCTTCCTCTTCTTCTTCCTCTTCTTCTTCTTCTTCTTCTTCTTCTTTGACTTTTTAATTCTTTCACCTTTAAACAATGCCACTCCTTTATACTTTGAATACTCATGTGGAATGGACTATTCATGGCAGAACACCGACAGCGACATTGGAGCATCATCTCTCGGCAGAACTCAAATCCGGTGATCACTGCTGGTACTCTAACATTGAATTGCAAACAACTGGGAATCCTTGATGCAGTCCAAGAATGAGAAAGGTGGTCTTTTATTACAGGTTTGGATCATGACGCAGATACTTATAGTTAGATCTGCTTCAACCAAGTCACTAACCAGAAATTTAGGGAACCAAAGAAGTAATGATAAGAGAGAATCATCTATTCCAGTCTCTTGCAAGTTGCAGATTTTGAATCTCTTTTTACCTTTTCCTTTTTACCCCATTAGAGATGATGTATAGTGGGAGTTTGTCGATAATCATTGCTGGCTGCTCCCTCGCTTTGTTGTATAATTGGAGAGAAATAGAAGACTAATGGATGAAGGGAACATCAAGATGTAACATGCTCTTATGCTTTTGTAAATAAATTATTTTTCTTCTACATCTTTTCTTCACATTGTCGTTTTTTACCTGTAGATTACATCACCTGTATCCATCGTTGGGAGAATGGTTCCACTTATTGTTTGCATTTCTATTCTAATTATACGCCAATCATGTAGCCACTTTATTAGTCTCAGGCCAGAAATTATAACCTAGTTGAGTTAGTAGTGGGGTACATTAGTTTTGGTAACGTGAGCAAGGAATTTGAGAAATGGTTCGTACCATTGTTGGTAAGTGGAAACTGACACTCCCAGATGGAAAAAAACAAAAAGCTTTTTTTCTTTTTGCTTTATATTGGCAAGGAGAAAGTAAAAGGTTGAGATCCACTCTTCTTACTTCTCTAAACCTTGCTGTGGTTGCGAACATCATCTAGTGTCCTTGTGCAGTGGTACAGTGACGGGTCTTCCATTCGGAAAGGATGGTTGATAGGAATGTACCTTGCGATTTATGAAAGATAAATATTGCTGGTGCGATTGCAACCTCGTCTGGTTATCTGACGTAAACAGGGAGGCTGGAACTGAATTTTGAACTCTACCCTCTAATATGATGTGTAATATTCATTAAGTAGTTTGTTAAGACAATAATTTTTAAGGAACAATATTGGTTCTACCATGCATTAGCCGATGACCTGTTAACCTATTTGTGGATAAATATTTATTCCCATCTTTTTTCTTATTCTTATTGTGCAGAAAGCGCACAGCAATGTATGTTCAACCAATTAAAATAACATAAAATATAAACTAAAATAGTACTAATAAGGAAAATAACAAAAAAATAGGAAGTGGAGGAAAATAATTAAATAACAGAAAACAAAAAATTAAAACTAAAATAGAATGAAAGTATTTTTTTATTATTATGTATTTTATTCTTATCTTTATTCTTATTCTCTTCCTTTGGTTTTGAGACATTTTATGGGTATTTTTTTTTTCATAAATACAAAATCATCTTAGTAATAGGGATACAATTTGGGTTGGTCTGAGTTAATATTTTATGCTGTTTCGGGCTTAGTTCTTTGGGCTGGACTAATTCAAATTTTGAATTTTGGCAAAAATCAGATCTGAGCCCACCTAAGTTACACCCTACTTGATAATAAATAAACATCAAGATTGGCGTTAGTATACGCGTGAAACTATAGGAGGTGTCTTAATAAATGACCCATTAAAATTTCAGTTTGTTGGCTAACTCATTACTACAACTTTTCAAAACATCTTCAGTACATTCACCCAAATCCATTCCATTGCTTGTTATTTTGTTTTGTCATTCTTAATTTATTTTGTTTGGGCATGTAGAACCTAGTAACCTATCTAAGAGCAAGGAACAAAGTATCACTACGTATTGTATCATATCTATATTTATACTACTATATATTAAAAGTATGAATGCAACCATGGTACTTTTATTTGATTAAAATGCCCCAATTTTTTAATTGGGAAATTGTCTAAAACTCACCATAAGTTTTCAGCATTTCTCTTAAACTCACCACAACTTTTCAAAACATCTAAAACTCACCATGTCAGTAAGTTTTTATTTTCCAAAACTCACATTCCGTTAGTACACCTTTAATGTTTCTTAACAGAGGTGTCCATGTCAGAATAAATAACAATTTTTATGATCAAATCACCCGAATGGTGAGTTAGAGGAAAATTCATTTTTAAATTTCCTTTTTTTTTACATTTTTCTATTTTCTACAATCTATAAAACTTTCTGTATTTTTTATTTATTTGCAATTTCTGTGATTTTCTATAATTTTTGGTGTTTTTTCTACAATTTATATTTTCTAATTTTGTTTTCCAATTTCTAAAGTTTCTATAAATTGAAAATATTTTTTTTATTTTGTGTGCAATTTATATAATTTTTTATATTTTTTCCAATTTCTGTGTTTTTATGTATTTTATATTTGAAAATATTTTTTGAACTTTTCCTTTTTTTTCATATCTAATTATTAAAATATATGTATATATTTTATATTTTTCTATGAAGGTTAAAATGGTAATATATTAACAGTTGTTAGTCTCTTTAACATCAAGTTAGTTACATGGTGAGTTTTAGACATTTGAAAAGTTGTGGTGAGTTTAAGAGAAATGCTGAAAACTCATGATGAGTTTTTGACAATTTCCCTTTTTAATTTAGTCCATTCTAATTGTAATGACATAAATGTAATTTGAACAATTACTTTTATCTTTATTCAAATTCTTACTAATAAGTCTTATATTTAAGGTAATAGATCCCATTATCATTCATTCTATCCTATTCTTTACTAAAATACTCCTAACTTTGAATTTGTTCCTCTCTAATTGTGAGGGCACAAAATGTAATTTGAACTACTACATTTCTCCTCATTAAGTCTTATTAACTCCCATTCTTTCATTGAATATTATATTAATTAACCATATTAAATTAAGGAAAATAAGTGTGATAAAGAAAAATAATTTTATTGATGATATAAATAAAATAAAAATTTTAAACCCAAAATAGAGTTGTTTTTCTGTTAAATGATAATAAAATTAAAAAAACTAAAACACAAATATACAAAATATATAAAAAAATGTTGAAAACATTTAGTCACATCTTCAATAACGTATATTCATAATGTTAAACAAAAATAAGAATATTTTTATAGAAACAAGAATATATATATATATATATATAACATAATAAATTATTAACTATCATTACCATCATAAAAAATTATCATGTACAAAATACATACACACTTACTAATGTTGATGTTTAACATTGGATGATACATCAGATATGAGGGTTTAGGGCTTTGATGTTTAACCTTGAAATGACAGGTGAATTCAGACTTTTAGTATGTATGGTTGTTGGAATATGCTAACAAGTGGTTTTCAATGTATCAAAAGTAACAATATATACTTTGTTCCTTGCCTATGACATCGCTACTTTAAAGTTGCACTTAAACAGTGAAATCAAGATCTTTGATGTATTATGGCCCCAGCTTGAATTAGATGAGTGACAGTATTGATGGACCATAGCAATATATTTATCACCATAATTCTCCTTTCTGAAACCATATGGTAATAAAAAGTGAACTCAATATAATTATAACCAAATTCTTGGTGCACTCATTCATTGTTGTGGATCATGCAATTCACCACAGGTCTGATTAAAAGATAAACCAACCATACAAGATGTCTTGGTTCTGAACCGATTATATCATAGATCTAGAACCATTCTGATTAATTAGGATAATTGGGTCTGACTTGATAGATCTTATTATATATGTATGTATATATATTATTTTTTTTTATAATATGACCTTAATAAAAATAACAAATTATTTGTGTTAATAAATCAAGTGTTTTAACTAAAATTATGGTATGCATTATGTATCAATTTTATCTTTTTTAGACATAAAATATAATAAAGTTATAAAAATTAAAAAAAAAACTTTATATACTAGTTTCAAAATAATTGGTTCGGAACAAGCAAGAACTAAAACCAACCTAATTATTAATTTGAACAAAATCTCAAAACTAGAACCGATATAAGTGTCGGTCAGGTCATGGGGCTTCACATCCAAATTTGATCCGAAACCGAATATAATGGATTAAATCAAATTAGATTCAGTTTTAATCTAAATTCAATTGACTGTTTTAAAATAGAAAAATCCATTCCATTGACAGCCAGTGCTATCTATAATGGATAAATTAATGGATAGCCAGTGCTATCTATATATCCACAAGCAAATCAGGTTTCCTGTTCAATACGCTATTCATATTGTATCCCTCTTAAATTATAGCCACACATCGACATCGCCATCGCCATCTTATATTATGAGAAATGGGGCTGCAGTGAACTGTAGGTAGGGGTAGGGCACGAGTAGAGAAGGTGAATAGAAAATCTGTCCACGTTCATAAGGCTGTTCCTATGTCAATATTAGCCCATAACGATTATGAAGACATGGTTGCGGGCATTGCGGCTTAAGCTGCAAAAATCAAATTTATAGGAAATTATTGATCAGTTAGCTTATTCCAAGCTGCTCAATCAAAGCAGATTAGCAGAAGCCCACTCGCAGATGGACTCGTTACCTGTTTTGTTTTTCCAAGTAAAAATCTTAAGATGGTTTGAAACGGGTAGAGTAAGGACCTGCATGAAAGCAACTTTTGCTTTTGAGATGATGGCAGCCCAACGCAAACACGAGAATACTTGCTTTTTTGCTTTTCTGACGTGTGATAGACAAAAAGCAGAAGCTGCAAACGTAATTGAAAGGACACATGAAACTGGTGTGGTGCAGCTGCAAGCTGTTCACCAAAAGAAACCCAGTCTGCAACTCTGTGAATTGTGAGAAGTTTTCCTCATAACCCAATCTGGTCGTGACACGTGTCCTCACTGGAAACCTTTTCTCTTTTTCTCTCGTGGAGGTGACTAACTGGACACTGATTAAGTGACCAATAGTTTCTTTCTTTTTATCAAGTAAAATAAAATCAAAATGCATTAATACATAACCCAACTAGGTGGTTGATGGTTTATTAATCCACATGCATTCGTGTCTATAAATACAATCCAAATAATACTCAAAAAAACCCAAAGGATTAAGGGTTTATTTGATTCTTCACAGTTAGTTGAATTGAAATCAGTTGGAATGAAATTCTCGTTATCAAACGAATGGGAGGGAAATGGAATGACTATTCCCTCAATTAGAAACCCAATTCCTATTCCGCCTAACCAAACGGTTGAAAATGGAATGGGCAACCAAATGCTTGGCCATTTCAATTTCACCATATGGCACTAGAGATTCAATGGGTCGGGCCAAATGGTAGACCCACACTGACCCGATCCGTTGACATCTACTACAATTGAAGTATTTGTAAATATAAGTTTGGTTGAATATTGGTGTTTTTTATGGGATTGAGTGGATTGGGTCTGATATCCTCTCTTTTTGTTGTTTAAGAACATGTGTGGAATCATTGTGCTGCATTTCCGTTTTGCCTTCATGTAGGAAGTTAGGCTTCATCAAACCAAAATCTTATTTTCTTATGTTAATATCCTCTCTGTGTGGAATCATTGTGTTGCATTTCCGTTTTGTTTTTGCAAGCACCTCCCATAAAGTTTCTAATACAGTTGCGAGTAGATATTCTCTAGAAAAATCTTTGAAAAAAATATGAAAATGTTCAAAATACCCATACAATTACTATTGAGACTGGTTTCTACCAGAAAAATAAACAATACAAATTTTATGAAGAACAAAAGCAAAGAGAATTTAATGTTGCAGCTTTACCTTTAAGTGATTGGTATGAAGGGCTACTTTGGAAAATAAATCAATTTCAGAAGAGATTGGAAGGATTTGGAGTGGTGATTCATACGAAGAGAAAATTTGGAAAACAAACATTTTTGTTAAAATTAATTGCATGAATATTTTAGATATTTTTATGTCATTTTTTAGAAAATTCTATTAGAGGGATCTACTTAAAACTATGTCAGAAAGAAGTTTAAGTAGGAACGTCAATAATATTTGAAAATCTGATTTGAAATTCGAGATTCGATATTTAATAGAATTGAATTCGGAATGCATGAAAGAAAACAAGATGCACATGACCCCTTGGAGGCCAATTCTACTTTTAGGGATTTATAAATTAGGTGTGCCATGTGTTATTTAATGTTGCATATGTGTTTAAAAATAAAAACAATAAATAATTATACTTGCATTACATGCCAAAAACACCCCACTATCCAAATTCCCGATGCTTTACAAGTAACAAATTTCTGTTGGTGGAATCTTTTAACTGCAGGAGTGTATTGACAAGCCTTTCGTTCATCTCAATCAGACATGCTAAGCCAACGGCAAATCAAGTGGCTCACACTTTGGCTCAATTTGCTGTGACTTCTTCCCGTATCTGTACCTGAACAAGTGGCCCCGACTTCATTGTTAATGCTCTAGGCTCTAGCTGCTGATATTTCAACAATTTTGTGCTTTAGCATTTTCAAAATGCTATAATTTAGTACTGAATTTTCATTTTATAATAATTTAGTATATCTGACGTTAATTCTTCGTTGATTAGAAGATAAAAAAACTTAATTATCCATCAATTATTTATAGATTTCCGATCAAAATTAAGAAAATGACCCAGCTCGTCACGCCGGTGATGTCAAGCGAATGCGTCACTGGAAAAATTGAAATCGGAGAATTCAGTGCCGTTGCCGAAGAAGACTTGTTGTCGTCGCTGGAACATTGTTGCGTCCCCTATGTTACTCCGTCATTGCTGGAGAAGACTTGTTGCCGGCGCCGGAAGAGACAAATAGGGTAGTTTTTTTGCTATTGCTTTTTATCATCTTCTTTCTCCAGCCCACGGAGGCCGAAGTTGGAACGTCGGAACGCCGTGAAGAACATCGACTACGATGTCTTCTCCCCTTCGTCTTCGTCACCACCTAGTCATCTCTCCTCTTCTCTCCGCTGCTACTCGCTCCCTCAAAATCTTTTCTAACACCAACAAGACTGGCTTCCGAATCGAAGGCACCGATGAGCTCAACCAAATTTGCCCTAAGAGTATCCCAGTTGAAAGAAAATATTTGCGTTTTCCGGAGGCCGATAACCGGAGGTTGCCGAAGGTGCTTGCAGCGAGTAGTTTCGGACCATCTTAGCAAGGCCGTTACCACTGTGCCATATGCAAGTCAAAGTGGAGGAGCTCTCCAGACATCCCATCAGGTATGCATGATTCCTACTTCCGTCTCAAAAATTATGGAGCTTGATGATTTTAAGCGGAGTTTGATCAATTGAAGAACTGTGGTTCACTCTATTTTCATCTGGTTGCAGGAGAACACACCTACTTGGATGTGCTGGAGAAAAGTCCTAAGAAGGGGGAGGTGAGAGTGGTGATTGAATTGAATTTCCGGGCTGAGTTCGAGGTGGCAAGAGCAAAGGATGAATACAACTGGTTAATGAACCGGCTTCCCGAAATTTTCGTTGGAAAGGCTGAAAGGCTAAGAACCCTAATCAAGATCTTGTGCTCTGCTGCTAAGGAAAGGAATGCATGAAAGAAAACAAGATGCACATGACCCCTTGGAGGAAGCACAAATGCATGCAAGCCAAGTGGTTCGGGCCGTGCGAACGAACCACGCCGGCTCCATTGTTTCCGGTGGGATCTTCTGACCGGATGGCAAAGCCAAGAGTGTGATGCTAACGTTCGACTTGCTAGAGAAATTGCCAAACCTACATTGTACAGCGGTTGAAGTTGTGTGGTTCAGAGATCAAAACTCAGTTGTGTTTCCTTTCTTACTTGTATCACTTTGAAGCTTACAGTATATTCTCCTCTGTAAATTTCGGAGAGAATAAAAATATAAATATGTATAGAAGGATAAATGAATTAATCACAGAAACAAGTTTTGTTTATTTGTCGCTTTTTTTTTTCTTTGTTGTAATACTTGAGTTTTGTTGTTTGAGATTGGTGTTATAATCAAATGCAGATGATTTCGGAGGAAACAGACCTGTGACATCTGTTTACTTCGAAACATTTAATGGTGGCTTTGATCTTTTAGCATATTCTTCTAGTTAAACGTTGTAAATTTATTAGTTGCAGCAGTGAAGCTGCGGGAATTTTCAGAACTTGGCCACTTTGTTAATTTGTGTTAAAATTTTAAGATGATTACAGATGAAGATGCGAAGCAGTCGGCGGAAGATCAAGGGTTTCCTTCGATTTGGTAGTTTGTCGACTGAGTTCTTAAATAAGTTTAGAGTTAGTGATGGAGCTGCCGAGCGGCCGACAGGGGACCGTTCTGCTCCCCCTTCTCTGCTTAGTGACGGGAACTCACTTGCTCCGGGATCTTCTGGTGCTGGCATCGGAGGCGTTGGCGGTGGTGGAGGAATTAAGGGAGTTCGGCTGCCGGTGCTCCCTCCACCGCAGGCAGTGTTGCTGAAGGTTGAGGATCGTTGTCAGCCATTCCTTCAACCCAAATTGAAGAGGAAGGGGAATAGGGTAAAAATAAAGGAGAAAGGTAAAATAGTCCGAATATTATCATTATGGTTATTTTTAATATTATGAAATTATTTGAACCACACCTGAAGTATACAAGATACCTATCGGATATTAAATTAACACTCGACCTAAAGTATATACCCATCGGAAAATTTTGTCTTTTTTTTTAAGGAGAGAGAGAGGGGGGAGAGTTCGGGAAGCGGACCAACAGGAACAGGATCCACATATTGATCAGCGGTTAATAAGGTGATCAGGCAGAGTCAGAGCGGATGTACAGGAAATCACATGGGCTCAGTGGATTCCGGGTGGGTAACCAATTTTAACTACTAATCCGTGGGACTTGTACTCTTTACATCTGCATTCTGCAGCAATTAAGAACCCAGTTCATAATTGGCATAGGGGCTTCGGCCCATAACTGGTAAACTGCTTGGCGTGACAATACTGGGCTCAGGTCCTAGTCCTACTAATCTGGATGAACCCAGTTACAGAGTTGGATCCAAAATTTTGGACCCAACTTCTACTAGTCTGGTCGGTCCAACCGGGAACCAACTAACAGCCCGCCGTAAATTCTACTTTTAAAAAAGATCTACTAGTCTGGTCGGTCCAACCAGGAACCAACTCACCTTTCCCTCTCCCTCTCCCTCCGTAGTTTTCAAGACCCGACCTCAGATATTCAGATTTTATGATTTGATTTCAATTTCTGGAAGAAAAAAAAAAAAAAAAAGATAAACTTTTTGAGTGCAAGTACGATCAGTTACAGATTGACCGTGCAAGTACGATCAGTTACAGATTGACCGTTTTGGGCAGTAGAGAATGGGCGAAGAGGTGAGGGATCTGTCTTACAAATGGGCGTCTCACATGTACATCTACCTTACATTGAGGACATCTCTCATGAATAATGACAAATAAGTACGAGAGATGTTCTCAATATATGATAGATGTATGTGTGAGGCGCGATGTGAGGAGCAGATCCGGTCTCGGCGAAGAAGCGAATAGGGGGAGGAGCCGAGGAGGGAGGATTCGAGGCAACACCGATGCACATCAGACCCCAAGTGGCCCCCACCTGAAAGAGAAAGATCACGCCGCCTGATTTATCATCTCATTTCAAGTTGACTATGACCGGCATACGTTCTTCTCAGTCCCGTCCTTATCTTCATTATTAAACAAAACCATCCTCGTTAATCTCGTCGCCTCACTTCACTTTCGTGAGTGATTTGGGCCCCACTTGAGCCCATTCCAACCGTACTCGCCCCTGATTGCAACCCAAATAGCGGAAGAGTACATCTGAATTCTATCCATCCTCACGACTCTCCTTTGATCTGGACGTCTGTCGAAAATATGGAGGGCAGCCATCTGCCGTCGATGGCGATCGATGATCGTGGTGGTGGACTAACTAGCGTCTAGCGGACGGTGGGTGGACCATCGCGTTAATTGCACCGTAACTAATCTTTACTTGAGAAATAACGAATTACAGATGCCTTTAATCAAACCGTTGGCTTCCGTACGAAAATGAATAGGAAAGAGAACAGCCCAATTGAACAGATTCCTCGTATGGGTAGTGGTGGGTCCCCCCGGGTCCCACTCCCACCCCAGGCTGATTCCCAACGAACCCTAGTCCGTTATGAAACGCCGTTAGTAACGGAACTAAAGAACGGCGTCTGCGTTTAATGATGTCGATGCAAAATTACGAAAAAAGACATGCTGACAAATGTAACGGTCGAGTTGTTTATATTCTTTTTATGGGCATACATAAGATGCTCCATGTACTACGATGCCATTAATTATTATTAATCTAATGAATATGTGGGCCCGCTCTAGATTTTGTGCTTAACTGGGGATTAGCCCAGCGGGATAAGCCTTACAGCCCTATCTTCCATACATGGATGGAAGACAGCCACAAATAGAGAGGCAAATTTTCAGAAGGGTGGCTGATTTTGGTACATACCACTTTTTATGAGAGAGGTTGTATTCAATGTGAAAAGACAGTAAATGCCCCTTATTATAACGACAAAAGAGAAAATTCACAGAGGTATTTTTGTCTGTTAAAATAAGTTCCATGATTGGGGTTTTTCATGGTTTATAAGAAGTTAAATGTGACTGGATCACCACCCTTAAAGATAAATCTCTTTTAATTGTGGGATAGTTATAGGAAAAAGTTAATTCCCAAAACAGAACCATAATAGAAATCAGTGCTTTAAAAACCAGATCTTGAAATAGAATCATTTTTTTGCCTAGGTAGTGGGTCAGTGGTGCAATTGTTTGGGTGTTGAATGAGGTATCGTTTGGGTAGTCTTTTCTTGAAAGATTTTTTAATTAGATATAGCTAAAAGATGATGTGAGTTTTTGCATTGAGATTTTAGTAGCGTGAAGACCGTTTGGTTAAGGCGTAGCTTTTTGTGCGTTTTTTTGTACGAAGACATGATAAAAAAAAGTTGAAAAACTTTATATGGAGCTTTCCACAAAACGAACTTCACATAAATTCCAAACAAGGCCTAACTCAACTTATAATATCATTATAAATGTAATAAATGATAATCATTGTAATTAAGGGTGCAACTTTTTCGGGTTAGGGTTAGGAATTTGTTAAATTTTCATAGGCCCAAGCTTGACATAGTGTAAACTATTGACTCGGGGCCAACCCAAGCAGCCCTAATTGTAATTAATGATAGAAATGGATAAAAAATACACAAAAAGGAGAATTAATGTCTACCCAATGAACCATCGACTGGATCAAATGGTTTATTGGTTCAAACAACCAAATCATTAGGTTGTTGACTGAGTTGACATTTTTTTTGGCAATTAAACTGTTTAGGGTGAAAACTGACTTAGAAATCTGGTTAGGTGAAAAATTTATTGGAAACATTATGCACAATTTACATTGATCAACTAAAAACATTTCAGGTAGAAACAACAATGGTACCAAACACAACCTTAATGTTACTAAGTTTTTGGCAATAATCTTTAATAGTACTAATTTTCATCTAAAAAATAAAAATAAAAACAATACTAATTTGAAAACTCAAAAGGAATAAAAGTTACTCTTACTAGTGGAATGTGTTTAGGAATGGCAATTTTCCCTATCTTGGCTAGGTACCCAGCCTCCCCGACCCAATGGGGTTAGGGATGGAGATTGCCTTGGTGGGGCGGGTATGGGGATTAATAGGGATCCCCAACCGGGGATGGGGAGCGAAGTCCTTGCCCCGTTCTGGCCCTGATTATATTATTAAATATTATTCATGTTAAATACATATGATATTATTTGTATTATATAATCAAAGTATATTTAAAATATTATTTATATTTTGATGTTTTCCTTTATTTTATGTATTTTTTTAAATACTGTTAATTAAAAATTTTTGAATATTTGGGTGCTCGTGGGGAACCTGTCTCCATCGAGGATCGAGATGAAAATAATTTTTATCCTGACGGGGATTAGGATCGGAGATGGAATTTATTTAAAAATCAAGATTAAGGACAGGAATATGATCCCTGCTCAAATCCGCCCCGTTTCCATTCTTAAATATATTTGGGTTTTTCCTTTAAGTTCTATTTATTTGTGATGAAATTTTCTTTGAACTAGTACAAAATGCATGAAATTACAAATGAAAAGAGTGTAAATTTTAATTCATTAGAAAGCAAAGTAAAATTTGAAAGAAAAATAAAATCCTCAATTATACTTCCAATGGAGGGAAGGCAACCATAAATATCATTAAGACTCAAAAAAATATCTGAAAAGCTATATAATGAAATTACACTTCCATATTTTTTGTGCCGGTGCAATGCTTCCCGGTAAAATAACTGAAAAGTTTTTTAGGATGTACTTCAACTACTATTTCCATCCTTTTAAATGCTTTCTTATATTACAGAAAAAACAATATTAACATTAAGTTAATATTTTGTCATGTATCATTAGAGTATTTCTGTCTTAAAGAACCCTGATTAACGAACTTATGTAAAACCAGTCTACAAAGTACAAAACCCTACATAACGTACACGGACAGAACATCTTAGGCCACGTTTGCGTTGCGGGAATAAGGGTTTGGAATCGGAATTGGAATGGATTATTCTGATTCTAATTGTTTGGTTGGGTAGAATTAGAATTTCATTTTCATTTTTGCTAGAATGACATTCCCCAATTTGAAGGAATACTCTCCCATGAAAATAAAATTTCATTCCTGTTGATTCTAATTCCCATTTCTATTCCTGTGATCTGAGCCAAGCAGATTATGGGAATGGACCATTATGATTCCGATTCTGAAGGATTTCAATTCTGATTCTATTTATGAACCAAATGGACCCCTATTTTTTTTCAGTAATGATTAGGGATGTTAATGGGTTGGCTTTGGTGCAAGTTCTCTCAACTTGAATGTCAAGGTATTGACACGATATGTCTAATATGTTGCATATCGGATCGTATTGGTAGGGTTCCGATACACCTTTTTTAAGGATAATCCTCAAATCCTTTGATTTATATTTTAATCAATGCTTAATCTACCCCTTAGCCCTACTTTTGAAAAAAAAAAAATTAAGAAGTAGAAAGTGTGCAGTAAAAAGTATCGATACACTCCTTCCATGGTATCGGGGTGTATCGATACTTTGAACCTTGGTATACATATACTCAACTAAGGTCTAAGGATGTATGTAATGCCATAAAAGAGATCTCCCACACTAAAACTTTACCGAGATACTATGCCTCTGCTTTTGTTGTTGTGATCCCTAAGAAAGATGTTAGAGCTTTTGTGGACTTCAGACTCTATCAGTCTACGTAGCTTTGGTTATAAAGGCTCATTTTGGAAAGAGTACAAATACATACAAAATATAAGGTATTGCACTCTACATATTTGTATTTGTATTCTGACCAAAATGAGCCAAAATTTTTGCTAAAATTCTATCTGATATGTTTGTGGTTTTGCTTTCTAAAATCATATCTTAGGAGTAAGGTGACTCTGGATCTACTACTTATAGAGTGCTCCCTATGCTAACCTCACAGCACATCCAACTGTGCATTGAAAACATCTTCCCATGAATGACAACAAATAAGTATGGAAGGTGTGAGACCAGATCTGCCCCTCACACATGACGCCTAATAGGCACATCCCACCATGCATTGGGAACAACTCCCGTACTGTGTAATTATTTACGGGAGATGTTCCCAATGCACGGTTGAATGTTTCTGTGAGGTCGTTGTGAGGCACACTGTGTGAAGAGCAGATCCCAATTCGAAAGATGTTCCTGATGTACAACTGCAATATGATGTGAGGTGGGTGTGAGGAACAGATCTGGTCTCGAGTTGAGTGCCTTTGTTGGATGCAGAAACGCAAATGAAAATTGTAATTTAGTTCAGAAGATTGCTAGTGAAATTCAAATAGTTATGAGGATATAATAAAATTCTTAAACTGGACATAATGAAAACTTGTATGCGGATGCAATACAATTCTTAAATCGGACGTCACGAAAGCTTATAACAGAATGAAATCCAATTTTTTCTTATCTGATCTTTAGAATTTTGGCAATATTTAATTGCTAGTTTTATATAGTTTTAAATGACTCAGTGAGTCTGCACCTCTCAGCATGTGTGTGTGCGTGTTATTTATTTATTTATATAAATATATTTATATATTATATTGAATTTTTATAAATTTTTTATATTATTTATTGTTTTATAAAAATTTATATATATGATGAAAATAATTGAAAAGATACTTGTATTTTTTGTTTTTCTTTATTTAAATTGTTATTTTTTAATATTTTATTATTTTTTAAATTAAATGGGAATGGATCATATCCAAATATCTGACTTCCTCATTGGATTCGTATTCAAATCTATGTTTATGAGAATCGATTGAATTTGCTATTATAGAACATTTTAGATATATTATTACTTTCATTATCATCATTTAGAATTGTCACGTACAAAACAAATACATACTTACTGGTATTTATAAATGCATTGATACTATAATATCAATAGGTCAGGTTTGTCACAACCCAAGACCTATGTTAGGCTAACCTGACTCTCTAACTTAATAGGGTCAGGCCAATGTGAATTTACTATACTCAACCCAACCCACTTACATCCCTATTAAAGGTGGAGCCGTCCACCTTCTAACCTTCATCAACCAATATCATAAAAGTGATAATCAATCAATTGCTATTCATCCAAATTCACATGATAGCTTTGAGTGGTCAAAGTTATTCCGGCATCATACTTTCCAACATCATAGATATTTCCCAAAAGGATAAATAAAAGTTTGCCGAGTTGAATAAGCATGTAATAAAGATTAAAGAGCATGAAATAGAACAACCCACTGACATATCCCTAGTGAAGGTGGGGCCTTTTTAGCTTTTTTAATTGCTCTGTTTCATATGCTTATTCAACTTGAGATTACATATAATATATTCTTTGGCATATAACTCATCTGGTTAACAATCAGGTTGGGTTCAAGTATGGAATCCACTTGCTTTTTTTTTCCCATTTTCAACTCTGATCCGAATTTGGCCCGACCAGACGCATTGCCTCCAACTTCAAATCTCTAAAAGGGAAGAATTTTTCTCACCTTAGCTTGTCTGGCTCTATACTAGCTAGCTAATCCGAAAATATCTCTGCCCTTATTCCTTAGGCTCCCCTTATTATCGCCTACTTTTGTATTGGGAAAGCCATATCCCCACTTTGGTTCAGGGACTCCACCACCGCTGTCATGGCATCAGCACTAAAATTGGGCCACCCAATTTGAGACATCCCCACATCGATTAACTGTTTCTTCATCATCGATCCAAGAACTCTGAAGATATGGTTGAACAACAAAGCTTAGGCACTTTTATAGTGGTTTAACCAAATTGGTTAGTTTAGATACGCTGCCCTTTGGGTGCAGTATGACCGATGAAACCTTTTGTATTATTTCATGCATGCTCCCCTTCTAATATTAACAATGTCATACAGATAAAGATAAACAAACAGCTGGTACAGGAGAATAAGCATATACAACTACCATAATAATTGAAATGATGGCTAGCTAATTAGTAGGTTGGAGCTATAGAGATGGTGGGACTCAACAAAAGTATTATTGCATGGACTTTTTCTAAATGGATCAAGTGTTCGTTTGGATTCTAACATTTAATAGATTTTTCAGGCTCTGTTTGTTTCCAGCTTTTTCCTACCTCAATTGAACCACATCTTTTTGCTTCCTTCCTCACTTCCAAACAGATAACCGATCTCTATTATCTTTCATCTAAAATGGGAAAACATCATTTTACTTCTAACAAATAGGACAAAGTCAAATATGAAGCCAAAAATAAATCAGAATTTACAGTCTATCTACTTGCACTCTCATCCATTTACACCAATGCAAATGAAATGTACAAATTTGGGAAAAGTGCAAATACAAATACATAAACTGTAAAACCAAAATTTAAAAAACTGACCTGAAAATAGAGCTGCTTTGATCACCAGTTTCTGGTTCAACGGTTCAACTGTCTGGGTCAAACATTTTGAGGGGTTCGACCCTTAGATTGGAATATTAGGATAGACATATATACATATCTCTTCTTTTTTGAGAAAAAAAAAAGAGATAAGAGGCTATCGGTTGAGAAAACAAGAAAGAAAGGAAAGAAAAGGAAAAAAGGAAAGAAGAAAAAGGAAAGAAAGTAAGGAAGGAATAGGGAAAGAATGAAGAAGAAGAAGGAAGAGGAGGTGGCGGCGATGTTCACTAGTGATGATGATGGCGGCAGCAACATTCGCCGGCGATGATGATAGTAACGGCAACTAAAATGGCATTGGCTCTCTTTCCCTGATGTCAGATCTGTCTTCAGATCTGGCTTCTCTCTCTCTCTCTCTCAAGTCTCAGACATGAGATCGTTTGTAAGAAAATTAAATAAATTTTTATTAAACTACAAACCACTGCCCAAGTCAAGCGGTTTAGTGGTTTGACCATCTGGGCCAGTGGTTTTCTGACCAATTCAACCTTTTTTCTTCAAAAAAGCAGCTCAGTCCAAAACAGGATCCAGAAACACAATCTATTCTTGGGCCAATTGGTTCGACCATCTGGTCTGGTCCGGTCCGGTTTTCAAATGTGTGTAAAACCTTGTATTTTGTATGTATTTGTACTGCACATATTTGTATTATACACTTTCCGACTGAAACTTAGGCTGCATCTAAAATCGATGCAAATGGAGTGTAAATCCCGATTCAGGGTAAATTTGCACTCTGGTTCACTTTTGCCTGTGTTTGGCAACATTACATTTATGCATTGACAAATGACAGACCAATGCATATTTACATTGATAATAAGATGTAAAAGTACATCAATAAAAAAGAAGTAAATTTGCATTCAAGTGGCTCTCGATAAAAAAAAAAAAAAAAACATATATTTTATTGAAATTTATGTTTGCATCCATTACAGGTAAAAGTCTATTTGGTAAGAATGTAATTTTGTCAATGCAAAACTAATCCAACTTTGCAATTTATAAGAACCATTTTACACTCTACATATTTGCATTCACACTTCTTTGCATAGTTTTCAAACGCAGCCTTAAGAAAATTTTTATGCAAATTTAAATTATTGATACATATTTGCCATGGATGATGCATATTCATTTTTAGGCTGAAGATCATGGGATACCTATTAAATCCTCATGTATTTGGTCCGTTCCACTGTTTCCCTTATATCATTATTTGTTAGGCTGATATAGATATATATAGGAATTCATATAGACTAATATAATCCAATATAAGCCCATGCAAATTGATAGAAAAAAGTTTAAATATATATTTATATTGAAGTTGCATGGCTTGAAATTTACTTAAAACCTTCTACAATCATATATTAATGTTTTAAAAAAGTATTAAAGAAATAGATATGTATAGGGGTGTTCACAGATGTATGTTTTGTTTTCTAAAACAAAAATAACTTCAGTTTCAGCAAAAATAATACAATTTTTATTGATGTCACAGTAATTTCTGTTTTAGAAAACAAAATCACACCCCCTAATTAAGCTGACTTATTCCTTTTTTCAATTTCTGGCATGTCATTTGATATATATGGGAAATCTAGAAATCTAGAAAATGCACAACAGCAATGTGTAAACTGGCTGGTTAGTATGGTCTCCAGCTGACTGTAGTGGAGACTGATTTTGAATCCCAGCTGAACCAGGGTTAGGGGATGGGCTCCCCCACTTGTGCAATATAGTTGAATTTGAAAATGAAGCCTCAAATTCCACATGAGTGATTGTGATAGTTTTTTTTGTTTGTCAAATGGTATGCTTTAAATCTTGTAATCTTTTCTTTTTTCATGCTTCTAACCATTACCATTACAAATCTAATAAATTAATGTCATTGAATAAAAAAAAAAAACAATCATAATTTGTCCTTTCTCTTTTTCCTCTTTCATATTTGATATTAAACATGTAATTATTTACAATGGTGTCGTTACTAACTATTTAGTATGATGCAACTAAGCTTCTACCATTTTCATATTTGTTAAAAATTGTCTTTATCTCTCATTTTATTTACAATCAGGTTGTGTTGGGCTATGCCGTGAAGGTTGTGTTTTGCTCCCCATAGGACACTTTAGGGGGTCGATTTGGCACAACCCTCAACTTGAGCCCATGTAGGTTTGTGTCGTGTCGCGAATCGAGCTGGTCTATGGGCCAAGTCTTAGGCCAGGTTGGGCCACAAATCGGGGTAATCCATGTTTTCTAAAAATTTTGAAAAAAAGTAATGAAAAGTTAACATAAATTAATAAAATAGATAAAAAATTTAAAAAAATCTTAAAATTTTATTTTATATGAATTTTGATGTGTACAATTGTTTATATATGCACTAATAAAATGAAATAATATAATAAATTTGAAAATAAAATTTTATATATTAATATATTATATAATTATTGTATATAATATACGGTCCAAGCACACATGAGCCCATGTCATGCCATAGGCTAGGCTGGTCCGCAGCAAGTCTTAGGCTAGGTTGGGCCACGAATAAGGCTAAGCCATGAGTCAGGTTGGTCCGAGGGCCAAGTCTTAGGCTAGGCCGGGCCATGAACGGGGCTAAGCTTGTTCGTGGGCTTGGTAGCCTAGTAGTTCAGCCCGACCCATTAACAACGCTAAATTAATTAGTTAAATAATTTGAGATAGCCTTTACCAATCTTGTATTGATAATACATAAAGTTTTATTTATTTAGTTATTTTACTAAATTATTTAATTAGTTAATAATTTAATAATCTAACAAATTATTATTGGTAGCAAAGACATAGAATCGTGTATAATATTTATATATATATATATATTTACTCTCTCACTTGATTGTCTATTTATCTCATTTATTTTATAAACTTATTTATTTATTAAATTAAATTAATTATTATTTAACTATTTACAATTATTCCACTATATAAAACAAAAATACAGTGACAAAAGTCATATCTCCCTCTTTCACTCTATTGCCCGATGGCCATGATTATTTATTTATTATTTTATTTTATTAAATTAAATATATTATTGTCCATAGCTTTTTATTTATTTTAAATAAATATTTTTTCCAATAAAATTTTAATTAACAAATTTACCTTTCACAATTTTTTCCTATATAATACTTTTCCTTTGATAAGCCACCTACCATTGCAGGAGCCCGTCCTCTAGTAGTAAGGGCAGTGACATGATAAAAAATACTTATATGTCATGTACTCAAAGTTGGGAGTCAGTGCATAATGATATGACCAAACTCCAATTTTACTTGTTTTGCCTTTTTATTTTATAAGATTTTAGGGATGTGATATTCTCACAAAATTTTGAAAATTGTAAAATAATCTGAATGCAGTATCAATATTAATTCTTAGGTAGTGATTCTTTTTAAGATGACTTATTCATACTGCATCCCAGGACTCGGGTGACTTCAAAGAAAAGAATGATGGAACCCTAACCAAAGGTTTTTTATATGCTAAAGATCCATTTTGTTTAAGGGCGTGGTTTCATCCATTCTCTTGATTGTTGTATGCTATGAAACATTTGTGGTTTTATTTTGTATAGGTTTTTGGATGAATAAGGCTTGCATGAGGGCTGTAGTGGGATCGAATTTTAAGTGAACCAGGCCATTTTTTATTTGGAATTCAATTAGGGAAATGATGATTCAAAAATGATCCGATGGATCTTTAGAAAGTTCAACTAAATTTGAATTGACCGTTTTATACAAATATGTGAATCATTTTTAAGAAATAAGAATTTGTTAAACATGCAAAGGGGCCAGAACTAAAAATATAACAAAAGTAACCTACAAATACCAGGGGTGGTAGCCTTTATTTATCCTAGAGGATCTACGAACATTTAATTGAATTGTTTTAACATCATATCCTTTTATCAAATAAAGTAATGTAATACAATTTTATTAAAGAGAAATAAAGAGGACTTTGGTATAATCTCATGTGTATATTAATGCTATAATTGGTTCAGATGTTTATTGGATGGAATCAAGAAATATCTGAACTTGATTCAATTAATTAAATGGCATAAGTTTAATATCCGAATTTGATCTGTATTCTAGTTATCTAATTCAACTTCTGGATACTATTTACACCCTTCCTCCAATAGGTTTCCTTTGGAAGTAATTGATAAAATTTTATATAACCAAACAATCACTTAGGCCCTGTTCGTATTTCCGTAAGTTATTTTTTTGGGTAAATGCATTTATTCAGGTAATTATTTCCTAGAAAAGAATTACCCAGGTAAGTGCATTTACCCATGTTCTTTTATTTCCCATGTAAATAAGGCAATGACCATTTTATCCACAAAAGCTCATTATTATAAGAGGCAATTTTGTTCATTTCAAGTGTTGACAAATTTCCCCCAAGGTGGGAAAGTTATTTACCCCCTTACCCAAGTTGGGAAATGGGGGAAAGTTGGTCAATGGGATTTTGATTCCTATTGACCAAAATCCCATGTTCTTTTTTCAGATTTATGTGGGGATCGGGGAAAGTTTATTTTCTTGGGCATCACTTACCAAAGTCCTACAACTAGTAATACATAGGCAACCAGATCAGTATAATCATATCTTTGAAGTGGTCTAATCTCTCTCATTGTTTTGCCTCTAGCAATAGAATATTGCTCATCATCTTCTTCCTCTTGTGTGTGTTCTTCTATATCAGTAGAAGTGGGCACTTGGACTGATGTAAACTGAGGTGAGAAAGAACTTCTAACTTCTAACTTCTAACTCCACATTTTTCCTAAACCTTGTGTTTTATCTGCATTACAAAAAATGGAAGACTCTTTTTTTGGTGAAGCATGGTAAACTCATCAAAAGTAACATCTCTGCTAACATAATTAAGAAGTATGCACTTATTGGCCCTAGGCTCAAACTCACCTTCATTAACATGTGCATATGCTAGACAACCAAATATTTTCAAATTTGAATAATCAGGAGAGTTTTCAGACTATATCTCTTCTAGAGTCTTACACTCAATGGCAGTAGATGGAGATCAATTTACTAGGTGACAAGCCATATTAACTACTTCCGCCTAAAAATGCTTTGAGAGACCAGCATTTGACAACATGCACCTTGCTCTCTCTAGTAGATTTCTGTTCATATGTTTTGCAACTCTATTATGCTATGGTGTTTTGACAACAGTACGATGCCTTCATTTTTGCATAACTCATTAAATTCATTTTCACAAAACTCTAAGCCATTATCTGTTCTCGTTTGACCTGCTTTCTTATTTGCTTTTCAAGTAATGTTTTCCACTGTTTAAAAGTCACAAATACATCATTCTTATGCTTCAAAAAATAAACACATAACTTCTTGGAATAGTCATTGATAATGGTAAGAAGACATCGAGCACTACCTTTTGATAGAACTTGTGAAGGTCCCCATAAATTTGAATGAACATAATCCAAAGTGCACTTTGTCCTATGAACGGCTATATTGAAGCTGATTCTTTTTTGCTTCCCGAAAACACAATGTTCATAGAAGTTAAGCTTCCTGTACTTTCATCACAAAGAAGACCTCTCCTACTTAATACAATCAGTCATCTTTCAATCATATATCCTAGCCTTATGTGCCATAACTTGGTGGTATCAAACTCAAATAGGGATAATGTAGAACTTACAACTAAACCTATGATAATAGTACCCTGTACCATATGTAGATTTCCTATCCTCATGTCTTTCATCACAACAAAAGCACCATTGCTGACTTTTAGAACTCTACTTTCAGCTGAATACTTATACCCATTAGCATCTAGAGTGCCAAGAGAGATAATATTTTTCTTTTTAAGTCAGGTACATGTTGTACATTTATCAATGTTCTCACAACATCATGCATTTTTATTCGAATTGTTCATTTTCCCACAGTTTTACAGGAGGCATTGTTACCCATCAATACAACTCCACCATTAATAAATTCATAGGTGGAGAACCAGTTCTGTTGGAACACATATGGTAGGAACAACCTGAATTCAGAATCCATTCATCCTTCGATCTGATCTTGTCATTTGTCACTAAAAGAACATCAACATTCTCATCCTCAGTTACACCAACCTCTGTAGAGTTATTATTTTTCTTATATTCATTATGGTTTTTGTTTTTTCAACTTATAACATTATGACTTAATGTGCCATTTCTTGTGATAATAGTTGCAGGCCAAGTTCTTATGCCTAAATTTTGATTTAGACTTCGGTTTACTATTTGAGCCCTTATCCTTAAACCTCTCTATTGCAAGATATTCAGAGTCCTGACTATCATCCCTATTTATAGTCGGTTTTTATCAATCACTTCTTTAAAGAGAGATTATTTGTTAACATTGTCTGTACTAATGGTGTCTCTTTCATAGATGAGAGACTCTTTAAAAAACTTATATGAGGGTGGTAAAGAACAAAGTAATAAAAGGGTTTAGTCTTCATCTTCAACCTTAACATAAATATTTTGTAAATCCATGACAATAGAGTTAAGTTCATCAATATGAGATTTGATAGGTGTACCTTCATCCATTCGAAACATGAATAGTTGTTGCTTTAAGTAGAGCTTATTAGCAAGAGATTTTGTTTGATTGTAGTAACTAAATCATGATTAGGGCTCTAAAGTTTAACTCCTCTCATTCTTCATCACACATACTTGCATGTTTCTTTTCCTTCCCATACAGAGCTTTGTATAATCTGTTTTGTTCCAAAATGGCATGCATCTTGACTTGCCAAATACTAAAATTGATGCTACCATCAAACTTTTCAATATCAAATTTCACTGGTGACATTACAAGAACCAAACAAAAAATAGGGCTCTAATACCAGTTTGTTATGAAAAACAGATTCAAATGAAACCTAAATGAAAATAAAACAGAAATAAAGAAAAACAAGTAAACAAGAACACATAAATTTACATGCTTTGACTTATAACCTATATCCGCGGGTGTAGGAGGGGCAGAAATTCAATATGTAATTAATAATGGTGAAGAAATATTGAATTATAAACTCACAAAAAAACCCTAAATCCCAAACACAAAGTATACAATAAAGAAAACCTGTAAAATGCTGAATATGCATCAGGTCCATACTACCACTAATCACTATAAAATTTTTCTTTCAAGTTTTTTTTCAAATTATTTCGGAGCAGATTTATGAAACGAATCACCACAACGAATTGAAGGCAAAAATGCATCGAACGCCATGATTTCATGGTTTAATCCCAGCGGTACTCAAACTGGAGTACCTGATTTCTACTCTACCGCCACCACCGTGGTGGTGAAGACGATGTGACGAAAGGGACCATATGGTGAAGTGGAATGGACATTGGTAAATGATGTGATGGTAATACGGTCCAGGTCCATTTAACTACGGGGACGGTATGTTACAGGTGACAACCCTAGCTAGAGATGGCTTGAGTTAAGGCCACATAACATTGTTAATTTGTTATGTGAGGGTGGAATTCATTCCCGTTTCCCACCAAACTGAACTTCAGTACTCACTTTAAGTGATAGGCTGATAGCCTGGCCATCACTCATCAGAGTTCGTCATCTCTGACCGTAGCCTCCAGGGGAAAAAGGCAAACCTAGCGAGCCCCGTAAAATGTAAATTTGGTATTAAATGAAGCTGTTATTAAACGTTTGGGACAAAACAACTACCCGACACCGACGACACGTTAACTGAAGTAAAGTATCGGTAAGAAGCTCCAATGCAAATCCCATCCAACTCCAACGGTGTCCTACCGAAGGGACATGGACGTCAATATCAAGAAAGAAAAAGGGCTGTACTGGTTATTGCGAGATAAGATAAACACAGATGCCGAGACCAACGAGCAACGAGACGACCAGACGGTGTCACTCGCGAAGGTAAAAAAAAAAAAAGAAAATAATAAGCGAGGGATGTTGTTGAGGAAGAAGGACGAGGGACGGACCCCCGAGACCGAGTGTATGATAGATAGATTGGATCATTTGACAAGCGAGCCTTACGTACGACGCTCGACACGTTTCCTGACACCTCCACCACACAATTAATCACCTACTGCTACTTCGTTCCATTCTTTCTCTCTCTCTCCTGTACCTTTAAGATCTTATTTACATAGAGAGAGAGAGAGAGAAGAAAAGAAAAGAATTAAACGAAAGGAGGAGAAAATATATATTAACGAGAAAAGAAAAAAAGAATAAGAGAAAGGAGAAGTTACAGATTTCCATTTTATTACAAGAGAGGATCCAAGTAAGCAAGTGGGTGTATAATTTGGGGCAAGTCGAGAGTGGGTAGCTTCTCGTCCACATCCCATTAGTAGAGAAATCTCCCCATTTTTAGTAGAAGGAATTATCAGTTGCTATTGCTCATCAGCTTTTTCTCGCTTCCTCTCTTTTCCATAAATCGCTCTTCCTCTCTATACACTAACCAAGCAAACGCAGTCTTACCATTCCATTTACCCCCAACCTTACCTTCTTGCCGTAAAAACACGCACGCGCACACCAGCAGACAGTGCGGAAAGAGATATCTGATATATATTTCTATATATATATATATATAGAGAGAGAGAGAGAGAGAGAGAGGCAATTCAAGTCTGTCGCTCTCTTTCTCGTGCTATTTGTTCCTTTTCTTTATTCGGGATCGACCCGGTGGTCGGCATTGCTGTTGTTCAGAACCTAGAGAGAGAGTGAGAGAGAGAGAGAGAGAGGTGAGAGATGGGAAGAGGACGAGTAGAGCTTAAGAGGATCGAGAACAAGATCAACCGCCAGGTGACGTTTTCCAAACGGAGGAACGGTCTGCTCAAGAAGGCTTACGAGCTTTCTGTGCTCTGCGACGCTGAAGTTGCGCTCATCATCTTCTCCAGCCGCGGCAAGCTCTATGAGTTCGGAAGCGCCGGGTACGATCAACTCAACTCCTCTCTCTCTCTTTCTCCCTCTCTCTTGTTTGATATCCTTGTATGGAGCTTCATTTTTTTCTTCTATTTTGTTCCTGTGAAAGAAAATGATGTTTTGCTTTTATAGCGATGGATCTCTTTGATTACTTGATCGATCTATGACTTTTTTGGATTGTGTTTGCTTATTTCCTTCTAGCTTCCGTTTCGATTTTTTCTTGTTTCGTTTTGTTCCTTTTTCTCTTTTATTTTTTATTTTTCCTTCAATTCTGTAATTCTATGATTGCAAAGGAAAATCTTCTGAAGTTATGAACTTGCACCACCTGTTCTGCAGTTCTGGTCAATACTCATTGTGAAGAGTGCACTAAATAAAAAATCTGATCGTCCCTCTCCGCTTTTTCTTGATTCTAACATTCCGGCAGAAATTATAGTTTTCGCAGACTATTAGTTATCTTTCTTTACCGAGGAAGGTGAGGTCTACCAGTGTCATCTAGACACGTTTCACTGTCCTTTGTTGACTCTCGTCTGCGTTTCCTTCCTCTTTCTTCCGGTTTTCTTCTCTATGCGGTTCGCCGTACGAGCTTTTCCCTCGCGTTAACGCGTACGGATGGGAAAAAAGAGTTGAGGATGTTACGAGAAACTCAAATCGGCGCTCGGTCCAGGATCAAGAGATCCTCTGGTTCAGCTGCAGCTTAATGGAGAACCCGGAATGAACTCGAAACAATACAAAAATATTTTTTGATAACGACGTTTCCGTTTAAAAAAAAAAAAAAAAAAGAAAAGAACTTACTACCTTTCTGCCTTCTGTTTTTCTCTAGATGAAGCCTGGTTGCAGCGCTGAAATTTGGTAGCACAATCAATATACTCTTACGTCGATGAGATTCAATTCTAGGTCTTTCATCCTTTCATCCGACCATTGGTTAATTTCTCTCTCTTACCCTCGACTTTCCGTCCTTTTTCTCACCCCTCTCTCCAGCAGGACTCTGAAAATCAATCCTCCCTTGTATTTATTGTTTTCCTTTCGTTTTCTATTGGTTTATTTAGCTCCTTGTTTTGTTTGTGCAAGTATTCCTTTATTTGGCTTTAGGAATTAGATTCTTGGATATTGAAGAAAGTTTTGCTCTTTTTTATATTTCATGAACTCAAGTTACTGGGAGCGGTCAGACTGGAGCACTGAGCACATCTTTCCCTAAGCCATAAACATTATTGATGTGTTGCTTCACATTAACTTAAGAGCCACGCTTATTAGTTAGGTCTGAAACTTTAATTTAGGTTTTTCCCCCGTTTTTATATGAAAAGATAGAACGTTTGTAGATTTTGGATAAATTACACTAGGGAGGACGGAAGCGAGTCTCATCAGATTGCATAAAATGGTAGATAAGTCCTTCGTTTCATTTTCTTTTACTTTTCAGGTGATATGCGACAAAGTTTTTCAAAATAAAGTAAAACTACAATGAGGAAGGGAAAATCGTGACTCGGATTGTATAACGCGGTAAAGACTGCATATAAGCAGGAGATGCCAGCATATATGGAGCATAAGACAAAATAATATAAATAAAACTGAATTGAACTGCGCTGTTATATGGATGTTTAGAAAAAAAAAATTAAACTAGATGATTGCTGGGTTTCTATCTCAGATATGTTTCATGATCATGGTAAATCGATGTTTTGTTTATACATTGTTTAACTATTTTAGAGAAAATGGGCCTTTTCATTTCATTTATCAGTATTATCATATTCTGTCATTGTTGTGATTTGTGATCCAAGTCTAACTAGCAAAGCCCTAGATTCAGATTAGCTGCTCTCTCTCTCTCTCTCTCTCTCTCTAATTGATGATTATTTCATTCATTTTAGGTTTTTCCTATACTTCGCTTTTTCTTGTATGCGTGTTGAGTGATGGTGGTGGCACCTATCTTTTTCTGCATTCTTTATCAGAGGGAATGGGAATGTCATTTACATTCCCTCATCATATTTGGTGGGAATATCTGCCATGTTTTAGACATCTAAATCCCTTATTATCTCTTTTCAACTATTACGTTTTTGGGTGCAATAAAGCCCAGTGACTTTCATCTCGTGGCGATTTATCATTGAATGTTTCATTTGAGATTTTGAGGTCAGCTGAATCCATTCCAGAAGCTGCAGGATCATTGGGTTAAGGTGACCACTGGGACAAACAACCCATGTTTCTCCAGTATGACGAGTTCGAACAAGCCAAACCTGGTTTGAAGCTTTTATTTCCATTAACCAAATGCATTATACCTTGGAAGTTCTATGATCTTGCCAAAGCATATGCTTATTAAGGTGATGTATTGAAGAACCAAAACCAAGCTACAAGACTATAAACTAGCAATGGTTGAAAATGTTGTAGAGAAGTTCTTGTCCCGTAGTAAATAAAGGGTGTACGAGATGGATGAACCTAGGATTTCGATTAAACCATTCAATTTGCGCCCTTTTAGCTTCTTTACTTATTACTTACCCTCTCCCCACGTGCCCAATCTTTTCTTTCATTTAGTGGTTAATGCCTTGATTTTTTTCCAATTTCATTTAGTTTATCGCTTTATGCGTAATTTTGGTTTTTGAGTTCCTATTACGTGTTAAGCTTTTGTGCCTTGTTGCTGATCAGTCAATTTGCGTATGTATTTTACATGTCTCCAATATTTCTCAATTCGGTGTCTAAACTCAAAACTATTATACTTGGTACATTGAATCAAAGTTCAAAATCTTTAACTTATTTTCTCAGTTGGTCTGTGTATCAATAAAATTGATGCGCATAAAAATAGACATGTAAAAAAATGCACATAAACAAATACGTAATTTTTATTTGAGTGTTGCGGATATGTATTCTTCCCCAATCGATATATGATAATTTTGGGTATTTAGAAAATTATCAAAATGGTGTTATCCTAATTCCTCATGTCAACTAAAGATAATGCAAAAAAATTCTTTACACTAATTTTCCTGATTTATAAGGTTATGTCCATTAAATAATAAATCTGGCACAAACCCCATTTTTATGTTAGTGCAATATTTTATATTTTATTAATTAGGAACAAAAAAACCTTTATAATTTCTTTATGTTATGAGCTCTCTATAATCATGTTGTTGGAAACATAAAAGCAAAAATAAAAGAAGCAAGTATTGTGTTTTGTCTTTTTAAAAAATCATTTCTTCTTTGATAGAGTTCTCAACAATATATATATATATATTTTTTAATGAAGGAGTCAGCAATAGATGTATAAAAACCATTTTAGAAAGTATTTGGGCAATGGACTAAATATGAAAAAGAACCTAATGGGCACGATTTTATCGTAGGAAGGTTTTCTGTGTTGCGGAAGAAATATGGAAGTGCCAAATGAGCTAACATAAACAAAGACATTTAGAACTCAAGCGATATTAAAATATTCCTGCCCTCTAAGATGTTCCTAATGAGCTAACCTAAATCTTGATTAGCCCTTGGATATAAACGCTGTCTATATATGATTCCTAATGCCAAATGTATATACACATCACCAGACAGGGCCATTGAAGATATCATCATGTTCTATAATAAACTTATGGATACAAATATACAAAATGCAAGGTGAAGCAAGTTGAATTCATTTGTGGTCTATAGTAATACACATCCTGTAATCTCATTAGAGATATGGTGGAGAGATCCAGAAAATTTACATGAGATAACTTTGTTTTATAGTATTAAAATAGGTGTTTTTTTTTCAAATGAAGAACATGAGAAAATTTCCATTAATTTATAGCAGGATTAGTGAGGTGCTTTTTTTCAAGTGGAAAACAACAAGTTATATTACGTTAAGCCATTAACTTCTCCTATCAAGATATTTGTATCACTGTTCTTGTTATTTCTTTACTATGTTTGCGGAAATATCATATTTTGGTGTGCTCTGATTGCTAGATCACATGCTTTTGGACGTTTATATCTAACTATTATCAAGTAATATCTTTAAGTCTATTGTTAATCAGTCACTCCAATCGTGCACATAATTAATGTACTGCTGCTATTGAACCATTCTATTAGTAACTATCTTGAATTTATGTTGATGATTTTTTTTTTCGTGCATGCTCATAAAATTTCCATGGGTGCATCAGAAAAGAATTTCCTTTCCACAGAAGAAGAATGCTAATTATGTTTGTCTGTATCTTTCTTAGAAGTTGTACTAATTCAATTGCAGAAGATTACTTTGTTTCTGGGCATGCAAGGATTGGGAATTCTACTAATTTAAAGAAGGAATATCACATGCCTAGAAAAAACGTTTGCTCATCACTGACCATGTTTGTTAAAGCTGATCTAAGCCAACTTAAAGCTAAATTAATAAACTCAAAGTTGATTACAAACTTAACCAACTAGTACTATTAGTTAACTGTAATTTAACAAGAATATATAAATTGAGAATTTCCTTTTGTATAAGCCTTTATGTTGGATCTTGCATGATATTATGATGTCTTCTTTCTGCCTTAGAATTTCGTTACGGATATAAACTAAAGCTTCATAACCTAATTGAAGTTTTTAGGTGGGTTGGTCATTGCTTATCAACCAATTGTGCCGAGCTCTGAGATGAGTCATCTCAGAGGGAAGAATAGATAATTCCAATTATGACTCACCATTAATATGGTGCATCCACTTCATATGGTTACAGTGCAAAGTTTGTTTCAAATATTTGCAGCCGCATACAAACAATTGCATATTTGCCTTCGGGGCATTAATAAACAAGAATATCCATACCCATCCCAAACATTGGCAAGTCATCCATACTAAGTTCATCAGATAATACACCAATCTTCTCTCAATTTTTATTTACGGCCAAAACAAATTCTATAGGTATGAGGATCATGCTACTCTTTTACTATGCCATTTAGTTTGAAAAAAGACCGACATTTTAATACTTTTATATAATATTTTAAGCAGCAAGAAAATTCTTTCTTTTCATACAACATCTGCGACAGAATATCCACAAATTCTATGATAACTGGATATCTGAATATGGGTGCCATATCCGGAAAGAGACTGAAACATTACTATAAAATCCATGTATTAGTCCTTCTTTGTATGGTAAAAAAAAAAAAAAGAAGAGATAAAACCGTTCCTATGCTCATCTCATGAAGACTTTTTGCCATAATGCTCAAGATCTTGGTGATCTTTAAGAACCTGGTTCTGTTAAGTCTAGGTGGATCAGTCAGACATGCAATGGGATTATATTATTTTTGTCATAAAAAATAGGGAAAATTCCTGATTACTACCCTGTACTTTGTGTTTAGTGCCACTTTGGTCTACGAACTTTAAAATGCAACAATTCAGACCCAAACTTTCAAAACGTGTCATTCCAATACCCGCCATTAATCAGCACTTAACCTATTGTTAAGTGACATTTAAAAATGACACAAATTCCCTTCAAGTGTCATTTAATTTTCTTTATCGACCATCTAAACGTTGACAAAAAATTAATAGACTCAAATCCTTGCTTCTTCCACTTAAGAAAGTTGGGGTTACATTTGATTAGGCGTTCTGGTGACCCCAACTTTCTTGAATAGAAGAGGCAAGGATTTGAGACTGTTAATTTTTTGTCAAAGTTTAGATGGTTGATAGAGAAAATTAAATGACACTCAAAGGACATTTGTGTCCTTTTCAAATATCACTTAATAGTTGTTTAACTGTTGATTAATGGCAGGTACTACATTGTCTTGTTTTGAAAGTTCAAGTATTGAATTGTCGCGTTTTAAAGTTTGTGGACCAAAGTGGCACTAGACACAAAATACAGGGTAGTAATCAGGAATTTTCCCTAAAAAATATGCATTTCAAAGAGTGAAAGACAATAATAATAGAAGGAAAGATGTGAAAGGTGAAGTTGAGAAAGTCCTTTTAATTTAAGTTAGTTGCTACACTTGGATTGAGCAATTCCCCAAACTATACTCTTTTTTCTTGTCTTTGGTTTATCTAATTTATCCTTGTAACTTCTTAGTTATCATCAAGATTTCTCATTTGGCTGTATTTATGCTGGTTGAACTTATCTTGTTTCACTTGGCCATGTTTTTCATCCTTTTTTTTTTTTTTTATCTTGATCAAAGTTTACTATTGATTAAAAAAAAAAAGTTCAGTATCTTGGATTTATTCTGGAGATGCACGTTTAATGACATTCAACAATATGGAGAGTTTTGTTTTATTATTCCCAATTACTATGCAGATATTTTGCAGGTAACAGTTTACTTGCTATTATTTGATTTTACTTTCTTTTATTCCATATGAATGTATTTTTATCCATCTGAACCAGAAGTGTGCAAAAGGTTGGTAGTTTGTTGCCCTTCTAGAAAGTAGGTGTAGTTATAAATTTTTTAGGGAACAAGAGATTTTTTCCTTTCATTTCTATGAAATTTTAGAGAAAAGATGGACTCACTTTTTTTGTTTTTTCTGGTAGTGATGGATTTACTTGTATGAAGGTATATTTATTCCTTTTCAATTCTGATCTATTAGTGTATCACAAACTTAGTGTTCAGTCAGCCTTTAAGTTGCTTGTATATCTTCTCTATATCCTGTTGGATATAAGAGAGTTCCTAATTTTTTAGTAGTACATAAAAACTTTAATTAAAATAAAAAGAGAAAAGGGCACATTTATCAAAAGAGAGAGAGGGAGAGAGAAGTCCTCTTTTAACTATAATTAACTCAGATTTCTTGGTTAAATGTTTTAATCTTTTTTATCTTTCTTATTTCTGCAATTTCTCCTCAGGGTTTGCTTTGAAATTCAACATAATCCTTATTATATGCACATATTAATTTCAAAAGACATTCTCCATTATTTTCTATGTAGGAGACTGTAATTCCTAGGGGTGAGCAAATGGGTAGGTTCTACTTGCAACTGAATGGAATCGACAACAACATTGTCCATTCTGTTACTGGGTAGAGTATGATTCCAAATTAATTTGGAACTAATCCCCACCTAGGTCAGTTCTAGTGTCTAGGGGTTTATCCTATTCAAACTGACCTGAAGAATCGGCCTTGGTTGAATTGGCCTTGCAACCAAACTTTCCTTGAAATAAATCTCAAAAGCCTTCGAGGATGTGAAGATTTAAATCCAAACAGTCATGGTTACAAAAACCATGGTCTTACTTGACCATTGAGTCACTTAAGTGATTTGATCTTGTTTCTTCAATTTAATAATAAGTAATGTAAAAGTATATTTAAAAAATATAAATTATAATGATTATGGTCGGTTCAGCTTGTGTGGAGGACCGATTCAGATCTCCTACCCACAAGAACCTTACCTACATGATACTACTGCTGTACATTGGGAATATCTCCCCATTGGTAACATGCAAATATGCGAGATGTTTTCAATGTACGCTGTACACGGATGGGTGTGGGTAGGAGATCTAAACTGGTGGATGACTGCTACCATTAGAGGGTTACAAGTAAACTTAGGATGATTGATTGAGAAAACTGGGGTTCGTTTTAGGTATCAACCAGCAAGTCTACGTTTAGCATAAATGCTATGCTATTAGAAATATAATTAAAATTAACTTCTACGGTTAATTAATTAATTGATTAAATCCAACCATAAAGGCATTTAGTAAGTTTTGAATTAGAAATAATTGTACTTAACTAATCCAATACAATTATTTTTCCTTCACTTTGCATGGTCCAAGAAAAAGCTCTACCACAAAATTTACTCGAGTCTCTTACCTTAGAATAACTTTTCTTTTGAAATATAGTCTCAAGAAAATATCTCTAAGGCTCCATTCGATTTTCAGGAAGGGTAAATGCACTTATCCCGTAAGTGTTTCCCAGTAAATACTTGCTCATTAAGTGCATTTACCCATGTTCTTTTGTTTCTCGGGTAAATAAGAAAATGACCATTTTAACCATAAAGAGCCATTATTAAAAGGAGCAGGTTTATCCCATCCAAGTGTTGGCAACTTTCCCCTCATGTGGAAAAGTTATTTACCCACTTGGGGGTAAATGATACCCAAGGAAAATAAATTTTCTGTGAACCCCACATAAATATGAAAAAATAGCATGGGTAATGTGGTCAATGGAAATGAAAATCTCATTGACCAACTTTTCCCCCCTCTCAAAATCCAAAAAAAGAACAGGCATTATAATCTTTAAGAAAGCACCCATAAAACCTATTGAACAAAAACAAATAGAAAAGGATTTTTACCATGGTTTGATCGGTTTAGTTAATATTAAAGAAACAAGACCAAAAGAAAGAGAAATGAAAGAAGTTTCTAGGTGTTTATATTTGCTATATAAACTACTGCAAATGTTTATATTTGCTCTCCTATTCTTGGGTTTATGCACACCACATACAACATATTCAGTTAAATATTGAGATAAACATTAGGCACCATTACTAGGTGTAATGGTAATCATAAGCTGGCAAGTGTGAGAGCTCAAGTTCAAGTCTAAGAGCAGCCACTTTGTGCCAAAATAAAATAAAAAATAAACAAGAAAGGATAGAATTGTATCCAACCCTCCCAATACCCCATATAGATAGTTGGGACAAACATTGGATAATGGCCTTTTTTATTGAAAAAATTAAGGTTCATGTGTTTCATTTTTTTTTCTACTTTTTAAAGGTCAAACCAATATTGAAACTTAGGGAAGGCAATTGTTCGATGATTCAAGTATCTGGTTTGAAGGTTTACATATGACATTATCTGATATCATAAATGCAGTAAACTTATAAAATAAAAGTAGTAGAAAAGTAAATGCTATAATAAAAATTTTAGAAATAATAATAATAATAACAATAACAATAATAATAATAACAATAATAATAATAATAATAAGATTTTTACCATAGTTTTCAAGGCATCTAGGCGATTATGTGTGACATTGGGTCGCCTAGTCGCCTAGTCGCCTAGGCAATAAAAATTTTATAATATGAAAACTGACTTTTGGCTAGTTTCATAATTTTATATACCATTCAACATGTATGTTAATTGAAAAATAGCAATGATCTTTATTAAGAACATTAAATTTCCTCTAAAAATGTGGCAAATCATCACATCTAAAAGATAAAAATCTTTTGCATATATTAATTTCATTATTTTCAAAAATAATACTACTATAATAAGTATTTAATAGAGAAAATTCAAATTAATTAGTAGCTAAAGAAGGTTATTAACTTTATATGATAAATATTAAAGATGGAAAGTAAAATGGAAGAAAAAACAAGGATGGAGTTTCTGTTTTATTTAATTAGAGAGAATAGAAAAAAAATAACTTTATTATTCTATTGTTTCTTTCCCCTTTCTTTTCTTTTCTTTTTTTTCTTTCTTTCTTTTTTTTTTCTCTTCTCAAAACCTTTTGATCTTTTAAATTTCAATAGTAAAACATTAAAACAAAATATAATTGATATATATATATATATAGCATATACTAAAATGTATTAACATATATATTAATAAGATACAACAATATAAATGATATTATAAAAAGCACCCAGCTTGTCATTTTTGTCGCCTAGGCGGGCACTTAATCGCCTAGGCGGGTGCCTAGTCGCCCAAAAGGGCGCCTAATTGCTAAAAGTCAAGGCGTTTGGGCGAGGCGCCCTCTAGTCGCCTAGGTGACACCTTGACAACTTTGGTTTTTACCCAGACAAATTATATTTCTAAAAGAAAATCAATTCAAATTTGAAGTGAAAGGTTTAAATAGTTTTACCTGATGATTAACTTTATCTTTTTATCATGTAATATGGCTTTGGGAAAACTATGATAGAGAAATGATATGGAAGAAGTTACAGCCAATCAACCAGTATCAGAAAAGAGGTGGCCAATCAGGTTGTATTCATGAGAATTCATTTGATTGGTCAAATACAAAAAAATGAAGGGTTATTAACTGTCTGTGAGAAAAATTGAGAAATAAGAAGAACTCAAAAGATAATTTTTGACATGTTCTAATGGAATATGATATATTTATCAGCCATTACTAGAAATCCATCAGTTCACCTATTTAAATTTGTGAACTGAGGAAAGTTCCATTGAGAATTTGAATGAATGGGCATTAATTGATTCTGTGGTATTTCTATACATGTTATTGAGGAAGATATCAGGGTGATAGAAAAATCAGCTTGTGCTTTACATTGGTGAAAATTTACTTGTAGAACAAAATAATGCATATATTTGTTGGCATTTTTCTCACATTAAACATTTAATTTCAGGTTAATTCAGAATTTTATCCTTTCATTAATTTCACAAATGTGATGTTAATTTGACATTTGGAAAACGTTATCACAAAGTCTTTGAAAAGGAAGAAATTGGTAAACATTAGCCTAAAATGTAAAGGAAAAAATACTTTGGATATTTTGTGATAAAATAAGCTAAAATTGAAATTGGAAATTCTATTTGTGATTATCAAATAATCATGAAATAGTCATGTGAATCCAAATATTATTGTTGGTAATTTGTAGCTATGAGTTTGGCATCAAAGAAGTTGGCATGAGTTTGGCATCAAAGAAGTTGGAACCTTTTATTCTTGACCATGGTTTTCAAAAGCGAACCTGACCATATGGTCGGACTGGAAAAACCAGGAACCAGTCCAGTGATCGGTTCCATTTTACCCCAGAACCGTAATTTCGTTAAAAACTGTTGATTTGGTCAGTAAATCGCTGATCCGGGCAGTCAAATCATTCGAACCATACAACGGTTTTGGTCATTTTTTATTTATTTTTATTTTTTGTCAGAATGGGTCATCCATTCATTTTGAACAGTCGGACTGTTCGACTTGGAAACTGGACCCCTGACTGGTTTGTCATCCGATTCGGTTTTAAAACCTTGTTTTTGACAACGTCTTGCAATTGCTAATTCTATAACAATATATTCCGTTTAGGAAAAAAATTATGATGCCGGAAAAGAAATGATACGAGAAAGACTTTGATCAATCAAAACCATCTGTGAATTTTGATTAAAGCTATCTGATTGCTAATTACTATGAATGATGCTGGTTGATTGGCTATAAGTTCTTCCCGTTTCATGTCTTTCCGGCGTCATAGTAAAATCCCATTCCCCAAGTTAAAAGTTGGTTCTTTGAATGTGGTTTAGCTTGTCAATGGAAAGGTCCTTTGTCCTTTGATAGATAAGATCATGAAAAAAAGACTTAACCGTTGGATTTCATTCATCTGCTCGTTGAATCTAAACAAGTAGTATGTCCAATTTCGTCTAGTAAGTAGTTGGTTATTATTATCCCTGTTGGAATTTTCAGGTTATTTTATGAGGTGGACGTCATTAATGAGTATTCCAAATCTCTAGTTTTATTAGAAGCTAGACAAATCTTAATTCATCCAAGAATAGTTTTGTTTCTGAGTTCAAACATGTAAAGTGGCCTTTAGATTGCTTAATTGTTTCTTTTATTTCAGTTAGTTTTTTCTTCTCCATGCAAAAGAAGATTACGTGATGAAAAAGATTCTAGGAATATTTTGTTGTACTATTTCATCTGTAACTTGCATTGTGAACTTTTAGTGAGCTAAACCATTATATGATCCTAATATGCAATCACAGTATCAGAAACCCTAAAAGAACAGAAATTGAAGTTTTGAAACTCATTGCCACAATCTAACAGCATAGCCAATAGAACAGTCAGGCCACCTTATAAGTTGATTTACATCCTTTGGTTAAAAACTCAACAAGACTAAACTTTAAACTATAATTTTGGAATGGTCATAGGTCATAGATCCAAAACATAAACCAGATAGGATAAGGCTGCTCCAAGTCAATCATGTTTAACTTGCCTTGCTCCTTTTTCCTTTTCTCCTTTTCAATAAAACTTCTCTTTACAACAAAAAATAAATAAAAAATAAAAAACAGCCGATGAATACATAATCGAGATTTATACAGAGCCAACAATGCATTATATAAACTTAAAAACCTTCCTGTGCACATTTCAAACCCCACTACACCCTTAATCCTCTATTCTGGAAGAGTAGAATGCAAAATACTCCACTTCCCGTTGGACCACATACATTACCATAGATCTACTGGATCATTTGCTGCTATTCAAAGTTTCAAACCCTTTGGACTAAATGTTCTTCATTACCACTAGCGATCTAGTTTATCTTTGGTGTGGCTATATTTCCATATACCTGCATTTTCTTCTACCATCCAGCCTACAACAACCTTACCGATTTCCAACCTCCCAAAACAATTCAGCTCCACTGGAGTCCCGCCATCCAATTGGACCTAAAGTCTGACCTTCCCGGATGCTAGATTTTCCTGGATTACCTACGTACCTTACAAACTGATTGTTGGGATCACGGGAGGATCCCAAAAATTGTGAAAATCTAGAGTGGTGAAGGAGGAAATAGATGGAAATGAAAAAGGAAACAGAAACAGATACTTAACCAGTACACACAGAAAATTTTAATGTGGAAAGCCTTTATGATAACATGAATAGAAAAACCACGAAACACTGGTCTAGAAAACTTCCACTATTCCTTTTCAAAGGTGGGGTTACAAACTCTCTGATTTGTACTAAAGAATAAGCACAACAAAGAGATGGGATAAATTTCCACTTCCCTTTCTTCTTTATTATAGAAGATGACTTGGTGTTTCCTTGTTTACACCAATTTCCAGTAGCTGTCACACTCCTTGCTCATACTTTCCACGTAAATGCTGAACACAATAAATAGAAGAGAGTGAGGGTTCAACTTCCAATACTCCAATCATTGTAAGTACCTAGACTGATTAGTTATCTTGTCACAAAGTCACGAAGCTACCCCCAAATTTCAAAGGTTGCGAGCTCAAGGAATGTCAAGGGATGCGAGGTCGGTGATACATTGGTGAGGCCGGGGATCAGCAAGGTGTAAGGCCAACAATGTTGCGAGGCCACGAGGCCACCATCCCGCGAGGTTGTGATGCCACCATCTCATGAAGCCACGAGGTCATGGATCCATGAGGCGAAGACCAAAGAATCCACAAGACTGAAAAGAGTGAGCCATCATCCTGCAAAGCTGTGAGGCGGAAATGAGAGAGGCTGTCTTCCCATAAGGTCCATCGTCTTGCAAGGCTAACAAACAACTCCTCATAAGAAGAAAAAACTTCTACACTAATCCCATGTTCTATAATAGCTAAGCATGTCAAAATAGGATTTCATCTTTTGAAAAAGCAAATAAATAAATAACTTCTAGCTATTCAGTTTATCTCCCACCTAATGACGAGATTGTCAATTTTGTTACCAAGTGCCTGTCATCACAGTCAGACCCATCATAACCCAGCCCAAGTACATCAAATAGAAAAAATAAAAAAAGAATCAACTGTCAAAGAGCAAGTACAAAATACCCAAAAGAACGGGACTATCTACATATACCACCTAGTATATGACACAGTCAAACTTATGTTATAGGTGTGATCAGTCAGTTCATCATGCTCTCACATATACACACTTGGATTCTGCAAAAGGGTTCTATGTGACTTGAAGAGTCCTTTTGGTAGGGGAATCCAATTTGTTAATCAAGAGCATATGATGATTGAGGCATACATAAATATTGATTAGGCTGGTTTTATTCATTGATGGTTATGTTATGTTTCAAGATTTGTCACTCTTGTTGGTGGAAATTGGTTTCTTGGAGAAACAAAAATAGTTTGTGGTAGCACATTTCAGTGTTGAGGCAGAAAATAGGGCAATGACTCATGGTATCCTGAGATATTATGAATCAAGTCTCTTCCTAAGGAGTTAGGTGTTGACCATGAAAACCAATGATATAATAGTGAAACAATTAGGTCGTTATAATTTATAATATAACTTATAATCTTATTTATGTCAGAACAGAACGGATAAATATTTCACGTGAGGAAGTTCTTTTTTGTTTTTTTTTTCTGTCATATGATTAACACTTATGCCATGTTTGAGGGGGGGGGGGATGTTGGAGACTATAGTGTTTAAATAGGGTATCTATGTCCTTATATGAACAATAATTATTTAAGTTGTGCATAAGAGTTTTTCTATTCACTAATAAGTATGCACATGTTTTGCACAAGATAATTTATAATGATGATAATGATAGTAAATAATCAGATCACTAATACACCAAGGAGGTACACCGGTGAAGGTGTGATTCAATCCAAAGTATCCACTACTACAATCAGCTAGAGACCCTACCAATTGAGTTGTCACCTTTATTAAGTTGTCACTTAAATAGTTACATAGGTGACAAGTAGGGGTGAACAAATGAGTAGGTTCTATCCAGAACTGAATGGCTGGAATCAGCCTTGAACTGACCTTACCCAATCTTTTAATGGGTAGAGTCTGGTTCCAAATTCTTGGAATTGACTCCTACCTAGGTTGGTTCTAGGTTCTAGGGTAGGGCTGCAATTGAATCAAGTTCTAAGCGAATGCGAATAATTTAGGGTTGAGTTTGGTTAGGCTCAGTTTGAGTTTGAATCTTAAGGTAAGCTTGATTCGATATTTAAATTCAAGCTTAAACAATAAAAAGTTTGTTCAAATAACATATACATACATACATATATTATATAATATAAAAATATATTTTATAACATATGTTACAAAGATGTTTTTTATATATAAGATGTTTTATATTCTATATATAATATAAGAATATATTATATATTATGAAAATTATATCATATATTTTGAGCGTTCAAGCCAAACTTGAACTTGAACTTGAGCCTAATTGTATTTTAGTTGAACCGAGCCAGCACATGCAAAAGTTTGGCTTGGCTTAGCTCCATTGCACCCCTAGACTATGGGATTACCCTACTTGAAGGGTTGAACCGACCTAGAGAAATGACCTTGGTGGAATAAGCCTTGAAATAAATCCCAAAATACTTTGAGGATATGAAGATTTAAAATCAAGTACTCATGCTTACGGAGACCACAATATCATTTGACCATCGAGTCACTTAAGTTATTTGATCATTTTCTTTATTTTAATATTTGAACATTTATAATAAGTAATGTAAAAGGTCATGTTTATAAATTTAAATTATAATGATAAGTCTTGAACTATATTATTATTATTATTATTATTATTATTATTATTATTATTATTATTATTATTATTATTATTATTATTACTATTATTATTATTATTACTACTACTACTATAAAAAAGGTTTCATTAATAATTAAAGATTTAAACTTACTACAATTGTTGGCTGATTCCAATACCCATCAATAACACCGTTTACAAGTCTGCCTAGAAAATACTTTGCCCACCAACCCCTTGTTTAGCTAATGAATCTGCTACTCCGTTTGCAGTTCTTCTCACCCAGCTGAAGTTTGTATTTAATTTCTTTGCACTAACATTAATTTCTAGTTGTGAATCACCTTCAACATCCAAATCTCTATGGCCATGTTGTTGTGCTAATGTCAATCCTTGTAGAAGTGTCATGATTTCTCCCTTGACTGAATCTCCTAAACCTGTTGGACCCGAATACATCACAACCACCAAACCTTGATGGGGGAGGGGGGGTAAAGAAAGTCAAGCTTTTAAAGAACATGTTTCTTTTCTTTTTCTTCTCTTTTTTGTTTTTTTGTTTTTTTATTTTTAATTTTAATTTTAAATTTTTTTTTTTTTTTTTGGGGGGGGGGGGGGTAAAGAAAGAGCATATCCCAGGTGGGCCTGGAAGTAATCTTGATAGGGTAGTTTTGATTTCAAAAGTTTGGAACCAACCCCTATAGAGTAGGGTCTAGGTTCTACCTTGAAACCGAACCAAACCTACCCATGCTCATCCCTAGTGGCAAGGCAACCTTTTAGGAGAATCACCTTGTCCCTGAAAAATGTAGGATGGGAAGGAAACTTCCTAGTATGGTAAATGTGGTGTGTAGGGCTGAGAACAAGTAGTGTTTGTCCCCAACCAATTATTAATTGGAACGAAATCATAGACCTAAAAACTGTCCCCATTATTAATTGGGAGAATCGGACATTTGACCCAATTAAGCTAACATTTAAAAGTATTTATGTTAATAGCAACTTAAAACTTTATTTACGATAATATAACCTTAATATAAGTAGTAAATTGTTTATATGTTAATAAATCAAGTGTTTTTAAATTGTCTATCAAATTTACCCTTTTAGACATGATTCTACTAGTTTTCCCTTGAGAGAACACCGCAAACAAAAGAAGAGAAGGAATCCTCATCAACTTCCAGTGACAGGGGAAAGAGAAGGAGATAGTGGAAGTGTTGCAAGGGCTGCCAGCACCAGAGGACGTTGTTGTAGGGGTCGATCTTCAAAGTCCGTTCATGGCGGAAGGAAGGACGGATGTTGCAATGTAGAGTTTGACAGGCACGACGATGGAGATGGTTTCAATGGAGGACCAGCCGCTAGAGAAACTAGAATTGTCGTTCTTCGCAGCCCGATAGTCAGTGCGTTTCAAAATTTAAGAGTTTCCCGCTCTTCGTAGGAGGGCGGGTGGAAGCAAATATTTTTTCGAGTTGGGGTGTTGGTAGACGTCTACGAGTCAACCTGATTACATCTTTTAACCTGACTGAAAGCCAAGTTAATGTTGGGCTGGATGTGGCCGTTTCAATGGTAAAGCCTATTGGAGAAGATGGGATCAATGTAACTTTGGAGGAGAAACTCTGAGGCGCGTCTGAAGACACTGTCTTTAGAACGTAATTTGCCCTCACTCAGTTTCACTGAGTTTGTTGTTGGGTTATAGGCAATTTCGTTCCTAGGATACAACAAAGCCTTGGGCGAGAATCTGTAACCAGCAAAGTTGAAGAGTCTCCAAAGAAACCTTCTGTGAGACTGTAGTAGATCAGGCTGAGAGAGAGAGAGAGAGAGTGAATTTCAAAATTGTGTGTTTTGGAGTCTGATTCATGCTCCTTAAATAATTTGTGAAGAGGTATGAGGAAAAGGTAGGTGCTGGTTTAGAGAAGGCACATTGAACAGTCACAATTTCAAACATTGTGACTGTTTAAAAAGTAGTTAACAGTTAGTGACTGTTAACTTTGAATTGTGCCTCTTGATCACACCCGATCGAATCGTGACTGTTGATCTCATCAACGGTCAGCAACGCACCAAAACCAAAGCCACCCATCGCAAGCCATGCGAAGTGCGAGCAAAGTGCACCTCTACTAATTCTAAAGAGTATAAATCAGCTCCTATTGAAATACTAAAAACAAAACTTATAATTTTCCAATGTGGGACAAGTTCAAAACTAGGTTTTGTAAAAGAAAAATTGTTTTTTCAATCAAGTGTGCAAGTGCAACTTCTCATGTAATTGATCAATCAAACCTATTGGATTTAATCTCTTATGAGATTAAAATCCAACAAAGCCCCTAGTGCCTTAGTCCCTGTATGCAGTCGTCCCTCTCAATTCAATTTGGCAAAGGCTGAAGGGAATTAAGAAGCCTCCACAATCAGCAAATGACTTCTTTACTCACCATGAGTCTTCACCCAGGCCTGAGTTTAGTGAAGATGAGCCGGTTAGCCCTCCTCTAGAGAGAGGCAATTCCAACCTAGAGGAGGTTTTGGTGCGGGAGGCTGGGATGGATTCACAAGAGAAAGAAGGTTGTTTGGAGCGGGAAATCGATGAAAGTCAAGTGGAGAAATTTTTGAATTTGGGGAAGTTTCTGGGGGTATCCATCTCTGCGGAGCAAGAGCCTCAGTTGCGATACTGGATCAATTCCTCTTTCGTTCGTGATGTAAAGGTTCAAAATATTCAGTCTGCAAGGAGCTCTGAACCGGAGTCAGATTTGGAGACAAAAAGTTATTGGTCAGGCGTGTCTTCTACTTCGTCAGTTCTGTCTATCGGAAATAGGAAATCCAAACTATTAAGGGATTGCTATGATCTACTAGTTGTTACCCCTCCTCCTCGAGGAGCCCGTTGCATCAGGGAAAGGGGTAGAAGAGATAGAAGAAGAAATAGCTTGGGCTGTTAATTGAGTGTTTGTATGCTCTTTCTTTATTTGGAGGTCTATTAGGCTTTGAGTTTTTAGGCTAGGTTGAGGATTTTGGTTTCAGATCTCCTCTCTGGTGCTTATTGTGTTGTTTTGTGGCCCTTGAGCTCTGGGCTCGGGTTGTAGATGATTCGTTTTGGGCTTCTTTAGGGTTTCGGTTTTTGTAAACCTCTTGTATAATTTTCTTTCTTTTTGAATAAATTTTATCTTACCATTTTTCATAAACAATTTACCCTTTTAGACATAAAATATTATAAAAAAAAGCTATGTAACCTTTATATATTACAAACAAGAACCAAAATCTAACCAATTATTAATTAATTAGGACAAATTCACAAAACTAGAATCGATATAATCAGTTTGGTCCGTTTGGTGTGGTCAGTTAGAAAAAATAGAGAGAAGGGAGGAAAAAAATAAGATCATAATCTTATAGATAACTTTGAATTTATTCCATTAATACTTATCTAAATATTTAATTGCAATGAGCATATCATAGAGGCTAAAATTTTTCTGAACTTTATCAAGAGAAAGTTGTAATAGTTAGAAGGCACATGTGATTCCTTTATTCAACTTCAATTTAAACTCAAAAGCTAAAACGATGCAACTCCTCATTGCTTTAGAATTGAGGCAAACTCATAAGTAACTCATAAATATGACACCCAAATAAGAACTTAAACTGCTTAATAAATCGAATAACAATCATACCAACACTGATACAAAGAGACTGAATATCATAGTATCATTATAGATAGACATCTTGTCACTAAAATAGATATAGGTTTTTAATATATATATATATATATATATATATATATATATATATATATATATATATATATATATATATATAATATCATTATAGATAGACATCTTGTCCTTAAAATAGATATAGATTTTTAATATATATATATATATATATATATATATATATATATATATATATATGTGTGTATGTATGTATTAAAAGATGCATCAGTGAGAGTGGTGAACGGGGATAACAGGATTGTGACTGAAGGGGCAGGGGTGATTGAGAGAGGTGTTTTCCTTGGTAGATACCTAGTTGGAGAGTTTTGCAATGGTTGTAACCAAAATTGGAAAGATGCTAGAACTATTGTTTAAAACCGAGTACTAGATCCTTGACCGAAGCTGTTGGCTCTACATTCTAGAATTTGAATTGGATGTAGTAAGATTTCTTATGTCTGGGTCGCACCAATTCAACAACTAGAAGCTTGTCTTGCAGTGGTGTTGTCTCTCTTGTAGTCAGAGCAAAGAGTTATCAGAAATATTGGTGAGTCGTTACACACATTATGCTGGGCAACTTTTTAAGGAGCATGGAGATGGCCATGGTGGTTTTGTGGATGTAGATACATAAAATCTGGAGTGGAAAGCTACCTATTCGCCACACTAATTTGGTGAGGCTTTTCTTATTAAAGTTGTAGGGGGTAGTGTTGTTGAGATAGCCTTCCTGATGTAAGGGAATACCGACCTTCTGGTATAAGGTAAAGCTCTTGAGGGGTTGCTAGGGTTTCTTAGGAAATCTATCATGTGTGTCCCCTTCTTAATAGGGCTCCCTATTTATAAGGACTTGTTGCTTGGGGATTGTGAAATCTTCTTTTATTGGTAAGTTCCCCCTTATGCGTCATGATTCATAGAGAAACCAACCAATTATTGTGAATGATCCTTCTCCTTCAAGTGAGGGAGGTGGTCTTCCCAACAAGGGGGAGATGGTTTTCATTCTTTTTAATATAAAAGATTTTTATTAAAACTAAAGGAAAATGAGATCTTCTTTCATCTTCTTCCTCTTCATCCTTCTCCTCTCAAGCCTCTTTGTGTTTATGAGGCTTTCTTCCTCTCTGACTCACTTTCTTTCTCCTTGTCTCTTTTTCCCTTTTCTTTTCTTTTCTTTTTTTCTCTTTTCTCTTTTTCTTTTCCTTTCCTTTTTTTCTTTTTTTTTCTTTTTGTCTTTTTATATGAGGTGTGCATGGTGCACATGAGGCATATGCCTCTTGAAAAAAGCATATGAGGTGTATGCCTCTAGCCCATGCCTCAAGGTGTTTTGGGGCCACCTCGCCTGGAAGTGTGCCTCCAGACGTACACCTCTCATGCCTTAACAATGGTAAATCATGTATAGACTCATCTATTGTATGTCTTGGGCTGTGTTATTTTGGTTGGGTGATTGGTCATGTGGCTTGAATTTTGCTTCTACCTGTTTTTGTTGAATCTAGATTTCCTCCTCACAGCCCTTGCAGCGTGCAATGGGAGCATCTCCCCATGTATGGAGATATTTCTGATGTGCAACTGCATGTAAGGTGGGTGTGAGAACTAATTCTGTGAGGAAATCCAAGCTCACTTTTGTTGATCTGGGTCGGCTGATCATCCAGTTGGTTAGTTAGGGTTGTTGTCCCTTTTTGGTTCAGTTGGCCCATCTCTTACTCTTTCTTTTTTTTTTCTATTTTTTTCTAATAGTAAATTAAGAAGAAAATTTTATTAGAAAGAGGAAATGAAGCATGATTTAAAAAAAAAACTAATAAATTTAAATATATATATATATATATATATTAGAAAGAAAAGCCATAAAAAAATCCCACTCATAGGTATATAAACAAACTGGCCAAAACCTCCAAATCCCAGCTCAAAACTAATTAATTTGACCCTTCAACACAATTACCTTATTCTTAAGAATATGAGGAACTTGATTCTTCAAATTAAATTGATTTTTTCCTCCTTGCTTATTACCTCCTAATCCTTAATGAGAAATGTAAGTATAGTTCATGTTCTATAATTTTAATCTATTTACCAACAATTTTTTTTTTTTTCATTCAGCATGAACAGAACCCTCGAGCGTTACCAACGATGCTGTTACACTCCTCAAGACGCCAATGCTGCTGATCGTGAAACACAGGTTTCTGTTGGATATGTTCTTGATTGACATATGAGGGCAATTTTGTGTTGACAGATACCACGATTTTGATTTTGATGAGTACTATTTATATGCTATTTTAGTTGTTTGCACATTGTTTGGGTTTCTTTCTTATATTCACATGATACATCTTTTATAAGTTTATTGTCGTACTTAGTTTCCAATAGACCATGTGGAATTAGAACACATTTAATTAACTTTTTTTTAATGCTTCCACCGAAAAAAGAGTTGGACTAAATTGTTCCTTGTAGTCACATAATTAGGCCCCTAGCACAAATATCGCAGTGTTCACTTTTAGGAAAATCAAGCTACCGTTCATTAACCGTGCAGAATTTACTAGAATATTGTCTCATTATCAGAGTGCAGAATTTGAACATTAGGGATCTGCAAGAGTTGATCACGAAAATCCTGCATTTGAAAATCATGTCCAATTAATCATCAAATGCCAATGGAAATTTTGCATGTTAAAATTTGCTGATCTTATTATTGAAAGTATGTAGTTAAGCTCAGATTGCCAATCAATTTGGGATAGAGAAGTTACTGATTGAAGGGGATTCTAAGGTGATTGTAGATTTGTTGCAAAACCCTGATTCAATTATTTGAAGCTATAGGGATTTCATGAAAATATTTAAATGGTTAATTTGACATATGACAATTAGAGTCCAGAAAATGCTTTTGCTGACTGTCTTGCCAAACAAGGGGTATTTAGGGAAGAGCTATTCTGCACAAGTCTAACTTTTTCTGGTGTATTCTGTTTTCACTGTAATGTCTAGGAGAGGCTGCACCTTGCACCCCTCCAAGGGATGCTTGCAACAGCTTATATTCTCTGATTAATGAAATTATAATTCAATTATCAAGAAAAGAAAAGTACCTAACTAGATTAAATACACACTGGATGGGGAAAGAATTGGCCTTAGAAATACCCAAAAATGACTGATATAGTGAAGGATGGAATCTTTTCTGAAGCCGTCAAGAATTTTTTTTTCCTTCTTTCTATCATTGTGTAATCTAACATTCATCAAGTCATACAAAATTTGACCTGATTTTTGAAGAAAAAATCTTACAGACAAGTTATTTCTTATCTATGGTAATGTGCTTAACAATTCAAATTAACATCATATCAATTTGAGAATAAGATTGATTTTTAACATTCCTGCAAATTGATAGTAGATCCTTTTTAAAAGAGTTGACATAACATTAGTACTTTGAAGTAGAAGATCAAAGATTCGTGGTAATTTAACTTATTCTTTTTTCTCTTCTATTTTCTCCCTTGTTCTCTTTTCTTTTTTCTCTTTTTGTTGATCAATGCAGAGCTGGTATCAAGAGGTCTCGAGGTTGAAGTCAAAATATGAATCTCTGCAGCGCGCACAGAGGTAGATTAATAACTAAGCCACCACCATTAGAGCCACTGCACATACTTTTTAATACCGTTATAAAAATCCAATTACAGATTTTACTACAATCTTGTTTGAAGCACTAATATCCTGATTCGTATTATATTTTGTAAATTGTAAGGCATTTGCTTGGAGAAGATCTTGGGCCACTTAGTGTGAAGGAGTTGCAAAATCTTGAGAAACAGCTTGAAGGAGCCCTCTCAGCAGCTAGGCAACGGAAGGTACTTGCATGGATTTCAGTATATTTCAGCTTATATATACCGAAGTTTTTGCATGCATGTAGGGTACTGCTTCAAGAGTGAAAATTTCTATTTGCCATGATTCTCTTATGTTTCTCTTATAGATTGAAACTCCTACCTCTTGTATTCAGTTTTGCTGAAGATATGTCATAACCAGAGCTACCGTCTCCATCATCCATTTTAAACTTAAAATATTAAATGCGCAAAACAACTCCTTTGGTGATGATATATGTTCTTACGGTTAGTTGTCAAAATGCAGACACAAATAATGATGGAAGAAATGGAGGAACTCCGCCGTAAGGTATGTCATCCTGGGGAACAAAAAAGTGTCTGATATTTTTGCATTTATCGTGGTGGGTAGCAAAATATGAATTGCTTATTCCATTGTCGTCAATTTCTTATTTGGATTTTTTAAGCTTCCTTCAATCTTTGCGGAATTGTTATTACATATTCCTTTTTTTATTTTTTTTGTGTGACCTGACCTGACATGGGTGGTGAAGAACCCAAAGGGGGAAAATTCATTGAGGTTTGTGGTGGATTTGGAGGGCTTGGGCGGAGTGCCTGCTGTACAGACCAAACCCGTTTTGCTTACTTGGGTCCTGTATATATTGTAGTTGTTTCTAGTGTTCAACATTAGAAAGACAGACTGAGAAATAGGGGTTTGCGTGTAAAGGGCACCCAAACCACGATAAATCTTTGCTACATGCAAAAAGATTTCTTGGCTTCACAAAGCCACCATCAACATTTATCTTCGTCCATCCCTGTGTTGCCTCATCCACTGACTCGCTTTGTCCTCAGCATCCCCACCTTGCAAGCATTTCATCAAACTCTTATCTGTAGAGAGAGAGAGAGAGAGAGAGAGAGAGAGGGAGCACGTCAATGTATGTGGAGAGTGAGAGCATTATAACAGCTAATAATTTTTCTTTTTCGGTATAATAATATGAAGCTTAATTATGAGGTTTTCGATCTACACTGGCAGGAGCGTCATCTCGGCGACATTAATAAGCAGCTCAAAAATAAGGTCTCTCGCTTCAACTGTAGTCAGCAATCAGCATTCATTGTAGTATCTGTCGATTTCTCTTTGTTGTTAAGCTGATTTCTGTCTTGTGTTGTTTCTGTTTGTCAGCTTGAGGCGGAAGGGCAAGGTTCTTTTAGAGCCATCCAAGCGTCATGGGACTCTACTGCTCTAGTTGGTAATACCTTCTCAGCGCAGTCTTCTCAATCCAATACCATGGACTGCGAGCCCACCTTGCAAATAGGGTACTCTCTCTCTCTCTCTCTCTCTCTCTCTCTCTCTCTCTCTCTCTCTCTCTCTTATATCAATATATCAATAGTAAACTACTATATATAAGATGAGAATTTTATTCAAGGCAATTTTAATTGGAACAGGTACCACCACTATGTTCCACCGGAGGGAGCAACCATCGCCAGAAGCGTAGCCGGCGAGGGTAACTTCATTCAAGGATGGGTTCTCTGAGCTAAATTGAACAAAACAGACATAAGACAAAGGTCTACCTGCTGCAACTGGATGTGTTAAAGTTATTAACTTACTACATTTGCTATATATTAAACACATATTTGGATATGCTTATATAATTTTAGGACAGCTCTTGCATGCTTGGTAGGGCTCTGAGCGTCCTGGATTGACTGCTTTTGCACGTTTCTCTCTCATATATATATATATATATTTAACGGTGTTATACAGATGTAATAAAAGATTAGATGACACACTGCCAGCCAATAGCTAGCTCATCAAATCACCAACAACTTCTCATACTTGTCTGATCTGATGTGCCAAATGGCACTGATAAATCTTTTGCCAGCCAAGGTTCTACAAGTTTAAACCCCACAAGTTAAAAGCTACTTAGGGTTGAGATAGTATCATGGTTTATTTCTTAAACGCCATAATGGTGCAATCTGTATCTATAGCTCTTTCTCCCTAGCTACAGTCTACACACACCCATAGTGATGAAATGGTGCGACTATGGTCCATGGCTTTTCATTTTTGGGGTTTTTATGATTCAGTCTACCCCTAAGAAATTCTAGCTCCACCTAGGTGTGGACTGAATCCTGCCCAGTGGATCGGTGCCAAATTCACGGGGCAGGATGTGGTTTATAAGGGGACTATTAGTAAATTATGAGAGACTGCAAAAAAGATTTCTGAGAGGGAATAAAAATCCCTTAATTTTTTTGAAATTCCAATTTCTCTTCATAGGGCATCATTTTATTCATTAGATTTCAGTTCAATTTTCAATTTTTGTTTACATGAGTCCCGATCAAGGAGGTATAATTGATGAACGCACCTATCCATAAGGCACAATAGCTGTATATCAGAAATTTCTCTCCATAAATGATAACATACAATTGCGGAAGATACTTTCAATGTGCAACTGTAGTGATATGTGGATAAGTGTAGATAGGGTTCTTGTTGGTAAGACTGGGGTTTTGGAACTTGAAAGGATAAAAAGATATAATATTCTATACGTACAAATGCCTTTGGTTTCTTGTAAATTGGATCAGGAAAATGAATGATTTCCTGAAAAATGATATTCAATAGAAAAACCAATCACTTTCCTAATTTTCCTGGTTGTTTACTTTAAATGAGAAAATAAGTAAATAAAAAGCTGAGTAGTTCAAAAATGTGCTGCAGGATATGAATTGTAAGGACCAACCTTTATTCAAAAACAGGAGTGTCATTTGACTAAAATTTGTGTTCAACTTTTCGAAAAATATTTGTTTTTTCACAGCCATTTCCATGCAAATTAACAAACACCGTAGAAAGGAAATTCTCAGAGTTATTTATTTTCTCTTTTTTTTGGAAAAAGAAAATCCGGGTTTAACACAGACGATAGCACCCCAGTTCGAAGATATACCACTAATCCACAAAGAGGAAAATCAAGGAGGAAAAACTGACCAACTCATCTATATTTGGATTGAGATTTTCCTTGGTCTAGACAAAGCACCGCGTCAAAAAATGGCGTTTCGGCCAACGGTTCCATTTCTCCTTCACTGTTTCTTGGTCCAATAACAAAATCTTCATTACTGGAATGCTTAGGTAAGAGTGTCAATGGATTGATTTTTGGATGGGACCCTGTTTAAATCAAAATTAAATTAGACAGATTGGATGGACTAACAAGATATATTAAATTAGACCAGTCCAGATTTAATGGTCTAAAGTATTTATTGGATTGGACTGGACATGCTCCAGTTGTAATGAATTTATATTGGATTGATTTGGATTAAGCCAATATCTAGTCCATTAAAAGAAGATAGAAATATAGGTGTTAATGGACCAAATTTGAATTAGAATTAATCTAAATTAAAACAAATTTGAACAGATTGGACGTTCAGACATTGAATTGAACTAGTCCAAAATAGTCAAAAATATTTATTGGATTATATTGAACCTAATCCATTTGTAATGGACTCACATTGGGCTGGAAAGGATTGAACCAAAACCAGTCCAATTGACAGAGGAGTAACAATCTCAAGGAAAATTGGCCATTTCTCAAAATCAGATATCCTGTACTTCCTACACTCACCAATTAATGTGTGACAGGCATCAAGGATGTTGGTTGCTTTGTAGGGCATTTGAGAATTGTGAATTTCTGATGTTTCAGATTATCCCAGAAAAAGCCCTAGATATTCATAATATCCAATTTTTTAAAATTAATCAACACATCTCCGCAATTAAACATTTATTATCCCCTAAACTCTTGAACACCATCTATAGTTCCTCTGGTGACATGGACCCGTTCTGATCAATATCAAATGCCAAGAATGCTTCACTGTGATTAAGCTTCACTTAATCCTCTGTGATTAAGCTTCACTTAATCAATCTCGTTCGTCTTCAACAACCTAATTAACTTGTTCAAATCAATAAATCCATCACCCTCTCAATCAACATCTTTCATCATCTTCTGCAGCTCCTCTTCCTCCAACATGCAGAGAGTATCTAAGCTCGATAGCATTGCTGTTTAATTTGTACCTATAATGTTGGGAATTGGTGAATACAAATTGGGAGAAGTTTTTCTTTTTCTTTATATCAGAAGTTTTTTCAGTTAATCAATCTCATACTTGGATTTTTTTTTTTTTTTAATTGAAGTGATTATGTTATGTAATGCGATAAGATACATTTCTCAAAAATTTGTAATGATCAACCCCTGACACGACAATAATACTAAACACACTTAGTAAGAGGAATTCTGGATTGTTTAAGGCAATGTTTTCAAAACCAGAAGGGACCAAAAAAACTTCACTTGATTGGTTCCGTTTTACCCCAAAACCGCTGTTTGGCCAAAAACTGTTGATTTGGTCAGTGAATTGTTGATCTAGGCAGTGGAATCATCAGATCATTCAACCCGAAAATGGTTTTTAGCTATTTTGTTGGGTTTTTAGATTTATTTTTATTTTTTATTTTTTGTCAGAATGGATAGTCTGTTCGGACTAGATGATCAGACCATTTAACTCGGGAACCAAACCCAAAACGGTCTCATGTTTTAAAAACCTTAGTTCAAGGAATGAAAACAGCCTCTAACGCAGAATTCTCTTGCTTGTGGAGACGGATGCCCATAAAAGCATCTGTCACATTTTTTAAACACAAAAAAATAAAAATTACAAGCTAACAAAATCAATAACGGTCATGCTGTTTTTGCTCACCTCTCTCTCTCACATCTGCGAAGAAACTTTTTTAAGAATTAGAAAAGATTTTATACACCCTTACCGCGGGGCCGGCCAAACAAAAAACAAAAAATCCTAATAACCTCCTGCCCCTAACCAGCAAGAAAACTCCTCAACAAAACAACAAAACTCTCACATACTATTAAGGCCCTGCTTGCTTTTTGGTAAGTTATTTACCCAGGTAAATGCAGTTACCTAGGTAAGTTTTTCCTAGGAAATATTTATTTGAGTAAATGTATTTATCCATGTTCTAAGGCAATAGCATTTTAGCCATAAAAATATATATTAAAAGGCATATTTTTGTCCTATTTAAGTATTGACAACTTTTCCCTAAGTGAAAAAGTTATTTACCTACCCAGGTAAGTGATACTTAGGAAAATAAACATTTCCTACTCCCCACATAAACATGAAAAAGAACATGTGATTTTTGGTCATCCCATTGACCAACTTTCCCCTCTCAAAATCCGAAAAAAGAACGCCCCCTAAAGATTATAGGAAGTTTATCTTCTTCAAGCTTTAGCCAGTGGCTGAAGTCATTTGCAAGTGGAGAATGGGAGTTATTAAAGCAGTTAGAAGAGAACCCAGACCTCTTGTTCCAATGGCGGAAGGCATTAACGCAGTTTGACTCTTCTTCCTTGGATGTCATTATCGTAGAAAGAAGACCTCTTTATTCTTCAGTCTTCAGTCCAATGGCAGAGGGCATTTACCAAAAAAAATCATTTTATCCTTATTTTATGTGTTGGGAGTGGCACAATGGACAAAACAATCTGTATATACACAGAAAGAAAGAGAACAAAAATAGCAAAAGCCAAAGAAATAGAGGAAGAAAGAGAACACCAAACTTATATGGTTTGGCAATACCTAGATAGCACCTCAGAGCTTTCTTCTTCATTATAAACAAGAGAAATTACAACAACAACATGAGCTCACTGCAAACAACACTTAGCACACACCCTTATACCCGTTACAGAGTATCCACACTTGATACCCAACCTCAATGACTACGCAATATCAACCATGGTGGACTTTGGAATTTCAAAGGAAGGTTTTGCTTCGGTGTGTATACAAGGGAAGTCGATCTAGGTGTTTGTGGTAGAGGATGGGATCCAGGACCATGAAATCTTTCTCCATAGATGCTTGGTGTTGCGTTTCTCAGGCGATTGCCCAGCTAGTGAAGAGGTCGAGTGTTGGCTTCCTCTTAAGTGGTGAAACCTATAGAAATCGTCTATTAGAAAGATTGAAGGAAATAAGTTGGACTCGGATACATTTTCCCCTATTTTGCTACACTCAGAGAGATTAGGAAAAGTTCCTTTGAAGCCTCCATTTTGCTCTAGTTTTCCTGAGGTTTCTATGCAAGGCAAAGGGGAAACACGTTTCGGTGTGGGGGAAACAGTGGCAAAGGCACCTGCTAAAGGAAGAATAAAACGCATAAGAAAAAGGAAAAGCAGACCACCTTCTATCACCGACGTTGGCGAGGTAAGAGGAAAGGAACTTCAGGTGATCTCGCTGCACTTTGCTTACTATAGTGTTTAATTCATTTAGCTGTTTTTGTAGAGAGGTTTTGTCCTTCATTCTTAGGTTGTAGAATTGTCACCTAAGGAAGATTCTGTTGGAGATGGATTTCCTTTGTAGAGATTTTTCAACTTGTTTCACAAACCATTAACAGTGGTTTCCTTGAACACATTAAATAAGACCAAATCTTCTAAAGCAAAAATGAATATCGGCAATCTCAAACGGTTCATCCTTTATGTCAATGTGCTTCTTTTCTTTTCCTTTTAGAAAAATTGCACAATCTTCTTTTACCAACCCGACATGTATCTTCAGTTTCCCAGATTGCATAGTCATAACCATTAAATTTTGGTATATAGAACCATGTAGAGCTCGATCAAACTTGCCATATTTAACACATATAACACGGAAGCAACAAATACAAATTTTGGCCGAATCCCAAGTCAGAAATATTAAGCTCTGATACCAATTGTTGGGAGTGACATAGAAGACAATACAACAATCTTTATATGCATAAAAAAACAAAAAAAAAAAAGAAAAGAACAAAAATAGCAAAAACCAAAGAAAGGGAGGAAGAAATACAACAAATTTAATATGATTCGGCCAAATTGCCTATGTGTTACGGTTCAAAGCAGGCTTAGCCTTGCCTACGCTTGGCAGGCTTACGTTAGGGACTTGCCCGTCATTTTTGCCTGTAAGATTTCTGGGAGAACTGATGTCATATTCAGGCAGACCACCAAAAGTTTAACGTACTCTTTAAGGAGGGGTGGTCGACCTCCTTGGGTGCCTAACCTTGGCACTCCTAGACCTTCATCCCCTTGCGGGGCGGCCCTGGTTAACGGCTAGCATGGCTATCAGGGTTCCTCATGGGCGCATACTTGCTCATGGGGACAGTGTTGGACCGGCACTGCGCTACCGATACTCAAGGGAGGCTTGGCACGCAGGCCTGGCTCAAGCATGTCCCTTCACCTCGCCAGTCCCTTGCCCAAGCTGATTGAGCTATCCCGTTGCCCCTAGCGCACGGGTGTGTTCCGGCCCAAGCGGTTGCCTATCATCATGGCACACAGGTGCCTGTCATCATCGACATACAAGAGACCCTACACATCGGTGCCAAGTCACCTCATCGGCGCATGGTCACCTTCCATTATGGTTGTCCCCCTTTAGCAAGTAAGCGGCGCCTCCCATGGACTGGTCTGAGCCAGGAGAGTGCCCCGGCCATTGGACTTGAAGTCATGATCCAGTGCTACTGACGTTGATGGAGCCATCTCTTCGGGCAACTCCTAGCCTCTAAGCGCACAAAGGCTTGTCCTGACCTGCCTTGACCAGGACGCCACACAGGTTTCTTCCGCTGTAGAATTACCCTCGTGACATATGTGCACAAACATCACCTCATAACTTTCTTCTTACTCATTTCATTATAAATAAAAGAAATTACAACAACAGCATGACCTCGTTACAATTAACACTCGGCACATGCCCTTATACCCCTTGAAGAGTACCACACTGAACACTTTGTACAACCGAAGAAAAATGAGCTTACGAGTATTAAGATGATTTACAATGGAATGAGGTGACTCCTATTTATAGTATACACCAAGGGTATAAGTGAAATTTATAAATGCCATTTACTACCAATGCAATGGACAAACTGGATTGAGTGGTGCATTAACTGCTTTGATCATATAGGTTGTTAAATGAATATTAAATGATGAGATGAAATGATGATCTTCATTGCTTTTAACCATTTTGATGGGCCACCATGCTTTTAGTGGGTATGTGAAATGGTTTTAACCTTCCATAGTCATGGCCAAAACGTGGGCCATGACGTCACCTAATATTATGACTTTGCCTTTTCATAGTTTAGTGTAACATTAAGACGTTCGTTTTTTGATAAGTCATTTATTCAGGTAAATGCATATGGGTAATTATATTTATTTATATTCTTTTATTTCCTGGATAAATAAGATAATGATCGTTTATCAATAAAAAAATAGGGAGAAATCCGATTATAGAAACCTGAATCCGAGGCCAGCCCATACAAAATCTGTAACTACAATTAAATTCAACTTTTGAAATTATAGAACAGATTCCCATGCCAATTAAGCACCATGCTTTTGAACTTTGGCCAGTGCGTTCTGGGCTCTCACCTCCACCATTGACGCCTCGAAGTCCACGTAGAACATGTACTAGAAGTGCTTCGTTGTCCCCACGTTGGCACCTTAAACAGCATCGACGTCCCCTTGTCGTGGGCGAACACTATGCTCGTCTTGAATGGACGGTCCGTCCGAGGGATTATCGGCTCTCAAGCCATCATCACGAACTGGGTCACATTGCTTGAGTCGTCCTGTATCCCGTCCGCCAGCACCTCCAACCCGTATAGCTCCGCCGCCCGCGCACTCGCTATGGCCGTCGTGTCCCACAGGTTGTTTGTCTCCACGAACTCTGCTACTCCTGCCATGTCATCCACCGCCTCTTGCACCACGTTGAGACCCATTTTAGTCAGAGTCAGCTCGCACTAAGAGAGGGCTTGAGGGTGGCTATGACACGACTCAGGTACTCCTTCTTCATTCTGGGCAAGGCGAGCAGGCAGTGGTGGACGGGGAGTTGTACTTCCCCATGATGTGGAGGTGATGACAGAGGAGCAGGTCATAATTCTGGTGAATGCTACCCCCAGCGAGTTCTCGACGGGCAAGACGGCCCCATCGGCGATCCAGAGCTCCATTTCTTGAAATGCCACGCCACTTCAAATTGGTCACAAGGGATGGCCTGGCAGTTGGAGGAGGCCTTGCCTGTAGTAGCTTCAATGTAAGCTCCAGAGACGCCCTGATAAGCGACGCTAAGCTAGGAGCCGTGCATTAGGGCGGGAGAGAGATTGGTGATGGTAAGGGGTTTAGGGAGATTGTTGTTGATGTTGTCGACCGGTGATGGCAAGCTGGATTGCCACCTCACAGGAAAATGCATAGGGAAAAGCATGATGCTTAGTCGGCGTGGGAATCTGTCCGTTGAATTTAACTGTTATTAATGGGCAGGCCTGGGATTCAGGTTTGTGCAATGGGCCTGTCCGTACTTCTCTCAAAAAAATATTATTAAAAGGAACAATTTTTCACATGCTAAATACATTTTAAATGAACCTCACATGAATCTTAAAAGAGAACATGGGTTTTTTGGTCGATGGGAACCAAAATCCCATTTACCAACTTTCTCCCCTCTCAAAATCCAAAAAACCAACAAATCCTAAGTTTATGTTCTATTTTTAGTAACCAAGGAAACAATTATCTAGGTAAGTGCATTTATCCATGTTCTTTTATTTATCATGTAGATAAGGCAATGACCATTTTATCCATTAAAATTCATTATTAAAATGGGCATTTTTGTTCCATTCAAGTGTTTTCTCTGCAATTGATTCTTATTTGGTTGAAAAAAGAGTTAGGGTTTTCTCTTGAATGGATTTTTCCTATTTTGTTCCAACTAAGGAAATTAAATCTGTTTTTCGTTTATTTTTCATTCTTTACATTTAAGAAAATGAAAAAGGGGGCGTAACGTGAAGGCTATGAACCACTTGATGACTTTGTGCATTGGAGATCTAGTGCTGTGCATGGCTAATGTGTAATAAAGTGAACGGAAGTTGACCTCGTCTAGCCATCTCACACCCAAGGTGAGTGACTGAGTGTGAAATCCGGATCCGAACTTGTCACATTCTTGGCCAATACATCAAAAGTCTTAAGATCATTGGAATGCATCAAGTTAAGCCAGCTGACATTTATGCTGATTTTGGTGTTTCTCACTTTGGGCAACCCGCAGAACTATTGCTTTAAAAGGCTTGAGCCTTTGAGGTGTGAGGTGTATGCCTTGAGTTAAGGTGCCCAGGCTCCAGGCTTAAATCTTTGTTAAAAAGAGGCATGCACCCAAGGCGTGAGGCATACTTTGAGGTGTAAAGAAGGATTAAGCCTCGAGAATCAATGATTATTTAATGATTTAATACAATATATATATATATATATATATATATATATATATTATGTATTTTTATAATTCAGAATATATAAGAAGGGTATTTTATTAATTATGAATCAAATAAAAAGAGTAAAAAACGAAAAGCCAATAGGGAAAATCAAGTTCTATTAGTTTCTCTTAGTGTTATAGAAGAGTTCAATATAAAAAAAGGCCAATCACATTCTTATTTTCTGTTGGTTAAGTCAAATGAGATTTTGGGGCATTCCTTTTTTGGATTTCGAGAGAGGGGGGGGGGAATTGTGGTGTTCTGTTTTCATATTTATGTGAGAACCACAGAAAGTTTATTTTCGTGGGCATACCCATTTCCCAGGTGGATAAACAACTTTCTCACCTAGGGGAAAGTTGCCAACACTTGGATGGAACAAAAATGACCATTTTAATAATGAATTTTTATGGTTAAAATGGTCATTGTCTTATTTACTTGAGAAATAAAAGAACATGGTGTGAATGTTGAAAACGGCTCACTTGGGGCCGATTTGGAATCGCCACCCATCATTGGGAAAAATTTGGGAGTGATGGGCCTCCCGGGTTTTTTCGTTTAAAATCATTTTGGTCCTTTAGTGACTCCATGTATAAGGTACCAATCTAACCAGTTTGGGTAAGACTTGGATGGGAGGAGGAAGGGATTAGGCATCCCTCTCCCGTATCTGATAAGTGGATGGTTAAATAAAGGAATTTATGGCAGAAATTTGTTGTGATTAGATATTTATAGGTTTTGTTTCATATAATGGGGTCTAATCGTGTGATAGGTGTGGTGATGGGGTGCAATCACAGCCATCAGAAGGGAATATTGTAGTTTTAACAGTGGATTTGAGGGTACTTGAATCGAAATTTGGTCTTTTAGGGTTTTGACATGTTCTAGAGAGAATTGTAGGGTCTTATTGGCATTTGGAGTGTAAAGAGTAGGTTAGAGAGGGAACCGAGCAAAAATCAAGTGCTGACACATGGTAAATGCACTTACTTGGATAAGTTCATTTATCTAGGTAAATAACTTATCGAAAAGTGAATGGGGCCTAAATCTAACATCCCAAGTTTGTTATTTTTCTCACTTGGACTCCTAATGGATTTATTTTATTTATTATTTTTTTAATAGATTGAATCAACTAAGTTGTGTTCTTTTATTTACCATAAATCTAATATCAATTGTATAGATGGTTCATCATATGATCCCATTTGTGAAAAAAAAAATCAATGGTGGAGATTGATAATCTAAAACATTATGATTGGTCATTTGAATAATTTGAGTACTTTGGATTTTGAGACTTGATATGGAAAAGGTTTGTATCTATTAGTTAGTTATTATTTTGTTTAACACTTAAAAGGCTAGAACTTATTGCCTATAAGCTTTCATTTTATAGATGTCTGTACCTTTTATCATTCTAACTTGGTATGTCATATGTTATTTTTATCATTTATAAACTTTAATTCTTTTTTTTTCTTAATTTTTTAGGCCTATACTTTACAATGCCTTGGGGCTTATGCCTCACTCTTTTGGGCCATTGTGCATTAATTAACATTGGATGCTTGGAGTTTTCTTTTGAATTTGTAGATAAGTGAGGAAGAAATTTCATTCTTGACTGATGGTGATGATCCTTATGATGATAATGTGGTGTTAAAAGAACTCTTCCATCCTCATCTTAAACTTTTGCTTGTAAGTGAAGGCCCAGAAGGCTGCAGGTATTATACCAAGGTAAGCATATATGACTGTTTTCTTGGCCAGAATTCTAAACAAGTAAGTGAAAGCCCTCCAGACCCTCCTTCAAAAGAAAAAGAGAATATATATATATATATATATTTGTATCCACATATATATTAATATCTTGAAACAGGTCCACAGGCTCTCAGAATTGTATATCTTCACTAAATTTGGTTTCTAATGAAGTGGTGTTTCATTAATGAGGTCTCAAGAACAAGTAAGTGCCTATCTTTGGTTTTCTTAATTCTTCTTCAGAAAAAAAAAACAGATGAAAATAGTAGAGCTCTTTGACGAATGATTTTGATGGTTCATATTTAAAGAAAATTTTGACTTTGACAATTTAGTAAGTTGGATGAAATAAGTAATAGATTGCTTTCTCTGTAAACATTTTTATATGAGAAATCCTGTTACACAGCTCTGGGCTTTAAGAGTTTGTAGAAATTATTATTGTATTATTCTAATCATTGCATTTATATGTTGAATTAATACATTTTGTGTCTCCATTGTACTTTATCATTTATCTTGTCATTGTGATCAACCTGACTAAAGAAATTTAGGGGTAAGATAGCTGGTGTTAAAGTTAAATCCAATTAATCCATTGACACAACTGGTGCTGGTGATGCATTTGTCAGTGGGATACTATGCAATCTGGAATCTGACCCAAATTTGTATCAGGTACTTTGATTCTTTATTGCTGAATAGATGTCAAAATTATAATCTCAGAGTAATCTCAAAATCTTTTTTTTTTTTTTGTTCTTAATTTTCTGTGAGCTTTCTTTGTTGGCCTATCCACTTCAACTACTATTTTCTTATATGACTTTCTGATATTTTGCTTGATCTCTGTTCCATTAATTCTTTTTTTTATATGCCTTCTGTATTTGAACTTGAAGACATTTTATCTTTGGGAAAGGCCATCAAAATTGTCAGCTAGGTAACTTGGTAATATGCATATTGATCCCACAACCTGAATCCAATAATTTGTCTTCACAAAGAAGCCCCATTTACCAAACAAATTACTAAGTAACTAAACAAATTAATCATAAAAATGAGAATCTGTTTGGAGGGTGGGCCTTGGCGCAACGGTTGGATTGTTCCATTACGACCTGGATGATCAGAGTTCCAATCTTTGTTCTTTTTACATAATAAAGGGAAAAAGGCATTGAGCATATCAATTTGGAATCATAGTGTCACAACAGTCTGAGATTCAAATATTAGCTTCAGTTGGTTTTTACCAATGCATTTATTAGTATTTGCTTATGGTGTTTATTCTTTCTTGGCAGGATTTGACGGAGCGATCAAGGGAAGCTATACTATTTGCAAATGCATGTGGTGCCCTCACAGTTACAGAAAGAAGAGCCATTCCTGCTCTGCCCACAAGAGAAGCACTCCTAGAATTGTTGCCCAAAGCCATTCCATGATGAGGCATCATTATTTCTCTGCTGAATTTTCTTATCCAACTAATGTATCTTAAGTTTTCCTTGCTAAGGTAACACAGGTTGATCTCTTCTCTTGCAATAGGTTCTGTGAGATCTAGTCTGTCCTGTAAGCCAATGGGTTACTGAGCATCCTTTCTCTATTGTAATGAAAATTGAGGAAGAAAACACAGTTGTATCATATTGAAGATGGTAATAGAAAAAGGCCATTACCCAATATTGGAGCTATCTGAGTTCTTGGGAAGGCTGGACTGGATACAGTCATACAGAATAAACACCTTAAGCAAAATGCAGTAGGTATTATATTTAGAACTATCACCCTCTGTTTTTCTTTCTTTTCTTTTCCTTTCTTTTATGGGGTAAATTAAAGATAGTCATCCTATACCCAACACTTTGTCCCAACCCACTATCAGAATTGATGGCAAGTAAAATTACTAAATTGCCCAACCAAAATTCCACAGGGCTGACAACAATAAATACCAAAATGATGAAAATAGTCGTTCTAAAGCACAGATTCGTTCTCAAGGGGTTGATGAATCCGATCATTCTCACACTCTCAAAATGAACTTTTGAAATTTTAATTAATTAATTAATTTTTGTATTGGTATTTTAATTTGACTTTGGCCCCATAGCTCATAGGGCGAGGTGCTGTATATTAGACCTAATTAGTGAGTTAGGTCTAACGGATGCCTCATGAACAACTTAACTACCAGTGGATTGAAATGTCAAAACAAACATGAAGTTGGATGAATTCTGGGTTTCTCACGCTTGTCAGCCAGAGAATTTGCCATTACACCAAACGATGGCCTCTGCAATTATCTCTTATAAATTCCAAGATTATAACTCGAGCTGGACCCAAATGTTGGTGATCCAAAATTTGTGGACCCAGGGCCTACCTACTAATCACGGTTAGTGGTATTTCATAAGTAGGGCTGTTAATGGGTGGGGTCTATCGGATGGATATGATATAATCAAATTAATTATAATAGTTTTGGTTTCAAAACAGATGATTTTATATTTCTATTAAATATATAATATAATATATATTTTTATTTTTTATAATTTTTGTCATATTTTAAGTTTGGAACGATAAATAAGATAATATTAGTTAAAATGTTTACTTTATTAATATGTAAAAATTTAGTATTTTTTTACCATTATTGATGGAGCGCAATCCGGCCGGTCTTAGCTGTCAACGAATTTGCCTCTGAGCTGGAGCGTCGGGGAGCATGAAACGGGAAAGATGAGAGACCTCCGGGGGGAACCCGGTATGATAACTCCGAAGCTCAAGTCAGTAATCTCTCAAAGGCAAAGTGTAGACCAGATAGCGCAAAGTTCACATACCTTGTTTGTTGGGGGCAGGGGGCCTTTTATAACCACTTCGCGCACTCGCTCCGTGGCCCTTGTCAGGTCAGGTATGATTACCCTTGCGTCTGTCAATTCGGCCGTCGTCCTTTCTACTGGGACAGAACCGCCACTGCCTAACTGTCTCTCTAACGGGAGATGGCGGTGCGCGGAGACGATGGCAGGTGGCCGTTTAGAGTGTGGCCGTCAAGCGTCAGATCCCAAGTCAATCAGGGGCGGCGCCCTCAAGTACGAACTTCCTCAATGTCAGGCATAGTACGGTTTGTTTGGTTTTGGTGCCCTGAAGGTGATGTAGTGGAGTGGTGAGCGAGGCGAAGTCTTGAGTTCGGAGGTATGTATAGGGCCGGTCAGTTCGGCGAGGGGTATCCCGAGCTGTTACAAGGCAGGCCAGTTCGGCGAGGTGTATCTCAAACTGTTACGAGGCAAGCCAGTTCGGCGAGGTGTATCCCGAACTGTTAAGGCAGGCCAGTTCGGCGAGGTGTATCCCGAACTGTCGCAAGGCGGGCCAGTTCGGCGAAGTATGTCCCGAACTGTTGCAAGGCGGGCCAGTTCGGATTACTTTCTAGTTTGGGGCCAAGGGTGAGTTTGGGCCCCTAGTAGGGAGTTTGGACCGCTGGTTTCTCCCCTTGGTGCTCGCGCCTGAGGCTTGCTTTTGTGCCGAGCTGTTGCTTTTGCCATGTGTCGCATAACTGTGAGATCGGGCCAAATCTTCCTTCATCAATTGCCCCCCACTCCTCACGCCAAGGATCTCACCGCTAGGACGTGACAACGGGTCATTTAAATTTGAAAAAAGCGCACCACTGCCATTCTGAAGGGACGTGCGCTGGCGGTTTTGTCAGTTGCAAGGAGACGTGTGGCACGGTCAGTTTCAGAAAGACGTGTGCCGGCGCGATGTCGGTTTCAAAAAGACGTGCGCTGACGTTTCGTTCTTTTTGGAAAGACGTGCCCCAATCACGTCTCGACCTCAGGGGACGTGCGGTCAGCGCGAATGTGGGTCGTCGGATCGTCTTTGATCTGCACGTCGGTACCTTCCTGAATCCAGGCTGGTTACTTAGCCTTCAAAGTTTTTTGGCTTGTTCCCGTCTCCGGAGCCTTCAAAACTTTCCGGTGAGTACCTTCCTGAATCCACCTCTTTTCCTCGATGTCTAGCTTTGATAGTTCAGACGACTCTTCAAGTAGGACTAATGTAGGTTCTACAAACCGAGCCGTACCCCCCAACTACCATAGTGATCCCGAGGTGGAACTTGAGGATGACTATGAACCCATAGGCTGAGCCGCTTCGGGTAGTTTGGCATCTACCTCTCGCTGAGGTCGGATGCTAGACAGGTTTGGTCCCTCGACCATGACGCCCAAGGGGCTCCAATCTATACTCATGTCTTACAATCTACCTGGGGGGTATACATATTTCATTCCCTCGGGTAGTTTTCCTTGGGAACACGGTGTCATAAACCACTTTGGTGTTACCATTGGCCAGCTTCACCCGAACTCTATTCGGAACCTAGTGGGGACAGTCTCCCTTTTTTGTGAGCAAAATTTCCCTTTAAACTTGGAGATATTCTCCTCCATCTTGATGCTCAAGAGACAAGCAGGTTCTCTTCCTGGGGGAAGACGGGCGTATTACCTTTCTCCTCGCCCTGGCTTTAAGCTTCTGCACGATCTTCCTAATAAGGTCCCGGCGTGGAAGCAGGACTACTTCGACGTGCGAAGTGCACAAGGATGGCCCTTTCAGACCGGGTGGGGTGAGACCGCTCTTGATTCTGGTGTCACTCTCGACAAAGAGACGGTGAAAGGCCTCCGGCAATGGGCACGGCAAGTTTTAAAGTGCCATGAGTATTTGACGGAGGCCAAGCTTATTGCGGTCAGCCTGAGTTCGGGTAGGTTTCTAGTTCTGCGGTTTCTTGCTTGTTTTGTTCCTTCATTTTTTCTGATGCCAAACTCATTTCTACAGTTGTGATGGATGCAGAGAGAACTCGTGGGGGGCGCCTGTTCCAAGGCATGAAGAGGAGGAAGCGGGTCGCCAAGCGAACTCGTACCGAGCTGCCCCCGGATGAGGAGCCTCAAGTTCCAGGCCACACGCCAGAGGATCTGCCCAAGGAGCCCGAGGTGACTTCACCGATGCATGAAACTACTGGGGCGCCTTACGCTGAGACCACTCATACGGGTGCTCCTGCATACTCCAGTGCTCCTGCTCACTCTGGGTCCGCTCATACGCGAGCTAGGCCCTCGGGCTCGGGAGCTCAAGGGGAGTTCAAGAGCATGTTGACGCCGAACTACGCTCTTCAGAAGAGTAGGGAGGCTACTTTTCCCGAGGAGATCGCGGCGTGGACCGATCTTCCTTTGAATCAGGCCGCCTGCCACGCCGTAACACACGCTATGGTGGTAAGTCAAATTTCGTATGCCTTCATTTTCTATCGCTTTTGCTGTTGTTGATCACTTGTTTCTTTTGGTAGGTGAATTCTTCAATTCACGCCTTAGCAACCCAAGTGGAGAAGAGCTCGCGACAGGCGCGAGCTGCTGAGGCTGCCATCCATGCTGCTGAAGAGGCTTTCCGTGCCGCCGAGGCGAATACCCGAGCTGCTGAGGCGGCCGCTTATGCTGCCGAAGAAGATGCTCGCGTCGCCATGGCCAGGCAGGTGATGTCTCAGCGTGATGCCGAGGCCATGGGGGTAGTCGTCAAACACATGGCGGACTTGAAGTTGGTCTTGCAGCATCAAGTCGAATATCTTCAGGAGGACATCAGGGAGAAAACGCAGATTTTTTCCCAAGGCATTGAAGACGCCAAGAAGAAGGCCGTTGAAGACTACATTGCCTCTCCGCGCTTTGACGATCTGATGGTGGATTCTTATAGAAGGGGGTTCAAGCTGAGCCAGTGGATGATCCGGAATACGTACCCCGACCTCGATGTTAGTGCCATATCCACTTTGCGTATAACTCAGGAGATGGCCAATGCTGCCGATGGCGAGCCGGATTCTGAAGGAGAGGCAAGGCCTTCGGGTGTTGTTGAAGTGCCTTCTGATGGCGAAGAAGTAGCTCCGGGCATGTAAAGATTTTTTTTTGAAGTGCCTTCTGATGGCCAATGTACTCCTGTTTCTTGCAATGGAATAGGCAATCTTTTTGCCTAAGTGTTCTTTTTCCCGAACTGGTTCTTTGTCGATCTGATAATATGCCTCTCATCCGAGTTATTGTACTTACGCGACCTGTTTCGGCGCTAAGGATTTTGTAGCGAACTGATTTTTTTGTCGAGCTGATAATATGCCCGACTTTTCTTTGCTTGCTTACGCCGAGGTTCCTCTTGGCTCTGCATCATGGCCCTTAGGCCCTTGAAGGGATTTCATCCACTCCGCTTGGCGGTTTATAGGTAGTATCACCTTAAGTTCACAATGCTCCACGCTCAAGGTACTTGTTTGCCTTCTAAGGTTTCGAGCTCGTATGCCCCCCTGAGCACTCTCTTTACTTTATAGGGCCCTTCCCAGTTTGGTCCAAGTTTGCCTACGCCGGGTTCGGGCACCATAGTCTTACGAAGGACCAGGTCGCCGACTCGGAAGCTTCGCTGCTTTACTCTGGCATTGTAGTAGCAAGCTACCTGCTGCTGATAGGCTAGTGTCCGGATGTGCGCGAGGTCCCTTACCTCGTCCAGTAAGTCAAGGTTGGTCCGTAACTCATCTCCGTTTGTTCGATCGTCGTATGTTTGTAGTCGCAATGTTGGTACTTCGATTTCCGCCAGGATCACTGCTTCAGTGCCATAGGTGAGGTTGAAGGGGGTTTCTCCCGTAGCGGTTTTTTCTGTAGTTCGGTGGGCCCAGAAAACGCTTGGTAGCTCTTCGGTTTACAATCCCTTAGCTCGATCTAGACGTGCTTTTCAGTCCGCGCATGATGGCTCTATTCATAACTTCCGTCTGACCGTTTGCCTGCGGGTGCACGACTGATGTGAAGTTCTGCCGAATCCCCATGTTCTGGCACCACTCTTGGAACTTTATATCCTCGAACTGCTTGCCATTGTCAGAAATTAGTACCCGAGGTAACTGTTGCCAGAGATTCGGCTTCTATCCACTTCGTGAAGTAATCCACTGCCACAACTAGGAATTTTCTCCCTCCTGTTGCTGGCGAGAATGGCCCTAGGAGGTCGATGCCCCATTGTGCAAAGGGCCACGGGCTGGCGAGGTATTTGAGGTCGGAAGCAGACTGATGGTGGATATTGGCGTGCTTCTGGCATTTGTTGCATTTTCTGACGAGCTCGATTGCTTCTGCCTTCATCGTTGGCCAGTAGTATCCTTGTCGAAGTGCTTTTTGGGCGAGTGCTCTACCGCTCAGGTGTCTGCCGCATAGGCCTTCATGAGTGTCGTGGAGTACGAACTCGACTTCGGCAGGTCGCAGGCAACGCAAGTAGGGGAACGTGTAGGACTGTCGGTACAACCATTCATCAATTATGACGTATTTGGATGCCTGGCGCTGCACCCTCTTGGCCGCATTGCGTTCTGTAGGGAGGGTTCCGTCTATCAAGAAGCTCGCGAGTGGGTTGATCCAGCTCGGCTCTACTTCGAGGATGGGAGCGACCTCCTCTGCCCCCCCCCTCGAGAATACTAGGCCGAGGTAAATTCTCTATGTACACGGTTCTCATGTTGTTGTGACTTGTGCTGGCTAGCCGGGATAGAGAGTCGGCCTCAGTGTTCTCTGACCTCGGGATTTGCCTGATGAAGTGTGACTGGAAGTTGAGCAGGGCCTCTTTTACTTTCACCAAGTATGAGATCATAGAGAGCTCGCGTGCTTCATACTCGCCCGTGACCTGGTTGACTACGAGCTGGGAATTGCTGCAGATGACCAAATGCTTTGCTCTTACCTTTTGCGCTAAGTTCAGCCCGGCCATCAGTGCTTCGTACTTTGCCTCGTTGTTAGATGTCGCGAACTCAAAGCGTAGTGCGTATTCCAATTTTGTGTTGTCCGGGCCGCATAAGACTATTTCCAGCCCCACTGCCTTGCTGGTTCGAGGAACCATCTATGTGAAGGATCTAGGGCTCCTCATCCCAGTTCGCGTTTTGCCTGACCAGGAGAGATGTCACACTGGCTACTACTTCACGGGGTTCATACTCTATTGGCTCGGGAGTTCCGGGTTTGCCCAAACTGGGGACCTCGGACTCAACTTGTTGGGCTTCTTGGTTGAATGTGCACTCGGCGATAAAATCTGCCAAAGCTTGGGCTTTAATTGCGGTCCGTGGTTTGTACTGGAGATCGTACTCACTGAGTTCGATGGCCCACTTCGTCAGCCTACCGGAGGCCTCGAGCTTCAGCAAGACTTGCCTTAGGGGTTTGTCGGTTAAGACGACGACTGTATGAGCTTGGAAGTACGGGCGGAGTTTTCGAGCTGATATCACCAGTGCGTAGGCTATTTTCTCTATCTACGGGTACCTCGTCTCTTCTCCCTGTAGAATTTTACTAACATAATAGATGGGCCGCTGGACCCGGTCTACTTGTTTTACTAATACCGAACTGACCACCTCGTCGCTCGCCAAGAGGTACAGTTCTAAGACCTCGCCCTCCTCGGGTCTGGCTAAGTTTGGTACGATGGTGAGGTAAGTCTTTAGCTCGTCGAACGCGAGCTGACAATCTCGGGTCCATTCGAACCCTTTGCCTTTGATTGCCTTAAAGAAAGGCAGGCAGCGGTCTGCCGACTTGGACATGAAGCGGTTCAGAGCGGCTATGCGGCCGTTTAGCCTTTGAACTTCTTTTACTTTCCGAGGTGGTCTCATATCAAGGATGGCCTTTATTTTGTCAGGGTTGGCCTCAATACCGCGCCGGTTGACAATGTACCCTAGAAACTTACCCGAGGTGACACCGAAGACACACTTGTTTGGGTTTAGTCTCATGTTATATTGACACAGAATTTGAAAGACAGAATCCAAGTCTTTTTATTAATTCTAGCGAAAACTGTGTTTTGACGACCATGTCGTCTACATAACATTTGATTTTTGTGCCAATTAAAGGTCGAAAAAGTTTATTACAAGTCTTTGAAAGGTCGCACCAGCATTCTTTAGCCCGAAGGGCATGACCTTGTAACAGTACAGGCTGAACTCGGTAACGAAGCTGGTTTTTTCTTGGTCGGACTGGTCCATCTTGATCTGGTTGTAGCCTGAGTAGGCATCCAGGAAGCTTAGCAGCTCATGTCCCGAGGTCGCGTCCACTAGGCGGTCAATTCAGGGCAGGGGGAAGCAGTCTTTTGGGCAAGCTCGATTCAGGTCAGTGTAGTCGACGCACATGCGCCACTTGCCGTTGGCTTTTTTCACCAGCACTGGGTTGGCTACCCAGCTCGGGTAATGAACTTCCCTTATGAAGTCCGTTGCGAGGAGCTTTTCAACTTCTTCGTCGACCGCCCTCCAGCGCTCTGGGGCTAAGTTGCGTTTCTTCTGTCTAATGGGTCAGACTACAAGGTCAGTGTTAAGCTTGTGAGTTATAAGACCAAGGTCAATACCGGGCATATCTACCGTGGACCATGCAAAAATATCTAAATTTTGGAGTAAGAAACTTACCAGTTTAGTTCGCAAAGGCTCCTTGACGGAGTTACCGATCTGGAGTGTTCGCGTCGGATCTGTAGCCGAGGTCGGGACTGTGACTGTTTCCTTAATGGGCGAAGCTCGTTCCTCGCCCTGCTCCGCAGGCCGCTCCAGTTCGAGGTCGTCGGCTACCTTGGTTTTTCCCTTTAGGGCGAAGACATAGCATTTGCGGGACTCAAGTTGGTCGCCCCGCACTACCCCCACACTGAAGTCCGTTGGGAACTTCATTGCCAGATAATAGGTGGAGACTACAGCACGCAGAATATGCGTAATTGGTCGCCCTATTATGGCGTTGTATGGGGAGGGGGTCGCGACCACCAGAAAATCGTGGTTGTGTCTTACCGCGCATGACCATGTGCCGACTTCCACAGGTACTGTTATCTTCCCCATGGGCCTGACTTCCTCTCCACTGAATCCCACCAGAGGAGTGTGCGCGGGTTTCGATTCGCTTTTCTGCAACTGCAATTGGTCGAACACCGATTTGAATAGGATGTCCGCCGAACTGCCTGAGTCTACCAGTATGCGCCGGACTTTGCAGTCGTTGATCCTTAGTTTTATGACGAGCGCGTCGTCGTGGGGGTAGTGAACACCTCGCGCGTCGTCTTCTATAAAAAATATTGGTTCTTCCTTCTTCGGCCTCTTGGGAGGGTTCTGCTCCTCTCGGGCTGCTTCGCGAACTGACGTCCTTGCCGCCGTCGAAGTGCATCCTACCACCACCGAACCGCCCACTATCATGTGGATGGTTCCCCGGACTGGCCTTTCTTCTGGGGGAGGTCGCTGCAAGGCTTCGGCCGGTCTGTTGCTCATCTCGGGGACATCCTTCCCGTGTTCCCCTTGCCGACCTGCTTTATTACTATTGTCATAATGTACAAAATTTCTTAAGTACCTGCGACGGATGAGTCCTTCTATCTCGTCGCGGAGATTATTACATTGCTCGGTGCTATGACAGTGATCTTTATGAAAACTACAATATAAATTTTTGTTCCTCTCGTTGGGGTTGCTCTTCAGGCGAGGTGGCCACTTTACATAAGGGGCATCCTTGATCGTCATCAGGATCTCGGTCCGCCTTGTGTTCAATGGCGTGTAATCCGTCTGAACTGCTAAGGGAGCTCGGGATGGCTGGCTTGGCTTCGCCTCTCCATTCTGGCCTCTTCTGTTGCTGGGGTTGGAGGGCTCGCCTTCTCTTTTTTTTTTTCAACCCCGCCTTCGTTTCTCTGGTTGATCTCTTCCTCTGTTCTCATAAACTTGTTCGCGAGCTTGAGGAAGTCAGCCACGGTTGCTGGCTGGCTGGCCACCATGTGCCACTTGAACTCTTTGTGCGTCACCCCTCTTTTGGCCACGACGAGCTGTATCGCGGGGTCTAACCGAGGGATCTACAAACATGCTTCATTGAACCGTTTGATGTAGCTCCGGATGGGTTCTCCCTCTCTTTGGATTACCCCGAAGATACTTTCCTCGGTTCTAGGACACCTTTTGCTGGTAACAAAGTGCGTAGTGAAGATCTGCACGAACTGGGGCCAGCTTCTTATTGACCCGGAAGCTTGGTTCCAGTACCAGGTGCGGACCACCCCTCTGAATGTGGTGGTGAAGGCCACGCACATGCACGACTCGCTTGCCCTAGCGAGGTGCATTTGCGACTGGAATGCGTCGATGTGGTCATTGGGTCAAAGGACCCGTCATACTTATCCAGAGAAGGGAGTTTGAAATCTCTAGGCAAGGGGACTGCCAAAAGTTCTGCTGAAAGGGGGGAAGGAACTGAGAGAATGGGGACGTTTTTTACCTCACCCGAGCTCATTTCTTCCTTGCCTCTGAGCTCGGGTAGCACACGGGTAGCAGTTCGGCGACTTCGTCGGCGCCTTCTTTGAGTGGGCTTGGTGCTGGCCCTGCTGGCCTCCGTGTTGCCGAGCTCGACGGGCCCGGAATGTTGGCTTGCTGCTAAGGCGCTGAAGCGGTTCTCTGTGAATGCCGGGGTGACTTTGTGGGCGAGGTTCCTGACCCACCCGCGAGCTGCGAGGCGGGGGTGATCTTTCTTTGCTTACGGCCCGGGGATGAGGCCTGACTATTAGGGGGGTTCTGTGGTCGGGAAGCCTCTCCTTGGTAAGGTCGTCCACTTTGAGGGGAGGCCTTGACCGACTTTGAAACGGGGTGCCGGGGTGGAAGCAATGGTTGGTTCAAGGGTAGCTGAGGGAACTGTTGTTGATAATGGTGTTGGGAGAGGTGGTGCAACACCTGGTGTTGTTGGAGTTGGTGCTGCTGGAATTGATGCATTTGGACCTGCATTGCCCGCATGCATTTTATGAGGTCATCTAGCTGGTTTTGGCGGGTTGCTAGTGGGACAGTAGTTGGTTCCGCGAAGTTCGTTTCGATGGGGAGTGGAAGGGGAATGTTCAACGACGGAGTGTTCAGAGGTGCCACCGTCTGTGGCACATTCAAACTTGGGATCCCATCCACTGAAAGGGGGATGGTGAACTGCCCAATGCACACCGCTAGAACATGAAGTTGTTCTCCGGTAGTGGCTGTTTCGGTTCCACGTCCGACACTGCTGGAGGAGGCCATTTCGGTGTTGGAGTGGGTGTTGGAGTTTTTGAAAGAAGGGTAGGTAAAAGAGATTTAGAGGGAGGCTTTTAGAAGCGTTCCCATAGACGGCGCCAATTGATGGAGCGCAATCCGGCCGGTCTTAGCTGTCAACGAATTCGCCTCTGAGCTGGAGCGTCGAGGAGCCTGAAACGGGAAAGATGAGAGACCTCCGGGGGGAACCCGGTATGACAACTCCGAAGCTCAAGTCAGTAATCTCTCAAAGGCAAAGTGTAGACCAGATAGCGCAAAGTTCACATACCTTGTTTGTTGGGGGCAGGGGGCCTTTTATAACCACTTCGCGCACTCGCTCCGAGGCCCTTGTCAGGTTGGGTATGATTACCCTTGTGTCTGTCAATTCGCCCGTCGTCCTTTCTGCTAGGACAGAACCACCACAGCCTAACCGTCTCTCTAACGGGAGATGGCAGTGCCCGGAGGCGGTGGCAGGTGGCCGTTTAGAGTGCGGCCGTCAAGCATCAGATCCCAAGTCAGTCAAGGGCGGTGCCCTCAGGTACGGACTTCCTCAGTGTCAGGCATAGTACGGTTGGTTTGGTTTTGGTGCCCTGAAGGTGATGTAGTGGAGTGGTGAGCGAGGTGAAGTCTTGAGTTCGGAGGTATGTATAGGGCCGGTCAGTTCGGCGAGGGGTATCCCGAGCTGTTACAAGGCAGGCCAGTTCGGCGAGGTGTATCCCGTACTGTTAAGGCAAGCCAGTTCGGCGAGGTGTATCCCGAACTGTCGCAAGGCGGGCCAGTTCGGCGAAGTATGTCCCGAACTGTTGCAAGGCGGGCCAGTTCAGATTACTTTCTGGTTTGGGGCCAAGGGTGAGTTTGAGCCCCTAGTAGGGAGTTCGGACCGCTGGTTTCTCCCCTTGGTGCTCGCGCCTTAGGCTTGCTTTTGTGCCGAGCTATTACTTTTGCCACGTGTCGCATAACTATGAGGTCGGGCCAAATCTTCCTTCATCAATTATCATTTTTATTAATGTTATATTATCAAAATTAAAAATTTAAAGTTATTATTTAAATAAATAATCTATATAAATATATTAAGCGGAAATGTGTAAGTAAGAAGGATTTTTTTGCCTTTTTCTTAAAAATTACAAGAATACCACTCCCTTCCAACTCTCTCCCTTTTCTTTTTTTTTTTCTTTCAAATTACAAGAATACCACTATCTCCTACCAATTCTCTCTCCTTCTCTCTCTTACTTTTTTTCTTTCAAATTACAAGAATACCACACACTCTCTCTCTCTCTCTCCTACCAACTCTCTTTTTCTCTTTCTTACAAATTACAATAATGCCATCTCTCTCTCTCTCCTTATAAATTACAAGAATGCCACTCTCTCTCCAACTAAGGGAGACCTCAACTCGACACCTCGACTGATAGAGGACCTACAATCAAAGATAGTCAAGTTTGAGCTGAGCTCGAACTTCTGAGCTCAAGCTCAAGTCTCTAATTCGAACCGAGCTCGAGCTAGATGACACCTCGACCATTGAGGGAGATCTCGGCTCGGCACCTTGGTCACAGAGGGAGATTTCAGCTCAGCACCTTGACAACTGAGGGAGACCTTAGCTCGACACCTTGTCAATTAAGGGAAATATTAACTCGACACCTTGCCTACTAGGGAAACCTCAACTTGACACTTTTGAGTTTTTGACTCGAGCCAAATTCAAACTCGAGATCAAATCTGTAATTTGAATCAAGCTCGAACCTGATAGTTTATGAGCGAGCCCTTGTAACGCAGGGCCTTCCACTAGTATTATTTTAAATATAATTGGGTCTGGATCCCATAGATACCTCTCTTTATTGACCGGGATGTTTCTGGATCATCCCAATTAGTAATGATTCAGAACTGATTCTATGAACCTGACCCAGACCCGATCCGTTGACAGTTGCTTATGAGTCATAACTCAAAGTCATAAGTGGCAAGTCAAAAGGTTGTTCATTAGCGCTCCTCAGTTTTGTGGTTTTAACTTCAAGTTAAATTCATCGCGTCTTGGGTACTGGGACAATTACGGTACGCCACGTCAGCTAAGCTATGTTGAATCCGAATTCAGGACAACGTGGCACGTTGTGATAAACTTGGTATTCCTGAGAATATAGAGGGTAATCTTGTACAGTAATGGATTTTGATGTTTAGTCGAGAAGGCAGAGCGCGTCGGCTGCGGAGTGCTGAGAGAGTGAGAGGGAGCAAGGCACACTGGCACACAGAAACGGTGGAGTCGGCTGCCAGCCAATTCACGACTCACGAGATAGACAGACAGACGGACGGAGTGCTGAGAGAGTGAGAGGGAGCAAGGCACACTGGCACACAGAAACGGTGGAGTCGGCTGCCAGCCAATTCACGACTCACGAGATACACAGACAGACGGAGGACGAACGAACTACGACCGACCCCAAGATTGAAGAAGTGAGGGCGATCACATTATTAAGAGAATGAATTGAGTGAATGCTGATCGACGAACCATGTAATGGAGTGAGCGAGTGATCCAGATCAGACTTTAAGACCTACCGATTCCAGCTTCTGCTCCAAATTCAATGGCTACGAATCCTTCTCTCCTTCCTGAAATTGGACCCGATGGTCTCCCCAGAGAAGCCCCTGTTATTGCCTATACCGAGAAGGTCTGCCTACTCTGTGTGTGCCGATTTGTTTCATCTCTGTAATGCATTCCCGCTGACTAATCCTGGCAATTGTCTTTTTTTACTTTGACGATTATCAGATTATCGAGGAGGAGCAACTTCAATTGAGAAAGTATGCATGCTTATCCTTACGTCTTTCCTTTCATCATTTTTGGCTCCACTAAGTTTGTGCTCATGCTTGTACCTTCTATGTCCCTTGTTTACTTCCGAGTTGATTGTTCTTGATTTCGCATTTTCTTTTTCTGGATCCGACGTTTTTTTTTCTCTGTTTCGGTAGGGTTATCTCATTTTCCCACCTAATTGAATCATACTGTATTTCGATTCCTCTGATATTACGGGCGGGGCAACCATATGGACTAAACAACAGAGTCCTACTAATAGGATCTCCTGTTGACAAGAAGCGACTTGGTCTTTGGGATTTTTTCCAGTTTTAGATTGGTATATTTTTTTAACTGGTCTGAATTATGAAGGATATTACTGCAGGAGATAAGTTCAAGATAAGGCCATAGAACAGGGTTTATACTTTCGATTTTTTATGCTTGATGCTTGTGTTCCTCACGGGAGCAGCATGAATCATTAATATTACCTGATGCCGAGGTCCTACCTCCACGCTGGAGATTGTATGCATTCGTCATGACAATTGTGTATCTTTAATCCTTCAGTAAACAACTTCGGTAATTTTGGAATAGCAAAAGCCGGGGTAGAAATTTCCACAAAAAAAAAAAAAAAGAAAAGAAAAAAAGCGAGGGTAGAACTATAAAACTCCATTTCTTCCTTTGTATAGGAGAGCAAATAAAAGATTGGGAGTCACTGCAGTTTTTAATGCACATATGAAGGACATGGATATGATCATTGTTGAAACCATAGCATCATGGGATTGATGAATCTTTTGACAGTAGACATGATAATTGATGGAAGGTCTGTTTGGATTAATAAAAGAATGACATGAAATCTAGTTGACATTTTATAAGGATGGAGTTCGTACTTAACCAATATGGCAAAATCCATAGGACTGTTAGAATGTGTCAAGCCAAGCCATTTAACATTTGGGGCTGTAATTTATCACCACGCTCCACAGCTGACATCTTGGCAACTCCCTGCTCTAAGTAGCCATTTCCATGATTTGAACCTGAAATATGGGGTAGTCTTTGATGACAATTATTATGTACTTAACCCATAAGCCAAAAGCCCTAGGACTGTTGCTGCATTTACTTTATGTTGGATGCATGTCCAATTAAGTAGATACATATTCACTCCATCAAAACTTGGCACCAAAATACTGAACACAGATTTCAGCATTTATCCCTGGAACATCTTTTGGGCTGCAAAATAATTTAGGGTCCGTTTGGTTCGTGGACAGGACTGGAATTGGAATCACCTATTCCTGGCACCTATTTGGTTCAGTCGGAAATCTGAATCAGATTCTGATTGTTGCTGTTTGGTTCAACTAGAAGCCGGAAGCGGGATCAGCGAAAATTTCCAATTTTGCCCATGTTAGAAGAAGAAAGAGGCTAGATTCCAAATTTTTGTTTGGCTGGGCCTTGGTTTGGAAGAAGAGGGAGAGAAAGAAGAGGGGAAGAAAGAAGAAAGGAGAGGGGAGGAAGAATAAGGATCTGCTAATACCGACTGCCAACATTATTAGCAGCTGTGGGGGTGACAGAGGGGAGGAGGAAGAGGGAGAGAAAGAAAGGGGGTGGAAGAAGAGAGAAGAAGAGAGAAAGAAGAGGAATGCCTGTAAAATGCTGAGGACTTGGTCTTACCTCTCCAGAGATAGTGATCATTGGTGGCTAACTTGGATAGAGGAATGCCTGTAAAATGCTGAGGACTTGGTTGATTAGGGTTTTGGATTGAAGTGGTTTATTTATTTATTTTTTTGTCAAAAGAAAAAGAAGAATAAGGAGGCGGGGCAGAATGGCCATTCCCCCATAGGGGGAATCCCATTCCGCCTAGAATGGGAATGGGAATCCTATTCTGATCAACCAAACAGCTAGAACCAGAATGGGGGCCATTCCGATTTCAATTCCAGATGCATACTTCCACAAACCAAACAGACCCTTAAAGGTCGAAGTTTATGGCTAGAGACATTATTTAGGGGGTCTTGACTAAGCTCCCCAATACAAAAAGTTATTTGGTGAATGTAGAGAGGTATATTTAGATTCTATGGAGAAATAGGTTAATTTTATAAGCCTCAAGTTAGTTTTAGGCCTCTATTTTACCTTTGAATTATTGTTATGCAGGAATTATAGAGAGCCTCTTGGACTCTTGAATTAGTTTTGCATTTAGACTTTGGAGTTTCTATTAGAACTTTTTGCTTGATTTCATTTAGATTTTCTTTTTCACTAATGAAGCTAGGTTTCAATTATAATCTAAATATTTTATTTTATTTTTTGAATAAGAAGAAATTTCATTAAAATGGAAAAGGGCACAAGAAATTCTTGACCAGATTTCTCCATAACAAATGTGAAAACAAAACCACATTACACTAAACAAAGAACCTCTTTTTCAAAGTCAATATCCCCCAATATTCTAACTCAAAGATGATGATAGACTTGACTCTAAATCTCCTCTTTTCATTACTTTAAATTCATGATGAATTAGTACCCATTCCACAACTAATGAATGGATATGAACTACAATCCTTCTTCTTGACCTGTATTATCTTAAAAAAAACTGCACTCATTTCTTTCCTTCCAAATACCCCAGCATATTGTGAAGAGGAATGACTCAAGTATTTTATGTGCTACCCATCTTTTTTTTGATCAGCAGAAGAGAATTTTTATTAGTTTAAAAACAGATTACAAGTACTTCCCAGAGTATAACAATATAGAAAGGTCCCGGAATACAATGATCATCAACCTTCTTTTAACACATCCAACTACAGTTTTGCCCATTTATGTGCTATCCGTCTTTCTTCATAATTAGAAGTAAGTTCCGTCTTTATCACCACATTTATTTTTCAAAATGCTTATAGCGAGACATGAGCCCATGAACTTTTATTCATGCATATTGCCTTGTTATGATTAATCCTATGTGTGATATATATATATATATATATATATATATATATCAACCCTTACTAATGAGATATGTAACATACTGAACTTGCTAAGAATCTAAACATAATGTTTTCTTGATTACACCTTTGGTCAAAATACCATCTAAGAATCATCAGTCTTAACAAAGGGAAGGTATATCCCTTTGTAGCAGCCTTATTGGCTTATCATGAATACAGTGTCTATCAAATTCTATGTGCTTGGTTTTATCATGTTGATTCAGATAGATTATTGTCTATTATTCTGGGCTTCTTGCCTTAATGTCAAAGTATAGATTCATCTTACCATCTACAATCAGCTCAAGTTCTTGTAAGGTCTTCAGCCAAAAGAGTACACCATGTGACTGGGTTGAGCAACAATTGAATGCTTCTTACTTCTTTAAGGCATTGAATTCCTAACAATAAAGTTGCAATTCCAAGAAGTATACCTCTTATCATCCATTGAATAGAACATGCTCTTTGAAATTCAATCATTTTATGCAAGGGGTAAAACAGTTGTCTAGGGAATTCAGGACAACTTTCAAGTTCAACTGGATTCAGAGATCAACCAACAATATCGTTGATACTTTGGCAAGACAAGGAGTGAATAGAGAAATCTTGGGCTAGCAAGCATGAGAACATGGGTTTGAATCTGAGAGCGGCCACTTTGTGCAAAAAATTTCCAAAGGTTAGGACAGTATCCAGTCTGTTTGTATTCTGAATAGGGTGGCTTATCTTACCCAGCCCTTCAAACTGATATTTATATTAGGGCAACATTAAAAATATAAGATTACAACTTTGCCCCCATTAGTAAGAGATGGGGTAACTCAAAATAAGGAATCCTAGGCCCATTAACACTTAATAACAGAAGTATAGCCCAACAAGAAACAGGAAGGCATAACATAAATGGGTCGAGGCCCACACTGTTAGGTCTCACAACACTCCCCCTCAAGTTGAGCATAGATGTCCATCATGCCCAGCTTGCATACCAAGTCTCCAAATCTGGTTTTAGCAAATCCCTTAGTGAATGCATCAGCAACCTGTCTTGTAGATGGCATGCAAGGAGTACATAACTCTCTAGGCACAATCCTTTTCTTCACAAAGTGTCTATCAATTTCAATGTGTTTGGTCCTATCATGCTGAACAAAGAAGTTCAGCCACAATTTGTGCCATTGCCCGGTGTTCATCTTCAACACTTGACTGAGCCACCATGGTTTGTTTCTTGCTTCTCCAGTCCAGGTTACAAGATTTCCACCTACAAATGTGCAACATCTAGTTGTAGACCTCCTGTCTCTAGCTGATCCAGCCCAATCAGCATCAGTATAGGTTTCAACATTAAGTTTTTCATGCTTCTTAAATAACAACCATTTTCCAGGACGTCTTCAAGTACCTTAATATTCTCTCCACTGCCTTCATTTGTACAACTCGGGAAGCATGCATAAATTGACTAACAACATAGACAACATAAGCAATATTGGGTCTAGTGAATGATAGATAGAGAAGTTTACCCATAAGTCATTCATCAAAAAAAAAAGTTTACCCACAAGTTGTTGATATCTTTCCTTGTCTAGGTAAAGGCCCTCATCCTTTTCCTACAATCTATGGTTTTGTTCAATAGGAGTCTCACTAGGCCTGCTACCTAATTTTCTTGTCTCCTTCAGGAGGTCCAAGGCATACTTCCTTTGACAAATATAAATTCCTTCCTTAGACTTGGCACCTCTATTTCCAAGAAGTACTTTAGAGGTCCCAAGTCCTTTATCTCAAACTCAGAGGCCAAAAAGTTCTCAAGTTTTCTGATCTCTTCTGGATCATTATAGTATCCCACAGTCTTCATTGCCTTGCATAATCTTTCAAACCAAGCCCTAGGTGATTGCCATATGGGGCTCTCCTCAATCTGCATACTTTTCCATTCATGTTATAACCTGCTGGAGGATCCATATAAATCTCCTCTTGAAGATCCCCATTCAAAAAGGCATTCTCGACATCCAACTAGTGCAATTCCCAATTGTAGTTGGCTGCTAGAGACAGTAATATCTGTTTGGCTTCTTGTCCTTCCTCAAGGATGCTGGTTTAAGGTGTGGATGGAGAATCCAGCAAGTATCCTTAGTATGCTTCTCTCCCCCACAATGTGAACACTTCAAGTTCTTCTTATCAGTCCCTTTTCCACCCTTAGAACTGTTGGAAACAAGAGCTGACTGCTCACTAGGTTGAAATGGAACACCAATTCCCATTTCTTTCCGTCTCATCTCCTCATTCCTTATCAGGTAAAACACATGATGCAGACCTGGAAGTTCATCTCTCCCCAAAATTTGAGCTCTAATGCATTCATATGAATGGTCCAAACCAGCTAAAAACTTGAATATTTTTCCTTCTTTAATTTGCTTGTCATGCCTTTATTTGTCATTGGTTCTGTTCCACTCAAGGACTAAATGATGATCAAGTTCTTCCCATAAGCCTTCTAATGTAGCAAAATAAGTTGCTACAGTCATGTCCCCTTGAGTCAAACTAAAGATGTCTTGATTCAGCCTATAAATCCTTGCTATATTTTTCTTTCCACCATAAGTGTTGTACAATTTATCCCCAATCTTGTGGGCTGTTGTATAATACTGAACAATCCTCACAATTTTGGGAGTCATAGAAGTCATCAACCATGACATCATAGTTGCATTTTCCCTACACCAAGTCCTATAACTTGGTTCATCTTCCTTGGGTTCCTTAATCTTCCCATCGATGTAGCCTTGTAGTCCATGACTCCCTATGGACCATCTTGCTGAAATGGTCCATTCCCTATAGTTGTATTCATCTAGCTTCACATTAGTAATCTGAACCATAGGGTTTCCAAGGTGAATAACATTGTCAACAGTCCTAGAACCTCCAGAGGATACCTCACTAGTCCTAGAAGACATTATGAACTCAATCAAAGCAATACCGTGTAGCAAGTAGTCAACTATTTCATGTAGAGATTTCATAGCAGTCGACTACTATCAGTATTCTGTTTCTAGTAGTTGACTACTACACGGAGAGATTTCCTAGTAGTCGACTACTACCTCAACAGAACCAAAAAAGCAGCAAGTAGAACAGGTCTAATATTACTTCCCTTTACTCAAGCTTCGCAAACAAGCTTGGCTGGACTGTAAACTATTCTCCTGGACTGTTACTACTGGAAGTCCTGTTGCTAAACCTGTTAAATAGGTCTTTCTGGTAGTCCATACGACTACTTCACAGTTTCTTGCCCTACCTGGGCATACCAGCAACTAACCTGGGTCTCCTTGGAGTTTTTCCAAGGACAAAACCCAAAAAACTTCAGCCAACCACGATCAGCAGTAGAACTCCTTGTTAATCCAACAAAAAAAGAGAAAACTTAAGACGAAAGATGGGGTGAAGAAGATAGGCAAGCAGAATGAGATCGGCTTAATTCTCTGATACCATGTTTGTATTTTGAAATTTGGAATTGGGTGGCTTATATTAGGGCAACATTAAAAATATAAGATTACAACTTTACCCCCCATTAGAAAGAGATGGAGTAACTCAAAATAAGGAATCCCAGGCCCATTAACACTTAATAACAGAAGTATAGCCCAACAAGAAATAGGAAATCATAACATAAATGGGCCAAGGCCCACATTGTTAGGCCGCACAACATAGTCTACCCCTCCCAAGTCCCAAGACCCAGTTAGCTGGGACCAACATTAGGTAATGGCCTGTATTGGGAACTTGCCTCCCAGGGTGGAAGAATGTGATATAAAAGCAAAAATTTAGAATCAAAGGGGTGAGTATCAGGGGTTAGCTTCTCCATGCATTTTTCAGTCCTTACCACTATCAGCAAGTTTGTCCTTTTATTTACCACTAATATTTTCATGAATTGGTTAGGTATATTGAAGAAAATTATTCTAAAATCCGTGATGTTGAACGAGAGCTGGCAAATCTCTCACTGGAGTTGAAACTCACAGCTGGACCTAAGAAAGCAGGTAGTGGAATAATAGTTCTATACAATTTAAAAATGATATTAGTTCTATTTCTGTTTTATCCTTCATTTGTCTACTTCTATATGTACAACTAAACTTACTAGTTTCTGTTTTTGTATTACATGGAATTAAGCGCTTGAGCACTTGCGAAAGAAAATAGAGATGTCAACTGAGAGAATACGTGTTGCTAATTTGAAGGAAGAACAAGCACGCAAGGTCTGTAACACTTGCTTTGGTCAAGTTGAACCATGCTTGCTAGAGATAATTATTTTCCCCTAAAGGAAGTTCTTTAAAGATAATAAATTCTATCTGGAAAACTTTCTCTTGATTATCATAAATTTGATTTTTTATGAGTAATCCACAAATCTTTATTAATACATGAGAAAATATGTAACAAATAGGATCCAAACAAGCAATCCAAAAGAATTTCCATTTTATCACCATCTACACCCAAAACTGCCAGACAATTAAAAAAAAATCATTTTTTAAATGTTTTCTTTAATTCCTTCAGCATCAAAGCTAATCCCATCAATATACTATAATCATCCATACACATTCAAGAGAAGGGCCTTTCCATATTTTCTAAATTCTATGTTTCCTCTTCTCCCCAGGAAAAAAAATGTTTAAAAAAAACAGACAACAAAGGGAGCCATGACCCATAACACTGTCCCTTAGGAAGCCAATAGGATAACCAGGTCAATAGAGAAGAATGGAACGTATATTGAAAGGATACAGCCAATCCATGCCAAAAGAAACAGAGAAGATTTCCCATAAGTAGAAATAAGGATGCACTGAAGGAATAAGTGATCCAATGATTTCTCTATCTGCAAAAAACCATACCTATTAAGGATTGGAATGCCTCAGTTACTTTGACAGTTGATTCCAGGGATCTTGTCAAGGAAAACCAGCCACATGAAGACTTTAACTGTTGGAGGAATCCAATAACTCCAAATGCAATCGTCATTACAAACTATGAAGTCCCTTAGCCATGAAAAGTTGCACCAAAAGACCTTTGATTTCTTTCAAATGCTCTTATCTCTCTGATTGGGCTAGACTGACAACACCTTCCGGCTTCTGAAGCAAGAATATGTACTTCATCTCTCTACTCAGGAGTGAGGAGAAGTCTTCTAAATAGTGAAGACCAAACAATTCTGCCTCAGACAGACAAGAAAATCCATCACTCTATCAAATGGAGATGAGTCCTTGGAAAGGTGAGGACAAGGAGAAATCCAAACACCTACTCTTCTCTAGGTATCCTCCCAAATCTAACTTTTGAACCATCTATCACTATGAAGCCTATAAGAGCATTGTATTCATCAGTCTTTCAGATACTTCTCAAGAAATTAACACCAGAGGATAAAAAAAAAGTTGTCAAAGCCCAACTGAACTCATTTTTCCATATTTGGCAGTAATTACCCTCCTCCATGAAGATGCATTTTCCCTTGGGAATCCCCAAAGCCACTTCCCTAGAGGAGCTTTGTTAAAAAAACTCATCCTTCTGAAGCCAAAACCACTGACATATTAGGGCAACAAATTCACTTCTGTTTGACGAAGGGAAGATTTCTTTCATCCACTGTACCATTTCTTAAGAAGCTTTTTGTTTTTTATTGTTTCCATCTACTTAATAACTAAGGTTTATAGTGATATTTCTTCTTTTTTTCTTCAGTCATGTCCACAATCTAGTCTGACAATTTGTTAAGTAACTAGGCAATTTAGGCAGCATTTGGTAACTTTCCAATGGATAACCTTATTAAATGCTGCCTTTAGCCAAAATGACTCACTGGTTTAGGATAAATTAATCAAATATCATCATTTTTTTTTGATAATTGAAATAATTTTATTAATCAGCAATAGGCAATAGTACAAAGTCTCCAAGGAAAGGCACGATTTGCAACCTCTCCGGGCTAGTTAAGTACAGATTTCCAAATTAATAACAACTTACATAGAAGGAGCACAAAAAAGATCTTCCCTAGAAACCCCATGTTTGGCTAAAGCATCAGCCAAAGAATTAGTAGACCTACTAACCCATTTTAGCTCAACTCTCATATTGCTGGTTAACCACTTTACTTTTTTGATGAGATCTTTGTAGCCCCAAATGGTGGTATCCAAGTTTAGGAGCCACTTGTTACCACCTGAGAGTCCCCTTCAACTAGGAGATGCTCCACCCCAAGCTGGTTGGCGATCTGAATTCCTTGTACTGCGGCAAGGATTTCTGCCCTTGTGGAATCCCCCACTCCCACCAGTCCTGTGAATAGGGAAATTATGTTGCTGTTACCTGAAGGCCCGGGGTTGCCTTGGCTGCTTCCATCAAAGTTCAGCTTGATGACACCTTCCAAAGGCGGAATCCATTCTGACAGAATTCTATCATTCTTTGTTGAAGTGTTAGCTATTATTAGCCAATTCCTCCACAAGTCATCAAAGGAGAAGCCATCAAAGATTTCCACAGTTTTCAGCCAATGGATTGCTCTTGTTAGGATACATTCCTTCATTTCATCTAACCCTCTTTCCTTCTCTAAGAAAATTCTTGCATTCCTTTCCTCCCAAAGAGTCCACAGAGTGGCTGCCCTGACACATTTCCACATGACCTTACCTCTTCTAGTGTGCCAAACAAAGACAGATGGGTTGAATAACAAGCTTAAATCAGAAGGCATAGACCACCTACCTCCAAATAAACAAAGGCTCCACCTCCATATAGCTGTAGCAAAGGAACAGGAGATCAGCAAATGGAAACAGCCCTCATTTTCGGCCTTACACAAGGAACACCAATTTGGGGGAAGACAAAGCGAGGGTCTCTTTTTCTGTAAGTTTTCCAAAGTGGGATCAGCAAGTATCATCATTATCATGTGGCTTAGCTCACCTAAGTGGGATTAGCACTTACTAGCACCACTCCTGTTCATTCATGATAGCTTTAATAAGAGAAACATGAAAGGCAAGGAAAGAACTGGAGAGGCTGTCATAGAAATCATCATGGTGGGAGTGGTTCATTGGGTGAAGTCTATGGAGATGTTTGCAGATTTCTCAACAAGTGATATCATGAAAAACTGGAAGGAAGTGACTAGTTCTGATTGTCATAAGTCCAAGACAAGCCCTACTTGGTCTCCACCAATGATTGACTACATCAAGCTGAACTTCAATGGGAGTAGTGCAGGTAATCCGGGTTCCTCTAGTATTGGAGGGGTGTTTAGAGATAGTAAAGGCAGAATTATTGGAATATTTTCAGGCCCAATTGGAGTAGGTGATTCCTTAAGGGCTGAGGTTATGGCTGTCATGGAGGCACTACAAAGGCAAAGGACATGAGTGTTAGAAAGCTGATAATAGAAGATGATTCAAAGCTGGTAGTGGAGTGGTTGCAAAAGGAAGAAAAGGGATTCTAGGTTTTTAATAATGAAAAGAGATTCAAGTGGCTGACACAAAATATGGATGTGAAATTCAGTTTGGTTAAAAGAACTTACAAATGGGTTTGCTGAGAATTAGCAAAACAAGGGATGGAAGGAATTAATTGTTTTGGGCTCAATTGTAATAGCAAATTTCTTTTGTGTAGAGTTAAGAAAGATTACCTCTCCTAATCTTGTAATTATCATTTTATAATTCTATTGAAATTCTGTTATTGATCAAAAAAAGATGAGAAACATGAAAATATATATATGAATAAAATTTAAAAGATAATAGTGGATGTAGTATATAACATTTGATTCATAATATAAAGAGCCAATTTATGAAGTATATAAAAGAAAATGTGAAGTTGAATTGGCATGTAGTTAACATGTACAATTTCTTTAACCAACCTACTGTGTAAAAAAATCTATTAAACTGAAAATCAATCATAGGTAAAAATTCTGCTGATCCCAGGTAAACTTATGTTTTCAAACGTGGTTATGAGCTATGCTAAACAGATATGACAGTAACAAGAGTGGATAAGGTGTTGGATATGGTATTTATACTAAAAATTGAAGTATCTCGATATGGCACCTTTGTCATAGATTATGAACTCTATACAAGGCAATCTTTTTTCAATATACTGCATGAGATGGAATGTAAGACATTGAAAAAGGCACTGGAGATAGATATGCTCTTACTTCAGTACTGAGCCATTGCCCAACTGTTGTCCTGGCCATATGGGGTTCTTGGAAGGGGTGGACTGTATACTGTATAAGGACCTAACCTCAGAATTTTCTTGCACAGAGTGGCCTCTTTTAGTCTTGTACCCATGTTCTCATACTTGTTAGCCTGAGATTTTACCATCGCATAAAGCAATGGCCCTTATTTCAGTACTAAGTATGTACTAAATGTAGTCAATTGGCTGTGGATCTTTGAGAATAATAAAGGGGCAGCCCAGTGAAGACCAAACAATTGTGCAGATACACAGAGGCTGTTTCCAAGATTTGAACCTTTGTCACCCAGGTCACAATGGAGCAACCCAGCCACTGCGCAAAGGCTCATCCTCAGCTTTGAGAATAATACAAAAATGTTTATATTTTTTCTTTCAAATTATTGTACAACTAGTACAAGTTCTTATTTTGTTTGAGTTGGTCTAAATTTGACTACATATCAGAAAGTGTTGGTTTTCAGAAACAGGGTACTCATATTTTTTTTATCAGTAACTCAGAAAAATATTTTATTAAGATTAAGAGATAGCAGTACAACAAGAAATTGTGGAAGTACAAGTACACACTAGGTGTCTAAACCCCCCAAAATGTTACAGCTGAGCCCAAAACATAGTCCGTCTCTGTATCCCTTGCTTAGCTAGACCATCTTCCAGGCTGTTGGCAGATCTTCTAACCCAATTTTAATAAACATGTCCCAAGAGAGTCATTTGAACCACCTGAGAACATTCCTTAGGTGCCAAGATACTCCTTCCCCCTTCTTTAGCCAGTCCACAACTATTTTGGAATTGTTTATGTGAAGTGTTTTTGTTGCTTATCCCAATACTCCTACCAAAGAAAGAAAAAGAAGAAAAAGTTACTTGTCCAAGTATGACCCTTGATCTGGTAATAAGGAACTATATTCTTGCTTTTGAATTTGTTTTTTTTTTTTGTTTGATTTCAATATAAAACAGGAAATCTGGTATCCGAAGAAATTGATACTAGACGGCAGGCTTCTTTTTATCTGAATTCTCTTTTTGAAAGACCTGGTTACTGGACTCGACAGAAGCAGCATATTCATAATTTATCTCTCTAAGTTTGATAAAAGTTGTTTTCTTCCATCAAGATGTGATGCACTATCAATTCTTTTCTTTTTTGATCTGGGAGGGGGGTTAACTTTGTTCAGTTACTACCACGAAAAGATACCAAACAATAAAAAGAATAAAAACCTGCTGGTTTTCTGAAACAGGATTGGTTCACCAGTTGCCAGTTTTTATCACCCCCAGTTTTTAGGGCATGACTGAACTGGCCAGTGGACTGGCTCAGGGTTTTTCTGTCTGGTCAGACTGACCAGTCTGGCCTGGTTCCCTGAACACTGGTTACTACTTCTACAAAATAAATAAATAAAAGAACTATAAACCTATGTCTAAGATAGTGACAAGATTCTAGCTGCTATACTTGGTAAGGCCTGAGTCATGAGATCGTAGAACTGGATTTGTCTTCTTCCTTGAACGAAACTCACTTTGCATCAAAGAATAACCATTATAGACTTCTAGTTGTACATTACTCTCCGTCTGCAAGATCTATTTAGGGCTTTTCTTAGGGTGAATTTGAGGATTCCTACTTTGGCTTATTAGAAGGTGCAGGAATATATTTCTATTCCATCTGAAGGAAGAGGGAATAGGGAGTTAGGAGATTGTGAAGCATTGATCTTATGTTTTTACATATTCTTGTTTTCCTACTATCCTAGGGCACCTTGTCTTCTTCTACATCCTTTTGAAAATGCTGATGTATTTTTCATTAATCTAAAAGTAGTTATGGGTGGCTTAGGAACAGAAGATGGGTCTCTTGGCATCATCACAACATCGTGAAAGAAATACAAGACTTGCAAAGGGGAAAGGTTATAGATTGTAATTTGTAAATAGGACAGCTGTTATGGGGACAATGTAATGATGTTAATATTGTAAGATTATATAACAAAGTTGGGTTTAGGTGGCAAATACCAGCCCAAACCAGTGGGGTGGTAGTAACATTTCAAGTTATTATTTCAAAAAAAATATTTCATTCTTTTAATAATATTTCAAGTTACTATTTCATTCTTTCATTATTTTAATAATATTTCAAGTTACTATTCAAAAGAATTAAAAAAAATATTACTGATTATTAAAATCTTAATTAGTTTGGGTCTCTCTAAATAATTTTTTAATGATGATTTATAGATGCATTTTTCCATGGGCATCTTTCCTTTACAGCTAATGGAAAATTTTGGTTGCTTATTATTGCATGTCAGGTGTGGGAAGAAGCATCAAAAGCAGTAAAGGATGAGGAAGCACTAAAGCAAAAGCTCTGTGATGATCTAAACCAGCTGGTATAATTACATTTATTCATACATCCACTTTTTAATGAAGGGTGTGCAATAAGTCCTGTTGATGTTGCATTGAATAGGTCCAAGAAAGTAGTGCCACTCAATTTTATAGACTGGAGGAATTGAAAAAGCGACTTGAAGCTCTAAATCCAAGCAGGGCATCTACCTCTAGCCTGAATCATGTAAGTTCTACCTCCACTACACTGCAGTATTGTCTGTATGTAATGTAGTGGCATCTGTCACATTTCTATAGAGATGGGCGAAGTTCAGAAGTCCAACATTGCTAAATACATTGGGTTTAGAAACAATATTTCAGGAATATATCATTAATTGCTTGAAGCTGACTCCATATAATTGGGACCACTGATTTAAAAGGCATAGGTGAGGCACATTTGCCCCAGGTGCAGCATTTTGAAAAGGCTTGCACCTGGTGTGCGTAGTTGTCAAGGTGTTGCCTAGGCGACTAGGTGCCATTGGCTGGGTACCTTGCCCGAAAGCCTTGACTTTTAGCAACTAGGCACCCTTCTAGGCGACTAGGCGCCCACCTAGGCGGATAAGTACCCGCCTAGGCAACAAAAATGACAAGGCGGGCACCTTTTACAATATCACTTATATTGCTGTATCACATTAATGTATGTGTTGATACATTTTATTATATGCTATATATATTTACTATGTTTTAATGTTTTACTATTGAAATTTAAAAGATCTAAGAGTTTTGAGGAGAGAAAAAGAAAGAAAGAAAGAAAAAAAGAAAGAGGAAAGAAAGAATAGAATTATAAAGAGGATTTTTTTTCTATTCTCTCTCTCTAATTAAATAAAATAGAAATTCCATCCTCGTTTTTTCTATTTTACTTTCCATCTTGAATATTTATCATATAAAGTTAATAACCTTTTTAGCTGCTAATTGATATGAAATTACTCTATTAAAACTTATTATAGCAGTATTATTTGCCACATTTTCAGAGGAAATTTAATGTTCTTAATAAAGAGAATTGCTATTTTTTCACATAATATACATGCTGAATGGTATGTAAAACTAGGGAACTAACCAAAAGCTAGTTTTTTATATTATAATATTTTTATTGCCTAGGCAACTAGGCACCCCAGTGTCGCCCAGAATCGCCTAGATGCCTTGAAATATGTGCCTTTTCAAGAAATATGGAAATATTAGGGTTATCTGAAGAATGTTTTTAAGTGTGCACTTTATACATGGAATGCTTGAGGAAGAGTGGTAAGACTGAATAGGGAAATTTTACCCTGCCTTTGTGCACTTGTTAACCAGCAGTACATACCATCATTCAGTCGATCTCATCTAAGAGATCGTCACCATAATTTGTTCAATTTGTATTTTCCTACCTTAGCAAACTAAAGAGAAATTTACTATGTTTTAATGTTTTACTATTGAAATTTAAAAGATCTAAGAGTTTTGAGGAGAGAAAAAGAAAGAAAGAAAGAAAAAAAGAAAGAGGAAAGAAAGAATAGAATTATAAAGAGGATTTTTTTTCTATTCTCTCTCTCTAATTAAATAAAATAGAAATTCCATCCTTGTTTTTTCTATTTTAATTTCCATCTTGAATATTTATCATATAAAGTTAATAACCTTTTTAGCTGCTAATTGATATGAAATTACTCTATTAAAACTTATTATAGCAGTATTATTTGCCACATTTTCAGAGGAAATTTAATGTTCTTAATAAAGAGAATTGCTATTTTTTCACATAATATACATGCTGAATGGTATGTAAAACTAGGGAACTAACCAAAAGCTAGTTTTTTATATTATAATATTTTTATTGCCTAGGCAACTAGGCACCCCAGTGTCGCCCAGAATCGCCTAGATGCCTTGAAATATGTGCCTTTTCAAGAAATATGGAAATATTAGGGTTATCTGAAGAATGTTTTTAAGTGTGCACTTTATACATGGAATGCTTGAGGAAGAGTGGTAAGACTGAATAGGGAAATTTTACCCTGCCTTTGTGCACTTGTTAACCAGCAGTGCATACCATCATTCAGTCGATCTCATCTAAGAGATCGTCACCATAATTTGTTCAATTTGTATTTTCCTACCTTAGCAAACTAAAGAGAAATTTTCTTGATTTCCAGTCAATCCCTAGGTATTCATGGTTTACTTATTCCTGTCGGATAAAATTTTTCCTTGATTTCCATTAGTTCTAACCACCAAATGATTGATTCCTATCCTTTGTCCTTGTGCTGATGCTCTAAACAGGCATGGAGGAGACCTCCCATTCTTGTATTGGTGCCATGGGATTCCTGTTTATTTGTTTGTGCATTTGTGTTTGAACATGCATATTATGCTTGCATGCATATGCATGCGTGTGTGCATGTGATTGTGGAATATGTAGATGCTAAAACTTTCAGTTTATCTTTTGTTGTATGTATAGGATGGAAAATTAGTAAAACCTCCACAAAGCATCACAGCTATTCCAGACGTTTCCTCCAGTCCTTTAAAGGAATCAGTTGGTCAAATAACTGAAAATGTACCCAGTCAAAGAAATGATGGTAATGTAGTACCTGAAAAGGGTCAGAATCAACAGCCATCTGTTGAGGAAGAAAGAAAAGGAAAGAAAAGAAGTATGAATCTAGGAAGAGGGAGGGGAATTGGGGCTTATCCCAAGGGGAGAGGATCATCTGGGCCTGGCTGGACTGGTGCTGGGTTTGATGTGGATGGCAGGACTTGAGCAAAAGGCCATTTGAAACTGTTTTGTAAGGTTGTGTGATGAGGAAGCCAACTTTTATCATCCTTGTAGGTATTGTATTGACCAACTATTCTTTTTCTCCAAAATTTTGTAACCTCTCAATCCGTTCCATTCTATGTAGTTCCCTTTTAACCTGTAGTAATAAATGTTTATTTGCCACTTCAGACCTGTATATATTAGCATTGATTTTTCACTTCTTACCAAATGCATGATCAATTAAAAGAACATGAAAAACCTTTTTTTTTGTTTGAATTTTGTCAGTAAGCTGGAAAATAACCAGCTTTTGTCTTGGTATTGAACTCTTGTTTCCACTGTAATGCACACTGTATTCTTAAATAACTTTTGTTTCTATTATTTTTAGTTGCTCCTTTGTATTTTTAGTTTCATTACGAATTCATTCCATCTTTGACATTTGATCTTTTTTCATCCTTCATTAAATCCTTCGGTACCTCCCCTGTATTCATCTGGTTAGGAGTTAGGTCCTTTCCACTCTATAATATAATGCTTGCACATCCAGTAACTTATCATGTTGTGATCATCATTAAACCATTTTATTTGTTCTATCCCTCTTGCTTACGCCTTTGGGTTGTCAAAGAACTGGGCCTGGGTTTAATGTCAAGAACTAATAATTGGGCTCCAGATGTCCCGTCCAGGTAACGGCCCAGTCCATTGATTCATAAACCATGCGTTTTCTTTAAAACGTTAACGCTCAAGCTATGTTATCTTTTCCCTATCAAGAATTTTAGCTCTTCCCTAGACTGGAAACTATTAACTACTTTGATCTTCATTTGGTATTGATTCGGGAAACCCTTCTTTTAATCCTTTGCCTTTTTGGGTTTAATCTAGAAGAGACCCGTGCCATGCATGAGCTGGTGACATGTTACATTCAGTTTCTTAACTGAATTGGTTGTGGATGAGATTAGATAGCCTCATAGCCCCGCATTTATTTATTTATTTTTTTACATATTACTAATAAAACACCCCTTTATAGTTTGCAACTGCTTTACTTAATAATCTTCCATCAGGAACCATTTGCATCTTCATCTTCTAATGAGTTCAGGGTTTTTAATGAAGTAAAACACTCCCGCCACATTATAACATGGTCTATGTATGATATAAGATTTTCCGCTTATATCAATGCCTTTTCACATTTTCCGCTTGTTCTAAATGGTCACTTGACCATTTCTAAATGGTAAAATGCAAAGCGTATGGAGGTTTGATTAAGTAAACCGATTGCAAAGCGTTTCTATAGAAGATCTTTTAGTAATATGAAAATTACAGGATAGATTTTAATAAACATATAAAATTATATGGGTGTCTAAGTAAATAACCCTAAAATGATATATATTGTTGGTTCAGAGAAAGGAGAAAAGAAAAACAAAATGAGGTATTACAGCTTGCAGTCTTTAGCTAAACTTGGTTGTTTTTCATATTCTGAGGTACTTCAACTCAGGAAGGGAGCTTGACATGGCTTTATGCTTGAACACCCAAGCCCCATATTATAGCCGTTATATATCAGAGTCATTTCTCCATGGCATTTTTGCCGGGCCAATGCCATGTAGGTGTTTTGCTTTTTCTTTTTTTTGTTTAGTTGTGAAATGTTTTTAAGCCATTTCAAGCAATCGAATGCCTTGGATTCAACAAGAGCCACTTTTTGAAGAAAACATCATTTTAATATTTCTTGCAATAGAGACGACATTTTTACTATTTTGCCTGTGGCACCTAATGAGTAATGACACCTGAGTGGCACCAAATATAGATATAAAATATGCACAAACACATGGAATTAACTTTATCCAATTCCAAGGAGGGGCAGTTGCATGAGAAAAATTAAAGAATTAGCCTGCTTGTTATTATGGATTTGTACTCGTCAACAGCAAGCTACTCACTTAGTTGACGATCCTTGGTATAAAATTATAGAATTTGCCCTGTTTGTTATTATGGGTTTGTACTCGTCAACAGAAAGCTACTCACTTAGGTGACGATCCTTGGTATAAAATTAAAGAATTGTCCTGTTTGTTACTGTGGATTTGTACTTGTCAACAGCAAGCTGCTCACTTAGGTGAACAATCCTTGGAAAGAATTTGCTTGTTTGTTATCGTAGGTTCTCTCCATAGTTTGTACTTATCATCAGCAAGCTACTTACTCACTTAAAGAACTTACCTATTTGTTATCATAGATTTTCTCCTACCTTGTACTTGTCTCAGTTGTCATCAACACTTTTAATGCTCTTTTAATAAAATATAATTTCTCTTCCTAAAACTAACCTTGGAAAACATTTAAACATCTGTTCATCAAATTACCTAAGTATATATACATGACTACTTTTCTTCTTTCATGGACGAATAATTCCAATACCATAGCTTTACCATATGCCAAACGGGTCCTATTCGTATCGCCCATAAGTAATCCCTTGAGACTTGAGAGTCATGTGGTGTTGTTGGCCCGGTTCAAAATCTTGGTCAAACAAACTCAAAACTCCGCCCAGTCAACTCAAGTACTCAGCTGATACTTAAAGTACACTCAATCAAGGCGTCAACTTGCTCTCTTCTACAACTTGTCCAGAGAATCAATTAGATTTGACCTCACTTAATATCTCTTTTAAGATAGTTTTTCTAATCTTAAATTCTTGATTAATTATTCTTACTAACATACTGTTGTGTCCAAGTCCGACCATAGGAAATTAATATGGAGTACCAATTAATGTATCAGATCAGCCGTTGGGTTTTAACATACTGGGACTTGGTGAAGATACTCTTAATCTCTTACATCATGACTTAATCGGGCAAAGAATGAAGCTTCTCACTGCAGCTATAAATGTATCCTCAGTCCTCAAACAGCACGCAGCTTCTTAACATTTCCTTCTATTAATCCATGCTGAGTCGTTTTGTGTCAACATGCTCTTTCCTGATGAGAAGCATTTTGGGGGGTTTGTTAATCCTTACTTAACATTAATTCTTAGGTCACTTAGTATATATGCTAGGTTTGGTTAAAATTTTATTACAAATTAATAATTAGTATTTGATTCAGTCAAAAATATATGTATTTTTTTATTTGAAGCTAAATCTTTCGTCTTAAAGAATTAATTCTCAGAACGAATTTAGGCCTGTTTGATTTACGGGAATAGAGGTTTGGAATCCAAAGCAAAACGGGTTATTCGGATTCTAACTATTTGGTTCGACAAAATCAGAATCCCATTTTTATTCTTGATGAAGTGACATTTTTCCATTTGAGGGAATGGATGGCTATTTCCTCCCATTTGGAAATGAAATCCCATCATCTCATCTCATTCTTGCTGATTCTAATTTTTATTAACAGACTATAAAAATAAAATATTTTAATTCTAATTCCAATTATTACCGTAAAGCAAACGGACCCTTAGGTCAAGAATCCCAATTAAAAATAATTATTAGAATCACAAAATTCATCGGAATTAATTCGCTGAAAGCATGCCAAACACAGTCTTAAATTACTGTAGAAACAAATTATGATGCTCAGAGTCAAAAGTATCAGTGCGTCGATCGATGTTCCATCACTCTCCAACTATTTCCACAGAATGAAGGATGGAAGGAACGAAACTAGATTTCCATGGTTTATGCAGTTGGACCACATGTCAATGTCTCTCTCTCTCCCAGAAGCCACGGCGGGAGCCTGTACGTACAGACTTCCTTTCCTGAAAGGGCGCTGCAATGCTCCGACCCGTAAAGGAAATGAAGACTCCCACTGTGTTGTCAAACAGTGTCAAAATGAGTAGTATGGATCTATGACCATTCCCGAGTCTGCTAGTACGCTAGTACGACAAGCTACAACCTCTTTCCCCCCGCCCCCCCCCTCTCTCTCTCTCTCTCTGTACCTCTCTACCTACAACCTTCCCTTCCCAACTAAAATTACAGCCTTTCCGGGAAAACCCAGAAGCTAGATGCTATGTGGACCGACACTGCATTAACTCCAGTTTTATCCTTATAAGGGATCTCTCCAACCTATCACTTCTCACCCTGCACTCGTCATTAATGTTTCTTGTAGTCTTGTCACCTGGGTCCCCCGCCACATTGTCCCTCCTACAGAGACGGACACAGAAAATGAGAAAGAAGAAAGTTGGATAGATCTTAGAAGCACAGAATTTACAGTACAATCTAGTCTCCCCCCTCCCCCCCCCCCCCCCGCCGAAATGAAATATATATAATACAGAACATAACCCATGTGGCTAAACCGAAATCATTCTTTTTAGTGTTTTTTTTTTCAGAAACCCATCTCCATGGGAACAGTCATTTCTGTTATTAAACCATAAACAAAAAACGTTTACGAATCCATATATATAATATATAACGCCCCTCAGTCTCAGTCTCAGTGCCGTCGCCATTAATGGACTGATGAACTCACACATGCACGACCCAGATCAGAGATCATTCTTTCTTGGAAGCTTACTGTTTCTTCTCCTTCCTCTTTCGAGAATCGAGACTCGAAGAGACGTTACCGGTTACCCCAAGTCCCAATATTTTTTCAAACAAAAAATAAAAGGGAAAATTAAAAAATAATTGGGATTCTTCTTTCAGCATTTCTCGCTCGCCTGCGTGATGGGGGGCGATGACAAGAGCTGTCGGCAACGGTCGTTGTCCGGATCCTACGTGGCAGAATCAGAGAAGCATGGGAGGTGGGGCCCTGGAGAGAGAATGGCATCTCCTCACGTGAATGCCCATGTGAGGTGTGTCAGGTGGTGTCTCTCGAGTCATCACTTCTCATCATTGTGCGGAGGTTGGGAATTTGAGTCGGAGTGACGTCATCATGATGGAATTGGGGGCGATGCAGCCTCATGCTCATGTGCGGCGGAGAGGGCCAAGCACACAGCCGCGGTTTCATGGACGAGGGAGTCCAGAATATCCCGTTCGATCTCGAATACGATCGACTCTCCTTCCTCAGAGAACGGAAGCACCGTGCGCACGTTAGTGTCGGGAAGGTCCTTCTCGATCAACGCGTCGATGTCCTGAAGTACCTGGCAGTTGGCACACGGAAAACTCCTGATACGCCACCAGATCTCATCCATCAGCTGGGACCCATTCATCATCACCATCTGCTGATTCATCTTGATCAAAGGTGACGATGAGCAACCACCGCAACCCCTGTTGCCGACGCAGCTCAGCCACGGCTTCTTGCTCAGGTACGGCCTCAGAACCTCCGTCAGAATCTCGTCCACGACGTGAAATAGCAGTTTTCTGTTCCATCGATGACTTAACGAACCTGAAGAAGCAGAAACTGCGCCATTGCCACCTCTGATCAGAGTTAGAGTGTTGTTTGGGTCTTCCACAAAAGAGCGTTCGAGGTGGTGAAAAATGGACGGGTCGAGTGGGTGAGAGGGAGAGAACCATCTGGATCTGGTGAAGGGAACCATTGTGTCTTCGTCGATCCCCGTACATTTTAGTATCCTACTTACGTACTCGAATTCGGCATGGCCACCGTTGCTGCTGCCGCTATTCTTACCGTCATGATGGACGAGAGTCTGCGTCTGGCGGGCCTCGTACGTCCGGCTCGAACCACTAGATAACTGTGAACACCGTTTTGAATCGTGGGCTATTTGTACTCCCTGTTTCCCGCGTACAAAAGGGTAAAATACTTGACGTGATTAACAGTGAATTTGGCTTTATATGTTTATTTTTAAGTAAAAAAGCAATAAAAACGAAAAAAAGAAAGTTGAAGTTAAGCTGAGTGGAAATGACAGATATGGTTACCGGTGTCTGTGAGGGTGGTGGTTGTTCTTTCTTGAGTGGAACGAAGGAGGAGGGAACGGCGATGTTGACGAAGTCATTCGATAATGGCGTTTTCTTGGTTTTCTTATCGGAGATGCTTGCCTTGTTTCTTGGTGCTGCACGAACGAAAGCTTCTTCTCGCACGTTCCGGATGGTCTCCGTGGTTTGTGGATGCTTTTTCAGACGTTGAGTGAAGCGTTCAGCGCTGGCCTTCTTGCACTTCTTCGCCGTCTGTTCTTGCTTCTGCTGCTGCTGCTGCTGCTGCTGTAATGCATTCAACTTTGCCGTCTTTGAAGAAGGAGCTTTGGGTTGTGACTGGTTATCCCCACATGCACATGTTGAGGATGACAACGGTGATAGCGCTGTTGTCTGTGGTGGTGGCGAAGGTGGTGAGATCACTGAGATGGGTCGGGGAGGGCGGGGGGAGTGTGATGAGGCTTGATGATGGGGACTGGCTGAAGGGGCCATGACTGGTTTGCTCTTTGTCTCCAAGAATCTGAGCCGGGGGGAACACGCCATTGTTGACGAATTCTTGCCTGGGCTTGGGCTTGATTCATCTCCTTGTTTTGCAAGAGTAAAGCGCCTTGTTTTCTTGGACTTGGTAATAGCGAGAGCTTCATCTCCTTCGCCGGCGATGACTCTTGTGGTGTTTGTTATGTCGACGAGACCAACCCTTCTACCAGCATTTTCTTTCACCTGCTTCACAATCTCGCGAGCGTAATTGCTGGGGCTTCTGTTCTCGTCGTCTTGTCTCCACTCTCTTCTCCTCAATTTAATAAGCTTCGAAGAAGAGTAAGGCGAGCAGGGAAGCGAGTCTCTGGAGACTCGGCCAAAGTAATCACCAAATTCCTCCGTGGACAGCAGGTTTTCTTTGTTGATTTGAAGGGAGAACCTGGGATCCACGTCTGATCTTCTAGCGGCTGATATTCGGGGTGTGTCCGGCAGAGAACGGGTTCCTGTCACCTCACAGCTGCAGTCCATGAAATTGGTTCTACTCTGAAGAGCTTGCCGAGATCTAATGTCTCTTTTAACTGCTGCACAGGCATTTCTCTCCTGAAGATGGTGATGGTGGTAAACCCTTCCAAATGATCTCGATCTCACATGGGTTGAGGAGGAGGAGGAGGAGCAGGGAGAGAAACTATCGGGTAATATGTCAAGACCCATAAGACGAGCTACGAGATTTGGGGTTTTGATCCCCGGAGGAGTACTGCTCTCTGAAGATAATTCTTCTTTCCGAGCTTTAGCTGCATTTCCTTCTTCTCTCCCTGATGTTCTTTGTTTTATCTCGACTCGAATACCAGCCATCTGTAAAATACAGAAAGAAAACAAAAAAGGCAATGATTTGGAATCGAATGAGGCAACAGGCAACAGGTTTTCAAAATCACAAACACAAACTTCGATTATAGCATACTAGTTGCATAGTTGCAGTGTCAACTTGCATTTACATACAAATTGCTGTTTCTTTTTTCAAAATTCCTTGTTTTTATCTTACCGGGATATTCAAGTCTTCTTCTTCTTCTTCTTTCTTGATTGATGACAATGACGCAGAGCTAACGAACACACCTTTCTCTGATTCCAAGCTATTCCTCGGCGCTTCTACACCTAAAGTAGAGAAAACCCATCACTGAAAATTCGATTTTTTTTCTCAAAATCTTCTTTGTGGAAACTGGAGAAAGCGAAAGAGACAGAATACCTTTGACAACAGTACTGAGGTCTTCTTGAAGAAACGGCTCAACCTTGAGCGAAGTTTGCTGCAAAGTGGAAGGAAATTGATGAAAATCAAAGAATTGAAGTACAGCACTCATGCATCCTGGGCTCTCCTTGTCCCCTCCTCTCTTAGTGGATCGACCCCAATACCACTCTCTACCCATAACTAAGCTTCTCTCTCTCTAACTTTCTCCCCCTTCTCTTCTTATTATTTTTTTTTCTTTTTCTATACTTCTGAGACAAGGAAAGAAGGACCAAAGAAAGAAGGAAAGTAAAAGCAAAAAAGAGAAAAAAAGGAAATCAGAATGACAAAGACAGTGGAAGCCTTAGCAGCAGCTCTCACTGAGTGAGATACTCGTGAAAAAGAAAATAAGGAAGAAAAAGCTAAAGCTTGACATCCAGTGGAGTTCAGAGTTTAAGGCCCAGGAGCGGAAAAAGCGGATCCATTGATGGAGAAGAGCAGCAGCAGCAGGCATTCTGATTTCGGGTACAACATAATATTGTCTCGCTTTCTATAATTCTCTCTCTTCCAAATCAAAACAGCGCACATACACTCTCTCTCTGAGTTTAGTAGTAGCAACAGCTCTCTCTCATCGGGAATTGAAATACATCAACAAAGAAAAATTGCAGGAGATGACGAAATGACCACGCGCTCTTATCTCGAATCACGATTCGATTCCTTTCCCCTCACCATGACACCTCCCACCCCACCAGGGCCGGTCCCCTACTTCCACTCCTCCCCCTTCTCTCTGCTTGCATTTTAAATGTGGAGGGAGTTTTATTAGGGATCTCAACTGGTCTCTCTCTCTCTCTCTCTCTCTCCTTCCCTTTGCTTATCTATCTCCCTACTTAGTGACCCTTTTGTCCCTTATACAGATCTTCTCTCTCCAGGCTTCAAAAGTCTTAAGTCTAAACTAACCATGGTTAATTCACCTACCTATGCAATTACATTCATTTCATCCCTTGCACTTGATAAGAGGTTTATGATTCATTGACTAAGAACACTGAATACATCCAAAAGAATAATCACACATTGCTTCTTTGGTAGATAGCATGGGGGGTCTATCAACCACCTACCCAGTACCCACATGCAATGCTAGGTGCTATCATGCCCAATTTGAATTTCACTTGTGTCCAGCATACCACAACCATATTGTCCAACACTCCCAATTCCCTTCTCTGTCTCACTTTTAATTCCACTAAGATATGGTGACTATTTCTTCTGAACATTAAACTCTGATCAAATTAAGTATCAAACAACTCCAATTAATCATCATGGGATTAGTAATCTCCAGTGTGAATCTCGAGGCCCATTTAACAGTGTGGATCTAATTAGTACTGGACTACAGCAATATTACATCCCATCCCAACTACTAATTAAAGAGGGATGCCTGAAATTAATGAGGATTCTGATGAATGAGATGGGTCAGACTTGAATGGGAAAATGAATAAAGATATAACAGGGGATGGTACACCATTCTTAAGCAGTAGGCACTAATATCAGTAAGAATAGAAGGAAGAACCTGCCCACCCTTGTAAGAAAAGAGGGAGCTAAGGGGCTAGCTCTCTCCTAGGACCCTTTTTCCAGCAGGAATGCATTAATACATCATGGGATGGGGGAGACATCTCAGCTTCCATTCTTTGTCCTTGGTGGTGAATCCGAGTCAGTTTGGGCCCCATTTTCGTCATTTTTCCTGAATGGTGACAGATTCTCTTAAAAAGGATTTATATATAAAAGCAAGAAGCATTAATTTACAAAAAAGAAGTACTATTTCAAATTTCAAAGAAGCTTATCTTCGGCGGGTAAATGGGTTAGTGTGAGGGGTGAGAGAATTGGAAGGTTCAAGGTCGGAGATGCATCCTGATCCTGCATTCACACACACACAGAGCAGTCTTATTATGAAAATTACGATCTCATCGTCCAAAAATGTACCCGTACACTGGCAGATACGGTTTTTTCCTTTTCTTCTCCTTATCTCTTAGGTAACTTTGGTGGTTAAAATAAGGAGACAATGTATACAGAGAGGAGGAGCGTCTGCGCTGGTTTTTTCCATAGACTGGGTTTATGGCGTTTGTCTTCACTCTTTCATATGGATCAATTTCTTTTTCTCTTTTTCCCTCTTCTTTTTAATCACTCTATATATACTTCCAAAATGGGTGAGAGAGAACATAACCCAAAAGAGTAAAGAACACAATCTAGCCTTAAAACATGGTAAAGAAATCTCATAACCTGAAAGCAGAACTCTTAGCCTTAAAGATACCTGATAAAGAATAAATGGGTCAGATCAGATCTCCCTCCATGTAAAAGTAAAACCTCCCATGAATCCTACTGTGCCTCACTTAGGGTTTGGTTGATTGGTGGCTTAAGGGGCATATTTATGACTGCTCAATTGGCTGAACTGAGTTACTTATTGTCATCTTGTCTTTTTAGCGAATTAGAAGTTAAAACATTGGAAGTTGAGTTCCTTAATTTCTGAGGCTTACTGGGTTTTCTGAACTGTGATTCGCATTATTTTATGACTAGTTGATCCAAGATCCTCCACTGTGAAGTTGATTATAGTACTTGATCACTCAAGGTAGACAATAATGATGATGGAGATTAATATGTTTGGGAAAATTCCCGATTAGTATCTTAGTCCTTTGAGCCTAGTGCCATTTTGATCTCATACTTTAAAATGCGACAATTCAGTAACCGCACTTTCAAAAAGTGAAGTGCCAATTTAATACCTGTTGTTAACCAACTCATTAATCAACCCTTATGTAGAATTTGAAAAGACACAAAGACCCTTCGAGTGTCATCTAATTTTCTTTATCAATCATCCAAGCATTGATAAAAAATGAACATTCTCAAATCCTTGCCTCTACTATTTAAGAAAGTTGGGGTCACCAGAATACCCACTAAGATGTGACCCCAACTTTCTTGAATAGAAGAGACAAGGATTTGGGATTATTCATTTTTTGTCAACGTTTGGATGGTTGATAAAAAGAATTAGATGAAACTCAAAGGGAATTGTGTCTTTTCAAATACCATTTAACGGCTGGTTAATGGGGTGATTAACGACAAATACTGGATTGGCACGTTTTAAAAGTTCGGGTACTGAATTGTCGCATTTTAAAACTCGAAGACCAAGGTGGCATTAAGCCCAAAATACAAGATACTAATTAGGAATTTTCTCTTAATGTTTTTTGCACATAGATTAAGGAATTACATTGAAAATTATTCAAGGAAATACCAGTCCAATTTCCCATTATGCACCTCTAGTAGTTTGTCTTCACACATATATATTTGCAATAAGGAAACAAATTATTTTTGTAAAAGCAATGCCAACCCTTTTCTTTGGAAAATGGCTTGTGATCCAAGCCTATATCTACATTTATGTACTCTTTAAAATGTGTGAATGTGCCTTTTGGATTTCTGGATTGGTCTTTTTGATTAAAATAGTCTTATTTCTTGGTTTACCCCATTTTAATGTGAGGGTAAAATTGCGAGGAGATTGGTTTGCTCATTTATTATGCATTATATGTAATAAATAATATGAAAAAATACCATTAATGTTTTTGGTTATTTTAATATTGTGGCTAAACCACCTATATTTATAGCTATATTTGCTCTCTGAAAACATGCTCAAATTGAATTTTTCCTTCTAAGCGCTATCTCATGGTCCTGCAGTCTTCAATGATATGCTTTAATCTCTACCGCAGTTTATCATTGAGGCAGTCAATGACTAGTTTTGAATCACCTTACCTGTTTCTGAAATTATTTGCTATATTGTGGGCCTCCCAAGCAGCCCAAGCTTCAACTAAGTTAACAAGGTAAATCCGATTTTGTAGGCTTTGATGTCAAGAATATTTCCCAAGTGATCCCTTGCAATACAACCTATAGAGCAGTGATCATTTAGGCATTTACACATGAGGCATCAAAATTTATTTTAATAGCATCTAAACATGGATTCATCCATCTTATCGGGATCCAACTCTTTTCCTTTTACTTCTTTTCCTTAGGGGCTGATTTAATCTCCCAAAAACAGTTGAGAGCTCTGTCAAGAATGATAGCTGGAGGTAAGATTTTATGTTTAAAAGTTTTTTCATTTCTATTTTTCCAAATATGTCAATGTAAAATTACAAATTTTTCCTTAATATCCAAATTTTGAGAAGCCCAGTGTGAATACACCTTGATTGGTCCAATTTTTAATAGGATGGTTTAAAACCATGGCATTTATGATTTGTACCATAGTCCATAGAATCTGAAGTTGGTCAAATATGTCTCTATAGATTGATTAGTTTCTTTATAACTTGAAATTCTAGTAGTTATTGTAAGGATTCCTTATCCAAGTTTGTAAATGGAGAGTCTGGATTTGCTGGCCACAACACATTGTTGGCTATGTTCACCTAATTGCATATATGGAACATCGATTGTATTATAATCACTGGTATTTTCAATGTGTGGTTAGATGAGCGTGACTAGTAATGTATTGTGATCAGTAGATCCAAACTCATAAATGGATCAGAATAAATTGAATTTGAACCGCAATCGAATATTGGCTAGCATTAATAAATTAAAGGGTCATGTACTAAAACATCCCCAGTAGATTCACTTATTCACTAAATTAAAACTACTCTATAATCCGTATGATCAAATTTAATTAAAAGAAAAGGAAAAGGAAATGTCTGTTCTTGCCCCTATTAAAACTCAGACGATCATTACTTTCAATCAATTTTGTTACGATACATTCTACAGATTAAGAACCTGGATGGCATTGTTCTCAATTCTTCTTCCTTATGCTGAAACCAAACATTATTTGGTACATCTGGAAACTAAAACGTATTTCTTTCCAAAAGTTTGATATAAAATGCTAGGGATTTTTTTGAATGAACAATTCATTGGCCCATTCCCTTAAACATTTTTCACTTGGTTAAGGTGGTCATATGATCGCCATTTTCAGATAGTACAATTTTCTTGTTCTGCCATATTAATCATTCTGTTTAGAAGAAAATTAAAAGTTACCACAGAAAGATAAAAAAAAAGAAATTGATTCCAGTTTCAATAGCATCTTGGCATTAATATTTGTAAGCTGGATCCGTTTCTTGGCAAGCAAGACAAATAAAATATTGCTAGCTAGAAGCAAAAACAAAAAAAAAAAAAACGACAAATAATATATTGTCTTTCCAAAAGTCAGATGTATTATTAATTTTCAAATTATTATTATTATATTTCGAAATTTCCACGTGCATTACACGTACCCCCTACTACTTTTCCTAAAAAGAAAAAAAATACTTGAAACGAAATTATCGAGCATCAGTCCAATGTTGATGTTGTTGATTGATTGTGTTTAATTCTGACTAATTAAGCATTCTCTGCCCCTTTTTCTTGATCAGCTTTTAGTCTTCGATCCGCAAACGTCCAGTAGAAGAATGGAAGCGTAATTTTCGATTATTGATGGTGATAATTCATTTGTGATTGTACTATATAGCTAGGCATAGCTCTATTCTGTGGGAAAGACCCAACTGTGACAAAGTTACGTCCTGTGGGTGAAACGACTCCACTTATATTCCTCACAGTTTAGCTTAATGCTTCTAACTTGTCTATATTCAGAAAAGTGGAAGACTTGTTGCTTTGTGTTTATAGAGTTTAAGAATGCCATGAAGCTGTTTTTTTTTTTTTTTTCCTTTTAAAATGTGCATGTATTTAGGGATGGCAATTTTCCTCATCCCCATTGATACCCAATCCTCACTCCGATTCTAATTATATATATTAAATATACATTATTATATATATATATATATATATATATATATATATATATATCAAAATATTTAAATAAATTTATTTTTCAAAAAATACTTTTAATGAAAAAAAATTCAGAGATTCGGGTCCCATGGGAAACCCGTCTACATTGGGGATCTGGGATGAAAAGTAACTTTTATCCCTGACTACGGTCGGGGTCAAAAAGGAGGAATATGATCCCTGTCCTATTGCCATTCCTACATGTACCAGTGTATCCATGCATATTGTAACAATATTATTTTAATCTTTGGTTTTAAGTTCTTAACTTTCAACTCGTAAGTCGTAACCAAACTTTTAAAATCAAATGCACAAGTTAAGAAAGCTTATAATAGAGAACAATAGCCAACCATATATCTACATACTAATTAATAATTATTGGGGGGAAACATGAGATATACAAAATAATAGAGTTAAATATTAAAATTAATTATTTTTCCTAGAATTTTTTGAGGCAGAATTTGCACCTTAATTTGGTATTCCAGACAAAATAGATATTCATCATTTTACCTCTAGCTCTAGCTTGGTTGTGCATTAGTTTGCATTTCAAAATAGACCCTCTTTCACGGGCAGCATTTATGGCTATTTTGGACTCCTGAATTGAAATGTGTGGCCAATTAAGTGTGTCTGCTCTTTGATGGACAACCTGGGTCGGCCATGAGATCCCTAAATATGGCAAAAATAGGATGGAGGGAAACTCCATAATTGAAATTTATATAAATACACATATATGCATGAGATGGGTTTAATTGATAGTTGTCATTTAGTGAAGACCAAGGAGTCTTTCACGTGGCAAGATGGTTGAGACCCATGCAAAAGAGTACCCCTAGATGTTTTTCTAATCATCCTTAACTAATGATGCAAATTTCAACCCAAATCCTTGGCCATTTGTTCAGGTTAGGACCCTTCTTTTGGGGCAAATTTCATTTTCGAAACATTTAAACTTTCAATACAGGATGTGGTATAGGAGTGAAGAGGACTGAAGATTGAAGACATGGTCCCCTACATCATCACTACATATGGTAGAAAACAGAGTAGGTTTAATTTAGTAGGGAAGCTCCCTGATCGAGAGAGTTTGGTAAAGGGGGTGAAGTGGGGGGCTACACATAGTAATATTAGTACATATAATTGAGGGTCGATGTACAAATTACTATTAGCTAGCATTGTACATTATACTGCAATCTCTAAAAATTCCAAATACTCTTCTGTTTCAGAAGCTTTTTCTTTTGTCTTTATCCTGGGCAGTTACACCCTGTGATAGTAATATCTTTTTATTCCTTTATTTTGTTCTATTATTTCAACAATTTCGGTTTCTCTTTGTTGTTCATAAAAGAGAAAAGAAAAGATAAGATAAGATATCATCCCACCTATAATATATCTTTCTGCCAGCAGATGGACTGTTACAACCACCTTTCACATGGAAAAAAAGTTCTCTTTTGAAACCAAAAGAAAGAAAAAAGATAAAGGAAGTATTAACTTTTAGTAAATTAAATAGGAAAGTGAGAATAGTGAGAGCATCACCTCAAAGTGATTGATTGTGCCTGAATCTAGCATTCAACTTTTTATAGTTCAATTTCCAATTATCTTTATCTAGAACAATGGAGTCTTAAATGATCTCGATGGTTCTAATGAAAGTTATCTTTCATTTTAATTTTCAAGTACTTACCAAGGAATTAGGGAGTCTTTAAGTTAAAAATAAGTGTTTATTCAAATAAATACTTATCTGTATTTGACACCTTTGAAAGTCTTTTTGTCCAATAAGCACTTAAATAAGCATTTGTGACTATTTTATCTTTCATTTTCTTTCAAATTTTCAAAATATACCCTTATGAAAGCACTTTTACTAAATTACTTTTATAAAAATATTTTTTGTGAAAGTACTTCTATGAAAGCAGTTTTATAAAAGTATTTTTACAAAAGCACTTTTACGAAAGTACTTTTATAAAAGAACTAGAAATTTGGGTTTAAAAAATAAACCCTTATTTTTTAAATAAACACTTATTTCGGGTTTATTTCCCAAATACCAATAAGTGCTTAATAACCCAAATAAACACTTATTTTTTAGCACTCCTAAGCATTGCCTTAATTGATGAAGATAATTCACCAAAGGAAATTATAAATTATAATCATTCATTGATTATAATTTGTTCACTGTACTATCTATCTATTACCATATAAAAAGATACTTGTTTTGAGTTCCATATGAATAACAAAAGTTAAAATCGAAATGACGTAATTGTGATAAGATTAAGTCCAACCATATATATTAGTTTTTTCACTAATGAAACAATTCAAGATATCTCTGAGGGTTCTTGTTCTTGAATTGTTTTGTAATTCCAAAAACCACAACTTTTTGGGAGAACAAATTCTTGTATTTCCGAGGAAAACTCCAAAAATATGATTTCTGTTGATACATGATGTCATCGAGATATGATTGGTCATAGTTCTATCTTTTAGGTGGCGTTTGGTTTTCAGAAGGTTTATGGTAAGCTACGTGAGGAAAAAGTAAATTATGGCACAAGTTATTTGTCCAGAGTCAGAAGTAAGTTCCCTTAACATGATTACCTTAAGCTTAATTTTCTATTGTATAGAATGGAAACCCAGACTCAACATTTTTTTTTACATTCTTGTAAAAATTAAATCTGTAGAAAAAGTATTCATGTGAAGCAAACCAAACACCCCCTCTAAACCAACAAGAGATCTTGCACGCAGCAAGATAGTTGTAATCCAAAAGACTCCAGGCAGAGTTTGGCTTCAGTCAGAGCAAAGCCTGTTCGAACAACTTTTACAGTCATACATTGAGAATATCTCTTTATTTATGTGCTTTACTTCATGAGTAGATATTCTCAATGCAAGGTTACAAGAGGTTGTTGGAACAGTGTGAGCATGGGCTTGCTCTGATTGAAGCCAAACTCTTCCAGGCAGTAATATCACCACCTTTTACTAATGATGCAAATTTCAACTCCCCAAATCCGAGTCCAGATTAGGCACATTATAGCAAATATCATGATTTAAGAAACCGAATGGATCGGACAGTCAGATCAGGAAACCCAAGAATAGGTCAGGTAATAACCAGTTTTATTTCACCATAAAACCACTTTTTAATCAAAAACCATTGATCTGATTGAAATATCGAACCGTCAAACCTGAACAATAATTTTTTTGCTGTATATAAATTACTTTCTCCAAAACAAGGGCTAAGGAAAATAACAATACATGATATATGGTACAAGACTGGCATGGAGTAGAGATAGAAGACAGCCCCCCACCCCCACCTGACCCATCACTGGAATTGACCACATCATCATTCCTACCAAATGCTCATACACATAATTGAGTGTTGATGTACAATTATTAGCTACCTTTATACATTTGTATAAGCAACAGGAAGCATCTATATAAATTCCAACTACTCCTCCTGTTCTAGAACCTCTGTGTGCAGTCCCATCATGTGATAGTCACGTCCTTTTCATTAATTCCTTTATTTTCTATACTTTGTTCAAAAACAAAATACCCAATACATGGTCAATCTCTAACCTTCCTCCCCAACTACATATGAATGGACTGGATTGCCTACAATAATTAACCGTCACTTCACATGACATATGGAAGAAAAGGTTAAATCTCTTTTAATTAAGAATAAAAACAAACACATACTTTAAAATGAGTGGAAAACATTTTCAGAATCCTCTGGTTACGTTTATTTTTCTAGTTTGGTGATCTTTTAATTCCTTCTCTAGTAAATAAAATAGTAAAGCAAAATGAATATATAAAAGAAAAAAGAAGTGATGAATACAAGGCAACATCACCAATTGATCACCGAAAGTTTGTTCCAGCAGTGATACACAATCGAATCGCACAATCACCACGATGGTTTTCAAAACCGGATTAGATTGGATGGTCGGATAAAAAAAAAAACATGAATTAATTCTGTTTTTTCCTAAAATTAAATTTTCTCAAAAAAAATATTTAACAGTTTTGATCATTTTTATTTTTTTTGTTAAAACAGGCTGATCATCCCTGACTGGTTTAATCTCCGGATCAGTTTTGAAAATCATGACCACCACTTTGGGGAGAAAAGGGATAAGGGGAGGTTTAGTGGTGCATACTCAGCACCGAATACCAAAAAAAATACAATATTTATCCCTCGAGTCCCTCTTCCTCTACATCTAATGCTTTTTGAACTTTTATATCTGTGCTGAATCATCTTATTTATGTGAAATTCCTCAAGCTTTCTCAATTTTCTATTATTACGTATCTTCGCCACCCCATACCGCATGAATTCTTAGATAGCCTCTGTGTAATGGGTTAATTCCTATTCTAAATCTTGAAACATCTCTAGCTTGCTCCTCCCCACAAAAGAAAAAAAAAAAAAAGAAAAAGAAATTTCAACTTCTTAGTATAATTTCTTGAACATTTTTTCTTATCATTATTTTCTTTTTTTTCTTAGCAATTTTCTATTATTTCTGTGGTTATCTTGTACTATTTTTCTTTTTTAAATTTTATTTTTGTTCTTATATTTTCTGTTTTGGTTTATTTTCAATTATTTTTTACTTTTAAATTTTCTACCATTATTTGTTTTATTTTCATTTATACAACCTTTTAATGCAACATCATCCATGGGAAGATTGGAGATTTTAAATCCTTTAAAAACATGACATCATCAATTTCCCTTAGGCTATGTTTGATTTGAAGGAAAAGGTGAGGAAAGAAAAGGAAAAGTAGAGAAACCCATACAAGGTATGTAAATGTTTTCTTGCATTTCTTTTCCTTTTCCTACTTTTTTCTTCAAACCAAACAGAGCCTTAGGTTCTAAATGTCACATTAATGGAAAGAGTTCAGTAGATCACATATACAAGTCGGATTAGCAAATTTATCATGTGGTTTGGGATGAACTTGAATATAGCACATGCATCCAAACCCCTGACTCGAGTGGACTGAAGAATGTCAGCTCGCTTTTGTTGAGCTGAAAAGGTATTTAGGTACCACCCCAGTTTTAACTCGACCTGAAGAAGGGGACGTATTAAAACTATACCTCTCTGCGAGTAATGAAGTGGTTAGTTTGGTAGTGATCAAAGAAGTAGATCAGGTTCAACAACCCATCTACTATGTTAGCAAAATTTTGTAAGATGCAGAAACTAGATATTCGAAGACTGAGAAACGAGCATATGCACTGATCATAGCAGCCTGAAAACTTCGCTCGTACTTCTAGGCCCATACTATCGTTGTTCTCACCAACAAACCCCTGAGGCAGATTCTACTCAAACCCGAGGTGTTTGGAAGATTAACGAAGTGGTCCATTGAGCTGAGCGAATACGATATCCGGTATGATCCTCAACCAGCAATCAAAGCTCAGGTGTTGGCGAGTTTTGTAGTAGAGTGCACGTTCGGCACAACGACCCCTGAGTTGACTGAGCTTGCCCAACCAGTAGGGGAGCAGCGCAGGATTGATATTGTACGACCTAAGCGAGGTGAAGCTAGAGTATGCTCTCTAGTTCAAATTCGAGGCATCAAACAACGAGGCAGAATATGAAGTGTTGATCGTCAGGCTAACCTTAACAAGGGAAATGAAAGCAAAGCACCTCATCGTATGCAGCGACTCACAACTAGTGGTCAACCAAGTCACTGGTGAGTACAAAGCCCGTGACCCCACTATGGCAGCTTACTTGGGCAAAGTTAGAGAGATCATGCGTAGCTTCGTCTCCTGCTTTATCAGACAAATTTTGAGGTCTGAGAACGCTGAGGCCGACGCCTTGTCACGACTAGCTAGCACAAGCAGCAACATTACGCGAAATGTGTACATAGAGGACTTACCTCGGCCTAGCATTCTCGGGGGAGTAGAAGAGGTCGCTCCCATGTCACAAGCGAAACCGAGCTGGATCAACTCACTTGTAAGTTATCTGTTACACGGGACCCTACCTGTGGAACACAACGCAGCTCAAAGGGTAGAGCGCCAATCAACCAAGTACGTCCTCATAGATGGACAACTGTACAAAAGATCCTTCACGCTCCCTTACATGTGCTGCTTGTGACCCTCAGAAGCTGAGCATGTAATTCGCGACACCCATGAAGGCTTGTGCGGTGGACACTTGGGGGGCAGAGCCCTAGCACAAAAAGTGTTAAGGCAAGACTATTATTGGCCCATGATGAAGGCATATGCACTCAAAATCGTCAAAAAGTATGACAAGTGCCAAAGGCATGCCAACATCCACCACCAACCTATTGCTGATTTGAAATGCCTCACCAGCCCGTAGCCCTTTGCGCAGTGAGGAATCAACATCCTTGGTCCTTTTCTGCCAACAACAGGACAGAGGAAGTTCTTGGTTGTAGCAATAGATTATTTTACAAAGTGGGTGGAAGTCGAACCCTTGGTAACGATCATAGCCTGCAACATAAAGAATTTATTTTAGAAAAGCATAGTATGCCGCTTTGGACTACCCCGAGTGCTGATATTCGACAATGGGAAGCAGTTAGAAGATGTTAAGCTTCAAAACTGGTGTGCCGAGATGGAGATTCAATAAAACTTTACGTTGGTGGCACACCCCCATGCGAATGGGCAAGCAGAAGTAATTAATAGGACGATACTTCACAGATTGAAAGCTCGCTTACCTCGAGCCAAGGATTGTGGGTGGACGAACTGCCCAACATCATTTGGGCCTATCAATCTACTATTAAGACCGTGACGGGTGAGACCCCTTTCAACCTCACGTATGGCACAGAAGTGGTGATCCCGGTGGAAATCGAGGTACCCACATTACGATTGGAAGCTTACGATGAGGAAGCGAACGATGATGAACTCCGTACCAACCTGGACCTGGTAGAGGAGGTACAAGACCTGGCCTACATTCGGACCACAACCTACTAACAAAGAGTAGTTCGGTACTATAATGCCCGGGTTAGAAAATGACAGTTCCATGTCGATGACCTGGTTCTTTAGAAAGTTATGGTACCTGAGCCCAGCGTAGGTAAGCTCAGGCCCAATTGGGAAGGTCCGTAACGTGTAAAGTGGGTATTCGGGTAAGGCACTTATGAGCTCGAGACTTTGGAAGGGAAACAGGTACCTTGAGCATGGAATATCGATAACCTAAGAATGTACTACTTATGAACCCGTGACTCCAAGGCAAAATTTGTCGAAGTCTATGCGACCACCGAACAGATCAGAAAAGACAACCGACTAGAGAGAGGACTGTGAGTCACTCCCAGAAGCCTAAGGGCTACGGTGCCGAGCTAACAAAAAGACATTGGCACTACGATAAGTCCTAGTCGCCTCTTCGACATAGGCGGATGAGTCCTAGTTGCCTCTTCGGCATAGGTAGATAAGTCCTAGCCGCCTCTTCGGCATAGGCAGACAAGTCCTAGTTGCCTCTTTGGCATGGGCAGACAAGCCCTAGTCACCTCCTCGGCATAGGCACAACTATCCCCAATCACCCCTAAGTAGCCCATGCATAGACAAGTCGGGTATATACCCTATAGTGTCTATCCATCTCGTCGTACCACAACATAAAGTTAATTCCACCTAGATTCCAGCTCACCAGTCTGGCACTTTGAAGTAACCAATCACCTCTAAGTAGCCGGTGCATAGACAGGTCGGGTATATACCTTACAGTGTCTATCCACCTCAACATACAACAACATAAGGTTAATCCTACCTGGAGTTTAACTCACTAGTCTGGCACTTTGGGATAACCACACTTAGAAAATTTTTAGAAAGATTTTTGTACAAGATTTTTTGAATCATTATATTTCATTAACATAAAAATTCCGAGTACATGATTACTATAACCAGGCTCGGAGGCCCGGAACATACACTATATGGGGAGGGGGGGGGGTCCAAGAAAAGAGGTATGATTAAACATCCGATTTGCCAGAATCCCCTCTAGCAGGTAGGTCGGTCTCCACGTGGTCCTCCTCCACGTCATCTTGACCTGCCTCCCCTAACGGTCTCACCTCGAGAAGTTCGTCATCGCTTTCTCCCTCGAAGGAGTCAGATTCCTTGTCAGCCTCCTTCGCCATTTCTAGAGTAATGGTGGACATGGAGATGGACCCGAAATCGAGCTTAGGGAACTTATGCCGCATCAACCACTTGTAGAGCTTGAAGCTCGACCGGTACGAACTAGAGCCTCCTTGAACTCCTTGATGGCGCGATCTCTTTCCTGCATCCTTGCCTCCTGAATGGTGGTGTTGAAGATTTCAGTACGCTCCTTGATCATCGCCTCAAGGTTTTCGTTCTCTTGGAGGAGAGCTTCCTTCTCCCCCTTGAGCTTCTTCTTCTCCTTCGTTAGCACTAGGATTAGCTCCTCTTGTCTCCAAGATCCCTTCTTGGCTCTGAGAACTTCACCCCGAGCTAAATCCAGCTCGCGGTAAAGTTTTTGAGCATTCTCTTCGGCCTCCTGAGCTCGCTTCAGGTGGATCTCAGATTGGTAGACGAGCGAGTGGATAGCAGAGTTCACCTAAAAAATAGAAAGCAAGCATAAGTATCACTAACAGAAGAATGGGAAAGTAAGTGTAGGGGTAGGTTACTTACCACCATACAGTAGCTAGCTGCTCTCCCTCCGAGCTGACTCGTTGGCATGTCATCCCACTCTGCAACCTCTGCAGGGAACACGACATCCTTGCTCTTAAGAAGCCTGAGCCGAGGAGTCATTATGCTTTTCTTCGCCGAGGGGGGCTGAGGCTCAGGCACCGAAGTACCTTCAAGCCCGAGAGGTGGGGTCCCCTCATCCTGGTCCTCGTCTAGGTCAACAATCGAGGGTTGGGGGCGAAATTGCTCCCCCGAGAGCTCGGCAGAGGTTGGCTCTGGCGTTGTGACCTTGGGATCGGCAAGAACCAAAGAGCTTACCTCCTCTCAAAGAGACCTCTTCGCGGCCTTCCTCTTCTTTCCCTTTTGGACACTCCTTAGAAGGTTAGCAACGTCAACACCCGTCATAGCTTCTGTAAGAGAGAAGAAAAAGAGATAGTTGCGAACTGACGTAAGTGCGAAAAGAAAAAAGGAGATGTAATGTGTGTGCTGAGGAGAAGGCCTACCAGGAGGACTCATCCCAACTCGTACAAGCTTTTCCTTGGCCAGGAAATCTTTCATTTCAAGGCCGAGGTCTCTCCAAGAGTTGATGACCACCCTAGTCTCAGCATCCAACCTCACCTCGGGGTCCTTAATGGCCACTCGCCAGTGATTCGGGAATGACCATCCTTCAGGATTTTGAACAAAGAAGTACCTCTTCTTCCAAGTCGATACTTTGTTTGGGTTACTGAATAGAACTTTGAACTCGGGGCGAGGAGAGATATAATAGCTCTGCTGAGTGTCCCCGCACAACCAAGAAGAGTTCTTCTTAATGGAGTAAATCGAGCTAAAGATGTCTAGGGTAAGAGGTCGGTTGTACTCGTGGAAAAGTGAGGTCGTGCCAACAATGGTACGAATGGAGTTCAGGTGTAGCTAGTCAATAGTGATGTTAAAGAACTTAATGATTTCTACGATGAAAGGGTGGAGCAGGAAACGCAACCCAACTACAAGCTACTCCTCAAAAACCGCGAGCTCGTGATGACCGTGAACCCAAGGGTATTGACCCAAAGGAATACTGAAAACAAGAGTGTCGGGGAGACGGTAACGGGCTATCAAGGACAACAATTTGTCCGAGGTCATCGTAGAAGGGCCGAAGTTGTCTGGATCCCGACCTCGAGAAGAAGATGGGACCCCCTCTCCGGAGGTTGGTCACTCTACTTGAGGTTCAGGTTCCTCAAGTCGAGATGGCCTAATGTCAGGTAAAGGTGTTTCCCCTAAAAGGTGTAAAGAGGAGCTCTCTAACGAAGAGTTGGCCCCACCGGCAAGAGCCGAGGACCGGACCTCGGCATCCTCGGGCTCACTAGAATCGCTAAGTAACCTATCTATGCTAGCACTAGACATATTGGATAGGAAAAGAAAAGGGAACAACTAGTGAAAGAAGACGAACTCACCAAAAAGACGATAACGACCTCTATTTATAGTTCACCACATTCGGAAATCAATGGTTGAGACTTGTATGATCCGACGGCTCCCATGAAAATCGGCTGCACACTACCCGAGGATGAAATCGGTTCAGCGCGCCCTTTGGCATCCGCAAAGTTTATAAACAGTGTGACATCCGCGCGTGCCTGAGACGCGACCTGGATCATTTCATGGTTGAGCCAGATGGTTGAACAGGGCCGACCAACGGTTCGCCCTCCAAATCGTCTAGACTTCATGCCAAATCCACCTGGACTTGTCATGAACTCCCCGCACCGGGTTAGGAACCCTAGCACGAGGAGTGGGGGGCAATTGATGAAGGGTGATTCGGCACGACCTAGTAAGAAGGGGACATGTAGACGCGATTTGCTCGAGGGGTGACAACTTAGCCAAACGAACCCATTTCACAACATTCGGAGCTCAAGTATCCAACCACGTTGGCCTAAAAACCACCTTGGCGTAGAGACACCTCGATACCCATTCTAGTTCGGGACTAAAGATTCGAAGTGCCAGTTCAAAGCTAAAGAACCAAAATGCCACATAATCGACTCCAAAGGCCTCCCCAATGGACCCCGAATTTCTCGAGATCACGATGAGACTCATCCTAACTCCGCCTGAATCGAAGGTAAACGATAAACCTTATTAACATATTGGTCTCCTTTAAAAATGGAACAAACCTTATCTGCATGGCCCAGAGATCCCAGAGCTCTTTCATAAGGCCCATGACTATTCCATTATATAAGGACATAAAACCTCAAGGCAAAAGTACGTGTGATTATTTTACTCACTAGCATTCAAGCATTCAAGTATTCGACTCGCATTCACAGTATAAGTACTGACTTAAGCATTGGAGCGACCTTGCCGGGTTAACTACCCCGCGTTCTTTGATATACTATTCTACAGATTGGTCCAGCTCGCCGCGCAACTGGAGATCGAATCGTCTTCCAACTAGGAATATTTATATCATGCACCATCAGTAACAACTACAACAATGACAAATAAGTTTTATTACTTGACTTGAAGAGGATTCCCCTGTATGATAAATCTCTCAAAATTGAAAAAGGAAGGCTAAAAACTGTGCAAAGATCATTGAAAGATGCCTCCGCATTGTCTTCTTTATAAAGAGTGATTTCGTATTGAAAGATCCCGGTGACCGGTGGCAGCAACGATGATTAATTGTCGTTGCAGGGGCATCGGAAGTTGCAAATGGTGACACCGGTTGGAGGGTTGGGTTGCTGGCTCCAAGGAAAAGAGAAGAAAAAACAGGGGAGAGAGTATGTGAGTGAGTGAAAAGAATAGGACTTTCAAGTCCACACAAAAAAAAAAAGGGATTGGGTGGGCAAGTTTTGCATTTTAACAAATTTTCAAAGTCTTTGGAGCCTAGACGGCCGTTAAATTTGGACTTCATTACTCTTAAAATCCTTAAAATCCATAGGTACGTGGTGTTTCTCTCATTCTCTCATTCTTAGATGATGTGAAAGAAGAGTAGTGGAAGGGCAAAGCGTTGCCCCAAAGATGATCATCTCGATTTCAAGATGCTTGGCAATCTAGTATATGCTTGGTGTTGATACTGCAGCTGTGGGAGGTGGAAGTATTTTTTTATGTTTGGAAACATTTGCTGTCAAGTAGAACGTTTTCTGTAGCAACAATCGCAACGTTTTCTGTTTGGTACCAATGCTCCAGGAAACGTTTTCAGTACTGGCACCTATTATCCAGTGCCACATCATGTTCCTATCACTTCCACCTCATGTCCCTGTTGGCAGCTACGAGCCGCAGCTCAAGGAAATTCCAAATTCGGCATTACTCCAAGCCACGCCTTCTCGATTTCTAAGGCATAGCTTGGAACACCGTTTTTTATGAATAAACGATTCCAAACAAACAGACATTTCCTAAAATACCGTTTTTCCAATATGATGCTAATGTATCACCGTTTTCTAGAATAACGGCATCAATGCCAAACAGACACCTAAATCAATCTTCCTTACGCCTCTCTCTCTCTCATGAAATGTCTAAAAAATCAATGGGAAATTAGGAGAATGAAATATTCCTTATTTTTGAAAATCAAATAAAACTAATCTATTATAGCGAGGGGATTTTTGGTGGCAGTCTTCCCATCAATTATAATTGCCTACACGGGTTTATATCCCTATAGGTGGTTTCTCTGCAAACTTACATGGTTAAAGAAAGAAAAATAGAAAAAAATGAGAAAATTAGAAAGAGGAATTTGGAGCAAAAACAGGTCATGTGACGTGGTTCATCTTTTTTAACATATAGTAAAAGATTAGAAGACACCCATATCATGTATGGACTGGGGTTAAAAAAGATGCCCATGTTACATTCAATTTTTAAACTGAACTAGTGTCTAGTGGTGAGCCGTGCAAGGGACAACCTACTGTTTAAAAATGTATTGTTTAATGGAATAATAGTAAACAAAGAATAATTTTTTCTTTTTTTTTTGTTTTAAATGTATCCTGTTTTATATAGCTTCTTATATATTAGGAGTACCGACTACATAAATGCTTAGCATGAGAATTGGGGGTTCTGGGTTCTTTGGCTAGTTGTAGCAAAAACTTTAGTTCATATCCCATTGTCACTAGGATTGGGGGTTAAGGCTTAATTTGAAAGGAGCACAAATACAAATATGTAGAATGTAAAACCTTGTATTTTATATTATTTTGTATGTATTTATATTTGTACTCTTTTCAAACTAAGCCTAAAGGTTTGGGGATAGGTTATTTTTCTTTGTGTAGCCCTATAAAGTAAATAATGTACTTTGCATGAATTGAAAAAGATAATCAAAGGCTCACATTAAGTGCTTTCTTATTTTATTAGAAATATCCAAAAGGAAATAAGACACATTAATTTAAGAGGAAAAGAGAGATTTAATGGAGAGGGGAGCATGGCTGTGTGTGTGAGAGAGAGAATGTAGATTTTATGAGAGACAATAAAGACCATAGGGGTTTTAATTCTGACTTTTTGCATTTCAAATGATTTAATTTAAAAAGGAGAGGAGGAGGTAGACTTTGGTTGTGGGTGAACTAACATCCCCATATTTAATATTTTATTTTTATTTTAAAATTTTATAACCCATAAAATTTTAAAGGGTCGGAAATCAATATGAGAGGCTTGATGTGGATAACTACATTTTAGAATATAGTACATAGATGAAAAAAAAAATAGTAGTTCAGATTATGTTTTTTACCCTTGTACTAAAGAAAAGTAGGATTATTTTAGTTAAAAAATGACCACATTCCCATAGTGGTGTAAATCGGGCCGTGTTAGGCTGGCACGGCACGACCTGTGGGCTGTCTTGGGCCATTTCTCTTTCCCTTGGGATTTGGGGGGTCAGCCCAGCACCACCCATGGCCTGAACCTGCATGGGCCCATGCCGTGTTGTGGGATGAGCCTTAGGCCAGGTCGGGCCCTAGACCAAACCAAGCTATGAAAGGTCTACTTAAAAAAATATTAAAATTTTTATTTTATATTATATATTATAATATATATAAATATATATGGGTCATGCCGCAGCTCAGGCTGGGTCGTGAGTGGCATAGTCTGCTCAATTGTGTCGTGTCATGTTGGCCCATGGATCTGAAACCCTAGGCCCGGTATGACCCAATCCATTGTGCCATGCCCGGCATATCGCATATATTGTTCTGCCATGCGGTGCCGGGCCGCGAACGGCACGGCCTGATTTACAGCTCTAATTATCAACCATACTTAATATTGGCTATTTTAAATATTTTATTATTAAAATTGACTTAAAAGTTTGGTTAATCTGATATTCATACCTCAAGTGTTTTGGGGCTCAAATTTGCACCATTTACAAGGTACAAGGAAAGAAACGGTGTGATGCCTTTTCAGCACTTATGCGATGTGAAAGATTTCAGTTTTCTTTATTTAATGATCCTCATTCACTATTCCGAACAGCTATACTGAGCCTGGTCCTTTTGTGGAAGCTTGAATACCAAAGAGATGGCCCGGATCCATGCAGAGGTCAGCCTATTTATTTCTTTGTTTGCAACAATCCCATTTGTACTAGTGCAAATTCAAATACAATGAGGATAGTGTAAGTTTTAGTTCATTTTTGTTTCGTGTTTTTTTTTTGACTTTTATTTTGCTTCATTTATACTACAAATAAATAAAAAAGTAAAATTTAAAACAAAAAATTTAGAAATTACATTTAACTCATTTATTCTCTCATAACTTTGCACCAATGCAAATTAAATTGCACTGTAAACAGCCTTAGGTCTCATTTGAGCATATACAACTTGAATTTTGATAAATACCACCTGATCCGTTACCACTTTTATGATACCAGTTATTTTGTTACAAGTTTTTTTGATATCATATTCGAACCCTAAACATCTTTTTCAACATTTGAAAACAAACTGTTTTAGAAGGGGGCAGGACACCCTTCCCTGTCCCTGCCTCATAGCCAAAATCCCCTGCCTCATCCCAGTGGTGGTAGTGCAGCGCATCTCCATACAAAAATCCTCAACTTTTCCCCACTTCAAGACAACCACCTAAAAATATATCAAACCTAGAGGTATTTTAGAAATGGGATTGTGGGATCCTAAGATTTTGAAAATTCAAGGGAACTGCGATTATGGAAACCAGTCACCTTATATATCCAAAAGTATTTTATAAATCAATATTAAAATTAGGAAAATTTTTTATTTTTTATAATTTAGCACTAGGTTCAGGCATGGACTTGGGGAATTATATGTAGATCCCATTTTTTCCCTTGATTCAAGGCAAAAATCCCCAACCCATCCCGTTTAGGAAAGGAAGGATCAAGGTCCTAATGTTGAAAAATTGCTATCCCTAATTGCAGTGCTTGTTGAGCTCAACCCCTTACAAATTGGGGCAAATGAAATAAATGAGAGGATGTGAAACCTTGTGCACAAATCTTTTCAATTTGAACTTCATATGGATCTTCAGGAGAACGAATTATTCAATGGAATGAATTAAAGTTGTTCTGCATCCATCTGAATTCTCATTTAACAATCAATGTAAATTCAGATTCCACTGAGAGAGGAAGCTGATAAAAAATAAATAAATAAAATGAAGATAGCATAAATGCCAAACAAGACCATGAGGCCAGTCATATAATGCCAGTACATTTAAAATTCATCAAAGTCAACACCGGTTCAAACCGGTTCAGTGGCGAGTAATGGGAACCCATTTGAGAAGAACCACCACCTCTCCTGCAACTTTCAGTTTTTGTTCACATTTCAAAGAAGAAATACAAAGCAGGCTCAACAATCAAAGCTAAGTCAGGAGAACCCGGTACAGAGCCTTTAACATCCATGCTTTGGCAGGTACATATGTTTTAAGGAGTTGCTTCCATGCTCCGCTGGCTGACTTTTAATTGTTTGTACAGACAAATTTTCAATAACAGTAAAGGGCTGCAGGAGACAATAAATCAGAAAATTAATCTGACTTATTAAGAATTCTTTTAAAGACATTGTACCAAGAAAAAAACAGGAAATTTACCAGAACTTTAATTAAAACTCAAAGTTTCAAAAATCCTTATAAAGGGTTCTAACTTAATTACAGAATTTGCTGACCACATATCTGCTGCTGTTGCTGCAGCAGCAGCTGTTACAGATTCCACTTTATCTATTTATTACAGATCTTTAGAGCCATTATTTTGTTCAAAATGAATAGGCCAAAGTCACTGCAGGACTGGATCTGGACCGTCCCTTTGGCATCCAGGCCCACGTGACAGATAATCGGAGGGGCCTGGATTAATTGCATGGGTACAAAGGACTAAGGCCGGGCCAGAATCCCAGACACAAACATATTATATTCCTGGCACCCCTGAAACAGTGCCCTAATAATTGTCTATCTATGCACAGACGTCTTGACTAAAAGAGGGAGCTGTCTGTCGCTCAAGCACACTAAGCAGAGTGTAAATGTGTAGTTGGCTACATGTTGTGTACGAGAGATGATGTCCGTGTACGCGCTGTCACCAGGGCCACGGTCATTGTTCCATTTCCATCAGAACAACTTGTTGCCCAAAAGCCATCGTTTTGGGTTTTGGGCCACAATTTGCAGTCTGGGCCGTGGGCCCCTCAAGAGCCAAGACTAGCCATGGTTTGGAAAGTGGAACTTAAAGAAGATCGGGCCATTGTATTGGATTGTATGTAAACAGCAGGATCAGATCAGAGAACTCTGACCATCTGATTTGTGGCATTACTCTTGGTACTTTCTTGGGACTGTTTGGTGTGGGATCAGTGAGGAAAGGTGAGATGGATCAAGGAATCTTTCACGTGCAAAAATCGTTTTGGGCACCAGCATGGGTTCACATGTTCCAGTCTAATGTGAACCCCAAACACTTCTTGGGCTCAATTATAGGAGGGCCCACTAAGAGATGGGCCCCAATATGGGTCCATTGTTTCTTGACCCAAGCTTTTCCCTTTTCCAAATATCAATAGAACCATATGGAGTAGGAACCAATATGAAAGAAATTACTGACCTGGCATTAGGAGCTACCTGGTGTGAAATTATTTAAACTTATTTTTAGCTTTTAATTGCATTAAATTCGTACTTAAATTTTCAAAAAATAAAATAAAATTCACTTTAGAATTTCAAAAAAATAAACCCATACCCCCAATAATTTATCAACATTTCAATTTTTTTTTGGCATCAACATTTGAAAATGGAAAGAATTCATTCGCAAGGATTCCTGAACACCCCAGAGGGCATAGATATCTAATCTCTAATATGATTAATTAATAAATTTTAAAGTAATATATTCAAACAGACAACAGAAGGGGTTTTCCTTCAAACGTGTGGCTAGCCCTCCCATTCAGAAGAAGAGATTAAATATATTTTATTTTAAAATAAAAATGTATGCAGAGTAGCATGGGTCCCACTCAGACTCGTACCTTTCAATAATCAGCCAACTAATTTAATTTCCTTATTAACTGGAATAAGAAATTCAGCACAAAGCTTTCAAAGAGGGGTGTCAGAGCTTCTAAAAATGTGGCTTGCTTGATTATAAATCAAATAAAAAATTCAAGATTTACCCCATAGTTTCCCAGTACTCAGTAAGTGCTGAGTGAGGATTAATGTGTGTACAATGAGAAGTGAAAACATACATCTGCAATATTATTTTTGAGTGGGACTCAGTCTTATTTTTCTTAGTTTCTATCCATTGCATCTCAGAGCTAATTGTACTACTCTGCCTTCCCACCACTAAAATCACTTCTAAATATGGCTGGTTGGTTGATTCTAGAATTGTTTTTCACTAGTTACAGACCAATAAATATCCAGGCACAGTATGTTTTTCCATAAGGGCTCTATTTGGTTGCATGCAAAATTGAAGAAAACAAACAATTTCCATGGATTGTTCTATTATTTTGCAGTGTTTGGTTGTATGAAACAATTTTCACTAGATGTACAGATTTTTTTTTTCAATAAGTGAATAGTAGATGAGATCACATCTGCACTCCACAAATGCCCTACAGGTACATCTCAGCGTGCATTGAGAACATCTCCCAAATTTGTTAGTTGGAGATATTCCCAATATACAGTTGGGATATGCTGTGGGGGTGTTTGTGGGGTGCAGATGTGAATTCGTAATAGATATAGTTAGAAAAATAGAGATTGTTTTCGGTCAGGACAAGCCCATGCTCATACCACCCCAACAGCCTCTTGCAACCCTGCGCTGAGATATTCTTCTCATAAAATAAAACACATTAGTAGAGAGATATTCCCAGTGCAAGACTGTAAAGGCTGTTCTAAGTGGCGGTGGAATTCAGGAAAATGACTTCAACCTATTTTCAACAAGTTTTCAATAAGGGCAAAGAACAGCATAGTGTACGAAATTTTGCCAATACCGGGTTTGGAGAGGGGCAGATGAATGCAGCATTGCAGCATTGCCCCTGCACATATAAAGAGGCTGTTTTCAAGATTCTTCAAGTTTTTCATATAAAGGCTTTCTTCAAAAAAATGTTTTTGATATAAAGGTAATATTTAGACAGTTGTGATCTTCTCAGGACATTAATAAGATTTTTAGACGTTGAAGTTCATTTTTCTATTTAAACAAAACAGTATTAGCATTAGAAAAATGATTTATTTTCCTACAGAATATCATTTTCATTTTTCAAGAAACCAGAAGAGAGAGAGAGAGGTCAAGAATGTGGGTGGGCCCAATTCATTATCTATTATTACTATTTTTGTATAATTATAAATTTCATCTTTTTATTTTCGACCATTTATCGCATATAAACGCACTTTTATGTGGAAAATGTTTGGCTGTCTATTCAACAGCCTGGGCTGTCAACAGGGTCACCCCGCATGACATGTTAACTCATTAAGTAATACATCCAACATCAACATACTTACAAAAAAAATTCACTGCACAAATTCCTGCCCAAAGTACACAGCGTGATAAATATTAGTTGATTTATTTAGTTTTTAATAAAATAAATAATAAAACTGATGGAGCGCGATCCGGCTGGTCTTAGCTGTCCGCTGCCTTGCTTTCGAACGAGGTAGCAGGGATCCTGAAACGGGAGAGATGGGAAAGCTCCGGGGGGAGCCCGGTGTAGAGGCTCCGAAGCTCAAGTTAGAATCTTTCAAAAGCAAGGTAATACCAGATAGCGCAAAGTTTTTGCATACCTCCCTTATCGGGGGGGGGGGGGGGGGCAGGGGGCTCTTATAGTCGCTTCGCGTACTCGTCCCGAGGCCCTTGTCAGATCGGGTATGATTACTCTGGCGCTTGTCAACTCGGCTGCCGTCCCTTCTGCTGAGACAGAACCGTCACTGCCTAACCGTCACTACCTAACCGTCTAACTGGAGATGGCAGCGTCAGTGGCGGTGGCAGGTGGCCGTTTAGAGTGCTGCTACCAAAACGTCAAATCCCAAGTCAGTCAGGCGTGGCGCCCTCGGGCACGGAATTCCCTGGTGCCAGGCATGGTACTTGTTTGGCTTTGGTGCCTAGAAGATGATGCGAAGTGCTGAGCGAGGCCGTCTTGAGCTTGGAGGTATCCCGAACTGTAACAAGGTGGGTCAGTTCGGCGAAGTGTGTCCCGAGCTGTTACAAGGTGGCAGTTCGGCGAAGTCTACCCCGAGCTGTTACAAGGTGGCAGTTCGGCGAAGTCTACCCCGAGCTGTTACAAGGTGGTAGTTCGGCGAAGTCTATCCCGAGCTGTTACAAGGTGGCAGTTCGGCGAAGTCTACCCCGAGCTGTTACAAGATGGTAGTTCGGCGAAGTCTATCCCGAGCTGTTACAAGGCGCAGTTGGTTCGACGAAGTGTGCCCTTGTTGCCACCTAGGCTTGACCCCTTTTGCCGAGCTGTCGTTTCTGCCACGTGTCTCATAATAAAGAGGTCGGGCCAAATTTTCCTTCATCAATTGCCCCCCACTCCTTGCGCCGAGGGCCTTGCCATGGTGCGGGGAGTTTTCACGAGGTGGTTGTAGATTTGTCCCGTCCTTCAAACCTTCACTGTACGAGACGCTTTTGCTAGGGTTTTTTCGGTTTTCGAGAAGGCTGGAAACGTGCCTTACTTAAAAACGCTGGTGGTTGTGACCGTGCGTTTTAAATTTCAAACCAACTCGCGCCGCTGGGACGTGACAGCGGGTCATTTCAAAAAGGCATGCCACTGCTGTACGTACGCCGTCGACTGTCAGGGAGACGTGCGGCGCGTCAGATTCGAAGAGACGCGTGTCGAAGCGACGTCGGTTTCAAAAAGACGTGCTGACGTTTCACTTTTTTCGGAAAGACGTGCGCCAATCACGTCTCGACTTTAAGGGTTGTGCGGTTGGTCAGAACGTGGGCCGTTGGATCGTCTTCAGTTTGCACGGTCGATTCTTGGTTACTGTAGCTATAAATAGTGGGGGACCCCGGTTGGTTTGTCACTTCTGCGGTTGTCTATCGAGTTCGCGTCCAACCTTCCAACTTGCGTCTGTCTCTTCTAGCTCGTGTTAAGGCTGGTTATACAGTCTTCACGGTTCTTTAGCTTGTTCTTCAAACTTTCCGGTGAGTACTTTCTTGAATCTATCTTTTCCCCAATGTCTAGCTTTGATAGCTCAGACGATTCTTCGAGTAGGGCCGACGTAGGTTCCACCAACCGAACCGTGTCCCCAGACTGCCTCAGTGACCCCGAGGTGGAGATTGAAGACTATGAACTAGTGGGCCGAGTTGCTTCGGGCAATTTGGCGTCTACCACCCGCCAAGGTCGGATGCTAGACAGGTTTGGTCCTTCGACCATGACGCCTGAGGGGCTTCAATCCATACTTCTGTCCTACAATCTTCCTGAGAGGTACACATATTTCATTCCTTCGGGTAGCTTTCCTTGGGAACACGGTCTCGACGAGATCGTGATTTTTCGAGAGCAGCTCGCCGCAGGGTTGCGACTTCCTTTCCATCCCCTCCTCGTCGAAGTCATAAACCACTTCGATGTCACCATTGGCCAGCTTCATCCGAACTCTATTCGGAACCTGGTGGGGACGATATCCCTTTTTTGCGAGTAGAATTTCCCCTTGGACTTAGAGATATTCTCCTCTATCTTGATGCTCAAGAGACAGGCGGGTCCTCTTCCTGGGGGGAGACGGGCGTATTACCTTACTCCTCGCCAGGGTTTTAAGCTTCTGCACGATCTCCCTAACAAGGTCCTGGCGTGGAAGCGGGACTATTTCGGCGTGCGAAGTGCACAAGGATGGCCCTTTCAGACCGGGTGGGGTGAGGCCGCTCCCGACTCGGGCGTAACTCTTGATAAAGAGACGGTGAAGGGTCTCCGGCAGTGGGCACGGCAAGGCTTAAAGTGCCACCACTACTTAACGGAGGCTAAGATTTTTGCAGCCGGCCTGAGTTCGGGTAGGTTTCTGGCTATGCGGTTTCTTGCTTGCTCTGTTCCTTCGTTTTTTCTGATGTCGAACTCGTTCTGCAGGTGTGATGGATGCGGAGAGAACTCGCGGCGGGCGTTTGTTCCAAGGTATGAAGAGGATGAAGCGGGTCACCAAGCGAACTCGTACCGAGCTGCCCCTGGATGAGGAGCCCCAAGCCCCAGATCATACGACACAGGATCTGCCCAGGGAGCCCGAAGTGACTCCACCGGTGCACGAGACTGCCGGGGCGCCTTTCATTGAAATCACTCATACGGGCGCTCCTGCGTACTCAAGTGCTCCTCACTCCGGGTCTGCTCATATGCGGGCTGGGCCCTCAGGCTCGGGAGCTCAAGGGGAGTTTAGGAGCGTGTTGATGCCGAACTATGCTCTTCAAAAGAGTAGGGATGCTACTTTCCCCGAGGAGGTCGCGGCGTGGACCGATCTTCCCTTGAATCAGGTCGCTTGCCGCACCGTAACACATGCCATGGTGGTAAGTGAGATTCCGTCTTCCTTTTTTATTCTGTTGCTTCTGCTGTTATTTGCTCACTTGTTTCTTTTGGTAGGTGAATTCTTCAATTCATGCCTTGGCTGCCCAAGTGGAGAGGAGCTGTCGACAGGCGTGAGCTGCTGAGGCTGCTGCTCATGCGGCTGAAGAAGCCTTCCGTGCAGCAGAGGCAAATACCCGGGCTGCTGAGGCGGCTGCTTACGCTGCTGAAAAGGCTGCTCGCGTCGCGATGGCCAGACAGGCGAGGTCTCAGCGTGACGCCGAGGCCATGGGGGTAGTTGTCAAGCACATGGCGGACTTGAAGTTGGATTTGCAGCATCAAGTCGAGTATCTTCAGGAGGACACTAGGGAGAGAACACAGATTTTCTCCCAAGTCATTGAAGACGCCAAAAAGAAGGCAGTTGAAGACTACATTGCCTCCCCGTGTTTTGACGATCTGATGGTGAACTCTTACAGGAGGGGGTTCAAGTTGAGCCGGTGGATGATCCGGAATACATACCCCGACCTTGATGTAAGTGCCATAACCACTTCGCGCATAACTCAGGAGATGGCCAATGCTGCCGATGGCGAGCCGAACTCTGAAGGAGAGGTAGGGCCTTCGGGTGTTGTTGAAATGCCTTCCGATGGCGAAGAAGTGGCTCCGGGCATGTAATTTTTTTTTTTTTTTTTTTTGCCAATGTACTGTTTCTTGCAATGGAGTGTCTTTTTCCCTTGCTCATCTTCCCCGAGCTGTTTCTTTGCCGGGTTTTTAGATTTCCGTGGTCTTTTATGCTGCGAACTGATTTTTTTGCCGAGCTGATAATGTGCTGAAGTTCCTCGGCTTGCCTTGTGGCACGACCTGATTTCGTCCACTTCGCTAGGTGGTTTATAGGTAATAGGTAGTATCGCCTCAAGTTCACGATGTTCCATGTTCGGGGTACTCGTTTGCCTTCCAAGGTTTCGAGTTCATATACGCCCCCGAGCGCTTTTTTTACTTTATAGGGACCTTCCCAATTAGGTCCAAGCTTGCCGACGCCGGGTTCGGGCACCATAATTTTTTGGAGGACCAGGTCGCCGACTCGGAAGCTTCGTCGCTTTACTCTGCTATTGTAGTAGCGGGCTACCTGCTGTTGGTATGCCACTGTTCGGATGTGCGCGAGGTCCCTTACCTCGTCCAGTAGGTCGAGGTTGGTGCGTAACTCGTCTCCGTTCGTCCGATCGTCGTATGTTTCTAATCGCAACGTTGGTATTTCGATTTCCGTCGGGATCACCGCTTCAGTGCCGTAGGTGAGGTTGAAGGGGGTTTCTCCCGTGGCTGCTTTTTCGGTCGTTCGGTGAGCCCATAAAACACTTGGTAGCTCTTCGGCCCACAATCCCTTAGCTCGATCCAGACGTGCTTTCAGTCCGCGCAGGATGGCTCTGTTCATTACTTCCGTCTGACCGTTTGCTTGTGGGTGCGCGACTGACGTGAAATTTTGCCGAATCCCCATGTCCTGGCACCACTCTTGGAACTTGATATCCTCGAACTGTTTGCCGTTGTCGGAAATTAGAATCCGAGGTAATCCGAAGCGACATACTATGTTCTTCCAAAAGAAGTTCTGTATGTTTCGGGCCGTAACAGTTGCCAGAGGTTCGGCTTCTATCCACTTCGTAAAATAATCTACCGCAACAAGTAAGAATTTTCGTCCGCCTACTGCTGGTGGGAATGGCCCGAGGAGGTCGATGCCCCATTGTGCAAAGGGCCACGGGCTGGCGAGGTATTTGAGGTCGGAGGCAGGTTGATGGTGGATGTTAGCGTGCTTCTGACACTTGTCGCATTTTCTGACGAGCTCGACAGCTTCTGCCTTCATCGTTGGCCAGTAGTATCCTTGTCGAAGTGCCTTTTGGGCGAGTGCTCTGCCCCCCAAGTGTCCGCCGCACAGGCCTTCATGAGTGTCGCGGAGTACAAACTCGGCTTCAGTAGGTCGCAGGCACCGCAAATAGGGGAGCGTGTACGACCGTCGGTATAACCGTTCGCCTATTATGACATATTTGGCCGCCTGGCGCTGCACCCTTTTGGCGGCATTGCGTTCTACAGGGAGGGTTCCGTCTATCAGGAAGCTCGCGAGTGGATCGATCCAGCTCGGCTCTGCTTCTAAGATGGGAGCGACCTCCTATGTCCCCCCGAGAATACTAGGCCGAGGTAAGTCCTCTATGTACACAGTTCTCATATTGTTGTGACTCGTGCTGGCTAACCAGGACAGGGCGTCGGCCTCAGTGTTTTCGGACCTCGGGATTTGCCTAATGATGTGTGACCGGAAGTTGAGCAGGGCTTCTTTTACTTTGGCCAAATATGTGATCATGGAGAGATCGCGTGCTTCGTACTCACCGGTAACTTGGTTTACCACGAGCTGAGAATCGCTGCAGATGACCAAGTGTTTTGCCTTTAACTTTCGCGCTAGGTCCAGCCCGGCGATTAGTGCTTCGTACTCTGCCGCGTTGTTGGATGCCGCGAACTCAAAGCATAACGCGTACTCTACTTTTGTGCCGCTCGGGCCGCACAAGACTATTCCAGCTCCGCTGCCCTGCCGGTTCGAGGAACCATCCACGTGAAGGATCTAGGGCTCCTCATCCCAATTCGCTCTTCGCCTGATCAGGAGAGATGCCACACTGGATGCTACTTCACGGGGTTCAAACTCTATGGGCTCAGGAGCTCCGGGTTCGCCGCAAATGGGGACCTCGGGCTCGACCTGTGGGGCTTCGTGGCTGAAAGTGCACTCAGCGATAAAACCTGCCAAAGCTTGGGCCTTGATAGCGGTTCTCGGTTTGTACTGGAGATCGTACTCGCTGAGTTCGATGGCCCATTTCGTCAGTCGACCGGAGACTTCGGGTTTGAGTAAAACTTGTCTGAGAGGTTTGTCAGTTAGGACGATGACTGTATGAGCCTGGAAGTAAAGGCGGAGTTTCCGAGCTGCTATTACTAGGGTGTATGCTAGTTTTTCTATCTCCGGGTACCTTGCCTCTACTCCCTGCAAAATTTTACTAACATAATATATGGGTCGTTGGACCCGGTCTGTTTCCTTTATTAGTACCGAACTGACCGCCTCGTCGCTCGCCGAGAGGTACAGTTGTAAGACCTCGCCCACCTCGGGCCGGTCTAAGGTTGGTATACTAGCGAGGTAACCTTTTAGTTCGTCGAACGCGAACTGGTAGTCCTGGGTCCATTCGAACCCTTTGCCTTTGACTGCCTTGAAGAAGGGTAGGCAGCGGTCTGCTGACTTGGATAAGAAGCGGCTTAGAGCGGCTATGCGGCCGTTTAGCCTCTAGACCTCTTTTACTTTCTGAGGTGGTTTCATATCTAGAACGGCTTTTACTTTGTCCGGGTTGGCCTCAATACCGCGCCGATTGACAATGTAGCCTAGGAACTTGCCCGAGGTGACGCCGAAGACACACTTGTTGGGATTCAACTTCATGCTAAAGTGTCGCAGGATTTGGAAAACAGAATCTAAGTCTTGTATTAACTCTTGTGAAAACTGAGTTTTGACGACCATGTCGTCTACATAGCACTCTATCTTCGTACCAATCAGGGGCCGAAACAACTTATTTACAAGCCTTTGGAAAGTTGCCCCGGCGTTTTTTAGTCCGAAGGGCATGACTTTGTAGCAATACAGGCCGAACTCGGTAATGAAGCTGGTTTTTTCCTCGTCGGATGGGTCCATCCTAACTTGGTTGTAGCCCGAGTAGGCGTCTAGGAAGCTTAGCAACTCGTTTCCCGAGGTCACGTCCACTAGGCGGTCAATTCTGGGGAGGGGGAAGCAGTCTTTCGGGCAAGCTCGGTTCAGGTCGGTATAGTCGATGCACATGCGCCACTTGCCGTTTGCCTTTTTTACCAACACCGGATTGGCCACCCAGCTCGGGTAGTGGACTTCCCTTATGAAGTTTGCTGCGAGGAGCTTCTCAACCTCCTCATCGACCGCTCTCCAGCGTTATGGGGCTAAGTTGCGTTTCTTCTGTCTAACGGGTCTGACTACAGGGTCAGTATTAAGCTTGTGAGTTATCAGTCCGGGGCTAATGCCGGGCATGTCGGCCGCGGACCAGGAAAAAATATCTAAATTTTGGAGTAAAAAACTTACTAGTTCGGCTCATAGGGGATCTTCGATGGAAGCTCCGATGCTTAGTGTGCGAGCTGGGTCCGTAGCTGAAGTCTGGATTGCGACTGTTTCCTCCGTGGGCGAAGCTCGCTCCTCACCTTGCTCCACCGGCCGCTCCAGCTCGAGGTCGTCGGCCGTCTTGGTTTTTCCCTTTAGGGTGGCAACGTAGCACTTGCGGGACTCGAGCTGGTTGCCCCGCGCTACCCCTATACCGAAGTCCGTAGGGAACTTCATGGCCAAATAGTAGGTGGAGACCGCCGCCCGTAGGACATGCGTGATCGGCCGCCCTATTATGGCATTGTATGGGGAGGGGGTCGCAACTACCAGGAAATCATGGTTGAGTCTGACCGCACAAGGCCATGTGCCGACTTCCACAGGGACAATTATTTTCCCGAGGGGCCTAACTTCGTCTCCGCTGAAACCTACCAGGGGAGTGTTCGCGGGCTTCAGCTCGCTCCTCTTTAACTACAGCTGGTCAAATGCCGATTTGAAGAGGATGTCCGCTGAGCTGCCCGAATCTACGAGCACGCGCCTGACCTCGAAATCGCTAATCCTTAGCTTAATGACAAGCGCATCATCATGGGGGTAGTGGACTCCTCGCGCGTCGTCCTCCGTGAAAAAGATTGGCTCTTCGGTCTTTGGCCTCTTTGGGGGATTCCTTTCTTCGAGGGCCACTTTGCGAACTGAAGTCTGGGCTGCTGCCGAGGTACACCCCGCTACTACGGATCCTCCTACTATTACATGGATGGTTCCCTGAACTGGCCTCTCTTCCGGAGGCTACTTCTGCAACGGTTCGGCAGGTCTGTTGCTAGACTCGGGTGCATCCTTTTCTTGCTCCCCTTGCCGACCTGCTTTATTGTTATTGTTGTGCTGTACAAAATTTTTCAAGTATCCGCGACGGATGAGTCCCTCTATCTCGTCGCAGAGGTTATTACACTGTTCGGTGCTATGAGCATGGTCTCTATGGAAACTACAATACAAATTCTTGTTTCTATCGTTCGGATTTCCCTTCAGGCGAGGTGGCCACCTAACGTACGGAGCGTCTTTGATCGTCATTAAGATCTCTGTCCGCCTTGTGTTCAACGGCGTGTAGTCCATCCGAACTGCTAAGGGGGCCCGGAAGGACTGGTTCGGCTTCGGCTCCCGGATCGGGTTTTTTCTACTCACCGGGTTGGGGAGCTTGCCTTCTCTCTTTCTTTTCTCGTTCCCGCCTTCGGTTCGTTGGTTGATCTCTTCCTCACTCCTCATGAACTTATCCGCGAGTTTGAGGAATTCGGCCACGGTCGCGGGCTGGCTGGCCACCATGTGCCATTTGAACTCTTTGTGCGTCACCCCTCTTTTGGCCGCCGCGAGCTGCACTGCGGGGTCCAACCGTGGTATTTGCAAGCATGCCTCGTTGAACCGCTTGATGTAGCCCCGAATAGACTCTCCTTCTCTTTGGACCACTCCGAAGATGCTTTCCTTTGTTCTGGGGCACCGTGGGCTGGTGACGAAGTGCGTGGTGAAGACTTGCACGAACTGGACCCAACACATTATCGACCCGGGGGCCAGGTTCCTGCACCAAGTGCGGGCTACCCCTTGAGGGTGGTGGTAAAAGCCACACACATGCACGACTCGCTAGCCTTGGCGAGGTGCATTTGCGACTGAAAGGCGTCAACGTGGTCGTTGGGGTCGAAGGACCCGTCGTACTTGTCCAGAGGTGGGAGTTTGAAGTCTCTGGGTAAGGGGACCGCCAGGAGTTCCGATGCGAGGGGGGAAGGAACGGAGAGAGTCGGGGTAGCCCCTACCTCGTCCGAGCTCGTGGCTTTGCCTCTGACTTCCGACAAGCCGCGGGTGGCGGTCTGGCGGCTTTGCCGGCGCCTTCGCCGTTGAGCGGGCCTTGTGCTGGCGCTGCTGGCCTCCGTGTTACCGACCTCGATGGGCCCGGAGTGCTGGTAGTCCGCCGCCAGGGCGCTGAATCGATTTTCGGTGAGCGGGAGCTCGGGCTTGGAGCGCCGGGTTCCCGACCCACCCGCGGGTTGCGAGGCGGGGATGACATTTCTCTCTCTTCGGCCTGGGGACGAGGCCTGGCTGTTGGGGTGGTTTTGGGGCCGGGAGGCCTTTGCCTGGCGGGGGCGCCCATCCTGCGGGGAGGCCTTGACCAGCCTCGAAGCGGGGTGGCGAGGTGGAAGTAGTGGTTGGTTCAGTGGCAGTTGGGGGAACTGCTGTTGGTAGTGATACTGGGAGATGTTGTGCAGCACTTGGTGCTGGTGAAGTTGGTGTTGCTGGAACTGTTGCATTTGGGCTTGCATTGCCCGCATGCACTGCACCAGGTCCTCCAACCGGTCTTGGCTAGCTGCCAGGGGGACGACAGTTGGTTCAGTGAAAGTTGTCTCAATGGGGAGATGAAAGGGGACGTTTGTGGTAGGAGGGTTTACGGGTGCCACTACTTGTGGCGTGTTCAGGATGGGGATCCCATCCGCCGAAAGGGGGATGGTGAACTGTCCAACGCACACTATGGAGACCTGAAGTTGCTCCCCGGTGGCGTTTGTCTCCGTGCCGCGTCCGGTGTTGCTGGAGGAGGCCATGAGTATTGGGATTTTTAAAGAAGAAAGGGGCTATCGAAGTTTGGAGGGAGGCTTTTTGAAGCGTTTTCCCACAGACGACGCCAATTGATGGAGCGCGATCCGGCTGGTCTTAGCTGTCCGCTGCCTTGCTTTCGAATGAGGTAGCAGGGATCCTGAAACGGGAGAGATGGGAAAGCTCCGGGGGGAACCCGGTGTAGAGGCTCCGAAGCTCAAGTTAGAATCTTTCAAAAGCAAGGTAATACCAGATAGCGCAAAGTTTTTGCATACCTCCCTTATCGGGGGGGGGGGGGGGGGGGCAGGGGGCTCTTATATTCGCTTCGCGTACTCGTCCCAAGGCCCTTGTCAGATCGGGTATGATTACTCTGGCACTTGTCAACTCGGCTGTCGTCCCTTGTGCTGAGACAGAACCGTCACTGCCTAACCGTCTAACTGGAGATGGCGGCGTCAGTGGCGGTGGCAGGTGGCCGTTTAAAGTGCTGCTGCCAAAACGTCAGATCCCAAGTTAGTCAGGCGTGGCGCCCTCGGGCACGGAATTCCTTGGTGCCAGGCATGGTACTTGTTTGGCTTTGGTGCCTAGAAGATGATGCGAAGTGCTGAGCGAGGCCGTCTTGAGCTCGGAGGTATCCCGAACTGTAACAAGGTGGGTCAGTTCGACGAAGTGTGTCCCGAGCTGTTACAAGGTGGCAGTTCGGCGAAGTCTACCCCGAGCTGTTACAAGGTGGCAGTTCGGCGAAGTCTATCCCCCCGAGCTGTTACAAGATGGTAGTTCGGCGAAGTCTATCCCGAGCTGTTACAAGGTGCAGTTGGTTCGGCGGAGTGTGCCCTTGTTGCCGCCTAGGCTTGACCCCTTTTGCCGAGCTGTCGTTTCTGCCACGTGTCTCATAATAAAGAGGTCGGGCCAAATTTTCCTTCATAAAAAACCTAACGGAAAAAAAAAAAAAAAAAAAAAAACACTGTCGTGGCATCTTCAGGGAGGAGTTAACGCATTGGCAGCTGAGGCTGTGAAACATAGATAGCAAAATTTCCCATCAGTTCTGGATGTGTTGTTGGGTGAAGCTGCTACCCACGAACTGTTTCTACATTCTTACCCACACCTACATACATCTCCATGAATAATGAATAATGACAAAAGGGTGATATTCCGTATGCCCAGCTGTAATGCCTTGTCGGTAGGGATGTGGGTAGCAGATGCAAGCCTAAGCAAGTGTCATGTAGGGTGAGGCTTATAGTCAAAGTTTTCCCATTTTAGACAAACCATCCTACTAAAAACAAAGAGTCACTTGGGTTAATGAATAGTTTATAAGACATGGAATCAAATGCAAGAGAAAAGAAAAACCAGAGAGAAAAAAGAAGGTAAATATAATGTAGAGAGTAGCGGAGTAGGGACCAATGATCAATGGCGCCCTAAAATCTTTTTTCTCGAACTTCATCCACACGCATGTAATGTTTGCAAAAGGGTAGCAAAAGCATAACAAACTCATGCCCCACAGATTTGCAGCCCCTGAACAAAACAACACTCCCACCAGTCCCTCAACCAACATCAATCAACTTTATAAACATCTCCAACTACTAAATGAAAAAGAAGATATTATTATTTATTAGAAGGGGAAGAAGAAACCATTTTTGTCATCGGCGATTGTTCTAATACAAACAAATACCTGCCAGAGATTTTCCGACAGTTTTCGGACTTGTTAGGGTCATAATTATTTAAATATTTTATATAGCAATCGGCCTAATCTATACGACCTCAGCCATTATAGAAAGAAAGAAAAAAAGAAAAAAAAAGAAATTGTTTTTAGCTTTTGTGGGCAAGTGTTTAGTCTTATAGGATTGACTACTGATGCCGATCTAGAGGCTTGAGCTAGATTTAGATTAGAGTTTTAGTCAGAATAATAAAAATAATAAACGGGATACTAAGATACAAAACTAGCCACATTATTATATATTAGACTCTGACTGTGAGTTGTGGCTGCTCTAGCATCTGATATTGATATATGGAATGGTCCTCTACCCTATTTCCTTGGATAAGCTACAATTTTGGAATTACTCCACAAAGTATGTATTAAATGCCAGATGGTTCTTGATAAACATCACTCTGGGCTTCTGGGGTTTAGGGCTTTTTTCTATTTTTCTTCGAACTTCCCATCAAAGAGTTTAAAACTAATGAAACAAAGTAGGCGCAAACAAAAGAAAAGACAGCAAATTGGATCCTACTGGGCCCTGATTTCAAGCCCATGGCAGACGCTCTCTCAGACTCAGAAACATGCTAATTTAGCACCCAGAGAGAGAGAGAGAGAGTGTGTGTGATGGGCCCAAACACCCAGTTTTTCGTTGCCAGATGGACAATACAATAACAGACAGAAAGGCCTCTGGACCAACCCATGGCATCTTTATCTTAAACCATTAAAAATATGAGGATATAATCCACATTGTGTGCAGATCTTCACAATCTGAACGGCTGGGATCAACCCAATGTGGTGGTCATCCACTCTAAGTTCCCAACTAGCCTAGCACTAGTCTTCTCAATTTTTATTAAATATATTATTTTTGTCCAAAATGTATGTTTACAGATATTATTTTTGCCAAAATTGAGAAGACTGGTGCATTAGCCAAAATTTGTTTGAAGTGGTGTAAAATGCATGAGATGGCAAATAAGTTGAGTGTAAATTCTGATATATTTTTCCTTCAAATTTGACTGTATCTTTGTTAAAGTAGTCTAGATCTGCTGCGGACAATGCTGCCACAAGACACTATACTTTTTGTTTTTTGCTCCAAGGGTTATACATGACAGAAGTAGCCCATCCCCAATTCAGGTTCTGGCAGGATTCGATCCCAAAATCATCACTACAATCAACCGGTTGGAACTTGTTGTCGTAAGACACTATTGCCGTACATCAAGAACATCTCCCTATAATGGCAACTGAAATATTTCAGATGTGCGTGCATATGGCGGTAGCATTTTTGTGGGTAGCAGATTTGAGATTAGGAAATAAAATTATGTTTGCCCCCTCATTATATGAACGGGAGTGGAGATAGGAGGGTTATTTGTTTAAGAGTGAGGGGATATGGTTCTTTATATGAGAGAGAATTGTTGTAAGAGAGAAATAGTGCAAAATTTGTATCAGTTTTTGGAATAAATGTACAAATTAAGAAATAAGAATATTTATTATTTTGCTTATCCTAAACATCGAAAGTTGCATCCCTCCCATAAAACATGAACACAGCAGTTTTTTATCTTTCTTTTCTGCTACACAAAACAAGCAAAAGAAAGCGTTATGACCTTGGTTGTAACAGACTTGATCTCTCTTCAAACATGTACGATGTAGTGAGGTGTGGGGTCATCAAATATCTACAGATTCAGATTTGACAATTGTATAACTAATGCTAATGCTATGTTTGGGTTGAAGGAAAAAATAGAAAAAGGAAAGAAAAGTTAGAAAAACCTTCACCAATCTTATATAACTTTCCTTACCTTTCTTTTTTTTACTTTTTCCTTCAAACCAAATATAGCCTAAAGGTTTCGCTAATATTAGTAGACATTTCTCATATTAAGGAAACAAGATCTGCCATGCATTGAATGAATCTTACTATGCCGATAATTAGGTTGAAGCATGATTTCAAACAAGATCCTTTTCTGTTATGACTAATGACTTTCATGTAACTGTTTCTGTGATTCAAACTTGAAACACAGTAGTGAGCTCTGAATCTAATCAAACATTTGATCAATATACAATAAGCTTTGGAACTATTGGAAGCGTCAAACCAAGCCATTTAATGTTTAGGACTATAACTCAAAGTCTTGAGATTGCCCAAGCCCAAGATTGGAAGGATAATCTGGAATTAGAGCTCATCATGAAGTCGACAAGATTCATTCTAGTCAGCATCAAGGCTCATCCCCCAGAGTCTCCCTGGCTCGTGTGTTTCCTCTATGGGGAGCCATGTAAGGAAAAGAAAAAGGCTTTTTTGAAAGACCTTTTCAAAGTGCTAACGAACCTCTCAAACTTTAGAATGCCAATCCTAGGAGAATTCAATTTGGACATCAACCGAAGTTCAAAGTATTAATACGTATTGGCCAATATATCATTTCGGGACTCCTCAAATATGCCTCTACAGTGGGTGTATTGGAGTTTAGGGGGTGGAGCCTAAACTGCCCCCCCTGAATCGGTTGCAAAAAATAAATAAATAAATAAATAAAATCAAAAGCTGTATCGATTTGCCCGATATATCCATACCAGCGTATCGATATTTTGAATCTTGACATCGACTACAACTGTAACCTTGAGGATGATGTTACTGGTAAAGTAAATAGCTCTCCTCTAGCCAAGTGATTCAAAAAGGTGGTAGATGAGTTTCAGCTCCTTGACATCAACAGTTTTCCATCCCATTGGCATCAAGAACAAATTGATTTGACAAATGGTAAAAGGGATAGAAACTATTCCAAAATCTCTGATATTTCTGCTTATATTATTTGTGATGCAAATCTAAAATTCCTATGTGCGTTGGGTAACAAGATTGATTATGTTTGCAGCCCAATGGAAGCTGAGTGCATTGCGGTTTATCAAAGTTTACTTTTTGCAGAAAATCTGGAGCAGCCCAGCCTAAGGGTGTTGTCAATGGACCGGTTTTGGATTGGATCCGGTCCATTTCAAAATTAATTTGGACGGATTGGATTAAGATATTTATTAGATTGGATCGGATCTGGTCCGTGTGTAACAAATTTATATTCGATTAAGATTGGACTAAGCCAATATCTGGTCCATTAATATAAGATGAGAATATGTGTCAATACACTAGATTTGAGTAAAAACCAGTCTAAATCAAAATGAATTTAAACAGATTGAAAGGTCCAAACAATCATTTTGACTGGAGGCTGCTTCATTATCTAGGCAATGTTCTGTAAAGATTAACTTTTAGACCTAGGCATGAGACCTTTGCTACTCATCTAATAGCCCAACAGGCAAAAACCAAGAACTTTTATTGTTATTGGGAGAATATTCTCAACTGGCTGAACCTCTCTTTTGATTTTCTGATTTAATATAGTTATATCTTTTATTTATCAAAAAAAAAAAAAATCCCTTATATCCATTTCTAGTCTGGTTTAGCCCATTGAAAGATGAATGGTGACCTGATAAGTAGTGGTTTCTGTTTCTCTAAAGATGGTAATAGCATCGTCAGTTCGTGCATCTTAATCAACATAAAACTCATGCACAATAAATATTTAGCTTCTAATAAATTTCTATAAGGACCCCTGAAAATTTGTAAAGCAATCCATATGCTTTGATGTTACTAGTAACATACTAAAATAATATTCTTTATTGACTGCAGACTTATTCATTCATTAAAATAAGATTAAATTGGTTGAAACTCATACGATGCATGAACTTTGTTAAAAGAAATTGACGTATAAGGATAATATATATATATATATATTTTCTTTGTTGAAAAATAAGATGCAACAACAATTGAAAGCTGTGAAGTTATATTCGACGAAAGGCCCGAAAAGCTAAAAACATACATCCATGAGCTGGAAAACCAACTTTCCGATGAAGCTATTTTTGATAGTTTTTCGAAATCAGCTCAATCAACAACAATTGAAACCCTTTCAAATGGGCCTTGACAATGGTGAATCCTTTCCATAAGAAGACCTCCTAGCGCTTTGAGTTCATGTTTGGACCCAGCCTCTAACATCTAGGTTTGACCACATTACGGTTAAGAAGGTGGCTTCTTGTTGAATATGGGAGATATTGCTATTAATGGGTCGGGTCTGGCCTGGTCCAGGAAAGACCAGCCCAACCCGGTAAATAAATGTATAGAACCAGTTCCAAAAATTCTGTCATCGGTGCTATCAGATCTAACACAACAAGACCTTATTATAAATTGATAAACATATTTTTAACGTATAGAAGTACTACTTATTTGATAGATTTACACGTTTAGACATCATAATATGACAACATTGCAAATATATGTAAAAAATATAGGTATTAAACTGGGGACATCTTTGTACTTTGTCATCATAGTACATAAATTAATATATACAATCACAAAGCCCAGTCTAGACTGGCCCATGATCGCCCTTAAGAAGCACCCATCTGGGGCTTGGGCTGGAGCCTTACCAAGTATGACCCAGATAAGGAAATACGATGGGGATTTTGGGTATATATGTGCAACAAGATCACGATGCGAGACTACGATAAGAAATTGCGATGCAATGTGTTGTTACAGCTTCATTTGGAAGCATTACAAATACAAATATATTTGTAGAATGCAAAACTTTATATTTTGTATTATTTTGTACTGTGTATATTTATATTTATACTCCTTCCGAACTGAGCCAACAAGATTCTTCTGCAATGGAAGCTGAGAGACCATTGCGATGTGAATTTGCGAAGTAACTGTACCATGATTCCACTGACTAAGTATTGCCATCTCATCTCATCGCATTGTTACTACCATGCGATGACTGATCTAATAGTCGTATGGTATATACTGTTTTGTCACAACTCGCAAGAGGTGTGATATCTAAATCCATGTATTTTGCAGTAAAAGTTCTATCAATGTATTCAAGCATAACCATTTCTTTCCACTATATCCAAATGCGTATTGCAATTAGGTGTGCAACTCAGGCTGATTGGGTCGGATTGAAGAGCAACCTAGAACCAATCCAAGCTTAATCCAACATAATTTAGACTGGGCTTGGGATCAAGTTGGGCCAAGTTAGATTAGTTAGGCTTAGTCTGGTTTAAAAAAAGTTTATAATATTTATATTTTTATATAGCCATCTTTTATTGGTTTTTATGGCCCAATTTAAGAATAGAGTTAACTAGTAAAAAAATGATATTTTTATATAAACATAATACATATATATACGTATTTGTTTGGATGGTTAAGTCTGAATTGCATTGGGCCAGACTACCTAAAGCCTCAACCCAAGTCTACCCCAAGTTTAGGTTAAGCCCGAATTTTCTAGACAAGGCCCAGTCGCAACTAAAAAACTTAGGCCCAATCTAAAGTTGGCGTGAGGCACGCTCTTCACATCTAAGTGCTCTTCACAACTAAGTTGTAATTAGAGAAATATCCTGCTACACCCGTTGGCTTAGCCTTGGGAAAAAGCCATGAATTACAGCCCTCAGTGTATTGATGTGACCCCACCTTGCATAGAATAAAGTGGTGCTACAGTGAGGCCACAAAATACCATGATTGTAATTGGTGTCGCTGGTGTTCAAGTGAAAAAGCTATACCTCATGGTGAATCCCAATGTCCATCTACAAGTGTTATCAAGTTGGTGTGAGGAAGATATAAGGATTCAAGACCAGAGATGCAGTAAAATTTCCCAATGATTCCTTTTTGTGGTATTTTGGTGATTCATCTGAATCTCAGCACCACACTGACTGAACCCCCAAAAATTGATGGTTGCAGCAGGAATTGAATCCAGACTAGAGGTATCTACTGGGACAAACCAGCTGACGCACCAACCGAGCCACCACCCCTCAGCCCTCGGTTGGCGTTACATATAAACTGTAACTTATTCCTTTATGCCATATTAGGATTTCAATAAGGGACTAAGGCTGAGTTTGGAAGGAATACAAATGCAAATATGTAGAATGTAAAACCTTATATTTTGTATTATTTTGTATGTATTTACGCTGTATATATTTGCATTTGTATTCTTTCCAAACTGAGCCTAAACTACTGATCTGGGCACTTGACAGAAAAAGAAATCGGACATAGCTCGATTTGATCAAATAAATATAAAATATACAAACCGATCTAATAAAGAATATGATAGTAAAACGATTCAATTAAATCTGATCAATATTTGGATAATTGAATTTATAGGTCGAATTTAATTTGAATTTGATTATTTGGATATCCAATCAAATTCAAACGATTGTCTTTTTCTTAATTGGATTCGAATTTGAATATGATTTGATTTATTTCAAATCCGCTCTATTTTTTAATCCAAATTCAAAACGTTTACATCCATGATTGTAAGAGTTAAATCATGGGGGTTGATTCTGTCTTTTTAAATTGTATGATATGTTTCAACAGATTGGTGTTGGCTCAATTGGTAAATTTTCTGGCCCATTGTAGCAAAGACTTGGGATTAAAAGGTGTCAATGGACCAGTTTTGAATTGGACCTTGTCCAGTTCAAAATTAATTTGGACAGATTGAATGGACAAACGAGACATATTGGATTGGACCAATTTGGTCCAGAATGCTTATTAAATTGGATTGGACCTTTGTTCATCCATAATAAATTTATATTGGATTGAATTCAGCCAATATATGATCCACTGGACTGGGTTTGGGTTGAAACCAATCTAAACCAAAACGAATTTAAACAGATTGAACCATCCAGACAATGAACTGGACCGATCCAAAATGGTCTAAAATGTTTATTGGATTGGATTGGACCTAGTCCATTTATAAAGGATTCACACCGGACTGAATCGGATTGGACAAAATCTAGATCAATTGACACCCTAGTTGGGATCAAATGCCCGTGTCACCATGTTTGGGGATATGGATATAGAGATGGGCTACTCCCATTGTATAGTTCCAAAGGACTGTCAATGGGTCAGGTCTGATTTGGGATACGTTGTAATAGTTTTATTTCAATTATTAACCAGAACTATAAGAAAGATTTAGAGCCGAACCAATTATTAATCAGGAGAATGGGTCTGACCTGGTTATACTTAGCATCTACAATTACCAACAATAATAACAAATTTAGAACCAAGGTTCAAAATATCGATACGCCCAGTACGCCAGTAGGGATGTATCGGGCATTTTGATAATTGTTTTTTTACTTTTTTTTGTATTTTTTTTTTCAAAACTGGTTCAGGGGAGCCGCTCTAGGATCCCTCCATCCCCTGAACTGGTCAGACCCCTGATACACCCACTGTAGGGGCGTATCGGAAGGGTCCTGGAACGATATGTATCAGTTGATACGGACCGATACGTAATGATACTTTGAACCTTATTTAGAACTTCATTTTAATAATATAACCTTGATAAATTGACAATAAAATACTAAATTGTTTATATGTGGATAAAAGGTGTTTTTAATCATAATTATCTTACGTACTGTTTATAAAAATTATCCTTTTAGGCATAATTACAGAAAAAAAAATCAGATCTTTGTATGTTATTCACTATTAGTATGGGCTTGAATTGGTTTGGAACAAGAACTGGTCCCAACCCAATTCTTAATCAAAACAAAACCATAGAACCAGAATTGACATAATCGATTCAGTTGACTCAGTAGTTCTATCAGGTAGATTAACCCATTGACAGCTCCGAGTTCCATGAAGCCAAAAAAGGGTAAAAGACTTAACTTTCCTTGACATTTCACATAAATACTCAAACTTCCATCTCTTTTCAAGTCAGACTAAGTATGTTTTTGGTTCCACTTATGTTTATTGAATAAACGTTTGTATTTTATTTGCTGGTAAAACCGAGAAATGCAATAATTGCAGTCATTTATGACAACTAGGCGCCACTAGACACCACTTCAGCATAACAGTGAATAAACGCCTCGCTGTTTGTGAAAGCTTCAAAAAATAACTTCTACAAACGACTGTCATGCACATAAACCAAAGTTCACTTTTTACATTTTCGATGCATACAGAAGAGTAAGAGAGAGAAAATGCTGAGATGGTACCTATGTGGCACCATCGATAAATGTTTACTGAATAAACATAAACGGAACAAAACACCCTCTAAAGCTTTCCCTATTTAATGAGTGGTAGGGGTGCATGTCGGGTGAGCTGGGCTAGATTTAGCCTCAACCCAGGCCCAATTCTAAAAATTAGGCTTAAGGCCCAAGCCAAGTCTAACCCGAAATTTGATGCACTCGGGTTTCTTGGGCCCTAGTAGGGATCAGGTTGGTAAATTAGCCTATATTAAAATTTAACACAAATGTGATTTGAGTTATCTAAAAAGGCTAAGCCTGAATTCAAACCATAAAATAAAAAAAATGTCCAAACTTTTAGACCTAAGCCTAATCCAAAACCCTAAAATCCAAGCCCAACCCTTATAGAATTGTGGATTAGGGTTGGCACTGCCCAAGTTATACCCCTTAGTGAGTGGTGACATCATTTGACAAATAACTCCCCTAATCCATCAAGATTCAATTGCACATGATATCACGCAGATGAAACTGAATTATCACAATTACAATTATTGAAGTATCAAAGATAATGGAATTAATTTCAATTGGCATGGGATGGTGAATAAGTCATCATCTCAATTTTTTGTTTCCATAAATGAAGACACAACTCTTGTGCAGAGTGCAGTATTACTCAATTACAAACAAAAAGGAGACAATTACAAGTAACTGATACAAATTACAAAGGAAGACAAATAGAAAGAAATGAATTTCCCGACCCCTAGCTGTAACCAAACATGCTTGATGCTTGGATTGGATGGGTCTTTCGGGGTTGGAGTTAGACTGCTGGTAAATTTATTTTATTTACACTGAGTAGAACTGATCTATAAGCTTTAATATTTAAACCACGTACAACGTCAATCCAACACTTGCTGCGTTAAGTTTTGAACTTTTGATGTTTTTCGTGGCTTTCCTCTCTAAAATCACGGGACCATGGGATCAAGCTCGTTGAAGGGAAGCAACAAGTACAGTTACCTGGGCACGTCTCTGGTCTAATCCACATCTTCCTAATTTTATCTCCATGAGAAGAACTTTGCTTCTGGTGGAGGTGGAGGTGGACCTCTCCACCATCACCGTGGGAAGGTGCCGTTGCATCCTCCAGTGGACCCCAACATTCTAAATGATTGAACTCTGGAATGTTGGAATGGAAATAAACCCAAACCAGAGCTTCCTTCAACTCTGGGTAATTGTTGAAGAGGTACCCATCTCCATGAACAAAGGCCTTGAGTACCTTTTAATTTCATACAACAAACTAATTAATGAGATGGGGGATAAAGAGATGAATTAGTTAGCAACGAGAATACATATTAATTAAAGATCTGTACGTACCACTGGGAGCTCCTTGCGGAAGATGTAGTATCTAAGTCTGGCACAGAGATCTAACAGGAAATGACCTCCACTTATGTGACAGTGAACATGGAGGGACATCTTTCCTTTCACTTTCTTCCACTCTGCAACCACTTCATCTCTTTGGAGTTTGTGGTACCACCCCTCTAACTGCATGCACATAAGCTCTTATCTTATCAGTTTATTGAATCAACCTATTCTATATATTTTAATCTTTACACTTTCTAACAAAGAAAACCAATCGTTCTTTCACAAAGCCAAAAAGAAGAAAAGAACAAAAAACCCATTAGTTTTTTTCTTTTACTAAAATTCAAAGTTTCTAACGATAAAAGAATAAGATTTTGCATCTGGGTTCACGTAGAATTGGGTTACCTGGGAACTATTGATCGTATGAGAGATAGCCAGAGTGAGTTTAGCGGTGATATCGCTGTGGGTAAGCGTGTAAGCTCTCGGAAGATTACCAGGGTGTTTCTTTTGATCCACCCCTAAGAATAAAACATTCAGCTTCGATGCTTCAAAAATGGCAGGTCCAAAAAGCCTCGCAACCTGAAAAGCAAAAAAAAAAGAGAGACATCTAAATATCTAATCCTACAATAGAAGTCAACACCCATATGGATGGAATAATGAAAAGAAATTAAAGAAAGAAATACCGGAAAATTCGATCTGTAGGAGCGCTTCTTCACAGAGCGGTTACCATAAACGAGGAGCGAGCTTTTGTGTTCTGAGAGAGATGGAGATGGCTTTAGTGGCGTTGAGAGCATAAACATAGCCGCACTAAAACCCATCTCACAATCTCAGAATCAAGAGACGAACCCCAAGTCTCTGCTTGAAGCTCCAATGTAACTTCAATGGCTCCCTCTGTTTCTCTCTCTCTATCTCTCTCTTGTCTGAATAGTTCTACCGAACTTTCGGTATCTGATCAGGCTTTTGCTTTTGCTTTTTCTGGGAGTTTTTGTGTTGCTTCACGAACACGAATAAAGTTTGTTTTAGTCGGAGAAGGCGGAAAAGCGAGAGCAAGTCGCGGAAGCGTGTTGGACTGATCTTTCTTCCCCGGTAACGTAGGAGGACTGCTTGAAACTTGAAAGCCTCTAAGAACTTTATGGATAGCGGCTCTCGTCAAGTGGTACTAAACTACAGTCTACATGCTTTTCCCATGTGAAATTTTCTTTTCTTTTTTTGGGATGGAAATCAATCTGCCAACCCAGTGCTGAGATGTTTGTCGGCCCAGATCTGTGACAAGGCCAGACGTAGACCATATGTCAGTCAATATCAAATTATTACAGGGGAGAATGACGGTTAAGCCCAGACTTTTAAGCCCAAATTACAGTTCGGATTTACGTCTAAAATTTCCCTAATTTCCCTAATATTTTCACACATATTACGATTTTTAATGGAATCAGCATTTCCCCCGATGAACATTACGTAGAGTACAAGAGATGGTATTCACAACATATTTTCATTTTCACTTTCATGGTAGCAACATGAAATTTTATTAGAATTGGCATATTCCGTAGTAAACACTACCAGTACAAGAAATAGTATTATAACATAAGTTGGTGATAATATTGTAGATATGTGAAGTAATAAGTTATTATCCATTACAATTTTTGAGCTAATTCAATATTCATTTTGAAGTTAAATAATAGTTTTTGTTTCTGTAGTAGATTATTTGGTTGATCTATTACAACCATTTACATTTTCTATGAGTTTAAATTTTGCTTTAATTAATTCTATCATGAAGTTCTAAATTTTAAATTTTAAGGGTAACTTCAGAACATATTCTTTTGTCTATAACCTTAGTTTCTTGGTTTTGTTTAATAATTTAAAAAAGTGTGATTATGCTTCTTTTGTCATTTCATAAAATATAATTCAATATTTTGCATATTTTACAATATTTCCACCATTTCTAAAATTTTTATAATATTTCCATACGATATTTCTGACATTTCCAACATTTTCTTATATTTGGATGACCAACATTTCCACCAACGTAGACATTTTATACCTTGGTTCGGATAGGTGCCAGTTTAGAATTGATGCTAATTTACAAATCATCTTTGTAAACTATCAACGCTGTTACCCCTAAATTGCCATCTCTTACATGCATGTTTGAAGAATCAATTCCGACTGTTGGATTTGATTGGGCCCAATCAAAATCAGCATGATCAGATTTTCTTTAACTATCTGTTTCAGAGCTTTTACCCATAAAAAATGTTTTTCTCTCTCTCATCCTTTTCTTCTTCTGCAGACTCCTCTTCTCATCACCCCTATCCAATCCGATATATATTATATATTTATAAATATATATAATATATATATGGTATTTATTTATTTATAAATATATTTTTATATTATTAATTTTTGTAATAATTTATTAATTTTTAAAGGAAATAAGTCAGATCGGATCAGATCCAAGATCCAATTATTGATAGAATTTGAATTCAGATCGAGTCCTATCAAATTCAATCAGATCTTCGGGTTAGATCTGATTCGAAAATACCTAGTTAAAATTCAGTTTGATCTGATTACTTTCCTATGCTACTGTTCTACTGGGGAGTATATGTAGTCAATATCAAATTATAATAGTTACTGATCATATTTGTAAATTATCATCGTTGTTGAATCCTTAACCCTCAATTTGAAAGGAGTACGAATACAAATATGTACAATACAAATACATAACAAAATACAAGATTTTGCATTCTGTATATTTGTATTTGTACTCCTTCGGAGCCTAAGTTGCCATCTCTTACTTGCATGTTTCAAGAATCAACACCCACTATTGGGTTCGATAGGACCCAATCAAAATCAACATGACCAGATTTTCTTCTCGCAATTAGCTAGGGTTTTTCCAATACAGTATTGGTTTTTCTAATTCTAGCGCTGGTCGCTCATGAAGACTTCGGTGGTTTCTTCTCGCAATTAGCTAGGGTGGCATCTAAGGGGGTATTCGATACAGAGGTGATGTCTTGCCGTTGACGTTGCCTTTTGGGTTGATTAATGAAAATTTATGAGAAAGGGATTAATTTTTAAAAATGTTTTGAAATGATCAATAAAATTTGTTATTTCCACTTAAAACATCAAATTTCATTTTTCAATTGAAATGACACCCTAGAAATAAAAATTTCGTACATGTAGGTAAAAGTTAAACAGAACAATCCAATCGTCCGAGGCCCATTCATCCTTCCGGGAATCACCACCACCCCCAACACGACTGTTGGATTCAGCTACTGCAACTGAAATGTCCTCTTGCTGCTGGGTAGGTGGCCATTTCTATGGAGGATTATCGGAAACTGTTGCGTTAGTTAAGCCGCCTCCTCCGCTCAAGGAAGAAGACAGGGTTGAGGTAGATTTTAGAGGGCTTGGGCTCCTTCTTGTATTGGAGAAATCTCTGCAACTTCTAACACCCCCAACGCAACTGTCGGGTTCAGCTATTGCATCCAAGCTGTCCTCTTGCTGCTGGGTAGGTGGCCATTTCTGTGGAGGATTATCGGAAACTGCTGCATCGGTTGAGCCGCCGCCTCCGCCCAAGGAAGAAGACAAGGTTGAGAAATGTCTGCAACTTCTGAAACCCCCTTCCCCTGCAAATTAAAGGGCAATTACCCAGAGGCCAAAGCTCTACAAAAAACTAAAAGAACGCCCGGATTCATACAAGAAGAGCAGAACAAAAGAAAAGAAGAGAGCAAAACGTCTCTCTTTCTCTCTCTAAAAATTTTTCTTTTTATGTCATTGGATGGTCAAGAGGGAAATGAGGACTTGGACAACAATCATTTAGAGGCCGTGATGAACGAGGAAAATGCTAATTGTGACCAAGATGAAGGTCGAGAAGAAGAGGGGTCCAGACATAACGAACGTTTTCCAACGAAGAATCTTTGCTAGAATGTCCGTGGGGCTGGAAGGCCCAAATTTTGTCGTCAGACTTTGGAACTCCTAAGGTTGCATAAGCCTGATGTATGCTGTTTTCTTGAAACTAGAGTTAATCTAGCAGATCAAAAAAGATTATCAGCTCGTTTTCTTGTTTCAATGACCATTTTGTTGTTGATTCTGTTCGTTTGTCTAGCGGCTTATGGGTGGTATGGGATAATAACAAATGCAATATTGATGTTATATTTGATAATGAAAGACTTGTTCACACCCATAGATTTGTCAAATCAGAAATCATATTTATGCACTTTTGTTTATGATCTCCCTAACAATACAAGCCAAAAGCCAGTTTGGGAATGGATTAAGAACATTGGTGATAATAATAGTAGACAATGGTGCCTTATTGGGGATTTCAATGCATTCAGGTCAAATAAAAATAAGAGGGGAGGAAGAACCATTCATCCTTCTCGTATTAAGGATTTCAATAATTTAATTAGTGATTGTAACCTCCTTGAAATTAACATGATTGGGAATCATTTTACTTGGAAAAACAAATCTACTTGGGAAATGTTGGATTGGGTTTTTGTCAATGATGAGTGGAGGAGAGAGTTTGCTGATGCAACTCTCACTCATCTTCCTTTCTTATCATCTGACCATTCCCCCGTCATTCTCTCTACTGAGTTGTTAGCCCAAAGGGGCCTTAAGCCTTTCAGATTTGAAGCAATGTGGTGTGATGATCCCAATCTTATTGATGTTATTTCCCATTCGTGCAGTCATAATACTATGGGGTCTAGAGCTCTCCAATTTATTAAGAAAAATAATTTTCTTGTTCAAAAATTTTAAAAATTGGAACAAGGAACATTTTGGTAATATATTTACAAAAAAGAATGAACTCCTTCAAAGACTTAATGAAGTTCAAAGCAAATTACTTGAGAATCCAATGATAGAACCACCATTAATCTGGTGCTTGCTCTCCAAATTCAATTTGATAATATTCTTAAACGAGAAGAAATCTTCTGGGCATAAAAAGCCAAAATTGATTGGACGAATTTTGGTGACTAAAACAATAAATTTTTCCATACAATGGTTACTATTAGAAGAAATTCAAATAGAATATTCAGATTAAAAAATGATGAGAATGACTGGATAGAAGACCAACAACAATTAACAAACTTTATTGTCAAAAAATTTGAGGAGAGATATAAGTCTGAGAATGATCATGGGGTGGATGATTTCATCAAAAACATAAATCATTGCATCTCAGTGGAGCAAAACAAATTACTTTGTAACAAAGTTACAAACAAAGAGATTTGGGAAACTGTTAACTCAATGAAAGATCTCAAAGTTCTAGGCCCAAATGGGCTAAATGCTCTCTTCTTCAAAAAAATTTGAAATATCATTGGAAACACGGTGTGCAATGTCATTAAGAGCTTTTTTTAATTCTGAAAAATTAAATAAGGTTCTTAATGAAACATTCATCACTCTTATTCCCAAAGTTAAGAACCCAGATAATGTAAACAAATTCAGGCCTATAAGTCTTTGCAACGTGATTTATAAAATCATTACCAAAATTCTGGTAAATAGACTTAAGCCGATTCTTAATGATATTACCTATCCATTTCAGAGTGCTTTTGTCCCACACAAACATATCAACGATAACATTCTTATTGCACATGGAATGATCTATACCATGAAAAAGAAAAAAGGAAGTTCAGGCTTTTTGGCCTATAAGGTTGATATGAAGAAGGCCTATGACAAGCTAGAATGGTCTTTTATTGAGAAAGTTCTTACAAAGTTTGGCTTCCACAGGAAATGGATTGATTGAGTCATGTCATGCATAAAATCAGTCTCCTATAAAATTTTGATTAATGGCTCCCATTCTAGAAGTTTTGAGCCATCTAGGGGCATTAGACAAGGAGATCCTCTATCCCCGTACATTTTTGTATTATGTGTTGAAGCCTTAACTAGGAACCTAATTGATGAATCAAGCAAGCATAAGAGTCCAATTGGTTTTAAAGCCTCAAGGGATGGTCCTTGTATCCCTATTCTTCAATTTGCTGATGATTGTCTTATTTTTGCTAAAGCTACGATTCCGGCTTGTGTGAATATTAGGGAGATTCTTGATAAGTTTGCTGAAGCTTATGATCAAAGTCCAAACTTTACGAAATCAACTCTTAGAATCTCCAATAACATCATGTCTAGATTGCAGAAGATTCCTTCAAGAATGCTTAAAATCCTTCTTGAGAGAAAAGACTCCACCTATTTAGATGCTTTGGTCATCGATGGAAGAGTGTCAAAGGAAGTATTCAACAAACTTCGAGATAAAGTTAATAGGAAATTGATTGGATGGAAGAGAAAGACTCTCTCTTTGGCCGGTAAAGCCACTCTACTAAACTCTACTATTAATTTTATGCCTCATTTTATCATGAACTCATTCAAAATTCCAAATAACATGATTGAGAAGATTGACAAGAGACAAAGGAACTTTCTTTGGTCTAAAGGCAATGATAAAAAGTCCATTCATCTAATGAGTTGGGGAAAAATTTGCCTCCCCAAGAATTATGGTGGTTTGGGTCTTAAAAATCATCATTGGTTTAATGAGGCTTGCCTAGCAAAGATAGGTTGGAAAATTTTAAAGGACAAACATAATTTATGGGTCCGAGTGGTTTCCCACAAATGCCTTCGAAATGAATCTTTTGGGAATGTTAAGCCTAAAAATAGAATTTCTTAGGCTTGGAGGGGAGTTCTGAATTCTAGAGACTTACTCAATAGGGGTTTAGGTTGGATTGTTGGCAATGGAAGGAATATTAAGTTTTGAAAAGATATCTAGTTGGACTCGGGTCCAATTGAAGGTTTATTGAATATAGAGCCTTTGGGGACTAAAATTGAGCATGAGGAATTGCTAGTAAGTGATGTTATTAATCATGAAAGTCATATTTGGGAGGAGAATAAGATCCGTAACTTAGTTCCCCTCAATATTTGGAATGGCATTAGAACCATCTTTATTCCCTTTGACTCAAATGAGGATATGCTGATTTGGAAGTGGAATCCCAAAGGGTACTTTACTGTTAAATCGGCATACAAAGAAGATATTATAATGCACAAGGGTTAGAGTGATTTTAACCTTCAGGTCAACAAGACTTGGGGGCATAAAATTCCTCATAAAATGAAAATCCTTTTATACCTACTACTTAATTCTAGGCTGCCTTCTAAAACCTTCTTAAAGTCTTTAGGTCTTTCCATTGATGTTGGTTGTAACTTCTATGATGGAATTGAAGACACCGATCATATTTTTAAAAAGTGTACTATTGCTAAACAAATCTGGAATATCCCAAATATTAATGGGCCTAGTGAAAATGACTCCTCACTTCGGGAATGGTGGGATGGCTTATTTTTCAATCAGACTAATTCTAGGATCCCTATGAAATCCTGCTTTATCTTGTGGTAGATTTTGTTCTGAATTCCACTCTTCTCGACCAATGGTATCGAAGTCGCTGTTTTTTGATTGGTCGTCTCTTTTGCTCTGGACCAGAAAAAAAAGGAAGTAATAAAAGCAGTTAACGTACGGAGCTGTAACGAGTAACGAGAAGGGGTTTTATTCGGATTTAAGTAAGAACCCAATAACCCAATAAAAAGTTGAACTGTCCGTTTTTATATTCCAGGACTACCCTTATCTCTTTCATTCATTTCGTATTCATCGTTTTTCACGTTTAGATAACCTCGGGGTGATTTCTCTGCCGTTCATTTGAACGAGTAAACAAAACGAGTGGTCATCCTTGCGTCAATGTGCTTCACTATTCATTTCTTAATTTATAGGTGCTAGAGTATGAGGCTATCAGCTTTAATTCCGATTGTGCGTCTTCTCTGTTTTTTTTTTTTTTTAATGTATAATTAATTTTGGTTGCTTTCATTCGGTAAATAAAAATTAGTAAAATGAAAATTATTTAAGATAATTTTAACTATAAAAATAGTGATAACAACGAGACTAACTTCCAGTGAGTGCAAGAGTAGTTTGAACAACTTTTATAGCCTCACATTAGAGATATTTTCAAAATAAGGCTATAAAAGACTGTTCAAACGGGTCTTACACCGATTTTTGAAAAAAACTTTGATATTTTATTATTATTATTTTATTGAAATTACTAATGAAGGGACAAACTCCAATCTAGGATTTGAATACAGAGAGCTCACCTTATCTTCTGTGACCACTCTCTTGCGTTTTGGGGGATCAAACGCTCCGATCATCTGGTTTAAATGGATGGTTTTTTTTATAAAAAAAATAAAAAAGCTAAGAACCATTGTCCAGGCCAACAGTTTGACCACCCGGGTCAGTAGTTCATTGATCAAATCAACAATTTTTAACTAAAAACAGTTTTGGAGTGAAACAGAATCGATGAAATGACTGATTCCCAATTTTTTCCGGTCCAATCCGATTTTGAAAACCATCACCAATATCAACTTCAAGTAAAAGTGTAAAACCTTCCCCAGTAGATGTGGACCCAGTCCTGTGAGGTGGTCAACTGTGGTTAATTACTTACCTCTGTCCAGTGTCCACTAGAATCAATAATGTTGAATTCATTTTTTGAACTCTGAAATTTTCTCCTTTTAACAAATCTCTGGTTTCCAAAGGGGAAAAACCTTTGAAATTTTCAAGAGGTCAAAACAATTTGGAGGTCATTTTGGAACAGTACACTCTTCCATAAAATATGTGCATTCGCATTCCACATAATCTCTCGCAATAATAATAATAATAATAATGCATACATACATACATACATACATACATATTAAAGTTTTAAAGAAAGTTAAATGATACATTAATCAGTGAAAATCCATCAAAATTTACATAGTACTATGTGTATGGGTGTAACACTAATATCTCTTATCAAACAGACCCCTTATTTCATTGGTTAGCTTATGTCTTACCTTTATGTAGTTTTTTATTTTTATTTATTTATTTCATTCATTATCATCATCACCATCTATGCCTTATCCCTATTATATGGGATTGGCTACATGAATCATGTTTTTTCATTATGTTTTATTTAATATACCATATCCATTGCCAAATTATTGGCACTTAAATCATTTTCTTGTTACTTTTACAGTTTTGCTCATGTAATTTTTTGTCTACACTTAACCCTTTTAGCCCTTTCAATGTGCCACAAATTACTTCTTAGGGTGTTGTTGATGGCCTCTTATGCAATTGACAAATCATTTTAATATACTACTTATTTATTTGGGAAAATTCCCAATTAGTACCCTGTACTGTGTGCCTAATGCCACTTTGGTCCTCAAACTTTAAAATGCGATAATTCAGTATCCAACATCTCAAAATGTGACAATCCAGTACCTGCCACTAATTCAGCAGTTAATCTACAGTTAAGTGACACTTGAAAAGGATACAAATGCCCTTTGAGTGTCATTTAATTTTCTTTATCAACCACCTAAACATTCACAAAAAATTAACAATCACAAATCTTTGCTTCTTCTATTCAAAAAAGATCGGGTTACGTTTGAGTGGGCATTCTGGTGACCCCAACTTTCTTGAATAGAAGATGCAAGGATTTGTGATTATTAATTTTTTTGTCAATGTTTGGAAAGCTGATAAATAAAATTAGATGACACTCGAAGGGCATTTATGCCTTTTTAAAATGTCACCTAACGGCTGGTTAACAGTTAATTAACAACAGGTATCAAATTGTCATGTTTTGAAAGCTCAGATACTGAATTGTTGTATTTTAAAGTTTATAGACCAAAATATAGGATACCTATTTAATTTTAGTTCAATGGAGCTATGCAAATCTGGGGATCCTTCCCCGGCCCAAAACCCTAACCCATAACCCTCCAAACCCATAAGGCTACACAACCAGGTGGGGAGAGAATCCCATCCCCCAAACCTTTATAAGCCACCACATATGATCACATAAAGTTTTACACCTATTTCTATTAAAAAATATATACATTCCAAAAGGTTTGAGCTAAATTCATAAGTTTATCGATCCAAAACAAAAACTGCCAGTTACCTATCGAGTTCTATTAGTACTTAAAAAGTTTGAAGACCATTACACAAACAAAATCATCGGTTAGTGGTCAATTGGGAAGCCTAAAATGTCAGAAAAAAAAATTATGGTACATTGACCGGCATATGTCATTCTATTCAGTGGTGCAGAGGATCCACTGTCCTGAAATGTGGATTTATTATTATTATTATTTTTTTTATCTATGACTCTACAATGAAATCTATCAATCTCCCAACACCAAAGAAGAAGGAAAAAAAGAGAAGAAATCCATTATTTTTGTGTAATTGTGTTGCAATCTTCCACCTTGTCAAATGGGAAACCTAAGGGGTGTTTCCTCCAATATAAATTGATTTTGTGGTACTTTTCTTGTTTCAACAAATTCTGAATCCACAAAGCATGTTCTTGTTCTTGAATTTCTTATTTCCAAAACATGTTTTCCTATCAAGTTTCTTATTTTATTGCCAATGAATCAAAATCCATTTAAATGTGAGTGGATTTATGATCCATAGAAACATTAAACCAGTACTAGTTAGAAGATGTGAAGGACAATGGCCCATGTCAGTCTTATGCAAATGAGAAATCGAAGACATGATTTTGTTTGAACTTTGAAGATATCTTTTTGCTGGTTTCAGGAACAGGGTTATTTTTCTGAATCAAAATGTCTTCACCTCATTTTAGAAAAGAACACATCCAAGAATTCATTTTTGTTTTGTTTTTTCCTTATTGATGTGGCATTTCTTAGAAACAAGAAAATCAAAAGCATTCATGTTGAAGAATGAATAACACATCCTAAAACATCAGAAAAAATCATTACGATTTGTTTGTAGCTATTTGGTTGGAACTTGGAGCTTGCAAACAGAGAATATATCAAACAGCTGCAAAGAATGTGGACAATCTTTTTATTTTATTTTTCTCTTTTTGTCTAAGATCCACTATACATTTCTTAAAGAGATGTTTGCATGCAGAAGTGCATCATATCATTAAATTAAATGGAGCAATTATCAACACGATAGTGATGAATTACAAAATAAAAATATAAATGGGGCCAATGTTCCATGTAATAGTAAAACCTCAGATAAGCATGAGAACATGGTATTTGTGCAAGAAAATGACAAAGGTAATATTTGTATCGGATCTATCCGTCCAAAAACCCTGGATAATTGGATCATAATTGGGTAATAAACCTTTTACCTTAACTCTAAGAAATAAACTTGTTTCTACTTTATTGTCAATTTGGTGATGACTCTATTTGGAATATAATGTTAGCATTAGTACAATCTTGGCCGCCTCTTAAGCCACCTGAGCATAAGACATAATACCCTTGACCCCTTTGCATAAAGGTAAAGTGAACATTAACCGTCCATTTGGAAGCAAGGTTTTAAAAACCGAATCGGATATGAAACCGTTTTGGGATCATTTTCTGAGTTGAACGGTCTAATTGTTCGGTTTGAATGGATGGTCTGTTCTGATTTAAAAAATTATTAAAATAAAAAATGACCAAAAGTTGTTGTCCTAGTCGATGGGTCAATGATTTGACCGTCAGGGTCAATGGGTCACTAATCAAATCAACAGTTTTTGAACTAGAAATGGTTTTAGGGTGAAATAGAATCAGTTACCTGACTGGTTACCAGGTCAACTGGTCCGATCGTCCGATTCAGTTTGGTTTGGAAGGGCTAAAACCCATTAAACTTGAACCATGGACAAACACAACTCCACCCATAGTTTATGCTGAAATTTAATTAATTAATTATAAACAGTAAGGATCAAACACGAGATAACTTTGGTCAACCTAGCTTTGATACTATCTCAAGGAATTAAACTGTTAGATGAGAGGGTCCCTGATACAATGGCTTTAGGCTTTCTAGGGTGAACCCCACATGGATAGTCTATAAGTTGTATTTGGTGAAAAATCAAGAAAGTCAACATCTACTGCTAAATCAGTGATTTGAAGGCTATTGACTGTCAAAGCAGTTGAACCAGCTTAACTGAATCTTCAGCTCAGTTCTCCCAAACGGACCTTAAGTCAATAATGCATGGGCAATGACACACATGGTTGAACAAAAACAAAATCTCACATGGTTGATTTGAAATATTGATTTGGGTCTTATACGATTATTATATATGCCCATCGGAGCGGCTCTCCTTTGTGCAAACTTCCACTCTGGCTTAGTAAGTAAAACAATATTCCAAATCAACAAAGTGAGATGCATGTATGTATGTGTATGGTTGTAGAAATCATCTGGTGATTTGACATGTCCATGACAGATAAGACCCATGATCCATTTTGTTTCAAAAGGAGCCATCTACCTCTATTTGCAAATGGACGGTGTTAACCGGTTCAGTTGATAATTAGGCAATGTTTTTATTGGCTGATTGTAGCGGAAACTTATGATCAAATATTGGAACTCAAACAAAAAGAAAAAAAAAAAAAGCTAAAAAAACCCAAACTTATAACCTCGGGGACCCCTGTAATATATGAGGAAATCATGATTAAAAGATCAAAAGGAAATTCAAATTTTACATCATTTATCCTTCAAAAAAATATAAAAGATAATAAATTAATATAAGTGAATAATAACATAATTAAAATTTCAAATTAATGTAAGTCATAATAAATGTTACTAGAAAAAAAAAAGATTCTGAAAAATCTCTATATCAAGGTAGCTACCATATGAGTATTATTAATTTATTATAAAAGAATGCCGGAAGTAAAATCTAGTATAAATCAATTATTTGTGATGTAAACAAATATTAAAAAAATCCTCATCCTTCAAGAAATGAAGTCAAAATTGTAGCGCAGGACAAAATGGAACAAAACAAACAAAGGCTAAGTGATTGCACGGTTTGGTATCTCCCTTGCCACTCTAGTATGACTATAACTTTTTCGTTTGTTTATTTATTTATTTGTTTGTTTATGTATTATATATATACGTGTGTGAGATTTTGTATTGCAGATGCGTTAAATGCATCTGGTCAGTGGTCAACCGTGTTATCCCCTTCTGTTTGAAGTCTTCAACCAATAATACCAGCCATTGGAATTTTGAAATTCCAAAAAGAAGAAAAATTAGCAGAGGAGCCATTTTTCCGTCATGTGGCAAAGAGAAAGAGAGAGAAGCTAGGAGTAGGTAGGTGTTCATGGGTTTACCGGTTTTGGATTGGAGTCCGTTCAGTTTAAAATCAATTTAGACGAATTGGATGGGCCAATAAGGCAGATTGAATTGGAGTAATCCAGTCCAAAATATTTATTAGATTGGATTGGATCTGGTCCATCTGTAATAAATTTATATTGGATTGGGTTGGATTAAATCAATATCTGATCCATTGATATAAGATAAGAATATATGTGTCAATAGACCAGGTTTGAATTGAAACGAATCTAAATCAAAATGAATTTGAACAGATTGAACGGTCCAAACATTAAATTGGACCAATCCAAATTGGCCCAAAATATTCATTGGATTGGATTGGACCTGGTCCATTTATAATGAACTCACACTGGACTGGATCGGATTAGACTAAATCCAGTCCAATTGACACCCCTATAATCATAATCATGGGCGGTTTTTTATCTAAATTCTTAACCTGTTTGGTTAATTTCTCTATCCGGCCGGCACAGACTAATAAATTCTTAACCTACACCCGGCCAGCTTTCACTGGCCCGACCAACCTGGACTTGGACTAGTGTATTCGGTTGTTGTACCAAAGCAACCGAATACTACTACCTCAGTTGTCCAACACGTTAAGTAATTCTAAGTTTCTCACCCTTAATTGGGACATTTCTATCAAATCCATTTAGCAATGGATTTCATATATAAAGCCCAAATCAAACCCAATTTTCACACTAGAATCCAGTTTATTCATTGAGAATAAAACAACTAAGTCGAAAATGTACATGACACATTGAGATTGGAGTAGATAGAGGAGTTGTTACAGTTTCTGCTAGATCTCAATTCATAATCTACGCTACAACCTTTAGCTCACAACATACGTATAACTGCACCTATTATTATTTCCTTAGTTATGGTATGCTTGGTTGCAATTAATTAATAGTTTGCTGTTTCTCGGTTGAACATCATTGGATAGTATCATGCTAGGCCATTGCCAACTAATAGTCCTGTAATGGGTAGCGTGTGGTTGCTCTTTCAGGCCTCCCTATGAACAGTTCGGTCTCCACATCTGCATTTTGATTGCTCTGACCAAATAACTCAATTTGTCTATGGTGGTTCGGAAGTTCCATTTTCTGCCCTCCACACTAAAAATCAAGAAGCATAAGAATGAATCAACCAACAAGACATTGTTTATCAATTTTGAGGTGCAAAGCATGCTGTGGGATATGATAGCAGAATTTTCTATAATCTCAAATTTCTTGATGCTAGAAGGTATAAGATATTGATGAAAATGAGGGGAAGAAGATTAGTAGATTACCTTCTTGCGTAACACTGCAATTTCCTCGTCCAGGAGTCTTTCCTGAATTTGATGAAAAAATAGTAATTAGTGGAAAACTTGGTGCAATTCTCAGAAGTGTGTCTTTCAAGAGCTCTTTCTATGAGTTTCCATCTAAGGAAATAATCTGAGCGCATCTTTTTCAAACTTTCTGTTTTACAAATTACCTTTTCCTTCAGATCCTCAATCTGCTCCCTGAATAACTGAGTCTGGAGTACAAGTAACATCGAGTGTGTAAATTACCAGTTCAGGATATTGAAACAACTCTCCGAAAAATCTAGTATCAGTGGTTCAAATTGTGTACCTTTCTTGCTCTGATGGTGGTCAGGCTTCTCTCTAGCTGGTTCTCTATCTGTTGTAGTTCTTCTAGAGAGCATGACCCCAAGTTTTCTCCCAACAGTTTCCTGAGTGAATTCAATTTAAGGTTTTGAACAACAAAAAGAAAAAAATTATATGATGTATAGAAAAACAGAAGCAAGTGTTGTTTATAGTACGAGTAGGCTCAATGGTTTCAAAGTAGTCTTCAAACCTTTTGGAAACTTCAAGAAGCTCAATCTTCTTTGCCATGTTCGCAGCTTCATACTTCAAATGCTGTATTTGAACTCAATTATTGTGAGAAAGCAGAAATGAGTGCTAGGTAGAGTTTTGGTGTCTCGGAAATGCTTTGCAGTATCAAATAGTAACTTGACCCAAGTGATATTAACAAAGGGTGCCAATGCCTCAGGCTGGTTAATGGGCTGTCTAGAGGTCGTCCTTGACATCCCCAGAATGGGAAGCATTCGATAGAGAAAGCTTGGACCCATCCAATTTTAGGATACACTGAACCAATACATTGGTATTTGGCTATTATGTGACAAATCAAATGATGGTCAGTACAGGAAGTTTTAGTAGGAATAGCCACCTCAACAAGGCAACAGAGCTAGGAGCCATTCTCCTTAACGAGTGTAATTAGTTGTATTCTTCCATGACAGACAAAGATAAAGTTATATGCTGTGTGAATCCCATCCCGTCCTCAAGTAAGAGATATGCCTACAGGAGGTGGTGGAGCTTCATGGAGAAGTCATCAAATCCTGTGACAACTTCGTCATTTGCAAGAAGGTTTTCATTACTCTTATCTTTGGACTTAGCTTGGATCTTCACTCTATTTTTGAAATTCCAAGAATCATAAAATGGAACATGGCAATCCTGATCAGTACAGGTAAAGTGACAGTTGATTATGCAAGAAAATGAGAGTCGTAGATATTTCTTTCAGGAAGTCAAAGCCAAGGCAGAGTCTAATCAGTATTGGTGGTTTGTTACAGATTAAAAGCAGAGTCCGGACGTTTTCCTTGGGATCACTTCTGGCTCCTATAGCTCGAGGAAAACGAGGGAACAAGTAAGCGGTGAGAGCCACATCAAGTGAAATTGTTTCTCCTAATTAACACTCTATAATGTTCGGGCCAATTGAATAAAATTGGTATCATTAATTAAAGGGATGATTATGGGTGCAAATTTGAACTAGTTAGCATTTTCAAGAAACAATCTTATTTCTGTTTTTAGTTAACATTATAATAATTAATTCATTTAAAAATATTGATCTTATGCATTCAAATGCAGGGTGAAACCAGATGAAATTATTTCATTCCGGGTGGCATTAACCATTTGATTGATTAGAAAGACATCTTTAAGTTTGTGTTTTCACCTACTTCCCACAATTTCATGAATAATTATCAAGGTATCAGAGGATTTGTCATGGTTAAGCACAGACCTGTCAGCCACATCAATGAGTTACTGGAACCACTATAAATATAAGTACTCATGGTCTTCATTAACCATTTTGCTAATGAAAAAAAATAACAAAAAAAAACATGCTTAGAGAACTAAAAGTTGATTGTGAGTACTTCCAAGTAGTGTAAAAGGGGAATATACACCTACAACTCAATTCTTCCTAACAGCATAACAGATCATAGAAAAGAATGTTAAAAAGAAGGCTTGACCTGCATACTCTGTTCTACTGTTCTGTCGACCTGCACATCTTTTGAATATCTTTGGTAGCGCTCTATTGTCTTATTCATGCTGAAGCATCAAGAGCCAAAAGAGTAGGTAATTAGTAGAAATTCATGCTGAAGCATCAAGAGGCAAAAGAGTAGGTAATTAGTAGAAAGTTATATTAGAGCAGAAACAAAAAAAAATGCAGAATTAAGCATAAGATCACAATTACTCCTGCTGCAGCACAGCTTAGACCTAATTGGGTTGGGAGTTTCCAACCATCTAAATTGACTTTCCCCATTAATGCACTCATTTTTAGTTCTATCCTTTCTAGTTGTAGTCCTGCATGCATTGACAAAGTTTAATAGGGTTTAGAGCACATCTAGCACAAAAGGTTGATGATTTACAGTAACCCAAAAATTATAGAATCTAAGGCTAGTGGAAATTTGGGATCAGATTTGACAGGATGAAAGGTTGAAAAGATACACGGGGGCATCCAAACATGGAAGCAACTGAAGATGGTTTGGCACAGAATGAAAAAAATAAATAGAATGAGTGGCAGACGCACTGGTCAATCTAGCTTGTTACACCTATTCTAATAAAATTTTTTATCACTCTCTCCATCGACATTCAAGTTAAGATAAAGTATGAATGGACAGAGATTCCTTTTCCTTGAATTTATTCAAATTTTCTATTTTCAAGACCTCCCTTTTTCTTTTTATTGTATTTGAGTTAAAGAAGTTGAATGAGAATGGTTCGATGGGGAATCAGTTGAACCTCGTATATTTATAGATACAAGAGTTAGAGTTTATGTACAATACTCAATTAGGAGATCAGATTACACTGAGCTCTATCAGATAGAGTTTATCCAGACTGAACTCTATGTAATAGAGTTTACCAAGTTAGTGGAGATCTATCACAAAACAGATAGAGATATGTGATGAACTTACCACAAGTTCATCGCATATCTGTTGGCACATTATCTTCTGATGATGTGGCTACATCTGATGATGTGGCAATATTGTTTTCCTCAATATGCCCCCTCAAGTGAATGGGCATTGGAATCACATGCAGCTTGTATACTATGGATGTGAAGCACGGAGAAGCTAATGGTTTGGTGAAAATGTCAGCCAGCTGACCTAGAGACTGAGTGTGATGAAGCTGGAGAGATTTCTTGAGGAGATGATCCCATAGAAAATGGAACTCAACCTCTATATGGTGAGTTTGTGCATGAAAGACCGGAAGAGCAGCAAGATAACATGCTCCCACATTATCACAGTAAAGTGACAGAGCTGATGGGAGACAGATTCCAACCAAATTAACTCAGTAGTATTTGCAAGAGACCTGAATTCATCTTCTGTACTGGACCTGACAACTATTTGCTGCTTCTTGGCACTCTAGCTCACTAGGAGATAGACGAGATAAATACAATAGCTGCTAGTAGAGCGGAGGTCATCAGGGCATCTAGCCCAGTCAACATCAAAGAAGGCAATGAGATGAATAGAGGATTGAGAGGAGAAGAATAAAGCATGATCTAGGGTATGTTTAAGATACCGAAGAATACACTTGACTGCTATCCAAAGTTCTCCTGTGGGACTATGTAAAAACTGGCAAGCCTTGTTAACTGCAAAGCTGATGTCAGGACAAGTGAGAGTGAGATACTACAGTCCACCAACAATACTCCTATACTGATATGGGTCAAAGGGAGGTGAGCCATGAAGCCTGGAGAGCTTAGTAGTCGCCGCCATGGAAGTGGAGAGAGGCTTTGCACCATCAAGGCCAACACGATGAAGCAGATTAATGATATAGCAGCACTGACAAAGATAAAGTCCAGTGTGATCTCTATGAGTTTCAATACCCAAAACATAATGTAGGTCGCCAAGATCCTTAAGCTGAAACATTCGGCCCAGACTGGTCACCATGGATTTAATGAGTGTTGGGGAAGTCCTAGTGAGTATAACATCATCTACATATAATAATAAATAGATACGATGATCACCATGAGAGTAAATAAAAAGAGAGGGATCACAACGAGAGGTACGGAATCAAGAGTGCCTTGGATAATTTGCACACATAAGTAAGGCGATCAACATCTTCAAAACCCTTAGGCTGCCGCATATAGATATTCTCAATGACAATCCCATTGAGGAAGGCATTGTCAAAGTCCAGTTGTCGAATGACCCACTGATGGGAGATTGCAAAAGAGAGGATAGTATGAATGGTGGTAGGTTTAATGATAGGACTAAAGGTGTCAGAAAAATCAACACTTGGTATCTGAGTGAAGCCCTAGCCGGGCTTTATAGCAATCCACAGATCCATTAGGTTTCCTTTTGATCTTATATACCCACTTAGAGCCGACCACATTCATTGAAAATTGATATGGTACAAGGACCCAAGTCTTATTTTTAATAAGAGCCTGAAACTCTTTGGACATCACATCACACCAATGACGATGCTTAGAGGCTTGGGAGTAAGTAGTGGGTTCAGATTCAGTAGCCACAACAGATGCATTATAACAAAGAGGAAGAGGATACCAGGTGGCCAAAGAGGCCTTAGACCACATGGACCAGGTAATCATAGAGTGAGTTCACTGATCAGGAGCAAGGATCAGTTGCGTGGAGTCTAAGAGATCCTGAACCGGCTGAGTCCAGGGTCGAGTGTGCGGCAGGTCATCCGATGTAGGAACAAGTCCAGCACTCGCTGCGTCATTGTTGCAGTTGTCCAATCTGTGTGCAGAAGGTATATGATCAGTCCCAGGAGATGTCACCGAAGGAGATGCAGGCGTAGACCCCCTCTGCTGATTTATACAAAATGGAAGGAAAGTGATGCCATCAGTACTAGAGTCCGGAGATGATGTCAATTGTTGCAAACCAGGAAAGAACTCTTCATCAAAGATAACATGGCAACAAATATAGAGACGACCTGTCTTGACATCATAGCAGCGGTAACCCTTGTGAGAGGAACTGGAGCCTAGAAAAATGCAAAAAGATGACATGAAGTCCATCTTGTCCCAATTGTACGGGTCGCAGAAATGGGTAACAAGCACAACTGAAGGTGCAAAGAAGAATGTAGTTTGGTGTGTGATTAAATAAAATTTCATATAGAGACTTGCCTTTGAGAGTCTAAGAAGGAATGCAGTTAATCAAGAAAATCACAGTTTTAGTCATATCAGACAAAAAATTCTAGGGAAGAGAGGCAGATGCCAGCAAGGTGAGAGTGGACACTATCACATGGCGATGCTTCCGTTCAACGGTTCCATTCTGCTCATGAGTGTGAGGGCAGGTGAGCCTGTGTCCGATGCCTTGTGAATTGAGATACTGTGAGAGCTGTCGGTATTCCCCTCCCCAATCGGACTGAACAAATAATTTTTTCATCAAACAAATTCTCAACATGTTGTTTAAACTTTAGAAAAATATCAAATACATAAGACTTTTGACGCATAGGAAAAATCCAAGAAAATTTAGAAAAAGCATCCACAAATAACACACAATATCTAAACCCATTATCGGACTTAATTGGGGTTGGCCCCCATACATCTGAATAAAGCAATTCTAATGGATGACTATAAGAAGTAGATGAAGCAGAGAGGGGAAGACGAAGACTCTTTCCTAGTTGACAAGCATGGCAAATTGGTAAATTAAATAAACCACTATAGGGAAGACCGAACTGAGATAGCACACGACGAACCACTTTAATGGAAGCATGTCCAAGACAATGAAGCAAGATCCGAACTAATGATTTGGCACCAATAAATGCAGTACTACTTGATGACGGAGGAGAAGGGATAGATGTTGAAGTAGAAAATTGATAGAGTCCACCTTTATTGGGCCCGCGAAGTAGAACTCTCCTTAAATGGTCCTTCAAAAGAAAATGAGAATAACGAAATTCAAAGACAACATTATTATTTTTGGTAAACTTGTTGGTAGAAAGCAGATTCTTTGTAATTGAGGGAACATGATAAATATCTTCGAGATAAAATTTATGGTCATTATGAGAAATAACAAAAGAACCAATATTTTTATCTCCAAACCTATGCCGTTACCAATTTTCACCTGATCAAACCCACCATAGTTTGATCGAATCTAAAGATTGTCCAGATCGGATGTAATGTGATATATTGCTCCAGAATCTGGATACCAAGCTAGGTCAAACTGAGACAAGGTACCAGTGTGAAAAGCAGCTGGATCAGGAGTAAGATTCTGAGTAGGCTATAGATCACCACCAAGATAGGAAATATCAAAATGATGCCAACACTTCAAAACACCATGGCTAGGAATGTTACACAGTTGGCAAAATTGTTGGGAATGATTTTTGTTGGTTGAAGCAAGCTTGGTAGAAGCACCATCATCTGTCTTAAGATAGTGATTTCTTGGAGCCAATACTCATGATTAAGTAATTGGCCAACAACATAAAAAACTCCCAGTTTATCAAAATCAGGTCAATTAGCAATAGTAGTAATAATGGATTCATATTTAGTTCCAAGTCCACTCAAAATACACATAACAAGATCTTGTCCAGAGATAGGTTCAAAAACAACAAAAAGGTTGCCAACAATACCTTTGGCTTTCTGTATATATTCGGAAATGGACAAGGTACATTTCTTGAGACTCTGGAATTGTCTCTTTAATTGCAAAATTCTAGATCATGAGTGTGAAACAAATGACTCTTCCAATGCACCCCATACTTCAGCTAACGAAGACATACCAACAACTTGAGCGAGTATAACTTCAGTGAGGGATGAAACAATCTAGCTAAGTACCATCTGATCTAGTTGGTTGGTAACAATGATCAAATGCTAGATTGATAATTTTCTTTGTAGCATCCTCTAGATCATCAATTTCTTCAGGAGGTGTAGGGGTTTTACCTTATTCCCATAAGTTTGTGAGTTCTGAGAATGGGAAGAAGTTGTGCACGCCATAGGAGATAGTTATCATTGTTCAACTTGATGGGTAGATAATGAGTGATGTTGGACATCGATCCTGGTGTACCTGGAATAGCTTCTAAAGTCAACGACCCTAGGCTATTGATTCCTCCTTCTATCGAATTGTTGATTGAAGCCATGGTAATGTGGCTCTAATACCAAGTTAAAGAAATAAAGTAGAGAGTTAAGTTGAATGAGAATGATTGGATGGGGAATCAGTCGAACCTTATATATTTATAGATACAAGAGTTAGAGTTTATGTACAATACTCAATTAGGAGATTAGATTACACCGAGCTCTAGCAGATAGAGTTTATCCATACTGAACTCTATCTGATAAAGTGTATCAAGTTAGTGGAGATCTATCACAAAATAGATAGAGATATGTGATGAACTTATAACAAGTTCATTGAATGTCTCTTGGCACATCATCTTCTGATGATGTGGCTACATCTGATGATGTGGCAATATTGTTATCCTCAATAATTTGGAGTTCTTATTGTATAGCTTTTTCAAATCAAAATAGGTCAGCTCAGGTTGGTGGTGACATGGAAGAGCATGTTGAAGTTAGATAATCCAATGTTATGGGTGCGGACTAGGAACATATGGCTAGTGATTTGAAGTTTTGAACAATCAACCAATAGAATAACCAAGAAGAAAATAAGAAGAAAAAGAGAATGCACCAAGTTTGGCTGGATAGATTACTCAAAGGGAAGAGAGAAAAATATCCACTATGAGAACAAGAGTACATAGCTGATCTCTTATAGTTTCACAACAAAATGTCCATCCTCACTAAACCTTAATCCTGCATAACCTAGCTTAAATAAATAAAAAACCAATTCTATCAAAATTATACATAGGCTTTGCTTCCTTTCATAAATACATAATAAGTCTTTCAAAAGTTTACCAACATTACAAGTATATAACCTCCAAAACCCTACCTGAAAAAAAATACTACCAATCACAAAATATCTCTCTACATCCTCCCTCAAACTCAAAATGAAGAATCCAATTTGAGTTTGCAAGAAAGGATGCTGAAACAACCTCCATGAAAGCTGATTAACCATTGAAACAGTATCCATAAAACTCAATATGTTGAAGTGGCCTCGTAGAAACCAAAATTGGCTTTTAAAAAGCTGAATAGGGTAAAAACATGATATGAGCTTGTGCAGGAAAGCTGGAGTACAGCCATGTCATGGTCTAGTAATCACCAAACAGAAGCTAGCCAATGGAAAGACAACAAATGTCATGCTAAAAACTAAAGTTAGCCAACGAAGGCCAATCACAATCACTGAATTGAAAAGCCAACAAAATAAGCAAACCAGAGTTGGCCAATGGCAAGCCAACTATGAAAATCGAACCAGATTAAGCAACGTTCATTTAGAACAAACATGAGCTGGGCAAATCAAATATTAGTTGATGATGGTAACCCAAAATTCACCAGAATATTCCAACTATCGAATCAAGTCACAAATAGGATCAAATCAAAATTGATCATGATGAAGGATGACTATTATTGAAATCCAACACCATTGGGACATTTTCTTAAATACCAAAATAGTTACCTTAAGATTTAAACTCTTTATTGAGATTAGGTTTGATGCCATGAAGCACAAATCATAAGTCAAAGAAAACAGCAAATATAAATTTTTCCATAGGGAGAGTTGTTTACAAAATCCAACAATATAGAAAACCCAAGAAATGGCCACAATGGGATTAAAATAAGAACTAGAAAATGCCATAGTTTACCAACCAAATTAAATTGCCTTGCACAAATGTCCTTTTGGTCTTCTTTCCTATATGTAACAAACCTAAACTCTAGAAGATGAGAGGATCAAAAGAAAATCAAATCTAAATTTACTTTGTGATGGTTTTCGACAAAACCAAGAAGCATTATCACCCCTTTAGGGTCTAGAAAAATGATAGAAAAAATACTCATGTATATTCCTCATTGAATGATGCAAATACCTAAAAGATTTTTTATAGGTTCAAGCACCATAGACCTTGCATGAACAGTATAACGTAAACAGTATTCATGAATAGAAACTCAATGCTAATCCTCTTTAATTCACCAAACTGATTCCAACATTAGACTTGTTTTGGTACTATGTCAACCTGAAAAAAAAAAATAGTAAACCAAGAACATAATGAAAATAGAGAGAGAGAGAGAGAGGGGGCATCGGGATTTAATGTGGTTCGGCTTGATAGCTTACATCCACAAGAAGAGAAGGAAATATATCCACTATGAGAATAACAAATACATGGATGATCTCTTATGGTCTCACAATAAAATGTCCACTCTCACTCAAACCTAATCGCACACAACTAATGGTTTAAATAAGCAAAACATCCAATTATATCATAATTATAAGCCCATCTTTCTTCTATGTAAGTCCTAAAACGTTTATCAACATTACAAGTATACCCCTATAACATCCAACACCCTTCCTGAAAAAAACCCCAGATGCAACCAAACACAATATATCTCTCTTCATGAACGAGGATCAAAGGATGAAAACATGGTGGTGGAAGACTAAATGTAGAGGATTGAGGAGGGTTAATGAGACCCTAAACAGACGTATCAACGCACTTGGAGTAAGTCTTGCTATATAGGTGAAAAATCTTGATAGAGTGAAGTACAAACTGCCTCCTGGGTGAAGATGTAGACTTGGAATAAAAAAGTTGAGGCTAATTCAGCAATGATAGAAATTCAGAGTGTTGAAAGATCTAAAAAGGAATGTCCAAAAGAGGAACAAGAGGCTTTGCTAGATAAAACAAATGGAAGCATTTGTAGATCATGGAGACAAAACAAAAGCTTTCAACCTTCGTATTCATCATCATGACGTATTCAATTAGACACATGTTTGTTTAAGAGTGAAATTAATGCTCTATTGTATAGTTTCTTTTCTAGGCTTAGGTTTTAAGCCCTCCCCTCCTATGTCCTGTTTTATTATTAATAATCTTTTTTCTTTTTCTTACAAAAAGAAAAGGGTTATGCACATCAAATAATGAATTTATTATACATGGTGTTCAAATTTGGGTACCAAATTGAAAAGGCCAATTCAGTTTGGTTTATTCGATTTTCGGCTCAGTTCAATTTAGTAATTTTAAAATATCGATTTCCTATTTTTCAGTTCAGTTTGAAAAAAAAAATTCAACTGAAAAATCAAATTAGCTGAAACAAAGACATGTTTAATATTTTAATTATAAATGTTGATATCAGTAATATATATATATATATATATATATATATATTAATATATAATATGTATTTTAATTATAAAGGTTGATATTTTTTAATAGTAAATATTAATACAAATATAGCATACATTTATATTTTAATTAATCAAATTAACCGATCTAAAACTGAACCAATCCAATTCAAATTCAGTTTGATTCGATTCATGAAAATGGCTAACTGAAATATCGGTTAGATTTTATTTCCAAACCGAACTGAACTGACCCAATGAACACCCCTATTGACAGCCCTACTTCAATATACGTAATTGTCTAGTTAAGAATAAATTTAGGATAAAATATGATGATCTTGCTTTTTTGCAGTTTTATAAGTTCTATTATGATAACTACATATTGAGATTTATTGTAGCTTTTACTGTCCACTCTATCTCAGCTCACGTTATAATACAATTAGTTTGAAATGGTATTTTCTATACGCCTACCAAAGAAATGTGATTTTATGTATAAAAAATTGTCCTACTAAAAGAGTAGGTATCCAACAATGAGTAAATGACATTGTCAAGAAGAAGAAAATAATACAGTATAAATCTTAAAAAATGGACTATCCAGACCTTTATTATTGTTTAATTTTTTTAATAAGCCTATTCTTGTTTCGATTTTGTAAACACAATGATATTTTGCTTCAGCATCCATTTTGGAAGGCCTATATTTTTGAAATCATCATTGATCTGCATGATTTTAATGCTTTTGGACTAATTTGACCTTCCATATAAGCATATGTTATCACCTTAATGGGTGGATTTCTTTGTGTATTTGTACCTGACCAAAAAAAAAAAAAAGGTAAATTGCTGAAACCTTCCTTGAAGTTTGGTAATGGCAATCACCTTCCCCTAAATTTTTTGGAAGTTGCAAGTAGACACCCTTTGGTAGAATTTTCTAGTAAAAGGCATTAAAATGTCTAAAATACCCATGTAATTACTTTTAACGAAAATGTTTATTTTCCAAATTTTCTCTTCATATGAATCATTATCCCAAACCCTTCCAATCTCTTTTTTGGAATTGATTCATTTTTTGAACTTGCCTTTCATATCAATCACTCAAAGGTAAAGTTACAACTTTAAATTCTCTTGGTTTTTGTTGTTCATAAAGTTTGTACTGTTTTTTCCCATAGAAACCAGCCTCAAGAGTAACTGCATGGGTATTTTGGACATTTTCATGCCCTTTTTTGAAGATTCTACCAAAAAGTGTCTACTTGCAACTGTATTAAAAAGTTCATGGGAGATGATTGCAATTACTAAACTTCAGGAGAGGTTTCAGAAATTTACCCAAAAATATAATTTTAGTGTCACTTTTCAGTCATCGTGGCCATTGTTATATATTAGTAAGTTCTAGGAAAGAAAAAAACACTATACAGGATGTGCTTGGGACCATTTCATTTTAAAGATTTAGTATAAAAAAAGCAAATGTATATCAACTTGTCTTAAACAATTATTAACTCAATTAGTATAATCTCCGCACTGTGTTAGTTTTCGTTTTAATTACAACTTTATTTTGGTAATATTTGTGTAGTAGGCAAAAGAGAAAGCCAAGCCAACAACTCCAAAAACAAAACAATTTTTAAGGTAAAAAAAATTATTAAAATAAGAGAAAGAGAGAGAGAGAGAGAGAGAGAGAGAGAGAGAGAGAGAAACCAGCCAAGCAGGACAAGGCTAGCCAACTCAGCCCATCAAAAATAGGCCATCAAAGGGGCAACAAAAACTAAAAATCCCAACAGATTCCGGACAAAAACCTTCCCTTATAACAAAAACTAAAAGCTCCACTACACCTAACAAAAATTCGGCACATCTATTACATATTCATTATATTAAACAAAATTAAGTATGAAAAATAAGTACTTTCATTGGTAATGGAAATGAAATACAAAATTTAAAACTAACCCAAATTAAAGTATAAAACCATTTTCCTATTCAGTTAGTGGAAAATTAGTGGTTCAACCTCTCAACTTAAATGGGCCAAACCAGTTATGTCATTGTTAGACAACAAGATTTTTAAAAATAAAAATACACAAAATTTTAAAAAATAAAAATATATATACAAAACTTGGCACATCTCTAAAATAAATATTATAAACAAAATTTTAAAAGGGTATAGTCATAGTTGATGTATAATGGCCCAAAGCAGTGAGGTGTAAGCCTCAAAACTTAAGAATAAAATTAATTAAAGTTTATAAATTGATAAAAATAACATAGAATATAACAAATTAAAATGATAAAAGGCATAAATATCCATAAAATAAAAGTTTATAAGCAATAAGTTTCAGCATTTAAGTACTAAATAAAATAATAAATAATCATAATAATCACAAGCATTCTACACTTCAGCTTTTAAAATACAAAGTTATCAAATTATTCAAATGACCAAAAGGAAATATATGAAGAATCATCCATATAATTGGATATTAGATTTATGGTCATTCAATAGTTTAGAAGAAAGAAAACAATTTCATTAAGTTGATTAATGCAAAAAAAAATTGATAAAAAGGAAATAATCCATTAGGAAAAGAAATGAGAAAAATAACAAACTTGCGATGTTAGAGTTAGAATAATAAGGAAAAAATCTCACATATATTCAAGAGAAACTACAACTTGATTGGCCTTCTTTTGCATTCAAATCTCCCAATGACACTAAGAGAAACTAATAGAATTTGTTTTTCCTATTGGTTTTTCATTTTTACTCTTTTTATTTATTTGGGTCATAATTATTTAAGTGCTTCTTCCATATATTGTGAATTATAAAAATGCACAAAATATATCTTTTTTGAATTAAGTCACTAAATAATAATTGATACTTGAGGTCTGCACCTTTTTATGCCTCAAGCTACACTTCACACCTTGAGCCTTGAGGCTTGAGGTTTATGCTTCATTCTGACCAAGGCTTAAAGCCCCACATCAAAGTTGTGATGTTTAAGCCTTGAGGCAAAATCTATGTGCCTCACGTCAAAGCTTAAGCCTTTTAAAATAACAAGAATTATTTTGTTAGTGATAGAAATGAAGTACAGATCTTAACACCAACCCAAAAGCAAAATTGTTTTCTTGTCCATGTTGTAGGACAATGGTTCAACATTTTGAGTCAAAGGTCCATCTCATGATGTCATAATTGAATAAAAAAGATAAAAAAAAAAAAGAAGATAAGAACACAAAATTTGAAAAATACTGAAATTTTGTAAAAAAATGTTGGAAACATCTCTAATACTACATACTTATCATATTAAACAAAAAAGTGACAAAAATAATTACTTTATTAATGCTGAACATATAGTACAAATTTTAAAATTGGCACAAAAATAAAACTACTTGACCCAAGTGGTGGATTTATAGCTTAATTGTCTAGTAAAATGGATAAGCTCATGCTTTCATAGTTAAAGAAGTTAAAGTAGATAAAATAAAAAAGTTTTCTATACTACATAAAGCGAATACTTGTCTTGGTTTCATTACAGCTCATGAAAGTTAAATACAAATATCATATATAATATATGGTTAATACTTAACTTTAATGTGTATATAGCACTTGCTCTTACACTAGTAGAAAAATAAAACATTCATAAAAATGTTTTGGATGAATCCCTAATATTATATATTTATCATATTAAACAAAAATTAGTGTGACAAGTAAGAATTTGTTTTCACAATGATGGAAGTGGAATACAAATTAATAATCAACTACATAAATTCTAACATGTAACAAGCAACAAAACAAACAAAAAAACACTAGTCAGGTTACACATTGCTAACCAGACCAATAGCATTTTTGTGGGCAAGCAGAAAGACTTGGAAAGGCCTAAAAGTACAACAAATAGAAAAAGAGAGTTAATATCTCACCCATGGTCTATTAACTAGGTGTCAAACATGTCTATAGTTCCACCAATCAAGTCATCTTGTTGTTAACCAAGTCAATGGGTTCTTTAAGCAACAAAGTTATTTGGGTTGAAACAAACTCAAAAGTTGGTTTGTGGACAGTAAATCAATCCCACTAACCGGTCGAGTTGTAGCTGAAACCATCAATATAAACTACAAATAGGAAGATTTTAAGATGGGAATTTAAGTTGAAAGGCAACAAACCCACTAATACACCAAGCTTTGATTACTTGTATTTGTTACTTTGTTCTATTAAGGACACATGTGACAATTTGTTACTTTGTCCTCATCATCATATCACTCGTGTACCACATCAAAGTAGAAAGATTGATATAGTTTTGATGAGGGACAATTTGGCCCATCAAATAATGTGACGGCACGTGGAGCAATGAAATGATGTGAGGACACCTCAGCGGCCTTGGCAACCTTGGCAATCCCAGTCACCTCGTGCACCTCAGGTAGCCCAGCTGGATCGAGGCTCAAACAGCCTAACTGCGGGCACCGATCTGCTGAGGTGCCATGTAACTTCCATTTAGAAGCTAGCCACCTGTCTCTAATTTCCTCGGGATTATGACACCACATTGATGGAGTTATTTTCCCCTTGCCCAAACCGAACAGAACTGAATCTCAAAACGCATAGTGAGGCTCATGGCATCTCACCTACATAAAGGCCTTACCTCCATCCTCACAAGGTACACATAACTAAGCTCTCTAAGTTCTCTAGAATACTATCTTTCAGCTCTCTCAAAGCTTTCACATCGCTAAAGTCTATCCAAACACAGCCTGACTTGGGCTATAAGAATATATTTTTCACCATTTAAAACCAAACATTCAAGAGTTAATCGGGTGCAATGAACAGCTATTATTCAAATTTCTTAACATCACCATCTATTAAAATAGTTAGACCATGAAAAATTATTTAACTTAGATCCATAATTATAATATGGGAACCTCTTAGAAGTGACTCCCTAGTATCTATAAATTGGTGTAAGTAAAAATAATTTTACACACCAAAAACTTCTTTCTTGAATTGTTTCTATCAAGACAAGATGTTATTTTCTTGAAGAAAATTTATCTAAATGAATTTCAGCTCTGTTGGTTGACATTCATTGCCAAAAGCTCTAATATATCTTAGAAATAAATTTTCCTACAATCCAATAGCAAACTTAATTTATTGAGTAGGATATATATGTCGGAGTCCAACAATATGGTCCCTCGAGAACATTTTAATGCAAAATTTCATTTCTATTACTACATTATTTTGGCATAGATGAACAATTGATGTACAAAATGATTTTTTTTGCAAGAAAACAACTTTTTTTTTGCAAGTATATATTAACCTTTGAATTCAAAAGAACGAATTGTTTTAAATATAGTACATACTTTTCCATCAATATGTTTACAAGCCCATGTTTTTTCATCTTGCCCAGTCAGACTATTGGAGACATGATGGATTCCAACTAGTGGTGATAATTTCCAGCACAGACCGAAACCATCAAGGCTTGGGCCTAGGTTTTGGTGTTCAAAGCCCATTCCAGACTAGAAAGTGTGATTTATATATTAAACATATACTTACACACATGTTTTATATCATATTATGTATATAAACATTATAAAATGACGCACATAATATATTAAATATAATATTTTGTATTATAAAATTATATCATATATTTTATAATATATCATATCTTATCTAAGATAAAATATTATATAATTATATATAATACCCAATAATCTAAGGCCCGATTCGACATCTGATCCAATTATCTTGAACTCGGATGATGTATTTATGTAATCGGATCAGGTTTGGATTTGACTCCATCCGATCTGATTAAAATGAAAATCCAATTATACTATAATATTTACTGATATTTCATATAAATTTTATAAAATGGCATTTAAACTATAAATATATATATATATATATATATATATATATATCTTATATACTATGTTATATATGAATTTATATATAATAAGTTCAGTATGTTATATTTATATTAATTTATCATATATAAAAATTGAAAAGTAATTAACTTTTTAATTTTTTTTGTATTTAAAAAAATTAAAATACAAAAAAAAATTGAATCCAATCCGAGTCTACTTGGGTTCAAATTCGAATATAACGTCTTCAAATCTGATTGAATTTTAAATCAGACTCAGGTGTAAGTATTTAATAATTGCATTGGATACAAATTTTTTTTGAATCCAATCCAAATCTGATCTGATTATATCCCTATTTACGCCCAAAGCCTGACCCAGGCTCGGCTCATGATCACCCCTAATTCCTACTCCTATATGTCATGTCCATGCAACCGTGGCTCACAATTCAACATCGATGGACATTTCACCAAGTACAGAGATGGAGAAATTTTATAGATATTTCACTAATTTTGCTAATATATATAGAAAATCTAAAAAATTAGGAAGATTTCTACAAAGATAAAATTAATTGTTATAGATATTTCAACGAATCGTTAAAATAAATACAATTGCACAGTTAAGAATCAAAAAACCATAGCAAAGAACTGTATAAATCAAATAGGACAAAATTGAGAGCCATTAATAAATAATAGTTATCTTTCTCTTTGTTTCCCTATTAGTCTTTTCACCATTTTCTCTTCATTAAATATGTCAATTACTTGCCGTTTTGACTTTTTTCTTTTTTCATACTAGATGTTTTAATTCATTTGAGAATCATTCACACTTAAATGCATTTTACATCTTTCATTTAAATTATTGTGACTTAGTAAGCGGATAATATCAAAATACTAAGCCAATTATCTAATCACCAGTTCCCCAAGGTTCTTTTTAGGAATTTTTAAAACTTATTAAAATTATTTAATGAAATGTTCAAAATCGTTTTATAATATTCTATAATCTTTAGCCTTCTAAATATAGGGGATGTTTGGAATCATGGCCATTTTTCAAAAAAACGGTGCCATGTCGGTTCTACAAAGGTGTTTCAACAAATGCCCATGTATCTCATTGTTTGGTTCAACCAATTATTAAAAAATCGGACATGCCTCAAAAATCGGGACCTCACCGATGCATGATGAACCGTTTCCCCCAATGGTTGACTGATGGGTATCCAATGTGGTGCTTATCTGTCAGTACATACATAAAAAACGGTGATGAAAATCACCTTACCAAACAGCATAGTGTTGCTCACTGCCTATGTGGCAGAAGCGTTTTTCTTTTTTTTTTTTTTTTTTTTTGTGTGTGTGTGAAAAACTGGTCTTAAAAGTATGAGCATTTTTTCTTGAAAATCGGTCCCAAAAAGCGCACACACTTCCAAACACCATGATAATCCATCAATAAATTCTGAAATATCATCAATTCCCCATAGCTCTACTAGAAAAGTAGTTTTAAAAAATTATAATCATTTTAATGAAATATTGAAAATTTTTAATAATATTCTAAAATTTTGAACCTTCAATATATAGTCTATCAATAAAATCTGAATTATTGTCAACATATTGGAAAAATATCGGATATGTTTTGAAAAAAGATTCCCAGTAAATTTCGTATTGCCACTCAGCAAAATGGGTATATTTTGCTAATATCGCCGACATTGTAAACCATGCATGCTAGCTACTTAAGGCATGAAGTGAAATCTGTCCAAGGTGTATGCATTGAATACTTCTTAGTTCTCATAGGAAGTACACAATGATGGTCTTGTCAATAGAAGACTGAAAGCTGCACCCAATAAAGACTAATCTAACACAAGATGAAAGGTTTTAAAAGATCTAAAATAATGCTAAAAATGAAAGGATTCTAATCCAAGTACCAATATATATTCAAAAACATTCAAGTTTTCTCAAGCTCAATTATATTGCAATCTAAAAGACCTCTATAGCTAGAATTTTGAGGATCCCAAATGCAAAAAGAATGAGAGAAGCATGGATTAAAGTGTTGGGGTTGCAAATGAAGCAAAGAATAAAAAAAGCAGCAAATCAAGAAAAAAAAAGAAGATAAAAGCTCATTTCCTCTTTTCTCCTCTCTTTAAGGAGCTCAAACCCCAGTTCCAAGCTCAAGACAATTCACATCAAGAGAAGACCTGGTCTGAGATAGAAGCCCTACAAACCAAAAGCAAATAGGGGCTCTCTATTTAGAATAAACTTTTGGTGGTTAATTGAACCTTATTGTCTTTTACTTCTTACTCCCCAAATCATAAGTACAAACCACTTCAAAAAGGGCATGTTCTACACTTTTTTATATTTCCGTATCTATAAAAATTATTTTTATTTGTCACACTTATTTTTATTAAATATGCTAAATATATGATATTAGAGACATGGGCAAATGTTTTCTACAATTTTTCTTTCTAATTTTATCATTTTAATTTTTATTATTATTTAATTATAACATGTAGGGTTGTTACATTTGACCCAAAAGGTTGACTTGTTGACTTCCCAACGAACAAAAAAGAAAACACAAATTTGGGTTGGTTTTAAATTTATATTTTATTTCTATTATCAATAAAAATAAAATTATTCTTTATCATACTTATTTTTCTTTAATATAATTAATTAATATAGAATTCAATGAAAGAATGAAAGTTAATATCCTAGATATAAGACCTAATGAGAGGGAATTGAATAAGGAGAAATGTACTAGTTCAAATTACATTTGGTGCCCACACAATTGAAGAGTGACCAAATTGAAAAATAGGGATATATTTCAATGAATGTTAATGAGAATTCATACCTTAAATATAAGACTTAATGAGAAGGACTTGAGTGAGGAGAAAAATGCTTATTTAAATTACATTTTTATCCTTAAAATTAGAGATGGCCAAATTCATAAATTGGGGTATTTTTAGTCAAACAAAAGTTCCACACTAACATTCACACTTTTAATAATGGTATAAATATTTGCCAAAGGATATTAGGCTCACTCACTAGAGCATCACAAAGTCGTTGTACCAACCAATGGTTCACTAGGCACCCAATTGTTGTAAACTATAAACAGCTATACTAGGACAAACTAGAAAGTGCATGATTCTTGAAATCAAAAGATACCTAGAAAGAACTAGGTTAGAAAATAGGCATATTGATAGTAAGAATAACCTCATTTTTGCTAAAATATGGTGCAATAAGCCAATAACCTCATTTTAGGGAGATTTTTTTCTTAAAATATTTTTCGACTACTCAACCATACTAATTTCTCCTGGTTAGGTTAACAAGAATATTAATTTTTTACCTAGTGAATAGCAGGATAACCTAAGAATTTAAACCACATTCTTCTATATTATATCCTTGAATATCCCAGGTGAAGAGGGAGACTAACAGTGAATAATTAATCTTTAAGTTGATGTAGCAGTCCTCTTCCTTCCACATCATCAACACTATGTAACTAAATTTTTACAGTATGGATCCAATGGACAACCCTAGTAGTGATGAGACTTGTCAACATTATTAATTCTTTCTCCTTATTGGAGGATACTTTTGGCATTTATTTCTTTCCGTATGGACCAAAAGACAGCAGCAAGCTTTCAAATTCCTCTATTTAATGTTGTAGTTTCTTTCTTATACATTTTCATATTTTATTTTTTTATGTACAATTTCAAACTGGATAACCAAAATACTGAACCATGAATTAATAATTTGACTATTTTATGTTTGTTTAAGTTTTCAAATATATATATGGCATCTTTGACAACTTTGTTCACTCATAAATAGCAAACTTTGTTCTGAACATCCATACGACAGAAGTTTAGTTTCCTTCTCCAAGACCAACTTTATAAGTAACAACTGATCTACAACATAAATTACGGAAAATAAAAAATTAAATTAAAAATTAAAAAAATAATAAAAATAAATGTTAAAACTAGCGATAGGATTAGGTACCTACTAATCTATTTTTAAGCTCAGGATGTCCTTAACGTTAAGAAAGAAACTAGGTTGGCCATCGCACCCTTTATCAATCTGGATGTGCAACTTTATCAATCTCAATCACGCAAATGATAACCCGATTCCATGTGCTTTCAATCACTTGATCACCTAATTTGAATAACCTATACATCCAACTGGAATATCATCAAGATTCGACTTTTTACCATGCATATTGATTATGTTTTATCTGTGCATTGCTTTTTAATCGATAGATAGATATCTCTTACATTTTCCATGAATTACAAGAAATCTCCCAGCAATTGCTTGAGTGGGTAATTTCGTTCGTCTTGATGTATCGTTGACCCACTTAGTCAGAAAACTATTCTATTGCTAGTATATATTATCTCCATGATTTAGCTATAGCTCTGTGTTAACAGTAGTACATCAGGATAAAGATAACTTCAATGTAATCCCATTATATCAGGATAAGTTTTTAGGATAATCACTCTATCCATAGTCCTATCTTATCCTACTAATTGGTTCTTCTTCTTTATCTTATACACACAGTTGTAATCAACTTCTACTTCTAAACTAACTGAATCCTAGAATACTTTCTTCAATTATTCTTTGTTTTATTTATTTGTTTTTGTTTCTTTATTCCAACTTGGTATCAAAGCCAATGGCCACCGACCCACAAGCAAGAAACGCTGCCTCCAATATGAGTAGCAGTGGGGTCACACCGAATGGAAGCTCCTCAATTCAGAATGCTCTGCATTATCTCCCAATCAAGTTAGGGAGTGTTCACTATCTTCTCTAGTGAGCATAGTTCCCTCCCATTCTCAGACATCACCATCTAATGGAGATGGTAGAAGGTATTAAGAAACCTCCCCCCCCCCTAGAGATTGAAAATCCAAATGGAACTAGAACCATCCCACATCTAGAATTCAAACGATGGTGTGATCTAGATCAACTCATGCTGAGCTGGTTGGTTTCATCTCTTACTGAAGGCATCATGAAGCAAGTAGTCGGCCTCTCCACTTCAGCAGAAGTTTGGGGTACACTTGTGAAGAGCTATTCGACCTATTATAGGTCAAAGATTCTACAGTTAAGAAGACAACTTCAGAGTTTAAAAAAGGGATCCCTATCTATTTCCGCCTACCTTCAACGGGGGAAATCAATTGCAGATAGTCTCTCCACCGTCTCTGAACCGGTAACCAAATATGATCTAGTTCTTTATATTCTTGTTGGTCTTGGTAGTGAATATGAATCAACTGTTACTACTCTTACAAATTACTCAACCATGAAAATTAGTTTGAGCAACTATCTCGCTCTCTAAATGATGGATATGTTAATGCTAATTTTGTTGGTACAAAAAATAAGAATTCTTCACAACAAGGAAAACCCAATCAACAATTTCAGCACTTCTCTAATTCTAATAGTAGCTGCGGTAGGGGTAGGGGTCGAGGACCCTTCCTATCCAATCATCAACAGTTTTATCAAAATAATCAACAATAGCAGTTTCTAACTCAATTTTCTGGTGGAGGTTGTGGCAATAAAAATTGCAGTATTGTGTGTCAAATCTACAACAAAATTGGTCATGGCACACTACAATACCATAAAGCCATGTATGCTTTTGGTTTGTAGAATGATAATTCAGCTAATGATCCTTCAGTGTTTTATGGAGGGTTGTTGACTCCTCAGTATCAATTCAGTCACCACAATGGGAATTCAATGTTTGACCCAACTTGGTATCCAGATTTGGGTGCTACTCATCATATGACTCCAAAAATTGACAATTTATATAACTGATCAGAATACATGGGTTTTGGTCCAGCTAAAGTTGGTAATGGGAAAGGTTTGCGAATTCTTCACTCTAGCAATTCATATCTTCAATTCAATCAATTTGCTATTAGTTTAAAAGATATTTGTCATGTTCCTGCTATCTGCAAAAATCTGTTATCCATCAGTAGTTTCACCAGATATAATGATATGTATTTTGAATTCCATCGTGATTGTTATTTTTTGAAGGATTATACAAGGACAGTTCTTCTATGAGGGGTCAATAGAGATGGTTTATACTGCTTTCCGTTGACTACTACCACTTCGTCATCTGCTAGCACTTCCATATCATCTTCGCTAGCTTTAATTGGAAACTGAACCTCAGTTCAAAGATGGCACTTGTGATTAGGACATGCAACTCTTCTGATTGTATGGCATGTTATTTCTTAGTTTGGCCTTCCTTACAGTTTGAATAAGTCGCTTAGTTCAGTGTGTGAGTCATGTCAAATGGGTGAAAATCATAGGTTGTCATTAAAGCCTTCTTCTTTTTTAGTCTAGAAGTCCTTTAGAGTTAATTTTTTCAAATATATGGGGACCATCCCTAGTTAAGTCAAATAATGGACATTGCTATTATGTTTTATTTTTTTATGATTTCTCAAAATTTTCTTAGATTTATCCCATTAGTCGAAAGCCAGAAGCATTTGATATTTTTCTAAAATTTAAGCAACATGTGGAAGTACTATTTAATGCCAAGCTCCAAGCCTTTCAATCCGACTGGGGAGGAAAATAATGCAAATTGTCTAAATACTTGGACTCGTAGGGTATCACCCATCGTCTCACCTGTCCTCACACTCATGACCAGAATGGAACAGTTGAATAGAAGCACCAGCACATCATTGAATCGACCCTCTCTTTATTGGCCTCCTCGAAGCTCCCGTTCTCCTTCTGATGTAGCCGAAACTACAATTTATTTGATTAACAAGATTCCTACTATATCTCTTCATGGTGGATCTCCTTATGTGGTACTCTTTCAACGACCACCGGATTATTCTATGCTTAGATGTTTCATATGTGCTTGTTATCCTCTTCTCTGGCCATATAACAATCACAAGTTCATGTTTTGATCACTTTAGTGCATCTTTCTTGGGGACAGTCATACTCATAAAGGGTATCAACGTTTTCATCCAACTTTTCGCAAGTTATTTAGTTTAAGGCATGTTGTTTTTTATGAGTCTTTTTTTCTGGGTTTCTCATCATCATCATCAGCTCTGGAGGTTTCCTCCACTGGATTTTTATTTCAGCACCACCATGGACCTCTCCTTCTACACATGTCTCTTCTCCATCTGCAATTGCCGACCTGCCAAGTCTTGAACATGCTACCTCTTCTAATTCTCCTACAGTTCAGCAATCTTCAATCTCTGCCTCTCCTCCAGTCCAATATCGCAATATCCAGCTTGTACACACTTTATGATCACACGACCCATGGATGGCACATTACCTATGCGTTCTAATCAGGTATCGCGATAACCTCTCCCCAACTCCATTATTTCTTTTCTCACCTCACGAGAGGCAGAACCTTGATCTCACATTGAAAACATGAGATACTCTCATTGGCGGAATGCTATGCAAATAGAGTACAATGCCTTAATTCGTAATGGGACATGGTAACTTGTTCCGTACACTTCATATATGAATGTTATAGGCATTAAGTGGGTGTTTAAAACAAAGCAAAATTCATATGGTATTCTGAACTACTACTACAAAGCTCATCTTGTAGCACAAGGATTTAATCAGATTTTGGGTCTTGATTATTTTGACACATTTAGTCCAGTTATTAAACTTATGACTATTTGCACAATACTAGCCCTTGTTATTTCTCACAATTGGCCGGTACGTCTACTGAATGTTAATAATGCCTTTTTACAAGGTCTTCTAAATGAGGACATCAATGTTCACCAACCCAAAGAGTTTGAAGATCCTTCTTATGCAAATCATGTCTGCAAACTTCGAAAGTCCTTGTATGGTCTCAAGCAGGCCCTGAGAGCAAGGTATTCTTGACTCAGTAACACTCTTTTCCATACGGGTTTTCGAAACTCCACTATTGATCCCTCTCTATTTATTTTTGATCGTGGTGGAACTAAATTGTTTATTCCCATTTATGTTGATGATATTATTCTTACTGGGAACTTCTCCACTACAACTGATCATTTCTTACGCTCTCTCTCTAACATTTTCCATTGAAAGGTTTGGGTACCTTGCATTATTTTCTTTGCATTGAAGCTCAGTTCAACTCTTCCGGATTGCATTAATCTCAACAGAAGTACATTGTTGAATTACTTCATTGCACTCATCTAGATGGCATTAAATTTGTCTCCACTCCTATAGCCACTTCAGTGAAGTTGTCTAAGATTTCTAGAGCACCTCTATCAGATCCTACAGAATATCGTAGCATTGTTGGCACTCTGCAATATGTTACATTGACAAGACCAGACATCTCCTTTGTTGTAAATAAATTGTACCAATTTTTACATTGCCCATCTGATGAATGCTAGAGTGCAATGAAACGGATACTACAGTATCTAAAACGTACTATTGAATATAGTATCCAGTTTTAGGCATCACCTAATATTGTTCCACTAGCTATTCTGATGTCGATTGGGCAAGCTATCCTGATGATCAGCGTTCTACTAGTGATTACTCAGTTTACCTCGGACATAATCTAATTTCATGGAGTTCCAAGAAGCAAGCCACTATTGCTCGCTCTAGCACAGAATCTGAGTTCCGTGCTCAAGCTAATTCCATTACTGAAGTCTTATGGATTCGATCTCTTCTTGCTGATTTGGGATACTCTATATCGGTTCCTATTGCTTGGTGTGACAACATTGGAGCTACTTACTAAGCTGTCAATCTAATCTTTCATGCTCGAACCAAACATGTAGAAGTCGATTATCATTTTCTACGAAATCTAGCTACTAGAAAGCAACTTGCAATTCGGTGCATTCCCACCTCTGATTAGATTGCTGACATCTTTACAAGATAAAGATAATCTCAGTGTAATCTCTATCTCAATGTAATCCCATCGTACCAGGATAAGTTTTTAGGATAATCACTCTATCTAGAGTCCTATCTTATCCTACTAATCGGTTCTTGTTCTTTATCTTGTATACTAACAATTGTAATCAACTTCTACTTCTATCATTATAAATAGATAACTAGGATCAGTCCAAACTCTCTGAATCCTAGAATACTTTCTTCAATTATTCTCTACTCTATTTTTTTGTTTTTATTTCTTTGTTTCAACTCTCTGAGATAGAAGATGGAGAAATTACTATTGATCAGACTTCTTCCGTATCTGCTTGTTTTAGGGATTAGGTTCATCATTTTCACTACCTGACAGTTCAGCAAGCATGTCAGCAATGCCAAGGATTGAAGTAGTGCCAAACTCTTCCCAAGTGGGTGAAGGCAGATTATCCTAGAGGACCCATCCTTTTATAGAAGAAGAATTTAAAATCTACCACCGGATTAGATTTCACACCACAAAGTCCAAGTCAAAAATTGTTTAGAGTATTTATATAGGTTCTGACGAGTTCCAGCGTTTAAAATGCCACTCTCGTTGGGAATATTAACGACTTAAAGTAAGATATGTAAAAATTTCATGCATAACTATTGTAAAATTTTATACCATTTAAATATTAATTATAGAATATTTGCTAATATCTATTTGAATTATAAAAGGGCATACTCTTTTGGATCAATATATTATTATTAAATGATAAAAAAAAAAGATGTTCCTGAAATGATTATATACAATACCCATATTGATATTTTAGTTAATTATAGATATTATTGTATCATGTTTTAATTAATATAAGTTACTATTTACATTATAATTATTCTTCTTATGCAATTATATTATTTAACACTAATTTTGTGAAATCGTATATAACTAAAATATATTTCACGAAGAAAAATAAAAATGAGAGTCACCTATAATGACAAAATAGAAAAATATTTTTTTTGAAAAAGAAAGATATAATGGACTAGAGAATATGATAAAGTAGAATTTGTGAAAAACAATATAAAATATTTCAATGCACTAGAGAATATGATAAAATATGTCCGTTAACTTGAACTTCAAAGCTCTTTCTTCTCTCTAGACTTCTTATTCTAATAAAGTTTAAAATTACTATATAGAAAAAAAGGTCTACAATTCTGATCATAAATATCATGGGTATTTGAAGATGGGAACTTTTGCATGAATTTTACAAGAAATTTTCATATTGGCATAAAACTTTTCTGTTTGAGAAAATACTTAGATAAATATGCAAGTTCAAATTGGAAAGGAATTTACAAAAAATAAAAAATGAATGGTTACAAATCAAGACACAAATACTATAAAAGGCCATTTGCTATATATGGGAAAATATAAAAGGTAAAGGTGTTCATCAACATAAACCTATAAGACACAGTGTTGTTCAAAGTGAAAATAGTATGTAAATAATTGAAAATCTAGTACCAGATAAAATCTATAGTTAGTAGAAATGCAAGCAATATTTAGAATGGTCATGCCTTGCAGTTCAAATCACCATGTATTTAATCAAATCCCAGCGCCCATGATCAAGCATTTGTCTGTGACAATAAGGTTTAGGCTAGCAGGTTCACTTTGTGTGCTTTTAAGGACTACTGTTCAGCTATTAGATGTCACAGTTGTCCTTGGCATCCCTACTGTTGCAAATGGATTTTCAAATTCGAAGAACTAGGCAACTAAATATGCTGAGGCGTACCTTCACTCTAACATGACCTCTAGTTTATTTCAGGATAGATAATAGCTATTATTGTTAAGCTTTCTCCATCTATATCGAAGGCCGGTAATTTACCAAACTTCATTTCAGGAAACTCTCTTACACTGATTCCTATGGAAGAAGGTTACACTCTTTATCCAACTTTAATTGTAACCACATTTAACTCCAAAAAGCTCTTTAAAGGTTTTTCTTTCTTTCTTTTGTTTTCAGAAACTAAAGTTCGTTAAACGGTTTATATAACTAGTTTTTTTTTTGGGTACATATATAACTAGCTTTCCTGAGTATTACGGTGAGGAGGAGCGAGATCGATATGGAGTTTTGAAGTCTTTCCCTTTGATTTCTCCTTTTCTGTTGCACTCGAATTCATTCACTTTTAGGCTCTAAGGTACGAAAGCGTTAAAGTTTTTTTTTTCTTTCATGAGGTGGGCTCCTAAGAAGTTATGGTATTCGGCAACGAGATTGGTTTTTGTTTTGCTTTTTCCCCCTTAAACTAATTAAAATTAAAAATAGAAGGGATTTGTGTAACTGTTTTACCACCTAAAACTGTTGAAAGGTACACAGACAAAGATTGACATACTATTTTTGCAGGAAAAAAAAGATCAACATACTATTTCATTTCTGAAAATTTTGCTAGTGAACTGACCAAGACCTCAAGTCTTTATATTCCTTCTGCATTTTTATTTTTATTCATTTTTCCTTTGGTAAGATGTAAAAAATTATGTCTCATACTTTAAACGATCGATCTAGGTAAAGAGATAGTTCAGTTCAGGAGACGTGAAGGTACTCATTTTTCTTTCTACTTTTGTCTTCAATCTTCCTGGTTAGCTGCATCTTTCTTTTTATCTTTGATATTGCACTACACAGCTTACCCCACTCGTACCCACCCAAATACGAATTATTGAGTACAAACCTGTAAAGTTCCTAAAGAAAGGGAGAAATTTGTCAGCAGCAGTTCTTTCAACAAAATTCTAAGCCTTAAACCCTAATATTAGTGCTCAGATTGTAGTGAAACGAAGACGATTCAAGTTTGGAAAACAAAGAAGAAAAAAGTACTGGGTAACGAAGTTCTCCATTAACATTGAACTTGTTATTGTAAACTAAAAGAATCATTGAATAACCTACACATATAGGTGTAAGTTTCAGGTTGAATGTCGGAAACCAGAAGACTAGCAACTGAACAAGAGCTGAGCAGAAGAACGATAAAGACAGCTGGCATCTCTTTAGATAAAGAGAAACGTTCAGCCTCGAGATGTAAACATACAAACGAAAGAAGGAGCGAGCCTCTAGCTAGAGAGAAAGACAAGTTGTATTTCTTTACCGTAAAGAGAGAATGTACGGACTTGAATATGCAAGAAAAACGACCAACAGAGAAAGAGCGAGAGAGATTTGAGCGGGTGCACCAGTACGAAGAGAAGCAATGAAGTAAAGATATTTCAAATCAGACTAGACAACTTCATCATAGTCTTGTTCTTCTTCTGGTTTGTCGTCGTTTTCTTTCTTATCTTTTTCTTTTCTATTTCTCTATTCCTCTTCGAGTATAAACTATTAAAGGAAAGAAGATCGAGACAGTCACAAGGAAAGCAACCTCGAGAATCAAAAGAGATCTCTAAGATCATCTGTGGGTACAAAATGAAATCTGTGCTCAAAGATCTGCTCCTTATAGAAAAGGAAATATAAAAAATGAGAGCCTGGAATCATAGTACGCTCGAGTGCAAACCCGTACCCTATCCATCTGTTGCTAATGTCTGATATTTACTGCTGCTAATTTGTCCGATACACAATAAAAATTAGAGGTAAAACGCTCAAACAATTCAGCCGCGGAGTAGTGGAGAATTAAAAAAGAAAGAAAAGATGAATTTCGTGAAGAATTTCATGGAAGAAGGTAACTAAAATAACTAAGGTGTACCTGGAGCTGGAGAACTCATAGAGCTTCCCTCTGGGAGAGAAGACGATGAGCGCAACTTCAGCATCGCAGAGAACCGAAAGCTCGAACGCCTTCTTAAGCAGACCATTCCGACGCTTTGAGAAGGTTACCTGCCTGCTGGTGGCGTTCTCTATCCGCTTCATCTGCGTCTTCCCCCTCACCATCTTCACTCCTTGAGAAATGCGCGCAGTGAACAGCGAAATAGGAGGAGGATGAACGAAGATGATCAAAAGACTGATCGTATATTTGCAGATTCAGCGGAGGAAGCAAAAGACAAGAACGAAATTTTAAGTCAGATCAGCCGAATCCAGGAGAAGTTTCAAGTCAAGTTTTCAAGTTTCAAAGCAGTTAGCTTTGAGGGAAGAAGGTAGAAGACATGATAATAACCAAAATCTTACCTGAGACTGCTGAAAATCTCAAAAAAGCTTCCACCACCTCTAAAAATAGAGAAATCCCACAAAAACGTTTCCAGAACCAGAAAAAGGGAGGTTTTACACAAGTGTTCAACACTCCCAGACTTGCCTTTTCTCCTTATTTCCTTCTCTCTCCTTTAATTACTTCTTGACAAACAACAAAAGAACAGGAGCAAGTTGAGGAAAAAAAAGCCCAGTATCTCACCTTACCTCTTTTCCTGTTTTGGTAAATTCCACAGCACAAAGTTACAGGCATGAAACCAGAGAGAGAGAAAGAGAATGAAATAGAGAGGAGAGAGGAGAGCCAAACAACCAAACGAAACAAAGGCTAATAACAAGACTTTGTTCGCTCTACCAAAAGGCTGAGTCGATCCCCAGTAAAAAATAGTTAGTCCGTACACATGTTAGAAACACGTCAACATCCTTCGTACATTAACGTATTCGCGTGACTAGTAACATTTAGACACGTGTCTGCGGTATTCATCGCCATTCTCCGCCTCGTCAAATGTGAACGGACCGCGTCACGTGTCTCCTCCTTGTGTGTCGCGTCCAAACCTACTTTATTCTATCGATCAATGTTGCTCGCTCCACTGGCGCAGCAACGCTCGACGCTCTGATCTCGTTCAGATTGGAGCTTCACAATAAACTAGGTGGGACCTGGCGTTGTTAATTTGAAAACAGTGAAATATTCCCGCGTGAATCATGTTTATTGGATTTGCTTCCTACTGATGCAGTTACAGAGTATCACTACCCATTCGACATCTTCTGTCCCTTTTCTTTTCTCGTTTTTCGGTTGGTTGGTGGCGGCCCCACGAGATGATTATTTACGGAAATGCCATTAGATAGTTAAATGAATATATTTTTTCTTCAGATATATTTCTCTACTCACAATAAATAAATAAAGATAATTCTTTTTACTCTTTTGTGTTGTAATGATGGCACCTACTTGGCGGTTTTTTTGCCATTTATGCTATTGGCGTAGGTTTCTCGTTTCCCAAATCCTTTTTTTTTAATTGTATAATTAACGATAGAAGAAATAATGACGTGGGGACCACAGCCTGGACACTCGACATTGGAGTGGCTTTAACTTTTTCTTTATTTTGACTTTTGGAAGCGAAGGCCACGGGTGGGCCCTCCTTCTATGTCTGGAGAGAGTTCGCTTCCGTCAGGGCAACGTCCGTTCGATCAGCCTTTACAGCCTTGAGAAATGAAAAATCTCTCCCTATTCATGATATTCTAGATGCGAAGTTATTAAAGGCTATTGGAACGATGTGAGCACAGGCGTGTCATATTTGAAGCCAATCTCGTCAGGAGCTATGGTTTCATGAGCACGCTCCCATCCGTAGATATCGTGGGCGCCCCTGTCGTGTCCATCCGTCATTGTCTAAAATTTTCGGGCATTTTCAAATTTTCCGCCTCAGACAAGAAGGGGAATTGTAAAGTTTTCTATTTAAAGCCAATACATGGACAACACGTGGGGAATACGTGAAATGACACAGCTTTTCTTAAGACCATTTCCCTCAAAAGGGCTGAGGTCTAAGACAGGCTGTCCTTTGTAGATCCAACGGTCTACAATTGATCTCAAATCCCATTATCTCTCCATCTGATCTGACTATTTCTCTATCCCTTCCTACGTCATGCCTCAGAAATAGGGTGTCGTCAACTTTATTAAATGCCCAATAATTCTCATTCCGGTTCAGGTATCTTATATTTAATTGTATAATAAATTTTGGTTTATTTTAAGGAAATTTACGATCATACCTGTATTTGGCTCGATTTACGACAATTCATTATTCAAAATTTTAAATTGGGATAATCCATTACTTGAATTTTCAAAATATGATAATTTAGTATTTGTCATTAATCAGTTCATTAATCAGTTGCTAAGTAACATTTAAAAGGTTAAAAATCCCTTTAAATGCCATATAATTTTTTTTGTCAATCATCCAAAACGTTGATAAAAAATTGAACAATCTCAAACCTTATCTTCTTCTATTCATAAAAGTTGGTGAATGTTTAGAAGAATTTAGAATTTGTGACTATTTTATTTATTATAAATGTTTGAATGATTGATAAAGAAAATTAAATGACATCTTTAGAATATTTTTAACATTTTAAATAAATTAATTAATTAATAACAAATACTGGATTGTCATGTTTTAAAAATTTAGATAATAAATTATCGCATACTGAAAATTCGGATTCTGAATTATTATATTTTAAAATTCGGAATCAAATTATCACTCAAAGTAGGAACTTTCCATTTATTTTATTGTAGAGGTTTTACAAGGTAGAAGATAGGATGGTTATGGACAATGGGTGGGAGTGGGTCGGCCCAATCGGCAGAATCAATCATTCGTTGACCCATCAAGTGGGAAAGGTCCAATAAGTGACAGGAGGGTCAGATCAGGGAGGAAGGGAGGGATTGATTTCCATTTCCCTCGGAACTGGACCAATCAGGACAAGACAACGTAGAAAGCAAGTGTATTGCGTAATTCATACCGTTTTTGGCAAAGTACTGTAATAACGACTAAATTGACACATACCTTTTACCCGTTCGTGTCGTTCAGTTATTGGGCCACCGTACAGCTTTGGAGGGTGTTGCGTATAGAACCCACATCATAAATACTGATTGACCCCCACATCAACTGTTTGTTTCTGATGCACATGTAATTATAAAAGTAGAAGGTTCCTTTCCTTCCTTCAAGGGTAAACATGTCATTTAGGTAATCCCTTTAAAGCGAAATCTTTTCTTTTATGAATAACAATGCTGCTTCCTTGCTTGGGTTTCCTTCACATGTTGCCCGTTTCTTTTCTTTTCTTTACTCACTCTTTGGGGTTTCACAGCTTGGAAGGCAACAATTAATACGGCCAAACAGTTTGTAAAATGACTCTTCATGGTCAAGGTTCCAACCCACTTGCAACCCCTCGAACTTCAGTCCAAAAAAGATTACAAATATAAATATGTATAAATTTTATATTTATATTGTGCACAAGGCTTATTTTGGAAAGAGTATAAATATAAATATGTAGAATGTAAAACTTTTATATTATTTTGCATGGAAAGAATACAAATACAAATTCAATAGAGTGCAAAACCTTGTATTTTGTATTATTTTGTATGTATTTGTATAGTACATATTTGTATTTGTACTCCTTCCAAACTGAGTCTAAGTTTATTTTAGAAAGAGTGCAAAAATAAATATGTTAGGTGCAAATATAAATGATGTCATTTTTATGATTCTTGCATGTTCATATTTGCACTATTCCCAAATGGAGTCTTAATTTCAGTATGGATAAAATAATATATGCATGAATTTTATACTAAATTATACATTTTTATGTATAATTAAAAGTAGGCATTATGGACGCATAAAAAAGCTCCATGATAACTCTTTTCTCCTATGCAGTTATTTTGTCTGACGAAAAAAAAAAAAGAAAAAAGCTATGAAAACATTTTTTTTCTTCCAATATTTCAACTCAACCATCATCTAGTTTTCTCATTGTCACTTGTTTTAATGCTTATATACCTACCAATATATACAAGTTGTAGAGGAAAATTTACCTATATAACAGAAACAAAATATAGCAATTTGTATAAGTTAGTATTTTATTTGTTTTCCATTCAAATTAATTATTTTAATTGCTTATCCTTTGCTGGTTTCAAAATATTTTGGTTTTTCTAAGAGCCTATATTATTGTGGTGAAAACTTTGTTATTGATTATAATAGCATATTTAGATTGAAGAATATGTTGTTATTGATTATATCAGCATATTTTTATTTGATAAACATGTTGCCTTCTATGATTACTACATATCTTGTGTTTTCTTCTGTTAATCTCAGATCTAGTAGAAAGGGATTCTACTTGAGCTAATATATTGTTTTATTCTCTTATTATATGTCTTATATCTTATGCAATGAGGAGATTCATCAAGACTGAGAAAATCATACATTCGCATGGGACTTATGCACAAGAGGAGAACACCAACTTTAACCCAAAAACCTTGTATATAAGTTCCTTTCCAATATGGGACTCTTAAGTCCATATATTTATACGTTAATTTGAACAATCTCCTACTCACGTGTGGGTCTCTTCTACATTGAGTGCTCTGTACTCCTTCTCGAAAGCCATTATCATGTTGCTAAGCTTAAAGCCCATTTGGTACAGCTTCTACATCAAAGGTGAGTAGCGATGCTACCATGGTGATTTGTGTTCCAGAAAAACTACCTAGAGTAGTTTCGTATTATAGTCACGATTCTGACATTTGAAACATAGTGACACATATTCCAGATTTTCACCAAATATAGCGGTCCCAAATGCCCTCTCAAATGGGCACTTAATGTGCACTAACCAAGAGCCCTTTATTCATAACCATAGAAGAGCCAAGTATGGAATACATTCCCATGGATAGAGTCATTATGGGAGATCAATTGCTTTTACCAACCACTCGACTGTGGGAAAAATCAATAAAGTCATAGGAATCATCGCGTACATCTCTTAATACTTGTGCCCAATGGAACATTCCGCTCTAATACCAAGGAGCTCATAAGTGAGTATGGTGACATATACGCAAGAGTTAAACATCATCTTTAAACCAAAATTTTAAGCATTTAAGTTGTGGACTAATCCTTGTATATAAATCCCTTGCATCTCTTTCTTTTTCTAATGCGAGACACTCTTCACTTCATACACTCACACATAAATCCCAACATTATATAACAAGTGGAAAGAGTATCATTAGAAAACCATCCATACACATCAGACCCAATTGGGGTAGGCTCACATGTGCACATACACCTACCTACCACCATGCTAAAACGTTTTCATGTTTTAGATTTTTTCTCATACACTCACCATGTCTTGGCTATCATCATCAATATATATCATATAGAAAGAATACATTAGATAGAACAACTATGCTCAATAATGTTCTACAGAAAGGTTGTTTAATGTTTCATCCTCTATTTCTCTCCCACATTCTTGCTATTGTTTTTCTGCTCTACTCGATTTTGCATTACATAATGGACTTTGGTTCATTGATTTGAAATGTTAGCTCATACTGTACACCAAGGCGTATATAGTAGTTGCATCTGAAGGCTGATCCAGTGCAATTATATTCATTTGATAAAGTAAAGTTGTTATATAAATAGATGGGTAAATGGTTGTTTTCCTTACTAGGTAAAAAAAGGACGAGAATTGATTTCTTTTTCCTTGTCCCATCCAAAGCACATGTTCACCAATTATTCTAAAATGCCTTTAATACCGTTCAGACACAATATAAACCAACTTTCTATGATTATTAAACCCTCATAAATTACTGTAAAGAACATGCACCACCTTTTTACAACATTGAAATGATCAAAGTATCTTTTACCTTTTTAAGATCATGTTAACCCACCATTATTATCCATCATGATCTAAGTCAATTTCATCCATAAAAATAAGATTGAAAAGAGTACAAATATGTACAGTGTAAATATATAAAAATAATAAAAATTTATAAAAAAAAAAAACCTACGGCCTAAATGGAATGGAGTATGGGAATTGAGAGGGATAAAGTACGATGCTGTAAACTGATATAAACTAAAAATAAAAACCCTAGGGCCTGAATAGAATACCCAAGCATCCATTCCTTTCCTCTTTCTTCCTTCTCATCTCTTATTACTTTTTTTACTGAAGTAGTAATAAAAGAGAGAGAGAGAGAGAGAGAGACAGTTGGGAGAACAAGGACGTAGAGTAGTAGAATTTGGGAAAATGATAATTAGAGAAATGGGGAAGTAATTAACTATATATAAAGTTGAAGTTTGGCGTGGCCACACGCTAATGCAATAAGCAAAGGGGATGTTTGGAACTGTGGCCTTTTTTCAGAAAAACAGTGCCACGTCGGATCCGCATAGGCGTTTCAACAAATGCCCATATATATGAATGTTTGGTATAGTCGTTTATTGAAAAATCGGGCATGCCTCATAAATTGAGACCCCACCGATGCATGAAACGTTAAATTTGGTGTATCATGCATCGGTGAACCATTGCCCCCAATAGTTGACTGATTGGCGATTACGTGTATCCTATGTGGTGCTTACTTATCAGCAGATACATGAAAAACAGTGACGAAAATCACCTTACCAAACAGAGTAGTGTTGTTCACTGCCTACGTGGCAGAAACACTCCCAAACAAAATCAAAGCATTTTTTTTTGTGAAAAACGGGTCTTGGAAGCATGGGCATTTTTTCTTGAAAATCGGTCCCAAAAAACACCCATGCTTCCAAACACCATCTAAGTTCCTACAAACTCTGATTTGCTGAATCGAAACTATTTTTACTAGCTATGATAAGGAAAAACCCCCCAAATCCTGAACCCATTACAAGTGACACGTTTAATCTAAATTGCATTTTAATTTTATTTTTGAATAATCAGTTTCATTTTACCAATGTTTCATATTGTCCCTCTAGGCATTTATGCCCCTAAGATGAAGATGCCCTTCCAATATATCATCAAAGTTTTCCATGCAGTCTTCTTGGCTTCGACAAGCTCAAAAGACTGAAAATCAGTCTTTTTCTATTTGGTCATTAAAATTTGGAAAGATGAGAAGACACATTTACGGAAAGACCTGAAAAGACCAAAAACACTAAATTTTGGGAAGCTTCAAATGAAGTTTTCTAGTCTTTTTACATGATAGATAGCCTCTAAATACATTTTTAAAAGCCCAATAGATCGAGCCACTTACCAAACAGTCTTTGTCTTTAAAGACAAGACCCCAAAAGCTTAATATGTCTTTTGGCCATCTAGGCTGTCAAAGATCTTCATAAAAAGACTTGCAAAACAACATGAGCTTTTGGAGTCTTGTCTTTAAAGATCTAGACCATTTGATAAATATCCTAATCTACCATGACCTACAAAGCTGTTAAACGAAAGATTTTAGGTGCAAAAAGACCGGAAGCTACGAAGCTTCCAGATTTTTGGCTATTTTGAGCTTCCATGAGCTTTTCACTTTTTCAGGGAATAAGTCTTTCTAGCTTCCTGTCTTTTCATTGCCAAAAAAGAACAGACCAAATTTTGGTCTTCCAAACTTTAAAAGGCCCAAAAGACCACACAAAATACTTGCCAAATGCCTCTTACTCTTCTTGACTTCCTTCTTTTGCAGCATTTTTGCTCCAAAAGTTTATGTTAATGTATTCTTCTTTATTTCCTCTTTTATAAATGCCATCTAATAAGATGTAAAAGTGGTGCATGACTCATTGGGCAAAGGTTGCCCTTTATACTTTGCTTTTTCTTTCGATTAAGCCTCACATTTTGTTTTTAACTTTTTAGTGGGCATACCTATTTATTAAGGACCCCTTTTCCTTAAATAATTTTATGTATTCTTGAATCTTCCAAGTTGTTTTTTGTAATATTAAGGGTCAGTTTGGAAGGAGTACCAATACAAACGTATAGAGTGCAAAGCCTTGTATTTTGTATTATTTTATATGTATTTACGTTCCAAACTGAGCCTAAGGTGTTACCCTATATAAGAGTAATGAAGCGGATTTTGAGTTTTCAAACTTTTTCTTTTACTTTCATGATCATTTTTTATATTCTCCATTATGTTAATTTTTTGATAAATGAAATCTGTCAAATTTCTATTATGGGTGATCATGATGATGATGATAGTACTCTCATTGCCTTTTAATGATTCATCTCATTAGAAAAATAAAAGTCCTAAGCCCAATACTATTTTGTTCTCTTGTGACTAAGACTATTCAGGATAATGGTACTCTCATTTCCTCATGGCATCATGTTGAGTTGTTGACATCCCCATATTCTTTTTCTAGTAGTCGTTCCCATCATGCTAAAGCAAGATAATCATGCAAGTTGGGCATCTAAATAGGTTTAATAAGGCCAAGTGCCTAAATTCCTCACGGATGCTTAATTTTATTCTTTTTATACGGAACGCACAATTTGAAAGTTATGGTACCACCATAGGATGGGTTACTCTAAGGTACCTATACCTTTTGCAGGAGTTCACATCTGCGCCCCATAAGGAGGCATCCTACAACGTCTCCACAGCACATCCCCGCCATGCATTGGGAACATCTCCCAATAATAGTACCAGTTTTGATAATGTCATCATTGGGAGATGTTCCCAATACATGACGGGGATGTGCTGTGGAGCGCAGATCTGAACTTCTTTTGCAGATGCAATGATATTTTCTTTCTAATGATAACCGGATTCGTGTATGATGGTGGTGGTGGTGACAGTATTGAGTTCACGTTCATATTATAATCAATTTTTCATCTTCTTGTTATAGTGACCAATTACACCTACTTAGTTGGTAGCAACTTCCTTTTCGAGCATTTTATTGTATTTCTGCAGCATCAATTATAGAATGCCATTCAACATCTTTCGTGGCTTTTTGAAATGTAAAATAGATTCACTATGGTGTTTGTAAATCATTAGAGAAGCTTGAACAAATTTATGTGGCCTCTCTCTGCTCTATTCCTCAACGTATAGAGAACATCAGTTAGAACGTTTTATTCACAGTGAGAGAAAGAAAAAACAAACAAAAATGTTATTTACTAAAATACCCCTATAGTTTTATAAATTTACTAAAACATACCTTATAGTTTGTGTTTTACTAAAACATCCCCTATAGTTTGCAATCAATTTACTTAATCAACCTTCCATTAGATGAAAGTTGAAAATGGCAGTATTAACACTAGCATCCATTCAAATAAATTTAACCAACATCAACTAAAAACAGGAAATTCATTTTTGTCCCTAGTGAAACATGGAGAACCACTCTATTTTTCTCAATTTGGTCAATTTTGTTTTCTATATACAAATAAGTGTGAAGGGTACTTTTGGAATATACAACCATAGATCCATACCCTTGAACATTTTTCACTCAGTTTAGGGGTACTTTTGGAATAAACAACCATGGATCCATGCCCTTAAACATTTTCACATAGTTTAGGTGATCATGTTATTATTTTCATATGGCAAAACAATAGTTCTTAATGAAAGGTTGATTAAGTAAATAGGTTGCAAGCTATAAGGGGTATTTTAGTAAAATCCAAACTATAGGATAGGTTTAAGTAAATCTGTGAAACTATAGTGGATATTCTAATAAACGATCTAAAAAAAGCAGTACAATTTCTAATATGGCTTTATCTATAATGTTTCATGCTAAATTACCAGAGGTCCCTTAAAATGCACATGCTTTGTTAAGTAAAACTGAAATAGAAAGAAACCTCAAATTTTCTTAAATATAAAGTTAACCTTCTTTAGACTCATATTGAGGGCTTTGAATAATAGTCCTTCCCGCGAGCAAAGGACAATAGAGAGGAACATAAATTTATGCATTTTGCATTTTTCATGTATTCCCTACGTTATGCCATCTTTTGTTTGCTAGTATTTTTTATTAAGATGGTAGTTTCCTTTTCCTCATGAATTCTTGGTCTCCAAGCTTGACATGGACTGCCAAATGAAAGAGTGGGCATAGCAACCCAAGATGCCCATTTCTCTCTCTCTCTCTCTCTCTCTCTCTCTCTAGATTTAAGCTAAGATTCACATGAATCTATAAAGACAATATCCTTCTGATATTCTTTTTCAACCACATTTTTCTATATTTTCCGTCCAACCTATATTGTCCTAATAGAAAATGTAGTTTTCTCATATATAATAAAAGGAGCATTTTGATCATAGGAAAAGGAATTACTAATTTCCTGATTTGGTTGCATAGGAAATGATGTTGTCCAATTCGAGGTATTTCGAACCAAGGTGCAAAGACTGAAGCCACACACTGGAATCTGCAATCAAGAGGGAAGGTCAGAGGCCCGAGGAGTTATTCCCTGGGTAGTTACTCCAACGCTCATGTTAGTTAAATTGAAGGGTAGGTGGTCGGGCCGAGCTGGTAAGAACAGTGTTAGTTCGAGCAGAAGAGGTGGAGCAGAGGTATTCAAAGTCCAAAAGTCCCTTACCTTGAGCATAGGTTACCTATTTATAATTGGGCATCCGTGTTCTAATCAGATGAGGCTTTTGGGGTTGTTGGGATGAGGTTATCCGCCGAAGTCTTCGAGATGTCCCCTCTTCCCCAGCAAAGTTAACTTTCTCATCCATGCAGGACACTCCTTCTAGGTCATGGTTATCCATCATGCGTGGTGTCGATGTGGTTAGAGAGAGAGGATGGCCATGAAGACTGCCATGTGGCATGCTTGGCCAGTTCAACCATAACCCAAACACCAATCCCCTAGTTCCAAAGCCGGGGAGTGTAGTGCTTGGCTGCGGTTAGGCATGGAAGAGTTTTGTGGTCCTTGGCTGAGGAACTCCAACTTGTTAATTAATTTTTCTTTTCTAGGTTGAGTGGCCCAGGGTGAAGCCGGTTTATGAGGTGAACCAGCCAATTTGAAACTCATTCCGTTTACGAGATGGGTTGGAAAATGCGCCATTTAACCTTCCCAAGGTCATGCACATGCAGAGTGCGGCATCGAATCGATGTGTTGATCTAACTTCATCAGGACCGTTGGTTGGCTTTATAAAAGGGGTGAAGAGCTATTTCACTTTGTCATTTGCAAAGAGTTTGCTCCTTGGAGTTCGACGAGAAATAGTCCTCGGTTGGTGCTTCGGTTATTCTGCAGTGTAGTCTGTTCATTTCTTTCGATAAGATGTTTTCATCTTCCTCATCTTCTTGTTCTTCCTATTCATCCTCTTCTTCTGGTTCATCGAGTAGTGAGTCCGAACTGGGGTCTCATGCTAAGGCTATCACGCTCGTCGTCTGTGTGATCGATGGCCACGGGGCCAAGATTGACAAACTTGGGGGTGAGGTTGAAGTAGTGGAGGAGGCCGTAGTGTTGGGGGACCAAGGTTGATGACGCCGAACTAGAAATAGTGTCAAATGAGGGGCCCAACACCCCTATGCAACTCCGTAGCCACTTTGTGTCCACCCCCGTGAAGTCTGACTCCGAGGGACTTGGCTCCAATCCAGGCTCTATACTGCAATTCCATGGAGTATGAGCTAAGGTGCCCGAGCGCTAGAGAGAGGGCTATCTCGGCTCATCCTAATGAGCTCTGTATCTATGAGCATAGCCTGATAGTTGGGCTAAGGTTTCCTTTAAGCAAGGGTATTGCTACGGTGTTGAGGTGGTACCATGTCCAGCCAGTCCAACTGATGCCCAACTCCTTTAGGTATCTATCCGACTTCTCTGCTAGTACTTGGTCCATGATATAGATATTACCCAACAAATGTTCACTTATTTCTTGCACTTGAAGAAGCACCAACAAGGTTACTACTATTTCTCGACTCGACAGTATAACAAAGTGCTCGTCGGGGCTCCCTCCTTGGTGAAGCACTAGAATGAGAGATTCCTCTCTGTGTGTTGCTTGGGGGGCCGGCCATTTCCTATCGAGCTATGTGTCCTGAGGACCGAGGTGAAGCCGCCAACTAGGCCGAGCTGTCTAGGGAGGAGTTGTCAGTCATAAGGCAGGTAGAGAGGGTTAATGTGCCAGAACACACGTCGTTCTTGATGTTGATCCATGCCTAGCTGATGAGTAGTATGGCCAAGCACTACTAGTCTAGTTCGTGGGTTACGCAATCTTTCCTTTCTTTATTTTTTTTATCTTGTCTTTACTTTGTTCTTACTTCGTGGCGAATCGTGCAAGAACAGACATGGCTAGTGCTAAGGAGAGGACAAGCATATGAGGGCCGCAGAAAAGAGGAGAGCATAAGCGACTAAGGCTTTAAGTGCACAACCCAGGGTCACGGAGTAGCAGTGGAATTCAACAAAGTGCATGCCTCGGCAAGGAAAGAGGTTGAGGCTCCCAGATGAAGAGGTTGTGGCTTAGTTTGATCACCCGTTATCACCAAGGGGGGACATTTCAGAGCGTTCCGTGACAGAGAGCTCAACCGAGGTGTATATGTCGTTGTAGTATGTTCGGCCGGAGGACACCCTTGAAACAGAAAGGGTGTCTGAGCAACTCACCTGGAGTCTGATGCTCCCCGGCATTAGGTAGGAGGCTAGCAGTCATACTAGCGAATTCTTGGAGAGTGTGGCCATGCACCAAGCCGTAGTGGTGAGTTCTACTTCCTTTGTTGTTGTTTATTACTCTTCTTTTCTCATACCGATAACTTGTCATCTTTGCAGTCTGTCTGCTCGATCGTTAGTCTTGTCAATTGCCTTCACGTACTACAATGCCTTTGTGAGGCACGGGAGGTCGAGTACAAGCAGCTAAAAGGCAGAGTTGGCCAAGATGAAGTATGGTGTCGAGGAGAGGGACGACAACGTTTGTAAACTAAAGGGCCACATCTACAACCTGAAGGGGATGCATGATGCATTGAGGAAGGAGCTTACAAACACCAAGGCAAGATTTCTCGGGCAAAGGAAGAGAGTGTCATTGAGTACAAGGCTTCGGAGGCCTACTAGAACGATTTGGACAACAACATCACTGAGTCTTGGCAAGAGGGGTTCTCTCTTTGCTAGTGAAGAGTCGTGTGTCACTTCCCGAAGGTGGCCAAGGTTGTTCAGCGGTTTGAACCGTTCGATGCCCATACGCCTAAAGGGAATGACACCATTGCCGATCTCCAAGAGCGAGCAAAAGAGAACCTAGCTGATGATTGAAGTGCTTCCCTTGTCTTTTTTTTCTATCTTATGCATCTTGGTATGTTGAGCTTTGATCTCTATAATTAACTTTATAATTAATTAAAAAAATAATTTTTTGATGAGCATCCCTTTCTGTGCCCTTTCTTTTCTTTCACTGTTATGTCTTGGAAACGAGTTGATTGTGGATCTCAGTCTTGTGGTGGCCGAGGTGTCTGATTGTCAAGGTCATGAACTCCATGGCCTTGGTTTTGCACTGGCTGAGGTGCTTCCGAGCTCTCAATATCTTTGGGAAGCTCATGGTGCCTAATCCCGGGGGAGGCTTGTGCTCTGACTAGGCTAGCCGTGTTCCTCGATTGGCTCTAGTCTAGTGGTTTGTCAATTGGGTATGTGGAGTTTGATGGTTGTCCCCTTGCCCTTTGGCCAGTGATGTCGTTCCCACATGGGGCTCGACCATTTTAGGTCGGTCGGGTCTGTTAGTCATACTAGTTCAAATCGACGGTGCCGTTGTGCGGTGTGTGTAGTGATGCTTCGAGCACCTAAGCCGTTGGAGTTCGGCTAGATGAGTATGTGTTATGCTTGGACACCTCAACCGTTAGAGTTCAGATGGGCGAGTGTGTGTTGTGCTTGGACACAACCAGTAGAGTCCGGCAGGGTAAGTGTGTGCGATGTGCTCATCGGTCGTATGCAAAAATATGAGACTTCATTTCTTAGATAATGTAGGGTTGGTGTTGCCCTTGCCTACTGGTAGTACATCCTTAGTTCCTAGTGTTCCATCTCCTCAGCACTGGCTTTCCAATGAGATCTTCTAGCTTATAAGTGCTCAGGCCAAGGACTTTGGTCACCCTTTACGAACCCTCCCAATTGTCTCTAAGCTTCCCTTCTCCCGGTGTAGGTACTATGACATTATGGAGGACGAGGTTGTCTATCTTGTACTCCCCCCTCCGAACTTTAGAGTTGTACTACTGTTGCGCTACCATCCTAAGGTGTGCTCAGTTGTAGGCTTCCTCCACTAGGTCGAGCTTTGCACAGAGATCTTCATTGTTCATCTCGTCATTATAGAGCTCGGTCTGGAGAGTAGGAGAACCGATTTCCACAGGGTCATTGCCTCAGATCCATATGTTATGTTGAAAGGTGTCTCTCCGGTAATTATTCGTGGTCTGGTTTTGTAGGCTGAGAGGATGCTTGGCAGTTCCTCCACCCATCTACCCTTGACCCTGTCAAGTCTAGTCTTCAGGCCATGGAGTAGAGTTCAGTTGGTCATTGAATGACTGTAGTCTGGTGATCAAATTTGAGCTCTATGTACAAGGCCTCGAACTTCCAGTCGATGAACTGAGAGTCGTTGTCAGTAATGAGGACCTGAGGAATGCCAAAATGATAGATAATGTTCCGCCATACGAAGCTCAAGCATTATGTGCATTAATGCGTGCTAAGGGCTTGGCCTCCACTCACTTTATGAAATAGCCCACCGCGAAGAGGAGGTACTTCTTCTACCCGGCCACGGTAGGGAAGGCCCCAAGGATGTCCATTCCCCATTGGGCGAAGGGCCACGAACTAGTAATGGGTGTTAGGGGAGCTGCTAGCTGGTGGTGAAGATTGGAGTGCCTCTAGCTATGGGCGAGCCTCTTTGCTTTGGTTCGGTCGAGAGGGAGGGTGTCGTCCTATAGGTACTGTATTATGGGGTCCATCCACGACGACTCTTGCTGAACATGGAAGATTGGTCGGGCTGTCTTTGAGATGCTGGCCTGTGCTAGGATGTCCATCCTGAGAGTCGTGTTGAGGTCTGCACGGGGCAAGCTAGCGAGCTTTGAGAGTGCGTCACCTCGGATGTTCTCGGCTCTGGAATTTTCTATATGGTGAAGTGTTCGAGCCATAGGATGAACCCCTGCACTTTCTGTAGGTAGCTCGCCACAGTTCACACCCTTGCTTCAAATTGGCTGGTGATAGGATGATTACTAATTGGGAGTCACTGAAGGCCTCTACTCACCTAGCTCTGATGTCTTGGGTAAGTCGAAGTACAACTACTAGGGCTTTCTACTCCAGGATGGTATTGTCTGTGCTGAGGAGGATGAATCTAGCTTCACTGCCTTGCTGTTGGACGAGCCGTCCACATGAAGAGTCTAGGCTGGTGGGACCTCGGCTGGATCCTATACTAAGAAGGTGCAATCGACTAGGAAGTTGACTAAGGTTTGGGCTTTGATGGTAGGCATTGGTGCATAGTTGATGTCAAACTCACTCAGCTCCATGCTTCATTTGAACAGGCAGCCAGACATCTCCGGCCTCTATAGGACCTACTTAGTGGTTGATTGGTGAGCACTCGAACACTATGCGTCTGGAAGTATAGTCTGAGCTTTCTTGCCGAGGTGACTAGGGTCAGGGTGACCTTCTCCAGGTTCGAGTACCGTGTCTCTGCGCCTATAAGGACCTTGCTGGCATAGTAGAACATCTTCTAGGTATGGCCTTCCTCTTTTACCAAGACTGAGTTGTCCACCTCATCACCAGCCAATAGGTAGAGCAGGAGTAGGTCTCTTGGGTTCGGCATTATGAGTAGAGGTAGTGAGCTTAGGTAGCTTTTTAATTCCTGGAAGGACCATTCACATTCTTCGATCCACTAGAAGTCTTTTATCTTTTTTAACTCTTTGAAGAAGGGCAAGCACTGGTCCGCGAACTTGAACATGAATCTACTAAGCACGGTTATTTGTCCGGTAAGGTGTTGCACTTCTTTATACGTTTGCGATGACTGCATGTCGATGATGGCTTGAATCTTTTTTGGGTTAACCTCGATCCCCCTCTATGAAATCATGAACCTCAATAACTTGCTAGATCCAACACTGAAGGCACACTTTGTCGGGTTCAGCTTCATCTGGTATTTCCTTAGGGTGCTAAAGACTTCCTTTAGATCGGCTAGATGTTGCTCGCCTTTTCTTGCTCTTCACTATCATGTCGTCCACATAAGCTTCCACATTTTGGCTGAGCTAATCCCTGAATATATGGTTCACTAGCCACTGGTAGATAGCGTTGGCATTCTTCAAACCAAAGGACATCACTTTGTAGTAGTATAGTCCTTGGTCGGTGATGTAGGCCATCTTCTATTCGTCATCTGGGTGCATTTGAATCTAACTATAACCCGAGAAGGAGTCCATAAAACTCAAGAGTTCGTTCCCCACCATTGCGTCGACGAGCTAGTCGATCTTCAGTAGGGGAATCTATCTTTAGGGTTGGCCCTATTCAGGTCAATGAAGTCAATGCAAATTCTCCACTTCCCATTGGCCTTCTTAACCATCACTACATTCGCCAACCAGTCCAGGTATGTGACTTCTCGAATGAAGCTGGCGTCGAGCAATTTTTGCGCCTCCTCATTGATCACCTACCACCGTTCTATGGCAAAACTCCTATTCTTTTGCCTCACAGGTCGATAGTGCGGGTCAGCGTTTAGGTGGTGGATGATAACCTTGGGTTCAATCCCTGGCATGCCTTCCGCCAACCAGGCAAACACGTTGGCATTGTCCTTGAGGGGCTATACAATGTCATCCCAGAGGCAACCTTCCAGGAAGGACCCAACCTAGACTGTCTTCTTGGGGTCATCACTAGAGAGAGGCACTTGGATGAGATCTTCCATGAGCTAACCACGATGTGTCGCAGTTCATCCCTCAAGTCCACATTCTCTGTGTTGAACATCTCGACGGTGTATGGTCTTCCTCGACAAGCCGTTAGGTAACATTTTCTCATGGTCCTATGGTTCCCACGAGCAATGCCTAGTCTATATGGGGTCAAGAACTTTACAGCTAGGTGGTATGTAGAGACTGAAGCTTGTAAAGCGTTCAATGTTGACCGACTGAGGATGGTGTTAAAGGGGGAAAGGGCACTAACAACGACGAAGTTGACCATTACCATGGTGGTGATGTTACCATCCCCTATCAGCAATGGTAGGGTGATCTTCCCCTATGGCATGAGGGAGTCCTTGGAGAATCCTACTAAAGGAGTGAGATGATCCCTGCTGAAGCCGAGCTACTCAAAGGCTTCTTCGAAGAGGATATCAGCCGAGCTCCCTATGTCAACCAATTTACATCAGACTTCAAAGTTGGTCAATTTTGTAGTTATTACAAAGGTGTCATCATGTGGAGTTTGGAGCCCCCCTAAGATCGTCATCGGTGAAGGTGATCAGATCATCTTTTCATCATCTTTTCTGCTCTCCCCCCAGATGCCATTTTGCTTGAGATGACAACAATGACTCCCACTGGGGGAGCTCGAGCTAGTGGTGCATCGGGGTGACGTGCTTCCTCTTTCGGCATGTACTGCTTGATGTCCACCAACCCGCCAAGGTATCCGCGCCTGACGAGGTCCTCTAAGTGGTGGCACAGATCACGATAGATAGCTTTCAGTCTCGTGGTTGTGATCTCGATGGAAGTTGTAGTATTTGTCTCGACTTCTTTTGTTGTTCTGGGACTTCATCTTCTTGGGCCACCTAACAAAGTTGCAGTCGTGGATTTGCATCAGGATCTTGGCCCGTGGAGCATTAAGGGGGATGAAGTTCCTATACATCAGTGGTGTAGTCCTCGATCTTCAGTCAGGTCATCAGTCTTGCCTTTTGCTCTTTCGGTTTGACCTACGCTCATCATGTTCCTTTCTCTTCCGGTCATGTTGCTCTCCCTTGCTCCTTTGCAACACCTAGGCTTTTGTGCATGCTTCATGAGTGTCGTTAGGTTGGGGGAGGATTCTTCTTTAATGAGAAGCTAAACATAGAGGAGTGCAGGTCACTCATGATAGTTGTCACTTCTACAGACTAGTCCAGGGCTCGGACCTATAGGCCTCGGCGTTGAACCTCGCCAACTACTCTCTTAAGGTCTCTCCCTTCCTCTGCCACACATACATGAGGCTAGCCAATGTCTTCTAGTGTCTCTGACTAGCTGTGAACTATGCCAAAACTTAGGTCTCCAGTTTCTCCCAAGAAGATATAGACCACAGAGGAAGGGAGGCAAACCAAATTCTAGCAATTTCGTGGTGGGTGGCGACGAAGGCCTTGTACATTAGTCCTTCGGAAGAGCCATGCAGCATCATCAGAGCCTTGAATCCTTTGACGTGGGCATTGGGGTCCAAGGCTCCATCATACTTCTTGAACTTCGAAGGTCGCTAACCAGTTGGTGGGAGTTTGTCCACTATCTCTTGAACAAAGATTGTTTACTTTGCAAGTTGGCTATGGTGTTCTGTGGGTCGAGCCATTGGAGGAGCCGCGCTTCTGTCTACTTGGCTATGTTCCAATTTGGCTAGTCGTTCTCTCAGTTCCCTGGTCTCAGTGTCTCTGTCAGCTGGGGCCATGCCCGCGAACGTTTCTCCCTTTGGAATTGCATGTTGATCTTGGACTAAACTAGAGTTGACTATCGAGATCAGTGGTTGTGGTGGACGTTGGCAGAGCCGTTCTTTTGTTGGTATTCAGGTGGAATAGTGTGACTTGCTGTGAATGTCATGTGCACAGGACCGAATTGGAGAGTCTAGTCTTCTAGATGACTGCTGCCTTTCATGGTCGCATTGGATCATGTGTCTATCTTTGTGGCGCTTTTTGAGGTCCTCAGTGTGATGATCAGCCATGGTAAGTGCCTGCACGACAGGGTGAATGGTCTGAGGGACATAAGCTGGCTATCCCAATGTCTCCATCATTGAAAGAATGTGGTCGACCTTCTATTGCATCACCTAGAATTGCATAGGATCAACTGTGGTCTACTGTTGGGGCTCTTGAGTTGGCGAGCTATGGTGAGAGCAGGAACCCAAGATGGGGATTGGGCTCCAGAGTGGTCAGGTGTATTTCTAGGCATGGTTATTTTGAGAGCACAGAAGGAGGTTTGGGAAATGAATTTTTGTAAGGTTTCCACAAACGGCTCCAATCTGATGTTGTCCAATTCGAAATGTCCCGAACCAATGATGCAGTCAAATTATCCTGCCAAATAGATGAAGCTGAGGTAGAAGGATTGAAGTCACGCACTGGAATCTACAACCAAGAGGGAAGGTCAGAGGCCCAAGGAGTTATTCGCCGGGTAAGTACTCCGACGCTCAAATCAGTTAAATCAAAGGGTAGGTGGTTGGGCCGAACAAGTAAAAACAGTGTTGGTCCGGGCAAAAGAAGTGAAGGTTACTTATACATCCGTGTTCTAATCGAATGAGGGTTTCAGGATTATCAGAATGAGGTTGTCTACCGAGATATTCGACATGTCTCCTCTTCCCACAAGAAACGCCTGTATCGGCATATGCCGTACTGGGCAGATAGCGAATAAGCCAAATCCCACCTGCAAGGACCCTTGTTGAACGAATCGTCTGCTTGCATTCAATACTCTTGTACCTCCCAGTCGGTCACTCAACCAAAGAACCCTTGAATTTAGTTTGCTTTGTGTTACGTCGATCTGGCCGTTCCCCTTGTCATTTTGAGTGGCAAGATCAGTGATTGCTGAGGATTCTTCCATGAGATAATTAAGGGTTAGCTAGGCATAGGCGGACCAGGGGGATACCCCCTAGTTTTGAGACTGTCCTTCTCACATATAATTAGTTGTGGATGATAGGAGGTGGACCCCATAATCCTTCTGATGCTTTGTATAGTCGGCCAACTAAATGATGTAGTGTAGGAATAGGACCTGCACCATCACATGTCCCAATGCGTTATTGGCTTGCATGGTAATGTCATTTGCATTGGCACAAAAAGTGGGGAATGCAAATAAGGTGAGAACAAATTTTGATATAAGAGTTTGGGAAAATTCCCGATCAGTATCCTTTACTTTGGGCCTAAGTGTTATTTTGGTCTCGAAACCTTAAAAAAGACACAAATGCTTTACGAGTGCTATCTAATTTTCTTTATCAATCATTCAAACATTGTCAAAATTTTAATAGTCTCAAATTTTTGTCTTTTCTATTTAAGAAAGTTTGGATGATCAGAATGCCCAATCAAGCATAACCCTAACTTTCTTGAATAGAAAAGGGCAAAGATTTTGGACTGTTAATTTTTTGTCAATGTTTAAATGGTTAACAAAAAAAATAAATAACACTTAAAAGGCATTTGTGTCTTTTTCAAATGCCACTTAACGATTGATTAACTGCTAGTTAACGATAGATACCGGATTAACTATCATATTTTAAAAGTTTGGATACTGAATTATCGTATTTTAAAGTTTGGGGACCAAAGTGGCACTAAGCCCAAAGTACAGATATTAATCGAGAATCTTTTTTACTTTGTTTGATATGCTTGTGGTGTGGATAGAGTAAAGTAAAACCCAAAACAAGGTGAAGTAAAACTCAAAGTAGAGGTGAATTAGAATTTATTATAGCTGCAAATGAATCGGGTCAAATTTCGATAAGGGTAAGGTTCAAAGTATCAGTACTCGTTACTTATTCAACTTTTTATGTCCTAGACAAGGTACCTTAAAGTAATAATTATCATTGGATCTTTCAAACCACCTAACTTTCAACATTACACATGCTAGTGACTTTTAAAATCAATATGTATCATACAATATGCATCAATATGTTGTGATATAATATCTTAAACCAATCTTATGAAAATCTTTGACAGCCAAATGTATTTTGAAATATGACATACATGTAAAACATGGATTTGAATTTGATTCATTTACATATCCAGATATTTTATATGAATTTGATTCCATGAAATATCAATAGGGCTGTCAATGAGTCAGGTTTGGGTCAGGATCTGCTAGAACCGGAATCAATCCGACATGAAATATTGAGGACCTAAAACGGAATTAAATATGATAAAATTTATAATCTTTAGACCTAAAATCGAATCGGTCAGTTATATATACATATACATATACATACATATATATATATACATGCACACATGCACGTTTAATATATTAAATATATATTATACATTATATATATTATATGTATATAGATCGGGTAAGGTCTGAACCAATTTGGGACTGAGTGGAACCAATTCTAAATCGATAACAATCGGGACACAATATCAGACATGATTTTTAAAATTGAATTGGTCAGGGGTCTGGTTACCAGTTTGAACAGTTAGCCTATTCTGACAAAAAAAAAATTGAAAAAACGGTTAAAACCGTTCGAATGATTAACCGGTCGGTTCAGTGGTTTACTGACCAAAATCAACAATTTTGAGAGAAAACGGAACCAATCAGATAATCGATTCTCGGAACCATGTCCAACCGGCTCAATCAGGTCGGACTCAACTCATTGACAGTCCTAAATATCAATAAACATGTACGAAATTAGCATAAATTTATAAAGTTAGATATAAAATAAGATACATATACTAGAAAACATTTTTACATCTTATTCTATATACATCCAATTATGAGACTAAATAAATATATAAATCCAGCTTAAACAAATTGGTTCTAATTGAAATCATACAAGATCTGATCCACTTTTCTCATTAGCACTCCCCTACATTTCTATTAATGCAAACAAAATTGCACCCAAAGAAACTATATGTTTACCCCAATTTGGTAACATTAACATGTGCGATGTTACTTGAAGTACTTGGGTAGGTGCCAACTGAGTACACTAATAATATTTCTTGCGTCATACGAGATTCTTTTTTATTTTTATTTTTTTATGTATGGCTGTAAGCAATGAATGGACTAGATTCACTACGTACACTTACCACTTAACCACATCAAAGTGGGGGTCAAACCCTAGGACAACAATGGAATGGCGCTTACATTGGACTTCTCCACAAAAAGCTGTATTCATTGATGATCATGAGTATCACATGGACATGGCATTGCATTATTGAAACAAATCTCCCTCTCTCTCTCTGCAACCACTACGTCCATTGTCCAATGAGGGACAAGATGCCTTAAAGCCCGATAAAAACCAATAGAAAGAGGAGAATTCTATGTATCTTTCTAGATCTTTGCTTCTAGCTTTTAATGGCCACCGGAGGAGGCTGAGGTCATTAATGTTGGCCGGGACCGCCAATCAGGTGGTAGGGTACCACTGGTTTATTAGAAAATGCAGGCATCAACATCAATGGAAAGTTACAGACACATGCAACCAGCTGGCTTGAAACGGTGACCACTCATCATTCATTTTTGTGGAACTGCAGCGATGCCGGACAGACACTTCTGAGATATTCTGAATCTTCCTAGCAGCTGGGCGTAAACCTTTAAATCTTTATCTGCCAAGTAATAGCAGACGACCTTTCTTATTCAACAGGATTCAGGTAGCCAATCCCACATATATTTACTATTTAGGATAAGGCTTGAGTGATGCTAAATGATGATATAAATGAGTATGCGTTTTTTTTTTTTTTCTCTCTCCCTCTCCCATCTCAGCCATACATTGTCAGCTAAGCCACATCATTATACTTGCAATAGCCACGTATGAGTTCGTATAAATAAAAACTTTCAAAAGAAAATCCTTATCACGTTTCTTTCACTGAAGATTATGTTTCCTTCCAAACATATGTGTTTCAAGAGAAAAATTAATTAACCGAATGTTAAGTCCTTCAAAACATAGAGAAATATCTTCCTTCTTGCCGAAGATGACGTTTTTCTTTCTTTCTTACCGGTTTATAACTTCTTCCCACCCATGTTGCATCTTTTCTGTTCACATCTACTCCCACTTTTTTCCCATCCATCTATTGCAAGGCACAACACCACCACCCTTATTTTGGGACTCGGTTCCATCAACCAAAGCAGAGCAAACCCTACCCCTATTTTGAAACTTAGTTGATCAGTCACCAAAAGGTTTGATTTCAATCTTACACTTTTCTTTCTTAAATAAATTGTTTAGAATATATATATATATATATATATATATATATATATATATATATAAAATAGACTATATTTGGATTGCTCCTAGTCTACTCTATCTGGACCACAGCCCGTACTTCTTAGAGAGAGATCTAAGCACAACCCATATTGCCCCTATTTTGGAACACAACTCTTTTGATCGAGAAAAACCCAGGTATGTTTTCCATCTTCCAAATTTTCCATCGTTTATGTGTTAAAGCCATCTTCCAAATCGTTGTGTGTTATATCCACATCCATCCCACCACGTTCAGCATTATAAGCAACAAAGATTCAGGTCAAGAAGATCACCCAAATCTGGGTGAACAGGTCCAATACGGATGTTATTAAATGATTTATTTGTTATTAATGTTAAAAATTTATTAAACTGGTCAGTTATTCATGTCCTAAATGGGTCAGGTATGGATGTTATTAAATGATTTATTTGTTGTTAATGTTCAACAGTTTTTTTTTTTTTGTTTTTTTGATAATAAAAGTAAAGGGGCTACACAAGACGGGGGGTGGTGCGTCCCCATAAATCACTATAACAAATAGACGCAAATGACCAAGGTAACTTACAAAGATTCAGAGCATGGTGAATCAACCAATCTGCAGCTTGATTTGCTTCTCAATAAACATGCTTGTAGATGATCCCCTTCCCGCTCCTCTCCTTGAGCTCCCACCAGTCTTGAATGATACTCCTCAGGTTCCGTGTGCAAAGACTGAAGCAAAAAATCACAATCTTGGAATCACCCTCAATTATGATAGGATAGTTAGAGAAATTCAAAGCTAAATTATGGGCTTCCCAAGCAGCCCAAGCTTCCTCCCTATTGATGGAGGTAAAACCCAACTTATAAGCTTTAATATCCAAAACTGCACCCAAGTGATTTCTAGCAAGAGCTGCAATGGTGCATAAACCGTCCTCCATCTGAGATGCATCAAAATTGATTTTAATCTCACCATAATCCGAGGAATTCCACCTTATGAATTTATAGTCTTTATTTAAACCATCCCCCTTAGGCTTCTTTGAAAATTCTTGAAATTCCATGAGCGAGTCAAGGGCCTTTTCAATGACCTTAAAATGAGTCCAAAGATTTTTAAAAACCCTCAAATTTCTGCTCTTTGACAGATGTCATAACAAGAAAACACATTTTTCCATAAACCAATTCCCTTCAAGAAACAAGTTCTTTGAAAGGTCCAGTCATCAATCTTTTAAGGATCTATCTTGATCATCAAGCCCTAGAACATTCAAGAGAATAATTTCCCAACAATTCCTAGCAACTGGACATTTCCTAAATATATGATCCACATCCTCTTCTTCACCACAAACATCACATTCCCCATTAATGTTGCACCCCTTCCTTCTAAGGAGAGACTTAGAGGGAAGACGATAATTCAATAAAAGGTACAAAAATATTTGAAGTTTAGGCAGGCATTTAAGTTTCCAAATGTTTTTGTTCCAATTAAACCTATCAATTGAGTTCGAAATATTATCACATTTCAACCTGTAGGCAGAAATTTAAAGAAAATTTTCCATTTGCATTATACCACCACACCACTTCATCCTCTTTGGAATTTAATGGGATGAATGTAGTTTTGATCTTCATCCAAATATCATAAGGAACAAGACTGCATATTTTCTCAATGATTTCTTGAGGAACCATCTCTGTAATAGTTTTGTCACCAATCCATCTATCTCTCCAAAAATTCACTAAGTAACCATTATCAATTTTCCAGCCCAAACCCTTCATTAAAATCTCTCTAACTTTTAGCATACCTCTCCATGCCCAAGAGACACCTTTTTTGCATTTAGCATCCAAGAACTTGCCTGCTTTAAGATGTTTACTTTTAATAATTCTAACCGACAAATTGTTTTCATCAGTTAGGATCTTCCACCCTAATTTTGCAAGATTGGCTTCATTGACCCATGCAAGGTTCTTGAGACCTAAACTTCCCTTATCTTTAGGAGTGCAGACTTTTTCCCACTTCATAAGGTGAATTGGCTTTCTACCACCAAAGTTGGACCAAAGAAAGCCCTTTTGAATTCTATCAATCTCCTCGATCATGCTCTTTGGAATCTGGAAGGATCCCATCCAGAAATGAGGAATCATACCTACAGTGGAGTTAAGAAGAGTGACTCTAGCAGCCATAGAGAGAGAGTTCTTTTTCCAATTTGCCAGCTTACAAACAATTTTCTCACAGAGATCAAGAAAAGTGTTTTTTGTAACCCTTCCTCTAATAATAGGGGATCCTAAATATGATTTGTAGTTTGCTTCCAATGGAATCTTCATAATTTTTGCTAGAATCTTCCTGAATCTCACAGGCATGTTTTCAGAAAAAAATAACTGAAGATTTTAAAAAATTTGGGTTTTGACCGGATGCCTTTGCATTTTTATCCAGAATTTCTCTGATTATAAGCCCCGCAAGGATCGTTACTTCAGAAAAAATAAGACAGTCATCAGCAAATTAAAGTATGGGAATCTTAGGAGCACCACTAACAATTTTGTAGCCAATAGGGTTTTTCATTTCCAAATACTCAAACTCCAGCAATCTAACTAAGACTTCTGCACAGAAAACAAAAAGATAAAGGGAAAGAGGGTCTCATTGTCTTAAACCTCTCATGGGATGGAATTCTCTACTAGGCTTCCCATTTATCAAAATTTGGTAAGAAACCGTTTTGATGCAGTCCATAACCCAATTTACCCATTTCTCATGGAAACCAAATTTTCTTAGGACTTTCTCAATAAAATTTCATTCCAGTCTATCATGTCCTTTCTCCATATCAATCTTGCAAGTCATCACCCCAACTTTGCCCCTCTTCTTTCTCATAGAATGCATCATCTCATGAGCAATGAAAATATTATCATTTATTTGCCTATTGGGGATAAAAGCCCACTAATAAAACAGTTATTAAAATGGTCGGCTATTCATGCCCCTTGTCCCATAATTAAAGATTCATAGTAATTAACAAAACTAATAATTACAAAATTATTAAAGAATTGAAGATTTAATGATGATTAAGAATTATTGAATAATTAAAAAGGTCCAATTTACTTTAATATAAACTCTTGAGTTGCGTTAATGAATTAATTATGTTAACTAAATATTTATAGATTATGTTAATGATTATATTTATTATTTACTGATTTTTATAATTGGTAATATTAAATATTATTTTCAGTAAGTAAATATTTTAATATTATAATATTAACACTAAAAATTATAATTGTGTTTTAACATTATCAGTCACTCAATAATTTTAATATTTTATATTCAAATTTTAATACCTTTTAAGTCTTAGCTACTAAATTTAGGCTCATTTGGTTCGCAAGAATAGGGGTATGGAATCGGAATCGGAATGGACTATTCCAATTCCAATTGTTTGGTTGGGCAGAATCAGAATCTCATTCCCATTCCTGCTAGAATAGCATTCCCCCATTTGAGGGGATGGCCATTCCCTATCCCTCCCTTGGGAATGAAATCCCATTCCTGTTGATTTTAATTCACATTCCTATTCTTGTCTGAACCAAACAGATTATGGGAATGAACCATTCCAATTTCGGTGGATTTTGATTCTGATTCCGATTCTGACTGTGAACCAAACGGACCCTTAGTTATTTCAGACATTAGTATTTTTGGTAATTATAATACTGAGAATTATAATATTACTGAAAATAATTACTGAGTTCTCAAAACAAAAAATAATTAAATTTCAAAAATTTTTGATAATTACTAAATTCAACTTAATTTTTGAATTATTATTTTGAAATCTGAAAAGTGTAAAAATTCTGAAATTAAAATAATTATTGAAAAGAAAAAATAATTATATGAAAATCTAAAAATTCAAAATAGTTACTGAAAATGGGAGAATTAGTGAGAATAATTAGTAAAAAATTACTTACATTGTCTGAAAATTAGTGAAATTTCAGAATTAGTGAGTTTTTGTATCCATTTGATCTTATTGTTAGATTTTGAAATCCCATTTTATTTATATAATTTAGTGAAAATACCATTTGATATTATTTTTAAATTTGGAAATTTTGTTCTATTTACGTAATTAAGTGAAATATCCATTTGATCTTATTGTTCAATTTTGAAATTCCTTTTTATTTATGTAATTTAGTGAAACTTCTATTTGTTAGATTTTGAAATTCCATTTTATTTATATATTTTCTTGCTTATTTTGCTTATTGATATTTGGTTCTTAAATTACAGTCCAATATTATAATTTGTTAATATTTAGTGTTTCAACTTTTGTTGATAATCTACCTAAAATTAGTGACTTTATTCCATTACCCACTTATTACTATAATGGATCGGGTCTAACCCAAATTTGACCCTGACCCATCCAAAATTCAAATGCTTTATTCAATTAACCAGGTTAGTGTAGTTTATTGTTATTTACATAATATACATTCTTATTTACTTTGCTTTTTTTCAATTAACATATTTTATTGTTATTTTCATTTATTGTAATTATTAATTTAATAGAAATTATTTTCATTTTGTTAATATATCTATTTATAAAAGCTAATTATTCACCAAACATCCATTTACAAATAATTAATTTAAGTAAAATTTTTATCAAAAAATAATAATTTGTTTTTATAATTTTTCAAATATATTTTTTGGAAATATTGATAATTAATTTTGGTAATTTTGATCATTGAATGGTAATTTTTTAAATTTTTATAATTTTTAAATTAAAAATTAATTAAAATCCTAGAAACTACCACTTTGTTATTGTTGTTTGATTGTTAAAATTAATTGAAAAATATCTTTTAGAGTTTTGGAAAATTATAAATTTTGGGGTGGGAACAAGGAAAATATTTTTGCCCCAAATTGGGAATGAAGTTTGCATATAATTACCCAAATCCGATGGTAAATTAGTAAAATATTCATAAATTTAATATTGATTTTTAAAATATCTCTAAGTTTTTCTCATATTCTTAGAATCATAGGATCCCATAATTTTATTTATAAAATACCCCCAAATTGTCATAATTCAATTGCTAAAATACCCCCAAATTCTCATAATCTTATTCGTAAAATATCCATAAATTAGAATTTTTATGTGGTTACCTCATAGTGGGGGAAATTTGGAAATTTCCCATCCCTGACAAGGAATGGGTACCTTGCCCTGAACCGGCCCTTCCATTGAAATCGAGGCAGGAATGGAGTAGAGTGTCTTGACTTACTTTTTCTTCTTTTCGATGATGGTTAATAAATTCTTAAGATAACCACATCTCCACTTGGAGCAAAGTTTGGGATTAAAAAATAAAATTAGATCATATATGATCAGATATGGGTGTATCCATATCTAATCATTTGCAGCCCAACTTTGGAGTTTCTGAATATACATATTCAGTTTCTTAGGATCCATTTGGTTCACAGTTGGAATTTGATTCAAAATCAAAATCCCTTGGAAATAGAATCACAATGATCTATTTCCATAGTTTGGTTCAGACAATAATCAAATGGAAATTGGAGTCAATTGAAACGAGATCTCATTCTCAAAGGAAGGGGGAGGGAATGTCCATTCCCTCAAATGGTTGAATGGAAATGAGATTCTGATTCTACCCGATCAAATAATTGAAATTGGAGCGATCCATCTCGATTCAAATTCTATACCATTATTCCTGAGAACCAAGCAGGCCCATTAATTTCTTGAGTCGGAGTTAGCTATGTACCATTTTATGTTGAGCTTTACCTAGTTCATATGAGATTAACTACTACGTGAATTTTTTTGGTATGAGATCTGTAAGGTAATTAAGGATAAAAAAACGTACCTCAATTTGATTCTTCTAACCTTTAGATATTGATTAGTTTGTAAAAACGTACAGGATATTGATTTCAACGTCAGAAAGATGTGATAAAGAAAGACCACGCGTGGTATATGTAAGCAAGTTTCAAAGTATCGGCACGTATCGACCCATATTAGTCGATATGTATCGTTCTGACACCCCACCGATATGCCCCTACAGTAGGTGTATCGGTGGTCTGACCGGTTCAGGGTGTGGCGAAAACCAAAACCAGTTCCCATGAACCAGTTGGCAAAAAAAAATCACCGAAAAGAGTATTGATTCGCCCGATACGCCCATACTGACATATCGGATATATCGATATTTTGAACCTTGTATGTAAGTATGTAACAAATTAATAATAATGCCCTTTTATGTTGAATAAGAAATCAAATTCAAAGAAAGAAGTGTTTTAGAGAGAGACTAGACAAACCACAACATCAGTTTCCTTAGTACCATAAGCTGATTTTAGCAACAACTTGAATATATAGCCATTACAATTTTTACATCCGGTTCAGATTTGCATATATTTATTTGTAATTAATAAGTGTGTACATGTTTTGTATGTGGTAATTTTTTTTATAATGATGATGTTTAGGGGTGCAACTTGGGGTTGGGTTGGGTTGAAGGTAATCCTAGGCCCAACCGTAAAGGTGCAAACCTCCAACTCAAGGTTAAGCCCAAGTTTATCAACCCAAGCCCAACCTGAATTTTAACCCGATATAACTCAGGTTGGACATGGGCTCTGGATGGGTCGGTTTGAAAGAATTTATGTATTAATCCTTTAATGAGTTTTATGACCCAATTTAAGAGTATAATTAATTGAAAATATGTACACATTTCATTTACAAATTTATGTTTACAACTTTATGCATATACACGTGTATACATAATTAAAAAGAAAATATGTTTTATATAAATATAATACACATACGTATGTATTTTTTTGGGTGGGCTTGGATTGGCTTGAGTAGCTCGAGCTTGACTCAATCCCAACCCAAGTTTAGGTCAGGCCTGTGTTTTTTGGCCCAAGTCCAACCCATAGCACCAAAACTCAAGCCCAACCCGTGCAAGAAATCGAGTTGGTATGGGTCGGGCTCGGATTGGACTATCCAAGTTGCACCCCTGATGATGATAGTAAATAATATGTTTTCCAAAATTTTCTACATTTTATATTTTTTATGTCTAAAAATGTTCTTATTTGTCATACTTTTTTAATATGATGAATATAAGATATTAGATATAATTTTGTGTATTTTCATTTTTTTAATTTATACTATTATTTAACTATGACACCAAAGGTTGATACTTTTTGTTAGCTCACCAATAAACAAGAAAACAATTTCATTTTTTGGTTGGTTTTAAATTTGTATTTTACTTCTACCATCAATAAAAATAATTATCTTTTGTTACACTTGTTTTTCTTTAATATGGTTAATTAATATAGGATTTAATGAAAGAATGAAAGCTAATACCCTAAGCATAAGACTTAATGAGAGAGAATTGAAGGAGGACAAATGTAATAGTTAAAATTACATTTTGTGACCTCGCAATTAAAAAGCGACCAAATTAAAAAATATGAGCATTCTAGTCAACAATATGATCCAATAAATGTTAATGAAAGTTAATACCTTAAATATAAGACTTAATGAGAGGAATTTAAATGGGGAGAAAAATAATTATTCAAATTACATTTCTGTACTTACAATTAGAGAATGACTAATTCAAAAATTAGGATATTTTAATCAGACAAAAGTTTCAAATTCTCATCCACAATTTTAATAATAGTATAGATATTCATAATTCACAATTCTATTTTATTGACACAAAATTCTACTTTTGTCAAACTTGTACTTATTGTTAGGGGCGAAAATATACATCCCAAAAAATTGATGCAAAATTTGAGACACTTTCTCGGCCACCCTATACATTTACACCAATGCATATTTAGAATTGTAGATAATTAAGCTAGCTAGATTATAACTTCTGCCTATCTTTTTGCTTCTCTAAAAACTACCTAACAAAATAACAAAAATAAAAAATAAAAATAAAAATAAAGCATTCTATAGCTTACCTTGTATTAATGTAAATATGCATGAAAGAATGGTGCCATTGTTTTTAGCCACCGAAAAATTATCCATTCAATATTAGATAATCCAATTGGACTAATCTTTTAATTAAAAAAAAATATTAAGGAAGCAACCAGCAAGTCAAACGCTATTAGGATTAATAATAAGGATATGTGCACATTGAGTGGCATTGTCATTCTACAAGAAGTACAGTGGTTTGCCCTTTCTGGCGAGGTATAAGTATAGTGGTATTAGGGGTACTATCAACTGATTTAATAATAAGGATAAATTATTTAAACCTCTTCTACTTTTATACAAATTATACAAATGAAACTCTTCTATTAATTTGACGTTAAGGCTATGTTTGATTTTAAGGAAAAGATGAAAACATTTATACAAGATTTATAAAAGTTTCTCTATTTTTTCCTTCAAACCAAACACAACAAAATCTAAACCAAATGAATATGTTATGCTTTTAAACACATTAAAACTCCGGTTTGCCATGGATGATAATTTTGGAGTGTCTATCAATTGAAATACCTCCACTTTGCCCATGTAAAAAGGCTCTTTTACATATTCATTAACTGCAAAGTTTGGCTTTCTAAACAAATAAAGGCTGGTGGGGTTTGAGTGGCTTTATAAACTTGGAGAGGCAAGTGCCATGTGGGGCCTTTCTCTTTGGTAGGGTAAAGTTGGTATATGAAATGCTGTACTTTTCTTTTTGAAAAAGGTTATAGGGGTATAACAGTAATTTCATTGTTTCCATCTATGTTAAGTAATAGAATGAGTTTATTGTATAATTTCTCCAAAATGTGAAGCAAAATTTTATGGAGGTTAAGCATTTTTAAGAAAACAAAGGAGTAAGTGGAGGAGGGGTTTATACATTAGTTAATTTCCACAATCTAGTATATATGTACATTTTTAGGTTCGACTTTCATACTAGAAAATTTTGTAACCAATCCACAAATATAATAAAAGTGGTAACCAATTAGCTGGTTATTTAACCTCACTTTAGTCTTACAAGAGGTTATAGCGCACTATGAAGAAATTTGGAATTTCCAGTGTATAGAGCAATAGAGTATCCCTTCTTTCCCCACATCCCACCCAAGGTCGTGACTCCCTCCTTCCTCCTAATGGAGCAATGGGTCTGCATTACTTTAGCACTGGAGTTATATAGACTTAGGAGGATAGTTTTACATGGCTAGAAGCCTAGAACCATGAAGCACTAAGTTGGTCATTGAATTACAGATCTCTGCCATTGTATTAGAAGGAGACATGTAAAACATAGTCTCTCTCCTGTTGAACCCCTTTTAGTTAGGGGTGAGCCAAAAAATCAAAAAACTGAATCGACCAAAACCAAACCAAATATTTGATTAATCGAATCGATTGATTCAGTTTTAGTTTGATGTTTTAAAAAAATCGGAAGTATTGATTTGGTTTCAGTTAACCAATATAGAAAATCAGTGGTTAACCAAACCAACCGGTATACATATATTTATATATATTCACTCCTACTTTTAGCAGTCCGCATTCACCACTTGATAGCCGAGTGGTCCGAATGCAGAAATCTTTTGCAACTGTTCCATCATATTTCTATCTCATTTGTATATCGTACGGATGATTATGTGGCTCCTTCTTCTTTATCTAGACCAAAGACTTGTCTAATCCACCTGATTTTTTACTACTGTACTTCTGAATTATGCAACGAGATGATTCAGCCTATGAACTTTATATATATCATATCTTTCTGGCAGCATAAATTTTTCCTCTAGGGTCACTTCTTTTGTATGTAAAATTTTGCTTACCATGTTCATTCAAAAACTAATAAAATCAAAAAATAATAATGCCAACGGCATGAAACTCCAACAGCCAGAGGTATCTATATCTATCCTCCACTCCCATCAGTCGCTCAAGAATAAGCTATCCATCTATATCTATCCTTTATGGCTCGTCTCATCCTTAACAAATTGAGTGAATTGTCAAGCCGGCGGTATCAAAATTCCGAAAAGGGGAAACAATGGATATTAGCTAACGTTTGAGCGTAAGCACGTAGACACAGAAAATTAGCGTTTGGTGACAGTAAAATTAATGAGTATTCATTTCCATGTGCTTATATATTTAATAAAAATACAACTTCAGGGTATTTCACTGTTTGTCTCGACAACTAATTAGGGTAGTTGCCTAGTTAGGTTCTTAAATTAAGTTGGTTTTTACTTATTTAATTTGGAAGTACATAGCGTTAATTTCTAGTGGAATGATAACAAGTGCTGCCATGTCTACTAATATATCTTCCTCTCCTTTTTCACACGTATATATTTATTTTGAAATTTAATATAATAAGTAATCAAAATTAAAATTTTTGTGAGTCTTTATTATCTTTCATAAAATTCATATTTACTCTCTAATAAAATCATTCTTTTTCTTCTTCTTCTTCTTCTTCTTCTTCTTCTTCTCTCTCATATAGTCAATGTTTATAGCATCTTCCTTCCTTATCAAATCTCTTTTTTCCTCTTAAGTCTATTTTAATATCCTTTGGCTTTTTGTAATAAAGTAGGGAATGTAATAAGCACATTTCCATGGGTTATATAGCTTTTCTCCCTTTTTTATTAATTTAATGTAGATTTGTTTCAGGGATTGTTTTGGATCAATGATACAATGTAGTAATATGCACTTAATGTGAGCCTTTTGTCAATTTAGTTTTGAATTTGTTTCTTTAATTTATAAGGGGCCATTTGGCAAGTCTTTTTGAGAAGATCTTCTAGTAGCTCTAACTAGGGGTGACCATGGGACGGGCCAGGCTTCGCGCTTATGGTAAGAGCTATAGCTTAGGTTCGGGCCCAACCTGACCCGGGGTTTCGAGCCTAAAACATAAGCCCTAGCCCAAGTCTACACAGGGCCAGGTCGGGCCAGGCCTGATTTTGGACCAATGTCTTTCATATATAAAACATTATATATCTATAATATTTTATATTAAATGGCATAACATGCATATAAACTTATTTTATATATTATATAATATAAAATATTATGTATAATATAAATTATACATGTCATGTTATAATATTTATATATAAAATATATAATCTTATGTAAAATAACATGTATATAAATGTATACATTATACACAAAATGTGTAAGTTTAAATATATGTGGGCCGAGCCGGGCTCGGGCCAGGCTTGAAGTATTAAGCCCAAACCCGGCCCTAAAATTTGCAGACCTGATGTGGGCCCAAGCTCGGGCCTAGCCTGAACACAAAACCCAAGCCCAAGCTTGGAATTTTTGGGTCGGGCCAGACTGAAATGATCACCCCTAGCTCTAACAGTCAAAAGACGCATTGAGTTTTTGCGTAAAGATCAAAGCAACGTGAAGCCCGTTTGGTTAAAGCGTGTCTTTTTGCACATCTTTCTATGCAAAGACAAATAGAAAAAAAAAACGCAAAAGCTCCAATTGGAGCTTCCCGAAAATCACCCATTTTGGACTTCTCATATCTTTTTGACACATCAGTTTTTTTGTGGCTAAATCTATCGCAAACCAAATGAAAAAAATACTGAATTGCAATATGTGGAGCTTGTAAAAGCTGACAGACCACACGAAAAGATGCACCAAACAGGGTAGTACCATTTTTTTAGATTTATAGGCTTGTTGAGATTACTTCAGCATTGATTGAACTATTTCAGAAAACTACTTAAAATACTTTCGATGGAAAGTTGATTTCACAACATAAAAGTATATTATTGGCTTTTCGGGTTTTCACCGAACCTGACTTCACCACTTTCTATGTAAAATCTACATTGCAACACCAGAAGCTGCTGCATGAAATTCTTTTTAAACGAACACATTTACATACATACATATATATAGAGAGATAAATAGATAGATAAATAAATAAATAAATATATATATATAAATAGAGAGAGAAGGAAAGAGAGAGAAGGAAATAGAGAGAGAGAGAGAGAATTTATGATCCGTTTTGCTCTGTTGAAACCTTGCAAGCCCTTTGTGTTTGGCTACATTTCCCCAATTATAATTAGTGATGAGAAAAGGGTTAGGATTCGATATGGGTTTGTCTTAATCTAATTGAACCCAAACATGACCTAAAAGCTGTTCGAAGTACATACCGATTGAAAGACAGGTTTACCATTTAACTGAATCCATTACATCCTTGTCCTCCACATAATAAATCTCCACAAAATGTGAAGAATTTATCACTACTTCACTAGCATCACAGGGCCCATTTAGAAACAGCCAACACCCTAGAACACGTAAGGCTCGGGCCGACCATGGTCCATGAATATGGTTCATGAGGGGATAGAAATATTGTGTTAACCGGTGCTTATCAATAAAGATGATAATATCAAGTTTTCTTTTCTTTCTTGGTCGAGAATGGAACCCACGGATTTTTCCACGTTGAAGCATGGTGGGTCCCAAAAAGGCTCCACTTGTAATTTTATACAAAGAAAAATAAAATAGATAAAGCCTTTGTATATCCATAAGTAATACTCTGGACCGAGATCATCCAAGGCCCACCCCAATGATCAATACTTTGGACTGGTCCTGGGCCTAGCCACTGAGCCCAGACAATCCAGACAAAAACCCAGTCATTCGCCAATCGCCAATGCGCGAAGAAACCATGTTTTTATTTCTGACATTAAATTTATGATACTGGAAAGACATAATACGGAAGAATTTTGACCGATCAAAGTATCTCGTAAATTTTGATAAATATCATTTGATGGGTTATTTTCTGACATTAAATTTATTATAGTTGAATCTTTACTGTTGTTGTCTATGAGGGTCTTTTACCGTAAGGACCCTTGTAGATCTTAATTTTGTCTAACAAACCCCACCATCATTCTAATAAAATCATTCTTAGAACTATTTCACCCATCAAATCCTTGTTTCCTTTTAAATCATTTTTGGCTTCTTTCGGCTCTCTTAAGAAAGCAAGGATATAGATTAGAGAGGTTAGGGTCAGGTTAAGGGCCAACTTGCCCCTAAACATGGACCGTGGCCTAGACCCAAACTGATATTTAAAACTTTTTTTTTTTCGAAAAAAGCCCGTGAGCAAAATCAATTCATTGAATCTGCATTCAGTACAGGCAGCAAGAAATCCAGTAAAGAAGACCAAGTAGTGGGTAAACCTAATGTAAGCATGGATTTATTTGCTAGTTTCATGGGAATTTCCTAAAAACGCATAACTTCATTCATTCAACACAGATACGTCAAAAACTGACAATGTACAACATTTTTTTTTTCTGAAAATGAGATACAATTCAAGAGAAAATAAAACAGCAATGGAGGCCAAGTAGACAATTATGGCAAAAATAGAGAAGTAAAACTAGCAAACCAAATTGCTGTTGGGTGTGGGTCCAGCCCATAAGAGGGGTTCACCCCACCTTTATAATAAGAGAGAAGAAATAACAAAGGGTTTTCTGGGTTTTGAGTTTGTGTGAAGAGAAGAAGAGAGTTGGTTTTTCTATTCCATTCAAGGCCAAGTTCGGAGGTGTTCTAAGTCCGTTCTTAATGAGTTTAAGTGTTGGAGTTAAGAATCCAACTCCAGTTTAGATTTGTTAATACTTTTTTCTTCTTCTCGGTTCAAATTTACAACTTGGTAAAATCTAAACCTCTATTTTTGTTGTATTCACCATGCATTTGGTAATATTAATTATATACTTCTGAATCAAAGATTATTTCCTTAATGTTTGTAGGCCTCTATTTGTAACTACAAAGGATTGATGTAGCCATTAATTTCTGAATTAGTGGAAGACTTTTACAAACCATAGGTCCTATGGTTTTTTCCCAATTTTGGGGTTTTCCACGTAAAAATTCTTGTGTGTTATTGTGTTGTAACTGCTATTTGTTTTTTTTTATTACTTGACTGAGTTGTTTATTTGTTATCATTGTTGTTGGCAAACCCATTTCGACACACAAACTTAAGGGAAAGGTCTTGCTGTCCCGGGATTGTTTTTTACTCATTTCTGCTACTGTAGTGTATCTTCCCCAACAATTGCTGAACCAAGAGTAGGGATGGATTCGTGCTCAAATCGCCATGGCAGTACGAGGCTCGAGCACGGTTCGAGCTAGAACCTTGAGCTCGAGCTCGGCTCAAGCTCGACTTAGGGAAAATGTTTTATAAAAATAAAAAAATTATATATAAAAAATATTTTTTATTTGATATTTAAAAAGTTAAGAATTATAATAATTAGTTATTATTATATATAAAAATAAAAATATTATATGTATTATTTTCTATAATTTTATTATTATTATTATTATTATTATTATTATTATTATTATTATGTATGTTTGTATGTAGCTATTCGCGCTCGGCTCAATTAATAAATGAGCCTATAAATTAAGCTCGAGTTCAAGTTGAAGCTCGGTTGAAACCGAACTTTTCACAAGCCAAGCTCAAATAGCTCGTAAAGAATTCGGCTTGTGGCCACCCCTAACCAAGAAAAATGGTAATAATGAGCACCGTGAGAAAATAACTCATGGAATCTCTTCAAAGGGAATTCAATTTTGAAAATGCCAAAAAGGAGGAATTCCGTCCTCCAACAAAGATTGAATCTTAAAGAAATGAATCTCCCGCAAACTGAACATAAGAGAAAACCGGACTTTAAAACAGAAAGGTTCAAAGATTAATTCTTGTGTCCATGAAATAGTCTTGAACTGCCAAGATTGACCCAGATAAGCCAGATTTCATCAATGCTGACCCATGAGAAACTACCTCACCCACCAAAGACCACCACTATCCATGGGGAGAAAACATTAACCATTCTGAGAGAAGATCAACCACCGAAAAACACGGCACCACAACTTTTCGGAAAAGCAAGGGAATTGCAATCGTAACTATCCAAACGACTCTCATTGGCAATATCGGCAAGTGATTCCAGGCTTTCCAGTAGGTCCCCATTGGCAAACAAATCACTACATCTCCCTTCGTCAAGAGATAATGGACCTGTGTCTCAGTGGAGGATGTATCATCGATATTATCTCCAAAACAAAATAGTACAACTTCTCGTGGATCATCGGAAGTGGGATTGGTATGGACACATGATTATCGAAAACTGCACCAACTAACTCGTTAATTCCATCTCGTAGATCGGCAGTCCAAGAACCTCCTTGCTTATGTTTACAGTGTCTGAATCATCACGATCCAAAGAAGAAACCAGCAAGACTTGATGAACGCTTTTAAAAACATTAACATAAACCCCAATAAAAGGACGGAAAAAACTCATATACAATTAAAAATGCGAGAAGTAGCACACTAGCACTCGCATACAAAGATACGAGAGAGATAACTCGTCCCTCCCCCTCAAAGAGGGAGAGAGGGAGAGAGGCCCTCACTTGAGAGGGATAGACCCTCAAAGCCGTTAGCGGACTGGTAGTAAATAACCACTTAATTCATGTAACTCCTAACTTTCTTCCCCCTACAGGCAAGGCAAGTGAGTCTTTTCTTGGGTTTGATCACCTGAATTCAAGAGTTGCATAAACTCATTGTGTATTTGCATTCATCCAATAAATATGTCAACATGAGAGGAAAATCTATGATATATCGAAAAGACGTAATATCCGAAGAGCTTTAGTCAATCAAAACACCCCGTATAAATTGTAATGAATACCACCTGATTAGTCATCTTTTTTATCATACCGATTGATTGGATATAAGTTTTTCTGTTATGCATCGTCTCTAATTAATCGGTCAACCAAGTTTGCCCCCTTTGAATCTGAGGCTTTTGCTTTTGGAGAAAGTTCACTGTTCGCTAAATAGCTCCATCTAGATAAAATTTTGATTGAAGGAGATTCGCTGAAAGTAGTCCATCCCATGCTAGAGAGATCTCTCTCTAGTCTCTTCTCCTTGGGGCAGCCACCAGCTTCTCAATTTTACATGTAAAGTAACAGTATTGTATCTCGAACTTATTGTTACATAATTACCCCTCTGGATGTACCCTGTACATGTATCTGATGTGATATGATCCATTTGCAACTCTGATATTTGATTAAACATTGATGGAAGCCAAGTCTTATCCATTAACGAAGGAGAAAAAAGCCAAAGTCTGTAATCCTGCAACACCATTGGACCTGGTTCTTGGGCTCAACTTTCAAAATTATTCGTGAATTCAACGTTGGAGGCCTTTTAATAGCTAATTTGGGGGTTGGACTTGATTGGGGATGGCAATTTCTATCCTTACCCAGTGGGTATCCTCTCTTATCCTTCTTAATGGGGTGGGTTTTTTTTGGTTGAAAGATGGATTTTAGGGTGGGGAAGGGTTTTGGGATCTTACAATCCATATGGGTATGGGTACAGGTACTATATTAGGCTAAACCTGACCCTCCCTGACCCATTGTTAGAAAGCATATAAGCTTTAGGTATAAGGTATTGAGCTTAATAATATTTTGAATTTTGTGTGAAGGATAATTGATAAATTATATATTCTTTACATGTTTTAATCAAATAATTGAAAATTTTGTTATTTATTTATGTTATTTTATTTATTTATTACTCATATATAACAAGAAATAACTAGAAATTAGATGCAGGTTCTATATGCAACCTGCCCTACCCTTGACTACAGAGAGGGTTTTGTATTTTCGTGTATGGGAAGGGTTTGGATTCTCAAAATCCAACCTGCTATAGGTTTTGAGATAAATACAAGTTGGAAGGTTTAAGAAAATATATAGGATTTAGAATTTACATAACCAACCTCGTTACCATTTCAAGTAGAGCTAAGTCATTGGAGTTTGCCTTGACTCTTTCAGGTTTCCACTTTCTAGCTTTGCCCGAGCTAAGTAGGGCCGATGGGCTTCCCTTGCTTTTCATATAGTTGCATTATTTGCCCCCTTGGTATATTCTTTTCTTGATACGTTTCAATAAGTTTTCTTGTTCCTTTATAATATAAAAAAGGATCATTTACTTACACATCAAACCTACCCTTAGCATGGACTCAGGTTTTTCTTTTATTTCAAAATTGACAATTCTCGTATCACATGCACACTACATCTTCTATGGTCTACCAACCAAGTTATAATTGGGGGTGGGGGGAGGAGGGGGGGTCAATGGATCGGTCTGACCTGACGAATCTAAATCGATTTGTCAGTTATGGTTTCTGATGGATTGGTTCCGGGTTCTGATATATTGTCCTAATTATCATCATTTTGAAAATCAGTTTCACCTAGTTCTGAACTCATTCAGAGTAGGGGTGAGTATTTGGTTTTTTCAATTCAAAATCAAACTGAAAAAAGCAAAGTTTTTAAAACCGATTTGATAAAATGATAAACCGAAACCGAAATCAAAATATATAGAAATCGATTAAACCAAACCGAATATTTTTTTGGTTATTCCAGATATTTCGGTTAACAGCGAAATTAAATCAAGTCTATAAAAGCAGAGAAGAAGAAGAAGAAGAAGATGCCCTTAACGGCAATCAGCAGTGGCAACCGACAAAGGTAAAGAAGACGCAGCAGCGGCTGATAGCTGTGGCACTCGGCAGTTGATACTCAACAGGACAGGGAAGCCCCAAGGGGTTGACACTGCAACGTGCCGGAGATCAGTTCTAGGAGGGAAGGATCAGGAGGCGTGAAGCGGTTCCAAGATGGACGATTGGTTCCTATCTTTTGTAGGGGAGAAGGGAGCAGGAGGAGAGAAGATGAAGTGACGAACTGATCGAGGAGGGGTTTGGTGATAGCTTTGAACTTAATGCTGGACCCACATTGGGTTGGTTTGTTTTGTTTTGAGAAACTTTCTCGGGAAAGTTGCCGAATGGCATTAATTGCACGATAGATTGACAATGTTGTTGGAATTTGGAATCCCTTGAGTAAATGACAGATTCAAATGACGCTAAACGCCCCCTAATTAAACCGGTTTTTTTGGTTAACCGATTTATCAATTATGATAATCGAAACTGAAATCTGAAATACAAAATAACCGAATAATAAAATTGAGCCCGATCGATAAAACAATTAGCTGAATTGATTAAACCGAAATCAAAAATTCGGTTCAGTTTTTTGATTTTAACCGAATTATGCTCACCCCTAATCCAAACCCAACCCGAATTATATATAATATATATACACGCATATATATATATATAGGTTTATTTTAATTGAATCCATAGGGTCAAATCTGGTTGTTGTGAGAATCAATCAATTCGGTTTTGGGTCCTTATTATTTCTAATTAAATCAATTTTGGTTCTAGACCCAACCGATTGACAACCGGGGGAGGGAATTGTTTTAAAAATTAAAGGTTGATATGAGAACTAATAGAGGTATCGTTGGAATAAAAAACCCTAAACCCATGCCTTTGAACATTTTTCACTTTTAATAAGAAGGTCATTTAGCCATTCCTATATGGAAATACAAATGGTTTGACATAAGGTTGATTAAGTGGTTGTAAATCACGGAGTGTTATGATAATATACAAATTAGAGGGTAGCTTTAAATAAATATATAAATTTATAGGGGTTGTTTGAGTAAATAAACTCTAAAGCTTTGTTCTTTTGTTGAAAACATATTTACATTCTCTTCCCTTAAGGCCTTACCTCCAAACCAACGGGATTTCCAATGTCTCTGCCTTGACAACTCAGAAATCTTACCACTGAGCCACCATCAACTAGTTTTTATTATTGAGTTTTGTGTACAATCACTTTAGTCCACAATAATTTTGAGTAGCTTTTCTCTTTTTATGAAAAAATGATTTAAACATCTAAGAAAAGGGAAAAGAAGGGAAAGACCTAAAAGAAGAAAAAAAATGATATAAAATAGTATTGTGCAAATTGCCAGCTCAATCATCTAACCACTTGCCCCGTTGACCCGCTTTTTCCTTGTTCCAAATCCCAACAAAATAATATGGTATATAAAGTAAAAAAGTAATATTAACTATTAAGCAAATTGCCAATTCAACCATCTAACCACTTGCTCGAACCATATATTAAGGTAGGTTAGCCCCCTATGGCCCTTTCTTTGAATATGTTTTCTTAGAAAAACGGCCCAAACGTAACTAATAAGTCCTCATTATTTTTACATCTTCCAAGCAGTAGAAATCCGTTCCTCTTGTTTTCATTTCCAAAACCCATGTACTTGTCAAGCCTCTAACTAACTTTCTGTTTCTCTGGTAATATAATAGACAATTACCGAAATCTGAAAAATCTGAAGTATCAAACAGGATAACGTAGGTTTCTAATGGAGAATGAGTGCAATGCGTGGGCCCCGTTTACTATAAATAATTTTGAGTTTTGACCATCTGATCATTGAAATTCTATTGGAGCATTAGTGGGTGCTTTTCAACCGTCCAAATAAGACAGAGAACCGACCGTATCATTCACGAATGCCCAATGATCAATGATCAATTTCATCTTGGACTGAACGGGGACCCAGACCCAGATATACGAGATACTCAAGTGGGATCCTGTTTTTCAACACACGTTGGATTTTGCATCTGCATGTTGACGCATCCGGTCAGGGATTTGCTACCAACAAAACACAGTTGACCCGTGTGTATTAAAAATAGTGTGTTTTTATATATTTTTATACTTTTTTTCAAAAAATGGTTTTTAGATAATTTATATATATATTATTAATAAAAGGGGTCTCAAAACATTTATAAACAGGTGTTTTGAAATCCAAAAGATATGATACAATATGCTGAATATGGGGTATATTGTATCAAAATTTTGATCCTTATTGATAACACCCGACAATCATGGATGGAACGTAGTATATTGGTAGGGTTTCCCCCTCCCCGCCAAACTTTTTATTTAAACCATTATTTATAGAGTTGGGATCGCCTACCAATAAAACAAGTTCCAACGAGTTCACATCTCCACCCCACCAGGAGCCGCCCCATAGCACATTCATGCTGTGTATTGTGAATATCTCCATATGATAGTATCAGTCCCGATAATGTCATCATCGGGAGATATTCCTAATACATGGTGGGGGATGTGATCTCAGTTCCAATGCCCTACCAATTATTTGATTTAACACTACACATCTTACAATAAGAAACCGAATCAGCCCCCCACCCCCCCCCCCCCACAAGACTGCCCTCCACAACGTCCCACACCACATCCCCGCCTTGTATTGGGAACATCTCCATGATGACATCATCATTTATAATATTATCATTGGGAGATGTTCCAAATATACAACAAGAATGTGGTGTGGGACATTGTGGGGGGTTGATTTGAACTCTTACAAAAAAAACTAGGGCCTATAATAAGAGTAGGACTTGCCATGCATGAGATGTGCAATGTCAGATGATATTGGTATGGTATTGGATTGTAAGTGATCTGGATTTTATATGGCTATTAAGGGGGTGTTATGTAGCATGGATGAGAAATTGGTGGGTATGGACTAGTCTACACCACACTTTTTTTATTTCGTGTATCTCGTATATATGGAATGAATGATATACACAGTTAATCATAAATATGTAATTTTTGCATTTTGTATGATAAATATTTTAATAAATGCATCAATGAATTAATATTAACAAAAAATTATCATTTTTTTATAAAACAATAGTAAAATAATTAAAAATATATAATATATATTAAATATTTAAAAAATATTATTTCATTGATAAAAACATTAAAAATATAAAAATTAAAGAATTTAGTAAGATAGTTAATATTTTATTGACAAAAATATTAAAAATAATATTTAAACAATTGATAAGAGAAATATTTTGCAAGATAAGCACAATTTATGCAAATTAATAAGTTTTATGGACCTAAAAAATAGTAACTTTTATATTCGAATATCAGCTCTGCTCTCATCTACAAAGCAGGTGGTAGAGGTTAACAGGGAGTATCATCCTATTGGTGACCCAACTAAGAAAGTTGGGCAAAAATCCAAGGACTGTTGAATCACAGGAAAATGTGATCAGTGGAGTTTTGTGAAAAATCATAGGTATAATTTGGTTTTAAGTATTTTCTACTTGTTTGTCATAGAATAAAAAGAAATTTAAAATTTGTAATAGAATTAAATAATGGAAGAAAAGATGATCAAGATAATAGGAGAAGAATAAAAGAGAGAAATGAGAGAAAAAGGTTGCAAATGTTGATTGTTGCATTCTAATTTTATAAAACCCCCAGTCCATCACCTGCCAAATTGGGCCATCTTCCAAATCAGTGATCAACAATGACTGAAATCAGAGACTATCTTCTTTTGAGCATCAATAAGAAAATAGCCTTGGGCTGCCACTGCTGCATTCTGATTTACTATAACTACCAATCCATGACCTAGACCTATGGTATTTGTGGACAAACCAAAACTAAAGAACACACATGCTCAAGCTCAGGGTTGGAGATTGTGACACTAACCCACCAACACAATACCCAGAAAGAAACAAAAAAACCAATAAAAAAATAGGAAAAGCAATGCAGAGGTTTGGTGAAGAGAAAAAAAAAGAGGATGTTGTTAAAGATAAAAAAAAAATATGCAACAAGGGTCTTATCTTTGGTGAAGAATTTGGACAGTATCGGTGGAGCATAGCAGCAAAAGCATAGCAATAGAGGTTTGGCAGAGGAGACTTTGAACAAGATGTAGGGTTATAGATACTATACATGAAACACATTCCACGAGAAGAAGCCATTGCTGAGAAATTAAGGTGTGGATAAGACTGATCCACGAGATAATGTGGACCGGTCCTATCCACAATGAACCGAATGCTATTTTCATCTTGTGGCGTGGACCAAATTGGTCCATCCACGAGATGTAAACAGTACCGAAGAGCACGTAAGTGGATAAAGGGTTAAAAAATATACTAAAATGGGTCCTCCAACTTCCCAGAAGAAAAATAAAAACTTACTTTTCTTTAAAAAATCTATAATAGGTCTATCCATTTTTCTCTAAATCCTACCTCTTTTATTTCATATCTCATTTTTTATATATAACTTGACCCCCAAAAGAAAATTCTTGACTCCCCCACTAGTGCGGCCGTTGGAATAAATTTGATAGGCTCACAACAAAAAACTGTATCATTACATTCCAACATAATCTGTATTTGCACAACACATATATAGTAGGTTTCACTTTCATAGTAAGATGTCTCGACACAGATTACAGTTTAGTTGTGAGCAGATCCCAACCAATCCGTTTCGTTTTGTTGGTAGCAGATCTGAGCTGGACACCGTGGCGTTTTGACGCTAGCGTTTGCGTTTGCGTTTCCATTTTGCTTTAAATCGCGCATAAATGAAAAATGGTAAATAGATAAAATAAAATAAATATAAAAATATAAAAAAGGGAAAACAGCCTGCTCACTGCTGTTAAAACCATCATTTCAATCCAACGCTGACTCGCTCTGTTCGTCGGTTCTTTCCTTTTTGTTCTTTAAATTCCTTCTCCCTCCCATTTTCTCTCTCCCGGTCTCCGGCTGATTAGTGCAAATTAACAAAACTGCAGTCTTCGTTGTCCATCGCGTTTGGAGGTCGGCCATGGCTAGCGAAGAGCGAGGGCAGGAACCAGAGCAAGAATGCCTTTACAAGACAAAGGTCGTACAGTTCCTGGGACGCACTACACCGATAATTCTCCAGAACGATAATGGACCTTGCCCTCTCCTCGCTATCTGTAAAGCCTCATCTCTGCTTTCATTTTTATTGCCTTTCTATCTGATCTTTAGGGTTTTCATTTATTGTCTCCGCTTCTGTCGATTCTCGAGTTCCTTTGTTCCGGAAACATGTATAAAGTCTTCCACTTCTACGTTTGTTTCTCGACTTTGTCTCTGGTAATTCCAAAATTGAGACTAAATTCAAGAAAACGATTGTGGAATTGATAGTGATTACGTTACTTTGCTTTTCCATTTTTATTTCAAGGATTGGCATTATTGACGCCGATGCTTTTTTTTTTTTTTTTTCTGGACTAGATGATTTGATTCTAACAGATTGATATTTTATTTAATTTCATCAAATCGTTTTTGTCTGTTTTTCAGAATTGTCTCCTGTTTTTAATGAGAAACCGTTCTGTATAATAGGTAATGTTCTTCTTTTGAAAAACAACTTGAATTTGGGCGTCGATACATCTGAAGTGTCTCTACAGAAATTGCTTTCTCTTGTTGCGGAGAGATTAATCGATTCTAACAGTAATGTGGAGGTAAGTAAGAGGCACCTCGTTCACTATTGATCTTGCAGCAGACTTTAGATCGGTAAAAATCGTTATTGATGTTGACTTCTGATGCAGAACAAGGATGCTGGGTATGTTGAAAATCAGCAACAGAACATAGCTGATGCAATTGACCTGCTTCCACGACTTGCCACTGGAATTGATGTCAATATTCAGTTCAGGAGGTAGGCCATCCATTTCCTTTTATTTATCCCTTTCATCCTCCATGCCATATTGCCTTTTCAGTGATCCCAGTATCTTCTTCCATTTTGCCTTTGTTATAACAAAAATACACATCCATTATTTGTAGAGTTGGTGATTTTGAGTTTACGAGAGAGTGTGCCATATTTGATCTCCTTGACATTCCATTATATCATGGTTGGATTGTTGACCCACAGGTATGATTTTGAAAGGCTTTAAACCTGTGTTTTTTGGGTTTTTAGTTATTATTCTTTATTTTTGATCTTCTATCTCATTGTCCTATATCTTGCATCACTTCAGTTCTGGAATCAATTTTATTTACTCTGGCGATATTGGTTGAACAAATTACTAGAGCTGCAAACAGTATCAATTTGTCATTTTATCCAAATTTGACCTCAACAACCAATGTGGCATTAAACAGAACAGAATGGCAAAACGGGATTTGTGTAGCCAACCCCTATAGTTGGGATAAGGCTTGGATGATGATGATGATGATGATGATGATGATAATGATGAATTCAAAATCCAATCTAATTAGGGTGACTCAAACTTGATATCTTTATAATTAGATCCAATTTGGATCCACCCCAATCCGATCCAATTTGATCCAAACCCAACAATACAAAACCAATCTATATTTATTAGTGAAGTTGGTTTGAATGTTGTATTTTTACTAAAGAGACATAGATTTGAGCTTCATAATTTGAAGCCAACTTATTTATGATATATAATAATAGAGCATAGTTTTCAAGGCGCCAAGGTGAGGCTGGGCGTTAGGGGGGGGGCGCCTTGTTGCCTAGTCACCTAGGCAATGGATTTTTTATATAGAAAACATAGATCCTAGGGTAGTTCCCTAGGTACCATAGCCATATTTCCTTCATAATTATTCATAGTTTTCATAAGAAAAGTATAGAAAATGTGTTGATTAGACAAAATTTTAAGTTCTTCCTTACTTATTGGTTCACGTTTTAAAGTCTTTGAGGGTTCAATGCAGCATTTAGCAATGTTTGTATTGATTAAATCCTAACAAATAAAAACAAATTAGTATATAAACACACAAAATGAATATTTTAGTTTAATAGTGCCTATTTTATAATTATAATGTCAAAAAATAAAGAATAAAAAATTATTTTACAATACATAGTACAAAACTGCTTGGCGATTAGGCGAGGCAAGCCTTAAACGGCGCCTTGTTGCCTTGACAACTATGTAATAGAGTTATTTCTAGGTCATTTTATTAATAATATAAAATATTCTTATCATTTGTTACTTTAATTGATGGCATGCATTCTCCGAATCCGATCTGAGTCTGATATGAATCCAATAGATAATATTTGTTTTGATTCTGGATATTAACAAAGGAGTCCCAAATAGGTATGTGGACCTAATTAAGGATATGTATAAGAGTGCAAAAGCCAATGGTAGAACACCTGTGGAAGAGATCAGATTTTACAGATAAAATGGGTCTTCACCAAGTTCAAAACTTAGTCCTTAACTCCTTATTTATTTGCACAATCTAGATAGATTAACTAAACATGTTCAAAAGGAGGCTCTATGGTGCTTGATGTTTGCTGATGACATAGTATTAATTGATGAAACCATATTAGTTGAGCTCTGAAGGGAAGGAATTCTTAGTGGAGATAAAGAGTAATAGTAAGGGGTATTTCATTGAGTTAAGTTAAAACTTTGGGAACGGTGGGTGACAGCCGTGTGCTTCCCAGGAAAGGAAACGGGGTTGGAATGATGGCTGCGGAAGCTCTGGACAAGTTTGCACAGAGGAGGTGGCTTGTAGAGAATATGATCAAGTCTTTGGCAACCTCAATTGAAGACTCAAAAGCTAAACAAGAAGTGACTTTATAGGAAGAGGCTGAGAAAATGCAACTGGTTAGGGGGATTTCTAGAGCTGCTATGTTCTCAAAGTTAATGATGGAAGGTAATTTGGAGGATTGACAAAAAAGAAAGGTTGTGAGAGTGGAAAGGAAAGTGGAAGATTGGAAGGGGGTGCTGGACGATGTTATGAAGGCTTTTCCTACCAAAGAGAAGGCGGTTCTTTTGTCGTTTGAGGAAAGAGAAGCCATCCTTGACATCGACGATCTCCAAGAGGAACTAGCTAGAGTGAATACCAAATATTGAAAGGCCTAGATATGCAAATCCTATTTATTCTAAGGTAGATAGGTTTTTGGTGTCATGGATTGGGAAGATAATTGGAGAGACCTTGTGGGGAGTAATGTGCTTAGGATTACTTCTGATCATTGGCCCATTTACCTTTTTCAATAGAGTACTATAGGAGGCCCTACCCCCTTTAGATTTGAAAACATGTGGCTTACTCATTTGGCTTACTCATTTGTAAAATAAAAAATTATTTTACAAAGATTCTTGAAGAAACTACAAATGTTGAAAGTAGAAAATAAAAGAATGGAATAGAGTGAAGTTTGGGAGATTGGAGGAGAAGGCCATTTAATTTCACAAATAGAGGAAATTGATAGGAAGGAATAGGAAGGGTCTTAAGGAGATGGAGACAAAGATTTGAGATGGAATTTGAAGGAATTAGAGGAAACTCTACTAAGGGAGGAAATCAATTGGAAGCAGGAATCTGGAGAGAAGTGGATCATGGAGGGTGATGGTAATGTTTGCATTGGAAAGATGGTTAGTGGAAGGACTTGACTAGGATGTGTTAGGAGCTCATCAAGTGAAATTTTTGGAAAGTAGGTTTGAGGAGGAAGAAATTAGGGAAGCAATGTTTGCATTGGATAGATCTAAGGCTCCGGGACCTAATGGATACACAATGACCTTTTATAAGGATTGTTGGGATATAATCAGGTTGAATTTGTTGAAGTGTTTAGGGAGTTTCATAGAAGGGGTATAATTAGTCCGTGAATGAATTTAACCTTCATAGCCTTGGTGCCAAAGAAGAATGATGCTTACCACCCGAGAGACTTTAGACCAATTAGTTTAGTAACAAGCATTTACAAATTGATTGCTAAGGTGTTATCTCTGAGGATCAAAATCAAAAAGGTGTTTCCCTCATTAATTTTCTAGTTTCAAGCTGTCATTATATTCAAGATAAGCAGACTATTGACAAGATCTTAGTTGCAAATGAATGTGTAGAGGCCCAAAAAAGATTAAGGAAAAAGGGAGTAACAATGAGATTGGACCGAGAGAAAGCTTATGACTTGGTGGATTGGGAGTTTCTAATTAACATATTGAGGAGTTGTGGATTTGGGAAGCTGTGGTGTAAGTGGATCAGAGGTTGTTTGCAAACAAGTTATTTCTCAATAATTGTTAATGGATTGGTGGCTGATTTTTTTGAGGGGATTAGAGGCCTAAGACAAGGTGATCCACTTTCACCTTTTTTTTTTCACATTGGTGGATGAGGTCCTCAATAAGCTAATATCAAGAGATAATTGCATGCAGTTCTTCAGAGGGTGGTTGATAGGGAGAGAGATAGGGCAATGGTTACTCACCTTCAATTTGCAGGTGAGATCTTGATCTTTTGTGATGGGGAGAATAGGGTTGGGGTTGAAAATTTGAAGTTGGTGGTCAGTTAGTTCAAGGTGTCTAGCAATCTAACTTGAGTGTAAATTGGATAAATGTTTGGTGGCACGTGTTAATTTAGAAGAAGAGGATTTGAGGGCTATGGCAAAGACATTGGGATGTGAGAGTGGGGAGTGGCTGTTAAGACGTTTAGGGTTACCTATAGGTGACAACCTTAGGTCGGTTAGTTTTTGGAATCCAATGGTGGAAAGGATTGAGAAAAGGCTTGCTAGGTGAAAAAGGAACTATTTTTCTTTTTCTTTTTTTTTTGGGCGGGGGGGGTTGGGGGGAGATTAACCTTGATTAAATATACCCTAGCTAACCTTCCAGTTTGTTCCATGCCAGTTTTTAGGATGCCTCAAGACAATGTGAAAATAATCGAGAAGCTAATGAGGGATTCTTTGGGAACCGGGGAAAGGGAAGAATACCCTCTATATATGCAAGTGTATAATGACCCAATAGGGTGGATCAGCAAATCTTGAACCCAACTCAGGTTGAAGAATCAAAGCACTAACCAAAGGATCAGGTCAAGCCAACTTTACCATTTAACCTGACCCATTGACATCCCTAGAGAGACTATAGAAGGGAGAACTTCTTGAAAACAAAGATAAAGCATCTTCAAAACAATTTTATAAAGGCATCCCACAAATGGATTAGTGAAGTTTGCCAACAAATTTGTTGTCAATCAAAACGAAAAGATCTCCAGCTATTAATTTCATTTTCTCAAGGACTAAAGTTTAAATTAAAACCGAATTAGAAAAGCTTGCTTCTGAGCTTGTCAATCCCATGAACTTAAAAAAAGTTTATCTTGCTTGTGGTTGTGTCTCATCAAATTTTTGTTTATGCTGCAAGTTACAACTTAGATTATGTCCCCACCTCAAAAGAGGAAAAAAGTTCATCTAGGTATCAAGATTCTTAAAAGCTAATACCCGTCAATAGAGTAGAGATCACTAATTGCAGATTTAGTTGAGTTTCTTGTGAAGGAAAGAGGGGGAAGATGAAGATTTCAACAATAGAGAAGAAAGGAGAAGAAGAAGAGAGTGGGAAGTCAACCGGGATTGTGAAAATTAACCCTAGCCGCCCCCCTCTCATTATATTTATACATAACTTAAAAAGATGAGATATTACAAGGATGCCCTTAGTAGGTCGGCTACTAAAAGCTGAATGGTCACAACTTAAAAAAACATAAACTAATGGGCCTAAAGCCCAACAACTTCCTAACAATTGGACCAACTCAAAACTCCCCATCAAGTTGGGAGTAAATGTCACACATTCCCAACTTGCGTAGATCATGCTCCAACTTGTTCTTTGCAACACCTTTTGTGAGAACATCAGCGAGCTGCAGATCAGAAGCAATGTATGGAAGACAAACTTCTCCAGAAGTTGTCCTTTCTCTGATAAAATGTCTATCCACTTCAATGTGCTTAGTTTGGTCATGTTGGACTAGGTTATGGGCAATGTTAATTGCTGCCTGGTTATAATAGTATAGCATCATAGGTTGTTCTGCCTGTACACCAATTTCTTCTAACATGGAACGGATCCAGAGAAGTTTTGAAACTCCATGTGCCATGGCCCTATATTCGGCTTCAGCACTTGATCTTGCCACCACAGTTTGTTTCTTACTCTTCCATGAGACAAGGTTACCCCCAAATAGGGTGCACACTCCTGAAGTTGATCTCCTATCATCAAGGCATCCCGCCCAATCTGCATCTGTATAAGCCTTTAGTTTCAACTGTCCATGATCAGTAAACAATATGCCTCTGCCTGGGTGTCCCTTTAGATAAGAAAGAATCCTGTCAACTGCCTCCCAATGCTGGACTCGTGGAGCATGCATGTATTGACTTACTACACTTACTACATAGGAGATGTCTGGTCTTGTCATACACAAGTATAGCAGCCGACCCACAACTCTCTGATATCTCCCAATGTCCTTTACTGGTTCACCTTCTGATGCATTGATTTTATGGTTATGATCAATAGGAGTGTTAATTGCCTTTGTTCCAAGCTTGCCTGTCTCCTGAAGAAGATCCAAGACATACTTCCTTTGTGAGATAAAAATTCCATGTTTTGATCTTGCAACTTCAATTCCTAAGAAGTATCTCAGTTCTCCAAGATTCTTAATTTCAAACTCTTTATGTAGGCTATTTTTCAAACCATCAATCTCACTTAGATCATTCCTGGTGACAACAATATCATCCACAAACAATTAGGATTGACACCAAAGATCCCATTCGCTTCACAAACAAGGTGTGATCGGATTGAGTCTGTGTAGCCAAAAGCAATCAAGGTCTGTCTGAATCTGTCAAACCATGCTCTGGGAGATTGTTTCAAGCCATAAAGTGACTTCTTAAGCCTGCATACCTTTCCCTTTTCAGTATCATTGTAAAAACCAGCAGGAAGATCCATATACACTTCTTCTTGCAGATCCCTATTTAGGAAAGCATTCTTCACATCAAGTTGAAACAAGGGCCAAGAGTATGAGGCAACAAGAGAAAGAAGTATCCGAACGGAGGTCATCTTTGCAACTGTCGCAAAGGTCTCTAAGTAATCAATGCCATAGGTCTGTGTGTACCCTTTTGCAACAAGTCTTGCCTTGTACCTTTCTATACTTCCATCTGCCTTATATTTTACTGTGTAAACCCATCTGCATCCAATTGTCTCCTTGCCTTCTGGTAGATCCACAATGTCCCATGTCTGGTTCTTAATCAAAGCTGCCATCTCTTCCTGCATAGCTGTCTTCCACTCAGGTTTGGAGAGAGCCTCACTAACACCCTTGGGTATAGACACTGAATCAAGAGAGGAGAGAAAAAAACGGTAGGAAGGAGAAAGTTGACTGTAGGATAAGTACTGTGAAATACAATGAGAAGTACACTTTCTTTTCCCTTTTTTGAGAGCAATAGGGAGATCAAGGTTATCTGTAACAGAGTTAGTAGGATCAAGGGGAACTGAAATAGTAGCGGGACTAATAGGAATACCTGAATCCATGGCAGCCGAATCTGGAGTCTCCAAGGAATCGACAGGAAGTGATGTGAGTTCTGCTGTAGTGGAACCAACCTCCTTGTGAAGTCTCTATCGTAAGTAATGCTGAGAAGCAGAACGTAAAGGAGGTGGCAAGGTAGGTGCCTCAGGGTGGTTGTCAAGCACAGGAGTAGACACAGGGACTGGAACTGGGAGAGGAATAGATTGCTGTCAAGAAATCTTCATCTTGACTTCCTACTCTCTTCTTCTTCTCCTTTCTTCTCTACTGCTGAAATCTTCATCTTCCCCCTCTTTCCTTCACAAGAAACTCGACTAAATCTGCAATTAGTGATCTCTACTCTATTGACGGGTATTAGCTTTTAAGAATCTTGATACCTAGATGAACTTTTTTCCTCTTTTGAGGTGGGGACATAATCTAAGTTGTAACTTGCAGCATAAGCAAAAATTTGATGATACACAACCAAAAGCAAGATAAACTTTTTTTAAGTTCATAGGATTGAGTCTCAACAATGTGTCTGTTCTTCCTTTCTACAACACCATTCTATTGTGGACTGTAGGGGCAACTGCTCTGATGGACAACACCATATTCTAACAGATATGAGGCAAGATGTCTTTCAAAATATTCCCTGGCATTGTCAGATCTGGACACCTTTATTCTTGTTCCAAACTGTGTTAGTACCATCTGATGAAATTGCCTCACCAAGGATGGTACCTCATTGCGGGATCTCATTAGGTAAATCCAAGAGTATCGTGAGAAATCATCCACAAATAAGAGAAAATAGCAATAGCCTCCCATAGAAGGAACATGGTAAGGGCCCCACACATCCGAATGAATAACATCAAAAGAAGAACATCTTTTATTACTAGGTTTAAATGAATATCTACAATGCTTTCGAAGTTGACAACCTTTACACTCCAGACTTGACAAACTAATAGACTCAAAAAGTTTTGGAAACAAAAAACTCAAAGAAGAAAACGGTAAATGACTCAAACAATTATGCCAAAGCATAATTTGACTCACAGACCCTGGCTCACTATCCCTGCTGACATGATGACTTTGATGAGAAGGAAGTACATCCAGGAGGTAGATTCCATTCACTTCACGACCACTCCCAATCGTCCTCTTTGAATCCAGATCCTGCAAAATACAACAACTAGGAGAAAAAATTACTGAGCAGTTCAGGTTCTTAGTCAAACTACTAACAGATAACAAATTAGTGCTCAATCTGGGAACATGAAGGACAGAGGGTAGAGAAATAGAATCACTAATCTTGACAGATCCCTTCCCAGCTATAGGAACATGGGATCCATCAGCTATGGAGACCCTATCTCTACCAAAACAGAGCTGGTAAATTGAAAAAATAGTAGAGCTCTAGGTCATGTGCTCTGAGGCTCTAGAATCTATAATCCAAGGAGGTCCTTCCTTACCTGAAGTGGAAACATAATTTGTAGTGACGTGTGAACTACCTGTGTGAGCAAAGGAAGTAGAGTGGACTCCACCAGTGCCACCTGTACCTTGCTGTTCGCTTGCAGCTGAACTGGAACTGGCTGTATCCCGCTGGTTTAGAAGTAGCCCATACCTCTCAAGTTTGGCCCTTACTACAATAGCTGCAACAGACTCCAGAGCAGCTGTAGTAGGAGGGGCTGGAATGTCACCAGTAATTGCCATGTGCACATTTCCCTTCTTATTTTTCAATCTAGTCGGCACAAGATGTGGGCGAAGCTTCCAACAAGTATCTCTTGTATGTTTAGGCTTCTTACAGTAGTCACAGATCATATCTCTTTTATCTTCCTTCTTGATGTCACTGCCACTTTATTTAGGTTTCACAGCACTTACCATGGCAGACTGATCAGAAATAAGGTTTTTCATCATCACATCTCTCCTGCACTCCTCCCCTGACACAAAGGCATATGCTTGGGAGAGAGTAACATTGTCCCTGGAAAGAATGTGTTGTCGTGCAATATCATACTCAGGATTAAGGCCAGCAAGGAATTCAAACACCTATACTTCTCTAGATGTTTCTGATAGGTAGTTGCATCCTTAGTGGTTTCTCAAGCAAATGTCTCTAAATGGTCAATCTCCTACCATAGGGTTTTAAGGACTAAAATATAGGCTGCAATAGATCTGTCTCCCTGCCTTGTAACAATAATTTGATTTCTCAATTGATAAGCCCTAGCAACATTCTCCCTCTGTGAATAGGTTTCTGCAACCCCACCCCATATTTCCTTAGCTGTATTTGCCCATAAAAAATTTTACTTATATGTGGCAACATGGAATTACACAACCAAGTCATCACCATATAATTCTCCTGTACCCACCGGGAGTTGCTAGTTTCGGGTTTCACCTCTTCACTAGTGATATACCCTAATTTCCCATGAGCACCAATGGCCATCTTTGCAGATTGTGACCATTCTAAGTAATTTGCACCATCCAACCTAATTGTAGTAATGGTCCCAGCCCCGAAAGGGTCTCCAACACCTCCTCTCACGGGTCCCATTTCACTTCCGGGCTAATTTTCAACTCCGTGGCCCTCCATGCTTCTAAAAAAATGTAAAGAAAATAACTGAAATTTGTAGCAAGATCAAACAAAACACCTTTTGGAACCAACAACACCTTTCTGGTGTCCTAGACTTTCTTCCCACAAAGGATTCATTTTCTGTGGGACGGGAGAAGAGAGAGAAGAGGCAGCCGCCCTCTCTACAAACCTCCAAATCAGGCAGGACTTGAATCGCTCCTTACAAAAAACTCCAAGGAACCCTAAAAATTTAGGGTGCCACTTCCTAAGTCAAAATTGAAGAGTCCAACAGAAACAAGACTCTTCCCCTTTCTCCAGTTTTTCCTGACTTTGATGAGAAACCCTAGACCAGCTACAGGGCACACATATCCACCAAAAAAATCCAAAAACTGGGCTTACCTGAGAGCTTCGATCAGCCTTTTAAATCACCATGCAGTCGGCCGATCTAGGGCTGCATGAGAGAACAACTTCAAGGAACCTTCGGCTTGCTCTGATACCAAGTAGAGATCACTAATTGCAGATTTAGTCGAGTTTCTTGTGAAGGAAAGAGGGGGAAGATGAAGATTTCAGCAGTAGAGAAGAAAGGAGAAGAAGAAGAGAGTAGGAAGTCAACCAGGATTGTGAAAAATTAACCCTAGCCGCCCCTCTCTCATTATATTTATACTTAACTTAAAAAGATGAGATATTACAAGGATGCCCTCAGTAGGGCGGCTACTAAAAGCTGAACAGTCACAACTTAAAAAAAACATAAACTAATGGGCCTAAAGCCCAACAACTTCCTAACTAAATAAAAACAAACCGGACCAACTCAACAAATAGATTTATGTCCAATTGACAAATTCTCTCTGACCACGTAAGCTGGAATCCTTATGGTGTAACTGGTCCAATGTTTTAAAAGAGGTTTGCTTAGTCTCTCAAGTGAGTTTCATTTTATTGGATCTGCCTCATTTATGCTTTGTTGAATTAACATTGAATTTGAAGCTGAATAGGTAATTTACTTTAATATAGATATACTCATAATGTTTTAGACTTGAACTGTTGAACATACAAGGCGACAATTAAGAACATAATTTTTTTATTTCATTCTAAAGTGGTGCCTCACTTCATTATAGCACACCTTTCCTTGCACATCATGCGTTATGCCTTAGACCGTAGTTGCCAAGGCTTCTAGTTCTAGGCAATGCTGGGAAACACTGAACTGCCCAGGTGATGTCTAGGCAATAAGAATTTTATGAAATAAAAAACTAACTTTTGACTAGTCCCCTAGTTTTATATACCATTAAGCATGCATATTAATTGAAAAAAAAATAGCAATTATTTTTTTTTTAAGAACATAAAATTTCCTCTCAAAATGAGGCAAACCATTAATCTAAGAGACAAATCTTTTAAATAAATTAATTTCGTTATTTTCAAAAATAATGCTACTGTAATAAGTATTTAATGCAGCAATTTCATATCAGTTAGCAACTAAAGAAGTCTGTTAACTTTATATGATAAAAATTCAATACGGAAAGTATTAAATTTCCTCTAAACCATTTGATCTTTTAAATTTCAATAGTAAAACATTAAAACAAAGTATAAATGATATACATGTTATATGATTGAACTTATTAACAGTCATATTAATAAAGTGTAGCAATATAAATGATATGCATCAGTGACATCTCTTTCATAGGTTAACTTTTGTTCCTTGAACACTTTTTGGTGAAGGAGATAGAGGATGGCAACTGGGTGGGTTTAAGTGGGTTGGGTTTGTGTCAAGCTTCAATTCAAACTATCTATTCTGCCAACCCATTAATGACACATTTAAATGAAATTAAATGGGTTGGGTTCAACCTAAACATGCCTTAACCCAACCCAACCTCCCCAACCCATTAATATTTTAACAGTTTTAGTTCCATAGAATGCCTTAAAACTAATATATTCTTATCAACTTCTCGAGAGATAGTCTAATGGTAAAATTGTTTATCTTTCATTTGGGTGTCTTGGGTTCAAATCAAATTGAAATTATTGACTTTTACATTAGTAGAGGTGTGTACTTCATAGGTACCTTGTCCATATGGTTTGGTCTAACTATGACCGCATGTTGAAGTGAGTGATTCGACCAGTTGGCTGGACCGATTAACCTTGCTAACAGCTCAGAGAACTGGCCAGTCTAGACTGGTCAACTCCATTGCTATAGCAACCTGTCCGGTTTGACTGGTCTAATGATGGTTGCAAGTTGAACTGGCTGGTTTGACCAGTTGAAAGAACTGATTGTTTTTGCCAATAGGCTGGTTCAACTAGTTGACTAAGGTGGTTGTCTTTGCCAATGGCTCAGCGAACTGGCTGTTGCTACTGTGGCATGTCATCTAATTTTTTAATATAATTAGCATATAAAAATAGATGAAAAATAGTTCTTTATTAAACTTAATTCCGTTTAATATTATGAACATATAATATGAGAGGCATATCCTATTAATTTCCAAAAAATTTCTGTAGTTTTTATATTTCATTATTTAATGACACTCTTTGACTTGAATAGTTGTATCATTCATATGTGTTTAACCCACTGGGTACCCACAATCCAACCCAACCCAATCCAAATGGGTGGGTTGGGCAGGTTCAGTGAGTTGGATCTGAAATTGCAACCTAGAGATGAACATGCATTGGCTTATAACTTTCGTAAGAATTCTTTCTTGTTAGTTGTAATTGGAGGAAGCTTTTAGTCCTGTGAAGTTTGGAGTGAATTTGTAAAATCTTGGAATGGCTTAAAGACCAATCAAATAATTTCTTGCTTTGTAGGCTGTTAAAATATTGTGCACTACCTGTCTGTGTGATATCTATTTCTTCTCATGGTGCACCAGCACATAAACATGATTATGTGTTAATTGATTCTGGGGAATTATTTAACTTAAATTACTTATAAAAAATTATTTAATGTAAAACACTTGTAAAAAAGTTTAACTTAAAATCACATGTTATGTTCTGCTGCTTTCCATATAAAACCATGTCTGCAGATTCTCAAATCGATTTTTCAATTTTCGTAGTAACCTGTAGTAAATTAGAAGATGTATATTTTGTTGTTGAATTTGTGTATAAATGAATGGCTGTGGCTCCTAGCCTTTCTTGGTTCACATGTATAGCCATCCTGTTTGAGGACACTGAAGTCAATGATTTTTCAAAGTCTTGGTTAACTATTGTTAGCAGGTTTTTTATAGTTATTTTCTTCAAAGTTTATTTACCTTATCTTTTCAACCTGCAAAGAGTGTTACTTTGTGCTTTGGTTTGTTGCATGTGAACTTTGACAAAGAAAATCCCATTACATTTTGCACAATAGGCAACTATTAGATTCTAGGGCTCATTATTTCAACTCAATGGCAAAACAGTTATTAGTGCTTTGTTTTTCATTTTGCCCCATATACTTGAATGTAGGTTATGGTCCTTACTGTTAATAAATTCTTTTTTATTTGTTATTTGATAACAAAAAATGTTCAGTCAAGTTTTCTTTTCTGTTACTCTGGTTCTGAATTGGATGAATGCCTTTTCATTTTCTGTCATCTGCTGCTATTCTTTATTCAATAGATGTAAAATTCATCTTATTGAAATAGGAATTATGTCAGGCACCTTTCTATGGTCATTGATAATATAAGTCCTAATTGCATTTTGTGCTTTCTTTGATATTCTATTGATAAATTCATGCTTTTTCTCATATGAGAAGATCAAATGGCCATAGGTTATCAGTGAGGGAAAACGTGGAAATAATGAGATATTTGCTTGGTTTTTATGCAGTTTCAATGTTTCATTGCTCAAACATGCATCTGATGTAGCATATCATTTTATAGGTATTTATGAAAGTTATACTTGGTAAAATGGACTTCTGTCAATTGGTTTGATAATCAATGATTTGTTTTCAGCTCATTGATTGTTTCCTTTGGTTCATTGTAGGATTGTGATACTGCAAATGCAATTGGGTCCAATTCTTACAACACTCTTGTCGGAGAGCTTGTTGCCCTTGAAGCAAGAAACACAGAGGAAGAACATAAAAGCAGTCCTGAAGAAGATTGTATTGATTTTGCTGCTGCAACAACTGCAACCTTAGGAGTCCCCTCACCATGCCTTTCTAGAGTCAGATCTTTTGATGATTCTCCAAGTTATTTATCAGGAAATCAGAAAATAAGGAAGGGAGACATGGAGGAAGAAGCAGAACTGTTGAGAGCCTTGAAGTTGTCGGAAGCTGAATTAGCAACTTCAATGGGTGAGTCTTTGTTAGCTGATGCAAGCGGGAGCAATATGCCTGTAAGTTCAGATGAAAATGAACATTTGAAGATGAATGCATCACAAGCCCTCGAAAATACATTTTCTGGGTGTATTGGTGGTGAATCTAAAATCCTCCATCAGCCTGAACAAGCTGCATCATGGAATTGCAGTGCCTCAGGCAGCTGCAATATTAATTTGATAGCTTTTGAAAATATTTCAAGTGGAACTAATCATTCATTTTTTGATGATGGAGCTAACCTTGATCAGCTGAATAATAAAGAACCTGGCGGTCATTTTGCTTCTTCTGAAATTGTGGGGGACGTTACAGATGAGGCATCTGCCCAGAATCATAGTAAACCTATCTGTCTTCTGGACAGCAATTCTTCTTCTGCATGCAATGACCATGTTCTTATTGACAGAGAGAATCAACAAATTCAACAGACAGGTGCACAGGATACTTCCACATCTGAAGTTTGTTGTGAGCCAGCAGATCAAAGTGGTTGTAAAACAACACTATTCTCTTCTCCATTTGCAACAAATTTAGTTTCTGATGTTTCCATTGGTGGAATCAAGCACATGGATGAACCCAAGGGTGCCACCTCAAGCCTTGACGGCAGTGAACCCATATATGAAGGGGAAGAGTGCATACTAGATTCAGGTCTAAAACTATATCAAAACCGGGAGCCTATGTATGAAGGTGAGATGGTTCTTGCTGAGCAAGCTGACAAAGCTGGAGGAGTTGAACAATGTCCTGAGAATGAAATTACTGAACAGAAAGGTGAAATTATCTTGTACAAAGAATAGTTGTACAAGTTTTTTTTTTTTTTTTCAATTGCTTGTTATTCTAAGCATTCTTTTGTAAATATTTTTAAATACCTCCCTCTCTCTTTAAATCTCTTCAGGAGAACTGATTAGGAACTTTTTAAGAAACAATGCAAGCCAGCTGACAATATATGGGTATGCTGATTTCTAATCCTTTACAATGCAAGCCAGCTAACCTAAGCCCTTTATGTTTTGTTTTGCAGTCTAAATAATTCGTCCTTTTTATCACCTTTCCTTCTTTTGCAGCCTATTTTGCCTACAGGAAGGTCTGAAGGAACGTGAACTCTGTGTTTTTTTTCGCAATAATCACTTTAGTACCATGTTCAAGGTTAGTTATATTTTTTGCCATCATTTTGTTTTTTGTTTTTTGTTTTTTTGATCAATAATAGGAATCCAATAGATTAATAAAAAAATGTAGTTACAGCACTCCAGCGAGAGATAAAAAGGCTTAACTCTCTCCAAGAGGACAACAAAAGAAAAAAATTACAAAACAGCCCAAAACATTTGATCCCTTCCCACTCCCTGCTTTGCCAAGGCATCAACAAATGCATTTGCTGTTCTCTTAACCCATTGAAACTGGATTTCCAGCTCTCTAGTTAGCCAATTAATCTCCCTCTCATTAACAAATTTCCAAAGTCCACTTTCTTTCTGTAGCCAGCTTAACACCAGCTTTGAGTCCCCTTCAACGTTTGTATGTCCAGTTCCTTAGTCTTCCTTATACCCTCCAATACAGCATAGACCTCAGCTTTAAGAGAGTCCCCAACCCCAATGGGACCTGAATACATTGCAAGCACCTTCCCATCCTCATCTCTGAAGACCCCCTGACGGACCTTGATTTCCCTCACTACTACCATCAAAATTTAGCTTTGCAAAGCCACAACCTGGTGGTGACCATAAAGGACAAACAGAAGAGTGAGCAGGAGCAAAAATTGCCACCTCCATCCAGCTATTCAGCAATATGTCTGTAGAAACATCAACAAACAGGTCCAAGGATTTAAGCCAGTGCATCACCCTAACTGTTATTACTTCAATAAGACTTTCTTTACTTATTTCATCTTTAGAAAAAGTTGTGTCTTTCCTTTCCCCCCGTAGAGTCCAGCAGAAAGCAACCCTTACACACCTCCACATAATCCTTCCCCTTTTGTTTGGCCATTGAAGGAATGAAGAGATAAACAAGCTTTGAATATTTGGCAGTGGGGTCCACCTGCAACCAAATAAGGAAAGAAACCAATCCCAAAGATCGGCAGTAAAGGGACAAGAAATTAATAAGTGGTAGGAGCTTTCACAGTTAGCCTTGCAAAGAATGCACCAATTAGGAGACAAGCACCAAAAAGACCTTTTTCATCAGTTTGTTTTTGGTTTTTTCCCTATAACTTCAATTTATTCTTGCTATCTTTTGTTTACAAACTATTGTAACTGTTGAATTATGGAAAGACAAAACCAAGGTTTAAAATATCAGTGTTGGGGGAAATTCCAGTCATCCAAATATAGGGAACATGTTGGAAATGTTGAAATTATCATATGGAAATGCTGTAAAAATTATAGACATGGTGGAAATATTGTGAGTATGCAAAAAAAATATAGAATGATATTTTATGAATGATAAAAGAAATGTAGGCACACCTTTTTAAATTATTATCTTGTTCCAAATCATTGTGAAGTTCTATAAACTTTAGGAGTAAAAAACTATGTGATAGAATGAATTCAAGCAAAATTTAATCTAATAGAAAATCCATATGATTCTAATATATCAACCAAATAATTTATGACACGAACAAAAACTAATATTTATCTCCATATTTGAAAAGAATATCAAGCTGGCTCAAAGTGGTAATCATATCCATTAAGCGTGCAACAACATTGCTACTCCACATATCTACAATATTGCCACCAATTCATGTTATAATACTATCTCTTGTACTCCACATAGTATCAGTAGTGTTTGTTGGGGAATATGTTGATTCCAATAAAATTTCATGTTGGCACCCATGGAAATGGAAATATGAGGGAATTTATGCACATTTTAAACCATGGACAAAACATATGGAGATTCTAGTGGTCCGTATTCTTTTATCATTACTTGCAGGTTAATTATAATTTTCTTGATGCTGTTTGCAGTTTAATGGTGAACTATATCTTCTAGCCACTGATCAAGGTTTCATAAACCAACCTGATTTGGTATGGGAAAAGTTAAATGAGGTAAGATAATTCCCATCTTCATTCTCTTTGCCAATGGTGTTCAGTGATAATTACTTCTGAGAGCTATCTGATGATGATGTGTCTTCCTATGTTTCTTCACATCTCCAAATGTTTGTCAAATCATCCTTAGTACCTCTTTGTGAGAAAGAAATTATCCATGAGCTACAGATGCTGTTTCTTTTCCTGTTTTCTGTTTTCATTGTTACTGTAATTTCAAAACCCTGCTTTCAGGTAAATGGAGATACAGTATTTATAACAGGCAACTTCAAGGAATTTAAAATAGAAGATCACATCAATGACCAGTGGGATGAGCAAAATGCTATGGCTAGCACTGCTGTATGGATCTCTTTGACCCCAAGCTATTTAGAAGTTACTTTAGGTGGCCTCCATGAAATTAATGCTGTTTTTCTTTCTTTCTTTTTCCCTTCAGGATTTTATTGCTAGCATAGATAATTCAACAGGAGCTGGTTCAACTTTAAAGTAATTCTTCCTAACCAATTTCTTCTCCTTATTTTGAAATGTTGGGGGTATAATTGTCTATATTTTTATCACCTTTATTAACAAAATCGTTTTTATCACTGTTTCTGATAAAAATATTAATTTTTAGAAATTGCGTAAAGTTTGCTGCCAAAACCTGACAGACCAGCAAACTAGAGTTGTAAAAAGTTCAGTTCAAACTCAATTCAACCCAGTGTCAGAAGGTTCAATCCAGTTGGTCTTGGACCAGAAACATGATTGGTTCCCATCAAGCCTGGACCAACTGACTGGTCTGCTCCAGCTCTTAAAACATTGGTGAAGATATACACATGAAACCCATCTACAACAAGTCCCTGTAACAAGAGACCTATTGAATGGTGCCCAGTATATAATGCCAAGATATTATCAGTGATTCATATACAGGAACCAAGGGGAAAATTAGGGGATGGGTTACTTCCCTGAAGTCTTTGTGGGTGTGTACCTTTAAATACACTACTAGCTAATTTCTTTAACTCCTTTCACCTCAGATTGCTCATATAGTCAAATGATGGCTGATTGAGAAATTGCCTATGCTGTTTTACCTCGTGCTTAACCTTCTTAGCTGCCAGCTCTCAAAAGTTTCCTCATAACACTTTGAAAATAATATCTCAATTCTCACACCAATACATTCTTGAAGATGGGCCCAAAGAAGGTGCTTAATTTTCCATGGGTGAAAAGGTGGTGATCTGTATCAGCTGCTTGCTCTTCATTAGGTATTCTTTCAATGTTGCTGTCTATGCCATAAATGACAGTATAGACAACTTTCAATGTTGCTCTTCATTAGGTATTCTTGGGTAACACAGTCTTCAAAAGAAAGGTGGCCTCACTAAATCTGGGATTAATAGGATTTCATTGTATAACAGAAACTCCTTAACCGAGTAATTTTTGTTGTCAGGGAGCTGGTTGTTTATAGATTTGTACATTATTGTATAGATATGTAATACATTTCTATTCAAATATATAATACTTGTCTATACTGTCATTTTTTGTCAAATAAAACAATGAAAAAGAAAAAGAAAAGAGAAGAAAAAAAGGAGCACATCATGAAAATCTTCGATGCTTCTATTACTATCATCACATCCTATCGTTAAGGTTTCCTTCTTTTTTTTATCAATAACAACAGCTATCATTAAGGTTTCTTTGAAATCTTTACTGCCAAATTACCCCTTAAGGGCCTATTTTATAGCAATCCTAGATCACCTCTCCTCTATAAAGAGTAATAATGCAAAAAGCAGGAAAATTGTCCTTGGGAGATGGTGGCCATCAAAAAACTGATTTACTCCATTGCCTTTTCAAGTCCTTTCCACATCTAGCATCTATATGAGGCCCTAACTTCATTCTTGTGCAACCACAAATGTCAATTGCTTTACTTTGGTGTATCCCCTTTCCCATAAACTACCCAACTCATGACTGAATTTCCACCTTACTTTATTGAGCAAGGAGATCCGCAAACCTTCACTCAATTGACAAATTGGAACTTGAATTCATCCTTCCAACATCAGCAGTTTTCTTCCCCTTTTTTGATGTTTTTCAAGAATATCAGTTTTTCCCCCTGTTGGGATAGGGATTGGAAGTCATTAATACTGTGTTTGGTTTGAAAGAAAAGGTAGGGAAACATGTACAAACCATGTATAGGTTTCCTTACCTTTCCCTACCTTTTCTTTCAAACCAAACACAGCCCACGTAACAAGATTGCTAAAACACTCTACAAGAGGGAAGTTATGACCTTTTTCACAAGTGTCTACCTTCCTAGAAGTCAATCCCCTTTAATGATCTATCAGTGGCTCTCAAAACCAATTTCAAGACATGTTTCACCTCCCAAATGTAGCCTCCAAGTATTCAGATGGTACACATGGAAAGCTTCCCACATTGCAGAATAGTCACAGCCAACTCCTCTATACCCAAGACCTCCCCAACTGCCATAACTGTGATCTTGGCAAAATTAATGTGAGGGCACAATACAGGGATGTAATAGTTATCCCTGCGTAGCATCACAAAAAAAAAAACAATTTATTTTTAATGGAAGAGCCCTAACATACACTTGGGCCTTGTTTGGCATCAATTCTTTGGATTTTCATATTCAGAATCCATCCAAAAAAGAATGGAATCTGGATTTTCTGGATCCTGAGAATTAGTGCACGTGCTTGGTATAGAGTACTAATTCTTGATTCTAAGAATAGGAATCATGTTTGACATGAGCCTGTGTTCTAATTTCAGATAAAGACCAAAAAAGGGTTTTAATCGATCATCGAACAAATTTCATAATGATATTTCAACAAAATGGGAAAAAATGCAAAGTGGGTGTTTATCACCGGATAGATGTGGAAACCAATAAATTGCAAACATGAAACAGAATAATGGGTATTTCAGTAATGACTTTTCATAACGAAAATGAAAAAATAATAAAAGAAAAAATACCTACCTGAGAGATTGACGTTGTTGAAGTGCCATTGGAGAGCAGAGTTAACTGGTAGAGATGGTGGGGGAAAGAAGGAGATGAACAAACAATCAGTCTAGTGTTTTGATTGGTAGACCCAAAACAGTTTTAACAGATCATTCGTAAAAAATGAAAAAAAAAAAACGATGCATAACTGAGAGTTCTACTGTTGTCCAAGTGTGGTTCAAGAGCAGAGTTAGCCATTAGAGATGGTGGGGGAAAGAAGGAGATGAACAAACCATCAGTCTAGGGTTTTGATTGGTAGACCCAAAACAGTTTAACGGGTCATTCGCATATTTGTTTTCATAATGAAAATGAAAAAAATGAAAAAAAAACCATGCATACTTGAGAGTTCTACTGTCGTCCAAGTGTGGTTCAAGAGCAGAGTTAGCCGTCGTAGAGGGTGGTGGAAGAAAGAGAGGAAAAAACAATGGGTTTTGATCGATAAAGGTTTTGTTTTTGTGGAAATTTACTATTTCACCGCTACTCTCACATGTAAATATGGCGCATGTGTTCGGTTTTTAAAGGGAGCACGTAGCGAGAATTAGCGCTCCAAAGAATCTCATTTTCAGAATCCAAAATTTGTCACTCTGGAATTGCGCTCCAGGATGAGTTTTCTCATTCCATTTCGAATGAGAAACGTATGCTTTGGGAAAATCAAACATGATTCTCATTCTTAAAATCAAAAGAATCACTAGAAATGATTCTTTGGAGTGATGCCAAACGGGCCTTGATGACCTTACTGAATCAGAAGTTTTTCTTTGCATTTGCCTATATTTCCCTCCTAAGCAGCTGAACCCTTGTGAAGGTAAGGACAATTTTGAAGATCCTGAAAATGCCTCAAATGCTGCTTATGGGTTTAGCCAAGGGTTATACTGCATTGTACCTTATTCCCTTGGGAAGGAAAATGGAACTAACACATTTCTATGTTTAATAATGTTGTCCTATAAAGTTCTGTTCGAGGTAAATCCAGCTTAGAGAAGCTTAGGCCTTGCTATCCATTATGAATTGCTTGTTCACATGGATATCTAGATCTTCCAATAGCCAAGCAGGGTCTCTAGCTAGGACAGGGGTGAATAGGAGAACTTATTTGAGGGACTTAAGCCCAGGGTGAAATTGTAACTCTATTTTCAATTTTGTTTGCTTATTGTATGTCAGCCCTGGGCTGTTCTTGTTAAGGCTGCAAGTTGGGCGGGCTTGGATTGAGGCATTGAGCATTTTTTAAAACTTACGCCCAGGCTTGATGCTCTCTGTAAATTCTTCAACTCGGGTACCCAACTTGCACCCCTAGTTCTTGTACTGGGCCCATCGTCTCAAAGCTATTAGAAATTATGTTGGTCTCTCATTTTTTGAAATCAATACAAGTTTATTACAGTTGATGTTATAAAAAAGCGCCTGCAAATTTTTTGTACTCTTTTTCATAAGGTTGTTTATTGATATTCTCCTACTTATGCTGTAATATTTATCAGTTCTGATCTGCAACTCGCAATAGCTCTACAACAACAAGAGTTTGAAAACCAACCACAGCGGCAGAATTTGCAACAGCTTTCTGTTGGCAATTCAAGACTTGTGATTGGTCCTCAGGTAAAATTTGATTCATTTTTACTTATGTTTTATTTAGTGGCCCTAATATATGATCTGATTGAGTTAAACATGCTGGATTATCTGGATATCTTCCTCCCAAAAGAACAAAACAAAATAAAAACCTCCATTGACAACTTACATTTTTAAAAACAGAACTAAGAATGCATAAAGATAAGGACAACAAAAAAAGGAGGAAATAAATATAAAAGAAATTAAGAAGGTAATAATACAGGGGAAGGTATCAAAGAATGAAACACAAAGATAATGATTATTGTTATTCTTTTATCAGTAATAGATCAGCAATATTTTGTTAAATAGATATAAAGAACTAAGAATGCATAAAGATAAAGACAACAAAAAAAAGGAGGAAATAAATATAAAAGAAGTTAAGAAGGTAATAATACAAGGGAAGGTATCAAAGAATGAAGCACAAAGATAATGATTATTGTTATTCTTTTATCAGTAATAGATCAGCAATATTTTGTTAAATAGATATAAAGAAAAGATACAGTCAAGGATCTCTTTTTTTTTTTTTGATAATTGAAGAGAATTTTATTAAGAAAATATGATAACTGTTACAAGCATCCCACTGAGAGGCACGAGGTGCGACCTCCCTTAAAAAGTGAAAACCACATAGCACTATAGATACAGATTACAAGGTAGCCCAGTACAAATGCTCCCTCAAAACCCCTTGTTTAGCAAGATAATCTGCCATAGCATTTGCAGACCTGCCAACCTACTGTAAAAAAATATGAAATTGAGTTGGGTCTGGGTTGGGTTGGGTTGGTCAAGGCCTCAACCCTAACCCAACCAAAGTTTAGTTGGGTTTATACTTTCAACCCAACCCAATGCAACCCTAATTTTTTGGACTGAGTTTGGGCTAACCTGGTCCAAGTTGCAGTCCTATACCCAATTGGCCACCCCTACTACAATGTTTTATGAAATTCTTCCTTGGATACCCTCCTATTCCTTTATTCCCATACATCCCATGCCACATTCATTCTGATACACTTTATATCTTCCATCTCCTTTCTGAATGGCAAAAGAAGTACTCAAATAGGCTTCCCACATTGTCAGAGGGCACTATCTGCAACCAGAGAGAATAGACATAATCCTATATGCTGGAAGTGTATGAGGAGGAGATTAGTAAATGGGGAATAATTTCACCACTTGCTCAACATAAGAGAAATGTTTGGTGATAAGCGGCTACAAGACCTTTGGAGTTGGAGGACATCACATATATTGATTTTTCAGTTGTATGAGATCCCAACTAAAAAGCTTTGATTCTAGGAGAAACTGGACATGGTCAAATGGCTTTGATTGGAAACCCAACTCTAGAGTGGCTAGGACCTTGAAGGAGGCATAAGGAAACAGTCCATTTGGGTTAGGAGACCACACTCTTTGATTGGGAGTAGATGGGTCAAGAATGACTTCTGATCTCCAATCCCTCAACCCACCAAAGATCCTTCCAAAACCATGTGTTTTTTTTTTTTTTTTTTTTTTTTGAGAATAGTTAACTGAATTCTTTAAGAAAAGAGAGGGGTACACAAGGAGGTGTACAAAACAGGGATCAGACCCCTAAAAATTACACAGGAGGAATTTTATCACAGTACAAATCCTTTGAAAGAGCACCTAGTTTTTCTAACCCATCTGCAAGAGCATTAAATTCCCTTGGAATCCAGAACAGATTTGCATTTGAAGCAGCCAATAAATCCCTTGCCTCTGCCAGAAAGTGGCTGAGTCTCCATGGCCCGGCCTCCTGCTTTCCTAACCATTCTATGGTGTTTTCTGAGTTGCCTTCTATGGAGAAGTTCTGAATGCCTAGTTTGTTGATTAATCGGATCCCTGTAAGTGCAGCCATCAACTCTGCCTTGGTAGAATCAGCCATTGCCAATCAGCCCACTGTACATCCATCAAAGCTTAGAGTCCAAATTTCTTCCCTTCTGAGGAATGGACCCCTGGAGATGGGTGGGGAGGGAGGGGAGGAGAACAGGAAATTACCAGCATTCCTATTAAGGTCGATTACAGAGATTCCTTTTAACTCATCTGAGCTGGAAGCCCACAAACTACAGAGGTAGTTGATGTGAGAGATCAGATCACTCTTTGATTTTGCCTTATTCTCAAACTGACGGTTATTTCTTTCTTCCCAAACTCCCCAAAGCACAGCATGCTGCACTATTTGCCAATACACCTTACCTCTCCTACTCAATCCTTTTCCTTGCCACTGATGGAGCAATTCCTGGAGGTGATTTGGAGCAACCCAGTTATACCCGGCTAGCTGTAAAAAGTGATTCCAAATGTACCTGGTTTCCTGGCAGTGGGTGAAAAGATGATCAGTTTACTCCCCTTCTCGAAGGCAAAGGATGCAGGCATGAGGGGAGATATAAAGTCTGCCAAGATTCTTCTTTTGCAGCAACTCACAAGTGTTTCTTCGATGCAGACAAGCCTCCCAGATGAAGAAACACACTCTAGAGGGGATATAGTTGCACTAGACCTTCTTGAAAGGGAAATAAAAGTCCTGCTCTCCTGCAACCAGAGCCTTGAAGAAAGATTTGGAAGAGAACTCGCCAACAAGGTGGGGTTTAATTGCATGGGAGTCTAGGGAGTTTGGGGAGATGTAGGCTTCTCTGAGAGAAAGGAGTTCAGTTAACTCACTGATCTCCGAATCCCTTAAGGGCCTTCTAAGACTCAAGTTTATGTTGCTCTCAGTGGGGGAAGAGGGGAGGAGGCACTGAGAGATGGTTGCTTCTTTGTTAAGGGTGAGATTAAAGAGTCTAGGGTAAGAATCTGCTAGAGTAGCATTACCCCACCACAGGTCAGTCCAAAATTTTATTCTAGTTCCATTGCCCACTTCAAATCTTCTTATGAATGGAAAGAAACTATTGTAGTAGAGATGATACCTTTCCAAGGGCTTGAGGAAGCTACACGGTTTGAATGAAGGTTGCAGTCCTAACCGTTTTGTATTCAACCTATACTTGCTGGTGATGACAGCTGCCCAAAGAGTATTTGTTTCAGTAGGGAATCTCCACAGCCATTTCCCAAGGAGAGAAGTGCTCTTTCAAGTGTCAAATCTCCAGCCCTCCAGCCTCTTTAGACTTATAGACCTGATCCCAACTCACTAGATGATTTTTTTTCTCCCCTCCACCTTCCCAGAGGAAGTCCCTTTGAAGTTTCTCAATCTGTATTCTGATTTTAGCAGGAATGAACACTGAGAGGAAGTAGATGGGCAGATTTGCACTATACTACTATTTGAACAATTAACCCTCAGCCGGGTGACTATTCAAAGCCTAACTCTTAACCCCAAAAGAATATTTAGTAATGGCCTAACAGTAATCCAAGATAGGTCAATGACCAATACATCACTAGGCAACTTAATAATGTTTACCCCCCTGTCCAAATTAGTTTGCACCAAGTAATTAAACTTTAGGTTGGAGAACTACTCTAGCACACTAGTTGGTGAAGGTTTTGGGCACCCCCACCTCTGTCCTCACAAATGATAACTATTTAATCTGCAAGTTACAAGTGTGAAACTAAAGAATATTCTCGGATAAGGAGAGGTGTAAAGAAGCTCCCATTGATACTATCACCATAAGAGTGGCACATTGGGTGAAATTTTTTAGCAGCTTTGACGACAATCCCTTCAATGCATTGTTTAGGAAATGGAAGGAGGTGTCTAACTCATCTTTATCCAAGACTGTTATCAAACAGATTTAGTTTCCTCCTACTTCTGGATTTATTAAGCTGAACTTCGATGGAAGTAATGAAGGAAACCCAGGCCCATCATGCATAGGGGGTGTTTTTCGGAATGAGGAGGGAAGAGTTATGGTTCTATACTCTGGCCTACTGTGATGGAGGGAGTTTGAATAGCAAAAGAGTTGAACATCAGAAAATTGATCAGTGAAGGGGATTCAAAGTTGGTAATTAGTTGGGTGCAAAAGGGGGAGTTGGGATGGTGGATAGGCACCTTTTTTGGGCTGTTATGTAACTTGTATTTTCTTTCTCCTCAAGGAGAGCTAAGAGAGTTTCTCTCTTTCTGTGGTTTTTCACTGTAATTATCTTCATGTTTAATGAAATCTTTTCCGTTACTGATCAAAAAAAAAAAAAAAAATTACGAGTGTGAAATTACTACTCCTCACCTTCCACTCTAAAACCCCTAATAAGACCACAATTGTTTGATCTAGCAATGAGGCAACTAAGGACTTAAGTTATCAAAAGTAAAGAAGAAAGGAAATAGGGGATCCTCTACCTAAGGAACACCATGGGAAAAGGTCTTCTGCTGACCTATTCATTCAGATTGAGTGCTGACACGATTTTAAGCATCGTGTAACCCATTTTCTCCATAAGGTCCCAAATCCATACACGAAAAGAACCAACTAAGAAAAGTACAATCTACCATATCTTAAGCCTTTTCCAAACCAAATTTATGAATCCACCCTTTCCTTCGTATTTTCTTTAAATCCTGAAGATTTGCAATCAAAATTTGGTCTGTTATTTGTCTAAATCCAAATAACATGTCACCTTACTGGAGGCCAGTGAAGTCCTTCAACATGTCACCTGACTGGAGGTCGATGACCAGGGGGTTTTGAAATGGTCAACCAGTGTTTCTATGACCTCCCCCAGTTCTTTTGTTTACCTCCCATCTATCACTAGCCTAGAAATGAAATTCATCTTATTTTTGCCATCTAGGATGTGCATATCATTCCGTCACTATATGGTTATCTTAATACCTAACAAGAGTTAGAACATTTAATTATACTCGTTATCTAATTCCAAAAGCCCTCACAACCACTTTCAGCATGCCTTGGATGCCTCTACCCACAAAGGTGCCAAATATTTTTCATGATTTAATTTGTCAACTTTAAGTCATGATGTTGAACTTTTTCTAGCCAAAACATGAATATATCGAATAAAAGTTAATTCTGTCTGCAAAAATTTGGCCATTTGATAGAGATTATTGTCGTCTCATGATAGCCCATAAAAAGTTAAATATCTAGTAGGTGGCGTACCAACTAGTTAAAAACTTATCTCGGTTCAAATCAATAAATTTTTTAATGGCATGCCTGAACATGTGCTTTATACCATGGTGCTATTCGTTAGGCTGTTAATATGCTTCTTGGGGGGACAAGCAATAAATGTATATTATGCTCTTCTCAGTTTTTTCTATCATTGATAAGTTTTATGATATCTGAGATAAATAAGATCTTCAGAGGTCTTCACGACGGGGGTAGCCCATCCCCATATCCATAACCCAGTCTCCACTTTAACTAGCCAAAGAACTTACAAACTGAGCCACCATAAGTTGGTGGAAGTTATTCAAAGTTTCAAACGCTGTTTTTTTCACTGAATTTTGAGCGGGTATTATAGATTGACAAGGTTCAAAGCCGGAAGACTTTTTTGTGATAGCTAGAGAAGAAAAAAATCCCAAAAGACTAGGCTGTATTTGGTTTGAAAGAAAGGTTGATAAAGAGAAAACACAGAATCAGTTGGCAAGAGTTAGCACATTATTAGACGTTAAGCATCCTTTTTAGCCCAAAAAGAATGACATGTTTTTTTTTCTTTTAATTTCTGCTAGATACCTCCCTTTTGCACAATTAATAAACAGGAAGTGTTCACGTTCACCCCTAGGCCCCAACGTCTCAAGCTGTTAAGCCCCGAACTTAAAAGCCTCACGGATACGTTTTAGTCATGTACCATACGTTTTAGTCATTCGACCTCTGTACAAGTTTCATCGCACTGTGCTTTGCTGGGCAATCTGTCAAAGGAGATGAAATTCACCAAGGTAGGTAACATGGTGTGCATTTTGTCAAAGCACTTGACATGTACATTCACCATCGTATAAATCACTACATTATCTTCAGTTTGCACAGGTTATATTCTATAATAATAACAAATTTGTGACATTGTAATAATATGAATTGCTGCAGGCGCCAAGGACCAGTGGTAATCCCTCTTCCAAACAGGACGCCAAGTCAAAAGATAAATGTACTGTGATGTGAAGATAATATTACTACTGTAAATGTTGTAATCTTTTATCATCCGATTTGTATGGCATAAGTCAACGTTTTTTCTCAATTATCTGATACTCTTTTTTTTGCTGTAAATAGAAAATACACATTCAAAGCGATGTTTACTTTACCGAAACTAATTCAAGAAGCATTTTACATTGTTGTATATTAGAGAAGCTACCATAGCAAGAAAAACCCTATGGAGCCAACTCTTCACCCCCACAATTCCCCCACCTCACGTCGGCAAACAAATACAAGAAAACAAGGAGGCAGGGCAGTAATGCAGCAATTGCATCAAGCTGTGCATCAGACAACCTCTTCTAGCCTGCCACCATCCGCTATTAAATCCTTGCGTACCAAAATATGCGAGAAAAGTGCTATTAGCAATGGATTACTTCTTAGGCAAGCCATGAAATCATTCCTGCTGATCCTTCCATCACCATCTAAATCAAATAACTGCAATAGCTGACTGACCTGTTAAAAGTAAAAGAACACAACTATGCCAATAAATGATTGGTTGAAATAATACATGTTATAAATTGTCCAAATGGCAGGTTTTGTTTTCTTACCTCCTCTTCACATATGTTTGGCATTGCCTCCGAAAGAAGATCTCCCAACTGTTTCAATGTGATTAAGCATCATTATGTACATTCATTTGATAACTTCAGGTTTAACAACAGTCTAAATAAAAAAGTATTGAGGGGCACAATAATTTAACAAATACCTGCTGTTTCAAGATATAACTATATTCTCCATAATCACATTCTGTGAAGGCTAACTCACAGGCTTGCCAGAAAAATGGCTGCTTAAGGATGTAAGCTGATCCAAAGAAGAACTGCATGTTCCGTGATACAGTTATGACTATGTTAAAGAATGTATCTGCTAAAATAATGAAATTGCAAGAATCATATCTGGAAGGTCCAAAAGAATCATATTTGGACCAAACAACACGTTCAATTTCTTGTTGTTACAAGGGTAGCCAAGGCTGCTCACTAATGTAAATTCTTTTTTATATCAATAAAAGATTCTTCTGATTTACTGATCAAAAAACTAAAAAAAAAAAAACTCTGCTTAGTAAGATGCTAACAGTATTCAAGATGATCCAACACAATATTGCTAGAAAATACATGTTCCTCACTCTCAGTAATCCAACTATTCGGTTGTTACTGGTATTAAAATCCCTAATTAAGCTGATAGCCATAGCTAAGACTCTGTTTTCCAAATTGTTTTAGCACACTGAATCTAGTATCGAAAGATCACCATCCACCTCATGTCTGCCACTTGCCTTCCAGAGAGCGGCTTGCTGAGCAATTCCTTTCTGTTGTCAAATTTACAACCTCCTCCATTCCCTTTAGATTTATCCTGCACCCTTGTTGCCCCCTCTATTGGAAACTTTCTAAACTGTAGAAAAATTAGCATAAGTAATGGTAGAAAAATTAGCACAAGTAATGGATTGCTTTTGACAAAATATATCAGCCAGACCAACATCTCATAGCTTATCATGTCTTGACCCAACCTTAGCAGAAATATTTATTCTACTTTTCCGCCTAGAGGTTGGCATGGTCCAAAACATGTAACTAATTTCCCTGACATTGCATTTGGTTGCAACTTCCAAAGAAAGTGGGAGATAAGATGAGAAACTAAAAGAAAGCAACTTTTCTTATGTTGACACTTGACAGACAAGGAAAACCAAAAGAAAAAAGAACTGCCGAGTTTTGTTTACAAAACAAATTGTGTTTTTGAAAACAAAAACAAATTTTCACTCTTCAGAAAAAAAAATCACATTGTAGAACGCCCCTTCATTGAAATGAATTTAGTTGATTGTTTCATTGCTGTGTACTTTGAATTTTGAAGACCCTCTCAAACCTTTCTTCCCATATTGTTCATACTGCCGATGCTCTTGTGCATCTCCACAAGTTTTTCCCTCTCTTCCTTGGTAATATGTAAGAGGTTTAAAGAAACTTACACATCCAATGGAAAAGCGTACCTGCAACCAAATAGAGAAAAGAACCATTTCCAAATAAAAAAGGCCATTACACAATGTTGGTCCAAGCTATCTGGGAGAGGTAGACTAGGTATGGACCTAACCTTTTGGCCTTTTATGCACAAAGTGGCTATTCTCAAACTTTAACCCATGTTCTCACACTAATCCACCTGAGATTTTACCATTACACCAAGAAATGGCCAACTGAAAGAACCACTTTCAAATACTTGAGACAAATGAGCAGGAAGATAGTAGGTAAGCAGTCTTCCACTCACCTTACAGAGAAAACACGTGCAGATAAACTGCAATTTCGAGTCTCCTCTAGAGCATCTAACAAATCCAGGGATTTAAAGGTTTCAAAATCTGCCAAATCTCTCCTAAAGCCAAAATCCCAAGCAGTTCCAAATTCAAATGTAAAGGAAATTAAAGATATAAATTTGGACTTAGGGGAGATAGAGAAAGAGTCAGAAAGCAATCTTTTAAAGAACTTCCCCTCACCCACAACCACAAGTCTTCCCATAAAATCTTGTTTAATTCCATGATCACATCATACCTAATAAAGTTCAAAAATGCCAAAAGTACACTATTGGTAATGTTTCTACTAACAAATCTAGCATCTCATGAATATTAGCCACCATTTTGCCACAGTCTGTTGAGTTTAATGGAACTCTCCAAGGCTATTTTCTAATTGGGATTGAATTCCTAACCCTCAACTTCTCCACTTGCACCCCTTGTTCCTTTGTCTTGCAAACCATCTCCCAACTCCACCAAGTGGTCTCTCTTTGTCTCACCTGGCTCCTACAATAAATCTCTCATGATCTTCCCTAATCTTTTTTCAACCAACATAGAAATTGTGAAGACAAAGAGAATCTGCTAAATCAGCTAAAGTGGACTTGATTAGCATTATCCTACCTCCCAACAATATATAGCTCCTTTTCCAAGTGGACAATGTTTTGGATTTTTTTTTTTACAGGAAACGATAACTTTCATTAGATAATTAAAAAGATTACAGGCTTACCACCCACAAAAAGGATGGAAAAAGAAAATAAAAAACTTACAAACAAGCCCAAAACAAAGCCTCCCTAGTAACTCCTTGCTTAGCTAAAGTGTCAGCCATTCCATTTGCTGACCTTCTTACCCAATTAAAGTGCACCCCAACCTCCCTTGCTAAGCTAATAATCTCTCTTAGAGGCTGTCTAAGAGACCACACTCCTAGGTTACCAGTTTGCATCCACCCTATTGCCAGCTTGGAGTTGGAGTCTCCTTCCACTTCTAATTGCTGCATGTCCCATTGTTTCGCCAATTTCAAACCTTAAAGTAAGGCCATTACTTCTGCCCTTAATGAATCTCCCACCCCAATTGAACCCGAGTAAAGGGCCAAGACTTTTCCTTCCTCATTTCTGTACACACCCCCAACTCCTGATGAACCTGGATTACCTAAGGAGCTCCCATCAAAGTTTAGCTTCACCTTGAACTAAGACGGTGGTACCCAACAATCTTGTACCACAAGGGAGGAAGGCAAGGATATAGCTATAACACTCCAATTTCTAACAAAATCCACTGATGAGAAATCCTTGAAGATATGATGTACTTTCAACCAGTGCATAACCTTGATGGTGACAACCTCCACAAGTGCTTCCTTGGATTTTTTCTTGCCCTAGGAAGATCCTATTGTTTCTCTCTTCCCAAATTGACCATAGGATGGCAGCTCTTGTTATTCACCACATTACCCTGCCCCTTTTCCTTGGTTGTCGGAAGAAGCTAGAGTCAAAAAGGTTCAGCACACCTGAGGGGGGCTTCCATCTGTAACCAAGCAAAGAAGAGAACCAATTCCACAAATAATAAGCAAAAGGACAAGAAATCAAAAGATGAGTGTCGTCTCACCATTTCTTAAGCAAAGGTAATAGGCATGTGGGGAAAGGCTGTAGTTTGGCCTTTTTCTTTGAAGTACATCCATAGCATTGATCTTTTGAAGAGCCACTTCCTAGCAAAAAGCCCTAACTTTTGGCAGCATAGGAGAATACCAGATTTCTTTAGCAGGAAAAGAAACAGACACAAAAGAAGATTGGACTAAGGCATTGAAGAAAGATGAACAAGAGAAAGTCCCCGAAGATGACTCTTTCCAAATTCTACTATCTGGGCAGGAAGGATCTAGAAAAACTGAATTCAACACAGTGAATAATTCATCTGCAGAAGCCAATTTTGAATCCCTCAACCCTCTTCTCAAACCCAAATCCCAAGTCCCCTCAAACACACAAAGTGAGGAGATGGTTTTGAATTTATTTAGGGAAAGAGAATACATTACTGGGAATCTATCCTTAAGGGGGGTATTCCCAAGCCAAAGTTCCTCCCAAAACACAATTTTATTACTTGAACACACATCAAATCTGATGAAAGGCTAAAAGGAAGACGAGACTCCAGCAATTGCTTTCCAAGGGGAGAAATGAAAAGCCCTAGGGTTGACGCCAACATCCCATCCATTAGCTGCCATCCCATGAATACTTTCCACCACCAAGTGCCACAAACTGTCCTACTCCAAAGGAAATCTCCACAACCACTTTCCTAACAAAGCTACATCTCATAATCTAATATTGCCAATGCCTAGACCTCCTGCTTCCTTTTTCCTAGAAACTACTTCCCACTTCACTAAATGGTCCTTTTTTGAGTCACCCGGCTTCCATAAAAAATCTCTCATGAGCTTTTCTAACTTATTGGCAACCTTGGCAGGAAGCTTGAAGGTAGACAAAAAATGCACCGGAAGGTTGGCCAAAGTGAACTTGATTAAAGTGATTCTACCCCCTAGTGAGAATAATTTCTCTTCCACCTTGCTAGCTTCTTAATGAATCTTTCTAAAACTGGGTACCAAAAATTTTTTGTTCTAGGATTTCCCCCTAGGGACAGACCCAAATATACTAGAGGCCAACCACTTTCTTCACAACGTAAAGCCCTAGCCACCAACTGCACTTCATCATCCCATAAATTCACCCCTGCTACACAACTCTTGTTCCAATTGATTTTAAGATTAGAGACTCTCTCAAAATGCATCACCACCAATCTCAAATTATCCATCTCCTCAATTTCCCCTTCACAAAAGAAAATGATATCATCCGCAAATTGTAGGTGAGTGACAATCACTTGTTGCCTTCCAAAACTCCATCCTTTCAGTAGATTTCTTGAATCAGCCCTAGAAATCAAGACACTTAGGACATCCACTACCAAGGTGAAGAGGAAAGGTGACAAATGGTCTCCTTGTCTAAGGCCCCTCTTTGCAGAAAAGAAGTCCCTAGCTACTCCATTCACTAAGATTAAGAAGTGACAAAAGGAAATACAACCCTTCATCCACTTACACCATCTCTCCCCAAAACCTCTATTCCTCAACACTTCTAGCAAGAAACCTCTATTCCAAAAGTTGCCCATTCTTGGATTTCCTCCTAAAGACCTAGATATTTTATTGACTAACATGCACAATCAATTCCAGATCAAAATTGCAAGCCTTGATTGGAAATGAAAAGAGCGTAACCAGCTAGTTGAAATGGGGAAACCATGGACCAAACAAAAATTAGGTTCCACTTGGTTGTTTTAGTGGTGAGACATTAAACCATCCTGTGAAACCAGGAAAAACTGGATGGGGTTCTTTGGAGTTCAATGTCCCATCCAGTTTTTGAAACTCGAAAGTACTCTCATGCTGGTCATCAATAACGAAAGCGTAACCAGATATTCAGTGTTAAACAACCTCAGTACATAATAAAAATAAATAAGAAAAAAAAAAGAAAAAACAGGGGAGCTAGAGTGACTAGGGTGAAATGTCACAGTAACTGCCTAAATAATATTAGCAGTACCATTTTTTCTATAAAAAATGACATTGATTTGGGCAGACAATTTGTTATCAAACATGCAAATTACATGTATCAAGAAAAAGCATGCTATGTCCATGAGCTGCACTTGCCTAACAATTCAACAGCTATTACGAAACTCTGCATAGCCAAATCAGAGAACATTCAAACATGGTAATTATTGAGTGCATAATAAATCAGTCAGTTACCTGTCTAAATGTAACTGATCCGCACTTCTCAACATCTATGAACCTGAAGATCTGCATGGGTAATAAATGAAAATTAACAAGATAACTAACAAATGAAATATCCAGTAGTTATGGAGAGAATTAAAAGAATGAAAGACTGTAAGGTTCAAATGGGGAAAAGGAAAAGAGGAAAAATAAATTATTTATGTCCAAGAAACTGGAATACACAAAAGGTTATAGACAATTTGGCAACTAACCTTCTCAGAAAGAGGACTTGCTTTCAACTTCATAACCCTCAAAAAGTCATCGATCTTGGCACGTCCACTGCAGAAGAAGACGTAACGAGAATCTGATAAATCTTGTCTTATTATAACTTCCATGTTAAGAAGAACAAAACTGTCAAGACTATAACATATGTAACATCTTGCCACTATTTAATACTCAAGAAAATCGGCACAATAACTTGCTTCTAGTGGCATAGTCTATGAAAAAATGTTCACTTTGGTTACACTAATATCATGAAAAATGTTCACTTTGGTTACACTAATATCATAACCTTAGGCAGGCTACACTCTCGCATAGAATAGTGTACCAAATCAATCCAAAAAAGATCATCAAAGCAGTCTCCCAGAGCAGTGGATTGATCTTGCTTATCCAAGTGATGTACCAAATTAAATAAAAAGTCTGGTTTGTCAAAATGGTATCCATAAATGAACCAATGGATCTAAGCCATCTAAGTTGTGTCAATGCATGTCCTCTTCCATTAACCAAAACCAGACATCACCTAGTCTAGATTTTTGCTTTAAAAGCATAAAAATGTCATATTGACATTTTGGCATTTAGGTATTTACTCGCTGTTAACACCATCAGGTGGTTTGATATTATATGAAAGTACAAGGGGCTAAGAGTCACAAAAAATGTACAGGGGGTTAAGTGATAAACCCTCCAAAGTAAAAGGAGATTCCTTGAAATTTACCCTTATCTTTATATTATTTTGGATTATTCATTAATTAGAAATATTTACTCAAGAGGCTTATGTCTCTTGCAATCTGGCTTACAATCACCACACCTCAACATGGTGGAACGCCCAGCATCACACCTCCAACATTTTAGTAAAATGTACAGAAGGCAATGTCAAAAGCAGTTCAATCACGAGTCACTACATTTATTCTTTCTGCAAGTTTGGTAGTGGTAATATACAAAGTGCACAAGCAAGAAATCCACACCTAAAAGCATAAGGCACATGCCTCAAATACTGAAATGCCTCATATCAAAAACATATGATGCATTATGCACATATCAATTCATGTAGGGTTAAATTTTTCTGTGCATGTCTCTGATTTTTTTTTTAAATATATGGGGTTTTAAGACTTATTTTAAGTTTAGATTTGCATTAGGAACTTTTTAATAGTCTTGAAGTATTTATAAGAACATAGTCCTATTATGTATATGATGGTTAGTTAATTAGATAAAAACATAGTCCTTTTATGTATATGTTCTTATAAGTTTTTCTTTTAATTCATCTATGTTCATTACATAAAAATATGGTTATAGTCCCTTATGATTTTGTGTATATTCCCATGGGAAAATCTATGATACCGTAAAGAGAGAAAATTTATTTTGCTCCAGATGTAGGACCAATCATTTTGCTCCACACCAGCCACAAAAGTGCATATGGCCCACAATCACTCAATCCCTCACTTTTTTTCTCACCCAATTGGTTACCACTTTTATGATACTGATTGATTGGTTATTAATGTTTCTGGTAACATATCTTTCCAGTATTAAATTGAACCTATATTCTATATTTTTTCTCACTTTTTTTTATCAGTAAAAACAGAGAGCTTTATTGATATAGAAGAAATAAATTTACAATGGAGAGCAGCTTTGGCTACCCTTGTAACAATAACAAGAGATAAACAGAAAGTCAAACCCAGAGTTTTTCTATTTAGAATTACAACCATGCCCAAAAAGTCTGTTTTCTTCTAACCCCTTGCTTTGCTAATTGATCTGCTAAATTGTTTGCCGACCTTGGAACCCACAAGATTGATATTTGCATATCTTTTGACAGACTTCTGAATTTTTTATCTCATTTCTGAACCACCAAGGACTATTTTCCTCTCCTCTCAACCAGCTTAGGATCACTTTAGAGTCAGTCCCCTTCAACTATCAATTTCTGAATGCCTAACTCCATTGCTTTTAGTTAGTCATGCAAAACTGCCTCCAACTCAGCTATCTCATTTCTGAACCACCAAGGACTCTTTTCCTCTCCTCTCAACCAGCTTAGGATCACTTTAGAGTCCCCATCAACCATCAATTTCTGAATGCCCAACTCCATTGCTTTTTGTAAGTCATGCAAAACTGCTTCCAACTCAGCTCTTATGGAATTCCCTTCCCCAATTGGTCCCAAGAACCACCCCAAGATTTCTCCCTTATCATTTCTTAACACTCCTATTCTAGAAGGGCCTGGATTACCAACACTGCTTCTGTCAACATTCAGCTTGAGGAAATCAGGTATTGGTGGATCCCACTGTTGCAGAAGTTTTTGACTTTTTTTTTTCTTGGAGGAGGACCCTGCAAGCACCCTCCAGTTTTTGAGTAAATCATCAACGGTAAATTCAGAGAACAAGCACAAGGTAGATGGATCATCCATAATATTCTGAGGTTTCACCAGCACACAGTCAAGCATAAACTCTACACTTCTTTCCTTATCTTTGAATATTCTGAGGTTTCTTTCTTCCCAAATCATCCATAAGACAGCAGCCATTCTGCACGTCCGCATCATCCTCCCCCTTTTTCTTGGCCACTTAAAGGTAGATGGATCCCTATCCAAACTTCTTGTAGTAGTAAGAGAAAAAATTCTATCCCAAATATAACCTGCAAAGGGGCAAGAAATGAAAATAGGAAAGGCAGATTCACTGTCTAAATTGCACAAGATACACCTGTTTGGAGAGATTTTTTTTTTGAAGCATTTTCTTAAAAGAATGAGATTTCATAAGGTTAAAGCCTTAAAGGATCATACCTTGAGGTTTACACATTAAACATCAGAAGATCCTTGTGCCTCACTTAACTATTGAATGTTAAGCTCTAACCAACCTTACACTAGTAAGCACCTCATGATCAACAGAAGTTGACCCATATGGATCTGATTCTGTTATATGTTGATAGGGATGTGAATTGTGTGGGTCAATTGGGTAATCCACCCACTCCCACCTCTATTGGGACGAATTTGGTATGTCCTTAGTCAGGTTAAGGTTGAATTTGGGTTGTGACTTGTCAACTGGTTACAACCCGATCAAATTCAGATAATGGTGTGTAAACTTTGCATTGCTATATCATAGATCTAAAGTGTTTTATATGTGGATTTCAAGTGTTCTTACATTTTTCTTCTTTTATTTTTTATTTGCTCATTTGTTTATTAATAATTTTCACAATTTATCTCATTTTGGCTCCATGCCCTGAATCACCCAGCCCACCCTATTCATGGGGCAGGACAGACTTGGAATGTTTAGTCAAGTTAGGTTGGGATCAGATTGATACCCAACATGTACAGAACCCTATCTACATCTACACTACTATTAAAAGTAAGAATGAGAGTACTTTTTTGAATTTCGTCCTTCTACTTGTCAAGGCAGAAAATGTGATTTCTAGTACTTTTTTCCGAAAAAGGTAATATAATTTTTATTAAGAGACAAAGATTACAAAGCACCCTTTTCAGGAGCAGCAGATCCGGACCAGGGTCCTAGGTACATAATTACAACTCAAATAAACTACAAGATCCCAGTTGCAACCCAAGCACCCTACTTTGGAGACCTTTTACAGCAGCTGTCCAGGAGACTAGCCCCCCATAGGAGATGGAGATTAAACTATTGGCTTCCTTGGAGCAGTTTTGAAAGTCTCTTATTTCTTCACTCCCATATGGCATTTATTATAGCAGCCAGGATTGTCTTCCAAACATCTTTTGCCAATCTTGACAGGCCTTGAATCTCCCAGCACCATAATACAATTCTGCAGCAACTGGGCAGTGGAGGAATAAGTGAATGTTGTCCTCTTCTTACCAGGTTCTGTTTTGAGAGACTTTTATCCAGCACTACAGCCCACAACAGAGCATTCACTTTAGAGGGGGAAGTGAATTCCAAATTTTTTCAGCAGGGACCTCAGCTCTGTTGCCTTCAACTAAGCTTCTAGAAAAGGAACTGAGAGAACAAGCCATCCTTTAACCATCTCCAAATCCGTGTGTCTTCTTCTCCTTGGTTTAAAGATTGAATAGCTAGCAGCTGAAATAATTCTATCACTTGGTCAAGTTCCCAATCGTCTGAAGCGGGGGTTCCAGGAAAGGAAATTGTCTCTCGGTTCATAACAATCCGCCACCAACACCTCCTGATTTTCAGCTAGCTGAAACAGCTGAGGAAAGAACTCTGTAAAGGGCCTGCTCCCACACCAGCTGTTTTTCCAGAATTTCAGTCTATGACCCAAGCCCACCGTGAAGGAGATACCTTCCCATAAAAAGTGGAGCCACCTCCATGATTTTCTTCCAAATGGAACAGCCCAGAGGGTATGGGTCAGACCTCATTATCCAGCCACCACTCTCTGTACCATATTTTGCTGCCAGTAATTTCTAGTACCTTTCACCTCATTTAATTCCCTCTTATTAAGTATTTAAGGTATTAACTCCCATAATCTTTTATTGAATCCTATTATTGATTAAAACACCCTTATATTTTTGAATTTGGTCCCTCTCTAATTTTTTTTTATCCTTTTCTAATCCATAGTGGTCCCTCTATTTGTGAAGGCAGAAAATGTAATTTGAACTACTTTTAACCTCACTCAATTCCTTCTCATTAAATCTTACATTTAAGGTATTAACTCCCATTCTCACTCATTGAATCCTATATTTTAGGTATTTTTTTAAATCCTCTATTTATTCAATACCTTTTAACAATATAAAACCCATGTTCTTTTAAAACTTACCCAATAACAAAACAATTCTTCCATCCTGGTGGGAGCTAAGCAATTCAACCATCCAGGTCAAATAAGTGAACCCATGATTTCATAACTAAATAATAAAATTTTAAAATAGAAATAAATACAAAAATTGTAGATAATCTGGGCAAATCTCTAATAATTTATATTAACCATATTAAAGAAAAATAGGTGTCATAAATAATAATTGTTTTTTTATTGATGCTGGTGTAAGATTATAGATTTACAAAAGACCATAGACCTAGTTGACCTGACTTGAACCCAAACCGAGCTAGGCCGATCCTGCCCAGGATAGCAAACCAAGTCAATCCTTGACTGGTGACTGATGTAGATAGCTAGCCACTTATGCTAACTTAGCATAATTCTTAAAATTTTAGAAAGTTAAAGTTCATTAATAAGAAACGTAAAAAAAGGAATTATATATAGCCCCATTTTCAATGGGGGACATGAACTCTGCCCATCCCCCAAACCCAAATTCTCTCTCCCTTCCACCAACATGTGAACCACGCCTCTCCACCGATTTTCACTCTCTTCTGGAATTCAATCACTGGAGAGCTACAGTGGCCTGATCCCTCATTGGAGGGTATGTAGTGCAACCCCTTTGAGGGTCTGACCAATTTTCTCTCTTCCCTTTCCCCCCTCTTTTCTTGTATTTTTCACTCACCACCGTTTTAATGTTTGTATTAGTATTAGACAAGCTACTTTAATGTTTGTTAATTTTAATAGTAAAATAAAGATGGCATACTCAAAATCTTGGAAACTTTGATTATTTGATACCACCATAAACCAGGCCCAAATCATAGGGTCGTTTCTACCTTCTAGTGTAAAACAATGCAAAGCAATACCAATCTTGGCTCACTTGCTTTTTATTTCTATGAAATTATGCAAAGAAACATCACTCATAAACATCAAATATCCATGCTGTTAGAGCAATAAAAAATCACCATTCATGTATCCAAAATTAAAAAATAAAAAAAAATCACCATTCACCAGGAAAAAAAAAGTTAAAAGAAAAAGGTATTACACCTACTCATCATTTACATTTTACATTAGTAATTGGGACACTATTTAGTTTTTGCATCACAAAGTAGCAAAGGCATTTGTCAAATGATAAAGCAACCCAGAAATTAGCGAACTTTAGTAGGTCACTTAATTCTCTACAACTTGATTAACAATTGACAATCAAATTTGTTCCATGTTAACTGGGTTGCTTCCTTAAATAAAATTTTGACTCGTACCAATATTCAGCATGTGAAAGCACTGGTTGTTTGTCATCAGGTGGTGCTAGTGAGACACATCAGGTAATTAGGAGAGTGATTTCTACATCTGAGGGCCCAATGATTTCAATGAAGGCATCTGTTGGGGAGTGCAATGGTACTAAACAATCCGAGTCAGAAAGGAAAATGAAGTCAAACCAAGAAGAGGGAGGTGTTGTCCCGGTAAATGGAGTTTTTCAAGTTGACAGAAAAGAGTTAGAGTGGTTGGAAGAGAAGTTCAAGTGGGAAAAAGTCTGGACCTTTTCTTTTTAGGAGGTGAAGAAAATGCAAGGAAATTTTTTGAGTAGTTAGAAGAAGATAAAAATTCAGAATCCACGGTATGGTAGTAACTTTGTAGATTGTTAGGAGTCTTATGTATGTGGAAATGGATGATTGGGATTATGATATTTCTTCTGTAGGAATGCATGAAGAAGATCATTAATTGTAATACTTCAATTTGGAGATTGATGGGCCAATTTTCAGGAAGCATAGCATTGGAGGAGAGAGTGTTATAATTCTGAGATAGGGGCATTTAAATGTTGTTTTGCTTTGTTCTGTTAGAATGGTGAAGTTTATGTTATTTTGTGGATAGGCTCTTATTCTATTAAATGGTTTGGGGGATTTTGTTCACAAATTATTCAGAAATCTCGTTGTCTAGGGTCAAGTGGTATTTTACATTCTGCCTTTGTACTCAGTGATATCTTGTTATCATTTCTTGTTTTCCTCTCTTTTATTTTATAAATTTTCCTTTACTATAAAAAGCAATATATGTGCAAGGGTTTTATGCTTGGTCTCCTACAGGTGCAACAATTTCTCAGATTACAGATCTCTATGTTACACTTTTTCCTAACATTTGGGGAAGAAATTCACTCCATGGATCTTCCATGTTCTAAAATGATATATAATGACTAACTACATAGGATCAAAACAAAATAATAACTATTAACTGTTGAACATGCATTCAACATCAATGTGATATGATGTTGAACCAAAACAGTACTACAATAATGCTGCTTAGACATTACCTAGGATCTGGATTCATGGCAAGAAACTTTTCGAGGAATTCCATAGCTTCTAGCATGCTAATGTTGAACAGCTGTGGAAAGAAATAGGAGGAAACAATTAAGCTTTTCTCTTCATTCCAGCATAGCAAGTATAAAAGTAATTTAGAAAATTCTTACGAAGCAACCTAGGATAAAACAGTAGGAATTAATGAGGGAACCCTCAGCTAAACATGATTGCTACAAATAACATCTTTTCAAGTTCTATTGGAAACAAGTTTCTTAAGAGATCTTTTTTTTGGGGCATTCTTTGTTTATACTTTATAGCTTCAGTGACATACATTGCATTGGGAAGTCGTTCAGAAATTGCAAATATTGTAAATGATATAAAAATAGCATTGTTTTTTCTTTTCTTGATCAATAACAAAGAGCACTTTTACTAATAGAATCACAAATACATACAGAGAACAAGGGAGAGATAAAATGCTTAACTCTCCCCCAAAGGATTAAAAGGGAATTACAGTATTGCCCAAAACAATTGACCCCTACCCATCCCCTGTTCTGCCAAATTATCAGCAAAGGCATTTGCTGATAAAAATAGCATTGTTTGCTTGCGATATTCCAAAATTTGTTTATCATGTTCACAAGATTTTTCACTTATGAGGGTCCAGATTCTCCAGAAATATCCATTCAAGGAATGCCTAGAACTACATAATTCAATAGAATATTGGCAATATTACTGCTGATGTATTCCATGTGTCAATATTTTGAGAAATATCACAAAAAGACAACAATTTGCAATGTAAACCCATTAATTTTCCTTGGAAATAACATATTTCAGCCAAAATACATTGTGGGCTCAACAAGTCCCTGATGCCTCACTCCGATGGGAAAGGAATACTTTCTATTATAAAATTAATATATAGTCCTGTATTAAGTATTTTCAAAATGTAGATTATAGATTAACAATCAGAAAAAAAGGTGTAGATTATGGATTACTCTCAGTACACTTCCTAGTTATATTCATCGTATAAGCAAGTAGCCTCATGAATTAAAAAATTTGTTTCCATTTTACACACTCTTTGCCTAAAGACAGCAATTCATACCTAAACATTTTTACTACATGCATTCCTGGAAACATATCCAGCTCTTAAAGCACAGCCAAAAGGAAATATGTAGATATCAAGATATTCAACATGGAGACTCACATTTTCCACCCTAGCCATTTCCACCATATAACTTGAGGCCTTTTCCTGCAACATAATAATAAAATAATGGTAAATAAACAACAATAATAAATAAATGAATAGACAAGCATAAATACTGGAAACATAAATATATGCATGTAAAGCACCATATTTTATGATTACTGACAAATCGGAACAAGAAAGATATCACCCTTCTGGGAACAACTTGGGGCAAAGAGATGATGTTAAAACTATAATAGGAGGTTAACATAAAAGAACTAGTTAAATAAATGGAAATTTTCATCATAATTATTTCAACTTAAGACATGAGTACACACTGAATATATTAGTAATTACTTTGTAGAGCTAAGGGAATCAACTGCAGATTGTCTGAAAAGTGAGAATCTATATATTCGAGAAGCATGTACCCATGTAGATATTAGAGAGGACCCCTCTACATAGGGAACTGTTCACCATAAAGACAATCAATGATAACCAGATCCATGGGATCACTAAAAGCAGGTTTAGAAAGACATTCATCAGTTATAATATGCTAGATATCAATATAAAATAGATATATAAAAGAATATTTGCCTAGGAACTGGACCAGGAAAGGGCCATGTCAAATCAGATCAGAAAGCAATCAACTGAAGACAACCCAATTAAAAGTAATATTAACTATGCCAACTCAAACCTCAAAAAAGAGGGGTTTGCAAAATATCAATTTTTATTTGCTACTTAATACCTACTAATACTCAAGAATGCTGAGAGCTTGAAATGGATGAGTGGAAAAACTTGAAAGGATAGGGTTAGAAATGAAGTCATTTGAAGGAACCTAGGAGTAGCTCTAATAAGTGATAAAATGAGAGAAAAAAATAAAATTAAGATAATTTGGTCATGAAGACCGTCAATAGCACCCATAAGAAGTGAATTTTGCAAGCTGAAGGGGCTAGAAGGGCTAGGGTAGAACAAAAAAGACAGACCTTAGTGGTAAGAAATATATAAACCCTCATAATTTAACAGTGGATATGGCATTAAACAGAAAAGAATGATGATTGGTGAAAGAAGATTCATGTAGCCAAACCCATATAGTTGGGATAAGACTTGGATGATGATGACCTACTGTTACTCAAGAATCCCTTACTCTTATTGTCAAACTGGCCTATGAAGAAAGAAACTGTAAGATTCACATAGGGAAAGACAGCAAGCTCTAAGGCACATTTGTAGGACAAAGTTTCACAATATACTCAACCAACAGAGATACCATTTTCTTCTTTTATCAATATCCAATTACCTATAATACGGAGCATGATCCACTCAGGGCTAGCACCTGATATGCTGGTATAATATGTTATGGATCATTAAATGATTAATTAATGTTAATGGAACTAAAGTACAAATGTGCTTTCACAAATCCCCGAATATCAAGATTAAAAGTAACCAATAAAATTATTGATAAAAAAGTCACCATTGAAATTGGATAATAATATCATCTTTCTCGCAGTAGCAGGGTTAATTGTATCATTGCAATAGGTGCATATTTATTTGGCACTGAAGAGTTTTCATTTGATAATAGCATTTAGAGAACACAAATTAATGAGAGGAAGTAAAACACTCCACCTATCAATGGTTGGAAATAGATGGAGAAAAGGTACAAAATAAAGACCAACCTAGTGAGATAGCTTGCAAAAGGAGCACTTCTTACCTGTTTTGACTTGGATGCTTGTGTCAGAAGCATTAGGTCTCCATAGGAATGAGATGTTTGGACAGCATTGAGTGCACTTGCAATAGCATAGCTAGTCTGCAAAATATTATATCAAGTATGAACTTGTAAGTAAAAATTTATTACACCAGAATCTAAGTGACTATTAGATCAAGAATGAAATGAGTAAATATCAGGAGACAGAATTATAAAATTGAATGTAATGCAAAATAACTGCACACTTCTAAAAGATGCTTAATATTTTAAAATACAAAATATCGCTCATCAAGTGCTTTGGTGTAATACATCAGCTGACCTACAAGATAAGTCCTACAGGTCCAAAAATTCTGCATTAACTAGAATGAAGCATGTTCTTGAAATGTAAAGCAAAAGGAGCATGTATCAACTGCCATGAAAGATGCTGAAAGAGAAAAATCATGTTAACAGAAGTACTTATGCTTGCAATTACTTCTATAATAAAAGTATGTCTTGCAGGCACTACATTTGGTTCTGAGAAAAATAGCCCCAAATTAGTGTAGCTACAAAACACTAGGTACAACACCTCCCCACACACACATAAGAAAAAGAAGAAAGAAAAATGAACAAACGAATGTTTGATCACATAATTTTGGGTCGTCTATGCTGTTTTACCTCAATTCCTTCCAAATTTGCATCAGAAGAGATTGGATTACCCAATCTTCAAATGTTAATTGCTTATTCATTTGGTCTGTGGAAGATTCCCTATTGTATGTTTTAGGGTCCATTGTGTCTACTAAGAGGCCTATGTCATTTCTCAGGTGATTTTGCATTTATCTTATTTTTTAAGACATTGTAACTTTGGTTTTTTTAATCAGCAAACAGTTCATTTCATTAATTTCAATTAGAACATATTACACAATATTTATGTTATATGAATCAATTACAAATCTGCCCAAAAAAGTTGTTCCCTATGCAACCTTTGTTTAGCCAAGATGTCAGCCATCCCATTTGCTGTTCTCTTCACCCTTCTAAAAATTGCCCCTAACTCCTTCGCGATGTTCTTGAACTCTCTTATAGTATGTCTGTGAATTCACATGCCTGGGCTGCTGTCATTCATCCAAGAGATCACCAGTTTTGACTCCCCCTCAACATCCACATGTTGAAAACCATGTTGCTTTGCTATCTTTGTTCCTTGGAGTAAAGCTAACACTTAAGCTCTTGAAGAGCCCCACATTCCAATTGGACTAGAGAACAGTGACACCACCTTCCCCTTTGCATCCCTGAATACACCTCCAATTCCTGACAATCCTGGGTTACCCATGAAACTTCCATCAAAATTCAGCTTTATTCTATTATTTGGAGGGGGCTTCAATTCCATTATTATTTTGTCCTTCACAGTGGAAGAGCTTGCTACTTCATTCCAAGCTCTTTGGATATCATCTACTGAAACCAGTTGAAATGTTCAATGTTTTTACCCACTGAACAGCCTTTACCTTTATACTCGCTATAATATCTTATAAGGTTTTGCACCTTTCCTTGAATATTCTTTCATTTCTTTCTTCCCATATTGTCCAAATAGTTGCTGCCCTAGCTGCCTTCCATACTATCCTACATTGTCAATTAGCGTCTAGAGTGGGTATTTGAGTTCTCCAACCTCCTCCATAGGGAGGGCAGGATGTTCTTTGATACTCTAAGACATAGGATTAGTGCTTAGCCATTGATGCTGTTGACCTAGGTCTTAAAGAGAAGGGTAGAGCTTCAGGAATGTGGTGGAGATAACAAAGTGGTGGTAAGAAAAGAAGGAATCGAGGAGAGAAGAATTTTTGTATAAGTGCCTTGTCTGGTGGTTGGAAGATACAAGCTAGGAAATCTAGAAGGTGGAGATGTGGGTGGCTAAAGGATGGCAATGTTGATGCAAACCAAAGGTGAGAAAGCTTGACTGTGGTCTCCTGTTTATTCTTTCCTTGAAAGATGAAGCATTGATTTTTATGGAGCACAGCACAGACACAATACCTTCAATGGTCATTGAATTCATCTGGGGAGATGGGTTCCTCAGTTTGCACTGATAAAATTGCCTAGAAGTTTTGTTCCTTGTGGGTGAGAGTTTTGGGTTCATCCCTCAATGTGTGGTATAAACCTATTTTTTAAGGAAATAGGGAATGCACTTCGGAGAGGCAATTCATCAAATTTGTAAAAAGATAAACATAAACAGGAGTTGCATATTCCCTGCATCTTTTCGTTTGGGGAAGTCATTGAATGAGATTACAAAGAAAAAGGATCTGGTGGTTGCCGATGAGAATTATGTGCTTAGGTTTGTGGTGGAGAGTGAAGAGTAGGGATCTAATCAGGGGCTAAGACACCAGGAGTCACACAAGTTGCTTCACTGAGCCAGGCAGCCAGCCAAGAAAAGGGAGAGATCTGAACAGGTTCTTAGTGTCAACAAAGACATGGGGGAGGAGTGGACAGGGGGTTTCTCCAATTTCTTGAGTGGATACCATCAAGTTCAGTGGCTTCAGCCATGAGAAAGATGGTGCTGAATTGATTAGTGCCTCCAGTTGAATAAATATGTATTTCCTCTTAGACGCATTGCTAGTTGCCTCATACTCCTCCATTAATTGCACCCAATTTCCTCGATTTATATTTTTTATTTGGAGCACATATAGACTTCTGTTTCATGAACAAGATGAGAAACAATTCTAAAAGATAAAGTCCCAACTGTAAGTTGCAAGTGGCAGCAAGAAGTTTTATAGACTTCTGTTTCATGAACAAGATGAGAAACAATTCTAAAGATAGTCCCTACTGTAAGTTGCAAGTGGCAGCAAGAAGTTTTATAGTTCTGAGTGCCAAATTCTGCCAAGCAAGTAATAATTATTTGAACTTGAAGTATTTTTTGTTCTGTTAAAACAGTTAATATGTTCAACAAGAAAGGATACTTAATATGTCCTCACCCTCTCAGCAAAATGAACAGGACTTTCTTTTTGCCCCTCTAGTGGTGTAACAATGGGAAGGTACTCTACCTGTAAAATTCAGAATGAGAATACTTAATTAAAAACTTCATAATAGTGTCAGAATTCAGAAACCAATTAAAAGAATTTATGAGAGATAAGTTAATATGAACTAGAAAAATGTTTAAGACCACTTGAAGGTCATATATAGATACAGTGAGAAATGTAGCAAGTACAACAGTTTAGGAAACAAGAAGGAATCATCTTGGCATCAGCTATCAGGTATAGTTGCTTTATTTTTGGCTAATGAAGAGGAAGAACAGGAAAAAAATTCCAGCAACAACTTAATATTCAATGTCTAGAAAAGGTTAATAAGCAAATACTTGAAACGACATGATGAAGATATGATAAAAATTAACATGTGTAGGATAAGAGTGTGTACCTCCATGAAATTGTGAAATTGGGTGAACATTCTGAACATGAGCTTTGCCAAAGAAATATGTCCCCTAAACAGAATGCCATATCAAATGAAGCAACAGCTAACAAGATATTGTTTGGAATATAATAATAAAAAAAGACATTACTTGAGGTACAGGAAATTTATAAGCAAAAAAGGTCCTACCAAGATTGGTCGAAGTGCACATGGGGATAGCGAACAACCACTGGCTGGATTGGAAAACCAGGAATGAATGCACCGAGTTGGAATGATATGAGTACTCTTCCATTTGTTGTGGTACCCTCAGGAAACAATAGAACTCGAGGAAAGTTATCGCATGAAGCCTTTCTCTGTATTCAGATCCTTGAAAACACATTTCTGTATCAAATAGCTTATAAATTGATGTAAAACTACCCCTTTCGAGCTTATTTCCATAAAGTAAGAAAAAAGGCACATATTCAACTGTTTGTTGTAATTTTTTTATCGGTAACAATAAAGATTTTATTGAAAGTGAATAGAAGAACAGCATATGTACAAGCAGTGCTGAACACCAGCCTTTTCTTTGTTAGGCTAGCCTCTGCTACCTAAGCCAAGCTAGTAAATTACAGAAGAATCAAGAATGTGATTGACTGATTCCCCTTGTGTATGACACAGTACACAGTCAACATTGTCAACAATCATATCTCTCTTATGAGATTATTTTAAACATGTGGTAACCTCTTTTCTGGTGTAAATTCCATGAGTAAAAGGGTGACTGATAAAAAAAAAGGGTGGGATGAAGAATAAAGGATTCTTTTTGAGCTCCAAACTAACAGAGAATCTTAGGTGGAGGGTGGTTATGTCAATGTTGTTTTAAGGCCTTAAAACAGAATCTTAGAAAGAATCCAGGAGATGCTTGTATTGATGCTGTTTAAGTGGTTAGCACTTAGAACCAAGATAAGAACAACACCTGCTGACTAATTAAGCTGACTTGACAATGTCAAGGGATCATACTGGAGAGAGAGAGAGAGAGAGAGAGAGAGAGAGAGATTCTTGACTATCTGGCTGTGAACCATCTGAGTTTAGTTCAGACATCTATGAGAGCCAGAAAGAAGAAAAAAGAAATGAGTATCAGATATGGATAAGAAAAAGAAATGCAATGCCTGAAAAATGGGAGACTTGACTTGTTCTCATATTGCGGGCAATGCACATGGTTCCAACCAATCCCATTTAGCCACTTCCTTGACATTTCCAAACAGATCAAAGAATTATAGTTAATTGCAGTTAGGAGATTATGTCATATAATCAATTTAGTGTATCTTTCCTGAACTTATTACTTGATCATAGAAAGAAAAGAAAAGGTGAAAGTTAATGTTAAAGTTCATTTGAGAAGTAGAGCCTTTTCTACCTTTATTTCGTTAATGGCATGCTTCCTTGAAGGTGCTGAGAACCTATTAACATAAATAACCTAAGAAAATACAACATAGGGAAAACATAAATCAGGCCTTAACCATGTCATAGAACAAACAACTACAGATTATGCATTCTTAAATACCAGCAACCATCAGAAGATTTTTTTTTTTGGTAATAAAATAAAATTGCAACCATCAGAAGAATAGTCTAATCAACCACAAAGGAAATAGAGGCATTACATTACCTGCATTGCTCTGATAATTGTTCCAACAAAGGGTATGGCATCATGGGACTCAGAAGCAACAATGGTTGGAAAAAGTTCATAGAAAAAGAAAATTGGTTCAATGTATGTTACATGATTAGATACAACAATTGGAGCAATCTCCCTTGGAGCTGGTTTTCCTATGCGCTTTATCCAATGATAGCTGAAACAAAAAGAATAAAAATAAAGCATTATTTTAAACTTGTAAAATCAATGGAGTCAATGATTAAGGGAAAAAGGAGATAACAATATGATAACATGAAGCCTCTCAAATTTCTACAATTCATTGGAATGTAAGAATTTGTGTTAAATAATCTATTGTAGGTTGCAAGCAAATCGAAACAAAGGAGACATAGATCTCCACATTCAAAATTACCAATAATGAAAATGATCCATGTCCAACTGATTTTGAGTGTCTTTCATCAGTAACAGAAATAACTTTTATTAAATCAAAACCTATACAAAGAAATATACAATTTTCAGCTCCCACTGAGTCAAACCCCTAACCCCATTAAACAAGCAAAGAATCCCAAAATAATTGCTCTTTAGATACCCCTTGTTTAGCTAGGGAATCAGCCAAACCATTTGCTGGTTTATAAACCTATCTAAAGCAGATCTCTACCTCTCTTGCTAGCTGCCTAATTTCATTCATTCAAAACTTGCCTGTATGCCAAAATCTGTTGTTCTTATTATTCAACCAGCCCACCACTAGCATGGAATCCCCTTAAACCTCGATATGTCTGAGATTCAGCTGCTTAGCTAGTCTTGGGCCTTTCAATGATGCAAAAATTTCTGCTTTAAAAGAGTCTCCATAGCCAGTAGGATAGGACCTGAATAAAGATCCATAATCATCCCTAAAGATTCTCCCAATACCCCAGGGCCCTGGATTTCTAAGTGACCTGCCATCAAAATTCATTTTTATCCTGTGGATGCTTGAGGAACCCCTGGACAAGCTCGGGAATTTTTTGTGTAATTTTGGCTATGGTTAATATATGTTCTTTTTATCCATCAAAAAAAAAAAATCGGACCATGTTGTCCATTGAAAAATCCTTGCAGATATCCATTGTAATATTCTCAATAATAATATCCAGTGTTCTACATTGCTCCTTAGATTCCATATTGTCCATAGAATTGCAGTTCTAGTGGCTCTCCACATCACTTTACCTCTTTTTTTTGGTTGAGTCAGGGACCAAAACACTTACAAATCCTATCTGCAACTTAAATGAGATTACCCACGTTTCACGAAGAGAAATATGAACAGATAAAATAATGCATGATTCATTTTCCAGTCAAGATTAATGAGGAAGAAAAATAATTCACCCATTCAACACCTTCCAGCATAGTTCCCAATGTTCTATATTTGAGTCAAATCTAGAACCCTTTGCGTGGTGATGACCAAAATGCAGTCAGGTTTGACATCTTGTCTGGCACAAGGTGAGCCCAGTTTTGATGGAGATTTGGTGAGTGAATCGGGAATCCCTGTCTGACTCTGACCTGCAAGAGGAGGAAGGTTGCTCTGCACAAGTGGTTGGTGCAGATCAGGTGGAGAAAGCGATGGATTTCGTGAAGCTTCTAGGGGTGTCCTACCCAGTGGAGCAAGAACCTCAAATACAGAACTTGCTTAGAGCTAATTTCACCAACGAGGTGAAGGCTCGTACCTCTAGGAATGACTTTTGTCCTGTCTCGGATAAGATGTGTAGACAGAGAGCTCGTGGTCGGATTTTTCATCTGCACATTCGAGCTTTCGCTCAGGAGCAGAAAAATCCAAGTTATTGATGGATATGGATTGTTATGATTTGTCGGTTGCTAATCCTCCTTCCCGAGGGGCACGCAGCACCAGGGGGAGGGGTAGAAGAGGCAGAGGCAGAAGCAACTCGGTCAGCTAGAGTAGCCGTCTTCCTGCCTTCTCTTGTTTTCCTTTTGTATATACCTCTTGTATACTTTCTTTCCTTTTCTTTTTTAATAAAAACTAACTTACCTTTTTCAAAAAAAAAAAAGTAATATTGATGCTTATTCAAGTGATCAAATCTTCTAGAAGCTTTAAGAAATGTAAACTATCTGCAAAACCCAGACAGCTCCTTCACTGCCATTTCTTTCAGCAAGTTTGAAGCACTTTTGAAGGAAAATACAAAATGCTAGTAGTTGAAATGCTGTACAAACAGCAAGTATTTTTTTCATCGGTAAGATAGCCACTAATGAAAGACCTCCAGAACATGGAAAGAACAGTAATGAAGGACAACAATCGTTAAATCATGCTTCTGAGAGGCCACTTAACATTTCTTTTCGATTTTCTCTTTCTCTTTAAAAAATAATAATGTAATATATTAACTTATAGTATTATCAAATATATATATATATAGCAAAATGTTGTATCTAATAGCTGTTTATTCATTCAGCAATGCTGCCTACATTTGGGAGCGTCTCATGTGTATGTCATCTCAATTTGATTTATTCGTTCAGCCTATCCCACTTTCTCTCTTTCTTACCCTCAACGATTCCCAATGTTCAGATGGTGAAAAGATCGATGTGAAAAAAAAAAAGAATCAACAAAGTGCTCTAGCTCTTTCCTCTTTAACAGTTTTCTGGTTTTGCACCGGTAGCATCTCTCTCTATTTCTTCTTTTCTCTTCCGCCCTGTCACTGTAACTCTTCCTCTTATTAATTTAAATAAATAAGATCCGGGCATCCCAACTAATGTCAGACACCAATACGAACTTAGACGGTTAGACTGAACTCGAGCTGCTTTACCGGAAACCATGTAACACAAGCATGGCTTCTAGACTAGGCACAAATCTGGTTATCACCTCCGCGTTTCAAAAATGACCAGAAAGTTCTAATCAAAGTACTAGTTTTTGGACTATCAAGGGATTAGCATGATTTAGAGCTATTGCGTAAAGGAACAGTTAGCACAAGAATTATATAGGTTAAAGACCTTGGGGCTGCTACTATGGTAAACCATGTGTAAGCACCGCAGTATCCAGCGTTCAAAACTCATTGTTGTCGTTGTCTCCACATTAATGCCCTAATAACTATAAGCACTAACATCGCAAGCTTATAATTCTCCATATAACAGAAGTACCATGAAGAGAGAGAGAGAGAGAGAGAGAGAGAGAGAGAGATTATAAACGCATCCAGTGATTTGTTTTTCTGGCTAATTGAATAATGAATCGAGAACGTAGAATAATCCAACTGTTTGAACTGAAATTTAGGACAGATAGAGAAAGGATAAACCCTGGGCAGCAACTTACCCAAAGGAAAAGAGAATGGAACGAGAACAGAGGCGAGTGATCCACATGAACCTACACCTCCATTTCGGCATCGGATTCTGCTTTTCCTTCCAACCCTGTAAAGCGAATCGGGTGGCGACGTAGCCGACCGCAAGGGAGAAAACGAACAAGACAAGCCGAGCAATCGCAAGGGGAATACAGACCAGAATCTTCAGCCATTCGTAGAGACCTTGGATATCGGGCGTGTGGTTCCGAAACGGATCGATGGTCGTCTGCGGGGGGACGGAAAAGATACCAGCACCAATGAAATGAAATGGATTCTGATCATCAGGGGGCTCTAGAAGTGCTTGTGCTCCTTGGTGATTGCCGTGACGATCGGAGCACCGCTGAATGGAAGGTCTGTCACAGCGGTCGGTGCTATCAGTGTCGATGTCTAGGATCACTTCGACTTCGGGAGAAGAGTCTAGGAGACGTTCGGACGCGAGAAGAGGAGAGATGAGATCATCTCCCGCCATTGGAAACAGAGGGAGGGGAGAGCGGAAAGTGCGAAAAGAAAAGAGCGTGTCTCGCGTGTCTCTACCACTTTGGCAGAAAGAGAGAGAGAGAGAGGCGGAAAGAGAATTCAGGATGGACCGTCCACGAACCACGATTATTCATAATTTCTTTTGGATAAAATACAAAAACCTCGTCTGAAGTTTCTGATAATAATAAAACCTTTCAAAATCCTCTCTTATATTCAAAAAAAAAAATCGATAAAAACCTCCCTTCCGTTAATAAACCTGACGGAAACGTTAAATTGATGATAATTTTTAAAATACCCATTTTACCCCTATACGAGTTATTGTATACCCATGTTTACTAAAATACCCTTTACCCTCTCCAACCAACAACGAAAGAAAATCGCCTTGATTCCTTCCTGTCTTCTTCTCCCTCTCATTACATCTTCCCTTTTTATCTCCTTTGCTCTCCACCTTGTCCTGTTTATCTTTTCCTCCCAAACGGATCAAAACAACTCGTCCGCAGTCGGGACAAATTTCCCCTGCATTGATCAATATCATCTTCATGATGCTCAGAACCTTGGCACAAGAAACTCGACCAACAGACCCATAGTTCGAAGCTTGTGCACCTAGAAATTGTGGCAAGGGCCCAAATATAAGCTACCCGTTTTGGATTCCTTCTCCCCAGAAATCCTACTGCAGCCTTCCAAGATCTGAGGTCACCTGCCAGAACAGCGAGGGCGTCCTTAAGATGCTAGATGATGATTACCTCATCCAAGACATCTTCTACTCAAACAATTCGTTCTAGGTGGTGAACACCAGGGCATTGAACAACAAATCCTGTCCGGCCCCTCTCCACAATTTTACCCTCAACAGCACTTCCTTTGAATTTGGCGATAATCACTAAATCTCTTCTTCTACTACAACTGCTCCAATTCCCCTCCTGCAAATCACTTGGTATACCCAGTGAGTAGTGACTTGTGCTAGCCATCACTCCATGATGTTTCTGTATGATGGGCAGTTTGGCTTGAATCTTTCTTTAGCGACTTGGGCCTGCCAGTCAGTTGTTAGTGCACCCATAGACGCAACACGTATTCCATTTAATGACTCACAGCGCTATCTGAGAGTTTGGTAAATTGGCATCCATTTGTTCTTTAGATTTCTTCCTTGGTTCTTTTGCTATGCTTGGTTTGAAATAAAAGGTAGGAAAAGGTAGGGAAGCGGGAAGCCTATAGTGTTTGTACAGGTTTTCCTCCCTTTCCCTTACGTCCCTACCTTCTCTCAAACCAAACACAGTAGAATTATATTCCAATCTTGGAAGCTGCTTGCTTAATTGCCTACTGGCTTACTTTGTCAATCGATTCACAAGGAGGGATCGGATGGTTATTATAAGACTAATTTTCTCGTGCCCACCGATGAGGGGGAGAGTACGAGATCGTCTACTTCAGAAAGTTTGATCACGAACTGAACAAATTAAACAAGTTTTACGAGTCCAATGTGGAGAATCAACCTACACGATGAAGCACGGCCGTCGTCCGGTGAAGAATCGTCGCCGGAATATTCCGAGAAGTAGAATATTCCGAGCACCGTGACCGTTTTCTCAAGAGTAACGAGTTTTTCAAGTAAGGGTAAAACTGGTATTTTGCAAATAGCTTAGATAATGTATAAGGATCAAAATGTAATTTTTAACATTTTCCATCGGCTTCATTAATAGAAGGGAGATTTTTGTTGATCTTTTTGAAAATAGAAGGGAGAGTTTTGCTGAAGTTAAACTAGAGGGGAGGTTTTTATAGAAGGGAGAATCGACCTACACGATGAAGCACGACCGTCCTCCGGTGAAGAATCGTCGCCGGAATATTCCGGGAAGTAGAATATTCGGAGCACCGTGACTGTTTTCTCAAGAGTAATGAGTTTTTCAAGTAAGGGTAAAACTGGTATTTTGCAAATAGCTTAGATAATGTATAAGGATAAAAATGTAATTTTTAACATTTTCCATCGGCTTCATTAATAGAAGGAGATTTTTGTTGATCTTTTTGAAAATAGAAGGGAGAGTTTTGCTGAAGTTAAACTAGATGGGAGGTTTTTATTATTGTTAGAAACTTTAGGGAAGGTTTTTATAGTTTATCCATTTTTTTAGTTAAATTTCATTTTAATACCCTGTAATTGGGCCTAGTTTCACTTTAGTCCTTAAATTTTAAAACGTTATAATCCAGTATCTAAACTTTTAAAACATATTAATTTAGTACCTACCAGATACAAATGTTTTTTGGGTGTTATCTAATTTTCTTTATTAACCAAGATGAAAAGTGTCTTAACTAGTTATTTGCACGGAAAATGTCAAAATAACATCATACTCAATTTATTTTTGTCAATATTGCTTTGGTTTAATTTTGATTATTGAGGAAGAAGATGAACAATGTCTTATTTTGAAAGGTAATTTTGATATTTTCAAAAGTTTTAAGTCACACATGTGATAGAAATAACCATGGACTACTAATTGTATGAACTAAATTAGCACATTTTGGAAATTTAGATACTGAATTGGTACATTTTAAAGGTCAGGAATCAAAGTAGGACTAAATTTATAATATAAAATATTAATATATATCTATGATTAGGCAGAGCATGTTTTGGCCAATTTATAGATGATCAAACCAAAACCAAATCGAATTCTTAGATTAGCAAAAAAGCTGAACCAAAACTAATTGAAATAATTAGAAAACCGACCGATTCGGACTAAGTTGGGTTGGGTTGGTCGATTTCATCGGTTTAGTGAACAGCCCTAACTATCACTTGCTTCCCAAACCTAGGCAGAGTGAACTCAACCTGATTGCCACCCCTCTCCCCTTGCGTTTTCTTGGTGATCGATTTCATCATTTGGTTTGGTGAATTCATCATCTGGGGTCACTCTCTACTCCCCATGAATTGCTGCTCTTTAGTAGATGCTGATGACTTCCATCCATAATCAAATAAGGTTATGTTTGGTTTGAAGGAAAAGGCAGGGAAAGACGGGGAATCTAATACAAGATTTATAACGCTGGTCTCCCTACATTTTTCTTCAAACCAAACATAACCCAAAGGTATCGTGTCTTTATCGTTTTGAATTCATTGAACAATTATGATCTCTAGGTTCTTATAACACTTGTCTAGACAATCATACCAAAAAGATGAGCAAGGGGATACCATTATCATTTATCAGAGGAAGACTGTGCCATGGCTTGAAAAGCTATGCGACAGTCTCAGAGATAGCGTAAACAGCGGCAAAATTGCAATCCTCGTTTGTTGTACCACCATTGTTTATGCTATGTTTGAGAGCTCAACCTCGATCTGTACAGAGGTTTCACTTAACCTCATATTGCGTTGCAGTTCATCCTAATTAACAATGTGGAGAGATATCTGGAGCCCAATAGAGCCAATGTAGTCTTGGCCTGATATACAATTCATTGCATTTCTTTCTTGGTTTTAGCTTTTAGCATCACTTTCATTGCTTGTCTATGGAGCATGAGCTTCATTAAATGACAAACATACCACTTAACATCAATAGCTAGCTATTTTAGATTAAACCGACAGTTTTCAAGAGTTTAGATATTATATAAATACATTTTTAAGTTTGAGTATTAAAATGAGGCTAACTCTAATCTACAATTTATCCTATTTTTAATTTAAATATGGATCCCAGTAATTAATTAAAAACAAATTTATAATATTAGTTATCAAAGTCAAGTTGAGAATGCAGCCTATATATATTATTCGAAAAAGAAATAACTTAAATTAAATATATATAATTTTTAAAGACTGATACATGTACTGATCCACGTGCCCTTCCATAAAGCTTTCTATCTTAATCTGATCTCCTTATCTTAAATTAATATTATAATATACATATGTGTGCTCTTGTCGGTTCTTTTTCTTCTTTCTTTACTGAAAGCAGCTATACTGTTAGGTTGTTTTTAATAAACCCACTGAGATGTATTTATTAGATTGGCAAGGGTGATTATTAAAGACCAATATATAGTTTCTTCCCTATGTCTCAATAGATGAGATGGTCACTTCATGGTTTTCAAAAATTGGAGGGGACCGAATGGTTGGACCGAAAAATTTGGGAATCGGTTATGTAATTGATTTCGCTTCATCTTAGATTTGCTTTTTAGTAAAAAACTGTTGATTTGATCAACCTATTGATTTCGCTTCATCACGGAACTGTTGACTTCGCCAATAGTTTTTAGCCGTTTTTATTTTTTAAATCAGAATGAACATCCAATTTAACCGAACAGTCAAACTATTCAACCCACCGATTCCCTGTCAGGTCCGATTCTAAAAACCTTGGGTCACTTGACGCCTCAGCATCCCTTCAAATATGAAAGTGAAAACCCGCATTTACCCTGTTTTATCCTACCCCTTTATCCCTTCTCTATGATTTAATAATAATAAATATTTTTTTAAACATTTAATAATTAATCAAATATCATCATCATCTAAACCTGCCTTACTACATGGGTTGTTTACATGATCCGTCCCATTCTACTATTCAGTGCCATTTTCTGTTATATGTATTTTTTATGCGATTTCAAATATATAGTTTGTTTTAATTTTATATACTCATTTTTTAAGCATTCGGCAGGTCTTAACTCTTATCACCCACAAGAGGCAATAGTTGTACATCTCATGACAATCCTATCAATATTGCATGATGAAGTTTGAGATGTACAGCCATATGACATTCTATGGGTATGTGGATAGCAGATCCAGTCCATTATTGTACGGAATGGGGGCAAAACCCACCCACTAGTTTTTCTGCATATGGTTTGAATCAGTTGGTTAGGCTGAATTTAGAAGGAGTACAAATGTAAATATAGTGTAAAACATTATATTTTGTATTATTTTATATGTATTTATGTTGTATATATTTGCATTTGTATTCTTTCCAAATTAAATCTTAGGATTTTTCATGCAAAATGTTAAACAGATAGTTTTTATTTGATTCAATAAATTAAACTAATAAGATTTATGTAAGTCATTTACTTCCACTATAAACCATTATGAAATTTTGCCTTCAGGTTTTTCTTTACAAATATTGATGATGGGACATAAAATGTGTTCAATAAAGAATTTAAGACATAACTGAAAAAAAAAAAAGTTAAAACATATCTTAATTTAAAACCTGTGAAATGGTTACAATATTTATAATTGAAATGAAAAAAAAAAGTGGGCTCCTAATTTCTCATATTTCCAAGTAAAATAAATGCCTTTATAACTTAGTTCCCTTAGGCAAAGTTCGAATTCATTATAAAAATTATAAATTTCCTTAGGCTCAGTTTGGAAGGAGTACAAATACAAAATATGTAAAGTGCAAAACCTTATATTTTATACTATCTTATATGTTTTTGCATTGTACATTTTTGTATTTTTATTATTTCCAAACTGAGCCTTAATAACTTTCCTCAAATACTCTATTTAGGCTCAATTTGGAAGGAGTGCAAATACAAATATGTAGAATGTAAAACCATGTATTTTGTACGTATTTATACTATACATATTTGCATTTGTACTCTTTCCAAACCGAGCCTTATAAAAAAGGTCAGAATTGAAATTCCATAACCCAAATCAAACATCCTATTATCCTATAGTTATTGATACGAATAAAAAAATAAAGTCATCTTATTAATTGGACGCAATAGACAAGCTTCAAAAGCTTGTTCAAATCTTAAATGGGTCAGTGCCAAAATCAGCCATTATTTTAAATTTATAATATTTTAAAATTAAAATCTTTAACAGGTAGATGCCTCATCCAGAGGATGGTGCTCTTTGCTAGTTATTTTATTTTATTTTATTTACGAAAGGGGCACATCCATGAGATAAAGGAATTTTTATTTTAAAATAATGAAATAAAATATTGCCAAATTACTTTCCTTGCTTAACATTTTTACATCTCTCTCAATGGTGACACGCATGTCTCTTCCCAAGTAGTTTCTGGTTATCTTTATGTTGCTAAGTCTCAGTTTCGGAGGAGTATAAATTAAATACAAATATGTAGAGTGTAAAAACTTGTATTTTGTATTATTCATTATCTATTTGTACTGTATATATTTATATATACTCTCAGAACTCTTTCTAAACCTGCTAAGAATAGTTCTTTTAAGGGTGGTGTATGGGAATCACCAAGAAGGTTGCATTCAGACGAGCTTCAGAATTTGTGCTTTTAAATTCCAAAATCATAAAGCCCTAATTTATAGATTTTATGCTTTGGAGCTTAAAAGTGTTTTGCCTTTAGATTGTTATACTTTTTAAAGGCAATTCTTGTAAATGCTCAAAATACTTTTTGGTCTATTGTTGTTTGGACAAAGCTCAAAAGCAAAAACTTACTCAAATAGAATCACTAGACAAAATGAATTTGTGGAATAGATATTAAGAAATCATATCAGCTCAGAACACATCCTTAGAATCATCTTTAGATCATGGTTCATCCTTCAATTCATCATTGTAGGTTTCAAAATCAAAATCTCATACATATCTGAAACTTTGGAAATTGCTTTTCAATCCCAGAACATGGGTATGCTTTTTGCAGCTTAAATGATAATAACAAACCCTGAATAATAGTCATTGGATGGACTAATTAGCATATTCCTTCGAATATTATATTGAGAAATTAACTGCTGTCCTTGTGAGTGAAAAAAAGAGAAGCTGCTGTCCTCATCTGAAATTTCTGTAACTTCTAAGTCCCCGCTTATACAAAATTACAAATAGTTGTAGCTTTTACTTTCCTTCGTTGTCTTGGATTTATATATATTTCTCCCACTTGACGAAAAGAAACTTCCTGTGAACACATGCATGTGGCCAGTAGTGCAAAAACCTCTCTTGTCTCTTTGTCCTCAACCAAAAAACTACCAAATAGTCCAAATACTCACACCCATGAACATACGCCAACGAACCTCACTGTGTCTGGTTTCGCCATCTATCATTCTTCGTTAGCCACACAAATCAAACAAACCTGGGGACGATGGAAAGAAGTTATAAGAAACGTATAACTTAAGCAAAATGAGAAGACAACAAAACAAACAGAGGATATAGACCAGTTTTTTCTTTTCTCTAAATTCATGATTTATGTCTTTCTAGGGGGAGTTCTTGTTGCTTATGGAAATTGAAATCAACAATAATGGGATTTTATTTTTAAGGGAGGGGGAGGAAATATCCATTCCCTCAGATGGGGGAATGCCATTCCACCAAAAATGGGAATGAGATTCAGATTCCGCCCAACTAGACCGTTGAAAATTGGAATTGAAATAGCCCATTCCAATTCCAATTTTATACCCTTATTCTCATGAACCAAATGGGGCCTTAGTGTTTTGGAAACTGAATTATATACCATTTTTTTCTTCTTATTTAGAAAGGCAATCACGACCAATTTCATTCAACCAGCTATTCTTGGTATATTATTATATTAGCAATTAAACGATGCTAGGATAATCTCCAAGCTAAGACAAAGGATGTGTACAATGAAGATCAAACTTAGCAGGGGGCCTTACATTGTGTCATTTGTATGTTTGTGTGGGCCTGTGGGGTGGGGGGTGGGGAGGATACATCCGATATGCCTATAGGGGTGTATTGGGCGAATCGATATTATTTCTTTTTTTTTTTTTCTAAAATTGGTTCAGAGGGCGGTTTAGGGTTCCTCTACCCTCTGAATTGGTCAGACCTCCGATACACCCACTATAGGGGTGTATCGAAAGGGTCCTGGAACGATATGTATCGGCCGATACGGGTCGATATGTGTCAATACTTTGAACCTTGGGTGGGGGAGTAAAATATGGATGGGACAATGGAGCAATGCTTTAAAAAAAGGACCCGAAATCAAAACCATATCAGAACCATTTTGGCTACTGGTTTTTGGGTTGATAGCTCAATCTCTCGGTTTGAACGAACGACCCATTCTAACAAAAAATTAATTGAAATAAAAAATGGCCAAAAATCATTGAATGGGTCAAATGGGTTGATAGTTTGACTTCTTGGTCAACAGATCATTGACCAATTCAATAATTTTTGGCCAATGATTGGATTCGGGGTAAAACGGAACTGGTTGTTTGGATGATTTCCGGGCTGAACAGTCTAACTGTTTGGCCAACAGTGGTTTGAAAACATTGCAATGGAGTTGCCTGGAGCAGTTTGGAGCGCTTTCTAGCAGTAGCATGGTGGTCATCATGGTTATGACATATAACCCCAATCCTTGTTGATGTGTTGAAGTTGCAACATCTAGTTAATTTTGAGCAAACCACAAATGAGGGGCTCTAAGAATTAAAATGCCTCTATGACCCTTGAGATTTTAACTACAAAAAGGAGATAAGTCCTTAAAATAATGAATGCCATATAAGTGTTCCTCCATTAGTAGAATCTTAGACCTCAAAGGTTGATATAGATGTCTTAAATTCCAATGCAATTTGTTATGAACCTTTCATAAGTTGCACATTGCGGCAAAAAAATGTGCTATCCAACTTTCCAAGGTTGAGGGTTGCAATAGAAATTTGGTGGAGTCTTTCTCTAAGGTGATATTTGGTAAGTCTTTTTAGAAAGATCTTCCAACAGCCTATATGCCCAAAAGATGTAATGAGCTTTTTGAGGTCTTATAAAATTTAGGCTGTTTGATAAGTATCTTAGTCTACCATGGTGCACATGGCTGTTAAATGAAAGATTTTAGGTGTAAATAAAAATCTTTATTTGAAGCTTCTAGAATTTTTGGTCATTTTGGGCTTATGTGAGATTTAGGGCATATATATTTTTTCCTTCTTTTTTTTTCATTGCCAAACAGAAAAAAAAATAAAGTTTGATCTTGAAACTTTAAAACGAAAAGACTTGCCAACCGCCCGTAAGCCCGGTACTACTACTTTGAATCCAAATGCAACTATAGTACCATGGAAATGCTTGTATATTTTGGATTTTATAAAGTTTTTCCTAAATAACTATATATATGTGGCTTTTAGATTTGTAGGTTGAAATGGTAACAAGGTATTACATTTCTTGGTATAAAAAGCAAAATTTTGTGTCAACGAGTTGTGGGTTCATAACATGACACCCTTCTTCAGTGGTTAGTTCAGTCTTTGAACAATGATGAATTATATTGGCTTCTCTTAATATACGAGTTGATTTGCTCACAAGACAAAAAAGATTAATACAATAATTGAAAAAAAAAGAGAAACATAAAAAAAGGAGGTTTCTAGTACATAATTCTTGCACATTTATGCAATAGGTATGGCCCATGCAGTCTAAGAAAAATACTGGGATGCTTTTTTTTTAGGTAAATTGCAAATTAGTACCGCACTTTGGGATTAGTCTCACTCGGTATTCGAACTTCAATATGTGTTACTATAATATTCTCGAAAATTGGCAATTTAGACCAAAATTGTTGATTGATTTTAGGTAGCGTGTCAAAGGGAAAAGGATAGAAATACCCTTTAAATTTTGAATAAATGAAAAAAAGCATAATTTTGAAATGATCAAAATAGCTATATTTAAATTCCTTTTCATTGTGATTGGACACTACTGCTAACTTTGTGCCCTAACATTTCTGCTAAAGAACTAGTGCTTCCTGCTAGAGAGCTATATGGAGAAATGTAATTGGAAAGATGATGTCGTTAACGTTATTATTGGTGAAGAGTCCCACATCTCATCACATGACACAAATAACTAACTTATTGCTAGTGGCAGATACTGATTTGGCAACTTTCAAGAATTGAAGTACTACAATAACACATTTTGAAGTTGGGATACTAAAATGAGACTAACCCCAAAGTACATGGTAGTATTAATATGCAATTTACCATTTTTTAGAGCCTGATAATGATACTAGCAAAGCTTGTTGATCATTCAATTAAATGTTCCCACGTCATATATATATATATATATATATTGTTTGCAAATAAAAAATGGGAAGCTTACCGGGTCACTAGTTTAATGGTTTAACTGATTGGTAAATCATTTTCTCTTCACAACCATAACAAAATTCCAGACGCAGGAAGCTTATGATGTCACTGTGGAATATGGGTCTGACAATACTGATAATCTCTTGACAATACTGATAGGCTGTATTCTCCCTCAGAAATCTGAAATTACAGCCACCTTCTAGTTTACTAGTAGTCTTCCTATAAACCCCATCCTGCCCGTGAATTTGATATCAACTAATCCACGGTTAGGATTCATTCCACCCTAAGGTGGAGCTAAGATTTCTAGACGTGGACTGAACGGTTAAAACCCCAAATCCAAAAGGTAAGGTATGCAATACAGGCATGAAAGCTGGGTTAACATATATTTTATTTTTCACATGCCTTTTGTTGTATATATTTGAAAAATCAGAAACAATGCTTTATTATGTGTGAATGTTACCAGCCCACGGGAAGGCCTAGCCCAGAAATAAGATCAGGAATGTGCACACGCCCCATGAAACACTAGCCCACGGGAAGGCCTCGCCCAGAAATAAGATCAGGCATGTATACATGGCCCATGAAGCACCTCAACGATTTTCTATGGTCATTATCTAAATAAAGGCTCCATGGTTATAACCAACCACGAGTCTCATTTCTACAACCCAGTTCTAATCTCTTTCAAATTCATGTAAAAATAGGGAAGAAGAATACCAAAACAAATTCCTACAAGTATTGTTTGAGGAAATCATTCATGATTCATGGGTGATTGGAACGTAGAAATAGCATTTGTAAATTTGAAGAGCATTAAGAGGATATTCATTTGTGAATTGTATCGTTTATTTTTGAAAACTCACAATTTGTACGCATAGAAAGAAAAAACAATTGCCAATTTGGACAGTCATAGATTAAGTACCTTGGGCACATCATCAACCAAAAAGTAATAGTAGATCTAGAATAAGTAGTAGTCACGCTGGAATTAATGGCCCAATCCCGACATTGCAACCCGTTCACTCAGATGCTAAGGCTTATGAACACCAGTAGCTGAAGAAGCTTTCAAGTGCCTCAAGGAAGCCATGACTTGTTCACCCGATCTGATACTAATGGGACTTATCTAAGACATTTGTTGTGAAGTATGATGCTTCGGTTTTGGAATCAACGCAGTTTTGATGCAAGATGGGCCACTCTGGATCTGTTACCCATAAATTGTTTCCACATCCTTACCCACTGAGTACTATCATCGTATATTGGGAATATCTTCTCATAAATAACATGGGATATATTTCCAATGTGCAGCTGTAATGTCTCATGGATAGCAGATTTGATGTCAAGATGAGTTCAGATCTATTCCTCACAGCATGTTTTGGCCATACATTGGGAACATATCCCATACTTGTATTTATTACTATTATTATTATTCGTGAGTAAATATTCCCAATACACAGTGGGATGTGGCTGTGAAGAGCAGATCCCAATTTGAAAAGAGAGTACTTGCATTGGTGTTTGTGGTGAATGGCCAACCCAACTAGGGATTGAAGTTCAGAATTGCCAATCCAACCCAACCAGGGCTACACAAACCTAGGGTAGTCCATCCTCCAAACCCATAACCCCCCACCCTTGGTGGAGGCAGGGTTCCAACTAAAATCTATACAACCAGCAAAAAACCTTACCAATTGAGCGCCAGTTAGAACCTTCCAGATCAATTTTAGGTTGACTCAAGTCAAATTGCAATTCTAAAAATTAATTAAAATACATACCTGACTATATCAGATGCTACGTATAATGAATTATAATCAATCACAAGTGAAGATGTTAGTGTTTTCATATACATGGGCCAGTCATATTTAACAGTCTCCTAACAAGCCAAGCTTGGCTTGGCCTATTTTAGGATTTGGTTGAATCGTGGAAAAAAAAATTCGACCCAATTCTGGCCCACCAAAGTCCCAGTTGGGTGTCCAACGGCCATGCAAGCCCATTTGGGTTCCTAGTGTTGAGAAGGAAGTCAGGAACCGGCCATGTGGGCGTTCCAAATGATCTCCGTATAGGATAGACATCAATTAAGCCGTAATTGCTATGCCAAGACAGGACAATACCTCGGCCCAATAATAAATGGAATGATCCGTGAATCATCCCTCTATGTGGTTTGTATTAGAGAAGGTATGTGGCTACCTCAACTAGAACATTTTGTATTAATAGGAAACCAAAGTTCTTTTGTTTGGATCAATTGGAATTTCGGGGCAAAGATGGAATTGAATACCCTAGAATTTGCACATTTTCTGGATGTTGAAAAATTTTAACCAATTTTAACCAACTTAGTACCACTCTAGTAAAAAACTATCATCCTTAAAGGGCCTTTTTCTTTTTCTTTTTCTTTTTTTTTTATTTTATTTTAAGAGGGTGAAAGTTGGTCAAACAGGCCAAAATGCTTTGTTATCAGGACCAAATCAAATTATATCCAATTCAATCACATAACATTTGTTTTTCAACCCAATTCAATCACATAACATTTGTTTTTCAACTCAATTCAATCCATTGAACTTTAATGAATGTCCAAATCACAATAATCCACCCTCAGACTAATCAAATGAGTGATGATGGTTTCATGGAGCAACAACAAGCAAACAATGGGATGGTCAAACGTAGAATCAATAAATATGGGGTTCATTAACGTGGAGCTTCAACCTGGGTTACATGAGCCCAGCCCAGCCCAGGGCCAAGGTTCAATTAGATCAGAACTTGGCCACTGGTTTCTAGGTCAGCGGTTTGACCATTTAGTCTGAATGGATGATTCATTATAATTTAAAAAATAAAGAAAATAATTAAAATAAGAAATGACAAAAAATCATTGTTTGGGTTAAACGGGTTATAGTTTGTCTACCCGAATCAGCAGATCTCTGACCAAATCAGTGGTTTTTATAAAAAGAACAGTTCAGAGGTGAAATGGAACCAATTGCCTGAACAGTTTTCAAATCAAACGATCTGGCTATTCGTATCCAAGGTTCAAAAAATCATTATGTATCGGCCCTTCTCAATATGCCCCTACAAGAGTTATTTCGGGTCAAGGCTTGGTTCAAAAGATAACCGACACTTAAACCGACCCCTCTGAACTGAAGTTAAAAAAATAAATAAAACTTAAGAAAAAGGCGAATACAGGCCGATATGCCCTAACGGCGTATAGCCCTGTATGGATACTTTGAACTTGTTCGTATCAACTACGGTTCAAAACACAGAATCGATCAATCCTCATAACTAAAGTTAACCCAGTTAATCGGATAAATACATACGTATACATACATAAAGGCATGCTAGCTTTGGATTAAATCAGGTTGGTAAAAGCTGCCACAATTCTGTCAATCTGACGGCAAATTGGATTCATATTTTTCAAACCTAACCCTGATCCAAATTTCAACCCCACGCAACTCAACCTTATTTCTTATTTTAGTGGATTGGGTTTGGGCTAACCCGGCCCAAGTTGCACTCCTACTTTTGGGATATCAAACAAATAGCTCAGCCCTATTGTTTCAACTTCATGTTGACATAGGCCGATGTTGAGACAAAGTCTGCAAACATCTAAATATTTGGACTGGGCTGAAATTGGAGAGGCCACGGGGTCAATCCCACAGTTGATATAAGTCCACCCAATATTGTGGACTTTCTGTTTAATTTTCTAATATAAAGAGGCGTCCGGGTCAATTTTGTACATGTCACAAGATCTTTTGCTTCGAAAATATATACAAGTATAAATATGTTATATGTACAATGTAAATATATACAAAATAGATAATTTTACACTCTATATTTACATCTGTACTCCTTCCAACTGAGCCGAAAAAAGGATACGGAAAGCAATATTCAGACGGCTCCTTTGAATCTCCAAAAATAAGTTGCCATGTGCATCGTTTATAGGGTAAAAGGACTGAACTCTCTCTCTCTCTCTCTCTCTCTCACACACAGAGGATGAGGGATCTGTTGGAGTGGCCATTTGTTTACTTCTCTGGTACATGTGAACATACATCCAATTGAGAGATATCTTTTCCCAATTAATGCTGGCAGTTGAAATTTCAAACTTTAGGTTGTTGAAAAAAAGCCTTGGTTTTGCTATGTGATAGGGTTGTGGAAATGAACATTTCACACGAAAAGTGGGTAGAGATCTCCTTTTGTTTTTGTTTTTTTCTGGGAAACCCTTGAAGCCCATTAATGGCCATTATCTAATTAGCCAAATGGAAGGTCAGTGGTGTAGAAATATCCTGGGCTAGAAAGCTCACCGCCACTTGTTTCCTATTAAAACAAGATTTTCTTTTTGATGCCATACAGAGCTTAGCTAATTGCTATGACCAATTCAATCCATTTGAGACCAAAGCGGATCTATATTTGTCACTGTATTTGCAGACATTACATATAAAACGGCAAAATGTAGCTCAATTGTCTTGTGCACCCAGGCTGCCATGTTTAAAATTGTGCTGTCACAGGATTACAGATGACCCACCTGACTAATTTCGTGTCCAAAGGCTAGAGACGGTCAAGTCGGCCACGTCAAGAGATCACCAGATCCATGCAATTTTAATACATGTTTTAGTAATGGTGAATGACGCAACACTAGTAGTTAGCTGGTGCTCCTCCTCCCTTGACTGGCTTTAAATAAAGTTTCGTACTCAGCCACAGATTAATAGACATTTAAAATTAATCCAAACAATGGAGTCATGGGTTGCTCCGGATTAGATTTTTATTCAACGCTCCATTCGTTTTATTTAGGGGAAAAATCCCCATTAGTACCTGTAATTTAGGCTTAGTGTTATTTTGATTCCTAAATTTTAAAATGCTATATTTTAATATCCGAACTTTTAAAACATGACAATCTAGTACCTACTCTACTGTGCTCTTAATCAGCCATTAAGTGGCATTAGAAAAAGACACAAATATTCTTTGAGTGTTATCTTGTTTTTTCTTATCAGTCATTCAAATATTGACAAAAAATTAACAGTCTCAAATCCTTGCCTCTTCTATTCAAAAAAGTTGGGGTCATCAGAATGCCAATTCAAACATGACCCCAATTTTTTTAAATGGAAAAGGCAAGGATCTGTGACTATTAATTTTTTGCCAACATTTAGATGATTAATAAAGAAAATTAAATAAAACGTTGTGTTTTTTTCAAATGCCACTTAACGACCTATTAACGGTAACGATAGGTATTGGATTGTCACATTTTAAAAATTTTGGATACTAAATTATCACATTTTGAGATTCAGAAACTAAAGTGGCACTAGGCCCAAAGTACAAATTACTAATTGGGAATTTTCCTTTTTATTTATCCCAATGAATATGTTTAGTCGAGAAAGTGTTTTTAGTAAAAACTTATTTAGATAAGTGAGATTCTAGTGTTCTCGTATATTGTAAGTTATTCGGATAAAAAGAGTGGTGGGAGAGAAATTATTTATCGGTAGTGAATAAATTGTTTAATCACCTTGTAGATCAGTTACCGGATAACCTATTCTCTTCGGTATATTTACCCTGTTAAATACCAATAAATGAATGGAGCCTAAGTAGCTTTGGCTTTAAGAAAGGATCACGTCAGTCTTCCCCCTACAGAAATCCATTACTAATTACGAAACGTTTGAAGTGTTTGTTTGCCCTTTGGATGAAATGTCTGGTCTGTAATTCTGCAATTTATGTGGAGTTCAACATAAGATTCGGAGGAAAACAATCTCACTGACAATGTAATTTTTATGTGTTTCTCTGTCCAACTCCCTGAAAAAATGGCAACATTCAACGTAGCTAACAAGTCAAATTCGGAGGAGATCAACTTATTAGAAATAACCAGAGATATGCAAGGAGAAACTGGTTATTAATAGGTTCACCAAACACCCACACATGCAGTTATTGATCCCACCCCAACTGCCAACTGAAACATTTACTTTTTAACAAGGTTTTCAAACCATTGTTGACCTGGATGTCTGGACTGTTTGGCCCAAAAGTCATTCAGGCAATCAGTTTCGTTTCACTTCTGAATTGCTCTTTTGCCAGAAAACTGTTAACTTGGTTAGCAATCCATTAACTCAAGTGGTCGAATTGTCAAGTTGTTTGACCCAAAACAACAGTTTTGGCCATTTTTTGTTTTAATTTTTTTAAAGGGAAAATTCTCGATCAGTATCCTATACTTTGGGCCTAGTGCCACTTTAGTTCCTCAACTTTAAAATGCAATAATTCAGTACCCAAACTTTGAAAACATGACAACCTAGTATCTGCCATTAACTAGCTGTTAACCAGTTGTTAAGTAGCATTTGAAAAAAACACAAATACCCTTTAAGTATTATTTAATTTTCTTTAGCAACCATCTAAATGTTGGAAAAAAATTAACAGTCCCAAACCTTTGCCTTTTCCATTCGAGAAAATTGGGGTCACCTTTGAGTGGGCATTCTAGTGACACCAACTTTCTTGAATGGAAAAAGCTAAGATTTGGGATCACTAATTTTTTTGTCAATTTTTAGGTGGTTGATAAAAAAAATTAGATGATATTCGAAGGGCATTTGTATCTTTTTAAATGTCACTTAACGATTAACAATTAATTAATAACACATATTGGATTGTCATGTTTTAAAAGTTAAAATACTGAATTATTACATTTTAAAGTTCATGGACCAAAATTACACTATGCCCAAAGTACAGGTACTAATTGAGAATTTTCCCATTTTTAAATTACAATGGACTGTGTGTTTAGACAGGACAGTGTGCTGGTCAAAGTGGTTTGAGTTCCGGATAGGATTTTAAAACATTGGCTTTTAACGTAATTTGAGTTGGAATTTGGAAATAGATTTTTCAATTGTTGAATTTATGCCTTCTTTAATCTCAACACTTTATTTAGGCCTTCTATTTTTTTGGTTTGTTTTCAAGTCTGATGTCTTAAAATCAAATTTTTTCGACTTCAGACCGTTCTTTTAATATCTAGGCCGTATTTGGTTGCATTGTAAATCTATTTAAACTGATGCAAAATTATGGTAGTACAAATGATTTGAGTTCAAATTCTGATTTATTCTTGTTTCAAATTTTATCTTATTTTATTTAATTGCAGTACAAATGAAGCTAAATAAAGTAAAATCCAAAATAAAATAAACTAAAATTTATATTATTTTCAATTACATTTCCATGCATTTATACTAGTACAAATAAAACTATACTGTAACCAAACACCACCTTATTTTCAAACTTAGTCATCCAAGTAGTATATGCCCATATTCTTTCAATTTTCTTCAAGGATTGATCTACTGTTGCTGTTTTCTTTTTCTTCAATTGGACAATTCTATAATTGTAAGTTCACTGTTTCTATTTTGGAAGCCGGCCATTTGATTATTGGGTAGGTGAAAGCCATAAAAGTCATTGATCTATTTATTTATAATTAACAACTGTACTTGCTTCTTATTATGACTATAATTAATGAAATTAACAAATTTATTTAGGGTGTGAAAAGTGAGCAGTTTATAATAGAATTCTGACCTTATAAAGCACGTTTGGCAAAAGTGTAAATAAAATACACAAGGTCATGACAATAATAACATTTGTACTTATACTGAATGTATTTGTGTTTTTTTTAAAATAGAGCTAATATTCAATTTAGAAAGAATATAAATATAAATATATATAATATAAAAATATACAAAATATAAGGTTTTATACTCTTCAGTTTGAAAATAATACAAATACATATATATATATATATATATATATATATATATATATATATATATATAATGCAAAACCTTATAATTTCTATAATTTTATATGTATTTATACTGTACATATACTCTTTCCAAACTGAACCTATAAAATTCAATCTGAAAAGAGTGCAAATGCAAATATATACGGTGCAAGAGTTAGAAATATGTATACAAGATTTTGCGTCCAAATTATTTGTATAACCCTAAATTTGCATTAATGCAAATAAATAATTTGCCACTGCAATCAAACCAAGCCGGGTGTATGCAACTGGCCCCTCCCAAATAAAGCGCCAATCAGCGAATGACCTTTTGTCCTCATCCTTTCTTGATCATGTCTGAGTCTGAGTGCGTTGCTGACGGTCCCAGTTGGGCCACTGAATTGATGTCCAGAAGAATAATTGGGTGTCAATAAAAGAATGTCACGTCTGGCAGGACTACGTGGGCCTTGTGGGCTTCAAGTCGGCTGACAAATTTCAGCCCCAGAGCCCTCACGACGTGGCCGAACCGAACTGAGTCCTTTCTGGGCCATTTTCAACGGTGGAAGGTTGATCAAGAAGTTTTTAATAGCAGCTAAGGTATGTGGATATCAGAAGTTCGATACCAGTTTGACTGAAATGCAGAGGCAGAAGACTGTTATTTGTTAGTTCCGTCGTCCACGGTCTGCTCTGCTGGGCTCTCTGGACTGGGTCGACTGGCGGCTTTATCGTGTCTTAACGCGGCAGAGATAGGAGGCTATTACCTACTAGCCTACTAGGCTAAATATCCGGCAATGGACTGTTGCATTAGTCGGGGGCGAGCAGACACATCATGCCCAACCCCAGGGCCCAGGGCCCAGGCCCTACTGAAAAGGATAGCTGATGCTCCTGACCTGATGGCATTTGGACGGTCCCTAGGACGATGTCCACCGTTGGATGCTGAGATGTTTACAGTTTAGTTTACAGAGTCCAACGAAGAGGACCACTTGTCATTTTGACATAATGTAGGCAGCGACGTTGCCACATGGCTATCCAACACATGGTGGCCCACTGGTTTGTTGATGATTGGAATCATTCGGAAATTCAGAATTCCATTAGTTGATGCATGTTGCATACATACACAAGAGGACTAACTGCAATAAATCCTCATTATGTAGTGAGGTGGGTCCCATGGGAGGTATGGGACATTGTGGAAAGGTCCTAGCGACGTGGGTCCCTCCCTCCCAGCTTCTTTATTTTATTATTTATTCTTGATTCGATGTGGAGTACATGAAAAAGGGCCCATACAAAGGGAAGCAAATCCGACGATGGGGATTCTAGAATGTCCAGAATGGCAGAATCTGAGCGCACCGACAACCGGGGCGGCCGTCGGGATTAAATTCATTAGAGTTTGAAGTCTTTTGCAGTTCTGCTCCGGCTTCCTGAGTCCTGAGTCCTGACCTGAGTCTGACTGACTCGTAACTCGTTTGGTATACCAGGTTGGAGTTGGAGGAAGGGGAGGCCCGGGGGTGGGGGGGCCTGAAAGCGACAACACCGAGTTTTAGCGAAAGTGTGGGGACCACGCCCACCTGTCTAATACGACAAACGTACAGCTGACAAAGTGTCCCCACCACTCCCGATGCAACCCTCCCCCTTCTCTTTTCTTTTCTTCGATACATCATCGTCCCCACACGATCCGGCTGTCCCGCTAGGCTCAGTACGGCTTAGCTGGGTTAGCTTGGCTCGTACCATCACCGCTCTACGGAAGAAACACGTGGCCTGTCTGGATCCGAACTCAGAGCCGAGCGGGTGGGACTGTCTGAATGTAATCCACTCGGTAAAAAGATTTTTTTGACTAAAATAATGATAGGACGGAGTTTCAGAGATAAAATCAGTCTCCACAATATTGCCCTCGACAACGTCTCACAGCACATCCCTCTCGTATATTAGGAATATCATCCGATTACGATTTTATCATTTTTAATATTATCATCGGGGAGATGTTCTCTATAAACGGCGGAAATGTGCTGTAGGACGTTGTTGAGACAATCTTATGAGGAGCTGATTTGAACTCGAAGTTTTATGAGAGGAACAGTGCATCACCTGTATCAGATTTAGAGAAAAAACAATAAAAATAAAATAGTTACTGAAGTTTGGTGTGCAACTTGGGCAGCCCAACCCAAAGCCCATCGACCCGGCCAGCAATTTTATACGGGTTGGGCTGGGATTTTAGGGCTCGGGTTAGGTCTGGGTTCAAAAATTTAGGTTTTTTTTTTAAAATTTTTTAGATAGGGACCAACCTGGGTTCAAGTTCAACTTGAATGTATCAAATTTGAATTCGAATTGGGCTTGGGCTGGACAATTTGGGCTTGATATCTTGATCAGGTCAGGGCTTGGGCCTTATGCCCAATTCCTAGGGTTAGAAATAAATCCGGGCTAATCTGTTTGACTGCACCCGTAATGTAACATAGGTGGAGGTTTGGAACAATATATCTAAAAAGCTGATAAAAATTTGTGAGGGAGAGTAAATCATAAATTAATCAATAAAAAACATTTACCATATGTTTGATTTGAAAAAAAAGTAAAAAAAAAAAAAACGAAAGAAAAAAATAGAGAAACATGTACAAAGATTAATTTCACAATGATAAATGTAAAAAACCCTAAGTTTGACTGTAATATAAAGAAAACTTGTAACAAATCAACTGCTATCATGAAAATGATAACCAATCAGTTGGTATCTGGCCTTCAATTTGATTGGTCAAAGATATTCCATTATCATACTTTTTTTTTGGCATTATAAGTTTACTCTAGGTAGATAAGGTAAATTTGATCAAGTCAACATTTACAAAGACCAAGGAAAAAAAAGACAATTTAGTCTATTATTTCTTGATTATGATGGTACTATTGTTTGATGTGGTGGAAGTCTTGTAGTCTTAACAACATTGGCTGAATAAGAATTGATGAGTGTGGAATTGGCCCTCCAATGACATTGTGACACATGGCATATCAGAACAATTAGGTGACATCCGGAACCACTTAGGCAATAACTTGCCTTAGCCAAGATGATGGTGTCCCAACTGATGGCCTGGCACAAGCGCCGAACTGGTGGCCTGACACAGGTGCCGACCTGGCAGCCTGGCACAGGCACCGAACTGGCGGCCTGGCATAGGCGTCGAATTGGCAGCCTGGCACAGGTGCCAAACTGGCGGACTGGCACAGGCACCAAACTGGCGACTTGTGAGATGTGCTCGCCGACAAATTCGGAATGCATATCCCAACACTCTCACGATCCTTGGAAGTTGGCCACGTATCGAACGATCCAAAGGGTGGTCAATGTGCATGGCGGTTGCCTCAGGGAATCTCGGACCACTTAGACGACTTCTTGGAAATCTCGAATGCGGTGCGTGAAGCCCACACCAAACTATGCCAATATAAAGGCACCAACCCAATGGCATGGAGGGGGGCAAGTAAGCATATTCTAGCTCTCATACTTTGTAATTTTTAGCTCGTAATCTACTATGAGAGTACTGACTTAAGCATCGGAGCGACCTTGCTGAGTTATCCCCCCCGGGTCCTCTGACATTGATTCTTTGCAGGTCTCTAAAGAATTACGAAGCTCAACAATCAATCTAGCTCAGTGGTCTGGCCAGCTCGACACCTAATAGGCAGCTTGGCACCTAATAGGCAGCTCGACACCTAATAGGCAGCTTGGCCCTCTGGTCAGCTTGGCACCTAATAGGCAGCTCGACACCTAATAGGCAACTTGGCCCTCTGGTAAGCTCGACACCTAATAGGCATCTCAGCACTCTGGTCAGCTCGGCCTCCAGGTCCTCATCCAGCAAAAGTTCTTCACTTCGGCATTTATCATTGACCACTTGGAAGTAGACCAATGATGAGGTACTTAGCCAAAAATTGATTCATCAATTGGCGCCGTATGTGGGAAACGCTACAAAAATCTAAGTTCTCATCTTCTGAAAGGCTAAGTCATCATCTTCTAGAAAGCTAAGTTCTCACCTTTTAGAAACTAAAGTTCTCACTTTCTAGTTTCCATTTTTTATGAACTGAAAGACTAAGTAGGAAGTTGATGGCCAACAGACTAAGCAGCTCTGCCGACTTTATTTCAACTCGGATAAAGCCTCATCAGTCCTCTTCGCGAGGTACCCTCTACAAGATGAGCTCTTCGTGGCTTCCGCGGGAGTTGGCAGCTAATGGACTGCATGGATTCCCTTGCCAATCGAGCCTTCAAGGGCTCCCATGCGAGCTGGTGACCTAAAGTCAGTAGTGTTGCCCCCATAGGTGGAGCACTCAGTAGCTTTTTGTAGGAGTGGGTGACCGATGTCATTAACGAGGCTGATGCAGTGCAGCCGTAACTCTAAGGTGTCGAGCTGGTAAAAGACCTCGGCACCACATAAGACCCAGTTGCATCTTTGGCATGGGCAAAATTAAGTGTAAGGAGAGTGGATTGCGAGTCGCTCCCATAGCCCAAGGGCTAAAGTACCGAGCTGATAAAAGATCGGCACCACATAAGACCCAGTCGCCTCTTCGGCATGGGCAAAATCAAGGGTAAGGAGAGTGGAGTGCAAGTTGCTCCCAGAGCCCAAGGCTGCAAACACTTGGACTCTTCCAATCTGAGAAGCAAATTGGATCGACGCTTATGAGCTCATCGAATTAGTCATTCCAAGCCAAAAGGAGCAATCTACTCCCTTCGTCGAGTTACTTTTAGCTTGGGAGTGGGGGGCAAATGATGAGGGCGGATTTGGCCCTCCAATGGCATTGTGACACAGGCATCTCGAAACAACTAGGTGACATTCGGAACCACTTAAGCAACAACTTGCCTTAGCCAAGATGATGGTGTCCCAGCTAGCGACCTGGCACAGGTGCCGAACTGGTAGCCTGGCATAGGTACCGACCTGGCAGCCTGGCACAGGCGCCAAATTGGCGGCCTGGAACAGGAGCCGAACTGGTGGCCTGGCATAGGCGACGAATTGGCAGTCTAGCATAGGCACTGACCTGGCGACCTAGCGCAAGCGCCGAACTGGCGGCCTGCGAGATGTGCTCGCCGAAAAATTTGGCATGCATATCCCAACACTCCCACAATCCTTGAAAGTTGGCCTACGTACCGAACGATCCGGAGGGTGGTCAACGTGCATGGCGGTTGCCTCAGGGAATCTCAGACCATTTAGATGACTTATTGGAAATCTCAGATGCGGTGCGTGAAGCCCACACCAAACTATGCCTATATAATGGCACCAACCCAATGGCATGGAGGGGGGCAAGTAAGCATATTCTAGCTCTCATACTTTGTGATTTTTAGCTCGCAATCTACTATGAGAATACTGACTTAAGCATCGGAGCGACCTCGCTGGGTTAGCCACCCCGGGTCCTCTGACATTGATTCTTTGCAAGTCTCTAAAGAATTACGAAGCTCAACAATCAATTTTAGATTATTGAATTGGCTATATACAATGAAGGATATTGATATTTGGTGTGTGATGAAGTTAAATTTCATAGAAGCATCTCTAATCATTTACACTATATTTGACTTGAAGGAAAGAGTAGGGAAAGGAAGGGAAATGCATGGAAACCTATACAAGATTTGGAAAGGTTTTTCTTCCTTTCCATTCCTTTTTCTACTTTTTCCTTTAAACCAAACATAACCTTAGTGAGAAGGATTTTTCTGTTATTATACACAGAGGATGCTTCAGTCCATTTTAAAAAGTAATTTTTTACTGAGAAGCAATGTCAAAAATCTACTGACTACTATAATTGCTGCCATGTTCATCCAGCCGTACATTAAGAATATCAATACCACTACATAATCGAAGTTCCATATGTTCGGCTGGGTGAACATGGCCAGATATGTGTTATGAGCAGCAGATCCGAATTCGATTATTGTGGGGTTTCAAGAGAATGCTGCAACCACAGTCACAGCAGATGTGATTTCGCCAAACACCCTAGTACAAGGTTATTTAAAAATAGATTTATGGTTCTTACTGTGAATTGTAATGCATTTTTATTTTATCAATTCTGTAAGTGAAAAAGTTGTCAGATATTCCACTCTACCACTTTAAATCCTTGAAAGTCGGCCTTTTCTGCCCACACATAAGAAAGATACCACCACAAGTTAGCCATATGAAAAGGAACACCAACATAATTCCATCCTCTTTCATTGAACTTCACACAATAACAATGACATTACAGATCCATAATTATGATAACAGGATGATCGTGACAATTCTTGTGGAGAAGATAATTAAAAATAAAGTAAATTCACTCCTCAACTTATTTAATTTTCCTTTTTTTTTTTTTCCTTTAAGCTCAGTTCGAAAGGCACTATAAGAAAAATGGCCTAAGGCAGTGGTTTAGAACCGGCAAAGACTGCCGCCTAGGGGTATCAATTGGACTGGATTTGGTCCAATCCAATCAAGTCCAATGTGAATCCATTATAGATGGATCAGGTTCAATCTAATTCAATGAATGTTTTGATCAATTTGAACCGATCTAATTCAATGTTTGGACCATCTAATTCAACCTCATTTTGATTTAGATTGGTTTCAACCCAAACCCGGTCCATTGACATATATATTCTTAATTTATATCAATGGATCAGATATTGGCTTAATTCAACCCAATCCAATATAAATTTGTTACGGACGGACCAGGTCCAATCCGAATATATCTTGTTGGTCCATGCAATCCGTCCCAATTGATTTTGGATTGGACCCATCCAATCCAAAACCAGCCCATTGACACCCTTAACTGCCGGCACATAGAGTATTAAGGTGGTGGTTTCAAAGACACCACCGCCTAAGAAACCAAAACATTTATGGACCCGTATTGGGTGGCGGTTTTTCCATTGTTTGTAACTTTGAACCAGATTTGAACCGATCCATCCCTATTTAATTCAAATGGACATAGCAGCAAAATGCCAAAGAGAGGGAATTCCACATTATTCTGCTCCTTCGAGCCTTGCGTTCGAGTACAAAGAGAGGGAATCTAACTTTTATTCCGAAAATCTTTCTTCTCAGTCGCTCTTCACGAAGGCAGGCATTGATTCCCAACAATCATTCTTCTTTGTCGCTCTTTGAGTCATTGGTGGAGAAATGTTTCATCTATGTTGGGCTTACACAAGGGAAGACAGTTGTCCCTTTCAAATCCCATTTCAAGTTGCTTCAATAATAGACTGGATTTGTATTTATACTTGTAAGCTCAGTTTGTAAAGAATACAAATACAAAATGAAATAAATATATACAAAATAATCTAAAATACAAGATTTTGCATTGTATATATTTATATTTGTACTCTCTTTCCAAACTAAGCATTAAGTATGAGTGATAGTCATCATCATCATACAATACTATAGCCAATAATAAAAGCTCAGCTACCTACTTTCCTCTAAAATCTAAATATATTACTGTTGAAAAAAGCGATTTTGCTTTCTTGTTGTATAGCTTGAATATAGTGCCAGCTCAAGCCCTCTCAACATGGCAAGTTAAAGCCAAGGGGAATTATGTCATGTGGCATGAGGAGATAGCTAGATACATTAGCTATTGTAACTTGTTAACCTATTTGATCAGTTTCAATTGACCATTGTTGATAGGGACAAAAGCCAAAAGGCAAAAAGTGCATATACCAGGATATATAGGTAGCTGATGCTAATGTTGTAAATGCTCCACATAGTTAATTTGGAAATATTATTAAACCACCTGTTCCAACAGATGAATATCAGAAAAATTCTTCTTGCCTCCAACAGGCATGCAGAATCACCATATTAGATAGTAAAATGCCTCCTTGAGTCTTTTTGGTATAGAAAGAGAATGGTTATAGGACTAATGATGGCACCTAATTATCCTATTTCAAACTGTCTTAGGCTCTATTTGGAAGGGTTACAAATACAAAAATGTTGACTGCAAAACCTTATATTTTGCACTCTCTCTCTTTCTGGATTCCAGGTATAAACCAAGTCATAAACACACATGGGGTCCAAGTACAGTCCAAATCACAAACATACACATGGGTTCTAGGTACAGATCGAGTATTGCATCTATCTCTCTCATAGGATGCCTTAGATCTGCTGAGTCATGAGTGAGAGTATAAGAAGGTTGAGGTGAATATCAATGAGTTACTATTGTAAAATTAAATGAGTTGCATATGAAATGAGAAGACAGACCTTGCACAACCAAAACTTGAGATTATTTATGCTTTGCAACATGTAAAAATAAAACGTAGTCATCAGTAGTGTGGATAATTTTGAGAAACAAAATATGTTTGGATAATTGCATAAGCAAACGCATCTCCCCATTAACAAATGCCTTTCACAAATTCTAATATGAGAAAAATGTTAATGATTCAGATATATATATATATAAAACCTCTTTATTAAATGGGAGAATCTATGATGCCGGGAAGACATGGTATTAAATAGTTAACTCAAGTAAAATAAACTCAACAAAGCCATACCAATTGTTTGTGGACTTATAGAAATTTATTTTTTTGCAATAACACTCAATCAAGGGATATATCATTTACTAGGTTGTGAGTTTTTTCCCCTTTTTACTACTTCAATTAATCCATGCCCTTTCTGGTCTTCTAGCTCAATTTAGACATGGCTTTAAACAAGAAACCTTAATTGTTTATGTTAGACTTATCACTAACAAAAAACCCATATTAATTAATTAACTATATCAAACATTTGTTTTTCCATTTCTCACATATGAATTGCTCATTTAACACCAAGTGGTTATGCACAGAAGAAAAACAACTGAAGGTAAAGTAATTTGGGAGGAAGCAGCTCTGACCAATGGACATGGTCCCAAGGCAAGTTAAAATTTAATTTAGATTGGTAGGGATAAGCTAGTTTTTGGAGGAAGGTTTGGGACTAGTTTTGCTCACATAATGGACATAAGGTGGTGAAACCATTGTATATAGACCAAATCTTGGATTCTCTTTTATACAATGAGATTGAAAAAGTTGGATATGGGGCCTGTAATAGGGGCGGCAATCTTGATCCTAACCCTTCTTACCCACCCAACCCACCCATACTCATCCATTTCAGTAGAGGGTTATATGGGTCAAATTACCCATTAGGGTCAAGGAAAAGAGGGTTAGGATGGGTTGGGTCAAGGGTGTTGGACAATTTTTGTATGCCCTTAGATTCAATCAGTTTTGATGTATTTTTGATATTTAACATAAATAAATGAAGTACATGTTTGATTCATGTTGTATGGTATATTTCTGTGTAAGACCCTAAAATTGGACACTTAATGAGACTTGTGTTGGTTTTAAATGTTCACAGTCGTTAGATTAGTCTAGGAAGATTTATCCTGCCAAGGCTGACACTGGTGTACTGTCAACTGTTGAGGTGGCTTGTCTCAGCCGCCAGGGTGAGACCCAAGGCACATGCAGTGTAGGATTACTTGAACCCTTGAACTAGACCATATTTTCAGTATTGCCATGAACCTTGGAGATTGATGGGCAAAACTAGAAAGTTACACCTGACCCCTAGACCTGATTATGGTACTGCACTATGTGTTGGATTGGACTATTTTTGATATGCCAATCAGTGAGATCCTTAGCGGGGGTCAAAACCTGGGTATGTTGGGATAGTTTGAGAATTCATTTGAGTGGGTGATCATAGTGACAGGATCAGCTCCTTTGTCGGACAAAGGTAATGATTGGGGATGCACTCTCTCTGATTGGAGTTTTGTTTTGCAAAATTTTTATATATGATATATATTTAAGTATGGTTTCAAAATGTTTGCAAATAGTTTTAATTCCCGGGATCCATGTAAGTAGGGAGTGCAACACTGTTATTTGCAGCCGAGGGAGAGGTCCTCTCTTGTCGGGCAGTGCTTGATCATTATGGGCTGAGAGGTTAAATGTAAGGCCATTTGGGATGATACTTGATGGGCTAATCTTGCACCTGCCTACAGTTCCTAGGTTTTTATAAGATGGCTTGGCCCAGGGACCACTTAGTGTAAGTGTTGGGCCCATAGGGTCCATGTGATGGGCTCAGGGGATTCTCGAGTGAATTCGGCCAGGCTTTGTAACAAAGGCTAAGCCGAACCCATGTGGCTGGTGTGTAGATCAATGCTTGGGTCCATGCCATACAAAGAAGCCCAACTGGGCAGCAGCTTGGAAGTCATTTGAGCACATAACCTTATTGGGCCTAAAGTCCATTTCGAACTGGGTTGATTTGATCAATCACTAGTAAGGAGAGTTCTAACCCAAATACAGATTTGGATAAGGGCAACTCCTGATATGACCAGGAGATCTTTTTCTTAATCATTAAGCATCTGGAAGAAACCCAATTGGAATTACAAGAATTTGAACCCTAGGGACATAGAACACACACCCTGCAGTTTTGTGAGATAGGATATCAGAAACCCTAGAGAAGAAAAGCAGTTCGCCACCTTCTTCTCCAGTTTCCTCCTATTGCAGCCGCCACCATCTGTCACAGTTCGTTTTCTCTGTCAGAGAAAGATCAAGAAAAGTTCTTGATATCAGTCTTGGTTGAAAGGCTGATTCTGTTTGGTGCTCATTGTCATCCAAAAGATTCTTGTAAAGGATTCAGTGTGTAGGATGCACCCTACTGGTTCAGTTCCATAGTTGCTGTGTCATCTTCAGCAGGAGCAGATCTTGGTGCCTTCTTTGGGAGTGAATACCAACTTTGAGATATTATTTCTCTGGATCAGGTATAATTACTCCATTTTCTTTTTGGTTCAGATTTGATTCGGTTCTAGTTCAAGTATGATCCTTGAATCTTGATTCTAAAATTAGGGAATGCGATTAAAAAATTTTGAAATTCGTCCATCCATTCCACATTTGTTTTGGCGTCGATACGATGGATTCTACCATCCATTTCAAAGGGTACCCATTGGGTCAAAAGGGTTAGGGTCACTTGGGTCAAGGAGAGGGTCAAGAGAGGGTTGAGAGAGAGTAAGAGCAGAGGGGAGAGAGAGAGAGAGAGAGAGAGAGAGAGAGAGGAGAGGGTCGAGAGAGGAGTTGCAGAGTCGGTTGTCAAACAAACATCTTAGGTTTTTCTTAGTTCTCAGTCAAATGAACTTCCACCATCAAAGATCCATTTAAGGTTTTCTTTGTTCAAGTCATCAGATCAAGTGCATGGTCAAAAATTGTTAGGGTTTCAAGCCACTTGCCATCCAAATCTTTCGCAGTTCTAAGGGGAGCACAAGTCTTAGTTAGATCCGCCATTGAAGCAACCAAGAGATCTTGGATAGGTAAATCTCCATTAGTTCCGCCATCAATTTTTTCGCAGTTCTAAGGGGAGCGCAAGTCTCTGCTACTTCCGCCATTGAAGCAACCAAGAGATTTTGGATAGGTAAATCTCAGTTAGTTCCACCATCAGTTTTTTCGCAGTTCTTTAAAGCTTTGCTAGTCTTGACATTGAAGCATGTTAATTCCGCCATTGAAGCAAGACATTTGAACTCATATGCTTCCACTAGTGAAGCTTAAAAAAAGCTAAGACAAAGGCTATATCATTGTCTTATATGCTCTAAAAAAACAAGACATGTGAAATGTGTATGCAAATAGGAAATCTTTTTCTCCCCCTTTTCCATTTTATTCCTTTCCCCTGAAAATAAGAATATCTTCGTTTTAGTCAAAATACTCCATATTTTAGTCAAAATTAAGAAGATCAGCTTCATGGACAAGTACAACCAAAACATACACCCTCACCAGCTTCACAATAAAAACATCATTGTTGATAGGAGTTTATGCTTCGATAAAATAAGTAGATGGATGTATTGCCAATATGTACACCAATGCAGAGCACAACTGTTTGATCCTGACCACACTATATTTCTGCATTTTCCTTGGACCTAACTTACAAGTACAAAAAGAATATGGTCTTGCCATGGGCATTGAAATCCATTTGTAGGGGCTACCTAAATATGCATTATTTTAACCATTATCGAGGAGAAGTTCAATTGAGTGTTATCAAGTGAGAAGAAAAAGGGTTTCTTCTTTTTTTTGATATTGTGAGAAGAAAAACGGTTTAGCATTTAGAAAAGGCACTTTCAGCATTCTAGATTTTCTCTAAAGTGCTTTACCTATTAGACAGTAGTTCTCTTACTGGTTTGTACAACAGCACTTAATATATAATCTTGCAATCATAGTTCACAGTTTTTTTCTGAAATACAGTGAAATTTATCTCTGACAAGCATGAGAACACTGGGACCAACATTGAATAATCGAAAATTTTCTATTTCTGCAAGGGGTGGAACAAAAGTATATTGTCTGCAAGGGGACCAACATTGGAATATCTTCGTTTGTGAAACAGGCTTTCCCCTTTCAATCTCATTTAAAGTATATTGTCTGAAAAGAGCTAGTGTAGTACTTCAACATTGAAGACTGTTTAGTGAGGTGCATTTTTCTTTCTTGGTAAATGGATTTAAACAGTTCAAAGCATCTGGATGTTGTTCTTCCTGATCCACTTGTATCTTCCAACTTAGAAAAATTTGAAGTTTCTTTGCTGGTATTCCTGAACTGCTTGATACTATTTGCCTACCAAAATTCCGACTGATACCAACAAGAGTTTGAAGTGACAGGCTGAACTTTAGGAGAAGACTAGAAGCCAAATAACTAAATGCCGTGTTTAGGCATATCTTAGTCAGTGAACAACTTTTTTGGTTAAATACATGTTTCTCTCTTATTTGTATCAAATTAAGCACGGCATTAAATATATGTTTCTGCTAGCTGAAATTGAAATTGATGTTCATTTTTGTTTTTATAAATTAGTTTTCGATGTTAATATTTCTATGTTGAGCTAAGAAATCAGCGAAATCCATTTATCAGAACAAAGTATGTTGCGAATAGAACCCTAGAAGATAATGTGTAACAACCGTTAGGTATACAATTTTCTGATATTTTCTGCATTTTTTGCAATTTTCTGGTATTTTTCTGCAACTTTTTTTGTATTTTTTTGCATTCTTCTGTATTTTTTTGCTACTTTTTGATATATATATATTTTTGTAATTTTCTGAAATTTCTGCTTTTTTTTTGCAAATTTCTACAAATTTCTGATATTTTTTGCATTTTCTTCATTTTTCTGTGATTTTTGCAATTTTATGCTATTTGTGGAATTTTTCTGAAATTTCTGCAATTTTCCGATATTTTCTGCATTTTCTGCAATTTTCTGTTATTTCCTGATATTTTCTATAATTTTCTGCTGTTTTTCTACAAATTTCTGCTATTTTCCTGCATTTTCTACAATTTTCTGCATATTTTGTGAAATTTCTACAATTTTCTGTTATGTTTTGCTATTTTCTGAAAAAAAATTTCCATTTTCTGAAAATTTTTTCTATTTTCTTGTATTTTCTGCATTTCTACATTTTTTTTTGTAATTTTCTATTATTTTTCTGCTATTTTTTTTGCAATCTTCTACTGTTTTCTGCATTTTTTGCTACTTTTTCAAATTTCTACTAATTTTCTGCAATTTCTGGTATTTTTCTGCATTTTCTTGTATTTTTTTGCAAATTTCTGCAAATTTTCTGATTAATTTCTGTATATTCTAGTATTTTATGTTATTTTGGGCATATGGGTCAACTTGATCCGTTTATACCACACGGCAATCTCGGGAGAGTTGTTTCTCTCAAAGAGTTGTTATTTTTTGGGTATACGGGCTGACATGACCCGTTTCTGCCATGTGGCATCATTGAGAGGTGTTTCATCAAAAATGTTATTTTTGGGTACATGGGTTGATCCATTCTGTGTATACCACGTGACAGTCTCGAGAGAGTTGAATCTCTCAAAAATTGTTGTTTAGGGTAAACATGTTGGGTCAACCCCTTTATGTATTTATATATGATGGTAAGTGGGTTAGTATGGGTGAGGGTGGGCAAGGGTCATATAAATGGGTCAAGTGGGTCAATATGGGTGGGTCAGGGTTAGGGTGGGTTCTGACCCTTCAACAAGCATTGATGATGGGTCATGGTGGGTTGGTGGGTAAAGATGGATGGATTGTTATTCAACCCTTACCCAACCCAATTCAATCCACGATTTGCCACCCCTAGTTTTTAACAAGCAACATTCTCATTATTACTATGCTTTTGTAAAAGGAGTTGAGTCGGAGCAGCTAAGTTCTAGCTAAGACCAATGGTATTATGGTACTCCCATGGGAAGGAGAAAAGAGGAGGAAGAAGAAAGAATAAAAGAAAAGTTTAATTCTACTAATGCTAGTTAGGGTTGTTCATAAGAAGGCCCAACCCGACCAAATTGATAAACCCGGACCGACCCAACCTGAGTCGACCGGGTTTTTATCAATATGGGATCGGTTTCGGGTTATGCAAATTCCTAAACCGATGATTCGGGTCGGTTTCGGTTTTCACACAAGAAAATCAAAACCGACCCAAACCGGACCGACTTAGTTCCTATTTCAAACATGAAGTTCCAAATCCCATTAGGCCACCTAGTTTTTGAATGGTTGCAAGAAACTTTGGATTAGTGAATAGTGATTAATGAACAACTTTTGTGATTAACTTTTCATTTAAATTTTATCATAGGAGATGGCTAAAATGATGTTCAACTTATGACTGTTTTTAAAATTAGCAAGATTTTATCACAGAGATGAACTTAGAACCAAAGCCGACCCAAACCAATCCAACCCGACTCAAACTGACCAGATCGATTTTACTTAATACTGGGTCGATTTTGGTTTCTATGTCAGGTAACCCAACCAGGTCGGGTCGATTAAAAAAACTGTAATAAACCGACCCAATCTGACCCATGAACATCCCTAATGCTATCAAAGCCAAGTGCCTCATTTCTTGTTCTTTTCTCTTTGTGGGCCTTTAACATTTCTTGGATTTAACAAATTATAAATATCCCAAGTCTAAAAAGATGTATGGCTCTCTAGTACTAACACCAGTGGTTCTCTCATCTGATGCGGCTTTGGCCCCCATATAGATGGGGTGCTATATGCTAGACCTAGCTAGTTAGTAGGATTAGTGGAGCCTAGATCTGTTGGTAGGAAAAGCGTATTAACACGGTTTTAACACGCCCATTAAAAAGAAAGAAAGAAGAAAACATAAATTAAAAACATCTCTACAGAATGATAAGTAAGATGTTTTTCGATGTGTGGATGGTGTGTTAGCGCACTTTTGTTAGCAGCAAATCCCGACTCGGATTAGTGGGTTAATGATAGTAGGGATGCACACATAAGCCCACTGACATTTACATCACAGAGAACCTTCTTTTTTGTGGTTTTAACCCCATGCCTCTTCAAATGGAGGGATACTTAGTGATCAATTGAACTACTAGGTCGAGTTTTTATTTTATTTTATTTTATTTTTTTGGTCCATTTGAATTTTAGAATAAATAGATAATGTAGGGAGTAGCTAGATTCCCCCTTTTCTTATCCATAGCCTTCTAAAGTGAAAGGCATTGTCATGGTTCCAAAACTATCTATAAATTGTTGCCATGGAGGGAATATAATCAAATTTGTTGAAAGCTAGAGTTCCGTTCTGTTGTTACCAGCTTTATTTGTGGGCATCTTCCCTTAAGACTTATAAAGGAAAAATTCATCACATATACATAGGCACATGGGACTTCACTGCTACGTGACATGTGGCAGAAACAACAGCTGGGTAAAAGGGGCCAAGCCTAAAGCGGGAACAAGGGGACACCAGTGGACCGAACTCCCTACGAGGGGCCTGAACTCACCCTTTACCCAAAACCAGAGTAATCCGAACTGGCCAACCTTGTAACAGCTTGGGATACACCTCTTTGAATTGACCCACCTTGTAACAGCTCGGGATACACCTCGCCTAACTGGCCAACCTTGTAACATCTCGGGATACACATCGCCGAACTGACCCACCTTGTAACAGCTCGGGATACACCTCGCCGAACTGGCCAACTTTGTAACAGCTCGGGATACACCTCGCCGAACTGACCCACCTTGTAACAGCTCGGGATACACCTCGCCGAACTGGCCAACTTTGTAACAGCTCAGAATACACTTCGCCGAATTGACCCACCTTGTAACAGCTCGGGATATACCTCGCCGAACTGGCCACCTTGTAACAGTTCGGATACACCTCGCCGAACTGACCTGCACTATAGATACCTCCGAGCTTAAGACTTTGCCTCGTTTAACACTCCGCATCACCTTCTGGCACCAAACCAAACAAGTTGTGCCATGCCTGACACTGAGGAAGTCCGTGCCCAAGGGCGCCGCGCCTGACTGACTTGGGATCTGACGTTTAGCGGCCGCACTCTAAACGTCCACCTGCCACCGCCATTGACACCGCCATCTCCAGTTAGAGAGACGGTTAGGCAGTGACGGTTCTGTCCCAGCAGAAAGGACGACAACCGAATTGACAAGCACAAGGGTAATCATACCCGACCTGACAAGGGCCTCGGGGCGAGTGCACGAAGTGATTATAAGAGCCCCCTGCCCCCAACAAACAAGGTATGCAAACTTTGCGCTATCTGGTATTATCTTGCTTTTGAAGGATTCTAACTTGAGCTTCGAAGCCTCTACACCGGGTTCCCCCCGGAGCTTCCCCATCTCCTCCGTTTTAGGTTCCCTGGTACCCTGTTCAGAAGCAAGGTCGTGGACAGCTAAGACCGGCCGGACTGCGCTTCATCAATTGGCGCCGTCTGTGGGAAACGCTTCAAAAAGCCTCCCTCCAAACTTCCATAACCCCTTTTCTTCAAAAAACCCAACACTCATGGCCTCCTCCAGCAACACCGGACGTGGCACGGAGACAAACACCACCGGGGAACAACTTCAAGTCCCCGTGGTGTGCGTTGGACAGTTCACCATCCCCCTTTCGGTGGATGGGATCCCCAGCTTGAACGCGCCACAAGCAGTGGCGCCCGTAAACCTTCCCGCCACAAGCCTCCCCTTTCCTCTCCCCATTGAGACAACCTTCACTGAACCGACTGTCGTCCCCCTGACAGCCAGACAAAATCGATTGGATGACCTGATGTAGTGCATGCGGGCAATGCAAGCCCAAATGCATCAGTTCCAGTAGCACCAGCTTCACCAGCACCAAGTACTACACAACATCTCCCAGTATCACTATCAACAGCAGTTCCCCCAACTGCCACTGAACCAACCACTACTTCCCCCTTGCCACCCCGCTCTGAGGCCGGTCAAGGCCTCCCCGCAGGATGGACGCCCCTACCAGGTGAAGGCCTCCCGGCCCCAGAACCCCCCTAACAACCAGGCCTCGTCCCCAGGCCGAAGAGAGAAAAATGTCATCCTCGCCTCGCAACCCGCAGGCGGGTCAGGAACCTCGCCCGCGAGGTCGGCACCTCGACGCTCCAAGCCCGAGTCCCCGCTCACCGAAAACCGATTCGGCACCCTGGCGTCAAACTACCAGCATTCCGGGCCCATCGAGCTCGGTAACACGGAGGCCAGCAACGCCAGTACAAGGCCCGCTCAGGAACGAAGGCGCCAGCGAAGTCGCCGAACCGCCACCCGTGCCTTGTCAGAACTCAGAGGCAAAGAGACGAGCTGGGATGAGGTAGGAGCTGCCCCGATTCTCTCGGTTCCTTCCCCCCTCGCATCAGAACTCCTGGAGGTCCCCTTACCCAGAGATTTCAAGCTCCCACCTCTGGACAAGTACGACGGGTCCTTTGACCCCAACGACCACGTTGACGCCTTTCAGTCCCAAATGCACCTCGCTAGGGCCAGCGAATCGTGCATGTGCGTGGCCTTTACCACCACCCTCAGGGGGGTAGCCCGCACTTGGTACAGGAACCTGGCCCCCGGGTCGATAAAGTGCTGGGCCCAATTCGTGCAGGTCTTCACCGCACACCTTGTCAAAAGCCAACGGTGCCCCAGAATAGAGGAAAGCATTTTCGGAGTAGTCCAAAGAGAAGGAGAATCCATCCGGGGCTACATCAAGCGATTCAACGAAGCATGCTTGCAGATACCGCGGTTGGACCCCGCAGTGCAGCTCGCAGCGACCAAAAGAGGGGTGACGCACAAAGAATTCAAATGGCACATGGTGGCTAACCAGCCCGCAACCGTGGCCAAATTCCTCAAGCTCGCGGATAAGTTCATGAGGATAGAGGAAGAAATCAACCAACGAACCGAAGAAGGGAACGAGAAAAGAAAGAGAGAAAGCGAGCTCTCCAACCCGGTCGATAGAAAAAACCCGACCCAGGAGCCAAAGCCGAACCAGTCGTTCCGGGCTCCCCTAGCAGTTCGGACAGACTATACGCCGTTAAACACGAGGCGGACCGAGATCTTAATGACGATCAAAGACGCCCCGTACGTGAAGTGGCCACCTCGCCTAAAGGGAAATCCGAACGAGAGAAATACAAATTTGTTTTGTAGTTTCCATAGAGACCTTGGTCATAGTACCGAGCAGTGTAATAACCTCCGGGACGAGATAGAGGGGCTCATCCGTCGCGGATACTTGAAAAACTTTGTACAGCACAACAATAATGGCCTGCGGAGCAAGGTGAGGAACGAGCTTCGCCCACGGAGGAAACGGTCGCAATCCCGACTTCGGCTATGAACTTAGCTCGCAAGCTTCAAATCGGAGCTTCCATCGAGGATCCCCTACGAACCAAACTGGTGAGTTTTTTACTTCAAAATTTTGATATTTTTGCCTGGTCCACGACCGACATGCCCGGCATTAGCCCCGGCCTGATAACTCACAAACTTAATACTGACTCTGTAGTCAAACCCGTTAGACAGAAGAAACGCAACTTAGCCCCAGAACGCTGGAGGGCGGTCGACGAGGAGGTCAAGAAGCTCCTCGCAGCAAACTTCATAAGGGAAGTCCATTACCCGAGTTGGGTGGCCAACCTGGTGTTGGTAAAAAGGGCAAACGGCAAGTGACGCATGTGCGTCGACTACATCGACCTGAACCGAGCTTGCCCGAAAGCTTGCTTCCCCCTCCCCAGAATTGACCGCCTAGTGGACGCGACCTCAGGAAATGAGTTGCTAAGCTTCCTGGACGCCTACTCGGGCTACAACCAAGTCAGGATGGACCCATCCGATGATGAAAAAACCAGCTTCATAACCGAGTTCGGCCTATATTGCTACAAGGTCATGCCCTTCGGACTAAAAAATGCCGGGGCGACTTTCCAAAGACTTGTAAATAGGCTATTTCAGCCCCTGATTGGCACGAAGATAGAGTGCTATGTAGACGACATGGTCGTCAAGACTCAGTTTTCACAAGAATTAATACAAGATTTAGATTCTGTCTTCCAAATCCTGCGTCAGTTTAGCATGAAATTGAACCCCAACAAATGTGTCTTCGGCGTCAACTCGGGCAAGTTCCTAGGGTACATTGTCAATCGGCGCGGTATTGAGGCCAACCCGGACAAAATAAAAGCCATTCTAAATATGAGACCACCTCAGAAAGTAAAAGAGGTTCAGAGGCTAAACGGCCGCATAGCCGCTCTAAGCCGCTTCATGTCCAAATCGGCAGACCGCTGCCTACCCTTCTTCAAGGCAATCAAAGGCAAAGGGTTCGAGTGGACCCAGGACTGCTAGCTCGCGTTTGACGAGCTAAAAGGTTACCTCGCTAGTGTGCCGACCTTAGCCCGGCCTGAGGTGGGCGAGGTCTTAGAACTGTACCTCTCAGCAAGCGACCCATCTATTATGTTAGTAAAATTTTGTAGGGAGCAGAGGCAAGGTACCCGCAGATAGAAAAACTAGCATACACCCTAGTGACAGCAGCTCGGAAACTCCGCCCATACTTCTAGGCTCACACCGTCATTGTCCTGACTGATAAACCTCTGAGACAAGTTTTACTCAAACCCGAGGTTTTCGGTCGATTGACGAAATGGGCCATCGAACTCAGTGAGTACGACCTCCAGTACAAACCAAGAACCGCTATTAAGGCCCAAGCTTTGGCAGATTTTATCGCCGAGTGCACTTTTAGCCACGAAGCCCCACAGGTCGAGCTCGAGGTCCCCATTTCGGGCGAACCCGGAGCTCCCGAGCCCATAGAGTCCAAACCCCGTGAAATAGCAGCGAGTGTGGCATCTCTCCTGGTCAGGCGAAGCGCGAACTGGGATGAGGAGACCTAGATCTTTCACGTGGATGGTTCCTCGAACCGGCAAGGTAGCGGAGCTGGAATAGTCTTGTGTGGCCCGGGCGGCACAAAATTAGAATATGCACTACGCTTTGAGTTCGCGGCATCCAACAACGAGGCAAAGTACGAAGTAGTGATAGCCGGACTGGACCTAGCGCGAAAGGTAAAGGCAAAACATTTGGTCATCTGCAGCAATTCTCAGCTCGTGGTCAACCAAGTTACAGGCGAGTATGAAGCACGCGAGCTCTCCATGATCGCATATTTGGCCAAAGTAAAAGTAGCCCTGCTCAACTTCCAGTCACACTTCATCAGGCAAATCCCGAGGTCAGAGAACACTGAGGCCGACGCCCTGTCTCGGTTAACCAGTACAAGTCACAACAACATGAGAATTGTTTACATAGAGGACTTACCTCGGCCTAGTATTCTCGGGGGGACAGAGGAGGTCGCTCCCGTCTTGGAGGCAGAGCCAAGCTGGATCGACCCACTCGCGAGCTTCTTGATAGACGGAACCCTCCCTGCAGAACGCAATGCGGCCAAGAGGGTGTAGTGCCAGGCAGTCACATACGTCATAATAGACGAACGATTATACCAACAGTCCTAGACGCTCCCCTACTTGCGTTGCCTGCGACCAGCCGAAGCCGAGTTCGTACTCCGCGACACTCATGAAGGCCTGTGTGGCGGACACTTGGGGGGTAGAGCACTTGCCCAAAAAGCACTTCGACAAGGATACTACTGGCCAACGATGAAGGCAGAAGCTGTTGAGCTCGTCAGAAAATGCGACAAGTGTCAGAAGCATGAAAGAATGGTAGGATCCATCTAATGGACGCCATAAAGGTTGTGGAATGGGTGGGCGAATTTCAAAAAAATTTCCTACCTTCTCCCAACTGGGAATCATATTCCCTAAATTTAGAATACAATATTCAAGGATCCTACTTGAATCATAATCAAACTAGATCTGTACCAAAAGATAAATGGGAGGAATATACCTGATCCGGAGAAGCTGTATCTCCCAAAGTTGGTGTTCACGCCCAAAGAATGCTCCAAGATCCGTTCCTGCTGAAGATGACACAGCTGCGAATGGAACAGAACCAGCAGGGTGCGTCCTACACACTGGATCTTCACAAGAATCCTCTGGAAGTACTAAACACTTAATCTTTTTCAGTCTTTCTTGCAAGACTAATGTCAAGAACAGATTTCTTGACTTTCTTTTCTGCAAAGATCTAATCTTGCAATGGCAGATGGTGGCGGCAGGAGGAGATCTCCAAAACGAAAAGGCTGAACTGCCTTTTTCTTTTCTGGAGTATGAATGAGATCCTATCTCAATTCGCAAGAGATATCCTATATCTCTTCAAGGTGGTTCGAAATCTAATATTTCTCTTTCTTGGTTAGGGTTTCTCCTCCTTTCTTCTTGATTAAGAATCCTCCTAATTAGAAGTTATCCCAATCCAAATCAGTATTTGGATAGGGGATAATCTTAATCCTATCTGCAGATAAAGTTAGCTTACTCCTAATCTTATCAGGAGGTTACCAGATTCAAATCTAATTTGAATTTGGTCTCCAAGAGTGGATAAGGCTAAAGGCCCAATCCTTTTACTAACATTAATCTCAGATTCGCCCCAAGGATGGGTGATCATATCAGCCCACCTCGAAATGGGCTTCTGGCCCATTAAGTGTTCAGTGTCTAATTACATTCCAATCTGCTGCCCAGTTGGGCTTCTTTGTATGGTGTGGGACCCAAGCATTGATCTACACACCAGCCACATGGGTTCGGCTCAGCCTTTAATACAAGGCCCAGCCGAATTCACTGAAAAACTCAATGAACCCCTTGAGTCCATCATATGGACCCTATGGGCCCAATACTTACATTAAGTGGTCCCTGGGCCAAGCCATCTTATAAAAACCCAGGGACTGTGGGCAGGTGCAAGATTAGCCCATAAGGTATTATCCTCAATGGTCTTACACTTAACCTCTCACCCTTAATGATCAAGCACTGCCCGACAAGAGAGGACCTCTCCCTCGGCTGCAAGGAACAGTGCCGCACTCTCCTCTCACATGGATCCCGGGAATTAAAACCATTTGCAAACAATTTTAAACCATACATATATATATATATATATATATATATATATATATATATAAATATATTAATTTTGCAAAACAAAATTCCAACGATTGAAATCAACTGCCGGCAGTTTGGTTTCCATCAGAGAGAGTGCATTCCCGATCATTACCCTTTGTCCGACAAAGTGGCTGATTCTGTCACTATGATCACCCACTCAGATGAATTCTCAAACTGCCCCAACATACCTAGGTTTTGATCCCCGTTAAGGATCTCACTGATTGGCATATCAAAGGAAGCCTGATCCAACACCTAGTGAAGTGTCATAATCGAGTGTAGGGGTCAGGTGTAACTTTCCAGTTTTTGCCCATCTATCTCCAAGGTCCAGAGGGTTCAAGGATTCAAGTAATCCCACACTGCATGTGCCTCGGGTCTTACCCTGGTGGCTGAGACAGGCCATCCCAACACTTGGTGGCACACCAGTATCAGCCTTGGTAGGATAAATCTCCCCAGACTTATCCAACGGCTGTGAACATTTAAAACTAACACGAGTCTCTATAAATGTCCAGTTTTAGGGTTTTACATAGAATTAAACCAAACAACATGAATCAAACATGCACTTTATTTATTTCCACTAAATAACAAAAGTACATCAAATCAGATTGAAGCTAAGGGCATACAAAAACTGTCTAACAAAGCACGCCAATATCCACCATCAACCCGCCTCCGACCTCAAATACCTTGCCAGCCCGTGGTTCTTTGCACAATGGCGCATCGACCTCCTGGGGCCATTCCCACCAGCAACAGGTGGAAGAAAATTCCTAGTTGTTGCAGTAGATTACTTTACGAAGTGGATAGAAACCGAACCTCTGGCAACTGTTACGACTCGAAACATAAAGAACTTCTTTTGGAAGAACATAGTATGTCGCTTTGGGTTACCTCGGGTACTAATCTCCAACAACGACAAGTAGTTCAAGGATATCAAGTTCCAAGAGTGGTGCCAGAACATGGGGATTCGATAAAACTTCACGTCAGTTGCGCACCCGCAGGCAAACGGTCAGATAGAAGTAATGAACAGAGCCATCCTGTGAGGACTGAAAGCACGTCTGGATCGAGCTAAGGGATTGTGGGCCGAAGAGCTACCAAGTGTCTTATGGGCTCACCGAACTACCGAAAAAACCGCCACGGGAGAAACCCCCTTCAACCTCACCTACGGCACTAAAGTAGTGATCCCGGCGAAAATCGAAGTACCAACATTGCGATTAGAAACATATGACGATCGGATGAACGGAGAAGAGTTACGTACCAACCTTGACCTATTGGACGAGGTAAGGGACCTCGCGCACATCCGAACAGCGGCATACCAGCAGCAGGTAGCTCGCTACTACAATAGCAGAGTAAAGCAACAAAGCTTCCGAGTCGGTGACCTGGTCCTTTGTAGGATTATGATGCCCGAACCTAGCGTGGGCAAACTGGGACCAAACTGGGAAGGGCCCTATAAAGTAAAAAGAGCGCTCGAGGGGGCATACGAACATGAAACCTTGGAAGGCAAACCAGTACCTCGAGCGTGGAACATCGTGAACTTAAGGTGATACTACCTATAAACCATCAAGTGAAGTGGATGAAATCAGGTCCTATGTGCCATGATGCAAGCCAAGAGGAACTTCGGTGTAAACAAGAAAAGAAGTCGAGCATATTATCAGCTCGGCAAAAAAAAAAAACCAGTTCGCTGCAAGAAAAAAAAAAGAAAAAAAAAGCCTTCACGGCAGAACAGGTCGCGGAAGTATAATAACCCGGACAAAGTGGCATCGACAGAATCAGTTCGGGGAAAAAGAACATGGGCAAAAAGACTATCTATTCCATTGCAAGAAACAGGAGTACATTGGCCATCAGAAATGACTTACAAAAAAAAGAAAAAAAAAAGAAAAAAAAATTACATGCCCGGAGCCACTTCTTCGCCATCAGAAGGCACTTCAACAACACCCGAAGGCCCTGCCTCTCCTTCAGAGTCCGGCTCGCCATCGGCAGCATTGGCCATCTCCTGAGTTATACGCGAAGTGGATATTGCACTAACATCGAGGTCGGGGTACGTATTTCGGATCATCCACCTGCTCAATTTGAACCCCCTCCTGTAAGAATCCACCATCAGATCGTCAAAACGCGGAGAGGCAATGTAGTCCTCAACTGCCTTCTTCTTGGCGTCTTCAATGCCTTGGGAAAAAATCTGTGTTCTCTCCCTGATGTCCTCCTGAATATATTCGGCTTGATGCTGCAAATCCAACATCAAGTCCGCCATATGCTTGACAACTACCCCCATGGCCTCGGCGTCATGCTGAGACCTTGCCTGCCTGGCCATCGCGATGCGAGCAGCCTCTTCAGCAGCGTAAGCAGCCGCCTCAGCAGCCCGGGTATTTGCCTCTACAGCACGGAAAGCTTCTTCAGTAGCATGAGCGGCAGCCTCAGCAGCTCGCGCCTATCGCGAGCTCCTCTCCACTTGGGCCGCCAAGACATGAATTGAAGAATTCACCTACCAAAAGAAACAAGTGAGCAATAACAACAGAAGCAACAGAAAATGAAGAAGGTAGACGAAATCTAACTTACCACCATGGCATGTGTTACAGCGCGGCAAGCAACCTGATTCAAGGGAAGATCGGTCCACGTCGCGATCACCTCAGGGAAAGTAGCCTCCCTACTCTTCTGAAGAGCGTAGTTCAGCGTCAACACGCTCCTGAACTCCCCTTGAGCTCCCGAGCCCGAGGGCCCAGCCCGCGTATGAGTGGACCCGGAGTGAGCAGGAGCGCTCGTATGAGTGGTCTCAGCGTAAGGCACCCCGGCAGTTTCGTGCATTGGTGGAGTCACCTCGGGCTCCCTGGGCAGATCCTCCGGCGTGTGGTCTGGAACTTGGGGCTCCTCATCCAGGGGCAGCTCTGTACGAGTTCACTTGGTGACCCACTTCCTCCTCTTCATACCTTGGAACAGACGCCCCCACGAGTTCTCTCCACGTCCATCACACCTGTAGAAACAAGTTCGACGTCAGAAAAAATGAAAAGAACAAAGCAAGCAAGAAACCGCATAACTAGAAACCTACCCGAACTCAGGCTGACCGCAATAAGCTTGGCCTCCATTAAGTAGTGGTGCACTTTAAACCTTGTCGTGCCCATTGCTGGAGGCCCTTCACCGTCTCTTTATCGAGAGTCACGCCTAAATCAGGAGCGGCCTCACCCCACCCGGTCTGAAAGGGCCATCCTTGCGCACTTTGCACGCCGAAGTAGTCTCGCTTCCACGCCGGGACCTTATTAGGAAGATCGTGCAGAAGCTTAAAACCCTGGCGAGGAGAAAGGTAATATGCCCGTCTTCCCCCAGGAAGAGAACCCGCCTGTCTCTTGAGCATCAAGATAGAGGAGAATATCTCTAAGTCCAAGGGGAAGTTCTGCTCGCAAAAAAGGGAAACTGTCCCCACCAGGTTCCGAATAGAGTTCGGATGAAGTTGGCCAATGGTGACACCGAAGTGGTTTATGACTTCGACGAGAAGGGGATGGAAAGGAAGTCGCAACCCCGCAACGAGCTGCTCTCGAAAAATCACGATCTCGTCAGGACCGTGTTCCCAAGGAAAGCTACCCGAAGGAATAAAATATGTATACCCCCAGGAAGGTTGTAAGACATAAGTATGGATTGAAGCCCCTCAGGCGTCATGGTCGAAGGACCAAACCTGTCTAGCATCCGACCTCGGCGGGAGGTAGATGCCAAACTGCCCGAAGTGGCTCGGCCTACTGGTTCATAGTCCTCAAGTTCCACCTCAGGATCACTGAGGCAGTCGGGGGACACGACTCGGTTGGTGGAACCTACGTCGGCCCTACTTGAAGAATCGTCTGAGCTATCAAAGCTAGACATTGAGGAAAAGATGGACTCAGGAAAGTACTCACCGGAAGAAAGTTTGAAAGCTCCGGAGACTAGAACAAGCCAAAGAACCGTGAAGGCTATATAACCAGCCTTGACGCGAGCTGGAAAAAACTTGGATGCGAGCTGAAAAGTTGGACGCGAGCTCACTAGACAAACCGCATAAGTGACAAACCGACTGGGGTCCCCCACTATTTATAGCTACAGTAACCAAGAATCGACCGTGCAGATCGAAGATGATCCGACGGCCCACGTTTTCACTGACCGCACGTCCCATAAGGTTGAGACGTGATTGGCGCACGTCTTTCCAAAAAAAGTGAAATGTCAGCGCATGTCTTTTTGAAACCGACGTCGCTTCGACACGCATCTTTCCGAAACTAATGCGCCGCACGTCTCCCTGACAGTCGCCCGCACACGTACAGCAGTGGCACGCCTTTTTGAATGACCCGCTGTCACGTCCCAGTGGCACGAATTTTTGAAATTTAAAAGCGCGTTGTCACAACTATCAACATTCTTGAGTAGGCACGTTTCCAGCCTTCTCGGAAACCGAAGAACCCTAGCAAAAGCAACTCGCGCAATCAAGATTCGAAGGACGGGACAAATCCACCTGCTACCTCACGAAACTCCCCGCACCATGGCAAGACCCTTGGCGCGAAGAGTGGGGGGCAATTGATGAAGGAAGATTTGGCCCGACCTCACTGTTACGTGACATGTGGCAGAAACAACAGTTCGGCAAAAGGGGCCAAGCCTAAAGCGGGAACAAGGGGACACCAGCGGACCGAACTCCCTACGGGGGGCCCGAACTCATCCTTTACCCAAAACCAGAGTAATCTGAACTGGCCAACCTTGTAACAGCTCGGGATACACCTCGCCGAACTGACCCACCTTGTAACAGCTCGGGATACACCTCGCCGAACTGGCCAACCTTGTAACAGCTCGGGATACACCTCGCCGAACTGACCCACCTTGTAACAGTTCGGGATACACCTCACCGAACTGGCCAACTTTGTAACAGCTTGGGATAAACCTCACCGAACTGACCCACCTTGTAACAGCTCGGGATACACCTCGCCGAACTGGCCAACTTTGTAACAGCTCGGAATACACTTCGCCGAACTGGCCCACCTTGTAACAGCTCGGGATACACCTCGCCGAACTGGCCAACCTTGTAACAGCTCGGGATACACCTCGCCGAACTGACCCACCTTGTAACAGTTCGGGATACACTTCGCCGAACTGGCCAACTTTGTAACAGCTTGGGATACACCTCGCCGAACTGACCCACCTTGTAACAGCTCGGGATACACCTCGCCGAACTGGCCAACTTTGTAACAGCTCGGAATACACTTCGCCGAACTGGCCCACCTTGTAACAGCTTGAGATATACCTCGCCGAACTGGCCACCTTGTAACAGTTTGGATACACCTCGCCGAACTGACCTGCCCTATAGATACCTCCGAGCTCAAGACTTCGCCTCGTTCAACACTCCGCATCATCTTCTGGGCACCAAACCAAACAAGTTGTGCCATGCCTGACACTAAGGAAGTCCATGCCCAAGGGCGCCGTGCCTGACTGACTTGGGATTTGACGTTTGGCGGCCGCACTCTAAACGGCCATCTGCCACTGCCACTGACACCACCATCTCCAGTTAGAGAGACGGTTAGGCAGTGACGGTTCTGTCCCAGCAGAAAGGATGACAGCCGAATTGACAAGCACAAGGGTAATCATACCCGACCTGACAAGGGCCTCGGGGCGAGTGCACGAAGTGATTATAAGAGCCCCCTGCCCCCAACAAACAAGGTATGCAAACTTTGCGCTATCTGGTATTATCTTGCTTTTGAAGGATTCTAACTTGAGCTTCGGAGCCTCTACACCGGATTCCCCCCGGAGCTTCCCCATCTCCTCCGTTTCAGGTTCCCTGCTACCCCGTTCAGAAGTAAAGTCGTGGATAGCTAAGACCGACTGGATCGCACTCCATCATGACGTATCATCAAAGGATTTCTTCTCCCAAGTAAAATAAGTCCCATGTGAAGAACCTCAATAAGAGGATTTGTACTTTGAAGAGATTCCTCAAATAAAAGGTCATTTTCTTTAGCAAAATCCTTTCAGCTAAGACTATTGTAAAGCATTTTATTTTATTATTTTCCTTTGATATGTGGGGATGTGGGTCTACCAACACTGTGGCAAAGGCCAGCTCATCAAAGTGTGGGCTCAGGAAAGGATCGATGAGAGAAAAAGTTTATATGGTCATAACCCCCTCTAACAATATTAATTACTGTTTAAATTCATGTATGGAGGTGAAAAAAAAGAGTCTCTTACATTTGAATCTGATTTTTCCTGTTCTACTGTTAAAAAGAGGTGGCTAAAAATAATTTATTTAGGTTGCATTTGGCATTCCTTATTTTAAGGACTTATTATCTTTTTGCAGTTAAAAAATTCAGTGTTGGTAAGATCATTTTAACTGCAAAAAGAAGCTAAATCCTTAAAATAAGGAATGCAAAATACAGCCTTAGATGGTTTTTGGACATTGTGAATGGTTTTCTTTTCTAAAACACTAACAGCTGCTACAACAGAAAATATATATTGTTTTTGTTGACATGGCAGGTTTTTTATTTAAAAAATAAAATCATTCATATTGTGGAAAACCCCCTTGATTATTAAAGCTATTGTTTTAGGGGCTGTTCTACAACATCGGCTTTGTTTACTGCCACATCAGTAAAGTTATATTATTTTTGTTTTCAAAAAACAAAATGAATCATGTTATCAAACACCCCCTTACTTGAAATAATGCAATGCAATTAATGGAGGCCTCAATCTTGATTCTTGATACAATATGTAGAGGTGGCAAGTTATGAGGGCTCTACATCTTTAGTGGGGTCATGTGTCCCCAGACTCGAGATGCTGCCATATGAAAATACAAATAATTTTGAATTTGACATTTATTTTATTAGTTTATTATATATTACATTTTTTGCTAAAAGAATGTATAACACATGGAATTTAATTTGAGTATTGATGGATCAAATACATTTGATCGACCTGGCTTTTATCTGATCAAAATGCATATCTATCTATATTTGATCGATCCAATTATAATCATTTGGCAAAACTAATCTGATCAATATTCGAAATTTATATGTTTGACTGAAACCAATCCATTGACAACCTATCAGTGATGAACGGATAAGAAGCTTTTCTCCATGACGAGAGCCCAAGGGCCTATCACAAAAATTCAAAATTTTCAGTGGAAAAGAGAAAAAAGTATAAACTTTATGAACCCACGAGTGGTAAACATGAGAGGGTCTCTCATTCTGACAACATCTCCATGAATCTTCACTGAATTTATAGTCACCATGTCGATGAGGCACCATTAGACATTAGACCTATTTATGTGCTGGGTCGGGTCTGAGTTTGTATATGTATCAATAAAATACACTCAGGCCTGAACTCGAGCCCGAGCCCGAGCCTGGCTCTCATATAAAGCCCAAAGCTTGGGCCTGAGCCCAAGTCCAGACAGAAATTTGAAAATAGATTTTTTTTATTCAATAAAAAAGTGTTTTATTTATATTAAAAACTTTCAAAACTCAAAAATAATAAACATCTCACTATTACTTGGAAAGAAAAGAGAAGAAGAACAAAGAAAAAATATTGTATATATATATTCTATTAAATAAAATATATTATTATTATTATTATTATTATTTAATATATAGTATCAAGTTGGGTTAGGGCTTGGGCCGGGCTTTTGATAAAGCCTAAGCCTGGCCCAAAAAAAAGTTGAGCCCGGTGCTTTAAGCCCGAGCCTGAGCCTGATCTCATGGGCCTAAAATTATGACCAAGCCCGATTTAATAATGGGCCAATCCGTCGGACTATCCGGCTCATGAACATGTCTAAGCACCATAACTTGTCTTATATCTAGCTTGAATACAAACCATTAATTAACATTTGATACAAGCCATCAATTCCAAGTCCAGATTTGCTCCACACATCATGTATCAACTGCACATCAAGAACATTTCCCGTATTTCTATATTATTATTATTTATGGAAGATATTCCCAATACATGATAGGACGTGCCTATAAAATCGATGTGAGGAACACGACTAGATCCCAATTCATCAATTCCTTACTAAAACATCCTCTACCAAACAATATAATTTATTGTTTAATTTCTAATTATTGATTTTTAGAAGGTTTTTGTAGTTATAACAGGTTTTGGGTTAGGGGCGAGGTGGGCTACATCTTTCTTTTGATACTGGTTAATAGAATTTCAAATTGGCTATCCTTACACCTACACATGGAGTAAAGTTTAATTGGGGTTAAAAATAAAATAAATTCTATCTATTTTGAAGGATCGGTCTTGATCCTCTATATTAATATTTTTTTTTTATAATCAAATTTTTTACTTTTTTAACTCGATCATTGCCTCATTCCATTCAATGAATGATGCAAGCTTCCTGCTGAGAACTTGCGAACACATAATCAAAGTTGTACATTAGCCCAAAAAAATTCCAACTTTAGTACAACGTTCGGTACGTTTCCTTCATTGAAAGAGTGAAAATTGCTGTCATATGTAAATGGTCACAGGAAACATATGTTTCACGAAAGTGAGTGGAGATATAAAAGATGCCATGGATAAGTATTAATGAAGGTGGGGTATAATACTATAGTGTTGAATAGATTCTAATTTGATGTCAGAAACATACCACTTTCAATGGAGTAGCTTTTTGTAAGGCTAAATTTCTTAAGGGGTTGATGGTTAAGAAATTTTACAATTATGGGAGGGTTATGATCCAATGATAGGGTGGATCAGCGTCGTCAGTACACAACCTTCTTATCTATTTGGTGAGATCCTGGATTGAACCCTTTTATGTTGGGGTTTCATGTGCCACCCGCACAAAAATATTTATTTGTAAATATTCCCTTGCTTTCAACGCAACATTTCCACGTTTATACCACAGGAATTGAAAAAAAAAATCATTAATTTGCAATAAGAAATTGTGACATTGGTAGACCTCAAGGATGGTGTACCAAATTATGTATCAGAGTGCGCACACGCAGGTCAGAAGTACGGGTGCAAATCGGATTGAGCCCACTGTTAAATTTTTGATGATAAGTACAACTTGTGAATATGAATGAATGAAAAATAAGTAGATCATATGATATCTTTAATATATGATTAGTTGAAATATTGATTTACCTAGCAACAAAAAATCATAAATACATTGTAGTTGGATTCCTCAAATTAATGAAAATAACCATTCTAAGGCGCATAAATCATTCTCAAAGCGCTGATGAACTAATTCTTAAAGTGTTCTCAAGATAAACTTTGTTTAAAGAAAAAGGGAGAGAAACATGTGAGAGTATGAGGCCATTTGATAACAACACAAATAGTTAAAATGAAAAGCTCATTTCTTTCTCTTTTAGTCAATAAGATTTTAAGGAGATTGTTGGATCCTTAATGACTGAGGCTAGGGGTGGATACAAACTGAGATGAGCTGAATATTAGACTATTCAAAGCTTGTCTCGACAAAAAAGCACAAGGCTTAAACTCGATTTGAACTAGAAATATTACCTCGAATTCGACTCTATTGAAAAGCTCATATGTTCAACTTGGGTGTAGCTTGAGTTCAATAGTGAGTGAAGCCTACTTGTGCTCGAATTTAGTATTTGTCTTGCTTGTTTAGCATTTAAATACTGCTAAAAAAAACACATCAAAATTGCCTACTCTCATCAAGTTAGATCTTAAATTTTTAGCCAATAAGAGAAATTAAACCTTAAATTTTTACTGTTCTATTTTTTTTTCTTATATATACATATAAACGAATAAATAATATACAAACTTGATTAGACTTACAAGCTATATGAACAAAACTTCATACTATATATTTGAGCTTGAATCGATTAACGAGCCTATATATTGGACTTGAACTCAACTAGAAGTTCAATGTATACTGAATTGAATTGAGTTTTATTATTGAATTATTTTATCCACTAAAATACAAAACAGCAAATCATTTCCATTTAACAATCTCAGCTTTTATGAAACAACACCTAAGAATTTTAGAAGAATTAACCAAACAAGGACAGAATGGTCTCATACATAGAATAACATAAGAATGGTTTGGAGTTTTAGAAATGTTTAGGGGAATATTCCATGAAATCACCTGAAAAAAAAAAAAAAAGCTCTGGGGCAAATCGTTGGAATCCAAAAAGTCAGGGGGCTAAATGTCACTACCCCTGAGGTGAAAATGATTTACCTTTCTTTTTTAATATGAAAATGAAGGATCAAACGGTTAGGATCATCCATGTATGATGACGATTCACGAGTGGGACCAAATCCCAACCAACTGATACAGGGTATATAGGAGTTGGTGGTTAGTCATTTAATTGGGTTATTATAGCAGCGAGCGCCAGCTATTCAGCCAAGGAGAGGTTGCAGCTCACTTCAGCCGACTCTCATTCTCACAGTTAATAGGGAAAAAATCAACCAAAGGCAGAGAGAGAGAGGAAACCCACCTCCTGGATAGACTTACGAAGCCTAATCGAATGCGCATATATAGAGATTAGGTGGGGTTATGGTTAAAGAAAGGCAGCAACAGATCAGATCCTCCTAAAAAAAGAAAAACTGAAAAAGAAAGAAAGAGAAATAGGAAAAGCAATGGAAATGTCAGGGCTGGGCACTGGGGACAGCCTTGTCTGCTATTTCTTCGCTTGACTTATCTTCTCTCTTCCTTCCCAGTAATAATGATGATTCAACTTTGATTAGTTTTTCTCTGTACATCTCTCTGGATTCTCTTCTCAATTCTCAGCATATATTGTCCTTCCTGAGCTGAGCTCCTCCTTTGATCCTTTCTCTCTCTCCTTGACCCTGTCAGTCAGGGGGGTTGATCATCTCTGTGCATACAGTCGAAACAAAAACAATCAAAAGTTTTGAGAACCCATTAAAGCTCTCTCGCTCCACTGCGTATATGCCCAGACTACAGAGGTTGTACAGAAAGTCTCGTGTCTCGGATCCCAATATACGGTCTCTGGTGAACGCCAATAACGAGAAAACTGCCTGCCTGCTTTTTCTCCACTCACGCTCAAGTATAAAGGGTTGTGGTCCTCCAAACCCCACCTTTCCTTTTTAGCTTTCGCAATTCACAATAATATTTTCTAGCTCTCTCTCTCTATTCCCCTTTTTCCTTCCTTCCTCTCTTTTTGTTTATTTTTTTTTTCAGCTGTTGCATTCCCCGCCTCTTTACAGCTTCCATTCACCTTTCGTACAGAAGAGATTGCTTTGAGGCCTTGAGCTTGAGCTCCTGCTAATGCAAGAACCGGGTTTAGGAATGTTGGGTCATGGTATTGGCGGTGGAGGCATTGGTGGACTACACAACGACGTTTCCCTGTCGGTATCGGTAGCTGTTTCGGCCGAGCAACAACGGCAGCTCAAGGCCGAGATCGCTACTCATCCTCTCTATGAGCAGCTATTGACAGCTCATGTTGGGTGCCTCCGCGTTGCTACACCAATTGATCACTTACCTCTCATCGACGCTCAGCTCGCGCAGTCTCACCATATCTTTCGATCCTATGCTTCCCTACATCAAAACCGACACCAAGTGCTCTCTCCCCATGAGAGACAGGACCTCGACAACTTCTTGGTACATATATTCTCGACGACCTTTTTTCCTTTTCTTCTCTCTTCATCTGTTATTTCTTTCTCCCCTTAATATGCTCTCGTGATCTGGTGTTATTTACAGGCTCAATATTTGTTAGTCTTGTGTTCCTTCAAAGAGCAGCTTCAAAACCATGTTCGGGTCCATGCCGTCGAGGCTGTTATGGCTTGCCGTGAAATTGAGCAGTCCTTCCAAGCTCTTACCGGTTTGCTCTCTCTCTCTCTCTCTGATATCACTATACGTTTGATTTTGGAGATGATAAAAGATGCGTGATGGGCTTTTGTTTTAGATGTTCATTTTTTTAATTAATCTGTTTGCTTTTATTGTTGGATGCATTTGGTGGGTGGAAAGCTATACGGTTCCTTGTAAATCTGTGCTTTCCGTAAGAGAGGTGGGTGGAGCGGGACCACAAGGAAATAGTTTATAGTTAGCAAAGGTTCTGTTAGTTGGGTGATGGAGGGAACAAAGAACAATAAAGGGCCGATGTTTCATTCAGATGTTTAGCTTTACAGGGAGTACTTGTATTCTGATTGTTTTTCTTTCATAATCCATGAACCTTCTCCAATTCCTTACATTCTTCTTTGAACGTAACTTTGATGTGTTGGGATTGGTGTCTTTGGACCTGTACTAGAGTTTGAGGAGCAACCAAAGTTGGTGAATCAACACAAATTTGAAATATGATTTATTTAATTTAACTCCTTATATCATACTGTTAAAAAAGTATGAGATAGTCAGCTGCCCAAGCATGAAGATGAAGGTTCACATAGACAGAAATGAGTGTTCAAATATTCCATGACAATCTTGTACTATTGTTTCCTAATAACATGAATAAAGACTCTGCATTTTAGTACCTAACTGTCCATCATTTGGGATCTGGGTATGGGAAATGTGTTACGTGGAATGCAGGTCACCGCTTCTTAGACCGGTTGGTTTAAGTGTGTGACTGGACTTCAGTGCAATTCCTTCCAGTAGTCACATGCCAACACCCAAAAAAGTTCTGGGAATAAAATGTTGAAATGAGTATTTCAAACATAGCCTGAATCTGGATGGTGGCAGGTAAAACTTAAAAGGCTTTGAATTCTATAACCCAAATGCTAGGCCCTCTTAGCTTCCATGACAGTACTTGATTAAAATTAATTACTTACAGGTAAAGAAATTTCGCATATAAACTTGAGAGCCTTTTATTTTTCCTTTTTAATTCTCTAGTATTTTGGTTTGAGGTAGCATCTTCGTAGAGATAGAGATTCGAGTTGTCTGTCAGTGTAGCAATACTCGGCATCTCCTTTTTGACAGCATAATTTCAAGATAAGAAGATAGTAAATGATCTACTTGAATTGAAGATGGAATATAAAGTCGAAGTGCTGAAATTCTTGGTTCAACTTACTCATATATAATCGATGAGAGAGGTTCCTAGATCTTACTACTGGTGCACCTCAAGGAAATAGGTTCATGTATTACCCTTAGAAATCATACATGCATGCAAGCACTACTCATCAGATTCTTTGAATGTACAATCTCAAATTGAGACAAACCATTTCTTTTCACCAATTTCCATATTTTGACATTTAATAGTTTCCTTACCAGATCCATTAACAAACCGGGTTGGTTGCTTTAACAGTTTCCTTACACACCAGAAACTATTGCTCCCTTTAATCCTATGAAAAAAGCATGAAAGCTATATTCTAATACTATGGCAGAGAATTTTGATGGTTAAAATGCAACATATCATTACCTTCCGTAGGATTATAAAACAAAACCTTTGACTATTGTTTATCCAAGGGAAACTTCAGATTAAAATTCACTGTCGGTCCTTATGTATATACCTACCAAGTAAGTCCTTTTAGAAAACAAGCTACATGTTTCGTTTCAGAGTAAGGGATGAAAAGAGGAAACCAAACTGTTGATAGAGAATTCATTTCTTATTGTCATTAGATACAGAAGGTGTTGTTACTAATACGCAGGTTGGTCTCTATCTTTATCAAATCACCAAACTGTGCTTAACTGAAGTGATAGCATGCTAACTTCTCCATTAATTCATGACTTTCTCCAAGCTTAAGTCCCATTTATATGTAGCTGAAATAGAAACTTACATTGTAATGTTGCTATTTAATAATAACAACTAAAATGCAGCTAACATTAAAAATCAAAGAATGAAGTAACTCCTTGATGTGAGGATAGCTTTTAGGAACAGGTCCCATTCAGGCAACTAGAGGAAGTTGTCAACTCGGACGTCCATTCCTAGTTAATCCAGTAAAGCCCTATATATGGAAACCTTTTAGATTTTCTTCCACACAGAACTAGTAGTTTTATGAATACTTTTCGTTCTCCGATAAATCTCTTTCTTGTTTTTTGTGGATGATAAAGGATTTAGAGTAGTTTATATATATTTTAAATTATAGCATAATAACGCTCCTAATTATAGTTGATATATTTTAAATTCTATGCATTGGAAAATGGTGATTTTTGTCCAATAAATTGTTCATGGTCACCAATTTACCATGTAGAGACATGTAAAAGGAAAAAAGACACTCTCCAAGTCATTTTCATCTCCTTCTTACTATTGGTGGTTCTCTTAGAATTACTGTTGCGTTCTCGTACTTGGCACAGACCCTCATTCGAGAAAGATAAACTCAACTAACTGAACTAAACCTCATCCCAACCATTTGGGTCAGCTAGGCTACAAGTATCCTGTTTTGCATACATGTATATATGTAAGTAAGTATGTATGTATGTATGTAAGCACAAATTTGTCTTAAGAATTTCTTTCTGATGCTGTATAACATACAGAAAATGTATGATGTTCTTCGAATGGAAAAAGTTAGTCTGATAATTGATGGTAAAATATTCCTATTGACATACGAGTTATAGATTATAAATAGGGCATTAGTGATGTTGCAAAAAGAAATAAAAAAGGCTCTGAAATGTGAATTAGCTGACCCAATTTAAACAATAACTTAAATCTAACATCGTTATAGGTTTTTAATTAAGAATCACAACAAGAGGAAGCACCACAATATTGTACTTTTGCGAGTTTGTCTAAAATGTCGGAAACAATAGATTATAAGCTACACAGGCAAGCTAATGATAAAAAATGGCTATATGAGGAAAGGCATGATAATTCCTACTATTTTCATAAAGATTTTCAAAGTTAATAAGCATGACTAGAAATTGACATATATATACCCAAAATATTAAGAATTGCAGCCTTGCAGGTTAGAAGTAGGTGAAAGAGTTCATGCTTATTTTATCGTCTTCTTCTCATGTAGCTTTTGATCCCATAGCCTCTTGATAAGTAATAAACACTCTTATCCTAAATTCTTCTATTCATAAAAGTCATAACTTCAAAATGGAGAGGACAATTATCAGGGAGACAATCAAAGGCCTATGGAAATCTTATGCAATCAATCAAGATCTATACAGAGACTGGACCTCTCATTCCATTAGTTCCAAGATCTATCAATTTATTTATCCATTGATAGCTTGGTAACAGGAGTCTCATGGACTGGGTTTTATTGGCTAGTTCATTTTTGAGGTGAGGATTATTCTTGTTATGGATCATCCATGGGCCTTGAGTAGCTCTAAAATTGACCATTGTTTTGCCATGTCTTTTGGATTTGCACTTACCCATTTAATTATTTTTAATTAAAAAAAGTTATAACTTCAATGACATGCATTACTGAAAGAGAAACCCAACCATTTGAACACTATTGAATTTCCCCAGTTGTATTACGTATCCAGATTATGCCGAGGGAACAATGCTCCATGGCACCTTACCCTCTTGTTTAGACCTTTTGACTTTCAGCCTGGGGAGTGGAGATATGAATATAAGACGAACTTTTTGTGGATACTTGATATTTTAGGGTGATACATAACAATTTTATTTTGGCATAAATATACTTTAACTTGAGTTCCAATTATCAAGACACTCCAATTTAACAATTTTTATATAGTAGTATCTCTTTCATTTCTTAATTACAAACCACATGTCTGTAAATAAAAGTTATTGAAAATAAGAGCTAACACAATTTTTTTTTTCAAAAATCTTTGTTCTTCCCATAAAATTACACTTTTCGTAAAAATATATAACTTTTAAGAAATTGAACTATGACTTGTCTAGATATGCAAGCAAGAATATATTAGAGGAGAAATTGTGTAGTATGTAAACTGTAGATGGGAGAACGAAATGTATTCATATCTTTTATAGAAAAAAATCCTAATGCAACCTATTTGATTAGTTGACTTAAGAAAGGTAGAAATGTAACTAAAACTGTGATGGACTATGTTGAAATTCTATAGAGAAAAATGTAATTTTGGGTTTATATTATGAGAGAATAGAAATTTCCCCTTTATTTTTCTATCTTTTATTTATAATTTGCACAGATTTGTTGAAGCATCGGTAACTGTAGAACGATTCTAAGGCATTAAAACACCATATTTGATTCTTCTTTTTTTGTTTGAAAGAGATTATAAAAAGAAGAGATAAACAGTTTTCAAGTATAGTTGCAAAGATGGCAATTCACTACTTAGCCTCTCTTTGTTATTTTGGTCAAGTTTGTCTGCAATTTTCATATGCACTGGTGTAAATGCATGGGAATGCAAAAAGACCGAGTGTATATTATGGTTTACTTCTGCTTAGGAGGAGGGTTATCTGTTTGGGAATGAGGTATAGTGCAAGATGCTGTTGTCCCCACTTTATATGGGAGAATAGAGGTAGGAGGAAGGTGGTGCAATTTTGCATTGGTTTTTGGGATACACAATACAAAATTTTGTATTAGATAGGATTGCAAATCATAATTACAAGCAAACAGATGCAAAACTGAACTGGGCGAAAAATTTTTGTCCATGTCAAATTTCCACTGCAAACAAATAGATTTGTGCTAATAATTAGCTATTTGCCAGTTTTGCTCTGTGACAACTAATGCATCATTAAGACCTTGTTTGTTTATGGTCCGAATTTCTTTTGCACTGGTGTAAATGTATGGGGGTCCAAATAGGTTGTGAGTGTAGGTTCTGGTTTACGTTTGCTTGATATTTGATTCTTATTTGTTTTGACAAGTAAAATGAAGCGGTCCCCATTTTACATGAAAAAGAATGGAGACAGGTGGAGGGCTATTTGTTTGGGAGTGTTATGGGAAGCAAGGTGATATAGCCTCCACTTTATATGAGAGAATTGAGGTAGGAGACACTGCCAATGAATGCAAATGAGTAAAGAATTACAAGTTTTGTATGAGGCAGGAGTGTCAATCATAGTTATAAACAGATGCAAAACTGAACTGGGAGCAAACTTTGTATCCCATTCAGATTTGTGCCGCAAACTAAAGAACTTAAGGGTTTGTTTGGGAAGACTGCAAAGACAAATATGTTCAATTCTAATACAAAATATGCTGAACAAAAGTGTTGCATTTTTGTATTTGTAGCCCCTCCCAAACTGAGTTTGGAAAGAGTACAAATACAAATATATAAAGAACAAAACCTTGTAGTTTGTATGTATTTGTACTGTACAAATTTTAATTTGTACTCTTCCCAAATTGAATATAAGGCTTAGTTTTGGAAGAGTACAAATACAAATATGTAGAGTGCAAAACCTTGTATTTTGTATTATTTTGTATGTATTTGCACTGTACATATTTGTAATTGTACTCTTTCCAAACTGATTCAAAATAAAATTCAAGGTTGAGCTCTCTCCAAATTTTTATGCAACTATTTAGAACCTTCATTGGGCTCATTCAATTAGAATGCAACGCGGGCAGTCTGGGCCGGATTTAAGGTCAACCCAGCCCAACTCTAGGTATTGTGCATAGGTCCAAAGCCCAGACTGAACCTGAGGTGAAGCTTGAACTGTCCAACCTAGGCCCAGCCCAAAGTGATATTTAACACACTTGGGTTGGGCTCAGTTTTAGGACGGGTTCAGGGTAATCAGTTTGGCTCAAACGGGCTTCTTAGGCCTAATGTATCTATCCTAAACCTATTTATCATCAAAAGTTTAGACCATTAAATAGGAATCTTTTATATTTTGTATATATGCTGTGTAATTGGGCTGGGCTTAGGCTGTCCAAGGGAAAGGCCCAGGTCCAGTCCAAAAAGTAGGCAAGCTGGGGTTTCGGGGCCTAGCCCAGCCCGAGGGCAAAAAATCCAAGCCCATACGGTGTGAAATTGTGGGCTGGTTGGTCTGGGCTCGGGCTGGGGCCACCCAACGCCAGATTGTTAGGAATCAGTTTACAGAACTATTTTCATGTTTATGTATCAAATATTAGAATCTATCCAAGTGGAGGGGTGATTGAAATGGTTGAGAATCATTTTACAGAACAAATTTTCTTGTTTGTCACATAATTATTCCTTTGTAAGAAGGATGCGTGTATCCGATCCGATGCTGTAATTTGTTTTTATCAGAAAGGATATGCTTTTTCTTAATTTCTGAGTACAAAGAAACTGAGAATCAAGATCGTTTTATTTATTTATTTATTTTATTTCGTCCAAGTTGGAAGTAAAGTTGATGTGTAATCAAGTTTCTGATGCCTTTTCCTTGTGTAAAACGAATTTGATGAATTGGAGCACTTCAAATGATAGTTATGTTTCTGTTTATTGAATAGAGATGAGATGCATCTATGCTCAACCTAGTTGCAGCCCAACAGATAATCACGCCTTCCTCAATCTCTGTCTTTGCGTTAACTTTTAGCCTAATCCAACTTTTGGCAGGTGGATAGAAACAATGTTTTCAAAACTGAACTGGACCGGACGGTCGGACAGGAAAAACCACCAGGAACCAGTCATCTGACCAGATCCGTTTCACTCCAGAACCATCTTTTGGCCAAAAACCAATAATTTGGTCAGCAAACCGTTGATCCAGGCGGTTGAACCATTCGAACCATGGACCTGGGCAACCGTTTTGGCTGTTTTTTATTGTTAATTTTTTTTTATTTTTTGTCAGAACGGGCTGTCAGTTTGGTTCGAATGGTCGGACCGTTCAACCACCCCTGAACGGTTTGTTGTTGAGTTTGGTTTTAAAAACCTTGGGTAGAAAAGATTTTTTGTTGTGTCTGTAAGCAAACAATTGAAATATCAAAGGGTATTATTTAGAGGAGAATGTGGAATATGGTATTCAAGAAGAAAGAAAGAAGAAAAAGAAAAACACAAGACATCTGGGGAATAGACTTCAATGAGTTGGTTTGAACATATTAGATGTAAAGGGTTGCGGACTTGGGTACCCGAGTGGAAGAACTTCTCAATCAAAAAAAAAAGTGGAAGGCTTTCAGTTTCAGCTTTTGGCTTTTGGGCCTGGTTCTCGGGCTGGGATACTAAACCCAGGTTACTCTTTCTTTTTTCTCCCGGTAAGAAAACCCAGGCTAACGTAGGGGGTAACCGAACTGTGGGCATAAATTTCAAACTAAACTGGTTTTTGACCAATTTGGTTCTTCATTTTTTCGATTTTTCAATATTTATGATATATAATAGTTTGTACTATATATTCGGATAGGTTTGGTTTTTTGGTTATTTTTGAGCACCCCTAACTCAAGGTTCATATCTAAAGACCAAAAATTCAGGTTTAAATAAACTCAGATCCAGATATGTAATTGGTTTTAACATCAAAGTGAAGATTAAATGTCCCATCCAACTCTTGTACTTGTGACCTTCAACTAAAATACCATGGTTAAAAAAACAACTATTTGATTCTGTGCTTGCTTTTCTCCGGGCATTAAAAAAAAAAAGGTATTTGGCAAAACGAGATATATATGTACTTTCTATTATGAGATGAGTTGGATCAAAGGTGAATTCAATAGTACAGATAAAAAAAAGGATCCATATTTCTCAGAAGAACCTATATCTGCTCCTAAATTTGCTATGTTTGGACAAAATTCATATCCATATGACCCATTTAAAGTTTTCATGTAAATTCTTATTAGGCCATGTACCACGAGCTTTTAAGATTTTGGTAATGTGAAAAAGAAAACAAATGGATAAATATGTAAAATGTAATGAAGTGGTTCCAAATTTCTTGTCTGATCTAGTTCAAGCCCTAAGATGTTGTTCTTTTATTTCCTTTTTCTATCATTTATTTTTAATATAATAGAATTTTTGTGTGCTGGGGCAGAGCATTTTCTGAGTTTTTTATTGGTCTGGCTAGGGCACGCCTGGATTACATGTTCTTTGATACCATAGACGGTCTGGTGTGGTGTTACAGCCCAAGGAGGAATATATTGGGCTTAAGTCACCATGCTGATTCTCTAAATCGTCTCATAACAGAATAGCATGGAATAGGTTTACTTGGATAACAATATCGCATATGGGCCCACCCAGACCATAACCTGGTCCACCTCTTAGATGGTTAACCGCATTTTGTCGTACCGTCTCTCCATTTGTCTAAAACCTAAAAGTTGACTTTGATGCTTGGTGTTGGAACTATTTTTTATGTATGTGCATTATTTGAGAACTATCAACTATTTATGTGCAATGTTTGGAATCTTCCCACATTTGACCTCAATCCATGCATTTTATTGGAAAAGCCTTTTGAGAAACCTGTTTGAACTGTTACTAGTACAAAGCCCCTTCTTATTATTAGCAAAAAGAAAATCACCTTCTTACACCTTCATCTTGATTGATTAATGAGAATGAGAAAACCTGTTTGAATAAAGCACTGAAGATAACCCAACTTTATACATACATGGAGTTATTACAGCTATTCTATTTAAAACGAATTTTTCTGAAGGCCCTGCTTTTCAGTTACAGATTTTGGAGGCAGTTTTGTTTCTGCTATTCTGCCTAGACTTGATCAGAGCAACTGGCGCTAGTAGAGAAAAAAATAAGAAAATGCAGATTTCCTTTGCTTTCTTTTATCTTTCTATTTTTTGCACAAACGTTATTTCAATAAGAGAGATGGATCAGGAATGAATACAATGCTATAACAATTTATCAGCTCTGGTTGCACACAAATTACAATTGCAGCTTAGTGTATGTAATATCTAATTATGACCAAGGCCTTATATGCACATTACTTGACAACCATGCCTGCAATCTTCTTTCAGGAGTAACTCTAGGGGAAGGAACTGGTGCAACGATGTCAGATGATGAAGACGAACTGCAGATGGATTCTGCATTAGATCAGGCAGGTGCAGATGGGCATGACGTGATGTCATTTGGTCCATTGCTTCCAACCGAATCTGAAAGATCTTTGATGGAGAGAGTTAGGCAGGAATTGAAGATAGAGCTGAAGCAGGTGAAATTCTTCATGATCGTCAGAAATCTCCCAATGTTTCTTTTGTTTGCACGAAGGCACCAGTCTACTCCCTTGATATGGAAAATCTGTACAGCAAGGATCTAAATATCAATACACCCGATAACAAAAATTGGGTATCAGTGTGTATCGATAAGACTGATACTCTTGTTTATTTATTTTATTTATATTTTATTTTTATCAGCCTGAGTGGGATGCCTTCTATCATCCCAAACTTTCAGAACCCTCCAACCCTGTGTGTATTTGTGTATCCATGAGTCACCATGACCTTGGATATGGATATGATACACATATCATATCAATATCTTGATCCTTGCTGTACAGCAGTAACTGTAGTAGACATTATTAACTAATTAGAAAGCTGAACTATTGTCTTCCTCGGATGTAGGGCTTTAGGTCAAGAATTGAAGATGTAAGAGAGGAAATCTTAAGAAAAAGAAGGGCAGGAAAGTTGCCTGGTGATACAACTACTGTCTTGAAGAATTGGTGGCAACAACACTCAAAGTGGCCATACCCTACGGTAAACAACCACATCTATGTTTAATATTCTCAGTTCAGATGTGATTTTTTTAGGAATAATAAATATATTTCATATTCTTAACATAACCATAATGTAATTTAAAACAAATCAGCTAGTGGCTTTATATTTCTTTTAACCTTGAATGTGTAATAGGCAAAAAGTGTTAAAAGTTTTCTCAAATTCCTTAGTTTCCATTCACATCAAATAAGATTGTTGAGAATTTACTTATTAGAGAAATAAAATACAGTGTGCAAAAAACAGAACAAGATAACTGAAATTTTCTAAAATATTATTTATCAAATGCATAACCAAATATACTCTGGAAGTGGAAAATGAATCATCTTCCTGGACTTTTCTGTGTGATTTCACTCAAGCCTATTGAAATGGACTTAACATAATCCAAGTTTGTCCACTTCCATTAAAATCCTCTTTCACATGCTTCTTACCATATGCCTTGTTCAATGTGGAAAATTAAGCGTAATCCACATTGGTCTACCTCAATTCGAATCCTCTTTCCCATGTTTCTTACCAAAAGTCTCATACAAGGTAGAAAATGAAATATTCTACTGGATGGACCCAACAATCTAGAACCAACAACAAAACATGTTAATGTACTCCTATCGGAATAACAAGTCATGAATACCTTAGGACTTAAAGTCCACTTATCCTGAACATTGATCTAGAAACTCCTAAAAAGAAAAAATAAGTTAGAAACTTTACCATGCAACAGAACTAATTTTCTTTTCTTTATTGAGTTTTGGAATGTAAAGTTATGTTTCTTTTTGATAATTAGGAAAGGATAAGTTGAAAACTTTCTGATCTTTTGTGAGGGGCATAACTTATCAGCATCTGTACAGCTTTAGATAGTGTTTGACTGTTTGGTTACAAAATATGTTTTTTTTCTTTTTATTGATAACTGGATCAAATAGAATTATTAAAAAAATAAAAAGATTGCAGTTTTAAGATTACCTAAACGAAAAGGGAAAAAAAGAGAGAACATGGTAATTTTAAATTGCAACTGAATTTACCCCTCTTTTGGAAAGTTTATTATGTTTTTGGAAGGTCAATGCATTCAAATTGGTTTCTTTTCTTTTCTGAGATCTAGAATGTAAAGCTGGGCTCTTTTTCTGATAACCTGATGGAAGAATTTGAAAACCTCCTGATCTTTATCATGTGCATAAATTGTCAGCATCATGTAATTTTGTACACAGCACTTACTAACAATTGTACAAGTATTTAATCGAAAAAAATGAAAAGAATTTTAATGTTAATACATGACATGGAGATCACAAATAAATCTCCAGGAAGGCTCTCCCCCACCCCCACCCCCCATGTGTGTAGGGGTATTATGTCTCTGTTCCTCCTTTTCCTTTAATTGGAAATGAAACTTTATTGAAAAATAAAGAGGAAAGATCTATAAGGATGACTATCCTTGCTAGCAATAAGTACCCTTGATAGAAAGAACCACATAATAACATTGCAATATCAATCACAACAAGAAGTCCAAACTCCAAATTTCTTCTGGCCAACACCATTATTGACAAGAGAATCACCCAAATCTATTGTTTGCTAACTTTGGGATCCAAGAGAGTTAGTTATATTCAATTGAATGACCCACATTTGATCCTATGTAATAGGATGGGATGGCCTCCAAGGATGAAGGACCAGCTGTTTAAGTTCTTAACCAGCCAGTGAAAAACTCAGAGACTCAAGCACTGCCTTGTAAAAAACGCTATAACTGTGTCAAACAATTCTAAAAGCATATACTCTTAATAGGTTCTCAATTATAATGAAATCTTCCGCCACATTGCTGGAGAAACATGAAATATGGCTCATATTATCCCTGAACACACCAGTGAAAAGTTGTTGGAATTCCCATAAGACAATTATGAAAGATAAGCTTTAATCCAGTACCTGCGGTGACTACTGTCACTTCACCTCATTCTGATAGGAGTAACTCATGAATCACTCCCAGTCTAGGCAACCCACGGCCATCAGGGATTGGGGGAGTTTTCAGAGATGCCCAGGGACAGATTATTTCTTTATTGTCTGGCCCTATAGGAGTGGCAGATTCAGTTAGTGCGGAATTCCACTACATGGGGCAGAGATTGCTAAAGAATTGAACATTGAACATTTATTAATTGAAGGTAACTCCAAACTAGTAATAGGGTGGTTGAAAGAACCAGAGACAGTGGCCTGGTCTTTTAGGGGAGCCTTGAGGAGATTTAAATGGCTAACCTCAAACGTCTCTGTCAGTCCTCAATGGGAAAGAAGATTGGCAAATGGGATGGCAGATTGCTCAGCTAAGCAAGGGGTGCACAGGAACCAGCTTTTTTGGGCTATTTTGTAAGTTTTGGGGTTATCTTGAGGCAGCATCTCGCCTCTTCAAGGGATGCAACATCTGTGTACTTCTTTACTGATCTTTGTTAATTAACAAAACTCTATTACTTATCAAAAAAAAAAAATCATGGACCGCTTCCATCCCTATTGTTGTGATCCTGTAAGTTTTTTTTTTTGGATCAGTAAAGAGAATTTCATTAATATAATAAGATGTGATCTTGAGGCAGCATCTCGCCTCTTCAAGGGATGCAACATCTGTGTACTTCTTTACTGATCTTTGTTAATTAACAAAACTCTATTACTTATAAAAAAAAAATCATGGACCGCTTCCATCTCTATTGTTGTGATCCTGTAAGTTTTTTTTTTTTTTTTTGGAGCAGTAAAGAGAATTTCATTAATATAATAAGATGTGAATTACAGATTATGAGTAGCCTTGGCTACCCAACTAAAATTAAACTGCCACCTATCACTTATGATTTCTCATTCTTACATCTGAGCCCAAAAATACTGATCCCTGTTTGCCCCTTGGTTTGCTAGCTGGTCTGCAAATCCGTTTTCTGCCCTTGGAGTCCACTGAAATGATAACTGCAAGTCCTTGGAGAGGTTTTTAATCTTCTAGATATCATTTCTATGCAGCCAGGGTATTTGTTTAGTTTGCTTTAGCCAGTTTATTACTACTGGGGAGTTGTCTTCCACAACAAGCTTTCGCATCCCCATCTCCTTAGCTTTTTGGATCCAAAATACCATTGTATTTGGTTCATCTGTAGTGGAATCACCCCTACTAATAGGGCCTGAGAACAGCCCCACTACATTTTCTGTGTCATCTCTAAATACCCCTCCAATTCCAGATCTTCCCAGGTTGCCAAGGCTGCTTCCATCAAAGTTCAGTTTGAGTAATCCTGATCCAGGGGTATCCAATTCCTTTTAATACCTTCTTAAGAGTTGAGGAAGAAGCAACTTCCCTCCAGTTCCTAATTATGTCATTCATTGTAAAGTCTGAAAACAAGTTTAGTGACTGTACCCATGATATTACCTTTACCACAATTCTTTCCATTATTTCTTGCATCTTTTCTTTTCTTCAAAAATTTTCAAGTTTCTTTCCTCCCACAATACCCAAATTACTGCTGCTCTTGTGCATCTCCATAGTGCTCTCCCTCTTCTTTTTGGCGATCTAAAAGTAGAGGGGTCAAAAAGCCTTTCCAATTTTATCGGAGTATCCTACCTGCATTCAAAAAGATGAAAGAACTAATCCTAAATACCACAGGGGACAAGGATATGATAAGCAGTCTCACCATTCATTTCACATAAGCAGCACCAATTAGGCGATAGGCACCAGCCAGGCCTCTTTCTTTGCATCAGATCACAGGTGTTGATTGCACCATGATAGACCTCCCAACAAAAAGCACTCACTTTATGGGGAATAGGGCAACACCATACTTCTTTTACAGGGAAAGGTACCCCAGGTTGAACAGGATAGGACGAGGATTTGAAGAAGGAAGCACAGCTAAAGACTCCAGAGGGGTGGGGGCGCCCAAACCCTAGTGTCTTGTTCAGAAATGTCTAGAAACACCCCATCAATCAGCTGCAACAAAGAAGACAAAGAATCCATCTCGGAATCCCTCACCTCTCTATGAAGACCCAGATTCCAAGCAAAACCAAACAGGGAGGGGGAGGGGAAGATGAAATCAGAAACCCGCTTGCATTTGAGGGAGGAGAGGGCAAAGATTAAAGGGAACAATTTTTTTAAGGATTGCTCGCCCATCCACACATCTTCCCAATAACTGATTTTATTACCTGAATTGAGATAAAATTTGACGAGGTTGAGAAACGATGGGAGAACTTTGTTAATTGCTTTCCAAGGTGAGGAACTAGAAGCCCTACGAGAAACTCCAGCATCCCAGCCATTCTTAGAGAGCCCATGTACACTAGTTACCACTTTGTGCCAAAGCCTATTTGTCTCGTGCGGGAATCTCCAATAATCACTTCCCTAATAAGGCCTCATTCCTTTCCTTCAACTTCCCTAGTCCTAAGCCTCCGAGCTCCTTTCTTCTGGTCACCACTTCTCACCTGATTATCTTCTCTAACTTTTTTCCAATAGCTTGAGGCATGCTAAACACTGAGATAATATACTGGGAGATTTGCTAGTGGATCTAATAAGAGTTATCCTACCCGCCAAAGAGATGTAATTCCTTTTCCATGCAGCTAATTTCTTTTCAAAATTTTCAACTACCGGATTCCAGAACCCAAGACTTTTAGGATTGGCACCAAGGTGGAGTCCTACATACTTCATTGGCATACTTTGTAAATGTAGAGAACACTGATGTGGGTCCCACAGCTACGGTCCCACTGTGTTCATAGGGCAGAAGGTGTTCTAGTCTGCCTAGGGTTAGCTATTGGTCATTTAGTTGTTTCAGTTGTTATTTGTTTTCACTGTAGCTACTGTAGCTACAGTAGTCCGAACCAGTAAGGAGAAGAAGATGAAAGAACTGTCGAACTTGATGGCTAAACCCTATCAGTCGACCTCTTAATAGTGATTAGGCTTCTAATTAAATGTACAAGGACTAAACTGCCCCTACTTAAGTATGGGACAGAGAACCTCTAATAAGACTGCCACATAAGCTCATAACTTAACCATGGTGAGATGACTAATCTACCCTTATTCGGCTAACTCTAACACTCCCCCTCAAGCTGGAGAATATATATCATATAATCCCAGCTTGTTACATATATAGTTCACTCTCCCTGAGCTTAAGGCTTTTGTAAACAAATCTGCCCACTGATCACCTGAGCTTACATGTTCTGTGCTTATCTCTCTAGTAAGAACCTTCTCCCTCACAAAGTGGCAATCAATCTCTATGTGCTTTTTTTTCTCATGAAAAACAGGGTTGGATGAGATATGGAGCGTAGCTTGATTGTCACAGTACAACTTCATAGGTTTATCCATGTGGAACCCGATTTCTTGTAGGAGATTCTTCAACCACACTAATTCACATGTAGTGTGTGCCATGGCTCTGTACTCGGCTTCAGCACTGTTTCTAGCCACAACCGTCTACTTTTTACTCTTCCACGTCACAAGATTTCCTCCAAGAAATGTGCAATAACCTGTAGTAGATCTTCTATCAGACACAGAGCCCGCCCAATCTGCATCCGTGTACCCAACTACTTCAAGTTTTCCTCCTGGTTTATACAATAGCCCACGACCTGGAGCTCCCTTCAAATATCTTACAATTCTAAGAACTACATCCCAGTGAGATATATAAGGGTTCTGCATAAATTGGCTCACCACACTGACTGCAAAGGAGATGTCTGGTCTCGTGATAGTCAAATAGTTCAGCTTCCCCACTTGTCGTCTATACCTTCCAGGATCATCAAATATTCCCCCTGTATCACTGCTCAACTTAACATTTGGTTCCATAGGAGTCTCAGCCAGTTTTGCACCTAACAGTCTTATTTCATCCAATAGATCAAGAACATATTTTCTTTGGCACAGGTTTACACCTTGTCTTGATCTAGCAACTTCTATACCCAAGAAATACTTCAATGTCCTAAGGTCTTTTGTTTGAAAATGATTTTGCAGAAAGACCTTGAGTTTGTCGATCCCCAATTTGTCACTGCCAGTTATGACAATATCATCCACATAGACCACTAATAAAATCTTTCCAGCTTCTGAGTCATAGCTAAACATTGAGTGATCAACCTGGCATTGTTTCATTCCAAAATTCTTCACCACTTCACTAAACTTCCCGAACCAAGCATGAGGCGATTGTTTCAACCCATAAATTGTCTTTTTCAGTCTGCACACCTTACCAGCCTCCCCCTGAGCAACAAACCCAGGTGGTTGCTCCATATATACCTCCTCTATAAGGTCACCATGAAGGAAGGCATTTTTTATGTCAAGTTGAAATAAGGGCCAATCATACATAACTGCCAGGGAAATTAACACACGGACATAGCTAATCTTAGCCACTGGAGAGAAGGTCTCCATATAGTCCACTCCATACAACTGTGAATACCCTTTAGCAATAAGTCTGGCTTTCAGACGCTCCACACTACCATCTGGCAAGTATTTAACAGTATACACCCATTTACAACCCACAATATGCTTACCAGGGGAAGAGTAGTGAGCTCCCACGTGTGAGTATGTTGAAGAGCAGAGAGTTCCTCCTCCAATTGCCTGCTTCCACCCAGGTGAACTAAGAGCCTCTTGGACGTTGTTAGGTATGGAAATAGATGACAATAGTGAAACAAACTGGTGATGTGAGGCGGAAAGGCTAGATACTGAAACAAAATTGGAAATGGGATGGAGAGTAGAACTACGTTTACCTTTCTGTAAGGCAATGGGTAGGTCAAGTCCTGAAGGTTCAGCAACAGGAGCAACGACAGGATCCACGGACAAGGTAGAAGTTGGAGGAGGGGCCGATGTCGTTCGACGTGTATACACTTGTCGAATTGGTGGTCGTTCAGTAGGGATCTGCACTGGATGAGATGATGAGTCAACTCCAACAGGAATACCCGGAACGGGATCACTGACCGGAAGAGGAAGAGGAAGTAAAGGTGGAGACGAAGATGCTTCAGTTCCTGAGAAGAAGGGTACCGACTCAAAAAAGGTGACATCAGGACAGGCATAGCATTTTCGAGTAATGGGATTGTTACACTTGTACCCTTTTTGAGTCCGAGAGTAGCCAAGAAAGACACACTTAATGGAGCGTGCATCCAACTTGTCTATTCCAGGATTCAGATTGTGAACAAAGCACACACAGCCAAAGATACGAGGTGTTAATGGAAATGGAGACAAGGTGGGAAACAAGATAGAGAAGGGAGACCGACCATGAAGAATAAAGGAGGGCATCCGAATAATGAGGAAACACGCAGTAAGTACAACATCACTCCAAAACCGTTTAGGAACACTCATATGATGAAGAATAGACCGAGCTGTTTCAGGGAGATGACGGTTCTTTCGTTTAGCCACCCCATTTTGTTGAGGAGTGGATGCACAAGAAGTTTGATGAATGATGCCATGCTGTTCTAAATACTGTTGAAAGGAAGTTAAAATATATTCACGACCATTATCTGAATGAAGAACTTTGATTGGAACACCAAATTGTGTACGTATTTCAGCATGGAATTTTTGAAAAATGGAAAATAATTCACTCCTTTCTTTCATTAAATAAACCCATGTCATTCTCGAACAATCATCAATAAAAGTGACAAAATACTTGTAACCATTATAAGACTCTATTTTGATCGGGCCCCAAACATCTGAATGAACCAAAGCAAAAGGATTCAACATACGACTTTCAACTCTAGGACCGAAGGAAACACGACAATGTTTCCCAAACTGACACGACTCACACTGTTACACTGACAAATGACTCAAAGACGGAACTAGTATCTTGAGTGCCTTGAGAAAAGGATGTCCCAGTCGACAATGCCAATGTAGAGGAGTGAGTGAAGTCTGAAGTGCAACTGACGATCCACCACCGTCAAGGTAATACAATCCACCAGCTTCATGCCCCCCACCAATCTTCTTCCCCGTCCTGAGATCCTGAAAAACACAAGAGGAAGGGAAAAAAGTAACAGAGCAGTTAAGAGTCTTGGTTAATTTACTAACAGATATAAGATTGAATGGAAACTTAGGAACATATAGAATAGATGATAAAGAAAGAGAAGTCATGTCAACATTGCTAACACCACAGATGGGAGAGGGGGAACCATTGGCAAGGGTAACAGTTTGAGATGTGGAAGTTTCAGAGAGAGAAGAGAACACACCTGGAGTCCCGGTCATGTGATCAGAGGCTCCAGAGTCAAGCTATACCTGAGTGGGCAAGAGTAGCAGTAGTGTGCTGTGAAGTGGACTGAAGGAACCGCTCATACTCATCACACGGTACACTCACCATCTCCCTTCCGGAAACAGATGTAGATGTGGAAGGAGTTAGGTCTACCTGTTGATTATCACTAACATCAACCCCACCAGCAATAGCATGGTTGGCCCATTTAGAGGGAGGACGACCATGAAGATCATAACAGAAATTTACAGAATGTCCTTCCTTGCCACAGTGGGTACACTTCCTTGTAGAGCTGCCTTTTTCTTTGCCACGGCCTCCCCCTGAGTCACGACCACCACCATGGCCAAATATGGAACCACCACGACCTCCTGGGGAGGCATGTCCTCCCCCTTTCATACCACGTCCACCTCATCTGGCTATTACAAAAGCTGATCTATCAGACTGTGTGGGATTCTCTATCTGTCCCAAAGAAATCCTGCGGAGCCGAGCAAACACTTCCTCAAGTGTAGGAAGGGTAGAGCTCCCCAATATTTGGGCTCTAACTTGTTCATACTCTGATTTCAACCCCACTAAGAACCTTGTGACATCTAGTTGTTCCTTCTGTTGTTGCTGAACTTTAACATCTAGAGTGAGAGGATGATAGACATTGAGTTCATTTCTGAGATTCTTCATACTGGCATAGTACTCTTCTAGGGTTTTATTTCCTTGTTGCAGACCAAAGTACTCCTGATAGAGCTGATATACCCTTGTAGTATTATCTTGCCCAGAATACAGCTTCTTGGCATGTTCCCATATGTCCTTAGTTGTATCTAAGAACATGAAGTTGGCACTTATTTTGGGTTCCATACTGTTCCATAGCCATGTCATGATTTGAGCATCCTCCTGTTCCCAATCATGAAACCCTGGAGAGTCAGCTGGTGGTTTATCTTCTTTCACATGCTTCACTTTTCTCTTTGCCTTGAGAAAAACTTCCACCGACTTGGGCCATGGAACATAGTTCTCACCATTCAGTTTAATTGAGGTCATCTGTACACCTAGATAGTCAGAGGAAACCACCACACTAGGTTTCTGATCACTACAGCCATCTCCCATTGCTGCCATGATACTCTTTCAATGCTGCCTCTAATCTGAATTCCCAATCACCAACTAAGTGCTACTGTCAAGAGTTTGATGTTCCAGAACCTACAGCAGTCCCTAAACACAATGATAGATACACACGCCTTTGTTCTTATCCACACCACTACTGATTTCACAAAAAAAAAAATCACAGACTACACCGACATTAACTCAACACTTACTAACCACATGTAAGCTCATTTACAACTATTCAACAAAAACTCAACTAGCTGTCACACCACTACTGCTGTCAAGAGTTTGTGCATTACAAACACCACCACAACTACTCAACAAAAACTCAACTTGCTGTCACACCACTACTGCTGTCAAGAGTTCATGCATTACAAGCACCACCACACAGCCATAGCTGTCACACACAATACAGACCTGTTTTAACGCTTTTAAGAGGGCACCACAAGACCAACAAAAAAAAAACTCAACTAGTACCATTGCATTACACCTTGCACCATTCGACCACCTACAGTAGCAGCCCTTACACCATTTGGTCACTGTAAACACAGCCTGTCCAAGAACCAGGGCAACAACCAACTTAGTTTTCTAGGTTCTTATCAGTCCTCTCAAGTTCTTGAAGATTTTCAACCCAGAAATGCCAACAACACACAGAGGAGAGATAACCAACCTTCGTTTGAGAGCTTCAGCCAACCATTCACTACTGAAGTTGTTTTCTTAGGAAAGAAGGTTCTGTGCACCAGAAAAAAACTGTGATGTTTCAGGCCTGAGACGAATCACTTTTCTCCATTGACAGCCCAGAGAAGAAAAGGAGAGAACTGAAGCACGAACTGAAGTTGTCACGAACTGAAACAGGTCACAAACTAAAGTTGTCACGCTCTGATACCATGTTTTCACTGTAGCTACTGTAGCTACAGTAGTCCGAACCAGTAAGGAGAAGAGGAAAGAGAAGAGAAGAAGAAGATGAAAGAATTGTCGAACTTGATAGCTAAACCCTATCAGTCGACCTCTTAATAGTGATTAGGCTTCTAATTAAATGTACAAGGACTAAACTGCCCCTACTTAAGTATGGGACAGAGAACCTCCAATAAGACTGCCACATAAGCTCATAACTTAACCAAGGTGAGATGACTAATCTACCCTTATTCGGCTAACTCTAACATTATTTATTTCAGTCTTATTTTTGCTCTATTTGTTATGTAAAGACTAAGGGCAGATCTGTCCTTTCCATGTAATGAGCATAACCTATAAATAATAATTAAAGTGGCGGCAGCAGAACATTAAGCTTCTGCTCCTCCTTTTTCAACTCTTGTGTTCTACTACTTCTCTTCCCTCTTCCTCATTTTTCTCTTTACCTTTCTTCTTATTTTCGAACCTGGAATCCATTAGGGTTCAAGACTGATAACAGTCCTGAACTTCTACTTGGTATCAGAGTTAGGGTTTCTCATGTGAGTCTAGTCCAACTGACCACATGAGAACCATCTAAGGCTGGAAGCTGAGAAAGTAGAGTTCGTTGACTGGTTCTTGGAGATCTCCAGAGGATTAGCAACTATTTGAAGAATTGCCATAGTTGCAGCGAGTTGGTGATCAGGTAGAATCAGCGAAGGCTAGGGTTCGGGTAACCTTGGAAGGCAGCGAACAACATCCTATTGTAAGTTTTTTATTTTCTGAGAGAAGTACTATCAGAGAAGATAGGTTGGACCTATCTAGCAAGGGCGGCCGAACCACTCTAGGGTTTTGTCTTAATCCTGTGGCAAACCCTAGTACTAGACTGAACCTTGTGATCTAATACTGCGGCAAACCCTAATAGTTTTCTCCTCAGCATTGATCAGTTTTAGGGTTTCATATTAACCCTACTACAAGCCTTATTCGTACGGTATTGTATGGAGTTACGGCTGAGAATTTGCTTTTAGGACTGATTAAAACCCCAATTCGGCTCCAGCATATTAGATTGTTCTTCAAACTGTTTTTCAGTTTTCTTTTGGGGTATTGAACTCTTCTAAGGGGGTGAAAACAGTTCGGACTGTGGCTGTTGTGTGTGGTTACTGATTTCAGATCAGTTTATACCTGTTTCATGTACATCTACTGTGAGTACAGATTGGTTCTATACTAATTTTGTGATTGTGGTTGATAGTCCAAGTGTTGGTTTTGACTGTAGTAACCCTATTTTTGAGACTTCTGGTTCTTGACCGAAATAAAGTTTAAGAATCAGGCAGAAGGCAGTATTGGGAACAACATTTATGTGGTATGTGGGCATTGTAAGAAACCCAAACATACAAAAGAAACATGTTGGAAGCTACACCCTTATTTGGTCCCGGCAAAGTTAAGAAGCAAGAAGGGTAACGTTCATGTGGCAGTGCATACTAATTCAGCACCCTCGTCTAGCACAAGAGGCACGTTCTTAGAGACCTTAGCCACATTTCGAGCTGCTCTTATACAGTTGGAAGGGGAAGTTGGGAACTCAGCTCAGCCACCGCAGTCACCATTAGCCCCCGCCACATTTGCTTCCGCAAATTCAGGTACTCGAGCCTCAGCCTGCCATGCCTCAGCTCCAGGTACCACTGAACCCTGTTGGGTAATAGATTCAGGTGCATCCGACCATATGACTAGCTTGCCTTCATTGTTTACCACTTATCATTTATCTTCTAGTAGGGATAAAGTATCTATTGTTGATGGCTCTCTTGTCCCCATTTCTGGCAAGGGTGACATCAAGCTATCGGATACCATCTCCTTGTCTTCTGTCTTCCATGTCCCTAAGCTTGATACTAATCTTCTTTTAGTCAGTAGTATTACCAAACACATGAACCGCTTAGTAACCTTCCCTGACCGGTGTGTTTTTCAGGACCTGAAGACGAAGAAGGTGATTGGGACTGGCCGTGAGACGAATGGGATCTATCTGCTCGGGGAGAGTTCTCATCAGAAAGAGTCAGGGGATAAGAAGTCACTTGTTTCCCAGAGTGTGAGTTCGGTTATGCTTTGGCATAACCGATTGGGTCATTTGTCTTTTCGATCCTTAAGGAGTATGTTTCCTAATTTGTTTGAATCTGTTGAGTTGTCCCAGTTGCAATGTGAGAGCTGTGAGTTTGCTAAACATTGTAGACACTCTTATTCGTTGAGCAATAAAAGGAGCAATCGTCCTTTTGATCTTGTGCATACGGATGTTTGGGGGCCATATCACATTCCTTCCATGGGTGGGTACAGATATTTTCTGTTATTTGTTGATGACCATACCCGATTTTCTTCGGTTTATCTTATGCGTTCACGAGATGAGGTTCCCACCCTGACCCAAAACTTTCACCAAATGATCCTAACTCAGTTTGATGCCAAGATCAAAGTTCTTAGATCTGATAATGCAAAGGAATACTTTGCTAAGCCATTGGCTTCTTACCTTCTTACTCATGGGGTTATTCACCAAAGCACTTGCCCTCATACACCTCAGCAGAATGGGGTTGTAGAAAGGAAGAATAGGCACATCTTAGAGGTGGCTAGAAGCATTATGTTTACCTCCAATGTCCCTATTCGCTTTTGGGGTGATGCTATCCTCACGACAGTATATCTTATTAATCGGGTTCCTTCCCAGGTTCTTGATATGTCATCTCCTTTTTCCCTTCTATACCCAGATGAGGAGTTGTTCACTGTTCCCCTCCAAACATTTGGTTGTACCTGTTTTGTTCAGCTTCTTGGTCCCCATCACTCCAAGTTCGAACCCAAGGCCTCCAAATGCATTTTTCTTGGTTATGCACAAACTCAAAAGGGTTATTGCTGCTATGGTCCTGTCTCAGGGAAGAAGTTTGTATCCATGGATGTCACTTTCTTTGAGAAGACACCCTACTATTCTCGGGTCTCTCTTTAGGGGGAGAGTAGTGAGCGTGGAGTTTTGGGTCCTTTTCTTCAGGGGGAGTGCAGTGAGGGCAGGGTTAATACTTTTGGGGTTGTTCCCTTACCTATTCCAGTGGGTGATGAGGGCTGTAGTAGCGAAGGTGGTCAGGGGGATCGGGAGTTGAGAGTCTATCACAGGCGATGCAGGCAAGTTGATCCCGGTCATTAGCAGTCCCGCCAGCTCCAACCTCTTCTGCGGCTCCAAGTCCAGATATTACAGTCTCAGGGCCCACAGAGACTCCGCCCATTGTTGCTACCTCACCCCCTGCAGATGACCTTGACCTTCCCATTGCCATCCGTAAACGGCATTGCACCACATCTATAGCCCACTGCATCTCCCAGTTTTTGTCCTATGATCGCCTATCTCCCTCCTACAGGTCCTATCTCACTTTTGTTGCTAATGTCCCTATTCCAAGAACAGTGCAAGAAGCCCTATCAGTCTCGGAGTGGAGAGGTGCAATGCAAGTTGAAATGGATGCCCTGTTGAAAAATAATACCTGGGAGCTAGTTGACTTGCCCAAAGGAAGGAAACCAGTTGGATGCAGATGGGTATTTACTATGAAGCACAATGCGGATGGTTCCATTGAGAGGTACAAAGCTCGACTAGTTGCAAAATGATTCACTCAGACTTATGGTATAGATTACTTGGAGACATTTGCCCCGGTAGCCAAGATGACCACCATTCGGGTTCTATTATCTCTTGCAGCAAACTACACTTGGCCTTTGTACCAAATGGATGTTAAAAATGCCTTCCTAAATGGAGACTTGCAGGAAGAGGTTTACATGCAGTTGCCTCCTGGATTCTATGATACAGAGGCAGGTAAGAAGGTCTGTCGGCTCAATAAGGCATTATATGGTTTGAAGCAGTCACCTAGAGCTTGGCTCGACAGATTCAGACTAGCCCTTGGCTCCTTCATCAAGAGTTTGAGGTGAAAGATCTGGGTACACTACGATATTTTTTGGGTATTGAGGTTGCTAAATCTAAACAGGGGATCTTTGTCTCTCATAGGCAATATGTTCTAGATCTGTTGGCTGAAACTGGAAAGCTGGGTGTCAAACCTGCAAATACACCCATTGAAAAGAACCACAGGATTAGTGCAGAGAGTGGGGAGCTGCTTGAAGACAAAGTTATGTTCCAGTGGTTAGTGGGAAAGCTCCTAAATCTATGCCTCACTCGGCCAGATATCAGTTATGCAGTTAGTGTTATCAGTCAGTACATGCATTTTCCTAGAACCACGCACCTTCTAGCAGCAGAAAGAATACTAGCATACTTGAAGAGATGCCCGGGTAGAGGTATACTGTTCAAGAACAATGGCCACATGAAGGTGGAAGTCTATACGGATGCCGATTGGGCTGGGAGTGTTGATGACAGGAGGTCTACCTCTGGATATTGTGCTCTTGTGGGAGGTAACCTGGTCTCTTGGAGGAGTAAGAAACAGAGTGTTGTCTCCAGATCTAGTGCTGAAGCTGAGTACAGGTCAATGGCTAACGGAGTGGCTGAAATTTTTTGGCTGAGATCACTACTTGAGGAGTTGGGTATTGAGTATGAGAAGCCCCTGATGTTGTATTGTGATAATCAAGCGGCTATTAATATAGCACACAACCCAGTGTAGCATGACAGGACTAAACATATTGAAGTTGATCGACACTTTGTATGAGAGAGGGTTTCATCACAAGAAGTATGTCTCCCATACATCACCTCTAACATGCAGCTGGCAGATATCCTCACCAAAGCTGTACCACAGAAGAAGCTAGAGTCAGATCTATCCAAGTTGGGAATGATAAACATTTATTCCCAACTTGAGGGGGAGTGTAGAGAACACTGATGTGGACCCCACAGCTACGGTCCCACTGTGTTCATAGGGCAGAAGGTGTTCTAGTCTACCTAGGGTTAGTTATTGGTCATTTAGTTGTTTCAGTTGTTATTTATTTCAGTCTTATTTTTGCTCTATTTGTTATGTAAAGACTAAGGGCAGATCTGTCCTTTCCATTTAATGAGCATATCCTATAAATATTAATTAAAGTGGCGGCGGCAGGACATTAAGCTTCTGCTCCTCCTTTTTCAACTCTTGTGTTCTACTACTTCTCTTCCCTCTTCCTCCTTTTTCTCTTTACCTTTCTTCTTATTTTTGAACCTGAAATCCATTAGGGTTCAAGACTGATAACAGTCCTGAACTTCTACTGTAAACAACCTAATTCCCCCGCCCATAAGTTGACCTCTTCTTGGTCTAGGTTGACCCCAGCCACCACACTCTTATTGAGGTACACCTTCAGATTTGTCACTTTTTCAAAGAGGTTGATCCTGTAAGACTTCCCCAATATATATCATCAGAATGCGCAAGTCTTGATGATACCAGTGATGGATTCAATAGATTGGATGATGTTTTCAAACATTACTAACTTTTTATTACCATAAATCCCAAATAATGAATAGAAGTGTGTATCTGTATAAAAATCTACTCCATTAGGGGGAGAAATATTCTATCTTCTCATAACATCTGTCATATCTTAGGGGAACACCAACTGAATAGGCAATTGAATAATGAATGCAACGTATTTCCTCAACATCATCTGGCATAAATTCCATCCTTTCTTGTTGGAGCATGTTAGAAATGTATTTTTTTTTTTTGATAAATGTGTTAGAAATGTATTTTGTTTTCAACAGGTATATCAGTCATGTTAATTTTCTTACAAGAAACTTCCTAACCAAAGTCTTTTTTTTTTTTTTTGATTTGGAACGGTAACTTCATTAATATAACTTAATAATAACTTTCCAGATTTAAGTACAGCTGTCAACCCCTAAGTAGGTGTTGAGCCCCCAGTAATCTTTCTTACAAAACTGCCCAGAACATTCTCTCCCTCACAGTTCCTTGTTTAGCCAACGTGTCAGCTAAACCATTAGCTGATCTCCTTTTAACCAAAGTCTCTAATTCAGTGAACTCCTTTTAACCAAAAGTGATCTTTTTGTATTAAACCAATAAAAAAAGATTTTGCAGTAAACAGGATGTTTGACTAAAGAGACCAAATTCTGCCATCTAGCTCATTGGGGGAAAGAGCAAATCATTCGAGGAAATAAGGAACAAAATTGGGTATGGTGTTTCACTTTGAGATCCCATAACTGTGGGTAAGTAGACTGAAATGTTCTCACCTAACTATATATCCTCCAGAATCTAGTCCTATTACCAGATCCAACATCATATCTGATATAAGAAAAGGTAAAGGAAATAAAGATTTAATTTATGGATTTCCAAGAATAAATAATTATGACTTTAAAAGCAAATTTGCAAATACCATGCATGCCATTCTAAGGATAATTTAAGTCCAAATGCAATGATTGAAAGAACACATGTAATTCCATGAATCTCATAATGATGTTTATCAGCCAGGATTTAGGAACTATTTTCCTTCTCCTAAGGCACAGAAAGTGCATTTTCATACTTCTTTTACACTATAAAAATAGAATTCTATTTTCTTATCAAATCTGCAGTTTAGACTTGTACGCATTTTATCACTTGTTGACACTTGACAGAACGGGTTGCTTTTGTCAATTAGTGGTATTTGGGTTTATGATTCTATTTTTTATGTAACTTAAGTCTGGCTTAAGCTGAAGCTGTGGCATAATGTTCATTTATAACATATACTTCATTTATCTTTACAGGAAGATGACAAGGCAAAACTAGTGGAGGAGACAGGCTTACAGCTAAAACAAATTAACAATTGGTTCATCAACCAAAGGAAGCGGAATTGGCACAGTAATTCTCAATCAATGACAGCTTTAAAGTCCAAACGCAAAAGGTAGACAGATTGATTTTGTTTGTCCGAAGAGACAAACCATAATGAAAAACATACCTTTTGGAGATGACCTGTTATGTAAGTTAAGCAAGAGTTGGTTCTAGTCAAACATATCTTACAAAAGAGAAAGAAATGTTAGCAGCTAGACAAGTTTCAGGTACAGAATGAAATATAAGCAGTTAATGTGCCATTAATATAGTTGCAGATTTCTCTCTCACCATCACATTTTTTTATCAAGATCTTTTTCAGCAGATTCGTTTAACTGCTTGATGGTCATAAATGATAACGCCTGAGAGCTCCAGTTTGCACTTTATAGGAAAAATAGAGTTTCTGATTTATGCTCACTAGACTGTATAAGTTTGAAGTTATATAAATTGCCAAAGATGAGAGGAAAAAAAATCCAACTGATACATGAAATTTACAAAAACATGTTAAAAACTAGAAAAATTAAAAAAGAATGAATTAGCCAAAGAAATAGTAAATTGTTTGTTTTCAAGATTCCAGATGAATGACATGAGATCATGCACCTCTTAAGGTACAAACATTTCAAAACCTTGTATGCATGAAGAACCAAACATCCATGTATCCTATTTTTTTTGACATGTACATAATTTGGAATCATTTTCACCTCTAATAACTGACCACCTAATAAACATGCGCCTTTGACTCAAATGGCTATAAATGTCATAATCATTGGCCTAATTAAACCTGAATGCAACCTGACCATAGTTTATTTCTTTTACTATGTGAAATGTCTTCTAAATAGTTCACTTCATGTAAGTCCACAATGTAAATTGAATACACTTCGAAATATCAGACAAAAATATTAGAAACAACAGTTAACAAATGATACATAATGATCAGATAAAAAGAATGGAAAAACCATGAGTTACTGCAGACCCAAAGCTATGGCCAAGCCATGATAGGGCACATCCTTTATACAGAGACTAATGGTAGGGCTCTTGGAAGATGGTTCTAAGTGGATGAAAATGATGCCTGAAAATCTGTACTGCCAAGCTAATATTTTGTGCAAGATGAAACATCAATTTAAGGAAACTTTATACATATATCTTGGAGCTGAACATTTGCATAATAAATATCTACTCATCAATTTAATCTGATCTACCAAATTGTCATTTCAGCTAAAAGAACTGAAATAACACAACCAAAATGAACTGCATGAAAAAAAACTTCAGATATAGTTTCATCAACCAATGAGAAATAGATTCAAACAAGATAAGAGCAGGCAAGCATATATTACCAAAAGGGGATTGAGGTTTTCTGGTATTATCCATTCATTGTAGTTATAAATCAAAATGGTTTATAATCGGACTTCCTATCTAGTTCAGATGGCAAGTTTGCAAAAGCTGAGCATCATCCATATAAAAACCTTAAGATGTAGTCCCATCAACCAATGAGAAACAGATTCAAACAAGATAAGAGGAGGCAAGAAACATATATCACCAAAAGGGGATTGAGGTTTACCGGTATCATCCTTTGGTTTTAGTTATAAATAAAAAATTATAATCTGACTCCTATCTTGTTCAGGTCATAAGTTTACCACAGCTGAGCATCATCTGTTTAAATTCCTCTCTCTTGTCTGGCTCCACATCTCTTCTGCTTATTCCATCAGTAGAGAAGCATAACAATCATGGAGTTGCTCCATTTCTGACCCTCTTAGTTCTTATGCATATGAGCATATCAAATATCATAATCATTATAAGATTCCTTCTTGCTTTAATTTTCAAATGTCATTGGACCCAGAATGTGAGAAATTGAAGCAAATAAGAGGCACAGAAAAAAGGACCATTACTGAATGATGGTCCTGGCTATCCAGGATATTGGAAGAGATAGGATGGATACAGACATAATCTTTTGCTTTTTATTTATTTATTTTCTTTTGTTTTTGTTTTTTTGTTTTTTGGCGGGGGGGGGGGGGGGGGGGGGCGGGAGCACAAAGTTGGCCACCCTGAGACTTAAACCTGTGATCTGCTTGTCAGTCTGACTGCCCAAAACTTCACCAATGCACCAAGCAATGGCCCCCTGACAGGTTGATACAAAGTCACAGAAACATGAACTTGTATAACATTGATACTGCTCCACGGTTTATAATTTCTATGATGTGTGATGGTCCTAAGACTTTATCCATTCAGTACTGCTTGGCTTTTTATAATTTCTAAGATTCACATATAATATGCATAACTGGCATGGTAAAAATAAAAGCACCACTAAGCAATCTGATTCTGATCAAATTATGCATTTTCATTGTACTGAGATGACTCAAATTGTTATTCTTTTAAAGATGGGCTTCATTCACCCATTGCATTTATTCACTCCCACTCCACTACCCAGAGGAGCATGTACTGGAGCCATAAGTGCAGCCCAGAACCAATCTGTACTTTACACCACTAACATGCTCCGTACAACTCTGATTCGAGAATTCTTCACATAATGGGCTTCATTGTTCTGCATTCATTTCGATCATTCTTAAAGAATGTAAATCAAATGTTTAACATTGCTCCATCAGTATCCATTAAAACATCAACAGGGAATGAAAAAGGTGCATTTACTATAAAGTAGGGCAAGACATGCTCGCACTAATGGTAGCCAAGTCAAAGCTGAGAACCATACGAAGCAAGTATGGTGGTTCTGAAAAAAAATAATAATAAAAAAAGCGAACTTGTTTCCTAATTCTTTGGTAAATTGTCTAATCTGTATATTTGAAAAATCATCTAATGAGACAACACCCCAAATATCAATAATCAATACTACATTGTCAAACAGTTACTTAAAACAAGACCACTGAAGCACTGTAAGATAAACAAGATGTTTCTGAAACTGCCCATATTTGTGCATCACACTACCAAAGGTTCATCGTATACTGTCATTTTACCATCGATAGTGGCTATATATAGTATGATCTAGACAGTGACTATATAGCAGTATAACATTACTATTTGACCCAAACGATGCCAATGAATCGCAATTTCCTCTGTAATTGCTCCTGCACCATTATTGACACTGACAGCTGAGGAAACTAAGCAGGGATACATCTGTTAATGTATACAAAGAAGATTGAATGAATGTACCTGTCTAGCCCTTAAACGAAATTAGAAGGAAATGCTAGTTTATTTGCTTGATATCGTTAGAAGAGGAAGATGAACAGTTCTCATCCGTACCCTGGAGATGATTGGCCCCAATTAAACGTGAAAAAAATAAAAACCTAGCCCGACAGGAAAACTTTTGCATAGAGAACCGGAACCCACCACTGTTCACTTGTTCGGGAGGGTTGAAGTACAACAGCCAACTGCTTTTCACTTCCTAAGACGTGCTCCACACCGACAACCCATATAAGTTATGTGCCCACTTGTAAGGAGCGCTGGCTTCTGGCATATAAGTTATGTGCCAACAGCTTTTCACCCAACTGCTTTTCGCGTGGCTTCTGGCTGGGTGAGGAGCAGATCTCAATTCGTATATAGATGGTCTTTAATTTATCTTTGATTAATATTAGGAGAGCCCAAATCACTTGTCAGCAATCATTATTTGGACTGTCCACTTTAGCCTTTTTAGTTACTTTAGCACCTCAAAGCAGCTGAATCGCTAAGCTAAATGTTAACTCAAATCCTTCCAAACGAGATCGGCTTACATCAGAGCAAATCTGTGCTCACACCCTTTTAACAACCAACCTCAATCTTGCATTTGGAATATCACCCCATGAAATAAAGCATATAAGTATTAAGATATTCTCAATGTAAGATAATAAAAGCTGTTTGAATAGACTATGCCCTGACTGAAGCCGAATTCCTTTCGAGATCGGCTTCCATCAGGGCAAACCTGTGTCCACACTGTTTTAATAGCCTTTCTCAACCTTGCATTGGGAATATAACCCCATGAAATAAAGCAAGTACTAAGATATTTTCAATGTAAGGCAATAAAGGCTTCTTGAACTGACTATGCCCTGACTGAAGCCGAATTCCTTTCGAGATCGGCTTCCATCAAGGCAAACCTGTGCCTACACCGTTTTAACAGCCTTTCTCAACCTTGCATTGGGAATATCACCCCATGAAATAAAGCACATAAGTGCTAAGATATTCTCAATGTAAGGCAATAAAGGCTGTTTGATGAGCTCTTGAAAATAAACATGTGCATTCATCCATTAGTATTCCGCCAGTTAAACATTACATAATCTCAAACATGCTCTTCTCGTGAATTTTTTAGATCATTTTATGAAGTAAAATCATCACCAAAGAATGTTGTCATCGAAAATTTTGAATTTGTTATTTGCTGTTCATGGGAAAATGACATTGTGGGGAGACGTTTGACTACTTGAGAATGATCTTAGAAATACATAAGAAGGGTATTTTTAAAATTATGTAATGTTTAACTGATGGAATATTAGCGCATGGGCTCATGTGTTTATTGTTGAAAGTTAAGGCTATTCAAATATTGCAATTGAAAGTTAAAGTGCCTATCTGTCACTACCCTCAAAGTATATGGTACATATCTGTAATTTACCCTAGCTTTTTCGAGGCGCTTCAAAGGGAGCTAAACCAATTAATTAAATCTTCATCATCTCAGCCCTCCCAAATGGGCCCTAGGTCTAAATTCAACATAAATGATCATACAATTTTTTGACAACCACCCATACATTGGTTTTATTACGGAGACCCATTAGAATTCAGACAAAATTAAAAAATATTATGAAACTCTCTGTGGGCTGGAAGTGTTTCATTGTTGATGTGGTTGGTGTTGTTGGGGGCTTCATGTTATTTTGGCAGAAGCATGTAAATCTGGAGATTGTGAATAGTAGTAGACGTGGTATTCTAACTAAAATTGAGGACGAAAATGGTATGAAATGGTCTTGCTTTTGGGTGTACATTGAACTGATTACTCTAGAAGAATCAACTTCTTAGCTTTATAGTTATTTTAGCAACTAGTTGAATGTTTCACTTCTGCACTTGGGGGATTGGGATTGTTTAGGCTCAGTTTGGAAAGAGTACACAAGCAAATATATACAATACAAATACATGTAAAATAGTACAAAATACAAGGTTTTGCACTCTATATATTTGTATTTGTACTCCTTCCAAATTGAGCCTTATACGAAATTAGTCAATTTAAACCCATCAGTCTGTCTAACATTATTACCTTCAAGATCATTGCTAAGGTCTAAATAGGTTGAAAGGGGTGTTGGGTGATCTAATTAGTCCTTAGCAGAGTGTTTCCATTGTTGTAAAGGTTTTCAGTGGAATATTTCTTTTTCTACTTTTGTAGACATCTAAATATATATAGGGGAGTTTTCAGTAATCTGAATGTTGAGATGTCTGAGCATCGTGCAATTTACAAATTCACACCTCAAGTTTAACAGTATTCATTAAAAATAATATAATTTTAATAATTACAGTAATTAATTTGTTTTTCAATAAATACATTTATTTTAATTACATTTATGTAATTACTTTAATGAATACAGCATTTTATAAATTAACCGCATTTTAAATAATTTTACTGTTAATTAACATCAATATAGTTAGCAGAAATTTAAATAATTACAGTATATTTATAAATTAACCGTATTATAGTTTAATTAACCGTATTTTTTAAGAGTTACAAATACAGTAGTTTACTGCTAATTATAATTTAATAGTTACAAATACAGTAATTATGGTATGTTTAAATAATTGACAGTATTTATTAAAAAAGTAATTACAGTAATTATAATTTAATTATATTTAACAGTAATTACATTTATTTGAAATAATTACGTTATTTTTAAATAATTAACAGTATGTAATTATAATTCAATTGATAAATACTGTATTTATTAAAAAACTGTATTAAAAATAGTGTATTTAATAATTAACTGTATATTAATAAATAACAGTAGTCTAAAAAATATAGTATTTATAAAAACAGTACTAATAATTACAGTATTTTAATAGTTAACAGTAATTTATTAATTTACACTATTATAACTATTACAGTATTTTAATAAATATAGTCTTAATTAAAGAACAATATTAATAATTACAGTATTTTAATAACATTATTACTTAACTGTATTTAATCAATTAAAAGTATTTTCAATAAATACTGTATTTTATTAACAGTATTATTACTGAACTATATTTTAATAATTAACAATATTTTTCATAAATACATTATTTATTAACTAAAAACATAATTAGTTATAGTATTATTAATTAATTGACAGTATTTATTAAAATGTTTCCTTTATTTATGTCATTTACGTGATTGATGTGTTTCCAATTTGTTGTTGCAATATTGTTATCATTTGGTGTAGATTCTTTTTGTTTTTGATGTTTCCATCTATTTGAAAATTTTTGGATGCTTTATGTTATTTACGTGTTTTATGTTATTTTCTTTCGCTGTTGTTGCAATTTTATTTGCATAAAAATAAAATAATACTAATAATTAAGAGTATTTAATAGTTGCATTTATTTTAAATAATTACAGTATTTTTAAATAATTAACAGTATTTAATTAGCAGTAATAATAATTAACAGTACTTATTTTTAAACTATAATTAACAGTAATTATAATTCAATTAATAAATACAGTATTTATTAAAAATAATGTATTTAATAATTAACAGTATTTTAATAAATAAAAGTAATTTAATAAATATAGTATTTATAAAAAATAAAGTATTTATTTTGATAAATAAATAATTTATTGATAAATAAAGTATAATTATAGAATTTTAATAATTAACAATATTTTAATAAATACAATATTTATAATTATAGTATGAATGGTATCTATATAATAATAGTAATAATAGTAATAATAATAATAATTATTATTGTTATTGTTATTATTATTATTATTATTATTATTATTATTATTGTAATAATGAATTTTTAAGTAAATTATTAAATTATTTTTAGTGTGGTTTATTATTTTTTATTAATTAATTTCTCTTTATAATGATTATATTAATAAAAATAATTTATATTAGTTATGTTAATAAATGTAATAATAATAATATTGTATTATATTATATTATTATATTGATTCTTTGACAAATTGATTAAATCGTTCTTTTGATTCTTTAAATTTGTTTATAAGTCTTGATTTCATTCTTGATTAACAAAACCCGTGTAGTGCATGGGCCCCCACTAGTAAAATAACTACAAAGCATTAAAAATGGTAAACCAATAAATGAAAATGATTACAAATTTTAAAAATAATAAAATAAATTACTAAATAAACCATCCTAGTTTCTTTATAGAAAGATTAAAATTCTAGACTTAGTCGATCCATTATTGTGCAGTTGCCTGTATTATGCTTTTTTTTTTCTAACTTTCAATTTCACATGATATAGACCCAACTATTATTTTTTTATTCTTTTTAAATATTTCTATTTCTTCATGTTTTTTACAGTAGTTGATCAAATTGGAAAGTTTTATAAAATTTGCTATTTATCTTAGTTCTTGTCTTTTGATGGTTATTTGTGGATGGAACAATTTGTTGGGCACACAAGGTTTGTTGACTCTGTGCTTCACTGACAATACTGTTGATGGTATATACATATATGTACGAGATGTACTCTTGATGTGCGACTAGATGCCCATTTTACATATCGTAGCCGAGAGAGAGAGAGAGAGAGAGAGAGAGAGAGAGAGAGATTTAAGTAGACATTTTTTTTTGGCTTCATAGGGCTACACAATGGAGGTATTCCGTCCCCCATCCCCTTAACCCTCAACCCTAATTGGCAGCAATGGGATTTGATCCTATGTCTCTGTTACAATTAGGGATGCAAATGGATCGGATTCGAATAAGGGTATATTTGAATCCAATCCAACACTATTCATGTTGGATCCGATCCGATCCGAAGATCAAATTGGATATGATAGGACTCAATCTAAATTCAAATTCTATCGGATCTTTAGATCTGATTTGATCTGACTTATTTTCTTTAAAAATAATAAATTATTATAAGAAAAAAATAAAATATAGAAATTTAAATAAAGAAAAAACAAAAAATACAAGTATTTTTAATTCTTTTCATCATATATACATGTTATTTTATAAAAAAAATAAATAGTATAATAAATTTATATATATATATATATATATATTATTTATATTTATAAATATATAACACATTGGATCGGATCTTCTCAGATTGGATAGAGGGGGAAGAGGATCCGAATCCGAATCCAGAAATTCAACCAGTGGTAATCCGAATTCAACCAAATAGGACCGAATCTGATCCATTTGCACCCCTAGTTACAACAAGGAATTAATTCAATCCTCACAAAACTGTCCTCACTTGTTGCAGCTGTGCAGTGGGAGTATCTCCCATCAGTAAAAAAAATATAGATCCTAATGCATGACTGCAAAATGTTATGAGGGAGGTTTTGAGAGTACTAGATTCAAATTCCATAACGAAATCCTACCAACTAAACAAGGAACCGTCAGTTGGTAAATTTAAGAATACACTTAAGGAAGTTAGATATAGGATAAATTTGAAGTTTTTTTTCGAGTAAAGATAAATTTGAAGTTCAGAAGGGAGTTAGAGATTTTATTTTAATAATATAGAAACGCCTAAAGAGTTTTAGTAATATAGATACCAGATTTTATTTTAGCGAGTATCATAACAGACTAACAGTTACGTTATATTTGGGGTGATCTCAATGCAAATTAGAATTGCATTCAACTTCCAGCCTTTGAAACATGCGGCCGACCTTTTCCCAACATTCCTGTTTATATCCTGAAAATCTATGATCCTGAAAAGAAATGAAATGACACCGGAAAGGTTTTGACCAATTTTGATGAAATCCCACCCGATTGGTTACTATTTTTATGATGCGGTTGATTGGTTGTAAGCTTTTCTGTATCATGTCCATTCACCAATTAAAACGCCAGTAATTTCAACAATCAGTCAAATTTAAAATACAAGCGATTTTCCAGCCGAAGAAAAGCTCTAACCTCCTAATCGATGCTAGAAACGAAACAAACCCAAGTAAACGTGTAGAATCCGCCATTTTCAGCTCTCCACCTCCAACCCTCCCTCCCACGGAAGCACCGCACCTCCCCACGCAGAAGCATCTCTCTCAGAGTCGGGTGGGATTAGCTGTTGTAGCCAAACCCATCATGGAGATGGGGAGGTCATCTTCTTGCACTGCCGGCAACTCGACGTTGTTTCTCTTCTGTTTCTTCGTTTCCATGGGGCTGTCCTTATCGGTTGTTGCCACTAAAGAGGTACGCCTAATGCAGCTATTTTTCTGTTCTTTGGATGCTGATCTCGGTTTTGGTTTGATCAATTCTTTGAGGGAAATAACAGAAGTACATTGTCTATATGGGACAACTTCCTCATCATCAACCTGTGGACGTACCGGAGTCACACCATAAATTTTTAACCGATGCGCTTGGAAGGTATTTCTTGATTTCTCTTGGATTGGAGTTGCCGAGTTGGGTAGAACCTATTATGGGCTTCTGAGAGTGTTAATTTGTTACTTGATCTGGGCAGCTCTGAAGTCGCTAAAGAACGCATCATGCACAGCTACACACGAAGTTTTAATGGTTTTGTCGCCAACCTGACTGAGGACGAGGCACGTAAGTTGTCAGGTTCGTGTTTCCAAGTTTTGCATTTCAACTGAAATTCCAAAGAGTGATCGATTGATCGTTTGAGTGGTTTCGGTTGCAGAAACGGAAGGTGTGGTGAGTGTATTCAAGAGTGGAAAGCACAAGCTCCACACCACCAAGGCATGGGATTTTCTGGGGTTTTCCGACCTGCTGGTTAAAAGAGATCGTGTTGTTGAGAGCAATATTATTGTGGGTGTTTTAGACTCCGGTACTAATACACTTTCATTAACAAACAACTTATTCAACTCGCATTCATCTATATGAATATGAGTTCTTTCCCATGGTGCCTTCATCAATTTGAGATCTGTGCTCTGTCACAGGAATCAACATGCAATCTGAGTGCTTCAGCGACACGAATTTGGGTCCACCACCGGCCAAATGGAAAGGAACGTGTGGCCCGTTTGACGACTTTACCTGCAACAAGTAAGTCATATATACATATATATATATATCCAGAGACCAATCTTCTTCTTCTTTGGGTCTTAAATATTTAGATGTCGATATGGATGGTGTTATTGAAGAAAAATCATAGGAGCAAGATGGTTCAAAGTAGACAAAAATATCCCTGCACCAGACGTAGCATCTCCTGTAGACTACAGGGGGCATGGGTCTCACACGGCTTCAATCATAGCAGGACGTGTTGTGGAGGGAGCAAACTTCTTTGGCCTGGCAGCTGGAGATGCTCGTGGAGCTGTTCCCTCTGCGAGGATTGCAGTTTACAAGGTCTGTTACGTCGATGGCTATTGCAGTGATGAAGATATCCTTGCGGCATTTGATCATGCCATAGCAGATGGGGTGGACATCATCAACCTCTCTGTTGGTGAGGATCCTGGCTACTCGGTGACCGACGCCATAGCCATCGGCTCCTTCCATGCAATGCAGAAGAGAATTCTCACCATCGCCTCAGCTGGAAATGATGGCCCCTTGGAAGGGAGCGTGGTTAACTTCTCTCCCTGGATGCTGACTGTAGGTGCCACCACCACTGATAGGCAATTTATGACCAGAGTTGTGCTTGACAATGGGAACAACTTAACTGTAAGCAAAAGTAGTAGTACTCTTTTTTTTTTTTTTAATTACTACCGTCTTTCTTGATCATCACTTCAATCCAACTACTGACTGGTCAACTACTCTATCCAATTTACTCCCCAGGGAATTTCTGTCAACACTTTTGACATGGCAAATTCCATGTACCCTCTGATCAGAGGCTCTGATGCTGTTTCATTGGAAGGAACATCAGTTATGTTGGCATCGTAAGTCCCCCATTGAAAGGGAAATTAATAAGAAAAAACCTCAGTAGATTTGAGGGAATGCACGCACCATCTTTATCTGGTTCAAAACAACTGAGATATTGATTGATTCTACCCAAATCAAACGGAGTTTTTCTTTTTTGAATTCCTCCCAAGAAAGAGCTTTAACTACAAAACACTTCTGGTTTCTTTTCAATTTGATTTGCTTTTCTCCTTATAACAATGACAAATTGAGAAAAACAAACGTTTGCTTGTTTGCTTAGACGATGTGTTGAAGGATCGCTGAACGTTACTTTGATAAAGGACAAGATTGTATTCTGCTTAACAATAGGTGGGCCTGGAAAAGCTGGTGAAATCATTAGTGAAGGAGGAGGAGCGGGCGCTATTATGCAAGTAAGCGACATTGCTGATACTCCAGAAGTTTTCTCTTTACCAGTGACTGTTTTGGGGGAAGTTGATGGCAAAGTTCTCTCGGACTACATAGAAAATACCCAGTAAGATGGATTTCATGATGAACTATACAAATCAATAAAAAAAAAAGATGGAAAAGACTTTGAGAAAGAAGAAGATGCTTGAGAAAAATACTAATTCTTTCTAAGTTTCTGTTGATGCAGGAATCCACAAGCAACTATCTACAAGTCAGAAGAAATTCAAATACCAGCTCCATTTGTAGCTTCATTTTCATCCCGTGGACCTAATCCAGTCTACCAAAACATCCTTAAGGTATATATCATCTTGTTAAGATTTTAGTCCAAAAATGGTTCAGTCTGTGGTATTAGTCAGATGATTAAACTGGGTTTCTGAACTCTGAAGTATATCAGAAGCTAATTATGCATAAAATTGTTATCTATTATGATAGCCCGATCTTGTTGCACCGGGGAAACACATATTGGCTGCGAGTACTTTGAAGACATCAGTTACTGGCAAACCAAATGATAAGAGGTTCTCCAACTTTCTTCTTAGATCTGGAACATCCATGGCGGCTCCATTTGCAGCAGGAGCAGCAGCCTATATCAAATCCTTACATCCCACCTGGTCTCCTGCAGCTATCAAGTCTGCCCTTATGACTACTAGTAAGTTTTCTGAGCTTGGTAATTAACTGTCAAGATTGAAAACCCACAGCTTATTACTTTGCTAAGTTAATGTTAATGCTTTGCAGCAAAACCAGTGAACATGTCATTCGAATATGCCAAGCTAAGAGATTTTGCATACGGTGCTGGACAGATCGATCCGCTTCGAGCAGCTGATCCTGGTTTGGTGTATGATCTCAATGAGAAATCATACGTAAAATTCCTCTGCAATCTGTTTGGTCCCAGTTCCATCGTAAATAAGTTCTACGGTGCTTATTCGCTTGTAAACTGCAGTACGTACGCTCCACCGAGTGGACGGGACGACCTCAACTACCCGAGCATTCTATTTCCTATTCGTAACCGGAAGAAACCATCAGAGGCTGTGTATTGGAGGACAGTCACCAACGTCGACAATGGCCCTGCAGAGTACACAGCAACTGTGCTTGCACCTGCAGGAGTAGATATCATCGTTGAACCATTGACACTCAAATTCTCACGTCAATACGAGAACCAGATCTTTAAGGTAACAGTGAGAGTCCCAGCATCGAATGTTCCACCATATGTATTATCTGCGTCTCTAGAGTGGAAAGACAATGTTCATACAGTGAGGAGTCCTATTGTCATTTACTTCACTTAGATTTTCTTCTACTACAACTTCATTCAAGTTCCAGCAGCTAGCAGGAAGTCCATCCCCATGTTTATGTATCCATAGATAATTATAAAATTTGCCATCAAATTACATAAGCAACATTTGACATTTTGTAAACATCTCCTATTAATTACAGGAAAAAGTTTTTTTTTTTCATTTTCATTTTCGTTTTTTCTAGATTTTGTCCATGTTCAAGTATGATCGTTCACCGGTATCAGATGTTTGGTTCCTGGTTCCAAGTTTCTCTCCCATGGTAATCCAACATTTGATCGAGCTGCATCTTTTTGAACTTGTCATGGACCAAAATGCACCACCTGAATAGGACCTACCCAACCGAATCAGCTAGGTACTATTCTAATGACTAATCTTGCCTTCCAATACGTGTAATTAATTCTATGGTTTTAAGTACAGCCAGTACTCGGTTCAAGAATTTTTTTTATTTTTTATTTTTTGGGAAAACAGTCAAATAGGTCTTCTGCGTTCTAAGATGAACTATTTCTCATCTGTGTTCTTTCCAAATCCCACTTGCTTCTTTCTAAGCTTGCAGCATAGATAGTTTTCTTTTCTTTTTTTTGATAGATATAGATAGATTACAGATAGATAACCAGGCGCAGAAGACGTCGATCGACAAGGGATCAGATAAACATTAATTATCTCTATCTAGCTAAGTACGTAATTTGGTAAAGATTGGGTCATATATAATTGGACTCCGATTGGATGAGGTCAAATCCCATCCAATTCGATCGATTACAAACGAATGCAAGTTTTAACATCCAGATCAGATATAACCGGGTCGGGTATAGTGCATTTTTGGAGAACGCTCACAGCCCTACCCCCTACGGGAGCAAAGACAAACTCTGTTGAAAGGCAACCGGGTTTTAATGACCCACCCGAGTCGCCACCTCATGATTCATGTATTGTAAAATAATAACAAACACAACTAAGTGTCTAACCTTTTAAACGTAGAGATAGATTACAGCTAGTTAAAAACTGCATCTTTATTTACGTCTCTCAAAGTCTTTGATCACGTCGACCAGAGATTTGTTAAGAGCAGGTCACCACTCACCAGTAGTTTAATAGATTTGGACTCCCAGGCTAAGCACTATATATAAGGATGGTTCGGGTCTAAAGTTTCAGTCTGTGAATTGAAGCATCGCTGCTTACTCCCTCCTAACATTTCAGTGAGTAAGGTTTGATATTTTCGTTTGCTATTTCAAGCAATTTTTTTTGTATGTATTATGTTTCTGTCCTTTATATGTTTAACTCTTTTGATAAATATGTTCATTATCAACCTCTTTTAGTTTTTATTTATTAGATCCAGGGCTGTACGTGGACCAAGAATAGAATATTTTAAGAGATTTGGTCTTCATATTTAAATTTGCGAATAATGAAATATGTTTTGTATTAATTTTACCATACAGTTTAAACAAGGATCCTTACGTTTGTTGAAGTAAACTTAAATCAAATAATAATTTTGTTTATTTATTTGTTTACTCAGGCTGGTGTTTTGATCGAGCAAATATGGGCAACCAGAAAGTGATAATTCTTCTTGTTATTTGTCTTCTGCTACCCATTTTCATGGGTGTTTTTGCTGTTAATGAGGAGGATCAGAAGGTTCCCACTTCTTCTTTATTTCGTGGTTATGTTTGTCTTACTTTCTTGTGTAAAGTTGTACTCATTTTGTTGGATTTGTATTGAATTTATTGGCCAATAATTTTCATCATACGGAAAATTTCAGGATTTCTACATTGTTTACTTGGGAGATCTTCCGAGTAATAAAAATTCTCTGGCTGATATGCATTTGGAATATCTTGCAAGTGCAATTGAGAGGTTCTCTCTCTCTCTCTCTCTCTCTCTCTTTCTCTTGCTTATAATTAGTATAACTATATATTCATTTCATACAAAATTACACCTTAATTATTCTGGTGTATATAAATGAAACAGTGAAGATGGTGCTAGGAGCTCAATCGTGCATAGCTATACGAAAAGCTTCAATGCATTTGCTGCCAAGCTTTCTGATGCTGAAGCAGAACGGCTGTCAAGTATGTAACAAGGAAAAAACAATAAGCCAATTAACTTACTTTTACTGTGAATAACGTAACATAAATGAAACTCGATTATTCTGAAATTTGATTCATTTTGATCTGTATAATATAGACATGGATGGTGTGGTCTCAGTATTCAAAAATCGATACCATAAGCTGAAGACAACGAGATCATGGGACTATCTTGGGTTTACTCAAACAGTACCAAGAAGTTTGAGCATGGAGAGTGACTTGGTTGTGGGCATGCTGGATTCAGGTAACTCAATTGATATGTATTCATTAAGTACTGGGTCAGTTATCAGAACCTTAATTTCTATATATATATATTCAGCAATTAGAGATCGATCTAGCAGAATAATTAACATTTATTAATTATATTAGATGTTATCTTGGTTTGAAATGTAAATATTGATGGATCAATTCATTGTTCAATTTCAGGGATCTATCCGGACTCCCCCAGTTTCAGTGACAAAGGATTTGGTCCTCCACCACAAAAATTCAAGGGTAGCTGTGGCCCCTTTTCAAATTTCTCCTGCAACAAGTAAGTCATATATATATCCAAGCTCCCCTTTTAATTAATAGCTTAATTCCCTTAATTGTTCTCTGCAACTGCAACTGCAACTGCAAGTGTGTTTGTTGTAATTAATGATGGATGGATATGATTTATATTAATTGTTGGTCGGTTACGTTGTAAATGAATTAATTTGATGCAGTAAAATAGTTGGAGCAAGGTATTTCAACCTGAGTGGTCCTATCAGCGATTCAGATATCTTATCTCCCATTGACTCGGAAGGCCATGGCACACACACAGCCTCAACTGTGGCAGGAAATGTAGTAAAGGGAGCAAGCCTGTATGGGATTGGTAAGGGGACAGCGCGTGGAGCTGTACCATCTGCTAGGATTTCAGTGTACAAAGTGTGCTGGGCGGTTGGCTGCGCGGACATGGATATTCTTGCTGCCTTCGACGCTGCCATCCATGATGGCGTTGATATCATCTCTTTGTCTGTTGGTGGTTTCGCTGGTCCATACATTTCTGATTCTATAGCCATTGGTTCCTTCCATTCCATGAAGAATGGGATCCTCACCTCAGCAGCAGCTGGAAACTCTGGACCTTCAGCTGCTAGTGTAAGTAATTATGCTCCATGGATTCTCACCGTAGCTGCAAGCACTACTGATCGAGGCTTCAGGAACAAACTTGTTCTGGGGAATGGCAAGTCTTTATATGTAAGTCGTTTAATCCTATCCATCTCCCTTTGCTCATTATCAGCTGCAGCATTCATCAGCTATATGTCTTTGTTTACTTAATTTCATTAATAATTGTTTTCTCTCTACAATTAATGCATGTGTCATGTGCTTAGGGAGTTGCAATTGACACACTGTCTCCAAACAAAAGTTTCTATCCTCTAATAAAGGGTGCTGATGCAGTGCTTAATACATCTGAATACGCGGATTATGCAAGGCAAGGCAACTAATTCCATCTTAACCCATGCATTAATTATATTACGTACTCCGACTCCTTTCTTTTGTTAATTACATGCAGATCTAAGACTTTCATTAATTATCATTACCTAGCTGCTAGCTTGCTCTGAATTCTGATTGGACAAATCTTAAATTTTTTGGTTTAATTCTTCATATATATATTCCAATCCAACAACTTCAATGGCATTCACAACAATTAATTAATGCTTGTGTCTTGACTACAGTAACTGTTACGATCGGGCAATGGACCCCGAGAAGGTGAAAGGAAAGCTTGTATACTGCGAAGATTTTGTTGGTTCAGCCGATTACAGTGTGCAGAAAATGGGAGGGGTTGGAACCATACTAGAATCAGATAATGCCATTTTTGATGCTGCCTTCATTTTCATGCCACCATCGACCATGGTAAACCATAATCAAGGGAAAATAATAATGGACTACATAAATTCCACAAGGTACGTAAATTCATGAAACCAAGCTCTATATAATACATTGATACTGTGTGTACTACTGTTTTCCCTTTCTTGCTCTGTTCAATTAACAGAACAACAGTGCTGATTTGTGTCATTAATTTCAATCTTTTGTTAATTGGGTGCAATTGTTCTAGTTCCCCAAAAGCCGTGATATTCAAAACCCAGGCCTTCAAAGTTGCTGCTCCATCTGTGGCTTCCTTTTCATCTAGAGGACCTAATCCTATATCAAACAAAGTTCTAAAGGTAAAAGAAATGGGGCGTACATCAGATCTCCTTTATTGTAGAAAACTCATCATTCACCATCATCATGCAAGAAATTTATTTCTAACTTTTGCCATTAACAATGGCATCATTCTCTTGCTAGATATTGTGTGTGGCAATTAAATGGGTCACTTCACTTATTATTTCTTTGATGAATGATATATCGATATTCCTTCTGATCTCATATTTTCTCAATTCATGATGAACATTCAAATTAAACAGCCTGATGTTGCTGCTCCGGGTACCAACATCTTGGCTGCCTACACCGGAGTCGTGTCAATTTCCGGCTGGCCAGACGATGATCGATTTTCCAATTTCATAACGATGTCTGGTACATCCATGGCCACGCCACATATAAGTGGGGTGGCTGCCTATGTCAAATCAATGCACCCAACTTGGTCACCGGCAGCCATCAAATCAGCCATCATGACAACTGGTAAAACACTCTTAGGCCTTCTTTCTCTCTCGCTGATCATCTTTAACGTAACTGTATTCTTCTAATGCAATTAAATATGTATGTTTTGTATTAATCAGCTACGCCAATGAGTTTTACTGTCAACCCAGAGGCCGAATTTGCGTATGGTGCTGGTCAGGTGAACCCACTGAAGGCAGTCTCACCTGGATTGGTCTATGACATGGATGAAATGCAATACATCGAGTTCTTATGCACAGAAGGTTACAGCGGAACAGCCCTAGGCATGATAATTGGCTCAAACCCTCTCGACTGCTCTTCACCTCCATCATCAGAAGTTGGACAAGATGCCCTCAACTACCCCACCATGCAGCTAACCGTGGATGGAGCCACTGAGCCGGTAACTGGTGTGTTCCGAAGGACTGTCACTAATGTTGGGTTGGCGGGCTCCATATACACTGCCACCATAAATGCAGCACCTGGTGTGGAGATCACAGTCGAGCCCATGACTCTATCATTTTCTAGCATCGGTGAGACGCAGACCTTCATTGTGTCGGTCAAGGCGAAACCCAAGAATGATGAGAGCATTCTTTCAGGGAGTTCGTTAGTGTGGAGCGATTCTGCCCACACTGTTAGAAGCCCAATTGTCATTTACTATCCTTAGCTTTTTCTCTTTGTTTTTATTTTAATTTGTAAATCTGTATAGGGTTCTTCTTTTTTTAGTTAGGTGGTTGAAGGCTAGGTTCATTGGATTTTTCTTTTTTTTTATTGAATTTTATACATATTTGAAAGTATATGTTAAGTTTAAATAAAAGGATTATTTATCATTTTTTTAATTTTTTTGTTATTGTGACTACTGACATGGTTTGATGGAGATTTACAAAATATGTCTAGTACAATGTATAGAGTTGGTTGTTCTCTCTGATAAAAGCTATTAGATGAGATGGTCCAATATATATATATATATGTGAGGCTTGCACTTGAATCCATTTAATCCATTCATCCATTGTAGAAATACCCTAGACTGGAAATCAGATCAACTGATGTTCCAAACCATTTATTCTATTTCCAATGGCCAAAAAATTGCAAAAGTGGATGGGAACAAATCTATTTACAAAGATCATCATCATTATCATTTGTTCCTCAAATTAATCTTTGTCGTCCAATTTATACTACTTGGGCATTTTTCTTCTTTTAGAAAGAAAACTCTCTTGATCCACACATGTAGTTGAAGTGGCAATTTTTCAACCCAACCCACTAACCTGTCCAGTCCAACCCAACTATTAATTGATGTGTTGGGTTATATCCATTTAATCTGGATCATTAGCGGGTTGGATAACCCAATGAAAAAAAAAGGAGAAAGACATACCACAGGGAGCTTCTCTTGAAGCTTCCAAATTGTTGGCCATTTTGGGCTTCCATGAGCTTTTTAGGGCATATCTTTTTGGCTTCTTGTATTTCATTGTCAAATAGAGAGAAACCAAATTTTGGTCTTCCAAACTTTGAAAAGTTCAAAAGGCTACTTGATAAGACTTGCCAAATGCCTCATTAGTTTTTAGGTATTTCGTGGGATTAAGTGAAGCTCTAACGATGAGTGAGATGGAACTTGAGCTATATGTTAGTTGATTGCAACAACTATTATGATCAAAACTTGTTGATTACGTGTTCTAACTCATTGGCAAGGTGCATAGAAGTTGAGGTCAAAGCTTGGAATGGAGAGGAGATGGGATCTCCTAAAAGCAAAAGTCGTGAAACACCTTGAGAGCACAACTTCCAATCATATATAGATCTCCTATGAATTTAACATATAAGTATGGAAGATATTCCCAATGTGCAGATGTATGCCATGTTCTCAAGGTGTGTATGATGAGGTCCATCTGCCTTGTCCAATCTTGACCTATCACACGTCCTTGAACAAAATGCTCAAGGAACTCATTGATAGCCCGGACCAACCTAGCCAATCAACCTGACCAACTAGCTTCATTTGAATGCTTCCGACGTGCTTAGACCCTAATAAGGACAACCAATGAGAAGCTCGGGCTGAGCCCATTAATCGCAACCTAGTAGTATTAGTTAGAACTCCTTGACGAGCATGGAACCTTCTCTATAGTAGGTTAGGTCCCCTTGGGAAAAAGGTACACACATTCTAGCCCTATCTTGTCTTTTTTGCTTTCCCTACCAACCTAGCCTCCTCTGCTAGGTTGGGTGATGCTTTTTCACTTATTAACTTAGCATCGAAGAGTTCTCCCTTATGGGTCTTGTTGAACCTACGTGTCTTGATGATAAAAAAACATATTGAGAGTACTAATGTTGTATCCAAGTGTGCAACATCTTTAGTAAGCTTCTTTGTACTTAATGGGTATAAAAGTTAGAATGGTACAATTGATGAAGTGGAAGATCTTCTGAGTTCATTGGCATACCAATTGACTAATAATGAAGAATCAATCAATTAGGAGAGGAAAAGGATTCCTCCCTTCATATTATAGTCAACTATTAGAATTACACAATCACATACTATGAAGAAATTTGATTGTTAATTTAAAGGCTCCAATGACTACTACTAATTTTTAAAAAGCCGTCTAATATATTAGAGGAAATTTGAATAATTTTTGAGAAGGTAAAAACCATATAATGGAAAAAAAAAAGGTCACTTGCTCTCAAATCCTCTATAAATAGAGGACTTTATCTTGATTCAAAGAACAAAAAAGCAAGATCCAAGTTTGAATCCAAGCTTTTGAAAAATAACCTATCTATTCACTTGTACATAGGAGAGGTCCTTTATGTTGTGGCTAGTCTAAAGGAGCTCATGTTGATCCAAAAATAGGAAGATGACTTGAACAATCTGATTAATGTTTAGATTTAGGTTAAAGAATATTTTTTCAAGGCTAAATTGATTGAGGTTGGGCTAAGCTAGGAAAACTTAGGTAGATACATGTGTCGAGCCGTCTAGTTTAGACTTGTGCTTTTTCCAACTTTCTTCATGTTCTAGTATGGACTCCAGTTTCTTTTGTTGATGCAGACATGGCTAATGTTACAAGTCTGCAAGTCAAGATGTGAACATAGAAGAAGAAGGCTTCTAAGGGAGACGCCAATACCTCGAGAGCTTGGCCTCCATGCTCAACTATAATGCCTCGACAATAGAGGCCTAGAGAGAGTGGAGATTTCAAATGATGAGCCTATTGTTTATGACAAGGCTTAGTGGGAGGGAACCCTATTGGTGCTAGATTATTAGACATACATGTTAGAGTGGCACATGACCATAGGCAACAATATTCAAAGCATTCCGGACACGGGTATAGAAGGATCTTGGAAGTCGGTAATTCATCTTTCTTTGTCATTATTTGAGTTCACTATGGTGCTAATTTATTTGTTCTTTATAGGGGGATTATGCAGTGAATTAGGGCTTTCCATGAGCCAAGCTTCTCACAAGCTATTCGATCTTGGCTCATAAAAAGCTCGGCTCGGTTTAAACCAAGCTTTGAGTCGAGCTCGAGCCTAATGAAGCTCGGCTCATAAGGCTCACGAGCCTAGTATAATAAATAAATAAATTTTATTACATACATACATACATATACATATACATATACACATACATATACATATATAAATATATATAATAAATAACTTTTTATAATTCTTAATTTTTTTATGTAAAATAAAAAAATTGTATGTATAATTTTTATTTAAAAAAAACTTGGCTTGTAGTTGAGCTCAAGTTGAGTAGAGCTTGAGCTTAAAATAATTTCAACGAGTCGGGCTTGAATAGCCAAGTATTCGGTTTGGCTTGGCTCGAACCCACCCCTACTGTGTATGCCTTGATTGACCAGTTCACCCAAGTATTTCGCTAGTACAAGGTGGCAATGAAAGAAAGGGGTGGATTTTGAAGACAAGGTGGTGAGGATAAAGGGTGAGTTGTAGGAGGCCAATCGGAAGCTAAGGTTGGTCAAGGATGAGGCTTGGGCTACTAATGAGGTTGTCATTGTTGCACAGGCTCAGAGGGAGGAGGACCAAGTTGAAGCCATCACTGAATACAAAGAATCTATCGAGCACTAGAAGAATCTAAATACACATGGAGTTAACACCTTCTTGGAGAGTTTTGACCCTAGACCTGTTCACAAGTCGAGCTTGAGCCAGGCTTTCATTTGTCATAAATACAATATAATCAAGCCTACGCCTCAGTTGACCATTGGGCCAAGATCTTGAGCTTAAGTTTGACCCTCATAAAAGCTTGAAGACTAAGCTTGAGCCCGAAGCCTGACTTGTAAATTAGATTATTTTTTTTTTACGTACACCTATAGTTGTAAATTGTAACCCAAGTTTTGAATAGATTTTTTTTACACATGTAGCTTGAATTTTTCTATGATTTATTCAAAAGATATCCCTATTTTAAATAGTAAAACAGAGAAAAAAGCTAAACAAATATATTTTGCTAAACAAATTCCAAGTTCTAACATACTCTCCAATTCCAAATAAAGGTAAACCTGAAAACACACATTGTTACAAAAAGAATAACATAACACACTAAAACAAAACCAATACCAATCTTGTTCGAAAAGATGTTCTAGGAATTTGTCCATCTATCTATTCTTCAAAACAACCATCCATCAACATAAAATCATATTGTTTAGCAAAAAATAAGATGTTCTTGCGATCCATCTATTCTTCAATTCACTAACAAACTTGAATATCCCAACTTCTTGAGCTATCAAAACCTGTAAAAAGAAACAAAAGGCAAACTCATTGTCAATTCTCATATTATATAGGTAAGTTATTATCATTTTCATGTAAAATAACAAACAAATAAATGATAGATATGGTATATAACACTTAAAACATATCACAAAGTCTAACACCCTCATCATCATCATCACTACTATTTAGCCCCTACATACAATTGGAAAAAAAACTATTAGAATAGATTTAATGGAATAAGCAATAATATATTTTAATAAATAATTGATAAGAAATCATATATTGCAAAGCCTTGTGCACAAAGCCAATCTTCAAGACAAATCAAAACTTGCATTGTCTTAGATTTAAGTGAGCTTCTCCATGTATTGTTCACCTTTTATCTATTGTTGAATGCTAATTCAGATGCAACTCCAGAGATAGGAATAACCAACATACCCCGAGCCATTGATGCCAACTTGTGATATGTAAATGAACTCTTATTCTAATACTTTAAAACATCAACATCTGCCTTTATATCAAGGTTTTGCTCTTTCAAGTAAATATCTGATTCAATTTTCTCATTTTGAACTTTAAAACTACTCATAATCCTCAAATCCATTACCATCATCATTTACCTTATTCATGTCAATTTGACTAGAAGATCCAACCATGGAGGTGGAGGAAAAAATTTCCTTATATTCAACAAACAAGGCATGAAGAGTATTCAAAATAGAATTAACACACTCCTAAGCACCATCCCCATAAAGCCTATTGAAACAATACTCCACTAGTATTATTTTGTAATGAGGATGCAACAACAACACAAGACAAAATCATATTATATTCAATCCAATATTTATCAAAATTTTCTTTCATATTTCTAATCATGTTAGATATAAAATTATTAGGTTCCTTATTCATTGGCATCAAATATTTATGAACGACACTACACCCTCTTAAAATAAATGTTTGAAGTAGGGTGGTTGTGGCAAAAAACATGCAAGTAACATCATAAAATATCTTCAAGAATTTGCAAAGTCTATCTACCTATCCGGGCTCTTTTTCTGAAAGGGTAGATTGATAGACAAGGTGACCTAATCAAGGCCTTTAGTCCTTATGGTAGGTTCACCCATTCAATTCTTTAGTTGGATTGTCCAATTTGTTTTTTGCTATGAGTTGGTTGGCATAGATTGGGGCGATGACTATCGAGTTGCCTATGTGAGGCCCCAGCACAAGGAGTTCAATTGTTCAGTTTCTTAGTTGAACTACCCAACACTTATGGGATGAGTTGGGTTTCTTAGTTGAACTACCCAACCAATCCTAAATTAGCTAGGTCTCTAGGAGCTTAGGAGCTCTGTGATCTTGCTTGAAAAGGAAGAACTTTAACTTGGAATGGAAATTAAATATCATTAAATTGCAAAATCGATGCAAAGGCTATTAATAATATATTCTTAAATTGGAAGAGTCCAGGAGTGTGCCACAACCTTCCTAATTTGGGGTCATCTTCTATTGTCTCGAGTTGTACAACCCTTTTGAGCATGAGGTCACATTTTCTAAATTGCCTTATACAAACCCAATAATTTTAGTACTTAGTTGCCTTTTGATGATAAGTGATTGCTTTAAGTTGGACTTCTTCTTGAACATTTTCCAATAGATTGAGGTTCACTCTAAGTTGCTCACTGTTGACATGGTTGACATACAAATTGGCAAACTAGTCCCATGATCCGATTGACTCGAGTGGTAGTCCAGAGAACCACTACCAAGCTATATCCATGAATGTGGCTTGGAAGGCCCACAAGTGATTGGTTTCGTTGTAGCTATGAATGAGCATGAGGGTCTTGAAATTGTCCAAGAGCAACTCATCTTGGATGTGTGGTGAAGGGAGGGTCATTTAATAATTGTTGTCTGAGGTTGAGTTGTGACTTTCTTCCTTACTCGATCATTGAAAGTTGAACTTGCATGTATTTGATCTCTTCATCAAGGTTCTATTTTTTACCCAATTTTGGGGATTGGTTATATCCATCCACAACCAACTCTGTCTTAGTCCTAGAGACTTCTAGATGGGGTTCTATTTGGACGGTTCACCCTTTATGTGCATTTGGATGATGGATTTGGTTGCTCGAGGACTAAGGATGTTGATTTTTTAGGGACGGCTATTCTTTCGGTTGCCAAGGTGATCAAGTTGGCCAATTGGGGATTCTGAGTCCTAACCTTGTTGTTGAAGCACTCCTCGATTGTGACTTAGTAGAATGAGATCTTTAATTTGATGTAGGAGGCTTTAGAACTACTATTGCATGATGGGTTGGTTCTCCTGTGATGATTGCTAAGGGTTTTGTAGTGGACTATTTTCTAGTCAATTCTTTGTGACCATGGAGACTTATTGAGAGTGGGACATGGCTTGCGAATCCTTGTTGGTTTGGGTGTGAGTCTTTAGAGTCATGGTGGTTAGGATTTTCTATTTCAACCCCATTGATGGCACAATTTGTTGTAGTTTGATTCCAAGAAACAAATAAAAGAGGAATGAAATCAAGAATCAAATGAGCCAAGGAGGTCATATGAACCAAACTGCTTCTAAAGACACTCTTAAGAGTGGTAGAGAGACCTGATGTGTGTCCTCGAAGGAGACACCTTATAGTTTTACATATTTACTTAAACCTACCTTATAGTTTTCCTTTTACTAAAACATCCCATATATTTTACAACTTATTTACTTAATCAACATTTCATTAAGGAGCATTTGTTTTGCCATTAGGCCCAATTTTTTATTCCAAAAATACGTTTAACACTTTTTTTGTACATAAAACAAAATTAAGAAAATATAGCCAATAGAGTGGTTGCTTGTGTCTTATTAAGGGCAAAAATGGTATTTTTTATTTTTTATTTTTTTATTAAATTTACTTAAATGAACATTAGGGTCAACGCTGTCATTTTCTACTGTCATCTAATGGAAGATTGGTTAAATCCATTGCAAATTATAAGTGGTGCTTTAGTAAAATGCAAATATTGGGTAGATTTTAGTAAATCCATGAAACCATAAGGGGTATTTTAGTAAATGACCCTTTCTATTATTTAGCTTTCACCTAATAAATCTCGTACATTGCATGGGTCCCCCTAGTATACATGTTAAAACAAGGAATTCTAGAAATTTTTGCCTTTTTTTCTAAATTTTTTATTTTTTAACCCATGTCATTTTTGAAAATTTTGCTTTGTTTTTAATTTTTTAACCCATGTCATCGCATGGGTCTTTAGAAGTAGTTTGGTTCATACGACCTCCTTGGCTCATTTGATTCTTGATTTCATTCCTCTTTTATTTGTTTCTTGGAATCAAACTACAACAAATTGTGCTATCAATGGGGTTGAAATAGAAAATCCTAACCACCATGACTCTAAAGACTCACACCCAAACCAACAAGGATTCGCAAGCCATGTCCCACTCTCAATAAGTCTCCATGGTCACAAAGAATTGACTAGAAAATAGTCCACCACAAAACCCTTAGCAATCATCACAGGAGAACCAACCCATCATGCAATAGTAGTTCTAAAGCCTCCTACATCAAATTAAAGATCTCATTCTACTAAGTCACAATCGAGGAGTGCTTCAACAACAAGGTTAGGACTCAGAATCCCCAATTGGCCAACTTGATCACCTTGGCAATCGAAAGAATAGCCGTCCCTAAAAAATCAACATCCTTAGTCCTCGAGCAACCAAATCCATCATCCAAATGCCCATAAAGGGTGAACTATCCAAGTAGAACCCCCTCTAGAAGTCTCTAGGACTAAGACTGAGTTGGTTGTGGATGGATATAACCAATCCCCAAAATTGGGTAAAAAATAGAACCTTGATGAAGAGATCAAATTCATGCAAGTTCAACTTTCAATGATCGAGTAAGGAAGAAAGTCACAGCTCAACCTTAGACAACACTTATTAAATGACCCTCCCTTCACCACACATCCAAGATGAGTTGCTCTTGGACAATTTCAAGACCCTCATGCTCATTCATAGCTACAACGAAACCAATCACTTGTGGGCCTTCCAAGCCACATTCATGGATATAGCTTGGTAGTGGTTCTCTAGACTACCACTCAAGTCAATCGGATCATGGGACTAGTTTGCCAACTTGTATGTCAACCATGTCAATAGTGAGCAACTTAGAGTGAACCTCAGTCTATTGGAAAATGTTCAAGAAGAAGTCCAACTTAAAGCAATCACTTATCATCAAAAGACAACTAAGTACTAAAATTATTGGGTTTGTATAAGACAATTTAGAGAATAAAATTATTGGGTTTGTATAAGGCAATTTAGAAAATGTGACCTCATGCTCAAAAGGGTTGTACAACTCGAGACAATAGAAGATGACCCCAAACTAGGAAGGTTGTGGCACACTCCTGGAACTCTTCCAATATAAGAATATATTATTAGTAGCCTTTGCATCGGTTTTGCAATTTAGTGATATTTAATTTCCATTCCTAGTTAAAGTTCTTCCTTTTCAAGCAAGATCACAGAGCTCCTAAGCTCCTAGAGACCTAGCTAACTTAGGATTGGTTGGTTAGTTCAACTAAGAAACCCAACTCATCCCATAAGTGTTGGGTAGTTCAACTAAGAAACTGAACAATTGAACTCCGCATGCTGGGGCCTCACATAGGCAACTCGATAGTCATCGCCCCAATCCATGCCAACCAACTCATAGCAAAAAACAAGTGGGACAATCCAACTAAAGAATTGAATGGGTGAACCTACCATAAGGACTAAAGGCCTTGATTAGGTCACCTTGTCTATCAATCTACCCTTTTAGAAAAAGAGCCCGGATAGGTAGATAGACTTTGCAAATTCTTGAAGATATTTTATGATGTTACTTGCATGTTTTTTGCCACAACCACCCTACTTCAAACATTTATTTTAAGGGGGTGTAGTGTCGTTCATAAATATTTGATGCCAATGAATAAGGAACCTAATAATTTTATCTCTAACATGATTAGAAATATGAAAGAAAATTTTGATAAATATTGAACTGAATATAATATGATTTTGTCTTGTGTTGTTGTTGCATCCTCATTACAAAATAACACTAGTGGAGTATTGTTTCAATAAGCTTTATGGGGATGGTGCTTAAGAGTGTGTTAATTCTATTTTGAATATTCTTCATGCCTTGTTTGCTGAATATAAGGAAATTTTTTCCTCCATCTCCATGGTTGGATCTTCTAGTCAAATTGACATGAATAAGGTAAATGATGATGGTAACAGATTTGAGGATTATGAGCAGTTTTAAAGTTCAATATGAGAAAATTGAATCAAATATTTACTTGAAAGAGCAAAACCTTGATATAAAGGTAGATGTTGATGTTTTAAAGTATTAGAGTAAGAGTTCATTTACCTTTCGCAAGTTGGTATCAATGGCTCGGGGTATGATGGTTATTCCTACCTCTGGAGTTGTATCTGATTAGCATTCAACAATAAAAAAAAGGTGATCAATCCATGGAGACGCTCACTTAAATCTAAGACAATGCAAGCTTTGATTTGTCTTGAAGATTGGCTTTGTGCACAAGGCTTTGCAATAGATGATTTCTTATCAATTATTTATTAAAATATATTATTGCTTATTCCATTAAATCTATTCTAATAGTTTTTTTTTTCCAATTGTATGTAGGGGGCCAAATAATAGTGATGATGATGAGGAGGGTGTTAGACTTTGTGATATGTTTTAAGTGTTATATACCATATCATACATTTATTTGTTTGTTATTTTACATGAAAATGATAATAACTTATCTATATAATATGAGAATTGACAATGAGTTTGCCTTTTGTTTCTTTCTATAGGTTTTGATAGCTCAAGAAGTTGGGATATTCAAGTTTGTTAGTGAATTGAAGAATAGATGGATCACTAGAACATCTTATTTTTTGCTAAACAATATGATTTTATGTTGATGGATGGTTGTTTTGAAGAATAGATAGATGGACAGATTCCTAAAACAACTTTTCGAACAAGATTGGTATTGTTATGTTATTCTTTTTGTAACAATGTGTGTTTCAGGTTTACCTTTATTTGGAATTGGAGAGTATGTTAGAACTTGGAATTTGTTTAGCAAAATATATTTGTTTAGCTTTTTTCTCTGTTTTACTATTTAAAATAGGGATATCTTTTGAATAAATCATAGAAAAATTCAAGTTACACGTGTAAAAAAAATTATATTCAAAACTTGGGTTACAATTTACAACTATAGGTGTACATAAAAAAAAATCTAATTTACAAGTCAGGCTTCGGGCTCAAGCATAGTCTTCAAGCTTTTATGAGGGTCAAACTCAAGCTCAAGATCTAGGCCCAATGGTCAAGTGAGGCTTAGGCTTGAATATATTGTATTTATGACAAATGAAAGCCTAGCTCAAGCTCGACTTGTGAACAGGTCTAGGGTCAAAACTCTCCAAGAAGGTGTTAACTCCATGTGTATTTAGATTCTTCTAGTGCTCGATAGATTCTTTGTATTCAGTGATGGCTTGAACTTGGTCCTCCTCCCTATGAGCCTGTGCAACAATGACAACCTCATTAGTAGCCCAAGCCTCATCCTTGACCAACCTTAGCTTCCGATTGGCCTCCTACAACTCACCCTTTATCCTCACCACCTTGTCTTCAAAATCCACCCCTTTCTTTCATTGCCACCTTGTACTAGCGAAATACTTGGGTGAACTGGTCAATCAAGGCATACACAGTAGGGGTGGGTTCGAGCCAAGCCAAACCGAATACTTGGCTATTCAAGCCCGACTCGTTGAAATTATTTTAAGCTCAAGCTCTACTCAACTTGAGCTCAACTACAAGCCAAGTTTTTTTTAAATAAAAATTATACATACAATTTTTTTATTTTACATAAAAAAATTAAGAATTATAAAAAGTTATTTATTATATATATTTATATATGTATATGTATGTGTATATGTATATGTATATGTATGTATGTATGTAATAAAATTTATTTATTTATTATACTAGGCTCGTGAGCCTTATGAGCCGAGCTTCATTAGGCTCGACTTGGCTCAAAGCTTGGTTTAAACCGAGCCGAGCTTTTTATGAGCCAAGATCGAATAGCTTGTGAGAAGCTTGGCTCATGGAAAGCCCTAATTCACTGCATAATCCCCCTATAAAGAACAAATAAATTAGCACCATAGTGAACTCAAATAATGACAAAGAAAGATGAATTACCGACTTCCAAGATCCTTCTATACCCGTGTCCGGAATGCTTTGAATATTGTTGCCTATGGTCATGTGCCACTCTAACATGTATGTCTAATAATCTAGCACCAATAGGGTTCCCTCCCACTAAGCCTTGTCATAAACAATAGGCTCATCATTTGAAATCTCCACTCTCTCTAGGCCTCTATTGTCGAGGCATTATAGTTGAGCATGGAGGCCAAGCTCTCGAGGTATTGGCGTCTCCCTTAGAAGCCTTCTTCTTCTATGTTCACATCTTGACTTGCAGACTTGTAACATTAGCCATGTCTGCATCAACAAAAGAAACTGGAGTCCATACTAGAACATGAAGAAAGTTGGAAAAAGCACAAGTCTAAACTAGACGGCTCGACACATGTATCTACCTAAGTTTTCCTAGCTTAGCCCAACCTCAATCAATTTAGCCTTGAAAAAATATTCTTTAACCTAAATCTAAACATTAATCAGATTGTTCAAGTCATCTTCCTATTTTTGGATCAACATGAGCTCCTTTAGACTAGCCACAACATAAAGGACCTCTCCTATGTACAAGTGAATAGATAGGTTATTTTTCAAAAGCTTGGATTCAAACTTGGATCTTGCTTTTTTGTTCTTTGAATCAAGATAAAGTCCTCTATTTATAGAGGATTTGAGAGCAAGTGACCTTTTTTTTTTCCATTATATGGTTTTTACCTTCTCAAAAATTATTCAAATTTCCTCTAATATATTAGACGGCTTTTTAAAAATTAGTAGTAGTCATTGGAGCCTTTAAATTAACAATCAAATTTCTTCGTAGTATGTGATTGTGTAATTCTAATAGTTGACTATAATATGAAGGGAGGAATCCTTTTCCTCTCCTAATTGATTGATTCTTCATTATTAGTCAATTGGTATGCCAATGAACTCAGAAGATCTTCCACTTCATCAATTGTACCAATCTAACTTTTATACCCATTAAGTACAAAGAAGCTTACTAAAGATGTTGCACACTTGGATACAACATTAGTACTCTCAATATGTTTTTTTATCATCAAGACACGTAGGTTCAACAAGACCCATAAGGGAGAACTCTTCGATGCGTAAGTTAATAAGTGAAAAAGCATCACCCAACCTAGCAAAGGAGGCTAGGTTGGTAGGGAAAGCAAAAAAGACAAGATAGGGCTAGAATGTGTGTACCTTTTTCCCAAGGGGACCTAACCTACTATAGAGAAGGTTCCATGCTCGTCAAGGAGTTCTAACTAATACTACTAGGTTGCGATTAATGGGCTCAGCCCGAGCTTCTCATTGGTTGTCCTTATTAGGGTCTAAGCACGTCGGAAGCATTCAAATGAAGCTAGTTGGTCAGGTTGATTGGCTAGGTTGGTCCGGGCTATCAATGAGTTCCTTGAGCATTTTGTTCAAGGGCGTGTGATAGGTCAAGATTGGACAAGGCAGATGGACCTCATCATACACACCTTGAGAACATGGCATACATCTGCACATTGGGAATATCTTCCATACTTATATGTTAAATTCATAGGAGATCTATATATGATTGGAAGTTGTGCTCTCAAGGTGTTTCACGACTTTTGCTTTTAGGAGATCCCATCTCATCTCCATTCCAAGCTTTGACCTCAACTTCTATGCACCTTGCCAATGAGTTAGAACACGTAATCAACAAGTTTTGATCATAATAGTTGTTGCAATCAACTAACATATAGCTCAAGTTCCATCTCACTCATCGTTAGAGCATCACTTAATCCCACGAAATACCTAAAAACTGATGAGGCATTTGGCAAGTCTTATCAAGTAGCCTTTTGAACTTTTTAAAGTTTGGAAGACCAAAATTTGGTTTCTCTCTATTTGGCAATGAAATACAAGAAGCCAAAAAGACATGCCCTAAAAAGCTCATGGAAGCCCAAAATGGCCAACAATTTGGAAGCTTCAAGAGAAGCTCCCTGTGGTATGTCTTTCTACACCTAAAATCTTTCTTTTAACGACTCTCTGGATCATGGTAATGTAGGATACATACTAAATTGTCTATATCTTTAAAGACAAGACCTCAAAAGCTCATCACATCTTTTGGCCATTTAGGGTGTCGAAAGATCTTCCTGAAAAGACATGCCAAGCAGCACCTAAGATTTAGAAAATGCAGATCATTATAGTAAAAGGTAAACCAACTATTGGGCCAAAACAAAATCAAACAATAGAATGATATGAAGATGCTTATCGTTGAATGAAATTGCAGAACATTGATAAGCCAAAATGAAGTAATGATAAGCGAGAACGGATAAGAAATGAAATTATACAAGAAAATAGAGATCGGGAGGCCATACGAAGTCAAAATGGACAAAGCTTTTCAATATCATCAAGACAATGAAATCGGAGTAGAAAGTGATTATAGATTGATGTAGGGCTAGAGTATATACACCCTCTCTATTCTTGTCCTCTAACTAGGGGTGATCGTTTTCAGCCCCGCCTGAAATTTCGGGATTGGGCTTAGGTTTTGTGTTCAGGCCCAGTTCGACTCCCATATAGTAATATTTTATATATTTATATATACTTTTTTTTATGTTACATTGTATACAAGTATCATATAATTCACATTTTATATTGTTGTTATTGTTATTATTATTCATACAATTAAGTTTTATGCAAATATTATATACATATAATATAAAATAGTCAAAATGATAGGCCCGGAACCGAGCCCTTATCACAGGTGTAATGCCCGACCTAGTGCATGATCACCCTCTGCCTCGAATGCCTTATGGCCATAAGGGCATTATGGCAATTTCGATATCTCTGTTACGGAGAAAGAGGCATTTCTACAATTTTTCAAAACATCAGGCGAGGTTTTTATCGGATAAACACACAAATGCACAATGCATCGAATTAATATTTTCATGGATATATGTATGTTTGAAGTTCAAAAAGGATTGCTGAAATTGAAAATAAAAAAGAAAACCAAATCAAATATTGTTAATGGTCTCAAATCAAAATGATGTATAGGAGTTTAGGACCCTAGGGATGGAAGAGAGAAGGTGACATAGACTTGGCTTGGACAGTTGGAAAGGACCTAGAAGTCCAAAACCCAATTTGACACCAATTAGGGGCAAAAATAGATGATTCTCCTTTGCTCAGACTAAGTATTCATTCAACCAGGCCCAAGCTTTATTTTTCAGTTGGGCTGTATTTCCCGATTTCGTTTGAAATCTTGTACAGATTTTCTTACTTTTCCCTTTCCTTCCCTTACCTTTAATTTCAAGCCAAGCACAGAATTAAGGAACGAAAAAATTAAATGAATTAAAGCCCATTTTCAACATCCTTGGGGACCCATAACCCAATCCACCCAAACCGTTATTTTTTTTAGAAAAGTACAGACAGATCCAATGCAGATTTCTGATTTTCAATTCAGATATATAAACATTCAAAATATAAAAAACTCACACTCTGTACACCAATACCAGTCTGTGAATTAGCATCAATTCCGAGTTGACACCCACCCCAACCGTATTTTAGGCTTAAAAAATCTGGCCCTGGGCTAAACCGTCATTCTCCTTTTTTTTTTCATTGGGTTATCCAACCCGCTAATGATCCAGATTAAATGGATATAACCCAACACATCAATTAATAGTTGGGTTGGACTGGACAGGTTAGTGGGTTGGGTTGAAAAATTGCCACTTCAACTACATGTGTGGATCAAGAGAGTTTTCTTTCTAAAAGAAGAAAAATGCCCAAGTAGTATAAATTGGACGACAAAGATTAATTTGAGGAACAAATGATAATGATGATGATCTTTGTAAATAGATTTGTTCCCATCCACTTTTGCAATTTTTTGGCCATTGGAAATAGAATAAATGGTTTGGAACATCAGTTGATCTGATTTCCAGTCTAGGGTATTTCTACAATGGATGAATGGATTAAATGGATTCAAGTGCAAGCCTCACATATATATATATATATTGGACCATCTCATCTAATAGCTTTTATCAGAGAGAACAACCAACTCTATACATTGTACTAGACATATTTTGTAAATCTCCATCAAACCATGTCAGTAGTCACAATAACAAAAAAATTAAAAAAATGATAAATAATCCTTTTATTTAAACTTAACATATACTTTCAAATATGTATAAAATTCAATAAAAAAAAAGAAAAATCCAATGAACCTAGCCTTCAACCACCTAACTAAAAAAAGAAGAACCCTATACAGATTTACAAATTAAAATAAAAACAAAGAGAAAAAGCTAAGGATAGTAAATGACAATTGGGCTTCTAACAGTGTGGGCAGAATCGCTCCACACTAACGAACTCCCTGAAAGAATGCTCTCATCATTCTTGGGTTTCGCCTTGACCGACACAATGAAGGTCTGCGTCTCACCGATGCTAGAAAATGATAGAGTCATGGGCTCGACTGTGATCTCCACACCAGGTGCTGCATTTATGGTGGCAGTGTATATGGAGCCCGCCAACCCAACATTAGTGACAGTCCTTCGGAACACACCAGTTACCGGCTCAGTGGCTCCATCCACGGTTAGCTGCATGGTGGGGTAGTTGAGGGCATCTTGTCCAACTTCTGATGATGGAGGTGAAGAGCAGTCGAGAGGGTTTGAGCCAATTATCATGCCTAGGGCTGTTCCGCTGTAACCTTCTGTGCATAAGAACTCGATGTATTGCATTTCATCCATGTCATAGACCAATCCAGGTGAGACTGCCTTCAGTGGGTTCACCTGACCAGCACCATACGCAAATTCGGCCTCTGGGTTGACAGTAAAACTCATTGGCGTAGCTGATTAATACAAAACATACATATTTAATTGCATTAGAAGAATACAGTTACGTTAAAGATGATCAGCGAGAGAGAAAGAAGGCCTAAGAGTGTTTTACCAGTTGTCATGATGGCTGATTTGATGGCTGCCGGTGACCAAGTTGGGTGCATTGATTTGACATAGGCAGCCACCCCACTTATATGTGGCGTGGCCATGGATGTACCAGACATCGTTATGAAATTGGAAAATCGATCATCGTCTGGCCAGCCGGAAATTGACACGACTCCGGTGTAGGCAGCCAAGATGTTGGTACCCGGAGCAGCAACATCAGGCTGTTTAATTTGAATGTTCATCATGAATTGAGAAAATATGAGATCAGAAGGAATATCGATATATCATTCATCAAAGAAATAATAAGTGAAGTGACCCATTTAATTGCCACACACAATATCTAGCAAGAGAATGATGCCATTGTTAATGGCAAAAGTTAGAAATAAATTTCTTGCATGATGATGGTGAATGATGAGTTTTCTACAATAAAGGAGATCTGATGTACGCCCCATTTCTTTTACCTTTAGAACTTTGTTTGATATAGGATTAGGTCCTCTAGATGAAAAGGAAGCCACAGATGGAGCAGCAACTTTGAAGGCCTGGGTTTTGAATATCACGGCTTTTGGGGAACTAGAACAATTGCACCCAATTAACAAAAGATTGAAATTAATGACACAAATCAGCACTGTTGTTCTGTTAATTGAACAGAGCAAGAAAGGGAAAACAGTAGTACACACAGTATCAATGTATTATATAGAGCTTGGTTTCATGAATTTACGTACCTTGTGGAATTTATGTAGTCCATTATTATTTTCCCTTGATTATGGTTTACCATGGTCGATGGTGGCATGAAAATGAAGGCAGCATCAAAAATGGCATTATCTGATTCTAGTATGGTTCCAACCCCTCCCATTTTCTGCACACTGTAATCGGCTGAACCAACAAAATCTTCGCAGTATACAAGCTTTCCTTTCACCTTCTCGGGGTCCATTGCCCGATCGTAACAGTTACTGTAGTCAAGACACAAGCATTAATTAATTGTTGTGAATGCCATTGAAGTTGTTGGATTGGAATATATATATGAAGAATTAAACCAAAAAATTTAAGATTTGTCCAATCAGAATTCAGAGCAAGCTAGCAGCTAGGTAATGATAATTAATGAAAGTCTTAGATCTGCATGTAATTAACAAAAGAAAGGAGTCGGAGTACGTAATATAATTAATGCATGGGTTAAGATGGAATTAGTTGCCTTGCCTTGCATAATCCGCGTATTCAGATGTATTAAGCACTGCATCAGCACCCTTTATTAGAGGATAGAAACTTTTGTTTGGAGACAGTGTGTCAATTGCAACTCCCTAAGCACATGACACATGCATTAATTGTAGAGAGAAAACAATTATTAATGAAATTAAGTAAACAAAGACATATAGCTGATGAATGCTGCAGCTGATAATGAGCAAAGGGAGATGGATAGGATTAAACGACTTACATATAAAGACTTGCCATTCCCCAGAACAAGTTTGTTCCTGAAGCCTCGATCAGTAGTGCTTGCAGCTACGGTGAGAATCCATGGAGCATAATTACTTACACTAGCAGCTGAAGGTCCAGAGTTTCCAGCTGCTGCTGAGGTGAGGATCCCATTCTTCATGGAATGGAAGGAACCAATGGCTATAGAATCAGAAATGTATGGACCAGCGAAACCACCAACAGACAAAGAGATGATATCAACGCCATCATGGATGGCAGCGTCGAAGGCAGCAAGAATATCCATGTCCGCGCAGCCAACCGCCCAGCACACTTTGTACACTGAAATCCTAGCAGATGGTACAGCTCCACGCGCTGTCCCCTTACCAATCCCATACAGGCTTGCTCCCTTTACTACATTTCCTGCCACAGTTGAGGCTGTGTGTGTGCCATGGCCTTCCGAGTCAATGGGAGATAAGATATCTGAATCGCTGATAGGACCACTCAGGTTGAAATACCTTGCTCCAACTATTTTACTGCATCAAATTAATTCATTTACAACGTAACCGACCAACAATTAATATAAATCATATCCATCCATCATTAATTACAACAAACACACTTGCAGTTGCAGTTGCAGTTGCAGAGAACAATTAAGGGAATTAAGCTATTAATTAAAAGGGGAGCTTGGATATATATATGACTTACTTGTTGCAGGAGAAATTTGAAAAGGGGCCACAGCTACCCTTGAATTTTTGTGGTGGAGGACCAAATCCTTTGTCACTGAAACTGGGGGAGTCCGGATAGATCCCTGAAATTGAACAATGAATTGATCCATCAATATTTACATTTCAAACCAAGATAACATCTAATATAATTAATAAATGTTAATTATTCTGCTAGATCGATCTCTAATTGCTGAATATATATATATAGAAATTAAGGTTCTGATAACTGACCCAGTACTTAATGAATACATATCAATTGAGTTACCTGAATCCAGCATGCCCACAACCAAGTCACTCTCCATGCTCAAACTTCTTGGTACTGTTTGAGTAAACCCAAGATAGTCCCATGATCTCGTTGTCTTCAGCTTATGGTATCGATTTTTGAATACTGAGACCACACCATCCATGTCTATATTATACAGATCAAAATGAATCAAATTTCAGAATAATCGAGTTTCATTTATGTTACGTTATTCACAGTAAAAGTAAGTTAATTGGCTTATTGTTTTTTCCTTGTTACATACTTGACAGCCGTTCTGCTTCAGCATCAGAAAGCTTGGCAGCAAATGCATTGAAGCTTTTCGTATAGCTATGCACGATTGAGCTCCTAGCACCATCTTCACTGTTTCATTTATATACACCAGAATAATTAAGGTGTAATTTTGTATGAAATGAATATATAGTTATACTAATTATAAGCAAGAGAAAGAGAGAGAGAGAGAGAGAGAGAGAGAACCTCTCAATTGCACTTGCAAGATATTCCAAATGCATATCAGCCAGAGAATTTTTATTACTCGGAAGATCTCCCAAGTAAACAATGTAGAAATCCTGAAATTTTCCGTATGATGAAAATTATTGGCCAATAAATTCAATACAAATCCAACAAAATGAGTACAACTTTACACAAGAAAGTAAGACAAACATAACCACGAAATAAAGAAGAAGTGGGAACCTTCTGATCCTCCTCATTAACAGCAAAAACACCCATGAAAATGGGTAGCAGAAGACAAATAACAAGAAGAATTATCACTTTCTGGTTGCCCATATTTGCTCGATCAAAACACCAGCCTGAGTAAACAAATAAATAAACAAAATTATTATTTGATTTAAGTTTACTTCAACAAACGTAAGGATCCTTGTTTAAACTGTATGGTAAAATTAATACAAAACATATTTCATTATTCGCAAATTTAAATATGAAGACCAAATCTCTTAAAATATTCTATTCTTGGTCCACGTACAGCCCTGGATCTAATAAATAAAAACTAAAAGAGGTTGATAATGAACATATTTATCAAAAGAGTTAAACATATAAAGGACAGAAACATAATACATACAAAAAAAATTGCTTGAAATAGCAAACGAAAATATCAAACCTTACTCACTGAAATGTTAGGAGGGAGTAAGCAGCGATGCTTCAATTCACAGACTGAAACTTTAGACCCGAACCATCCTTATATATAGTGCTTAGCCTGGGAGTCCAAATCTATTAAACTACTGGTGAGTGGTGACCTGCTCTTAACAAATCTCTGGTCGACGTGATCAAAGACTTTGAGAGACGTAAATAAAGATGCAGTTTTTAACTAGCTGTAATCTATCTCTACGTTTAAAAGGTTAGACACTTAGTTGTGTTTGTTATTATTTTACAATACATGAATCATGAGGTGGCGACTCGGGTGGGTCATTAAAACCCGGTTGCCTTTCAACAGAGTTTGTCTTTGCTCCCGTAGGGGGTAGGGCTGTGAGCGTTCTCCAAAAATGCACTATACCCGACCCGGTTATATCTGATCTGGATGTTAAAACTTGCATTCGTTTGTAATCGATCGAATTGGATGGGATTTGACCTCATCCAATCGGAGTCCAATTATATATGACCCAATCTTTACCAAATTACGTACTTAGCTAGATAGAGATAATTAATGTTTATCTGATCCCTTGTCGATCGACGTCTTCTGCGCCTGGTTATCTATCTGTAATCTATCTATATCTATCAAAAAAAAGAAAAGAAAACTATCTATGCTGCAAGCTTAGAAAGAAGCAAGTGGGATTTGGAAAGAACACAGATGAGAAATAGTTCATCTTAGAACGCAGAAGACCTATTTGACTGTTTTCCCAAAAAATAAAAAATAAAAAAAATTCTTGAACCGAGTACTGGCTGTACTTAAAACCATAGAATTAATTACACGTATTGGAAGGCAAGATTAGTCATTAGAATAGTACCTAGCTGATTCGGTTGGGTAGGTCCTATTCAGGTGGTGCATTTTGGTCCATGACAAGTTCAAAAAGATGCAGCTCGATCAAATGTTGGATTACCATGGGAGAGAAACTTGGAACCAGGAACCAAACATCTGATACCGGTGAACGATCATACTTGAACATGGACAAAATCTAGAAAAAACGAAAATGAAAATGAAAAAAAAAAACTTTTTCCTGTAATTAATAGGAGATGTTTACAAAATGTCAAATGTTGCTTATGTAATTTGATGGCAAATTTTATAATTATCTATGGATACATAAACATGGGGATGGACTTCCTGCTAGCTGCTGGAACTTGAATGAAGTTGTAGTAGAAGAAAATCTAAGTGAAGTAAATGACAATAGGACTCCTCACTGTATGAACATTGTCTTTCCACTCTAGAGACGCAGATAATACATATGGTGGAACATTCGATGCTGGGACTCTCACTGTTACCTTAAAGATCTGGTTCTCGTATTGACGTGAGAATTTGAGTGTCAATGGTTCAACGATGATATCTACTCCTGCAGGTGCAAGCACAGTTGCTGTGTACTCTGCAGGGCCATTGTCGACGTTGGTGACTGTCCTCCAATACACAGCCTCTGATGGTTTCTTCCGGTTACGAATAGGAAATAGAATGCTCGGGTAGTTGAGGTCGTCCCGTCCACTCGGTGGAGCGTACGTACTGCAGTTTACAAGCGAATAAGCACCGTAGAACTTATTTACGATGGAACTGGGACCAAACAGATTGCAGAGGAATTTTACGTATGATTTCTCATTGAGATCATACACCAAACCAGGATCAGCTGCTCGAAGCGGATCGATCTGTCCAGCACCGTATGCAAAATCTCTTAGCTTGGCATATTCGAATGACATGTTCACTGGTTTTGCTGCAAAGCATTAACATTAACTTAGCAAAGTAATAAGCTGTGGGTTTTCAATCTTGACAGTTAATTACCAAGCTCAGAAAACTTACTAGTAGTCATAAGGGCAGACTTGATAGCTGCAGGAGACCAGGTGGGATGTAAGGATTTGATATAGGCTGCTGCTCCTGCTGCAAATGGAGCCGCCATGGATGTTCCAGATCTAAGAAGAAAGTTGGAGAACCTCTTATCATTTGGTTTGCCAGTAACTGATGTCCTCAAAGTACTCGCAGCCAATATGTGTTTCCCCGGTGCAACAAGATCGGGCTATCATAATAGATAACAATTTTATGCATAATTAGCTTCTGATATACTTCAGAGTTCAGAAACCCAGTTTAATCATCTGACTAATACCACAGACTGAATCTCCGGCGTTCGACGGCGAAACACATCGATCTACGATGATTAACACCGACCGGCGATGACGAATTTGCAGTAGCAGCCAGCATTTTTTGCGATTTGCAACACTTCTAGGCTTTGCGACAGGCGAGTTTGCAGCAACGGCCATCCCTCATACCCAACCGACCACTTGCGGCGGCCAGCACCACCGGCGTTCGACGACGACACACACTGACTAACTGCGACTAACGGCGATTGGCAACGACGAGTTTGCAGCGGCGACCAGCAACGGCTAGCATTTTTTGCCATTTGCAACACGTCCAGGCTTTACGGCAAGCGAGTTTGCAGCACTTCTAGGTAAAAATTAGTGTAATTTTTTTGATCAATTAGGTAAAATTAATGTGTATTGAAGTCTTCTACAGATCAATCTTGGTTGCATAGCAATCTAACATTCTAGAGTGAATGCTCATATTTCTCCCCTTTTATTTTGGTGCCAGGGGAATTATCTCTGTGAATCTTGATTTTAGGTCATGGATTTTTTCATTTTAGGACTTAACATTCTATAGTTTGTTTTTTCTGTATTTTTTTTTTGCAAATTTTTGTTTTATTTTTCTGATTTTGTTGAGTTTTTTTGTGTTTTTTCTATATTTTTTAGTATTTTATTTTTATATTTTTTATGTATTTTGTACTGTATTATTTTTTATTTAGACAGTTTTATTCTCTGTATTTTTTGTTTTTATTTAATTTTATACTGTATTTTATTATTTATAAATATTTTTTTATTTATGACATCATGAGTCGAACTGTTTGACCTAAACGGTTGAACCATTTAATTGGAAACCGGTCCACTGACTGATTCAGTTTCCGGTTGGTTTTTAAAAACCATGGTTCAGGCCCAGTCCGAACCCCATATATTAATATTTATACATATTTATGTTTTATATACAAGTATCGTATAATTCATATTTTATAATATTACAATGTATACAATAAGTTTTCTGCACATATTATATACATATAATATAAAATATATACATATTTAATGTATTTATAGTAAACCTTATAGGCCCGGAACCCAACCCTTGGGCACCCATAACACAATCCATCATATCCATTAAATTTTTTTATTAGGTTAACCAATCCGCTAATGACACAAGTTAAATGGTTACAACCCAACCGATTGATTAATCCTTTATTATAAAATGGGTAAAACTAACTTACTCATGATAATGACGATGATGATCTTTGTAAATAGAATTGCTTCCCATCCACTTTTTTTCCAATTTTTTGGCCACTGAAAATAGAATGAATGGTTTGGATCATCAATTGATATAATTTCCGGTCTAGGGTATTTCTATATTGGATATGAATGGTTGAAATGGATTAACGTGCAAGAATCACATATGCGTGGTAGTAGGACTATATAATCTAAAAGCTTTTAAAAGAGAGAACAACCAACTCTTTAGTCGATACATACATTGTTTACTTGAAGCAAAACTTGTACCGGATTTTACTTTAAATCGAATTTAAGACATTCATTCCTTAGTTCCAAAAAGCTTTTCAGTTAGCCCTTTGTTAACGTCATCCATAAAAGCCCTTTTCTGTTCTTTTAGGAGAAAAAAAAAAGGGTATCGATCCGATGGTTACAACTATCCCAAAATTTATTGAGAGTTCATTAAAATTACATCTCCTTCCTGTTTTTTCCTGGTTTAGTCATCAAAAAGGGTTTAATCCCATTAACACATGTTTGAAAACAAAGATAAGTAATATTTTCATTTTAAATTTAACATACACTTTCAATCTCGTATGTATAAAAAATCAATAAATTAAAAAAGAAAAATCCAATGAATCTAGCCTTCAACCACCTACCTAAATATCTATCTAAAAAAAAAGGCCCCCATTCACATTTACAAAACTAAAAGCAAAGAGAAAAAAGGGGGAAAAAGCTAAGGATAGTAAATGACAATTGGGCTTCTCACAGTGTGGACAGAGTCACTCCACACTAACGAACTCCCTGAAAGAATGCTCTGATCGTTCTTGGGTTTTGCCTTGACCGATACAGTGAAGCTCTGCTTCTCACCGATACTAGAAAATGACACTCATGGGCTCGACTGTAATCTCTACACTAGGTGCTGTATTTATGGTGGCATTGTATATGGACCCTGCAAACCCCACATTAGTGACTGTCCTTTTGAACATGCCAGTTATGGGCTCAGTAGTTTCATTCACAGTTAGCTGTATGGTGGGGTAGTTGATGGTATCTTGTCCAACTGCTGATGGAAGTGAGGAACAATCAAAAGCATTTGAGGCAATTATCATTCTTAGGGTTGTGCCGCTGTAACCTTCTTTGCATAAGAACTCAATGTATTGTATTTCATCCATGTCATAGACCAACCCAGGTGAGACAGCCTTCAGTGGGTTCACTTGACCAGCACCATACGCAAATTCAGCTTCTGGATTGACAGTAGAATTCATTGGCGTAGCTAATACGTCAGAATACAATTGAAGATGATCAGCAAGAAAACAAGTGAGCTTAGTTTCATTCGATTTCAATACGAAATTAAATAAAGAACGAAGGTGTAGAGTGTTTTACAGTTGTCATGATGGCAGATTTGATGGCTGCCGGTGACCAAGTTGGGTGCATTGTTTTGACATAGGCAGCCACCCCACTTATATGTGGCGTGGCCATGGATGTACCAGACAACACTACGAATTTGGAAAATCGATCGTCGTCTGGCCAGCCAGAAATTGACACGATTCCACTGTACGCAGCCAAGATGTTGACACCCGAAGCAGCAATATCTGGCTGTTTTGTATGTTCATCGTGAATTGTGAAAATATCAGATCAGAAGGAATTCTATATCAAGAGATATGATGTGTTTCTTCAAAAGAGGCGTCCATTTCTTTTACCTTTAGAACATTGTGTGATACAGGATTAGGTCCTCTAGATGAAAAGGAAGCCATAAATGGAGCAGCAACTTTCATAGTCCGGGTTTTGACTAACATGGCTTTGGGGGAATTAGATCAATTGCACCCAAAACAATAACAGATTGAAATGACTCAAGTCAGCACAGTTTTTCCTCTGTTAATTGAGTGTTGTGTTGATGAAATTACTAGGAATTGAAACAGCAAAAAAGGGAATACAGCAGTACAGTATGAACATAGAGCTTACTTTCATGAATTACGTACCTTGTGGAATTTATGTAGTCCATTATTATTTGCCCTTGAGTATGGTTTACCATGGTCGATGGTGAGATCAAAACGAGGGCACCATCTAAAGGTCCACGATTGGATTCTAGTATGCATCCAACCCCTCCTAATTTCTTCAGTTTAATCGGGTGAATCATAATAGTTGTGGCAGTATACAATCTTTCCTTTCACCTTCTTGGGATCCAAAGCATCATTGCCACAGTTACTGTAGTCAAGACAAGACGCATTAATTGTTGTGAATGCCATTGAAGTTGTTGGATTGAAATGAAGAATTAAATAAAAAAAAAAGATTTGTTCATGAAATTAATTAGAGCTAGGTAATGAAATTTTTTTTGTAATGAACAAAGAAAGGAGATATTTGTCTTGCATAAGCCGCAGATTTAGATGTTTCAAGCATCAGCACCCTTTATAAGAGGATAGAAACTTTTGTTTGGAGACACAGTGTCAATTGCAACTCCCTATGCACATGTTGCAGAAAACCAATGAAATCAAACAAAAGCCAATGAATGCTGCGTACAACAAGTGAAATTGAAATTAATGGAAATTGGAACGACTTACATATACAGACTTTCCATTCCCGAGAACAACTTTGTTCCTGAACTCAATAGTGCTTGCGGCTACAGTGAGAATTCATGGAGCAAAATTATTTAGAGTACCAGGATAAGGTCCACGGTTTCCATCTGCCGCTGAGGTGAGAATCCCACTCTTCATGGCATGGAAGGAGCCAATGGCTATAGAATCATGAAAGTATGGTCCAGTGTAACCACAAACAGACATAGAGATGATGTCGACGCCATCATGGATGGCAGCGTCGAAGCCTGCAAGAATATCCATGTCCGAGCAGCCAATCGCCCAGCATACTTTGTAGACTGAAATCCTAGCAGATGGCACAGCTCCACGCGCTGTCCCCTTACCAATCCCATACAGGCTTGCTCCTTCTACTACATTTCCTGCCACAGTTGAGGCTGTGTGTGTGCCATGGCCTTCGGTGTCAATGGGAGATACGATATCTCTATCCCTCGTAATACCGGCGAGATTGAAATACTTTGCTCCTACTATTTTACTGCATGCATGAAATTTGCAACCAGCAATGGAAATCGATCATGAATTACTACAAACACACTTGCAGAGAATAAGGTTATTAAGCTAATCAAAGTACAACAAACACACTTGTTGCAGGAGAAATTAGAAAAGGGGCCACAGCTCCCCTTGAAACTTAATGGTGGAGGACTAAATCCTGTGTCATTGAAACTGGGCGAGTACGGATAGATCCCTGAAACAATGAATTGATCAACATCAACTAATTGCTGAATGTAAAATGCAAGCAGAAATCAAGATTCTGATGATAACTGACCCACTTAAGCAGACATAATTGAATTACCTGTATCCAGCATGCCCACAACCAATTCACTCTCTAGGCTCAAACTTCTTGTTACTGTTTGAGGGAACCCAAGATAGTCCCATGATCTCGTTGTCTGGAGCTTATAATACCGCTTTTTGAACACTGAGACCACGCCATCCATGTCTATATATATAAAGAAATTAATAAAGCAAATTAAAATCAGAATGAAGTTTCATTAATTTATATTATCAGGTGAACTAATGCACCGTAAAAGTTTGTTTTATTGTTTTTTAATTCCTTATTACATACTTGAAAGCCGTTTTGCTTCAACATCAGAAAGCTTGGCAGCAAATGCATTGAAGCTCTTCGTATAGCTATGGACGATTGAGCTCTGAGCACCGTCTTCACTGTTTCATATATATAGACAAGAATAGTTAAGGTCTAACGGATGAATACTTGTAATAATTATCAGAGAGAGAGAGAGAGAGAACCTCTCAATTGCACTTGCAAGATATTATAAATGCATATCAGCTAGAGAGGTTTTATTACTCGGAAGATCCCCCAAGTAAACTATGTAGTAATCCTGAAATTTTCCAATTGATGAAAATTGTTGGCCAAAAAAATTAATACAAATCAAATCTAACAAATTGAGTACAACTTTACACAAGAAAATAAGACAAGCATAACCATGCAAGAAGAAAGAAGAAGTGGGAACCTTCTGATCCTGCTCATTAACAGCAAAAGCACCCATGAAAATGGGATGCAGAAGAGAAATAACAACAAGAAGATTTATCACTTTCCGGTTAACCATGTTTGCTCGATCAAAATCCGGCCTGAGTAAACAATAAATAAATAGAATATATAATTAGAATTTCGATGGTATAGATTAATTCCTGGTCTACACCCTAAGCAATAAATTAGTAGCAATATAAATAGATAGTAGCTACTAAATTAGTAGATATACAAAAAACTTTCCTTCAACTAACTTAAGGATCCTAGTTTAAACTATTAAGTAAAATTATTAACAAAATATTTTTCATTATTGACAAATTTATGTATGAAGACCAAATCTCTTAATATATTCTATTCTCGGTCTACCGCCTTGGAGCTAATAAATAAAAATAAGATAAAAGGCTTAAAAAAAAAGACTATTTGAGATTGATAATAAACATATTTATCAAAAGAATTAAACCTAAAAAGGACAGAAATATAATGCATACATAAAAATTGCTTGAAATAGCAAACGAAAAGAAAATAATTATAATTAAAGAAACAGAAAGAACAAACCTTAGTCACTGAATGGTTAAGAGGGAGAGGGACTAAGTAAATGCTTCACAAACTGAAACTTAAGACCCGAACCATCCTTATATGTAGTGCTTAGCCTGGGAGTCCAAATCTATTACACTACTGGTGAGTGGTGATCCGCTCTTACCAAATCTCGTGGACGTCATCAAAGACTTTGGAGACGTAAATAATTAAAGATGCAATTTGAACTAGCTCTAATCTATCTATTGGAGTCCAATTATATATGACCTAATCTTTACCAAATTACTTACCTAGAGAGAGAGAGAATGTTTATCTGATCCCTTGTCGACGTTATCTAGCTGTAATCTATCCATATTAATCCAAAAATAAGAAAGACGCTAGCTAGTGGAAGGAACACATATGAGAAGAGTTCGCATCACCGCCCCACCGTGCTTCGCCCCACAAACGCCCCACATGATGTGCGACTGACACCTGTCCAGTCGCACGTGGTGGGGCGTTCCCGCGTGTGTTGCTAACGTGATGGACGTTAGCCCCGTCCGTTAGCCCCAAAACCAATTCAAAAGTGATGGAGCGCGCCCCCTGAAGTTCTTTTCCCATATTTCCCGCCCCCTTAAGCTCAAATCGGAGGAGAGGCTCTGACCCCGTTCTCTGCCCGAGCTTGGATCTCCGCCCCTATCTCTGGTACTGGCGTATTCTCCGATTACCAGGTAAGCTCTAACCCTTATTTTTTGTCTTGGGCTTTGACTTTTTTTTTTTTTTTTGTTAAACCTTCTTTGATGTTTTGTTTTTCTTTGACTTTTTTTACCCTTTTCCACCTCTCTCTCCGGCACCGGCAATTGCCATCATCACCAGGTGTTGTGTGTCATGTGGGCCCCACCTATTGGATTTGGAAGAGGGGTGCCTAACTCCCTAACTCCCTCCCTCTCCTATTTGAGTCTTACTTAGACTAATTTAACAAGTGCCTCAGGCTCTAGTGTCACTATTAAACGAAAAATGACTTTTGATGAGATTCCCAAAGGTCTCATCACCTCCATTTCACTTAACTGATGGGTGACGACTCCAAATCAGCCCAAGTGAATTGTTTCCCCATGCACACAATAATAACAAAATAAAATTTATTAACTATAATTTAAAATATTAAAAAATGAACTTGTGAAGCATCATAATCAATGTAGGGGCTATAGTACCCAATGGGATGGTTAAGGCCATAAAAAATAAAAAACATATCGTCGATATTTTGGGCATGGTGAAAACCACACCATGATATGGTGAGGTCCAAACCATGCCACACCACAACTGAATGGCTAAATGAGTTATAGCGTGGTTTAAAACCCAATATATTGTGGTTTCACCACGCTTCCGCTAAAATTGTCAAGATCTCTAACTAATTTTTGTAAAGACTTGGGATCAAATCCCACTACCACAAGAGTTGGGGGGGGTCAAGGGGATAGGGATCTCTCTATCTCTCTATCTCTCTCGTTAAACGACTACACTGAGGCATAAATTTGCCACATGTAAAATTGAAATCCAACAACACATCGAGAATTTCTCTTATACATATATGTTTTCTTTCATATCCATACAAACATGTTAAAATCATGCGAAATGTTACTAATTGTGTGGAATTCGCATTAGCTCCCCACATAGCACCCCATACACAACACACAACACGTCGGGGAACATCTCTCCATGACAAAGTATGGGGGATGTTTTCAATGCACAAAATAAGCATGTGGGGCACACTTTCAATTTAACTCCCCAATGTGTGACTTGTGCCTTTTATGGTATTGGTAGAGTTTAGACTTTCAAGAATGATATAAAGAAGGTGGTGCTAATTTTGCATCAAATTTTGATGCAAAATTTTGTAGGAATTCCAGTCTACTACTATCTCTTTCAAACCACATACAAGCAATAAGGCCGCTCATGCTATTGTAAATTATGCTTATTTCAACACCCGATTTTTGCTCAATCTTGTCACTAACACACTTCTCACGCCCTGAATTTCCAATCAGACCTCACCATTCTCTCTTGAACATACCATAACATAGGAAAACTAAATTTCAGCCTAAATACCTTTGAATCCATTGTTAAACCTACAAGATTCTCGTTCAACAGTCATAATTAAGCCACATCACCAGACCTTCCGCTTGATCAAACTCCATCATATGAAGCAAAAACCTTGAACAACTAATTACACCAAATTTCAACCCTAAATACCTTCATTTCACCATTCATTTATCAAAGATTCCATTTCAATGCATTAAACCCTCCCAACAGCTTCATAATGCAAATCCATGCCACTTTACCAAGTTTCAACCTAAAATCCCCTCATATGCCCATCCATCAAACCAAGATTCCATTTTGAGCACCCTCATTGGCTGAAATACCCATAACACAAATTCCCATGATTCTGCCACCTTTAAAGCCATCAGACATTCTCACTAAACTCCAAATATCCTAAGATGCTCATCCACCAAATTTCAGGTCCAAAAATATCCATTTTGCCCCTTACATAAAAAGATTCCAAATCGATCACTTTCATTGTTTGCTACCTTCAAAATCTTAGATATTCATCACAACACCACTTCCGAGGCACCTAAACCTCACTAAAACTTTCATTAACAACTTGATTGACAATTCAACAAATTTCAGATAAAAAAATAAAACATATTTTGTCCCTTATTTAGATAGGTTCCTAATCGACCACTCCCGTTGCTTACTACCCTCAAAATCTTAGATCTCAATCATGAAACCACTCCTCTTGGTTTCATCAACTACCTAATTAACCACCCAACAAATTTTAAACCTGAAAATGTTCATTTTACCCCTTTATACAAAGATCCCAAATCGATTACTCTCGTCAACCGATACTCTCAAAATCTTAAACCTCTATTGTAACACTTCTCCCAACACCCCCAATCCCTACCATAACCTTCATCAACCTCCCAATTAACCATCAACCCAATTTTAAACCTCAAAATATCCATTTTGCCCTCATATGAAAAGATTCCAAATCAATTACTCCTATTCCCCACTACTATCAAAATCTTAAATCTCTATCATGATACTCCATTCAAGACCCAAAAACCTTATCATAACCTTCATCAAACTCCCGATCAACCATCCACTAATTTTAAACCCAAAAATACCCATTGTGCCCCTCATCTAGAAAGATTTCAAATCAACCATACACATTGGTCGTCACTTTCCTATTTCAAGATCTTCACTACGACATACCTTTCACGACACTCACACCTTACCAAAACCTTCATTAACCTCCTAATCAACCACCCATCCAATTCAAACCCTAAAATAACCATTTTACCCCTCATTTAAAACCTTCATTAGCAACATACCTTTCGCTCAATATTCTCCAAATTCAAGATTTTTGGCATAACACATTCTCTGATACCTCCAAATGCCATCAAAACCTCAGGATCAACAACCAATAACAGATCCTAAAATGACCATTTTACCCTTTATTAAAAAAGATTCCAAATTGAGTCCCCTTATTAGCTACAATTATCCTATTTCAAAATCTTTGATGCAACACATTCCTTGACACCTCCATGCCCCATCAAAACCTCCTGATCAACAATGTGACAAATTTTAGACCCTAAAATTACCGATTTACCCCTCATCTAAAAAGATTCCAAATCGAGGTCTCTTATTGGCCATAACTACCCAAATTCAAGATCTACATTACGATACACCCTCCAATATACCTAGACCCTGCCATCACTTTCCTAGACATCTTGATCAACCATCTTCCATTTTCTAGACCAAAAATGACCATTTTACCCCACCATCAAGAAAGATTGTGACTCAATAGCCTTCATTGCTCGATACACTCATAATCACAATTTCTCACTCTGATACACCCCATGGGGCTATCAAACCCCATCATTACCTTTTTTTGGACACCTTAGAACCCTCATGGAAAATTTTGCTTCAAAATTCCCCACTTTACCCCTCCATCTACAAAAATTCCAAGTTGTGTGATATCGTTGGTTAAGACAAACCCTAGCATCTTGAGGTTTAATCCCATCCATTGAATCTTGCACAACACACCCCCTTAAGCTTGAACTTTTATTCTAAAACCCCCTCCAAATTTTCATTTAGGTCCCTCCACGTTTCAAGAAATCACCTAGAACCCCCATCAACCCTAGAATCAGTCCTAGCCCTGGAATTAGAGAGAATTTAGCGGTAGTCGATGCAAAATTGCCACCTAGAATTTAGTCTTTAAAAGCCCTATTTCTAGTAGTAGATTTTTAAGCTTTACCGACGATTAGGAAAATTGCAGCTAGATTTTAGCAACAACTATTTTAGAGGCAGATTGTCGATTGTCGGTAAAACCTTTAGCAACAATTTTTATAAATTCATTTTCCTTGTAGCAATTGGGTAGTTCAACCGAGGAACTGAACATTTGAACTTGTGTAGGGGCCTCACATAGGTAGCTCAACAGTCATCGCCACCGGCAATTAGGAAAATTGCAGCTAGATTTTAGCAATAACTATTTTAGAGGCAGTTTGTCAATTGCCGATAAAACCTTTAGCAGCAATTTTTAGAAATTCATTTTTCTTGTAGTAGTTGGGTAGTTCAACCGAGGAATTGAATAGTTGAACTTGTGTAGCATAATGACAAAAGGCCTCGGTTAGGCTACAGTGTTTATCGGTCTACCCTTTTGGAATAAGAGTGGGAAAGGATGGATAGACTTCACAAATTCTTAAAGATATTTTATGGTGTTACTTGCATGTATTTTTCCATTAAGCACCCTACTTCAAACATTTATTTTAAGGGAGCGTGAATGGTTCATAGACATTTGATGCTAATAAGTTAGGAACCTAATAATTTTATGTTTGACATGGTTAGAGATATGAAAGAAAAATTTGATAAATATTGGGTATAATATAATATGAGTTTGTCTTGTGTTGTATTGGATCCTCGTTGCAATATAAGGTTAGTGGACTATTGTTTTAATAAGCTTTATAGGGGTGGTGTTGAGGAGTGTGTTAATTTTATTTTGAATACTCTTCATGCCTTGTTTGTTGAATATAAGAAATTTTTTTTTCTTCCATCTCCAAGGTTGGATTTTCTAGTCAAATTGACATGAGTGGGGCAAATGATGATGGTGTTGGATTTAAGGACTAAAAGCGGTTTTTAAGTTCAAAAAGAAAGTCTCAAAATGAGAAAACCCAATTAGATATTTACTTGGAGGAGCAAAACCTTGATATAAAGGTAGATGTTGACGTTTTGGAGTATTGTATTAAGAGTTCACTTAAGTATCTTGAGTTAGCATCAATGGATCGGGATATTTTGGCTATTCATATCTTAATAGTTGCATCTGAATCAACATTCAACATTGAAAAAAAAAAGTGATCAATCCATGGAAAAGTTCATTTAAATCAAAAACAATTTAAGCGTTGGTTTGTCTTGAAGATTGGCATTATGCACAAGGCTTTGCAATAGCTGATTTCTTATCCATGGTGATCAATCCATGGAAAAGTTAATTTTTCCAATTGTATGTGAGAGGGTTGAGCTTGTTGGACACTCTTATAGGATCTTCCTGTTTATTAGAAGAGGATGAGGGATCAAATAGTAGTGATGATGATGAAGAAGACATTGGACTTGGTTATATGTTTTAGGTAAAGATGCTTTAAAAAGGAAAAAAAAAAAAAAGGTACAAAAGGCCTTTTTCCATGGAAAGAAACCAACCCATCCGGTACTATATCAAATTGGGCTAGAAAATACAAAGGCCCACCAACTGTAGCTAAAAACCATAAAAAACCCATATGATATTTTGATTGTTGAAAGTTGAAACCCAGCATAAAGAGCTATGTCTAATCTGCGTTACAGAAATGACACATAGTCCTTGTGAAATAGAACTTATTTGTCCTTATAACACACACAAAACCCTAATCCTCCATTACATGCTTTGATGAACTTTTATGCACCCTACCAATGAGTTAAAACATGTAATCGACAGGTTCTAATGATAATAGATGTTGCAATCAACTAACATATGGCTCAAGTCCATCTCAATCACTATTAAAGCTTCTCTAAATCCCACAAAATACCTAAAAATTAAGGAGGAATTTGGAAAGTCTTTTCATTTGGTTATTTGAACTTCTCAAAACTTGGAAGACAAAATTTGGGTCTTTCTCTATTTATCAATGAAAGACAAGAAGCTAGAAAGACCTATGCCCTAAAAAGCTCATGGAAAGCCAAAATGGCCAACAATTCGGAAGCTTCAAACAAAGTTTCCTGTCTTTCTACACCTAAAATCTTTCATTTAATGACTCTATAGATCATGACAATGTAGGATACTTACCAAATGGTATAGATCTTTAAAAGCAAGACATCAAAAGATCTTTACATCTTTTCGTCATTTAGGGTGTTGAAAGATGTTCCTAAAAAGACTTGCCAAACAACACCTAAGATTTAAAAACTGAACATCATCATAGTAAAAGGTAAACCAATGATTGGACCAAAACAAAATCAAATAAAAGCATGTTTATTGTTGAAATGAAATTACAGAACATTGAGAATCCAAACCGAAGTTATGATAAGGGAGAATCGGATTTGAAATGAAATTATAGAAGAAAGTAGACATGGGGAGGCCATACGGAATCAAAATGGACAATCCTTCTACATATCATCAGGACAATGAGGTCAAAGTAGAGAGTGATAATAGATTGATGCAGGGTTAGAGTATGTACACCCCTTCTATTCTCCTCTAATTAGGGGTGATATTTTCAACCCAGCCCGAAAATTTTGGGGTTGGGCTTAGGTTTTGTGTTGAGGCCCAGTTCGGTCCCCCTATATTAATATTTCTACGTATTTATATATAATATTTTGAATGTTGCATTGTATGTTTTATATACAAGTATCATATAATTCATATTTTATATTATTACATTGTATACAATAACTTTTCGACGCATATTATATACATATAATATAATAAAATATATACATATATATTTTATGTATTTATAGTAAAACGTACAGGCCCGGAACCCAGCCCTTATCACAGTTTGTTCCTCGCAAGGCTTAGGACCATTATATAGCTATGGGGCTCTAGCCAATAGGATCGATCATAGAAATAATTAATCCTCCTCCTGATGATGATCTTTGTAAATAGAATTGTTTCCCATCCACTTGTCCAATTTTTTGGCCACTGAAAATAGAAAGAACGGTTTGCATTATCAATTGATATGATTCCCAATCTAGTGTATTTCTACATTGGATGAATAGTTGAAATGGATTCAAGTACAAGCCTCACATATGCGTGGTAAATTAAATATCGTTATTAGTGACAGTAGGACCATCTCATCTAAAAGCTTTTATCAGAGAGAACAACCAATTCTATAAATACATTGTTTCCTTCAAACAAAACTTGTATCGGATTTTACTTGGAATGGAATTTTCAGTTAGCCCTTTGTCAACATCATCCATAAGACATTAATTGAGGGTTCATTAATTAGATCTCATTCCTTTATGTCCTGGTTTAGTCATCAAAAAGGGGTTTAACCTTCATCAACACATGTTTCTACTCACAATAAAAAACAAATTGAAAACAATGATAATTAAATAATATTTTATTGTAAATTTAACATACATTTTCAATCTCTTATGTATAAAAATCAATAAAAAAAGAAAAATCCAATGAACCTAGCTAGCCTTCAACCACCTACCTAAATTTCTATCTAAAAAAAAGACCCTTATACACATTTATAAAACGAAAAACAAATGGAAAAAAAAAAAAAGGAAAAAGCTAAGGATAGTAAATGACAATTGGGCTTCTCACAGTGTGGACAGAGTCACTCCACACTAACGAACTCCCTGAAAGAATGCTCTGATCATTCTTGGCTTTTGCCTTGACCGATACAGTGAAGCTTTGCTTCTCACCGATGCTAGAAAATGACAGACTCATGGGCTCGACTGTAATCTTTACACCAGGTGCTGCATTTATGGTGACATTGTATACGGACCTTGCTAACCCCACATTAGTGACTGTCCTTATGAACACGCCAGTTATCGGTTCAGTAGTTCCATTCACAGTTAGCTGCATGGTGGGGTAGTTGAGGGCATCTTGTCCAACTGCTGATGGAAGTGAGGAACAATCAAAAGCATTTGAGGCAATTATCATTCTTAGGGTTGTACCGCTGTAACCTTCTTTGCATAAGAACTCAATGTATTGCATTTCATCCATGTCATAGACCAACCCAGGCGAGACAGCCTTCAGTGGGTTCACCTGACCAGCACCATATGCAAATTTGGCCTCTTGGTTGACAGTAGAACTCATTGGCGTAGCTAATACATCAGAATGCAATTGAAGATGATCAGCAAGAGAACTAGTGAGCTTAGTTGTATCCATTTTCTATATGAAATTAAATATAAAGAAAGAAGGCATAAGAGTGTTTTACCAGTTGTCATGATGGCAGATTTGATGGCTTCCCGTGACCAAGTTGGGTGCATTGATTTGACATAGGCAGCCACCCCACTTATATGTGGCGTGGCCATGGATGTACCAGACATCACTACGAATTTGGAAAACCGATCATCGTCTGGCCAGCCGAAAATTGACATGATTCCGGTGTACGCAGCCAAGATGTTGGCACCCAGAGCAATAATATCAGGCTGTTTTGAATGTTCATCATGAATTGAGAAAATATCAGATCACAAGGAATTCAATATCATTCAACTAAATAATAAGTGAAGTGACCCATTTAATTTCCACATACAATATCTAGCAAGAGAATGATGTCATGGTTAATGTCACAAGCTAGCAATAAATTTCTTGATGATGGTAAATGATGATCAAGAGATATATGTGGTGAGTTTTCTACAATAAAAGAGATCTGACACCCATTTCTTTTACCTTTAGAACTTTGTTTGATACAGGATTAGGTCCTCTAGATGAAAACGCAATCACAAATAGAGCAACGACTTTCATGGCCTGGGTTTTGAATATCACGGCTTTGGGGGAACTAGATAAATTGCAACAAAAAAAATACAGATTGAAATGGCTCAAGTCAGCACAGTTATTCCTCTGTCAATTGAGTGTTATATTGATAAACTTACTTGAAAAGAGCAACAAAGGGAAAACAACAATACAATATCAATGTATATATAGAGCTTGCTTTAATGAATTACCTTGTGGAATTTATGTAGTCCTTTATTATTTGCCCTTGAGTTTGGTTTACCATGGTCGATGGTGAGATCAAAATGGAGGCATAATCAAAAGGTCCGAAATTCGATTCTAGTATGGTTCCAATCCCTCCCATTTTCTTCACAGTGTAATCGGGTGAATCATAAAAGTTGTCGCAATATACAATCTTTCCTTTCACCTTCTTGGGGTCCAATGAGTCTTCGTAACAGTTCCTGTAGTCAAGACATATTGCAGCATTGTTGTGAATGCCATTGAAGTTGTTAGATTGGAATGAAGAAACCAAAAAAGATTTGTTCATGGAATCAGAGGTACTGAAATTTTTTTTGTAGTTAACAAAAGAAAGGACTCGGAGTAATATAATTAATGCATGGGTTAAGAGTTAGTTGCCTTGCATAAGCCGCGTATTGAGATGTATTAAACACAGCATCAGCACCCTTTATAAGAGGATAGAAACTTCTTTTTGGAGACACTGTGTCAATTGCAACTCCCTACACATTGTAGAGAAAACAAATGAAATTAAATGAAGTTCATGGATGGTGACAGGTTACAAGTGATAATGAAGAATGGGAGATGGATGGAACAACTTATATATACAGACTTGCCATTCCCCATAACAACTTTGTTCCTGAACTCTCGATCAGTAGTGCTTGCAGCTACGGTGAGAATCCATGGAGCATATTTACTTATAGTACTAGCTGAAGGTCCATGGTTTCCAGCTGCTGCTGAAGTGAGAATCCCACTCTTCATGGCATGGAAAGAGCCAATGGCTATAGAATCAGAAATGTATAGTCCAGGTTGACCACCAAAAGACATAGAGATGATGTCGACTCCATCATGGATGGCAGCATCGAAGCCAGCAAGAATATCCATGTCCGAGCAGCCAATCGCCCAGCACACTTTGTAGACTGAAATCCTAGCAGATGGCACAGCTCCACGCGCTGTCCCCTTACCAATCCCATATAGGCTCGCTCCCTTTACTACATTTCCTGCCGCGGTTGAGGATGTGTGTGTGCCATGGCCATCGGCGTCAATGGGAGATAAGATATCTGAATTTCTGATGGGACCACTGAGGTTGAAATACCTTGCTCCCGCTATTTTACTGCATGAAATTTACAACCAGCAATGGAAATCCATCATTACAACAAACACACTTGCAGAGAATAAGGGAAGCTATTAAAAGGGGGGCTATCTCACTGTCTGGGTTGGATAATGACTTACTTGTTGCAGGAGAAATTAGAAGGGGCCACAGCTACCCTTGAATTTTAGTGGTGGAGGACCAAATCCTTTGTCACTGAAACTGGGGGAGTCCGGATAGATCCCTGAAACAATGAATTGATCGATCAATAATAAACATATATATTTAAAACCAAGATAACATCTAATATATGTTAATTATTCTGTTAGGTCTCTAATTGCTGAATAGAAAGATTCTGACCCACTTAAGAATACATAATTGAGTTACCTGAATCCAGCATGCCCACAACCAAGTCACTCTCCAGGTTCAAACTTCTTGGTACTGTTTGAGTAAACCCAAGATAGTCCCATGATCTCGTTGTCTTAAGCTTATGGTATCGATTTTTGAACACTGAGACCACGCCATCCATGTCAATATATACAGATCAAAATGACTCAAATTTCAGAATAATCAAGTTTCATTTATGTTATCAAGTGAACTTAGTCACAGTAGAAGTTGGCTTATTGTTTTTTCCTTGTTACATACTTGACAGCCGTTCTGCTTCAGCATCAGAAAGCTTGGCTGCAAATGCATTGAAGCTTTCCGTATAGCTATGGACGATTGAGCTCTTAGCACCACCTTCACTATTTCATATATATACACAAGAATAATTAAGGTGTAATGGATGAATACGTATAATAATTATCAGAGAGAGAGAGAGAGAGAACCTCTCAATTGCACTTGCAAGATATTCTAAATGCATATCAGCTAGAGAATTTTTATTACTCGGAAGATCTCCCAAGTAAACAATATAGAAGTCCTGAAAATTTCCATACGATGAAAATTATTGGCCAATAAATCCAATACAAATCCAACAAAATGAGTACAACTTTACACAAGAAAATAAGACAAGCATAACCACAAAATAAAGAAGAAGAGGGAACCTTCTGGTCCTGCTCGTTAACAGCAAAAACACCCATGAAAATGGGAAGCAGAAGAGATATAACAAGAAGATTTATCACTTTCTGGTTGCCCATGTTTGCTCGATCAAAATCCCGGCCTGAGTAAATAAATAAATAAATAGAATACAATTAGAATTTCGGTTTGTATAGATTAATTCCTGGTCTAACCAATTTGCAACTTTAAGCAATAATATAGTCTACTAAATTAGTAGCTAAACAGAAGAATTAAAAATAAAAAGGACAGAAATATAATACATACAAAAAAGATTGCTTGAAATAGCAAACGAAAAGAAAATAACTATAATTTAAATGAAAAGAAAGATCAAACCTTACTAAATGGTTAGGAGGGACTAAGCAAACGCTTCACAGACTGAAACATAAGACCCGAACCATCCTTAAATATTGTGCTTAGCCTGGGAGTCCAAATCTATTACACTACTGGTGAGTGGTGACCCGCTCTTACCAAATCTCTTGTCGGCGTGATCAAAGACCTTGAGAGACGTAAATAAAGATGCAATTTTGAACTAGCTATAATCATTCTATCGGAGTCCAATTATATATGACCCAATCTTTACCAAATTACTTAGCTAGAGAGAGATAATGTTTAGCTGATCCCTTATTGACGTCTTTTACCTGATTATCTAGCTGTAATCTATCCATACCAATCAAAAAAATCTATCCATACCAATCAAAGCTTAGAAAGACGCTAGCTAGTGGGAAGAACACAGATGAGAAATAGTTCATCTTAGGAAAGCAAAAGACCTATTTGATTGTTTTCCCAATCTAAAAAAAAATGTTCTTGAACCGAGTACCGGCTGTATTTAAACCATAGAATTCAATTACACGTATTGGAATGGAAGACTCATTAGAGTAGGACCTAACTTATTCGGTTGGGTATGTCCTGTTCAGATGATGTGTTTTGGTCCATGACAAGTTCAAAAAGATGCAGTAATGTGGGATTACCATGAACTAGCTAATGTGTGTTTTAGTCCATGAACTAATTATAATCATTCTATCATAATCAAGTTAAGGGGTCAGGTGTAACATTCCAGTTTTGTTCATTTATCTCCAAGGTCCAGGGTAATACTGGAATTTTGGTCCAGTTCAGGGTTTCAAGAAAACTCACACTGCATGCACCTCAGGTCTCACCTTGGTAGTTGAGACAAGCCATCCCAACCAACTTAGCGACACATCAATGTCAGCTTTGGCAAGATAAATCTCCCTAGATCTATCCAACAACTGTGAAGATTCTAAACTAACACGAGTCTCATATGTGTCTAGTTTAAGGATATTACACAGAAATACATTACAATAACATAAATCAAATATGTACTTTATTCATTTACAATAAATAACATAATGTACATTATGCTGATTGGAACTAAGGGCATACACTGCCTAACACAAACACATGCTTGTTTGCAAGTTTAAAGGTTATGGCATTAGGAATGAATTCAAATCCTCAAGGATCTTATTTTAATTTTCAACTATCAGCATAAGCTATTATATAACATGTAGTATAATATCAACCACTAATTGTTAAAGATCTGAGACATTGCAATTATCAGCACCAACACCAATTGGGGTCATTGCTTGGTGCAATGGTAAAATCTTGGTCCGACAAGTGTTGGAACTTGGATTGAAGTCTCAAGCAGCCACATTGTGTACAAAATGCCAAAGCATAGGTCCTTATCCAGTCTACCCCCTGCCAAGTGTTTGTGTTAGACAGTGTATGCCCTTAGCTCCAATTAGCATAAGGGCATTTTACGATCCATTATAGTATCATGAATATGATATTTATTGGATCTACTTGAGAACAAGGACTATCTGATTTCCACTTAGGGGTTGTTGCTTGGTGAAATGAGAAAATCTTGGGATAGGAAGTGTTAAAATGTAGGTTTGAGTCTGAGAAAAACCACTTTGTTAAAAAACGAAAAGAAAAAGGGAAAAAAAGCTAATGGTTAGGTTTGTATCTAGTCCACCCTACCCAAGACACCAGATAGCTAGCACCAATATTGGGTAATGATTTTTTTTCTATGCTGTTTTCCTTTCTATATGTATGCTTTCTGGTAAATTTCTTTTTCTTTTATTCCCTAGTCATGATCATTGTATTGCCCTTAGTTGCAAATATGATATGTTTATTATCATTTAATGTGTCAATTTTCTTGTTTTGGTTGCTATTGGTATTGGTGTTGTTGTTATCGTTTCTTTTTTCTCCTCTTTTTTCCTCATAAAATTTTAAAATGTAGGAAGGACTAATGCAAACTCATGATGAGAAAACCTACAATTTTCTGAAGAATTCTTTAGTTAAAGTTTTACTTTATCCCCGTTCTGCTCACCCCTCGTAGAATTATTCTCCCCGAGTAATCCTTCACAAAGCAACAATTACGATGGAATTCAAAAAACACATCATTATCAGGTGTAAAGTGACTAATGGATAATAAATTCTTGCAAATAGATGGAACATGGTAGATATCCTTTAATGTAAAAGCATGTTGATCAAATAAAAGAGAAAATGAACCAATGTGATGTATGCGCAAACCTTGTTCGTTACCAATTTTAACTTGATCTAATCCTCTGTACTCATATTGATTTTGTAAATTGTCCAATTCTGGTGTCATGTGATGAGTGGCACCCGAGTTTGGATACCATGTTGGATCAAATGCGGGAGTACTACCAAAATTGGAATTCATGAATTGCATTGGAGAACTAATGCCTCCATGAAAGGTTGATGGTTCGCTATAGGAATCATTCTAAAAATTGAAAACATAACGTGCACGATGGCACTGAAAGGCACTATGGCCTACCTTGTTGTAGATTTGACAAATAATTCCAGAGTTCTTACCTCCGCGACCTCCTTCATTAAACTATTGTTGTTGATGAGGAAAATTATTTTGAAAGAATTGGGGATTGTACTGACCGTTGTCGTGTCCACAACCATGACCACGACCCCCATTATTAGTCATAGGGTAAAACTGTTGTTGTTGTTGTTTATGGTGAGAGTTGTTATTTCATTTACCTTTGACTCCGCCAAAATTAGCATTAGGATATTTAGAGAATCGAGCCTGATCTTCAAGCCACAGTTCATGATTAAGTAAAGATTCTAGTACCTTTGAGATGGTGAGATCGGCTACATTTGGACGGTTGTGAGAGCAATCATTATTGATTCGTACTCACTTCCCAAGCCAACAAGGATGTAGAGAGCAAGTTTGGAGCTTGAAATCAGTTCTGAAATGGTGTGGAGACTGTCCATAATGGATTTGGCGCATTAGACGTAAGCTAAAATAGATAGCGATCCCTTCTTGAGATTTTGAAGTTGCCTCTTCATTCGAAGCACCCATGATTGAGAGTGTGTTGAGTAACTCTGAGCCAAGGCACTTCAAAATTCTATTGATGATGTCAGACCTATGATTTGTCCCATTACACTTTCGGTGAGAGATGAGATCAACCAGCTAAGAACAAGTCCATTCATTTGTCGAATTCTAGGTTTTGAATGCTCCCTGATCTAGTGGGATTGGGAACTTCCTCCAGTGGTGGTTTCGTTTTGCCTTCCACGAATTCAACCGGATGGTGATGGCAAAGGATAGGTAGGAATTGTGCCTTCCACAGTAAATAGTTGTCTGCTGTCAACTTGATTGGCAGGTAGTGCATCACATTCTGTATAGTTGGTACAAAACTCGTAGTCACCGGAAAATTGAATTCCTGGCCTTGAGCATTCGAAGACATGTGAGTAGAGTTGTTCGAACTGGTCGACATGGCTTTGATACCAAGTTTGATTAATAGAATAACAAAGAATAAAAGCAAGATTGAATATGATTTGGCTGATTATTAATCAACCGTGAGTTCCTTTGTATTTATAGAAGTCTAAGATGATCTACAAGGATAAGCTTATCAAGATGAAATTCGGAACTCTTATCAGGATCCAGATCGGATTGACTCAGATCTGGATACGTATGTTCTATCAAAGATGACCCACCCATCTCCATATGGGCCTACGTAGAGGATTGGAGGTGGAGCTGAAATTGAAAATGGCGATTTGAGTGTTGGTTGAAATTGAACCATACCAGACTAGAATTAAACAAGAATGTTTGAAAAAGCTCGATCGGCGCATGTTTTAAACTCTGGAATTAGTTGAATGCAATTTTAATTTTCATTGAGACCACCCCAAATCTAACGCAACTATAATCTGTTAGTATATTCACGGGTCACTAAAATAAAATCTCATTTCTATACATTAAAACTCTTTACACTTTTCTATCTCTAACTTTAGTAGAAAAAAATGTACATCTCTAACTTCCTTCTCAACTTTAAATTTATCCTATATCTAGCTTCCTTCTTAACTGTCTTGTTAAATTTACCAAATATAAACAGTCTGGATCTCTGATTCATTGCAGCATAGACTTGGGATCAAATCCCACTGCCCATTTTACATGCAGGATCTCTCTCTCTCTCCATCGTTAAACAGCTATACTAAGGCTCTGGATTTGCCACGACATGTAAAATGGGCTTCCAACCACACATCGAGAACACCCCACACGTGCCACACAATACATCCCAACTATGCATTGGGAACATTTCTGGATGACAAGTATGGGGATGTTTTTGATGCACACTAAAATGTGCATGTGGAATTCAGATTAACTGAAAGCGATGGCTGTTCAACTAGCTGTAGAACCAATGAAAATGTTCCATGTCATTAATAAATTTATGGACCCCATTGTGAAATGTGCATGTCCCATGTATTTTATTACTAGTGTGGAGCATTATCATTGGTTCCACAGCATGCTGAATAGCCATCACATTCAGTTAATCCTTGCCCATGTATGTGGGGCACATTCCAATTCCACTCAACCAAACAATTGGAATCTGAATAATCCATTCCGATTCTAATTCCAGACCCTATTCCTACGAACCAAATGGGGCCTTAACTTTATTAGATTTAATTGATTTCTTCTAAGAAATTGCTAATTTTATAACATATCATAAAATATTGAAGCCCAACATGTTATAATTTATTGCAACATAACAAAAAAGTACTGCCTTAATTAGAGTTGAACTTGGTGGCCTTGAAAAACCAACTTGCTAGACTTAATCAAATACTGATTGCCAATAAAAAAACAAATAAATATTGCTGATTGGTGATTTGAAGAAATTTTTGTCCATGAGTGTAGGAGAATATGAGAAAAAAAAATGATTACTCAATGTGAATGGTTAATTAGAGAATAGTTGGAAAATGACTTGTATGTTTACTTTGTAATATCCACAAAGGTCCTTATAGATTAAGATTAATTAAGGTTGTAATTAGGTAGGATTTGGATCAAATATATATTTTTTTTTCACTATTTGGATCAGTCCAGCTACATCCAAATCAAATCCGACTATATCAGACAGATTGTATTCAGATTTAATCTGAACCCACTTTTTTGTGTTTAAAATGAAGAAAGTTAAAAATTGAAAAAAAAATATTTTTCAACTTTTACATATATAAAATGTTTAAACTTATCAATTATAAACTTCATATAATTATATATATAATAATAAATTTTAATTGGAGTTGATCTTAATTAGATTGGATTTCAAACGTTTGAAGCCCATTGGGAGCCAATTGAAAGCCTAAAATATTTTGATGTGAAATGTTTCCTCCACGATTTACAAAAAACAAAAATATACATTAGTGATTTTTTTTTTAAATGAAGAAATAATAAAAGATGGAAATATCTTTTACCACTTCAATAGATGAAGAACGAGGAGAGGCCGGGCTTTAACGAATGAATTAAAATCTTAGGGGTATAAGTGCTATACTTCAATTTTAAATTAAACCCAATAATTTAAAAATTTCAAACTTTAACCATTTGGACTCTTGGTCTATGATAAAAAAATTCAAAATTTTTCCATTTTGACAGTTGTTAAATTATAATTATTAATACTCTATATTATTTTATATATAGCAGTGCTTTATCGATATTACTATTTTAACATTTTTATCATTCTAATATTTTATTACATGCAAATTAAATGGTTGAAACCCAAGGTTTGTAGAAATCCTAAAAAAAAATTGGCTTAAAATATTCATTCGATGTCTAATAAACTAGCAAGGGAACCTGCACTTTTGTATGGGTACAGGCATGAGTAAAAAACGCAAAAATTAATTAAAAATAAAAATAATATCAAAGGAAGAGAGAGAGAGTGTGTGTGAAAGAACGCAAAAATTAATTAAAAAAAAACAATACCAAAAGAAGAGAGAGAAAGAGAGAGAACGAAAGAACGCAAAAATTAATTAAAAATAAAAAACAATATCAAAGGAAGAGAGAGAAATCACTCATGTGTGAATTCAACCCGATCCAAGAATATCCACCTATCGCATCCCGACCCTAACGCATTCACTCACACATGGACACACCCTCTTTGCATCGATGTCGTGGACTTCAAAAGTTTAATATCTGATTCGACTCTAAATATAATGATTTGATTAATAATTGGATTGGATGTGTATTTAATTAATTCATACCAAGTGTAATAAAAAATTATTATTTTATATATATATATGTAATATAATTATTTATAAATATATACAATTTTTAATTGATAAAATTAATTTTTTAATTTTTGATCATTTTAAATATAACAATAATATGATAGTTGCGGGTTATATCCGAATTTGATCTAAAATCCGATATTGTTTTGATAAGCCGATCTGGAATCCGATATGATAATGGGATGCGAATGCTTTTCAGAGGTTTGATAATGAGATGCAGATGCGGATTGATCCGATCCGATTATCTCTACAAGACTCTAAACAGTGCTCTACAAGTCTACAGCAGCTTTATGCTGGATTGTTGGCTTACTGAATTAACGTGTCTCAAACGTCTCTCTCTTTCTCTCTCTCTCTGAGAGTCAATTAAGTCTCGCTGCAAATTGTCGATTTAAAAGCTCAGTCAATCAACTAAAACGACTCCATCTTACCTTCTTTGTTTGCAATTTACAAAGATTGACTTTGAAAAATCGCTGAGAAAACAATAAAGAAACATAGATTGGTGTCTGTGAATGGAAAATTACAGTTCCTTCTCGGTCAACGGTCTATCCAGACACCCTCCACCTCCTCCCCCACCATCGCCGCCGCTGCCTATATTCTTTTCTAATTCATCCCATTCCATCACAAACCCAGAACATTTATTCCCGTCTTCATACTCTGTGCCTGCGTCTGGAATCGGTCTCTCAGGAGGTTGCAGAGCCCGGGGGAAAGTTATATCAACTGTGCCGACATGTATGGTTATTCAGCTCCAGCTGATTCTTCTCATCAGTCTGCTTATGCCCATTCGGCGTCCTTTGATGGCTCGGTTCATAGTCAAGGTGTAGAGATACTTCCCTCATTGTACTCGTCTCAGAAGTCCTTGAAAGTCTTACTCTTACATGGGAATTTAGATATTTGGGTCTGTGAGGCCAGAAATCTTCCCAACATGGACAAATTTCATAAAAGCTTAGAAGGCATTTTTGGGGGATTGCCAAAGAATCTAACCAGCAAGTTCGAAGGGAAGATTTCCTCTAAGAATACCAGCGATCCTTATGTCACGATTTCAGTAGCCAATGCCGTAGTTGGGAGGACTTGTGTGGTCAGCAACAGCGAGAACCCTGCTTGGATGCAGCACTTTTATGTTCCTGTAGCACATTATGCCGCAGAGGTTCATTTTTCTGTCAAAGACAATGATGTCGTGGGCTCCCAGATTATAGGTTTTGTGGGGATCCCGGTGGAGCAGATACGCTCAGGAGCAAAAGTTGAGGGAACTTACCCAATCCTCGACGCGAGCGGGAAGCCCTGTAACCCTGGAGCTGTCTTGAGAGTTTCAATTCAGTATACTCCTGTAGAGAAATTGAACATTTACCATCATGGAGTTGGGCCTGGTCCTGATTATGTTGGTGTTCCAGGCACGTATTTTCCACTGAGAAAAGGTGGAAGAGTTACACTCTATCAAGATGCTCATGTTCCTGATGGTTACCTCCCAACCCTGAAACTTGATAATGGCTTACACTATGGGCATGGGAAGTGCTGGCATGACATCTTTGAAGCAATAAGTCAGGCTCGCCACTTAATTTACATTACTGGGTGGTCAGTGTACCACAATGTGAGACTGGTCCGAGATGGTTGTGCATCCAACTCCACCCTGGGGGACCTTCTCAAGTCGAAGTCACAGGAAGGTGTGAGAATTCTGCTTCTTGTATGGGATGATCCAACTTCACATAATGCTTTGGGTTACAAAATGGTAATCAGATTGACTTCTTTATTGTTCCTATTCATGGTGATGGTATGATTTTATAATTCCATTTCTGATATCCTTCTTGTTACTGCTGTTGTTGTTACTGTTCTATTTTTTCTTATTATATGATTAGCATAGTCTTGTTACTTCTGTTGTTGTTGTTGTTAGAACCAAGGTTCAGGTAGTGGGAAAGGCTTTATTAGCTAATATTTAACATAATATATGACTTCGGATAGAGTGGAATGGAAGAAAGGGTTTGTGTTACCAATTCCTGTGTTCAATATATAACGCACATAATGGTTTATCATCATCATCAATTTTATGGACTCATTTACTAAAGCAATTTAGGATGATACAACTTTAAGAGAATAATCCAATGGGTGATTTTTTTTATCACAAATATGAGATTGTAGGCTCAATACCTACTTCCCACTAAAGAATGGGAGATTCTCTTCATTTGATAATTCATAGATGAGTCACTGATAATTGGTGTATGAATGGAAATTTAACATAAAAAAGATACAGCTTTATGCAATCATTTGATCCCTTATGAATTCCTAACAGTTCATAGTGAGAATGCACAATTTCTATCCTTAAAAAGATATAGCTTCTCTCTCTTTCTGTCTTCTTTTTTTCTCCAAATATTTCCTTCACATACAGGTGGTGCCAGTGGTTTCAGTACATTTGGTAAAAGAGTGGAAACAGGGAAGTAAAGAAGTTGTGATCTTATTCAACTTTAGTTTAACCTTATAACTGTAAGCAGGTGAGCTAGCTCAGAATTTGCGGAATGATTGTCTACTCGTATGCCTAACTTCTTGAGATTATTCAAATGACCAAACTGTAGGGATGGGAGATCCATCATATGGATGGCCGAACCCTACAGGAAGGTTGGGCGAAATTTCAAAAATTTCTTTACTCCCATCCGGGAATCCTATTCCTAATTTAGAAAACTGCATTTTCAAGGTTCGTTCTTGTAACCAAACCGGACCAAATTTGAAACCAAGTTCAAGGAGGGATATACCTTATACGGAATCCACGCAAAAAGCTTCTCCTAACGTAGGTGTTCACGCCCAAAGAGTGTATCGAATCCTCCCTCCACTGAAGATGACACAACTTAGGATGAGATAGGATCAGCAGGTAGTTCTTCACCAAGAAATTGTGATTCTTCAGCAAGAATCAAATGGGGCAGTGAGCAAAACATCAAAATTGTTTCTTCTAGCAAGAAACAATATCAAGATCAAATCTTGATCAGATCCAAGAACTGGAGATCGAACAGGGTAGAGCGGCAAGGGTAGGAAGAAAAAGAACCGAAGGCAAGATCAGTCTGACTGAATTGTCTTCTCTCTGTGTTGTGTGTCTTTTTCAGGTCCGCCTTGCTCTCTATTTATAGCCTTAAAGAAACAATCTCCTAATCTGATTAGTAGTTTCATGATCCAAATCTTTATTTGGATCTGGACTCTTTAAGTGATAAGGATAATCCCTTATCTTATCTGCGGTTCAAGATCAGCTTATTCCTAATCAAATTAGGAGTTTCCTGATCCAAATCTTTATTTGGATCTGGACTCTTTAAGTGGATAAGAGTTATCCTCTTATCCCTATTTACTAATCCAAACCCAGATCTGCCCCTATTTCATTAATCCAATTAACCCAGTTCGAAATGGGCTTTTAGGCCCATTAAGCTTTCAGGCTCACTTCCTTTTAATGTTGGCTAGCTTGGCTCTCTTTGTATGGCGTGGGACCCTAACATTGATCTACACATCAGCCACATGGGTTCAGCCTAACCTCTGTTACAAGGCCTGGCCGAATTCACTATTGAATACAGTGAACCCCTGAGTCCATCACTATGGGCTCTTAATGGGCCCAACATTTACACTAAATGGTCCTTGGGTCCAGCCATCTTATGAAGGCCTAAGGACTATGGGTAGATGCAAGATTATCCCTTCAGGTATAACCCTCAATGGTCTTACACTTAACCTCTCAGCCCTTAATGATCAAATACTGCCTGACAAGAGAGGACCTCTCCCTTAGCTGCAATGTACAGTGTTAAACTCTCTACTCACATTGATCCCGGGAATTAAAACCTTCTGCAAACATTTTGAAATCATAATATATATAAGTATATCTCTATATAAATATATTTTCCAAAACCAAATTTGAAACACATTTGAAATCCACCGCCAACAGTTTAGGTTTCCATCAGAGAGAGTGCATTTCCCGATCATTCACCTTGTTCGACAAAGGGGCTGATCTTGTCACTATGATCACCCACTTAGATGAATTCTCGGACTGTCCCAACATACCCAGGTTTTGACCCCCTCTAAGGATCTCACTGATTGGCACATCAAAGATAGCCCAATCCGACACCTAGTGCAGTATCATAATCGAGTCTAGGGGTCAGGTGTAACATTCTAGTTTTGCTCATTTATCTCCAAGGTTCAGGGTAATACTGGAATTTTGGTCCGGTTCAGGGTTTCAAGAAAACGCACACTACATGCACCTCAGGTTTCACCCTAGCAATTGAGACAAGCCACCCAACCAACTTGGCGGCACATCAGTGTCAGCCTTGGCAGGATAAATCTCCCCAGATCTATCCAACGGCTGTGAAGATTCTAAAGTAACATGAGTCTCATATGTGTCCAGTTTAAGGGTATTACACAGAAATACACCACAACAACATGAATCAAATATATACTTTATTCATTTACATAAATGTCATAATGTACATCATGCTGATTGGAGCTAAGGGCATACACTGACTAACACAAACACATACTTGTTTGCAAGTTTAAAGGTTATGGCATTAGGAATGAATTCAAATCCTCAAGGATCTGATTTTAATTTTCAACTATGAGCATTAGCTATTATATAACATGTAGTATAATATCTACCACTAATTGTTAAAGACTAGACACTGCAATTATCAACACCAACATCAATTGGGGTCATTGCTTGGTGCAATGGTAAAATCTTGGTTCGACAAGTGTTGGAACCTGGATTGAAGTCTCAGAGTAGCCACATTGTGTACAAAATGCCAGAGCTTAGGTCCCTATCCAGTCTACCCCCTGCCAAGCCCCCAAATAGTATGGACCAGCATTGGGTAATGATAGCCATTTTACGATCCATTATAACATCATGAATATGATAGCTATATGGATCTACTTGAGAACAAGGACTGTCTGATTTCCACTTAGGGGTTGTTGCTTGGTGAAATGAGAAAATCTTGGGCTAGGAAGTGTTAAAATGTAGGTTCGAGTTTGAGAACAGCCACTTTGTTAAAAAATGAAAAGAAAAAGGGGAAAAAGCTAATGGTTAGGTTTGTATCCAATCCACCCTACCCAGGAAACCAGATAGCTAGGACCGATATTGGGTAATGACTTTTTTCTGTGCTGTTTTCCTTTCTATATGCATTCTTTCTGGTAGTTTTCTTTTTCTTTTATTCCTCAGTCATGATCATTGTTTTGCCCTTAGCTGCAGATATGATATGCTTATTATCCTTTAATGTGTCAATTTTCTTGTTTTGGTTGCTATTGGTATTGGCATTGTTGTTGTTGTTTCTTTTTTCTCCTCTTTTTGCCTCATAAAATTTTAAAATGTAGGCAGGACTAATGCAAACTCATGATGAGGAAACCTACAAGTTTCTGAAGAACTCTTCAGTCAAAGTTTTACTTTGTCCCCGGTCTGCTGGGAAAAAGCATAGCTGGGTCAAAAAGCAGGTTAGAGCTAAATCATTATTTTGTCTCCATATCTGACCTTTGATTTTAATTCAGGTGTGATTTTTTTAAATATTAATGATTGGTTTTTTTATATTATGCATGAATTTTATAGATGCCATTTATAGCTATTTGAGATTGTCTTGTATTAATTAGCTTAAGGTTAAGTCCTGAATTGTGATTCATTGATGTGATAGCAGTTGGCAGTCTGCCCACCAATCTTTCAATACACTTAAAAATACCATTTTTTTCCCAGGAGTCAGGAATCCTCAATGTTTACTTGAATATTTGTCATTCAGGCTGTCAACAATTTTTCACACAATGCAGTTTATTTGTCAGTTATCATATCTTCTTTTTTGTTTGAGTAACAAATCATTTAGGTGCTTAAAAGAAGTTTTCTTTCACGAAGTTCCTTGTAGCCTACTAATATATCAACCTAGATATAATTAGAGTTCCTGACATTTTATATAGGCATGTTCTTTTAATGTTAATGACAAGCCTAATCATTGTGTAGATTTCAGATACATAGGCGGGCCTCTCACATTGAACAATCTTTCTTGGATTTTAATTTATCAATGGAAACAATTACTGCACATCAAAACTCACTTCCCGAGTAAATTTAGGTTCTTTACAAACATTAGATCACTTCCCCTGATGACCTTCGCTTCTTTATCATGGATTATTTCCCAACTTTGTTAACTAGGATAGTTTCTAATTCTAAGATGTTCCAAAATTTGCTCTTCTTTCTCATATATCATTTGAAGTCCCTCCAACTTTTTATGCATTATTAATATTTAGTTAGGGTCTTTCAATCTTTTAATGAGGTTTTATTTTATGTTTTATGTGGCTGGATGTTTGTCTAGTGCTATTCCTGATATATGATTTTTCCTTTTGAATTTCTTGGATCTAAAATTTCATATTAGTTATTTTTTATAAGAAAAATAGAATTGTTTCTAAATGTAAGAAATTAAGTAAAAAGAACTTTTGGCTACTTATCTACTCCAATTTAGTATCAGATACAGAACATTTGCATTAAATCTATCCTTCTCAATTTTTCTGTTTATCAGGAAGTTGGGACAATCTATACCCATCATCAGAAATGTGTGATTGTGGATGCTGATGCTGGTCATAATAAAAGAAAAATCATAGCTTTTGTTGGAGGACTTGATTTATGTGATGGGCGATATGATACTCCAAATCATCCTATATTTAGGACATTGCAGTCGGTGCATAAAGATGACTTTCATAACCCTACTTTCAAGGTAAAGCATCTAAACTCACTCTTCTATCTTGTTGCAATCTAGCTATCATGTAAAGATTTCTGATTTATACTCCCTTACACTTTCTACTCTGTCATCTTCTTTGGTGTTGGTCATGCATGTCTGTCACTCCACCACTACCAAAAACAAACACTAGAAGGGTTGGGTTCAAAGTTATCCAAAGAATTTAAAATTAAGGATCATCTTTAGGCTCCATGTGATCCAAACAAATCTTGTATATACATGTCTAACTCGATTTGGTAATGGCCCAAACCAAGAGTTGGGTCTTGGTACCAAAAATTGAGTTTTGTTCATTGTTTCTACCACTACCAAGACCTGGGTCCCTGGATAACTGTGATCAACATTGGGTAATGGCTGGCTCCTTGTTCTTTCCCCATTTGGATAAACGATAAATCTAAATGCCATGGAAAACCTCAATTATTCTTTTGTTTTTCCATGGGCTGGTTGGATTTGGTTTGAGTAAAACTAAATTTAAATTATATGCATATCATGTTGAAAATTGAAACACTTGCATATAGAAATGTATGGAGTTTAACTTCTAAAATATAATTCAGACTACCAAAAATTTTAGCAGAAATTGAGTTAACATTAACCTTCAGTAGTAAATGATCTTGCAAGGTTACTAATGCATATTCTTCCTCTTTGTTTACTTGTATTGTTCCATAATAGGGGTCAGATGTTGGCTGTCCAAGAGAACCATGGCATGATTTGCATTGTAAAATTGATGGTTCAGCAGCCTATGATGTTCTGACCAACTTTGAAGAACGTTGGTTGAAAGCTTCAAAAGCCCATGGATTAAGAAAATTGAAAACGTCTACATCTGGTGATGATCTACTAAGGATAGAAAGAATACCTGAGATCATTGGGATGCCTGATGCTCCTTGCATAAGTGAGACTGATCCAGAGACTTGGCATGTCCAGGTACATTTGTAATTAATAGTACTAAATTTGAATCATTTTGCTTTGGATTTGAATCTGAATGTTTCATGTTTATTTCCCAATGACTGAAGGTCTTTCGTTCCATTGATTCAAACTCTGTGAAAGGCTTCCCTAAGGATCCCAGAGATGCTACAAATAAGGTGAGAGAAAATATATTATCATAATAGACCTTTCCTGTGGTTTGTACATTCTATATATCAATTTATGTGAAGGTTGATTAACTACTTATATGCCCTTCAACAGAACTTGGTTTGCGGTAAGAATGTATTGATTGACATGAGCATACATACAGCTTATGTCAAGGCCATCCGAGCTGCCCAACATTTCATCTATATTGAGAACCAATACTTCCTTGGTTCATCATATAGTTGGGCTTCATACAAAGACACAGGTAAGGTACTTTAACATTTTAGTATGTTGAACACTTATTGCTGTTTGTGATATGTCAAGGAAGTTAATCTGGGCTTCTTGTTGGGATGCTAAAATATGTCATTGTTGAGATTTGATTTTCTTCATTAAGATTTTATTGTCAACAATATTATTCATGAACTCATGATTGGTACATGAGCCTCCCTTAAATATTACTGGTGATTGATAGCTGTCTCAAGTAGTTAAAAACATTTCCTCGTTTTGATTAGCTTAGTCTTGATTGGTGCATATTTAACCAGGATTGCATTCAAAAGAAAATATTTTATAGTAAAAGTAATGATTTGTGCGGTTTATCAGTAACTTTAAGAGCAACCAACCTAGTAAATTAAATTTTGGAGTTGCTGCTTCGTTAATCTTTACTGAAAGTCAAATTTGCCCACATTTTTGATACATATGGGGGAAGAAACTGTCCATCTACTGTCTAGAGCTAGAGAAGTATCTTAGAACTGCAAAAACATCTGAAGAAGAGAAATATCTTTGCATTCTGAGATAAATGCCATTGTCTCTCTTATGATAGTGACAAAGTGCATTTGGCACTGCATAAAAAATTCTCCAAATGTTTCAATGGTAAAATCTGTGAGTCCTTGTTTAGTTATTTGAGGCATGGTTTATGCTTGTACCAAATAGTTGCTGTAGCCAACCCCAAATAGTTGGAATTAAAGCTGAGTTGAATTGAATTTAAGTTATTTAACTTGGTTAAAATAATGATCTTTTTTTAATTTGGTTAAATTAAAATTACACAGTTTTAATCAAATCAATTATTTTGTTTAAAGTAAAACAAAAAAATGTATTAAGTTAGAATTTCTTAAGATGGTAGATATACAACTTGAGAAGTACAAGGATTGATTTGATGAGAAGCTACATTCTAGTTTAACTTATTTATTCAAAATTAGAAGACAAAGGGGAATGGTAAAAAAGTAATCAGAAAAATTTATGACAACTTATTAATACTCCTATTTGCATGTTTACTTTTATTTCGCCCTTATGTCATATGGAATCACGTTGATATATTACCAAATATTTTTATAGAAAATGAAACATTATTTGAATATGAATAAAATTCAATTATTCATATTCATATGGTATTTGGAATAATGATAATTGTGCCATTTTCCAACATGAGTACAAAATATTTTTTAATTAGTAAATTCATATTCATATGATATACAACTTGAGAAGTACAAGGATTGATTTGATGAGAAGCTACATTCTAGTTTAACTTATTTATTCAAAATTAGAAGACAAAGGGGAATGGTAAAAAAGTAATCAGAAAAATTTATGACAACTTATTAATACTCCTATTTGCATGTTTACTTTTATTTCGCCCTTATGTCATATGGAATCACGTTGATATATTACCAAATAATTTTATAGAAAATGAAACATTATTTGAATATGAATAAAATTCAATTATTCATATTCATATGGTATTTGGAATAATGATAATTGTGCCATTTTCCAACATGAGTACAAAATATTTTTTAATTAGTAAATTCATATTCATATGATATACAACTTGAGAAGTACAAGGATTGATTTGATGAGAAGCTACATTCTAGTTTAACTTATTAATACTCCTATTTGCATGTTTACTTTTATTTCGCCCTTATGTCATATGGAATCACGTTGATATATTACCAAATAATTTTATAGAAAATGAAACATTATTTGAATATGAATAAAATTCAATTATTCATATTCATATGGTATTTGGAATAATGATAATTGTGCCATTTTCCAACATGAGTACAAAATATTTTTTAATTAGTAAATTCATATTCATATGGTATTTGGAATAATGATAATTTTGCCATTTTCCAACATGAATACAAAATATTTTTAATTAGTAAATGAAGATTTCTATATCTTAATAAGCCAGGTGCAGTACTTTATCCAAAAAATAAAATAAAATAAGATGAGCTAACCTCACTATTGTAATTATGTTGAACAGTAAAATTATGGCCACTTCACTCAAGACTTGCAATTAAAAATTGCTTGAAGCTCTATGTGGTATTGAGGGAGAGGGACATGGAATAAGATTTGTACTTGTTTTGTTGTTTCTTTATGCATATATCACGTGGCTTTTAGGTGGTGCTTGATAACTGCTGAAATAGGTGTTGAAAACAGAATGCAGAAAGGATTCTGAATTTAAAAATGCCCCATTCAGAATTTCAGTAACCTGGGGCATACTTTTGCAGAATGATGAAGCACAGGCATTGGAGTGATCAGTTTACCTTTAAATGCATGATTCTTTTTTTAAGTTTGGCATCTTTTCCACTTTCAGCACCAATTTTAGCAGTTACTAAGCATCACCTTAATTATTAGAAACTTACTCTGGATGGTAATGAAAATACCTAATTTAAAAATGCCCCATTCAACATTTCAGTAACTTGGAGCCTACTTATTTGCAGAATGATGAAGTACAAGTAATGGGGTAATTATTTTACCTCTAAAGGTTTTTCATATACCAGTAATACCCTAAACTTAAGATGTTTTTTAAGTTTGGTATCTTTTTTTGTATTCCACTTGTTTGCTGGAACACAGCAGCCGAAGAAGAAGAAGAAGAAGAAGAAGAAGAAGAAGAAGAGAAGAATATTTGAGAATGGCGGATTACTCACTTTAGCCGGCCCTACAATCTTATATAGATGTTTACAAAATAATGTTACGTGAATGGACTAGAATGCCCCTGATTAGTGATGGGACACCTAGACAAATAAAACATAAACAAGTTTAGGCCCAATAACTAAGGACTTAAGACACAAATATGACTAACATAAACACTAAACCAACCGAACCAACACTCCCCCTCAAGCTAAGCATGGATGTCGGTCATGTTTAGCTTGCTGTAGAGAAGATGGGCTGAATGACCCATAGGTTGTTTATTCTTTCTTGTTATTTATGTTTTTCTATAATGGGCCTTATTCTAGGCCCATCCTGTCTATATTAAGTTCTTTGTGAATTCTTGCCCAACTAAGGGCCTCCTTGTAATTATTTCAAATATATCTTAATAAAATAGTGTTAGGGTGCTGAGAGAGAGGAGGTTTGAAACTCTCATTCTCAGACCCTCATTGCCGAACTCTCAAGCTCTTCTCTCTTCAGTTTTCTTCATGGTATTAGAGCATACCCGAACTTCAATATTCTAGGACTGGAAGCTTAGGCTCGTATTGCCTGATTCTTGGAGGTCATTGGAAGTGCCCAAAACTAGAATCTCTTAGAGAAGTGGTTCGGTGGCCAGGAAGAATCAGAGAAAAGAAAGAAGGGGAACAACTCGGTTCTGTTTTGAAGCTCGAATTGTAAGTTGTGCTCAGTTTTCTGGTTGTTTTGTATTACTTTCGACTGTGTTTGGACTGTTGAAGTGTCCGAAAATCTCTAGTTGTTCTGTATTACTCTCGGCTGTGTTTGGACTATTGAAATGTCTGAAAACTCTGGTTGTTTTGTACTACCTTCGGCTGCCATTGAATCTGGTTTAACCCAGAAATTTCTGGGCTGTTTTTTCACTCCTTGGACTGTCAAAACTGCCGAAACATCCTTGTAACAAGGCTGTGGATTGTTACTTATATTTGGCTGTTTTTGGGGGCAGTATGAACTGTTCTTGAGGCCTTTTTTCTTTTTGACTGTGAGGTTGTCTCTATTGCCCACACTGTGTTTGTAAAAAGGGCTATTTCAGCAATACCAAGTGGTATTTACCTTGAAGTCCAGATTTGAAAAGGTACTTCGGCTGAGTGCCTAGAAGTTTCTGTTTACTTCTTAGGCTGAACTCAGTGTATTGCCTTCTTGTGGTCAGCTGAACTCAGTGTGTTGCTTTCTTGTGGTCGGCTGAACTCTATTCTTGCTTGTCCTCATTTAGTATACTTGTAGAAGTCATCTGAAATCATATTTGGAGTGTTTACATGATGTACTCCTCAGAGTTTGAAAACAAAAGTGGTGCTGAATATGGACTGGTTCAGGAGACTCCAAGTGATTCCTTATTGACTGTGACCACAGTTAAACTAGATGGAACTAATTATCTGGCATGGTCACAATCAGTAAAGATTCATATATGTAGTAGAGGAAAGTGGGGGTTCATTTCCGGGAGTAAGAAGGCTCCCCCAGAAGATGATCCATCCTACAAGAAGTGGATGCAAGAAAATTACATTGTCATTGGGTGGCTTGTGAACTCAATGCAGCCACAAATCAGCCAACACTACCTATGGATGAATTCAGCAAAAGAAATTTGGGACAGTGTTGTAGAAACCTATTCCCAAAAACTCAATGTGGCCCAGGCATATAAATTGAGAAGTGATGTAAAGAATTTAAGGCAAGGGGAGAAATCTCTTGCTGTATATTTCTCAACCTTGAAGTCCCTATGGCAAGAGATTGACCTAATAGAAGTTGTAACTTGGGACACCACCAATGAAGCAGAGACCTACAGAAAATTGGTTGAAAGGAACAGGGTATTTGAGTTCTTAACTGGACTAAACCCAGAATATGATATCACAAAACAAAATATTCTTTCCAAGGAGTGTGTCTCTTTGTCACAAGCTTATGCATTGGTGAGTTCTGAAGAGAGCAGAAGGTTTATCCAGGTTCAAAGGGCTGATATTAATGATCACTTTGCCAATATGGGGATTAAACCTAAAGGGAATGCTGGAACTTCTGGTGGCACAGGAAAGAAAGAAGTTATATGTGAGTACTGCAAGAAGTCGAAACACACCAAAGACAAGTGTTGGAAATTACATCATAATCTTGTTCCCATTTGGTTTTAGAAAAAACATGATAGTAAAAGATCAGGAAGTGCAAATGTAGCCGTCGGGCCAGATAGTGAAGAAATGTCTGCTTCTGCACAGTTGGCAGCCATGAGAGCAGAATATGAAAAGTTTGGGAAGATGATCAGTCAGCTGAGTGATGTGACCTCTCCTTCCAACCCTTCAAGAAATTCTGTTGCTTCAGCATTTGCTCATTCAGGTATAAGGGCTTCTACCAATCATGCTACCACTTCAGGTAATCTCAAGATCCCTTGGATTATTAACTTAGGTGCTTCTGACCATATGACCAATCTGTCTACCTTGTTTGTTTCATATGACTTGCTTCCTGGACGTGATAAAATCACTTTAGCTAATGGTTCACTTGCCCCTATCTCTGGTAAGGGAACCATCAAGGCTACGGATTCCTTGTTCCTACATTCTGCCCTCCATGTACCTAAACTAAATACAAATCTGTTGCCTGTGAGTAGTTTAACCAAGTCACTAAACTATTGTGTAACCTTTTTTCCTTCCTACTGTGTTTTTCAGGATCTGGAGTCTCAGAAGGTGATTGGGAGTGGCCATGAGGCGAATGGAATATATTTGCTTGATACTCCAGGACAATGAACTGATCATCTTGGGAATGTTGCTCTCGGATCTGTCTCTTCAGAGTCCGTTAGTCGGATTATGTTGTGTCATCGTCATTTTGGTCATCTATCTTTTTTTGCCTTGAGTCATCTATTCCCTGAACTGTTTAAGGGAATCAATTTGTCCAGTCTTCATTGTGAGTCTTGTGAATTGTCAAAGCATTGTAGAAACAATTATCCTTTGAGCAATAAAAGATCTTCTTTTCCTTTTAATATTGTGCATTCTGATGTGTGGGGGCCTTACCACTTACCCTCCATGGGTGGCTACAAATGTTTTATCATGCTTATTGATGATTTTTCTCAGTTCACTTGGATATTCCTGATGAAATCCCGTGATGAAGTTCCAAGACTTGTAAGACAATTCCATGAATTTGTTTTAACCCAATTTGATACCAGGGTTAAAATCTTCAGATCTGACAATGCAAAAGAATACTTTGAGAAGAACCTATCCTGCTATCTCTCTGACATGGGGGTTATTCATCAAAGCTCATGTGCTAGGACCCCAAAACAGAATGGGGTTGCTAAGAGGAAAAATAGGCATATTGTTGAAGTTGCAAGAAGTATCTTATTTGCCTCACATGTTCCTACAAGGTTTTGGGGTGAAGTTCTTCTTACTGCTACCCACCTTATAAATCGTATGCCATCCAGGGTTTTGGGGTTTAAGTCTCCCTTCAATCTCCTTCATCCGGACAAGGACCTTTTTTCTGTTACTATTCGTGTCTTTGGCTGCACTTGTTATGTACATATTCCAAGTGTCCAAAGGCATAAATTTGAACCCAAAGCTCAAAAGTGTATCTTCCTTGGTTATTCTCCCACACAGAAGGGTTATTGTTGTTTTGATCCAAAGTCTGGCACTCGGTATGTCTCAATGGATGTCACCTTTGATGAGCTTTCCCCCTTTTATGGTTCCTCTCCAAAAGGACATTATCCATAGGGGGAGGATTTGTCACAAGTGTTTGCTCTTCCTCTTCCTGTCCCTGTTGAGTCTCTTGATGTGTCTACTTCTCCTTCAAATGTATCAAGGGTGGATTAGTCGTTCCATTCTCCTTGTCCCAGTAGTCTACCTCCTCGTTCTATCCTCAATCCCAAGGTGTATCAAAGGCAAAGATCCAGAAATGTGTAGGTTGTTTCTCCTACAACACATGAGCCTCATATACTTCCAGTTACAGAAGAGACAATAGGTACTGTTTCAGCACCTTTGGAGTCATCCTTCCTTGACCTTGATATTCCCATTGCTGTTAAGAAAGGAAAACGGAAGTGCACTGTACACTGCATTTCCAAGCACCTTCTTACAGTTTGCTTTCACCTTCATACTTTGCCTCTCTCTTTTGTTGCTTCTCATCCTATTCCCAGGTCTGTGTCAGAAACTCTTAAGATTCCAGAATGGAGGGATGCTATGAGATCTGAAATCGATGCCCTACACAAGAACGACACATGGGAAGTGGTGGATTTGCCTGAAGGGAAGGATCCAGTCGGTTGCAAGTGGGTCTTTACTATCAAATACCGAGCTGATGGCACCATTGAAAGGTACAACGCCAGGTTGGTTGCAAAAGGCTATACACAGACATATGGGATTGATTATTTAGAGACTTTTGCACCTGTTGCCAAGATGACATCTGTGAGGGTTCTTCTATCTTTAGCTGCTCACTTTGATTGGCCCCTTTATCAATTGGATGTAAAGAATGCATTTCTAAATGGTGAATTACATGAGGAGGTTTATATGTCTCTTCCTCTAGGGATGTATGGAACTGATATGAAAGGGAAGGTATGCAGGCTGAAGAAATCTCTTTATGGACTAAAACAGTCCCCTAGAGCATGGTTTGAGAGATTTAGAACAGCACTTGCTAACTTTGGTTATGTGCAGACATAGTCCGATCATACTCTTTTTGTGAAGAGGAGTGGACCTCTGGCAATATACCTCATTGTGCATGTAGATGATATTGTAGTGACTGGTAATAATGTTTCAGGAATTCATGATCTAAAATCTTTTCTCCATACAGAGTTTGAGATTAAAGATTTGGGGGAATTGAGATACTTTCTTGGCATAGAAGTGGTTCGGTCCAAGGATGGGGTTCTTATCTCCCAAAGGAAGTATATTCTTGACTTGCTCTCTGAAATTGGAAAGAGGGGTGCTAGACCGGTTGCTACTCCTATTGATATGAGTCATAAACTCTCAACCTCAGAAGGGACATTGTTAGAAGACAAAGGAATCTTTCAGAGACTTCTTGGGAAACTTTTGTACCCATGCATGACTGGACCAGATATTGCATATGCAGTCAGTTGCATTAGCCAATTCATGCATGCTCCCTGAGACACTCATATGGCAGCAGTAGAGAGAATCCTATGTTATTTGAAGGGCTCCCTAGGAAAGGGTATTCTGTTTGCCAAGCATGGTCATATGAAACTTGAAGCCTACACCGATGCTGACTGGGCCGGAAACATTGATAACAGAAGATCTACTTCTGGGTATTGCAACTTGGTGGCTGGTAATGTTGTTACTTGGAGAAGCAAGAAACAATCGGTTGTTGCTCGGATAGGGCCATGGCACATGGAGCTTTTGAATTATTATGGCTAAAATCATTGATGGAAGAACTTGGAGTTGAATATGACAAGCCAATGATGTTGTACTGTGATAATCAGGCTGCCATCAACATTGCTCACAACCCAGTGCAACATGATAGAACCAAGCATATTGAAGTCAATCGACACTTCATTAGGGAAAGGGTCTCTTCGGGTGAAGTGTGTCTTCCTTTCATCACATCTGAAGGACAGTTGGTAGATTTTCTCACCAAAGGCATTCCCAAGGCAAACCTTTATCATGATACCAGCAAGCTTGGCATGATTGACATCTATGCTCAGCTTGAGGGGGAGTGTAGAGAAGATGGGCTGAATGGCCCATAGGTTATTTATTCTTTCTTGTTATTTATGTTTTTCTGTAATGGGCCTTATTCTGGGCCCATCCTGACTATATTAAGTTCTTTGTAAATTCTTGCCCAACTAAGGGCCTCCTTGTAATTATTTAAATATATCTTAATAAAATAGTGTTAGGGTGCTGAGAGAGAGGAGGTTCGAAACTCTCATTCTCAAACCCTCATTACTGAACTCTCAAGCTCTCCTCTCTTCAGTTTTCTTCACTTGCCAAGTAAGTCTAAGAATTTCGTTGAAGCTAGTCCTTTTGTTAGCACATCTGCAATCTGCATCTCGGAAGGAGTACAAGGAATGCAGAGTTCCCCTGAGACTATTCTTTCTCTAACGAAGTGTCGGTCAATCTCAATGTGCTTCGTTCTATCATGTTGCACTAGGTTATTTGCAATGTTGATGGCAGCCTTATTGTCACAGTACAGCCTAAGAGGACACTCGACCTTTATCTCGAGCTCACCAAGAAGGGCCCTAAGCCACAATAGTTCAGCAACACCATGAGCCATAGCTCGATATTCTGCCTTTGCACTTGATCTAGCAACCACATTCTGCTTTTTACTTCACCATGTAACCAGATTCCCTCCAACAAACGTGCAATACCAAGAAGTAGACTTCCTGTCTCCAATAGAACCAGCCCAATCTGCATCAGTATATACTTCAATTTCAATTTTATTGTGTTTTTTGAACATAATTCATTTTCTTGGGCAAGTCTTCAAGTACCTAAGAATCCTTTCCACTGCTCTCATATGAGAAATCTTCGGAGAGTGCATGAACTGGCTGACAACATGTACAGCATAAGCAATATCTGGTCGAGTGAGAGACAAATATATCAACTTTCCCACCAGTTTTTGGTATCTCTCTTTATCAAAGTAGTCATCCCCTACTGATTCCTATAGACCATGGTTCTATTCTATTGGAGTGTCTGCTGGTCTACACCCCATCATACCTGTCTTCTCTAGAAGATCAAGGACATACTTCCGTTGACATATATAGATGCCTTCTTGTGACCTAGCAACTTCAATTCCAAGGAAGTATCTTAGATGGCCCAAGTCTTTGATCTCAAACTCAAAAGCCAAGAACTCCTTTAATCTTTTTATCTCTTCCAGATCATCCCCTGTAATCACCATATCATCCACATAGACGATGAGTGTCGTAAGTTTGCTATTCTGTTTCCTTATGAACAAAGTATGATCTACACCACTTTGAGTGTATCCCACTCTCTTCATGGCCCCACAAAGCTTCTCAAACCAAGCCGGAGGATACTGCTTAAGACCATATAATGCTTTCCACAATTTACACACTTTCCCATCAAAACCATAACCTAGTGGAGGATCCATGAATACCTCTTCACGTAGATCGTCATTTAGGAAAGCGTTCTTCACATCCAACTGATGTAGCTCCCATGAGAAGTTTGCAGCTAATGACAATAAAACCTGGATTGTGTTGAGCTTCACGACTAGAGCAAAGGTCTCTTTGTAGTCAATCCCTTTCTTTTGAGTAAACCCCCTTGCCACAAGTCTGGCCTTGTATCTTTCAATGGACCCATCCTCCCTATGCTTTACAGTGAACACCCACTTGCATCCCACAGTGCTCTTCCCTTCTAGTAGATCCACTAATTCCCAAGTCCTTGCTTTCATTAAGGCTTTCCTTTCTTCATTCATAGCCTCTCTCCATCTTGGGTCAGACACTGCCTCTGAGTACCTAGTAGGGACATGCACAGAGGAGAGATCAGACACAAAGGAATAATAACGAGGAGATAAACGTGAGTAAGAAACAAATTCAGCAATGGGGTGTCGGATAGTACAAGAACGGGTAGACTTACGAAGAGCAATAGGGAAATCCAAATCAGAAGTATGAGTGATAAGATTACCTGGAGTTGCTGAAACAGATTGATCCGAGTCCGGTTGATTAGAGGGCCCTTTTTCCTTCTGTTGTAGGTGATTCTTATATATTTTTGTTGCCTATTGGTGTCCCCAATTACATCTGCAGCATCAAGAGTGGTAACAGGTGCAATGGCAGCCTTACTAGGTTCACCCGGGATGCTACAACTAGGAGGATCAGGAGGAGCAGATGGAAGGCCCGAGGCAGAAAGAGGCACAAAAAAGGAGGGGGAAGAAGAATCCTCTTCCATCCCTCTAGTCTCCCCCTGAAGAGGATTCTGGGAAGAATGAAAATAGGAGTGAGACTCAAAAAATACCACATCTTTTGTGATGTATTTCTTCTTGGTGACGGGATCATAACACTTGTAGCCCTTCTATGTAGGAGAGTACCCTAGAAAGATTCCTTTTATAGCCCTAGGATCCAACTTGGTCTTCTTTGGATCCTTTACATGAATAAAACATACACAACCAAAGACTCTAGGTGGAAGAGGAAAGTTTGGAAGATTAGGGCTGTTAGAATGCTCAAGTCAGGGATATTTTGGTCATTCTGGTGTATCTTATTGAAAGTGAAATGTCTATTGTATCTGAGTTTAAGTTATGTGTCCCATCTTCTCTGAGGGACAAAATTGTCTTTCTTGTAACTTAAGTTTTATGAATAAAAGTCAAGTGGGTCGGCTAGGAGAGTGAGACTTTTACTTTTCTCTCTTCTAGTCTGGCCGAATATTCTTCTCCTTCTTTCTCTTTTCTTTCTTCTTCCTTCTTTTCTGCTTTAACCTAGAATGAACTAGGGTTTATTCACATGGTATCAGAGCTGTAAGGTTGTATCCTTATTTCTTTCTTGTTGCTGTTCTCTTTCTGGGTTCGCCGCCAGCTTTCACAGTTGTCTTCTTCTTTTTCGATTGACCTGAGTGGAGGTTCGATAAGGGGCTGAAAAGGAGCTATCGTTTTGTGGGTCTGGAGGTGAGAATGCCTCCAGTCGTTGCTGTGGTGGTCGTTGAAGTGGTATACTAAGCCCTCTATTCAGTATCGAAGAGGGCTGAATGTGGACAGGTATGAACACTACTGTTGTTTGTCCAAGTAAGGGATTGTAAATGTTTTCTTGTTGCTTCAAAAGTTGGTTGTGATGATGCTTGGTGTGACTGATATGCATTTCAGTTGTATTCCTCTGCATTTCTCTTCATATGTATGCTGAAAGTAGAGTTGTCGACTGCTGAGGTTCACAACAGCAGTAGATTGGTGGTGGTTGTGTAGTGGTGATTGGTGGTAGTGGTGGTTGTGTCCTAGACCTTGTGTGTAATCAGTTCTGCAGTATGCAGCCTAAGTGTTTGATGTGAAGACTGAGTGATTTCAGTCTTGGTGTGTGGTGGTGAATGGTTTTGCAGTGTGCAGCCCAGGTGTTTGATGTGAAGACTGAATGATTTCAGCCTTAGTGTGTGGTGTGTAATGTGTATTTAAAGCTGGGATTGGTGGTGCTATAAGTGAGATGAAAGAGTGTGTGGTTGTGTTGTATACTTGAAGGTGAAATAATGGAGATGGCTTCTTCCGTAGATGGGAATGACAACAAAACCAGCATCATGCTTTCTTCAGATTATATAAGTGTTCAAATGACATCCATCGAGTTGAATGGTGAGAACTATGTACCAAGGGCAAAGTCTGTGGAGGTGTTCTTGAAGGCCAAGAGGAAAGTAAAACATGTGAGGGAGGAGAAACCTTCCTCTAATTCTCCTAGGTTCAGTGATTGGGAACAAGATGATGCACAGATAATGACATGGCTTTGGAATAGCATGGAACCAAAGATTAGTGTGAACTTCATGTTCCTAGATACAACCAAAGAGATCTGGGATCATGCTAAAAAGTTGTACTTTGGACAAGACAACACAACTAGGGTATATCAGTTGTACCAAGAGTACTTCAATTTGAAGCAAGGAAGTCAAAGCTTAGAGGAGTATTATGCAAGTTTGAGGAACATCCGCAATGAGCTAAATGTGTATCACCCTCTAACATCAAATGTCCAGATCCAACAAAAGCAACATGAACAGCTTGATGTGACTAGGTTTCTTATGGGTTTGAAGGTTGAGTATGAGCCTGTCAGAGCACAAATATTGGGGGGATCAGCTCTCCCTTCACTTGAAGAAGTTTTAGCCCGTCTCAAAAGGACATCCATTGAGCCGGTGGAACACTCTTCCTTCTCTGATAGATCTGGTTTGGTAGTGATTAAAGGGAGTGTCCGTGGAAGTAGAAGTGGTGGTGGCAGCAGTGGCCCTCCAAGCAACCGTGGTGGACACATATTTAACCGGGCTAGTGGCTGGACTGGAAGCCGAGAGTCAGGGGGAGGGCGTGGAAGAGGAAGGAGTAATGCTCAGAGAAAATGTACACATTATGGCTTAGAGGGGCACACAGTTAATTTCTGCTATGATTTGCGTGGTCCACCCAACACTTGGGCTAACCATGCTACATCTAAGAGTAGTAGCACCATTACTGAAAGCCAGCAAATTGTCCCAACCCCCTCCACACCCGCTTGTTCTTCCGGGCAGGAAATGGTGAGTGTACCACAGGCAGAACACAGCTACACTTGCCCATTTAGGTATGGCTTGCTTAGCTTCCAAAGCCTCACCCTATCATTGATTCCGGAGCCTCGGACCATATGTCTGGGACTCTTGATGTATTTTCTCCCTTTCTCGCTCCTCCACATCTCAGTCAGTTACTCTTGCTAAGGTTCTACATCTCCTATTTGTGGTGTTGGTGATGTTGATTTCTCCTCCATGTCTTTAGCATCTGTTTTATATGTTCCTAAGTTTCCATTTAATCTTATGTCTGTTAGCATATTAACCAAGTCTCTTAATTGTTCTGTAACCTTCTATCCTTCTTCTTGTGTGTTTCAGGATCTCAAGACGAGGAAGAAGATTGGTGGAGGGCATGAAGTAGGTGGTTTGTATTACCTTGATGGTGGTGACCCCCCAGTGGCTTTTCAGTCGTCTCTTACTCCTCTCCAATGGCACTGCAAACTCGGTCATCCCTCTCTCAAGTCTTTGAAGCTGCTAGTTCCTTCTTTGAGTCATCTTTCATCGTTAGATTGTGAGCCATGTCAGTTAGGAAAACATCATCGAGTTTCATTTAGTCCAAGAATTGATAGTCGTGTCTCTAGTCCCTTTGCTTTAGTTCATTCTGATGTATGGGGTCCAGTTAAAGTTGTCATACAATGAGTTTAAGTACTTTGTAATCTTTGTTGATGACTTTTCAAGGATGGCATGGATCTACCTTATGAATGACCGTAGTGAATTATTCTCTAGTTTTCAGAAATTTTATGCTGAAATACGCACTCAATTTGGTGTTCATTTGAAAATACTTCGCTCCGATAATGCCAAAGAATACATCTCCTCACCGTTTCAGCGATACCTAGAACATCATGGAATAATTCATCAAACTTCTTGTGCCTACACCCCGCAACAAAAAGGTGTAGCTGAACGGAAAAATAGACATCTCCTTGAAACTGTTCGGTCCTTGATGATCAATATGCATGTCCCAAAGCATTTTTGGAGTGATGTAGTTCTTACATCCCGTTTTTTGATAAATCGGATGCCCATGTCAATCCTTGGAAGTCAATCCCCTTTCTCCGTGTTGTTTCCCACTTTGTCTCCCTTTCCTCTCACCCCAAGAGTCTTTGGTTGTGTTTGTTTTGTTCAACACTTGGGGCCTGGAGTAGACAAGTTAGATGCTCGAGCTACGAAGTGTATTTTTCTTGGCTACTCGAGGACTCAGAAAGGGTATAAGTGCTATAACCCAAAATTTCATAAATTGTTTATGTGCTCTGATGTCACCTTCTTTGAATCAATTCCATTTTTCTCAGATGTTAGGGTCTCTTCTCCCTTTGTGGTTCCTCTTCCTGTACTGGTTATGGACCCTCTCCCCGTAGCTCCCATTCCTACTGCAGATGCACATCATATGCCTGTTACTACAGAGAGGCCGCCAATTACTCAAGTGTATACCCGCAGAAGTGCTTCGGCCCCTCCACCACTTCAGCACCTGTCGACAGATCCTGCTACTGCTCCTTCTCCCTCAGATCTTGATCTTCCTATTGCTTTGTGGAAAGGTAAGCGTACTTGTACTTCTCATCCCATCTCAGACTATGTTTCCACTGCTCACATTTCTGCTTCTCATTGCAAGTTTATATCATTACTCTCATTGGTTCCCATTCCCAAGACTGTACAGGAAGCCCTTATCTCCCCAGGGTGGAGGCAAGCCATGGAAGAAGAACTCTCTACTCTACAACATAATCACACGTGGGAACTCACCACCCTTCCTCCTGGTAAGCACACTGTTGGGTGTAAATGGGTCTATACAGTGAAGCATCTTCCTGATGGCAGTGTGGAACGATTGAAAGCACGGTTGGAGGCCAAGGGCTATTCTCAGTTATGTGGTGTGGACTATATGGAGACATTCTCTCCTATGGCTAAAATTGGTTCAGTTCGGGTGTTGATCTCATTGGCTACTATGTATGATTGGCCTCTCCTACAACTTGACATCAAAAATGCCTTTCTACATGGTGATCTTGTTGAGGAGGTATATATGGAGCAACCACCAGGGTTTGTTGCTCAGGGGGAGGCTAGTAAGGTGTGCAGGACCAAAAAGGCAATATATGGACTGAAACAATCTCCTCATGCATGGTTCGACAGGTTCAGTGAAGTGGTGAAGGTCTTTGGGATGAAACAGTGTCAGGTTGATCATTCTGTATTTAGCTATAACTCAAAAGATGGAAAAATCTTGCTAGTCGTTTATGTAAATGATATTGTCATAACTAGAAGTGAGCAATGGAATTGACAGACTAAAAAAATTCTTACAGGATCACTTCAATACGAAAGATCTGGGGAGGCTAAAGTACTTCTTAGGAATAGAAGTTGCGAGGTCAAAACAGGGGATCAACCTATGTCAGAGGAAATATGTTCTTGATCTACTTGAAGAAACAGGGTTGTTAGGTGCTAAACTAGCAGAGACTCCTATGGAACTCAATGTCAAGCTAAGTGTGAATGCAGGTGAAGAGTTTGATGATCCTGGAAGATACAGAAGGGTGGTGGGAACGTTGAACTATCTGACCATTACCTGACTAGATATAAGTGTGGTGAGTCAGTTTATGCAACATCCCCGGGTTCCTCACTAGGAAGTTGTTCTGAGAACTGTTAGGTATCTAAAGGGTGCTCCAGGTCGTGGTTTGTTATACCAAAAGGGAGGAACTCTTGAGATAGTAGGGTACACAAATGCTGATTGGGCTGGCTTTATATCAGACAGGATGTCAACCATAGGGTATTGTACCTTTTTGGGTGGCAATCTTGTAACATGGAAGAGCAAGAAGCAAACAGTGGTGGCAAGAAGTAGTGTGGAAGCAAAATATAGGGCTATGGCCCATACCACATGTGAACTAGTATGGCTGAAGAACCTACTATAGGAGATGGGTTTCTATTGACAAACCCATGAAACTATACTGTGATAATCAAGTTGCTATTCACATTTCATCCAATCCTGTCTTCCATGAAAGAACTAAAAATATTGAGGTGGATTGTCACTTTGTGAGAGAGAAAGTGATAAGTGGGGTAATAACTACATCTCATGTGAGCTCAGGAAATCAGTGGGCAGATCTCTTCACAAAAGGATTGTCTCGGGGAAGAATAGATTACATTTGTAACAAGCTGGGACTATATGATATATACTCTCCAGCTTGAGGGGGAGTGTTAGAATGCTCGAGTCAGGGGTATTTTGGTCATTCTGGTGTATCTTATTGAAAGTGAAATGTCTATTGTATCTGAGTTTAAGTTATGTGTCCCATCTTCTATGAGGGACAAAATTGTCTTTCTTGTAACTTAAGTTTTATGAATAAAAGTCAAGTGGGTCGGCTAGGAGAGTGAGACTTTTACTTTTCTCTCTTCTAGTCTGGCCGAATATTCTTCTCCTTTCTCTTTTCTTCCTTCTTCTCTGCTTTAACCTAGAATGAACTAGGGTTTATTCACAAGGGCAAAGGATAGAGAAAGGGGTTTTCATACCCAACACCTTGGATGGCATCCGATTTATCAGATATGATGCGGTAAAGACTGCTTGAGACCAATAGTGCTTGGGAACCTTGTGCTGAAATAGTAAAGCTTGAGCGGTCTCCAATAAGTGCCTATTTTTGCGCTCAGCAACCCCATTCTGTTGAGGGGTACTAGCACAAGATGACTGGTGTAGCATGCCAACATCCTCCATGAACAGGTTCAAGGATCTTTCAAAATATTCAGTAGCATTGTCTGAACAGAATTGCTTAATCTTCTTGTCAAACTGAGTTTCAATCATTTTACAAAATGCCATGGTTATCCGTGGCATTTCATCACGTCCTTTTAACAAGTAGAGCCATGTGCATTGTGAATAGTGATCAATAAAACTGATAAAGTAACGAAAGCCATCTACAGAAACAAGAGGTGAAGGGACCCAAACATCAGAATGGACCAAATCAAAAGGAACTTGAATTTCATTACTAGAAATTGGATAAAGAGTTCTACATTGTTTTGACAATTGACACACTTCACAAACTAAACTTTGGCTTGAAATACCCTTGAATAATTCAGGAAACAGCCCTTGCAATGATGAAAAAGGTAAATGACCTAGCCTAGCATGCCACAAGTATAACCTAGCTATTGACTCCTCATTATTCTGACTATTGGCAGCAGTTGATTGTAAGGCCGAACTGATGTCTGCATCAAAATAGTAGAGACCTCCACACTCATGACTGCTCCCAATCGTTATCTTCGTCAATCTGTCCTGAAAGATACAATGAGTAGAAAAGAAAGTTATGCTACAGTTTAAATTCTTGGTGAGATTCGAAACAGATAAGAGGTTGGAAGTAAGATTGGGAACATGTAGAACAGATTTAAGAGAGAGGTCCTTGCTTAGGTCAACCCCCCCCTCCTAGAGATGGTGGAGAGAGAACCATCAGCAACTCTCATCTTATCTTGGCCAGACATCAATTGGTAAGAAGAAAATAAAGAGGACATGTGTGTCATGTGGTCAGTTGCACTGGAATCAATAATCCAAGAAGTAGAGTCTATAGAACAAGTTGCACTATAAGCAGAGACAATACCTGATTTGGCAAGAGAGGTGGAAGCAAGGGAATTAGTCCTTAGACGGGTTAAGGCCCAGCTAAGGACCTCTACCTCACCAGCAGTGAAACCCAAGGACCCGAATGTGGAGGAATTAGCAGTTTGTCCCATGGGAGAAGATGCAACTGTAGATGTGTTCTTCGAGCTATCACCACTGTGACTAGTAACAAGGTTCCCACTTGTTGTTTGATTCTTCTGGGGCTTATTGTCTTTCCTTATGCAGCTGGTTTAAGATGAGGATAAAGAACCCAACAAGTCTTTTTTACATGCCTTTCACCGCCACAATGAATGCACTTAAGATGCCTCTTGTCTGAGTGCTTGCTCCCCTTTTGGTTTGAAGAAATCAGGGCTGAATGTTCAACAGGTTGTTCAACTGGTTGTATTTGAGTGTCAACTTGCATCTCTTTCCTCTTAACCTCTCCATTCCTTACTAGATAATAGACATGGTGTAAATCTGGCATTTCATCCCTTCCCAAAATTTGAGACCTTTTGCTCTCATACATTGGGTCTAAACCAGCAAAGAACTTAAAGGCTCTACCCTCTTCAGTTTGTTTATCATGCCTCTCCTTGTCTTTTGCATTCTCCCAATCGAGAATAAGATGATGATCAAGTTCTTCCCATAGTCCTTCTAGGGTTGCAAAATACATTGCAACTGTCATATCTCCTTGTCTCAATGCAGCAATGTCTTGGTTTAGCCTATAATTCTGGCATTTTTCTTTCTCTGTCCATAAGTTTTAGACACTTTCTCCCAAATCTTAGCAGCAGTGGGAAAGTGTTGAACAGTCCTGGCCACTCTTAGAGTCATCGAAGCAAGCAGCCAGGACATAACAGTAGCATTTTCCTTACGTCATACTGCATACTCCACACTACCTACTTCAGGTTCCTTCTTCTGTCCATCTAAATAACCCGTAAGTTCCCGGGAAGTAATGAAGAGCATGGCTGAAATAGACCATTCTTTGAAGTTATATTCATCCAACAATACACGGGTGATCTGCAAGCTGTGCAGATTTGGATTTTCCAGATTAGGAGACCTCCCACCAGTTCTATTATCCCTAGAAGACACTTCTCCTGATATTGAAAACATCTCCTTCCTCTTACAGTGATCACAATTGAAAACTCAGTACAAAAAACACTATTTCAGACTTACCGAGGCTGTTACAAGTCTGAGAACCCCTCGTAATAGGTCTGAAACCAAGAACAATCCACCTCTGTACTGTGCTGAACTCTCCTAGGCTAGGCTGGGCTTTGACTTTTGCTGTCGTAGACTATGATCACCCTTACGATCTGTACTAGGACTGTCGAAGTTAGTCCTTCCACCTAGATCTGTTCCACACAGATCTCTCTTAGCAGCTGAATGGCTACTACCTGCTGCAAGGTGTCTAGTTGGCTTCTGGAACAAACTCCCCTTGGGCCCTACAACCAAGGGAAACCCTAGATACAGACCTTGCTGTGTTCTACGGTCAGCCCTAGGGTTTCTTCACAGCGGCTAAGATAGGAGAGAGAGAGGAAAAAAAAAGGAATAGAGAAGAGCAGAAAAGTGGCGGCTGTAACCAGACAGACGGATTAGTGCTCTGATACCATGTTTGCTGGAACACAGCAGCCAAAGAAGAAGAAGAAGAAGAAGAAGAAGAAGAGAAGAAGATTTGAGAATGGCAGCTTACTCACTTCAGCCGGCCCTACAATCTTATATGGATGTTTACAAAATAATGTTACATGAATGGACTAGAATGCCCCTGATTAGTGATGGGACACCTAGACAAATAAAATATTAAACAAGTTTAGGCCCAATAACTAAGGACTTAAGACACAAATATGACTAACATAAACACTAAACCAGCCGAACCAACACCACTTTCAGCACCTATTTCAACACTTACTGAATACCACCTTAATTGTTGGAAACTTACTGTGGATAGAAATGAATTAGATGTTTAACTTAGTACCTATTTACATTTATTATTTCTTTTTCTTGTTTCCTATATTTGTGTTTTGTACCACTATACACTCGAGTGTAGAATTGTACTTTTTTAACATTGGCTGAAGTTTTGAGAAAATTTTTGAAATTCACCTATTTTGTTAAATGATAACAATTAGAAAGAGTTATATTAAATTAAGAAGCAATTGCAAAACATGGTGTGTAAGGATAGGAATCAAACAAAATGGTACAAGACAATCCAAAGCTGTACAAAAATTACAGTTATACAGTTCATAGTAATGTTAATCTGCTGTACAATAAAATCCCGCTTAACACCCACCACCTCCATCTAACCCATAAGCAATTTCATACCTGTCTGTGCTTGTCTTGAAACATGAACAAGATCTCAAGAACAATCCTTTTTCACATTCTCATTAAGAATAAAAGTTATCTCCATGGACATCTCCTGAACCCTTTGCCCCTTCTAATGAAATGTGGGCTTGTGCAGAACCACTTTATATCAAGATTGAATGGGGATTCCTTATGACAGCTATCCTTAGTATAAACAGAAGATCCAATATTTCATCCTAACCCCAGCCCACCTTTTTGTTTCTATCTTCCAGAAAACCTCCCATTTCCTGAGAACATGGTTTACCAAGTGACTACTATCAAACATCAGTTGGTAGCCATTTCTCATTATGCAACTATCTCTTGCCATGGTGAGTATGAATGGAGAGAGAAGATTGTAGAATTGGTGAGGAATCTCTATAAACTTGCATCACAACTGATTCTACAGAATTTCTTTTGAACTAATGTCCAATACGCAGCCAGGAAATAATAGGTTTCCCCATTCATGAGTGGTGAAATTTATGGTGAAACCAAATTCGGAACCTTGACTACCAACATATTTCTCTTAGTTTTATGTGAAACCATCTTATAATATGAGGTTTGGTAGTTGTATCTAATCTTTAATGCTTTGTTTGTCAATTTCCTTTATTGAATGCAAAGTTATACTTTTGTATGCAGGTGCCAACAATTTAATACCTATGGAGATTGCACTAAAAATTGCTAATAAAATCAGAGCAAATGAAAGATTTGCTGCTTATATAGTTATTCCAATGTGGCCAGAGGGTGTTCCAACAAGCACTGCTATGCAACGGATTCTCTTTTGGCAGGTAGTCTCCAACTAGTACCTGGGAAGTCCATTTTGAGTGAGGAATGCATGTTTTTCAAAACATTACTTCATCATATTTGTAGATTTCAGCATGACTATAGTTTTCAGTACTGCTAGTATTGGTGTTATTGTTAGATTTTCTTTATTGTTTATGTATTTCAGAAAAAAAAAGAGCTATTTTTCCACCAGAAAAAAAAATAAAACAAATGAGCTATTTCCATTGGTCAGAATCTGCTATTCTGGAATTGTCCTTTATTGCTTTTTCTGTCTTTCTGGAATTAGTTGTAAGGTCATTTTTTCTATGTAGTCTTTGGAAGTGCTAGAAAATTACAATCTAGCAACAATAGAAGTTTCTCATGTACTAGGCGTGTGGAAGATTCTTAATTAATAAATTTTTGGTGCAGCGCTTAGATTCTAGTGGTCTGGTAGTCTAAAGCATATTCTTATTAATATATTTTTTCTGGTAATGATTAACTAGGAGTGTGGCAGAAATATGAATGTTGAGATGGATGAATGAGAAAACTAGAATGGACAGGGTCAGAGATTAACTTATTTGAAGGAACTCAGGAATGGCTCTGATAGGTGATAAGTTGAGGGAAAGTAGACTAAGATGGTTTGGTCATGTGCAAAGAAGTTGAAAGGACTAGAAAAGCTAGGGGTAGACCAAAAAGGACATGGGTTAAAGTGGTAAAAAATGATTTAAGGGTTCATAATTTAACAATGTATATGGCACGGAATAGAATAGAATGGAGGAACAGGAGTACTGTAGTTGACCCATATAGTTGGTAGTCTTGAGATAAGGCTTAGCTGATAATGATTAATTAAGACACAAAGGTGTACAAAGCTACCACCAGTGTTTTAGGAAGCATATGAGGCTTGTGTCTGGAGGGTTGCCTTGATGTGTGTGTGTGTATATGTATATTTATGTTTATATACATGTTTAGATGTATGTAAATGTGATTTATCTATACCTGAAGCGGTATTTTACATTTAAAGTTTTTTATTGGCTATGAGATGCTTTCTAAGCTCTTAATATTCTTATAGTTTTTGTTTGTATTCATTTATATGCTCTTCCTATATAAAACTATGCTCCACTTGTGCATGTTTCTACATTTCTCATTTTTCTTAAAAATAGTAACTCATGAGGCTTATGCCTCGTGCATCTAAAGGATCTAATGCCTTGCTTCATGTCTCCTCATTTTTTAAACATTGGCTACCACCTGTTTTACCCGTATAAAGGACATGAATGGACACGGTATCGGATATGGAATTACACTAAAAATTGAAGTATCCAACATGATATGGTTATGGCACCCTTGTACAGGTATTCTGGTATCATAAGGTACCACTAATCAATGACATTATAATCACCTAGCCCATTTTTTACTACAAATAATGTTTTCATAGATCTTATTAAAAGCTTTATGCATCTCTAATCCATTTAGTTCTTAACAAATTGCAAAAGACAAAGAGCATCAAACCGTCAAAGAACAAAGAAAATTATATAAGAGAGCAATGCCATCAAATCTTTAAGTTCTATCAAACTATGTTATTCAATTTGGATGTTTGGTCAAGTTTACACTGGCTACCAATTATTACCCTCTCAATTAAAATTGAAATTAGGGTGCAGGAGTTTGCAACTTATAATATATGCATATGTGTGGTAAGAATAGAACAATTAGATTGATGTTGAATTGTTCAGTTGGTTTAGTTGGGGTGTAATTTTTGGCATTTGTTTGGTAACATCAATCTCCAAATACATGTATTTTAATATTTTGCTTTTCTTTCCCTGAATCTGTGTTTATGCATCGAAACCCCATGAAAATCCGTTCTTTTTCATCGGTATGAGAATCCATTCTCTTGAAACTGAAGAAATTTACAGTTTTCTCTCATGCCATATTTTTCATGTTAGATCATTATTTCTAATTCTCCAAAGGAATCTAGTTGTCATTATTAGCAAAAAACTTTAATTGGAGGTAGCATTAATGTTTACAACTATTTTCAGTATATACATAACCCCGATTCTATATTTTCTTTAATTAATATCTTTGCTGCAGAATAAAACGATGGAAATGATGTATGAGACGATTTACAAAGCTTTGGAAGAGGTTGGTCTTGAGAAGACATATGTACCAGAAGATTATTTGAATTTCTTCTGCCTCGGCAACCGTGAAGTTCTAGATGGGAGTGGCACTCCATATGTTGGAAGTTCAATTACAGCTGACACTCCTGAAGTAAATTTCATTTGTCTTGTTACTCCCTTCTCCCTTTCCAAAAATTATTACTCACTATTCTTTTTGTCTGAAACGTGTCCAAAACACATTTCAAACCTGTGAACCGGATACTTGCAACCTTAAGTAGTTCAATCTTTACAACCATAACCATAAATTTTCTTCCATTTGCTGGTAGTGGCATTTATTTAATTTCTTCTTACATCTCTTTGAATATGAATTCTGTAGTTTGCACATGGTATCAAAATCATACTTCAATTCCTTCTGACTCAAATATGCTGCATATTGTTAATTTAGGCCCGCACTCAGAAGAGTCGACGCTTCATGATCTATGTTCATTCAAAAGGAATGATAATTGATGATGAGTATGTTATATTGGGTTCTGCAAACATTAACCAGCGCTCCATGGAGGGTACCAGAGACACAGAGATTGCAATGGGTGCTTATCAACCATCACATACGTGGGCTAGAAAACTGTCTAGTCCAAAGGGGCAGGTACACTTTGATCTGATCATCTGATAATAGTCTGCATCCTCATCTTGCTTCATTACTGGTGGTGTTAGAAATTGAAATTGTGATGTATCATAGTTTCATCTTGTATCCTTTATTGAACTCTGCCATGCGTGTTTGTCAGATCTATGGGTATAGGATGTCACTCTGGACAGAGCACATTGGATCTGTTGAACAATGCTTTACACAACCTGAGAGCCTTGAATGTGTTAGGCGGGTTAGGTCACTGGGAGAGTTGAATTGGAGACAATTTGCAGCTGATGATGTAACAGAGATGACTGGACACCTCCTAAAGTACCCAGTTGAAGTTGACCCAATGGGCAAGGTGAAACCTCTTCCTGGATGTCAAAATTTCCCAGACGTGGGAGGGAGCATAGTGGGAACATTTTCATTTTCTGCTATTCAAGAAAATCTTACCATCTGATGCATCCATATGCTATGGCTACACTTCAAAAGTTCAGAATTTGAAATAAGATACAAATCAAGCAGTATTAGTGCATTGATGTAATTGTTCTTGCAAATCCAAGTCTAAAGTTTTCCACCTGATATTGTGTACAATGATATTTTTACATCATTCAATTGGTATGAGTTCTCCCAGTCTTCCACCCAATTACGTGTATGAAAACATTTTTACATCATTCAATTGATATGAGTCCTCCCAGGTTTAATTTGTTTCCAGGCACTGTATTTGTTTCTAGTAAAAGACGGAGACATTTCTGAAATTAAAATGGTGTGAAGCTCCATGTTCTGGCAGCTTCTCTAAGATCGTGCTCCACCCAAATTTGGTTCAAAACACTTAAGAAAAAACTTCCAAATGATTGAAACCAAGGTTCAAAGTATCGACACATATCGGCCCATACGTATCGTTCCGGGACCCCTCCGATGCACCCCTATAGTGGGTGTATCAGGGGTCTGACCGGTTCAGGGGTGGAGGAGCCCTAAACCGCCCCCCCTGAACCGGTTTCAGAAAAAAAATAAAAAAAAAAGCAAAAAAAATAGTATCAATTCACCCGATACGCCCCTACTAGCATATCGGGTGTACCGATATTTTGAACCTTGATTGAAACTATGAAGCTCCATGCTTTGCTTTTGGAGTTGCACCAAATATTCAGGGTAGCACAAATACAGGTCCCATTTGGTGCATCTTTCCGCATGAGTTCTTGGCTGTTTAGAAGCCCGACAACTCGCGTTTTCGTCTTTTCCATGTTTGGTTGGGGGAAGATCTAGCCACTGAAAGATTCTATCCCAAAAAGACGTGGAAAGCCCATTTTGGGCTATTTTCAGAACGCTCCAAATGGAGTTTTTCAATTTTTTTTTCGTCTCATCACACAGAAAGACGTGCCTCCAACCAATCTGTGGGCTGCCAAGATCTTTATCTAAAAGCCCGCTACATCTTTTGGCTGTCAAATCTTCCATAAGATCTTTCAAAAAAGACTTGCCAAATTGCACCATAGGCTTCCCCCCATATCATCCCACATTTACAACGAGTTGTAACGGCCTTCTCGTGGGATTGGAATCAAACAACATATAAAATGGAAAAAGCAATGTTAAGAACTGTAAATTGGATTGCTCTTATCAAGTAAAAGGTTGTTAGGAGAAATACCTAGCCCTGTTATACTCCTATTCTATAAATTAATGAATGAATTTTCAGTTGCTGATCAAAAAAAAAAAAAAAAGTTAATACTTAACTGTACTTGAAGTGAAATGAAGATAACTAAACTATGTTAAGGGACATTGTTTTTTTGATTTTTAGAGGGGGGAAAGTTGGTCAATGGGATTTTGGTTCCATTGATCAAGAAACCCATTATTTTCCTGGATATCACTTACCTATACCCATCTCCTAGGTGGATAAATAACTTTTCCACCTGGGGAAAGTTGCCAACACTTGGATGGGACAAAAATGTCCCTTTTAATAATAGATTTATATGGTTAAAAGGACCATTATCTTATTTATTTGAGAAATAAAAGAATATGGATAAATGCAGTTACTTGAATAAGTAACTTACCAAAAAGTGAACTGGGCCTAAAAATGAAGGAGATTAGTTAAGAGGAGGATTTTACCTCCGAGTGCATGAATGTACTTATATTTTAAGTGGTTTTGATGGAATTCGAAAGAAGGGTAGTTGCACAAAGCCACAAAGTGGATGAGTCTTTGTTGCTGCTGAATTTTGTTGCACTTCTTATGGACTTGGCTTATCTATCTTCAACTACTCTTCAGACTAATATTGAGGGTAGGGATGGAGGGTGTAGGCCACTTAGTTCTAGTGCTGTTTCAAATGCTGAGACCACTTGGTCCTAGATCTAGGGCTATGTGGAGGTCTACTGGGTGAGACAAAGGTTTGTCTTATTGTGGTTTAGGGTATGTATAGATTTGAGCATTGGATTAGTATCATAAAGCATCCAATTTTGATTGAATTTAGGAGCTCAATATGTAAATTTTTTAAGCAATGTCCCTAGTTCTGCACTGTAAACCATGACCCAGGAACCATGTTTATAAGGCTCCATGTAGTTGCTTAAATCTTCGAAATCCATGGTATATTTTGCCATGAGGTTCAAAATATAGCAATGTACCATATCGTACAAAATATAAATTTGGGATTGAGCACATGGGAAGTTAAGATGCTCCTAATGAATGGATTTGATGAAGCTTTTAGGGTTTAAAACCCTATATCCCTTTTATGACCCAGTAAGCCCAATAAATTCTAATTGAGGTTGAGGTTTGTTGATCAGGCTTTAAAAAGAGTTTCTCTTGATGGATTTTGGTAAAAATTTTAAATTGGGTTCTGTCAATGTGCATTTGACTTTTTTAAAGGTCTTGTGATTTTAAATAATAAGCAAACTTATATCTTGCTACTTTTTTTCACTTCAGCACATTAAAATTTGTAAGGATAGTGTAGAGTATCACCAGGATATCAATCAGGCACAAGAACAAATTTGGGATGCATGTCAATTTTAGTTGTCTTTTAGTAAAAAAAGGAATCGTAGTTCAATTCTTACATATGAGTACACTTATGGTAGTAGTATGATTCAAAATTTCGCAGCATATCAATCGATACGAATTGTATCGATAGGTCATCGATTCATCAGGCACAAAATATAAACGTTTAGGCTCAGTTTGGATAGAATACAGATATAAATATGTAGAGCGCAAAGGTTGGGGCCAAGCTAATTTGCTCCATCCCATGGATGGAATGGGACAGACCAGGCTCATTGGGTCATGGTTTTGCTGGTTATTTAGCCGGTTAAATTGTTAAACCCATAAAAATTCCCAATTAATTGGGACCCGAAAAGCCTGCTGGGTCACATTCACCAGACCAACCATTCAGTCCGGTCCAAGCGTGACAACACCAATGCTTGATTTTCAACCTGTAATAAAACCAATCAATTTGTCACCTGGCCAGATTTTCAGGTCTGGTTCACCCTCAAATCAATGACCTAGCCAGAATAACTACTGAATCATTAATTATTTATATTATTAATAATAATAATTCTTATTTATCATACTTAAATTTTTATTTAATATAATGAATATGCAATATAAACTGAAAATTTCTGTATTTTATATTCTATAAATTGATCTATCTGACCCGGATGATTGAACCGCTGATCCATTACCCGGACCGGAAACGGAAAGCGGTTCCATTTCGAGGCAGTTTTCAAAACACTAGACAACGCTGTATTGATGCTGTGAATCGAGCCAGTTGGAGTGGGTTGTAGTTATAATTTTCTTGGACTGTTGTCGTTTTGTGATTAGGCAAGCATCCGTGGTGCTAGCATTTGTAAAGAAATAAAATAGAGGCGCGTACCGATAGAATTCCTCGAAACTGAAAATATGACACTGGAAAGGACGTACTTGACGGTTGGTCGTTGGAGGGGCTTCATTTCTTCGTAATAAATGAAAAACAGAAAAATCAAATGAAAGAACAGAACGAAGAACTCATTTTCCAGTCCATCATCTTCTTTCAAGCACGCCTCTGGACGGCCTGTCATATCTTCTCCCATCTTTCAACTCTCAAAGATCGAACGGTAACCTCTCTCTCTCTCTCTCTCTCTCTCTCTCTCTCTCTCTGAGAGTCCATTTGGTTTGGTTAGATCATATTCTATTCAATTCGGTTCTGAATTTCAGATGAAACTAATTCATGTAAAAAGAAAGTTTAGGAAGAAACAGAAACTCGTTTTGATTTTGTCGCAACTTTCTTATTGGGAATTTGGTTTCAGAAAGCCATTAAATAAGGAACATGCATAGTGTTTGTTAATAGAGAACCACGGTTTGTATTCATTCAACGACTCCTATAGCTCCCCTTATCCTCCCCCGTATGCGACACTACATTCATCGCAGCCGACACCACCTCCCTGTCTTATTAATTCATATAGTTCTTTTAACATACCACGATATCCACAGCTTCATCCTTCATTGCCAATTCATTCTAGGTCCTCGTGTTGTGATCAGTGTCTCCTGTCTTCTCATTCTGTTCCCTTCTTCCTACTGTTATCCATGCTTGGTTTACGATTTTGTTCTTTCCACACCCCCCCCCCCCCTCTCCAAAAAAAAAAAAAAAAAAATCCAGCTAGTACCTGCTTCCTGAAGGTTAATCCCCCAACTCCTACCAAGGCCAATAGCTTCTCTGGTTGCCACCACCAAGATAGTTTAGCTTCTGCAGGTTTAGGATTTTTACCAACTAATCATGTTGTGAGTATTTCATCTCTTTACCCTTCTCCTTATCCTCATCTGGAGATTATTATTTTAGCTAGGGTGCAATTTTCTGCTAACCATTCCCCTACCCCTGGAAGGCAATCATCCACTAGTCTTAGAATCCACCTCCAACATTTCAGAGCCTGGGCACGAGGTATTAATTGGGTAAATATGTATAGTTTAACTAATACTTCATTCTCAAGTGATGTGGCACCTTCTTATTCAGGGATGGATGATTCATCTCTTCAGTCGGATTACCCCTTATCTGAATCATCAGAGAGCTCGCTGCATGGTCAGAGTGTACAGATAATCCCTTTTCAGGTATCTGAAGGGCCTTTAAAGTTCTTGCTTCTGCATGGGAACTTAGATATTTGGGTTTATGAGGCAAAAAACCTCCCCAATATGGACATGTTCTATAGAAGTTTCCAAGACATTTTTGGGATATTCCCCATGAATTTCAGCAGAAAAGTTGAAGGAGAAGGGCCTCAAAAGGATACCAGTGATCCATATGTGGTTATTTCAGTATCTGATGCTGTAATCGGGAGGACTTATGTGATAAAAAATAGTGAAAACCCTGTTTGGACGCAGCACTTTTATGTTCCTGTTGCACATTATGCCGCTGAGGTCCATTTTGTTGTAAAAGACAATGATGTCATAGGCTCCCAGCTTATAGGTGTTGTAGGGGTTCCAGTGCAGCAGCTGTATTCAGGAGAAAAAGTAGAGGGAACCTTCCCAATCCTCAATGCAAGTGGGAAGCCATACAAGCAGGGAGCTGTCTTGACTATTTCAATTCAATATACCCCAATAGATAAACTGAACATATATCACCAAGGAGTTGGTTCTGGTCCTGATTACAATGGTGTTCTGGGCACTTACTTTCCTCTGAGAAAAGGTGGAAAAGTTACACTTTATCAAGATGCTCATGTTCCTGATGGCTGCCTTCCAAATACAAATCTTGACCATGGGATGCAATACAAGAATGGGAAATGTTGGCATGACATCTTTGATGCAATACATCAGGCTCGTAAGTTAATTTACATTACTGGGTGGTCAGTGTACCATAAAATTACTCTGGTTAGGGATGGTGATTGCTCATCAGACTCCACTCTGGGGGATCTTCTCCAGTCCAAATCACAGGAAGGTGTGAGAATTCTGCTTCTTGTATGGGATGATCCTACATCAAAGAAAATTTTGGGTTATAAAACAGTAAGGCCACCAAATTCTTTTTTTCCCTTTTTTCTTTTTCATCCATAAAGTGCTCTTTTCTATTTCACAGTATCCTTAAGACAGAATCACCTGACATGTTTATTGTTGATTAATAGCTATATAAGTCTCAATGGTTGGTTATCATTATCATCAGAATCATCACTGGTTGGTAACTTTTATTGTCATTATGATTATCCTAACTGGAACTGTTGGTACAAATTCATTTATTAAATCATTCTTTGGAAAAAAAAAATTAAGGTAAGGGAATGGTTCCAGGACCATATCTGACTAGGCTGATCTTCTGAAATATAATTGTGAGGTGGTAGGCCTGATCCATGTTTACCATCTGAGACAATGGGAATGATTCTTGATTTCTTTGTATCATAAGTAAATTTCGGTTGCCAGTAAAATCCAAAAATGATTAGATTTTAAGTTCTCATATTCTCTAATTTATTACTATATCCTGATCTTTGTATTTCATAATACAATAGTATGACAGATTTTGTCTTATTTCTTAAATATATTACCTTGACAAAGAAATGGTGTTAGTGCTTGCTGGACATTTTGGAAAAGAGTCAAACTAGTGAAAATATAATTTGATCTTATATAACTAAAGGCACTGGAAATTGTTCAACACTGGTTTGCTACAACCATAGGCTATTAGAACGTTCAAGGTTAGGTGAACACCTAACCTCATGCTTGCTCTCTTTGTGAACACCTGCGACATGCTTCAAAAGAGGAGGCCAAATAAATGCCTATCCCCTCATGCTTGCTCTCTTTGTTTTTCTAATGGTGAATCCCTTCCCTATTTATTGATCTTTTGTCCTTTTGTGCTCCATGTTTGGGAGTCTTTTCGTTCTCTCTTTCGTTGCGGATGGAGCTCTCCCAAGGATGTAGTGAGTCTCTTCGGTCCAAACTTCTTAAGGCAGCCAATGGAAAGAGTTCGGGCTATGTGGAAATAAGTTAGGGTGGGTGGTGTGGACTGTTTGGGAGGAAAGGAATGCAAGGATATTTAAACAAGCAAAAGGAAGAAACTGTGAAAATTATAAAGCTAAGAGTAGCACATTGGGTAAAAACTCTTGACCTCTTTCAAAAGTTCTCAATGACTAGTATAGTAAGGGCATGGAAGCCCCCAGGTACTAACAAAATTAAGTTAAATTTTGATGGAAGCTCCATAGGAAACCCGGGTTTGGCAGGCATTGGTGGTGTGCTTAGAGATACTTCAAGCAAAGTATTGGCAATGTATTCAGGTCCTTTGGGGGGTGGTGACTCTAAAAAGGCTAAGTTGTTAGCACTGCTACAGGGTCTAAAACTTGCTAAACAAGCTGACTTAAAAAACTTGGAGGTTGAAGGGGACTCACAATTGGTGATCTCTTGGGTTACCAATAGGGGTAATGTTCCTTGGGTTTACAAGCACTCGCTAAGAGAGATTGAAATCTTGGAAAGGGAGCTCAATGCCTCTTTTACTTGGATTAGGAGGACTGCCAATGGGGTGTTCAACTCTTTAGCTAAACAGGGGGCCTACAGGCAGCAGCTTTTTTGGGCTGTTTTATAATATGTTGTTGGGCATAGTTTGTCTTTCTATTTATCTGTAACCTGTGTCACTCATTTATTAATAAAGTTCATTTTCTTGCTGATAAAAAACAGTAATACACACATATCTGTGCACAAGGGGACAGTCTGTATTGCAGTCATGAGAGTGAGAGTAACCTAGAACTAGTGGCCTGAATTTTTCACTGAAAACAGAGAAAGGAAAGTACATTTAGGCTACTTGTATGTTCTCTTCTGTTTTCTGTCCATATGCTTTCTGTTGCTGAGTAGTCATAAGCTTAGTAGCTCTAAATATGTATTTGCAAATTCTGATTTTTGTTGCTAACAATTTGTAAGATGTTATGAAATGCTTTCATGTATGCCAGTGTCATCACTCTACATTACAATTAGAAAAATTTTCAATCTCTTATCTACTAATCTCATCAAAGTAAATGAATGTAGGATGGACTCATGCAAACCCATGACGAGGAGACTCGTCATTTTTTCAAGCAGTCCTCAGTGCAACTGATCCTTTGTCCCCGATCTGCTGGGAAAAGACACAGCTGGGCCAAACAGCAGGTTAGAGTAAATTGTTTATCTTATTTGAATCCTTGGTTATGCTACAGTTTTAATTGTTTTCTATATTAGATAATTCCCTACATCGTGCATGAATTAATTCGGTGACATCTTTGTCTTGGGTTAAGCCTGTTTTAGTTTGATTGGAAACCTGAAGGATGAAACCTAAAATGTTATCCACATAGAGAAGGTGCACCTGGCATTTTATGCAGCAATATTCTGGACACTTAGAACTATAATTTGTTCTCCAAGGATAAGATTCTACATATCTTGTACCCTACCAATTATAGTTCAGATTATCAACAATTCTTTCCAGATAGTTCAGGTTATGTAGCAGTTGTCAAATCTTATACTTCTGGATTTCTTGAGGATAGGTCAAATTAGTAGTTGCCCAGAGGTGGGCCTTTTGCTCATTGTGTTCAATGGTGAGGCCTTTGAATGTTATTTGGGTACCCCCTAATGAAATCATATTATATATTTTTCTGGAGTTCTGGACATTTATAGTCATACTCTTGAAGTTGCAGTGAAAACCAACTTATTGGAATATATCATGTATAGAAAAGCCTTGCAAATGAAAGCCAATTTTCCATGATTTATTTTCTCAATAACATATCAATTATTAATGAAAACAATTGAGTACTTCAAATGAGAATCAATACCAGCAATAAAGCATTGCCTTTTCCTGTTCTTTTTGGTTACAGATATGCCCTAACTTCCTTGCCTGTGATTTTATTATTTTAAGATTCTACGAAAGAACACCCAACACATTAAAAGATGGAGTTGCAATATAAGAATAGCTTGATAGGCCCCAATTAACCTTACATATGCCAAGAAGAGGAAAGGTCAACAATCAGCTAAGGGGGGGAAATAATTGAACAATTAATCACATGAGGGAAATTATAGCTGGAGGGAATAAGGAGAGTCTTGGGGCATTTATAGCTATGTCAGTTATGAAAAAAGAAGAGTCTTGGGGCATTTATAGCTATGTCAGTTATGAAAAAAGAAGAGTTTTGGGGCATTTATAACTGGGCATTTATAGAGGGAGTCAGTTATGCTATCAGAAGAGTATAAGAAGGGGCTTTGGGGGATAGGGGATGGTATGCTCTTCTTTGAGTAAAAAATATTGCGAGTGTTTGGAAGAGCCGGCAGTCTCTCGAAGAACCGACCAACTGTTAATGTTTTCTGCTGAATGAATACTGGTCTCTTTTGTTGATGTTCGAGTGTGTGAACGCTGCTGTAAGTCTGTGACTGCGTGTCAAATTTTCGGGACATATCAGTGGTATCAGAGCCCGTCTTTCCTCGGCCATGATGACAGTTAAGGAAGTGGCATCGCAGGTGGAGGGATTCGAAGAACGCTTGACTTCTCTGCATTCTGATTTGCGTCTGGAGATGGATGGCTTACGTAACGATTTTCAGCGTCTCGATCCGGACAAGGTAGCAGCTGGACTTTCGAAGATCTCATCTCTAGAGAGCTCGGTCCAATCTCTGGAGGGAGGCATTCAAGATCTGGTGAGATGTTTTGATCTGTTGCTTCATCAACAGGTCTCTTCTGCTCCTTTGTCTTCTACTGACATTGCTCCTCCATTAATCGCATCGAGCCGTGCTGCTGACAAAGGGAAGAGTGCGGCATTTCCGGCGTCTTCTTCGATGCCAGTGCCGGAACATACTCCTGATTCACTTCCCAGGAAGTTGGAGTTACCCATTTTTTATGGGGAAAATCGAGACGGCTGGCTTTTTCATGCGGAACGCTATTTTGAGATTAATGGATTGCTTCCGGCAGAGCATCTGCATGCTGCAGTTGTCTGTTTAGAGGGCGATGCATTGGCATGGTATTACTGGGAAGATGGTCGGCGACCTTTTCGTGGTTGGACAGAATTCAAAGAGCTCCTCCTTGAACGTTTCAATCGACTCAGGAGGGTAATTTACAGGAGCAGCTCTTCTCGTTACATCAGTCTTCTACTGTTGAGGAATATCATCGCCAATTCGAGGTGCTCTCTGCTCCCCTACGAGACCTGCCGATAATCAGTCCGAATAAGAGCAAGTGTTTTGGGCTGATAGAAAACTCCAGTTATTGGGATGAATCAGAGTCCCGATGTAGGGATTATACTGGGCACTTGGCAGCACTGACATCAGCCAAGGAACTAAGTTTTGCTGGAAAACTCAGCACTAGTACAGCAAGAGGCTGTGGGTTGGAGGAAGAGGCTTCAATTCTACAGGTGGTTTTAGTTGGAAGTGGTCTGACAATGCAACACATTGGAATGAGTCCATCTCCCCTAGGGCACCATTTCGCTCCAATGGCTCCAATTCATCATGCAAAGGCATTAATCTAATCAATACCTGTACATCGGTGACTAATGGCCAGCCAACCCTGGTGGGTGAGAGATGCAACAACTCTCATGAGTTCATCTGTATGCTTGATATAGAGAACAAATGCTACCACCTGCGCCGCCACAAGGAGTATCTTATCATCCTTGCAACTGTTAGTGGGATGATCCTTTGCACAACTTTGGCTGTTGCAATTTGGTTGCTTGCATACAGGAGAAGCAAGAGGCGCAGAAGGTCTCGCAAAGCATCTAATCCATCAACATCTGCATCAGTTACCCCATCATGGAAAGTCTTCAGCAATGAGGAACTGAGACCAATTACAAAGAATTTCAGTGAAGGTAACCGTCTTGTTGGAAATGCCAAGACTGGTGGCACATATAGTGGGCTTTTACCTGATGGAACAAGGGTAGCAGTCAAGAGATTGAAAATGTCTAGCTTTCAAAGAAAGAAGGAATTTTATTCAGAGACTGGAAGAGTTGCAAAGCTCCATTATCCTGCTGCCGTGCGCGGTGTGTGTCCATCCACTATGCCTGGAGTTACTGGTTGTAAGTGCTTCTTCATTGACAGGACCTACCTGATTTTGAAGATCTTTGGGAGCTTTTTGACTTAGTTCGAGACCAGTTTCCTCATTTTAACCTCGAGGACAAGGTTAGACTTTGGGCGACGGGTAATGATAGGCCCCAATTAACCTTACATATGCCAGGAAGAGGAAAGGTCAACAATCAGCTAAGGGGGGGAAATAATTGAACAATTAATCACATGAGGGCAATTATAGCTGGAGGTAATAAGGAGAGTCTTGGGGCATTTATAGCTATGTCAGTTATGAAAAAAAGAAGAGTTTTGGGGCATTTATAACTAGGCCAGCTGGGCATTTATAGAGGGAGTCAGTTATGCTATCAGAAGAGTATAAGAAGGGGCTTTGGGGGATAGGGGGTGGTATGTTCTTCTTTGAGTAAAGAATGTTGTGAGTGTTTGGGAGAGCCGGCAGTCTCTCGAAGAACTGACCAACTGTTAATGTTTTCTGCTGAATGAATACTAGTCTCTTTTGTTGATGTTTGAGTGTGTGAACGCTGCTGTAAGTCTGTGAACTGCGTGTCAAATTTTTGGGACATATCATAGCTCTTAATTGGTTAATGAAATGAACCTATATTATGCACCCCGGTAAGGATTTTTGGAATCTTTATTTGTTTAAAAATAGACAGTTTGAGCTGCACTTTTAAGCTGAAAGCCCAGAGTCTTCTCCCAATATAATATGCCAATTCCCTATCAAATAGGAGATAACAAATGTCTTTAAAATTAGGAGATTTTATACAATATGCAGATATTGATGCAATTTGAATTCCTGATTGCTGGATTTTCTTTCACTTGGATGTGGTTCCACATCTTTTTTTCTAGCAAAAAAAAAAAGACGGGGAGGTTTTAACTGGAAGTTCAACATTTCAAGCCAAATACTTGAGCTTGACTAGGATTCCTTCCTATGATCAAGTACCCAGCAAACTTTATAGAGAATAGTTTTCTATTGTTATGTTTGAATAGAAGATGTCCCACACTCAACACACATTTTGAATAAGAGGAAGTCATCCAAACTCCTCTAGACAATCCACATTCATTTCCCTATTCTTTAAGACATTATCCATTATGAAGAATCAAGATGCCATCAACGTTAAGTTGAAGCACTAAAGGTCCATTAAAAAACAAATGGTCAGATTTAAAACTAATGTTTCCTTTGCATATTTTCCATTTGGCTGAAGACATTTTTAATGCAGTTAGTCACCTCCTGTTCTGATGATCATTTGTCATCTCTCCCCCAGTGGAGATCCAGGTTCTTACCTGCAAAGCTGCAGGTTGAATATTCCATGGAATGGCTGGTGCATCCCGGGTGAGTCCCTGTTGACAGCCAGATCGAAAAGAGAAAAAAAAAGAAGACATTTTTAATTCTATTCAATATTTTCAGACCACCATAAATTGCATAGAAATTACAAAGATCCACCTTGTTCACATATTTACTGATAAAAAAAATATGGTTGATATGTAATATTTTGCTTATGTTTGGTTTTCCTTCTTCATTCATTAGTATGAAATTTCTCATTAAATTATTATTCCAGTTTTGGTACCAGACGTGATAAATTTGCAATGAACTTTTTCCTTTTAAAACTTTCATTGTCAGGAAACAGGGACACTCTATACACATCATCAAAAAACTGTTATTGTAGATGCTGATGCGGGTAACAATAAAAGAAAGATCATAGCTTTTGTTGGAGGACTTGATTTATGTGATGGGCGATATGATACTCCAGAACATCCCATATTGAGGACATTACAAACAGTGCATAAAGATGACTACCATAATCCTACATTCACGGTAACCATCCTGCCACGTTTTCTTCTATATTATAGCAATCTGTTGGTAGTTGGCATTCCTATTGCAATACTCTTTGTAACCCCATAATACTTCTGTGAGCTTCATGCATATTTATGGTTTTCCAATTTATATACCAGAAGATGGAAAGTGCTAAAGATCCATCTTGATTTCCTACATGTCAAAAACTGACGAAGGCAATATTGCCACAATCCTAGCAGCATAAAATTTGTTCTCTCGTTCTTCTATCCTGGGCTAACCATGGTTCAATGCCAAGGACATTCCTGGGAATCTAAGGCTTCTAATATTGCACCATGTCCCAAAGAGATCTCTCTTACTGAATGTCAAGCCCTATTAAAGGAAAATTCGCAAATGACAGCATGATCTGGTCAAGTAAACTCTTCTCCTCTCAATTGCCAATCCTACAACCTCTTCTGAACCTTAAATACTAGTTTACTATCATGATGCTTCCATTATCTCAAGTCATCATGCCATGAAGAAGTTGATCTTATAATCATTGAAGAAAACACTCCATGGTTTATCCCTTGCATCCACCTGAGGTGACATGACAATCTGAGGCTTGTAACCTGGCTCAGATTCCAAAGCTTTTTGCACACTTCCACTTAAATGTGCAGTTCTAACAATGGAAAATGTTATTAGAAAAACTTGGTAATGTGAACTTAGTAAACCATCACACCAAATCATCTGGTGAGATTATTTATGTGTCTTTTCCTGTTTTATTTTTATTTTTTTGGTTTACTTATTTGTATTACTGAATAATAGGGTCCAGTTGTTGGTTGTCCAAGAGAACCATGGCATGATTTGCATTGTAAAATAGATGGTCCAGCAGCCTATGACATCCTCACTAACTTTGAAGAGCGTTGGCAGAAAGCAACAAAACCAGAGGGAATTAAAAGGTTTAAAAAGCTAGTTGATGATGCCTTGCTCAGAATAGAAAGAATTCCAGACATCATTGGGATGCTTGATGTTCCTTGCTTAAGTGAGACTGATCCAGAGACTTGGCATGTTCAGGTAAAAGTGGTCATTGGTTAACTCATAGTATTGAATTTTATGTATTTGATTTCATTTTTGAGACTTGGTATGCTTCTGCGGATTTTCAACTCTTAGGTTTTTCGTTCAATTGATTCAAATTCCGTGAAAGGTTTTCCCAAGGACCCAAAAGATGCTATAAATAAGGTGAGAGGAAGTAAATAGAGTTCATATTCTTGTGATGGCTTCCTTCTAGCTATTATGTTCTTATAGTTGATAACTACCATATTATATGCAACAGAACCTAGTATGTGGCAAGAATGTTCTGATTGACATGAGCATACACACAGCTTATATAAAGGCCATCCGAGCTGCCCAACATTTCATTTATATTGAGAATCAATACTTTCTTGGATCGTCATATAATTGGGATTCATACAAAGAGTTAGGTGAGGAACTATATTCTTCAAGATGGAAGAAAACTATTTTTCTCTTTGTGATGTGTCAAGCAAACATTTCCTCTCCTGCTGGATTTTTTAAAAGTTATCCCTTCGAAGATCCAATACTATCTGTTAAAATATCTCATCAAAAGAGGTAGGGATAAACCATTGAAAGTGTGGGCCTTATTGGTGATCTAGCTGTCTTTAGTAGTAAGAGAATTTTCTTATATCAGTTTTGCTTGTATATTGATTGACTGATATTTAATGAGGTCTATATCACTGAAAACTTTTAATGGTAAGAAATAATAATTTATTGTGTGGCTTATCAGCGTAAAGTAATTTCTGGTGTTAATATTCTGTTAATCCCCACAAAAAAGGAAACCTGGTCATACTTTCAATATGCATCAAGAGAGAAAGTCCCTCTCGTCAAGCTTTAGTTTTGCTGTTTTGTTAATCCCCACATAAAAGTAACTTACATCAGGGAAGAAACTGTATTTCTGTAACTAAAGAAACTTCATAGGACTGCAGGAACCCTGTACAAATCACAAGCATTTCATTCATAGACTTGTACATATGAAAGCAACATGTATCAATGATGGAGTTCTTGTAATTGTTCGTGAAGAGTAGTTCTAAAGTTCCTTATGGTGGGATGGAAAGGTAAATGATTAATCATTTATCTGTAGTGAAATATGATTAATATTGATCTAGATAGATACCCTGGTTCGATAATTCATAACAAAGGAGAGATTGAGGATGATATCATCCATAAAATTTGAGCCGAATGGGAAAAATAGAGGAATGCATCTGGAATCTTATGTGGTAGGTGTGAGTACTAGTTGTGAGCTCCAAGAAGTTCATGGCCAGCTCAAGAAAAAGGAGTCACCACCCATTTTTAGAGGACATGGGCCCTCATTTTAGCTTTAAGAAATTGATTTTATTTTCTTGATAGTGACTCGATTTTATCATTGGAGAAGCACTCAACTAGGAGATCTTGGGCCCAAATGGATTAGGAGAGGGAAGGTGTTAGGCACCCCTCTCTCCAAGATGTTGTAGCAGCCCAATATGAGAGTTGTTTAGGCTTAATTTTCCAAGGATTAGCTTCAAGAAAAAAGAGGTAAAAACCCCAAAGCCTTAGGAGAAGAGTCCAAACTTCCTCGGGACTTGGTCTAATTTGATGTTATGAGGAGTTCGGTATTGGTTTCCCCAAACCCCTCTCCTCTCTACCTCATTCTTCAAGCCTAAATAAAATATGGAATGAACTAAAACAAACTACAGAAACAGAAAAACAAGTTAAGAAACTTACTTCTTGGATGTAGACTTGACTATTGATATCCATTATCTAGTACAGGCTGAAGATGGCATTTGATAGAAGATTTGAACTTGCAAGATGCTTTCAATCAATTTTCTAAAAGAAATAGAAGAGGTGTTTGAACTATTTGATAGTCAATTAAAGTTGGAGAGTGTCTCTTAGCCTTTTGGGGCAGACTAGAAGCTCAAGGGTTCAAGACTTGAGAGTTTTTTATGAGAAACAAAAATGAGGGTCCCTTTAATGGTGGTAAAATGCTTCCAGCTCCTATTTTGGGCTCGATTTGGGTACTTGTTTATAGAGAAAGGAAGGGAAATCAGGTCTGAAACTCGCCTAATCACAAGGCTTGGGTTTTAAGAGAGTTGAGAAAAGGTAAGAGATTTTCAAATGGAGAGGGTTTGCAGTCAACTTTCCTTAAGGGAGCAACATTTTTCCTCAATTTGGGGTTGACTTCAACTCCCCTTTTGGAGTGCAATAGGAAGGTCTAGGTCGTCTCCAATAGTGTTTGACACAGGTGTAGTATCAATAGGAACTGAAACATCAATGGAAGCAAAAGGAATACCTGAGTCTATGTCAATCGAACCTGGAATCATATATGAGCCAATGAAAAGTGGTGTGGGTTCCACTGTTGTGGAACCAACCCCCCTTTGTTGCCATAGGCGCTGACGTGGGCCATACACTACAGTAGGTAAAGGAGTTGGAACAGGAAGTGGTGTAGGTTGCTCATTTCCTGCCCAAAAACACTCCTCATGAAAAGCACTACCCAAAACGAAAGGTGTGGACTAAAAGAAAGTGGCGTTCATGGTAACAATGACTTCCTAACACCAGCTCATAACAACAATACCCCTTCTAATTTCCTGCATACCCAAGGAATATATACTTCTTTGCTTTAGGGTCTAATTTCAAGCGGCGAGTATCAAGGATATGGACAAAGCATACATATCCAAACACCCTCAAAGGAACATGATGTTAGAATGTTAGAGTGATGTTCGGCTGATAAGAGTTCTTATTAGCCCATTCTTATGTTTAACTTATCTTGTAACTGGGCTTGTGTTAATGGGCCTGGGCCTAATCCTGTTTAATGATTTAAGTCATCTGGGTGTCCCATCACTAATCAGGGGCATCCCAGTAATTTCTTGTACCTTGTACCATATTCATCTATAAATAAAGGACTGGTCGGCTGGATAGAATAGTTTGACATTCTCTTCAGTTCTGTGGTTCACTTCTCCTCCTTACTACTTCGAGTATAGCTCTTCAGATTACACATGAAACATCTCCCCTTTAGGACAAAGAAGGCTAAAAGGAATAGTGTATCCAAGAACACGAGAGGGTCCTATTAATCAAGAAGACTACCAAGAGAACTGCATCACCCAAAAAATGAACTGGAATTGTGGAGCTCAACATAATACTTCTTGCCACTTCCACAGTATGTTTGTTCTTCCTTTCTGCTACATCATTTTTTTATGGAGTATATGAACAACTGCCCTGATGAATTACTTTATGCTCTAATAAGTAGGATGTCGGGTCTTTTTCAAGATATTCCCTAGCATTATCTGATCTGAACACCATGGCCCGTACTCCAAACTGCATCAAAACCATTTGATGAAATTGTCACACCAAAGCATGTACCTCATCACGAGATCTTATCAAGTATACCCATGAACATTGAGAATAATCATCTATAAATAGGAAAAAATAGCAAAAGTCACCCATAGAAGGAACATGAGTATTATGATTCAGCCTACCCTTGAATCATGTTAGTCTGGTAACAGTCAAAGTAGAAGAAAGAGAAAAAGAGAGAGAAGAAGAAGAAAAAGAAGAGAAGAGAAGAAAGGGAGAGAAAGATCTGGTTCGAACAAGAGAAAAAAGTCATCTCTCCCATTCGACCATATTTGTTTTTATATTACTAATACTTTGGAAAAGACACACATGCCCCTACTTAAGTGAGGGACATAAGATCTAACATAACCTTACACATCAGCAACTTAAACATTAGCATAAAGACAAAAATACCTCTACATAGTCGACATTAACACTCCCCCTCAAGCTGGTGAGTATATATCATATAATTCTAGCTTGTTACATATGTAGTCCACTCTTCCTCGACTCAACCCTTTAGTAAACAAGTCTGCCCACTGGTTTCCTGTGTTAACATATGCAGTATCTATCACTCCACTCAGCACCTTCTCTCTCACAAAGTGAAAGTCAACCTCTATGTGCTTGGTTCTCTCATGAAACACCGGATTAGAGGAAATATGGAGATTGTCACAGTAGAGCTTCATTGGAGTGTCAACAGTGTATCCCATCTCCTGTAGAAGGCTCCTTAGCCACACTAATTCACAAGTAGTATGTGCCATAGCTCTATATTCTACCTCTGCACTGCTTCTTGCCACAACAATCTGCTTCTTACTTTTCCATGTCACCAGATTACTCTTAAGAAAAGCGCAGCAGCCTGTAGTAGATCTCCTATCAGATATAGAACTAACCCAATCAGCATCAGTATATCTTTATATTTCAAGTTTTCCACCACTTCTGTATATCAAACCACGACCAGGAGCCCCCTTTAAATACCTCACAATCCTTAGAACTGCATCCCAATGTAGAACCAGAGGTTTCTGTGTGAACTAACTTACAACACTAACCGCAAATGAAATGCCTGGCCGAGTAATGGTTAGGTAGTTTAGTTTACCTAAAAGCCGCTAGTATCTACCAGGGTCTTCAAATACTTCACCCATATCATTGCTCAACTTAGTGTTTGTTTCCATAGGTGTTTCAGCTAGTTTAGCACCTAACAAACTTGTTTCTTCAAGCAGATCAAGAACATATTTCCTCTGACACAAGTTAATACCATGCTTAGACCTTGCTACTTCTATCCCCAAGAAATATTTTAGTTTACCAATGTCTTTTGTCTGAAAATGTTCATGCAAAAAAGTTTTCAACCTATCAATTCCTACTTTATCATTTCTAGTAATAAGAATATCATCTACATACACCACCAATAGGATCTTTCTTGCTTGAGAGTCATGATTGATGACTGAATGATCAACTTGACACTGTTTCATACCAAACTTCTTTACCACCTCACTGAACCTACCAAACCATGCTTGAGGAGATTGTTTAAGCCCATAAATGGCCTTTTTTATTCGGCACACCTTACCATCCTCCCTCTAAGCAACAAACCCTGGTGGTTGCTCCATATAGACCTCCTCGAGCAGATCACCATGCAAGAAAGCATTCTTGATATCAAGCTGATAGAGGGGCCAATCATACATAGCAGCAAGAGAGATCACAACACGAACTGAACCAATCTTAGCAACCAGGGAGAAGGTCTCTGTGTAGTCAATACCATAGGTTTGGGAATACCCTTTGGCAACCAGTCTAGCTTTCAGCCACTCTACACTACCATCAGGTAAGTACTTAACAGTATAAACCCACTTACAACCGACAGCCTGCTTACTAGGAGGAAGAGTGGTGGGGTCCCAAGTATGATTATGAGTTAGAGCTGAGAGTTCTTCTTCCATTGCATGGCACCATCCTAGAGAGGCAAGAGCTTCCTGGACATCCTTAGAGACAACAACAAAGGATAACAAGGAGATAAACTAGCGATGGGAAGCAGAAAGGTGAGTGAGATAAACATAATTAGAAATAGGATGAAGGGTACAACTACGTTTATCTTTCCACAAGGCAATGGAAAGATCAAGATCAGATACTGGGGTTGGGGCTGGTGTGGGGATTGTCGGATCTGTCAATGATGATGAAGCTGGAGGAGGAGCTAGTGCATGTTGGTGATTTGTATACACTTGACGGATAGGTGGCTGTTCAACAGGTGTTGGCACCAGAGGCAAGGACTTGATCACAGCTGGAACAAGAGGAACAAAATCCACAACAGGAAGAAGAAAGGGAGGAGGTGATGAGGAAGAAGAAACATCACCAGACCCCAAGAAAAACGTAGTAGACTCAAAAAAAGTAACATCAGCACACACGAAGGAACGTCGAGAGATAGGATGACAACACTTATACCCTTTATGATTCTGGGAATAGCCAAGGAAGATGCACTTAAGGGATCGTGCATCTAACTTGTCCCTTCCTGGCCCCAGATTATGAACGAAGCAGACTGACCCAAAAACCCAAGGAGAAAGAGGAAACAGAGACAAGGTAGGAAACAAAGTGGTGAATGGAGAATGACCATCAAGGATAGACGTGGGCATCCGGTTAATCAAGAAGCAAGAAGTAAGCACCGCATCACTCCAAAAAGGTTTGAGTACATTCATGTGGTGCATAAGGGATCGAGTTGTTTCCAAAAGATGACGATTCTTTCTCTCAGCCACCCCATTTTGTTGTGGGGTGTAGGTACATGAAGTCTGATGGATAATTCCATGTTGGTCCAAGTATTATTGAAATGATGTAGAGAAATATTCACGGCCATTATCAAAACGAAAAATTTTAATGTGGACACCTAATTGGTTGCGGATCTCAGCATAAAATTTTTGGAAAATGGCAAATTTCATTCATTAAATAGCCACATCATCCTTGAATAATCGTCAACAAAAATGACAAAATATTTATATCCATTGTATGATATTACTTTATAAGGACCCCAAACATCTTAATGAACCAAAGAAAAAGGACTCAACATACGATTATCAACCCTAGGACTAAAGGGAACACGATGATGTTTCCCCAACTAACACGACTCACAATCTAAAACAGAAAGATGACTCAACGAAAGAACCAAAGACTTCAAAACTATCAGTGAAGGATGACCAAATCGACAGTGCCACTGGAGAGGAGAAAGAGATGACTGGAGAGTTGTTGACATACTTCCACCACTATCAAGATAATACAATCCACCAGCTTCATGCCCTCCACCAATCTTCATCCTTGTCTTGAGATCCTGAAAAACACACGAAGAAGGGAAAAAGTAATAGAGCAATTATGAGACTTGGTCAACTTACTAATTGACATAAGGTTAAACGGAAATTTAGGGACATACAAAACTGAGTATAAGGGTAAGGAGTCCATGTTAACATTACCAGCATCACAAATGGAGGATGTGGAGCCATTAGCAAGGGTAACGGATTGTGATGTTGGGCAATGAGAGAGGGAAGAAAATACACCTGGAGTTCCAGTCATGTGATTGGAGGCTCTAGAGTCAATAATCCAAGGATTGGGTGTGGATGACAGACAAACCATACCTGCGTGTGCAAGAGTAGTTGTGTTCTGCTGAGATGTGGCTTGGACAAACCTCTCATACTCATCATGGGGAACACTCATCATCTCCTTCCTGGGAACATCTATGGATGTAGGAGGCATCTGATCAGCTGAACGACTCTCCTGTCTGAAGCTACTATCACTAGTCATGGCATGATTGGCCCAAGTTGAAAGTGGACCATGCAAATCATAGCAATAACTAATGGTATGTCCATCCATACCACAATGTGTACACCTCCTCGGACCCGAACTACGTCCTCTACCACAGGCTCCCCCTGAATCTCGACCTCTAGTGCGACCACCACCACAGTTATATGCAGGTCCACCACCACCACTCCAGCCATATGCCGGTCCATTGCTACCACTACGGTCAGACTAAGCTCCCCGAGCTCCACCTCTAACACCATAGTCCCTTGATACTACAAAGGCTGATCTGTTAGAAACATTAGGGTTCTTGGTATATCCAATAGAAATCCTCCTAAGTCGAGCAAACACCTCTTCTAAGGAAGGGAGAACTGATCCTCCTAGTATCTGCACCTGCACTGGTTCATATTTAGACTTCAGCCCCACCAAAAATCAAGTCACATCTAGTTGTTCTCTCTGTTGTTGCTGAATTTTGACATCAGAAGTGAGGGGGTGATAAGCATTCAACTCATTACAAATGTTTTTCATACTAGCATAGTACTCCTCAAGACTTTGATTACCCTATTGTAGATTAAAGTATTCTTGATACAGTTGATATACCCTAGTTGTGTTGTCTTAACCTGAATACAACTTCTTAGCATGGTCCCACACTTCCTTGACAGTATCAAAAACATGAAATTTACACTAATCTTGGGTTCCATATTGTTTCATAACCTTGTGATAATATGTGCATCTTCTTATTCCCAATCATCATACTCATGAGAATCGGTGGAGGGTTTTTCTTCCCTTATGTGTTTCACCTTCTTCCTTGCCTTAAGAAAGACTTCTACATATTTAGCCCAAGGTACATAATTTTCTCCATTCAGTTTAATGGAGGTCATTTGAACATTCAAGTAGTCAGTTGGGACCATCACACTAGTCTTGCTATTGCTATTGTCTCCCATTGCTGAATTCAGCAGATTGCACATTAGACCACACTACACACTGAACACACTGGTTTCAGCACTTACTATTGCTGTAAACTGCACTTTTTACACCACAAACCCTACCTCACAACTACCTAAAACTTCAGCGTACTGTTTGAGGACCACTCCCCCTTTGAATCATACTGAAAAATGCACAAACCCTAGCACACTACAATTTGAAATCCCACCATACAGTCTGAAACAGACTTATCATTCGATTCACAACAAGAAATTGCATAGAAACCTCTTACCTAATCACCTGAAAATCAGACCACACAAGGCACCCACTGCACCACACGAATCAGCCCTCTTCTCTTCATCAATTAGGGGAGGGCTTCTTACAAACCACGAACAGCACAACTGGAGGCATAGAAACCTCCAAGGGAAGAGGGTGATCACTCCTTTTCAGCCCTTTCCCTTATCTCCAACTGATGGCAAAGAAAGCAAGAGAAAACTCTAGACTAGGTGCGCAAATTACAGAATTCTTGGCAGATCCGATTTACTTAGTTTAGCTCTGATACCATATTATGATTTGGCCTGCCCTTGAATCTTGTTAGACTGATAACAGTCAAAGTAAAAGAAAGAGAGAAAGAGAGAGAAGAAGAAGAAGAAGAGAAGAGAAAAAAGGGAGAGAAAGATCTGGTTCAAACAAGAGAAAAAAAGTCATCTCTCTCATTTGGCCAGATTTGTTTTTATATTACTAATACTCTGGAAAAGACACATGTGCCCCTACTTAAGTGAGGGACATAAGATCTAACATAACCTTACACATTAGCAACTTAAACATAAGCATAATGACAAAAATACCCCTACATAGTCGAAATTAACAATGGGTATGGTCCCCAAACACCAGTATGAACAATATCAAAAACTGAGCAACCACTTAGGGTTAGAACCTATAAAAACACCCTCTTGAGGTGAACCACTAGAAACAACATTAGCCAAGCTCGAACTCATCCTAGAATATTGTGGCTGCTTCTTTTGGAAGGAATGAAAATTCTTCTACTTCCCAACAAGATCCCAACATGTCTCTTTAGTGTTTCTGTGTCTAACACAGTGAGTACATCTTAACTTGTCTTTATCAACTTCCTTAGTCTTCTTCATTTTTTATTTGAACCACCTCTTATGGAAAAGATAGCAACTTGTTGCTCCCCCTCTGGAAGATTCATGGCTATCCTCCTCTCCTCAGATTGAACCAATAAGTACACTTCTTGAAGTGATGGGAGTTCCTTGCTCCCTAAAACCTAAACTCGAATAGGCTCATAAGTCATAACTAGGGTTAAGACCTGTTAAGAAAGCAAAAACTCTCTACTTATTTACAAGCCTTTTGTACTCTCTTGCATCTGATTCATTCTTCCAGTCAACACTTTGGTAATGATCAAGTTCTTTTCACATGGAGGTAAGAGATGAATAGTAACCTGACAAACTTTTCTCTCCTTGTTTACAATTGGAGGACTTAACCTATAGTTGATAAATACGAGCATAGTGCCTTTTTCTCAGAAAAAGTAGTTTTAGCCTAGTCCAATATCTCCTTTGCGGTTTCAGCCCACATAAAATTCTTTCTCAGACTAGGGTGAATGGAAGTTATAAGCCAAAACATGATCAAATAATTTTTTTGAACCCACTTATCATGAGTTGCCCCAGCCTCTTTGGGTTGAGGGATATCACCAGACAAGTATCCAAGCTTTCCTCTAGGCCCAACATACAGTTTAAAACTTTTGGACCACTCCGAATAATTCAGTCCATCAAGAATTGTAATAGCAACAGGGAAACCTCATTTTTTAGCCCCTGGACTGACCATATTCTGACCTCCAGTGACTTCAGATATTTCTGGATCATTAGTTGACATTGTTTACACATAGTAATAACCCACAAGAAACTTGTACCAGGAAGAAAGGAACAGAACTAACAACCAAAGAAATCAGGTCTATTTTCCAGTTTATAGTCCACTTTAATTAGCAAAAAATGCTCCAACTCCTTTCACAAGAAGTAGGTAGCACAATAAAACACTTTTAAACACCACCAAGTTAGAAACAAGAGGAAAAAAAAAACTTTCAGCCAAAAAGGTTAAACACTGCTATAGCCTTGAACTTCCAAGTAAAGAAAAGAACATCTGGCACAAACACACACACACACAGTACATCTGAAGAAAACACAGACCTGATATGGGAGATCGAAGAAACTAGGCTTACCACTCAGCCAATTGGACCTCAGACCACACAATCATGGAGAACACAGAGAGACACCTCTCCTCACACTGAAACCTCCATCACAGGATACAAGGGAGGCACCCAAACAATGACCCTTACCCGATCAGTTCCTTCTCAGATCTGAAGTGTTACAAACCTTTCCAGAGAAAGCTGAGAGAGAAAAAGCGGAAGAAAGATCCACTCGAGCACCAATCTTCTGTCAAACCTTCTCAGATCTGAAGTTTTGCAAACCTTTCCAGAGAAAGCTGAGAGAGAAAAAGAGGAAGAAAGATCCACCCGATATGCCCCGTATCGGGCATATCGTATCATATCTTTTGGGTCACGATACACCTGTTTACAAGTGTTTCGGGACCCCACTATTTTCTAATGAAAAATATAGGTATTAAACTCCCCAAAAACCAAAATTTGAAAAAAATATATAAAAAAAAAATAATATTTCTGCATGGTTCAAAGTACCAATACGCAGAGGCGTATCGAAACTTTGAACCCTTAACACAAATAAACACATAAACAGGCCCACTAACAGCTCTAATAGCATTCCTGTAGAAGATAACCATGTTAGGGATTCTGTATTTCATTTTCATGATATGGACTTTAGGTTGAAAGTTTGATTTTGTTGGTTATCATCATCATCTAAACCTTGTTCCAATTATATTAGGTCAGCTACATGAATCCAGTTTCGCCATTTCATTATGTTCAGTGATATATCCATTGTTAATTTATGGGCACTTAATCATTTCTTATTACTACCACCCAAGTCCTTTGCTGGTGAAGAGACTAATTTTTATATTTGATGTTGATATACAAACTTTGTTTCTGAGAATAATTCTAAGAAGTATTATTGTTTTAGACTTTTAGCACGATCTTTGTTGCATTCAATGACACGTTTTGTAAGTATTGATTTCTCTCACTATTATCTTCTTGTGTAGTGCTCTTGAATATGACAAGAATTTGTTATTTATAACTAAATACTAATAATTTGATTGTTGAGCCTCATTTACTTGAATTAGAACTATACCTTTAATATGCAGGTGCTAACAATTTAATACCAATGGAAATTGCTCTAAAAATTGCTAACAAGATCAAGGCAAATGAGAGGTTTGCTGCCTATATAGTTATCCCAATGTGGCCTGAGGGTGTTCCAACAAGTATTGCCATGCAAAGAATTTTACTTTGGCAGGTAGGTTCCATTAAAAATGTTTCTTCTTTACTACTACATGTTAGACATCAGTATAAAAATCCACCAGAGATATGAAGTACATGCATATATAAACTCTGGGCATTATTGTTAATTGTATTGTTATATTTACTATATTTTATGTAGGATTCTAATTCCTAGGATTAAGCCCTTCCAACAGATGCAACCTAGTATTCTGATGATGTGTGTGAAGGGTCCCTTGTCTTAAGGAACCATTCAACCTAAAAGCTTAAGTTGTTAGTAGCCAAAGGGTATACTCAAGTGTACGGGGTTGACTATGATGAGACTTTTGCTTCAATAGCTAAGATGAACTCAATTAGGGTTCTCCTGTCATTAGTTGCTAATTTTGACTGGGAATCGCATCAACTGGACATAAAAAATACTTTTTTGAATGGTGACTTAGAGGAGGAAGTGTACATGGTTCAACCCCCTGGATTATGTGCCAAGGGAAGTAAAAATAAGGTGTGCAAGCTGAGAAAGTCTCTTTATGATTTAAAACAATCTCCTAGAGCTTGGTTCAGTAAGTTTCACATGGCAGTTCAGCAGATGGGCTTCAAACAATGTCAGTTTGATCATACACTCTTTGTGAAGAGATGTTAGGAACAGGTTGTTGTATTGATAGTGTATGTGGATGATATCATCATTATAGGAAGTTGGAGTTCAGAAATACAAAAATTGAAACAATTTCTTGCATCTAAATTTGAAGTAAAAGATTTAGGTCCCCTGAAGTATTTCCTTGGAATTGAAATCGCCCGCTCAGAAAATGGTATCTTCATTTCTCAAAGGAAATATACCCTTGATCTATTACAGGACACAGGCAAATTAGGTGCAAGGCCAGTAGATACTCCCATGGATGCTGACCACAAGTTGGGTGACTGTGATGGTGAACCTCTAAAAGATGTGAAACAGTTCCAAGGTTAGTGGGAAAGCTGATTTATTTGTCCACAACCTGTCCAGACATTGCCTATTCAGTTGGGGTTCCAAGCCAATTCATGCACTTTCCTAAGAAACCACACATGGAGGCAGTAGAGAGAGTCCTTAGATATTTGAAAAAGTATCCCGGAACAGGTCTACTATTCAGTAAACATAATCACCTAAAGGTGGAAGTCTTTACAGATGTTGATTGGGCAGGTGTTGTAGATGATAGAAAGTCCACGAGTGGGTATTGCACATTTGTGGGAGGAAACCTAGTGACCTGGAAAAGCAAGAAACAAAGTGTGGTAGAAAGGTCAAGTGCTGAAGCTGGATATAGAGCTATGGCACATGGGGTGGCTGAAGTCCTTTAGCTAAAGAATCTTCTAGGGGAGCTTGGAGTTGTTCATAATCCTATGTCTTTTTTATTGTGACAACAAGGCATTCATAAACATCGCTAGCAACCCTGTCCTACATGAGAGGACCAAGCATATTGAGGTGGACAAACACTTCATAAGGGAGAAATTGGAAAAAAGGGAAATCTGCATCCCTTATGTCAACTCCAAGGAACAACTCGCTGATGTCCTCACAAAAGGACTTTCATACTCACGACACAATGAGTTATGTGACAAGCTGGGCATGATAGACATATTCAGCCCAACTTGAGGGGGAGTGTTGTGAGGATTATTTAATTGTTATTTTATAGCTGCTGTTAGTGGGTTGTCCTCTTAAGATGCTATCAGTTAGTTATTTTCTTTCTTTCTTATTAGTTTGTTTCTAGGGAGTGCCGCTAGGGGCATACTTGTAATTTCCATTCTTTTTATATTAAGTTAATATAAATAATGAATTGGCAGCAACCAGAAGGAGGTTTTTCTTTTTCTCTCAATCGTATCTTCCTCTTCTTGTCTTTCTCTCTCTCTCCATGAATGATTACACAATGCAAATCTAGAAAAAATATGGTTTTAAAAGGTTGTGGGTTAATGTGATAATTAGAGGATTGTATGCATCAAATGGATTTTTTTTTATGATTTAATGGGTCTATTAGAGTTGATGATTCTGTTATGAGTAGTTTTAAATCTTAGATGGAAAGTAATACGAAAGCTGACATCTAATTGTTGGAAGCTGACAACCACAAATAAATGAAGAAACTTGAAGAGAGAGAAAAATAATGGATAGCCCTAGAAGCACTTAGGGTTCAGAATTTTCTCCTAGGGTATGGGAATCTCTTAAAGAGGATAGTTGTAAATGGAGATATTTGCATATGCATGATTAAAAGGGCAGCCCAATAAACAAGGCTCCTACCAATGTGGGGTCTGGAGAGGGACAGACATACGCAGCCTTACCCTTGCACATACAGCTGTTTCCACGATTTGAACCCTGGTCACCCAGGTTGCAATGGAGCAACCCAACCGTTGTGCCAGGGTCCACCCTCATTTGCGTATGCTTGATTCCTGAGTTTTATTCAGTAATACATCAAATTGCAAGTTTTAACTAGTCCATTGCTAGTGTCATTGAATGATCATTGTGGAACCTTTAAATAACAGGAAACAAAAGTAAGAACCCCTATAATCCTCTTGTATTTGGGAAAACATTCCTTTTTCTATTTTTTCCCTATTGTGATTAAAGGTCCATAATAGTAACTCTGTGGGTCGTGACCCTAGCATTGCTTTAACAGATGCATATAGCTTTCCAGAAGCATCAGCCAACCCTATTTAAGGAACATATATAATGAAACGCAAACAAATATCTGATGTGCACATTAGCATGACCCTCCACCCCCACCCCCCCACCCCCCAAGGGTACAGATAAAAAGTAGAAAATGGCCAAAATATTTTTGTCTCTGCAGATAATTTAAAGGAAACATGAAAAAGATGTACAAATAGCTGGCATCTAATTGACGTTTGATTTCCCAGATGGATCTTATGGAACTGTTTAGAATCCCCATTTTTGGTTCTCTTTGTTATTAATAAAATTGTCATTTGGTCAAAATTGGTCTGTGAAAAGATACACTTAGATTCCATATGTAGTCTTAGTAGTAGATTTGTCTAACTGGAGTTTATTGGGGCAGAATAAAACAATGCAAATGATGTATGAGACAATCTACACAGCTTTAGAAGAGACTGGGCTTGAGAAGACACATGTCCCACAAGACTACTTGAATTTTTTCTGCCTTGGCAATCGTGAGGCTCAAGATGTAAAGGACACTTCATGTGGTGGAAATACTACTGTTGCTAACAATCCTCAAGTAAATTCTCTTCTATCCCTTTCTTTTTCCTTATCAAAAATCACTTAGTCTCTACTCATTTTTGCTTGTTTTATGTTTAAACTGGGTTAAAATGCATGAACTTATGACCTTTTGCAACCTTGAAGTGGTTCAATGTTGAGTCCAGATTGCTGATGTTGCACTAGCTGTTTTGGTTGTATAACTTTCAAAATGAATTCCGTGAGTGGTCACAGTATGACTCAAAGCACATGATTTTCTTCAATTCTTTTTAACTTAAGTTAGGTGCATATTTGTTAATTAGGCACGCACCCAGAAGAGTCGACGCTTCATGATCTATGTTCATTCCAAAGGCATGATAGTAGATGACGAGTATGTGATATTGGGGTCTGCAAACATCAACCAGCGCTCCATGGAAGGCACTAGAGACACCGAGATTGCAATTGGCGCCTACCAACCCTCACATACATGGGCTAGAAATATGTCCAGTCCAAATGGTCAGGTAAAATAACCTTTTCATTATTATATAACAAACTGCACCCTGCATCTCGTTCCCATATTGGAGATGCCTCAGGATTTAAATCCTCAATTCACTGTACTCAAATAAACTCAACCTAACAAAGCCTTAACCTCAGATATTTGGGGTTTGTCCTCTATTGGGGCTACAGCTAAGTCATTTTTATGGACTTAATTATTTATAATTCTCTTTCCTAATCTTGTTATTCATTCATCCTAGCATCCTCATTCCAGCCATACTTATTTAATTTCTCAATTTGCTATATTTAGCATTGTTTAATTTCTTGATTTCCTTATAGATGTTTTACCTAAGAGAGATATTACTTGACTGGGTCCGCCTGGTATATGCATTTGTTAGATCCATGGATACAGGATGTCCCTGTGGGCAGAACATATTGGGACTATTGAGGAATGCTTTAAACAACCAAAGAGCCTCGAATGTGTTAGGCGGGTTAGATCTCTGGGTGAGCTGAATTGGAGTCAATTTGCATCTGATGATGTTACAGAGATGAAGAGTCACCTCCTAAAGTACCCGATTGAAGTGGACCCCAAGGGCAAAGTGAACCCTCTTCCTGGATGTGAAACTTTTCCCGATGTGGGAGGGAACATAGTGGGAACTCCTTTTGCCATTCAAGAAAATCTTTCCGTGATATTACCTAAACAAGAGAATCTTACTATCTGACCCTCAGGCATGGAGATATTGACCAGTACAATTGACATTGATTTAGAGAACGTTCAGAAGCAGCTACACAAGTTAGGTTCATGCTTTTTGCTTAATTTGTGTTTGTAAAAGGCTTTCCAGCCAGTTATCCATACAGCAATGTCACTGGGCATTTCAGTTGATAAGGGTGCAGCCCCAACTCGGTTTGTCAGGTGCTGTATATATGTGCAACAAATACATTTCTAAAAGGTCCTAAGATTTTCAGTTATGTGCAAGCCTCACAATTTGAGATTTATTCCATTTTCTTGAACTAGATATATACTGATCCCAAAGTACTACTGTTCCTATGCTATTGTCTCAGCTAGAACCTTAGAGCATGTAGAAACCAGTTTTTTTAAGATAAAATTTATTAATGCCAAAAAGAAGAGTACAAAAAAGGTGACCATTGGTCACCTAAGAGAAGAAATATAAAAGAAAAAACAGTAAAACAACCATTCATTCTCACTCACAACTCCAAGTCCAATAGGCCTTCATCTAAGGAACCATTCAACTTAAAAGCTTAAGCTGTTAGATAATAAATACCTTTTCAGGGACCTTACCTAACAGCTTAAACTTTAAAGTTGAACGATTCCTTGAGATAGTATCAAAGAATGTTTGATCAAGTAGTCTAGTGTTTGATCCTTGTTGCCTCCATATTTAATTAAGTTTCAGCACAAGATATGGGTGGAATTGTACTTGTCATTTTAAGCCAAATAAGCTCGTGCGTGAGGGTGTGTTCAGAATAAAACCTATTCAGGGGCCTCAACTAACAGCTTTAGTTTTTAGGTTTAATGGTTCACTGGAGAGAGCTGTAGGGGATGAGAATGAGGGGGGAATCTTCACTTCAGGGATCTCTTCCTCTTTTATATAATGTTGTCCTTTACTAGATTATTCTCTAGAATTCTTCACATTTATAGTTATGCCATAAGTGCCAGTTGTTAGCCACTAATCAAATGGCTACTTCCTGACCTAAGTTAGACCAGACCAGCTTGAGATGGGCTAGACCGAGTTTGCAGTCTAACAGATATGCTCCCACAACCACAATGTATTATTAATGAAAAAAATATGGGCATTTGGCAAATCTTTTTGTGTGGTCTTTCAGGCTTTCTAAAGCTTGGAAGACCAAAATTTGGTCTTTCTTTATGTGGCAATGAAAGATAAGAAACCAACAAGACATATGCCCTAATTATCACAGAAGCCTAAAATGTTCAAAACTCTGGAAACTTCAAGTAAAGCTTTTTGTCTTTTTGCACCTAAAATCTTTCATTTAACAATTCTATAGACCATGGTAGACAGATCTAGATCTTTAAAGACAAGCCCTCAAAAGTTCATTACATCTTTTGGCCATCTAGGTTGTCAGATCTTTGTAAAAAAACTTACCAAAGGGACAACTTAATATTAGATAATAGGGGTGGCAATTTCTCACCCAACCCACCCATTTACTTGGCGGGTTGGAAATGTGTTGATCACCCATTGGGTCAATTTAAATGGGTTGGGTTGGGTTGTGTTGTGGATAATCATTGGGTTAACCACTAAAGATACAAGTATTAATTCTGTAGTTTTTTTTTTATATTTTCTTCATTTGAGTGAAATAATTTATAATTAATGTATTAATTTTCTATTAATTGTTGACTAAAATTAGTTTTGCCTCGAATCAACACACTTCACCCAAATCTACATAAATCCAAATCAACCTGACTCGAGTTCGAACCAATTCAACTCGATTAAATATGAACAGACCTGATCACCCCGGTTCATTTCATTTGCGTCGGTCAGCCCAATCCAAACCCAACCTGATCCAAATCAGCTTGATTAGGAATGCCCCAAATCCGAAACAGAACCGGATGGGTTGGTTTGGTCCAGACCAGGTCCAATCCAACCCTGAAATCTGGCTCTCTTGCTTTAACCTAGTCCGAATAACCTGATCCAAATTTGGCCAGACCCGATTTACTCCCCTTGACTTGCTTCAAACCAATCAGTTTGGTCCCAAACCCATGCACAACCTGATATGGGTTGGTCCAAGTCAATCCACCATTGACTAAACTATTCTAGTATGGTCTGACCGAACTAATCCAAATCCAAATGGTTCAACCACTCTTAATGTGATTAGCTCGAAGATAATCAATTAGATAGTTCAAGTTAGTCTAATCGATTTGAACCTAAGTGGTTCAATCAAACCTGAAACCCAAATATAGTTAAATGGTTTCGCCACTTGTGTAAAAATAACATGCATATAATGTGATTTGAATTTTCACTTGTGTAAATAACAACTACTATTACCACCAAGCTATAACCAATTCATTTGTCAAATGAGAATTAGTTTTTTTGTTTTAAGTACATAAATAAAAGATTAATGGCTTTGGGCAGGTTGGGTTGGGTCAATGCGGGTTGGGTTGAACTCAACCCATTTAATTTTATATAACAGGGTCATTAATAGGGTGGTGGATTAGATGGATTGGGTTGAAGCTCAATCCAAACAAAACCCAACCCAACCTAATTCAACCAATTGCTACCGCTAATTAGATATCATAAATAAAATAATTGAAAATAACTTTTATGAGACTTGAACTTACAACTTGAAATAAACAAATGTAAATGTTTAAATATTATATGATTGTATTAAATTTTATAATCCTATTTACTTCAATTATATCTACATGAAGTTAAATTAGAGTACATGCAAATTTGCTTCGATTATAAAGAATGAAATCTGAATCACTTTAATCTAATAGTATTGGAATTTAAATTCAAAAGCAACTCTAAGGCTGCATTTGTTTTGTGGAAGTGAAAGAAAAAAAAGAAATATTCTCAAATATATTCACTATCTCAAAACTAATTTACATAGTCATCAATGGTTAATTACTTATATATACCATATACATTTTAGAAACTAAACTTTTAAAATCAATTTATATTGACCGGCTCCGAATAAAGACAACCTCTATCATTGCACCGCCACCGCTTAGAATCATTAACAGTACACTCTAAAAAATTTTATAATACCAAAATTACTCTTAAATCTTCAAAACATTTGGTAAATCCTTCTCTCTTCTTATTGTCCCCGAACAAACTAGAGCAACAATCCCCAACTATAGATAGAAAACGATAAAAAAACCTTTTTTGTCTTCCATTGTATAATGGGCTTGTTTTGCAGTTGAATTTGTGAGCTTGTATGTGGAGATAACAATGTAGTGGGCCCTTATATCTGGTCCACTGACTCTACTGGCACTCTCCTTTTGCCATTATCTTAATGAGGAAATTGGATTTGATTTGCTCTTAGGCTCCATTTGGAAGGAGTACAAATACAAATGTATAGAGCGCAAAACCTTGTATTTTGTATGTATTTGTATTATATATATTTGTATTTGTGCAGTGTAAATATATAGAAAATAGTACAAAATACAAGGCTTTACACTATACATATTTGTATTCGTACTTTTTCCAAACTGAGCCTTAAGAATGCACCGGAAACCAACCTCACAACACATAACAGTCGTGCATCAGACGTGCATTGAGAACATCTTTCCATGAAGGACAACATCAAGTACGAGAAGTGATGGAGGGAGATTTGACCTGACCCCTTGGTCATACGACACGTGGAAGCAACCGAGAGTGACCTGGTAGAAGCGCTAGCTCGGCACGACAGCGGGCCCACAACCCGAGCTCCGAGGAAAAAGTCCCGAGCTCCCCCAAAGGGGGAACCTACAACCCGAGCTCCCCAAGGAGGAACCTGAGCTCTCCCTTCGAGGTCCTGAGCCTTACAAGGAGCACAAAAGGCAAAAAACCCAAACTGCCCACCCAGGGGCAGTTCGGGCCATACTTCTATCCGAACTCAAGACCACCTCGTACACCACTTCAGCTCCAAGTTGCCTGACTGAACAACCGTACCTGACGCCCAGGAAGCCCATACACGGAGGCGGCGCACCTGACTGATTAGGGGTCTGACACATAACAACCGCCCTCCAATGGCCACCTGCCACCGCCATCTTAGATGTGGCAGAGACGGCCCTGGCAACTGGCAATGGAGGTTATGACACCCGAACTGGCAACTGGCAATTGGCAGAGGAAATGACACCCAATCTAGCGGAGGTAATGATACCTGAACTGGTAGAGGTACGAAAGTAAGTGTACAGGGTGATTATAAAAGACATCCATCTCCCAAGGAAGGAGGTATGTGAATTCCTCATTTCCCTTTCCTTCTGAAGAGCACTAACTTGAGCTTCGGAGTGTTCCAACCAGGTTCCTCCCTGGAAGTCTCCATTTTCTTCCTTGTTTCAGGCACCTCCAATCTCGTCAGAAGTGAGGTAACCGGCAGCTAGGACCGACCGAATCACGCATCATCAAGAAGTGTTCTCAATTCATGGCTGAAAATGCTGTAACCGGGGTGTGAGGTGTGCTCTCTGAAGAGAAAATCCGGATTCTTGTCTGAGAGGTTTTGAACAGCAGAAGCCCTACTCTCTCAACTACTATGTTTTCCTTCTTTGAGATTGGTATTGGTACTATTGGTAGTTCAACTTTACTTTAGTTACATATGTAACTTGTTTGAACATATCGTGAGCCCGTTTGGCTTGCAGGAATAGGGATCTTCAATCGAAATGGGCCATTCCAAATCCAACTGTGTGGTTGAGTGGGATCAGTCTCATTCTGGTAGAATGGCATTCTCCCATTTGAGGGGAATGGCCATTCCTTCCCCTTATCATTCCAATTCCAATTCAAAAGAATTCTGATTCCCATTCCAAGCTCCTGTTCCCACGAACCAAATGAGACCTAAGTTTTTTTAACGAAAAAAAAAAAAAAAACTCGCATAGGAAACAATGTGAAAAGGGGATGAAATCTGGTTTAATATTGCCATCAGATACTACTACTGCTGGTGCCGGTATACCTACTCGACATTTATCATAATCTGTTATAATAATAATTTGGAATACAAATGGTAGTAAATAATAAATTGTTTTAGATTGATAAAAAAAATGTTTTTAACCAAAATTATTTTTACCAAAATCCAAAATTATCTTATAAACTGTTTATGAAATTTACCCTTTTAAACATAAAACATAATAAAAACTATAAGAAAACCAGGAGACTTCTATATACTATATAATCATTCTGAAACAGAAAAAACTGGTCCTGACCCAATTATTAATTGGGACACAAACTAAGGCTCAGTTTGGAAAGAGTACAAATGCAAATATGTACAGCATAAATACATACAAAATAATACAAAATATAGTGTTTTGCACTTTACATATTTGCATTTGTAATCCTTTCAAACTCAGTTTATGAAACAAGTACCATTTTATTTCCATTTACCATCACAATTTCTTTGATTTATTAAAAATAGAGTTCGGCAGCATGGCATTATAATTTATTTACAGTTGATCAATTTAATTATTGGTATCATAAACATGGTAGCCAATCAGGGGTTATTTATCAAAATTCATGAGTGGATTTTGATTGATCAAAACTCTTTCTTTTCTTTCATTTTTTTTGCCACGATTGGTCAAAAACTCTTTCGGTACCATATCTTTTCCACATCATAGATTTTTCTTTGTTCAAAAAGGATCAACTGGTTAGGCTCAATTTGAAAGGAGTACAAATACAAATATGTACAGTATAAATACATATAAAACAACACTAAGTACAAGATTTTGCACTCTACATATTTGTGTAATTGTATTTATGCTCTTTCCAAATTGTATTTATACTCTACATATTTGTGTAATTGTATTTATACTCTTTCCAAACTGAGCCTTACGGGTAAGACTTGCTGGGTAAACAGTTGGTAAATTAATTCCCGAGTCAATGACCCACCAATCAGTGGGGTGGCCGGTTCTCCATTCTTCCCGGCTGCGGCTCCAAATTTCTTTTCCCACAGCAAATGGGGAATAGTCTATCTGGTGGTTGGAGAGAGTCATATCTGGTTTACCACTACCAGCAGTGCCCATGACCTTAACACGTTTCCCACGAGTCTGGATCTGTTGATTACAAAACGTTGGTCATATCTTGTGCATAAAACCCCAAAGCCGTATATATAGGATGTGGGATAGGGTTGACAATGGCCGGGCTTTGCACTTGTGATAAGAGTAAGATGGAGTTTGATAAATCTTAAATATGAAATCTGAAAGGTTAAAAAGATATTATTTGTGTCTGAATCTGAAAAAAAAAGCATAGATGATTTTCTACTTTTTAGAAATTTTAAATAGATAGATTTATTTGTGTTGGATAAACCTTTAACGTCTAAACTTTCCTAACTTTACTATTCTACCCTTAGAACATACTATTCGATAAAAATTACAAAAAAAATAAAAATAATTTATTAAAATCAAAATAATATTAAAAAATATGAATAACTTCCAAGACTCCCACCTCCTCTTCATTCCTAACCCCATGGTCGATGAATAAATTCCTGAACTTCACTCTCGTGTCCCTCAACATTGTGACACAATGGGTCATTAGTTGGAGTTGGTGCTTATTACGTTGTCTGATCTTGGACGGAATTTGTTGGAAGCTCTGCTTGGAAGAGGGAAGCAGGCATTAATGGTCAACGTGGAGAAGATGGAGCCCTGGTTTGTTTCTGTTCTTGAGCACAAGTCGTGTTGGATGCAGCGGTGACTAGAGGAGGAAGCTTGCTGCCAAAGAGGAGAAAATAGATTGTCGATGCTATGAGTTGCAATGACGGTCGAAAACCAAAAAGTAGAGGAGGTGGAAGCCATGGGAATAGAGAGGTGGAGGAGGAGGAAGAAGAAGAAGAAGAAGGAGGAGGAGGAGGAGGAGGAGGAGGAGAAGAAGAAGCTCGCCGTCGGAGAGGAGAAAATAGATTGCCGCTACTGAGAGTTGCAGTGGCGATCGAAAACAAACAAGTAGAGGAGGCGGAAGCCATGGGATCAGAGAGGAGAAGAAGAAGTTCGCCGCTGGAGAGAAGAAAATAGATTTTCGCTGTTGAGAGTTGTAGCAGCGATCGAAAACAAAAAAGTAGAGAAGGCGGAAGCCACGAGACCAGAGAAGAAGAAGAAGAAGAAGAAGAAGAAGAAGAAGAAGAAGAAGAAGAAGAAGAAGAAGAAGAGTGGCCAAGAAGATGAACGGTGCCTGTCGAAGGAGGAAGCTTGCCACCACTAGTTTGCCGCTGCGTCAAGTGGAGAAGATGAACGGTGCCCGAGAAACGCATATGTTTAGTTCAGATCGTTTTAAGGATATTTTGGACTTTTTTCCAGGTCTGAAACACATCTTACCGCGTTCAGCATTTGGCCTCTGTCTTATTAGTTCAAATCTGAAAATTCATTTTACATCCAAATTCAGATGCACTTCCAAACAACTTTGATGTCTGAAAAGTAATATTTCCAGACTTCAGACGTCTGAAAAGTGTTATCAAATGCCACTTAAGAGATAGAGTCTGGGTCTAATTCCAAGCCTATAGCTTTTTATGTATAAAATAATATCATTTATTTGGTCAAATGACCTCTTAAAACATGTGTAGAATGTGAAAGGGCATGACCCAAGTTTTTTTTTTATTTCAAAAGTACCCTTAGCATTATTTTTTCCCCAAATCAGGGACGGAGTGAGAATGAAGAAAATATTTTTGCCCCAAATCGGAGATAAGGTGGGGATGGGGTTTGCATATAATTCCTTGATGGTAAATTAGTAAAATATCCCAATGTTTAATATTAATTTTTAAAACACCTCTAAGTTTTTCCCAAATTCTTAAAATCCTAAAATACTATAATTCCATTTTCTAAAATACCTATAAATTGTTATAATCTAATTCCTAAAATACCCCCAAATTCTCATATCCTTCCTTCTAAAATATCCTAAAATAAAATATATTTTTAAGTTATTGCCTTGGAGTGGGAAAAATTCAGGGATTACCCATCCCCAATGAGGAATGAGTGCCCTGCCTTGAACTTACCCCATCACTAGGGGCGAGGTAGAGTATCTTGGTTTTAGGGCGGGGATGGGTAGGGGGTGCCCCGCCCCGTTGCCATTGCTACCTTTTATGAACAAAACCTTGGGGAAAAATAAATATTGTGTTGTTTTCTATTTTCTTTTGATTAATTGGGTTAGATAGGATGTTACGTTCAAAAGCACCATTTTCTACTCCCATCTAAGAATAACGGTGATGAATAAAATAGTTGCAAACCAATAGGGTATGAAAACTATAGGTTAGGTTTTAGTAAATACATGAAACTATGGATTTCTATTTAAATGATCCTATAAGATATTAAATATATACAATTTTATATATTATATGTCATATAGTATTTGTATAAGGTTTATTTTGTATATTCTATAAAAACAACCTAGGCCCCAACATGGAATTTATAGAGTTCAAATCTGCCCCTCATAGAGTGCGCCCCAAAAACATCCCACGAAACATCCTAACCGTATATTGGGAACATTTCCCAATGACAAGTACGAGAGATGTTCTCAATGCATGTTGAGATGTTCATGTGGTGCATTTTTGGGGTGCGTTCTGTGAGGGGCAGATGTGAACTTGAATTTCTAGGCCAGGTTGAGCTGAAAAAAATCACCCCTAAATGTGGCCAATGTCATGTGTCAACATATCCGAACTTGTTTTGCACTCAAATTAAAAATTTAGGATATTTTCTTTGTCGTTTTTCCATGCAATCCTTTTATAGCATAATTGTCTATATCCAGTTATCCACATATCCATGAGAAGAAGTGATCTATAACAAGTTGAAGTGGCTGAAAGGACTAGGGATACACTAAAAAAGGGAAGTGAATTAAGTGTTCATAATTTAACGATAGACATGGCACTAAGCAGAATGGAATGGTGAAAAAGGATTCACACTTGGCCCTATATAATTAATATAAGATTTAAATGAAAATGATGATGAACTAACTACATGTTGGGTAACAATATTATAAGAAACAATTGATCAGCTTTGGATTAATCAGTTGTTTCAGTTATTTTTCCTATTTGGGAAGTTTCGGGCTTGAATAAAGATTTCCTGTGTTGATCCCACTCAATAGCTCAAACCAAAACAAACTTCCTTTGCCTCAAATCTTTTCTTCTATTCTTATTGAGGGGTAACAATATTATAATTAATAACATTAACTGGTTTGTTCTAATATAGATGTGGATTCAATTCACTACCACTGATTTTAGGGGGTAGGGGGTTGCTACTTACTAGTGTGGTGCTGTGCTATTCAACAATTTGTGAGTATCACCAAATACAAATAAAAAAAAAAAAACAAAAACAAAAACCCTTCTAGATCAAAGTTTAAAGGAAAAATGACTGTTCAGCACCATACAGGTGGAATGAATCCTAACTATGAATTGACTATGAAGGACGGGGGCTATTAATAGACTATGAAGGACTGTAACTTCAGAATTCTACAGTAAGCTGCTGTGTACTCTTCCAAAGTCTAAATCCGTGAAGTAATCATATTGTTGCAAACTTGCAAGAAATCTCATTTTACTCTGTCCAGCTCAACCATCATTCCACGGTTAAGACCAGAGCTGGAACCAAAATTTTCCATTCTAGCTCCACCCTCTTCCAACAATTTCATCAGAAGAATTGAATTGAAGGAACACGCTAGCAGGAACCAGGAAGAATGCGGTACTAGGGCTTTTTCAACACGCTTAACGGCCCATGACTTTGGTGCTTGCTTGGTTGAAGGGTCTTGGTGATGCACCCTTAAGCCTTTTAATTGCTTCCAAGGATTTCTCTTCTTTTCTTACTCATAAATCAGAAGATATAACCTAATTAATACCGTGGGGAAACGCTCTCAGCCCATTGACAGGGACTCCCAAATGCTTAATTAAATTAATATTTTATTAATTAACTGATGCATCCACACTCCGGATCTGCTCCCCACAAATTGTTTTCACATCTTTATCCATGCAACATCTCTTCATGGAGATCCGAGCCCCTCAATTCGAGATCTATTAACTACAAATTCCCATGGCACAGTTATAATATCCTGAGATGTGGGAAAACTGGTAGGCGGTAGATCCGAACCCCTAAACTCCGGATCTGTTATCCACAAATTCCCAATGTACCCCATGGGTAGCGAAGTTGGAGCAGCAGATCCAAGCCCCTCAAGTCAATTCTGTCGCACCTGTTAACATTGGATAGCTATCCTAAAGCTGTCAGTGGGCGAGTCTGGGCCCAGCCAAGTTAGACCCAGGTCCGATCCAGATGAGTCTCTAAGTAATAGACCTAGAGCAGACTGTATTTATTAAACCGGGCTTATGGGCAAGGGATCGATCCAAAGTCCAAACCCTATATGAGAGGATTCGGAACTTTGGATCAGTTTTCACCTGTGATGATGAGCTGGACCGTCTCAGCCTTAGCTATCACTATTCACGACTGACGATTGGTGAGAGAGTTTGGAAGCAGTTGGTGCGATAATTAGCCAGTCTACGCCCGAGAACGACTACCATGAAACAGAAATTTGATCTTCCATCCCTATTGAAAACATGGCAAAAAGAAATTTAATCCATGGAAGCTTCTCGATAAAACAGACGCCTGGTTGTTGTTCAATTCTAGCTAATTTATTAAAATTAATAAATGTAAGAAGACCAAAGACTTGACAAGTGGCAATAGAACTTGTCATATACCACATTTTGTACACAATATATATTTTGATGAATATGTATTGTATCGATATTTTAATTTTTATATAATTTTGTATATAATATTATTTATGACAGAGATATTTAAGAATATGGTCTGAATATCAGATTAGAACTCCTTACCTTGTATTAGGCTGTGCTGTCTATTCAGTATTATGGTCTTAAATATGCAGAGTATAACCGAATTCAGATTTGCTCCCTACACAAACTTTACAGTGCATCACAGCTGTGTATTGTAAACATCTTTAATGAATAATGACATTAGGTACGAGAGGTGTTTTCAATGCATGGTTACAATGAGCTGAGGTTGGTGTGAGTAAATCCGATCTCCGTATAACTAAGGAGGTGTGGTGTGTTTGGTGGTGGATGAACTGTCAATGGGAAGAATGAATAATGGATTAAAAATTAACCACTTCCAAATCAATTCAATAATTTTGTTTTTTCTTTAAATATTGTATAAAAAAGCAATCTAAGTGCCATTAATATATTAATATTAATCTGACTGGCATTGGTCTTCTCATGGTTTGACACTTTGACTCGTTCAACATTCTCGACGATTGAACTGATGAACCACCACATGAAAAAAAAAGGAGTCAACCGGGTCGGAACCGGGTTTTGAAAAAACTACCTATATATGGTATTTTTTTACTGAAAAATATGACATTCACAGAAATTTTGTTTTATATTGCTAGAAAACAATTTGAGTTTCAAATACAAGGGTGGATCCATATTCAAGGAATCTAATTCGGGTAATCCTTAACCGCATCCGAGTCCAAATTAAGAATTCGGACAATACCGTTTGGTTTTGACGAGGGGTCTATACTCTATTGTTTTTTGGCAACATTTTGACGAGGAGTCCAGTAAAAACTCTGCCTCATTAATTAAACCAAATCCAGTTTTAACCGCCCACGGCAAAATTACAGAAAAATATTGAGAAATGGAAACCTTTACAGAGCGAGCAAGCTAACCAGATTCCGTAAGGAAACGTTCATGGGTTCCTTAACCGAGGGAAGAAGAAAATGATACAAACAACGACGACGAAATTACAAAACCAAGCAATAAAATTGAAAAAGCCAAAATTCCGCTCGCTCCATCTTCTGTCTCTCGTCAACCCAACTTTTCCACCCTCCTCCTCGTCGTCTCTCTCTCTCTCTCTCTCTCTCTCTCTCTCTCTCTCTCTCTCTCTCGCTCTCTCTCGCTTTCGCTCTCTCGCTATATGTCTCGTTTTGTCTGAAGGCTGCCTGGGAACGGTTCCATCACATCTTCTCTGATAACCAACTCTGAACGGTAACTCTTTGATCCTTTTTTTATTAATTTTAGTTCCAAACCACCAAATTCAATTGACTTGAATTCAATTCAGCTGGCTAATAATTCTGTAAGCCATCTCGGAGTGAAGAACAATAAACTTTGAAAAGAAACGAACAAACTCATTTTGATTTCTTCTCGCTTATCTTCTGCTCTCTGTTTCATTAGTGGTTGAGAATTGAAAATTCATTGAAAGGAACAGTTTTCTCTTTGTTAATGGAGAACTATAGTTCATATTTGTACATTGATTCATATCGATATCCTCCTCCTCCCTCTACTACCAGTACTCCTCCTCCAAATTCAGATCCATATCCACCATCTCCAGCACCACCACCTCCAAGTCATGCTTCTTTGTATGCTTCATCTCCCTCACACTCCTTCACTTACCCTCAATACCCCCACTCTCCTCCTCCTCCTCCTCCCTCTACTACCAGTACTCCTCCTCCAAATTCAGATCCATATCCACCATCTCCAGCACCACCACCTCCAAGTCATGCTTCTTTGTATGCTTCATCTCCCTCACACTCCTTCACTTACCCTCAATACCCCCACTCTCCTCCTCCTCCTCCATACTCGAGTCATTCTGGGCCTTTAGAATATCGTTATCCCCCAACTTCTTACTATTCCCAACCTCCCTATCCATACTCAAATGCGAATTCCCCTTTTGTTCCCCCAGTAACTCAGAATTCTCATCAACCTAGCCTACAGCACCACAGCAGTTTCCAATACGGTTCATCACCTTCCCTTTCCCAACAGTCCGATCAGTATCCACCGCCAGAAAGTTACCCACCAGTTCCTGCCCGTGTCAATAGCTTCTCTAGTTACAATCACCAAGATAGTTCAGTGCCTACCAGTGTTGGGTCCTCTCCAACTCTTGGTTTAGGTGAATCTTCTTCATCCCGCCCTTCTCTTTATCCTCCTGTGGAAGATCTATTCGATAAGGTGCAATTGTTTGATCACCGTCCCACTGCCCCGAGTTTGACATCTTCGCCACCAGCATCATATCCACCTCCGAGATTTCAGAGCCAGAGCGCAAGGTATAATAACTGGGTGGATATATATAGTTATACTAATAATTCTTTCTCAAGTGGTGGGGAACCTTTTCACTCAGGTCCGATTATTTCATCTCCACCGTTAGCTTATTCCCCATCAGTTTCATTCGATGGCTCACAGCATAGTCAGAGTATGCAGATAGTGCCAATTCAATCATCTAAAGGGTCTTTGAAAGTCTTGCTGTTACATGGGAATTTAGATATTTTGATCGTTAAGGCAGAGAACCTTCCGAATATGGACATGTTCCACAAAACTTTAGGAGATGTGTTTGGGAAATTGCCCATAAATGTCAGCAGCAAAATTGAAGGGCACATGCCTCATAAGATAACTAGCGATCCATATGTCTCTATTTCTATATCCAATGCTGTAATTGGGAGGACTTATGTGATTAGTAATAGTGAAAACCCTGTTTGGATGCAGAGGTTTTATCTCCCTGTTGCACATTATGCTGCAGAGGTGCATTTTGTTGTCAAAGACAGTGATGTTGTTGGTTCCCAGCTAATAGGGGTTGTTGCAATCCCAGTGGAGAACATATACTCGGGAGCAAAAATCGAAGGAAGCTTCCCAATCCTCAACTCAAGTGGGAAGCCCTGTAAGCGTGGAGCTGCATTGACTCTGTCAATTCAGTATACCCCAATAGAGAAAATGACCATTTACCATCACGGAGTTGGTTCAGGCCCTGACTATTATGGTGTCCCAGGTACATATTTTCCACTTAGAAAAGGTGGAAGAGTTACACTTTACCAAGATGCTCATGTGCCTGATGGTTACCTTCCAAGTATGAAGCTCAATTATGGGATGCACTATGAACATGGTAAATGTTGGAAAGACATTTTTGACTCAATAAGTCAGGCTCGCCGACTAGTTTACATCACTGGGTGGTCAGTGTATCACAAAGTCAGATTGGTCAGGGATGCTGCTTATGCATCAGAGTGCACTCTTGGGGATCTTCTCAAGTCCAAGTCACAGGAAGGTGTGAGGGTTCTGCTGCTTGTATGGGATGATCCAACTTCAAGGAACATATTGGGTTATAAAACAGTAAGAAAAAAAAACCCTTTCTTTTCTTTTTTTATATTCCTGAAGTGTCAAAATGAAACTCATTTCTCTTATTTTGCAGCATCCCTAAGAATTGAATGATGATTAAGGTGCCCCCCTGTTTATGGTTATTTATTAATTAATTAATTAATTTATTTATTTATTTTTGATAAGCAACACAGTGAGAAAATTCGTTAAAAACAAGCTGCACACAAAAGTGCAGCCAAAGAAGTGTACAAAGCTGGACCTCCCAAGAGGCTATCCACATCTGACAACAGAGAAAAAGAAATACAACAAAGAAGAAACGGCCCCCCTGTTTATGGTTATTGCTTCTGTTACTATTATTATTATTGTTCTTGTTATTATTATTATCATTAAAATCCATTCACTAATTCATTCTTAAGAGGAAAGATTAGATGGTGGAATGCCTCCTATGGCTTAAGCTGAAAATTCAGTTGTTGATGCTCTGCACCACAAATTTGACACTCTAGGTGTAATACCTGTTCATTGACTTGAAGAAAGGATCAAAGGAAGATGGTTCCTGATCTTGTTTATTGATATATGAATTTATGGACATTAGTGCCTGAGTTGCAATTTTATGTTCAAAATAACAAGACAGTAAGCCATCTCCATCTTTAAAAGAGAAGAAACAGAAATAAGTTCCAATCTTCATAATTTATTTTGATGACTAGATAGATGGGCCAGGCCCATACTGAATATACATTGATATGATTGCCCACATGATAAAATGCCCAAGTTATAAATAAACAAATTTAGGTAACCAAAAGCATTTTTGAGACTTCAACAGGTAGGAAATATTTATTACTCATTTACCAAATACTGTATATTACAAACCTCATCAGTATTAAAACATTAAGATCAATCTGAACAGAAGGAAATTGTGTGAATTTTTGTCATCACATTGAGAGTGTCCTGGAGAGAATGGCCTTTAGTTGCCACTTAAGAAGGCCAAAAGGAAAGGAGAGAAAAGGATAACAATGTAGGGGGTACCTATATGTCACAGTTATTTATATGCCCTTACTTTCTGTTTTATTTTTATCCCATTATGTAGGGGATACCTATTACATGTCTTTATTCCCCATCCCTATGAAGGTTTCTAGAAGGATTGAGAAGGCTACAAAGGGATTTTTCATGGCATGGCTAGCAAGATGAGAATAAAAGTCATGTTGTATGGTGAGGCCAAACTTGTCTTCCTCTTGAGGAGGGTGGGGTTGGTATTAGGAGAATCAAAGATTTTAATGTGGCATTGCTTGGGAAATGGATGTGGAGGATCATGGTTAGGAGAGAGGGTTGGTGGAGGAAATTGATAGCAAGCAAATTTGCAGTTTCTAGAGGTAATTGGACCTGGGAGGACCCTTTGCTTTCTTTGGGAAATTCAGTGTGGAAAGGCATTATGAAGAACTACACAGCCTTTGTGAATGGGGTGTCCTACAAGCTGGGAAATGGGGAAATATTTAGCTTCTGGCAGGACAGATGGTGGAGTGAAGAACTCTGGTGGAGTATTTCCTTCAGTTGCACTTGCTGCCTGAAAATAAGGAGGCTTCAGTGGCTGATTCCTACCAAGTGTTGGGAGGACAGGTGCTCTGGTCATCTAGTTTCCGGAGGAATCTCCATGATTGGGAAGTGAGCAGCATTTTGGAGCTTGTTAGGTTGAAGGTTTTGTATGTATGGGTGGTTCGGCTGATAAGAGTTCTTATTAGCCTGTATTTGAGTTTAAGTTGTTATGTATTGGGCCTGTGTTAATGGGCCTAAGTCTGTTTAGTGTTTTAAGTTGTCTGGGTGTCCCATCACTAATCAGGGGCATCCCAGTCATTTCATGTAACATTGTATTGTACTTTAGTATAAATAACAGTACTGTCGACTAGGAAAAATAGTTCGACATTTCAGCATCTCTTCTTCTTCTCCTCTTTTCTGCTATTTCGGCTACAGTAGTTTAGCTTTCATGGTATCAGAGCATTAGCTTCTTCCTGGTTTCAGCCGGCGCACACTCTCTTCTCTTGCTGTCTTTTCATCTTCTCTCTTCCTTTTCTGGGTTGCTGCAGTAAAGACCTAGGGGTGTAAGAGAGTAAAGCAAGTTCGAACCTAGGGTTTCTCTTGGTTGTAGGACTCAAGGGAAGTAAGACCCAGAAGTGGATGTCCTATTAGGTTATTTCCAGCAAATAGTAGCTATTTGGCTACTAAGAGAGGTCTGTATAGGACAGACCTAGTTGAGGACTGATTTCAGCAGTCCTAGCACTAGCCGAAAGGGGGAGAGCTTCCTCTACAGTTGCAGCTTCGGTGCTCCAGCAAGACTTGCACAGACTTAGCTTCTTCTACAGAGCCCACTGTTCACTTTCTACTGTTGTAGCCTCGAACTGTTCACTTGCTACTGTACCCGAACTGTTGCAGTTTCGGTTCAGCCCAAGTGAAGTCTATCTAGTGTTCTACCAGCACTGTGAACACTTCTACCAGCATAGCAAAGTGGTAAACAGCTCCAAGTTCAGGTTGGTTATCAGTCCGAAATCCCTCACCACTGCTGTGAGATTACCTAGGGAGCTGCCAGCTCCAGATTGTTCAGCACTGTGAACCCTAGTTGAGGATTGATGTCAGCAGTCCTAGTATTGGCCGCAAGGAGGGGCACTCTCTTTACAGTTGCAGTACTCGAAGTTCAAGTGGAGTCTGCATAGCACAATAGTTGAGAATCCTTAGCTTCAGTTCGGTTACTAGTCCAGAACTCCTTGCTTGCTGCTGCTATAACTGAACTGTTTCAGAACTGTGACAGTCTCGGCAAGTCTGAAACTGTGTTGAGTGCTGTCAGAACCTGCTGTGTTCATTTCGGCTAATCAGAATCTGCTACAGAACTGGTTCAGAACCTTCAGAACTGCTTCGGCTAGTCTTAATCAGTGTCACCTACACAGTGGCTGCAGTCAAGATGTCTTCAATACCCAGAGAAGTTTTTTCTAGAAATAACAGGCCTGCGGCAAGTGGGAATCTTGCCACCAGCAACAATGATGACAACTCACAAAATACACCAACAGTATCTCCTTCTCCTATGGGACAGGTTGCTGATTCCTCTGGAACTGGTACTTTGGGCTTCACTGCTAGCGAGGCAGAGGACCTTAGTAGGGCATTGGCCCGTCTAAGGAATAATTCTTTTGCTTCTACATCTCTTGCCAGATCAGGTACAGCCTCTGCCTTCAGTGCCACTGGATCTATTGACTCTACTTCTTGGGTTATTGATTCCGGTGCCACTGACCACATGACACATATGTCTTCCCTATTCTCTTCATATCATTTGTGGTCTGGTCAGGATAAGATGAGAGTTGCTGATGGGTCTTTCTCCACTATTTCTGGAAAGGGAATGGTTGACCTATGCAAGGACCTCTCTCTTAAATCAGTTTTGCATGTTCCCAGTCTCACCTCAAATCTTTTGTCTGTTTCAAAGCTTACCAAAAATTTGAACTGTAGTATAACTTTTTTTCCTACTCATTGTGTCTTCCAAGACAGATTGGCAAGGAGAACGATTGGGTGCAGTCATGAGTATGGAGGACTCTACTATCTTGATGCAGACATCGGTTCAGCGTTACAAGCATCTGCTGGTAGTAGTCTGGAAAGTGTGGAGTCAAAAGCTAAGTTGCATCTTTGGCATGCTAGACTAGGTCATGTGTCTTTCTCCTCATTGGAAATGTTGTTTCCCGAACTGTTTAAGGGCATTTCAAGTCAGAGTTTAACCTGTGAAGTATGTCAAGTGTCAAAACAATGTAGAACTGTGTATCCAACTTCCAATAATGATATTTGTGCTCCTTTTGATTTGGTTCATTCTGATATCTGGAGCCCTTCACCCATTGTTTCTTTTGATGGCTTTCGATACTTTATCAGTTTTATTGACCACTACTCTCGATGCACATGGATTTACCTGTTAAAATGACAGGATGAAGTACCACAGATAACTATGGCATTTTGCAAGATGGTTGAAACTCAGTTTAATAAGAAGATTAAGCAATTCAGGTCAGACAATGTTGCTGAATACTTTGAAAAATCTTTGAACTTATTCATGGAAGATGCTGGCATACTACATCAGTCATCCTGTGCTTATACCCCTCAGCAGAATGGGGTTGCTGAGCGCAAGAATAGACATCTATTGGAGACAGCTCGAGCCTTACTATTCCAACACAAAGTCCCCAAGCAATACTGGTCTCAAGCGGTTCTTATTGCATCATATCCGATAAATCAGATGCCATCTAAGGTGTTGGGTATGAAAACCCCTTTCTCTGTTTTGTGTCCCACTCTTCCAGATTTTTCCCTTCCTCCTCGAGTCTTTGACTGTATATGTTTCATACATGTGAAGGATCCAAAGAAAACCAAGCTGGATCCTAAGGCTACAAAGGGAGTATTCCTGGGGTACTCTCCTACACAATAGGGTTACAAGTGTTATGACCTTGTCTCCAAGAGAAAGTATGTCACCAGAGATGTGGTATTCTTTGAGTTTCAACCCTATTTTCAGTCTTCTCAGAATCCTCTTTAGGGGGAGACTAGTGAGATGGAAGAGGATTTTCATTCTCCCTCCTTTTTTGTTCCCCTATCTACCTCGGATCTTCCATCTCTCCTCCTACTCCTTGTTATGGCATTCTAGGTCAACCCAGTGAGGCTCCCACTGTGCCGGTTACCTCTTCTAATGCTACAGATGTTCCTGAAGGCTCCAGTAGGCAACAAAAAGAGATACTTACATACAACAGAAGAAAAAGGGGCCCTCAATCTCATGACAACAACCAGTTGGACTCAGATCAATCTGTCTCTACAATCCAAGGTAATTCCAACTCACATACTTCTGATTTGGATCTTCCTATTGCTCACCGTAAGCCTATTCGCTCTTACACCACCCGGCACCCCATTGCTGATTTTGTTTCTTACTCACATTTATCTCCTGCCTATCACTCCTTTGTGTCTGCTCTTTCCTCTGTGTGTGTTTCTTCTAGGTACTCAGAGGTTGTGTCTAATCCAAGGTGGAAAGAAGCTATGAATGAAGAGATGGAAGCCCTAATGAAAGCAAGAACTTGGAAATTAGTGGATCTGCTAGAGGGGAAGAGCATTGTTGGGTGCAAGTGGGTGTTTACTATAAAGCATAGGGAGGACGGGTCTATTGAAAGGTACAAGGCCAGACTTGTGGCAAAAGGGGTTTACTCAAAAAGAAGGGATTGACTACAAAGAAACCTTTGCCCCAGTAGCAAAGCTCAACACAATTCGGGTCCTTTTGTCACTAGCAGCAAATTTTTCATGGGAACTTCATCAGTTGGATGTTAAGAATGCATTCTTAAATGGTGACCTTCATGAAGAGGTATTTATGGAACCTCCACCAGGCTATGAGTTTGGTAGAAAGGTGTGCAAATTGAGGAAAGCATTATATGGGTTGAAGCAATCTCCCCGTGCATGGTTTGAGAGGCTTTGTGGGGCCATGAAGAAAGTGGGGTACACTCAGAGTGGTGCAGACCATACCTTGTTCATAAGGAGACAGGATAGCAAACTTACTGTACTCATTGTTTATGTGGATGATATGGTAATTACCGGGAATGACTTGGAAGAGATAAGAAGACTGAAGGAGTTTCTAGCTTCGGAATTTGAGATCAAAGACTTGGGTCATTTGAGATATTTTCTTGGGATTGAAGTTGCCAGGTCAAGAGAGGGAAACTACATATGTCAGCGGAATTATGTTCTTGACCTCCTAAAGGAAACAAGCATGATGGGGTGCAGGCCAGCAGATACTCCAATAGAACAGAATCATGGCCTGCAGGAATCAGTAGGGGAGGACTACTGTGATAGAGAGAGATACCAAAAATTGGTAGGGAAGCTGATATACTTATCTCTCACTCGGCTAGATATTGCTTATGCTGTGCATGTTGTCAGTCAATTTATGCACTCTCCAAAGATCCCTCATATGAAAGCAGTTGAAAGGATTCTCAGGTACTTGAAGACTTGCCCAGGGAAGGGAATTCTCTTCAGGAAAAACAATAGAATTGAAATTGAAGCATACACTGATGCAGATTAGGCTGGGTCTGTTGGAGACAGGAAGTCAACCTCGGGTTACTGTACATTTGCTGAACTCTCATGGCTCAGAACTCTTCTTAATGAACTTAGCATTAAGGCTGAAGGTCCTCTCAGGCTATATTGTGACAATAAAGCTGCCATCAACATTGCCAACAATCCCGTGCAGCATGACAGGACAAAACATATTGAGATTGATCGACACTTTGTTAGAGAAAGAATTGTCTCGGGTGAACTCTGTGTGCCTTATACTCCATCTGAGATGCAAATTGCAGATGTATTGACTAAAGGGTTGGCTACAACAAGGTTCATGGACCTTCTTGGCAAGCTAAACATGATTGACATCCATGCTTAGCTTGAGGGGGAGTGTTAGGTTGAAGGTTTTGTATGTATGGGTGGTTCGGCTGATAAGAGTTCTTATTAGCCTGTATTTGAGTTTAAGTTGTTATGTATTGGGCCTGTGTTAATGGGCCTAAGTCTGTTTAGTGTTTTAAGTTGTCTGGGTGTCTCATCACTAATCAGGGGCATCCCAGTCATTTCATGTAACATTGTACTGTACTTTAATATAAATAACAATACTGTCGATTGGGAAAAATAGTTCGACATTTCGGCATCTCTTCTTCTTCTCCTCTTTTCTGCTATTTCGGCTACAGTAGTTTAGCTTTCAGAGCTCCTACAGATTTTGGGGGGGTCAGAAAATCAGGGAGCATAATGAGGATGAATGGTAGTGGAGATGGGAGAGTACTGGAGTTTTCACTGTCGTTACAAGAAACCTGAGTGCCCCCAGGGATATTTCTTATCCAAGCAGTTTGATGTGGAGATCATTGTGACTTCAAAAATTGGCTTCCTTATGTTGCCTGCTGCGCTTGGGAAATGTTTAACAAAGGACAGCCTGCAAAGAAGAGGTCTGCAGATTCAAGATCAAGTATGCAATCTGTGTAGACAGGACCTAGGAACTGTTAATCATCTTTTGATTCATTGCTAGGTGGATGGCTGGATCTGGTTGCACTTTCTTAAGGCAGTGAACCTAAGCTGGATAATGTCCAGTTCCTTAAAGGAATTGCCGCTTACTTGGTAGTTGGCACTTGCATGGGCTGAATACAAAAGGAAAAGTAATCTGGGAATTGGTGCCTGCAGCTATAGTTTAGACAATCTGGACTGAAAGGAACAAAAGTATATCCAAGGACAAAGTCAGGATTGTGGAAGAGCTCATTAATTTGTCCTATTGGAAAAAATTGGGTCTTGGCCTTCTACTTTTAAGGACTTCTTGCAGTCTACACATGGTTTTAGTTCTGTTACTTGTGGAAAATTTGAGGTGTTTCTACCTTGAGGTTGTGGCTCGTTTATTTTGAGCTGCCTCGGGTAACTGTGTACTATTTTCTTCCCTCTGAAGTATGAGTTAATAAAATTTTACCTTACATATAAAAAAATTAACTGGATAGAATACTGCTTTTATCAATCCTTTCTACTGATGGTTGACCACTGAGCCGTTCATGTAAGGAAAATAAAAAGAATCTTCTTATTTTGGTTGCTGCTAGTGGAATTCCTGAATCTTTTTTTTTTTTTTTTCACTCGGATATGTTATGTTAATTGTCAGAGAGATTTGCTCTATGCCTCTTCTCATCAAGTTCCACTGTATGTAGGATGGTATAATGGCAACACATGATGAGGAGACTCGTCGTTTTTTCAAGCACTCTTCAGTGCAGGTGCTACTTTGTCCTCGAACTGCTGGAAAACGACATAGCTGGGCAAAAAAGCAGGTCAGAGATAAATGATTATCTTATCTGTATATTTGGTTTGTGATAGAAGTCTTGTTAATTTAGATATTCAATTATTTTCTACATCCAGCATGAGTTATTTAAGTGCCATGTTTTAATTTTTGGAATCATCTGTTTCTGGTTATTAAATGTAAAGTTGCAAAGTGAGTCCTGAAATGTTAGTTGATATGGAATTGATATTTTTATTTTTCCCATAATGTTGATATTGAATGTATAAAGTGCTATTTATCCTAAATAGTCAGGACTAAATGTATTTTATGAAATCAACTATCATTCCAGGTAAATTATGACTCAGTTATCATGTCTTACATTTTTGGGAAATTTTGGTTTGTTCTCTTGGATGGCTATATTTTGGAAACGAAATTTCTTAGTGAATAGGTTATATACCAGATCATATCATAGATATCTCGATAACTTTTGACTGTATTATACTATCACAGATATCATGTATACAGGAAAGTCTTGTACAGCCCAAATTTCTTTTCTCAATTATGCACTTATTGTGGAAAAATACTACTTAAACTCATTCCAATTAGTCCAGTAAATTTAGGAGCTTCACTAACAATTTAGCCCAATGAATTCTTCTGATATTGCAGCACGAATAGTTTCCTGATTCTGTTGGCAAGAATATTTCAAAATTTTTAGACATTTCACTTATCCTAATCTAGTTAGGAGTGACTCTACCTTTTTAATTTTATATTTACCTTGGTATCATTTAGTGTGGAGGTTCCTTACATCATTTAGTTTTAAGTACCAAAGGACATAACTCAGATAAATCAGAACTGCTCCAAAGACTTATATAGATGGATGTACACTTAATGTTTTTATTCCTGTTTCCAGAATTTTCTTTTCAATTTCTTATTTATAGTGTTCCTTGTCGCTTATCTCTTCAGTTTTGGTATTTGAAATTGGAAATTTGCACTGAACTAATCCTTCTTAGTTTTTGGTCTCCAGGAAGTTGAGACAATTTATACACACCATCAAAAAACTGTGATTGTGGATGCTGATGCTGGTCATAACAAGAGGAAAATTATAGCTTTCGTTGGAGGACTTGATTTATGTGATGGGCGATATGATACCCCAAAACATTCTTTATTTAGGACATTGGAAACAGTGCATAAAGATGACTATCACAACCCTACATTCACGGTAGCATTTACTCTTTATTCTTTTATTTTATTGATGTGATTATGCTGTCTTGTCTTCCATATTATTACTTCCCTCTAAGGGTGTCAATGGACCGGTCCTGTCCAAAATCAATTTGGACTGACCAAAAAGGCATAATGGATTGGACCAATCCGGTCCAAAATATTTATTAGATTGGTCTCAACCTGGTCCTTCTGTAATAAATTTATATTGATTTGGTTCGTTTAAGCCAATATCCAGTATTTTGATATAAGATAAGAATATAGGTGTCAATGGACCGGGATGAAACCAATCTAAATTAAAATGAATTTGAACAAATTGGACAGTCCGAACATTGAATTGGACCGGTCCAAAATGGTCCAAATTATTCATTTTATTGGATTGGACCTGGTCCATTTGTAATGGACTTACATTGGACTGGATCGGATTGGACCAAATCCAGTCCAACCGACATCCCTACTTCCCTCTATCCCTAGAAATCCAACCAAGTTCAGCTCAACTCAACTAGGCCTTATCCCATCATTTCTGGTAAAATGCAATTTGCCCATTTCTCATTGCATTCTGGTGACTTTGCTCTGAATTTCTTATACTGAACACCTGTAAGCCTGGAATTGCTGAGTTTAAGGGTTCAGGCTTCAAGGGTTTGACAAATGGTTTTATGTAATTTACCAACATGACACAGTCCTCCATCTATTGGGGCCAATAGTGCAATACAAAAGTTCAAATTATAGTATTCATTCATGAATCAAATCATGACTAGAATACATGTCATTGATTATTGCACTTGTTATAATTCAATTATAATTTATACCTTTTATGTTGCTTCTATAAACAAGATCAAATTAATCAAATTGCAGTTCACTTAGAGGAATTAGTGAAAGATGTGATTCAGTCCAATAAAAATCTGTAAAATATTTTCAGATTATAACAAGGAGAGAAAAGAAGAGTACAATGGTCTCCTCTTCCACCTCTCTTATCTTTTATTAAGCTTACTAAGATTGAACAAATTACAAGTTTGCCCTTAAGTGGGCATCCAGATCATCAGCCTACTTAAAGAAAGCATAAAAAAGAATTAAAGGCCCATTAGCAAACAAAACAACTAGGAAGAACTAACAATAAGATAGTAATGGGCTAGGGTCCATTCAGTCCAATCTCTCTTCTCTTCCCCTCAAGCTAAATCATAGGATGTTAATCATGCCCAACTTGCTTATATAGTGAATCAACTTTCCTTTAGGAACACCTTTTGTTAGAACATCAACCAACTATTCTTTAGAAGCAATAAATGGCAGGCAAACTTCTCCTGAAGCAACTCTCCCCGTATAAAATGCCTATCAATTGCTATGTGCTTAGTTCTATCATGCTAAACAGGACTATGTGCAATGTTGATAATGGCCTGGTTGTCACAATATAGCATCATTGGCTTCTCAAAGTCAATATTGAATTCTTCTAAAAGTGATCTCAACCACAAAAGTTCTAAAACTCCATGTGCCATTGCCCTGTACTTTGCTTCAGCCGAGGATCTAGCCACTACAAACTGCTTCTTACTTCTCCATGACACAATGTTCCCTGCCACCATAGCATAGTAACCTAAAGTGGATCTCCTATCATCAATACATTTAGTCCAGTCAACATCTGTGTATGCTTCCAACTTCATGTGTCCATGCTTAGCAGACAAAATACCTTTACTTGGAGTCCCTTTCAAGTAACACAGAACACTCTCTGCAACTGCTAAATGTGTATCTCTGGGAGAATGTGTGAACTGACTAATGACACTAGCTGCATAGGAAATATCTGGCCAAGTCATGCAAAGAACAACTTCCCAAGCAGCCTCTGGAACACTCCTCTATCAGTCAATAGTTTACCATTAGTAGTTGAGAGCTTGTGATTGAGGTCTATAGGAGTGGATGTTGGTTTAGCACCCAATTTGCCAGTCTTTGCAAGTAGATCAAGGACATACTTACATTGAGAAATGAAGATAACATCCTTAGACCTAGAAACTTCAAACTTAGTGTTAAGAAGCCTTTTGAGATGACTTACTTCCTGAGCATCATTACTAGTAACCACAATATCATCAACATAGACAATCAGAAGGATTACCAAGGAATCTCTCCTCTTAACAAATAGGGTATGATCAAACTGACTTTGTGTGTAACCAAAAGTAATAAGAACAGCCTGAAATCTCTCAAACCAAGCTCTAGAAGATTGCTTGAGGCCATAAAGAGGCTTCCTCAATTTACATACTTTCCATTGCATCTTCTTCCCATACACACCTAAAGGTAAAGGCATATAGACTTCTTCATGTAGGTCTCCATTCAAGAAATCATTTTTAGCATCAAATCGATGAAGTGGCCAATAAAAAAAATCAAAAGTAGCATCCAAGATAGCAAAACCCGAACTGAAGTCATTTTAGCCACAGGGGAAAAAGTCTCCAGGTAATCAATACCATACATCTGAGAGTATCCTTTAGCAACTAAATGAACCTTAAACCTCTCAATAGTACCATCAGAATGATACTTAATAGTGAACACCCATTTACAACCAACTTGTTCCTTCCCTTCATGCAAATCCATAATTTCCCAGGTATTGTTCTTATGCAAAGCATATAGTTCAGTCATCATAGCATTCCTCCATCCTAGATTGGATAAAGCTTCTGGGACAAACTTGGGAATTACATGTGTAGAAACAAAAGCAAGAAAGGAATAATAGGTGGGGGAAAGAAGGTTGTAGGATAGGTGTTTGGAAATGCAATGTGTTGTACACTTCTGTTTGTCTTACCAAAGGGAAATAGGAAGATCAAGGTCTGGAAAGGTATCAAAAGGGGTAGAGGAGGGTTGATCTATTACCTCAGTAGTGATGGGAGGTGCAAGAGGCTCAGTTGAAGGAGTGGAAACAACTTGCTCATACTTGAGTCTTTGTCTTTGGTACCACCTTTGGACAATAGGATGGGAAGTAAATGTGGGAGGATGAGCTAGAGGAGGAAGAGGAGTAGGAACATGTGAAGGGGCCTCAATAGAAGACTCAATTAGAGGAGACTCAATAGAAGGCTCAAGAGGAACTGGATGAGGAACGACTGATGACAACAAATAACTCCTTTGAATGCCCCCCTTCAAGAGAAGTACCAAATAAAGGAATAGACTTTGCAAGTGTGACATCCTTGGAAACAAAGCAAGTTCCACGAACTGGATCAAAATAACAATACCCCTTCTATGTGGAGGCATATCCTAGGGAGACACACTTGTGTTCTTTAGTCTCAAACTTATGTCTTGATGACTATGAACATGAACATAGCAAGTGGATCCAAAAACTTGGAGAGGGAAAGAGAAGAGATCCTCATATGGAAAGAGGAGGCTAAAGGGGGTTTTGAAACCTAGAACCCGGGAAGGCATATGGTTTATCAAGTATGTAGATATAAGAACAGAACCCCCCAAAAACTTGATAGGAACATGAGAAGCAAAAAGGAGGGCTCCTAGCAATTTCAACCACATGACAGCTTTTTCTTTTTGCCACTCCATTTTCTTGTGGGGTGTAGGAACAAGAACTTTGATGAATAACCCCAAAGGTATCAAAGTAGGATGAAAGATTCTTCTCAAAATATTCCTTAGCATTATCAAATTAGAATATTTTGATCCAAGTGTTAAACTGGGTAAGAATAAGTTCATAAAATTTTTGTACAATAGTTGACACTTCATCCGGGGATCTCATAAGGTAAATCAAAGTATAACAAGAGAAATCATCAATGAAAAGTGAAAACTGAACCATTGTAGTCAAAGTAGCAGAAAAGAGAAGAAGAAGAAAAGATGCTGGAAATGTCAAACTGTACTTGCAGTCGACCATGCCTTTATTTATATGTAAGTGAAGTACAAAGTACAAGAAATTACTGGGATACCCCTGATTAGTGATGGGACACCCAGAAGACTTAAGACATAAACAAGATTAGGCCCATTAGCAAAGGCCCAGTTACAAGATAAGTTTAACATAAGAATGGACTAATAGGAATTCTTATCAGCCGAACACACTCAAGCCTTCTAACATATCATTCTAACACTCCCCCTCAAGCTAAACATGGATATCAATCATGTTTAGCTTGCCAAGTATGTCCTTGAACTTTGTAGTTGCCAGCCCTTTTGTTAGTACATCTGCAATCTACATTTCTGATGGAGTATAAGGCACACAGAGTTCCCCTGAAACAATTCTCTCTCTTACAAAGTGTCGATTAATTTCAATATGTTTTGTCCTGTCATGTTGTACTAGATTATTGGCAATGTTGATAGCAGTTTTATTATCACAATACAACTTGAGAGGACCTTCAGTCTTGATACCAAGCTCATTAAGGAGAGTTCTGAGCCATAAGAGTTCAGCAACCCTGTGTGCCATAGCTTGGTATTTTGCTTCTGCACTTGATCTAGCCACAATGTTCTGCTTCTTACTGCGCCATGTGACTAGGTTTCCTCCCAAGAATGTACAGTAACCTGAGGTTGACTTTTTGTCTCCAACAGACCCAGCCCAATCAGCATCAGTGTAGATTTCAATTTTAAGTCTGTTGTTCTTCCTGAATAGAATTCCTTTCCCTGGGCAAGTTTTCAAGTATCTTAGAATTCTTTCCACTGCTCTCATATGGGGAGTCTTTGGTGAGTGCATGAATTGACTGACAACATGCACTGCATAGGCAATGTCTGGCCGAGTGAGGGATAGGTATATCAGTTTTCCTACCAATTTTTGGTACCCTTCCTTATAACAGTATTCCTCACCCATTGATTCTTATAATCCATGGTTTGGTTCTATCGGTGTGTCTGCTGGCCTGCACCCCATCATGCCTGTTTCTTCTAGGAGATCTAGCACATATTTTTGTTGACATATGTAGATTCCTTCTCTTGATCTAGCAACTTCAATCCCGAGAAAATATCTCAGATTTCCCAGGTCCTTGATCTCAAATTCTGAAGCTAAAAACTTCTTCAGCTTCTTCATCTCTTTCACATCATTTCCAGTAATCACCATATCATCCACATAAACAATGAGAGTTGTAAGTTTTTCATCCTGTCACCTTGTAAACAATGTATGATCCGCACTGCTCTGAGTGTACCCCACTTTCTTCATGGCCGTACAAAGTCTCTCAAACCATGCTCGGGGAGATTGCTTCAAGCCATACAAAGCTTTCCTTAGTTTACACACATTCTTTCCAACATTATATCCAGGTGGGGGTTCCATGAATACCTCTTCATGTAGATCACCATTAAGGAAAGCATTCTTCACATCCAGCTGATGAAGTTCCCAAGAGAATTTTGCAGCTAATGACAGTAGAACCCTGATTGTGTTGAGTTTTGCTACCGGGGCAAAGGTTTCCTTGTAGTCAATTCCTTCCTTTTGTGTAAATCCCTTTGCCACAAGTCTAGCCTTGTATCTTTCAATTGACCCATCTTCCCTGTACTTTACTGTGAATACCCACTTGCACCCAACAGTGCCTTTCCCTTCTGGCAGGTCCACCAATTCCCACGTTCTTGCTTTCATTAGGGCTTTCATCTCTTCATTCATGGCTTCTTTCCTCCTTGGATCAGATACCGCCTCTAAATATCTGGAAGTGACACATACAGAGGAAAGAGCAGACACAAAGGAATGATAGGCAGGAGACAAATGTGAGTAAGAGACATAATCAGCTATGGAATGCTGAGTGGTGCAAGAATGAACAAGCTTACGGAGAGCAATGGGAAGATCCAAATCTGAATTGAGAGAGTCAGAATTACCTTGTATTGCAGAGACAGATTGATCTGAGTCCAACTGGTTGCAATCATGAGGGTGAGGGCCCTTTTTCCTTCTACTGTATGTAAGTATCTCTTTCTCTTGCCTGCTGGGATCATCAGGAGCATCAGCTGAAGCTGGAGATGTAACTGGCACAGCGGGAGTCTCACTAGGTTGACCCGGAATGGTACAACTGGGAGTAGTGGAAGGTGATGAAAGATGAACAAAAAAGGAGGGAGAATGAGAATCCTCTTCCATCCCACTAGTCTCCCCCTGAAGAGGATTTTGAGAAGATTGGAAATAGGGTTGAGACTCAAAAAAGACTACATCTCTGGTGACATTTTTTCTTGGAGATAGGATCATAACACTTATACCCCTTTTGCGTAGGAGAGTAACCCAAAAAAATTCCCTTTGTAGCCTTAGGATCCAACTTGGTTTTCTTTGGATCCTTCACATGTATGAAGCATGTACATCCAAAAACCCGTGGGGAAAGAGGAAATTCTGGAAGAGTGGGACACAACACAGAGAAAGGGGTCTTCATACCCAGTACCTTAGATGGCATCCGATTTATCAGGTATGATGCAGTGAGAACAGCTTGAGACCAATATTGCTTGGGCACATTGTGCTGGAAAAGTAGAGCTTGAGCTGTCTCCATTAGGTGCCTGTTCTTGCGCTCAGCAACCCCATTTTGCTGAGGGGTGTAAGCACATGATGATTGATGTAACATGCCTTCGTCTTCCATGAATGAGTTCAGGGATCTTTCAAAATATTCAGCTGCATTGTCTGAACGGAATTGTTTAATCTTCTTATCAAATTGTGTTTCAACCATCTTGCAAAACATCATATTATCCGTGGAACTTCTTCACGTCCTTTTAACAGATAAATCCAAGTGCACCGAGAATAATGGTCAATAAAACTGATAAAATAACGGAAGCCATCAATGGAGACAATGGGTGAAGGACCCCAAACATCAGAATGGACCAAATCAAAAGGGGCTTGAATCTCATTACTAGAAATTGGATACATTGATTTGCATTGTTTTGACATTTGACACACATCACAAACTAAACTTTGACTCGGAATGCCCTGACATAAATCGGGAAACAACATTGCTAAAGAAGAAAAAGACAAATGACCTAGCCTAGCATGCCACAAGTGCAGCCTAGCTCTTGACTCCACACATTCTGGACTAGTAGTAGCAAAAGCTTGCAGTGCTGAATTGACATCTACATCAAAATAGTAGAGGCCCTCATACTCATGACCACTCCCAATCGTTCTCCTCATCAATCTGTCTTGGAAAACACAATGAGAGGGAAAAAAAGTTATACTGCAGTTCAAATTTCTTGTAAGCTTTGAAACAGACAACAAATTTGATATAAGACTAGGAACATGTAAGACTGATTTAAGAGAGAGATCCTTGCTTAGGTCAACCACTCCCTTTCCCGAGATGGTGGAGAGGGACTCATCAGCTACTCTCATCTTATCCTGGCCAGATAATAAATGATATGAGGAGAATAATGAGGACATATGTGTCATATGGTCAGTGGCTCCTGAGTCAATCACCCAAGAGCTAGACTTAATGGAACTAGTTGCACTAAATGCAGATGCTGTACCTGATTTGGCAAGAGAGGTGGAAGCTAAAGGATTGTTCTTCAGACGGGCAAATGTCCGGCTGAGAACCTCTACCTCACTAGCTGTAAAGCCCAAGGTACTTGGTCCAGAGGAATCAGCAACCTGCTTTGTGGTGGAAGAGGACACTGGTTGAGTACTCTGTGAGATGTCACTACTGCTGTTGGTGGCAAGATTCTCACTTGTTGTGTGGCTCTTATGTTGCCTTTTTTCCTTTCTCAGAGCAGCTGGCTTCAGATGAGGGTACAAGACCCAACATTTCACCTTTGTGTGTTTCTCACCACCACAATGGGTACACTTGAGGGACTTCTCGTCTGAAAATCTGCTTCCCTTAGTGGAGACTAAGGCTGAATGTTCTCCAGATAGTTCTGTTGCTTGTGTCTGGGAGTCAACTTGCATTTCCTTTCTCCTTACTTCTTCATTCCTCACTAGGTAGTAAACATGATGAAGCTCAGGTAATTCATCTCTGCCCAGAATCTGTGACCTTACACCTTCATATATAGGGTCTAAGCCTACTAGGAACTTGAAGGCTCTGCCCTCCTCAATCTGCATGTCATGCCTCTCCTTATCCCTGGCATTTTCCCAATCCAAAATCATGTGATGGTCAAGCTCTTCCCAGAGAACTTTCAGTGTTGCAAAGTATGTTGCCACAAACATGTCTCCTTGCCTTAGGGCTGCAATGTCTTGGTTCAGCCTGTAGATTCTAGCATTATTCTTCTTTTGGCCATATGTCTTAGATACTTTCTCCCAGATTTTAGTGGCTGTAGGAAAATGATGAACAGTTTTGGCCACCCGAGGAGTCATGGAGGCCAGCAACCAAGACATAACTGTGGCATTTTCTTTGCGCCACACAGTGTATTCAGGGCTGCTGATTTCTAGTTCCTTTTTATCTCCATCCAAATAGACTATGAGTTCACGAGAGGTAATGAACAGTCTTGCTGAGACAGACCACTCTCTAAAGTTATACTCATCCAATAGCACACTTGTAATCTGCAAGCTATGCAAATTAGGGTTCTCTAGGTTTGAGGACCTTATAACAGGTCTATTATCTTTAGAGGAAACTTCACCAGATAGTGATGACATCCTGACTTTGGTCAACGAGTTGTTCACAGCACTGGTTAGGGCTGGCCGAAGTAGTCACAGAGTGGCCGAAGTAGTCACAGAGTTCAAAGTGCTGATAGCACACCAGATAGGCTTCACTTGGACTAAATCAGTTCGGGTACAGCAACAAGGAAAAAAATTGTAACTGGACCAGTTCACAGAGATGGAGTAGGGATAGTATCCGACCTGGAAATGATCTGTAACTGAAGTCTCCACAGTTCTGTAAAGGTCTTTCTGAACCAGTTCTGATGCAGGTTCTGATTAGCCGAAGTAACCTCAGCAGGTCCTGACAACTCGCAACACAGTTTCAGACTTGCCGAGACTGTCACAGTTCTGATGCAGTTCTGTTACAGCAGCAAAGGTGTTCTGGGCCGGTAACCAACCTGTGCTATGCAGACTCCACTTGAACTTTGAGTACTGCAACTGTAAAGGGAGTTCCCCTCCTTACAGACAACATTAGGACTGTTGAAATCAGTCCTCAACTAGGTCTGTCCTATACAGACCTCTACTTAGTAGCCGGATAGCTGCTAACTACTAGAAACTAGTAGGACTCCAGCTTCAGGGTCTTACCTCCCTTGCGCCCTACAACTAAGGGAAACCCTAGGTCGAACCTTGTGTTGTTCTCCTGCAACCCTAGGGTTTCACAGCAGCAACCCAGATAAAAGAAAATGAAATACAGCAAGGAGGAGATGGTGTCGGCAGTAACCAGGAAGGTGCTCAATGCTCTGATACCATGAAAGCTGAACCACTGTAGTCAAAGTAGCAGAAAAGAGAAGAAGAAGAAAAGATGCTGGAAATGTCGAACTGTACTTGCAGTCGACCATGCCTTTATTTATATGTAAGTGAAGTACAAAGTACAAGAAATTACTGGGATACCCCTGATTAGTGATGGGACACCCAGAAGACTCAAGAAATAAACAAGATTAGGCCCATTAGCAAAGGCCCAGTTACAAGATAAGTTTAACATAAGAATGGGCTAATAGGAATTCTTATCAGCTGAACACACTCAAACCTTCTAACATATCATTCTAACAGAAGCTACATCTGTGAAGAAGGAACATCAAAACCGAGGTTGGCTATGAACAAATGGAAATGATTTATAGATCCTTGCAACCAAACAAAGGGTTTCACCCTTAGTATTCATCATGACGTGTTCATTTAGTCACAAATTTGTTTTAAGAGCAAATGCTCTATTGTATAGATTCTTTTTGGGGTTAAGGTTTTGTACCCTCCCCTTCTACGTCCCTTATTTGATTATTAATAAATTTTCTTTTCTTTAAAGCCAAAAAAATGCATATTTTTATATAACTCTATGAGTGTTTGTTTGCTTTGTGCTTATACTGTGACATAATTGCACTATTGCTATATTGCTCACTTTCTTAGGTTCATTATGCTTTTAGTTTTTGCACGAAATTAGTATTCAACATTTACAATTTTTCTTTTCCTTTAATTTGTTAAATTAATAGTATTTATTCTCATTTCCTGAGTACATAATGCATTTTTGGATGCAGTCAGCCAAGGATTTGTGTGTCAACAACCAGGCTATTGATTGATTGTCAAATAGCTGCTATTCATGGTTTAGAAGTTAGATAATCCAGTTGAAAATGTCTGACCAGTAAACAAGAAAGAGGGAAAACATTATAAATAAAAGGAATCTACTAGAAATGGATAAAAAATGAATTTTGACCAAGTTTGGCAAAAAATTGTCTAGAATTGATCTGGATCATTTTCACAATTGGTTTTGTTCAGAGATGGTTGAATTATCTAGTCCATTCCAACTAATTACAAGTGTAATGAATACAGAAAAATTACATATAAATGTTTATAGGTTTAGTTTTCTCATGTCAGTCAAACAATCGAAAATCTTAAAAGAAGAAAAAAACACTTTCTGGCCAAGTAAATCAACTAAAATTGCATCAGTATTAATTTGTTGTGTGAAGTTATAAATACTTCTTTACTCTTTGTTCTTTATTTTATTATTTTTTCTGAACAGGGATCCATCATTGGTTGTCCAAGAGAACCATGGCATGACTTGCATTGTAAAATTGATGGTCCAGCAGCTTATGACGTTCTTACCAACTTTGAAGAGCGCTGGTTCAGGGCTTCAAAACCTCGTGGGATTAAAAAATTGAAAATGGCATATGATGATTCATTACTCAGATTAGAAAGAATTCCTGACATGGTTGGGATGCATGATGCTCCTTGCTTAAGTGAGAATGATCCAGAGACTTGGCATGTCCAGGTAAATTGGATGGCTTATGCTGATATGTGGTTTTCAGTAGTTGATGTGCTTTTTAGTAACTTGTTTCTTTCTGTTGATAACCTCAACAAATAAAGGTTTTTCGTTCAATTGATTCATCTTCTGTGAAAGGGTTTCCCAAAGATCCAAAAGAAGCTATAAACAAGGTGAGGGGAAATAAATAATTAGCTTTCTTTTGGTGATTTCTGCATTCTAGGAATTATTTGTTATTGCTATTATTTCTTGCATGACGGTATTGTATTGTATGCAACAGAACCTTGTTTGTGGTAAAAATGTCCTGATTGATATGAGCATACATACAGCATATGTAAAGGCCATCCGAGCTGCCCAACATTTCATTTATATCGAGAATCAGTACTTCGTTGGTTCATCATATAATTGGGCTTCAAACAAAGACTTAGGTGAGGAACTGAAACTTTTTTATAAGGAGTGAAGACTATGTCTTGTTTGGGTTGTCAATGAAGTAATGATGTGTCTACTTATTGACCGAAGATCATATCTTATATGACCTATTGTGATTGTCTTGTCAGCAAGAGTAGATACAAACTCATGATGGTGCCAGACCCTGAGATGTTACTTGTGATTGATAGTTGTCTTATGTTTCACTTGTTTGTGATAGAATAAAAAGAATTCCATAATCTTTAATGGAGTTAAATACTGGAAGAAAATATGATCAATATAAGAGAAGAACAGAAGAGAAGAAGATTGTGGGAGGAACTGTCTTGGTGGTTAACATTACAAATATACCCCTACAGGAGAAACATATAAAAACAACATAAGACAGCAACAAAAAAACGTAAACAGTGCAAATATATAATAATCTCAATGCCCCCTCCTCCTCCAGCTCACATGTTCTCTAACAATGTGTCTATCAACCTCAATGTGAGTTATGCAGGAAGCTGAAGAACATACTACCACCTTTTTATCCTCACCCTTAAAATCATCAGATAGGGATGATGTCTTTGGTCTCAAAGATAATTTAGTAGAATAATCCATAAAAGGTGTTTGGGGCATCATGAAAGATGATCATCAAGTGATCATTATGTGCAAAAAGTCCAACAGAAGGAATGGTAAAATTTAAAATTTTTGGATCGATTCCAATGTTGCAATTGCACATCATGAGAAAACCAGTTTTTCTCTTTGGATTGTTAGGGTCTATTGGACCATGGTAGATCAAATATATGAAGTTGGGAGAAGGTAATACCTGATTCAGATGCCCACAAGTGCAGAAAAAATCCAAGTGGCGTTCACATCCAAGCTTCAATCCCTCCAAGAACTACACTGAAGATGGCACAATGATGGTGTTAAAAGTTCAGGTTCAATCTCTTCTAGGGGTGGATTTAAGCTGAGCCAACAGTGAGCCAAGCTTCATTAAAAATAAAAATTATACATATAAAAAATAAAAATTTTACATAAAATTTAAAAATATTATATATAACATAAGCTCGATTAAGCTTGTGGGCTTTACGAGCCGAGTTTCATTGGGCTTGATCTCGGCTTGATTAACAAATGAGCCTACTGAGCTCAAAATTGGCTCAAATCTCGGTTTATACAGAGCTGAATTGAGCTTTTCACGAGCTGAGCTCAAATGGCTCGTATCCACCTCTAATCCCCTCTAATGGCAGCAACTTGTTGCTCCTCTTTGGCTGAGAAGCTATTCTAATTATCCCACCAAACAAAGCTGGGAATGTACTCTCAAAGGGCTAGTCAAAGTATGCTGGAATGGGCTTCAAAATCCTAGGCAATTCTCTCTTAATTGTGTTGGGTCAATTAAGCTAGTTTATCTTACAAGATTAGTAAATTCACCCCTCTCTAATGGTCTTTATATTTTGTCTAGGATAGACTTCAAGAACCCAATCCTTTCCTAAACAAAACCTCCTAATCCTATTAGGATACTAGAATAGTAGGAAGTTCCCAACTTCAGCTCACTTCCTATTATCTAGGTTTTCTAACTAATTAGAAACTTTCCTAGTCAAACTAGTCAGAGGCCTAATCCAATTAGAACTAATAGGCCTGACCTCATTAGAATACACATTAGACTTTCTAATCTGAATTCTAAATCCATTAGGATATTCCAAGTAAGTCAACCTAATCAAAACCTAGGTTGACTAGTACAATTAAGCTACAAAACCATTGTGAGCATAAAAAAACAGCTCATTTGAGCTGATTTGGAGTCACCACCCATCATTTTATTAAACTAGAAGTGATGGGCCTCCTGGGTTATTTTTACATAAAATAATTTTGGTCCATGCAGTGACTCCAAACCTAAGGTAATGGTCCAATCTGTCTGGGTAAGACTAGGATGGGAGAGGGAAGGGGTTAGGCACCCCTCTCCTATTTCCAATAGGTGGGGCTCACATGGGGTTCTCAAAGCAAGCACAATCACCAAACATAAACAAACTAATAAGGAGCACTGAACCACATGGAGGAATTATCCAATAAATATAACACAAAAGCCAATCAACAAAGTTAATAACCTAAGAGGGACATTAACATCAACATGCAATGAGAATTATAACATGAAAAAAAGAAACATCCATTAGCATAGAATAAGAACCCATTCATGAACCTAAGAAAGAACAAACCAAGGTCAAGAATCATTTAATAACATAAAAACAATAGTGATCCAAATAATTATGACAAGAAAAAAAAAGAATGCAATGAGAAGGAAGACATAACCCAAGCATAGAGTTATTCAGCAATAGAAGAGAGGAGTTTTCTATAGCATAAGGTAAAGAACACTTAACCTAAAAGGGGGAATTAATCACTAATGCGAGATGAAGACCATTCAATCACATTAGATAAGAATTATCTAATCAAAAGAGGAGAATTATTAAACCATATAAAAAGAGAATTAAATAACATGGGATGGGAATTACTTGGTAGGATAAACAGACTTAATGATATGAAAAGAACAATTCATTAATATGAATATAGGATGAAGCTTACGTAGTCTAAAAGAGAGGACAGTGCGGTTTGAATTATTTATTAACAAGAAGAAAACAAACAAGAATGAGGAATGCTGTCTAGCATGTAGTCATTAGTGAATATCAAGGGCAATGAAAATAGCAACAGATCCTACCAATTTAAGGAATATTGGTCATGAAGAGGTATAAACAAAGATCAATCAGACTAATTAACAAGAAAAGAAGAAGCTAATGATCAAACATACTGATTCATTCAATTAAAAATACTAAGGGTCAGGTAAATGAATAAACCTTAGAAAGAAGTGAACTAAGAGATCAAATGAGGTTAATTAATTTCAATAAAGCGGTGAACCATAGCTATAGGTGCTAAGTTGATTTTGGTGAAAATTAAAAAAATAATAACCAAAAGAAAAAGGAAGAAGAAAAACAATTAGGAATTAAACAAATTGGGAGAATAACAATCATTGCAATGATGGAAGCTAACGGAAATTAACAGGTTTTGACTGGCCAAGAACTTGGCATTAAACAAACTGAATTAATAAAAGGGATTTGTTCTAGATATTGGGGGTTCCACACTGGTCAAATGCCTAACAGTCTCATCATTTAGGTCTGAGATTACCCTCATTTGTCATTGCAACAGGAGGACCCAAAAGATTAATATTGTGACTTCAACTTGGGGAATTGGGTTACAGATTAAGCTACTCAATAGGCTAAATCTAGGCTGAGGTGAAATGACAACAGATTGGAGATTACCACCCTTGATGGTGTGGTGAGAACCTAACTTAACATTGTTGACCTAGTTCGATGACTAAAGTGGGAAGAAAGTCGGGAAAATGAATGCATTTTTGAATAAAAATTGATAGGGTGGGGCTTTTATGTGTTTTTGATTGACTGATGGGTTCTGATTAGTTCAAGGGTACTCAAATCAAGGGAATCTAGAGTACGAGTATTTCAGCCTATGAGAAAGCCTAAAATAAAATTTGTGTATGATGAAGGGATAAATGAGGGAATTTTGGAATGAAGCTTGAAATGGTAGGTTTTTAAGGGTCTTGGACAAATTGGCAGGGTTTGATTGGTTCAGAGATGCTGGGGTCAAGGAAATCTAGAGTACAAGTGTTCCGACCAATGAGAAAGCCCAGAATGGAATCTTTATCAAATGGAGGGGTAAACATAGGAATTTTAAGCTAAAATTTAACTATGTAGGGTTTTTGAGGGTCCTAGATGAATTTTTGAGGTTTGATTGGTTCAGAAATGTCAGGATCAAAGGAATTCAGGGTATGGGTGTTTCGATCAGTGAGAAAGCCCAAATGGAATCTTTGTCTAATGGAGGGGTAAAGATAGGAATTTTGGGGTTGAAATTTGGTGGGTAGATGTTTTGAGATGTCTGGAGTTTGTTGGTGGTGTCTGATAGGTCTGGAGTTGAGTCAAAGGGATAGATTTGAGGCTTGAAGGTTTCAGCCAATGAGATTTACTGAAATGGAATTTAGGTTTGGTGGAAGGCTAGATGGTGTGGATCAAAGGTGATTGAAAGTTTCAGCCAATGAGATGGATTGAAATGGAATTTAGGTTTGATGGAAGGCTAGATGGTGTAGATCAAAGGTGAAAATATGTGGATGGGTGATTGAAGGTGTCTGGGATCTAACAGAAAAGATAGATTTTCAAGTGGATGGGTAGAATGAGAAATCTGATGGCTGAGAGCATCTTAGGTTACATCAAGTTGTCCAATCTACATCATCAGAACACAATCTAGGGTGGTTATTGGGTTAAGAAAAGAAATTTTGTCATGATATTTCTTAGGCTAATTGAGGTTGTACTTTTAGGTTTAAAGGCATGGTTTGATGTCATTGCTGCGACGTGGTTGAGCAATTTTACACTTTAAAGGCCTTGGGTAATTGGAATCACTAAAATGGAATCTTTGGTAGATGGAGGGTGGGATCTTGGAGTGGAGGTAGAATTTGATCTTAACAGGCAAATTCGACCTTAAACCCTGAATTTGCCAACATGGCAAATTCGACCATAGGGTGTTGGGCCTATACTTAAGCTTTAAGTGTCAAACACTTAATTTACTTGGAGCTTGACCATCCTAAGGGCCCATGTCTAATTAGTTCAACCCATTTAAGTGATTATCAGGTAATTAGCCCAACATATCATTTTGCAAATAATTTCTCTACTATTAACACCCAACACTGCATATGGGAAAGGACTTATTTCCTCTTAGCTTGTATGACATAATGTGCAACCTCTGCCCCGATGAACCCTACTAGAGGATTCATATAATCCTATTGCTAGAAAATTCAAGAATTCACCATAGGAAGCCATACAAAGTGTTTTCTATGTTGGTATATCAAAGGCAACCAACATACCCCGGTATTTGACTCCAACATACCCCGGTTGAACCTATGACCCATGAACCTCTCCCTTTTCCTAGTTGATGCCTGGTCCAGTTCTTTGAACATTGGTTTTTAATTCAAAATGAGTTGAGTGAAGTCATTGATTTCTATTATGGATTAAATAAATTTGAAGACTATAGTTAAAGTGATTTTATTGAGTTTACTTGAAAGAAGAAGAAGAAGAACTGTTTACTGTATTAGAGGAGTAATAGAGGTTCGAAGAGAAGAAAAAGAGAGAGTGAGAGAGAGAGTAGAAGAGTGAAGAGAGGAGAAAAGAAAGAAGGGGTTCGGTGGTTAATGATCTGCCGCCCCATACACTTCTTTATTTATAGCTTTAGGTTCCTTACAAGAATTGTAAATAAACAAAAATTAGAAACAATAAGGCCAGTCGACCCAACTTAAAAGAAATTAGAAACTTCTAATAAAAGAAATTAGAAACTTCTAATAAAAGAAATTAGAAACTACTAATAAAAGAAATTAGAAACAACTAGGTGTGGGTATGAAACCACACACACTAGAGCTTGAGTGTGGGTATGGAACCCCACACTCGTGGCTAACCAACTATTTCTTCACTCCCCCTCAAGTTGGGAGTAGATATTTGTCATGCCCAACTTACGTAAATCTGTCTTAAATTTTCTTTTTGTGACTACTTTGGTGAAGAGATCAGCTAATTGCATGTCTGAGGCAATGTAAGGAAGGCATACTTCTTCAGACACGACTAGCTCTCGGATAAAATGTCTGTCAACCTCGATATGCTTAGTCCTGTCATGCTATATTGGGTTGTGGGCAATATTAATTGCAACTTGATTATCACAATACCTCGATATGCTTAGTCCTGTCTGCAACACCATTGGCCATGGATCTATATTCTGCTTCTGCACTGGAGCGAGCAACAACATTTTTTTTCTTGCTTCTCCAGGAAACAAGATTTCCCTCCACAAATGCATAATATCCAGAGGTGGACCTCCTATCATCAACATATCCAGCCCATTCTGCATCTGTATACACTTCTATTTTCATATGTCCATTATTCTTGAAGAATATACCTCTCCCTGGACATCTCCTTAAATAGGCAAGGATCCTTTCTACTGCAAGGAGATGGGTGGTCCTAGGAGAATGCATGTATTGACTGACAACACTGATGGCATAAGAAATATTTGATCGGGTTGGACAGAGATAAAGAAGTTTCCCAACCAGCCTTTGGTACATAGCCCTGTCCTCAAGGAGTTCTCCACTTTCTGCACTTATTTTATGGTTAGGCTCAATGGGAATATCAGCAGGTTTCACTCCTAACTTTCCAGTTTCTTCCAATAAGTCCAGAACATACTTCATTTGGGAGATGAAAATGCCATGCTTAGATCGAGCTACCTCAATTCCTAGGAAATAGTGTAACTTTCCTAGGTCTTTCACTTCAAATTCCTTGTGAAGGTGTTGTTTAAGGGTTTTAATTTCACTAGTGTCACTTCTTGTTATCACAATGTCATCTACATAGACTGCAAGTAGAGTCAGGGAATGACCTGTCTTCTTAAAGAAGAGAGTGTGACCTAACTGAGCCTGTATGCATCCGAATTTGTCCAAAGCCAGTCTAAACCTATCAAACCGAGCTCTTAGGGATTGTTTCAGCCCGTACAAGGCCTTCTTCAAAAGGCAAACTTTCTTTCCTACTTCTGTACTATAAAAACCAGGGGGTAACTCCATGTATACTTCCTCTTGCAAGTCTCCGTTGAGGAAGGCATTCTTAACATCCAGCTAGTGGCCATGAGAAGTTTGTAGCAATGGATAGAAGAACTCTGATAGTGTTCATTTTTGCAACAGGTGCAAAGGTTTCTATATAGTCTATGCCATTAGTTTGTGTGAATCACTTTACAACCAATTTGGCCTTTTACCTCTCTATAGTACCATCAACATTATATTTCACAGTAAATACCCATCTGCATCCAACAGATTTTTTCACTTCAGGCTGGTTAACTAGTTCCCATGTGTTGTTCTTGACAAGAGCATCCATCTCTACTTGCATTGCTTCCTTTTGTTCAGGTATCAAAGAGCTTCTTTCACTTTTATGGGTATAATAATAGCAGAAATAGATGCCAAGTAAGATCTGTAGGATTCTGAGAGACAATTATGGGAAAGGAACTTGGAGATACAATGGGTAGTGGATGAGGTGCAACGACACTTCCCTTTACGAATAGAAATTGGAAGATCAAGGTCATCTGTTGGTGAAGGCTGAACATCTGTAACAGTGGGATCAACAGTGGGAGCAGTAGTAGTGTCTGGATCTAGAGCTGTAGAAGATGTTGGAACTGGCCTGGATTGCTGTTGAGTATGAGAATCAACATGCCTCCACCACTTTCTGTGATACACTCTCAACTCCCTGCATTTTTGACAACCTTCTTCACAATTCCCCCCCCCCCTCAGTAACCGGGATAGGTAAAGGAACTCTTGGAGCTGAAACTAAAATCCCTTCCTCACTATTCTCCCCCTGAGGAGAAGCCTTGTGATAGTAGGGCATATCCTCAAAGAAGGTGGCATCCATGGACAAAGCGCTTCCCTAAAACTGCATCATAACAGCAATACCCCTTTTGATTTTGTGCATACCCAAGGAAAATACACTTAGTGGCTTTGGGATCAAACTTGGAGCGATGAGGTCCAAGGATTTGAACAAAACAAGTACACCCAAAAGTTTTGAGGGGAATAGTGAATAGGTCCTTATCTGGATATAGAAGACTGAATGGGGTTTGCATGTTTAGGACCCGTGAAGGAACCCTATTAATGAGGTATATGGCTGTACGGATTGCATCTCCCTAGAAGCGTATGGGAACATTGGAGTTAAGCATGATGCTTCTGCCTACCTCTAAAATATGCCTGTTTTTTCTCTCAACATCCTTGTTTTGCTGAGGTGTGTGAGGACAGGTACTCTGATGAATGATCCCATGATCAAGGAAATAGGATGCCAAGGGTTTTGCAAAGCATTCCTTGGCATTATCAGATCTAAGAATCTTGATCTTGGTTTCAAATTGAGTTAGGATCATCTGATGGAAAGCTTGGGTCAGAGAGGGGACCTCATCTCAAGAGTGCATAAGATAGACCCATGAAAAACGGGTATAGTCATCAACAAATAATAAGAAATATATGTATCCCCCCATGGTGGGAGTATGGTAGGGCCCCCAAACATCGCTATGCACAATCTCAAAAGGAAGGTTGCTTCTTTTATTACTTAAAGGATAAGATGATCTACTATGTTTGGCAAGTTCACAACTTTCACATTTTAACCCAGACACTTCTACTGACTCAAACAAGTTTGGAAAAAGACTCTTTAAAGACCCAAAAGATAAATGTCATATTCAGAATTCAGACCAGCTAAGAACTCAAAAACTCTGTTAGTTTCAACCTGCTTTGTATATGTTTATGCATCTTTCTAACTCTCCCACTCAATTGTTTCAAGATGGCCAATTTCATGCCACAGGGATTTTAAGGTTGAAAAGTAAACAGAGACCTACTTCTCTCCTTGCCTTAGATTTTTAACCTAAAATTTTAGCTCATAAGCCTTAGCAACATTAAGGGGTTGAGAATATGTTTCTTTCATAACATCCCATATTTCTTTAGCTATTTTGGCCCACAAGTAGTTTCGGCTGATGTATGGCTGTGCACAGCCATGTCATCACCAAAAAATTCTCTTGGATCCACCTAGCATAAGTAGGGTCCTCCTTGGAGGGTTCCTTCACATCCCCTAGCAAGAAGTTTAATTTTCCTCTACCCCCAATAGCCATCATGGCTGATTGGGCCCATTCCAAGTAGTTTGATCCATCAAACTTAACAGTTGTAATCTGAAAGGTGTTTTCAGTCATGTTACCTGAACCACCAGTCCCAAAAGCACCTTCCCCTTAGTTCTTGTACTACATTCTAAGTTAAGAAGAGGCTTTAAACTACTGTGACAAGAAAAACTGTATTTCTAGGCTGATAACAGCTGACCTAGGACAATGATTTTGCAGTTAGATAATAGTCAACTACCTTCATGGGATTGATATCAGTCCTGAGATTTTCTATCCATACCTCTCTGAATGAATAACGAAGTCCTTTTGAGTATCAATCTCAAGAAAAGGTACTGACTTTATGAAGAAAAATGCCCGGAAAACTGATTGCTACCTTCAGTCTTCAAACTTGATCAATCGATTATTGTCAGCACCTTGAATCTTGATCAAAGAACCAAGAAAAAGCTGATCGGCACCTCCAATCTTGATCAAGAATCGATCTTGATCACTCAATTCCTGCCTGATTCTTCCTGATTACAAGATGCTCTCTCCAATCTTAGGACAGCTGCTAAAGCCTTCTTGCAACCTCCAAGAATCAGCCGAAGTAAGGATCTTTCTGAACTTTCAGCCCTAAACAATTCTCATGTGGTCGGCTGAATTAAATCCACATGAGAAACCCTAGATCGAAGGCTCTGATACCAACTTGAAAGAAGAAGAACTGTTTACTGTATTAGAGAAGTAATACAAGTTCGCAGAGAAGAAAAAGAGAGAGAGAGAGAAGAGTGAAGAGAGGAGAAAAGAAAGAAGGGGTTCGGTGGTTAATGATCTGCCGCCCCATACACTTCTTTATTTATAGCTTTAGGTTCCTTACAAGAATAGGAAATAAACAAAAATTAGAAACAATAAGGCCAGCCGGCCCAACTTAAAAGAAATTAGAAACTTCTAATAAAAGAAATTAGAAACTACTAATAAAAGAAATTAGAAACAACTAGATGTGGGTATGGAACCCCACACCCGTGGCTAACCAACTATTTCTTCAAGTTTAAGCTTCAGTTTGATAGCAATCATGATTTGCTAGGGCAGAAACTTGTGTTACTAACTTACTAGTTAAATTTATTATAAATTGATTTGAATACTTTTATATTTCTTTTTGTTGTTTTTTTCATGTGTTTAAATTGCATAAGATGTAAGTCGGTCTCTTTCTCTATTTTCTTCTTGAATATCACTTTAGGTGGTGGTGATTGTCAATACCATTATCGAGTTCTCTTTGCTGAACATATATTTATACTTACATGCAGGTGCAAACAATTTAATACCAATGGAAATTGCTCTAAAAATTGCTAGCAAAATCAGAGCAAATGAGAGATTTTCTGCCTATATAGTTATCCCAATGTGGCCAGAGGGTGTTCCAACTGGTGCTGCTACTCAAAGGATTCTCTTTTGGCAGGCAGGCTCCAACAACTAGCTTGAATTACTTCTTGAGCCAATAATATAGTATTTCTTTTGAATGGTTTTTTATCATTGCAGTTTTTTTGGTCAATCTAATTAGATTTATTTGAACTGTAAGGAAGATAATATTTCTTTGAACTGCATGGTACTTACAATTCCTTTTAGCTACAATAGTTTTAGTTATATTGTTAGATTCATATTGGATTTCTTATAATTGCACCAGTCCTTAGCTTTGTCTTCAACTGCTTCTTGTGTTATGCTGGCAACCGGCATAAGACCTTTGCCAACCCTTGTGAACATGAATTCTGATTTGTTGCTTGAAGTTGATAGTCTCAATCTGAAATGGATAAAACAGATTGAATAACCAGCACAAAACCTTTGTCCAATAGTACTTGAGTATTTAGATGGCTGGTGCTGTTCACAGTCGATCAGTATTCTGATGTGGTTTCAGCAAGAAAACCAAAAAAGAAAAAAGAAATAAGAGAAAAACATAAGAAAGAAGAGAGAAAGAGACATAGTTGTCAAGGCGACGCCTAGGCGACAAGGCGCCCTTTGAGGCTCGCCTCGCCTAATCGCCTAACAATTTTCTACTTCCTACTATAAAATACTTTTTTATTCATTCTTTTTTGAGATCATAATTATAAAATAGACATTATTAAACTAAAACAATCATTTTGTGTGTTTATATACTAATTTTTTTTATTATTTTCTTATTTATTAGGGTTTAGTCAACACAAACATTGCTAAACGCTGTGTTGAACCCTCAAAGACTTAAAAACCTGAACCAACAAGTAAGGAAGAACTAAAAATTTTATCTAATCAGCACATTTTCCTCTTCCATATATTCTTCATCTACTACTTCTTCTTCTTCTTCTTCTTCTTCTTCTTCTTCTTCTACCACTACTACTACTACCAATACTTTTTATTTTCTTCTTTTCCTACAACAAAAATAAGGGTTCAACCCCTATATTTTTTGAATTTTATTTTTCTTCTTCCTTTTCTTCTCATGAATATGTTGATTTTCTATACTTTAGTATGAAATTTATACTTTTCTTATGAAAATCATGAATAATTATTAAAGAAATATGGTTATGGTACCTAGGGAACTACCCTAGGATCTATGTTTTTAACATAAAAAATCCATCGCCTAGGCGCCCAATCGCCTAGCCTCGCCTTGGTGCCTCAAAAACTATGGGAAGAGAATAGAAGAGTGAGAAGAGAAAGGGAGCAGATCTTAATCAGTTTCTGCCACCCTGATTTGGTATTTATATGTTTCTATCATAACAAGGTCTACAATGACATCTATGCCCCTGCCTCCCAACACACTCCTTAATAAACAATAACAGTAATAGTGACAACAACTATAGTAGGCATAGTAAGTCCCAGAAAGACTAATACAACAAGGCCCAAAATACTAATAAAATGTAAATAAAAAAGACAACTAGTATGGCAGGGACTTCACTAAATTACTAGTCTGTTTCTCCACACCCCCCTCAAGTTGGGAATAGATATTAGTCATTCCCAACTTGCATTAAATCTGTCTCTAACTTGACCCTTGTAACTGTTTTGGTGAAGAGATTGGCAAGCTGCATATCAGAGGCAACATAAGGAAGGCACACTTCTTTAGAGGCAACTCTTTCTTTGATAAAGTGTCATTCCACCTCAATATGTTTGGTTCTATCATGTTGTATTGGATTATGATCAATATTAATAGCAGCCTGATTATCACAATACAACATTAGGGGCTTTTCATATTCAACCTCCAACTCTTCAAGTAGTGATTTTAACCATAACACTTCAGCCACCCCATTAGCCATAGATCTGTATTCTGCTTCAGCAATGGAGCGGGCAACAACAGTTTGTTTCTTACTCCTCCAAGAGACAAGGTTTCCCCCAACAAGGGAACAGTACCCTAAGGTAGATCTCCTATCATCCACACATTCAACCCAGTTTGCATCAGTGTAGTAGAAGTTCAGGACTGTTATCAATCTTGAACCCTAATGGATTTCAGGATCGAAGATAAGAAGAAAGGTAAGAGGAAAGAAGAGGAAGAGGGAGGAGAAGCAGTAGAACACAAGGGTTGAAAGGAGGAGCAGAAGCTTAATGTTCTACCGCCGCCACTTTAATTAATATTTATAGGTTATGCTCATTACATGGAAAGGACAGATCTGCCCTTAGTCTTTACATAACAAATAGAGCAAAAAATAAGACTGAAATAAATAACAACTGAAACAACTAAATGACCAGTAGCTAACCCTAGGCAGACTAGAAATCTTCTACCCTACGAACACAGTGGGACCGTAGCTGTGGGGCCCATATTAGTGTTCTCTACACTCCCCCTCAAGTTGGGAATAAATGTTTATCATTCCCAACTTGGATAGATCTGCCTCTAGCTTCTTCCGTGGTACAGCTTTGGTGAGGATATATGCTAGCTGCATATTGGAGGTGATGTATAGGAGACACACTTCTTGTGATGCGACCCTCTCTCGTACAAAGTGTCGATCAACTTCAATATGTTTAGTCTTGTCATGCTGCACTGGGTTGTGTGCTATATTAATAGTCGCTTGATTATCACAATACAACATCAGGGGCTTCTCATACTCAATAGCCAACTCCTCAAGTAGTGATCTCAGCCAAAGGATTTCAGCCACTCCATTAGCCATTGACCTGTACTCAGCTTCAACACTGGATCGGGAGACAACACTCTGTTTCTTACTCCTCCAAGAAACCAGGTTACCTCCCACAAGAGCATAATATCCAGAGGTAGACCTTCTGTCATCAACACTCCCAACCCAATCGGCATCCGTATAGACTTCCACCTTCATGTGATCATTGTTCTTGAACAGTATACCTCTACCCGGGCATCTCTTCAAGTATGCTAGTATTCTTTCTGCTGTTAGAAGGTGTGTGGTTCTAGGAGAATGCATGTACTGACTGACAACACTAACGCCATAACTGATATCTGGCCGGGTGAGGCATAAATATAGGAGCTTTCCTACTAACCGCTGGAACATAACTTTGTCTTCAAGCAGCTCCCCACTCTCTGCACTAATCCTATGGTTCTGTTTAATGGGTGTATCTGCAGGTTTGACACCCAACTTTCCAATTTCAGCAAAGAGATCTAAAACATATTTCCTCTGAGAGACAAAGATCCCCTGTTTAGATCTAGCAACCTCAATACCCAAAAAATACCGTAGTGTACCCAGATCTTTCACCTCAAACTCTTGATGAAGGAGCTGTTTGAGGGACTCAATCTCATGGTTGTCATTTCCTGTCACCACAATATCATCAACATATACTGCAAGTAGTGTCAGTGACGACTCCACCCTCTTGATGAACAGTGCATAAACTAACTGGGCCTGTACATAACCGAACTTCCCAAGGGCTAGTCTGAATCTGTCAAACCAAGCTCTAGGTGACTGCTTCAAACCATACAATGCCGCCGGTAGACCTTCTTACCTGCCTCTGTATCATAGAATCCAGGAGGCAACTACATGTAAACCTCTTCCTGCAAGTCCCCATTCAGGAAGGCATTCTTAACATCCATTTGGTACAAAGGCCAAGTGTAGCTTGCTGCAAGAGATAATAGAACCTGAATGGTGGTCATCTTGGCTACCGGGGCAAATGTCTCCAAGTAATCTATACCATAAGTCTGAGTGAACCCTTTTGCAACTAGCCGAGCTTTGTACCTCTCCACTTTGGGACTGATAGGGATTCTTGCACTATTCTCCGAATAGGGACATCAGCAACGGAGGTGAGATAGGACCTGTAGGAGGGAGATAGGCGATCATAGGACAAAAACTGGGAGATGTAGTGGGCTGTAGATGTGGTGCAATGCCGTTTTCCTTTACGAAGGGCAATGGGAAGGTCAAGGTCATCTGCAGAGGGTGAGGTAGCAACAATGGGAGGAGTCTCTGTGGACCCTAGGACTGTAATATCTGGACTTGGAGCCGCAGTTGGCCGGGACTACTGATGACCGGGATCAACCTGCTTGCATCGCCTGTGATAGACTCTCAACTCCCGATCCCTCTGACCACCCTCGCTACTGCAACCCTCATCACCAACTGGAATAGGTAAGGGAACAGCCCCAAAAGTATTAACCCTGTCCTCACTGCACTCCCCTTGAAGAAAAGGACCCAAATCTCCACGCTCACTACTCTCCCCCTGAGGAGAGACCCGAGAATAGTAGGGTGTCTCCGCAAAGAAAGTGACATCCATGGATACAAACTTCTTCCCTAAGACAAGATCATAACAATAATAACCCTTTTGAGTTTTTGCATAACCAAGAAATATGCATTTGGAGGCCTTGGGTTCAAACTTGGAGTGATGGGAACCGAGAAGCTGAACAAAACAAGTACAAGCAAATGTCTTGAGGGGAATAGTGAACAACTCCTCATTGGGGTATAGAAGGGAAAAAGGAGGTTTCATATCAAGAACCCGAGAAGGAATCCGATTAATAAGATATACCGCCGTAAGGATAGCATCACCCCAGAAGCGAATAGGGACATTGGAGGTAAACATAATACTTCTAGCTACCTCCAAGATGTGCCTATTCTTCCTCTCTGCAACCCCATTCTGCTGAGGTGTATGAGGGCAAGTGCTCTGGTGGATAACCCCATGATTAAGGAGGTACGATGCCAATGGCTTAGCAAAGTATTCCTTTGATTATCAGATCTAAGCACTTTGATCCTGGCATCAAACTGGGTTAGGATCATTTGGTGGAAGTTTTGGGTCAGGGCAGGCACCTCATCTCATGATCGCATAAGATAAACCCAAGAAAACCGGGTGTGGTCATCAACAAATAACAAAAAATACCTATACCCACCCATAGAAGGAATGTGATATGGCCCCCAAACATCAATATGCACAATATCAAAAGAACTATTACTCCTTTTATTACTCAATGAATAAGAGTTTCTACAATGTTTAGCAAACTCACAACTTTCACACTTCAACTGAGATGACTCAACAAACTCAAACAAAGTAGGAAACATACTCTTCAAGGATCGAAAAGATAAATGACCCAATCGGTTATGCCAAAGCATAACCGGACTCACAACCTGAGAAACAAGTAACTTCTTATCCACTGACTCTTCTCGACGAGAACTCTCCCCGAGCAGATAGATCCCATTCGTCTCACAGCTAGTCCCAATCACCTTCTTCGTCTCCATGTCCTGAAAAACACATCGATCAGGAAAGAAAGTTACTGAGCAGTTCAAATGTTTGGTAATGCTACTGACGGAAAGGCGGTTAGTATCCAATTTAGGAACATGCAAGACAGAGGACAAGGATATAGTATCCGACAGTTTGATGTCACCCTTGCCAGAAATAGGGACAAGAGAAGCATCAACTATAGATACTTTATCCCTGCCAGAAGATAAGTAATAAGTAGTAAACAAAGAGGGCAAGTTAGTCATATGGTTGGATGCACCTGAATCTATTACCCAACACGGTTCAGTAGTACCTGGAGCGGAGGCATGGTAGGCTGAGGCTCGAGTACTTGAGTGTGCAAAGGCCGATGTGGCTGGAGCTGACGATGACTGCGGTAACTGAGCTGAACTGCCAACTTCCTTCTCCAGTTGTATTAGAGCAGCCCGAACTGCAGCTAGGGTCTCTAATGGTGTGCCTCTCGTGCCAGATGAGAATGCTGAATCAGTAGTCATAGCCACATGAGCATTACCCTTTTTATTTCTCAACTTTGCCGGGACCAAATGTGGATGCAGCTTCCAACATGTTTCTTTTGTGTGTTTAGGTTTCTTGCAATGCTCACACACCACATCCCTTTTATCTTCCTTCTTTCTGTCCCTCTCTGAATCACCCTCTGTTTAGGGTTTGACAGCTACCAAGGCAGGTGTAAGCGGCTGAGGTTGCATCATGACTTTCCTCCTAGTCTCTTCACTATGCACTAAGGAGTATGCCTGAGAGAGGGTCACACTATCTCTGGTCAAAATCTGTTGCCTCACAATATCATATTCTGAATTCAGTCCTGCCAGGAACTCAAACACTCTGTTTGTCTCGATGTGCTTTCTATGTATCTGAGCATCTTTGGGACTCTCCCACTCAAGAGTCTCTAAGTGATCAATCTCATGTCACAGGGACTTCAAGGTAGAGAAGTAGACCGACACTGGTTTCTCTCCTTGTTTAAGGGAATTCACCTCACATTTCAACTCATATGCTCTAGCAACATTAAGGGGTTGGGAGTAAGTCTCTTTCATCACATTCCATATCTCCTTGGTTGTCTTTGCCCATAAGTAATTTCGGCTGATATGGGGCTGCATAGAATTACAGAGCCATGTCATAACCAAGTAGTTTTCTTGGACCCACTTGGTATACATAGGGTCTCCCTTGGAAGGTTTTGCCACATCTCCCAAGAGATACCCTACTTTGCCCCTTCCCCCAATAGCCATCATGGCTGATTGGGCCTATTCCAAATAGTTTGATCCATCAAACTTTATGGTTATAATTTGAAAACCTGTCTCAGAACCACCACCATAACTACTGTTCCCAAAACTGCCTTCTGCCTGATTCTTAAACTCCGTTTCGGTCAAGAACCAGAAGTCTCAAAATTAGGGTTACTACAGTTAAAACCAGCACTAGGACTACCAACCACAATCACAAAATCAGTATAGAACCAATCTGTACTCACAGTAGATGTGCATGAAACATGTATAAAACTGATCTGGAATCAACAACCACACACAACAGCAACAGTCCGAACTGTTTTCACCCCTTTAGAAGTGTTCGAAACCCCAAAAGAAATCAGTCCTAAAAGCCGTACACTCCAGACAGTACCGTACGGATAAGGTTTGTATTAGGGTTAATATGAAACCTTAAAACTGATCAATCTGATATGCTGAAACCCTAAAACTGAACTATTAGGATTTGCCGCAGGGATAAGATCACAAGGTTCAGTCCAATACTAGGGTTTGCCGCAGGGATAAGACAAAACCCTAGAGAATTGAGAGATAAAACCCTAGAGTGGTTAGGCCACCCTTGCTGGATAGGTCCAACCTATCTTCTCTGATGTTACTTCTCTCAGAAAATAAAAGACTTACAATAGGATGCAGTTCGCTGCCTACCAAGGTTACCCGAACCCTAGCCTTCTCTGATTCTTCCTGATCACCAACTCGCTGCAACTGTGGCACTTCTTCAAATAGCTGCTAATCCTCTGGAGATCTCCAAGAACCAGTCAACGATCTCTGCTTTCTCAGCTTCCAGCCTTAGATGGTTCTCATGTGGTCGGCTGGACTAGACTCACATGAGAAACCCTAGCTCTAATACCAAGTAGAAGTTCAGGACTGTTATCAGTCTTGAACCCTAATGGATTTCAGGATCGAAGATAAGAAGAAAGGTAAGAGGAAAGAAGAGGAAGAGGGAGGAGAAGCAGTAGAACACAAGGGTTGAAAGGAGGAGCAAAAGCTTAATGTTCTGCCGCCGCCACTTTAATTAATATTTATAGGTTATGCTCATTACATGGAAAGGACAGATCTACCCTTAGTCTTTACATAACAAATAGAGCAAAAAATAAGACCGAAATAAATAACAACTGAAACAACTAAATGACCAATAGCTAACCCTAGGCAGACTAGAACATCTTCTACCCTACGAACACAGTGGGACCGTAGTTGTGGGGCCCACATCAGTGTTCTCTACAAGTGTACACTTCTATCTTCATATGACCATTATTCTTGAAGAGTATACCTCTACCTGGACACCTTTTTAAGTAGACAAGTATCCTCTCAACTGCAAGAAGATGGGATGTTTTGGGAAACTATATATACTGACTGACAACACTAACAACATAAGAAATATTTGGGCGTGTTAGACAGAGGTAGAGAAGCTTTCCAACCAGCCGTTGATACATGGCTTTATCTTCAAGTAGTTCACCCCCTTCTGCATTTATCTTGTGGTTTGGCTCAATTGGTGTGTCTGTTGGCTTAATTCCCAATTTTCCAGTTTCTTCTAAGAGATCAAGGGCATATTTCCTTTGGGATATGAAGATACCATGCTTGGACCTAACCACTTCAATTCCCAGAAAATATCTCAAATCCCCTAGATCCTTTACCTCAAACTCCTTATTAAGTAGCTTCTTGAGAGAACTAATCTCATTACTATCATTGCCTGTCACCACAATATCATCAACATATACAGCCAGGAGAGTTAAAGTTGAATCTGCTTTCTTGAAAAAGAGAGTGTGATCAGGTTGAGCCTGTGCATAGCCAAAATTTTCCAAGGCATGTCTAAACCTGTAGTTGAAAAACAGTCCTAGAAGTAGGGACTGTGTTTGAAACAAAGAAAACTAGCAAGAGAGGATTAGAGAAGAAGAGAGAGTTGCGGCAAGAAAGGTTAGAGGATGAGGAGTTCGAACTTAACCTCCCTCTAACTCTCTAATACACTTTTATTAAGTTAATCTTTTAGTAATTACAAGAGAGGTCATTAGTTGGACAAGAAATTACAAAAGATGAACATAAAAGAGTATGGGCCCAGAATAAGGCCCATTACAGAGAAGATGCCTTTGGTGAGAAAGTCTGCCAATTGTCCTTCAGAGGTAACGAATGGAAGGCACACTTCTCCGGAGGAGACTCTTTCTTGAATAAAATGTCTATCAACTTCAATATGTTTGGTTCGATCATGTTGTACCAGGTTGTGAGCAATGTTGATGGCAGCCTGATTATCACAGTACAACATCATGGATCTATCATGATCAATCCCAAGTTCTTCCATTAAGGACCTTAGCCACAACAATTCCGAGACCCCATGTGCCATGGCCCTATACTCTGCTTCTGCAAAAGATCTGGCCACAACAGATTGTTTCTTACTCCTCCAAGAGACAACATTACCAGCCACCAGACTGTAATATCCTGAAGTAGATCTTCTGTCATCCATATTTCTAGCCCAATCAGCATCAGTATAGGCTTCAAGTTTCAAGTGGTCATGCTTGGTAAATAGGATTCCTTTCCCTGGAGAGCCTTTCAGATAGCACAAAATCCATTTTGCTACTGCCATATGAGTATCTCTAGGAGCATGCATGAATTGGCTAATGCAACTGACAGCATACGCAATATCTGGTCTAGTCATGCACAGGTACAGAAGCTTCCCAAGAAGTCTCTGAAAAACCCCTTTGTCTTCCAACAGAGTTCCATCTGTAGCTGAAAGTTTGTGACTCATATCAATGGGAGTTGCAGCTGGTCTTGCACCCAGTTTTCCAGTTTCAGACAATAAATCAAGAATATATTTCCTTTGGGAAATAAGGATCCCATCCTTGGATTTCGCAACTTCTATGCCAAGGAAGTATCTCAACTCCCCCACAATGAGATACACTGCCAAAGATCTACTTTTCTTCACAAACAGAGTATGATCCGATGTGTCTAAACATAGCTGAATTTAACAAGTGCAGCTCTAAATCTCTCAAACCAGGCTCTAGGAGATTGTTTAAGACCATAAAGAGATTTCTTCAATCTGCATACCTTTCCTTGAATATCTTTCCCATATTTGCAAAATGATCATTAATACCAACTCCTTGAACCTGCACTTGCCTTCTACTTTCTTCACTACTGACCAGAGTATATGCTTGTGACAATGAAACATCTTCCTTGGACAAGATGTTTTGCTTTGTAATATCATATTCAGAATTCAGCCCTGTCAAGAACTCAAACACCCTATTCCGTTCAACCAATTTCCTGTATGTTTTAGCATCCTTAGGGGTATCCCAAGTCACAGCCTCTATCAAATCAATCTCTTGCCATACAGATTTTAAGATTGAGAAGTATGCTGCAAGTGACTTCTCCCCCTGTCTTAGATTCTTCACATCACTTCTCAGTTTGTAAGCTCTAGCAACATTCAACTTCGGGGAATAAGTATATTATCTTTATGTTCTTCTCTTGTCCAACTAAGGACCTCTCTTGTAATTACTAAAAGATTAACTTAATAAAAGTGTATTAGAGAGTTAGAGGGAGGTTAAGTTCGAACTCCTCATCCTCTAACCTTTCTTGCTGCAGCTCTCTCTTCTTCTCTAATCCTCTCTTGCTAGTTTTCTTTGTTTCAAACACAGTCCCTACTTCTAGGACTGTTTTTCAACTTGGTATCAGAGCAGGCCACTGCTTGGCGTGTCCCTCATGTGGTTCTAGTTCAGCCAACTACATGAGGAGGTTCTAGGGCTGAGAGTTTATAGTCATCCGCCTGATTCTTGGAGGTCATTGGAGGGTTCCCAAGCTTCTACACACTTGGAGAAGGGTTCGGTGACCAGGAAGAATCAGAGAACAATTTGCTTTGCCTGATTTAAAATTAGAGAAAAGGGTTTTCGAAGTCATCCTAGAGGACAAGTGTTCGGCCTGGTTTATTGTTCAAACCAGAGACTCTCTTGCTGTAAGTCTTTGCTAAGTTGTTTCTGGGTTAATTTTTCACTGTTCTGGACTGTTAAAAGGTCCGAAGTTTCCTTGGAAACAGTACAACTATTTGACTATCCTCTAGTCTGATTTAATCCAGAGATTTCTGGGTTGTTTTTTATTTCTTTTCTGGACTGTCAAGTAGCCGAAATACCTTTGGAATCACTACTGCTGAGACTACTTCATTCGGCCCATCTTCTCTACACCTGTCAAACCATGCCCTTGGAGACTGTTTCAAGTCATACAAGGCCTTCTTCAGTCGGCAAACTTTTCCACTGTCTTCATTATAGAAGCCTGGGGCAACTCCATATACACTTCTTCCTGTAGATCATCATTTAGGAAAGCATTTTTAACATTCATCTAGAACAACGACCACGAGAAGTTTGTAGCAAGAGACAACAACACTCTAATTGTGTTCATTTTGGCAACTGGTGCAAAGGTTTTTACATAATTAATACCATAAGTCTGTGTGTATCCCTTAGCAACCAGTCGAGCTTTATATCTTTCAATTGACCCATCTGCATTGTACTTCACTGTAAATATCCACCTACACCCAACCGGTTTCTTCCCCCTTGGTTTGACTAGCTCCCAAGTATCACTTTTTATAAGTGCATCCATCTCAACCTTCATTGCTTCCTTCAACTCAGGTACTACCAAGGCATCCTACATAGTTTTGGGGATAGGTACAGAAGCAATGACCACCAAAAGGGACTTATATGATGGTGAAAGATGGTCATAAGAAGGAAACCGAGAGATGCAATGGGCAGTAGATAAGGTGCAGCGACGCTTTCCTTTGTGTATTGCAATAGGAAGGTCAAGATCATCTGCGAGAGGTTGAGGTTCAATGGTGGTAGTAGGCATATCATCTATGTTAGAGTTAGCCGAATAAGGGTAGATTAGTCATCTCACCTTGGTTAAGCTATGAGTTTATGTGGCAGTCTTATTAGAGGTTCTCTGTCCCATACATAAGTAGGGGCAGTTTAGTCCTTGTACATTTAATTAGAAGCCTAATCACTATTAAGAGGTCGACTGATAGGGTTTATCTATCAAGTTCGACAGTTCTTTCATCTTCTTCTTCTCTTCTCTTTCTTCTTCTCCTTACTGGTTCGGACTACTGTAGCTACAGTAAAGACATGGTACCAGAGCGTGACAACTTCAGTTCGTGACCTGTTTCAGTTCGTGACAACTTCAGTTCGTGCTTCAGTCCTCTCCTTTTCTTCTCTGGGCTGTCAATGGAGAAAAGTGATTCATCCCAGGCCTGAAACATCACAGCTCTTTTTTTTTCTGGTGCACAGAACCTTCTTTCCTAAGAAAACAACTTCAGTAGTGAATGGTTGACTGAAGCTCTCAAACGAAGGTTGGTTATCTCTCTTCTATGTGCTGTTGGTATTTTTGGGTTGAAAATCTTCAAGAACTTGAGAGGACTGATCAGAACCTAGAGAACTAAGTTGGTTGTTGCCCTGGTTCTTGGAAAAATTCCAAGAACAGGCTGTGTTTACAGTGACCAAATGGTGTAAGGGCTGCTACTGTAGGTGGCCGAATGGTGCAAGGTGTAATGCAATGGTACTAGTTGAGTTTTTTTTGGTCTTGTGGTGCCCTCTTAAAAGTGTTAAAGCAGGTCTGTATTGTGTGTGACAGCTATGGCTGTGTGATGGTGCTTGTAATGCACAAACTCTTGACAACAGTAGTGGTGTGACAGCTAGTTGAGTTTTTGTTGAGTAGTTGTAAATGAGCTTGCATGTGGTTAGTAAGTGCTGAGTTAATGTCGGTGTAGTCTGTGTTTTTTTTGTGAAATCAGTAGTGGTGTGGATAAGAACAAAGGTGTGTGTATCTATCATTGTGTTTAGGGACTGCTGTAGGTTCTGGAACATCAAACTCTTGACAGCAGCACTTAGTTGGTGATTGGGAATTCAGATTAGAGGCAGCATTGAAAGAGTATCATGGCAGCAATGGGAGATGGCTGTAGTGATCAGAAACCTAGTGTGGTGGTTTCCTCTAACTATCTAGGTGTACAGATGACCTCAATTAAACTGAATGGTGAGAACTATGTTCCATGGGCCAAGTCGGTGGAAGTTTTTCTCAAGGCAAAGAGAAAAGTGAAGCATGTGAAAGAAGATAAACCACCGGCTGACTCTCCAGGGTTTGATGATTGGGAACAGGAGGATGCTCAAATCATGACATGGCTATGGAACAATATGGAACCCAAAATAAGTGCCAACTTCATGTTCTTAGATATAGCTAAGGACATATGGGAACATGCCAAGAAGTTGTATTCTGGGCAAGATAATACTACATGGGTATATCAGCTCTATCAGGAGTACTTTGGTCTGCAACAAGGAAATAAAACCCTAGAAGAGTACTATGCCAGTATGAAGAACCTCATAAATGAACTCAATGTCTATCATCCTCTCACTCCAGATGTTAAGGTTCAGCAACAACAGAGGGAACAACTAGATGTCACAAGGTTCTTAGTGGGGTTGAAATCAGAGTATCAACCAGTTAGAGCCCAAATATTGGGGGGCTCTACCCTTCCTACACTTGAGGAAGTGTTTGCTCGGCTCCGCAGGATTTCTTTGAGACAGATAGAGAATCCCACACAGTCTAATAGATCAGCTTTTGTAACAGCCAGAGGAGGTGGACGTGGTACGAAAGGGGGAGGACATGCCTCCCGAGGAGGTCGTGGTGGTTCCATATTTGGCCGTGGTGGTGGTCGTGACTCAGGGGGAGGCCGTGGCAGGGAAGGACATTCCGTAAATTTCTGTTATGATCTTCATGGCCACCCTCCCTCTAAATGGGCCAATCATGCTATTGTTGGTGGGGTTGATGTCAGTGATAATCAACAGGCAGACCTAACTCCTTCCACATCTACATCTGTTTCCGGAAGGGAGATGGTGAGTGTACCGCATGATGAGTATGAGCGGTTCCTTCAGTCCACTTCACATTCAAACTTTAGTCCCACCAAAAATCTAGTCACATCAAGTTGCTCTCTTTGTTGTTGCTGAATCTTGACATCAGAAGTGAGAGGATGATAGACATTCAACTCATTACGTATGTTTCTCATGTTGGTATAGTACTCCTCAAGACTCTGATTGCCCTATTGCAGGTTAAAGTACTCTTGATAAAGCTGATAAACTCTGGTTGTATTGTCCTGCCCCGAATACAATTTCCTCGCATGGTCCCACACATCTTTGGCAGTATCAAGAAACATGAAGTTCACACTAATCCTAGGTTCCATACTGTTCCACTACCATGTGATGATCTGAGCATCCTCTTTTTCCCAGTCTTCATACTCGTGAAAGTCAAAGGAGGGTTTCTCCTCTCTGATGTGTTTTACCTTCTTCTTTGCCTTCAGAAAGACTTCAACGGATTTAGCCCAAGGCACATAATTCTCTCCATTTAATTTAATGGAGGTCATCTGAACATTCAGGTAGTCTGTAGGCACTATCACGCTAGGTTTATAATCATTATTATCTCCCATTATGTTATCACCGATTCTGCACACTTGCTGAATTCTATTATCACTGAGATCTGCACACTACACACCACTAGGTCACACCTGTCACACTGATTGCAGCACTTATTGTTGCTGGAATGTGTGCTCTTTACACCACAAACCCTAGATCACACCTGTCACACTGATTTCAGCACTTGTTGTTGCTGAAAAGTGTGCTCACACCACAAATCCTACTCCTACAACTACCTGAAATCTCACCACTATATGATCATATCTCCTCCTTCAAAATGCACAAAGAAACCAGCATAAACCCTAGCACATTACTGTCCAAAACCCTAGCATATGGTCTGAAACACACTTCCTACTTAATCCATAACAGATATCATGCACTGAAATCTCTTACCTTATCACTGAAGTAACACCCATGCGAGCAGGAAATCAGTCCACACACGACAGCCACTGCACACATAGTTCGGCCCTCTATTCTTCCTCTACTAGGAGAGGGCGATCTCAGAAATCACAGCAACCAACCACATACAACCTGACTGGAGGCATAGAAACCTCCAAGGGAAGAGGGCGATCACTCCTTTTCAGCCCTTCCCTTATCTCCAACCGAACATAGAAAAAAAAAAAAAAAAAAGAAAAACCCTAGATAGGGTGCGCAGAGAATAGAAACCTAGGCAAGCAGAAATCTAGGCAGATTCAAGTTGCTCTGATACCATGTTAGAATTCAGGTCTGCCTTAGAGTTCTACCTGTATGAGATCAGTTATGTAGAAGAAGAAAGGTGAAAGAGAGAGAGAGAGAGAGAGAGAGAGAGAGAGAGAAGAGAGAATTCTGGTTTGAACTGAAGGAGTCAACTTGACTTCTCCCAGTCGGCCAGGAAGTATTTATATTATTATTAAAACATAACTGAAAAGACCTATGTGCCCTTAAGTTAAGAGCACTTGTTCCAACACAACATTACAGATCAGCAACATTAATCTAGGTTAAAGACAGAAATACCCCTATGCTAACAATAGCATTGTTGTCATAGGCAGTGATCTAGAGGAGATATATGTGCACTCAATAAATCATTGTAGCATTGTAGCAGGAGTTTGAAATCAAGGACTTGGGGGAAGTGAGATACTTGGGAATAGAAGTTGCAAGGTTCAGACATGGTATTTTTATCTCACAACGGAAGTATATTCTAGGTCTATTGTAGGACAGGGAAGTTTGGGGTGAAACCTACTGTACACCCATTGATCAAAATCACAGAAGTAGTGCATTAGATGGTGAATTGGTTAGGGATGTAGGGAGGTATCAGAGATTGTTAGGCCGATTGTTACATCTATGTATGACATGCCCATATATCTCCTCTGAAGTGTGTGGTAAGTCAATAAGTGCATGCTCCATGGACTACTCATTAGGAAGCTATTGATAAGATCCTTGCTCACTTAAAGAAACATCTTGGTAGAGGTGTATTATTCTCTACTCATGAACATGTGAAACTAGAAGCATATACAATGCAGGTTGGGCAGGATGCTTAGAGGATAGGAGATCTACACTAGGCTTCTTTACATTTGTTGGTGGGAATTTGGTTTCATGGAAAAGTAAGAAGTAGAATGTGGTGGCCAAATCTAGTGCAGAAGCAAAGTATAGGCCCATGGCTCATGGTGTTTTTTGACAAAAAGGAAATATTATTAATTCGTAAGTTTAAACTGATACAAGCATCCCTTGGAGAGTCGATCTGCATCCTCTCCAAACAAAGTACAAAGTAAACAAATATCAAATTACATCTGAGCCTAAAAAACTTTTCCCTATTTGCCCCTTGCTTGGCCAGACAATCAGCCAATGCATTTGCTGGTCTCCCCACTCGTTGTATTCTTACAAACATATTACGTGTTAACCACTTAAGTTTCTTGACTTCATTATTGTAGGACCATACAACAGTCTTTGGGTTCTTCAACCAGTGCACTACCACCTTGGAATCCCCTTTAATCAAGAGCTCCTCCACACCTAGTTAATTTGGCCATGGCTCATTGTGTTTCAGAACTCCTTTAGCTTAGGTCTTTATTAAGTGAGATTGGGACCGATGCAAAGCAACCCATGATATTGTATTGTGGCATTCATGCTGTTGTTACCATTGCACACAACCCAGTTCGACATGATAGAACCAAGCACATCAAGGTTGACTGACACTTTATTAGGGAGAGGGTGTCCTTAGGAGAGGTGTGTTTACCGTATGTCACATCAGAGTTGTAGTTGGCAGATATCTTCACTAAAGGGGTAGCAAAGAACAAGATAGAACATGATTTAAGCAAGTTGGGAATGATTGTCATCTTTTCCCAACTTGAGGGGGAGTGTTGACAGTTCAGCTAATGGGTCGAGACCTTTATGGGCCCAGTTTTTTCTTTTGTTTATTATTAGTTATGTTCCACTTTAATTATTGTGCCTAAGCCCACTAATTGTTCTTTTATTTCTTTTAAGTTGTGGGCCCTTTAGTTATAGCCACCCTATTAAGGGCTTATTAGTCATTGTACACTTTCAGTTAAGTATAAATACAAAGAGAGGAGGTGGCCAGACAACTTTTTGCCTCTCCTCATTTTTCTCTCACTTCTTTTTTGACTTCTCCAGCAATTTACTTGGTTTCTTGATTTTCTATTCTCTAATAATGGAGATATTAAAAGCTTATTAACATCTAGGAAATTTAGTTCTAATGTTAATTTGAAGCTAGAGGAGCATCAGAGAACTATAATTCTTTTATTTGTAAAAGGGAGAGACATCATATCAGCTATTCAGCTTTCTACGTTCAACCAAAATCCCTTGATTTGACATGGATCCTTGTGGACAGAGCTGACACTTGAATTGAATACGAAGTTTTAATCTTTTATTTGAAAGCAAGGTGCAACAAACTGCAATTGTTAATATTATTAAATTCCAAGGACCTCTATTGACACAGAGCTTGTACTTCAGTTGAATTAAAAAAAAAATCCATATTCTAGTAAGACAATGTCCAATCTTGAGGATCTTATTTCATTGACCTTATATCATTTTTTAGTATAAGGTATGCTGTGAAAGAAATGACTTTTTTACTTCAAATAACATTGAAATATGAAACTCTCAACAGTTTATAGATGACAAATTGACAATTGAAGCTTATTTGGCTCAAACATATCATGTTGTGCAGGCACCTCTACCAAAGTCTCGTTGCTTTTTTTTTTTTTTTATCTTTATATGATTCTGGTGGAGTCCTCTAAAATGTTTGAGTACTGAAGCGGTTTCCATACATTGTTATATCAGTGCCACATTGTTCCTGTCAAATCCTTTCTCTAAGTCTTTAATGTAATGCAGTTGCCTCTTTTTACAATAAGGCATCATGACAGGAATATTATATTTTGTTTAACTGAAGTTATTGTGACAGAACAAAACAATGCAAATGATGTACGAGACTATTTATAAAGCTTTGGAAGAGGTTGGGCTGGAAAAGACATATGTTCCACAGGATTATTTGAATTTCTTCTGCCTTGGAAATCGTGAGGAAGTAGATGGAAATGAGGCTTCCTGTGTGGGAGTTCCTAATGCTTCAAATACTCCCCAAGTAATTCTTTTCTGTCCCTCTACCATTAAGGCTTTTATTTTTCCTTATCGAAATGCGTTTCTCCATTTTTCATTTGTTTTTTCTTGTTTAAACTAGTTCCAAATGGACAAAATTATTTTCCATTTCAATAAGGGGATGAACTTATTCATTACTACATATTCATAACAAAAAATCCATATCCAATTTTCTGATAATTGTGTTGAATGTATCGTTTGGTGTCTCTTTTGAGTGTGAACTTTGTTTATCTTTTTAGTTTCTAGTCAGAACTTATATATTTATTTGTGATTTTCATGCCCTGTATATCTTCCCACCAGGCATTTAGTCGGAAAAAACGACGTTTCATGATATATGTTCATTCAAAAGGAATGATAGTGGATGATGAGTATGTAATATTAGGATCTGCAAACATCAACCAGCGCTCCATGGAGGGCACTAGAGATACCGAGATTGCAATGGGTGCATACCAACCTTCACATACATGGGCAAGAAAGTTGTGTTCTCCACGTGGGCAGGTAAACATTTGATCAGAATAAATAACCTTTTCTATTATCAGATATTAACCTGCTTGTCTAACTTTCTTCTAGACTTAGTGATGTGTCAGAATTTGAAATTTTGACTATTATATTTAATCTAGATCTATGTTCTTGACAGAAAATTTTTCTGACTTTCAAGTGGGTATTTGTTTGTTAGATATATGGGTATAGGATGTCACTGTGGGCAGAGCACTTGGGAGCTGCTGAGGAATGCTTTACACAACCAGAGAGTCTGGAATGCCTTAGGAGGGTCAGATCACTGGGGGAGCAGAATTGGAGACAATTTGTAGCGGAAGACATAAGCGAGATGAAGGGCCACCTCCTAAAATACCCAGTTGAAGTTGATCCAAAGGGCAAGGTGAAGCCTCTTCCTGGGTGTGAAACTTTTCCTGATGTGGGAGGGAGTATAGTTGGAACATTTCTTGCCATCCAGGAAAATCTCACCATCTGATCCATTTCAGTCCCCTGCCTCCTGGAGGTCACACTTGACCGTCCCCAGCTGTTATTCAGGGATTCAGATTAAACACAGGTTGCACAGTTACAGAAGAGAGCAATCAAGACAAGCTTCAGTGGCATCTACAGAGACATAATTAGCGATTGTAATATTAGATGACATTGTTCTTATACATCCTTGGAAACTAGCCTCTCTTGTGCAGGGTTAAGGCTGCATATATCTGCCCCTCCTCAGATCCCAAATTGGCAGGAGCCTCGGGCACTGGGCTGCCCTTTTATTGTTCTTGTAAATCCATTATCGTGTACAGGGTTGTCTACAATAAAATGATTTGGGTAGTAGCACAATTTGTAAATTCTTGAAAAGGATTCAAATTTTGCAATAACGAGAAGCAACAAAAATTGGAAAATTTTCTACCAAGTACCAACAAAGTACTCAACCAATGTTATATGATCTGTGTCTATAAGCATCGTCCCAACAACCTTTCACAAAGTCTTGGGACCCCACCAAGAACTTGGTCACGTATTTCAACCTTCACATAAGACTTTTCCTTTCTGGATGAATCCACTTCATATACTTTCCTGGACATACTTGTTCCCTTACTTCCTATGGGATTTCTGAATTAGCTTCTCTCAATGCTACTTGCCAGAGAAGGCCGTGTTTGGGAGTACTTTTCGGCCTAATTGGGCTTCTAAAATGTCAATTTTTGAATTAGGCTTTTTGAAAAAAAAAATTGTTTTATTATTTGCTACTCAAACATCTTTTTGTTCAAAGTAATTTCTTGCCAATATGAAAAATTAAATAGAGCTTATTTTCACATTTTGAAACGGGTTTATTATATGTTGGGCTTTTTCACCAAGCAATTTTTTTTGTCTTTCGGTTTCCCTAACGTTAAAAGCTCCCCCCACCCACCACACACACACCAAAAAATAAATAAAATGGAGAAGCACTCTCAAAGATAGCCTTAATATACTGAAATATAATCAAAAGCACTTACACGGTTCCAGTACCGTGATTGGATCTTTTATGTGATCGAAACCAGGTGATGCCAACTGCCGACACACTAGGTTTATGATCAAATAGATCAAAACCCAAGGCTGTGGTTGGTTCTAAGCAAAAGGTAGGGAAATGCGGGGAAACCTATAACCCTTTCCCCACCTTCTCCTTCAAACCAAACATAGTCTAAGGGTATGTTTCGTTTAAAAGAAAATAAAAGAGAAACAAAAAGTTGAGGGAGGAATTTTGTTGAACCTATGACCCAAGTTGGGGCCTTGGCTCGGTTCGTGGTCAAACCCAACCTCATAATCAACCCTTAAAGTTGAGTGGACTTGTTGGGCCTGTCTGTCCATTTAAGTAGTTAATATGTTATTAAAGTTGAACCAGACTTGGTCTCAAATTATTGAAGGGTTTTGTATAAATAAGGTTTGTAGTTCAAATCCTCTTAGAAGAATATTTTGATAAGGTATTTATTAATTGTAATATACATCATATTTTAGTATACATAATGTTAATGGAGTAAAACCAAATATAGTTTCTGGTGCATATCGGGTTGGGCTTGTATACCCAATGCCTTTGATCTAAAGCCCAGCCCAATATTTTGTTGAGTTGAAATGTTGAATTTTAGGTTCAGGCCTGGCGTAAAGCCCGGACTTTAGCGTGGGTTGCGAGGTTGGGCTTGGGCCTGCAACTTACCAACAAGGAAATCGGTAAAGAATAGAGCACCCAAGATTTTCTTTTCTTTGCATGACTGCATGATTGCATCCATTGTGAATCCGCGAAATCACATCTTCGCCCAGTAAGGGGCCGCCCCATAACACATCCCCCACCGTGTATTGGGAACATTTCCCAATAATGACATTATTAATTCTAATATTATTATCAATACACGGCGAAGATGTGCTGTGGATCGTAGTGGGGCGGCCCCTTATGGGGCGGAGATGTGAACTCTGAATTGCTACCCATCAATTATTTCCATATTTCTACCCACAGAACCGTTGCGTGTATTGAGAACATCTCCCCATAAATGATCAGGGAGATATTCGAAATACACAGATCTAATGTTTTGTGGGTAAGGTTGTGAAAACAACTCGTGGGCAGCAGATGCCGTAGAGGAGTTCGGATCGGAACGGGATCTGCTCTCACAGTACGTCCCAGCCGTGCTTACACGGCTGATTATTCTGATTTGTGATGTAATGTCGGTGTGAGGAGCGATCTGTGAGAAGCAGATTCGAAGCCGCCGTAGAGACAAGGCGGAAGGGGGTCCAAAGAAAGTCATATGTCTACTTTTGAGATGTAGCGTACGATCTTAGAGCCGGTCCCACCATGTCTGTAGGCGAAGAACACAATAGTTGCATATAAGTCGCTGTTTATTAGCATTTCCTCTTCTTGCCCCGGAGGCCCGGATCCGGAGCTGGCCAACCGCCACCGCCAACGCTTATGGTTGTGGTATGGATCCCACCGCGAAGCAATCGCGTAGCCGCAGCCTCAGGTGCAGGTAACCTCCTCTAATTTCATGGCAGATGATTTTGTGTTTGCCAACCGACAATACCGAATGGACGACTGAAGAGTATCCGCTGACTGACTAACCCTTCAATAAATCAAGACCTTTCTTTTGGTGATCAACGATTATGATCGTAGGGAGCATCAACCCTTGATACAATGTTGAAACACCAACATGACGTGTTTCCTGAATGAGAGGGAGAGAAAGACAAAAACATATCGAGATCAACAACCAATGACCAGTCATCACTCATCACTGATTCACGGAAGGTAAAACGAGCCCCGAACTCAATTACTCAACCAGAGATCTCATCATCTTCTTCTTCCACTGTTTGCTACTTGACACTAGCATTATCTTTCGTCTCTCTCTCTCTCTCTCTCTCTCGATCCACCTCTAATGGGTTTTCCGTCGAACGGAACATCTGCATCAGATAAGCCATTGAAGTTTCTGATCTACGGCCGGACGGGGTGGATTGGAGGACTTCTCGGTAAGCTCTGTGAAGCTCAGGGCATCGACTACGCTTACGGCTCTGGCCGACTTGAGAACCGAACCTCGCTGGAGGCCGACCTTTCTACCGTCCGACCCACTCATGTCTTCAATGCCGCCGGCGTCACTGGTCGGCCCAACGTCGACTGGTGCGAGTCTCACAAGGTCGAGACCATCCGCACCAATGTCGTCGGAACCCTGACACTCGCTGATGTTTGCAGAGAAAAGGGATTGATCTTGATTAATTATGCCACTGGTTGCATCTTTGAGTACGATCAGATCCATCCTCTTGGGTCTGGGATCGGATTCAAAGAGGAAGATGTCCCTAATTTTATTGGATCTTTTTATTCCAAGACCAAGGCCATGGTGAGTAATTGATTCTGTTCTTCATTCTCCCTCTCTCTCTGGGTTAGTTGTTTTGCAGATCGCTATGCTATGATAGTTCTGGTTAACTTGAGATCTTGTAGTTTGATAGCTTAGAGTTCGTTTTGCACTATTAGAGTTCGAATTAAGAATGATTAAATATGCTAATTACAATACTTGAATGATTAAATTGCATTGGTTGTCTTTAAATGTTTTGTTAATCATGATGTTCTGATCTGGTAGCTTGGACTTTTTGGATCTTGTCTGTATGCTTAAAGTTTCGCATCTGCATCTTTGTAGTCATTTACTTTGGATCAAGTAGATACTGCGTTGTGCAGCTTGGGTACGGCGTATAGATTGAACTCAATATTACCAAGCTACTCAAAATGCCTAGGAAGGAAGAATATCCGCTTAAGTCTCTTTTATGATGCAATCATGTGCCTGATCCAAGTTGTACATTAAACTATATTCTATTAGAAGCCTATTCTGCATTTATGTACTTAGGTTTTGGAGAGAAGATAAATTGTGACTGATCATCTATTTCGGAAATATCTTGGCTGATAATTTACTGGAGAACTCTTGAAGTTCCATTGCTTCTTGATCTGCGCTTGATTAGTTATCTTCATTTCACACTAAAGCAACTTTTTATTTGCAATTGTACAACGGGACTGTAATTGATATTTTTCCGGTATTTCATCTCTTCCTTCTTATCTACTTATGTTGTAGAAATTGGAGTAATTATTTAATTTTCAATATGTTTTGCAATTTATAATGGATTATTTAGAGAATTTTCAATATGTTCCGGATCCGTCACTACAGACCCTATAGGGTCTGGTGTGGGACTGGCTCTGTGCATTTACTATTTCTTGAGGGATGGTTCTGCACATTTACTTTCCTGTTTGGGACTAGATCTACCCTGAGTCAGACCAGACCAGACCTGACCCATTGACAGCACTAGAAACCGTTAACCAGATATATTTGTGATTTTTACAAAAGAGTGTTTTTATGGTAAGGAATACATGGATTTATGCTCTGTGCCTCTGTTATTGAATAAATTACTGTTTTAATTGTTGCACTACTATGATGGTATTTCATCCCCATTCTGCATTAAGTTGTAATCACTTTCTTCTTCATCATTATTAAATTCTTGAGATGTGGTTTGTGAACGAAATAAATGAAGCTTATAAAGGGAAATCTTTACATGGTAGCTAATAGTTGGTCTCATGTCCCTAAATCTGATAGGTGGAAGATCTGCTCAAGAACTATGAGAATGTTTGTACCTTGCGTGTCAGAATGCCAATCTCATCTGATCTGTCTAACCCTCGCAACTTCATTACTAAGATTACTCGATATGAGAAGGTGGTCAACATTCCCAATTCAATGACAATCCTGGATGAACTTCTTCCAATATCTATTGAGATGGCTAAGAGGAACCTCACTGGAATCTGGAACTTCACCAATCCTGGAGTGGTTAGCCACAATGAGATCCTGGAGATGTACCGGGACTACATTGATCCCAGCTTTGTGTGGAAGAACTTCACTCTGGAGGAACAGGCAAAGGTGATTATTGCCCCAAGGAGCAACAATGAACTGGATACCACCAAACTGAAGAAGGAGTTCCCTGAACTCCTACCCATCAAGGAGTCACTCATAAAGTATGTATTCAAGCCGAATCAGAAGACATCTGCAGCTTGACAGTTTTAGATTAGGTTGTTTGGCATCTGATCTTGTCTATTGACTTTAGCTCCTGCATATTGGATCTTCCAGTATTATTTTGTATGGGTAAGAAATGTCACACTTCACATTCTCATGTGAAGTAATTTGTCTTCCCCCATTGTATGCCCCATAGCTCCTTTTTCATATTTGAACAATGTATTCTTATCAAAGCATGAATAAATATATTGCAAGAGGTTAAGTTTTTTCTTTAACTACTTTGTTATCTGATATTTTCTCTGTTGCTGAAGTATGTAACTGTTTCAAGTATTGTGACACTTAGCATTTGCTTAATTATATGGATCACATCAACTGTGCAGTAGGTGGGCTGGCCATAGATAAATAGTTCAACTAATTTTCTTATGCTGATAGAATGGTTGAGGTCATCCAGTTAATTATATCTTTTTATGAGAGCCATTGGTCACAGCTATAATTGTTTGAAATCAAGTGATAAGTGGGATTTTTATATAGGTGCAATTTCTAATAAATTTGGAAGTGGGATTGTTGGAAAGGTTCTCTGTGTCACTCACATTTGGATGACTAATAGCAGATGACAAGATGTGCAAGTGGTATATATATATATGAGACCTTCCAATTAATTGCTTATAGCAGTGAAGTGATTGAGGCTTTTTTTTTTTTTTTTGTTGAATGAAAATGCATTTCAAGTTAGCACTGAGTGAACAGCTATCCAACAGTCACTCATGACTGGGGTTTCGGTATGCTTTCTCATGAGAGGGAACTGCTCTGTTAGCTGCTGTCTCTGTGCCAGTGAAAATTTTTCGATTTTCAACCAATGTAAGAAATTGGAAGTAATAAAGTTTGGTGAAAATTGTGAATGGATCAATCGACAGAAGTGTTGTATGTCAGATCTTTGATGTTAGATCAGTAGATGCATGGAAGAACTTGGAAGGATATTTGAGTTTCCTCCATGGTTTTCAACATCTAATCCAACTCCAGGAAAAACTTAATTTTAGGGAGTGTGGCACCAACAATGCAATGGTCCAAGCTGGAATTGCATGGTCCAGGGCATGCTTAAGCTTAATTTGCAACCACTTAAAGCTTTGACTTGTCTCAGACTAATATATCAACAGGTTGGTGGGGTGGGAATAACACCAGCACTTGCTTGAAAAGAAAAAAAAATGTTTTGATCCGGCTTGAAAGTAATGACTCGTTAATCCATCTAGCCTTGTATTGTGTTTTGGACATTAGAAGTTGAAGCCTGAATTAAGCCATGAATGATCTGATATCCAAGGTGGAGTTAGTCACAGGGAACAACCCATCATCATCATCCAAACCTTAGCCAAACTGTATGGGGTCAGCATCCCTCGGAAAGAGGATACCAATTCACTCCTGGTTGACAGTAGGTCGTATGGCATCCCTCTTAAAGTGGAGACACAAGTTCAAACCTTAAGGGTATGTTTGGTTTGAAGGAAAAAGTAGGGAATGGAAGGGAAAGGTGGGGAAACCTTTACAAACCTTGTATATAGGTTTCCCCACCTTTCCGTACCTTTTATTTCAAACCAAACATTGCCTAAAGGTAAGCAGGTTCTCTGCATTGTGCTAGTGAACCCCATGTTCACCCTGTCACTAATCTCAATATCTATGTCTAGTATAGAACACCTAGCAGCATTAGGATACCAAAATTGCACCCTGTCACTAACCTCAGAAACCCTAACGCTAACGGGTCATATGGTGCTTTTGAATTGAAGCAAGGTTCCAAGGGAGATCGAATCTGCTCCTCACAAATTGCGCCTCACACTGATCTCACAGCACGTTTCAGCCGTGCATTGGGAACATCGTTCCATGAATAAATATTTTTAAACATGGAGATGTCACTGATTAAACAGAATTTTCCAAACTGATCTTATTTCCACAACCTTCTAAGTTCTAAGGAAAAAAATCTTCTTTATTTATGCATCTCTCTCTCTCTCTCTCTCAATTGGGAACTCTACATTTCAATCTTACTTCTCCATCTTCAAGCACCCCTACATTTCCGAGTTTCAACATTGAAGTTGTAAACTCTCTGAAGAAGAGACCTTCATCTCTCGCGAATGACTCCACAATCCACCTTGTTCTGTAATCGCTAAACAAGGACTGATCCGATTCAAACACACCCATTCCTGCCACAAGTCGTATGAAATAATCATTATCGAATGTCGATGAAGTGGAGTCCAAGAACTCTCCTGCATTGGCATCTCTGTTGGGTTTCAGACATTTCTTTCTCAGATTTTCTGCCAACACATCGTTCAAGCTTGGGTCGACATCATTCGTGGAACTGAAGTTTCGAAGCCGAGCCTCAAACGAAGAACAATGAGAAAATCCCAAGGTGTGACCACCTGATAGAGCCACCAAATCTTTAGTTCCTAATCCCCTCTTTGCAAAGCTCCGAATGAGCTGTGTTACATTCAAGGATGAAGCAGGTAAGTTAGTAGTCTCTGCGGCCTTCGACACCCTTCCATCTTTTCTTCCTTTGAATACATTCCAGTAAGGACCTCCAGTCTGAGAGAAATTAACAAAACAGAGAGATGAGGCAGTAAGAAAACGAAAATACCAGTCTTGACTCTTGAGCTTCTACATTAAAACATTACCAGAACTACTACATCTCTTGCGGCAATTGCGATTATATCAGCGCAAGACACAGCCTGTGGACATGCCGATTCGAGCTTAGCTTTAGCATCGTCGATCACATAGAAAGATCGAAGTGAGATGTTGGGTGGACCGTCTTTCTCTGCCTTGTTGCCCGGAGTTGAGTCCAGCAAAACCGACGCATCACATCCCTGCAACAGAAGCAAATAACCCAGAAACCATTGTATCGCAAACCCATAATAGGAAGTGAAAGCAAAAAACAATATTCAATTCGTTGTGAAGGTGAATACTCTAACGAAACAGTCATGGAAGAACATCCTGAGAATGCGAGCTGGGACTTTTGGGTCATGCATCGATGCGTTGCGAACAGTCTCTAAGATGATTTTATCTGCTTGTGGGCATCTCTGATCATAATAGTAGGCATCAAGCACAACAGTAGTTGACAAAGGAATCACAGTGAAGAGAAGAAAAAGAGTTGCAAAAGCAGAAGGTGCAAGTGTAACAGTACTCATTTGTTCTTGGCTGAAACAAAAACTGATCAAACTAGAACAAACAACTATTAGCAGAGAATCGATGGATGGGAGTTGCATGGGAACTATATCGCAATGCATGTATAAATAGTGCAATTAATTAGAAAACCAAAAAAAATATTAAAAAAAAAATCTCATTTCCCATTTCCCATTTGACGTTGGGTGTTGATTAATTAAAATGCTTCCAAGTTACTTAAGAAGACCATTGAAACTCGTCTCAGCTTGGTGTGCTTTGAGACCAAGTATGTCCACCTAGGCTCTTAAGCCTCTCATACCTTTCGGGATCAACAAAGTGTTTGATGAAATAAAATACAGAGAGTGGGTCCAGGAAATGGTATCGTTTGGTGGGAGATCTAGAGAGTACATAATATGTACTGCATCTGCAGTACAAGATTGACGACCAAGCATCTGGAATGCACGACGAGTACTGGAGAAATAACTGGGTTGTGCATATGCTACCTCCTACTCAGAGTGGACATTCAATGAGAACGCTTTCTTTAGGTATATATCTGTGCTTATAGTCTTTCAGAATTAAGGTCTCGGCTGTGATGCATGCATTTCCATGTGGCAAGTATCAGCCTGAGAATTTATATGAGATGGAAAAAAAATCCATTTGTTTGTTTCTCCTTTGTCCATTTTGAAGTGGAGAATGTTAGATGGACCAAGTAGCGTCAGTCTACCTGATTGTTAATAGAAGTAGGGGTGCAAATCTGCCCGGGTCAAGTTGGGTTAAAGTGAACCCTAGTCCAAGTGGAGTTGTACAACCCCTAACCCAACCTCCCACTCAATCCCATTCAGTTGGTTTGGGCTTGGATTAGGTTTTGTTTGGGCCAAATTTCTTTACTTGATTTTGTTTGAAATAAAAAAGTTCTAACATCTTATACTTGGATTTGTCAATTGGAGTTGATTAACTTCAGCATCAGTATATATACAATCAAGGATTAAAAGGACTAAAATATCAATATTGACCTGGGTATTGATGTGTATCAATATAGCCGGTATTTTTTTTTTATTATAAAGGCATGAGATACATCTAGTCATTATTTCCAAATTTTTAGTATATCTATGTGTTTCTATAGTCACTGATATAAATATAATACACATAATATGGCGCATATCGTATTCATATTTTAATCCTTGTATACAATCACAAAACTATGGTGCCTTAGGAGCAATAATGTTACACAAAATATCTTTGCCCTTAAACTTGAAGTTCTTAAGGCATACATACATACATGCATACATATCAGGTTTGGATTGAGTGGAATCAATGGAATGGATTGAGGAGAAAACCCTAACCCAAACCAATGTTGAATTAGGTTTTCTTCTTTTCCAATTCTAACTCTAACACAACCTGATCTTTTCAGGTTGATTAATAGCTAACCAGGCAAAAATTAAACCCTAAGTTACACAATTCAATTTTTGCCACCTTCAACAACAATTGGGCAAAATGAACTTTAGTTTTTCATCCAGACTTCTTATTTTTTTTTTTTTTTTTGGGGGGGGGGGGGGGACCCAACAACAAATGAACATAATTAAGCCATGCTGGGTTTGTAATGTATGTTCAGAGTCATCAGACCATCTAACCAATCAAAACATCAAAAAAGAAAAAAATCCAGTGGCACCATAGGCAAGAGTAAGGTACAGCCACTGAATGTATGAAACCTACACAATATGAATAGAACGCACATAGGAAGTCAGAGACCACAAATTGGACGAATTGGGCCATAGGTCCACAACTGAATTTGGAAATTTATGCAAGAGGTGCATCGTTTAATCCTGCATCATTAAATTGGGTGGGCCAAATTGGAATATTTAGTTGCACATGGCTTGAAAGTCCCATTTCAGTGACTGTGAGACCCATGAGTTTGATACATGAAGCCCAACCCAATACGAGTCCTGTAATTTTCTCAAAACATTTGTAAGGCATTGGCCATTAGAAAATGGTGTAAGATGAGACATGAGACAATACAAGCCGCAAGGTGGTGGGCCGTGGGCGTGCTACTTAAGCATATTCAGGTCCTGGGTCAAAAAGGTATCCTCTTCTCTGGGCATATCTGCCGGGCCACTTTTTAATTCGCTTGTCTTTGGCCCTTGCCATTGTAGCCCTTTAAGGAATTTTTCCACAAGTTGCATCTTTTTCTTTCTTTTGTCGATAAAACCACAAGTTATTTCTTAGTGTTGTTTTTTTCATGGAAATTATCATTTTTAGCATGGCCATGGCCCGCATCAGGCCCACAAATTTTAGGCCCAGCCAGTACATATTTTTAAATAAATAAATAAATATATATATATATATAATATATACTATGTTATTTTTTATGTTTTAAATAAATATTATAATACAACACCTATAATACATGAAAATGAGCCCAGAATCATGTCCGTCCCATGATAACACATTAACACCAAGTTTTTCCTAAAAATGGGTTACTTTTAAAAAATTGGTGTTACACCATTTTTTTTCAAACACACAAATTAATGTCTGTTTATTATTCATGCAATCTAAAAATAAAATTAAAACCCGTGTGTTACTTTAAGCTATGTTTGGTTTGAAGGAAAAGGTAGGAAAAGGAAGAGAAAAGTAAGAAAACCTATACAATGAATAAGTGTTTGATTCCCTACTTTTCCCTTTTTTTTCCCTACTTTTTCCTTCAAACCAAACATACCCTTAGTGAAAAATGAAAACAAATTATATAAAAAGCAGGCTTTCCTCAATTCACAGATTTAATGAGGCGATCCAATTGAAAATACAGAGGAATAAGTGCTTGAAAAAATTGGATATACTATTGGACCATAATATGTAAATATTAGAGAAAATGTGAGGTTATTGAAGCGCTTTTTAAAAGTATTACGAGAAAAATCTAAAATCCTCCATTTGGTTTTACCTTGACAATATAGAAGAAATATTGAGAATGCCTTTATGAGGTTTTCTATGTTTAAAGCTCATACCAAACATGCCCTAAACACGAGGGTCGGGATTTTTTTTTTTTTTGGTTTCTCAAGACTTGTGTATAGGAAAATCCATAAGTTTTTGGACCAGGCCCAACATTGCGTTGGATGAGCATTGTAGTAAATTACAGAAACCCCTGAACTTTCCACTTTGCGACAAATATTCCTCACCGTTAATGTGTTAAATTATCAAAATACCCACTTAAACTTTATTTATTTTTTTTCTTCGTCTTTTTCTCACAAACCCTAATACCTTCGTTTTCTTTAAATGAAACCAACTAAAATAACAATTTTTTTTTTATATTCTTGATTCATTTCATGGACATGAATGTCTCTTTTCATCTTAAAATATAAAAATCATCTAATACTTTCTCCATAAATGAAGAAAAACCAAGTGAAACCATAAATCTATATCAATCAAAAAGAAACCTCTACCATTCATTTGAATATTGAATACAGCCAGAAATCTACAATAATTTATTGGAACAACCGAGAGGACATCAATGATATATTTAGAAAACAAATCGAATCGCAAATCATTCAAATAAGAAAGGGATAGTTTAAAGATTAAAAAATTTTAAACATCTGAATGAAATTTTTTCCAAAGTTAACTGACAACTCTAACGAATGGGGTATTTGTCACAAAGTTGAAGTTCAAGGAGGTTTTGTCACAAATGAAAGTTTAGAGGCATATCTTTATAATTCAACAAAAAAAAAAAAACCCAAAAAATAAAGAATAAGGCCCCGTTTGGTTTGCAGGAATAGGGATCTGGAACCAGAATTGGAATCGCAATGGGCTGTTCAGATTCCAACTGTTTGGTTGGGGGGAATTGGAATCTCATTCACATTCCTGCTAGAATTGCACTCCCCCATTTGATGGAATGGTCATTCCCTACCCCTCCCTTCAGAATGAAATCTCATTCATATCTGAATCAAACATATTATAGAAATAGACCATTCCGATTCTAAACAAGCTACACAATTGGAGTAGCCCTCCCCCATCAACATCTACTAGTCTACTAAGTACTAATAGTAGATTAAATTCAATGGGACCATTTCTTAAAATCCCAAATAAGAAGTAATGGTTATGGTTAAAGGATACGGGAGGTGTTCTACAACATGAATTGTTTTTCTTGTTGCTGGTTTTAAAACGATTTCGCTTGAAAACAAATTGTTTTTTAAAATAAAAACACAAGTACCATGTTATTGGTTATATGTGTTTTTTGTTTTCAAAAATAAAACAGAAAACATGTTTTTCAAACTTCATTTAATTATTTAACACCATAATCCATAAATTACATAATTTCCATACTAATAAAAAATTGTTTTTGTTTTAAAATCAATATGATGAAGGGTGATTTGGTACGACCTAGCAAGAAGGGGACACGTGGGTGCGATCTGATCGAGGGGTGACAATTCAGCCAAGCGAACCCATTTCGCAACATTCAAAGCTCGGGTATTGAGCCACCTCGGCCCAAAACCCACCTCGGTGTAGAGGCACCTCGACACCCAATCCAGTTCGGGTCTAAAGAAACGAAATTTCAACTCAAAGCTAATGAGACGAAACACTACATAACCGACTCCAAAGGCCTCCCCAACAAATCTCAAATTTCCTGATATCACAATGTGCCAATAGATCCCGAATTTCCCGAGATCATGATGAGAACTCGTCGCGGCTCTGCCTGAATCGAAGATAAACGATAAACCTTATCAACATATTATTCTCCTTCAAAAATGGAACAAATCTTATTTCTACAGCCTAGAGATCCCAAAGCTCTTTTGTAAGATCATCGACTACTCTAGTATATAAAGACATGAAACCACAAGGCAAAGGTATGCGTGATTATTCTACTCACTAGCAATTAAGCTCTCAAGTAATCAATTCGCATTCACAACATAAGTACTAACTTAAATATCGGAGCGACCTTACCGGATTAACTACCCCGAATTCTCTAATTCACTGTTTTGTAGACCGATCCAACTCATGGACTAGTTGGAGTTCGAATCACTTTCCAGCTAGGAATAGTGAGATGACGGACCATCACAATATTTTGTTGGTTTTCTGAAATAAAATCAACTTACTTTTGCCTTTGAAAATAAAAAATAGAGTTAAAGGACATTTTATTTTAATGTGGCGATTCCCAAAGCAAATGAAAACAAAAAGCATTGGTGTTGTAAAACGCCAATAAACGGCAGATACACTGCATTTCATTTCACCAAAATATAATAAGCGCGAAGGCGTTGAAGAGAGAGAGAGAGAGAGAGAGGTAATGAAAAGGTGAAAATGTAGCTTTCAAATTTCAAAATGGTAAGCCTGTTGCCCTCCAATTAGCGTGTGGACCCGCCACATAATTTCAGGCCGCCTAAGACGATGGACCCACGTGGTTGGGGGTTAATTGGTTCAAGTCTCTGTTAGTGGGACCATGGCTAAAAGATGAGACTTCACCAGCCAATCAATTCCATTTCCTCTCCTAAAGTAGAAGAAATGGTCCACAGGGAACATCATTGATTGCACGGTGTAGATCAACTCATCCGCCCGACAATTTTTTGTGTGATGTTTAATGGTCCTCCACCCCGGAGGAGGACCCCACCTATTTAGATGGGGTTGGTACTGATGCTGGTGGTGGCGGTGGTATCGGTTGTGGCCGGTGGGCTCCACCACCTCTCCCCAACCCCCCCCACGTTATCTTGTGATAAGAATCCCGAATCCATCCCCCCCCCCCTCTCTTCTATTCATATACTCACATTAGCTCAATAAATTAACGGCTATAAAGTGGGAGACTTAGCGTAACAAAATTTTCATGCGGCCCAGTCTGACTAGACTCGGACTATTATATCGCATTCACATAACAATTAACACAACCACAGCAAGCAGCGCAACTGTGGCCCACCGAAGCCCATTGATCCAGACTGTCGAAACCCTGGTAGGGCCCACATTCCACGAAAAGTGGACATTGGCTTGAAACAATCCACCACCCACGCTTCCCTACCTTCACTCCTTTGCCCTTCTCATCCACCCCCCAAAAAAAGGCATTTCTGTATGGTTAGAGATATGTGGCATCTCTTAGCAGTCAGAAATATTGAATATCCATCCCACGGAACCTTCGTCCGTCGTCATCAACAGTCAGTTCATCCTGGGATTCTGTTACATTCTGTTTTTTAGAGACAACACTGGCCGTTTGATCCGATTACCGGAGGGCGGATTTTAGCGATTTTATGCCGTATCGCAGTCGGTAGTCCGGAAGCGTAGCTTAACATTTTTTTTCCAGCAGTTGTCCTCAGGCTTAGTCCTTGCTGAAAGAGAATAGAGCGGGTGGGCGCCCATCAATGCAATCCGTCCGTCCGACTGATGGACCCACATCATGGATGGGCAAAATATACCGAAAAGGTTAGGTCAAATCAGCGGGCCACATCCAGATTAAGGATACTAATTGCACGCTTGGGATCGTCCATCCCGTGGATCCGACTGAGATAACGTTCTTTTTCAGCTTTTCTTTTTGTATGTATGGTCCATCCCATGAGGTGGCCCATCATGGACGGGACCGGTTGGTGGTAAACCTTGGGACCCACCACGATGGTTGGTTGGGTAACGCAGGCATCAGTTGAAAGATCAATCGCCACGACCACGATAAGTTGAAATTGAAATTGTGCCCCAAAACTTCTCAAATCAAGTGCACGGGACAGAACAAGTAGGGTGATAATTAAAATTTGACAAGCGTTAAACTAAAAAAAAAGAAAAAGAAAACCTATCTATATTTATTTTTGGAATTTGGTTAGCGGAGAAAAATGAAGAAAAACTAATATGCTACGATTGTACACATAGATGCAGTGTTCCATGCTCTGATAAAGAAAATAACTGGACGGATCCACCGTATCTGATACACCATCATCCCGTTGTAAGGACGCAATAACGGATATTCTCTCCGCAAGGGCCTCGGGTCCACGTGTCAGATTGAAGGTGAAATGGTCCCCACGTTAACAGCTAAGCACCATACGCGTGTCGGCAGAGCCAGTCTAAAAACTTTCTTCTCATCTCGATCGAACCACCCAAAAGAAACACACCAAAAAGCGAGCGGGGACCACCACGCGGCCGCCTCGAGAGAGGAGAGAAGCTGTTGGACCCCACAAGTTCCTCTTGGGGCCCGCGCCGGCCATCACATGATGGACAGGTGGTGGCCCACGTGAAACCAATTCAACACAGTCCACGGAGCACCCCTAACATCACTTGTTGACCCACCACAAAGTTGGACCCCACCACCCTCCCTAGTCCCTACCTCAACAGACTCCTCCGCCTAACCCGATCCGATCTCTACACGTATACGGATAAATACAAACGTGCGCACGTGCAGACCCGACCGTACCCTCTCCATCTTTGTGGACTGCGGATTGCGGACTGCGGAGGAAGGGGGGAGGGAGAGGGGAAAAAAAAAAGAGAGGAGAACGAGGGAGGGGACAAAGAACGAAGGTCGTTAATGGCGGAATCACGAAGATTGGGATATCTGATAAAAAATGGACAAAGCCCTTCGAAGCACCGAACCCATATAACAAAAAAAAAAAAAAAAAACCTCTGCTTTGCAGGGTTGAAAGTTCTGATGCGATCTTCCCTGCACTCGTTACTTGGAAGAAGGTGTATGATCATGTTGCCGATTATTTGCCGAACGACCCATTAGCTGAAGCTCCTGTTTGTCGTAGATTTCCAAAGAGAAGTCTCTCAACATCTGGGTGGTAGTAGTAGTAGTAGTAGCAGCGGTGGTGGTAGAACTAGTGCTCGGAGCCATCGTGGAAGTTTTGGCTGCTTTTGCTCCCGTGGATAACACAGAAGATGCTGTTGCGTTATTGGAAACGGACGGAGTCTGAACTTCAATAGGAGTAGCTATATTAATTCCAGGCTGCATCGCTGAGATAAACGACGAAATGGGTCTCGCGGAGATGTTGATGAGCGGCGTCGCGCCTGCTGGAAACGTCCATATTTGAGGTTGGTTCGAAGGTCCGGCAATGGCAGTAGTAGGAGGGATCATCCAAAAAGTTCCGGCTGCCACGGCGTTGGATGGTGTCACCCTTCCGCCACTACTCACAGCCCACATGGGGACAAACCCTTGGGGTCCCGCAGCAACTGCAGTGGCTCCTATAGGAGCGAGACCCGAAGAAATAGAGACTCCACCGCTAACGTCGTAATATTCACTCGTTGCAGACCGCTTCCTCTTCTTCGTGGTGTCTCCGTCGGAAGCCGAAGACGTAGTTGGGATCTTAAGTGTGCCACCGACGGACATGGCGATAGCAGGTATAGTGCCGGTCCCCGTAGCGGCGATGATGGCGGGTTCAGCATGTTCAAGGAGCCATCGAATCGTCTCTCCGTCGGACTTGTGACCCAGTTCCCTGGTTAGCTGAAAAATCCTGGCCGCGCAAGCTGCCGGCATCCGGATCCTCCGTCCTCGACCTTCAACCTTCGTATGACGGTCTTTCGTGGAGGCCCTTCTTCCTGGAACCGCCGTTTTTCTTATCTGCAAAGGCATGGACATAGGCATAGGCACGGGCACCTGCATCTGCATAGCCACCGGGACAACCCCAATGGGCTGTGGCCGCTCCTCCATGTCCTGCTCCGTTTCCGTGGGTTCTTCTTTCAAGGACATTATCGGTACCGGTGCTGAAGGTTGCGAGCTAACGGAAACAGTCGCAGGCGACGGTTGTTCTGGTGGTTGTTCGACCTCCGTGGGATTAGAAGATTCCACCCTATTCTGCACGTTGTCTCCGTCATGAGCAGGAGCGGGTTCGCTTTCGCCACCTCCATCGTTTGTTGTGGGATCAGCAGTCGTCCTTCTTTCGTCGTCTTCTTCAATCTCTTGTTTCTGAACCGACGCCATCCCAACAACGAATCCAATCCTCGACGATACAAGATAAAAGCCCCAAAAATCGAAGACAAAGAGAGACAAGTTTCAGAGATTTCACGAAAGACCAAGACAAAAAAGTTCAACGAACAAACACACTTTCCAGAGGACGAAAAGAGCGAAGAAAGAAAGGATGATATCTTTGCAGTTTACGTGCTTCAACTACAGCCATGACTACGGAAAAAGTTTTTCTCTTGTTCTCCTCCCCACCATCAAAGATAAATGGGGAGAGAAAGAATAGAATGATCGAATTTATATATAAAAATTGGGATGAACAAAGATAAATAAAACAGAAGAACAAACCCTAGACCCTCCTTCCTCTTTATCCTTTTCCACTCCAAACGAAACTTTGGATTTGGAAGAGAGACCAGACCACCCTCCCTCCTCTTTCTGCATCGCCAATACTCTTTAGACGTGCTTATATATAAATACTTATTTATATAACCCACGAATAAACAAAATCTACGGTCCCCAGTGCATCTTACTCAAGATATGGACCCCTCCCCCAAAAGATAAAGGACACGTTGTGGACCCCATTAGCTTGTGTGCCCTGTTCAATTGGGTCAAAACTGGTGAATGGTGACGGCTCCAAACCACAGAACCGAGTTCCCTCCCCTTCTTTCCTTCTTTTGAATGTATTTTTTTTTTTTATTATAAGTTACCGTAATTATTATTTATTTAAAAAACTTTTTATTCTAAGGAGCCATATGGATGGATACTTTACTTACTGGCTTATGGGCGGGTTTCTAATTTTGCCCAACTGGATAAACTTTTAACTTCTTTTCCCGAATGCGGCAAAGTCCACCAAGAAAACAAAACGTCCACACTCCTTTTCATTTTTCTCGGTAAGAGGTGATAACACTTAGTCCCCCCAAACTTTTGTTTTCAACAGTTTTCCCCCTGACTTGCTAGCGGGTTGACACTTGACAGTGAAAGTAAATTTACTAAATTATCCATTTAACATTCTATAGTCTGCCAGTAATAAATATTAAGATGTTGAAAATAATAATTTTAAAGCACAAATATTGTGCCATGAATTGATCAACCTTTGACATAAACTTTTTGAAAGAAAATTAAGAGAAACATATGAAATTTAGGATTTAAAAATTAAAAAATATATATATTCAACCATGATTCAATAAAAACTTCTAACCAATCAATCAACATCATAAAATTGGTAAATATTAAAATTCATGGAGTCGCCCTATGGCGATTGATTGGTCAAAGCTCTTCCGATATTATAATTTTTTGACATTATAAGTTTATTATTTTAAAAAATCAAGTTAAAATGACAATATGTTTTCATAAAACAACGTAAAAATAATTTGTTCAAGGAATATTCCATGAACTTAACTCACAGATTTTGGGATGCACCTTTTGTAAGATAGGGTTAGGATTTTGTCCGAATTCAACGACTTATATTTCACATATTTTTCCTTTACATAAAAAAGAAATGATCCAGTGTTTCTTACCCACAACTATCATCATGTCAAAATATGCTTAGAGCAAACGACGGTCTACAGATCTCATCAAGGTATCAATGATTAAAATCGAGTCGGACACGGCAACCGTAGCCCATAATTAAAGTAAAAAGGGAAATGATGCACAAGGACACCATTTTATAAAAAGTTGTTCACTCGTGGGCTGCAATCTACCCCAACAAACACAGAAGCCAGAAGCCCATCTCTGCATCTTGTAGTCATGAGCCATCCCTTGGATTAAATGATTCAGCTGTCTGTCTGCTTTTTCTGTTTCTTGGGTAAAATTCTGGGTGGGTTTGGATATTTGGGTTGAGGCAAGTGGACAGATCCGGGAGAGTTGATGGGTCAGGTCAAGAGTTACCACTTTCGGATTCAAGAATCGCTGTTGATATTCGCTGTTGATATTAGCCTTGATGTAACTATTCAACCAATGTTAATGGAACTGCACCACATTAATGAGTAAAAGAATTCATCTCTTTTTTGATAGCCAACCCAATCAATGCCTTTCCATTTTAAATTTCCCTTACTAATTGTTGTACAAGCAACTGTGTAAGTTCAACACAAGGGGGATACAAAAGTACTTCGGTTGGTTGTTTAGTTAGAATCAATGTTGTGACACTCAGACCCGACTAAAAACTGGAATGCTCAATGGGGTCATGGTTTTATCAGTTAATTGGATGGTTGGTCCTTCAATTTATAAAAATAATCGTTTAATCGGGATCTAAAATATGCAAGGTCCCAGCTAGTTAGTTGGTAAGGTCTTTGACTAGTTGTAGTAGAGACTTGAGATCGAAATATCATATCCCGTCTGCACCAGGGTTGGGGGATATTTGGATATGGGCTACCCCAGTTGTATAGTTCATGGAGAATGGAAAAAAAAGGACCAAAAACATCCGGTTAAATTAGGGTCCAACCATGTTTATCAACTTTATGCCAAAAATGCATTATTTTTAATACAAAATTGATCCATTTTAACCCTCCAAAATTGGCTGAGAAGGAAGGGAAAAAAGCAATAAAAAAGTAGAGGATGAGAATGGAGGGGTCAATGCTGTTACTTTAAATAATTCACCCGGTTTGTCAAAATAGATTCTGGTTCTATTTTTCCTGGTTCAATATGGGGGATGTATTAATATCTACACAAAGAGATAAGGTTAGATATTCAGATCACTCATCATGGTTGTACAATTTGGGATGGGGATCCTGTTCTGATAGTTTCTGTTTGGTAAGCACCATACATTCAATAGAATGTATTTTCAGTGATTTGACACTGATAACCATGGTTTTAAATTTCTGAAACTTTGGCCAATTGGGACTCTGGATCATTAATAAAATTTTCCTGAAATTTCATAAATTAAGGCAAAAAAGGTAACCAAAAATCCCAAAATTTTCTAAAGGATTTCATTATTTTTAGGGGCGAGTTCAAGAAAAGACTTCAATGTAAAATCTAACCAAAATGACTAAACTCTATCTTCCTTATTCCTATTAACCTTTAGGGGTTTGAGTTCAGGTCAAAGACTCAAAGGCTCACCGGTATTTGAGGGGTGTTTGCCTACCCAGTAATCAACCACACTAATTATCATAGTTGGAACCAAGATATTGGTTAAATCACATGTTTAGTATTTGTTGCTTTATTGAGTAGCAATATGAAATGAAATCTCTCTATATATATATATAATATTTTAATAGTTGGAAGTGAAGTTAAGCTTGAAGAGAAATTGAGAATATAACATTTTAAGGTGGGAACTGAAGAAGTGATGCTTTTGACAAACAAACAAAGTTTAATTACACTGTTGTGACAAGACAAGTTTAAAATCCTGGATCTAGTAGTAGACAAAATTTTATTTAAAGGTAGTAAATGAGGTCACAGTCACCAACATAATTGTTTTCATTTGTCACCCTTCTTTCAAATTTTCACAAATCCTTTGCTGGAAATCCAATAATCTGGCAGTATCTATGCATATGTCACTCTTCCAAGTTCCAAACCCCCAACTCTCTTTGCTTCATGAATTCAACAAAATTCAGCTAGAGCTAAAGCTAATTCATGAATAAGGCAGAAAAGCATGACTGATTCGAATACGGATCACTTGTAAACAAAACATGTCCCACTTTTATGATGGGTTATAGTTTTTATAGTAAAATGTGCGGTGTTAGATCAAATTGATAGAGGGTTGAAACGTGTTTTATTGACAAAAGATTTTAATTCGACTTGTTCAAGTATCTCAGTCTGAAAAGAATTTCTACACATTTTAGACATTGTAACCATGGGAATAGCAAAACCTAAAACTTCACAATAGGTTGTAACCATGTCTTCAATGTAGATTTTTGGTGTATGCAAACTCTTAGGTTGGACCCATTCAGCCATGCATCTTGATCCTTTCAACACCAGACCTGGGCAAAAGTAACGCTCTATTGTTTGCAATTCGATTTTCATTTGCATTAGTAAAAATGCATGGGAGTGCAAATAGATTCATGTGTTTAATAACACTTTTCATACATCCAAAGTCTGAAAAACTTGCTTTTGAGAGAGATAAGAGGCATTTGAGATTACATCTATTTCTAACATAAAAAAAGATAAAAGACGTTTGAAATGATAAGACATGATCTCATGTTTTTCCAGAATTAGACACATTTTACATTTGATGAAATGGTGTTAATGCCCTCAGTACTATCATCTTTTTAATAATAATAATAATAATAATAATAATAATAATAGTTGTTGTTGTTAGATATATTGTATTTCGTTATATTTCTAAAAGTGATAAGTTATGGGGACCTATATGTATTTATGTTAGAAAAATGGGCTTATGTATAATTCTGATGTATTTTGGTCTTTTGCTTACTTAAGCAAAGTGAGTAAGAGAGAGAGAGAGAGAGAGAGAGAGAGAAAGTTGTATCTTTTATTCTCATAGTGGATATGCTTCCTCTCCTCTCATGGACTTATGCTACCAAGCCCAACCATGTTTAACATTGGTATTTCTTTATTTATTCTTATTGTTTCCTCCTTATATTGCTATTCTATTTTATGTTGGTTGAGATGGTATCATAGCTATTTTATGTTTAATAAAAACAACAACAATAATAATAATAATAATAATAATAATAATAATAATAATAATAATAATAATAATAATAGTGTCATTAAATATTATTTTATAATATTAAAAATATCATTTGATAATAGTAAATAATATGTAATATTTATTGTTAATTAAATGATAAATAATAATATATTTATTTGAATAAATAATAATATTGATTTAGTAATAAAAATACTTAATAATATGTTTAATAATAATAACTAAAATATTCCTATATATTATTAGTTAATAATAAATAATTATTTATTTCAACAAATCATAATACATTTATTAATATAATAATATTTTTATTTAATATTCTTTTTTATGTATGATATTATAAAACATCTATTTCTATGGGTAAAATCACAAACTTCATAGTTTTAAATGTTAGAGAATTGTTCCAACTCAAGTGATCTTATCTTTTTAGAGCCTTTAAAAGCAAAAAATCATTTCTACTTTTCTCAGATTTTAGAACTGAACAATAGCTTTTTGACATTTAAACAACAGACTTTAGATTTATTAAATTCCTCCCGAGTGTAAATATTGATTTACTTTTGCTTTAGATTTGACTTTGTGGTCATTCGAGATAGGTTATTGGATAAATAAGTGATTATATATTAATAAGTTCTTACCTAATAAGCGCTTATTTGTGTTTGGTCAAAAAAGTGCTTTCAAAAACTGTAGTATAGGCATTTTGAAAATTATGCGGCGGGTCAAGATGGGCCAGAAATGCAATAAGTGCATTTTCAAACATCACTTAAAAAAGTTAAAATTTTGAGTTTATTCAAAATGGCCTAATTTGCTTAAAAAATGCTTATTTGGGTTTGTTTCCCAAATGCATATAATTACTTAGAGAGCAAATCATTCCCCCACAATGCCCCACACCACATTCCCGCAATGTATTGGAAACATCTTCCGGTGATAATCCTAAAAATGATGATGTCATCATTGGGAGATGTTCCCAATATATGCAGGAATGTGTTGTGGGACGTTGTGGGGGGCAATCTTGTGGAGGGCCTGATTTGAACTCAAGTAATTATTGGTGTGGTCCCATCCAAAAATAAGCATTCTCAAATAGGGGCTTAGTGTTATTTGTTTTGCAAAAAGTAAAATAGGAAGTAAAATAGAAATAAAATGATGCAAAATTTGCACTGTTAATAAGCAGTGCCAATTTTGCATCATATAGGAATACAAATCATAATTATAAACAAATGAGTGCAAAACTGGAACGAATGCAAAACTTGCATATGATTCAGATTGGCACTTCCAACAGTGAATCATTTAACTAAAAAATCAAAATGATCTCGTTGTGATAGCTCTGAAATCAATTAAAATCAGTTTCAGATCATCCATATCATCATTATTAAGATAGATAGGCCATCTAGAGCGCTTGTCCATCACTAATAAATACCATATATACCACGATAAAAATGATCTCATCATCATTTCCCAACCGGAATAAAAGCAAATTTGTAAGACTCAACAAGATCAAATGGCGGAATCGATAACCAAAAGACTCAGACCAATAATGTTTGCAAGTTTCAAGTTTCAACCCGTCACTGACCTGGCCAGTCAGACCGGTGAACCAGTGGCCAGGTCAAAATACTGTCAATTATTCATCAACCGAGCATTTGAATCATTGACCCATTATGTGGGTTATTGGTTTGTGGTATTATTTTATTTTCTCGAAGACTTTAGGCCCCATTTGGTTCGTGGGAATAGGGGTTTGGAATTAGAATCGGAATGGGTGCTGTTTGGTTGGATGGAATCTAAATTCTATTTCCATTTTTGCTGGAATGGAATGGTCATTCCCTACCTCTCCTTTGGGAATGAAATCCAATTTTTATTGATTTCAATTTCCACTTCCATTTCTGTCTGAATCATATGGACTACGAGAATTCACCATTCCAATTCTGGAGGATTTTGATTCCAATTATGACTGCAAACCAAATGGACCCTTAATATTAATGAGATTGGGTTGAACCGAGTGGAAAATGGTTCAAATTCTGGTATAATTTTAAAACATTGATTTTTCAAGTGCGACAATCATAATAGGTGTTTGGCATCAGTATTGGGAACATCCGACCTATTCGGGTCATGGCTGAGCTGGCCCTGCGAGACACGTGGCCACCCAACTAATCGCCCTGCCACGTCACCCTAACTCGGCCAGGTCGGAAATGCTCAGCCACGTCGGCCTAGCCCGGCCACGTCGGGCTAGCTCGACCACGCTACGCTATCTTATCCTTCCAGCCACGTCAGCTACACATCATATAGATGAGCACAACTACAGGAAAGAGGAGTAAGGAAGATGACTTCGCTAGGGAATGAGACTCTATCCCGAATACCTCGACGGCTAACTTCGTCTCGACAACCCCGGAAGCCCAGTCCGACCAGGACACAGATCTTCGGCTATAAAAAGGTACTCCATGCTTGAGGTAAGGGATCCAACTTCTGAGACCTACACCACTACTTAGCTTAGATCGGATCCTTATAGCTCAACCCAACTATCCTATCACCTACTACTGACTTGAGCGTCGGAGTTCTTACTCGGGGATAACTCCTCGGGCCTCTGACTTCTGTTTCCTTGATCACAGGTCTCGTAGCACGGTCTCGTCCTTGTAACTCGGCCCCACCTTTCCAGCAAGGGCTATCTGATTGCCCTCCTCGGTGAGTGCACCACCTCAGATTGAGCAGCATCAGATTAGTGTCGTCTGTGGGAACGACACAAAAAGCCTTTCCCGAAAATCTCATTCCCGACCGCGCAATTAAGGAAGCGATTAAGATCCCTAAAAACCAGTCTACACGAGCAACTGGCCATTCCCCGTCTCGGGAGAACCAAGAAGTTCCGCAACCTTCGGTCGTAGTAGATCCAGTGCAATTTTGAGCCATGCAGGAAAAGGTTGATAAAATCTTCCAATTCATGCAAACACTAGGGTCTGCCGTACCACCCAATCGGGCGGGTCCCCATCACGCCCCGGCATGCACGAAGGACGATCCTCGGACCGAGAACCCCAAAGCGTGCCGGTCAGACATAAGGGGAGAGCGGTTTGAGCATATGAGGCAAGACACGACCTGAAGGCTCGCCGCAACTACCCGTTCCCGAGGACGGGACTACCATAACTAGACATACCAGTCAGCGCGCATCCCTGCCAAAGAAAGGCTCAGCAAAAGGATGCCACCCTTCATAGTTTCAGTCGCCAAGTCGAGCTCGGTCAAGGATCACCCCACATGACCCAAAAGGGAGGCCATACACACTACAGTCCCAGACGACAGAGATGCCAAAATTAAATAGCTCTAACAATGTATGGAAGAGTTAGAGCACACCTCCACCCATAAGAGTGCAATTTCCGCCGTAAACCAATCTGTGCAGGCCACCGCGCATATCACCAAGGAGCCACCCTTCATCCAGGACATAGTGGAAGAGGTACCCCCTGCCGGATGGCGAGCCCCCCAATTCGACAAGTACAGCGGGAACTCCGACCCTTTCGACCATGTCATGGCACTAAAAGCCCAGATGATGCTACATGGTGCATCAAAGGGATTGATGTGCAAATCCCTTGTAACCACGCTGCAAGACTCAGCCTTAGCATGGTACTCCTCCTTGCCGCCGAGGTCTATAGCGTCATGGGCCCAGCTAGAGAACCAGTCCCTGGCACAGTTCACAGCTAGTCAGAAGAATTGGAAAACCTCGGCCAGCCTTGTGCAAGTTCGACAAAGGAAAATGGAGTCCCTTAGAGATTACCTGGCGAGGTTCAACAAAGAAACACTTCAAGTCAAGGATTTGAATCAATCAGTCACAGTGACGGCCATACAACACGGACTCTGTCATTCCCCATTCAACTTCTCCATCTCCAAGAATCCTCCTCAAACGTTAGTCGCGCTAATGAGCCACCCGCAGAAGTATATCAACGTTAAAGAGGCCTAGGCGCAGCTCAGAGATGAGGATGAGAAGCTCGACAAAAAAGGAGAGAAAACGATGAGCAAAAGTCCTAGAGGTTGGACAAAGATCACAAGAGGCAAGATCGCCAGATCGACCGTAGACCTCGCACCCCCCCACCGACCTATCGGAACTTCACACCGCTTAATGTTCCGTAGTCTGAAGTTCTAATGCAAATCCGTGACCGCAACAATGCTAGGTGGCCCGAGAAGATGAAGACGCAAAGTAACAAGAGGAACCGAGACAAATATTGCGAGTTCCACAAGGACCACAGCAACAATATGGAGAACTATTTTGACCTGTGCAACCATATCGAAGATCTAACTAGGCGCAGTTATCTCAGTGACTTCGTAGATAGAACAGAGAAGTCAACCCAAGAGGAAAGAAGAGAGGACAAAGCTCGGTAGCCCTCACCCTGAGGACCTTTTGCCGGCGTCATCCACGTAATATTGGGAGGAAAGCGCCTCCGGAGGGGAAAGCAGCTTGGGACGGAAAAGATATGCTCAGCTATGCGAGATCAACGACCGAGGTCACGGGAGGAGGTGTGGCACATCTATTACCTTCACTAACGATGACCTCCATGGAATCCAGACACCGCACGGCAACGCCTTGGTCGTCACAGCCGAAGTATCCAACTTCGAGCTACGATGGATCCTAATCGATAGAGGGAGTTCTGTCGACGTACTATTCGAAAAGCTCGGCAATGCTAAAGAATGGCTTACACCAGTTAGCACTCCCTTGATGGGATTCTCAGGAGAGTCCCTCCAGCCCACTAGGAGGATAACTCTTTCCCAATTGATCGGAGATGACAACATGACTACAACAGCCATGGTAGACTTCATCGCCGTGCGCTGCCTCTCCTCTCACAACGTGATCCTCGGCAGGCCGACCGTCAATGCCCTGCTTGTCGTAGTCTCAACATACCACCTCGCCATGAAATTTCCAACCAAGTATGACATAGAGGTGGCGCGCGGGGACCAGAAAATGGCACAACATTGCTATCAGTTATCCTGCCAAGGACCACTTCTAGTGACCAAGACATTGATGGCAAAAGCATATGACCTGCGTGACAAAGGAAAGGCGCAGCACGGCCGACCTGTGAAAGACCTCGTCTAGGTCCCCCTATTTGAGGAAGACCCCAAAAAGATGGTCCAATTTGTCTCCCCGCTAGGCGACCACCTCCGAGAGGAACTTATTCGACTACTGAGGAATAATGCCGACGTGTTTTCTTGGTCGGCAGAGGACATGCCTGGAACCGACCCCGAAGTTATCACACATCGGTTGAATGTCGACCCCCGTTACCGACATGTAAAGTAGAAGAAGAGAAACTTCACCTCAGAGCAGTGGCAAGTGATCGTCAAGGAAGTACAGAAGTTGCTCGACGCCGGCTTCATTAGGGAAGTCAAATACCCCGATTGGCTGGCCAATGTAGGGATGGTGAAAAAGGCCAACGGAAAGTGGAGGATCTGCATCAACTTCACTGACCTAAATAAGGCCTGTCCCAAAGACAACTTTCCCCTTCCTCGGATCGACCAGCTCGTCGATGCAACACCCAGACATGAGCTCCTAAACTTCTTGGACGCCTTCTCAGGCTACAACCAGATCTGGATGGACCCGGATGACCAAGAGCGAATGGCCTTTATCACTGACCGTGGCTACTATAAGGTAATGCCCTTTGGCCTCAAAAACGTTGGCGCCGCGGCCTGTACTATTATAAGGTAATGCCCTTTGGCCTAAAAAATGTTGGCGCTACCTATCAACGACTAGTGAACGAGGTATTCAAAGAATAGCTTAGTAGAAACGTGGAGGCGTATGTCGACGATATGCTCATGAAGAGCAAATAGACGAACACCACTTGGCCGACCTTTGGAAAATTTTTGACACACTTAAAAAGTACAAGATGAAGTTAAACCTGGCCAAGTACACCTTTGGGGTTAGTTCCAGCAAGTTTATGGGGTTTATGGTAACACAGAGAGGAATCAAAGCAAATCCAAAAAAGATAAAAGCCATTCTTGACATGCCATCCCCCCGGACCCACAAAGAAGTTCAACGGCTCACCGGGAGAATAGCCGCCCTTGGCATAAGTCCATGGACCGGAGCCTCCCCTTTTTCAAAGCTCTTAAACGGCAAAAGAACTTCCACTAGACAGAAAAGTATGAGCAGTCCTTCTAAGAATTAAAGCAGTGCCTGACCTCGCCGCCCCTCCTGACTAAGCCGAGCCCAGGGGACGAGCTATTGCTTTACCTCTCGGTCGGGGATGAGGTCATCAGCTCAGTATTGGTCAAAGAAGAGGACCGGGTAAAGAGGCCGATCTACTACACCAGCAAGGTCCTCAACGGCGTAGAGACCTGGAACTCCAATCTTGAAAAGTTGGCTCTAGCCATCGTCACCATAGCCAAAAAACTCAGACCCTACTTCCAGGCCCACAACATGCGAGTACTCGCCAACCAGCCCCTCAAGCAGGTGCTACAGAGACCGGAATTGTCGGGCCGCCTAGTCAAGTGGAGCGTAGAGCTGAGCGAATTTGACATCAAATACGCTCTTCGGTCAACATCAAATATGCTCAATAGTCAGACTAAACACGCTGGTCCAGCCAAGCATTGCACCATCAACCGTCCTCATCCTTCTAGTGCAACATGGCTCATCTTAGATGGACCACATAATCGAGTATCTTCAAGAGGGCACCTCCCCGGAGGATTAGGCAGAAGCAAGAAGACTCCAACATAGAGCAACTAGGTATTGCGTGATACAGGGTCAACTCTACTGCCATTCCCACATGTTTCCCTACTTGAGGTGCCTCCCCACAACCGAGGCAGAGTACATCCTTTGGGAAATACATGAGGGCAATTGCGGAGATCACCCCGATGCGTGCATACTATCCCATAAGGCACTCCGACAAGGGTATTTTTGGCCGATGATAAAGCAGGATGCCGCCCAACTAGTCTGGAAGTGCGACAGTTGCCAACGTCACTCTAATCTCCATCACCAGCCTACGACCCCTTTGAGACCGGTCACCAGCCCATAGACGTTTGCCCAGTGCGACAGTGGATTACTTCATAAAGTGGGTAGAAGCCGAACCCCTAGCGTGCATCACCACCCACAATGCCCGGAACTTCCTTTGGTAGGGAATCATCTGCCGCTTTGGTATCCCACGCATGCTCATCACTGACAATGAAACACATTTCACTAACAAGAAGTTCAAGGCCCTATGTGTCGACCTAAGGATCGATCACCGGACTACCGTGGTACACCGACCTCAGAGCAATGGGAAGACCAAGGTAACCAATCGTAACCTACTACATGACCTGAAAACACGCTTAGATCAGGCCAAAGGAAGGTGGGTTGAGGAGTTGTTGAGCATTCTCTGGGCTTACAGGACGACCCCACAAACTGCCACCGAAGAGACCCCTTTCAGTCTGACCTACGAGGTCGAGGCCATGATCCCCGTCGAGATAGGTTCCCTAACCCATCGGACTGAGCTCTTTGATGAAGGACAGAATGACGAGGATCTACGCGCGGAGTTGGATATAGTGGAAGAAGCTCAGGATCAGGCACATGTGAAGATAGTTGCACAATAGCAGAAGATGGCACGACATTACGATCCTAAGGTAAGGAGACACAAATTCAAGACAGGCGATTTTATTCTGCACAAAGTCATAGTCCCCACACTAGGAGAAGGGAAGCTCGAACCCAACTGGGAAGGGCCGTATAGGGTCACCAGAGTCCTCGGACCAGGTACTTATAGACTTGAAGACCTTGAGGGTTGACCAATACCGAGGAGTTGGAACTTGGGAAACCTCAGGATGTACTACCAGTAGACCCGCAAGCAAAAAAAGTCTCCTTTTAAGCTACTTCATCGATCCAGATGCGCGTCCACGACCACCGCACACACTACACACGCACATGCTAACTTGCACTTCCAACTAAGATAACTCTATCGATCCCCAAACGGTCGAGCCCATCGCACCCAACTTGACAGCACATGGCCAAGCAAGCTACTCGAGTCAGCTACCAACAGCTAAGCCTAAACATGGAGGAAGAACACCCCCGCCCACTAAGGCTTGAGGGCGGTAGAGGAACTCCGCACTGCCGCTGACTTAACAGTTGAGCTAGCTGGGAAACGGCAAGCCACATAAGGGCCCCAAAGGCTCCCGAGACTAGAAAATGAGCAGCTCATGGCTGAGAGCTCGAAAATCGAAAGATCTCGGACAACGGTAACCTCAGTCAGCACAAGACTGGGGACGCCGAGGTGTAGCCTAGGTTCAGGAACCAAAAGATGTTTGACAACCGTAACCTCGGTCAACGCAAGACTGGGGATGCCGAGGCATAGCCCAGCCGACTATGCCTCGACCAACAACACCTCGGTTAGCACAAGGCTAGGGACACCGAGGCATAGCTCGACCAACTATGCCTCGGCTAATGACATCTCGGCCGGCAAAAGATTGGGGACGCGAAGACATAGCCCGGTTGGCTATGCCTCGGCCAGCACAAAATTGGGGACGCCAAGGCATAGCCTGACCAGCTGCACCTCGACCAACGATAACCTTGGCCAGCTCAAGACGGGAGATGTCAGGGTTTAGCCTGGCCAGCCATGCCTCAACCAACCACGCCCCGGTCGGCTATACCTCAGCTAACGGACTAGAATCGTAAAGTACAAAGAGGACGCCCGAAGCATAGCCCGACTCGATCCACACAGTAGCCCGCCCGGCCACACCTTGGCCAGCACAAGTAACAAGATGTCGAGGCATGGCTCGGCTCGGCACGCGTAATAGCCCGATCAGGCATGTTTCGGTTGGAAAAAGGAAAATGCACAAGTATAGAAACAACAAGAGGTATAGTCAACATAAAGAAGAATTGATATTCAACTTAAGATGGTCCATTACATTATTTAAGGCTCGGCATGCCGAGCCAATACAAAAAAAAAAAAAGAAAAGCACAAACACAGGAAATAATGAGCATATGAGGTTGTCGATCAGTCCTCGGTGGCAAAATCAGCAGCACCAATAGCAGCTTCGGCCCCATCCTCAGCTCCCTCGGCGGACCCTTGCGAGAATTGGGATCAAAAGCGTCCCAGCCTTGCGACTCAACGGCCAACTCTGGGTGACGACGAAGGATCCTTCATCGGAAAAGGTTAAACCCAACCGCAAAGGAGGCCTCGACGTACTCGTCTATGTGCAGTTGCATCTCCTCCGATGCCTTGTACTCATTGATGGATTCCTCGGTGGCCTCCTATCTCAGCCTATCCCACTCAGCCTTGAGCTCGGCGATCTCCTGCTTCAACTTTCGGACAAGACTAGCTTGCTCAACCAGTTGCACCTTTATCTTGGCCACCTCCCTCTCCAACGCGGCCAACCGCACCCTAGCAGCCTGGAACTCGGCCAACTAAGCCTTCTACCACAGATATTCAGAGTGTTCCTGCTCATATGATGATCGAACGTCCCCGAGACGATCAACCAACGCGACCGCCATGCAAGCATTCTATAGACAAATATGATAAGTACACCGAAAAAGGAGAGCAAAACACAAGGAGTAAAGAGAACAGGATTTACCTGGGCAGCAGACCGAAGCAAAGCACACTCTAAGGCTCCTCAACCAACCCCGACCGATTCTCGAGCTATGGACATGGTCTTGATTCCTTGCAATAATTGCTCAGGGACCCCGGGTGTCTCCAGGTTATCGTCCATGCGAACCAACCACCTCAGCACGTGCAAACCCGAGCTGCTTCCTTCCTCAGTCACCGGGGTACCAACAGGACGATGGACTCCTTCGGGGTCAACCACGACAATGTCGTCCTCCTCGACCTCTCATTATCGAACCCTTCTTCGCTGACGAGTTGCCCTGTCTTCGGATCATGGCCGCTCATTTGCCTCAGGACGAGCCTCCGGTTGCACACCGACTCGTTCCTGCCTTTGTCAGAGTGCCTTCATCTGACGAACAATTTCCTCCTCGTTGGCCATGCTTACACCTGCAACATAAGAGGCCCAAGATAAGTACAAAGCAGACAAAATAAAGTTAGTTCGGCAAACAAAAGTAAAAGGAAACTGACCAGCCTCCCTTTCCATAAGCCTAGCGAGCATCAGCATTTCCAAGCATGTGTACGCGATAACATCAATTTCGTGGGCCATGCTCAAGGCCGACCTCTCCTCCCAACTAAGCACCAACCATTGGGGCTGCAGCAGAAACGTCCTCGGCTCCCGCAGTTCGATAGGAAAAGGGAGACCCCTAGGGTTTCACAAAAAGAAGAATGACTCATTCTAGTGCTTCACAGAAAAAGGGACTCTGACCAATGATCGAATGTTTCGTCGGGTGGAGAAGTAATAGTACCCCTGCTGGTGGTGTTTCAGTTGGAGCATAAAACTCACCATCCCCAGGGTCAGTTCAATATCGCGAACGACACAATAGGACATGAGGCCAAGAAAAAACCTAAAGGAGTTCGGCATCAGCTGCACCGAAAACACCCTGTACCAGTTTAGCACCTCGACAAATCCCTTGCTCAATGGGAACCTCAGTCCAGCCTCCAAGCAATGTTCATAAACACACAACTCACCGGGCTGAGCATCAGTGGTCATCTTCCCAGGCAGCGGACACCTTATATAGTACACAGCGGGAATGGCATATGTAACGCGGATCCGAGCCAAATCCCTAGGCGTCAAGACATCGGGCGTGGTACTGAACCGGTGACCCGCTCGAAGAGGAAGCTCTGTCTCCATCCCAAAGGGACCAGCCTCGGCTTCCTCAATTTTGGCAATCACGAAGTTTCTCAGCTCAGGCTCGTAAGTCGAGCCGCAAGAAGAGCTGGAACCAAAACTACTAGAGGACCCGGATGAGGAAGAGGACCGACGAGATGAAGAGGACATACTGGGCAATTTACGAAGCTGAACAACAAAAGCTACCGAGCTATCTACCGATCTATCCACCAAGCTATCTGTCGAGCTGTCTACCGAGCTATTTTCCGAATTATGTGACCGACAAATCTATCGAGCAGTGAATGCCAAACTCTTGCAAGCAATACTGGGGATAGGGAGGGTGGACCCCTTTTTCCTCTTATAGCTATCAGGGGCGCAGACCGAGGAGAGATCAATGGTGCAGATGAAGCACCACTAACAACGCCTCAGAAGGTCAACCGGCGCAACCAATAACGTATGATGGGAAACCTCAGAAACCGAAGCGGCACCCTCGATAGGCAACAGTTGCGCCCATTAATTTAGACGGTTCAGATACTGTACCAGTCCAACCTTGGACACAGAGACCCGTCGTACCAGTCCAGCCCTCGACGCAAATCCTCGGACTAAGCGGCTCACGGCCACAAGGCCGCGCAAGAGTCTGGCTGAGCATTCCCACTCCTAGACAGCAGAACTGGGGGAGTGGTTCGGGAACTAAAATTTTGGTTCTTATTTAAGTTCTACCGACGAACGGAGGACTCCTCGACAATGACCAACATGACATGGATGATATGCATGCTCGAAAGTTCCTCAACCGTGCAACTAACCTAGAAAACTTCATTCCTCGGTTTCAGAACTGGGGGAGTGGTGTTCAGGTCATGGCTGAGCTGGCCCTGCGAGAAACGTGGCCGCCCAACTAATCGCCCTACCACAACATCCAAACTCGGTCGGGTCGGCATTGCTCGGCCACGTCGGCCTAGCTCAACCAAGCTACACTATCTTATCCTTCTAACCACATTAGCTATACATCATATGAATGAACACAACTACAGGTAAAGAGGAGTAAGGAAGACGACTCCGCTGGGGAATGGGACTCTATCCCGAATACCTTGATGGCTAACTTCATCCCGACAACCTCGGAATCCCAATCTGACCAAGACACGGATCTTCGGCTACAAAAAGGTACTCTATGCTCGAGGTAAGGGATCCAACTTCTGAGACCTACACCGCTACTTAGCTCGGAATGACATCCTTATAGCTCGACTCGACTATCCTATTACCTCCTACTGAATTGAGCATCGAAGTTCTTACCCGGGGATAGCTCCTCGGGCCTCTGACTTCTGTTTCCTTGATCACAGGTCTCGCAGCGCAGCCTCCTCCTTGTAGCTCGGCCCCGCCCTACCAACTCGGTTCGTGCACCACCTCGGATTGAGCAACATCAGGACCATTTTCTCATAAAAACGGTGTTGGGCATGTGGAGTTATAATTTTTGTTTGGAATCGGTGCTGCCAGGCGTTCTCTAAAAAAACAGCACTGGTATTGTTTGGTACCAGTGCTGGTAGCAATGTTTTCAACATTAATCGATATTACCCAAGGTCCAAGACGATGCTACATTAATGCTACATCATTGCACTACTGGCAGCAATGCATTGTTTTCTCAAAAAACATTGAATCCGATGTTGCTATAGACCACATTTTTCCGATTTCTAAGATGTGATCTGAAGCAACGTTTTTTTTTTTTTCTAAAAAAACGGCACCTAACAATAGAATGTTATTTGAAGCACCGCTTTCTCTAATACAGTGTCTACGTTGCACACCGTTTTCTTAGAAAACGATGCCAAACATCGCTATAAACTACTTTTCTCCCACCATATTTTAACATTTCGTTATTTCATTGCTTGGATCCAAAAGGATAACTACGTGTCATTACAAAAACATGTGGATTTTCCTTTTTTTTTTTCTTTCTTTTATATGAATTTTAAAATCCGGGAAGTGGGGAATAAGGAAAGATTTTGAATTAGCTAGTTAATTCAGTGAGAGAAGGGCGGATTTTGATTCCACTTTTTATTTTGTACCGTTAAATAATCCAAACTGAGTGGATGGTGAGTAAGTTCGCAAGCAGATTCTTTATTGGAATCTCCCAATAAAAGAGACTCAATGGCAATGCTTTCGCATATGGGATTGTCATTTCACGATCAGGACTTTGGATTTTCAAATGCCATCTAAATATATCTCAAATTCATGCTTTTTTTTTCCTTCCTTGGTTTCTAACATTTCAAGTAAAAACATTATCTAGATATGATTCCAAATAGATAAGAAGAACAGAATATATATGCTCGTGTGCTTGAGCTGTTTATCATAAGTTGAGCACAAATCTGTTGAATATATAAAAATAAATAAAGGTATTCTAAATCTTTCAATTAACCTCAGTTTGGAAAGAATATAAATACAAATATGTAAAACGTAAATACATACAAGATAATATAAAATATAAGGTTTTGCACTATATATATTTGAATTTGTACTCCAAAGAAAATCCATGGTAATGAAGAATGTAATGAACGTAGTTTAGGAACTTTTGAGGCCATTTGGCCACATGCTGTCAATACAAAAAGAAGTAAGAGGTCTCAGGGTATAGTTTCAGGGACGAGAATTTTGACAGTTAAATCAGCTTATGTGGTATGTATTTGGTACAGCTTCTGTTTACTAAATAGACATTTGTATTTTATTTGTCTTCAAAATTGAGAAAAAGTATTTGATAAATTGTTTATTGACAATTAGGCGCCACATCAATGGAGCAGTGAATAAACACTCAACCTTTGGGCAAAACATTAAACATGATAGGAAAAATGCTGATTTGGTGATGACATAGCGGCGCTTTGATAAACGCATACCACGAAACGCCCATAGAACAAAACGCATACATGATCAAAGAACGCAGGTACTGATGTGAGATTTAAAGAGCCTAAGAGGATTATTTGTGCCTTCAAAATTCCCATAAAACCATTTAAATTTCATTTATATTTTTACCCCCTTACCTATGTTTCCTAGCTTTTGCCCCCCCCCCCCATCCATGTTTTCTAGGTTTTGGCCCCCTAAAAAAAATTCTAGCTCCACCCCTGGATTTCACATATTAGGGTGCAATGAAGGTTAAGACCATTAAGATGGCCCGAGGAGTTGTTCTCCGGGTAGATACTCTGACACTCAAATTAGTCGAATGGAAGGATAAGTGGTCAGGCCAAGCAGGTAAGAATAATACTAATCCAAGCAGAAAAAGGTAAAGCAGAGGTAACAAAGTCCAAAAGTCCCTTACCCTCGACGGAGGTTACCTATTTATAGCTGGAGATCCATGTTCTACTCGGTTGAGATTTCTAGGTTTGTCAGGGTGAGGTTACCTATCGAGGTCTTCAGGGATGACTCCTCTTCCCCAATGGGGTTAACTTCCTCGTCCGTATAGGACACTATTTGGTCGCATTTATCTATCCCACGTGGTACTGATGTGGCTGAGGAGATAAACTAGTCGCGGAGGCTACCAAGTGGCACTGTTAGCCAACTCAACCAAAACCCAAAAACATCTCCCCCCATTCCCCAAATTCTTCAATTGTTTAACTTCAAAGTTTCCCATACAGCATTTGAGTTCTTGTTGCCATTTTAGGTTATCGTTTTCAAACAATTGAATATAGATGGTGACTGGTGAGAATATTTTTTTGCTATAGAATGTGAGTGGAAAACAAAAATCGATTACATTCCACCGAAACCAGATTTTCGGCAACCAGAAAATCGCATATGAGTGAGAGATGAGAGACGGCTAGGGTTGTTACGTTCATTGTCAACTCTTGTTCCATACACTAGTTTGACAAAAGATTTTTCTGCACGAAGACGGTAGTAAATTAAGAAGCTTAAATGCTTTTTCTTTATTTTGGGTAACAGCTTAAATGTTTATTTGACCTTACAATCAAACAAATGTAGAAAATTTTCCAATCATTTGGGGGTGAAAATGTCAAGGTTCGACATGTGGTTTCAATACTTTGGGGTTGTGTCAAGTCAGTCACCAAATTTCAAAACTTATTTTTGCAGTAAGCTGAATTTTTAAATTGTCTAATAGGTCTGTGTCGTTAGTTGACCATTACACATGACATCATGTGTTCGTTAAACAATTTCAAAATGGCAAAATTATCCTTTATTTTACCAATTTATCTATTTCCTTCGAGTGTTTAAAAGAAGGAAAGGGGAAGAAGGGCTATTAAACCAAACATTGATCAAATGTTGAAGCTCCCATTCCCCATACATGTAAAAGAAGAATGCAGGAAAATATTAACGAATACAACAATTCTCCACCATAGTCACTGCATCTAAAGTGCTACCATTTCAAGCTGCTTAGCTCTTGAATTGGTTTATGTGAAAGTGGCAGATAAAGAAAATTAGATGACACATGATAGGTATTTTTGTCATTTTACTTGTTCGTTAATGTTTGTTAATGGATAAGGACCTATTAGACACAATTTGAAAGTTCAGGATACTACAGATACACGTTTTAAAGTTCGGGGATTGACTTGAAACAACCCTTAAAGTATAGGTCTGATCATTCCCCCCCCCCCCCCCCCCAAAAAAAAAAAAAGTAAAAATAATCTTGAGAAAGTAAAGGATTTCACAATTATTGTTTCCCAAAAAGGAAAAAAACAAGTAAAACCAAGAAAATAATGAAGCAGACTTTTCAGATAATAAGACTTGGATCAATTTTTTGGGTGATGGCCAATTTTTTGTGTTAAGTACCTCGTCATTTGGTTTGCTTCCAAGTGGCCGATGACTCAGGCCAAAGTGAAGAACTTTGATTGCCGAGCTGAATTGAGCTGGGCAGGCTAGGAAGCAAGCTGCCTATAGTGTCGAACTGCCTATGAGGTGCTGAGCTGCCTGTGAGGTGACGGGCTGACCAGGTGCCGAGCTGACCAAGTGGCAAGTTGCGTGTGAGGTGCCGGGTTGACCAGGTGTCGAGCTGCCTGTGAGGTGCCAAGCCGCTTGTGAGTTGCCGGACTGACTAGGTGTCATGATGGATTGATGAGTTTCGTTGCTCTTTAGAGACCTACAAGGAACCAAATGTCAGAGGACCCAGGGTGGCTAACCCGACGAGGTCGCTCTGATGCTTAAGTCAGTACTCTCATAGTAGACTGCAAGCTAAAAATCACAAAATATGAGAGCTAGAATTTGCTTACTTGCTTACTTGCCCCCCTATGCCATTGGGGTTGGTGCCATTATATAGGCATTGTTTGGCGTGGGCTTCACGCACGATATCCGAGATTTTTGAGAAATTGTCTAAGTGGACCGAGATTACCTGAGATAACTGCCACGCACGTTGACCACCCTCCGGATCATTCGGCACGTGGGCCAACTTCAAAGGATTGTGGGAGTGTTCGGATATGCATGTCGAATTTGTCGCCGAGCAGGTCTCGCAGGTCGCCAGGTCGCGCCTGTGCCAGGTCGCCAGATCGGCGCCTGGGCCAGGCCGCCAGGTTGTGCCTGGGCCAGGCTACCAGGTGGGACACCATCAACTTGGTTAAGGCAATGTTGCCAAAGTGGTTCCGGGTGTCACTTAGTTGTTCCAAGGTGCCATGTGTCACAATATCATTGGAGGGCCAAATCTACCCTCATCAAGACTCAATGTCATAAACCATGAAATAACATAGATGAGATCTAAGGGTGCAAATCGGGCGAATTGGGTCGAGTTTATGGTCAAGCCTAATTTTCCTAACCCGCACTGTAATTTGATTTACTTGGATTGGTTTAAAATTATACATATATATATATGCAATATTTATATATATAGACATATGTATGTATAATTGGGTAGGGCTCAAATCGAGTTCAGGCTACCTAAGTGTTGGGCCCATCAAGTTGCAGCCCTAATGAGATCATGAGAATTCCTATTGATTGATCACCAAAGTAAAAAAGGGGGCCCACAGGCCCATTAAGACTGATCTCTCTCGACATTGGACAGGTTAACTTGGAAGTGAATGGGCCTATGGGGCCCAAATAAAGTGGCCCACCAGAATATGAAACTTCTTGGATTAGCTAGCCCTTGCCTGCTTAGAAAAATCCTACAGATACAATGAAGAGAATAGTTTATTCCCATGGTCCCCAAATTAATCCAAGTCAACTATTTTACCATCCTAAATGGTTTGACCAGGTCGCAACAGATGTGGGCCACGGCTATCAATCAATCCGATGGTGGATCGGGACCCACAAGCTAGCTAATAAGGCCTTTTTCCAAAACACGTGTTTTCTCTCTAATGGCTCCTTATCTTATTACTATTGCTTCCTACCTAAACATGTGGTTTCTAAACATGCTGACATCATCTTCCACGTCCGTGATGACGAAATCTACCTGCATTAATCGTCGTTGGATGTAAAATCGACGGCGCTGGATACTCGGAGCTACGTATATAATATACATGTGAATTAGGAAATTGCGTAGGCGCAGGAAGAAAAAAAATGGGGCCATGGAAGCTAGATAGTGGCGTTTGAATGTTTGTTTTGTGTCGTCTACCGAGGCCACGGTGTCAGGGACCCACGAGCTTCGAGTATATCCAACCATGCACATCATTTGATCAGAAGTGATGGGAGTTGGGATCCACACCTTTTCTAGAGAGGTTCAGTGTGGTCGCACGTGAGCTATTAATCTAATGGTCTGCAGACTGCGAGCAATGTGGATCCCATGTCCCATGGTGCTTGAACGTGCCGACAGAGAGTATCAGTGGTCCGCACCGCATCTTTCGTTATGTTGAAGTCAACAGTTTGAACAGCGCAGATTTATTTTTATCGGAGGTGTGGGCCCCCTCAGATGGATGCCTTATTTTATTAAAGCAGCTCATTAATTTGAAAAACCCATCCACATTCCAGAGTTGAAGGTTTGGCGATTCAATCTCAGCTCTCCATCAAAGAGTCACATTCCTACCTATAGATTATAGGCTACTGATGATTTTGACCATTTGATCATCATCTTTACTGGCTTTTGCCTAGAGATCATAGTCTAGGGACAATTTTGACCAGTTAATCACCTTATCTCATTATCTCTTCCTCACAATGTCACATGTAGACTGGTCCCCACCTAGACCTTCTCTAACATTTTTTTTTTAATTTCATATTATATAAGGGGAAATAGAACTAGAGATGGGGTAGGGCAGGGTGGACCAGGACATAACAGGAGGTTATGGTTTTGCAGATTTGCTCTTTGCACTTCATAATTCGAGGGGTGCCAAGTGACCATTAGGATTAGGGTATTCGTATTTTGCAGATTTGCTCTCCACAGAGCGTGCATCACACCAACCTTACATTAAGTACATCGCAAGGCATTGGGAACCATCTTCCTGAATGATAAAATCAAGTATGGGAAATGTTTTCGATGTAGGGCTGATAGCGCTTTGAAATTGATTGGTGTTAGGTGCACTTCGTGATGAATAAATCTGGTTTTTTTTTTTTGTGGACATGCAGGTGAGTAGGTGTTTAAATTATTTTGATTTGTTATTATAATATGTTTATAATAATATAAATCTTTGAGATGGACTGAATTCTAAATTTCACTTATTATCATATATTTACAAATTACAATGACAGTTATCAATTTTTTAAATTTCAATATACCACATCACCTCGGTGAAGATCACCAAAGCAATTGAAATTGATGATTCAAAAAAGAGACGGGACGAGCTCTCCAGAGTCCAAAATGTGCCTAACAGGTGCCCCACAAACCATCCTTCCCGTGCATTGGGATCATCTCCCCATGGCACGCATGATGCATGGGAGATGTTCCTAATACTTAAAGGGGATGGACTGTGGGGCGTGCTCTATGGAGATTGGTGAATCCATCCGAACTATTTAAAAAATTCTAACAACACACCAAACAAGACTTTTTACCATTTTTTTTTTCTAGCCCCCACAAGATCGTCCCTCACATTCCTGCCATGTATTAAGAACACTTTACATCATCATCATTTTTTATATTATCTTAGATATTTTTAATACATGACAGATATGTGCTACGAGACGTTGTGAAGGGCTGATTTGATTTTTTTTTTTTTTTTCTAATTTAACAATTCGTGAAACGGAACACTTGTGAAACACTAGTGGTGCTAAAAACCCACTTTTACGATTAATAACTTTTACAGTATCTAAGTTAGTAAAAAGATGAAGATGTAAGGGAAAGAGGAATAGAAAAAGGGAAAGAGGAATAGCTTTTATAATTGAGGTGGTAGATGTAAGCAACCAGGTGAAGATGCCTTCACAGCAAGTGTAGGTGAGTGCTTTCCTTTTTTTTTATTAATTTGCTGGAACCGGCCGAAGAGTGCTTTAGCCTTTACCCCAAGGCTCAAGCTTTTGTAAAAGCCAAGTAAAAACTAAAAAGCAGCTGTTGATGCCCCAGGTCCCACGCATCCCCTAAAGAAGATGTTGCGCGGGACCCTCGTGCTGGTCTTCAGTCTTCACGGATCCTTGTGGTTGCGCCAGATCCCACTACCTTTCGGTGTGGTGTTGTGTGGTGTGAGTCTGACCTCTGCCTACACCATACCATACGGATTGGTCCCACTTGCTGCATCACTGTTATTTGAATGAATAATTAAGATGGTGGTGTTTGGCGGTAGAGTTATTTTTTCTAAAGCATTTTTGACATGTACGTAGCCATTTTGCTCACTCCCTCGTATTTCCTTTTGTTTGGTTGAATACTTTACAACTGTTTTAAGTAATATTGAATGTCTCAGATTTTGTGAGAACCGTTTTTATATAAAAACACTATTTTAATGTTGCTTGTCATAAAACAACATTTTCAACTTTTGGCCTATAATCATACCTAATTTATAATAAATAACAATATAAAATCCAAAATTAATTTATTGAATTGTAAGGCATAAATATTATCCTTGTTCAAGAAAATTGTAATGATATCGAACATCACCAAATGTCCTAATAACTCCGTTAGTGTGAGTTTATCGTCATGCATTACAGACTGCTCCATACAATGGGATAAAGCTTAACGAGATGGACACTATGACATATTTCAGTTTTTTACCTAAGGTTCCGTTTGGAAAAGGTGCAAATGCAGTTTATTATTTATTGGCCCTTTGGTTCAGTTTTGCTGGTTATTAGTCGATCAGTGTTTTAAAAACCGACCTGCAGGCTGAACTGTTTTTGTCTCCAAGTCATGGGTCACTGGTTTGACCAGTCGGGTCGAACGGTTCAGACCGTTCTACATCATCACTTGTATGTGTATATGTATATGTATATATTTATATATATTATATATGTGTATATATGTATACACATGTGTATAAACATATATATTTTAGTAATAAATAATGTATAAATATATTTTAGATATCTTATATGTATTATTTTATATTTAATTTATATTTTTTAATTCAGTTTTTTATTTTTTATTTATAAAATATTAAAAATTACAATTTGATGTCAAAAAAGAGATTTTTTTACAAAAATAACAGGGAAAAGCACCTATGGTTCCTTGAGACACAAGATCTAAAAAAACTACCCAAAATAAAAAAAAAAGGTCACTCCAATTAGACATTGGTGTGCAAAGTTATGGCTTCCGGAAGTTTTACATGCATTGAATGTACAATTCACGACCCAATCACCAGTCGAATGGGTCAACGATTCAACCAGTCTAATTGAAAGATTTTTTACCAAGTCAATAGTTTTTTACAATTAAACGGGTCTTGAAAAAACATTGCATTTTTGTATTTGCACTCTTCCCGAACAGTTCCCTACGAAGGCGTACCATATCGCAAGTTACCTGCGACACGTTGACCGATTAGAGAGAGGAAAAATAATAGAAACAAAAATGACTTTTATTTTGGTTGCTACGATTACAAGTCTATACGCCATGCTAAAATGCGCACGCGTGGCGTGGATGAGATAAAAGAGCGCTTTATTTTAAGTTAGGGGTGGGTAGCTGTAAAGGCTGCACACATATACGGATTAAGCAGGAGTAGGCGGGGCCCTCTAATACGTGACTGTCAAACCTGAGTGGGTCCGGTCCGGTGCGGAATCAGGGCCACCACCAACACCAAGCACACTAACTTGTGGTGGACCCTTCCCTAACAGAACTGAACTGTAAACTAGGGTTAAGAGTTAAAGAGAGTGGAGACGTCAGGGATTATTAGCGTGGTCGACGTGGACCACCACACGCAACTTGTAGGGGTCAACAAACCCGCTGTGGATGAGTCGTACCCACCAATGCTGTGAGCTCTGAGGTGGTGGGTGGGGCCCCCACAAACTAAAAGCTTGAAGCTCAGAAGCTGTCGCTCTCGTGAACGGCCGGCCCCCCTAGGTTGCCGTGGGGTCCGCTCATCCTCGTAGGCCGGGCCATCATCTGGGTCGAGGGATGACCGCGACCCACTTTTTGAAGTGGTCCGTCCATCTCCCCCACCTCTCTACTCTACACGATTAGATATGTTAAAACATCTCTCATCTCAGATCGGCCACGAGGCGGGGTCCACATGTGTCCTACGACATAGTACATACGGTTTAGTTGCAGCAACGAATCTGACCAACCATTGTCCGGTGGTTAACTCGAGTTGTGTTTTCAGGTTTTTCCTTTTACTGTGAAGAAACGTATCATGATTCATTTTTTTGAAGGAGAATTTATTAATAATTAAAGAGGGGGGATGAGGCCTTACCTTGAAATAAAAGTTATTTATTCGAGTAAATGCATTTATTCGGATAAATTTTTCTTGGAAAATATTTATTTGCATAAGTGCATTTACCTATGTTTTTTTATTTTTCATATAAATAAGATAATGACCATTTTAGACATAATAATCCATTATTATAAGGGGTATTTTTGTCCCTTTCAAGTGTTGGCAACTTTCCCCCAATGTGGAAAAGTTATTTATTCACCTAAGAAATAGATATCACTTACCTAGGTAAATGATAGGTATCTGAAATAGAGCATAAGATTTTTTGTCAATGGGAATCAAAATCCCATTGACCAACTTCCCCCCTCTCAAAATCCAAAAAAAGAATGCCCCTTAAGAATAATAGGGTGGTAGCCTTTGTTTATTCTAGAGGACTTATGGACATTTTCTAAGTGAGGTGCCCGGGTTTTATTGCATTTAGAAATATTTTCTTTTTCTTGCTTTCCATTGTCACCAAATCTTAATTTGAGTCATTTGTCTCTATGGGTATAGCATTATTAATCAATTTCTCACCTAAAGGATCAATGTTTGGTTTCGTTTACGTTTATGCACTAAACGTTTATTGTTGGTGTCAGATAGGCACCACTTCAGCATTTTCTCTCTCTTGCTCTTCTGCATGCATCGAAAATGAAAAAATTGAACTTTGGCTTTTGTGCATGCCAGCCATTTGTGAAAGTTATTTTTTAAATCTTCCAAAAACGGCCAGGTGTTTTTTCACTGTTATGCTAGTGTGGAGCCTAATGGCGCATAGTTGTCATAAACGGTTGTAAATTATTGCATTTCTCGGTTTTACTAGCAAATAAAGTACAAATTTTTATTCAATAAACATAAACTGAACCAAATAAAGTACTAAAAAGGAATTGCACATTCATTCCAATCTCTTGATTGTCACGACTCCACTCATTTGCCTTTGGCCAAGAAAAATACCATTTCCTATCATTGCATTCTTCGTTTGTTTGTTCTATTTCCATCATCTATTATGATTCTGTGTCAGAAAGCTTTTGATTACCTTCCTCTACCTGATCTTTCTGTTTCTTCTCTGTCTTTAATGGCATTTTGTCGAATACCTGTTGTGGATCTGGATTCCACCTCACGTTGTTCCAAGACTTGCACAAATGTGCTGTTGATTACAGCATTGTTCATGAAGTCATTTTTCCGAACACTTGACATGTCCCCAAGAATAATAGGCAGATTATTAGGAATAGAATCTTGATTCCCCATAGGTTGTTCAACAATATCCACACTGTAGAATCCCCAGCTTGAGAACACTCTGAGTTACTGTCAACACTTTTCTTTTTTGTTGAAGAATTGTACGTATCATGATTCATGAACTATCGGTTTTTCACAATATACATAAAAGGAGAGCTGATTCAGTGATGTGTGTGCATGCAATGTGGAAGGAACAATGTGGATTAGAGGACCACATGCTGATGCTGAGTGAGGGTAGGAATCTGCTATTGAGAACTGTGGGAGTATCTCTCTTGTCATTTATAGGAAGATGTTCCCAATGTGCTGCTGTAGTGGCTTGTTGAAACAGTATTGGGAGCACTTTTATTGGTAGTAGATCTGAATTCACGGAGTGATTGCGGGTTTGACAATTATTTTTGTTTGAAAAAATAAGAGGCAAAACCTATGTTGCAACAAGTGCACTGTGGCTTATAAGACATGAATCAATGATAAAATGATACACCACAACCCACATCTTTAATGTTTTTAAAGCCTTGGTGACAAGTTTAAACTAATGAAAAATAGATATATCATATGATATTTTAACGAAAATCTTGATTTAACGTGCAACAAATACCGATGAATGCACCTTAATGGGACTTCAAATAAAAACCTTATGTGCCCTACGTGCATTACTGTTGATCCAGTAGAGGGAGTTCTAATTTGCTAGCTTCCAACATCCTCTAAACTTGCACATCTCGAAGGGTGCAATTTGGGTTGGGAATTTATTAAATTTTCAATGGCCCAAACCCTAAGCCCAACCTGATGTACTTGAAATTCTGCTAATCGGGCAATTCGACTTACAGACTGTGATTGTCGTCTTCATGATATTAGGACTCTTAAAGAAGGGTTATTTGAATGAGTTCAGATGTGCTACCCACTAGATATTACTCACACATCTCAAGTAGGGATGGCAATTTTCCCCATCCCCATCAATGTCCCTAGCCTTATCAACAAGGATGGAGAGTGAAGTCCCCAACCCAATTAAAAAATGCTTTTAATTAAAAATTTCAGGGTTTCAAGTCCTGGCCCCATAGCCAGGGAACCCGCCTCCGTTGGGGATTGGGAATAGAGCGTAATTTTTATTCCCAACGGAGATTAGGGTTGGAGATGTGAGTTTGTTTCAAAATTGGGGTTGTGGATGAAGAATATAACCCCGCTCCTTTGCCATTCCTAATCTATCAATATATCAAACAAGACACATTGGTTGAAATAATAAAAAAAGGAATATCATATGGTTGTGTTTGGTTTGAAAGGAAAGGTAGGGAAATGTATATAAGGTTTGTAAAACCTTTCCCTTCCTTTACCTTATTTCTTTCAAACCAACCAAACACAACCTTATGATATTTTGAACCATGATCAAGTACAACCTCATCAATGATAACACAAGTATGAAAGAATCTGGATTTGCTTCTCAGAGAGCACTTAACACCCACCTCACAGCACATAGAACATCTCTCTATTAATAACAACACACAAAATATAGGAGATATTTTCAATGTATTGTCAGGAGCATATGTATGGGTAGCAACTTCAGATCCACCTCTTGTTTGGAGCACATCTCATTTTTTTGAAGGGGGGGTATTCTAAACTTCTAATAATCACTCAAAAGTAAAAAATACACGCATTAAAGGAAAAAAATAATATTTTTTGCAACTACAATACTTTGTTCTCAGACTCAGATTGGATCAGACCATTGAAACCTTCAATGGTAATGTTGTTTTAAACGACTCTGGATCTCCTGTCCATGAGAACTCTACTCACGCCTAACTACAATACACTACCCCCTGTGAATTGGGAACATCTCCCCTTGCATAATACTATGCAAAGGATGAGATGTTCTCCATGTGTGACTGCAATTAACGTGAACAGAATTCTCCTGGGACTCATTTTAAACTAGTTGAGATGTAAAGTACCATTGAAAAGGTAATTTATGATCATTTATTTTTATTTTTTACACATTCACCTTTGTATGTAAAATACCATTAAAAAGTTAAATAAACCATTAACAAAATGAAGAACAAGCAGTCTCCTCCAACCAACTTGTGGAGAGTACCACCAGTACCTAACCCTACCAAAAGATTTTTGTACTTTGAGTTAGTTAATAGTATGGGCAGCTAACATACTAGATCTTTTTTTTTTTTTTACATACAAAAATAGCTGTAGAAAAAGATTTAGACAAATCCTGAAGTTCTGGTTTATCCAACATCTCACCATAAGATTAGGACCCGCCATATATATGAGATCTGCGGTGTCCAATCATGTTGGTAGGATGTTGGAACCTATTTTGTTGGCAGGAGATCCAAATTCCACAACCACCTTCTCCCAACCCTGCTCAGTAGCCACGAATAGCTCCCAATTCTGCCTCTAAGGGACTTAGACACTCGGCCTAAATCGAGCCAAGGTAACTAGCTAGCTCGGCCTTCACTCATTTACAGTCCACACATGTAATAGAGTTTGGGTAGAAGAAAATGGGTTCAAATTCAATTGTGACAAGAACTATGATGAGGTTCCTCCAATAGGGCGGGCCTAACTAGAGCCTGACCAATCCAACCTGAGTAGGGGCCGAGCTAGGAATTTTTTATGAAGGGACCAAAACCTAAAGTGGAGGGAGAATAAACATAAATGGGCTAATGGGGGAGGAGAAAAATATATATGAAGGGATAATATATAAGTGGGGATTTCTGGGCCATATGGGGGGCCATGGCTTCTTTGGGTCTAAGGGTGTCAATGAACCGGTTTTGTACTGGACCCCGTTCACTTTAAAATCAATTTGGACGGATTGGATGGACTGTAAAGACATAGTGGATTGGATTAGTACGATCCAAAATATTTATTAGATTGGACTGGACCTGGTCCGCCTATAATAAATTTATATTGGATTTGGTTGGATTAAGCCAATATCGGATCCACTGATATAAGATAATAATATAAGTGTCAATGGACTGGGTTTGAGTTGAAATCAATCTACATTAAAACGAATTTGAACAAATTGGACGGTCCGAACATTGAATTAGACCAGTCTACCTGCCCCCCTCACCCAGCTCCGCCCCTGAACCTGAGTTTTCACATGGATAAGGCTTGGATTTTTGGGCTTTTTTCCGACTCCATGGTTGAGAGCTACATAGGAGGAGCTTGGCACTTCACATGTCTATTGCGATGACATACAGTTGATGGCTTTTTATTGGGTTGTAAGTAAATTCATTTCTACAACGAGAGCCAAAAATAAATTCAAGTTCTTTGCACAAAAAACCTTATAATACAACAGTAATATTGGTAAATTAAAGAGAACCAGCAGAGAAGAAGAGAAGATGAAGTCTTATATATATTATTGTCAATTTCCGCAGTGTTTAATTGTTTATAGATAGATTGTAGAGAAACATAAGTAGTTACAGTGAAAATGCAAGCCTTGCTTCCACAAAGATCACTATCCCAGAAGAGCTCTTTCTGTCAGCTTTGCTGCATGTCACGTTGCCATGGAAATTGAATCCAGATTTCCTCACAGAATCCTGTTTACACCCACTTCACAACACTTTCAGCCATGCATTGGGAACATCTCACAGAACTTGCAGCCCAGTCTCCCTACTCTCTAGTTCCCAACCCAATTACCGCAAAACTTATGTAAATTGGATACATAATCCTTTCCAGCCAAGGACCCAGTAGTAGCTAAGATGGTCACTCGATGTCACTCCAAATATAAACGTATAGGATTAAACCTACAATCACTGCAGGCTCTATCTGGTAAGGCTGGTGGACCTCAAGTGCACCCTGCTCTGGTCTTACCCCTCCAAAAATAAAATAAAGGTTACATAATATTTTTGGGTCTCTCACAATTCACACCTTAAAAACCTAACTCAATAGAACCCAAACAGTTTCTGGTAGGTTACTTGAGTCCAAATTTGGAAAGATCTGAGCACATTCATTAGTTTTCCACATCAAATACTTGGATATTGACCACATGACCTCTTCTGTTTCAACCACACGAATAATCAAGATGCACCTCTAGACTCTATTGGCTTTAAGGTGATATGCTAGCTTGTTGGAGGAACCTTACAAACTTAATAGCATCTAACCCTTATTATATTGTAGAGCTAAAAACTTTCAGAGATTATATATATCCAAGTTTCCATTCCTATAGCCATTATACTTCACCACTCAAGCTGAATACTTGAAAAAGAAAAAGAAAAAAACTTCATGAGTCGGTCCTCATTTTAAGCTCTCAAGTTGGGCACTATAAACAAAGCTCAGTAGTCTTTATTTACCATTTTAAGCTAACCCTGATATCTCACTTTCTGTTGCCTCCTCCAATGGTACTACTTGTATAAGTCAGATGAACAAAAGCCTCTATATCACAACATCATCATAAACTTTACTATTTAAACAGGAATAAGAATGATGAGTTTGTTTTTTATCTTGGTAAATCACTTTACTATGACATAAGAAAATCTGGTAAATCTTAGATGCACCATAGTTTTGCCTATTGTAACCCATCAATTGCATCTCAAAAGGAAATAAATCCACTGACCATACCACAGAGAGCCTGCAATTATGCGGATTTGATCCCACGCCTCCATATTTTGAGGATACCGAGTGACCAACTCAGCTACTGGGTCATCAGCTTCCACCTATAGCCTTCAGAAAGAAGGATCTTTACCCAATTTAGCAAAAACAAGGTGAAGCTCAAATGTGCCTTCTGCTGATATCTTGGTGATAATAATGATATTAACCTCTAATTATTAAATGGATAGAACTGCTAGCAGTTTAAAAAAAAAGTGCAAAAATAACTGGGGAATAATATATTAAATGGATATTTTAACAAATTATTACACAAAGAGAAGTATGGAATCAGTTAGTAATATCACAAGCTATTATGGGAAAATGTATCATACCTTAAACCTTGTTCCCAAACTAGGATGAGTCAAATACGATTCAGGCACACAGGCAGGTCTGTATTCTGCTATACATATTTCTTTTTTCTTTTAATGTAAATGCTCCATGAATTTAAATAAAATGCATTCTGCCTAATTCTGCAGAATTTAATGACACCCTAAACAAAAAACAAAATCTTCACTCTGTAAAACACGGAATTGGAGACTTAATGCCCGGTAATTTCTAAATTCCACTCTTCTATAGGATAAACTCAACCTGAAAACTTGCAGAAAAGACCCCCTAAATTAATTCCAGTTCTGTTGCAATCAAAACAAGGCCTTAGAACAGACTCCAAACTAACTAAAACTTGTAAATATTTTAAAATTAGACACTTTCACATAATTAAATTTCTAAGAGTAAAACCACTTCAGAACCCAAATCCTACCAAAATAATATCTTAAAAATATACTCTAATTCAATTACTCATATAAACATCCCACAAATAGAAAATGCATCACATACTGATTTGTTGTATGTATAATGAACATAACTTTCTGGATTCGTATTCCATCATGTGGTTCTTGACAATATTAGATAGGTAATAAACTCACCTTTCTGATGACACCAAAAACCATGCCAAAGAAGCAAAATTTGAAACCCAAATTTAGGCAAAGCGAGAGTTAAGTATAATAGCCTTATATTTTACTTCAGATTCAGGTTAAAGTGCTTATCTGCATTGTATCCCACATCAGATGTTAGGCTGAAAGGAAAATTTTGACCCAGCAGATTTCTTGCTCCATTGGGAATTGGGATCAATTAGGTGTGGTGTGGATGGTGCTTTGAAAGATCATCTGGGTGAGATTACATTGGTATATTCTGATACCATGGTATATGGCAACTGCTTAAGGGCAAAGGTTGTGTTCTCTTTACGTAGTCTGCAGTTATGTACTCACAAGGTTTACTCAAGTGGAGGTTGGGGAAGACTTTAGCTTGTGGGTCTGACATAACAAAGAAAATCCTAGCAACCCCTACATAACCCACAGCTACCCCCTCTACCACTATTGAGAAGTATATGGTCTCTTTAGCCATAGCCCCTTGAGAAAAATTCGATGCATGCCAAGACAATTTTTTCCTATCAACATAACAAAATTTTCCTCGGGTCCCCATAAGCATACATAATATAGAAATGGTTAATCCAAACCTTTATCATTTAAGGAATAAATTGGAAATTTCTTAGCTTATTTTCTGAAGGATCACTTCGATTAAAGTGCATTATAAATAGACTGAACACAATACTAATATATTGTACATGCTTTCATGTATTAATCCAATTATAAGTTCATGTTTGCGGGAAAGGACAGAAAGGAACAAACCATAATGATTTTGCATTTTGTAATTACAGATGGCTTTTTTACCAACAAAAAAAGAAACAAAAATTAATATATGATAATCGAGTTTAGTATGCCCCAAGTTGTAGTGAAGAGGATTGAGAAGATTATGAGGGACTTTTTATGAGAACTTGGGGTGGAAAAAAATGACCATTTAGTAAGGTGGGAAATGGTGAGTAGTAAAAAGGAATGCGGTGGCCTGGGTCTAAGAAGATTGAAGGAAAAGAATCCATGTCTACTAGGTAGATGACTGGAGATTCCTGAGTGAAACAAATAAATTGTGGCATAAGGTGGTATTGTGGTAGCAAGCATTCATGGGCACTTTGAAAATGGTTGGAATTCTGGAATTTCTAACAAAGCATCTTGTGCTTCGCCGTGGAAAGCTATCTATAAGGTCCTTCCACTTTTCCTCAGTAACATCAAGTTTGATATCAACTCAGGTAATAAAATTAAGTTTTAGGAAGACTTGTGGGTGGGTGAAATTCCTCTAAAGGGTTTATTTCCTTTTTCATAGGCCCTTTCTTCCTTTAGGCCACGTTTGATTTGAAGGAAAAGGTAGGGAAAGGAAGGGAAAGATAGGGAACCCTATACAAGGTTTGTAAAGGGTTCCCTATCTATCTTTCCCTTCATTTTCCTTCAAACCAAACATAACCTTAGAGGAAGACCAGTTTCTGAGTTCTTAATCCCCTCTCCCTTGCTTTCTAGGTGTGGATGGAATTTGGGTCTTCATAGGAACGTGAGAGATACAAAATTGGGCCCATATCAAACCTTCTACATATCCATGGAAGGGCCTTCCTTGATACCAACAAAGGGGACAATCATTTGTGGACTAGTCATCCTTCCAAGGTCTTTAGTTGTGCTTTTTTCTTCAAGTCTTTGTCTTCTTTTACCCAATCCTTGTTGACATTTCCAGTTAAAGAAGTTTGGAGTGAGCCTATTCCCCCTAAAATTGGTACTTTTTGTTGGAAGGTTTACCATGGTGCTATTAACACCCATGATTTACTTCAAAGAAAGAAACCAGGCTGATATGTTATGGACACACCACCGGGCAGCGCACTACGGTGCAGTCATAGGCAACAGCACGCACAGCGGGCCGCCCAGCAGCACGCACCGCATGGCAGCGCCGCACAACAACCCGATAGCGCGTCGCACACACCGCACGACAACAGAACGCACCTCACGGTAGCAGCACTGCGAGACGCGCGCACTAGCTAGTAGCAACAGTAGGGCGGGGCCCACATGATAGCTCATCAGGGTGGGCCCACACTTATCTTACCACATCAGCTCTACCACCAACTCGTTGCCAGCTACACCATTCCTTATCCCTTATCCCTTATCTTATTTTATCCTTATGCTTATCTTATCTTAAGTAAGAGTTGTGTACCATTAGGAGTAGGTAATTATCCTTCTGTAATCTCCTATTTAAGGAGCCACGAATTGAAATAAAGCATTCAGTTTTCGCAGTCAAGAAAGAGAGTGAGGAGAGTTCAGGTGATCTCTTGGACAAACCACCCATTAGGAGAGTTCGAGTGATCTCTTGGACAAATCACCCACGCGATTACCACAATAGGGTCTGTACACAAGGGCAAGGGCAAGGGAAGACAAGAGTCTCTCCCGGTGGACCGACCTGTGACGAGATCCTACGCGCGGGCCCATAACATTTTGGTATCAGAGCCAAACGTCATGGGCGATATGGAGCAGTTGTCTTCCAAGGTCCATGAACTGGAACACCAACTTGCAGAGACCAGCATGGAGGTACGTGAGGTCAAGGAAGATGTCCAGGAGCTTCGACGTTTGCTGGAGACATTTTTAGCCAATAGGGAAAGAAACTCAGAAGGAACCGCCACCAACAACAGCCGCATACCAGATTGGGCAGAAATGCCTAGCGAACATCAGACGGCCACCCTGACTGCTGTTGTTATCCCCAAATACAATCGACTAGAATTTCCATCCTACAACTGCGCGGGAGACCCACTGGGATGGTTGCAACGCTGTGAACAGTTCTTCCGCAACCAACGCACCGATGAAAGAGACAAGGTCAGCTTGGCCGCGTTCCACTTGACTGAAGAAGCGCAGCTCTGGTTCTACCGAGTGGAGCAGGAGGAACCAGGCCTTAGTTGGGGGCGGTTCATGTCGTACTGCCTACTTCGGTTCGGACCCCCACTAACAAACAACCCCTTGGGAGAACTCATTAATCTCAAGCAGACCGGCATCGTAGCAAAGTATCAACGGTAGTTCCAGACCCTTCTCGCCAGGGCCTCGTCAGTACGCCCAGACCAGCAGGTGGATATGTTCACAGTTGGTCTAGCCGAACCCCTGAGAATTGATGTAGAGATGCAGAGCCTGCCTAACCTGGTCACGACAATGAATTTGGTCCGGGCCTTCAAGCGCAAACTACAGATTAGCCAAGGGCCGTTCAGCATGGGATTCCCAATAGTGGCTTGGACAAACCCGAAGCCTACTAGAGGAGGGTCTTCATTGGCAGCCAACAGAGAACCACTCGGAATGGCTCCATATCCAGCAGCCAGCCCAGAACAGAAGCCACAGACGAGCACCAATTCCAGATCAGCATCCAGTGTGGGGAGTAGCGGCGGTACACCCCCTATTAAGCACTTGTCCAGGATGGAGATGGCAAAACGCAGGGCAAGGGGGCAATGTTTTAATTACGATGAACTCTATACTCAGTAGGGCACAGGTGCAAGAGACTTTTCTGCCTCCTGGTGAAACAAGAGGAAGATGAGGATGAACCCTCTCCATGGGAACCCGATCCAGGCAGGCAAAGCCATCCAAGATTCCTTTGAGGGTGTCTTCGACACCCAATTCGAGCTTGAGGACAAACTCGTAGTCCAGGAGGGGTGTGATGTTATGGACACACCACCGGGCAGCGCACTATAGTGCAGTCATAGGCAGCAGCACGCACTGCCCGGTAGCGCCACACAGCAACCCGGCAACACGCCGGACGCACTGCCTGGCAGCGCGCAGCACGCACCGCCTGACAGCGCACAGCACGCACCGCTCGGCAGCGTGCATAGCAGCTCGCACCGCCGGCAGCGTGCCGCACGCACCTCACGGCAGTAGCACTAGGCAGCAGCACGCACCACACGGCAGCAACACGCACCTCACGGCAGCAACACTGCGAGACCCGCGCATTGACCGGCATCAGCAGTAGGGCAGGGCCCACATTATAGCTCATCAGGGTGGGCCCACACTTATCTTACCACATCAGCTCTGCCGCCAACTCGCTGCTAGCTACACCATTCCTTATACCTTATCCCTTATCTTATCTTATCCTTATCCTTATCTTATCTTAAGTAAGAGTTGTGTACCATTAGGAGTAGGTAATTAGGAGTTTGAGTTCAAGTTGGAGTTTGAGTTTAATTAGGAATTTCCTTCTGTAATCTCCTATTTAAGGAGCCACGAATTGAAATAAAGCATTCAGTTTTCACAGTCAAGAAAGAGAGTGAAGAGAGTTCGGGTGATCTCTTGGACAAATCACCCACGCGATTGCCACAATAGGGTTTGTACGCAAGGGCAAGGGCAAGGGAAGACAAGAATCTCTCCCGATGGACCGGCCCGTGACGAGATCCTACGCGCGGGCCCATAACATGATACCTCTCCCCAAATTGGTATATTTTGTATGAACCAAATGGTGAAGCTACCTATCATCTTCTAATCTCTTGCCCCTTTACTGGTATTTGGGCTTGGTTTTTCTCACTCTTTAGTTGCATATGGAATACTCCAAGTAGTTTGGACAGGTTGTTTGACTCTTCTACATTTATGTGGCAAAAGAGAAGGGGGAGATTAGTTTGGAGATTTACGAAGGCAGTGATTTTTGGAATGCAAAAAGATATGGAGCTAGAGGTAAGAAAACTGGTAATTGAAGATGATTCCAAGTTAATTATCAACTGGATGAAACAAGAGAAGGGTCTTTGGCATTTCAGGAATGAGATAAAAAGTATAGAAAGGCTTTCAAGAGCGATGATGGCAACTTTTTCATGGACTCCAAGGTTGACTAATGGCTTTGCAGATCAATTAGCTAAGCAAGGAGTAAGCAGGAAGCAGTGTTTTTGAGCTCAGTTGTAATGTAAAGAAATTAAAATTCTCTGTTATACTGTCTCCAGCTCTTTGGATTCCCTCCGAAGGGACAGTAGTTGAAGTTCAATGTTGATGTTGCTTTTTGTGATCCCCAGCATTCTGCTTTTGGAGTTGTAGCTAGAGATTCCAGGGGTTTGTGTGTTGCTGTGTCTCATGGTCCGTTAAAAGATATTGCTCTCTTATGCAGGAACCTGTTTCTGTCTTTTCTTTGGGTTAGAAGAAAAGCCAACAGAGATGCTCACTTTACTGCCCAAAGTGGTTTGAAGACCTCGGCTGTGTTGTTCGGTACTGATCCTTAGTGGCTTCATCCTGTGCTCGAAGCAGATCGTTCTCCTGGTGCTTTGGGAGATGCTACCTAGTTGTTTTTTTGGCTTTTTTAGTAGAGTAGTTTGTTTGCAGTAAGTAGGGGTTTTTTTCAGTAGAATCTTCTTTCCACCAAAAACAAAAAAATAAAAAAATGCTTGTTTGAGGGGTAGCCGAGGCTACCCAGGAATTGTATATGTTTTTTATCCAATGAAATGTCTGTGGCTGATTGGAAAAAAAAATTGAACAATTTCATTAATGCACATTTTTAGGGTAAACATAACCATGCTTAATGCTTTATTCATTAGGAACACATTGATTGAGCTAGTAAGTACTTAGAACACCCGCTTATCGAGCCATATGCTCTGGCCATCATAGAAAAGCACTAACTAGTAACTACAACATTTGGATATGCAATTAGGAGGCTTTGGCTCCTTCATCCCCCTTCTAATAACCATTGGCCACTGAATCATTACAACATGTGCCAACACTCTCATCAGTAGTGTTGTCATCCCCGACTTTCTTGGCATAAAATCTCCGGTACAACTTGTCCACCTCTATGAGATAATAGGTGCCTGGAGATAGAAGACTCCTGTCTTTTGCCGTCACAAAGTCCTTGCCCCCATAACGATGCTCCATTAGCTTCAAGGTTTCCACAAATTTCTCAGGAGAAAACTGCACGGAAAAGGAAAAAAATAATAAGAAACAGGAAATGCCTAGCAGAACTGTTTTTCATAGACAACAAACATACATAGAAACCATGCAGTACTGACATGTATTGTGTCAGCTCATGCTCCTCAAAAGCAAGAGACCATCTCATATTTTCCTTTCCTCGCTTATGTTAACTTTGCATCCAGCGATTAAATTCTTACCAAAATGAGGGAAAGTCTCAGCTTGCAACACTAATTCCAACAACTCAACCCAATTCACGCAATAATACTTCAAAAACCAGAATTTATTGCCAGCAGATCATGCCAGTGATCTTAAGAACCATATCGCCTTTGCATCAAAGATAGGCAACTTGGTAAAAGATTTCGGGGAAGAAATGCACAAGCTTCCTCATTTCAATGGGAGATCTCGAGCTAACAAACCATGAAACGCAATACAGAACTTGAAACACAAACCAAATAGATCCCCATTTCCACAAGAGATGAGGTCAAAAAAAAAAAGAGGGTACCTATCTAAGTCAAGTAGTGAGTTGGGATTCAAATCTGAAAAACGGTCATTAGAACTGTCTGTTCGACCAAACTAGCACAAATTCAAGTTCAAGCTTCACCATTACCATTCTTTGGTAATGGTACAGAGACAGAAAAAAAAAAACTTGTATGCTATCTCAGGCTGAAATTCATCTTGTTGTATTTCTAAGCTTTTTCCTCATTTTAAGTTTTAATAGCATATTTTAAGAAAAGAAAGAAAACAGTTTTGGTTTACTTTTTTATTGACAACAAATACTATGAAGGAAAGAATTACTCAAATTAGGGAACTAGAAGACGTGTCCCCTATTCAGAGATTTTGCTTAACAATCAACATTATAGTAACAGAGGGAGACAGCGTCAGAGGTACCATTCTTTGGTAATGGTACAGAGACAGAAAAAAAAAACTTGTATGCTATCTCAGGCTGAAACTCATCTTGTTGTATTTTTAAGATTTTTCCTCATTTTAAGTTTTAATAGCATATTTTAAGAAAAGAAAGAAAACAGTTTTGGTTTACTTTTTTATTGACAATAAATACTATGAAGGAAAGAATTACTCAAATTAGGGAACTAGAAGACGTGTCCCCTATTCAGAGATTTTGCTTAACAATCAACATTATAGTAACAGAGGGAGACAGCGTCAGAGGTCCTTCCCCAGACCCCAGATTTATGGGAGCCTCGTGCACTGGGCTGCCCTTTTAATTATCGCCACAAGCCGAGGCGCACAAAACTCCAGACTAGATAATAACCTTGAGGCTAAAAATCATCTCCAACAAATGATGAACAAAAGAATACCTCATGTCTTGACTTTAATTTTGCAGGGATATTCATTACTGCTGCAATGTTTGACAAGCTAAATGGATGTTCACCACTATGAAGATGGAATGAGAACATTGTGGAAGTTAGACCACTCCCATATGAGAACATTACTACCCGATTACCATCCTGCAAGAAATAAAACAAAATTTAAAGTTACAAAAACAAAAAAAAAAAAACATTGAATTTGAAGAAGCCATGTCATTGCCTGAAAATTTTTAATTTTACCAGTGTGCTGTGCTTGTTATGAATAAGGGATGCAAATGCTGCATAAAGGGATGCTGTGTACATGTTGCCAACTTGTTTTGGCAATAAAGTAGTTGGTTGCACCTTTGCATCATATAGGTTCTTTGCAACTTGTTGGGATGCCTGTAGATGAAAAAATATACAGAATTATAATTGAGTAATATTATCAATTATCAACTCAGAGCAACCATATCACTGTAAATTACAAATTGCAATAACATCCAATATCAAGACACCAGAGCAACCTTTTCAAGATCCCGGCTTTGATAGCTCTCGTCACAAGATAAAGCTGAAAATGGTGCCAGTTTTTCTTTTGCAACCTCCTCAACAGAACTGATGAATAAAATAAGATGCAACATATAATAAGATATTTAATAAAGATTCAAAAAAGACAGTCACAAATAATAAAATCTAAAACCAGAGAAACAAAAGGTTGCTCAAGAAAAAGTGGAAGATAAAAACCTCGCATTCCTCAAGAAGTCATTGAAGTATAATCTAGCAAAGCTTTTTTGAACAAGCTGCAGTACCAGTTTAAGAAATAAATTAAATAAAACTGTTAAGCATTTAAGAATTTTAACCGCTAAATTCACAGTAGATAGTTTTTTTTATTCCAAATGCATAAAATGCAGTACCTTGTTGTAGGGAGAATGAAACGCAAAGTAGTCTGCATCAGACATTGAAAATGGCTTCCCTTCCAACTTCTCATATCTATAGAAAGATGGACAAGAAGTCCAATAGAAATAATAATCACCAAAAGCTAAAGCAAAAAAAGGAAGTACTATCATTATTGGTCAACTTACCTGTTAGAGAAATGTTTATAGCAAGCATCAAGTGCCATAAGATAGCAAGTTTGTGAAAGCTTCCCATCAACAACCTACATACACAAATTGCATATTAAAACAACCAGCTATAATTGGTAATGACCACTTATAGCTAATTTGGTGTTACATTAGTGAGCAACATGTATTAATTACCAAGTGCCTTGAGATAGAAAATTTCAAATTTGAACATTCCACCTTGTTTATTAGGTGTTACATAAGAGAACCCTGTTATTTGACAACACAACCACTGCCTTGTTTTTGAAATGTATTTCTTTGGCTTCATTAGCAATGTGTATGAAATCAGCATAGTATACAATGATCTACATTCACATAAGAGCCACCTTTATGCAAGTATGCAAATAAAGGTCTAAAATGACACTAGACTCAACCTGGTAGCCCATTAGATATCATCGTTGTTTATTTTGTTTTCTATAGATTGATTAGATTGCACAACTCCATATAAAAGCAGAACAATCAGAAAAGCATGTGGGTATAAAAGTAGTTTCAAATCATTTAATATAATAAGTCCATGGAATACATGTTTGTAATCAAATTAGTAATATGGGACATTGCTTGGCACAATGGTAAAATCTTGGGCTGACAAGTGTGAGAATGTACATTCAAGCCTGGAATGCTGAATGTTAGGTCCATATCCAGTCCATCCCTCCCAAGGCCCTAGATTTCCATCATTGGGTAATGGCCCTTTTAAAATAAGTAGTAATATTTGAAATAGGTTGGTAGGTTCAGAAGAAGACAAACTAACAGAACAATAAAAAAAATGAACCTTATTTCCTAGAATCTCAAACTGTAGAACGGGGCCCACAAATTAAAGGAATGAAAAAGACCAGAAGCAGTTGCTTTGAAAGAAGAAAATCTATTAGCACAGAAACATACAAAAGTGATCTAACCAGGGTTACAAGCACTGACAATGGCCATGGATATCTATAAAATAAAAGAAAGATTAGAAGGGCTACCGGATATTCACTTGCAAGGTTGGGCTTATAGAAATCATAGACATGAGACATATGGCTCCCTCTATATTTGCTTTCAAATGCAATTGGAGCATTTGGCCCTATTAGCATGGCAATGGCAGCAGCACCTCCAGTAGGCCGGGCTGGTCCTTCTGCATAGACCTGTAAGAAGGAAGATCCTAGTAAGCAAACCGAACATCCTAACATTAAACAAAATAGCAAGTTTCATATGTTCTAATCTGTGTTTATCCATGCATGCATCTGAGAAACGAACAGCATGTAACAAGAACTGCAAGAAAAAAGCATAGGGAACACTTTTTTTGTCAGCAACATGACAGATTTTATTGATGAGATAAATAATGCACAGTAACAATACATTACCCAAAACAAAGCTTTTATGGAGCTAGTCTCTTGCCTAAGCACAGGAAACACGTTAACATATAGACAGAGGAATTCATGCCATGGGTGTCTGACAACATATACAGGGGATACTTTTAAGGGTGTTGAGTTGCATTAAGATTTTTCTGGCCCCAAATTTGCAAGAAATTCATAAACTTCAATGAATTTTTTGCATATTTGATAACAGCTGAAGTTGCTAAACTGAAAGACTCATCTCTTTGTCTTTTAGTTGTTAAAATAAGTAAATAGTAAAATTTCCAAGGATATAGTGGTCTACTCAACTTCATTTTCAGCCATTAAGGAGCTCACAACCTCCTTAAAGTCTGATTCACTAAAAGACAAAGCAATAAGTTTTTCAGTTCAGCATTTTTAGCTGTTATCAGTATTCAAATGCCCCTTACCTATCATGAAACTTATTTTCATTAATAAAGATATTCTTTAGATTCATGAATGACCGACCATACCTGTCACTAAAAAAAGATGACAAAACACAATAACATATTAAAAAAATGAGTGCAATATGGTTTTCTACTGGTCGATTGAAAGGTAAATCAATGAAATGCCAAGAGATAAGGTTCCAGATTCAACACAAGTATCATTTTAGTTTTACTTTTTCACATGAGCACAGTAAAGTGTATCAAGTAGGGATGCAATTTGGGCAGTCTCAACCAGAAACAGTCCCGACCCAAGCTTTTCCATGGATTGTACTTGGATTTTTTGGGCCCTGGACTGGGTCTAGGCCTTAAAATTTGTACTCCTCAATTTAGGTTGGGCTTGGTTTGAGGCCTGAAAACTTGTATGCATTTCTCTTTTATTTCTTAAGTGAACTATATAGGGCTGCAACTTCAGTGAACCTAATCCAAGCCTGACCCTACACAAGTACCCCACTCAAAGTTCTGCAAAGGTTGGGCCTAGCTTGAGACCTTGGGTAGCCCAAATCCATACCAGGCCCAACCCAACCCAATCAAAACCTGCCCAACCTTCTCTAATGTATTTGTATGTGCATTGAATAATTTAAGAAATGCATATGTGTATACAATAACTCGCAATATTTATGTACACAATAAAGTACACTCCAAAGCCTGTTGGATTTAGCTCGTGTTGAGCTTGGGCTGGCCAGCCCAGGCCTTGATTTTGCATAGGCCAGGCCAAGCCTAGCTTGAGGTTCAGACCTTGTGTTGGGAACATACACAAGTACCCCACTCAAAGTTCTGCAAAGGTTGGGCCTAGCTTGAGACCTTGGGTAGCCCAAATCCATACCAGGCCCAACCCAACCCAATCAAAACCTGCCCAACCTTCTCTAATGTATTTGTATGTGCATTGAATAATTTAAGAAATGCATATGTGTATACAATAACTCGCAATATTTATGTACACAATAAAGTACACTCCAAAGCCTGTTGGATTTAGCTCGTGTTGAGCTTGGGCTGGCCAGCCCAGGCCTTGATTTTGCATAGGCCAGGCCAAGCCTAGCTTGAGGTTCAGACCTTGTGTTGGGACCATGGTTCTAAATATCGATACATGCCAATATGCCGGTAGGGTGTATCAGATTGTATCAATGCTTTTTTATGTTATATTTTTTTTTTCAAAACTGGTTCAGAGGGGTCAGTTTAAGTCCCGGCTACCCTCTGAACCATGGCCTGACCCGATACACCCCCTGTAGGGGTGTATCAGGAAGGCCCCGGTATGATACGTATCGGCCGATATGGGCCAATACGTAACAATATTTTGAACCTTGATTGGGACAAGTTGCACCTCTAAGACTAGTAGACTACAAACCCAAAGAAAAAGTGGAAGTGCAAAACATAGGCAAGAAGATCTTTAAATCCAACCAACCCGAGTAGGTCAGTCCCAACCTAGACCAAGTTATGTTGGATTTAACTTGTTCCGGGCTTGAGCTGGCTAACTTGGGCTTGGGTTTGGGCCCAGGCCCACTGTCCATGTCTTATGGCTGAGCCTGGATTGGCACTAAACCCTACACAATCCACACACGTTGCACATCAAAGTATCAGGCAACTAAATGATACCTTTCCGGATTAAGTGTCAACTAGCAAGCAACTTAACTTACCATATGATTGACCATTTATCTCAAAATTCAGTTAGCACATAGTAACCACTCACTACAAGTCAATAGTTTAAGTATTTTGGCTCATGCATGGAAGTTAAATATAAGAAAGATATGCATAAGCCAATTGACTAAATATATTAGAAAAATACTTACTGAGTAGAGAACAAAAGAAGTATCATATTAGTTAAACTGACAAGTTTGAAGTCATACTTGTTAGAATAAAAATCTTGATAGTGACTGCCAGTATAAGGGAAACAAAAAACGTCTACAGAGAAGAATCATACCGCACTGTCTGTGCAGACAACAAGTCCATAGCGACCATCCCAAGAACTACTCTCTACCCAATTCACACAGTTGAATAAAGCTGCAGTCCCCCCATAGCATGCATTTGTTGAATCAACTCCTTCAATATCAGTATTACCATATTTCTGTTTTTTACACAGATAATGTGAGAAGGAGAAAGTTGAGAAATTGCAGGAAAAAGTATTTGTATCCAATGGAATTGATAGAATACCTCAAAGATTTGCATCAAGAAGGTCTTAATGGACTTGCTTTTGTCTATCACAGTCTCACTGCCAACTTCTAGACGACCAATTTGTGTTGGATCAATCCCATATTTTTCAAGGAGGGAAGTTACAGCTGTCAAACTGAAAAAGCATAGAATTTGAGAAAAAAAAAATACCTAAGAAAAACTTGACAAGCTTTGCAATTACAAGGCTCTAGACAACAGTAACATTGGTAGAATCAATGCCAAGACCATCTGTCCTAATCAGAACCTTTGGAATAGACAATACCAAAGCTCTAAACAATCATTAAAATTCATATTGTTAATTTAGAACAAACCTGCAACAAGAAAAATAGCTAAGGTAGAAAACGTCACTCTTATAGAAACAATAGTCGGACAATGTACATGCATTCATGTCCTTTAATTACCACATAAATGCTTTCAGATGTTCAGCAATCAAGGCTCCTTTTATGCATCCTTCAGTCCAGTATTCCCAAGGATAAGTACATATAAAATGTTATTCATATAAGAGAAGGGAGTTTGTGCCAATTTAGATTGCAGTTGGTAACACTTCAAAGAAGTGCTTCCACTTTTTTTTTGTTCCCAAATGGCAGACAAGAGAAACCTCACTGAAACATTACCAACATCTTAGCCACATGAGTTCAGAAATTAATGATGTAGCTCTCTTGCTAGTTGCTACTTCTATTAAAGCACTTTTAGAATAAAACTTCATATTTAAAAATACAAGAACCATTAGGGGTATAGAATTAAAAGTTGGAAGTGATCTTGATTCATATCAATCATCAAGCTTCTCGTGAAAGGTAATAGTATATGACAAACCAAGGGAACTGTGCCAAACATTTGGAAATGATCTTGTACTCATGTCAATCAATACTTGAAAAATGTAGAGATGTTGATTAAGATTAAATGTTGCATGCCCTGCTAAGCTCATAAGCTTATCCTTCTAATAAACAATAACAATGATAAATCCAGAAGTCCAACTAGTCAACTGAAGATAAAAGGAACAACTTCTACTACAACTGGGATTTAAGTAATAGTATGGAATCAAATAAAGAGTGAAGACCTCATTGAAATGACATCTTCTGATTCTGTACAAAATGCCATGCAATCTTGACCAAGTCCAATGGTGTATTTTCCTTTACTTGCACCATCATGAGCCTCCAAAGCTTCCTATTAGAAGGATAAATTGAAGGGCAATATTAATTGAATTATTTAGTTTCAAATAAGACCATATGTGGCAAAGAACATTAACAAGAACATGACAAACTAGACATTATTTATTATAAGAACATGAGGGACTTGCAAAAAGGAATAGGGGAGAGCAAACGGAACTAAACAAGAAAATATGTATTAAGCAGTTTTTTTTTGCCAAAGAAATACCCCTAATCTTTTTCAACAAAAAGTTAGACAGAGATAATAGAAAATGAAAATATTTTTCTACATTGAAGCTTCTAGACAAACAGAACAAGTAAATAAACCTAAGAAATTTAAATAGAAAGTCAGGTGAATGACCCTGTACATTCAGAACAAAAGAATCCAATCAAATAGAACTTAGTTATTAATGATTTGCTTCTAGCCGAAGCCTCATGACATCTATCCGATGTACTCAGATGTCTCTTTCTTGTATGCAACAGTCTTAATAGAGGAATAAACAGAAAAAAAAAAGCCAACGGTAGGTGAATTCTCACAAGTTGGTTATAAGCCCCCATCTAAATACTTCCGCTTCAGTGAAGGATATTCTTAAAAAATAAATTAATTAATTAATTAAAATGGGACATCACACAGTGCACGTAAATAATCTAAGAAGTTCAATTAAAAAAATCCGAGCTACAATGAAGTGGTGAAAGGACCCTGTAAATTTAGAATAAAATATTTTAAATAACCATAACTTAGTCATAAATGGTTTTTTGCCTAGTCAAATCCTCATGACATCTATCCTATGTACTCGTTACATGTCTATCTTTTATGCAACATTCATAATAGAAGAAGAAACAGGATGAATTCTCATATGCTGGTTATAAACCCCCACCAAAATGCTTCGGCATAAGTGAAGGATGGTCTTGAGAGGGAAAAATGGACATATCAGAGTGCATTTCCAAACTGAATTTAAACCGATCTGCCTGGCATCAAGGATTCTCGGACATCTGATCGGGAGCAGATTTAAATTCCTAAATTCTCTGCTTCTAGATGCCAAGAACAGATAAGAAACAGTTAAAGACATGCAAACAGTACAAAACATTCCATCACATTTTAGACTTGTGAAGATCAAAGCTGAAAGAGCTTTTTCATCTGAATGTCCAAAGTTACCATGCAACCATTACCCCAAGTTAAAGCTAACTGGACAAAGCATCATAGCTTCAAGTCAACAAATTTAAACATCACTCTCTTTCAACTCAGCGCTGCATTTCACCAACCCTGAACCCCGATAAAAATGCGTTCATTAAATTGCAGAGGAAAATACTTCCAAATTAAAACATCAGTTTATCCCTTAAGAGTACATTTAGAGAAGGAAGGATAAATCAAAGCAAACCAGATATTTCACATCAACTTATACCTATAAATTAGAAGAAGAAGAAGTAACAGTAGTAGTGGTGGTGGTGGTGGTGGTAGTAGTAGTAGTAGTAGTGGAAGAAGAAGAAGAAGAAGAAGAAGAAGAAGTTCATGGCATGCAGAAGAAGTCAGTCAGAAAAGGGGAAACAAGAAAAAGGATGAGATCTACACCTGCTGAACGCACGTAGGAGGGAAGTAGATTTCCATGGCCAGAATCCCGACATTTTTCTGCTGCAAAGCCATGTTGCTCTGTTCTATTTTGACTACAATGAATTCTCTCAGGGGAGCCCTAAATCTAAGCTCCGGTTTTCCTCTCTCTCTCTCTCTCTCTCTATCCTTCACGCTCTTCGTTCTCTGGAGGAGCGAAAGAGAGGGAAAGAGAGAATCCTTAAATCTCGCAGGGGGTGGACAGGCCGTGGAGGTGTCACATGTTCTCGTCTGAATATATAGGAGAGAGAGAGAGAGAGAGAGAGAGAGAGAGAAATTGCTCAACAGTATAATCTATAATGAGCTGAAGGGCTGGCGAGAATTAGTGAACCCATGAATTTCCCATTTTGTCCACGTCTCTTTTACTTAATTATTCTACTTGCCATCATTTACAAGGCAAATTCCAGCCATTACATCAGTATATCTTATGTGGACTTTTGCACATGACAGCCAACTCATCGCTCCTTATTTTTTGTTAACGGTATTATGTATCTGGTGCACTTTCACCTGACTCTTCCATCGCCGTCCGATTGTAATATCCTAGGACAATGGTTCAGATCTCGATGCACGGTTAAAAACAGTGAGATGCATAGATGACCATCGATCATTGATCCTATATTCCTACCTACAACATCAAGTATCAACTACCAACCAAATTTGGTTCCCTCGTCAAACTTGCACACTCGCGGACCCCAACGTACGATGGCTCTATTTTGTTGTCTTTCAACGATCTAATTTAGACTTGGGTGGCGTTCGCTAAATCTGAAGTTAAAGAATAAAAAAAAAAAGTAAACAAAAATGATGAAAGTAAAACAATATTATAAAAAATAGTACAAGAATAATAAAAAAATTAATAAATAATATTAAAATAATTAAAATAATGATAAAATAGTAAAATAAATATATAAAAATATCATTTAATAATATAAAATATAAAATATAATAGAGAGATTGGTAAATAATAAAATAATGTAAAAATTATAAAATAATAAAAATATATAAATACTATAGTAAAAAGTAGTGTTTTCAAACCATCATTGACCTAGATGGTCAGACCATTTGTTCCGTCCAAACAACCAGTTCTATTTCACTCTCAACTCGATCCTTGACCAAAAACCGTTGATTTGGTCAATGACCTGTTGACCCAGGTAGTTGAATCATCGACCCGTTTGACCCATTCAGTAGTTTTTAATCATTTTTTATTTTTTAAGATGGAATGGATTATCCGTTTGAATCAGATGATTGAATCATCAACCTAGAAAACGATGATCAGAATAGTTCCAATTCTAAATTGTTTTTAAAACCTTGGTAAAATGTATCATAAATATAATAAACAATAAATAATGAATAATAATATAAAATAAAATAGTATAAAAAAATAAGTTGTCGTGGGGTAGTAAAACCAAACTCACAAAAAGAATGCAAAGAAGAGAGGGGATAGAAAGAAGATAAAAGAAAGTGTTTAATTGAATAAATTGCATAGGGAAGGGAAAATCTATGATACCGAATATGTGGGTATCATATATGTATCAAATATATTTCTACTAACGGAGGGATGACTCATTTTTGTGTAGTTGATTTGTTCCAGTGTTGATGCGGAATCAAATCCTACTTGGAGAAAAAGGGGTTAAGAATAATTTAATAAATGTGCATAACACAAAATACCAAAAAGAATATATTCCCGTTATGTGGCTGAATGTTACGTGTGTATTAGCTTTTATTTCAAGGAGTTCCAGGCTCTAAAAAGGAAGGGGAACGAAAAATCTTTGATGTAAGAAAACATGATACCGAAAGGGATTTGACCAATTACACCCCCATGAATTAGAAAAATGACCACCTCATTCGTTACTACTTATAATTGATAACAAGTTTTTTAGAATCATAGTCGAACATTAATCTAAAACTTTATTTTTCCTACTTTTCTTAAATGTACCCTTAACTCTTCAAAACCTCCCAAGACTTCCTTTTTCAGCTTGGTGGTATTCTAACTTTGGAGAAACAAATACATGAATCAAGACATTAGAAAAAGTTTAATTTATATAATGTATTAGTATGGTTGGTTTAAATGTTATATATTTAAGTAAAGATTCATTGGGTCAAGTCTGGTAAAAGCTATTTTCAATCATTTTATTTATAATATACAATGCGATAGTCATTTTTAGTTCATTGTATTAAATATATAATGTTTTCATCAATTTTAATTCATCCGATCAATTTGGTTTTAGTCAAAATGATCAAACTAAAATTGCCCCAATCTGGTCAGGTTTGGAAATTGTTGAACTGAAACCCACTATAAATACTAGAAAATTGGCCAACTCAAGTATTATATAAAATATAACTAATTATTAATTATTTAAAAGATTAAAATATAAAACAATTGTCTACTTTTATGTCTATTGTTTAGCTTTCGCTTAACAAAGCCCGTGCCTCGCACGGCCCCCACTAATTTGCTCTAAATCCGATGGAAAAGATTATCCAAATCCAATTATTAATGAATTAAATTTGGATATGGGTAATATCCAAAAAATGGATCTAGGTATATCCAAATCGATTTGATCCATTTGCAACAATAAGTGGAGTTTGAATCAGTCTGAATCACCTACCAATGAAATATGTTCCAACACCCTACCAACATGATCTAACACCACAAATCTCATACATGACAGGCCCCGCTTATATGGTACCTCGCAATCTCATGGTGAGATATGTGTGTCAAATCTTATTAGTAGGGTATTGGAACATGTTTTATTGGCAAGAGATCCCAACTCAGGCAGTGGTGTTTGGTATCTAAGTGAGGCATCCAAGCTCAAGCATTTTTTTGGGTAGAAAGTGGATGTAGTGGGCTTCCCTTTTACATCCAATCAGAGCCCTCCCCCCATTTTTTTCTTGAACTTTTATTCAATTTGTAATGGGTTTCCCTTTACATGCGTGTATCCTTCATAAGAGACTACACAAATAATAGAACACTTGTCACGAACTAAATGGAAGTGCAAAAAAAGGCATGCAAATCCGGACTAATTAATGACCCCTTGTGAGTCTAAATCTCCTAACAGCAAAAACCTCTAAGAATATAGAATCCAGCTGACCAATTATACATCAGAAAATATCTTCCATGCATATATGTTAAATTTATGGAAAGATGTTCCCAATTATAGCTATCTTTTATACATATATGTTAAATTCATGGGGAGATGTTCCCAATATATAGTTAAAGGCCATTGTGAATAGGGTTGTCAATAGGTCGGGCTTGGGTTGAGATAGGGTAGAATCAAAACTAACCCGACAAGAAATATCAAAGAATCAAAACCGAATTATACCCTATAGGGTCAATAATTTTAGACCCAGAATTGAATTGATCGGTTATTGGGACTAGACTTGTTCACAGGTTGGGCTTCGAGCCTAACTTTACATTGTCTTGGGCTTGGGCTTCGAGCTGAAGCCACTCAAATTTTGGCAAAAGTGAAGCTTGAGCCTGACCCATGAACAAGTCTACTTGGGACAATCAGGTCTGACCCAATGGAACCAATTATAATAAACTTGTTGAAAACAGTATACATTTAATATATAATTTATTTAACATATTAACATATATTTTATTTAATATATTATATATTTAATATGTATATATGGCTCGAGTCAGGTCTACGTTAGTTTGAGAGTGAGTAGAACCAATTTCAAACCAATAATAATTTGGACAATAGATTAGGAACCAAAACCAACCCATCAGTACAAATAGGGGTGTAAACTGGTTGAATTTGAATCAAATAAGACAATATCCAAATTCGAATTTGATTAGAAAATCTGATACAAGACGAATATTGAAAATTAATATTTGAACTTGAATTCAATTAAATATTTGAATATTTGATTTTATTCAAATTCAACCAATTACTTATTTTTATAATTAATAAATATATAAAATAAATATTTTATTTACATAAAGTATTTATATAACTTAATTATTATATATAAATCATATAAAATATTTAAATGTTTTATATATTGTATATAATAATTAAATAATCAACCAATTTCGAATATTTATCAAATTGAATCAGGTCATATCTGAATTTGACTAGTTAGATATTCAAATTATCAAAATTCAATTGATTAGGTTGAATCTCGAATTCGAAATTGGAATTTCAAATACCGTTGACACCCCTAAATACAAATCCTAAAACCAAAACCAACCCAATCGATTTGGGTCCATCAAATCAGACCCAACCCATTGACAACCCTAATTGCAAAGCTTTTGTGAGGTTTTTTTAATGTTTGCTTTCTATATATCTTTCATATACATTATCTATCTATACTATTATAAAATATATACATGCCTTGGTTTGTGCATGTTATCTTTATTATTTACTTGTACACGTGCCCTTACACTAATATCATATAAAGCCGATATTTGACTTAATATTGCATATATATGCATAACATGTGATCTATACACTAGTAGAGAATAAAGGAAAGATAAATGGGAGAGTAGATATGAGTTTTTTTTGGGCCTTCACTAAGAGATTGTCTCCACCAAAAATTATAAGCATCTGATTTCTTTTTGTTTTTAATAAAAGCATCTTACGTAATACCATATATTATAGCAGCAATATGGTTATGTGCCTCTTTGTATGATTTTTCATATCATTTTCAAAATTATTGTAAAATTCAATCTATTAAACGTCTTTTCTCGTTCCCTTTTTTTATTTTTTTTTCCTTTATCTTTTTGACCCTACCAATTGACCAACTGCGCTACAGTTCATCTATCTGGTAACAAGTTAAATACAACTTAATTTTCTAGTTCAAATAATAATTAAAAAAAAAAAAGGCAAGAAACCGTGACATGTGGCGTAATTAGTGCAGGTCACATTCTTTTAGGTTGTCAATGTTAAACCAAATCCAAATGCTGTTTTTGCTTTGATAGAAAATAAGTATAAAGTTGAGGAAAAGTCATTAAACAATATTTCTGGATAATGGCAAGATCATATAGGGTTTATTGCTGTTTTGTATTGCAAACATTATACTTAATTTGAGCTCTAATATTTTCATTTTTGTCAGTGAAAAAAATATTTAATACTGGATGTTGGATTTCAAAGAAAATACTTAGGTATAGTTGCTAGTGGTTATCAAACAAAATACCTATGTAGTTAATTTTGATCAAAATATTTATATTTAAAATTTGTTCTCATATGAATCAATAGCTAAAACCCTTACAATTTCTTTTTTGAAATTGATTTACTTTTCAAATTTACGCTTTATATCAATCATTCAAAGGTAAATCTTCAACTTTAAATTATCTGTTTTTTTTTTTTTTTTTGTTTATAAAATTTGTATTGTTTTTGTAGAAACCAGCCTTAACAGTAATTGCTTGGCTATTTTGAACATTTTGTGCCTCTTTTTAGAAAATTCTAATAAAGGGGGTCTACTAGCAACTGTATCAAAAAGTTTAGGGGAGGAGATTGCAATTATCAAACTTTAGGGGAGGTTTCAACAATTTATCCTTATTTTTTACAATGTTTACAATTTCCAAAAAATAAAAGTAAAATAAAAATTGAAAAATGGAACTATGCAACCTCCTTATCCCAAAAAATCTCTGCATTTATCTAAACAATGGGAAACTACACTTGTTCTAAGGAGTTCAAAAAAAGGAGGAAATGCACTTCCATATTGGATGAAAATCCACTTTTATCCAAATCAAAATCTGCTAACCACAACACATTGCTAGCCACGTTCATCTAGTTGCATATTGGGAATGTTGGTGATGCAAAGTACAACCCATATTCCTGATGTGCAGATGGAAGAACATGGACAGCAATGTATTGTGGTCAACAGATCAGAGCTCTTTTTGTCTTTTGTAATGCCAAAAGGTTTGAATCTCCTATGCTTTTTTCCTAAACTTTATCTTACACTTCGATTCAATCCAGACAGGTATCTACACATGTAATGTGCTGTTACACACTAAATGGAAGTGCATGACAGAATAGTTATTCTGAAAAGTTGACGATTTTTACAATTTTGTATGAAAATACGCACGTTATTTAATATTTAGCAAAATCTGTAGTGCATCAAGGGCATGTATGCACCATGGAACGAAGAATGTGACCTCATGATAATAATTAACAGCTTTAATGATGTTAAAGTTTTGATGGTAAATAAAATTTGTGAAATATAATGTTAAAATAATCACAAGTGGGTAGACTATGTAACATCTTTAATACAATTAATTGAAATCTTGATTTACTGTGCAATAAATGTTAGTAAATATATTATATATCTTTAAAGTTGGAGTTAATATTTACACAAATCTATACTACTTTAAAAAGAACGAATAGTTTCACTAATATTTTTTGAATTTTTTGAGGATACAATTTGCTCGTCTATATTTAAATTTATTAATAAAAAAATGAGGGCAAAAGGTTAATCAATTTTTAATATTAAATGAGTTAAAAAAAAGACAATTATAAGATATTCAATGCATTCAATTTCCTCTCATTAAATCTAACACTTAAGGTATTAATTTGCATTCACCTTCATTGAATCATATATTTAAGATATCTTTATTTCTTCTCATCATTAAATTCTATTAATTAAATCTATACATAATAAATTAATAATTCCAGCATTTAATTTCTTCTCATCATTAAATTCATAAAAATAAATATTGGGTACATCTCTAATATTATACATTCAATATCAATGATGGAAATGTAATATAAAATTTAGTGTAAACATAGAAATCAAATTATTTTCCTTTTTGGGTTGTGGGTTAGTGGATTGGGTCAAATGGATTAACCGATGATATGATAGTTAAATAATAAGTCTTTAAAAAATAAAAGAAATTACAAGTAATCAAAAGAATATATAAGAAATTATATATTAATTATGTCAAATAAAAATTAGTATAATAAGTAAAAATTATTTATATAATGTAGATAATATATAATTTAAAATAAATCCAAAAGTAAAGCTATTTTCTTATCTAGATGGCGGGTCAATGATCCAACTTTTCAAAGAAACTCATGATGTCATAATTGAATAATAAATATTTAAAAAAGATGAAACACAAAATTCTATTGCGCTCGGAAACATTTATAATGTTATATATTCATCATAATAAATAAAATAATTATTAAAATAAAATTTATTTTTATTTATGGCAAAAATTAATAGAATACAAAATTCAATAATAATAATAATAATTGTTATTATAATTTAAAATTTCCACATGCAATGCACATGTGTGTTTATTATAAGCAGTTGAGCTTATTTTTAACCATATTGTTGTTTTTATTAATTTTCAATTTTTATCTTAATTATAATATATCTAAAATTCAAATAATTAATATGACAAAAATTTCTCACATGCAAATGCATGTGCTTAATTACTAGTTTATGAAAAAATGTTAAAAATGAATGGAAACTCATGAATAAGATGATGAGGCAGAACATACTCACATCTTAGATTTCCATCATTTTCTCAAGGGAAAATCTATGACACCAAAAACACATGCATGGTAACTGGCTAAAGAATTTTGACCAATGAAACAACCCCCGTGAATTGTCATCAATACTGATGAGGGTGGATTTGGCCCTCCAATGACATTGTGACACATGGCACCTCAGAACAACTAGGTGACACCTGGAACTACTCAAGCAACAGCTTGCCAAGTTGATGGTGTCCAACCTGGTGGTCTGGCCCAAGCATCGACCTGGCACATGCGCTAACCTGGCGACCTGCGAGATGTGCTTGCCGACAAATTCGGCATGCATACCCCACGATCCTTGGAGGTTGGCCCTCATTCCAGACGATGGTCAACGTGCATGGCAGTTACCTCCGAGGATCTCGGACCAGTTAGACATGACCTCCTAGAGATCTCGGGGGCGGTATGTGAGCAAGGCCTATATAAAGGCACCAACCCCAATGACGAGGTACTTAGCCAAAAAAATGATTCTTCAATTGGCGCAGTCTGTGGGAAACACTACAAAAAGCTTTCTCATCCCCTAAAAGGCTATGTCATTTTCTTCCAAAAAGCTAAGTCCTCACTTTACTATAGCTCTCGCTTTATAGTTTGCCATTTTTTATGAACTCAAAGACTATGCAAGAAGTTGATAGCTAACAGACTAACAGCTCTACCAACTTTATTTCAACTCGAATAAATCCTCATCAGAACTCTTTGCGAGGTCCCCTCTACAAAGATAAGCTCTCTGTGGCTTCTACGGGAGTTGGCGGCCAACAGACTGCATGGACGCCCTTGTTGGTCGAGCCTTCCAAGGCTCCTGTGCGAGCTGGCGACCTAAAGTCAGTATTGCTACCCCCGTAGGTCGAGCTCCTAGTAGCTTCTTGTAGGAGTGGGTGATCAGCATCACAAGGCTGATGCAGTGCAGTCCTAACACTAAAGTACCAAACTAGCAAAGACCTCGATACCACATAAGACTCAATCGCCTCTTTGGCATGGGCAAGATCAAGGACAGTGGACTACGAGTCGCTCCTAGAGCCCAAGGGCTAAAATACCACATAAGACCCAGTCACCTCTTCGGCATGGGCAAGATCAAGGAGAGTGAACTATGAGTCGCTTCCAGAGCCTAAGGACCAAAATACCGAACTAGTGAAGACCTCCTCACCACATAAGACCTAGTCGCCTCTTCGGCATGGGCAAAATCAAGGAGCGGACAGTGAATCACTCTCAGAGCCTAAGGAATTGAATCGGCGCTTACGAGGTCATCGAATTATTTTAGAGAAATCTACTCCCTTCCCTGAGTTACTTTCATCTTGGGAGTGGGGGGCAAGTGATGAGGGCAGATTTGGCCCTCCAATGACATTGTGACACATGGCACCTCAGAACAACTAGGTGACACCCGGAACCACTCAGGCAACAACTTGCCAAGTTGATGGTGTCCAACCTGGCGGCCTGGCCCAGGCGCCGACCTAGCGACCTACGAGATGTGCTCGCCGACAAATTCGGCATGCATACCCCACGATCCTTGGAGGTTGGCCCTCGTTCCAGAAGATAGTCAACGTGCATGGAAGTTACCTCTAAAGATCTTGGACCAGTTAGACACGACCTCCCGGAGATCTTGGGGGCGGTACGTGAGCAAGGCCTATATAAAGACACCAATCCCAATGACAGGGGGGGCAAGTAAGCAAGTGAGAAAATTCTAGCTCTCATACAATGTGATTTTTAGCTCACAGTCTACTATGAGATTACTGACTTAAGCATCGGAGCAACCTCGCCGGGTTAGCCACCCCGGGTCCTCTGACATTTGGTTCCTTGCAGGTCTCTAAAGAGCAATGAAACTCATCAATCCAACTCACCAGCTGGGCAGCTCGGCACCTCACGGGCAGCCTGGTGCCTCACAAGCAGCTCGCCACTTGGTCAGCCCGACACCTCACAGGCAGCTCCATTCGGCCTCTGAGTCATCGACCACTTGAAGGCAGACCAAATGATGAGGTACTTAGCCAAAAAATTGATTCTTCAAATACCACTTGATGGATCACCTATTTTACGATTCTAATATATTGATCATAAGGTTTTCTTGTATCATATCTTTCTGGATATCATAATTGATGAAGGAAGATTTGGCCCAACCTCACAGTTATGCAACATGTGGCAAAAGCAACAGCTCGGCACAAAAGCAAGCCTAAGGCGTTTTCACCAAGGGGAGAAACCAGCGGACCAAACTCCCTACTAGGAGTCCGAACTCACCCTTGGCCCAGATCGTGCAGATCTTCACTGCGCACTTTGTTACCAGCAAAAGGTGTCCCAGAACCGAGGAAAGTATCTTTGGGGTAATCCAAAGAGAGGGAGAACCAATCCGGAGCTACATCAAACGGTTCAATGAAGCATGTTTGTAGATCCCTCGGTTAGACCCCGCGGTACAGCTCGACGCGGCCAAAAGAGGGGTGACGCACAAAGAGTTCAAATGGCACATGGTGGCCAGCCAGCCAGCAACCGTGGCCGACTTCCTCAAGCTCGCGGACAAGTTTATGAGAACAGAGGAAGAGATTAACCAGAGAAATGAAGGCGGGGTTGATAAAAGAAAAAGAGAAGGCGAGCAACCCTCCAACCCCGGCGACAGAAGAGGCCAGAACCGAGAGGCGAAGCCAAGCCAGCCGTCCCGAGCTCCCTTAGCAGTTCGGACGGATTACACGCCATTGAACACAAGGCAGATCGAGATCCTAATGACGATCAAGGACGACCTTTACGTAAAGTGGCCACCTCGACTGAAGAGCAACCCCAACGAGAGGAACAAAAATTTATATTGTAGCTTTCATAAAGATCACGGTCATAGCACCGAGCAATGTAATAATCTCCGCGACGAGATAGAAGGACTCATCCATCGTGGGTACTTAAGAAATTTTGTACATTGTGACAATAGTATAAAGCGGGTCGGCAAGGGGAACACAGGAAGGATGTCCCCGAGCCGAGCAACAGTACGACCAAAGCCTTGCAGCGACCTCCCCCAGAAGAAAGGCTAGTCTGGGGAACCATCCACGTGATAGTGGGCGGTTCGGTGGTGGCAGGATGCACTTCGCCGGCAGCAAGGACGTCAGTTCGCGAAGCAGCCCGAGAGGAGCAGAACCCTCCCAAGAGGCCGAAGAATGAAGAACCGATCTTTTTTACAGAAGACAACGTGTGAGGTGTTCACTACCCCCACGACGACGCGCTCATCATAAAGCTAAGGATCAGCGACTTCGAAGTCCGGCGCGTACTGGTAGACTCAGGCAGTTCGGCGGACATACTATTCAAATCGGCATTCGACCAATTGCAGTTGCAGAAAAGCGATTTGAAACCCGCTCATACTCCTCTGGTAGGCTTCAGCGGAGAGGAAGTCATGCCCTTGGGAAAAAAAACAGTACCTGTGGAAGTCGGCACATGGCCGTGCACGGTAAGACTCAACCACGATTTCCTAGTGGTTGCGACCCCTCCCCATACAACGCCATAATAGGGCGACCAATTATGCATATTCTGCGTGCAGTGGTCTCCACCTATTATCTGGCAATGAAGTTCCCCACGGACTTCGGTGTGGGGGTAGCGCGAGGCGACCAACTTGAGTCTCGCAAATGCTATGTTTCCGCCCTGAAGGGAAAAACCAAGGCAACCGACGATCTCAAACTAGAGCGACCTGCGGAGCAGGGTGAGGAGCGAGCTTTGCCCACTAAGGAAACAGTCGCAGTCCCGGCCTCGGCTACAGATCTGTCGCGAACACTACAGATCGGCAGATATGCCCGTATTGACCCGGGCCTTATAACTCACAAGCTTAACACTGACCCTGTAGTCAGACCCATTAGACAGAAGAAACGCAACTTAGCCCCAGAGCACTGGAGGGCGGTCAATGAAGAAGTCGAAAAGCTCCTCGCAGCGGACTTCATAAGGGAAGTTCATTACCCGAACTGGGTAGCCAACCTAGTGCTAGTGAAAAAAGCCAACGGCAAGTGCCGCATGTGCGTTGACTACACCGACCTGAACCGAGCTTGCCCAAAAGACTGCTTCCCCCTGCCCCGAATTGACCGCCTGGTAGACGCAACCTCGGGACACAAGCTGCTAATCTTCCTGGACGCCTACTCAGGCTACAACCAGATTAAGATGGACCAGTTCAACCAAGAAAAAACCAGCTTCATTACCGAGTTCGGCCTATACTGTTACAAGGTCATGCCCTTCGGGCTAAAGAATGCTGGTGCGACCTTTCAAAGACTTGTAAATAAACTTTTTTGGCCTTTAATTGGCACGAAAATCGAATGTTATGTAGACGACATGGTCGTCAAAATACAGTTTTCGCGAGAATTTATAAAAGACTTGGATTCTGTCTTCCAAATTCTGCGTCAATATAACATGAGACTAAACCTAAACAAGTGTGTCTTCGGTGTCACCTCGGGTAAGTTTCTAGGGTACATTGTCAACCGGCGCGGTATTGAGGCCAATCCGGACAAAATAAAGGCTATCCTTGACATGAGACCTCCTCGGAAAGTAAAAAAAGTTCAAAGGCTAAACGGCCGCATAGCCACTCTGAGCCGCTTCATGTCGAAGTTGGCAGACCGCTGCCTACCTTTCTTCAAGGCAATCAAAGGCAAAGGGTTCGAATGGACCCGAGATTGCCAGCTCGCGTTCGACGAGCTAAAGACTTACCTCGCCACCGTACCAACCTTAGCCAGACCCGAGGAGGGCGAGGTCTTAGAACTGTACCTCTCGGCGAGCGACGAAGTGGTCAGTTCAGTATTAGTAAAACAAGTAGATCGGGTCCAGCGGCCTGTCTATTATGTTAGTAAAATTCTGTAGGGAGCAGAAACAAGGTACCCACAGATAGAAAAAATTGTCTACGCACTGGTGATATCAGCTCGGAAACTCCGCCCGTACTTCCAAGCTCACACCGTCGTCGTCTTAACCGACAAACCCCTAAGACAAGTCTTGCTGAAGCCCGAGGTCTCCGGTAGGCTGACGAAGTGGGCCATCAAACTCAGCGAGTACGATCTCCAGTACAAACCCCGGACCGCAATTAAGGCCCAAGCTTTGGCAGATTTCATCGCCGAGTGCACTTTCAGCCACGAAGCCCTAGAGGTTGAGCCCGAGGTCCCCAGTTCGGGCGAACCCGGAGCTCCTGAGCCAATAGAGTATGAACCCTGTGAGGTAGCAGCCAGTGTGGCATCTCTCCTGGTCAGGCAAAACGCGAACTGGGATGAGGAGCCCTGGATCCTTCACGTTGATGGTTCCTCGAACCAGCAAGGCAGCGGGGCTGGAATAGTCTTATGTGGCCCGGGCGGTACAAAATTAGAATACGCACTACGCTTTGAGTTCGCAGCATCCAACAACGAGGCAGAGTACGAAGCATTGATAGCCGGGCTGAACCTAGCGCGAAAGGTAAAGGCAAAGCACTTGGTCATCTGCAATGATTCCCAGCTCGTGGTCAACCAAGTTACGGGCGAGTATGAAGCACGCGAGCTCTCCATGATCGCATATTTGGCGAAAGTAAAAGAGGCCCTGCTCAACTTCCAGTCACACTTCATCAGAAAAATCCCAAGGTCAGAGAACACTGAGGCCGACGCTCTGTCCCGGTTAGCCAGCACAAGTCACAACAACATGAGAACCGCGTACATAGAGGATTTACCTCGGCCTAGTATTCTCAGGGGGGCAGAGGAGGTCGCTCCCGTCCTCGAAGCAGAGCCGAGCTGGATCGACCCACTCGTGAGCTTCTTAATAGATGGAACCCTCTCTGCAGAATGCAATGCGGCCAAGAGGTGCAGCGCCAGGCAGCCAAATACGTCATAATAGACGAACGGTTATACCAACGGTCCTACACGCTCCCCTACTTGCGTTGCCTGCGACCTGCCGAAGCCGAGTTCGTACTCAGCGACACTCATGAAGGTCTGTGCGGCGGAAACTTGGGGGTAGAGCACTCGCCCAAAAAGCACTTCGACAAGGATACTACTGGCCAACGATGAAGGCAGAATTTGTCGAGCTCATCAGAAAATGTGACAAGTGTCAGAAGCATGCCAATATCCACCATCAGCCTGCTTCCAACCTCAAATACCTCGTCATCCCGTGGCCCTTTGCACAATGAGGCATCGACCTCCTGGGGCCATTCTTGCCAGCAACATGTGGAAGAAAATTCCTAGTCGTTGCAGTAGATTACTTCACGAAGTGGATAGAAGCTGAACCTCTGGCAATTGTTACGGCTCGAAACATACAGAACTTCTTTTGGAAGAACATAGTATGTCGTTTCGGGTTACCTCGGGTACTAATTTTCGACAATGGCAAGCAGTTCGAGGATATCAAGTTCCAAGAGTGGTGCCAGAACATGGGGATTCGGCAAAACTTCACATCAGTCGCGCACCCGCAGGCAAATGGTCAGACGAAAGTAATGAACAGAGCCATCCTGTGCGGACTGAAAGCACGTCTGGATTGAGCTAAGGGATTGTGGGCCGAAGAGCTACCAAGTGTCTTGTGGGCTCATCGAACTACAGAAAAAACCGCCACGGGAGAAACCCCCTTCAACCTCACCTACGGCACTGAAGCAGTGATCTCGGCGGAAATTGTAGTACCAACATTGCAACTAGAAACATACGACGATCGGACAAATGGAGATGAGTTACGTACCAACCTTGACCTACTGGACGAGGTAAGGGACCTCGCGCACATCTGGACAACGGCCTACCAGCAGCAGGTAGCTCGCTACTACAATGCCAGAGTAAAGCAACGAAGCTTCCGAGTCGGCGACCTGGTCCTTCGTAAGATTATGGTGCCCGAACCCGGCGTGGGCAAACTTGGACCAAACTGGGAAGGGCCCTATAAAGTAAAGAGAGCGCTCGGGGGGGCATACGAACTCGAGCGTGGAACATCGTGAACTTAAGGCGATACTACCTATAAACCGCCAAGCGAAGTTGACGAAATCGCTATAAGGTCCTATGGGCCACGATGTAGAGCCAAGAGGAACCCGGACAAGAAAAGTCGGGCATATTATCAGCTCGGCAAAAAATCAGCTCGCTACAAAAGCCTTCGCTGCAAAACAGGTTGCGGAAGTACAATAACCCAGACAAGAAAGTGGTATATTATCAGCTCGACAAAAAATCAATTCGCTGCAAAAGCCTTTGCGGCAAAACAGGTCACGGAAGTACAATAACCCGGACAAGAAAGTGGCATATTATCAGTTCGACAAAGAATCAATTCGGGAAAAAGGAACACTTGGGAAAAAAGATTATCTATTTCGTTGCAAGAAACAGGAGTACATTGGCCATCAGAAGGCACTTCAAAAAAGAAAGGAGATTATCTTTACATGCCCGGAGCTACTTCTTCGCCATCAGAAGGCACTTCAACAACACCCGAAGTCCCTGCCTCTCCTTCAGAGTCCGGCTCGCCATCGACAGCATTGGCCATCTCCTGAGTTATACGCGAAGTGGATATGGCACTAACATCGAGGTCGGGGTATGTGTTCCAGATCATCCACCGGCTCAGCTTGAACCCCCTTCTGTAAGAATTCACCATCAGATCGTTAAAACGCGAAGAGGCAATATAGTCTTCAACGGCCTTCTTCTTGGCGTCTTCAATGCCTTGGGAAAAAATCTGTGTTTTCTCCCTGATGTCCTCCTGAAGATATTCGACTTGATGCTGCAAGTCCAACTTCAAGTCCGCCATATGTTTGACGACTACCCCCATGGCTTCGGCATCACGCTGAGACATCGCCTGCCTGGCCATAGCAACGTGAGCAGCTTCTTCGACAGCATAAGCGGCCGCCTCAGCGGCTCGGGTATTCGCCTCGGCGGCACAAAAAGCCTCTTTAGCAGCATGGGCGGCAGCCTCAGCAGCTCGCGCCTGTCGCGAGCTCCTCTCCACTTGGGCCGCTAAGGCGTGAATTGAAGAATTCACCTACCAAAAGAAACAAGTGAGCAACAATAGCAAAACGATAGAAAATGAAGGCAGACGAAATCTGACTTACCACCATAGCGTGTGTTACGACACTGCAGGCGACCTGATTCAAAGGAAGATCGGTCCACGCCGCAATCTCCTCGGGGAAAGTAGCCTCCCTACTCTTCCGAAGAGCATAATTCGGCGTCAACACGCTCTTGAACTCCCCTAGAGCTCCCGAGCCCGAGGGCCCAGCTCGCATATGAGCGGACCCAGAGTGTGCAGGAGCACTGGAGTATGCAGGAACACCCGTATGAGTGGTCTCAGCGTAAGGCGCCCCGGTAGTTTCATACATCGGCGGAGTCACCTCGGGCTCCCTCGGCAGATCCTCCGGCGTGTGGCATGGAACTTGAGGCTCCTCATCCGGGGGCAGCTCGGTACAAGTTCGCTTGGCAATCCGCTTACTCCTCTTCATGCCCTGGAACAGGCGCCCCCCCACGAGTTCTCTCTACATCCATCACAACTGTAGAAACGAGTTCGACATCAAAAAAAATGAAGGAAAAAAGCAAGCAAGAAATCGCAGAACTAGAAACCTACCCAAACTCAGGCCGATCGCAATAAGCTTGGCCTCTGTCAAGTACTCATGACACTTTAAACCTTGTCGTGCCCATTGCCGGAGGCCCTCCAACGTCTCTTTGTCGAGAGTGACACCAGAATCAGGAGTGGCCTCACCCCACCCGGTCTGAAAGGGCCATCCTTGCGCACTTCGTACGCCAAAGTAGTCCCACTTCCATGCCGGGACCTTATTAGGAAGATCGTGCAGAAGCTTAAAGCCCGGGCGAGGAAAAAGGTAATACGTCCGTCTTCCCCCAGGAAAAGAACCCGCTTGTCCCTTAAGCATCAAGATGGAGGAGAATATCTCTAAGTCTAAAGGGAAATTCTGCTCGCAGAAAAGGGAGACTGTGCCCACTAGATTCCGAATAGAGTTCGGGTGAAGCTGGCCAATGGTAACGCCAAAGTGGTTTATGACTTCGACTAAAAGGGGGTGGAAAGGCAGTCACAGCCCCACGGCGAGCTGCTCTCGAAAAATCATGATCTCGTCAAGACCGTGTTCCCAAGGAAAACTATCCAAGGGAATGAAATATGTATACCCCCTAGGCAGATTGTAAGACATGAGTATAGATTGGAGCCCCTCGGGCGTCAGATCAAAGACTATCCGGCGGCCCACATTCGCGCTGACAACACATCCCTTGAGGTTGAGACGTGATTGGCGCACGTCTTTCCGAAAAGAGCGAAACGTCAACGCACGAATTTTGAAACCGATGTCGCGCCGACGCACATCTTTCTGAAACTGACTGCGCCGCACGTCCCCCTGCATCTGACAAAAACCACCAGCGCAAGTCCCTTCAGAATGGCAGAGGCGCGCTTTTTTCAAATTTAAATGACCCGCTGTCACATCTCAGTGGCGCGAATTTTTGAAATTTAAAACGCGCGTTGTCACGACCATCAACATTTATGAGCAGTAGGCACGTTTCCCGGCTTATTGGAATCGAAGAACCCTGGCAAAGGCAACTCGCGCAGTCAAGATTCAAAGGACGGGACAAATCCACTTACCACCTCGCAAAACTCCCCGCACCAGGGCAAGACCCTTGGCGCGAGGAGTGGGGGCAATTGATGAAGGAAGATTTGGCCCGACCTCACAGTTATGCGACTTGTGGCAAAAGCAACAGCTCTGCACAAAATCAAGCCTAAGGCGTTTTCACCAAGGGGAGAAACCAGCGGACCAAACTCCCTACTAGGAGCCCGAACTCACCCTTGGCCCCAAACTGGAAAGTAATCCAAACTGGCTTGCCTTGCAATAGTTCGGGACATACCTCGCCGAACTGACCTTGTAACAGCTCGAGATACACCTCGCCGAACTGACCTTGTAACAGCTCGGGATACACCTCGCTGAACTGGCCTGCCTTGTAATAGCTTGGGATACCCCTCACCGAACTGACCTGCCCTATACATACCTCCGAACTCAAGACTTCGCCTCGCTCACCACTCCACATCACCTTTAGGGCACCAAAACCAAACAAACCATACTATGCCTGACACTGAGGAAGTCCGTTCCCGAGGGCGCCGCACCTGACTGACTTGGGATCTGACGCTTGACGGCCGCACTCTAAACGACCACCTGCCACCGCCATCTCCAGTTAGAGAGACGGTTAGGCAGTGACGGTTCTGTCCCAGCAAAAAGGACGACGACCGAATTGACAGACGTAAGGGTAATCATACCCGACCTAACAAGGGCCTCGGAGCGAGTGCACGAAGTGATTATAAGAGCCCCCTGCCCCCAACAAACAAGGTATATGAACTTTGCGCTATCTGGTCTACACTTTGCCTTTGAGAGATTACTGACTTGAACTTCGGAGTTGTCACACCGGGTTCCCCCTGGAGTTCTCTCATCTTTCCCGTTTCAGGCTCCCCGATGCTCCAGCTCAGAGGCGAGTTCGTTGACAGCTAAGACCGGCCGAATTGCGCTCCATCAATAATCAAACCCTTTTATCAATCTTCTCCTTTTCTCTTATTCATTTTATTAATAATTACTTATTCTATCATATTCCTTAAATTCCTATTGTTATTTTATGTGTTTTTATATTCTTTTAATTTTCATGTGGAATTCCAAACCCTAGAAATTTTAAAGGACAAGACAGGAGAAAGATGAAATAACCACAAGGTAAGAGGAGTTCAATTTCACTCCTTCCATGACACACCACTGAATAACGTACACCCAATCAAAGTTAGACTATCAACTTGGAAAAAAATTAAGACAGATAGGATGCAGGTTACGAGTCATTCACGGAAGAAGTGAAAATAAACCTGGGAAAGAGACAGTAAAATTACAGTAGAAGTGAAAGGAGGCCACATGGGTGGGAGGAAGATATTAAGGAGAAAGAATGCAGAATCATGGGGCATTCACAGTCTATCTCGGCATCTGGATTGCATTTTTTTTCGTTTCCAATCGTGTTTGGTGGTTCTAGGAAAATGACAATACTTCTGATTTCTCAGAAGAAATTTTCAACAAAATCGTTCACTTTTCTTTCATTTTCATTGCAACCAAAGGCAGCTAATAATATAAACTTACTTTAGAAGCAGAAGTGTAAGCTTACCTACCACAATATTTTCTTTCTTTTTCTTCAGAAATGGGCCAATTATTATTCAGTAATATTGATGTCATCACCACGAAATCACTTTGATGCAGAAGCAATTCTGCTGAGGAACTTAAGTTGACTTTAATTGAAGTAGACAAAATCAGTTACAACTTTTCACACTCACCCAAGCTAGTACGGAAAAAATAAACGGTAGTCTTTTTTTTGTTAGTAGAGAATGTGTGGAACGATGACTTCGACACAGAAGAAGGCGGCTTACTTGGTGGGTAAAACACGTCGAGTTCTGTTCAAAGTCAAAAAAATCCTTAGTCCTGTCTGTGGATTTTATGTTTTTTATGAGTAGCTCAAGCCTTAATTGACTTGGGTTTTCTATTAATTTGATGTATTTTTTTTCAACTGCCAAAGTCTCAAGGTGTGATGGCTGAGAACTCCCCTAGCAACCTTATATTCTCTTTGATTCAACATTCATCGGCTATTTACTACTTGCTGCATATGGCATTGGCTTGTGGAGAATGTGAGCTAGAAGTTAGAACTTGGATATTTCAGCTTTCAAACGAGGAGAATGCCTTGTTGGAATTTTGTCAAAATTTGAATGGGCTGACCCGGAAACTCGGGCCGATGCAGTGTAAAATCATCAAATTGGGTGCCCGATTTGCACCCGTATAAATAATACTTAATTATAACCCATAAAAATTTAAAAGGTTTTTTTGCTACCAAAGTTGATTTTTAATTCTTTTTTAATTACAGAATTTAATGAAAGCTTTAGGAAAAAACTGAATGCAATAATTGACACTAGTGACTTGGTATGGTGACAATAAAAAAAAAATCGCTGTTTTATTAAAATGTTATGCATTAATTCATACTAAAAAATCTCATCAGAACAATCTTATTAAGAGAACCTATTTCATTAATTTGGGTATTATTAAAATAACCTTAATTTGAAGATTAAAGAAGCTAAAATTTCTCTTTTTTCTTTCCTTTTCCAAATTTGTCTTTGACCATAAGAGGAAGAATATGGGTAAAGACAAATATATAGTAAAGAAATATTGCTTCTTCTTACAAGCAACGCATGGGAAATAAGACTAATATTTTTTTTTTTAACTTTTTTGATAGCTCAAATAAGACTTTAATAGTTTGAAAAATGATATTTTGCAATTGTCATTGTTATAGTAATTTTTTTCTTGGGCCAATCTTGATATACACGTGTCACAACTCGATAGGTGGGAAATAAGAAAAAATTCATATTACAGCAGAACATAATATCAGAGGATATTAAGAGGCATATAGTTTAATCTCCACTACCCTTTCACATCCTTTTCACGTGAAAATTAAATTAAATAGGTCTGCTGCATTGAAGTGAAGTTGTTGACAAAACAGAGATTAATTATCATATATGAACTTGCCTGGCTCGTGGCCCACCATTTGAAGATAGTTTACGTTTGTCGAGGGCAAGGCCCAATACTAATCTACTACTGACCCGACCCGACCAAGCCGCTTCGCTTTGCCTGCTCAAGCTCAACAAGACAGCAATAATCTTCCTTTCGAGGAAGGAAATGAAGAAAGCGGGGGAAACAATACGGAGCTGCAAAACGAACTGCTTTACCCGAATTGGACTGAATCCGGTCCAGATAAGAGCGATTCGGATCCCTATCTTACCTCGTTAGATGGCGCATCTAGCCCGTTAGCCGTAACTGTTGCTGTGAATTTGATATTGACACGTTAATCTCTCTTTTTGTTCTTGTTTGTAGGGGTTTCTTGGTTCACTTCAAGAGATGTCCTACCTACCAACCATCCAAGGAAGTGGGCCACCGTCTGATGGATTAGATGTGTGGGGTCGACTGACAACTTAGAATTAAGGTGACGGGAGTCCCAATTGATATTCCTCTGCCCTGTCGTGGAAGTAGTTCTAATAGATATGGGATTGATTCCCACTCCATCTTCAAATTTGTCCATTATATATACCGAAAAATATGGTACCGCAAGAACTTTGATCAATCAAAGCATCCCGGAATTTTGATGAATATCTCCTGATTTGTCATTTTTTATATGATACAGGTTAATGGGTTGTAAGTTTTTTCGGTATTTTTTTAAATGGGGCACAATCCTATTCACTATTCAAATAGTATGTGTTTTGATTTATTTGATAATCAATATTTTTTTATTGTTACTAGGGATTTTTTTTTTCGTGGTTGTACTCGGTGTTTTGTTTGGTTTACGATCACAACCAGCATTCCAAAGCACATTTTCATTTTTTTGCTGGTTCTAAAACTAATAAATCATGGTTTTCTCCATTTTTTAACACTATAGAAGATATATAATTTTTTGAATGAAAGCACATAGTTCAAAAGGAATGGTGATGTGGTCAAGAGATTTTATGTGTCTCGGGGCATATTCATATATTATATAAACTGCAACATATATATTTTATACACCTGACTAATATACAATTAAATATACTTTTTAACATATTTTATTATATTTTTAATGTATTAGTAATGTTATTAACATATGATAAATAAATGGTTGTACGACCAAAGTTGACAGAAAAATTGTTTGTATACATGTGAATGAACACCTCTGATGGATGAATCAACAACGAGTAGTTGGGCATTTGAGTTCAGATGATCCATTTACATAAATAGGTTAGATTTCTTTCTTTTTTTTTTTTTGAGGAAATAAATAAATAGGTCAGATTCGGATTTAATAGTTGTATCCATTTTGAAAACTAATAAACATGTAGTGTGTTGCATGTGTCAATTTTAATAATTGTAATATCCTTATGAGAACCCATTAAAAAGATAAGTAATCAAAGATCGGTGTGTTGGTAGATTTAAATGTTGTATTTCAATTTCATTCTTAATAAAAACATTTTTATTTATTAACATATTTATTTTTGTCTAATATGAAAAATATATAATGCTAGAAATGTGTACAAAATTTATAGACGCATTTTTGTGTTTTCTATATTTTTTTATTTATATCTATTTTTTTAGTTTTTATTATTGATTATGTCATCATGTGTTGACCTATTTGACTTGAAAGAAAAAGTGATCTCATTTTTGGGTAGTCTTAAATTTTATATTCCATTTTCACAATTAATTCTAAAAAAATCTTGATTATCACATTTATCTTTATTTAAAATGATAAATTTATAGTATCTTAAATATGTCAATTATTCTATAGATTTATGTATTTTATATTTTTTTTTGTATTTTTATATATTTTTTGTCCTTTTATTATTTAATTATGACATCGTTGGTTGATCAATTTTGCCTAAACAATTGGACCATTATGGTGCAAGTCAAGTAGGTTGGGCTGAGTTTAACCTGAACCCATACCCAACCCTATGCATTGGGCCTATGGCTCAAGACCAAAGTCAAGCCTAATTTGTCCGGTCTAGGTTTAACTTGTACTAAAATTTGATGCATTTGAGTTGAGCTCTTACTTGGGTTTGTCAATCAGCCCCAAAATAAAAGTTGAATTAAATATATTTGTAGAATTGTATATGTATGTATGTATGTATGTATGTTATTAAGCCTTGTTTGGGCTAATTAAGGGCTTGGCAGCCCAAACCAAAAAATAGAAAAGCCCAAGCTTTTGAGCCTATGTCTAGGCCCATTTTGAGGACTAAAATTCCAATCCAGCTTGTCTAAAATTGTGAGCTGGGTTGGTCCAAGCTTGAGTTAAGCCCACCCAATTTGCATCCCTATGGATCATTAACTACCCAATTAGATGCAAACCAATTTTCTTTTCAAGCTATCTTACATTTTTGGTTATATTTCTATTATTAATAAAAATAAGTCTTATTTATCAGAGTTATATTTTGTTTGGTATGAACGTATGACGAATACATAGTAATATTATAGATGCCATCAAATATTTTTTATCAGTTTTTTTTTAATAAATTTTGAATCTCTATGTTTTTAAATTTTTGTATTATTTAATTATGACATCATAGGTTGATCCATTTGACTTAAAACATTAAACCATTGACCCACCACTTGAGCAAGAAAATGGTTTCATTTATATGCCAATTTAAAATTTTGTATTTAATTTCAATAATTAATAAAAACACTTCTTATTTATCATGCTTATTATTGTTTAATATGATAAATATACAATATTAGAGACGTGACTAAAATTTTCACAAAATTTTGTAATATTTATATTTTATTTACTTTTAAGTTTTATTATTTAACCATGAGACCATTGGTTGATCTATTTAGCATAGATGGTTGTATTACTTACATACCACCTAGATGAAATGATAGTTTATTTTTCATATTTATTTTGAACACAAATTTTATATTATTACAAATATTGGATATATAGTTAATTAGAAGAATTTATTGGTGAGGAACAATAACTATGGGTGTTTCAGTCAAGTCAAGAAAAGCCTACAAAGGATATATACTTAATTAGTATAAATTATTGTGTTCTAAATTAAATTTCCTGCCCACACAATTAAAGACTAATCAAATTCATAAGTGGGGTGTTGTAGTCAAGAGAAGTCTACAAAGTTTATTTATTTTTGTGTGCTTTAAACATATGATTTAATGAGAGAGAATGGAAGTTAATACCTTAAATATAGGACTTAATGAATAGGAATATAATGAATTTAATAAAGATAATAGTTCAAGTAACATTTTTTCCTCATAATAAAAAGGGGTCAAATTCAAATATAAAGGTTTTTTACTAAAAAAAATTTAGAATCTAGACCTCATTCACACTTTTAATGGTAGTATAGATAGATTGGATGAAAAGTGGGTTTAATCCTATTCAATCTAATAAAATTTTATATAATAATATGTGGATTATATTTTATATATTTATGTACACATACATAATAATAATATATATAATTATATAAATGTTATGGTTAATAAATTAATTATTTTACATTTATTTAACTTTATTATATTTGTATAATTCAAAGATTTATTAATTTATTTGTAAATTTGTTAGTTTTCTTCTTTATAGGATTCAATCTTATCCAAGACACCTAAATTGAATAAGATTTTGGATTGAAAATGGTTTTTAGGCTTTGCTAATTGATTAAAACTAGTAGCTTTCCATACATATATAGTCAATATTTTCAAAACCGGACCGGATCAGATGGTCAGACAAAAAAAAAAAACATGAATATGTCACTTGACCAGTTCCGTTTACCCCAAAATCGCTATTTAGCCAAACAAGCCAGTTCCGTTTACCCCAAAATCGCTATTTGGCCAAACAAGCCATTGCCCTAGGAACGAGTTTTAGCCATTTGTTGGGTTTTAAAATTTTAATTTTTTTTTTGTTAGAGCGGGCTGTCCATTTGAATAGGATGATTGGACCATTCGGCCTAGAAACTGGACCATAGAATGGTTCCCTATCGGGTCCGATTTTAAAAACCTTGTATATAATAACCGGGAATAGGGACTTTAGCCAGACTATTTGAGTTCATACTTCATACTTCGTTTGAGCTATAGGGCTGGGTTCCAGCCATGCCTAGGATAGTATATATTTTTGAAAAAAAGTATAATATAGACCTGAAATCAATGGAGGAAAAAATAATACAAATGGGCCTTACAAAAATTCTACATAATATCTATATTTATACCATATGATATTTGTCTTGATTTTGATGCAAGTCATAAAAATTAAATTTAATTATATAATATTAATTAACATATTTCACTAATATGTTAAAAAAAAAATATCATACAGTTACACTGAACACATTAGAAACATTTTACAATGAATTCTACATACACATATATGAGATGGCATGGGATATTGATTTGCTTGCCGTCTTTCAAATAATCAAATTCATATTTTAGACGCACATGGATATTTCAATCCTAAGTGCAAACAAGCTTTAGTCAATTAAATCAGCAAGTCATTGAGGGTGTTTGGTAGGGTGTAAATAAATTGGATCATTTAGATATCTCCTGTTCGGATCTTTGGATCGATAATATGATCCAATCAAAAAATGGATTCGATTCCGATCACCCTTATCCAATCCGATGTATATTATATATTTAAAAATATATATAATATATATTATTTATTTATTTATAAATATATTTTTTATATTATATTTTTATAAATTTGTAATATTATTTATTTATTTTTATAAAAAAACATGTATATATGATGAAAATATTAAAACTATTTGTATTTTTTGTTTTTATTTTATTTAAATTAGTATATTTTATTTTTTTTAATAATTTATTATTTTTTAAAGAAAACAAGTCAGATCAGATCAGATCCGAAAATCCAATTTACCAATAAAATTCAAATTCAAATCCGGTCAGATCTTTGAATCGAATTAGATCCGACATGAATAATGTTATACTGGATTTGAATACGATCCGTTTGCATCCTAGTGTTTGGAATATTTGATGCGTATTTTCTGTCATTGCGCTTACATAAATCGCCATACAAGTGTTTTAGGCTTTTAGCATAAACAATTAAGCATCCATTCATCATCTTTTACGCATAAATCCCATTGCAATTGCAGTTCCTTAGATTTGTGTGTAGGGTGTGATTTTCACAAAAATAGATTTTAGAGATTTTTTATTGTTCAGTCCACTCATAAACTTTAATACAGTTTGTACAATTAGAACACTGATAAGTGGAGGTTTAGGTAAATAAATTTTTTTGAGGTAGACTGAACTCTAAATTTCTCTAGATTTTTTAAGGTGACTAATTGAAATCCGAATTTTACATGCAACGTAGTTAAACTCTTTCTATGACCAAAGAGGAAAAGCCATATAACAACACTCATATGAGACAATTAGTTAAGGCGAGAAGGAATAGTAAAATGCATTTCTGACTTGTTACATATCATACATTTTTGAGAAAAAGTAGGACACTTAAAATCAAGGTTCAACGTACCGTTACTTATTGGCCTATATCGGTTGATGCATATTGTTTTGGGACCTTTTCGATATGCCCCTACAGTGGGTGTATCGGGAGTCTGACCGGTTCAGGGGATGGAGGAGTCCATACCGGCTCCCCTGAACCAGTTTTGAAAAAAAAATTAAAAAAAAGTATTAAAACGCCCGATACGCCTCTACCGGCATATCGGGCGTATTGATATTTTGAACCTTGCTTAAAATATATAATCAGCACATCGACTATTACCTTTTTAACAAAATCTTTGCATAATCTACCGTTGCATTGCTAAATGTTGATTACATTAAAACATAATCCAATTAGAAAGCCCAATTAAGGTGTATATTTATATAAATAATACATTTAATTCAAATATCAAATTAAAATGTTAATAAGTATTACTTTGGGTTCATTTGGTTCACAGTTGGATTTAGAATTGGAAATGGAATCACAATCCTTCATAATCAGAACCAGAATGGTCTATTCCTATAATCTGTTTAGTTCAGACAGGAATGGAAATGAAAATTGAAATTAACAGAAATAACCTTTCATTCTCAAGGGATGGACAGGAAATAGCCATTCCCTCAAATGGGAGAATATATGCCCTTCCAGCAGAAATGAAAATGAAATTCCAATAACCAAACAGTTGAAATTGAACTGAAATAGTCCATTCTGATTCCTATTCCCAACTCTTATTCCTGCAAAATCAAACTGAGCCTTAATACTATTATATAAATTATATTCAAACTTTCTCAGACATAAACAGCTCCATGGACGTCAAATTACATGTTAAAAGTTGAAATAAACAACGGTAATATATGAAATGTTAAAAGAATATATATTATATACATTAATGAATATATTATCAATAATTCGGTTTAATACTCTAGTTTCTAATATTTAGAAAATCAAACCAAACTGTTAAAGTCAAAACCAGACCAAACTGCCAATTATTGTTTAATTTAGTGTGGTCTCACGGTCTACACCACATAATAAACACCCCTAGGGTCTGGATGTGCTACTAACAAACAAGGTTAGGCACATTACAGTTCTGTCAATAAAGTTTTTAAAATCGAATCAGATAATAAACTATTATAGGGTCCGGTTATTAGGTCAAACAGTCTGATCATTCAAATCGAACGGATAGTTTGTTTTAACAAAAAATAAAAATAAAAAATTCAAAAACCATCGAACGGTTCAAACGCCCGGGTCAATGGTCTACTAACCAAATCAATGGTTTTTGACCAAAAAAACGGTTTTGGGATAAAACTAAATAAGTCAAATGACCGATTCCCAATTTTTCGGTGTCCGGTCCAGTTTTGAAAACATTGGAGTCAACTATAATTAGGAGTGTAAACGGATCGAATTCGAATCGGAACAGGCAGTATCCGAATTTGAATCCGATTTTCGATTTTCGATTTCGATTCAAAATCCAACGGATATTAAAAATTAATATCCGAATTTGAATCTGATTAAGTATTCGAATATTCGATTTGATTAATTAATTATTTTAAATAATTAATAAATATATAAAATAAATATTTTATTGATATAAAATATATAAATACATAAGTTATTTATATAACTTAATTATTAAATATATAAATTATATAAAATATTTTATATTATATATAAGAATTAAATAATCAGTCGAATTTGAATATTTATCGAATCGAATCAGGTCATATCCAAATTCAAATCTGATTAATTATTCGATATGAATAAGATATTCAAATTTGACCAATTAAATATTTAAATTATCTAAATTCGATTCAATTATGTCGAATATCGAATTCAAAATTGGATTTTCAAATACTGTTGACACGCTTAACTATAAAAATTTAGATAACTCTACGGTCTACACGTACAGATGGAACAAAGATACTTCTCAAAAAAAAAGTATCGATGATACTAAGTAAACATGGAACAAACGCGTTTTTTTGGCATTCGAACAAACGCGTTTGATGTACCTAGCGTAGTTTTGTTACAAACAGATCCGGACTGATGGGCTTGGTCCAGTGCTGCATCGCAATTTGCGATTTGATGGGCCAAAAGTAGCCCTGACCATATATTATAAAAAAAAAATTAGCCTCACCCATAATCATGCCACTGCTTGGATGCAGTTCAATCTTTTCTTTTGCCATAAGGCCCATTGGGTCATAAAGGGTTAGGGTAAGTTGGGTCCAAGATACCCATTGGGTCATAAAGGTTAGAGTTAGTTGGGTCGAGGAGAGGGTCAAGGGAAGAGGGTGAAAAGAGAGAGAAATCAAAACAATCAAATAGATTTCTCTTAGACTTGTTCATGGGTCGAGTAGCCTGACGCCCAACCCAATCTAAGTCAGGCTTGGATAGGATTTTAAGCCTATGGGCTTGGGATCAAGCCTAAAAATATCGGGCTCAACCTTTTTTTGGACCAGGCTCAAGCTTTCTCAAAAAAGCCTGGCCTAAACCCGTGTTCAACTTGATAATATATTATATAATAAAAAGCATATATAATATATTTTTTCTTCTATTTTTTCAAGTAATAATGAGATCTTTCATTATTTTTCTAGGTTTCAAGGTCTTTTAATATAAATAAATTAGTTTTTAATTGAATTAAAAAAGGAAAATTTATTTTTTTTCCAAATTTCTGATCAGGCTTGAGCTTGGACTTAAGCTTTGAGCTTTATATGAGAGCTGGGCTTGGGCTCAAGAACTAAGCCCGATGATCAGGCCAGGCTTGAGCTCGGGCATGGGCATGGGCATATTCTATTAATATTGATTATAGAGGCAAGCTCGACTTAAACTCGCCTAGCCTAGCCCGTAGAGTCGAAAGCTATTGAGGCTTGGAATTTGTTTCACCATTGGAGATTAAGCCATAAGTTTCTTCTTAGTTCTAGGGGTGTTGGTCAAATCTAGATCTTCGGATTAGATTATATCGGATTCAAGTCACTCCTAGCCGATCCAAGAAGATCCAATCCAATATATATTATATATTTATAAATATAAATATATATTTATTTATAAAAATATTTTTATATTATATTTTATAAATTTGTTATGTTATTTATTTTTTATAATAAATATATATATAATAAAAATTATTAACAAATATTTATATTTTTTTGTTTTTATTTTATTTAAATTAGGTGAGACTAAATGGATCCGTATGAGTGAGGGTGGGTAAGTGGGTCAAGATGGATGGATGAGGGTGGGTGAGGATAGGGTGGGTTGTGATCCATTAACTTGATGCTGGGTTGGTGGATGAATATGGGTGGGTTGATATTCAACTTCAACCCAACCATTTGCCACCCCTGCCATCTCAAGCCCTAACTCCTGCGGGCCCAAATTCCCAATGCTCACTTGGACTTGAAATTGCAGGAAAGGAAGGACTCCAGCAATGGAGGACTAGGGTTCGTGATTGTGTGCTTTTCTTTCAACCAGTGGAGATGCAACTGACACTCGAATTTGGGTAAGAATTCTTCCTCCATAGTTCTTTTATTCCCTCATGTAATGGCTTTTATCAATCAAAAGTGTTTACGACTAGGGTTTGTTATTGTGTGCTTTTCTTCTGATTAGTGGAGATGCAACTGACACTCGAATTTGGGTGAAATCCTTCTTTCCCAGTTCTTTTATTACCCTTTTCATGGTTTTTATCAATCATAAGTGGTCTGTAGTTTGGGCTTCTCTGACTCGAGTAAATGATTTTTACTCAGCATCTATGATACAAACATGGATACTCTCTCAGTCTCTCCCTTAGACCTCACACTGATTTAAACACGTCAAGAAATCTTCCAGTAAATAAAACTACTTGTATAAGATTTCTCACCCCTGCCCCTGGTTTGTGCGTTTTCTGCAAGTTAAGTGTATCATTGTACAAATTCCGGTACGAAGCTATTTTATTTTTATTATACAAACTTGTTAGTCGTTCATTTCTTCACTTCTTTAAGAACTTTATGGAGGAGCAGTAGAATTTAAGCTTTTCTTTGATTTGGAGTGGAAACGGAAAAGTAGGATGGAAAAGGAAGCATGAATCTGGTATTTTCACGATTTTACTCTTTGACCCCAAGAAAATAAAGCTGTATGGCAATTAGAAGCAGGGGAACAACAGAAATTTTTGCTCGGTTGCTGATGTTTTAGTGGGTTTTGTTATTTGTAGGGTACTATAGTCATTCCTGATCCACTGATTTTGCAACTCCATCCTTGGTTTCTGGTTCCACCATCCAAACTGTTTCTTGATCATGGTGGTGGCACAGAGTTAAAGGGGAATCATCCCAGCTGATCTGTCATAATTTTGAGACAAGCAAGAGTAGAGGTTTGTGTAGATATACTGTGTAGGAACTGGGAAGAGGAAGGATAACATTGAAATAGAGTTAGGGGTTTTGTTGGCACAAAAAGATATTTCCATACTTTAAACCATCCATCCATAAAGGAAAATCCTAATTTTAAAATTATTTTAACCACCTTGCATGTAATCTTCTACTGACAGATAGTTAACAAGGGGGACTCAACTAGAGTTGAATTACTAAGGTTCCTCCAAGGATAAAGTGTGGAAACTGCTGAACTATAGGGACATTGTGGATTTGTGGTAGAGGGGGATTCCTGGGTAGTTATTGGTTAGCTCCAAAGAACAGCTTGGAACTTGGAAGCACGGGGATTCAATGAAGTGAGTTTCCTGGCCATACAGCCAAGATCTTCCTTTGTATGGGCCTGAAGATCAGATGACAGCATCACTGATGCATTGTCAAGATGGGGTATAACCGGGAACCAGTTGTATTGGGGGTAACAAATTAGGAAACCTGACTGTATGTAAAAGCAAGTTTTCTGGTCATGTAGTTAGCTAGCAAAGCTAGCCTCAAGTTCTTTGTGGGGGTGCTTGGCACATCTAGTGTTCCAAATAAATTCATTTTTTTATCATTGAAAGTTTACCAATAAAAAATCTCATACATCACAGACCTAGTTCTTGTTCCCTTTCATGTGAAGTTCTTTTTGCTAGATTAGTCATTTAGTATAGCTACATGGCATGTTTCCTTTGCACATGGTTTCAATAGAAATCATAGGCGTACTGGTTCCATGATTCTATCATCATGAATTCTTTTATTTTCCTTCCTCTGTTTTTGATGCACTTTTATCTTTATCATTTGACCTTTTACTGCAGTGGCGGCCTTGAGCTTCTTTGCCAGTCAGTAAAGATCCATAAGGTTAATGTTGATCTACAAGCTGGAAAAGAGAAGGTGATTTAAAGTTTCATCGAGTATTTATCCAAACCCGTGTATAAATCTATATTTAAGTACTTATATTCTCTCTTTGTTCTTATTTTTTTTGGCTTTTGACTGGTATACCTTTTGGTATGTTCTTGTCAGTTAACAATGAGAGACTTGCTTTCTTGGGTCCGTACCAATTTGATCAAGGAGAGGCCTGAAATGTTCATGAAAGGAGAATCTGTGTATGTTGGAGGCAACTTACAATTTTACTTGAAATTGAAGATTTTATTGGTTATTTTACACTAGAATTATACTTTACTTTCATTATCTTCTTGTTCTTGTTATCTGTTCCTCTCCTTTTTGTTCTATGCAAATATTTGTTCTTGTTTGATGTGCGGAAGCTTTTGTTTTTGACATGCCACCCTGTGCAGGAGGCCTGGTGTGCTGGTCCTTGTAAATGACTGCGATTGGGAGCTAAGTGGCCAACTCGATACCACATTGGAGGAGAAAGATGTGATAGTTTTCATATCGACCTTGCATGGAGGTTAACATTTATTAAAAACGTAAATGCTTACACTGATAATGGGCCTGTTTTATGCTACTTAGTCCAGCATCAAGGTCTGCATAAAATTTCTATAACAATCATCATGTTGAAAGCTTTTTAAGTGATGTCCATCTATACTTATCCTATTTCAATATAATATTTGATAATGGTGGTGCTTCAAAATTCTGTACTAGCATTTTTCCCTTTGAGGTGTTCAAGAACGAGGACTCAAGCCTCAATATTTCAAAATTCAGGCATCCAATATTGATGTAAAGAGTAAAATGAACAAATAATGAAGAGATGTGGCATATTATGGGTTTAGTGTCTCTGATTGATAGCTTCATTTGAGCAAAGAAATAGGGGTAACCAGCCCTACACTGTTTTTCTGGAGCAGAATTATGTGTTATAGGTTTGAGACCATATTTCCTTGGTAAACATACTGCGATCCAATTCCAACCTCAGGAGGTTGTTGCACCTTCAGTTAGAAGGGAAAACAGAGCTTTTCCCGTAGAAAGGGGACGACTAGTAGCTGAAATATTTCAGTCAGACTCAACGTATTTACGTTCATTTTTGAAGAGAAACAAAAAAGAAAAACGGTTAATTACAAAGACCTCCCTGTACTATGAGGTACTTCCATGTACTTTGTTTTGTGACAATTATGACCGTGAGACAAAAACCCTCATACTACCCTTGCCTATTTTCAAATTCTTTTGCAAATTGCAAGTGGACCCGAGCAATAACCAGAAGACAAATTCCCCTCGCGTTAATTTACAAGTTCCTCCGCTGGTTGCTGTTGTGTGTTGACTGATAGATTATCGATGTCTCTCCTCACCAAGAGAAAGCAGCAGCACCTATGGGAAATTGAAAATACGACCGACGGCGACGGAAAATTGAAAATCACACACAATGGAGGCAGTGCTATTATGTTATATTCCAACAGACTGCTGATAACGTGACAACTACTCTATTGGACTCGGGAAATTCTGTTCTGAGGGAGGTCGATTCTAAATTTCTAATGGAACTGCAACACGGGTATTGTGGCAGAGCTTCGATTATCCCACGGACACGCTTCTGCCCGGGATGAAACTGGGCTTCAGCTCGAAGACTGGTCATAACTGGACTCTAACTTCTTGGCTGACCAATGAAGATCTCTCGTCGGGGGATTTCTCTCTGGGCGGGGGGACCCAATGGGTACTAACCAGTTGTTGGCCTGGCGTCGACAGGATGTTTACTGGAAAAGCGGAGTGTGGGATGGCCGAAGCTTCAAGAGCGTCCCTGAGTTGACATCCGACAATGACACATACAATTTCAGCTACGTTTGGAGTGAGAACGAGAGATGCTTCACTTACTCCCTAAAGCAAAATTCTTCCCCTCCGTCGTTTTGGGTGCTAGATTCTGAAGGAAACATCAGGCAATATAAATTCTACAACTGGAACGACGATAAGTATGATAGTTTCAGCATTGTGTGTCCAACCCATCTGCCCTACAACTACTCCAGAGAAAACAAGAAAGGGTGTGTGGAGCAGAAGGTACCAGAGTGCAGGAGAGGAGAGTTGTTCTATTCCAAACAGGGGTATATGGATGGACCTGGATCTTTCTACACTTCCTTGGATACGAGCTTGAGGCTCAGAGACTGTGCAGACATGTGCTGGAGCAATTGTTCTTGTATAGCTTACAAAACTTGTTATGCCGAAGAGACGGGAAGCCAGCTTTGGAATAGAGATTATACTTTTCGGGAATCATCCCCCTGGAATCCTATTCCTATCTATATTCTGGGTTCGTTTCTTGTTCAACAATTGACAGCCAACAGTAAGCACCAAGTAACTCTATGAATCATCCATTATTTCAATTTTCAACAATTTGGTTGTAGAAAGTAATTGATTTCCAATGCAGAAAAAGAATCAAAAGATAGGCGATGGTTGTTGTACACCGTTGCCATAGTAGCCGGCGTACTGATGCCTCCGTTGGGTTTGGGCATCTTTTGCTGCTTGAACAGGAGAAGTCTCAGATCAAGAGGTTACCTCTTACAGTCTAAGAGTTGAAAAGAAGAAAGTCTGTGTTAGTCAAAAGACGAGCAAGGTCTTATTTTTCCCTGTATTCAGCAGAACAAAATGAAACAAACCAAGTCGCGACAGACAACTTTTCATTATTGGTCAGGGCGGATTTGGACCTGTTTACAAGGTAAGCTCCTGTAGTCCTCAAACTCAGTCCGGCATCCTGCACTTCTAGTCACGTTTCCGGAATATGAGGTAGAAGAGATTACCGCCTCATGCTGTTAGTGTATCGTGAGATTGGGGAAGATGAAGAGTGTTTTTCTTCCAAATAATTATTATAAGGATTATATGGGGATTAAAAAGTGTTGCAAAGGCGGATTTCAACGGAAAGCTAAGGAAGTCTTTGTCTCACGGTCATAGTATCGCAAAACAACGTACAGAGGGTCTTTGTCACAGACCCCATAGTACAGGGGTCTTTGTAATTTATCCAAAGAAAAATCCATGCTTCTCACAGAGATTGATGACATTTTTTGATATTTTGTTATTCACTGTATGCAAAGTTTCTGTAATTAAAAATGGCAACCAGGTTTACTTGTTTAATCCGTTTGCATCGTCTTTCTGTTAATACGAACCTGGACTGGAACGCCGAATACAAATATAAGTGCAAACAACAAAACTTTGATCGCTTCAATTCTTCGGTTTAAATTTCAATAGTCTGCTGATTAAGAGCCATGTATCTCCATCGCTCCTTTTCCACAAAATCTGCATCCAGGAACCTGGCAATAAAAGCCCAAAGTCTGTAAGTGTCTTCAAAATTGGCTAGGAAGCTAAGTGTGGCCGTAACTACGGTTACCCCCAAATCAACTTTTCTCTTGTTTCCTGTCATTCCTGATGCTTCATGGCTTCTTATCTCTATCACGTTTTCTTTCTCTTCTGTGTACTTGTCTGAGAACCAAATATTCTGTAGGAACCCGTAGCTTATAGAAATATTGCTCCGATCTGCAAGCTTCTGTACAAGTACTGGGTCAACTTTTTCTCCCTTCCAATCAAACACATTGAATGCCAGCGCAGGTCCATGGTCAAATTCTATCTTTGGTCCATAGATTCTGATCAGAGGAAGCCCGTTTCCTGAATGCGGATGATGGAGCTTCATCAATGCATTCACTAACCAATTGATCAGGTACCTTGCTCTGGTATTGATGTGTATCAGACCTATGGAATCTGCATGATCCAAGCTCCTACACTCAATCTCTGAGCTCCCATCTGTTTCTCTGCTATTAGTTTCTATATTCAGAGGTTGCAGCTCAGTGGGAGTTCCCAATTCCACTACTTCATTTGATGAGGAATCCTTCAACTTTTTGATGCTTTCCGTTTCACATAATTTAGAGCTCTTTCCATGCTCGACCCCTTCAGTTTGCCTTCTTTGGCTTGAGTTCAAAGATGTCTTCTCCTCTTTATTGCTCAGCTGAGCAGATATAGGGCCCGAGAACGAGCTTGTGCTAGCTAAGCTGTGATCCTGCAATCCAAACTTAAACACCTGTTGGGTCTCTGTTTCAGTTCCAGAGGAATCGTTGGTGAACTGACTTGGCTTCTTTGCTGGTGTAAGACCCACGATTCCAATGCTTCTGGCTATGGTTGATTCTTCCAAGATCGAAGCACTGGATCTCTTAACAAAGAGGCACGCAAAACCAGATGGGTTTTCCCCGAAGATCTTGAAGAAGGAGCAGATGAGGAAGTCGGGTCGAAAGAGCGAGAGGCCCAAGGTATCCATGTCTTTTGGTCCTAAAGCACAAGCATCAAGCAAGACATGCCACCCATTTTCCTGCGCAATGTTCATCAATAGATACGAGTACCGATTTCCAGTCATCCTAGACTGAAGCGGGAATACAAACAATCCCCTCTTCTTCTTCCTCTTACTCGCTACCATCTTACTCAACTTTCCAGAGTGGATTCTCAGGCTTGGCCATGAAAATTCAGCTGACATTGCTCGGGCCCCTCGCTTCTGGGAACTGCAAATCATAGTTTCAACGGCCTCACTTTCATAGTCATAGACTGTGAGAAGTCTGCGATTGGATCGGAAGGGATAAGATTCTGCCAGAAGCCTGAAAGCAGAGGTCCTGTTGACTGTAAAGACCATGCAATAATCTGTTTCAGAGATATTGAGGAAACCCATGACTTTTTTCCTTATCCCGGATTCCAGAGCTGATTCCTTGCTTCCATACAGTATCTGAGATTTCAGACTTGTTGACTTGTAGGAGATTTCAAAGAATGGGAATTCTGAATCATGGGGAGGCGGTGGAGAAGAAGAAGATGCCATTGTAGTTGTGGAGGAGCACTGAGCATGTTGCTGGGCGTAGGAGAAGAGTCCAAGGCCGATGTAATCAAGACAGACGCGATTCGAAAGAGAAAGGTGGTAGTATTCTTGGGCTCTGATGCATTCAGCCAGATTGGTCTGGGAGTATTGTGGGTAGGCTTTGGTGAAGTTAGAGAAAGATTCTGACAAGGTAGGGAGGGACTCATGGTTGGTGAATTGGGAGTTGGGGAACAGAGAGGAAGCTGTGACGGTGGCGAAGTCGTAATGGGTGGCAGCGACGATGTTGGTGGGTTTGGAGTCGGATTTGGGGGGCTCAGGCAAGCCTAGCAAAGGGGTTAGGCAGCAGCCATGAAAGCAGGCCTCTGAAGCCTCTCTAATGCAAGGCGAATACATGTTTTCTCTCTCTCTCTCTCTCTCTCTCTCTTCTACAGACTACTGATCTCCTTCTCTCTCTTTCTTCTAATCAACCTCTGTTGGCTCAGAAAATAAAATGAGACTTTTCACTGGGTTGAGTTTGGAGTTTTGGAGTTTTTGACTACTGGCAGGTTAGCTGGTGAAGTAGTCTATCAATTTTATGAACAAGTAGTCAAATTCCCAGCCCCTGAACCCAACTCTTCTTTCACAACTCACAATTGGAGAAAGCTTTGTTGAGTTTAGAGCTAAGGAAGATCGTTAATGAGGATGGATGACAATCATGATACTCTATCTGGCTATACAAGTATAAGATAGGACAGGGTAGTCTCAGTGCTTTGGCAATCAATCCAGACCATCCAATTGAGCTAAACAAGTCTTATATCTGAAGGCCAAGACTCACTCTACAGGGGCCAGGGCGGAGTAGGGCTCTGGCCACAAACACTGAACTGTGAATGTTCTTCCTGGAAAGACAATTGGAAGCAAACAAACAGAAGGGGACGAGGAGGGGTCGCTGTAACGGCCGGCGCATTGTCCATGCAGCAAGGCAGAAGCTTCTTTGCAGAGAAAGAGAGAGAGATTCTCACCTCACGTTGGATGCAACTGTCCAAGTCAATACGTCTCCATCTATCAAGTGCTATGAAATTAAAAAGAAAGTTAATTTTCCGTGCGGCTTCCGAACAGTCAAAACCCTCTTATGATTCTCCTTTAATTTGATTTTGAAGTAGGGTTTTTCAATGTAAATGGTTAATAAATGCCATTGACCTGGACGGACAGTTGAACCAATGAATCAATATCTGTATTGTTGACTGAGTCCTGGATTAGCTTTTTCCTAAATCCATCTATATTAATGAATGAAGTTTGGAAATATGTTATATGCTTCTTTGATGGATGATTTTTCAGCTTGAACCAAAACTAGTTCCTATAATTAGTTATGGGTTTTTTCTTCGCTGTGTTATTGATCTTGTTCATAATTAGAGTTCATCTTTGCTTATTTTATGTAATTGTTAGAAAAAAATCATCTGTTATGAAGAAATTGGGATAAATTAAAATGGACTTCGATAAAAGTAATAAGAAATGATTTAAGCATATATAATTTAATGATGGATATTGGATTGAATAGAATGAAATGGTAAAATAGGATTCATGTGACCACCCCATATAGTTGGGTTAGTCAGTTGTTATATACAACAACTAACATGTGTTTATTTTTAATTATAATCCTTATTTGACCTCAAGTCAGGGCTGTCGACGGGTCTGATTTGGGTCAAAACAGAGTAGAATTGGAACCAACCCGATAAAAAATATTAAGAAATCAAAATAAATATATGAACAAATCCTTGGGACTTAAAACCAAATCGATCAGTTCTCGAAACAATCAGGTAAAAATTAAAAGCCCTACATTTTTTTGAATTGCAAAATAAAGATTCAGCATATGAACAATTCCTCTACAGACTTTTGTTTTTCTTTTCTAAACCATCAATGTTCATACTAGGAAAAAGAAAGAATTGCGTGTTTTACTTTTCAAATCACATGATCAAAATTGACTATACATAGTCATGCGTGATATTCAGAACGAGTGGACCCAATTATGATTTTGGGTTTGTTTATTAATTAAATATTAGTACCCTAATCCCATATTTTACGATTAAATTGGCCTTGTTAACTCAACAACTCCAAAATCATTGCATAAGCTCTGGACTTCTTACCAGGATAAGAAGTTGGTAGAGCAGTCTGTGAGTGTCACTTTTGATTGACTGAGCTTTACCCTGAATGACCCACCAAGCATTCAATTTTGATTTCAGCTTTTCTGATCCTCACATCCACAAAAAAAGTGGTTTTCATTGTGGACGACCATGCAACAACAAAACTCATCTACATTCTTAGACGCCTCTCAAGATAGTTACTTCATAGGGAAAAGAACTCTTCAAGTTTGAAAAACGGGTTAAAAGCATGGTTTTCAAAACCGGATCGGACCGGACCGGATGGTTAGATCAGAAAACCGGGAACCAGTCACTTGATTGGTTCCATTTTTCCTCAAAACCGCATTTTTCTTTAATTGATTTTGGTCAGCAAACTGCTGAACCGGCTAATTAATCATTCGAACTGTTTAAACGGTTTTAATCATTTTCCAATTTTTTTAATTTTTTTATTTTGTCAGAATGGGTCGGTTCAGGTCGAATGGTCAGACTGTTCGAACCGGTAATGGGACCCCTGACCGGTTCGTTTTTAAAAACCATGGTTAAAAGAAGGACCACTCTTCTCTATGTGGCCATGGGGGTGCATGGTAATGTGTTTGAAAATTCAATTGCTGGATTATGACTTAGCAATGTTTTAAAAACCAATTTAGAGTCAGAGCTTTGGCCACTGATTTTTGGGTTAATGGTTCGATCAAGGTTCAAAGTATTGACACATATCGGCTGACACCGACCGATATGTATTGTTCCAAGACCCCACCGATACACCCCTATAGTGGCTGTATCGGGAGTCTGACCGGTTCAGGGGATGGAGGAGACCTAAACCGCCCCCCCTGAGCTGGTTTCAGAAAAAAAAAAACTAAAAAAAAATAATATCGATTCACCTAGTACACCCATACTAGCGTATAAGACGTATCAATATTTTGAACCTTAAATTTGTCTATTTGATCCGAATGAATAATCCTATTATATTTTAATAAATTTAAAAAGTAATTAAAATAAAGTATTTAGAGGGTCGTTGATCAATTGAACAGTTTTTGAGAAAATAACAATTTGCATTAAAATAGAATATGTTTTCAGGTCAAATGATCCAACCATCCATGTCAAATTGTCAATGACAGTTTTTTTAAACCTTGCTTCTTAGTACAGTGAAGGGCGTTTGTTTTAGAGTTTTGTTTGTGTTTCATCTGATTTTTGAGTAGTTTTTATTTTAATTTTAAAATTATTATGGACTGACCACAAAGCAAATACTTGGTAAGAGAATGTGGACCCTGAAATTACAGAAGAATACAAATTGGTTGATTGTTTAAGCAGAGAAATGGATTGGAATGGGGACCCGGAACCCTTCCTACGGGCAAAAGGCAACAATGATTAAGAGGAGGATGAGATTCTAAAAGGTCCACCTGTCTTTTCTAGCTTTTTGCATGTGATAGGCCCTGTTGCAGAAATTGACTAGGGTGAGATGGAACCTGCCATTCAAATGGATCCTATTGTAAATAGAAAAGGCTCATTTAATTAAACATTCCTTATATTTTCATGAATTTACTTAAACTACTTAATTTGTAACCACTAATTGATTGATTAAACTGTTTTCCTTTGCTAATGATAACCTGACCTCTTGAAACGAGTAGAAAATGTGGAAATGACATAGGCCTGAAGTTTTTTATAACCAGGCTAGAAGTTTTAATATCAATTTTCTAGAAAAAAATAGAAAAAAAGTCTAAGTGTAAAATTAATATTTTGTTTTTGTATCTTAGTCTCAGTTTGGAAGGATACAAATATAAACATGTACTGTACAAATAGATATAAAATAATATAAAATACAAGGTTTTGCTCTATATATTTGTATTTGTATTCCTTCTAAATGGAGCTTTAGGTTCATTTTGGAAAGAGTATAAATACAAATTTATGGAGTGCAAAACCTTATATTTTGTATTATTTTTTATGTATTTGTATTGTACATATTTATATTTGTACTCCTTCCAAATTGAGCATTCCAAACTAAGCCTTATGTTTGCAAATGATCTTCTAATTTTTGGGAGATATAGGGGACGCTTGGCAAGTCTTTTGGGGAAGATCTTCTAGTAACTTTGACAGTCAAAAGATGCATTGAGTTTTTGCCTTAAGATCTAAGTAGCTTGAAGCTCATTTGGTTAAGGCATGTCTTTGCGCACAAAGGCGAATAGAAAAAACGCAAAAGCTCAATTTGGAACTTCCCGAAAATCACCCATTTTGGGCTTTTCACATCTTTTTGGCACATCGGCTTTTGGCAGCTAGATCTATCGCAAACCAAACGGGAAAAAACTGAATCATTGTTTGCCAGGCTTGTAAATAGCCGACAGACTATGCAGAAAGATGAGCCAAACAAAGCCATAGTCACACTTTGGTCACTCGCATTCTTGATGTCCTACACACATTTTGTATTTGGTCTATACAAGAGATCAATTTTAATAAATCATGTATCTTCTTTAGCACCAATACTCATAGAAGCATGGTTTTCAAAATTGGACCAGACTGGGCGGTCGGACTAGAAAAACCGGGAACCAATTAGGTGGCCATTTTCGTTTTACCCCAAAACCGTTATTTCTCCAAAAAACCGTTGATTTGGTCTATACAAGAGATCAATTTTAATAAATCATGTATCTTCTTTAGCACCAATACTCATAGAAGCATGGTTTTCAAAATTGGACCAGACTGGGCGGTCGGACTAGAAAAACCGGGAACCAATTAGGTGGCCATTTTCGTTTTACCCCAAAACCGTTATTTCTCCAAAAAACCGTTGATTTGGTCAGCAAACCATTGACCTGGGTGGTCAAACAATTTGACGGTTTGGCCGGTTTTTAATTTTTTTTTGTTAGAATGGGCCACCTGTTCATTTCAAACGGTCGAACCGTTCAATTCGAGAACCGGACCCCTAACCGGTTCGTTGTCCAATTCAGTTTTAAAAACCATGCATAAAAGAATACAGGATTGGATTGCAACCAATTTGGCGTCTTACTAATGAAGCGCACACAAAGATATCCGGGTGGTAGGGGTGAGCAAACGGTTTATTTGGTAAAAAACCAAACCGAAACCAAAATTTTTGGTTAAAACCGAATTTCAACACTATATATATTTTAATATATATTATAGTGTATATTTTAATATATAATATATATTATATATTAAAAATATATTATACAATGTATATAATAAATTACATATTTTAATTCATAATATAATACAATATAATATATTTTACATATTCTATATGTATTATATATTAATATATATATTATAGATAATAAAATTTGGCTAATTTGGTTTTTCCGGTTAACCGAATTTCTAAAACTGAAACAAAAAAAAAAACGAGCCGAAATAACAAAAAACTGAAACTAAAATTTTCGGTTCGATTTTTCAATTTTAACCGAATAATGTTCACCCCTACTGTGTGGCACTCTCTTTATGGGTAGAACTAAAACTGTTGATAGAATTATTCGGTGGATTGATTCAAAATGAAACTTTCAAGTTGGAAGAAGAATACACTTTTTCACATGCAGGTAGAACCGTAGTAGAAGCGTACTTATCACTACTAATCAAGGTTTTTAAAAATGAACCGGAAACAGAACCGGTCGAGGGACTGGTTTTTGGTTAAGCAGTTCAACCGTCCAGGTCGAATAATTCAACCTGTGATGTCATAAATAAATTAAAAATAAAAATATATTTATAAATAATAAAAAATAGCACAAAATTAAATAAAAAACAGAAAAATACAGAAAATAAAACTATCTAAATACAAAACTAATACAGTACAAAACACATAGAAAATATAAAAATAAAATACAGAAAAAATATAAAAAATATAGAAAAAACACAAAAAAAAACAGAAAAATAAAACTATCTAAATACAAAAATAACAAAGTACATAACAAATAGAAAATACAAAAAAAGTACAGAAACATTTTAAAAAATAAAGAAAAAATAAAGATAAATTAGGATGTGTTTAATCATACTCATACAAGTGCAGAAAATACAAAAAAAAATCCAAAAAACTACATAAAAACACAGACAATTGTAAAAAATAGAAAAAACACAGGAAACTGCAAATAAATACAGAAAAAACAGAAAATTGCAAATAAATAGAGGTAAATACAGAAAAATAAAACAGAAAAGTGAATAATTAGAGAAAAATAACAGAAAAGTGCAAAATACAGAAACAAAAACAGAAAAGTAAAACAAAAACGTGCAAATAAATTCAGAAAAAAATAGAAAATAAAACAAAAAAGTGCAAATAAATACAGAAAAATACAGAAAAATAAAACAGAAAATTTCAAATAAATACAGAAAAAATAGAAAAATAAAACAGAAAAAGTTAAGCAAAATCTGCATATGAAAATTAAGCAAAACTTTAAGCAGAAAATCTACATTTGAAAATTAAGTAAAACTTTTAGAAATTTTACCATATTGAGTTTGCAGAAAATTGTTTGTAGAAAATACAAAAACCATATGTTTGCAGAAAATAAAAAATCCAAAATAAAAAAGAGTTTTCATCATTCTTTGACATCATCTGATCAACATCATCATTCACATAGCCAATGTGAGTATGTGAATCTCTATAATTAATTAAGCAAAGAATTTAGAAATAAATAATTAAGCAAGATTAATTAAACAAAGAATTAAGCAAAAAATTCAAAGAATCAATTAAACTCACAAAAAATTTCAAAGAAGTAAGCATTTTATACCTTCAGGCCCTTCACGGTGGGCTCAGGCTTGGTCACAGGTGATTGCCACTACAAGTGCGCTGCTGCAACTATTGTTGCCGCTAGAAACCCCCACCCACCACTGCAAAATCGCCTGCTAGTGCAAAATTATCGGTCACCGCTACAAGTCGATCACCGGACCTGTTATTGCTGGAGCTTGGAAGTGCTGCAAAATCAAAGATGGCCACCATTGATGAAGCTCACCGCTGTTGTCGATCACTGTGAATCACCATCGGTCATTGTAGGTCATGGCTGTCGTAGGTGTTCAGTTGGGTGTGAGGGCTGAGAAGGGGAAGGGTTAGAACGAAAATGGGAGTTCTAGCCCTAAACATTCATAAGATTTGGGATTGGGGATATGGGGGTCATTTTATTTTTTGTTTTTTATTATATTTAAATCAATGAAAAATGACAACTTGCGAACCGCTGCCCAGGTCGAATGATTTAGTGGTTCGACCGCCCAGGTCAGTGCTTTTCTAACTTTTTCAATGGGTTTTAATGACTTATCGATTTATAGTATAATCGGACCTAGGGGCCGACTGGTTATCGGTTTTTTTGGTCTAACCAGCCAGTTCGATTTGGTTTTGAAAACCATGCTACTAATCTCTAATATCTTCCACAATACATAATAAACTCACCTCTTGCTAGTGGAAAACCTGAAATGAAATGAACAATCCTTAGCAACCCTGATTCTTTGGTTGCACTTCGTTAAAAATCCCGATTCTTTGGTTGCAATACAAATAAATTTGCACTAATGCAAAATCATGGTAGTGCAAATGATTTGAGTGTAAATTTAACCTATTTTTGTTTCAAATTTTAACTTATTTTGTTTGATTATAGTAGAAATGAAGTAAATTAAGACATGAAGCAGAATAAAGTAAAATCCAAAACAAATTAAATAAGAATTTGCACTCCCATGCATTTGTACTAGTGCAAATAAATTTAAATTTGCACTGAAGCTAAACACACAAACTTATGGGCAAAGATACTCCATGCAAAATATATCAAGAGTTCAAACTTTTGGTGCATGAAAATCAGAAGTTTCTCCTATATTTGGAAAGGAATTTTGAAGTGTCAACCAATCCCATAAAAGAGGTTGTCTGTGGTTGGTGGCCTATGTGTGGAACATTAATCTTTCTAATGATCCATGATTATGTGTTGATGTTGGTATAAATCCTATTCAACATTTGATAATATAAGATGGTGATGTGTGACTGCAAATCATGATGAGTAGAGTGTGGGTAAAGAATAGTGGGCAGGAAATCTGGTTTGTTGGTGATTAAGAAATTGAATATATCTTGCCCTTTTTGCAATGTTGTTGATGAATCTTTGGAGCATAGTTATTTGAGAAAATTGTGTCTTTTTTTTTGTTTTGTTTGGAAACGTTGCTGTTAGGTAGGACGTTTCTTGGAGTAACAACAATACTTTCTGTTTGGTACTAGTGCTCTGTATCTATTTTCAGCACCGGTACCCATTATAGGAAGTCCACGTTACTGCTACATCACGTCTTTGTTGGCAGCAACGAGCTTCAATCTGAGAAAACGTCAAATTTAACATTGCTCCAAACTGCACTTTCTCGATTTCCAAGACAACTTAGAGCGTCGTTTTTTATAAATAAACAGTTCTAAACAAAACAGACATTTCCTGAAACACCGTTTTTTCTGACCTGCCAAACAGATGCTTACAAAACAAATTTGGTTTGGCAAGAGCTTTGCAATCCGTTTTGATGTAAACACTTACCACGGAATCTTTGAGTGGTTTACTTTTTACTTTTTGGCTGAATCAATTCAGAATGGGCTCCATTCCTAATATTGACTCACCGAAGATTGTATGAATTTTCTCATCAAAACTTTATGGAATTATGGCCACTACTAATCCTTGTGCCCCAAATATGGTTTTTGGCCGGCTAGTTTCACTCAGTCAATCCACAAAACCTCCAAATGGTTATTTGAAAAGCAATTTTGCTAGTCAGATGTTGGATTTGTGGTTATGAGACCATGTTGGCTCTCTTCTCTTATATTTGTTCGTGCCATTTCCTTCAAGGAAATGCTACCTTTAGTATCTGAAGCCACAACACTAATGGAGAGTATCAAATTTGCCATTTTTATGGGCTTTTCTTATACCATCTTTAAAGGTGATATTGAAATTGTAAAAGTTTGAGGAAAATTCTCATCTTTTTTCGAGTATCTTTACTCTAATTGCTAGTTGTAAAATTACTTTTTTTTAATAACCAACAAGAGTTGCTACACTAGCGGGGTAGCATGCCCTCAAACATCCCATAAGCAAATTAAATTAAGCTCCTTAGGGAGATTACAAGGGTTAAAAGAAATCGGTCCATCAGCAGAAGAGATAGGTTTATTTGTAATTCAGTTAGCTGCTTGATTTTCCTCCTTGTACACATGCCTATAGACGATTCCACACTCCAACTTGTTCTTCATTTGCATGCAGTTTGAAGTGATATTACTAAGGTTCCAAGGGAGAGAAGACAACCCCTTGAGACATCGAATGGTAAGGTCTGAATCTCTCTTCAATAATGATCGAGTGGTCGCAAAAGTTGGCCACCAAGTTGTGAGCCTCCCAAGCCACCCACGCTTCAGTAGAGTTGATCGTGGGAGTGCCTAAGAAGTAGCCTTTAAAGTCCAAAATCTCACACCAGTGGTTCCTTGCGATAGCTGCCACAGAACACTATCATTCTTCTGACAAGAAGCATCAAAATTAATTTTAATTTCTCTAGGATAGGAGGGGTCCAAAAGATGGCTTTCCACCTTCTTAACTCTTTGGTTGTAAAATTACTTAAATCACCTTGATGGTTCCTCAGTTATCTTCGTTCCTAGATCGGGTAACCGTGTTATCTTGGATAGTGTTTTTAAAACTTGACCAGATTGTGTGGTTGGACCAAAATACCAAAAACCAATCACCTACATTTCACCCTAAAACCACTTTTTAACAAAAAAAAACCATTGATTTGATTAGTGAATTATTAACTCAGACAGTCAGACCATCGACCTGAACAATAGTTTTTGACCATTTTTTTATTTTTTTACTAGAATAGGTTGTCCATTCGACCTAGGAACCGGTCCTTGATGGTCTAGATCGGGTAACCAACTATGTATACAATCCATGTAAGTTTGCTCTTGTGTCAAAATGTACAAACGTGGTCTATTGCTCCAAGTTTATCTCTTATTATATTCCTCTTATTAATATACTTGTATACAATACAAACTATATAGGGTGGGTTTTTAGTAAAATTGTTAACAAATGGGTGGTTTGGTTTAGGACAAATTAACGTTGAATAATCTCAAAAGTTAGACAAAACTAATGTTGAGAGTGGGATTTGAACCCACGCCCTTTCGGACCAGAACCTTAATCTGGCGCCTTAGACCAACTCGGCCATCTCAACAAATGATAATGCGTTTTCTCGAAATAATTTGATAGCTAAGATGGTTTTGCTGCATAAATAACATAAACTATATTTTATGATAACTGACTTGGTTAAAAGCCCAAGAAGTCAGATAACGTTGGCAAGTCACTTCAAAGTGGCTAAAGGGGACAGCTCTTCAACTAGCTGGTTAAAAGCCCAAGAAGTCAGATAACTATGTCTGTATATAGTTATATGCTACATTCATGGAAAGCCAGAAGCCACTGTGCTTCAGCCCTATTAAATGGGCATTTTTTTTTGGTATTACATACTACATTAGTAGGAAATTGAGAGTGAAAAATATGAATTTTATTCAACCTTTTCGAGTTGGAACGGGTTGAAGTTGGAGTTTGTTTAGGCTCAATTTAGAAAGAATACAAATATAAATATATAGAGTATAACAACAATATACTAATTTTTTAATAGGAAATAAGAATACTTGAGAAGTAAAAAAAAAAAAAAAAAAATCAAGAAATCAGGCCAGCCCAAGGCCAATCCAAAGTCAACCAAACCCAAAATCATAGACTCATGGGGTTGGGGTTCAGCAACTCAGGTGGGATTAAGCTAGACCTCAACCGGATATAACCCAGCCCGATTTGCACCCATGAATCTAGCATGTGACCCAGATCACGTGGTGATTGCAATATTTGGATACAGATATTACAACATACTAAAACCAATCAAAACTGACCATGGCTTATTAAGCATGACCATATTATATATGTAAAGGTATTTGGACACAGCTCACTCATCTTATTATATATAATGCATTGCATTCTGCCATTCTCTAATACTCCATGAGAGAGAAACATTTATTTATTTATTTATTTATTGGTGAAAAAAAGGACTTATTTCAATTGCATGAAAGAAATTGGGTCACAACCTGACTAATCTTACATTGTCGTTTCCCAATTCCCAATTCCCAATTTGATTTGTCCCCTTTGCCAATGGGCCCAAGCATCCAATCTCCAGTCTGCAGCCGGCCTCAGTTTATGTATGTCAACAGTGTAAACAGAATACAGCGGCACAGTAAATGGAATACGCAAACCGGCTGGTTATTGGCATCCCCCTACTCAAAAAGACAAACCGACACCTGATACTTCTGAGAGAGAGAGAGAAAGAAAGCCCAAAGAAACATGAGTCCTATTGTATGCATCACAATTCACAAATCAAAAGACCCATTTGACATATATCAAGCTACTGGGCTTGGCTCTAATCAGGAATACAATTATCACAATGAGCTGAGGGTTATAACATGGACATGTGTTTGCTTAATGTTAGTCCTAACACTAATCTGTCAGTCTTCAAGAGTAATGGGTTCATCTGGAAGCTGGGCCAAAAGTGTTACAGTCCAAGGCCCACTCCATGGGTAGACTCTCCCAAGTGTCAACCCAAGTCTGAAGTCTGTACATTCATAATCCTTTCACAGGCTAATAGCCTTACACACCCCCGACCCTTGAGACACCAATTATTGCGTCAAAACAAAGCATGTTAATTTAATGTGTATACGCTTAAAGAGTTCTTGGTGATTACTGATTAGGTAAATGCAAAATATAATTAACGTGGGTTTTAATAAATTAATGCCCATAAGTGTTGGAAGAAATTAAACTCCAGGGGCAATTTTAATACAGTACTAAATCCACCAAGATTGTTGAAAAATTTCAACTACCCATTTTAAATCAGAGAAAAATAATCATCCTTAATATATACACTAGTTTACATGTTTTGGTTCTTCTCCTGTAAAATTTGGAAAGATAACTGTAGAAAGGAAATGCATCACAATGGCGATTTTCATAGAGGTTGATAAGCTTGTAAATATAATAATTTGTAGAAACTATGTATGAGCTTGAAATGGCACCAAATTAAGAAAGAAAAGAAGAAAGCAAAGCAGAAGTAAGTAGAGTAAATGATCACAGTTTTTCAGTTCATCACAAACCTTTTTAATTTCCATAGCGTTTGGGCATTAATATAAGCTATAGATAGGAAACAACATTTAAGCTGAAACAGTCAGAGGGCAACTCTCCTTTGGCGGGTAAAGCTGGAAGCAGCAAATGCAGGTAAAGCATCAGACTCTCCCATCGCCACAGTCTGCCAAAGGAGGGACACCCTACAACTGGTTCGCTTATAACCTGATCGTCTCGCCGCGCCATTTCTTTTCTTTTCTGCTGCTTCTGGATTGTGCTGGGGGCTGCGTTACAAGCTTTATAGTAAGCCCTTTCTGTGTGTTCTCCAAAGGATGGAATAAGCCAAGGCAACAATGGCATATGCTGGAGGGTTATACCGTGGATATCCTTGGCAGCTGGCTGCTTTGGCTTATTGGAGGGAGTCCAGAGCTTTCCTTTCTGTTGTCAACTCTTTATCACCTATGTTTACAAGGTGAAATCGTGAAGAGGGAAAAAAAAAAGAGAGCATTGAGGTGGTGGAGGAGATGCCCTCTTTTGTCATTGTTATGGGTGGTGGTAGCGAAATCTGGGCCTTTGAGAGGCATATGCCGAGTCATATTATTCTCCCTTCTTGTTTCTTTTATTACTATTTTTTTTAAACAGCTTCTGAATTACATTCACATTGTACTCATTATTATTACTATTTTTCTTCTGTATTTTATTTTTCGTAGAATCGTTCAACCCAAAAGCTTATACTGTTAAATGAGATCGTAATTTGTTAGTATTATTATTATGTGTATTTTTCAAGGAATCATTCAAACTAAAATCTTAAGCTATTAGGTAAAGTTGTATTAGCATTTACTAGTCGGGATCTATTGCATGCACGGGCTTTGTTACTTGAAATTGAAGAAGAAGGAGCACGTGACATATTCCCAGTCACACTAATTGAAGTCTGTTTAAGCCCAAGTCAAGCATTAGTTTTTGGGTGATGTATAGTCGGTCCAAGTGTAGTTTTATTCATATATCAATATCTAATTGAGTTTTTTTTTTTTTTTAAATACAAACTTTCTTGTGGTTTTAAAGGAAATTTATATATGGATTTCATCTCTTCTCTCCATCTAGTTCAGCTTCTTATAAATAGTCATTTGCTTATGGTCCTAAAATAATAAAATTACTTTTAACTATTATTATTTTTTATTTTTTAAATGAAATTTAAAAAAAAACTTTGATAAATTGTATAGGAAATGGTTTAGCCTCACCCATTTAATGAAATGCATAGTACCATGCACCAAAAGTAGATAGGAGTCTTGTCCCTTATAGGGGTGCAGGTGGGTGGAAATTGAGCTAATTGGGTTTAAGGTCAACTCAGGCTCAAATCCTAAATATTGGACCTAAGGCCCTGAGTGCAAATTGAGCTTGAGGCCAAGCGCAATCTTTCCAATCCAAGCCTAACCTAAATTAAAAATTGACATACTCGAGTTGTGTCCAAGCCCAAGTTAAGCTTCGGTTGGTCAATTGGGCTCAAATGGACCTATTAGGTTCAATTCACTAAAAAGTTGCATGTGTATAGTTGGGTTGAGCTTGGATTAGGCTAAGGTTTAAGCCCGAGCTAGAGCTACGTAGAAGTTAACTTTGAGACCAACACAAAAATAGAAAATCCTAGTCTAAATATTGAACCTAACGCTTAAGCCCTAATTGGGCATGTGCTCAAGCACAATCTTTCTAACCAAACCCTAGCTTGAACTAAAAATTGACATACATACTCGGGTTGGATCCAAGCTTAGGTCGAGTTTGGATTGGTCAATTGGGCTCAACTGGGCTTATTAGGTGCAATGCACTAAAAAGTTGTGTCTCCCTATTTATCATGTATGCACATTAGGTTTAAGTTGGGTAAGGTCACTAAAAAGTTGCTTGTATATAGTTGGGCTATGCTTGGATTAGTAGGGTTAATTCAAGGTAGAGCTACCTCCTACTAGAGGATAGTGCCAAGCCCAACACTAAAAATAGAAAAGCCTAGGTTGGCTCAGGTCCAGACCGATGACAAAAAATTGAAGCCCAGCCCATGCAAGAATGTGGGCCGGGTAAGTTCAAGCTTAGATTGGGTGCTCAAGTTGCACCTGTAGTCCGTTGCATACAATTGTACATGTTACGTATACAGGGCGTGCCTCATGCTATAGGGTAATTTGAGATTGGGTCAAAACAACTACAAGGAGCCTTAAGGTATTCCCATTTGACCTGAGTCGGTCTACGTCCAATCCAAGTTTTCTAAAATGGAATCTAAATGGATTTTAAATTTTTATTAAATTTTCATTTTTATATAATTTTCTTCTATTTTATATAAGTTCTTATGTAGTATGTGCATTATGCATAGTAAAGGTCTCAACATTAGGATACAGGTTCTATGTGCAATATATCAAGCCCATGTTTGTTATGTCAAATGGATTTTAAATCAGAATATTATTAAAACTATCAATTAATATTTTTTTGGTATTTAAATTTCTTATTTTTATTAGTGTTTATTAAGTTTGATTTTTAAGTAGAATTGAAATGTTTTTAATAAGCCTTTTAAGGAAATTAAATTTCTTAATTTTTATTAACTATTATAAGACAAGTGTATTTTAATTTTTACTAAGTTTTATTAATAGTTATTATTTTTAAGTAGAAGCTTAGTGGATTTTAAATTAATAATTTTTTTAAAAAATATTTTTATTTTTGTTGTTATATGTTTTATTGTTTAACCTCAACCTGTTTAGGTTATTTGATTTATTAATAATTTATTGTATTGTGTTGTATTATTATTCCCTTCCTCTCTCTCTCTCTCTCTCATTCACACTCTCTCTTAATTGTCTCTCAATAATACTATACAACTTTATTGATAGCATGATATAATTTGTCCAATCAAAATTGACAATGATTATTATTTTTTTTAAATTTAAAGCAAAAAAAAAAAAGAATGCAAAAAAAAAGAGAAAATAGATATAGCTTTCCTAAAAGGAGTGACATGCTGGAATGGAATTCAAATATTAGAAAATTTATGCTTGCATTGATGAAAGATGACTTACACAGATGCTTGCTTTAGATCCACCAGTCCAATATATATTAGGGCTATAAATGGATTGGATTGAGTAGATTATAAATTTGATTTATGAGTCCATTAACAGTGCATTTGAGGATATTTGCTGCATTTTAAATCAAGATTTCAATTAATTATGTTAAAGGCATCATATGTTTTATTTACTTTTATTAATGTGATTCATGCATTTTTTGGTTCACAATGTGATTCATGAATCACAGATTTTTCCTTGATTTATATTGAATAACATGAATAAATTAAACTACAGGAGTTTCTTTACATGGTCTTAAAAGAGAACTCGGATTTGGTCCTCACGCAATCTTTACAATGCAGCATTTTCCTTTGGCTCAGTTTGGAAAGAGTACAGATACAAATATATGCAGTGCAAATACATACAAAATATAAGGTTTTACGCTCTACAAATTTGTGTTTATACTCATTACAAACTGAGCCTTCAAACCAAACATAGCCTACCAGATCACACTTTTCTCCTTGAAATCACCATTTTTGTTCTTCAAATTGATTTAACTGTTTAAAAAATAAGTTACATAAACAAACATAGCAAATATAAAAACTCTAAAGTGGCCGCCCCACCACCTGGATTAAAGTTTGGGGCTTAAAAAATAAAATAAAATAAAAATAAAAGAAATAAAGAATTGATGGATTATGAATGTGAAAGCTTTATTCTAGGGAACCCGCTCACTCCTCTTACTAACATTATTTTATTTTTTTTAAGGGTTCATGGCCTGATATGGCCTCATGGAACCAAGGTTCAAAATATCGTTACATATTGGCCCATATCGGCTGATATGTATCCTATCGGGGCCTTCTTGATATGCCCCTACAAGAGATGTATCGAGTCAGGCTATGATTCAGAGGGTATCCGGGACTTAAACCGACCCCTCTGAACCAGTTTAAAAATAAATAAATAAAACACAAAAAAAAACACCAATACAGACCGTCTACTATATCAATATTTAGAACCTTGCATGGAAGTACACAACCGGGTAGCCCATTCCTCAACCTTAGTGTTGAGTTAATTAGTGACAGCAGCTTCCATTTTCTGTTCATTTCAACCCATTTTAGCTACTAATTAAAGATTTCTTACATTAAGGCGGCCAAGCATTAAGTATGTTAATGAAGCAAGAACAACTAAAATTGAAGATAAAGAATAACAAAGATCAAAACTTCTTTATTCCAGTAGCTGATGCAGTGACCGATGATGGGGATGTAAGATATTTTAGCTACTAATTAAAGATTTCTTACATTAAGGCGGCCAAGCATTAAGTATGTTAATGAAGCAAGAACAACTAAAATTGAAGATAAAGAATAACAAAGATCAAAACTTCTTTATTCCAGTAGCTGATGCAGTGACCGATGATGGGGATGTAAGATATTTTAGCTTCGTCCAAATTTCATGCTCCAACTTTAGAAAGCTCAAGCAGGACATTTTTGAATTCTGATCATACTCCAACGGACACAAACACAATTCAATTTGGTTTGATTCACTTCACCCACAAAGCCAAAGGGCAAAAAAAAAAAAAAAAAAAAAAAAACGAAAGGACAGAAACGGATTTAGCTAACACGTCAAGCGGGTCCACAACGTGAAGAATGAGGCCTACTACCCATTCATGGGCCCATGAAGAGCCTGCAGTTCTGTCTTTTGTGGGTTTGATTCTGGTGATCATCTCAAACTACTGACTCGTTGTTTGTAATTATGATTGTGGATATACTGGGGCTTTATAAGAATGGAATATTGTGCCCAAATCACTCTACTAAACAAAACAAAACAAAATGAATAGAATTGTTTTCTTATACAGTCAAGACTCCGTGTCCTTCCCACTCTGATCATCTGGATAAGGTTGACGCCACCACCCATCAGACTGGGTGCCCACCTACACTAACAGCCAGAGCGACACAATAATACTCTTAACAGTCAAGAGTCAAGAATCGAACTGAAGTGGGTCCTATCGTACCTTCTCTCTCTTTTCTCCCCTTATCCATACCATAGGTCCCATACATATGAGATATGACGCCTCTTCCTCTTCCTCTTGAGTCTTGAACTCTTGATTGCGTTAGTTCAGTGTCTTGAGTGTACTTTCTGTGGTTATCCAAAGAGGAGTAAGGTGAAGTGAAGCGCATCAAAGTGATGGGGAAATCAGTGGCCGCCGGGAGGTTGAAGCATCAGACGGTGATGGTGACGGAGAAAGCACCACCTATGATGATCACCATTACTAGGGTGACCTCGTCGGGAAGAAAGCTTGATACCATATACGAAGACGCAGTCGACCCACATGGGCCGTGTGCCAAGAAGAATCAGACCTCTGAGATGTCTTGTGGAGATTCAGACGCAAGGTGGTGAGAGTCTGACTCCATGCTCCATGATCACAACAACACCGCCGCTTAATTAGGGAGAGCCGGAGACATGTATGTAATCTGTAAATTCTGTTTCATCTCTACTTTATTCATTGTTTTCTTTTCTTCTCTGTTGTTTCTCCTCCTCCTCACAGACAGTTTTTTTTTTTTTTCCTTTTTTACGGGTTTTCTGCAAATACTTGTAACCAGGGTTCATTTGGTAATGGTTACAATAGCTGAGCTGAATCGCACATTACTTTGTTTTTTAATGAATTAGATGTTTGTGTATAGTAATGAGCCCAATTTCAATTTCATCTAGGAGTTACAACCTCTTTAGCAACTTACTAAAAGACAAAACAATAAACCATTCAGTTCAGCCTTTTCATTCAGCTGCTATCAAACGGCTGTTTGAGGTTGTAAGCTGAAATGGAGGACCCAGACCGACAAACTATTGGGTCAAAGAAAACAACATTTATTTTCTTTGTTTTGTATTCTACCAAAATTCAAAATCTACATCTATCATCCATGGAAAGTATTTGTACACAGTTTTTTGTATACAGGATTAAGGTAACCGACTCCACATAATTGGCACAAGACTTGTCTGATGATGATGATGATGATAGGGCGTTTCATTCTATGAGCAAAACTCAACACTAGTTGCCATTTATCTCCTCCCCATCAAGACTGAAGAGGGATGTAATGCAGACAATATTCTTGAGAGAATTTTTAGAAGGCGTAAGATATTTTGATTTTCACTGCAATCCAATTAAAACTCTGTTCAAGGTTTAGGGTCTGTATGCAGTGCACCCATCCAAGTACCTAACCGAGACCAACATTTTTTATAAGCAATTAACTGGAACCAGCATTGTGTAACAACATTTCTATTTACTATTAGTTAAACTTCTTGCAGTGGGTAGCACACACAATGAAAGTTTTTTTTTTTTTTTAATGCAAGGATACATCTTGCTACGCCAGTTAAAGTTATGATACCTGTGTAACTTTTGCACCCAAATACTGACTAGAAAGGATTTAACCACACAGAGAGTGGAATGTGCAACATTTGGTATTATACATTGGAAACTCTGAAGAAAATAAAAACTAAAGGGAAAATTGATAAAACCTCCCATAAAGTTTCTGACCATTGTTGAAATCTCTCCTGAAGTTTAGTAATTGCAATCACCTCTCCTAAACTTTTTAATACAGTTGCAAGTAGACCCCTCTTTCCAGAATCTTTTAAAAGAGGGCATGAAAATGTTCAAAATACCTATGCTGTTAGTATTAAGGCTAGTTTTTATTGGAAAAAGAAAACAACAGAAACAAAGAGAATTTAAAGTTTCAGCTGTCTTTGACTGATTGATATGAAGGGAAAATTTAGAAAATAAATCAATTTCAGAACAGAGATTGGAAGGGTATGTGGTAGTGATTCATATGAAGAGATTTTAATACATTTTTTTTAAGAAAATTCTACCAGAAGAGGCCTACTTGCAACTATGTCAGAAAGTTTAGGGGAGGTGATTGTAATTACCAAACTTTAGGGGAGGTTTCAACAAAAACTTCAGGGGAGGTATCAACCCAAAACTAAAAACTGACCTGAACTTACCATAGAGAGCCTGCTATCAAACAGGTGGTCAGGTGCACCTGAATTGGTTGACAATCATTTTTTTTTAGTTTTAGCCCAAATCTCCATAAAGTAAAAACTATATAAGCATAAAATACTACTCTTAAAGCATGATATCTAGTCATGCATCAAGAATATCTCCCATACATGTATGTTAAATTCATGAGAAAATGTTTTCTATATATGGCTGAACACAGTGCCTTCATAGTACTTGTATGGTTTTTGCTTTCAGAAAATCCTTTCTCCTTTTTGTATTATTGTATGTTTTTTTCCCTTTTGGATGGCTGATGCTGTATACGACCATCATCATCATCTAAGCTGTCTCAATTATATGAAATAGGAATTAATTGGGTTTTATGTACAAAAAGTAAGATTATAATCAAGAATTAAAATATCAATACAATACGTGTAATATGCAATGTATTTATATATATATAAAGCTCTGCCTATATCTATATTTGTATTTGAATTATTTGATATGACACCTGATATAAATATTTTGAATTTTTATTATAACCATAAATTACAAATTTATTTACAATCAGTTGTCATGAAACTCTCTCCAAACCTAGACAATGTGGTTCCAGATAACTAATCTGGATTTATGTAATAGCATATAATTGGGATAAGGGCCATAAGGCTTAATAATGATGATGATGATTGAAGAGACATAAAGCATTTGGGTATCTTAAAAAATTGTAAAATAAAGCTTTCTAGTTACTTCCAAAGCCTTTGTAACTGGTAAGTTTTATTCTCATAAAAAAAAGCACGCTGAAGGAATGGAAAGTTATATTCTCATAAAAAAAAGCACGCCGAATGCAATGTACCAGATTAATGTAAGTCGGCCCTCCTCCCCTTTTAATTGCGCATATGTAATCAATCATGAGAATGCCACCACAAAACAAAGTGCCAATCAGCTGGCTGGTAAGATTTCCAACTGGTTGGAATGGAATCCCCCCTGCACCTGCGTTGGGGGTTATGGGTTGGGGATGGGCTATCCCCTTGTGTAGCCCTTCACAAGATATATATATATAAAAGAAAAAGAATGCAGCCACAAAAGCAAATACCATCAATTCCATTGAAGATATTGCTGCAACTAGGGCATGGTAGCTGCTGGAAATCTGGCGTGGATACACAGGCATCAAGCCTGAAAAGGTTAGATGAACAATTCTGGGATCGAGTAGGGGCACAAGTCTGGTGGATTGGATTGGGTTTAAATTCAACTTGAGCACAGCCTTAAAAGTTGGACCTAAGGCCTAAGTCTGAGGTGAAGCCCAGACTGTCAAATATGGGCTCAGCCTGCATTTCATATGCTTGAGTGGCTTAGGGCCTTGGGCTCAGATTGATCAATCAGCCCACACTAAAATTTGATATAGATGTATATGTCTATGTATCTGTATATATATTACACGTATGGTTTGCCAAAAAAAGTATGCATATATGCGTACTTACAAATATATCTATAGATGCATAGATCAGACTTATCCCAAAGACTGAAAATCCAAGCCCAGCCCATATAAAAATTGTGGGGTGGATAAATCTGGGTTCAGGTTGAGCCCACCCAAGTTGCATCCTAAGGTTCAGTCATCTGGCTTCGGATCGCCAGATCGATGAGCAACAGCAGCAATGCAGCTCATGAGCCCGCCATTAGTCAGCCACTGGTCTTTGTCAAGCTTTGTATGACTCAACTAAAATCCAGAGGCACAAGTGTGTGGATGATTATAAGACTCAAGTTTGCATGACAACTAAATGTGAAGGCACAAACTTAGTGTATACATATATGAACTATTGTTACATTGGGAGCCCTCAAACCATTTCTCACTACCTCTCCATCTCCACCAAGCATCCTTTTTTGGCCTATCCCTAGCTTATTGGCGCAAAACGTGGTCTTCCATGCACATGCACAAACCATTTTAGCATGCATTTCCATATTTCTCACCAACAAGGGCTAATAAATTCCTGTGAATATACTCGTTTCAAATCCCATCTTTTTTTTGCCAATCTGTTTCAATAAAATAGGCTGCAGGAACACAGACAACATATTTAATTTGTTGTTTGTAATGTTACTTCGGCTCAGTTTGGGAAGAGTACAAACACAAATACGTACAGTGCAAAACCTTGTATTTTGTATTTCTAAACCTTGTATTTGCACTGTACGTAGTTGTATTTGTACTTTTCTCAAACTCAGCCTTCTGAACATATTTTCCCTTCACATTTTAAAATTTAATAATAATATATTGAGGTATTGATGAATCCCTCCAATAACATCTCCTACATCTGTATTATGTGTTATGACTACAGACTACACGTTTACCTCGTAAATATCACAAAGATTCAGAAAGCACATATTGTTGATGAATATAATGCATGAATTCCAACAATAAATCCTCCGAGTGATATTAAAACAAACTCAAATTTAATTTATAGTCACTTCTGCTTCCAATTCCAAAACAAAAATCCGATGACATGAAGGAGATAACTTAGACCGGAGAGCAGAAGAAAAAATATGACTTCAATTAGCAGCCAGATGCAAGCAGAGCAAACTACTGGTCTGCAAACAAGAGATATATAAAATGCAGGAAAATAAATAGCCAAAGGCAGTATTGGTAATTGGGTAGTTGAAGTAGGACCAGACCTCTTGCTTTTCTTCTCCAAGTTCACTTAGACCTTAGAATTCTAGCCACTACGTGGTATCAAACCTTTACTTTCCTTCTCTCAATCTACCTAGCTCTTCCTCAGCATCTTTCAGCTGTTCCTGTAGTATGGACACTCTTTGCTCCAGTTCTTCTACTGTGCCTTTCTTGATGGATGGCTGATAAGGGGTTAAAAAGTTGCGAGAAAATGATTTCAGAGCTTCAACGCCACATACCTGGAAAACACAAGTTGTCAATCCAGGGTGGAAACCAAGGAGCAGAGAGGATTTTCTATAGAACTTGGGTGCACCTCTTGAGGAAGCAACGACAACTTAGTGATGTGGAAATCATCATACAACATGTAGAACTGATCAAGGTATTTTTGCTGCATTCTCATACGAGCTTTTAACAACTTGGATTCAACAGCTAAAGAAAGGAAAAATGAAAGAAAAGTTCATTAACAGGTTAATGGAGGTGAGAAAAGATACAAAAGATGGATACTGCACATTAGGCCGCCCATGTGTGGATTTGGAAGATGATGGAAAATGCACCTTCTTCATCAAAAAGTACTTGGTTAATGATGATATTATGCGTGTCAATCTCAAACTTTGTTAGTTCTTGCACCAACCTCTCTGTTTCATAAAGAGAGAGGAACTCTGGGATGCAAACACAGACAAAAGTTGTCATGTCCTAGACACAGAAAACAATTATGGTCAGACCAAGAAAGATTTTTAAAAGCATCATAAAGATATGGATTAATTACCAAAATGAAGACAGGTAAATCATATAGGTACAATGATAGACATAATGAAAGCTGTTGGATTGTAATATGAATTAATTTTTGAGATTTTACAAATATTAACAACTCTTGAAGAGTGATACATTTAACCATAGATGTGATGGAGCCTAAGAAACTTCCAGTTTATGAGTTTAGCTTCAAAAGTTAAACATCAATTAAGATGCTTAAGCTTTAAACTGATAAAGCTCAATTTCAAAATGATTGTTCCACTGAAAAACAAATCCAATCACTTCAAGATGGGAGCTGTTTCAGAAACCTTTTCCACGCCATTTTTTTCCATATTCAGTAAACTTCAGCTAAAAAGCTTAAGAACAATTCACACAGGAATGCATCCAAACAGCAGCCAGGTTTACAGTCTGAAACCTGTTAAAGTTTGGACAATCCTGTAATGTTAAACCAAGAACTTATTGTCACCAGAGACAGACACCTTTAGGGTGATAAAATAAAGAGAAACCACTGCCGGAATTTCCATTTGCAGAACTGCACACACTTAATAATAAAAATAATTGCATTGGATAGAATCTTGCATGGAATAAGCAATTCACTGAACATGGTATTTTAATTAGCTGATGAATAAACTTCAAGAGCTACTTGCTCTCATTTTTTTTAGCTTTTGACAGGTAATCTACTGTTATTAAAAAATGATAAACAGAAGTATTGCACTAATTGAATGTGAATTGTTTCCTTTGAGGGTAGGGGGATGGAGAATTGCATCTTACCGGGTCCTTAAATTGCCTATTTACTTGTTCAATCACTTTTTTCATGCCTTCAATCTTTCCAAGGATTGCATCCTCATAAAATCTATCATCAACACCAAAAATACGACTCATCTGCACAAGTAAATGACATCTGTCAATTATCACATCAATAATATTATCATTGGTTGCAATTAATTCTACTTTCTGGGATACAAAAGGATAAACCAAGAGATGTGACTTTACAAAAATTAGTCGATAGAGAGGTTATGGTTGGGAAAAGCTCGGGCCTGTTTTTCTGGGGTGGCAAGAAATTTTCCAGGAAGGCCTTAGAGAAATTTGAGAGAAGAAAAAGAGAAAAACAATGCTTATACTCAGGGGAGCAAGGTTTGGGATGAGGATTACTCAACCCGAGATGGTGCGCTTACAGATGAAGACTGAGGTGTGCCTCAGGAAAGGCTTGTAACTATGGTTGTGTCGGGTGGTTACCTTAGTCGTATTGGGACTTGTATCGGGCTTGTTATTGTGATCTTTCTCTAGGTTTTGATGGGCTTTTCACGGGTGTTAGCTCTGGTCATCTTAGGCTTTTGTGGGTTTGAAGGGGTTGCTAAGATGTTTTTGGTGATATCTTATCACCTCTTTCTGTACTTTTTCATTTTATTTCAATTAACTTTCTTTGTTCTTCAAAAAAAACACCTCTTGGTTATCCCTCTGATCCCCACTTAGTATGCAATTTTAAGAAGTTTTCACATGGCCTTAAAAAAGCTCCTCAAGCTTGGTTTGAGAGGTTTCATAGTGTCATTCTTGAAGCAGGATTCACCCGGAGCTCCTCAACTTACTCTCTATTCACTCTTGGATAACCTCAAGGCATTATTATATTTCTTTTGTATGTTAATGACATTATCATCAATGGTGATGATCAAGATGGTATTCACTCTTTTAAGCATCACCTTAGTCCAAACATTTGGATGAAAGATCTTGATAAGTTAACTTATTTCCTAGGACTTGAAGTCTCACATCATTCTCATGGCTATTTTGTTAGTCAACAATTCAACATAAGTATGCCACTTGTCAAGCTTGTTAATTTAATTGATTCCAAGGAGGTTGACACTCCACTTGAACTCAAATTAAAATTATGCAAGGAAGATGGACCTTTATTGCTTGATGCCTCTCTATACAAACAGCTTGCGAGCAGCTTAATATATCTTACTATGACATGGCCTGACATCTCTTATGCTTTCCAATTTATCAGTCAGTTTGTCTTATCACCTCCATAGCCTCATTTATCAGCAGTATTGCAGATTATTCGCTACATTCATGGCACTTTATCATATGGTTTGTTGTTTCCTTCTTCAACCTCAGCTCAACTTTCGGCTTATGCCGATGTTAATTGGGTAGGGTGTCCTGATACCAGGTGTTCTACCACTAGTTGGTGTATTTTCTTTGGTGATTCTTAATCTCCTGGAAGTGCAAGAAGCAACAAAGTATCTCCAAGGCTGAATGTTGTGCTATGTTGTTTGTTTGTAGTGAAAATCATTTGGCTCAAAGCTCTTCTTATGGACTTGGGAGTTAACCACTCATTCCTGGTTCCCCTATTTGCAGATAATATGAATGCAATAAAGATTGCTACTAATCCAGTGTTCCATGAGTGCACCAAGCATATTGAAGCTTATAGCCACTACATTAGAGATCAGTTTCTTGCTGGTTAAACTTCTTTCCGTTATGTCTCTTCAGGGTTACAGCTAGCAGATCTCTTTACAAAAGCCATGATACACGCAAGACATACCTTCCTAGTTGACAAATTGATGCTTACATAATGGCATCAGTTTGAGGGGGAGTATAGAGACATAAAGGATTGGAGCTGATTTACCTTTTTATTTCCTTGGGAGCACTGTTGTATTGTACACTGCAATATATTGTAACATACTTGTACAGCTCTTTGTTTGTATGTGTTTGTGCGAGACACTATTGCCCTTTCACACCTTTTTTTAATCATTATATATATATATATATATATATATATATATATATATATATATATATATATATATATATAGACTTTAGACACACCCTTTTGAATCTGTTTTTAACTTATTCGAACTGCTTCTAATGGCACCCTCTTCCAAACAAAAAGTACCTTGGCAATTATTTCATAAAGATTGGTTAGACTTATGGATCTAAAATCATTAGTGCAAGCAGCATTCACACATTTTGGAATGTGTGACACAGAAGTTGCATTCATAACCTTTTGCACTTTTTCCCTTCTGTGGAACTCATAAAAAATTTCTTCAAATCATCTTTCATTATCTCCAAACATTCATGATAGAATGCCATCTTGAGGACAGATTTGTCCTTTTATGTATTTTATATAAATAAAACATCAGTTTCTGGGTGTGGGCTGTGGCTTAGATACACCCATACAACTCTCCTCCTCCTTACAGTGCGAAATAACATGCCCAAACTCCTTACACTCGTAAAACTGAACACGGGAGAAGTCTTTCTTGCTTTTAGGTATAGAAGCAAGAAAAACAGCATCAAAGTTGGGTTCCTTCCTCCCATCAAGCATAGAATGTTTAACCAGCCTTGTTTCCTCCCTCAGAAGTTCACCGAGAGTAGTATCCAGATCTGGTGTGGTACCTCTACTAAGGATATTAGACCTCGCAACTTCATATTCTGGTCTAAGATACATAAGAAAATGCATTACTTTTCTTTTGTCAAAGTGTTTCTTCATAAACTTTACACACAATCCAAAGGGTCCTCACCCAAATGTACCAACTCATATTCAGTCCAAAAATTAACAAACCCTGCATAATACATTAATACTCCTGAATCTTTTTCTCCCCTTGATGATAGGAAAAAATATTAGTTTCAATTTCGCATTGCCTAGAGAGATTTGATTGTTGATAAACTTTCTCAAGATATTGAAACATTTCATATGCAATCCGATACCCATGCATAGGAATAACAAAATCCACCTCAATCGACCCAAGAATCCAAGATGCAATCTTGGCATTATCCTTTTTTCCAATGCTGAAAGGCCTTCTTATCAGATTCATCAGGTTTAGAAACAGACACATCTAAATAACCCCATAATCCCTTGCCTTCAACATGAAATTGGGAGTGAAACTTCCATAATGCATAGTTGGTACCATCAAACTTGATAGGTAGGAGATCAGTCGTCTCCAAGGCCATCTCAGTACTAGATTAAACAAGTAAAAGAGAAGTAGCAGTAGAAAAACACTTCCAAGACTTACCCTACAACCAGAGTAAATCACCAAGAAGTCAACCTGAACTTCAAGGAGGAATTTTAGCAAACACCTTCCAGGCAGGACCAAACACTTCTTCCAGAAACCTGTGGGAACAAATATTATAACTTCCAAGATTTTTCTGGATGGGGACAAATATTATAAAGGCAAACAGCACCACCAAGGAGAACAAACACTGCAGCCTTGTCCAGATATGGTAACTGTAACCAGTTACAGTCCAAAGAAGAGATCAAAACTCTTCCAGATCTAGCCCAATACAGTAGCAGAATATTGGAGTAACACTGTTGGACAACTCATCAAGACTTTCTTTAAATCATCTTTTATCATCTCCCAACACTTAGGATAGAAAGCCATGGTGAAACCATCAAGGCCTGGCATCTTATCCCCACTCATCCCCATTACGATGCTCTTTATCTCCTCTATTGGAAAGGTTCCTCCATTTCTTGAACTTACATTTAGAGGAATTCTCTCCCATTGAATCCCATCTACCACTGGCCTACTCAGACACAAGGGCACATACAAAGCTTTGAAGTGTAAAATAAGCAAAAAGAAAGAAGAAAGAAAAAAAAAAACACATGTTACAATAAACAAGAGGCTCATCTAGAGCCAAAAATGAAGTGTTGAGAGTTTCTTACCTTTGAGTTTTAATCAGCAAGAATAAAACACGAATTGGATAGACCAAGACCAAGCGAACCAGTTCTAATAAAAGAACCAAGACAACCTAAAAAGCTGCTCAACCAGTCTTACCCAGATAAAGGTAAAGAGATGGTAGTGGGCCGAGAAGACTCATTCCTCATCTTCAACATTGTAGAGCACATGCCCAAGAAGGATACCATGACATTGGCAAAGGCTCATGTTCAAAGGAACAGGCAAGGAAACAAAAACAGGAATTGTCCAAAGAGGATGTTAATGGGACTGAAAAGATATAAGGGACTGTTGATGCTCATATCGGGACCAATGGTGATAGGGATGGAAGTCAAGCATTGACAACACAGCAGAAAGGGCATGGTGAGGTGGTACAAATTCAGGGAGGCTGGGAACTGGTGATTGTATAGAATGACACTAGAAATACTAGATGAGGAAGCAATAGAGGAAATTACCCCTTTAGCAGTGATAAAAACAAAGAGGCGGGTAAACTGCATGGAAGCAACAGTAAAATCAATCTTGCCACTACGGTTTAGCAACCAAGGGCTACTCTTGATAGAGAGACTGAGGTCCCTATGTGGGTCCTCTTGAAACTTTAGAGTTTTTGGAAGTTTCTTTCAAGGGCCTGGAGGAGGAAACAAAGGCTCTCCTAGTTGCTATTAAACAGAGGGCATTAATGGAAAAAGAATGAAAAGGTAGGAAACAAGCAAAGGATCTTTGGGCTAGCATGGGGCTTAAATGAGAATACTGGCAACATGCCAATTAAGTATCTGAAAGGATGGAGTGGGAGGCATGACAATTGCAGGAAAAAAGAACAAACTTAAAGTCATATCATGGATGATAACACCATAAGTTTGGAGTCAGATAGGAGAAGTGTAGTGACAAGTGCCTTGAAGAAGTGAGTCCTGGAGGACCTGAACATATTGATGTTCCAAGAAACAATGATGCAGCCCACTGATCTTCAAATTAACATGAACATACAGGTACTAGGGCCAGTGCTTGGATTTTCCTGTCATCAGTCAATACTGAACGGGAATGATCATCATTTGGGACTCACAAAGTCCAATTCATGATAAGGATCTTGGTCTTTTAACTTTTACCATTTCCCTATTATTCAGTATGTACCTGACAATTTCACTTTTATGATCTCTTCAATTTATGGTCCTGATAATGATGCTCTCAGGGGGCAGACGTGGACAGATTTGGATGGTATCAAGCAGACATGGCCAACTTGTGGTGCAATGGAGATGATTTCAACACAATAAGATATTCCTATGAGAAAAGTGGGAGATCAAGAATAACTCCAAGCATGAAGTGTTCTGTTGATTTCATGCAGAGGTGGGAATTAGTGGTGTTTGCCTTTGCCCATGGACTTGGAATTGACGGTCAGCTCCAAAGATCTGAAGAACGATAGCCGAAGTTGGTTTGGGAAGATGGAAGGGGCCAGACCCTCGGAGGGGCTACATTACATACCCTCTAGAGAGGGATCAGGCCATCATAATTCCCCTGATTTCCTTTGGAGGGGAAGGAGAGAGAGAAAGTCACAAGAGTGAGAGTCTATGAGAGAGAATCTGAGAGAGAGAACAAGAGACCCCCCAATGTTCAAAGTATCGATACAGTCCGATACACTGAATTGGGCATATTGGACTTTTTATTAACATGCTTTTATTTCTTATCTCTCTTTCCCATCCCTTCTAAAATAGAAAGGAAGTTGGAGTCCCTTCAGAGGAATTTTCTGTGGAGAGGCTAGGAGGAAGAAAGAAAACCCCACCTTGTTAACTGGGACCAGGTTTGCCTCCCTATGGAGGATGGAGATTTGGGAATAAGGAAATTGAAGGTTTTTAATTCTTCTCTTCTCAGCAAATGGCTTTGGAGGTTTGGTGTGGAGAGGACTGCCTGGTGGAGGACCTTAATTGCATCTAAATATGGGGTGGACTGGGGTAATTGGAAATCCCTGGATACTTTTTAGAGCTGGGGGTGCTCTCTTTGGAAAGGAATTATGAAATACTTTCCGGTTTTCTCTCAAGGCCTAGCTCTCAAAGATTGGTAAGGGAGATAGGTTGTTTTGGAAGGACTCCTGGTGTTTAGACATTCCCCTGGCTGAAGCTTATCCTCTACTTTTTCAATGTGCCCACAGCCCTGAAGTCTCAGTTGCCGATTCTTATGAGGTGGTTGGGGAATCAATCTCTTGGTGCCCCCTCTTCAGATGAAACCTTTTTGATGAGAGATGGATCTGCTGTTAGATCATCTGCAACTGTTACAGAGGCAAGCTATTTCGGTTAACCTGGATGATGAATGGAGGTGGAGATGGAGTTTTTACTGTTAAATCCTTGGGTTCAAAAATGAGTAGATCAAACACTTCTGATTTCCCAAGTAAGCAGGTGTGGAACACTGTCAGCCCATCTAAACATAATTTTCTGGTTTGGGTGATGACCCTTAATAAGTGGGCTCTTGCCAGAGACAGCTGATCACCTGGGCATTCACTGCTTGACCTCGGTAAGAGTTTGGGAGCACTTTCTCAAGGCGGCTGGGGTCTGTTGGGTCATGCCTGGCTCTATCAAAGATCTTTTATGCTGCTGGAAACTACCTGGCCTGAAGAGGAAGGGTAATCTGATCTGGAGAACCATCCCTGTGGCTGTTTTGGTTACCTTATGGACTGAAAGAAACAATAGGATTTTCTGCAACAAAGTGAGAAGACTGGAGGACTTAATTCAGACTGCTGTGTCTAAACTTGTTTCCTGGTTGTCTGTCTCTCCTGAGTTTAAATCTCAGAATGTATTTCAGCTGCTTTGTACTCAGGCTATTTGGAGTCTGTAATTTGCCCTCTTACAAGATGTGGGGCTCTAGGAAGGAGTCGTAACTTTGTCTTTTTTATCAATAAACTTTTTACCTTATCTTCTCAAAAAAATAAAATAAAATAACACGCTTTTATATTTTTCCAGTTTTTTTCCAAACATGTTCAGGGGGGTCAGTAAAAGGCCTGGCACCCCCTGAAACTCCCTCTATTTGCGTATCAGTGACCCACCAATACAATACGTATCAGCCGATACGGGCCAGTAGCCCGATACATGACAAAATTTTGAACCTTGAGTTCTCCCTTTTATGTACAAATGAATTAATTATATACATGAAGTTTCTGGAATCTTCCTGTAACTAGGCTGCGTCAGCAAGGGTGGCCAGCTGTCAGCCACCATTCTGAGCTCACAATATTTTATGACTTGTGCTGAATTGCTGCTTTGTAACCAAGATTGGTAATTGGATTTGGACCGAACCGATTCAGTTTCAGTTCAGGATGGATTCAACCGGATCTGTGGTGGTTTGCATGTCTATGCGCTTAAAGTTGGACTTACAATTGTACGAAGAAATTTTCAGTTCCACAAACAGCAAAGAAAATCCAACCTCACTTCAAGACAGAGGTTTCAACTTAGCTAGCAGATGTTACCCTTGTGAGAATGCTGAGGAGGATTTTTTTTCATTTGCAGGTTCAGTGCCTTTTCTCCAAGTTCATTTGGAGCTTTTTCTTCAGGCTATTCAAAGTGGGTGGTGGTCTCCCAATTCAGTGGAGGAAATTCTCTAAATGGCCTAAGATAGCTGGAAATGTCAAGGCAAAAAATCACTCGGAGTTGTATTCCTTCTGCAGTCCGCTGGGAACTTTGGATAGAAAGGAATAGAAGAATTTTATATGGGAAAACTCGATCAAGGGAACATATGGCACTTCTATGTGGAAAACGAATCATAGATTGGATTACGATTCTCCCAGAGTTCAAAGGATTTTGGAACACCTTGTAGTTATGTTTTTTCCCCTTTTATGCTTCTCTTTGTAGTGTTGTATTCCAGTGATACCTCATCACTTCCAGATGTACTTTTTTTTTTAATTTTAATAAATTTTCTTTTTTATTGATTACCAAAAAAATGTCAACAGACGGGAATACAGTTTTTACTATAAAATAGATTCATTTCGCAAGATTTCTCAAGAAGCCCTTATAAGAACTCCCTCAGATCACACTCCTTGTTTTGGGGAAGAAAGTAACTGTATTTTAATAAAGGATAGAAAAATGTACATTAGGGGATATACATATCAACAAATAAGACAATAAAAGCCCTCTCCAAAAAGCTTTACAAAGGCAGAGAGCTATCACTATTGCTGCAAGCCCTCCCTTAGACCGCACTCCTTATTGTTGCACCATTGATGAGTAAGAAGAAAGCCAGCTCCATTTTGTTTCAACATATGGTTGAAGCAAGAGGAACTGTATGATCTAATACAATAATGCTAGTTTCCAACTGAATATTAAGGGACAACCAGTTACTCAGTAACAAAATGAGTAAGAAAATGCAAGTGCTAAAAACCAAGGTTCAGAAATCTGTCTTACCATCAAGGCATCAATCTCTGTAGATGGTAAAGAAACACAACAATCTAAAAGCATCCAGATGGGTCATTTGATGATATTCAGATACATAGAAATTTAAATCAAGACTATTTTTTAAAGAAGGTAAAGTCTAACTGTATTGATATCATAGTTTTCAAGGCGCCAAGGCAAGGCTATAGGTGATAGGGGGGCACCTTGTTGCCTAGGCGATGGATTTTTTTAAAGTAAAAAACATATATCCTATGGTAGTTCCCTAGGTTCCATTATGATATATCCTTAATAATTATCTATAATTTTCAAAAGAAATTTCATGTTAAAGTATTAGAAAATCAACATATTCATGAGAAGAAAAAGAAAAAAGAAAAGAAAATCCAAAAAAAATATAGGGGTTGAACCCCTACTTTTGTTATAGGAAAAGAAGAAAAGAAAATGTGGAAGAAGTATTGATTAGACAAAATTTCAAGTTCTTTCTTACTTATTGGTCTAGGTTTTGAAGTCTTAGAGGGTTCAATACAGCATTTAGCAATGTTGTGGTGATTAAACCCTAATAAAAATAAATTAATATATGAACACACAAACTGAATATTTTAGTTTAATAATGTCTATTTTATAATTATAATCTAAAAAAATCAAGAATATAAAAGTTTTATAACACAATGTACAAAATTTCTTGGCAATTAGGTGAGGTGAGCCTCAAAGGGCACCTTGTTGCCTAAGCATTGCCTAGGCGTCACCTTGACAACTATGATTGATATCAAAAACAAGAGGAGGGTAGAGACTCCACCCCTATACAGAGAGAATCTGTACAACCATTAATTTTTTCAGTATTACATACAGTAAAAAGCTAAAAAACTCAAAAGATTCCTGGTCTAAAATAGATACAAAGGATGAGTGCTGAAAATATGTGTATCAAATTCCAGGACATGATCTTTGCTATGATATTCCTTATAAAGTTTCATCAGTTTGGGAGCAAGTATTCTAAAAAATTCTCGTAAAACAGTCAAAAAAATCACTCCCAGGATCAGATGCCGGACCAATTTGCCTTTACAACTCAGCCTGCCCAGGTGCCAACTCTCAAGAGTTTCCAGAGTTGTTTTGGGAAAACCCCAGTTGATGTTGAGGACATTGAGAAGGCTGGTCCAGACCCTTGCATCAAGATTGACTTAAATCCATAAATAATTATTTTTATCAGTAATGATGAAATTCTTTATTATTAATAAAGAGATATCCACCATTTGAACAGCTGTGGAAATAGAGAGATGAAAATTTAATTGTGATGAGTGCAGCCTTGTCAACCTGGGGCCCTCAAGAATAGGGGGTGCAGTTAGAAATCACCTTGGAGACATTATCCTGAGCTTCACAGGATCAATTGGGGTTGGAAATTCTTTGAGAGATGAGATTCATGCACTTCTTCAAGGCTTGGAAATAGCTTAGCCTTTGGGATGGTAAAATCTGATTGTGGAAGGGAACTGCAGAGTGGTGCTCAGCTGGATGGAGAAGAATAAGGGTCTTTGTGTACTCCAACAGATGATTAGAGAAGTTGTATCTTTGGTGTCCAAATTGAACTAATTATTGATGGATACCTCATTCAGCAATGATTTTAGCTGATGCCCTTGCAAGAAATGGAGTAACCAGGGACCAACTTCTTAGAGAAACACCACACTTCTGTAGTAAGGTCACTGGACCTTACATGCACCCTGCTCTGTCCCCACCCCATGAGTTCCCTTGTAATGTGTGTTTTGTAATACCAAAAATAAAGAGTAAAAACATAGGGAAATACACTAAGCCCAGCAAATTTGAAACTTGTATTTCACAGTTAGCTAAAACATTAGTTTGAAATTATACCCTTGTAAGATTTAAAGAACTACCTGACTCAGTACGCCACCAAACTTATTCTTCAACGACATCATTTTTGCAAGCCCCTTCTCTAATGTTGAGGGGAATTGCAACAGCCGTAGTGTATGACCAGTTGGAGCTGTATCAAACACGATAACAGAGTAATCCATTGTTTGAACTAATCTGTAAGAAACAAAACAATATGAAAACCTTAATATCTTTTCTTTTTATAAATGATTGCATTTTATTAATAAAGAGGGATTACATCAAGATTTATAAGACAAACTATCCCAATATGAAAACCTTAATATCAGCAAATGGAATGCATGCTAACCAGCATAAAGATCATATGTTAATATGATTGAAGAGACATGATAGACAGCGTATGCCCTCAGATCCAATAGAAGTTGTTGACTTTTATCATGAATAAAAGTTCAATTTGTTTCATGTGTCATGTTGAGTTTCTGTGAATTGCTCTTTACTACATTTTTAGGATTATGATCTAAGACACCATAGTCAATATATAGTCAAATGTTCTCAACCAATGAATAGATAGACTTAGGTGGCCTATCCCGACAAGGCTGACATTCTCATACAACCTAAGTTATGGAGCAATTAGTCTCGGCTGCTAGGGTTGAGACATAAGGTATGAGAATTAGGGTTGTTATTGAATTGGATTTGGATCGGATTCGGAAAAATCCAAATCTAATCTGATTATTGAAAAATTGCATCCGAAACCGATCGGGTTTGAAGATTCGAATCCTAATGGACTTGGATGGAATTCAGATTTAATCTGACACCACTTTAATTTTTTAAAATACATAAAAGTTAAAAAGTTAATTACTTTTCAACTTTCATATATAATAAATTAATGTAAATATACATACTGAATTTATTTTATATATATATAAATTCATATATAATATAATATATAAAATATATTTTTTATAATAAATTAATTACCCAATGTTGGTCCCAGCTATCTGGGGTCTTAGGAGGGGTAGATTGGATCCAGTCCTAACCTTTAGCAAAATTTTCTTTCTTTCTTATTCTTTCCCCTCTCTCTTCTTTTTTTTTTTTTTTGGCACAAAGTGGCCACCCTCAGACTTAAACTCATGTTCTCATGCATGCCAGCCTAAGGTTTTAACTTTTAACCCTCAAATTTCTGCTTCTTTATGTGGACTGCCATTTTGAAAAAAATTCTAGTGATCAATCATTTGATATCAAAGGGGGAGAGATATTGAATATAGATGCAGACCCTGTCAGTCAAAAGAGAAATCAGTTTAAAACCTGTTTATTCACAGCCCTTACACTTTCAATGTGCTATCCCCTTTAGATGATATTAGGTAATGCCTATGTCTCAATGCTAATCTCCTCTTGGAAAGCTAGAGGTTTCACTGCTCAGGGTCAGGGATCAGCTATATGAATTTTATTGCTCTATTGCTGTCTGAACTGGGCTAGAGTATATGGAGGGAGAGGAATGCCAGAATCTTCAGAGGGAAGGGAGTCAAGGTTGATCCCATAAAAAGAAAGATCAAAACATAAGGCTGTTGATGTGTTGGGTCTTGATCCTTAAGGAGTTTTGAGGCTTACCTTACAATCATTTCAGAATTCAATGGAGAGATTTCTGTTAATTCCTATTTTTCCAATAGTCATAACCATGTATGAAGAGCATTGATCTAACTCATTAACCATATACATTTTTTGTAAAGCTGGAAAATGAGGAGAGCCAGGATTTAACCTGTCAAAGGAAAGACTGAAAGGCTGTTGGTGTATTTGTGAAGAGACTTGATGTATTTTATTAGTATAGTCCCTGTTGTACTATGTGCATTACTCTTTTCTTGTTCTTTTTTTCTTTCAGCCCTGTAAGGGCACTTTTGTAATTGTCATATCTTTTATTTTCTTTAATATATAAGAGGCTCTTGGATGGGGCCAACTCATTCTTGACACCCTTAAAACTGTTCTAAGCTCTTTATCCCCTTTTTTTTTTATCAATACCAGAAATACATAAACGAGGAGAAAATTAAACAACAGAGGGGGGGTAACCTTTCTTACCTCTCCACACCACAATTATAAACAGGAACAGATTACAGTCGTGCCCGAAACATTTGATTTCTTCCCACCCCTTGTTTTGCTAGAACATCAGCAAAAGCCTTAGCAGTCTTTTTAACCCAACTTAGCTCTACTTCCATGTTTTTTTTCCTCAGCCACTTGAATTTCTTCCTCTCACTATTGAATATCCAGAAACCATTTCCTCCCTTTTTCAACCAATCTATTACCAATTTTGAACCCCCTTCTATAATCAGCTTGCTCACATTCATATTCTTTGCCTTTTGCGCACATTCCATAACAGCCAGAATTTCAGCCCTTAGGGAATCTCCCACACCAGTTGGGCCTGAGAATAACCCAATAACCCTTCCATCCTTATTCTTAAACACACCACCTATACCAGAAGGGCCTGGGTTACCTATGTTACTCCCATCAACATTTAACTTGAAAAATCATTATGTTGTGGAGTTCAAAGAGGTCTGTATCAGTCTTATGACAATCTGAATTAGCCACTTCCTTCCAGTTATTCATAATGTCAACTGAAGAGAAGTCAGCAAAATGCTCCAAAGTCTTCACCCAGTGAACCACTCTAATCAGAATGGTCTCAATAATTCCATCTTTGCTTCTTTCCTTTTCTGATAAAAATTTGGAATTTCTTTCTTCCCAAATGGTCCAACTCACTGCAGCTCTTACACATCTCCACAACACTCTTCCTCTTTTCTTAGACCACCTAAAGAAAGTAGAGGTAAACAGGCTATGAACATTAGGTGGGGGAGTTCACCTACACACAAACAAAGACAAAAGCCACTTCCAAATAGATTTGACATAGGGACAGGATATTAGTAAGTGAAAGCAAGTTTCTCCATTAGGCTTACATAGAACACACCAATGTGAGGATAAGCTCCAATTTGGTCTTTTAATTTGGAATAGCTAACAAGTATTTATTCTTTCAAGGAAGACCTCCCAACAGAAGCCACCTAACCTTGGAGGAATAGGTTTACACCAAACCTACTTAACAGGAAAGGAAGGAAAGGATACATCCAAGCTCTAGGGATGAAGGGGGGGTTGGATTAGAGCCTTAAAGAAGGAAGCACAAGAGAAAACACCTGAGGAAAGGGTCCAAATATGACTATCTAAGCTGGAAGGATCCAAAATGACCCCTTCAAGGACCTGAACCAACTCCAACACATCATTTAACTCTGAACCCCTTACACTCCTTCTCAAGCCCAAATCCCAATCAAAGCTAAATCTTGAGAGGGCAAACACAGAGTGAAATTTGTCTTTTAGAGAAAGGTCCCCCACCCAGACTTATTCCCAAAATTTATATCAGTTCCAGAACAAAGGTCACACCTGAGGCAAGAACAACAGAAGAATAGCATGGATAGCCTTCCAAAGAGAGGCACCAAGTAGCCCTAGCATGTATACCAGCATCCCAACCATTAGCCTCAAACCCATGAATGCTTACCACCACTTCTTCATTCCTTTGCTTCCTTCCTCCCCTTATTAGACTGAAAGTAGGAAAAGGAAACACTATTAAATCCTGGACAGACCTTTGCTGGGAAATAATCCCTTCTGTGAAGCCTTCCCCTCTCTTTTAGGCTAGTGCGTGATAAACAAGCTCTCATTTCTGCAACCTTGATAAGAGGTCTAGAGCGCCTTTCCTTTAATCTCAATTTTCATAGAGAGCTGAGAGACTCAAAACTATTTGAAATCACCACCTTACTCTCTTCACTCTGAGAAGTGTTCATCTCTCACTCCACTGAGGACAAGCTTATATGGTCTTTAACCCCACAATGGCTCCTTCACTACCTCTTCCTTCTTTCAGCACCTAACCACCAACTTACCCCCCCTCTTCACTACCTCTTGCTCAAAGCTGAATGCTTGTGACAACCTCCAAAAGAAGTTTCAAGGACATTGCTATATTTCTCCTTCTATTTATCTGATGTGCTATAATGATGGGGAATCTATTAGACACTTTTTTATCAACTGTACTGTGGCCAGAAGTTTTTGGCAGTTCTTTCCCGATTCCTTAGCTAGGGGCAAGCTCAGCTGGACTCCCCCTAATTCTGTTATGGAGCTTATCAACTCTTGGCAAGGGCTAAAGACAATTTCAGGCAAGAGAGGAAGCTACTTCTGGAAAGCAATTACTCATGCCCGTCATGTGGAATATCTGGGAGGAAAGAAATAGGAGATTATTTGAGGAGAGCTACTCCTCCTTGAGACTCTTTGAGATCACATCCTGGCTAACATTAGCAGCTGGATGGTGAACAGTAAAGTTTTTGAGGGTATCAATCGAAATGATATACAAAGGAATTGGCCTGCCCTACTGTCAACCTCTACTTTTCACCCTCAGCCTTTCCTTAAAATCACCCCAAGACAAGATTTTTTTATCAGCAACACAGAAGAGATTTCATTAATTATAAGAAAAGCATGATTACAACAAGAAGTTGTGAAATAAACCAGCTATAGAAGCTGTCCCAGCTAAGTACTACATTTGAGCCCAAAACATATGCGTTCTATGTACCCCTTGCTTGGCTAAGCTATCTGCCAAGCTATTAGCAGGCCTCCTCACCCATTTCACTTAACATGTCCTGTGACAACCATTTGTATTTTCTGAAATCATTCCTCAAATGCCATGCCACCCCCTCCCCTTTAACCAGCCACTTAAACACAGTTATAGAGTCTCCCTCAATAATCAGCCTACTAATACCCAGTTCTTTTGCCTTCTCAACCCCAAACACTGCAGCCAAAAACTCTGATCTTGCCACATCACCTTGCTCCACAGGGCCCAGGTATAAAGCAATTATGTTCCCCTCTTCATCCCTAATGACCCCCCCTCCCAATACCTGAGGAGCCTGGGTTACCCAAACACCCCAAGACAAGATTGTGAGAATATTCTCATTCAAGGAGTAAATGGAGAATTGAATTGGGCCTAATAGTGGCCCTTCCTAGGCTGCTGATGCTTCTGAAGCAGAGCTAGGGCCCTCCTGGAAGGCCTCAGAATCGCCATATCACATCAGCTCTGTTTCATTGCAGTGGAAGGAGATTCGAGGAATGTTATAAATTGGGCTTCAGGATGATAGACTCTAGATCCGTGAAAGCTATCCCATCTGCTGTTAGAAATCAGGGAGCTTGCCTCTTGTTTACAGTGCAGCTTTAGATGGATTCCTAGAGAATTAAATCAAGTGACTGATAGTCTAGCAAAATCTGGGCTGGGAATGGATTTTTTGTATAGTGCTCATACATTGCCATTTTAGTGGGCTTTATCTTTTGTTTTTGTTTTGCTGACAAGGTTTTTTACATCCCCTTATTTAGATCCCTCCCATTTTTTGATATTAACGAAATCGGTTATCTTCTCTCAGAAAAAATTCCACAGCAACTTACCCAATAAAGACACATCCCTATGCAACAAGAAGGACCAATCCACCATACATAAGCTTTCTCCAAGTCCAACTTGCAAACTATTCCTTTCTTACCTAATCTCTTCATTTCCTCCACACATACATTACCAATTAGAATTTGGTCAGTGATTTGCCTATTTGTCACAAAATCTCCTTAATTGGGAGAAATAATTAAAGGACGGACTAACCTAACCCTTAAGGACAGAACCTTGGAAATTATTTTTTACAAGCTAGTCACCAAGCTCATTGGCCAGAACTCACGAGGATGGGCTGTATCATCTTTCTTGGGCACCAAAGCAATGAAAGTTGAGTTCATACATGCGTTTATAATACCTCTCCCAAAAAACTCATTGAACACTTCCTGCAGATCATTTTTCAATATATCCCAGCAGTCTTGGTAGAATGCCATTGTGAACCCATCCGTGGTGCTTTAAAGTTTAAACCTATCCATATTCCATAGTGAAAATAGCCTCCTTAATTCCCTCTGACTCAAAACTTATTTCCAACCAATCTTTGATATCATTAGGTATTCCAGCCCACTCTAAACCTTCCACCCAAACTCTCTCATTCAAGGACCTCCTAAATATGATTCTAAAGTGTTGGTTCTTCATCCTCAAGGATTTTGAGGGCTTGTCCCATGGTCATTTAGGATTCAGTGGGAAAACATTCTTCATCCTCACAAGTACTATCAGAATACTAAATCCTCTCTCTTTCTTCTAGTTCCATAAATACTTTTATTGAATACTCATCTACCCCCTAGAAAAAAGCAAGCCCTTTTTTGTTACTTGTTTGCACTTCCTTCTCATCCAACTTTTTTTTTTTGATAATTCAGAATGATCTTGCCATCTTCACAAACTACTACTATCTCCCCTTAGAAAAAAAAGCACACTTTTTTTTGAAGAAAGGTTAACAGAATATATTAAGGTTAACTGAGATAAGTTAACAAAGTACAAGGCCTTGAAAGGCAGAAACAGAATTACATAGGTAGAGAAACATCAGAAAACATATTTGCTCTATGGGCACCAGATTTTGCTAAACTGTCAGCTATGGTGTTTAATTCCCTAGGAATCCAAACCAGCTTCGCATTCAGGGTATTTAGAATATCTCTGGCTTCATCCAGCAGATGAGCAAGCCTCCAAGGGCCTCCAGTCCTCTGCCTTAACCAGTTTATTATGTTAGCTGAATCGCCCTCGATTGATAAGGAGGAAAGGCCTAACATTTTGACGAAACAAAGACCTGTGAGGGCAGTTAAGATCTCTGCCTTGGTGGCATCAGCTCTCCCAGTCGGACCACTGAAAACCCAAAGGATGTTTCCCCCATTCCCACAGATTATTCCTCCAACTCCTGCTTGACCTGTGGACCCTTGAGCATTGCCATCAAAGCTTAGAGTTAACTGGTTCTCCTCCAAGGGAAGTGTAGAGGACTTCTTCCAGGTTTCTCTGAAGGTCATTTAATGCAGTGCCTTTGAAGACTTCAGAGTTTAGGGCCCAGCTGTTGCAAAGGTATGTAATGTGAGAGATTAGATCCTCAGTATTCCTGGCTTTGTTTTCAAAGGTTCTATTGTTTCTTTGTTCCCAGACTCCCCATAACACTGAGTGGGTCACCATGCTCCAATAAATTTGCCCCTACTTCCAAGGCCTTTGCAGTGCCATTGTCGCAGAAGATCCGTGACTTGGTTTGGGAATACCCAGTTGAGTCCCACTAGACTGAGAAAGGAACACCAGATTTTCCTTGTTAATGGGCAGTGAAGGAAAAGGTGCTCCACTGTCTCGCCATTGTTGAGACAGAGGGGGCAGACATGTGGGGAGATGCATCTGCCTCTGAGCTTCTTTTGTAACATATCACAGGTATTTAGTTTCCTTAGGCAGGCCTCCCAAATGAAGAGGGAAACTCTAGGAGGTATATGAGTATTTCGGACCTTCTTGGCTGGGAAGGTGGTGTCTTGGCCATCTGAAACTAGAACCTTGAAGTAGGAGTTGGTAGTGAACTTGCCATTTGGGTTGGGTTTCCAAATCCAAAGGTCGGGGGTTGAAGGGGAGATGTAGGCTTCACTGAGAGAGTTTACAAGATTTATTATTCCTGCAAGTTCTGCCTCTCTCAGGTTCCAATTGTTTCCTAAGGGAGAGTAGCTTAGGCAGTTGGAAACTGGGGCATCTTGGGATTGGGAGAGGCAAAAAATTCTGGGGTAAGAGAGTGCAAGGGGAGACTCTCCCCACCAGAGATCAGTCCATAACTTAATTTTATTCCCATTTCCCACCTGATATCTAACAAAAGCAATGAAAAGAGAGTAGGTAAAGGAAATACCTTTCCAAGGATTTGTTGCTTTTACTCGGGTCAAGTGAACCTTGCTATCCCAACCATTGGCATCCCTCCCATACTTGTTGATAATTGATGTCCATGTTGTTTCAGGCTCAAGGGGATATCTCCATAACCATCTTCCAAGTAGGGCAACATTCCTTTACTTGATGTGACCTATACCCAATCCACCAGCCTTCTTTGGCTTAGATACATATCCAGCAAACTAAGTGGCTTTGTTTCCTTTTGTCTCTTCCTCCATCCAATAAGAAGTCACACTGTAGTTTCTCCAATTTGTTTATTATTTTCTGGGGGGCTTGAAAGACCGAAAGGAAGTAAGGTGGCAAATTGGATAGAGAGGCCTTGATTAACATAAGTCTACCACCCTTAGAAATATAGTTTTTCTTCCAGGTTGCTAATCTTTTCTCACATTTCCCCACAATCGGGTCCCAAAAATTCTTGTTCTTCGGGTTCCCACCTAGAGGCATTCCCATGTAGGATATGGAAAGGCTTTCCACTTTACACCCCAACAGCTCTTTAAACCTGTCTAGGAGGGAATCTTCCACATTTAAACCTACTATGCTTCTCTTTGAGTAGTTGACTTGGAGCCCAGTCACCAGCTCAAAGCATTTTAAAACTTGTTTAAGATTAAAGATGTTTTCCTTTTCAGCTTCCAAGAACAAAATTATGTCATCTGCATACATTAGGTGAGACACTTGAAGTCTTTCCCTTCCAAATTCAAAGCCTTTTATAAGGATCAAAACTTTCGCCTTCTCTATCAAGAAGCTGAAGATGTCAACTACCAATGTGAAAAGTAAAGGGGAGAGAGGGCAGCCTTGTCTTAAGCCTCTACTAGCTTTGAAGTAACCAGCTGGTTCTCCATTTATCAGTACTGAAAACCGGGCAGAATTGATGCAGCCCTTTATCCAGCTGACCCACTTACTCCCAAATCCTCTCAGGTGCAGAATTTCCAATAAGCATTCCCGGTTCACTTTGTCAAATGCCTTCTCCAGGTCCAGATTCAATAAAATCCCTGATTTTCCTCTTTGATTGAAGTCTTTTACACATTCATTAGCCACTAAAACACTGTCAATAATCTGCCTCCCTTACACAAATGCGTGTTGGTTGTTTGAAACCAACTCCCAAGTCACCTCCTTCAACCTAGTTGCCAGGACTTTGGCTATTATTTTATATAAACTCCCCAGCAAGCTAATTGGTCTGAAGTCCCTTACTTCCAAAGTGCCCTCTTTCTTAGGAACTATAGTGTGGAGTTGTTTCCTTTATTCATAACTGCTGACTGATAGAAGTCTGAAAACACCTCTAGAAGGTCTGATTTTAAGGTATCCCAGAAAATCTGATAGAAGAAAATTGGGAATCCATCTGGCCCAGGGGCTTTATCACCTTCCAGATTAAATACTACTTTCTTCACTTCTTCCTCATCAAAAGCCCTCTCTAACCAAAACTTCTTTTCCTCTGTTAGTTTAGGGCCATCCCAGTGATTCAAGACAGCCCTATTGTGCTCCTTCTTCGAGTACAACTCCTTGAAAAAGTTCACTATAACATCAGCAATTTCCTTCTGATCTTCTACTTCTATCTGCCCAACATTCAATTTTGAGAAAAAGTTTTTCCTCCTTCGCCCAGAAGCATAACTATGAAAGGAATTGGAGTTGTTGTCTCCCTCCTTCAGCCATAGAAAAAAAGCACACTCAATTTAATGTCTTGCCCCAACCCAGAGTTTATGTAGGGAAAAAAATATATATATCTTTTTATACTCAGAATCCACCATACTAACTTTCTAGGAATCCTTTTGTATGCATTTGTTAAGTCAACAAAAATCAAGTAAAGGTCTTTCCTATTCTCAATAAGTTTTCCAACCAGTTGCCTAAGAAAATAGCCTCAAAATCTCAAATAAGAAGGAATATAGGTCAATGTAAAGGTCTTTCCTATTCTCAATAAGTTTTCCAACCAGTTGCCTAAGAAAATAGCCTCAAAATCTCAAATAAGAAGGAATATAGGTCAATGGACTTGGGCATAAAAACTTACTTCAGCATTTCAGCAAAGCTCATAGCCTCATCAATTCCAGGAATTGCATTTGTTAAGTCGGAGATAAAGCTATCCATCTCTTCCACATTGGGCAAGTCCTCATTCTCTACGGTGGGATCCACCTCCTGCCAAGAATAAATCAATATTCTGGTTCAATATAATATGAAAAAGATGCTTCAAAACACTGAGGAGGTCAACTTGCCAAGAGAAGTTAAAAATAACTGAGAAGATGCATAAGGGAAACGTTCTACTCTCTCTTCCGAGAAAATATATAGCCAAATAGAGAGACGTTCTTTAAGATTTTAAAAGCAAAAAGAATTCATTCTTCTCTGTTGGAAAACAATAGAAAATATGGAAAAATAAAGCACATGGGCCTAAACATACTTGATGGAAAGTATAAATTTATAATCACATTCGCAGAAAACCAAACAATAGCACAACCGGCATGACATAACCAGCAATGAAAATGCAACAAAAGGAAATAAAAAAAAAAGGAGATACCACGAATGGGGACTCTTCTCAATTACATCAAATATCCAAATTTTGAATGAAATCAATAAAAGTAAAAGCTAGAGAGCTTGAATTCAGAAAAGCAATAAAAGAAGAGAACTTTGGTTTGAAGAGATACCATGGCGTAGAGATTGGTGAATCCATTGACCAAGGTGGGAGTTTTGGTGAATCTCTGCTGAAACGCATCGCTGAGGTTATGAGCCGGGTCGGTAGAGATGATCAAGACAGAGGATCGAACCCTAGAAAGAAGGATAGAGAGGATCGAACTACAGGTCGTCTTGCCCACACCACCTTTCCCTCCAACGAAGACCCATTTAAGACTCTCTTGGTCCAAGATGTTCTGCACTGTTCCCTCTGGTAACTCCTGATCCGTTGCCATTGCCAGAAAATTTGTCTGTCCTCTTCCTCTATTACCTCTCTCTTTCTCCCTTCCTCGTTGCTCTTCCTCTGATTCTTAAATGAACCTAATGCATAATTCAAATAAAATTGAACAATTTATTACGACAATTGATCACAAATGGAGATTTTGATACGTTTTGAGAAAGAAAATGGAAGGAAAAGAAGAACAAAGCTCAAGCATCAAAAGCGGGGAACGGAGATGCTTTGTTTGTTGTTCGGGCAACAACCAAACAGAATGATACAGTGTTACGCATCCAAAATTCCTTGGGTGATTCTGTTTCTTAATCTTCTATGCAAACACGGTTCCCCAGAATATCTAACATCACCTAGATGATGATTGATGATATATTACAATCGGACTACCATTTGAAACGAATCTAGATATTTCTTTGATTGTTTGATTGGTATCACAGTCTGATCGATGGCTTGTTTTCGAGAAGTCGGATTGACTTCCCTTAATCGCACCCCACTAGCGCCTCATAGTACATATCAACCGTGAATCGAGAACATCTAGGGAGATGTTGCCGATGAACGTTTGGGATGTGCAGTAGGGAGCGTGTTGGACGTTGATTGTAACGGCCCGGGCCCGGCAGAAATGGACTTCAATGTCCGACTCGTCTTGGGTCGAGTATGATGGCTTGTGATTCTGGGCTGGCCCATTTAATATGCTCCCTTATGAAGACAAATGGATAAGACCCAAATGAGGATTGTCAACTTAATGGGCCCATCTACGTCCGCAAATGTGCTACTGTCCCTATATATACGGATTGTATGTTTTATATTAGACCTGTTCATGGACCGGGTAGCCCGATGGCCCGGCCCGATTCGGACCGCACCCCGGTCGGGCTTGGTTATGTAATTAGGCCCGCGGGCCTAACACAGTAAGCTCGACTGTGTTACGGGCTGGGCTTGAGATTTGTCAAAAAAGCCCGGCCCGTCCCAACTCAGCATTATATATTTTATAAAATATATAATATGTATTTTATATATTATATAAAATATATAAATAATATAGTATTTATTGAAATATATATTTATAATTTAATATATATATTTTTATTTTTTTCTTTATAATTTCTCTCTCACTCACTCTCTCTCTCTATTCAACCGCTTCAGTAGTAGCAACAACATGGGCTAAATTTCAGGCTCGGGCCTAGGCCCGGGCTTCGGGCTTTTTATGAGGGTCAGGCTCGGGCCCAAGTTGTAGGTCCGATGGTTGAGTCGGGTCCGGGCCTTAGAAAAATCTGTTAATACTGAGTGAAAGCCCAGCCCGACCCATGAACAAGTCTATTTTCCATGTGTATATTTACATATAGTAGTAATATTAGGATTGCAACCTGGGCATGTTGGGTCAGGGTTCAAGGCCAATCCAAGCCTGATCCATGGATCAGGAATTCGGGATGCAGGCCCAGCCCAACCCAACACAAGATCAAACCCAAGTTGGCAAGCCAACTCAAGCCAAACCCAACATGACTCAGGTTTGATTTGAACTGGTTTGGTTTGGCTTGGACGGGTTTGAAAGTCATCTTGTTTATTATTATAATGAACAGGGCTAGCCCATTACAACTAGGCACTAGCCAAAGACTTCACCAGCAAGCTTAATATCACCTTATAAATTATGTATAATTCATGGACCGGGTTTGGGTTTGGCTTTTGTCAAATTTTGAATGAGCCTGGCTCAAAACCCATGAATTGGGCTCAGGCTTGGGTTTGCCATTTGTCAAAATTTGAATGAGCCCGGCCTAAAGGCTGAGCGCAAAACAACATAAAGCCAAGCTTAAAGGCAGGCGTATGAACACCAGAACATGTCTAATAAATATTATAGAAGGTTGCTTTGATCGGGCTAAGGGTGTCAATGGACTAGTTTTGGATTGGACTCCATCCAGTCCAAAATTAATTTGGATGGATTGGACGGAACAACAAGACATATTGGATTGGACCAGTTCGATCCAAATTGTTTTTTAGATTGGATTGGACCTGGTTCGTTCATAAAAAGTTTATATTGGATTGGGTTGGATTAAGCCAAATCCGGTCCATTAATATAAGATAAGAACATAGGTGTCAATGGACTAGGTTTGAGTTGAAAGAAATCTAATTCAAAACAAATTTGAACAGATTGGATGGTACTGATATTGAATTGGAACGGTCCAAAATAATCATTGGATTGGATTGGACCTGGTCCATTTATAAAGGACTCACATTGAACTGGATCGGATTGGACCAAATCAATCCAGTCCAATTGACACCCCTAGATCGGGCTACTAATGGAGGTCTCAACCCAAGCCCAACTCAAGTTGAGCTGAAGCCTGAGTTTCCAAACTAAAGCCCAATTCAAATTCAAGCCCAGTTGGTGCAAAAGCTTGGGTTGAGTCAGCTCTGCCTACCCATGTTGCAACCCTAGTAATGCATATTTAATTAATGGGTTTGACTATGCGGCTGTTTGGCATTATTGCCGTTTACTGGAGCAACGATGTCACATCAGCGCCACATCGAAAAAAGCGGTGCTCCAGGAAATAGGCATTTGTTTGGAACCATTTTTCCATAAAAAAACAATGCTCCAAGCCATAAAAACAGTACTCCAAGCCAAACAGAAAAACTTGTTGCTCCAGGAAACGTTCTATCTGGCAGCAATGATTCCAAACAAAAATAAAGTCAGAAAAGGGTGCTTTCAACTACACATCAGCAGATAAAATGGTGCTGCTGCAGTATCAATGCCAAACATATACTATAATGTCATAAAGATATGATACCAAAATAACTTATAACCAAATAATCAGCATTATAAAAGTGGTAATCAATCAGGTGGATTTTCATCAAAATTCACGGGGGTTTTGATTGCTCAAATCCTTTCCAGTGTTATATCATTCCACCGTTAGATATTTTTTCTTATTTAAATATTATTATTTTATATGTATCTATTAGAAAAATACAGATATTATCTACGTACATTCCTGTTAACACATGAATGAAATACTAATAATGCAGATATTATTGCTAAGATATATGTATACTTTGAACCTTGATTTAATAGAAATTTATTTAGAGGTTAGAAGATTGTATCCAAGAAAGAGATTTCTAAAGAGAGAGAAGATGGACTTTATTATGTTCTTAAGTGTCAGTAGGCTGAGAGAGAGAGAGAGAGATTTATGTGCATGGTGCAAGATATAGGGCGGGATCCAATTAGATATAGGTAAATTTAAATTTGATTCATTTATATTGAAATTAAAATCTTATCTTATACATTGGATTTGAATTAAATTTGGATTGCAAATGGATATTGAACAATATAAATTAATTAAAATAAAAGTTATCCAAATATTATATATTATTAATAAAATTGAGGAAAATAGAAAGGGTTTAGAATGAGAGAATAAGACTACTGTTCATTATTTGTTAAAAAATAGAACAGGTATGAATCCAATTATTTCCTTTTCCTTTTCCTTTTCTTTTGAAGAAAAACAATAAGTTCATTTATTATTTAACTCAGAGTATGCCCAAAAGCAAACAAAAAAAATACATGAAGAAGCTTCTCCAGCTAGATCATCTTTTATGTGAAGAATATAAGCTAAGATTATTCGTTTTCCTTTGCTTATAATCATTGAAACCTTAGCGTCTGTTTGGCATTGTTGTCGTTGTTCTAGAAAACGGCGTCATGTCGGAAAAAATAGTGTTTTAGAAAATGGTCATTTGTTTGGAACCGTTTTTCCATAAAAACAGTGTTCCAAGTCATGCATTCCCAATTTGGCGTTTCTTGTAACTGCAGCTCATTGCTGCCAATAGGGATGTGAGGTGGCACTAGATAATGGGTACCAGTGCTGAAAACATTTCCTGGAGCATTGGTACCAAACAGAAAAAGTTGTTGTTGTTCCAAAAAACGTCCTACCTGACAACAACGATTCTAAACAAAAAAAAGATACATTTTTCTCAGAAGAAAACAGTACTTCCAACCCACACATCAGTAGCATCTGCAGCACCAAAAAGAAAAGAAAAGGATGGAGGCATTCTCAGAATGCACATTGATTAAGCACTTCATAAATTTTAAGAGAGTTGACAAAATCTTTATCAAGTACTTACTCCGTGTGTACTCACAAGGATGTGCTCATAGGATCCAATCTCTCGTCCAAGTTCCTATTAATAGGGGTGTAAATGGACTAATTTTAGATTGAACCCTGTCCAAATCAAAATCAATTTGGACAGATTGGATGAACCAACAAGACATATTGGATTAGACCAATCCAGACTTAATGGTTCAAGGTATTTATTGGGTTGGATTGGACCTGGTCCATCCATAATAAATTTATATTGGATTGGGTTGACTGAGCCAATATCTGATCTGTTGATAGAGAATAGAATATGTCAATGGACTAGGTTTGAGTTAGAATTAATCTAAATTAAAATAAATTTGAACAGATTAGATGGTCCAAACATTGAATTAGACCAATCCAAAATGGTCCAAAATATTCATTAGATTAGATTGGAGCTCTTTTGTATATACGGACTCACACTGGATCAGATTTGACCAAATCCAGTCCAATTGACACCCCTACCTACTAATACATGCCTAACAAGTAACAATTAATTCTGCATTGAAAACAGTTCCCAGGTTGTTGGTAGTGTTGCCAACTTGCCATGATATCCGTCTATGCCAACTGATATAATTTGAATATGCGATTCGATTCGATGAAATTTATATTTTGTCAGTGATATAAAGAAGCAAAATGAGGCTGCAAATTGGATTGCTAAGGCCAGTACTCACATCCCCTGCACCAAAAACGACTTAAATTTTGAAATGGGGAAGGACAAATTGTTATTTGTCTGGCAGAAATTTTTCTGAGGATGTGAGTTCTTGCTAAGGGTCGAAGATAACATCGATCATAAATATGACAATTGGAGTCGGACTCCTTGTTTTGTTTAGCCCTTCTTCCAAATATAATATATGACCCAAAAAGAAACAAAGAATAAAAGCTGATCTTGCTTCACCCTTAAAATAGGATGATTCTATTACACCCAATTACATCAAAATTACTTAATTCGACCCAAGTAGTAAATCAGTAGCTATTCCTGACACGACCACAGCTTCATCTTTCCTAAACAATTGCACTAGCTCTGAGTCTCTGACCGATCATCTTTTTCAGTTTCAACTGGATTCTTCCATAGTCAGCCTCTCCCTTAGCATTCTCACACCCATGTATCTGCATATTACCAAATTAAATTTAGTGATCAGCAATCAATATAGTATAGTCACAGAGATCACAAGTAGTGATGTCCATGAAGATGAATACCTTCCAAGCATCATAACAGTGGCCTGAGGATTGGTACCAGGAGAGTAATTGAAGGTCGACCCATCAATGACTCTGAGTGCGTCCACACCCAGGACCTTGTAGTCATGGTCGACCACCCTACCAACCTGGCAGCCCCCATGGTAATGCCATATGGTCATCACAGTATCCTTGCAAAACTGCTCCATGGACGTAGAATCGTTGTCGTGCCTCGGCAGCAAGTTCACCGGGAAGTTCGCCGTCATGTTGATAAGGGCTCCCACGGAGATGTATGGGTACCTAAACCTGGAGAACGCTCTGGACTCAATCACCTTCCTGATTGTATTTATGCCATCAACGCACCTCTTCAGGTCCGTGGGGTGCTTGAAGTAGTTGAAGGTAACCGACGGGTTGTGTTCTGGGTTCCTGCTTCTGAGCTCAAGATGACCAGTTGAGATAGGACCCATTATTTTCTCAAGTAGGAACCCACCTCTGAAAGCTTCATCTGGAAGTGCATTCATGGCATCCACTGCCTTAGCTATGGCTTCCGGAGTCCTCTGCTTGGGGGGCACTGTCGCTAGCTGCCCAATCTGCTTCCATAAAAAGAACCCCAATTTGATTTAGTTACCTTAATTATTCAGAGAGAGAGAGAGAGAGAGAGAGAGAGAGAGAGATGAGATGAGATTTGCTTGATTAAATTAAGAACCTGAGGAGAAAACATTCCAAAGTTCCTTGGAATGGCGGAGCCCTGAGCAGCGAAGTTGGCACCACTGGCCGCTTCAATGTAGGTTCCAAAACGGGTAATGCCGACGACCTGTATGAGGGAGACCTCAACGGGGATGGGGGAGGGGACGTAGATGGCATTCATGGGATTGTCTGACATTCCTTGGCCAACCATGGGCCGATCAACCACCACCCTGATCTTATGGAACGTAAGATGTTCAGCTGGTCCTACCCCACTCAACATCAACAACTGTGGGCTTCCTAGAGCTCCAGCTGATAGCACGATCTCATTCTTTGATCCCTTGTTCAGGTATGCTCTGTGCTTGACTCCTGATTCATCTCTGAAGATCACGCCATGGGCAGTTGGTCTTGCTTTCCCTGAAAAGTTATTATGGTGACTGTAATTAACAGTCCGGCCGGCGTTCTTATAACAAATCGACTGGAACAACCTTATAATTAATCAGCATTTTGATGATTTTCATATACAGTAACTTAAGCATACATGATTGCATTCATGGACTGATGGACATTCATGCAAGCAAATTACGTAAACAGATTCTTGCCTTTGATTCTAAACGTGATCTTGTGCACGGTGCCACGTAGAAGAACGGTGAGCCTTCTGGGGTCGGCGTGCTTGAGCAAATCTGCGGCAGTGTGCCGATGGCCACGGCCATCGAAGATGGTTCCACCTACCTTGGTGCCGTAGATGTGATCGTATGTAAACCCATTATAAGGTGTGATGCCCGCTTCAAGCAGTCCACCTCTAACCGCCGATTGCCACTGCAACAACGGCGGCTCATTCGCGACCACCTTCTCGACCCAACGGTAGGACTGGTTGACAAGTTTGTCATCCCAACCTGCTTCCTTCACGTACTCGGTGTCGGCCCGCGTGTAGAACCCGGCATTCAAGCAGCTTCCTCCGCCCAAGACTCGGGCACGGGCGTTACGGACACCGTCCTCGGAGACAAAATGATGTGCCGGCGACGTGGGAGAGTAGTCGGAGAGTGTGTTGGCAAAGGAAGCTAAATTGCTTATGTTGTGGTTCCCGTAAGGAGAGCCTCCTCTCTCAATTAACAAGACACTAGCATTCAAGGACAGAGTGGCGGCCAGAGGACAGCCGGAAGTTCCTCCTCCGATAATTATGTAGTCGTAGTATGATACAGTAGGAGCTGAAGTTGCGTGCTGAACAAATCTGTAATATGGGTCTGGTCGTGAAGTTTATCAAATGCACACAGCGTTAGTCGATTTTTCTTAAAAGAACAAGAAATTCTCAGTGTGATTAAGACTGCTTTAAAAGAGAGAGAGAGAGAGAGAGAGAGAGAGAGAGAGAGAGAGAGAAATACCTTCTTGTGAATTGCAGAAGCCATGAAAGAAGAGAATCGCGGCAAGAAGAGCAAAAGTAAGTCTCGAGAACCCAAAACCCATCATTAATTAGGCACTCAGTTTCCAACTTCAAAATGAATATTCGATCTTATTGGATATGTGTTTGTTGTATACGAAGCAAAGCTAACAAGGAGGCAGTCTCCTATAAAAACATATTGTGGCGAAACTTCAGGGCGATGCAAAGATTCCCGTTTCGGTTTCTCGGCAGCACAAACCTAAAAAATGAACAGTTGACGCATAGCCACTCACACCCAAAGATTCCACCTTCTTCAAATGTCAAATGCAGGAAGCATGACGCCTCTCCCTAAACCAACGCCACACCACTTCTTAGTTCTCTTCCCTCATTTATCTCTACCTAAAAAGTAAAAACTAAAGCACAAGCCCATACGTCAACGGCCAACAAAAACAGAATTGGGCACTTCTGATCTGTGTCGGCTTGGATCACAGGTTGGCTTGGATCACAGTTGCTGATCTGTGTTGGCTTGGATCAATATACCTGGTAGCTGCTACTGCCTTTAATTAATTAATGGTAGCCCACTTATTATCATTTTAATTCAGGTTTATCACCATTCCTTCGTAATTAATTATTAGTTGATTTTTTTGCGCTTCTATTAACTCAAATCTCCTAACCACAACCAGAACAAGGTGAGATTTTGAAGGGCAAAATTTAGTTGATAATGAGACCCGGAAAATATTACGGATAATTTAGTAGTTCAACTCCCCCAAGTTCTCCCCTCCTCCCCCTCTACATGTTTTAATAGAAAAAAGCAGCCCAAGAGAGCCCAAGAGAGGCTGTTTTCAAGATTACCTGATCATCTAGGTTGTAATGGGATCAACCGAACCCTTGCAACCAAGGTACAGCCTCTCCCTACATGTTTAAATAAGGGCTCATAATCCAAGATTTGTTAATTGGGTTTTTAACGACCAATTATTTGAATAAATGACTCGATTAATAAAAATTGCCAACTATGAAGGTTTGGATTCAGCGGGAACAGGATCCATAAACTTTTTTCTGATCAGGCTTGAATTTACACCATGGATATATTAAAATTAGATTAAGGTTCAAAGTATCGACACATATCGGCCCGTATCATGCCAATTGCTTCTCGATACACCCATATTAGGGTTGTATCGAGTCAGACCATGGTTCAGAAGGTAGCTGGGTCTTAAACCGACCCCTCTAAACCGATTTTAAAAAAATAAAACATAAAAAAAGCATTGATACATCCTACTGGCATATCAGCCTGTATTGATACTTTGAACCTTAAATTATATCGGCACATCACTAAATGGAGTCCGGATCTGCTAACCACAACACATTGTTGGCCACGCTCATCCAGCCACATATATGAAACATCAGTTGTGCTGTGTTCACCGGTACTCTTAAAACACGACAGAAAGAGTGTGGCCAGCAATGTGTTGTGGTCAGCAGACGAACTCCACTAAATGAGCCCTACCAATAGATATTTGGTCATAATTCAGCTTGAAATTTGATCACAACTATTTACTTTAACTGGTCAATTATCTATGCATACACTGAATAGTTAGAAAGAAGCTCTTTAACAGCTCTCACTCATTGGGGGTAGACTACTTGCTATCCAATGTCTTTTTTGTCCTTTTTTAGGTGTCCTTTGGCATGTCTTTTTCAACAGTCTAAATGACCAAAACATGTAAAGAGCTTTTGGGTCTTAAATGAAATATTTAAGTCCAGAAGGATAGGAAGCTTCATTTGAAACTTAATATGAAAAATCAAAATTTGGTCTTCCAAACTTAAGATGAAAAATCACCTGATTGTAATTCATCAGTTTCTAATTGCTTTTAATTTCTAATCATATCAACATAGAATACATATGATTTTAGTAAAAATAGAAGTAATGATAGCTCAATTAAAATTGACAACTACGAATACTCTAAATTAACCACTTGTGGTTCGGTGGAGGTTTGTACCTGTGCCCTCTTGTATTTCTTTCTCCTATCTCTGTCCCTTCTCTCTTTTTATTTTAATAAACTTTTTTCTTTTACTATAAAAAAAAAGAAACTTTTTTCCTTCCTTGTTTTAAAGCATTCTCAATTGTTCTAACTTTGCATTCAGCCCATCTCAAATCTCGTTAATCAATGCTGTCATCAAAAAACAGTATCCACTATAAAATCTCCTCTTTAAATGTCTGGAAGATGGTTCATTCATAATTAATGCAAATTAAGAGACAATTAAGAATAATGATGAACTAAAAAAGGTTTTCAGGCATGCTGTATATGTAGCTCACTAGCAAGAAATGCCAAAATGGAGCGTCAAGTGAGGAGATTTCAGAAAAGAAAAAAAATAAGGTGTTGGTCATGTACTAACTACTACAATTTGTATACTTCAAGCTAAGAGGATGCAAATGGACAAAACTTCTCTAAACAAGTATAACATTTCATTTTCTTAGTAAAAGAAATGATTTATTAAAAAAGAAGATAGGAGAAAGAAATACAAGAGGGCCAGAAACACACCTCAACAAGTATAACAACGCATAAAAATACTTTTGTTCTCTATACTGCTACAAATACATTGGATATTTGGAAGTGAATGATACAAATCTTTGCTCACCAATAAGTGGCTACATTCATTGAGTTGTCCTTTGGTGGACTGTAGCGCAGAAATCAAATCAGCTTCCTTATCGAGGCCTTCCAATAACGACCTTTCTTTTGGACTGTCCAAACAACACCGCCATCAAGAGAAGTAAAAAGCACATGCTAACAATTGTTCAGTGTAACTTCAAGTCCTAGAAAACTTAAGACCCTGAAAATAAATTCCTAGATGAATAGAGAGCCACAATTCTCTCCTCTGTGATATGTGCTTAAGCTCTCAAAAGCACGCAACATCTTCTTCCATGGATACCCAAACGTATGACAGGTGGACATATTAGTCGCACATGATTGATGGCAGAATTTGCAATCAATGGGACCTCCATAAATAAGATTGAGAGCACTTGTTACTGAGCCAACCAATGAACTAGCTTTGTGTACACCATTGACAATGACAAAATAGGCTAGGTCCCTTGATGGGAAAAAATCGGATAGAGATCTGGAGACGCTAGGTGATCAAGGGCAGTTTTGTGCAAGTGGGAATTTATCAATAGAGAGAGTTGTAGGTGAAGAAGGTGGCAATTATGGAGCTTATGCAGATGAAGAGGGAAGGGAGTAAGGTGACATTCAAGAGCTTGCTTTCACCCAAGTACCCAGCCAGTGTAATAGTGCCATCAGCGACCACCCGAGCCAAGGTCCCTGCTTCTGTTGAAAGTAGTCCACCATTGTAGGTCCCACGAGAGAGCCTGGATGACATGACCCGAGATAACAGAGATAGGTTGACACCTGCATCAGTCAAGCAAATGAGAGTGGAAGATTAAAAACATGCTCAAACGGGACAACATCAAACCTGATTGCAGAAATAAGATCAATATTAACATACTGATCAAAACAAAAATATCAATAAAACACCTTACACTTTAATTCTGGATAATGTAAATACGATGCCATTAAGGAAACCAAAATAGTAAAAGTAGAGATATTATCAAATTGCACAGAACAAGTTAACACCTAGATCAAGTAATCACCATTCAATATCAGAGTATTTTCAGATGGGGTATGGATAATTTGGGTATAGGTGCATTATTTAGATGCTTGCTCTTGAACTCTTGTATCTTTATTTTATTTTCTTGGTCTTCTGCATTCAAAAGCGTTTCTATTATGTTTCTGCCATCATAGCCTGGCCAAAGGAATGGGGAATTCCTACTGTCAGGGAACAACATTGTTTCAGCGTTATATCATTACATCTATAGGAGCAGGTTTGCTAGCTGGGTCATTTAGTAGATTCATGGAAAAGAATTTGGCCCAAAAGACCTTGCCAGGTGTTCTAGATAAGCTCTCTTTTATGGATGTAGGTGTTCAAGACTGCTATCAGTCTTGACCACTAAGAAATTTCAGGTTCGATGAGAAGAGAAAGTGAAGAAGAAGTAGAAGAAAGAGTGGTGAGAGAGCAGTAGAACACAGATTTTGAGGAGAACAGAATGTCAATATTCTGCCACCACCACTTTAATTTAATATATATATGTTATGCTAGTTACATGAAAGGATATATCTGCCCTTGGTGTTTACATCATAACTGCTAACACATAACAAACAATATAAAACTGAAAAGTAAATAGCAACTAGGAATAACAGAATAACAAATTGACCACAGCTGTGACTAGATACATTCTACACTACGGACAGAGAGGGACCACAGCTGTGGGGCCCACATCAATGTTCTCTACAATGGACAACTTTTAAATTAAAACATAGAACCATCAGAGAGATTATTTATAGAAAAACTTGAATCAGAATTCAGAATAGGGTTGACTTGGATTGCAGATTTCAAAGCATTACCAATCCAAAGGAACCCCCACCTGATGAATGGTCTGGATTGGGCACAAGATCCATCCATGTGGCTAGTAAATCTCCTAGTCGAGTTAAATACAGAGATTCCCTACACGACCAACTCTATTTCAACCACATGGAGAAATTTTGTGACCAATTTATACTGTTCATCAGACGACATTTTTAGATTGTCTGTTGAATCTTGCAGTCTAGGTCAGCCCTATTCACTTGGGGTTAGAGTTTTGTTCAATTTAACCATAGCCCTCTAATTTTTTGATTTTTTATTACCAACATTGGACCTCAACTTGCTACTGAGTATAAACAGAAGAGAACTCCATCTTGCCTACAAACCTCTAAGTCCAAGGGTTCTCTGTCCAGATGAGGTCAACCTTGGATGACCTATCTCAATAGAGACTTACTAACAGATAGCAGCCAACATCCTATATCCTCTATATACCTTTTGAAATTTTATTTCATTGGGTTGCCTGTTTGTAAACAAGATTCTTTCCTAAAGTAACCCGCTTTCCAGAAAAAAAGTGGGAGCACTCCTATTTTAGCACTGAAACTCCATTACCCCTTCATTTGAGTTGGTGAGACTCCATTCCACAGTTTAGGATCATAAGTGCCAACACTCTACACACTGTTCTTTTCTTCACTCTGTTTTCTAGTTTTGTGCAAAATAAACATTAAAGCTCCCACTATCTAGATACCAAATGTAGCAACTTTGTTCTCTTATAGCTATACAGCATCAAATGGTTTCTACACACACTGTTCTTTTCTTCACTCTGTTTTCTAGTTTTGTGCAAAATAAACATTAAATCTCCCACTATCTTGCAATAATACTATTTTCTGTATTTTTTTCTTCTATTCTTTAGCTTTTTAATTTTATTTATTTGAGACAGTATTAATAAGTTAGATTAAGGAGTACAAATGTCAACCACCCACAGCAAGAGTCTTGATCCCAGAGTTTATCTCAAAGATTACAACACAGCCCAAAACAGATTAGTAACTTGGAGTGTTGGGCTTCCTGCTTTGCCAAGGTATCAGATAAACCATTGGCTAACCTGGTCCATGTAAAGAGTGCACCAAACTTTTTCTGTCAGGCAAGAAATTTCCCTCATTTTCTGTCTAAGCCCAAACCCCCAAACTTTTCATCTGCAGCCATCCTACTGGTAACTTGGAGTCTCCTTCCACCTCAAAATTGTGGAATCCACACTGCTTATCCAACCTCAAGCCTTGAAGCAAGGGCATAACCTCAGCTCGTAGTGAGTCACCCACACCCATTGGACCAGAATATAGTGCAACCAGTCTACCCTCCCCATCTCTGAATGCTCCCCCAACTCTAGAGGGTCCCGGTTTACCCAATGAGCTCCCATCAAAATTCAACTTCACCCTTTGTGCTGCAGGGATCCATTGAACCTGAACTACATTCTTTATAGTTGAAGAACTTGCTACCTCTGACTACCCTCTAAAAATGTCCTCAATTGAATAGTTTTTGAATAATTCAATCGATTTCAACCAATGAATGACCTTAATAGTTATGCAGTCAATGACGTGCTCCTTAGATCTTTCAATCCCTTGAAAAATTCTATTATTCCTTTCTTCCCAGATTGACCAGATGATAGTTGCTCTTGTAGCTCTCCACATTACTCTTCCTCTTTTCTTCAATAGTCAAAAAAAAAAAACAAACTTGGGCTAAAAAGGCCTACCACATCTGAAGGAGGATTTGACCTGCAACCAAAGAGAGACAAAAACCAATTCCAAATTTTCTCAAAGAAAAATGCAAGGCATCTCCCTAGTTCATACATCTATAACACTCAACTACAAATATGCATCCCGTCATCACATTCTTCTTGGCTGAACCATCGATTCTCATTTAATCAAATTATAATTTATAGTAACAAAAAAAACAGAAAATAAAATAAAGATCCAAAAAAACAAGAAGAAAAAAAGAATTCCGGAGTAGTACAAGTGACCTCAATACAATGTAGAATTGAATGTTTCGATGTTGGGTGGAACGGTGGAAGAAATTTCGGATCGGGAGGCAAGAGGAAGATTAGAAGAGGGAAGGTAAAGCCATACAACGCAACACAAAAGAGGGACAAGTAGCAGTGAGCTTTGGTCCTGTCGATTTTGGCTGCCATGGCATATTTTAAAATTTGAAGAATAAATAAAGGCCAAAGAGTCTTCCCATCTGTTCCATCCATCTTAACAGCCTCATGTTAGTGAAAATTGAATATCCAAAAGTGCAGGGGCACTTTAAGTAATTAACCCTAATAATAATAACAGCAACAATGACAATAACAGTAACAGTAAAAATAAATAAATAATAATAATAATAATAAATAAATGGTTATATATTTACCTTCAAGAACTTCAGCAGCTACAAATGTGATGAGTGCCGAGCAGACATATTGGGGCACAGAATATGGAATTATTATATGGAAGCTTAGCAGTATTCCTATGCACACTATAATTTCAGATGCCAGCAAAATTTGCCTGCAATTAGTAATACAAAGAAAAAATGATCAACTGATTACAGCAGAAACCACCCCCAGACCTGAAGCATGCCATGCATGAATTACATATATCATAACTTGAATTTCAACCATAGGAGAAGAATTCACAGGTCTCATTGACTGCAATAACCAAACAAAATAAACATATCTTCATTAGTACTTTTACAGCCTAACTTTTATATCTTTTTTACCTCAAATCCTTTTAATTTTGTTTTATATAATTCTTTAATACTATTATATTGGAGGCTTCTTATTCCAGGTCTATTTTAGTCCTTCACAATGATCACCTCAGCACCATGCATGAGTAAAACAACTGGAAAATAAATTCCCTTCCCATTTTTCATAAAAGGCAAATTACAATTACAGAAGATTTTTCAATTGTTTATTGCATCAGTTTGTTTTGCAAGGATACTCCAAAGGTTTCCAATAAAAAGAAAGAAACGAAACCGTGAAAGCACAATCACTCTTCACTTTCACCTGGCATGTTCCATTTTTACTCAATGGTCGTGGTGATATAAACACACACACACGCAAAAGAAACAGCATAAAATAGCAATAAGAAATTTAAAATGAATGGTTATATTAAAAGCAAGGATCAAAATTTCAATACAATAACCCTGTGCCAAGCATATTGCATCATATCAGCAAGCCCCCAATACACCTTATACTGGGCTTTTGGGGATTTGACCATTTTCAGGGAGTAGGCAGGCATAAGACTGACACCCTGACCGTTTTTGAAAAAAATAAAATTATGTGGGTTCAAAACATTCGATGCACATGTTCGTGACTTCATGTGTATTGGGATATCGATACTTAGAGCCTTGATTAAAAGGAATAAGAACATGGATGGAAAAATAAAAACAAAGTAGAAATAACAAAGAAAATCATAGAATCAACAAAAAACAGGGAGCTTTTTTTTTTGTAAATGATCTATTGTCTGACATTATTAAATGACCTTGTGGCAAATTATACTCAATCCTAATAAATAATAAAGAGGTGCTATTCTTCTAGAAGTAATTATAAACACTGATGAAAAAGAAAAATTTTTAAAACATTATTCTTATTTCTAGACTTCTTATGCCAATTAAAAACTGAACAATTAATTCATGGACCTTGGGAGCCCATCCTTCACATTTGAATGATTAGAAAGAATTCCTCTTATTGCACAGTTAGCCTCATTGCATTAGAGACATGCATTGATCTCAATGAATATCAAATAAAATGGCAGAATCAAAAGTTAGGGCTATATATTCAATTACAGATTCTTTCTTGAGTCTCATCAATGTACACCAAAGAACATAACAGAACCAACTAAAAATAGGGAGATTGAAATGGAATTTTAGTTCAGAACACAAACATAAAAGCAAGCATCAATAGAGGAGAGAAAGGAGATGCACCTATTTCCTTTTCTTGTTAACGGAGTAGATATAGAAGAGTTGTGTTTGTTCAATGGTATCAAAACATACACAAGATTGCTCCTGAGAAGAAAGCTGGAGAAAAGTCCTTCCACTCGATTGGAGAATAATTGCCACAGGTGAGAAAAGAAAACAGGAGGTAATATGTTTCTTCAGTGGGTTTGGGGATTTTAATGTGAGGAAAATAAAAGAATAATACCATTTTATTGAGGGTATCTTTGGTCCGGGAAATTCTAAAATTACATTTGACTGCATTTGGAGGTGGAGTGATCTCAGAATTTTAGAGCTGATATACCAGCATTCAGATGAGGATTCCATGGCAACACTGAATGACCCCCAACAGCTGAACAGACATTTTCACTGGTCAGAGGTTCGTTCAGTGCTCTCAAATGCCCCCTTTGTGGACCTAGTTTATCTGTTTCTGCTTCACAAGGTGGCTCCTTGATATCTGCTGTGTAGGCAGACCCAGGTATTTTGTTTGTGAGCTTGTTGGAGATCTGGGAGCTGGTATATATTTCTATGTATTGCTAATGGCTGTTTTTTACTTGAGCCACAGCTTTCACATCTCATGTTTTGCTGGTTTTCATTAATACAATTTTCTTTATTTGTTATAAAAAACGTAAGGCAATAAAGGCATAGTAATGCTTAGAAATGATATATTAATATCTTCTCTATTCATTATACCTAAAAACCAATGCAAGTACTATATCAAAACAATGCCCCATCTAAAATTTTACCTGTCTTCAAACATGTTGCTGATATAGTTGCCAACAACGATATTTACCGGAAGAACTGTTAGACCAAGGCATGCAAGAAAAATTGCCACTGAGCTAGTTGACCAACTAAAGTAGTATGATGTAATGACACTAGATTCAGAAAGTAAAATCTCCATTGCATATTTGAGCATGAAATATATCAATAGCTGGACCTGATGGGAAAAAAAAAGATAGTCAAATTATTTTTTGTTCAACAATAATAACATTTATAAGAAATGAGCGGTAAAAACACAACAAAAGGTGTTCTATAGGAAAAGGCCCCTGAACCCAAAACAAACAACCAAAAAACAACAAGAAAGACCAGAAAAAATACAGAAAAAGGATCTTCCACACAAAGAATAAACTTGGAAAAGATTAGCCCCAATACAGGTCCGACCTCCCAACCCGCTCCAAGCCATCATGGGCTAGGCTGGGCAAGGGCCAAGCTTTCCAGCTTTCTAGGCCTGCATAATCATATGTTATAATAAATATTATGCAACAATATACATGTCAATATTATCATAATCATCATCCAAGCCTTATCCCAACTATATGGGGTCAGCTACATGAATCCTGTTTCGCCATTCCATTTTCTTTAATGCTATATCCATTGTTAAATTATGGACACTTGAAGTCATTTCTAACTATATCCATTGTAATATAACACACACACACATATCCAGGCCAGACTAAGAATGGTTAACCCTAATGCTGATGTGGGACAACGATTCATGGATTTCATCTAGAAAGAATAGGTAAATAAGAAAGTTGAAAAAAAAGTGGATTGCTAATATGCTGCCTTTATACAAGTACAGATTTATATTCCCAAGTTTAGGATAATAAAAATATACTTAGCACATACTCAAACATGAAAATTAGGGCCATTAACAAATGTTGGTCCCAACTATCTGGTCTTGGGAAGGGTGAACTGGATACAGAATTATAGATGTAACCTTCAGATTTTCTTCCGCAAAGAGGCCATTCTCAGACTTAAACCCATTTTCTCCCAAGTTATTTTACCATTGCATCATGTAATGAAACATAGAACATTTCAAGTACATTGAAAAAATGGAATGAACTTCACACCTTAACAGATGGTGTAAGCAAGCGATATGCAGATTTAATTGAAGCAGCAGGTCTGTGTGATTCCTCCGAAGCTTCTTCACTACCATCGCATTCTTGGTCATCATCTTCATCTTGTTCCTTCTCTTCGGAACGTAAAAGCAAAGGCTTTGTGAGGCCATTTTCTACTGTATCTTCAACTTGCCCTGACATTAGAAAGATGATTTTTTTATTATAAGTATTTCCCATTACATATCGTATCATTAATTTTTATGCAGTAGTTAAAGCAAAGGCTTTGTGAGGCCATTTTCTACTGTATCTTCAACTTGCCCTGACATTAGAAAGATGATTTTTTTATTATAAGTATTTCCCATTACATATCGTATCATTAATTTTTATGCAGTAGTTAAATTGTCAATTTTCTGAAATGGCACAAAAAGTGGCATATTAGCATAGAGCTTCACTAGACAGCTTTTCTAGGATTTTTTCCTACTTACTTATCTATTTTGCTGTGGTAAAAATTAAGATTAATTGATAAAGAAGCAAAAATGAAATGCATTCAGAGAAAAGGGTGTGTCATATGGAGTGGACATCTAAATAAAACAACGTGAGTCTATCCAAAGTTGTACAAAGATTACAGCATATAGAAAACGTTTATAACAGTTTAGTTCCAGCTGTATACCACCACCTTATTAACCCCTGATCTAGCTAGCCTTATTAACCCCTGATCTAGCTAGATTTCAAGGTATGGCTCAGATGTAATGAAACCTGAGTTTAAAACCCACCCCAATCTCAATTTTACTTGGAGCCAGGTGCAAAGTAAAGTGGAGATGTAAATTCATGCAACTCTGTGAAGAATATGCAGAAAGAAGAATGCTGGAACAATCCAAAGCAAGATGATATCAGGCAACAACTGAGTTTGTTACTATCACAGTGGTATGGGCACATATATTGGAGATCTTCTCAGTCATGGTAAAGTCAATCATTGAGGAAGTGAGTTACAAATCAAGCTGAAGCAATTCCGTTGTGGTCAAATCATAGTTAGAACTCCATCAACCTAAATTTTGATTATTCCATACTAGGTGTTATAATTCAGGTCTGCCTTAGAGTTCAGCCTGACTGAGTTCAGTTATGTAGAAGAAGAAAAAGTGATAAAGAAAGAGAGAAAGAGAGAGAGAGAAAAGAGAATTCTGGTTCGAACTGAAAGAGTCAACTTGACTTCTCCCAGTCGGCTAGTAAGTATTTATATTATTATTAAAACATAACTGAAAAGACCTATGTGCCCTTACTTAAGTTAAGAGCACATGTTTCAACACAACATTATAGATCAACAACATCATTCAAGGTATAAAGACAGAAATACCCCTACGCTAACACTCCCCCTCAAGTTGTACTCACCAGCATGTTACATATGTAGTCCACTCTTCCCCGACTCAAGCCTTTTGTAAATAAGTCAGCCCACTGATTTCTTGTATTAACACGTGTAGTGTCTAGCTCTCCATTCAGCACCTTCTCCCTCACAAAGTGACAGCCAACCTCAATGTGCTTGGTTCTTTCATGAAACACTGGATTAGAGGAGATATGAACTGCAGACTGATTATCACAATAGAGCTTCATTGGAGTGTTAATGTTGTACCCTACTTCCTGTAGAAGGTTCCTTAGCCACACTAATTCACAAGCGGTATGCGCCATAGCCCTACATTCTGCTTCTACACTGCTTCTTGCCACAACCGTCTGCTTCTTACTTTTCCATGTCACCACCTAGAAACGTGCAATAGCCTGTAGTAGACCGACTATCAGACATAGAATCGGTCCAATCAGCATCAGAATACCCTTCTATTTCAAGTTTTCACCCACTCTTGTATATCAGACCGCAACCCAGGGCCCCTTTTAGATACTTCGCAATTCTCAGAACCGCATTCCAATGAGAAATCAAAGGTTTTTGCATGAACTGGCTTACCACACTAACTGCAAATGAGATGTCTGGTCTGGTAATGGTTAGGTAGTTCTGTTTGCCCACAAGTCGCCGGTATCTGCCAAGGTCTTCAAACACTTCACCCATATCACTGCTTAGCTTGGTATTTGTGTCCATGGGTGTTTCAACTGATTTGGCACCCAACAAGCATGTTTCTTCCAGCAAATCAAGTACACACTTCCTCTGGCACAGGTTAATCCCATACTTGGATCTCGCTACCTCTATCCCCAAGAAGTATTTTAGTTTACCCAAATCCTTGGTCTGAAAGTGATCCTGCAGATAAGTCTTCAGCCCGTCAATACCAATGTTATCATTCCCAGTAATAACAATATCATCTACATACACCACCAACAGTATTTTTCCTCCCGGAGAGACATGACTAAATACAAAATGGTCAACTTTGCACTGTTTCATGCCAAATTTCTTTACCACCTCACTGAACCTACCAAACCATGCTCGATGAGACTATTTAAGCCCATATATAGCCTTCCTTAGTCAGCACACCTTACCATCCTCCCCCTGAGCAACAAACCCTGGAGGTTGCTCCATGTAGACCTCCTCGAGTAAGTTACCATGCAAAAAGGCATTCTTGATATCAAGCTGATATAGTGGCCACTCATACATGGCTGCAAAAGAGATCACAACACGAACTGACCCTATCTTAGCAACCGGTGAGAAGGTCTCTGTGTAGTCAATGCCATAGGTTTGGGAGTACCCTTTGCAACTAATCGCGCTTTCAGGCGTTCAACACTACCATCAAGCAGATACTTAACCGTATAAACCCACTTACGACCAACAGCTTGCTTCCCAGGAGGAAGAGCAGTGAGGTCCCAAGTATGATTATGATGAAGAGCTGAGAGTTCTTCTATGGCACGGCACCACCCTGGAGAGGCAAGGGCTTCCTGGACATCTTTAGGAACAATAACTGATGATAACAAGGTAACAAACTGGCGATGGGAAGCGGAAAGGTGAGTAAGAGAAACATAATTAGAAATGGGATGAAGGGTGCAAGTACGTTTACCTTTCCGCAAAGCAATGGGTGGATCAATCTCAGATGCTAAGTGGGGGTCTGGTGCCGGATCCGTCGACAAAGATGTAGCCGGGGGAGTAGTAGCCAGTGCACGTGGGCGATGTGTATACACATGACGGATAGGTGGGCGTTCAACAGGTGGTGGCACCGGAGGCAAGGATTTGGTCACGACTGGAACAAAGGAAGGAGGATCGATAGCGGGAAGTGGAAAAGAAGGAGGTGATGAGGAAAAGCATCACCAGACCCCAAAAAGAACGGAGTAGACTCAAAGAAACTGACATCAGCACACACAAAGGACCGTCGAGAACCAGGATGGTAACACCTATACCCTTTCTGGGTCCGAGAATAGCCAAGGAAGATGCACTTCAGAGAACGGGCATCAAACTTGTCGTTCCCGGGACCCAGATTATGGACAAAACAAACACACCCAAAAACTCTCGGCGTAAGAGGGAACGGAGACAAAGTGGGAAACAAGACCTGAAACGGAGACTGACCATCAAGGATGAACGTGGGCATCCGATTAATCAGAAAACAAGAGGTAAGCATTGCATCACTCCAAAAAGGTTTGGGAACATGCATGTGATGCATTAGGGATCTTGCTGTTTCAAGGAGATGGCGATTCTTTCTCTTAGTCACCCCGTTTTGTTGTGGGGTGTAGGTACACGAGGTCTGATGTATAATGCCGTGTTGGTCCAGGTATTCCTGAAATGATGAGGATAAATATTCGCAGCCATTATCAGAACAAAAAACTTTGATGTGAGTACCAAATTGGTTACGAATTTCAACATAAAATTTTTGAAAAATGGTAAACAATTCACTTCTTTCTTTCATTAAATAGAGCCACGTCATCCTTGAAAAATCATCCACAAAAATGACAAAATATTTGTATCCATTATATGACATTACTTTATAAGGACCCCAAACATCTGAATGAACTAAAGAAAAAGTACTCGACACACAGTTATCAACCCTAGAACTAAAGAGAACACGATGGTGTTTCCCAAACTGACACGACTCACAATCCAAAACAGAAAGCTGACTCCAGGACGGAACCAAGGACTTCAAGACTTTGAGCGACGGATGACCAAGTCGGCAGTGCCACTGGAGAGGAGAAAGAGATGACTGGAGAGCTTTGAAGTTCTACCACCACCACCGTCAAGATAATACAATCCACCTGCTTCATGCCCTCCACCAATCTTCATCCCCGTCTTGAGATCCTGAAAAACACACAGAAGGATAAGAGGTAATGGAGCAGTTAAGTGATTTGGTCAGCTTACTAATAGACATAAGATTAAAAAGGAAATTTAGGAACATACAGAACTGATGAGAGGGATACAAGATCTAGGTCAACATTACCAACACCACAAATTGAGGATGTGGAACCATTAGCAAGGGTGACAGATTGTGATGTTGAGCAATGAGATAAGGAGGAAAACACACCTGGAGTTCCAGTCAGGTGATCGGAGGCTCCAGAGTCAATGATCTAGGGATTGGGTGTAGATGCCAGACAAGCCATACCTGAGTGAGCAAAAGTCATCGTGTTCTGCTGTGATTGGATAAACCTCTCATATTCATCATGGGGAACACTCACCATCTCCTTCATGGGACCATCTGTGGATGTAGGAGGCATCTGATCAGATGAATGATTCTCCTGTCGAAAGCTGGAACTTGAGTCATCGATCACGGCATGATTGGCCCAGGTTGAGGGAGGACCATGTAGATCATAACAATAGTTGATGGTATGTCCATCATACCACAATGAGTGCACTTCCTCGGGCCAGAGCTACGTCCTCTACCACGGGCTCCCCCTGAATCTCTGCTCCCAGTACGACCACAACCACAATGATAAGTAGACCCACCATTGCCACTTTGGCCATATGCAGAACCACTACCAACACCATGGCCAGACTGAGCTCCCCGAGCTCCACCTCTACCACCACGGCCTCTCGATGCAGCAAAGGCAGATCTATCTGAGATATTAGAGTTCTCAATAGATCCGATAGAAATCCTCCGAAGTCGAGCAAATACCTCTTCTAGGGACGGAAGAGCTGATCCCCCTAATATCTGAGCCCGTACTGGTTCATATTCCGACTTTAGTCCCACCAAAAATCTAGTCACATCAAACTGCTCTCTTTGTTGTTGTTGAATCTTGACATCAGAAGTGAGAGGATGATAGACATTCAACTCATTACGTATGTTCCTCATGTTGGCATAGTACTCCTCAAGACTCTGATTGCCCTGTTGCAGATTAAAGTACTCTTGATAAAGCTGATAAACTCTGGTTGTATTGTCCTGCCCTGAATACAATTTCTTCGCATGGTCCCACACATCTTTGGCAGTATCAAGGAACATGAAGTTCACACTAATCCTGGGTTCCATACTGTTCCACAACCATGTGATGATCTGAGCGTCCTCTTGCTCCCAGTCTTCATACTCGTGAGAGTCAGAGGAGGGTTTCTCCTCTCTTATGTGTTTTACCTTCTTCTTTGCCTTTAGAAAGACTTCAACGGATTTAGCCCAAGGCACATAATTCTCTCCATTTAACTTAATGGAGGTCATCTGAACATTCAGGTAGTCTGTAAGCACCATCACACTTGATTTATAATCATTATTGTCTCCCATTATGTTATCACCAATTCTGCACACTTGCTGAATTCTATTATCACTGAGATCTGCACACTACACACCACTAGGTCACACCTGTCACACTGACTGCAGCACTAATTGTTGCTGGATTGTGTGCTCTTTATACCACAAACCCTAAATCACACCTGTCACACTGATTTCAGCACTTGTTGTTGCTGAAAAGTGTGCTCACACCACAAACCCTACTCCTACAACTACCTGAAATCTCACCACTATATGATCATATCTCTTCCTTCAAAATGCACAAAGAAACCAGCATAAACCCTAGCACTTACTGGCCGAAACCCTAGCAAATGGTCTGAAACATACCTCCTATTTAATCCATAACAGATATCATGCACTGAAATCTCTTACCTTATCGCTGAAGTAACACCCATGCGAGCAGGAGAGCAGTCCACACACACAGTTCGACCCTCTATTCTTCCTCTTCCAAGAGAGGGCGACCTCAGAAATCACAGCAACCAACCACATACGACCTGACTGGAGGCATAGAGACCCCCAAGGAAAGAGGGCGATCACTCCTTTTCAGCCCTTTCCCTTATCTCCAATCGAACACAGAAAAAAAAAAAAAAAAAAGAGAAAAACCCTAGATAGGGTGCGCAGAGAATGAACCCTAGGCAAGCAGAAATCTAGGCAAATTTAACCTAGCTCTAATACCATGTTATAATTCAGGTCTGCCTTAGAGTTCGGCCTGACTGAGTACAGTTATGTAGAAGAAGAAAAAGTGATAAAGAAAGAGAGAAAGAGAGAAGAGAGAATTCTGGTTCGAACTGAAAGAGTCAACTTGACTTCTCCCAGTCGGCCAGTAAGTATTTATATTATTATTAAAACATAACTGAAAAGACCTATGTGCCCTTACTTAAGTTAAGAGCACATGTTTCAACACAGCATTACAGATCAGCAACATTAATCAAGGTATAAAGACAGAAATACCCCTACGCTAACACTAGGAAATCCTGAAGAATCCAGCATGGACGGAGGCTTGAAAGACAATGACGAAATCATAATAGTTCTAGCATATGCTGGCCCAATCAGCATGTATGATCAGTGAGAGCTGATGATTATCCTATGGCCTTGCCCATGGATTCTGATCATCATTATCTATGGTCATCAGAGAACAACAATCAAGGACAACTCTCAGCTTATGATATGATGGATGAGCTGAGATATTACCCCTCCTGACCTTACCCATGGACTCAGATCATCAAATATCTATGGCCACTAGAGAAAAATAATACTTGAAAGAAGAACTGTTTACTGTATTACAAGCTTGAAGAGAAGAAAAGAGAGAGAAAGAGAGAGAGAAAGAGAGAAGAGAGGAGAAAAGAAAGAAGGGTTCAGTGGTGAATGATCTGCTACCCCATACACTCCTTTATTTATAGCTTTTAGGATCCTTAGAGGAATAGGAAATAAACTAAAATTAGAAACAATAAGGCCAGCCAGCCCAACTTAACAGAAATTAGAAACAACTAGGTGTGGATATGAAACCACACACACTAGAGCCTGAATGTGAGTATGGAACCCACACTTGTGGCTAATCAACTATTTCTTCACTCCCCCCTCAAGTTGGGAGTAGATATTTGTCATGCCCAACTTGCACAGATCTGTCTCCAATTTTCCTTTTGTGACTGTTTTGGTGAAGAGATCAATTAACTGCATGTCTAAGGCAATGTAAGGAAGGCATACTTCTTGAGATGCGACTTGCTCTCGAATAAAATGTCTGTTAACCTCGATATGCTTAGTCCTATCATGCTATATTGGGTTGTGGGCAATATTCATTGCAGCTTGATTATCACAATAAAGAATCAGAGCCTTCTCATAATCAACCTCTAACTCATAAAGCAAGGATCTCAGCCATAACATTTCTACAACACCATTGGCCATGGATCTGTATTTCGCTTCTACATTGGAGAGAGCAATAACATTTTGTTTCTTGCTTCTCCAGGAAACAAGATTTCCCCACACAAATGCACAATATCCAAAGGTGGACTTCCTATCATCAACACATCTAGCTTAATCCGCATCTGTATACACTTTTATTTTCATATGACCATTATTCTTGAAGAGTATACCTCTCCCTGGACATCTCTTTAAGTAGGCAAGGATCCTTTCTACTACAAGGAGATGGGTGGTCCTAGGAGAATGCATACATTGACTGACAACACTGATAGCATAAGAAATATCTGGTCAGGTTAGACAGAGATAAAGAAGTTTCCCAAGCAGCCTTTGATACATAGCCCTGTCCTCGAGGAGTTTTCGACTTTCTGCACTTATCTTATGGTTAGGCTCAATGGGCGTATCAACAGGTTTCACTCCTAACTTGCCAGTTTCTTCCAATAAGTCCAGAACATACTTCCTTTGGGAGATGAAAATGCCATGCTTAGATCGAGCGACCTCAATTCCTAGGAAATAGTGTAACTTTCCTAGGTCTTTCACTTCAAATTCCTTGTGAAGGTGCTGTTTAAGGGTTTCAATTTCACCAATGTCACTTCCTGTTATCACAATGACATCTACATAGATTACAAGTAGAATCAGGGAATGACCTATCTTCTTAAAGAAGATGATGTGATCTGACTAAGCCTATATGTATCCGAATTTGTCCAAAGCCAGTCTAAACCTATCAAACCAAGCTCTCAGGGATTGTTTCAATCCGTACAAGGCCTTCTTTAAAAGGCAAACTTTCTTTCCTGCTTCTGTACTATAAAAACCAGGGGTAACTCCATGTATACTTCCTCCTGCAAGTCTCCGTTGAGGAAGGCATTCTTAGCATCCGGATGAAATAGTGGCCATGAGAAGTTTGCAGCAATGGATAGAACTCTAATGGTGTTCATTTTTGCAACAGGTGTAAAGGTTTCTGTATAGTCTATGCCATAAGTTTGTGTGAATCCCTTTGCAACCAATCTAGCCTTATACCTCTCTACAGTACCATCAACATTATATTTCACAATAAACACCCATCTGCATCCAACAGGTTTCTTCCCTCAATTCAGGTATCAAAAGAGCTTCTTGCACTTTTTTTGGTATAGGAATAGCAGAAATAGATGCCAAGTAAGATCTGTAGGATTTTGAGAGACAATTATAGGAAAGGAACTTGGAAATGCAATAGGCAGTGGATGAGGTGCAACGGTGCTTCCCTTTACGAATAGCAATTGGAAGATTAAGGTCATCTGTTGGTGAAGGTTGAACATCCGTAACAGTGGGAGCAGTAGTAGTGTCTGGATTTGGAGCTGTAGAAGATGTTGGAAATGGCCTGGATTGCTGTTGAATACGAGAATCAACCTGCCTCCACCAATTTCTGTGATACACTCACAACTCCCTGCATTTTTGACAACCTTCTTCGCAACTCCCCCCCTCAGTAACCAGGACAGGTAAAGGAACTCTTGGAGCTGAAATTAAAATCCCTTCCTCACTATTCTCCCCTCAAGGAGAAGCCTTATGATAGTAGGGCATATCCCCAAAGAAGGTGACATCCATAGACACAACGCTTCCCTGAAACTGGCTCATAACAGTAATATCCCTTTTGATTTTGTGCATACCCAAGGAAAGTACACCCAAAAGTTTTGAGGGGAATAGTGAATAGGTCCTTATCTGGATATAGAAGACTGAACGGGGTTTGCATGTTTAGGACCCATGAAGGAACCCTGTTAATGAGGTATATGGTTGTACGGATTGCATCACCCCATAAGTGTATGGGAACATTGGAGATGAGCATGATGCTTTTGGCTACCTCTAAAATATGTCTGTTTTTTCTCTCAGCAACCCCATTTTGCTAAGGTGTGTGAGGACAGGTGCTCTGATGAATGATCCCATGATCAAGGAGTTAAGATGCCAAGGGTTTTGCAAAGTATTCCTTGGCAATATCAGATCTAAGAATCTTGATCTTGGTTTCAAATTGAGTTAGGATCATTTGATGGAAAGCTTGGGTCAAGGAAGGGAACTCATCTCGATATTGCATAAGATAGACCCATGAAAAACGGGTATAGTCATCAACAAAAGGAATGTTATTTCTTTTATTACTTAAAGGATAAGGCGATCTACTATGTTTTGTAAGTTCACAACTTTCACATTTTAACCCAAACACTTCTACTGACTCAAACAAGTTTGGAAAAAGACTCTTTAAAGACCCAAAAGATAAATGAACTAAGCGGTTGTGCCAAAGCTTAATCTTACTCCATTCATCTCACGGCCAATCCCAATTACCTTCTTCGTTTTCAGATCCCGAAAAATACACCAATCAGGGAAAAAAGTTACCTAACAGTTTTGGTTTTTAGTAATACTACTAGCTGAAAGTAAGTTAGCAATAAGCTTGGGAGCATGCAAAGCTGAGGATAGGGTGATGGTATTTGATAATATGATGTCTCCCTTGCCAGAAATTGGTACAAGAGAGCCATCAACAAATAGAAACTTTGTCTCTCCCAGAGGATAAACAATAGGTGCTAAATAGAGTAGATATGCTGGTCATATGATCTAAAGCACCTGAATCTATTACCCAAGAAGGTCTAGTATTACCTAGGACAAAAGCATATTAAGCAGTAGCTCTTGTACCTATATGAGCAAGGGCTGAAGTAGGCTGTTGAGCTGATGTAGGCTGAGCTGAATTACTAAATTCATTTTCTAGCTCAGTCAGAGCAGCTCGGACTGCAACTAGGGTATCTAGAGGAGTGTCTCTTGTGCCTAATGAAATTGTATTATCAGTGTTGACAGCCATATTAGCATTCCCTTTCTTATTTCTGAGCTTTGTTGGAACTAGACGATGGTGCAACTTCCAACAGGTGTCCTTAGTATGTTTAGGTTTCTTGCAGTATTCACATATTAAGTCCTTAGCTTCCTTCTTCTCCTTACCCCCCCCCCTCCCCAGATTTAGGTCTAACTGCTACCAAGGCTGATTCGGAGGGTTGTTGCTACAACATAACCTTTCTCCTAGTTTCTTCACTATGCACTAGGGAATAGGCTTGTGATAAATAAAGTCACACTATCTCTTGTCAACAACTGTTGTCTTACAATGTCATATTAGAGTTCAAAACAGCTAGGAACTCAATAACTCTGTTAGTTTCAACTTGCTTTCTATATGTTGTGCATCTTTCTGACTCTCCCACTCAATTGTTTCAAGATGGTCAAACAAATACCTGCTTCTCTCCTTGCCTCAAATTTTAACTCATAAGCCCTAGCAACACTAAGAGGCTAAGAGTAAGTTTCCTTCATAACATCCCATATTTCCTTAGCTATTTTGGCCCACAAGTAGTTTCGGCTAATGTGTGGATGCATAGAGTTGCACAGCCATGTCATCACCAAAAAATTTTCTTGAACCCACCTAGCATAAGTAGGGTCCTCCTTGGAGGGTTCCTTCACATCCCCTAGCAAGAAGTTCAATTTTCCTATAATACCCCCAATAGCCATCATGGCTGATTGGGCCCATTCCAAGTAGATTGATCCATCAAACTTAACAGTTGTAATATGAAAGGTGTTTTCAGTCATGTTACCTGAACCACTAGTCCCAAAAGCACCTTCCCCTTGGTTCTTGTACTCCATTCTAAGTTAAGATGAGGCTTTAAACTAATGTGACAAGAAAAAAACTGTATTTCAAGGCTGATAACAGCCGACCTGGGACAATGATTTTGTAGTTAGATAACAGTCAACTATTGTCCTGGGATTGATATCAATCCTGAGATTTTCTATTCGTACCTCTCTGAATGAATAACAAAGTCCTTCTGAGTATCAATCTCAAGAAAATGTACTTACTTTATGAAGAAAAAAGCCCAGAAAACTGATTGCTACCTTCAGCCTTTAGACTTGATCAATCGATTACTGTCAGCACCTTGAATCTTGATCAAAGAACCAAGAAAAAAAAACTGATCAACACCTCCAATCTTGATCAAGAATCGATCTTGATCACTCAATTCCTGCCTAATTCTTCCTGATTACAAGAAGCTCTCTCCAATCTTAGGACAGCTGCTAAAGCCTTCTTGCAACCTCCAAGAATCAATCAAAATGAGGATCTTTCTGAACTTTCAGCCCTAAACAATTCTCGTGTGGTCGGCAGAATTAAATCCACATGAGAAACCCTAGACCTAAGGCTCTGATACCAACTTGAAAGAAGAAGAAAAACTGTTTACTGTATTACAGGTTTGAAGAGAAGAAAAGAGAGAAAGAGAAAGAGAGAGAGAGAGAGAGAAAGAATGAAGAGAGGAGAAAAGAAAGAAGGGGTTCAGTGGTGAATGATCTGCTGCCCCATACACTCCTTTATTTATAGCTTTTAGGATCCTTACAAGAATAGGAAATAAACAAAAATTAGAAACAATAAGGCCAGCCAGCCCAACTTAACAGAAATTAAAAACTAAAGAAATTAGAAACTACTAAAAAGAAATTAGAACTACTAATAAAAGAAATTAGAAACAACTAGGTGTGGGTATGAAACCACAGACACCAGAGCCTGAGTGTGGGTATGGAACCCCCTACTCGTGGCTAACCAACTATTTCTTCAATAATCAAGGAAGACTGTCAGCTTGATAGGGCAGATGATGGATATATCAAGGAGACCTTGGTACCTTTTCTATTAGAAAAGATAGATGAGTACTTTGACATCTAGGGTAGGCCCTTCATTCCATTGGATTCTTAGATTGACCAGTTCAACAGTCCATAGCAATGTGAGAGAATTGCTATCGAGGAGTGAGAGTTATTCTGAGTATTATCATTACCAAGTTGAGGTTTCTTTTTCCTTTTTGCACGCTCTGAATGAAGAATGCCTATGGACTACGATAGATACTTGTGCAAGGGCTCCATATATAGCCACTTTGCCAGATACTTCAATCTTTAGTTTAAGTTTTGTATCTGAAACACTGTCCAACCATGTCCTTTATGTATCTGGATAACAACGCTTTTGCTTTATTAATGGATGCTGATTTAGGTTAGAAATGGGTCCAGAATAATCAGAGCATTAAAACAACCAGGGAATAAGGGCTTAACCCAGTCTAATCATCATCATAATATCTAAGCCTTATCCCAACTATATGGAGCCAGCTACATGAATCCCGTTTTTCCATTCCATTCTGTTTAGTGCCAAATCCATTGTTAAATTATTAGAGTTTAAATCACTTCTTACGACTTCAACCCTTTTTGGTCTGCCCCTAGCCCTTCCAGCCTTCAACTTGCAACAGATCTGTTAGATTCAACTAAAGAGGGGTATTTTGGTCTTTTCCCCTAAGTAAGGTGTTAGCTGTATGTCTCCTCATATGCAGGGCATTTCAATCTTTGTAATTTTATTTTTGTAATGTTTAAGCATATGGTCAACTGGGTTAGACGAACAGTCTTCTCAGTTCGACACTATTCTTCCTCTTCTCCCTCTTCTCTTCTTTCTTTCCCTTTTCCACAGTTCGGCTGAACAGCACAAACATGGTATCAGAGCGCCATTGACAGCAGTCGATTACAGCTTCCTCAACTAACATTTCTCAGTTCTTCTTTTTGTTCGTTTTTTCTGGTGCAAGAAATCTGGGGTAGAAGACTGCGGCACAACCCAGATTCCTACAGCAACCACTAGGGTTTCAGATGCTTGACTTCTGGTGACAATGAAAGAGTACAGCAGTCGAGTGAACAGGAAAAAAAGGGTTTTTTTTCGTGTGGACTGCTGTCACCATGTGTGTGACAGCTGTGGTGGTCGAATAGGTGCAGTTGTGGTGGTTTGAACCCTCTAATGAGCAGTTTCAAGAGGGATTCTTTGTGGTTTTAAATCTGCATGTTAGCAGTACAGTGGTGTTTGCAGTGGCCAAATGTATGCTAAGGCAAGTACGTGGTGATTGCAAGTGTTTGTGTGGTAGCTGACGAACTGTAGTGCAGTGGTTGGAACTGCTTTTTTGTGTGTGACAGGCAGAACCGACTTTGTAGACTGAAATGGCTTCGATGGGTGATGTGAGTGGTGACCAAAAATCGAGTGTCTAGATGGCCTCCATCAAGCTTAATGGTAAAACTATGTTCCGTGGGCCAAGTCGGTGGAGGTGTTTCTGAAGGCTAGAAAGAAGAAAGAGGATGCTCAAATTATGACATGGTTGTGGAACAGTATGTAGCCTAGAATCAGTGTTAATTTCGTTCTTTTAAATATAGCTAGGGATATATGGGAACATGCCAAGAAACTCAATTATGGACAAGACAACACCACAAGGGCTTATCAGCTTTATCAGGTATACTTTAGTTTGCAGCAGGGAAATCAGACTCTTGAAGAATATTACACCAGTATGAAGAATCTTCGAAATGAACTTAATGTTATCATCCCTTGACTCCAGACGTCAAAGTTCAGCAGCAACAAAGAGAACAGCTAGATATTACTCGGTTCTTGGTGGGACCGAAAGCAGAATATGAACTTGTCAGAGCATAGATATTGGATGGGTCTGCTCTCCCTACTCTAGAATAAGTGTTTGACCATCTCCGTAGGATATCTCTCACCCCCACAGAGTGTAACATACCTTCCAACAGATCAGCACTTGTTGGCACTCAAGGTGGCTCTCATGGACACAAAGGAGGTGGTCGTACAGTTAAGGGAGGCCGTGGTAACCCTATGGGTGGTCGTGGTAGTGGAGGAGGTCGTGATTCAGGGGGAGGCCATGACAGAGGAAGAGGGAGCACTACTAGGAAATGCACACATTGTGGGAGAGAAGGACACAGTTAACTTCTGCTATGATTTGCATGGCCCACCATCAACATGGGCTAAAGATGCAGCTATTGGTGGTAGTGAAGTCAGTGAAATTCAACCAGTTGATCCAGGCTACCTCACATCAGAATACCAGTTGTTGGTGGTAGTGAAGGAGATGATGAGTATTCCAAGAGAGAAGTATGAGAGATTTACTCAGACCACCTCACATCAGAATACTGCCAGCCTTGCTCATTCAAGTATAGCTTGCCTAGCATCCAAACCTTCACCTTGGATAATCGACTTTGCAACCTCTAATCACATGACTGGGACTCCAGGTGTGTTTTCCTTTTCTCCAACCTTTACATCAAATAATGTTACCCTTGCCAATGGATCTACTTCCCCCATCTATGGTGTTGGTAATGTTAACACAACATCTCTTTATTTGACTTCTGTTTTATACGTTCCGAAGTTTCCTTTCAATCTTATGTTTGTTAGTAAACTAACCAAATCCCTCAATTGTTCTATCACATTTTACCCTTCCTCTTGTGTTTTTCAGGATCTAACGACAGGGAAAAGATTAGAGGAGGGCATGAAGCTGACGGATTGTATTATCTTGACGATGGTGGATCTATGATTGCACTTCAAACCTCCTTGACTCCTCTTCAGTGGCATTATAGACTCAGCCATCCACCTCTTAAAGCTCTCAAGCTTCTTGTTCCGTCATTGAGTCGTCTGTCATCTTTATAGTGTAGGTTGTGTCAGTATGGGAAACACCATCGGGTTTCCTTCAGTCTTAGAGTTGATAGTCGTATGTTGAGTCCTTTTGATTTAGTTCATTCAAATGTTTGGGGTCCAATCAGAATTGAGTCTTATAATGGTTACAAGTATTTTGTTTTCTTTGTTGATGGCTGTTCAAGAATGACATGGCTTTATTTAATGAAAGAAAGAAGTGAATTATTTTTCACTTTCCAAAAGTTTCATGTTGAAGTGCATACACAATTTGATGTTTCACTTAAAATTCTTCGTTTCGACAATGGTAGAGAGTATTTTCTTCATTCCAGCAATACTTGGAACAACATGGTATTATTCATCAGACATCTTTTGCTCACACCCCTCAGCAAAATGGGGCAGCTGAGAGGAAGAACCGACATCTACTTGAAACAGCTCGGTCTCTCCTTCATCATATAAATGCTCCTAAATGTTTCTGGAATAATGCAGTCCTGACTGCTTGTTTTCTCATTAATCACATGCCCTCATTTATTTTGGATGGTCATTCTCCGTTTCTATCTTATTTCCCACTTTGTCTCCATATCCTCTGACTCCTAGGATCTTTAGGTGTGTGTGCTTTGTTCAGAATCTTGGTCCTGGGCTAGAGAAGTTGGATGCTCGTTCCATTAAATGTATCTTCCTTGTGTGTTTTGATGTTATATTTTTTGAATCGGTTCCATACTTCTCTCCCTCTGATACCCCTTCTCCTCCTACAGAGGTTCCTCTTCCTCTTCTGGTTGATAATTCCATCCCGGTGGTTCCCATTATGCCTAAGTCTACACCTTCCCCAATGCAAGAGAGTACTGAAAGACCACCAATTCATCAAGTGTAGAGGCCAGCACCTCCACCACCTTCTACTCCGGTGGGTGATCCAACTCTTTCCATAACTAAATTGCCTTATGATCTTGACCTTCCTATTGTGGTGCGGAAAGGTAAACGTAGTTGCACACTACATCCTATATCCAATTGTGTTTCTGTATCATACCTTTTTGCTTCCCATCATGAGTTTATTACCATGTTATCCTCTATATCCACACCTAAGGATGTTCAGGAGACTCTTACCTCACCAGGGTGGCAAAAAGCTGTGGAAGAAGAACTCTCTGCTCTTCATCACAATCATCCATGGGAACTTATCAATCTTCCCCCAGGAAAACATGTTGCTAGTTGTAAGTGGGTGTATATTGTTAGGTGTCTACCAGATGGGAGAGTGGAATGGCTGAAAGCTCGTTTAATTGCAAAAGGGTACTCTCAACTTTATGGTGTAGACTATGTCGAAACCTTTTCTCCAATTGCAAAGATTGGCTCAGTACATGTGTTGATTTCCTTAATTGCATTGCATGATTGGCCTTTCTTTCAGTTTGATATTAAAAATGCCTTTCTCCATGGTGATCTTCTAGAGGAAATGTACATGGAGCAACCACCAGGGTTTGTTGCTCAGGGGGAGGATGGTAAGGTGTGTAAGATCAAGAAGGTGATCTATGGGCTCAAATAGTCTCCCCGTACTAGATTTGGCAAATTCAATGAAGTGGTGTAGGAGTTTGGAATGAGACAATGTCAAGTTGACCATTCAGTATTTAGCTATGACTCGGTGGCCGGGAAGATCTTGTTAGTAGTGTATGTGGATGACATAGTCATAACTGGCAGTGATAGAGTTGGGATTGATATATTGAAGACATTCCTACAAGATCACTTTCAGATAAAAGATCTTGGGAAGTTGAAGTATTTTCTGGGTATAGAAGTTGCTAGATCAAGGAAGGCATCAACCTCTATCAACGGAAATATGTTCTTGACCTATTGGAAGAAACTGGCTTGCTAGGTGCTAAACCAGCTGAAACTCCCATGGAACTAAATGTGAAGTTGGGAAGTGACACAGGTGAATTGTTTGATAATCCTGGAAGGTATAGAAGGCTAGTGGGAAAACTGAATTATCTATCACTAGGCCCAACATCTCTTTTGCTGTTAGTGTGGTAAGCCTGTTTATGCAGAAACCTCGAGTGCCTCACTAGGATGCAGTTCTTAGAATTATGCAGTATTTGAAGGGGGGCCCTAGGTCATTGGTTACTATACAAGCCAGGAGGTGATTTTGAAGTAGTTGGATACACCAACGCAGATTGGGCTAGCTTTGTATTAGACAGGAGATCCACTACAGGTTATTGCACCTTTCTGGGAGGAAATCTAGTGACATGAAGAGCAAGAAGCAAGTTATTGTAGCAAGGAGCAGTGCAGAAGCAGAATACAGGGCCATGGCACATACTACATGTGAACTAGTATGGTTGAAGAATCTACTGTAGGAAATCGGTTTTTCAATAAGCAAACTCATGAAGCTACATTGTGACAACCAGGCTGCAATTCACATCTCATCCAACCCAGTTTTTCATGAGAGAACTAAACACATAGAGGTAGATTTCCACTTTGTAAGGGAAAAGTTCATCAATGGTGAGATAAGTACTGAGCATGTGAGAACAGGTGATCAATGGGAAGATTTGTTCACAAAAGGGTCGAGTTCGGGAAGAGTGAGCTATATATGTAACAAGCTGGGATTATATGATATATACTCTCCAGCTTGAGGGGGAGTGTTAGAGTCGACTAAAGAGGGGTATTTTGGTCTTTTCCCCTAAGTAAGGTGTTAGTTGTATGTCTCCTCATATGCAGGGGCATTTCAGTCTATGTAATTTTATTTTTGTAATGTTTAAGCATATGGTTGACTGGGTTAGATGAACAGTCTTCTCAATTCGACACTATTCCTCCTCTTCTTCTTCTCTTCTTTCTTTCCCTTTTCTCAGTTCGGCTGAACAGCACAAACAAGATCTTTAAAGGTGCTGTAGATGATCAACTGTCAACAGATATTACAGGTGCTGTAGATGGTCTCCTATGTTAAGATGAAACCATCTTACAGGTCCCTACTTATTGACAGTACAATACCCAATCAGGCCAGTTACACATGCCTACTGACATGGATATACCCTGAAACAGGGTGGACCTGCATAATAAGTAAAAAAAATGAAAGAACTACCTAGGAATATGCATCTAGGGATTCTCTAGGAGTCAGCATCTAGAGATGCCATTAGAAATCAGCACTTCTTAAAAGCATCAATGACATCAAAAAAATTAATCACTGGCCAAGTCAACCCTTTGATAAGACTAACTGTTATCTTTGAAGTAGAAAAAGTTTGGAAGACCTGTTTTGATATAAAAACTAAAAAAGAAAGAGAAGAAAAGTTTCTGCTGAGAAAGAAAGAGAAGAGAGATAGAAGAGAATGGGAGCCAAAATTACGTCTGGCCACCCCTTTCATTAGATTATATTCACAAATAAAAGAGAGTACAAAGACAAGTATGCCCTTAGTAAGTTGGCTACTTGTAAGAACTGAATAAACATTCTTAACTTAAAAAAATAAACTAATGGGCCTAATGCCCAATAACTCCCTAACTATGCTATGTAAATAAAAAATAAATAAATAATATCAGCCCAAAACTCAACAATAACTAATCTTGGCTGCTCATTGCTAATTAATCTATATAGATGGTTCACCATGATCAGAGAGAATTTTGAGTTGTATGATATGTTTGTTTTCCCATTTTCACATTCCATGACATGATGCTGTAATATCCAGATTATTTTTTTCTCATATTTTATCAATAGTTTTTTTTTTCTCACTAGTCAGTTAAAAGACTAGTGAGAAACTCTTTTCAGGATACAACCAGGAAGCTTCTCTCTTCAGATTGTAGGAGACCCAGCCAATGTGATTGGCAAGGCAGCCGGTAGAGGCACTTGGAGGTTCTCCCATTTGATTAATGAGACAAGGCATCTTGCAAGGTTCAACACGTAAGTTCTGAAATGAATATCAAGGGATTTAACTTTTCCAGGCTACCTACAATAGCTCTCTTCTCTTTGGATTGAAACAGAATCAGAAATTGGTATAAGCAAGGGGTTTGGAACAGACCCTTTGAGGCTCTCTAATTTGTTTAACGAGGCAATGCATCTTTTAAGGTCCAGTACATATATTTTGAAATGAATATCAATAGAGTTAAAAGCTATAGCTGACAACTCTGGCAGGATCACAGGGAATTAAGAGATGTGTATGGTGAGTCCTAACTACCTCAGGAAGCTTGTACAGCTACAGACAAAAGTCACCATTTTGACTTATATGCATTTCATATATTTTATACTAGTTAATACAACATTTTTTGTTGTTGGCATTCCAGGAAAAAGAAACATATGCTTACAAAATTCCACTCACACCCCTAAAAGACTGAATTGGTGGAAATTAGAGTAGAAAATAGCATAACTTTCTGAGAACTATTAAATAACACTTGCAGCTACAACTGACCATAAAGCAGGACATGAATAAGTAGCACTTGAGAGATGTCATATAAGATAAAAAAAGCATTTCAAATATATGAAAAAATAATCATTTAATAGTTGAATACCAAAACATTAAAGAGCTCAAGGCTTAAAATTTGTGAAAAGTGATGGTAGGTCAAAATTATACCTAACCTCAGAATAGGCATGGTTAAAGTAGTGAGAGATCTAAGTTTACATACCAGAATTAGCATGCTGTGGCACATTGTTCTCATGACTCTCACAAGGAGGTTCTCTAAATGAAATCCACAACCACAGTAAATATATTAGCCATGCCAGAGCCATAACCCAACCAGGTAAAGTATCCTCATTAAATGTGATATTGAAAATCTTAAAATTAGTTTGAAGTAATCCAGCAAGAGCAGGACCACATGCCATCCCAAGAGCACTTGCACTAACAAAACCTGCTGAAGCCTGCATACGTATTTTAAGTGGAACACAATCACTGATATAACGGCGGTTAACAGCTCTTGCAGAACCCAATCTGAAACATTGAAAAATATTGTCTTGTCAAGTCACAGGAAATGAAATAAACATTTACTTACCAAAAATGCTAGCATAAATTTGATGCAACTTGAAAGAGATCTGCTATTACATTAAAATTATTTATCATTACAAATTTTCACAGCCAATGAAATGCCAATTTACATAGAAACCATGATACATTATAGAATTTCAAATGCAGTATGCGATTACGGAGAAGAATGTCGTGATCAGGTAATCTTATACCATCTTAGCTACAGAACCTCAACCATGCAATAGAAAGTTTTTATCCTTTATTTCAATCACCTTCCAACCCTGGTTCTGTTAGTAGAAAACTGATAAGGAAAATCCTACAAGATGCTAATCTAAGCAATCCTAAGTTCTGAACTAAGGTGTCGTTGGGCATTGTGGTGAAGTCCTTATTGTGCTTATTAATGCTATCTGTTGAGTTATTGGGCTGATTTTATTTATTTTATTTATAACTTAGTTAGGAAGTTATTGGGCCTTAGGCCCATTAGTTTATGTTAAGTTAAATGTGTTCTTTAGCTTCTTAAAGTAGCCAACTTGCTAAGGACATACTTTGTACACTCTTTTTTATGAGTATATAATTAAAAGGAAAGGGGCAGCCAGATCTGATTCATTGGCTTCCTCTCATTCTCTTCTATTTCTTCTTCGTTTCTTCTCTAGCAGAAACTTTTCCCTTCTTTTTTCTTTTCACAAAATTTATATCAAAACTTTTCTACTTGGTATTGACTCCTCAAAGACTCCAGGTTCGATTGATACTGATCCAAGTATGCCCCTTGCTTCATCTGATGGTTTAGTTCCTACTGATATTACTAACCCCATTGTAGATGACCTTGACCTTCCTACTGCACTCAGAAAAGGGAAGAGAAAGTGTACTACTCATTATATCTCACACTATCTCTCCTATAATGGACTATCTCCTTCCTAACAGGCCTTCCTTTCCTCCCTCGACTACATGTCCATACCCAAGGGTGTTAGTGAGACTCTCTCCAAACCTAAGTGGAAGACATCTATGCAAGAGGAAATGAAAGCTTTGGTTAAGAATCAGATGTAAGAGATTATGGATCTACCAGAAGGCAAGGAGACAGTTGGATGTAGTTGGGTTTATACAGTGAAATACAAGGCAGATGAGAGTATAGAAAGGTATAAAGCAAGGCTGGTTGCACAAAGATATACTCAAACTTATGGCATAGATTACTTAGAAACTTTAGCACCAATGGCAAAGATGAGCTCAATCCGGATTCTTCTATCACTAGCAGCTACATACCATTGGCCATATTGTAGAAACCAGCTGGAAGATCCATATATACCTCTTTTTGTAAGTCCCCATTGAGAAAAGCATTCTTCACATCAAGTTGGAAGAGCATTGGTTGATTTTGGCTATACTCAAACCCAATTAGATCATACTCTGTTTGTGAAGAGGAGGGGTCTTTGGTGTCAGTTTTGACGGTGTATGTGGATGACACTGTAGTTACAGGCAAGGTTCAAAGTATCGACACGTATTGGCCCGTATTGGTCGATACGTATCGTGTCGAAACCCCTCCGATACGCCCCTATAGTGGGTGAATCAGGGGTCTGACCAGTTCAAGGGGTGGAGGCGACCTACACTAGCCCCCAGAACTGGTTTCAGAAAAAATAAAAAAAATATATAAAAATAAAACTAAAAAAGCAGTATTGATTCGCCTGATACGCCCATACCAGTATATCAGGTGTATCGATATTTTGAACCTTGGTTATAAGAAATGATCTGAGTGAGATTGATACCCTGAAGAAGAATCTGCACAAAGAGTTTAGAATTAAGGATCTTGGGGAGGTGAAATACTTTCTGGACATTGAGGTGGCAAGGTCAAAGCATGGAATCTTCATCTCACAGAGGAAGTATCTTCTAGATCTATTATATGAGACGGGGAAACTTGGGGCAAGGGCAGCTAATGCACCTATTGACCAGAACCACAGGATAAATGCTTCAGAAGGTGAACTAGTGAAGGATGTTGGGAGGTATCAGAGATTAGCGGGGTGGTTGCTATACTTATGTATGACACGACCAGACATCTCTTATGCAGTGAGTGTGATAAGTCAATACATGCATGTCCCACGAGTTCAGCATTGGGAGGCTATTGACAAGATACTTTCTTATTTGAAGGGACACCTAGGTAGAGGCATATTGTTTGCTGACCATGGACAGTTGAAGCTAGAGGCTTACACAGATATTGATTGGGCAGGGTGTCTACTGTCTAGATGATACAAGATCTACATCAGGAGTTTGCACTCTTGTTGGAGGTAATCTAGTTTCATGGAAGAGTAAGAAATAGACAGTTGTGGCAAGGTCAAGTGCAGAAGTTGAATACAGAGCCATGGCACATGGTGTTTTAGAGCTCCTCTGGATCCGTGCCTTGTTAGGGGAGATTGGAATTGAGGCAGAAGAACCTATGATGCTATACTGTGACAATCAAGTAGCAATTAACATCGCCCACAACCTAGTTCAGCATAATAGGATGAAGCACATTGAAGTAGACATACACTTTATAAGAGAAACGGTGACTTTAGGGGAAGTTTGTTTGCCATATGTTGCATTTGATTTGCAGCTTGTTGATGTTCTTACAAAAGGTTGCAAGAAACAAGTTGGAGCATGATCTACGCAAGTTGGGAATGTGTGACATTTATTTCCAACTTGAGGGGGAGTGTTGAGTTATTGAGCATTAAGTTATTGGGCCGACTTTATTTATTTTTATTTACATAACTTAGTTAGGAAGTTATTGGGCCTTAGGCCCATTAGTTTATGTTAAGTTAAATGTGTTCTTTAGCTTCTTACAAGTAGTCGACTTACTAAGGGCATACTTGTACTTGTACCCTCTTTTCTGAGTATGAAATTAAAAGGAAAGGGGCGGCCAGATCTGATTCATTGGCTTCTTTTCATTCTCTTCTATTTCTTCTTCTTTTCTTCTCTAGCAGAAATTTTCCCTTCTTTTTTTCTTTTTCACAAAGTTTATATCAAAACAGCTATCAAAACTTTTATACTCTATCTCATTAATCTGTTTTTATTCTGATATGTAAAGTGTATTTGCCTCATCTTCCACTCTAGTATATTGATAATTACTTATAAAGGGGGAAATTGTACGCATCACTATGTTAGAACTTGCAACAGCAGGTCTAGTTATCCGAAGTCACCCTTGACTGAGCAAAAAAGATGCTAAGCAATGGATAGAGATTGAAACAATGATATATCGAATTGATAAAATATCATTCCTGAACTGGTAACCCTAGGCAAATAAAGCATAGTCCTCCTAGTGAGGGTGAGGCTGTCAATGAAGTAGTGAGCGCAATACATTTCATATCAATTTGCTAGGTTGTAGCAACCATACAAGATATGACATGAAGAAAAGATTTCCATACAGAAAAACCGTAAAGAGACTGGGCAGAATGGGTCCTAATATCTTCTCTTGTAATAATTTTTCTATTTTCCTGTTAGCTAATGGACCTGTTATTTCTTTTTGTTTGATCTCTTTATGTTACTGCCTAGCTGGCCGCCCACTTAAGGGCATACTTGTAATTATTTTAACATTAAGTTTTAGTAAATAGGATTAGAGAAGGGAGGGAAGGATAATTCGAACCATTCTTCTTCTTCCTCCTCTTTTCTCCATCTTCTTCTCTTGTATTGCTGCTCTTACTTTTCTTCCTCCTTTTTCTCTCTAATTTTTCAAGTTTACACCTATTTTTGAGGACTGATTTACATCTTGGTATCAGAGCAAGTTTCTTTCTTCCTTCTTTTCTTCTTCCTCTTTTCCCATACACCCTTCAATTAAGAGAGTGTATGGAGAGATAGGTTCTCTATAGCTCAGAGGATCTCTGGCCTAGTTGGTAGAGGGTTAGGAGAGTTTAAATCTGGTCGGATATTGCCAAGAAGTGGTGTTGTTCTGTTGCTGCCCAAAACCCTAGCCGACTAGAGATTTTCAAAGGTACAGGTAAAAGTGAAGCTTTGGGTGTGGTGCTCTGTGCTTGGGAGGTGTCTTTTGACTCCTAAAAGAGGGCGGTTCAGGTTTGGAAGAGATTGGGAAGCTCTGGTAGGAGCGGCTGCATCTTCTCTCTTCCTCCCCAACAGTCGAACGCAGTAAAACCCTAGTTTTCAAGCATCTGGGTTCTGGTTTGACTTCAAGTAAGTTTATATAGACCAAATTTCTGGTTCTTTGATTTTCGGTTAATTAATGGAGCCATACGGAAGTGGGTTCAAGCAAGTGCCGGTCTCCGACCTTGGCTCGATAGATTCCGTTTTGACTAGTGTGACCACAATCAAGCTAGATGGGACAAATTATCTTGCTTGGGCACAATCTATAAGAATTTGTCTGTAGTAGAGGAAAACTCGGGTATCTCACAGGTAGTAAAGTGAAACCCGAAGAGACGAACCCTGAATTTGAGAAATGGATGCAGGAGAGCTATACAGTCATTGGATGGTTGGTCAACTCTATGCAACCTCATATAAGTCAACATTATCTCTGGATGTCCTCGGCCAAGGAGATATGGGACAATGTTACCGAGACCTATTCAAAGAAGTTGAATGTAGCCAGAGTCTACAAGTTGAAAAGTGACGTGAAGAACCTAAGACAGCGGGAGAAGAGTGTAACAATCTACTATTCTATATTAAAATCCCTATGGAAAGAAATTGATGTTATGGAGACAGTTGTATGGGAGAGTAAGAATGATGCTAAAATGTATAGGAAATTCGTGGAGAGAAATAGGGTGTTTGAATTTCTTACTGGACTCAACCCTGAGTTTGACTTCATTAGGCAAAATATCCTGGCCAAAGAGGAGGTTACTCTTTCCTAGGCATGCGCTATGATAAGCAGTGAGGAGAGTAGGCGACAGGTTCGGTTATAGAGTCCACCTACACATGATGGAATAAAGCTAAAGGGTTCTACTGAGAAAAAGGAGCAAATATGTGAATATTGCAAAAAACTGAAGCATACAAAGGACATTTGCTGGAAGCTTCATCCTGAGCTTCTACCTGACAAGTTTAAGAATAACAACAATTCTAAGAAGGGCAGTCAGACAGGAAAGCCTAAGATAGCTAATGTTGCTACAGTACCTGAAGGAGGAAATAAGAAGAGTGAAGAAAAATCAACCATTAAGCAGTTGGTAGCAATGAAGGTGGATTTTGAAAAGTATGAGAGGCTGCTAAATCACTTGGAGGCTATTGTTTCTTCATCTCACTCTTCCGGCAATACATCATCATCATCAGCATTTGCTCACTCAGGTATTCGTGCTTCTACAAATCATGCTTCAATTTTAGGTAATCATAAAATCCCTTGGATTATTGATTTCGGTGCATCAGACCATATGACCAGCCTGTCTAATCTCTTCTGCTCATACCACCCTTCTCTCTGGTAAAGAAAGAAAATATCCCTTGCTGATGGATCTCTTGCTCCCATTTCTGGTAAAGGGGATATAAAGACCTCTAACACCCTTTATTTATCTTGTCCTTCATGTCCCTAAACTTAATACAAATATTTTATCTGTTAACAGCTTAACTAAATCCATGAATTGTAACATAACATTTTTTCCCACTCATTGTGTTTTTCAGGACCTGCAATCTCAGAGGATGATTGGGAGTGGCCATGAGGCGAACAGAATATACTTGCTGGACACACTGGATAGAGCTCTTCAACCACCTCATGGAATTGCCTTAGAGTCAGTCTTGTCAAAGTCTATTGATAAAGTCATGTTATGTCACTTTCGGTTTGGTCATTTGTCCATTTCTTCTTTGAGTCATTTGTTTCTAGATATGTTTAAGGGAGTGTATTTATCAAGTCTTCATTGTGAGTCATGTGAACTAGCAAAGCATTGTAGACAATCTTATTAAGCAAGCAATAAAATATCCATTTCTCCTTTTCATATTGTTCACTCGGATGTGTGGGGGCCATATCATTTGCCAACTATGGGGGGTTACAGGTACTTTATCCTTTTTATTGATGACTACTCTCGTTACACTTGGATTTATCTCATGAAATCCAAGGATGAAGCACCAACTATTGTGCAAAAATTTCATGAACTCATCCTCACCCAGTTTAACACTCGGATCAAAATATTCCGTTCTGATAATGCCGAGTATTTTGAGAAAACCCCTCTCCGCCTATCTTGAAACTTTTGGGGTTATTCATCAAAGTTCTTGTTCCTACACTCTACAGCAGAATGGAGTGGCGGAAAGGAAGAACCTACATGTGGTTGAAGTTGCCAGATCCCTCCTGTTTGCATCTCATGTTCCTATAAAATTTTGGGGAGATGTTCTTACTGCTACCTTTTTTATCAATCGTATGCCCTCCTGGGTTCTTAACTTCAAAACCCCATTTAGCCTTCTCTTCCCAGATGAGGATCTTTTTTCTCTTCCACTTCGTGTTTTTGGGCGCACTTGCTATGTGCATGTTCACAACCATCAAAGGCACAAATTTGAACCTAAGGCTCGTAAATGTGTTTTTCTAGGATATGCCTCCACACAAAAGGGATATTGTTATTTTGATCCAATTAGTGGCACCCACTTTGTATCTCGGGATGTCACATTTGCTGAGTCAACTCCTTTCTTTAGTATTTCTCCTGAGGGGGAGAAATCTGAAGAACCCTTTGCTATGTCTCCAGTTGTTCCTCTTCCCATTCCTCTTGAGTTTTCTCATGAGGTGCCCACTTCTCCCACTAGACCTATCTCCAATATTCCTATTCCTCCTCCACCTCATTCTCCTATAATTCCTCCTCATCCTGTTCTCCAAAGGTGGTACCAAAGGCACAAATTCAGACATGGGCAAGTTGTTTCCACTCCTACAGAAGAGCCTCTTGCTCCTCCCATCATTACTGAGGTAACAGGCCAGCCTTCCTCTGACCCATCTACATCTTTCCCAGACCTTGACCTTCCTATTGCTCTTCGCGAAGGCAGGAGGAAGTGTACAGCTCATTGTATCTCCAAACACCTGTCTTATAACCTTCTATCTCCTTCCTACTACTCTTTTCTTACTTTTGTTTCTTCCCATGTGATACCCAACCAGTGGGTTGTAAGTGGGTGTTTACCATTACATATCACCCTGATGGATCTATTGAGAGGTTTAAGGCTAGGCTGGTTGCTAAAGGCTACACTTAGATGTATGGTATTGACTATCTTGAGACATTTGCTCCTGTAGCTAAGATGACCTCAGTCCGGGTTTTGTTATCTAGCTGCTAATTTTGATTGGCCCCTACACCAGTTTGATGTTAAAATGCCTTATTGAATGGAGGCCTACATGAAGAGGTCTACATGTCTTTGCCTCCAGGGGTGCATGGGAAGGAAATGCAAGGCAAGGTGTGTAAATTGTCTATTAATGGTCTCAAACAATCTCCTCGGGCTTGGTTTGAGAGGTTCAGGGCTGCTCTTGTCTCCTTTGGTTACACACAAACTCAATCTGGTCATACTCTGTTCATGTAGAGAAATGACTCTGGTGACCTTTTTGATATTTTATGCTGATGATATTGTGGTCACGGGTAATGACACCCAAGAGGTCAGTAAACTCAAAAGATTTCTTTACTCTGAATTTGGGAGATCCTCGGTATTTTTTGGGCATTGAAGTTGCTAGATCTAAGTGTTGTTAGTCAATTTATGCATTCTCCCAAAGATACTCATTTAGCTGATGCAGAAAGGGTTCTGTGCTACTTGAAATTTACTCCAGGGAAAGGTATTCTATTTGCCAAACATGAACACATGAAGCCGGAAGCTTTCACTAGTGTTGATTGGGCAGGATGTATTGATGATAGGAAATCCACCTCGAGTTATTGTGCTCTGGTCGTTGGGAACATTGTTTCATGGAGGAGTTGCTAGATCTTCAGCTGAAGCAGAATACAAGGCAATGGCACATGGTGTGTCAGAATTACTGTGGCTACGATCCCTTTTAGAAGAATTGAGGGATAACTATGAGAAGCCAGTGATGCTCTACTGTGACAACCAAGCAGCTATCAATATTACACATAATCCTGTTCAACATGACAGAACTAAGCACATTGAGGTTGATAGATATTTTATAAGGGAAAGAATTTCCTCAGGAGAAGTTTGTTTGCCATTCATCACATCAGAAGAACGATTGGCTGACATCTTGACCAAGGGAATTCCAAGAGGGAAAATGACACACTATATAAGCAAGCTGGGCATGATTGGCATCTATGCTCAGCTTGAGGGAGAGTGTAAAGTGATTGAGCCAAATGGGTCCTAGTAAAAAGGATTAGAGAAGGGAGGGAAGGATAATTTGAACCATTCTTCTGCTTCCTCCTCTTTTCTCCATCTTCTTCTCTTATACTGTTGCTCTTACTTTTCTCCCTCCTTTTTCTCTCTAATTTTTCAAGTTCAAAACCTATTTTTGAGGACTGATTTACTTCTAAAACAACTACCTTTATCCAACCTCTTTCAGTTTAGCACTATGTTTTGGCCAATATAAGTAAATATTTTATTATTTATCTATGGAAGATACATTTTCCTCCATTTAAGGACAGGTTTCATCCACTCCACAATGCAATTAATTGATATTAATCAAAATAGTTGACCAAAGCTAAAATTTTCATTAAAGAAATTTTTTAAGAAAGTAAAACATCATGTACTATATATTATCAAAAAAAAACAATAAACAAAAAAGGTATTTTCATTAAAGAACTTTCTATGCACATCATGTACTATATATTATCAAAAAAAAAAACAATAAACAAAAAAGGTATTTTCATTAAAGAACTTTCTATGCATGTAGTATATAAAACTTTGGTCAAAAACTTATTTTGGAGGTTTCTATGGAATGTTGTTTAATTCTTTAATAAACTTCATATTTTTCCCAATCTTTCTCCAATCTACCCTGACCATTCAAACATCCGAGTGACATTTCCTAAATCTACCAGGTGATGTAGAACCAGTTCAATACCAATCCTTTGATAAAAATGTTATGGTTGTTGATGATTGCAGTGGCTTCATGAAGGAATAAGAAAGAAGAGAGAGAGAGAGAGAAAGAATACATGGAATCACTCACGAGGTACCTAGGCTGGCGCCGAGGCATTTCCTAGACGACTAAGCACTTTTTATTACTTGCCTCACCCAAATGCCAACTAGTTTTTGTATTATACTTTACATTATTTTACAATACTTTTATATTTTTATACTTTGAGCTCGTACTATTAAAATAGACAGTTATACACCATAACATTCTTTCTTCTCACTTCATACACCAATGTATATCTGTTTGGGTTTGAATGATACAAAGCAGTTCGAAGACTCGAAGAGTGAACACCTAGAGCAACCAGAATCGATGAAACGACAATTTCTTGTAAACAAGGAACACCAATTGATTGCAGGTATGTTCCTCCGTCATCACCTTATTTTTCTGAGATAGGAAATAACCCTCTCAGCTTCTTAAATTTTTTGTTCTTTTCCTTCCTTTTCTGGAACAAAAACAGGGGTTATGCCCCTTCTTCTCTTTCTTCATTTGATGTTTTTTTCCTATCTCTTTCCTGAAACAAGAACATGGGCTATGCCCAAACATCATTTTCGATTTTTTCTTGCATTCTTTTTTTTAGACAAGAAAATGGTCTTTGCCCCTTCTTCTCCATCATTTTTTAGGGTTTTTGCTAGATGTGATTCAAACCAATAAAAAAGGTAGAATAATTTAGATTATAGCAAAAGTAGAGAAGAAGAAGATAGCAAGAAGAAGATGGAAGAAGGGAGAAAGGAGGAGTTCGATGATCTCCTCTTTTCCCACACTAATCTTTTATTAATCTTACTTAAGTTACATAATTTACAAGTTTGCCCTTAAGTGGGTGTCCACCTTATCATCATACTTAGAAAACATAAATAAGAGTTAAAGGCCCATTAAGAACAAATAACAAAAAAGAAGTAATAAATAAGACACTAATGGGCTAGGGCCCATTCGACCCAGTCTCTCTACACTCCCCCTCAAACTGAGCATAAATATCAATCATGCCCAACTTGCATATATAATAAACTAGCTTTCCTTTAGGAACACCTTTTGTCAAAACATCAGCCAACTGTTATTAGAAGCAACAAATGGTAGACAGACTTCTCTTGAAGCAACTCTCTCTCATATAAAGTGTATCAAGTTCTATGTGCTTAGTTCTATCATGTTAAACAAGATTATGTGCAATGTTGATAGCGGCCTGGTTGTCACAATATAACATCATTGGCTTCTCATTGTCTATACCCAGTTCTTCTAAAAGTGATCTCAACCACAAGAGTTCTGAAACTCCATGTGCCATTGCCCTATACTCTACTTCAGCTGAGGATCTAGCCACTACAAACTGCTTCTTACTCGTCCATGATACAATGTTCCCTGCTATCATAGCACAATAACCTAAAGTGGACCTCCTATCATCAATACATCTAGCCTAGTCAGCATCATTGTATGCTTCCAGCTTCATGTGTCCATGCTTAGCAAAATGTATATCTCTGCGAGAATGCATGAACTGGCTAATTACGCTAACTGTATAGGAAATGTCTAGTCGAGTCATTCAAAGGTATAATAATTTCCCAACCAGTCTCTAGAACACTCCCCTATCAGTCAACAGTTCACCATCAGTAGCTAACAACTTATGATTTAGGTCTATAGGAGTAGAAGTTGGTCGAGAACCCAACTTGCCAGTCTCTGCAAGATCAAGAACATACTTCCGTTGAGAAATGAAGATGCCATCCTTAGACCTAGCAACTTCAATTCCCAAGAAGTATTTGAGCTCTCCCAAGTCTTTAATTTCAAACTCAGTCTTAAGAAAACTTTTGAGTTAATCAACTTCCTGAGTATCATTGCTAGTAACAACAATATCATCAACATAAAGAATAAGAAGGGTCACTAAGGAATCTTTCCTCTTAACGAACAGGGTATGATCCGACTGAATTTGTGTGTACCCAAAGGTAACAAAAGCAGCACGGAATCTATCAAACTAGGCTCTAGGAGATTGCTTAAGGCCATAAAGGACTTCTTCAGTTTATAGACCTTCCTTTGCATCTCCTTCCCATACACCCCTGGAGGTAAAGACATATAGACCTCTTCATGTAGGTCCCCATTCAAGAAAGCATTTTTTACATCAAACTGATGAAGTGGCCAATCAAAAGTAGCAACTAAAGATAGCGAAATTCGAACTAAAGTCATTTTGGCCACTGAGGCAAAACTAGGCTTTAAGAGATTGCTTAAGGCCATAAAGGACTTCTTCAGTTTATAGACCTTCCTTTGCATCTCCTTCCCATACACCCCTGGAGGTAAAGACATATAGACCTCTTCATGTAGGTCCCCATTCAAGAAAGCATTTTTTACATCAAACTGATGAAGTGGCCAATCAAAAGTAGCAGCTAAAGATAGCGAAATTCGAACTAAAGTCATTTTGGCCACTGAGGCAAAAGTTTCCAGATAGTAAATACCATACATCTGAGTGTATCCTTTAACAACCAAACAGGCCTTAAATCTCTCAATAGTACTATTTGAATAATACTTAATAGTGAATACCCACTTACAGCCAACCGGTACCTTTCCCTCAAGCAAATTCACAATTTCCTAGGTATTGTTCTTATGCAAAGCATCTAATTCAGTCATCATAGCATCCCTCCATTCTAGCTTGGACAAGGCTTCTGAACAGATCTAAGAGTTACATGTGTGGAAACAGGGGCAAGGAATAGTAGAAAGGGGAAAGAAGGTTGTAGGACAGGTGTTTGGAAATGCAATGAGCAATACATTTCCTTTTGCCTTTGCAAAGAGAAAGAGGGAGATCAAGGTTAGGGAAGATATCCAAAGTGGTAGAGGAAGGCTAACATGTTACCTCAGAAGTGATGGGAGGTGCAAGAGGCTCATCTGAAGGTGTGGAAACAACTTGCACGTCTCTAAGTCTTTGTCCCTAGTACCACCTTTGGATAATAGGATGGGAAGAAAATGTGGGAGGATGAGTAAGATGAGCAAGAGCAGGAGGGGGAGCAAGAACGTGAGAGGAAGAGCCAATAGAAGTCTCGATTGGTAGAGACTCAATAGAAGATTCGATGGGAATTGGAAGAGGGACAGATGGTGACAACGCAAACAACTCCTCTAAATGCTCCCCCTTAGGAGAAGTACCAAAGAAATGAACAAACTCCGCAAATGTGACATCTCTGGAAACAAAGTAAGTGCCACGAACCGGATCAAAACAACAATACCCCATTTGTGTGGAGACATATCCCAAAAAGACACTTGTGTGCTTTAGGCTCAAACTCATGTCTTTGATGACTATGAATATGAACATAGCAAATGCACCCAAAAACTCATAGAGGAAGAGAGAAGAGATACTCATTTGGAAATAGAAGGCTAAAGGGAGTTTTAAACCCCAAAACAAGAGAAGGCATCCGGTTTATCACATATGTAGTTGTAAGGACAACATCCCCCCAAAACTTAATAGGAACATGGGAAGCAAAAAGGAGGCTCCTCGCAACCTCAACCACATGTTAGCTCTTCCTTTCCACCACTCCATTTTGTTGTGTAGTGTAGGAACAAGAACTCTGATGAATAACTCCAAAGGTATCAAAGTAGGAGGATAGGTTCTTCTCAAAATATTCTTTTGCATTATTAGATCAGAATATTTTGATCCAAGTGTTAAACTGGATAAGAATAAGTGCATGAAATTTTTGTACAATATTTGGCACTTCATCCCGGGATTTCATAAGGTAAATCCAAGTGTAACAAGAGAAATCATCAATAAAAATGATGAAATATTTGTAACCCCCCATAGCAGGTAAATGATATAGCCCCTACACATCAGAGTGCACAATATGGAAAGGAGAAACTGATCTTTTATTACTCACTGAAAAAGATTGTCTACAATGTTTTGCAAGTTCACATAACTCATAATGAAAAGTCGATATGGATATTCCCTTGAACATTTCTAGAAATAAATGACTCCAAGCCGAAAAAGACAAATGACCAAATCTCAAATGACATATCATGACTATCAATTGACTCTGATGAAATAGACTCCAAGGCTACTCCACTAGGTGAACCAGTACTTTGATCAGAGACATCCAGCAAATATATCCCATTCGCCTCATGGCCACTCCCAATTGTCCTCTAAGATTTCAAGTCCTAAAAAACATAATAAGTAGGAAAGAAGGTTATGTTGCAATTCGTTGATTTTATTAAGTTACTAACAGATAAAAAGTTTGTTCTAAGTTTAGGAACATGAAAAACAGAGGATAATACAAGGGAGTCAAAGGCTCTAATATTCCCCTTGCCAGAAATGGGAGCAAGAGACCCATCGGTAAGAGAAATCTTCTCTCTACCGGAAAGGAGTTGGTATGAACAAAACAGGTTAGGTGTGCTAGTCATATGGTCTAATGCACCATAATATATAATCCAAGGAATTCTACGATTACCTGAGACTGTAGCATGATTTGCAAAAGCACAAATACTTAAATGGGCAAAAGCTGATATAGAGGGGTTGCCTGAGGAGGAAGCTGTAGTAGTAGTCTCCAAGTGATTGATTAACCGTCCATACCTCTCAAACTCTGCCTTCACTGCTGCCAACTGCTCCATAGTAGATTTTTCTTCACCTTCAGATGTCAGTGTTGTGGTAACATTTGCATTCTTGGGCTTTCCAGACTAACCACCTTTCTTAAAGTTGGTGTTGTTCTGAAGCCTCTCTGGAAGAAGATCTGGATGACGTTTCCAACAAGTATCCTTGGCATGTTTCGATTTCTTACAATATTCACATATCACCTCTTTTTTCTCATTTACCCTCTTTGGTTTTATTCCAACATGTGCAAAATGTTCTGAAGGTGGTGGAGCCTATAGCTTTACCTGTCTCATTCTCTCTTCACTACTCACCATAGAATATGCTTGATCAAGTGTTACTTCATCCTTGGCCAAAATATTCTGTCTCGTAATATCAAATTCATGGTTAAGTCCTATAAGGAATTCAAACTTTCAAACACCCTATTTCTTTCCACAAAATTCCTAAAAGTTTCTACATCTTTGGTGTTTTCCCATACAACCGCTTCCATAACATCAATCTCATGCCATAGTGACTTCAACATCGAGTAGTAAACATCTACACTCTTCTCCTCCTGTTTCAAATTTTTCACATCATTCTTCAATTTGTAAGCCCTTACAACATTCAATTTCTAAGAGTATGTTTCTGTAACACTACCCCAAATCTGCATAGAATTTATCAACCACCCAAACTATGTAGTTATCTTGCATCCATTTCTCATATGTAGGATCAGTCTCGTCCAGTTTCATATTACTACACGTGAGGAACCCTAGTTTACCTCTACTACAGACAAATTTTTATAAATTGTGCCCAAGCTAAGTAATATGTTCTTCCAAGTTTAATTGTAATCACCATATTAGAATGGAATCTATGGGACCAACCCCAAACACCGGGATCTGCTTCATCTCACTTCCAGATTGCTCCATCAATCAAACAAAAATCAAAAAACAATGTTTTCAACCTTTATAGACTTAATTGAGATTAGTCCAATATTTAAAAATCCCAAAACTAGAGTTTCACTGTACTTGGTCTTCAAGGAGAAAGAAAGATGTAGCCGCTCAAACCAAAGCTATCCAAACCACTTCCAACTGCAACCGCCTACTTTTGGAGATAAAAAAGAACACTCCAAGTCTTGAGCGCCACAACCAAACTCTCTTTATCCTATAACTAGAAACTCTCTAGTCGGCTAGGGTTTTGGGGAAAAAATTTGCAGTCTCACTTTCTTGGCAATCTACAACCAGACTCTGACTCTCCAAACCCTCTACCAACTAGGCAAACAAGTTCTCTGAATGATCAACAATTTATCTCTCCATACACCTTTCAATTAGGAAAAGTGTATGAGAAAAGAAAAGAAAAAAAGATAAAGGCAAATGAAGGCCTACTCTAATACCAAGATGTGATTCAAACCAATAAAAAAGGTAGAATAATTTGGATTATAGCAAAAGAAGTAGAGAAGAAGAAGAAGATGGAAGAATGGAGAAGGGAAAAAGGAGTTCAATGATCTCTTTTCCCACACTAACCTTTTATTAATCTTACTAAAGTTACATAATTTACAAGTTTGCCCTTAAGTGGGCATCCACCTCATCATCATACTTAGAAAAACTTAAACAAAACAAATAAAATATTGCAATGGTCTGATGTAATTTAAGAAAAGAAACATAGGTTCGAAGAGAAGAAGAAGAGAGAGAGAGAGAGAGAGAGAGAGAGAGAAGAGAGAAAGAAAGGAGAAGAGAGAAAGAAATAAGCAGTTCGGCTGTATATTACTGCCGCCCAATTAGTTGTTATTTATAAATGTTAATCTCCTTACAAGAGTAGGAGTTACTCTAATACCCTTACTAAAACTCCAACACAAATTGAAAAAAAAAAAGAAGATAAACAAGGCCCAAGCCGGCCCAACTATAAAAGGAAATAAAAACATAATAAATAAGTGTGGGGTTGGAACCACACACTATTAACTATCTCTACACCCCCCCTCAAGTTGGGAGTAGATGTTTGTCATTCCCAAATTGTGTAAATCTGTCTCTAGCTTGCTCTTTGTGACTACTTTAGTAAGGAGATCAGCTAACTGCATGTCTAAGGCAATGTAAAGAAGACATACTCCTTAAGATGCAACTCGCTCTCAGATAAAATGTTTGTCCACTTCGATATGCTTTGTCCTGTCATGCTGCATTGGGTTGTGGGCAATGTTAATTACAACTTGATTATTGCAAAACAGTACTAGAGGCTTCTCATAATCAATTTTCAGCTCAACAAGCAAGGATTTCAGCCATAACATTTCTGCAACACCATTGGCCATGGATCTATATTCAGCTTCTGCACTAAAGCGAGCAACAACATTATGTTTCTTGCTTCTCCAGGGAACAAGATTTCCCCCCACAAATGCACAATACCAGAGGTAGACCTCCTGTCATCAACACATCTAGCCCGATCTGCATTTGTATACACTTCTATTTTCATGTAACCACTATTCTTGAAGAGCATACCTCTCCCTAGACATCTCTTCAAGTAGGCAAGAATCCTTTCCACTGCAAGGGGGTGAGTGATCCTACGAGAATGCATGTATTGACTAACAACACTAACAACATATGAAATATTTGGCCGAGCTAGGCAGAGATAAAGAAGTTTCCCAACCAGCCTTTGGTACATAGCCCTGTCCCCTCAAGAGGTTCTCCGCTTTCTGCACTTATTTTATGGTTAAGCTCAATAGGTGTGTGCGTTGGTTTAACTCCTAACTTTCCAGTTTCCTCCAATAAGTCAAGAACATACTTCCTCTGAGAGAAAAATTCCATGCTTAGATCGAGCTACCTCAATTCCCATAAAGTAGTGCGATTCCCCTAAGTCCTTCGCTTCAAATTCCTTGTGAAGATGTTGTTTAAGAGATTCAGTCTCACTAATATCACTCCTTGTTATCACAATATCATCCACTAAGACTGCAAGTAGGGTCAGGGAAAAACCTTTCTTCTTAAAGAAGAGATTGCGGTCTGACTAAGCCTGTATGTAGCTGAATTTGTCCAAAGCCAGTCTAAACCTATCAAACCAATCTCTCAGAGATTGTTTCAGCCCATATAAAGCCTTCTTCAGTAGGCAAATTTTCTTTCTTGCTTCTATACTACAAAAACCAAGGGGTAACTCCATGTATACCCCTTCTTGCAAGTCTTCGTTGAGGAAAGCATTCTTAACATCCAACTGAAACAGTGGCCATGAGAAGTTCGCAACAATGGATAGGACTCTGATAATGTTCATCTTTGCAACAAGTGCAAAGGTTTCCATATAGTTTATGCCATAAGTTTGTGTGAATCCTTTTGCAACCAATCTAGCCTTATACCTCTCTACAGTACCATCAGCATTATATTTTTACAGTAAACACCCATCTGCATCCAATAGGTTTCTTCCCTTAAGGCTGGTTAACTAGTTCCCATGTGTTGTTCTTAACAAGAGCATCCATCTCTGCTTCCATTGCCTCCTTCCACTCAGGTATCAAAAGGGCTTCTTGCACTTTTCTAGGTATAGGAATAGTAGCAATAGATGCCAAGTAAGATCTATAGGATTCTGATAGACAACCACAGGAAAGGAACTTGGAGATACAATGGGCAATGAATGAGGTGCAACAGTGCTTCCCTTTACGAATTGCAATTGGAAGATCAAGGTCATTTGACGATGGAGGCTGAGCACCGGTAATAGTGGGTTCAACAATGGGAGCAGAGCAATGGTAGTGTCTGGATCTGGGGTTGTAGAAGATGTTGGGATTGACCCAGATTGCTGTTGAGCATGGGAATCAACCTGCCTCCACCACTTTCTATGATACACTCTCAACTCCCTGGACTTTTGACAACCCTTATCATGACACTCCCCCTCAGTAACCGGGACAAGTAAAAGGAACTTTTGGGGTTGAAACTGAAATCCCTTCCTCACCATTCTCCCCTTGAGGAAAAACCCTGTAGTAATAGGGCATCCTCAAAAAAAGTGACATCCATGGACACAAAACTTTTCCCTGAAACAGGCTCATAACAACAATATCCTTTTTGATTTTGTGCATACCCAGGGAAAATACATTTAGTAGCTTTGGGATCAAACTTGGAGCAATGACGTCCAAGGATTTGAACAATACAAGTACAACCAAAGTTTTCAGGGGAATAGTGAACAGGTCCTTATCTGGATACAGAAGGCAGAATGGTGTTTGTATGTTAAGAACCCGTAAAGGAACCCTATTAATAAGGTAAACGGTTGTACGGATTGCATCCCCCCAAAAACGTATGGGAACATTAGAGTTGAGCATGATGCTTCTGTCTACCTCTAAGATATGTTTATTCTCTCTCAACGAACACTTGTTGAGGTGTACGAGGACAGGTGATCTGATGAATGACCCCATGATCAAGGAGATAAGATGCCAAGGGTTTTGCAAAGTATTCCTTGGCATTATCGAATCTAAGAACTTTGATCTTGATTTCAAACTGAGTTAGAACCATCTAATGGAAAAGCCTGGGTTAGAGAAGGGACCTCATCTCGAGAGTGCATAAGGTAAACCCATGAGAAGCCAGTATAATCATCAACAAATAACAAGAAATATTTGTGCCCCCCCCCCGCCCCCATGGTGGGAGTATGATAATGGCCCCCAAACATCAGTATGTACAATTTCAAAAGGAATGTTGCTTCTTTTATTACTCAAAGAATAAGATCTATTGTGTTTTGCAAATTCACAACTTTCACACTTCAAACTAGACACTTCGACTGACTCAAATAAATTTGGAAAAAGACTCTTCAAAGACCTAAAAGACAAATGACATAATCGGTTATGCCAAAGCATAATCTTACTCCAAGACTGGGAGACAAACAATTTCCCCACTTCACCATGCTTCCCCTGTGGATGTGCAAGCAAGTAAACTCCATTCATCTCACAGCCAATCCCAATCACCTTCTTCGTTTCCAAATCCTGAAAAACACATCGATCAGGAAAAAAACTTACTAAACATTTTTTATTTTTAGTAATACTACTAATTGAAAGCAAGTTAGCACTAAGCTTAGGAACATGCAAAACTAAGGATAGGGAGATGGCATCAGACAATCTGATGTCTCCCTTGCCAAAAATTGGCACAAAGGAGCCATCAGCAATAAAAACTGTCTCTCCCAAAAGATAAACTATAGGTGGCAAACAAAGTAGATAAGCTGGTCATATGGTTTGAAGCACCTGAATCTATTACCCAGAAAGGCCTAGTATTACCTGGGACAGAAGCATGACATGCAGTAGCTCTTGTACCTGTATGAGCAAGGGCTGAAGTAGGATGAGCAAGTGTAGTAGTTGAAGACTAAGATGTAGATTCAAAAATACCAGCTTCATTCTCTAGTTGTGTCAGTGCAGCCCAGACAGCTGCTAAAGCATCCAAGGATGTGGTTCTTGTGCTAGAAGAAGATGCACTGTCAGTAGTAATTGCTATATTAGCACTCCCCTTCTTGTTTCCAAGTCTAGCTAGCATTAGGTGAGGATGCAACTTCCAACAGGTATCCCTTGTGTGTTTGGGCTTCTTGCAATGATCACAAAAAATATTCCTTCTTAATTTCCCTTTCCTTCTCCCCTCCAACCTTAGATTTTGTTGCTGCCAAAGCCGCTTCTATAGGCTGAAAAGATAACATAACCTTCCTCCTACTCTTTTCACTGTGGACTAATGAGTAAGCCTAAAGCCACACTCAGCCGATAGATCCTTTCCAAGAGTGCAAACACAATAAAAAAGGTCAAGTCCCTAGTAGACAAACCTGGACTATAATCAGCCGATAGATCCTTTCCAAGAGTGCAAACACAGTCAAAAGGTCAACTCCCTAGTAGACAAACCTGGACTGTAATCAGTCCAATATTTACAGTCAGGTTTTTTTTAGCCGCACCCTCCAAGAAAGGCTCACAGTATAAAAAAACAGTTCTTAGGGTTAAGAATAAACCCTAGAAAACTCAGATTTTCTCAGCCGCACCTTCTAGATAAATCTAACTTATTTCTTACTACTGCTGGCCTCAAGAAGAGATGAAAACTTACCCAGAAAACTCTGATCGCCACCTTCTTGATTCCTCTAACCTTCTCTGATTCTTCCTAATTACCAAAAAACACTCTCTAATCTTCAGACAGCTGCTAAAGATTTCTGGTAACCTCCAAGAATCAGGCAAAGAAAGCTCCTTTCTAATCTTCCAGCCCTAGGTAATTCTCATGTGGTCGGCTGGGTTAGACTCACATGAGAAACCCTAGATCTTGCTCTGATAACAACTTGAACAAAACAAATAGAATACTGCAGTGGTCTGATGTAACTTAAGAAAAGAAATACAGGTTCAAAGAGAAGAAGAAGAAGAAGAAGAAGAGAGAGAGAGAGAGAGAGAGAGAGAGAAAGAAGGGGTTCGATTGTATATTACTGCAGCCCCATTAGTTGTTATTTATAAATGTCCATCTCCTTACAAGAGTAGGAGTTACTCTAACACCCCTACTTAAACTCCAACACAAATTAAAAAAAGATAAACAAGGCCCAGCCGGCCCAACTATAAAAGGAAATAAAAACATAATAAATAAGTGTGGGGTTGGAACCACACACACTATCAACTATCTCTACAGAAAACATAAACAAGAGTTAAAGGCCCACTAAGAACAAATAACAAGAAAGAACTGATAAACAAGACACTAATGGGCTAGGGCCCATTCGGCCCAGTCTCTCTACATTGCTTTCACTTTTCTGAGACAAAAACAGGCGCTTCAGCTTTCCTTTTCTTTATTTTTCTGAAATTTTCTTCTTTTTTCTATGACAAAAACAAAGGTTTAGCTCCTTTTCCTAAGCAATGATATTTCTTAGACATTAGACTTGAAACATCAGGAAGAGAAGGATTGTTTTTGAGAAACAAACCTTGGACACTAGGAAAAGCAAGGTTATATTTGATACACTGACTAAGCGCTCCCCTGTCACCTAGGGTCACCTTGGTGCCTTGAAAACTATGCTCTAGGGTATGGGAACCACTCACCATAATTAGCATAAGCTCAAAACAACTCAATAAACTTCATTGATATTTGTATAAAACGTACATACATTGATAGACTTCGGACACATAAGAATCCTAGGGCTCAAAACAAAACTGTAGACTCGTAATAATCCTAGTAGGACTCTGGACACATACATTGATAGACTCTGGACACATAAGAATCCTAGGGCTCAAAACAAAACTGTAGACTCATAATAATCCTAGTAGGACTCAAACTGAATTGTCATTATTCTATTTCAATTCAAAGAAGACTCCATAACTCTAATCCTACTTATTCAATGACGTTGAAACTTCAAACATGAACAAACTATAAATAGACAATATTCCCATAAGCTCCTGCATCACCAGGACATCCCACTTTTGCATGGAAATAGTCCCATAAAGCTGAAATTTTGAATCATGTCTGGGATTGCTTGTTTAAAATCAGGTTGAGCAGATCTTCTAAATAATTCCAACTTGTAAATCTTGATATAGTAACAATATTAAGACAAATATTATGTTTGCAAAACCAATCAAAAAAGAATGTTCTGCAAAAATTTGACAAAGAGTGACCTGAAGTAGAAGTGTAGAACCTGATAAACATCAAGCACAACGAGCTAGGAAAAAAATAAAGAAAGAACAAAAGAAGTTCCATTAATCATGTCACAGGGAAAAATAGAGGATGCCCTTACCCACAGAAGAGACGACCAATTAGAAGAACTGCCAGAGAGTCGAGATCATAAGCCAATGCATACAAGATATTTCCCACAAAAAGAACAATACTGCTAAAAACAAGAGGTCTGAAGTATGATTTATTTGACCAAGCACTGAAATACACTGAAGAAAACACCTGAGCAACAGCCATTGACCCAATCACAATACCACAAACTGTGGCTGCAGCTCCAAGGCTGAGGGAGTAGTTGTCTGCTGTTGGGACTATAATATATGTGTTAACCATATAAAGGAATGTGTTTGCTAGATTCAAGAGAAGTGACATAAAATGATATCTCTGGTCATCTACTTGCTCCTCCACTTGAGTAGGCAATTCCTCTTGCATGATAAGAGCATGCTGTCCCAAAAATTGAAGGAAGTTTGTTGAATGTGTTAACCTGTCTACAGCTGCTTTTATTGAATCAATAACAGAATCCTGCAAAAACCAATTAAAGCACCATCCATGTAAATATGATTTAAATTCTCAAACAAATGTAAAGCAACAAAAAATATAGTGCTGGTGAAGTTTGAATAGGGGACAAAAGCACCAATTCAATCAATATAATAGAAAACAATACCTGAACAGGAAATGCAGGTTGATCATAAATTGATAAATAGCTTCCTTGACGTTCCTGAAGATCTGCAAGATTGCGAGATACGGCTCCAACAACAGCCCCAAGTCCCTACATGCTCCATTTTATTGGTCAATTAAACATTCATCCTAGGGAAGAGGCAACCCTTTCAGATGCTAATGCATGATTAACATTTACCATAGTTCTTTATATATCATAAGTAAAAATAAATAAGTCTACAAACAAAAGAAATCAGAGTTTTGAAGCCTTAGGGTCCTAACCAAGTATTTGGATCTTAAAAATTCTAGGTGATGAGAAGTACATAGGAGTTGGGCATATTACCACATGCTTGAACACTTGCTGCAGCTGAGAATAAGGATGATTAAAACGAGTTGTAACATAGTAACCTGTGAATCTATATCCAAAACGTTTATCAAACTTCTTCATTATCTTACGGATGCCAATAGCATTCATCTCAACAAAAAAGAGAAGCTTCAAAAGATCTTGTCCAACTGCCCTATACGCTTCTCGTAATTCAGATATTTGGGATATCTCTGGTTGCTCTAAAAGAGCAGCATGCTGCTCTCCAAGCTTAGCCAACCTGCTCGCAAGTCTCCCTTGTTCTTCCAACAGAAACAGAACAATCTTTTCAATCTGAAATTGTAAAAAATCTCAGTTAAGTGCCATTTATCCTTTTATCGATATAACAGAATAAACATTACATTAACCATGAAACAGCATATATACAATTATATTCTAACCATTGTGGGGGATTAACAGTATGACCTTGGGCCTGTTTTATTTCTTTCATGTACTTGCACCATTATTTGGAGTAATGGATCTGGGCTTATATTGATCTACTTATGCTTTATGTTTGTGTTTATGTATCTTGCTGCCACCTAAGCAGGGGCATACTTGTCCATTCATGTAATATTGTAAAGCTCTTATTTAAATACCAACAGTGGACTGTGAGAAGTGATTTCTTCTCATTCTTCTCTTCAAAAATTTTTCTTCCCTTTTCTTCTCTTCTCTCCTCTTTTCCAAACTAGGGCTAGGAATCTTCATGGTATCAGAGCACTAAATCCGCCCTAGGATCTGCACAGCTCTTTCCCTTTCTTTTTCTCTCTTTCAATTTGTTTTTCTTCCTTTCTCCTAAAACCCTAGTTCTAATCATAACTCTCTAGAGTTCCTTTTCTCTCTAGGGTTTTTCCTTGGGGTGTCAGACCAAGGATGCCCTAAGCTGGTTGGCTATGAGTTAGGGGAGCTTGTGCTGCAGGGAGTAGTCAAGCACAACCACTAGAGAGACCTATTGTTGCAGGTCTAGAAGCTGGATGGTCAGGCACAGCAATCAAAGAAGATTTCTGGGTTGCTGATAGAAGAAAAGCTGTGATTCAAGGCTCTTCAATCAGTTCTGGACTAGTTCAAAATCAGATTTTTGGGTTGCTGACAACAGTGCCCTTACAACACTAAATATAAAGAATACATCATTTTCAACACTCCCCCTCAAGTTGGAACATAGATGTCAATCATGCCCAACTTGTCACACAAATCATTATGCTGCAAGTGATGTAAACCCTTAGTGAAGATGTCAGCAACCTGCTCTTCAAAACTAACATAGGGTGTACATACTTCTCCACTAACAAGCTTCTCCCTAATAAAGTGCTTATCCACCTCGATATGCTTGGTCCTATCATGAAGCACAAGATTAGCTGCAATATTGATAGTTGTCTTGTTATCACAATATAAGGACATGGGACTATCCATAGTAAATCCCAATTCACCCAACTAATTCTTAATCAGCATGATCTCAGCCACTCCATGAGACATAGCCCGGTATTCAGCTTCAACACTAGGCCTAGGCACAGCACTGTGTAAGTGTGGTGGTGAGGCTACGTGTGGGGATCTCCTTGAATGACAAAAGAAGACTGGATATAAGAGGTAGGTTGAAGGCTAGGGAAAATGAGAATGATAGGATGATGATTTCATTATGAGATGGACCCCTATTTATAGGGAGAGATCCCGAGGTCCCGAAAGAAAGGAGCCAAAAGCATATGATTCCCACTAGGAAAGGGAATATTGGATTCATCGTCAGTTGTCAAGGAACACTGCTAGGGTTTGACAACGTGTCTTATGAGATATTTCTGGGAAGAACTTTCCTTTCGTCTGAGGATTCTCATAATCTGTGTGTGCTACTTCCTTTCGTGACCCATTTAACTGACGTGGCATGAATGACTTCATTATTTAGCTGGCACGCCTTTATTAGGCCCACAGAGCGTCCCATCACGCACATAAATTAAAGACGCACGTGTTTCTAGCATCTATCCCTAGTCTACAGTAGTCCTACACACACACAAAGGAGGATGTTCAAATGGAATTTCCTCCTGATCTTTCCCTCCTCTAGCCTTTATAGCTCAGGTAAGTTGCTTACAATTTGTCACAAGACTGTTACATTGCTTTAACAGCCTACCCACTTGGTTTAACTTCTTGCTGATGTGGCTTCTTTTCCTTGTAAATCTGATATGTAGGCTGGCTGTTCTCGTACATGGGCCTTGGCTTGCCACAGCTATTGGTCTTAACAATTCCCCCCTGGTTGAGCTGGACCTTGTCCTCAAGGTCAATGTGAGGAAACTAATGTTGTAATTGCAAATAAGGTTCCTATGTTGCATCCTCTTCAGGCAATTGTGACCATACGATTAAAGCTTCTGGAACAATGTGGGAGCCTTTCTTGACCCACCTAAAATCAGTGAAGTGCACTAGCTCTATTTCTAGTATCGCTTGAAAATTTGGGGAGATATGGTTGTGTTATAGCATCTAGTTTCAAACACTTATTGAGAACTAAGACATGGAAAACAGGGTGCACTCTTGAATCCGGTGGAAGGTCCAAACGGTATGCAAGAGGTCCAATCTTCTCCATAATCTTGAAAGGTCCAAAGTAGTAGAGCACCAATTTGTTCCATCATTGTTTTTGTACTGAAAGCAACTTGTAGGGAAGCAATTTCAAGTAAACCATGTCACCCACATGATAGTGTACTTCTCTATGATGTTTATAATATGACTGTTTCATCCATTGTTGGGCCCGAAGCAGGTTCTGTTTAAGTTCTTGTAGAATGACGTCTCAATTAAACAGGTATTTTTCTAGTGGGGTTACTGCTATAGAAATAGAGCCCCTCTCATAGGGAATTAGTGTAGGTGGATCACAACCATATAATGCCCGAAAAGGGGTCATTACTGCTGATATCTAATAGGTGGTATTGTACCACATTCATCCCAATGCAACCAGCTTAACCATTGTGGCTTGGTTCCAGTGAAGCATCGTAAGTATGTTTCCAAGCAACGGTTGACCACCTTTGTTTGCCCATCCAATTGTGGATGGTAGCTTGTAGGTTTGCTCAGTTGTACGCCTTAGAGGCGAAAAAGTTCTTTCCAAAAGAGGCTGATAAAGATTGGATCTCTATTAGAAACAATAGATTTTGGGAAGCCGTGGAGACGAGCTATTTCCCAAAAAAATGTTGGCCACTATAGCTGCATAGTGATTGGATGTGACAATGCTAAGAAGTGGTTGTATTTTGCAAGGCAATCAATAACCACTAAGATGACAGATTTATCAGCGGAGGTTGGTAGGCCAGTGACAAAATCCATAAAAATATCTTCCCAAACTTGGCTAGGTATGGGTAAAGGTTTCAGCAGGCTCGCTGGAGATTGGGCCTCATACTTGCACTGTTGACACACCTGGCACATGGATACGTATTTCATTATGGATTTTAGCATATCCGTCCAATAAAATTGCAAAGGCGCCCCCTTATATGTGCGTAGGACTCCTGAATGTCCACCCAGTGGTGTTGCATGGAAGTAATCCAGTAGTTGGTCCAAAAGGGTAGAGTCTGTTGGTAACTCCACTCTACTTTTATAGTACAGCACTGACCCTTGGATAGAATACCCTGGTTTGAAACCGGGGTGTTGTAGTAACTGGTCCTTGATTGCTTGGAGTTCCTTATTATTGGAATAGGCTATCCACCAGTTGTTTGGGTTGCCATGACAACGCATCAGCAACTCTGTTTGTTGCCCCAGGTTTTTATTCAATAGTGTAGTCGAATCCCATTAACTTTGAAACCCAACACTGCTGATCTAGAGAAAGGACTCGTTGTTCCAGTAGGAACTTCAAGCTTTGGTGATTAGTCTTAATCACAAACTTACGGCCCAATAAGTAGGAGCACCAATGCTGAACTGCCAATACAACTGCCATGGCGCCATCAATTCTCAGTTGTAGACTGAAGAGTGATCTTGAGTCGAAGATAAGGCCTTACTAAAGAAGGCAAGGAGCTGTCCATCTTGCATCAGCACTGCTCCCATGCCCAGACTTGATGCATCACACTCGACCACAAAAGGCTTGTTGAAATCTAGTAGAGTCGGGGCTGGTGGGGATGACACCACTGCTCTTAAGGCTTCAAATGCGACTTGAGCTTTGTTATTCCAAATGAAAGAGTCCTTCTTTAGAAGGGTGTTAGTGGTGTAGTAATTAACCCATATGTTATGGGCCCGCAAATAGGATCTCGTCACGGGTCGGTCCATGGGGAAAACCTCCTGTTTTCCCTTGTCCCTTCCTTTTCTTGAGGTACCTATCTTGGCGCCTTGGTGATTTGTTCAAGAGATCACCAACTCTCCTTACTCTCTTCTTGACTGAATATTCGATGCCTTTATTCAATAATAGTGGCTCCTTAAATAGGAGATTACAAGAGTCCTGCTCTTAGGGAAACCCCTTGCTGAATAGGGAGACCTCCAGCTCTATCTTGATAAGATAAGACTGATAAGATAAGATAAGTCTCTCCTAATCCTAATCTAATAAGATAAGTCTCTCTTAATCCTAATCTGATAAGATAATGCAACCTAATAAGATAAGATAAGAGAAGGTAATCTAATCCATACTACCGAACTGATAAGATAAGAACACTGAATAGATAAGACTCCTACTAATCCCTGCTACTGAAAGCAGATAAGGTAAGAATACTGAATAGATAAGATAGGATGAGAACACTAAATTGCTGCTACTGAGAACACTAAACTACTGGTGCTGCTGCCGGCACCCACATCACCGTAGCTTTTAATGAAACGACAGTAGTACCCTGTCGGTCCTAGAAAAGCCCAGAGTTCCTTAATGTTACGTGGGACTGACTACTGTCGAATAGTAGATATCTTGTTTGGATCTGCTGAGACCATTCCATCTTCCACCACATGGCCCAAATAGTGTACACAGGCTTGCCCAAAGGCACACTTCAACTCTTTGGCATACAACTACTTTTGTAAGAGAATATCTAGAGTAATTTGCAAGTCCACTAAATGCCAGGCCCATGTCTAGAGTAATTTGCAAAGACACTCAGAGAGAGAGATGAGGATGTTCGAATGGAATTTCCTCCTAATCTTTCCTTCCTTTGGCCTTTATAGCTCAGGTAAGCTGTTTACAGTTTGTTATAAGACTGTTACATTGCTTTAACAGCCTACCACTTGCTTTAACTTCTTGCTGATGTGGCTTCCTTTTCTTGTAAACCTGATATGTAGGCTGTCTGTTCTCGTACATGGGCCTTTGGTTGCCACAGCTATTGGTCTTAAAAGATTTCCTCTGAGGGTAATCTTTTTGTCTCTACTCCTACCTTATCCCCGTTTTTTCCAACTACTCCCTCTAAAGAAGCTTCCCCTTCTACTGAGGCCTCTATTTCTAGTTTAGAAGAGATTCCTGTTGATGAGAACCCAGTCGACAATGCTCCCAGCATTATGGCCACTACTCCTATCTTGATGATGAGAGAGTTAACTTTTTGTAGTGGAAAGAGAAAGAGGGATATGCCAACTGAACACTACAATCAATTGTGTGCTTATTGCCTAGGGGTGCAAGTCGGGCAGGCTGGGCCAGGTTTTAGCTCAACCCAAGCCTAAACCTAAAATTTGGGCTCAAAGCCCGAGTCCGAGGACGAGCCCAAATTATCAAACCAAGTCCAGCCTGCACTGGTATTTGATGCACTCGGGTTGGGCCCGGGCCCCAGTTGGGCCCGGGCCCCAGTTGGGCTCGAGTTAGTCAATCCAGCCCATATTAAAACTTGATATACATGTGTATGTATATGTACTGATATATCATATATGTATGGTTTATTAAAAAAAAAATATGCGCATATGCATGTATGCATGCAAATATATGTCTATATATATAAGCATGTATATAATCGGGCCAGGCTTGGGTTGGGATAATGAAGTACGCGGTTTTGTTAAGAGTTTCTTTGTTAATTTTTTTCCTTTTTTTTTAAGATAATGAAGTATGTGCATTATAATTCAAAAAATGGGATACCTCAACCACATATATAAAAGATGGTGCCTCTTTTGATATGCATAGATGATATACATTCAGATTCTTTACGAGAAAAAAAAATCAAAAAAAAGGACAGCCAATGGATAAAAAAAAAGAATTGGCTGAAACACCCATCAAAAGAGTCAAACAGGTCGTCCAGCTCATCAACATCCTTTCAATTCTACCAATAATTGAAACACCCACTTTTTTTATTTTCTGTTTTTTCTTTACCTTCCTCTCCTCTTGTATCTTTCACGTTTCGCTTTTGATAGTTAATGAATTGCATTACCTATCAAGAATACATAAATTAGCTAAGCCCTCCATGCTACACAAGTTGAGGGACTCATAATCTTTTTTTTTTTAAATGTATACATGCAAATCATAGTTATGCATTAATTAAGGTGAAACAAATGGTGGAGTTTCATAATCCAAAGAGACAAGAGATGGGAAAAAGATTACAAGTGATAGCATTTAACTTACTTTTAGGAGTGCAATTAAACAAAAAATTATGATAATCAGTTTTTTATGAATGAATTATGAGAATCATTTATTATTCTAATATATACAATGATATTTAATGTACTATTTACTTAAAGAGAGATGTAATCAAGTAATCAAATAACAATAATACTTAATTGGGTAGGAAAATTTGTCCTTGAAAAATAGGATAAAACTAATTGCCAAGTGCTGTTTTTTTGTATAAACTAATTAGATGTTCCATATATAACTTCCTGATACCTGAATATCAAGCATTCTTGAGAATTCCTTGAGAACATGGCGGCGATCTTGAGCTCCAACTTGAATTTGTTGAGAATATTGTTTCACCTTCTTCTTCATTAGCTTGTAATTGATGTAATAACTGGAGAAAACCAAAATTAAGCATACCAGCTGATAAAATAGAATATATGAATATTCAACTTTAAACATAAATAATTAATGCTAACTTGTATATGGAATTTCTGAGGAAGAAAAAAGCAAAAGAAGATGAAACAGACAAGCTTCTTTTGCATAGACATTGAAATTGCAGGTTCAAACATTTTGCCACCTCAAACTCTTCTTTTGTGCAATAGGGTGTCAGCTTTTTTTATAACCCCCTAAGAAGAGAGGGAAGATTTTATGGAAATGTGCTAGAACAGCTGCTTATGGAGCTTATGGGAAGAAAGAAAGAAATAACATAATTTGTTTTGAGAAAAATAACATAATTTTTGGGGAGAAAAAATAAAAGTACAGAAGAATCATTGAAAATATCATAGTAAGGATAGAACATTCAGCGAAGACTTTCAAGGCATTCAAAGAAATCTCCATAAGATGATATCATCAAAGTTGGCCTCAAGTGGCAAAATCATCATTACTTAATCCACACACCCTTCCCCTAGTTGGTCTCCACCACAAAGAGGATGCATCAAACTAAACGTCAAAGGAAGTGGTCTTGGGAACCCAGAACCAATTGATCATGGGAATTCAACAAGAGCCAAGTTACTGGATGTGTTCCAGGGACATAAACTAGCCAATCTAGGCAGGACAAGTTGAAAGTAGGAGGGAACTCAAAAAGAATAGTACAATGGCTAAAAGAGAGTAACAATGATTCATGGGTTTACAGAAGCATTTTAAGGGAGATTAAGAAACTGACTGAAGAACTAAGAATATGTTATAAGTGGACAACAAGTTTGCCAACAGCTTGGCTGATGCGCTGCCAAACAAAGTGCAACCAGGGAACAAACTTTTTAGGGTTTGGTCCATTGAGGGACCTCTATAATATGATGATGGGTGGCTAGTGCAGTTACTAGGCCAATGAAGGGGTGTATCTGGCACAACACTATGTACACGGTATTCTTTTAAAATCATTCCATAGAAGTTTGGTTACCATCAAAAAATAGAAACAGTTCTTTTAACAGCATTCAACATTGTAATAAATCTATAAAGAAAAGAGTTTGAAATACAAACTTTAGGTAGTAGGCTTAATTCTTCTAATAGTTTCTGAAGCAACTATATGCAGTTTTCAAGTAAAGCCTATTTATCCAAATTAATGCAATCCTTGGAAAGTTTTGTAGGTGTTCATTGATGGATGGTAGGAACTGTTAATTGGAGTTTTCGCATGTTCAAGGTTCATTTGATGTCCTTTTCCTTAAATATTTTGGGTTACCACATTCTACATGCAAGTCTTAAACTATGTGCATGTACAATCACCAACCACAACAGACAGAAGACAGCAGCAGAAGGATAAGTAATGTGCTAATATCTTATAGGGTTGAGAGACAAATTAGCAAACCAAAACCATTTCCAACTGATAACTAAGGATTTATTATATTCAATTGCCACAACTCCTCGATGACAAAAGTCAGGCAGACTAAAAACAGGAAACACTTCAAACAGATAACCAAATAATTTTCTAATAAACAAAATAAGATAACAAGAGTCCAGCAGATGGACACCAAACATACCCTTGCCATTCCTGAATTTGTCTTTCCTTCAACTTTTTCCCGAATTCAACCATCTTTCAGTAAAAACCAATGCAACTAATAGCAAAAAATAACAGATAAGCATGTTTAGCCATTAGAGTGAGAAAAAAAAAAAGAGTATCAAATAAGATGGCAGCAATTGTAGTTCCAGAAGAAACAAGGCAATTCATAAAATTTTACAAAATAGCATCTGGAGAAGTATGCAGGCAACTAGGTTAACATTCTCTTCCCCCCAATAATATTAACAGAAGAATTGTGAAAGGGTATAATTTGCAATGAAATTTCAGTATGAATATGAATTTAATGTTCTTTAAAATAATGATAATTCAAAAGATAAAAGTTTTTCATGGCATGGTACAAATTTGCAACTCCACACCACAGAAATATGCAAATATTCATGAAATTACCAAATTGTTTAATATGAAACTCAGGATTTCAGTGAGATTCCAATAAGAATGTCATTTTGCAATTGAAAGTTTCTTTTCAGAAAACACTGACAGATGAATACAACAACCGCACAAGGGAAAGGAATTAACCAAGGATCAAGTTGCTTTAATGTGCATTGTTGGTAAGGTAATGAACATAAATCTAGATTAGATATATGCTATTCAGCAGTAATAGAATACTGCTACTTATTTAGTTATTTTTCTTAGAGTGCCAGTTTAAAATATAATATAACAGAGTTCATGAATATAAGGCCAAAGAATAGCTAAAATAAAGAAAATAAATAAAATAATGAACTTGGAAAAAACTGTGCTTTCATGGTGAGCCAGATAAGTACAACTTTAATTTGCTCTTCCATCTATTATTTGTACAGAAGAGTCGCTGATGTATGAACACACTCATAATATCTACAAGTATATGTATGTTGTGTGGTGCGTTTCCACTCCATCCAATTGGTTTTGAAAAAGGATTCAGGTAACAAAAAAGACAATGACAACTTCAATCAAATCACTAAAGGAGCTTCTTGATTGACTAAATCCCAGTTAGCTCTGCATCATTACCAAAGAAAATATTGAAAGAGCTCAGTCCCGGTTATGAATCAAGGAACTGAAACTCAGATTTCTGCATGATACTCGACCAAACTTGAAGCTAAAACAAGTCCGATGCCTGAAATGGTTTTTTTTTTGGTAAAGGGTGCCTGAAAATCTGAAATGTATAAGCAGTTTAACATTTACCCTTGAGAGAAGTTGCACAAGGATAAACTAGCCCGTGCGAGTAGAAAACCTGGTAATCAACTTTCTCCAATGGGTCTTACCGGAATTCAGATTGTTCCTAGAGAGTATGAACAACTGAACTTCTTGAAACGACACCTTTTATCATTTCTTTTGTCTTTTTATGGTACAATAGCACTTCTCTCTTTTCCAAACGAGAATATCTTCAGAAAGCTCATGGCCAGTTCGATGGCGTAAAAAGATGACAATGTAAAGCGTTATTAATAAGCTGTTTTGTTATATAATAAAGAGCAGTAGCTCTGTATTGGCTGATTAATGTTGCATATCTTAAACAAGTAAGAGTACCAAGAAATCTTTAGCTGCATGACCAACTGGAGTGATACAATACATTGAACAAAACAGAGCAGACGACATGCAAGGTTTCAGCATACGAAGTCAAAGAAAATATTCAAAACACATATGAAAAAGTTTCAGAAGTTGGGAAGAAAGATATTACCAGGGCGGAGTTCGAAACGAATCGCTCCTCTTCTGGAAGTGGACTCTAGACTTGGAGCAACTTAGATGACCATCAACAAACAAAGAGGTTCCGCAGACAAACCAAAAGAATCAGAGATCTAGCTGCTAACACAAGAAAAACAGAGCTCCTGATTCACCAACGGATGTATCAAACCATTTAGAAAATGGAAATTAACGAGCGTATCAAATCATTTACAAAACAGAAAAACAAGCTAACCTGTAAGCTGTAACATCAGATTTGGTTGAATCTATATTTATAAGAGATGGATTAGGAAAAAAACTAATATATAATAGGGTTTGAAATCAAAACTCTTTTTTGCTGTACTTTGTATATATTTTAACAAATGTTAAATAATTGTTAAGAAATTCAACCGCGTCGGCGTGATCTTCTTCAATAATTTCTACCGCCGTCTCGCCGTCTCGCGGTCTCGCGCCACAGTCGCGTCGATTGAAGGACCGATATGCTGAACGTCCCTACATCCGCCACGTGTATGTAGTCATCAAGAGTTCAGCTTCAATGCTTCATCCTTCAACGGGCCCTGCCTCAAATATTGACTAACGAACAATAAAACATCAACATCAACATCAACGGATGGATCAGGATGACTATGGTCTATGGAGAAAGACTAATACTTCGGATCGCCTGCCCACGGGAACCCTCTCCACGTTTGTCGCAGTCATACATGGACAACATCTCATCATCTGCATAGTGTTATGTAGCGAGAGATTCTCAATTTACGGGAGTGATGTATTGTAGATAGGCGTGGACAGATTCTCGTGGGCAGGAGATCCGAAGTGTTTGGACTCGGAGGGATTCCATTTCGACTCCACGCGATTCGGAGATTGGTCAAAAGTTTTCTGTCTCTGCTCGCCAAACCCCAAGGATCAGTATGGAGCAACTCGACCAGATAGAGGTATGGAGATCTTTCAGATTGTTGGAAATGGAACCATGGACTTTCAATTCCAGAAGAAATTACACATTCACGGAGGAGAATGATCCGATCGAATTAGAGATTACCATGGACGGTGTTCCGTTCGAAATTTTGGATGGAAATACATGGCTTTTCCATTTCAAGATCTGAACAATGAAGGTGTGCAGTGCGAAGGCTAATGCAGGTAGAATTCCGATCTTATTCGGTATTTCGGTTTTAACCGAATAATGCTCACCAATGACTGAAGTGAACACCGCCATTTACCAAAAAAACGATAAACAGTGCCGACAAGTGCCAGCTGAATATTCTCATCACATTGTATTTGACTTGGTTGGCTTAATTACTAGTGGGGATCAGTGCATAAATCTGAAAGATTAATTAACTGATAAATTAATAATTAAAATTTGTAAAAGTATTTAAAGTTATTGTCAATATTTTATTTTTTATTTAATGTTGATTTATAAAAAATAATTATTGTTAATTTAATATGAACAAAATCAACACTGCAAAGTGCCAGTTATTTATTCTTGTCACATTGTATTTGACTTGGTTTGCTTCATTACTAGTGGGTATCCATGCATAAATCTGAAAGATTGAATAGTTATTGATGAAAGAAGATTTGGCTCAACCTCGTAACCACTCAACACGTGACAAAGGCAACAGCTCGGCATAACGGCACACTCAAGGCGCGAGCTTTGAAAGGAGGAACCAGTGGTCCGAACTCCCTACAAGGAGCCCGAACTCCCCGTAAGGAGCTCGAGCTCTCTCTTAGGCCCCAAGCCTTACGAACACAAAGGGCAACAACCCGAACTGGCCTGTCCCATGGCAGTTTGGGCCACACTTCTATCCGAACTCAAGACTTCACATCACACACCACTCCAGCACTTCGCCCCCAGGACGTCGAATTGAACAACCGTACCTGACACCGAAGGAGTCCGTACCCAGGGGCGACGCACCTGATTGACTTGGGATCTGATGCTTGATAGCCGCACTTCAACGGCCACCTGCCACTGCCATCTCCAGTTACAGAGACGACTCTAACAATGAGAGCAGTGGCAGTTCTGCCCCAGCAGAAGTAATGACACCCGAACTGGCAAAAGCGCATAGGCAATCATACCTGACCTGACAAAAGCTTAGGAGTGAGTGCACGAAGTGGTTATAAAAGGCTCTACCCCCCAAGAACAAGGTATGTGAACTTTGCGCCATCTGGTTTATTATCTTGCCCTTGAGGAAACTAACTTGAGCTTCGGAACACTTTCACCGGGTCCATACTTGCTTTCTTCCCCGTTTTAGGCACCTTCTGCTCCAACCAGAGGCAAGATCCTTAATAGCTAGGACCGGCCGGATTGCACACCATCAATTGTATTTACTATTAATTAATTGATAAACTAATAATCAAAATTAGATGTTAATTGACTAAAAGTATTCAAAGTTATTGTTAATATTTAAAATTTTAATAATTTTATTTTTCATTTAATGTTGATTTATAGAAAATAATTATTGTTAATTTAATATGAACACATATTTTTAATAAATTTAATTTTATTAGTCATTTGTAGTATATTTAATAACTGTTATTATTTTTATTATTTTCAAATGAAATTCTGATTGACTTTAAATAAATAAAAATAATTACCAAAGGCCAAGTCTAACATTTTTATTAATTTCACTAATAATTATGAATTATATAGGAATGACAACAAGGCGGGGCACCCCATCCCTGTCCCCGCCCCTTAGTCAAGACACTTTACCCCATCTCAGCCCCGTCCCTAGTGTCATGCGGGTCCAAGGGAAGGCACCCACTCCCCGTTAAGGACGAGGAATCCTCAAATTTCTCCTCATTGTCTTCAATGTTGGGTGATTTTAGGTTAACGCACCCACTCCTCATCAAGGATAGGGAATCCTCAAACTTTCCCCGCGCCACCCCCAATGTTGGGCAAGTTCAAGGCAAGGCATCCACTCCCTATCAACCTAGTATTCAATTTGATGACAAAAATGACCAAAAGGATATACTCAATATCAACCACATTGTAAATTTCTAACAATTAAACCTGGCAATTGGGCTGGATAGGTCGAGTTCGGGTTGGGTCAAGGTACTTCGGGTTGATTTCAGGTCGGGTTGGGTTGTCAAGTGCTAGACCCTAACCCTAAATGTCCGGGTTAGGGTTGACCCATGGGTCAATTTGGGTCATCCCAAAAAATATTTGATATTTAAAAAAATAAAGAAAAATTACATGAAAAATGTTAAAATTAAAAGAATTAACCTTCAAAGTCCAAATATAAAATAAAAAACTTGAACATTTAACAATTTAAAGAGTAAAAACTAAAAAGTAATAGAAAAAATAAAGAGTGGAAACTTCTAACAATGCATAAATAATCTCAATTATACTTGACAATTGAGTCAACAGGTTGACCCATGACCCAACCCAACCTAGTTTTTTTTGGGTTGAGTCGGGTCGGGTCAATTTTACATTCAGGTAGCTAAATATGAGACCCTAACCTTGTTTGTTCGGGTTGGGTTGGGTCGGGTTCACGGGTTGGGTCAACTTTTTCCTAGGTCTACTAACAATACACTAAATTGTCTTTAATTTTCAAAAATATAGTTCTATGAATATTTTGGTAAATTTATTACATGTGTGTAATTTTGAAAAAAAATTCAAATTTATTTTTAAATTGTTTTTAAATAATTTATTTTCTTTTTAAATGGTTTACCTATAGAATTACACTAATTTATCTTATATTTTCTAATATAAACTAATTAATAATTTCCTTTTTCCAATATTATACTAATTTATCTTAATAATTTATGGAATTATTGGTTCAAATTACAATTTCCCCTTTGCCATACTCATTTATCTTTGATAATTTTCAATAATTTACAACGAAAATTAGATAAAATTTCAACAATTTTTCCAAAATCTACCAAATGTAATAACTTCTTCTAAAGTTTCCAAAATATTCTAATAATTTTCAATAATTATTTAATACATTTTAGATAAACTTTCAATAATTTTATATCTTTTAATTTCCAATGTGTTATTTTTTGAAAATGTAGTTTTATGAAAATTTTATTACATTTATAAAGATTTATTGAAATTTATTTTAAATTGTTATTAAATATTTATTTTTATTAGGTAGTTTACTAACAAAATTACACCAATTTATCTTTTATTTTCCCATATAAACTAATTAATAATTTCATTTTCCAACATTATAATATTTTATTCCGCCAACTGCATTTAGTTATTAGCTATAATAATAACAATAACTAAAATTTTATACTTTTTGATAATTGTTAAATATAATTCTCAATTTTATAGAAAATTAGTTAAAGAGTTTTAAATTTCTATAAAATGTTGTTAATTAATATGAATATGATAGTATTTACCCAAAATACTTTAAAAAGTCATGATGAGTTAATTAATAATAGTATTTATTAATTTTTGGTAATTTTCTGTATTTATTAACTTTTTGTAATAACACTATTTAATACTCATTGAATATGGATTGGATTAAATGTTAATCGTATTTAACTATTTATTAATTAATATGAACATTTTAATTGAGAGGGTGGATATAGATTAGGGGGATAGATTTTAGGAAATGATTGGGTGAATGAGGTAACATGATAAGTTCCTAATGACTTAGAGGAGATATCTTAGAAGAGAGATTGTATGAATACTTTTAGTTAGTTGGGTTGGGAATGGTGACATGACTTAATGGGAGTGGTGGAAAGGGGAGAGGAGAGAGAATTGATGAGATTGTAGGGTGGGGGTAATGGAGTAAGGAATGTTGATGAGAATGTAGGGTGGGGGTAATGGAGTAAGGAGTGTCAATGAGAATGTAGGGTGGGAGTAATGGGGAGAGAGAGAGAGAGAGAGAGAAGGAGAGATGGGCCCTCTATGCTCATCACAAATCCTAAAAGGCATTTTCATACCCATTGTACGTCCTAAGTGGCTTTGTGTGCTCAATTGCTCATCACAAGTGTATGAACTTTCCATCATTTTGATAGGGTGTTTTTATACCACTACAGGGGTATCCCAGTTGGGATTCCTCCATATGATTTTTGTAATTCTGATGATGGTAAACTACATGTACTTACAAGTACGTTTTAAAGTCTAGGTACCAAAGTACAGAGTACTAATCTATAATTTATCCAAAAAATATTGACCAATGATAAAACAATATATCAAATTTGATATCTATAAATTTATTATATAAAGTTTTGATGGTAACTGCATAATTATAGGGATTGCAATTTTTCCCATCCTCACTAGGTACCAGTCTCTCTAACCCCATTGGGTTAGAGATGGAGATTGTCTTGGCTAGGGGTGTCAATTGGATTGGATTTGGTCCAATTTGATCCAGTCCAATGTGAGTCTATTATAAATAGACCCGGTCCAATTCAATCCAATGAATGTTTTGAACCATTTTGGACCGGTCCAATTCAATGTCTGGACCATCCAATCTGTTCAAGTTCATTTTGATTTAGATTGGTTTCAACCCACACCTGATCCATTGACACATATATTCTTATCTTATACCAATGGACTAGATGTTGGCTTAATCCAACCTAATCCAATAAAATTTGTTATGGACATACTAGGTCTGGTCCAATCTAATAAATATTTTGGACTGGATTGGTTCAATCCAATATGTCTTGTTGGTCCATCCAATCTGTCAAAAATTGATTTTGGACTAACTGGTCCATTGACACCCTTAGTCTTGGCAGGGGCCAGAGTGAGGATAGGTATTAATAGGGATCCCCGATTATAGGATGGGGGAGTGAAGTCCCCACCCTACCCTAACCCTGATTATATATATTAAATATATATTATATTATATATAATATTGCTTATATATCAAAATATATTAAAATATTACTTATATCTGAAAATTTTATTTTATTTTAAATAATTTTATTTTCTAAAAATTAATTTTAATTACAATATTTCAAGAATTAAAGTCCCCACAGGGAATCCATTTCTATTGAGATTGGGAATAGAGGGTAAGTTTTATCCCTAATAAGGATCGAGGTCGATGGAAATGATTTGTTTCAAAATTAAGGTTGAAGATAAGGAATATGGTCATTCCCAAACCCCTTACTAATGCGAATCAAAGAAAAATAATTAAACAATGTAGTATCTTTAACATGGTCAATTGAAATCTTGATTTAACATGTCATAACTATTCATTAATACACCATAGGTTTTTTTTTTTGGTAAATGTTAATACACTATAGTTGGACTCAGAAACTAACACATAAGAAGTCATAAAAAAAACATGTGACTGGTTATAAATGTGAAATTTATTTGTAATAATTGTTCATGTGACCTATATCTATATTATATAGATGAAAGTGGAAGGCTAAAAGTCCTCTCACATAAATGCTCACGTGGACCTCCCTCTTCTTTCATTTCTCACCACGTGGTTTGTTTTTTAAATTAAGTTATCATTTTATCAAAAAAAAAAAAAAGTAACAATAAAGAAAAAACTCTTAGGTCTTAATTTTCATTAATAAAAACATTATCTATCTCTCTCTTAAATCTCTCTTAAATCCCTCCGTTAAGAGGCAACTCAAGCCACCTTAACTTGACCCAAATTGATGGTAGAACCCAGATTTATCAATCCAAATCTAATTGAATTTTTATTCATCTACATATATTTGCATGGATTTACTTTATTGTTTTAATTGAAAGTAGTATCATGTTCTTGATTTTTTTATTTACAAAAAACTTTTTATTTTCATTTAATAATTTGTTATTCATCATCATCATCGTTCAAGCCTCGTCCCAACTATATTGGCTGCATGAATCCTGTTTTACCATTCCCGACCCATGTCTTTCACCCCTACTCCTTTTTTAACTTGCAACAAATTAATTCTTATATATGGGTGCTGCCAAAGGTCTTCTATGCGCATAACCAAACCATTTTGATCTATTTTCTCATTTAAAGTTTGGCTTCTATCAGGGCAAGTCCATGCTCACACCTTTCGAGTAGCCCTTTGCAACTTTGCATTGAGAATATCTCCCATGAAATAAATCACATAAATACAGAGATATTCCCAACACAAAGCTGTAAAAGCTGTTGGAATGGGCTTTGCCCTGACTGAAGCCGGACTCTCTCAATTTATCTTCTACCAAAGTTACTCCTAAATTTCTTCAAATGACTATTTCTAACAATGCCCTTTATAGTTTTTCCACTCATTCATATCATCATACACATTTTACACATATTGCTCAGCACTCTACTCCATATATCATAGTTGTCCTTACATTTGTTTTATAAAGTTTTCCTTCTAACAATTTGTTATTGTGTTTCATAAATCATATAATACCAGCACTTCCAAAATTTGTTTTCGTCTATTTTTTTAAAACATGAATGATTCTTTACAATAAAATCTAACTTGTTCAAAAAAGAAAAAAATGTACAGTTCAAAGAACACATTTCAACTTCTTTCCGATGTAGCAATTTCAAAAACCAAAAATATTTATGTTGTAGAGCACCGTCAAAATTTTGTCACATTTATTCATATTTTATCTGATTCCTCGAATCATGTGGAAAATCACATTTAGCACTTAGCAGTATGATTATTCGGAAAAAAAAGTAGAGAAAATCAATCATCCCAATTTCCATGATTTGGGATGGCCAATAGCTTGTAGAGATGTCTTAGCCAATCAGGAGAGGGTGGAGATTTTTTGAGTTGATTTCCGACATGGCAATGGCATTCCCATAGCAATATGTTGTGATGGTTGTATTTTTTATTTTTAACAAATCAACTTGAAGGCATTATTTATGTATTTCCTTGAGAAATTATTGGTTTTCCAAACCCCTCAACATCAAAATCACTATTCTTGAGAAAAATGGCTTTGATAAACTAATGGTCTGTTTTGTTCGTAGTTCGAATCAGAATCAAAATCCTTTGAAATCTGAATCAGCATGGTCTATCTTTATAGTCTGTTTGGTTCAAACAGGAATGAAAATGAAAATTGGAATCAACAAAAATGGGATTTCATTCTCAATAGAGGAGGAAATGACCATTCCCTTAAATGAGAGATTGCCATTCCTCTAGGAATGGAAATGAGACTCTGATTCCATCCAACTAAACAATTGGAATTGGAATAGCCTATTCCGATTCTTATTCCAAACCCTTATTCCCATGAACCAAACGAGGCTTAATTCCTCTAACCAAACACCTGCCAAGGCGTTACCCAACTTGAATGATTGTCTACACTCCCATTTCACATAAGATTGGGATCCACAATTAATCATAGAATCTCGTTATTTATGAAGTTAAAATTACATGAAACAATATCATTGTGTTCTATTGACAGTGCATTTTATATGCAAAACTATCATAGTGCAAAGATTTGGGTGTAAATTCTGATTTATTTTTTTTCAAAATTTACCTTATTTTATTTAATTACAGTATTAATTAATGAAATTCAGCACATGGTTTTGAAAATTGGACCGGATTGGATGATTGGGCAAATTGACCTAGGAACCAGTTAAGTAATTGGTTTTGTTTCACCCTAAAACTGCTCATGAGCCAAAAACTGCTGATTTGATCAACGACCCACTGACTCAAACAATCGAATCATTGACCCGAACAATAATTTTTTGGTGTTTTTTAGTTTATTTTTTATTTTTTAAATCAAAATAGGCCATTTATTTGAACCAAATGTCTAAACCGTTTGACCCAGGAGCCGATCCCCAAAACAATTCGGTGTCTAGTCCAAATTTTAAAACCTCGATTTAACATAGAACCAATTTGAGGACAAAGCCTTTTACTATAGGGTTTGGCTATGATAATAAAAAACCTTATAACCAATCAATTGGTATAATAAAAGTGTAATCAAAATTTATGGGGCGTTTTTTATTCTTCATGTATCATGTGCATTCATTATCCCTTTATGCTAACATGTTTTGATAATTTGAGGAATAATCAAGAACAAAGAATCCTTTCATCCCTTTTATAAACGTTTATTCAGAAATTATAGGGAACCTTGAGCCATTTAAGAAATCAGAGGGGTGATTTAAGTATTTATTAGAAACATGATCATTAAAAACATTATCCACTTCTAGAATATTTTTCGTCTCCCTCCATGTGGCATAACCTAACCTAAGACCTCACCAACGACCTCTCTTAGGTAAGGACCCTTAGGTATCGTAGAGGCCCATCATCTAATTAGTTGGTCACTTCAATATTTTCAAAACGGGTCAGGAAGACCTCACCTCACCGATTCCCTTTTACTCTAAAACTGTTGATTTGGTTAATTTTTTGGGGTTTTTTATTTTTGAGAGTGGATCGTCTATTTGGATCAGATGGTTGAACTGTTTGACCCAAGAACTGAATCCCAAAATGATTCCCTATCCAATCCGTTTTAAAAAACATTAGGTCACTTGGTTAGGCCAGTGCCGTGATGCAAACAGAAAACCCATTTTACACTTTACGGAAGTCTTTCTTCTCACACCTCACAAAAGTGGGACCCGATATAGTAGTCACAATATAATAAACACATTCAATGAGCACTTGATAGGGACAACGATCAAAAATGGTTTTCAATGTTTTCAACAATAGACTAAGGGTATTTTAGGGTACATATGTTAAAAAAATTAATTACTCATTTAATGTGATTACAACGTTGTATCTTCCTTATCAAGTAGGATAAAGGCATGAAAAAGAAAGATACCAAACACACTTCTCCTGATCGTAAGAGAAACTTGGGATCGAATCCCACCTGTTATCTGAGTTGGTGGGATTATGGATTTGGGGATGGGCTACCTCCGTTGTTAAGCCCTTCAAAAGATTGAGATTGAGATTTATAAGCAAAAAAGGGTAAAAGGGCAAGAATAAAGTGAAACCAATAAAAATAACATGATAAATTCACAATTAGATCATTTTATAATTTAATAAAAAGAAGTCCTACTTAGTATTAGATCTAATTGGAATACGAAAAATTGGCACGTCATTCATGAATTAGTAGTCAATTTCAACTTTGGCACATTATTCGCTCGTAATTCACGAGTCTTTTGTCAGAGTCGGCTTTGTCAACCAATAACAGAGGGAAGGCTGCAAACCAACAGTATAAGTCATCAGAGACATCGATTGTAAATAGTTGGGTTGGGCCCTATATAAGCTATCCATTTCTGGTGTATAAATCTTTAGAAATATTATAATGTAGATATGGTTTAATTTCTGGTGTCCATAGAAATGTATTGCAGAAAGCTTTTTGGGTTGGGTCCACCTCCATCTTGTGGAGAAGAATAATAAATCTTTATGATAGGAAGAAATAAAAATAAAATTTTGAAATTAATAAATTGATAATAATGAATGGATTTATGATATTTATCAAATAAAAGAGTATTTTACACGAAATTCAGGAGAGGTTCAAAGCTGAAGGAGTTGAGCATGGTTGGGTGTTGAAAGTGATTGAACCTTGTATTTGGAAGAATACAATGAATTAACAAAGAAGTTACATCAGAATAAATTACGAGGTTCTTTGAACAAGAATTTTTATAGCCTTGGTCCCCAAAAGTGAAAATCCTGAACCAATCAGTCTTTCTATAATTGCTAAAAACCTAATAAATAAAACAAAACCAATTTTGGATACAACTATCTCCCCCTTTCAAAGTTTTTTTTTGCCCCTAATAAGCCAATAAAGGATAATAATTTCATTATCCATGAGATGTTTAATAATATGAAGAAAGAAAAAGATAAAAGGGGGTGATGACATATAAAATTGATATAGAAAAAGCATATGACATGTAAGTTTAGATGCCTCCATGGACAGCCTTCATCGAAATATTGTTTGGGGCCAAAAGAAAAAGAAAAAAAATATAGAAAGATGGATAAAACAAGTCATGGAGTGTGTAATTTGTATCATTTCAGGTCCTGGTCTATGATGGTTCCTCAACTAGAGTTTGATTTGATTGGTCCCTGATGCATTTGTTTTAGTGATGTTTGGGGGAGGGTTACCCCTTACCCATAAACCCTCAACCTAGGTACAGACAGGATTCGATTCCAAGTCTTCGCTACAACTACTCGAAATCTTACCAACCAGCTGGTTGGCACATTTTATGTGTAGTTGCTTTCTAACAAAAAGAGGAAGTGTCCCATTTAGCATCTAATTGGAATTTTAGTTATAATTTAAAACCTATGACATAGTCTCTAATCTCTACTATCATTTGATACCAATCAAGTTGTTCGAGTTAGGGCCGTTTGGCTTGTCAATAGGTTTATCATGAGTTACTTTGTAAAAATTAATATATCAAAAAATTATTTAGCATGAATTATTTCTTTTTAGATTAATTAAGGTTGTGTTTTGATAAAATTTTGCTTTTGTGTTTTTCATAAAGGCATAAAACATGTTTCATGTCTTTTTATCGTATACTTTTATAGTTAAGGTTGTGTTTGGTTACAATGCAAATGATGCAAAATCATAGCAGTGCAAACGATTTGAATGTAAATTCTGACCTTTTTTTTTCTTTCAAATTTTAGCTTATTTTATTTGATTATAGTATAAATGAAGTAAATTAAGATATGAAGCAGAATAAAGTAAAATCTAAAACAAAATTAAACAAGTATTTGCATTTTTTTACATTTGCACTCTCATGCATTTGTACTGGTGCAATGCACTGCAACCAAACACAACCAAGTGAATAATACAAAACAAGTTTTTGAAAGTGAAAACATAAATGAGTATATGGTGAAAAGCTTATTTACCACATGTGGCATGATAAATTCCACATGCCAGCTTATTAATATAAAAATGACACATGATTCATAGTTATGCCACATGGCACAAATTAATCCTATGTGGCATATATTTTGTCACGTGTCACAAATTTTGCCATATGACATACATTTTGCCATGTGTAATTATCACATGACATATAATTTACAATGTATCACATTTGCATGTGGCATATATTTTTCCATGTGCCACAAATTTTGTCACAGATTTTACCATGCAGCATATAGTTTGTAATATAAGCGCCTTATTGTATTTGTATCATATGTGGTAAGGTCCACAAAGTTGCACTTTACTTCATTTTGTGAGAAATATATTTAGCCTAAAATGCTTAGTTGAACAGTAAATTTAAGGATTTATCTCATTTTTATGGTTAAAATGTCCCCATGAACACTGAATTTTTAACTGCAAAAAGGAGATAAATCCTCAAAATAAAAAATGTCAAATGCAACCTTTGTTGCAGATTTACATTTAGTTTAAAAAATGTACTTTTAAAAGCTTCCAATATTTTTTTTTTCTTTCTTTCAATATACAAAAGTACTTTAAAAAAGCTTATCCAAATACAACCTAGATTGAACTTAACTATTTATAAAATAAAAGATTAAACATATTATACTGGGGTGATTATCAGTCTCATCCTCATATTCCAGTGGGTCCATTGATAAGGGATGTTAGTGTCCCATTCCCAAGACCAAGTGCTCGATTAATGGCTGGGGATTGTGTTGCCAATAATTCAAGGATAGCAATCAATAATATCAGACAAATACAGATGCCATAGGTCCATAGCCCAGGGTATCAATTGGACTGGATTTGGTCCATTGATAAGGGATGTTCGTGTCCCATTCCCAAGACCAAGTGCTCGATTAATGGCTGGCGATTGTGTTGCCAATAATTCAAGGATAGCAATCAATAATATCAGACAGATACAGATGCCATACGCCCATAGCCCAGGGTGTCAATTGGACTGGATTTGGTCCAATCTGGTTCAGTCCAATGTGAATCCATTACAAATGAATTTGATCCAATCCAGTCAAATGAATATTTAGGACCATTTTGGATTGGTCCAGAGACTCTTCAATCTGTTCAAATTCCTATTAATTTAGATTGGTTTCAACTCGAATCTAGTCCATTGACACTTATATTTTTATCTTCTATCAATGGATCAGATATTGGTTCAATCCAATATAAATTTATTATGAACAGACCAGGTCCAATCCAATATATCATATTGATCTGTCCAGTCCGTCCAAATTCACATGTCCTATTGGTCTGTCCAATCCATCCAAATAGATTTTGATTTGGACGGACCTCTCTTACATGCTTTTTGAAGATATACTTGTCCAAATTCTCATACAAATTATTATGATTATGGATCCTGAATTGTCATTCGGTGATGGTTACGTGATCTATTACAAAAATTATGTATGAAAAGAAAAAAAAAAAGATTGTGTAGCTTTTAATTTAAACAATACAAATTGGCCAAAGTTACAATTGGGGTAATGTGTTTTTGTCGGCAAGTAGTATTTCTTAGGGAAACATTGCCCAGGTGCTTACAAATACATTATTCATTCAGACGATTAGTTATCCAAATAAGATGCGGTAAGAGGGAAGATTTGAATTATGGGTGGATGGATAAATAACTTATCCACCCTCTAATACCCGGATAATCAATATTCTGTGAAAATTTTATTTTTCATAGGCTCTATTATTGTGGTGGCCAAATGCGGGGTTCTTGCAAATCTGTGAGACCTATTGACTTATCCACTCATCTTTACCGAAAAACAAACGATGCCTTAAATTGCTAGCTTCGGATAGCCATGGATATCGACTGATAGGCTCCTTTGGCTTGCCGTTTCCATCTAGAATTCTAAAATCTGCTCTCAAAACCAAGAAAGTAAGTTGGAAATGGACAACAATACATGAAAGATGGACGCTCTGTATTAGACTTAAGGTGACTTCTCTGATTTCTCTGTACCGGAACTACACTGTTTGGGGCTAGGATTCAGGCAATTTAATGATTCACTACTTTCATTTTTTTTAGGTAAATTGATTACTCTAAAACGACAGTTTGTATTTATCTCAGACATCCATGTGATGAGATGAGATCAAAACGCGTGCCACATAAAAAGGTACTCTAATTGAACAGTCTGACCATATCAGCTATAATCGGAGTCTAGATCATCTACAGGGGTGTTAATTGGACTGATTTGGTCCAATCCGATTCAATTCAATGTGAATCTATTATAAATGGATCAGGTCCAATCCAATGAATATTTTGGATCAATTTGGACTGATCTAATTCAATGTCTGGACCATCTAATCTGTTTAAATTCATTTTAATTTAGATTGGTTTCAACCCAAACCTGGTCTATTGATACATATATTCTAATATTATATCAATGGACCAGATATTGGCTTAATTTAACCTAATCCAATATAAATTTGTTACCAACAGACCAGGTCCAATCAAATCTAATAAATATTTTGGACTGGATTGGTCCAATCCAATATGTCTTGATGGTCCGTCCAATCCATCCAAATTGATTTTGGATTCTAAAATCGGTCCATTGACACCCTTAAATCTGCCAACATATATATATATATATATATATATATATTCTAACACTATCATACATGACAGATCCCACTTTTCTGATGACCCCAATTTTATAGTAAAATGTGTAATATCAGATCAAGTTGATAGGGTGTTGGGACATATTTTGTTGGCAGGAGATCCCAGTTCTTATATTTGAGGCTGAGAATACAAATAGATGACTATTATATTGTATTTGCTTACCAACAATATATTATGAGCTGTTCATGCATGTAGGTCCCATGTATATGCTCGTGATTAGTTATACAACATGTTATATATAGCTGAGAAAGTAATAGATCTGGACTCTTATTGGGATTATATCTGAATTCTTAGGAAAACTTATGATACTATAAAGACATGTTATAGAAAGAGTTTTGACCAATCAAAACCCACCCATGAATTCTTATATTGCCCCTTTGGCATGCTATGTACCACAAACAAAGACTTATACAACAAGGTAGGTAACCAATTGGCATATTCACTCTTGATTGGTTATCGGGCTAGTAACTTTATTCACTCTTGCTTGGTTACAAGTAGACTTGTTCATGGGCCAGGCCGGGCTTGAGCCAAGCTTTTAGTGTTGATTAACAAAAAAATAATAGGCCCGAGTCCGAGCTTGGCCCGACCAACGGGCCTAGAACTTGGGCCCAAGCCCAGCCTTGATAAAAAGCCCGAAGCCCGACCTAATAAAAGAAAATAAAAAATTTCTCTATTCAAATAGACATTATCTATTTTAATTCAGATGTTTTTTCTCCTATTTAAATGAACAATGGGCCTATAAGTAAATCAACAACATTCTCAAATCAAAAAATTTATTCAAATGGACATCACATAGGGTTTTTACTTAGCTTTAACTATAGGTCGGGTCGGGCCAGGCTCGGACCGGGCTATTTTGGCAAAGCTCGAGCCTAGCTCGAATTTTATGCGGACCGGACTTTTTGGCTCAAGGTTAAGCCCACGGGTCAAAAAGCCTGTTCAAACCCGTCCAAGAGTCAGGCCGGGCTGGCCTGGTCCGTCGGGCCACCCGGCCATGAACAGGTCTAGTTACAAGTCTATCACACACGGTCGTGGCAGATCCCGGCCTGGCCACTTTGGTCAGTTGCAGTGTAGATGGCTACGAGGGACCATCGCGTGGTTTATATTGTGGTTGAAGAAGGGTCCCAAGCCCCAATGCATTATGTAGCAAGATCAGAGATTTCAGTGCCCATTTTGCCAGGTGGGCCTCACATAAAAGATGTTGGATTTCCTGCACTCGTTTGGTGTATGTCGTGGTGCAGTCCCAATGAGATTGTAACACGTCATGCTTTGTATGACTCTCTTAATGAGATCTAAATGGCCTATTATATTTTTATAATAATAATAATATATTAATAAAACAGACAAATTAGAAAAAAAGCCAATTCAAGAATTAGGAGAGAACAGGGAACTCTTGCATACCAAACCTCATAGCTGTGCAAACGCCATTAAGGATTGCAGACGGCCCTTTCATCTTCAAGCATTGACAAGGGGCAGGAATTATATTTTAAACTGTTAAGTAGCGTTGGGAAGTCTCATCGCTCCTTTCACATTATTAGGCAGGGATCAGAGATCATAAATAGCCTCAAATATGAGAGGACGGATCCCCATCCATTATTTTTCAAAAGGATTCATGAATAACTTATTAATTTCTTAAGAAAAGTTTCGCTTTTTGATGCACCATTTCATTTCTCAACTCTTGGTTTCCTTTTCCTTTTCTTTTTTATTTATTTATTTTATCTAACCATTTTTTCATATATGAGGTTCTTTCGTGGTTTACCTTCTATTTTGTCATTGGTGATCGGTCTACTCCATAATGTCTTCCTTTGTTTTTAATAAATGTTTCAAACTTTTTGATCTGTTGTTGGCCGTTCTTTCCAAAATAGGTTTGAAGACTTTATTTCTATCTTATTAATTCATAAATAATCTTTTGGGTTATTTCTATGTGAAAAATATTTATACAAGTATTTCATATATGTTTCTATTTAATTTGAGAGAAAACCCGCCTGAATTTGGTAACCGAGCGATTTTACATTTTAGATTGATTGAATTTTTTTTCCCACAATCGAGGTGTTAATCAAGGTGTTTTAGGTTACCTGTATTTGTTATTTTGACTGTGTACAGTTCAATTTGTTAATGAACTAATCAGCTTCGGACTTTCGGTAGCTTTGTTGCTATGGCTGTTCTGGTTCATTGATTCAGAGATGACGATGGAGGGAGGAATAGAGGATGGAGAAAGAGGGTAGAAGAAGAAAAAGAAGAAAAAAAAGCCTAAAAGCTATGTTTTTAACTTTTAAAAAGCAAACCATCAGTTTATATATTTGAAACGTGACGTGTTACAATCTTATTGAAAGTGCGCACACAACAAACAATTGCAGGAAATCCGGATTCCACACAAAAAGCCTAAAAGCTATGTTTTGCGAAAAACCAGAAAGGTCATAGGAATTGACTTTTGAGCAGAGTGTTCTAATAGTTTCTTCAAAATAGTTCAGCCAAAGCAGCTCAATCAAAGATGAAGCCTTCACAAATTGACCCTTATCCATTGTAAGACATCTCTAAGACTTTTATTTGTAAAAGTGATAAGCATCAATTGGTATTCATGAAAATTTGCAGGCGGTTTCAATTCGATTAAATAGGCTCTTCTGTTATCATACTTTTTTGGCTTCATAGATTTATCCAACCAATTAATGTGATTTTGTAATTAGTTCATTAATGCTTTCTTTAGTAGGGATGACAATTTCTACCCTTTTCAAAGGGCATCTTCTCTGATAGTTTGTGATTCTACAACTTGTATGGGTATGAATAAGGTACAGTATTAGGAGAAACCCAATCCTCCCCAACCCACATATTGTTGGAAAGCATATAAACTTTATGTATCATGTATTAAATTTAATAAAATTTTAAATTTTATGTGAAGAACAATCAATAATTTATGTATTTCTTTACGCGTCTTAATCAAATAATTGAAAATTTTATTATTTGTTTATGTTATTTTACTTATATATTGCTTATATATAATAATAAATAATAGGAAATTAGATATGATTAGGGAGGATTTTGCATTTTCATTGCAGGAAAGGTTTAAATTCTCAAATTCCAAACTGCTACAGGTTTTAGGGCAGGTATGGGAGAAGGATTTAAAGAGACGGTAGAATCTAAAAATTACAAAATTCTCCCCAAACTTGCTCCATTGCCATTCCGATTTTTTAGCTTTTAAAGGAAATTTCACTTGTGGCTATTGAAGCTATTTTTGTCTGTAATTGAATAGGTTCTTGGGCTTGTGTTCCAGTTTTAAACAATATAAACAATATTAACAAGAGAAAATTCTTAATAGGTATCCTATACTTTAGGTTGAGTGCCAATTTAGTACCCGAACTGCCACAATCTAGTAATTGAACTTTCAATCAGTTATGTATACCATGTGATCTCATACGCAATTTAAGACTTTTTAAAAAATATCAAAATTACCCTTAAAAATAAAATATTGTTTATCATCTTCTCTCTCAATGAAATAAAACAGAGTCCAACTTTTTTACTTTCAATTTCTCATTACCGCCAGAACGTGCTAGTGCTAGTTATCTGCCTCAGCTTCCACGGAAGATTATGGCCTCTCCTGTGAAGCTGAAGGTTCTGATCTCTCTAGAAACTTGTTACGAGTCACTCACAAGAAAGGACACCTGGCAAGGATAATACACCCAAAGGATCAGGCCAGAGGTTGTTACAAAACGGTTGTCACACTTATATCGCCATCATTTGCATTTCGATATTCCGGTACTTGATTCCTATTATAACGGCACAGAGGTGAACCTCTATATATTTTGGACCATCAATGTAATGAGGATATCCATCAATCAATTACTAAACCTTTCTTTTACTTCGTGCCTTTTGAGAGTTGGTCTCGAATTCCCTCTTTGAGCGGCGCTCCGGCGTTATTGCTCGAGGGTGTTACGTATCAGTTATCATCTCCAAAAAGGGTACGTAACAAAACCCTTGTTGCTGCAGATCTCGCACACAAATCTGTTGGTTGCCAATAGAGTTTTAGGGGATAAAGCAATCACTTCAGCATCTGGGTCTGAAACAATAAAATGAAAGACACATATAGGAAGATTAATTAGAATCAGCTGCAAATCCAACACAATATTAACGAAAATTGAGAACAAGGAGGGACATTTACCTGGGTTTCCGGGAAGATTTCTTTTCTTCTTGATCTTCTGTTGTTGCGGCTGCTGAGAAATGGCAAAGAACATAGGATTCAAGCTACTTGAGTCATGAACTCTAGTACCAGAAGAGACACTAGCTTCCTCGGACAAGGAGGTTGAATTGGACATGGTTGCAGGAAACATGCCTGTGAATACAACTCCAAGCAAATAAAAAACAATAGGTTCGTCAAAAGAACCAGGTTCTGAATCGCAAGACCAGGAGGGTCGCTTCTCTGATCCGTCTGTTCGCGATCCTTCCAAGGAATTCGATAGCTGCGATGCGGTTATGCTGGAGAAATCTCAGGATGTAAATGGAGAAGGAGAAGCTTTGGCGTCACCGTCACCATCTTGCTGATGCCGATACGCTTCACTACAGCATTTCTAATCCCGTCAGCCTGCAAACATAGGCCTTTCTGCTCAAGCCCTGACATGTAGTTAACTTCCTTCATGATCATCTCCTGCATCACTGGTAGAAACTCTGTACTAAACGGCATGAACGGCTTCTCAACCGGGCCCGCTGGTGACGCGAACTCGTTGAACTGCGTATGGTGAGGCACCGGGGACACCTGTTGCAATAGTATGGCCGCCGGCGGTGGAAGAGATAGTGGCGATACTAGCTGGCTAGGGTTTGGCGGGTTTGACGCATGGTTGGATCCGGAGACATGATTCGAAACCTCACACGAGTCGGCTCTGGGGAGGGAAAGACTCAGAAAGTGGGAGGATCGTTGGTGGAAGACGATTTTCCAGCTGTGGTTGCGGCGGCGGCTGCTGAGGAGGTAGGATACCGCCTGTCCTCGCCACAGGTCGATAGACGTGAGAAGATGACAACACTGAAAGGCTAGAATCACTTAAGTCGGATCCAGAAGGACTGCTAGGGCTGCTAAGATAGAGAGCAGAGACGGGTGGAATCGTTAAGCCAGCACTCACCGACCTCTTTGACAGCTGACTTGCATGTACATCCACACCGCTAGTCCGAATAGACAAAGAGATTAGAATTGGATAAACGGAATGTTGATGAAGAAAATTAGATGATAAAAGGCCATTTGTGTCTTTTCAATGACATTTAACTGTAAATTAACATTAAGTATTAAAAATCGTCGCAAAATGATAGTTTAGATATTAGATTGAAGTGTTTTAAAATTCCGGTATTAAATTGGCACTTGACCTAAAATACAGGGTATTTATTGAAAATTTTCTCTATTAAAAATGTGTGAATTTTTTTCTTTTTTTTTGAGTATATATAAATCGAGCTGCCAATGGGCAATATTCATATAATGGCTTATTCTGTTATGAGGCGTGTGATGAAGAGGTCTGTTGGGTCATACCCTGGGTGGTGATTTTCTGATGCTTGCACTGATTTTTTTAATGCTTCTTTTGAGTATGTAAATCAGCTGGTTTAAGAGTGCAAATGGGATACCCAACTTGAACAATTTATACAGCATCGATCCTAAGCCTTTGGGTGGGATTCGTTCAAATTTTGGCAAACGCTCAACTTTGTATAAGGTTTATTTACCTTTCCTTTCTTTTTCTTATCTTTTCCTTCAAATCAAACATAATCTTAACCTTTTTGTTTCTCTCTCATTTTCTAACAAATCAAACGTAGCCTAAAAGAAACAGTCAGAACACTCATAGAATTTCCACCAGACACAAACAGCAAAGCGAAAGCCCTCCAAATGGGCACCAAATCTCACCAACTCCCTCCGGGGTAAAAGTGCCAAACTGCCAATGGGTATGAGGTTACTTCGTTACACATATAGCCAACCCTTATTAATTGGGTGTGGGCCACAAATTTTGGATCCATGCCAGCCTAAATGTATCCAATTCAGGCCCATAGATTTACGACCCATAAAGAATTAGTCCATCTCCTCAACGTATAAATCTTGAATTTTATAGTGGGAAAGAAAGCAAATCCGTTTTTTCCATCTATGAAAAAAAAAAAGATTTTGATATTATTAGTAGTGTTTTGTTAAATTTCACATACCCGATTAGTTCCAATTGATGGGTGGATCCGGATATGGACCGAGGCTTGGAGGTTGAGCTGATGCTCCCTATCCAAAACCTCTTTCCGGGGATCCTTATTTGTTAGTGGCGCACATGGGCTGGCCATCAAAATGGCGGTAGGGATGCAACTTGGGCGGGTTGGGTTGAACTTTTATCAAAATTTCAATGGGCTTGGGCCTTCAAGCAGTGTAAAATGCTAATAGGGGCCAACGTGAGTTGCACCCTTAATTGGTGGAATTCAAGCCTGGCTGGCTGGGCCATAAATCTTCGCTGTTGCCAGCCCAGTTGCGTATAATCGAGACCAGGCAACAACCGGCCAAGCATGGTCTGTATCTCTCAGTCCATGATCCAGGTCCAGTACTCTTAATACTCTTATTCATAACCTGTTTCCAAGCCTACAGTGCGTTTGGATCTTCTACCCAAAACACTACAGCTGCACATCGAGAACAATTTCGGAAAATGACAACGGAGATGTTTTTGATGTGTGGTGTGTACGGCTGTAGTGGTATGCATCGTTTTAAAAGGCTCTTGAAGAGAGAGACCAAAGGCCTAAGTCTCAAGGCAATGCTAAGAAAAAAGGCCTGGCCTCAATAGCCTTAGACCCACTAGCAAGGCTTAGGGCTTGAGTTATTGAGGTTTACGCCTTTGGGTCTTAGGCTTAGGCCGTTACTATTGAGCATGTTAATTGGAAAATGAAGGTTTACATAGGGGCAAATATAAATTTAAGACAAAAAAAGCCTTGTTTTGTATACATTGGTGTAATGAGCAAGTAAATAAACATACAAATAACAAAAAATGCATATAAAATGAGTAAGAAAATAACTTGCTTTGTTATTCATACTTTATTCTTACCCATTTGCCCATTTATCTCATACTTGATAATTTATTTCTTCTAAAGCACATGCATAATATAGATGGTCATTCTTCACTAATGCATACTAGTGCAAGAAATGAAATAGGAATGCCTTGTTCTTAAAACAATGTTGGTTCATATCTCTAAATTGAAAGTTTGACTTCTATGCTTTTGTTCTTATTGGGAAAAACAAAACTACTTTGGTAAGATTCTAACCCAAATTGTTTTGTATCTTTGGGGTGCCGATACCCTTTTTTAAGGTATTTAAAAAACCCTTTTAAATAATTAAATAATATAAAACTAACCTTGTACAATTAAAAAAAGCTGAAAAAATGTATTCATGGTTCAAAGTGGCAATACTCAATACATCCCTTTCAACATATTATATGGATACTTTGAATCATGAATCCATGTCTAATATATCATACAAGCCATATAAGATCCTAATTTTATGTTTTTAGGTCTTTATTATTTATCGATTATATCATTTTCTTTTTTTTGCTCAAGGTTTACGCCTCATAATGTCTCGAGGTTTACGCCTCACCTCTATAAGACACAATCACCCTGAACCTCGTTTATGTCCAAGTCGGTTGGGCAGTGCCTTCCATTTTTAAAGCCTTAAAAAGAACCAAGATTTTGAGTGGGATGAATAATGCTAGCTCGTGTTTGATGAGCTAAAAAAGGTACTTAAGTTCCCCACTTTTGCTAAATAGGTCAAAACTCAGAGAAGAACTAAAACTCTACATCTCTATGAGTGACACAGTAGTCAACTCGATCCTAATCCACAAGGTAGACATAGTGTAGCGACATGTCTATTACGTGAGCAAAGTCCTACATGCTAGTTAGACTAAGTATCCCAATATCGAGAATCTGGCCTTTTCGCCGGTGCTAGCAGCCTACAAACTACACCCTTACTTTTAGGCCCACACCATTGTAATCCTAACAGATTGACCTCTGTGGCAAGTTCTTTAGAAGCCCAAGGTCTTGGGAAGGTTGACAAAATGGGCAATCGAGCTTAGTGAGTACGACATTCAGTTTGAGTCGTGCAAAGAGATCAAGGCACAGGTCCTGGCAGGCTTCATCACCGAGTGCACGTTCAACACGACAACACCTGAGGTTGCCAAGCCTATGACCACCTCGGAGGCTACTACCACTGCAACACCTGACTTGACTTGGGATGAGAGCCCTGGATCCTCAATATGGATGGCTCTCCAACTAGTGCGGATGTGGAGCTGGACTAATCCTCTATGGACCCAACAAAGTAAAACTGGAGTACGCTTTTTTATTCGCATTCTGAGCCTCGAACAATGAAGTTAAGTACGAGGTGCTGATAGTTAGGCTATAATTGGCTAAGGAGGTTGGCACGAAGCATCTCGTCATATAGCGACTCATAACTAGTGGTGAACCAAGTAAACGGACAATATGAGGCCCGGGAGACCTCCATGTTGGCCTACATGGCCAAGGTTAGAGCCTTAGGGAGCTCCTACCCAACTTTCACTTTTGGTACATTTAGCAAGTTCCAAAGTCTGAAAACACCAAGGTCGACGTGCTCTCTAAGCTAGTCGGTGCGACAGACATTAAAAAGAGGACAATTTATATCGAAGACCTGCCATGACCTACCATAGAAAGGGTGGCAGAAGAGGTCACTCCCATCATGGCCATGGAACCGAGTTGGATAGACTCGCTCAACTATCTGTGCCACAGGACCCTACTAATGGAACACAGAGTAGCTCGGAGGGTAGAGCGACAATTAGCTCTCTATGTTATCATTGGCGAGTAACTGTATCATAGGTTGTTCATGCTCCCCCATTTGTGTTCCTTGTGCCCAATAGAAGTGAACTAGGTGTTACGTAAGATCCACGAAGGTCTCTATGGAGGACACTTGGGTAGATACAGTGGAGTTAGTTCAGAAGTGTGGTAGGTGTCAGCAACACATTAACATACCACACCAACCCACCGCTGACCTGAGGTACTTGACCAACCCATGGCCATTCGCATAGTAGGGGATAGACATACTCGGTCCCTTCCCACTTGCGATCGGGCAGAGAAGGTTCTTAGTCGTCCATTGAGTTCCAGAATTGATGTGTCAAGATGGAGATCTAACAGAATTCACCGTGGTGGCCCACCCTAAGGCGAATGATCAAGCTGAAGTGATGAACATGGCAATACTCCACAGACTCAAAGATCAGCTCTCCTGAGCTAAGGGTTGGTGGGTGGATGGGCTGCCTAGTGTTCTATGTTCCTACTAAACTACCACCATGACGACGATCGGCGAGACTCCCTTCAACCAAGGTTCAAAGTATCGACACGTATCAGCCCGTACCGATTGATACGTATCATGCCGACGACTTCCCGATACGCCCATCCGGGGGTTGTATCAGGTTAGACCATGGTTCAAAGGGTAGTCGGGACTTAACTTGACCCCTCTGAATTGGTTTTGAAAAAAATAAATAAAACATAAAAAGCATCGATACAAGCCGATTTGCCCTACTGATACCAACGTATCGACCTGTGTCGATACTTTGAACCTTGCCTTCAACTTGATGTACGGGATGGAGGTTGTCATCCCAATCGAGACCAAAGTGCTGATCTTGTGGTCTGAGACATAAAATGATGTAGCTAACGAGGATGAGCTACAGCCTAATCTCGACCTAGTGGAGGAAGTTTGTGACAGCCTACATTCAGACCGCAACATACCATCAGTGGGTAGCTCAGTACTATAATGCTCAAGTTAAGAGATACCGATTTTGAGTTGGAAGCTTGACACTCAAGAAGGTTATGATACCTGAGCCCGACATCGGAAAGCTAGATCCGAACTTTGAAGGCCCCTATAGAGTTCTAAGGGTGATCGGCAAAGGCATGTACGAGCTCAAAACGTTGGAGGGGAGGTAGGTATCCCGTTTGTAGAACGTTGATAATTTAAAGAGATACTACCTATGAGGAGTTTGAAAGTTTCAAGCTGTGTCCGTGAGAGAAAAATTATAGACCGCCCGCTACGGTGACTTGGTCAAATTGCTAAATGAATAAGGGGAAGCCAAACCACTTTCAGCTCAAAGTCCCCTTATGCTGACCTTGGAAGATATTGGCAACTCAGTAGCTTGATAGCATTTCAACTTAGCTGAGGAGATATACAGTTCGACAACATTTTGACTTGGCCAAAATTGTAAGTCTAGTCACTTTGGCATCTAAGCAATTAATGCACCTTGTCACCTTGGCTTGTGTTCTATAGTTAGCCTATTTTAAAAAAATAGAAAAAAAGGTGTAGAGGGTGATATAGAATAAGAAAATGCCAATTTCATTGAAACAAAAAAGGGAAAGAGTACATCGCTACTCAAAAAAAAGAAAAGAAAAGAAAGGGGAAAACAGTGTAAAAAGGGGGGGGGGTGCAAGAAAAGAGGCAGTTTAATCATTAGCATCTCGCTCTCTAACGCCCTCTTCAACCTCGTCCTCACCGTCCTCCATGTTGTCCAAAGTGTTTGGCTCGACATCCATCCGGGTGCTCACATCGTTAGGAACTAACCTGGTCGAGATGTGCTCAAAGTTGATGTTTGGATGCAACTACTGGAGGTAGCGACAACATAGGAGATATCCCCTCTTGAGATAAGGCACAATAGCCTCTGTCGTTGTGCACCTGAACTCGGGCTACCTCTGGAACTCCTCGATGTTGAGTTGCTTCACCCGCTAGATGTCCTCAGCATACTTAGTTTGCCTTTCTTTGAGCTCCCAAGCCTGCTCGTCGATGTTGCTCCTCACCTCCTTAAGTTGGCAAGTCAGGCTGGATGACACATTGAGGAACCGTCAATGGTCTTCCTGGGCTTCCACCCCGATCACTTTCCAGGTGCAACTAAAGGGACTCGATCTCAGTTGTCATCTACATGTTGTTAAGCTCCATAGTGATGGCGCGGTCGTATAAAGCCTGGGTCATACAACTAGCCTACAAAGAAGAAAGAGTTAGCTAGGTGAACATATATGAAGACCAAGTGTTAAGAGAGAAGTACTTATTGACAGTGCATCCCTGAATATCATGCTACCGAGGTCGATGACACTTCGCTAGCTGAAATCCCTCCCGTCCTCAGGAAGAAGTATGCCGGTGCTCACCTCAAAGGTGATGCAATTATCTCGGATCCTATCCATGGTGGTGACATCCCAATTCAAGAGGTAGACCTGGCCACGCAAACCAGACTCATAGGCGACGTCAGGGGCAGAGCAAATTGGTTAGGCAGGGTCATAGGGTCAACGGAGGTCAAACCTAGGGGTGGCAATTTTTCCCATTTCCCCAATCCCCATGGGGATCCACCCCGAATGGGGCGGGGATGGGGATGGGGAAATTTTCATCCTTGCTAGGGGGAGGAGGAGAGCACTCCCCACCCCACGGGGACCCCAATCCTTGCCCCGTGGGATCCCATTAATCGTCGTCGATGTCCACCATGTTGGGCTCCCTAGCTGGCATCCTCTCTGCAAGTTCTTGATCCGTCTCTGAAGCATGAATAGACCCAGCCACCCTCCCGTTCTTTGTGGAAGCCTCCTCATTGTTGCCAAAACAAATGTAGTGTTCAACATACCTGCTAGAAAGGAAATCGATCTGGTCAGATTGAAAAATCTAAAGATATTGGCATAGTAAAGTACCATACGGGTGACCTACCCACGGGACAGTCCGACCCCAACGAGCATCCGTTAAGCCAAGAACTTGCCAACTAAGGAGTGCCATTCTACGAGGAACAAAACCTGGTTTGCTAGCTTGTCATCAAACTCAATGTTAGGGACCCTCCTACCCTCACTCCTTCAAGTGGTATCCATGGGCCAGCCATCTTCTCGGGACAAGAAGAAGTACCTCGACTTCCAGTTCGCCACTTTTGAATGGAAGCTGCTCAACATATTGTAACCAGGTTGGTAGCTCAGATAAAAATAATAAGGCTTTGGCAGAGCTCGTGGAAGATATCAAAGTTGAGCTCGAAACCGAGGTAGAAATAAATAGATATCGTCCCTACAAATGCCCTAGTGGAGTTCGAGTGAAGCCGCGCTAAGGAGATGTCGTAGTGTGAAAGTACCTCGTAGATAAAATGGTGTAATGGGAAATAAAGCCCGACAATAAAAGGGTATGGTTCCAAGTATGTTGATCTTCTCCAGGCAGAATGAAGTCGTATGACTTAGGGGTCTAGAAGGTTGCTATCAAGGCAATCAATTCCTCTCTGCTCAGTTTGGTAGGTCCGAACTCCGACCTAGTCTTAGGTTTTTGAGAGGTTGAGCCTCTCTATGGGACCTTCGTAGCTCTTGAGATGAGGTCCCCACCTCGTCTTGAGTGGCCTGGGGTACTCCCTCTCCGACCCACTAGACATAATGCGAAAATGAGGATTCACCGGGAATTGAGAGAAGATTGACCTTGCAAGAAATTCAAACTCATCTGCGAGCTACTCGAGATCTCATTCAAGCACTCCTTCAAAAGACTCCAAAAATAGTGCAATGGGGACTCGTTGGGGGCCCCCTATTTATATGGAAAGAGCCTTGAGATCGACGGTGGAGATGCATCCCATCCGACGACCTAGAAGGAGAGTGTGCCATTTAGCACTAGGCGGCAAATTTGAATTTCGAATTTGTGCGCCAATCCGGCACTAGGCGGTGAATTCCAATTTTGAATTTGTGCTCCCAATTCAGCCACCTTAACACTTGGCAGTGATATTCAAAATTTGAACTTACACGCCCAATAATTCAAACTTGATGTGCACGACAACTTGCTCTCTAGGTCAGGTGGGCAAATCAGACCAAACTTATAGAAAACTGACCAGACCCGTCACTCCAGGCCAAAGGCTTTGCGACAAGGTACTCCCTTCGCCAAACTTACCTCGACTCAGGAGTGGGGGGCATTGATGAGGGACGATTTGGCCCTACAATTATGTGATGACACGTGGCACCTCAAAAAACCAAGTGACATCTTAGCACCATGTAAGCAGACCATGGGAGCACTTCGGACAACTCTCACTCGCCTTGACGACTTCGGCCCCACCTTCGCAGGCCAAGATACTAACGGCCTGGCAAGACATCAGGTCAATGTAAGGTGCGACATGCTTCCACCGACCTGACTTGAATTTGGTTAGCGACCTGGCTGACGTGCCAGGTGACCTCCTCCTTAAGCGGGCTATTGTCTTCAACTTCCCTAGGATCACGATGCCACGTCGGAAGATTCGATTATCACCCCACCCGCTTCAGGCGCGACTGGATAGGCACTATCCGCTTAAGTGGAGTCCATCTCCAGGTGAGAAGCCACTTTTGGACAAAATGGTCTAGAGATCTCGGACGCACTTCGTGAGCCTCACGGTAGCTTGCCTATATAAAGGCATCCCCTTTCACAGAAGAGGTACGTGCGACTTAGCTCTCTTGCTTTTTGCAATAATATACTAGTTCATTGACTTAAGCATCAAAGTGCTCCCCCCAGGTCAAGCAACCCAAACCCTTTGGTTACCTCTTTCTTACAATTCGGCCACACAACCTACCCAGTCCGAAGTTTGAGTTGTCCATCATCAAGGAGCATTAGATTGCGCTACATAAAGTTCCAACCATTTAAAAAGTTTATATATTATATATAAGAATTAAATAATTGGTCGAATTTGGATATTTATCGAATCGAATAAGGTCATATCTGAATTCAAATATGATTAGCTATTCGGTATGAATAGGATATTCGAATTCGACCGGTTGGCTATTCAAATTAATTGGATTCGATTCGATTATGCTGAATCTTGAATTCGAAATTGGATTTTCGAATACCATTGACACCCTTATATGCATCAAGCGTCCACTCAAGGATCATAGGATCCATTTGGTTCACAGTTGGAATCGAAATCAAATGGAAGCCAATTAGAATGGTTTATTCCCATAGTCTGTCTGATTCAGACATGAATAGAAATGAGAATTGGAATCAGCTTGAATGAGATTTCATTCTCAAGAGAGGGGCAAGGAATGACCATTCCCAAATGGGGAATGTCATTCCAGCATGAAGGGGAATGGAATTCCAATTCCGCTCAACCAAATGGTTGGAACCAGAATAGCCCATTCCAATTCTAATTCCAGACCCCTATTCCCATGAACCAAACGGGGTCTTAAATGCTTTGTGTTCTACATAAAATCCATTGTTAGATAATAGTATAAGGCTAAGAGATATGGATTTGTAAAAGTTTGCATACTATGGTATCTGTTCCTATACTAATATTATTAGGCATTTTCAATTTGCTGTAGTAGGGAAGTTAGACTTGGGTGTCAAAACATGTCTTTTGAGCTCTCAAAAGGATGTAAACAGATAATCTTTAGGCTGTGTTTGATTGCAGTGCAATTTTATTTGCACTAATACAAATGCATGGGAGTGCAACTAAAAAAAATCAAATTCTCTTTTAATTTTATTTTAGGTTTTACTTTATTGTTCTTCATTACTGCAATCAAAGAAAATAAGCTAAAATTTGAAGTAAAAATAAATATTTACACTGAAATCATTTGCACTGCTCTAGTTTTTCATCAGTGTAAATTTGTTTGCATTGCTACCAAACACAGCCTTACTTTCAAACTCGAAGAAAATCAGAGATTATTTCCTGGTCTTTTTTTATTGTTAATTAGTTCTTTAGAATATATAAACCTCGAACCTCTACCTTGGATGCTCATATGGTAGCACTAAAAACCAAGTCTATAGGGGAATCTCATTTTTGTATAACTCAACCTTGGACTGGCTTTTACAGTATTTATATAATTTTGGCTCTTCCTAATATAAAGTTTATTTCACCATAAAAAAGCATCAAACATTCAAGATGGAGTCGAAATATTTCGGCAAACATTCATTTTCTGCTTATATATATATATATATATATACAAAAAAAAACATTTATTTTCTTTACTAAGAAGTCTAATATATAAAATTTTACGGGGCAAGTCTCACTATGTATCTATGATAAAAAAGATAGCAATCTTAAGACTCTAATACTGTGTTTGGTTTGAAAAATAAAAAAAAAAAGGGAAAAGAAGGGAAAGGTAGAGGAATAGAATCTATATAAACACAAACTTTCCCTACCTTTCCCTGTTTTTTTCTTCAAATCAAACACAACCTTTAAGTCCTTTTGGAGTGCACCCCAAAAAATATTTATCCTGTTTCTGATTTCTCTACCAAAACAAGAAGTGCTAGAAAAGATCATAATGACTTCATAACATTGAAGTGAAAAAGGAATGTTGAAATTCCATTAAAAATGAGACCTAAATGAAATTGATCCTTGCTACTTCAATTTTCAATATATTTTATTATTTTATTCATTTTAAAAAAATATTTTGTTAATTTTTAAAATTCTATTAGTAGTAGTTATATTTTTCTTCTTTATAGATCATGCAGAAAGACAACATGGGAAGAGAGTCATTAACGGCAATTAATCTATATCTATATCTATACTACCTATAAAAGAGGGAATGGCCCTCCTTTCTAAAATTTTCATTGAACGTTTTCTATCCCCCTTGTCTAAACATACAATGGGCATATATGTCCTTTACTCTCATTTTAAAAACTGCCCACTTATAACTGTTCAGAAACTGTCTATGAATTATAGATAGTTCTGTCTTAGAGATACTACCACGTGAACATGCACATAGATGTTTACTAATGCTAAAAAAATCAATGACAATGAAAGAAGGAAATATACTTCCTACAAATAACGTAGCCACCGCTCTCAATTCAATAAAATTAAATACCACTATATCATATATCTCCACTTGGCTCCACTTGCTATTAAATCAACTCTTATGTTTAGGATTGTCAGACCAGTTTAAGTATTTTTTTTTTACAAAACAAATAATTTGTTTAAATTAACCAACTATCTACCCTTCTTATATCGTTATAACTAATGCTGCTTGCCAACATATTATTTTGGTCCACTTAAATCCAATAAATCTGTGTATTAAAGAATTGATTTTCATTGAAACCTCAGTTTGCTCTTTATATGGGAGAAAACAGTAAAGAAATGATGGGTGAAAGATGGTGTTAAACTAAGAGAGACCCAGCATTTTTGGAAGGGGTTTCAGCTTTAGATGAGAATGGAAGGGGTGGTGAAGAGGTGCATGTATCCACGTATCTGTCTTGGTTGTGGTTGTTCACGTAACTACCTAAACATGGAGAACCTCCCTCATTTCAAATAATTTTAAAAATAAATAAATTAGAAAAAAAACATAAAAAATAAAAAATTAAAGAAAAAGAGAAAAAAAAGATAAATAGGGTAGAGTGACTGTTGTAAGGGTGCTGATTTGAACGTGATTAGAGGAGAAATTTGTTTATTTTATTTTAAGAGCTGAGATTTGCTTTAGCTACATTAAATCAAAGGTTTGGTGGCATTTGATAAATCTGAAATCAGAAAAATTAAAAAGATATTATTTGGGTCTAAAATCTAAAAAGAAGTAGAAATGATTTTTTTTTTTACTTTTTTAGAGGCTCTCAAAAGATAAGATCATTTGAGTTGGAGCAATTCTCCACCATCAAAAATTATGAAGTTTACTAATTTACCCTTAGAAATATTGTCAGCATCCAATTTTTGCTCAGCTCCTTTGCCTTACATATTTGTTCTTGTTTCCAAACTTTAAAATCATTAAGATATGTCAACTACCACACCCCATCCCAAAATCACGACAAACAATCAAATCCTTCTTAGTAATTCCAAAACCCTAAGTTAACTTACCCATTCAATTTCAATGGTAAATTCCCTCATTTCCTTACGAAACTAGCAATATTCCAAGATGACATCGTAACCTGAGCTAAATCTTCTAATCCAAATCTCTTATCAAAGATCCATCTTTTTCATCAAATCCAAGATGATTAGTAATGCCTACTCACCAAATTTCAGATCAAGATTTCCTCATTTGATCCACCATCAAGCTAAGATTCTATTTCAATAAATCTCATTGATTAAAGCACATCGTGCCATGGATCTCCATCATCCCAGATTTATTTGACCAATCGGAACTCACCACCATGTTCAGAGACCCAAAAAACCCCAATACATCAATTTTATGGCCTAACTCCTCCATCTGATCGTTAAACTAAAAATATTCTATTTCAACAAATCTCATTGATTAAAGCACATCATGACATCATGCCATGGATCTCCATCATCCCAGATTTATTTGACCAATTGGATCTCATCATCATGTTCAAAGACCCAAAAAACCTCAGTACATCAACTTTTACGACCTAACTCCTCCATTTCACTGTTAAACTAAAAAGATTCTAGTTCGATGCTCTAGATTAATTTGCCCTTAGTTGGCCTTATCTAGGGTTTTAAGGAGGTAATGGATGATGTCATTCCTTCACATAATCCCTCTAAACATTTGGACCAATCAGCATGCTCCTAATAGGCCAAATAAACCCAAAATAACCCTTCTTGGACCTAGGAAGTGACATAAAGGCCATTACAACTATCTTCAATTTACGTTTTCTGCTGTTAGCATGCCTAATCGAGCCCTTCAAGGTCAAATACGAAAACCACTTCATTGGAGGGGTCAGTAACCCCAAAATCTCTTCAATCTTTCATGGGGAATCACTAAGAAATGATGATAGGAAGAATTTACAAGCAAAATCTTTGAGATTTCACGCATGGGGAAAGCCCTATTAAGTCTTGGATGCATGGAAAAGAAGTTGCAAGCGTGGTTTGCCTTTTCCCTTTATAAATAGCACATTTTTTAAGGGAAAAGGGAGAAAAAACGAAGGGAGAACACCCATGGTTCAGAGAAACTCGACCTTGGGTGAAAACATATCCAAACCCTATGTCAATGGACATCCTAGGGTTTTGACAGGCGCCTAGATCACTCCAGCTCTCCCAATCTCATCCCTAACTCATAGATGAGTCTAAGAAACTCTAAAATATGCATTTCCTACCATCCAATAATGTTTGGAATCGAACTACCAGTGGGGATCACCTTCAACGTGCATTTCAAAGTCCGTCTTAGTTGCTAGAAATTGTCTGTCAAGGCTACACTCAAGAGGTAATCCTCTTAGCTCATCTTGTTATTATTTTTGCTTGATTTTTAGTATTTTTATTTAATTTCTAAGTCATTTGCTTGCTTATTGTTGTGTTAAGGTTGAATGAATTTAATGTTTATGGAAGGATTCTTTAGTTTTATTAGCCATGGTACTTAAGGGAGAGAGGAGAGGGGTTTGGGGAATTCAATATCCACTCCCTTAAAACATCCCCATTAAACCATGGTTGACATTTTTTTTAAGAAATTGTTTTCCATGAACTTTACAGTCCTTCAACCCTTCCTTATGTTCTAGTCTTGTTTGTTGATTAACTAAATCTAATTTGTTTCCTAGAAGCCTAGATAGATCTTAAACTGAGTTGTGTTTGCAACTAAGGAGAGGGGTGCCTAACCCCTTCCCTCCCCTTATTCAAACAATTCTTGAATTTCTATTTCTAGGCCGATGAAAGAGTGGAGTCCCTAATTGTTTAAAAACCTGAACCGTTTAAAGATGACCCATTTCCTCTTAAACAAAAATGGGTGGCAACTCTATTGGGTTGGCCATGAGCTTTTTGGAGCTCACAATTATAAATAATAAAAAGAATATTAAATAAAAATAGTATTCTATTAATAAACAAATATTATTTAGTTAAAAATAATATTTATTTATAATTATTAACTAATAATAAATAAAAATATTTTAATTATTACTAATAAATATATTATGTAATATTCTTATTACTATATAATTATTAATACTAAATACTATTATTTAGATAAATTAAAATGATATTATTTATAATTTTATAACAATAATTATTTAATAGTAATATATTTATTATTATTATTAATATTAATATTAATATTAAATATTATTATTACTATTATTATTAAATAAATATTATTACTAACATTGTTCTTTATTTAAATACACAAATAATATTTATTAAGTAGTAATAAATATTTACAACAATATTGATTTATTATTAGTAAATAATATTAAATATTATCATTATTAATAAACATATAATTATTTAATAATATTATTTAAGTAATAATAATAATGGTAATGTTAATAAAAAATATATTATAATTATTATAAATATTTATTAAGTAATAATAAATTATTAATAAATATATTAATATTTAATAAAAATATTATTAATTATTATATTATAATAATAATACTTATTATTACCATTATAAATAAGCATAGTATCATTATTAATATTGTTGTTGTTGTATAACGTTTGAAATGCGTGTGATTTTGGTAAAACATGGAACTAGGTCCTACTAATTCATATCTGAATTTGTATTTCGGATCCCCTAATCAGACCTAAACCTAAACACCACCGGCATTTGAAAAGCAAAGTTTTCAGATTTCACACTGATGAGGGTGGATTTGGCCCTCCAATGATATTGTGACACATAGCACCTCGGAACAACTAGGTGACACCTAGAACCACTTACGCAACAACTTGCCTTAGCCAAGTTGATGGTGTCCCACCTAGTGGCATGGTCCAGGCGCGACCTGGTGGCCTGGTCCAGGCGCGAACTGGCCGCCTGGCCCAGGCGCGAACTGGCAGCCTGGCGACCTGGCACAGGAGCGACCTCACCGAGTTAGCCACCCGGGTCCTCTAACATTGATTCCTTGTAGGTCTCTAAAGAACTATGAAGCTCAACAATCAATCCAGCTCGCCACCAAGCAGCTTGACCCTCTGGTCAGCTCGATAACTAATAGGCAGCTCGACCAGAGGGTCAGCTTGACATCTAATAGGCAGCTCGACACTCTGGTCAGCTCGACACCAAATAGGCAGCTCGGCACTCTGGTCAACTCATCACCTAACCTGCCTAGCTCGGCCCATTCAACTCGTCACCAAACCTGCCTAGCTCGGCCCAGTCAATTCGACACCTAACCTGCCCAGCTCGGTCCAGTTAATTCGGCACCTAATCTGCCCCCATATTTGGCCTGGTTAGCTCGGTATCCAGGTTCTCATCCATCAGAAGTTAATTTCAGCCTCTGAGTCATCGGCCACTTGGAAGCAGACCAAATGATGAGGTACTTAGCACAAAAAATTGATACATCACCAAAAATTGATTCATCACACACGTTTGAAAAGTGTTGCCAAATGCCACCTTAATGTTTAGAGGAGATATCTTAAGTGAGAGAGACTTTAGGAGAAGAGAGTAGATTCAAATATTTTAGGAATTGATTGGGGATTGGGGTAATGTGGTAAGTTACTAATTGTTTAGAGAAGATATCTTAGAAGAGAGAGATTATAGGAATATTCTTTGGTAATTGGGTTGGGAATAGAGAAGGAGCATTTGTTGACTTGGCTTAGTGGGAGTGGTGGGAATGAGAAAGGAGAGATAATTAAGGAGAGTACAAGAAGGGGGTTGAGGAAGGAGAGGTTGGTCAACCTTGCTTTTTCTCCATCCTCGATGAGGACCAACTTCCCTGAGCCCATCAGGTCAAGGATGGGGATTGCTTTGGTAGGGCAGTGACGGGGACAAGGATTAATAGGATTCCCCGATCGGGGTTGGGCATGGAGATTGAGGTCCCTGCCCCGCCCCAACCCCGATTATATATATACATACATATATATATATATTAAATGTTATTTATATCAAATATATATTATTATATATGATATCATTTATATATATCAAAACATATTTAAACCATTATTTATATTTTTAAACTTTTATTTATTTTAAGTAAATTTATTTTTCAAAAAATATAATTATCTAAAAAATTTCAGGGATTCAAGTCCCACGACTAACTTGTCTCCGTCAAGGATTAGGGATGGAGGACAACTTTTATCCTCGAGGGGGAATATGATCCCCGCCCCATTGCCATTCCTAATTGAGATTTGCTTTAGCTACATTAAGTCAAATGTTTAGTGTTTAGAGGAGATATCTTAAGCGAGAAAAATTTTAGGAGAAAATAGTAGATTGAGATATTTTAGGAATTAATTAGGGAGTGGGTAATGTGATAAGTTACTAATTATTTAGAGGAAATATTGATCTTAGAAGAGAGAGATTTTATGAATATTTTTACATAATTGGGTTGGGAATAAAAAGGGAGAATTTGTTGACTTGGCTTAATGGGAGTGGTGGGAATGAGAAAGGAGAGACAATTAAGGAGAATACAAGAAGGGGGTTTGGAGAAATGAGAGGCTGGTCAACCTTGCTTTATATATATAGTATAGATTCATGGAGAGACATCCCCAATAAATGGGTGCAAGTGCTATAAAGTGGGTGTGAGGGCCAATTCTGTGAGGAGGAAATCCGAATAGGTTTCTCTATAGCATTTTCTCCATTTCAGTGCTATATAGGTGTTTCACTCTCTTCCTCAATTTTCTTGTTTGGTTGAGTCTTTTCAAGTTATTTCAAACTACATTGGATGCCTCAGGTTCTATGAAAGCCACTTCTAGAAAAAAAAAAAGCATCACTTTGATGTTTCTTAGAATGCAAATATTATTTTCTCTTTTTAGCTTATGTAGTGTCTAGTTGGCACTTGTCACCAAATAGCAATATAAAATATGTAGAGAACCATAATTACTTTACCTAATTTCAAGGCGTAGCTGTTGTAAAAAAATGCAAATAATACCAAACACAACTTAAACCTGGTAAAAAAATTCCATTTGGTAAAACTGGTGCTTGGAGCAATGCCGAATTCAGCGTTTCCCGGAGCTGCAACTCGTTGCTAACAGGGACATGAGGTGGCAGTAACAGGGACATGATGTGACACTGGATAATAGGTACCAGTGATGAAAACGTTTCCTGGAGCATTGGTACCGAACAGAAAACGTGTTGTTGCTCCAGGAATTTCAAACAAAAAAAGACACTAATTTCTCGGAAAATAGTGCTTCCAACCCACACATTAGCAGCAACTGTGCTGTATCTTCAGCATCTATGCCAAACATATACTAGGAATTCCCCAAATCCCTTAACTTCTATGATTCTTAAGGAAATAATTTAGATTAATGGATTCCTCCAACCAAACACCTGCGTAGTGGATTACTAAGAAGAAAAATAAATCAATCTGATTGATGGTGTGGAGACACTCAACTTCATAAGTGGGCCAACTTTTTTATCAACCAAGAATTAAACAGTGGTGTGCCACCACTAATATAAGAGTTAACCCGACAATAAGAACTGGTCGGGTCTATGGAATCCTTATAACTTTCCACTCAAATAAGCATGATAAGCTGCTTAGACCTTTTGATCACTGTATAAATATTTTAATTACTCTAAGAACATAATCTTTTGAGATATTAAGCTAGTCTTTACTCCAATAAGGGAAGGTCCATTGAATGGTGGGTTAAGGGTGTTGTATTCCCAGTAGCGGTGCCAATGGACAGGGTTGAATCTGGTTCGAATCAAAATTAATTTGAATGGATTGAATGGATTAATAAGACATATTAAATCGGATCAGTTCAGAGTTAATAGACTAGGTTTAGATTGGAATCAATCCAAATTAAAACCAATTTGAACAGATTGAACGATCTAGATATTGAATTGGACTGCTCCGAAATGGTCCAAAGTATTTATTAGATTGGATTAGACCTGGTTCATTTGCAATTGACTCATATTGAACCAAATCCGGTCCAATTCACACCCCTAATTCCCGGGCCCCAAAAGATCATATAAAGTAGCTAGACTCAAATATAATATCTCCATACCCATCACACTTTTTCCATTTTATAACACTGTAGAGTTATCCCCTATCCATCGATCAAAATATAAAATCTATGCATGGCATTTGCTGATTTTGACCTTTGGACTGCAATCCCCCGTCAGAAATCTGAACTACAGTCCCTCCTATTTTACTAGTAGCCACCCCTTATAAACCGTATGCCTGTCCATGGATTTGGCATCGATCCAACTCATTTGTACGGTAGAGTTAAGATGTCTGAGGTGGACTAAACAGTAAAAAAACTCAAAAAAAAAAAAAATGAAAAATAAAAAGAGAAATAGAAGAAAAAAAAAAAAAAACGTTTGGTTTTTGAGATAATTCTATTCTAAACTGGCCACGCAACTCAGAAGAATTTCTCATAAGTCATATTGAGGAAAATGACTCGGAAACCACCTTCCCTTGATATGACGCTTTTCGTTATGTCATAGTGATATTCCCTACACAATCTCTCCCGAGTCCTACCTTATTTGTCTTCTCTTCTGGTTTCTACTGTATAAATATTCTAATCGCTTGATTCACTTTTGAAAATGAGGAGCTGCCGTAATTGACCAGACCCGGCATCCAGTTGATTCCTGAACCGGCCACCATTGACCCGATTTCACGTGAGGTAGACACAGGCTTCCGAGACCCTGATTTGGTTCATCGTGGAGATTTAGACCCAGTCAATCAGACCCCAAGAAATAACCCATATGACTTTGATCAAGCCGAACCGTATTTGACCGTCCCTACAACTTTGAAACTTTGAAGCAACATACATTACACGGTCCACCAACAAATAAAGAAATCACTAGAATCCAATCCACCATGGCCACTAACACAAACCGTTACCAACTTCCTCAGTTTCAACAAAGCTGATGAAGTCATGAAACCACCAGTTATATATATTCCTCTTATCTTTTGATCTTTATCTCAGTGCCACCCTCGTCTTATTTGGGCTATAATTTAAGGCGGGGTTGTCTTTGGATGTAAAATTTTTTGGGCCGAAATATTTCTGCTCCATTCACACCAAAAACTTTGTATATCTTACCCCTTAATTTTTTTGGTGTAGATGTCAAGAAAAAAAATATAATTGAAACTTTTCAGCCTGAAAAGTTTTTAACTTTTTATCAGAAACGAGAAAAATGAATACATATTTTGTGTGATTTACAGGGCCTCTCATTCATCCAAAACAGGGGAGTAGGCGTCTTGTCTTTCTCCTTTTCAAATCAACAAGGAAAAGATATCATTTAAACCTTCTAAAGACACAAAATAAAGCTTAAGACAATTCATTCCCCGAAGAGTAATGATCAAAACCGCAAACCACCCAGAAACAAAAAACTGAAGGCCATTTTCCCTGAAACAATCACTTGATTGGATTATTCATTAGCGCGCAATAATATCATTCATTAGAATTCCAACACAAATACCAGTAATCTCTATAACAAACACTTATTGGAGTTTAAGGATTACAGAATTGAAAACATGAAGCAGAGAGCAATACTGTGACGATCATCTCCTCTTATTACAATACAAATAAGATCGAGAAAATTGCAAAACTGTATATATTCTTTTCTTTTAACATGATTATTCTCCTTCAGTATATACAAGGTATCGTGTACGTAATTAAAAGCCCCTGATGACGAAACCAAAATTTTCTATACTCTGTACTACCTCAATAACTTCCTTGGCTTTGAAGGGGTAATTTTGATCACTAATCCAGGGAATACATCATCTGGGTCATGGATATGTGGGTTCTGCTCCACAATATAAGGATCCCCACACTTGTCGCTGATGGTATGGAGGGTCTCGCCTTCTCCGACGACGTAAATCTCGTCGCATGGTCGGCCCATGAACTGGTTTCCTCTCACAGTCTCCCCCGCGACAGAACTCTCAGAACTCTCTTTCATAGAGCTGAGAAACATGAGGACCAGCAGAAAAAGCGCGGAGTACCATGAAGCAGTCTCAGCTATGGCTACTGCTCTTGTTATTATCTTCTTCGTAGCCTTAGAATTCATCAGAAACAGAGAGCTAGAGCGAGAACGAGAGAGAGGGAGAGATAAGTTAGAAAAAACAGACGTTTATGGACTTTATATAATAGAAGGAAGAGGAGAGAGAGAAAGAGAGAGAGAGGCGGGAGGAGGAGTAGGAGTGAGGAGAAGTTTTGGCCGTGTTCGCAGGGTATTGGGTCTAACGACACAGCGACGTGTACTTGGCTAAAGTATTAGGCGAATCACCTATTCACCTTTTTTTTTTCTCGTCTTTGGGCCAAGGCCCCAAATTACCAAAAAGGGTTTAATGCCCATTTCCTTTTTTTTTTTCTGAAAAACTAATGGTCATTTCCATTTTATTGATGATATTTTTTTTTTGTGATATGTCATTTCATTAATTGATGATCTAAGATTTAATCAGTCATGAAACTTGTTTTATTAAAATAGAATATTGCCTTAATTAAATACTAGAAAATGACACCCTACTGAGTTGTCAACTATATCCATTCGTTCTTTTAATTTTTTAGTAATAATTTTATTTAAGATTCACTATTGTAATTAAACTAAATTATTTTTTATTAAATTTAAATAATTAAATCAGATTTAATTTGTAATTTAAAAGTTTTTATATTGACTATTTTGTTTGAATTAAAAAAATTTGAATTATATTTTATTTTGAAGGCAAAAGGCCTATCAACAGTATTGACAGCCGGAATTCATTAGGTAGACTGCTTAGAGATACATTCTAAGAGAAAATATGCGGGGATTGACCAAGTAAAACAATTACCAATTAGTAAAGCATGCTTGACCAGCTTGTGAGCGGCTTCATTAGAAGCGTGTCGAGCTCAAGGGAGCAGTGAGGGATGCTAGAGATGATGATGAATCTGGGGTAAATCACAATGTGTCTGAAGTTACCATTTTTTTTGGAGTTAACTATTCTTAGTTTTTTTGAGAGTGGGTAAACACATGTCTAATGAAGAAAATAGCATTATGAAATGCTATTTCTTAGTTAACTATTCTTAGTTTTCATAAGTTACCACTTATGAAAAGCTTTCTAGTCAAAGGGCTTTGTTTTAATTTATACTAGAAGAGACTTATACTATACACATGGTGGTGTTAAAAGATTTCCCTATTAAATGGAGTGATTACATTCAGTTTCCTAATAAAAAGGAAACCATATCAGTTGTAAGTAGCCCCTATTTGATTTTTTTTTACAAATTAAAAACCACAAAGTTTTTAAGGGGTTAGTAATTAAAATTGAGAAGGTTGATGTGGACAATTGCATTTTAGAATATAATGTATATGTGTATTCTTATTTAATTTAAGTAATTAAATTAGGTTTAATTTGTAATTTAAAAGCCTTTATACCGACTCTTTTATTTGAATTATAAATGGGCCCTATATCATTTGGAGTGAATAACTTTTTTATAAGTACCCATATGTCTAAATTTATCGCTTTTTATGAAAAAAGAGTTAACTATTTCACTCTTGTTTTTAGAATGAATAGATACATGTTTAAGGAAGATGTATTATATTTGATAATAGAGTAAACCACTTCTTAGATGCTATTTATTGAAAAAAAATCACTTATCTAAAATATAAAAAAAAAACTCTCAATTTATAATTCAATTTCTTAATATATAGTAGAAGAGACTTGTGCAATGCACATAGGGTGGTGTTAAAAGATGCACATGTTAAAGGGGAGCAACACGTACTTGGCTAAAGTACAACGTAAATCCCCTTCTTTTTTTTTTCCTTGTCTTTGGGCCCAAACTACCAAAAGTGGTTTAATGTCCATTGTCTATTCTCATTTTTGTTGATGATCTTTTTTCTGATGTGTCATTTTATTAATGATATATGATTTTATTTGTAACGAAACTTCTTTAGTAAAATGGAATATTGCCTTAATGAGATAACCCCGCACTAAGTACAGGGCAACTACACCCAAGGTTCAAAGTATCAACCTTATTGGTGTTTTTTTTTTAAGTTTTATTTATTTTTTTCAAAATCGGTTTAGAGGGGTTGGTTTAAATTCTTGCTACACTCTGAACCATGGTCTGACCCTATACAACTCTTGTAGGGCATTGTCTCGCCCAAAATTATTACCCTTGGCTAAGCGGTTGTTAAAGCGTAGCTTTAGGTGTCGAATCCACAGAGAAATTGATTAAAAATAAAAAGAAGAGCAAAAATATTTGAATAAAAATAACGATGATTAAATGATGAAAAGTAGTTTGTATGAACAAGGCTTCGAGATTCAGTTGATCAATTTGCTTAATTGGCATCAACTTTGATTCCTATTTATTATTCAATTGCAAGTTTCACATCCAAAACAAACAATTGGAAAATGCAACTTTGAAACCAACAACAAGAACAAAAGTATTTGTTCTGAGATAATTATTCAGGGTTTATCAAAATAAATAAAGAAATCTCTCAAGAACAAAATTAAACACTGAAATCTCTAAGGAATCAAAGTAAAATAACAAGAAAAACTCATCGATCAAAATCCTCCCTAGCCTTATTGAAGCTTTAGCCGCACTTGAATATCATTCTCCCCTATTCTCTTCTGTGAAAGACTAAGAAAACAAAGCCAAAATAACCTCAATAATTGACAGATTTTTTTTTTCTTTTTATTGTACTGTCAGGCTCCTCAATCTGCTCAGCCCGGATCCGCATCTTATCCCCCAATTTTTGCCTAGATAGAGATTGATTTAGGGGAAATTAATTGTAGCTCTATCTCTTAGCTATCGATAATCTCAATAATCATCGAATTTTGACATTTGTAGAGAAAGATATTCCCAAAATACTGGACCCTGTTTATAGTAAAGCGGGAAACAAATCAGCACTCATACTTGGGTCATGGAACTTGGGTTTGGGTTTTTTGGACCTATGTTTGGGCTTTCCTCCATTCAATTATTAATTCCTTTAGCATAAAAACTGTACAAATAATAAAATTGACATTTATATAATTATTATGAAAAAATATTACTTTTAAGCTCTTTATTTTACAAATGTCAATTGTTGAGTACACTTAAGATATACATTTTCGTGCTTTCGTCAGGCATATCGGGAAGTCGCCGGCACGATATGTATTGGCTGATACGTATTGATACTTTGAACCTTGGCTACACCTATGTACCCTTTTGTTCTTTAATTTTTTAATAATATCATTTTATTTTAAGATTCACTAGCATATTTAAATTTAATTAGGATTTATTATTTAACTTAATTAAATCATGTTTAATTTGTAAATTAAAAGTCATTACACCGACTCTTCTATTTGAATTAAGAAATTGAATTACAAAGATTAATATGAATACCATATTCTTTGGAGTGGATAATTTTTAGGGAGAATGACCGGTACCCTAGTGTTAGAATTTGTAGGTTCAATGTACGGTCTGGGTAGGTGCCAGCTCAGAATTGATGCCAATTTACGGGTGGGCGTGGGTGCATAGAATATGGGTATCGGTCCATTTGAATGTTTATAGCCCTGTAGTGTAAATAAGAAATCTGCATTGGGCAAAGCTGTACTTTTCTATAATTTTTATAGGTAGCCATTTGTTTAAAGTTAGCACTTTTTTTATAAGAATGAAGTTAACTAACTCATTTTTTTATGAGAGTGATAGTTTGATAGGCACATGTTCGAGGAAGAAAGTTTTTATTAGGCTAGTGTTAAAAAACGCCACGTTTGAAGTCTTTTTTTTAAGACCATGCCTATTGTTTGGTTATGCATTTTTCCAAAAAAAACTTTCTTAGATCATACCTTGGAAATCGAAAAAGGTTTGGTCTGAGAGAATGTCTTTTTTTGGTGTTTTCTTGTTTTTTCTTTTACTGTTGTTAGCAACAATATGCTGATGTGGCATTGAAAAATTCTTATATAGCACTAACCAGCAATGGTCCCAAACCAAAAAGAAAAGAAATGTTTTCTAAGAAAACAACATACCAATGCTTCACCATTTTCTCAAAGAACATCTCTCATGAAACAACATTGATTCCAAACATGACCTAGATCAAGTTAGATTAGAATTGTAGTAATTGCCTAAGGGGGATGGATAGGTGTGCAAGTGAATCTCGGATGACCCTAGTTTGGATCTTTGGATCAGATAATATGATCCGATCATAAATCATATCAAATTTGAATCACCCTTATCTGATCTGAAAAGATCTTATCTGATATATATGCTATATATTTATTTATATCAATATGTAATATATATTATTTATTTATAAATATATTATTTATATTGTATATTTATAAATTTGTTATATTATTTATTTTTTATAAAAAATATGCACATATGATGAAAATGATTAAAAAATACTTGTATTTTTTGTTTTTCTTTATTTAAATTGATATATTTGACTTTCTTTTAATAATTTATTATTTTTTAAAGAAAACAAATCGGATCAAATCAATTCTGAATATCTGCCTTCCCGATCAGATTCGAATTCATATCCATGTCTAATAGATCCAATCAGATTGAATCAGCAATTAACAATGTCAAATCAAATTTGGACATACCCTAATTTGAATCCAATCCAATCTTGTTCACTAACATGATGTATTTGTGTAGGTGTATAGGTGTTTGTGTATTATTGACATGGATATGTAATTGTCATGTCATAAATCATTTTGGAAACCAAAGCTCGGCTTGGAGAGTTGTCTTAAATACAATAATTAAGGGGGTGTTCTGTAGTGTGGATGAGAAATTGGTGGGTGTGAATTGGTCCATACCACACCATGTGGCATGGACCAATCCACAACACACCATAGTCCACAACTCTTATGAACCATGGATAGATTGTGTGGACCGGACCAGTCCACACCCACAATAGTGTTCTATAGATGTGGTGTGGATAGGTCCACAACATACTTTCTGATTCCATGTATCTCATATATATTTTTAGGGAGATCTACATAGTCAATCATAAATGTCAAATTTTTGCATTTTATAGTTAATAATTTGAAAAAAAAGCATCAATATGTAGAAAGCAATTGATTTTTTAAATAATTAAAAATATCATTTTAAATATTAAAAAATAAAGAATTAATATTTTAAATATTATTTTATTGATAAAGTTATTAAAAAATAATATTTAAATAATGTAAAAAGAGTTGAGAAGGAGAATCATCGGACTTGTGCTAGAATTAACATTAAAATTATTATTTTATTAATAAAACATTAAAAATTTAAAATTTTAAAAATATTAAAAGATTAAATAAAATGAGAGTGATTGGACCAATGTAACACATGTGTGTTACATCGAAACCTTCCCACAAATTGTTTACACCATAGTTTGGACCATCCACAAGAAAATACTGTGAACGATAAATTAGAGTGTGACTCGTCCTTGTCCACACTATTTTGTGGATGAGGACCATCTACACATAGCAAAACACCATATCTTATCGTGGTCCTGCTATGATATATACATACTACCGCTGAACACCACCTAAGTAGGGAAAGTAAGGCTATGTTTGGTTTGAAGAAAAAGGTAGGGAAAGGAAGAGAAACATAGGGAAACCTATATAAGGTTTGTAAAGGTTCCCCTACATTTTCCTTCCTTTCCCTACTTTTTTCCTTCAAACCAAACACAGCCAAAGGGAAAGGTTATGTTCCTTTTTCTTCAAATTAACCTAACCTAGGTTTTCCTACTTTTCCCTTCCTTTCCCTACCTTTTTTCTTCAAATCGAACACAACTAAGGAATTATGTTACAAAAATGCAATTTTCTCAAAGTGACTTGTTGGATCAACTGATGTGGCAAGATGATAAAGTGGAATTGATAAATCAACTCCATGTCTCCACTATAATACAGGGGTGGAGCCAGAGGGGCTAGGGGAGCCATGGCCCCCCTATGGTTCAGAAAATCTCCATATAATACAGCTTTTCATATAAATTTTCCCCTCCCCCACTCTCTCAATAATTGGCCCTCCTTGTGGGCCCATCCATACTCCATCTATGTTTTGGCCCCCTTATAACAATTTACTAGCTCCGCCCCTGACCAACATGAATTGTTTCCTAATAAATACTGTTAAGCTTTTTATTTATAAGAGCCATAGGGTCAATTTCTATAAAAATATAATACCAAATAGCCGGGGTCCTTGGATGGCTGATTAGATCAACTAGGCAGCTGACACGGTAGGAGCATAGTAGGATAGGCTATCTACCAGGTGTAAATTCTATCACAATATGACTTACTGATCTTGATTGATGTAGTAGAAATCTCAAATGCTTTTCTTTTTAGCTTGATTTGATGATTTAGATCATTCAGCATATGGGGCATCAGGAGGGGTAGAGGGAAAATGAACTTGGGTGGTGTTGTGAAGGCATTATGTTAAAAGGCTCAGTTTGGAAGGAGCACAAAGGCAAATATATAAGTGTAAAACCTTATATTTTATATTATTTTACATGCATTTATATTGTATATATTTGTATTTGTACTTTTCTCCAAACAGAATCTTACTCTTTTCAAAATATATGGTTGCATTAATGCAAAACTATGGTAGTGCAAATGATTTGAGTGTAAATTCTGACCTATTTTTATTTCTAATTCTAGCTTACTTTGTTTGGTTGTAGTACAAATGAAACAGAATAAAGCAAAATTCAAAACAAAATTAAACAAGAATTTGCATTTTTTATATTTGCACTCCCATCCATTTATACTAGTGCAAATAAATTTGCACTGCAACCAAACACAGCCTAAGAAAAAAAATAATTTGAGCACAAACGGGCAAAGTTTAATATTACAATTGTTTATTATTGTTTTATACACTTAAGCACCACCAAATGTTACATATGACAAAATGCCTCCCTTAAACATGAAACGTCCAAATGGTGTTTGTTTTTTTTTAAAGACTTTCACATAACCAAGGTAAAAAAAGAGTACACACTATTGTATTTAAATGAGCCCAACCAAATAGGGTTATGGTTTGATAAAGTAAAAAATGTTCATGAAAAACTGAAAAATGCCAACCAAAATCGAGAAATGGAACAAAAAAAAATGTCGTTAAGCAAACTGGCCAGAATATATATTATTTATATTATCTATTTATAATGTATAATATTATCTATATATTGTATACAAATATATATTGATGGATCAATTTTTGGTGATGTATCAATTTTTTGTGTTAAGTACCTCGTCATTTGGTCTTCTTCCAAGTAGCCGATGATTCAAAGGCCAAAGTGAACTTTTGCTGGATGAGGACCTATATGTCGAGCTGACCAGGCTGAGCTGGGGGCAGATTAGGTGCCGAATTAACTGGGCCAAGTTGGGTAGGTTAGGTGTCAAACTGATTGGGCTGAGCTAGGTAGGTTAGGTGACCAACTAACTTAGCCGAGCTAGGCAGGTTAGGTGACGAGTTGACCAGTGTGCCTAGCTGACCAGAGGGCCGAGTTGCCTATTAGTTGTCGAGCTGACCAGAGGGCCGAGTTGCATATTAGTTGTCAATCTGACCAGAGTGTCGAGCTGCCTATTAGTTGCCGAGCTTACTAGAGGACCTAGCTACCTATTAGTTGCCGAGCTGACCAGAGGGCCAAGCTGCCTAGTGGTGAGCTGGATTGATTGTTGAGTTTCTTAGTTTTTTAGAGACCTGCAAGGAATCAATGTTAGAGGACCCGGGGTGGCTAACCCGGCGAGGTCGCTCTAATGCTTAAGTCAGTACTCTCATAGTAGACTATGAGCTAAAAATCACAATGTATGAGAGCTAGAATATGCTTACTTGCCCCCCTATGCCATTGAGGTTGGTGTCTTTATATAGGCATAGTTTGGCGTGAGCTTCACGCACTGCATCTGAGATTTCCGAGAAGTCGTCTAAGTGGTCCGAGATTCCCTGAGGCAACTGCCATGCACGTTGACTACCCTCCAGATCGTTTGGTATGTGGGCCAACTTCCAAGGATTGTAGGAGTATTGGGATATGCATGCCGAATTTTTCGACGAGTATGTCTCGCAGGTTGCCAGGTCAGCACTTGGGCCAGGCCGCTAGGTTGGTGCCCGTGCCAAGCCGCCAGGTTGGACACCATCAACTTGGCTAAGACAAGTTGTTGCCTAAGTGATTCCGGGTGTCACCTATTTGTTCCGAGGTGCCATGTGTCACAATATCATTAGAGGGCCAAATCCGCCATCATCATATATTATACCTGGTCATAGTGTCACGGGTTATAATAGATGTATATGCAAACTTTTGGAGTCCATAATAACATATACTTGGTCATAGATGTATATGTCACGGGTCATATACTTATCAGCCCAAAATTTTACAAGTACACCAAATAACAAAGCAAGTTAAAAAAGAAAATAAAATTAAGACAAAGTATAAGTCAAACCCTAAAACATTTTCATTTCTCCCTCAATTCCTTTTTTTTTTTTTCTTCACTTTCCAAAATGGAGACTTAATTAGTGATACTACCTCCTCAAATCCTTTGGAATTCCAAAAACTGAATTCTTATCTATTTTAGCTCTAAAGAGCTACCAATTTTGTTTGGAAGGTCCGAATTTGATCCCATGAGAGAAGCAGCAATGGTGAATATGGCTGAGGTCCATATATTCTCTTTCCAAGATGATGAAATCAACCAGCTCTTCTATCTGATGCATTATGGGTGTTTGAGGTACAAGAGTAAGCTTCATAAGAGACTGAAGGTAGTTCAACCCTTTTCCTTACTGTTGTTTTAGAGCTTGGCCATGTTATAGCCAAATTAAGGGTCCATTTGGATTGTAAATGGAATCAGAATCAAAATCTCTTGAAATTGGAATTGGAATGGTTTATTCCTATAATCTGTTTTGTTTCAGACGGGAATTAAAATCAGAATTGGATTAAGCTGGAATGGGATTTCTTCACAAGGGAGGAGAGGGAATGGCCATTCCCTCAAATGGGGGAAAGCAATTCTAGTAAGAGAAAATGAGATTCTAATTCCACTCAATCAAAAAGTTAGAATCAGAATGCCCATTCCTATTCTAATTCGAGACCCTTATTCTCGTGATTCATGAATTAGACGTGCTCTAAGAGAATCCACACTCCACATGGCTAAGTTGTGATTGACCAAGTTACAAACCCCCCAATTGGGGTGTCCATGAAAAACCAAAAAACCGAACCAATCGGTTTGTTTTGGTTTGGATTTTTTGAAAAGCCAAAGGACCGGTCCAGTTTTCGATTAACCTATAAAAAACAGACGGTTAACCGAACCGACTGGTATATATATTTATATGTATATTTTATATATATTTTTAATGTCACATATTTTCTATATATTATACTTTAATATATATTCATTATATATATATATATATATATATATATATATATATATATACTTATATTATAAATTTTAAAACATTTATAATATATTATATATCATTTATTATTTATAACATAATATTGTACATATATTTATATAATATATATTATAAATATAAAAAACTGAAAAACTGAAGAACCAGTAAAAAATTGAAACCGGCATACTGATACCATCAGTTCGATTTGCAAAATATGCCCAAGATTTGATTAACCAAACCGTAAACACCCCTACCAATTAATGTGATAATTTGGCTTATGCATCACGGCAAATTTGTAGCTTAGAGGGCATTCATTGAGAGGGTTTCTTTCTTGATTGAGCTTGATTGACAAGCCACTTCCAAGAAACTATCAAAAGTAACTTCAATGGAAAGTCAATATCTCAGCTCATATCTTGGCTTTCTAGGTTTTTCAGCAAACATGGAAAGCTTATTAATCTTGATTAATTTGGGACTTGGGAATCACTTTGAGAGGCTAAGAGTGAAAGGCTTTTAAGCGATGTTTTAAAATCAATTGCCAGTCAAGGGTTAGACTGTGATACATCAAAAAATATGACACATATGCACACATAGGTTTAAATATGTATTTTATTAATAAGGGAAAATTTCTGATTAGTACCCTGTACTTTGGGTCTAGTATTGTTTTGGTCTTCAAATTTTAAAATGCGATAATTCAGTACTCAAACTTTTAAAATGTGACCATTTAGTACCTACCGTCAATTAAATGTTAATCTGCCGTTAAGTGACATTTGAAAAAGATAAAAATGCCTTTCAAGTGTCATCTAGTTTTCTTTATCAACCATCTAAACATTGACAAAAATTTAACAGTCTCAAATCCTTGCCTGTTCCATTCAAAAAAGTTGGGGTCACGTTTGTGTGGGCATTCTGGTGACCCCAACTTTATTGAATAGAATAGACAATGATTTGGGACTGTTAATTTTTTGTCAATGTTTGGATAATTGATAAAGAAAACTAGATGACACTTGAAAGGCTTTTGTGTCTTTTTCAAATGCCACTTAAATGTTGGTTAACGAATAATTAACGATAAATACTGAATTATCACATTTTAAAAGTCCAAATACTGAATTATCGCATTTTAAAATTTGGGGACCAAGTAGCACTAGACCCAATGTACAAGGTACTATTCAAAAATTTTCTCTATTAATAAATAATGTAATTATACTCTATATATAATATATGCATTATTTTTATTTAATTTTTAACTTTAAAATTTTACAACCAGTGACCCAGTCATTGATTGAATGATTTTTGACCAATTCCCGTATTTTAATAAGTAGAACCCGACTCATGATGTCGATTTGAGAAGGTGTATTAATCGTTGTCGGTCCATTAAACAACGTAAATAGTTAGGTATATCTTAGTGATTTTGATTTAATAAACAAGTTCTGAGGTTGGGAATTTGGGATTATACAGTAGTCGTTAAGTTGGGATGCGAATTGCCTAGGCGTATGGTATGGTTTGATGGTGGTGGTGCGTCTCAGACTTGGAAAGTTGAAACTCGAAACTCGAAAGTGAGAGGAGTTATTGATGAACCCAGAAACCGTCAAAACCCAATTAACCGAAAGTGCGAATCAAACAGGAGAAGTGTCATGCCATGTCATGTGGTCGTCAACGTGATGGAATCTGCTCCTCACGAATGGGCGCCTCACAGGCATGCATTTGGAACATTTTCTGTGAATATTCATTAACGACCATAGATGTTCTTAATACATAATAGGATATGCATGAGGCGCTAGTGTGACGCAAAGTGTTTGGAGCAGTAGATCCGGTCTCGTCGTTAATTCAATCACCTTGGGCGTTCGCCGGTGCTCGTACGGGGACTGTGGGCCCGGGTTCGAACATGGAAGCCCATATCCATTGTTTCTAAAACTGTTTCATCCGTTTTCCTTTTTGAACGGCCATAAACATCAAATAATAAATGATAAGGCTCCGCTCAACTTCCCAAATTTATGATGCCCGAATGGCATTATACCGGAAAAACTTATAACGAATCAAATACCATCGTCATGGTGGTAATCAATGAGGCGGTTTTTATCAAAATTCATGGTTTAAGATTGAACGTGAATATAATGTTTTTTCGGTATGGTAGATTTTTTTATTTAAATCTAAAATAATTCAATTAGAATGATTTTTTTTGGGCTTTTTATTGTTCAGTCTATTCCAACAATTCATAGCCCCACCATACACGTAAAATGAATTCTGAACATGGATCAATACTAAATTTATGGGTAGAATGTGGTTTATAAGGGAGGGGGAACTACTAATAGATTATGAGAGGTTATAATTTCAGATTTTTGAGATAGGGTGCAGTCTACTTATATATATATATTTTTTTTGTTTTTGAGTTAGACCATGATGCCATGAAAGCTTTATAAAGGGAAAATCTATGATATTAGAGAGATATGGTACGGGGAGAGCTTTGCCCAATCAAAACACCTTTATGAATTGTGATGAACATCATCTAATTGATCATCTCTTTTATGATACCACTTGATTAGATGCAAGTTTTTTCTGATATCATGTCTTCCCGATAACGAATTCTACTGAAAACTTATAACCAATCAACCAGAACCATGAAAATGGTAACGAATCATGAGTTTTTATCAAAATTCATGGGAGAGGGGTGGATTTGATACTTTGATTGGTCAAAGCCTGTCGGTATCATGCAAAAACTGTTTGCCACATATAACCAATTGGTTAAACAACTAGTCAAATTGTGCTGATGTGGCAATGTGGCATAACTGGGGCAAACAGAAGAACACTATTGCAAAGACAGGTCTTTAATAAACAGAAGCCTTTGGAAAATTCTCTGATGAGATCCAATCCTCCAACTGGGGCAAACAGAAGAACACTATTGCAAAGACAGGTCTTTCATGAGGGGACTTCAGCTCCATCTACCTCTCCTATCACATCCTCCCCCATGAAAAAAGCCCTCTCGCGAGCTAATCCTCATACCTATAGAAGCTAGGGTCTCAATGAACTGATTTTAGGTTCTATGCTGTCTAAATTAAAATCGAATTAGTTGGATTGGATGGATCAATAAGACATATTAGATTGGACCTAATCTATACTGGATTTATATTGAATTGGGTTGGATTAAACCGATATTCGATCCTTCATTGATAGAAGATAAGAATACAGGTGTTAATTAATTAATTTAAATAAAAACAAAATTGAACATATTGGATGGTCTAAACATTGAACCAGAATCGGTCAAAAGCGTCCATCAGATTGAATTGGACCTGATCTATCTATAATGAATTCATATTGGACCAAATCGGATTCCGATCCTATTGACATCCCTGCCAGATGGTTATTTCTCATAATCACCCCCCCCCCCGGCATTTAAGAGTTGCTTTTTCCATAAAATAAAAGAAAAAATTGCTTTTACGCTTTTGCATTGCGACTCATCCCAATCCAGAATTCGCATGCACGATCAAGATTGACCATTCATTTGGTCCAACATACTGTGAATTGATTGAACCAATTTTCAATCGTCCAATGTTCTGAATAGTCAAGCTGCAGAAGTTTGTGGAAGCCGTGGACACGTTGCATCATGTGATCCACATCCATCCATCCTCAAGTGCGCTGAACCTGACCATTATCAATGGAAGACATGTTAGTGCGTGGAGACAAACTGTTTATACTTGATGGATAATGTCAAATTTGGCAAGTCAGCTTCTTACTTTAAATTCTCTTCCTATGCGATGCAGTGACGCTTTCACCTTTACAAAAGCAATAAATATCATGTTTTAATGGGTTAATGCTCCCCTAATGACCTATCCCACCCGACTCATTCGTGGTGGTGGGCCACGTCTTTAATGGGTCCAAGCCCAAATATAGGGCCTATTAAATCTTCACTTTACTTATCACGAGGTTGGTTTCTGTTCAATTCCCTTCCGGTTAGTCTCAACTCTCAACCCCCACCCCCACCCCCACTATCACTCACGTTATTGGGCCCACCGTCATGTAAGGGCCCAAATCACTAAAAAGGGGAAACACGTGCTCTCTAATGACAAAAGCCCAGGCCCAATTGTATGCTCATCCAAATTCTGAGGACGTCGACGAGCATGTTAAGTCCCCACCGGCCAACCCTATGAGAAAAGCAGCAGCAGCAGACACGAGACTACGCTGTAGTGGGGCTTCCAAGTGTTGTTGTAATTTACCGATCCACATTATCGTTCCACTGGCCGACCTTCGAGCTCGGACCCAGACTTTTTAGATCATATAATCTGGGTCGCAGACGGCCTGGTCTGATTTGATGGGCTTTAATGCCTGCCCCAAAGTGGACTCAGCCTGCTTTGAAAAATTGCAACCTGCTTGGGTTTTCAATTTCCATCATGTGCGGACTTTCTGGGCTGCAAATAGATGGGATATGGGATCAATATGAATGGCTGCGTTTGGTTGATGTACAAATGGAATTTGCACTGGTGTAAATGAGTGCAAATATGCTGAGTTAAATTCTGGTTTACTTTTGTTTTAGACTTGACTTAAACTTTTTTTTTTGTGTAGGAAGATTTGACTTAAACTTTGTCTTGTTTGATTTTGTTTGTAAAAGTAAAATAGGTAGTAAATGGTGTAGCCCCACTCATATGCAAGAGAATGGAGGTAGGGAGTACGATGATGTGGTTCTCACTTTATACGAGAGAGGATTGAAGTGGGAAGGTGGTGCAAATTTTGTATTAGTTTTTGAGATGCAAATTTTACAATGCAAGTGTGTAAATGAGACAAAAAGTATAAATTTTGTATCAGGTAGGACTGCAAATCATATTCACAAGTGCACGGGTTTACCTCAACTCTAACCCGACCCTCTAGTTGCCAATCCAAACCTGACCCGACCTAGCTTTAAAAGGAATAATTTCTGAACCCGACCTGACCCTATAGGCTACCAACCCAACCCAACCCGTAGCATTTCAATTTGACTTTTTAAACACATTTTGAAGACAAATCCATTAACATTAATATAAGTTACGAAATTGTTTTATAGATTTTAAGGTGTCACCTTTCCCCTAATCATAACCTGGCAAGCCGGGTCAACTAAATCCTAAACCCAATCCTAAAGCCAAATATGCCTGACCCTATAAGATCGGATCAAGCCAGATTTACCATTTAACCTGACCCATTGACATCTCTAAATGCAAAATTGAATTGGGAGCAAAATTTGTATCTAATCAGATTTGTAGTGCAACCAATGGGATATACACCTAGGTCGATATTTGAGCAGTAACATCCCAATCTTATCAAATAGATTCAAATTGGACCACATTCAAATCATCATCAGCCTTATCCCAGCTTTATGGGATTGGTTACATGAATCCCGTTTCACCATTCCATTTTCTTTAATGCTATATATTGTTGGTTTCAATTATTTGTGGTCTTAGGAATCAACTGGAATTGGATTTCGACCTAACCTTCGCTTTTCTTTTCTCAATGAACTCATATTGTCATGCTTGTTAGTTTGATATTTTACCATTATACCAAGCAATGACTTAATATCACCGGTGAAGTATATTTTACAAATTTGTTTTGAGAAATTCTTAAAAATCATATGGATAGCCATATAATCGTATCCACGCTATAAAATATAGTATAGATGTATTAAATGGCTTTGGAAAATATCGTTGCAGACATTCTCCGCTGTTGATATTTGATATGTCCCTCCCCAAACGGGCCTCTATCGTTGCAGAATTCACCAATGTTTTCAACCCATCATTGACCTGGCCGGTTGAACTGTCACCGGGCCAGGATTATGGGTCCGGTTTAGTCAAGACCCATCAAATGGTCAAAAACCGTTGACTTGATCAAGAATCGTTTGACCTATCCGGTTCAACCATTGACCCATTTGACCCGAAGACTGGGTCGTTGGTTGCACACTCAATGCATGTAAAACTTTCAGAGGCCATAACTTTGCACTCCGATGTTCAATTGGCATGATTTTTTTGTTGTTTTTGGGTAATTTTTTGAGATCTATGCGTCCAAAGGTGCCTTGTCCCGCTATTTTTGCGAAAAAAAAACCCTTTTGGCATCAAATTGAAATTTCTAATATTTTTATATATAAAAAATTTAAAAAAATAAATTAAATATAAAATAATACATATAACATATCTAAAACATACTTATACATTATTTATTGCTAAAACATATATTTATAAACACAGACACACACACATACATACAATATATATATATATATATATATATATATATATATATATATATATATATATATATATATATATATATATATATATCTGTGTGTACTAACGTGGCACAGTGTGAACTGTTCGAACTGGTGACCCACAACCCAGAGGCAAAAACAGTTTGACCTCCATGTCGGTTTTAAAAACTTTGGAATTCACAAATACATAAATCAAGATGGATATTAATGCTTAAACCCATTAAACAAACATAGTATATGTTTGGCATCGATGCTGCAGTTGCAGCACTGTTTTCTATGTTGCTGATGTATGAGTTGGAAGCACCATTTTCTCAGAAAATGTTACATTTTTTTTTTGTTTGGAATCGTTGCTGCTAGGTGGGACGTTTCCTGGAGCAACAACTTTTTCTGTTTGGTACTAATGCTCCAGAACCGTTTTCTGCACTTCTACCCATTATCCAATGCCACATCACTGCCTTGTTGGCGGCAACGAATTGTAACTCCGGAAAATGCCAAATTTGACGTTGCTCCAAGCCATGCCTTCCCGATTTCCAATGCGTGGCCTGGAGCACTATTTTCTATATAAAAAAAAAAACAGTTTCAAATAAACGGTTGTTTCCTGGAGCATCATTTTTTCTTACGTGGTACTGATGTGGCACCATTGCTCCAGAAAACGGCAACAATGCCAAACAGCCGCCTAATTTTTAGAGTTTCAATATTTGACGTTTCTATGGGTTCAAAAACCGTTACATATCATATGTTATGCATTAATATATTGCATCAGATGTTTCTATCGATAAATTAAAAGGGAATGAAAAGCATTTAGATACATGGATAGACCTGTGTTGGATGATTTTTACGGTCTTTGGTTAGTGTCAATGCCAGTGAGCTCTTCTAATAAAAGGTTCGTAGGGATAATTAACGATAATAGAAACAATTGACTTTAATGTTTTAAAAATCGATCTAGAACTGAAATTGCTTTCACCACTTTCTGATTCTTTGGTTCAATCGTTTGGTTCAAATGGATCAGCCTATGATGTTTTAAAAAATTAAAAATTAATTAAAATAAAAAATTAACTCAAAATATCATTGTCCATTAACCAGTGGATTGCTAACCAATTCAACGGCTTTTTGGAAAATAATGGTTTAGGGCTAAAGTGAAACCTGACTGAGTTAAAGGGTGCAAATAAAAAGTAAAGATGTAAATTACAATCAAATTTTACTTTTATGACTGCACCAATGCACACACCAGTCGGAGCTTTTGACGAACCTCATTTTGGCACATTTACATGTATAGGTCGAGTTGGTCATGGACTCATGGTGCATCATCACTGTGTGGTGGTCTGGTGGACAATATAGATTTTCTTGCCTTTATATTTGTAATTAACAATATTATAGATGTAGGGGGTGTTTTCCAACTTGAATGCTTTTTGAGTTTTTGTTTTCATGTTTATTGGGAATTTCCACATCAGCGAAAGAACAATTGTTTGTTTCAAAAAACAATACATGTATTGTAACCATCAAAAATCAAAATAATGTTTTTTAAAACAAAAAACAAATTTTGTAATGTAGAAATTATAAGATTTATGGAACATTGATATTTAATAACCAGATGAAAACATGTTCTTCAACCAGAAATTCAAGAACACGTATTTTGCTTCAGCTGTGGAAACAAAAAACACACATAAAAGTGATAAAACCACCAACATGTTTTCTGTGTTTTTTTGTTTTAAGAACCAAGTTGTTTTCAAACCAGCTGGTTCTGTTTTGTTTATGGATTTGGCAACAATAAAAACAATTCACATTGGAGAACACCCTTGTAGTTGCCCAATAACACTTGGTACAATTGGAACACTGGGGTGGCAATGGAAACTCATATTCCAGATAAAAGAAAACTAAACTCTGCATATTGTGATCTATGGAGAGGGAGTGAATGCAATATTTCAGGCGGTATGCATCTCCATGACAAGCTTTAGAAATTAGAATCTTCATTTGCCATTCAAGGCGCAACCATCAACATCCACATGGAACAATGTGACCGGTACATTCTTTATGGGCGGTGATGGTGGCATGTATGACCCATAAACCTGTATGGATGGCATTTCTCTTCTAGCAAAATGCATTGTAGAGGCAATACATACTGCCAGGACTGAGAATTGCAGACAAATCACATATATATATGGACATGCAAACCAGTTAATATGTCTGAGAAAGTTATGTGCAAAAGAAAATATCTTGCAAAGATTATAGGTAAACTATGGATCCCTGCTTCTCATTTATTAATTTATTTTTTGGTTGTTTCCTGCTTTTTATTGACATAAAAGAGCTTCCAACACGCAACAGATACAATTAGACTAACACAAGAATACCATTTGACATGATGCTGCATTTATAGGTTAAACATCACTTTAATGGCATTACCTCCACGGGCGCTGGTTTCAAAGGCCTCTTCTACCTCCTTCTGGGAGAAACCAAACCTGTGGGTTATAAGGGGCTTCACATCAATTTTTCCACTTCTCAGAAACTCAAGGCAAAGAGGCCAGGTGTTCTTATAACGGAAGATGCCAATGATGTCAACCTCTCTGACATGAAAGAAAGGACTAGACTAAGTACTGAAATCATCAAAAGCAAACAGAAACATCCACAATATTGGATTCCAGCCATAGGGTTCCTAATACCCTAAGGATGCTTCTCAGAGATTTGATATATCAAGAGAAGAATTAAACAAAAAGAAAGTGGAGCAATAGATAATACCTAGCAGCAGCTGGAGTGAGAGGGACAGTCATCTCATTATGGCCCATTCCCACAAGGCAAACCTTACCACCTGAACGAGTAGCATTAAGAGCTGTTGACATGGTTTTGTTAAAGCCTGCACAGTCAAAAGTCGCATCCACTTCACTTCCCATAGCCTTGTGTATTTGAATCACTTCTTCAGTGATATCCTGTAAAATAGCTAATTTAAAACTAGATATACAATAAACCACAGGATAAGCCATTTATAGAGAAATCAGGTTGTACACACCCACATAATTTAACTTTCAAGAATTAAAGAAAAATCAACTTGGAAGACAGAACATGTGACCTCATGGTTAATTACTGAAAAATTTATCTCATGGCTGTGCTGCTATAGTATGTTCATCAAACAATTGATCTATGGTCTCAACTGAAAAGAATAATTGGAAAGTTCATCTCAAAATATGGTAAAAGGTTGCCTAACCTAACTAGTTTGTAAACCAAAAAAGTGTGACCATTTTTTCCTTTCTTTCTTTAATAGGAGATAGCAATCAACCATGACAACGCTGGACAGTTCTGGATTGCCTTTACAGTCATACCCTGCTACTAGAAAAGCAATGGAAACTAGAACCATATTTTGTTCCAGTGACTTGTATCTGCCACTGTGGAGTAGCACTACAGTACTTCCACTACACCAGGAAGCATTTTCGATAGTAGTACACATCCAAATTCACACATTATTTTGAGAAACAATAACAAGTTTAATGAATGCAGATAAAAGAAACCTTCCCAAATCAAGGTGCTGGGTAAGCTATATCTAGAAACAAATCTAATCATAGGAAGTGGAAGTTATAAGTAAGACATACTTCAGATACCATTTTAGGATGACAAGTTTATGAATTATATAATAAAGTGAATACTGTTTTAGGATGATCTATCATTTATGCTTTAGTTATGTGCACGCTGAAATTTGAAATTGTTCAGGACAGTTGAGGCCTTCAAAAGAGTATCCAGTAAAGTTTACATGGTATAGATGGAGGCCTTAACTAGAAATATCAGGAAGTAACCTGATACAGGGGGGCAAAGAATCTATATTTCTTTGGAAGGTTTGGAATATTGTGGCTTCAATTGACAATCTAAGCTTCTCTAAAAGGTAATTCCATGGTTTGATGGCCAACCCTAATCTCAAATCTAATGAACAATTTGGGAACAAACAGTAGAAGAATAGGACCTTTGTTTTATCACAGCATTACCAAGATAGAATGCAAGAGGATCACATTATCAAAGCTAATAGGAACAACAAAAAGGAGAGATGTAAAAACCTGAATATTTGTGGAAACTTTTACTATGTCATCAGCACCAAGATTCTTTGCAACAGATAAGCGATGATCGTCCACATCCACAATAACAATTTTGGGGGCTCCAAAAGCTCGAGCTGCTAACATTGTAACCAGGCCTATGGGACCTGCTCCCATGATCAATACCTTTGTCTCAGGGCCAACTTCAGCACGACGGCAAGCATGAACACCGACACTAAGGGGCTCACACATGGCCCCCTCCTCCAAGCTCACATTGTCAGGGAGCTTGAAACATAGATCTGCAGGATGGACCACCTGTTACAACAAAGGAAACATCATCATCGTCATCACCATCATCTAAGCCTTGTCCCAACTATATGGGTTCAGTTACAAAGGAACGCCTTTATAAATTATATCATTGCCAATGTTATAGCTAACTACAAGGAAACTGATACTATGATCTATTTCAATTAAGGTAACTAAGGCTTCATTCTGCATGCCTAAGATGTCAATATGAACAGCTAGGACACAATTCAAGATTTCGAAAGGTCAAAGATTTGGTCGAAATGGGAGCATCCCACCCTGATTTTCAAGTCATAGGCTGATAAACATGAGAATGCAGATTCAAGTCTGAGAGCAGATACTTTGTGAAAAGAAAAATGCCAAAGGTTAAGTCTCTATCGAGTCCACCTCTCTCAAGACCACAGATAGCTGGGACCAAGATTGGATAATGGCTTTTTTAGTACTAAATTAGTTATTTAAAGTAAATTTTCTCAGCCCCTAAAACTATACTAAGCAAAGTAACATTTCTAATATTGGTAGAATATTGACAGTATGAATCATACAACTTACTATGATGTTTTGGTTGAAAGCAATAAATTGCTTCAAATAATATGGGAATTGGTTTGAGATTCAAGAACCTGGTTGGCAAGAGATCCATGGACTGGAGGTGTTGCAAAGAACTTCATATCAGGACACAAATTGTAGCGGCCACTTTTGCAGAAATCACAACGCCAACAGTTGATCCCTGGCTCTAGAGCTACACGGTCACCCACAACCAAAGATTTAACTTCACTCCCAACTTCTTCTATGACCCCAGCACACTCGTGCCCAATCACCATAGGCTCTTTAACAACAAAATGAGCACAGCTCATGGTCTGAAAAAAAGAACAGAGCAATTACTCAGCAACAGAAACAGCAGGGAATCTAACAGTATTTATTGAAAGAAGAAAATTGTAGTAGAACAAAACATATACAGAGTTCGAGGTTACTCAGTAAAGTAATTCAAAGAATTAAAAGAGAGATGAAAAGTGATCAGAATTTGACCTTGAGGTAGTGAACATCACTTCCACAGATACCGACAGCTTTCATGCGAACCCTAACATCATGGGGACCTGAGATTTTTTTCAGGAAACATTAATCAAGCAACAAAATTATCAAATAAACCAAAGAATAAAAAGAAAAATGTAAGCCAAAGAAAGAAGTCCAAGAGGTGAATCTCAATAAACATAAGAAATTAAGAACAGAGATTTTTCCAAGCTAAAAATCACCAACCCCACGAATCACTGGTGAGCAGAAGCATAATCTGAGTCTCAATGATCTTTATCCAGAAAGTTTGGTATATATATATATATATATATATAATGTAGAAAACAGAACCTACCAAGAGGAGGAAGTATGAAAGGTTGAATCTTGAGGTTGTTGACACCAATAAGCCAAGCGGCCATGTTCTCTTCTCCCTCTCCCTCTCGACCACCATGATCAGACATCCCCCCTTCACCCATTTCTCTCCCTTCACTCTTTGAAGAATGCAGAGTGGAGCGTGGAAACTACGTAGTTATATAGTAGTTATATAGGAAGCTTCAAAGCCTCGAAATGATGCACGACTGTGAAGCCTCGAAATGGAAGACGGAAAGAAAGAAAGAAAGAATGAATGAATGACGATGGTGCAAACTGCTTCTACGTTGTAACCAATCCAAGTGTTTCCTCAAAATTTAATGCATTTGACAGTTCAAAACGGTTTCCAGCGTTGGTCCCGGGAGCGGAAAAGCTTGTATTTTGTATGTATTTGTATTATATATATTTGTATTTGTATTTCTTGCAAACTGAGAATTTATCGATTGAGCCACCGATCAATTAATGGACCCGACATTGTTTAGGAAATTCATATTCCTAAAGCTTATATGAGGGATGGTATTTTTCTTGGACTAGCGGTAAGAGATTATATTGCCTTAATCTACAAACCAATAAGGGTATTTTTTTCCATCTTGACTATAAATTTACACAATTGCTGTAGTCACTTATTTCGCCTCATTCTTGCTCAATTACATCTCTGTATTAATTTGCATTTACCATTGTGATTTCTTGAATATTTTTAATTTGTTTCATAATAAATAATTCTATTATTTAAATTAATATCTTCAATCATATATGGAAAAACCAGGCTATCTCTTTACATGTTGAAATGGGCTCTAGTGCTTCAAATTAAGTTCAAACTTCAGAATGCAAATTGTTTCTCTTCAGTTGGAGTTTGGACTAGCAATAGCAGTGAAGTTGACACCCTATTGTTTTTTGTTTTCTCCTTCTTCTTTCATTTCTTATTCAACATGTTACATCCTTCTAGTAACATCAACAGATAAACACCGCTCAACCTTTTATTTATATTCTCTTCTTTAGCTTTGGGCTCTTGATGTTTCTTTAGAAAGATATCTTCAGATGGTTGGGAGTATAGATCATCATGTAATCATGTAATGCCATGACACTAATACATTCAAATTCAATCAAGACCCTTCAAACTGTTCTCAATAAATCTTGTAGCAACTCATCACTTAACTCCTTTCCTTTGCTTAATAAACAAGCAACAAAAAATGCAGAGCACAAATGGGTACTGCTGTCACAATATTGGTTATATAATAAGTTAATAGTAGTATTGGCTTAATTTCCAACCCACCTTATCAGAATTCAGAAAGAACATATTCCTTTCATTTTCTAATCTTAGGGACAGTGATGGGGAACATATTCTCCATCAATCCAAACATGGGTCCATCCAAATACTATTATATATATGCACCGGGAAATGACTCATCGGAAAATTTCAACCACTGAGCCAATTAATGGGTTACCAGAGGCAAGAGAGAATTCCAAAGAAAGAAAGAAAGCAACCATTTATCCCATGTTAAATAACTTTATCCTAATTTTACTTCATTACTAGTTACTGTGGTAAGATTAAGGCCTCTTTTCGATAAGTTCTTTGTTCGGGCAAATGCAATTATCTGGGTAAGTTTTTTCTGGGAAACATTTATTCGGGTAAGTGCATTTACCCATGTTCTTTTTATTTTCTAGGCAAATAAGGTAATGATCATTTTAGCCATAAAAATTCATTATTAAATAGGACATTTTTGTCCCATTCAAGTGTTAGCAACTTTCCCCATAGCTAGAAAAATTACTTATTCAAGAAAATAAAATTTTCTTGATCCCCACATAAAACTGAAAAAAGAATATGGGATTCTTGGTCAATGAAAACCAAAATCCCATTGACCAACTTTCCCTCATCTCAAAATCCAAAAAAAAGAACACCCCGTAGGGGGTTAAGACTACACAGTATTGTGTATTTAAAACATCAACACAATCAGTAGTAATTAGATGGTTTTTTAAAGGCGATTAACCATATGGCGTCTGATCTGAATACTAATTTTAATTTGAAGCTTTGACCAGTGGCTGTAAGGTTAATTGCAACTATATATGTTGATTTTTTTTTTTCTTTTCAATTTACTTTCTTGTTTTTTTTTTTCTCTTTTCATCGTTTGATTCATTAATATGCACATGGAGATCTTAGGTTCTTACGAATGAACACCCTAGTGTTTCGTATGCATGAAGTGTGAATCCCATGTATTCATGTATTCACTTGTGATAGATTGTCCAACTTCGTATGCATGATTTTGTCTCGAACCCATCCACTTCGCATGCGCCAGGGCTGTGTCTCTTGTCTAACACTCACCCATATCCGCAGGTGGGGACAGAGCAGGGTACATGTAAGGTCTAATAACATGACCGAGAGCCTACGAATAAATGGGTTTGACCCCGTTCACTCAGTGACCATTCAAATTACTAGGTCATCCGCCCATCTCTAAGAGGCTAAGGCTTAGTTTGGAAGTACAAAACTCCACTTATACAAGACGTCAATACCAATTGATTAGTGACAAAATTTTCAGTATCATATGATTTGCTGTCTTAGATCTTACATATGCTCTTGAATCTAATATATATTTTTGGTTTACTTTATAGTTTTATAAATATTAATAATCTCTCTCTCTCTCCATATATATATATAGAGAGAGAGAGAGAGAAATTAAAACAATGAAATATAGAAATTTTCTTTTTTTTTTGAATTTTTTAATTTTTGTAATCCATGTCATTTTTTAAACTGCCAATTAGAAACTCTAAAAAAAATCTTCTTAATCATTTTCTCTATCTCTCTCTCTCCGTTCCAATTACCTAAACAATCTAATATCCTAAAATTTCTCCTAAACAACCTCTCCAGCTTTCTCCTAAGTTATCTCTAATTTAGGGGGTGCACTGTAATATAGACAAGATATTATGTGGTGTGAATTCATCTACACCACACCACTGTGCCATGGATGAATCCACACCACACCACACCACATGCTCGAGTTGTTCTATAGCATGGATGAACTATGTGGATTGAACCACACCACACCAATAGAGGTATTCTCCAAGGTGTGGTTCAATTGAATCCACACCTTGTGTTTTGATTCTATGTATACCACATACAATATATAAAATGATTTATATCATTGATCAAGTATAAAAAAATTATTATGTTTTATAAATAAGACAAATAGTAAAATAATACAAATTAATAATAAGGGACAATACATCAATACATATTTATCAATAAAAATAAATTAAAATAAAACATTAACACAAATTTATTAATAAATATAAAAATTATTAAAAGTCCTAGTTTTATAGATAGATTAACAAAAAATAGTTAAAGATAAAACAAATCTGTCTAACAATAGCTAATAAAAATGAATAAAAAATTAAACTACACAAATATAACTAACATTGATAAAATTAAAAAATATCATTAAGAAAGTAATATAACTTTTAATGATATTAAAGATTAATAAAAATAGTACTTTTGAAATTAAATTTTAGTTTTAAAATATTTTTAAAATTATGAAAATTAGTAAAATATAAATAGCATTCGATGCAAAGAAAGAAATGAGAGAGAAAAGTCAAATAGAAGTTACATAGGTTATGATTATGATGAAACACATAATCATTCTTTTATTATAAAATTTAACTTCACACCATTCCACACCATGGTGTCCAAGGAATCACCAGATAAATCTGTTGATGATATTTTGAAAGATAGGCCATTTCAGTCCACAGTATATTGTGTTCGAAAACTCGCTATACCTCAAATGAATGCAAGTTTGAGTGTAGCGTGTTTTGAAATGAGTCACCATCCTTTAAATTCATTTTTCCAAACATTGCCTTATTATAGAGATTTTCTCCTAAATTATTTATAATTCTTATTTATCTTCTCCCCCACTTTTATCTACATTTATCTAAAGAAAGTTGAATTAAAAAAATTTAAGAATTATTCAAATATTTTAAAAATATATATAATAACTTTAAAATATTTACTGAAAAGACAAAAATAATTATAACCTATTTAATAATATTCATATTATTAATAATTATATATTTTTTTACAAAATTCATCACGAAATTATTTACAAAAAATATAAATTATGAGTTTCTTGATTATTCAATCTAAATGTTATTCAAATAATAAAAATCTAACATTAAAAATGAAATATTATTTAAATATTTCAATAACTAAATTTCTTAAATAACAAAATATTAAAATTAATAGTTTAAGTCATATAATAATATATTTTAAATAGTTATTGAATAACCTTCAATTATAATAAATAGATTAAGATTTTAAGTATTTAGTTAAATCACTAAATATTTTAAATAATGAAATATTTAACATAACTAGATTTTAAATAGTTAAAATAAAAAAAATTATGTATTAATAGTACTATAATTTTATGGATTATTAAATTCAACAAGTAATTAATATTTTAAAATTTAAACAATGATAATTAAATTCAACAAGTAATTTCATTTATACCAATTAATAGTTCTAGAAAATAACTTTCAAAAAAGTTATTGTTTACGAATAGTAACTTTAAAAACTTAATCTATATATACTAAAATTAATATTTGATGTATTTTAGTAATTATTTTTTATTTTTGTGCTAAATTTATTTTCAATAATTATGTATAGATCTATTTTTGTTTTGTTATTTAATAGAAAATTTTCAATAATTATTGGAGTTTAAACTACTATCATTTAGATTTTTATTTTAATTTATTATGTATTTTTTCTATAAATTTTTAATAATTATTGGAGATTAAACTATTATTCACATGTTAGTTCAGTTCAGTTGTAGGTTGTTTGGCCAACCAAATCGGCCTGGTCAGGTTAGGGAGTCAGTCACTCATGTTATATCAGTTTGGGTTAATTTTCGGTTTGGTCGATCGGTCCAAAAGATTTAAACTTAAAAAATTAAGTTTAAATTTTAAAAAAATACAATGGAATTAATAAAAAAATAAATTTAAAATTTAAACTTATGATATAAAATATTTTAGCCTACAAAATATTGGAATTTTTTTATTTTCTCATATTAAAAAATGTATTTAAAATATAAAATATTAAAATATATTTATGACCAGGTCGTTCGATTTTAATCAGTTTGTAAATGGCCAAAGCGAAACTGATCCAACCTAGTTGGGTTGAGAAATTGTTGAACCAAAGTCAAGTGGAAATACTAGAAATTGAGTTGGTCATTTTCATTAGTTTGACTAGGAATGACAACGGGGTGGGGCAAGGACAAGGAGTCTCTCCCCATCCCCATCCCCACGAAAATCCCTATCCACATCCCGCTAACAAGGACAAAGTTATTCCCATCCCTGTCTTCACAAGGATCCCCACTCTTCGTGATTCTTTATAATGTCAACCATTGTGTTTTTATTTTTTATTTTAAAAAATAACATAATTAAAATTTACAATCCTATTAGAAAAGTTTCAAACATATTCAATCATATTTTTAAAAATATTAATATATAGATGTATGTGTACATATATACATAAACATATGCATATATATGCATATATATTAGCGAGGATCCCATGGGGCAGGGATCAGGGTTCCCATAGGGCAAGGAGTGCTCTCCCCATCCTTGCCAATGGGATGAAAATTTCCCCAAATTTGTTCCCAGGGGGGGGGATCATCCCCATCCTGCGCAAATCCCCACGGGGATTAGGAAATGGAGAAAATTTGTCATCCTAAATTTGATAAACAACCCTATCAAAAATTAATTATTGTTATTTTTGTAATGTAAAAAAAATATTAAAAACAATATATAAAATATAAATGATTATTAATTATTATATAAAATAATTATATACTATTTCATGTTTCTATTGTTTACCATTTAACAAATCACATGCATCACAAGGGTTCCTGCTAGTAATTTAATTAAAGTAAATAATAGCATATTGTTGGTGTTATGCATGTAGTAATTTGTAAAATCTCTCGGATATTACAACATTTGTTAGATTTCTTCTAAATTTCCATAGTACATCTATATAGTATGTATATCTTTCTAGTATATTCATATATACTAAAAGTGCATCATAGATCATACTTATCCATTTTTAAACATACCAATAAACTTTGTTTGACCATAAGTCACTTGTGAGACCGTAAAAGGAAACAAAAATCAATCATCAGTTTTGAGTCTAGATTTACTAAATGCAAATAGGGGTGGATTTGAGCCAAGCCAAATAATACCAGACTCGAGTAAAAAATTCATAAGCTCAAGCTCGGCTCAGCTTGGCTCGTTTTATATTTTATAAAAATAAAAATTATATATAAAAAAATATTTTATATTTAAAAAACTAATAGTTATAATATTTTTATTATATAACACACTATCTATCTAAGCCTCACAAGCGAAGCTCTAGTAGTGCTCGAACTCGACTCATTCAATAATTGAGCCATTGAATTAGACTCGAACTCGACTGAAGTCAAGCCAAATTGAGCTCAAACAACTCGTGAAAAGCTCAGCTCGCTGCAACCCCTATATGCAAACACTCAAATCTCCCCATGAATTTAATATCAAGTTGCTTTTTAAAAATTACATTAATTCATAGGAATAAAACAAAGAAGGGTTCGACTATGATATGGAAAATATATGATATCTAAAAAATTTCTGACCAGTCAACTGGAATCTTAAACGTGGTAACCAATCAAGTTTTACTGATCAAAAACTCTTCCCATACCATATCTTTTCCGCATCATAGATTTTCCAATAGAATAACTATATTAGCAAAATTTTAACGCTATGGGATTGAGATTGTCGACTTCTGGTTCAAGTTTTCGTATTCATACAATAAAATTCCAAGGCCAAGGGTACTTGATATTACCCAAAAATTTAACGCTCTCCTCAAATTGTCGTTTAACTTATACATTATTGAGATGGAACAATAATAAGGCAAAAGGGCCAACGAAAAAAACTTTTGGCAAACATTACGCCCTACGGAGGATTGTTGTACAAAAAACCAAAAAAAAAATGTTGTTATCCATTGAAATCAAGGGGTTGTTGATGCTGCTTCTGTCGACCATTTCCACACTCTGAGTTCACCAGTTCCGTCACCAGTGAAAAATAACCCGCCAGGACCTATTTGAATTGCACGTACCTCCTCCTTGGAAAATATCTTCCCCCTCTCACTGAACCTATACCATATAATAAACAGTCCCTTGATTAAATGAGATGTAGATACCCGTATCCCCTTCTCTCCTGTCTAAGTGCATTCAAACACAAGAAAGAAAATAAAATAAAAGAGACGAGTAAAAACTTACGATGGCAGGTCATAGAGGTGGACAGTGTTGTCGTTGCATGAACACAACAACACAGGTTTGGCTTGTGCATCATGAATACCACAGAGAGCAAGTACGCCCTATGAGGAACGAAACACATAATCAATAATCATATTTTTATAAACATATAAACCTTCAAGCAGTAAAAAAATGAAAAACAAATGCAAGCACCATTACTGGATCCAGAAGTAGTGGTCATCACGTGTAGACTGTACAAAGACCAAAAATAACCACCAAAAGTAATAGGCAAATGGCTCAATAAAAGAGATCATTCTTCGTTTCACTCTTGTAAGTAAATGATATTTCACAATCTAACAGCATACCTATAATATAATAACCATACTTACTCTTCACATTTGGTTCATTGGGCTAAAGGGGTAGTCCAATGAACCAAATTTTAAGAAAAAACAGGAAGAAACTATAAAACAATATGTGAATTTTAAAGGCGTCAGCTATATATCCAAAATAACGATGGATTACATCCCCAAAAGCTCTCTTACAATGATAATACCCTTCCAAAAAGCTTAGTTGCATTTACTTTTGGGGGTGAAAACTTGGCCACTGCTTACAATTTCAATGCACACTTCTACGAAGGGACCATTGATGGATGTAAAGGAAATTTTTTGGCTGACAAGCATGCAAACGCAGGTTTCAAGTCGCACAGCTACTATGCGCAAAAAAAATAACGACTTTTTTTTCGGTGGAAAAAGAGGGACCATTTCTTAAATCTGTCTCCAGTCTACCCCTCCCAAGATCCTAGATAGTTGGGGCCCAAATTGGGTAATGACCTTTAATTCACCCAATCAGATGCTCCACTATCTTCTGAAGTTTGTAGAACTCCGTAAACCCTACAAAATCCTTGAGAATCATTGCACCACCAATCAACTTGGTGAAGTTTGGATTAACCTGGATATGAAAGGAACATCTGAACTCTCAAGTGAAAATGCCCCATCCACCTTGCTCAAGTATGGCATAAAATGAGCTTCAAAAGAGAAAAGATTAAAAAAAAACAACCAATAACCTAACTCTTTTTCTAGAAGAGAGAGAGAAGAAAAAAAAAATATATATATATATACAGGTTTACAAAGGGATAAACTCAGCAGTCAGCACTAACTATACAAAACACCAAAATATCATAGGGAGAAAACCTCCCAAAAACCAATCTCTCAAGTCCATCCTGACCCCAACTAAAGAACAACTAAACTGAGAATAGATCATAAAAAGCAATGTTGCAGAAAGACTTGTTAGTAAATAGCCATCTGAACATGGAGAGCCAATACTTCTCAAGATACCATCTTATCAGCAGCAGTTTTTTCTTCAAAAATTCTCCTATTTCTTTCCTTTGATACCTTCCACAAAATAAATACTGCAAATTTACTCCAGATCTTCCTCCCTCCTCTGCTTAAGCTCCCAATATGCCAGCTTGAAGAAGACTAGCCATCAGGTCAGACAGACCCAACACCTAGTTAAAATAATTCAGAAAGAAGGACAAGATGGTCTAGATGGTTCACCAGTGCAAGAGGATTAACAGACTGCAAAAACCGGATACAGAAGACACAGGCCTCACTTATGATATAATACTCACCCATCTCTTAATAACTCCTTTGTAAAAAATTTGTTAAGAACCACAGTCTGATGATGAAAGGCCACTTTAGACGGGACACCACGAACCAATAGAAAAACTAAATGGGAAATTTGGAACTTCACCAGCAACCAGCTGATGAGTGCATGATCTCACAGAGAATACAACCAACTTATCCAATTTCCAAAATCTGCCATCTGGTGACCCAGACTATGTGGGTATACTCCCCGAGCAGAGGTAATACTCTCTCCACCTCCTCCAACTCCCAATCCTGCACATTCCTTGAATATAGGAGCCCAACTACATTAACCACGGTTTGAAGAGACAACGGATCAACAGGCATCAGACCAAACCCTGAGTTTACTACCATCCTCAAGCTTGAATCCAGGACCAGAAGAAAAAGATTCAAAGCAGCTTCCAACACCCTTCCAGAGCGAGCAACCAGAAGGCAAGGGAGCAAAACTGGGATTAACCACCAACCCTGTGACCAAACTACATGGAAATTAAGGATCACTAATCCCCTCTCTTTCCACTAGAACCTCCAGAACCATTTCCACAGCAAAGCCACATCCCCCAGTTAAACCTAGCCCTCCAACATATTTGGGAAAACAAGCAGCATCACAATGCACCATGATAACTGATCATGCTCTTGCTTGCAAAAATTTTTGACTTTCTTCACAACAAAATAGAAGGATCAATATAGCACCTTCGCAGCTAACTCCTTCACCTGAACCAAAATCCAGTTATCAATTTTATTGACAAAGGGCATCTGGAAATCTGCAGACCCCTCTAAAGTCTCCTTTTTGCTTCAACTTCTACCAAGGAAACATGCCTCGCCATGGAAGGCCCAATTAGAAATAGGAATGTCATTGGATTATCACTTCATTGCAGCTTTGCTGCTCAAACCCGGTCAAAAGAACTCTTGGAGTTTCCTGGTGCTTCTCAAATTCCATTAAAGAACATTTCAATTGCTGAAAGACTTGAGTAAACAGAGGCCTTTATTATGAAATCTCCCACTTGGAAATTATGCAAGACTATCTGATGAGAAAACGGAGTTGAATTTTTCCTGGTAAAATCAACCAATTGAGGAAGTTCTGAGAAGTAAGCAGTCTCTTCTTGTAGATGATTTCAGTTGCCATCAATGGCATCTCAATTTACATGGTGTGAGGGTTGCCTTACTTCCTACTCTGTGATTATTATGTATTTTTTCATTTTTTTTTTGGAAGGGGTAAAGTAAAATTTATTCAAACACAAAACAAAACCAAACAGCAATTCAGACCCAATAAGGCAGTCTGAAAAGTGTCTGGGATTACAGATTCCACCAAAAACAAGGCTGAAACAATACTGGTAGGCTAAGATCCTTGAATTCCCCAGATATGGAAATCCAAGAGATCAGCTTACCCACAGCCCTCTGAATTACAACATCAAGACCCTTAGACCTATTACAGAAAATTCTATTATTCCTCTCAGTCCAAATGGACCATAAACAGCAGCTGAGATTGTCTTCCACATGATCTTTCCTCTCTTATTCATACCCTTCAACTTCCAGCTACAGAGGTGCTCCTTAACTGATCTCAGCATGACCCACTTAGCACCCAAAGCTTGAAGAAAACACATCCATATCTGAAAGGAGAACGGACAATGAAGACATAACTGCTCTGTAGTTTCTGTGGCAGTCCCACAAAGAACACAATTTGGATCCAAAATTGGAATGCCTCTTCTCAATAGATTTGCTCTTGAGAGATATTTGTCAAGGGCCATCATCCGCACCAGGAAGTTGGACTTTGAGGGGCTCATAGGATTCCAGATCTAAGCAACTGGGAAATCAGAATGCCCAGCACTACATAATCTATCAGCCATGGACTTCACAGAAAAAACTCCATCGTTCTTCCATTTCCAGCACCATTTATCCTCCTCAAGAACACCAATCTTCTGATTACAAAGAATCGTCAACAGCTCCAAGAGATCTTCCAGCTCCCAATCAACCAAATTTCTCCTTAGGAGAGGGAGCCAAGAAACTGAATTCTCCCTCAAGGAGTACTCAGCCACAGTAGCCTCATGATTGACTGCACATCTGAAAATGTGAGGGAAAGATCCAGCTAAGGAGCCTTCTAAAAACCAATTTTCTTTCCAGAATTTTGTTCTATCACCTTTACCGGCAGTCACAGAAATCCCTTCCCCGAAAATAGGAAAACACCTCATAATACCTTTCCACAAGGAATTAGTCCAATTTGGAGGGGGGTCTCTAGTTCTCCAATCTCCCCATTTGGTCCCATACTTTTCAGCAATAAGAGATCTCCACCAAGCATTTCTCTCAGTCAAGAATCTCCAAATCCACTTGCACAAGAGAGCAGTATTGAAACTCTTCATTTTCCTTATTCCAAGACCACCTGCATCGGATAAGAAATAGGTTGGCAGATTTGAGGGAGTACTTTTGATCAAGGTTACCCTCCCTCCAAAAGAGAGGTGTTTCGCCTTCCAAGAGGAAAGTTTTCTCTCCATTCTCTCAATGACGGATCCCAAATCGAGGGAGAGAGCAAATTAGCCCCCAAAGGGAGACCCAAATACTTCACAGGAAGGAAATCAATCTTACAGGCCAAAACATCAGCACACTCCACTAAAGTACAGACATGCCCCACTGGAATGATAGATCTTTTGTTCAAGTTCACCTTAAGCCCTGAGACCACTTCAAACCAAATTAGAATACGAAGCATGAGATCCAACTAGGATGGGGAAGCATCCGTAAAGCACAAGGTATCATCAGCAAATTGAAGAAGATTGACTTTTTCTCCCCCCCTGACAAATGCAAAGCCTTCCCAACTGCCATCTTCAGCTGCCCTCTTACAAAAAAGGGTGAGAATTTCCATTACACAGGTAAACAACAAAGGAGACAAAGGATCCCCCTGCCTCAACCCCCTAGAGCTTTCGAAGAAACCTGCTGATTGGCCATTAATCAAAACTGAGAACTTGGGAGAGGATGTGCAAACTTTAACCCAATTTTCTCCATTTCTACCCAAAGTTCAAATGATGTAGAACTAAATCAATGCACCTCCAATTAACATGATCGTAAGCTTTCTCAATGTCTAATTTGCAAATTAAACCTGGAACACCCTCTCTTCATCTTGAGTGGATTAAATCATTAGCAATGAGAACCAAATCAAGCATCTACTTCCCAAGGACAAAAGCACTTTGATTGTTAGAGATGGCATTTCCTAACACTCCTTTCATTCTCTCAACAAGAACTTTGGACAGAATCTTTTAAAAACTGTGGAGAAGGCTAATAAGACTGAAATCTTTGACATTCACTGCCCCATCAATTTTTGGGATTAGCGTGATGAAAGTAGCATTCAAACTTCTTTGCAGAGAGGCATTATTGTGAAAAGCCTGAAAGACCTTCATAATGTCTTGCTTAACAGTATCCCAGCATTTGATGTAGAACAAATTTGTAAGGCCATCCAGACCAGGCGACTTATCAACCGCCATCAAAGAAATAGCAGATTTGATCTCCTCCGAGAAAGGCCTCTCAATATACAACTGTTGGTTTTCACTTAACTGCTTAAAAGGAGACCACTTATCAGCCGCCATTATTTTGTATTTTTCATTATCCTCTTCAAGAAAGAAAGTTGCAGGATGGGAAATTAAAAGCATAGAAGTTTACCAAGGAGGAAAAAAACAAATGGTATTTTATAAAATAAAGGTACTAGCCCCCTCAATTAATATAATGAAGCGGTGAGAATAGAATCTTAAACAAACATCAATTTCCAATTAGCTTTTGGCTGAAAACCAAGTCTTATTTTTCGAAGGTACGGTGGAAAATGGTTTAAACAATAGTTTGACCTCATGTGAACCATAGGCATGATTCACATGTCATGAGTATGCCAAACTCCCTAGGTACTGATTAAAAAATGAAGTATGCCCCAAGGTATCTATTTCTGAGAAAAGATAACTTGCATTGAAAGGGGGGAAAGGGCTTAACATAATAGATGCACAAGAGGGCCTACTAAAACAAAAAGACAAGGCCCCTGCAATTAAGAGAGCATAGCGTCAGCACCATACAAAAAATCCCTTCCAAATCTAGTTTAGCTAATCCATCAGCAGTATGATAGAGATCGCATGGAATCCATCTGAAGGATCAGATCAGCAAAGAGGCTAGTTCATGAACTTCAAACAGAAGATGAGCAAGTTTCTAAGGACTTTCCACCTGCCTTAGGCCCAAGTCAGCTTCCAACTGCTAAGGAACTTACAAGGAGTCTGTTGGCAATTCTTAGACCCTCAAAAAGAGTCTCTGCTCCCAATGCATCTGCTGCATTGGTTGGGCCACCATAAACCCATTAAGTATCAACATTCAAGTTCCTTAGGATGCTACTGATTCTTGCAGCAAAAGGGGTATCTAATGAGTTTCTAAAGATGCCATCAAACTATAGGAAGAAACTGCTCTCTCCTGTCTACAAAGGAGGGCGAAAGCAGTAGAGGTGAGCAGAATTTCCAGCCAGTTTCTTTGAAGATCTCCAAAGTTCAAGCCCATAACCATTTTGGCAGTAAGCATCCAGGAGTTGATTAAATGAAAAATCATGCATCTTAAACTCTCACCATCCATCGGGTGGTGACAGATGTACTCTTTTAATCTTTAACGGAAGTTACTGTTTCCTATAAAAAAAAGTCCACCTGCACCCAAAAAGAGAAAAACCAATTCCAAATGCCTATCACAAATGGACAAAGGATTAGCACGTAAGGACAATGTTCACCATGAGCATTGCAAAAGCTAATCCAATGAGGAGATAAGTAGTAATTGTTCCTTCTTTTTTGTAGCAAATCACATGTATTAATTTATACCGAATCGGACCGGACTTTTTTGACAAAATCCCAAGCCCGGCCCGAAACACAATCGGGCTTACTGTGTTAGGCCCAAGGTCAGGCTCGCGGGCCTAATTATATGACCAAGCCCGGCCAGGCCAGGCCGGGCCGTCAGGCTACCCGACCCATGAACAGGTCTAGCCAACACCATACCTCTTTAAAATTTAATGGTTGCAAAGTAAGAGAAAGGTTGGATTTGAAGTAATTTGTAAGAAAGAGGTACAAGTAAAAGAGCCTGAGGGGGAGGGATGCCAAATCTGACTATAAAACTTGAAAGGATCCAAAATACGCATCTTCAAGGATTTGAAGTAAATTTTGGAAGCACAAGAAAATACAGGGTCTCTCAAGCCTCTCTTCTGAATCCTAAATCCCAGTAAAACCAATTACTAGCAGGAGAGAGGGAATAAAATTTAACCACATTTTCCTTTCTAAATATAGAAAGAGCATAAGAAGAAAATTGGTCATCTAAGGGGGAATCGCCCTATCCACTTATGCTCCCAAGACTTGATATTATTACCAAAATATACATTGTACCTTATGCAAGGAAGGAAAAGAGGAAGGATAGAATGAATGGCCTTCCAAAGTGCGGTCCAAGTAGCTCTAGTAGATAAGATCAGCATCCCATCCATTATCCAACTGCCCAGGCATGCTTACGAGCCTACAGTTCTACACCCCACCTATTCCCAAGCCTCCCTACCTTTTGCTTTTGCTCACCATTTCCCATTTAACCAGATGCCTTCCCCATGTTCCCATAGGAAATCTAGTATTATTCTCTTGAAAACAAACAAATAGCACAATGGGAGCTTGAAAACAGACAAATAAAGCTATATAATATTCTTCCATTGATAACTACAAAAAGAAAATGTTGATCGAGAACCAATTACAGCTTAAGCCTTCTTTTAAATATTACCATACATGCAGTATAGAAAGAGAAAAAATATACTTTTGAAACTTTGGACCAAATTAGTACATTTTATTAGAGATCGAACATCTAAGAAGTCTAAAAAATCAGGATATTATGTCACATTACATAATACAGAAATACTCATTAGATTATCCCACATGTTTTACATTAGCAACCATATGGGAAACCAACTCTATAAAGGAAGATAGTAATAGAACGAGAAACCAGGTCCTTACATCTTAAATTCCAAAAAAAAAAATTAATAGAGCGTGTATTTAATCAAGCAATTGAAGTCCAATGAAATAGCAATGCCTCAATTCACAAAAGAAAGTCTCATAATTATCTTACCATAACCATTAAAAAGACAAATCAGAGACCGTATGTTGTACTAACAATCCCAAGTTATGAAATTACGACAAGATTATAATGTGAGACCCGTGTACTAAGATCTACAGGAAACTTTTATCAATTCATCTTTCCCTGATAAAACCTACTTATTAACATGATAGAAATGCAATGACAAAGATGCACAGCTCAGATTGTGACATTTTTCCTATTTAATGAAAGATTTCTTATTACCATGAAACATGACATAGATGCAAGATAAAAGAAAATCTCATAAAATATCTTACATGTTCTTCATTATGTGTGTATGTCACCTCCAAGCCACCACTTTCAGTAGCCACCCACACCTGCACAACAAAGAATTAAAATTATAAGTGAATTGGATAATAGGAATAAAAAATGTGAAGTATAACATAGAGAAATCTGCACAATCATGGAAAACAAGAAAATAAGCAAACCTTTATTGTCTTATCCAAAGAACATGACAATAAAAACCGATCCCAGCAAAGAACAGACATTACAACTGAAGTGTGATCTGTCAGTGTCTGAAGACACTGTAAAGTATCAAGGTCCCACACCTGAAAGAAAATAAAACAGTTTAAAGAAAAGATAAAGAAATATGAAGCATGTTTATAAAAAGTAAACACAAATAATGAGATAAAGATAATCAGAATCAACTAAGAACAAACTCCTAACTTCCCAAATAGAAATATTGATAAATATCTCAACTAATATGATGAAGGCAACAACATGTGCATGATATTATAAGCAAACGACAAATAGTGCATCACTCAACCACATTGCTCAGAGTATTGATTCTCTTGATACACAAAATAATCAAGAGTTTGTATTTGACCATAACTGTTTATTTCTGCCTTATCTTTTGGCAGCCATCTTACCATCTTATTAAATGACTTTTTATCATATAAAAAACACTAAATCTAACAACTCCTCTTAAAAAGGGAAGGTTACCCCAAGATACTATCAATACTTTGAACCTTGCCAAATAATCAAATATAACTTGGACAAAATCTCTCAAATCTAGGATGCTTGATGACAGGCTGGGTTTTCTCCAACTTCAGCTAGGCTTATTTTATCAGCCCAACTTACAGCTATGCTTAAAACCATTGGTAATGCATTTTTATAATGTAAAAAAAAAAAATCTTTACTAAAATACAAAGAGTGCAAGGCTGGTGAAGAAGGGTTGCCACAAAATATATAAGCATAATAGTATAGAGGCGTAGGAACAAAAAACAAGAAAATGAAGACCGCATCCACAATTAGCACATAAAGTGTGCACTCAAACTTGACATATTCTTCATTACTACCATCTGGATCATCATCACATATCCTTGAAAACAAGCAGTGGGGGCTACGGTTCCCCCATAAGTTTTGAGAACACCCTTGATATTTGCCAGAGATAATAAGAGGTGAGGTAAACTTAACAGAATGCCCCTATATCAAATTAAGTTCCAAATGAAAAAGATAACTGAGGAAAATAGAGTTTGAGAACGTTTTTGTTAATTCATGAATAGGATCTACATGGGCACACACATAGATCCATGGATCCATACATCCTGATCAGAAAAGAAAAGTATCGGTAGAATAAGGAAGAAATCGAATTGATAGATATCTTTCTTGAAATAAACAAAACAGGTACAAATTAAGAGATGCTTCCTTCCCATCATATTACATAAGAGGAAAAAATGCTCACTTAAAATCATCAAGTTGAATGTCCAAACAAAAAAAATCTCTTAATAACCACATATAGATGGAAGTTGCAATGAATGAAACCAACTTACCCTTATTGTATGGTCCATAGATCCAGAGTAGAGCCTATTAGCTCCAACAACCAATGAAACAACAGCAAGAGTGTGACCCTGAAGGGATGCAGCTGGTTGGAAGGAGTTGGTTGCAGCACTAAATTTCCATGCCAGTATATTGCTATCCTGCATCATCAAACAAAAGGAACTTATTCAGATCCATATGGGGACAAAGAACCACCTCTTGGTATACTAACTCAGGTGTGCAGTCAAGTATGTATGTTTCCAAATCCTAATATCATATATGAAAATATAAGGTTTCCATTTGACAATAGAGGGTACAAGTTAATTTGGAAATTAGGAAATGAAAGTGGTGAATAGAAGGCACACGCCAGTTTGGAACTTAGGTACAATGGTATGTATTAATTTGAACATTGGAATCTACAGGTTAATTTAGGAGTGCATATTAAAACATGATTACGTGTCTCTGTGTCCTGGAATCTTGCAGGAAAACCCAGGTTCCCTTTTCTTTTTCAATGGTAAATGTACAGAATTACGATAATGATAAATGTACATCTTCAACCATGTACACCATACGAAAATTAGGGAATGGAACTGAAGAATAGAATATGCATGTTAATTTGAAATTTAGAAAATGAAATTCCAGTTGTATTCCAAAGAATTACCTGTATCCCAGCAAAAAGCATCTCATTACCCACAGCCAGAGCATAAACTTGTCCAACAGGGCCATCGAGACTCAAATCAGTCGCAGTTTGGGTGTTCCATGCCTGCAATATCACCATTTTAGACTCAGTTAAGTAAAGCGTCCTTCACAAACTACTCTAGGCCAACAACAAAAAAATATATTAGTAATATATACAAGCTAAATGCATATAGACAAAAATATAAAAGATAAAACATAACAAGAAAGTTAGCTCCAGCCAATCAAGTTAACCTTGACACCATTTGGAATTCCAACAAAAACCCATGGCCCTTCACTAATCATGCATCCAATTTCACCTCCTAAGTTTACAACTCCAGCACACTGTAACAAAACAAGGATAAACCATGGGATCTAAACGGGTTATACTACATTGTATCGAAACACAAAAGCAAGAATGGATCCATAAAAGAGCAATAAAAAACCAGAAAGTTACAAGATCACAACCTGCCCCGTCTGACAGTCCCAAACGCGTACAGATTCGTCTTTGCTCCCTGAATATAGCTTGTCAGACCCTGAAGGAAGCGCTATCCCCGTAACAACCTGTTCCATGAGTTCCACCAACCAACAAACTGAGAGAAACACAAAAGAGAATTGCCCATATGCAACTGTCTGGATGAGAAGCAGCAATCGTGAATAAAATCACCTTCTGGTGTCCTTCCAGCTGCGTCAACAACGAGAAGCAGTCGCCGAAAGACCAAGAATGCAGATACCTGCACTTATCACCGTAGCTGCACTTCCCTGTCATCCAATAGTGACAAACCCTGTCTTGTGTTTTGTGAGGAACCCTAACTCCCCCAGATCCCCCTTGAGACCGGCCCCACGTTGACGACATCTGAGTATGGTTAGGAGCTCTACGAATGGAAGGAGGACCAGAAAAACTCCTATCATCGACGAAACCCTGAGAACGCTTTGCTGGCGTTCCATCACCGTTCGGTGGTGGCAACTCTCTGTGCAGGAACGGGCAAGGATATCTATTACACCTCCCCGCCCTCCAGTGGTAACAGACTTTCTGCGATTTATCAGTTGCAGCAGCTCCCAGTCGATTAAACACTCGCTTATTTCCATCTCTTCCCGCTGAGTCGACATCCATAACTACCAAATGCAAAAAGAGATAAAGAAAAAAGAAAACCTAGTTCAGGATAAAAGGCAACAACCTAGTTTAAATACTCCACTCCGGCTAGATATTGCTCCGGATAGTGACCTTCAATCAAAACTCAGAAACCTCCACCCCTTCCATCCAAAAGAAAACTTAATATTTTCTCCGCCTACACTCCAAAAACAGGTTGACGAAGAACAATCCCTACAAACTCGCGGAAGACAGACCGATAAGCCGTTCCGGGACTCTAAGGAGGGGAAAACAAACATCTCCCGTAGATAATAAAGCAAGGCAGCAGAATATATAGATCCGATCATCACGCGAAGTAATGAGAGCTTCTCCAAGTCCTTTTATTTAATGGCGGAAGATGCCCTAGAAACTCGAAATTGCACAGACCGAGAGATGAGGAGTAGCAAACCTGGATAAAAAATCCTCGTTTCTTGACGGCGAGCCCTGTTCATTAAGATATGTACCTCGACTTTGATCTTGGTCCGACGAGGTGAGCGAGATTCAAAGTGTTTGGGATGATGGGCGGAAGAAACCCTAATGCGTTTCAGAGTCTTCTTCTTTCTTTCACCGGAGCACCTCATAAACGCATCCGAGATGTTCGACTATATATAAGTCTTGCTTGAGTCTCAAACACCACGGTATTCATAAGGAAACCCACCAAGTTTCACACACGCTTTTACACTGGCAACACTGACAGATAGCGATGTCATGTTACCGGTAGTATGATAATCCTCTATTTCACAATCTCATCCACTGATTTTGTTGATCATCTCCTGAAGAAATCTTTGATAATGAAGTCGTTGACCGGTTCGGGATAGCTAGGTTGACCCATCCAAACCGGTGGGCTGAACTGGGTTCCGCGGGAAGGAGGGAGATAGGATTATTTATGATTCACATAGTTGCAAACGACCCAATAGGGTTTTTTATTGGGTTTTTAGCATAGCAGAGCAACTTTTGGGATTTGATATCAATATGTTTAAAAAAGATTTCAAAAATAGGTTAACTTTTTAAAAATAATATCAAGGAAGGGCAAAACCCTTCATCTTCTTCTCCTTGCCATTTGTTCATCAGAAACCGTCATTCACCACTGCTCGCCATCGTCGTTTGCTACCACTCACCTTTGGCAACATTACCGGAGGTGCCCAAAGGCAGAGGTGGCGGCAGTGGTGCTGGTGGTCATTCCTCTGCCCGCCACCTCTGTCTCCACCCATCTTTGGCAACATTGTCAGAGGCGAAGGTGGAGGTGGGCAGAGGCGGTGGTGGACGGCAGCTCTAGTGAACAAATGGCAATAAGAATATGATGAACAATGTTTTGCCCTTTATTGATATTATTTTTAAAAAGTTAACCTATTTTTGAATTTTTTTAAATATATTACTCTTATTGATATTAAACCCCAAAAGTTGCCCTTATATGCTATTACCCCTTTTTTATTCAAAAGATCTTTGACAATGAAGTCGTTGATTGGTTCAAGATAGCTAAATTGACCCATCCAAATCGGTGGGTTGAACTAGGTTCCACAATAATCAAGGGCCTACACAATGGGGGTAGCCCATCCCCCACCCCGGAGCAGACAGGATTTGAACCCAACTTCCCAAGTCTATGCTACAATCAATAGGAGACCTTATTAACCAGTTAGTTGGCACCTTGCCCCTTGTGGACCTAGGGGTGGATTTGAGCTAAGCTGAATAGTATGAGCCTTGAGCTCGGTTCACTAATGTATTACAAGTTAGAACCTTGAGCTTGAGCTCAACTCAATTTAAAAACTCATAAAAGAGCGAATAGCCCCATTTTCTATACTTCTTATTGGATATTTTTACCCCTTATCTAAGCAACATACAACGGGCATAAAAAAAGGACATATATGTCCTTTACTCTCACTCAAAAAATTGCCCACATATAACAATTAGGAAACTACCCATGAATTGTAAATAGTTTTATCTTGGAGATACTGTCACGTGCAAATGCACGTACATGTTTATTATATATATATATATTCGAGCTCGACTTGTTTATTAATTGATCCTCTAAATTGGGCTCGAACTCGGCTTGAAGCTCAGTTGAAACCAAGTCGAGCCAAGCTTGAGTAACTCCTGAAGAGCTCGGCTCGTGGGCACCCCTACTTGTGGTATTGCTGCCAAGTAGAGGCACGATCAAATCCATTGAACTACAAATTCTTCATGAGCCTATGAAATTTGAGTGTAAATTCTGACCTATTTTCGTTTCAAATTTTAGCTTATTTTGTTTAATTGCTGTACAAATGAAGTAAATCAAGACACGAAGCAGACTTGAGTAAAATCCAAAACAAAATTGAACAAAAATTTACATTTTTTACATTTGCACTTCTATGTATTTGTACTAGTGCTTGCATTTCAACCAAACATAGCCTAAAATTCAATTTTAGCTCAATTGAGTTTCAAGCTTTCCTATTCAAACTTTACTCAAGTCGATGTTCGATGACATATTTGAGTATCTACTAAGTTATAAATAAATTAATATTATAAACATTGTAAATAAAAATATATTGAAATTTTCATTATAAAATGATATTTTTGTCATGGAAAATAAATATCAAAAAATAATATTTTCTTATATTGTAAATAAAAATATATTAAAAATAAGATTTTATTATATACTTAATGAGGAATGTAAGCTACTTGACTCAAGTATTATGAATTTTGAACTTAATTATTTAGAATTTGAGTATTTAGTGAATTTGAATAGCTCGTGAATAGGAATAGGATTAATCAATCAACCCACATTTGCTACAATAGTATCGTAGCCCAGCCTTGGAACAACCAAATCAAAGCCTTTGATTTATTGTCATGACCCACCTTGAATTAGATGAAGTGATTCCTTGGTGGGGCCATTGTAGTACATCTAACGCCATGATTTTCTATTTTAGACCTTGGCTATGATAATATTATATTAAATTCACATGTGTCCCATAATACATTCCAAACATATATTACGAATATCTCCTATTGACAACTATGGGAGATGTTCCTAGTGCACATTGAGATGTGCATGTGGACTGTGGTAGCAAAAGTTAACTCAAATTGGCTCACTCACTTGCACACCTAGGTAAATAACTAGTTGTGCATACTGTGATGACGAGCAACAAATCCTGAGTGGATGGTTCTTTCACTGTGTGCCCACCCCCAAATTACCTTTTTTTTTTCTCGTAAAAAGGTATTAATTATAATGTGATGAGATCAAACCAAACAAAGATAGTATTAAGGATATGATCCGCTAGATCCTTGGTCGCACAATCCTGAATCCATATAGGACAGTTCATAATAAAAGTTCTAGACCATGTAAGCCTTTATTTTTGCTATCTCATGGGCACCTCTGTTTGCCTTTCTATTTACAAAATTGAACAGCACAAACTGAGCTTGAATTATCTGCAAGATGTCCTAGCACAAAAGACAGCATCTCTAGCCCCTTCAGCATTAACTAGACTCCAAAGTAATAACTAGATTGAGGTAGTCACTTTCCATAATCACAGACATATGAGAGGTTTGGAGCAACGTTTAAAAAAAATGATTCGGAAATAGAATCATTTTGGTCACTGGTTTTCAGGTCGATGGTCCGACTGTCTGATTCGAACGGACAGTTCATTCTAACAGCAAAATTAAAAATAATTAAAAAAATAAAAAAAGTCAAAAACCGCTGAATGGGTGAACGGGTCTATAGGTCAACAGTTTATTGACTTTTTCAACAGTTTTTTATAAGATTCCAGGTTTAGGGTAAAATAGAACCGATTGTCTGGACGGTTCTGGGCCAAACGGTCCAACCATCCAAATCAACAGTGGTTCGAAAACATTGGTTTGGAGAGACCGAACTAGGTCCAAAAATTTCAGCACCACCATAGCTTAGCTTTAGCTTGGATAGGCGAGAGGGCTTTAAGGTTAACAAAAGCAGTTGTTACAACCTTTCCGGTGAAGTCTCGATCCACCATTCCAAAACCACCAGCTCCAGAAGCCAAAAATCTCCCGTCCACATTGAACTTAATCCAATCTAGGGAGGAAGGGGTCTAAAAAACAGCCTGAGCTTTAATTTCAAGGGCTGGCAAAGAAAATTGCAATCCTTGAGGGGAAGTCAACCTCTTCTCCTTCATCATTCTAAAAACAGAAGGCAATTTCCAAATTAAGATTTGGGTCAATATTATCAAGAGCAAATTTATTTATAGTTATCCAAATAGCCCAAAAAATGAAGATAGATACAGTGAGGCGATTTGGGTTATGAGACAACTGGTTTTGACACATTTCAACCCACCGGCTGAACCAAACCGGGTAGCCTTGGCATGGTCGCAGTAAAAGGATAACATATCACTGTTTCCTCCTCTTTTTTACAAATAGGATAGAGATCAAAAGTTGCAATTCATTTTTTAACCAGGTTTGAATTGACTGCAATAGCATTCTGATTACATCTCCAGATTTTTTTCTTTATTTTGGGGTCACATTTAATTTCCAATTTTCTTTCCAAGGTTTTTGCCTTTCCTGGTCCATTACAGTATGAGGTTCAGCCTCCCTTAGCTCCAAAGAATCCAGAAGGCTCTTTGCCACCCAATAAGAAGACTTAACACTAAACTTTCTATTTTCAGTGAGTGTCGAGTAAATTTTGTCCCTCCATTAACCTTTAGCCAGTGGTATTCTCAAAATGTTTTCTGCAACATCCTTACTAAATATCTTCTAATTTTATTTGGTAATCAAGATCTTCTAATTTGTTCCTCATTCCACTCTCTCTTCCATTTATCATTAGGTCCAAGACAAATTTGGATTCTCTGGATGATGTCTAAATATTCAAAAGCCTGAAATCTTGGGAAGCCAACTCAAACTTTGACTTCTAAACCCATATTAACAGCCCAACAAGCCCCAACTCTAACAATATCTTTTGTTGCCAAGAGGCTTTGCCAGCCCAAGAACCACTATGGGGGAGATTTGAGATTATGAAGTCTTTTCTTTATTTTTTAGGTACGTAGCCTTCATGATATTGACCCAAATTACTTTGGTGTTTGTGTAATGTAATAATTCAAAAAATAAAAATAAAAATAAAAAGTATTGTGTGGCTTTAATAACATTGGCTGAACAAAGATTAATTAGTACAAAACGTCATATCAACTTAAACTCATAAGTGGTGGTCAATGGTTCAAGTCGAATGAGTCAATCCATCACAATGCATAAAAGCCATTTGATTGGAATATTGGGTTATCTTATAGCGTACGTGAGAAAATATTCCATTTTGGGCCTTGTGCCACTTTGGTTCCCCAATTTTAAAACACGATAATTTCATACCCGAATTTTTAAAACATGTCAATCTACTATCTACCATTAGGGGTGAGCAAAAAAAAATCGAAAATCAAATTGACTGAAACTAAATAGAAAAATTGAATAATTGAATTGTTCAGTTCAGAGTTTTTAAAATCGGTTCGATTTTGGTTAACCAATATAAAAAATTAGCAGTTAATAGAACCAATCGGTATACACATATTTCTATATTTTTTATATATATTTATGTATATTATATCATATATATATATATTATAAATTAATAAATATGCATTATATATAAATATATTATTTATTATTTAAAATATAATATTATATATTTTTATAATATATATTATAAAAATTAAAAAACAAAAAAACCAACGAACCAAACCAATCAACCGATTAACCAACTGATTTCAGTTCAGTTCCAGTTACTGGTTTTCCAAAAACCGATAGTACCAATTGGGTTTCAAAAAATGCCCCATTGTTCGATAAGCACCCCGATCTACCATTAACCTAACAGTTAAGTGGAATTTAAAAATACAGAAATGCCCTTTAGATATCATCTACTTTTTTTTATGAACTATCGTTTAAAATCAAAACCAACCGTCAAATTTTCTTACTTCCCAGTTCAATTTGCCGGCTGATTCGAAAACAAAAGCAAATCGTCCACCGTCCACCCGAGATGGAAAAGAAGGCATTGCTTAAGCACTGCCTCAGGGATTTGTTCGCCTCCTTCCCACCTTCGGAAGATTTAAGTGTCAAACCGCTAACCAAGGAAGAGGTCAAAGACGTTGGCAATAAGTTCCCATCAGCGATTAATCGAGTTCTTGTCCCGTCGTTGGCTGGGTGAAGTGGAGCTAGTACCATATCGTTTTCAACGATGTTTCAGTATCAACTGCTCAGGATACCATGGCAACCAGTACTCGACGCCATTGCGGAAGCAAAAACTTTCCATCCTAAGGATAAGGGAGGAAAGAAGCGCTCCTTGCCAAGACGGATAACAAAGTAGTATCTCTCATTTCCGAAAGATCTTAAAAGGACAACGTGGCTGTGAATTTCACGGCCCTACGCAGAATTCCTCTTCTGTAATCCCAATAAAAAAAAAAAAAAGAATGGAATTACTTTATCCAATTTTCTGTATTTTTCTTATGGATTTCAATCATTTTTTTTTTGTTTTAATATTGAAAAAAGAAGAGAAAAAGAATGTTCTCTGGTCTCAACTTTCTTCTGGGTGTAATGTAATTGTTGCAAGCTTGAGATATACATGTATAAGTTGTGAAGTTAACTGATTTTGCTTATTTTGTAGCAGCTCTAAGTTTACAAACTTTCTCTGGTTCTCTCATTCCAAAATAATGTTTCTACCTGGATTTAACGTTTCTTTTCGCTCTGTTGTTCCTCCTTACTTATACCCTTCTCTCTTCTTCAAGCACATTCATCTCTCAATCAATCTCTCCCTTAACAATAAAGATAAATCATTCATAGCCAATCCCTCTTGTTTTTTCTAAATTTTGTACCAAAAGAACAAAAAAAAAAAAAAAATCAACAAACAAATACTAATGAAACATAGGATTAATATATGTAGTGAAAGCTGAGTTAAGATCTAAAATCAAGAAATTCTATGAGGTTTTAAGGGATGGGAAGAAGGTTGGGTTGGGCCTAACCCGAAATTGACTTCAGGTTGGGATAGGATTGAAGGAATTTAGTTAGGGTTAAAGTTGAAGGATTTTAGTTGGGGTTAGGGTTAGGGTTGGGTTGGTCGAGTTGAAGGTCAGGTTGGGTTAGGGTTTAGAACTTAGGGTTGGACTAGGATTGGCCTCAACCCGACTTAACCCGACCCAACTTGCAGCCCTAGTTTCATGAGATCAGGTGTGGCATCCCCTTGTCCATTTGCACATGATGTCATATGATACATATAACTGACGGCCTTTTAATGGTAGGTACTAGATTGGTGCCTTACTAAATTGTTGTATTTTAAAGTTTGGGAACCAAAGTGACACTAGGCCCAAAGTGCCACTAGGGAATTTTCCCTGCATAATATAAGATGAGAGAGAGGAGTAAGAGGTGGCTGAAAAAGAAGATGATGAGTTGGTGGTGCCAGTGGCCAATGGCAACAAAGGCCATAGTGGGCTAGTGGTGAGCCTAGTGGCTGCAAAAAAATAGAAAATAATTAAAGCTGTGTTTGGTTTGAATGAAAAGGTAGCGAAAAGTAAGGAAACTCATACAAGGTTTGTAAAGGTTACCTTACATTTCCTTTCCTTTCCCTACTTTTTCCTTCAAACCAAACACAGCCTAAGGGTAACTGGGGGGTGGCAATTTTCTACTCCATTTAAACCCACCCATTTATTATTGGGTTGGAAACCATTTGTTTGCTGGTCCATTTAAAGGGTTGGGAGGGTTGGGTCATGGTTAGCCACCGGATATATGTTAGCAAACTAATGTTATTGTTGACATTTAGTTTTTATCATTTTCCTTTTCTATATCTTTCCCTCTCTCTTCCAAAAACACAACGGGTGTGTTTGGAAATGATGCAAATAAGTGTGAATGTAAATATGAAGAGTGTAAAACGGTCCATATAAATTGCAAACTTGGGTTAGTTTTGCACTGACAAATTTACCTTCTTATCAAATAGACTTTGAGCTGTAATGGATGTAAACACGAATTCAAATAAAGCATATGCTTTTTTTATCAAAAGCTCACTTGAATGCAAATTTACTTTTTTTTTATTGATGTATTTTAACATCTCATTACCGATGTAAATATGCATTGGAAAATGTGTTTTCTATCATTTGTCAATGCGTAAATACAATGTTGCCAAACACAGATAAAAGTGAACCAGAGTGCAAATTTACCTTGAACCGTGATTTACACTCCATTTGCATCGTTTCCAAACGCAACCAATAGAAATAGGGACGTTGTAAATTAGAAGATGTTGGCCTCAATGGTTAATCATGCTCAAAGCAGGGTATCATCAATGCATGAACAAATCCACTCATTTGAAATAGCCACAAAAATAGAATGATTCTTTTAACAACGAATCCAATTGTGCTGGTGAAGAAAGGACCTTGAGAGATAGAATATTGGATTTGGCAAATCCACCCGATCTAAAAGAGAAATTTTCTCCAAATGTCTAAGTGTCACTAATGGTCCGTTTGGTTGCTAAAAAAGGATGAGATGGGATGAGAAGGGAATTTTTTTCTCAAACTTGTCACCTGTGTTTGGTTGTTGAGACCAATTTGTTCAAGGGACAAGAAATGAAAGTTATTAGTGGAAGAATGGTGGTGGAAGAAAGACCAATTTTTTCTCAACCCAGTACCTAGCAGTGCTTGTGGTGGTAGCGGCAGTGGCAGTGGAAGAATGATGCAAGATCTGGAAGAGGCAGACACCAAAAGATGTTTTTTGGCAATGAAAACCGTTGGACGTTGGAAGCTAGAAGTTGTTTTCTAGAAGAGGCAGACACCAAAAGTCATTTTCTGGAAGAGGTAGACGTTGAAAGTTGGAAGCCATTTTCTAGAAGAGGCAGACATCGAAAGCTAGAAGTCATTTTCTGGAAGAGGCAGACGCTGGAAACCGGAAGTCATTTTCTGGAAGAGGTAGACGCCAAAAGTCGGAAGTCATTTTCTAGAAGAGGCAGACGCCAAAAGCCGGAAGCCATTTTCTGGAAGAGGCAAACGTCGGAAGCCGGAAGTTGTTTTCTAGCAATGCAAACCGGAGATGATGCTGGTGAGTAAACCATTGAATGGCGTCTGAGAAGAAGATTATGCTCAGTTGCCTCCCTTGATGAAATTTTCTTACTTAGCTTCCTTTTAGTGGGGTTGCAATTTTTTGGTGAGACCCTGTGTCCCAAAAATTGAGACGTGTGTTCTCGTTGCATCTCACCCTTTTGCCCAAAACAAACCTAGAAAATAAGAATCTTTGAAGAATATTCTTATTTTCCCATTCCAGTTGCACAAACAAAATGGATTGTAAAAGAATTTTTATGTTTCCTCAAATGCATCATTTTGATAGGTTTCTTAAAGTTTTTGTTGAGCAAGGTTCGATACTTGCCTCCCTCCCTCCCCTCTTTCTTTGTTCACTTGATTTATTTCTTGATCTTGAAAACCCTAACTTTGATGGTTGATCAATCTTCTTTTGGAAATTCATTTCAAGGGTTTTACTTTGATTTAGTTTTGGTTTGTCATGGGTAAGATGCCACCTTCACAAAAGTTAATGGGTTGAGCCAATGTTTTAAAATCGACCCAGGGGCCCAAATTGTTTTTGCCTTTGGATTATGGGCCACCAATTCAACCATCATGGTCAAACAGGTCAACTGTGTCACAACAACATTTTATATATTTAAGTATACATACATACAATACATACATACATACATACATACATACATACATACATACATACATTGTAATCTACATGTAATATATGCATTATTTTATATTTAATTTATATTTTTTAATCCAATTTATAAATTTTTATTGAACAAATATTGAAAATTACAATTTGAGGCTAAAAAGTTTTTTTCCACAAAAATAGTGGAGGCAAGGCACATATAACTCCTTAGGATGCATAGATCCTGGAAAGTTACCCAAAATCCAAAAAAACAAAAAAAAAAAATATCACTCCAATTGGACATCGAAGCACAAAGTTATGACCTTTAGAAGTTGCATACATATTTAGTGTACAACCCATGACCCGATCACCAGGATGAATAGGTCAATGATTCGACTGGTCGGATTAGACAGTTTTTGACCTAATCAACAATTTTTTTTTGACAAAAACTCTAGGTTTTAGTAGGGCTGGACCCAAAATCATGGTTAGTATCGGTTTGAATGGTTCAACCAATTAGGTCAATGACAGATTGAACGCACTAGGTTGAATGAGTTGGGTTGCTGTCCGTGGCCTTGCTTCCGAACGGGGTAGCAGGGAACCTGAAACGGAGGAGATGGGGAAGCTCCGGGGGGAACCCGGTGTAGAGGCTCCGAAGCTCAAGTTAGAATCCTTCAAAAGCAAGGTAATACCAGATAGCGCAAAGTTTGTATACCTCTGTTGTCGGGGGGCAGGGGGCTCTTATAATCACTTCGTGCACTCGTCCCGAGGCCCTTGTCAGGTCAGGTATGATTACCCTTGTGCTTGTCAATTCGGCCGTCGTCCTTTCTGCTGAGACAGAACCGTCACTGCCTAACCGTCTATCTAACTGGAGATGGTGGTGTCAGTGGCGGTGGCAGGTGGCCGTTTAGAGTGCTGCCGCCAAACGTCAGATCCCAAGTCAGTCGGGCGCGGCGCCCTTGGGCACGAACTTCCTTAGTGTCAGGCATGGTACGACTTGTTTGGTTTTGGTGCCAGGTGATGCGAAGTGCTAAGCGAGGCGGTCTTGAGCTCGGAAGTATCTATAGGGCAGGTCAGTTCGGTGAAGTGTATCCCGAGCTGTTACAAAGTGGGTCAGTTCGGTGAAGTGTATCCCGAGCTGTTACAAAGTGGGTCAGTTCGGCGAAGTGTATCCCGAGCTGTTACAAAGGGTCAGTTCGGCGAAGTGTATCCCGAGCTGTTACAAAGGGTGAGTTCGGGCCCCCGGTAGGGAGTTCAGTCCGCTCGTGTCCCCTTGTTCCTGCCTAGGCTTGGCCCCTTTTGTCGAGCTGTTGTTTCTGCCACGTGTCACGTAATAGAGAGGTCAGGCCAAATCTTCCTTCATCAATTGCCCCCCACTCCTTGTGCCGGGGGTCCTGCCATGGTGCGGGGAGTTTCGTGAGGTAGCAGGTGGATTTGTCCCGTCCTTCGAACCTTCACTGCGCGAGTTGCTTTTGCTAGGGTTCTTTCAGTTTCCGAGAAGGCTGGAAACGTGCTTACTCAAGAACGCTGGTGGTTGTGATAGCGCGCGTTTTTAATTTCAAACCAATTCGCGCCGCTGGGACGTGACAGCGGGTCATTTCAAAAAGGCGCGCCACTGCTGTACGTGTGCGGGCGACTGTCAGGGAGACGTGTGGTGCGTCAGTTTCGGAAAGACACGTGTCGAAGCGACGTCGGTTTCAAAAAGGCGTGCGCTGACGTTTCACTTTTTTCGGAAAGACGTGCGCCAATCACGTCTCGACCTTAAGGGTTGTGCGGTCAGTAAGAACGTGGGCCGTCGGATCATCTTCGGTATGCACGGTCGATTCTTGGTTACTGTAGCTATAAATAGTGGGGGACCCCGGTCGATTTGTCACTTCTGCGGTTTGTCTACTGAGTTCGCGTCCAACCTTTCAGCTCGCGTCCAAGTCTTTTCCAGCTCGCGTCAAGGCTGGTTATACAGTCTTCACGGTTCTTTGGCTTGTTCTTCTAACTTTCTGGTGAGTACTTTCCTGAATCCATCTTTTCCCCAATGTCTAGCTTTGATAGCTCAGACGATTCTTCGAATAGGGCCGACGTAGGTTCCACCAACCGAGCCGTGTCCCCCGACTGCCTCAGTGACCCTGAGGTGGAGCTTGAGGACTATGAACCAGTAGGCCGAGTCGCTTCGGGCAGTTTGGCGTCTACCTCCCGCCGAGGTCGGATGCTAGACAGGTTTGGTCCTTCGACCATGACGCCTGAGGGGCTTCAATCCATACTTTTGTCTTACAATCTTCCTGGGGGGTACACATATTTTATTCCTTCGGGTAGCTTTCCTTGGGAACACGGTCCTGATGAGATCGTGATTTTTCGAGAGCAGCTCGCTACGGGGTTGCGACTTCCTTTCCATCCCCTTCTCGTCGAAGTCATAAACCACTTCGATGTTACCATTGGCCAGCTTCATCCGAACTCTATTCGGAACCTGGTGGGGACAATTTCCCTTTTTTGCGAGCAGAACTTCCCCTTGGACTTAGAGATATTCTCCTCTATCTTGATGCTCAAGAGACAGGCGGGTTCTCTTCCTGGGGGGAGACGGGCGTATTACCTTTCTCCTCGCCAGGGTTTTAAGCTTCTACATGATCTTCCTAATAAGGTCCCGACGTGGAAGTGGGACTACTTCGGCGTGCGAAGTGCACTAGGATGTCCCTTTCAGACCGGGTGGGGTGAGGCCGCTCCCGATTTAGGCGTGACTCTTGATAAAGAGATGGTGAAGGGCCTCCGGCAATGGGCACGGCAAGGTTTAAAGTGCCACCACTACTTAGCGGAGGCCAAGATTATTGCAGCCGGCCTGAGTTCGGGTAGGTTTCTAGCTATGCGGTTTTCTTGCTTGCTCTGTTATTTTCGTTTTTTCTGATGTTGAACTTGTTTCTGCAGGTGTCATGGACACGGAGAGAACTCGTGGGGGCGTTTGTTCCAAGGTATGAAGAGGAGGAAGCGGGTTGCCAAGCGAGCTCGTACCGAGCTGCACCTGGATGAGGAGCCCCAAGTTCTAGACCATACGCCGGAGGATCTGCCCAGGGAGCCCGAAGTGACTCCACCGGTGCACGAAACTGCCGGGGCACCTTACGCTGAGACCACTCATACGGGCGCTCCTACATACTCAAGTGCTCCTGCTCACTCTGGGTCTGCTCATACTCGGGCTGGGCCCTCAGGCTCGGGAGCTCAAGGGGAGTTTAGGAGCGTGTTGACGCCGAACTACGCTCTTCAGAAGAGTAGGGACGCTACTTTCCCTTAGGAGGTCGCAGCGTGGACCGATCTTCCCTTGAATCTGGTCGCTTGCCGCGCCGTAACACATGCCATGGTGGTAAGTTAGATTTCGTTTTCCTTTTTTATTCGGTTGCTTCTGCCGTTATTTGCTCACTTGTTTCTTTTGGTAGGTGAATTCTTCAATTCATGCCTTGGCGGCCCAAGTGGAGAGCAACTTGGGACAGGCGTGAGCTGCTGAGGCTGCCGCTCATGCTGCTGAAGAAGCTTTCCGTGCTGCAGAGGCAAATACCCGGGCTGCTGAGGCAGTTGCTTACGCTGCTGGAGAGGCTGCTCGCGTCGCGATGGCCAGGCAGGCAAGGTCTCAGCGTGACGCCGAGGCCATGGGGGTAGTTGTCAAGCATATGGCGGACTTGAAGTTGGATTTGCAGCATCAAGTCGAATATCTTTAAGAGGACATCGGGGAGAGAACACAGATTTTTTCCCAAGGCATTGAAGACGCCAAGAAGAAGGCAGTTGAAGACTACATTGCCTCTCCGCGTTTTGACGATCTGATGGTGGATTCATACAGGAGGGGGTTCAAGTTGAGCCGGTGGATGATCCGGAATAAGTACCCTGACCTCGATGTAAGTGCCATATCTACTTCGCGTATAACTTAGGAGATGGCCAATGCTGCCGATGGCGAGCCGAATTCTAAAGGAGAGGTAGGGCCTTCGGGTGTTGTTGAAGTGCCTTCCGATGGCGAAGAAGTGGCTCTGGTGGTTTATAGGTAGTATCGCCTTAAGTTCACGATGTTCCATGCTCGAGGTACTCATTTGCCTTCCAAGGTTTTGAGTTCGTATGCCCCCCCCGAGTGCTCTTTTTACTTTATAGGGCCCTTCCCAATTAGGTCCAAGCTTGCCCACACTGGGTTCGGGCACCATAATCTTACGAAGGACTAGGTCGCCGACTCGAAAGCTTCGTTGCTTTACTCTGCTATTGTAGTAGCGAGCTACTTGCTACTGGTATGCCACTGTTCGGATGTGCGCGAGGTCCCTTACCTCGTCCAGTAGGTCAAGGTTGGTACGTAACTCATCTCCGTTCGTCCGATCGTCGTATGTTTCTGATCGCAATGTTGGTATTTCGATTTCTGTCGGGATCACTGCTTCAGTGCCGTAGGTGAGGTTGAAGGGGGTTTCTTCCGTGGCGGTTTTTTTGGTAGTTCGGTGAGCCCATAAGACACTTGGTAGCTCTTCGGCCCACAATCCCTTAGCTCGATCCAGACGTGCTTTCAGTCCGCGCAGGATGGCTCTGTTCATTACTTCCGTCTGATCGTTTGCCTACGGGTGCGCGACTGACGTGAAGCTTTGCCGAATCCCCATGTTCTGGCACCACTCATGGAACTTGATATCCTCGAACTGCTTGCCGTTGTCGGAGATTAGTACCCGAAGTAACCCGAACCGACATACTATGTTCTTCCAAAAGAAGTTCTGTATGTTTCGAGCCGTAACAGCTGCCAGAGGTTCGGCTTCTATCCACTTCGTAAAGTAATCTACTACAACAACTAGGAATTTTCTTCCACTTGTTGCTGGTGGGAATGGCCCCAGGAGGTTGATGCCCCATTGTGCAAAGGGCTACGGGCTGGCGAGGTATTTGAGGTCGGAGGCAAGTTGATGGTGGATATTGGCGTGCTTCTGACACCTGTTGCATTTTCTGACGAGCTCGACAGTTTCTGCCTTCATCGTTGGCCAGTAGTATCCTTGTCGAAGTGCTTTTTGGGCGAGTGCTCTGCCCCCCAAGTGTCCGCCGCACAGGCCTTCATTAGTGTCGCGGAGTACGAACTCGGCTTCGGCAGGTCGCAGGCAACGCAAGTAGGGGAGCGTGTACGACCGTCGGTATAACCGTTCGTCTATTATGACGTATTTGGCTGCCTGGCGCTGCACCCTCTTGGCCGCATTGCGTTCTGCAGGGAGGGTTCCGTCTATCAAGAAGCTCGCGAGTGGGTCGATCCAGCTCGGCTCTGCCTCCAAGACGGGAGCGACCTCCTCTGTCCCCCCGAGAATACTAGGCCGAGGTAAGTCGTCTATGTACACAGTTCTCATATTGTTGTGACTTGTACTGGCTAACCGGGACAGGGCATCGGCTTCAATGTTCTCTGACCTCGGGATTTGCCTGATGATGTGTGTCTGGAAGTTGAGCAGGGCTTCTTTTACTTTGGCTAAATATGCGATTATGGAGAGCTCGCGTGCTTCGTACTCGCCGGTAACTTGGTTGACCACGAGCTTAGAATCGCTGCAGATGACCAAGTGTTTTGCCTTTACCTTTCGCGCTAGGTCCAGCCCAGCGATCAGTGCTTCGTACTCTGCCTCGTTGTTGGATGCCGCGAACTCAAAGCGTAGTGCGTATTCTAATTTTGTGCCGCCCGGGCCACACAAGACTATTCCAGCTCCGCTGCCTTGCCGGTTCGAGGAACCATTCACGTGAAGGATCCAGGGCTCCTCATCCCAGTTCGCGCTTCGCCTCACCAGGAGAGATGCCACACTGACTGCTACTTCACGGGGTTCAGGTCGGTATAGCCGATGCACATGTGCCACTTTCCGCTTGCCTTTTTTACCAACACCGGGTTGGCCACCCAGCTCGGGTAATGGAGTTCCCTTATGAAGTTTGCTGCGAGGAGCTTCTCGACCTCCTCGTCGACCGCACTCCAGCGTTCTAGGGCTAAGTTGCGTTTCTTCTGTCTAATGGGTCTGACTACAGGGTAAGTATTAAGTTTGTGAGTTATCAGTCCAGGGCTAATGCCGGGCATGTCGGCCGCAGACCAGGCAAAAATATCTAAATTTTGAAGTAAAAAACTCACCAGTTCGGTTCGTACGGGATCCTCGATGGAAGCTCTGATGCGAAGTGTGCGAGCTGGGTCCGTAGCTGAAGTCGGGATTGCGACAATTTCCTCTATGGGCGAAGCTCGTTCCTCACCTTTCTCCGCAGGCCGCTCCAGTTCGAGGTCGTCGGCCGCCTTGGTTTTTCCCTTCAGGGCGGCAACATAACACTTGCGGGACTCGAGCCGGTCGCCCCGCGCTACCCCTACACCGAAGTCCGTAGGGAACTTCATGGCCAAATAGTAGGTGGAGACTGCTGCCCGTAGGATATGCGTGATCGGCCGCCCTATTATGGCATTGTATGGGGAGGGGGTCGCGACTACCAGGAAATCATGGTTGAGTCTGACTGCACAAGGCCATGTGCCGACTTCCACAGGGACGGTTACTTTTCCGAGGGGCCTGATTTCCTCTCCGCTGAAACCCACCAGGGGAGTGTCCACGGACTTCAGCTCGCTCCTCTGTAACTGTAGCTGGTCGAATGCTGATTTGAAGAGGATGTCCGTTGAGCTGCCCGAATCTACGAGTACGCGCCTGACCTCGAAGTCGCTGATCCTTAGTTTAATGACAACCGCGTCATCATGGGGGTAGTGGACCCCTCGCGCGTCGTCCTCCGTGAAGAAGATTGGTTCTTCGGTCTTTGGTTTCTTTGGGGGGTTCCGTTCTTCGAGGGCCGCTTCGCGAACTGAAGTCCTGGCTACTGCCGAGGTACACCCCGCTACCATCGAACCTCCCACTATTACAAGGATGGTCCCCCGAACCGGCCTCTCTTCCGGAGGCTGCTTCTGCAATGGTTCGGCAGGTCTGTTGCTAGACTCGGGGGCATCGTTTTCGTGCTCCCCTTGTCGACCTGCCTTATTGTTATTATTGTTGTGCTGTACAAAGTTTCTCAAGTATCCGCGACGGATGAGCCCCTCTATCTCGTCCCGGAGGTTATTACACTGTTCGGTGCTATGACCATGGTCTCTATGGAAACTACAATACAAGTTCTTATTTCTCTCGTTCAGATTTCCCTTTAGGCGAGGTGGCCACTTAACGTACGGGGCGTCTTTGATCATCATTAAAATCTCCGTCCGCCTCGTGTTTAACGGCGTGTAGTCCGTCCGAACTGTTAGGGGGCCCGGAACAACTGGTTCGGCTTTGGCTCCCGGGTCGGGTTTTTTCTATTCACCGGGATGGAGAGCTCGCCTTCTCTCTTTCTTTTCTCGTTCCCGCCTTCGGTTCGTTGGTTGATTTCTTCCTCTGTCCTCATGAACTTATCCGCGAGTTTGAGGAATTCGGCCACGGTTGCGGGCTTGTTGGCCACCATGTGCCATTTGAATTCTTTGTGCGTCACCTCTCTTTTGGTCGCCGCGAGCTGCACTACGGGGTCCAACCGCGGTATCTGCAAGCATGCTTCGTTGAATCACTTGATGTAGCCCCGAATGGGTTCTCCTTCTCTTTGGACTACTCCGAAGATGCTTTCCTCTGTTTTGGGGCACTGTTGGCTGGTGACGAAGTGTGCGGTGAAGACCTACACGAACTGAGCCCAGCACTTTATCGACCCAGGGGCCAGGTTCCTGTACCAAGTGCAGGCTACCCCCCTAAGGGTGGTGGTAAAGGCCATGCACATGCACGATTCACTGGCCCTGGCGAGGTGCATCTGGGACTGAAAGGCGTCAACGTGGTCGTTGGGGTCGAAGGACCCGTCGTACTTGTCCAGAGGTGGGAGCTTGAAGTCTCTAGGTAAGGGGACCGCCAGGAGTTCCGATGCGAGGGGGGAAGGAACCGAGAGAACTGGGGCAGCCCCTACCTCGTCCGAGCTCATGTCTTTGCCTCTGAATTCCGACAAGGCATGGGTGGCAGTTCGGCGACTTCGCCGGCGCCTTCGCTGTTGAGTGGGCCTTGTACTGGCGCTGCTGGCCTCCGTGTTACCGAGCTCGATGGGCCCGAATCGATTTTCGGTGAGCGGGAGCGCGGGCTTGGAGCGCCGGGGTGCCGACCTTGCGGGCGAGGTTCCCGACCCACCTGCGGGTTGCGAGGCGGGGATGACATTTTTCTCTCTTTGGCCAGGGGACGAGGCCTGGCTGTTAGGGTGGTTCTAGGGCCGGGAGGCCTTCGCCTGGTGGGGGCGTCCATCCAGCGGGGAGGCCTTGACCGGCCTCGAAGCGGGGTGGCAAGGTGGAAGTAGCGGTTGGTTCAGTGGCAGTTGGGGGAACTGCTGTTGATAGTGATACTGGGAGATGTTGTGCAGTACTTGGTGCTGGTGAAGCTGGTGCTGCTGGAATTGTTGCATTTGGGCTAGCATTGCCCGCATGCACTGCATCAGGTCCTCCAACCGGTTTTGGCTGGCTGCCGGGGGACAGTAGTCGGTTCAGTGAAGGTTGTCTCAATGGGGAGAGGAAAGGGGATGTTTGTGGTAGGAGGGTTTACGGGTGTCACTGCTTGTGGCGCGTTCAAGCTGGGATCCCATCCGCCGAAAGGGGGATGGTGAACTGTCCAACGCACACCACGGGGACTTGAAGTTGTTCCCCGATGGCATTTGTCTCCGTGCCACGTCTGGTGTTGCTGGAGGAGGCCATGAGTGTTGGGTTTTTTTTTTTTTGAAGAAAAGGGGTTATCGGAGTTTGGGAGGAGGCTTTTTGAAGCGTATTCCCACAGACGGCGCCAATTGATGGAGCGCGATCTGGCCGGTCTTAGCTGTCTGCAGCCTTGCTTCCGAACGGGGTAGCAGGTAACCTGAAACAGAGGAGATGGGGAAGCTCCGGGGGGAATCCGGTGTAGAGGCTCCGTAGCTCAAGTTAGAATCCTTCAAAAGCAAGGTAATACTAGATAGCGCAAAGTTTGCATACCTCTGTTGTCGGGGGCAGGGGGCTCTTATAATCACTTCGTGCACTCGTCCCGAGGCCCTTGTTAGGTCAGGTATGATTACCCTTGTGCTTGTCAATTCGGTCGTCGTCCTTTCTACTGAGACAGAACTGTCACTGCCTAACCGTCTATCTAACTGGAGATGGCGGTGTCAGTGGCGGTGGCAGGTGGCCGTTTAGAGTGCTGCCGCCAAATGTCAGATCCCAAGTCAGTCGGGCGCGGCGACCTCGGGCACGAACTTCCTTAGTGTCAGGCATGATACGACTTGTTTGGTTTTGGCGCCAGGTGATGCGAAGTGCTGAGCGAGGCGGTCTTGAGCTCGGAAGTATCTATAGGGCAGGTCAGTTCGGTGAAGTGTATCCCGAGCTGTTACAAAGTGGGTCAGTTCGGCGAAGTGTATCCCGAGCTATTACAAAGTGGGTCAGTTCGGTGAAGTGTATCCCGAGCTGTTACAAAGTGGGTCAGTTCGGCGAAGTGTATCCCGAGCTGTTACAAGGTGGGTCAGTTCGGTGAAGTATATCCCGAGCTGTTACAAAGGGTCAGTTCGGCGAAGTGTATCCCGAGCTGTTATAAAGGGTGAGTTCGGGCCCCCGGTAGGGAGTTCAGTCCGCTCGTGTCCCCTTGTCCCTGCCTAGGCTTGGCCCCTTTTGCCGAGCTGTTATTTCTGCCACGTGTCACGTAATAGAGAGGTCGGGCAAAATCTTCCTTTATCAGATCCCTTAAACCGTTTTTAAGAAATAAATGCACAAATGTAAATTGAATCCGAGTCAAAATAGACCTTAGCTTAGATTGTACTAATGCTACGAGATTTCTTCCCCACAAAAAAACTCTGCACATACCCTAGAAGCACTCATATCCACTGATACATTGAGAACATCTCCCCAATTTAACACATATGTATGGAAGATTCTCCCAAAATGAGAGTGGATGCCAATGCTTTTAGGTACATGGTTGGTGATGAACAAAGATTTGGCCCGACCTCATAGTTATGCGACATGTGGCAGAAACAACAGCTCAGCAAAAGGGCCATGCCTAAGGCGTGAACAAGGGGACACCAGCGGACCGAATATCCTACGGGGGGCCCGAACTCACCCTTGGCCCAAAACCAGAGTAATCCGAACTGGCCAACCTTGTAACAACTCGGGATATACCTCGCCGAACTGGCCTGCCTTGAAACAGTTCGGGATACACCTCGCCGAACTGACCTGCCCTATGGATACCTCCGAACTCAAGACTTTGCCTCGCTCACCACTCCGCATCACCTTCTGGGCACCAAAACCAAACAAGTCGTACCATGCCTGACACTGAGGAAGTCCGTGCCCGAGGGCACCGCACCTGACTGACTTGGGATCTGACGCTTGGCGGCCGCACTCTAAACAGCTACCTGCCACCGCCACTGCCACCGCCATCTCCAGTTAGAGAGACGGTTAGGCAGTGACGGTTCTGTCCCAGCAAAAAGGACGATGACCGAATTGACAAGCACAAGGGTAATCATACCCGACCTGACAAGGGCCTCGGAGCGTGTGCGCGAAGTGATTAAAAGATCCCCCTGCCCCCAACAAACGAGCTATGCAAACTTTGCGCTATCTGGTGTTATCTTGCTTTTGAAGGATTCTAATTTGAGCTTCAGAGCCGCTACACCGGGTTCCTCCCCGGAGCTTCCTCATCTCCTCGGTTTCAGGTTCCCTGCTACCCAGTTCAGAAGCAAGGTCGTTGACAGCTAAGACCGGCCGGATCGCGCTTCATCAATTGGCGTCGTTTGTGGGAAACGCTTCAAAAAGCCTGCCTCCAAACTTCCATAACCCCTTTTCTTCAAAAAACCCAACACTCATGACCTCCTCTAGCATCGCCGGACGTGGCACGGAGACAAACGCCACCGGGGAACAACTTCAAGTCCCCGTGGTGTGCGTTGGACAGTTCACCATCCCCCTTTCGGTGGATGGGATCCGCAGCTTGAACGCGCCACAAGCAGTGGCACCCGTAAACCTTCCTACCACAAGCATCCCCTTTCCTCCCCTTATTGAGACAACCTTTACTGAACCGACTGTCGTCCCCCTGGCAGCCAGCCAAAGCCGGTTGGACGACCTGATGTAGTGCATGCGGGCAATGCAATCCCAAATGCAACAGTTCCAGTAGCACCAGCTTCACCAGCACCAAGTACTGCACAACATTACCCAATTGCCACTAAACCAACCACTACTTCCACCTCGCCACCCCGCTCCGAGGCCGGTCAAGGCCTCCCCGCAGGATGGACACCCCCACCAGGGAAAGGCCTCTCAGCCCCAGAACCCCCCTAACAACCAGGCCTCGTCCCCAGGCCGAAGAGAGAAAAATATCATCCCCGCCTCGCAACTCGCAGGCGGGTCGGGAACCTCGCCCGCGAGATTGGCACCCCGGCGCTCCAAGCCCGAGTTCCCGCTCACGAAAAACCGATTCGGCGCCCTGGCGGCAGACTACCAACATTCTGGGCCCATCGAGCTCGGTAACACGGAGGCCAGCAGCGCCAGTACAAGGCCCACTCAACAACGAAGGCGCTGGCGAAGTCGCCGAACCGCCACCCATGTCTTGTTAGAGCTCAGAGGCAAAGAGACGAGCTCGGACGAGGTAGGAGCTGCCCCGATTCTCTCGGTTCCTTCCCCCCTCGCATCAGAACTCCTGGCGGTCCCCTTACCCAGAAATTTCAAGCTCCCACCTCTGGACAAGTACGACGGGTCTTTCGACCCCAACGACCACGTTGACGCTTTCCAGTCCCAAATGCACCTCGCCAGGGCCAGCAAATCGTGCATGTGCGTGGCTTTCACCACCACCCTCAGGGGGGTAGCCCGCACTTGGTACAGGAACCTGGCCCTCGGGTCGATAAAGTGTTGGGCCCAGTTCGTGCAGGTCTTCATCGCACACTTTGTCACCAGCCAACGGTGCCCCAGAATAGAGGAAAGCATATTTGGAGTATTCCAAAGGGAAGGAGAATCCACCCGGGGCTACATCAAGCGATTCAACGAAGCATGCTTGCAGATACCGCGGTTGGACCCCGCAGTGCAGCTCGCGGCGGCCAAAAGAGGGGTAACGCACAAAGAATTCAAATGGCACATGGTGGCTAACCAACCCGCAACCGTGGCCGAATTCCTCAAGCTCGCGGACAAATTCATGAGGACAGAGGAAGAAATCAACCAACGAACCGAAGGCGGAATGAGAAAAGAAAGAGGGAAGGCGAGCTCTCCAACCTGGTCCACAGAAAAAACCCAGCCCGGGAGCCGAAGCCGAACCAGTAGTTCCGAGCTCCCCTAGCAGTTCGGACAGATTACACGCCATTAAACATAAGGCGGACCGAGATCTTTATGATGATCAAGGACGCCCCATATGTGAAGTGGCCACCTCGCCTAAAGGGAAATCCGAACGAGAGAAATACGAATTTGTATTGTAGTTTCCATAGAGACCATGGTCATAGTACCGAGCAGTGTAATAACCTTCGGGACGAGATAGAGGGGCTCATCTGTCGCGGATACTTGAGAAAATTTGTACAGCACAACAATAATAACAATAGGGCAGGTTGGCAAGGGGAGCACGAAAAGGATGCCACCAAGTCTAGCAGCAAACCTGCTGAACTGTTGCAGCGACAACCTCTAGAAGAGAGGCCAGTTCGGGGAACCATCCATGTAATTGTGAGAGGTTCGGTGGTAGCAGGGTGTACCTCGGCAGCGGCCCGGACTTCAGTTCGCGAAGCGGCCCTCGAGGAACCAAACCCCCCAAAGAGGCCCAAGACCGAAGAACCAATCTTCTTCACGGAGGACGATGCGTGAGGGGTCCGCTACCCCCATGATGACGCGCTTGTCATTAAACTAAGGATCAACGACTTCGAGGTCAGACGCGTACTCGTAGACTCGGGCAGCTCAACGGACATCCTCTTTAAATCAGCATTTAACCAGCTACAGTTACAGAGGAGCGAGCTGAAGCCCGCGAACACTCCCCTGGTGGGTTTCAACGGAGAGGAAGTCAGGCCCCTCGGAAAAATAACAGTACCTGTGGAAGTCGGCACATGGCGTTGTGCAGTCAGACTCAACCATGATTTCCTGGTGGTCGCGACCCCCTCCCCATACAATGCCATAATAGGGCGGTCGATCACGCATATCCTACGGGCGACGTTCTCCACCTACTATTTGGCCATGAAGTTCCCTACGGACTTCGGTGTAGGGGTAGCGCGGGGCGACCAGCTCGAGTCCCGCAAGTGCTATGTTGCCGCCCTAAGGGAAAAACCAAGGCGGCCGACGGAGGAAACGGTCGCAATCCCGACTTCGGCTATGGACCCAACTCGCACACTTCAGATCGGAGCTTCCGTCGAGCATCCCCTACGAACCGAACTGGTGAGTTTTTTACTTCAAAATTTAGATATTTTTGCCTGGTCCGCGGCTGACATGCCCGGAATTAGCCCCGACCTGATAACTCATAAACTTAATACTGACCCTGTAGTCAGACCCGTTAGATAGAAGAAACGCAACTTAGCCCCAGAACGCTGGAGGGCGGTCGACGAGGAGGCCGAGAAGCTCCTCGCAGCAAACTTCATAAGGGAAGTCCATTACCCGAGCTGGGTGGCCAACCCGGTGTTGGTAAAAAAGGCAAACGGCAAGTGGCGCATGTGCGTTGACTACACCGACCTGAACCGAGCTTGCCCGAAAGATTGCTTCCCCCTCCCCAGAATTGACCGCCTAGTGGACGCGACCTCGGGAAATGAGTTGCTAAGCTTCCTGGACGGCTACTCGGGCTACAACCAAATCCGAATGGACCCATCCGATGAGGAAAACACCAGTTTCATAACCGAGTTCGGCCTATATTGCTACAAGGTCATGCCCTTCAGATTAAAAAATGCCGGGGCGACTTTCCAAAGACTTGTAAATAGGTTGTTTCGGTCCCTGATTGGCACGAAGATAGAGTGCTATGTAGACGACATGGTCGTCAAGACTCAATTTTCACAAGAATTAATATAAGACTTAGATTCTGTCTTCCAAATCCTGCGTCAGTTTAGCATGAAATTGAACCCCAACAAATGTGTCTTCGGCGTCACCTCGGGCAAATTCCTAGGGTACATTGTCAATCGGCGCGGTATTGAGGCCAACCCGGACAAGATAAAAGCCATTCTAGATATGAGACCACCTCGGAAAGTAAAAGAAGTTCAGAGGCTAAACGGCCACATAGCCGCTCTAAGCCGCTTCATGTCCAAATCGGCAGACCGCTGCCTACCTTTCTTCAAAGCAATCAAAGGCAAAGGGTTCGAGTGGACCCAGGACCGCCAGCTCGCATTTGATGAGCTAAAAGGTTATCTCGCTAGTGTGCCAACCTTAGCCTGGCCCGAGGAGGGCAAGGTCTTAGAACTGTATCTCTCTGCAAGCGACGATGTGGTCAGTTCGGTACTAATAAAAGAAACAGACCGGGTCCAGCGACCCATTTATTATGTTAGTAAAATTTTGCATGGAGCAGAGACAAGGTACCCGCAGATAGAAAAGCTAGCATACGCACTAGTGACAGCAGCTCGGAAACTCCGCCCATACTTCCAGGCTCACACCGTCATCATCCTGACTAACAAACCTCTGAGACAAGTTTTACTCAAACCCGAGGTTTTCGGTCGATTGACGAAATGGGCCATCGAACTCAGCGAGTACGAGATCCAGTACAAGCCAAGAACCGCTATTAAGGCCCAAGCTTTGGCAGATTTTATCGCCGAGTGCACTTTCAGCCACGAAGCCCCACAGGTCGAGCCCGAGGTCCCCAATTCGAGCGAACCCGGAGCTCCCAAGCCAATAGAGTCTGAACCCCGTGAAGTAGCAGCCAGTGTGGCATCTCTCCTGGTCAGGCGAAACGCGAACTGGGATGAGGAGCCCTGGATCCTTCATGTGGATGGTTCCTCGAATCGGCAAGGCAGCGGAGCTGGAATAGTCTTATGCGGCCCAGGCGGCACAAAATTAGAATACGCACTATGCTTTGAGTTCGCGGCTTCCAACAACGAGGCAGAGTACGAAGCACTGATAGCTAGGCTGGACCTAGCGCGAAAGGTAAAGGCAAAACACTTGGTCATATGCAGCGATTCCCAGCTCGTGGTCAACCAAGTTACGGGCGAGTATGAAGCACGCGAGCTCTCCATGATCGCATATTTGGCGAAAGTAAAAGAAGCCCTGCTCAACTTCCAGTCACACTTCATCAGGCAAATCCCGAGGTCAGAGAACACTGAGGCCAACGCTCTGTCCCGGTTAGCCAGCACAAGTCACAACAACATGAGAACTGTTTACATAGAGGACTTACCTCGGCCTAGTATTCTCGGTGGGACAGAGGAGGTCGCTCCCGTCTTGGAAGCAGAGCCGAGCTGGATCGACCCACTCGCGAGCTTCTTGATAGACGAAACCCTCCCTGCAGAACGCAATGCGGCCAAGAGAGTGCAGTGCCAGGCAGCCAAATACGTCATAATAGATGAACGGTTATACCGACGGTCGTACACGCTCCCCTACTTGCGTTGCCTGCGACCTGCCGAAGCTGAGTTCGTACTTTGCGACACTCATGAAGGCCTGTGCGGCGGACACTTGGGGGGCAGAGCACTTGCCAAAAAAGCAATTCGACCTACTACCTCGGAAACCGAAGAACCCTGGCAAAAGCAACTCGCGCAGTCAAGATTCGAAGGACGAGACAAATCCACCTACTACCTCGCGAAACTCCCCGCACCAGGGCAAGACCCTTGGCGTGAGGAGTGGGGGGCAATTGATGAAGAACGATTTGGCCCGACCTCACAGTTATGCGACACGTGGCAGAAACAACAGCTCGGCAAAAGGGCCAAGCCTAAGGCATGAACAAGGGGACACCAGCGGACCGAACTCCCTACAGGGGGCCCGAATTCATCCTTGGCCCAAACCAGAGTAATCCGAACTGGCCAACCTTGTAACAGCTCGGGATATACCTCGCCGAACTGGCCTGCCTTGTAACAGTTCAGGATACACCTCGCCGAACTGACCTGCCCTATAGATACATCCGAACTCAAGACTTCACCTCGCTCACCACTCCGCATCACCTTCTGGGCACCAAAACCAAACAAGTCGTACCATGCCTGACACTGAGGAAGTCCGTGCCCGAGGGCGCCGCACCTGACTGACTTGGGATCTGACGCTTGGCGGTCGCACTCTAAACGGCCACCTGCCACCGCCACTACCACCGCCATCTCTAGTTAGAGAGACGGTTAGGCAGTGACGGTTCTGTCCCAGCAGAAAGGACGACGGCCGAATTGACAAGCGCAAGGGTAATCATACCCGACCTGACAATGGCCTCGGAGCGAGTGCGCGAAGTGATTATAAGAGCCCCCTGCCCTCAACAAACGAGGTATGTAAACTTTGCGCTATCTGGTGTTATTTTGCTTTTGAAGGATTCTAACTTGAGCTTCGAAGCCGCTACACCGGGTTCCCCCCCAGAGCTTCCTCATCTCTTCCGTTTCAGGTTCCCTGCTACCCAGTTCAGAAGCAAGGTCGTTGACAGCTAAGACCGGCTGGATCGCGCTTCATCAGTTGGGTTTAGTGGGGAGGGAATCTGGCTTCTGTATTGATCCATATATGAAAAAGGACAATGAGCATTGTTCGGTAAAAACAAAAATTTGAACTGAAATTTTCAGTTTTGGTTTTTTCGGTTGTTGATTAATTCAGCTTTCTGAAAATTTCGGTTTTGATTTTCAGAATTTGAAATTCGGTTAACCAAAATAATCAAAAACCAAATTGAAAATTTTATTTTTCTTATAATTTAGTTTCAATTCGATTTTCATTTCTTATTTTTTTTTAATTATTTTTTATTCAATTAAAATGAATAAACTGAATGCTCACCCTACTGTGGAGAACTGTCAAGTTCTCTGCCACACTACAGCAGGGCTAAATACTTTATTATAGACTTATTCCACATTTATACAATGAAATGACTGTTCTACTCCATACAAGTATTTTCTTCTTTAACCGCTTAACCTAGTCAAGTGGTATATAACTTTCTCATCAAAATATTGTTTTAAGTTTTCATAATCAAATCAAAGTAGGACTGACCCCCGTTCAAAATCAAAACTTATCGGAGAGCTCTGGCTTTATTGTGGTATTCATGTCCATGTTGATCCTGATTCCTTTGCAATAAAATTTATCACTTACTTTAGTTTCTATTTAGTGTAAAAGAATTTAGAGACACAATTCTAGAAATATGCTTATTAATCATTTACTTCTTCTGTTGCCATTAGTGTAAAAGGATTTAGAAATATGTTTATTTTACCGAGACAAGATAAGGTGTTGGGCCAAGTTTTTGTTTTGTATAATCTATGGTGGTCACCCGGCAAATCCAACTATTTTAATGGGGCTTAAAAAGGGATTATACTAGCATGTGAGAAACGTAGAGTATAAGAACATCTCAGCTTCTCATTTTCATGGGAACTGAAGTCATCAAGTGGGATTTAAGGTCAACGGCATGCATATCAATAGCAAGGTTCAAAGTATCAACATGTATTGGCTCGTATCAGTTAATATATATCGTTCCGGGACCTTCCCGATACGCCCCTACAATGGGTGTATCAGGGTTCTGACCGGTTCAGGGGATGAAGGAGTCTTAAACCGCACCCTAAACCAGTTTTGAAAAAAAATAAAAAAAGTAAAAATATCAGTATCAATATTGCCCGATACACCGATATTTTGAACATTGAAGGGAGTTGTATGGCCCCAACTCATTGTCATTAACATATGCTTAATGTTTTCCCATGCTAGCATTTGCCTAAAAAATGCCCTGTCCATGGGTTACGACTATAGCCAACCAACTTTGGAATCAAGAAAAAAGGCCAAGGATTAAGAAAAACCTTAGTGCACCTTAATGCCTTGGTCCCAATCACAAGTAGTTCCATTTAATGCCTACTCATTGGACTTGTTGGCTTGCAATGACTTTGAAGAAAATGGTCTTATTAGAGCAAGGATTAGTTGAATGTGATGGCTATTTAGGGATGGATTCAAGCCCAGCTGAGTCGAATACTTGACTATTTAAGCTTGGCTTGTTGAAACTGTGTTAGGCTCGAGCTTGACTACAAGCCAAGTTTTTTTTTTAATAAAAAATATACATATAAAAAAATATATATATATATATTATTTTACATACAAAAAATTAAGAATTATAAAAAGTATTCACCATCATACATAAAAAATAAAAATATTATATATAAAATATTATTTATATAATAAAAATTATTTATTATATATATTTATATGTATATAACAAAAAATTATTTATTTATTATACTAAACTAACTGAGCTCGAATATCTCGAGACAAGCTCGACTGGTGGCCATCCCTATGACTGTTCAGTGAACTGTGTTACCAATGATAAGTTTCATGCCAATAATAAAATACATAGGACCCACACCTTTCACTGTTCAACTAAACCGAATTTGTCTAATTAAGGAAAAAAAGTTGACAGAATGACATCAACATTTTCTCCTATCATTTTGTAGATGTCACTAATAGAGTATGTAGCGGAGTTGACTGCTATTAGCAAAGTTTAAGGTATTTCAACAACTGTCATATAAACTTTAAGGGAGGTTTCAGCAATATACCCTTACATGAATAATACAATCAATGCTCACATATCATGGTGAACCATCAACGAACAGCCTTTTGCTTTGTAGGGTTCAAAAAAAAAATGTCAATTTTATTGTGATGGCAGCTATATGGCGTTTCTCACATACCAATATGGCTCCAACCATAATGTCTCAATTTGATAATGACTGTATGATGAAAAGTAAATAGTGAAAGTATGCACAAAAATCATGGTTCAGAGCAAAACCTCTTTTGCATTGTATGGTTAAAAATGTCAGAGAGATTGATATGGTTCTGGAACCATATAAGAACCACGAATCAAACACCACCTAAGATTACATGCATTCAAATTCAAATTAAAAAAGAACTCCAGTCGTTGTGATTCCACCAAAACAAGCCCTAATAAAAGGAAGGAAGAGAAAAGAAAAAAAAAAGGAACACACACAGAAGAATTATTATTATTTTTTTTGGGGGAAAATGTTTATATTAGAACGAGAAGGAGATGTACATGAGGGGATGTACGCATACATGAAAGAATTTTTGATATACACATACACGCAACACGTGCAACGGATAAATGAGGAGAATGGATATTGGGGAAGGTGAGTTGCACTACTGTCAATATCTTCTGCCATAGCTGCATTAGCCTGTCAACTTTTGGCCATGTAGGCCAGGCCAATTCGATCTGTTATCAGATCCCTCCTTTGCCCTTCCTTGGATCTTGTTTATAATTTGAGCAAGAAGAAGAAAAGTAACCTAAATTTTATTTGTTTGGTGGATTATTCAATCCACTCATCTCAGAACTTAGAGGAAAAACTCCACATCTTACCCAAGTTGTCGTTCCTTGGCTAGAAGTGTGCAGAAAAGAAAAAAAACGAAACAAAAGAAATCCAATGTGATAACTTGCATTAAATTTCCTTATGAAGGACTTTTAAATACAATCACCATGAAGAAGGACCTGTGGGAGACTGCAACAGTATCTGGGATTACAATAGTAACTACTGTATCGCTTTTGCACTGAAAATAATCGACTGCAACAGGAAATATTTCCGACTATTATTCCATTTTCAGATGGTCAATGGTCCAGTCCTAAGCCCCTGGATAGAAAACCAACAAAGAAGATTCTTGGCTTGAAAACAAGATGACCAGAACAATTTAAGATTGATGCTCCAATATCATATTTTGTGAGACCCACCTTAGTTCTTATGTCAACATGAGAAGTACATGTATCGGGCAAAACAGGGAACATGTTACTTGTGAAGGGAAGAAAATCCTTTGTACCAACAGATGAGAGAGAACTTGAAATCTCTCATTTGGATTCAATTACACTGATAAATTTGTCAAAATCCCTCAATTAACGTCTTGAGAAACCATGTGCTAGATGTTTTGGACCATGTACACAACAAGACACAGTTCAGGTTAAAGTACCAATTAGACAGAGATTGTATAAAGGGCAAAAAATTGAATGGACATAAATCAAAAACCGAAAATAGACCAAAGTGAAATGACATTGCATAGAACGTACCAGAAACAGATATATAAGGTTGAAAAACGTCTAACTGATGATGTTGATATATAAGAAAAGCCACTAGAACAATTTGTTAAGCACATTTTCTAGTTCAGCTGGCTAGCTTAAAAGCATCTATGAACAGGCCATAAGTGAAACCCATTTTAAAATTGTTTAGGAGTGCAAGGGGGAAGGTTACCTTGGGCCTGCTGTAATAGAACCTAGTTACGTACTCTGTGAGAAGAACACAAAGCACAGATGCAATTACATCATTCACACCAAGGGCCCCAAATGAGAGAGAGATAGTCTGTGCTACATAAAACCCACTCAGTAAGGATATGCCACCAAATAATGCCCTTCGAGAAGGGCTTCTAAAGTAGTTCCTAGAGAGCTCTGGCACAAACCGGATGATGTCAACAAGCCTCCGAGGCCCCTCATTTTCTTGTACAGCTTGGATACTAGGATACATAAATGAAGATCTTGAATTGAATACTCTGCATCTCCGAGGTGAGACCTTTGTTCCATAGGCTACGCAATTAATGATGCTTGGAGAGGTTAAAGTGGTGGTGCATGCCATCAAGGATTCTTAGCTGGTGGGGGATCTTGTCTGGCAACAAAACATGGACGATGTAATGTAACCCTCCTAATGTATCCAGATAAATGCACAGATACACAAACACACAACAAAGAGAAAGACAACTATAACAAAATATATTTTTAGCCAATGGCAGGAACCAGGAATGATACAAGATATTGATTCCACAGCTATTAGGGAGCAATCAACTGTCTGTGCCAAATTTTTGTAGGCCAGCACTAGTCATTCAAGGATTGACAAGCTGTTTGACAAGAAAATAATTAGGTGGAATAACTGAGAATTTTTGAACCTCCAAATCATATACCCATCATATATGCTTAAGTGTTATTGTAGCTCTTTACCCTTAAAGTGCAGAAAACAATTCAATAGGACAGAAAAACATTTTATAAATAGATTATGTCTAAATCACCGTGCCCTTGCAAAGAAGGCTAAACTTTCACTTTTCACCATAGGAAAGAGCGTCAGTAAACAATGTTCGGAGGGTCAAGGGTGTCAGAAAAATCAACTTCGAACAAACTACAATGACCCCAATTTATTCTTCTGAGCACTTATCAAAAAAAAAAAAAAAAACTTCTGAGCCAACATTAGTAGATTTCTCAACTATTTTGATTTTTGACACGACAGCATGTTCAAAATGAAATGAAATCTTTCCATTCTAGTTTGACATAATGGCAAGATAAGCATATAAACAACATAGGAAAGAGTTATAAAGTGACTTTGGGAGCTTAATTCCTGTTTTTCTTTTATGTTTAGGCTGTTTTTGGATTGGGATACAAACAGAGACGGGTGGAAGGAAAATGATTATATGATTCATGAACATTTTTTCTTAGTTTAGATTCATTTAGGCTATGTTTGGTTTGAAGGAAAAGGTAGGGAAAGGAAGGTAAAGAGAGGAAAACCAATACAAGGTTTGTATAGGTTTCCCTACCTTTCCCTACATTTTCCTTCAAACCAAACATAGCCTTAGAAAAGGATGGAAGAGGAAATTTGTGTTTCTGTCCCAATTTTTAAGCGAGGAAGCCTGAAGAAAACATGAAGGACCTGAACAAAGAAGCTCACCTAAAGGAGAAGGAGAGACAAGCCTTCACATTATTCATTGCTGGCATCAACAGTGGCTCTCTCCCTCTTTATCTCTACCCCCCCCCCCCCCCCCAAAAAAAAAAAAAATAAATAAATAAATAAATAAATAAACGGAAGCTGAAATGGCAGGAACATCTCTAGTTTATCTGTCCATGAGAATGGAAATGACGCAGTCATCTACAAGTCCAGGGAAACAGAGAAATGAGAACATCTGTGAGTCTGCCTCCTCTAACATTCGTGAGATTCTCTAGGCTTTTCATTTTAGATTTCTTTTCATAAAATTTACCAAAGCCCTTTCTACATAGATGCTCTTTTCTTAAAGGATTTAAGAAATATTTTTCTCTGTAGTTTTATAAGTGAATGACATATTTTGAGTTTGGAATTCTAGAGAAATTTTGATTGTTGAACATTACAATGGTCCATGGCTGACTGGTTTTTGACACAAGATGTATTTGAAACTTACAATTTCTTTAATGACGCTGGTTATTTAGTCTCTACATAATGTAACAAGCAAAGCCAAAATGGGACCATCGCCAGCACATATCAATTGAAGAAGCATTCAAGCAGAGGGTTTTTAGGCACTTTAGCTCTTTACGAGAACTGATCAGGAGTTTATCCCACATTTATGTTCATCCATGCATCTATATTTCTGTATCCTTTTGCTAAAAAATGGAGCTTAATTTATGCAAAAAACTTGAATTCCGATAACCGGTACTTCATCATATGCCCTTTGATTCCTGATAATTTAACTTTTTCGGTTACGCTAGAGAAAATGCATAGCGAAAAAGAGAGGTTCATTATTGATAAAAAAAAAAGAGAGGTTCATTCTTACCTTCAGTTTAGAAACTAGATTGCATCTTCAAGAGAGGAAAATATCAATCTTAGTAGCAGAACACAAAGCATAAGAACTAAATCACGTTTAGAATAAGCGGCTCCACCATGAAATCATCAAAATCTTAGCTCATAAAACCTCACCGAGCATCAGCTCAACAGGAAGACATACTTAAATCAACTGAGACACCAATTAGCATTCCGCCCAACCATTTCTTGACGATCAAAAAATGCAGATAGAACTCAACTCTGGACTCCTGATAGGATGCGATCGATTGCTAAACGGGCAAATCTATCTACGGTTTCACGCAATCACGCTCTCCTCGATCAAATTTTTTGTTTCCGATAATTACCCAATTACCCCTGTCAATTCATTAATACCTTACGCTGCGTTTGGTTGCAATGCAAATAAAGTTGCACTGCAAAACAACGACAGTGCAAATGATTTGAGTGTAAATTCTGACTTCTTTTTGTTTTAAATTTTAAGTTATTTTGTTTGATTGCAGTAAAAATGAATTAAATTAAGACAAAATGTAAAACAAAAATTAAACAAGAATTTGCATTTTTTACATTTGCACTCCCATGCATTTGTATTAATGCAAATAAATTTGCACTATAACCAAACACAGCCTAATTTGCAAAATTTTGAATCAGGGGCAAGCCGTGCAATCGAGTTGAGCTTGGTTCGACTAAAATTGGTTTATGAGAATAGGGGTCTCGAATCGAATTGGAATGCGATTCCAACTGTTTGGTTAAGTAGAATCATAATCCCATTCCTTTTCCTACTGGAATGGCATTCCCTCATTTGAGGGAATGATTACCCCGCCCCTCCCTTGGGAACGAATCTCATTCCTACTGATTCTAATTTCTATTCTTATTCTTATCTGAACCAAACAGACTATGGGAATAGACCATTCCAATTCCAATTATTGCTGCAAACCAAATGGGCCCTTAATGAATTTAATTCCATTTCAAATTATATATATGTATGTATCTATGTATGTATGTATGTTAATCGGGCTTAGCTCACAATCTTTTGAACCAAACTTGTTATTGATCAAGCTCAAATTTCAATAATTAATTGAACTTGCCTTAAGATTTGAATTTGTTTCGAACTCGAGTTTGAACTATTCGATTAGAGCTCGATTCTATTGCAACGCTATTTGAAAGTGTGGTGCTCCTATGTTTTTCCCACTTCCTTTCCTTCATCCCCACATGTTGTGCTCTTCACTCAAACCCTTAGTCGGGAGATGTTCCCAATGTGTGGTTGCAATGTGCTACATAATTGGTTTGGGGAGAACACTATAGGGAATAGATCCAAACTCTCACTTTATGAACACTATTTCACATGGATTATTTGCATCCACACATCATAGAGTCGGGATTGGCTCTCCACAAAAGCATCCCTAGCACATCCCATATCGTATGTGCCCCCACAACATGTGCCCTACACCTACAACATTCTTTATAAACAAAAACTTTGCACACACTATGAAAATATGAGAATCCTGCCATACATTGGGAACATCTTCCCATGAATTAAACATAAGTGTACAAAGATATTCTCAATGAGCTTAGATCTTTAGTAAGCAAAACTCTGTGCACCTATCATCCAACTGCACATTGTGCACCTATACTTGTAGAGTGTGTTCCCAATGTTTGGCATGATTCTCATACTTGTAGTGTGTGCTAAGAGATTTTAGTTGCAAAGAATCCCATTGTGTGTCTCTAAATTAGTTAAGGCTTGTAAAACCCTATCACTTTGGAACCAATGTTTTAAAAATAAACCTTGAATGGAAAACGCTTTGGCCACCGATTTTTGGGCCAACATTTTGACCATTAAATCCAAATAAATGATTCATTGTAATTTAAAAAAATAAAAAAATAATTAAAATAAAAAATAACCAAAAACCATTATTCAAGTCGAACGAATCAATAATTCAATTAATGATTTTTTACAAAGGAATGGTTTAGGAGTGAAATAGAACCAGCTGGATAGCCTCTGAGCCGAATAGTTCAACGGTCCAATTTACATTTGAAAACAATGTCTAGAATTGTAAACGAATTGAGAATATTCCATATACAGGGATTCACCGGTCTATTGGTTTAAATCCAACAAAAACCCACATCGATTCTTCACGAATAACCATACTCATTTGTGAATCACCATCAGAAATATAAAAATAAATATTAACTAATGGGGGCTGATACATTTATTAGGCATGAGAATACAAGTTTGTTCCGAAAACTAGTGGGCTTGGCAGCTTCAAACGAGGCCGGATCTAGATAGCAATTTTCAGTTTAAACTAAAAGCTATTTGAGGCTTCAAATGGATGACAATTTACCCTAGTCTGGGTATCCACCCTATCCACCCCGATGGGGCATATATATATATATATATATATATATATATATATATATATATATATATTTTTTTTCTGCTTAAAGGACATGTTTTAGGGTGAGGATGAGTTTTGAGATTCTACAATCAGTACAAGTATGATCCTCCTTGACTGGGTTGACCTACATATTGTTAGACAGCATATAAACTTTATTATTATGTGTTGAACTTAATAATCTTTTGAATTTTATGTGAAGAATAATTGATAATATATGCTTTTTACATGTCTTAATCAAATAATTGAAAACTTTGTTGTTTGTGTTATTTTACTTATTTGTTGCTTATATATAACGGAAAACAATACAGAATTAGATGCTGGTTCTAAACCCAACCCACCCCTATCTTTGAATGCGGGGAGGATAGGGTCAGGGAGCATTTTCATGTCCAGGAAGGGTTTGGATTTTCAAAATCTAACCCACTACAGGTTTTGGGACGGGTATGAGTTGGGACATTCAAGAGGTAGATAGGGTTTAAAATTTACAAAACCCTCCCAAACCTGCCCGTTATCATCCCTATTCAAACAAGGCCAGAACATATAACCCCTCCAAAAGACCTAGATAAAGAGAACCTATAAATGGCCTTTTTGATTGATAACCACTAGTGGAATCAATCTTTACAATATAATGTCGATACTTGCCTATTATATCATCTTTCTCTACAATCTACATCAAGGTTTTAAATTGGGTTTTTAACATATAAGGGTAACTTTTGGGGTTTAATATCAATAAAAGTAATATATTTAAAAAATTTTCAAAAATAGGTTAACATTTTAAAAATAATATCAATAAAGGGCAAAAACACTGTTCATTTTCTTCTTCTTCCTATTTGTTCACCAGAGTTGCCACCGCCATCCGCTACCGCCCACCACTGCCTCCGACAACATTGTCGGAGATGGGTGGAGGCAGAGGTGGCAGTGGCGATGGCAGGTGGTAGCGGACAATGGCTCTAGTGAACAAATGGGAAGAAGAAGAAGAAGAACAATGTTTTTGCCCTTTATTGATATTATTTTTAAAAAGTTAACATATTTTTTTATATTTTTTTAATATATTACTTTTGTTGATATTAAACCCCAAAAGTTGCCCTTATATGCTATTACCCCTTTTAAATTTCACAACGTATCATTTCGGAAGAGTTCCGATACACAAAACATGTATAATTACATGGTTCCGTATCCAATACGAATTCGTATCGGCCTTGTATCAGACCGTTTTGGGTGCATATCTGCCGATACAACCTGAAACACGTCTACATACCTGAAACAGGCCAATACGCATCACTAAATGCTAATATAATTTAATTAAATGTTCATTTAATTATAAACCAATGGTAACAAGTTTTGAACCTAGTCACTTGCTTATAACGATAATTAATTAACCATTATGCCAACCTTAATATCTTATTAGAATGATATGTTTTTTTATACTTAAAGTAATCTTTTTTGCCTTGGCAGATGTTTCCCAACAAATGCTATAAATTTGATTATTAATATTTATATAGTAATAAGATGAATATAAGTTATATATACACACATTTTAGTTCTTCTATTATTTTTCAATGGTTATTAATTATATACCAATACTTTATATAATTCATTAAAGGATGGTTTTTATGTTTAAATAAATTAGTTATATTCACATAAAACTCATTTTTATTATTGTTCATATTTTTAAGGATTTTTTTTTGAATTTTCTAGTATATCCATGCGTATCTTGATTTTTCGTCTGTATCTATATGTTTCCAAAGTGTATCTCGATATGTCTCTTAAAATTACATTTATCACGTTTTTAATACTTTGAACATTGATCTACATCTCTCTCACACTGTTCCTATACAAAGAAAATTTATGATGGACAGCCAAAATCAAGGGTGAATAAGTGATATACTTTGAAGGCTAAATCACGGAAAGCAAATTGAAAACACGAAGCAGAAAAGAAAAAAAAATTGAAATTTATACACAACGAACCCTGTAGTTTATACATTGTGGTTCGTGGAACCTAGTAATTTATCTTCCTGCCTTGGTTGGTGTGCCACTCATGGAGAACTACATGCCCAACTTCATCTTATTCCACTCATTCTCTACACGGAAAAAAACCCACTGAAAGCGTCGAAGAATCTCCAAGGCCGTGATTGTGAAAACTGTCAGATAATTGTGGCGAAGATGGGAAGATAGTTTATACGTCCAAGTACAACGAAGGATAAGGTTGCTTCCAATTGCCCAAAAATAAACCTGCCATTATGTAATTTTGTTGATAGATATAATTTTGCTCCTGCAGAAACATGACAATGACATAGAAGCCTATAACCTTACCCACTTCCGTCCATATAGCATGTTTGAGCATATGCGTGGCCTGTTGAACCTGAAAATCGGAGAGAAGACACTGCCCCCCACCCCCAAACAGAAAAAAAGTTAGTTTGCAGACCATGGAAAAATTGTATCATATTAATCTGTAGTTACTTTACACTAATTTATGACTTGGACATTAATACATGCAAACGGCGTCTATCATTTGTCCAACACATAATATCTTTGGAACCAGCGACAAGCAATGCTGCCTTGATACATAGCATGGCTACTATGTATCCAGGTGTTTATGAGTGTTGGTCCCATCAACCTAAGAAATTATTACAAGTAGATAAAAATTTTAAGAAACTTTAAAAATAAATTAAAGAAAAAATTGGAAAATAATATTAGAACTTTTCTTTTCTGGAATGTCTCCTTTCTACCATGTCCAAGAATATTGAGATTCTACCTTCTATCTTTAGCTTGGATCATCATCAATCTGTGATATTAAATATTTATATACCAAACCAAGTGTCAAGTGTTGGGTCTGGTTTTAAGCTGGCTGGGTAACACGTAAGAAAGATTGCATACCTTAAGTCCCAGTCTTGGATCACATCCCAGTAAAATGAATAAAGTGAGTTTATAACACTTGAGAGAAGCCAAAGGGGGCGATAAATTTTTGTCCACCTATCAGGGAAGACATGATACTTCAGGGCTGACAGAAAAATCACTGGGACTGCTGTAAAATATTTTAAAGCTGAAAACCACATGCAAATAATGTCAAAACAGAAACATTGAGATGGAAAATCTATGTAATACAATTATAGGAAACACCAAGAGCTATCACAACACAACCAATTAACAAATAGTTGGGAATGTATGAGCAAATTCTACCTATTATGCAAAAGGAATTAATAATCTCCAAGTGTTGAAAAGAAAAATATTCCCTTATTAAAAATAAATTTTGAATTTAAATTTCCTAAATGAAAAGTGATATATTTGTCCTTTTTTTTCTGTTAGGAAGTGGGAAGGGGGGATAATTATAAATAAAGCAGAATAAGAAAAAAGTCCACAAATGTTCTTACCATTCAATAGGGTGGTCTTTTCTTTAGTATCTTTGTATTGTCGTAGACATTGGAATAAACGACATATATATGGCAAAACTAGCACCAAGGGGATGGCAATTGAGTGACTACCACATACAGAATCAGCTTCAAACCACGCAATTGTAGCAACCTGCATATAAAATGGCTGTCTTAGCGGAAAATAAAATATAAATCATTACAAACAAGAAATCACCCATATAGAGGTCAAACAGAAGTGAATTAGAGGATCCACTTGTAAGGAGCATATAAATTAATCAAAGCTTCAAAGAGAAAAAGTTATGACAAATTAAAGGGGAAAAGGGTGGGCTAGGCCATACAACATAGGAATAAACAGAGGATCACATAAAACTTTATTTTATTTAGATTTATCTTTAAGCATACAGACAGACTTGATAAAAATGCTAACCTGTTGATGTACCATGCGGCAAACAGAACACTCCAAATCCGAAAGAACCTGCATACGATTAACAATTGCATGATCCCCCTAAAAAAGAATAGAAACCACTAATAGTTTGGAACCAGAATTTTAGTGCCACAACTAACTCTTTACAACGTTCTGATTGACAACTAGGACAAATCCCAGCAAGCAAACATTTAACAAGGGAGTGATATTAGCAATCTTTGTGCCAAAAGAGCTAAGATCTATATCAGAGTTTGAGAATATATAAAAGTAATTAAGCTATGTACTATAATACAAGATATGGTGCAAGATGTATACCTTTGCCATGGAAGTCAGGATATCCGCCACAAAAAAGTCAGAAAATGTTATTGCCTGTGTTCACCAGACATCCATTAAATTAAGTTATAAACACATGGCCCAAATAATCCTGAAGAGTTTCCTTTTCTTCCCCTTAGTTCTTATGGTACAAAAGTACTGTATTATGCCGGATTTACTTCTCAGAAAGTGTGATTCGACAGATCATATCTATCAATCAAGAAAATTTATTAAAATCAGAAATAAACAAAGTATAAATACAGATTATTTGCATATTCACAGGAGTTTAGGACTTTTTAAAATTCCCTACATGTTTCCAACACAATGTTTTAAAAGGCTAAAGGTGGAGGCGAGGCAGTTGGGTGCTAAAGAGGCAAGGCGTAAGCCTCGAGGCGGTTTGAGGTGTAAGCCTCAAACCAAAAACTTAAAAATTATAGAAACATAGAAAGAAATAAACATAGAAAACCCCAAGAGAGAGGGTTTGATTGTGTGTTCAAATCTTTTCAAGATTACGTTAAGTCTAAAAAACACTAAAAATCCAGTTGTGATACAAGAGTCTATAATTAATTAATCATTAATCAAAATATAATTTGATTAGAAGTCTCAAGCTGGCCATTGAATTATCTAGGGTTGCCATTAGGAGAAAACCCCAAGAGAGTTTTTGGAACCCAGTGGTGGAAAGATTTGAAAAGAGACTTGTCTCTTGGAAAAAGAATTACCTTTCTCTTGGTGGGAGGACTACACTGATTAAGGCCACTCTAGCAAACTTACCCATTTATTTCCTGACAGTGTTCAGAATCCCAGTAAAGGTTTCTAATAGATAGGAGAAGATGATGAGAGATTTCCTTTGGGAGCCGGGAGAGGAGAAGAGGGATTATAGAGTAAGCTGGGAGGTGGTGACCAGGAGTAAAAACTGTGGTGGTTTGGGCCTTGGGAACATTAGAAAAAGGAATATGGCCCTTCTGGGGAAGTGGTTGTGGAGGTTCCCACTGGAGTAGGAGAAACTATGGGCTAAAATAGTGGCAAGCATACATGGGCTGGAGCAAAATGGATGGGATGTTGGAATTCGAGCTAGGACTACAAGCGCTTCACCTTGGAAAGCCATTCATGATTTGTTGCCAGTCTTCTCCCCTCTTATCAGGTACAATTTGAATCCAGGTAACTCCATAAAATTTTGGGAACAAACTTGGGTGGGGAATGCCCCCCTAAAGGACCAGTTTCCTTCTTTGTATGCCCTATCTAATTTTAAAAATGAGCCAGTTTCTTCTTTTATTACCCCTTCCTCTTCCATTTCTGGGTTTGGGTGGAACTTGGGTTTAAGAAGGGCTATGAGAGACTCAGACCTTGACAGTATTTCGAGTCTCCTTGAACTTCTTGATAATATTTTCTTAGACCCTACTAAAGTGGACTCTAGAATCTGGATCCCCACCCCCACTAGCTCATTCTCCTATGCCTCTTTCTTCAGAGTTTTAAGCCAGTCCACCAGTCCTGTAGCCCTCCCTTTCCCTATTAATGAGGTTTGGTGCAGAACAATTCCTCCTAGGGTTGATAGTTTTTGCTAGGAAGCCTATTTGGAAAGATTCAACACTGGTGATCTGCTCCAAAAGAAGAGACCCAATACTTGTTTGTCACCTCACTGGTGTGTTCTCTGCAAAGCTAATGGGGAGACTGGTTTTCATCTACTAGTGTCTTGCCAATTTGCAAAGTCAATTTGGGAGTGGACTTTCTCCCTCTTTGAGTGTAGTTGGAACCCTCCATCAAACGTGCAAAGTCTCTTCTCCCTTTCTTTTTTCAGGTGGCGTATGAAAAGGGGAAGGACTATGTGGAGAGGACTGAGGGCTGCAATATGCTAGTCTTTATAGGAAGAAAGAAACTCTAGGATTTTCTCAGAAGTAGAGAGAGGTGCTGAAGAACTAAGGGCTCTAATCCATATAAGGGTTGTACAGTGGCTGAAATCCCTAGAGCTATTCACAAATTACACAGTGGATGACATGTTGAGGAAGTGGGGTGAGATTGCTAACTGTACCCAGACCAAAATAGTAATGAGTGTGTCTTGAACGCCCACCCCCCCCCCACCCCCACCTGCTGGATTCCTAAAACTAAACTTTGATGGGAGTAGTAGAGGGAATTCCGGACACTCAGGGATTGGTGGTGTTTTTAGGGATGAGAATGGGGTTGTTTCTACCTTGTTATCAGGCCCAATTGGAGTGGGTGACCACCTCAGAGCTGAGATCTATGCAGTTATGGAAGGAGTCCAGAAAAGCTAGGGAGATGAATATCAGAAAACTCATAATTGAAGGGGACTCGGAGGTGGTGGTAAGTTGGTTGAATAAAGACAACAGTGGCTTATGGAATTATAGCAATGTGAGGAGGAAATTCAAGTGGCTGTTTCGAGAGATGGAAGTTAAGATTAGTTGGATTAAAAGATCAGCTAATTCTTTTGCTGATGGGTTAGCTAAACAAGGGGTGGAGAGGGAATCAATGTTTTGGGCTTAGATGTAATTTATTTTTTCTCTTTTTTTTCTTTTCTTTTCTTGGGGGCTCAAGTTGTAATTGGAAGATAAGAAAGTTTGTCTTCCTCTTTGTAATTATTCTTATGATTAATTAATGAATTTGTTATTGATAAAAAAAATTAATCAAAATATAATTTTCCTAAGGAAGATCACAATAAAAATTGCATCAAGCTGACATTGAGCCACTAACATGGAGGCAATTATGTGGATTTCATAGCCAAGCACCCAAGAGCTCAGGTGATGACTCAAGCTTGCTCAATAAACAGAAAATAACATTACGAATTCTTGCTTTTTATTTGCTTTCTAATCTAGTAAGTAATAACTAAGTTTCAGTCTAGTGTAACTCATAAGCACACAAAAATTTAATGACATTCTGATTTAACCAACTGGGATAGTTGGTGTCAAATGTCAACAAACTGGAGATTGGATAATGGCCATAATATCTAAAGCACAATTTGGAATCCTTTTCCTTGGTATGAGGTTAGGGAACCGAGTATACTATGCATCAGAAATTGGCATCTAACAAAATGCCATGTGTCCATCTCCAGTCTCCAGCTTATAAACCAGCTCAATGATTGAAGGGGGAAGGATGACTGACCTGTATGGATCTGATTTCGTTCCTTCCTCTTGATTCTTGAATCTTCAATGTTTTGCTCGAAGAAGCTAAACCACCACAGTGTTGAGAACTGAGAACACCCCTGAGTTTGGTCTTTTGATAATGGAGATTTGAGTTCGAAGAAGCCCTAAACTTTGGGCCTTTTTGTGTTTTTTCACTTTTCTTTAATCGTTTTCCAATTTTACCCTCTATCAACTAAATTTTTCCCCACCCAAAAGTGTGTCAACTTGTGGCCCCCGCCTCACAAAAAATGAGGCGAAAGGATAAAGGCGTATGCCTCAGTCAAATTGAGGCCTACACCCTCTGTTTTGCAACAAAGGCTACTGTGGCCAGGCGAAATCTGTTTGTCATGCCTTGAGGCATACACCTCTCACCTCGCCTTTTAAAACCATGTTCCAGAAGATGCCTTATGACAAAAGTAAACAATGCCAAATAAGGAATCATAGTATCTGTAACACTAGAACAGAAAAAAATAGAACCAAAACCATGGCAGGAAAAAATGAATATTTCCCAATCAATCTTTAAGTAAAGATTCAAAAAGAACCTAGAACAACTTGGCTATCTGGTAATACTCACATAAAGCAACCAGCGTATATATTTGTCTCTTATTTTTTGTTTTTTTGTCAAACATTGAAAACCAATGTCTATAAAGTAAATTGAAGGTAACAAGGAAAATTTAACAAATCTCTACCAAAGTATGACTTACCTGTAATGGAAGTAGAATCCGACCAAGTGTCCTTAATAAGTAGTAGCGAGATGATAAATAGAACTTATCAAAAGGAAATATAAGAACCATTGTAACAGCAGCATACAAAAGTACCTGAAATAATTAGCATTAAAAGCTTTAATATGATTCATGCAACGAAACCAATGGAAGGACCACAAATTAGAATGCTCAGGTAGCTTATTGCACAGTTTCTTAAAGCACAAGAATAAGAGTGGCAAAGTCATGGAAACTCTGGTTGCAGCATATAATGTACCTAAAGATTTTTTTTAGACTTGAGTTAAAATACATATCATGCTAATACATTTATATTGAACTTCTATGCTAAGTACATGGAATGGAGCCATAAGCAATCAAGTGAAATACAATCCACAAAATGATTTGATCTACAGATAGTATCATTGTAGTGAAAGTCATAATGCCGGAGAAACCATTAGCACAGAACCTAGGGGGAGGCCATAAGCATCTATACCGTAACATCAATTTATCAATATCTCTTGTTCAATGCCTTTTAACCACATATTAGCATCTAACATGTATGCTTACAAGAGTACTCAGAAAAAAAAAAGGAAAAAAAAATCAAAGAAAAAGTAACTAACATGTATGCTTACAAGAGTACTCAAAAAAAAAAAAGGAAAAAAAATCAAAGAAAAAGTAACGCAGGTTTACCTTTGATGAAGGTTTGTTTGAAATAATGGCCTTTATATGCTTTAGTTCAATGATGTCAGAAATGTGGATGACAAGGAGGGAAAAGAATGGAAAAGTAATGCCAAGTGGCCCACAGGCTTAACTACATATTTCTGCAGAACAAGACCAAGAAGTGTTCAGGTGAAACTTAAGGCCTATTAGCTTAGGACAATCCAGCTGAAAAATGCTACGGCCTAGCTGTGCAATTCATATGGCCCCCAAATAATATTTTGAAAAGATGTTCCAATGATATCCTTATAAAATACTTGCATAATCAAAATTTGTTTATGCCAGATTTACAGGGTTTGTTGCTTCATAATTTTGAACTTTGAGTTAATTTAGTTTCAAAAATAATTTAGGAATGAAAATATTTGAGAGATCCCAAAAGATAATGTATCTTCAATCAAACCTTGACATAATATTCTTTTACTATAAATCGCACTGAACCGAACTGTGAACACCCCCCACTCTTGGCTAAGAAACCAACCATTTTATTAATACATTCTAATGTACTAAAAAGAAATGTTCCAACCTTCCACAGGTTCCCTAATATGATACTTAGGCATGCCCCAGTTGGATCATCTCATACTTCAGCCTGAATAAGTCACTTTCCACCATTAATATCTAACCCAAGGACTAATATTTAAAAAAATAACTTTAACTTTCTTGTAGTCCATGACCAAAAATTTAACTATAACTTTAAGATTGATGCACATGCACCCTTTAAGTAACTTCTAATTGGGATCATCCATAGTTGACAAGGCTTCACCTAGGTGTGTCTCGCCTGAACGCCTTGACTTATAGCAATGAGGCATCTACCTAGGCGATATAGGTTTTGCAATTGAAATTTAAAATATACAAGGGTTTTTGAGAAGAGAAAAGAAAGAAGGAAGAGAAGGATAATGACGTTTCTTTTTTCTAAAACAGCAGTTCCACCCCTGTTCTTTTCCTCTTTTACTCTATCTTAAATTTTTATCATATAAAATTATAGCCTTGTTTAGTTGCTAATTTGATATGAAATTGCTTTATTAAATACATAATATTAGTATTATTTTTGAAAATATTGAAATTAATATATTTAGAATACTATCATTTTTTATATATGATGATTTGCCATATTTTGAAAGGACACATAGACCCTTTTTGGGAGCACTTATTTTAAGTGTTAGGATAACACAAAAAGCCCAAAATAAGCACTTAATTGAGAAATAAATGCTTAAAAAACTAAGCCCAAATTTCAAGTTCTTTTACCTTTACTTAGGCCCCTTTGGGCCCACATCTTACTCAACCCAATTTCAAGCATCGATTCTTTTTTACTGTCCCCTTCTACTCCTTTTAAATGAAACTTCATTTTTATTTCTTCTGAATTTCACCTGGGCCCACTTGTCCCTTCCTCTCCCGTGACAACAATTACTTCTTTACCCTTTACCTTACACATTGGTTCGATTCCCCATTCTCCCTTGACCCTTCATCTCTCCCACTCCCTCTTACCTGTTACGTCTGTTTGTCTTCTCCACTTCCCTTTTCCCCTGATTATGGCCTGCAACTCCCATCTCCCTCGTTGTTGATCTGACCCCAAATATTGGGTCTTCTCCCTATGACAATTCTAATCTCAAACATTTCTCTTCCAAATAGCAAATCAAAACACAAAGGAACAGACTGAGCATCCTCTGATTCCACCAAAACTTGTGCAAACTACAACTCATCCCATCTTCTATTTCAAAAACTGCATGGCCTTAACTTACCACATGCATCACCTATTGCTCTAAATGTCTGAGTACACTATGCATGAAGAGGAATCCCGAACACATTGATCCAATCATCCAAATGAAGCACTTTCCAGACGTGTTCCTCACCTGTCCAACAAATGGAGACCATCTACCTAATCTCAGTTTTGGATAACGAGCTGGCACTTCTGCTTCACTCTTTGAAGCTTCCTTGGATGCTTCCTTCTTAACATAAGCAAAAATAATCATGTGCTCGATCTTCTAACTTTCTCAAAACCTTTATGTCTCCATATATTCGAGGCTTACTTGTAGACACCACTCATGTCAAAATCTGAATCCAGGAATCTTCCAACTAAAAATGATTTTAACGCTCTAATCTCTCTGCTACTTAACCTCAATCCTTCATTACAACATCTGAAAACTTCATATTGAAGAGCTAAACTGATGCACCATTTTCTTTTTTCTTTTCCTACTACTCTTCTCTAAGATACAAGTATTACCCTAGAGTGATCAAAACTCTCTAGAGTTACAACCAGCCAACATAAAGAGAAAGAAAGGAGAGAACCATTTACCAGAGACTGTCCTGTTGTAAGAATCCTCTTCCAGAGACTGTCTTGTTGTTCGTTGAACCTCCAAAACCATTTACCCAGCATAGCAACATTTACTTCACCTTTCTAATCCCCAAACCTCCATTCCTCTTAGGAACATACACATTCCTCCAATTCACTAGATGAAAATTTCCCTCATCTTTCCACAAACAGCTCTCATTTTCTTTTTAGTTGCATCTGCTTTGTCATTAATGATGGGATGGAGAAGAGAGACAGGAGGTACAGGGGAAGGGAGAAAAGAGTAGCCTTCACCAATGTTAGTTTGCCTCCTATAATGTGCTTATACATTTTTTTCAGGAAGTAATGTCTTCTATGATCTACTGCAGATCTTATCCAGCATGACTAGCAGAACCAGATGAAGCTAAACTATCAGCATCACAGAAACATTTCCAAGAGTTCACCAGGACTTCATAACTCAGTTTCTGTAGCCTTATGTCTTTCCTTCTGACAGCACAAATGCTGGACATGGGAGGAGCTTGCATGAAGGAGAACATATATGATATATGACAATCAAGCACCTGGAATTGGTAATTATGGAGTCAGATTAGCTATTGGACCTTTTCATGTCTCCTAAAAGCTTACCTAAACAACCAGCAAAGACATCTTCGGCAGTAGCCAGAGTGTGTATCAAGTTTCAAGTTGACTGCAGCATACTAGAACAAGGACAAATAAATCATGTTGAAACTTTACTATGAATATGATATTAACACGAAGGAGTTAACAGTCTAAGATTAAAAAAATAGTGACAAAAAGGAATTATTGGTAAGAGAGATGGCAGATATTACACTGGTTGTGATGCAGCCAATGACTCTTTTCCATTAGAGTAAAGGCAAAGGTATGCGGTCATGCTAGTCGGGACAATGATCGTCATCCATGTTGCACACTGCAAATATCAAAATGAACCATGGAAGTTAGGTTGATGATATGTTCTGTAAAAGTTGATTAAGTATTAAACTATCAGTATCTACAATAAGTCTACATATTTACCAAGCAATAAAATGGCTTTTTGTCTTGGGGGTAGGTGGTAAATGTCTTCTGTAAGGTGTTTTACACCCCTTATGGCTTTTCCTTTTTACTGTTATAGGTCATAAGGTAATTTTACATAGTGAGCACTTCAACAGGCAAAGCAGGCCATAATTTAGTTCATTGAAACACCTTTTCATACTCAATTTCACACAAAAATATCAGAGACTGTTACATTTTTCTAAAAAGAGTTGGAAATGTGGTAATAGGAGATTGCTTTGAAAATGTTAATCTACACATTCTGGACGCTAAGGCCAGGACTTTCATCAAGTTACAATCCTTCTGCACCTTCTACAGGACAATATTTGTTTTATTTGAAGGGCCCCAAAACCAGATTATTTCATCAGAACCAGATTACAGAATACAAGGGGACCCAAAACCATAAAACCTGGGGCCAAGAAGCCAGAAAAATTACAGATAAAGGCTGCCAGCAATCAGCTGAGCTTCTAAAACCCTTGGATGAACCCCTAAAGCTACAGCATTCCAAGAGATTAGTTTTCCAACAATACAGGGCAACAGTTGATCCACAGTGTTGTGCTTATCCTGGAAAATTATTTTGTTTCTTTCAGCCCAAATGGTGCTAATCACTGCCCCAGGAATTGAAAGCCAGACACTTTTTCCTGACTTAGATAAGCCTCTCTGAGCCCAGCACCATAAGAGATCCAGAACAGATGCAGGCATGGCCCAAGATAGCTGCCTAGAGGAGAAGAAGTGGTTCCAGATTTTGCTGGAGATAGGACAATGCAGAAATAGGTGGCTGCTGTCCTCTTCCCCTTGGTTGCATAACACACAAGAATAATCCTGCAACTGCATACCTCTCCTCTGCAGATTCTTCTTGGTAAGGCACTTGTCCAGAGCCACAGCCCAGATCAAAGCATTAAGCTTTGAAGGGACAGTCTGGTTCTCGACTTTATCAGCACCTTGATCAGTTGAAAGGATCCTGGCAAACGAAGAAACAGAAAACAGCCCATCTTTACCCCAAGACCATATCCAAGAATCTTCTTCTGATAAATCCAGAGATTGAGTAGATAACATCTCCAACAGCCCTGAGACTTGATCTAGTTCCCAGTCCTGGAAATTCCTTCTGAATGAGGGGCCCCAAAGACAAGTGTTGTTTCTAATCTCGTAGCAGTCAGCAACCAAGGCTTTTGGTTTTCTGCCATTTGGAATAGCTGAGGGAACACCTTGGCAAGGGGTCTATTAGAGCACCACATATCCTTCCAGAACCTAATTCTCCGACCATTCCCTAGCTTCACCAAAAGGCCATTACTCAATAATGGGAAGAATTCCATTACTTTCTTCCAAATCGAGCACCCAAAAGAGATCAAGGAATTGGTAGTAGCCCAGTCCCCATTGTCTGAATTATACTTGGCTGCAATTAATCTCTTCCACCAGCTTCCTCTTTCTCTACCAAATCTCCAAATCCATTTCCCCAAAAGAGCCTTGTTGAAGACCTTCATTTTCTGATCCCAAGTCCACCTGTCTTTTGGAGTACAAACTTGACCCCAGCTAACTAGGTGAATTTTCTTCTCTACTTCCCACCCTTTCCATAAAAGGTCTTTCTACGAGCTCGTCTTCAGGTTTTTCGTTTACACAATACCAAATGAGCTTCCCGCAGATCGAAAGGCATGCCAAAAAGATGTGCCAAACACCGCCTAAGTAACCAGACTTCCTATCTTTTTTTACTAGTAATGATAAACTTTATTAAATAAGCTAAGGTACCAGGTTTTACAAAGAGACTTCCCAAAAGAGAGGTGCAAGATGCAGCCTTAATTACAACAGTGGATAACAACTGAGCCCCAAAAAGATGATCCCTATGCACCCCTTGCTTAGCTTAGTTTGCTATCCCATTAGCCAATCTCCTTTCGCAAAGAAGTCTTACAGTCATATTTGTGGTGAGCCATTTAAATCTTTTCACCACTTCCCTGTAGGCCCAGATTACAGTGTCCAGATTCTTGGGCTAGCCCACTATCAATTTAGAGTCCCCTTCAACTATGAATCTGTTGAAGTTCATCTCTCTAGCAATCTGTTGTGGACTTCCTATCAATAACAGAACCTGCCCAGTCTGCATTTATGTATTCATCCAAAGACAGTTCTCCCCCTTTCTTATTCAACAACCCTTTGTCTGAGGCACCTTTCAAGTAGCAAAATATCTAATAACACTTTCCCAATGACTTGTCCTTGGATTTTGCATACACTAACTTAACAGTCCCCACTAAAAAAGATGTCTGGCCTTGTGATGGTGAGATAAATGAGTTTCCCCACTAATCTTCTATATCTCCTAGGGTCATCCAGGAACTCCCCCTCACTATCAGATATCTTAACATATGGATCAATAGGAGTGCCCACTAAACACACCCAAAACACAACGAGGAAGGGGAAACAGAGACATGGAAGGAAAGAGAAGAGAAAAAGGAGACCCACAATTAAGGACAGACATCTGAAGGAGAAGGGCCCAAGTTATGTATTATGTAAACAGAGGGTTGTGTGACACCTGGAACAGACCAGGTCAACCACTTTGGCTCTGATACCATGTGATTGGACCTGAAACAAATAAGAATAAGCCAGCAAAAGGTCTAGAAAATATCCAGGATTAAGATAGAAAGAAGAAGAGAAGATGTGGAGAAGAAGAGAAAGAGAACTAGGGCTAAAAGCAAAAGGGATCAAACAAAATAACCAACCTCTAACGGCCACCCACTTTTATTAATGTTATAATAATCTGTGAAATTATAGTTTGCCCCTATTTAGATAATAAAGAAAAACTAAAGGAAGAATTACAAAAACAACCCTACTGACTCTAACATAAAGCAGAATATAGCTTCTAATAGATAGTTTCTTCTTTCAGGAAAGAAGGTAAGCTAGGAAAAAAATACTAATGGAGGGAAAAAAAACGAGATAAAACACCAGGTTTTTGGAGCATTAATTGATCAGAGAAATTTACTAAAAATATCTCAGAAATGAACTAACAAGGACATTTTATTAATTCTTGTATGTGGCTCCACATGCATAATGCAAAGAAATACATAACTTTCTCAAAGAAAATTCAGACCAAAGGACTCAAAAAATTACCCAATATTTGTAGAAATTATATGTTTTTTTGGTACATAGAATTATATGGGTTTTTTTTTAATGGGAAACATATGGTTTGTTTTTATTCTAAAAAGTAACTTAGAAAATACTTAATTTAGTTCTAGAATCGATTTACCTCTTAAAAGTCTAACAGAACTTGCAAAGATGCCAAAAGTCCTTAGATTAGGGGAAAGGATCAGGAGGCTAAATCCATGGCAGCCAAAGGGGGCAACTCATTCTATTGGATTAAGAGATTTTCTGATAAGATGGCCAACTCTTTGGTCAGGAACAGAGTAGGTAATGGATGACTTCTATTGGGGTTTGGCCCTTCAAGGTCATATTTCTGAATACTTTGGAGTTGGCAGGGACAGGCCAATGGTGTTGAGTCTTTTAATTGATCTAGTGTATCTTCTTTTTTTTCTTATCTGTTTGTATTTATCTAATCAACATCCTTGGTCTGGTTATTATAAAAAAAGGTAACTGAGAATTTATTATGAATGTAAAAAAATGAAGGAATCCTCTTGCCTAAGGACAAAATATACAAAATACAAAGGCCTCACAAAGGGTAAAAAATCATCATATCCAGGAAGAAGGAACCCAATTTTTTTTTTAACCTGTAACTGAGATAACTTACGTTAAACCAAAACAAATTGCATACACCAGGCTTAAGATATACAATATCAAAGCCACTTTAAATGGAACATTTTGAAACCTTATTGTACATGAATTTCTACATAACAAATTAGAAAGTTGCTTTATCTGTTTGTTTGAATGGCAAAGGTGTATCTCTAGGCTATAAACAACACAAGGAAAGTTGGAGATCAAGCTATAATTCTCTACAGCCAGACAATCCAAAGGTTCAACATTGAAATCCCGGTTAATTCCAATTCTTCAAGATGAACCAAACAGGCAAACAGCATCAATTGGAATCCGATTCCAATTCCTATTTGAACCAAACAGGTGGAGGAATAGGCCATTCCGATTCCGATTCTGACCACAAACGAAACAGACCCTCAGATCCAACCCTTGCATCCAATCATCAACCATCTAAAGCTCGACTATCAGCATAGATGGGACCTCAAAATTCTTCAGAATAACATGAAGCGTCAGCATTTGTTCCACAGAAACACCAATTTAAATGAATGTGTTGTCTACATATAGAAAAAGGGTAAATGACCATGTCTGCATCTCCAAACTTGAATCCCTAGATTATCAAAGTCAATCTCTCTTTTCAACAAATTACATAGTTTTTTCTTTTATTTTCTTTTGGGATCATTTAGTCTGGTAAATGATGAAAATAGTTTTCTATACTATCATTTGTTTTACACTTGCACAAGAATAGAGTATTTTCACCGCATCTAGAAAATGGGAAAGGACAAAAGAAAATTGAAAAACAAAACAAAATGGGCAAAGATAGATCCTAAATTTACCCAATATTGAAAAACAAAATTCTTAAACAATCACAAGCAAGGAAGTTTCAAAGTTTTTTTTTTTTATTTATAATTATCAGTAACCATAAGTACCTTAATATCCAAAGTGAGTGTAATAGTTTCAAAGTTTCACAGTCAATACCTTCCATATTTCTTTATGTGTTAGATGATTTTGATCCAAACCAAATATCTTTGTATGATTGACTCCAACCTGAGCAAAAGCCCATAGATTAATCCCCCACAACCAAACCATCATAGTCTGCCACATTAAAAAGCCATAAGTAAGCTATGCAGTAAAAGACAATGAGAGATAAAGGTGAAAACTGCATATGTCCTTAAACTGTAAGAAGCCCACAGTACTTACCACAAGAAGGAGGGGATTGTAATATAAAAAAACTTCATATAAGAATAGATGCTGCAAGTCCACACTCATTCTCATGACAGATTTCCAGCCAATCTGCAATTTTAGAAAAATGTACTCAACCAAAACTGCATTCATGATGACCAGTTCAAAGATCCCCCCACCCCAAAAAAAGAACCAGAGTATAAAGACTCTTCAAACATATAGAATCTGTATGATAACAGATGAAGTTGCTGAACTGAATGGCTTATTGATTGATCTTTTGCTGGATACAGTCATATAATGAAATACTTAGGGGCAATAGTAATCACCCCAACATGCCATTCACACATTAAAGGAGCACTAACAAGTAACAACCTACTTGATGACATATTCACTAAAAAACAAAGCAGTAAGTCATTCAGTTCAGTCACTTTAATTGTTGTCAAACAGCTCTAAATGTCAATAACTGCTTGAATACCAATACCATATTACTTACAGGGAAAAGGAACTATAGCTGACCTTGCAACAAGTGAAACCCCAGATGAGAAATAGTAAAACCTGGAAGTTCAGTCTCAGTTAGGCCCAACAATACATGCATGCCTTTAAACAACTGAAGATCCATACAAAATATGATTCACTTATAGGTCCGATATGACTCTGCAAGTAAAGCAGATAAACTTAGGAGGCTTTATTGGAAGGATAGGGCAAAACAAGAAAACCACAATTAAAGGGGCAACGACATTAGTTCCTTTACATAAGAAGATAAAGGATTCATTATATATCGAGAGAAGAAAGCTTCTAGTCTTATTAGTTAGGTACTGCATGGTCATGGCAAGCATGGCAAGTGAAGTAGCACTGAATTATAACAAAACCTCCTAACAAGGGGATGTTTCAGTAAGGTATTTCCATGGAATTTCAAAAATGTAGGTAGAAAATGAATGAAGCACATGAACAGTCAAAAGAGTGAAGATTGCTTAGCTGCTAACATTAATGTTAATGTTAGCCTCTTGAGATAATTAGATCAAAGAAAATCAACTAACAATGTTAATGCCTTCTGCTCAGGTGCATTGTGCCTCACAAAAATACCAGTCGTTTATTGGACCTTAATATATTCAAGTGAACACCTCCTGATAGAAAAATGATAACAAGAAATCCAAACAGAGTTCTCAGCATATACCGTAGGAACTGAGGAACCAAACCTTGAATCTCCATAAAAAAATTGGTGGTGGCATCATTGCATCAGTGTGCATTGAAGAACTTGTATTCTTTTCAGATGATTCTATGGAATTCAAAGAGCCTTCTTCCACGTTATATCCATTGTCACTAGGACCTAAATCAAGCTCCACCACATTAGGGAAGCAAATGAAATGTTCACAAAATGCAATAGAAAGAGATACATCCGTTTGACGTTCATAGATGATAGAACCAAAAGCCTTCATTACCAAGGTCAGAGAAAACCGGACTGCTACCGGAACGTCGTAGATGAGGACTACTATTAGAAGGGATCGTTATGGGTCTCCCGAACATGGTACTACGTCTCCCAGATAACGGGAAAACATAATACAAATCCAAATGAACTTGCAGAAATTATCAAGAGCTTAATTACCGGGTTTGTCAGACAAGCGTCACATTGTCTGTACTTGGACTTCCCTGGTTGGCCGGCTCCCGTAAGAAGTCGCATGAGTTCGTCGGATATCAGGGGAGCACCAGGGCAGAGTGTGGGAACAGAGAGATATCAAAAGCATGGTTGGAATGTTCGATCAGTGAATAGGGTTCTTAGAATCCAGGAGTTTACTTAAGTTCAAGCATTCCACACACAACACATGACATTGCCCGCCAAAAAGGCGAAAGCGAGGACCAGTGATGCAACTTGCGAGTCTTCTTCTTACGTCGAGGTCGGGACGACGAGGAAAGGTCGCTTGGTTCAAATCCAATGGCACTGCTCGGCGGCCGCCAAGGTCACTGACTCACTGGGTAGGAATGGCAACGGGGCGGGGTTTGAAATGCCCCGTACCCGACTCCGACACCGAATATTCAAACGTGTTTCAAAACTTATTAAATTGATATAAAATGTGAAATATCATGTAAAAAATAAATAAAAATATCTTTCACTTATTATCTAATTTTCTTATAATTGATATCCAATCTCTAACCAGTATTTATATTGATACAAAAATGATAAAATAATTTTTTATTGGCAACGATGCTCATTCGCTGAAGATAGAAATATCGGCCAACTAAACAAAGGATTTTTCTAGCTCATTCAAACGAAGTTGTCCAAAATTTCTACCATCCAGGAGACTTTTCAGGACACTCATTTAGATTAGCATCTTAATCTAATTCAAGATCTCTTTTTGTAATTCTTCTAAGAAAAATGTTAGATCTCAATTACAAAGCTTAATGAGTTTTAATTAAGGGGAGAAATTTTCACAGATCGAATGGAAAAAATAAATATTCCAAGTCATCAGCATTTGCATTTTGATGATCAATTCAGTTAGTTCTCGGGAAGAGAAAATGACTCAAACCCAGTATTTTCTTAGTTCTAACCATGATAAAATATTAAAATGTAAAAGATGAGGCATGCTTGTATGAAGAATTCACACATGTCTTAGTTCAAAAGCAACAAATATGGTCGTATTTGAAGTAAAGTCAAGACAAATGAAGGAATGGAACTAGGAAAAGTGGCTGAGTTCACACATGACACAACCACGACCTCACCAGTTGATGATGTCCCACTAAACAAAGGAATTTATTTATTTATTCAGTTGATTTTGATTTATTTTTAATTTACAGCTTTAATTGATAGGTTTTTCTTCTGGAATGATCTTGTAATAATTTAGGGCCTATGAAGGAATTGAGAGAGACCCTATCGAAATGGTATTAGAGGTTTGTGGAATTCTTTGATGTTAGATATGCAACTGGAGCTCTCATAGATGAACGGAAAGAAAGTCGACGACAAGAATATAATAATTAAACTTAGTTGTCCTAATGGTCATGGAAGAAAATTATTGACCACTGTTGCTACCGGTGCCGCTAGCAATGTCAATAAAACCACCATTACTTCTGATATTAACAGAAGAAGCACCTCAATTGGTTCAATCTCAGAGAGAAGACAATGAATAGTGTCTTCTTTTGAAGAGTAATTTTGATATTTTAAAAAACTTAAAGTTGTACATGTCATCACATGATCAGATAAACTAACGGTCAGTTAACCACAATAACCAACTTAACACTTTTAAAAGTTTTAAATACTAACTTGACACTATCCCCAAAGTTCATCAGGATACTAATTAAAGTGAAATTTTCCAAATATTTATAGAGATTTTTATTGTTCAACCCACTCATTAAAACTTTAGTACAAGTGAAAGTTGGAACACTATTAAATGGGGGATGCATGAATTTGTGCAAAACGTACAAAATTCCTCTGGCCCACTCATTAAAACTTTAATTCTTCTTCAAGGAGGCGCAAGAGGGGTAGTGGTTATTTGGAAGCATGATATGGAGATATGCTTTCGTAGAAATTAATTCCTCATCTGATACCGGATCTTGGCTTATTGGTTTCATTTATGGCCTTTTATAAAAACTCATAGAAACAGATTCTTTATCAACTTAAAAAACTAGCTTGATCCTAACTCATCTAATGCAGTCATCTAGAATACTTCTAGGGAGTATAAAAACCTTGTGTTAGAACTAAGGGTGTTAATGGATCGGTTTTGGATTGGACCCCGTCTTATCCAAAATTAATTTGGATGGATTGGGTGGACCAACAAGATATATTGGATTGGACAAATCCAGTCCAAAATATTTATCAGATTAGATTGGACTTATTCCATTCGTAACAAATTTATATTGAATTGGGTTAGATTAAACCAATATCTGGTTCATTGATGGGTCAAATTTGGATTGAAACCAATCTAAATCAAAATGAATTTGAACAGATTTGACGGTACAGATATTGAATTGGACCAGTCCAAATTGATCCAAAACATTAATTGGATTGGATTAGACCTGATCAATTTATAATGGATTCACATTAGACTGAATTAGATTAGATCAAATCCAATCCAATTGACACCCTAGTTAGAACTTAATTTAATTGAAATTGGAATTAGGGGAGGCGGGCGGGCGGCCTTTTTGAATTGAAGTCTAAACTAGGTAATCTTCGGTGGGGTTCTGACCAACACCTATTGTTATGGAGCTGAATCCATTAAGAACCAATATCCCGCGACTTCCATAATATCCCTGAAATTGGATAGAATTAAAAAAAAAAAAAAAAAAAAAAAAAGAAACTCCAACAACAGAATAAGCGGTGTTTAGAGATTCTCAAATTAAATTAAGGGAAGTATAAGACCAAATAATATTATTAGAACAATCAAATCCAATAGACAATGCAACTCAATCCTCCTGACAAACGGTTTGAGGATCTTTCCAGTGAGTACATCTGCGCCCTGCAACAATGCCCTACAGCATATCCCGGCCTTGTATTAGAAATATCTCCCAATGATCTCTCGTCATTATTAGAACAATCATCCCTGTATTTGTCATCAGGAGATTTCCAATACAAGGCTGGGATATGCTGTGGGGTGCCCCGTTGGGGCGAAGAGGTGAAATCCTTTCCAGTCAAGTTGAAAGTCTTTTGATAAAAAATCCTGACAATTACAGAGGTGTTTGTCATCGATGCCGTTGCTTCAGAAAATAGTGATACGTCAGCACCATTTTGAAAAAATCGGTTTTCTAAAAAACGGTAACATGTTTGGAACCATTTTTCCATAAAAACGGTATTCTAAACCATGCCTTAGAAATTGAGAAAATGTGGTATGAGCTTAGGGGGACAAAAATACAATTACTTTTACGAGAGTATATACTATTTTGTCAGAAGATATATCCTATTGATGGTATAAAAACTGACCAATATAATTGGGTTACTAAACAAATGGGACAAACCTTTGTGGATTACTTCTTTAATCTTTTCTCCTCTTAGGATGATGTAGGTGTTTTTTCTGTTAGCCAGTTATTCAACTCTGTCTTAATGGATGAAGATAATAACATACTCCTAGCCATTCCCTCAAAGGAAGAGGCCAGTTAATAAATCTCTTTTCAATATATAGAGTCTTAAAGCTCCTAGTCATAATCACATGCCTACTATAGTATGTTGGGATGTTATGGGCAAAAAACTTGATGCAGTTTACTCAATAGTAGGGGTGGCCACGAGCCGAGCTCTTCATGAGCTATTCGAGCTCGGCTCAGTTTCAACCAAGCTTTGAGCCGAGTTTGAGCCTAATAAAGTTCGCCTTGTGAGGCTTGCGAGCTGAGCTCGAATAACTACATAATAATAATAATAATATATAATAAAAATATTATAATTTTTACATATAATAATAATTAATTATTATAATTCTTAATTTTTTAAATATCAAATAAAAATATTTTTATATATAATTTTTTTATTTTTATAAAACATTTTTTCTCAAGTTGAGGTCGAATCGAGCCAAGCTCAAGCCTCATACAACCTTGGCAAGCCGAGCTCGAATAACTAGCCATTCGACTCAGCTCAACTCAAATCCACCCCTACTCAATAGTTCTTTTTGAACAAATGAATTATATGGTTCATTTGTGTGATTCCCCAAAAAGTGGAATGCTCCAAAGTTCATGACTACAGACCTATTAGCCTTTGGCAATGTCTTTTATAAACTCCTGGCCAATATTATTGCCTCTAGACTCCGTAGCCTCTTAGAGAAGTGTATAGCCCCTACTCAGGCTGCTTTTGTCTCAAGCAAACGGATGATGGACAATGTTAATGACACATAAGCTTGTTCATTATCTCAAGAGTCATATGAGAGGATGTGGTTTTGTGGGTCTAAAACTAATTAGATATGTCAAAAGCCTAAGATATGATAGAATGGCCCTACCTTATAGCTGTCCTAAAGGGGTTAGGATTTTCTCTGGGTGTTGTCAACTAGTCCTTGAATGTCTTTTCACAATCTCCTTTTCTGTGCTAATTAGTGACACTCCTAAGGGCCACTTCTGGCTATCTAGAGGTTTGAGGCGGCAAGGGAATCCCATGTCTCCTTATTTATTTAACCTAGCTATGGAAGGGCCGTCAAGGACCTTGTTAAGGTTGAATAGGAGGGCAAATCAAAGGAATCCAAGTTCCACACTCAGCTCCCTCAATTTCTCGCCTTTTCTTCACCGATAATATCATGTTGTTCCTTTAAGCCCATAGGGAAGCTTTGGAGTTTGGACAATCATTCTATACTAAAAAAAACAAAAAAAAAAAAAAAAAAAGACCAAATAGACCAAATAATCAGTGACTTTTGGTGGACCAGAAGAGATTCTAACCCCTATCCTTTTCGTTGGTGCAGCTGATAATCACTAAACCAAATGTGAAGCTGGGAGGTTCTTAAATGAACAACAAAAGCTTTAGGCTCAAATGTGAAAAGCCAAATATGTAGGCAATACTTGCCTTTTTTTTCCTTACAATATTAATTGAGAGAAATGCCTCCCCTTTTTGGAAATCCATTTGCCGTGAATTGACAAATATTTCTTAAGGAAGTAGTCTTATGGTGTGTCCCCAATCTGGGTATCCAATAAGAAGTGCCCTTTGGATTCAATTCAAAGGGATTTTTTTCATGATACCGCAGTCAATTCCCAACAATCTTAGACAAGCGATCATTTCAAATTTGGGGTTTTTACTGTTCAGTCTACCTTTAGAAATCTTAGCTTTAGTGTACAGGTGGAATGAATCCTGACCGTGAATCGATGCCAAATTCACGAACTGGATACAGTTTATAAGAGGGCTACTAGTAGGTTAGGAGGGAGCTGTAATTTCAGATTTCTCCTAAGTGCAGTCTACTTATCCCTTCAGATTTCATAAATAACAGTCAATGGGATCAAGGGCGGTTATTTTGACCCTAACACCATTCACAGGATTATTCAAACTCTTATCCTCCTTGAAATTGCTTCCACTGAATGGATCTGGCTTGGTAATCAAACAAGCAAATTTTTTTGTTAAGGCTCAATTTGAAAGGAGTATAAATACAAATATGTAGAGTACAAATACTTACAAAATACAAGGTTTTGCGCTCTACATATTTGTATTTGTACTCCTTCCAAATAGAGCCTTAACAACATTCATGGTGTGAGTTGTGTGACACATGTGATGCATGGACTTTGTTAAGTAAAATTGAAGTAGAAGGAACTATATTTTCAATTGGGATACAAATGATTTTTTATTATTTTTAACACTTATTAATAACATTTTATTAATTTTAAGTGGGGTATAAATGGAATTTAATTTATACAAATATTTTATTTTTATTAATTATTGATAGTACATTTTTAGGGTTCGACTAAGATATATTCCAAAAAGACATGCTATCAGAAAAAAAAATTGTAACCAATCAATTAGTATCATAAAAGGAGCAACCAATCAGCTGCTTTTTTAATCAAATTCATATGGGATTTTGATTGGTCAAAACTAGTGTTTAGAAAACTAGATCGGATTGGCCCAACCGGTTGAATTGGTTGAACTATGACCCAGGACCCCGATCGGCTCGGTCATACCCCAATAGCCAGACTTGCTCAAAACTCGCTAAAAATTGGCTAACCAATTGGTTGAACCAAAAAACCAGTGAACCGGTCCTAGTTTCATGAAACTTCCTAAGTCCATACATGAGTGAACTTTTAAAATGTTGTTAATAAGATTAGAACCCAAGACCTCTTATTTTCACAAATTACTTAATTACTACTAGTCCACCTCTTTACTTATGCTAATTAATGCTATTTATTATACACATTACATCATGATGCATGTATTTTAAAGAAAATGTAAGCCAAAAGGCTTGAACCCTAATCATTTGTTTTAAAAATTAAGAAGCTTACTATCCATCCACCATATTTAAGTACATTAAAAGTTTATATAGTATTTGTATGACCCGTAGTGTATATATATATTTGTTTTAAAAATTAAGAAGCTTACCATCCATCTACCATATTTAAGTACATTAAAACTTCATATAGTATTTGTATTACCCGTAGTGTATATATATATTTCATCATGGTTCGACCCAGTCGAACTCTGACCCGTGAACCTCTCCCTTCTTCGGTTCTATGATCAACCCGGTTCTCTAAACATTGGTCAAAATCCTTCTAGTATCTTATATTATTGACGATATTGATTTTTCCTACATTTTATTAGCCATTATTATTTTTGAATGGAATTTAAAATAATTAAATTAACCCTATAATAAATGCATTTATGATCTGTTTAATTTTTGTTATTAATTTTCATTAATAATATTAATTTATTATTAAACTTAAGCAAGAATAACATTGCTGACAAGGACCATGTAGGCATATACATGGTAGGTCTCATGCTGCAACTAGACCCGTTTATGGGTCAGGTGGCCTGACAAGCTAGCCTAGCCTAACGAGTTCTATATTAGGCCGGGACAAAGTTTTAATCTCACAAGCTTGGGCTTGAGTTCTAGACGCTGTGGCCTAACTATTATATTATTAAAATGTAATATATAATAATAAAAATAGTAACAAAAAAGTATTATATATATAATAATATATAGAATATATATTATAAAATATCTGTTTAGATCAAACTTCGGATTTGGGCCTAATAATTTTCTATTTATAAAGAAGCAAAGCCTGCTTGTGAATAAATATAGCTAAAACATGTTTTAACTTAACTCATCAATTCAAACTAAAAGTTTCCAATCGTTCTGTTATAAGGCAAAACTTGTCCCATTGGCGCGATGTGACAATGTATCTATTAGTGACTAAACCGATCCACTGGTTGGGGTGCATTGGGTTTCGGCTGGGCTTTGCCTCTTTATTAACAAAATAAATTCAGGTTTTAGTTCCAGCCTAACCCTCCTATAAAGCCTAAAGCCTAGCCTTTAAATTGGGATTTTTTTTTGTTTTTTATTCAATAAAAAAAACTGATTTATTTATATCAAATGACCTTAAAACCAAAAAGTGTTGAAATATTTTACTATGGTTAAGAAAAAATAAGAGGAACAAAAAAAAAATATTATATATTATATAAAATATGTTTTTATTATATAAAATATTATTGGGCTAGGCTTGGGCCAAGCTTTTTAAGAAAGCCTGCGAGCCCAAGTCCGTGGGCTTGAATTAATGTTCAAGTTTGATAAAGAATGGCCTGGGCTAGGCCGACAAAAAACAGTCCAACTCATAAAAAATTATACTATTGAAGTACAATGCATACATTCATAGATACCAATAGACCTTTAGAAGTACCTTTTATATCTTGGTAAACAGCAAAGTGGAGGTGCAAATACTTATATTTTTTGTTTTTTTGTATAAACTTTTATGTTTTTTAATAATTTATTAAAATTTTCATAATTCAAATGGGATCGGATCAGATTCAGATATTCAACAACCTTAACGAATTTAGACCCCAATTACCATTTGTGAGATCTGTTTGGATCAAATCTCAAATATGTGCTATTGGATCGGATTCAGATATATCATGATCAATCTGATTCGTTTGCATCCCTAATGCTCAGTTTGGAAGGAATACAAATACAAATATGTACAATGCAAATACATATAAAATAATACAAAATACAAGGTTTTGCACTCTATTTATTTCTATTTGTACTCATTCCAAACTGAGCCTAAAGCAAAGATATCTAACGACTGATTAATGCGCATTGGAGGAAAAGTATGGAGAGACCCAATGAAGATTTCTGAATTCCACTACAGACTTATAAACATTTAAAATGTCAAATACCCCCATTCTATACATCAATGCCCGCTCGTAAATTGGCATCAATTCCGAGTTGACACCTACCCCAACTGTATTTTAGGCCTAAAAATTTTGACCCTAGACTGAACCGTCATTCTTCCTTAAATTACTCTTTAAATAACGAGTTATCCATAACCCGGTCCAATTAAACTATCTTATCAACCTGCTTACCTGCTTAGAAGCTCCGTTTTGACACAACGACCACAATAATGAATAAGACGTGATAGATGATTTTTTTTTTTTTTTTAAGAAAGACGTGATAGATGATTACTAACATAAAAATCGACCCTTCCCATAAATAAAGTCATGATTGAGAGGTTATCAAGATGAAAAATAGAGTTGAGAAACTAATCTCGCCAGGGCCGCTACATCCCCATTTAATATCCAAAATAAAATGAAGCACGTTACCCTCATAGGTTTGGAAGAATACCTAGGAGACTTTCTTCTCGGTCTTGAAAGAAATGAACGCAATTGACCTATATTCCGCTGGCTCCGTTTGGGAAGAGTAAAATGTACATGCAAATATCTAGAGTGCATTTCAGTCCATGAAAATATAAAGTTGGTTTAGTTTTGTATTGATAAATTTTTCTTGTTAAATGATTTTTAGTTGTAATGGATGCATGGAAACATGAATCCTGAGGTTGAAATATACATTTTCAACATTTGATCAACTTTGAGTCCTTGAGTGTAAATGTATATTTTTTTATGTAAAATTCTCTCTCATTTTGGGTGAAACATGCCTTGGAAACTATGTTTTCTATCATTGTCAATACACGAATATATTCTTGCCAAACACTAGCAAAACTGAACCAGAATATATATATGCACTGAATTGGCATTTTTACTTTTCCCAAATTGAGCCTTTGCAACATGTTTGATGTTTCATCATCGAAAAAATAATTGATTTCATCCAAGAAATGGAGATTTTCTTGACAAGAAGTCCAAGAATAGGAGAATGGAGATAGAAACGTGCTGCAGTGCTGGAAGGAAATTGCCATATTTCCTCCCAAGCTGCAGTGTGAAAAATTTTGTAATGGAAAAAAAATTCAAAATAAAATGAACAGATTATGGAATTGAGATCTGCTCCTCATAGAGCGCTTCTCACACCCAACCTCACAACCACATCCCACCATCTATTGAGAACATCTTCCCATGAATAATAAATACAAATATGGGAGATGTTCCCGATGTGCGGCCAAAATATGCTGTGAAAAGCGTTTTGTGAGGAGTATATTTAGACTCCAGTTTCGGAATCAAGCCATGTGACGTGGCTCATAATTGTTTAAGACTCACCATGACTTTTTCATTATTTCCCTTAAACTCACCATAACTTTTCAAAATGTCTAAAAACTCACAATGTCAATGAGTTTTTATTTTCCAAAACTCACCATTTGTCAAAGTATCGTTAATATTCACTAACATAAGTTATCCACACCAGCATAAATACAATTTGCATGATCAAATTGCCCGACTAGTGAATTAGAGAAAAAAAAAACTCATTTAGGGTCTCTCTCATTCTCTCATTTTGCCGATCTTCACTCTTCCTCTGCTGCTTAGAACTTCCAGCACTCAACTCTCTCTCTCTCTCTCTCTCTCTCTCTCTCTCTCTCTCTCTTTCTCTCCCTGCTCTGATCTCCAGATGTCACACTGCCGCTCACTCTCTCTCTCTCTCTCTCTCTCTGTTCAAGTCTCCAAATCTCCAAGGTAGACATTGCACCATCGTCTCTCGCTCGGATTTATAATAGATGGGCACCGCATTGCCCTCTCTTTGATCAGGTCTCCGAGATGCTACACCACCCACCCTCACTTAGATTTGTAGTATGTGGGCACTGCTACGTGGGCACTACACCACACCACCGTATCTCAGATCTACTGTTTGAATGCCACCTCCACACCACCACTCATATTTTTGGTTTTAAGATGTAGAGGAATGAATACAATGATAAAATATTTCAGAGATTTCTAGTGTTTTGAAATATTTGTAATGTATTGTAAAATTTTGCAACTTGAATCTAGAATGTAAATCTCCATCAAGGACTTCATAAATGTATGCAAAAATATTTTCGTAAATTTTTATTTGTTTGTCTTAAATATTTTTTGAAAATTTATTACAATATTCCTTGGATGCCATGTCTAATTTTTGTTTCATTCTGCCAAAATTTTTTATCATTTTATTAGTTTGTCTGCATTTTTTTTATTTTTCTAAAATATGTATATATATTTAAAAATGAGCATTTCTTTTTTCTTTTGAAATTTCTGCTTTTTAGTTCATATATATATAAATATAATTTTTATCACTTTATGTATTTTTGTAATTGATTTTTTTTGAAAAATTTATCATGTTCTTGTTTTCTACAATTTATTACTTTTTTCTATATAATTGTTATCATTTCGTGTATATTTGCAATTTCTGTTTTTTATCAATCTTTATATTTTTTTGAGTTTTTGTCTTTTTCCGTTTTCAATTTTCTCTTTTTTGCATTTTTAGTATTTTGTTATAATTTACAATGTTTTTTATAATTTTTTTTTTACATTTTTATTTTCTACAATCTATAAACTTTCTTGTATTTTTTGTTATTTATTTACAGTTTTTGTGTTTTTCAGTTTTCTATAAATTTTTATGTTTTTCTATGATTTTTATTTTCTGATTTTGCTTTTCAATTTCTACAGTTTCTATAATTTAAAAATATGTTTTTTTTTTCTTTTTTTCATGTTTTTTTAGTTAAAAACTTAAAATACTAAAATATATATGCATATATTTTATATTTTTCTATAAAGGATAAAATGGTAATATATTAACAACCATTAGTTTGTTTAACGTCAAGTTAGTGACATGGTGAGCTTCAGACATTTTGAAAAATTATGGTGAATTTAAGAGAAATACTGAAAATTCATGATGATTTTTTGACAATTTCCCTTTTTATTAATATATAGTAATAAATAGTTGCAGGAATCCAATCTAAACAGTGGAATGCAACTATTGCTCCCTCCACATATGAATAAGTTCCAAACTTCCAACTATCATGGGATGTGAAATCAGTGGTCCATTTTTATTGGTAATGGTTCGATTATGATATTGGAAAAACTCAACCAATTAATTGGTATCATAAAAGAACATGACCTTTTATCATCACTATGAAATATTATTCTTGAAATTGTGAAACTGGGTTATTTTCCTATTAGAAAGGATGTGGTCATATGTAAGGTGAAGATGATGTTGGCATACGAACTCCGCCCAATTGAACTGATTAAGAATAATTAGGATTAGCTGAACGCGATGGCTGTTCAGCCGGCTGAGAATGCTTGATTATAAATTCTGGAAGCCGTTTATTTTGGATGCCAGAAAACCACCTAAGACCATAACAGCATTTTCCTTTCTACTTCTCTTTTGTTAACTTTGTTTTTGTACTTGTCATGTAGCAGGTTCTAACAATTGGTTCCTCAAATAAAACATTGGTGTCTGACAAAAAATAATTAAAGGAAGAAAAACACTGGATGGATTTTCACTGTACCCATAAAATGTTCCAAGCAGAAAGCCTGAAATTCAAGAGATGAAGACATGCTGGAACTCTGTCTAAAATTATGTGAACAAGAGAGACTCAGAAATAATTACGAGAATGTGAAAAAAAAATCATTGCAAGATGAATTTGATATGTTCGTAATGGACATTAATTGCGAATGCCATATGTAACATATTCAGTGTACAAGCCAAGTTCGGTTTGTATTCTTTCTTCTTTGCTGCATATGTTTACAATCCTTGTGGAGAAATCACATATCAATCAATATTCAAAAGACTTATGACTGCTAATTTTACTGATGGACAATACTTGACTGAGCACCCAACTATACAATGCTGATTACATAAATCCTCTTTTGCCATTTCTATCACGATCCATATCCATGGTTAAATGCCGAACCCTTAAATCATTTCTTACTACTTAAACCCGGGTACTTTTTGGCCTGCTCCAGCTCTCCAACTTGCATTGGATCACCTTGACTAGCTCTTGCTTTCCTTTCACATGTACAACTTGAATATTACATAATCTAAGTATGGTGACCAACATTCTGACCATCCAAAAGTCTAATCAGAAAATGAAATTTTCAAACTCTACCTACAGACAAGGGTATTTACATGGCATTACATTCTGTCACCTGAGGACTGTAGCTAAATATGCACTTTATCAGGACTGCCATCCCTTTAATTGAAATCTGCTTGCTATTTGAGGACAAATTTTCTCCAAAGCACCAAGTATACACTTTCTGTATGAGAAGTCTTCAATGGTTCCATCTGTTCTTACCAACATAAAACAGCGGGATTGCTGATGTTCCGAGTGATAGCCAACCTGCCAATAGCATTGGAAAACAAACAATGCATCAAGATGGATTTTCATGTATGGAAATGCAATTGTACATACACTGAGAACTGGTAGTGAAATAACATTTGAATGCTATGCATACAAATTTGTTCACCTTCAGCATTTACCATAATAACTCCCTAGAAGAGAAACAACTGCATTTGGATAATTTTTGCCACATGGGCAAAATCAGTATAGTGAGAATATGCAATCTCGACTACATGAACAAGTAGCAGTCTAGCAGAACACAGATTTAAAAAAAAAAAAAATAGAAATGACAACTTGGCATCATGAGTCTATGGTTTAATCATGTTCAATTCAGCCCAAACAAGGGATACAACTTGGGTTGGCACAACACAAAATTTTAAATGGGCTGGATTTGGATTTTCGGTCCTCAGGTTGGGCTGAGCCCAAAACCTTGGTTTTTAATTTTTCAGGCTGGACCTGGGCCTAGACCTTTGGTAGCCTGAGGCCAGTCCAACCTTAACCCGTTCAAACCATGCATGCGTACATAGAAAGGAACTATACAATAGTCCTATCTAATGACTTAAATTGCTGATATTAAATAGGCCAATCTGAGCCTCATCTGAGCCCAAGTCCAACCCTAGTGTAGCAAAATTTAATTTGGGCAGATCAGATGACCTCAGGCTTGGTCCGTGCTTGGGCCTTAGGGCCAAGTCTTAGGGTTGGGCCTGGGTAGAGCTTAAACCTGGCCTAGCCCACCCGAGTTGCACCCCTATCCCAAACACTGAATACAACTCCAAATATTTTCTACTTCTGCTAATTAACATTAGGTCTAGATAACAGGGACTGACATTTTCAATAACATGAAGAGATGGTAAATATCATATAAAGACTTCACCGTTGTTACCAACTAGACAAACTTCTCATATTTTTTCATAACAAGAACTAAAGAAGAAAACATATTTTCCCTTGATGAAGGAGTTTTGGACAAGACAATGTCCCCACCCTTATTCTTGGAAGTACCTTGATGTCCTTTGGTCCAGTTCCCATCTTCTGGTTTCTTTTAGGATGAAAATATAAAGCCCTCAACAAGATGGATTTATCCACTTCACTTAAGTAATCATTAATTGGGTACCTACAATCAAAAAATAATTTTATTCATCATCAGAACTTTATAGGGACTTAATGCTAATGTAGATATGTTATTTGTACATGGAACCCATGTACATTGTACCGTATAGTACTCACCAGTTGCATATACCATGAAGATGAAATACCAGCCAAAACAATTCATTCATGAAAAATATTGAACATGCACCAATATCATCACAAATGGAATCTATAAATCAGTAAACTACAAATCATATTTATTCTTTCTGACACAAGCATGGAACTGTAAATGAAGCTTCAGCCTTAGCTGTCCAAAATCTAAATCATATTGTGGCACATTTCTCATTTTCTTAAACCCCTTAACTCTGTCATGAACACAGAAAACAAACTAAATCATATGCAACAACCATATGCAGAAAATATGCAAGATATTCAATGGGTGCATCAACTTGATTATGGAGAGACATCAAAACTTGTAAAATGATAAAAAGTTTTCTAAATCATATTGTGACACATTTCTCATTTTCTTAAACCCCTTAACTCTCATGAACACAGAAAACAAACCAAATCATATGCAACAACTATGTGCAGAAAATATGTAAGAAATTTAATGGGTGCATCAACTTGATTACGGAGAGACATCAAAACTTGTAAAATGATCAAAAGTTTTCTAAATCATATTGTGACACGTTTCTCATTTTCTTAAACCCCTTAACTCTGTCATGAACACAGAAAACAAACTAAATCATATGCAACAACTATGTGCAGAAAATATGTAAGATATTTAATGGGTGCATCAACTTGATTACGGAGAGACATCAAAACTTGTAAAATGATCAAAAGTTTTCAGTTCCCCATTGCTGCATCAACTTGATTCCTGAGGGGATATTTTTGGAGTTGGAATTAGAAATGTGCCAGAAACAACAATCCTAATTGGGGGGGGGGGAGGGGCTTCAAAAGATATAAAAAATAAGGAACGAAAATACAAAAATATCAAAAACTAGGCACTAACGTGGAAGAAAATTGAATTTATATGATCGTAGTCAAGGATAGATGGAAAAGTAATTTTGTAGAGATTTAGATGATGTTAGGCGCATCAAAGAGGAAGGTCAAAGAGTCTTAATAAAAGATAAGGAAATCAAGGATAGATGGAAAAGTAATTTTGTAGAAAAAACTAAACAAAGAACATATAGAGGAAGTTCATAGCAGAGGGATTAATAACTCTAATTTACTTAAGTCAATAGATGCCTTCATAAAACTAGAATTTCGAAAGTAAGAGGGTAAAATAAGTTGAAGTTAAAGCTGTTAGGATATGAAGATATCCCAATAGAAGCCTCGAAAGGTATGGAAGAGTAAGTCTATTATGGCTAATTAACTATTTAAGAAGATAATGAAAACAAAAAAAATGCCAAAAGAATAGAGAAAGACCATTATGGTTTCTATATTTAAAAACAAAAGCGACATACAAAGTTGTAATAAACTATAATTATCATGGGATTAAACTCATGAGACATAATAATTGAGAGGCTACAATATAAAACAGTTATATAAAAAAACTAAGTTGGTTTTATGCAAGGGATATCAACCATCCAAGCAATCATTTATTGATGCAAGTGTGATAAAAGTTTAAAAAGGAAGAGATCCTCATATGTATAAATTGATCTAGAGAAAGCATATGGTAGAGTCCCTAGAGTCATAATATGGTGGGTTTTGGAAAAGAAAGCAATGCCAAATAGTTATGTGGAATTAAATTAGGGACATGTATAGGGGGGCAACAACCAATAACACAATGCCTGTGGAAGGGACATCAAGTTTCATTAATGAGAAACAACATATAAAACAGTCCTCTCAGTTACAACTGACCCAAAAAATAGTCTCTCTCCCCACTCCTTGTTTGGCAAATGCATCAGCTAAAGAATTAGCTGTTCCACGTCTCTTTTTAACCATCTGAATTTCTTCTTTTTGTTGTTGTACAACCATAACTAGACTTGTTCATGGGTTGAGTAGTCCAATGGGCCGGGCCTGGCCTAGCCTGTTCTAAGTCGGGCTTGGACATGACTTTAGGCCCACGGGTTCGGGCTTTCTCAAAAAAAGCCCAGCCTGAGACCAAGCCTGACTTGACAATATATTACATATTGCATATTATATATATATGTATGTATATATATAAAATATGTTTTTCTTTGTTCCTATTCTCTTTTTTCAAGTAATAGTGAGATCTTTCATTATTTTTGGGTTTTGAGGTCTTTTAATATAAATAAAACAGTTTTTTATTGAATAAAAAAAAAAAATCTTTTTTCAAATTTCTGGCCAGGCTTAGGCTTGGGCATGAATCGGCACAACCTGGACCGTGAACAGGTCTATCCATAACTTCATCTCCTCACTTCGTATCCAATTTACTATCAGTTTTCAATCACCCTCAACAATAAGTTTTCTAATGCTCAGTGTTTTCGCCCTATTTATGCCTTCCATCAATGCCAGTACTACTCTAAGAGAATCTTCCTCCCCAGACAGTATGGAGCAATTATCTTGTCCCCCTCATTTCAAAGTACACCTCCAATACCTGAAATTCATGGGTTCCCATGCTATTACCATCAAAATTAAGTTTGATGAACCCATTTTCCCGGTGGAGATCATTGGTGATTAATGACGATCTTATTTGAACAAGAGTCAGCCACTTCTAGTTACAATGGAACTTCACCAAGGTTTAACACTCAACCCTTATTTATTTGCACTTGGCATGCATGATTTGACTAAACCTATTTAGGCGAAGGTTTCATGGTGCATGCCATTTGCTAATAACATGGTTTTAATCGATTAAACTGAAAACAGATTACCGGCAGTTGGACTTTCAGTGGACCGATTGGAATAGCTTCTTCAACAAAGGCTGAAGTCATGGCAGCTTTAACCAGCATCAGGATTGCAAGAGACCTGGGTTTATTAAATCTCACCATCAAAGGAGGTTCTGCCAATACCATTAATTGGCTAAATAATCCTGATAATGGGCCTCGGGTCTTAGCTCACTACTTGGATGAAGCGAGAGGCATTCTCTCCTCCTTGAATGCACACTTGGGCTGGGTTCTGAGGGAGCTAAACTCTGAAGCCGACAGTCTGGCTAAATCTGGTGCTCACAGGGATTATTACTTATTCAGTGATAGTTTTCTGCCTGTATAACTCTTTAAGTGTTTGATCTCTGTGTACATCTCCTCATGTACCTCTCTTTTTTATGAATGAAGTTGACTTAAAAAAAAAAAAAAAAACTAAAAACAGATTAAATGCAAAATTAATTTATGTATAAATACCTAAAAAATAAGATATTATAAAATAAATAGGATTAAAACAAAACATATGAAATGTAAATTCAACAATAGTGAGTGGACGTAAGGGTATACTTAGGACTAGAGACCAAGAGATACCGCAATGTGATCTCTTGATGCAGGAGTAGAAGAGTCAAAATTGGGATTTTCTGAAATTTTATGTATTTCTGTGTTTTTTTTTTTGGATAGTAAGGGCATTTCATCTCTTTGACCAGTCTAATGTGCACTTGCCACCTGGCCCATGATATCTTGTTCTTCTAGTTTAGTAGGGTTTACCTTCTATTTTCAGTTTAACTGAATTCATAGGTGGAAAATTATTGTATTTCTTGATGCACATGAGTGATTTTTTGGCCCCGTTTGCTTTTTGGTAAATGGGGAGGGGAAATTTTGGTTAGTTGGAAAGTGGTTCCCATAGAGCAACTTTCCAGTGTTCACTTTTTGGTAAGTTGTGGGCCCCATGGTAAATAACTTTTTCCTTGATGCTGCTTACCCCCACCTCCCAGGTGGGTAAATAACTTTCCCACCTTGGGGAAAAGTTGACAAGACATCAAGGGGCAAAACTGCCCCTTATAATAATTGCACTCTATGGGTAAAAATGGTCAAAAGAACACAAATAAATGCATTTACCCAGGTATAGTGTTTCCCAGGGTAAGTACATTTACCTAGGTAAAGGGCTTACCAAAAACGAATGGGATCTTAGGTAATTATGATGAACAGTATTCCGGATCATGCAAGTCACTCTCTATAAATAGATGTATTCTCTTCCTTTTGAAGCTCATGAAGATTTATTTAGAGCTCTTTTGCAAGTTTTCTGTATGGAGTGATTCCTACAAACCCTAGAGTGAATCTAGGTCCCTTGGAGTGCTACCTTGGGGTCTTTCTCTCTACCCTTTCTCCTCTCTCTAACTCTTTCTCAGATTGCAACTTATTTCGTAGGAGCCTACCAAGCTCTATCTATTGATATTGAGGGCTAGAACAGGGGTGATTTCTAGCTTATTAGCTTATTCTAGCCTCTCTATGAGAGAAATAGAATGATTGGAAACAAAAGAGAAGGCAAATAATATAGAAGAGACACAGTTTTTAGGCAATCTAAGTGGTCAGGCAGCACCCATGTTGTCATATATTAGATTATTAGGGTGTCATAACATAAAGTAAAATGACTTAATATGTCCTCATAAACATGAAACACCACTTAACAACAGTTATAAGATCTCTTTGCAATTTTAGCAAGTCTTTCTGATCCTAGTCATATAAATAAAACACCACTTGACAACTTCACACCTCCCTTGGTGTCTCAAACTCCATATTTATCATATAAAGTGTGCCAAATTTCTAAACTTAGAGAGCTTCATGTTTGAAGCAACTTAGGCTACCAATAGACCTTAACTTTGAGACCAGATTACTAAAGACATAGGGAGCACTGTCATCTGAATTAATGGGCATAGAATTCGAAGGAGTAGAAAGCTTGCTGAATTAAAAAATATGAAATAAAAGGAGCTTCTTGAAGAAAGAAGAGAGAAGGAGAAGAAGAGAAGTTGAAAAGAAATGAGTGCAATAATCTGCCAGCCCCCTTCACTTATTATTTATATTAAAAATAATAGAGCAGTACAAAGACAACTATGCCTTTATAGGGCGGCAAGACATAAAACAACATATATAAGACACAAAAACATAATAAAATTTGGAATCACATAACTACTGTGGTCCCCACCTCCTATCTAACAACTAACATAAAACATCTACTCATAAAAAACATCATAAAACTGCTTAATCTTCAACACTCCCCCTCAAGTTGGGAGTAAATGTCACATATTCCCAACTTGCATAGATCATGTTCAAGCTTGTTCTTTGCCACCCCTTTAGTGAGAACATCAGCCAGCTGCAACTCTAAAGAGACATAAGGCAAACAAACTTCTTCGGTTGTTATCCTTTCTCTTATAAAGTGTCTATCAACTTCAATGTGTTTTGTCCTATCATGCTGAATTGGATTGTGGGCAATATTGATTGCAGCCTGATTGTCACAGTACAACATCATAGGTTCCTCTACTTTCGCCCCAATCTCACTCAAAAGAGATCTAACCCAAAGAAGTTATGAGACACCATGAGCCATGGATCTATACTCAGCCTCTGCACTTGACCTTGCCACAACCACTTGCTTCTTACTCTTTCAAGAGGTCAAGTTTCCACCTACAAAGGTACACACTCTTGATGTAGACCTCCTGTCATCTAAGCATCCTGCCCAGTCTGCATCTGTATAGGACTCTAGCTTCAGACTCTCATGATTTGAGAAAAGAATGCCTCTGCCAGGGTGCTTTTTCAGATATGCAAGTATCCTCTCAAATAGATTCCCAGTGCTGAACCCGAGGTGCATGCATGTACTGACTCACAACACTGACAGCATAAGAAATAGTTGGTCATGTCATAGACAAATACAACAGTCGGCCCACCATTCTTTGATCTCCCCACATCCTTTACCAACTCACCATCCACACCATTAACTCTGTGATTTGGATCAATAGGAGTGTCTGCTGGATCTTGGAACTTCAAATACAGTGTTTGTTGGATCAATAGGAGTGTCTAGTGGATCCTGCAATAGGTCAAGTACATACTTCCTTTGTGAAATAAAGATCCCATGCTTAGATCTTGCAACTTCAATCCCCAAGAAGTATTTGAGCTCACCAAGATCTTTGATCTCAAATTCTTGCTGCAATGATTTTTTGAGATCATCAATCTCCTCAAGATCATTTATTGTCACCACAATATCTTCCACATACACAATCAGAATTGACACTAGAACATCTCTCCTCTTCATGAAGAGTGTGATCAAACTATGTCTGTGTGTATCCAAAACGGATGAGTGCCCCTCTAAACCTGTCAAACCAAGCCCTAAGTGACTGTTTCAGTCCATACAGAGATTTTCAGAGACTGCACATCTTTCCCTTACCAACATCCTCATAAAAGCCTGCTAGAATGTCCATATATACCTCCTGTAAATCACCATTGAGGAAGACATTTTTGACATCAAACTGGAACAAAGGCCATGAATAGGTGGCTGCTAGAGATAAAAGGATGAAAAATGAACTCATCTTAGCTACTGGTGCAAAGGTTTACAGATAATCAACACCATAGGTTTGAGTATACCCTTTAGATACCAACCTTGCCTTGTACCTCTCTATCTTGCCATCAGCCTTATACTTCACTGTGAATACCCATCTACATCCAACTTTCTCCTTGTTTGGGGGGAGATCAACAATTTCCCAAGTTTGGTTGTTAACCAAAGCATCCATCTCATCTTGTATGGCTGTTTTTCCACTCAGGTTTGGAGAGAGCCTCAATAACATTCCGAGTATAGACACAGAATCCAAGGAAGAAAGAAAAGCACAGTAGGAGAGTGATAAGGCACTGTAGGAAAGATGGTGTGAAATGCAATGGGTTGTTCACTTTCTCTTCCCCTTATGAAGTGCAATGGGAAGATCAAGGTCAGTGAGATCAGCTGCAACAATGGTGTTAGGGCAAGAACATTATCATCAAAAAACATAACAGGCTCAGGCTCAAGAGGAATACTTGGAACTGTATCTGCCGAACCTGGAGTTTCAAAAGGACTGATAGAGAGTGGTGTGGGTTGAGGATGTGTGGAGTCAACCATCATCTACCGGCGCTGATATTTCTGTGAGGTTGCCTGTAGTGGCTCGGGTAATGAAACTGGAGGTGTAGGTGCTGGCTGAACTGGTGGAAGTGCAGGTGCTGGCTGAACTGATGGAAGTGCTGGCTGAACTGAGGAAGGCACCAAAAAAACATGAAGAAGAACTGATTGTGTGTTCTCCTCCCTGAAACTCTCCCCCTGAGGAAAACCACTCATGAAGAAGAAGGTGGATTCAAAGAAGGTAACATCCATTGTGACAAATCTGCTCCTCGACACTGGGTCATAACAACAATACCCCTTTTGGTTCTAAGCATACCCAAGAAAAACACATTTCTTGGCCTTAGGATCCAATTTCTTGCGACGAGGGCCAAGAATGTGGACAAAGGAAACACACCCAAAAACCCTCAAAGGTATATGAAATATCTCCCCATCTGGAAAAAGCAGACTAAATGGCACCTTCCCAACGTCCGTGAAGGAACACGGTTAATCAAATGCATGGCTGTAAGAACTGCATTTCCCCAAAACTGCACAGGAACTGAAGCACACACCATAAGACTCCTTGACACCTCTACAATGTGTTTGTTTTTTCTCTCAGCAACTCCATTCTGTTGTGGTGTATATGCACAACTGCTCTGATGAATTATCCCATGTTCTAGGAAATACGTGGTCATGTCCCTCTCAAAGTACTCTCTGGCATCATCTGATCTAAAAACCTTAGTTCTCACTCCAAATTGTGTGAGAACCATCTAGTGGAACTATCGTACGAAGTTAGGAACCTTATCACGTGATCTCATCAAATATATCCAAGAATATCGTGTATAATCATCCACAAACAAGAGAAAGTAATGGAATCCTCCCATGGAAGGGATATGATATGGTCCACATACATCAGTGTGAACAATATTAAAAGCAAAAGGTCTTCTTTTATTACTTGGTTTAAAAGACTATCTACAATGCTTTCCTAATTGACAACTCTCACACTCCAAAGTAGATAATCTGGTTCACTGACTCTGACCCACCACTACTGCTGCTACTAACACGATGGCCCTGATGTCTCAGAATCTCATCCAGAAGGTAGACTTCATTCACCTCACGACCACTCCCAATCATCTTCTTTGACTCCAGATCCTGCAAAATACAATTACCAGGAAGAAAGGTCATGGAACAATTCAAATTCCTTGTCAAAGAACTAACAGACAGTAGGTTGGTATGAAGTCTAGGGCCATGTAAAACAGAAGACAAAGTTATATCATTGGTCACTCTAACTGTCCCTTTCCCAACAATGAGGATATGTGAACCATTTGCTGTAAAGACTCTGTCTCTACCAGAACACAACTGATAGGTAGGGGCATTAGTCATTTGCTTAGATGCTCTTGAGACTATAATCCAGGGAGGTCCCTCCTTACCTGAAGTGGATGCAAGATTTGCAGTTGCATATGAACTACCTGTATGTGCAAAGGAAGAGGTATAGCTGGCTCCTACATTCTGTTGTCCATCTGGAAGGCTAGTGCTAGGTGAATCTTTCTTACTCATAAGCTGTCCAAACCTCTCCAATTTTTTCCTCATTGTTGCTACTGCAATGGATTCCCAATCATAGTTGTTAAGGCAACGTCTAGGCGACAAGGCGCCCTTTGAGGCTCGCCTCGCCCAATCGCCTAACAGTTTTCTACTTCCTACTATAAAATATTTTTTTATTCATTCTTTTTTGAGATTATAATTATAAAATAGACATTATTAAACTAAAATAATCATTTTGTGTGTTTATATACTAATTTCTTTTTATTATTTTCTTATTTATTAGGGTTTAATCAGCACAAACATTGCTAAATGCTATATTGAACCCTCAAAGACTTGAAAACCTGAACCAATAAGTAAGGAAGAACTAAAAATTTTATATAACAGCACATTTTCCTCTTCCATATTCTTCTTCTTCTTCTTCTTCTACCACCACCACTACCACTACCACTACCACTACCACTACCACTACTACTACTACTACTACTACCAATACTTTTTATTTTCCTCTTTTCCTATAACAAAAATAAGGGTTCAGCCCCTATTATTTTTTGAATTTTATTTTCCTTCTTCCTTTGCTTCTCATGAATATGTTGATTTTCTATACTTTAATATGAAATTTATACTTTTCTTATGAAATCCATGAATAATTATTAAAGAAATATGGTTATGGTACCTAGGGAACTACCCTAGTATCTATTTTTTAACATAAAAAAATCCATCACCTAGGCGATGCCTAGGCGTGTGCCTAGGCGACTAGGTGACTAGGGGCACCTAGTCGCCTAGCCTCGCCTTGGTGCCTTGAAAACTAAGTTCCCAATCCGTTTGGGAAAGAGGGACCGAAGAGTCTCCTGTAGTGGCTACATTTGCATTTCCCTTCTTGTTCCTTATCCGAGCAGGCATAGATTTGGATGAAGCTTCCAGCAAGTGTCCCTGGTATGCTTAGGCTTCTTGCAATAATCACACACCAAGTCCTTATCTTCCCTTCTAGTTTCACTACTCCCCCTATCTCCATTCGACTTAAGTTTTGTTGTACCAACCATAGCCGACTGGTCAATCCCAGGCTGTCTCAGCATTACATTCCTCCTACTCTCCTCTCCAAAGACAAATGCATAGGCTTGAGAGAGTGTCCACCCACCCTAGAAAGAATATGTTGCCTAGCAATGTTGAATTCAGGGTTCAACCCTGCCAAGAACTCAAAAACCCTATTCCTCTCTACCAGTCTGTGATAGGTTGCTGCATCATTTACACTTTCCCATACCACAGTTTCTAAGTGATCTATTTCCTGCCATAGGGTTTTCAGCATGGAGTAATACACAGCAAGAGGTTTTTCTCCCTGTTTCATACTTATTACCTGATTCCTTAACTGATAGGCTCTTGCTTCATTTTGTTTCTGAGAGTAGGTTTCAGTCACTCCATCCCAAATCTCCTTCGCAGTATTAGCCCATAGGAAATTTTTTGCAATATGAGGTAACATAGAATTACACAACTAGGACATTACCATGTAATTCTCCTACACCCATCAGGAAGAGTCTGTATCAAGTTTCTTCTCCTCCCCAGTGAGATACCCTAATTTTTCATGGGCACCAATAGCCATCTTAGCTGATTGTGCCCACTCCAAATAATTCGTACCATCAAGTTTTACTATAGTAATGATCCCAGGCCCAAAAATATCACTACTACCTCTAACACCCAGTCCCACAATACCGGTAGATTTCATTTCGGTATTCCAACTCTCCTTCTTACTTCAAACAGTTCAACAATAAGAAAAAATAGATTGGAAGCCTTCCAAAAAACAATTTAATATCACACACACAGAAACAAACCCTTTCGGAAGAACAAAACCCTAGCTTGAGAGAAATCTCTCTCCTCCCCACACCTCCCAACAGAGAGAAGAGTGAATCGATCACTCCAGGAGGCTCAGAAAAATTCAAAAACCAAACAGCACTCTTCAAAAAATCAAAAGAAAGCTAACAATACCTGGCCGCTCAAGATCAGATAAAAAACAAAGAGTCCAACTTTTCTAGGACTCTTCCCCGTACTCTAGTTCTTCCTGATTTTGATGCCGAACAGTAGATCACCTTCCTGATGACTAGATCCCACCAAAAAATCCAAGTACTGGGAAATCTACAGTCGGTCGATCAGCCCTTTATTACTTCATGCAGTCGGCTGATCTAGGGCTGCATGGGAATGCTTCTAGAAACCCTAGCCACTGCTCTGATACCAAGTAGAAAGCTTGTTGAATTAAAAAATATGAAATAAAAGGAGTTTCTTGAAGAAAGAAGGAAGAGAGAAGGAGAAGAGAAGAGAAGTTGAAAAGAAAGGAGAGCAATAATCTAGCCGCCCCCTTCACCTATTATCTATATTAAAAATAATAGAGTAGTACAAAGACAACTATGCCCTTATAGGGCGACAAGACATAAAACAACATATATAAGACACAAAAACATAATAAAATTTGGACTCACATAACTACTGTGGTCCCCACCTCCTATCCAACAACTAACATAAAACATCTACTCGTAAAAAACATCATAAAACTGAATCTTCAACATAAGGGGAAAAACTAGTAGGATGTATATGGATGTTCACTGTCAAACAAAGTTGATGGTTCAGTTAGACATACAATCCCTGCCTTGTAACAAAAGAAGATATCGAAACTTATGGCATTGATAACATCAAGACTGTTTCTCTTGTAGCAAAGATGAATTCAATATGTATTCTCTTCACTACGGTAGTATTTACTCAAGGCCATTGTCTCAGTTAGACACAAAAAATGCTTTCCTACATGATCTATAAGAAGTGTACATGTTGCCTGTACTAGGGTTTATAGCTTATGATTAGTGAGGGGAGGATTATGGGTTGAAATGATCTCCTCAAGCTATAGTGAAGAAGCATAGTCAGGCTGATAATACACTATTTGTTAAATAAGAAGTGCAGTCTACTATAACAATCATTATCTATATAGATGACATTGTTCTAACAAGTAATTATTTTTCTTAAATCATGTGACTCAAACAACTCTTAGCATCTGAATTTAAAGTTAGGGATTTGGGAATAATCAAGTACTTCTTGGGAATTTAAGTTGCTAGATCAAGAAAAGGTAATTTTATCTCACAACAAAAGTATGTATTACACTTACTACAAGAGATAGGAAAAATAGGGGCCAAATCAGCTGATTCCCCAATAGGTCTAAATCAGAGATTAAATGCTATGGAACGCAAGCTATTTGAAGACATTGGAAAATTTGACAGACTAGTTGGCCAGATGATATATCTCTGTTTGACTAGAACCAACATATCGTATACTGTTAGAGTCATTAGTATATGCACACTCCATGGTAGACATTTTCAAACCACAAAAAGAATGTTATGTTGCTTGATAGCTACTCTTGGAAAGTGATTAATATTTGCCAAGCGTGATCATTTCAAGTAGAAGCTTAGGCTAATTGGGCAACTTACGTGGATGACAAGAAGGTCAACTACAAGATACTATATTTGTTGGGGGGAATCTAATTACTTGGAGAAGAAACAATTTTTATTAGGTAGGTCCAGTGCTGAAAATAAGTCTAGAGCAATGACTCATGGCAATTCAAAGTTACTACAGGTAAAGCATGCTCTCATTGATCTAGGGGTAAGCATTGGCAACTTACGATATTATATTGTGACAGCAACGCTGACTTGTCACTAATGAAAAAAGCTATATTTTGATTTAAATAAAAATAATTCAAAAAACAAGAAGACAGTAAGAAGTTATGAGAAGAATAAGGAATGGGAACAGACTGAGTTGAGAAGAACAATAATGGGTGGGCAGCCCTTTCAATTGCTATAACTAAACTACCCCTGCTGCTGGTACAGCAATAAAAAGTATGACCAATAATGGATGTCAACAAGCTGCAAACAACATTGCTTACAATCTGGTTCAGCATGACCGCACCAAGCATATTGAAGAGAACCAGAATTTCAATAGAGAGAAGGTTGATGTTTAAAAAATTTGCCTACCCTTGATAAAATACAAATAATCAATTGACTGGGTTCCTTACTTAAGACATTGTACAATCAAAGTTGACATTTTTTACAAGTTGAGCATGATAGATATCCATACTCCACTTGAAGGAGATTGTATGAACTATGGAATAGACTTTAAAGGTATTTAGGTATTTTTGTCCAAGGGCATTGATTATATTTTGTCTTTATTTTCTCATGAGGATTATTATGGTCCTTTTATAAATCATAATTAGATTATAAATATCAGTAGAAGGGGATCCCCCCCCCCCGCCTTTCTTTTTTAACTTTTTATATATGATCTATGGCAAAAGACAACCTGATTCCCTTTCTTATTTACTATAGTGACTGAGGCCCTTAGTGTGTGATGGTGCTAGATAGAGGGCTTTAGGTTTGTGAAAATAGACCCTCCATCCCCTCCATAGTTCTTTACAGTATGCTGATAATTTTCATTACTTTTACTACATCATGGCAAGAAGATATGTTGTTTTTCAGTTCAGCTTCTGATTTATCTATTTTGAAGCTGCATAGGGCTTGAAGATTAATCTCCATAAGGTGTAGCTTGTGACAATTGGTGAGGTGCCAAATATTGGGGAGTTAGCTACCACCCTTGGTTATAGACAAGGCAAGCTGCTGTCCAAGTTCTTGGGTGGTAAGTTAACTCTAATTCAAAAGAGCTATTTCAAATCCCACTATCTATTTATTCATGTCAATGTTTGCAATCCCTGCCTTGATGTCTGTGGCATGGCAAACACTTTGAAAAGGCTTAGACAGGACTACTTATGGGATGGATGGGTGATGAAAGAAAATTCCATCTAGTGGCTTGGTCTCTGGTTTGTACACCAAAACAAAGGGTGGTATTCGCAGTTAAGGAACATGAACAATGCTCTCCAAGTGGTCTGGAAATATGCAGTGGAAAAAGAGAACCTACGGCAAAAGACGTCTAGTAAATACAGGCAGAACCCCATAGGTTGAGAATTGATGACTATCCCGTGCACCTATGGATCAGGCATTTGGAGGGGCTAGATCTGATGAGAATTCAATCAGAATATCACTTAAGAAGTGAGCATAGGTGAACACATTCAGTTCTGGAGGGATACTTGGATTGGAGAGAGACCTTTGTATGTGATATATACCAACCTGTTTAACATAGCCAAAATCACTTACAAGTTAGTAGCTGGAAACATTGTATAGTAGGCAGAATCTTTGATTAATCTGTTGGATACGCTGAAAAAGGCCCCCATCCATCTGGTGTCATCTAATCCCATACTCTGGAAAGTTGACTTCAGAGATAACTTCTCTTTCAGCTTATTCCATGTGATGTTGGTGGGATCAGACAATTTTCTCCCTTAGAAATGGCTGTGGAGGTCAAATTGGACGTCAAAAGCCAACTTCTTCATGTGGATAGTTATATAAGTATTTTCTTTTTTTTTTTATGGGTAGGTTGACATATAAGGTTTAATCCCATATTCTGAAGCACTTCAATGAGAATATTTGAAGGAAAACATTCTACTATGTGGGCTATCATTGGCAAAGTTGAGGGTGCATTAAGTGGCTAATCTTAAGGCTCTTGAAGGTGTTACACAATAACATATTGGGAGGTGTGAATAAACCCTAGTTGTTTCTAGGTCAAAGTAGAGAAGAAGAAAGAAGAAAGAAAAGAGAAAGAGAAAGAAGAAGAAGAGGAGAAGAGTATTCAGCCAGACTAGAAGAGAGAACGTTCAAAAGTCACTCTCCTAGCCAACCCACTCGACTTTTATTCATGAAAAACTTGAGTTACAAGAAAGACAATTTTGTCCCTCATAGAAGATGAGACACATAACTTAAACTCAGATACAATAGACATTTCACTTTCAATAAGATACACCAGAATGACCAAAATACCCCTGACTCGAGCATTCTAACACTCCCCCTCAAGCTGGAGAGTATATATCATATAGTCCCAGCTTGTTACAAATGTAATCTATTCTTCCCCGAGACAATCCTTTTGTGAAGATATCTGCCCACTAATTTCTTGAGCTCACATGAGATATAGTTATTACCCCACTTATCACCTTCTCTCTCACAAAGTGACAATCCACCTCAATATGTTTAGTTCTTTCATGGAAGACAGGATTGGATGAGATGTGAACAGCAACTTGGGTATCACAGTATAGTTTCATGGGTTTGTCAATTGAGAAACCCATCTCTTCTAGTAGGTTCTTCATCCATACTAGTTCACATGTGATATGGGCCATAGCCCTGTACTCTGTTTCCGCACTACTTCTTGCCACCACTGTTTGTTTCTTGCTCTTCCAAGTTACAAGATTGCCACCCAGGAAGGTACAATACCCTGTGGTTGACCTCCCATCTAATATAGAGCCAGCCCAATCAGCATCTGTGCACCCTACTATCTCAAGAGGTCCTCCTTTTTGGTATAACAAATCACGACCTGGAGCACCCTTTAGGTACCTAACAATTCTCAGAACAGCTTCCCAATGAGGAACCCAGGGATGTTGCATAAACTGACTCACCACACTCACAGCAAATGATATATCTGGTCGGGTAATGATCAGGTAATTCAACTTTCCCACCAACCTTCTATATCTTACAGGATCATCAAACTCTTCACCTGCATCCACACTTAACTTGGCATTGAGTTCCATAGGAGACTCTACTGGTTTAGCACCTAACAACCCTGTTTCTTCAAGTAGATCAAGAACATATTTCCTCTGACATAGGTTGGTCCCCTGTTTTGACCTCACAACTTCTATTCCTAAGAAATACTTTAGCTTCCCCAGATCTTTCGTATTGAAATGGTCCTGTAAGAATTTTCTCAGCCTGTCAATTCCATTGCTGTCACTTCCAGTTATGACAATATCATCCACATACACGACTAGCAAGATTTTTCCATCTTTTAAGTTATAGCTAAACACGGAATGATCAACCTGACACTGTTTCATCCCAAAAGCCTTCACCACTTCACTGAACCTGCCGAACCAAGCACGAGGAGATTGTTTCAGTCCATAGATCGCCTTTTTGAGCCTGCACACCTTACCAGCCTCCCCCTGAGCAACAAACCCTGGTGGTTGCTCCATATACACCTCTCAACAAGATCACCATGTAGAAAGGCATTTTTTATGTCAAGTTATAGGAGAGGCCAATCATACATAGTAGCCAATGAGATCAACACCCTGAACCAATTTTAGCCACAGGAGAGAATGTCTCCATATAGTCCACACCATATAACTGAGAATAGCCCTTGGCCACTAACCGTGCCTTCAATCGTTCCACATTGCCATCAGGAAGATGCTTCACTGTATAGACCCATTTACACCCAATAGTATGCTTACCAGGAGGAAGGGTGGTGAGTTCCCACGTATGATTATGTTGTAGAGCAAAGAGTTCTTCTTCCATGGCTTGCCGCCACCCTAGAGAGGCAAGGGCTTCCTGTACAGTCTTGGGAATGGGAACCGATGAGAGTAATGATATAAACTTGCAATGAGAAGTAGAAAGGTGAGCAGTGGAAACATAGTCTGAAATGGGATGAGAAGTACAAGTACGTTTACCTTTCAACAAAGCAATAGGGAGATGGAGATTTGAGGGAGAAGGAGAAGGAGCAGTAGCAGGATCTATCGGCGGGTGCTGAAGTGGAGGAGGAGCCGAAGCACTTCTGCGAGTATACACTTGAGTAATTGGCGGCCTCTTTGTAGTAACTGGCATATGATGTGCATCTACAGTAGGAGTGGGAGATACGGGAAGGGGGTCCACAACCGGAACAGGAAGAGGAACCACAGGGGGAGAAGAAGAGACCCCGACATTGGAGAAAAAAGGAACTGACTTAAAGAAGGTGACATCAGGGCACACAAACGATTTATGAAACTTAGGGTTATAACACTTGTACCCTTTCTGAGTCCTTGAGTAGCCAAGAAAAATACACTTCGTAGCTCGAGCACCTAGCTTGTCTACTCCAGGCCCCAAGTGCTGAACAAAACAAACACAGCCAAAGACTCTTGGGGTGAGAGGAAAGGGAGACAAAGTGGGGAACAACACGGAGAAAGGGGATTGACTTCCAATGATTGACATGGGCATCCAATTTATTAAAAAACAAGATGTAAAAACAACATCACTCCAAAAGTGCTTTGGGACATGCATATTGATCATCAAGGACCGAGCAGTTTCAAGAAGATGTCTATTTTTCCGTTCAGCTACACCGTTTTGTTGCGGGGTGTAGGCACAAGAAGTTTGATGAATTATTCCATGATGTTCTAGGTATTGCTGAAATGATGAGGAGATGTATTCTTTGGCATTATCGGAGCGAAGTATTTTCATATGAACACCAAACTGAGTGTGTATTTCAGCATGAAATTTCTGAAAAATAGAGAACAATTCACTACGGTATTTCATAAGATAGATCAATGTCATCCTTGAAAGGTCATCAACAAAGATTACAAAATACTTAAATCCATTGTATGACACCACTTTAACTGGACCCCATACATTAGAATGAACTAAAGCAAAAGGATTTGAAACATGACTATCAGTTCTTGGACTAAATGAGACTCGATGATGTTTTCCCAACTGACACGACTCACAATCTAATGATGAAAGATGACTCAAGGAAGGAACTAGTAGCTTCAAAGCCTTAAGAGAGGGATGACCAAGTCTGCAGTGCCATTTGAGAGGAGTAAGAGACGATTGAAAAGCCACTGGAGGGCCACCACCATCAAGGTAATACAAACCACCGGCTTCATGCCCTCCACCAATCTTCGTCACCGTCTTGAGATCCTGAAACACACAAGAAGAATGATAGAATGTTACAGAACAATTAAGGGACTTGGTTAATCTACTAACAGACATAAGGTTAAAAGGGAACTTAAAACATATAAAACAGATACTAAAGACAATGAGGAGAGATCAACATCACCAACACCACAAATAGGAGATGTAGAACCATTAGCAAGTGTAACTGTCTGAAATGTGGAGGTGTGAGAAAGGGAAGAAAATACATCAGGAGTCCCAGACATATGGTCCGAGGCGCCAGAATCAACGATCCAGGGTGAGGCTTTGGAAGCTAAACAAGTCATACCTGAATGGGCAAGTGTAGTTGTGTTCTGCTGAGATGTTTTAAGGAACTGCTCATATATTGCCTGTGGTACACTCACCATTTCCTGCCCAGAAGCACAAGTGGGTGTGGAGGGGGTTGGTGCAGTTTGCTGGCTTTTAGTAAAATGTGCTACGACTCTTAGATGTAACATGGTTAGCCCAAGTATTGGGTGAACCACGCAAATCATAGCAGAAATTAATTGTGTGCCCCTCTAAGCCACAATGTGTACATTTTCTCTAAGCATTACCCCTTCCTTTTCCATGGCCTCCCCCTGACTCACGACCTCCAGTCCGGCCACTGGCCCGGTTAAACATGTGTCCACCACGGTTGCTTGGAGGACCACTGCTGCCACCACTACTTCTACTTCCACGACTACTCCCTTTAGTCACTACCAAACCAGATCTATCAGAGAAGGAAGAATGTTCCACTAGCTCAATGGATGTCCTCTTAAGACAGGAAAAAACTTCTTCAAGTGAGGGGAGAGCTGATCCCCCCAATATCTGTGCTCTGACAGGCTCATACTCAGCCTTCAAGCCCACAAGAAACCTAGTCACATCAATCTGTTCACGTTGCTGTTGTTGGATCTGGACATCTGATGTTAGAGGGTGATACACATTTAGCTCATTGCGGATGTTTCTCAAACTTGCATAATACTCTTCTGAGCTTTGACTTCCTTGCTTCAATATTTGTGCTCTGACAGGCTCATACTCAGCCTTCAGGCCCACAAGAAACCTAGTCACATCAAATTGTTCACGTTGCTGTTATTGGATCTGGATATCTGATGTTAGAGGGTGACACACATTTAGCTCATTGCGGATGTTTCTCAAACTTGCATAATACTCTTCTGAGTTTTGACTTCCTTGCTTCAAATTGAAGTACTCTTGGTATAACTAATATACCCTAGTTGTGTTGTCTTGTCCAGAGTACAACTTTTTAGCATGATCCCAGATCTCTTTGGCTGTATCTAGGAACATGAAGTTTACACTAATCTTTGGTTCCATGCTGTTCCAAAGCCATGTCACTATTTGTGCATCATCTTGTTCCCAATCACTGAACCCAGGAGAATCAGAGGAAGGTTTCTCCTCCCTCAAATGTTTTACTTTCCTCTTGGCCTTCAAGAACACCTCCACAGATTTTGCCCATGGTACATAGTTCTCACCATTCAACTTGATGGATGTCATTTGAACACTTAGATAATCTAAAGAGAGCATGATGCCTATTTTGTTGTCATTCCCAACTATAGTTGAAACCATCTCAATTATGTCTCCTCTGAATATACACCACAATCTCACACTTGTCACAAGGCTTATCTCACTTACAATACCACCAACCCACTATCTTCAATTACACACTACACTCTAAAGCTGAAACCATTCAGTCAACACATCAAACAATTGGACTGCACACTGCAGGACCATTTACCACCAACACACCACTACTGAAATTACTCAGTCATTTCATCGAACACTTGTTCTGCATACTACAGAACTGATTACACACAAGGCCTAGGGGTTCACTTTTAAGTATTTAAAAACATAATATGTCAGCCACCACAACACAATCAACACCACACCACTGTTGTCGTGGACATCAATAATCTACCACTCTTCTTTCAGCACACATGTGAGCAAGAAAACACAAAAAAAACATAACTGATATGTGTATAAGTTTCACCCAGCACCACAACGACTAACTTTCAAAGCACACAAAAAAATCAGCATTCACAGTCCATTTCTGAACACACGACAGCAGTGTCCATACCTGTATACGACCAGCCCTCTTCGTACACTGAATAGAGGGTCTAGTATACCACTTCAACGACCACCACAGCACCGTCCAGAGGCATTCTCACCTCCAGGCCCTCAAAACGACAACTCCTTTTCATCCCTTTATCGAGTCTTCAATCAAATCAGTTGTAGGATGATGAAACCTACTGTGAAGCTGGCAGCAAACCCAGGAAGAAGACAGTAGCAAGAAAACGAACACCAGACCTTAATGCTCTGATACCATGTGAATAAACCCTAGTTGTTTCTAGGTCAAAGTAGAGAAGAAGAAAGAAGAAAGAAAAGAGAAAGAGGAAGAAGAAGAAGAAGAAGAAGAAGAAGAAGAAGAAGAGGAGAAGAGTGTTCGGCCAGACTAGAAGAGAGTTCAAAAGTCACTCTCCTAGCCGACCCACTTGACTTTTATTCATGAAAAACTTGAGTTACAAGAAACACAATTCTGTCCCTCATAGAAGATGGGACACATAACCTAAACTCAGATACAATAGACATTTCACTTTCAATAAGATACACCAGAATGACCAAAATACCCCTGACTCGAGCATTCTAACAAAAGGCAATAGGACTTTAATTTTTTGTCCATCTTTTGTGGTATAGCTAAGGACCCAGAAGCCCTTGTGCTCTAGTCCTTAATGCTGTTTAGTCTATTGTTATTGGACTTGAATCCTGCTGTTCAGAGAATCTCAACCTCTTTTTTAGTAAGATACAATATTTATCAAAAAAGCCCATTATTCTTCCATGAACTATAATTTGAATATTATTTTGATACGGAAACTTGTTTACCATCCATTCAGTAAAAAAAAAAAAAACATTGTGCCAAATACAGTCATTTCAAAATATAGGATAAAATTATAGATAAAAGATTAAACTTTGAAGGACATGGTACTTCATTAGCCTCAAATCATATAATGCTACAAGAAGGGGAAAAACAATGGAATGTTTACATACTTGTGCAATATGTGCTTCAATGAACTATTCAACTTCAGAACATCTTCTCTAGAATAGATACTTCTCAAAACTGAACTTGGCAAGTTTTCTGAACTATCTCCCTTAGGTAAAGGATCTTTAGATGCATAGAAGGATTGTTTCTCCCATTTGCAGCACACTTTTCTGCAAGCATCTGTTAAACCTGTTTCTTCATTCTCCCTATGAGATTTAGATTCGTGACATAGCACACTGTAGATATTTGTAGGTTTAGCAGGTGCATATCCCTGAAGATGTTTAGAATGAGTAACACAATAAGAAGATTATCAAAGACCTTCCAAAAATATATTTTCTAAGAAACGAAGAAACTACACAATTCTACGTCAATATAAATAGAGCCATTTTACAATGTTGGTCCTAACTATCCTGGGTCTTGGGGAGGATGGACTGGATATTGACCTAAACTTTGGCATTTTTGTACCAAAAATGTCTGCTCTCAGACTTGAAACTGCATTCTTACACTTGTCAGCCTATGATTTTATTATTGCACCAAGCAATGGTCCCTAATTCTATACCAATATATGAGCATTTGAAAGATACAGCTAGGGACAAATATCAAAAGGAAAGCCACCTACTATTATTGAATATAAGATTGTGGTCTTATTATAAAAAGTCACATGCTTCAACACGAAAAAAAAAATCATATAGAATAGATACAAAACTAAAAGAAAAAGTTGACCATGGCTATAGATGTTGTCCAAATGAGACATATCTTGCATGTGAACCATAGGCAGTTTCATTATGCACATATACTCTGATGCCACATGTCAGAGCTATTTATCAAATACCCAATTGGTAGCTGGGAATGTGTCAATCTGCAGTAATGCAGGCTATGGCGCATGGGATAACTAAGCTCTTGTGAGTGAAAACTCTTATATATAAATTGGGAAGATAGTTTTAGGGCCATGTAGTGCTATATCTTTACACTCAGGAAATAATTATATTTCAAAATGAGTGAACGGAACATATAGAATTGTGTTTTATAAATGTCATGTATTCCAAGAAGTGTAATATATGATTGTTGAGAATGTTTGGGCAGGGAGTTTTTGGTCTTTTCATTATCCTTTGTATTTGGATGTCCAAGTGAGAGCCTTCTTGTAATTTTCCCTAAAAATATAAAATTATAAGTATCACATTGGAGTAACACACATTTCTCATTCGACAGTCTCTCTACAAACCCTATACCAACTTCTATGAGATATGATAGGAATATGCCAAGCACCACAAAATTAGGTCTAGCCCTTGCTAGGCTGAGCTTAGGGTGCACATGAATCGATCTTTTCACGAGCTATTCGAGTTTGGCTCATGAAAAGTTCAATTCAGATCAATTTAAACCAAGCTTTGAGTTGAGCTCGAGCCCAATGAAGCTTGGACTGAGAGCCTAATTGAGCTTGCACTCTCTCTCTCTCTCTCTCTCTCTCTCTCTCTCTCTCTCTCTCTCTCTCTCTATATATATATATATATATATATACATTTTGATAATATATATGTATACATTAGATTATTAGATGTATAATAATAAATGATTTTTATATATAAATTTTTTTTTATTTTTTTGTAGGAACCTTGGTTCACAGACGAGCTTGAGCTGAGCCAAGCTCAAAATATGAGCTTTTGTGTTGAGCCAAATTTGAGCTCAAGTCTCTATCTCGAATTAAGCTCCAGCTCAAACTTGAGCCTCATGCTCTTTTGGCAAGCCAAGCTTGAACAGCCAGATATTTGGCTCAGCTCGGCTCAAATCCACCACTAAGTTCAGTTAACACCTTGTCTTGCTATTGCTAATGCACCTGCAATGCTGTTAGCACATGGTGCGGCAAATCTATAGCTTATCCTCATCATTGTAGTCTGCAGGGGCAGAGCCAGGGGTGGTAGGGGGCCCATGCCCCCCCTGCCTTGAAAATCCCCACAATACCCATTTCAACCTCAGTTATATTTTGGTCCCCCCTACCCATGTTTACTAACTTTTGGCCCCCTATCCATGTTTACTACTTTTTGCACCCCCAATCAAGAGAAAATCCTAGCTCCGCCCCTGGTAGCCTGTTGTGCAATCTCTCTCATTATTTGTAACGGTGCACAAGGGAGAAATTAGGCCACACAATCAATGTTTTCAGACTCAGATTAGATAGAAAAGTAGAAAGGTGATTGAGTCATGGTTTTACCAGTTAACTAGGCAGTTGGATCAGCCAACCAGTGAAAATCATCAGATAACTGAGACATGGAAAGCTCACCAATTCATTGGTTTAACCATCCATTCCGGTCCAAAGTAAGAAAATACTGCACACAATTGTCCATACAAGGGTGTTTTGCGTACCTTTTAATCATCCATATATGTGTATATTCTACTGGGATCAAATTAGGCTTTAGAGGAGAAAACTCCAAAGGCAGAGACTAGCAAGAGAAAGCAGTCAAATACTGAGGTCAAACTAGGCATTCAAGAATCAAATTAATACCAACCTTTCTTCTTTGTATCCAGCATAAAGCAGGCACTAGATAATAATTTTACACATAATATTAGCATTTCATTTAGTGCCTTTTTGGGAGGACTGAGCTGAACAGTCAGCAAAACACTGGTTCAGCTGCTTGAGACACTCAAGATAAGCTATCTAAAAAGTCTGAAGAAGAAAACCTAAAAAATGATTGATTGATAGACGATTTAGGCACTCCAGATATTTTAACCAACACAAGACATAGCTTAAAGGCTGTCCGTGTAGGGAACACCTCAAAAAGCCAGAAGCCGATGTGATTCATCCCTCCCAAACTAGTACTTGTAGTAAGTGTTGAAACTAAGATCAATGAGGTATATTTGTATTGATAAATAACGTGATTCCTATGCTAGTGATACTGCATACCTTTCCAGAATATAGAATATCAAAGTATCCCCCAGTGCCAATTGGGACCTTCTTTCCCCAGGACACTGAATCAAGAATACCCCGAAGATCATCAACAGCCCCCTCTTTAGCAGCTTTGATGAAGCAAGCACCAGGATTCTACAAGTTCCAAATCACAAACAGATTTATTGGGCCAGAAACAAACTACTCCTATATAAGCTATCTATACGATAACAAAAAAGAACATAAAAAAAAAGGAGATGGAGAAAAGAAACTAACAGAAAAGCATGCTTGCATGAAGGGAGATGAGACAGATGCTTGATCCATTTGTCTTTTTATTCCTTTAGCACTTAAGCTAAGAAACTCCCCTGTAAATGAAAGAGAATTTGCAACTAGAAGCAAGTGCTCGAGCAGTACAGTCTTTCCAATATCAGATAGTGCAAACTTCAAACTCTGCAATGCAAATATCAGATTAAAAAACTTACAAAATTGTTGCTGGATAGCCAAACAAAAGAAGCTAGAATAAGCATAAACAATATCATAAATATTATCCTTAAAAAACTTACCCTCAAAAAATATTTCCATCCAGCATCTATTCCATAAGCACAAACAATATTATAAATATTATCTGGATAGCTGCGTTCCCAATCAATAAGATCCATAACTGGAAGACACGCATTTTGAAGAGAACTCCAGAATTTTGTTCTTTCACAATCTTCTGACATGAAAACCTTCAGATAAAGTTCACCAGAAGAAAACATGTAGGATTTTGAAGACTTAGGTAGATCATTCCACAAAATATCAACACTCTTGAACTCCAAGAATCCTGAAAAATATTTTATTATCTGTCACTGAATTGATAAATATATGCATATGTATGTACTCATGGAGGCAGGCAGGCATTCATATATTTATGTATATCATCAATCCTATCTACATCTGTTATCAGAAATATATCTTTGGAGAGCTGATTGGAGGACATTTTAGTAAATCCACCTGATTTATCCTGTAGCTGAGTCTGACATTTGAAAAGCCAGACATGTCAACTCGTGGACACAAGTCCCTTCAAAGGTGGGATGTCCATGCAACATTGCTGAATACAGGCCTAAACTTCAACCTTTTTTGTACAAAGAGATCACTTTCAGATTCAAAGTTGTGTTCTCATGCTTGTCAGCCCATGATTTTACCACTGCACCAAAAAATGGCCCCTACGATCCCCATACAACTTCACAACTCAAGATCACTCTAGCATGTTTAGCAAAGTTCATGATGCAGAAAACATCCTATCCTTTATTTAATCTTGAAATTCCAAAATAAATGCAGAGTATGGTAAGGTAAGAAGTTTTATAATTTCATCCTACTCCTTAGAATCAGTGCAGCCTAGTTATATGGAAAAGTTGCAAGTAACGAAGTGTCAAGATGGGGAGACAACCATGTAAAACCATTTTAAAACTATAACCATAATTAAAATAGTAAGAAAACCAATTCTTATTATTATCTGTTTTCATTGTTATTAAATATTTCTTATTTCATATAGTAAGATGGTGTATATTTTAAAAAAAATCAGTAATAGTCTTGAATTGGAGACCAAGAGACAAAGAGATAACTCAAATAGGAGTGTAGCTCCTATTTTGTGCTAATAGGAGTGCAAATCAGCGCTTAGCCCTTATCTATTTGCACTGATCATAGATGAATTGACTAAACATATTCAGGAGGAAAGTTCCATAGTGCACAGTGTTTTCTGATGACTTGTCAGCCCATGATTTTACCACTGGACTTTTATGTGATAGGCAAATACAACTTAAACTATAAGGAAAATTCTAAAAACAGTTGTATGGCCAGCTATGTCCTATGAAGCAGAGTGTTGGGCAGTCAAAAAACATGTCCAGAAAATGAGTGGCAGAAATGTGAATGCTAAGTCATCTGGAGGAACTTAGGAGTAGCCCCTAAAGATGATAAAATGAGAGAAAGTAGACTAAGATGGTTTGGTTATGTGCATAGAAGACCATCAACAGCACCAGTGAGAAGAAGTGATTTGTTACAAGTTGAAGAGGCTAGAAGTGCTAGAGGTAGACCAAGAAGGACATGGATAGTAGTAAGAAATGATTTAAGCACTAATAACAGTGGATATGACTTTACATAGAATGGATTGGTGAAACAGGATTCATGTAGCTGACCCCATATCTCAAGGTATGGATGATGACGACGAGTCTTAAATTCAATATAGTATAGGTGAGAGGGAAAAATGTGACTGTAACCACACCCTATTTAAACCATAAACATCAAAGTTTAATCCAATGTTTATTGATCAGCAAATGAAAAGTATTTATCAATTTAAAAGTTATTGATTTAGTACAAACAATCCATCATAGTTTAATCCAATGTTTCTTTTGTTGAACTGCATTTTGATATTTTGTACAGATCCCCTAATTCATGATGCAACCCCCAATTTTGATAACAAATGTTATGTAGACAACTCCTATTTCGGCCTTTTAAAATGGTTAAATTCTAGGTATTGACATGTCGAAAACATGGAAAATTACATTCCCTTATAACTATTAGTGTTTTATTCATCAAGGGGTGATCAAACTTGGCCCAGCTCATAAATTTCCAGGTTCAGGCCCATGCATTTCTTTTCATGTTTTATACATCATATAATTTAAAATTTTATAAATAATTAAAATTCATTTCTTGAGCTGGGATGGCCTAGGTTATGTGCTAAGCCCAACTCAGGCCCAACCAAGCCTGGTTCATGATCTCCCCTAGCCTTATCCCAATTATATGGGGTTGGCTTCATGAATCCTGTTTTGCAATTGCATTCTGTTTAATGCCATATCTATTGTTAAATTATGGGCACTTAAATCATTTCTATCTACTTTGACCATGTCCTTTTTGGTCTACCCCTAGCCCTTCTAGCCCCTTCAACTTGCAACATATTGGTTCTTCCTAAAAGTGCTGTCAGTGGTCTTCTATGCATGTGACCAAACCATCTTAGCCTACTTTCTCTCATTTTATCACCCCATTGGAGCTACTCCTAGGTTCCTTCAAATAACTTTGTTTATGGCTTTATCCTTTCTAGTTTTTCCACTCATTCCTTTTAGTCTAAGAGGTATTCGCCTATTACAAAAGACTCTGGATGCACCCCTCCATTTTGTCCATCACACTTAACTCTATGGGCAACATCCTCAATCTCTCCCTTGTTATGAACTATTGAACCAAGGTACAAAAGGAGGTCACATTGAGTTATCTATCGGTCTCTAATCTTATGTGTACCCTGATTTAGTCTTTATTTTAGAAACTCTTGTTTCTAAGATATTTGTCCATTAATTTCATTTTGCATTTAATCCTTCAATAGTTTCATCAGTTAAGGCAATGACATCAGCAAACAACATACACCATGAGACCTCTTTGTGAATATGCTTTGGTCAACTCATCAAGCTATGGTATTTTATTATTACGGTAATTTAATTTTTTTAATAATATGAGACCCATAAGCATTATGGGCTGCTTTTAACTATCCACTGATAAAAGGTGGCAACAGTCTCCATTTTTTCTTTTCCACATCCATTCTCTCTATTGATTCCATCTGCTCTCAAGTCTCAATCTTTTCTTTTATAGTACTATGAATTTGAATATCCATTTATGTGAGGGTTTGGGAATTCTCATTCCCTTTCTGGATTTCATTCAAGTTTTGAGGAGAGTTTTAATGAATCAAATGTCAATTGAAAACCTGGAAATTTCATGTTATTTTTTTATTGGAAACGGTAACTTCATTAAATAACTTTAAATAACTTTCCAGATTTAAGTACAGCTGTCAATCCCTAAGTAGGTGTTGAGCCCCCAGTTATCTTTCTTACAAAACTGCACAGAACATACTCTCCCTCACAATCCCTTGTTTAGCCAACGTGTCAGCTAAACCATTAGCTGATCTCCTTGTCCATTTGAAGCATGCACCGATCTCCCTTGTTATATTGTGGATTTCCCTTATGGGCTGTCAATAAATCCAGGCTCCCAACTTACCAGAATGCAGCCACTCAATCAACAATTTAGAGTCTCCCTCAATCTCAATTTGGTGTAACCCCAACTGTTTTGCATATCTTACACCTTGAAGCAAGGCCATCACCTCCGCTCTCAATGAGTCTCCCACTCCTATTGGTCCCGAAAACAAAGCAACAATTCTGTCATTTTCATCTCTGAAAACTCCTATACCTGAAGGGCCCAGGTTACCTCTTGAACTCCCATCAAAGTTCAATTTCACTCTTTGTTGTGTTGGTGAGGACCACAATTCCTGCACAGTAGGTTTCATGGAAGTTGTAGAAGCCACCACTTCCCAATTCCTGTAAATGTCTACAGCTGAGAAGTCCTTAAACAAATCCAAAGTTTCATGGAAATTTCATGTTCTTACAGTTTGAGGTTTATAATTTCAAGTCTTAGAACAGTTTTGCAACACTGCAAGGAGTGCCAAGTACCCATGTTAATTTTGAACATCAACATGGCAAGTACACCCAGGGGCTCAAACAAGCCTCTCACCCTTATCATTAATATGACCATATAAGGCCTTTTAAGAAGAAGAAATCAACAGCAGTTGATAAATTGATCATAGAAAAAAGGAAGCCAATAGGGCCACAAGTATATGAAGTTACTAGAAATATCATCTTAGTAGATTGAAAGTCAAAAGGAGAGTAACCTATATGAGAAAAAACCTTTGATTACAGTTCTTGAGAGGAATGGAACAACCAAGTCCCGAACAGTATCCAATTGTTTAGAAGAATCCTTGGTAATCTCAACCATGACTACTATGCAAAAAGTCCTACCATTTTCCCTCTGGTCAATGAAGGTGCAGTCCCTGCCACAAAATAAGCAAGTCAAAAACAAAATGTTATGGTTCAAGATGAGAATAAATAATGGATTCATATCATGGTACGATGAAACTGAAATTGCAATTAATTCTTTCTTGTCATTACCAAGAAAGGTTTTAAACTTTGATTTTGGTGTAAAACTCCATTTAGAAGTGGAATTAATTGATAGAGGTTTATAGAAATTCACAAAAAGATTGTAAAATTATGAATATACTATGACTCAATATACAACTGAAATAATTTTAACAAAGGAAACATAGAATGTTAAAGATATTGCACAACCTGTAATTCATCAGGGATGGATAAATTGACCTCTCTCCCATCTTCTTTAATCTTCTTCTCTTCTGTTTTTATTTTCTTTATTTCAGATTATTGCAGGTGGGATCTACAACTTAAGTATTGAGCTTTAACTATTGTAGGCTTGATAATCCAAAGGGCTGGGGCTAGACCAAAAAGGGCATGCATTGAAGTAGTGAAAAATGGATTTAAGTGCCCATAATTTAACAATGGATATGGCATTTAAACAGAATGGAACGGAAAAACAGGATTTATGATGCCACCCTGTTGGGGATGGGGTTGGGATTTCTAGCCTCAGTGGGGTTCGGGACAGGGACAGGGCGGGGGATTTGAGTTCAGGGTCAGGGATGGGGCGTGCAAAACTCAGCCCCGCCCCGATGCCATTTCTCGTGGTCCAGCTGTTTTGAGGTGCTCCAGATAAGCTAACTAAAGAGGCTAAGGCAGACAGCCCTAAAGACGGGATGACTGATAGCCAATTTAGGCTCTTGGATTTTTCACCAGGCATAGATTAAAGACTCTTTGTGTAGGGCCCACCTCGAAAAGAAGAAGCACATTCATTCAATTGCCTCTCATTAAATGGGATTAAAAATGTGGGCATTACCTCACATGATTTCCAAATTCTTCATTGGCAGATTCCTTTGCTCATGAAGGAGTAGAAGTGGGGACAATACCTTGTTGAGTTAATATTTCCTATGTAGGGTGCTCCCAATGGAGCATGGGTTGTGAAATGTAAAAGTCCATTTTCTTTGTTTGCTCTATACATAACTAGAAAATATCATGTACATAAGCTAATACTTACTTATTATAAATAAAATCTTAGATATTAGGGTAAAAGACTTGAACCTCCCTTACATTTCTCCTAAATACTAAAACCTCCCATCTCATTTTAGAAGTTACTAAGACCTCCCCTTTCAGATACATTAGCTGTAATCAAGGTTTAAAATATCAATACAGGCCAATACGCCGGTAAGGGCATATAGGCCTGTATCGAAGCTCACCCACCCTTTTTTTTCTTTGAAACTGGTTCAGAGGGGTCGGTCTAAGGCTGGTCTACCCCCTGAACCAGGTCACACCCTGATACGACCCCTGTAGGGGCATATCGTTAATCCAACGATACGATATGATACACCCGATGTGCCCAATATACCCTTACAGCTAACAACACTACTACCGATGATATTCAATAAATAAAAATGTTTCTGCACAGAAATATATACTATTAATCAAAAAAACATTGACCTGGAGCAAAAGGTGCTCCTTCGTAGCCACAAACTAGGACTTCACAATACCCTACAGCCCAGGAGAAAGAGACAAGATTCAACCTCTCCTACCAAAGATTCCAGAAACTCTACCAACCAAAGTCAATCCAAATAGGTCAATAAACTCCCTTTTAAGCCCCAAGCGCTAGCTTCAAACTGTCTCTAGATCCATTAATCCAATTTCTCCAGTTGATTAGGGTTTTCAGGAAAATCTCCAAGAACCTGTCTTGGGCCTCAATATAAATGTGTAATCCTCTCCAGAAAACTCCCCCAACTAGGCAACATCAACCTCTAGTCTATCAACAACTTAATTCTCCATGCACACTGTGTATGGGCCTAAGAGAAGAAAACGCAAGATGTGGTAACCAGCACTGATACCAAGTTGCAATAGAAACCAGCAATAATTCTAAGTTAAGAAATAGAAGTAGGAAGAAGAAAGGAGAAGTTCAGGAGGAACAGGAAGAAAAGGGAGGAGGAAGAGAGCTTGATCGTATCTTTCTCTAGTCCTTAATCAACTTTTATTAGATTTTTATTCTAATTAAGTAAATAATTACAACAGTACTCCAGGTAGGGTGGCTGAACTAATCACAGTAAAAGTGTAAAACAAAGAAAATAGGCCCACAACTAAGGCCCATTAAATAAAAAATAAAAGAAAACACTAAGGTCCAATCAGCCCATCAACTCTATAGTTGTAACTTGTAAGAGTTGGTAGGTGATTTCTGGAGTTGATTTGAACTCCCATGACTTGGACCAGCAATTGCACCCTTTCCTTTGGGTCCCCCTATCATTGTTAGTTTGGGACCTAGTAAACCGTTGGCACAATAGGCTCTCTACTTCGTACCCTTTCCTTTATCTAGCAAATTGTGTATGTTTTGTCATTGACCCATCATGCACTAGCGTATGATCTGCATGGTTTTGAAAACCAGACCAGACCGAATGGTTGGACCATTTGACCCTGAAAGCGATGGTCAAAGCGGTTCCATTTCCGGGTTGGTTTTTAAAACCATGATGATCCGAATGACTTGTTGAGCACTTCCGCTGCACACTTTTTCACATTTTATAGAATTCATTGGCTTAGTCCCAAACTCGCTTGACTCCTTGGATAAGCAATTAGTACCGTCGCAACAAAATTCCTACAAAATTTAGAGGAAGGATTTGATTTCAAAATCCAACCAGGCCTGCATTTTCTCCCTTCCAGCATGAAGTCTATCCATTGGAACATGCCACCATGAAGATGCATATTCCTTTTAAGTGAACAGCTACTAGCTTGAATTCAGTTATTGGGAAGATCTAAACATTTTCAGGAAAGTGAATACTCATTCGAACTCACTAGTGCCTAAACCAAAATCAATGAAACTTCAATAGAAAGTATTAGACCCTCAAGCAAGTCACATAGTGCGGTTCATTGGTCAAACATTAATTGACCTTGACCAAAGAGAATATGCCAACAGTCCATGAAAATCCAGCAATTTCTTTGTGTCTTGATGAAGGCCAGCTCCAGATCCAGCAACTTCACAAGTTCTGCACAGAAATGGACCATTTATGTGAACAGTCTTATCTTTTTAACTTTTAATTTTCTTCTTCTGGGGTTTAGTTAAAGATTGCTGAATAAATGAAACAAGTAAAACTACCCAACTTTTGTGATTAACAATTTTGCTTTATCCAGTAGATCTCCGTCTTCGATAAACCCCCTCCTCTTTTCTATGCACACCGCCATGTGTCTCACCTGCAGTTTTTTGATTGCCACTCCTCTTACCATGCCCCATCTATCCATTGATTCCTCTTACCATGTGTCTCACCTCCTCTTTTCTATGATTTAATTCCTCTCGGATTTTCCTGAAAGTCCTAGCAGCAATGCTAACAACAGCCATAATCCTATTCATGGTGATGCAACTTCAATCACAAATAAATATAACAAACGTTTAATTTATGCATATTTGAGATTTTCAAAAAGTAACATTTTTCCTCTTCTATTTTAGAAAAATATCCTTCCTTTTTCTATTATGTCTTTTAGTGATTTACTTGACAAGCGACCATGTTTTGACCAAAATCATATTCTTTTTATGATATAGGTATAGTATTTTATTTGACCAAAGAAAAACTATTGAAATTTGACAAACGTTATGCAAGTTTGACCTAAATTTCAGCCAAAGAAAGCCTCACTTCAGCTACTGTGGAATTACTTTCGCTTTGATGGATATAAAGTTATGTTACCATTACTAATATATAAAATTTAAGCTATGTTATCGTTACCAACATATAAAATTCTAAAGGTGCCATGCACAGAAAAAGCCTTGCGAGTTGACAAGAGCTAATTAGCTAAAAAGATAAAAAGAAAACTGTAGACATCTGATTTTTTCAACACAAAATGCAGAAGGAAAATCATAAGCCTATCTCAACACCAAGAACTCCTTGATGAATATAAACCTAAAATTAGGCTTTACCAAACCATATGGTTTTTGTCTTCACTAGCAGCAGGCCATCGCAGCCCTACTGATGCCATGAAGTAGCACGATAATGTCAGCAGGGTTTGTCTTTTCTCTACACAGAACAAAGAGGTATATGATTGGGAGTATTCTGGCACCAACTTGGAATCAAGAAGAAGAAAGGAGAATGTTCATCTATCAAAAAAATGGAGAATGTTCAGTTGAGAGAAAGAATCATATGTTGGACAGCCACCACCCACTTCTCATTATATTTATATCTACGACAAAAATAACAACTTTACATGAATATCCCCACTAATACTCCAAAATACTATAACAACCATTTGCACAAGCACCATTTGCTCTTCTTCTTTTTCTAGTGTGTCTACTAACTTATGTCTGTTAAAGCAAAAAAGAAATCCCCTTGTGTAACATAATGAGTAATGACATCTGCCTAGGATAGAGGTAGCTTACCTGCTTAAGATCATCAAATTAGGAAGTTTGATTTTTACTTGCTTTCCACTTAACTTGTATTTCTTTCTAAGTTCATTCAATATATTCCGCAGATTTGTTTTTGCTTGTTCTCCAGTGGAGTTCCTTTGAAGAGCATCTATAATAGACTGGATATTTAGTCCTCTCCGTTCCATCATTTCCTGAAAAAGAAACAAATTTACAACTGCAAATGTGAATTAATATATATATATATATATATATATATATCAAAAAACAATATCTTGTGGACTCTACTACCTTGCATACATGAAAGTGGCAAACCCAAGGACTGGCAGACATCTGACTGTGCCTCTGTGGAGAAAAGCTAACAAGGAATATAAAAGAAAAGACATTACATTCTGCACTTCAAAAAGTCCAAACATATTTTTATATTAAATAGAAAACTTATCAATGGAAAAAGTATATGACAAGAACAAACTCAGGTGAAAATTTATTAAAGGCACCTTGCTTCCCCACCAAATAGCCAAAGACAAGTTATTAAAAAACTCACATAACCATGACAGTAGAAACAACATCCGAAAAGAATACTCTCTCCAGATGATTCTTGACTTCAGTAGCACCATATTCAAAGCCACAAATCCATCTTCCAAGTTTCTTGGACAAAAACAGAGATGCAGTTTGATCAGCAGAAGCATTTTTCTGACCACATTCCAACACCTTCTGTGCAATTGAATTGGTACATCATAAAAATTATATATTATCAGGTACTTGCAGACATTAGAGAAACTTTACTATCTGCCATGGTAAATTTAACTACTTCATGTTGAACAGATCAAATGATTACTACTTGGTTGCAATTCAGCCATTTAGGAGCAGAATTGATGAAGAGTGAGGTCTTGTAGATTATAGTAAGAAGAGTAAACCATTATAAAGTTATGAAGTGCATGTTTGGGAGGGCTGAGAAGAACATTTAGATAAGCTGCTTCAGCTGCTTTGAGGCACACCAGATAAAGCCATCTAAAGAGGCCAAAGTGACAGTCCTAAAAATGACTTATTGCATCCAATTTGGGCTCCCCAGATTTTCACCAAACATAGCTTAAAGGCTATTTGGGTAGGGCCCACCTTGAAAAAGTAGAAGCCACTGTGCTCCAGCCCTCCCAAATGGGCACTCAGAATGAACAAAATCAAGAAAAGAAAAGAATGATTCCTGCAAAAAAGAAGGTAACTCTGTTGTGCCATGTCATGATGAAAGAGGCATGAAGATTACAAAGAAGTTAATAACCTTCTAGAATGGCTTATCAAAAAAGAAAAGAAAAGAAAAGAAAGCCCTTTTAGAATGGTCTTGAACATTGAAAGACTAAGTTTGCTTATCATTTGGATTCATAGTTGTCAAGGCAATGCCTAGGCGGGTAGGCGCTTTTTGTCAATGTCCCATCTAGCTTCACATTAGTCACTACCTCACAAAGATTCTCTACAGACCCCTGACTACATCCAAAGTCTGTAGGATATTTTGTCTCACCTCCAGTATGCTCCATTGATCAGATGGAGGCAAACGAAAATAAAAATAAGATACTACTAATAAAAAAACACTAACCTGAGCTTTTTTTGCAACAAAAAACCAGGGTTTCACAGCACCCAATAAAATGGGAGAAATGGGTGAAAAAGAGAACTAATGGCCGCTCCTACCACAGACTCCAGAAACCTCTCCAAACTGTCTCTAAACCCCTTAGTATGATTTCTCCAGTCAGATAGGGTTTCTGGGAAAAATCTCCAAGAACCTGCCTTGGGCCTCAATCTAAGTAATAAAACTTCTCTAGAAATCTCCCCTGACTGGGCCGCATCAATCTTCAATTGGTCAACGGCTTACTTCTCCATACACATTGTGTATGGGCCTAACCGCCTAAGAGAAGAAAAGCAAGAAGTGGGAACCTGCACTGATACCAAGAAGAAAACCAGTCCAACAATTTCTTACTTCTATAAGAAAGAAAAATAAGGAGGAAGAAGAGGGAAGGAGCTGTTCAAGAGAAAGAAGAAGAAGTTGGAAGAAAAGAGGAAAAGAAGAGAGTAGAAAATTGTCCTCTCTCACTCCCTTTAATCCATTTATATATGTGCTGGAATAAATAAAAGAGAAATTACATGGGTCCCCTGGTTAGGCAGCTGCCCCAAATAACATAAGAAATAAATGTGTTAAGGGCCCATAGAGGCAGTCCATTGCAGCAGAAATAAAAAACAATAAATAATTGAACCAAACAAAGGCCCACTCGGCCGAATCTCTTTACAGTAAGATTTCTGATAGATGAATATTTGAAGATGGAAACAAGTTCAAGAGATATCCTCGTCAGGGTTCCAAGTAATACATCTTCTACGTCTTTGAAGAAGCAAGGGAAATCAACAAATCATAGAATGGTAGAAGGTATGCTCTTAATAGGGGCTCCACCCCTTCTTTTTCTTTTTGGGAACAAAAATAGGGGATCTTCCCCTCCTCCTCCACTTCTTTTTCTTACAATTGTCTAAAACCTACCTTGCTGTTAATTTTCCATCACACTCCATTCACATGTTACATCACATGAGTGGTAATTATTTTATAATTCCTAAAATACCCTTAATGTTCACCGCCGCTATTGGAAGTTGCAGCAGTGGTAGTGATTTTGATTTCTGGTATCGTCGTCGCAGGCGACGGTGACCACTGCAACTTCTGAATGGCAAATTGCACTGCCGATGCCAGTGCTTTGGGGAAGCTTTACGGTCCCATCCTCCACTAGTTCTGGCCTCATCCCTCACCCCCCACTGTGATCAGCTCAACATACCCAGGAACTGAAGATCTGAAAGGGATCTGAGACCTTTGGGCATGTATTCCAGTAGGTAGCAGGACACATCTCAGTGGGTCAGCTTCTTTAGAGAGGTGATCCCTGCTGGCAGTTCCTCCAGATTATGACATGCTCTGAGATCCAAGACCATCAATTCCGTCAACTTTTGGATTGAGTCTGGCAGCTTTGTGATTCTCGAAATCCCTTGTAGCCCGAGAAATCTCAGGTTTTTTAGGAGACCCAAGTGATCCAGTAATTGCATCCAGCACCGCTAAATGCTAAAATCCCCAGAGAAATTAATGTATTCATCTTCGTTGCTGCTAAACCAGTCAACAACCGTGCTTGGGAAAATGGAGAAAGAGGGGTCAGATGAGGAATGGGGTGCTGGTGCTCGTGACGGCATCTTTTGTCATCGTTTTGTCCCGTACGGCCATACTCCACCAGTAGCACCAGATCTCACCTCCTCCACACCAGAACCTAACCTCAGAGCAAGGCCTATTTTAGCACCGATGTTTTATACAACCCAGCTGGGAACATAGTAAGCGTCATTCCAGAGTCAACCACCATTCTGCCATATTTGCATTTGGAAAAATTGGAAACCAGGGGTTTTTCATCAGTTGAGTTTTATTTTGAAATTTTGATGAATAGCGAAGGGCAAATTCGATATTTCATTTTTCCGTTACTGTTTACCGGCATGTCAATTGTCAAAAAACTTAGGGTATTTTAAAGACAATATGTAAACAGTAAGGGTACAGTTTGTCAATTTCGTGAACAGTAGGGGTAGTTTCAGAGATTTACCCTTTTCTTTTTTTCAAACAAAAAACAAGGGGTCCTCTTCTTGGAACAAAAAACAAGGGTCTACCCCTTCTTTTTCTTTTTCTGGAAGAAAATTTCTTCATCATTTTTTTGAACTAAAACAAGGACTTTGCCTTCCTTTTACTTCCATTTCAATGGCAAAAATAGAGGTTCATCCACATTTTGTTCTATTTTTTTAGACATTAAGCAATGCCTAGGTAACCAGGCAACTAAGCGCTTCCCTATTTTATTAGTGTGATGTAATATCTATTATGTTCAAGTTTAAGTTATATATCCCATACTTAATTGGGGGCATAAGAGTCCTTATGTACTTAATTAAAAACATATAAATACAATCTGGCCCACTAGAGAAAATTCTCCTCTAGATCGAACCAGTTTTCTTCTCCTCCTCTTCTTTATCTCTTCTCTCACTTTCTTTTGTCTTTATTCTCTGCTAATCTAGGGCTGAAACCAGTACAGATTTGTTATGTAACACATTTCATTCCTGTAAATCCAAAGAGCTTGTTCTTTGTTCTGCAGCCACAAAATTACCAGTTGTGAGTCCCTTTCAATCACATGGTCTAAATGCAGTTTTTCTTTCTTATTATTGGGTTTCTTTTTTTTTCTTGTCATTAGGATGTGGGCCTACTTTTCTTCACTGTTCAGGACTGCTCTACTATATTTCCTCTATCTTTCTCCTCCTCAATATTGCATATTAAAGATGGCTCATGTTCAGGAATCAAGGTTACAAGTGTCACATTCATCCCCACATCAATAATACCCCTAGAACTCTCCCAATGACAATATGAAACCATAATTAAAAATCATCCAAAGCTCCTGGAAGAATACCAATGAGAAACCAAAGTACTAAGGCTTTGTTATTGCCCATTTCAAAAACTGCCTTTCTAATCTCCTCTTGCGCAACTTTTAATAGATCCCTTGTTATTAATTTGGCCAGTGGCTTTTTTTGCACATCTAAATCATTTCAGTGTACTACCTATTGGAGCTACTCCTAGCTTCCCTGTAAATGCACCAATTTATATTTCAATTATCTGTAGTGAAACCACACACCAATCTCAACACCCTCATCTATGCTATACTAATTCATAATCCATACAACCTTACTAGCATCATAGTTCTCTTACAAAATATTCATGTCCCCTCATTACATCTTCTGCACTAACACCAACTCTACTTCAGGTGAATATCCATATGCAATGAAGACATTAAAAACATCCTCTCAATTCTCCTTTATTTATAACACAGAATAGGAGAATATTCATTTCATTTTTCCTTTTCCTGTTATATATATCCAGGAAATACAAGAAATCTTCTTTACATATAAACAAAATGCTGTGTAATATGTTGTATGTTGCACAGCAGAACATAAACACCCCCATAAGAATATTTTACATGGCAAACAGAAAGGTAAAAGCAAGCAAGTCAATAGAACAAAAACACTAGAAACTGCTAATAAAAACAATAAAGTGCTACAACAAAGAAACTAAATCAAATAACTGGTTTAAAAGATGACCTTTAGGTTCAGCAGTGGAGAAATTTCAAGTTTACTTATTGGCTGATCCAGGGCACTGTATGCAGCTTCAGAAATAGAGCAAGCAGATAATGAACCAACAGGTTGACCACCAACTCCATCATAAGCATTTGGACTCCCACCAAATAACCCACAAGGATCTTGAACAGAGTCACCCTTGAAGCAACCATAAGAAAATTGAACAAGTTGATTTCCATAAGCAGTTCTCACTGTTCCATCATAAGCGATATAGAGATCACGCATATAAAACATAAGCTTTCTGGTCAAAGTGCCAGGAAGATCAGCATTCTCACCAAAAGAATTATCACGAGTTGACACTGAGTGAACAAAACATTCAAGTGGGTTTAACCCATCAAGAAAAGAATTTTCAACAACAGCATAGGGTATGTTAGATATACTACATGCAGGAATATCATGAGACTTTTGGTAATTCCAAGAAGCGCAGGAAAGTTTGCATGGAATCTGGAAAGATAACGGAACTGAAGCATGTTGCAAACCAAGACAAAGGCCTTGTTGAACTATTTTCAGCAAATTACCCTTGCTCCCAGCCTTTACCATAGCCAACAATGAGTTATCATTACTGGCATATTGATGGATTAGGCTCTGAATATCATTAAAGGCTTCACGAAAAGAACTAACGGAAACTTGACATAGGACAACCGACTCCTGATTTGAGGGACATTCTTGATCCACTCTATAGCCATTGGTTTTTGTATTCTCTCCATCATATCTCAGAAGGTGCGCCATCTCAGGATCCACCATCAACTGCTTGATATATATTTTCTTCTTTATTTCTTGCAAACCACATCTTACTTCATCAAGCATATTTTTCCGGGAATGTGAATCAGAAGCAATGTAAATATCAGATAAAGAAACACTAAAACCCCCCATTGATATCCACTCACAGAAAACATCCTGAGCAGCAAAAAGGAAGTCAATGGTTCTATTCTGGTAATGATCGACAAGAACAGAGAAAATGCTGCCTGCTCTGCTACGCAACCAAGAAGATTCACCAAAAGAACATAAAAGCTCCCCATTACTGATTTTGACACCACTTGATGGAAAAGCATAATCAAAAGACTGAGGAAGTAGCATGTCAAATAATTGCTTGCCAGTCCAAAGAGGAGCTTCAAGCAATGGTGCTTTTAGAATAACTGGAATCTGCAATTGGTGCGGACACAGCATTTTCAACTGCTGCATTTGGAACATATCCAAGAAAACCCCATTCTGTGTAACCAAATGTGCAGCAGATAAACTATCATGACTCAGTGAGAGCAAGTTTTGACCATTTTGTCCATTAACTAACTGTTTGCTTAAGGCAACAAGCTCCCTGAGCTCCACTCTACAGTCAATAGCTTGAGCAATAAACCCATGAAGGCAATCGCCATCAAAATCCCCAGATAAAGGAGAACAACAAAGTGGGTTTATAGAAACAACTGAGTTTATTGGTAGGACCTTCACAGACAAAGCCATGAGAGAATGCTGATGCACTGAAGGAGGCCTGTTTATTAAAACAATATCACCATCGTCGAGGTGTCTGTATACAATGTCTCCTAATTTCAGTTCACTTGTATCACATAATTGAACCAGTTTACCTTTTCTCCTGATAAAGAAACGTCCCTTTTCAATGAGATGAAACTTTAAATGGTTAATCAGTTTTTCCCAATTATGTACATTAAGATACTCAGGAATTTGTAAATTCTCTGCAACCATTCGTGGTACACCAATTTCACACAAGCTAATTTTCGGGTCTCCAATTACAGTCATACGGAATGCATAATCCGTTCGCTTGCCAAGCATAATTTCTTTGATCCATTTCAAACCACACATACTTGAAACAGAATCATTCTTACCCAAGACAGTGTCCTTTTTAAGTGACTTGTCTGTATGCAGCTGCAACATTAACAGCACAATCATAAAATATAAATTTGTAATTTTAAACTAACAATGGCTAAAAGAACAGAGAAATGAAATTTGACTTGCCTTGGAGACACTTAGACAATTACGAACATGTAAACTGAGCTCATCTGCATGCCTCTTAGAATCAATTAGCTTCTTCATAGCCTTGGTGCGTTCATCCTATAGACCAACAATTAAATGAATACCCAAAAGATAACAACACAATGAAAAGATCACAAATAAAGGACAAGTTGCCATCAGTTCCACAAGAAAAACGAGAACAGAAACATTGTTCTAAAATGAAAAAGGAATACTTACAAAAGCTAATTGGTGGCCATTGGAGGATAAATGTGTCAACTCCATGACACGGTGACAGTTTGGTGTTATAGGAAAGCAAGAAAGGAAAATTGCTTCTGGTCTTAAAACAAATTTCTTTAGGAACCTTAGATCAACACTTTTTAGTAAACAATAAACCTACCAAAAGAAAGAAAGAAGAAATCATATACATGCACAAAGAAAAATGAACTAGGAAGAGATGTCATGATACCTGGACACTGTGCATGCCTAGAATACCAGTGTTGGACACAATACATGCCTAATACAACGCCAGGTGCAGAATGGACCTTCTAGAGTACATAGCATTAACATTTTCTTAAATATGTAAGTCGGTACCATTTAACAAATCATACCATAATCTCCATATATTAAAAATTTAAGTAAATTTGATGATATATAAGCATAAAGAAATGGCATATGGCCATGAACCTCCAAAAAGAGAGCTATAGAAGCATCATAAAGGGATATTTCCCAATTTTGGTCCCACCTACTTGGAGTCATGGAAAGGGGGTGGACTAGATATGAACCTAACCTTATTTTTTGAACAAAGTGGACCCTGTCAGAACTGAATCATGTTCTTAAGCAGATATAAGCATATTTTAAATGGGATATCTATACCCATAACCATGTACAGGATCTTAGGAAATGGATCATTGTATCTTCATTCCCCACATTCATGTGTTTCAGCATCACATGCATGCATTATAGCAGGAGGGATGGGGTTCAAGAGAGGAATTCAACTGCCACCTAATAGGAAATTAAAAAGAATGTAAATTCAATGGAAAGTATAGAAAGATATCAAATAGCAATAAAAATTCAAAATTTCATAGGCCTAGCCTTAATGAAGATAAAGGACATACAAATAAGTTAAAACCACTATTCATAAATCACATTTTCAGTGTATTTTTGGGTACAATGATGGACATGCAACAGCACACAAAATGGGAACACCCAGTCCAGCTAACCTTGACCATAGGCCACATCCAGGACAATGCAAAAGCTCATGCCAGCATGCAGACCCAAGGCCACATCCAAAAACCACTTTAAGTTTCAACCTAAGGGTATTAAAAAAAATCATGCTATCCAAAAACACATCTATGTCTCTACCAAGTATTTTTCTATAAAAAAATATCCAACCTCAACCTAAAGGTTTAGAATATATAAAAGAGATTGGCATCTATTTCTACAAAGACTTCAGACCGATTAGTTTGATAAGCAGCCCCTATAAAACTATTGGCTGAAGTGCTGGCAGGAAGGCTGAGAAAAGTAATTCAGGAGGTGATAGGGGAAACTCAGATGGCTTTTGTAGAGGGGAAGCAGATTTTAGACAGAGTGCTGGTGGCCAGTGAATGTATAGATTCAAGATTAAGAAGTGGAAGGCCAGGTTTAGTGTGCAAATTAGACATAGAAAAGGCTTAAGGCCATGTTGAATGGGGTTTCTTGGAGGAGATGCAAAGATTGATGGGGTTCAGAGAGGTTTGGAGAGGGTGGATATACGGGTGCATCTCATCAGCCTCTTTCTCATTGTTAATCAATGGGGTGTTATCAGAATTTTTCCAAGCTTCTAGAGGGCTGAGGCAAGGGGATCCACTTTCCCCTCTGCTGTTTGTAATAGTTATGGAAACTCTAAATTTGATTATGAAGAAAGGAGTGCAGGGAGGATGGTTAGAAGGCTTCAAAGTTGGAAATGAAGGTCCATGTATATCTCACCTACAATATGCTGATGATACACTAATATTCCTAGATGCTTCAGAAAATCAAGTGCTGAAGGTGAACATCTCAAAGTTGGCTAAAATAGCCATAAGATTTTGGGAAGATGAATGGCTCGAGATGGGAAAATTGTGTGAGTTGTGTCCTAGACTTTACGAGCTGACAGATGAAGTGTCCATTGAGCAGTGCTATGAGTGGAGAGGGGATCAAGTGATTTGGAAACCAAAGTTCAGAAGACCTTTGTTGAACCAGGTAAAAGGAGTGTGGGGTAATCCAGTACCCACAAGGGTGGAAGCTTTTGCTTGGCTGGTGGCACACGACAGTATCTAAACCCATGATCACTTGAAATCCGGATGCCTGCAGTTAGCAAATTGCTGTTTTATATGTAATCAGGAGGAAGAAACAATCATCCATTTATTCTTCTTTTGCAGTGTGGCAAATTTCATGTGGAATTTTTTCTCCTTTTCATTTGGAGAGAATGTCTTTCACCCATTGGTTCCATCTGAGATATTTTCTAAATGGATGAAAATCAGAGGTAGTAAGAAAGCCAAAATTCTGTGGAGTTGTATTCCTTTCACTGTATGTTGGCTCATTTGGAAAGAGAGAAGCAGAAGGATCATTGAGGACAAGACAAAGAATGTCAAATACTTGTTAGCAGGGATGTGCAACTCAATTGTAGCCTGGGTTCTCTGTCTTCCAGAGTTTGACCAAGTGAACAAGTCTGATCTGATAGAGAATTTCTGGAGTACTCTAGAGTTGAATCCTTGTCATTTTGAGTCTTTTTCACTGTAATTTGTTCAATTTTGGCGTGTCAACTAGACAACCATTTCTCTGAGATGTACTGTTTTTTTCAGTTTTAATGAATTTTCCTTTTTATCCTTAAAAAAAATGTATTTCACCAAGTTGAGTATTTAAATAAACCCAAAATATTCAATGATAATGTAGAGTGCATTTCATTATTTGTGATGACATAAAGATACCTTCTAATTATATAAGATGTAAGTGTAGGAAAGAGAAATCCAAATGTAGAGGATCATTGGCTGGGTTTAGTGCCAATGATAAGGGCTTTAACCTAGGCCTAGGCCCAAGCTGGCCAAACGGGCTTTCAAGCCTAATGAGTAATGACTTTGGGCCCATGACATCGAATAAATAAAAATTTTATTATTTTAATTTTTTAAATAAATAACATATAATACATGCAAAGAAATATTACACAGGCCAAAGTTAAATTAGGCTTGACTAGGCATTAAGCCTATGGCACAAAAAATAAGGCATAGACCTCATTTAATTGCTAGGCTTGATTTGGCTTGGCTTACCCATCCTTTTATAGATGAAGGCAAGGCCTTCATTCCTCTTCTTGAGAAATGTGGTACTTGGAACAACACTAAATAGTGCAACCATTGAGTGTATTCCCAAGTCCCACATTGCTCAAAAATGGGAATGAAGGCAAGACCTTCATATATATAAGCCCTTGCTTAGGAGGACAATTCTAATTCTAGAATTGACTCAAGTGTTGACACATGTGTTTGACATTTGTCAACTCATAAATATTTATTTATATGTTAAAACAAAACTTAGAACTTGTATATTTAAAAATATATTCTATTATTTTGTGGGCCGGGACAGGCCCGGGCTGGGCTTGAAGTGTTGGTCCCAGCCTGCCCGGAATCTTCCAGGCTTGATGTAAGCCTGGGTTGGGCCCGCACACAAAAACCTAGGCCCGGGCCCGACAATTTGTCGGCTGGTCTGGGCCAAAAATGATCACCCCTATGTACAGAAAAATAAAGTCATTCCCAAACAAATTGCTCCAAGCTGTCAGCCCAACTTTTCATACAATAGTACTTTATAAAGAAAGAAACTACAGGTTCCATAAGTTTCGCGAAAAAAAAATTCACATGGATAACACAGATATAAATGTAATTTCCAATTTGATAGAAAGAACAACACACAACTAAAGTAAACTAAGTAGAAAAAGGCAATGTTACCTGGAAAGGTGATAGACTTCTTCGATTCGGTTTCAAGAAACTCTCTTCCTGTTCTGGATCTTTCTGAATACAATCCCAATAATCTGTAGGCAATACCTCACATAGATTTTTATTTGCAAACTTCTTTGGCAACTTTTCATTCACTTCTACTATAACCGAAGAAGTATTCTTCTTTGACAAATCTTTCGAGGCAACCTTAAATTTCATTGTTGGATACCATTCTTTTGAACTTCCCTGCTTCTTGGACAAATCAACTTTCTGAGAATTAATAAAACAGCTAAGACAAGTGTGCATAACAAAAGTAAGCTAAACTTACAGCACAATACTTGCAATCCTTATATTGGTGATTGTCCATTGTCAATGACTTCAATGTATCTGTGTCCTAGTAAATGCAAAACAGACTAACATCAGCACCAAGAAAATATCACCTAATCATGTAATGTAATTGAAAATGAAATTCAAAAAGGTATAATGATACTAATGGACAATCCTTAATATGATTAGAGCATTACTAAAAGCGTATTACAATATATATATATATATATATATATATAAATGAAATCATCAAATACAATAATAGCAGCTTTCTTTTCTCAAATAATAAATCAGAGAAATCATAGGCAATGCATAACAACCTCATTAAATCAAACACTATGATGCAAGTGGTTACAAGAAGGTTCTCAGCAAGTCTCAAAGAAAGAAATCTGAGAGAAGGGGCCCGGTAGCAGACCTGCAGAATGCATCATCAACAAGAAAGGAAATGACTCTTTGACCAGTCAAATCTTGGTCAATTTGGCTGAAATTTGGTGGTATTAAAGTGCACATACTACAACAATCTTGTAGATTTTCAGCTCAATCTAGAAGATGAAAGTGCCCCAGCTATAGGTCTTTTTTGAAGAGTAAAGGAAAATTTTATTAAAAGGAAAAGGAGAGACAATCTGAGAGGTGACAAGGTGGCACCCACCAATACAACACAACTGAGGACTAGAAAACAGAAACTTATCAATATTATAAGTCTGAATTTCAAGAACATTCAAAAAATCACCCCCAAATCTGAACTACTAATATGAACAAATTCAGGAAGTACCAGAACCCAAACCAACACAAGTTTCCCCACCAGGGCCATAAGCAATTCAATATTTTTGGATTTGTCTTTGAACAATCTTCTGTTTCCTTCATTCCAGATAACCCCTGATACAGGAAATGGGATACAGCTCCAAACTATCCTTGCTTTCCTGCTACCATTGAAACTTGGACAGGAAGAGAACAACCTTGCTGATGACCTTGGCTATCATCATTGACTCCAGCTCCTCCCTTCCATCTAGCCAACCTTTTCACCTGTCTTTCTTAAGACCCCTGGATCCCACAATATGACTACTTCACCTAAGGACCCCTCAACATCCAACTCCAACCATTCCCCACTATTCCTCCTGCAAATCTCCTCTTTCAAGCCCATGTTAAAAGATTCCAAATTCCTGTAACAGTACCACCCCTGGTCCGAGCCTAATTAAATTTCTCACCACTGTCATCCTCTCTCTCCATCAAACACCTTACATTCCAACTCAACCTCCCCCCCCCGGTCCCTTAACAGTACCACATTTAGCTCGAAGATGTTTGACAGCACCACACAGACCTTAGAACATGGTAATGCACTCAATGGTTCCATTCCAGTAGATGAAAACAATCTTATGGAAAACATTGGACTCAATAACACTACTGATATGGGAAAGTCTCCAGCTAAAATACCCAAATTGTTAGAGCTGGTGGTTAGTAGTGAAATACACATTCTCAAAGTTGTAGAAGACAAGGAGAGTTCCAAGACTAGGCTGAGCAAAGTGTGTCTACCCCTTCCTACCATTTGCAAGTGTACAGAATGGGTTGGGCAGGTTTCAAAAAGAATATCAGTTCAACTTAGAAAGGGATGCGTGGAGATATCACCATAGGGGTAGGGAAGAGGAGCCCAAATTGATGGCTTCCGTGTTGTGGGATTATAAGTTAAGAGTGAGCTGATGAACAGGTTCTTCCACTACCAATGAAGAAGAAAGAGCAAGGCAGAAATTGAAGAAAGAAACATCATGAATCCCAAGGTGATAGATTGAGACATGTCAACATGGTAGCCTTAGAAGAAACTATGCCTATAAGTAGGGCTGTCAATGGACTGAGTTCAGATTGGACTCCGCCCGAACCTTATCTAATTGAATCAGTATGGACGGTCTGAAATTTGAACTCAGATTGGACTGGTCCGAAATTTGACCGTCCAGTTTTTTAATGAGCCAAAATGGATACTGTCCAAGTCCATTCAATCGTCCGTTCAATAATAGATTGCAGAGTGACTTAATGTATTCTACAGTTTCACTCCAAATTTTCTTAAGCTCCATTAAGGACTCAAAGAGTAGGGGTGCTCACAGTTCGGTTAACCAAACTGTGGGGCATTTTTTGGAACCGAACCAGTAATACCGGTAACCGGAACCGAATCGAAACCAGTCGGTTAACCGGATGACCGGTTCGGTTTGTCGGTTTTTTAATTTTTACAATATATATTATAAATAAATATATATAATATATAATATATTATAAATATATATATATATATATTTATATAGTGCATATTTGTTAATTTATAAAATATATATAATATACATAAATATATAAATATAATATAGAAATATATGTATACCGGTCGGTTCGGTTAAACGATGGTTTTCTATATTGGTTAACCGAAATCAAACCGGTACCTTCGGTTTTTTTAAAAACACCGAACTGATCGGTTCAGTTAACCGATTTTTCTGTTCAATTTCGATCAGTTTGGTTTTTCGGTTTTTTTTGCTCACCCCTATCAGAGAGAGAGAGAGAGAGAGAGAGAGAGAGAGCATGCTGAACTGGTCGTTTCTAGCTACATCACCAAGTTGCTAAGTATATTAGCAGTGTCAATCAAGGTTTTTAAAACTAGATTGGATAGGGAACCATTTTGGGGACCGGTTCCCGAATCGAACAATCTAACTGTCCAGTCCAAACAAACAGCCTGCTCTAACAAAAAAATGGCCAAAACATTGTCCGGGTCAACGGTTCAACTACACCATGTCAACGGCTCGTTGACCAAATCAATGGCTTTTTTGCCAAAAAGTGGTTTTAGGGTGAAATTGAACCAATCAAGAGACCGATTCTTGGTTTTTCCAGTCCAACCACCCAGTTCGTTCCGATTTTGAAAACACTGGTGTCAATGGATTTGTTTTGGATTGGATCCAATCCAATCCAAACCTTATCAAATCGGATTTGGGTGGTCCATTATAATTATTGGATTGGGTCAATCCAAAATAAATTGGCCCATATTCTTATCAATCTACATTGGACCTAAACCAAATTCTCAATCAATGTTTTCTAACCGCTATTGACGCAAACTGGTTCCGTTTTACCCCAGACCTAGTCCTTGGCCAAAAACCATTGAATTGGTCAAATGACCTGTTGACCCGAGTGGTCAAATCGTCGACCCATTTGACTGCTTTTTATTTTAATTAATTTTTTTTATTTTTTTGTTAAAATGGGCCGTCTATTTGAACCGAACGATCAAACCATCGACCCGTAAACCAGTAGCTAGAATAGTTCTAATTCCAAGTCAATTTTTAAAACACTATTCCTAATAATCCAATCATGAGGTCAAACCCTTGTCCAATTTGAAACTGATCAAAACTGAACCGGCATAAAGAAACACTTTTGTGAAAGTGTGCTTTTATGAAAGTACTTTTACATGAAAGCACTACAGTAAAAGTACTACGAAATCACTTTTATAGAAGTACTTTTATGAGAGTGCTTCAATGAAAGCACTTCTATAAAATCATTTTTACGAAAGTACTTTTGTAAAAGCACTTTTATAGAAGTACTTTTATAAAAGCATTTTTACCAAAGTACTTTTATGAAAGCACTTTTACAAAAGTGCTTTTATTCATTCACTTTGGATTGCATTAGACACAATCCAATCCGTTTGCATTTTAATTGGACTAAATTGGATTGCATTAGGTGTTGTAGTTTTTTATATATTTTCTAGATTTCTCATGTTATTTTGGTGTTTGATTGAATTTGGATTGGATTAGACCCAATCCCATCCATTTGCATTTTATTTGGACTGGATTGGACTGGGTTTGTATGGATTTGGACTGCATTTGGTCCAATCCATTTATAAATGGACCAACATTGGATTGGACTGAATCAGACCAAATCCAGTCCAATTGACAGCCCTACCTTTAACATATATTCCTCTTGTTGTGATTGGGCATAAGAAAGATGGAGCGTAAATTCAAACTGTGCATGTGATGATCTTAACTCTAAAGTCCAAGGAGAATAAGTTGCTCTTGCAGGTTGACTTTTTAAGGTTTGTGGGTCAAAATCAACTAAGCTAGTTATAGTAGAGACTTGCGATCAAATGCCATTGCCACCAGGGTCAGAGATTATGGGTATGGGGGTTGGGCTACCCCCTGTTGTGTAGTCCCATTAAGCAAAAATAAAATAAAATAAAATAACTTATGTTCATATAGGCCATCAATTATTTAAAGCCCTTCAGACCATGGATTCAAATTTGAAAGCTCTTAAGAATAAAACCATTCCAAGGGACTTTGAAGGGCATCGTGTTGAAGGTGTATAGAAGGCAACTGAACCAAAAGGTTGTTTTCTCCCTTCTAGCTATGCTTTTAGGGCTAATGCTTGGTGATCGCATAGATGAAAGGTATAAAGCTCATAAAAGATCATTGATCAGGTCTGAAATTTGATATGGAAATGCAACAGAAGCTTAGCCATGTAAAAGAGTCAACAATGACAATATTCATTCATCAAAAAACCCACTATTAACTCAATCACTCCTAAGCAAGCTTCATCATCGTCATCAAAGCCTTGTCCCAACTATATGGGGCCGGCTACACGAAACCTGTTTTGCCAATCCATTCTGTTCATTGCCATATCCACCATTAAATTAAGGACACTTAAATCATTTCTTATTACTTCCACCTAATTCATTTTCAGTCTGCCCCTAGTTCTTCTAGACCCTTCAACAGTTCAACTTGTAATAGATCACTTAACTCATAAGAAAGCTTTTTTTTGGTACTAAATGATAAAGAAAACTTTTATTGAAGAGGAGGGAGAGAGAGAGAGAGAGAGAGAGAGAGAGAACAAAGAGGTGACAAGATAATCACCCCCCCAAGCTAACACCCAAGGCCCACCAAAATACAACCCCTCGTCCCTTTTTACTTAGATTTTATCACCAAAATACAACCCTTCATTCCCATTACACTTGTTGTTCTCCTTATCCAACTAATAGAATGTGATCCTTCTTGCAAGGAAGTCTATTTCCCTGAAAGCATGTCTATAGAGCCAAGGAGCAGAATTGACTATGGGCATATTGTTGACTTAACGATACACCCCTACAGGGGTCATATTGGGGTGTGACCTGGTTCAGGGGGTAGACCAGCCTTAGACCAACCCGTCTAAACCAGTTTCAAAGAAAAAAAGGTGGGCGAGCTTCGATACAGGATGATATGCCCCTACCATATCGAAATTTTAAACCTTGCTCAACACTCGCTTTGAAAAAGACACACACATGAGATAGCCACATATTAGGCATTTTTTTCTATAGCCTCTCACAGGTATTAATCTTTCCTAGGAACACTTCCCAACACACACCATGAACTTTAGGAGGGATAGGTTTATGCCAAATCTCTTTCACTAGGAAATTTATGAAGGGATGAGAAATCCATCATATGGATAGCCGAACCCTGTAGGTAGGTAGGGTGAAATTTCAAAAATTTCTCTCTCTCCCATATGGGAATCACATTCCCTATTTTAAAAAACTGTATTTTCAAGGATCAATCTTGAACCTAAACCGGACCAGATCTGAAACCCAAAGGTAGGAGAGGGATGTACCTGATACGGAGTAACAGTAACTCCTAACGAAGGTGTTCACACCCAAGGAAAACGCCAAAGACTGCTCCCACTGAAGATAACACAGCGTAGGGTCGAGCAGAATCAGCAAGTGGTTCTTTAGCAAGAACCGAACTCTTCAGCAAGAATTCGATGGAGGGTGTGTGAACACGACTTCATATCAGCATTTCACCAAAAACTGGCAATGGCGGCAGCAATAGGAGGAGGCAAGAGCAAAAGATGGCGTCAGTCTAACTAAAGTTGTCCTCTCTCTTGAATCTGTAATTTGATTGGGTAAAGTACTTCGCCCTCCTCCTCTACTTATAGACTTAAAGAGAGATTCTCCTAATCCCATTAGGAGTTTCCTAATCCAAATCTTGTATTTGGATCTAGACTCTCTTTAAGAGATAAGGATTAACCCTTATCTTATCTACAGATAAAGATCAGCCCTCCTAATCTAATTAGGAGTTTCCTGATCCAAATCTCTATTTGGATCTAGACTCTCTGAGTGGATAGGGATAATCCCTTATCCTATCCGCTGATCTAAATCCCAGAACCACCCCTCTTTAATTAATCATATTAAACCAGTTCGAATTGGGCTTTAGGCCCATTAATTCCATGTGCTCACTTATCCTCCAAACTGCTACCCAGTTGGGTATCCTTGTATGGCATGGGACCCAAACATTGATCTACACATTAGTCCCATGGGTTCAACCCAGCCTCTGTTACAAGGCCTGGCCGAATTCACTGTAGGAGACAGTGAACCCCTGAGTCCATCACCATGGGCTCTTAATGAGTCCAACATTTACACTAAATGGTCCCTGGGTCAAGCCACCTTATAAAAACCCAAGGACTGTGAGCAGATGCAAGATTAGCCCATCAGGTATTACCCTCAATGGTCTTACACTTAACCTCTCATCTCATAATGATCAAACATTGCCCGACAAGAGAGGACCTCTCCCTCGGCTACAAAGAATAGTGTTGCACTCTCTACTCACATGGATTCCTGGAATTAAAACCTTTTGCAAACATTTTGAAACCATAATATATACATGTATATCTCTATATAAATATATTATGCAAAACAAATTTCAACGATTGAAAACGGCTATCGGCAGCTTTGGTTTCCATCAAAGAGAGTGCATCCCTGATCATTCACCTTGTCCGACAAAGGGGCTGATCCTGTCACTATGATCACCCACTCAAATGAACTCTCGGACAGTCCCAACATATCCAGGTTTTGACCCCCTCTAAGGATCTCACTGATTGGCATATCAAATACATCCTAATCCAACACCTAGTGCAATATCATAATCGAGTCTAGGGGTCAGGTGTAACAATCCAGTTTTGCCCATCTATCTCCAAGGTCCAGGGCAATACTGGAATTCTGGTCCGGTTCAGTGTTTCAAAAAAACCCACACCGCATGTACCTCATGTCTCACCCTGGCAGCTAAGACAAGCTACCCCATCCAACTTGGCGGCACATCAGTGTCAGCCTTGGCAGGATAAATCTCCCCAGATCTATCCAACGGTTGTGAAGATTCTAAACTAACACAAGTCTCATATCTGTCCAGTTTAAGGGTATTACACAGAAATACACCATAATAACATGAATCAAATATGTACTTTATTCATTTACATTAAATGCCATAAGGTACATCATTCTGATTGGAGCTAAGGGCATACATTGTCTAACAATTTAACCCCCTAAATCCAAGTGAACAAGCATGTCAAAAAAGGAAGCACATGAGACCATGCCCTCAGTGGAAGGAGACCAAACTCTCGCATTAGAAACATTTAGGAGGGATAGGTTTACGACAAATCTCTTTCACTAGGAAATTTAACCCCCTGAATCTGAATGAACAAGCAAGTTGAAAAAGGAGACACACAAGACCATGCCCTCAATGAAAGGAGACCAAACTCTCGCATCATAAGCATTTGGGTCCAAAAAACATTTTCTAATTTTGATAGAAAAAGAATTAGGGAATTACATTCACTATCCCTCAAGCCCATTATGAAACCAAAATCCCAATTTAACCCAAAATCAGTGATTACACCAAACTTAGCAACAAGTTCCAAGTTGTAAGTAAAAAGGGAATAGAGTTCAGGGAATTGTAACTTAAGGGGCATCTCATCAATCCAAAGATCTTCCCAAAACAAATACTTTATTTCCACTACTCATATCAAAGAAAATAAAATTTAAAAAGGAAGGTAGTACCTCAATGATTACTTTCCAAGGGGAGCTTGAAGAAGTGTGAGCCGCCAATTTTGCATCCCAGCCATTTTCCGCCACACTACAAATGCTTTTAATTACTCTCTGCCAAAGCCTATCACTCTATAGAGGAAACCTCCATAGCCACTTTCCTAGCAGAGTTGTGTTGTACTTCATAGGAATACATATGTCATCCAAATACTATGCAAACCCCTTTCACAAATTAGATATTTGACCCCATCATACGCTTGCACTTCCTTCAGGGAAACACACCAACTTCTTCCTTCCTCACTCAAAAAAAAAAAAATCAAAAAAGAGTGATGAAGTTACCTTTGCCATTTCGTCTTCTTTCCGCCTCAAATCTTTTTCCTTCAACTTCTTTAGAACATTTCCAAACCCCTCTCTTATCCAAACACATCTCTTCAACTACAAAGTTCTGAAACCACATACTGTCTCCTTACCTATCAACACTCCCATGCTTTCTCCACTTCCCAAATGTTTAGTAAGACCTTCCCTTCGACTGTGATCTCTTCAAACACAAGCCTTTTTGCTTCAATCTTCGCCCAACCCTTCCACATCCCACTTCAAATAGCAATATTCTTGCCCCACTTTTGTGACACCATCTCCACAGTGAAGAGGTCTTAAAATTGTAATATCCTAAGCAAGCTTACAAGACATTTTCCACTAACTCTAACAAAGGACCGGAGGGAACTGCAATCAATTTGGATGTCATTGACATTTCCACCAAGGTATCAATAAGGGCAGATGAAGAAGGACCTAAAGTCCAAATGGATGAAGTTTACATACTAAGAAATTTCCTTTGAACAAGGGTTGATTGGGAGGTCCAAGTTGGAAAAGCAATGGTGATTTTCTTCATTAGAGGAGAAGAGTTTGTGAAAAATGCATTCAAACAACTGGAACATTACTTGGAATGAACAAGAGAGGTTAGGGGTAGAGGATAAAAGAAAAAAAGTAAGGAGGCCTATAAGGGGCTTGATCTCCCAGCTACATCTTTGAAGGTTGAAAAGTGTCAAGGGAAGAGGGAGGAACTGGAAACAGACTGCATAAGGAAAAAAAGGTTTTGAAGCACAGAAAAAGTCAAAGGTGGGGTAATAACTTAGTTAAGGAGAACATTATGATCATTAAAGTATAGATGTGAACCTTTCTTTGTGGCCGTTGTAACTTGTATACTTTATGGGCTCCTTTTTTAAAAGAGGGGTTGAGGGGACTTGCCAGTCCACCTTGAGAATTAAGAGGAAGACAATCCTAACCTCCTTCAAGACCACCAATCCATAAACAGATTTGTATAATGCTTCTTCAATACACATAAGGCCCACCTGTTTGTGAATCTGAATTTCATCTTTTTCTTTTCTCTTTTTGGATAGGGAAAAAACAAATTTGATAATAATAATTATAAAGGGACTGACACAAAGAGGAAACCAAATAGACCTATTTCATATGAAACGAAGTACATGTGTCACAAAATAAATATATATATATATATATATATATCAGAGAAACAAATACAAAACACAGAATAAACTAATTTCTTACTAGCTCCCCATACTTGGAATCAAAATCAATCCTAGTCATGTCAGAAATTTATGTTTTATTAGGGATTTTTTATTTTTCTTTGCCCCAACCCTTTTGTACAATCTATGTATCACTTTTATTTCAACCATACATAATGCATACAGTAAAAGAAATTACATCTGACATACTCAAATCAATTAAGCCTTACCCAGGTATTTTAGGTTAGCACATGATAGAATTTTAACCTTAATTGCAACATCAAAAGATTCAGCAAAGGAGTCAGGTACCTGACCTTGATCTTCAGATCGTGCCTAATGGACCTACATCCAGGACAAATCGAATTGAGAATTTGTACGGTTTCTGAAATAAAGAAAGGATTCAAAACATTCACTGCAAATTTGATGATCCCAATGTGTCCTGCAAGTACATTAACAAAATTGAGAGCAACATTCAATAAGATGTTAAAATACATGATTTCAGATTGAAAGAACTCTTCAAGGGCATCTAATTCTTACCATCACAATTTTTTAAATTTTTGCCACCACATGTGGAACACTGAGACAATGGATTTGGGAACCCCAGCCTAGGGTCAGTCACTTCATTAGCTGCATCTATTGCTGTAACAGAACATTTCTCCTGAAATAGTTTTACATGATTATAATTTTTCTCACCAGAGGAAAAAAGGTAATCATTCACAGGGAAAAAACTCAACTAGCACAACAAGAAATACTGCATAAATAAAAGACAACACTTTCTTCTGAGTCCTGAATGCAAAACAACAGAAGCTTGTCTTACGGGTCTCAATGTCTAATACAGATATGGAAGGGAAGAATCAATTAAGGAAGAAATCAATGTTTGGGTCAGGGTTGAAAAAATATGAACCTGATTATTTAACTTTGGGAATGGCTTAGGGTTAAAGCCTTGGGCAACATGACCGAACACAACCGCAATACGTCTTTTATAGTCATAAGAAGTAAAATTTTATTTGTAATGGAAGAAATATAGAAAACTATGTACAATATGGTCTTACATTACACATCTGTGACAAGCCTTAATGGTAATACCCCATTATTTAGGGTTGTCAATAGTTTGGGGTAGACCCAATAAACTTGAAGCAACTGACCCAATTATAAAAGGTCTAGGTCTGCATTATGTGTCCAGACTACAATTGGGTCAGGAACGGTTTCTATTGTTCCTAACAATCAACTTGAAATATTATCGCATTACTTTTTTCGGTAGTAAAATAAAATTTTATTAAAAGGAAAATGAAAGTACAAGAGAGATGATAACAAGAAGTCACCCGGGAGGAGTATAGTTATTATATTATGATGTCCAAATGTGTTGATTAAACAAATAAGTATTGTTATGAAGCCAAAACAATAAATAATTATTGTCAAATACTCAAATTACAGGCTAAAAGTATAGCTGTCAATTACAATCAGGCCTTATCGGGTCAGACCTGATAATCCCAATTACAGACATAATAAGGTATGGTTCAGAAATGGTTCTGCACATTTACTTGGGTCAGGACCAGGTCTACCCTGACCAAACCCATTGACAACACTGCCATTGTTGCTCCCCCACTTTTCCCAAATAACCCAATTAAACAAAAAATTTAATTCAAAGGATATTCACCCCACTTCAGGCACTCTCTGTTTACAAAACTGAGGGACCCAGAAAAATTCAGCCTACAATCCCTTAGCCAGGTATCTTGCCTCTCTAAGTCTATCTTATGTCTGAACCTCCAAGGATGCACAAACAGAGTTGGTAGATCAAGGAAACCAGCTTGGGCATCTGTATATAATTCTCTGTGTACCATGTACATTCTAAGTAGTATAGTGCATGCACCACTAATTCTAAGTTAAAGGCTCAGGATTATTTTAATTTAACATAAATACTCCTAAAGCACCACAACTTTGTCCCCAATAATATAGGAAGTGATACCATTTTCTCAAGGCTGTGTTTGGTATGAGTGCAAAAGGCATATCTTTGATGTAAATGCAAATTTGGTTAAAAAGTGGGAACGCAAACCTGGTTTGGTTTTCCATTGATGAATTTTGTATTGGAGACAAACCTGTGTTTGGTATGAGTGCAAAAAGCATATCATTGATGTAAATACAAATTTTGTCAAAAAGTGGGAACGCAAACCTGGTTTGGTTTTGCATTGATAAATTGTCTTGTATTTGGCTATTATGGGTACAAACATGAATTTCAAGATTGGCATCTACCTTTTTTACAATAACTAACTATGAGTGCTGTTAGAGAATAAAAACTTATTCAGGGACCTCACCTGACAGCTTAAGCTTTTAGGTTGAGCAGGGGTCCTTGAGATGGTTTCAGAGCCTATTTGACCAAGTGGTCTAGTGTTTGATTCTAGTTGACCCATTATATTTAATTAAATTTCAGCACAAGGTATGGGTGGGCCTGTGCCTGTCCACGCTTCAAGTTTTGCATGAGGGAGTATGTTAGAGAATAAAAACCTATTCAGGGACCTCACCTGACAGCTTAAGCCTTTAGGATAAACAGTCCTTTAGAAGTGCAAATGTTTGATTTATTTTTAAGAAGAAAACTTTGCTCCCATTTTGAATGCAAAAATGTCAGGAAAAAAAAAACAAATTTACTGTTATTTTCAGTACAAAGATGTATTATTACCAACAATTGCAAAACCGAGCCAAAGTACAAATTCACCTTGGTTCTGTATTTGCACTTTACCAACACAGCCTAAAGAAAAATGAAGTTAAGCGGTGCCAACCCATCAACCTGAGCCCAACCCAACCCAATGCCACCTTTTGATTGGGAAGGGTTATGATTGAGCAATTCTAGATTGAGTTGGGCCAAGGTTAGCTACAATAGGTTGAAGGTCAAATTAGGTTACAATTAGGGAGTCAACACTTGAGGATGGGCTAGGGTTGACATCAACCCAACCTTGCCTGGCCAACAAAAATAATAGCCAGTATATCTATATTAACAAGTACAAAAGCATGAGAACATAAAATTTGAAGAATTTTTCCTATATAATTCCAATTCCTGATTTACAAACATGACACAATTCCAACAATCTACAAAATATTTAATACTTACTATGTCCTCTTCAGTCAAAACATTAAATTGTATTCCTTTCAGGAAACCTGATGGCACTTGCTGCTCTATAAACACATCATCATCCATTCTAATTGTGCCACCTTATTCCGCCAACAAATTCCACAACCTATACAGTAGAACTAAGATGAATCACATCACAATATAGAAAAGTGACCAACATTTAATACATAATAATTACAAATGATAAGAAATTAGTCTAATGGAAACTACTATGCTCCAAACAATGTAATTCCAAAAAAGGTATCATTCCTTTATTTATTAGTTTATTTTGGAGGGGGGTTACCTGCAGGCAACAATATAAAAGCATATTTAAAAGCATATTATATATAACAGTGTTAACTGAAAACCCAAGCCAAACCCATATATTTGCAATTAAGTCTGAGTTGAGTTAAATTATGTAAGGGTAACTTTGTAGGACCAAATCAAAAAATGGGACTGAATTAAATTAAATTTGACATTGGCGAAATTTCAAAATTATTCTTGAGAAGACAGAAGCATTCTGCCAACAGAACAAAGGCTAGGTCCTACTTGGAGAGGCTAAGCAATCTCAATAACAATTTCTTAAACGTTTAAGGAGACGCAATTTCCATGTATTTTGTTCTAATCTTTTTTGTTGTATTGGTCCATGCTGGCCTCCTTTAGGTATCTTTCTGTTTTTTACATGAACCCTGAGCTTGCGGCTTGACTATCATTTTCAATTTGCTTGATATAAACAGAAAAAAAGAAGAGCAGAAAAAAACTTTTAAGGACTGGTTAAGATTTAGTAGCAGAAAAGAGGAATAATAGTTCAAATCAGAAAGAGAGAAGAAAATAGAGGAAGAAAGGTTTTGGGGAAGAAGAATCGTGGCTGTCTCTATCCCCACAAATCGTGTTTTATTAGTTCTAATCATAATTAACAGAGTAATTACAAGTGCACCCTTGTAGGGCAGTTGTGAAGATAAACACAAAAAAGAAAGCTTTAGGCTTTAGAAACATTACAGCATAGGCTCAAGCCCATAAACATAAAATAAAAGAAAAGACAAATAATGATCCTCGCAGCCCATCATCTCAGCACTCTCCCTCAAGTTGAACTTTAATGTCAATCACGCCAACTTGCTTACATAGTGCCGTAATTTAGATTTAAGCACACCCTTACTGAAAATATCAGCACATTATTCCTCCAAGTCAATAAAAGGTAGACAAACTACTCCACATGCAACTGTCTCCTATATAAAATGTTTACCAACCTCAATGTGTTTTGTCCAGTCATGCTGAATAGGAATATAGGATTATAAGCCATGTCGATAGCCATCTGATAATCACAATACAACATCATTGGCTTATAAGAGCAGAAAAAAAATCATAAGGACTGTTTAAGATTGTTAGTGTAGGGGTATTTATGTCTTTATACTTATGTTGAAGTTGCTGATCTGTAATATTATATTAGAACTAGTGTCCCTCACTTAAATAAGGGCACATGTGTCTTTTCCATTATATTAATAATATAAAAACATGTCTGGCCGAATGGGAGAGTAAATTTTCCCTAATTCGAACCAGACTTTTCTTCTCTCCTTTTCTCCACCTTTCTCTCTCTCTTTCTTCCTTCTTTCTTCCTCTTTCTTCTTGGATGTTATCAGACTAACAGAACTCAAAGGCAGGCCGAATTATAACAAAGATTTTAATGGTAGAACAGAGAAGAAAATAGTTGAGATCAGAAAGAGAAGAAAAGAGAGGAAGGATTTGAAGGGAAAAGAATCATGGGCTCATGGCCATCTCCATCCCCCCAAATCGTGTTTTATTAATTTAATCATAATTAACAGTGTAATTACAAGCATGCCCTTGTAGGGTGGGTATGAAGATAAATGCATAAAGAGAGCTCTAGGCTTTAGGCCCATTACAACATAAGCCCAGGCCTGTAAACATAAAATAAAAGAAAATACAAGGAATGATTTTCATGGCCCATCATCTCAACATAAACAAATGCCTCTAAACAATTAAGCATTACCCATCAAGAGAAAGGAACATTATGCATTTCTTGGCTTGGTAACTGTAGAGATGGTGGGTCGAATGGGCCATAATGTCTTATTTCATTATTGGATCTATTAGTTAATTTATTTATTAGCAAATGGACTTTAGCAGTGGGTTGTGGGCCTTTTCTTTGTTTATTTACTGTTATTAGTTCAGCCACCCAACCAGGGGCACCCTTGTAATTATGCATTAAAGTGAAATAAATCAAAATAAAAGATGATTAAGGGACTGGAGAGAGATACAATCAAGCTCTTTTTTCCTCCCTTTTCTTTTCTTTTCTTCCTCTTTCTCCTGAACTTCTTCTTCTTTCTTTTCCTTTTCTTTTTCTTCCTTCTTCTCTAAATTCAGGTTTATTTCTGGTTTATATTTCTTCCTAGTATCAGAACAAGTCACCACTTCCTACTTTTCTCTTTTTAGGCCCATACATAGCGTGTGTGTGTGTGTGTATGGAGAATTCAGTTGCTGATCAATTGAAGATTGGTGCTGCCTAGTTTTTTTATCAGTAGAAAAGTGATTTTATTAAAATTTGGAATGAAGAAATGATTAGTACAACTTTTTAATCAGAGTGTCAATCCCACTTTACTATTCCAAGTTACATGGATGCCCAAAACAGATATTGCCTAATAGCCCCTTGTTTAGCTAGGGAGTCAGCTAAACCATTTGCACACCTTCTAACCCATTTAAATTCAACCATTATTTCTTTTGCAATCATTTCCACTTCCCTTAGTACAGATTGAAGGGAATACACCTATTGGATTTAGCCCAGGATATGACTACTTGTGAGTCTCCTACCACTTCAATCATATCAACCTAAATCCCAACTGCTTAGCTAACCTAAGGCCTTATAATAAAACCAACAGCTCAGCCTCCAAAGAATTTCCAAAGCCAATTGATCCAAAGAAGATGGCCAATATCCTCCTCTTTGAGTTTCAAATAACCCCTCCTACTCCAGCCACACCCGGGTTATCAAGAGAGTTCCCATCAAAGTTCAATTTTACATTGCTTCCTTCTAGGGGTTTCCAATCCATCCTAATTCAATCCTTTGCTCTTGATGATTGTGTGATTTCAGTCCATGCCCTGAAAAAATCAATTACTGAGAATGTTTTGAAAACATCCAAAGTATTTACCCAAAATAAAACCTTTATTTTTATACTATCTAACACCTCTTCCAGATTCTAGCCCTTTTCCAATAAAATTCTGCTATTCCAAAGAAGATGGCCAATATCCTCCTCTTTGAGTTTCAAATAACCCCTCCTACTCCAGCCACACCCGGGTTATCAAGAGAGTTCCCATCAAAGTTCAATTTTACATTGCTTCCTTCTAGGGGTTTCCAATCCATCCTAATTCAATCCTTTGCTCTTGATGATTGTGTGATTTCAGTCCATGCCCTGAAAAAATCAATTACTGAGAATGTTTTGAAAACATCCAAAGTATTTACCCAAAATAAAACCTTTATTTTTATACTATCTAACACCTCTTCCAGATTCTAGCCCTTTTCCAATAAAATTCTGCTATTCCTCTCTTCCCACACCACCCAGCAAATCGCTGCCTTAGTGGTTCTCCAAAGCACTTACCCCTTTTTTTGGTTGCCTCAAGAAGTTAGGATTGAAGAGATACTCCACATCTTGGGGTAGGACCCACTTGCAACCAAAAAGAGAATAAAAAATCTCACAAATTCTAAGCACAGAAGGGCAGGAAAATAATAAATGAGATAATGCCCCAAAGTTACCCCTATAAAGGAAGCACATGTGAGGAGAGAAGCATACAAAGGGCATTCTTTTCCACAACATGTCGCAAGTATTTACCTTACCAAGAAAAATATCCTAACAAAAAGCTTGAATTTTGAGTGGGGGAGTTTTCTAGAGAAGATTAAGCATATAGACTGAGGCCCAAGATAAGTTCTTGGAGATTTTTCCCAAAAGACCTAGTTGAGTGGAGAAATCAGATTAAGGGGTCTAGAGACAATTTGAAGCTGGTGCTTGGGGATTAAAAGGGAGTTTGTTGACCTATTTGGAGACCAACTCTGGTTGGAAATGTTTCTAGAGTCTCTAGTAGGAGTGGTTATAAATTCTCTTTCTCCCAAGTTATTGAGTATTGTTAAACCCTAGTTTCGTTTTGCTATAGAGAAGCAACTTTGGCTTTAGGTCAATGTTATTTGACTAGTAGTACCTTATTTTTATTTTTGTTTGTTTCCGTTTAATCAATGGAGCAAACAAGAGTTGAAAAAAACTGCCTATAACTTTGGGTTTAGCCAAGGGATCTGTGGACACTATGTTGGAGGCAGTGACTACTGTGAAGTTAGATGGAACTAACTATTTGACATGGTTTCAATCAATAAAAATCTATGCCTATAGTAGAGGAAAATGGGGGTACATCGCTAGGAGTAAGGCAAAACCCAAGGAAGATGATCCTACCTATGAGAGGTGACTGGTGAATGCTATGCAACCTCATATCAATCAACACTACCTATGGGTGGACACTGCTAAGGAGGTAAGGAATATTGTTAAAGAAACCTAATCACAGAAGTTGAATGTTTTTTTTTTATCAGTAAACATGTATTTTATTAAAATTCAGACCGTAAACAGTTTATACAACTTGGTGATGGGACTATTGATACCCCTTAATCACTCTATTCTGTCCCACATTACAGTGCAGCCCAAAATAATTATTGTCTCAATGCCCCTGTTTTGCTAAACCATCAGCTAGCCCATTTGCACTTCTTCGGGCCTATTTAAATTCAGCCTACACCTCCTTTGCGATCTTCTCCACTTCCCTAATCACATGTTTAAACATCCATAGGGTATGGCTGCTGTTTGCTGCCCATGAAATTACTACTTTTGAATCCCCTTCCACTTCAACATGTCTGTATCCTAGCTGTTTGGCTAGCTTTAACCCTTGTAGTAATGCCAATAGTTCAGCCTTCAGTGAGTTTCCGGTGTCAATCGGTCCTGAGAACATACCCAATGTCTTCCTTTCAGAATTTCTTAATACTCCTATTCCTAAGATGCTCAGATTTCCAAAGGAGCTCCCGTCAAAATTCAGTTTTACTTTATTGCCTTCTGGTGGTTTCCACTCCAACCTTACTTTATCTCTTACTCTCGAAGAGTGTGCTACTTCGGACCATGTTCTTAGAATGTCTGTGACTGAGAAGACTTGAAAGCTATCCAAGGGTTTTACCCAATGGGCTACTTTCACCTTGATACTATCAATCACTTCCTCTATTGTTCTACTTTTTTCCAAGAAAATTCTGTTGTTCCTCTCTTCCCATATTACCCAGCAAATTGCTGTCTTTGTTGCTTTCCACATTATCATCCCTCTTTTTTTTTCGTTGTCTCAAGAATTCATGGTTGAAGAGTCCTACCACATCTTGAGGGGGAACCGACCTACAGCCAAAGAGAGTACAAAAGAATTCCCAAATTTGAGTCACAAAAGAACAGGATATCGTTAAATGAGAAAGGGTCTCACCACTTTCTTTACACAACAAGCACACATGAGGAGAAAGGCAAATGTATCACCTTCTTTTCTGCAGCATATCGCAAGTGTTTACCTTACCAAGGAATATTTCCCATCAGAAGGCTTGGATCTTCAGGGGAATAGGCTTGCACCAAATTTCTTTCACAGGGAAATCCCCACCTAGGAGGTTGGGGGAAGCAAGTACTTTGAAGAAAGAGGAGCATAAAAAGAGGTCGTCTGAAGAGCGAAGGGTCCAAGTGGATTTGCCCTAGGAGGTCCAACAATCGGATTAAAGACTCACACTCATTTTCCCTTAGTCCACTTCTAAAGCCCAAATTCCAGTTCGCATCATTTGGACATGGTGTTCCCAACATGGATATAGCTTCTAAAGCCCAAACCACAGAAGTTGAATGTTGCTAGGGTCTAGGGCTTATAAATTAAAGAATTATGTGAATAATTAAGATAGGGGGAGAAGCCTTAGTTTTGTAGTTCTCAATGTTGAAGTCTCTCTAGCAAGAAATTGATTTGATGGAGACAGTTCAGTGGGAGTGCACAAAAGATGTTGAAACTCATAGGAAATCAGTGGAGAGGAATTGGGTTTTGGGTTCCTTACCAGACTCAACCCTGAATATGATATAGCTATACACTTATACAGAATGTTTTAGCTAAAGCTGGCATGACCCTTTCTCAGGCTTATGCTTTGGTCAGTAATGAGGAAAGTAAAAGCCAAGTTTAGATTGTGGAAGGGTGATTTGGTGCCCAAAATTCAGAAGGCCCTTGTTGGGTTGGAAGTTTGGGGGAATGTATGGATTTTCCCTCAAAATTACAATCAATTGAGGTGCAAGTGAATAGTAGGGATTCAAGATGGTGAAAGGAATCCAACAATGGCATCTTTTCTATTAAATTCTTTTACAAGGTTAAGGAATCAATTGGAGAGATCTAAAGTGAAATGAGTTTGGGGAAATCCTATTCCACCAATAGTGGAAGCATTTGATTGGGTCATGGACTTGAACAATATTTTGAAAATGGATCACATTCAAAGCAGGTTAACTAGTTGTTTGATCCTTCTATGTTTATTTGGCCAAAAAAGAGGGGAAGAATAGGTGACGAATTGTGTTAAAGCAGCCTTGGTTTGGACCATTTGGGAAGAGAAGAATGTGAGAGTCTTCTCTGATAAGGAAAGAAGCAACGAAGAGATAAAGGATTGTGTGATAGTTAGAGTGATCCATTGTATCAAATCTTTGGACCTGTTTTCTCAAATTTCTCCTAACGCCTTATGGAGGAATTGGGAAGGTGTTGCAAGAAGCTCTTCTAGAAAGGGAAGAATAAATGTTGCATGGCACCCCCCCCCCCTCAGGACTATGTAAAACTGAATTTTGATGGGAGTAGTAGGGGGTTGTGAGATACATGGAAAGCAAATTAATAGCCTTGATTTCTGGTCCACTGGGTATGGAGATTCTCTCAAGGCAGAATTGCTTGCAGCCTTACAAGGAGCATAAATTGCAAATGAGCTGAACATAACCAATTTGGTGATTGAAGGGGACTCAAAATTGGTGGTGGGTTGGTTAAAGGATCCAGAATCTGTGATATGGTGCTATAGGGATGAAATAAAAGGTTTTTATGGATCACCAAGAATATGAATTTAAGGATACAATGGGTGAGGAGATCGGCAAACAGATTGGCTGATACTCTAGCAAAGCAAGGGGTGAATAGATAATCTTTGTTTTGGCCTCACTTGTAATTTTCTGTTTTGTTTATAGAGAGGTAGCATCATGTGCCTCCCTGAGGGATGCTTGTAATGATTATAGTTTCAGAATTAATAAAATCTAACTTGACTTATCAAAAAAAAAAAAGCAGGGGCATCTAATTGGCAAGATAGTCCTACTTGGGTGAAACTACTAAGGAGAACATTCTACATTTTTGTTATGGATGTCCCTTCTCAAAGTTTATTTTGGGGTTTTTCTTTGGGTTTTTCAGAACTAATATGACGGAGCCATGGACACCCAGAACATCTTTGCTCACTAGTCTACAATGAGAGGAAATATCAAGGCAAAGATAGTGTGGAACTGCAATACCTTTTGTTATTTATTGGGGAGAATGGAAAGAAAATAACAGAAGGATAATGCACTGGGTTCTTATACTTCCAGAATTTGAAGGAATCTCAAAGGAAGATATTTTGCTGGTTTTTGGTCCCTTCTTGAGTTGAAATAAAGTAGTTAGCTTTGTTTTGCTTTTTCTTCTTAACTGTACTTACTTTTTTGTTGTATGTAGAGTTGAGTTTTGGTGATTCCTCATCAACCTCAATATGTGCTCTTTTTCTTTTATTAATAAAATCTTTTTTTTTTATTTATAAAAAAGCTAGGCAGCATATACATCTGAGTTCTAACCTCTCGAACTTAAGAATTATGTCCTCTTTAAAGTGGAGCTGTGTATAGGATGGGTAGAGGTTCAAGATTTCATTCTTTGGAAATTCCACCATGCAGAAATGGGATGGTTTTCTAGGAAACTCCACAACATTTGGGAAAAATAAGGAATTTCGGGAAAGATTTAAGATATATTAGGAAGAACATGGGATTCATCATAGAGCTTAATTGTTTGTTGAAGTATATCATATAACGGGTAAGAAAAGATTAAGGGACTCACATAGGCATAGGAAATAGGAATTTTCTTCATTACATCCAAGTTTCCCCACTATAACGAGTATATGCAGTGATTATTATTGTACTCATTATTTAGAAAATTAATATGACAAATATAAGTAGTTGTATATAACAAGCAAGGGAACACTAAGAGAACTTACAGAAGCATGGAAAATAAACATTTGATTCAATGCCATCCAGGTTGGGTTTCCCAAACATGTATTTTGGAGAAACGATCACCATGTTCAGAATATCAAGAGACTCAATTGCTCATTTGGTAAAACTTTCTGAACATTATTATATTAGTTGGCTATTCTTAAATTATTCATTTAAGTATGATCTTCAAAACAAAATCCAAATCTAGTTGTTTGTCAAACACCTAGAGTCAACAGTTTCAAGTTTTTTTTTTTCTGCAAGGGTGCACTTAAGACATTTTCCAATATCTCATGATGATTTCCAATAAATGCTTATCCAATGCTTTGCTAAAACTTGGAAAATTTGCACGTGGCAAATTGAAAACTTCATGATATATCGATTTTTTTTAATGTAATAAAGAAATGTCGTGATAAATTTAGAATTTTATATACAAGGAGGCTTTTGTTTCCCCCTTGAAGAAACAAGTAAATCTTGACATGTTTTACAGAATTTGTGGACCATGTACCTCATAAATGCAGTAAGCCAAATGATTAAGAAATTCTACATACAATTAAGGAAATCCAAACATATAAAACTCATTATGTAAAAGAGATATGCCTTTTCATGTATAATATCTCAATAGGAAAATATGGGCTTAACAATATATGATTTAGGGATGATGACACGAACAAAATAATGACAACTAATTCACACCGATGGCTTACCATAAAATTGTCCCCACTTACTGACCTGAGAAGAAACTGAATAAGTAGAATAACTTTTGAGATTGAAGTAGAACTGGACAATTGTGAGTGAACCATCAGGAAATGACGTTTAAGAAACCAAGGGGGAATCCATTTATTCAATTACAAAGAAACACTAAACAGGATAACTCACGTTGAAAGTGAAAAAAGGCAGTGATAGTTGGACCAGCAGCAGAGGACATAAAAGTAGCCGCTGGAGAATCCTATGATGGATTATTGTGGATTTTAGCGTCACCTGCCGATCAATGCCCCTGAAAATAAAAAATTAAAAAAAAAAAAACAAATCAAGTTAGTATAATGCACCATTGTTGTTTGTCATTACTTGATCATATAAAAGAAGGATCATGGTTTATTTCATCAGTAAATGCGTCCCCAACAATTTTCTCGCTGCCCTGAGTCTGACCAAGAAAACACGTTCTAGAAAAACAATAAGGAAGACCATTGAAGAAACCAAGAAAACACAAAAGTTCTGAACACACTGTCCATCCTTCTATTCTGAACACATTATTTTAAAATGAATAAATCATGATGTCATGATCGGAAACTCCTCAATAATGACCTTTTTATACAAAACAAAAAGTAAGTAAATACAGAGTAACACGATGAAACAAGCTTGAATCAAAGAACAGACATTAGACAAAACCTACAGAATACAACAGAGACACATCAACGGATGGACATGCAAGACAGAAAGCAGCTTCAAACGCAATAATCCATGAAGAAGAAGCAACGGACATGCATATTAATACAATGCAACCAAAACGAGTACTGAAAAAGCATTTAACTGCACATATGTAAATCAAAATAAGAACAATACAACAAGAAATTCTCGTATTGTATGTGACGAAGAACACCTCTATGAAGCAGTTCTTTGGGAGCTTTGGCCTTGAGTAGGTTCTCTATCACAGTGGTGTCTGAAGCAACAGAGCAAACAACAACAGAGGTGCTATTTCGAGGCTCCGAAGAATATGAAAATGAGAGTTTTATTAAAGGGCAAAAAAATAATTGTCAATGATAAAATGCCTCGAGACAGAAAACAAAAGGGAACGAGAAAATAGTGAATATTGGATTCGGCATATCGGTGCCGTCGTCGGTTTGTTTCAACTTACAAAAGACACGCTCAACTCAGTGCAAGAGGGAAGGAGACCACTGTCGCGACTCGCGAGAAAAGGCGAGAAGAAGTATGAACGGTGTCAGAAATATATACCCTCGTCTTTTGTGCATAATTACAGAATTATCCTACTTCTATTTTTTTTCGGTAAAACTGCAATAGGTTGCAAGAGGCAGTTGGGACGGGATTTGCCTCTTGCGAATGAGCACGAACTTGCCCTGACCGAAGCGAAGCGGGATCTGCTCCTCACAAGCGCTTCACATGCACATCCACCGTGCATTGGAAACATTTCCCGTCAAAAATAATTAATAAGTACGGGAGATGTTTCGAATGCACGATAGAACATGCGTGTATGTGAAGCATCTGTGAGGCGCCAGTTGTGAGGAGTAAATTCGGTCTCGACAGAACTCAATTTCTTTTCTTTGATAGAATTTGGACTTTGGAGGCTGTGCGGCAGGAAAATTACCAAAATGACACAGTTTATGTAAACACGGAAATAATCAATGTAACAAGTTGATGTGCCATGTTAATGGAGAGAACCAGTAGTCAGTGTACAACTTGTATATTACCTTTTTAGTAAAAAGCAATCATGATTAGGGGGCGGATTGGGTTGGATTTGGTTTGCATTGAGCTTTAATCCAATTCATCTATTAATCCATTAATAACCCAATTATATAAAATTGAATGGATTGGGTTGAACCTAAATTCACTTTAACCCAATTCGATCCGTCCAAATTCATTAATTTTATATTTATGAACTTAAAAATAATAATTAATTATCTCTTAACAAATAAGTTGATCATAGTTTGATGGTAATAGTACTTACTATTTACATAAGTGGTGAAAGTTCAAGTCACATTACATGTTTGTTATTTTTACACAAGCAGCGAGGTTATTTGATTGTTCGGATTTCGGGTTTGACCGAACTACTTAAGTTCAAACGGACCAGACCAACTTGAACTATTTAATTGAACTATCTTCGAGCTAATCACATCGAGGGTGGTTAAACCATTTATATCTGGATCAGTCTGGTCGAACCAGTTCAGTCAATGGTGGATTGACTTTGATCAGCCATATCAAGTTGTGCACGAGTTTGGGACCGAACCGACTAGCCCGAAGTGGATCAACGTAAGTAAGTCGGGTTGGTATGAATTCGGGTCAAACTATGTGGATATTGGTTGGGCTAGACTATCAAGGTTGTGCAAAGCATACTAACATCGAACCATCCCACATGGAGCCATTTCAGATTCAAGTTGACTCAGATCGGCTTGTATCGGGTCAAGTCAGGCTATGTGAATGTTGGTTGGACCAGATGACCCAAACTAGGTAAAGCAAGCAGTACTGAACCATCCCGCCCATGGTCTACTTCAGATTCAGGTCGACCCAGATTAGTATGTGCTGAATCGGGTCAGACCACATTGAACTGGTCCGGACTCAAGTAGGCTCGAGCTCGTCTCATTTCGTAATCGAGCCAGTGAATTGGGTTTGAGTTCGAGCTTGAGCTCTGTTGAAACCGAGCTGAGCCACACTCGAGCAACTCGTGAAAAACTCAGCTCGTTGCCACCCCATAGGGAAATTCACTGTATATGTCATTTTGTTTTTTTATTTTATTTGATAATTGTAATACTTTTGAGAATTATATATAATAGAGAATGACCACCCATACTATGTATCAGGGCTAGTATTTAATTTTTTTGTTTATATTTTCTAACAATTTTGACACCCATTTTCTATGTTCTTAATTTAGGTTATATATTATTTGATTTTGTATGTATTGATTTTTACTTAATTTAAGATATTAAATAAAGTTTTATTTATAAATAATACCCTACTTTACGATCCTACATCAGTTGAAATGATACGGGGAAATTGGCTCTTTAAGTATGAAGTTTGTTTTTCAACACTCGATCTTATCCAAAGCAAAGATATTTGACAATTCAGTTTATAAAAGTCACTATTCATATGTAAAATTTCTTAAGAATACTATTTATATGTAAACATATTTATTGCGAAGAATTTGACCATTTGTCCCAATTTTAATAAATGGTGTCATACTAAATATGGCCATGGGGATTACCATTAAGAGAAGGACTTGTATTGGTAATCTGTATAAAATGGAATGCACAACATTTAAATTGAGTATTTTCTTTTTTAGTTAGGAAGTTGGATTAACAAGGTTTGTTATGGGTTCTATGTTATTTGAATTTGAAAATTTTTCATAAATAGCCACATTTTCTAAGGTAACAATTTCTTTGGGAGGTTTAACTAGAAAGATTAATTATGGGCCCCACTTTATTTGAATTGAAATTTTGTTTGATGGGTAATTATGTGTAAAAATGTGCAATTTCTTAGGAAAGTGGAGTTTTGTATTTCCATTTTTTATGAGTGGAAATAACCACTTTTGAGATTTTCTATACATATATATGCTAAGTCTAAAAATTGATACATAATGTAGGATACGGTGTAAAACATATAGATAGTTTGAATATGTTTAAAATGTAAGAATGGTACATATGTGTATCCAAAACATTTTGTAATTGTCATTGAATCTCCTTTATAACAAGAAGTATGTCCTAATTCAGTCATAATTCACTAGATTAGCCCATTCAGAGCTATAGGCTAAGGGTTGATCATTTAGATCATTTATTATAGTGCAACAATTCCAGAGAAAACAGTAAAAGCTTCCTACTTAGGTATATAAGTATATATTTCAGCCTATTTTTTACAAGGGAAGTATAAAATAGAGTTCTCAAATGTTGCAACTATAATAACATTACATTATAAAAATAAGTAAATAAATAATTATAACATCATATTGTACTTAACAAACAATAATAAGGGTAAATTGCTGAAATCTCCTCTAAAGTTTCTGACCGTAGCTGAAACCTCTTCTCCTCTGAAGTTTAGTAATTGCATTTATCTTTTTTGAACTTTTTGATACAGTTGCCAGTAGGTCCGTTATGGTAGAATCTACTTAAAAAAAGGCATGAAATTTTGAAACTACCCATATAATTGCTACTAAGCCTGAATTTTACTGAAAAAGAAAAAAAAAATAATACAAACTTTATGAATAATAAAATCAAAGAGAATTTAAAGTTGCAACTTTACTTTTGAGTGATTGATATGAAGATAAAATTAGGGAAATAAATCAATTTCAGAAAAGAGATCCAAAGGGTTTGGATTGTGATTCATATGAAGATAAATTTTGGAAAGCAAACATTTTTGTTGGATATAGCTACATGGGCATTTTAAACATTTTAATGCCTCTTTCTAGAAGACTCTACCACAGGGGTCTACTTGGTGGGGGTCCTTGGTCCTCTCAAACTTATTGTTAAAACTATCATTTGTATGGCTAAGCAAGTGGAAAAAAAAAAAATTGAATTGAAATGTCAATGATCAATTTGTAATGCTCCTCCAACTCCAAAAATAAAAGAAATTTGTTTTTTTTTTTGAAAAATAAATCTATAATACACCCAAACCTCCCTCAACTCCATTTCTCTTGAAACCCTACCTCTTCTACTCCTTATTTCATTTTCTTGTTTAACTTAACCCCTCCAAAAGAAAATTTCTGACTCCACCACTACTTGCAACCATGTCCAAAATTAAGAAAAACAATTGCAATTACCAAATTGAAGGGATGTTCCAACAACAACCATAAACTTAATGGGAGGTTTCAGCACTTTACCCTACTAACAATAATGACATCATTGTTGTCTGCCCAATAAAATATAGACCAACCGGGATCCTATGCCTATTTTATTGGGCGACGAAGAATTTGAACAAAGATGGTAGCATATACGAGCTCGCATTCATTACACATTAATTTAGTTATTTAAGAACCCCTTGACAGAGTTCATGCTTTACCTTGGAAAATTGCGCATTTTAAAACATAGTTTGGGACTGTGACTGGGTTTAACAGTCCCACCATCCAGTCGTAGTCAGGACTGGGTTTAACAACATTGAATAGGGTTTTTGTCAGGGTATTAAATTTGGGACGTGATGATACGTTAATACACATACCCGACTAATATAATAGGGTTTTTGTCAGGGTATTAATATCGGATCTCAAGGTGGTGCAAAGTAATGACTCTTTATTACTATTTACTAGCACTTGAATTACAAAATTATAGATATTTGTACTTTGTCAAACAGGTAGGGTTGATCATTTTTGCCTGGGCCCACATTGCCCAGCCCACTCATTTCTTAAAATTTTCATGTCGAGGTCCAGGCGTAGGTCAAGTGTCAGATAATGTTGGTTGGACCTGGGCAAGACAAATGTTACATATTCTATAATCCTGATTAATATACTTAAAACCTCAGTGCTAAACATGTTACTTTATTAATCAATGTAAGCAAGTCCAGATGTTGATTCCGGATTTTTTCCTTGTGAATCGGTCTCATATTAAGGTAACGTTTGATAAATTTAAAATTCAAATATGAAAAGTTAAAAAAGACATTAAATGTGTTTAAAATCTGAAAAGAGATATATTTGTTTTTTTTCATTTCAGATGATCTGAATCCATAAGTTTGTTTGTTTTGGATCAACCTTTTACTATCTGAAATTTACTTAAATGGGTCACGTTAAGAACTGACCCAAGGTCTATGATTTTTAAATCTGAAAATCAGTTTCAGACCCATTTAAGAAGTACAATCAAACAATGGGTGAGGTCTGAAAGGTAGCATTTTCAGATTCAGACCTCTAAAAAATGCAATCAAATGACACCTAACCTTATAGTGATTTTAGACATATATCGGGGACATCTTCCCTTGAGAGACAATATATAGCAAGGTTGGTGTGAGGCATGTTCTATGAAAAATAAATTTATTCATGGCCCGGGTTTGGGCTTAGTTATTGTCAAAATTTAAATGAGGCCTGGCTTAAAGTCCGAGCTTGATACAATATAAGTCAGGCCCAAAGTCCGGCTCATGAACATATCTAATGAGAGGCAAATCAGATTTCCCATGTCTGACCCAATTGTAAATACGGCTGCAAATAGATTAGATTTGGTGAAGGATATATCTAATCCAATTTGATAAGAAATCCAACCCGTCCGAATCTGATAAGAATCTGTTGAACTTTCAAGACTTTGATTCAAATTCGAATATCTTATCAGAAATCCGATTCGATTTGGATTGTAATAAAAAAAACTTGATAATATAATATAAAATATATATAATGAAATGACTTTTATAATATTTTATAATTAATATTAATGGAACGACTTTTCCTATTCGATCCGATTTAGGAGGTATCTAAATCTGGCTCTTACTGTATTGAATTTGAATTCAAATTGGATTTGACCCAATTTATTTACAGCCCTACTTGTAAAAACATGGCCAGGGCTCGACCATGGTCCTTCGTACAAATAGGATTAGCTTATACCAACACAAGGCGGAGCATGCCCACGAAAAGCATTGAGAAGACTCCAACGCTAAGAAGGGAAGTAGGAAGAGTTAGCTCCCTCAGATCACTACCAAAATATTTGCAGTATAATGCCGATACATCCTTTACACAATTCCAAAATTTATTCCATTCCTCTCGCCACCTCAGTCCTCATGCACATCCCACCAAACTTAGGGATTTATTAGGGGTGACCATTTCCAGTAAGGTTCAGATAAAGTTCAGATAGGTTCAGAAAAGTTATTAAGCTCGTTTGATGCAAAATTAGTCTAAAATTTAATGAATCTGGTCAACAGTATCCAAATATACATCATTTGGGTTAATAATCTAAGTATAAAGTGAGAAATTATCACTTGATCCCTATATCTTATGATTACGGGTGTTTACATTAAATGTCAAATTAACCAAATCGGTTCGACCCAATTCGAGTTAGTCGATTTTACAAAACCAATGGTTAGTTTTGGTTTGTGTGAGAAAATAAACCAATAACTCGGTTCGGTTTCAATTTTCATGTATAGAAACTGAAGCTGAACCGAATTGATTCTATATGTTTAAATAATTATTAACTAGTCCCTACCCCATATGTTAAATGTTAATATGTTTTATTTGTGTTTTGTTTGAACTTTGAAAAAATGGCTTATTTATGATAAAAAAACTAAAAATGTAAAACTGATACAAATATAATATAATGGTATAATATATAGTTCAATTTTGTATAAATTTAAATATATATATATAGACTAAAAATCATTTTTGCATAAAAGACTAATCGGTTTAAACATATATTTTTTGTTTTGCATAAAAACTAAAATGGAATAAACTTAAATATAAATAGGTATTTCAGTTTAATCGATCCAAACCAACCCTTCATGTTTGGGTTGGTTTTGTTTTAGGGTCGTTCAATTCCAATTTAGTAAATAAGTAAACCGACTAGGTCAAGTTGGTTGAAGAAAATGACTCAAACCGACCCAACCCTGAACACCCTTACTATGGTTCAAAACTTTTCTCAGTTTCTAAAAACCAAAAGAAGTGGTCAAACCCATATGGAGCCAAATTAGAAAAACAAAATTAATCACTTTAACCATTAGTGTCAAAGTATGCATCATAAGGATTTTATATTATTATACTCATTTGCCTACATACCTACTACATACATACATACATATATATATATATATATATATATATATATATATATGTGTGTGTGTGTGTGTGTGTGTGTGTGTGTGTGTGTGTGTGTGTGTGTGTGTGTATTATATAAAAATTTTACAATTTATGAAGTATAATATATAATTAATATATTATATTATATATAATATAGAGTGAAAGCCCACTGCCTACCACATGCACACAACGTGTCAACTAAGGGTGTGACAAATGGACTGAGCTCCGGCCACGTGTGAGAAATGTGTGGTTCTTTGATGAAACCCCTCTCCTATATGCGAGTCCCCCATTCATTTGCACAACTTAACATGGTAGTATGCTACTATGAATAAGGCACGCCGGACACCTTGGCACATGGAGCTCTCAAGCTCTCCCTACGAGCTCTTCAGCTCATCATGTGGAGCTCACCAACTCTTCCTACAAGCTCTCCAGCTCCCCCCTATGTGCTTTCCAACTCATCACGTGGAGCTCACTAGCTCTCCCTACGAGCTCTTCAACTCATTGTGTATAGTTCTCTAGTTCTCCTTACAAGTTCTCTAGCTCTCTTCACGAACCCTCTAGCTCTCACCTCAACTCACCAAGCAATCTAGCTCACTTTATTTCCTTGCAGATTACTAACTTAACCATTAGAATTCACGTCCCTGCCATACCCGAGGTCTCTGACATCTCTTATAGTTGTAGGTCTCTCTTAATAGCTAAGATACTGAACCGATGTGACACTCCAGGATGAAATGGCACCCTACTCCAACAACTTTTCATCCTTGCCCTTGTGGTTAATTTTGATCCTCATCAGTTTCAATTCATGTGTGCTCCAAGGCAAGAGCATCTCGTTGAAGTGTTGTGTTTCTTTGCTAAATCAGGGCAACACTAGAACGAAGTGTTCATTTCCCTTCCTCTAGCGATGTCATCCTCTATGGCTATTTTGACTTCATTATATCCTCTCACACTCTTACGCAGCCATCTAATCCTAATGAATTAAAGACAAAATTGTACATACTGCACTCGTAATAAGTAGCCCAACCCAATATGCATGATTTTATCTCCAGCCAATCCGAGCTCCCAGCGATCAATGTGCCATGGCCAATGCTATTGGGCTTCAATAATTCATACTTCAAGGTCTTCATCTTCGATTGTAATCCATATGGAGTTAAGCTGCGATGCATTTTGCCATTAACCTCGTAATTTATTAAGTTACCTGATGGTGTCATAAGTCATAACTCACCTCGGTTGAACCATCACATGGATTGATAACTCGGAAAGGCAACTGGTCGAGCAATCATAAGCCTAGAGCTCGATTAACGGTGATGTGGCACACTGCCACTCACTACGGAGATGGGCGTTTGTGCACACCGGGGACACATGGTGAACATCAAAAAGAGCTCAATGCCTCACACTAGTGCCACCTCTCGCGTGGCACACCACCCAAGGTACTTCTTTCTTACACACTCTCCTACAGTCCTACTTCTTATCTCCCTTGCACTTTTACTTTTTTTGCCGTCTAACTTGCCGGTCTCTCTATCTCAACTCCGAGCTCATCTAAACCAACTTGATGTAGCCGACCACCCAAATTTGGTTATTAATTTGAGCATCAAAGTCCTTCTCCCTCAAAAACCACCTAGGACATCCGACCTTCGTGCATAAGTTGTTAGATCTAGCTCAATTCATGCAGCTCGTTAAGACATCTCATCTGCTATTATTCCACCTTGGTTCGGACAATATCATCACCAAATATGACATTGATTGTGACTTTATAAACACATTCAAAGCAAGGCGATACAAATTTGTTGTATCCCAACCAACCGACTTGTTAATCAAAGCTTTTGGTGTTGATCATTTTAATTCATCCCTATGTTAAGCATTACTTCATTGTGCAAGTAAAGAAAGATTTGAATTGAGTTTGGATTAAGTAGTATGAATAAATTAAACTAAAGTCATTAAAATTTTAATAGTATTAATAAAATGAACTAAAAAAATTACTTTGATACATTCAATGAATAAAATAATTAATTAAAATTACTTATATTTAACTTCAACCCATGGAAATTTAATAAAAAGGCAACATTATGAATAAATTACAATAAAAATTTATATATACTAATATGTGTGCATGTGCTTTGCACATGACGATTCTATATGATGATAATTATAGTAATAATATATCCAAAATTTTCTATAAACTTTATGTATTTTTTTTTTAATTTGAATCAAATGCAAATAAATTTAAATCTGATTACATAAACACCTTCCAAATATGTGATAATTGGATTGAATTGTGAAGTTTCAAGTACCATTAATAGGACTACCTACTTGGCTAGACTCTTTTTTTCTGTAGTATTTTATCTTTTTGGTGTATATTTTTTTGTTCATTTATATAAAAAAATAATATTTAAATATAAAGAAAATTGAACGAGGTGAAAACTACTAGTTCAATTTACAATTTAAACTAAATTAAAAAAATGAGTATTTTAGTCAGTTTTAAAAGTCGTACTACACTAGATGGTCGAACTATTTGGCCCGAGAACTATTAGGTCACCGGTTCTGTTTTGGCACTGAACCACTATTTTACCAAAAACCATTGAAATGGTCAAAAAGCTATTGACCCATACGGTTTTACCGTTAAAATGTTCGACTCGATTAAAAATTCTCGGGTCACTTTCAAACTAATTCCAAATTTTTATTTATTTTTAAATAAAAAATAAAAAATTGAAAAAAGAAACTTTAATATTTCATAATCTTATTTGATTATTCATAATGGCCAGAATTAATTAGGTTTTTTAGTTTTTCCATTTTGATTTTGAGTTTTCTAATTTTTGTGATTCTTTTTAAGTTATAACATTAAAAAATTGCAACTCTAATGAAGAAATTGAAAAATCGATGCAAAAAAATGAGATATTAAACACCGATCTAATATTAAAATATGAGATACAACAATAAAGCAAACGAGCTGGGATTTAAGAGAGATGAGAGAGATATAAGATGGCAAATGGTGCTATAGCAGTGGTGATGATAAACATGGAGATAGCCGTCGACAACAATTCCTTCTTCTTCTTCTTATTCAATATGATGTCACACTTACTTTTTATTTAATATGATAAATTCATGATATCATACATGTGCCTTAATGCCTTTTTCTTTTTGCAAAAACTTATGTATTTTTTATTTTTTATCATCTATTTATTTAAAGTTTAACACATTTAACCCAAAAGTCGAACTATTTATTATTAATTTTTATATTTCATTTTTGGTCAATTCCAAGTTATGTATTTCATTTTCATTATCAATAAAAATAATTATTTTTTATTGCACTTTTTTTTTAAAAACTGATTAATAAAAATATCATAGATGTGTCTACTTTTTTGTAATTTTTTTTCTCTTTCTCTCTCTACATTTAAATTGAATCCAACTAGGTGACAATGAATTCATAATTATATTATAAATGGATCAAATTCGAATAGCCGGATATGAATTCAAATTCAAATTTTTACTTTTTGCGAATTCAAACAATTGAATACCATTTACAGCCCTATTTTATGATGGATATATGACAAGGCATCACCTCATTGTTTTTTTTTTTTGGTGATTTTTTTTCGAATAAGATGGACCAAGTTAGGAAATTACAGTATGAAAAATTTTAAGACCAAGCCAAGCTGTTTCAGTATAAAAACTAAATTAGACCAAACCATTCATTACACTGAACATAAACTATAATTGAAATTTAAAATTTAATAATATTGCAAACTGGACAACACCATTTCTAAGTCTAAATTAGACCAACTTGCCAATTTCTTTTTAATTCGGTTCAATTTTGGCGATCTAGAGGATATAATGAAAACCCATAATTTTAATATCCGTGGTGAAAAATTGATTGACCTAAGCTAAAGTTCTCTCCATCGTTGACCTTGATGAATGATGTTGTGATGGCTGAACTGTTGACCAATGTTCATATAACACACAGTAGTTGATTTGAGCCTTCGTCAGTTCGAAACAACCGAGACCAATGACCATCAATCCCATTTATAGTTGGGACATAGAACGTAGAATTAGGTTGGCGTAGGCGAGGAAATCACTTCATTATTATCCTCACGAGGGTTTTTCATTTTAAAGAGTACCTTGTAGAATCAGATCGTCAGTTCACAAATATGAGACGGTGGGCCATTTGTGGATTGTTGTTGCTTCGTTGACCCATGCTCCACAAGACACCAGATCTGTTCCTCACACATTGCGTCTCATATGTTCTCAATACACGATGAGATGTGTCTGTGAGGACCCATCTCGCTCGACAAAGCGTTTTCCTTTAAAAACTCCCAAATTGCAACATGGATTTAATTAAATTGACGCAACAACATAAAGGATGGCACCCAATCCATAAGATCACATCTGCGCCAAATACAGAGCGCCCCACAAATGCCCCACATGCACGACGCAGCGTACATTGGGAGCATTCCCTCCCCTCCACATATAACAAATAAACAACCCCACACATCAATCACGAATGGTGGGCTCGGATGATGTTCAGCTTGAAGCATCCACTTTTACTCAATTACTCATTAACCATGGGTCCCACTTCCACCTTTATTTAACTATTTATTGGTAACACTATACAATAGCATTTGTAGAATTCCATGCACAAAGGAATGCCATGGGACAGGGATTCTTCACGAGAAATAAATAAAAGTTTAAAAGGCCGACCACCTTTGTACCACGGTATGGGCTGCTAGCCGGTTAACACATGGGCCCATTTCCCGTGCCCAACAGTCTCAGTTCAAAGTTGAAATTTTTAACAAATTCAGGGTTTATTTGGTTGATCGGAATTGATTGGAATTGGATTTGTTTTTTTTTTAGAAAACAAGATACACGAAACAACAAAACCGAAACACAACAAACCAACAACCTAAAAGCTAACCATCAGGCAAAGAAACAGGGGAGGCCTGATCATCAACAGCCTCTAAATCTTAGAGAAGCCAACTGGGAGGGGATCTCCACTCAGCTACCGAACCTGTCTTACCTTTAGCAGCCAAAGCATGAGCTGCATTAACTCTGATACGCTCAACATGCACAAACATGACATTTGAGTTTTGACCCTGCAAAGTTGTAAATATCTTGCAACATAGGCCACGTTTCCGGAGCAAAACGAAAAGACTTAACAGAAAGATTTCTAATTCTGACTACATTCACGGCATCACATTCGAATTTAATAAGCACAGGTCCCAGTCTTTTTGCTGCTAAACAACATTCTCTGATTGCAAAAACCTCTGCAAATTCAGCTGATATAGCCTTACACGAACCACAGGAAGCCAATAAAAAGGAACCAGAACTGGACTTTAGCTCAAAGCCAAAACCACTTGAATTCTCAGAGAAACTATCATCCGTAGTTGCCACACAAAAGCCAGAGTAATTTAACTTCATCGGGCAGGAGTCATGTCTTAAAAGAGAGTCAGTTGGGGAACAGTTTGTTGATTCTCGAAGGGAAGCTTTTCCCACTGCCTTCATCAATCCGTTAGAATAAAAGGAAGTAGCATTGGATTAGGATTTTCACCATTAAACACAAAATTATTTTTTGCTTTTTTAATGAAGTAGATTAGGTAAATATTTGGAATATTCCCTATATTTTTCTTGAGTAAATCAAAAGGACCATAACCACAAATATCAATCATGTAGTAATGAAACAATAACCAAATACAAAGCAAGCAACATTAGTAGATATCAAGATTTATGTGAAAAATCTCTTAATGTAAAGGAAAAATCACATGACGGAAATTCAAATCATCCACTATCTATTTACAACTACATGATGAATATAAAAAACATTTTCGAATTCCAATAACAGAAAACATCATTAAAATGGATAGCAAATAAAAAATCTCGCACCAAAAGTGGAAGCATAACATAAAGGCAAGAAAAAATGCTGAAAACTGATTTGTCTTTTTCATTTCAGTCTTGTAAATCTTCTTATTCTTCTTAAAAACCTTCTTCTCAAAACCCTCTTTTTTCTTTTCTCTAATATTTTCTAGAGAATTGTTAGAATTGAGAGAGTTGAGAGTGATATTTTTCCAATTCATTGGTTAGCCAAAGACGAATTGATTTGCCTTGCAAGCCAATGCAAAGAGCCTTTGACTTTCCATTCTTTTCCTTGTTTTGTCTTTTTCTTATTTTCTTTTCTTTGTCTTTATTACTGGGCCCCACCTCATAAGAAAAAAACCCCAACGGTAAATTGAAGATTCAATAGCTTGCAGTCCAACGTCTCCTAAGGGAAGATTTTGGGAAAGCCACAAAGACCACCAATTAGCAAAAGAGTTCCAAACATTCCCATCCAAAGCTAAGAGATTAAAATTACAAGCAAACTAGGAAGCTCTGGTGTGATCATAAAAGAGTAAACCATGAATAATAGTCTAAGAACTATTTCCACAAACTGGGCACGTATCATTCTCCCCCATTCCTCTCCTCAGAAGAGCCTCCACAAGAAGAGTTTCAGTTTTGAAGATGATCATCTCTAAGGTATCATTCTAACATATCATTACATTAGAAATGATTTTCTAGAACTTTATATGCAATTTTGGACAAAATAAAATTTCAAACTTTATTAGATATTCACCATATGTCCAGAAGCTTACTCATATTTCTTCAATGTTTCCATGATCAAACCTCCCTATACAATACTGGCATTTCCCATTTAAGGGAATGGTCGTTTTAGCCTCTCCACCTGGGAATGAAAATCTGATTTTAGTTGGTCAAAAAATGATAAATAACTTAAAAACCCTCCAAATATCCTTCTTCTTATTATTCGATGCTAACCTTCATTGAAATCATGCTTATCTTATAAAATCCTATCCCAGTTCTCATATTAAGTAAATCGATAGAGGGATAAGTGGTTCTAGTTTTGATTTCAGGGAATTTTAATTCAAATTCATCCTTAACCTTGGATTTTACTTGTAGTGTTATAAAGTATAATAGATCACAAGCTCAAATGTGGCCCATATATGGCACTCCTATGGTGGTAGCATTCAAGGAAGAGTTACATATTAAAGACATACTCAATTTCTCACTGCTCAAATGATCCATTTCTTTATAAGGCTTAATTTGGAAAGAGTATAAATACAAATACAAATATGTACAATGCACATACATAGAAAATAATACAAAATACAAGATTTTGTACTCTACATATTTGTATTTGTAGTTTGTACCCCTTCTAAACTGAGCCTGAGACACAGTATTTGATTGTAGTGCAATTTGATTTGCACTAGTACAAATATATGAGAGTGCAAATGAAAATAATGCAAATTCTAGTTTAATTTTACTTTGATTTTACTTTGTTCTGCTTCAAGTCTTATTTTATTTCATTTGTATTGCAATCGAACAAAATAAAGTAAATTTTGAACTTAAAACAAATCATAATTTACACTGAAATCATTTTCACTACCATAGTTCTGCATTAGTGCAAATAAATTTGCACTGCAACCAAACACAACCTAAGGGGAAAAAATACTTTTCACATTGGTTCTATCATCTATGATTTATGCTTGGTGATTGATCATTAATGCAAAGCTAATCCGCAAAAAGTTAGACTATGGCTTTGTTAGAAGCCTTCCATTTTATTATTTCTCTTCATTTGGATAAGGTTCAGATGGAGGGAGATGCTTCAAAAGCTATCAGTTCTCTGTTGAAAAATATTTCTCCTCCTTAGCGTATCAAGTAGCAAAGTGGTGCACATCCTGGCTCGTCATGGCTGTAATTTCGATCATGTGCATGCCTGGGCCTCTCCCCCTTCATTTATTGTGGAGGCCGTTGATAAAAGTCATCTCTCCCTCTTTCACTTTATTATTTGATGGCTGTGATTATTTACTTATTTATTATTTTATTTTATTAAATTAAATATATTATTTATAAATTTTTATTTTATTTTAAATACACATTTTTTAATAAAATTTTAATTAAAAATTTACCTAACGCAGGCTCCACTAGTTTATTTTATTTTAAACAAAAAGTCAAAAACAAAAACATGGGCGTGAATTGATATACATGTCCAGCCTACCTAAAAACTATCTTAACGAAGACGAAACGGGATCTCGTCTTCACACATGGGCGCCTCACATGCACATCCACCGTGCATTGAGAACATCTCCCGTAAATAATAAATTATAAGTACGGGAGATGTTCCTAATGTGAGGTCGGTGTGAGGTGCCCTGTGTGAGGAGCCTATCTGGTATCAACAAAGACATGGGCTGTTCCGGGTTTGGATTCAGTCAAAGCGTGTGTGCATTCCTCATTCGTGCGGGGATGGTAAACGGGCATTTAACATGAACGCCATTAGCCATCCCTCATTCAAAGTATTTTTGTGAAAAACCTTTCATTCTCTTCTTTCCTGCTTCTCTCCATTCTCCACCCAAACTGATGCTGCTCAATCCGAGGTGGTGCACGAATTGATGAGAGCAACCAGATAGTCCTTACTGACAGGGCAAGACCGAGCTACATGGACGAGGCCGCACTTCAAGACCTGTGATTAAGAAAGAAGTCAGAGGCCCGAGGAGTTATCCTCGGGTAAGTACTTCGATGCTCAAGTCAGTAAGAGGTGGTGGGTAGCAGTATTGGTCTCAGAAATTGGATCCCTTACCTCGAGCATGGAGTGCCTTTTTATAGACGAATATCCGTGTCCTTGTTGGATTAGGCTTTTGGGGTTGTCAGGATGAGGTTAGCCGCCGAAGTACTCGGGATAGAGTCTCATTCCTCAGCGGAGATGTCTTTCCCTACTCCTCCATATCTGTAGTTGTGATCATCTGCATGACGTGTAGTTGACGTGGCTGGAAGGATAAGACAGAGGGCCACAGTAATAATATAGCTTGGTTGAGCTAGGCCGACATGGCCGAGTTAGGGTGAATGTGGCAGGGTAATAGCTGGGCGGTCACGTGTTTCACAGGACCAGCTCAGCCATGACCCGAACACCACTCCCCCAGTTCTGAAGTCGATGGATGAAATAGTCCAATTCATTCTTCAGCTGAAGAACTTCAAGTTGATGTCCAGATGGGTGTCTAACCCTCTTGGTGTTCCTCAGTGATTGTCACAATCTTGAGAACTGGGCAATATGGGGAATGACCGAGGAATCTTCCCATTGTCGGTTGTAGAACTCTAAAAGCTTTGACTTTGGAATCCAAACCACTCCCCCAGTCCTACAACTGAGGATGGGGAGTGCCTGGCCCGAAGTGTTGTGCGGTTGCGTAGCTTGGCAGAGAGCCAAGGTGTCGAACTAAGCTTTCAAGTCTATCTTGGTGGGGTCAAGGAACGACTCTAATTCCAAGTGGAAGTCGAGCTTTGGTGTCGTGGTGATGCTTAGCCATGGTGCACCGAGCTTTGGAGTTGGGTCCGTATTTCGGAGTTGGGGTTTGTGTCATGCTCAGCTTTGATGTGCCGAGCGTCCGAAATCGGGGAGGTTGGATCGGTACTACGGGTCTTTGCGTCGAAGGTTGGACCGATATAATAGTCAAACCGACACAATTAATGGGCATAATCGATGCCTGTAGAGGATGGCGCTTCGATCTCCGAGGCTTCCCATCGTACGTTATTGGTCGCGTCGATTGGTCTTCCGAGGTGTTGTCAGAGGTGCTTCATCTGCACTATTGATCTTTCATCGGTCTATGCCTCTGATGGTTATAAAAGGGAAGACGGGGGGGGGGGGGGGGGGGGGGGAGGAGACCCTTATCCTCATTATTACTTGCAAGAAGGTGTTTGGCACTCATTGCTTGGTAGGTTGTTCGACAGATAGCACGGCGGATAGCTCGGTGGCCTTTGCTCCTCGGTTCTTGTAAATTGCCCGGTATGTCCTTTTCATCTCGTTGGTCCTCTTCCTCTTCTAGGTCCTCCATTAGTTCCAGTTTTGGCTCTTCTCACAACTCGAACTACGAGCCTGAACTGAGAGATTTTGTGGCTGCTGAAGTTGAGGAGGCTGAGGTTGCTCCCTCTGGGATGGAGGCGGAGCTTCCTCTACGATGAGGTCACCGGTTTGGCACCATGCCCTGCGTCTTGGCACCCGAGGATATGGCTCGGATCCAAGCTACGTACGCCATTCCCGTGGAATACCAAATGAGGTGTCCGCTTCCTAGGGAGATGGCCACTAATGCTCAGCCCGATGAACTATGCATTTATGAACATAGCTTGGAGGTTGCGCAGTGGTTCCCGTTGAGCGAGGGGTTCGCCGAGGTGCTAAACTGGTACAGGGTGTTGCCAGTGCAACTGATGCCGAACTCCTTTAGGTTCTTGCTCAGCCTTATGTCCTACTATGACGTCTGTGATATTGAGTTGACCCTAGAGATGGTGAACTTTATGCTCCAACTGAAACACCACCAGCAGGGGTTCTATTACTTCTCCACTCGGTGGAATATTCGGTCATTGGTCGGGGCCCCTTCCTTCGTGAAGCACTGGAAGGAGTCATTATTCTTCATACGCATTCCCAGGGGTTTCCCTTTTCCTGTCGAGCTGTGGGAGTCATGGACGACTTTGTCGTAGCTTCAATGGTCGGCGCTCACTTGGGAGGAGAGGTCGGCCCTGAGCATGATCCATGAATTTAGAGGCGCAAGGAGTTATCCTCGGGTAAGTACTCCGACGCTCAAGTCAGTAAGAGGTGGTGGGTGATTGGGCCAACCTATGAGGATGTCGGTCCGAACTAAGTAGCAATACTAGTCTCAGAAGTTAGATCCCTTACCTTGAGCATGGAGTGCCTTTTTATATCCGAAGATCCGTGTCCAGGTCGGATTGGGCTTCCTAGGTTGTCGGGGTGAGGTTAACTGCCGAGGTACTCGGGGTAGAATCTCATTCCCCAGCAGAGTTGTCTTTCCTTACTCATCTTTATCTATAGTTGTGCTCATCCGAATGACGTGTAGCTGACGTGGTTAGAAGGATAAAATGGGGGGCCATAGTAATAGTATAGCTCCACCCATCTAGGCCGATGTGACCCAGCTTGGGTGACATGGCAAGGCGATAGCTGGGCGGCCACGTGTCTTGCAGGACCAGCTCAGCCATGAACCAAACACAAACCTTTCGTTCTGCTATCCTTCCAATCGGCTAAGGCAAGCTTCTTCCGACGACTGGCGGTAGAGGTTTAGTGGTTCGTCTGCAACTAAACCCCAAAAGGCAAAGGCATCACCGGCAAAGGCAAGCTTCTTCCAGCAACGGGCGAGAGAGGTTTAGTGCTTTTCTCCCTACAGCGGTTCATCTGCAACTGAAACCCCAAAACGCAAAAGGCATCAACAACTTAATAAGGGTACGACCTATAACTTGGAATTTGTACTTGGAGATGCAAACGACTCTTGTGTGGGAGATTTCATTGTGAGGGCGCAACCAGGATCTACGTCAATGAACATCACGATGCAGACCATTGGAACCGGCTTGGCCCAAAGCTTCCTCGTGACTTTCAAGGCAGATTCAACTCTAACAAACATCGGCTTCGTTAGCATAACCACGAGTCAGACAAGAGATTTTGTGTTTTGTGGTCCTGTGATCGACAACGTGGTACTCCGTGCTTCATTTGGGCTCAAACCACAAATGCAGAGTTGGATGTTGTTTTTATGCTTGGTTTTCCTCGTAGATGTTGTATAGATTATTGAGAAGTAGAGCCAAATCTGAATCTGTTTTACCACTTATTAATATATATTACTGTTATTTTTTTTTACAAGTTCCTTGTAAGTTGTAACTGAATAATTTGATTTTGAGAACTTGGTTAAAGCATAGCTGGCCTGATTCATTCGCCTGTAGAGATTGATTGGATCTCATAGGTCCAAAAACTTTTTATAAATTGCACTCCTTCGAAGGTTCTAATGAATTGATTGAAAGAGAATGATTGGTTTAGCAGTTGGCTGATGGACATTATTCAATAGTTGTGGGTTTTGGACAAAACAAGTGTCTGGATAATGCGTTAATGTGGACCAACGAGATCCCCACTAAAGGGGTGGAATCGCAGGGTATTAGATATAAATGAGTAGTTCTATACATTGAGACCCTGTTTGGGTACCAGTAAGGAAAATTGTAATGTTCTTCAGTTTCAAACAAATCTAAAATCTGAACTAATTTCATCGCACGGTTCTGTTACCAATCATCAGAGGATCCGTCTTCGATAGTGAATCTATGGTATAGGAATAAGAATCATTTCGTTTCATGTAGCGCCTTAACTCTAAACAACGTTTGCTTTGAATTACTGAAAATATGGAGACACTCTAAACAACGTGTGCTGAAAGCCTGAAATAGGGTGATTATCTCCAGTTTCAGAATTTTAGGGACCATGAAATTTATTAGAGAAAAAATAAGGGGAGACCTGAATCCCCGAAACTAAGAGAGTGAGAGAGAGAGAGGACAGTTGGGACTTTGGAGAGTTTATGTCGATGATGACTGATGAGAGAGAATTTGAAGGGTGACAGCAATAGGGACGATGACGACAGGACGATCGGTGGTCTGCGAAACAACAACGAAGATGAAGTCTCTTCCTCAGTTCCTTGGCCTCTCCTCTATTCAATGTTCGACGGGTGAGTGGGCAGTGGCAACAGTCAGCAACGGCAGTTGGTGGTCGGCGGTTGGCAAATCAGCGATGAAGACGAAGCTAGGGTTTACTAGTTTTGTGGTTCAGTCGCCTCTCGAGTCTTCTTTGTCGAAGACAAAAGAATGAAGACCGGTAATTGGTTTAGTCGAGGGTTAAGGGCTTTCCAACTTTTTAAGTTTTCTTGATTTCTTCGAATTATGTTTTGTACTTTTAGTTTTTACTGTTTTATAAATAAATTAATAATTATTATACTTATATAGTATATAATATAATATTATATTATATATATATATATATAATAATCAGGGATGGGTCGGGGCGGGGATTGCATTCCCCATCCCCGCCCTCGTCCCCATCCCCGATTAGGGATTCATGGGTAGCCCCATCCTCGACCCCGACCCTGCCAAGGTGCTTCCCATCTCCAACCCGATGGGGTTGGAGAGCATGGGTACCCGTCGGGGCGAGGAAAATTGCCACCCTTATAAATAAGAGGTAACTACCCCTTAAAAGAGGTTGGAATGGAGTAACTCCAACATTACTCACTCATTTAGTTCTTGCACCTACATTGTCTACCTAATATTAATTCAGGGAAATCTCGTGCATCTGAGGACTCTCTCCAAGAGCACTTTTGCACTCTTGCCTACTTCACACCTCTTACTAACTTGAGCATCGATGCCTCCGCCTTGGGATCCACCCAGTGGCCTCTGACACTTCCTGTATTGCAGCATCTCAAATCATTGGGGACCTTGCCTCAACTAGCAGTCATCGGCTACCATAGTCCTCGGAATGAGTAATTCGCTTCTACTTGCTGCCCTCGATTTCAGTCAACCTCTTCTGAGGCGTCAAGTCGGTTAATCCTCACAGCTTGAAGGGTGAATTTACCTTGTTGCCCTCGGCCAACCCGCGCGGCAACACTTGGCATATGGCTGTCAACCAAGCCAAAGTTCCTATTTGGTACACCATAACACATTGGTTGATAAATGGCAAATTAAGCAATAAGCAATAAGCACTAAGCAATAATAAAACCACAAACAAATTAAGTAATTCATCAAACCCAGAAATGATTTTACATAAGAGCAAAAAATAATAATTAACCTAGAAACGATTTTACATAAGAGAAAGAAAAAAACCCAAAAACAAATTAACCCAGAAATGATTTTATAAGAGAAAAAAAAAAACCCATAAATGATTTTAAATAAGAGAAGAAAAAAAACCAAGGAATGGTTTTACATATGAGAAAAAAAAACCCATAAATGATTTTATTATTGTTCTGTTATAAAATATACCAAAGTAAAATGTAATCGTTGTAGATGAAGTCGTTGATGCCTCAAAACCATCGCAGATGAAAGCCGTTGCAGATGAAGCCATTGATGCCTTTTGCCTTTTGGGGTTTCAGTTGCAGATGAATCACCGCAGGAAGAAAAGCATTAAACCTATGTTGTCGGTTGCCGGAAGAAGTTTGCCTTTGCTGGTGATGCCTTTGCCTTTTGAGGTTTCAGTTGCAGACGAATCACTGTAGGGAGAGAAATACCAAACCTCTCTCGCCAGTCGTCACAAGAAGTTTGCCTTCGTCAGTGATACCTTTTGCCTTCACCGGTTGGAGAAGATAATAGAACGAAAGATTTAAATGGATAATGGAGAGACACGAGAAAGAAGAAAATGAAAGGTTTTTCACAAAAATACTTTAAATGAGAGATGACTAACGGCGTTAATATTAAACGCCCGTTTACCATCCTCGCATGAATGAAGAATGTACACGAACTTATAAACGCGTGTCATCTTCTCATAATGTTTGAATGGTTTTTGACTGCCACCAACAGCCAATGTAATTCCCGTCCGGTGGGAGAATTTATTAGACAGATTAGAGACCAGTGAACAGCGAGGATTGCAGATGTGAAGTTAAAAGTGATAATTGATAAAAAAGAATAAACAAAAAAAGAAAAGGATACCAATCCAACGAAAATCCGAGTACGGGCTGAGCGTACTCCTCATCAAGATTCGAACACGCTGCCCATCTCAATACCATAAAAAAATGTACGTACACGTACAGCTAAATAGAACCAGATTGACAGCTGGGCAGCACCCACCAACTTGTGTCCCACTGTAAATAATACAAAACCAGGTACCCAACGACTCAATCCCCAGACAATTATACCTCAAGAATCAAGAATCTCAAGACTGATAACTGATCCCAAACATCCCATGAGTGTTGAGTCCTGATCACACAAAGGCGCTTTACACGCACGTGCACCGTATAATGATAATATCTCTCGTAAATAATAATTTATAAGTATAGAAAATGTTTTGCCAATGCATCGTAGAATGTGCGTGTAAAGTCAGTGTGAAGCGCCCTGTGTGAAGCAGATCCGGTCTCCTTATGCACATATTTCACATTTGTTGGGATGCGAACTGCAATTTGATGAGGGAAAACTCATGAGGATGAGTTTTTTCAAAAATTTGTCAATCCCCGTGAGTCAATGAAGTTCCCTCAAATTTGCCAAAATAATGCTTGAATTTTAACTTATTAATTGTGTTAAGCCCCGAAGTCATAAAAAAAAATGCCAATAGCAGATAGCCGTGAAGTGGTATATAATATTGATATAGACAAACTCACCGTTAAAAAAAGCGTAATTAAAACTGGATTTCGCGTCCGAATTCCGAAAGGGAATTATTTTAAACCATCACAAAAATTTAGTGCTTTGCAGCACCGGAAATTTGTAAAAACCCATAGATGGTCGGTCCGTCGGTCGGGCTTGGTCAGAGTTCCAATGAACTCTTTTGTAGTGGTTCTCTCTCCAGGTCAGTCCCCGCCCTCTCTCTCTCTCTCACTGAGCATTTCTAAATGTGGGTTTTTTAATTAATAGTCGTTGATATGTTTCATGGTTTTATATAGTTTACAGAAGCATTGGATCTGCTGTGTTTACTGGCAAGGTTTGTTTGAATTTGTCTTTGATAATTTTTTGTTTCTCTTTATGAAGTGTCAGATGTTAAGTGTTTACTAGTTATGTATAGCTGATCTAGGGTTTATTGTTGCTTTTTTTTTGGTGGTGTTTTCACGCGGTTTTCGAATAATAAGTTTTCTCAATTTGAGTCTCAAGTGGGATTTAGCTAAAATGGTTGAGCTATTTTGGGCTATTTGGAGATATATTTGTTGGGCTTGAATTCTATTGTGGGATTGAAGTGAGTCTAGCTCAGGAAGTTTAAATAATGTTATACATTTTTTAGAAGGAAGAACGAGGAAAATCCATTATTATGAGGAAAGCTTCTGAAACGATCTCCTGTTTTCTTTCTTTTTCTTCCTTTAATTTTTCCATAATTTGGTCAGTGAAAGAAGAACAAGGAAACTGAAATTGGATTTTTTTTTTTTTTGGAATTCCAAAAACAGGTGACTTAGCAACGATTGAAGAAAACTTCTGCTGTGTTAGAGTTTTGAGCTTTGACCATTCAAGAGCTGTATCTTCTAGAATCCTCCTGTCACCATAAGAATCATTTTCAAACTTCAACTACCACATGGGGAACTTCTTTCATTTTTTCTTGACCCTGTTTATACGTTTTGAAAATTGGAAAAATTGATACATAGATTTGAAAATATGGTTTCCCTATTTCTGAGAAACGGGGAAGAGGAGGAACACTAGAACACAGTTTGGTATTTTGGATACAAAGAGGATTTTGAGAGTTTGGTATGGCTGTTGCCAAGAGCAACAGCAGCAACTCATCATCGACACAACCGTGCAACTGCTACAAAGTTGCAAGCCTGACCGAAACAATCTTGGACACAAACAAGACCTCAAAGTTGGAAGATAGATATGTTTTGGGAGAGCAATTGGGTTGGGGACAGTTTGGAGTCATCAGGGCATGTTCAGATAAGTCAACCGGAGAGGTGTTGGCATGCAAGTCCATCGCTAAGGAGAGATTAGTCACACTGGATGATGTCCGCAGTATCAAGCTTGAGATTGAAATAATGAGTCGGTTATCTGGGCATCCAAATGTTGTGGATCTCAAGGCGGTTTATGAGGAGGAGGATTATGTGCATTTGGTGATGGAGCTTTGTGCTGGTGGAGAGCTTTTCCACCGGTTAGAGAAACATGGGAGGTTCTCCGAGTCTGAGGCCCGGGTGCTTTTCAGTCATCTGATGCAAGTTGTGATGTATTGTCATGACAACGGCATTGTTCATAGAGATTTAAAGCCAGAGAACATTCTCTTGGCTACAAGGTCATCTTCCTCTCCAATTAAATTGGCAGATTTTGGTCTTGCAACCTACATCAAACCAGGTAAGCTTTTGGTCTTCGCTTATTTGTTAGATTATCGAGCTTCTATTATTTTAATAGAAGTTATGTTCTTTGTTATAAGCATTTAGATATTTGTTGCAACAGGGCAGAATCTGTTTGGTACAGTAGGAAGCCCATTTTATATAGCACCTGAGGTACTGGCAAGGGGCTACAACCAGGCTGCTGATGTGTGGAGTGCAGGGGTTATCCTTTATATTCTCCTTAGTGGCATGCCACCATTTTGGGGAAAAACTAAGTCAAGGATCTTTGATGCTGTTAGGGCAGCTGATCTTCGGTTCCCATCTGAACCTTGGGATAGAATATCTACTTCTGCCAAGGACTTGGTCCATGGGATGCTTTGTACGGATCCTGCAAAAAGGCTCACTGCTGCTCAGGTTCTAGGTATGTTGATTACTTTGTAGTTTTATTGAATTGCAAAGTACATAATTGATATTGCAACAATGTGGTTCTGATACCTACTTTGGACTTAGAAGTGTGAATTGTTGTTAAAGTGAGGGTAATGGTTCTGTTTCCTACTTTGGGCTTTAAATGGTGAACTGTATTATAGGGGTTCTCTTTTTAAACTGGAGAATTGAGTGCAACTTTCCTGCATTTGCAATAATTATTAAACTAAAATTCTAGCCAAGAGATTTAGGAATCATAATGACATGTTAGTGGCATTATGTTGCAGCCTATGGCTCTTTTGTTGCTGTAAATGATTGCGATCATGTAGGCTATGAAGTTTAGGCACATCTCCAAAAGTGATGTAGCCGTTGTAATGCTTAATAAATACCGGACCACAAATTGATTTTGTTTTTGCTGCGATTCGTGCTCTGGTTATTCTCATATATCTTTAACGCATTATTGACTTAATTTTGATTTGTTACTGTATCTTTTGATGCTCTGTCTTTTAGAACTAAATTACTAAATAATTATAGGTATCCTTTTCCTACTGGGTTAATATGAGATGGAATAATCACCCCTCTTTTTAGGAGTTTGAATGGTATTGGAGCAGGGAGTGAAGAATTGGTTTCATTGAATGACTGAGCTACCAGAAAACTGATGCCTTCTTGGTACTGATTAGGTCAGTTGTTTGTGATACATTGAAGCTAATATGACTAAGTTTCCAATATTGGTATCCCAAAATCCATGTCGGGTGATTTATTTATAATTTAATCAAACTTCAGTTTGTGTGAAATCAAAAGATCTATTCTAGGAAGCTCCTTAATGCATTCACCATTTTAAGCCTTATTTCCAATGTTGGTTGCTCATGTTTTGCAGATCACTCTTGGATAAAAGATTGTGGACAAACAGAAGAAGAACTAAATGAATGTGACGGCCTAAGTTGTCTGCAATTGGACTTGGGTAGTGGATCTTTCTCTACCACACTAATTGCCAGGAATCAGGACTTCAGCTTTAGTTCCCCTATTTCTGGTGATTCTGAAGTGGGTTGTTCTCCTGCATTTACATGTAGGTCATCATTTTCTTCTTTCTTGGTTGATCCCGCCACACCTCTCTTGGTTTCTGGTGGATTTTCTTTTCACGGTCGTTGTGAATCAAATAGCCCAGTGTTCTCTTCTCCAATTTCCTCAATGCCAAGCTTTGCATTCTTTAGCCCCAGCCCTGCAGTTGAGCAAAGGAATAACAACTCACTGGGTTTCGTGGCCAATATATCGGGAGTTAATGCAGTCCAGAGAGGTATTTGATGATCTTAACTTGTTCTTTAGTAGGTTTGGCACACGTGTATAGCAGTGGTAATGAAGTAATATGTTTTCTATAAAATGGCAAAAGAAGAAAGAGATTGAAATTTGAAAAAGAGAAGTTAAAAAGAATGTATAAGAAAATTTTATTGTTTCATTTCATTGGTTAGGATGTTGGAGCTTAGAAGTGGAATTTTATTGTTCCATCAGTTGGACTGTTGGAAGGATATAAATGAAATTCTGTTTAATTGCAACAAAGGGCAATTGGAGGAAGAAGTTCGAGGAAGGGTGGACTGTTCTTTTTTTTTTTTGTTCATTTATTTATTTAGGCTATAGTAATAGAAACACTGATCTAACCAGATATCTTGGTGGTTTTACAGAAACAAGCACTGGGGAACTCTTTTTATTGCCGGATTCTACGACTTGCTTTGGGCGAGAAGCAGGAGAAACGGCAAACAAGGCAGTAGATGCACGAAGAGGGGGAGTAACACCTGCATCTAGGGTATTTGGCATCCACAGCAAGAGAAACCGTACAATTGGGCTTGGGGAACTTGAACAGCTTGATCTCATGGTGACTGAGTCGGTTATCCGTTGGGCATCATGCACACACCTCCCGAGTGCTGCTTCTCTTCGGTCCTCCCTTGTTTGTTGATGAATAGAGCAATGTTTGGCAGAGGATGACCAGCGAACTGAACTTGGGGCGGGACTTGGATGCAGGAGTTGGTCTAGGCTTTGAAAATTTTGGTGGTGTTTCTTGGTAATTGAATCTGAAGTGGCTGAGAAAGCTTGTGTTGGTGCCAATTGTAGTTATAGGCTTGACGGGCAGGGGTCGTGTAATGAATGAGTGCTGGTGCTTTTGTAACTTGAGTAAACTGTTAGTTTGTTTATATTAGCATAGCCAAGTAATAATAGGTCACGGCTTAATATGTTGGAGCTTCAGACGTCCAACTTCCAAATTCAAATATCCATGTGTTATACAGAGAAATTTTCTTCCCCCTCTCTCACCACTTCACCAGTCAGCAGTTACCACCCGGCCGTCGCCCTGCCTCTCTCTCTTTCTGCTTTGAAGCTTCGAACAATTATGAGTCTAGCCTTTCTGGGAGAATGAATTAGTTAGATTAGACAACTTATGACTCTAGCCTTTCTACCAATCGGCCGCATTCTTCTATTGGCGGAAGAAAGAGTGGGTCGAACAGTGTTTGAATTGACCCGAAATTGGTTGTCGATTTGCTTTGCCGAGAAAAATCTAGAACTGCAGTGTACTCTGAATGTTGGGAGAATGAATGTTCAGCTCAGCGTAAGAAGTTTTAACCCCTACGGTACAGTTGGGGTGGGTTGGTGTCAGTTTAGAATTGGTGTTAATACATGGGTGGGTATTGCCTTAGTATTTAGGATGAGGGTGTTTGATATCTTGAATTGTTATAAATTTACAGGGGGGTGTTTTTTCAAATGTTTTTTTTTTTTTTTCGAAAGATGAAATATAAAACTATTATATTAAACAACATGTATATGCTTATATAGTCCTGAACCACCGGTCCACTGGTATTTTAGTGGGATAAGTATCAAAAGAAAGATTTTGCATCCTATGAACCCCCGTGGGTTATTTGCCAATACGCGTTGAACACATCACCACTAACGGCTTAACAGGCAAGGTAATGGAAACCAACATTCTGTTAATGGCCGTTTCATTGGTTAGACCAGGCAGTAAAATACCAAAAATAAGAAAGCCATATTCAAATAAACTAAAATCCCCTTCCTCTCTCTCATCTAAACCCTAACCAGATCGGATCATTGGCCATGTGTAGGGCAATCAACATTTGACAATGTTATTCCAGCGAAAAATGAACTCCCCTTCTTCTTCTTAGCAATGACACTAAAAGAGGTGGATTTCCCTCCCCTCTCTCTCTCTTGTTATTTTTCCCTCTCTTTTTTCTCTTCCTGCCATCCCTTGTTTCCTCGAAAGACATTACCAGTGCTGCAACTCCAACGATGGATCCCCTAGTCCATAGTCATGCCCTCCACTGTCGAACGCTGGATTAGATCGGCCCCTGTTCTTTCTATTGCTTCTTCTTTTCCTATAAACTGAGCCATTATTATTATTATTATTACTATTATTATTATTATCTTTTTCTTTTAACGATTTCAAAACTGGAGGTACCCTACCCCCTTCCTCTCTGAAACAATCGAAACTTCGAATTGGAAAGAACCTCTACTTTGAAATGAGTAAAGGTTCAATTCAGCACCATTAGTCTCTTAATCAAGTAAAAGCAGATACCGAATGAAACCAGTTTTCATAGTAGACTGTCTGATTTTATATTCCCAGTGGCCATTGGACACGAAAGTTTACCAAATGAATGTTACTGCCGCTAGCCGCCTGTTCGTTTGTTGCGCGGACGTTGGTGATCCGGTTTTGTTAGATGATTTTCGTAGACTTCTTTTTTTGTCTTTTAGTGCCTACTGCCTAGTCCAACTAATGAAATGACCGTTGACAAGATAACTCCGTTAGTTCCCGTTAACTTGCTTGTTAAGCATTACTATTAACGTGATCAACAAACGTATTGGTCGGTTCACAGGATGCGAACTCCAAAAGGAAGAAAGGGAGTTATGTGGGTGGCCCTTGGCCAAAGCATATTATACTTTCTATTTACATAACAATAAAACATTTCCAAGTTTAACATAAAGAGCCCTAGTCATCATCAAAAGCCAATGGCAACACTAAGGCAACACAAACTTCTCTTGTAATCATGGTTTTTAAAAACAAACCGGCAATCAAACTGGTCAGGGGTCCGGTTATTGGTTCGAATGGTCTGAATTATATAACAATAAAACATTTTCAAGTTTAACAGAAAGAGCCCTAGTCTTCATCAAAAGCCAATGGCAAGACCAAGGCAACACAAACTTCTCTTGTAACCATGGTTTTTAAAAATGCGTCGGTGACCGAACTGGTCAGGGGTCCGGTTATCGGTTCGAATGGTCTGACCATTTGACCTGAATAATCGGCCCATTCTGACAAAAATTTAAAAAATTTGAAAAACGGTCAAAACTATTTGAACGATTAACCGGCCCGCTCAACAATTTGCTGACCAAAATCAGTGATTTTGGGGAAAAAACGATTTTAGAGGAAAATGGAACTGATCAAATGACCAGTTCCCTGTTTTTCCAATCCGACCGTCCAGTCCAATCCGATTTTGAAAACAGTTCTTATAACTCTCGCACCACCCTTTGCGAATTAGAACATGAAACCACACTCCCAGGATTCCATTGCTGTAGAAATTCAAAAGCCTACAGATAGCAAAGAGCTCAACTTGATCAATACAATCTAAATTATCAATCCTGCCACCATATATTCTCAAACACGATAGGTTCCTCGATAATAAGATGATCCCAAAAGAGAATAAGGTATTAGTAATCGACCCGACATCAGTGAATATGATAACATCTGTCGAGTGATTAACTTGAAGCAAAAATTTTGGCGGAAAATATTGTCTACGACTTAACAATCTACAATTGGAATGCCTAGTTAATAATAATTATAAGATTCTGTGGCATAAATTGGTGGTTTATAAAGCATTTCTCATTCTTACCAAATCAAATATAACAAATGGCAATTGCAATCCATCCTAAAACAACTGCTTATCTGACAGATAAATGAACAAAGCATTAATGTAGAGCACCCATGAACCTTGAAATAAACTGTTAAAATTAATATTCCATGGGGCCGCAAAGAAGATAGCTTGTGCAAAACTGTGTTCTAAAAACAAATGATTCAAAGATTCCATAAACCCATGGCATAACACACAATGTTTCTCTTGTTGATCCAAACTGGAGCAAAATTACTAATAACCCTCCAAAAAAACAGCTGATAATGAGGGGAATAGGTAGTTTTCAAATCCATTTAAGACAAAATTGGAAATCAGGAGAAACAAAAGCCAGGAACGACAGTTGAAGTTTTTTATAAACTTCTTCAGTGGTGAATTTGCCTGATTTACGAGGAATCCAGACCCAGTGAATAAAATTTCTAAGATTTGAAGGCACTTACTGCGACCCCATTGTAAAAACATTACCAGGTATCCACATTCTGAGGCCAACTCCCGAATTCTCGGAGCTACTGATTTCCAATAAAAAGATACTGACTTCTGAATGGTATGAGAAAAGAGACTGTTATTTTTTAAAGACTTTGACTTGCACAATTGAGCCCATAGCTTATGTTGTTCATTAAGATACCTCTAACCCAATTTCTTTAAAAGGGCCAAATTTACCATTTTGAAAATTTTCAGTCCCAAGCCACCAAAAACTTTTGGTAAGATAATCTTCTGCCACGAACACCATCTATAAGCGTGACTTCGTACCTCTTGACTTCCCCCACCAAAAAAAAAAATTTAGGCTCAGTTTGGAAGCAGTACAAATGCAAATATGTTCAGTGTAAATATATACAAAATATAAGGTTTTGCACACTACATATTTGCATTTGTTACTCCTTCCAAGCTCCGTCTTAATTACTTTTTCCACACTATGTATAGTCTTTTGAGGGTAATGAATTGTACTCATTAAATATAGGGGAATGGATTGAAGAACAACTTGAACCAAAACTAACTTAGCATGCTTATTTTTGGACCAACAGAGGGGAAGCCCTAAATATCTAGAATTTGAATTAAGGGGACTGATATGAAATTTCCTTTTAATCGTCTTTTGATGACGTAGATGAGTGTTTTTAGTGAAAAATATTCCTGATCTTTTCGAAATTAATCACTTGGCCAGAAGAGGATTGAAATTGATCTAATATTTGTTTCAATTTATCCAAATCCTCCCTGTAACCTCTAAGAAAAAACATGATGTCATCATTAAAAAATAGGTGAGAGATGGAGGGGAGTGATTCAAGATTTTAATATCTTGCAATTGCCCCTCGTGTTCAGTTTTGAAAATCATGCAAGAAAGACCTTCTAAAGCTAAAATAAACAAGGTGAAAGAGGGTCATCTTGTCTTAAGCTTCTAGAGGGAGAGAAATGACCTTTCAAGGTACCATTAATCAAGAGAGTAAAGGAAACAGAAGAAAATACTCTTCAATCATTTGACAAAAATCTTAGGAGATGGAGCACATTTTTTTTTAACAAGGGCCATTCGAATCTATCATAGGATTTAGACATATCTAACTTTATTGCCACATGACCTGTACCTCTTTTCCCAATTTTCAGAAAGTAAAACATTTCATGAATAATAATAGAGTTATCTACCATCGGGGGGAACAAAAGCTAAGAGAAATACATTTATCTAACATAGTACAAAGCCTAATAGCTATCATTTTCGCTATAATTTTGTACAAAGCATTATACAAACTGATAGATCTTTGGTTTGTACTTTTGTACAAGAGAGAGATAAAGGTGTAATTCAACCTCCTTAATAGGCATTTACTTACGAAAAACTCCTAAACAAATAACACAATCTCCTGTCCTATCATATCACAGCATTTCTTAAACACTAAGGATGGCATCTCAACAGGTCCTGGAGATTTTAGTATGCCAATGCTAAAAGGTGCTTTTTTTTTAATTTCTTCCTTTGAGGGTATTACCGATAAGAAATTATTCTCTTCCTTAGATATGATTGGGCTAATTAGATGGGATAGATCATCAAACTCCTCTGGTTGTTGGAAAGTAAATAACTCCGAAAAATATTTAATAAAATTTGAGAAATATCTTTATGAGAAGAAACCCAATTATTTTGATCACCATTCACTCCTTCAATATAATTCCTCTTGGGCCTAAAAATTGTGCTCCTATAACTGTTGAGATTTTTGTCTCCAAATAATTAGTATTTCTATCCCCAACTACAACCATAACTGTTGAGATTTTTGTCTCCAAAAACTTTCAACTTATGAGGATAAATCCTCATAATCCTTATACAAATCATTCAGCCTATGGGAATCCCAAGTATTAGATTGTTTCGTCAAAAAAATTATTTGATTCTCTTAAGCTTTAAGTATATCTTTCCGGTCAATAAAAGTACCTTTCCTTCATTTTATTAAATTAAATAAGTCTTAATCCAATCCATCTTTAGAGTCAATCTATAGGCTACATGGCCATTGATTCGAGAATTCCACCCATCCTCAATTACATGCTTACAACAGCTATTAGAGAGCCACGTCTCATAAAACCTAAAAGGCTTGGGGAGTTGTATTGTTTAAAGAGTAAAGCTGAAAATCAAAGGATAGTGATCAGAACTCCACCGTTCTCCTAAAGAAAGAGATGCATTAGGGTAATGTAGCAGCCAATCTGGGAAGGCTACAACTCTATCAAGAGTTCTTTGGATTTCCCTTCCTACCTTTGTTAGTCCAAGTAATACCCCTCCCTGAATATTTATTTCTAATAGGTTCCACTCCAGGATCATATTACGATATTGTCTAGATGAAATTGGGCCAATTGTGGAAGTTGAAGGATCCATCACCTCCACTAATAGGCTGCTTCAATAAAATCGCCAATTAATACAAAATGGAAGATTAACAGTTTATTTCAAGTTTGTCCAAAGTCTATTACGTTGACTTTTAACCAAGGGACCATAAATAAAATCAATAAGCCCGGAAGATGAAGAAGAAGAAGAGCAGATTTTCAAAAAGACATACCTCGGATTCAATGAAAACTTAGACACTTGAATACCAATTTTCCAAAATCAGCTAGTCCTCTGGCTCTCCCTTCAGAATGAAGGGACTAAATCCATGAGACCTTGCTTGCCCCAAGGAAGTACAGCCATGGGATAAATTAGGGTTCAAACAATTTGCTTGCTTGAACTAAATCCATGGGATAAATTAGGGTTAATTTATCGTTAGGGATTTTACACTGAACATTGAATTAAATTAAAGGTCTTAATAATAATCAGAAATACAGCCACCGGAAAATATATATATATACTAATTATTGCTGAAAAATACTTAGTTCAGAAAGAGTAGCCGATACTTGTTGCCTTAATTTAAGATTATAAATTATAAGTTCAAGATTTTGTATAACCAATCGATAGTTCTCCTGTGTAGCAAAATACCATTTGTAATCAGCAAAATTGACATCGAGTACATCCACCCAAAATCCTAGTCTTAAGTGCACTAATGGCGATTGTTGAGACGTCTTCCACACTATCTTCCACTGAAGAAGATGGGACCCCGTGAAAGGCCAAATCTTCCCTATGGGCATTGACAACAACATAGGCTTCGTAAACGTTGCTATTTTTTTGAAATCATCCACAAAGGACTCTCTAATCTTAATTGTGTAGTAAGTTTATCCAAGATGAAACCATCCCAAGTACTTCATTCTTTCTCATTCTTATCCAACATGAAATTGTGGGTAAAAAATGAACATAATGAGAAAATATTTTATGAATTAAACTCATTTTCCTAAACAATGAATTTTTTTAGACTAACAAGTGCCCTATGTTTACCGGTGGTCATAAATTACTGGCCTAGGTCTCGAAAACTGTCCATATACATGTTTACCAATGAATGGCTGACAGTCGATGTTTGTCGCCATAAGTTTCCACTGCAATCCACTAGTAAACATCTATGCCAATCATGGTTTTCAAAACTGGACTGGACCAGATGGTTGGACCGGAAAAATTGGGAACCGGTGACCGGTTCTGTTTTTCCCCAAAATTGCTTTTCCCCCTAAAACCGTTGATTTTGGTCAGCAAACTGCTGAACCGGCTGGTTAACCATTTGAACGGTTTTGACCAATTTTCAAATTTTTTAAATTTTTTTATTTTTTTGTTAGAACGGGCCGACCATTCGGGTTGAATGGTCAGACCGTTCGAACTGGTAACCGGACCCCTGACCGGTTCAGTTTTGAAAACCATGATGTCAATAGTTTTGTAAGAATGAAAATGAGCACGATGGGTGTAATTATTTTTCATGTTGTAGGTTATCTCAATTTTTTGTGATATAAGCTAATTTTTCATTCTAAAAAGAATGAGACCCATGGCAAGAATTTTGTAACAAAATTCTCTGATGTTATTTGTTTTTGCCCATTCTTACTCGGGATGAACAAGAATTAAAAAGTGAGGCTTAGAAGAGCGAATCAAGCATGGTCTAAATATAAAACTTAATATGACGAAATTGAATGAGATAAAAAGAAGTAGTTCAAATTACATTTTTACCTTCACAATTAAAAAGGGGCAGAATAAAAAAATAAGAGCATTTTGGTGAAAATAGGATCAAGGAAATATGGTGGGAATTAATACCTTAAGTATCCCACTTAGTGAGAGGGAATTAAAATGAAAAATAGTAATTCAAATTATTTTTTCTACCAAATACCAAAAAAAAAAAAAATTTCTACACAATTAGAGAGGGGCCAAATTTAAAAATAATGAGATATTTTAATTAAATAAAAATTCCACTCTCGTTGAGCTCAATCCATGCAACAGTCCATTGAGTCCTTGATTCGCTAGCCAGTCTGGAAGACATATTTCCTTGCATTCCAATTAATTCACAGTATAGAACTAAGAAGACATTTTTCTCAGAATCATTATTATTAGAAAAAAAATGACCATAATTTTATAAATAACTCCTTTGAAGGATTCACTGAATCTAATTCACAAAAGCACATAGGTGGTTTAGATGTGATTTCCAACTACCTGTTCTGGTCTGTTGCTTAACTTTGTGCAAAGTGCCTGATGTTGCATAATACTCTTGTTGTAGCTTCAATTGTAAAAAAGCAAGATTCTTCTGAAAGAAGAAATAAAAAAATACTGATGGAATCAAACGATTTATTGAAAAAAGAAAATCTGCAAAGATCTTATTAATGGTACTCAGAGAAGAATACAAAACAATATCGAAAAAAACCCTTTTCTTGCATTTGCAAAAGGATTTCTACTCCTCGACTGAAGAGCAGTCTATTCTTGCATATCTCTTGTTAATGGCATTTGCCCATCTAGGGTTTCTTAAGCAAGCCATTCGTTTGAGTTACCCCATTTGTTTTGTTTAACTTCTCTCGTTCTTCAAACTACACAGTCAAATTCCTTTTTTTTTTTTAACTTTTTTTCTTTTTTCTTGAGTTCCAAAAAAGTAATTTTAGAGAAATAACATCCCTAACTTACCGTTTAATTTAATTCATACATGTAAGACAGGGGACCATGCAGAATATGACATGGTTGAATCTGATTAGAAGCGCATCCATCACCTCCCACAAGAAAAAAGGGATTTTTTCTATATTGTTTTGTATTCTTCAATGGGCACCATTAATAAGAGCTTTGCAGATTTTCTTTCTTCAATAAATCATTTGATTTCATCAGCGTTTTTCTTCTTCTTCTTCTCCTTCTCACTTGAGGATCTTGCTTTTTTACAAATGAAGATACAACAAGAGTATTATGCAATATCAGGCTGCACTTTGCACCAAGTTAAGCAACAGACCAAAACAGGTAGTTGGAAATCACATCTAAACCACCCATGTCTTCTTAATTCTATACTGTAAATGAATTTGAATGCAAAGAAATTTCATGAATAGAAGTTTAATTGAGTTCTACGCCTTGACTGAAGAACAATCTACTCCTACAAATCGTTTTTTAATGGTGTACGCTTGTGACTGAAAATTTTCTATAGCGATGGTTCCCTCTTGATTAAAGAACAATCTATTCCTACAAATCGTTTTTTTAAAACGATGTATTTTCATGGCTGAAGTTTTTTTTTTTTTATTATAATGGTTTTGAGAAAAATGTCTCCTCTGTTTTGTTTACCTCTTTCATATAGTCAATTTTTTATCCATTATTTTTAAGTTTTAAAAAATGAATTTTATAAACAAAACATGCGAAACTTTCCATTTAGTTTGATTCACACATGCGAAACTTTCCATTCCAATCGTGCCTCAGCTGCTGGGATGGTAGTATTACCGATCGAGCCTGCTGATTGGCCATCCTCCTTCCTTCACGCATCAAGATTTATTTTGATTTCTCCAATATTTGCTAGTGGTATCCATTTAGCCATATGACTCTCCTCTCCTTGTCCTTTAGTAGTCCCACCATCTTTTGAACTTCTATATGTATTCTTTGCAGCCTTGAAGTGCTCTGTCTAATTATTTTAGGTGTGCCTACTTTGTTATTAAACACTCTCTCGTTTCTGCTCTTCCATTGGAACCATAATATATATGAAATTTTTTCTTAGAAATATTTCATTTGTTTCTGAGTTTCCGATTTTAATACATATTCCCACTAATCACATATGCTCTGGTCAAGGTTTAAAATTTCGATACAATATGTTTGATACGTGTCTTTTTTTCATACGTATCAGGCCCGTATTAGGGCATATCAAAGGCGTATAGAAGCGTATTGGGGGTGTATCGATAGCGTATCGACGAAAAAGATATGGCCAAAAACTGAAAATAAAAAGGGGAAAAGCAAGCTTATTTTCTTTGAAATAAGCCTTCTTTCACCCCCAAATGACTCTAAAACTCCAAACTTCATTCTTAGAGTGCTAGATTTGCAAAAAATTGCAAGAAACAAATGTGAATCGTTATTTAATTTATCTTTTAATTTTTTTTTCAAATTTAAAAAAAATGTGGCAAAAATAAATAAATTTGTTCAATTTTTTAAAATATCTTGTGATTTATTTTTTTCTTAAATGTTTAAATTTATGTTGATCTACATTTCTTACATTTAAAATCATATTTTTTTATATATAAATTTATGGATATTTCATGAAGATATTTGGGGAAAATATAAATTAATAATTGAAAATGTAATTTTTCTCCACCTATAAAGATTAAATATGTTTTAGATCTATGGATTTATCTATCATATCCATAGAGAATTTGAAATTTCTTCTTTAGTATTTTTTTTTTTTTTAGATTTTTAGAATTAAAAATATAAATAATAATTAATTATATTTTATCATTTGATCACAACAATTGAACATATTATAATTCTAGGGATGATCTTTCATATCCATAGACCAATTGAAATTTCTTATTTAATAATTATTTTTTATTTTTATATTTTTAAAATAAAAAAATAATAATTAAGTAACTATATTTTATAATTTGATCACAATGATTGAATATATTATAATTATATGGATGATCTTTTTATATCCACAAAAAATTGAAATTTCTTCTTTAATAACTATTTTTTAATATATTATATAATGTTTATTTATTTTTTATAATTTTTGAAAATAATTAATAAATAATTATTGATTATATTTTCACTTAGAAGTTGTGCCAATGCATGTTTTATGGTTGGATAGGATAATTGAGTTTTTCCCATCCCATAAAACATTAAAACTTAAGAATTATAATTTATAAACTATAGTTAAGCATATGATTTTTAATGAAATTATAATTACCTACAATATATTTCTTCATAAAACCATTAAAATATATTAATTTAATGTATATATATATATATATATATCTCATTGAGGTTTTATATTTAGTGTTGTTGATGTATTTTTATGATTTATTAAAGTATTTATAGTGTTTCCAAGCGTATCTATGTGTATCTTAGTTTTTCTCCGATATGCATGCGTATCAAAGGCGTATCCTGATACATCTCTTAAAATTGCCTTTCCGATACACTTGGCATTTTCGATACTTTGAACCTTGGCTCTAATGGCTCATAGTGTATAAATTAGGCCCTCATATTAGGCAACGTTGCCCATACTTGATTAGCCGGTTGACATTGCATTAGAGAATGTAGGCAATGTTTTCTCTTATCCCACAGGCTCAACAATCTGGATCTACATTCATTCCTCTTTCACACAACTTTTCTTTGGTTGGCAGCTTGTCTCTAATTGCTAGTTACAAGAAGAATTTTATTTTTGTGGTGGAGATTTTTAGCTTGTTTATTCGACTCCAGACCTACCTACAACAACTTTATCCATGGTGAACCCAAAATTTCTACTCACTTTTCCTACCTACCCTTTACCCATTGTGAATTGCAGGTACACATCTCTCAATTCATAATAGAGATGTGTAACTCCAATTCATGGCGGGTATAGAGTGGGTAGGAAATCTCAAGTAATCCACGCTTACTCATAAAACGCTACCTCCGTGAATTAAGAACATGACGAGATGTTTCCCATGTGTTAGGTACATGGTGGTCACTTAGAGTATAAGAGCACAGAAGGTGCTAAACCAATACAACATAAATGTCTGTGATGAGTTCATAACCCAACACATGTATACAACGAGTGCAGAACTAGCTTTGACATGCAATGAACTCATAACCCGAAACATGTTGCGATGAGCTTTAGACTCGCATGAACTTGTAATGAGCTTAACGCCATCGCACAATTGCTACGCTCATCACAAGATAGAAGTAAAATAAAAGAAGCACATACGTCATTAATAACGTACATGACGGGACTTCTTGTGGACCTAACAAGGACATGCGAGCTAAATAGTGTTCCCTAACAACTGACATCGAATCTAAGATTCCCTTTCCTAATGGGAATCAAACACTTTTCATTTATTCATTTTAGAACCTTAAGATTTTTCCTTATAAATAAGAGTCAACTCATAACAAGATCATCATTCTATCATTTCATTCGCCAGGCTATCTCCTATTCTCAACTTTCTTTTGTTCTTAAAGGAGATTCCATATGAAACCTTACCTCCCTATCCCCAGTCACACCATGTTTGACTGGGATGTTCTGTGGGTAGGAAATCCAGAATATGTTTATTCGAACATTTTATTAGCACACTTCAACATCATGTATGAAGCCTCCTTTAAGAATTCAAATCAGCCCCCACCACAACGTCCCACAGTACATCTTTGCCGTATATTGGGAACATCTCGGGATTGGGAGATGTCATACACGGCGGAGATGGGGGAGGGGGCTGATTTGATCTCCTCCTTTAATGCCACAATCGGCCCAGTTCTTTCGAGGCCCGCATTTGGCGCATGAAACGTATAATTAGGAAATGGCCTGACCTGTGGGCGTTGGCTGCTGTCTGCTAGACCTAGCGTTTGCCAACAACCATCTCTGCTCGAAGCTATTAAGCTTCACACTGATGGAAGACCAAGAAGAAGCCAAACTCGAACGTTTCCTTCAATGGTTACAGGTCCCCATTTCCTCTTCATCACCATGCATTTATTTACATTTGTCTGTTATTGCGTTAAAAGCTTCCATGGCATTTTTATTTGAACGTCTGAACTCGAAACCAGGTGAACAGAGTCGAATTACGTGGTTGCAAGATCAAGTACTGCGGTCCTAACAAAGGGTTCGGTATTTTTTCTTCTAAGAACGACAACGGAGGTAGTAATAGGGCAATACGTTTCGAACCAAATCTTTACATACAGGTTTTTACATGAATGAGCTATAAGTTCCCTGCTTTGACTCTAGACTCTCCAGGGATTCCGCTGGTTGTTCCGCTAGATTTAGCGATAACTCCGATGAGAGTACTGCAAGATCCTTTGCTGGGACCGAAATGTAGAGCCATGTTCGAAGAAGGAGAAGTAGATGATCGGTTCTTGATGATCTTATTCCTCACTGTAGAGCGTCTCCGTAAGAACTCGTCGTGGAAGCCGTACGTGCCCATTTAGTTATTTAATACTTCCATTCTTTCTCGGCATTTGATAGCTGGATTAGGGATTCAATAATAGGTATCTTGACATTCTTCCGACCACCTTTGGCAATTCACTTTGGTTCACTGATGATGAGCTTCTGGAGCTGAAGGGAACAGCATTGTATCGAGCAACTGAATTACAGGTGAGTACTATAACAGTTATTTCGGTGTGAGGGTGATGTGTGCGTGAATTTCGTGAGTTCTGCCCCAGCCTCGGGTTTGGGTTGACGGAGGCATAAGGAAATTTTGGTAGTGGTTGTACATGCAATGAAGTTCCAGTGTGTTGTAGACTGAAACTGAGATTTAGTTCTTCTAAGTGTGTATTCTTCATCTGGAAAATTCAGTATCGTCTGTCTGAAAAGCAGCCAGATTTGTTTATCTGCATTTGTCTTATTTATTGGTTGTGATTATTGGCATGTAAGTTTATTATGTCCATGTTTCCGCCCAGATTTATGTATGTTTGTGTGTGTATATTACTATTTCTACAAGATACATGATTAGAGACTGGTTTGTGTTTACAGAAGAGAAAATTGCGGTCTCTATATGATGATAAAGTCAAGGATTTTGTTAAGGAACTTCTGCTTCTTGACGGGGAATCTGAAGGGTATGTGAACTTAGTAATGCTATATTGTATTCAAATTTAATGTGCATTAACAAGGATATTATTTTGTTCATGCGGCTGTGCATGCTTATATATGATCTCATAGTAGTTCTTAGCAAAACCTTTTATGCAATCTTCTAATGAGTGAAAAACTGAACATTTTGGATTAAGAGATTTAAAAGAGTAGGTTCCAGGCCAACTTAGTTATGAAATTTTTGACGTCTAGGTTTCAACTTTTAAATATGATTCATAGCTTTCTTGCAGCATAAATGCAATAAAATATATGATTTCTAATCACTAAGATATGATTTATAAAAAGTAAAGGAGCTTAGGTCCAAGGTGCTGATCAAAATCAGCAATATATTGTCTCATGAAATTTAAGATTCTTGAGGAACATGGGTTACGTGATTGTGGTGCCATGTTTTGGCTGGCTATAGGAGCCATAGGCTCATACTATATAGTAACAAATGTTTTTTGAGGTCTCTAAGAATTAGTGGAGGAGGTATTATATGATATGTGCCAGGGGTGAGGAAGTTAGGTCTACTGATGGAATTGGGAGCTTGGTTGAGAAAAACTATCTTTAGGGTGCATTAGCCAATGTGGTTGTTTCCATTTTCAGTGAGGTCTAGCAATGAAACCAAGAGAAAAAAGGAATGCGTTTGTTGTTCAATGCTACCATGGAATCTTTTACAAACCCAGCCATTGCCGATTCCTTCAATTTTCTCTGTTTTAAGAAGCTACTTCCTGAAGCATCCTCAATCAGATGGGTCATTTTTGTTGAAATGATGATGATTTCAATCTCTTTTTCTGATCTTTTATGTAGGGCCTGGATGAGAAAACAAGAAAATGGGTCACAACCAAGAATTCCTTAGGTTGCACTTGGGAAGGGTGCAAAATGTGAATGCAATTTTTTTTTTTCAAAATAGGATGCAAACCATTTTGTTACTGTGGGTGAGGGTAATTCCATTAGGGCTGAGTTGCTTGCTGTACTACAAGCAGTAAAGATTGCACATGACTTATACGTGGCAAATGTGGAGATTGAAGGGCATTCAAAGTTGGTGGTAGGATGGCTGAAGGAACTAAAATCTGTAATGTGTTGATTTAGGGATGAGATGGAGAAATTCAAATGGTTTACAAGAGGCATGGACCTAAGGGTAACTTGGGTGAGGAGGTTGACTAATTGGATGGCAGATGCTTTAGCTGAGCAAAGGGTGAAAAAATCAATTGTATTGGGCTCAATAGTAGTTTGTTTATTTCCTTTATGTTATAGTGGGAGGTTACATCTCATGCCTCTCCAAGGAATGTTCATATGATTTCATTTAAGTGCCTTTGCATTTCTATATTTTTCAAGCATCCCCTGCTTAACAATAACATATAAGACAGAATCCCTACCTGAACTCTCAGCTCAACACAACCTGACTCAACAAAACCTTTCTTGTGACTATATAGGGTTGGCAACAGGAATCCTTCAAATGTAGGAAACTGGAAGCAACCATGATGGAGAAAGAGATCTTCGTGAATTCAAGTGAAGGAGTTATTGAGAGGGTGAGATGGTTAGAGAAGTGTCTAGTAGGTCGATTCGTTAACACTGAACCTGATGATGTAGCGGTTCTGAGATGGGTCAGATCGGAGTGGAGCTTAAAAGAAGACGTTCAGGTGAGAAAACTAAATGCAGGCTTCTTTCTTTTTATTTTCTGTAGTAAGTAAGAGGCAGATGAAGTCCTGGAAGGTGAAACAACTAAGCTTAGGTTGCCAAATCTGCAGCTGGGTAGATGGAATCTACTCATGGGGGCAATTTGAGAAGTAGGAAACAAAAGCCTTATTTGGATTAATGTCTTCGGGATCCCTCTTCATGCCTGGAATCTTAATACATTTTGAGCCATTGGAAACACCTGTGGTTGTTTTAGAAGAGTTGATGCTCGAACGTACAAGTTGAAGAGTCTGGTTGCAACAAGAATCCTGGTTGAAGTAGAGAACTTACACTTGATCCCCCTGAGTCTAGTGTTAAACTTTGTTGGGTAGTGGCACAATTTGAGGTTAGTGATAGAAAGATGCTTCTCACTTTGTTGGTTTCAAGAGGATACAATGATTTTGCGTTGTTGAACTCAGAAGTTCATTTGTTTTGCAGAGGAAATAGGGGAGTTGGTTGAGTAAGGGAATTGAAGTCTGGAGGAAGAAGACGATGGAAACCGAAGGGTCATGTAGTTGGATAGTCAGGAGGGGGAGAGAGGGGAGAATTTGGAATGGTGGTGAGGAGTAAAGTTGTAATTTCTCAGGTGGGAGCTGAGAGGCCTTTAGTGGAGGAGGGACACATGGGGGAAGCTTTTAAGAGGGGGTCATTTCCAATAAATCTAATTGCAGCTTCTCGAGTCTAGGTTCAGATCAGATCAAGAGTGGGACCCACAAGTTTAGGAGGATTATGAGTAACTTCATCGGATTTTCCTCTCCTTTTGAGGAAGTGGTGGTTGGCAAGCTTGGTGTCGATTTGGGGCGAAGAAGGAAGACAGAGAATGGGGAGATGGCTGGTATGTGGAGAGGCCAAAGAAGAGTCTCTGTTCAAGTAATTTGCACATTATTCATGTTACTACAATTTTCTCTTGTCTGAGGGGTGGTTTGATAGGGGCGGGACCAACAAAACACTATAAAAGGGTATACCTTAGAAAAGGAGGTAAGCCAAAAATATGGATCTCGAAGGCTTCGAATGAAGCGGAGACTCCAAACTCTCTTAGTTCAGATTTGGAGATTGCCCAAGTGGAGAAACAACCTTTGCAGGTTGAAAACAAGAACGTGATTCTTTCAACAAGCTCCCAAGATAAGGATCTGAGAAAGGTTGGTTTGGTTTGTTTGAATGAAAATAAGAGCACAGAGTCCTCTTCAAATGTGGAGATGGAGGGGAGCAAAAAGAGAGGAAGCATGGACTTGAAGAGTTTGGTTGATAGAGAAGTGGAAATAAGAAAGTCCCTAGGTTTATTCTTCTTGGGAGGGGAAACTCTTGTTGGGAATGCATTTGAAGGAAAGAAGAAAATGTGAGGAGAATTGCAAATGCTCTTGAAGGAGAAAATTGGGAAGAGGAAGGAAGCTATGAAGAAATTGGAGAGATTGAAGAGTAATTGGGCTCCACTACCTCGTTGTGAGCAAGTATAAGTGCTATCTATTTTCTTTTGAGCTTGTCTTTTGAAGTTTGTTTGTTTTAGTATGGTTGGAGGTCTTGTGGGGTGTTATCTTAACATCTGTTTCGAATGTAATCCTTTTTTTGTTTCTCTTTAATAAATTTTTTCTTTTACTTGTCAAAAAAATTGTGAGTAACTTTAAGAAGGGTGAGTCCAATGTCTTGGAGTAAAGGTAAGTTAGGAATTTGAAAGAGGAGAATTGAGAGAAGAATTAGAGCGAGGCGTAGGGCAGCTTATAGGATTCATTGGAAGAAGGTTTTATTTGCTGTTTCGTCAGAGGTTGATGCTGCTAACATTCAATTTTATGGGTGTGGCTTAGGGACATGTGAAGATAATTGGAGTTTGAATGAGTCATTTCAAGATATGCAGGGCAATGCCTCTTTGTTGCTCGATACTGCTAATGGTATGCAAGAATCGTATCCATCTTCTTGCTCGGAGTTGAGACAGGAGAATGGGGGTTTTATTTCTTGTCACTAGGAGGAAGTCTCGGAGAGGGAGTTGGGAGTAAAGGAAGTGAGTGAGGGTAGGGTGGAGAAGGTGGAAAAAGGGTCAAACAATAAAACTAAGCATTTGGAGGAGGGAGGCAACAACGAAGAGGAAGCAACTTATCAGAAGTTGAGGGTGAGGATTGATTTGGATTTTCAAGACACATTAATTGGGAATGATGCCGACTATGTGGTATCTGAAGTGGTTGTTGGAAGACTGGGAATGTACCTTGGCCGTAGGGGCAATGAGATGAGTTTGGCTGGAAGTGAAGTTTTGAAGATCCCAAAGAAGACTAGGGTTTCAAGCAAGCTCAATGTAGTTCATGTTACGAATGTATTCTCAAGGTTGAAAGATGGTTTGGTGGGAGTTGGGCCGACCAATGAGTATTAAAGGATTTAAAAGAAGAGGGGTTAAACTTAGATCTTCGAGTCTTGAGAACCTGTGCTTGGAGTTGTCTCTCTCTTCCGAAGGGGCTAGAAAGATATTCCTTTTGGTGGATTCTCAAAGAGTGGAGTTGAAAGAGTCTGATTGTTTAGAGGAAACAAATTGTACTGATTCTAATTTGAAAGAGGTTTTTGTTGAGGTGAGGTCAGGGGATAAGGAAATAAGGAAAGGAGTGGACTAGAAGACTCTAGTTGACAAAGAGGTGGAAATCGGTAAGGCTTTGGACTTGTTCTTTTTAGGAGAGGACTTTGCTAGAAGAGCTTTTGAAGTGTTTAAGAGAAAGAGGAAAGAAGAAAGCATGAGAAAGGTTCCTGAAGTTTTAGGGGGAGAAATTTGGGGTGAGGAAGGAGGTCTAGATGAGTTTGGTGAGGTGGAAGATTGATCTGTGCATAGCATTTGCTTGGATGGAGTAGTAGTTGCTGTGGTAGGTATTGCTATCTCATGTTTTCTCTCCCCGTTTCTTCATTGATGTAGGCGGTTAGTTGAATTAGTTGTTGGGTTTGGGAGGGTGTTTTAACACCTGTCTTTGGATGGTTTGCTTAGTAGTTAACTGAAGAAACAATACGCTTTTTCAATTCAATGGGCATATTATTCATTGGAGAAGCTAAATGTGTCATAATGGTAAGCAGTTACAACAAAGGGTGAAAGGGAGAAGTCCTATTTTTAAATGGTTTCAAGAGGCAATTCATAGAAAATTCCCAAAAAGGGCTTACATTGCAGCTCTACATAAGGCCCTAATACTATTTGATCTCATTTTATGTGAAACTTGTTGAAATGTTTGCCCATAAGGGGCATTTTAGTCATTTTCTGTAGCCATGTATTTTCCCTGTTAAGAATCACTTAACATAGGCTATTTGTTATGAGTCTTATGACTTGCATGGTCCACCATCTTCTTGGGCCATTCATGCCATAGTTGAGGATGACACTAGTATGAATAATTCTACTGATGAGTTACTTGCCACGGGAGTTGGTATGAGTAATGAGCTGGTCTCCATCACTTGTGAGGAATATGTAAGACTTCATCAGGCCTCTTCCTTGCCTTCCAAGTCCATTGCTACCTTTCCTAAGTTAGCTACAACTTGTTTAGTTTCTACTTTCTAGTTCTAACCATTCACCATGGGTAATTGATTCTGGAGCTTCAGATCATATGACTGGCTCTTTAGACCTTTTTGAGTCCTTTTCTCCACTCTCAACTGCACAAACAATTACCTTAGTTGATGGACCTTCTTCTCCCATTAATGGTATTGGTAATGTTTGCCTTGGTTTTGATATTAGTCTTAACTTTGTTTTTAACATTTCTAAGTTTCCCTTTAGTTTCTTGTTTGTAAGTAAACTTACCAAGTCATTAAATTGTTTAGTCACCTTCTTTCCATCCTATTGTGTTTTTTAGGATCTTACGACGAGGGAGATGATTGGTGGAGGTCTTGAAGTTTGAGGACTATACTACATGGATGTCTATGGTCCATTAAGAGCTCTTCACTCATCTCTTACTCCTCACCAACGGCATTGCCATTTGGGTCATCCTTCACTTTGGGTATGAAGAAATTAGTCCCTAATTTGGCATCATTATCTTAGTTGGATTGTGAATCGTGTCAACTTAGCAAGCATCATAGAGTCACTTTTGTTCCTAGGGAAGATAATAGAGTCCAGGGTCCTTTTGATCTTGTCCATTTAGATGTTTGGGTTCCCAGTCAAGTGTCATCTTACAATGGATTTGGATATTTGTAACCTTTATTGATGATTATTCAAGAATAACATGATATATTTAATGGAAGAACATTTTTTTTCTCTGAGTTGTTAGGTTTGCTGAATTCAGATTTTTTTGGGGAAGGTGGGTCAGATTCTAGAATTTGGGGTCCTAATCCTGATGGATTTTTTCTACTAAATCCTTTTTTCATTCGATGGTTGCCACACAGTCTTCTCTTTAGTTTCCAGTCGAAGAAATTTGGTGCCATCCTCCCCCTAAAATCAGTGCTTTTTGTTGGGAAGTCTTTCATGGTAGTATTAATACCTTTGATGTACTTCAAAGGAAGAGGCCAAATAGGTGCTTGTCCCTTAACTGGTGTGTCTTGTGTAAGTTGAATGGTGAGACTGATATCCACCTTTTTTTATCTTGCCCCTTTGTAAACTTCATTTGGAATTGGTTTACTTCTCTTTTTGGGTGCAGGTGGTCTTCTCCTGACCGGTTGGATGGTTTATTCAACCCTAATGGTTGCAATGGTAAGACAAGGAGGGGAAGGATTCTCTGGAGGTGCACTAGAGCAGCAATACCTTGGACTATTTGGGAGGAAAGAAATGATAGAATATTTGAAAGTAAGGAAAAATGCAAGGAAGCTCTTGTGGAAACAATAACACTGAGGGTGGCACATTAGGTAAAAAGCTGAATTTCGATGGGAGTTGTGTGGGTAATCCAGGCCCTTCAGGTATTGGGGGGGCCATTAGAAATGAAAATGGCTCCATTATTGCTTTGTTCTCCGGTCCTGTGGAGGAAGGTGATGTAGCTAGGGCAGAATTTCTAGCTGCAGTATATGGGGTTGAGAAGGCCAAAGAGCTGGGGATTAGTAGATTGATCATAGAGGGAGACTCAAAAACTGTGATAAAATGGCTGCAAAAAGGGGAAAGAGTGACCTGGCAGTTGAAGAATGATTTCAGAAGGTTCAAATGGATGACTAGAAATATGTCTATTCAGGTGGGTTGGGTTAGGAGATCGGCCAACAGCTTGGCTGATTGCTTAGCAAGTGGTTCAAAGAATAGAGATGTTTTGGGCACTTTTGTAATTCTGTCTTGGGTCAGCTTCTATGCTGATTTCTTTGTAACTTCTTGTTGTATATTAAAGCTTCTTAATTAATGAAAAATTTCAGAGTTATTGATAAAAAAAGAGCGTTCAGAATTGTTCTTTATTTTTCTTTCCTTCCATGCTGAAATTCGAAATTAGTTTGGTGTTTGTATTAAAGTCTTTTGTTTTGATAATGCAAAGGATTCACAGTTCCTTTCAAGCTTATTTTGACAACCACAGTATTATACATTAATCTTCTTGTTCCCACGTTCCTTAGCAAAATGGTGTAGTGCAATGGAAGAATGAACACATTATTGAGACAACTGTTATGATCCTATCCTCTGTAAGTCGTTTGTTGTTCTTGATATCACTTTCTTTGAGAGTCTTCCTTCCATTGGACGAGAACTCTCTCCTTCTATTCCTCTCTCGTTTGCTTCAAGTGATGTGTTTATTCCTCTTCCTACTATTGAGGAGCTCATTTGACCATCATTCACCAGTTTCTACACCGGCTTAAACTCTATCTTCCACCTCTCCACCAACATTAGAACCATTGATAGATCTTCCTCTGTCAGATCTTGATCTTCCTATTGTTTTACTTAGGGGCAAACATACTTGTACTGACCATCCCATTTCTCGTTATTGTTCTCTTGTTCATTTATTAATTTGTTTCTCTTTTGTCATCTACATCTGTCCCTAGGTCTGTTTAGGAAGCTCTTGCCTCGCCTGATTGGAAGAAAGCAATGGATGATGAATTTTAATCTCTCTAGTCTAACCACACATGGTACCTTACCTTCTTACCTCCTGAAAAATAGACAGTTGACTATAGGTGGGTTTATACGATCAAACACAGATAAGATGGTAGTATTGGGAGGCTCAAAGTCTGGTTGGTGGCAAAAGGCTATACATAGACTTACGGTGTTGATTACTCTGAGACCTTCTCCCTGGTGGCTAAGATGTTATTTGTTTGAGTTATTATTTCTCTTGTTGTCCATTTTGATTGGCCCTTGTACTAGCTTGATGTTTAGAATGGTTTCCTTAATGGTGATCTTCAAGAGGTGTACATGGAGCAACGTCCTGGTATGTTGCTCAGGGGGAGGCTAGGCTGGCTTGGTATATAAGTTGCACAAGGCAATCTATGGACTCAAATAGTCACTAGGGGTGCTCATAAAAAACCAAAAATCCGAACTGAGTTGAGAAAATCAAACAAAAAAATGCGGTTAACTGAATAGATCGGTTTGGTATTTCTAACCAAAGGATTGGTTTGGTTTTCAATTAACCTCGAAAAAATTGGCAGTTAACTAAACCAACCTGTGTATATATTTATATGTATATTATATATATTTTTAATATATGTCACATATTATCTATATATTATATATAAGTATATATGAATTATATATTTAAATATATACATATAGTGTATTTATAATATAATATACATATTTATAATATATGCTATAAATATAAAAAACCGTAAAACTGAAGAACCGAACCGGTCAACGATTAATCGGTGGTACTAGCTCGGTTTCAGTTAGGAGAAATGCAAAACCAGTAGGACCAATTTGGTTTCAGAAGATTGCCCATGGTTTGGTTAACCGAATCGTGAGCACCCTTAGCAGTCACCACAGGCCTGGTTTGGTAGGTTCAGTAGTGTTGTATGAGAGTTTGGTCTCAAGTAATGTGGAGTTGATCATTTGGTCTTCAGTAGATATACCACATCTGGGAAGATCATTCTGGCGGTGTATGTTGATGACATAGTCATTACTCGTAGTGATGTTAGTGGGATTAATGATTTAAAATGGTTTTTGCAGCAGCACTTTCAAACCAAGGATTTAGGATCCTTCAAACATTTCCTGGGTATTGAAATAGCCCGTTTGAAGTGGGGATTCTTCTTGTCAGTTGTCACAACACAAGTATGTCTTGGATTTGTTGGATGAGACAGATATACTAGGGGCTAAACTAGTTGAGAACCCTATGGATCTTAATGTGAAAATGATTGATAGTTATGGGGAGCCATTTGGTGATCCTAGAAGGTACATGAGAAATGAGATTAATGGGCAAACTGATTTATCTCACCATCATCCGTCCTGATATCTCCTTTAGTGCAGGGGCTGAGTTAGTTTGTGCAGAATCCCATAGTCATTCACTGGGAAGGTGTTGTAAGAGTATTGAGATACTTGAAAGGTGTTCCAGGCCGAGGATTATTATACAAGAAAGGGGGAGAATTAACCTAAGAGGGATATTTCGATGTTGATTGGGCATGGCCCTCAATGGATAGGAGGTGTACTACATGGTACTGTACCTTTTTGTGCGGCAATCTCATTACTTGGAAAAGCAAGTAGCAAAGTGTAGTTGCTAGAAGTAGTGCTGAAGCTGATAGAGCAATGGCCCACACCACTTGTGAGTTGATATGACTGAAACATCTTCACAAGATAGGTATTTTTATAGGGAAACCTGTCAAGTTGTTTTATGATAATCAGGCTGTTACTCATATTGCTTCCAACCTGGTTTTCCATGAGAGGACCAACCATATAGAAGTTGGTTGTCATTTTGTATGAGAAAAAGTGACAAATGGTGATACTGTGACTCCTTATGTCAAGTCAGAAGAACTTCTAGTAGATTTGTTTACCGAGAGTTTGTTTTGTACCAGGATGGATTATGTTTGTAACAACCTGGAGCTCTATGATATTATGCTCCAGTTTGAGGGGGAGTGTTGAAATGTTTTCCCATAAGGGGCATGTTAGTCATTTGCTGTAGCCTTGTATTCCCCTGTTATGAATCATTTAACAGGGGCATTTTTTGTATTTTTGCATGTTCTAATGAAAAGAATAATAATAGTGCAGGTTGATAGGTTGAAGAATATAAGTTCGTATCTTCTTCCTAGAGATCTTTTTTTCTCTCCTTTTACTTTCTTCTTGTTTTCTACTGTGTAAGACAGATCTCCCTGCCTTTTTCCCTCCTTTTTCCTCATCTTTTTCTCTTTTATTCCCAAGTTATAGTAAAACTGTTTCATATTTACACTATGATTTTGATAGGAAGTTAAGTATAATGGTTTCACTAATACATACAATAACAATTGAATAAATTTCTGGAGAGCAAGGGGCATGCTTCTGTTTTTTTTTTTATTTTTTTGATTTTGATGCTCAAAACTCTGAGGAAAGAAAGGTCTCTGTTTTGGAAGAGGAGCCTTTGCTGGTAGCTGAAGGTGAGATGGTTAGCAACTATGGCAACTCTGTTGAGGCTCATCATGTTATCTTCTCTTCCGGGGTCAACTGTAGTGTGGTGAAGTTTTCAGAAGGGTGCAATTTGTTAGAGCTGGGTTTCTATAACCCTGAAGGGAAAGACAGAAGGCTAGTTGGTGGGAGTTTTTGATTGTCCAATAGATGGGGTTGGAAAAGAAGGGGAAGCAAATGATGAGAGGTTGAAGAGGAACACTCAATGTAATTCTGATACAGAGATTGGTTCTGCCGAGTCTGTGAAAGATGGTGTTTCTTTGGAGTTGAAGGGTTTAATGAAAGGGGATTTGAGTGTTTCAGATAGCTTCATTGGTTGTTTAAAAAAGGGAGGCTAGAGGGGATTGAAATGAAGGGTGCTGAGGGAATAAGGGAATTTGAAGCTTTGGATTGTTCGAATATGGCTGCAATGAGACAAGAGGATGTGGGATCAGTGGAAGGCGTTGATATTGAAGGGGGGTTGGATCAAGGCAATGGGAACATCGAAAAGAATTTCATCATAATCATCCATGCCTTACCCCAACTAGATGGGGATGTTTCAGAATGTGAGGAAGTGGTCATGGATGAGACCCATGCAGTTGAGGGGACAATTGATTTAGAAAAGATGGTGGAGGTAGTGGTGGTTTCGGTTCAGTTTTTTTTTGAGAGGAATGCAGTTTGGGAAGAACCAAAATGATGAAAGGGGTCTGAGGGATGTGAAGAAGAAGCCTGACACTGTAAGACATTTCAAGTTTCAACAGTCAGAAGTCCCTTAGAAGTTAGAACAGTCCAGGTTCCAAAAGTGTTTGGAAGGTTAGAGTAGAAGGGGTCTGTTTGGAATTGGGCCTACTAAGAAGGTGAAAAAATCGAGTAAAGCCTTTAGGAGGAAGCAAAGAGGTTCCTTCATAATATCTCAGAAACTGAAGAGCTTTTTCATTTTGTATTTTTTTTTGTTGTAGGGTTTTGGTCGTGTCATGTTCAGTTTAGGGGGGATAATTGCTGCTCGATATATTATTTTTTGTTTAAGGGGGTTGGGGCTGGTTGTTGAAGGTGAAACTTGCTTCTTTTTCTCTCTAGTGACTGCTGGTTACCTTTATTTGTATTCTCTTTTTTTCCTAATAAAATCTTTTTTCTTTTATTATAAAAAAAATGGGCACGCTTCTGTTGCAAAAATTCTTTTTCTCAACTGGATCCCAGTTCAGACAGAGTAGTTCAAGTTTGTCATTGCTAATTTCTGTTGTGTTCTTTACATGGTACTATAGCTGTGGATGCAGTCTTGTGACTCCATTTCCCTTTTGCCATAAAAGATGAGTTAATATAGTCTGACCTGATACTACACAATATTACACTGAAAAATTACAAAACTTTTAAATTGTTCTGATAAAAAACTTTTGAATTGTTATTTTTATCATTTATGTTCCTTATTTTATGCTCTCTTTGATGGAAAAATGTACTAAAAATATGCCACTCCTTGCTTCTTTAATCAGTGAGGCGCAATTTGAAGACTTCCTATGGTATGTGTCCTTTCAACAAACTACTTTATTTTGCATATAATGTGCCAACTATATCTCCTTAAGTGTATGCTTATTTGAAGTGTTTCAAAATTTGAAATTTTGTTTATCATTGAGTTTCATTTTTGATTCTTGTTGTCCAAGGACGTACGCCATCACTGATTTTTTCATCAGTAAGCATCACTAAATTTGAGGGAATAAAATTGATATTAGGTCACCCTTTTCTAATATTTATAAAGTTTGCTATCAGTCTACCTGCTCTCTAGAATTAGATGACAATTACAGGTTATTGGGTTGATAATGTATCACAAAGCACTGCAGTAGGAAAGCACTCTCAAAGACTACAACATAAAACTGTCAATCCATACATATTCCTTTGGTTCTCTGTTTATGTATGTGAACTGAATTGAGAGCAAGAAGAAAACAGATTTAGGGGTGTCAAGAATGGTCGACCCCCACCCCAAAGAGTCTCTTTTATATTAAAGAGATAAAAGATATGTACAGTTACAAGAATGCCCTTACAGGGCTGAAGGATAAAAAGAACAAATAAAATAATAAGAATATGGTACTATACAACAAGGACTACTCTAATAATGTACATCAAGATATATCTTCACACTCCCCCTCAAACTGATGTCCACAAGAATGAGATGTCGACTTTTAGTCATGGCCTTGGTGAAGATGTCAGCAATCTGCATGTGAGAGGATACATGAGGAAGAGATATAGAGCCTGCAACAAGGAGGTCTCTAATAAAGTGACAATCCACCTTGATATGTTTAGTCCTCTCATGAAAGACTGGATTAGATGTGATCTTGATAGCGCTGATGTTGTTGGCATATAGAGGGATAGGAGTAGGAAGAGAATTACCAAGATCCATGAAAAGGGACTTCAGCCAAACAATCTCGCTACATGCAGAAGACAGCTCTATACTCGACTTCAGTAGAAGACTTAGAGACAGTTTGTTGCTTCTTGCACTTTCCGGAGATGAGAGTCACCCATGAAGACGCACCACCTAGTAATGGATCGGCGAGTGTTAGGGCAACCAACCCAATCAGCATCAGCATAAACCCTCAATTGTATGGATGATGAGGAAGAGAAAAAAGTCCCTGAGAGGTTGTCTCTAACATAACGGATGATGTGGCGAACAACAGTTATATGAGGTTGTCGCAGGGCAGAGACAAATTGGCTGACAACCTGAACAACATGTGAAATATCAGGCCTGGTCATAGTAAGATAGATCAAAGAGCCAACAAGCTGACGGTACAAGGTAGCATCAGGAAGGATGAGGCCTTCGGATTTAGATAGCTTGACGTTCAGCTCTAGGGGGGTATTAACATGTTTCTCATTAGTGATTCTAGCTAATTTGACGAGATCGGAGGCGTATTTTTGTTGACAAATAAAATACCCTCGACTGCTACGATGAACCTCCAAACCCAAGAAGTAAGTGAGAGGACCCAGGTCCTTCATGTGAAATGAGTTATGAAGTAAGGACTTCATCTCACAAATGCCGTCATGATCATCCCCCGTTAGAAGCATGTCATCAACATACAATAGGAGGATAGTGATACCCTGGGGTCTTCTCTTAACAAAGAGGGAGTAGTCAGAGGAACTTTGATTATACCCAGCTGCAACAACATCCCGGAAGCGCTCAAACCAAGCCTTGGGTGCTTGCTTCAGACCATATAAAGACTTCTTCAGGTGACAGACACGTGAAGGATCACTGCAATATCCAGGCGGAGGTTTCATGTAGACTGTCTCCTTTAGTTCACCGTGAAGAAAAGCATTCTTCACATCTAATTGGTAAATAGTTCAGGAATAAACAACAAATATGACCATAAGAGTCCGAACTGTGGTGATCTTAGCAACTGGGGCAAATGTTTCTTCATAATCAATCCCATATTCCTAACTGTATCCTTGGACAACTAACTGGGCCTTATATCGATCAAGATCAAGAGAACCATCTAACTTCAGTTTGATTGTATAGACCCAACATCTTTCGACAATAGAAGCATCTGGAGGAGTTGACAGCCTGGCACAAGATCCCAAGTATCATTCTCACGGAGGGCTTGAATTTCGGCATCCATGGCTTCTTTCCATTGAGAACTTCTAATGGCTTGCTGATAAGATCTAGGGATATTTGTCGAAGAAAGCACAACAGAAAAAGGAACTATGGTTTGAAGAAAAACCATAGCGGTCAGGGGGTCGAGAAATACGGGTAGAACGATGAAGTGGAATAACCGAACTACTATCTGAAATAGGAGGATCTTGGGTCAAGATATCACTTACAGAGGATATTTGAGATGGATGCTCTGGACTGGGTGGAAGGGGGGTTGTAGGCACAGGAGCCGAGACATGTAGCCGCTTGTGGGTGAAGACAAGAAGATCTCTCTCAGTTGAGGAAGTAGTAGTGTCATTTGAATCAAAGTCGTGCAAAACAAAGATGGAAGGAGCTGACAATCTAGCAACCCCAACAAAGAAGGAGATATGTTCAAGAAACACAATATTCCGGGAAATCCGGATACGACGAACAACAGGATCATAGCACAAAAATCTTTTGTGGTTAGGACTATATCCCACAAAGGCACACATAGTAGACTAAGCAATTAATTTAGATCGTTCACGAACAGGAAGATGAACAAAACAAAGACAACCAAAAACATAAAGGCTAGAGAAATCTGGGGGATAACCAAAAAGTTTTTGGAAGGGAGAAGTGTTGCCTAGAACAGAGGATGGAAGAAAATTGATCAAATACACGGCTGTACTGGCTACTTCTACCCAAAATGAAGTTGGAGTATGCTGTAGTAATGTCCGAACAACATTGAGAATACGTCCATTCTTCTGTTCAACCACACTTTTGTTTTGGAGTGTTTGGGTAGCTGCACTGAGACTGAATTCCATAACTCCTCAAGTATGCCAAGAAGTCTCCATTTCTATATTCTCCCCCTGAATCTGAGCGGAGAATAGTCACATTGCACTTGAATCGATTTTGCACCATAGTATGAAACAATTTAAATGCATCAAAGACTTTTGATTTGTGTCACAAAAAATAAATCCAAGTATATCTGGTACAATCATCTATAAATGATACGAAATATCTGTACCCTAATCGTGAAGTAATAGAAGTAGACCAAACATCACTATGTATTATCTCAAAAGGTTTAGTGGCATGTTCAGATGTATGAAGAAATGGTAAAACATGACTTTTACGCAAACAACACGTAGTGCAAGAAACATCAAAAGTATGAACAGGAGGAATTCTATTCTTAATCAAACCAGTGTCAAACAAAAATTTTAATTTTTGGGAATATGGATGACCCAATCGTTTATGCCATAAATCCCAAACATTATTTCTATAACTCAACAGAGAATTGGACAAAGAAGAACTAAGTAAAGCTGAGGATGCCCTTGATTGAGATTTCTCGAACTCCAGCGCAAATAGATGGCCCAACATACGCCCCTTCCCTTTCACCTTTCAAGTGTACCAGTCCTATATCAAGCAACCATTATGAGAAAAAGTGAGAACATTTCCTTCATTAACAAATTGACCAATAGAAATCAGATTAGTAGTAAGGTTGGGTACTAAGAGGGTTTTGGAGAGAGGGAAGGATCTAGTTAGTGACAGTTGAAGGGATAGATCATTACTACCAATGATGTCTAACTTTTCACCATTAGCAGTAATAATATGATTATGGTGAGTTTTAGTGGAAGGGTTTGGGTGATTGAGGTAGGCTCTTGTCATATGGTTGGTGGCCCCTGAATCTATAATCCAATCATGTGAAGTAGAAGAACAATATGCAGAGAACTTACCAGACAAGCCAATAGTAGAGAAAGCAGAGGAAATAGCAAAAGATACCAATTGTAGAACCCTTTCTTCATCCATGACACCTGTTGAATCACCTTTCACTGAAGACTCACCCTTGGTGGATACAGTGTTTGTTTCTGGTCCATCTGTTGCCTGATAGGCCTGGGGCTGAGTCTTTTTTTGAGAGCCCTTAGCTGGTCGGATTGGATAGTCTGGAGTGATGTGACCATGTTGCTTGCAATAGGTACACACATTCTTCTTCTTACAGTCAGATGCAATATGTCCAAAACCCTTACACTCGTAGCATTGGGTTTTGGAGAAGTCCTTGGAGGTTGGCTTCTTACCCCCATGAGCAACAAAGACTTTCAGCCCCAACTTCAGCCATCTTCCCATCAAACCCGGCTACAGTGAGAAGTCTAGTCTCTTCCCTCAGAAGTTCCCCTAAAACAGAGTCCGTATTTGGAAGTGTTCCCCTACTCAGAATGTTGGACCTGATTATCTCATATTCAGGTCTAAGTCTCATCAAGAACTGAGTCACCTTTCTCTTCTCAAAGTGCTTCTGAAGATATTTCACACACTCTATTGGATCCAAGGGTTCAATGTGAACAATCTCATATTCAACCCCTAAATCAAGAAAACCAGAATAATACTCATGTATCCTCCTATCTCCTTGGCTGTAAGAAAATATTTCTAATTCTATTTCATATTGTTTAGATACGTTGGACTGTTGATAAACTTTTTCTAGATACATGCATATCTCATATGCTATTTTCATTCTCCTCATAGGTACAGATATATGATAGTCAATAGAACTCAGAATCCAAGAAACAAGGTTACCATTGTCCAACTTCTATTGTTGTAAATCCTTGGCCTTGGTCTCAGCTGGTTTGGTGACCGTTCCATTTAGATATCCTTCCAAACCCTTTCCTTCAACATAAAAGTCAAAGTTGGCATTTAACTGAGTATAGCTGAATAGGCATTCAGCATTATAAACTTATGTGCTTTTTATTTTCTTGTGCGTAAGTTTTCTTGTATATATGTTATATTTTGTGGTAATGATAACTATATATGTGTTGACGTTATGATAGGGCAAACTCCATATTTTGGACTCGTGCTTTGAATATTCCTTTTCCACATTCATATGTATTTCCTGAAGTGCAAGAAGGGCAAGAAAATTGCTTTTTATGTCTTAACAAAGATTCTGGTCCTCCCACTAATCAATCTTGTGGTGGGGTGTCCATTCATGATAAATCTGTACAAAGTAAGTCATCATTTTTTCTTATCGGTGCCCTTGTGATCATTTCCCTCCTTTTGATGTGGTTTAATTTGTTATTGTATAGTGTTAAAGATGCAGGAAATGGATGAATAATCATCTGACCTTGGAAATTAATAGCACATACTTCTTGTTTTAGGCTGCCATTCTTGTGAGGTTGAAAGAAAAACAGATGAAGCATCATCCACTTTGGTGCAGGAACAGATTATATGGGTTGAGGGTCTTGTCCCAGGCATTGACTTCTGCAACCATGGTATGCCAATGCTTTCATTTTTATTGTCTCATTGTGCATATACTTGCTATGAGGTAATTCTATTGTTTATCAATAATTATTGCTAATGCAAATTCACAAACAGTAACTAAGCTTAAAGGATTGAAGAAAAAGAAATCTTGGAACACCACGAAAATGACAAAATTTGGTTTTGCAAGAATTTCTTAGGAAGTTGGTGTTGAAGCTATATCTTAAATCCAACTATTGGATCTTCTTGTGACTTACATTTGTAATCTATGTTACCTGGATGTGGCAAGGACAAACCTAGATGTGGTATTGGATATGAAGTTTTCACTGAGAATTGAACTATCTGACACTGTGACAGTATGGACCCTATTTTTTGATGTATAACTTGAATTTTATTAATTCTGCTAAAAAAGAATGGTATTTACATTGAATTGTGTTCGGGAGATCCCTTGATTTGGCCTAGTACCCGTAGCCACCCAGAGAAAAACATGTTATCCTTCGTTGGACTTGAGTCCAGAAAGCTTGTTCTCTATAAACCCCCTGCGTTGCTAACTGATCCGCCAAAGACCTTTTTATTTCCCATGTATAGGTATCCGGGTATCATAGTTTTTAATATGATTGGATTGCTGTAAACTTATTTTTAAATTTTAATGATGGGTAGGCAAGTAGAAGATACTCCACATGGTAGTGTGTGGTTGGTTTTGATCAAAGTTCAAATTTATTTGACCAAGGAGGAATGGTTACCCAATCCTTTGTGGTGCATATTTTAAGTTTATGACATTTTGGAGTTATTTTAGGGCATCTTTTTGTACTAAAACAGGTTTATATTTATCTTACATGGACTCACAAGGGACCCTAAGGTTGATGTTTGATTTCTTTTACTGGGTTTATACTGCACGTGCTTGGGAGGAATTATATATTTAATTTCTTCTTCTTAGTAAGAAATTTTGAAATTTGTTACCTAGTTAAATATATTCTCTGAATTCGTTGACTTCTCTCTCTTGGTTTATCCTCTAAATTGGTTTGACACTTTTGTATACTGATTTCTGTTGCTTGGATTTGTAATTTGCTTGCTTTGATGGGCATTTCTTTCTTCTGGCCATGTAGTTTTTAGTTAAAGTTTTGTTGAATATAGATCACTTGACCAAGGATATTTTGGTCATTTTTTACCTCACTTGCTAAAGTATCTCGCTTCAGATTTAAAGGCTGCAGCAACATGGGAAGTTGATGGGACAGGATTGACAACTGGTGTTCCTTTATCTATGTACCTCCTATCTGGTATTAAATTTCCCAATTACAAACATGTTCTAATTTTTATCATCACACGATTAAAATTTCTTGCAGATTCCAGTGTTTATTTTCAGCTTTTCTGTTGAGTTATCTAAAAACCTTCAGTGGAATATTTTCTAGATCCTTTTGACCATTTCGATGTTCTAACCTTTTTGGTAGTTCACATTGCATAGAGACTTGAAGTCATTGCTAATTCTATAAATATGTCTTGATTTTTGCTCAGTGATGTTTGTGCGTATTTCATACTCTAGAGACATAAGAAATAGATAAGCCTATTATCATCAAAGAATTTTCCCTTTTCTGCATCAAGGATGTGATTTAAGTACAGTATGCAAAACCTTGATTGATAGATGGGAAATGATTGAGTGTCAAGACCACTGAATCAACTGATAAAAGACTCGTATCTTAACCTAATAGTGTTGCATGCAGTCCTGGCAGTATTGCAGTAATAGCAGCTTGAGCCCTGTGGCTTAGAGGAGGTGTTTGATTTCTATGGCTATTCCATGTTCTTATTTATTAATTATCTGTGCAAGTTTTGTGCAACTTTATTAGTTAACTTATGAAGTCCTATAAGTTGCTTATGCTTTCGTTCAATTCGCTACAATATCAAGCTAAATATTGCTTCTTTGGTTCTTTTCTTATAATTTGGAAGCTGATCAGAGTACCTCCCAGATCGAGAAAGAGATATGCATTAGTTATGGTAACAAAGGAAATGAGGTACCATGCTCTCTCTGTCTGTCTCTCTCTCTCTCTCTGTTAGTGAAGAATCATTTGTGGACATCTAGAAAGAATAATAAATGGCATCCCTGATATACTATGCCATCCTATAAAAGCTGCTCAAAGCTTATTCATCTACTGTACTCTGAAGTTAATTTTCTCAGCTAAAGATTATATCAATTGGTTTGTGGCTTCCTTTTACCACGATGTACTTTCTGTATGCATGAATGCTTTCTCAATGAAAACCTCAGTTCCATTGCTCAAAGGTGAGAGTTGCATGGGGTGGTTCCTTGTAGGTGAGAAAGGTGGGGCATCAGTGAAGACCAACGTGGACAGTCATTCTGAAGGCAAGCCAGGTTGTTCTGAAGGAGGGAGAAACTTTTCTCTATTGGTGTTCGATTAGTTTCTTTACTGATGCATTATCATTCATCTGAAATAAAGGATTTTAATACAAATGGAAATGGTAAGAAAAGGTTCCCTGGCTAAGTTTTTTTTTTGACAAGTAAAATAAAAATTTTACTAAAAAGAAAAAGGAGTTACAACAGGGGGTGACAAGTCCTCACCCGAGTATAAACACCTAATTTCAAATTAGAGAACATTCTCCACATTACATATCTGATAATCCAGGACCTCTCCTAACCTAAGACCAAAGCCTTCTCTTTCTAGTTGATTGAAATCTGGAAGAATCAGCAGCCAATCTATCAGTGATCTACCCACAGCTGCAACCATCTTGTCCATGCTGTAAGCTTTGTCTTTGAAAGTCCTTCTGTTCCTCTCCTTCCAAATGTTCCAGCAAATTGCAAATGGGATACACCTCCATAGCATTTTCACTTTCTTATTCCCATTCAGCCTGGCTGTAAGTCAATATTGTGATCATTCATCATTGACCGCCCTTGTTAGCTCTCTAGGCCATCCGTCTAGTTCTTGCTGGTGGGTGAAAATTTATGGAATCCCTCTTCATCACCCTTTTTCAAGGCTATTGCCAATGCCTTGAAGAGTGTCTTTAGTATCTACCCATCTATGGAGTCTTCATTTATGCAAAATCAGTATTCTGGTACTTCCTTGACATGGCAAACATCATAATTAAATATAGAGGCATTTCAAGAATCTCCAAATTATTGGGATTGGATTAAAAAGAGGTTGGTTTTAATTGTAGGTGGTTGTGGAAGGAGAGGGTTCAATGCTGTCTCCCAATTATCATTTCAGATCTCAGGGTGAGATAAGACGATTTACTTTCATTTGCATCCTGAAGGAAATTCTACATCTGAATCATTCTTGATAGATGCTGAAGTGATGACTGAGGTAAGGGTCTAGATTTAATTGTATCCTTTTCCCCTATATTTAAGTTGCAGGTCCTTTATCTAATCTGGGAGGGGGAGTGCAAACTTGGACCAAAAGGGTTTGACTCCTGACATAGTAGGGACAGTGGGTTCAAGTTGTTCAAACTGAGCTGGAGTCCCATGGTTTTCTTCCTCAGGTGATGAGTTCACTTTAAAAGGTCATGAGGCAAGGTAGTTAGACAAAGAAAACTGCCTTGTCCAAATGACCTTTTGTGGTTTCTAATTTTTAAAAGGCCCATATCTCAAAAATGAAAAGGCATATGCCTCCTATAATGTGGCTTTTCCAATAAAAGGAAAACTGATTTTTGTCAGACTTGATGTACTTCCCCATGCATGGTTAAAAAGAAACTATTGATGCATTTGATAGTTCTTAAGGAGGAGAGCTACTATAACGATCAAGAAAAGGGGCAAAAAGAGCTATAAATCACCATATATGAGAAGCCATCCTGGATACCTTGCTATGTTCTTAATTTTAGCTATTTGAGTCTCTGTAGTTTAGGTTGTTGTATGTGGTTTTTGCATGACCGTAGGAGTTTATAGAGGAGTTGTGACTGGAGTCTGCATGCTCTTAGGATGTCAGTTATGAGAGCTGAAACTTTTTGTAGAATTTGGATTCTGTATTCTTTGAAGAACAGAATCAAAGATTATTGCTTGATAAACTTCTCGTGCGGTTGTAAGTCACTAGCATGCTTCCATCTTCTGTTTCTTTTGTTCCCACCTCTTTTGTTGTTCATAAAACATGATTCAATGGAGTGCAAACCATTTAGTTACTTCAGGGAAAAACACAAGATAAAGAAAACTATTAGAGTGGGAACAAGAACTTAGATTTCTTTTCTTTTCTTTTCTTTTTTTTTTTTTTTTTTTTTTTTTTTTTTTTTTTTTTTTTTAAGGAGAATGGCAGTGCTGGAGATAGACGTGAGGAGAATAGGAAAACTGGAGGAGAGTATGGTGGTGTTGAAGGTGAGTCTGGTAGGAAGGTTCGTGGATATGGACTTGGATGAAGACAAGGTCGAAGTGTGAGCTAGTTTGAACTTTGGAGTGGGGAAAAAGAAACTGATGGGGGTGAGAAAGCTAAATGGAGGTCTGTTTCTTTTAATGTTTCACAGCAGGGAATGGGCGGAAGAGGTGCTAGAAGAAGAATCACAGAGGACGAGGGAGCTTGACCTTAGAATGGGATGGTGGTTCCTGGCAGCAGGCATGCTAAGGGAAGACAAAGTAGGGAGAAGAGCAATTTGTGGTAGTGGGGATTCCGTTGCATGCCTGGAGTATTGTAACATTCGAGGAGATAGTATAGTATTGCAGGAGACTGTTAAGATATGATGACAAAAAACGAAATTGGAATTTGTTAGAAAGGGCAAGGTTGCCGGTCAAAGTAAAGGATACGTCACACATTCCAGATAGAGTGAATTTAAAGTTTGCAGGGGAGTTTTACGATTTAAGGATAATGGTGGAGGGAGAAGATGGAACGACGCTAGGTCAAGACGATGGGAGTAGAAGGTTTGGAGGGAATGAGGAAGGGGGAAAGAAAGAGGGGGAGAGAGGGTGGAGCGAGAACAGATCTGAAGCTGGGAAGGTGAACAGTTGGCTAGAGGAAGGAGATGACATTGAGGTGGGGGGCGAGAAGGGTCAGAAATGGAATTTCGAATAGGGTTGGGGAGGTGGGAGAAAAGGGGGATGGACACGTGGAACCAGGACCTAAGGAATCTCAATCGACAGGCCCTACGGTAAAAGAAAGAGGGCTTAGTCAAAAGGAGGGCGAAGTAGGGGGAGGCTCGAATTCAAATGGGGCCCACCTTAAGGAAGTCGAACAGGATGGAGCCAAATCAGGCCACCATTTGACTGGTTTGGGAATAAGGTGGGGAAGGGCTCGATCTGGAAACAGACAACCAAAAAATTGTGCTGGAATATAGACTGAAGAGCAAGAACTCAAGAGCTCAGGAAGACAAATGGGTTTGGGTGGTTGCTCGTTTCGAAGGAGAGAAGAAAACAGTGAGATTCCAAGGACACACCAAAAGCACAACTGAAGGCGTCTGAGCTAGTGTGTGAGGTTGAAGAAGAACTTGCTTAACTGGGGGAGAAGGGGAGAAGGGGTGAGAGGCTGGGTGAGTTGGAGAGTGCTCTAAAAGGAGAAGTGGAGATTGACAAACTTGCGGAGAGGGAGGTACCGATGGGTAAGTCCCTAGGATTGTTTTTCTTGGGGGGAGAAGTATTTGCAAGGAGAGCCTTTGCACAATTTGAGAAGAACAAGAGGGAGGAGAAGGGTAAGAGAAAGGAATTAAGTGGGCTGAACAAAGAATAGGATGAGGAAGGGGGCGAAGAGGAGATGCTAAAAGAGGATATGTGAGAGTTGAAAAAGAGCTTCTCTAAGGAGTGTGAAGAGGGAAGGAAGGGTGAGGGTATTGAGCTGGAACGCGAGGGGCCTTAGGGAGAGTAATAGGAGGGCATTGGTGAGGAACATGATAAGGCACTGCCAACCAGAAGTAGTCCTGTTACAGGAAACAAAAGTTTCCTTTAATATGAGTATGGAGGAGATATGGGGAAAGGGGAGTGGGGAATGGTTGGAGAAGGATGCTAATGGGTTGTGTGCTGGATATGTGGAACAAAAGGAACAGAGGATCTTTGAAGACAAATTCAAGAACACAGAATTTCTGGTGGCTCTGGTGGGGAAGTTAATTGCAGATTGGGTATGGGTTTTACCAGATTTTGATCAAGTTAGCAGATCAGACTTGGGGGAAAATTTCTGGAGAACGCTTGAGATTCATTTGATGTAATTTGTATCAGTCTTAGTTTGGACTGTGCTTTAGTTCAGTATTCTCTGTTTTGTAAGCTAGGTGCCATCTTGTCACCTAGTGCATGTAACTGATTCTTTCTATTTAATAATTTTTTATTTTAATCTTCAAAAAAATCGTGATTTTGATATACATGACTACTACCTTTGCCATCTATTCCCTATTTAGACTACCAAGACCACCATTATCACTGCCCACTAAATAGATTTGTTATGGAAAACAAAGAGAGCTTTTTGGAAAAAATATGTGGGAATGGGTTACACTCCCATCTCCTTCTTTCGTTTATTCATAAGAGAAAAATTATATGAAGATTATAGTAATACCCTTGATACTGTAAACCACCTATCTACATTAATTAATAGTTCCAATGTGAGTACATCAGCTAGCAACCTTCTCAAATATGAAATGCATGTCCACCTCAATCTGCTTTTTCTCTCATGTTGGACACCTCGACTTAATTATGAGCTATACTTTTGCCGCTTTATTATCATAGTAAAGGTGCATAGGTCCCTCTATTGGACACCCCACTACCCCAGCTCATGGAGAAGTATTTTCAACCAAAGCAGCTTACATGCTCCATGTACCATGGCATAATACTCTGCCTTATAACTATCTATCAAAAAAAAAAAAAATACTCTGCCTTATAACTAGATCAAGTAACTATTGACTACTTTTCTTCATTTGATCAGCTTTCTACAAATAAATGTGTGATACCCAGATGCTGGTCTCTATTATCTGTCACAGAAGAAAGGAAGAGAGCTGAGAAAAGAGAGAAGAGAGAAGGATGAGGCAAAAGTGAGTTGGGCAGAAGCACAGTGACCACGCTAGAGTTATATCTAGAATGTTTAAAACATAGGAGTAAAAGATTAAACTACCCTTGCAGACCATATATGATAAAGTATACCACTTAAGCAACCTCATGTCAGTGACTGAACCTGCCTAGTTGAAATCTGTATAAGTTTCCAACTTTATGTGCTCATTCTTTTGAAACAATAGCCCCTTACCAGGAAAACACCTGAGATAACATAGTATCATGCTTATTGCATTGAGATGAACTAACCTGGAGAATGCATGGAGTGACCAACATCTTCAGCAGCTTATGAGATGTCTGAAAAAAATTATTTGCGATATTTTGATGAAAGTTTTTTTCTTGTTTAGCTGAGCATGCAAGTTGAACTTATAGAAAAGAAATCACCATCTACTCTAACCTTATCATATTACTCACTGTCAAAAAGCTCATATTGCGATAAGTCAAGACAATATCTCCTTATGTATTCTCTGACCATATCTATCATCTTTGCAAAAATAAGGTCCTATGAATGCTTATTATCAGCTGTTTGTTTGAGTTCTAGCCTTTTCTCATTTTATTCATTGCCTTGATGATAAGAACAGTTGGATGAACTCTTACATTCTATATTTCTCTTACTCCAACAGGTGATAGTTTTCAATAATGTAAACAATTATACTTTAGAAAGATTTGGTTCTTAATGGGAAATGGGCATATATTCTTTTTGAAGGTTTCATAATAAATGATTAAAAATTTTCATGAAAGTTAATTTCAAATTTGTTGCAGGAATTACTGTACCTCTATGGATTTGTCGTTAATGATAATCCAGATGACTATCTTATGGTAAGTTCCTGGCAGAATTTGTTATGAACCACTCTTTATGCTATATAGAGGAGGGATGGATTCTTCTACTTTTGAAATTCTTTCCCCTGGTTTGCTTCAAGGTAGCCTTGTTTCTGAGGATTTCATAAATTATATACTTGTGAATGGTCTTGTAATTGCATGAAATTTTGTTGGTTTGAATAAACCACATAGGTCCATTATCCAGTGGAGGCTTTTCAGAGTGTTCCTTTTGCTGATAAAAAAGCTCAGCTTCTTGAAACGCAGGTCAGCAATGTCTTTCTTCTCTGATCTCCTGTGGTTTTAGATGTTTATGTAAGCACTATTTTCCAGATAGTTGTGTCTGTTCAAGAAGCATCCATGCTAATTTTCTTCCCTTACACAAAGTTTTCTTGGATAACATTTATTTATTGATATGTGCTTTGTGGTTACAGAAGGCTGAAATGAGGTGCCTTTTACCAAGAAGTTTGCTAGATTATGGATTTTTCTCTTCACATTCCCAGAAAGATGAAGACAACAATAAAAGTAGAAGTGGCTGGGTTTGTAATTACAGTTGGAGTGGCCTACGAAAGATGCCCTCTTACTTGGATAAGCTGGTCTTTCCTGAGGAATTTTTAATCACCTTGCGGACCATTGCCATGAGAGAGGATGAGCTTCTTCAGGTTTCATCATTGCTAGAAGAGGTGCAATATTCTTAAAATTTGCTGAATATTGGAAACTTCATTTTCCACCTTGTTATAGTGGTTTTACAATAACTTTTTTTTTTTTTATCAATAACAAGAACTTTCAATAATCAATTATAAAGAATAAGTAAAAAGAGGGGGAGATAAACTATCTTAGATGCCCGAGCAGAGGTTAGAGCCCCCCAAAATAGAAGAAAACAGAATTACAAATGAGCCCAGAACAGAGATTTCCTAGTCACCCCTTGCTTGGCTAACCCATCAGCAAATAAGTTGGCATGTTTTTACAATAATTGGCAACTAATATCTTGAAACGTTTTTGTAACTTTTTAAAGCTGTGAATTATGTTTTCTAATTACAGTTACATGTGGTAGTAATATATACATATTGCATGTTTTTCACATATTAACAAATAAAGTTTTAGTTACTGATAAAAAACTGTGAATTCTGTTCCACTTCAACTTTAGCCTAGCTGGTTTACTATAAAAAGGTACCACATATACTTGTGTATTTGATATCACCTCAGATTTAGAGCATTGATAACTTGTTATTATAAACAAACACATGCATGTACATCTTAAAAAACTCCTTACTTCTGGGAGATTTATTTATTTATTTCTTGAGGGTGGATTGGTGCCATGTGGACACAGCTAGTTAGATGTAGAGAGTTTTTCAGGATAGACTACAGTGGAAAAATTGTGTGGAGATGCTTGAGGATAACTGGTCTTGATACTATTAAGCTGGCTCATTAGCTCTGCATACAAGTTTAAAGACTTCAATATGGATGATCTACATTGTGTTTGGTATGATTGGAATTTCAATTGATTGCGTTTAAGGTAGAAGTGGGAATGAAGTGCTGATGTTCAGACATGAAACTTGGAACACGTCAATATTTAAGGTGTTTCAAACATGTAAGCACCACTAGACGACACATGGGGCAAGTGACGTAGGACAACCCTTCAGATTCAAGATGTCATGTTTATGTTTCTTCAAATGCCCCCTGCATGCAAAACCGAATGCAAGTGTGCTGTTACCATTTCTAGTTGAATTGGATCTACCAAATATGATTTTTGATCGTTAAAGTTGTTTGTGAACTGTTTAATATAATGGCAATGTTCTGGGGTCTGATTGGCATAGGGGATTCTTAAGGGCAGAGTTTATGGCTGTTATAGAAAATGTACAAAGGGAATGGGAGATGAATATGACCAAACTAATTATTGAAGGAGACTCAAGATTGGTGATTGGGTGGATTCTTAAGGGCAGAGTTTATGGCTGTTATAGAAGATGTACAAAGGGAATGGGAGATGAATATGACCAAACTAATTGTTGAAGGAGACTCAAGATTGGTGATTGGGTGGTTGCATAATAGTGAGGTAGCTCTATGGTCTTACAGAAATGAAATCAAGAAATTCAGATGATTGACTAGAGGTGTGGAACTGAGATTTTCAATGGGTACAAAGGGAAGCAAACGGCATGGCTGATGCTTTGGCTAAGCAAGGGGTGGGAAGAAATAAGATATTCTGGGCACATTTGTAAGAAAGAAGAAAGTTGAGAGATAAGAGTCCTCATCTCTCCAAAAGGTGAACACACATATGTAATCTATCTTTTTATATTTAATAAAATGGTTTACTGATAAAAAAAACTGTTTCTATTTTCGGTAAGAGGAATTGGTCTTTTCCTACTGTTCTTTCTAGTTAATTGCTATTGAGGACTGATTGTTCTGCCCTCACACTTCTACTGATCACCGTAAGACACTTCTTCCTTATTCTTCTATTTGTGTGCTAGTTTGCAATTTCTGGTTACATTGTGCACTTGGTGCAACGTGTGGTCTAGGCCTGATAATCTATGTTCGGGCCCAAGGCAGGCATCTGGGTTTGCCCATGTAAGCCATTGAGGCATTGGATCTATGGCAACATCGAAACCTAAAATCTGAATTTATATAAAACCTTATTTTATTAATTGCTAAGTCGTTTTTATATTCAAAGAAATTTAAATGGGTTACGATTGCAATTCAACAAACTACATACATAATGCGAGGATGGTTTTCCAGGCCCTAGGATTTTAGTACCCATGCCATCCACATTATGTACGTGCTTGATGCAAATCCAGTCTAGGCCAGACTTGGATGAAAAACATAAGTTGAGGCCCAGAAATATCTGGAATGGGTGAACTGAGCAATGCAGGCCAGGTTGGATTTGATCATCCCTAATAAACACTATGGGGTGGCCAATCCTACTAGAACTAAAACACACAACTTATAAAATTTCTATTACCATATTTTGACTCTAGGAAAACTTAGGAAGTCTTAATTTGGACCCCACAGAACTTGTAAAATAAGCAGATACATAATATTTCAGGAAATTCATGTTTTGATTATTTTTCTCTTGCATTAGAGAGAGAATGGTGGTTAATAGACCCTGAATTATCTGAGACTATCTTCATCCAGAAAATGGGATTATAAGACATTTAATCACTCTTCCTCTTTTTGGATGGATAGTGTCTTTTCTATTTATAGTTTTTTTATTTTTATTTTTTTCTTTTGGGACCAAAGGACCATAGCCTCTCTAAGGGGTTCTATTAGATTTTTATCAGATCAAAAGATGAAATGCTTTTGTTATGTGTTATTCATAATTTTTTCCTCCTTGAGTTGTTGACCCCAAACTCTTTATATCCTTTTTCATCCTGTACCCAGCTTGTTGGATCTGGAGAGGAGAGGCAACCATCTAATGCAGAAGTTCAAGCAGCCGTATGGGAGTCTTGTGGGGATTCTGGAGCTTTGCAATTGCTTATTGATCTCCTTAATATGAAGTAATTATTGAATATATTTTACCAGATATCTTATCTTTTCCCCCCTGATAGTTTAGTTCTGAAATTTTAAAGTTCTTTAACATCATTTTTCTGATATTTAATGCCATAAATGTCCTTTTAGATTTTAATTCACTTGCATTTTGGACATCAGTCCTTCCAATTTCAGTGTTGGTTACAGATGTGATATAAAATTGTAAAAGCAAACAAAGATGCAAAAGTTCGTGTCATCTCATGTTCAAAGTAGGTTATGCTTCTTTTGAGAATGGTTGGTTTCAGGTGGTGGATAAACCTTGGTCCAATGTCACCATATGGAAGTGGAAAGGGTTTTGCTCCTATGGGAGAGAAGGAAGACAAATAGCAAGACCATGAAAATGTATTGACTCCATTGGATTAAGATTTTTGTGATGTTGTATTCCACAAGTGTCGGTCCATTCTGTTGCTATTTATAGGACAAATTCTTATTTCTCTTCTATGCCCAAGGTTTTTGAAATAATGGATCCTTTTTATTTGCCAAGGGAGTCAAAAAATGTCTATCTTTAGTATTTCATCTCTATGGATTCTTAGGTCAGGATAGATCTTACTGGCAACCTAAATCTCATGGTTGTCTTTGTATTTCTTTTTCTTGTCTTTTTTGGCAGTTATATTTCTTCCTTCTAGAATACAAATTGGTGGAAATGCTATTTTGGAGTAAAAGAAACATTAAGTAGATGTAAGAATGTTGTATATATAAATTAGGATTATTAGCATCCTTTGTTTTTGGATCAATAACTGAATTTTTATTAAAAAAATTAAGAAACAGATACAAGAAAGCAGGGGGAGAGGTAAACTAAGTCTTAACCCTCCCTAAGTAAGAGTTCAAATTACAACATTGCCCAAAATAAACTTTCCCTTCCCACCCCTTGTTTTGCAAATGTATCCTCAAAAGAATCAGCAGTCCTCTTTACCCACTATAGCTTTCCAAGTCTTGGGTCGGGCACTTTGTTTTTTTCATTGGCAAATTTCCTGATTCCATTATCTTCTTTTTGTAGCTCGCCTATGACCAGCTCTGAGTCACCTTCAACAATCAGTTTTCTGATATTCAATTCATTTTCTCTTTTAACCCCTTCCATTATTGCCAAGACCTTGGCTCTAAGTGAATCACCTACACCAATAGGGCCTGAAAATAGAGCAATAACTTTCCCTTCTTCGCCCCTAAAAACTCATCTTATACCTGAAGAACCCGATTTACCTTCATTGCTTCCATCAAAATTCAACTTAGTGAAATCAACAACTGGTGTGGACCAAAGTAGAAAAGTCACAGTTTTGAGAGGGGCTGAATTAGCCACTTCCTTCCAGTTCTTGGATAGATTATCTATAAATATACCCTCAAATAATTCCAAAGACTTCGCCCAATAAACCACCCTGGCAGTGATGGTTCCAATGATGGCATCTCTACTTCTTCCCTTTTTCAGAGAAAATCCTTCGATTATTAGCATCCTAGGAGCTCTAAAACATGTTATGCTACCAGTGAAAAATGCTACCAGTGAAAAAGTAATTATTTTTAAATGTAGTTCATTGGGAAAAAGAAGTATTCTTGCTTATGCTTAAAGAAGTAGTTAGCAATGAAAAGAGGGATCCTAGCACTTATATCCCTTTTCAGCCGTGATATATCCCAGAAAAACATAAGAAATGGAACGTGGGTCAAGTTTACCATGAGGTGGAGACAAGTCCTGAACAGAACATCAACAACCAAAAATTCAAATAGGGATAGAAAACAATGGAGACTTGGGAAAAAGAAGATGATGTGGGGCTTTGGACTTGAGATTACGTGTGGGCATGCGGTTGATAAGGAATGCAACAATCAGCACTTCATCAGCCCCAAATCTCTTAGGTACATGCATATACAACATCAAACCATGAACCACTTCAAGGAGATGCCTATTTTTTCTCAGTTATAGCACAAAACAATGAAGGCACACCACAATTCTAACAGCTGTAACACAAAAACTCCTTTGATAAATAGTAGAAATAACAATGAACAACTTCAAAGACCACTAGGACAAAAAAGGAAAGAAACCCAAAAGCTGATCCTTACAGTCCATGCACCACTAATTGGAAGAATAGCTTCTCAAATGCCAAACACTCTTACACAGATCAGTGATTTAAAAAGTGCCTCAGGCGTGCCTAGGCGCACATGCGAGGCACATTTTAGGGTAGGTGCCTCGCCTAGGTCCTAGTCACATCCCTTTCAAAAGGTGCACACCTGGTGTGCCTTGCGCCTCAGCCTAGACGTGTGCCTTTCGAAAATTTGATGTTTTTTGCTTTTTTGTTGTGTCTAGCGACTGAGTCGGGGGCTCTGCCCTCGGACCCCCGTGCCACGCCCCTCGAGGCAAGTCCAAACAGGTCCACAATAGGTCTCGCTTTGCACACTCACCGAAGCTTCGAGAACCCCCAATTTGGTAATGTTGCTCATTCATTAATCCTAATAAAATATCTTCTTAAAAAGCAATTAAAACTATAAAATCATTATTTTTTGTGTGAGAACTAAGAATTTAAGACCTAACATGGACTTGTTTGGGCTTGCCTCGAGGAGCGCGGCACAAAAGCGGCTCATAGAATCAGGAATGTAATATGTTTTACATCACATTAGCTACTTGAAGTAATGCAATTGAGAAAAAAAGAGATTGTGGGTTTTATATGCTTGAAAATGTTTTATATATTTGATTTTATTTTTAAATTCTCATTTAAAAAAGAGATTGTGGGTTTTTTAAAACATTTATTTTAAAATTTAAGTTTATATTTTTATTAATATTATGTTTAATATTTTGTTTGATTATTTTTTTGAATTTTTTGGCTTTTTTTTTTTTAATTTTTAGCCTTTTTTTTGCGCCATGCTTAAAAAGGTGTGCCTCGCCTTGCGCCTTGCACCTCAGGTGCAAATGGACCCCTACGCCTTTTTTGCGCCTTGCACTTTTAAAACACTGACACAGATCACCAAGTTAGAAACTTTGTGAGAGATCTATAAAACGTGGCACAACCCAAAGCTGAATGGATGTTAGACCTCAAAACCAGGAAAAAGCTGAAAACTACTTCTCCAAACACTCAAAACCCCATCACAGGTTAAGAAAAAACACCAAACTATCATCCTTTAGGTTTTATGACCAAAAGGAAAAAAAAGCAGAAACTACTTTACCCAATCAGATCCCTTTCAGATTTGGTAAGTTCCTTTCTAGAGGGAACAGAGGAGAAGAGGAAGAAAGGTCTAGACAAGCTTCAAACTTCTACCAAACCTGCTTTGGTACCATCTAGATTGGAAGAGAAGATGAGAGGAGAGAGAGGGTGTGAGTTGGGATTTTGGCTTCAGAAGGGGACTGAGAGATAGCAAGTGTGAAGGCCCCTGTTCAGTTATTGGATGAACTCTAGTATATTTTCTTGGTTCAAACCATGGGGGATTACCTCTCATGATATTTTCACTTGTGCCTCATTTTTCAATTCACTTTTGCAACCATTAGAGATGGGAAGAAAATTTCCTGGTGAAAAAAATTTGGAGTAAGCCCATACCACCTAAAGTACAAGCACTGGGCTGGGAGTTTTTCTTGGAAAGGCGAACATATGGGATTTGATTCAAAAAAGGAGGCCAAATAGATGTCTTTTGCCACATGTATGCTTTCTTTGTTTTGAAAATGGTGAATCCTTACCCCACTTACTAAAATGTTGTCCCTTTGTGTTGTTTATTTGGGAGTCTTTTGTTTTGAAAATGGTGAATCCTTACCCCACTTACTAAGAATTTCAGACCCTAACATAGACTTGTTCGGGCTTGCCTTGAGGGGCTTGGTACAAAGGTGACTCATAGAATCTAGAATGCAATATGTTTTTGATCACATTAGCTACTTGAAGCAATGCAGTTAAGGAAAAAAAGAGATTGTGGGTGTTACATGCTTGAAAATGCTTTATATGTTTGCTTTTATTTTTAAAGTTTCATTTTAATATGCTTTACATGTTATATTTATGTATTTTAATTTTAAATAATAGGTTTTTTAAAATATTTATTTTAAAATTTAAGTTTATATTTTTTATTAACATTATGTTTAATAATTTTTGAATTTTTTGCATGTTTTAAAATTTTTTGGATTTTTTTTGAATTTTCTGACTTTTTTTGTTTTTTAGCTTTTTTTTTTTTTGTAATTTTGTGCCTTGCTTAAAAAGGTGCGTGCCTCGCCTTGCGCCTCAGGCGCAAATTGGCCCTTGTGCTTTTTTTGCGCCTTGCGCTTTTAAAACATTGGGGAAACCCAGGGATGGCAGGTATTGGTGGAGTGTTTAGAACTCCTCAAGTAAAATTTCGGCTATGTACTCAGGACCTATAGGGGAAGGGGACTCATTAAAGGCTGAACTGATGACGCTGTTACAAGGCTTAAAACTTGCTAAGCAATTTTAGAACCTTGGAAGTTGAAGGAGACTCAAAAGTGGTTATTTCTTGGATCACTTCTAGTTACAATGTACCTTGGGCTTACAGACATGCCTTAAGGGAGATAGACAGTCTGAAAGGGGATGCTTCCTTTACTTGGACAGAGCAATGGAATTTTGGCTTTATCATATGTTCATAACTGAAGGATCTCGCTGCATATACACAGAGAAGTTGGATCGATGTTATATTTCTCCTTAAGTGATGATGAAAACTTGTTTTAGAAACCCAGGCATGGTTTTCAAAAACTTTTGACTGACCTTGAGGTAACATTTTGTGTTATGGAAATTAAATTCATGTAGATAGACTTAACCAATTGTGAAGGTCATAAGATGAAAATTATTTTGCACTATGCTAAAACATTTTGATATAGAAGCTTGTAAGCCTGTTAGCACACCAATATCAAAAGCAGACAAACTTAGTGAGGAAGAAATGACGAATGTTAGATATGATTCAGCTGGATGTAGTCTCATTTACAAAATGCTATGATTCAACCTGACCTATGCTTTGCTGTTGGCATATTTAGTAGATACTGAAGTAATCCTTGAAGTTACTAAAGACTTCATGTTGCGTTTCAGTGGAGAAAACTTGAAAATACAAGGATTACACTGATCAAATCTACCCTAGCCAATCTTGCAGTATACTTCCTTTCAGTGTTTAGGGTCTTGGCAAAGGTTGCCAATATATTGGAGAAGATCATGATGGATTTCTTATGTGAATGGGGGGACATTGATGTGGACGCGTATTGGGGGCAGCAGCAGCAATGGTCCTGTATTCTCATCCTATCCAATTCGGCAGCAACAGTCTTATCCATTCAGCCGATTAGATTAGACTATCTTGTTATTCTTATCTTATTAAGTTAGTAGATTAGGTTATCTTATCTTATCTTATTAGATTAGGATTAAGAGAGACTTATCTTATTAGATAAGGATTAAGAGAGATTATCTTATCTTATTAGATTAGGATTAAGAGAGACTTATCTTATCCTATCAGTCTTATCTTATCAAGATAGAGTTGGAGGTCTCCCTAAGAGTAGGACTCTTGTAATCTCCTATTTAAGGAGCCACTATTATTGAATAAAAGCATCCAAAATTTCAGTCAAAGAGAAGAGTAAAGGAGAGTTAGGGTGATCTCTTGGACAAATCACCCCTTAGGTCGCCACAATAGGGTCAACATGCAAAGGGAGGGGCAAGGGGAAACTAGAGGTTCTCCCCGTGGACCGACCCGTGACGAGATCCTACGCCCGGGCCCATAACATTTTGGTATCAGAGCAAGGCGTCATGGATGATCTGGAGCAATTGCCGTTCAGGGTCCATGAACTCGAGCACTGGCTCATGGAGACCAGCTCGGAAGTACGGGAAATCAAGGACGAAGTCAGGGAGCTACGGCGTCTGATAGAGTTATTCCTTTCTAGCAAAGAGAGGAACACAGAAGGGGTGATAGCCACTAGCGGCCGCCGACTAGATCTGCCGGAGTCTTCCGGCGAATAGCAGTTCGGCAACCAAGGGGCTGCAGTCATCCCCAAGTACAACAGGTTAGAATTCCCATCGTACAACGGCAACGGAGATCCCTTGGGCTAGTTGTACTGGTGCGAGCAGTTTTTTTGAAATCAACGGACAGACGACCGGGATAAGGTAAGCCTAGCCGCCTTTCACTTAACAGAGGAAGCGTAACTCTGGTTCTATCGATTAGAACAGGAAGAACCTGGGCTTAGTTGGTAGATTTGGGCCCCCACTAACAAGCAACCCCTTAGGCGAGCTGATTAACCTTAAACAAACCGGCACAGTGGCAGAATACCAACGCCAGTTCCAGACCCTCCTCGCGAGAGCATCTTCAGTGCGACCGGACCAGCAGGTAGACATGTTCACCGCTGGGTTAGCTGAACCCCTGCGGGTGGACGTGGAAATGCAGAATCCCCCCAACCTGGCTACAACCATGAATATAGCTCGCGCCTTCGAATGCAAACTACAACTCAGCCGCGGAACCTTTAGTATGGGGCGGCCTCCATCAGCATGGGCATCCCCGGAACCACTCAGAATGGCTCCATATTCAGCAGCCAACAAAAAACGAAAGCCACAGACGAGCAACATTTCCAGATCAGCATCCAGTGTGGGGAGAAGCGTCGTTGCACCCCCTATTAAGCACTTGTCCAGGGCTGAGATGGTGGAACGCAGGGCGAGGAGACAATGTTTTAATTGCGATGAACTCTACTCAGCAGGGCACAAGTGCAAGAGATTTTTCTGCCTCCTGGTGAAACAAGAGGAAGATGAGGATGAACCCTCTTCATTGGAACCCAATCCAAGAGGGCAAAGTCATTCCACCTATCCGGAATTCCTTTGACGGTGTTTCCCGACACCCATCCTGAATTCGAGCTTGAGGACAAGCTCGTAGTCCAAGAGGGGAGTAATGATGTAGACGCGTATTGGGGGCAGCAGCATCAATGATCTAGTGTTCTCATCCTATCCAATTCGGCAGCAACAATCTTATCCATTCAGCAGATTAGATTAGACTATCTTGTTATTCTTATCCTTTTAAGTTAGTAGATTAGATTATCTTATCTTATTAGATTAGGATTAAGAGAGACTTATCTTATTAGATTAGGATTAAGAGAGATTATCTTATCTTGTTAGACTAGGATTAAGAGACTTATCTTATCCTATCAATCTTATCTTATCAAGATAGAGATGGAGGTCTCCCTATTCAGCAAGGAGTCTCCCTAAGAGCAGGACTCTTGTAATCTCCTATTTAAGGAGCCACTATTATTGAATAAAGGCATCCAAAATTTCAGTCAAAGAGAAGAGTAAAGGAGAGTTAGGGTGATCTCTTGGACAAATCACCCCTTAGGTCGCCACGATAGGGTCAGCACGCAAAGGGAGGGGCAAGGGGAAACTAGAGGTTCTCCCCGTGGACCGATCCGTGACGAGATCCTACACCTGGGCCCATAACAGACATCAAGAGAGGCCATTTAGTTAATTGAAAGGTGGTAAGTAGAATCAAGGAGTGTTTGTGTATTGGGAGGATTAGAAGAAAGGATGTGGCATTGGGGAAATGGTTGGGGAGATTCCCACATGATGTAGACAAGTTTTGGCATTAAAAAGTTGTAAGCACAAATGTCCGGAAATCTAATGGCCGAGGTGCTGATTTAAATGCAGGGGCAAACCTCTCTTCTCCTTGCAAAGCAATTGTCAACCTTTTTAACCTGTTCTTGCATCACATAAAGTATGATGTGGCGTTAGGTAACGAAACTATGTTTTCGGGAAGATTTGTGGTTGCGGAAAGCAACCTTGAATGGCAAGTTCTTGAGCCTTTATTTGTTATCATCTCATAAACGCAAACATGTATCCCAGATGGTGTCTTGGTCTCAAGCTAGGGTGTATACATCTAAAGTTTTTATCTCAATATTAGTTACTAGAGGGATAAATGAGCTTAAGCTGCATAAACAAAGTTCTATCTCATTCAATATGCACATCATTCTCTTTTCCTGATGTTGATGATATATCAGTTGTTTACATTATGTCTTGTCATTTATATTCCTAATGGATATATGGTAAAAATTCTTCTTAATGAAATTTATTTATATTCCTCATTTACAAGGATGCTGGAACTTGAAGAAGGTTCTGGAACAGAAGAAAGTGACTCTGAACTAGTTGAAAAGGCCCACATCATGGAAATGCCTGAAAAGTACATCAGGTATGTGATTTATGTATCAGAAATTTCTATCTTATGTAACTGGATTATTCATTTGTAGATGCTAGAGCTTTGACATCCAGAATGAGCACCCACTGAAATGGATCCCAAGGTCAGCCAACTCTCTGGCTGATAGCCTGGCATGGGTTTTGTAGGCAAGGAGTTATTTGCATCTGGGCAGTTCTTGCTTTCGTTAGCTTGTTTTTCTATGTGTATTAGGTTTCTGGTGTTTTGGTGGTCTTTATGGTTTTTATCCCTTGCCCATCTTTATCAAGGGGGTAGATGGTTGTAATATATTGCCCTTTTTATACATTCCCAATAGCAATGATGACAACAATGATGATGATGATGGAAAAATACTTGGGACAGCCTCACTTGAAAGTTTATCCCCACTCACTTCTCTAATGTTTAGAAATGGCATGAAACTGCCCTGTTTTTTTATTTCTTAATGTTAAATCTGACACCATTTCATCTGGTTAGTTGGGAGTTGGTATGCAAGCCTAAACTGGAAGGAGGTTTAGGATTAGGCCACATCATTGAATGGAATATCACTCTTCATGGAAAGTGGATTTGGAGGTTTCACAGAAAATATGGATTTAGTGGCTTTGAAAGGGGCCTTTCCTGTTCTTTAGGCAGTTTCACCTTTGCTCACCCTTGGAAAGATATATCTTTCACTTACTCCCATTTCTCTCCCTTTCTTGGTAATGGTTCTCTAATTAAGTTTTTGACTGATCTGTGGTGGGGTCCTATTCCTCTTAGTTTGGCCTTTCCTAGACTCTTTAGACGGGTTCTTGACAATCTGGTCTATGTGTCTTCCATCTTTTTGTTAGGAGCAGTCGAGGTCTTTCTTTCAATTTCAACTTCCATAGAGGCCTAAAAGAACTTGAGATGTCTGAAATCTCCTCCCTTATCCTTTAGCTCTCTAAAGTCTTCCTATCTCCCTCTAACCTGGACAAGCTGATTTGATCCATGACAACCAATGGGTCCTTCTCTATCAAATCCTACTTTAGTTGGCTGGCTGCTGGGCCCTCTCCACCTCCCTTCTCAGTGAAGAGAATCTGGAGCTCTTTGGTTCTTCCAGAATTGCTTTCTTCATTTTGGAGCAGCTTTTGGTCATTTCAACACCTATGATGTTATGCAAAGAAAGGGGGAGGGGGCTTTATGTCTCTCCCCATATTTGTGTTATATGCCAGCATGATGGAGATCAATTGGGCATCTGCTCATAAATTGCAAGGTACTTTGTTCCTTGTGGCAATTCTTCCTAACCCACGATGGAAGCTACTATTGGGTCCCTCCAAATTCAGTGTGTGACTTCATTTTCCAATGGAAAGGTAAAATGATGGGGAAGAGGGGAAACATCTTCTGTAAATTGTGATTCACCAGTTGTATGTTGCATTTGGAAGAATGAAACAAAAGAATTTTGGACAGCAAAGAGTCATTCATAGTATTTCTGAAAAAATGCTGTGAATCTGGTTTTCTCTTGGATGCTGGCCAACAAAGCCTTTTCTGGGATCAGTTAGTAACATAGTGACATCTAGGGCTGTAAATGTGACAAGCTAAGCCCAAATTGGCTTGGGCTCATGAATTAATACTTGAGCTCAGGTTCATGTAGTCAAGCACATGATAGGCTAACCTCTTCTTATTTTACACAGCATTTTGGTATCAGGACCAAGGATCAAAATTTTGATACGACAAGCCTGATGTTCCAAGCTAAAGCCCAAATTGGCTTCGGCTTGTGAATTAATAATTGATCTCAGGTTCATGTAGTCATGCACATGCTAGGCTAGTCTCTTCTTATTTTACACAGCATTTTGGTATTAGCACCAAGGATCGACATTTCGATACGCCTGTATTGTATCTTTGGGTTCCCAATACACCTTTCTACAGGTGTTTTGGGAACTCTTTTTTTTAATAAAAAATATGCATAAGACCTCCCCAAATACCAATTTTTGAAAAAAAAACAAAAATAAAATATAGAAGCACATGCTTTTTAGTATTGATAGGCCTCTACCGATACACAGGGGCATATCGATGCTTTGAACCATGATTAGGACCACTAAAACCCAAAATATAGCACATTACTAATATACATTAAAAGAAAAGAAAATAACAAAAATTGCAATATTAACAGTTATCTTATGTAATATATTAATTAAGGGCCATTGCTCTGTGTAAATGATGGTTAAATCTTGGGTTGACCCAGTGATTTAAGAGGCGCACCTCGGGTGAGGCACATTTTAGGGTATACGCCTTGCCTAGGTCCTAGGTGCAACACTTTGAAAAGGCGCACACCTGGTGTGTGCAACCTGGTGTGCCATGTGCCTCAGCCCAGGCATGCACCTTTTTAAAATTTTTACACTTTATTTTTTGTTTTTTTGAACCTAGGGATTGAGAATCCCCTATTTGCTAATGTTGGACATTCATTCATTCTAATAAAATATCTTCTTAAAAGGCAATTAAAAATATAAAATTATTATATTTTGCGTGAGAATTAAGAATTTAAGATCCTAACATGGACTTGCTTGGGCTTGCCTCGAGGAGTTTGGTACAAAGGTGGCTTGTAGAATCAAGAATGCAATATGTTTTACTTCACATTGAAGAAAAAAAGAGATTGTGGGCTTTACATGCTTGAAAATGTGTTGTATGTTTGGTTTTATTTTTAATTTCATTTGAATACACTTTACGTGTTATGTGTTGTACTTTTGGGTCAAATAGGCCAACCCATGTTGCGTTGTTGCCACAATTAAATAATAAAAAAAATTAAAACTTGATAAAATGCAAAAGATATAGAAATTATAGAAAAATTTAGGAACATCTTTAATATAATATATTCATCATTTTAGACAAGAATAAGTATGACAATAAGAAATACTTTTATTAATGATGGAAATGAAATATAAAATTTAAAACATATTGGAAAGTAAATTATTTTCTTATTCTCTCATTAAGTCTCATATCTAAGGTATATTTTCTCATTAAATCCTATATTTAAGATGTATTTTTCTCATCATTAAATTCTATTAATCAAATCCTCAACATTGATTTTAATAGTATAAAAATAAATATTTTGAAAAATAATTTGAAAACACAACTATTTTCTTCCCTCCCAGTGGTGGGGAAGCAATTCAACCATTCGGGTCAAATGAATTAACCAATAATGCCATAATTAAATAATAAAAAAATCAAAATAATTAATATATAAGAATAAAAAAAAAAAAGAAATTGAGCATATCTCTAATATTATATATTCATTATACTAAATAAAATTAACTATAAAATGTAGAAAATATTTTTATTAACAATGAAAGTGGAATTAAAAATCTAAAATAAACATTGAAATTAAATTAAATGATGTCATAGTCAAATAATAAAATTTTTAACATTAAAATACAAAAAATCACAAAAATAAAGAAAAAATTAGAGAACAATTTGGGCATATATTTGATGTTATATATTTATAAAAAAAAAGTAAAATATTGGGCCCATCTATAATATTATACATTCATTACATTGGACAAAACTAAGTATTATACATAATTTTATTAATGACGGAAATGCAATAATAAATGGTTTAGGTGGTGGGTTAGTGGTTTGAATCAAATGGATTAACCAATGATGTTATAGTAAAATAATATATTTTTAAGAAAACAAAAAAGGTACAAAGAATAAAATATTAAAGTTATAAAAAAATTTGGACACATCTAATACTATATTATTAATTATATCAAATAAAAATTAAGTATGATAAACAGATATTATTTATATAATGTAGATGAAATATATAATTTAAAATTGATCTGAAAGCAAGGCTATTTTCTTATCTAGATGGTGGGTCAATGATCAAGCTTTTCAAATTGTTACAGACTATATAATTAAAATAGGAAGTAAATACTAGGGAGATATGATTTACCTTGATTGTAGGACTGATTTGTAGGAATTTGATTAGTCTTCTTTCCTAACATAGAATTTGTAACTTGTATATATACATACGAGATTGATTAATAAGATAACAAATTCTTCTTCCTTTGTTTACTCTTGCATTACATGGTATCAGAGCATCTGGTCTCTGCCTGCCCTTTTGTTTTTGTCCTAAGTAAACAGTAGGTAGAGGAAAACTTTTGGGTATTTCAGGTCACCTCCTTGGAGTAGTTTTTTTTAATCTCACCTTCCATCCAGGAAGAAGCGCCGCCTGTCGATCGGAGGTTCTGCAAAGTCCGGCAGTCAGCAGCCCTGCGCATGTGTCTCACGCGCAGCCTAAAGATTTTGCCACAATCACACGTGCCAGCACGTGAAGGCGCGTCAGTCGCCGAAAAAAAAAAAATTTTTCGGTCGTCTTTTGGCTCGCCTCGTCCCATATAACACATATTTGTGCTTTGTTACGTGCATATCCATTCCGGTGTGACTTTTACAGGTGTGCTCCGTTGATTTTCGGTGTTCAAAATATTCTGTTTATTTGAATTTTGAGATTATGGCAGACAAGAAATCAGTAGTTATGTCGGATGTTGTTCCGATGATGTCAAAAATAACTGAGCATAAGCTTAATGGCTCTAATTATCTGGATTGGAGTAAAACTGTTCAACTATATTTATTGAGTATTGCTATGGATAACCATTTGATTGATGACCCTCCTAGTGATGACTCGAGAAAGTCTTGGTTGAGGGAGGATGCTCGTTTGTTCTTGCAGATATGCAACTCCATTGAAAGTGAGGTGGTTGGTTTAGTCACTCACTGTGGATTTGTTAAGGAATTAATGAACTATCTAGAGTTCTTGTACTCCGAAAAGGGGAATATTTCCCGCATTTATGATGTCTGCAAAACCTTTTACAGGGCGGACAAAGGCGATAGATCTCTTACAAGCTATTTCATGGATTTTAAGAAAACATATGAACTTAATATGTTGCTTCCGTTTAGTACTGATGTGACTGTTCAACAAGCTTAGCGAGAAAAGATGTCTATTATGAATTTTTTTAGCTGGCTTCCCTTCTGAATTTGAGACTGCTAAATCTCAGATTCTTTCCAGTTCAGAGATCTCTTCTCTACAAGATGCTTTCAGTAGGGTCCTTCATACAAAAAGTTCTCCACCTGTTCAGCTTAGTAGTGCCCTTGTTAGCTGCAATAATAAATCTGAATAAGGGAGACAACAATACAGAAGTTGTAGTGGTAGTAAAGGGATAGGATCCAACAATTATGACAGGTCAAGTAATTATGACAGGAATACTAATACTCGTGGACAGGAGTCAGGAGAGAGAGTGTGTCATTATTGTCATAAGCCAGGACATATGAAGCGGGATTGCAGGAAGTTGCAGAATAAAAAAACTCAGTCTGCCCATATTGCATCCTCCACGGATACTTCTGAGAAGTCTATCATGATATCTGCAGATGAATATGCCAAATTTGCTCAGTACCAAGAATCATTGAAACCTCAATCTACTCCTGTTACTGCCATCGTCGAGTCGGGTAAACCCAATACATGTCTTGTTTCCTCCTCTTCAAAATGGGTCATTGATTCTGGAGCTACAGATCATATGACAGGTAATTCAAGTTTGTTTTCTACCTTTCAGTCTCATAAATCTACCTCTCCTGTTACTTTAGCAGATGGGTCAACATCTTGTGTTATTGGGTCTGGCACAATTAGTCCAATACCATCACTTCCTTTGTCATCTGTTCTTAGTTTACCTTAGTTATCATTTAATTTAATTTTTGTTAACAAACTCACTCGTACCCTTAATTGTTGTGTCTCATTTTTTCCTGATTATTGTTTACTTCAGGATCTTATGGCGAAGAAGATTATTGGTAAAGGACATGAGTCTGGAGGTCTCTACATCCTTGATACACAAGTGCCAAGATCCATAGCCTGTTTTAGAGTTGTAACCCCTTTTGAAGCACATTGTCGATTGGGCCACCCCTTTTTCCATGTGTTAAAGGAAATCTGTCCTCAATTTCAGAGTTTGTCGTCATTAAATTGCGAGTCTTGTCAGTTTGCTAAACACCATTGTCTTAGTTCGAGTCCTAGAGTCAATAAACGAGCTAGTGCTCCTTTTGAGTTAGTCCATTAAGATGTTTGGGGTCCGTGTCCAGTTGAGTCCAAAACTGGGTTTAAGTCTTTTATTACGTTTGTTGATGCTTACTCTCGTATGACATGGTTATATTTAATGAAAAATCGTTCTGAGGTGTTTTCTCATTTTTCTGCTTTCTGTGCTGAAGTTAAAACTCAATTTAATGTTTCTGTACAAATATTGAGAAGTGATAATGCTAAGTAGTACTTGTCAGAATCCTTTCAAACTTACATGCTTCAGCATGGCATTCTTCATCAAACTTCTTGTGTAGATACACCATCTCAAAATGGGGTTGCTGAATGGAAAAATAGACACCTTTTGGAAACTGCAAGAGCTTTGTTATTTCAAATGACGGTTCCTAAACCTTTCTGGGCTGATGCAATTTCCACAGCATGTTTCTTGATTAACCGTATGTCTTCGTCTGTCCTTTAGGGTAAGACTTCTTATCATGTTCTATTTCCAAATAAAACACTATTTCCTATTGAGCCTAGGGTATTTGGGTGTACATGCTTTGTTCAGGATGTTCGTCCTCAGATTACCAAACTAGATCCAAAATCTTTGAAGTGTGTTTTTCTTGCGTATTCTCGTGTTCAAAAAGGGTATAGATGTTATTGTCCTCTTCACAGATATCTTGTGTCAGCTGATGTTAATTTTCAGGAAGATACACCTTTCTTTCCATCTACTCATTCAAGTCAGGGGGAGGATGATGATTTGTTAATCTATACTGTCACATCATTTGTTTCACATCCTATTGAATCTGCTCCTGCTAGGCCTAAGCCACCTATAGTACATGTTTATTCTCGGCGACCAACCCCTCCGGATCCATGTCCTGCACCAGCTCCTTCGTCATTTGATCCAGTCTCAAATGATCCTGTTCCTTCGTCATCAGAACCGGTCTCTAATGATGATCTTCCTATTGCTCTTCGTAAAGGTAAGCGTAAGTGTACTTATCTAGTGTCTTCATTTGTGTCTTATAATCATCTGCCGTCCTCTTCTTGTTCTTTTGTTGCATCTCTTGATTCTATCTCTATTCCTAAGACTATTAAAGAAGCCCTTTCTCACCCTGGATGGCGTAATGCTATGATTGAGGAGATGAATGCTTTAGAGGACAATGGTACTTGGACCTTGGTAAATTTACCTGCAGATAAGAAGGCTATTGAGTGTAAATGGGTGTTTACAGTTAAAGTCAATCCTGATGGGTCCATTGCCCGATTGAAATCCCGTCTTGTTGCTAAAGGATATGCTCAGACTTATGGAGTGGATTATTCTGATACCTTTTCTCTTGTTGCTAAACTTACTTCTATCAGGTTTATTTCTATGACAACTACTTATAATTGGCCTCTTCATCAGTTAGACATCAAGAATGCTTTTCTTCATGGGGATTTTCAGGAGGAAGTTTATATGGAGCAACCGCCTGGCTTTGTTGCTCAGGGGGAGTATGGGAAAGTTTGCTATCTTCATAAGTCTCTGTACGGGTTGAAGCAGAGTCCTTGCGCTTGGTTTGGAAAGTTTAGTCAGGTAGTAGAGAATTTTGGTATGAAGAAAAATAAGTCTGATCATTCTGCTTTCTTCAAGCACTCTGTTGCCGGCATCATTTTGTTAGTTGTGTATCTAGATGATATTGTCATTACTAGGAGTGATACTACATGGATTTCATCCCTTAAATCATTTCTCCACACTCAGTTTCATACAAAAGATTTGGGAATGTTGAAATACTTATTGGGTGTTGAGGTAACAAGAAGCAAGAAGGGAATATTCTTATCTCAAAGGAAATATGTACTTGACTTGTTGTCTGAGACGGGAAAGTTGGGAGCTAAGCCATGTAGCACTCCAATGGTTCCTAACTTGCAACTCACAAAAGATGGTGAATTATTTGAAGATCCTGAGAGATATAGAAGATTGGTTGGAAAATTGAATTATCTTACTGTAACTCGTCCATATATTGCATATTCAGTTAGTGTGGTGAGTCAGTACATGTCCTCTCCAATAGTTAATCACTGGACAACTGTAGAACAAATTTTGTGCTACTTAAAAGGAGCACCTGGGCGAGGAATTTTGTATGGCAATCATGGTCGTACTAGAATTGAATGTTTTTCAGATGCTGACTGGGCAGGATCCAAGGAAGATCGAAGGTCTACTTCAGGCTATTGTGTATTTGTTAGAGGGAATCTAGTTTCATGGAAAAGCAAGAAGCAGTTGTCTCACGTTCGAGTGTAGAATCGGAATATAGAGCTATGGCCAAGTCTGTGTGTGAAATAATGTGGATTTATCAGCTTGACTGAAGTAGGTCTTAAAACTTCAGTACCAGCCAAGTTGTGGTGTGATAACCAAGATGCTCTTCACATTGCATGTAATCCTGTTTTTCATGAACGAACTAAGCATATCGAGATTGGTTGCCATTTCGTTCGTGAAAAGATTCAACAAGGTTTGATTTCCACAGGTTATGTGAAAACAGGAGAACAACTGGGAGATATCTTCACGAAGGCTCTTAATGGGGTTAGGGTTGATTATCTTTGTAACAAGCTGGGCATGATTAATATCTATGCTCCAGATTGAGGGGGAGTGTTACAGACTGTATAATTAAAATAGGAAGTAAATACTAGGGAGATATGATTTACCTTGATTGTAAGACTGATTTGTAGGAATTTGATTAGTCTTCTTTCCTAACATAGAATTTGTAACTTGTATATATACATACGAGATTGATGAATTATATAACAAATTCTTCTTCCTCTGTTTACTCTTGCATTACACAAATAAACTCATGATGATGTCATAATTGAATAATAAATATTTAAAAAAGATAGAACACAAAAAATGAAAAGTATACAGTTTTGTTGAAAACATTTGGGGACATTTCTAATGTTATATATTCATCATATTAAATAAAAAATTGTTAAAATAAAAAAATTATATTATTTATCATGGAAATGGAATACAAAATTAAATAATGGTGATGATAATAATTTCCATTGTAATTTGAAAATTTAACGTGCAACGCACATCCACGTTTACTAGTATCTTATAGTATCTAAGAGAGCCAAGATAAAGTTGTGCTGAACCCAGCCTTGTTTAGACAAATGATTTCAAATTTAGGCTCAGGCTTGGTCAAGCCTAGCTCATGAACTAGCTATACCAGCACACATTCTCCAACAGAGAAGCATTTGACTTGGTGCATTTTAATTGAAAAATTTTGATTTTGCAGTGCTAATCCCCGCTTTTCTGAATCTTGACATTCCTAACTAGCTACTTACGAGTGATGTTCTATCGATCATGAAGATTGTCAGCATTTACCATATGATAGGGGTGCTAGTTGTGTTTATACTAATCAAAGTTGCAAGTAGTATTAGACAAACATGTGCTACATTTACACTTGCCTTTTGGATCCCAAAGTTAGCCAATTTGTTGGCTGATAGTTTAGATAGGAGCAGGGTGCAGAGAGTATAGTCATATTGGATATATTATATTCCAACCTAGTTCTCTTGTGTTATTTTTACTATTGTCTGTTGTATCTCTATTTTCCCTACAGAAAAGTGTATCCTATTTTTCCTTTGAATAGGTATGCTCTTTGTTTTTGAGGCACCTTGTTTTGTATTCATTTCTGTCATTGATAAAATTTTGTTGTTGATCAGAGAAAATCAGTCAGCCTTCATTTATTTGCATACATGCAAGGAAACAAATGTTGACATTGGAAAACCTACTGTTCTGTTATTTGTCCTGATACTAGAGGTGATCGGTTGCTTTAGTTCAAGCTTATAGGTTTGCAAATGTTCCATCCAACCCTTTGATTAGTGAACCGAAAAACTGCTAGAACCAATCTGGAAAATCTGAAGATTTAGTTGGTTGCTTCAACAATTAACTATCACGGGTCCATCCTGATGGGTTGAAGGATGAGAATGCTGATAAAAAGATAACCAGTTTATCATTTGGGTTGAGACATGCCAAGGTAACCTTGGAAAACCAGATAGTGTTTCAGGTGGGTTTGTGGATTGGGTCAAACCTTGCCTCAATGAGCAGCAACTCTGCAACTACGTTGTCATTTCAGTGAACATCTGATAGGTGACAAATGTATTTCTTTTTTTTTCCCTTCTGTTGAAAGATATTGCATGCAACACCCTACGTGTATCCAGCGGCTTATTTGGGTTTTGAAACAGCAATTGATCTTTGAATGTGCATTTCTGTTTTGAGTTGTTAATGCAGAGACACAGACAGCGTTGATCAAGAGCGGATAATGAATAGAAACAAGTGGGCTAGTATTGTGTATCGACGAGGGCAAAAGCAACTTACTCGTCTTTTCCTTAAGGAAGCAGAGCATGCCCTACAGTTATGTTTAAGTGAACAGAACTGAGTATGATTTATGAACATATAATATCATGCATTGTCATTGCAGAGTAGAAAGAAACAAATGGATAGTGAACTTTGAGATGTAACGTTTCAAACATCCAATACAAGTTTTGTGGGATGATAAAATGCTAGAAGCTACGATCTTTCCAAAATGAGACAAAATTCCTTCCTTTTTCGAGTTAAAAGGTATCTCATCCAACTGCTAGTCCGAAGCTTGAATATGGGAAGAGGGAGGCTTTCAAAAGAAAGAAAAAAGACGAACAAGAAAGGGTTAGTATCAAAGTTGGCGGCCGACACTACAATTACCAACCTCTCTCATTAAGGGCTGCAAATGGATGGGATCAAATTGTTTATAACCTATATCAAAATTTAATTGATTAATATTCTAGTTCAAATTGAATCTTATCCATCGAATTCATATTGGGTTATAATTAACTTTGAATTTTTATTTTGATAGTTAGAGAGTATCATTAACAACTAAAACGAAACATTACATATAAAAGGTTCAATCCAACTAGGTGGAAAGGACAGCCAAAACCTATCATCTACTAAACATTTAAGTGCCATTTGAACGTGTTTTTTTGTGCGGTCTTTTGGCTGTTTACAAGTTGAGAAGACCGAAAATCGGTCTATTCCCGTTTGGCACGTGATCTAGCCGCCTAAAAATGCGGTTCCGAAAAGACGTGCGAAGCCCATTTTGGGTTGATTTCAGGATGTTTCTAATGAAGCTTCTTGCATCTTTTACAGCTTAATCTCGCACATAAAGGCCTAAAAGGATGCACAGAAAGATATGCATCTGCCAAACAATCTTTGAACTGTGATCTTGTGTCAAAAACTCAATGTTACGAGAAGATCTTCTCAAAAAGACTTGCTAAATGGGCCCTTAGCCTTTTGGGCTACCATATGAGCTACCGTAAAAAAGGTCACTGTTTTATATGTAGAAGGCCACAAAATATTATTTTCATCCCTTTTAAAGCTTCCACTGTATTTTTGAGTCAGAAAAAACTATCAAATTAGTCCATCCCTGACTTTCCCAAAAGGGACTACTTAGAATATATCTCCTATTTGAGCTTCTAGAAGACCTTAACCAAGCTTAGCTAGCACCTGCAGGCTGCAGCCAAAAGAAACACTTTATTCGATCGGATAACACAAAATCCATAAGCTCCTTGATCACATTGAATATAAAGGAATTTGGATGGATATATATTAACTACATACCCAAATAATGTAAAAAGCTACTCAAAATATCTTTTTGTGTTAGAGAAGGTCTGAACACCGTTTTAATAGACGGCTGGGAAGCCTGATGAACAATTCTCAGATCTCAGCCAAGTGAAAAAAGAGATGCGTTTGCCGGGAGTCGAACCCGGGTCTATTGCTTGGAAGGCAATTATCCTAACCGTTGGACTACAAACGCTTGCTGATATAAAATGTGAAGCTCAGTTAAAAATTGTGCATAGTCATTCAAACACGAACCTTAATACATCCATTTATATGTAAATAACCATGCATTTGAGACCACCTTCAATTATGGTGGTAAATGAAAGCTGCAGCTTGCCTTCTACAAAAGCTCCGGCCTCTGGTACAGGAGAAGCTCTAGCAAATAGGAGCCTTTATATGCTCACAGACGATTGAACGTGACAGCAGCTGCCTTAGTATGTGTTAGGTATAGCTTTTCTTTACTAAATAAGTATTTTTATTTGATTTGTTTTCAAAATCGAGAACAGTACTTGACAAATTGTTTATCGACAATTAAACGCTACATCAGTGGAATAGTAAATAAATACTCAATCGTTGGAGAAAGTATTAAAATGAAGCTTTTTCAACTGTGGATGCACACATAAATCAGACTCACTCTTGTGAATATTAATGTGTACGAATGAATATAATGAGAAAAATGCTGATTTGACGATAATATGACAGTATTTTAATAAATATTTATCACAAAACGTCCACAAAAAAAAATATACACTTAATAGTAACGACTGATCATGAATACGGAAACATCAAACATTAATTTTAATTCTGTGCACGGGTGGTTGGCACCAAGATGTGTATACATTGATAGGTTACGTTCCCGTGATGAGTATACTACTGTATTAGAGAAGCTAGTAAAATCTCGATGGAGGCATCAGCCTTTTGAAATAACACTGGTAGGGATTGAATTAATGGAATACCATCAAATATCAGCTCATTACAAGTTATAGTTGCCGGATGTAAATACAGCCGTTAAAGAAGTAACCGGTTTTTTAGAGCCCATTTGGGAGGGCTTCTTTGTTTGGAATGCATTGTGTTAATTGAACAACGGTGGTTGAGCATCGGTGTTCTGGAAAAAAGTTACTAATATTAGCTTCATATTTGAGTAGTGGTTTGGACATTCTAAAATCTCATGGCTTTTTGGATTTTTACCAAATACAGCTTTTGACATTCCCATATGGAACCACCTTAATGCCAAAGTTGCATCCAGATATCCCTCCCAAATGGGCACTTAATTAGCTGATTAATCATAAATTCCACATCTAGGGATGTCAATGGGTTGGGTTAAATGGTAAACCCGGCTTGATAGGGTTGGGTTTGGGTTATATAAATTCGGTTTTAGGGTTAAGTTAGGGTTTTGATTCTTTGATCTAAGTAGGGTTCATGTTCGGGTTTTGATTGACACCTGCCCCCATTGAGTCATGATACCCTGTATATATACCAAGTATTTTTGCAATTTTTTGACTTTTAACTTTATAAACTTCAAGTATGTGATTTATTTACATGTTGATTTTGGCTTTTTTTTTTTAAACAGAAAAAATAATACCTTAGAATCTATAAAAATAATTTTCTAACTTAAATTAATGTATTTTAAGTCCTCAAAATGTGTTAAAAAATACATTTGAAATACTACAAGTCAAGTGGGATCAACATCAGATTAAACCCTATAGGATTGGATTGGGTTTGGGAATCATGTTTGTGCCAAATCGGATTGAATTCAAGTTGGAGTGCTGGAGGGTCAGGTTAGGGTTGAGGCAAACCCATGCCAAACCCGACCTGTTGATATCCCTATCCACATCTGATGTATTTTTACTATTTTCAATTATCTACTCGGTTCCTCCTTGAATGTCTTGGTTTGAACCAAGTAGAAGACCAACAACATATACTATATATGCACCTCTAATGAATTTCAGTGTCTTCTTAAAAGAGAAACAATTATAAGACATGTACTTCACCGGTAAGCCTGAAGTTTGTGCAGGTGATAACCCCTGCTGCATGCAGTGCGGATTCGGAGATCAAATCAGCCCCCCTCCCTCCCCCACCATGCTATAGATATTTTCAATACTCGCAGATTCGGTATTCATGAGTAGGCTTCGTTCATCTGTTAGGGCTAAAGTAGTCAACCAGTAATCCAGGGAAGTGAAGATTTTCGAGGGTATCAATTATCCGGGCAGCTGTTGAATAAATTACTTATCCATCTATTCTTAACTGCGTCGATAAGCATTCACACACTTCCACTTTTCTTTTTATCTGGAAAATGCTTATCTATACCCAATTAAATAAAAATAAACTAAGACTTAAATGATACCATATCTTGTGCTGAAACTTAATTAATTATAGTGGGGGTGATGAGGATTGAATACTAGACCATTTGGTCTAAGTGACTCTGATATCATACCATTCAACCTAAAAGCTAAGCTATTAGATGAGGTCCTTAAATAGATTGATATTTTCTAACAAGGTGCAAGAAAATTCTAATTCTCTACACCAACTACGGCAAGGGAAACCCAAAATAACCAACTGGGTGTCCAAGATATTCTATCAGACACAATCCGGACAATATAATTGGTCAAATCGAAGTGCAACCACCGGCGACGGGAGCAATGAGCCTCACCACGTGGTACTGGGAGTTGTTCTTCCAGAGATGCCAGTGCTTAAAGAGATGAACCATCCGTTGCTAGGTTTGTAATTTCAAGCTAGTGTCATGGAGCTTTTCTTCATGTTTGCGATGGTAAGTCACTTCTGCTCTTATCGGTGCCTCTTCTCGCCGCAATAGGAGACATTTTAGTGCCATCTGTATTAGTTTTGAGTTTTACGTGTGTAAGATGTTATAGCTTCAGAGATACAGTTTTAGAAACTCGCTAGCCAGCGGTTACTGGTTAGAGATCGGATACGAATTATAAGAAAACTAGAAGATACATGAAGGGTATTTTTGTCTTTTTATATAATATTTAACGTCTAGTTTAAAAGTTTAGATACTAATTTGACAGGGTACTAAAGTAAAGATGACCAACTTTCTGAAATTTTACCAAGTATATAACTTGTAGCATTCCTGTGTGATGCCCAGTTCGAAACACCAAAAGCCCCCTCTCAAATGGGCACCAAAATACAGGGCGTCATAGAAAAGGCGAAGCCTCAGCAGCAAATAATAAGGTTGGACAATGGACATCATCCAACTGCCCTCACAGAGATTCATGCACCACATACCAAACCCAGTCTATTGTCATAGAAAATATAGGTCGTGCTTCATATCCTAACTATAGGGGTCCTATTCTTATATATCTTAGTAGATTATTTAACCACATTTCAAAAATCAATCTTATCTCATTATTTAATCACACATCAAACCCAGTTTAATGTCCTAAATCAATTACAAATTCAGCTTAAAAATTTGCCACTTTGTATGTATAGTTTTCTCGTCCTGACTTTGAGGTCATTAACTACTTTAAATGTGAAACATAATAAAGGAACCTATTTTCTTTTTGCCAGTATTTTTGGCTTCTGATGATGATCCAGTGGTTGAGATTATCACTTGTTGTCTCTTTGAATATAAATACATCGGATCAGATCTGTATAACTGCAAGCTCTATGCGGTAAGGTTGGTAGACTTAAGGTTGCAATCGAACAAAGCTCTAATTGAATAGTTTGGGCTCAAGTTCAATTAGTTTTTAATTGAATTCGATCTCAAGGTAAGTTTAATTAGTAATTTGAACTAGAGTTCGGCCAATAAAAGGTTTAGTTCAAAAGCTCGTCAGCCTAGCTCAATTAACATACACACATATATATATATATATATATATTATAGAATATAAAAGTATATGCTATAATATATTATGTAAAATATATTTTTTATATTATTTATATAATATAAGAATATACTATATATTAAAAATGCCACATATATTTATAAAATATAAAAATGTATGCATTTTCAATCTTTTGAGCCGAATTCAAGCTTATTGAAAATTTAATCGAATCGAGCTCAAACCAAAAAATAGAATTCAAGTTGAACTCAAACTCAAACTTGAACCTAATAGTATTTTAGTTAAACCAAACCAAGACATACAACAGTTTGACTCCACTTGGCTTAACTCAATTGCACCCCGAAGTAGACCTACATGCACCTTGCTCTATCCCACCCCTTAATCATCCCCCCTATCATGTGTATTTACGTATAATTGTTGATAGAATGGGAATGATATATTAGCAATTGTTGGCACATGATGCAATACCATTGGCAATTGGCTATCTGTGTAATTTACCTTGATTCTTTTACTTTGAACTCGCACCAAGTGGGTTGTTTGGTCCATGATTTATATGGACCTTCCAATCATATTTTGCCACATCACTTACAAACTCATTGTGGGATTTAATGGCTTTTATAACTCTTTGGAAAGAGAGACGGATTGACACCAATGCAAAGAGTGATAGTGACCTCCTCTTCGACCTTCCCTCTCCTTCCTTCTCCTTCCACTCTCTCTTTGATGATACAATGGATAGGATACTTCGCTACACTTGCATTAGAATCATCTTTCCCATCGTCATTCTCTCTCTCTCTCTCTCATACACACCGTTGACACACGAAGATGACATCCAAACACAGATCACTGAATCGTTCATACTCTGTTTTATCGAACCTAGATCCCCTCTTTCACACTAGTTCAGTGATAGGTAGGAAGTTTACTTTGAATGTAAGTAGCCATCTTCACCGCTCAAAGTAAGGATGCTCATGGTTTAGCTAATTAATCCATGGTCCTTTTTTTCTTTTAATCGAATCGATACCAGCAGTTTTTGAAAAACCGTGAATAGAAATCAATCGGTTAACCAGTTGATTGTTTGGTTTCCAATTATTTCAATTCATCAATTTCTCATTTTTTTATATTTATAATATACATTATAAATAAATAAATAAATAAAAATATATAATTTAATTTAATATAAAAATAATGTATATTATAAATAGGATAAATTTTTTAAATTACCCTTATAGTTTAGCTAATTGACTAATTCTACTCTTACTGTTTAAAAATTGATTAAATGTGCCTTTACTGTTTCTGACAATTGACTAAATGTACCCTTAACCGTTAAATATGAACGAAAAAGATAAAATGCCCGTTATACCCTTATGCAAAACTACATTTTTATTCTTGTTTTTAACGAACTCAATCGCTGAGATAGGCTACCATCGCCATCGTCACCTGACGGCGATCACTGCAAATACACAACAGCGGAGGTCTGGCGGAAGTCGACTTTGGCCGACGACGAACGGCACTGGAACCATGCACGAACTTCCGCCGGAAGTTGGTGAGTTTTTTCCCCCCTGTTCCTCATTCAAATCGTCCCAGATCTACAGATGGGTGTGACGGAGGAAGAAGAAAATAGGAGAAATCTTCTCCTTTTTTAAAGTCGCAAGTCCCAGATCTGTAGATCTAGGAAGGGGACAGAGGAAGAAGAAATCTGATGCATGGCAGTTGCTAAGTCCGCATTTATGCTTGAAATCTGATGTTGTTGAGCACCTATTCCATGACTGCCATGGTTATTATTGTTTGGGTGCTTTGCATCTCCCAAAGGACCCAACCCGCTCACTATCCCTTGTCTGTTCCCGTACCACTCATCGTCGCTGCTAGAAGTTGCAGCAGCAGCGGTGATTTTGGTTGATCGAAAAATACACAAAGGAGAGGAGAAGAGGGTGGAGGCAGTGGCGGCGACAATTTTGTTGATTGAAAAATAGATAGAGAAGGGGGCGGAGGAAGAGGATGATCACCGCTGCCGCCGAAAATTGTAGCGGCGGTGGCGATTTTGGTCGATCCAAAATCGAGAGAACAAGCGATCGTCAGACTCCTTTGTTCCCTTTGCTGCTTATGTTTCTTTCAGTCTAGAGAGAGAGAACAGACAAGAGAGACGGGGGAGAGAGATGTTAGTACTTAAAACTGTTTATAGGACTAAGTAAAAGGCAAAACTAATGTATTGATTAGAGAGCATAATTTTTATTGATGAATTTAAAATATTAAATACAACTAAATGCACCTAACAGAAAAATAGGCAGCCACTAATCCATGACTAACAATTCCTAAACTCATGGATTTTTTATAAAGATTAGGTAAACATTACCTAAATTAGGTAAACACTACATAACTTCCTAAGGAATAGGATTACAAATTTATTTTGCTGAATAACAATAAAATGATAAACTTTAACACCCTCCCTTAAACCGAATGTTATACAATCAGCATTCAGTTTAAACTAGAAAATGAAACAACTCCAAGCAAATCACGCAGCTTCACAAATGCACCCAATTTGAGAGGCTTGGTTAGTATATCTGCAACCTGGTCTTCACTGCGACAATAAATCAATTCAATGACTCCTTTTGTGAGATCTTGAAGAAAATGGTATCTCACATCTATGTATTTACTCCTATCATGTAAAACTGGATTCTTGGACAGTTTAATGGTTGAACTATTATCACAATATATTTGTATACTTTTCTGCTTGAAACAATGCAACAATTCAAGTATTCTTTTCAACCAAATAGCTTGACACACACAAGAAGTTGTTGCTATAAACCCTACTTTTGTTGTAGACAATGTAACAACTTGTTGCTTCTTTGATGCCCATGAAACAACCTCTGAACTCATCATAAAAGCATGACTAAAAGTACTTTTTCTATCCTCTAAGTCTCCTGCATAATCACTATCACTGAAGCCAATAAGATTTGATCCTCCTCCTTTTTGATAAAAGATACCAAAATCAAGTGTACTTTTCAAGTAGCGTAAGATTCTCTTTGCAGCAAGGAGATGAAGCTCAACAGGAGATTCCATGAACCTGCTAATTAAACTTACAACATACATAGTATCAGGTCTACTTGTTGTTAAGTACATCAAACTTCCAACAATTTGCTTGTATAAAGTACTATTAATCTTCTTTCCTTCATAGTCCTTCGTAAGCTTCAAACTCGGTTCAATTGGAGTTCCCACTAAGTTACAGTCCATCATCTGAAACCTGTCCAAGATCTCCAAAGCATATTTCTTTTGTGTGATGAAAATCCCAACTGTTGATTGCACTACTTTGGTGCCAAGAAAATAGTGCATCGTTCCAAGATCGGTCATCTCGAATTCTGCCATCATGGACTTTTTAAACTCCTCAAACATTGCTTGATCATTTCCTTTGTAGATTAAATCATCCACATACAAACAAACAATTAGAATTTTCTCTGTAGATTCTGATTTAATAGAGAGAGTATGCTCATATGGACATTTTTTAAACCCAGCCTTGGCAAAATAAGTCTTAATGCGGCTGTACCAAGCTCAAGGTGCTTGTTTCAACCCGTATAAAGCCTTCTTCAACTTGTACACTTTTTCTTCACTTCCTTGTTGCACATAGCCAGGGGGTTGATGTATAAAAAAAACCTGCTCATCCAGATTGCCATGTAGAAAAGCTGATTTTACGTCCATTTGAAATACTGGCCAATAATTTTGTGCTGCCAAAGCCACCACCGTTCAAATAGTATCATGCCTTGCAACCGGAGTAAAAACTTCCTTGTAATCAATGCCAAATTGCTGCTTGTATCCCTTTGCAACGAGTCAAGCTTTATACCTGTCTACTTTGTCATCTTTGTTCAACTTAGTTTTATAAGCCCATTTAACACCAATGGATTTTTGTCCGTTTGGAAGTTTCGACAGCTCTCATGTGTTGTTTTTCTCTATTGACTTGACCTCTTCATCCATGGCTTTTTGCCATTTTGGATCTTTGATAGCTTCTTGGAAGGTTATTGGATCACAATTTGATAATAAAGCATAATGAGCAAGAGTATCATCAGAATGATCACCACTAACCTCATAATCCTCCATCCATGCTGGTCTTCTTCTGATTCATTGAGATCTTGAACTTGCACCTTCTGTTTGAGCTTCAGTGACATCAAGTGGCTGCTGCAGCTGATGGTCAGGTTGTAATGACAGAGGTGTATCAGAAATAGTTTGCATTTTTGCTCCTTTTTCTTCAAAGTCCACAGGTATTGGCTGCTACCCTGCAGTGTTCTCTATCCAATTCCATGTATTTTCTTGATAAAAAATAACATCGCGACTGATGACAATCTTTCCTGTGATTGGATTGAATAACTTGTAAGCATTTGATTGCTCACTAATTCCAAGAAAGACACAATTTTCGCCTTTGCCATCCAACTTCTTCCTTTTCTCATCGGGAATGTGTGCATATGCAATGCACCCAAAGACTTTAAAATGATCAACCGATGGTTTCCGCTCATCCCAAGCTTCTTGTTGAGTCATGTTTCTAACAAAAAAGGTGGGACTTCGATTCAAAACATGAACACTCCAATTTATTGCTTCCGGCCATAATCTTTTTGGAATCCTTCCATTTGCTGTCATGCTTCGAACCATGTTGATGATAGTCTTATTCTTCCTTTCTGCTACGCCATTTTGTTGAGGCGTGTAGGCTGTTGTCAATTGACATTGAACTCCATGCTCATCACAAAAATTTGCAAATTCTTGCGACATATATTCTCCCCCACGATTAGTTCGGAGAGTCTTGATTGTTCTCCCAACTTCGTTCTCCACTAAGGCTTTAAAGCTTTTAAAAACTGAGAATGCTTCAGATTTTTCCTACAAGAAATAAGTCCATGTTTTTCGACAATAATCGTCAATAAAAGAATAAACATTTCCTTTTACCATTTGAATTTTGGGTTTATTGGACCACATATATCAGAATGGATTAACTCCAATGGTCTATGTGCTCTCCATGCTTTGCCTTTTGGAAATTGTTCACTATGTTGTTTGCCAACAATACATTCTTCACATATTTTGGAGGGAGGAGTAATTTGAGGAAGGCCAATCACCATTTGCTTCTGAGAAAGAATCTGTAGGCCTTTGAAATTCAAATGGGCATATCACAAATGCCAAAGCCATGTTGACTCATTTACATCAGCCTTGAAACATGTTTCAATGCATTCTATTTTAAGTGGAAACAACATGTTTGAAGTCAACTTGACATGAGCCATTACTCCTCTTCTTGGATCATAGATTTCACAAGCACCTCCTTTCATTGTCGTCTCATATCCCTTCTCTTGCAGCTGTCCAACACTTAATAAATTGCTTTTCAAATCAAGAATATAAAAAAATATTTGATATAGTCTCAACATTGCCCTTTTTAGTCATAATTTGAACATCATCCTTTCCATAACATTTACTTTAGAATGATCACCAAAAGTCACAGTAGAATGAAAATTTTCATTTAAATGGGAAATGAAAGACTTGTTACCACACATATGATTGTTGCATCCCGTATCTATATACCATATCAAGCTCCTCCTTGAGGTGAGATGCCATCAAGAGTGTTTCTTGTTCCTTTTTCTCTACAAAGTTGGAATGCTCTCCTTTGTCATTGTTAGAGCTTGCAGTGCATTCAGACTTGTAATGACCAAACTTGTGGCAGCAGTAGCACTCGATGTTGGACTTATCAAACTTTGAGTCATTGTTGAGATATTGCTGGTGGTGATCATGTCCTCTGCCTCTGCCCCAAGAATCTGGTGTATAAGAACCTCTTCCTCTTCCACGGCCTCGACCATGACCTCTATTTGATCCTCTCCCTGTAGAGCTTTCACCATGAGTTGAAGCCTTTAAAGCTTATTCTTCGGTTGAACATGCTGATGTTGTTATTCTCTGCTCATGCACAAGCAAAGAACTTTGCAGTTCATCGATTGAAAGTTCATCAAGATCTTTTGACTCCTCAATAGAACAAACCACATAAGAGAATTTATGAGCCAATGATCGAAGAATCTTTTCCACCACAACCACATCTTCAATTTTTTTTACCATGGATATGCATCTTGTTTACTATTGCCAAGGTTCTTGAGAAATACTCATCAACAAACTCTCCTTGCTTCATGTGAAGAATCTCAAACTCTTGGCGAAGAGCTTGAAGCTGCTGCCTTTTCACCCTTGTTGTGCCCTGATACTTTTTCTTTATGGAGTCCCAGATCTGTTTACAAGTATCATTTTGCAGAATAGTCTCTAAAATGGAACGATCAATTGCTTGAAACAAATAATTCTTTGCCTTGAGATCCTTTAACTTCCATTCTTCTAGTTTCTTTTGCTCTGCTTCTGACAATACAACTCCAGGAGCTGGTTCAGCCACACCTGTTTCCACAATAGTCCAATACTCCTTGGATCGCAGAAAATTCTCCATCAACATACTCCAATGATCATAATGACCATCAAAGCGAGGAATTGCTGGTTGCACATAGCTGTTGTCTGATGCCATTATCGTCTGCTGACTGTCTGCAAAAGAACAAAATAAACTCAAAACCCTTGTTGGCTCTGATACCAGATGTTAGTGCTTAAAACTGTTTAGGACTCAAGTAAAAATCAAAGCTAATCTATTGACTATAGAGCGTAATTTTTATTAATGAATTTAAAACATTAAATACAACTAAATCAGAGATGCATGTAGCAGAAAAATAGGCAGCAACTAACCCATGACTAATAACTCCCAAGCTCATGGATTTTCCTAAAGAATAGGTAAACACTATCTAACTTCATAAAAAATAGAATTACAAATTTATTCTACTGAATAACAACAAATGATAAACTTTAACAAGAGAGAGAAAGAGAGAACATGCAAGAGAGAGAGGGTGCGTTGCTACTCTGTCATCCCAGCACAACTAACCTAAGGTGAAGGGGAAAGAGACGTTGTTTAATGGCCTATCACCTCGAATAAAAAATATAGAACTTGAAAAATATTTCTGGAACAGTTATAGATGTTCATCTGATCTGTTTCATGGGGAGACTGGAGTTTGGGGATTCTTCTTTTTCGGTGGAAGACATCGGACGGTGATTGAAGTAGAAGACACGTTTAAGTTTTGAAGGGTTGCAGCCTTGTAGAGCATTCATTTGTAATCTTTTCCACCGCTTAAAGAACAGCCTTGCAAGGGTTGCAGTCTTACAGACATGCATTGGCGCTGCCGATGCCGCCACCGTGGGCGGTAGTCGCGACAGTCGGTAATTGGACGCGATCTTATCTATTCAATAAAATAAACAAAATAAATAAGAAACATATAAAACAAAACACATATAAAGATCTAAATTTGGAAAAACAAAGGAAGAAAGCATGGGGACGAACCTGCAAATGAACATCAAGGAGGGAATCTGGGCCGGCAACTAAAAAAGCCGCTTGAAGCTTTTCTTTGAGGCCATCGCACAAACAGCAACCCGGTTTGGTGTAGAGAACGGGCTTCCTTGAGGGAGATCGAGTCCGGCCGAAAACGAACGGTGTTGGAACCACCACGACAATAACCGTGGTACCACATCGGGCTCTTCTTTACTATATTCCTCAGATTTCTTGTTGTTGCCGCTGTTGGTGTTAGTATTGTTGATTCCTTCATCAACCAATGAAGTTTTTGCATTTTCGATTTCGCCGCTCAAACTTGTCGGAAGCTCGCCGGAACCTGCAACTTCACTAACATTTTCCCGACGACTTCTAGCTGGAATGAGCTTTCTGGCAAGATCCCAGAAAAGCTCTCCGGGTTGTAGGGGTTGTCGCTCCAGACGAAAGGGATGAGGGTAATATTGGTTTTAAAATTTTTAAAAGTCACAGTGTGTTACGTGTATACGAATTTTAACGGAAAATAAACGGACGCTAGCAACAAGAGTAGAGCTAATCAATTGTCGGAAACAGTAACGATACACTTAGTCAATTTTCAAACAATAAGACTAAAATTAGTCAATTAGTTAAATCATAAGGGTAGTTTAAGAAATTTATCCTTATAAATACACTACATATAAATTTATATATAATATATACTATTTGGTTTGATTAATCGTAAATTTTTCATTTCATTTAACAGAAACTGAACTTGTACCATCTATTTTTTGAAAAAAATAAAACACCTAACCAAAATATTCAATTAACAATTCGGTTCAATTTTTAGATTTTTCGGTTTTTGTTGAATACTTTTAGCTTAGATGAGATAAGATTAACTGAATACAATAACCATTCAGTGGGCTGTGGAACCAATAATAACACTCCACGATGGTCATGAAATACATGGGCCTCCAACCATTTCCACATCTTGTTGCACAGCAAATCATAATTTAACTTAGACTGACTGATTGATAAGATAAAAATTTGAGTCTTGATATCCTACCTACGACAACTCTACCTACATCTATCCATGAGATCGCAACCATACATGGAGAACATTTCACTACCTTACATGGTGTTATGCATGGGGAGATGTTTCGATAGTGTTTTGTGGGCAGAGTTGTGGTGGGTAGGAGATCCGGAGTCTAAAAATGTACCTTGATTGGGAATCATCCACACTCGGAATCTACTACCCACAAGGTGTGCCCACATCCATACCAAGCACCACCACCACGTATTAGGAACATCTCCCCATGAATGACAAGGGAGATATTCCCAATTAGGGGTGGATACGAACCGAGCTTTTCATGAGCTCGAGCTCGGTTCGGCTCGGTCCAGACCGAGCTTCGAACCAAATTCAAGCCTGAGTACCGAGCTCATTTACTAATCGAGCCGAGCTCGAATACTATGTAATTCGGTTTGTTAAGCTCGCGAGGCTATTCGAGCCCTATATATATATAATTTTTATATTTATATTTAATTTTATTGGTGTACACACTTATATTGTGGTCCCTATTGTATCTTAGATTTTATCACTTTATCTAATGAGATGGGAGGAAAGAAAAAACCCTCATAACGTTCGAATGAAACTTAAAGTCTTGAATTGTCGAACTGGTTTGAGAAGTGAGAAGAGAAGACTGAGAACACGAAAAGTCACAGTCTCACAGACAAACAGAGAGCAAGTGCGAGTGTGCAACAAGTGAAGATGCCGCCGCCGAAGAGGATTACCTACGATCTACGACTCTGTGATTCCAAGTATCCTTCTTCTTCTTCTTCTTCTTCTTCTTCTTCTTCTTTCGGATTTTCTCATGGCTTCTATAGGGTTTTTGTGATTTTGGTTCATCTTGCAAGTTGCATCCACGCCATTAAAAAGGTATTTGAAATATGTAATGTTTAATTTAGGACCTTTAGATTCAACCGTTCATTTTACAGATTCATCTGTAATTCTTATCGCTTCTACTACAGATTTCTCTGTAATTTTTAGTGTGATTTTTTTTCTTGATTTGTTTCTAGTTGTTTTATGTTATAATATGTTTTGAGATCCCTTTGACTTATCAAAAGGGACGAATGATTACCCATGCAATATTTCCGGTTTATAATTTTTTTTCTTGATTTGTTTTCAGTTTATAATTTCTTTTTCTTGATTAGGTGAAGAATGATAACATTCATTCTGATTTTCTACAAGTCATTTTTCAATTAAAAACTTGTCTCCCACTGTAACAAATTAAATTTTGACTATCAGACTGAACCTGGTCCACGGTGTAGATGGTTTGCCACTTAGCTCATTTTATTAATAAAATGATCAGTTGATCACCCTCATAGAAAACACATGTCATAGGTGCTTTTGCACTGTCCAATTGATAAAATGACAAGTAAAATTACTTGGTTGCATTCATCCAATTAGACTAAAACAAATTATACACATTTCGACTTCCAAGTTGATCGCATGCTTTTGGCACCACTGTTGAGGATTCAAAAACTGAAATTTCAAATGCTTGTACACCAGTCTATGGAGGCGACTGAAAGAAAATATTAAAGAAAACTAGTTATCTCACTTCAACTTGAATGAAGATATTATGTTTCATTTCTTTATTGAATTGAAGTAAATTCTGGAAAATGGTTGAAACGTCAGCTTCAAAGTTCTGGTCTTTCGGTTTGAATGAAGTGTTCCGTCTTTGATGTTGTCATTTTAACTTTCTCTAGTCTTGTGTGTTGACTAGTTAAGCTTCCTCCACGAAGGGACATAGAGGGCCATATTATTTTTTCCCTCGAAATGTTCTCTTTAAATAATAATTCTATGATAAATGTGTGACACAAAAGTTGCGAGATGGCTTAGCTGGTAATATTGGGTGGAAATAATTGCCACTTGTCACTGACTTGAAAACTTGTGTGACCGTGAATTATTTGAAGGTTGTAAGATTTTGTTGCGGCCATCATATTGCAGCAGATGCAAAGATTTTGTTGCGATCATCTCGTGGGTAACAGATCTAAGCTCCAAACTAAGTTGAAAATTGAGTGCACACGGCAGGACTCCCTTGCGACAGAGGATCTACTCCTCACAAGAGGGTTCTTCACATCCACCTCATAGCATGTTTAAGCCACACATGAGAGATTTCCCAATCCACGGTGGAATGGGGTGTTACGAGCGATTTGTGAGGAACAGATATCAATTCCTTGTGACCCACCAATTAAGTAATCGCTGACATGTCCGCATGTGATTGGAAGTCACGAGAGTGCTGCGAGATGTGTGGAGATGGGCTTAGTCACTGCAAGGCCCGTTCGAACACCAGTCTCCATTCAAACAAGCATATGTGGAGATGGCCTCGCATTAGTATTATCTCCGTACTTTTATATTTTATTTCATAGAGAGATATTACTAATGCAAGGCTATCATGGTTGTTTGAACGCACTTTGCACCGACTGAATCCCATTTCAGATGTGTGTTCTCGAAATCTTGGCCTTCGGGTCTTTGACATAAGAGAACCCTCCATTTGTTCGTTTTCAATTGGCCCACGAGAAGGAAAATTCTGAGACCGGATCTGCTCCTCACTATGAGCGTTTCACACGCGTCTCACACGCACATCCTACCATGCATTGAAAACATTGAAAACGTATTTATAAGTTATTTTTTGTACATCTGAGTCACCCAGTGTGAGGAGCAGATCCCATCCTGAAAACTCTATAGGCCACGAGTCGGGTGGTCTGCTTTCCAGAGCTTTGAGTGATGATGACTGAAATCTATACCTCCGTCGAACCTGCGACTGAAGAAACATTTGCGCCTGATACCCATTTCATCCTCTGAGATTATTCTTAGGGTTTCAGACCTCTTCCCCGCTCAGTCTTTTTCAATTACTATTTGCCTTTTAGTAAAGAACGTTAGTCTGTTCATAGGTATCGGAGAGTTGGAGACGATTGGAGTTGTCTTAGTTCTGATTCTATGGATGATAATTAGTCTTCCTCTAACGAAATATCTTCTTGCTGTTGATGTGGTCTTGGAGGTCCGCGGAGCTTTATTTTTTGTTTGGAAGAGATTCTTTTGAACCAGATGTCAAATCGTTATTGGATTGTTTTTTGCGCGGCATTTTCGTGTTTGGTTGGAGTTCTCAACGCCAGTCCCGGTGACTCTGATCCGCTTTACAAGTAGGTTTCTGTTCGTTTCTTTTTTGGTAGTTGTGATTAGGTAAATCTTTACCTAAAATTGTTGTTTAATGCGTTATCTTGATCAAAAATGGATTTCATAAATCATAAGTACATTTTATTTACTTTGAAGAAATGGAAGGAGAGCTTAGATTCCAAATGTAATTCTACCGTGACAAAAGAAAATAAATAAATACTAAACATCTTGGAAGAAAGTGGAGGAAATAAACCAGTAAAGTAGATCTTTCTCATTTATGGGTAGTCTTGAATGAGAATAATCCTCTTCTGTAGGGAAAGGCGCTAAGTATATTGGTTGTAAGACACAAATTGTTGTTGATGGTGTCTAACCGGTGGTCATTGAACAGTGAGATTGGACGGGGATAAGGAACCTGGGACTTATTTGACCGGTACAATATCATCATATCCTTGATTTCCCATTCAAGAAAATATACTGAAGTTTCTCGAACATTATGTTGCCTTTTCTTGGGAGAGTTGAGATTGAAGCTTAGCTACATCCATTTGTAAATGAGCAACCGTCAGCTGGATTTAAATCAAAAGGTTAGTTAATCACTTTAGGAAGTTGATCCCATAATTACTGCATGATGCATTATGTTTGAGGTCTAGAGCATAACCTCATTGCTTAAACCATTCAACCTGTAGTAATTTCCATAAAGATTTTTCAGATGGTCAATCAATTTTTTTTCCTGAAAACCTAGGATTAAAAGCCAACACTCATAAAAAAGGTTATTCTGTAACTGGTTTTAGGTACTGATTGAAGCTGCATGTTACCATTTTATGGTATCCAGGCAGAAAACCAATGTGGAAGGTGTATGGGGGGGACCGGGGTGGGGGTGGGGGGGGCACCTTCCCAGACTCTGTTTTTGCACCTAACAAGGGAAAGTACATTAAAAGTCCTATGCTCTCTAGATTCAATGGGACCATGACGTCAAACAAATGGCTGAAAAGATATTCTCTAGAAATCAAGGATGGGGTTTATATAAATGTATAAGGGAAAACATGGTTTCTTGTCTATGTTTAAAATGAGTTTTAAGGCCGAGATTGTAACAAGGAATGCAATAATGTATGGGTTCCATATTCATCAAAAAATTATGTATGAGTTTCATTGTTGCTAAGTGAAGCTAACCAAATATTAAATCATAAGCTGTATTTGTCAGCCATAAGCTGTATATGCCCATTCTCCCTACTCTTGATTTTCTTTGATTGCAAATGATTTGACAGTATTCTATTTAAAAACTTCATTGGTCATTGTTGCTGGTATGAAAAAAGTGCATATGCAACCAAGTTGGCATGCTGCATATGAAAAAAAATGCAATTAAATTTGAGTCTGGATCTGCTCCGACCACTTTGCTGTGGTCAATTGTGCTATACAATAAAATTGAAACATGTATTCACAAGCTCATGTGTATGTTGTCCTCATACTAGGATTAGCACAGCCTTCACCATTCTTGTATTCATGTTTTTGTTTCTTATGTGCCAAGGCCAACTTTTTTCTTTTTTCTTTTTTTTTGAAAATAGTTTTCCAAATTCTAGCCCCCTTTGTCTTTCTTGCTTTTTCCTTTTCATTGCCAAGTCCCAAACCTCCAATCCTTCTTTCTCTCTGTTGTCACATCCACTGCCAGCACCACTGGCTTGGGTCCACCATTTAAAGTAACCACTGCTACTGTAAAATGTAAGGGTATCCCTAAAAAAATGCTAAAATTTTTTCAAGCATCTTTCAGAAACAAGCTTATATAATAAAGAACAGAAATTCCCTAATCCCATCATTCCTCCATTCTGCAACCTGAAAAGAACTTGTTATGCCTATATAAAAAGGAGCTTGTGAAGATGTGTCACAAAAGAAGTTAAAAAGGGAGTAGCATAGAATTAAACTCTTCCTTCTTTGGCCTGCCCTCTGGTGTGTTATGTGTAAATGTGCAACACATGAACTTGGCATGGCCCAGATTGTCTCTTGGAAATACAGATATGCTGCTAGAGAAATAAAAAACATCTTAGAGGAAATGCGAACAAAATATAACATTGACACCCTTGTCTGCCAATGGGTTTGCAAAACAAGGTGCTGTAATAGACAGAATGTATTGGGGCCAAGTGGTATATAAGAAAATGGTAATGTAATGTGGTGGGAGTTAGCTGAGGCTAACTACCCCAAGGGGATGCAAGATTGCTCGTTGTGTTTCTTTTTATTTAGCAGCATTAATGAAGCTGACAGTTATTAAGCACTATGATTTCCACTCAATACAAAACCAGGTTCCCCCCGACCCCATTATGAATCCGCCCTGTTTTCCCTTTGTCTAGCCAATCTATCAGCCAAACTGTTCCCACTTTTCGAGGTCCAAAGAAAAGTAGCATTCAGTTCTGCTCTGCCGCCAGTAATCAGACAAATACTTGTATATCCAAGTTCCTATGGAATTATTTCTTAACCAACCCTCTATCACCTTAGTGTCTCCCTCCACTGTCAGGCTTCTATAATTTAGAGATGCTGCCATCAGTTCATCCCTTGTTGAATTTCCATTCCCAATGGATCCTGAATAGTACCATTATAGATCCATCATGGCATCTGAAAAGTCCTCCTATACCTGAATTTCCCAGATTCCTTAAAATGCTCCATCAAAGTTTAGCTTAAAGTATTGCAGATCATTAGGCTTCCGAGTTATACTTTCCAATTCCTTGCCATGTCATCATTAGACCTCTATCCAAAATTGTATCTATAAGTCCACACTTCTTCATAGAACAGCTGCTCTTGGGCACCTCCATAAAGCTTTCTCCCTCTTCTTGGGTGGTGAGAAGAAGGATGTCCTGAAAAGAGTCTTTAGATCTGGGGGGGGGGGGATCATAGGAGGTTGTAAGTATGGAGTTGTTTCACTACTAGCCCTGCATGGAAAACGTATGTTAGGGGAGATACACCAATCTCTTTTGTAGATTTTCACAAGGCTGATCCTATCGCCCTCCTTTTGTAACATCCTTAATTATCTCCTTGAGAATGCCAAGATCTTCACCTTATACATGGATTTTCAGTCAGAAAAGAAAATATTCAAATCTCCCATCTTCAGTTTGCAAATGTTACAATCTTATTTCTTGAATGCAGGAAAGAGTATATTCTTTTGAAGAAAGTAATGATTTAATTAAAGATGAGGAACAGGGTACATGAGGAGGTGTACAACTGTAAGGAATGACTCTCCAATGAAATTACAAGGGTAAAATGCAGTTACTGGTATCTATTATGGGTGCTACATTAGTGCAGCAGAAATTGGTGGAATCATCCGCAGGGCTGATGGTGCTACATTATGGGTTTTAGTGGGCCAATAGGAGAGTCCAGTTCAATAGAGCACAGGTTAAAGCCCTGTTGATTGGTCTCAGAATTGTTAGGTATCTATCAAATCACTTTGATAACTATTGGTATTGGAGACTTGTAAAAGGCTATTTTACGGTCTTAAAGTGTGGACAGTGGCCCTTGGATACTATCTCTCATCTTCTCAGTGAAATTAGAGAAATCCCATCTCTGCTGAATGGCCAGATTAGATTCCAGGGAAGCTAAACCCAATGGCTCATGGATTAGCTAAATCAAGGGTTAAGAGGTCCTTTTTTGTTATGTAGCTTTTATACCTCTTTAGTATAGCCCTTTAGCTTGCTGATTATAATGAAATTACCTCTTTCTCAACATAATAAGGAAAAAAAAAAAGAAGAAAAAGGAACTAGAAACCTATCAAAGGAAAAAGAAAAAAGAACTAGAGGCAGGGGAAGATATGGGGGGGGGGGGAGTGGAAATTGACTTGACAGGAAGGGATGATAGCATGCGGATTATGGGTCCTTGGAAGTTTTCTGGGTGTTTGTCACGTTGGTTGGTTGGTCATTCTTCAGGTTTGGTACTTCAACTTCATTTCTGGTGGTTTACATAGTGCATGCTTTAAGTATTGGATGGTTAGTTTTTTGTTCTGGTTGGGTATTTAAGAATTGTTTCTATTGGGGCTGCACAGTGCATGGTTTAAGTGGGTCTTTATTGTGTTTAAGTGTTGATCATGATGTTTAAGGTCGGGTTTGTAGGGTGTGGATCCTTATTTTGACATTCCCCTTTTTTGTTTTCTTTAGATTTTTCTGCTTTTTTTTCACATGGGCTACAAAGCCCATATACACCTTGTATACTTTGTTTTGTTTTTTTTTTTTTGCTTTTTAATTAATTTTCTTTAAAGAAATAAGTGGGATAATGGTCTATTTTGTTTTGTAATCTTTTTGGTCTTTCATGTGCTTGATAAAATTCTATTCCTTGAAAGTAGTTTAACATAGATGGAATTGGATTTGGTTATTATCTATAACAAACATTCTCCCTGTGATTCTACTAGGCTGGGTTGAATCGTGATATATAATTTCATAATAAAATTTTGGATTCCAGGTCTTGTGTAGACCAGTGTGAGAAGACTGGTTGTGTTGGGGATACATGTTTTCAGCACTGCAGGTTCTCATCTGATGGGATCCCTGTTGATGGTCCATGGTACATGCAAGAACCACTATATCTGAGGTGGAAACAGTGGGATTGTCAGAGTGACTGTCGGTACCACTGCATGCTTGATAGAGACAGGGAAAGAGAGAAACTGGGTAACAAACCAGTCAAATATCATGGAAAGTGGCCTTTCTGGCGTGTCTTTGGCATTCAGGTTTGAATCCCAGTATCCTAGTATTTTTATATTCGAGTGCCACTTTGAAATCAATAGTTTCTTCAATCTTAATTGCTTGTCGGCTTTACCTGCCTCTAATAAAATGATAAGAGAATAGTTTAAAAAGAGACATTATTCATGTTTTCAGGAGCCTGTTTCTGTGGCACTTTCTATATTAAACCTTGCAATACAGTTCCATGGGTGGCTATCTTTTTTCATTTTACTGTATTACAAATTGCCTCTGAGGCCAAATAAGAAGACGTATTATGAGTACACCACCTTGTGGCATATCTATGGGCTCTTATCAATGAATTCCTGGTTCTGGAGTGCTGTTTTTCACACACGGTAATCTTTTGCTTCTTTCTTTTTTCTTTTGTTTTTTTTTTTTCCTTTTTCTTTTTCCTGATGACTTTGCCACTTCCTTAATGAAGGGGGAGGAGATGGGCACACACACACAAAAAGGAAAGAAAAGAAAAATAAAAGGATTAACTCATTGTCATTTTGGAGTAAATAGGAAGTTTTGGTTACATTGTTTGAAACTGTCCTCCACCCTTTAAGATGTCCTGGAAGCGTCACTGGAGTGTCACGTGTGCAGATATTTATCTTTCTTGGCCTAATGAGACTAAATTGCAATTCTGCTGTGCATAATAATTAATACGTCATTCGAGAAATTGGCTAACTTCACTTTCCCTGTTTTTCTTTTTTCTGTTTTTCTATATCGAATCATTTGCAGAGATGTAGATCTGACAGAGAAGCTAGACTACTCTTCAGCTGTGGCCTTACTTGGATACACCCTTATTCTAGCCATACTTAGAACTTTCAATGTCAAGGATGAGGCTGCTAGAGTCATGGTTTCTGCTCCATTAATTGCATTCGTGACAACCCATATCTTATATCTCAACTTCTATAAACTTGACTATGGTAAGCCTTGATTGGTTCACATAAGATTTCTCCATTAAAAGATACACATACAGCTACACGTTGCTAAAATACCATATTTGTAAAGAATTTTTAAGATCCTCTCGCATACTCTGTTAAGCTTTGCTCATGTTTATGGTGTCCCTGATCTATTTGGAATAATCAAAATTTTAAGAGCCAAGAAACTCCATCATTTTAACAACTATTGACTTTCAATTGCATGGATTTTACCTTGTCAACTTTTTTACCTGTACAACTATGATCTAGTTTGGTGAATAACTAGGACGTAGTTTTCTCCCACTAAAAAATCATCCTTTTAGATATACTGCGTATTTTACTGTTTCATCAAGTACTTGCGCATGTATTGATGGTCTGACATACTATGACAGGTTTGAACATGAAAGTGTGTGTTATCATGGGCATAGCTCAGCTTCTTCTGTGGGCTGTCTGGGCTGGGCTGTCTGGCCATCCGTCAAGATGGAAATTGTGGGTGGTTGTTGTGGGTGGAGGCCTTGCCATGCTCTTAGAGACATATGATTTCCCTCCATACCAAGGATTTGTGGACGCTCATGCTCTCTGGCATGCTGCCACCATCCCTTTGAGCTACCTCTGGTGGAGTTTCATCAAAGATGATGCAGAGTTCAGGACTTCGAGTCTTGTTAAGAAGGTAAAGTAGGTAAATGTGCTTGTTGTGCAATCAAAATCAGACAATTTGTATTCAATTAACAATTGTCAACCCACTTCGTCATATTAATTGATACTGGATTTTCTCCTTTTTTTTCCCTCCAAAATGCTTGTCGGAATGTATCTCTAGAATTTCATCTGTGTATGATTGCTGAAACCATGGGGATGTTCAGTGACTTCTTTTTTTTAATGGAGAAGAAATCCCATTTCACCATCGCTACTGTTCTTACCTTTTAGGCTCCATTTGCTTTTCGATAAGTTACTTATCCATGTTCTTTTATTTTTCAAGTAAATAATCCAATGGCCATTTTAGTCATAAAAATCCTTTATTAAAAGGGGTATTTTTGTTTCATCCAAGTGTTTCTTAACGTAAAGCTGTCAAATGAATAACATTGTCTGAAATACTAAAAGATAATTAGCAGTTATGAAGCATCATATAGGAACAGTGATCAGTTTTAGAGAAAATTCCAGAGACGAATTGTATGCTAATATTTTATTAGCTAGGTAAATAAGTGATTCTATACTATCATTAAATATTGGGTAAAAGACTCGAAGTTTTCATTATTTGACTTAAATCTAACTTTTTTAAATGGACTTAAAAGATACCTTGTGATTGTTTTACCCTCTTTTACCCCTTCCAACCATTAGCAAGAATGATAAGTGAGGCTTTAGCATGGATGTAGAGATTGATTAGGCTCAGTTTGGATGTTTTGACAGCTGTAGGTATTGGCTATACAAATAAAAAGCTTTCAAAAAATATACAGAGCTTTCAGAAAAGGATTTGAAATGACAAATCCTCTACTACCAAAAGCTTTCAAAAAACACCATATTCAAAGTTCTCAAGAAAAAGATTTGAAATGACAAATCCTTTAGTACCAATTACCAAAGGAAAGAGAAGCAGATGCATCTTTAAAAGAATTAGATTACCCTTATGCATAGATATGCATTGGTAAAGACCCTTCTCCATTAGTGTTTCGTCAATTATCTTTGAAAATATTTTTATTTAACTATTTTATTTTATAGATCCCCAAATTATCATTTTTTAATTTATTTGAATGGTAAGAAAAGACATCTCCAACCAAAACCGCTATGGATACCCATCACCACACTTAAACCATAAATCGTAAACAGGAAAAGCAAGAATCATTAGGCTCCATTTGGTCTGTGGGAAGATTTGGGTGGGATGAGACGGGAAAGTGTAAAAAATTATACTTCCATTATTTGGTTTTATATATGGGAAAATAATAGAAAAACATTGTTAAGAGGGAGAAGAGAGAAGAGGAAGATGGAGGGAGAGACAGAGAATTCTATGACTAAAGCTCCGATCTGTGTCTGCAAACCCAAATCTAAATTTTACCATGGCAGAAAACCTTCGATCTGCTCGATTTAGGTTCTATCATGGTGGAAACATTTTCAATGGTGGTTACTAGCGGTGGCAGTGGTGGGGCAGAGGATGAAGATGAAGACACTCGAGTCTTTTCGAGTTTTTCCACTGGGGTCGCACGGTTTTGATGCGGCCCCGATTCCACAATTTTGGGATCTCACATCCCACTTTTTTTTCACCCCATCCCCTATTTCTCTTGAAACAAATGAAAAAAAAAGAATATTCAAAATATTCCCTTACCAAACAGAGCCTTAGTATTCCCTACTACTGATATTGTACGGTGTAAAAATACATACAAGTACAAGGTTTTTTGCATCAACTAAAACATAGAAGCCACATGCATAATCTAAACTACTGATTTTTACGCTTATCGATACAAACCAATAGCACCATATACTTCAACCCCTCTTCTCCGAATACAGTGGGTTGCCTGAGAAATGTTTTAATCGTAATACTAGAGAAAACTGGACCCCTCTTCGGCCATGGGGGTATTTGTCAAAAAATGTAAAAATTTAGGGGGGTCTTTGTAATGAATTTTTATGGCAAACTATCATTACATATGGGTTTCACCTACGGACGATTTCCTCCGTGTCCGTGGCCCTTTTCCAAAACAAGTGTGCTCTGCATAGTTTTGAATTCTCTCGATCATTGCATGGTTATTTATTTATTCTATCATCCTCACTATATAGACTGCTGAAAATACTTAGCGTATATTTTGGCCTTTCAACGGATACCACTTCAGTACTTCTGTTCTGTCATGTGAGCCAACTCAAGGACCAATAATAGGCAATAACAATAATGATTCCAATCGATGCTCCTGCCCTGTTCCCGTGTCAATGCTTTAACTACTGGAGGAATTAATCATCTTAAATTACAATCGTTAATGCTTTTATAAATTATACCGAGCAGCTTAACTTTGTATTAACTAACGAAATCAACACATTCCATGACTCCATGCTGCTTAACCAGTTCGGCACCCAAACCGTTTTGATTATCAAAACATTTCTTTTTCCCATGTCATCATACATTGTTGTTCTATCCTATTCCATGATATATACCAACATACCATATATATGCATACATAAAACAAACAAAAAAGAAAGAAATGTTGGGGGGCATTCCATTAATTCAGTCCTCCAGGCCGGCCACGTCCCTGAGTAGCCATCCTATGAGGTAAGCAGAGGCGGCAGCGATGGCACCATTCAAGAGGGTTACAGCGGTGGAAAACGCATAACTCCGGCCGGCTATCCTGGCCTTGGCTATACCGAGAAGGGCAAGGGCGAGTGCAGACACGACACATGCACCCAAGAACTTGACCCTTTCACTCCAGGTGAAAGGGATCAGCACCACGAAAGGAAGCAGAGGGGCACAGCCAAATGCAAGGAACGCTGCCAGTGTCACGACCCCGTTCTGCCATGCCTTTTCTTCATTGTTCGGTGATTGCATTCCTTTTTGGGTTGTCATCTTCTCGTCGATCAATATATCTTTGTACTTGGAAAACACGTTCACCACCTTGCAAAACAATATTTATTATTTAAAACCCCAACAAAATCAATTAATGGAATAACCATAAGCTAGCCAGCTCTGGTTGTCGATCGATCGATTGCCTCATCTGATTTTATTTTACTCACAGTGGTGGCATCTTCGAGGCTCATCCCAAGTTGTTGATACCTCTGCATCAGCTCCATTTGCTGCTGCCGGCCTTGGTTATTTACATCCCACTCTGTAACCAACCTCTCCTCTTCAATAGCGTCCTTCTTGGTGCCAGTCGATATGAAATCTGCGAATCCCAATGATATCCCGTTGGCCACCAAATTCGCAAACCCCAACACTAACACGTCAACTGCACAACAAATTGAAGTACAAAAGAAAGATTTTCAGACCAATAAATTAAAAAAAAAAAAAGACGCTTTTGATCAATAACAGCACGTTGACGACGTTGGGTACGTTGTATTCTGCTGAGAAAGACGACGATGTGGGTGTGGTGGGCTCACCGGAAGAGTAGTGGACGGAGGAGATGGAAGAGATGAGGGAAAAACAGGTGACAATGGCGTCAAGGCCGGCATAAACAATGCTTTTGACAGTGTGTTCACTCCATGGTTCTTTTGGCCGTTCGCCTCCTTGCTTTCCTGATTCATCCTGTAACGGGATCAAATGGGTCGAGTTGCTATCGTCCATTTGAGCTTGTCGAGCTGATTCTGCTGCTGTTCTTCTTGCTCTTCTTCTACTGCTGCTAGTAATTTTTGTGCATACGAGAGTTTAGAGGATGGCAACGGATGTGCAACAGCTGGTGTAAGATGAGAATGTTGGTGTCGCCTGGCCTGATGCCAGGTGGCTTGATACGTGTTGAGAATTGCAAATTTTGCAACGAGTTGTCTCCTCATCTGCGCGGTGCTCCGGCTCAGGAACGTGTAGCACTCGTTCGTTGTCTCATGCAACTTGGGCTGGGCCGTGTGGAGAATTCGTTAAAGTTTGGACCTGGGCCCATACTGTGTAGGTTCTTTCAAACTCGATTCAATCAAATTACTTTTGATTAAGTGGCCAGTATGGTCCGAAACAATCTTGATAAGGTATTAGCGGTGATTTGTTTCTTGTCATCCCTAAGGTGAATATTCCTTGAAAACTGAAAGGCATTATCTCAAGCTCCTTACGAAGGAGAAATCTAATCGAAGGAGGTCTTTAATATCAACATGTTTTCAGAGAACCAAATCAGGCGGTTGATTAGCTTACTTGTGAGGCTCTTTCTTCTTTTTTTTTTTAAATTTTTTGCATCTCATCTTTTCCCGTTCCCTTCTTCTTTATTTGTTCGACTTTTGGGGATGTAATCCCTACATTTCTATTCTTTTCAGAAAAAAAAAACAATACGTTCTCTATTTTTGTTTTTTTTATTAATTCTATATATTCATAAACCTATGGTTATCGATAGCTGCCCTTATGTGCAATTGGGCAGGTCAAATCCAATTACTAAATCCCAGCCCAGTACAACTTATTGGGCCTGCGCTTGGATTTGAAAGTTAAGATTGATCAATATTACTTGGCCTAGGCGGGCTATGTCCTCTCCGATACTTTTGGAATTTTTTTTAGAGTTTCGTTAATAACTCCATGGAGCTAAAAAATATTGGATACATTGGGTTGGTCGGCCACAGCTACCTTCAGCTTATCTTAACCCAATGCAATGAGCAACGACCTTTTAATTTTATAATACCAATAGAGTGCCACATGCCTTGCATGTGCATGTTCATAAATTTTAAATTTTAATGATTATCATCATATTAAAGCAAAAAGAGGTCACTTATTATAGCAAAATTTATGAATAATTCTCCAGCGTAGTTAACATACAAAAGTTGAGAAAGAATTGATGTTTAAAAAAAAAATCCCAATATCCTAAGTAAAAATAAGGCCTTGTTCATTTTGCTTTTGGCTGTTTATCCGGGTAAATGCATCTATATGTATTCTCTTATTTCATAGCTAAGTGAGATAAATGATTATTTTAGGATTAAAAAGAGAGAATTAGAAGGGACAATATATTATCCCTTCATGTCTCACCAACTTTCTCCCCGGTGAAAAAAATACTTATTTGATTATTTTTATGTAAGAAGATAAATATCACTTAGGAAAAGTAATTTTGAATCCGGGAAACAAATGGGACCTAAGGTATATACATAATGAAAGGTTGAAATAATGAAGATTATAATTTGGTTAATTAGTTAAATTTCAATCCCTTGGTGGAGGGACTTGATTGCTTTTGTTATATCTACCTAAGAAATTATTCAATTTTTCTTCAAATAACCGGTGAAAGTGGACAGTTAACTACATCCCCCTCCCCCCTACTTGTCATTTATTCTTGGTAACGAAACAGGTGGTGAGAACATGCAAACATGGTATGAGGAACATAATTCTAGTCTATCAATGCTAAAGTTTACATATTTTGCAATAGGCATTTCTGAACATTAACATTCTAGAATGATGATAGTTGTTTGGATTCTATTATTATTTTTTTTTTTTTTGTACAAAAAGAAGAGAGCACCCGGTGTTTTAAAAGGCATGGGAGGCATATGTCTGGAGGTGCGCCTCCAAGCAATGTGCTCCCAAAATGCCTTGAGGCGTATGCCTCATATGCCTTTTTCATAAGGCGTGCTAGAAGCATACGCTTCATGTGCTTCACACACACATACAAAAAGACAAAAAATAAAATAAAGAAAAAAATAAATTTAGGTTATATTTGGTTTGAAGGAAAAAGTAGGAAAAGGAAGGAAAACCTTTACTAATCATGTATAGGTTTCCTTGCATTGGAGATGGCCATGACTCTTTTGCTAGGAAGAGGAGTAATTTAATATTATTTATTAATTATTTTAATTAATCATTTTTTAATTTTATGTTTTTTATTATTTTATAATTTTTTCTATAATATCGTATTCTTTTAATTATTTTGTTTATTATTATTATTTAAATAAAGGTTTAAGGGGTAGATTTGTAAAATGTATATTTAATTAGACGTCACAGCATTCAGATTATGGAATTACTTCACTACATTCAGATGTTCGTAAAAAAAAAAAAACAAATTTCTCAGGAATTGCTTTCCGAGCTTTTTGAGAGATGTTTTTACTTTTCAGACTCCAAACTTCATATTTACTAAGTTGCACGCTTCAATTAAAATGACACATTGGTAGAATGAAATTAAACAAAAAAGTTGCATCGTATTCAAGTGAGATTTCAGTAGAAACTCACATGTTTTTAATTAAAGAGCTGAAATATGCTTACTATATTCAACCAAGCATCATTTCAAGCAGCCTTTACTGCCTTGTACTGAGAATATCTCCTTACTAGTATGCTTTATTTCATGGGGAGATATTCCCAATGCAAGATTGCAAAAGGCTGTTAGAACAGTGTGAGCACAGATTTGCCCTGATAGGAGCCCATCTCCATCATTTCATTCTCCCTTCTCTCACAAAATGGTCACTTTGACATTTTTCTTTCTTTAAGATTATTTGGACATTTCTTCCAGAAATTTCTTTACAAGTCTTCCTTATTTCATTAAAAGTATAATGAACGCCCATAAACTCAAAACTAATGGTAAAAGCTTTTATATTCATCGGTTGCTTAATTTAATCAGTTCTGAACTTATAAATTTAAAATCTAATCAAATCGAGCATTGATATCATATCATTTTGAATTCCAGGTTTTTGTTTTGACGACTTTGATTGAAATAGATAAATGGCATTGTTGTAAAGTGGATTTCTACTTTGGCATGTTCCATAGAAACATCAATATTTAAAATCGTGGTGTGGACTGTGGAGCACAAAACACAAAATCTGAATTATGTCATAGTCATAGTCATACATGGGCATACATGTACATGGATATAGATCTTAAAATCTTGTGAGCAGAGGAAAGAATGATTCTCAATCAATATTAGTCCCTATTAGCTATATATTTTGCTCATTCTTTAAAAGAAAGCAAAGGGAACTTCAGGTGGAAGAATGAAATGTGACGATTATATCCAAACAACAACTTGTACATGAATGGGACCGAGCCCTAGCTAGATGCACCACACAGTAAGCAAAAAAAATTACACATCCCATATCATTGAATTTAACCGACTATATTCATATAACCCTTCTTTTTTGCTATCCAAATGTTAAATGTAGCTTTGGGTGGTGGACAGCCTGTATTAATCATCATACATAGCCCAACACAGAGGTTTAAGACAGATCTGTTTTAATTTAAACTAGATAAACTCATTTTTGATCGTGGGAAATAAGGTTTTTAAAACCAAATTAGATAATGAATCGGTCAGGGGTTTGGTTTCTGGGTTGAACAGTTTAATCATTCGAATCAAATAGATGGTCTGTTCTGATAAGAATTAAAATTATAAAAAATAAAAAATAGTCAAAACTGTTGAACGGTTTGAATGGTTCAATTGCCCAAATCAACAGTTTATTGACCAAATCAAGGGTTTTTGACAAAATAATGGTTCTAGGGTAAAACGGAACCGGTCACCTGATAAGCCATAATAGAAAATATCCAAATCTATAAATACAAAAGGGGACCACCAACTTTCTCTTTCACTTTCTCTTTCTTTTTCTCTTTCTCTTTCTCTTTCAATCTCTTTCTCTTTCTGATAAGCCAATCAGATCCAAAGAGTTAAGAGTGGTGCACTAACTCAAGTGTTCAACTTGTATCATTGTATGAACTATGTGGCCATCGAGGGACCACATCTTTGGACACAAGATCTCGGAAGCACATGGTTAGTTTGACTAGAACTAATTAAAAACTAACAAAGAAGCTAGAGACTATTTTTTGGGGTTTAATAAACCCTAAATCAAATACTTAATAGGTCTCCGACTCTCCGTAGTCTATATGCCGTACATATCACGGAGGTGGAGTACCGTTCCCTTCCCTCCTGCAACTCAACGATGCCGATTCCCAGTATAAACAATTCCCTTTATAAATTTTTGGGGTTTAATAAACCCTAAATCAAATACTTAGTTTTAGGTTCTTTGATTTTTTCTATTCTTTCTTCAAACATTTTATATAAATTTTCTTCATTCCACTTGCTTCAATGTGTTAAACTTAAACGTATATCTGGTAGATAGAACTACTCACTCCATCCAATCAGATTCTTTTTACCCAGGAAGGTGCCGGAGAAGCAAATTGGCAGCAATCGCGATTTGCGAGCCTCCCAATGTCAACTCTCAAGTATGAACATCGAATTTTTCACAAATAAAAAGAAATGTAATGAACTTGGAATTTAGCTTAGCTTTTTTCTATATCATATTTTATGCTGTGTTGTGTTGGTACAAATTCAGTTGGGCTAATTCTCTGGTGATGATAAATTTTAGACGACCCGTGAAAGATCCACATGGTGGCTGAAGTTTTGACCCAAAAAACCGCACATGTTCTCCGCTTCATCCGCTTCTATTCCTATGGTCAAGTCAATTTAAACTTTTTTTTTTCTTAAGCTTAGTGATGATTTATGGGAGTGATGGCCAATTTTTTGAGTAAGTACCTCATCATTTGGTCTGCTTCCAAGTGGCCGATAACTCAGGCCGAAGTGAACTTTAGCTATCGAGCCGAGTCGAGTCGAGCAGGCTAGGTGGCGAGCTGACTATGAGATGTCGAGCTAACCAGGTGTCGGGCTGACCAGGTGTTGAACTGCTTGTGAGGTGTTGAGCTGCCTATGAGGTGTTGGGTTGACCAGGTGGCAAGTTGCTTGTGAGGTGTCGAGCTGCCTATGAGGTGCCGAGCTGGATTGATGAGCTTCATTGCTCTTTAGAGATCAGCAAAGAACCAAATGTCAGAGGACCCGGGGTGGCTAACTCAGCGAGGTCACTCCGATGCTTAAGTCAGTACTCTCTCATAGTAGATTACGAGCTAAAAAACACAAAGTCTGAGAGCTAGAACTTGCTTACTTGCTTCTGGGGTTGGTGCCTTTATATAGGCATTATTTGGCATGGGCTTCACGCACCATATTTGAGATTTCTTCGATGTTGTCTAAGTGGTTTGAGATTCCTGGAGGTAACCGCCATGCACGTTGATCACCCTCCGGATCATTCGGCACGTGGGTCAACTTCTAAAGATCGTGGGAGTGTTAGGATATGCATACCGAATTTGTCGGTGAACATGTCTCGTAAGTCGCCAGAACGGCACCTGGGCCAGGCCTCCAGGTCACGCCGCCAAATTGTGCCTGAGCCAGACTGCTAGGTCGTGCCTGTGCTACGCTGCCAGCTCGCGCTAGGGCCAGGCCGCCAAATCACGCCTAAGGCAAGTTGTTGCCAAAGTGATTCTAAGTGTCACCTAATTGTTCTGAGGTGTCATGTGTCACAATATCATTAAAGGGCCAAATCTGCCCTCATCACTTACTTTGGAAGGAATACAAATGCGAAACCTTATATTTTGTATTTTGCACTGTACATATAAATGCAAATATGTTTAATTTAGGCTCAATTTGTAAAGAGTATAAATACATATACGTAAAGTGTAATGCATACCAATATGTTAGAAATTAATTGTATAAGATTAAGACCCATTATGAGATGGGTCCCACATAAAACAACATTATAGTTTTATTGTGAATATGGCCCAATAGATCTCCTGGTTGGGACCCAAAACGGAAGCCCAGACTCAACACTATACTTTGCCATGTGACACTCGAGTGGATGATACTGGATATGGATACCGGGAAGATCAAAGAAAGAAACGCTTCAGAAAGAAAAAAAAAAGGAAAAGGGTTCCCAAGTCCCAACAGTTTGCTCTATTCTACATTAATTGTTAATCCGAAAATAGAGCAAACTCTCTTCAGGGTTCTTAATGTAATTGTAAAGCAGAAAACCTTCCCAGAAGGTTATCAAACACGAGAAAATTATCTACCATCTGCTCTCCATCTTCTTCTTTTCTTGCTTTTCTTGCCATATGGTGCACAAAATGATAATGACAGCACAGAAAGAAGAGCTCTTTTCCTCTTTTATTCTCTTGCTCCAATTTTGGGTTCAAACCAAGGGCCTCCTTTCTTCATCCTCTTGAGTTTCCAATTTAGTAGTAGTTGTGGGGGTCGTGGATTTTGCCCTGCTGTTGGCGGTGACGGCAGTGGGTCTGCTGTTGTCGGGCAATAGCTTGAGCATGATGCCCATGGCTATGAGCAGCAGTCCTGTTCCATGCTGCTCCGTCAATGGCTTCGTGAATATCAGATACGACAGAAGCAAGGTAACCGCCTTTCTGGCTGTCGTCACCTGCGTAAGAAAAACAAAGAAAATGTTTCATTCATTTCTCACATCAATTCAGAAAGGGCGCAGAGAGGCAATTAAGGACATACCATGGCCGTGGTGGCCGCCCCAAATATGGCGATGAGAGAGAGAACCGAGACTTGGCCCACAAAGGTGGCCATTGCTTCGAATACCAACACGCCGTATACGTAAAGATGCTGCAACCATTTCAATTCAACCCAACCATTACTAGCTACATACTACAAACATCATCAGTTGAATAAAAAAACCTTGCAAGAGAAGAAATGGATTTAGACTTTGAAAAACCATCATTTTGGCTTTATGACTTCGTGGGTCCCCCTCGTGTCTCGTGTCTCATGTCTCACCCACTCTCTTGCCCAGTCAGCGACTTCGGCCGCCGGCGCCCTAATCAGATCAAGAAGTTGGCTGCCTCCTGGCTCCACTCAAAACCAGGGAATGCCATAGGGTCTCAAAACAAACAAACTCACATCGCTCGTGTTTGAAAATTGAAAGAATCAAAAGTTTCTCATGATAACATGGGTGACGTGGCTCTAAAATCCACCATCCAAAGGTGGAGCATCCCCCTCTCCATTTTTTGAGGAGCAAAAGCCTCACTTTCCTCATAATTGAATCATTTCTCTCAAACCCACAAAACAATTCCAATTTCCAAGAGGAGTTCATTAATTGTTCAATTCGCTACATGAATTATGAGATTGAGACCCCCCGCCCAACAACCGTGCCAAGTCTGGGTCCTCCTCCACTACAGAGTACAGAGTGCAGACAGGGCGCGTCTGATGTTTCAGTGGTAGTCTGACGAGTGCGTCTCTAAACAACAGAACAAGAAACACGTGGCAAGTTGCTGGGACTTCATGCTACTCCACGCGTCCCATGACCCCTGCCCCCATTAAATGAAGAGAAACTTCTAATATTCGATACCAGGTAAAAGCATCGAAATCAACGAGAGCCAACCTGGCAACCATGGATTTCTCCTAGGTGTCTCTCGTTTGCTACGCGTCAGTCCCACTGCCTACTTAATTACTTCAACAACACTTATCATTAATTAATTCATTAGTAATGAATCCCCTTCTTCCAAACGTTTTTTTTTTTTAATCTTCTTTTCTAATCTAAGTCTAACCCAAAAAATAATAATCCAGAAAGAAAAAGTCTTGGTTTGGCTTTGGCACCTGAGAGCATGAGTTCCAAGCCTTGAACAGTTCCCCAGTCAAAAGCATAGGTGGGATCAAGAAAGGTAGCCCAACTACGGTCGAGCAGAACAGCATCTCCATCTGATTACATCACAAGTAATACTAATTATTAACAGAAATATATACGATATGATGCTTTTGTGATTGAATGAATTGTTTTCACGTTTACGACAGTTCTAAACTGAAGTGCAGATCACCTGACTGGTCTCGGGATTCATGGTGAAGATTGCTTCTTGCAGGTTACCCAGGAAAGAATCCATGACCAAGGCACCGGTGACCATCACAACACCGATGAGACTGAAGTTTGGCGAGGTCTGAGCATCTGCCAAGGTGAAAAGGATGAGACCCACCACGAGAAGCAGAGCTGAAACATATTCGTGTGCCGGATATTTTCGTCTCAGCCCTGGAATGAAGGCTCCCATTACCATCACTGGAAGTACCTGTAATAATCAGAAGAAACACAAAGCAGGTCGTAATGAATTAGTAACCCATCAATTTTCAATTGGGCAGTTCTGAAAATTCATTAGCTGAAGGCCAATTTCAGTACCTCCTAGGAAGGGGAGTGTACCTTTGTGGATTTGAACATTAGCTGAGCAGGGTAGTTTAGAAAAGCTAGAGACCCTTTGGTTAGTCCATGAGATCCCATGAGAACAGCAGAGAGCTTCACGTATGTCTTCCATGGATTCACCATCTGCTTGGTGGTGAAGCCTTGTAAATATATGAGGGCCAAATAAACGAACCCCTGTACAAAGGTGAAGTACCAACCATAGCTGGAAGAACATGACCAAATATTTGAAATCAGTCATTACCAATATCTATAGGAAAAAAACGAAGAAATGAAAACTTGGGTAGAGAAGAACATTAACGGACCTAAACTGGAGGCGATTATACACGTATTCCTGAAACAGGATAAGAAATCAGTGTTAGAGAAAACCGGAGCAGTACTTATCATTTATTAGAGTTTGAAAAATTTCTCTCTTTTTTTATGAATGAATTTGAAGAGGTGATTTCGTGACAGAATGTGTTTTACTGGGAAAACATAAGTATTTCAGTCAAATCCTTCGGAATAGCTTGAACAGGGGCTTTCTGATCAATTGCAATAAAGACAATTGGGCGAAACAAACAAGAAAAATGCAAGATCAATGATCCCGATTTGTCTCCCGAAATAGTTTCTACAAAATAGTTCTTAAACAGGATTCGGTGATTCTTTCAAAGAAAGAAAGAAGAACCAAAGAGAGAACGATATCTCTGCATAAAAAGCATTCAAGACATGGTCAAAACAAACAAACAAACAAACAAACAAAAAAAAAAAACTGAGCAGAAATGTCAGAACAAAAGTAGATCCTCGTAAGAACTGCAATTCAGGGGAAATTTGTTTAAAAGCTAATATTGAAGAATAAAAAAGGAAAAGAAAGTGTTGAGGGCTGAAAAGAGACCTCGCAGATCCCGTTAACGAGGTAACCGAAGAAGAAACCGGAGGAGCAAATCAGAAATTGTTGCCACTTGGGTCTATCAGTGAGGGAAATCCCAAACAGAGACCGAGCTTGCCCTTCGTTCTTCATCTCTTCTCCACACTCCTCCCCACCGAACGTCCGATTGAGCCAGGTAACAGAGAAGGAGAACACGGGCGAAGGATACAGAAGATGCAGAAATGACGATTAGAGCTCCTAAGGTGCATAGCGTTCATTCTTCTGCCTCTGCATGTTGATCAAATAGTAAAAGAGACTCTTTGCTTCCAGGAGCAAACAATGAAGAGAGAGAGGGAAGTTCCCCGGGGCTTAGAAAGAAAAGAAAGCCTCTCTCAGACTCCTCTGCAGATTCTGTTGTAATTGTTTTCGCTTCGTTATATATTATAGATAGATGTCGATACCTTCTACAGAGAACTGAGAAAGGGAGAAGAGAGAGAGAGAGAGAGAGAGAGAGAGAGAGAGATTTCTATAATTCTGTTTACCGTTTCTACCATAAAATGGAGAGAGAGAGAGAGAGAGAGAGAGAGAGAGAGAGAGAGAGTCAACGGTTAGAAGCTTAGACTGGAGGGAGATGTTGCGAGGGTAACGATTTCATTGCCATCCCACGGGAGGTACTGTGATCTTCCCTCCTTCACATATTAGGAATATAATAATAATATATGGGCTGCTTAATTAATTAATTTACTCGCGGCGGTGCTTGGATGCATCACGCCCCCATGCACGAGTCTACGTGCCTCCATCTTGGCCGTTTAAGAGGTGGGTCCAACTGTTTCTGTGGTGATCATGATTTATCCGATGGTTTTAAGATGGCCCCAGAGGGAGTGCATCACAGCTGAGAGAATAATCAATTAATAATCTCGTTCCTTGGAAAGATGGTGAGATTGGATCCCAACTCTTTCTGCCACTTTCTATGGAAGCAAATACCACGCTACGCTAGTGAGAGACAGTCAGACAGAGTGTGTGTCTGTATGCGTGTTACTGAATACTGATTATACTGCTTTCGCGCCACGTGGCTAAGTTATTCCTGGTAAAGACCAACAGTTGTCTATAAGAACTTTGGATTCATGGGTGTCTGTCTCACTGTCTGAACCAGTGCCAGTCCATCCCAAATTAGGGTTTTTTTAATGTGAACACATGGGTTAACATTGAGCCATCATTACTTGGGAATGGGCTTGGACCGTATCCTATCTATTTCTAGAGACCCACGACCTTGGGGCCACTAAAAAGAAAAACAAAATTAGTTGCTTTGTTAATGGGTTAGGCCCCGTTTGGTTTACAGGGTTAGGTAGAATTTTATCTTATTCTCATTCCTAGTGAAAAGGTCATTCCCTCTCCTTTCTTGGAAATGAAATCTGTTGATTTCAATTATTATTCTCATTCTTCAATTCTTATATGAATCAAACATATTATAGGAATAGACCATTTTAATTCGTACAGATCCTTATTCTTCTTTTTTTCTTCTTTAAATGATAGCAAATACCAGCCTGCTTAAATGAAATAAATTGGTAAAATTACCACCAAATACTGGCTTGTTATATCTGATTTTTGTTTTCTCTTAAAAAATGGAAGACTACTAAGTCAGTGTTGGGCCATACTGATTGAATGATGGGCCCATAATGATTATAAAACACAGGAAACAAAGAGTGCATGTCGATTACTTGGGCTCCGTTAGTTTGCAATGCAATTTCATTTGCACTGATACAAATGCATGGGGATGCAAATTTTGGTTTTTTTTTCTTTTTTTTTTTTTTTTTTTTTTGAGTTCTCAAGTTTTACATTACTTCATCTGCAATGCAAAAGCTGAAAGAAAGATAAATTTACACTCAAATCATTTGCATCTGCATATATTTACACCAATACAAATGAAATTGCACAAAAAAAGAAGAAGAAAAAACTAAGCATTGATTTCATTGTGGAAAATAGTAGCACCCTTCTTCTAAATTTTGATTTATATCCAACTAATGAAACCATTTTAGACATGATTTCAAATAATGAGGAAATTTGAAACTAGTATCCCTACTGGGCTGGGGCTGAGCGGATCTCAAGCCTGTAATTTGTATTATTCATTGGACTTGACCCAGTTATTGGAATGAAGCCCAACTGACTTTGTCTTGAAATCTTGGGCCACCAGAACTAACTTATTATTTTAAATAGTGTCTGAATCTATGACAGCTCGGCTGGAGTTAGTCACCAAAAAAGGATTTCCAACTGGCACCAGCAACACCACTCGAGCTTCAGAGTTAAGAGTAGCTCCGCTTACTTTAATGGCAAAGGTGGTGTGAAAAATGGGATTCTGGGCTTAAGAAAATATGGAATGCGGCTTGTCAATATCGAATTAATTTCTCTCTCTCTCTCTGGCTTTTATGGGTATGGCAAGCTTGGTACTAAACAATTTTCTTTCATGGAAATATTATCAATTATAATTCATATATTCATATCACTGTGTGATCTGTAATCCATGAGAGAAAGAGAGAACCATGTTTCACCTAGTTTGTGAATGTTCATTCTTTATTAGAGATTTTATAACAACAACAACTGCACGGGCTGTCACCACAACCTACCTCATCATTCACCAAGATTGGTTAACTTATAATCTTTCTCATTCAAATCTTCAATTGCGTACTTAATTGTGCTATGTCACATGGATATTATGGAAAACAAGCAGTAGTGTCTCTTTCAAGGAGTTTGGCCAATTTGGCTACAATATTACACCCTTGAACACTATTGGTTTGATGTTTACCCTCTTTGCAGGGAAGATGATGAAGGAAGATTTGGCCCGACCTCACAGTTATGTGACACGTGGTAAAAGCAACAGCTCGGCACAAAAGCGAGTCTAAGGCGCGAACACCAAGGGGAGACACCAACGGACCGAACTCCCTACTGGGGGCCCGAACTCACCCTTGGCCCCAAGCCAGAAAGTAATCCGAACTGGCCTACCTTGTAACAGTTCGGGATACACTTAACCGAACTGTCCAACCTTGCAATAGTTCGGGATTCACCTCGCCGAACTGGCCAACCTTGTAACAGTTCGGGGTACACATCGCCGAACTAGCCAACATTTTAACAGTTCGGGGTACATCTCGCCGAACTGGCCAACCTTGTAACAGTTCGGGGTACACCTCGCCGAACTGGCCCGCCCTATACATACCTCCGAACTCAAGACTTCGCCTCGCTCACCAGTCCGCGTCACCTTCCGAGCACCAAAACCAAACAAATCGTACCATGCCTGAGACTGAGGAAGTCCGTACCCGAGGGCGCCGCACCGGACTGACTTGGGATCTGACGCTTGATGGCCGCACTCTAAACGGCCATCTGCCACCACCACCCGACACCCGACACCGCCATCTCCAGTTAGAGAGACGGTTAAGCAGTGACGGTTCTGTCCCAGCAGAAAGGATGGCGGCCGAATTGACAGACGCAAGGGTAATCATACCCAACCTGACAAGGGCCTCGGAGCGAGTGCACGAAGTGATTATAAAACCCCTTGCCCCCAACAAACAAGGTATGTGAACTTTGCGCTATCTGGTCTACAATTTGCCTTTGAGAGATTACTGACTTGAGCTTCGGAGTTATCACACCGGGTTCCCCCCCGGAGCTCTCATCTTCCCCGTTTCAGGTCCCCCGATGCTCCAGCTCATAGGCGAGTTCGTTGACAGCTAAGACCGTCCAGATTGCGCTCCATCAATTGGCATCGTCTGTGGGATAGCTTCTAAAAGCCTCCCTCTAAATATCTTTTACCTACCCTTCTTTCAAAAACTCCCAACACCCACTCCAACACCGAAATGGCCTCCTCCAGCAGTGCCGGACGTGGAACCGAAACAGCCACTACCGGAGAGCAACTTAATGCTCCGGCGGTGTGCATTGGGCAGTTCACCATCCCCCTTCAGTGGATGGGATCCCAAGTTTGAATGTGTCACATGCGGTGGCACCTCTGAACACTCCCTCGTTGAACATCCCTCTCCCACTCCCTGTCGAAACGAACTTCGCGGAACCGACTGCTATCCCACTGGCAGCCCGCCAAAACCAGATAGATGATCTGATGCAGTGCATGCGGGCAATGCAAGCCCAAATGCAGCAATTCCAGCAACACCAACTCCAACAACATCAGGTGTTGCACCACCTCTCCCAACACCATTATCAACAACAATTTCCTCAGCTACCCTTGAACCAGCCACTTTCCCCCCGGCACCCTGTTTCAAAGCCGGTCAAGGCCTCCCCTCAAGGTGGATGACCTCACCAAGGAGAGGCTTCCTAACCGCAGAACCCTCCTAACAGTCAGGCTTCATCCCTGGGATGAAAACAAAGAAAGATCACTCCCGCCTCGCAGCCTGCGGGTGGGTCAAGAACCTCACCAACAAAGTCACCTCGGCGCTCCAGGCCCGAGTTCCCACTCACAGAGAACCGCTTCAGCGCCTTGGCAGTAGGCCAACAATCTGGGCCCATCGAGCTCGGCAACACAAAGGCAAGCAGCACCAGCACCAGGCCCACTCAAAGAAGGCGCCGGTGAAGTCGCCGAACTGCTACCCGCGTGCTACCCGAGCTCAGAGGAAAGGAAGAAACGAGCTCGGGCGAGGTAAAAACCATCCCCATTCTCTTAGTTCCTTCCCCCCTTTCAGCGGAACTGTTGGCAGTCCCCTTGCCTAGAGATTTCAAACTCCCTTCTCTGGACAAGTATGATGGGTCATTTGACCCCAACGACCACGCCGACGCGTTTCAGTCGCAAATGCACCTCGCTAGGGCAAGCTAGTCATGCATGTGTGTGGCCTTCACCACCACCTTCAGAGGGGTGGTTCGCACCTGGTACCGAAATCTAGCTTTCGAGTCAATAAAAAGCTGGCCCCAGTTCGTGCAGATCCTCACTGCGCGCTTTGTCACCAGTAAAAGGTGTCCCATAACCGAGGAAAGTATCTTCGGGGTAATCCAAAGGGAGGGAGAACCCATCCGGAGCTACATCAAACGGTTCAATGAGGCATGCCTGCAGATCCCTTGGTTAGACCCCGTGGTACAGCTCGCCGCAGCCAAAAGGGGTGTGACGCACAAAGAATTCAAATGGCACATGATGGCCAGCCATCCAGCAACCGTGGCCGACTTCCTCAAGCTCGCGGACAAGTTTATGAGAACTGAGGAAGAGATCAACCAGAGAAACGAAGGCGGTGTTGAGAAAAGAAAAAGAGAAAGCGAGCCCTCCAACCTCGGCGACAGAAGAGGCCACAACCGAGATGCAAAGCCAAGTCGGTCGTCCCAAGCTCCCCTAGCAATTCGGACGGATTACATGCCATTGAACACAAGGCAGACCGAGATCCTGATGACGATCAAGGACGCCCTTACGTAAAGTGGTCACCTCGCCTGAAGAGCAACCCCAATGAGCGGAACAAAAATTTATATTGTAGTTTCCATAAAGATCACGGTCATAGCATTGAGCAATGTAATAATCTCCGCGACGAGATAGAATGACTCATCCGTCATGGGTACTTAAGAAATTTTGTACATTATGACAATAGTAATAAAGCAGGTCGGCAAGGGGAATGCGTGAAGGATGTCCCCGAGCCGAGCAACAGACCGGCCGAAGCCTTGTAGCGACCTCCCCCAAAAGAAAGGCCCGTCCGGGGAACCATCCACGTGATAATGGGCAGTTCGGTGGTGGCAGGATGCACTTTGGCGGCAGCAAGGACGTCAGTTTGCGAAGCAACCCGAGAGGAGCAGAACCCTCCCAAGAGGCCAAAGAAGGAAGACCCGATCTTTTTTACAGAAGATGACGCACGAGGTGTTCAATACCCCCACGACGACGCGCTCGTCATAAAGCTAAGGATCAGCGACTTTGAAGTCTGGCGCGTACTGGTAGACTCAGGCAGTTCGGCGAACATACTATTCAAATCAGCATTCGACCAACTGCACTTGCAGAAAAGCGATTTAAAACCCGCTCACACTCCTCTGGTAGGCTTCAGCGGAGAGGAAGTCAGGCCCTTGGGAAAAATAACAGTACCTGTGGAAGTCGGCACATGGCCGTGCGCGGTAAGACTCAACCACGATTTCTTGATGGTCGCGACCCCCTCCCCATACAACGCCATAATAGGGCGACCAATTACGCATATTCTACGTGCAATGGTCTCCACCTATTATCTGGTAATGAAGTTCCCCACGGACTTCGGTGTGGGGGTAGCGCGAGGCGACCAACTCGAGTCCCGCAAGTGCTATGTTGCCGCCCTAAAGGGAAAAAACAAGGCAGCTGTTGACCTCGAACTAGAGCGACCGGCGGAGCAGGGCGAGGAACGAGCTTCACCCACTGAGGAAACAGTCGCAGTCCGGACCTCGGCTATAGATCCGACGCGAACTCTACAGATCGGCGCCTCCGTCAAGGAGCCTTTGCGAACTGAACTGGTGAGCTTCTTACTCCAAAATTTAGATATTTTTGCATGGTCCACGGCAGATATGCCCGGTATTGACCCTGGCCTTATAACTCACAAGCTTAACACTGACCCTGTAGTCAGACCCATTAGATAGAAGAAACACAACTTAGCCCCGGAGCGCTGGAGGGTGGTCGACGACGAAGTCAGAAAGCTCCTCGCAGCGGACTTCATAAGGGAAGTTCATTACCCCAGCTGGGTAGCCAACCCAGTGCTGGTGAAAAAAGCCAACGACAAGTGGCGCATGTGCGTCGACTACACCGATCTGAACCGAGCTTGCCCAAAAGACTGCTTCCCCCTACCCCGAATTGACCGCCTCATGGATGCGACCTCAGTACATGAGCTGCTAAGCTTCCTGGACAACTACTCAGGCTACAACCAGATTAAGATGGACCAATCCGACCAAGAAAAAACCAGCTTCATTACCGAGTTCGGCCTGTACTATTACAAGGTCATGCCCTTCAGACTAAAGAATGCTGGCGTGACCTTTCAAAGACTTGTAAATAAACTTTTTCGGTCTTTAATTGGCACGAAAATTGAATGTTATGTAGACGACATGATCGTCAAAACATAGTTTTCGCGAGAATTAATAAGAGACTTGGATTCTGTCTTCCAAATTCTGTGTCAGTATAACATGAGACTAAACCCAAACAAGTGTGTATTCGGTGTCACCTCGGGTAAGTTCCTAGGGTACATTGTCAACCGGCGCGGCATTGAGGCTAACTCGGACAAAATATAGGCCATCCTTGATATGAGACCACCTCGGAAAGTAAAAGAAGTTCAAAGGCTAAACGGCCACATAGCCGCCCTGAGCCACTTCATGTCCAAGTCGGCAGACCGCTGCCTGCCTTTCTTCAAGGCAATCAAAGGCAAAGGGTTCGAATGGACTCGAGATTGCCAGCTCGCGTTCGACGAGCTAAAGACTTACCTCGCCACCGTACCGACCTTAGCCAGACCCGAGGAGGGCGAGGTCCTAGAACTGTACCTCTCGGCGAGTGACGAAGTGGTCAGTTCGGTATTAGTAAAACAAGTACATCAGGTCCAGCGGCCCGTCTATTATATTAGTAAAATTCTGCAGGGAGCAGAAACAAGGTACCCGCAGATTGAAAAAATTGCCTACACAATGGTGATATCAGCTCGGAAACTCTGCCCGTACTTCCAAGCTCACACCGTCGTTGTTTTAACCGACAAACCCCTAAGACAAGTTTTGCTGAAGCCCGAGATCTCCGGTAGGCTGATGAAATGGAACATCGAACTCAGCGAGTACGATCTCTAGTACAAACCTCGGACTGCAATTAAGGCCCAAGCTTTGGTAGATTTTATTGCCGAGTGCACTTTCAGCCACAAAGCCCTACAGGTCGAGCCCAAGGTCCCCAGTTCGGGTGAACCCGGAGCTCCCGAGACAATAGAATCTGAACCCCATGAGGTAGCAGCAAGTGTGGCATCTCTCCTAGTCAGGTGAAACGCGAACTGGGATGAGGAGCCCTGGATCCTTTACGTGGATGGTTCCTCGAACTAGCAAGGCAGCGGGGCTGGAATAGTCTTATGCGGCCCGGGCGGCACAAAATTAGAGTATGCACTACGATTTGAGTTCGCGGCATCCAACAACGAGGCAGAGTACGAAGCACTGATAGCTGGGCTGGACCTAGCGTGAACGGTGAAGGCAAAGCACCTGGTCATCTGCAGCGATTCCCAGCTCGTGGTCAACCAAGTTACGGGCGAGTATGAAGCACGCGAGCTCTCCATGATCGCATATTTGGCGAAAGTAAAAGAGGCCCTGCTCAACTTCCAGTCATACTTCATCAGGCAAATCCCGAGATCAGAGAACACTGAGGCCGACGCTCTGTCCCGGTTAGCCAGCACAAGTCACAACAACATGAGAACCGTGTACATAGAGGACTTACCTCAGCCTAGTATTCTCGGGGGGGCAGAGGAGGTCGCTCCCGTCCTGGAAGCAGAGTCGAGCTGGATCGACCCACTCGCGAGCTTCTTGATAGATGGAACCCTTCCTGCAGAACGCAATGCAGCCAAGAGGGTGCAGCGCCAGGCAGCCAAATACGTCATAATAGACGAACGGTTATACCGATGGTCCTACACGCTCCCCTACTTGCATTGCCTGCGACCTGCCGAAGCTGAGTTTGTACTCCGCGACACTCATGTAGGCCTGTGCGGCAGACACTTGGGGGGCAGAGCACTCGCCCAAAAAGCACTCCGACAAGGATACTACTGGCCAACGATGAAGGCAGAAGCTGTCGAGCTCGTCAGAAAATGCGACAAGTGTCAGAAGCACGCCAATCTCCCCCATCAACCTGCCTCCGACCTCAAATACCTCGCCAGCCCATGGCCCTTTGCACAATGGGGCATCGACCTCCTGGGGCCATTCCCACCAGCAACAGGTGGAAGAAAATTCCTAGTTGTTGCAGTAGACTACTTTACGAAGTGGATAGAAGCCGAACCTCTAGCAACTGTTACGGCCCAAAACATACAAAACTTCTTTTGGAAGAATATAGTGTGTCGTTTCAGGTTACCTCAGGTACTAATTTCTGACAACGGCAAGCAGTTCGAGGATATCAAGTTCCAAGAGTGGTGCCGGAACATGGGGATTCAGCAAAACTTCACATCAGTCGCGCACCCGCAGGCAAATGGTCAGACGGAAGTAATGAACAGAGCCATCCTGCGCGGACTGAAAGCACGTCTGGATCGAGCTAAGGGATTGTGGGCCGAAGAGCTACCAAGTGTCTTGTGGGCTCACTGAACAATAGAAAAAACTGCCACGGGAGAAACCCCCTTCAACCTCACCTACGGCACTGAAGCAGTGATCCCGGCGGAAATCGAAGTACCAACATTGCGACTAGAAACATACGACGATCGGACAAACGGAGATGAGTTACGCACCAACCTTGACCTACTGGACGAGGTAAGGGACCTCGCGCACATCCGGACAACGGCTTACTAGCAGCAGGTAGCTCGCTACTACAATGCCAGAGTAAAGCAATGAAGCTTCCGAGTCGGCGACCTGGACCTTCGTAAGATTATGGTGTCCGAACCTGGTGTGGGCAAACTTGGACCAAACTGGGAAGGGCCCTATAAAGTAAAGAGAGCGCTCGGGGGAGCATACGAACTCGAAACTTTGGAAGGCAAACAAGTACCTCGAGCGTGGAACATCGTGAACCTAAGGCGATACTACCTATAAACCGCCAAGCGAGATGGACGAAATCAGGTCCTATGGGACACGGTGCAAGCCAAGAACCTCGGCGTAAACAAACAAAGAAAAGGGCATATTATCAGCTCGGCAAAAAAAAAATAGCTTGCTGCAAAAGCCTCCGCGACAAAACAGGTCGCGGAAGTATAATAACCCGGACAAGAAAAGTGGCATATTATCAGTTCGACAAAGAATCAGTTCAGGACAAAGGAACACTTGGGCAAAAAGATTACCTATTCCATTGCAAGAAACAGGAGTACATTGGCCATCAGAAGGCACTTCAAAAAAAAAAAAAGATTATCTTTACATCCCCAGAGCTACTTCTTCGCCATCAGAAGGCACTTCAACAACACCCGAAGGCCCTGCCTCTCCTTCAGAGTTTGGCTCGCCATCAGCAGCATTGGTCATCTCTTGAGTTATGCGTGAGGTGGATATGGCACTAACATCGAGGTCAGGGTACGTGTTCCAGATCATCCACCGGCTCAGTTTGAACCCCCTTCTATAAGAATCCACCATCAGATCATCAAAACGCGAAGAGGCAATATAGTCTTCAACGACCTTCTTCTTGGCGTCTTCAATGCCTTGGGAAAAAATCTGCCTTTTCTCCCTAATGTCCCCTTGAAGTTACTCGACTTGATGCAGCAAATCCAATTTCAAGTCTGTCATGTGCTCGACAACGACCCCCATGGCCTCGGCATCACGCTGAGACCTCGCCTGCCTGGCCATTGCGACGCGAGCAGCCTCTTCAGTAGCATAAGCAGTCGCCTCAACAGCTTGGGTATTCGCCTCTGCAGCACGGAAAGCCTCTTCAGCAGCATGAGCGGCAGCCTCAGCAGCTCGCGCAGTCGCGAGCTGCTCTCCACTTGGGCTGCTAAGGCATGAATTGAAGAATTCACCTATCAAAAGAAACAAGTGAGCAATGACAGCAAAAGCGACAGAAAATAAAAAAGGCAAACGAAATCTAACTTACCACCATAGCATGTGTTACGGCGCGGCAGGCGACCTGGTTCAAAGGAAGATCGGTCCACGCCGCGATCTCCTCAGGGAAAATAGCCTCCCAACTCTTCTGAAGAGCGTAGTTCGGCGTCAACACGCTCCTGAACTCCCCTTGAGCTCCCGAACCCGAGGGCCCAGCCCGCGTATAAGCGGACCCAGAGTGAGCAGGAGCACTTGAGTATGTAGGAGCGCCCGTATAGGTGGTCTCAACGTAAGGCGCCCCAGCAGCTTCATGAATCGGAGTCACCTCGGGCTCCCTGGGCAGATCCTCCGGCGTGTTGTTTGGAACTTGATGCTCCTCTTCCGGGGGCAGCTCGGTACGAGTTTGCTTGGCGACCCTCTTCCTCCTCTTCATACCTTGGAACAGATGCCCCCCACGAGTTCTCTCCGCGTCCACCACACCTGCAGAAACGAGTTCGACATCAGAAAAAATAAAGGAACAAGGCAACAAGAAACCGCAGTACTAGAAACCTACCCGAACTCAGGCCGGCCGGAATAAGCTTGGCCTCCGTTAAGTAGTGATGGCACTTTAAACCTTGTCGTGCCCATTGTCGGAGGCCCTTCACCGTCTCTTTGTCGAGAGTAACACCTGAATCAGGAGCGGCCTCACCCCACCCGGTCTGAAAGGGCCATCCTTGTGCACTTCGCACACCGAAGTAGCCTCGCTTCCACGTCGGGACCTTATTAGGAAGATCATGCAGAAGCTTAAAGCCCGGGCGAGGAGAAAGGTAATGCGCCCGTCTTCCTCCAAGAAGAGAACCCGCGTGTCTCTTGAGCATCAAGATGGAGGAAAATATCTCTAAATCTAAAGGGAAATTCTGCTTGCAAAAAAGGGAGACTGTCCCCACCAGGTTCCGAATAGAGTTCGGATGAAGTTGGCCAATGGTGACACCGAAATGGTTTATGACTTCGACAAGAAGGGGGTGGAAAGGAAGTCGCAACCCTGCAGCGAGCTGCTCTCGAAAAATCACGATCTCATCAGGACCGTGTTCCCAAGGAAAGCTACCCGACGGAATAAAATATGTATACCCCCCAAGCAGATTGTAAGACATAAGTATAGATTGAAGCCCCTCGGGCGTCATGGTCGATGGACCAAACCTGTCTAGCATTTGACCTTGGCGAGAGGTAGACGCCAAACTGCCCGAAGCGGCTCAGCCCACTGGTTCATAGTCCTCGAATTCCACCTCAGGATCACTGAGGCAGTCGGGGGATACGGCTCAGTTTGTAGAACCTACGTCAGTCCTATTTGAAGAGTCGTCTGAGCTATCAAAGCTAAACATTGAGGAAAAGTGGTGGATTCAGGAAAGTACTCACCGAAAGAAAGTTTTGAAGGCTTCGGAGATGGGAACAAGCCAAAAAACCTTGGAGGCTATGTAATTAGCCTAGGTGCGAGCTGAAAAAACTTGGATGTGAGCTAAAAAGTTGGACGCAAGCTCAATAGGCAAACCGCAGAAGTGACAAATCAACTAGGGTCCCCCACTATTTATAGCTACAGTAACCAAGAACCGATCGTACAGATCAAAGACGATCCGACGGCCCACATTCGCGCTGGCCGCACGTCCCCTGAGGTCGAGACGTGATTGGCGCACATCCTTCCGAAAAAAGCGAAACGTCGGCACACGTTGTTTTGAAACCGACGTCGCGCTGACGCACGTCTTTCTAAAACTGACCGCGCCGCACGTCTCCCTAACAAATGCCAGCGCACGTCCAACAGTGGTGCGCTTTTTTCAAGTTTGAATGACCCGCTGTCACGTCTTAGCGGCACAAATTTTTGAAATTCAAAACGCGCGCGGTCAACCATCAACATTTATTAGGCACGTTTCCCGCCTTCTCAGAAACCAAAGAACCCTCGCAAATGCAACCCGCGCATTCAAGGTTCAAAGGATGGGACAAATCCACCTACTACCTCGCAAAACTCCCCGCGCCAGGGCAAGACCCTTGCACGAGGAGTGGGGGGCAATTGATGAAGGAAGATTTGGCCCGACCTCACAGTTATGTGACACGTTGCAAAAACAACAGCTTGGCACAAAAGCGAGCCTAAGGCGCGAACACCAAGGGGAGACACCAGTGGACCGAACTCCTACTGGGGTCCCGAACTCACCCTTGGCCCCAAACCAGAAAGTAATCAGAACTGGCCTACCTTGTAGCAGTTTGGGATACAATTCACCGAACTGGCCAACCTTGCAACAGTTCGGGATTCACCTCGCCGAACTAGCCAACCTTGTAACAGTTCAGGGTACACCTCGCTGAACTAGCCAACCTTGTAACAGTTCGGGGTACATCTCGCTGAACTGGCCAACCTTGTAATAGTTCGGGGTACACCTCGCCGAACTGGCCCGCCCTATACATACCTCCGAACTCAAGACTTTGCCTCGCTCACCAGTCCGCGTGACCTTCCGAGCACCAAAACAAAACAAATTGTATCATGCCTGAGACTGAGGAAGTCCGTACCCGAGGGTGTTGCACCGGACTGACTTGGGATCTGACGCTTGACGGCCGCACTCTAAACGGCTACCTGCCACTGCCACCCAACACCCGACACCGCCATCTCCAGTTAGAGAGACGGTTAGGCAGTGACGGTTCTGTCCCAACAGAAAGGACGGCGGCCGAATTGACAGATGCAAGGGTAGTCATACCCGACCTGACAAGGGCCTCGGAGTGAGTGCGCAAAGTGATTATAAAACCCCCTGCCCCCAACAAACAAGGTATGTGAACTTTGTGCTATCTGATCTACAATTTGCCTTTGAGAGATTACTGACTTGAGATTCGGAGTTATCACACCGGGTTCCCCCCTGGAACTCTCATCTTCCCCGTTTCAGGTCCCCCGATGCTCCAGCTCAGAGGCGAGTTCATTGACAACTAAGACCAACCGGGTTGCGCTCCATCAGAAGCCTTGCATGTTCAAAGTATATGCATGCTAATAAAGTGGCCACCTCTTCACCTATAGAATAAATTTTAGGGTTTAAAAAAATAGCCAGATGTCCTACCTCTCAGAATTTAATGTATCGGTGAGCCTAAACCATGGTTGGAGAGAATCTCAACAAGAATGGATCAAAATTAATAGGCAACCCGGGCATGGTTACTGTGGGGGTCGTGACTCGACTGTGGGGAATTTGCTGTGGTTTCCTGTTGGCATGGGACAAAAGATATTTCTTTCTTCTTTTGTCCTTTTTTTTTTCCCAGGAGCCACGCCATGCATGGGATTTGTTATAAACTGACATCCAAAATAAGTCATAGTTTTAAGTTTTAACATCTCTATTTCATGAAATAAATTAAAGGGGTCTATCTGCATACTGATTTAAAAGTTGAAAGAGGATTTTTGCTGTTTTGCATCAATCAAAACTTAAGCTCAGTTTAGAATGAGTACAAATGCAAATATGTAGAATGCAAAATCCTGTATTTTATATGTATTTGTACTGTATACATTTTATATTTATACTCTTTTCAAATTGAGCCTTAGGGGAGATTTAAGTAATTCACCCTTATTATTTAATAATCTAATTTGAAACTTAAGGTAAAGTATTGTGTTGACTGCTTAAACTTGAATAATTAAAATTATGTTGAGTTAATTGAGGTAATTAAGCTAATTAATTTAGTTAACTTGATCAAAGTAATTTAGTAGTGCTAGTTAAACGCGTCATTACTACATAAATTTGCATTATCTTGATTGACAAGTATATCATATAAAATATAAAATATAAAAAACGAATGTCAACATATAAGAGGCTTGCAAGTAAAATGAAGTATACAACATGAAAGAGGATTGTAGACTATTATTGAATTGATCCCCTAATGAATCGGTGTTTTGGACTCTGTGCTCCGGCAACAAGACAGCCCACAAAGGTGCGAAACATGCCATAAGACTGCGTTTGCAATCAGTGTCAAATGTCATCAGTGTATTTTACACATATTACGTTTTACACTGAACCAGAAAGTGATTGTTTTTTTTTTTTTTTAAATAGTGATATATGGAAGAGTGTAAAGTTTTATATTGATAAAATCGATGTAATTTTTATATCGATTATAGACATAAAACTACATTCCATCCAAATACATGTAAAACTGAAACAGAATATAATTTTATGTTGATAATAATTACACCATCTTTCCAATACATACAAAACCGAACAGATGTCTTAATTTACATCACATCCAAATGCAGCCCAACTGTTTCTACTACTCATATATGATCATCCACTCCTATTTTATTTGTAACAGCTCAGTTGATATGTTAGCTGGTAGTGGGGTGGGGTTATTAGTGTGATGCCTATTACCAAATACCACAAAGAAAAAAAAAAAAGATTGTGTAAATTAGAAAGAGAGAGAGATTGTGTAAATTGGAATTCTATGTTTTATCTAATTCATGGTGTCAGGCTACTCTGAATGACGACAATAATACAAATCTCCAAATCCTAAAAGTATTTCTGAAAATCGTAGAGGTACTTTTTTATTTATATAACCTTAATATCCCCTATATTATTCAAATACTTCCTCTACCCATGGAACTAACTCATTAATATCCCTATCCCCTTCCAAGAAGAAAAAATTGACCGCTCATCTCAAAGAAAAATAAAAAATAAACAAATTGAATGGTTGATAGAAATTCGTTCAAGAGAAATCGGACATGGCTGGCCTACAAAACTTAAAATCGTGTATTGATAATTGATAACGGATTTGTTTATAAAAGTGCTGGACATAAACTTTTTTTTATAAAATTGGTTAATGTATTTAAGGTTATTTAATAGTTCTGTTGAGGTTGGGGATGAGATGGTGAGGCTTATAACGACTTATTTTAACCCTTCGCAACCTATAAAATAGATTAGGGATTTAGTATTGGATCAATCAAAACCATTGAAAGAGAAGAAAATGGACTGGTTAACAACTACAGGCTCAGTGTACTAAATGAGAAATATTCGATCTGATTGCAAGATGCTAGCGAATAAATAAATGAAAAGCTACGTTGTCTTTGGTATTGAATTTATTCTCCCCAATAAGAAGACATCTCAATCTTAGTTCTTCCTCTGTAATATGTAGGTCCACAAAGATCACTGGACCATTAAGCTTGAAGAGGTAGGTAGGTATTTGGTATAATAGCAACAGCCAGCAGCCTGTTTTTGTTAAATCTGAGTTTAGGTTGGAGATCTCTCTCTAAAGTCTGAAATCTAACCTGGCAAGGAATCGCTAGCTCCAAACCCGCTGGCTTGAATTCCAACTGATTTTAGTTGGGATATTATCCAGACTGTTCATAATTGAGTCTTGAATTGAAAAAAGAAGGGGAAGGTTGGTAAGGTTTCTGGCTGGTGTGTTGTCTGAAATTTAGATCGGCACCCCACAGTACCTCCCAGCTGTGTATAAGGAACATCTCCCCATGATAAGTAGGGGATGTTCTCAATGCATGTTGAGATGTGTATGTGGGGCATTTATGGGGGGTCGATGTAATACTGTGCTCTATGTCCAAAAAATATAAGGCTTTTCATGCACAAGGATCTAATAAATGGTTTACGCATCCATAATTTAATAATGGATATGGCACTGAATAGAACTGAATGGGGAAACGGGATTCATGTAGCTGATCCATATACATTGGACAAGGTTTAGGAGCTTAAGCCCAACCAAAATCAATCAGATATGGCCTGCAGTGGGTTTCCTATCTATTAAGGTCAAGGTAGAGCGCTCACATCTGTTACCCCCATGAAAGCTATCTACTCCTACCAACAAGACATTACAAACACACATTGGGAATATGTCCACATGAATGAATGATAAGTTGCGGATGTGTGGCACAAGTTTTGGATTTGGTTTTAAGCCCCATTCAAGTTAAGGATAGATGCTTGTTTGGGTAACATACACGTTCTTTTATACATTCCGAAAGGGTTCAATTTACAAGATCTATGACCAGTTTACAAGTACTGATTATGATTCATCAATGGAAGAGAGAGAGAGAAAGAGAGAGAGAGAGAGAGAGAGAGAGAGAGAGGTGTCTGTGTTGCTTGATAAAAGTACTACATCAGACCCCCACCATCAGGAATACTTTCCAGGGCTTGATATGTAAAAGAATGGGAACCCAGTTTCTGTGGAGTGTGGGTGTAGTTGGGTGATATACAACAGCTAACAGGTGAAAGCTTGTCAAAGCCTTGCATGTTACAGCTCCGGTTCCTTGTTGGCCACTGACTTTTTTCGAGTCTGAATTTAGATATCAGAAGCCTGCGTGAAAGTTCAGTTTTTCTTCATTGGAACGATAATGCACATATGGGTTTAAGGCCCAATAACCTGCGATGAGATCTTGGGTCGCTTAGGCTATATTTGGTTTGAAGGAAAAGGTAGGGTAAAAGAAGGGAAAGAGAAGGAAAAGGTTTGGGTTGTAAAGGTTTCCCTACCTTTCCTTATGTTTTCCTTCAAACCAAATAGCATTAGTGAATCCCATAAATCCACACGACTAGCAAGAAGACCTGGGCCTGGGCCTGGGCTTCCCTATTACGTCCGCCTAAGACCACCATACTCATGCGACATTGTGACATGTGGTCTCAATGTAGGGATAAGTCTAGTGCCTTGCCCTTCCCCCTGCTAAAAAATTTCTTATGCCTTCGATACCGTGAAAATGAATCCAAGTATTAGAATACTAACATATAGAGATTGCAATGGTTGCAAACTTTGCAATTAGGTAGGGCGATGACAATCTTGCCAAGGTTTTGTCCTACAGAGCTGCCCAAGAACAAGAAAGGCCAAAGGGGAAGGGTAAACATTTCAAAGCCCAATCAGGCCCAGTCTAGGAATTGACGTTTATCATGTGTTTATTGTAATTAATGTATATTTATACACGTAGTCATGTATATATGATAGTATATTCAGTACAACTTAGAAAAGAAGTATAAATAACAATTTTATTTTTATCCATTATAAAGTAGTGGAAATATTAAAAAGAAATAAAATAAAATGTTTTTAGCTGTAATGGATGCAAACATGAATTTCAATAAAGCATATGCTTTTTTTTTATAAAAAGCCCACTTGAATGCAAATTTACTTTTTTTGTATTAATGCATTTTTACATCTTATTATCAATGTAAATATGTATTGATCTATCATTAGTCAATGCATAAATGTAATGTTGCCAAATACAAGCAAAAATGAACCAGAGTGCAAATTTATCCTGAACCAAGATTTACACTCTATTTGCATCATTTCCAAACGCAGCCTTAAGAATTGACAAGCCTTATTGCAATGGTCTGGTTTTGTGACTTTAGGCCACAAGCACTGTACACTCTTATCATATAACAGAGAATGGGCCTAGACCCTTCTTAACCGAACCTACAACTCAATTTATTGGGAATTTAGAAACAAAACAAATTAATCAACTATAAATCTATAATTTCTTTTGGAGGCCGGTACCATTAGTAACTTAGCATATTTAGCATCCTTGATTTTTTATGGGCATGGAAATGCCAGCTTATAACAGCTCATTCAGCCTCCAACTTGGTCCAAACTGATGACTGTGATGGGCAAACCAGCCTGGATTCTCAGTTAGAATCCAGATTTTGTCTTCACAAATTTGGTCTGGTTCCTTATTCAGTCTAAACTGTAAAACCACACCGAACCAAACAGTAATTGGTAGTTTGGTCTGGTTTGGCCTTTGATTTGGTTTGAGAATTTCTAAAATCGTTTTTTTTTTTTTTTGTTTAGTTTGGTTTTTTAAATTTTAGAAACCAAACCAAATCGTAAATTATATTAAACCAAATTATTAATTATATTTATTAATGCATGTGTATATATATATATATATATATATATATATATATATATATATATATATATATATGTTTGTATGTATGTATAGAACTTCATACATTATGATTGTTTGTTTTAATTTTTTACTTGCAAGTTGATGCCCAAGACGTTATTTATGTTTGAGAAAGTGTGAATGTAATTTATATAATGGTAATAAGTGATGGTTGGGCTTAGTTTGGAAGGAGTATAAATACAATTATGTATAATGCAAATGCATGCAAAATTTTATAAAATACAAAGCTTTGCACTTTATATATTTGTATTTTTACACCTTCTAAACTCAGTTTTATTGACATATAAATTTAATATTTGAATTATATTCGTTATTTTATGTAGGCATGCATGTTATTTAGGCTTTCTAATTGGGTTAAGCAGAATAGAATGGCCCAAACTGTATTAGAAACTGGACCAAACCATAATAGAACAGTTTGATCTGATTTGGTTTCTATACTAAAATGGTTGGATTTGGTTTAAGAATTTTTCAAATCATAATTTATTGTTTGGTCCAAGATCTTCCCCAGACCAGACTGTTTATAACCCTATTGGGAACATCTTCGCATGAACGAAAACATACAAGTACTGAGATGTTCTCAATGCACAGTTGAAAGTGTTGTGATTACGTGCGAGAACTGAGAACCAATTTTATGAGAAAGAAATCCGATCTATCTCTCAGTTTGTGCACATAATTGGCCAAACAATCTAGCATAAATATTAGATGTAATACTTTGCTTTCTTGGAATTTGTCGCAAGTCATCTCTTCTCTTTTCTAATCTGTGCCAAGGCAGTGAGCCCATTTCCTTGGTGTGAAAAGTGGGTCAAGCAGAAAGAACAAGACGATGAAGAAGTTAAATAAAAGATCAAATATATATATATATATATATATATATATTCAGCTTTGGGTTTTCAAAGTAGTATATCGTTTCCACTTTTCAGCTACCCATCCCCAAAATGAAGAAACCTGAAGAACATTGACACAATCCACTGACAGTGGTTGTAGAGCCCTGCTTGTTCCCTTGAGCACTGAGTTGGTGCTTCGGGTTTTGTTTCCTAGTCTGTTCCCTGTATGGTAGGATTCTTTTGATTAAGGAAAAGAAATTGGTTTTGTTGACTGGTTGGATCTCTTAAGACAAGAGATCAAGCAACAGCTCGTCTACCAAAGATCCCCAAACCTTAATTTCCATCTCCGCAGCAAGCTCCCTTTGTTCCTCCTCAAGCTTCTTCCACTGTCCTCCACTCTCCATTTCTCTGACACACACCGACCTGTCATCCCCAAACCCTCGTCCCAATTCATATTGTTTCTTCCCATCCACCCAATCTCTTGCCACCTTCAACAACTCGCATTCAAATTCATCTCCCTCTTCTGCTTGAGTTCTACCCATGATTCCATTTCTAAAAAAGTCTATCAGAAAATGTTCCATACTTGCTTTTCGGTTCTGTAATTGGCTCGATGCTTTGATATGCTTGTTGAACAATCGCATTGCTCTTTCCTCTGCCTCAATTGCTTCTTCCTCTTCATCAATTCTTTGGTATGCCGTGTCATCGTGAACAGAGATTGAGAAAGAGTCACTGGCGCACTCCACCGAGTCATCGAGCTCCGCCAAGGCAATTCGTTGCTCTAGCTCGACTGGTTCCAGTTGAGCAAGGATCTCGAACCGTCGGATCTTCTGCATAAGCTTCTGTTTTGGCCCTGTACATCAAAGACTCTTACGTCAACCTAAAATCCATGTTCTAATCCATGGCATCATTGATCTCATTGCTACCATTTCATCATTTTCATGGCCCCCACTACAAGATCCCCATAAAAGAATTCGTGAAGATATGACTATGTGATCATCAGTGAAATACTAATGTCATTAGTTCATTCTTCTCGGGGACTGAAGGAAAAATTAGTTAATGGATAAAGAAGCTCACATGATTCTGCATTTTGGCCTTGGGTGGCACCCTTTAATGTTCATGCTATAATTAATTAATTAATTAATTAATTAATAAAAGAGAGAGAGGGAAGATCAAGTGACGTACAGTCCATGTTTGAAAGACTCTGGTTAGAGGACGAATAGGTCTCAGTATCTCCATCTTCTTCTTCGAATGGGAAATCAAGCACTGAAACAGGGCTGAACTGCTCTTTCTCCTCGTACTGGCACGCACTCTGTTATTTACAGAAAGAAAAAATGTCAGACAAGTGGGAACTACTACAGCTGCTAAAAGCCTGAAACATAACCATAAACCACCAAAGAAAGAAAAGGAACAATGTTTCGAGTAAAGCCTGATCCATGCAAAATCCAGTGGATTGGATTCTTTTTTTCTTTTTTAATTTTAGAATCTGACAGGAAGAGCTACAGAATTGTAGCTTCAGTGCGAGGAAAAAAAGAAGCAAAACTGTTGGATATCAGAATATTTTATTATCTCCATTGGCATTCAAAACTCCACAAACTTACAGTCTTTTTTTGGCAACTACAGTCTGTACAGTCTTGATGTTAGAGCCCTGATAGATCCATGTCTATATAGTTAATTATAAAAAGCCGACGCCAAATAGTTCAAGGCAGAAATCACTTCAATCAGCGAATCCCATCAGAGATACAGACACACAGAGCAAAAAATAGTTAACAAATCAAACGGTTGAGCTCGCCCCAACCAAATCCAGATCTATAGGTTGGTCAGCGAGGGGCCACAGGTAAGGCCTAACAGTTGGATCTGGGTCTTGTCTTGATGTCTTGTCCTCTCTAATTTTGTTCTAATCGGTTCTATCAAATGTTTAATTAGAGCAATATCACAGAAGCTTCTTCTAAGATTAATTAACTAACTATAATTAAAGTAAGATGACACCAAACTTTTCCCTATTTTACGTAATTACAGAGTTCCATAAGCAAATCAAACCAAGTAAATCAAAAACATCAGGTCCAGGTGCTCTCTAGTCTCAACTGTAAAACAATAAAGAATTTCTTTTTGGTTTAAGAGAATTTTAACCAACGGTGTGACCGATATCAAGGAAGGGAAGAAAAGAAATCGAAGAGCTTAATACTCAAAACTGTATGAAGCCATCGGCGTTCTTCAGTCTTCACCCACCGACAGAGATGGTGGCGGAGAGAATAAAGGTTGAATCACAAGAGTACCCTCCTACTTTTTTTAATTGATATGACCAACAACCTGTCTGCCTTGACGATGAAGACGAATTCATTAGGGGGGCGTGAAAAGCTGAGATACTGATTTTAAAATGTTGTCTCTGGTAACAATAAAATTAATAGTCTCGCGAGTTTCGCCGCCGTGGATCCCGCATCCAGACAGACAGGCTGCAGGATACTTGGCTTTAAGAGTACTCGGGACCCACGACACAGTTTCTTTTGGTAATCCGAGATGTACCTTATATTTTCAATAGTAAAGAAATACTGCACACGTGAATGCCTTGGCAGACCACCTGCCTCCTCCTTTCTTCCCTAGTTATTTTCGGAACATAAAACTAAAAGAAATAGTGGAAAACAGAAAACAAGGGAAGGGATCATGAGAAAGAGGATTCAGGATTGCTTGAATTACGGAAATGTCCTTGAACTACCAGAACGATTCGAGGACTGAATCGTTAAACAAATTAGACAGTGAACAGTAGAAGTCGAATCTAAAAACGGGAAGCTTGAACAAACGTATCGAATTCAAAGCAGGTCTCACCAGCACCAGCAGACAGAGAAAATATTTTTTGCATGCGAAGCATTAAATAATAGCTCACCTTAGCATCTACAGAGTAGGTAGTTGTTGTCTCCACGGAACCCTCACCGGCTTTGTTGTTGAAAGTCTGCTTCTCCGACGATAAGCATCTTTTACTATCTTCACCGTCGTTTTCACCCAAACACTCAGAACTAACGCTGGATGACTGTAAATAATCCGACGTGAAATCGCTATCAGCCCAACTGTTACTGCTACTGGTTGTGCTGGATGAGGTGGTGGCGGTGGTGGTAGTTCTGGGGAGAGGAGAAGAAGATAAACACAACGGTTTCGCCTTCTCGTTTAGAAGAGTGGGAGAGAAATCCGAGGGTTTCTCGTTGTCTTCGATTAAGTCTCGAAATGATTTCCACCGTAGAATGTCTTTAACCCTAACAGTGACAATGATCTCGTGTTCTTCTTTGTCGGTCTTTCTCCAGAAACTCCGTCTCAATCTCCGGGAGAGGCTTCTCGGTAGGATCCCCACCTTAGGCCGGTTTTGCGGCTGCGTTGACGGAGACTTATTAATAGGGGAGAATGGGAAGTACTTTACGGCGGCAAGCACGGCCTCTGATGCCTTATGTAATGCAGAAATTGTCGTCGAGGCAGCCTTCGACCGACTTCTGACTAATCTTCGCCTTTGACTGGATTCCCTGGATTTGAAATCTATGTCGAGAAGATTTCGAACTGTAGTACAGCATGAACGTCGAGTATAGGATTGAAAGCCATTCGACGAGCATGAATTCAGATCGTCTCTGAGAAAATCTTTCAGCATCGGAGGTCTCTTGTCGATAAGAAAAGGTTTCCTCCGTATCGACTCGCTGATTGGGCCAGAACGCAACGAAGCCATGTCTTCGAGGAATTACAAACTTAGAGAAGAAAGGAAACTGGAAGAAAGTTTACCTTAGAATAGTGATATTGTTCTGGATCGATCTATGGAGATCTAGAGGGATGATGAGGAAGCAAGCAATCAAGAGAAACGGAAATGCTGAAAGGTTTGAAAGACTGAAACGCTTATTTTTAAGAAGAGTGTTCCAGTTTTCAGTAATTAGCATTTAAGATAAAACGACTGTTAGTGTAAGAGATTAATTCACCTTCAGAAACTTCAGAATCTCCTTGGAAACTTGGCGACTTTGGCAGCTTTACTCATCTGTGGTCAACAGAATCTATAAAAACCATAGGAAGCCAGAAGCAGAAAGTAGCTCGAGAGAAAAGAGAAACAGAGGATTACATAGAAGGAAGAATGGAGATAACCTTGAGAGAGAGAGAGAGAGAGAAGTGAACTACTGAAGTGAAAGGAGAACTTATAAAGGTAGGGATTTGGAATGAAAAAATGGTGAAAATGAAGGAGAGAGGTAGCTTCTGAGCTGAGGTGAAGATCTCCAAGCAGGAAATCCAGTTCATGAAGCTCTGTAGAGAAACACAGACAGAGACGCAGAAGCGTGGATGCTTCTTCTTAAGGTTTGAATATTAACTGTAGCTATTTTTTTATTTTTTCTTTTTTGTTTGTAGCGCCACGTCGGATAATTAGAGATCTTTACGATCTGAGCTTTTTAGACTTGGGAGACCGGTATGGCGGTATGTCGCGGACAAAAGTTAGAAACTATTTTGACCTAGGTAATGAGCCACGTGGATCATATCAGAAGGTTGCTCAACCACCCCTGATCTCTCACCCAACCAACGGTGCCTGATTTGCCAAGGAAAAATCTCATCAACAATACACATGCCGCCACGTCTGCATCGTATCGGAGACATTGTGGAAATAATTTGAAATGAAAGTTTTTGGGTTTGTAGCAGCGCATGCGCGATCAGATCAGTTATGATATCCCCCATTTATGCGTTCAATCAATTTTAACTTTTTGAACTTGTCGTTGCTCCCGCCTTATGCCACGCGCTGGCAAACCATTGGAAGTAGACACGTTTCGGACGATTAGACGCCCAATTCTGGGGCCCGTACACAAGAGCGGATCCGATGTTGCATTGGTTTCAAGTTGCCAGTGGACCAGTCGAGGAATCCGTGCGCTCATGTCGGCTCTCCCTCCACACTCAGCGCAGGGTTTGAATCTCATCCTGGGGAAAGGAAAATGGAAAATATTCTTATATTCCCTTCTTCTCTTTCGCTGTTATGAAAGCAACATGGGCCCACTTTCTCCCACATCCTGCAAATCCATACCGTCCAATCAAACTGGGATGCTGTGTGTGTAAATTGTTTCGATTTATTTTTAATGAAGATCAGATAATCACGTGATTAAGAGCACGATTATAGGATTAAGTGGATGTGGATTGGGTACAGTGATTATGATGGTTGCATAAATAAAGTCTGTGGGGGTCCAGAGGGTCCAGTTGCTTTCAAGGAACAGAGATGTAAATAAAGAAAGAAAAAGAAAGCAGATTACAAATACGTGACCCATGGATCTTCGCCACTGGTGGTGGTATACTGGTATTGGGCCCCCATTCTGTCAGAAAAGCTGAGCTGGTCTCTAGGATTATATATGGGCGTGGGCTTTCATGAATTTAATTGAGATCCATCGTAAATTTGTTCAATTAAAACTGAACTCCAAGGAGGGACCCGGACCCAGACCCAGAGAGAGATCAGGAAGGATTAGCAGGTGAGGACTTACGTGAATGGCGCGCACGTACGTACTATTGAAGAAAGCAAAAGCAACTCCATTTACTTAGAATGTGGAGGAATTAAACAAAAAAGTTAAGGTTACACCAGACCAATGAAAGTAGAAAAGTTAAGGTTACCCCAGACCAATGAAAGTAAAGAGGAAAAGGAGAGTTCATTTTAGCCTTAGGCATGGAGAATGGAGTTGGGGGGGGGGGGGCAACTAAAAGCTAATGTAGGCTCAACTTTAGTGGTTGTAAACAAAGACTGCCCGTGAAGGTAGTTGTACAGTATAACACAGAAACCAATGCATCATGATATTTTGAAAATTTAAAATCTGAAATAAACCCATACCCAGAGCTTACCTAAAAGTTTAATGGAAACAAGATCATGCAATTATCAAAAGAAAGGTGATTGCCTATCTTGACAATGTCATTCAGTATATTGTCATTTAGTTTTTATCCTTTCAAAGAGAAAAAGAGAGATTTCATATTGGATATGTTAAGTCACCTAATAGATTTATGGAGTCATATTTTCATTACAAAATTAAGCTCAGGTATGAAGGGACCTGAATCTTCTCTTGGGTACATGCTTGATGGTTCCTTGATCAATCTAGTGTTAGATTCTTGTTAATCCATTATAATTAATTAAATTTCCCAACCATCTTAGGTCTTGGGAGGGTGGGCTGGATGTGGACCTGACCTTTGCATTTGTCGCACAATATGTCTCCACTCAAACATGACCTGCATTCTCACACTTCTCAACCTGAGATTTTATCACTCAGTTAGCAATGACCCCTTTGTGGGCTTACAAAATCATGGAAGTAAGTGTTCCCCTCATACAATGAATAGATGTAAATTGGTAATTAAAGGCTTAGTTTGGAAGGAGTATAAATACAAATATGTATAATATAAATTCATACAAAATATAAGGTTTTGCGCTCTACATATTTGTATTTGCACTCCTTCCAAATAGAGCCTAATGCTCAATTAGTTTGGAAGAAGTATAAATACAAATTTGTAGAGTATAAAACCTTGTATTTTAGGTTTCAGCAAGCTAGGACGATCCAAAACCGATTTCTTCTTTCTATTTCGTAACTAAAAGCTAGTAAGACCAAAAGATGCATGTGTTGAAATACCCAAAACAGACCGAAAACGTTGAATTTCAGAAAGCTTCAAATAAAACTTTCTGGTATTTTCACATGATAAATAGCTAGACTGAGCCACTTGCCGAACCCCAAAAAATATCTTTTGACTATCTGAACTGTTGGATGATCTTTCTAAAAAACTAAAAAAGATACAACAACCAATAAATAGAACAAGGAAAGTTGACCACCCGTTAGCTGCTTGGTTATCCTTTGCAATTGAAGAGATTAAGGCTGTATTTGGCACGTTATTAAAAAATCAATCGTAGTGAATTTTGTGGCTCTAAAAATTAGGTTTCAATTTATAAGAATTGTTAGAACTAATTCTCTTTTTTGGCTTTGGGACTTGGTTCTTTGAAGCTAAAATCCTAAAAATAGAATGTCCTCTTCTACCCGCCCTATATTGATAGAAAAGGATTGCTAAACCTACTTTTGTGAGTAGCCCTCGATGCTTACCCTTACAACAAATTGTGTGTTTACATGTGTCCATATATAAAGTGATGTAATTATCATAACACCCCTATGTAGAAAACAAAAGCAACCTTGACATGGAGAAAAGTAAATGCAACGATGAGAGTAGGGGTGGCCACAAGCCGAACTCCTCACAAGCTAGTTGAGCTCGGCTCTGTTTGATTTCAACTGAGCTTTGAGCTAAGTTCAAGCCCAATTTATAGGCTCGTTTATTAATCGAGTCAAGCTCTAATAACTATATGCATACATATAATAATAATAATAATATAGAAAATAATATATATAATATTTTTATTTTTATATATAATAATAACTAATTATTATAATTCTTAATTTTTTAAATATCAAATAAAAAATATTTTTATATATAACTTTTTTATTTTTATAAAACATTTTTCTCAAGTCAAACTCGAGCCGAATTGAGCTCGAGCTTACGGACTTTTGACTTGAGTCGAGCTCAACCTCAAAGTCCTAGCTTGAGCGCCGTACAACGACAACAAAGATGCAAAACCCGACCAAGCCATAGTGAAAAGCTTATCATCCTTGCTTCAAAACAGTAACCTCACAAAAATCCCATGGTCAGAGCTTGTGTGACCCTTACCAGTGACTCTGAGAATTCTTTTTTGAAAACGTTCTTATGTATAAGTCATCAGTCTAACGGAGAAACTAAGTACTCAATTGATACTCAGATAGTCATTTCACTTAAGTTTCAATATCCAAAATTTAAAACCTAATTAGGAGAAAAGAAAAAAAAAAAAAAAGAGTAGCAGTTCCGATCACCATACATTAGTAAATCAAAACTATGAGCACGACAACAGCACTAACCTCCTTGATCTTCTTCTCTGCAATCTTGGATACGACCTTGATCTTCAAGACGATGGGCTGAGTAACCGAACTAGGTAACATTGATGAGGGGAACATTATTGGCGGAGGCCTTCTCCTTGACATCTTAAGGTTAGGGATCATAAACCAAAGCTTGTTGATGTTGACAATGGAACAATAGAACTTATTGTGAAGCTTATGGAAGTAACGTATACCCACCTTACCCAAGCAACTTGTAAAAATAGGGGATGGAAGGAAAAAAAAAGTAATCTGAGAGTTTCATTCATTTGGCTTAAATAGATACAAGATAAGAATCTAGAAATTCGAGAAAGGCAGGGCCACATGGCAAATGCCACATGGTAGTTTGGTACAATCGAACGACGGTTACAGTTATGTACAAACTATAATATGCCCCCTCAAGTTGGAGCATGGCTATAGATAACACCCAACTTGGATAGAGCTATACCAAATTGATCTTTCCCTAGAGCTTTAGTGAAGATGTCAGCCGGCTAATTCTTTGTAGGAAGGTGGGAAGTGACAATGAGTTCTGATTGAAGGTGATGTTTGATTAAGTGGTAGTCAATTTCAATGTGCTTGGTGCGCTCATGTAAAACTGGATTTGTTGCTATGTGAAGCATCGCCTTATTATCGTAGTACAGCTCCATGAGTTGATGATGTTGTAGGCCTAAATCTTTGAAAAGCCGATGGAGCCACAAAAATTCACTAATAGTCACTGCCATGGAGTGGTATTCGGCTTCCGATGAGGAGTGGGATACTGTACTTTGCTTCTTTGATTTCCATGACAAGGGAGAATGACCAAGAGTGATGAAGTATACTGTTGTAGATCATTGTCCCTAGGTAGGTGAGTACCTTGATTTGGACATGATTTCAAATATCGAAGGACTCTAAGTGATGCATCCATATGCTGCTGACATGGTCTGCTCATGAATTGACTTAACATGTGTATAATGTATGTAATTTCTGGCCGAGTAATAGTCAAATAGATGAGCCTTCCCACCAATCGTCTGTAGCACCTAGGATTATCAATGGGTGGGCCCGCATCTGGCTCAAGACGATGTTGTTGCTCCGTTAGAAAGGGACACAACTTACAGGCCATCATTCCAGCATCTTAGAGTATATTGAGTGTGTATTTTCTCTTACATAGGAAGAAGCCATCATTTGTTCTTGAGACTTTGATGCCCAAAAAGTATTTCAGTGGGCCAAGACCCTTAATTGGAAAACATTTCTGGAGATATTGCTTTAGTGTTGTAATTTGAGTGGGATCACTGCCTACTATGAGTAAATCATCAACATAAGCCAAATTGGCAAGAACTGAGTTGTGATTAAAAGATGTAAAGAGAATGGTGTCAACTGTGGACTGAGTGAATCCTTGTTATTTGAGTGCTAAGGTCTGAAACCAATTTCTAGAGACTTTCTTGAGTCCATAGATAGACTTATTAAGGCGACACACACACGCGGGTCAATGGAGTTGAGCAGACTCGGGGGTGTCATGTAAATCTTCTCATGAAGTTCACCATGCAAGAAGGCATTATTCACATCCATTTGATGTGTTTCCCATTTTAAGACTGCAACTAATGCAAGTAAGCAATGGACTGTCACTAGTTTTGCAACCAGAGCATAAGTCTCACCATGCAAGAAGGCATTATTCACATCCATTTGAGGTAGGCTGCAGAGAATTCTCAGTTTTGGATATGATCGGCCCATGTCCTAATAATTTTGGGTCTACATTTGTGATTGGTAGTGGTATGACCAGCCTGGAATCTGATCCATTCGCATCTTGCATTGATGGTGTATTGTAAGGGAACTGATTCTCAAAAAAAAAACATATCGTGACACAAAAAATTGGTGTTTCTCAAGATTGTAGAGTCTGTAACCCTTTTGGCCATGTAGATATCCAATGAACATACATTTAACAGATCTTGAGTTAAATTTGTCACGTCCTTGGGAAAGGGTCCAAGCATAACACAGGCACCCAAAAACCCTCAAATGGTTATAGTTGGGCGGCTTTTGGAAGAGCACTTCATAGGGAGTCTTGCCCGAGAGTACAGGTGTGGACAAATAATTGATGATGTATACCGTAGTGAGTATACATTCCCCCCAGGATGTAATTGGCAGGTTTGCTTGAAGTCTGAGGGCCCTTGCTATCTTTAACATATGTCTATGTTTTCTTTCAACAACTCCATTTTGTTGTGAAGTTTCAACACAGGATCTCTGATGCTCTATCCCATGCTCATGTAGGTAAGAAAGTATTGGTCCAAATAAAAGTTATAAACCATTATCCAATTGTACGCTCTTAATGGTAGTGTGAAACTAATTTTGCACAAGAGTCAAAAACATGACAAAATAAGAGTAAGCCCCAAACTTTTGCTTAAGCTAGTATACCCATGTAACTCGAGAAAAATCATTAACTATAGCGAGAAACTAATGGGCATCACTATGAGAAGGGGTATGATAACCACCCTATATATCATAGTGAATTATTTTAAACAAAGAAGATTTATTACTACTATTGGTAAGGAAACTAAGCCTTGTTTGTTTAGCTTTGAAACAAGTATCACAACATTTATTATGAGGTGGTACAATCTTCAAACCAGGTATTTTTGACAACCGTGAGTAAGAAGCATGTCCCAATCTTGAGTGCCATGTCCAAGAATTCTCAATGGTAGAAGGATGGAAGGCCACAATTGTTGCAGGTGCAGCATGGAAGTGATAAAGCCCATCATGCATGATACCCACCCCAATTAGTTTCCTAGTGGCTCGGTCTTGCAAAACATAGAAGGTGGGAAAGAACACTATGACACAATCTAATTCTGATATAATCTTGCTCACTGAAATCAAGTTACACTTGAAACCTGGTATGTGTAACACATCCTTTAAGACTGTATCAAAATTCAAGGGCACTTGCATTTTAGAACCAATAGGCAAAAGGGTGCCATTGGGTAATAGAACTGGGTTGTGGTGACTACTTAGTCCAATTACGTCTTAAGCATAGCAAGTCATGTGATATGAGGCACCACTATCAATGAGCCAAGATCTTGAACTAACAAAATTAACTAAGCTAGAAATCTTACTCGCAAAGTTTGCAATTGTCGTAGTGGTGGACTGATTCTCACCATCAAGATAGTTAACTAGTTGACAGTATTGTTCAATAGTTAAGCCAGGGACTGGGGACTCCAAGGGAATATTCATTGTAGCTTGATTGGAGACAGACTATTTCTTGGAGGTGTTTTTGTTGCTGGATTTATTCTTGGTTTCCTAGTCCGATGGATAGCCAACAAGTTCATAGCATTTAGCTTTCACATGCCCGATCTTTTTGCAATGTTCGCAACGTGGGCGAGGCCAATCTTTTTGTTGCTATGGGTTCTTGGATCCAAATCCACTCGCATATAAGGCTGCACACTCCATAGTTGGTGGTCTATTACCACCACTTAAAGAAAGATGTTTTCTTCTTGTGATACATGTGCATACACCTTGCTGACATTTGACAGTGGTTTCATGGTAAGAATACTAGATATGATGGTGTTGAATCGTTCACCAAGTCCTAAAAGAAATTGATAGACCCACTCCTTCTCTCTTTCGACCAAGATGTCTTTGACGGCACCACCACATAAGCATTTAGGAGTGGGCGAGTATACAAAAATGGCATCCCACGAGCTTTTGAGTTTCGTATAATACACTGCAATTGAAATATTTTCTTAATGAAGCAGAGACAAGTCTCACTTCAGTTCAAAGACTTGTGGAGCATTTCCTATGAATATCAATCTTCCAAATCTTTCCAAATATCTCTGGTCGTCTCTGCATAGGCTATGCTTTCATGTAGATCTTTGGCTACTGCATTAAAGAGCCAGGATATCACCATGGAGTTGGATTTGGACCATGCAAGAAACTCATTGTGGTTCGCCAGTTCTGGTTTCGAGATCGATCCATCCACGAAACCAACCTTGTGCTTGGCATTGAGGACATTCAGCATTGCCCTTCTCCAAATTGCATAGTTGTCTCTAATCAGTGGGCAGGAGACTAGAGCTGCTCCTGGATTGTCCGAAGGATGGAGATAATATGTAGACATCGGATCTCTGATCATTCCTTCGACGATGATGTCAGGTGTCATTGAAGACGTGATCGGGTAAGGTTAGACAATTCTTAAAAGAAGAAAGTTAAGTGAGCAGTTGCGATAAAGTTTGCAGTGAAAAAAACCTGCGATAAGATTTTGGGTCGAGAAAATCTTGCGATGAACTTTGTGATGACAAGAACCTGCAACGAGGTTTGCCCAATGGGTGAAAAAGAGCTACGATGGGCTTTGTGACAAAAAAAAATAACTCTGACACCGTGTAAAAACAGGGGATGGAAGGAAAAAAAGGAATCCGAGAGTTTCATTCATTTGGCTTAAATAGATACAAGAGATGAATCTGGAAATTCAAGAAAGGTAGGGCCATGTGGCAAATGCCACATGGTAGTTTGGTACAATCGAACAACGGTTTTAGTTATGTACAAACTGTAATATAACCAAGATGGTATTTGTTGAAGAGGATCCGGTGGTGATGCATGCCACTAGTGTTACCACGACCTCCTGGGTGCTTTTGGTGCTTCCCAATTTGGCCATGCCCGGCACTGACATGCCCTCTCTTCTTCCTGCTCTTCTTGAAGCGGGTCATCATTTCTCTCTCACACCAGAAACCCCGTTGGTTTTTCTTCCCTTCATAGTTGATAACTCTTCAAACTGCTGGGAATTTGATCCGAATTGAACTGAAGAAACTCTTTCTAGTCCATGGGCACAATTCCCATAGTATAATGTGGAGTCAAAAATCAGTTCAGCGATGGAAATTAAAGCTCTTGTGAGTTTAGAGATGATAATATGTCGATAGGGGTAGTTTAGTAAAAATAGATGCAAAGGGTAAAATAGGTAGTTGGAAAAAATTGATCCATCAGTTTAACGTTTTTCATCTTGGTCGTTGACAAAAGGAGGTTTTTGTCAAAATTTTCAAAAATCTAGGGGAGGTATTTGTTAAAATGAAACTATAGGGGAGGTTTTTATGATTGTCAGAATATTTAGAGAAGATTTTTGTATTTTACCCATATTTTTAACTCCAACAATATCATCTATATCAAGGAACTTTTCAACCTAAAAGTTTAATTTTTCACTCTCTCCGATGAGACCTTGTATGGGCTTTTATTTTCTAACATACCCCCTCAATAAGACCTCTTAGGCGTGGCCAAATTTGGACCCATTCATATCTTGCACCAAAAATTAATTAAATAGCGATGAAAATTGAACACTAAGCCACTTGGTCAAGGAACCGTTCAACCTAAAAGCTTAAGCTATTAGGAGGTCCTGACTAGGCTTTTATTCTCTAACTATATTAACGCACAAGACTTTGTTAGGTGCTTAATTCAAGGCCTTTTTAGATGTTTTTAAATTAAAAAAAAATGAAAGTTTAGAATTTGGAGGGCTATTATTAATTGTGTAGAACTCTAATACAAAGATGGCATGGACTGTAGGATGGATAACATGGACAATTCAGTGGGTCCTCTGTTTAATGAATGTCTCAATTGGCCAAAAGATATGTCCACATGACCGAAGAAACCAATAATATGCACATGATAGATTCGTAGAGGTTTCAATGGGTTGGGTCTTGATACAGGTTTAACTTGTCCCTTAAGCTATTAGGAGAGGTCATTGAATAGCTTTTTATTCTCTAACTCAACCCTAACCCGAAGAGAGCTGGTCAAGGTGGACCCATTGACATGTAAGGATATGTTTTCATGCATAAAATGATTATTATACATTATACATTTTTTTTTCTTTTTATGGGGCTATTTAATTTCATTATTGTTTATTTAGTATATGTTTGGCATCAATGCTGTAGATGCAGCATTGTGCTGATGTGTGGGAATCACCATTTTCTGAGAAAATGATGTTTTTTTTTTTCTAATCATTGCTGTCATGTAGCCTGGAGCAACAACTTTTTCTTTTTGGTATCAATGCTCTAGAAAACATTTTCAGCTCTGGCACCGATTATCCAATGCCACATCACTACCATCTCACATATCTGTTGGCAGCTCCAAAAAGTGCTAAATTCGGTGTATTGTTCCAAGCCATGCAAAAATGGATTCCAAACCAATGCCCGTTTCCTGAAGAACCGTTTTTTCTGACATGGTATTGATGTAGTGTCGTTTTCTAAAGCAATGACAACGGTGGCAAATAAACGCTTAATAAACGTTTTGTACAACATCTCTTTTGAAAAACCAGAAAAATTATTGAAAAATGTTCTTTAACTTTTCGTGACGGCTGCCCAATAGATAGATTTCACACAACCCGAAAAAAAAAACATTTCTTTGATAAACGATTAGCCAAACGACATTTCAAACTCCATCAAAGAAAATGCCTGACTTTGAACTGATACCGTTTTTTAAATAAAAGACAATGAAACCAAACAACATCTAATACTGCAGGTCCAGGGGCTCTGGATTGGGCAAAAACAAAATATTTCAAATTTTGAGGCCCCGGGTACTTACGTACACTTACACAATAATAGGTATTGTGGATCCTGACCCCGAATGCCAGGGCCCAAAGGTTGTGACTGACTTGTGAGGGGACCATGGCCTTCTCAAGGATTCCTGGTTTGATACTTTCGCAGGGTACCATGAAGAGACATGCATGCATGACGCGTGACGAAAGTGAAAGTGGTATTTCATAGTGTTGACATGCATGGCACCCAGAATCTTTATGATTTGTATCTCTATGTGCATGTTTGAATAATGTCATTGATACTATTCTTGGTGGCTTCAAGTGCATTTGATGAGACTTACATGATGATTTAAAACATGTAAGTGGAACTGTATAAGGATAGGTTGGAACCATCGTCTTGGCAGGCCTAGAGTCCTAGATTAAGGTGCTTTGGTATCTTGGGAGACAGAGGAGAAGACAATTAGAAGGGTATTGGGCCCCATTACCTCCCATGTGACCCATATATCGATGTTTGGGACTAAAAAGAGATTTTAGTTGTGTTGGTTTAAAATGATACCATAAAAGCAAGGTTTTTTAAAATAGAATCTGACAACGAACTGGTCATGGGTCCAGTTGTTGGGTTGAACAGCTCGATCATTCAAACCGTATGGATGGCTCATTCTGATAAATAGATAAATAAATAAATAAATAAATAAATAACAATCAAAATTATAGGACGGTTCGAATGATTTGACCATCCAAGTCAGCAGTTTATCGACTAAATCAACAATTTTTAACAAAATAACAATTTCTGGGATAAAATGAAATTGGTCACCCGACTGATTCCCGGTTTTGAAAACCATGCATAAAAGTGTTCTATTAGTTAAAATGATCTATTATACATCGAAGAGATAAAAGAATCAAGGGCATTAGATGGTTTGACCATCTAAAGGACTGTTTGGAAGTTGCTAAAGTTATTTAATTAAACGAATTATTACTTTGTCATGTAACCAACCTACTATTCCAGTGTAAGGGGGTATAACCATAAGTTACCAAGGGTGTGTTTGCAAATGTGTATGATTTTGTTTTTGAAACTAAAAACAAATGCCGCATTAGCAAAAATATGTTTTGTTTAAACCCAAGAAGTGGTATAAGTATTCAACAAAATATAATAAATATATATTTCAATTAATTTTATTACATAGGTTTTTCCCTTATATCATCAACCTATTTCATAGTTTTTTTTTTTTTTTTGGTTTCTCGAAATTCATAGGGCTGTCAATATGTAGGACAAACCCAATAAACATGAACGAAACTAACCTAATCATATATGTTTGCATTAACCTACATTTCCCTACCTCTTCTTCAAACCAAACACATCCTATGTACATGATAAGGTGTACCACAAACCTTTAAAAAAACAGAAAAGAACAAATACAAAGCCTGAGTCCACCCAGTTGCTTTTTATTCGGGATGGGCTCATTTAAATTTTGACAAAAACTCAACCTAAATCCACCCAAGTTGCACCTATATTAGAGATTAATTCATATATCTCCAGCAAAAGAATGAGTGAGCTTCCAAAGGGCTAGGTAGTGAATAGAAGCCCACTTGACATTTCTTGAGTCTCCTACCGCACAAAAAGTGATCTGCCGGGCTTTTGCAATTTTAAGACCTTTCAAAACGGCACGAATCTCAGTACATGTTCCATCTTAGAGGAGATTGGACAACTGTAAATCCAAAACCAAGGTTTTTAAAAATCTACTCAGAATCAGAACTATTCTAGCCATTGGTTTTTAGGTTGATGATTCGATCATCCCGTTCAAATAGATAGCTCATTCCATCTTAAAAAGTAAAAAATTAAAATAAAAATATTCAAAACCATTGAAATTCAGAATGAAATCTCTGTATTGCCAAGGTGACAACGTGGTGAGAGGTTTGTGGATGATAGGGGACGTGAGAAGCAATTCAAACCAGTTTCTATGTACTTCTCCTCTATTAAGCGATCTTCCCATAAATTCCTATAAAAAATTCTTGGCTGTTACGGGGCTTGAGCCTAGGCTGTTAGGGACATGTCAATTCATTTAAACCGTTTCTTTGTTAAAAACCATTGACTAGATCAGCATGGTCGAACCATGGGTCCATTCTATGTAGGGCTGCAAGTCGGGTTGGGTTAGATTAGGTTGAGGCCCCTAAATTATAAACCCCAACCCTAACCCTAATCCAACTCAGCCTTTAACCTAATCAACCCAACTCTAACCTTAACTAAATTCTTTCAACCCTAACCCAATCCGAAGTCAATTTTTTCTTCCCATCCCTTAAAACCTCATAAATTTCTTGATTTTAGATCTTAACTCAACTATCACTACACATATTAATCCTATGTTTCATTAGTATTTATTTATTGATGTTTTTCTTTTTGTACACAATTCAAAAAAAACAAGTGTTAGAAATAACTATAATTTATTATGAGTTATGGCTTAGGATAAATCTTTCTTGGGTGGCAAACAACATAGAGGAGATGAAGAATTAAATTTTCAAAAACACTGATTATCTTACAAGAAATACATGATACTATGTGGTGGGGGCTATACACATATCATGCATCTAAACAAATCAACATATGTTATATATTACATATAACATATATTTATATATGACATGTACTATAGAGTCGGGTTTGGGTTGGATCAGGTTGGCTAAGGGGTCAACCCTAACCCAATCCAAAGTAAAGTTGGGTTCATGAATTTCAACCCTAACCCTAACCCTAACCCGAACATCAACCCGACCCAATCCAACCCAATTTTTTCGAGTTGGGTTAGGGTTGGGTTCGGGCCAACCAAACCCAAGTTGCAACCTTAATTCTATGTGGACAATAATTTTTGGCCTTTTTTTTGTTTTAATTCTTTTTTAAAAATTGCATTAGGCTGTCTGTTTGGACTGGATAATCAAATCGCTGACCCAAAAATTAGTGGCCAAAGTGAATCTGGTTCTAGGTTGGTTTTTAAGACATTGACCGAAAACAATTATTCTTTCACCTCTCTCCCATTATAACTTGCATGTCCAAGAACATCCCCCCAACTAGCCCCGGTTCTCTACAAACAAAATCTCTACACACACATAGGGCTGCAATTTGGGTAGGCCCAGCCCAAGCCTGAACCGGCCCAACCTGGAATTTTTCACGAGCTGGGCTTGGATTTTCAATCCTCGGGTTAGGCTCGGGCTCAAGAAGTTGGGCTTTTTATTTTTCGGGTTGGGCTCGGGCCTAACCCTTAGGTAGCCCAAACCCGGCCCGACCCGACCCAATTATATACATTTATACATATGTGTATATTTGTAAATGTTGCATACATATTTACATATATACATACATATTTGTATATATAACTTTGTATAAATATTTTGCATACATATTTGCATACATATATATAAATATATATATATATATATATATATATATATTTGCATATATACATTTATATATGCATAATTTTAGAGTGAGTTCATTGATCAACCTGAGCCCGGTCCAAGCCCGAGCCCAACCCGAGTGCATCAAATTATAGGGTGGGTTGGGATCGAGTTGGGAAAACCAGGCTTGACCTCGGGCTCGGGCCTTAAGCCCAAATTTTAGGGCTGGGCCTGGGTTGACCATAAACCCGGCCCAACCCGCCTGACTTGCACCCCTACACACAGCATTCAGTCACACATTGAGAATCTCTTATACATTTATGATAAATTCACAAAGAGATGTTTCCAATGTATGAGTGGATCCCATGCTTTCTTTCACATCATGTGCAGAATTTTTGCTTGCTGAAAATATCGGCTCTTCCCCAACAGCCAAATTTTTTCTAAGTTCTAACCCTTCTGCTGTATTCGGTTTGAACGAAAAGGTAGAAAAATGAAGAAAAAACGTAAGGAAACCATATAAAATGAAATGCCAAACACAGCCTTCAAATGAAATGCCAAGCCAAAACTATCCAAGCAAGGAAATTGCTTTTCACATTCAGAACCGGCATTTGGGATATCAATTGTTCAACCAAATCTGATATATTATTGGAATAATTATGAGAACTAGGAGTTCTCACAAATCACACCTCAGTACCTCATACTACATCGAGATCGAGATGGCCCAGGCCTAGATCTATGAGATGCCCCGGGCCCATATGCACATTATAGCAGGAGCGAATGTAGGGGTCTCGTCGACATACAGGTTCTGACACGTAGCATCGATCGGATGCATCCTAATCACCACACTGCCACAGCCTGCTCTCAACTATTCCTCCTCTTAGTTAATTTTGATCGTAAAAAGGGGCTCCCACTAGGGGTGAGCATTATTCAGTTAAAACCGAATTACTGAATTGAAAATTTTAGTTTCGTTTTTTCAGTTTGGTTTTTGGGTAATTTGTTTTCTAACAATTTTGGTTTTTGGTTTTGATTTTCAGATTTAGAAATTCAGTTAACCAAAAAAAATTAAATTAACAAAAATTCATCATATAATATATAATATGCTATATATTTATATATTAATATCTTATATATAATGTATTATAATGAAATTAAATTTCATAATATATATTATATGTTATAATATACAATATTATATATATATATATATATATATATATATAATAACTAAATTCGGTTTTTAACTAAAATAACCAAAAACTAAACAAAAAATTTTGGTTCGGTTATTACGGTTTTATTGAAAATCTATTTTGATTTTGGTTTTAAAAACTTCAATTTATTCAATTTGATTTATAACTGAATAAATCGAATGCTCACCCTACCTCCTATATTAAGGTAAACACATACTTCAACTCAAACTCTAAGTCTTCTCTCTTGCTTGATCCAATCCTCAGAGCCCTCTGCTAATTTGACCGTTGAAGCCTTCACCCATGGGATAATTCCTTAGGCCTTTGACATCTTCTTTCCTAGATCCATTGGCCTTGGATTTTAGAAATTACATTGTTGCCCTAAGTTCTATATCCGATAGCAACATATATTATATTTATAATTGAAGTTGGTCTTAATATTGTATTTTCACTAAATTGTCATATGTTAAAGTTTTATATAAGTAATTTTCAATTTATTTTGTTCATAAAATATATTATTAAAGTCATTTTTAATTCATTTTGTTAATAATATATAATATATAATATTTTGGTTATTTTTAGTCTAATTTATTTATACTATTTAATATTCGATTATAATCCGAATTCCATCCGAACCCGATATCCGAATGCTAACAAATCAAATTTGATTCGATATAGGCTAACAAATCAAATTCGATCCGATCCGTTTGCAGCAAACGGGTCTACAACCAAATCCAAAATACAAAAGTACAACACCAGTATCCGTTAAAACCCAAACCCTCTCTAGTCCATCCTCCGTTCATCATTCTGCAATCTCCACTGCTTCCTCCCGTGGTTCGGCCTCTTCCTCGTATACTAGTCATAATGTGAAAGGATCAAAGACACATATCTTCTCTATCGGAGAATCGCCATTGTTTGCTCGGCGTACTTCGTCGAATATGGGCGTTGGAGGGAACTTCTGGGATCTGCTAAAACCCTATGCGCGCAACGAAGGTTTCGATTTCCTCCGAAACAAAAGAGTAGCAGTCGACCTTTCCTTCTGGATTGTTCAACACGAAACCGCCATTAAGGGGAATGCAAGAAATCCCCATCTCAGACTCACATTCTTTAGAACCATCAATCTCTTCTCCAAGGTTTCAAACTTTTGTCATATTTCCCCTCTTTCAACTTCGTTCATAATTTTATTTTATTTGACTGCAAGAAAAAGAATAACCTAAAATTGAAACAAAATTGTAGCTTGGAGCATTTCCAGTCTTTGTGGTCGACGGAGTTCCGTCTCCATTGAAGTCACGGGCGAGGATTGAGCGCTTCATTCGCTCTTCTGGCATCGATTTACCGAGCAGACTGAAGGCGGAAGATGGTGTCTCCGTCGAAAGAAATCGTTCTTTTATGAAATGTGTTAGAGAGTGTGTGGTAAGCTAATTTTTAGTTGTACACTACTGCTACTCTTCTGGATGCTTTGGTATGCCATTGATATGCTGTTTGTTCCTACTCAATTGACTGTTCTTTTCAATCATCGTTTTTTCCTTTTCACTTGTTTTACCCCCTTCCATCTCAGTTTTTTTTTTTTTTTTTTTTTTCAATAGAAAATTGAAAGAAATCTTTTTGACTATTAAGAAGTTCATATTTTGAATGATTTCTTAGCTTCCAAGGCCACCACTAGCGAAGGTTCTCGTTTCTCCGTCGTTTTACTTTTTGTTGTTTGTAGGCTATATTTTTCATGCAGTCTTCCAATTTTCTATGTCATTACCATGGGCCTTATGGCTGTGTTAATACTTAATATGGTTCACCAAGACATTAAAAGAGAAATTGTCATAGATGAAATGACTATGTACCAATTTGTAGAAGTTGTTGACTGAACCATATCTTGATACGTACCCATACGAAACTGAATGATCAGTATAATTTGCTGGTTCACAAGTCACAAAAAGCATAGTGGCTTGCAAACAGTATGTACAAACAGATATGGAGTTGACAAGGGCTTGGACACAGTCAAAAAGAATTACGTAAACATGGAAACAATTGCAAGAGTGTAATTGTACTTCCCAGGTAAAGGTATGAATCTAATATATGTAGGATCTAGAAATGCAGTTCCTTCATGTCCTGAACTCTCAGGATATAATCCGTCCTGAAGTGGGAAAAAGAATATCATTCTGGAATTATAGTGTTTTTTACCTTTCATGGGGCCACATAATGCAGGGTAGCCCATCCCCCATACCGATAACCCCCCAACTCTGGTGACAGTGGGATTTGATCCCAAGTATCTGCCGAACCAGTGAGAGAACTTACCAACTGAGCTACCATCAGTTGGTTATAGAACCTGAAGATCTTGGATATGCTTACCTAAATTACTTTATAACTTAATCTTGGATATATTAACTAACTAAAAGAGAACTATTAACTAGTTATAACTAATGACCTGAAAATTTAAGAACTCAAAATTTCAAGCTCAACTATTTTTTTATTAGTAATTTTCTAGCTCAACATAATTATTGTTTTCAGCAAGTTCTGACATTTTGTTTTCTGCCACCTAATGCTGGGTATGTACCCTGTGGCTTCTTCCAGTCAAGTACTTCTAACTTCAACATTCCAATATGGACATAAATATGTCACATACTGATGTGGCAACAATTTTGAATGCTTTATTTGTTCTTCTAAACAAGGCAATGATCATATGCTATTTGTTATTTTTTTCCTGAACCTTTTCTTATTATTATGCCTCCATTTTACATGTTCGATATTTTTTAGTGTTTGTGAAGGGCATAATATAATTTTGAGCAGGCTAAAATTCCTTTCTAACAGTTAGCAATTTATTTCCATTTGTTTTGATTAGGGTATACTAGTTCCATTATTTTTCCTTCTATAGTAATTTTTGAATATTTAGTCTCATTTTCTACTAGTGTTGGTGACAGGAGCTGCTTGAACTCCTAGGGATGCCAGTGCTAGAAGCAAAATCTGAAGCTGAAGGACTTTGTGCCCAACTAAATGATGAAGGCCATGTTGATGCCTGTATCACAGCCGACAGTGATGCCTTCCTTTTTGGGGCCATATGTGTTGTAAAATGTCTCCGGCCAAACTCTAAAGTAAGCTTCACCATTTTTCAACTTTTGTTCTCATGGTTTTTGTTAGTTGTTTGTTTTGTAATGTGCCTTCAAAACAATGCTTTAAAATGACCTGGAAATGGAACTGCTTTTCCCTCTAGGTGATGGTGAGTGTCTCTACCTTCAGGTCATTTGGGTCAACCAGTGACATCATAAATCTTATAATAAAAATATTAAATATAAAATATAGATAAAATTGCAAAAAAATACAGTAACCTGCAAATACAGAAACCAGTGACATCCTTTTGGTATTATTGTTTCTTTGGTACTGTGTCCTTTTGTTTTATTTTATTCTGTTCCATCTCTTCTTTGTGTACCATTTGTTTAACATGAACCACCTTTTTACATTGTCTCGCTTTGTTTCGTGATGACATTTACAGACTGAATTACATTACAATTGGTTTTTCACCTCCCAGCAAGCATGAGCGTCGCATTTTATGCAGGAACCTTTTGAATGCTACAACATTTCAGATATTGAAGCCGGTCTCGGGCTGAAGAGGAAGCATTTGATAGCCATCTCTCTTTTGGTTGGGAATGACCATGACTTGAATGGTGTGCCAGGGATTGGAGTTGATACAGCGCTTCGTTTTGTTCAAATGTTTTCTGAAGATGAGGTTTTGAATAGGTTTGTTTTCTTGGATGGACTCATGGACCATGTTTAGTATTTTGTTTAATGTTCTTTGGCTGGTGATACTAGTGAAGTAGTGAGCTTGATTATTTTGGGCTGCTGAATACTAACCATCCTTTTGTATCTAGTACAGGCTGCAGGAAGTAGGTAATGGGGAAACATTATTGTTTCAGGGCGGAATTGAATCTGTGGGTTGTATACCTAATTCTGTTGAAAACTCAGTAAAGACAAAATCCCCTCATTGTTCCTGCTGTGGACATCCAGGCACCAAGAGAGGTCATCTGAAGGTAGCTTGCAATTATTGCAGTGTTAATAGTAATGAGAATTGCATACCGAAGATGGTTGGCTTCAAATGTGAATGCTCTTCCTGTGATAGTGTAAGTCCTTGTTTGATCTTAACCTTTGTTCATCGTTCCCCAGATTTTAGTATTGTATGTTAATCCCCTGGGATTTTGCATACTTAATTTGTTCATGTAGTTGCAACTCACTAGATATGCAAGCAGATTTAAGTTATTCATCACCTACCTCTAAAGGAATTTTGTGGGCTTTTGGTGGCAGGATCGGAAAAGTAAGGAACAGAAGAAGCACGAAAATTGGCAAATCAAAGTTTGCCAAAAAATTGCCATGGAGCAGAGCTTTCCAAATAATGAGATCATTGAACTGTATTTAAGCCACAACCACGGGAATTTGTTTGGTATGTCCTTGATTGAATAACATGATCATGTCATAAGTACTAAGTGATTCTCATTGATGTTTCTAGGGTCTATAGCTCTATAAATGCATTGCAATTTATTTTTCTGGTATAGAGTGAGGATTAGTCAGCATTAATAAGGTGAAATGGTTTATTGAATTTTGATGTAAATTCTTTTTCTTTTTCCTGAAAAGTAAATTTTAACTCTTATTCTAAGCAGCATGGTCTCCAGGGTCCTGACAGTAAGAATATCATATTTTAAACTTGGTTCAGACTCTCCTACCAGCCACATGCTGGGTGAGAAATGGCATAACATGATGATAACTCCCCCATGCTGTGTCTGGATGATTCAACAAAGGTTGACTCTCTAATTAGATGATGAAAATTTTTGCATGAGAATTCTCCCATCAATTTGATTTTTCAAGTAGCAAAAGATGGTGGATAAATCAGGCAAGAGAAGTGCATGCATATTGAAGCACCATACTTTGGCATTTTTAGTTAGAGGTGCAACTTTGTTGGCCCTAATTTGGGGCTTTTGCGTAGGTTTCACTAGGACTATTGACTGCAGGCTGGCCCTGAACATGAAAACTGAAAACTTGTGCCTGATCTTAGGTCAAGTTGAAATTTTGTTGAGGCCTATGGTAGCCTTACCCAACCTGATTTCCAAGATTGAGTCTGATGAAAGTATGAAACCTAAGCCCAGTCTGAGTCCTTATATGTATATAAAACACACCATAACTTGTATGATAAACATGTATATGAACACATGCTCTCTCTCTCTCTCTCTCCATGCATGCATATTTTACTATTGTTTCTTAAAGGTGATTATATTAGATAAACCTACTGTTTTTTTTCTCTTTTCTCTTACACCTAAAGCCCAAAACCAAGCTAGTCCAACCCGGTCCAAGCCTTGCCAGGCTTGCATTTAAGTTTAGGCTGGGTTGGGCTAGATCTGGCAAGTCTGGCTTGTCCTTGGTTGAGGGTCTAAACTTGTTGTTTTGGATCTTGTTGCATATATATGAAGATGTCAAGAATCAGAAAATTCTATATACTAGTGTGGAGACAAGTTACAAATAACTGCAGTAATAGGGCTTCATTCTGTTAAAATGGTCTGAAAACCTAAGAGCCATAAGAAAGTAACCATATCACTTTGAATATTTTAACAAAAAAAAGAGGATTTTGGAACCGAGCTCACATTGTCTGTCCCCTAGGGACAGAATTTTCTGTCCTGCCCAATGGTTTTCGAACACGTTACACTCTCCTACATGATTTTGAAACTGACGGAGATTTGTTCTAACGGCAGTATGGATGCCAAGTTTTATCAAATATGTTTAACCCGAGCCAACCCCTTCTTTCTATATCTCACTATTCTCTTCCTCTCCTCCCTCCCTACCGAGCTCCTTCACCCTCACCGACATCATTCCGTTATACTGTCGTCAGAGACAGAGAAGCAACTAAGCTGGTGGGATCGCCACCCAACCCGCCCGCCCTCTCTCTCTCTCTCAGTCTCGTTCTCATTACTCTGTTTTCCACTCCATTTCTCTTGCTGGCGATCACACTCACTGTTGTGTTGTAGTTTTCACAGGTCAGACCTGTTGGAAGAAGATTCTACCACTTTCCAATGGAAGGATAACCAGAAACATTAATGGAAAGGCTCTCCTCAAAGTAAGAGTAGACAATCGCCATGTAAAGAAAGATAAGAGAAGGATAATGATCCTCATCATCTTGCTGTTTTCGGGTAGCTCGATCTGTCTTTGTTAACTTGCTACTGATATCTGTAACTACCCTGTTTGTTTTCTTAGCTTACTGCAACAAACCAAAATCGATTAAACCAAAAAGAAATATTGTAGAAGTAAATCCATCCTCTTTTACTTAGCAAGACCTCCAAGAAACTATAAGCGATTTCAGCGAAGATCTGGGAAGGGATTCTTTTGGAACCGTTTATAAAGGAGTCGATGTTGCAGTAAAGAAGTTAGAGTAATTCAAGAGCACGGGCAAGAGTTCAGAACAGAAGTGGGTGTTATTGGACAGACCCACCACAAGAATCTAGTCTGATTGATGGGGTATTGCAATGAGAACAACATCGACTTCTTGTAATTCATGAGCAATGGTGCTTTAGCAAGCTTCCTTTTCCGAACTCCAAAGCCTGATTGGAACCAACGCACCCATATTGTGTTGGAGTTGCAAGAGGACTCCTGTATTTGCATGAAGAGTGCAGAACCCAAATTATCCATTGTGAAAATATACTTCTTGATGTTTTACACCAAAGATTGACAAAGCTTCTTATGAATAACCAGAGTCGAACTCATACAGTTATTAGGGAAACCAAAAGGTATGTTGCACCCGAGTGGTTCAGGATTATGGCAATCACTACGAAGGTTGATGTATATAGCTCTGAGGTCTTGTTGCTCGAGATCATCTGTTGTAGGAAGAACATTCCAACAGAAACTGACGAGAATGACAATGGAGAAATTCTTACGGATTTGGCTTACAACTGCTACTGTCAAAGCAGGTTAGATATCTACTGGAGAGATTCCTGAGGGTTGCATTTTGGTGCATTCAAGAAGCGCCATCACTAAGGCTCACGATGAGGAAGGTCACACAGATGCTAGGAGTTATTAGAGTTCCAGTGCTTACATGCCCTTCTCCCTTTTGCTCGGTTTTTGAAAGCTAAAGTGGTCCTCTGTTTCTGTGACCAAATAGCCAATTTTTATCGAAATCTAAACTTGTTTCTTTACCACTGTGTTATTATGACAAGTAAATAATCAACATGGCTCTTGATTATTGATTGGCTCAGCGATACAACAATTCTTAAATCAGCCAAAGGCGAAGAGTTTAAACCAGAATAATCCTAACTACAGAGTATGGCAATCACTACGAAGGTTGATGTATATAGCTCTGAGGTCTTGTTGCTCGAGATCATCTGTTGTAGGAAGAACATTCCAACAGAAACTGATGAGAATGACAATGGAGAAATTCTTACAGATTTGGCTTACAACTGCTACTGTCAAAGCAGGTTAGATATCTACTGGAGAGATTCCTGAGGGTTGCATTTTGGTGCATTCAAGAAGCGCCATCACTAAGGCTCACGATGAGGAAGGTCACACAGATGCTAGGAGTTATTAGAGTTCCAGTGCTTACATGCCCTTCTTCCTTTTGCTCGGTTTTTGAAAGCTAAAGTGGTCCTCTGTTTCTGTGACCAAATAGCCAATTTTTATCGAAACCTAAACTTGTTTCTTTACCACTGTGTTATTATGACAATTAAATAATCAACATGGCTCTTGATTATTGATTGGCTCAGCGATACAACAATTCTTAAATCAGCCAAAGGCGAAGAGTTTAAACCAGAATAATCCTAACTACAGAGTATGTCTTCAGTCTGTAAATGGGGTATTTGCTTCTTTTCCCTTGCTTTAGTTTATCCCACTTATCTCAAACAACTGGAAAGACAGTTACTGATATGGTCCTGATCAGTGTAGGGGCGGTGGAGGTTTCGGCTGTGTGGGGGCGGTTCGGTATTGTGTAAGGGCGGTGGGCAGAAAGAAGAGAAGAGAGAGGGAATGGGAAAAGATAAAAAGAGAAGGATGGAGCGGGTTAATTGAATTTGATTGTTTTTTGGAGTCCAGACAGTCATTAAGTCTGGACTCCATCAATTTGGAATGTAAGAGGGAGGAGAGTGGCGTGTTCGATTGCTTTCTGTTCCTATGGGACAGACGATGTGAACTCATTGGAACCTCATTTCTGTGAGAAAATGAGGCTCATGGTTCTTATTTGCCTCATTTCATGGGGGGGGGGGGCAGATTTATGACTTCTCTAGGAGGATCTGAAGACTATTGTTTATGATATGAATTAACCTACAAGACTTTTTCTTATTAACTGACACCTCTTTCCTCATAGCTTTTGCCTTTCAGAGAGTTTCTTTCAAGGGGTGATGGGAATTGTAACCAGTCCCTTTATGCATCTTTAGGAAGTTAAGGCAACCAGTCATAAATGTCAGTTGCATAGTTATGTTAATTATTTTTCAATTAATTTATGAACAACAATGGTATTTTGTTCATTTTATATTTTCTGTGGGGCCTGACCATTGTCAAATGTCTGTCAAATCTTTGTTAAGGCCTGTATAAAGTTTTGCTAGAGTTGGATTAATGGTTAGGAGTTACTAGTATTTATTTATTTTTATTATTTTTATTTTTCATGTACACTTTTCATCACATTTTCATATTTCAATGAACAATGCTGCAAACCTTACAGATAACCCTATACTGCATTATCTATTACACAATTTGATAAAGGAAGTTATTGAAGCTTTTGCTTACCCTTGGTTGTGTGATGCAACAACAAACCCTGTAGGGATTCTAGGGCCCCATCTCCTTTCCTCTCTTATTCTTTCTGGATTTTCCATATCAACTTTTGAAAAGCATTCAACAGCCTTGGAATGTCAATCAATTTATTCAAGGGGGATTGATGAACTTGTCTTTAGTAAATTTCTAATTTCACCTATGCAAAATGTTAGTTTCTTGTTATTTTCCTTGGAGACAGAAGTCTCTCCTAGAAATCATAAGATTCACAGCATCCAGAAGTCCTAATTTCTAATGAGGATATCCCCTCCTAACCTAGCTCCTCCCCTTAATTTTCACCCCCTCCCATATACAGAAACTCATATCAAGTGGTTTAGGAAACCTACTATTTCTCCTGTTCTTGAAATTTCCTACATTTGTTAGAAAACCCTTTTTTCTTCTCCTAAGCACATCTCTTGAACCTCAAATCATCATGCATAACCCTTTCCAAACTTGCATTAATCTCTCCAACCCATAACCTTAGCTTATAAACCAACCCTCTTCTCAATACCAGACGAAATTGCCTAGCCAGCCTTACATCTGCATCACGGATTGTTACATTTAGGCTCTTTTTGGTTCCTGTGAAAACATGTGAGAAAGGGAAAGATGTGCACCTTGGAAATTCAGGCATGCTTTTAGGGAAATTGATATCATTGCAAAACAATTAAATTCAAAATTCAGCTGGGTGAGAAGATCTGCAACTAGGGCTACTGATGCTCTAGCTAAACAAATTTGGTTTGGGCAAAACTGTAATTCTAGGCTGGAATTGTCCATCAATTGTACTGAATTTTATTTAATCTAATGAATTTCTTTTGCTGATCAAGGGGGGGGGGGGTTGTGCAAAATAAATTTCATAAGATGTCTCAAGTGACTTTCCCAAAATTATACTTCCACTATTTTTTTAGTAACCAAACACAGCCTTAGTTCCTTGGGAAAAATATGCTTGCAAAGTGGCAATCAGTTTATCCCTATAGGGATTTTTTCAGTAAGAACCATTTCAAACCCAAAGACTTGATGCAAGCTGACTAAGAACCTCAGATAATGATAATGATTTTGATGTTCCTAAATGTTTCCAGTGTTATTTTTTCTATGTTGCATTGTGTGTGTGTGTGGTCTTCTTTCTGTGCCGAAAATGGTCCTTTGTTGTGGGAAAACCTGAATATTGAAACACTAGCTGATTTTCAATTGCTAACATGTTGTGTTCTTTCTGTGCAGAAAATGGTCCTTTGTTGTGGGAAAACCCAAATATTGAAACACTAGTTGATTTCTTATGTTATCATCAGCAGTGGGACCCATCTTACATACGGCAAAAGATGCTCCCAATGTTGTCCACCATATTCTTAAGAGAGATGGCTTCAAATCCAACCAAGGATGCACTGTTATATGGACAATATGAGTTCAACTCTATTCAGCGTGTGAAGGTGAGATTTGGTCACCCCTTTTATGTGGTCAAGTGGAAGAAAGCTGCTCATGATATGGGGAGTGCCATGCATATGATTCCAACCGAACAGGTGGATTTACAGCAGGGAGAGTCAGATGTAGTGGCTGAATCTAGTGATCTACTGGATGAGCCTGATGTCCCTCAGATTCTTGTCATCGATGAATGCTGGTTTCTGTTGACAGATGAAAATATTGAGCTGGTTCAAGCAGCATTTCCTAGAAAGGTTGAAGCATTTTTGAAGGAAAAAGTATGTTATACTTCTATCATGTTCTTCCAATTGTGTAATTGTTCAGAGTTCTGGCTCTGTTACAGAGATCGGTCATATTCTAATTGATTCCCTACTGTATTTGTGATGAATAAAATAAACTTGAAAGCTGAGTTTGGAAATCAGTAACCTGGAATAACTTGTCTTGACCAGTGAATCTCTTGCCGACCTTGATGTGGCAGGTCATGATTTCTTTATCAAGAAGTAAAATAAAAGCACTGATAGGATATCAAAACATAGCTCTTGACTATGGCTGAACCTAATTAAATTGGAATTAAGGCCGAATTGCATTAATAGTGGGCTATGAGAACACAAACTGTTCTAGATGATTGAACCAGCAGTGCTGATTAGTAAGAAAAAATGTACAATTGACTGCAAAGTCTGTATTAGCCTAGCCAAGTATCCATGATCCAAAATTTCGCCTCCAGGACCATTCTAACCATTTCTTGTATGATATTTTTCCTCATCGTTTATAAAAGTCTGCCTTTTCTAGTGTTCACAATATTATTATTACCTAAATCAAATAGAATTGTCAGACAAAAACGGGCTTTGGCTGTGAATGTATATGCCAAATTTGCAACAGTGTTTTAATTGAAGACTTACACCATCTCAGGTGGTTATTTTTATGTAATATTGTTGGCCTAATCCTATTAGTTTGCTAGGGCTTCAATTGTGGCATGCTGTCATCTGGCTTCTGAAAATGATGGGAAGAACTAATGAAAACTTTCCTTCTGTTTTAGTTTTATTCAATGTCATCATTGTCTTACATTTTTGGCTAGAATACTCCATGTATTTGAAATGCTCTTATTATGGAGTAGGAATTTGGAAATATTGAAGGCCAATATTGCTATAACTGTATGTTTCTGTTTGTTGAGGAGTTCGTACTGCTAAACCATTCTTTTGTTTCTGTCATAACTCTCTAGGAAATGAAAGAACTGAAATCACGAAGAAAGAAGTCTGCTTCGAGTTTTGTTGGAACTCAAAGGTCAGAATCTCCAAAATCAAGTGGCGTCCAGCTGAGTATTACCGAGTTTTACCGTTCAACAAAATTACCAGATCAGGCGAAGCAGGCCGGAGATTCAACTGAGAATTCCGAGAAGCAATCAGAAGGGATTTCTAAAGCTAGGAGAAAGGGCTCTAGTCCAAACTTATCCAAGTCTGTCAGGCGGCGTCTTCTTTTTGACTAGGGCCATTGTTGATTGTTGTTATCCCTGAATCCATTACTTCTGTTTTCACTTATCTCAATGTAATGCGATGTTTCCCTTTTTTGTTATTGCGTTTGCCCCCATGTATGTTAAAGTTGGTAAGTCTTAAAATATGTAAATTGTATCTGTTTTCAGTCTACAATCAAGATCTGCTTTGAGCAAAATCAAGTGAGCAGGATGATTTGTAATTAAGAGAAATTGCGAGGGTGGAGGAGGAGATTGTCACTCTTTGTTTATAATATATGCCCTTGTTCTTTTTTCTTTTGCTGAAATCAGAAAGCTATTTTTTTTTTGGCTCAGTGCAGGTTTCTCATTTATAAATTGCTTCTGCATGTTAGTTGGAGCAGTTACTCCGTCCCGTTTTGTTTTATAGCCTAATTAAGCGAAGATGATGCTGGTCAAAAGAATTCTGTCTCTATCCATCTGATTCTATGCGACATAAATCAAAGCAGTGGCTCTGATGATTTGTAATTAAGAGAAATTGCGAGGGTGGAGGAGGAGATTGTCACTCTTTGTTTATAATATATGCCCTTGTTCTTTTTTCTTTTGCTGAAATCAGAAAGCTATTTTTTTTTTGGCTCAGTGCAGGTTTCTCATTTATAAATTGCTTCTGCATGTTAGTTGGAGCAGTTACTCCGTCCCGTTTTGTTTTATAGCCTAATTAAGCGAAGATGATGCTGTTCAAAAGAATTCTGTCTCTATCCATCTGATTCTATGCGACATAAATCAAAGCAGTGGCTCTGATGATTTGTAATTAAGAGAAATTGCGAGGGTGGAGGAGGAGATTGTCACTCTTTGTTTATAATATATGCCCTTGTTCTTTTTTCTTTTGCTGAAATCAGAAAGCTATTTTTTTTTTGGCTCAGTGCAGGTTTCTCATTTATAAATTGCTTCTGCATGTTAGTTGGAGCAGTTACTCCGTCCCGTTTTGTTTTATAGCCTAATTAAGCGAAGATGATGCTGGTCAAAAGAATTCTGTCTCTATCCATCTGATTCTATGCGACATAAATCAAAGCAGTGGCTCTGAAGGACTTTTAGATGAAGACAGCTCCAACCTAAACGAGCAAATCTAGTGGGATTCCATTCTATAACAATTATTTCTGAGCATGAGCAGCTACTCCCCAACGACCAACTGTTCCGGTCCAGACTTGAAAAGAGTCCAAGGTTTGGCCATACTACCAAAATACCAAGTTCAGACTTGAGCGGTCTCCAGGTTTCTTCCCTCGGGGAAACAGCTCTACCTGTTTCCAAGCTCGATGCAGTAGAAAGCATCCATCGACCATAGAAGCCGAAGCGAAGTTGCCTGCCACTGAACATTGAACATGACCACATATCCTAATTCCTAGTAATCGATACTTTGAACCTTCGCTTCCATACTTTGAACCTTTGACTCGAACTCGAATTTGAGAGCAACAGACATCGTAATTGAGGCAAAATTTTACAAAGAAATTGCACTGTATAGATAGATATTTGCATCCTACATTCCTACCAAGCAAAGCAAAAGCAAACCCAATCCCTTTTCCATTTCTGTCCCCTGTCAGAAAAAAATAGAAGGGGGCCCACCACTATCCCACTTTATATATAAAATTATAAAGCAGACTCTTCTGTTTGCTACTGGCGCAATCATATTGAGTAACTCCATAGCGACACGTCAGCATCACTTTCCACGTCATCCCAACCTTGTAAACAGTGAGGCGGAGAGAGTAGCAACCCTTCTGCCATGTTGGTAAGCAATCCCGGCATCCCGAAAATTGCTTCCTCGTCCATGTACAACACGTTTTCCGACGACGTCGCCGTTGCATTCTCCGGCTTCACATCATCAGCGGACGACATCGCATCCGACTCCTGAGGCCGGAACGCCTCCGCAGCCTCCGCTGCCGCCTTCTGAATGTCCTTGGGGTCGGCGGAGACGGGAACGGGCAAACGCCACGCGGAATCAGCGAAGTTGAGACAAGCGGACCGCCCCCTGAGAGCCAATGCAGCGACGTCATGAGCCCTGGCAGCCATTTCCGCAGTGGGGAACGTTCCCAGCCATATCCGCGACTTCTTGTTGGGCTCCCTGACCTCGCACACCCACTTATTGGAGTTCCTTCTCCTGACGCCCCTGTAAACCGGGTGCCGAGTCTCCCGGAACTTCTTCCGACCGGCGCGCTTCTTGGGGTGGCTGGAAGCCAGCATGACCTCCTCGTCTGAGTGAGCAGCTCGACGACTAAAGGAGTCCGACATCGAGGAAGAAGAATCCGGCACGTTGAACGAGTAAGGATTTGATAGGAAAGTGTATTGATCAGAGAATCGGTGAAAGATATCCATATAAGTTGAGTTGAGCTTTTCTCTGCTTCTGGTTTAGTTGACTAAAAGCTTGGACTGAGGTGAGAAGTGGAAGAGATTTGACTGGTATATCGGAATTGCCACAAAAGGAATGAGAATGGGGGGTTTATATGGGAGGGGGGAGGGACGATGCGCAAAGGACGCGAACACGGAATCTTCGGAGGCGCCAGGCTGTCTGGAGTTTGGATTTTGGGGATGACTTCTAAACAGCTGCCCGGGCCCAGCCCAGCCCAGCCATTTGAAAATTGAAACTTGAACATTTTTTCTACACGTGTCCTCTTTTCCTTGGTACGACTTTCTTATTCTTTGCTTCTGGAATTGTCGTTGAGTTGAGCCCTTTTAGTGGCAGCTTTGACTCGTGCAGCTTTAAAAGGAGACCAAATCCTCGGCGATTAATTATAAAGGAAAAAATCTATGATGCGAAAATATATGGTATGGGAAGTCTTGTGTCGTGGATAAGGAGGGACGTGCGCGTCACGCTCGTGTACTTGAATCCACGGCTGCTGCAAACGGATCGGATCGAATCCGATATAGGAATATCCAAATTTTAATCATTTTATTCGAATTAGAATCTTATCTTATCCATCCTATGAATATTGGATTCCAATCGGATATTCACTGGTATTAATAAAATTTATTAAGAATGATTAAAATATTTATATTATTATTTAAATGAATTAAATTTATCTTTAATATTGTATTCTTTATCAAAATGATTCCAAAATAACTTGTTTGAGACTTAAAACTATGTTAATTTAACAAAAATATAGCATTATTGATACAAACAACATAAATTTCAAGGGTTCATAGAAAAGATACCATATATAAATCCAATTTGATCCGTTTGCAGACCCACTGGTGGGACCATTTAGCATGTTTCCTCATGATCATGATCTTCTTGTCTGTTCGGGATTAGGAGTGTTAATGGATTGGTTTTGGGTTGGATTCCGTTCAAATCAAAATCAATTTGAATAGATTGGATGAACCAATAAGACATTGAATTTGGACAGATTGGATGGACCAATATGCCATATTGGATTAAATTTGGTTCGATCATAGTGGATTTATAATGGATTGAGCTAATATCTGATCCATTAATAAAAGATAAGAACATAGATGTCAATGGACCAGGTTTGAGTTGGAACCAATTAAAATTAACATGAATTTAAACAAATTAGACAGTCTCTAGACCGGTTCAAAATGGTCCAAAATATTCATTGGACCGAATTAGACCTAGTCCATTTGTAATAAATTCATATTGGCCTGGATCAGATTGTACCAAATCCTCTCCAATTGACACCCCTGATAATTTAATCGAATTCGAATATTATCTGATTCCATCTTCTAGGATCCAATCTGATCCAATTAGATATGTATATCATTTTTTTAGTATTAAAATTCTTTAGAATTAAGTAGGAATTGAGACTGGATATACTTATATTTTTTGCCTTATGTTTAATTTTATATAGGTTTATTAATATCGGATTCATTATATAGATTTATGCTTATTTGAATTCAGTTGATTGGTTTTCAGCCCCCTATTATTGAGCCAAAAAGTGTTTTGAGCATTTGGTAAGAATTGCTTAAAGACATTATGATCTAAAAGCCAAAATATTTTAAAGCCCCAAAACACAAAGTTTATTTTGGACTTTAAAAGCAGAAATCCAGAAATTTATCCAAATGCAACCTTAATTATTTTGTTATTGATATATAACATGAAGGATATTTCTATTTTATTTGAAGATATATTATAGGAAACTGTACTTATAATCAAGGTTCAAAGTATCAAAATGTGTTATATGATATGGAAGATGAGTAATAATTATAGTGTAATGGGGGTTAACTAATATTATCGATTATCAAATGTATTGACACTTTGAGCCTTGCTTAAAATATTAGTAACTTATAATATTAGTTTATACATATTAACAATTAGTTAGAAATTATCAACTTATCCACAAGTCACTTTAAAGGAAAAATTAAAAGATAAGTGGGGTAGAGAGTTTGGTGGTGGAGATGATAGCCTGATAGGAAAGCTAAGGATGGGTGGTAGGTAAGAGTGATGAATTAAAATAAAGAAATGATGGTGGAGACAAAGGCAAAGACAAAGGTGGAAGTTGAGGTGAGTGAATCAACTGTGTAGAGAGAAGTTATGGTTGAGAAAGATGGTGGGGTGGTGTGGGGGGATGGGGGGGGGGGGTGAAGGGAAGGGCAAGCTGAAACAGCTGGATATGTCGGGACAATGGTGGCAAATAAGGTGATATTAATCTTGGTATCTCATTATTTTGATGCTTGAGATTGATAGAACTTAATCGAGTGGTGGCTCAATTGGTTGTTAGTTGGGTAGTCCCAACGGAGATGTGGATTCGAGTCCTGCTACCTGTTACAGTTACCTTACAGAGTTATTACTGCATTGGATTAAAATACCAAAAAAGAACAAGATTGATTATGGTTTTAGGGGAAATGCCGAAATGGTGAGGGGAAGCAATGGAAATAATGGATAAATTTGAGGTTCGAAATATCAGGTGTATCGCATCGTATCTTTTAGGTTAAGATACATTTATTTAAAGGTGTTTTTAAGAAACCTTTTTTTAATAATTAAAATACATAAAATTGGCTAGGCCAACCTGAAATTTTGAGAAAAAAAATGCAAGGTTTCAAGTAATTATTCATCCCTTCTTGTGTATAGGGTGTATTGATATTTTGAACCTTGGGTAAATTAGTGGTAGAATGATAGTTGAACATAGTTCAAAGTGTGATACACTGGATAAGGTGTTTCAAGTGAATCATATACTATCTTTTTAGTTTTTGGTTTTATAGGTTCATAGGGGGCTAGAATACTATTATTTAACATTTAAAAAATCATAATTCTCAGAAGCCTCAATAAGCGGAGATCGGCTTCTATCAAGGCAAATCTGTGCCCACACCATTCTAACAGCCTTTTCCAATGCAAGATTTGCTTGAATGGGCTTTGCCATGATGGAATACGACCTCCAATAAGCGTTTCGATAACTTTCCAAAACCATAAGATTTGCTTGATAAGATGAAGAATTTCATATAGATACTTTGAATATTATAGGCTGTGTTTGGTTGCAGTGCAATTTTATTTGCATTAATACAAATGCATAGGATGCACTAAAAAATACAAATTTTCATTTAATTTTGTTTTGGGTTTTACTTTATAATGTTTCATGTCTTAATTTACTTCATTTGTACTGCAATCAAACAAAATAAACTAAAGTTTGAAATAAAAATAGATCAGAATTTATATTCAAATCATTCATACTACCATAATTTTGCATCAATATAAATTTATTTACATTGCAACCAAACATAGAAAAATTAGAGATGGTGGTGATGTGCATTAATTGAAATATTGACACATCACTTGGATGGTTGACATTAATTCACTTAGAATTTTTGGAAACCTTTGTGCATTATTTGAATGGCTAAGATGTTGTAGACACAGAAGCAGTAGACACACTCGTAGGTGAGGTTAACCATCGCGGCCGGCAGCAGCAGTGAAGGGCAGCAGCACTGAGCTGCAGCATTGAAGGGGGCCCCACATGACAGCTCATTAGGGGCCCACTTAGCTTGCCACTCTAGCCAACTCACTGCCAGTGTACCTTATCCCTTATCCCATCTACTTATCCCCTGTTCTTAGTAGGGGTTGTGTTACCAGTAGAAATAGGAAGTTAATTACCATTAGAAGTAGGAGTTTGAGTTTCGATAAGAGATGGATTATCCTAGCCGAATACAACAAGAAAACCCTCTTGTAATCTCCTATTTAAAGGAGCTTGGAATTGGAATAAAGGCATGGAAATTTCGATCAAGAAAGAGCTTAGGAGAGTTAGGGTGATCTCTTGGACAAATCACCCCCTAGTTCGCCACAATAAGGTCAGCACGCAAAGGGAAGGGCAAGGGAAGGCTAGGAGTTTTCCCCGTGGACCGACCCATGACGAGATCCTACACCCGGGCCCATAACATAAGATCAGTTGAAATCTTGGTATAGTACCTTGATGGTAGCGATTGATTGATCAATCTTGATCTTAATAGATCATGTGTTGTAGGTGTCTCTCTGTCTATAGAGGGGGAGGAAAGTTTTTATTTTTATTGTTTTTTAACTAAAAATAGTATTTTACATGTTCATATATTACGTTTACCATGATCATATTTTTATATTATAAAATATATTAAGAAAGCATTTCTAAAAACACCTATATTTTTAAAATCCACATTATTCATGTATTAGCAAGGATTTAAGAACCAACCTAGAAATAGAACCACTTTGGTATATCAGCCAGTTAATGTTTAATAAAATAATAATTAATTAAGATATAAAATCGACTCAAAAACCATTCTTCGAATCGAACACTTTAAGTAGTTTGGCTATATGAGTTAGCAGTTTGTTGTCTGAGTCAATGGCTTTTTTTTTTTTTTTTGAAAATTCTGGGTTAGGTGCAAATTTAAGCAATGGATTCTCGAATTGCACGGTTCAACCATCTGGGTCAATAATGATTCGAAAACGTGTGTATTAATTGCCTAACCTTGAAAAACTTAGGGTTTAAGATACATATAATATAACGATGCAACTTAGCTCGGGTTAGGTTGAGAATTTCTTATATATATATATATATATATATATATGATTAATTGATGATTAATTATATTGATTAACCGAAACCAAACCGATCGATTCGGTTAAATTTCGTTGATTTGGTTCAGTTGTTCGGGTTTTTATGAGTATGTAAGTGGAATTATTTAAGAGGCGAAATATAACACGCGTATTCTAAACCATGAATAAAAAGTGAAGATGTTGAATAATTAAATCTAGAATCTACTGGCAACAGCTTGCATAGAGATGAATCGCTGCGAGGAAAAGGGTTGACTGATAATTGACAGATGCCGGAACCGTCAAAGAAAGAGGTGGTGGAGGGAGGAGAAGATAAGGTTCAGAGTTAAGACGATGAGAATAAGACAAGAAATAGCTTTTTGGGAGTTGGAGGGAGGTGACTCGATCTCTCACACTCAGAAATCACAATTCAGAAAGAGTCGGTTAATTACAGTTAATATATATATATAAAAAGCACTCCCTTTGACCGTGACAATTACTTAATTGGGAGTTAGTATCGCTGATTTCAGTTGCAACGCGGATCCGCGTCTTTCTTCGTTCTTCAACCAACGTGACTATTAATGTGTCTCTCTGGGGAGTGGGGACTCTCCACTCCAGTCCAGCTATTCAATATTTCAATCCCCCGCCGCACTCTCACTTACCACGAAGCATGCATTAGCTCTCTCCAAGTCCAAGATATGACTGGACCCAGATGGACCGACTGAGCGTACACATCGCGTGTACGAGCTGAAAGTTTCAATTCCAGATGGACCAGATCCACCATCCAATCCCGTGTTCTCTCTCTTGTCTTTTTCTTGGTCCAGTGGGCCAGGTTGTGATTCCCTCCCTCCTTCCCTGTCCCTGGCCTCTCACTCTCACCAGTCACCAGTCACCAGTCACCACCCAACTTTTCTCTTCCCAGCCCAGCTGTGAGCAACATCCATCAGGGCCTCTGTATTCAACTCAACTTTTAGAATTATTTTATTCTTATTATTTGTTTTGTTTAGTACACGAGTGAGTCACTCACTTCATAAGATAGAGAAAGATTTCTGGTGTTCAGCTTAAAGTTTAAACCAGGATATATGTATTATGTCTCCATCAGATTGTGCTGGCGGCTTAAAGGCACTGAATTATGCATGCCCTTTAATTTGCCCCCAATGAATTGCTCGTGGCTATTTTGTTTCTGGAATTTCCTTGTATATATCCACTTTTCCATCTGACCTAGCCACACCCATGTTTGACGGGGGGAATTGCTTGATTTGGTCATATTCTATGAGCCCAGACCCAACATACAGCCAATTTAGTTTTGGTTGGGTTGGGTTGCCCCCCACCCCACAACTTGCAAGATATCCAGAATTGCTTGTTCTCTAGATGGCCAACTGTGTAGCCCATCAAGTTGTTCACTAAATAGGGGACCTCCAGGATTGACCATTTCCCTGTTTCTCCAATCCACACAACCCCCTAGTTGCTCAATTCTAGTCACTGAGACCTGGTTTTCCCTTTTCCCTCCCTTTCATACAATCCCCAAATAGTGGTTTCTGACTTGGACACTTTGCCAGGTGGCTGGGGCTTTTGGGCTGAAATTTGCCCCATAAAAATAGGGTGGAGTAAACACTAAAACAGAGGGAGGTTTTGGTCCCCTACAAGCCTAACGATGTTGCTATATTTAAAACCTCCAAGATAATGACTTGTGTCTAACAAACATGTATAAAAGAATCAGATTATTTTTCTTTTTTTTTTGTTTCCATTTGTGTTTTGAAATTGCCATACTAGAAAGAAACCAACTCATGTTCTTGAACTGCAATTTTGTTTTGAGAGTCAAAAACATTTCGGTTTTGTTTCAAAAAACAATTCATGCTCTTGAAACCATCAAGTTTAAAACAAAAACAAAATTTGGAGTATAGATACTGTATGATTTATGAACGATGATGAGAGATGAAATCATGCTCTTTAAATCAAAAACATGTTTGCGATGTTTTTGTTTTAAAAATCAATTTGTTTTCAAACCAAATGATTTAATTTGTTTTTTGAGCTCTCAACAAGAAAAACAAGAATATGGATGTATGCATATATATTCCTATGATATTTATATATACGAGTGGGGCTAATAAGAATAATAAAATTTAATTAGTTAATTTAACAGGCAATACATTAAATAGGCAAATTTAATAAGTTAATTTAACTTAATTGATTAAATATGGTAAATTAATTAATTACTAATTTAATTAATCTAATTAAACACCTAAATTACATTAATTAATCAAATTTTAAAACAAATAATTTTATAATTATAATTTATAATTTTAAAATAATTAATAAAATCTTAAAAAATGCATTTAAGTGAAATTAAGTAACTTAACATAAGATATGCACCAAGACATTTTAACTGTTGGAGAGAGAGAGAGAGAGAGAGAGAACATTTTAAAATGATACTTTTCTTTTGTTTCGTGGAATTCGATTGAGACTAGGGGTGTCCACGGTTCGGTTAACCAAACCATGGCACTTTTTTGTAAACCGAACTGGAGGTACCAGTTTTTTTAATTCTCCAAATCGAAACGTAACTATACCACCGGTTAACCGGTCCGCCAGTTTCGGTTTTTGAGCGGTTTGGTTCTTCGGTTTTCCGGTTTTTTATATTTATAATATATATATTATACAAATATATGTATAATATTATATAATAAATAATATATAATATATAATATATTATAAATATTTGAAAAATATAAAATATATATAATATATTTATAAATAGATCATTATAAATATAATATAAGTATATATTTATATATATAATGAATATATATTTATATATAATACATAGAAAACATCAATATATTTATATATAATACATAGAAAATATGTGACATATTAAGAATATATAAAATATACATAAAAATATATATACCGGTTGGTTCGGTTGATCGTCGATTTTTTTGTAGGTTAACCGAAAACCGAACCGGTCCTTCGGTTTTTCAAAAATCCCGAACCAAAACCGAACCGATCGGTTCGATTAACCACATTTTGTGGTTCGGTTCGGTTTTTCAGTTTTTATGGACACCCCTAATTGAGACATTAAAGAGATGTAGATGAATAGGCCCAACTTGGCCCAAGAATTCCAGGCTCAGTCATAAGTTTTGTGTTTAGACTTGATATGGGCCTAGCCCTACAAATTTTTAGCCAAAGATTTGGCCCAATACTTGATCCCAGCTTGAGCTCACATTGGTCTCACAAATTTCCAAGTCAAGCTTGGGCCCAACCAACCTAAGCCCACTTAACTCAAAATTCAAGCCTTAGGCCTAGGTTTTTTGTTCAAGCCTAGCCTCGAGCTTGAGTGTACATTAGGCCCACAAGTTTCCAAGTTGGGGTTGTTTCCAATACTTCAACTCCAACTTGAGGCTTGCCCAAATGAAGCATAATTAGAAGACTTAATTAATTAATTAAAAAATATATTAAATACACTTATTATCCTGTAAATAATATTAAAAGTTCATCCAATACTTCAATTCCAACTCGAGGCTTGCCTAGATGAATCATAATTAGAAGACTTAATTAATTAATTATATTGATTAATTGAAATATATATTAAAAACATTTATTATCTTGTAAAAGTTCATGGAGAGAGTGGTTGAAGAAAAAGTAAAGAGAAATAAAAATTAAAAAATAGTATTATAGTGGGAGTGAGAGAGAGATAGGGTTGTCAACAGGTTGGGTCTAGGTATCATATATATAATATTAATTTATTTAATATATATATATATATATATATATATATATATAAACCGAATTAACCCAATTGGTTTGGGTCCATAAGGTCTAACCCGACCCATTAACTGCCCGATTGTAATTATGTTGTTGACTGTCTTGTAATTACATGAAAATTCAATGTCTTATACACAACAAAAAAGAGACGATGATTGCTTTCAATGGTACTCTTGTAATTAATAAAAAACTCAAAGCTACAAATAATGACACTCTTATAATTAGTAGAAAATTTAATGAGATAAATAATGGCATTAAAATGCTCATAAACATCAGACGAACCATTTATGCTAAAATAGCAAAATATTTTACACAAGCCCATATAATCTTTACACGCTAGAATTCATTTCAAGTAGAATGGGCACTCCATTTGTACCCATTTTGCTTTTATTATATATGTTATATATGATGCGTAGGGTGAGCACGGGTTGGTCTGGTTTGGTTCAATGGCAAAACCTAGAACCTACCCTATAAGGGTCGGTTCTGGCCTTAGTGGTTCCGGGGTCAGTTCCAAGGTCTTCCTGTGGAACCTGCTATTTGTTTCCTCTCCCCTTCAATTTTTTTTCTTTAAAAACTTGATTTTTAATAAATATAATATATATAGTTTAAAACTTATGTTACCTTTATTGATTAAAATGAGTAAATTAATATGTAAGTTATTAATATATGGCTCAAATATTATAATTATAATTTAAATTTTGTAAATATTACCTTTTACATTAACTATTATACACATTCAAATATTAACATGAAAAAAAAATGATCAAATCACAGTCAAGTGAGACCAAGGTATTTGTAACCATGAGTGTTTGGGTTCAAATCTTCATATCTCCAAAAGTATTTTGGGATTTATTTCAAGCCAAGTTCAGTTCCAATGTAGGTTCACCAAGGCCCACCAAGGGCTGGTTTATCGGGTCAGTTTAGGTAGGGTAAACCCCTAGACCCTAGAACTAGCCTAGGTGGGGGTCGGTTCCAAGAATTTGGGAGCAGACCCTACCTTGTAAGTTGTAACTAGACCTGTTCATGGGCTGGGTAGCCCGATGGCCAAGTCCAGCCCCACCCGCACCCCGATCGTGCTTGGTCATGTAATTAGGCCCACGGGCCTGACCTCGGGCCTAACACAGTAAGCCCGACTGTGTTTCGGGCCAAGCTCAGGATTTGTCAAAAAAGCCTGGCTCGTCCCGACTCAGCATTATATATTTTATAAAATATATAATATGTATTTTATATATTATATAGAATATATAAATAATATAATATTTATTAATATATATTCAGCCGCTAATAGTATGGGCTAAATTTTGGGCTCGGGCCAAGGCCTGGGCTTTGGGCTTTATATATATATATATATATATATTCAGCTGCTAACATTATGGGCTAAATTTCGGGCTCGGGCCTTAGAAAATTCTGTTAGTATAGAATGAAAGCCCGACCCGACCCGACCCATGAACAAGTCTAGTTGTAACAGGTTGGATAGGGTTGGTTCAAGGCCGATTTGAGGTCGATTCCACTCGGTTCTAGGTAGAACCTACCCATTTGTTCAGCCTTAATGATGCATATATGAAGACATATATAGTTTCAGTCAGATTAAATAACCCAAGAAGTCACTAAAGTCAAATTGGGTTGATACTTTTCAATACTAACCCTAACCTGGCCCGGCCCAAGTTGCACCTTTAAGAAATGTGAAGCATGTTTTCAAACCATTGTTGATCTAGATAGATGGTTGGACCATTCAGCCTGAAAACCATTGAGGGTGTGTAATGCCATTTTTGTTTCACCACAAACCACCATTTTCCCGAAAATAGTTGAATTGATCAACAACCCATTGATCGAAGCAGTTGAGCCATCAACCCATTGAAGCCGGACAACGATTTTTTAACCAAATTTTTATTTTAATTATCTTTTATTTTTTTCAAAACATCACGAATTATTCATTTAAACCGAACGGTCAAACCACTAAATTGAAAACCAGTGGCCAAAGTAATTGCAACTGCATATGAAATTTTCAAATATTGGCGTGGAGTAGTAACATGATGTGAAACGTCTTTTATTTTGGGTGTTTTTATTATTCAATACATCCCAATAAATCTTAGCTCGACTGTATAATTGGAATAGGTGATAATTCCAAATCGATGCTAATACACGAAGAGGTATTGATAGGGTTTAAAATTCTGAGGTGGAGCGCAATATAACTTTTACTTAATTTTGAATCAGGTTATATGATACGGAAAATATGAGTCACGGCTATGATGCCGAATATTCACACGGGTTTCTGATTTGGCAAGGATTTTCCAGTATCATAAAAATGAAAAATTGCCCTTCTATCAACCATGTGCCAAAAATAAAATGTTAATAATGTGTACAGTTGATCAAAAGGAAGCGGCTTCACGTCAATGCAACTTCTCTCCAAAATTCTAAATACAAAACAACGTCCAATCCACTTGCTCTCCACCCGACTAGCATCTTTTAGAAAATAAAAGCAAAACATGATTTTAATTTGTCGTCAGTACGTATAGAGATAACGAGGTTAGTACATTGGTTTGATGGTGCCCACCACTTGTTTGATAATATGTGTCCCTTCTCTTTCCACGGAATTATCTTAGGGTTTGCTCTCCTGACTGACTTGTGTGTTGTGTCAATCAATCGTCCACCAGTATTGGTATCCAGGCTCAGCTGAAAATTGCAGAAGACAGCGACATCCAACTCCAGTGATCTCTCTCAGTCTAACAAGCACGGGTTCGGAATCTAGATTATATCGTTGGAGGATGACAACCTACTAGAATTGGGATATTTATCTAGATTGCATGGTGTGTGGTGACCACAAGGCAAGTCTGTGGGAGAAGGGGGCCCACAAACACTATTCATCCATTGGTTCTCAGACAAAAAGATAAAATAGAGGAGCTAGAGCCTAGTGGTTTTCTTTCTGGCTCCACTCACGCAGAATCAGGATGCTCTTTCTCTCTCTCTCTCTCTCCTGTCCTGACGTTAGGATTGGAGTTGGGGAGTCTATTCAATGAATCAATGGGAGTTGGGGGACCCTGCACCTGCTCTACTTTAAATGAAACATCATGGTAGACAACAGCCACAACACCTACAGAATTGACGAACGATGCTTCTTTCTCAGCTTCCTCTTCTCCAGGTCCCAAGTACTCAAACATTAGATATCCGTGTTTTTTACTCTGTCAACCAGGGGGAAGGTTCGCCTGTAAAGAGACGGGATGGGCTGCCCATTGAGCGCGCCCCACAGCCCATCCCCTCCGTGTATTGTAAACATTTTCCGTACTTATATTTATTATAAATGGAGAGATGTTTCCCGATACACAACACAGTGAGATGTAGCTATGAAGTTGGTGTGAAAAACACTCTATGAGGAACAGATCCCAATTCCTACAATTGTGTATTGGGAACATCTCTCCATGAATGGTAACATGTAAATACAGAAGATGTTCCGAATGCACAGCTGTAGTATCCTATAGGTAGGAGATCTGAGCTTGGGCTCCTCATAGCCACATTCCACCGTGTGTATTGGGAACATCTCCCCATGAATGACTAGCGCTCTATGAGGACGAGCAGATCCCAATTCCATGTGCCTCTACATATAAAGAGGATATTTTTATAATTTGGTATGATTTATTTTTATGTTTGCCTGCTTTTTTTCTTTTACAACTAAGGGTGGCCACGAGCCAAGCTCTTCATGAGATACTCAAGCTCGGCTTGGCTTAGTTTCACCCGAGCTTCAAGCCCAATTTAAAGGCTGGTTTAATAATCGAGCTAAGCTCGAATAGTTAATAATAATAATATAAAATTATACAAAACAATATACAATAAAAATATTATATATATAATATTTTTATTTTTATATATAATAATAACTAATTATTATGATTCTTAATTTTTTACATATCAAATAAAAATATTTGTATATATAATTTTTTATTTTTAAAATCAAATTGAGCTCGAGCTTACGAGTTTTTGACTCGAGTTGAACCGAGCTCAAGCCTTGTACTATCTTGGCGAGCCAAACTCGAGCCTCGTACTATTCGGCTCAGCTCGACTCGGCTCGAATCCACCCGTAATTACAAGTTACAACAAGCGGAGTGACAATTTGCTTTTACTCTTGGTTTGCAAAATATGTTATAAAAATACAATAGAAAAGGCTAGGAGGTGGATTGGGTGGGGTTTGGAAAAACACATGTTAGTAAATCAAGTCAGGTTGGGTTTGGAAAAAGCCCATGCTCACACCATTCAAACAGCCTCTGGCAATCTTGCATTGGGAATATCTTTCTATGAAATAAAGCACATATATATGGAGACATTCCTAATGCAAGGCTGTTCAAACAGAATTTGCACTTACTGAAGCTGGTCTCGCATTGGAGGATTGCATTAGTGTGGAGGCAAACCTATACTGCACCTGATACGTTGACATTCCTAATCCTCAGGAGCCCGTGCCCACACTGTTCCAACCACCATTTGTAACCTTGCATTGGGAATATCTTTCCCATGAAATAAAACATATAAGTATGAGATATTCTTAATGTAAGGCTGTAAAGGCTGCTCTAATGGGCTTTGCCCTGACGGAAGCTGAGCTCAATCCTCAGCATTAACGTTGGTCTTTGGTTGATGTTGCAACTCTTAAAGCCGAAGGGATGTCTGTGGGTTGGGTTAAGTGGTAAATTCGCACTGACCCAGTCCTATTGGGTTAATGTCGGGTCTGCTTTTATCGGGTTTTTAGATCAGGTTTGGATTGGGGCAGACCTATACTGATTCTGATTCATTGACATTGTGGCATTGAAACATTTGCATATATAAGCTTGATTATGGATTTGCTATATATGAGGCGGTAGGATTGGATTCAATATTCCCTTTTCGCTTGGTTGGGTTCAATTGAGCCCGAGTTGTGCTTACTTCAGGTTGGGTCTGCGTTGAGCCAAATCCATGCTGAACCCGAACCGTTGACATCCCCAAACGGTCGTACCGAGGAAATCCAACCCTGGTCCAAACTCAAAATGGGCTGTACTTACGTGCTCAAGTCCATGATGTAATGGACTTAAGTGGATCGGATGAAAGTTAAAACAAAAACACACAATCAACCGCTAGTTTATGATCCTATTTTGAGGGAGAGCAGGTAAAATATGATCCTATTTTGGTGACGTCGTCCATCTTGCACTGGGCTTGACACTTCAAAAATCCAAGCTCTGGGCCCAGGCTAGAGTATTTTCTAAATAATATTGGCCCATTGAAGCCCATTTATACAACCATTTGACTAGACATGGACCTTGTCATACATTGGTCGTGGGCCTCGTGGCTGTAGAGATAGACCAGAATTAGGCTTTATTATATTAGGGTTCTCGGTTGGCTTGATTTTCTTTTGCCTGCTATAGTTTGGAATCTAAGGATTGTCTGCCTGCCAAGAATTTTCTCTTGATTTTCATAATAAAACAACTCCATAGTTGTTGTTTGATCCAAATCAACGAATACATTTTGTGAAACGTAAATTCCTTTCCCAGGGCTATTTTCTATTAATTTCCTGAGTAAAGAATGTTTTCCATGGTTGATTTCTCTGGCAAAAAACCACATTGGTTTCTTGATATATAATTTTCACTTCGCCATCTCTCAAAATTTTTGGCTTTTTAGACTATTTAGGTGGATTTTCACGTGGCAGCTTTTGACTTTGTGAGTTGGGTTCGAACTGAACAGCTTATAAGCAATATTTGGTGAAAATTTTAAGAAAGAAACAAAACAAAAGTTTTTTCGAGTAAGCCTTCCTTCGGTGGCTTCTTCAATGTGGCTCAGTAAAATCACTTCAATCATGACTTCAGCCCACCCAAACAGCCCTTAACCTCCCAAAAATTGATTCCCCAGCTCTTTTACGAGACATATCAATAGATATGCTCGATATGGGGCGTATCATATTGGTTTCAGAAAGGTGTGTACATACAATGTGATATTATTTGCAGAATTTGATTAAAAATGCCATGATGCATCAATTTTATTTATGCTAAACTAAATCAAATTTATTTTTTCAATGTAATTTTATTTAATTTAGTGTCCACATGTAATTCAAGTAAATTGGATATATATATATATATATATATATATATATATATATATATATATATATATATATATATATATATATATATATATTATAAATGTTAATAAAGTGAATACCGAATAACTATCAAATCCACTAATCTATATTTATATCAAAAAATATTTTTTAATTTCAAGAAATTTATAGAAATGAAAATACTAATAATGAAATAATTATTTTAGTAATTAAAATTTATAAATTTGCATATGATATGTATCTTAGAAATTTTAATAGATCTGATATATTTTAAGTTAAGGTCATATGTTTGTATATATTATTAAATGATATTATAGTTTACATTAAATAACAATATATTTATTATTTAAAAAAACAAAAACATTGTTTACCAAACATTTGAGAATTTAATATTAAATTGACCTTTTCATTAAGATTAAAAAGTAAAAATAATAAAATATAAAATAAAATATTTATATCTCGGACTTAAATAAATAATAATATAATAATAGCATCATGCATGTCTTGAACTCTTTATTGATACATCATCAATAAAATTGTATGATTTTTATATATCTCGTTATAGTAATTATTAAGGATAAACATAAATAATAATATAATAATAGCATCATGCATGTCTGGAACGAATTGATTCCAGGTTTTTGGAACTAAAACCATTCAATTTGGAAAGCTTTGGTAGCTTTCCATCGTATATCCATTCAATTTTGAAACGATACTCCATACTGATATTCGAACCTTGATTGTTAGACACCGGCAAAAGCAAACCCGAGAAGTAATTTATATAATATTTGGACGGAGGGGGAGAAGCCACCTCAGGTTATGGGGACACGCGACAGGCAGATTTACTTTTTCTTTCTCTTTCAATTTGTTCTCCATCGGGAAACCACAGCATCGAGATCCACCACCTAGTGTGTCACTCACTAATATCTTACAATTTTTTGTAGCCTATTCCTGCCATACACGTGGCATTTTGTCACAAGTAAGCATGCTGACTTTAGCCTAGCCAATCTTTTTAAGTGGGCCCTATCAGGTGGTGGTTCTTGATTTTCTATACTTTGGTGCTGAACTACTAGCTTGTTACTGCTATAAAGCTTTGCCTAGCTGGCTATTTCCATCTTATGGTGGCAAGCTAGCTAGAGGCTCGACTAGCCTTAACATATGCTTAAGCCTGAAGCTGAACACAAGTTAGGCTTGTCTCTGGCCCATTACAAGCTTAAATCCACGAACTGAGGCCTGAAACTGATATCTATAAAGAGAAGAAATGGAATTAATTAAGTTGCAAGATTTATATTTATTAGATGAAATATTAATTATTTATCCTAAAACAATAATGCCTTTAAATAGAAAAAATAGCAATTAGTTATACTAATTTATAGGAGAAAATTTTTGATTATTGGGCCTAGTGCCATTTTAGTCCCCAAACTTTAAAATGCGACAATCTAATATCCGAATTTTCAAAATATGTTAATTTAGTGGGTATTCTGGACTCCAACTTTCTTGAATAAAAGAGGCAAAGATTTAGGACTGTTAATTTTTTTTCAATGTTTCGATGGTTGATAAAAAAAATTAGATGACACTCGAAGGGCATTTGTGTTTTTTTACAAAGGCTATTTAGTGGTTAGTTAGCAACTGGTTAAAGGTAGGTATTGGATTGACATGTTTTGAAGGTTTGGGTGCTGAATTGAAATAGTCCCATGTTTGATTTTTTTTTTCATTTTTTTTAAATTCAGAAATTACAAAATTCTAAGGGTTGGGAAGCAGGAGAAGAGACAATAACTGACCTGGGCAGTTACGTTTTATGTATACATAATAGATATGACATCAAGAAAGGTTTTCTAACTAGGTCTAGTAGGGTTGTCCCCTACAGGACCTACCCAATTTATGCCATGTGGAGGTGATGTGGCTTTTTTGGACTGTCTACCAGAGATGGAACCTTCTTGATTGACAGTTCGTTCAATCTCAACCTGTATTTTTGAAAGTAATAATCTTATCCATTCAATTTCTTGAATTATTTGAAGAATATATGAAAAATGGGGTTATTCTGACAAATGACAAGAATTCTTTAAGACTGTTTGATTTGAAGGAAAAAAGTAGGGGTCTTGATTTTCTTTGCCTAAAGCACTCCATAGTCAATTATTGAAAAGGAAGATTTTATCAATTATCATGTAATTAACTTTAGGGAGAATGACCAATCAGCCCAGATCAGAATTTTATAGCCCCAAATTACCAGGGAAATGCATACTGACCGTGAATTAATGTCAAATTTATGGACAGGATGTGGTTTATAGGGGGGAGAGGAATAATAGTAAGGGGGGAGGGGGCTGAAATTCAGAATTATGCATGGTGTGTATCCGTACTTGTCCGTTAACTTTATAGCATTGCATTTAGCAATATTTCTTGAAAGCTAGGTCTGAATGATTAGTTCCTTCCCTTCTTCATTCAAATATTGAAAATGCAAATTGTATTAAAAGCTTGAGTTTATTATTAATTTATATCAGTGGTGAGGGAGAACGTGTTTTTCTTGTTTTGGTATGTATATGCACTTTTAGAGGGTGGAGACATCCAATTTGATGACTTCCACCAATAGTTTGATTTTTCTTAAATAACCAACATAAGGACAATTATATTATAGCCTTGAAAGATGATATAAGAATTTAAGATGTTAGATGAGGTCTTTGAATAGGTTTTTGTGTTTTAGTATGCCCCCTTATGTCATAGCTCATTGGGCTTGAAGCATGGACAAACACAGGCCTATTCATATATTGTGCTGGGAAAATACTTGGCTCCTACCATGTTGGAGGATATACATCCTACCATGGCCATTTTACACACTAATTTTAGGCTGTAGGGGTTTAGAATTTATACTTTAGATTTTAGGGTGTAGGGTTTAAAATTTAAGGAAATAAAATTGAGTTTTAAATTTTATGGTTTTAGGGTTAAGATTTAGGATTAGGGGCTTAGGGTTTAGACTTTAGATTTTAGGGTTTTAAATTTAGGATTAGTGTTTAGAGTTTAGAATTTAGACTTTAAAGTTTTAAGATTAGGGTTTAGATTTTAGGGGCTTAAAGTTTAGGATTGAAGTGTTTAAGAGTGATTTTAAAGTTTAGGGTTTAGATCTAAAAATTAGGAATTGATAGGACGCCTACCCTCAAATATGGTAGGAGCCAAGTATCACTTGATCAAATCATACGCTTTAATATCATTTAAGGAACAGTTCAGCCTAAAAGCTTAATCTATTAATAAACTCTGTAACAGTAAGGAATAGCTGATACTGAAATTATATCCGCCTCTTACATGATTTAACAATTAGGTCATGTGCTATCACATTGTATTGTCTAATATCTATTTACAATCAGCATATTTTACACATAGCAAAACATTGCTGATGAAGATGTGACACTTGGTCCCTATACAACTTATCCATCCACTTATATATCAATGTATTGCTGTTTATAGTATGAAATATAGACAGTGCAAAAGAAAATAGTACGAGCTTTTGGATATTTCTCCCCTACTGCATCCTGTTCCTTCTAATAAAGGTGTTAATAGACCGGTTTTAGATTAGACCCCGTTTGGTCCAAAATTAATTTGGATGGACCAATAAGATATTGGATTGAATCAATTCAATCTAAAATATTTATTATATTGGATTAGACCTGATCGGTCCGTAATAAACTTATATTGGATTAGGTTGGATTAAGCCAATATCTGATCTATTGATATAAGATAAGAATATAAATATCAATAAATCGGGTTTGAATTGAAACCAATTTAAATCAACGAATTTGAATAGATTTGACAGTCCACACATTGAATTGAACCAACCCAAAATAGTCTAAAATATACATTAGATTGGATTAGACCTGATCCATCTACAATAGACTCACATTGGACTGGATTGGAATGGACCAAATCCATTCCAATTGACACCGCTCCCCTCCAACTCCAAATGATCGCACTCCGTTCAGGATGGTTGTTGAGCTGATACCCTGAGACCTACTGCTGCTATTACCCTGCAATTATGTACACATGATTTGGCAGCTGTGCTTAGCGAATAAAGGTAAGAGCCATCAACAAATAATTCTTCCTTCACTATAGACTATAGGCAATGGAATTTCTGATTTCTTAGGGATCTGTTGTGGCAAACAACCCATATGGGAGCTGGGATGATGCAGTTTCCTGTTTCTCAATCCCCGAATCAGACGAAAAGCAATTGCCTCTTTATGCATATACTCAGCCCTTTCTTGTTTTGAAAGGTGATAAAGGAATTTACTGGAACCACTGCTGGACACGTTTGTGAGATAAAGTTGCCTTAGAGTTCATGCATGAAGGCCCACCTTCCAAAAGGGCAACTCCTTTTCAATTTTAGAAATTTCATTTACCTTGCATCAAAGAAATTTTGAATAAATCTTTTTTATATTTTATAACATTTTTATATTTATACTATTTATTTTATATCATTATCATGAATCTTGTTTCACTATATCTGTTATGTTTGCTTTGTCGGTCTTTAAACTATGGGCACTTATTACTTGTTACTTCTACCTAAGTCCCTTTTTGTTGCCCTTATTTCTTCTAATCCTTCAATTTGCAATTGATTTAGAGCCCATTTGGTTCTTAGTTGAAATTAGAATCAGAATGTTCTATTCCCATAATTTGTTTGATTCAGACAAGAATTAGAATGAGATTTAGAATCAGCTGGAATGAGATTTCGTTCTCAAGGGAGAGGGAGGGAATGTCTATTCCATCATAAGGACTAGGGGTGTCAATGGTATTAAAAAATCCAATTTTGAATTCAAGATTCGACATAATCGAATCGAATTCGGATAATTTGAATATCTAATTGGTCAAATTTGGATATCCTATTCATACCGAATAATTAATCGGATTCGAATTCTGATATGACCTGATTCGATTTGATAAATATCTAAATTCGGCCGATTATTTAATTCTTATATATAATATATAAAATATTTAAATGTCTTATATAATTTATATAATAATTAAATTATATAAGTAATTTATATATTTATATACTTCATAAAATATTTATTAATTACTTAAAATAATTAATTAGTTGAATTTGAATCAAATTGAATTGAATATTCAAATTTTCTAATCAGATTCAAATTAAGATATTGCTTGATCTAATTTAAGTCCGATCCGCTTATACCCCTAATGAGTACCGGCTTATTTGCATACCTTTTCTTTCTCCTTTTATAAATCACTCTATATATCATCTGTCATGTAGGAAAAAGGATTCTACACCTGCTTTGTTTAAGCAACAACTCCGGCCTTGGATACACAAATTCAAACGTACCTTGAATCATGACCATGAAAATGGAAAGAATATTTATCAACAAAAGAAGAAAATGGAAAAGAAAAAACACGTAAGATACATCCATGACCGTAGATGATGAATGATGACATGCCTTATTGTTATTGGTGCAAACTCTCAAGAAGTCCTTAGAGTGAGTTTTATAAAGGTCTGCTTCTTCCACCCAAAATTCAGGACAATGAATAATAGATGAAAGAGACTATCTCATAGATTAAGAATGTGAATGGTAAGGATGATCTAACAAGAAAGCTCAACGTAGAAACCTCAAATCTAATTAATTTCAAGAGTCATCTTTTGTAGGAAAGGTTTCATTTCTCTATGGCATAGGATGCCTACATGTTCCTTTTCCTCCCCTCTATTATCTCTATTTACATCGCTACATAAAGTCATAAGACATGAAGATGAAGTTTATAGTTTTAAAATACATTTATGCTCTCTTAGGTTGTATTTGTTGAAGGATTAAAATATCAATACTATATTTTCCATTTGGAGTATATCGTATTGGTATTGGTGCAACCAAACATATTTAGATAGATTGATACATAGACTTTTTGTAATATTTAAAAGGTTTCAATCATCTTTTCCAATCCCCTGATTATTATAAAATAAAAACCAAAAAATAATAAAAAAATTATGAATATCAGCCATATTGATACACACCTAACCCAAGTTAAATTGGGTATCTGGTGTATCAATAAAATACATTTTATGAACCAAACAATACAAAAGTGATTGTTCTATATATGGTTCATGTTTTGAATGATTGCATGAGAGCTTTGAATGTGTATATCAGTATATGTACCTCAGTATTTACATTTGATCGTACCATCATTTCATTGCAAACCATGCATGTTGTGTAGTTGAGAGAAAGCTATAAAATCTTGTGTTAATAAAAAAAAAATCATTTTACTGGTTTTAGAACCATAGATTGCTGACTCAAATAATCATCAAACAACAATTTCACTCTTGGGGTGTTGTACAACCAAATTAAGGGTCCGTTGGTTTGCAGCCGGAACTGGAATCCTTCAGAATCGAAATTGAAATGGTCTATTCCCGTAGTCTATTTGGTTCAGATAGAATGGAAATAAGATTTGGAATTAGCAGAAATGAGAATTCATTTCTAATGGAAGGACAGGGAATGACCATTCCAGCAGGAATGGGAATGGAATTCTAATTCTGCTCAACCAAATAGTTAGAATTGGAATAGCCCATTCTGATTCTAATTCCAGACCCCTATTCCCACGAACCAAATGGGGCTAAATATGAATGCAAACATAACATGCCTCTCAATTAGTCTACTTTGACACCAATTGGTCAAATGGGTTGTTTAACGAATTCCAATTTTTAATGATAAAGGTAACTTATTCTCATATTTCCTTCCCTCATATAACCTTGATCATTTCTCAACCAAAGTATAAGCTTTAATTTCTTAACTTTTTACATAAAGTTCCTGTGATCCTGTCACACATCTTTAATTCATGGAGGCAACAAATTAAATTCTGTAGAAATTTTATCTTAAATCTTTCCTTCTTTAGATGAACTAATAGCTGTAGCAATTAGCTGGATCCTGGTATATTTAGGATTCTAATGATTAATAGTAAAAAACAAATTAAGAAATTAAATATTTGTTCCCAAAGATAAAGTTTGTTATGGCATTTATGGAAAATAATAAATTCATGTACACACATATATTTATGAACATAAATTACTAATGGATCTGGCCTGAGTGTTACATTGAGGGACAAACCAGAGAGAGAGAGAGATTATATCAAAGAGAATCGTTTACAAGATCATGAACATGTATAGATGCTTTGAATATTACAAACAAAATTCCCAAATGAGTGTGCAACTTGATTTGGATTTCTTCATGTATGCATGAAATTTCAAAAAGGAAATTAAAGAAAGAAGATAAACTCCTGCAATTACCAACAACAATGGCAACACACCAAGGTGATGTGAAGTGATCCACCAAATAGGATTTTAACCAGGCTTAGGCAATCACTTTCCACTGAGACTTGGGTAAGGCCCAATTCACATTCAAATTGCAAAGCATAAAGCATTGCAAAAGACTAACTTTTCAGAAGAACCAATTGGGAATAATCTAACAACTCGGCCCATGATGAATTCTCTCCTTCATGGTTCCTGATGATGATGCCAGCCCCCACATTAGAAGCCCATTAGATTGTGCTTTCTGTATCTCCACCAGTACTGGATATGGATTTCAGATTTCAGAGATTTCAGTAGAGTTTGTGAATTTGTATGAATACGAAATGGAATCCCATCATCCCCCACATGGGTAAGGCCTTATTGAATCATCATAGCCCTTAGAAAAACAATAAAAGGTCTTTTTCAGAAAGGAAAGATTACTTTCCTAATATGTATCATAAGACCCACACACTGTGCTTGAATAAGAGAGTAGGTATCGTGTGTTTTGCAGATTGGTTGCTTTTATTTTTTGAAAATCCATTTGCAATTGTAAAATCCGACGTTCTGTCTTTTTAATAAGATATTCTGGTGGCTTCCCCCACAATGGAGAAATGTAGATTAATTTAATAATCTCCATTGCTTATCATTTTTGCTTATAATAATTCTGTTCAATGTTTCTATTGATTGGATTTCTGCTTTGTTTATTTTGTCCAAATTCCAATGGTTATTGATGATGCGCGATCTGGAAGCTCCTAACTGGAAAACTGTCTGAACGTATTTGCGTGGTGAACAGGATCAATCTACAAAATAATGCTTAGAGGAGCCGGGGTGGAAGACCCAGTGAGGTCGCTCCAATGCTTAAGTTAGTATTCTGTGTGTTTGCGAGCTAGTATGGATGCTAAAGAGCTTGACTGTGAGTAATCGTGCGTACCTAGACCCTAGAGGGGTTGATGCCCTTATATAGCTGGGCAATCATGGGTCTCGCGAAACAGCTCCAGGCTCTTTGGCTCGAGTGGATGAGATCCGTTTCCACTTTAGTCAGGGGTAATGTACCAGTCAATGTAGTTTATCGTCGCCGCCCGATCTGGGTGGGGAGCGGATAAGGCTTGCCGTTACGCGGCGTGATCCCGTGACGTTCAGAGTCAACTAGGAAGCTTCTGGAATCGATTACGTGTCACCTCGGTTCCTAGGCCCCGAACTGGCTTAGGTGTCGAGGTGACTTTATGCCTAGGCCCCGTGATGTTGGATTGAGTGCTCGAATCCGAATCGGAGAGCATACTCCAGCTTCACCTCCCTTGGGCCATACAGTAGCAGTCCCGCACCACTTCCTTATTGGTTGGACAAGCCGTCAATGTGAAAGATCCAGGGCTCCCCCTCCCAAGTCGGTATTACATTGACCGGGTCCAGTGCCGCATTGGTTGACGCCTTTGACATGTGAGTGAGCTTGGTCAAATCAGTGGTTGGTGCATCCAATGTGCACTCTACTACGAAGTCTGCCAAGGCCTGAGCTTTGATTGCCGGTCGTGGCTCAAACCGCATATCGTATTCGCTCAGCTCGATGGACCACTTCGTTAATCTTCCAGACACCTCGAGCTTGAGCAAAATCTGCCTTAGGGGTTTGTTGGTGAGAACAACGATTGTGTGGGCCTATAAGTATGGGCGTAGTTTCCGAGCTGCTATGACTAGTGCATATGCTAGTTTCTCGATCTCTGGATACCTAGTCTCTGCATCCTACAAAATTTTACTAATATAGTAGATGGGTCGTTGGACCCGATCTACTTCTTTGATTAGTTCCAAAATAACTACTTCATCACTCGCGGAGATGTATAGTTTTAACTCGTCCCCTTCCTCAGGTCGAGTTAAAACCAGTGTGGTACTTAGGTACTATTTCAGCTCGTCAAAGGTGAGCTGGCACTCTTCGGTCCATTTTAAATCCTTGCTCTTTTTTATTACTTTAAGAAATGAGAGGCATCGGCTTGTTGATTTAGACATGAAACGACTTAGGGCTGCAACCTAGCCAGTCAGCCTCTGGACTTCTTTTATTTTTCGAGGTGGTCCCATATCTAGGATAGGATTGCCTTTATTTTTTTAGGGTTGGCTTCAATACCACATCAGTTGACTATGTAGCATAGGAATTTACTCGAAGTGACTCCGAAAATACACTTATTCGGATTTAATTTTATATTTTATTTTCTTAAATTTTGAAAAACATCATTTAAATCGATTAACAAAGAATTCAAAAACTGGGTCTTCACGACCATGTCATCAACATAACATTCTACTTTATTGCCAATCAATGGCTAAAAAACTTTATTTACAAGGCGCTGGAATGTTTCCCCAACATTTTCCAATCCGAAGGGCATAACCTTATAACAGTATAGCCCGAGCTCAGTTACAAATGTGGTATTGTCCTGGTTAGCAGGATTCATCATAATATAGTTGTAACAGGAATAGGCATCCAGAAAACTCAGCAACTCGTGCCTTGAGGTCGTGTCCACTAGGCGGTCAATCTTGGGCAGTGGGAAGTAGTCTTTCGGGTAGGCTCTGTTCAGGTCAGTATAGTCGACGCACATGCTCCACTTGTTTTTGGCCTTCTTCACTAGAACCAGGTTGGCCACCCAGCTCGGGTAATGGACTTCTCTGATGAAGTTTGCCGCGAGGAGCTTCCTGACCTCCTCATCGACTACTCTCCATCGTTTTGGGGTGAGGTTGTGTTTCTTTTGTCTTACTAGCTTGACTAAAGTGTCGACATTAAGCTTGTGAGTTATTATTTTTTGGGTCAATCCCAAACATCTCTACAACGTACCAAGCAAAAACATCTAAATTTTTAAGTAAAAAACTTACTATTTGAGTTTGAAGTGGCTCACTAATCGAGGCAATGATTTGAAGAGTTCTAGTTGGTTCGGCGTTAGAGACCGGTATGTGGACTGTTTCTTCTTTCGGGGTAGCTCGCTCTTTGGTGTACTCCGCTGGTTGCTCTAGTTCGACGTCTTTCACTAGCTTTACTTTTCCTTTCAGAGTGGCCATGTAACATTTACGGGATTCGAGTTGGTCACCTCGCACAACCCCCGTGCCATAGTTAGTTGGAAACTTCATCGCTAAGTAGTGAATACTACCGCATGTAAAACGTGCGTGATAGGCCGACCTACTATCGCATAGTAAGGGGACAGAGTCGTGACCACTAGGAATGTGTGCTCAAATCGTACAATGTTCGGCCACGTGCCTACCTCCACGGGTACTGTGACTCGACCAAGAGGCATGACCTCTTCGCCGGAGAACCCTATCAGGGGTGTATTTGCCGCCTTCAGATTGCTATGTTGTAACTGCAATTTGTCGAAAGCCTCCTTGAAGGGTATGTCTGTTGAACTGCCCGAGTCCACTAGAATGCATTTCACCTCAAAGTCGTTGATCCTTAGCTGCACTACTAAAGCATCATCATCATGCGGGTATTGGATGTCGTGCGCGTCATCCTTAGTGAAGTAGATAGGGCCTTCAAGCCGAGGTCGCTTTGGCGGGTTTTCGCCTTCGTTCTTCAATTTGCGGACTAAAGTCCTCCTAGCTGCTAATGTACATCTTGCGATGATGGACCCGCTGGTTATCATATTGATCACTCCATGAACTAGCCTCTCCTCTGGTAGCTGCCGAGGTGGCTACTCATTATGCCTGCTAGTCTTGGGGGCATTTCTCCTATGGTCATCCTGTCGATCCCCTGTCAGTCTGCCTACCTTCTCTCCTCTTGCAGGATGTAATTCTTCAGGTACCCGCGGCGGATAAGCTCTTCGATCTCGTCGCGGAGATTCTTGTAATTTTTCGTGTTGTGTCCGTGATCTCGGTGGAAATGGAAAATAGGCATTCTGGTTTTTTGTTGCCGTGTCTCCCCTTAACCTACGCGACCATCTGACAAAGGAGGAGTCCTTAATGGCCATTAAGATCTCTCCTCGCTTAGCATTCAGAGGTGTGTAGTTTGTTCTCTCTACTGGCGAAGTCCTAGAACGCTGACCTAACTTGTGGCCTCTTGCTTCTTCCTCTGTTCGAGGACTTACTTTTCTTCCTTTTCTGCCTGTTTTTGCTCATCCCTTCATCCTCTCTTTTCATCTTTTCAGCCAATGGATTATCAGTCTTTTGGTTAATCTCCTCCTTGGTATTGATGAACTGGTCTACCAGTTTAAGAAATTCGGTGATACCTTTTGGTTTGTTGGCTGCCACATTCCACTTGAACTCTTTGTGGGTGATCCCCTTCTTCGTTGCTGTGAGATGTACCGTTGGCAGATGTCGTTGAAGCACTTGATGTAGCTTCTGATTGACTCCCCTTCCCCCTGAACCACGTTCAGGAGGCTCTCTTATGATTTTGGGCATTTCTTAATGGTAATGAAATGCGTAGTGAATAGCTCGGCAAACTGCGCCCAACTCTTGATGGAGTCCAGTGCAAGGTTCCTATACCGGGTCCGAACTACTCCCCTGAATGTGGTGGAGAAGGCCACACACATGCAGGCTTCGTCAGCCCCGACTAGGTGCATCTGAGACTGGAAAGAACCTACGCGATCATTGGGGTCGAATGACCTGTAATACTTGTCCAGTGGTGGAACCTTGAAGTCTTTCGGCATTGGTGTTGCTAGGAGCTCGGGAGACAAAGGAGATGACTGACTAAGCAAGGGAGGCGTAGTCTTCGTTATTACCGAGATCACTTCTTCCCTTTCCTTAACTTGTTCTACTTGTTGGCTTGGCTTTGTTGGTGGGTTATTTTTGGTAGAGGAGTGATGAGTCTTGCAGCGTCACCGTTTTTGCTTCTTCACTGGCTCGACGTTGGTGCTGCTGACCTCGGTCTGGTCTAGCATCTCGACATTGTCATGAACATTGTCGCGAGGTGGGTCTTGGTTCCTTCTTGCCGAGTTCTCCTGATTGTGGAGTTCACACCGGCTATCACGAGGCACGGAAGGGACTGGCCTCAAGTTCACGCCTCTAGCTCCGGGCTGGTTCTTATCTCCTCGCGATCCATTGTTCTCTTGTTGGGAGTGTCGCGATGGGTTGGACCTGTGGAGCTGGTTATCCGCAGGCCTATTTCTAAGGTTTCCTTGGGATACTAGGGGAGTATGTTGGTTGCCCCTGTGGAGTCTGACCCCTAGGAGGGACTGGCACCTGCGAGGTCCCCTCACCCCGAAGGGGGGATCGACGGACGTTCTGGCTGGTTCTAGCTCTGGCATAATCCTGGGTGCCGAGGTGGAATCGGCTGCTAGTTTGGCTGTAGTGGTGGGAACTACTACTGATACTGTTGGTATAGGTAGTACTGTTGATATTGTTGAAAGAGTTGGACCTGTTGCATTTGGATCTATATTGTTTGGACACACTAAACAAGATCATGAAATTGGGAGTGTTCGACTCCGAGAGGGACCACGGATGGGTTAGAGAAAGTCATGCCCATTAGGGGGAGAGGGACGCTCACCTGCGTGGTGCCTTGTGGTACAGACAGTGACGGGATCCCTGAAGCTATAAGGGGAATAGTAAACTGGCCAATACATACCGTGGGGCCTTGGGGGAAGGGTGATTGTTGACCTTGCCCCTCAGTGGCATTCAACTCGATGCTTTTTTCGGTGTTGCTGGAAGAATCCATTGAGGTTGGAAAGAAAACTGGAACTATAACTAGGATCAGGACGACCTTTTGATCATTTCCCATAGACGACGCCAATTGATAATGCGCGATCTGGAAGCCCCTAGCTGGAGAATTGCCTGGACGTACTTACGTGGTGTGCTGGATCAATCTACAAAATAGTGCTCAGAGGGACCGGGGTGGAAGACCTGGTGAGGTTGCTCCGATGCTTAAGTCAGTATCCTGTGTGTTTGCGAATTAGTATGGATGGTAAAGAGCTTGAATGTGAGTAATTGAGGGGTTGATGCCCTTATATAGCTGAGCAATCATGGGTCTCGCACAACAGTTCCGGGATCTTCGACCTGAGTGGATGAGAACCGTTTCCGCTTTAGTCGGGGGGTAACCTACTAATCAATGAAGTTTATTGTTGCCGCCCGAATCGGGCGGGGAGAGGATGAGTCCTGTCGTTACGCAATGTGATCCTGTGACATTCAAAGTCCGCTAGGAAACTTCTGGAATCGATTACATGTCACCTCGGTTCCTAGACCCCAAATTGGCTTAGGCGCCGAGGTGGCTCTATGCTGAGGTGGCCGAACATCCGAATTCTGAAAACTGCTGATTAGATTCCCTTTGTTGAGTTGTCATTTTACGGGCAAATCGCATCCATATGACCTTTACTTACTAGGTCATGCCAAATTACCCCTCATCACTTATTAAGTCCTGCCAAATTATCCCTCATCAGCAATCTATCTCTCTCTGTATGTTGTAATTTAATATTATGTCCCCTAATAGGCAAATCTGAAGAATTAAAGAATATCATGTTTGCTTTATGCCAGGATTTGCATTAATTCCTGTTCGGCTGCAATGGATTTAGCACTTAATTTCCACTCTCAAACTGCAATTTTTGTACTAAAATAGATTTCCCACTTCTAACCTGGATTGCCTAGCCAGTTCCCTCACTTGGCTCAGTCTGGCTGCAACCAAACCTGTTAATAGTTGCGCCTTAATTTGGCCTGCTGGATCAGTCCCCTCCAAGTTAGACGACCCCAGTTTGGAATGACAGTCCCTCCAAGATAGACGACCCCAGTTTGGAATGACAGCGAAAATTTCGATGTTTCACATAGTCTCGACGATACTATAAGGCTGCATTTGGTTTGAAGGAAAAAATAGAGAAAAAAAGGGAAAGATAGGACAACTTATACAAGGTTTGTCATGGTTTTTTTTTTCATAAAAGTCATTACCCAATGTTGATTCCAGCTATTCGGTCGAGGCCTTACATGAGAAATAGAGTCTGCGACTCATCAAAATTTGATGTTTGTACAAAGTCACCGCTCTCAGATTAAGACCCCATGTTTTTCTTGTCACTCCAAGATCTTACCCTGACATCAGGCAATGGCCCCTATACCTTAATTTACACGGCAAGAGCAAGAAAGCAACGCCACCTAATTCCCTTCCCCCTCCATTTACATGGTTGGATGGATACCTTGTAAAAAAATAGAGGGAATTGAAATTTCTTTCAATGAAAATGGAATTGAATTTGAATTTGCCAAAAAACCAAGTTGAAATTGAATTGTATTATTGTCAACACGTGGCAACCAAGGGGGTGGCGACGGATTACAAGATCAACATCTCGACATAGAAAGGGTAGGCCCCTAGGCTGACTTAGAGAGCTTCTTTCCATTAAAGAAACTCAAAGAAAACATTAATTTGCGATGTTGGGTCATCATAGCTCAGCTTGCCAGACTATTGTTCGAACGGGTTTAGACAAATGACCCCCACCCCCTCAGAATTTCGAATTGCAAAAATATTGAAATTCTTTTTTGGGTATTAATCACGAGTCCTTATTCTCTTAAGTAAACAAACAGTATAACATTACACCAATATTTATTGATAGCAAGTCACTGCTGGAACAAATCATCTATTCAATTGGGTAAAAAATAATGCAAAATTTTAGAATTTGAAATACCCAAATGGCAGAATCCTGAAACCTGTGGAATGTTTTAATTCAATTCATTAAAGTGAGAAGAAAAAAAAAATCAATTACCTGACCTATTATATAATTAGTTAGGTGAATGTTTGAATTCCATGCCAAAACCTCCACTGCTCAAAGGGGGATTACTTATACGCAATCCTTCATTGAAAGGGCACCCCCACTTATTGACCTCGGTCTTAATTCCTGTCCTTTCTGGAAGGGGCACCCTGTTATTGACGTCAGTCTCAATTGAGTTTCTTTTATAGAATCAGACAAAATGGCACCTGTTTGTTGTACCAATTAGCACAGAGATTTAGGTTGTATTTGGTACTATCACTTATCATTGCTGTTTTTATCATGTACTAGCTGCCATCAATACAATATAAATTGGTGAGAGATATGTAGTTATATTAACTTGTATATATATTACAATTTTATATTAACTATAGGCAATATTATCTAATGGTATTTGGATTTTACTTTTTATGAACTACATACAACCAAAATCAAGTATCTGCATCACGTAATACAAGTGTAAGCGTTACGTATATATGTAAATAAAGAGTAAAAATATTTAAATTTAATTTTTATGACTTACACCAAAATCAAAATAAATATAATATCTGCTTTATAACTATATATATATATATTTGATTAAATTATAAATTACTTCAACCGTGTGCCGATTTATATTGATAAACATATAACATTTCAAACAGAAATAACAATGACAATCTTGAACCACTCAGCAAACTTTTATTTGCAGGTTCCAAAGAGCTTAGCTCATACATTCCTCTTTTTTGGTACTCTCAAAATATAACCCAATAAGTATTAAATAGAGTTTATGCATATAATATATATTGAATGCTTCAATTTGACTCTCACAACAGTTGCCAGCTTTAATAATTTTGTTATTCACAGTTCACCATCTGTACGTGGCTGCTGAACCATCAAGGCACCAAGATTTGATTCAACATTTAATTCGTTGGACACAGTAACTTTGATTTATTAGGTTTAATTGTGGGACCAATTTGCTGACCTATCAGATATTTTGGAGAGCTTATTCTTAATTATTAATACTTAAAAATGAATACTGTTTATTTCTAAGGCCCCGTTTGGTTAGTTGGGATAGGGGTTTGGAATTGGAATCAAAATAAGTTATTCCGATTTTAATTGTTTGGTTGTACGGTTTTGGAATCCCATTTGAGGGAATGTTACTCCTTGCCCCTTTCTTTGGGAATGAAATCCCATTCCTGCTGATTCATATTCTCATTCCCATTCCTACCTGAACCAAACAAACTATGGTAGTAGACCATTCCAATTCTGATTCCAAGGGATTTTCATTTCTACCCTTATGTAGAAAACCATCAATAGCATCCTTAAGAAGAGATCCATTACAAGTTGAAGAGATAAATTGATCAAGGGTAGATCAAAAGAGACATGGGCGGCAGTAAGAAATGATTAAAGTGCTTGTATACAATTTAAATAGAATGGAATAACAAAACAAGATTCATATAGCTGATACCTATAGTTGGGATAAGGTTTGAATGATGATAATGAATATATTAATTCTTTTTGCTAATCAAATTTATGAAAAAGGTGAATAATGCACATACAGATTTGTTATAAGAAGTAAAAATCAATCTAACAAATCTTAACAAAGAAATAAAGAACAATCTCATCTGCAACAAATTTTCCTCAACTCAGAGTAGATGAAAAGCATAAAGGGTCCCCCTTAATCTGTGAATAGCATATAGAAGAGGTCGGTCTAACAAGATTATGTAGTTGATCCTCTTGGAAACTTCTCCTTCCTTTCGTTTTCTATATAATGTATGAATTATATCTTGCTTAATTTGAATATTTACCCTTATATTTTATTTTATTGGAGGGTCGTTCTTGGTGCCTCTATTCACTGTAACTATATATAAGTTGTTAATTAATGTAAATGTTAATGATATATCATTGCTTTTGGTGGGGCATGGCTCAAAAGAGTGGATAGCTACATCGATGACCTGAAGCCGGTTTAATGGAATCTTTTCCTTCAATAATTTCTCCAAGTAAATTAGTATTCCGGCTGGAGTGAATGATTTATTGCTTTGTCATCTTGCGGATAAAATAGAATATTTAGGGGACAAATTAAGTAATTAACTGAACAAGCCATTAAGCCATTGATATGAGTCTCATGACTTGATGACTTATTCTCTAAGAGACAAAGTAAATCAGTCATTCAGTTCAGTCAATCAAATGGTCATTTAGTTAAAAGAATCTTAGACCTCACATAATATATAACATGGGCGACGTCGGTCATGTTTAAGAGAATCATTTAACTTCACAGCGACTCAATATTGCTAGGGTTGAGTTGGTATTCAGATTTCAGAGTTGAACACACACACACACAGAGAGAGAGAGAGAGAGGCAGACGTATCAACAACCGAATAAGAATGAGTGGGGCGATGTCGGCCATGGTTGTCATACGACAGTCAAACTTTCTCCATTCAGGATTTTCGGCTCTTCATATCGAATCCATATCCCACCATATGCCTGAAACCCACTTTTCATTTGTTTCATTATAACTTCTTTTCATCATCAGAAAAATCTAACAACCAACCTCTCATCACCTTTTTAGCTTTCCTGGTCCATCTCAGCTGAAAGCTTTCAGCTCTCCCTCTCATGGCCGACTTCCAACTACTATTCCCCTTTTCCGACTTCTGAACTCTCGATCGAAGAAACCCTTTTTCTTTTACCAACGTTTTATAAAATTACGTACGTGTGTGTTTATAAGTATGTGAACAGATGTATGCTCTCCCTCTCATGGCCGACTTCCAACTACTGTTCCTCTTTTCCGACTTCTGAACTCTCGATCGAAGAAACCCTTTTTCTTTTACCAACGTTTTATAAAATTACGTACGTGTGTGTTTATAAGTATGTGAACAGATGTATTAGATTCAAACGTTGACGATGCCAACTACCCCTTAGCTCCATGAAGTAGAAAAACAAAAGAAAAGAAAAACTGATCTGATGGATCTTAATCAGCACTAATATTTTTCTATTTCAGTTGCGTTGAAAAGCACAAAATCAAAAGGGTCGTTGAATGAAAGTATTGGACAACTTATACTGTATCCAATTCGAGACTTGATGATAAAGTAGAAAATAAGAATCTGGTCATAAATCTGCGTTTCTGTCTAACCAACACAGTCTAGATGGAGCAATTTTGGGTTGTGGTTTGTAAAGCAAGAAAAAGGGAATCATGTCATCTCAGGTTTTCAAGAAACAAAAGCAATTTCATCTCTTTTCTTAACTATGACTGAGGAAGTTCATTCGAAATTGAGGCAATCCATGTTCCTCGAATGCTAGTGAGAACTACAATGAAATGATTTCACTTCACGTGGCAACCAGCACCCCATTAATCTTTTCTCTTTTCTAGTCGAGCCATAAAGGGTTGCTTATTAGGGTTTCAAGATGCATTCGTGTGTGTGTGTGTGTCAATGTGATCTGAGGACAACAAGTGATATAGAACATGGAGTGCCATACATATATATTGCCACTCATGCATACTCTCTGTTATATCTATCTAAGCAGAAAACTAATGCAAGTTGAAGAAGGTTCATGGTGTTCTTTGGTGGTTCAACTGTACCATCAAAAAATATATTTATTATTGGGGGCCATGGGCGGGAGAGGTTATTATTTTTGGGACCCATCAAATTCAAAGTTCAAAATCCTTGAAGGAAAAAGAAGGAAATATCACAGAAAAAAGGTTCCCTTTATTAACTTTCTTAGAAGCTTTGATAAGCTTCATAAAGCTTATTATATATTTAAAATTTGAAAGCAATTAAGTATAATTTAAACTTTGAATTGATCTTGTTTTCCTTCAATGAGGTTTACATCATTCCACACGTTAATCAATACCCACAACACAACTTCTCAGAAATAGTTTTGAGAGAGAGAGAGAGAGAGAGAAGGGGTTGGTTTGATTCTTAGAGAGGTAGACAAGATAAGGAGAGAGGGAGGTAAGTTTGCTTACTTGCTAAAAGGTAGACCCTCTTGTTCTTTATAATATTAAAAAGTTGAATGTCATTCAATAAACAAGGCAAGGTCGGCTCCAGGTTCTCTCGCCCAGGAATCTTATAAAACACTGAAATGTGGAAAACTGATCAGCCACAGAAACATGATAAAACCCAGAACCAGTTCATAAGTACCCATGTTTTTTTGGTCCTACATTGCAAATCTAGTAGGATTTGGGTACTGATATGGATTCAATATTGGATTCAACCAGGGATGAAGGAATCTGAACCTACTCCAGAACTAGTTCTTTTTTTGTGAAAACCTCTTCTTCTTGGGCTGGAAACCATCAACTCGTACCCCCTACAGTACAGAACCTCTTCCTCTTGTACATGAAACCGAAGAAGAAGAAGTTCTTCTTGGACAGGAAACAATCAACCTAAACTCTTAATATAAATAAAATTCACTTCACACTAATGATCTAATGAATGTGCAGGAAACAAAGAACAAAAACTCAGAAAGAAAGCTGCTGAAATTAATGGCGAAACACAAGGAAGTGTAACTGCGTGAAAACAAGAAAATATATATTACAAAAGCATTGTACACGCATTTAATAAAGTCAGTAAGTAGGATCTACGCGAGATCGATCCTCTTAGCTTCAAAAACCACAAAGTGGAAAAACAAGACAATCTGAGGACTGAATCATCTGATTATATATGTACCCATATCACCTGAACCACCCATTATTTATTTATTACTATATTTTTTTTCTATTTTTTATTTGATGAGTGAGTGGTGCAGGAGTTCTATCAAGATCAAGTGTAGCTCCATAGGCTTTCTCCATCTGAATTTTCCGGCGAGTCATCACTGGTTCGTGGATTCATCCTCGGCGGGCTTAACAGCATTCCTTCTGCCATGTTCACCAGCAGCTTAGGCATGTCAAACAGTGCCTCCTCGTCAATAAATTCTTCCCTCGACGTGGGAGGATTGGAGTCGGTGTCGAGCTCCACATTCCCCAAGTGGCTGAATGGCTGGTCGTCGATGGATTCCGTCTTGGGTAGCCTTGAAGCGGCTGCTGCAGCGGCTGCAGCGCGTATGTCGGACGGTGATGCAGACGCTGGAATTGGGTATGAGCTGACAGTCTCGGGGAAGTTGAGGACGGCGTCACTACCCTTGAGAGCAAGTGCTGCCACGTCGTAGGCGGTGGCTGCCATCTCCGGTGTGGGGAACGTGCCGAGCCATATCCGAGTAGACTTCCGCGGCTCCCGGATTTCGGAAACCCATTTGCCGCTGCGGCAGCGGATTCCTCGATAAATTGGGTGTTTGCCGGCGATTGGTTGGTGAGAAGAGGCGCCGGGAGCGGTCGATGTCACGATCATTCTGGGCGAGGGCGACGGAGAGTCACACGTGGGACAGATAGGAGAGTCTATGGTGGAAGAAAAGGCCACAGCCACAGGGGTAAGCACTGGTGTTAGTTGGTCTTCCTGGCGCAGGTTAGCAGAGGGTTTGGCCATACAACAACAATACACACGGGGGGCGGGAGAGGGTGTGAAGGTTAAGGGAATTAATTAACGAGAGGAAGTTGCTAGCAATTTATATAGGAGTGAGGAGTGAGAGATGCAAATCGCAAATGCGTGGGTAGTTCGCGGATTCCATCCTGGCGTTTGGGATTCTAGTGTTTTTGTCTTTTAACGGGTGAGAGACCGTGGGACTGGGAGTACGAATTGTGTACGCGCATTAGGCGCAAGCTAGCAATGAGCTGTTACCTATCTAACCATCACTCTATCAAAATCTATGACCTATCACCCGTCATCTGTCACCCATCTTCTCTCTCTCTCTCTCTGCTTGCTATGCTCGTGGCTAGCTCTAACAAAAAAGGATCACTTTCGTCTGTTTGCTTCAATGACTGCGACTTGGAGACTTTGAGTGAGATGGTCGACATGCAACGCTCCTGAGTCCTGATCCGTCCCTCCGTCAGCTCTTGTGTATGCATGGTAATTGGTAGGTACTACTCATGGTTCATTTATCAGATTTCTATATTCCTGAGGAGTGAGGAGTGAGGAGTATGGTGGAATTGGATTAATCAATCACCTGTACAATCTCCTCCAATTCAGTTGTGGGGGAGGACTGAGGGAAATTAAAGGGTGAAAAATGCAAATTGGGTGGGTACTGAGATTTAACGAATTTCTGTGCATGTCCCCCCGGCCCCTTTAATGCTTGACCGGACCCTGTCCAACTTGCACCTCTCTCTGGTCCACAATTTGTTAGTGTCGTCCACTTGTCTTCCTCTTATTCGCACTTGAACTTTTTAGTATTTTAATTTAATAAATTTATCTTAAAAAGGGAATTATTTTGACTATATGCAAGACACGGGCTTGTATAGAGGAGCTCCCTTATTATTTTTACTTTTGTCGTTGTCTCCTTTTATCATTGTTCTTATTCTTATTATTCTTTTCTTCTTCTTTTTCTTCTTCTTCTTCTTCCTTCAATTACTTCTAGTTATTGAGGTTTCACTAAATTTACATGCCTTTGGTGTTTCAAATGCATGGATATGCCGATTTTCTGTTGAAACTACGAAGTTTTTTGTTTGTATATCTATGGATTTTTCTAAAAATTAAGAAAAATAAGAATTGCAAAAAACAATTTATTTTTCATGATATTTTATATGATTTTGATGGTAAGAAAAAAATCACATAATTAATGGATCTATAGATGATCTAGATCAATTCAAAAATTTGTATAATTTTTCTTAATTTCATAATTTATAGAAATAAAAGCAAATAAAATACAATACAAAATAACTATTTTAGTTATTAAATTTTATTAGTTGCACTTGCACATTTGGTATTTTAAATTTATTATTTATAAATCTTGTACCATTCTCATGAACCTCTCTCTCTCTCTCTCTCTCTCTCTCTATCTATCTATCTATCTCTATCTTAATGGTTCAGTATAAATGTAATAATTCATAAAAAGTTATATATATATATATATATATATATATATATATTAGTAAGCTTATTAAGATTAATTTGAATTAGCTTTTTATATTCCAATTTGATAATTAAATGCATTATTTACTAACTGTTTCATTATTTTAATGGCATATAATATATTAATTTATTTCATATAAATTAGTTTAAAATTGTTTCATGGTTTTTGGTGTTCTAAGTTTTTAACTTATAATTAATAATTTGGCATCATATTTAGGGTGATTTCTCGAATTTTTAGTAAATGCAGAATTGAAGTTAACATGTAACATTTATATTGCTTCACATAAACTATTAAAATACTTGTTCTTAAGTGCTTATACCTTTCTTAATAGTCATCTTTTGGCATTACATAGAATACACTAGTAGGGACTTGTAGCTGTAGATAAAGCAGAGGCCCATTGGTCATATATCACAAAGCAAAGCGCCTGTGGTTTTGTGGGTTCGATCCTGCATCTCTGTTTTTCTTTTTCTTTTCTTGGGCGGTCACACCAAGTAATCATCTCAATCTATGGATTATTATTTGAGCTTTATATTTAATGTTATTGATGTATTTATGTGATTCATAGCATATCCATGTTTATCCTAAATCACTCTGTATCCATACATTTTTTAAGCATATTAATAAAATATATTTCAAACATAGTAAAATTTCCCTTCCCACACTCCATTGTGATATTCATACAGTTATTGCTTCTTTCATAAGTCCATAGAAAAAGCTTTGGCTCAAAGAAAACCTTGTGATATGTTTTAGGTAACTTTTTTTTTTTTTTTTTTTTTCAAACCTTTGTGTTTGATTTGAAACAAAATGTAAGGAAAGGAAGGGAAAGGTAGGAAACCTGAGTCCCTACCTTTTCTTTCAAAACAACCAAAGCCTAAAATGAAAACTGTGTGAGACTATAAACCCTGTTGTGTTCATCACTCATTGGAAAATTTTAAAAAGACACATGTTTTTTTTCAGTACCTTAAATATTGAACCAATGAATAATGAACAAATGTTGTCTGACTTGATTCGTACATAGTACCATTAACAAATTTTAAAAAGACACATGTTTATTTTGTTTGATTGCATTATAAATGAAATAAATTAAAACATAAAGCAGAATAGAGTAAAATCCAAAATAAAATTAAATGAGAATTTGTATTTTTTTTTTCCATTTGCACTCCTATACATTTATACTAGTGTAAGTAAAATTGCACTACAACCAAACACAACCAAAAGAGAGAGTTTCAGTTTTCTCCCCCATTGGCCCCTTCTTCCATGATCAAACTTTTAAATCCCAAAGACACCCCTTTGCTTATTTTATTTTTTATTTTTGTTTCAAGAATAATTTCATCATATTTTCAACCTCATATGCGCGTGCCCTCTACTAGTAAAAAAATATATATATAGTAGAAAAACTTTAAATGATTTAAGATTATGATTTATAAATATATTTTACATCAAACTAAGTTAAAACTACAACACCTATTAACATATTTAACAGGGTTAGTTTGATTAAGGGGGTCGTTCAGTGGCACTATGGGAATTGGCAGCTAACAGACGGGTTAAGTCTTTCGAAGCTCCCATGTGATTTGACAATCTATAGATAGTGGAGCAGCCCCCACAGATTGAACCCCTTATGACTCTCGTAGAAGTAAAAAAAAACAAAAATTATAAAATTATTTAATAATACTTATCTTAAATAAAAATAATTATTATTATTTTAAATTACATAATTAAATAACTATTTAATTGTGTTCATTTTTTATTCTAATGGGTTAATCTCTTATTAATTTATCAAATATTTGTCTAAATGTTAAAGTCGAAATGACTTGATCGGTGAATGAATAATGATTATAACGTACAAATCAAGAATTAAAAGGAAAAAAATTTAATAGTGGCATGTCGATAGTTCCTTTGTACAACAAATGAGGTTATCCGGTGCATGGCATATTCCATATTGTTATAAAACGAATAAAAGCTATTGTAGTAAATTCAAATAGTTGATTTATGGGTAAAAGTAAGAGGTTCTCCAATTAGCACCATCTAACGAACTAAGAATAGCAATGGGTAAGGTATTGCCCTTCCCATTTCTCAACCCACCTGATACCCTTGATCTCAAACGTGTCTCAAATCAATTTAACTTTTCGTCCTAATCTCCCAAATAAGAATAGCAATGGGGCAGGTTCAGGGTGGGGATTATATTTCTCATTTCCGATCCCGATTCTGAATTAAATCTCTATCCCTAACCTTAATCTCCATCAAAGATAAAATTTGTCTTCTATCCCCATTTCTGATAGGGACAGATTCCACATAGAGTCCCGAATCTTCAAAATTTTTTACTTAACAATATTTTTGAAAAATAAATTTATTTAAAATAAAAAAAAATCATATTATATATATATATATATAAACTAGATACATTTCTTTAAATTGCCTCTTCAATATTCTCTATATTTTCTAATACTTTGAATACCAGTGATGATTTTTAGCGCAAATGAACCTTCTAATTTGGCGACTCGTAGCATAACAAATTTGGCTAAGACAACAACAAAGCAACTAAAAACCAATTTGGCTATTTGTTCCCAATTTGACAATTCAATCTCCTGGTATGGTCCAAAGTCTATAACATTCTAATCGATGCTGTATGGGCACGACAAGGAAATTGGAATCTGACATGTCTCAAGAAATTTGACTTGTTAAATCAAAAATAGAATAATATTTTATTTATATTAAACAATATTCCTAAATTATAGAATTATATATGTGTAACAACTTCAATACTTTATCCAACAAAAAAAAGGGTTGAATAGGACAAATACACCCTTCCGTTAGAATGCCATTTCATGCTTACATGTTACAGCACGTGACTGTATTCATATTTAAAAATCCAATTTTGCCCTCTTTTCTTCTTTACCATCCGAAGGTTTATCTTAGCCTAAAAACTCCCCCATTCTCTAACACATAAAAGTAAAACTTTCAGTGAACAAGAAAAGCAATGAATTGGTTAAAGCCTCCAGCAATACCAAAACCACTCTCATTCAGGAGGATCGCCCCATTTGTAAGGGACCTCTGTAATATGCACAATTTGCCTTATACTAATGTGCCATTCTGGGAGATAATAATGTATGTGTTTGGTTCTGCCTATATTTATTGAATAAATATCTGTATTTTATTTATTGGTAAAACCGAGAAATGCAATAATTACAATCGTTTATGACAATTAAGCACCACTAGGTTCTACAAATGGTTGACATGCACAAAATCAAAATTGACTTTTTTTCATTTTCAATGTATGCAAAAGAGCAAGAAAGAGAAAATGCTGAAGTGGCACCTATGTGGCACCGTCAATAAACATTTACTGAATAACCAAACACCCTCAATAAGATTTGATCAAGATCCAATTATGGGAATCTTTGACATTCCCAGCATCATTTACAAATGGTGTCTGGAACTCGGATGTGATTCTTCCATGAATTTGAATGAATGATAAAAACCTCTTATTCGTATTTTGAGATAGAAAGTTTCATGCACTTGGTCTTGAGAAGGAAACAAGGAACAAAGAGAAAACTTGGAGGCAACAAAGAGAAAAACTTGGAATTTTGGTGAAAACAAGACAAAAAGAAAGAGTAAAGATAAAATCAGAATAGACAATTTCTACAAAGGCAAAGGCAATGAGGATCTCTAACAGGTAATGTAGGCAATATTAAAGATATAATATTAGAAAGGCGAACAATCACTACCTCCCTCTGTGAATTTTGATAAAAAAACCCACATGATTGATTACCATTTTTTATGTCGGTTGGTTGGGCAAATGTCAAGACATGTTTCGAAAGTTTGAAAGGTAATAAAGGGTAAAATAAGCATTTATATACTTCTATCAAAAGATAATTTCATAACGGCTATGTCTTATTTTTAGAAAATCTGAGGATATTTTAAGGGAGTGTTCTTTTTTTGGATTTTGAGAGGGGGGAAAGTTGGTCAATGGGATTTTGGTTCCCATTGATCAAAAATCCCACATTCATTTTTCAGATTAATGTGGGAACCAGGAAAGGTTTATTTTCTTAGGTAGTAAGTGATACCCATCTCCTAGATGGGTAAATAACTTTCTCACTTAGGAGAAAAGTTGCTAACCTTGAGTGAGGCAAAAATTGCCTATTTTAATAATGGATTTTTATGATTAAAATGGTCATTACCTTATTTACCTGATAAATAAAAGAATATAGATAAATGCACTTACCTGGATAATTATTTTCTAGAAAAATTTGACTAAATAATTACATATATCCAGATAAATAACTTACCAAAAAGCAAACGAGGCATAAAGTATTCGTTAAGCATAAAAGGTCTCTGTTGCAAAACCCAGGGGTAGGGGGAGTTTATGGGTTAAACATGGATGTGTGGGTTAAAATATAAATATTATATACACGGCGGAGAATGGAGATAGTGAAATGGTTGAACCAGTGTATTATATACATAGAGGCAATTGAAGTGAGGATTCGTAAATTTTGAGAATCAACACAATAGACACATTTTGACAAAAAAAAATCTGCAATGAATGAGAATACACCAACGTATTATTTTGATGGTGTATTCATATTTCATTAAAGGTCACATGCAACCACGGTCACAAGATATGTGAACTCAATTTATATTTTGAAGAACCAAACAGGAGTCAGTCAGACTTGTGGGCCGATATGGGTGTCCATGCATTGACTATGCTGAACAAAGTAATTGAGCTTCACAATGTTTATGACTTTATCCATCTTTTTGGGATAGGTTTAACCGTATGGATTATAGGACTAAATACGATCTTAATTCAAAGGGTTCACTATCTAATGAATGATTTGTCCTTTCCTGACCCCAAGATTCCTTCATGCGGCCAACCCTGCATTTTCCATTCCTTCTTTTAAAAACCATCCAATCCATATTCCATACGTCTTATGTATGCCTGAAGCCAAATACGATCAAAGCCTATCGGATGATGGAACGGACACATTCGTTTGGACAAATGTCATATTTATTAATGATGGAGATTGGAAACCCTATATACCAAAGTTGTATGATGAGGATATATAAGATTACAAGTTGAATATACATCTCCGTTAAGGATCCTTGGAGCTAGTTAGGGTTTTTTTTTTTTTTTTTCTTCTTCCTTTTGATCAACTTATTATTAGGATTATAAGGATGTTATAGATTTTTTTTCTTTTTTTCTATATTAATAATTATTAATTATGTCTGAAATTCACACAAGACCTATCTGAAACATTGAACATTCCACACAGCAAATGGTTCGTCAGACGATAGTATAATTTAGGGGTTTTTATTAGTCAGTCCATCCCAGAAATCTTAACCCCGCCGTAAAAGTGAGATGAATCCTGATAATCTACGGACAGGATGCAGTTTATACTTTATCAGATCTCTGAAGTAGATAGTCAGAGGGTAATTGGCTGTATGAAAAAGAAAAAAGAAAAGTGAGAACTGTGCTGAAGTTTCATACACATGACACGTTACCCCACTTATTTATCTATTTGTCTGTTTGATTCAAAACAATGTTGATTATAATTACTCTTTTGCCCCCACACCTATGATAACGTGTCGTATACATGAAGCTTCAAAACAGCTCAGGATGGTTCCGTACGAAGATGCAGCTGGGCCGGGCCCTCCCTAATTCCATGACCCATCTCGAATTTCCAACGGGTTTGGGCCACGATAGTATTGTTTTCTTTTCAAGATCGTATCACAAAGTGGACCACATAAGCCTTTCCTTCTAGGCTCCCTCTTATCTTATCCGTCAACCTACCGATATTAATTATTGCTATTGAATTTTTAGGGCTCCCTCTTCAATTTTCTCTTAAGAACTAAAAAAATCTATCACCAGCATAATTGATGCCATGCTTATTGTCTGAAAATTATTTGGTCAATTACAACACCAGCATGATTTTATATCTTCAATTTCTTTTCTTTTTTTTATTTGATTGGAGTTGAAAATACTTGATTCAGGGGATAAAGAGTTGTAGGGTTTCCCTCAATAATCTGTGAAATAAATATTATTTTTTTAAGAGATTGGCCATGAGAGAGGAGACCCATATCAGCACTCTCAATAATTCTGTCTTGAATTAGAAAAAAGTTGAAACATTTTTTTAATAGAGGGCTGGCCACGTGTCTAAACGAGAAACTATCCTTTTTTCATTAATGATGATAAACTCTGATTTCTATAATATACTTGTCATCACCAACCAACTAAGCTAACAAGTAGAACACTGCACTTCACTTCAAATAGGGACGTCATCAACTCATCATGTCAACCGGATCGGTTTCGGTGATGGGTTTAGATTAAACCCAACCCATACCAAATCTGACCTATTGAAATCAATTTGGTATAAAAAAAAAAGAGAAATGAAAAAATAAATAAATAAATAAGTTTGTTGGCCAAATAGCAAATTTCGGCAATTTTGGTTTGGTTCTGTATTTGATTAGATCCATCAGTTCGTTTTGGCCATGTCTTCTGACCCTTCCTCTAACAATGTCAGCTGTTTTATTATGAAGTCTCTTAAATTTGCAAGCAACAAATGAGAGGCTGAGGCTCAGACACGTCGAGTGGCGCTGGGCTGGCCCCCACCCACCTAATTTGCCAGGAAGCATTCTCAAACGTACATGGTGGGGCTGGACACATTTTACAGTGCAATTGGTGGAGCATCTTATCCAGTACTTTGTGGGCCAAACATAGCCCCAATTGTTGAGTACTTTGTGAGTCAAAGCCTGGCCTAAACCATTTTCATGAGTTTAGATGATTCAGAAGAATAATATCCATTAATTGTTGTTCTTCTCTGAGAGAAGAGTGAAGATGAGATGGGAATGCTTACATGGTAACGACCTTATTTTGGAGCCCCCTCGTGTCTATTGCTCATTGGCTGGAAAATTTGCAAGCTAACTCATATTTCTGATTGCCCTTTACTTCTGTGTTCTGGCCCATGAATCACGGAGTTTATTGGGCTCCATATAGCTCTTGCCATGTGAGCATCACTATCTGATCTTCACTCAGTTGGGGAATGGAGAATGGAATCCACAGAACTAAGATGCTAGCCAACTAGGTTGGTGGTGAATGGTCTATTGGGTCCATCATGCCTGAAGTGACAGTCATTTTCTGCCATTGATACTTTGATAGTAGCTGGTTAGAAGTTAGAACACCACTGATAATAATGAACATATCATTAGACAGTCTTGCATCCTGTGCTTGTCAAATTCATACCTGTAAACCACTATGTATTTATTGTAGTTGTACTTCTTTTAGGCTCAGTTGGGATTTGGGATGGAGTATAAATACAAAATATGTAGAGCACAAATAGGAGTACAAATATAAATATATACAGCATAAATATATATAAAATACAGGGTTTTGCGCTCTACATAGTTTGTATTTGTATTCCTTCCAAACTGAGCCTTAACAGTTACCTTCAAATTTCTGAATTAATTTGTTTTTTTTTTTTCTTTTTAAATCATCAGTAACAGCAGCTACATGAATCTTGTTTTCACCATTTCACTAGGTTTAGTGTCATTTTCATTTTTAAATTATGAATGCATAAATTGTCTCTCTTACTGTTTCAATCCATGTCTTTCTTTTAACAGATTGCTTCTTCTTACGGGTGTTGTAAATGGATGAGCTACATGCTTCTTTGCCGCCACATGGCAGAGGCCAAATTTTGGTTTTGTTTCAGTTGAACAAATATTATAATCGATGGTTGTGATTTTGCTGGAATTTTGATGCATTTCATACATGTAGGAGGTGCAATTGAATCAAGCTGAGGGAATGTCTTGGTTTGGCATGTATTGACTCGGTTTCGACTAAATTTGGCCTGAAAGCTCAAAATATAGGCAACTGAGCGTTTGAGCTCAACATTTTATTGGTCGAATTTGAGTTTGAATAATTAATCGAATTTACCTGAGACTTGGAACTGCATTCAACTTGATTGAAATCGAATTCGAATCAAGCCTAATCAAGCTTGAACTCGAACTGTTTGATTAAACCTTGATTCAGTTGCACCCCTATTTGGATGTTTATTGGATTATATATTGGGCAAAACAATACTTCTACAGTTCTACTTAATAAAAGGATAAGGAAAGAATATTGAGGCTAAAGATTGAACAAGTGAGGGTTGTTACATCAATGAAGATCAACCTAAAGGAGTGGCCAGGTCAGTCAGCTCTTCTTATCCTTGTGTTTATAATGCAAAAACTAGGTTCTTCTGCCACTTTGTCTTATCTGTATCCAAAAATCCAAAAAAAAAATAAAAATAAAAACGTTGTGTATAGTGCAAAAGCCAAAAGAAAACTCTTCCTTCGATAAAAGCTTTAAAAAAAAGCTTTATTGCAAAAAGCCAAAAGAGACTTTTTTTTTCCCTTCTCTTGCTTGCAAAAGCCAAAATAGGCTCTTTCCCTTCTTTCTTTCTATTATGTATATTGCAATTTGCAAAAGGTCAAGAATAAGGCGGGCACATGCTGTAAGCAACTAAGCATTGGATTTCATGGGCTTCTTGTTAATAGAGTGGCCGCGGTATGGCCGCATGGGTATCAATGAAATGCTTTGTATTAATTGACTGAATTGCAATCCGTTTGATATTGCTGAAGTGGCTGAATTGAATGATTTGTGCATGTACGTATATAAAATAAATGGATAGATGGAGAAAGATAAGTATCCATTTCAAACTTCAAAACAAAATTTTATTTGAAACCAAAAGACATCTGAAGTGTAATAATAGTACGTGTAGAGGTGTCGATTGGACCGGATTTGGTCCAATCTGATCCGGTCCAGTATGTGCCTATTATAGATGGACCAGGTCTAATCCAATCTGATGACTACTTTGAACCATTTTGGACCAATTCAATTCAATTTCTGGACCGTCCAATCTGTTCAGATTGGTTCTAACCCCAAATTGGTCCATTAACATTTGTATTCTTATCTTCTATCAATGGCCTGCATATTGGTTCAATCCAATCCAATCTAATATAAATCCATTACTGATGGGTATGGATCAGGTCCAATCTAATAAATACTTTGAACCATTAAGTCTAGACTGATCCAATTCAACATATATCTTATTGGTTTATCCAATTTATTTTGATTTGGACGAAAATACAAAACTGATCCATTGACACCCTAAGTATGAGCAAAGCTACGCAAGCAAAAAAGTTGGTGTGACTGTGAATTCTAGTGCAGCCCCCCCCCCCCCCCCTCCCCCCATTTGTATCTGAGATATGGGCTGGGCCTGCACAATACATCTAATTTTTGCTTGGCCCAGTCCAAGCCCAAACTGGTGAAAATAACGTTAGTTTATCCATTTCCATGAATGAAAAAGCTGCACAAAACAAGATGAAAATAAAGAAAGCTTAAAGCACATAACCCATGTCTGGTGAAAATCCCGGAGAGCCCAAAACGTGGCTTTCCGCTGAAGCTTCTTTTATCTCCAAAGCAGCCCAATCAATGCTTCTGTTCTCCCAAACGGGCCTTTATAATGACTACAAATTATGTGCACCATAAAGAATGATAGCAGCTGTTATTTGTTGGAATTTGGCACTAATAACAAGAAAACAAACAACAAATTCTAAATTTTGTAGTCCTTGTATGTAATTATGCATAAACTTCGATGTAATGTTATTAGGCTCAGACCCAATCAGATGGTTTAACCATTTGGACCAAAATCTAACAGCCAAAACAATTTTTAGGTTTACCCTATTCTCAAAGTCCAACTTACCTCAAGTACATGTATTATTTGGTTTTATAATCTATTTTATCTACTGTTGTTTTAATCTCGTTCGGATGTGATAAAGCCACATAGTTTAAAAAAATAATAATTTGAAACTATTTACTTGTTTTTTAATGTTTTAACATTTCTGTCTGAGCAAATTCAAACAAACAGGCACACTTAGGGTGGATTTTCAGCAATGTTTTAAAAGATAACCCAGAATCAGAATTGTTCTGGCCACCGGTTTTTGAGTCAACAGTTTGACCATCCAATTCGAATAGACAGCCCATTCTAATAAAAAAAATAAAAATTTTAAAAAAGTAATTAAAATAAAAAACAGCCAAAGACCGTTGAACAGGTTGACGGTTCAATTCCCCAAGTCAACGGATCATTACTTGATTCAACAATTTTTGGTCAGGGACTAATTTGGGGTAAAACAGAACTGATTGCCCGAATGGTCCGATCGTCTACATCAACGGCGATTCGAAAATCATGATTTTAAGTATTTGGACTCCAGGCTCACAAACTTGGTATCTTATCTCTTAAATAATCACTTTCTTTTAATTGGTTAATTTTCTTTAAATATCCATGCGTCAAGACTTGTGAAAGTTTAGCCCATCCATCTATCCATCTTGATCTAACAAGCCCAAGATAGAAACAAAGAAAATAATATAAGCTAAGAAACCCCTATTGCAAGTAAAATTGGAGTTAAAAAAAGCTAATTAGAATAGTTTTGGTTGTAGTGCAATTGCATGGGAGTGCAAAGGAAAATAATACAAATTTTGATTTAATTTTGTTTTGGATTTTATTTTATTCTACTTCATATTTTACTTTACTTCATTTGTATTGCAATCAAACAAAATAAAGTAAAATTTGAAATAAAAATAAATCAAAATTTGCACCCAAATTATTTGCACAGTTGCATTAGAATAGTTTTGCATCAGTTCAAATAAATTTGTACTGCAACCAAACACAGCCTAATAGTTTAGTTGCTGGGAGAAGTAACCAATTACAACCCCTCCAAGATATCAACTACTGGTTTGATGTTCAAGATATATAGAATATAATCACTTAGTTAAAGAATTGGAACTCAAAATTTCTTGGCCTATCAAGAGGGTGCCCACATGAATGTTTTTATGTTTTTATTTTAATTAAGAAGCAGAGTTATCAGTTTTGTTTAAAAAATTATCCTTGTTTTTTAAAACCGTCAAAATAATGACTTCTACAAGAAAATCAAAATTTTGAATACAAAACAATTATATAATCTATAAAATATGATCAATAAAAACACATTTAACACTAATATGTGCAAGAATTAATCTGTGTAAATTTCAGAAAGATAATGGCTTTTTAACCATCAGTAGCTAAAAGCCTTTATTTTACGCTTCTCAAGAGTATGGTTACCGGCTATGGTACGGAAGAAGAACAAAACCGTTATAGCAGTCGTTAAAACCGTTAAAAAGAGTGGTACTTGTTATCCGAAGCCACAAACTTCTTTTATTGTGAGGACGGTGTGAGCGGTGTGAGCAGGGATTTTCTGATGAGGACGAAATCCATGTTCTTATTTTCGAAGGAGCAGAGAATTCCGCAGACCAACCACACAAAGTTGTCAATCTTTCTATCTATCCTTCCATGGAAAGCTTAATCTTTCCTTCCTCTCCCTTCCCCATGAATCCTGATCTCCTGCGCTTCTCGTTTTTCAAACCTCGCCAACACTGTAGTCTTCCCAGAGTCCCAACTTCTAAAATCCCTAGGGTTTCCATCAAAGCTCCTCCACCAGAATTCGATTTCAGAACAGAAGTTCTGGAGGACTCCCGAAACGTCGTTGCTGAAATGTATCCGGAGCTGCTGGACTTGGTCGAGAACGGAAGCCTGGTCCTCATTGAGAAGAGGCGTTTCGGTCCTGTGCCAAAATGGAGAACTGAATTCGTGGAGCCGGAGGTGATTTGGTTAATTGGGACGACACATATCTCGCGAGAATCCGCCACTGATGTTGAGCGTGTTGTGAGAGCTGTTAAGCCGGACAATGTCGTAGTGGAACTCTGCAGGAGCAGGCAAGAACGGTTCAATTTTAACTTTTCTATTCTTCTGAGAATATGAGCAATTTTGGATGCAACATTACAACTTAGGTAGTCTTCCAAAAACTAAAAATTGTTAGACAGATGGCAAGGAAGATTTGATGGTGCCATGACAATTGCTCGAATTTGATTCATTAATACCGGATTTAACACTCTGTATGTTTCAGGAAGAAAAAGGGGGGAAACCTAGATGAACAATAATTGATAATTATATTATTTCTTGCATTTGTGTTGAATTAGAGAGCCTGACGTCTGCTGAACTGAAATAGTAATTTCTTGTATTTAAAGGAGTCATGTTGTAATCTGAGGTGATTGTTCTGATACAGTGGTACCCATCATACCCATCAAAAAATATATTCTTTCAACAAGCAAATTATATTTTTGCTCAACGGTTCAAATGCTTAACAATTCCACTAATAAAAATGATGCCAAACAATTTGATGATGTGTATGTACTCAGTAGAGATTGTTAAGTCCCTCGAATTCAATCTCTTCTGCAGTTTTTGTTCAGATTCAATCCCGCAGCTTAACTTCAATTGTTGCAGAGCTCATTTTCAGAGCTGGAATCATGTATACTTCCAATGAGGATGAGCCTAGTACGCAATTAAGATCGAATATGTTTTCCCTGAGTGGGGCTGGCTTTTTTGGAGCTGTTGGTCGGAGCATAAATTTGGGTAAGTGCCAACTTTAGGCTAAAGTATGCTTTTAGAATGTACTTTTTTTCCTTCCTTTTCTTCTTAACATGTTAGAAAGAATTCCATCAAGCTGCTTCTGAATACCGAAGTTACAAGCAGCTGTCTTTACACTGGCAGGGGGTCAAACTGCTCTCGCACTACGGCTGCTTTTGGCGGTTTTCTCCTCCAAAATCTCTTCAAAAGTGGACAGACCTTTTGGGGATGAGGTTAAAGATTAGATTAGAAAGAAAATTATCTGAAGTAGCATATACAATGATATATTAAACAAAAAAATGGAATGCTATTCCTTATTAATTTCCATTAAAGGCATTTTCTTCCTAATGACCAGTTTCGTTCTGCTCGGAGAGCATCTGAGGTGGTTGGAGCTCAATTAGTGTTGGGGGATCGACCTATTGAAATAACTGTATGTTACTTCCTCGTCCAAGTTAAATGTGGTTATCTCATCCATTCTGGTTAAATGGGTTTTGATATATTGAGTGATTATAGGCTATATTAATTATTAAAGAAGGCACATCTGCTGCAACCACAGTTGTATAAATTCCTTGAGACCCCCCAAATAAACACGGACACGCCAGTGAAGGAAAAAAACAAAACAGATCAAATGATGTCTTGAATTTTATTTCCATCGCAGGTCTGTGTTTAATTGGAGGGTCAGCAAGGAAGTTCTTCAGATATGAACTTTATATTAAGTCCTTATCTTCTTTTCTCATAAGTTAATTGTTGATTGATTAATTTCTTCTGTTACAGCTTGAAAGGGCTTGGAATTCTCTCAAATTGAATGAGAAGCTAAGTTTGGTAACCTCGGTTCTTCGTGGAATCACTTCACCATCTGAGATATCAGGGAACAAATTGAAGGTCAACTTTTACTGATGTTTATTTCTATTATTTCAAAAAATTGCCCGCATTTAATTTTTCAAGAATTGCAGATGAAATTTCTACAAAAAAAAAAAAAAAAAATAGAAGCTGAAATGTGTTTTTAAGCATGTTTATATTTTCTTGAAGAATCTTCCATTGTGCATTTCTTAGATTGTTTCTGTCTTTTTTCTAATTCATATAGTGATGTTTGGAACTTTTTTTCTGGTGTATGTAAAGTCCAAATTATGGTGCAATACCTTGTTCTATATTTTCTCTTGGTATTGTGTTTTGGTTCAAAAGCTTCAAATTTGTATGTCAACCGGAAAGATGTCTACATCACAGTTGTGAGATCATAGTAAAGTCCTAACTAACTTAGTCAACAGTTCTCAACAGAGGAAAAAAGACCATGTCAAGGTCATGATATCTAATGTATTTTAGGACTTCACTTTTACAGAATGTAGTATTTTGAATATATAGTTATACATTTCATATCCAATTTTTGTTGCGAGATCTTCTTAATTAGTTTCTCAAGGAGTTACATCAGTGTTAACATTGCAAACCAGCAACCTCAAATATAATATAAGCCATAAAGGATAACTCAGATTGATCATTTCCATGTATAATAACACCATTAAAGGAATTGGAAATTGGAAACACAACTAACTTCCATAGAGTAGAGAGAGAACTAGTTTGAATGTGATGTGCAAAGTTTCTATGCTCGTAGAACTATCTTTGCAGCATAATAGCATACCCAGATTCTCCTACATTAACTTCTTTTACACTTAAAAATTGTGTTCTGTGGCAGGGATCAGAAACTGATGATGGTCCATTTCAGCTGTATGAGCAGCTAAGTTTTTCATATCCATCGCTCCTGCAACCTCTCATACATGAGCGTGATACGGTTAGTAGTTCTTCTTCTTCTGGAATAAAGTAACTACTAAAAATCAAAGTTTTTTCTGTTGGCACTGAATAATACGCCATTAGTGATCAAAGAGTTCAGCCTTCCAGGTATTTAATACATTTCTATAAAATTGAAGTGTTTGTAAGAGTTAAGAAAATTCTCTTGCTATATGAAACTCCTTTTTACTTGAAATCATCCCATTGCAGTTGTTACTGTTTTGGTTTTCTGTGGATTCTGTATGTAGTTGAAGTAATGCAATTTTTTCTAACTTTATCGTGGCATCTCAATTTATGTTGCATACCTCAACTGACTATTGTTCTTTTAGTATCTAGCATGGTCCCTGAAGCGGAGCAAAGCTGTAAATAGTAGCAAGAGAGTAGTAGGAGTTATTGGGAAAGGCCACATGAATGGAGTCATATATGCATTAGTATCAGATCTGGGAGACTTGCGGTTCCGTGACCTTGTGGGCAAGAGGCAACCTGGTAGCAGTAATAATGGATGGCTCAACACACTTTTTAAAAGTTTGATAAGAGACACTATAATTGGTATTCTGTTGTGGGCTTTATTTGAACAGCTAAAGACTGGATTATAGAATATAGACATCAGATCCCGGTAACATGTCTTAATTTATGTATGATTTAAGTGCACAGTTACATGGAAACATGGTAATTGAAAAGGGAAGGAGGAAAGAAAAAGGTAGAAATAATTGCAGATTTTATTCCTTTTTTTTTTTGCAATGGTGGAATAGTTTTCAATTCTACAGCCAGCATATGTCACTAACAAAATTCTAAGTATGCAATTTTTTACCTTGATATAAGATTTATCGAACCCCATTGTTTGAAAAAAAAAACCGGCTCCTTTACGGCCGGAGGAATACAGCCCACAAAATAAATTTGAATTAACTGACATGTGGAACCAATGATAATGCCCCATACCAGTAATAAAACACATGGGTCCATACTTAAGGATTGAATGATTGTGGGCCCCATATATTTTATGACCGATGTAAAGTGTTATAATTGGTTATACAGCCTGCTGAACAGCTATCACATTCGGGTAATTGTCTTTCTACAAGTTGGTGGGGTCAAAAAAAGACTTAATTAGAAGTAATAAGAGATAGTTTAAACACCCATAATTTAACAATGGATATGGTACAAGTGGAATGCATTGGTGAAACATGATTCATGTAGTCGATCCCATATGGTTGGTATAGGCTTAGATGATAATGACAATGATAACGATGATGATGATGATGTATCACTACCCTCTAACCCATGCATGATTAATCAATACATCAATGCATAAAAGAAAAGGGACATTCTTGGTTGATAGAGTGGTCCATGTTTGAAGTATCAATGCCAAAAATGATATATTTTCCTCTATCACATCTAAGCAAATGCAAGAGTTCAAGTTTACAGATATCACTGTCACCAAGGGAAGAATATATACATGGGGCTGAGGGTTGTGATAGCATTCCTTGTGGTTGATGATGATTGATGGAACCCATATACTTTGAAGCATTGCTCTTATATGTTGCCCTTATATATAAAACGAAGTCACCCCACGCTCCCTCTAGTTTTGCTTGTGTGTGTGTTTGAATTTTTTGTTAAATAATTATGAATTAGCGCCCATAGGACTCCTACGTATAGCCAATGGTTTGCATGAGGTGGGTCTAAATTTCCAATCTGAAATGTATAGATATTGAATAAGTAGAGGAACACTCTCTCTAAACTACCTTGTATCTACATTTGTACCTAAAATCTCTCCATTTTAATCCCTCTTTACTCTCTCTGTCTCATTACATAATAATATTGGACAACTACCACATCTGACTGGGTATTGCTGTCTTTACATGCTTCTTGCAGAATTTTCTTATTTTTGCAAGAAAGGGTTAAGAAGAAAAGTTGAAAAATATAGAATTTTTATGACATTCCATGAATCTTGGTGGTGTATATCCTTGTACTATTTTGTCACAATAAATGATGAATGACTGATTTCTAAAAAGGAAATTTGAAGATTGGTAAGATAAAAGATAAGATGCATCAAATACAAATTTGGCTATTGCTTTATTTTTAACATATCATTATAAAAATAAAGGTTTGTTATTCATATAGAAAGAGTATTATAATGTAATTGACTATATTCTTTCTTTGTACAATAATGCATTGGCCTTCATAAAGAACATGCCCATCAAGACTGGTGCAGCCTTGTAACTACTCCTTGCAACTTGTAGAAATTTAGGCATTTTGAGCTTGCACACAATGTGGGCAACACCTAATCGAATTAGAACCTGATTCTTGTGAATGTTATGTTCAGTTCACAAATCGCTACCGATTGCATCAGAGATTTTCAACCCACTGTATTTATGGGTTAAAGAGCATGTTCAATTATTAAATCTATGCTATGTTCAGCGGTTAATATAATATGTTATAAATATAAAAAACCAAAGAACCGAACCGATCAAAAACTGAAACCAGTCAACCAGTTAACCGGTGGAACCAGTTCGGAGAAATGCAAAAACCGATAAGACCAATTCGGTTTCCGAAAATTGCTCATGGTTCGGCTAACCAAACCGTGAGCATCCCTAGGTTCTAGAGCTTGAAGTGTAACACATATTGTAGGGCGCCTGCTTGAACAAAATTAGGCACCACTTCAAAAAAGAAAAATCAAAGAAAAGTTCCAACATATAAATATATGCAAATCTAAAGTCTGAAACAAATCAAATATTTCAGAAAACTTGTTAGTTCAGTTGGTTAGAATTCCATGTTATTAACACAAATTGTTTAAACTCTAAGCATCATAAGTACAACATCAAATACAAGATTAACTCATTAAATACAACTACAAGCCTGCTGAGGCACACCTTGGTTCACATGAGGCCACAAACTGAATCTCGCCTGTGTGCCTAAAGCATATCTTCTAAAACATTGCATGCAACTATTTAGTATTCAGAAAATCTCAAATAGTTCATTGTAAGAAATTGTAAAGAATGGAGTGCCCATGAAGTTTTAAGATATCTCAACTGCACATTCACTTCATGGAACTTTCTACACCTCAAGACCATGATCAGGATTCAGAACACTTCCATCAGTATGTAAAATTTTCTTTATATGCATACGTTGCTTCCAAGAAGCAAAGTAATAACCCATTCCCAAACCAATCCACTTATCTCCTCACTTTCGCTATCGCCTTGTTTCTAGTTCTCCAATAGGAGCAAGTTCTAGGTTTCTGGACATTGATTCATGATTACCTTGGTTACTTCCAGTTCCCAATGGATGCCCATGGTCAGGTAGCAGCCAGCCGTTAGAATTGTCACTCACAACCTCAGGACCATCAATTGATTCATGGAGTACATTGAAAGTTGGTGATCCCTCATATTTTGACTCAAATGATTCTTTTAAAGGAAATCGGCAAACTGGGCATGTTGATTGTTTCTGTAGCCAGATATCTATGCAGGTTAAATGAAAATTGTGGCCACAGTTGGGCATAATTCGCAATATCTCCTTCTCTTCATACTCAGCCAAACATATCGAACACCTGCAGTAGCATAAGCATAATGAATTCTTAACATCTAGATTAAAATTACAAATATAAAGGATAAAAATCAGGAACCAGGAATGTATATATTCTATATAACATCTATTGATGAGCCATATTTAACATGGTTTTGGCCATTTAAAGCCTTTCTTCATATTCACTGAATACCACCTTGTATGATAATACTAAGTTTACCAAAAGTAAATAAAACTTTCATTCCAATTGCAGAAAACATTAAGTAGAAGACAGTACAAGATAATTAAATTTAAATGCATGTATTCCCTACAACCTTTGCCTTTCAGGCCTCCCTATTGCAAACTCATTTACTCTGCGCTTGAGAAAGAATAAAACTCTGCCTACAGAAGACCATGTGAAACTTGAGAGAGAGAGAGAGAGAGAGAGAGTTCCTGGATATACAATATAAACTTACTGTGCATCTTCAACAGAACGGAAAGCCTTCCTGTCAAACTTCATTGTGGGGATGGCAGCAACCACAACAGGTTCAAGCCCACTGATCCTATGTTCTGGCTGTCAACAAATTCCAAAGGATTAAAACTATAAGACCCAAAAGAAATTCTAAATGTAATAAGAGAAAGATGGAAACTTGTATGATCTCAGTCAAGCCAACCCACTGTATTTATGGGTTCTGAAACAAACAATGGTAAGGAATACATTTTCATACATAAAGAAGCCATCCCTGGAACATGGAGGTACTCTAATCACATTTTTGTTGGTAATGGCTACTCGGCACTATAAAAATAGAATATCCTTAGCAAAATAAAAGGGCCCCAAACTTACACTCCCAAAGCCCAAAAGGAGAAAAAGAGAAAGAAACAAAAGCTTCCCTCTCAACCATCTGCAGAACACTTGATATAAACACCCCCTGCCTCCAACAAAAAACCAAAACCTAAGGCAGATTCCATCAAAGAAAAATAAATCCCTACAACCACCTTTTACAAAACTTTGACTGCAATTACCCATCTCCACCAATAAAAGATAATATTTACAACCATAGATTCTGCTCAACCTCTGGATAACACCTCCACATTAAGCCTTCCCAACAATTAGACCAACCAGAAAAAATAAGATTCAGAAGTAGCAAATTAATTGAGATGAAAATTTTCCCCTTGCAGTTTCTCCCTTGATCTCAAGAAACATTTTTAGCTTCTTTTCCCTGTCCCCCTTTCTCTTTCCACTTATCTATCAATTCTTCCAAGAACCAAGATATCCTGAAGCATCAATTGAGCATGGTTTCACCATCATCCTCTTTCCCACTTTGAGTAATTTCAGAGGGATGTTCCTTACCAATTACCTGAACAGGGTTGCTAACAACTTGGCCAAAATCCTGATGCTCCCCTTCCTGGCATTCCCTTTCTTCCTGGCATCCCTTATCCTCAAGCATTATGGAATGATCTTTAGATCTAGCATCATCACCATGGAAGAGGAAAAAAAACTCAATTTGTTGCTAAGAGCCACTGCTTTAACCAGAATTTCCATATTCTTAATCCTGGATTCTATTGGCTTTGACTGTTAATGAAGCTCTATAGTGGAGTATGTGTTGTAAAGATGGCAGCATTGGACACTTCATTTTGCATGGAGATAACAAATTTCTACGTCAACCTCTAGAACTGCATCAAATGTTGATCTTGGGTCTTGAACCCCAAATAACTGAAACCAGCATGGGTGATGGACTTTTTTTTTTATTTGTAGGGAGACTTGATTCTTTCATTTGGCTGTGATTGATGTACATGTTACCTTATACTTCCTCTTTTTCCATGGTGATTTCTTATTACTTGAATACTCCTTTTTATGTTAATGAAACTTTCCTTTATTACATAAGAATGCATTGAATGTTTATTGAATAAGAACCACTTACACAAGCAATCACTGATCACATATCTTTGTAAGCAACAAAAACCTCATTATCAGATCACAACTTTTACGTTTGAACTGCAGTCTTACCTTTCAACCTTATTTATGCTTGACATCATGTATCAAACAAGCAGTTCAATGATGCATGGATACTTCAAATTCATACCATGGTGGATGGGCAGCAATGTTGTTGAAATCTTGCAATCAATGAAAAGATTCACAATTCAATTAGTGAATCCCCAGAGTTCTGATTCAAATCTTACTTCAAAATCCTTGTATTGGGGAAAAACCACAAACTATAGTTCAAATTTCATTATTCAATTCATAAATGTTTCAATTTTGTCAATTCATACGAATCAAATTAAATTGACTGGAACCCATTTCCATACCTTATAGTTTTCTTTCCTTTTTACATTACTCTTACTAAACTAAAGATTTATTTGGAGAGAGATTACCCTTACATCACCAAACCTATTCAGAGACTTTTTTTCAGCATCAGCATGAGGGTTAATCGACTTTGAAGAGAGATTATAACAGCTATAGATCATAAATCATAACCTAGAAGTGGTAAGTTTGGCGGTATCAATTGCTTAGATGTAGGATATTGATGTAAAATCAAGATCTTTTTTCTATTTTAAGCTTTGATAAATTTCTAAGAAAATGGAAATAGTCATAAGATTAGATTCATGCAAATAATAAAATGAAAAAGTTACAGTAGCAAGAAAAGTTTAAAAATGTAGAACAAAGAAGCACCAAAAAAAAACTAAATATTAACAAAGAAAGAAACTACTTTATCTTAAACAAAGGGAAATGTTATAATGCTGTTGTATCTTTTTCTTATATTTCGAACCGTTTTTCATAACAAAGACATGACCTGTGATACTATCACACCAACAGAACTCTAGCGAAGAGCAAATGCCACCATGTAGCAACGATATGATTTGCAGAGTAACCCATCAAATTAATCGATCTACAAATAAGAACAGAGTCCGCTCAAACACAACTGAGTAGGCCATATCCAATGAAAACCGTAACCTTAAATCTTGAGATCAAAAGGAGGATACGCAGATCAGAGACCACCACCATAAATCATGAGAAAGAAGATAGCAATACCAGAATCCAGCATACCTGCTCAATATCAGTCCTGGAGTCCATTTCGAATACTGGGCGAGATTCAACTGCGCGGATCCTTCCACATATTAGTCTTGTGCATACAAACACAATAAAAGTCGCGCTCATCCCAAACCCGATTACAGTTGTAATAAGGTTCATACTAGCAGTCGACATCGCTATTCGCTAAGCTTAGCTCACTTCAGAAGTCCAAACCCAGGAGAACAAAGACCGTCCGCCACTTGAAGACGAAGAACAAGACGAAGAATAAATCAATAGGAAGACACCAACAACAGCAATAACTGCAACTAACCCAGATCAGAATTCTTCAAGGGGTCAAAAGGCTTCAATTCAAGAATACGGGAACTAATCATACACCAACAACCCATTTGGAATCCAAATCGCTTTGCAGGGACTCAAAGTTGATTCTGGAGGGGGCCAGGAACAGAAGGAGTGGATGAGAAGAGAAATGCGAGAGAGAGGGGGGGAAACTCTCTGGTCTCGTTTTCCTGTTCTTCTTGCAGCCTCGCATAGGTGCGGTCACAATCAGAGGGACCCACCAACTTGGGATTAGAATCAGACGGCCATGAAAGGTTGCAACCTTGGCGGCAAAGGACAACTCGAAAGAAGAAAATGAACAAAAGAATTAAGATAAAATAAACAGAGAAAGAATTTACAAGATTCCTCTCACCGATCAACCCATTGCCCAGCCCAGCTGCTCTTCATGCCTCCTCCTTTTTCAGCTTTTATTTTCTTTTGGATAAGATTTAAATTTAGGAGGTGCTGCTGCATCTGTTTTTTCCGAATTTACTTCACCGTCTCTGTCTCTATTTCTCTTAAACAAACGAAAGAAACGAAGAGGTAAAATGGGAGCCTCCCCGGCCCCCACCGATGAGTCACCGATGGTCCGACGTGGCAAAGGAGATGGCCTTGTCACGCATATAAGTAATAGGGCTGAATGAGCGGAATATTTTTCTATTCAAGTTCAACTCGCCAAAATAACATAATGCTCAAACTTGATTCGAGAGGTAGACACGTGTTTGTATTGAATTCAATTCAAACGCCATATGCTCCAGCTAGGCTGAGCTTGATGGTGGTCATATAAAAATTTATTTCATTAGGTTCAAATTCAATTTGATTATTAACATTCTGAGTCAAATCAAGCTTTTCACAAGCCAAACTGAAATATTTTGTAAAAATCTAGGTTCCTATCCACTTCTACATGTCACAAATTAAAAGCATTGACTTGAAATTAAGGGTGTAATCAAACCGAGACAAGCCAAACTTCAACATGTTCAGCTCGATTAAAGTATTTTCCAGTTTGAGCTCGATCTATGAGTTCAAGTTTTGCTTGAAAGTTCGAGTCAGGCTTGGGAGGCGAAACTGTTCAACATCCCATGAAAGCTCAAATTTGATTGCACCCTACCTGAAACCGTGGCACATCAAAAACGTTGACCTGAAGCTGAAAGACTTTTTTTTTTTTTTTTTTTTTTGATGAAATAAGCTGAAAGGTGAAAGCGCAAATAATACTAAAATATCTCCCTCCAATCCAACTCCATTCCTTCTAAACAGAAACTTATCAACTTTTGGATGACTACAAATTGGACACAAATTTAATAAGAGGAATATTCAAAGAACAAGTTTAAAAAGAAACTAAAGGATTGGGATCTAGCCACGTCAGAAAAGGGTGGCAATTGCACTCACAGAGGGGCAATCCAGTCATGCATGACCCGATAAAGAATATGACATATCTTGATTCTCACTTTTCTACATTCTATCATTCTATGCTATTTCTTTTCATATTCTTCTACTCAGAATATGAAATATCTTGATTCTCACTTTTTTCTACTTTTAGTTTTAGAGAGCATTAAAAAAAAGGAAGGAAGAGTGGGTCAGTAATTACAATTGTATCTTTCTGGGTTCTAACTACCTGCCTGGCAAAAACTGCTTGATTTTTTTCCTGTAAATACGATATCTTTTCTTTCTTTTTTTTTTCTTTTTTTTTTTTATAGAAAGGCCACGGACAACTGCCAATTCGTATATTCTATATTGACAAAGTCAGAAGCTATTCCCGATTACAGGCCGACCCCAACTAACAACCTTGGCCCAAGGCCAAATTGTTCAAGTACCAACTCCAGTGATGTTGGGCACTTAAAGCTTAGCTAACATAGTTTTCGCCATCCGTAGTTAATCAATCACAGTTCAGAGGTACCATTACGAAACGAATAATAACTCAAGATCAGTGCGTCACCATATCCAATACAAGATTCAGCATTGGACGGACCTATCTGGACCAGAAACAGACAGGTTAATAGTTGGAGTGAATCACTCGATCAATCATGATTCGTGAAGATCGAGCGTCAATAACAGTGGTTAAACTCAGAAGTGAGAACGGACCAAACAATTGAATTGAAGCAATGACCCGATCATCTCGTTTAGTTTCCAGATCCCAGTTATTTAACTATTTTCACCGTATCTGATCGTCCAGTTATTTGGTAAAAGTAAAACCATGACCCCAGTGACAGTGAGCCTTCTGGGTCTGTCACTGTCAGGTCCAAGTCTGACAGCTTTGTTTACATAATTTAATAAGATGTTATTAAATGCTTTTACCCTAAGCAATCCAAAATAAATAAAGTGGCATGATTCAGGCTCCAACATGCAAGAAGAAACTCTAAATTTAAACATTAGCGTCTAAGCAAAAACAGCTTCACTGCTGAGTGCTGATGATTAAAGAATAAACAAATAGCAGGCGTCGCTTTTAGAAAAGAGGTTGGATCTGGAAACTATATTAGACGCTTACAAGTTTACATACTCTACGGGACAAAAATATTTATGCAAACCTGCACAATATAATGCATGGTCACGACTCACAATCGCGAATTGTTCTAACTTGTAACATTGCCAAATAAATTCTGGATAGGCATCCACTCCAGTCCCATATCTGCCATGGATGATGGATCCCACAATCCACTAAGGTTTGAGAGTGCCGACAGCCTGACGCTCAAAGCAACACGATTTCTGGATTACATCACAGTTCAATATAGTTCAAAGCAATGACTTAAGATAGTTGATAACTTTAATATATAAAGTAATGTATTGGGCTTGCCAATCATCCAGTCTTTTTGGTTGCTATGTCAGAATTCAGATTGCTGATTCTGATGGCATTTGGTTTTTGTTGTGACTGGTTCCTCATGGAAATGGCCCTTCCAAACATATGATATAATATGTTCAAAAGCTCTGCTTTTCTACCAATTCAATGAAGGCAAATTACCAGCCTACCTCTCTATATGGTACAGCCAATAGAAACTCTTTCCTAAACTTCAGAAAGTGCATAGTGGTTGGCCGTTGGCTCTCCATTAACAAGCAAAGCCCCATGGTTATAATAAAAACGTATAGTAAAAATGAGCCTATACTTAGTTTTGCAGAAGAGGATCAAGTTTGGGGAATCAGAGAACCAGGTTCACGGCTTCCATATTTTCATTGTGCAGTCTTCACTGTATGTAACCACCACATTACCTGCCAATAAACAGAAAACATTTGAAGATGTAGTTATATGGTTCATGCTCAAATTTTGGAATGCTAGACAAGCAAACCAGTCATCTGCAAGCAAGGGAATCAACAACTATACTAAGTCTTATAAAAGCTTGCCCACAAAACATGTATCAAGCAAACATGGAGGAAGAATGAAGTTCTTTAAATAATGGGCCCAAATGATGCTATGTAGGTTCTTTAAATTGTTCCTAACTTGCACCCTACTCCAGACCAACCAAAGTACCCAACATCATGTAAATACACCAGACATGGAGGAAGAATGAAGTGTAAACCACATGAAGGTTTATACCACGCTCCACGCATTATAGCAAGCTTAGCCTTTTGGGATGATATCGGGGATTTTATAAAATGCATTTTTATGGTAGCTTTATAAAAAAATTTTGATCCTCAGGTTCTTCTGTAACATTGTTTTTGTAGCACTTGGTTTGCTGAAATCCTATGACCAACAGCTTGTAATCAATTTTCTGTTTTAACAAAATTCTTTTTAACTACCAAAAAAGGGATATATTATATATCAAAACCACGCCTAACATGAGGGTATCGCAAACCTGTCTTCACCAACACAGTAAATCCATTCTCCTTTCGGTGAGACACAGGCTGCAACAGTCTCCACCTTCTCTCTTACCAGATGAGAAGCTTTTCACTACCTAAACCACAAGTGCTTAGAAAATTACTATACGTTGTCAACAATAAACCACTTGGCCTACCAAAACAATGATACGATATTTATCAGAAGTCAGAACAGAACAGTTTAAGTTAAAATGAAAGGTGTGCAGAAAGGGGAAGTGAAGCCCATAAAGTCAATCCCATGCAATTAGATAGGTTTTCTTTTTCACAACAATAAAAGGTCTTATAAACATTTAGAAATAAAAAGATGTACATAAAGGGGCTGAAGCCCATAAAAGGCCTTTAAACTGCATGTTTTAGGGCCATTACAGTATCCCTCCAATTCAACCCACTAAGATCTTCCAGAGATAAGATCAATCCCTCAGAAATTGCCTGCATCAGCACTTGCTTGCACTTTACCTTTCTTTTCAAAATTCTATGATTCCTTCCAAATACTCCAACAGTAGTATAAAAGGGATCACATCGATGTTCTAAAACTGGACCTAACCTTATTTTGAGCCAGGTTGAACCAGAACTGAACCCCCTTTCCTGTTCATTGAAAACTGGAAAACAGAGAATTTTGAGGTTGAACCACCAGTAAAACTGAAAACCCTGAACTAAGGACATTTCTGGTTTGATGCTTGGTCTAATATTCAAAATACTTTATCATATTCTTAGTACAGGACCTCTGCTGCCTGCTTGAAGGAAAGCACATGAAAGAATAGTGACACAGGCAAAAGAGGGGCAAGACCAAGCTCCATGAATGAGGGGACAGGAGGGATCTCATAAAGCAGATTCTACCAAGTAGGGGAAAAAACATAAGCAGCGACAGTCCACTGATTGTGAAACAGATAGACAAGATCATTAGTCTATTTGGTATCAAGAGTTCCAGACGCCTTAATGGTCAAAACAGTAAGTGTCTTGTATTCATAGATCCTTAGTCTATTTGGTATCCAGATGCCTTCATGGTTAAAACAGTGAGTGCCTTGTACTTTTAGCTGACAAAAGCAATAAGGCACTTCCTTAGGGTAACCTCACATGGACGCCTGGATGATTAACATTTATGTGGCACCTGCCTGGTGTCCAGGGCCTGCTAGGCATGGCAAACCACAAGGCAGGTGCCTAACTGTTGATGGCCTATGCTTTAAATTGTCAACACAGACCTATTAACTACACATATATAATGACAGTCTTAACACTTTCGTTTCCTTGATTTGAGGTTCATTATCAAAAGAGATGAAAAAAGGGCATAGCTGTTGAGGAATCAAAGGGAGAGATGAATCCTTAAATTTGGTGTTCAAGAATCAAAGAATGAGGTCATTCACAGATCGTGATCTGCAAAGGATTATAGGTCGAAGTTTTTGCGTAACACAGATGAGTGGATCTGGGTTGTAACAAGGTACAACCGTGCAGGGACATATTCTGATGGAGGTGATGAGGGTATGAAGGTTTCTACCATTAAAGAGCAAGCTGATCATGTTGAAGAGGGCGGTCAAGCTCCTTTCTGTGCTATGAATGTTCAGCAGAGGGAGGAGATAAAGGAGGTGTTATTCGTTCTGAAACCCTGGTCAAGCTGTCAACTTCAATGTTGTGACCACTGAGGTAAGAGGTTCTTCGGAATGTTGTGTGAATAAGCAAGGGGAAAGAGGGGTGTTAAGTGTAGGAAACCAGGAAGAAGTGGAGAGGATGAGAGGGGGTTGGGGAAGAAAAATAGGAGAGTTTTGTGAAGTATGGTGGTCTAAGGGGTGGGTTTCATGCAATTCCAGAAGGGTTGGGTGCTGGAGTTGAGAGAGGGAGGTCAATGTGTGTTGTTGGGGGATGGAGTTTAAACTTTTAACTGTTGGGAGTCAGAAAGAATCAGAGGAGGGTAGTAAGAGTGTAGGAGAAGAGATGGGTTGTCTTGAACCCCCTCTGTATATCAATCTCAGACCCACCACAATCCTTTACTTCAAACTGAATGTGAGACTCTGAGTTCGAAAGTCTATAAAAGGAAGAAAAAGTAGAGAGCTAAGCCAGTTCAATAAGTTGTTGAGGCCAAAAATGAAGCAGATAAAGGTTTCAATTCAAATGAGGAAGTTTTAGTTATTGACGAGACTCATGTGATTGAAAGATAAATTGATTTGGAGACAGTGGTTGATACTGAAGTCGCGCATCTCTGGGCTTGTATTTCCTTTGGATGAGGAATTTGCAAGGAAAATAAATAACTGAAGGAAAATTATGGTTTGCCATCTAAGGACAGATAAATAGATAAACTTTATCCTGTTGCAGTTGGTTTTAATTCAAGTTCTGAAACTGATCAGGACAGAGTGAGCTCTTTCAGTGGCAATAGTGGGGATCCTGATCCTGATGGTGGAGTGTCAGGTGCAGATCAGACCTTTAAGAAGAATTTGGTCTTGGAGTTAGAGAGAAGCAGTGCTAGTTGCAAGGAGTGGAAGATTTCTGAGAAGCTTCCCAATGCTGTTAGGTGTTTCAGGAATCAGAAAAATAAACTGTTTGGATTTCAAAAGCTTTTGCCTGGTTTGTGGTTGGACATATCGAAAAGGTGAAGAAAGTTAAGAAAAGTTTGTAAAAAATTTAAAGGGAATCATTTACAAGATTATGAAGTTGTTGGATAACCAAGCATAGTTCATGATGAAGTTTAGTTGAGATTTTGTGTCAATTTTAGGGGATTTTGGTGCTCTTATCGGTTGGGTGGTTGTAGTTCTTGTTGATGTTGAAGAGCTGTTTTCTTTTTTTTTTTTTTTAGTAGAGGTAATTGAGGGTTTGACTGGGAAGTTCTTTGAGAGAAGAGTTGGTTTCTTTATTTCTCAGGTGACTTCTGGTCACCTTGCACTCTCTTTTTTCTTTGATGCAATTTTTATTTTATTATCAAAAAAATCAAGGGTTTTGAGATGGAAGATGAAGGGGAAGGACCAAGAACTAGCATTTTGGTACTTGGAAAGTTGCACAAGAAGTTGACAAGAGGCTTACTGTAGTCATCAGATTTAAGCTCATGGAACAGAAAAAAAAAATTACTAAGTACGACAGCCTGGGGCAATAAGGCTCCCCCAACAGAACAGATTCCCTTGCTCTCACAAATATCCTACGAACAAGACCAGTGGTCCTGCCCTTGTTATTTATTTCTCTCTAGGATCCCATTACACACTGGTTTTCCAAGATTTTCCATCTTCCACGTGATCTCAGTGACACTTTTTTCTCTGCAGGTCTTTTTTTTTTTTTTTTGATAAGTTCTCTCTGCAGGTAATTGATCCTATAAATTCAAAAACCAGAGAAGAATTTTATTTAGCAGTCCATCCCCAGGTTATATTTCTCTCATAACATACTTTCCTATCTTCAATTGATGACCTGCAAAAGAAGAGACCTTATCTTTGTCTCTCCCCAAACTGGTGTATTTTGTGTAAAGTGCATAATAAGGACTCCCACCACTTGTTGTCATCTTGTGCATTTGCTGCTAATATTTGGAATTGGGTATTTATGTTGTTTGGGTGCAAGTGGAACTTACCTCTGAAGTAACTTGCTTTCTGACCCATCTACTTTTGGGTGGCCAACTAAGAGAGGGAAATTAACGTGGAAGTGCATCAGAGCAGCCTTTTTTTGGACTATCTAGGAGGAGAGGAATGTTAGAATATTCCAAGAAAAAGGAAAGAAGAATCAATGAAGTAAAGAAGTGTATTTTAACAAGGACAATTCATTGGCTGAAAACTTCATATTTGTTTAGAGATTACTCCTTTGATGATCTTTGGAAAAGTTGGGCAGAGGTGACCTCCACAGCCCCTACAAAGAATAGACAACAAGTAGATTGGAGACCTCCTAAAGAGGGGGCAGTAAAGCTGAACTTTGATGGTAGCAGTCAAGGTAATCCAGGACCTTCGGGTGTAGGAGAGATCTTAAGAGATAAGGATAGCAACATTCTATCCTTATTTTCAGGACCAGTGGGAATTGGTGATTCTACAAGGGCTGAGATACTGGCATCAGTACAAGGAATACAAGTTTCCAATCAACTAGGAGTGGAAATTTTGATAGTTTGAGGGAGATTCTAAGGTGGTAGTGGGTTGGCTATCAAATTCAGAAACAGTTTTCTGGGGCTACAGGGATCTTCTTAAGAAAGCTAATTGGATGGGAGTCCCTTTCCACTTCCAGCAGATGAAACCCAATTCCTTTGTTACAATTTGCTGATGACACCTTTTTTTGTAAAACCTTTGTGGAGTAACTCATCTAGGAAATGTGCTAAGGTGGTTTGAAGTAGCAAGTGAAATGATGATGATGGGTCAAGAGAAATGGCAGAAAACTAGCTGATGAAATGGGGTGCAGAATTGGAAGACTTCCAACCAAATACTTAGGGCCGCCATTTGACGCAAAATATAAGATCCAAAGACCAAAAAATCTGATATAAGACTGGCTACATCAAAAGTTAACAAAAGGAGGAAAAGTGGAAACTCACATTAATAAAAAGTGTTGTATTCCCTCTTTGGGTTGGATGAAGAGAAATTCAAGTTTCACTTGGTAAATTGGAACAAAATCTGCTACCCAAAATGATCTGATGGCCTAGGTGTGAGAAGATTAAAAAGAAGTAAACACGGGACTTTTAGGAAAATGGTTATGGAAATTCAATAACGAGGCTGACAGATGATCTGATGGCCTAGGTGTGAGAAGATTAAAAAGAAGTAAACACGGGACTTTTAGGAAAATGGTTATGGAAATTCAATAACGAGGCTGACAGCTTGTGGAGGCTAGAAATTGCAGGTAAATATGGGTTGAATAACATGATCCACAAATAACGACAGAGCAGGGCCAAGCTTGTGCACACATCCAATCCTTTTTCATTCATGAAATGCAGGTCGGTCTCATGTATGCCCACCTCAAAATGGTTCCAAAGCCTCTCTGTGATGGGAATAATTTAAGAGTTAATGCTAACTCTACCATGGAATATAACACTCACTAGCAAGACCTCATGGTAAGTTTTGCTCAATTTACATGTATGAACTGTTTTGTTTTAACCTGAGACATGTTTTCTGAGTGAGTTTTGAAATTCAGTGCCACCAGTTCCAAGATTTTAGTAGAAACTAATCAAACGAACTAAATATTCGAAACCAAACTGCTTTAACTCCTTAATTGAAAAAAAAAAAAAAAAACTCCCACGAGGAATATAATAACTGTCAATAGGTCGAGAAGGAATGATATAGAGAAAGTCCAGGAAGGTTATAAGCAAGAAACGTACTCTCTACCTTTGTATGTTACTGAATCTTCTTTCTTCTTTGTGTTTAAATGTATGTCTCAAATCTATCCCTATCATCAGGAAGAAATTTACTGGCTTATTTTGATACTGGATTTAACTAACTACAGCTTAAGAAATTTCTATGCCCTCATTAGAGGAGTGTTATGTCCCCCATTCAGGTCAACTCATTTACCTAAACAAAAGTTCAGATAACTCAAAAAATCTTTGTTGGTCTCCTATTCCTCTCTTATCTGGCATCATTAAAAGAGATCTTTTATTCTTTGTTCTGCTAATTAATAGGAAAAAAGTACTGAAGAAAGGATTATCTCTCACCTCATAGGTCATAGCCATTGATACACTCTGTTTCTGCATTGAAGTTAAAATGTATCACCTTACCTAGGAGATTACCTGCATCAATAATCAGCATGCATGATAGTCAAACTTTTCTGCAGAACCTCGCACTTAGGCCTCATTCGTCTACCTAGGAGATTATCTCATGGGGGTAAGTTGATCAAATGGGCAATTCACCAATTTCTCTATGTTTGAGTGCCAGTATAATGGGTCCTTGGAAAGATGAATTTCCGGATTTTCCGGAAAACCGATACTCTCATGGGGGTGGATAAATTGCTTACCCACCTGCCCAAAACATTAAAATCCCCCACCAAAGTCTTTACCCAAAAAAGAATCCGTGCAATCAAACACTGGCACCACAATTTGTCCATGTAACTCTTGCCCAGAAATCATTTGCTGCTAATGGGACATTAACAGGAATGATATGCCACACAAGCCTTAATTAATCTCTTGCCTGTAACAAAGAAGGCTTAGCATCAGCATCGATTATTAGAAGGCCAGACAATTGGCTGTTTTGCTGGTGCAGTCTTAAGTCAACAATTGTCAAAGATGGCATAAATTGATTCACTCAACACCAGTAATCTGCCCCTGTATGCATCTCTTTACATTCCAATGCGAGATGACGTTTTAGCTTCAATATCACTCACCACTTAAGTAACTATAGAGAAACACATACAGAGTACTGAGAGAACAAGTGAATATAGGTTGCCTAGTCTCACAGAAAACCCATATACAAGGCCTTTTAGTTCCTTAATGACCTTGTAAACCATGCCACGCATGCATACATACATACATCCCCCCCCCCTCTCTCACTCATGAACCAAGATCATACAAAGGAAGTGATGTCTGACCTCTTGTACTGCATTATCCAAATCATATACAAGGGGAAAATACTAGCTTATTGAGAGAAACAATTTACAATGGCACATGTGTAAGTACTGATTTATATAGTTATATGGAAACATAGTTATAGTTGATTTCCAGACAACTAACCAACCTGAAATCCTCTATTTTCTAGTTTCAAATCTCTATGCCTTTGTCTCAAATCCTCCCTCAGCAGTGCCATATATGCATCATTCACCTACTCCCATGTCTAATTCTCATTACATTACATTTGAAGCTCATCTAAGTTTTGAGAAGAAATCAATGAAAGCATAATTTTGTGCAATGGTAACAACATAATGGAGATGACATAGGTTTCATTGATTCAGATATGGTACCTTCTCCTCCTCCAAATGTCTAAGCATTTCTGAAAGGAAAAGGAATGGTTACTTGGTAAGTTGCTGAGAAGCAACTTGCTCCTGTAAAATGTGAAAAACCATACAATCGCATCAACTTCCATATAAATTATCTTAAGAAATTTTAATATCAACAAAACCTTCGCATGGAAGCACTGTAACCATTATTGGAAATCTGACAGTCCATCACCAAGTCACATATGATTAATTACCATTGGGAATAGAAATGAATAAACTGTGCACTAGTGAGTATCACATGCAATCATAAGCAAGAGTTGAACACAACTGGAATTTTGCTTGTAGTGTTTGTCAAGTCAAATTATCCTTGTACAATGGTTAAAGAGCAAATAACACACTCTTTCCCTATGATCTTTTGTTTTCTTTCTTTCCTTCTTTTTGGAGGGGAATCAATTCATGCACAAGCACTCCTCATAAGCAGTAGACCAAATAAAAGAACACCCAAAATGCAAAGACATTCCATGTTTTCATCAAGACATTATAGGCATGAAACTGAGATTGATAATTGGTACCATAGCCAAAGCAATGGTGCAGATATTTTCAAATTAACGAAGGGGAATAATACATGTATAAACATTATGTAAAAAAACAGACAACAAACAAAAATTGTGTAAGGAATAATATTTAGATTTTAAATCCCAAACATAATGGACAGTGAAATAATTCAAGGGATATGGGCAATATGGAGAAATGTAAAACACAGAGGGTGTGGAAAAGAAAGTATCAGATCAATGGTATAAATTGCCCATGTCATCTATCTTCAGTGCAGAAAACCATAAAACTGCAGGATCTGAAGCTTGGTTGTTAGTCCCTTAATTTACAGTTTTAGTTAATTGTAAACTATTTTGATATTGTATTAAGCATATATTGCTTGCTTTGCATGATTGGAACAGGTGCTCATTCAGTCTTTGAACTTGGAATTGCCCCCAAGAAACTATTTTCAGTGATAGCCGTAGATTTGCAAAGCTGAAAAGGTTGTGAGAAGACCTCTTTGGGTTTCTAGTTGTGAACCCGTCATATATATTCATCAATGAAAGGATTCACCTCATTGATTAATTAGTTCAAAAGGTAGATAAAATTACCAAGATCAAGAACCACAAACATCAAAATTATAACTTGTTGCCAACTTGCCATACTTGGCCCACCAATCAATGAGGCTGATATGAGAGATTCATGCTTAAAATCAATTTCATCATATGATTGAATACTATCCTTTTTATGCATGGGAGATGTTCAAGACAAGGTTTGTAGGAGAAAAAGGTTGTAATGAGACCAGTTCCACTTTTCATCTAGCTTAGGTGGGATCTATAGAGTAGTGTTCTTCCATGCACCTGCTTCTTTTGTATTGACAGTCCTCGTGGTCCACTCAAAAGATACCTGCTTAATATTGATCTTCTTAATTACCAACAAAGATAGTTCTTAAAATGCTATTTTTAATAGCAGTCATAAAATGAGCATGAATTAAGCGAAGGCCTAAGACACAGTTTCCATTGAAATGGAAGATTTCGATAGTTGATAGTAAATTCTGCTTACTGGTAATTGCTTAACCATGGTTATATTCAATAGGGTAGTATGTAAGACCAGATTCCAAATATCAAATGAGCAGAAGTTGGCTCTTCAGGTTCATGTATCCACTTATTTTCTCAAAAAAAAAAAAAAAATGCTAGCGTATGCCTTTTAGTCTTTTACCTTTGTTATCTTTTTATTTTATCATATGTTCTGCTCGGCCAACTGTGATACAGATGCTGATGCTGATGACAATGACGCTGAAAGTGGAGGTGGAGGGTAGAGTTGCTTCCATGTCAGAAGTTAGAACCATTAATGCTCAAAGCTGTTTTCAGGGGAGGGGGCGACAATAACATCAAAGAAAGCACATTTCAGTCTACTTGCCATCATTAGCACCTTTACCATTAGCAGAAGAATATTTTCTACAGTTCCACATACTTAATTCAAATTCTCTTCTTCAGATCAAACTATACAACACTTCACAGTCAACAGGTTTGTCTGACCACTTTGTATTGGAATGACTCCCTCTAACACATCAATACAACAGTTCCCTCATTAATAATGCCTTGCGCTAGGATGTGTAAAGCCTATTTTGGAAATAAATTACCAGGCTTTTCCATTTGATCTGTTAGAATCTGCTTCTCAAAATAATACCAATTTCATGTCTTCAGAATTTTTTTTTTTTTTAAATACTTGTGAAATGGTGGTCCAATATTTTCCCAATTAATATTATATGGCATGTCTCCCTTCAGAAAACCATTTCTGCCAACTAAGATCCCTGCTCCTTATTGGTCATTCCAGACCTAAAAAATTCATCCTTTTGCATATGTGAAAACTCACTTCTAAAAAGGATAGCAGTGCACAAGGCTCCCACCAATGCAAGGCCTGGGGAGGGTAGGTATGCAGCCTTACCTCCACAGATACACAGAAAGGATGTTTCCAAGATCTGAACCCAAGTCACAATGGAGAAACCCAATTGTTGTGTTAAGGCCTACCCCCTCACTTCTGCATCATTAAAAAACAAGTAAAAAAAAAACAAATGAACCTGTCAAAGGATTATCAAGATTTGCCTCACTTTGAAAAACAATTGATGGTTACACTCAAGAGGTAATACATTTGAAAAATATATCATTGCGGAAAAACAAACTAGGTGGTACATGATTAGAAAATATTGACTGCTACTGCAATGTGATCTCTCCATGCAATTATTCCCCTTTGAAGGGTTGCTAAAATGATGAATGATAAATGTACAGTGTAATAAAAGCAGAACCAATGGTCACTGATGTCATCTCCTTCGGCCCCACCAATCTGGGATTTTCAGCCTTCGGTTTCTATGTTCTGCAAGCTTGGCTCCAGGAAGCTTGTGTCTAACTTGTCTCCACAACATGTTGACAGCATCCCCCCTCTTAGGGGGATACTGGAACTCATAGTGATGGGAGATGTTCTTCAGCCTCATCCACATCTTGATCCATCTCTCTTTTGGGATTTGGCGAAGCTGCTGGACCATGTAACCAGGTTGTAGTGCTTCTTGGATAGAGAAGAAAACTGAGAATTGGGTATAGTCAAGCTCGTCCTCATAAGGAAGTTCAATCCGGTCACTCACAATGACAGGAACACAATGACTTACAATGGCATCAAAGAGGCGGCAAGAGGAAGGGGTGTCTCCTGCAGGGTGCAGACAGAACTTCGACAAGCGCATCCCTTGTGAGGACTGTTACAACAGTGTAAGAGAAATAAAGGTAGCACAATATAAGTTTACAGTGTAAACACTACAAAAAGATACAGGTAATATACAAGACTCAATGTGCAAAAATTGCACACAACATGCTACTAAATATGTTTGTTGGTGACAAGTCAAAAGAGAATCTGAACTTCAAATGATAAGAGATTAGAGATTAGTAGATTACTAACATTACAGATTTTACAGCAAAATTAGGACAAGTGCATCCAAGGTCTAAATATTGCAAACAGTAATTACTGTGTAGATTGGAGAACAACATTCTCCTTGGTGGATGAAAAATATACCCCTGACAACTTAACTGAGAATATAACAATAATATTATATCACCACTTACTGCTTTTATGCTTTCTCCTGTCGCAAAGCTGTTTTCATAATGCACATCATCATAACCAGCTAGTACCTTAGCTAATTTTGCCCGGACAATTCCTTCCTATAATATTACAAGAGACATAGTCATTCCCCAAGATGATTTAAAAATAACAAGATTACATGGATGTTGTTAAGATATCAATAGGCTAAATATACATACATCTTTTCTGAATGTCCTCCCCCTAAAAAAGAGAAGTGTGGTACGAGATTCAAATGGATCTGGAGTGTCATCATCTATAAAGGAGTCAACAACATGTACATATGGGGCCACCACATCTTTGCTCAGATATGACATGCTTTTTGGATAGCGCCCAAAATCTGCAACAACAAGAATAGATGCATTCACCTGATCCCGAAGAAATCTGAAAGCATTTGGGTGATGCATAGGAATTACATGGTCTCGGCCCCCAGACTGCTGCCAATACTTGGATTTCCTCAGAAACTCCAGCAAGTCAATCTAGAACCACAAGCAAGTCTTATTTGGGTCCAAGAGAAAATCAGGGAAATGATTCAGAGAATTGGTATTACATAATATTTGCTAATCAAACAACTGCTCTATCCAGAATGATCAATGGATAAGAAAAACGTGAATAAAAGAAAATTATTATAAAAATAGGTTTGTAACGCACTATGTCAACCAAAAGAGACCCACGCTCTCCTTTCCCAGATGGCTGGGATCATATAACCACCAGCACTCTCCAGGGGCCATGCACAAGATATTTTTAATTTTTTATATAGCACAGACAAGCTTAGTAAGATGTTCGTTTTGAATTATCTGCCCTGTAGGTTAGATAACGTTGGTGTTTTCTCTTTTCCTTTTATAACTCCAGGTTGAATGCCACAAATTTCCCTACAAATGTAACTTAGGGTCCGTTTTGTTCGTGGAATAGGGGTCTGGAATCAGAATCGTAATGACCTATTCCAATTCCAACTGTTTGATTGTGCGGAATTGGGACCCATTCCCGTTCCTGCTAGAATGGCATTCCCCATTTGAGGGAATGGCCATTTCCTCCCCCTCCCTTGTGAATGAGAATCCATTCCAGCTGATTCCCATTCCGATTTCAATTCCCGTCTGAACCAAACAGGTGGGAGGAACAGACCATTCCGATTCCAACTGTGAACCAAACGGACCCTTAATTTGGAAGAAATTCAAACTGAATTAAAACTCAGTTGTCTGCGATTCTGAACTAGAGACAGATATCCTACTGGCAATACCAGCTTCCCCATTAAAATCTTAGTGTTATCCAACTTCACTTCAACAATACGCACTAGTAATTCGAAATTCAATATTTCAAGATTCTCCGGTTCAGAAAATGGGATCAAAAGGATATCAAGTTAATGGATTTAGAAGTAACAACATGTGGAACCTACAGATTAGTGTACTGAACTGAACCCATCCTATAATTCACACACAGACTCACACACCAAAAAGAAAAAAAAGGAAAGAAAAAAACACTCGTTCTAAAGTAAAGTTTTTTGCATCCAAGTTCAAACAATTCTCTAATCAAATCGTCACAACAATTAAAAAGAGTAAGAACGCTACGATGATGAGAATAAGAATAAGAAATACCTGAAGTTGTCGATCAATCTCTGTATCGGGATCCGTCATGTTATGCCCGTGCGTATTGAAACTCGTCGACGAGAAGAAGGGCACAAAGAAGACATCCGCCGAGTCAGGATCCAAAACCCTAACCGCCTCCCTCGACTCTTCATCTCCTTCCTCGTAGAGAAGCGACGCCATCATCCAGTATTCAACACTGTGCTGCCTTTTGAGGCCGGAACTAGACGGCCAGGAAGGCAAATTCTGGGCATTGACGGGCGTGTCGTCCGAACTCCGGCGGTCGATCATGCCAATATTGAATCGACGGGGGAGATCATACATGTAGACTCGGAGAGGAGGTGATCTGGTGTGGCAGGAAGGAAGTTGATGGTAAGGTGAGAGGGGCGGAGGTGGGAAGTAGGACCTGAAATCGACGGTTCCGATGAAGAAGAAGGTGACGAAGAGGAAAATGAAGAACACAAGGGACAGTAGAGCTTTCCCCAGCATTTCTCTTCTCAGATCTGTTCGTTTCTCTGCACTCTGCTTTTCTCTGTCTGTCCGTCTTGTCTTTGCTAGGTGGTTGTCAATTTGTCATTCATCAACCAACAACGGCGGCAACCAACCTGGCGTCTTACTTCGCGTACGTGAGAAAAAAAGAACTTCTGACTATTCTAATGCACTCGTCGTAGCTTCCGCTTAGATTGTACCCTTCACATCGTGATCACGTGCAGCATCTTACTAGATCAGCATCATTTCAACTCGGTCCGATCTAACGGCTTATAACAGGACACGTGTTGAATCATAAGAATTCATTTTATGTACTGACTACCAAAGCTATCTGCTTCTTTTTTACTTTTTAGGCTTTAGAGCAACCGGATATTTTAATTACATTTCCACGTGTTAAAATTCTATTGAACGTAGTTGTACAAAGGGGTCCATGTGAGTGAGGTGGATCAACCCACCGCCTTCTCATTAAATACAACCGACACACCCTGGGAATTTGGTATTTGGATCGTTGGATCGTGATATAAACTCTTGGATCGGGAGCTTTGTCCATCATCAGGCTATATATGGTTGATTCAAAAAACGGAAAATTAAGGATACGTAAAATGCAGATTTATGATTCTCACCGGAAAGCTATAAACATTTAGAAGTTCCAAAAACCACACTTTATGCATTCATATCTGCCCATAAATTGGTATCAATTGCGAGCTGGCACCTGTACTAAATGTATTTTGAGACCCTCGGATTATTAGTCATTCTCCCAATGGGGTATCGTTTGGGTGGTTGAGGGTTACCACAAAGCTAGGGCTGGGCTAAATCTTATAATTAATGGGTGCTAAGCCCAGTCCAGTCCATCCATGATCACTTTAGCCCGGCCCAAGCCCTGGATAGATTATAATAGATGCTAGGCCCAACCTCGAGCCTAGTCCAACCATCGGACCTAGATCTTGAGTTTGAGTCCGACATTATATAAAGCTTGAAATTCGGGCCCAAGCCTAAAGCCCGACTTTGATAGGCATTTTACAATGTATTAATTATATATTATTAACAATATGTTATATAATATTTTATATATTTAATAAAATCATACTTTTTTGCTATTAATTATACTATTATATAATATATATTATACATTATAACATTCATATTATATTTCTATTATAAATATAATATCATCAGGTCGAGCTTATTTGGGAAAGCTTGAGCCCGAGCCTATGGCTTGTCCAAATATAAAATAAAAACTTGAACTTTCAACAATTCAAAGAGTAAACGATAATGAGTGAAGACTAAATAGTAAAGATTAAAAAGTGGCAACTTCTAACAATACATAAATAATCCCAATTAGTCATGGCAATCGGGTCAAAGGTTGACCCATGACCCAAGCCAACCCAACCTAGTTTTTTTCAAGTTGGGTTGGGTCGGGTCATTCTCAAATTCGAGTAGCTAAATATGAAACCCTAACCCTGATTTTTCGGATTGGGTTGGATCGAGTTTACGAGTTGGATCAACTTTTTGCCAGGTATAATTTTATTATTTAATTATTTTATATACAAAGAGACAAAACAATAAGTGACTAACTCCTCCAATACTATCCTAAGTGAGAACCATGTTTTTTTTTTCTTTTTTTGAAAAGTAAAAAAAAAACATTAAAAGAAAAAGAAAATATAGAGGAAGGTAATAAGAAATCACCGACTTAAACACTTCATACACTAGATAATAGCCAACAAAAGACTCGGAAAATGAACAACTAACTAACTCCTCCAGCACCATCCTAGAACAATCATAAAGGTCAACTGCAACGCGAGCAAAGAAGAATCTAGCAGAAGAGAGAATTCCCCAACAAATAGCTCCTCTTAGATGTCACTATCTTCATCCCATCTCCCTCCTCCAAATACCATTTTTCTTAATATTTTTTCCTTTTTTTGTTCCTCTCAAACTCTTCTCATGAAAGAAGATTTGGCCCGACCTCGTAATCATGCAACACGTGGCAAAGGCAACAGCTTGGCACAATAGTATGCCTAAGGCGCGAGCACCAAAGGGAGGAACCAGCGGTCCGAACTCCCTATCAGCAGCCCGAACTCACTACTGGGAACCCAAACTCTCCCTTGGGCCCTAAGTCAAACCCGAACTGGCATGCCTTATAGCAGTTCGGGACACCTCACCAAATTAGCCTGCCTTATAGCAGTTCGGGACACCTCACCGAACTAGCCTGCCTTAGAACAGTTCGGGACAAGCCTCACCGAACTGGCCTGCCTTATAGCAGTTTGGGACACACCTCACCGAACTGGCCTGCCTTATAGCAGTTCGAGACTCACCTCACCAAACTGGCCTGCACTATGGCAACACAGGACATACCTCAGAACTCAAGACTTCACCTCGCTCACCACTCCAGCACTTCGCCTCTAGGACGCCAAACTGAACAAACCGTACCATGCCTGACACCGAGGAAGTTCGTACCCAGGGGCGGCGCACCTGACTAACTTGGGATCTGATACTTGACGGCCACACTTCAAACGGTCACCTGCCACCGCCACTTGACACCGCCATCTCCAGTTACAGAGATACGTCCAACAATGAGCAGTGGCGGTTCTATCCCGGCAGAAAGGGTGACACCCGAACTGGCAGAAACAGAGATAATCATACCCGATCTGTCAGAGGCCTCGGAGTGAGTGCGCGAAGTGGTTATAAAAGGCCCCCTACCCCCCAACAACAAGGTATGTGAACTTTGCGCCATCTGGCCTTTACTCTGCCTTTGAGAGAATACTAACTTGAGCTTCGGAGTTATCACATCGGGTTCCCCCCGGAGTTCCCTCATCTTCTCCGTTTCAAGCTCCCTGTTGCTCCAGTCAGAGGCAAAATCGTTGACAGCTAAGACCGGCCGGATTGCGCTCCATCAATTGGCGCCGTCTGTGGGAAAGCTTCCAAAAGCCTACCTCTAAATCTCTCTTACCTCTCTTACCTATTCTTCTTCCAAAAAACTCCAGCACCCATGGCTTCCTCCAACAATGCTGGACGTGGCACAGAAACGAACACCACCGGGGAACAACCCCAAATTCCCGTGGTGTGCATCGAGCAGTTCACCATCCCCCTTTCAATGAATGGGATCCCCAGCCTGAGTGCGCCACAAGCAGTGGCACCCCTGAACCTTCCTGCCTTGAACACCCCTCTGCCACTCCCTATTGAAACAAACTTCGTTGAACCAACTGTTGTCCCACTCACGACCCGCCAGAACCAGTTGGACGACCTAATGCAATGCATGTGGGCAATGCAAGCCCAAATGTAACAATTCCAATAGCATCAACTCCAGCAACACCAGGTACTACACCACCTCTCTCAACACCATTATCAGCAGCAGTTCCCTCAGCTACCCCTAAACCAGTCACTGCTTCCCCCTGGCACCCTGTCCCGAAACCGGTTAAGGCCTCCCCTCAAGGTGGACGCCCTCACCGAGGAGAAGCTTCCCAACTCCAGAAACCCCCTAATAGCCAGGCCTCATCCCCAAGCCGAAAGCAAAGAAAAATCACCCCTGCCTCGCAGCTCGCAAGTGGGTCGGGAACCTCGCCCACAAAGTCACCTCGGCGCTCCAAGCCTGAGTTCCCACTCACAGAGAACCGGTTCAACGCCCTAGCAACAGACTAACATTCCGAGCCCATCGAGCTCGGCAACACGGAGGCCAGCAGCGCTAGCACCAGGCCCGCTCAGCGAAGGTGCCGACGAAGTCGCCGAACTGCTACCCGTGTCCTACCTGAGCTCAAAGGCAAGGAAGAGACAAGCTCGAACGAGGTAAAAACTGTCCCAATTCTCTCAGTTCCTTCCCCCCTCGCATCGGAACTTCTGGCAGTCCCCATGCCCAAAGACTTCAAGCTTCCATCTCTGGACAAGTATGATGGGTCCTTTGACCCCCAACGACCACGTTGACGCTTTCCAGTCACAAATGCACCTCGCTAGGGCCAGTGAGTCATGCATGTGCGTGGCCTTCACCACCACCTTCAGGAGGTGGCCCGCACATGGTACCGGAACCTAGCTCTCGGGTCAATAAGAAGCTAGGCCCAGTTTGTGCAGATCTTCACCGCACACTTTGTTACCAGCAAGCAATGCCCCAGAACTGAGGAAAGTATCTTCGGGGTAATCCAGAGTGAAGGATAATCCATCCGGAGCTACATCAAGCGGTTCAATGAAGCATGCTTGCAGATACCGTGATTAGACCCTGCGGTACAGCTCGCGGTGGCCAAAAGAGGGGTAACACACAAAGAGTTCAAATGGCACATAGTGGCCAGCCAGCCAGCAGCCATGGCCGATTTCCTCAAGCCCGAGGTTTCAGGTCGGCTGACGAAGTGGGCCATCGACTTCAACGAGTACGACCTCCAGTACAAGCCACGAACTGCCATTAAGGCCCAAGCCTTGGCAGATTTTATCGCTGTGTGCACATTCAGTCTCGAAGCCCCTGAGCAAGTTGAGCCTGAGATCCCCAATTTGGGTGAACCCGGAGCTCCCAAGCCAATAGAGTCTGAACCCCGTGAAGTAGCAGCCAGTGTGGCATCTCTCCTGGTTAGGCCGAGCGCGAACTTGGATGAGGAGTCCTGGATCCTTCACGTAGTTGGCTCCTCGAACCAGCAGGGCAGTGGGGCTGGAATAGTCTTATGCGGCCCGGGTGGCACAAAATTGGGATACGCACTACGCTTTGAGTTCGCGGCATCCAACAACGAGGCAGAGTACGAGGCACTGATAAACGGGTTGAACCTAGCGCAAAAGGTAAGAGCAAAGCACATAGTCATCTGTAGCGATTACCAGCTCGTGGTCAACCAGGTTACGGGTGAGTACGAAGCATGCGAGCTCTCCATGATCGCATACTTAGCAAAAGTAAAAGAGGCCCTGCTCAACTTCCAGTTACACTTCATCAGGCAAATCCCGAGGTCAGAGAACACTGAGGTCGACGCTCTGTCCCAATTAGCCAGCACGAGTCACAACACCATGAGAACCGTGTACATAGAGGACTTACCTTGGCCTAGCATTCTCGGTGGGGCAGAGGAGGTCGCTCCCGTCCTTGAAGCAGAGCCGAGCTGGATTGACCCACTCGCGAGATTCTTGCTAGATGGAACCCTCCCAGCAGATCGCAATGCAGCTAAGAGGGTGCAACGCCAGGCAACCAAATACGTCATAATAGACGAACGGTTGTACCGACGGTCCTACACGCTCCCCTACTTGCGTTGCCTGCGACCTGCCGAAGTCGAGCTCGTACTCCGCGACACTCATGAAGGTCTGTGCGGCGGACACCTGGGGGGCAGAGCACTTGCCCAAAAGGCACTTAGACAAGGATACTACTGGCCAACGATGAAGGCAGAAGCCATCAAGCTCGTTAGAAAATGCGACAAGTGTCAAAAGCACGCCAATATCCACCATCAACCTGCTTCCGATCTCAAATACCTCACCAGCCCATGGCCCTTTGCACAATGGGGCATCGACCTGCTGGGACCACTCCCACCAGCAACAAGTGGGAGAAAGTTCCTAGTGGTGGCAGTAGATTACTTCACAAAGTGGGTAGAAGTTGAACCTCTGGCAACAGTTACAGCCCGAAACATACAGAACTTCTTTTGGAAGAACATAGTATGCCACTTCAGGTTACCTCGGGTACTGATCTCCAACAACGGCAAGCAGTTTGAGGATATCAAGTTCCAAGAATGGTGCTAGAATATGGGAATTCATCAGAACTTCACATCAGTCGCACACCCGTAGGCAAACGGTAAGACAGAAGTAATGAACAGAGTCATCATGCGCGGACTGAAAGCACGTCTAAACCGAGCTAAATGGTTGTGGGTGGACGAGCTACCAAGTGTTTTATGGGCTCACCGGACTACAGAAAAAACCACCACGGGAGAGACCCCCTCCAACCTCACCTACGGCACTGAAGCAGTAATCCCAGTGAAAGTCGAAATACCTACACTGCGACTAGAAGCATATGACGATTAGACAAACGGAGACGAGTTACTTACCAACCTCGACCTACTGGACGAGGTAAGAGACCTCGCGCACATCCGGACAGCGGCCTATCAGCAGTAGGTAGCTTGGTACTACAACGCCAGAGTAAAGAAGCGAAGCTTCCGAGTTGGCGACCTGGTTCTCCGTAAGATTATGGTACCCAAACCCGGCATGGGCAAACTTGGACCAAATTGGAAATGGCCCTATAGAGTAAAGAGAGAGCTTGAGGGGGCATACGAGCTCGAAACCTTAAAAGGCAAACAAGTACCTCGAGCGTGGAACATCGTTAACTTAAGGCGATACTACCTATAGACCGCCAATCAAAGCGGACTAAGTACTAAACACTGAAACAGATCGGGCATATTATCAGTTCGGCAAAATATCAGTCAAAAGACTAAGGCGAAGTAGAGACTAAGTATTAAACACTGAAACAAGTCGTGCAAGTGCAATAACCCGGGCAAGAAACAGATCGGGCATATTATCAGTTCGGAAAAATATTAGTTCGGGAAAAAGAACAACACTTAACCGGAGCTACTTCTTCCTCGTCAGAAGGCACTTCAACGACACCCGAAGGTACTGTCTCGCCCTCGGAATCCGGCTCGCCATCAGCAACGTTGGCCATCTCCTGAGTTATACGCGAAGTGGATATGACACTAATATTGAGCTCGAGGTATGTGTTCTGGATCATCCATCGGCTCAGTTTGAATCCCCTTCTGTAAGAATCCACCATCAGGTCGTCAAAGCACGGCAAAGCACGGCGAGGCGATGTAGTCATCAATGGCCTTCTTCTTGGCATCTTCGATACCTTGGGAAAAGATCTGTGTTTTCTCTCTTATGTCCTCCTGAAGATATTCGACCTGATGCTGCAGGTCCAGCCTCAGGTCCGCCATATGCTTCACAACCACCCCCATGGTCTCAGCATCCCTTTGAGACCTCGCCTGCCTGGCTATAGCAACGCGAGCATCCTCCTCGGTAGCATGAGCAGCCGCCTCAGTAGCTCGAGTAGTCGCCTCGGCGGCACGAAAAGCCTCTTCGGCAGCTCACGCCTGCCTCAATCTCCTCTCCACCTGAGCCACTAAGGCGTGAATAGAAGAGTTCACCTACCAAAAGGAACAAGTGATCAAGAGAACGATCACAAGAAGGATAAAAACAAAGAAGACTGATAAGAAATTTTGACTCACCACCATAGCATGAGTTGCGGCACGGCAGGCGATCTGGTTCAAGGGAAGATCGGTCCACGCCGCGATCTCCGCGGAAAAAGTGGCCTCCCTACTCTTCTAAAGAGTGTAGTTCGGCGATAGCACGCTTCTGAACTCCCCTTGAGCTCCCGAGCCCGAGGGCCCAGCTCGCGTATGAGCAGACCCAGAGTAAGCAGGAGCACTAGAGTAGGCGGGAGCACCCGTGTGAGTTGTCTCGGCATAAGGGGCCCCTGCCGCTTCCAGCATTGAATGAGCCACCTTGGGTTCCCTAGGAAGATCGGTCCACGCCGCGATCTCCGCGGAAAAAGTGGCCTCCCTACTCTTCTAAAGAGTGTAGTTCGGCGATAGCACGCTTCTGAACTCCCCTTGAGCTCCCGAGCCCGAGGGCCCAGCTCGCGTATGAGCAGACCCAGAGTAAGCAGGAGCACTAGAGTAGGCGGGAGCACCCGTGTGAGTTGTCTCGGCATAAGGGGCCCCTGCCGCTTCCAGCATTGAATGAGCCACCTTGGGTTCCCTAGGCAGATCTTCTGACGTGTAGTCTGGAACTTGAGGCTCCGCATCTTGGGGCAACTCGGTACGAGTTCGCTTGGCGACCCGCTTCCTCCTCTTCATGCCTTGGAACAGGCGCCCGCCACGAGTCCTCTCTAAGTCCATCACACCTGCAAAAAAGAGCTCGGCATCAGAAAAAATGGAAGAACAAAGCAAAACAAGAAACCTCTGAGCAAAGAACCTACCCGAACTCAGGCCAGCCGTAATAAGCTTGGCCTCCATTAGGTACTAATGACATTTTCTAGCCGTGCCCATTGTTAGATGCCCTTCACCATCTCTTTATCGAGAGTGACACCAGAATCAGGGGCGGCCTCCCCACACCTGGTCTGAAAAGGCCACCCTTGTGCACTTCACACCCCAAAGTAGTCTCGCTTCCACGTCAGGACTTTGTGTCGAAGTTCATGCAAGAACTTAAAACCCGGGCGAGGAGACAGGTAATACGCCCGCCTACCCCTGGGAAGAGAACCAGCTTGTTTCTTGAGCATTAAAATGGAGGAGAATATCTCCAAATCTGAAGGGAAGCCCTGTTCGCAAAAAAAGAGAGATTGTTCCCACCAAGTTACGAATAGAGTTCGGATGAAGCTGGCCAACGGTAACTCCGAAGTGGTTTATGACCTCGACGAGAAGGGGGTGGAAAGGCAATCGCAGCCCCGCAGCGAGCTGCTCCCGAAATATCACGTCTCATCAGGACCGTGTTCCCAAGGAAAGCTACCCGAATGAACGAAATAGGCGTACCCCCCAGGCAAATTGTAAGAGATAATAAGAGATTGGAGCCCCTCGGGCGTCATGGTCGAAGGACCAAACCTATCTAGCATCCGACCTCGACAAGAGGTAGACGCCAAATTGCCCGAAGCGGCTCGACCTACGGTTCGAAGTCATCCTCAAGTTCCACCTCAGGATCACTAAGGCCATCGGGGAACGCGACTCAGTTCGTAGAACCTACACCAGACCTACTTGAAGAATCGTCTGAGCTATCCAAGCTAGACATCGAGGAGAAAAGGTGGATTCAGGAAAGTACTCACTCGAAAAAAGTTTTGAAGGCTCCGGAAACTGGAACAAGCGAAAAACCTTGAAGGCGAAATAACAAGCCTAGATGCGAACTGAAAGGCTTGGACGCGAGCTGAAAAGTTGGACGCGAGCTCAAGAAGCAAAACGCATAAGTGACAAATCAACTGGGGTCCCCTACTATTTATACCCACAGTAACCGAGAATCAACAGTGTAGATCAGAGCCAATCCGATGGCCCGCATTCACACTGACCGCACGTCCCCTGAGACCGAGATGTGATTAGCGCATGTCTTTCCAAAATTGATGAAACATCGATGCACGTCTTTTTGAAACTGATGATGCACCGGCGCACGTCTTTCTGAAACTGACGATGTGCCGGTGCACGTCTTTCTGAAACTGATGATGCGCCATGCACGTCTTTCTGTAACTAACAACTGCCAGTGCATGTCTCCTCGCCTTTCAAACGGCAGCGGCGTGCTTTTTCCAAAATCAAAAGACATGCTGTCACGTCTCCCAACGGCGCGCTTTTTTGAAATTTGAAATAAGTGTGCGCCGCCACGTCTATCAGCATTTGTAAGCAGGTAGGCACGTCTCCCGCCTTTTGGACACTCGAGAAAACTAAAGAACCCCAACAATGCACCTCGCGCTATCAAGATCCGAAGTACGGGACAAATCCACCTACCACCTCGCGAAACTCCCTGCGCCAAGGCAGGACCCTTAGCACGAGGAGTGGGGGGCAATTGATGAAGGAAGATTTTGCCCGACCTCGTAATCACGCAACACGTGGCAAAGGCAACAACTCGGCACAACAGCACGCCTAAGGCGCGAGCACCAAAGGGAGGAACCAGCGGTCCGAACTCCCTACCAACAGCCCGAACTCACTACTAGGAACCCGAACTCTCTCTTAGGCCCCAAGGCAAACCCGAATTGGCCTGCTTTATAGCAGTTCGGGACACCTCACTGAACTAGCCTGCCTTAAAACAGTTCGGGACACGCCTCACCGAACTAGCCTGCCTTATAGCAGTTCGAGACTCACCTCACCGAACTGGCCTGCACTATGGCAACACAAGACATACCTCCGAACTCAAAACTTCACCTCGCTCACCACTCCAACACTTCGCCTCCAGTATGCCAAACTGAACAAACCGTACCATGCCTGACACCGAGGAAGTTCGTACCCAGGGGCGGTGCACCTGACTGACTTGGGATCTGATGCTTGATAGCCGCATTTCAAATGGCCACCTGGCACCGCCATCTCCAGTTACAGAGGGCTCCGACAAGGAGCAGTGGCGGTTTTGTCCTAGCAGAAAGGGTGACACCTGAACTGGCAGAAACAGAGATAATCATACCCGATCTGACAGAGGCCTCGGAGTGAGTGCGCGAAGTGGTTATAAAAGGCCCCCTACCCCCCAACAACAAGGTATGTGAACTTTGCGCCATCTGGTCTTTACTCTGCCTTTGAGAGAATACTAACTTGAGCTTCGGAGTTATCTCACCGGGTTCCCCCCGGAGTTCCCTCATCTTCTCCGTTTTAGGCTCCCCGTTGCTCCAATCAGAGGCAAAATCGTTGACAGCTAAGACCGGCTGGATTGCGCTCCATCATCTTCAAAGGCTGTTTTTGGTGAATTCCTCACCTCCCTAAAGGCTGCTTTTGGAAACAATGCAAATAAGTGTGAATGTAAATATGTAGAGTATAAAACTGTCCATATAAATTGTAAAGTTGGGTTAGGTTAGTTTTGCACTAACAAATTTACTTTCTTACCTTTTAGATATAATGGATGCAAACACAAATTTCAATAAAGCATGTTCCTTTTTACTTCTTTTTTATTGATGTACTTTTACATTTATTATCAATATAAATATGCATTGGTTTGTCATTTGTCAATGCAAAAATCAATGTTGCCAAAGTGAACCTAAGTGTAAATTTACCATGAACCGGGATCAAATGAAACCAAAAGAACAAACCCAAGCTTTTCCCAAAGGCTTTCTTCCTTCTTTTTCCTCTCAAACTCTTAAAAGGCTTTTCTAGCCACTGCCTCGAAAGAAAAACTACAATTTTTCTCTACCTTCTTTTAGAGACTTTTAGTAAGGTCTATTACAGTAGGAATGAAATCCTTCTCAGAAGCACCATATTGAGCAACATGTTCTTTTACAAATGCATGTGAGACCCATAGAAAAGATACATTCCCCCACATAAATAATTTAGTTGTTTACCTGGGAAAATCTTATCCACACCAAATGTGGGTAAATTACTTTCCCATCATGGAGAGAAATGGACCAACTTTAATCAGACAAAAATATCTCTAAAATATTATCAAATTGCATTTTTTTTTTAAATTAATGACTCAGCTAGTCTATTATGTGGCTGAAACTTGAAAAGGCTAAAATTGTTATGACATAGTTGCAAGCATAATGACAATAATCTTGAGGATTACTGCTATATTGGATAAGGTTTTATTTAGAATGGACTCATTATAAGCCATTAAATAGGTTTCTAAAACAAAAGGTCCAAAACCGTTTTGGGCTTAAACAATGATCACCTTACTCAGGACAGTGAGTGAGGCAAAATAACATGGGTAAGTTAGGGTGTCTCATTTATTTAGATAAATTTCAACAAAAAAAACATGGGAAAATAAACTTCACTCAATCCCTCAAAGTATGGGATCAAATCCACATGACTGTAAGCTCTCCATAATACATTAGTAGGGATGGCAGTTTTCCCCATCTCTGTCAAGTACCAGACCCCACCGGGTTAGGGATAGAGAATGAAGTCCCTGCTCCATCCTAATCCCAATTATATATATATATATATATATATATATGATATTTGTTATATTAATACATATATACCAAAATATATTTAAAATATTATTAATATGTTAAACTTTCTTTTATTTTACAAAAAGAGTCCCCGTGGAGGACCCTCCTCTGTCGGGGATTTGGGGTGGAGGACAATTTTATCCCCAACGGGGATTGGGATTGAAAACAGGGATTTATCTCTAAATCGTAATTGAGGACAAAGAATATGATCCCATTCCTGAACCTGCCCAATCGCCATTACTATACGTTAGTGGATCCACGTGCCCTCTACTCTGCCCATGGGTTGGCATGGCCCACAGTGCTACATTGCTGTGATGTACGAGGCACGGCCCACACCCCTGGGCTAGGCTGGGGGGGCTAGCGGTTGAGGCCCACTGTAATGCAGGTGGCATGACAAAAGTGGGCCGTAACCACATTATACCTATACATCTCTTTTAAAGTTTCCCATAAAAATGGCAAACAGAATGATAAAAAATTTGTATTAGCATTATCTTGTAACAACCTAGTCTAATATTTGGATCTTTGGAATGCCATTAGGGCAATGGACATCCGAATCAGTTTGCTTCATTGCTTCCATTATCTTGTAGTATACGAGTGTGACTATGATTAAAGCTGATGGATAGGGGTGTTTACGGTTTGGTTTCCGAACCGTGGGCATTTTTTTAACTGAATCGGTACAAACTTGTAATCGAAATTGAACAGAAGTCAACCGGTTGACTGGTTTGGTTAGCTATCGGTTTTTTGGTTTTTTAATTTTTATAATATATATTCTAAATATATATAATAAAAAATTATAAATATATATAAAATATTATATTTTAAATAATAAATAAAATATCTTATATTATAAATATATATTTATATAATGCATATTTATTAATTTATAATATATATATATATATAAAATATAGAAATATATATATCGGTTGGTTCGATTATCTGTTAGCTTTCTATATTGGTTAATCAAAACCAAACTGACTGGTTCAATTAATCGATTTTTCGTTTTAGTTTCAATTGGTTTGATTTTTTGATTTTTTTGCTCACCCCTACTAATGGATAAAAATGGATCAAATAGTATGGCATTAATTGCAGAACATATTGTTTTTGGAGAGGGAGAGAGATTGTTAAATGCCCTAGGAGTATATTTTACAAAAAAAAAAAAAAAGATGAAATGACATTGAGTTAAAGTCATTTTTATCATTTAAAAGCTATTTTTTATGGGACCAGAAGAACGCTTGATATAAAGAAATTATATCATCCATTAAAAAAAATCTAACAAGGCTCCCGTAGAGGTATCTAAAAAATCAAGAGAAGTTTTAGACATCGTCAATAAAGTTAGGGGAGGTTTTAGATAATCTTCCCTAGTTTGATAACGAAAGTGATTGATCAGGGTTGATTCAAACAAACCCAAAACTGTCAGAGGCTCAATTTATTGCAAAATGCAAAGCCTCAAGTATTACGGGATACATAGCTGCTTGATGACAGCTGAAATAACTGAACTGAATAAAACAATTCTATAATAAAATATTTGAGGATATAGTAATGAATCTAATTGAAGCCTCAAACCCTACTTAATAGCTAAATCACTAAAAGACAAAGCAACAAGTAATTCATCTCAGCCACTTCAGCTGTTATTAAACCAGCCCCTTAATATATTACTTGGTAATCATCCTTGGTTCCACAGCTCAGAGTATCCCTTTCACCTACCCCAACTACCATGCTATACAACGTGATATTCTGGTTCTGATGAGTAATTATCTACCCACGGTTAAAATGAAACTGCAGCTAGATTCATTTTTGTTTTGCTAAAAATATATTTTAATTGAGGTATAGGTAAATCTGACCCAGTAACATATATCGTAGATCTGATCGGGTCTTACAGGTGGTGATTCAATTCACATACGTTAAGAATGTTGGATATTCAAATATGATTTGATCCGATTTAATTTTTTGAAAATTTAATAAATTATAAAAAAGATAAAAAACAAAAAAAGTTAAGTATTTTTTCAACTATTTTTATTATATATTTATTTTTATAAAAAAGTTACAAAAAACACAATATATATATATATATATATATATATATATATATGTCAGATAAGATTAATTAAATTCTTTTGAATTGAATAGAGGGTGATCTGAATTGGATTCCATTTTTTCTATGGCATCCTATTATCCCATCTGATCTATTCAACGATCTGAAGGAGGAGGGGTATCCGACAAAATAAAATTAGAACTGGATCGAATCAGATCGTGATCCGGTTTATTTGCACCCATGTTACAAATAGAATAAGTGCAATTCATTTGTTATCTTTCACTTTCGCGTCCAAAATGAAAAAGTATATCTAGGAAACAAATCAAGTTCCACCTCTCAAACTAGTGATGGACTGTTTGGCAGGTAGCAAATTAGAACATCATAATCGATATGACATGCCAGTGGCTGAGAGGGAGAAGAATGTATAGAGCTTACATCCATAGAAAATAACATCAACCAGTACTGGATAAGGATCTCTTAGCCAGAACAACTCTTACCTTATCCCCATATCCTGTCCCGGAGTTCAATTTTGCTAATACGTGGTAAGGACTGTATTGGGTTCGGATTCGAATCGGATCTCTGTCTACGTCTTCATCTGCATCTGATTATCAAACTTTGCATCGGATTTAATCCACATCTGATTCCATTTACGTCTGCACTGCACCAGCATCCAAATTCAGGATTGTGGATAGGATCAGATTAAATCGGCATCCATAAAATGACAAAATAATTTTAAAATTTATTTATATAATTATATATAATATTTATATTGCATAAGATTAATCTGCATTAAATTCAATTATTAGTTAAATACAAATTATAAATGCAGCCTTTGATGCATTTCTCTGGCCACCGGTCTTATTTTTTAATTCAAGGTGGGGCCACTACAATACATCCAAGGCCCAGGTGGGCCCAAAGCCACCACGGAAAAGCCCTCCCAAGCGGGCAAAGAATATTCCCAAAAGAGGCCACATCTGTTGCGACGTCCTTGATGAGTTGATGTGGGATCTGTGATTAATTCCAACCCAATGGTTGAAGTAAAAAAAAAAAAATCCTACCCAATGATAATGGAATTTTCATTGGCGCCCCCACATACATCCCAACCGTGTAGGGGAATATTTTCAATAACAATTAGGGGTCAACCTGTGGGGCACACTCTATTGGGCACCAATGTGAACTCATGATAATGGGCCATACATCAAATCTCTTATTCTGTGTCCAATGACTGCTGGGCACACTCTATTGGGCATCAATTCAAAATTATAAACAGCTTCACCTATAACATTCAGAGACGATATCGGATCTGCTACTCACATTGGACGCCTCAACCCACCTCACATGCACATCTTACCATGCATTAGGAACATTTTTCATACTTATAAATTATTATTCACGGGAGATATTCCCAATGCACGGTAGATGTGCATATGAGGTGCCCCTGTGTGAGGAGCAAATCTCGTTCCTAAATCTATATTCGCTCGTAAATTGGCATCAATTCTGACCTGACACCTACCCCACCTGTATGGTAGAGCTGGGAATTCTAGGGGTGGACTAACCTAAATTCAATTCTAATCCAAATCATTTTTTCCCTCGTCTTAGACTCTAGGCTTAGTTTAGAAGGGGTACAAATCAAGGTCTTTGAACCATTGTTGACTTGGTCAGCAACTTGCTGACCTGGTCGAACTATGACCAATTCAATTTGGACAATAATTTTTGGCCATTTTTTATTTTAATTGTTTTAATTATTATTTTTTTAATTGCAACTAGCCATTCATTCAGACTAGACTAGACGGTTAAACTGCTGACCTGAAAATCGATGGCCAAAAGCGTTATGGTTTCAAGTAAAAAAAATAATTAGGATAAAATAGTAATATATTCAGATATTATTAATTGTCAACAATTATTAATAATTACTGTTAATATTTTTAGAAACAATTACTTTTAATTTCTACTAACAATATTTAATATTATTAATAGTTATAATTTGTTTAATATATTTTATAAAAAATATTAAAATAATTTATCGTGGGAATGATGGTAATATAATAACACTAATTATGGTGAATTATTATTATTTTCAGATATTATTATTAATAATTACTGTTAATATTAAATAGTTTTAATAATAAATATTAATTTATATTTATTAACAGTAATTTATAGTTTACTTATTATACTGTGTAATTATCCAAAACTTAAATGGATATGTATTCGGTTAAATCCATACCCATATCGTACCCGATTCATTTAACTTAATCCACATCACTGGTTAAATGGACAGGGTATAATATGGATATATGAGTATAGTCCGAACCGTACCCAATCCATTTTAATCACCATCTTTACCCGTTTTTGTGTCTACATGTTCGCTCTATAGATTCAAATGGGACTTAAACATCACCTATATACCTGATTCAATTCAGCCAGGTATAAGTTTGGAGCCCCCCAAATTTTTTTCTCTATCGGATTTACGCTTCCTAGAGCCCCCATAGGCTAGTGAGGTACTTCAGCTCAGCAGCGGGTTGGTGGTGGACGTTGGCGTGCCTTTGACACTTCTCGCATCTTTTGACGAGCTCAAGTGCATCTGCCTTCATCGCGGGCCAGTAGTACCCCTGTCGTAGCGCTTTCTGGGTGAGAGCCATGCCCCCCAAGTGTCCGCCACACAGGCCTTCATGAGTGTCACGGAGAACGAGCTCGGCTTCTGAGGGTCACAAGCAGCGTAAGTAGGGGAGTGTGTAGGATATTCGGTACAGTCGTTCGTCTATTATGACATACTTGGCTGTCTGTTGCTCTATCCTTCTAGCCGCAATGCAATATGCAGGGAGGGTCCCATGAAGCAGTTAGCTCGCGACTGGATCGATCCAGCTCGACTCTGCTTGTGCAACATGAGCGACCTCTTCTGCCCTCGATAAGGCTGGGCCGAGGTAGGTTCTCTATATACACGGTCCTCATGATGTTGTCGCTTGTGCTGGCTAACCGGGACAAGGCATCGGTCTCAGCGTTCTCGGACCACGGGATCTGCCCGATGAAGTAAGACTGGAAATCGCGCAGAGCTTCTCTGACCTTGGCTACGTAGGTAACCATGGTTGGCTCGTGAGCTTCATATTCGGCGGTGACCTAGTTGACCACGAGCTGGGAGTCACTACAGATAATGATGTGTTGGCTTGTACTTCGTTTGCTAAAGCAAGCCCAGCTATCAATGCTTCGTACTCCGCTTCATTATTGGACACGGTGAACTCGAATCGAAGCGCATACTCTAGCTTCACCCCGCTTGGCCCGTACATAATGATACCAGCTCCGCTACCTTGTTGATTTGATGAGTCATCCGCATGGAGGATCCAAGGCTCCTCATCCCAGGTTGGCATTGCTCTAACCAGGAGAGGTGTCACGCTGGTTGAAGCTTCCTCTCTGTGCTCGAGCTCAATCGATTCAGGGACGACAGTGCTGAAGGTACATTCCGTGACAAAATCGGTTAAGCCTTGGGCCTTGATAGCTATCCGAGGCTCGTACTAGATGTCGTACTCACTGAGCTCAATGGCCCACTTCGTCAATCTACCAGAAACCTCGGGCTTGAGCAAGACTTGCCTCAGAGGTTTGTTGGTGGGGATGACGACAGTATGGGCTTGGAAGTACGGTCGAAGCTTTCGAGCTATGGTGACTGATGAAGGAAGATTTGGCCCGACCTCATAGTTATGCGACATGTGGCAAAAGTAACAGCTCGGCACAAAAGCAAGCCTAAGGCGTGAGCACCAAGGGGAGAAACCAACGATCCGAACTCCCTACTAGGGCCCGAACTCACCCTTGGCCCCAAACCAGAAAGTAATCCGAACTGGCCCGCCTTGCAACAGTTCGGGACATACTTCGCCGAACTGGCCTGCCTTGTAACAGCTCGGAATACCCCTCGCTGAACTGACCGACCCTATACATACCTCCAAACTCAAGACTTCGCCTCGCTCACCACTCCACTACATCACCTTCAGGGCACCAAAACCAAACAAACCGTACTATGCTTGACACTGAGGAAGTCCGTACTCAAGGGCGCCGCCCCTGACTGACTTGGGATCTGACGCTTGACGGCCACACTCTAAACGGCCACCTGCCACCGACTCCGGGCACTGCCATCTCCCGTTAGAGAGACGGTTAGGCAGTGGCGGTTCTGTCCCAGCAGAAAGGACGACAGCCGAATTGACAAATGCAAGGGTAATCGTACCCGACCTGACAAGGGCCTCGGAGTGAGTGCGAGAAGTGGTTATAAAAGGCCCCCTGCCCCCAACAAACAAGGTATGTGAACTTTGCGCTATCTGGTCTACACTTTGCCTTTGAGAGATTACTGACTTGAGCTTCGGAGTTATCATACCGGGTTCCCCCCGGAGTTCTCTCATCTTTCCTGTTTCAGGCTCCCCGACGCTCTAGCTCAGAGGCGAATTCGTTGACAGCTAAGACCGATCGGATTGCGCTCCATCAATTGGCGCCGTCAGTGGGAAAGCTTCTAAAAGCCTCCCTCTAAATCTCTTTTACCTACCCTTCTTTCAAAAACTCCAACATCTAAATGGCCTCCTCCAGTAGTGCTGGACGTGGAACAGAAACAGCCACTACCGGAGAACAACTTCATGTTCCGGTGGTGTGCATTGGGCAGTTCACCATCCTCCTTTCAGTGGATGGGATCCCAAGTCTGAATGTGCCACAGGCGGTGGCACCTCTGAACACTCCCTCGTTGAACATTCCCCTTCCACTCCCCATCGAAACGAACTTCGCGGAACCAACTGTTGTCCCACTAGCAGCCCGCCAAAACCAGCTAGATGACCTCATGCAATGCATGCGGGCAATGCAGGCCCAAATGCAGCAATTCTAGCAGCACCAACTCCAGCAACACCAGGTGTTGCACCACCTCTCCCAACACCATTATCACCAATAGTTCCCTTAGCTACCCTTGAACCAACCACTGCTTCCACCCCGGCACCCCGTTTCAAAGCCGGTCAAGGCCTCCCCTCAAAGTGGACGACCTCACCAAGGAGAGGCTTCCCGACCACAGAACCCCCCTAATAGTCAGGCCTCGTCCCCGGGCCGTAAGCAAAGAAAGATCACCCCCGCCTCGCAGCTCGCGGGTGGGTCAGAAACCTCGCCCACGAAATCACCCCGGCGCTCCAAGCCCGAGTTCCCACTCACGGAGAACCGCTTTAGCACCTTAGCAGCAGGCCAACATTCCGGGCCCATCGAGCTCGGCAACACGGAGGCCAGCAGCGCCAGCACCAGGCCCACTTAAAGAAGGCGCCAGCGAAGTCACCGAATTGCTACCCGTGTGCTACCCGAGCTCAGAGGCAAGGAAGGAACGAGCTCGGGCGAGGTAAAAACCGTCCCCATTCTCTCAGTTCCTTCCCCCCTTTCAGTAGAACTTTTGGCAGTCCCTTGCCTAAAGATTTCAAACTCCCTTCTCTGGACAAGTATGATGGGTCCTTTGACCCCAACGACCACGTCGACGCGTTCCAGTCGCAAGCGAGTCGTGCATGTGCGTGGCGTTCACCACCACCTTCAGAGGGGTGGTCCGCACCTGGTACCGGAACCTAGCTTCCGGGTCAATAAGGAGCTAGCCCCAGTTCATGCAGATCTTCACTGCACACTTTGTTACCAGCAAAAGGTGTCCCAGAACCGAGGAAAGTATCTTCGGGGTAATCCAAAGAGAGGGAGAACCCATCCGGAGCTACATCAAACGGTTCAATGAAGCATGTTTGCAGATCCCTCGGTTAGACCCCGCGGTACAGCTCGCCGCGGCCAAAAGAGGGGTGACGCATAAAGAGTTCAAGTGGCACATGGTGGCCAGCCAGCCAGCAACCGTGGCCAACTTCCTTAAGCTCGCGGACAAGTTTATGAGAACAGAGGAAGAGATCAACCAGAGAAACGTAGGCGGGGTTGAAAAAAGAAAAAGAGAAGGCGAGCTCTCCAACCCCAGCGACAGAAGAGGCCAGAACCGAGAGGCGAAGCCAAGTCAGCCGTCCCGAGCTCCCTTAGCAGTTCGGACGGATTACACGCCATTGAACACAAGGCGGACCGAGATCCTGATGACGATCAAGGATGCCTCTTACGTAAAGTGGCCACCTCGCTCGAAGAGCAACCCCAACGAGAGGAACAAAAATTTATATTGTAGTTTTCATAAAGATCACGGTCATAGCATCGAGCAATGTAATAATCTCCGCGATGAGATAGAAGGACTCATCCGTTGCGGGTACTTAAGAAATTTTGTACATTATGAAAATAGTAATAAAGCAGGCCGACAAGGGGAACACGGGAAGGATGTCCCCGAACCGAGCAACAGGCCGGCTGAAGCCTTGCAGCGACCTCCCCCAGAAGAAAGGCCAGCCCGGGGAACCATCCACGTGATAGTTGGCGGTTCGGTGGTGGCAGGATGCACTTCGACGGCAGCAAGGACGTCAGTTCGCGAAGCAGCTCGAGAGGAGCAGAACCCTCCCAAGAGACTGAGGAAGGAAGAACCAATCTTTTTTACAGAAGACGATGCGCGAGGTGTTCACTACCCCCACAACAACGCGCTCGTCATAAAGCTAAGGATCAACGACTTCGAAGTTCGGCGCGTACTGGTAGACTCAGACAGTTTGGCAGACATCCTATTCAAATCGGAGTTCGACCAATTGCAGTTGCAGAAAAGCAAATTGAAACCCACGCACACTCCTCTGGTGGGTTTCAGTGGAGAGGAAGTCAGGCGGGAAGATAACAGTACCTGTGGAAGTCGGCACATGGCCATGCGCGGTAAGACTCAACCACGATTTTTTAGTGGTCGCGACCCCCTCCCCATACAACGCCATAATAGGGCGACCAATTACGCATATTTTGCGTGTTGTAGTCTCCACCTATTATCTGGCAATGAAGTTCCCAACGGACTTCGGTGTGGGGGTAGCGCGGGGCGATCAACTTGAGTCCCGCAAATGCTATGTCGCCGCCCTAAAGGGAAAAACCAAGGTAGCCGACAACCTCGAACTGGAGCAGCCTGCAGAGCAGGGCAAGGAACGAGCTTCGCCCACTGAGGAAATAGTCGCAGTCCCAACCTCGGCTACAGATCCGGTGCGAACACTCCAGATCGGTGCCTCCGTCAAGGTGCCTTTGCGAATTGAACTGTCAGACCCATTAGACAGAAGAAATGCAACTTAGCCCTGGAGCGCTGAAGGGCGATCGACGAAGAAGTCGAAAAGCTCATCGCAGTGGACTTCATAAGGGAAGTTCATTACCCGAGCTGGGTAGCCAACCCAGTGCTTGTGAAAAAAGCCAACGGCAAGTGGCGCATGTGCGTCGACTACACCGATCTGAACCGAGCTTGCCCAAAAGACTGCTTCCCCCTGCCCCAAATTGACCGCCTAGTGGACGCGACCTCGGGACATGAGCTGCTAAGCTTCCTGGACACCTACTCAGGCTACAACCACATCAAGATGGACCAGTCCGACCAAGAAAAAACCAGCTTCATTACCGAGTTCGGCCTGTACTGTTACAAGGTCATGCCCTTCGGGCTAAAGAATGCTGGTGCGACCTTTCAAAGACTTGTAAATCAACTTTTTCGGCCTTTAATTGGCATGAAAATCGAATGTTATGTAGACGACATGGTTGTCAAAACATAGTTTTTGCAAGAATTAATAAAAAACTTGGATTCTGTCTTTCAAATTCTGCGTCAATATAACATGAGAGTAAACCCAAACAAGTGTGTCTTCGGTGTCACCTCGGGTAAGTTTCTAGGGTACATTGTCAACCGGCGCGGTATTGAGGCCAACCCTGACAAAATAAAGGCCATCCTTGATATGAGACCACATCGGAAAGTAAAAGAAGTTCAAAGGCTAAACGGCCGCATAGCCGCTCTTAGCCGCTTCATGTCCAAGTCGGCAGACTACTGCCTGCCTTTCTTTAAGGCAATCAAAGGCAAAGGGTTCGAATGAACCCGAGATTGCCAGCTCACGTTCGATGAGCTAAAGACTTACCTCGCCACCGTACCAACCTTAGCTATACCCGAGGAGGGCGAGGTCTTAGAACTGTACCTCTTGGCCAGCGACGAGGTGGTCAGTTCGGTATTAGTAAAACAAGTAGACCGGGTCCAACGGCCTGTCTATTATGTTAGTAAAATCCTGCAGGGAGCAGAGACGAGGTACCCGCAAATAGAGAAGATAGCCTACGTACTGGTGATATCAGCTCGGAAACTCCGCCCGTACTTCCAAGCTCGTACAGTCATCGTCTTAACCGACAAACCCCTAAGGCAAGTCTTGCTAAAGCCCGAGGCCTCCGGTAGGCTGACGAAGTGGGCCATCGAACTCAGCGAGTACGATCTCCAATACAAACCACGGACCGCAATTAAAGCCCAAGCTTTGGCAGATTTTATCGTCGAGTGCACTTTCAGCCACGAAGCCTAACAGGTTGAGTCCGATGTCCCCAGTTTGGGCGAACCCGGAACTCCCGAGCCAATAGAGTCTAAACCCCGTGAAGTAGCAGCAAGGCAGCGGGGCTGGATCCTTCACGTAGATGGTTCCGAGCTAAGGAACCCTAGATCCTTCACGTAGATGGTTCCTCGAACCAGCAAGACAGCGGGGCTGGAATAGTCTTATGCGGACCGGACGGCAGAAAATTGGAATACGCACTACGCTTTGAGTTCGCGGCATCTAACACCGAGGCAGAGTACGAAGTACTGATAGCCGGGCTGAACTTAGCGCAAAAGGTAAGAGCAAAGCACTTGGTCATCTGCAGCGTTTCCCAGCTCGTGGTCAACCAAGTCACGGGCGAGTATGAAGCACGCGAGTTCTCTATGATCGCATACTTGGTGAAAGTAAAAGAGGCCCTGCTCAACTTCCAGTCACACTTCATCAGGCAAATCCCGAGGTCATAGAACACTGAGGCCGATTCTCTATCCCGGCTAGCCAGCATAAGTCACAACAACAACATGAGAACCATGTACATAGAGAATTTACCTCGGCCTAGTATTCTCGGGGGGCAGAGGAGGTCACTCCCGTCCTCGAAGCAGAACCGAGCTGGATCGACCCACTCGCGAGCTTCTTGATAGACGGAATCCTCCCTACAGAACGCAATGCAGCCAAGAGGGTGCAGCGCCAAGCAGCCAAATACATCATAATTGATGAACGGTTCTACCGACGGTCCTACATGCTCCCCTACTTGCGTTGCCTGCGACCTGTCGAAGTCGAGTTCGTACTTCGCGACACTCATGAAGGCCTATGTGGCGGGCACTTGGGTGGCAGAGCACTCGCACAAAAAGCACTTCGACAAGGATACTACTAGCCAATGATGAAGGCAGAATTCAGCTCTCCTTGGCCATCTTCTATGCGGCGGGCACCTGCCTCTCCTTCAGAATCTGGCTCGCCATCGGCAGCATTGGCCATCTTCTATACGCAAAGTGGATATGGCACTAACATCGAGGTCGGGGTACGTGTTCCGGATCATCCACTGGCTTAGCTTGAACCCCCTTCTGTAAGAACCCACCATCAGATCGTCAAAATGCGGAGAGGCAATATAGTCTTCAACGACCTTCTTCTTGGCGTCTTCAATGCCTTGGGAAAAAATCTGCGTTTTCTCCCTGATGTCCTCCTGAAGATATTCGGCTTGATGTTGCAAGTCCAACCTCAAGTCCGCCATGTGTTTGACGATTACCCCCATGGCCTCGGCATCATGCTGAGACATCGCCTACCTGGCCATTGCGACACGAGCAGATTCTTCGGCAGCATAAGCGACCACCTCAGCAACTCGGGTATTCGCCTCGGCGGCACGAAAAGCCTCTTTAGCAGCATGGGCGGCTGCCTCAGCAGCTCGCACCTGTCGCGAGCTCCTCTCCACTTGGGCTGCTAAGGCATGAATTGAAGAATTAACCTACCAAAAGAAACAAGTGAGCAACAACAGCAAAAGCGATAGAAAATGAAGGTAGACGAAATTTGACTTACCACCATAGCGTGTGTTACAGCGCGGCAGGTGACCTGATTCAAAGGAAGATCAGTCCACGCCGCGATCTCCTCAGGGAAAGTAGCCTCCCTACTCTTCGGAAGAGCGTAGTTTGGCGTCAATACGCTCCTGAACTCCCCTTGAGCTCCCGAGCCCGAGGGCCCAGCTTGCGTATGAGCGGACCCAGAGTAAGCAGGAGCACTGGAGTATGCAGGAGCACCCGTATGAATGGTCTCAGGGTAAGGCGCCCCGGTAGTTTCATGCATCGGCGGAGTCACCTCGGGCTCCCTGGGCAGATCCTCCGGCGTATGGCCTGGAACTTGAGGCTCCTCATCCGGGGGCAGCTCGGTACAAGTTCGCTTGGCGACCCACTTCTTCCTCTTCATGCCCTGGAATAGGCGCCCCCCACGAGTTCTCTCTACATCCATCACAACTGTAGAAACGAGTTCGACATCAGAAAAAATGAAGGAACAAAGAGCAAGAAACCGCAGAACTAGAAACCTACTCGAACTCAGGCCGGTCGCAATAAGCTTGGCCTTCGTCAAGTACTCATGGCACTTTAAACCTTGTCGTGCCCATTGCCGGAGGCCCTTCACCGTCTCTTTGTCGAGAGTGACACCAGAATCCGGAGCGACCTCACCCCACCCAGTCTGAAAGGGCCATCCTTGCGCACTTCGCACGCCGAAGTAGTTCCGCTTCCACGGCAAAACCTTATTAGGAAGATCGTGCAGAAGCTTAAAGCTCGAGCGAGGAGAAAGGTAATACGCCCATCTTCCCCCAGGAAGAGAACCCGCTTGTCTCTTGAGCATCAAGATGGAGGAGAATATCTCCAAGTCTAAAGGGAAATTCTGATCGCAAAAAAGGGAGACTGTCCCCACTAGGTTCCGAATAGAGTTCAGGTGAAGCTGGCCAATGGTAACACCAAAGTGGTTTATGACTTCGACTAAAAGGGGGTGGAAAGGTAGTCGCATCCCCGCGGCGAGCTGCTCTCGAAAAATCACAATCTCGTAAGGACCGTGTTCCCAAGGAAAACTACCCGAGGGAATGAAATATGTATACCCCCCAGGCAGATTGTAAGACATGAGTATAGATTGGAGCCCCTTGGGCATCATGGTCGAGGGACCAAACCTGTCTAGCATCCGACCTCGGCGAGAGGTAGATGCCAAACTGCCCGAAGCGGCTCGGCCTACGGGTTCATAGTCATCCTCAAGTTCCACCTCGGGATCACTAAGGCAGTCGGGGGATACAGCTCGGTTTGTAGAACCTGCATCAGTCCTACTTGATGAGTCGTTTGAGCTATCAAAGCTAGACATCGAGAAAAAGAGGTGGATTCAGGAAGGTACTCATCGAAAAGTCTTGAAGGCTCCGGAGACGGGAACAAGCCAAAAAAACGTGGAAGGCTAAGTAACCAGCCTAGACGCGAGCTGAAAAACCTGGATGCGAGCTTAAAAGTTGGACGCAAGCTCAAGAGGCAAACCGTAGAAGTGACAAATCGACTGGGGTCCCCCACTTTTTATAGATACAGTAACCAAGAACCGACCGTGCAGATCAAAGATGATCCGATGACCCACATTCGCGTTGACCGCACGTCCCCTGAGGTCGAGACGTGATTGGCGCACGTCTTTACGAAAAGAACGAAACATCAACGCACGTCTTTTTGAAACCGACGTTGCGCCGGTGCACGTCTTTCTGAAACTGACTGCGCCGCATGTCTCCCTGCAACTGACAAAACCGCCAGTGCACGTCCCTTCAAAATGACAGTGGCGTGCTTTTTTCAAATTTAAATGACCCGCTGTCACGTCCTAGCGGCGCGACTTTTTGAAATTTAAATGCCTGCGGTCACGACCGTCAACATTTATGAACAGTAGGCACATTTCCTGCCTTCTCGGAACCGAAGAACCCTAGCAAAAGCAACTCACGCAGTCAAGATTCGAAGAACGGGACAAATCCACCTACCACCTCGCAAAACTCCCCGCACCAGGGCAAGACCCTTGGCGCGAGGAGTGGGGGGGCAATTGATGAAGGAAGATTTGGCCCGACCTCACAGTTATGCGACACGTGGCAAAAGCAACAGCTCGGCACAAAAACAAGCCTAAGGCGCGAGCACCAAGGGGAGAAACCAGCGGTCCGAACTCCCTACTAGGGGCCCGAACTCACCCTTGGCCCCAAACCAGAAAGTAATCCGAGCTGGCCCGCCTTGCAACAGTTCGGGACATACTTCGCCGAACTGGCCTGCCTTGTAACAGCTCGGGATACCCCTCGCCGAACTGACCGGCCCTATACATACCTCCGAACTCAAGACTCTGCCTCGCTCACCACTCCACTACAACACCTTCAGGGCACCAAAACCAAACAAACCGTACTATGCCTGACACTGAGGAAGTCTGTACTCGAGGGCGCCGCCCCTAACTGACTTGGGATCTGACGCTTGACGGCCGCACTCTAAACGACTACCTGCCACTACCTCCGGGCACCGCCATCTCCCGTTAAAGAGACAGTTAGGCAGTGGCGATTCTGTCCCAACAGAAAACTTGGCTATGAAGGCCATTTTTTCTTCATTGGTAGGGTCCATCTTGATCTGGTTGTAGCCTGAGTATGCGTCTAGAAAACTCAGCAACTCGTACCCTGAGTTTGCGTCCACTAGACGATCGATCTTGGGAAGTGGGAAATAATCCTTTGGGCAAGCTCGATTTAGGTCAGTATAGTCGGCGCACATGCGCCATTTACCGTTGGCCTTTTTTACCAAAACGGGGTTAGCCACCCAGCTCGGGTAATGGACATCCCTGATGAAATCGGCTACAAGAAGCTTCTCAACTTCCTCGTCGACTACTCTCCAACGCTCTGGGGCTAACTTCTTTTGGAGGAGCATAGTATGTCGCTTCGGACTACCTCGAGTGTTTATCTCTGACAACAACAAGCAATTCAAGGATATCAAGTTTCAGAACTAGTGCAATGAGATGGGGATACAGTAGAATTTCACCTCGATGGCACACCCTCAAGCAAATGTTCAAGCAGAAGTCATGAACAGGGTCATCCTTCGTAGACTGAAAGCACACTTAGCTCGAGCTAAAGGACTATGGGTAGATGAGCTGCCCAATGTACTATGGACTTATCGAATCACTGTGAAGACCGCCACAGGTGAAACCCCCTTCAACCTCACCTACGACACGGAGGCAGTAATCCCATCTAAGATCGAGGTGCCTACGCTATGCCTGGAGGCATACGACGAAGAGACAAATGATAACGAGCTATGCACCAACCTCGATCTAGTAGAAGAGGTACGGGACCTCGCGTACATCCGGACTGCGGCCTACCAGCAGACAGTGGCTTGGCACTATAACGCCCGGGTCAAGAAGCGGAACTTCCGCGTTGGAGACATGGTTCTCTGCAAAGTCATGGTGCCTGAGCCCGGTGTTGGTAAGCTCAGACCAAATTGGGAAGGCCCTAACTAGTAAAGCGGGTGCTTGGGGAAGGTACGTAAAAGCTCGAAACCTTAGAAGGAAAACAGGTACCTCGAGCATGGAACATCGGCAATCTAAGATGATATTATCTGTGATCATCTAACTGGAGAGTGGAAAACAGGTACCTCGAGCATGGAAAACAGGTACTATGAGTCACTCCTAGAGCCTAAGGGCCAAAATACCAAACTAGCGAAGACCTCCTCACCATATAAGTCCCAGTCGCCTCTTCGGCATGGGCAAGATTAAGGAGGGTGGATTGCAAGTCACTCCTAGGAGTCTAAGGACTAAAAGTGCCAAGCTGATAAAAGACATCGGCATTATATAAGCCCCAGTCGCCTCCTCGGCATGGGTGTATAAATCCCAATCGCCTCTTTGACTTGGGTGATGAAGTCCCAGTCGCCTACTTGGCATGGGCACATAAGACCCAATTGCCTCTTCGGCATGGGCATATAAGTCCTAGTCGCCTCCTCGGCATGGGTGTATAAATCCCAATCGTCTCTTCGACTTGGGTAATGAAGTCCCAATCGCCTACTTAGCATGGGCACATAAGACCCAATCGCCTCTTCGACATGGGCATATAAGTCCTAGTCGCCTCTTCGGCATAGGAAAAGTTCTTCTAATGCCTAAAGTGCAGACAACTCGAGTGTGGGCCCTACGATGTTCAATCCACTTCGGCATATATCAACAGGTTGGGCCCATTAGGGACAACCGACACTTAACGAATAGCTCGTGCGCGGATAGTCCAGGGTAACAAACACTTAGATAACCTTTTGCTTTGGTTACCCTTACTTGTTGTCCAATTCAGCAGCTCGACAATTCGGGTAACCTATATATTAGTTGCATAGACCGGGGCTCACTCATAGTTAGAATTATTTTGCACACAGGTTACTTAGAAACATTGTATTTCATTGATGAAAGAGAAGGCAAGTACAGAAATTTTGTCATAACCCAAGCTCAGTGGCTTCGAGGTGTACATCCATGATTCAAAAAAGGAAGAGAAAAAGAAGAAGAAGCTATCACGCAGGAGGACTGCCAACCATATCCGAGGGGTCCACCATTTTGACCTCCTCATCGCTCTCCTCCCCTAACAAGTCGGGCTCCTTGTTCGCCGCCTTGGCCACTCTGGGGGCTAAGCTCGACATCGTGATGGCACCGAGGTTGAGATCGGGGAACTTTTGTCGGACCATATACCTATACAGCTTGAACCTGGAGCGATAGGAGCTTCATCCATATTCAACTTGGAGAGCATGAAACTCCAAGGACTCCTTGAAGCACTCAATGTCCTGGTTCCTTTCTTCTGTTTGCGCCTCCTGGATGGCGGTCTCGAAGATCTAGGTACACTCTTGGACCATCGCCTCGAGGTTTTCGACTTCTTGTTGAAGCCATGCATTCTCCTCGATCATTGTTGAGATCAACTCCTTTTGCTTTGCGTTCTCCTCGGTCAGCGTGGAGGTCTGCCCCTCCTGGACCAAGATCAGTTGCTTCTAGCACTCGACTCCCTTTTTAGCCTGAAGTGCCTCGCCCCGAGCTAGGTCCATCTCATGATGGAGCTTCCATACCTCCACCTTGGCGTCCCGAGCCTCCTTTGAGCGGATCGCAGACTGGCAGGCCATTGCGTGAAGGGCATAATTGACCTATCAAAAGAAAATCGAGGTAAGTAAAAAAAAAAAGAGCGAAACTGAAGGTAGAATACTTACCACCATGTAGTGGCTGGAAGCTAATCCCAAGAGTCGGGCCAAAGACATATCAGGCCATCGCGCGACCTCGTCTGGAAAGATGACGTCCCGGCTCTTGCACATCGCGAGCACGTGAGTCATGATGCTTTCTCTCTCGCTCACGGGGGCGCTCTCTGGCTCGACGACTGGCCCCTCTGACGCAGACGTGTCCTCTAGTTCCTGAGGATGAGTATCCTCCTCGCGACCCTCGTCCACGACCACTTCTGGCCACGCTGGTCGGGCCTCCTCCCTAGGGGGCTCAATGGAGATCGGCTCCACGACCAGGGCCTCAGTTGGTCCAGAGTTTGAAGGCCCAACTTCCCGGCGAAGTCTCTTTGCGGCCTTCCGCTTCTTTCCCTTCTGGGAGCTTCTCAGAAGGCTCTCCATGTTGACCTCTGGCATTGTAACTGCAAAAATTGGGACTGTTAGTCAAGAACTTAAAGGGCATTTTAAATAAATATCCGAAAGCAAACCTACTGGGAGGGCTCAAACCAGCTCGCACAAGCGCGTCGTCGGCCAAGAAGTTTTTCATCTTGAGGCCGAGGTCTCTCCACGAGTTGATCACCGCCCTGATCTTTGCGTCCAAGCTCACCATGGGGTCTTGAGTAGCCACCCTTCCGAGTTACGGGCGATAAAATATCGCCTTTTCCAAGTCGGAACCTTGTTCGGGTAGCCGAGCATAATTTTGAATCCGGGCCTGGGAGAGATGTAATAGCTCTGTCTGACGTCCCCACGCAAACAAGCTGAGTTTCGCTTGATCTCACAGATCGAGCTAAAGATATCTAGGGTCAAGGGTTGGCCGTAGGCATGGAACAGGGAAATGGTGCCAACAATGTTCCTAATAGAATTTGAATGAAGGTAGTTAATGGTAATATTGTAAAACCTAACTATTTCTACTAGGAAAGGGTGAAGTGGGAAGCGCAGCCCTGCCACAAGCTGCTCCTCAAAAATAGCAAGCTCATTGTGATCATGAACCCAAGGGTATTGACCTAAATGTAGGCTAAAGACCAAGCTATCAGGGAGATGATAGTGGGACACTAAGTACAACAATCTGTCCGAAGACAGTGTGGAAGGACCGAAGTCATCAGGATCCCGACCTCAGGAAGAAGATGGGGCCCCCGATCTGGAGGACAGACCCTCTTCTTGAGCTTTGGTCTCCCCAAGCCGAAATGGCTCGACTTCAGGGTTAGAGGTTCCCTCTAAAGGCCGGAGAGGGGAGGCACCTTGCTGCGAGCTGACTTCCCCGGAAGGAATAACAGCACCCTCCACCTCGCTAGCACTATCTAAGAGCCTATCTACACTAGGACTCAACATGATTGAAAAGCATGAAAAAACTAAGGAACAAGGACTCACCGAAAAGGAAAGATGAAGTGGAAAACAGAAAGAAGACCGAGTTGGAAGACTCTGACGTGACCTCGGGAGAGCTCAATCACAGAATTTGTGGCAAGAAAAATGAATCGCAGACCCCCTATTTATAGCTGCTATGTTCGAGAACTAACGGTCGAGATTGAAGCAATCCAACGGCTCCTAGGAAAATCGGTTGCGCGACCCCCGAGGATAAAATCGGTTTAGCGTGTTTTTTGACGTCCGCAGAGTTTATAAATTGTGTGACATCCGCACGTAAGCCAGACGCAACCTACGTTTTCTTGGTTGAGCTGGGTGGCTGAACAAGTCCGACCCGTGATTCATCTGGTTAGCTGCCCGAACCTCGGACCAAATTCACTTGGCTCGTCGTGAACTCCCTGCACTAGGTCAGGACCCCTAGCTCGAGGAGTGGGGGGCAATTGATGTAGGGTGATTTGACCCGACCTAGTAATAGGGGGACACGTGGACACGACCAAACTGACAGGATGACAACTCACTTCGATGCATCAAGTCTGCAATGGACCAAGCTCGGATAACTGAACCACCTCGGGGCAAGTCCACCTCGGAACACGATCGCATCAGGACCACCTCGGTTCCAGGGCACTTCGGCATTCGTATCAGGTCGGATCCAAAGGGCACTAGCTTGGGTAATATTGACCGACCTCTGCATAACAACCCCGAAGATCTTGCCACCAGATTCCACACTTTACGGGATCACGCCTCGTATCCCCATCCTATTCGAGCAGTAGTGATAAGCCTTATCGGCTAGCAGCGTTATCTCCTGTTAATACGGAAACGGGCCTTATCATGGCAAGAATCCCGGAACCACTCTGAAAAACCCGCGAGGACTCCAGTATATAAAGACCCCAACTCTCCAGGGGCGAAGGTATGCGTAATCTCTGCCCTCTAGCTCTCTTGCCTTCTTAAGCTCTCATAAACTCACAACTAGATACTGACTTAAGCATCGGAGTGACCTCACCTGGCAAGTCATTCCGGGTTCTCTGATTCTCTTTGTGCAGATTAGCCAAATCCGTCGTCTACTGAAAGCCAAGTTATCACCAACTAAGAGCAGTCGGTCGGATTCAAGTACATTTAATTAGGTAAATCATTTAACAAGATGTGAACGAGGCTTTAGGTCCCCAAGCTTTCATTTATTTAAGAGACAAATGACGGTTGAAAGAAATAGAACATGTACCATTGTTGGTTCTAAACAATTCTAAAAACTGACTCCATTCTACCTAATTCTTCTATAATGGATCTGGGAGCCCAAGTATTGGTTTGGGGGTGGGGGCAAAGAGAAAGAGTATGTTCTCTAAGCTGGTTAGAACCAATAATGACAGACACTCTACATCTTTCTTTCGTCTCTCCTTTTTCTTTAACAAATAAAAATAAATAAAAAGATAGGGAAAAACTAAAACTTGGATTTTATTTTAGAGAGATGTAATAAAAGAGAGGGAGTCTTATAAAAATTCAAAACTAAAACAATGCTAAGGCATGAGCAGAGTGTTGGAATTTGAAAGTATATGTTAATTTTCCATTCCTAATCAAAATTCAAGGAGCTAAGTGTCATACCCTAGAGTACAAAATAGTTCTTTATATTTTACTAAAAAACGAGAGAGAAATACAATATGATGGGTATGATAAAGGAGAAAAAGAAATAAAATATAAAGAATTAGAATAAATGTTCTCTATTAATTCAATGAATCATCACAACTCGTCCTTAATCAAGTAGATCTATAGCAAACCTTTGATCACAACAGAAACAAATTAATAACAAGAGAACAGTGGTGATCATGCCTACTAGTATACATCCTGGATTTGGTTCGAGGTTGCTTGTAGGTCAGCCAATGTATCTGTTCGCAACAATGACGATTCTAATAGAAGAGGAGAGGGGCTGAGAGAATACATCTGCTAAGAACGTTATCACACAACTCTCTTCTGACCCAATGAAACATAACATTACGTCAAATGCTTTTTACTTTCCATCGACGGCATTCCAGTGTTTGATTTGGGGAGTGCTGCCACGATAGTCGCAATAGATTTGGGTTAAAAATGTTAATTGTCATAGTGAATTCACGGAGATTGGATTAATGGGTTACATGTATTTTATGACTAGTATGGGACATTATCATTGATTCCATAATCTGCTACATGACCATCATATTCATCTAGTCCATATACACCTAAAAGGGTTTTAAAACAAATGAGAGGAATGTAAGCAATTGCCATTGATTTGCCACAAACCCCACATCTAACTAACATGGTGTTTGGTTCGAGTCTGGATCTCCTGTCCACACAAACTCTGCCCATGTTTATCCCACTCACACATGGAGAACATCTCATCCTCTGCATAGTATTATGCAGGGGGAGATGTTCCCAATCAAGGTTTTTAAGAACGAACTGAAAACAGAATTGGTCAGGGGATAGGTTTTTGGTTAAACGGTTTAACCATTTGGGTCGAACAGTTCGACCCGTGATATCATAAATAAATTAAAAATAAAAAATATATTTATAAATAATAAAATAGCATAAAATTAAATAAAATACAGAAAATAAAACTATATAAATAAAAATAATACAGTACAAAACACAGAAAATATAAAAACAGAATACAGAAAATTTCTAAAAATAAAGAAAAAAACACAAAAAAAAAAATACAGAAAAACTTCAACAATAAGTGGAGTAGCTATGACTAACGACTGTGAATCCTCCTTCTACAGCCAAGTTATGCCCACTGGCATAAACTGATTCGTCTGAAGCAAGAAATAGAGCAGCCTCTGCTATATGGGCGGGCTTTAACATAGTGCCTTTCAAGTTGGCTGCAGCACAAGTGACAACTTCCATGCTATCTGGGTCCAGATTGTAGGCATTGCAGGCCAATGCGACTCCGAAAGGGGAGATGCAGTTGACCCTGACGCCATGAACCCCCAACTCACTACAGGCTGACCAGACCAGCCCCACCATTGCGTGCTTAGAAGTGGTGTATGCATGAGGAACAGAGCCACCCAAGGCCACTGCCACACTTGTAGTGCAGATGATTGAGTCACGTATCTTTCTCTCCACCACAGCCCGACCTGCGTGCTTAATCGTCGATGCCACCCTCGCACATTGGTGAGCATGGTGTTGTCGAACTCTTCCATGTCCATCCTTAGAATGCTGCTCAGAGGACCCAAGGTCCCTGCTGACTGTCACAGGTGATTGCTGCTACAAGTGCTGCTGCAACCGTTACTGCCGCTAGAAACCCCTGCCCACCGCTGCAAACTCGTCAGCCACCCAACCTGTTATTGCCGCAACTGTTACTGCTGGAGTAAATGAAGCTTACCACTGTCGCGGGTTGCTGTCGGACACCGTAGGTCGTGGCCGCCGCAGGTGGTTGGTTGGGTGTGAGGACTGAGAGGAAGGAAGGGTTAGAACGAAAATGGGAGTTCTAATATTGGTCAAACGGTTTAGTGGTCCGACTGCCCTGGTCAGCGGTTTTTTGACTTTTTCAACGGATTTTAATGCCTTATCGGTTTATAGTATAACTGAACCTTAAGGGCCTGACCAATTACCACTTTTTCCAATCCCATCATCTGGTCCAATCCAATTTTGAAAAACCATATTCATAATTTACAAGAATAATGTGTGTTATCATATACAAGAGATCCGGAGTCGTTTGGTTCTACCTTATACGCAAGCTTGTATTGGGGTATATAAACTAATAAACACAAGTTCATAATTTACATCCATGTATTTAATGCCAATATCTAAAGATGCAACGAAGAGAATTGGTTTGACTACCTATATCGGAATTGTGTACAGTAATTTAGGGATCTTTAATAATTTGTAGGATTGTCAATGTACTCGATCAATTAAATTGAATCAATCATATTTGTTTTGACCCAATTATTAGTTAATAATCTATTACAATATACTAAAATAAGGATGGTTATTAGTTAATAATCCATTACAATAGATGGTCATGTACAACGGCCTCTTCTTACTCTATTACAATATATTCAAATAAGGATGATCATGTCGAATGGCCTCTCATTATTTTATTACCGCAATCCTGTAATTCTAATTCTAGAGGAGTAGAGGAGGTTCACTATTTACTTTCAAAACTAGGAAGTTGCCACCATGAAAATCTTCTCTGTTTTGTCACAAAAAAAGAAAGAAAGAAAGGAAAATATCATGACAGAATATGAAAGAAAGTTCATCACGTTTCACAATCATGATAAAATAGGAAACAAGGGACAACTATATATATTCTCTATATTTTCTGATGGAGCACAACTCGACCGGTCTTAACTATCACGAATTCGTCTCTGAGCTGGAGCGTCGGGGAGCCTGAAACGAGAAAAATGAGAGAACTCCGGGGGGAACCCGGTGTAATAGTTCCGAAGCTCAAGTCAGTAATCTCTCAAAGGCAAAGTGTAGACCAGATAGCGCAAAGTTCACATACCTTGTTTGCTGGGGGCAGGGGGCTTTTATAATCACTTCGCGCACTCGCTCTGAGTCCCTTGTCAGGTCGGGTATGATTACCCTTGCGTCTGTCAACTCGGGCGTCGTCCTTTCTGCTGGGACAGAACTATCACTGCCTAACCATCTCTCTAACTGGAGATGGCAGTGTTAGGAGGCGGTGGCAGGTGGCCGTTTAGAGTGCGGCCGTCAAGCGTTAGATCCCAAGTCAGTTAGGTGCGGTGCCTTCGGGTATGGACTTCCTCGGTGTCAGGCATAGTGCGGTTTACTTGGTTTTGGTGCCCTGATGGCGATGTGGAGTGGTGAGCGAGGCGAAGTCTTGAGTTCGGAGGTATGTATAGGGCAGGTCAGCTCGGTGAGGTGTATCCCGAGCTGTTACAAGGAAGGCCAGTTCGGCGAGGGGTATCCCAAACTGTTACAAGGCAGGCCAGTTCGGCGAAGTATGTCCCGAACTGTTACAAGGTAGGCCAGTTCGGCGAAGTATGTCCCGAACTGTTATATGCAGGCCAGTTCGGATTACTTTTCTGGTTTGGGACCAAGGGTGAGTTCGGGCCCCTAGTAGGGAGTTTTGACCGCTCGCGCCTTAGGCTTGCTTTTGTGCCGAGTTGTTGCCTTTGCCACGTGTCGCATAACTGTGAGGTCGGGCCAAATCATCCTTCATCAATTGCCCCCCACTCCTCGCGCCAAGGGTCTTGCCTTGGTGCGGGGAGTTTTGTGAGGTGGTAGGTGGATTTGTCCCGTTCTTCGAATCTTTACTGCGCGAGTTGTTTTTGCCAGGGTTCTTCGGTTTTCTGGAGTGTCCGAGAAGGCGGGAGACGTGCCTACTGCTCATAAATGTTGACGGACGAGGCAACACACGTTTATTTTAAATTTCAAAAATTTGCGCCGCTGGGACGAGACAGCGGGTCATTCAATTTTGAAAAAAGCGCGCCATTGCCGTTCTGAAGGGGCATGCGCTGGTGGTTGTTAGTTGCAGGGAGACGTGCGGCACGTTTGTCAATTTCAGAAAGACGTGCGCCGATGCGGCGTCGGTTTCAAAAAGACATGCGCTGACGTTTCGCTCTTTTCGGAAAGACGTGCGCCAATCACGTCTCGATCTCAGGGGACGTGCGGTCAGCGCGAATGCGGGCCGTCGGATCGTCTTTGATCTGCACTGCCGATTCTTGGTTATTGTAGCTATAAATAGTGGGGGACCCCAGTCGATTTATCACTTCTGCGGTTTGCCTCTTGAGCTCGCGTCCAACTTTTCAGCTCGCGCCCAAGTTTTTTCAGCTCGCGTCTAGGCTGGTTACTTAGCCTTCAAGGCTTTTGGCTTGTTCCCGTCTCTAGAGCCTTCAAAACTTTCTTCCGGTGAGTACCTTTCTGAATCCACCTCTTTTCCTCGATGTCTAGCTTTGATAGCTCAGACGACTCTTCAAGTATGACTGACGTAGGTTCTACAAACCGAGCCGTATCCCCCGACTGCCTTAGTGATCCTGAGGTGGAACTCGAGGATGACTATGAACCCGTAGGCCGCGCCGCTTCGGGCTGTTTGGCGTCTACCTCTTGTCGAGGTCGGATGCTAGACAGGTTTGGTCCCTCGACCATGACGCCCGAGAGGCTTCAATCTATACTTATGTCTTACAATCTGCCTGAGGGGTATACGTATTCCATTCCTTCGGGTACCTTTCCTTGGGAACACGGTCCCGATGAGATCGTGATTTTTCGAGAGCAACTCGCTGCGGGGTTGCGACTGCCTTTCCACCCCCTTCTCGTCGAAGTCATAAACCACTTCGGTGTCACCATTGGCCAACTTCATCCGAACTTTATTCGGAACCTGGTGGGGACAGTCTCCCTCTTTTGTGAACACAACTTCCCTTTAGACTTTGAGATTTTCTCCTCTATCTTGATGCTCAAGAAGCAAGCGGGTTCTCTTCTTGGGGGAAGACGAGCGTATTACCTTTCTCCTCGCCCGGGCTTTAAGCTTCTACACGATCTTCCTAATAAGGTCCCGGCGTGGAAGCGGGATCTTCCTAATAAAATTATAGAAAATGATATATATAATAAAAATATTATAATTCTTAATTTTTTACATATCAAATAAAAAGTATTTTTATATATAATTTTTTATTTTTATAAAATATTTTTTCTCAAAATCGAGCTCGAGCTTATGAATTTTTTACTCGAACTGAGCTCGAGCCTTGTAGAACAATCTCGAGCTAAGCTCAAGCCTTGTACTATTTGGCTCGGCTCGGCTTAGCTCTATTCCTTGTTAATAAATATAATTAGTGTTAATAATAAATACTGTTATTTTTTTAATATTTAAAGTATTTTTGTAAAATTTTAAAGTAAATAATGTTAATAAATATAAATCATAATAAGATTGTTAATTAACAATAAAATTTACCAAAAATTATCATCACTACTTATTGTAAAGGTAAGTGCCAAATTTGCCAAAAAGTACCATAAATAGTATAACATTATTTATTTTAGCTTCTTTTTAAATAATTTTTGGTTGTGTTAAGTAATTTTGGTGATAATTTTTAAATTAAATACGGTTAATAGTTTAAAATCCAATGAATATTGTCTATTAATAGTAAGGGATTACCAAAAATATTTTATTTAATAAAAAATGTTAATAAATATTATTAATAAAAATTACCAAAAATATTATAATTTTGGAAAATTTTTATTTAATAAATAATATAACTGTATATTTATGATTATTTCTATATTGTTTTGAGTGACTTTTTGTACCTTTTGGTATTATGTGAAGTATTTTTGGTAATTACTAAATACTGTTAATAATTATAAATTTATTTATAAATACTGCTAATAAATAGAAATTTAATAAATATTGTTAATTAATATTGCTAATTTTTAAGTAAAATTACCAAAAATGTGAGTAAAATTACCAGATGGGTGGTGAGCTTAATGCATATATTTATAAAAAATTATCATAAATTTGTAGACATTTTCAGAAATTAGCACAAATTTTCTTGTACATCACACGGGCCCTCTGGTTTTCTAGTTTTTTGTAACTTTTATTTTATTTTATGTCTAAAAGGACAAACTTTGATAATTTTGATTAAAAATATTTGATTTTTTAACATACAAATAATTTTGCATAAATAATTATAAATGTCATGATTATAATTCTGTCTAAGTGGATTAGATTAGGGGTGATCATTTCAGCCTAGCCCGGCCGCAAATTTTAGGGCTGGGCTTGAGCTTAATACTTGAAGCCCAGCTTGGCCCGCATGTATTTAAACTTACAATTTTGTGTATAAAGTATACATATGTATACATGTTATTTTACATTATATTATATATTTTATATATAAATATTATAACATGACATGTATAATTTAAATTATATGTAATATTTTATATTATATAATGTATAAAATAAGTTTATATGCATGTTATGTCATTTAATATATAGATATGTAATGTTTTATATATGAGTGACATTGGCCCAGAATCAGCCTGGCTCGGCTTGGGCGGGTATATACCCAGGGTAGGTCTTATATTTCAGGCCTAGAACCCTGGACCTAAACTATAACCCTTATCATAAGTGCAAATCCCGGCCCGTCCCATGAGTACCCCTAGATCAGACCCAATTAACTTGATTAATAAATATTCGGTTTTAGTGTATGATTTTGTTGTCCCGATTAATAATCAGCTCAAAACGAATACAAGTTGACCCGAACCAAACCCGACCCATTTATATCATAGCCCAAACTTTATCCCCAGCACCAATAATGGGGAATCAGAAATTAATATCAACTCAGCACCCATCATGGGATTTATCGAATTCAGCCTCACATCCAATCCAATTGAACTTTGAACGTGATAACAAGTTGGGAGCCAAGTAGGTGAGCTGAATCAGATTTAATTGGTTCATGTACGATTCAAGGTGATGTGCACAATACAAGTCCTCAGCCTATAATATCTATGAAATAATGCATAGGATATTGGAAAATGAACAATTGAACATCAGCGTGGGGGGTAAGCAACACGCTCATTTATTGTTTGATTAAATGACGCACAGAGCACCAAGCAAGGGAGCAAAAACAATCCCTCTGAGATGTGGGCAACCTCTTATTAACTCTTTCAAAATTAGAAAGCTCTCAAACAAAACCTCCCTAGTTGTGTTATTGATGGTAATTGCTTCATATGGATAGCATGAATAAACAGCCTAGACCTAACCGACTGGTTATCTATTTATTTGATCACTATAAAAACCTGAACAGATACAACCCACCGCCCCAATTACCATCTCCTCCCACATGCTTCTCTCTTCTTCTTCCCTACCTTCTAAGCAGGACTCATGGCCTGTGCTTCCCCATTTAAACAGGTTGACCAGCATAGCAAGGAGAAACAAGTTACGGGTTTCCCTAGCTCAGATCAAGAAACAGCAGACACAACATGTTTTGATTCTGAACTCACTAAGTGGAGCAGTAAGCACCACCACAAGTACAGGAAAACTCCGGGTGGCATACCAAGGTGTTCCTGGGGCATACAGCGAGTTTGCAGCTAAAACTGCTTGGCCTGATTGCATCACTGTCCCTTGCAGGGTTCTCACTGATGCCATAGCAGCTGTTGAGACCGGCCGAGCGGACGGAGCTGTTCTTCCGGCCGAGAGCACCAAGGAAGGGACTGCTCTTCAGAACTATGGTCTCTTGTTACGCCATGATGTGTCCATAGTGCAAGAATTGAACCTTTTTGTCCATTATTGCCTGCTGGCAATACCTGGTGTGAAGAAAGGAGAGCTTAAGAGGGTGATCAGCCACCCCATGGCACTAGCTCAGTGTAATAGGACCTTGGCACGGCTTGGACTTGACTGTGAGTCTGTAGAGGACACAGCTGGTGCAGTTAAGCTTCTCCTCTCTCACAAGATGCTTGACACAGCTGCCATTGCCAGCTCACGAGCAGCGTCACTTTATGGCCTCAACATCCTTGCTCATGGATTGCAGGATGAATCATGGAATGTAACCCGGTTCCTAATTCTGTCCAGAGTCCCCAGAATTCTGTGGGAGAACAGATTTAGAGTTAAAACCAGCATGGCTGTTGCCCACCACAATGAGACTCTAACTCTGCTTCTTAAGGTTCTTTCTGCTTTCTCTTCACGCAATATCAATCTCACCAAGCTGGAAGTGAATAATCCCTCCAAGGATGATGGGCTTGTCATGATGTTGGATGTTCAAGGAGGATTCTATAAGGAATTCCCCTGTGTTCTTTATGTTGATTTTGAAGGATCAATGGCTGATCAGAAGGTGAAAGATGCCATAGCTGAAATCTCTAAGTCACCTGTTTTCATTAGGATATTGGGTTGCTATGCTGCTGATCCTAATATCTATGGTCTTCAGTAATCCTATTATATGTGCCCTTTTCCTTCAATGATTTATTTCGATTAGATCTGATTTGGAATTTATTAATATAGGCTAGAAAATTTGTGTTTTGGTTTCAGAATCATATATTTTTCTGTCAGCAGAAGTTAACTCCTAAAATAGTCTTCATATATTTGAAGGATCAATAGCTGATCAAAAAGTGAAAGATGCCATAGCTGAGAACTCTCATGAGTTACCTGTTTTCATTCGGATATTGGGTTGCTCTACACTGCTGATCCTAATATCTATGGCCTTCACTAATCTTATTATATGTGCTCCTTTTCTTTCCATAATTTATTTCAATAAAATCAGATTTGGAATTATAGACTACTATGCAAATACCATTATTGTGGTATATACCTATAATGGTATTTTATAATTATAGATTACCATTATTGTGGTTTCAAAATAATCTATATATATGCTATCTATACTATCTATACAAAGCAAGGTGGTCCACGCCACATAACCTCTCCTTTCTCTAAACCCCTCCTTGCTCTCTCCTTTCTCCATTATTACCCCCTTCCTGCCCTGTTATATGTTAAACTTTGCAAAATTAATTAGTTAGTTAATTAATGTTAGAAATTCATAATACTATTCATTTAATTACCATTTATAATAAATTACTAATTTTCAATTTTAACAATAATAACTGTAAAATTAATTACAAGAATATTATACTTAATTTATAATAACAAATTATAACATTATTAAAAATCTTAAACAATAGTAAGCTTAGCATAACATCATAACTTAAATTAAACATCAATAGCAATTTGCTAAATACATTAAAATTGATTTAAATTCAATTTTAAAATAATGAAAAATAAACGCAATAAGCTGGGTTCAATATGGGTTTGCCTTCACACTTATTTTTAATAACAAATTCTAACATTATTAAAAAATTTAAACAATATTATATTTAGCATAATATCGTAATTTGAATTACACATCAGTAACAACTTACTAAATAAATTAAAATTTAATAAAGGTAAAAATTACTGATTTGAAAATGATTTAAATTCAATTTTAAAATAATGAACAATAAACACAAATCGGATTCAGTATGAGTTTGCCTTAACCCTAACCAGACCCTCCCATGCTTCTACTTGAACCCAACAGAATGACATACAATTTCTGAACCTGACCCAACCCTATAGGGGTTCAACTCTGTACCTACCTGACTTTCATCCGTTTCAATTGCATTTTTCTATAATACATTTAAAAACCCAAGTAAAGATGACAATCTAACCTGCCCCCACCCTATCGAGGCAATTGTTTTAACAGTTTATCGGGTTTAGGATGGATTTCAGGGAAGCCCAAAACTTGGTAACCAAGGGTAGGGTGGGGTGGTATTTGCCCCAATGTATTAAAACTGACTTAGACCAAAACCGTTTTGGGTCTTTTGGCCACCAATTTTTGGATCAATGATTCGACCATCTTATCTAAACGAATGACCCATTGTAATTTAAAAAATAAAAACAACTAAAAACCATTGTTTGGGTTTAATAAGTTGATGGTTTGACTGCTCGGGTCAATGGTTGCTGACTAAGTCAACAGTTTTTGACAAAGGAATATTTTCAGGGGTGAAACATAATTGGTTGCCTGGATGTTTTCTAGGTTGATGGTTCGATTGTTCGAGTCAACAACAGTTCTGAAACCATGATTAATCTAACTCACCCTGAGCTTGACACTAACCTCCAAATAAATAATGTTTGTGATATATTAGTTTATATTGTCTTTTATATTGTATATATAAATATTATAAAATGACAACTATAATATACATTTGTATATAATATTTTATATTTCTTGTCATAAACTATAATATTTTATATTATGTATTGTATGAAATAGACTTTATACAATACACAATCATGTATAATCCATGGTTTTTGAACCATCATTAACTTGGACAATCAGACAATTTGGCCCGAAAATCATCTAGACAACTAGTTCCATTTCACCCCTGAATCGTTCCTTTGCCAAAAAAACGTTGACTTGGTCAGCGACTCACTGACTCGTATAATCGAACTATCAACCCATTTCAACTCGAACAATGGTTTTTGGTCATTTTTTGCTTTTTATTTTATTTTTTTAATTACAATAGGCCATTTCTTCGGATTTGATGATTTAATCATCGACTTGGAAAACTAGTGGCCAAAACAGTTCTGGTTCCATGTTGATTTTTAAAACATCGGTATAATCAACCTCAATAAATATTTAATGAAATTCAATACAGCTTTATCAAACAATGCATACCACAAAAATAATGTTTTCGATGGATTTAGTGTGACTTAACCCAATAAGGAATAAGACTCCTAGCTCAACTTCTTATAACAAAACTATGTGAGTCCTTACTAGTTTATAAATATTTACATGGTGTGTATCTTATAATTTTTATATATTTTTATAACTTATTAATTAATTTTTTAAATTACACTGAATAACAAACACATTTATTATTCAAAAAATAAAATTTTGTTTACAAAATAGTTGAAAATATAACATTAACGTGAATCTATCAAGTACACTAATCTACATTTATATACAAAATGGTTTCTTATTTCAGAAAATTTATAAAAATATGTGTTAATAAGGAAATAATTATTTAGCAATTAAAAATTATGAATTTGTTTGTGATATGTATCTTAGAAATTTTAACAGATTTGTTATATTTTAAGTTAAGATTATATATTTTTATATACTATTAATTGATATTTTATAATAACACATTTATTGTTTTGAAAAAAAATAAAATATTGCTTAGTTTAGTTAACATTTTATTAATGTTGAAAAGTAAAAATCATAAAATAAAAAATTGATATAATAATTAAAATATAAAAATTGCATATGTTTTGTATCTTGGAGTTACATAGAATGGCTTTGAGCATGCATTAATTGTAAAAATCTATATAATATGAGTATTGGAGTCTTGAATGATTCATTATTGATAAAATTGTATATCTATGCACTCAACTATATTAATTACAATATATTTCTTTATATATATTAATATTATTTATATTTTTGTGACTATTTTGACCTTAACTTTGTGTTATTTATATATTTACATTTAAGTATTTCCATATTTTTTTATCAATAACAATATATTTCAATATTAATACGTAGACTGTGTTTGGTTACAGTATATTAATCTTATTTGCACTACTAAAAATACATGGGAATGAAAATTCTGTTTTAGGTTTTACATCATTGTATTTTACATGGTTTTCAAAATCGGACCAAACCAGAAAATTGGGAATCAGTGACCGGTTCCGTTTTACCCTAGAACCATTATTTCCCTAAAAACCATTGATTTGGTCAGCAAACTGATGACTTGGGCGATCAAACCATTCAACAGTTTGTTTGGTTTTAATTTTTTTATTCATTTTTTACCTTTTTATTATTTTGTCAAAACAGATCATCCGTTCAGTTTGAATGGTCGAACTATTCGACTTGAGAACTAGACCCCTAACCGATCATTGACCAATTCGATTTTAAAAACTTTGGTATTTTAGGTTGTATTACCTCATTTGTGCTGCAATCAAATAAAATAATTAAAAATTGAAAGAAAAATAAATCAGAATTTATACCTAAATCGTTTTCTTTTTTTTTAATGGAAAAAGGTGAGCTACATAAGCCGAGGGGTAGCTGTTCCCCTTACATCTGCTTCACAAATAAAAATAAAATCACATGTCCCTAATGATACATATGCTTGAATCTGATATTAAGGTTAAGAAACTCAACAAAATTTCGACATTCCCTAATGATACTAATTAATCTCCATGGGTGAGATATGACCATTGAAACAATCAATAACTAGTTTAGAGTCTCCTTTGATGGTGATTTGATGGTCCCTATTGTGATATTAATAGCCTCCCATGCAGACCACACTTTCTCAAGGTTGATTGTCATGATATCAATCCCAATTGTGCATGGGTCTTGAGGATATAACCTTGACGGTTCCTTGGATTATAAATCCAAATATCTAGAGTACAAAACCTCATATTTTATATCTATTTGCACTGTTCATACTTGCATTTGTACTCTTGCCAATACATATTCATTTGAATATATTTTTTTGCGCCCTTCCTCTAAATTATTTACTCAAAGAAAAACTCACATGCGTATTTGTCGGATAAAGAAAAGTCTTGCATGCGGAGGCGCTTCAGATTCGTCTAGGCTGTAATGCTACACGTGTGGTTTTGCAGTGATACGGTTCTAGTATCAGGCAACACGTGGGCACCCGAATTAATCGACATTTAATCTAACCAACGGTAAGAACAGGCGACGCGTCGGTTTCGGTTCTTACCCACCTTGCATCCATACCCGATTCAATGGACTCACCGTGACAGGAACAGGACCCTCTAGTAGGAAATCCGGCCGTTCAAAACTGTGCTGCACGTGAGAAGACCTTGACTCCAAAACAATCCGGTCATTTCATTTCCATTTCCTCGGAATTATTTATTTACATGTTTCACGCCAAATCTTCTTTTGCTCTGTTTCTCTCCTAAAACTTTCCTACTTCTTATTCTTCACTCTCATTTTGGGGCTTTTAGGGTTTCTAAATCTCTGGTGACTAGCCTTTGAGGTAAGATATGTGAATCGAAATCCTTTTTATTTGCGATCTTGAATATAATAGCGGTTGTTACTTGCAGATCTGACGTACAGCTTTCTCATCTTGCTCTGAGATTTCGCTTTCCTTGATGTTAGATCTACTTTTTACGCTTTTGTTCTTGATTCGACATGTTTCTGGAATTGGTTTTTTGGTTTTGATTCCATGTTCTTCTGGAAAGCGTTTTGTTGCTCTTCTATTTTTCCTCTTTTCATTTCGTCGTGGAAAGAAAAATCCTTCCATCTAGTTCCCAGTTTGTGAAAATTTTGGCTATTATCTTAGGAAATTTAATCTTTTACATATACAGACTGTTAAAAACAAATATGTTCTTCCTTCTAAAGCGAAATTGTTCTGGTCGGAATCATCCTTGTCTCGACCTCATGGCTATGGTGATCTAACTTGGGCTTTTTAACCTCGAAAGTAAATTATTTGTGATTCTTCTCTTGTTTTTCTCTGGTACTTGCCTTACTGGTTTATTTGGTTGATAAACTTTACTTACTTTACTTGCTTACTGATAACCCTGTAATAGATGATGAAAGCAAACTCCTTGTCTTGGTTTGAGTTATCTATCTGGGCAATCTTTGTTAAATTCCCTGAACAATAGCCTAAATTGAAATATACCTGGTTATAGTTCTTTTTTTTTTTTTTTTTGTATTGAGGTCCAAGTTACTTTTGTTATTTTAGAATAAACTCTAAAGATGGGTGTTTTTACTATTTTATACTGTTTTTTCCCATCTTTGATTAAAAATATGGCAACGAGTTATGCAGAACCTTATTGAACATTCCTTTATCTCCATTTGTAATACAGTGTGTGTGTGTATATATATATATATATATATATATATACACCTTCCCATATTTACCTTTCATTGATCTTCAATTCTTAAATTTACCTTTTTTATTCTTTCTGCTACATTGAAGGTCCTAGAAAAACATCTGTTCTTTTGCGCTTTGGGAAAATGAGGCCCATTTTCTGTGGCAACTTTGAGTATGATGCACGCCAATCGGATCTTGAGCGACTGTTTGGCAAATATGGGAAGGTCGAGAGGGTGGATATGAAGTCTGGTTAGTTGATCTACCATTTACATCTCTCTCCCTTTCTGAAGGCCATTGTTCTCCAGAAGCTATTATTTTGCATTGTTTTGCTGTTTGAGATTCGTTTGTTTATTTATTGGTCATTCTTTGTTGCTCCTCCCCTGCCTCCTTCCTTCTCTTGTCGTGGTTTTGATGTTGAAATTATTTTGTTACTTTTGTAACAACTAAAGAAATATCAATGAGTATAGTTGAATCCCTTTGTAATACATGTACTTAGACCTTTGAGGTATGATACTTGGATACCATGTGGATTTGGCATTGATACAGCAGAGAGATACACTTACACTAGAAATACTGGACATGGATATGCAAGTGATGATCATTTTGAAGAACTGTGGTATCATATGCACTCATGCTTATAGTGAATTGATTTATTTGGTCTTTAGTGGTAGTGTTCATGCGTTAGTTGAATTGCAACCAAAACTGCCTATAATACATGCATTTGACATGCAAATTGAGGGAAGGCCATTTCATGTACTACCATAATTTTATATTCCAATTCTACGTGGCGGTGGGTCCTACAGAAACAAAGTGATTCTGCGGTGGATAAACTGTCAGAAAGGTGGTAGCTTCTTGCTGCATTGATTCTTCAGTTACAAGGGTGCAACATTGTCTGGACTTTACACACGGCAACGGCAATCCTCTTTTCGAGATCTAGTGGGGGTTCAGGATATATTTAAGAAAAGCAAGTCTGTTTTTTGAAGTGTAGGCCCCCATACTCAGCAATTTCTTTGGCGCAGGATTATCTTCGAACATCCATGCTCTTCCTGGATGATGGATGGGCTCTTCTGCATTTTCTTTCCTGCCCGTGCCCGAGCTTCATCTTATTGTGTTTTTCAGAACTGCCGACCTGATCTGCAATGGCACAACCACTCTACATTTCCCCGAGACACCATTGCCTTTCATCCCTCATGACCTTGGCCCAGTCTTCAATTTCAGAAATGTCTCAAGGTATAACCCTTGCCGAACTCGAGGTCAGAAGCAGCAGAATGGATGGAGATGGCACTCTCTGTTCGGTGACCTACCATGAGAACACCCACTTTTGGATTCTTGTTCATTGACATCATTTAATTCACCACACAAGGTCTGTTTCTGAATTTTCTGAGTCACTTAGTTTGTAGCTTTCACAGAGATGTGCAGATGTTACTTTTATATTTCTTGACAACACTTTCATATAATTCCTGGAGCCGGCGAAGCCATCAGATTTTCGGGAATCCTTTGACGGGAGGATTCATAAAATTGTCTTAACGTTTGGTTGGTATATGTGATATCCTTGAGATCTTATTATTCATTATGGTTGTGGGATTTAGGGTTTGCTTTCATCTATATGGATGATGAACGAGATGCTGAGGATGCTATTCGAGGACTTGACCGGTCAGAATTTGGCAGACAGGGGCGCCGCCTTCGTGTTGAGTGGACAAAGGTTGTGAGCTTATTCTCGTTTCTGTGTTAGCATTAGTTTAGGAAAATCTGTTGAACCTGTTAGGTTAAGACATCTAATGTAAAGCTCTTTCAAATTTGCATTGCAGCATGAGCGTGGTATTAGAAGGCCAGGTGGTTCAAGAAGACCTGCAGCCAATTTGAGGCCAACAAAGACCTTATTTGTTATAAATTTTGATCCAATACGCACTAGGACAAGAGATCTAGAGAGACACTTTGATCCATATGGAAAAATATTGAATATAAGGATCAGAAGAAACTTTGCATTTATTCAGTTTGAATCACAGGATGATGCTACCAAAGCATTGGATGCAACAAACATGAGGTCTTTTCTCCCTCTTTGTTCCTGCATTTGCATCAAATAAGGTCTTTGTTCTGCTTAGAAGATATATTTAGAATCTTAATTGCCATCTTGGCTTTTCCATATTTGATTTCTGGAGTCTTATAAAAAAAATTGTGATTTGCCTTGGAAATAATACATTACTTGGCTTGACCCCCGGTAACATTTGTCTGTTTAATTTGGGTGCACAGCAAATTGATGGATCGGGTTATTTCGGTAGAATACGCAGTCCGAGATGACGACGAAAGAAGAAATGGCTACAGCCCTGATCGTAGAGGTCGTGATAGGTCTCCTACTAGGAGCCGAGATCGGGGGCGATCACCGAGTCCTTATCGAAAAGAAAGGGGTAGCCCTGATTATGGCCGTGGCCCCAGCCCCAGCCCATATGCCAGGCCTGAACCAAGGGGCAGTCCTGATTATGGTCGAGCAGAGAGCCCAGCGTATGAGAGATACCGCAGGTATGTATTGTTGTCAGGAAAATCCCTCTGCTGTGCCAGTTTATTCTTTTATATATATGATATGAAATTCTTATCTTTTGATGCCTTTTTCTGCGTTCTTTCGCTTTCTGGTTTTTACTACTTGAAAAGAACACAGAAAGATCATTATTTGATCTATTCTGCTTGTTTTTCAGTCGGTCGCTCCCAGCAGAGGAGAGATCATGATCTCAAGAAGCAATGCAGTAGAGTGGCTACAAGGATTTTGTGGGATATTGTTTTCTTTACGCATCTTCTGATAGGGAACTTAGCATTTTCATTTTTATTCTGACTATTGTTGTAGGAGTGAACTGTGAAATATACATCTAAAACTGCTGAAATAGGTGCTAGGCTGAAGGAATACTTTTTTCTATTTTTGGCAAGAAGACTGCAGATTATGTTGCTCTTTTTCTTGTGTGGTTAATTTATGCCTTTGTGAAGGGTCTAGATTGTTGACTACAAATACCTCAATTGATCCGGGTTTGAGTGCATTTGAGTCCCGTTTAAAACAGGGTTGGGATTTCAAGGAAAAGGTAGAGAAACCTATACAAGGTTTGTAAGGAACGGGATCTCACACTTGGGCTCCTCACATGCACATCCACTGTGCATTGGGAACAATTCTCGTTAAAAATAACTTATAAGCAAGGTTCAAAATATTGATACGCCTAACGGGCGAATCGATACTCCTTTTGGTGGTTTTTTTTTCAACTGGTTCAGGGGAGTTGGAGGTCTTTGCCAATCGGTCTGACCATAGATGCTCATTGTAGATGCGTATGGTGCGGTATCGGGATCAGTCGATACGTGTTGATACTTTGAACGATGCATGGTAGGATGTGCGTGTGAGGTGCCTTATGTAAGGAGCAATTCAGTCTTGTTTTTTTACTTTTTTTTTTTTTTTTTTTTAATTTTTTCCCTAAAATCAAATACAATCGTAAGGTCTATCAAATTTGAGGCTTTATTGGGTAGTGCTTATTTTATTAGTGCTTAGAAGCAAATGTTTAAAAAATTGTTATGTATCGACTTATACGAATTGTATCAGGAGCACCCTGATGTGCCCCTATAGAAAGTGTATTGGGGTTTTGACCGGCTTAGAGGTGGAGGAACCCCTTGATTTGGATTTGAAATAAAAAGTAAAAAAATAGTATCAATATTGTTCGATATGCCTCTACCTAGGGGGTGAGCAAGAACAATTGAAAAATCAAATTGATTGAAAAAATATATTGAAATTGAACAAAAAAAATTGGTTAATTGAATCAGTCGGTTTGATTTTGGTTAACCAATATAAAAAATCAGTGGTTAATTAAACCGACCGGTATATATTTATATTTATATATTATATATATTTATGTATATTATATATATTTTATATATCATAAATTAATATATAAAATTTATAATTTATATATAAATATATATTTATGATTTTTATTATATATATATATATATTTATTTTTATATTATATATTATAAAAATTAAAAAACCAATAAACTGACGAACCGAATTGATGTACTAAACTAGTCACCCAATTAACCAATTGGCTTTGTTTTGGTTTTAGATACTGATTTTTCAATAATTAGTACTATTGGTTTGGTTCCAAAAAATATCCACGGTCCGTGAGCACCCCTATTGGCGTATTGGTATTTAGAACCTTGTTTTGGAGGTGTTTTTTTCAACTCTTTATTCTTAAAATAAGCAATTAAGAACTTTAATTATCACTTTAATTTTTTTTCAACTTTTTATTCTTAAAACACATTTAATATTCGGGGCATTATGTTGTAGGGTTTTTATCGTGTTTTGATATATGGGTATTACCTAATAATAGGTCAAATGATGGGGGACATATTTATAATTAAGAAAAACCCAAAACAAGTGCTTATTTCATAAACACTAAGGCCATGCTTGAGAGTGCTTAAGAACAAGTGTTTATTTGGGCAATTAAGCATTTATTGGTATTTGAGAAAAAAGCCTAAAATAAGTGTTTATTTTAAAAATAAGGGTTTATTTTAAAAATAAGGGTTATTTTTTAAGCCTGATTTTCCAATTTTTTTAAGTGTTTATATAATAAGCATTTATTCATATTTTTCTTCCAAAATTATCCCTAGTTAAATTTTAAAATACCACTTATAAAATTATCCCTAGTTGAAATTTATAAAAATACTTTTATGAAAGTACATTTAAAGTAATTTTCTGAAAACATTTTTACAAAAGCACTTTTAGAAATATACTTTTATGAAAGTACTTTTATGAAAACACTTACAAAAGTACTTTTGTTAAATCACTTTTACAAAAGTACTTTTATGAAAGTATTTTCATAAATGTACTTTCTTAAAAGTGATTTCAAAGAGTAAATTTTGAAAATTTGAAAGAAAATGAAGGACAAAATAGTCACCAAAACTTATTTAAGTGATAATTAGAGAAAAAGACTACCAAACGCCTAATATAAAATAAGTACTTATTTTTTAAAATAAGCATTTGAAAAAGTTGGATGCTTAATGCAAATAAGTGTTTATTTGAATAAGCACTTATTTTTAACTTAGGCACTCCCAAATATTGCCTTAGACTTATTTTTAAAACACTCATTTTTAAATGCTTATTTTCGGCTATTTGTGGTTAACAGAGATTTCCTTCCCATTCCAAACTTTTTTGATATTTTTATTAAAAGAAAATCGACACTTGGAGTTTATGAAATTAATTTTGCTGTGTGGAGAAATTCCATTATCATTTCAACTATCCAAATATTGTATATCAACCATGTTTTCGTTCTTCTCGAGCTGAAGATTATTCATCGGTGGAGGAATAATCTATTGTCATTGCAGATGAAAAGATTACTCACGGTAAAACTGAACAGTAGGGGAAAGGCTGAACATCGGTGGTTGTAGGATATTGGATTGAACGAGGGAGGAGAAGTGAGAAAGAGGCCTAAATGAAAACAAAAAGAAAACTGGATTTGGAGTCAAACTGGTAAATGGGACCAATGACGTGTTCAATTATTATTGGTGGGAACAACGATGTGAGCTCCTCATTTATGGTGTCTTGTAGAGAGTTGTTCCTATGTTTAATTAAAATAACACAAAGAGAATCAGAATAGTCAAACCAGCCTCATCTTTGGCAAGTGATTTGATTAATATTTAGAGAAATTGTGAAAGAGAGAGTTTAAATACAATTGTGAGAGTAGTACACAAAGAATTCAAATACAGCTTGACGGAGTTCAAGTTGGACTGTAACATGGTATTTGCTGACTTTGTACAGGTGTCCGAATGTTATTGAAGACGTTATCTTGCCAATGGGGTGGGAAGCTAGTTGCAGAGGACCAACACAAGAACAAATGTTCAGATTACATCTCTGTAGCAACTAAACTGATATACTAACAAAGCTGATCAATTGATTCTTTTCGATACCATTCAATCTCTGCATCTGGCAAAAGTTTTCAATCAAGTCTCATTGAAATAGACCTTTATGCCCCCTTAGTTTTTCATTAAGTCATTTACCCACACTGGGTATGGGTAAATGTATTTACTTGGATAAGTGTTTTTCAGGAAAGATTTATGTGGATAAATGCATTTATTCATGTTCTTTTATTTTCCATGTAAATAAGGCAATGATAATCTTATCCGTAAAAATTCTATTAAAAAGGGTATTTTCAACTTTCACTAGTTCTCACATAAATCTAAAAAAAAAACATGAGTTTCTTAATAAACGCCATTGCTGAAAGGACTAAAAGCCCTTTTGAAAGACTGATTGTCCGTGGCCCATGTTTGAATAGAGTTGGCAACGCCACTGCTGCTCGAATCTAAGCTTCTTTTGAAAAAAGGACAAAAAATCATTTTATCTTCTAGACTTGGGCGTTGACTGCCGTTTAAAGAGATTGAGTAGCAGAGGTAAAATAAGCTGATTGTTTAATAGGATTTACCCAATCAACTGGGAACAACTTTGTTGGTTCATGGAGGGGATTGGCGATGCTCTGTTGGGTGGACAGTGGTTGAGCATAGCTTAGTTCTTTTGTCTTCATCGGCTGAAGTGGAGGAGAAGAAAGAGAGAGAAAGTGGGGAAGGGAGGAAGAAGAAGGAATAAAAAGAAAAAAAATGGAAAAGTGAAGTTTTTGACTTTTTATGATTCAAATAACCAGTTTCTGTGGCACAAAGAGAACTTGGTTTTTGAGGATATAATAAATTGCTACTTACTCATTAGTTATAAATTCAGGACACCCACAGAAGCGTTATTTAGGACACGCTATTTCACCATGAGCCTACAATTCCTCCTCTGCAACTCCACCGTGCTATTCTTTTTTTTGTATGGATTTTTGCGTGGAAAGGTGTTTTGAAAATTTGAAGAATAATAAAGGATAATTTAGACAATTTAACCATTAATGGGTGACATAATACTATGCTAATATTCTTCATGTATGGCTATGATAAACGTTGAACAGAATTCTGATGAACAGGAGACCCGGACTCACTGAAAGGAGCACTACCTACCCATAACCACAAGACATTGCAGCTGTACGTCGGATACATCTCCCATGTTATTCCTGGGAGGTATTCCTAAGAGGTATGGAGAGTTGTTCTCTTATTGGTAGAGTCTGCGAGTAGCAGATGCGGAGTCGTCACTCAATGATTGTCAGATTCACTCAAGGATTTGCTGTGTTCTACACGCATGGCACCCGAATCATAAAAATCTCTCCTATATTTTTATTTTAGCAAAAGCTTCCGCTAGATTTTTAAAACAAAAACCTCCCTTCCATCAATGTCCAAGATGAAAAATACTAAACGGAAAAACCATTTTTTTCCAAATACCTAGTTTACCCTTTTTAAATTAGTTTGCATATATTTTTACTGAAATAATAACGTTACTGACATATACTCTTTCCTCTCCCGTCGACCTTTTTACCCTTGAACTCCATCGTCTGAAGAATATAGGAACACAACATTGATTTCACCAATCCAAATCCATTATACAGCTCTCTTTTCTTCTCCTCCCTCCTCACCGTCCCTACACAACACACCAAACCGCCATTGGAACCCCCTCTATGTGGAGGCAGTTCCTTGTTGTATTCCAACGCATAAAATTAATCCATCTCTCTCTTTTAACTCCGAGAACATGAAATTAATCCAGCCGTATTCCAACTGAATAGAACATGTAATCTGATGAATCTTTGATTGAGATTTGAGGGACCATACACTACTATACTGGAAAAGCGGAGGTTGCAGGTTAATCATCAGTTTTCTTGCAAACTGCAATGAAGATTGAAGAATGATCATAACTCATAACATAACATAACCTTTCTCTTTCTCTCTCTCCTTTTGGTGTTTGAATCTGACCAACGGTTGTCACCATCGATCTGAGTGCAAACTTGACAGCTTGTCTTCTTCTTTAGGTGACGCTTGGTTGGGAATGGCGACCACTGTGATTCTGACGGTGGTATTGTATTTACGGTGGAGATTCGGGCTGTATGGGGGCAGTTCGATGCTATGTAGGGATAGTGGTGAAATCAATGTTGCGTCCCTCCTCTTCGGACAGTGGAATTCTCTGCTGACATGCGTAAAGTTTGATAACAGAGGGACTGGTCTGTTGCTGCTCAAAAACCATGAATCTTGATATGTTCCTTCTTCACAATTCCGACCTGAACGAGGAATGTCGACACATTCTTCTATTGATCACCTTGAAGTTGAATAACTTGGCCTAGCTTTGGGTCCTAGACAATAGTACCATTGCATCAAAATTCCTTCTTCAAATCCTTGAGTATTTTGAAGTAACTGAATTCCTTCCTCAAACCTTGCACTATTAGGATTTTCTGACCATTTCTCTATTGTATACGCACATGCACATACTCCTTTGCCCCAACGACCAAGTACTTAGCATTTGCTTTTGTAAAGGGATGGAAGGTTGTAGTAATCTAGATGTTGAGTTCAGACATGAACCTTGGATGCTGAAAGTGGAGGACTACAAATGGAGTTTCTAAGGTATGGCCAGTTGAAGAAGAAAGAGATCGACGGGAGAGGAAAAGGGGATAACATGCTGATAGGGGTAAAATAGGTACTTAGAAAAAATGATTAATCAATATAATAATTTTCGTTTTGGTCATTGACAGAAGGGAGGATTTTGTCAAATTCTTTAAAAATCTAAGGGAGGGTTATGCTAAAATAAAACTATAAGGGAGGTTTTTGTATTTTACCCTATTTTAAAATGAATTGTTATCACCACTTTTGGAATTCCCCGAACTGAAACTGAACCAAATCAAGTGATTAACTGGTTGTTCGGCTTTTGTTTTTGATTGGTTTAGTTCTTTGATTTTTTTTTTATTTTATCTATTGATCTCGGAAACCGTTTATTCAATTAGTTCTGTTTTATCTAAAACCTGAAATATGGTAAAAAATCGTTGAAAAAGTCAATATATCGTTGACTTGAGTGGTCAAACCGTTAATCCATTCAATGATTTTTAATTATTTTTAAATTTTCTATTAAAATGAGCCATTCGAATAGAACGATTGGACCATTAACCTAAATGCCGATGTCTAGAATGATTCCATTTCCAGATGATTTTTTAAAATGTTGATGCAAAACACTGTACAAACGATGTGAACACGGTCTGGTAAGGAATAAATCCGATTTTATCTCGGACCTGGCATGGACGTGGAAGTAGAGGTTGGGCTGTAACAGTGTAACCTGCAAGTCGGGTTACATGGTTTCGGGTTAGGGTTTGGGCCATGAAAAAAGTAACAAATTCCCGACCCAAGTTGCATCCGTAGGCAGATCCACCGACACCCTTTTCAATTTTTGCAATTGCAAGAGATGCCGTTGTTGGATTAAAGACGATGCAACTCCGTTTAACAAAAGCATGAGTAAAAATAACACTTTTAAGGAACATATCTAATCTTTACTTTTAAATTTGATTTGATAACAAACTCACTTTACAACTGATTCTATCTCCACCAACAGGAAAGGGAGATGAACCGCCATGTTTGAAACTTGGAACCATCAACTAACAATCCCTTGTCCCCTGTCATCATCATCTCTAATTAAATTTGACTATTATTTGCTTTATTCCTTAGGTGGAGTGGATTAACAATTTTACCTTTTTTAAGCGCACCCCTCCCTCCCTCCTTTCCTCTACTTTTGGTTCTTTTATTTCTCAACCTTTCTCTTGGAATATTTTTCTTTTTAATATATGTAAAATAATGAATATATATTGCTGTTTGGTAGAGTTCAACTAATCTGTATTTATTAATATTAATAGTACATTAAATCTAAATCTCAACCAAGGTTATAACCATTGATACAGGTTGATACACCAGATGGGGTGAATTGGCCTTTATCTTTTTCTACTTTTTATTTTTTATTTTTTTTCCAAATCGATTCAGGGGTTGGTATAAGGAACTAGGTCAAACCCCAAAATGGTTATTATAGGGACATATCAGCCTGTATCTTTGGCTGCTTTTATTTGCCGCCACGTTTTAGATTCCAGTTTATTGGTCTATTGTTTTTTTGGATACCATTTTTTTTTTTAATATAGTAGTCGAACTCATTTTCATATGATTGCTGTAGGGGTGCATCGGAGGGTTACCAATACAATACATGTCAATCAATAGGTTGTAAAATTTTAATCCTTAATTTCAATCAAACATGTTAAAGACATCTTATTTTTCATTTCATTACTTCACGCTTTCACAAAATATACTTTTATGTCAAATGATATATTCTTCAATTCTAGGGTATTAAGTGGAATATTTTATAAAATTTTATCTTTTACAAAAAATTAATGCTATATATATATATATTTTAATAAAAATATAAATTATAGTGGAGGATGTTAGTAATAATGATAATAGCATTACCTATATAGATATAATAAATAGGGGTTGAAATCTGTGTTCAGGGTTGAGACTCGATCATCATTCACCTACCGAGTATCAACTACCACCCTCCAATATTCCAATATCATCCCCTCTTTTTATTAAAATGGACAAAAGACAAAACATTTCTTGGTGGGGCAGTTGAGGTTTGTGATTTTGCTGTGACGCGACGCCTGACCTACCATATCACATTCACCCACACATGGAGCTTCAGAAAGCTTTGCTGATGCTGATGTATTAATTTAACACCCCAAATCACCATCACACTGCAGTGCGAAGCCCTGGCTCCATCCTGTAGTGTAGCCACCCCTTCACGCCATTACACCATTACGCTTGACGATTGCTTGTGGGAGCTCAACCCACTTCTTTATCCATCTCATTCATCATCATCGTTCATGCCTTATCTTAGTTACATGGAGTTTGTTATAAAAATTTTATTTTGTTAATATGTTCTATTTAAAATTATATCTATTGATCAAGTTTCAAAATATTGAATTGTCCGATATGTTGGTAGGGGTGTATCAGACAAATTGAAATTGTTTTTTTTTTTTTTTTTTTTTCTGAAACCGGTTCAAGGGAGCCGGTTTAGGGCTCCTCCACACCCTAAATCGGTCAGACCTCTGATACACTCACTATAGAAACGTACCGAAGGGGTCTCAGAATAATACGTATCGGCCGATACAGACCGATACGTGTCGATATTTTGAACCTTGTTATTGATAAATTAAAAGTGATTAAAGGGGTGGACAGGCTTTATACCGCCCCCACCCGAACAGGTTTGAAAAAATTTAAAAAATAAAAAACTCCCAAAAATACATGCCGATGTAGCCCATCCGACATATCGGCTTATATAAATATAAACTTACTTTTAGTTAGCCCTATCGATTTGTAAAAATCACTTCTTCTAATGGGTGTTGTTGATAGTCTTCTTTTAGCTGTCTCATTGCAATTATTAATTCTAATGGCCAATATTGAAAGAACCGGGTTAAAATTGAGCTTGCAAATGTCAAGACTCAAGAGAGAGAGAGATTTCCTTATCGTCTGAAGCTCAGTGGACGATCCATACAGTCCAAGAAACACTCGGGCCGCCTCTGGATCTGCTTGCTCTCATTATTTATTTCCATCGTACATGTCAGCTCTGTCTCGGACTCTCGGACTCGGAGGGAGTTGTGTTTGAATTTTTGGGCCGCCTTGCTAAGTTATACATGCCTTTTCCTCCGAGTCAATACCATAACGGTTCAACCATTTGGCCCAACCCCGTGATATAATAACTACAGAAAAATTCAAAAAGCTGACAACCTAAAATGATCTAACCATCTGAATTAATAATGGCCCCGATTTGTAACCAGGGTGAGGGGTTAATGGTCCACCAACAAAATTCTTGGATCGTTTGAGCTGAACCACCAGAATTTCCAACCAATCGACCCGATCCCAAAATATGGAACACAAAGTGGCAGAGATGGTGGTAGGTAGACCAATTTAACTTTGGCACGGTCTCAAATTAGAACTCATCTCTGCTTAAAAAATGAATAAATCAGGGCTCAGGATTCAAGAAATTGGCCTTGGATTCGGTTCGTTCCTGGTCCTACTTTTTGAACCTTGTCATTTGCGCGGCCGACACAACCAACCCAACGGCCCCCCTCTCCAAAGTCCAAACCTATTCTGCTATCCTTCCTTCGCAGGGACTGCGTTTGGAATGGTTACATTCAATTTATTTCATTTCTGGGGGGAGAGCTCATTTTTCAAATATTGATTCTTTGGGCCAAACGTATCCTAAGACTGATGGGCTTGTTTTGGTTACAAACAGAACAATCGCCCTTTCGAATTATAAACGCAGTGGCATTTTCGTATTTCATCACTGCGTCCGGCGCTTTTACGGATTTCAGAGCCCTCCTCCCAGGCCCAGCTCCTGCAGCCATTGTCCGACATTTCCACGTGGCAACTATATCGGCCGTAAATGACTTTATTTCCCGTTTTGAAAAGCAACAGTGGTTTCCACTTTTCACCACTCCCGAAATCCCACGTGGCTTTTATCCACCGTGGGGCCCGCAGTAACGTAAACATTTTCAAAATAATTACTTTCAAATTTTAACCTTTTCCTGCTCCGAACGGTCGGATCCTCTGTTGCCTCCCCATTTACTGCCGTCCGATCTATGATCATGTTCAACATTTAACCCTTGTACTACACAAACATAAGCAACGCTCTCTCTCTAAAGCTTGACGAGAGAGAAGGAGAGAGAGAGAGAAAGAATCTTCTGACAGGCTGAACTTTCCTTCTAGAGAGAGAGGGAGAGAGAGAGAGGAGATATGAAGAAGGTTTGATTTTTGAATGCGATTGTTTTTGTGCAGTTGTGCTTATTATTATTTTTTTATCCTGTATTGATCTGTCCTCTTGCGTTAATGCCCGGGTACTTACCTCCATTTCAAAAACTTCGTCGCTTCTGAGATGATTCTGCTCTCTGATGTATGCTTATTTTAATCAATCCGACCGTTTGATGTCTTCAGGGAAGAAAAGGGGGAGCTTTCTTTCGCGTTTCTGCTGGTACTACTCATGAAACAAAAGCTATCTGCGTCGCCGACTTGATCGAATGAGAAATGATGAGTGACGGAGTGGAGGAGAGTTGAACATCAATCCACCAAGTTGCTTTCCAGAAAAGAGAACGGATTCCTGGGCATCTAAAGGTTGGTCTTTGGAGCTACCCATCGTGCTTTCCTTGGTTGGTTGCTGTTTCGGAAAAGGATTTCCTTTTCTCCTTTCTTTCTTTCCCTTTCTCCCTTTCTTTCCCTCTCTCCGGCCTTCTTTTGCAAAAATGTTTCTCTCTTTCCTTTTCTTCTTTCTCTCTCACGTTAAGGGTTTCTGTATTTTGGGACTTTGGGTGTTTTTACCATGCAATCGTCTTGCAGACCAGAAAGCAGTTCGGTGCCCTAACCTTTGATGTTTGAAAAGGATAGTTATTTCAGGTATATACTTATTTTTATATTTGTTCTTCCTTTTTTTTATGGCTTTAGAGTTGCAGTAAGCTTCTATATTTCACACTTATAACCCATTCAACTGCAGAAAATAGGGTATTATCTTCCCTTTAAAGCAAATTCTCCATCTCTATTTGTCTCTGGAGAAAATTAATAAGAAAAATGGCGAATTTACAGTAAAGAAATGGCAATCCAAGTAGATTCGAACTTGACAGAGTCTTTTTTAAGAAATCTGTTCGTCAGATCCTTACGTTGATGGTTTCCTTCTGGGCGTGGTGACAAAATTTAGAAGAGTAAAGGTACTAGGCCTTGTCTTGGTAGAGAGAGACCAGATACGACATCACGACTGAAACCATTAGAAGGACTATTTTGCCCTTGAATATGTTCAACAACTTTTGACATGAGCGATGAAGAGTGAGTTTTAAAAGGGTGTTTATGTATTTTCACAATGGAAGTATTTGTTCCATCCTTTTCCATTTTCACCAACTGTTAATGGTGATTTCTCTTCTTCTGGAAATCTGGACTACTCTGGATGACTCTTCGTTTAACTTTTCGACAACACCCGTGTGTCATAATGGTACTTGGATTTCGTGGGTCGTAGCCTGATTTCACCAACGATCTATCTGTGATTTCCAAAGATGCTCTGAAACTCCGGATCTTGGCCCCTTCTCCACTGTGCTCTAGCTTTTTAGAATTTATTTCTTATGATTGCAACTGCTCTTCTTATTTATGTACGATCAACCTCCTGCTTTTCCCTTTTTATCTAGCAAAACAGCTTTCTCTTCCTCAACTTAGCATCTTCTTGAAGCTTTGGTTTCTCTGAATTTCAGCTCTGTGGCTCCCGTAATACATAGATCAGTATCCACATAGTAGTCATGGTGGAAGATGGAGGAGAAGATGTTTCAGTCGATACCCTGTCGACTGAAGAGTGGTTATCGCGTGCCCAGGAGCTTGTGCCGACAGCCTTGGACAAAGCCAAGGCAATCAAGAGGTTCCCAGGCCGCTGGAAGATGATAATTTCCAAACTCGAGCAGGTCCCTTCTCGGTTATCTGATTTGTCGAGCCATCCTTTCTTCTCAAAGAATGCACTTTGTAAGGAGCAATTGCAGGCTGTGACAAAGACACTAGCTGAGACGATTGAACTGGCGGAGGTCTGCGTGCAAGAGAAATATGGGGGAAAGCTTCAGATGCAGAGTGATCTTGATGCCTTGTCCGCGAAGTTGGATTTGAATCTAAGGGATTGTGGGCTGCTTATCAAGACTGGGGTACTTGGTGAGGCCACTTTGTCTTCGTCCACTGCTGCTAATTCTTCTACAGAACCAGACACTGCATGGAATTTAAGAGAATTGCTGGCCCGTCTTCAGATTGGACACTTGGAGGCTAAGCACAGAGCACTGGATAAGCTTGTTGAATTCATGAAAGAGGATGAGAAAAATGTGCTGGCTGTGTTGGGCCGAGGCAATATCTCAGCTTTGGTCCAGTTGCTAACTGCAACATCACCTAGAATTCGGGAGAAGACAGTCACGGTGATCTGCTCACTTGCAGAGTCAGGGAGCTGTGAGAATTTGCTTGTTTCTGAAGGTGTGCTCCCCCCTCTAATCAGGCTGGCTGAATCTGGGAGTGCAATTGGAAAGGAGAAGGCTACCATTTCCCTACAGAGATTGTCAATGTCTGCGGACACTGCTCGTTCCATTGTTGGTCATGGTGGTGTTCGCCCATTGATTGAAATTTGTCGGACTGGAGAATCGGTTTCACAGGCTGCAGCTGCAGGTACATTGAAGAATTTGTCGGCTGTGCCCGAGGTGAGGCAGAATCTTGCTGATGAAGGGACCATAAGAACCATGATTAACCTCCTTGATTGCGGATTGTTGTTGGGTTCCAAAGAGTATGCTGCTGAGTGCTTGCAGAATCTCACTGCTAGCAATGATACTCTTAGAAAGTCAGTTATATCAGAAGGTGGAGTTAGGAGTCTGTTGGCTTATCTTGATGGTCCATTACCCCAGGAATCTGCGGTAGGAGCACTGCGGAATTTGGTGGCTTTGCTATCAATGGAGGAAATGGTTTCACTTAGTTTTCTCCCATGTTTGGTTCATGTGCTTAAAGCTGGATCCTTGGGTGCAAAGCAGGCTGCTGCTTCTGCTATTTGCCGAATTTGTAGCTCAGTAGAGATGAAGCGATTTGTGGGTGAAGCTGGATGTACTCCTCTTCTTGTGAAGCTGCTCGAGGCAAAGACATATAGTGCACGAGAGGTTGCTGCACAAGCAATATCCAGCTTGGTGGCACTTGCACAGAATTGCAGAGAGGTCAAAAGGGATGAGAAGAGTGTGCCGAATCTTGTTCAGTTGCTTGATCCAAGCCCTCAGAACACAGCGAAGAAGTATGCTATTTGCTGTCTCTCATATCTGTCCTCAAGCAAGAAGTGCAAGAGGTTGATGATCTCATATGGTGGTATTGGGTATCTCAAGAAACTTTCTGAGATGGAAGTCCCAGGGGCCAAAAAATTGCTTGAACGTTTGGAAAGAGGAAAGCTAAGAAGTTTGTTTAGCAGAAAGTAGAGACATAAGTTTCCCGTGTAATGGAGTTCTAATATGTAACTTCTACTTGGTGTTTCATCATCTGTATGAAGCAAAGTAATTATAACTAATCTTATTAATGGATGCCAACATGCAACATATCAAAGTAATTATTAAACTTATCTATTATGGTCACTTAGAAACCACCAAGAAAGTGAGTTATGTCCTGCTTCATCGTTATCTATCGAACCAAAGTAATAATTAACTTGTGAAATAGATCCAATCCTTGTCCATCCTGAAATGAAATTACTTCTTTTTCATTGCTGTTTAGATAATGAGTTTTCTGCTTCCAGTTAGTAGGCAGGAAAGTTTGAGCATTGCAGAATTTCAAGAGATCAATACATTCTGCATCCATTTTTAACATCCAGAAATGATTCCCTTTTAGGTGAAAGACTATTCCAAGTTAAATGCTTTGAGAACCGAAATGAAATGATTTTGCTCCACCTGGCATCCAAAAATTCTCACGTCTTGTTTCAAGGCCTCAAAACTCCTTTTTTTTTTTTTTTTAATGAGAACCATCCTTTGGAAAATAACATATTCTCCAAATGAATATATGACGTAAAGATGAAAGTTCTCTTTATATCTTGTTAGCATAGATAACATATCTCTTTATATCTGTTTGTTTCACTTCTTCAATGACCATGATCAGTATTAGAAATTTACTTCATTTCCTTTTTGAAATTTTTGTTCTCATGTGCTTACTAGAAAATATTTCTTCTGAAATATGTTATATAGTGTCATTTAAGAAATAGATATGTTATCTATGCTATTCTAATTTTATAGTTTTCTATCTGATCAGCTCATTCATTTTTTTAAACAAATTTTCCATGTTATATTTGTCTAGTTAGTCTCTTCAGATAGAAATTTACATGCGTATTTGTTGGATTCTGATATCTGATTTTTATAGCTAATTTTAAGCCTTACCCATATTTCTTTCTTTTGTTGTATCTGTTTGCCATTGCAACATTTGTTTCCAAAAGTCGTAAACCATATGATGTCTTAGACATTGTTTGTTGTAGGAATTGTCAGAAGACTGATCCATTATTTGGTGTGAGATTATTTCCAAATGCTATGTTCACTGTTGTAGGAGTAGAAGCAATTTGAGAAACCAGTTGCTGATTTCTTGCTCTGGGAGTCATAAGATACAATTGGTGATCAGTTGTCTTATAGCTGGTGTAAACAATTGTTTATTCTATTTTTTTCTAGTCATAAGTATATGAAGCAACAAATCCAAGCTCTAGAGAAACAGTGGTTCCATGGAGATTATTATTATTGTAAATTTACTGTCTATAAAATAACCCGACATGGGTGGTTATCACTGCAAAAATCTTAATGTATTTTAGTCACTTTGTTCTGGTGATTTTCCATTAAACTGTACCAAATGATATTTACTGCTCACAATGTTAATGCCGTGAAATTTCAGTATTTCGCAAGCTTGGTCTCCGCCTCATATAGTAGAGAATTAAGGAGGAAAGGCCCAGCATAAATTTTACCCCACCCTCCAGTTGTAAAGGTGCTTGGAAAACAAACAGGGGAAAATGGACAGGGTGCAATATTTACCTGTTCTGCATTTACACTTCAAATAACTACAGCTTAAAGTTCCAAAAAAATTTGTAATTAACAAAGATGGAAAAGAAAAAAAAATGGTGTCATAGTAAAGCCTGTATTTTGCTACTAGTTGGGGCGTCTAGAATTTATGTTGGCCCTATTTTCAGGAGAATTGTGGTGATGGGATGGGAATTTAGGATAAATTTAGATCATTGTAAATCACAAGATGAATAATCAACAGGATTTATTTTCTTGGTGCAAGTATAAGTGGCCACTAGTGATCCATGTCTTTCTCATTGCCAGATAAAAAAATATGGACTGCTTGTTCTTGAGCTGTCAAGGATGTCAGTTAGCTGTGCCTAGATAAAACCATCCTTCATCCATTTCCATGGCATATAATAACTGTACACTCCAAACTTTGCAGCTGTTAGGGTTTTGGACCTTTTGGTCAGTTCTAACTTTCAGATCAGTAATTTGGAGCCCTTTAACTGAACTAAAATGGCTTATGCACAGAGGAAAGGATGATGATTTGGGTTCACAGTTTATGTTTGTTCAGATCCACCAGTTCCTTACCCACAGTACACCAGTCGTTGGTCCTGACTCAGATGTCATTGTCAGGCCAATTTGTTAAAGGTTGGCCCAACAGATTCCAATTGAGTGTTCAATCAATGAGCCATCCTAGGTTTGTTTATTGCCTTAAAGAATGGACCCATGCACATGCACAGTGCAAATGGTGGTACTCATTCGTCCCTTTAATGCCCCATGACTAATGAATTTGATAATAAGTTAGCTCAATGGCAACATCCTGGATCTGGTATAGCAGGGCCTGTCAAAACAGCATCAGATCAGCTAGATAACCATCAAACTGCACCCTATTATTTACAGATGGGGAACCCAATATTCCAGGATCTCACGGTCAAGATTAATTAATGATCTGTCAATTTGGCCAGTACCAGTAGATTTAAATGATCTCTCTGCTTTTAAACCCCAAACAAGTCAGGCAATTCAATTAGGAGTCACTAGACACAGTTAGAAAGGTTATTTCTTCAATTTGTTCTCTTTTTGTAATTTCCATCAATGTCTTTTTCTGGTAATCCTCTGATAATTGACCCCTAGAAAACACTGTTCTTACACAGTCAGCTAGCACATGGTTTATACAGACCAAAAGGAAATAAAGAAATCCATTAAAGATCAACCCAAAACGTTTCAGGTAGAAACAACAATTGTACCAAACACAACCTGAGACCATCTTTAACAACTTTCGAGTCTCTTTGGATGATTACAGTTCTGCTGCACCGGAGGTCTCTAGCTAGTGGAATGCATTTTCTTGCTGTTAATTCTTCCCCTATCAAGATGGGTACCTCTCCTGTGACATCCTATAGCCTGTTCACCAGATTTTATTTTCACAACAACATTAAAGTTGTCTTTCATACACAACATTGGTCATGGATTTGGATAACCCTTTTATCAGCAGTACCATGGCCAGCTAGTATCACATTCACTCTTTATTTTCTCATTGAATTCGTTGACAGCTATACAATTTTATTAATCTTTATATATGAGTTGTCCTATTTCCAAAAAAAAACTTGTTCACTTCTGTTAATCCAAATGGACCATAGTGTAAAAGTCACTTTTTGGCTAACAATCTTAGAACTTCTGTTCTCTATTTCATATATCGGATGCAAATTGACATTTGAAAAAAAAGGTGGCTTACTGTTTCCTTCTGAACCAAGCATATTATATATGAAGGGTGAATATTCATTCCTTTTTTTTGTCAATAGGTCTCACTGTAGGAACTTATTCTGAACTAGAAGACAAAGAAAGACCAGAATTTTGGACCAATTCTACTTTCCATACTTTCTCTAGTAATTTCTCTACATGATTTTGTTCTGTTCTGCTCTACTCATCAACATTGGGTAACTGGAACCCATCATAATCCATAGTTTGTCTTTGTGGGGTGTTATTGATATAGGGGTGTATTTTATTTGTTTTCATAACTGCTAGAGGTAGCCGATTCCTTAGCTGGTTATGGGATCCATCTACAATGTTATCTCTTTTTCAATTTGATTAATATCTTGGATTCTAGTGAAATTCCAGAGAGGTTTATCAATTACCCACTTGTCCAAGTTATAAAATTTCATTTCCCGATCATTCCCTATCTGCCATCTCATCACTTTCGTCATGACATCTTCACATTTAAGAATAACTTTCCGTCTCCATCACTTTCGTCATCACTTTATTTTTCAAAACAAATTACACTAACAAAATTAATTAATATATTTCTGATGTAGAAGTTGTTTTTTGTTTTGATAAACAGAAACCTTGCATGTTGGTGAATGCCCATTAAATAACCAGATGAAAACATGTTCGTTTTTAGCCAATATGGCAGTTAATTTTGGAAAAAAATACATATATAAAACCAAGAAAATGTTTTCTGTATATATTATTTTAAGAATCAATTTATTTTCAAATCAGCTGCTTTTGTTTTGTCTTTGGGACTCACAAGAAGAAAAACAATTCACATTGGTGAACACCCCCCTAAGTTGTTTCTACTAAGCCAACATACCTTAAAGAAATGGCAATTCTATGAAGAGATGTTGTGAGTCTTGTTTGAAGAAGTTCCCTCTAAAAATATTCAGAAGAAAGTTGCTTGTTCATCCAATTTTTGTTGTAGGCCCCCAGTCAGCAACTATAAGTATTGTGATCACTACTCATTCCAAGTAAATGTTTATAAATTGGGCATTTGTTTTGTGATGCTTGTATTTTAGGCTCTGTTGTGCCCTTAGATTTGGCATAGAATTAAAAATTCCTTGTGGAGGGCTGGAAGTAGGGATTCTGAATTCCACTTTTTGCCTATTGTTGGGGGCTTCATAACAATCATCTATAGGATAAAACCACAAGGTATTTGAAACAAGGGAAATCCAATAACAACAGAAATAATAAAATTTAAGCAATGACAAATAAAAACAAACACCACAAAGAACACAAAGATTTACGCGGTTTGGCATTATTGTCTACGTCCACAGGAGAGACAAAACATGTTCTTCACTATGAAAGAAAATTGAGAAACAATACAAGTACTTCGTGGCTTTCAACCCAAACCAATTCTTAACCCTTGTACATCCGTTCTCCCTTTTCTCTCAACTCAAAGAACAAAAAATAAGAGAAGAGAAAAACAATATTACACTAATAACACATTATCTCTTTTTTTCATTCTCTCACTCTCTCTCACTAAAAAACTACATACAAAAGAAAGCTTTTATATGTAAAATCTCTTTAATCTAAAGAGAGACCACACCAATTATTAAATTAAAAGGCAATCCAATGGTTGTAAAAAAAAGACACGATCCCAACAATCGCTACCTTGGCTTATTTTTCAACCACTTTGGAGATCTACCGTTTGCACTTCCACCTATTTGCAAATACCGCAAACCTCTATTAACCTTGTAAAACATCACCAGTTACACATAACCTAAATCATTAAGTTTTGATTCCACTTGATTCAAACAAAACGACCAATGTACCTGTGTTCAGGCTAACAATCCTAGTTAACTCCAGAGAGGGATTTGGATCATTCTCTTCATGCAAGAATCTTTCTCTCACCATCATCTGTACCTTGGATACTTGCAATACGTGTCTCCTCTCTATCCATAAAAGAGATTCTCCGTGTGACGATACTACCTTGCACACTCCATTTCTACATCCCATTGAGGTATTGGGAACCACTGTACTCCCAACCAAATGATATAGACCCTTGCATTTTCTCCTTTCATCAGGACCATACCGTCACGTGTGATTTTCATTGCTCCACCTGCAACAAAGACTTTGCAGCCCTGGAATCTAACCAGTTTAGTGATATTAGATTCCTACTCATTTTTTAAACATTCGCAACACCATCCAAACTGTGAACCACTCCATCAAACATTTCGATTTTCACTGTCCCAACACCCGTGATGTCACATGTACATCCAACATCCAAGGAGACAAAATCTATCTTGCTCTCTTGAAACGTAACAAAATATTCCTTCATGGAGCAAATATGCATAGAATATTCAAAATCTAAAACCCACTTATTTGGAGAAAAATTGCACATACTTTCGGAGACCATGAGAACGTCACCATCATCATTCGATGCAATTGCCACATTTCAGATTCATCCCCACTCATGTTTCATGAAGGATAGTCTCTCTTTATGTGACCAAATTCCTTGAATCTGTAACACTGTAGTTTGCTCTTTTCCCTAGCCTTAGATCTCTACTGCTCTCAAATCCTTTGTCAAACGACCTTTCCCTTCTGATCCATTCCCTGCATAACCAATGCAGAATCTTGCCCATTCTCATACTTGGGCTTCTTCTTAACCTCATTAGATAGAAGAAATATGGTGACATCTTCAAATTTCATTATATATTTTCCGTACAACAATGTTGTCACCATGTTTTCATACGAATCGAAAAATGAGATAATAAGCAAAATGGCATTGTCTTCTTCCTCCACCTTGATATCAACTTTCCCTAGTTGATCTAAGATACTATTGAACACATTTAGGTGTTTTAGGAGATTCCCACCTTCTTCTATCTTCACCCCACACAACTGCTACTTCAGATATAGTTTTGTGGTTAAGTTTTTGCCCAAATAGAGTTTCTCCAACTTGTCCCACAACTCTGGTGCAAAATCTTCCTTCATACATTATCAACCAAGAATAGTCAAATCTTACTAACACAACTTGACTCGATATCCTCCCAATCAAACCTTTCATGTCTTCTAGTTTCCCATCATTTTCCTTCAATGCTCTAACCAAACCTTGTTGAACCAGGATGTCCTTTACCCTCCTATTTCGTAGGGTAAAGTTGCCTTTGCTATCAAACCTCTCAATCTAATAAGAACTTGTGCCTTTTGTTGCCTCACAAACACCTTATAAACACAAATATCGAAGCTTTGATACAACTTTGTCGGGAGCCTGACAACAACCACTCATAGGATAAAACTACAAGGTATTTGAAATAACAACCAAGGGAAATCCAATAGCAATAAAAATATTGAGATTTAAGTAAAGGCAAATAAAAACAAGTACCACATAGAACAAGGGCTTATGTGGTTCGTTCTTACTGCTTACGTCCATGGGAGAGACGAAATATGTTTTTCACTATGAAAGAAAATTGAAAAACAATACAAGTACCTTGTGGCTTGTAACCCAAATTGACCCTTAACCCTTATACACCCTTTCTCCTTTTCCCTCTCAACTCAAAGAACAAAAAATAAGAGAAAAACACTCTTACACCAAAATCACCTCCTCTCTTTTTCGGCTTTGACATAAGATCATATTTTTATAAAATAAGAAAAATAAGCTAACTATTTTTTTGAAAATATCAAAAAAGGGCAATGACATCCTTTGTATTCATCCTCCCTTATCTGCTAGAACCCCACAAATGAAGAAGGTCTAGCAGAATCCCTTTTCGTCTCCCTTTCCTCCGCCTCCTCTTACCCGTATGCGTCGCCGCTACCGTCACCACCCTCGTCAGCGGAACCGACCACATTGTCAGAGCCAACCGCGGCTGGAACCCTGGAATCAACTATACACTCTGGGCCAACAACCACGCCTTCTATATCGGCGACCTCATCTGTAAGTGCCTCCCCCCCTCCTCGCAATCCCCGATAAAACCCCTAAAACCCCATCTTCAGATCTCACATTCTCACAACAGCTTTTAGGTACCAGAAGAATTAGTACAATGCGTTCGAAGTGAACGAGACTGATTATGACAACTGCACCACTTATGGAGTTGTTGAGAATTGGAGCAGCGGCAAGGACTTCATCCCACTTGACAAGGCGAAACGTTATTACTTCATCTGCCCCAACGGTTGCTATAACGGCATGAAGGTCTCCGTCCTCGTTCACCCTCTCCCTTCGTTGCCGACAGTTGCCGTTTCTCCTAACCATTCATCATCCCATGACAGATCCAGCCAAGATGTCTTCCGGCCGGGATTGTGGATTCTGGGGGCTCTGCGGTTTCGTTTGCCTCCATCTGGGTCTGAATCTAACTGGGTCCAGCTGGTTTAACTTCACAGGAATTCTCAGAAGCGCAAGCCACCAGGAGGCGACGGCTATGCGCGGAGGTGGTCGGGAATTCACCTGATCGATCGTTGTTGCAGTCATTGAAAGCTGAAGATGAATCACCAGATCTGAAGAGGGAATTCCGGCCTCCATCACCAGAGCTCAGCTACTTCATCAAATGTTCGGTCGGCTACAGAGAATTCGAGAATCGGGATTCCTTCAACTTAAAATGAAGTTGAAGATTCTTTAGAGCGACCTATTCAAGCAAAGACGCTTCCGTCGCCCAGTAGTTGGAAAGGGAGATAATTGAGAGCGAGAGAGAAAAGAACGAAGGGGCATAGGAAGACGATGAACAGTGTCATTGCCCTTTGTTTATATTTTTCAGAAAAGAAAACCTGATTTTGATTATTTTATAAAAATATTTTCAATCTTGCTGAAAACAGTGTCATTGCCCTTTGTTTATATTTTTCAGAAAAGAAAACCTGATTTTGATTATTTTATAAAAATATTTTCAATCTTGCTGAATGATATTGGATAAAATAAAAGAAGCCACCGTTTGAACAAAGTTTTTCTCAATGAAACAAAAATCGTAACCCTATAAAACGTCAAGGAAATTATTTCCCTTTTTAAAGAAATAAAAAAGAAATCGGCCTAGCGTTTCTTGTCTCATTTGGTAGACTAAAGATCAACCGGACAAGTTGGTTGATTTTAGTGGGCCTCACATGAATATTTTTAGGCCCATGGGCACTCCCCACTACGTTATTGCACTCGTCCATGAAGTCCTCACTCCTCGCCTGTATATTCATGAAAACAACTAGCATTTCTAAAGAGGGTAATGATTTTTGAGGCCCATGGGCTTCGTAACTGACAATTCCAATAGCTCGATACAAGTATAGCAAAGAGTTCTCATTCTTTTGAAATCTCAGTATTTTGAATGTTTTCTCTAGGAGTTTGGGGGTTCCTTTTTCAACTACAGTAGATTTCATGAGGGAGGACATAATGCAAGTGGATTTTTTGCACCTCCATTTGGTATTAATGCATTGACATGAATGCAAATTTGTTCAAATAGGAGGATGCAAACTCGGTTCAGTTTTGCACTGAGAAATTTATCGCGTCTTGTTTGATTGTGATGGGTGCAAAGTGCAAACATGAATCTTAACTCCAGAACCCATCTATTTTACATTGACAGACTTTGAATGCAAAATTTTGTTCCCACCTTTTGGAGCTAAAATTCTGTTCCCTTTTTGAATGCTAAAATGGTTGAAAAAATAAATTTATTTTACATTTGCACTCTTACCAAATGCAGCTCAGCCTCCATTTGGGAAGAGTGCAAATACAGTGTTTAGAAATAGTGTATGCAAGGTCTTGCACTGAACATATTTGTATTTGCATTACTTTAATTTCATATTTTGAAATGTTATTGCAGGTATCCACATTTGAATTGATATCCCGTGAGCTTTTACATCCCAAACCATATAGTACTGCACCTAGCAAATTCATAACCAACCAAAGGGTATTTTTTATTTAAATTTGTATGAGGATTTGATTGGTTATAATGTTGTAATACGTAGAGTATATATGTATCCTTTTAAATTTGTCAAGGGGGAAAAGGAAAAGCTTTTAATTTTGCATCCAAATCCCATCACTTTGACTGAAATTTCTGTTATAAGCATTCGTTGGTGATGAGGGGTGATTTGGCCTGAGTTGATAAGTAAAGGACACGTGGGCATGACGTACCTATTAGGTGATGACTCAGTGCCTTCGACCACCTCGGTGGATTGGGCCACCTCGGATAGCACCTAAGCCTGGGAACCTCGGATGACCAAATCTGTCGAAGTGACATGTAGCATATTCTAGGAGCTCGCCAACTGTCTCTGAGCCTTTCGGATCATACCGCGCAACCGTAGGCCTCATCCTCATCCCGCCCGAATCGGATGGAAGCGATGAGCCTTATCAGCCAGCACGTTATCCACCTTCCAAAGCGAAACAGACTCCTGCTGCTCGGGCCGAAGATCTCGAAGAGGTTTTGTAAGGCTTACGACAATTTAACTATATAAGGGCATCAACCCCTAAGACTCGGGTACGTGTGATTAAGTACATTCTAGCTCTTAAGTATACTGATTTCCAACTTGCAATTCACTACTAAGTAATGACTTAAGCATCAGAGTGACCTCATCGGATTAGCCACCTCGGGTATTCTGATCCATCTCTCTTGCAGTTCGATCGATCCACTTGGCAAATGACATCGGGCTAGCCTTCCAACTAAGAGCATTTAGATCACGCTCCATCAATTGGTATTCTTGTTTTTTTTTTTAAATTGTCATTTGATTGCTGCCATGAATTTAAAAGAACGAGAAGAAGAAGAAGAAGAAGAAGAAGAAGAAGAAGAAGAATTCTGAGCATTGAATTCCTTGACTCGTCAACGGAGACCACCTTCGAAGCGGTTGGGATGCATAGGAGGGAAATGTGAAACGAACACTTTGTGAATCTGAAAATCAAGCTTGTATTGAGCTAATTAAGCTTCCTCCCGCTTATGAGGTGCCAATGGATCATGTTTGGGTTGTTCAAATCAAAATTAATTTGAACAGTTGGATAGACATAAGAGATTAAATTAGACCAGTCTAGAGTTAATAAATAATAGTCCAAAGTATTTTATTGGATTGGACCTGGTCAGTTTGTAATGGATTTATATTAGATTGGTCGGATTGAATCAAGGTTCAAAGTATTAACACGTATCGGCCGATACGTATCATTTCGAGACCCCTCCGATACGCCCCTACAGTGGGTGTATCAGAGGTCCGACCAGTTTAGGGGATGGAGGTGCCCTAAACCGGCCCCCCTGAACCAATTGCGAAAAAAAAAACAGGTATCAAAAGCTGTATCTATTTGCCCGATACGCAGGTATGGACGTATCAGGCATATCGATATTTTGAAACTTGGATTGAACGAATATCTGTTCCATTGACAGAAGATAAGAGTATGGGTGTCAATGAAATGGCTTGTATTGGACCTAATCTAAAATTAAAACCAATTTGTACAAATTGAATGGCCCAAACATTGAATTGGAATATCTGGTCCGTTGACAGCTCTACTCCCATCTAGAAAGCTCTAACTTTGTTAGCTTCCACGAGTGGTACGTTTTTCACCATGGTATCCACAAGGGCTCCGCATTGTTGATCACATCACCGTGTCTCATCACGATCATGTTTGACGGCAAGGAAAGAAATGGATCTTGGTGTTGGTGGTGGCTAACTTGACCAAAGGGCTCAACAATGAGGTCATCATATTAACCAAGGTTCATAGTGTCCATACACCCTGTGTATCGGTAGACGTGTATAAGATTTGATACGATACGTCCTGTATCAAAATTTTGATGTTTGATATTGACTCAACTGTGGTGAAGAGGGGACAAAATGATTTGTGTTGCAGGTTGCAAGTCAAGGAAGAGATAAAGGAAAGAAAAGAAAAAAACAAAAAGACCAAAAAGAAGAAAGGAAAGAGAATGAGAAAAGGGTGGGGATAGCAATTGTATGTATTTACGCTTTACATATTTGCATTTGTACTCTTTCCAAAAAGACTTATGTATTAATATAAAATCAAGTGTAAGATTTACAAAGAATATCGAAGAGGCAACTTAAAAAAAAATGTTCAGATACACTTTGAATATGAATGTGTATGGATATCCATACACACAAAAAAAAGGAAGAATAATATATATGGATATACTAGAAAATTAAGATATTCAAAGTTGGTGTGATTATGGCTTGAAACCTAAACATAACTAAAATTTCAAACTTTGGCATTTGCAAATGAATTTTCCATACATTAATATGCATGAATATAATATGATTTCTTTTCAATGCTAATTTAGCAAGATATTATAGATTTATCCAATGGCTATATGTTACCAATTACATATTAATTTTATATAGGAGTGGTTTTAAATAGATTTAAATGAAATTAATTGAGTTAATGGAGATAATTAATAGAGGTAATTGATGGTATAAGAGGTGTTAAATAATGTTATGAGCATTAAGTTTAAGATAAATGGTGAAAAATGAAGGGGGGTTTTAAGATAATAACCATTGCCTTTTCCATCTTGCTTGTTCCTTTTATTTTTTTTAGTTATTGTTTGTATCTCTTAAGAAAGGGGTTGTCTCTCTTTCCTTCTTTCTACTATCATTTTTTTCCTTTTATTTGTCTTATTAGAAAATAAAATTTAAAAAATTCCTAGGAATGACAATTTTTCCCATCACGGTTGGATATTGGATTGGGAATGTTGATTGTCTTGTTGGGAATGAGGGCATATAATATATACATTCACACATACGTACATACATACATACATATATATTAAAAAATTAAGAAATTTAGATTCCAACGAGAAACCGAAATATAGTGGTGGCATCATCATTCATAATGAGCATGGTTCCATGCTCTACTTGAGAGCTTAAAGTTCACTCTTTCTTTGGATAATTCTTCTGCAATCTTTGAAGGCGATGCTGCTACATTGATCAACCTCTTGTTGGAGGATCATTTGACTCTTCCATGGAGCATTCTTATGTTGATAAATATCTACAAGAGTATCTCTTGTCACGCCTTCCTCAGGTCCTGTATTCATGTTGCTCATAAAATTGCTCCGTGTGTTATATTTTGTACCCATGTACAGACCTGGTCACCACCAGATTTCCTATCTCTTGTTTTATTCTCTGATGTAACTGAGGGAATTAGTTGATGAATGCATTAGCCTTCTGGCTTATTTCGTTGGTTTTGATCATTTAAACATTCAAGACTTGGTAGGCTACGAGGTTCTTAAGCCTGTGTTTGGTTGTAATGCAAATAAATTTGCACTGATGCAAACTTTATCATTTATTTTCGTTTGATCACACTACAAATGAATTAATTTAGACATGAAGCAGAATAAAGTAAAATCCAAAATTAAATTAAACAAGAATTTGCATTTTTTTACATTTGTATTCCCAAGCATTTGTACTAGTGCAAATAAATTTTCACTGCAACCAAACACAGCCTAAAGCTTGATTAATTCTCAAGGGTTAATTGGTTTAATTGGTCGGACTGATCTCGTTGAAGCCAACTTCAAACCATCTTTGCTACCTCATTATGCTTAATTTGAAAAGAGTACAAATACAAATATATACAATACAAATACATATAAAATAATATAAAATATAAGGTTTTCACTCTACAAAATAATACAATACAAATACTTCGGTAGGATCAGTTTGGACGGAGTACAAATACAAATATGTACAATGCAACTACATACAAAATAATACAAAATACAAGGTTTTGCACTCTACATATTTGTATTTGTATTCCTTCCAAACTGGGCCTTAAGTGTTTAAGTCTAGGTAGGGCTGCAACTTGGGCAGGCTTGAGTTGAGAATTTGTTAAAATTTGAAAGAATTGGTACCATCACCCTCATCCAGCCCAATCCAATTCACCTAAACCGGATAGATGTGGATTTTGAACCCATATACAACCAAGTAAACGAGCTTGATGGGTGATGCGAGTTAAGGGCTGTTTAATATTGTTATTGGTAGGGGTGGTAATTTGTATTCTGATATCATATTCATGTCTAACCTAAATTAACACAAAATCAATCCAATTAATTATTTTTTTTAAATTAAATAATAAATAGATCTGAAGAAAAATAAACATTCAATAATTCATTATCTAAACAAATTCATAAAAATCAATCAATGTCATACTTATCACTTATATACCATAATGGTATTTCATCTAAATATACATGCATGACCTTCTACTTAAAGCTTAGGGTCATAAACATATCTTTTTAGAGTTAAGTGAATCATTTCAAAATTAATACATTCATTAATTTTGTTAAACGGGTTAATACTACTTCAACATGGACATGATGAAGGTAAACCTAAATATACTAATTTCTTATTATATTCACGTATCATGTCAAATATTACTAACTCTAGTCAATCGAGGATCTAAAGAATTTTAGGTTTCATGTGGATCTAGTGTAAAACGTTTTTAGTGTAAAAGTACATTGATGATGTTTTATACTGAACCATATAATAAGTAACCGTTGCATTTTGAAAATCGTTATAAAAAAGTATAAAGTTTTACATTGATAAAATCGATATAGTATTTATATCGATAATCGATATAAAACTTTATGCTTGATGATGTTTTACATCGATTCATGATATAAAACTTCACTCATCCAAATGCCAACAAATCTAAACAGGAGTGGAGTTTTACATCGATCTTTATTTACACTCATTCCAAATGCTAACAAATATAAATTTTTATATTATTCTTAATTTACACTGATTCCAAAAGCAACCTTAGGGTCATCAAGCTATAATCGTTGGTTTTTCCTAGTTTACAAAAAATATAAATATAATATACATAAAAAAATATAAAATACAAGGTTTCTTAATCTAAATAAAAAATTCTATTTGTACTCCTTTTCAAACTGAGACTTTATATCATAGTTGAACACGTGGTCAACAATCATTTTATCTTTTCCTCGCGTATTATTATTTATCAAGAGTGCCGAGTCTCGATAGCAATTTCATCCGTACCCTATAATGTCCCGCATTACATCCCACCTTGTATTGAAAACATCTTCTAGGAGAGATGATAAGACATCATCTGGGTAAGTTTCCGATATATTGTGGGGCGCAGATGTTAAGTCCAATTTCATTTTTCCTCTATTTTATTTTTAAACCTTAATATTTATTAATTAATTATTTTGTTTGTTTTTCAGAGCACACCTCGACCCAACAAGCCCTTATCAAATCCGTGACGACTTCTCGAGCACAAATGCCGGTAAAATCCGATAGAATTAAAAAACAATATATTTTCATTTCTAGTTTTGTACATATCGTCTGCGAGTGCCAATATCTTCCCCCCTCTTCTCTCCTTCTCTTCTGATAATTTCTTTCATTTTGGTTGTCTGTCTCCAAAATTCGGAATTCAAACCCTAAATCTTCTTTTAGTGGTTGCAGGATATCGTAAGAAGCTCTCTCTCTCTTTCTTTCTCTATCATTATCTTCATCTCTATTCAATCTCTTATATTTGTTTTCATTTATTCTATGTTAAGAGAATTTCAGTTCAATTCTTAATGGTGTTCATTTATGTATTACCGGATAACTCTGGATTCGCCTTTCCTGTTCGGTATTTATTTTATTTTATGTTGCTTAATTTGATTTGATTGTTTTGAGTTTTATCTCTGCCTTCTATTTATTGTTATTTTTCTTAGAGCATTTAATTGCGAGGTCTTAGTTTTTCAAAAAAAAAAAAAAGTGCGAGTTCTTAGTATAACTTAAGCTTATTGGCTAGTTATTTTCGTCGTCTAGAATATGAATAGACTCTGATTATCAACTTCGAGTGTTGATTATTGAGTAGTGGTGGTGCTGGGGCATCTCACTTTCTCACGGTCTTGTGTCCTCGAAGGGAATTCATGGTTGTGCGTCATGCTGCTTGTGGTTCCCGTTGCATGACCTCAAACTTGCAAAAGTTCAATTTGTACTCCATTCTTTTTTAAGCTTCCAGAGCTTAGCCCATTTGTGCTCCTTTGTTCCACCTAGAATTTCCTTCTATATTTCGGAAGCTCTTTTCAGGAGAATAAACACTTCTAACTCGAGTAAGAGAAAAAATTATTAGATGCTCTTACATCCCCCTTCATGTGTTCATTATTCGTCTTTTGAATGGGGAATCAACCACTCATCTGCCCTTTCATTGTGCTGACAATAAGCATACGCTTGGAAGATATTAATTGGATGGCCTTAGGCAGTTCTGTAGAGTGTAGACGTGTTTTTTCCTGTGTAAAGACCAAAGGTTGGCTTTACAAGGGAAGGTCTATTAGAAAGCTATCGTTCATGCAGTGATATGGTGATGCAGGGCCAGGTGAAAGTGGTTATTTCAATGGGAAGGTCTATTAGAAGGTTCTATATATGTGCTTCTCCAAGTTTGGATGGGCCTCAAAGTGGTTATTTCAATGAGATAGCAATTCAGTTTTTAACAAACCTGTTTGAAATTGGCCATATTTTCAATGGGCTTACACGGATAAACCTATAGGCCCAAGTCCAAAATGATCAATGAAGAATTTTCTCGTGTTTGGTTCTGACTCTCAAAAAGGAATCTAGTGGTCTTGACTCCATTAAGTTCTATATTATTCTAACAATAGGTACTATTCTATTGGTTGCATATTCCATTACTGAATGTGTTAACAGTTTTGGATCAGATCCCATTAGGTTCTATAGGAGGGAGGTTTCTTTTACTTTTTAAACCATGAGTTGGGAGTTTGATATCACCTCTAGAGGGTTTGGGGAGTTTAAAATGTTTGGAGGCTTGGTGTTCATTAATGAAGAAGAGGGAAACAAGATGTTGTACGCCAGATGAATAAAAAATGGATCTTGTCATAAAGGAAAGGGATTGTGAGTTTTACACACAAGAAACAACATGAAAAATGTGAAATAGATGATGTGGTAAGACTAGGAGAATAGGAGTCTGGCATCAACATTACATCACATAGATTCTTTAACCAGGTGAGACGTCATCCTCATGGCTCTGCCCCTCCCCCCTGCCCCAAGAAAAAAAAAATCCACCATGCAGCAAATTTATGCTCAATTTTGATGACTGTTCTTTAGAATCTATTTATTTCTTGGTAAATGGGGAAGAAACAAACACAACCTTGGGGAGTCTCATGATTTTGGTATCAATGGTTTTTCCCCTTGTGACCATGGAGGAGCTATTTTCCCCTCTGGAAAATCTGTTGACACCTAACTGGGATTTTGGGTTCCGTAGAGGCTTAAGGGAGGAGGAAATTGATTGCCTACCTAATCTACTAAGCCTCCTTGATAAAGTTTGGTTGGACCCTTCTAAACTAGATAAGCATCTTTGGACACCTTGGCCGATTGGGTCTTTTTTTTGTGCTTCTTTATTCAGGTCCCGTTCTCAATCCCCTTCGAACAAACCCTTCCCTTTTAAGGAAATTTGGTGTGAGCCTATTCCCCCGTAAGGTTATGGCTTTTTGTTGGGAAATGTATTATGGGAAAATAAACACCTTGGATATTCTACAAAAGAGAAGACCTTTCCTTTCTATCTCACCTAACTGGTGTATCCTTTGTACATCTCATGGCGAGAATTGCTGCCATGTACTAATATCTTGTTCCCTTACTGCAGAGTTATGGGAGTGGCTCTTCTTGATGTTCGGGTGCAGGTGGAATAGGCCAGCAGAAGTAAGTTTGCTTTTGATCCTTCCCATGGCGTCAGAAAAGAGGAAGAATCATGTGGAGGTGTGCTAGAGCGGCGCTGAAATGGACAGTTTGGGAAGAAAGAAATGCAAAATTCTAGAATCTTCCAAGAGAAGGAGAGGAAAATACAAGAATTGAAGGAGTGCATTTTATATAGGGTGATATGGTGGCTAACGAGTAAAGACCCTGGATTTATTCCACCAATTCTCCTTTAATGATATATGTAGGAATTGGTCAGCAGTAGCAAGCTGCTCCTCTTTAAAGACTAGAATCAATATGAGTTTGGAACCCCCCTGAAGGTTTTTTGAAGATGAATTTCGGTGGCAGCGGTCAAGGTAATCCAGGCCCTTCTGGAATGGGAGGGGTGCTGTGGAATGAATTTGGAAATGTGGTCCTTCTTTACTCGGGTCCTCTAGGGGCTGGGAACTCTACTAGGGCAGAATTGCTTGTTGCCATCCAGTGTCCAGATTGTAGTTCAGCTAGGTGTGGAACAACTAGTAATTCAAGGGGATTCCAAGGTGGTAGTGGGCTGGCTATAGAACTCATGTGGAGCTTTAAGAATGAAACTAAAAAAATTTAAGTGGCTGATGAGGAACTTGGCTGTAAGTACACAATGGGTGGGGAGATCAGCAAATGCTTTGGCTGATTGTCTAGCAAAGCAAGGGGGCAAACGGGGAATAGTTGTACTGGGCTCATTTGTAGTTTGAATTAGTGCTTTAAAAGGCGTGGGAGGCGTATGCCTGGAGGCACACCTCTAGGTGAGGTGCTCCCAAAACACCTTGAGGCGTATGCCAAAGGCACTGACACATCTGAGGCGTATGCCAAAGGCACTGACACCTCTGAGGCGTATGCCTCAGGTGCAAGAGGCGTATGCCTCATGTGCCTCATGCACATCTTATATAAAAAGACAGAGAAAAAAGGAAAGGAAAAGAAAAGAAAGGGAAGGGAAAGAAAAAGAAAGAGAAGAAAAAAAAAAGAGAAAAGGAAAGGGAAGGGAAGAAAATATAAGGGGAAAGAAAGTGGTTATCTTTCCAGTTAGGGGGGTCTTGCTCCGCTTTGGCAGGACCCCCCTTTCAACCAATGTTATGCATCTTTATTCTTCTTAATATAAAAGATTTTTATTTAAAAAAAGAAAAATTGAGATCCCCCCTTCCTCTTCATCTTCTTCCCCTTCCTCCTCCTAACCCCCCTCCCCCTTACACCTCACGCATCTAGGTAGTGGAACACCTCATGTCACGCCTCCACGTTTTAAAACATTGGTTTAATTTGTTCTTCTGTTTTCTGTTTCTTCTTGTTCTTTAGAGAGGGTGCAGCTCGTGCCTCTTCACGGAAAGCTTGCATCTCCAGTTCTCTTTCTATTAGTGAACTCTTAAATTATTTATCAAAAAAAGTTATTAGCACAGAGATTTTATCTCTTCTAAGGTCTATGCTTGATTGACTCTCTAGAGTTCTCATTAATGGAGGCTTAGTATTTGATAGGATGGATTAGGGATGGAGATGGGGACATGTGGGTGCTACATCATTATTAGTGAGGCTAAATCTGTTGCTTTTAGGGAGGAGTGGACAGGGGTTAGCTTTATTGTGGATCATCCCTTTGGGGATGCTGAATTATGAACTGTACACTTGTCACCATGTTGGATAGGGTCTTTTTTGTTGATGGTCTTATCTTGTGTTCAATATTTAGTCTTCCTTTGTACTAGGTTTTCTTTGGCATTATGATACAGTTTTTTTTTTTTTTTTTTTGCTGTTTACAATAGAAGATGTATAGATAGGTGGAAATGTAGGTGAAATAACAAAGTGCGAGGAAGAGAAGATAAAAACATGAAAAAAGGAGGAAAGAAAAAGGAAATAGAGTATCCGTGGGAAAGAAGACATTTTCCATGACTGATTTTCACATATGAATGTTATTTTCAATTTTGCATTTGAAGTTTAACTTTCATGGATTTTTATGCTTCTTCAAAAAACTTACAAAATAATTGTAGTTTAGACAATTACACTGCTGCAGTTTTTATGGACCTGATTAGCCATAATGCTGGCTATTTCTCATTGTTGTTGCTTACCGAGCTACTTGCATTTGATCATCTACTACCTTACCTGAACAGATATATTGAGGAAAAAAGATGAGTACATTAGACACAACCAGAGCAGAGCTTGCCCTTGTTGTCTTGTATTTGAACAAAGCTGAAGCCAGGGATAAGATTTGCAGGGCAATACAATATGGTTCAAAATTCTTGAGCAATGGAGAGCCTGGTACAGCTCAAAATGTTGACAAATCAACTAGCTTGGCTCGTAAAGTTTTCCGTCTTTTTAAGGTAGGTTTTTTCTTATAAATTTATTGGGTGCATTAAGAAGTTGCTTGGTCTTCTTGTTGTACAACTGGTTTCTTTGGTTGGTCGTCCATTTCTTTGATGTGTATGAGGTGTCATATGCTGCAATTGCTTCCATTTTTGAAGATTTGTCTGAGAATGATTGCATATTCTTACATACTTATTTATTGGGAGTTTATCTAATTATTTCTTGAATTTGCAGTTTGTCAATGATTTACATACTCTTATAAGCCCAACGCCTAAAGGAACTCCACTTCCAATCATTTTACTTGGAAAGGTAAATATTCACTACAGATTGAATTATTTAATGTACTTTGGAGTTTCTGTCCTTCATCTTTGGTTACTTTCTTAACTGATACTTCTTTCAGTCCAAAAATGCTTTGTTGTCAACTTTCTTGTTTCTGGATCAAATTGTCTGGCTTGGAAGAACAGGCATCTATAAGGTAAGGTTTTATTTTCTTTTTCTATATCTAACAAGGTATTAGAAAATGTAATCTTAACCAACTAATGGGTTGTTTCTAGAACAAAGAACGTGCTGAGCTGATTGGCAGTATTTCTCTTTTCTGTTGGATGGGTTCTTCAATTTGTAGTTCTCTGGTTGAGGTTTGTCATCTCTTCTTCCAATTAGGAGATAATTGATATACTTCCTTCTTTTTCTTTTTGAACTATAGGCATAAAAATTCCAAAAGTGGGGTTGTAACTTCTCTCCTTTTTCTTTTCAAGCTTGCGGAGCTTGGAAGGCTGTCTGCATCAATAAAGAAGTTGGAGAAGGAGCTTAAGAACACTGATAAATATCAAGTATGTTTTACTTAACGGTACAAACTTGTTGAAGGAACCGACCTTATAAGTCCTCCTCATGTTTCCTTTCATCCTGAAAAATTTCTCCTCTTTTTCTGTTGGTGAATGCAGAACGAGCAGTACTGTAACAAGCTCAAACAGTCAAATGATAGGTCACTAGCGCTTGTAAAAGCACTCATGGATATAGTGGTTGCAGTTGGGTTGCTTCAACTTGCACCTAAGAAGGTCACTCCTCGTGTGACAGGAGGCTTTGGATTTGTCAGCTCTCTCATCTCTTGTTATCAGGTGCTTACTGATTTTATAAAATTATTGGGAATGAAGGCCCATTATATTCTTGGATAATGATCTCTATTTCTTTAATAAAAGATCTATAATTTGAGAGCACAGCTAGGTTTTATGGCTGATGATTTTCTTTTTTTTGTCCTTTTCCCTCTGTTCTGCAGTTGCTTCCTTCTGCACCAAAGAGTAAAGCAGCCTGAGGAACAAAACCTATTTTGCTTGGCATGCATGTGGAATCATAATAACATTCCAGATTGGTAGGGATAAATCCCATGTTAGTGTATGCTACTGTACAAGCTGTTGAATGGTAGAAAGAAATTCATGTTTCACCACTTACATAGATGGTCATGATTCATTCATGCTTTCTTATATATCATAGTTAATATTATCTTGTTGGTTATGTTGATTGGATGATTATATAGGCTATGTTTGATTCTGTGGGCATTTATTGGAAAAACGCCACCACATCAGCACCACTTAGGCATTGGTGTTTATTGTGCATGAAACCACTGTTTGGTTTCAACGTTTATCAAATAAACATTATAAAACAGAAATACTTGGATTTATGTGCATGAAGTGTTTATTGAAATGAAATGCTTACCTGGAGGGGTTAGCCTTGGCTGTTGGGGCCCAACAGCATAGGCTGTTGAGACAGTTTCTGGGCTGGGCACGTTCTGGGCAGTTCACCCACTCACGCCCATGCTTTGGTTTTTAGTAAAAATAAAGCAATGTTAATCATGCATTTTTGCATGTGGATACATTTAAAGCAATGTTTTTCAATTAAACATTTATCTGAGAAACACCCCATCTATAAACACCCGTGGAACCAAACACATACATAATCATGCATTTTTGCATGTGGATACATAATTTAGAGAAGAAATTGCCTCTCTCCATGCTTCTGGACATTAGCATGTCCATGTTCTAATACAAGGGGCAGCAGTCAAACTTCAAGAAGCACTCGATTGGATATGAGTATGACAGACAGATCAATAGTCAACAGAAACAATGTTAGTGATGTTAAAAGTTCAGTCTATAGTGTTTCTTGGGGTAGCATATGATCTCAAATAGTTTTTACTTTAGTTATCATACAATGTGGACTGAATGGGTGCAACCTACATGTTGAGTTTCCATTTCAATGTGGATTATTTTATGTAGATCAACCCTGAAGCCCTTTCAAGGGATATATATTACTGTTGGTTTCAAATTTTTTGTGATTCAGTTCTTGTTCTTTCTGTAAGACAACCTAATTTACTCGTTGAGTTTCAGACACAATAATAGCTATAGTTTGAAGTAGGTCCAGGTTTAGGAATTAAATTTGGTAGAATGCTAGTTGATTACACCAATAAAAAAAAGCTAGTTGACTAGGGATTAGAGTTTAACCAAAATGAAGTGTAACTGAAGTTAATGCTTCAATTTTGAGTGCCTACAGATCAAATTCAAGAACAATAAGAAATGAGAGATCAAACTTCCACTCAAAGAAGACTTGGCATTAAATCTATCCTTACTGGTGGATGGTATTACATCAACCTAGGTGACTGCTAGGAATCACAAAAGATCAAAATACATGAGGATTCAATGAGACTTTTGTAGGCTGATGGAACTGTAAAATTAGGCCAGTAAAGACTCTAAAATTTACATTTTTGGTGTTAATAAAGTTTGACTAAACTATTGAGGCATTTTGGTGTTAATAAATTTGGCCCCAAACTAGGCTCAATTTTATTTTTATCCTTTTCTGAAAACTGCTTTATGCCTAGTTAGATTCAAATTTGAAATAAAAGTCAACAGACCTATAGTAATAAGTGACTCCGATAGTTTTTCCTATTTAACAAAATTCAGTATTAGATTTTTAACTGACATGGTTTAGGCCAAACCAAAAAGGACTTGGGTGGAAATAATAAGAAATGACTCAAGTGCAGATATGGCACTGAACAGAATGGGATGGCGAAACAGGATACATGTAGCTGACCCATATGCGATGACGATGAATAATGAACTAAGGCTGTGTTTGGTTGCAGTGCAATTTTATTTGCATTAATACAAATGTATAGGAGCGCAAATGAAAAAAATGCAAATTTTGATTTAATTTTGTTTTGGGTTTTAATCTGCTCTGCTTTATGTCTTTTTTTATTTTCATTTAGACTGTAATTAAACAAAATAAGATAAAATTTGAAACAAAAATAAACCAGAGTTTGCACCCAAATCATTTGCACTGCCAATGTTTTGCAATGGTACAAATAAATTTGCCCTGCAACCAAACACAGCCTTATTATTTCTGTTTGGAGCCAGAGATTTGATAATACGTCGCAATTGTTTTCATTACATAGAAACTATTCCAAAACTCCATGAACAGAGGTTGAAGAATAAATCCAACCAACCTAAGAATGGTGGATCTGTATGCCATCTGTATTTATGTTTATGATGTGCATGGTCAGACATGAATTTTATTATGACAAGAGAGGAAAGATGGGAAATTGGATTGTCCTCACAGCCCCGTGGAGTTGTGCATCGGAAATATCTCTCCATCACAAAAACCGTATAACTATAAAGATGTTCCTAAGGCTCAATTTGGAAAGAGTATAAATACAAATATGTAGAGCATAAAATCTTGGACTCAGTTTGGAAAAAGAGTATAAATACAAATATGTACAGTGAAAATACATACAAAATACAAGGTTTTACACTTTATTTGTATTTGTCATTCTTCCAAACTAAGTCTAATGCATCGCTGTAAAGGGCTGTGAGGATGAAATACAAATTTGAAAGATGGTAACGACAATCTCAAACAATAGAGAAATGATTATTATCATCATCATCATCATCAAGTTTTGGTCATTTTCAAACCTATAGTAAGGTTCTCTCTTCATTTCTGTGGGAGGTTTATATAATTCAATGATACATAACACTGAACAACAATGGAATGGTGAAACAAGATTCATAAAGGTTCAAAGTATCGACACGTATAAACCAATAAATATCATTTCAGGAGCTCTGCCCCTATAGAAAATGTATCAAAGTTCTGACTGGTTCAAGGAATGGAAGAATCTTAAACCGGTTTTAACAAGTCAACGCAATGAATGAGGCATAATGGCTTCACGAACAGCTTTAATGTATCGGCTTTGTATCATATGTATCAGACGGTTTATTAGTATTTCTATCTATCTACATTGGCCAATACAAAATATGTACTTTTGAAATTCAAATTCAATTTTTTGGTAATTAAATTTAAATTCAGGTTGATGCTTCGATTTTATTCCACCATTCATGCCCGTTAATTGGGATTTTTCAAATTATGCCATTTAGTTCATTTTCTCATTAAATATGTAATCCGAATTTCAAAATTTTCGTTAATGCTTCATTTATTGTGATTCTCACCATTGAAGTGATAATGATTAAGGATCAAGGGCCATATATTGTTCCGTTGCCGCAATTGTTAGGGACCATTTGGGGAAGGTCTTGGGTTTCAAATGCTCAACTCTTGACACTATTTCTATTAATGCAGCTGAGGTTTGGGCTGCATGGGAAGCTCATAATCTGGCCCTCAACTTTAATGACTGTTCAATTACACTTGAGGGGGACTTGACAATTGTTATTGATTGTTTAAAAGGGCAGATTTTTTCCCATGGAATCTTAGGAATATCATCTTGGGTTACTTGAAAATGAAGGAGTGGCTAGAGAGAGGTGTATGATACAGGCATGTGTTTAGAGAGGCAAATCAGGCGGTGGATTGGCTCACTCACAATGCAATGTCTTCTTCTCTTTCTGCTTTTTCTTTTAACTATTGTAATCTTTCTAGAGACCTTTATTTTATTTGTTTTAATGACTTCTGGGGTCGTGCTTCCCCCTCTCTTGTGTAGCACATTTTCTTTCATATAAAAAAATGGCCATATATATAATTCAATAAGTGTTATATACGAATGTTCAACCTGAAAATTAAAAAATAAAGAAAATGATCATTAAAATGAGTATTTTATAAATATTAATAAAAAGAATCATTTATTGTAGTAATTAAATTTTACTAATTGCAAATGAGATGTATCTTTGAAGTTCTAATGGATTTGATATTCTTTTTAAATTAAGATTATAAATTTCTATAAATTATTGATTAACGATATAGTTTACAATAAATAATAGCATACTTGTCATTTGCATAAAATAATTATATATATATATATATATTTATATATATTTATATAAATAGAATAACTTTTTAGCAATTAAAATCTAATAATTACTTAATGAGTTATGTCTTGGGTTCTTGAATTTATTGATCTTTTACATTCTTATAGTTCTAATACATACTTAGAGTTATATATACTATATATAATGATAATTATTAATTAATAATTTAACATGGATAAATAATAATATATTAATGGCCTTATACATATAGTAATTTGTAAATCAATACATTGTCTTGAATTCTCGTGTGATGTTATTCTACCAAAAATATCTCGTTGATGCATCATTATTAGGAAGGGTGCAAGTTGGGCTGGATTTAAGCTCAACCCAAGCACAATTCTAAGAATTAGGCCTAAGATTCAAGCCTGAGTGTCCAATTCAGGCTCATATATAAATGTGTTTCTGTGTGTGTGATTTATAAAAAAAAAAAAAAAATGCATGTGTTTGTATATGCATATAAGTATGGCCAGGCTTGGGTTGGGCTGGGGTCGGATTAGAATAAGGTAGAGTCGGGGTCACGCCAGGTTTTGACTATCTAAGGTCTAGGTACGGCCCCAGCCTGAAAAATTCAAAAACCCAAACTTATGGGCCCGGGCCCAGCCTTATGCCTTAAAATAAAAGTCCGGCCCATGTAAAATTACGGATTGAGTTGGGCCCGCCCAATTTGCACCCCTAATTATTAGAAAATTCATATGCTGTATTCTGTTATTTGTAATTAATCTTCATATTAACTTGTGTGTATGTAGTCCTATTGGCCGGATATGGAAGGGTCGGATCCATCTGTACCTAAAAGATTATGAGTTAAATTCTCAATTAAATAATTAAGTAAGGGTATATTGATTCATTTCAAATGGATATTTAAGTTGAATTCTATTAAATATCCAAATATTGGATTCAAATTTGATTCATTAATTATTTTAGATAATTAATAAATATATAAAATAAAGAATCAATTGAATTCGACTTAGAGCATTGATAGAATTCGACTATTTGGATATTTAATAGAATTCAAGTTCGACTTAAAGTATTGATAGAATTCAAAATCAATACTCAGGGTCGGGGCAAGGTGGGGAATTCACTCCCCATCCCCGTGTGTTACTAACAATCCCCGTCCCCACCTCTGTCCCCTTTAAGGCAATCTCCATCCTCAATCCACAGAGAAAATCATGATCCCTAGGATTAGGTTATAGAAAGAGATCAAATTGTCATATAGGCTCAATTTAGAAAAATTACGAATACAAATATATAGATTACAAAACCTTATATTTTGTATGCATTGTGTTTGTATTACCAAACTAGGCCCTATTGAAACCCAAAAGCAATGGGATCGCTTGAGCTTTGTCTAGACTAGAAATATCCTATATGACAAAATACACAGGATGGCCCAGCCGCCCAGCATTCATCACTCATTCAACTTGTAAATCCTGCTTTTTTTTTGGGAAAGAATAAGCTAGTTGTATAAGTTTGGATGACTCCTTAAAGCTCTCAAAACCAAATTTGCATTCGATAATGATAATTATAAAGTCTGGATTAGCTGCACACTTAATGGTTATGTTAGGTGCTTTTTATTCAATAATAACAACCGATGAAGTGTATATGCCCCACAACCACTATGCATGGCTGACCTGATGAATTGGAATCTCTTACTGTCTCACCACATTTTCAAAACTGCGGATATGGATCAAATTGGAACGTATTGGAATGATTTTTTATTGGGAGGAGACCCGGACCGTTGATGGATGTGGGTTCGGATAAACAACCTCTATGACAAACATCCACTCCATGGTTAACCCAAATTCATAGTACTAACCTCAGAGTTAATAGTTTCCAGGGGAAGTCACAAGTCCTCCAAATATAATACAAGTAAGTCCTCCAAATATAATACAAGTTCGACTATGATTCTGTCATGTGGGTTTTCATCAAAATTCATGACTTTTCGATATCATGTTTTCTGGTATCATAGATTTTTTTTATATAGCTACTGTAAAAATATATTTTTGTAGGATATTTTAACTTCAATAAATTCAAATTCAGAAGAGCTTAAACTTCTGGATGGCGTGTTACCCCTCATCTTGTGTAGTCCCTTCCTGTTTCCTCCGGAAAAAAAAAAAAAAAAAAAAATCAGAGGAGCTTCCTAGCACTAAGCTAACCGGAAGATTCATTCTAGGATGCCAAACCCATGGTTCATAGTATCAAGTATCAACATGTGCAACACAAAAATTGCATATAACACAATTTAAAGGGCCAATACTGCATGATTTTTTAGTTTTTCAGTCTGAGCCTTTTAAGATAAACATGTTACAAGGGGTTCTAATGTTTTAACACAACACCCCTTAAAACCCTATCAGTGTTTCAATGGGTTCAAAAATCGATATGTATTATATGATATGCACAGATAGATTGCAACTTTTACATCACTATTAAGAATAAAGTTTAGTTGAACGCTTTAGCTGTTCAACAGGCTGTAGAACCAATGATAAGGTTCAACACCAGTATTAAATACATGGGTCATTGGGAAAAATCATAACAAAAAATAAATGGTCAAAACTCACAACTTTTACATCACTATTGCAGAAACACATGAAAGGTCAAATTTGATTACTCATATTGATACGGTTTTCTTTCATGCTATAGTTTAATTTTGAATAACCTAGATTAGAACCCAGATCAATACTAAGATTAGAACTTCTTACTCGGTCCTAATCCAACCCGAGGTCAAGCCCAAGTTTATCAATCCAATGCCAACACAGACCGGGCTGGGCTTTGACTCTGGTTCGGGCTGATGTAGTTGGGTTTGGGGAGATGGTCAGGTTTGGAAATTATCTCTCATATTGTGCACTGCTATATATGTTTCTTCCATTTGTCTTTTATTTGTGTCTGATAATAGCATTGTTGAAGCCACTTGAGATTTCTTACTCATTTTCTCTACCCGCCGTGAATTGGAGCCAAACATCTCTATTATGAATTGAGAGATGTATAGCTGCAATGCACAGCGAGTAGAGAGTGGGTAAGAAAAGTGAATAGGAAATCTGGGCTCTGTTGAAGCCCAAGAGTATCACTTTTTAAATTATATCATACCACAGAGAAATGCAGCAGAAACCTAGTAAGATGATGCCAGGAAGACTGAAAGGTGTAAGAGTAAAACACAAAGTGTAATTCAAACCAAGGGCAAGTTCCGAGAATCGTTTTTAGATTCTGAGATGAGCTTTTTCCTGTTCTGATTGGACTCTTGACTTTTTTTTTCTTCTTCTGATGGATTAAGCTTCTGGGTTGGGTAAAGGGTAATGTTGGGCCCATCCAAGCTGCAGGCTTAAAATCCCACTAGTTATAAGAACCTGCCTCACAGTTTCTTGATGTTTTCTTTGAAATAAATAAGGGTTTAATTAATAAAACATGGTGTGTAGTTCTTTGTTTCATAATTGAGATGTTGGCAATGTAAAGAGTGATAATATGACATCTAAACTAAAGAAGCATTAGCTAAGCAAAACACACCCAGATTTAGCTAATAAGCCAGCTTGACTTTGGATCTTCAGTTGTAGAGGGTTTGAACAGACAAACATGCGGAGCTCGGATGGGCCTGGGCATAATCTATCAAAGGATCTTGGTTTACTGGTGTGGACAGACTTCTCCATCCATCAATCAAATCCATGAAAAAGAGAAATTCTCTGGCCATGGCAATGGCAACAACATTGGGCAGTGTTCAAAGGCAAAACAGTTGAAATGAAAGGCTGGAATTTACATCCAAAGCTTATTAGTTTCTTGGGCCCACTTCTTATTCTCTTAGATGGGCCCCAGATCCCAATCCCCTTGGACGTTGGACATGGGTGAGTTGTAGAGGGTGACCAGGGCAGGGGCTAAATGTTTAATGTTGGTTGTATTATTTTTGGATGAGGATTGGATTGGTGGTTTCTTGGGATGGACGGAACGAACAACCAAGTTGTTTCTGCATTGTAGCCAAACAGTGGCACAAACTGGTACAGCGAACCCAACACTAATTCATGGACCTCTACTTGCTTGACAGACTGACCCTGATCTTTATTCTTTATAAGAATGAGGAGATGATTTGTGATGGCCTAACTGCACTTGTTTGTCGAGTCCCCACGGTCCCTTCCTGTAATGTGACAAGCACAAGGGAACTGATGTGCCAGTTGCCTAAGTGGGGACGTTACAAATTACAGTGGATTAATGGGGTTCGACCCAGGAGCTCAACTAACCTAGTTTGGCTTCCATGTACTGAACCCAAAAACAAAGAGTAAGAAGAAAGCTTGATTACCCAGAAATTTGTTGAAATTGGGTTGGGTTTGTCGAGGAATAGATAACTTCCCAAGTTTCAGAAATTTGTTGAATTTGGGTTGGTCGAGGAACAGATAATTTCCCAAGTTTCAGAAATTTGTTGAAATTGGGTTGATCAAGGAACAGAAATATCCCAAGTTCCAGAAATTTGTTGAAATTGGGTTGGTCAAAGAACAGATAATATCCCAAGTTCCAGAAATTTGTTGAAATTGGTATTCCTATAGACCCATAACAAGCAAAATATTTTCACAACTTATGAAATTCCATTAGGGGAATTTGGTCATTTCACTGAAGGTTTAAAACTAATAACAAGCATAGAAACTGTAGCTAGCCTAACATTACAGACTCCTCAAACAGCAGTATCTTATTATTAGAAAAATAAGCAAAAAAAAAAGGTATTACTGGGACATGTATAATGTTTGGGGGATTGCATGCAATCTACAGGAGTTTCGGTAGCATGTCTCTTGGTAGAAATACATAGAAATCTTGGTCAAGAGTTCAGTCAAAAGTCAGCTGAGAATGCAAGTAATGTGAGTTCTCATCCCTAAGCTCAAAATTATTTGAGCCATGATTTCATGATATCCAAAGCTGGTTTCAAGAATTTGATACTCAAAAGAAGTGGCCTCAACAGCTTTACATTAGCTAAAAGCTAGGTTGCTTTTCTTAAAGGGAGGAGGGCCATGAAAGCTGTGCTTGAATAAATTCCACCAAAGGGGAAGAAGGCACAAAAACCAAACTCTCTACAATTGGAATTGGGGTCCTCAGTCCTCACAAAAGAAAAAAAGAAACTTCTGCAATTGCTCCTCCATTTTCTGGTCAAGCTCATCTCCTTCCTGGTCAATCTGGAACTTAGAGCCACACCCTGCACTAAATTTGTACAGGAACGAGGTGCTATTAGGTGGAGGGAGGGGAAAACAATGTATGGATTCACAGCTTCTTAATTAACAAAGAACCAATTCATCTTCTTCTCTGATTGATGTTCAGCAATTTATTTCATCAGTCTTTGGTCAAACTTGGTAAAAGAGGATTCTAGCTTCATTCCTACTTTTTTCTTTTATTTATTATATTATATTAAACAAAATTTAATAATGATTTTTAGTTATCTTCATCTATATATATATATATATATATATATATATATTTTTTTTTTTTTTTCTTTTTGAACAAACACTCTTCCTTCTAAAGGTGTGTCTCCCTGAGAATTTGTTGTCAACCAGAGATGAGAGACCATTTTTTTGTAAATAATCCTCTACTTGGGGTTGGGGAGAAGGAACTAGGAAAAGGATTGGAGATTTACAGATCCATTCTCAGCCTTTTTCACTTTACACATTTCTAGGGTACAGATCTCTGTTCCCACTCCCAAGAAGCCGAGAGTAGTTGGGACTGAGGATTAATTCCTGGTTTCAATAAAATAAAACTACTCAAGACAGATGTAGACAAACCGGTTACCTGTTGAACCGGTTCAACCTCGGAGCTGACACCTGACACCATTCTATGCCATTTCAGTCCATACTGCCAAACAGGTCATCAGGGATTGGAACTTGGAAATAATTGCTACATGGAACGAGGAGGGATGAGTATATGGAAGCGCTCCCGCTGATTAAACCCATGAGAGCCCTACTCTCCTTATCAGGAACTGGTTCAAAAAGTCAGACATTAATTAATTTTGAAATTTAAGCCACCCCTTTGATAATCTTTTATATATATATATATATATATATATATATATATATATATATTAATTCTAACAAGAATATCCCTGCATTCACAGCCATGCGAACAACCAATCAAGATGACCTGTTCAACTCCTGACAGAAAATGGGTTTCTATTATATTATTTCATCAATTAAATACTATTTTTTTATTTTTTGGTAAAAAACAATTAATTTAATTTAATCCAATTAATACATTTTTATTAATTGGCGCAGAGCAGGGGGACTTAATCCCAAAAGTCACTCAATTCATGAAATTTAATATAAACAATGTTGGTCAATCGATCGTTCATCCTCTGATACTCTATGTATTTTATAAGCTTCAATGCTTCGAGTTTATATCTATGTATGTATATAAAAGTATTCGAGAGACAATTATAAGTTATAAATTTTGGGCTGGTTAAAAAGAAAATGGGTAATGGTTAATGGGTCCAGTCAATAATTTGAAAGAGGCAACAAGCAGCCCATTTACTATTGTAGTAGGGCTTGATTGTGACCCATTCCCAGATGTTAGGCGTCTGTGCTTGACAAAGGCAACCCACGAGGGGGTAGCTGGCAAGTCTTATTGCACTTACATTCATCACCTCGTCAAATGGCCAACCCATTGGGCTCACTGCCCAATTGGATTTTAGTGGGGGCCCGAGACTGTAGCTTGCTTCATCATCAATCTTTTCCTTCTTCTGTATATGTAGATATATCACTTGATGTTCAATCAGCAGCTACTCTACTTTTTCTCTTTTTTTTTTTAATATTTTTCTTTCTTTTTCTTTTTTTTCATTTTGTTGTTGGGGGGAAGAAGGGGAAGGTGAGTGGGGATTAAGAAGGCCCCAACCATACCCCAAAAGTTGACCAACCAAACCACTATTAACTCCTCTTCCTTAACTGGATAGACCACATAATGGCCTAACCTAGGGCCTCTTAACTAATGGGCCTTAACCCTTCAGGCCCACGAACATGATGTGCCCTTGGGTAGTGTCAATGGCCCCATTTTCTCTCACCTGCCCTAGTCTATTCTATATTCCTATATCAACATGTCAATTATTAGGGCATTTGTTAATTGTTAATAGTAGATTACTCGGGTAGGTTGTGTAGAGAGACCGTAGTAGGTATAGATAGGTTTAGGGCAAGGATCTCTCTCATCAGTGATTTCATTTCATTCATTGGCTCCTATCATTGGGCCCACCTGCAACAAAAATCTACCGTACGCGTGTCACAGTCAAGGCTCGCCATCCAGAGACATTACTTCATTTCTGTCTCCCATCCACGTACCGGTGTAGGGTGCACTGAATCTCCTCCTCCTCCTCCTCCTCCTCGATACCCGAGTTCCCACAACTTCATCATCTCCATCATCTAAGGGACTCTGGAACGCTGTGACATCTGAATTGTGAACTCTGAAACTCTGAACTGATCGTTACCAAGTCAGCGTCTCAGAGAGTGCCACCATCTCTGCAACTCCCATGTCGGTACCACTCAACAGCACCCAGATAATCACATGTGGCACGTGCGTATAAGTCCACTTGTGAGGCTTGACGTTTGGTTTGACAAAAAGGAGAAAAAAAATTGTTTTTGAAGCTTTCAAAGAAAACGGGCTTTTGATTGAGGTTAATTGCAGAGTTGAACGACAGCAGAAGATTGAAAGATTGACAATTGTATTTAGACCGAGAGATTGACAATAATATGATTAGACTCGTACCCAGCTCTCAAATCTTGACGAAGTTCATTGAAATGGCTGGTTGAGGTTTGAATCTGTTCTGTTCAGGTCATCGCTGGGTAACTGTAGCCTAATTGTAACAACAGTTGGAAGCTAACTACCTATTTTATTTTAGATTAGAGTTGTAGACTTCATTACTTGAGACCCAATTGATGGAAGTTAGTTCCTGAACGACCCTAGTGGGAACCCAGATGCAGGGGGTCAAGTTAAGAGACTGGAATTTCAGAAACTTTGTACAGATTAAAGATTTTCCGCATCTGTGACCTAAGACTATGCCTGTGTATGGTTTTTGAGTCGAAATGGTGTCCCTCTTCCATTGGGTTGGGCACTTGTTGCCCCACTTGTGGAGAGCTCTGGACAAATTTGGCAATCAAGAAAGAACAAGCCGAGGCCGAGCAACTCTGCCAATCTAGACATGTTGGGATCAAAGTGCAGGAGGAATATCCAAGAAGAGGAAAACACCAACAGGCAAGAACAGAAAAGTGGCCATTGTTTACCTTATTCAGAATGACTAAATCAAAAGTTCCACTTTTGGTGGAACCAAATGGACCCCTCAACAAAGGGCACACTCAATTATTTCTAAATGGATTGATTTCACGGGCTCCAAAAGATCGATATCATTTGTAACTACTGCACTCCTTTTATTACTTATTACTTGTTTGAATCCCAAAGAATATCTTCAACATGTGAAAGTGATCATGGTCGTGAATTCTTCCCCACCACATAGAACAACACCTTTAACTGTGAAAAATGAAAAATGTAGCTAGCTAGAAACTTGTACTTCTCTGCATCAATTGATTTTTAATAATGTTTATACTTGGCTAGATTTTTCTTTTAAAGTTTTGTTCTTTGTCTGATAACAGAAGAGGAGAGACGAGCACACAGACAAACAACATTAGCCAATAGAGACCATATTGGAGGGGCCATAACCATAACCCACAACCCATGCTTCTTTCTTCTTCTTCTTCTTCTTCTTCTTCTTCTTCTTCTTCTTCTTCTTCTTCTGCTGCTGCTACTTTCCCATTCAAAATCTTTTCTATTTCTCTAGTTTTAAGTGGAACCACGAGAAGATAGGCATCCACCCTCTCCTGCCGACATCAAATACAGAATGTGTCAAATCCAAAAACTGTGTAAATCGATTTAAAAACCATTCAAAACTATATTTGAGCCAAAATCTCCTGCGACAACTTGCCTGTTAGAGGTATCAGAATAAACTACGTTGCATAATAATAACAGTACTCATTGTAATGCATACATACGTACACAAATACATACATATGTATAATTCTGCAATGACCTCTCTTCAAAGCAACATGAATCTTTAGTATCTTACCACTCTTTGACGTGGGATGATCATCCCAAAGTGAAATTCTGTTCACTTCACCCCAAAAAAAAACATCACAATTACATCATCATCAAATAACTTTATTTTGGGAAATTAACATTAGCAAATTATATACTAAGCAAAAAAAGGGGATATTCTTATATTTTAATTCGAAAATCCTCCATTTAAACAAGTCGAATTCCCACCTCCCTCCCAAACTGAATTCCCCTCTCTCTCTCTCTCTCTCTCTCTCTCTCTGTGCGTGGCTTCCTTCCTCCTCCCAAGTCCTATCGAGTATCGATCAACCCTTATAACTTTCTCATCTTTTCCGCCCTCTCTCTCTGTTTCTGCTCTCTTTCTGAAAAGCAGAGGCCACAGAGATGTGTCGATTAACTTCCTCCCCCGGTTCCTGTAAATGTATCACAAACCAAGCTTACGGTCCTTTGACCAAAGACCCAAACAATATGGCTGCTCCCCTCATCTCCAAACACCCAACGGCTCAACCACCACAACAAGAACAAATTCAACAGCAGAAACAAGAACAAGTTCAGAAACCCAATAAAACTCACCTGTCTCTCGCCATTACAGAAGTCAAGTTCATAGCTAATATCGCTCTCCCCATGGTACTCACAGGTCTATTGCTCTACTCTCGCTCTATGATCTCTATGCTCTTTCTGGGCCGCCTCGGCGAGCTGGCTTTGGCCGGCGGTGCTCTTGCCATTGGCTTTGCTAACATTACTGGATATTCCATACTATCTGGCCTCGCAATGGGTATGGAACCAATCTGTGGCCAGGCCTTTGGCGCCAAAAGATACAAACTTCTGGGTCTCTCCTTGCAGAGAATGGTCCTTCTGCTTCTCTTAATTTCAGTCCCCATATCTCTTCTGTGGATAAATATGGAGCGAATTCTGGTGTTTTTCGGCCAAGACGAAGATATAGCGAGAGAAGCACAATCTTACATCCTGTTTTCTCTTCCTGACCTCTTCTTACAATCCCTGCTACACCCATTACGAATCTATCTCCGGAGTCAATCAATAACACTGCCATTAACTTACTGTGCCGCTCTTGCCATTCTTCTGCACATTCCCATCAATTACCTCCTTGTTTGCGTTCTCAATCTCGGAATTAGAGGCGTAGCTTTTAGTGGCATCTGGACTAACTTTAACCTGGTAGGTTCTTTGATCATCTATATCTGTATCTCAGGCATTTACAGGAAAACTTGGGCAGGTATTTCCTCGGAATGCCTGAAAGGCTGGAAATCTCTGTTGAGCTTAGCCATTCCGAGCTGCATTTCGGTCTGTCTAGAATGGTGGTGGTATGAAATCATGATTTTGCTCTGTGGGTTGCTACTGAATCCCAGAGCAACCGTAGCTTCCATGGGTATTCTGATTCAAACCACCTCCTTAATCTACATTTTCCCGTCATCTCTGAGCTTCGGTGTGTCCACAAGGGTTGGTAATGAGCTGGGTGCGAACCAGCCGGCGAAAGCGAAGCTAGCAGCAATCGTCGGCCTTTGTTGCAGCTTCCTGTTAGGCTTCACAGCGTTAACCTTTGCAGTAAGTGTGCGGGGAGTTTGGGCGCGCATGTTCACCCGCGACGCCGAGATTATCGCATTAACCTCGCTCGTTCTTCCAATAATCGGAATGTGCGAGCTGGGGAACTGCCCACAGACAACAGGTTGCGGGGTGTTGAGAGGAACAGCTCGGCCGAGGGTGGGTGCCAACATTAATTTAACTTCGTTTTATCTCGTCGGAATGCCAGTGGCAGTGGGTTTGGGGTTCTTCGCCGAGTGGGACTTCGAAGGGCTATGGCTCGGTCTCTTGGCCGCCCAGGGCTCCTGCGTGCTCATCATGCTATTCGTTTTGGGTCGAACAGATTGGAATTCTGAAGCCCAGAGAGCTCAAGCGCTGACCGGGGCCGTCCCTGCTGTTGGCAGCAAAGAGGAAGAGGAGGAGGCACTGAAACAAGACGGAGAGAAGGATTCTTCAACTACATTTTCAGATACAAAACCCGATCAATCACCTGTATGAATATGATATTTGGTCGACCCTCTTCGTTTCTGTAAATAAAGAGTCATAGTTGTATTAGTTGTTGACTTGTTGTTTAGTTACAACTCTTACAGACGACACCATTAGGCGTGAGGCAACCATCCATGCATCCATCCATGAAGAGATCTAGCTAGCTTGAAGCTTTCTCTGTTCTGTTTTGTTCAATTCACCGTTTTTAGTTGTAGAGGAGGATATCAGATCGTTGGTATTTTTTTGTTCCTTCCGTTTGTAATTTTATATATATGTATAATAGAATAATTAATTTTTTTTTTTAAAGCAGTGGGTCGTGACTTTGTGTTTGTCTGGATTCCAACATACAAAAAGAGGTCGGCGGTTCAACGGCCGGCTGCGTAAAAGACCTGTTCTCTGACTCCCCATATAAATAATTATTAATTTATTATTCAAAAAGAGAGGACGAAATTTTACATTTTTACATTTATTAAATGGATGAGTGTTGCGTATTTGGAAACTGGAAGGATTTGGGACCCGCATAACTTGCCACTTGTCACATGTTTGAAGCATCACTAGTTGGTTGTTGCTTGTTGGTCCTACTACCTCATATATAAATCAGCTAGCTAGTTCAATTCAAAGAAAGAGAATGTCAAAACGAAAACCACAATCCAGTCAGTATCCACATCGTAAATAGGAGATTTGCCCAAGTCAGATAAACTAAGGAAAACCTCCTCCCTCATCCTTGAGTCCTTGGTTGACAGGTGGCAAGAACCCCAAGAGGAAAAGAGGCTCTCCCACCTGAAAAAAAAAAAAAAACAACTTTGACTTTGGTTTACGGTTTGGGAATATGGGTTTGGGTTGTATCTTTTTGTTTTGTTCATGCAGGCTTCAGGTTCAGGCCTCACAGCTCTCCACAGTCTAACCATGAAATGGAGATACAGAATAGAGGTCTATTTCGACAACCTGTGAGTTCTACTTCTCTACGGAGCCCGATTTGGTTACAAAACGAGGGCCAAATGCAGTGAGAATCTTTCGTTGGGACTGGGATGTAGGTGGTGGGCTTTAATTCGATCCGTGCATCCATCCATCATCATCATGGAACCGGTCTGCATTGAAACAAACAATAATCAGTCCTCCACGGCAACACAGAAGAAGATGCGGGGTCAATAAGATTCAGATATCAGCCTGACGTGTGGGGGCAGGTCTGGTTCATAGAATCATAGTTGGCTACTATCGTTAATTACCGAACCTTGTGGAAATTGCCTACAATCAAAATCCATTAATTTCTTCACTTTTCAGAGCATGCATTTAAATCAATGGGAATTTTCATTTCTTGAATTACCCTTTTATTTTGTGATTATATTCGTCGTCATTTTGGCTGATTTTGCTGTTTCATCGTGGAATGACCGGAAAAATTTTCCGGCTGGAATATTTGGCAGACGAGACTTGCTTTTTCATCCCTTTTGAATTTGCTTTGATTTGATGCAAATAACAACAACAGATAAACCAGCAAATTGATCAGGGGGAGTTGACCTTCATTTTTTAAGGTGAGCTGCAGTTGAAAATAGCGGCCGCGACAGACAAGATTTCCAGAGAAACAGAATAAGCAATGCATCTTCTCAGCTGTGTATTCTTCTTCTTCTTCTATTGATCAATGAGGAACCTCCACCCGTTCCAAGCCCACACCAGAAGTCACCCGAGAATGTACGAATCACTGCTTACGTGAGAGCTAACTAATCTAACCGTCGTAGATTCTAGCAGGCACTGAGTTGGATACTTGAATCATATTTCTTAATTTAATGGCTGACAAGTGCAGAGACATCATTTGTTTTGTTCCTCAACGCTTATATAGAATTACAGAAATGAAATATTGAAGCGTACGAACTGTTTGCTTTTTTAATTTTATAATGATTCAAGGGACAAGGAATGAGATCCACTTCAGATGAGAAGGCGTGATGGGCTTATTAGCGTGGTTTTTGAGGGTGGAAGAAAGCCGCTAGCAAAGAAGCCATTAATTTGTGTCTCTGACCGAATAAAATAGACCATTCCGCGGCATTGCGAGGCCGTGCGATCCAGCTATTATTTATATATTACAGTTTACTCTTTATACGTACAATTAACACATACAGAAGTCATACACAGAACAAGAGGCGCCGTGCCGCATGGCAGCTGGGTGGCTCTGTCCACCGGCGGCACGCTTCGTGCCCAGCGGTGATGTGTTAATCAACGACCAACGATTTGACCGGCAACCCATGAACTCGCCACCACTCTAGCTACCTTAGTTTCCTTCAGTCTCCAGCAAAACAGATCAATTGATGAGTGCTTCTGAAACAAAAGGAAAGAAGGTGGTTCGAGACTCGTAATATATAATTCAACCTCTGAGTCTGAAACTCTGAGGTCGGTGTGGCTGCATTCTTGGTGCCTCGATCCCACTGTGTCAACTGGTTTGGCCTGGGCTGGGGACCCGCAGAATCCTTCACTTTTTCCCTTTTTCCTTTTTTTTTTTTTTAACTCGACGCATGCCCCAACACCAAGTATCTATACCTTTAATCCTACGTAAATATCCTCCGCATTTTAATCCATGAAGGTCAATTAATGACCTCTTCTTCAGATGGGTTGAAGGTGTTTGATCAGTTTCATCCTTGAGCTTTACCATTCGCACCATGAAGCAATTAATTGCTTGAAAATCAAGGCGGAAAAGGGTACAAGTATTTTGAGAAGCTAGAGCTGATTATACAAATACATACAGTAGCACAGCTTTTCCTCAAAACCCATATAATGAAAATTCGTCATCTCATCTCTATACTCTATTCAGTTGTTAATAATTCATTAATTCTGAAGATGGAGCAAATTACAAGTTGCTGAAAACTGGGTTCATTCATCGATCCTATGTCATATAGAGAAGTGATCACCAGTTCAATTGATCTTTCTCCCTGAGCCCTCCACTCCTACAATACGAAAGCAATGAGATCAGGCAAGGAGGGAGGGAGGGATAACACACTTAGAATAAAGCAACAGACCCTTTCAAAGGAGAATTTCAGATGGCAACCGATGTACAACAATCTGTTCTATCAGTGATTTACAAATTAAATGCCTTAACATATATAAGACCAAGTTCAATCAATGCATGTGATTGGCTTCTCCCAGCGCTGGGAGAATTGTCTTCCCATTTCAATTTGTTTCGTGCTTTATTCTATCAGTTCTTTTTCTAGCTAGTGTAATCAGTAGGTAACCCATGCTGGAGGTACGCCACATCTTGTGCAATATAAATCATGCCCCTTACATATTGGACTTTGTATGATTCAACGCCTATTATAATTGTTTGCCTAATTAGCTCAATATATATATTTATATATATAATAGAGTAAAGAATCAAGTAATGTAGTACATATCCGAAACATATTCGAGTAGATAAGCACTCTAATTAATGTACATGAATATTTGCTTCCAATGTTGAACCGTACTGGGATATAGTACTTATATCAAACAAGAACATTTGCTTTGCTATTTGAATTGTTTCGAGTAAAATATTGTTTGACTTTGCATTAACCGTTATAAAAAATGTTTTTACTTTATTAATTTAAGCATGGAGCAACGGCCACTACAACATTGAACTAGTAACTGTAAATGTTTCTTTTCCTATATTGTGAGGTATAGAATTAATGAAGCTACAAGCTACTTAACAAAGAAGAAGAAGAACATTTGGTTGACATTAAAACCTTTAAAAAAAAATTGTTTGAACCAGTAACTATAAACATCCCCCATACATTACATTAGGCTTCTGGAGCCTTTCTTTTAATTTTTGTTTGGAAGAAGAAGGAAAGACAGTTATTTTCTCTGATATCTTGGGAATATTCTTGATGGATCCCACGGTTTTTCATATAGTAAATGTTTGAAGGAGAGAGGATAGGCTTGAGCATGGCATATGGTCGACTTAAGTAGAGAGGAATGAACTTAGACTAAACAAAGCTGGGGAGGGGATTATGTATAATGTGGGTCGCACAGGTCACATTACCAAATTAGACGCTAAAACAAACAGCAAGTGATCTTAATTATAAAAACATTCATCCCTGCAGTTGACATTGCCCGAATTGGCCAGACTAAGGAATGTGAGGAAAATTCTCTATGATTCAATCTCAAAAGTCAACTACCCATATATGTTTTTGTTATTTTTAAGGTCATCACATACGTCATACATCATGGAGAGAGAGAGAGAGAGAGAGAGAGAGAGAGGAAACACAGCTCACCACATCTGGGGCTCAGGGACTATCTTGTTCTCATGTTTTTAATTAATAAATTTTTGTTGTTTTCTTCCCCCCTCCTCAGTCCTCACCCATTCAGATATTCTTAGAGCTAGGTATTGTTGCAGCTGTTACCAATTATTCTATAGAAGATTCTAAGTCACAAGTACTGTTAATTGTATATATGATTACAAGGAGTGTGTTTGGATGGACCAGGTCCAATCCAATTTTATATATATTTTGGACCAATTTGTACCGGTCCATTTCAATGTCTGGACAATCCAATTCTTTGATTTAGATTGATTTCAACTCAAAACTGATCATTGACACCTGTATTCTTATCCACTATCAATGAATTGTATATCGGTTCAATCCGACCCAATCCAATATAAATACATTTTGGGTGGACCATGTCCAATCCAATCCAATAAATATTTTGGACAGTTAAGTTTAGACTTATCCAATCGAATGTCTTATTGGTCTGTCTATACCGTTCAAATTGATTTTGATTTAGACGACTATTCCATTGACACCCGTAAACACAATGCCCTATTATTTGTGCAATGAGCCAACGATGCTGTAAAAAACGAGTTCCTGAATGTCACTGCACTTGCAAAAAAAATGTTGAAATGTGTAAGTATTTTTTCAATTCAAAAAAAAAAAAAAAAAAAAAAAATCTGGAAGACAGCCTTTTTTTTCTTTTAGAAATTGGAAAAATAAGATGTTTTGGCACAAAACACAATGCATGATAATTTATTATAGTTTCAAACATATAAGACAATCAAAGTGGGAATATCCACCAAACCCCCCCCCCTCCCCCCTCCTACCAATTGTACATAAACCAATGTCATTGGTATAACCATTTGAAGTTTAATCTGCCCAACCAAATAAGGTTTTGGTATGCTAAAGTGAAATCACCTATATGATGCTTATATACAGAGTTTATACTTTAGATGGGAATACAACGTCATGGGTTTCAAATAGAAAACACTTTGCTCCTGAAGGACATGTGTCTTATTATGGCCATTTTATATATTGATTTTAAGATTTAGGGTTTAAAATTTAAGAGATAGGACAAGAGTTTAGAGTTTAAAGATTTAGATTTTAGATTTTAGGGTTAGCATTTAAGGGCTTAGGATTTAAGATTTAAAATATACAATTTAGAATTTAGGGTTTAAATCTAAAAGTTGTGATAGGACACATGTTCCCCAACGTAGTAGGAGCCAAATATCACCCGGTTTGAAACACCACCAAAATTTCCATTTCATCTCACCCCTTTCCAGTTATCACCAAAGTCACCAAAGTCATGGTTCTTTTGTTGATGACCCACCCGATGCAATCAATAACCACAACCTTAAAAGCCCTACAAACCCAAACGGGAAATCACTACAAAACTCCAAAATCAAATTCCAATGTATAGATATTTAAAGAAGAAGATACGAGAAACATTACATCTGCAAGTTGCAACACAGGGGGCTAAATAGAGCCAAATACACCAAAATTGACCAAGAAAATTAGAAATCATGCATGTGTAAAAAAACTATATATTTTGATACAACAATGTAGAAATCATACAGAAACAAAAATAGAAAGAGACCTAGTTGGATTTTAGACTGTGAAACCCAAGACCCTTCAACCATGGTATCAACATTGGAAGGTAGAAAAAGATTTAGATTGTAATTGATATCATTGTTGTTTCTACCTCAACTATTTTGGGTTGATCAAACGTCAAGGAGTTCGGTAAACTTCAATGACCAGTGTCACACATGCATTAAGTACCAAAACTTACAAAAAGACAAAAAAAAAAGGTAAAAGAATTCAACCTCCCCCCACATTTCACCAAAATACTGGAACATCCCCTAATTTTTCAAAATGAATCGACTTAGACCTCCCTTATATGTTGACATCAGTGGATAAAAGCCTCCCTTCCGTTAAATTTTCACTCATATTTGTTACACTCATGATTTTCAAAATCGGACTGGATTGAACGGTCAGACTGGAAACGGGAATCGGTTAGATGACCTGTTCCGTTTTCCCCAAAAACCAGATTTTCCTCCAAAACCATTGATTTTGATCAGCGAACCACTGAATTGGGTGGTTAACCATTTGAATGGTTTTGACTATTTTTTTTTTATTTTTTTGTCAGAAAGGGCCGAGCGTAACCAGACCCCTAACCGGTTTACTCACCGATTCAATTTTAAAAATCATGGTTACACTTGACATAATTTGCAATTTAAGTCTTGAAAAACTCAAATTTTCCCTTATAGGATAAAAATACATTTACATCAATCATTATTTTTCAAATTTTCTAGGACAATATACTAATTTTACACGAGCTTTCTCAATACAGAATTGACCCTATTAATTAACAATCCATCCTCCATTTCCTATTGCATCCCACCTTACAACCCAAAGGTGATGTAAATGACTATCAAAATGGATAATTTCTAGCATTTTGGATCAACAGTTTACACATTACAATGTAATCACAGAACCATTCCAAAAGCCACCTTCTGATCCTCTTACTAGAGCTCCCTAGGAGGCCAGGACTTCAGTAGCAATACTTCATTGTTCAATAAAATCCATCTCAGTGGGGGGTTTCAATCCAATTCAAAACCCGCGATCGTGGTCCGCCAATAGTCTCGAGTTCAAGATTTACTTCTTTCTAATTTTAAAAGTCCAATGGACTTTCAGTGAATGGCTCAAGAGCTTTCTCTAACAGAGATGAAGAACAAGGAAAGCTTGAGAGAAAGATTTTTCTTTTTATCTTTCTTGTTGTTTTTCTTAGATGTACAATCATATATATATATATATATATATATATATAGAGAGAGAGAGAGAGAGAGAGAGAGAGAGAGAGAAGTTAGTTATTGCAACCAACTCTCCAGCTCAGCCGATGTAAATAATTCTTCAATTACAATTTGTATTACCCCCTCCCCCCCTCAAGATGAATATGGATATTGAGCATGTTCATATTGCCTATTAAGCGCTGAAAATGTGAAGGTTGCAAAGCCTTGGTCAATGCATATGCCACCTGATTAGAACAGGGCAAATGCAGTAAATGTAGGAAACCATTCTGAACTTGATCCCAGACAAAATGGCAATCCACCTCAATGTGTTTACTCCGCTCGTGAAACACAAGATTACGAGAAAAATAGATCGCAGAATGATTATCACAATATAACGAGAATCGGTGAGCAAATAAGAAAGCCACATCAATTCACAAGTAGTGGCTGCAATAGCGCGATACTCCGCCTCAGTTGAACTTCGTGCTACCAAATTCTGTTCTTAGACTTCCATGTGATCAAAGAATCACCCAAGAAAATACAGAAGCTAGAAACGGATCTCCTTGTATCTGGGCAACCAGCCCAGTCACTGTCCGAGAAAGCCCTCAATTGTGTAGAATAACCTGTAGAGAAGAACATGCCAGCTCTAGGGGAAGATTTCAAGTATCTCAATACACGATGTGCAGCTTGTAAGTGAAGATCAGTATGTTTATTCATGTATTGAGATAAAATCAACACAACATAAGAGATGTCGGAACGAGTGGAAGTGACATAAATCAACTTCCCAACCAACTGTCTGTAATATGAAGCCTCAACAAGAATAGTATCACTATCCTTGGCCAACTTATGATTAGGATCAATGGGAGTAGAGATAGGTTTGTAGCCTAATTTCCCATGGTCATTCAACAGGTTCAACACATATTTTCTTTGGCAGACTACAATCCCCTTGTCAAATCTTGCAATTTCAATACCTAAGAAGTACTTCAATGAACCCAGATCCTTAAGCATAAACTTGGAGCTAAGGAATATTTTGATATCAGCAATGAGTGCAATGGAGTTACTAGCTATAGCAATGTCATCAACATAAACTAACAATGCAATAAATCCTTCAGTAGTGGACCTTGTAAACAAAGAGTAATCAGCTTTTGATTGAACAAAACCATACTCAAACAATGTTGCAGAAAAGTTAGTGTTCAATTGCCTTGATGCTTGTTTAAGACCATACAATGATTTATTTAGTTTGCACACTAATCTGAATCCTGCTAGACAGTGAAGAAGTTTATCAACTGCATAGCCCAAAGGAAGATCCATATAAACATTTTCCTCCAAATCACCATATAAGAAAGCATTGTTAATATCAAGTTGAGCTAGATACCAACCAAAATGAACTACCAAAGCAAGAAACACCCTCACAGTAGTTTCTTTTGCAACAGGGCTAAAAGTCTCCTGATAATCAAATCCTTCTTGTTGGCTATGACCTTTAGCCACTAATCTAGCTTTATGTCTTTCTATGCTTCCATCAGATTTTAACTTCACCTTGTATACCCATTTACAACCCACAGCATGCTAGTCTAGAGGTAAGGGAACAATTGACTAAGTGTTGTTCTCTTCCAAGGCAAGCAATTCAGCTCGCATGGCTTCTTGCCAATGGTTGTGATCCATAACTTGAGAATAGGATTTTGGTTCATCAAGAAGGGACAAAGCAACAGTAAAAGGGGAATGAGAATCAGAAAGTTTGGATGCTGAGAGGAAATTCTGAATAGGATGTGCTATAGACAGATGTAATGATTTAACAGGTAAGTCATGATGATATGCAGTAAGATACTGTGGTGGTTTAGTCACTCTTGTACTCCTTCTTAGAGGTACAGAATCAGAACAAACCTTTGGCTGTAGATGAGAAGCAGTAGGGGGATGTGTATCAACAGGAGAAGTAGGAAGATTATCAGACACATGAGTGGATGAGTTAGGATTGGAAGGAACAGAAGCTGATGGGGAAGAAGCATTGTCAGCAGGAATTTGAGGTTGTGGTAAAGGATGAATGGTAGAGAAGTCAAATAAGGAGGATTGTGCATCATGAGTATGCATAGAGGATGTAGCAGAGGATGGAGAAAAGGGAAATTCAGATTCAAAAAATACTACATCCCTAGAGATGAAAATAGAATGATCATCAAGATTATAGAGTTTGTAAAGTGCTATAAAAACATAATGAGCCATAAACTCTGAAATGGCCATGCTGGGGAGCTTTATGAAACAAACACTCAAATGGTGTAAGGTTATTCAGAACAACAGTTGGGAGTCTGTTAATGATATATGTAGTAGTTAAAACTGTTGTTCCCTAGAATTTCATTGGCATGGAAGCTTGAAACATTAAGGACCTGGCAACAACCAATAAATGTTGATGTTTACGTTCAACAACGACATTTTGTTGTGGGGTACCAACATAGGACAATTGATGCACAATACCCTTAGAAGAATAGAATTCATAGAGATTGAACTCAGGTCCATTATCTGTACGAATTTGTTTGATAGAGCAATTAAATTGAGTACTAACCATATTGTAAAACATTGGAATAATGGAAATAGCATCAGACAATGCTCTCATTAAGAATACCCAAGTAAATCTAGTGAAATCATCAACAATAGTAAGGAAATAGTGATAACCACCAATAGCTGTAGTAGAATATGGTCCCCATATATTCATATGAATGAGTTCAAAAGGAGATACAATGTTCTTGACATGAAGGGGAAAGGGAAGCCTCCTTTGCTTAGCAAGAGGACAAATATAGCAGTTTGTAAAGTCAGCAGGGCAAACATCATTATTACATTGATGTATCTTATTTATTACATCTTTAGAACTATGCCCTAGCCTAAAATGCCAAAGATGAAAAGGAGTAGTAGACTGTGTAGTAGCAGAAGTGTTGAAGCATGAGAAAAAATGATGTCTAGACTTGAATGATGGTTGAAGAAGATATAGGCCAGGTTTTGCTTTAGCAAAGCCAATCATTATCCTTGAAGATTGATCCTATAAAACGTAGGAATCAGCAGTGAAAATAACAGAAGAATTAGAATCCTTGGCAAGTTTTTGGACCGAAATAAGGTTGAATGAAAAGGAAGGGACAAAGAGCACATCGTTCAGAATAATAGCAGAAGCCAGAGTAATTGTTCCAATATGTGTGGCTTGAACCTTAGTTCCATTTGGCAGAGTGACAAACAAACCATGAATAGTGGTGTAAGAATCAAAGTATTTGAGAGAATTAGCAATATGATCTGTGGCCCCTGTGTCTACAATCCATATATCAGTGGGAGATAATTGAGATGAAGAGCAGTGAGAGTTAACAGAACGTGTATGATCCAATATACCTGCAAAGGCAGTGTTGGTAGGAGATTATGGTTGAGAAATGGGGCTGCTATGAGAGTCACAACCATTGAGAAGAGTCAGCAACCTTCTTGTCTGTTCAGGAGTGAGTGATAATGCTGGTGATGTCTCAGAAACATTTGACTGAATGCCAGTGCCTTGAGTCACATTATTAGCAGAAGGTGTACCACCACTTGTAGATTTTCCTTTAGTAAATTTGAAATTGGGAGGAAAACCTGTTATCCTATAGCATTTATTCTTTAAGTGACCCTTTTTACCGCAATGACTGCAAGTAACACTTGACTTCTTCTTCTGATTTTCAGAACGGATTGCCATCGTACTGACTTCAGGTAAGGGAGAAACATTCATCCTGCTATTTCTCTGAGATTTTTCCCTTAAGGCAAGATTATACACCTCATCGAGATTGGGGAAGGGCTTTATGACCATAACTTGTGATCTCAAGGCAGAAAATGATTCATTTAAACCATTGATGAATTTGAACACAGTCCTTTTGTTGCGCTTCAGAAAAAATCTTGAAACAGTCCTTGTTACATTTTTCACACTGGCAGTGAGGCAGAGGTCGATAACTCCTCAATTCTTCCCATATTCCTGTCAATTCAGTGAAATAGGCATCAACAGTTCTTGTTCCCTAAGTAATTGTACCGAGCGACAACTGCAAATTACAAATTCTTGAATCATCCGGTTGTGAGAATCTCTTCTTCAAGATCTCCCATATCCGTGACGCCAAATTGATATAGAACACAGTGGATGCTATTGGAGGAGAAATTGAACGAAGAAGCCATGCAACAATTAAGTTGTTGCATCTCATCCAAGCACCGTTAAGAGTATCATCCAGAGCAGGTTCTTTAATGGTCTCATCCATGAAACCGGTTTTATTTATGATTGACAAGGCTAGAAGGAAAGATCTGCTCCATGAATCGTAATTAGAGCTTCTAAGTTCCGGCGAAACCATGACTGATGCATGATGATCCGAATGATGAATATAATATGGTGAAGCAGGATCCAACAAAAATCAACAGTGAATTTACGGAATATACCCCCGAGCTACTGAGTACAGGATGCAAGACTGTTCAGCTTTGGAGAATGGCAAGGCAAACCGTGTTCTTTCCAGAATACGTAACCAAATTTGTCAACCAAATTGCTGTTTGTCAACCAAACAACTCCGAAATGCTGTTTCCAGAACACGTAGTTGGGGAAGACGGCTTCTTCCCCAAATGGACTCAGTACGTCTGCAAGTTCCTCTAGTCTGTCCAAATTTCGGGTTCCCTTGCCACAGATAACAGAGATGAAGAGAGGAATCTGCGACTATGCGATAGGCAGAAATAGCGGAAGAGCAAGAACGCGAAAACAGAGCAAGAAATATCGGCGAAGCTTTTTCCAGTTTTGGAGGAACCACGAACGAATTCCGATTTGTAGGGAAGAAAAATGAAAATCACGTCTCTTCTGGTTCTGAAATGCAGCTCTGAATCACGTATCTTCTGGTTCTGAAATGCAGTTCTGAAAATCACGTCTCGCCAACTTCTCTGATGTCAGCAAGTTCGGGTACAGAAGAACTTTGGAGAATCTTGGAGATGATCTTGATGCAGCGGATGAGAAATCTTGGAGGTGATCCTGATGCGGCAAATCTTGGACCTGATCTTGATCGAAGAAATAGCGATCTTGGACTTGATCGAAGAAGATTGCAGACTGAGAAATTTTCTTCTCAAGGACTGCCGAACCCCCAGCTCTCTTCTTGGTTTCAACGAAGCCAGGGACGAGCTCTGACAAATGGAAGTAAAGAGATCGCCGGTGAGAAACATTGTGAAATGCTCAGAGATAATCGCTTTGTACATGCGGCTCAGAAATGGAAATTGTAAATAGACAGAATGATCTGCTCCACTAAGAGAGATCAAGAAGGGTCGAAGAATATTGTAGCGAAGGTTGAAAACCGGGCTCTGATACCATAACAGAGATGAAGAACGAGGAAAACTTGAGAGAAAGATTTTTCTTTTTTTCTTTCTTGTTGTTTTTCTTAGATGTACAATTATAGAGAAGTTAGTTATTGCAACCAACTCTCCGGCTTAGCCGATGTAAATAATTCTTCAATTACAATTTGTATTATCCTCCGTTAACCCAATGGGTAGGCGTTGAAACCTAAAAATTCAAGAATCAAGACTCTTGTGTTGCTTATAAATAAGTAGAACGTATAACATTGTTTATTTTCAAGTGATATGCCTTCAAGTTCAAGATGATCTTTTTGGAAATCAATAGGAGTAGGGCTTGAAGGAAGCTCTATATAACTACTTCAATGAAGAGAGAGTTCCACAAGCCATCACATCCCATTTCTTCCCTGACTTTACAGTTTTAGTGGTTTTATTTGAAAATTTAAAGAGTTATGAAGGGTGAAAATGTCTTTTAATGTATTCTGTCAAATATAACGGCATGTTATTGTAACGAGGGGTGTTTAAGTCCAATAAAGTATTAAAGGGGAGGTTTAAGTCTTTTATAAAAAAAAAATAAAAAAAAGAATCAATAGACAACTACATTTGCTCATTGTTACTATGATATTTAGTAAGATTGGCAACTTGTAATTTGGGATTGATTAATCTATTGAATGGGTCCTTTAGATCTTTCAACCTTCTTCTTATTGAATTTCAGATGTATGTGGATATAAATTTATCGTTTTTAAATACAAAATGTTATTCAAATAAACCTTAATTGAACTTATCCTTGAGGTGAAAAACAATCTATTTTTAGCAACTTTTAAGATTCTAATACAATAAAATCTCGGAATGGTATCAAACTTTATTCATGTACAAAATGTGATGTATATATAGAGAGAGAGATACAATGATTGTCAACTTGTCCACTTATATAACTCAAATAGTCGAGAATATTTAAATAATTTATGCCCTCATGGTCCAATATATGATGTAGACTGTATTTATTATGAATATAAATTCAGTTTATTAATTTCTGTGTTATTAGGTGTGTTTTTTCTGTAATAGCCCCTAATCAACATTACAAAATCATGATTAAAGTCATTCATATATTACCTAAGGATGGAAATACTTAGTCTCAACTGCTAGGGTTAGACAGTGTTTGCAAAATACTAAATTGGACCATTTCCAATGTACTTTTGGACCTTTCTCCGATTAATAGAGAAATTTAGTTGTTGCTTGTAGCCCCAATTTTGATAATGGTACTATCTCAACTGCCATTAATATATGGGTTACAAGGTTCAAAATATCGATACGTTCGATACATCGATAGAGGCATATCGAGGCAGAATCAGCAGTTTTTCTTTTATTATTATTTTTTTTCCAAATCCGATTTAAGGTCCGTCTACCTTCTGAACTGGTCAAAACTCAAAACCTCGACACACTCTCTGTAAGGACGTATCGAAAAGCTCTCAATATGATACGTATATATATTTTAAACCTTATAAGGGCATATTGAAGTAGATCTGGATGATATTTGGGATTGTGATTATTGTGATAGGATATATCACTTTGTAAAACAAATTGTAATATATATATATATATATATATATATATATATATAATTTATTTTAAAAAGTATTTGCAAAATAATTTTTTTAGGTTCCATCATTAAAAAGAATGTCCCATTGGGGTTTGAAATTAGAGGAGGTCATTTTCCCAAATCCCAATATTAAATATTATTTATAGTGAGCCCACACTGTAAATATTAATATAAGCCCTTTTTATCCAATGTGTATGTTTTAAAATATTCATATAAGCCTTTTTTATCTAATGGATATGTTTTCATGTGGACCATTGGAGCCAAGTTCTTAGGGTGGTAGGTAGACTTGGTTGATTTGTGCTAGACATAACTGGGCAGACTTTGAGGCCCAATTACCTAGGCGATCTCTCCTTGCTCCCTACTTCCTTGGTGAAGCAAGAGAAATCAGCTTAGGCGGATTCCATCCTGCTATCTTGGAGAGAAGAGGACTTAGTTGGTTCAACATGAAAGCCTGTGAGTCCCACGCCACACAAGCCACTGACCATTGATAAAATGATGAGTGAACCAACAAAATCAAAGCTTCCCCACGATTTTCTGCCACAGGTCCTATTCTTGACAGGATATTCTTGAATTTTTTTCTTGTCAGATCACATCACAGAAGGCCTCCACAAGCGCTCTACTTGTACATCTCAGCATGCCTCTCAAAGTTGTTAGTGAAAAATATTCTCAATACACGGTTGACATATACTGTGGGACGTTGCTAGAACACCCTTCATGAGACATATATGTAAATTATCACAACACTGCACCTGGAATCAGATGGCACAATCATTTACCTTTTTTGCTAATTAATTATATTTTCCTTTTATTATATGTAGACTGATTAATTTATTTACTAATAGGAAAAATTACAGTCAAATACAAATGGGTTGGTCGATGTACTATCAAACAAACACAATTATATATCATCTACCGTCCTCATTATTAGTGGTCAACAGCAAAATAAAATCACAGCACTTGAACAGACACTCAGACAGATTGTTCAAACCGTATTTTCACATGGTTGATGTTTAATTAGTACTTGGTTCACGGCCACTATAACCTTCATTTGATACTAGGTTGACGGTATTATTTAATTTGTTGACACCACACCATGGTTTTCGAACCACGGCTACTATAACCTTCATTTGATATCAAGTTTTTGAATCGCCATTAATCTGGATAGTCGGACCATTTGACCCGGAATCCATTCAGGCAATTGATTCCCTTTTATCTTAAATTTGAATTTTGACAAAAAAATCGTTGAATTAATCAACTATGAAACGGGTTTGAGGATTTTTCACATTAGGTCTTCTATAATTCATTCTCATTCTGGTTTATTCTTATTGTAAAATATCTTACGGGTCCCACATATTACGAAGAACATGTTATCAATTAGATAATAATGCCACATTTCTTTTTGATTCTCATGGCTTTTGCGTAGTAAGGACAATATGACGGGGAAGGTTGTTTTTCGTGGACCTCTTAGAAAAGATGTTACTTTTTGTCATACTTGTACTTTACGCAAGAGTCACACACTTCCGTCCTTTCCTAGTCATACAATAGCTAAAGCACCTTTGGAAATTATTTATTCTCATCAGTTAAGGCTTTTGTTTCTATTTGTATGGATTTTTCCTATCAAGTCTAAATCCCTCTTTATTTGTTGCTTTCAAAATTTATTCAATACTAAAATCAAGATTCTGAGTACAGCCCTTTGCGTCCTTTATTTGTGGACTCTGGTATTTCACATCATAAATCATGCTCTCACATTCATCAGCGGAATGGAGCGGCTGAATGTAAATATCGTCAATGGCTGAGTTTACAAGATCAAGCGCAAACCTGACGATTCCCTTTTTCAGCGACGTTATAATGCCTTTGAAAAAATTTATATGAAGCAATCATTAGGATTTATTGACCTTCGTCATTTTTATTATATGTGCAAACCGAATCGCTCCTTGTATGGATTAAAGCAAGCTCCCCGTGCATTGGTTCACACGGTTACGAGCCTATCTACTGTCCTTGGGCTTTCATGAGTCCCGGGCTGATACTTCTCTTTTCTTCAAGCGTGACAAGAGTGACATTTCGGAACTCTTTGCTTTCTTCTTTCATTACCCAATTATCCTCCCAATTTGCTTTAAAGGATCTTGGCGCGGCCCGTTATTTTCTTGGGTTGGAAGTGCATCCTACTACCACCGGATTTCACTTATCTCAGCACAAATATATAAAAGATCTCTTGACGCGCACTCATCTACATGAAGCTAACAACACACTCTCTATACAGTTCACTCCCACCTCTGAGCAGAGCAGATAGCTGACATGCTTACCAAACCTATTGCTGCACCCCGGTTTCTTACCTTTCTTCCCAAGCTCAACATGTGCAAACCCCTGTTTCGCTTGGGGGGGGGGGGGGGGGGGGATTAGAGATAAGGACCTCATGCAACTCAATCCTCAGAGTCCCGAGTTTCTTGGATAGCCACGTCAGCTCTACTTAAGAAAAATAAGCCATATCTAGTTTTGTTTTTGGTTAACTGTATTCATTCGGTTGTAACCTTCTTTCAAATACTCAAATGTTTGTATCTATCTTATCTTGTAAATAGAAACAGTCACAGTGAATCAAGGTTGTATTCCTATCCTATTCAAAACCTTTTAGATACCTCTTAAAATTCAAGACACTTGAAGCCCTTCAACAACGCATTTGAATGTCGTTCTGTGGGCTAGCTTTTAATTATTTTTCAATAGCTTTTGCTGCTTTATATTGTCTTTCAGCTCGCGTTAATTAAGATGTTGATATCACTTCCCATTACGCAGATGAAGATGAGGCAAATATGGTGGTTTTAAAATACAATTGATGCAACCACATTTCAACCACCAATCAGAAAGTGCTACATGGGCTGAGTCAAGGATAATGTGGGAAGTTTATCGACCTAACCGGGTAAGTGACCACTGACAAGGAATCAACAATGGAAGGGCAGGGCATTTAATCATTTATTGTAGAAACCAACTAAGGGTTCCGTGCCGGGTCCGGATGTAATAGCACGTTAAATAAATACAATGAATGAGCATGTAATAACTGTGTAATGCAGGTCCCAATTAATATGTCTTTCATAGTTTTTTTTTTTATTTTTAATTATTTTAATAAAAATAATAAAATAATGAATAATCTCTATATAATAGAACAAAAAGACGCATTAACTAGAACATGTGTTACACAGCATTCACTCGTTGTAATTACTTAATGTGGCTACTACATCCGAACCCGTCAGTGCCACTCAAGTCAAGGCTAGCTGAAGCCTGAAGTCTTAAAAGTGCTCCATACAAAAAATACCACTTTAACGCTCTATGTTTAATGTTCAGCTTTAATGCATTATCATTACACATTAGGGCTGTACACGGGTTAATTTAACTTGGTTTTATTTATATGTACCAACCAAACCAAGAGTATGGGTTTATTTATTTAATTAACCAAAACCGAAACCGATCAGTATGCGCATAAAACCATTAAACTGATTTTATATGCATTCAGTCGGTTTACTACATTAATCGAAATTAAAAAAAATCAAATAATACCATAAATTTCTTATACATGTCAGAAATGAAATTGATATGATGGGACTACTAGATTAGGGCAATTAGTGTCTAGACCTATTCATGGGCCGGGTAGCCCGACGGCCCGGCCTGCACCCCGGTCGAGCTTGGTCATATAATTAGGCCAACGGGCTTAACCTCGGGCCTAACACAGTAAGCCCGACTGTGTTTCGGGCCGGGCTCAGAATTTGTCAAAAAAGCCCGGCCCGACTCAACATTATATATTTTATAAAATATATAATATGTATTTTATATATTATATAAAATATATAAATAATATAATATTTATTAAAATATATATTTATAAATTAATATATACATTTTTTATTTTTTTCTTTATAATCTCTCTCTCTCTCTCTCTCTCTCTCTCTCTCTCTCTCTCTCTCTCTCTCTCTCTCTCTATATATATATATATATATATATATATATATATATATATATTCAGCCACTAACAATATGGGCTAAATTTTGGGCTCAGGCCTAGGCCCGGGCTTCGGGTTTTTTATGAGGGCCGGGCTTGGGCCCAAGTTATAGGCTCGATGGTCGGGCCAGGCTCGGGCTCGGGCCTTAGAAAATTCTATTAATGCATAGTGAAAGCCCAACCCGACCTGCCCCATGAACAGGTCTATTAGTGTCATAATATAGGGATTAAGAACACAAGATCATAGCTATAATTGGATATTAGGGGACTTGCTTTTATTTTCTAGGAAACGATGAGGACTTGATTTGACACCATGGGGCCTGTTGGGATCCAGTGTTAATTATGATTGTCATCCCATTAAGTTATTTATTTAGGTAAACCCAATTATCTGGTAAGTTTTTTTTTTGGAAAATATTTATATGGGTAAGTGCATTTATCTATGTTCTTTTATTTTTCATGTAAATAAGGCAATGACCATTTTAGCCATAAAAATCCATTATTAAAAAGGGTATTTTCGTCTCATTCAAGTGCTAGCAACCTTCCCCCTAGGTGGGAAAGTTATTTACTCACCTAGGGGATGAGTATTACTTACACAGGTAAGTCGTATCCAGTAAAATAAATTTGCCCTGGTTCCCACATAAATCTAAAAAAATGAACATGGGATTCTTGGTCAATGGAAACCAAAATCTCATTGACCAACTTCCCCCCTCTCAAAATCCGAAAAAAAAAAATTGCCCCCTAAATATGTTGGATATGCAAGTTATAAGTTTAGTCAATTTTACACTGGTTTATAATATATTAAGGGGGTGTTATTTATTTATTTATTTATTTATTTATTTTTGAAATGGGGAAAGTTGGTTCCCATTGACCAAGAATTGCATGTTCTTTTTTCAGCTTTATGTGGGGATCAAGGAAAGTTTATTTTTTTTTTGTATCACTTACCCAGGAAAGTGATACACATCTCCTAGATGGATAAATAACTTTCCCACAAAGGGGGAAAGTTGCCAACACTTGATTGGGACAAAAAAGCCCCTTTTAATAATGAATTTCTATGTCTGAAATGGGCATTTGCCTCATTTACCTAGGAAATAAAAGAACATGAACAAATGCATTTACCCATTTAAGTGTTTCTCAGGAAAAAATGGCCCAGGTAAATGCAATTACCTGGATAAGTAACTTACTAGAAAGTGAATGGGGCCTAAATCGTAGCCGAACCAAAGAATCAGTTTCTACATTTTTCTAATTGATCATTTTTCAGAAGTCAGAACCAATCAAATCGGGTGGATTCGAGCCAGTTTGATCGGTTTCATAGCTTCTAACTATTATGTGAACAATCCTATTATACACCTATTTATATCTTTGTAATGGAAGGCAGTTACAGTATCTGGTATTGGTTGTAATGTTTGAGGCTCTGTCATCTTTTGCGGATCTACCCCAACCATGCTATTACCAACTCTTTGCAATATCTTTTGAGAACCTCTCTTGTCTTTTCTCTCGTCGTTTGTGGTGGATTGGAATTGTACTTTTCTACTTCTGTTGGTGATTTAAATTCACCTTTGTTTGATTGCAGAATTTCATTTATTCTCTTACATCCATTTATATATTTTGTTCTTCTTGAGAAATTGTATTTGGGTTCTGATTGGCTTTGTTGACCATTCTATATATTTGTATCAATTTCTTAAATGAATGAAATATGTTTTAAGACTTCAAAAAAAAATATATTTGTTTTTATTTTCCAAAAATACCCTAAAACCCCTTTTATATGGCTTGTGTAAGGGCACATAACCTAAGCTACGACATGAGAACACCTTAGTTCATGCTTACTTTGCTAATCTCTTTGACCTCTGGCTTTCTTTATGCCCTCATCATCTAATTTGAGTGTTCGGGGTCTTTGACATTTTTTTAATTGCAAATCATTAGAATCCAAAGTCTCTTGATATTCTTCTCCTTTTTTTACAACAGTCGTCATCATATGTGGGAATAACAACTTAGGGTTCATAGCACAAGAAGGCAGAATACTCAAACGAACATTCAAACCAAAAGAGAGTCATAGATATCTCAAAACATCTCTACTCCTTGGAGGCCACCCAAGGATATGAATGGCAATGGGGTGGGGCAGGGACGGGAAACCTCTCCCCATCCCCGTCCCCGCTAACAGGGACAAGGCTATCCTCATCCTCATCCCCAAGGGAATCCCCATTTCCCGTGATTTTTTCTAATGTTAACCATTTTATTTTTGTTTTTTATTTTATTTTAAAAAATAAAATTAAAATAATTAAAACTTACAATCCTATTAGAAAAAATTCAACCATATTTTTAAAAATATTAATACCTTTTTTCTTCAAACCAAACATAGCCTAAGTGTTAGGCTCGGTAGGGAATATCGGTAAAAAACATCCTAGTTTACTACGAACCAACACTAAGTCTACTAGTTACCTAGTCAAAGCAACTTGAAGACCTAAGGCTATGCTTGGTTTGAAGTACAAATATTGTATAGGTTTCCCTACATTGCCTACCTTTTCCTTCAAACCGAACATAGCCTAAGTGTAGGCTTGACAAAGAATAGCGACAAAATTGACCTTGGTCATAGCCGACCAACACTAACTCTATCGATTACATGGTTAAATTGATCGTATGCCTAAAAAGAAAAGGCACAGTATCTCAACTTGGCAAAAGAAAATAGGGGTGTAAATGGATCGAATTTGAATTGAATCAAGCAATATCCGAATTCGAATTCAATTAGAAATTTTGATTCAATATCCGACAGATATTGGAAATTAATATTCGAATTTGACCAATTAATTATTTTAGGTAATTAAAAAATATATACAATAAATTTGTATTTGTATAAAGTATAAAAATATATAAGTTATTTACATAATTTAATTATTATATATATATATATATATATATTATAAAATATTTAAATGGTTTGTATATTATATATAAAAATTAAATAATCAGTCGAATTCGGATATTTATCAAATCAAATAAGATCATATCCGAATTCAAATTCAACTAACTATTCAATATAAATAAAATATCTAAATTCAATTCGATTATATTGAATCTTGAATTTAAAATTATATCAACCTATATCCTCATTCATACAATGCTCTTCGACCCTCTTATTTCATCTCAGCGAAAAATAAATGAGTTAACATAATGAAAAATGAGCAAGGAATTGCGAAAATTTTGACTAATGGTAATTACTAAATGCATTGCTGAATTGGCCCACCTTTGCACTCCAATCTCCAAAAGTCTACCAAATATCCAAATGCTTGTAATAGAAAGTTGACCCGAAGAATTAAGGATACCCTAACACTTCCTTTCAGTCAAGTTGAATTGGCGACAATTTCATCCTCAAAAGTGGGGTGCATGTGATACGATCATCTTTCCACCACCAAGCAAAAGGTGCCACATGGACCAAGCCATGAGTAAAGTGGAAATTTTATTTGAGTCGGGATCTCCTGCTTACAAGAACTCTGCCCATGTCTACTCATATAACATCGCAGCTATACCTGAAGAACATTCCATGCTCCTATGTAGTATTATGCACAAGGAAATATTCCCAATACACGGGGATAGTAAGCATGTTGTGGGTAGATAGTGAATAAAATTCTCGTGGGAAGGAAATCCAGAATCAATTCATTGGCATAGTTGGTGAGGAGGGATATAGAATCAAAAAAGAAAGAGCATTTATTGCGGAAACTGACGAGTAAAGAGATTTTTTTAGATAGGATACCGAAGCTAACCAAAGAGACCGTTACTCCCTCGACTAAGGCCTCTCCTCTATATAAGGAGTTCGGCTTCTATCAGGGCAAATTGGTGCTTGCACCCTTTGAACAGCCACTTGCAACCTTGCATTGTAAATATCTCCTATGAAATAAATCACATAACTACGGAAATATTCCCAATGCAAGGTTGTAAAGACTGTTGGAACGGGCTTTGCTCTGACTGAAGCCGGACTCTTATATAAGGGCATAGAACCCAAGGTATGGCATGAGAACACATCAGCTCATTCTTACCCTACTTCTCTCTTCTGGGTTCTAGCTCGGCCTCTCACTGACTCACTCTCTTTGTGCACTCGTCATCTGACCTGAACATCAGAGATTCCACCCTCGGCAAGATCTGCAACAATAAGCACCAAAGAAGGCCAAACACTCAAATTGAAATAGTATGACTAATGGAGGGGAAATTGGGTTATTTCAAGGCATGCGTGATGTCACTTACATATGGAAATGGAGGGGGTGTTTCATTAACTACCTAAACTTCATTTTGATTTCCCCTAAACTACCATAAGTTAAAGCAAATAAAGTGATATATTAATAATTTTTTCATGAAAATGGACATAAAACGGCCAATGCGATGCATCAAGTGATATATCATTAATTTTTAAATACCCAAATTACCCTTTGTGCTTTTCATCAAGTGATATATTTTGCCCTTGTGCTCTTCATTTCATATTTTAAGACAAGAAAATGGACAAAATCACCACAGTAGGTGTTAAATGAAGAAAAGAGGAGAAAATGTGTCCATAATGTTAATTTCACCGTCTAAAAATGTCTAATACATCAAACTTGATGACATTTTTCGTCTATTTCCCTAATAAAATGCTAAGACTGTGTTTGAAATCAGTGTAAAATGTCATCGGTGTAAAAATACACTGATAATGTTTTACACTGAACCATGAAAGTGACCGTTGCTTTTTGAAAAACACAATGGGTGGTGGAAGAGTGTAAAGTTTTACATCAATAAAATCGATGTAGCTTTTACATTGATTATCGATGTAAAACTTTATGATTGATGAGGTTTTACACCGATTATCAATGTAAAACTCCACTCCATCCAAATGCATGCAAAAGTGAATCGAAGTGGAGTTTTACATCGATCATAATTACATGCTCCTTCCAAATGCGTATAAAAACGAACCAATGTAAATTTTACATTGCTTCCAAATGCAGCCTAAGGGAAGTGTTTATTTACTCAACTTGTGAGTTGTGACAAATAGGATTTGTCATAAAATAATGCAAGGTTTTAAAAACTAGACAAGTCATGGACCGTTTTGGCCACCGGTTCCCAGGTCAAATAGTCCGATCATTCGATTTGAATGGGCGTCTCATTTTGATTTAAAAGTATAAAAAATAATTAATTAAAATATAAAAATGACAAAAAAACCACTATTTGAATTAGTGAGTCAATAGTTTGATCGCTTAGGTCAATGGTATTCATTGAGTAAACATTTTGTACTTGATGTAACTACAAAACCGAGAAAATCAATTAATGAGGGTGTTTATGACACATAGGCATCATTAGGCACCACATAAGCAAAAGTGCCAATAAAGGCCTATCCGTTGGAGAAAGCTCCAAAATAAAATTTTCTAAAACGAGATAAACACTCTAAATAATAAGATTTTTGCTAATGGGGTGCATATATCACAGTATTAATTCAATAAACACGAATGGAACTAAATACATGCCAAATCAACAATTTTTACCCCAGGAACGGTTTTAAGGTGAAATGTAACCGATTGCCTAAATGATTTCCGGAACACCCGATCCGACCGTCGGGTCCAATCCGGTTCTTAAAACCATAGAATAATGTTTACTTAGTTAAAGTGAAACACCCTCCATACGAGAGAGAGAGGGGGGGGGGCAAAGGCATGCCGCCGCCGTATTTGATTAGATTATTATTATTATTTTTTTTATCTATTTGATTAGATAGAAATAAAGCCCGTGTCCACGCAGGACTCTGAAATCCAATAATCCACTTGTTTAAACTTGTAAGAGAAGAAAGCGAGAAGCCTTCCAAGTTCCAGCAATCCAACATGAGGAAAGAATGTCGGAAGACGTGCACACAATGTGCTGCGTCAGCTTATTATATAGATTCCTTCTCTCAACTCTGACCCACCTAGCCTACACTAGGAATAATTGCCGTGGACTCTACACACAGCGGCTACGCCTCCTTCCATCCATCGCAGATTCGTAGTACCCAGTAAGGAAATGGATAGACGACGAGAAGACCCAATTCCATCTCCTGCTCGCTCTCTCTCTCGCTCTCTCTCGTACGTAGACGTGGACGTGGTCTCCCAAGCGCCCCCCGTGCGCCGTGCGCGTGGTCTCCAACGTCCCTCCACTCTCTCGCACCACCAACCCTTTTCTTTTTTATTCATTTCCTTCCCTTTCCAGCCTAAGGTTTCTCCAAAACTTTGAATCCACACTACATCAGCTGTGCCTGTGCGTTCTACCTATTAACGCACTACGAATACTTTGTTTTGTTTGTTTTTACTTTCTTATTTCTTCTTCTTTCATGTGTGTGTATATAGAGATATCCAGTCCAAATTCTCTTTAATTTGTTGACTGTGAGCGCCGATCCGAGTCGATTCGGTCTCTACCTAATTGAGTTGTTGAATCAAATAATAATAAATAGAGAGATCAACCCATATGTATAAGAAGCCGAATAAGCAGCAAACGTTGAATGAACGTTAACAAGTAACGAGTAACCACGCAAGCGTGCCTTCACAATACCAAAGTCTCTTTCTTTCCCAAGGCCTCACAGTCAAAGCCCATGATCCTCCAAGTGCTTGATAATTAATTTTTGGACCGAGTGAGAGCCTTGATAGCTGCTCCTGTAATGGGGTTGCCAAATGCCAATGCAATTAAAAGCTGTTTCCTGTTTCAACTTTCAAATCCGAGGTTGGTGTTTTGATTCCAAACAATATACGTTTGTTGGAATTTGGATTTAAACATATATGATGTGATTCTATTCTATACAAAAATTAATAACTCACATGTATTCATAAGTTGGTTTAATTTGAATGTTGGTCTATCTACAATTTCCTAAAAGATTTCTTTCAACTATTTTATTCATGATGCACGATACCAAAGTATTTCTACTTTATTTTATTTGATTATATATAATATGTATATGTATTCTCATTATTTTTTAGTTTAACTTGTTAATGGGTGTATAATATATGGAAATCCAATCTGGGTTTGATTTATAGATAAGATTCATCTCAAATCCAAATGTTAGTGGATGAAGTTTGGATCTAGGTATATTCTATGGGATTCCAACCGTTATCTCGTTTTAATATCATTTAAGATATTTTCACCTTGACTTGGACCACCCCTGATCAAGCAAGGGCTGTAAACATATCCAAATTGGATTGATTAATATTCCAATTCAAATCAAATCGCATCCATGCATGGTTTTATATCATACAATCCAAATTAGGATATAATGTCATTAATAAATTATCAACATATTATGTATTATTAAATAAAACGATACTTTTATCAATACAACATTTAATTTGAGGTCAACCGACCCTAACCCCAATTCAATTCAATGACTTTAGGTTGGCCCGATCTCTTCACTTCTTTTTTTTTTTTTTTATGTGGTTAGAATGCATAGAGATATATGTGGTTAGGCTTACAACCCATCTCCACGGGTAGAAGAAAGAAATCTACTATAGAAACAGTAGAGATTATAATCCCGTACTCAAGATACAAGATATCTTCTTGCATAAAATACAATATTGTAAGGGTTTTCCCCCACCACATACTACTATTAAATTTTGCCTTTGAATTATCTTCAACTTGATTCAAGATAAGTCATAAAGATCCTACTGGGAATTCAAGGCATCCAACATCACATTAGTTAAGGGCCATGCTTGATTGACCCAAGGTGGATATAATATTGAATCAAACAAGGCATGTATCACACCATTTACGGTGAAATTGAGTTTTAGAGGTTGAGCCAAAAAAAATGACATAAAACATTTACAGACAATAGCAAGTGATAAATAATTATTATTATAAGGGAAATTTCCAATTAGTATCCTGTACTTTGGGCCTAGTGTTTCTTTGGTCTTCAAACTTTAAAATGTGATAATTCAGTACCCAATCTTTAAAAATGTGCCAATTTAACACCTACCATTAATCAGTCATCAAGTGACATTTAAAAAAGACACAAATACCCTTTGAGTGTCATCTAATTCTCTTTATTGACCATTCAAACATTGGCAAAAAAATAAACAGTACTAAATTCATGCCTCTTGTATTCAAAAATGTTGGGGTCAGGTCTCAATGGGCATTTTGGTGACCCCAACTTTCTTGGATAAAAGAGACAATGATTTGGGACTGTTCATTTTTTATCAATGTTTGAATGGTTGATAAAGAAAATTAGATGACACTCGAAGGGCATTTATATCTTTTTCAAATGCCACTTAATGGCTGATTAACAATAAATACTAAAGTGGTACATTTTAAAAGTTCGAATATTAAATTGTCACATTTTAAAGTTCAAGAATCAAAGCGGCACTAACCCAAAATACAAGGTCATAATCGGAAATTTTCCCTTATTTTAAGTGAGAAATAACAGTACAAAAATATGAGTAAATGCATGTTCATTTATTTTGGTAAAAGTGCATGTTTAATGCCTCATTAAATATATAGTGCATGAATAGATGATTTAGGGAATCTGTTATAAAAAAGACACCAACCAACCTAGTGCTCAGACTGTTGAGGTGCCAACAACCGACGGGTGTCTAATCCAACCAAATATTACATCGTTTCCTGTCATCAACATCTTTTGAGCTAGCATTGTGCCAAGTATTTGGGATCGACTACATGGAATAATCCCTTTTCACCATTTAATTCTGTCAGTGTCATATCCATCTTTAATTCATAGGCCCTGAATTTCTTATGACTTCCACTCAAGTCTCTTTCATTTTGTGTCCGGCTATTTTAATCCTTTCAACTTGTAAGATGGATTGGATTGGGTTGAGGGTCAACTTAGACCTAATCCTATTATGCAAACTTTGGACTTGAACCTAACCCAACTCAAGCTCAAGTTTGAGTTATTCAACCCAGGCCCATCTTAAGATTAATCCAACACAACTTGGACTAGACTTGGGCTTGGGTAGGTTGGTCAAATTTAAAATAACATATGGATGTATTTTTGCACAGTCATCTTTTACTAGGCTTCATAGCCCAACTTAGAAATAGAATGAATTAAAAATATATAAACAATCAACCATATCATAGAAGTGGTAGCCAATCAGGTTATTGTTTATCAAATTCATGGGGTGAGTTGAGAGTTGGGCCTTTTTGATACCTTGTCTTTCCTGCAACAAACCTTTTTCCAAAAAAGATATTTTTATATAGATAAAACGCATTATATATTTATGTTTCTTTGGGCGGACTTGGGCTAGGTTGGGCTCAAACTATCTAAGGTTTCAAGCCAAACTCAAAACAAGTTAGCCAGAGTTTTCTAAACCAGGCCCAGCCCAAAGTCCAAAAACTCAGGCCCAACTCAGGTTAGGTCAGGTCAGGTTGCACTTGCATTGGACTCACCCAAGTTGCAGCCCTACTCACAGTTGGTTAGACGGTCTTCCATGTTTCCGGTTTATCATCGAAACCAGGTAATTTACCTCTAAATAGCTCTCGCCATGGTGATAAACGTCTACACAATCAAACCCTATATAGGCACAAGTTCATGTTCAATTCAATTTCAAGGCTTAATGAAAAATAGGATCAAAGATTTAGCCAAATAAAGGTGACAATATCAGTTAAGAAGGATATTTTTTAATAAGTTATCGCTAATAAATATGGAATAAAGTGCCCAGCATTTTTATTTTTCTATGTGAATGTATGGAAAACATCATTAATATATAAAAAACATATTAAAAAATAAAACATCCCAAAGTTTTTATATTATATAATATTCTCATATAATACATATTCGAACAACCCAATTGGTTGATTGCCATCTCTCTCTCTCTCCTACCTGCCTACCTACCTGATAACTGGCCAAGTCTTGTCACACCTCCGGGCGTTTTCTAATTTTGGGCTGACCTTGGGCTTCAATCACGTTGACCTATTGCATGTTCTCTCTTGGCCAGTCCAACTCCACCTCCATCCAGCTTTTCTGAGGATTGGGTGTTGGGTGTTCTCTCATTGTCGCTCAATACATTCGGATTGGATTCAATTTAAGCCCAACTTCTTGCTATAGCCCATGTCTAGGTCCAAGCCCAAGGCAGTTGTCAAACGGACCTCAAGGTTGTTAGCAGACTCAACTGACGAATCTCACGCTTGTTGTTCAATCACTGTCTAAACCATTGCAGAAGAAAAGAAATTAATCAATTCAGAGCGACGTTTGAACTGCAGATCATTCAGCAGTGGTTTCGTCAAGGGAGGATTTTCATACCAGTTAGAAGGTAAACTATCTAATCAGAGCAACAAATCACGTAACATCCTTGAGCCACACAACACTGATTTGCATCTAATGAGGGTGCAACTGGTTGTTGGGTAAACCCATTTTTGGTGGGCCAGGCTAGTCTATGGGCTTTTATTTTTTATTTGTAGTTTAGCTGTTGTTGGCTTGGGCTTTAATTATATATACACGGTTGTTATATGGGCCTTGATTCGAAAAAGATAAAGCCTCTGTGGGGACTGAACCCAATGGGCCCTTAAAGATTTTGATTAGGAGCAAGCAAACCTAACATTGCTTCGGTCCCCTCTCACAACTCACACCCATATGATCGTCGTCCCCTGAGAGTTCATGTTTGTTGGTTCTTTGATTTTTGAATTTTCAACTTCCAACTACATGTAGTAGTAGGTCCCCGCTTACCTAATAATGTCTTCCCACTTTAGATAAGCTTTTGCTTTTCAGCTTTGAGTTTTTAGCTGTAAAAATACAAAATTGTGCCAATAAGTGTTTTGAGCTTATCCAGACCTTAGTTATCCTCTCATTTTCATTTTCAGAGAAAAGAGTAATCTGGAAGGGGGATCCACCATTTCACTGCTTCTTCCTTATAACATTCAAATTGTCTTTTCTTAAATAAAATAACTGTTCTCCATCTTACCTCAACATTTTGACAACCATAAAGTAAAGCAAAAGTGATTTTAGGCTACCTTTGATTGCTGTGCTAATTTATTTGTATTAATGCAAAATTATAGTAGTACAAATTATTTGATTTAATTGCAGTACAGATGATTTGAGTGTAAATTATGATTTATTTTTGTTTCGAATTTTAACTTATTCTGCTTAATTGCAATACAAATGAAGTAAAATAAGACCTGGAGCATAATAAAGCAAAACCCTAAACAAAATTAAACCAGAACTTGCATTCTATTCATTTGCACTCCCATGCATTTGTTAATGGTTCAAATAAAATTGCAGTGCAACCAAACACAATACCCTTTGCACAAAGTGCCCATTTGAGAGGGTGTTCTGGAGTAGTAGCACTCCGAGCTGGACCCCACACAGAAACATAAGAAACTGTGTTTAGTGAAAATCCAGGAAGCCAAACATCATATTTCGGACGAAAAAATTACTACTGAAATGGGAAGCTATTTCAAGTAACTTCAACGAAACATGGGTGCTCAACCACACGCAAAAGCCCTCTCGAAATGGGCTAAAAATCCACTAGTGTTGTCAGGCCCGGATCAAATAATCCAGTGAACCGGTGACCCATCGACTTCTCGGGCATGAGGATTTTATTCTGTTGGTTGAACGATCTAACCACCGGTTAAATCAAAGAAGCATGACCCAATGAACCAATACTGAAATCTGATATTGGTTCTATTGGTTTGGCGAGGGATCCAGTTAGAGCTGCAACATGGGTTGGGTTGGGCTGGCAAATTGCTAAATTTTTAATAAGCCCGAATCCCACCCTGAGCCTGATATAGTTGAAAATTTTCAAATCAAACAATCCGACTTTGAGCCCTTGGCCCTTAGCAATTAAAAAAAGGGGTTTTAACTGTTCAGTCCACCCCAAGGGTGGAGCTAAGATTTCTAGGGGTGGACTAAATCCTGACGATGGATTGACGTCAAATCTATGAATAGGATGTGGTTTATAGGGGAGCTATTAGTAGATTAGGAAGGGGCTACAATTTCAAATTTCTGAGATGAATTGTAGTCTTCTTATTCTTAAAAAAATGGCAACAGAGCAAGGCGGGGCTGGGTTTTGCATGCCCAGTCCTCGACCCTGAACTTAAATATCCTACCCTAAATCCTATCAGGGCTACAAATCCCAATCACATCTCCATCCCAACGTTAAACAAGGATGCCCAATTTTTCCCACTCCATCTCAATCATTCTTACTTGAATACTTGTAAATTTATTTTTTTTTATTTCTTAAACCCACCTCTAATATAATATAATCGGGGCAGGTTCAGGGGCAGGGTGGACAAACACCATCCCTAGCCCGTCTCTGATCCCCAAAATTTCAGATTTCCCCAAAACCCATCCCAACCAGGATGGGGCAGGGTGAGACCCCACGGGGATGAGTCAAATTTCCATCATCACCCTTAGGCCATGTCAGTGGGTAGATTTGGTCCCACAAGACCCTAAATCACGCTCCATTATTAAGCCTAGACCTGTTCATGGGCCGGGTGGCCCAATGGCCCGGCCCGACCCCCCGGATCGGCTTGAACATGCAAATGAGTCCGCGGGCTTAACCCCGGGCCAAAAAGCCAGGCCTGCAATAAATTTGAACCAGGCTCGAGATTTGCCAAAATAGCCCGACCCGACCTATAGACTAAACTTAAAAAACCCTAACTCCCTAAGCCAAACCTCTCTTCTCTTTCACCTCTTTCCCCTTAGTCAAACCTCTCTTCTCTTCAGTCCTCACATCCTCCTCAGTCCTCACACTCTCAGGCAGCCACACAACCGGCGAAGCAGCGAACATTCACCGGCACAACAACTCCGGCGGTGAGTCCTCTCTCTCTCTCTCTCTCTCTCTCTCTCATTTTTCTTTTCACTTCTCTTTCAAATCTCAAACGTCGGCGAGGCAACGAATATAAGCACTGGCGGCAGTGATGAGTTCTCTCTCTCTCTTTCTCAGATGCTAACTGACACACTTTTCATTGTTAAAATCGCAATTCACAATCACTGCGAACTCAGCTCTAGCAAACATAGTCACCGGCGAACACAGTCATCGTCGGACTTGGGCTCGAACTTCGAGCTTTTTATCAAGGCCAGGCTCGGGTTCAAGTTGTAGGCCCATTGGTCGAACCGAGCTTGAGCTTGGGCTCGGGCCTAACAAATTTCTATTCATAAATAATAAAAGCCCAACCGGCCCGGCCCATGAGCAAGTCTAATTAAGCCCATGGGCCTATCAGATTATGATCCAAGTCTGATGGCGGAACCATAACATATAAAGTGTGTTGTCCCACTAAATCCATGCAAAAAAGAAGGGATCTTGCAATAAACTTGACATTTGACGGCTGGGAACAAAGGAAGTAACCGCCCCTGCTATCGTCCAAACTTAAAAGCATCAATGTACAGTCGATGAAAAATCCAAGGAAATCAATCAAAGAATACAGATTGCTGACTAATAAAAAGAAGTTGGAAGTGATTGAACTGAAAAGCCTATTGACATATTTTATGTGGGCTCCTTTCAATGGTTGAAGCAAGTTGAGTCCATTAATATCTTTTAATACTTAATTCAAGTTGGGTGTATCAGGCGTATGGTATCATTCCGGCTACATCCTATTATGCTGAATACTCAGGATTAATTATCAGGCAATAAGACCCTTGTAAAATTTTGGAGAAAAAAAAAAGTGAACTGTGTGGCTTTTGATTCACCCGTTCGTGCATCAGTGTCTCGATACTTCCAAACTTGATTCTATTATTTAATTATTTTATCATTAAAAGAAAAATATTTAAGGGGGTGTTTTATAATGTAAATTGTTTTGTGATTTAAAAATAAATCAAAATCATTTGGTTTGAAAAATATGTGGTTTCTAAACAAAAAAAAAAACTGCAAAGAGCATATTTTTGGTTGTATATGTGCGTGTGAAGCTGAAACCGAAAAATGTTCTTGAATTTTTAGTTTTAAAAACATGTTTTTGTCTAATTATTTAGCGTTTATTTGGTTCACAGTCGGAATTTGGAATGGTCTATTCCCATGATCTGTTTGGTTCAGATAGGAATGGGAATGAGAATCGGAATCAGCAGGAATGATATTTCATTCCCAAGGGAAGGGCAGAGAATGGCCATTCCCTCAAATGGGGGAATGTCATTCCAGCAGGAATGGGAATGAGAACCCAATTCTGTCCAACCAAACAGTTGGAACTGGAATAATTCATTCTTATTCCCATTCCAGACCCCTATTCCTATAACCCAAATGGGGCCTTAATATCCTGTTCTATAAATCATAAAACTTTTACACTACAAGATTTGTTTTGTTTTAAAACCATTATTTTGATTATCCCAATAACATATATTGTTTTTTGAAATAAAACTATTTATTTTTTTGCCTTTCAAAACAAAACCAAAGTTGAAAGACATGTTTACGTTTTTCTGCTGATGCTGATGTGATTTCAAAAACAAATGAAACAAAAACATTCATGTTATAGAACACCCCCCAACTTTATACTTGGCTCCGCCCTTATAAGTTGGCATAAGGCTGTGTCCCCACACAAGTGGTGGAAGGCAGCGGCCTAGTAATAATCCCATTAAAATGTTAAGAACTGTTCTCTCTAACTTTTTAATGCCGCTCCACTTAACTGCAAGAGTAAAAATAAATACATATTTGCGTATTCTTCTTTAATAAAAAAGCCATAATAGACCCAAACACTCCCGCCTATTTTTCTTCAAACCCTACCTCTTTTACTCCCTATCTCATTTTCTTGTTTTCTGCAAAGAAGATAGACTATAGGAAAAGTAGTTCCTATGGGATTTGAGAATTGTCACAAAATCTATAACCAAAAGATATTTTAGTCCTCTCACCCTTGATATCATTTGTGCATTTCTGATTTTTCTGTAACAACATTTGTGTTGTTTATATTACAAATCTCCATAATGTAATTGACTTGACATAACTTTTTGTTATTGTAAACCAAGAAAAAGAAAATCCATACAACCAACCATGTGGGGTAGTTCCATGAATTTTATACCACTTTGATCTATTCAATATCATATTGTTAAATCATGAGCCATTATCATTTCATCTAGTCTTTCCCTAGTTCTTCTCGCTTCTTCAACTTGTGATTCATCACTTCACTTTGTTCTCCACTCGTGATGTTGATGGTATTTCCAATACATCCAAATCATCTTAGTTTGATTTCTCTCATTTTATCACCTATTTTGGCCATTTTTATGGTCATTCATATAGGTTCATTTTTATCTCATTCTTTGTAGTTTTTTGATTGCCTAACACTCTGCCCCAGAAAAATATAGTTACTATTGCATATAAGATATGGATGTAAGTTTTATATATCACATATAATACATAGATGGTAACCAGGTTTATATTGAGTTGGGCCGGGCCTCCAAGTTCTAGAATTCTGTTAAGACATCTAGAATGAAATTAGACCGACTTTGACTAGACCTGGCCTAAGATGTATAACTATTAATCTGTTTTGTTTAGGGACTTTTCTATAGTTTTGAAGTATCTATTATCTACAATACATGTTATGCAAGGGAGAAGACTACATTGACTCTCTCCATGATTTTTTATAATATTTCAAAAATAATAATAATAACAAGGGTGAATCTGTTTAATTCAAAAGATAATTATATGTAAAGCTGCTAGAGTTCCAATCTAACTCTAAAATTCAAATTAAAAATTTATATCTTTATAAAAATTAATCTTTTTTATAGATAAAGTAACTATATCATTACCTACTAACAAATAGCAATACAAGAGTTCAGCCATTGAGGATTAAGTCTACAATAGTTTTTTGAGTATGAATTTAATACACAAGGAGTGGATATGAGTTGAGCCAAATATCTGGTTATTTGAGCTCAATTCACTAAAACATGTAGATGAGGGAAAATTTGAGTTTGATTTCAATTTGAGTTAGAGATTTGAGCTCAAATTCGACTTAATTCAAAAGTTCATATCTTCGAGCTTGACTATGAGTCGAATTTTATATATATATATATATATTACATACATGTAAAATCAATATTTTCACAAGTCGAACTTGAATAGTTTATAAAAAAAACTTGATTCATGTCCACCCCATAATACACTAGAAGAAGCTAGCCTTTCCTTTCCTGATTACAAGTATCCCCCACTATTCAGATGTTGAACCACCCAAAAACATGATTTCATTGAACCCTGAAACAAAATTACATTCCTAGCTTGTTAGATATAATAAAAATCCACCCAAACCATTCAAAAAACTGCCCCCCGTCATAACTAGATGGCAAAATGATGGAGTGCGATCCGGCCGGTTTTATCTGTCCGCGGCCTTGCTTCTGAACGGGGTAGCAGGGAACCTGAAACGGAGGAGATGGGGAAGCTCCGGGGGGAACCCGACATAGAGGCTCCGAAGCTCAAGTTAGAATCATTCAAAAGCAAGGTAATACCAAATAGCGCAAAGTTTGCATACCTCTGCTGTCGGGGGGTAGGGGGCTCTTATAATCACTTTGTGCACTCGTCCCGGGGCCCTTGTCAGGTCAGGTATGATTACCCTTGTGCTTGTCAATTCGGCCGTCGTCCTTTCTGCTAAGACAAAACCGTCACTGCCTAATCGTCATCTAACTGGAGATGGCGGTGTCAGTGGCGGTGGCAGGTGGTCGTTTAGGGTGCTGCCGCCAAACGTCAGATCCCAAGTCAATCAGGCGCGGCGCCCTTGGGCACGAACTTCCTTAGTGTCAGGCGTGGTACGACTTGTTTGGTTTTGGTGCCAAGCGATGCGAAGTGCTGAGCGAGGCGGTCTTGAGCTCGGAGGTATCTATAGGGCAGGTCAGTTTAGCGAGGTGTATCCCGAGCTGTTACAAGGTGGGTCAGTTCAGCGAAGTGTATCCCGAGCTGTTACAAGGTGGGTCAGTTCGGAGAAGTGTATCCCGAGCTGTTACAAGGTGGGTCAGTTCGGCGAAGTGTATCCCGAGCTGTTACAAGGTGGGTCAGTTCGGCAAAGTGTATCCCGGTAGGGAGTTCAGTCCGCTCGTGTCCCCTTGTTCCCGCCTAGGCTTGGCCCCTTTTGCCAAGCTGTTGTTTCTGCCACGTGTCACGTAATAGAGAGGTCGGGCCAAATCCTCCTCCATCAATTGCCCCCCACTCCTTGCGCCGGGGGTCTTGCCATGGTGCGGGGAGTTTTCACGAGGTAGCAGGTGGATTTGTCCCATCCTTCAAACCTTCTTTGCGCGAGATGCTTTTGCTAGGGTTCTTTCGGTTTCCGAGAAGGCTGGAAACGTGCTTACTGAAGAACGCCGGTGGTTGTGACAGCGTGCGTTTTAAATTTCAAACCAATTCGCGCCGCTGGAACGTGACAGCGGGTCATTTCAAAAAGGCGCGCCACTGGTGTACGTGCGCGGGCGACTGTTAGGGAGACGTGTGGCGCGTTAGTTTCGGAAAGACGCGTGTCGAAGCGACGTCGGCTTCAAAAAGACATGCGCTGACGTTTTGCTTTTTTCGGAAAGACGTGCGCCAATCACGTCTCGACCTTAAGGGTTGTGCGGTCAGTAAGAACGTGGGTCGTCGGATCGTCTTCGGTCTGCACGGTCGATTCTTGGTTACTGTAGCTATAAATAGTGGGGGACCCCGGTCGGTTTTGTCACTTCTGCGGTCTGTCTACTGAGTTCGCATCCAACCTTTCAGCTCGCGTCCAAGTCTTTTCCAGCTCGCATCAAGGCTGATTATATAGTCTTCACGGTTCTTTGGCTTGTTCTTCAAACTTTCCAATGAGTACTTTCCTGAATCCATCTTTTCCCCAATGTCTAGCTTTGATAGCTCAGACGATTCTTCGAGTAGGGCCGACGTAGGTTCCACCAACCGAGCCGTGTCCCCCGACTGCCTCAGTGATCCTGAGGTGGAGCTTGAGGACTATGAACCAGTAGGCCGAGTCGCTTCGGGCGGTTTGGCGTCTACCTCCCGCCGAGGTCGGATGCTAGACAGGTTTGGTCCTTCGACCATGACGCCTGAGGGGCTTTAATCCATACTTCTGTCTTACAATCTTCCTGGGGGGTACACATATTTTATTCCTTCGGGTAGCTTTTCTTGGGAACACGGTCCTGACGAGATCATGATTTTTCAAGAGCAGCTCGCTGCGGGGTTGCGACTTCCTTTCCATTCACTTCTCGTCGAAGTCATAAACCACTTCGGTGTCACCATTGGTCAGCTTCATTCGAACTCTATTCGGAACCTGGTGGGGACAGTTTCCCTTTTTTGCGAGCAGAACTTCCCCTTGGACTTAGAGATATTCTCCTCTATCTTGATGCTCAAGAGACAGGCGGGTTCTCTTCCTGGGGGAGACGGGCGTATTACCTTTCTCCTCGCCAAGGTTTTAAGCTTCTGCACGATCTTCCTAATAAGGTCCCGACGTGGAAGCGGGACTACTTCGGCGTGCGAAGTGCACAAGGATGGCCCTTTCAGACCGGGTGGGGTGAAGCCACTCCCGATTTAGGCGTAACCCTCGATAAAGAGACGGTGAAGGGCCTCCGGCAATGGGCACGGCAAGGCTTAAAGTGCCACCACTACTTGACGGAGGCCAAGCTTATTGCAGCCGGCCTGAGTTCGGGTAGGTTTCTAGCTATGTGGTTCTTGCTTGCTCTGTTCTTTCATTTTTTCTGATGTCGAACTCGTTTCTACAGGTGTCATGGACGCAGAGAGAACTCGTGGGGGGCGTTTGTTCCAAGGTATGAAGAGGAGGAAGCGGGTCGCCAAGCGAACTCGTACCGAGCTGCCCCTGGATGAGGAGCCCCAAGTTCCAGACCATACGCCAGAGGGTCTGCCCAGGGAGCCCGAAGTGACTCCACCGGTGCACGAAATTGCCGGGGCGCCTTACGCTGAGACCACTCATACGGGTGCTCCTGGATACTCAAGTGCTCTTGCTCACTCCGGGTCTGCTCATACGCGGGCTGGGCCCTCAGGATCGGGAGCTCAAGGGGAGTTTAGGAGCGTGTTGACGCCGAACTACGCTCTTCAGAAGAGTAGGGACGCTACTGTCCCTGAGGAGGTCGTGGCGTGGACCGATCTTCCCTTGAATCAGGTCGCTTGCCGCGCCGTAACACATGCCATGGTGGTCAGTTAGACTCCGTCTTCCTTTTTTTTATTCTGTTGCTTCTGCTGTTATTTGCTCACTTTTTTTTTTGTCCTTTCTGATGGCCGATGTACTGTTTCTTGCAATGGACTGTCTTTTTCCCCGTGTTCTTCTTCCCCGAACTGATTCTGTCTGCCACTGTCCGGGTTATTAAATTTCCGCGGTATGTTCTACCGCGAACTGGTTTTTTGCCGAGCTGATAATATGCTCCTTTGCTTGCCGAAGTTCCTCTTGGCTTGCATCATGGCACATAGGACCTGATTTCGTCCACTTCGCTTGGTGGTTTATAGGTAGTATCGCCTTAAGTTCACGATGTTCCACGCTCGAGGTACTCGTTTGCCTTCCAAGGTTTCGAGTTCGTATGCCCCCCCGAGTGCTCTTTTTACTTTATAGGGCCCTTCCCAATTAGGTCCAAGCTTGCCCACGCCGGGTTCGGGCACCATAATCTTACGAAGGACCAAGTCGCCAACTCGGAAGCTTCGTTACTTTACTTTGCTATTGTAGTAGTGAGCTACCTGCTGCTAGTATGCCGCTGTTCGGATGTGCGCGAGGTCCCTTACCTCGTCTAGTAGGTCAAGGTTGGTACGTAACTCGTCTCCATTCATCCGATCGTCGTATGTTTCTAATCGCAATGTTGGTATTTCGATTTCCGCTGGGATCACTGCTTCAGTGCCGTAGGTGAGGTTGAAGGGGGTTTCTCCCATGGCTATTTTTTCGGTAGTTCGGTGAGCCCATAAGACACTTGGTAGCTCTTCGGCCCATAATCCCTTAGCTCGATCCAGACGTGCTTTCAGTTCCGCGCAGGATGGCTCTATTCATTACTTCCGTCTGACCGTTTGCCTGCGGGTGCGCGACTGACGTGAAATTTTTCCGAATCCCCATGTTCTGGCACCACTCTTGGAACTTGTTATCCTCGAACTATTTGCCGTTGTCGGAGATTAGTACCTGAGGTAACCCGAACCGACATACTATGTTCTTCCAAAAGAAGTTCTGTATGTTTCGAGCCGTAACAGTTGCCAGAGGTTCGGCTTCTATCCACTCCGTAAAGTAATCTACTGCAACAACTAAGAATTTTCTTCTGCCTGTTGCTGGTGGGAATGGCCCCAGGAGGTCGATGCCCCATTGTGCAAAGGGCCACGGGCTGGCGAGGTATTTGAGGTCGGAGGCAGGTTGATGGTGGATATTAGCGTGCTTCTGACACTTGTCGCATTTTCTGATGAGCTCGACAGCTTCTGCCTTCATCGTTGGCCAGTAGTATCCTTGTCGAAGTGCCTTTTGGGCGAGTGCTCTGCCCCCAAGTGTCTGCCGCACAGGCCTTCATGAGTGTCGCGGAGTATGAACTCGGCTTCGGCAGGTCGTAGGCAATGCAAATAGGGGAGCGTGTACGACCGTCGGTATAACCGTTCGTCTATTATGACGTATTTGGCCGCCTGGCGCTGCACCCTCTTGGCCACATTGCATTCTGCAGGGAGGGTTCCATCTATCAAGAAGCTCGCGAGTGGATCAATCCAGCTCGGCTCTGCCTCCAAGACGGGAGCGACCTCCTCTGTCCCCCCGAGAATACTAGGCTGAGGTAAGTCCTCTATGTACACAGTTCTCATATTGTTGTGACTTGTACTAGCTAACCGGGACAGGGCATCGGCCTCAATGTTTTCTGACCTCGGGATTTGCCTGATGATGTGTGACTGGAAGTTGAGCAGGGCTTCTTTTACTTTGGCCAAATATGCGATCATGGAGAGATCGCGTGCTTCGTACTCGCCGGTAACTTGGTTCACCACGAGCTGAGAATCGCTGCAGATGACCAAGTGTTTTACCTTTTCCTTTCGCGCTAGGTCCAGCCCGACGATCAGTGCTTCGTACTCTGCCTCGTTGTTGGATGTCGCGAACTCAAAGCGTAGTGCGTATTCTAATTTTGTGCCGCCCAGGCCGCACAAGACTATTCCAGCTCTGCTGCCTTGCCGGTTCGAGGAACCGTCCACGTGAAGGATCCAGGGCTCCTCATCCCAGTTCGCGCTTCGCCTAACCAGGAGAGATGCCACACTGGCTGCTACTTCACGAGGTTCAGACTCTATGGGCTCAGGAGCTCCGGGTTCGCCCGAACTGGGGACCTCGGGCTTGACCTGTGGGGCTTCGTGGCTGAAAGTGCACTCGGCGATAAAATCTGCCAAAGCTTGGGCCTTGATAGCGGTTCTCGGTTTGTACTTGAGGTCGTACTCGCTGAGTTCGATGGCCCATTTCGTCAGTCGACTGGAAACCTTGGGTTTGAGTAAAACTTGTCTAAGAGGTTTGTCAGTTAGGATGATGATGGTGTGAGCCTGGAAGTATGGGCGGAGTTTCCGAGCTGCTATTACTAGGGCGTATGCTAGTTTTTCTATCTCCGGGTACCTTGCCTCTGCTCCCTACAAAATTTTACTAACATAATAGATGGGTTGTTGGACCCAGTTTGTTTCTTTTATTAGTACCGAACTGACCGCCTCGTTGCTTGCCGAGAGGTACAGTTGTAAGACCTCGCCCACCTCAGGCCGGGCTAAGGTTGGCACACTAGCGAGGTAACCTTTTAGTTCGTCGAACGCGAATTGGCAGTCCTGGGTCCACTCGAACCCTTTGCCTTTGATTGCCTTGAAGAAGGGTAGGCAGCGGTCTGCTGACTTAGACAAGAAGCGGCTTAGAGCGGCTATGCGGCCGTTTAGCCTCTGAACCTCTTTTACTTTCCGAGGTGGTTTCATATCTAGAATGGCTTTTACTTCATCCGGGTTGGCCTCAATACCGCGCCGATTGACAATGTAGCCTAGGAACTTGCCCGAGGTGACGCCGAAGACACATTTGTTGGGGTTCAACTTCATGCTAAACTGACGCAGGATTTGGAAAACAGAATCTAAGTCTTGTATTAATTCTTGTGAAAACTGAGTCTTGACGACCATGTCGTCTACATAGCACTCTATCTTCGCACCAATCAGGGGCCAAAATAGCCTATTTATAAGTCTTTGGAAAGTCGCCCCGGCATTTTTTAGTCTGAAGGGCATGACCTTGTAGCAATACAGGCCGAACTCGGTTATGAAGATGGTTTTTTCCTCATCGGATGGGTCCATCCTAACTTGGTTATAGCCCGAGTAGGCATCCAGGAAGCTTAGCAACTTGTTTCCCGAGGTCGTGTCCACTAGGCGATCAATTCTGGGGAGGGGGAAGCAATCTTTCGGGCAAGCTCGGTTCAGGTCGGTATAGTCGACGCACATGTGCCACTTGCTGCTTGCCTTTTTTACCAACACCGGGTTGGCCACCCAGCTCGGGTAATGGACTTTCCTTATGAAGTTTGCTGCGAGGAGCTTCTCGACCTCCTCGTCGACCGCTCTCCAGCGTTCTGGGGCTAAGTTGCGTTTCTTCTGTCTAACGGGTCTGACTACAGGGTCAGTATTAAGTTTGTGAGTTATCAGTCCGGGGCTAATGTCGGGCATGTCGGCCGCGGACCAGGCAAAAATATCTAAATTTTGAAGTAACAAACTCACCAGTTCAGTTCATAGGGGGTCCTCGATGGAAGCTCCGATGCTTAGTGTGCGAGCTGGTTCCGTAGCAAAAGTCGGGATTGCGATAGTTTCCTTTGTGGGCGAAGCTCGTTCCTCACCTTGCTCCACAGGCTGCTCCAGTTCGAGGTCGTCGGCCGCCTTGGTTTTTCCCTTCAGGGCGGCAACATAACACTTGCGGGACTCGAGCTTGTCGCCCCGCGCTACCCCTATATCGAAGTCCGTAGGGAACTTCATGGCCAAATAGTAGGTGGAGACCGCCGCCCGTAGGGTATGCATGATCGGCCGCCCTATTATGGCATTGTATGGGGAGGGGGTCGCGACTACCAAGAAATCATGGTTGAGTCTGACTGCACAAGGCCATGTGCCGACTTCCACAGGGATGGTTACTTTTCCGAGGGGGCTGACTTCCTCTCCGCTGAAACCCACCAGGGGCGTGTTCGCGGGCTTCAGCTCGCTCCTCTGTAAATGCAGTTGGCCAAGTGCTGATTTGAAGAGGATGTCCGCTGAGATGCCCGAATCTACGAGTACGCGCCTGACCTCGAAGTCGCTGATCCTTAGTTTAATGACAAGCGCGTCATCATGGGGATAGTGGACCCCTCGCGCGTCATCCTCCGTGAAGAAGATTGGTTATTCTGTCTTTGGTCTCTTTGGGGGTTCCATTCTTCGAGGGCCGCTTCGTGAACTGAAGTCTGGGCTGCTGCCAAGGTACACCCCGCTATCACCGAACCTCTCACTATTACATGGATGGTTCCCCGAACTGGCCTCTCTTCCGGAGGCTGCTTCTGCAACAGTTTGGCAGGTCTGTTGCTAGACTCGGGGGGATCCTTTTCGTGCTCCCCTTGTCGACCTACCTTGTTATTATTGTTGTGCTGTACAAAGTTTCTCAAGTATCCGCGACGGATGAGCCCCTCTATCTCGTCCTGGAGGTTATTACACTGTTCGGTGCTATGACCATGGTCTCTATGGAAACTACAATACAAATTCTTATTTCTCTCATTCGGATTTCCCTTTAGGCGAGGTGGCCACTTAACGTACGGGGCATCTTTGATCGTCATTAAGATCTCCGTCCGCCTCGTGTTTAACGGCGTGTAGTCCATCCGAACTGCTAGGGGGGCCCGGAAGGACTGGTTCAGCTTTGACTCCCGGGTCGGGTTTTTTCTATTCACCGGGTTCGAGAGCTCGCCTTCTCTCTTTCTTTTCCCGTTCCCGCCTTCGGTTCGTTGGTTGATTTCTTCCTCTGTCCTCATGAACTTATCCGCGAGTTTGAGGAATTCGGCCACGGTTGCAAGATGGTTGGCCACCATGTGCCATTTGAATTCTTTGTGCGTCACCCCTCTTTTGGCCGCCGCGAGCTGCACTGCGGGGTCCAACCGCGGTATCTGCAAGCATGCTTCGTTGAATCGCTTGATGTAGCCCCAGATGGATTCTCCTTCTCTTTGGACTACTCCGAAGATGCTTTCCTCTGTTTCCGGGGCACCGTTGGCTGGTGACGAAGTGTGTGGTGAAGACTTGCATGAACTGGGCCCAACACTTTATCGATCCGGGGGCCAGGTTCCTGTACCAAGTGCGGGCTACCCCCCTGAAGGTGGTGGTAAAGGCCACGCACATGCACGATTCGCTGGCCCTGGCGATGTGCATCTGGGACTGAAAGGCGTCAAAGTGGTCGTTGGGGTCGAAGGACCCGTCGTACTTGTCCAGAGGTGGGAGTTTGAAGTCTCTGGGTAAGGGGACCGCCAGGAGTTCCGATGCGAGGGGGGAAGGAACCAAGAGAACCGGGGCAGCCCCTACCTCGTCCGAGCTCGTGTCTTTGCCTCTGGATTCCGACAAGGCACGAGTGGCGGTTCGGCGACTTCGTCGGCGCATTCGCCGTTGAGCAGGCCTTGTACTGGCGCTACTGGCCTCCGTGTTACCGAGCTCAATAGGCCCGGAATGCTGGTAGTCTGCCGCCAGGGCGCTGAATCGGTTTTCGGTGAGCGGGAGCTCGGGCTTGGAGCGCCGGGGTGCCGACCTCGCGGGTGAAGTTCCCGACCCGCCTGCGGGTTGCGAGGCGGGGATGACACTTTTCTCTCTTCGGCCTGGGGACGAGGCCTGGCTGTTAGGGTGGTTCTGGGGCCGGGAGGCCTTCGCCTGGTGGGAACGTCCATCCTGCGGGGAGGCCTTGATCGGCCTCGGAGCAGGGTGGCGAGGTGGAAGTAGTGGTTGGTTCAGTGGCAGTTGGGGGAACTACTGTTGATAGTGATACTGGGAGATGTTGTGCAGCACTTGGTGCTGGTGAAGCTGGTGCTACTGGAACTGTTGCATTTGGGCTTGCATTGCCCGCATGCACTGCATCAAGTCCTCCAACCGGTTTTGGCTGGCTGCCAGGGGGACGGCAGTCGGTTCAGTGAAGGTTGTCTCAATGGGGGGAGGAAAGGGGATGCTTGTGGTAGGAGGATTTACGGGTGCCACTGCTTGTGGCGCGTTCAAGCTGGGGATCCCATCCGTCGAAAGGGGGATGGTGAACTGTCCAACGCACACCACGGGAACTTGAAGTTGTTCCCCGGTGGCATTTGTCTCCGTGCCACGTCCGGTGTTGCTGGAGGAGGCCATGAGTGTTGGGTTTTTTGAAGAAAAGGGGTTATCGAAGTTTGGAGAGAGGCTTTTTTAAGCGTTTTCCCACAGACGGCGCCAATTGATGGAGCGCGATCCGGCCGGTCTTAGCTGTCCGCGGCCTTGCTTCTGAACGGGGTAGCAGGAAACCTGAAACGGAGGAGATGGGGAAGCTCCGGGAGGAACCCGGTGTAGAGGCTCCGAAGCTCAAGTTAGAATCCTTCAAAAGCAAGGTGATACTAGATATCGCAAAGCTTGCATACCTCTGCTGTCGGGGGGTAGGGGCTCTTACAATCACTCTGTGCACTTGTCCCGGGGCCCTTGTCAGGTCAGGTATGATTACCCTTGTGCTTGTCAATTCGGTCGTCATCCTTTCTGCTGAGACAAAACCGTCACTGCCTAACCGTCATCTAACTGGAGATGGCGGTGTCAGTGGCGGTGGCAGGTGGCCGTTTAGGGTGCTACCGCCAAACGTCAGATCCCAAGTCAGTCAGGCGCGGCGCCCTTGGGCACGAACTTCCTTAGTGTCAGGCGTGGTACGACTTGTTTGGTTTTGGTGCCAAGCGATGCGAAGTGCTGAGCGAGGCGGTCTTGAGCTCGAAGGTATCTATAGGGCATGTCAGTTTGGTGAGGTGTATCCTGATCTGTTACAAGGTGGGTCAGTTCGGCGAAGTGTATCCCGAGCTGTTACAAGGTGGGTCAGTTCGGCGAAGTGTATCCCGGTAGGGAGTTCAGTCCGCTCGTGTCCCCTTGTTCCCACCTAGGCTTGGCCCCTTTTGCCAAGCTGTTGTTTCTGCCACGTGTCACGTATTAGAGAGGTCGGACCAAATCCTCCTCCATCACAAACTATTCAGACTTAATTGATAAGAAAATATAACATAGAGTCAAAATTGATAAAATTATTAACCCTAAATCTCCAATAACTAGCAAACAAAACTGCTTAGAGAAAGAGCAAAACAAAACAAATGAACAACTATTTTAGAATATTCATTATGAAAACACACATTATGAGAATCTCTTAGATTGAACAAAACCTCTAGAAACACGCCAAATAAATAATTTAAAACGAGGGACCTTTAAACTTTCAGATTTCATCCAAAGCTCATTTAATAATCTAATACTAAAAAATCTTTCAGACCCCTTAAAGCAAAACAATTTAACATAGTATTTACAAGCTCTCTTCCCCAAGAAACTGAACTTTGATCAATAAGATGTCTGATAACAATCTTTTGTCGATTCCTAGTAGTAGGGGTGCCAATTGGACTGGATTTGGTCTAATCCGATCCAGTCCAATGTAAGTTCATTATAAATGGACCAGGTCCAATCCAATCCAATAGATATTTTGGATCATCTTGGATTGGTCCAATTCAATGTCTGGATCATCTAATCTGTTTAAATTCATTTTGATTTAGATTGGTTTCAATCCAAACCTGGTCCATTGACACCTATATTCTTATCTTATATCAATGGACTATATATTGGCTTAATCCAACCCAATCCAATCTAAATTTATTATAGACAGACCAGGTCCAATCCAATCTAATAAATATTTTGGATCAGATTGATCCAATCCAATAAGTTTTATTGGTCCATACAATCCGTCCAAATTGATTTTGGACTGAACGGGGTCTAATCCAAAACCAGTCCATTGACACCAGAAGACCTAATTGACACAATAAAGGAACCATTCTTACAAATCCATGGGAAACTCCACATATTAATATTAGAACCCCCCTTGCCTTTTGGGAAAATACAAAGAATCCCAATTTGCCCATGTAAAAGTAGACTTTCCCTCGTTATTTGACCACCAAAACTGTCTTTGTTTTATCCAATTCTTTCAAAACTTCTTGAGGAAACTGGATAAAACTCATACAATGTGCCCTTTTTTAGTTTTTTTTTTTTTAATTTCAGTTTTAATTATATACACATATTATTTAATAAAAAATGAATTCCTAAAAACACTTATAAATAGGTGTATCAATGCCAAAAGATATGTCACGATACACCCCATGTTGAACGTATCATACCCATATTATGAACCCTCTGTACGATAGATTTTAAAAGTCTATGTACCAGCTTGAGAAAGAGATTGCTTTCCATCTAATTTTTGCTTATTTTGTCATTAACTAAATGCAGAGAATTAGATTGTTTCTTATTCCAAAAGAGAGGTACACCAAGATACCTAAAAGATTTATCTAAAATTGGTTTTTAAACTGCCTTCTAAGCATCATAGCACCTTTAGGATGAATAGACTTAGTGAACTAAACACCAGATTTATTAAAATTAATCAACTGAGCAGAAATTTTGAGAAATTTATTTTCCAACTCAAATAAGCCCCACTGCTGTTTAATTACAAATTAAAACTGATTTACGCTCCTAAATCGAATAAAAAAATCCAGTCTAAGTACTTAAAAATATTGGGTCCTCATGGAAATTTTATTGCAGTAGTAGGACAAAGGTGTATAGCACAAGGTGAAAAATAGGTAGGGGGTGGGCAACTATGCGTGCATTAGACGGTGGGCTTGAGCTTTTGTCTACCAAAGGCCCAAATATTGGTAGATCCAAACACACTTATGGCTCAATTAAAACAAATAATGTAGTAGCATTAGGGCTGCAAATGGTATCCATTTGTCCTAATTCGAATCGACTTCAATCATGACCTAAATTCAATGTGTTGCAAATTGGATCAACTTTTTGGGTAATCAAGATTGGATCAAATATGAATCCACCACTATAAGATCAATTTCAATTTAGGAATTGGATCAAATATGAATCCACCACTATCAAATCAATTTCAATTTGATTGTATATGTCTATATACTAAATTTATATTGCATTCATTAGCAAAGCTGGTTTGAATGTTATATTTTTGTTAAACGGCAGTAGGTGAAATATTCAAACAAATTGTTTTCAGTTCATTTTGTTCATGATATATAATACCAAAGTTATTTTTATTTCATATAATATATGAATTTGGATTGATGGAAAAATCTCAAACCGTAAGCATGAGATTATGGGTTGGTAAGTGCTTAGAGATGGTAATTTTTCTCATAAAACCGAGGTCCACCCTGAATGGGTGGGTTTTCCCTAATCTTAAACGGGACAGGAAAAATATTTTTGCCTTGAACCAATGATGGGGCAAGAACGGGGTTTACATATAATTCCCCAAACCTAATAGTAAATTAGTAAAATATCCCTAAATTTAATATTAATTTTTAAAATATCTCTTAAGTTTTCTCCAAATTCTTAAAATTTTAGGATTTCATGATTTCATTTCTAAAATACCTATAAATTATCATAATTTAATTCTTAAAATATCTCAATTTTTTCTTAATCTTATTTGTAAAATGTCAATAAATTAGATTATTTTTAGGTGATTGTTTCAAGGTGTGAAAAATTCAAGAATTCCCTATCCTTAATAAAGAATGGGTGTTCCACCCTGCCATAAGGGATGAGGTAGAGTATCTTAATTACGGGGAGAGGACAGGCAGGAGTATTTGCAATGTAAGTCTTATATGAAAAGCTGTGAAGTTGTATTTGATGAAAAGCCCAAAAAGTCAGAAATAAGCTTACATGAGTAAAAAAAAATCAACTTTTTCATGAATCTATTTTTGATAGTTTTCCCCAAAGCAATTCAGTCAATATAGCTCAATCAACCCTCAAGCCCTCCCAAACAGGTTCTAAGATTCGATTCAAAATATGGATCAACTTAGAGATGAAAATACGGAAAACATAAAGCCCACCACCCTACTAAGTAGTACTTGTTTTGGACATAGTTTGTTAGTTCAGTGCTAGGGCACAAATGTAAAGGTCAATATATGGAAAATATTTATTAAAAAAAATAAAATTGCTGGAAAAAAAAGGGGAAAACCCTCTTCCGTCCCTGTATTGAGTACGAGGTCATTGGCCAGTAGTAACTGAAGTACCGCCTTACCGGAATCTCTTCTAGAGTGGAGTGGATGGGTCCAAAAAACCTCCGAAGGTCAATCAGTGACGAAGGGGTTCACAATCTTAGAGGGCTCCACTCTACAGCTGACAGTACAGAATTTTCGATCTAGTGAAATTTCTTATATGGGTAAAATCAGGTGTGCTTCCCTCCCTCCAATTCCTTTTCATTGATTCTGCTTATATTGATTTAGCGAAGCGAGTTCTTCATTCTCGTTTGTCTGGTTTCAATCAATATTAATTATTTGGAAGTTTGATTGGATCGGTTTTAGTGACAAAATCACCAGCTCCATCAGCTTTAGTATTTTTCTTTGCTTTACTGGTTTCTGATTGGTTTTTGTGTTCTTACTGGAGCCGTGAAAAATATTATTAAATAAAAGGAAGATGAAAAAGAGTGCAAGGATGGATGGAATTGTATGTTCCAAATTAGAGTTAGAGGGTTTGGTATGAATGTGTTCATGAGAATCCCATCATTGGAGCGCATCATATCAATTGTTTAACAGCTCAGGTTCCATCCATGAATCTGACCCATGGGCGAGCTCCTTTCGTTTCAAGAAAACTCATATGATTCCTCTTTCAATTTTGTGCAATCGTTAATGTTGGTCTTTGATAAAGAAGGATATAACGTTGCATCATAAACCCCTGAGAGAATCATGTGTTTTATGTACCAAAAAAGGGCATAAGGTTAAGTCCTTATCCAATCTACCCAGATAGCTTGGAGCCTTGGACCATCATTGGGCTTAAGGTTAAGACCGTTCCACTCTCATTTCTCAAATCCATGTACTGCTACATTCCTTAAGGCCTAAACTAAACAAGGGCTGGTAACTTCGCTCTAAATATTGGAGAATATCTTAATTGTGTTCTAGTTTCATAGAAGATATATAGATGTCAGACTAGCAAGCAATGTGGTTGTCAACTTCTCTGTGTTTTTATTGCACCAGCAGCTTTACATGATTCCAGATGAGCAATGGAGTGTGACTAAGGGATGGAAGGAAAGGCTCAAGTATGTAAGAGCTTGAAAAAAATAGTAACAGCAGTATCTATCCTACCACCAGTATCTAAACCCCAAATTCTCTATGGTTATTGGTAGTTGAGAGATCTATTGCAACTCCTCAATAGCAACTCCTTTTTGTGTTTGCCTTTAATTATTGAAAAGTTTAAGTTTTTGGTTAAAATCCCATCATAAAGTGTGAGAACCCATTTAGAGGTTGTCCATTTTCTTTCCAAGAGTGTGACACAAACTCATAATGTGTTTCTTCCACCTGGTGATAAATTCAAAGCTCTTAATGCATAACCATGTACCAATGTGACACTTTCTATATGACCAAAGAGATATATGCATTAATTCCTCTAACAATGCTACAAGGGGCATTGAGACAGCAATTATTTTGGGCTACACTGTAATGAGGGATGAATAGAGTGATGAAAGGGGATCATCAGTCCCATCATCAAGTTGTATAAACTGATTACAATCTGAATTTTAATAAAATACATATTTACTGATAAAAAAATGCTACATTGATATTTTCAGAAACCTTATATCACTGCCAAGGAGTCTGACATCCAAAAAGTACAAATGAATCTATTTATTACTGAAATCAGCTTGCTAAATTAGTTTGACCCACTTTGTGCCAAGAATGATCTAAAGAAACTCTCTAAACCATTTGGCAATATGATGTAGGAGATGATGCAAGATTGCCTGCAAGCCATAATTGACCTATTAGTCCAGCCTGTTGACACTAGACCCTCTACCTAGGGACGATCTCCATGAACATCCTTCTAAGTTGAGCCCTGAGAAAAAAATTGGGTTATCCTCTAAGGAGCATTATTTCTTGCAGTTAGTATTTGTACTGCTAGGTTTCTTAGGAGTTCTTATTTATTTAGCATCCCCTCTTGTTGTAAAAGCTTTACTCAGAGATTGTTACAACAGAAGATTAGTATCCACTAGAGTTTCATGGTATATATGGTTTTATTCCTCTAGAGATACTCTGATATACATATCTTTTCTCAAAGTAGTCACTAAGATTTTCTTTTCTGATTTGTGCAATTCATTCAGATGCATAGTTTTCAAGGCGCCAAGGTGAGGCTAGGTGACTGGGGGGGCGCCTTGTCGCCTAGGCAATGGATTTTTTTTATGTTAAAAACATAGATCCTAGGGTAGTTCCCTAGGTACCATAACCATATTTCTTTAATAATTATTCATGATTTTCATAAGAAAAGTATAAATTTCATATTAAAGTATAGAAAATCAACATATTCATGAGAAGAATGAATAAAACACTAAATTTCATATTAAAATAATAAAAAGAAATTAGTATATAAACACACAAAATGATTATTATAGTTTAATAATGTCTATTTTATAATTATAATCTCAAAAAAAGAATGAATAAAACACTATTTTATAGTAGGAAGTAGAAAACTGCTTGGCGATTAGGTGAGGTGAGCTTCAAAGGGCACCTCGTCGCCTAGGCGTTGCCTTGACAACTATGTTCAGATGCATGTAGGACTGAATCCCATTGTTCCGGAAAGCCTCTAACATCCTTTAAATTTGGCTTTGGCAGTAAGGTTATACCCTTTCATCTTTCTTACCTCTATCATTTTATCTTCTTCTTCTTTCCATTTTTGTACTGATAACTATTATTAGTATTGCTGCTATCCTACTCTCAAAACAGTGCTTCATTTGGTTATGTTGCATCAATCTGTATTTCAATCTCTATTTTCCAAACTTTTTCCTTGTGAAAACTACCAACATCATAGCTCACAAAAACATTTCAGATGTTCATTTTTCTCAAACTTGGCCGGCCTTCATTTCATGAAATTTCTTTTGGTGCATATCTTCTACTTGTTTGTCCATTTTGTATGACAATAGGGTTTTATCTACTTATTTTGTCTATTGCATTTATTTGTGGCTTCTATGGTTGCCAAGTCAAGGCTACCAATTGAAATCCCAACTCCTAGATGATCATAGGTTGGATTTGGATTACTGGCCATTTTGGCAAATCTTGGAGTTTGAACTACTCTCCAAGAGTGGCAAGGTCTGGCTGTTAGATTGAACCTCCTATTCTATTGGAGGCCTGCCATTAAGGGTTCTAGGTAATTATCATTGTTTTTAGAGTTATTCTTTGTTGGTGTAAGTGTCATTTTCTGTATTTTTCATTTGTTGCCCCTGTTTGTGGATTTTGCTATTAGTTTGGATCTCTTCTTGTATGATTTTTAATATTTTAGTCTTAGTCCTTTCTTTTCATTTAACGAACCATGTTTGTTTGTCATAATGAGGCTTAAAGTGCTCAACCAAAATCCCTGCAATCTCTTCTTGATTTATTATGGTTTCTTTGTTCACTACAAGATGAGAGATTAAATTCTATATTCATCTCCATGTTCCAAAGCATGAAAGTATCTAGATTTCCATCCCTTGCCTTGATCCATCTGGATATGACTTCTGTTTCCAACAAATTTCTTCCCTTTTCAATGTTAAATCAACTCTATCTTTAGGGCTCCTCTTAGATCCTGCTCTTCCTCCATTAGAGTTATCTTTGGGTCTCCCAATTATCTACCATCTCAAATTGACCAGCAATCCATTCATTTTTCTCCTGTCCCTTTCTTCCTTGCTCGTGTTTTTAATCTTTCCTAATTTTACATAATTTCCTCATGAATGTTGGCCAATGATCTTTTGCCTATTTTCCTCATAAATGTTGCATATATGTTGAGCTTGCATCAATAGGAAAGAGAACCAAATCAATGGGCATACTAGGCTTAATTCTCAATACCAAAATCAGCACCAAGCGTCGTATTTTTAACCTTATCCTCTTCAATTTTCAATCTTTTAAGCTCTATGTACAAAGAGATGTACTACAAATTGCAGCAAGAATCCCAAGTATAAAAAATATGTCATTTTGCATAAGCATTCTTTGGAGTTTGATCTTTTTGCGACAAAGTTTGATGTAACTTTGGCTAGAAATATATCCTAAAGGAAAATACAAACAGCATCACATTGGAATGTTGAACCAATGAAGACAATGGGTTTTGTCATTTATGTTTTGAAGTTGTCTAATGATTTGAACATCAGATCTATTTTTAATGGAAACCTTCATTCTTTTTATCATAGATAACATGAGAGTAAGAAGTATTAAGAGTGAGACTTGAAGTTCCATATTGATATGAAGTTGCAAGAATATATCAAAGATGTTCTTGAATCAAATGATATAAACTTGCAAATAGGTTACTCCAAGGTGATATAAACCACACGTGGCAGTAGAGTCCTGATGAAGGGAGAGAAGTGTAAGGCTTGTATCATCTAGTTGGGAGTACAATGGTTCCCAAAACCTCAATAGATTGCTAGAAGTAGAGTGTACAAAGTAAAGTACTGTGGCCACATGCATGGAGTGTCTTTTTCACAATCAGAACAAAGACACATGCTACAAGTTTCTAGGGCACAGATGATGGTGAGGGAAAAATTCTTACTGAGAGAGAGAGAGAGGAAGAATTGAGGTACCTCTCTGGAGTTAATTAGGATTGTTAACTTGGGTGCAACTACACAGGTGCATTAATCACTTTGTTTGAATCAAGTGGTATCAAGACTAAGTGTTTCACGTTATGTGTAGACGGTGGCGTTTCTCAAGGCTAATAGATGCTTGCAGTACTTGAAAATAGAGAGACACAAATGGAAGATCTTTGAGGTAGATGAGAAATAAGCCAAGGTGGTGATTGTTGGGTAAATGTCTTATTTTTCAACTATTGGATTAGGTTGTACTCTAACAGTGGGTGTGGTCCCCCCTTTAAGTCAAGGTGGGCTCTTCAGTGATTTTAGTTCCAGAGGAACTTCAGTGATGCTGCTTTATTTATGAATAAAATAGGTACTAAATAGATAGGTTTTGTGCTTTTATTTGATCTATATTTCAGTCCTATAGAAGCCATTACATCCTAAGATTTCTGTTCCTATTACTACAGTAGTTTCTAGTCTTTTCATCTAAAACACTGATCAACATCAAAGTAGACACAACCAAGTAAAGCCTTAATTCCAACTACGTGGGGTTAACTATGTGACTCTTATTAAGTTATTTTTCCATTCCACTCTACCAAGGACCATGCCCTTTATTAAATAACAAGTTAACAGAATGTCATGGATTATCTTAAAAAGGGCACCTGTTTAGGCAACTAATTATAAAGCGATAATCCGAACCATGTGGGTTCTACTATGTGACTTGTTTTTCCATTCCACTCTACCAAGGACTATATCCTCTATTAAATAGTAAGTTTCCAGAATGCCACGGCTTATTTAAAAAAAGCACCCATTTAAGCAACTAAGCACCTGCTTGGGTGATAAGAATCACAAGGGAAGTGCCTTGTTCTAATATTACTATTATGGTTTCATATAGGGTTGGCCTTAGGGCCAGACCCTTCTTTGGTTGAGCTTGGCCCAACCCAAGGCTCAAACCCAGAATTTGGGCTTCGACCAGCTCTAGGCCCAAACTCAGCCCAAGGTGCCCAGCCCAAACTCATATTTTCAGAGTCAGGCTGGCCCAAACTTAAACCAGATATTAGAATTATGAGAATATCTTGTCAAGGGAAAGTCATTTTTAACCACATGTGTGATCCACACCTTACCAAGAGCTGAGATTAGTCAGAGTCACATGTGTACATACCTAGATATCTAGGGCTGGGCCAAGGTCAAACCCAAACCAATCCAAACTCAACACTGTGCCTATATTTGGCCTAGGAGCAACCCTAGTTTCTGTAGGCAGGGCCTTGGGCTGAATTGGGCAAGACTACCTAGCAGCATATGAGTGGCCAAAGACAATGGACAACTAGGCATCAAAAGGATGAAAATAGCGAACATTTCCCTTCTACAAAGATGGTTCTAGCAGTTCACTGAAGAATCAGATGGGCTGTGGAGGAAATTCATTGCTGCAAAATATGGTATTAGCAATAACCAATGGAATGTCATTGAACCCAGGCAATTGCATGGATATGCAGTTTGGAGACTGAAGAGGTATTGGAAAGGCTTTCCCACAGTTAAAGGAATTAAATATGAAGTGGGTGATGGCAGTAAGATCAACTTCTGGATGGATTCTTGGTGCTCCAATTCACCCCTTGTGGAGATTTTCCCAGTATTGTTCATGACAGCACCAGAGAGAAATGCTGAAATGGCAGATTAATATGAAATATCTCATGGGGAAGTAGTGTGTCTCCCTAGATTTAGAAGGTATGTAAATGATCAGGAGGTGAAGCAAATATCAGAGTTATTGTTCAGGCTCCAAAATCAGCAGCCGAAACTGATTTCAGGAAATGGCAATGGGAACATCCAGGGAATTTCTCTTCTCTCTTTCTTTAGTTGGCTGAACAGTGTGTTAAGGATTAATTTTCCTGCCAAAGCAACATGAAGACCTACTTGTAAGACAACCCAACCATCCCAACGCTTAAGTTGTTCTGCTTTGCTCCTTAGCTCAGGTGGGGTATATGGTATACTGCATCAAAGTAAAGTTTATTTTATGGGTTACAGTACTGGGCAAATGTTTTGTGATGGATAACTTCAACAGAAGAGGAATGGGCCTGACAAACAGTGTTCTTTGCGCCCAGATTGAGGAAAGCCCAAACCACATATTCATCCATTTGAGTTTCACAGCTAAGCTATGGTATCACTTCCTGATAATCTTTAAATATCAATGGTATTACTTTCTCCATGCCATTATATGGTCAGTACAGCTGGAAAAGACATTTAACACTGGGAATTGATCTTGGGATACTCTTCATGGTTTTGAGTCAAAGAATTTGCACTGAGAAAGCAGAGATGGTGATTGAATTTGCACTGGCCGGAAAGGACATTAAAACATGAATTGACAGTCACTGTTTTTTTATTGTGCATTGAAATTAGAGCAGCTGGGGGAAATGATTCTGGTTGTAGTTAGATCATAGAACTATGGACAAAGTGATGTCTTTTTACCACCTAAAAATGGATCTTGTCATTCTCAATTATGATCTAGGTCAATACTGTTGAAATAGAACTGCAAACTATTGAACTCCATCTTAGTAGGGGATTCAGATGCAGAGTGTTGGTACAGTTTCCATGCTGTTGAAGTCACATAAGAATATCAAGATACAAAGCAACAACCAAAGCAGAGATGGGTTTATGTCCAAAAAGACGAAGCAAAATCATAGACTGGAAATGGATATGGAGTTCTTGGGTTATTTTTACAACACAGAGGCTTCCATGGTCAATCATAACATAGTGGCTTTACTCAAGTAGTAGCTTGTCCCTACAGTAGTAAAATCCTTGTTATCTACTGTTTTCTTGACATCAAATTATGTTTTATCAAAAGAGCTCTGAAACAATGCTGCTCATCTTTCAGTGTAAAAAAATTTTTACAGCATTTGCGTGTAGACTGAGTTTCCTCTCCTTGATGCTGTGCGTGTTTTTTCATTTCATCTTCTTTGTTATTCCACCAAAATAAATAAATGAAAGATTAAAAAATGATTTTGTTTAGAGAGTGCGAGCATCACACCCAACTAAAAAAATCCTCTTCCAAGTCCAACCTCCTCTGAGTGAAGAGAAATGGTTCTTCAAGCATCTGAGTTGTAGTTCCTCTCTCTCTCTCTCTCTCTCTCTCTCTCACACACACACACACACACACACAATTGTCAATTTTTTAGTAGCTATCTGTTATTATTAACCTTGGTAGAGTAGCTTTTTTCACGGAGGATGTTTAAGTATTTTTTTTAAGTGGCCATGTGTTACAGTTGACCTTAGGTAGAGTTGAACTTTTGTTCATGGTGGGATGCTTATTACTCGCAGAACACAGAGAACTAAAAATAAGGAGCACGTTCTCAAAATTGAGAATAAATATGTAAAGTAGATCTTACTTCACATTGCCCCAAAACGTTGCCTTTGAATTTTCATATGAAGTGAACCACTCCACTATCCTGCCATCCTGCTTTGAAGTCAGACATCTCTTCTCTATCATTTTTTTGGGGTTAGTTATTCGATTACCAGAACCCAAACCAAATAGTTGTTCTTCTTGTTCCTTTTTATTTCTGTATCTCATTCTGCATAACCTGCTTGAAAGTCAGATTGAATGGTGCATCAGAGAGAGAGAGGCTTTACACCGACAGTTCTTAAAAAATGGGACTACTAAACCCCATATTCCTATCTACATCTCTCTTTCACATCTAAAACTCAACTTTTCTTTTCATGAAATAAATCTTCATATACATATTATATCCTATCTCCATCTTCACCCACCTGACGCATACAGACAACAAATGAACTCAAAAAAGAAATAAAATAATAAAAATCACTATCATAATAACCCTCTTTATTCCTGATGGAGTGAATGAGAGTAGAGGGGGATGTTCTCAGAAACTAAAATTCTAAATACAGAGCAAAAAAAAGAATAGAGAAAAACGAGACCCAACTGACTGGAGACAAGCCCAAAGCACACAGACGACCCAAACACTAGAACACATTGGCTTGATACGGTATACAATATTGATTTGCTAGAAAAGCTCCCAATTGAACTTGGGAGGAGGATTCTGACTGGTAGTGGTGGTGGTGGTGGTGGATGTTGAAGGAACTGGCACCAGATCAAATGTCTCCCATTGGGTCGTCACCACCACTGGTCCTGCTGCCGAAAGCCTTGCAGGCTGTGGCTTCTGCTGTTGCTGCTGAACTGGTGAAATTTGACCCAGTAAATCCCATTCCCTTTGCGGCTGCTGCTTTTCCTGCTGTATCATTGATAGCATTTGTCCAGTTGAATGCTTTTGCTGCTGTTGTTGTTGCAATGTTGACATTTGTCCAGTTGAATGTCTTTGCTGTTGCTGTATTGGCATTTGAGCACCATTGGCATTGGGCATTGCATTCCGGATCTTCAGCAAGTCAAGGGTCTCTACGTACTTCTGCACTCTCCTCACCTTCATGACCAAAGTGTGGAAATTGAGATTCTAGTTAGGCTAATTAACAAATTAATAGTAGTATGTAGCAGCTATATGCAACAGTAACAATCACAAAATGGGGTTTGATTGGCAATGAGAAAAATACCTGCATTCTCCTCTGCAATTTCACATCTCCGTCGGCAATAATTCCATCCAATTTAAGCAATTGATTCATCAACAGCTCAATCAGATTCAGCACTTCCGTCTCTGCAACCTTCCCACCTCTAGAGATTAATGATTCAATAGCCGAGACCTGCCCAATTACGGTTAAAAGAACTCGTTAAATTCCCGCTACTGGACGTAAAATAAGTCTCAAGTCAGAAGGGGAGGGCGTATGGTTTTCAGCTTACAGTTTTTCACTGCAAATTGAGCAATACCTGACCAGCGAGCTTGTCGACTTCCAAGCTGATTTCTGAGATTGATTTTGCTGCCTTCTCCATCTTGGCATTCTTGCGCATCTCAAGATACCGTCTTTCTTGGCTAGTTGGGTCCTCGACCAGAACAATTTTCGATCGGTCCTTCACTCCCACAATATCTAGGTAAGCTTTTGAGTCCCTCTCCTTGTCTTTGAAGAAAAGCTTTTGGTCCTGAGGATGCAATCCAGTCGGTGCCGCCAACAGCTTTTTCAACTCACCTGCAAACCATTAGAAGCTACTTGTATTAACATTGCACATTTATGTTTCTTCCTTTCATTTCATCAAAATCAAGTTGTTTCCTTGAAGGGCAGAAAAAGGAATAGAAATAGAAGAGTGAAAGAGCAAGAAATTGTAATTACCGAATGAGGCTTGAGAATCGATATAGATTTCATGGTAATTGGAGCCGTGCTTAACCCTAATTCTGATGGTAGGAGCAGGGATTGCACCCCCATCGGAATCCGGGTTCCTCTTCTGAACCAGCATTCCCCCTGGTCTGAGTTCCCAATCTGCAACCTCCGACCCACCTACTCCGCTCCCCGTGATTCCATTCACCGGCGACATTCCGGTGGTCTTCGTTCTCATTCGCATCATCTCGATCAATTTTTTTTCCTTTTGTTTTTTCCTTCTTTCCTGAGCCAAAGTGGAATGAGATTATTCTGTTCCTGTTTTACAAAATGTCAAAAACTCCAAATTTTCTTCCTCTGGATTTCTTTATGTTTTTCCTTTCTTCTTTCGTCTATTTCTCCTGGTGGGTCAGAAGAAACCCGAGAGAGAAGAAGGAACCTGAGACTCAGATCTCTTGAAAGTCCGCTTCGCAACAATCTCTAGTGGAATCAAAAAACATTTCTGACCCACCAAGTCAGAAGACGAACTAGTGATGTAAACGTCTGAACCAAGCATCACAAACCAGAAAATCACTCGAAAATTGCAAGGAACTCCGATTCTTCCTATTGCCCAGCAGGAAACAAATCAAATCCTCTCCATGCTCCAGCCTGCCCTCCTCCACCTTCTCTTCAATATCGACCAATTATTCGTCTCGGAAAAGAAGGCAGACAGCAACTTAAAATCGAGCGAGCCTCTTCCAACTGGTTACCAATCGCAGAAGCCCGAAAACTATGATTACACCTCCTGCTCCCAATCCCAAGTATATCTCCTCAATAATGTCCAAAGCCCGAGCTAAATCGGAGTAATAAATGATAAAAATGATAGAAATCTAATCGAACTCGAAAGAATAAACTTATATAAAAAACCCAACAACGAAACACCTAAAAAAGTAAAAACCCTCTCTTCCCTCCCTAGTTTCCTACCATATATCTCTCTCCTTTCTTATAAACGAAGAGGAGTAGACCGGAAAAAATGAAAGGCCAGCGAATCAATCGAAACTGCGACGAGAGAAAGAATTTATAAATTTTAAATATTAAATATTAAATAAATTATTAATTAAGGGAAAAAAGGAAGGTAGAACCGTAGAAGACATCAGCAAAAGCCGCCAACTCCTCTGTTTAAAAGTAAAGGACGAATTGCAAAATAAAAAGGGAAAATATATAAAATAAAGATTTAAAACAGAGATGGCTAATTGCTAATGGCTTTTTTTTAGCTTTTATCTTCCCAAAATATCAGTAATAAATACAGAAATTGAACACAGAAATCTCACCAAACTCTCTTTTTATCTTCAGATTTGTCTTTCTCTCATCTCTCTGTCTCTCGCTGGCCGGAACCTTCCACAACCCAAATCCAGTGGCGCATCGCAATCGACCCACCGCACGCTTCAATCAATCCCTACCACAATGCAGTCGACGCGTGTGAAATCCCTAATTTCTCTATTTAATCAACTGTAAGCTTAGGAAAGATAAATATGAAAAATGATTAATAAATTTAATTTTTAATTTTTAATTTTTTTTCTAGTAATACCAGATGATATATGAAAACAGAGAAAAGTACGAAAATAATAATAAGTGTCCCTTGGTTTGGTTGACTGATCTGAAGTTGGACTTTTCTGTAAAATTACTATTGTGTCCCCAACCCACAATGATTTGATTACCTTTGCTTTAAACAGCGCCATTTCTTTCAGTGGCGTTAATGTAATTTAATGTGTTCAATTCGGGTGGTAAATGGGGGGGGACAAGTTTGTCATTGCTAAGAAGACGAAGCCCAATTGTGGGAATGAAAAATAATGAAGACACGTCAACCTCTCGCCTTTCTATCTCTATTTCTCTCTCAAGGCAACCCAGCAAATTGGAATCGCTGACGTCAAGATTCCTTTTGTGAGACACGTGGCAAACGACTATTCCATTAAAGACATGGTACTGTGACCGGGGTCCCCCGTCTCCTCCCTCTTTGTCTTGCTTTCGAGTCTCCGTCTCTCTCTCTGCTTTGCCTAGCACGCCACCGACACTCAAAAGGGTAGACCAGATCGGGTCGGATTAAATGACACGTGGCAAAGTCTTGGTCGTCCATCGCAATCCCGGCACGTGGTTTCGAGCGATTGTGATTGTAAATCTATATACGTCGTCCGAAAGAGATGTTGTAACACACTTGACACCCTCACGCGCGCGTATATCAGAACAAATGCTTAAGGACGAAGGTCGGTCGTTGGATTGGTCTGTGTGTGGAGTGTGGTCTGTCCAAAAGTATAATTCTAATTTAATTAATTAAAATAAAAAAAACAGTTATAAACTTTAATTCTTTTTTCTCTAATTTCTTGTTTTAAAATTATGGAGAGGAAGGGGGGTTGGTGGCTTTTGGTGTTCCGTCGTAATTCGTATTTGATGGGGGACAATGCACCCAACTTTTCTTTAATTAATTAATTAACTAAAATCTATAATAATGAAGATGCGATTTGGTTTGTTAGAGAGTTAATTTTGACTTGTGACTTAATCGGAGGGTGGTTTGATCACTAATGGTGAATTGGTGATCATTGATCGAGATGTGTGTAGTATTTGTTGCGCACACGTGGCCTTCTGATAACTACTACCACTACTTCCTGTTGTCTTAGTTTTACACGTGGCGTCCAGATGGGATGAGTATGTAGAGAGGACGTTCAAGCAAAAGTGGGCCACCCTCGGTTTCTTCTTCAAAGGGGTGGCTGCTGATTGGAATCTGGAGGATCTATCATCTATCGTCTAATGTTTGGGAGCAGAGTGCAAATCAGCTAATCATCTGGGAAGTACAGGTGTCTGGCGTCCGGAGATTGACATTTAAGTGTCCAGAAAAAACATATTAAGTGAGACTGCAGAGAGAACAATAATGGCCAGCATTGCCTACACTTTTACTCGTAATACAGGGCCAATCAAAACCCGCCACGTCAGTTCGTTACATGTGGGTCCCGCCCGCTGCAACTTGATAAAAAAAAAATAAAAAAAGTTAAGACTAGTTTAGCAGCTACTAAAATGTAATATGGGTGGATTGAGATTGGATTGGATAGAAGACCAACTTACCTACTAGCCACTCACTCCATTAAATGGGCTCAATTTGTGTATGCCTAGACGGCCAACTTGCAATTGCAATCCAATCAGTGGAGAGTGAGAAAGGGTATATCAGGCACGTGCATGTGCACGTGAAGAGAGAGAGAATGAAGTGTGGGGCAATGGTGACCAGAGAGAGAAGATTGGGTAGAGAATGTCAGAATTTGGTGGGATTTGTAATGGGTACCCACCACCCAACCCAACTCACCCCCACTTAAGCTTGATAAAAGGGTTGTCAACTCGTATACAACCCACCAAGCACCTGGGTTGGTTTGGGTGGATTTTAAGTGGTTGCATTGGGTTGGGCTGGTTTAGATGGGTTGGGTCAAAAATTGAAACCCCTTATGACTGCCATATGGAAATTGTTTCTTCTTGATCCTCATGGTTAACATAGAAGCTAATGCTAGCAAGGGCTGTGAACTGATCAAGTCGAATTAGGACATGAGGTATTGAGGTAGATTCGTTTATATTTGGATTCAAATCGGATATGGGTTGTAATTGAATAGCATAGATAATTTAAACTAGAAATAATCAAAATAATATATATTATTAATAAAATGCACTGAAAATTATTTTGATATTGTATATGATGAACAAAATATATTGAAAATAAATTTTATGAAACTTTTTAACCAAGGACTAAAACACAATCATATACGTATCTATACATTTAAATACACATGGATACATCGATACAAAGACTTTTTAAATATTGGGCGAGACCCTTTACTACCTATAAAATTTTTAAAAAGTAAAAAGCAAAACTGAGGGGTATCACCAGTACCCACTTAATGGTATTAAGCGTATCAATATTTTAATTCTTGTTTTTGAACCAATGACTTTAATAAAAACACAACATTATAAGGGTTGGTCCATAGGGATGGCAACGAGTCGAGCTTTTCACGAGTTGTTCGAGTCCAATTCACTGGCTTGATTATTAAACGAGCCGACTAGAGCTTGGCTTGTGAGGCTTGTGAGTCGGTTCGAATATATATATATATATTAATTTTTAAATATCAAATAAAAAATATTATCTCAAAATCGAGCTCAAGCTTATAAATTTTTTACTCAAGCCAAACTCGAACTCAAAGTTCTGACTCAAACCAAATTCGAGCTCGAGCCTCGTACTATTCGGCTCAAATCCACCCCTATATTCAGTCCAATTATAAACAGATATCATTTTTGCAGCCCTAATGTGAGTAGGTAATTTACCATCTCACGCCATTACAGATGACACGTAGGAACCCACCAAAATTGTCTTTTTTAGGTATTGTTGTATCATTTCGCCTCTGATCAAAAACAAAACCTTGCCCAGTAGCAAATGGTCGCATGTAAAAGCAAGGATAAGAAAGGAATCCCCGAGGACTGAGACCCTGTTTGGTTGCAGTTGCAGATGAAGTGAAGGAAAATGAATGACTTTCACTTTCAGAAAATACGTTATTTTCTAACCTCTTATTTATTGCACATAGGAAACAAACATCTTCCATAAAGTGATTGATAGTTACCTGAAAATGGCATTCCTTGATATTTTCTATCAGCCATTTTCCAAGCAGATGGTTGGCCTAATTAGCTCAAATCTAGTGAAACTCATATGTTTCTTCACAATTCAGGTTTCTTTCCAAGTTAAACCATTTGCAGGAAAATTAGAAAGATTATCTATTTCTATCGAATATAATTTTGGGGGGAATCATTCCTTCTCCTACGTTTTACATGCAACCAAAAGCAGCCTGATATCAATTAGCAAAATGGCCATTTTCCTGATTTCCTTTGGTGCTTCCTTTAACTTGGAATTAGTCCTAAATTGTAGAAGCATACGGATGATACGGGACTCACATTAAGAGGACTGATCCACTTCTCAGAAAGTGATTTATAGAACACACCAAAAGGAATGTCATTCTCCTATAACCACTAATTTTTCAAAAAAAAAAAAAAACATTTGCGTTCAGTAGAAATTGTTTGCTTTCCTCCATTTTCCCCCCAACAAGTTTCAATGTAGGATGCATTTGGTTGCACATAAACAAAGGAAAGGAAACAATTTTCCTTGGGAAATGATGTTCATTGGAAAAAATGAATCACTTTCTAAAGCTTCCTGATGCTTTAATATAGCTTGGAAAAGACACATCGATGGTTGGTAGATATATAGTGTGTCAAGACACTTAGATCAAGACAGCTGACCCTCTTTTTAGAAATGTGTTAAAGAAAGTTAGAAGGAAATCTTGTTTTTATACATCACCGCCATCATCATCTAAGGGTTGTGTCTGGCACCATTGTTTGCCTGTTTGATGTTTCTACTTGAAACGTTTTGGGTTCATCAATACATTTGATGTTCAAGGTGAAAACAGCAATTTATATTTATCAACGCAAAACATTTCAGGTAGAAAAAATATTTCTAACCAATTTATATTGATCAACCCAAAATGTTTCACGTAGAAACCCAAATCTCGTTTTTGTTTATCTGAAGTGCATAACCGTTCATTTCCCATAGACAACTACAGCTGCCACTGTTAAATAGCTATTTTCGTGGAAATCATTTATTTTCATTCATTTATGTGCAACCAAATGAAACACTAATTAAGTCAAAAACGTCTATAACCTTACAGGGTTGTTATTTTAGACCCCAGACGATCAAGCCCTACGGAGGATCATTTTGGTTCTGGCAACACAAGAAACAGATAGCTACAGGCTACAGTATCTGCATAAATTGCCACCAATTACAAGTTTCACAGATTACCAAATACCAACAACTCACTGGTTTCCATCTGAAACATCGTGTACAACAATCTGCACAAGCACACAACGAAATGATTTTTTTGAACCATGTAAATTGAGCATTATCTATGGTGTTTGTTCCTTACACTAACCTGTTTCTTCCATGTAGAGAAAGGGTAGAAAGCAAAGTTTTCACCATAAACAAGGACTATAACATAATTGAGATATTTTCTATTTCCAAAAAATGTCTCCTCCTTGCTAGGGATGCCAGATGGGCCGGGTTTGATGAGGTTGAGCTCAGCCCTAGCCCGACCCAAGGTGTTGAACACCCAGCCAACCCAATCCAAAGATGATATATAAGGTTGGGTTTATGAAACCAAAAAATCCTGGCCTTTAAAACTAAAAATGGTTGGTAGATAAGCCAAATTACTCGGTACTACCACGGCTTCACTTCAGTCCAAGGGAGGTTAGTCTGATGGCTTGCTTATTACTCCTCTTCAGAATGTTAAAATAGCTATAACCCAATCCCTCTGATATGACCTGTGAGCTTCAGAGGTATTCTACCAAACATGATATAACAGAATTGCAGTACATTATGCCAGGCCTAATCTTGGCCATTAGGAACAATTTCAAATTCTCTCTGGATTAGAGTCCTCTCTTTCATTTCCTTTGGCAGAAATTGATACATAGGTTGGATAAGTTTTTATTGGGACTCAAGTGTTCCTCCAACTCATGTATTCAACATAAGAAGTGGAGAAGAAACTCATGCCTGTTTGCCACAGGCTTTGTTGATAGCATATTGCTGCAAGCCAACAAATTTAACCTGTTATGGGAACTATGTTTATTATCCTACAGAAAATTCCACAGTGGACAAAGATAAGTGAGGAGGATGAAGCTCAAAAATTGTTCACTGTAACTTTTTAATGGTCAAACTGCAGTTACATGTACTTCTGAGAAAATATGCGACCTGTTGGGATTAAATTGAAAAACCCAACATGATGAATCACTTTGCAGAAACTAAAGCAATTTACAGTGGCAAGGAAACGAAATAGCGTTGCAGTTCTTAAAAGCACCAAACATAATTCTAGTAACTTGAAGAAGTTAAAAATTTGTTCTAAATTATGCATTCAAAAGCTTTTAGAGGGTTCTTGCCATATCATAATTGTATGCATGATGTTGCTGCCCAAATTTGCATATTCAGGAAAGAAGAGATCCTATAGCCATATCCCAACTCCAAATCACATCATCCAACCTATTATTCCCCCATATTACAGCAACTTTTTTTTTCCAAAAACTCGAAGTCTTGGAACTTTAATCTTAATTTTCTACATAATTAAATATCAATCTAACCCTCATGCCAGAGGGCTAGTCAATGAATTGGTGCATCTAAGAGTGAAAACAACCATTCAGTTTGAAAATTCAGAAGTTATTTTGTGGCTTTAAATAATCAAGGGCATAAACTGCCTTTTTTCTGGAATCAGGTGGAAGGAAAAGGACAACTCTTTCACAGCTATCACACTGAATCCAAAAAATACAAAAAGAAGGCCCACAATAAAAGGGGCATTTCTTCTTAAGCCATTTGAATACCTAGAACAATTACAACAGAGTAAAGGTGAGTAAATTCATTACAAATCTATACATGCACTGCCTCTAAATTTGCTCGCAACAGCTCCTATCCAGTCCCTGTCTCTGTTGTTGTATGCATAACTCATGCTGGAAGCCAATAGAATGAAACCTTGTATTGTTTTTTCTGTTCCATTGCCACCTAATTTACAAGCTCTTAGCACAGGTTGGACCAAAAAAGAACGAGTTCCCTTGGGGAGAATCTCCCAAACCCCAGAATCTGAAGAAAAAAAACCTCATTATGTTAGTTGATACTATTAATAGAAAATAAAACCTAACAGTTCAAGTAAAAAATATAGAAACATCGCTACTACAAATCAGCAGAGAATGAAGTCGCTAATACCAGATCATAGAGGACTTTGTTGCTATTAAATGGACACTCCAACAGGAAATTGGCAAATCATGGAATCTCAATTAAAATTATATGGCTAAGGGTCTAACCGGGTTTCCTAAACCTTCTCTAGTTCCAAACATTTCATGCCATATGCAACTTAGACATTTTGTACCAGTGTCAGGCGTAGATAGAAGTTAACAAAAATGATTATCCTCTTCTTTCAAGGACAAATTACCAAGCAAACTGGGGAGCACTAAGACTCTAAGTGTCCTAAATTATCTGCATCCCAAAGTAAATGGCAAGAACTGGCTGTTACTCAAATAATTCCGATGACTAATGAATGAACCATGACTGATCTTCCAGTAAGTATAATTGAATCTTTTCAACAGACAAACATTGATCAACTGCAAAGAATGAACCATCTCTGAGCTTCTAGAAAGTATTGAATACTACATTCCTTACCTTTTATTTTTTTTCCTTTTTCCTTTTTAATCAATTCAAGTGAAATTAACACCCCTTAGACCTAGAGCATTCTAAGACAACATAGCACACTGCACACCTCCATTGTTTGATATTTTAAGTATCCAACATGATAGAGCATCCTTATACAGGTATCTGGGTATAATAGGTTTATATGCATCAAGGTAGAGAATCCCCTACCACCCCACTGAAGAATTAACAAAATTTGTTTTATGGCAAATAGAAACAGAAATATGGAATAGAAAATGAGACCAGTCCAATAGAGGCATTGTTACCCATATTGGAGAATTGAAACAAGAAACTTCATGGTTTACCTGGTCTCTGAGGGAAATAAAGTGTATCCTTCAGATCAGAAAGACCAATTTGCTGAACCTGTCTTCCAAACCAATCAAGCATGTGGGCTTTTGTTGCATCCACAGGTGTACTCCAATAGCCACGTATACACAGCACATCCCCAACTGATATAAGCTGGTGAAAGTGAAGCAGTAAAAATTGTTAAGTGTTATGTTTCAAACATAATTACTAATTAGAAGCTTAATAGTAAGATTTTTAATGCTTGAAACTCAAACCACAGTAGCTCCATGTTAATTTGGACCTTTAAGTTTGCATTTGGTTCCTTGTCATAATAAGTGAGAAGGGGATGTCCAAAGGACTTCCCTACAACTTCCCCCTAAAACCATGGAGAGCCCAAAATATCATGGAGGACCATCTCTTACTCAAAATATACTGAAATACATGTATGTATATATCATCCTTTTCCTTGTCTCAAGAACACCTTCAAATTAAGAAATCGCCCAAAAAAGAGCAAGTAATATGCCCTAGAATTCGAGGCACATATTCCACCATCCAACCAGTTTGCAAATAGTGCATCTCTATATTACTTTCCACATATTCAATTTTATTAAGTACAAGAAGAGTATGGCATAGTACCACTGATATGGTGTTTGTATTTCGCAACAAAACATATGTTCCCCAAGCCAAATCCTCCTTCATGGTATCAGAGAGATTTTCTGACATTATAAATATTTGCTTGTTCCCCTCAGGCAGAGTAGATTGATCCACAAGATTTGCACCCTGCATAACTTTCCGTACTGTGAGGCAGGCACTGCAAGTTCAAAGCTCCTCAAATTACAGAGATGTTAGGCACAATGAGCTCTACAGACCACATGGAGAAGTCCTGGTAAACCAAGGAATTATTTAGTTCAGCATTTAATGATCAGATTTATCACTTTTTTAGGCTAGTACCAGTAGTGGAAGTTATTGAGTGCCGTTTCTCTTTGTACTGCATTAGGATGCAATTATTTTCTAAGACAATGTTAGAATAAATTCATGATCTTTCTACTCCAAAGATATTACACTTATCAATAATAGGTAATAGTAATACAAAAACTGATTTGCATACTAAAAAGCACCATTAAATCATGAAGGACCAATGTGACATAAATGGTGCAAAAGAAAAGCGAAGCAAAATATGTTAATATACTAGAAAGAGATCAAAATCCAGAACTAGCTCCTAATAAGCAGGAAAAACAACCGTGAATTTGTTACAATATCTTTTCCTTTTATTTTGATAAATAAGTGAAATGTTCAGCAAAAAATACAGAGAGGATATTCTAGAAAGTAGCCCCACGTGATTAAATATAATCCATCTTTTTGTATTTGCAAGATGAATTGATGTAAAATTGATGCTCGTTAGAGATATGATACAGAAATGCATAAAACAAAGCCCCAGTTGATGAAAATTGCCAGGACTTAACATCTCATTTTATGTCAACTCTATGGAAGAGTAAAGACAAAGCAGGTTCCACATAAAAAAAAAGGTCATTACTCAATGTTGATACTGGCTATCCAGGGTTCAATCCCAGTCATAGTGAACTTCAATAAAATTCAGAAATAACTTCATCAAGTAAGGAACAATTCTACAATGAATTTCATGCCCGGATAACATGCAACCCCGGCTGAATCTTTGAATTTATGAATGATTGATAATGTTAACATCCAGCCTTTGACTGGAGGGGGGAGCTCCAGCCTTTGCATCATAAAGGCAGTGAATGAGTACATCCAATTTCTCTTATTAGTCATTCAAAAGTGATGAAGGAAGATTTGGCCCGACCTCTTTATTATGTGACACGTGGCAGAAACAATAGCTCGGCAAAAGGGGCCAAGCCTAGGCGGGAACAAGGGGACACACTTCGCCGAACTGACCCTTGTAACAGCTCGGGATACACTTCGCCGAACTGACCCACCTTGTAACAGCTCAAGATACACTTCGCCGAACTGACCCACCTTGTAACAGCTCAAGATACACTTCGCCGAACTGACCCACCTTGTAACAGCTCGGGATACACTTCGCCGAACTGACCCACCTTGCAACAGCTCGGGATACACTTCGCCGAACTGACCACTTGTAACAGCTCGGGATACACTTCGCCGAACTGACCCACCTTGTAACAGCTCGGGATACACTTCGCCGAACTTACCCACCTTGTAACAGCTCGGGATACACTTCGCCGAACTGACCCACCTTGTAACAGCTCGGGATACACTTCGCCGAACTAACCCACCTTGTAACAGTTCGGGATACCTCCAAGCTCAAGACCGCCTCGCTCAGCACTTCGCATCATCTTCTAGGCACCAAAGCCAAACAAGTCGTACCATGCCTGACACTAGGGAAGTCCATGCCCGAGGGCGCCACGCCTGACTGACTTGGGATTTGACGTTTGGCAGCAGCACTCTAAACGGCCACCTGCCACCGCCACTGACGCCGCCATCTCCAGTTAGACGGTTAGGCAGTGACGGTTCTGTCTCAGCAGAAAGGACGACGGCCGAGTTGACAAGCACAAGGGTAATCATACCGGATCTGACAAGGGCCTCAGGACGAGTACACGAAGTGACTATAAGAGCCCCCTGCCCCCCGACAACGGAGGTATGCAAACTTTGCGCTATCTGGTATTACCTTGCTTTTGAAGGATTCTAACTTGAGCTTCGGAGCCTCTACACCGGGTTCCCCCCGGAGCTTTCCCATCTCTTTCGTTTCAGGTTCCCTGCTACCCCGTTTGGAAGCAAGGCAGCGGACAGCTAAGACCAGTCGGATCGCGCTCCATCAATTGGCGCCGTCTGTGGGAAACGCTTCAAAAAGCCTCCCTCCAAACTTCGATACCCCCTTTTTTCTTCAAAAAACCCAACACTCATGGCCTCCTCCAGCAACACCGGACGTGGCACGGAGACATACGCCACCGGGGAGCAACTTCAGGTCCCCGTAGTGTGCGTTGGACAGTTCACCATCCCCCTTTCGGCGGATGGGATCCCCATCTTGAACACGCCACAAGCAGTGGCACCTGTAAACCCTCCTACCACAAACGTCCCCTTTCCTCTCCCCATTGAGACAACCTTCACTGAACCAACTGCCGTCCCCCTGGCAGCTAGCCAAAACCGATTGGAGGACCTGATGCAGTGCATGCGGGCAATGCAAGCCCAAATGCAACAGTTCCAGCAACACCAGCTTCACCAGCACCAACTGCTGCACAACATCTCCCAGTATCACTATCAACAGCAGTTCCCCCAACTGCCACTGAACCAACCACTACTTCCACCTCGCCACCCCGCTTCGAGGCCGGTCAAGGCCTCCCCGCAGGATGGGCGCCCCCACCAGGCAAAGGCCTCCCGGCCCCAGAACCACCCCAACAGCCAGGCCTCGTCCCCAGGCCGAAGAGAGAAAAATGTCATCCCCGCCTCGCAACCCGCAGGTGGGTCGGGAACCTCGCCCGCGAGGTCAGCACCCCGGCGCTCCAAGCCCGAGCTCCCGCTCACCGAAAACCAATTCAGCGCCCTAGCGGCAGACTACCAACACTCCAGGCCCATCGAGCTCGGTAACACGGAGGCTAGTTCGGGGAACCATCCATGTAATAGTGGGAGGTTCGGTGGTAGCGGGATGTACCTCGGCAGCAGCCCGGACTTCAGTTCGCGAAGCGGCCCTCGAAGAAAGGAACCCCCCAAAGAGACCAAAGACCGAAGAACCAATCTTTTTCACGGAGGACGACGCGCGAGGAGTCCACTACCCCCATGATGACGCGCTTGTCATTAAGCTAAGGATAAGCGACTTCGAGGTCAGGCGCGTACTCGTAGATTCGGGCATCTCAACGGACATCCTCTTCAAATCAGCATTTGACCAGCTGCAGTTAAAGAGGAGTGAGCTGAAGCCCACGAACACTCCCCTGGTAGGTTTCAGCGGAGAGGAAGTTAGGCCCCTCGGAAAAGTAACTGTCCCTGTGCAAGTTGGCATATGGCCTTGTGCGGTCAGACTCAACCACGATTTCCTGATAGTCGCGACCCCCTCCCCATACAATGCCATAAAATGGCGGCCGATCACGCATATACTACGGGTGGCGGTCTCCACCTACTATTTGGCCATGAAGTTCCCTACGGACTTCGGTATAGGGGTAGTGCGGGGCGACCAGCTCGAGTCCCGCAAGTGCTACATTGCCGCCCTAAAGGAAAAAACCAAGGCGGCCGACGACCTCGAACTGGAGCGGCCGGCAGAGCAAGGTGAGGAGCGAGCTTCGCCCACGGAGGAAACAGTCGCAATCCCGATTTCATCTACGGACCCAGCTCGCACACTAAGCATCGGAGCTTCCATCGAAGACCCCCTACGAGCCGAACTGGTGAGTTTTTTACTTCAAAATTTAGATATTTTTGCCTGGTCCGCGGCCGACATGCCCGGCATTAGCCCCGGACTGATAACTCACAAACTTAATACTGACCCTGTAGTCAGACCCGTTAGACAGAAGAAACGCAACTTATCCCCAGAACGCTGGAGAGTGGTCGACGAGGAGGTCGAGAAGCTCCTCGCAGCAAACTTCATAAGGGAAGTCCACTACCCGAGCTGGGTGGCCAACCCAGTGTTGGTAAAAAAGGCAAGCAGCAAGTGGCGCATGTGCATCGACTATACCGACCTGAACCGAGCTTGCCCGAAAGATTGCTTCCCCCTCCCCAGAATTGACCGCCTAGTGGACGCGACCTCGGGAAACGAGTTGCTAAGCTTCCTGGACGCCTACTCGAGCTACAACCAAGTTGGGATGGACCCATCCGATGAGGAAAAAACCAGCTTCATAACCGAGTTCGGCCTGTATTGCTACAAAGTCATGCCCTTCGGACTAAAAAATGCCGGGGCAACTTTCCAAAGACTTGTAAATAAGCTATTTCGGCCCCTGATTGGTACGAAGATAGAGTGCTATGTAGACGACATGGTCGTCAAGACTCAGTTTTCACAAGAGTTAACACAAGACTTAGATTCTGTTTTCCAAATCCTGCGTCAGTTTAGCATGAAGTTGAATCCCAACAAGTGTGTCTTCGGCGTCACCTCGGGCAAGTTCCTAGGCTACATTGTCAATCGACGCGGTATTGAGGCGAACCCGGACAAAATAAAAGCCATTCTAGATATGAAACCACCTCGGAAAGTAAAAGAGGTTCAGAGGCTAAACGGCCGCATAGCCGCTCTAAGCCGCTTATTGTCTAAGTCAGCAGACCGCTGCCTACCCTTCTTCAAGGCAGTCAAAGGCAAAGGGTTCGAGTGGACCCAGGACTGCTAGTTCGCGTTCGACGAACTAAAAGGTTACCTCGCTAGTGTGCCAACCTTAGCCCGGCCCGAGGTGGGCGAGGTCTTACAACTGTACCTCTCGGTGAGCGACGAGGCGGTCAGTTCGGTACTAATAAAGGAAACAGACCGGGTCCAACGACCCATATATTATGTTAGTAAAATTTTGTAGGGAGCAGAGGCAAGGTACCCGGAGATAGAAAAACTAGCATATGCCCTAGTAATAGCAGCTCGTAAACTCCGCTCGTACTTCCAGGCTCACACCGTCATCGTCCTAATTGACAAACCTCTTAGACAAGTTTTATTCAAACCCGAAGTCTCCGGTTGACTGACGAAATGGACCATCGAACTCAGCGAGTACGACCTCCAGTACAAACCAAGAGCCGCTATCAAGGCCCAAGCTTTGGCAGATTTTATCGCCGAGTGCACTTTCAGCCACGAAGCCCCACAGGTCAAGCCCGAGGTCCCCAGTTGCGGCGAACCCGGAGCTCCTGAGCCCATAGAGTCCGAACCCCGTGAAGTAGCACCTAGTGTGGCATCTCTCCTGGTCAGGCGAAGAGCGAATTGGGATGAGGAGCCCTGGATCCTTCACGTGGATGGTTCCTCGAACCGGCAAGGCAGCGGAGCTGGAATAGTCTTGTGCGGCCCGAGCGGCACAAAAGTAGAATACGAACTACGCTTTGAGTTCGCGGCATCCAACAACGAGGCAGAGTACGAAGCACTGATCCCCGGGTTGGACCTAGCGCGAAAGGTTAAGGCAAAACACTTGATCATCTGCAGCGATTCTCAGCTCGTGGTAAACCAAGTTACCGGCGAATACGAAGCACGCGATCTCTTCATGATCGCATATTTGGCCAAAGTAAAAGAAGCCCTGCTCAACTTTCGGTCACACATCATCAGGCAAATCCCGAGGTCCGAAAACACTGAGGCCGACGCCCTGTCCCGGTTAGCCAGCACGAGTCACAACAATATGAGAACTATGTACATAGAGGACTTACCTCGGCCTAGTATTCTCGGGGGGACAGAGGAGGTCGCTCCCATCTTAGAAGCAGAGCCGAGCTGGATCGATCCACTCGCGAGCTTCCTGATAGACGGAACCCTCCCTGCAGAACGCAATGCGGCCAAGAGGGTGCAGTACAAGGCGGCCAAATACGTCATAATAGACGAACGGTTATACCGACGGTCGTACACGCTCCCCTATTTGCGGTGCCTGCGACCTACCGAAGCCGAGTTCGTACTCCACGACACTCATGAAGGCCTGTGCGGTGGACACTTGGGGGGCAGGGCACTCGCCCAAAAGCTGTCGAGCTCGTCAGAAAATGCGACAAGTGTCAGAAGGCAGAAAATGCGACAAGGATACTACTGGCCAACGATGAAGGCAGAAGCTGTCGAGCTCGTCAGAAAATGCGACAAGTGTTAGAAGCACGCTAACATCCACCATCAACCTGCCTCCGACCTCAAATACCTCGCCAGCCCGTGGCCCTTTGCACAATGGGGCATCGACCTCCTAGGGCCATTCCCACCAGCAACAGGCGGAAGAAAATTCTTAGTTGTTGCAGTAGATTACTTTACGAAGTGGATAGAAGCCGAACCTATGGCAATTGTTACGACTCGAAACATACAGAACTTCTTTTGGAAGAACATAGTATGTCGTTTCGGATTACCTCGGGTTCTAATCTCCGACAACGGCAAACTGTTCGAGGATATCAAGTTCCAAGAGTGGTGCCAGAACATGGGGATTCGGCAAAATTTCACGTCAGTCGCGCACCCACAGGCAAACGGTCAGACGGAAGTGATGAACAGAGCCATCCTGCGCGGACTGAAAGCACGTCTGGATCGAGCTAAGGGATTGTGGGCCGAAGAGCTACCAAGTGTCTTATGGGCTCACCGAACGACCGAAAAAGCAGTCACGGGAGAAACCCCCTTCAACCTCACCTACGGCACTGAAGCAGTGATCCCGGCGGAAATCGAAATACCAACGTTGCGATTAGAAACATACGACGATCGGACGAACGGAGACGAGTTACGCACCAACCTCGACCTACTGGACGAGGTAAGGGACCTCGCGCACATCCGAACAGTGGCATACCAGCAGCAGGTAGCTCGCTACTACAATAGCAGAGTAAAGCAACGAAGCTTCCGAGTCGGTGACCTGGTCCTCCGTAAGATTATGGTGCCCGAACCCGGCGTCGGCAAGCTTGGACCTAATTGGGAAGGGCCCTATAAAGTAAAAACAACGCTTGGGGGCGCATACGAACTCGAAACCTTGAAAGGCAAACGAGTACCCCGAACGTGGAACATCGTGAACTTGAGGCGATACTACCTATAAACCACCTAGCGAAGTGGACGAAATCAAGCCATGCGCCACAAGGCAAGCCGAGGAACTTCAGCACATTATCAGCTCGGCAAAAAATCAGTTCGCGGCATAAAAGACCACGGAAATTTAAAAACCCAGCAAAGAAACAGCCCGGGGAAGATGAGCAAGGGGAAAAAGACACTCCATTGCAAGAAACAGTACATTGGCAAAAAAATAAAAAATAAAAAATAAAAAATAAAAAATAAAAAATAAAAAAATAAATTTTACATGCCCGGAGCCACTTCTTCGCCATCGGAAGGCACTTCAACAACACCCGAAGGCCCTGCCTCTCCTTCAGAGTCCGGCTCGCCATCGACAGCATTGGCCATCTCCTGAGTTATACGCGAAGTGGTTATGGCACTTACATCGAGGTCGGGGTATGTATTCCGAATCATCCACCGGCTCAACTTGAACCCCCTCCTGTAAGAGTCCACCATCAGATCGTCAAAACGCGGAGAGGCAATGTAGTCTTCAATGCCTTGGGAAAAAATCTGTGTTCTCTCCCTAATGTCCTCCTGAAGATACTTGACTTGATGCTGCAAATCCAACTTCAAGTCCGCCATATGCTTGACAACTACCCCCATGGCCTTGGCGTCACGCTGAGACCTCGCCTGTCTGGCCATCGCGACGCGAGCAGCCCTTTCAGCAGCATAAGCAGCCGCCTCAGCAGCCTGGGTATTTTCCTCTGCAGCACGAAAGGCTTCTTCAGCAGCATGAGCGGCAGCCTCAGCAGCTCGCGCCTGTCGCGAGCTCCTCTCCACTTGGGCCGCCAAGGCATGAATCGAAGAATTCACCTACCAAAAGAAACAAGTGAGCAAAATGACAACAGAAGCAACAGAATAAAAAAGGAAGACAGAATCTAACTTACCACCATGGCATGTGTTACGGCGTGGCAAGCGACCTGATTCAAGGGAAGATCGGTCCACGCCGCGACCTCCTCGGGGAAAGTAGCGTCCCTACTCTTCTGAAGAGCGTAGTTCGGCGTCAACACGCTCCTAAACTCCCCTTGAGCTCCCGAGCCTAAGGGCCCAGCCCGCGTATGAGCAGACCCAGAGTGAGCAGGAGCACTTGAGTACGCAGGAGCGCCCGTATGAGTGGTTTCAGCATAAGGCGCCTCGGCAGTCTCGTGCACCGGTGGAGTCACTTCGGGCTCCCTGGGCAGATCCTCTGGCGTATGGTCTGGGGCTTGGGGCTCCTCATCCAGGGGCAGCTCGTTACGAGTTCGCTTGGCGACCCGCTTCCTCCTCTTCATACCTTGGAACAAACGCCCCCCGCGAGTTCTCTCCGCATCCATCACACCTACAGAAACGAGTTCGACATAAAAAAAAAAAAAGCCGCATAGCCAGAAACCTACCCGAACTCAGGCCGGCTGCAAAAAGCTTGGCCTCCGTTAAGTAGTGGTGGCACTTTAAGCCTTGCCGTGCCCATTGCCGGAGACCCTTCACTGTCTCTTTATCAAGAGTTACGCCCAAATCGGGAGCGGCCTCACCCCACCCGGTCTAAAAGGGCCATCCTTGTGCACTTCGCACGCCGAAGTAGTCCCGCTTCCAAGCCGGGACCTTATTAGGAAGATCGTGCAGAAGTTTGAAATCCTGGCGAGGAGTAAGGTAATACGCCCGTCTCCCCCCTGGAAGAGAACACGACTGTCTCTTGAGCATCAAGATAGAGGAGAATATCTCTAAGTCTAAGGGAAAGTTCTGCTCGCAAAAAAGGGAAATTGTCCCCACCAGGTTCCGAATAGAGTTCGGATGAAACTGGCCAATAGTGACACCAAAGTGGTTTATGACTTCGACGAGAAGGGGATGGAAAGGAAGTCGCAACCCTGCGGCAAGCTGCTCTCGAAAAATCACGATCTCGTCGGGACCGTGTTCCCAAGGAAAGCTACCCGAAGGAATAAAATATGTGTACCCCCCAAGAAGATTGTAAGACAGAAGTATGGATTGAAGCCCCTCAGGCGTCATGGTCGAAGGGCCAAACCGGTCTAGCATCCGACCTCGGCGGGAGGTAGACGCCAAACTGCCCGAAGCGACTCGACCTGCTGGTTCGTAGTCCTCAAACTCCACCTCAGGATCACTGAGGCAGTCTGGGGACATGGCTCGGTTGGTGGAACCTCCATCGGCCCTACTCAAAGAGTCGTCTGAGCTATCAAAGCTAGACATTGGGGAAAAGACGAATTCAAGAAAGTACTCACCGGAAGGTTTGAAGAAATACCAAAGAACCGTGAACTGTATAACCGGCCTTAACGCGAGCTGGAAAAGACTTGGACGCGAGCTGAAGGGTTGGACGCGAACTCAATAGACAAACCGCAGAAGTGACAACAACCGGGGTCCCCCACTATTTATATCTACAGTAACCAAGAATCGACCGTGCAGACCGAAGACGATCCGACGGCCCACATTCCTACCAACCGCACAACCCTTAAGGTCGAGACGTGACGGGCGCACGTCTTTCCGAGAAAAGCGAAACGTCAGCACGTCTTTTTGAAACCGACGTCGCTGCGACACGCGTCTTTTCAAAACTGACGCGCCGCACGTCTCCCTGACAGTCGACCGCGCACGTACAGCAGTGGCGTGCCTTTTTGAAATGACCCGCTGTCACGTCCCAGCGGCGCGAGTTGGTTTGAAATTTAAAACGCGCGGTCACAACCACCAGCGTTCTTGAGTAAGCACGTTTCCAGCCTTCTCGGAAACCGAAAGAACCCTAGAAAAAGCGTCTCGTACGGTGAAGGTTTGAAGGACGGGACAAATCCACCAGCTACCTCGCGAAAACTCCCCGCACCATGGCAAGACCCTCGGCGCAAGGAGTGGGGGGCAATTGATGAAGGAAGATTTGGCCCGACCTCTTTATTATGTGACACGTGGCAGAAACGACAGCTCGACAAAAGGGGCCAAGCCTAGGCGGGAACAAGGGGACACACTTCGCCGAACTGACCCTTGTAACAGCTCGGGATACACTTCGCCAAACTGACCCACCTTGTAACAGATCGGGATACAGTTCGCCGAACTGACCCACCTTGTAACAGCTAGAGATACACTTCGCCGAACTGACCCACCTTGCAACAGCTCGGGATACACTTCGCCAAACTGACCACTTGTAACAGCTCGGGATACACTTTGCCGAACTTACCCACCTTGTAACAGCTTGGGATACACTTCGCCGAACTTACCCACCTTGTAGCAGCTCGGGATACACTTCGTCGAACTAACCCACCTTGTAACAGTTCGGGATACCTCCAAGCTCAAGACCGCCTCGCTCAGCACTTCGCATCATCTTCTGGGCACCAAAGCCAAACAAGTCGTACCATGCCTGACACTAGGGAAGTCCGTGCCCGAGGGCGCCACGCCTGACTGACTTGGGATCTGACGTTTGGCAGCAGCACTCTAAACAGCCACCTGCCACCGCCACTGACGCCGCCATCTCCAGTTAGACAGTTAGGCAGTGACGGTTCTGTCTCAGCAGAAAGGACGACGGCCAAGTTGACAAGCACAAGGGTAATCATACCCGATCTGACAAGGGCCTCGGGACGAGTACACAAAGTGACTATAAGAGCCCCCTGCCCCCCCCCCCCCGACAACGGAGGTATGCAAACTTTGCGCTATCTGGTATTACCTTGCTTTTGAAGGATTCTAACTTGAGCTTCGGAGCCTCTACACCGGGTTCCCCCCGGAGCTTTCCCATCTCTTCCGTTTCAGGTTCCCTGCTACCCCGTTCGGAAGCAAGGCCGCGGACAGCTAAGACCAGTCGGATCGCGCTCCATAAAAAAGCATTTGGCTCTTGAATGACTTGGAGGTCGGTTGCCGTTCACCTATTCCAGCCAGGAGAACCGTCTAACAATAACCCATTGAGGTCTAGATTAACCCTTACAATTTCCCGGAAAAAAAAAATCCTCGAAATGATCTGAAAAACCAAAAGCTTTTTCCCTTTCCATTTTTCTTTTCCAATTTTTGACCAAACTTTGCAGCGGTTCATGAAATTGTTTTACAACGTAAAAGAAAAAAAAAAAAATAGAGCACTTAGAGTTACCTTGAGAAATTTTCCAAGGTAGGGAAGAGTAATTGAGAAAGCCGACAACGAAAGACCCAGAACCACTGATCGCTGCGCAACAAAACAATCGATAAAACCCGACAATAACTTCAAAAGTTTTAGTAGAGACGGCAATCAGGGAATTTTTTTTCCGCCCACTTACAAGCTGTGCTGGAGTAGTGGATGAATTCGAGCCGACGAAGTGGTTCAAGAGCAGCAGCGAACCGAAAGCGTATCCAATCCATCTGGGTAAGTAAGATTCGTCCAATCCAGGAATACCTAAACCCCCGCATTTTCCACCACCCACACATAAAGAAGAGATAAATAAATGGATAAATAATAAACGGGAGAGAGAGCTCTATTAAGTATTAACCAAACGTAAAGCGAAGAACCGAGAGGTTGAGCTGCTGCTGTTGCTGTTTTGATTCTCCAGAATTGTCGACACGAGCTGAAACTCTTGTGTTTCTCCTTCTTCTTAGTCTGTTACGAATACCGGCAATAATCCCGGAAAAGCAAGAAGGGCGTCGCGACGTAAAAAGATAAGAGGAATGCCGTTTATCGGCCTGAAATCGAAGCTGCAATCTGAACTCAACTATAGTATTAATCGATATACTTCCCATTTCCTTCAAACTGATTGATAGACGCCGTTGAATTGCAGCTCACAAGCCCAAGGGCCAAGCCTATGTTTGGTTTGATGGAAAATAAGTGAATAGAAAGTTGAGGGAAAGATATAAAAATTTTGTAAAAAATAAAATACTTAGGCGATTTTTGAGAGTGTTTAAAAATAAATGCTTATTTAGGTCATTAAGCACTTATTGGTATTTGGGAAATAAAGTCCGAAATAAGTGTTTATTTTAAAAATAATGTTTTATTTTTTAAACCCAAATTTTCAGTTTTTTTTAAGTGTTTATACAATAAGCATTTTTTCAACTTTTTTCTTTTAAAACTATCCCTAGTTGAATTTTAAAATACCACTTATAGAATTATCTCTAATTGAATTTTATAAAAATACTTTTATAAAAGCATTTTTACAAAAAACACTTTTATGAAAGTATTTTTAAGAAAGTACTCTTATAAAAGCATTTTTATAAAAGCACTTTATAAAAGTACTATAAAAGTGTTTTTGCAAATGTACTTTTATAAAAATAATTTAATAAAAGTGCTTTCGAAGAGTATATTTTGAAATTTTGAAAAAAAAATGAACAAAATAGTCACAAATACTTATTTAGTGTTTATTAGAAAAAATAACTACCAAACACCCGATACAAAATAACTGCTTATTTTTTAATAAGTACTTAAAAAAATTGAATGTCAAATGCAAACAAGTGTTTATTTAAATAAACACTTATTTTTAATTTAAACACTTCCAAACAAGACCTTCATTTCCCCTCAACCTTCTCACTTTCTGTTTCTCTAATTAAGAGCTGTAAAGAGGGCTAACCCGACCATTACGACTTGAGCCATGCTAGGGCCGGTCCTACCCGCACCGGGGTCAGGCATTATAGCAAGAGCCTAAACTCCAATGTTGTGCCAGGCCTGGATTTTGAGACCCGCGTCTGGCCCGGCACAGCACGAAAAATGGATCATGCCAGCACGGTACAGTCCGCAAACTGGCTCAGTACAAACCACATATATTAATAAATTATTTATATAAATACGTAGAATAATATTAATATATTAATATACATACATCTATATGTATATAAATTTGTATTTTCATTTTTTTTATATTTTTTATTTCATTTTTATTGTATTTTTTATTTCTTGTTTATCTTGTTACTTTATGTGAACCTTTTTATTATTTTTCTAAAAAAAATCATGCCACCTGCAGCCTGGCATGGCAGACGGACCTGCCTGGGCTAAGTCCCACGAGGGGTGCTGGGCGGGTTCGGCTTCAGTCAAAGTGTTAATGGCCGTTCGAACATTATAAGAGGATGACACGCGTTCACAAGCGCGTGTGCATTCCTAATTCGTGCGGGGATGATAAACGGGCGTTTAACATGAACGCCGTTCGTCATCCCCGCGTCTCTCCATTTTCGTTCTCTCCAATTTTTTGTGAGAAACTTTCGTTCTGTTATCCTCTCCTACCGGCGAAGGAGGCATAAGGCATCACCGGCGAAGTCAAGCTTCTTCCGGCGACCGGCGACAATCCTAGAAATAGGTCCAACTATAACAAACATGGCTTATCTATTGATGGATGGGAAGAGAGGGAACTGATCAGCCGAGACGGTCTGGCAAAGCTCAAAGCCAGTGTCTTCTTTGCTACCATCGACCATCAAACGGAGGTGCCCTTCCAACAAAGGATGAATTCGACACTCTGATAACAGAAGGTTCCTCTGAGTGGCGGAATCTCTGTGAAAACGAGGACTACATGCAACGCTTCCCTGACAAGCACTTCGATCTCGAGATTGTACTAGAAGCAGATCCTAAGCCTCTTCAGTCATGCCAGACAGATCTTTCATAGGGTTCTTCAGTCCTGAGAAGTTTGAGTCCTTTGAAGGGACATATATCCTTCGATGGTATATGGGACATGATAAGCGGTAGCATCAACGATGGTGGTTTATATGGTCAGCTGGAATGATCATTTCTTCATTTTGAAGATTGAATCCAATGCCTGTTATATAATTGATACTTTGGGAGAACGACTGTTCGAGGGGTGCGGCCAGGCCTACACAACAATGTACTTACTACAGTCGAGAAGTCAGAAGATGAGAAGAATTGTTTTTAACTTTTAACCAAAACAGCAAGAATAGAAAGTAAAGAACTTCATATTACAACAGAGGAAGAAAACCTGAACTCCAATAATGGGGTCACTGTAAATCTGATCATGGAATTGAAATTCCAAAATCTAAATGAGGGAATTACCCTGCTCTCTCCACTTCCTATAGCGTAAACTGTAAAGCTTAGTTTATGGCCATTGACCAACTAAATGAGGTCCAATGAAATCGTTTTTCTCTTTTTAAGCCTATTTGTTCTTGGAATGCAGCTGCCAAGTTTTTCTGGTAAGATATCTGAAACCCATCAAAGAGGCCAATGACCGCTCGATCCGGTGGCACCCACCAAGTGAAAGCTGTCGACCCTCACTGCCCTTCTGGAACCGGTTGCTGTTAGCACCTGAATCCCTGAATCATCCATAGCCTTAAAAATGAAAACGATCGGTCAAGATCAGAATTGCTTTTCCTCTTAACTATGATTTGTTGAATTTGGCTTTACGGTGGTAGAATTCAATTTTTATTTTCCTTTCTGAAAAAACCTTAATCCGACCATATAAATACTTCTTGGCTGAATCAATCAATTGCTTCCAAAAGTTAAAGTGAAGGTAAAAAAGATGATTCCAGAACACCCCATTAACCCCCTTAAATCGAAGATAATGATGAACTACTGCTACAGTACCCACCTACCACCAGTTCCAGCTTAGAAAGGAAATGCGACCGATTCTCATTTAGTCATTTTGCCGAGAAGATGATAAATGGGCAGACAGACCACTTGGAGCGGGACGAGGAGCACCGACAAAAGCGAGACGGACGGACTGAGAAATAAAGATGACAGTCGACGACTCCAGTGCTCGAGGGCCGCTATTTATTGAGGAAGGCAGCCAGAGGCAGAGTCTGACTCTGACTCGCCGGAAGAATCTTGCCTTCGCCGGTGATGCCTTTTGCCTCCTTCGCCGGTTGGAGAGGATAGCAAAACGAAAGCTCTGGGTGGAAAATGGAAAAACGCGAGAAAGAGAGGACGAAAGATTTTTGTGGGGTTCCGGGCCTGGCAAGCATGATCTGCTACAGTGCTAATGGCAGTGCCAACTGCCAACATGTGATGGGATCTGAGATGCATGATAAGATGTACGTGTGAGGCGCCAGGTGTGCCGATTTCCTGCCAATACATAGGGATTTAATCCCATATATCTATATTCAGAGGGATGTTAATTGTTAGGTGACCATTTCAGCTAGTCAGTACTTTTTGCCCGATGGAACTGGTTTGTAGTGTTGTAGAGAAAAAATTCTTTAACCTAACCTAAATGGCTTAAGTGGATGAAAGGAATGACTTTCTTGTCTTTTAGTGGTTAAAATGGTAATTCATTCAGTATATATACCTAAAAATGCAGTTGACCATTTTATCTTATTTATTTCCTCCCCATATTTTTTCCCAGCCTTCTTAAAATTATTTGTTTGTATTTTTAATTAAAAATTGAAAAAAAAAATCGAAATTTGAACATAGGGTTATTTAAACCTACCCACAACACCAGCTTATGCATAGCACGCGTCTCTTCTAATATTATAATTAATTAGGAAAATGGTAATGAACCCAAAATAAGCAATTATTGATTCCCACATATGCTCTCTTGAGGAATCACTTATTTTATATTATTGGACCCCCTCACCACCACCATAAAATTCTTCGAAGTTATCTCCCTCGCTTCTGAGAACTACCCTCTAAACATGAAAATTAAGAGAAAACCATTTCTTCTACCCATTTTTTAGCTCGTTACGTTGGTGATTCAAACTCAAAATATCGATCCTCTACATATACAAAAATCGCGTATCCAGAGTTTTCAATGATTCACGAAGAGATAGAATGGGCGTTAATGTTTAAACCTATTAAAAGGCCCTAGCTGTCAGTATTTAGCATTTTGGTGTCTATAAAAATCATACATATATCATAATATATTAGGCTGCATCTGGCATTCCTTATCTCCTTTTTACAGTTAAAATACCTCTATGAACACTGAATTTTTAATTGCGAAAAGGAGGTAGGAATGCCAAATGCAGCCTTAGAACCATGCTCATCACAAAAGAAGGCAAATGTTGATTATTGTTTTTTTAACAATAATCACCAAATCAATCGATTGCAAGTGAAACTGATGATTACTAACGAGAAGCCGCTGCATGAAAGCCTTCAAAAACTTAGACTGACCTCCTAAGAAGGGTCATCATTTCGTCAACTTATCTGAAAGATGTTATCTATCAATTGGGTTGGGAGAGGTGAGCCATGAATGCAATCACTGCAGGAAGAGTCCACCATATTTTCATCGATGCATTTCAGTGCCAATCTAAAGCGCCTGTTCACCAACCAGTTTCATTCATCATGGATTACAGTAAAACATGCACAGAAACGAAAGCCGAAGAGATTTGAAGTCCTGGCTAAAAATTTTGAAGTGATATTGCATGTTGACTTGACTTCTTAAATTAAGAAAAAAAAATGTTACAGTACCATCAAAATGGGTGCCTTTTTTTTGGGTGGGGGGAGGGGGGTTCAGTTGTTGAGCTAGAGACAGGGGGTGGATCTATGGTTCTATATAACTTCTTCCAAACTGCTGAGAAGTGCATCAAAACGCGTTCACCACCTCATTGCTCTTTCCGAGCTTTGGACCTGACAGGCTTCGGTTTGAAGATGTAACCCAGGAGTATCAACACAATGGGAACAATTGTGCCAACATAGTAAACGCTCCCATAGGAAGCGAGTGTCTCGTGCATGCTCAACACCTTGTTAATGCCGGTAGTAAAAGTTAGAAACCAAACAACAAAAAATAATAGATCTGATTCTGAAAGGATAAGGATTCAAAATAAATAGAGGTGAAACAGATATGAACTAACCATGAAACCCACGCAGGAATAGTTCAAAACCAGTAGTGTATAAGCAAAGTTCATAAATCCCAGGATGTTCCCAACGAGACCCATGTTCTCGGGAATAGCTTGTTGCCATCTGTATATGACTGCTCAAGGACAGAGACAAAGTATTCAAGAAATGCTAGACAGCGTTACACAAATAAAAAGATGAAATTAGAAGAATACCTCGTGAGCCTGCTATCATCAATGCTGATTGAACAAAAAATATGATGTATCCAGGATATAGTCCCTGTAATTTGTTGAGAACAGAAAAAAGGTCAAAGTTGGTTGCAGCAGTCATACATAAAGACAAAAATAGGCGTGTCACTTGGATGTACTTTCCCTATGATCACTAGTAATTAAATCAGTCTATTAGCTGGAGACAAAATTTTGCACACTGGGCTGGAAAACCTATCACGAGTGAACACGTCAGTGTTCCTTAACATAGGACCCAACACCCTTATGTGTACAGAGTACTGACATATTCACTTGTGATAGGTAGCCCAGAGCAGTGTGTAAGATTTTGTATCCAACCAATCCGGTCCCAGTTAAATGGTGTAAACGAATATTCATATGAGAGATAATAGGAATTGGGACGACTTTTGTACTCTCTTAGCACTCCTCCACGTTCTTTTTTACAGTATTAGCACTTATCCAAGTTAAGCAAGAAAAAATAGGCAAGGCAGTAAGAGAAGCACTCCCGGGCAAAGTAACAAAGATGGACATGGGTTGTTTGCCAAAGATGAAACCATTCATGGAATTTTGAAAACATTTTAGGAAAATACAACTGGAAATAGTTGACAAAAACTATTTTCGTTTTTCTATGGTTATTTGACAAAAAAAATTCTTAACACTAACTTTTCCTTGCTATTTTTCTTTTAGATGTCAGATTTTCAACCTCAAGCTCATGGTTGAAAAGCAACAAATAAGAGCTTAGCACAGCCTACAAATTCGAAAACCATCTGTAAGTATAGTTTATGAAGTCTCCATCTGTATCATAACGAGAATAGCCTATCAATAATAGCAGCAGTCTTCTACAGATTTTGCAAAACTAACTTCCATGAAATAGAAATTAGAGAATAACATGTTCATTATAAAAAAAATCAAAATTACAACTTCACAAGAGTTGAGGTATAACCATACTTACATGCCAAACAGCACTAACGGTCTGCGTAGCCAACAATTGAAAGAAACCAGGTTTCTTTCCCTTCTGAATGAGTCTTTCATAAACATCTGAAGTAACATAAAGAAAATATCAAAACCAAATGTAGCAAAAAAGGCCAAAAAGGAAGATTATAACTAGATTCCACTGGCTGCCCTATGTCTTGAATTGCATGTACATGTTTATGAGTGTAATTATTTGAAAGAAAAAAGTGAAACCAATATACAGCACATTATTAGCAACAAGAAAAAACCAAAACAAAAAAATCAAAAACCTTACCACAATGCAGACAAGTGCTTGGTGCTGGAACCAGACGAACTAGACATCATAACAAATTGGCAGAGAACATCTGTATAGGAAAATATAGGATATATACTAGATATTTACATTGTGTATATACCAATCATTTAGTGCCTACATGTGCATACTCACCTAGGTTAGGAACGATACATTGCTTAAGCACATGCTTTTTTCTATTGGAAACGGTAACTTCATTAATACAACTTAAAAATAAATTTCCAGAGTTCAGTACAGCTGTCGACCCCTAAACAGGTGATGAGCCCCCAGTAATCTTTCTTACAAAACTGCCCAGAACATTCTCTCCCTCACAGTCCTTTGTTTAGCCAACGTGTCAGCTTAAGCACTGCTTTGACCTATACAATCTAATCATTGCATGATTGGAATATCTTGAGGTTGCTTTCCTAGACATCCAAGAGGACCAAGACATTAATACATTTTAAACAAACCACCAGCTGTAAGTTTATAACCTAACTAAAATTGGGCAACTTGCTGAACAATCATGGCTCACAATATTGGCAATATTGGCAATATTGGCAAAAAAAATCCCCATTTTGCTAGGTTTCTGATATTTTGCCTATATGTCAGCAATAATTCAAATTTCATTGATAGATTATATATTTAAGGTTTAAAACTTTAGAATATTATTAAATAAACTTTTTGATGTTTCATTGGCAATATGGTAACTCTTTCAGTTGGAACCTAACTTGTAGGAGGCGCCTCTTTGACTGGGAAATTGAAGAGTATGCAATTTTGCTGGGCCTGCTCCAGAACCAAAGGATTGACCCAAACATGGAGGATGCTTAGAGATGGAAATGGGAAGCTGATGGCATGTTTTTTGTTAAGTCTATGTTCAGTAAGTTGATAAGTTCAGGTCAGGAAAACTTTACGGCTAGGCAGATTTGGAGCTCATTCGGTCCTTCTAAAGTGAAGTTTTTGCTCTGCCCAATGGCTTTAAATAAATGTCTATCCAAAGTTAATCTAGTGAAACGTGGCATTCAGATTTCGGATATGTCATGTGGCTTATGTGGTGGGGTAGTAGAAACTACTGAACATCTGGCCTTACATTGCCCAGTCTCGAATTATATTTGGAGGCATTTTCTCCAAGCTTTGGAAATCAGCTGGGTAATGCCAATTTCTGTGAAGGATCTGCTGTTGTGTTGGCAGATTGAGGGTCTCAGCAAGAAAGGTATCTTGGTTTGGAAGACTATCCCGGCTGCTGTGCTTTGGACTATCTGGATTGAAAGAAATAACAGAATTTTTCAGGGCAAAGCTAAATCTTCAGAGGAAATGGTGCAGATAGCTGTGGGTAAACTTCTGTCCTGGGTGTCGGCATCGGAGTTGTTTAAAAATCAGAATTTGAGCCTGTTGTTTAGATCTCAGAACTGGTTGTACCTGTAATTTGTGGTGGCTCTAAGCAGCCTCTAATGGCCTAGGCTCCTTTGTACTGGTTCTTATTTTAATAAATTACCTTACCTTTTCAAAAAATATATATATAATTTAAAAAAAAAAAAAGCCCTAAAAGAATCATAGAGAATTGGTGATTGGATAATTGGCTTTACTATTTTGATAATATTAACTTACCAAGTGACTACAGTTCAAACGAAAAAGTAAAATGCATAAGACAACAAAAGAGTATTTTCAAACTAATCAAAACATATAGTAACATAAAAAGAAAAAAAAAAGGTCAAAATCACAAGGAACTGACATATTTAATGAAGAGAATATGGCTAAAAGACTAAAAGGGAAACAAGGAGAAAGATACCTATTAAAGTGTCTCAATTTTCTCTTATTTGATTTAAACAGTTCTTCGCTACCGGTTTTAAGCCTTAAATGTGCAATCATATTTATTCTAATGATTCCTTGGAGGTTTATTAACTATTTCCATGCTTCAAGAAATCTTTTCTGATATTTTAGATTTTCCAAATATCTAAGCAAATTTAGTGAAATATCTCCAATATCTACATGGCGAAGTGTCCATAGATATCAAAGTTGTGAACCACGATTGGGATGTTGTCAACTTGTCATTCTGGTATCAGAATAACCCCATACCATTTAACTTGACATTCACAAGCAATAGTTCTAGTTGGAAGAGAAGTAGGAGAAACTTACAATGACGTAACCAAGTACTGACTTGGATGTTCCACACAAGTGGAATCTGAACAGCACTTTTTGCCAACTCAACACGAATAATATCAACATTTTTTGCACGGTCCCAACGTGGCTTTGGTGGAGAAGAATCTGACCAACCACTGAATCCAAGACCAGATATAATTATGGAAGCCTCTGATATTGACCAGATAAAATAATACTTCCAACGTGCAGTAAACCCACACATATACTGGCAACTCAACCGTTTCCAGAATCCCCATTCTTGATATATGGGATCAGTAAATCGGGAAAGTGGAAAATGCGGCACTAGATATAGATACAATGCCATGCATATAGCAGCTTGAAGTAGAGCTTTGATTGTTGCACCATAAGGGGATGGTGAAGGTCCTTTTGCAGATTGGCTCCAAATCTGTGCAAGCAGAGGGTTGAATGGTTCATATTTTATCAGTTTCAAGTAAAGAAAGTAACAAATGAGAAATGAAAGCAAGATCCTAAACCTACCCCTTTATTTTCTGTCCATTCAAGATAATCCTTCATTTCATAAACTGGTCCAGCAAAGTGACTCCCACAGCAAAGGCAGTAACCAAAGTACTCTATTAGAGAAGGTAAGCGTAGCAATCTGTTTTTCTTTTGTGCCTCACGCAAACCCTCTTCTTTCAATAGTCCATCATTGTAATTAATTGCACAGGAAACGACTTTCAGCGTGAGCACCATCAAGGCTCCTATTTTTTAGAAAAGGTTAAAGTAGTAATTAATAAGTAAACAAAATAAACAATATGAAAGATTAAGAACCTTCACCAAAAGTTACATGCATTGGATTCAGAACTTCCCTTTTTCCTTCTTTTATTCAAGAGTCAAGACTTTCTTGTAGAAGATTAAAAGTAAGATATCACAAAACTACCAAAGCATAAATTTGATCTGAAGCTTGGTAATGAAAATGGACATTCAAACTTTTTAAATGAAAAAAAAATGCTAAATACCCAAGGGTAATTAGGAAATAAGACAATGACTCCATGTGATTTTTAATAACAAGACTAGTTAATGATTATAGGCTGATTTTCTTGAACTATTACTTCTTTGGCATCTCATCATTTGTCGCATTCTACTGTGAAGTGAGCTACAAGTTATTTTGTTGGTTGGAGAAAAAATGTAGTTAAGATAGCTAGATAATGCCTAGGCAACAAAAATTATATAAATACATATACGTTTCACTTATTTTTATGTAACAATGCATAAGTATTATGTAATTACATGTTAATTCTAAGCTGTTGAAGCACAAATTAAATCAATAAATGATCAAATGACAACTTGCAAATGATTTTTGGGAAAAAGTGAAAAGATTTTTGAGCAACTCCCCTAGTTCAAAGAAGTGGTCACCTTTCTTATAATTTCTTTTTTTTTATAAAATTTATTTTAGTTTCAGAAAAAAAAATAACAGATTAAGAGTCTTATTCTTTAGCTTTACTATATACACCTATCAAGCTAAAAAAGATTATAAACACTAGCAACAATGTATAAAGGGGTCAGATGGTTAAAAGAGCCATAGACTGCAGCCTCTATAGATAGGGGTGCAAATGGATCGGATCATGATCTGATCCGATCCAATTTGGTTGAATTTGGGTCACCCCTGTTCAGATCTTTGGGTCGGATTCAGATCCCCCCATCCAATCCGATATATGTTATAGATTTATCATTTATTTATATAAATATATAATACATATATATGTTATTTATTTATTTATAAATATATTATTTATATTGTATTTTTGTAAATTTGTTATATTATTTATTTTTTTATAAAAACATGTATATATGATGAAAATAATTAAAAATACTTGTATTTTTTGTTTTTCTTATTTTAAATTGGTATATTTTATTTTTCTTTTAATAATTTATTAATTTTTAAAGAAAACAAATCGGATCAGATCAGATTTCCCAATCGGATTCAAATACAGATCCATGCCTATCAGATCCTATCGGATCGGATCAGACCCGTCATGAACAGTGTTGAACCGGATTCGGATATACCCTTATTTGAATCCAATCCAATCCGTTAACATCAAATATATCAGTCACAGATCAGTGGGAAGGAAGTCGGCAAATGGGTTGGCAGATTCTTTAGCCAAACAAGAGGTACATAGGAATCAGCTTTTTGGGGCTAAGTTGTAAGCTTTATGATATAGTTTAGAGGCGGCACCTCATGCCTCTTTGTGGGGTTTTGTAATATGTATCCTTGTGATCTTTAATAAATTTACTATTATCTATAAAAAAAAAAAAAAAAACAATGTATAAAGGGGTCGTAGTTAGCAATTTGCCCCCATTATGATGTTCATATCTGCATCACCTGCCTAGTTGGTTGCCTAGGTGATTGGCCTCCCAATGTATAAAGGGGTCGTAGTTAGCAATCTCCCCCCATTACTATTATCTATCCAAAAAAACAATCCCTCTAGGCAGGATCCCAGTACTATGAACCCATGTTGACCCTATTTCTGGCTAATGAATCCATAAGTGAATTGGCAGACGTCAGAGTCCACCTAAATACAGAGATCAATCTAGAAGTTGGCATCCTTGCCTCCATGATGGGGTAGAGATGCACCCAAGGATATGATATCTCCTCCTTCATCCATCTTTTTTTTGGTATAACCACTTGAGAGTCCCTTTAAATTTCCAATGTTGTGAATTGTAATCAAGAATCAACCCTTGGAGTAAAGATAACAATTCAGTCTGCACTGAAGCTCATTTCTCCAAGTGGTACCAAATGGTTGCCTTCATGATCTCTAAACACCCTACCTAAACTTGAAGATTTGAGGCTTGCCAATACTGCAACATCAAAATAGAGTTTGATGACATTTGGCTGAGGGTGTAACCATGATAGTAATTTAAAATTCTTCTAGTAGAAAACGTCAGTATCAATACATATTTTTGCCCTAGGTCCAGGTGTTTAAAAATATTTAAATCCTTGGATGTAAATTACACAGCCATAAAAAAATCTTCGATGTAGATTACTAAACCTCACTTCTGACTTTCTAAGAAACAACAGAAACCTGATTCATCAATAAATAAATAAAAAGAAACCTCACATGAACTGCTTAAAACGCCCTCAAAATAATTTCCACAATGAGAGGCAAAACTCAAAAAGGGACAATTTAGCCTTTGGCTGCCCATGAAAAATGTATTTTATATGGCCAAGTTTTCCAAAATATGAGCACACGGACCCTAAAAATTTGATTAGGACTCATATATAGACACATCAACCTATTAGAAACCTCTTTGCTGAAAATCAAGGATTAATTCAACAATTTGATTACTAAAGTAAGACGTGCCTATCTGAGCTCCAGGATGGCCATTTCTTAAAGAAAAAGGGAAAAGAGCTTGGGAATGATTCTAACTTCAAGATTTCTATGAAGAATCATCAAAATTTGAAAACAAGTCACCATCGTGCAGGAATTAACAAGAACTTAAAATAGCTCACAAGCTAGTATGCCATTGTAACAAGTATGGCTAAAATGGGATATGTGGAGTCATTTCCAGCCCATGCAGTTGATGTACACACTCATTTTACACAAACTAATAAAGTATAACAGTTACCAATCAAAAAATAACAAGAAATTAAAAATATATATCCAACAAACTAATATGACATTTCTTAGACTTAGGGATGTCAGTGGGTCAAGTTAAGTGGTAAACCTGCACTTTGCAGAGGGGGGAAAAAAGTGGTAAACCTACACCGACCCAACCTAATAAGGTTAGGGTCAGGCCAGCCTTGATCAGGTTTCTGGCTGGGTTCAGATTGAGATGGACCCATGCTAAACCTGACCCATTGCCATTGCAGCATTGAAATATTCATATTTATGTACCATATATGGGATGGGTTAAATAGTCTCTCTATTTGGTCAGGTCCAATCAAGTTCAGATTGGAGTTCCATTGGGTGTTGAAATCCCTACTTAAGACTTCTATTGTTTTCTCCACGAAATAGGATGTGAGGAGGTAATCTATTACGAACCATTTGTCCCACATTGGTAGTATGGGATGCTAATGTGAGATATCCCACATTGGTAGTATGGGATGTTGCTGTGGGGTATATATGTGCTTGGGTTCCCTCCCTCTAACAGCTAGCATTTAGGGGTGAGTTCTCCAAAGGCACATAACAAATGGTATCAAAGCCTACACTATGCCTCCCAGTTGCAATCGTGCGGCACAGGTGGTGACGTCGGTACTGTAGTGTTCGGCCAGGATTAGGTGGACTAGTGCAAAGCCAACCTGTGTGGGCACCAGGACTGCGGAGCGTGGTGGAATGTCACGATCCATTTGTCCCACATGGTAGTATGGGATGCTAATGTAAGATATCCCACATCGGTAGTAATGGGATGTTGTTGGGAGGTATATATGTGTCTTGGTTCCCTCCCTCTAACAGCTAGCTTTTAGGGGTGAGTTCTCCTAAGGCACGTAACATAATCAAATCCCTCCATGTACTCCACAGTGAATTTTTTCAAGGTGGGCCGATGCATGCGCAGATAGGCCTAAGGATGGCATTCCCTCACGTTTGATGTGCCTAGCCACAGGGGGAGGGGAGTGTTGGATTCCACGTCCAACACTCAATTTGTAAGATATCTTTTTGGTCAATTCAGGTTCAAGGTCAATAAACTAAAATTATGTGCAATAAAGGGCATGGAAGTTGGTGAAATTTCTTCTTTTATTGCTAATTAGTTTTTTCAAGGCGAGGAACATCATGATGGGCCAGATTATTAGAGTGGCTCATCACACTATTAGACTAAACTTTCATAGATGCTCTTTGGGGAACCAAGGCCATTTGGCATCAAAGGCATGCTTATGAGTCCCGACAGGGAATATACTACATGTTTACCATAGACCAGTTGAACAGAGTGATTTTATTCGGGGTCGGTTATTCTTTGTTGGAAGGATTGTGATTAAGATGCCCTTGGCTGTGCTCAGGTGGAAGTAGAAGGAGATTCACAGGTGGTGGTTGGATGGAGAAGAGGATGCATGGGTGTAGCATCACTGTACAAGAGAGGTTAGATCAGTGGCAACTAGGGGGAATCTCATTCCATGGGTTAGATCCATCAATGGTTTAGCTGACCCTAGGATCAAGAGTGAGGTAAAGTAGAAGTGAGTTTATTGGGGCTCTATCCTACCAAATTAGCCTTTCTTTCTTTCTTTATTTTCTGGTGTATGGAGAGGTTGGCACCTGACCTAGCCTTTCAGTTTTTCTTTCCTATCTCAATTCAACTTAAAAAATCCTCATCCCAACTATATGGGGTTTGGATAGATAAATAGATAATAACCATATGGGGCTGGCTACATGAACTTATTCCACCATCCTGCTCTATTTAGAACCTAGCCTTCTGGTTTTTCTTTCCTATCTCAATTCAACTTAAAAAATCCTTGTCCAAACTATATAGGGTTTGGATAGATAAATAGATAGTAACCATATGGGGCTGGCTACATGAACTTATTCCACCATCCTGCTCTATTTAGCACCATATCTATCGTTAAGTTATTGGTCTTTTTCTCTTTTCTATCCCTTTTCTTTATTTTTAGTTCAACTTTTCTTTTCATTTCTATTCAGCAATAAAATAATCATGAACATCTACCAATCAAAAAATAAAACCAATTAGACAAAGCAAGTAACTTGTTCAAGTAATAATAAAAAAAAAAAACATTGGACCTTCTGAAATAGGAAATACTAGCCTACTAGGTATGCATGAGATCTGAATTAATGTTTACCAGTAGCATCAATGCCTCCTTCCTTCCATGCATCCCCACTCATGTAGTACACATGGCTAAACAAAGTCACAAACATGATATTCAGTCAGAAATTTGGCTGTTTTTTCTCTTTTATCTTCTTCAAAATAGGCAGATTATTGTGTATCCCTTAGCAGAAAGTGAAGAACAGATTTCAAAAATAGAAAATGAAGTAATGGAAGCAAGATAACTGACAAGATGGTAAACAATATATAAGCACAATTCATAAGCTATAGTTTAATTCAGTGGATTTAGACAATTCAAAATTCGGAAACGGTAGCCTACCTGTTTCCATCATTGGCATGGGCTGGCTATCATCAAGAGTAGACAGTCCTTGGGCTATTAGACATTTGCTACCCCCATCAAGTGGATACCAAGCCCAAGATCTGCTAGCAACCTTGCTGACTTTCTTGGATAGGGGTCCCTAAAGGAGAACTAGAGGGGGCTTCCAGGGCCAGCCAGAAAGGGTCTAATGATGTCAACCTTTTTAGATAATAGGTTATGAGTTGGAAGTATATCTCATGACAACTATGTAATCTTTTTTTTTTTTTATCAGCAACGCAGAAAAGAATTCATTAATTAGAAAAAATCATGGATACAACAAGAAGTTGTGAAAGAAACCAGCTTTAGTAAGCTGACCCAAAACAAATTTACAATTGAGCTCAAAACAGATGTGTTCTTTGTACCCCTTGCTTAGCTAAGCTATCTGTCAAGCTGTTAGCAGATCTCCTCACCCATCTCACACAGATTGACATGTCCCTTGATTTCCATTTTATCACAGGATCCTTCAATTTCCATTTTATCACAGTTTTCCAATATCCCTCAATGATCAGTATATTAATACCCAACTCTTTAGCCTTCTCAACCTCATATGCAGCAGCTAGAAACTCTGACCTTACCACATCACCCTATTCCACAGGACCAGAGTACAGAGCAATGAGGTTTCCATCTTCATCTCTAATGCCCCCCCCCAAAACCCAGATTACCCACATAACTCCCATCAAAGTTCAGCTTCTTCCAGCCCTCTATTGGAGACCATACCTCTGCTGTCTTGTAGATGAAGACGCTCCAATAACACCCCAAACGCTGAAAAAGTCTTCGACCTTAAAATCTGAAAACTGCTTCAAGCTTTTTGCCCAATGTGCCACACTCAAAGTTATTGTTTCAACCAAGGCTTCCTTACTTTTTCTTTTTCTTCAAATATTCTTGCATTTCTTTCCTCCCAAATAGTAAAAAAGGTGTGGAGTCTTACTTCCACACCTTTTTTTACTTCATAAAATGCATCTAAGGTGAAAACAAAGTTGTAAAGGTTATTATTCTATAACCAACTCAGCTCAACTAAACCTTATCTTTCACACTATCAATCTAGAACTACTATGAAAAGATTTAGAAGAATCAACTATTAAATAAATACAGTATCCCTGTGCGTCTTCCCTAATTCAGTGACTTCTTCTTATGGGGGTCATCCATTCCTACTAGCATTGTAATACATAGAGTTAAAGATAAATGTAAGGGATTGAATCTAATAAATCTCATGTGAAAATTGGACAGACTTTTTTATTTATATCACTGTTTGCTTCCTATTTGTCTTTAACAAAGAAAGTTTAAGCCACTGGTCAAGAAAGATGTATAAGCAAGTTTATAATGCTCAACCATGATACCAAGATATTTGGCTATACTTTGCATACCGGTGCAAGACATGATATGTATCCAATACAACACTACATACTTAATGGACACTTTAGAGTCTTCATAGCATCAATACTATTAGAGCATATAAATGGTACATTGTAACAATCATTCTAAAAAAATAACTCTACATGGTAGAATTTAATTGAACTTGGCAAGCTACAAAAAATGGCACTTAGCTTCAAAGATAGATACAAGGTTCAAAGTATCGACACAGGCCAATACGCCGATAGGGCATATTGGCCTGTATCGGTACTTTTTTTTAACTTTTATCTTTTTTTTTTCAAAACCGGTTCAGAGGAGTCGGTTTAAGGCCCGACTACCCTTTGAAACATGGTCTGACCAGATACAACCCCTGGAGGGGCATATTGGGAAGCCATCGGCACGATACGGATTGGCCGATACGGGCCAATATGTGTCGATACTTTGAACCTTGGATAGATACACCTTGAATGGGATAAACATGCTTGTATATTATCCAAAACTTGGATCTTAGGAAAAGGTCTCATTTCCACATTTACCATATCCATGTCTGTGCTGGTAATTTGGTATCCACATCTAGGCATCATAGGTGCTTAGGTTTTCCTTTTTTTATCAGTAACAAGAAACTTTATTAATGATGTGAAACTTTGTGAACTTTAATTACAACAAGAGGGGGGAGGTAAAATGTCTTAACACCCCACCAACAGAGTACATTGGAGAAAAGTTAAAAATTAGCCCAAAATATAGATTCCCTATTCACCCCTTGCTTGGCTAACCCATCAGCAACTGAGTTAGCAGTCCTTTTAACCCAGCTGTATTGCATTGCCATATCCCTACTCAGCCATCTGAATTTTTTCCTCTCGTTGTTATACCTCCACAAGCCACTGTCTTCTTCTTTTAGCCATCTAATCACCACCTCCGAGTCACCTTCAAGGACCAAACATCAGATGTTCATATCTTTCGCTCTTTGGATACCTTCCAGGGCTGCAAGAATCTCAGCCCTAAGAGAGTCTCCTTCTCCAACTGGGCCTGAGAACATGGCAATAATAACCCCATCCTCATTCCTAAACACTCCCCCAATCCCAGAAGGCCCTGGATTCCTTAAGCAACTACTATCAAAATTCAGTTTTATGAACCCAGAGGGAGGAGGAGTCCAAGAAGGGCTATCTCCTTCCAATTTCTTACCAAATCAGCCACAGAATAGCCTGAGAACAGCTCCATAGGTACTTAGGTTCTTAGATAATATCTCCTAAACATGGACAGACTCGCATTTTCCTAAGAGGAGAGTTTTCTTTATGATAGAGGTAACTTGGCATCTTGCTTTAAGATATATTATTCTTTGAAGCTAAAGAATTCTTTAACCAATCAGCCTTAGCAATTAGATGCATTGTCTGGCTCCTCTATGCCATAGCAACTGCTTAGTCCTTGCAAGTAAATAGGAGTATGATGGGAATGTCCCTGAGATCTGATAGTCTGATCCCAAATCGGAAATCTGATCAGATCAAGCCAGATTTGGACCTCAAATATCAGATATATTTATAATAAGATAGAATCTGGACCCAACCCAATCATAACCAACTACGGTCCAGATCTGACCCTGTTATATATAATAGTTATATTGTTACTAAATGATCATAGTTTCAAGTTTCATGGAAAGTTGTTTGACTTATTTCACTAATGATGCTTATATATAACACCAAAGTCATTTCTAGTTTTTTGTATTGATGATATATAATATTCTGGTTTTTTAGTTTAATTTAATATTGACATAATATCAGAATGCAGTCCCTGTTTGATCTGAATCTGTTGGGCAAGATTTGTTTTGGATCAGAAAAGTAGTATAATTGAAATCAGATTTAGGTACATTTTTATTGGTTTTCAGATTTAGGCATATTTGATCTGAGTTTAACCTGTTTACGCCGTAGTATGGAAGGTATAACTTCAAGCATAGGAGGGAAATGTTCAACGTAATATTTGTAGAACATATGCAGTTTTCCTTCTTTCATACCCTTTTTGCTAGAGAAATTGCAATTTCCAGGTGTGATCAGAACATAAAAAAAAAAAAAAAAAAAAAGAAATACAGAGTGCCATTTAGACATGTAGAACAAGGGTCCATATAAGTAATTTTTTATTGGTTCCATGCACAAAATTTGGCTATGACAGAACTCTTGGTCATAATCTAAAGATTTCATAGTTAAATAAAGCATGAACACAAGTTATTTATTTAATCTTGGTAAAATTATATAAAACATTATATTATCTCAAGTTGGCAAGTGTGAGAATGTGGGTTTGAGTCGAGGGTAGCCACTTTATCCAAAAAAAAAAAAAATGCCAAAGGTTACCATACCCTACTGACCGCACCGAAATTTGGGTTTTGGAAGTTATAAACCTGTAGATGAATGGAGAAAATAGATTATTTTCTTGTGGTGTTTTATATTTTTCTGGGGTGGAGGTGGTCAAAGTTCAAAGTATCATTCTTTTGATATGCAAAGTTTGTGTATTGAGAGTTTCAACCAACCAAAACTCCTTTTTTTTACTTTTTGGTTCTCACATTTTGTCAGGGGATAGTGTCACGTCACAATGTATCATTTAAAACACTTCAACAACACTGATAAGCATCATAGAATACGCAACAACACATTTCATATTTTGAAGCTTGGAGGTAGTTACTATATGTCTTTCTGGGAGGAAAAAATTTAATCCTTGTTTGGAAGTTATGCACCCCGAACTCAAGATCTTGCCCAAGAGAAACATATACAAACATTTATTCCAGAAGAATGTTAGAAATATATTTTCTTTTTTATCCTATTGAAACAGTATAAAACATAGAGACTTACAAGTAACTATGAATGTTCTAAAGAATTTAGGAATTCATAAGTTAGTCTGTTGACGCAGAGCTCGAACAAGTTTACTCTAAAACAGAACATCGTGAGAGTAGTTTTAGATTCCGTCTACTGAACGAGTCGTAGCAGAATTTTCTTTTCTAGTCGTGTATACGTACTATTATCACATAAATATGCTAAATGCTCTCCTTCTTCCTTCTTCTTGCTTAATGAAGCTAAATTAAGCTACATTGTATATTTGTATGAACCCAAAATTCCAAAAAATTATTGCACCTCAGTTCCCTCGCCATATAATTCATCTAGTCGTACCAATTGTACACAGAACTTATAATATAAGGGCGCAATACTTTAAATCAATTTATGATTCAATTAGGTAAACTGAAAATCAGATAAATTCGATAAAAGGATGAGAAAAGTGCAAGTCTCAACCAATCAATATCGGATCGAAAATAAATAGCCACATGAACTAATGCATACCAGCCTATGAGGTAACCGAATCCGGTGAAGAACGTGATAATCCCGCATCTCCTACGGTAAACAAGCATCGAAATGTACCCCATCAGCATCGGAACCAAAAAATGGAGATTCGATGAGAACCCAAACGAGAGGTAAGATAATAGAGCTCCTGATGCCGCGGAATAGATATGCTTCAGTAGGGTTCCAGGGACAAGTCTCCAGACAAAACTCACGGGTATGGTGGCGGCAAAGCACAGAAGGAATCTAAGAACTGGAACTGAGACTCCAATCGACGACGCCATGGATTCCATCTCGATCTCCATGGCCCCGTATTACTAATTCGCTGAACCGTCTGAGCAAAGTGTAGCTGCCGAGAATTGAGAAGCTCTCCCAGACTCCCAGTCTCCTCTTTTGGGATCTTTGCTTTTGTGTTTCTTATGTGCCTAAAATGACCATAATATCCTTCCTTTTGTACGGCCAGTCAGCTTGAACGTTGACCTTATTTCATTGTTTTCTCCGAAATGCCGGAAGGCTGATCCAATGAACACTCAGATGCATCAGATTCCAAAGAAGGTGGGTGCCACAACCAAGTTTGCGCTGAAAAACAAACAATGCATGTTTAATGAGTTTGTGAGCAACCCGATTACAAATTCGTGGAGCAAAACTAACTTGAAGGTGGGATAACACTCCATGGAGGTGTAAGGGTGTCCTCCAACAAGAAACTTAATTAAGAGTTGTGCATCACCTTCAATTACAACAAAAGAAATACCAGGAGAAGAAACAAATGGAAACATTTCCAAAATAACTAAGGTTTCACCGAATAGTGCAAGCTGAGGTACTATCAGGAATAGCGCGTGCAAAAAGAAACGATCCATTATCATCTTAGATAATAATACCAATGCCAGATTTATAGTGGCACCACCGAAATTGATTTTGACATGGTGGAAGCCAATGGATTGTTGTAATTGGGGCCAAATAAACATTCTCATTAGGTACCACTAAAAAGTGATGAATAACATCATAATGCAACTGCAAATCCACTCGAGCCTCTTCTATAATGAATTGTGGGTATTGGTTTTGATGATTGAATGTGTGGGCATTCCGAGCAAGCCAAATGTGTCAAAGGATATTGAAGTAATGACCACAAATCAAACCATAAGATTAACCGTTATTAAATCAAGAGAAATCCATTTTGATAAGCTTTTCGTTGGGTATGAGTCAAGCCTAAAGCTCATAGAGGAACCAAACCAAACCAATCTAAAAAATTGGCAATGCAGAAATAAGTGATCCATTGTCTCTATAGCCGACTCACAAAAAGGGCATATGTCATTACAGAAATAAAGAATTTTGTGGATTTTACTTCTAGTGGGCAGAGCATTTGAAACAACCTCCAAGTGAAGAAGAATAATTTAGGACTAACATTCTTGAGGCTCTAGAATTGACGCCAAATAATGTTAGAAGTCAGAAATTGCTGTCTTAAAGAAGTGGAATGCATAGAGGTTAGAAGTTTGTAACCTGATATTGTCTCCACACTTGATTGGTTGCATCCCAACAACCGAGTACGGACTTTCTATAAGCTAAAACCCTAGGTACACGCCATTCAGCCAGATATAAGGAATATATTTTTGTACGTATACTCTAAATATGTTCTTAATGCATGGCTGAATGACTCATTCTTTTTGGCAAGAGATCCTCTTTTATTCATGACACTGCTGAGTTAGAATATGTTCATTGATTAAGCCCAGCAAACATCAAACAATGCTTTAATCACAGGACCAGCCACCATGAATTCACATCAGCGCCCCATGGGAAGATTTGTCGGTATGTGCTATGTAGCATTGTGAGGCGCTGACGTGAACTCAGCCTCGTCTCCAACTGGACAGTGGCTTTGATTTTTCGAATACCTTATGTCTCAGCCAAGTTTGCTTTTTTGGCTCCCTTTGCTTTCTGGTGAGATTTGGGTGGGATAGGATGAGATGGGATGGGAAAGTATAAAAATTTACCTTTTTATTGTTTGATTTATATATGGGAAAATAATAGAAAAACATTGTTACGAGGGAGAAGAGAGAAGAGGAAGATGGAGGGAGAGACAGAGAACTCCATGATTGAAACTCCGAAAAGGTCCTCCGGCACTAATAGTCCCCCGTCCTTTGTCGGTGCTTAATCGACCACTGCATAGTGGTCCCCCCTTTTTCACGCAGGTCCCTAACTTCTCCAATACTATATATAGTTGAACTATTCTTAGCGATCTCTTGTCCCACGCAATGATCCAGGAGTTGGACCAAGACCAAACGATTCCATAATCCATATACATGTAGGAGACGGTAGGTTGATTGTGTGACGGTCAAGAAAATACTTGGTTTACGCCGTCAGTGTTGATTATTCTAGTGCAACTTGTCGCACCTCACTGAACAACGACCAAAGTGAACCACTAGGGGACTACTGTCTCCTACTATTCTTATGGTTATGGACCACGATAGTCCCCCTCCTCTGTCTCCTACATGCACAAGAAGAAGATGAGGAAGATGAGAGATCGTTGAGAATGGTGAGGGAGACAAGAGATCACTGAGAAATGGAGAAAGGGAGGAAGACAGATTCACACTATTTCTTTCCTTCCTCTATTCGTCGTCACTGGTTCGTTTTTCTCGGCCCATCCCTCCTCTATTCATCATTAATGGAAAGTGGTAACAGTGGTTTCTCGAGTTTTTTCCATCGAGGTCACACTATTTTGATGCGACCCTGATTCCATGATTTTGGGATTTGGCATCCCACATTTTTCTCAGCCCACCCCTCTATTTTCCCTCAAAACAAATAAGAGAAAAGAGAATATTTTTTGAATATTCCCTTTTTCTCATCCCCATCCCACAAACCAAACGAAGCCTTCATATTATTTGATGTTTGATGTTTAATGTTTGGGGTAAGGAATTCACTCTCCCATCTTCAGTCCCATCTCGGTTGGGTATCATTATCAATCCTCATCCCCATTGAGACTATATCCATTCTTAACCCTAAACTGAGTACCCAATGGGATAGGGAACACTATCATCCTTAGTAGTTTATAAATTAAAAATTAAAGTATGTTTAAAAATTATTTAAAATTAATTTATATTAATATGATAATTAAATAATGGTGAAAAGTAAAAAAAATTATTAAAAAAAAAACACTTGCATTCCATATAAAATCTATAAATTTTAATTAAAATATTATAACTAATAATGACCCAATTATAAATGTCTTAAGACTCTACTTAGGGATGAATGTTTATAACTTAGCCTAAACCTGGTTAAACATACAAATTTCCAAGCTTAAGCAATTATTTTATTCTAAGCTAGGTCTAACTCAAATCTACACCAACCCCACACAATGTAGACAATAGGACTACAAAGGTATGGATTTAGATCATATCCAATTGTATTCGCATTCGATTATTAAATATAGATTTGCATTCGCATTTGATTATTATGTCAGGTTTTGGATCATCTTCACATTTAATTTGCAACCATATCATTGTGTTTAAAATGACAACAAATTAAAAAAGTTTTAAAAATAATAATTTTTAAAGCATATATGTATTTATAAATGTATATAAAAAATAAAATAGTAAATTTATCAATTATAAACTTTATATAGTTATACATATATATATATATATATATATATATATATATATATATATGTATGTATATATAATTATACTACATATATACATAAAATAATGTTTTTTATTTTACTCAATTTGTATAATTTTTAAAGCATATATGTATTTATAAATGTATATAAAAAATAAAATAGTAAATTTATCAATTATAAAATTTATATAGTTATACATAATATATATATATATATATACATATATATATATATATACATATATATATATATATATATGTATATATAATTATACTACATATATACATAAAATAATGTTTTTTATTTTACTCAATTTGTAGTTGGATTGGATGGGGTTAGATTTGCATCTAATTTGATTATTAATCATGTAAGTTATAGCATCCAAATCCAAGATAATAAGATTTGTAGTCAAATGGGCTATTAGATTTTTTTTAGTCCATTTACAGCCCTAGTGGGTAGGGCCCAAACTAATCTTTAAGCTCAACTTGGAAGCTATAAACATATATATATATTTAGATAACAAATTTTATATATGGATATAAGTTTTTATCTATTTTTATAATAAATTAAAATTTTATTCATAGTTTTATAATTAAATCAACACAGGCTAGCTCATCCCCGTCCCAAGCCCAAACAAATATTATTAAGTTTGGGGATATGATACAACTTGAGCTAGGCAATTTATAAAATTGTCAATACACTATCAAAACTTGACACAAGATCTTTTTATGTTTTTGGTTCATTATGCTACACAATGGGGGTAACCAATCCTCCATAGCTCATATGGGTTGAATATTGATATTTTTTATCTAAAAATAGTTAAATAAACCAAAAAAATAATGCATGCATAAGTTGTACTTAGTTTGGTTCTATCCAATTACGACTGGCACATTGCTTTTAAGGGTGCAACTTAGGGGGGTTGGGTCAAGTAGATGATCAACCAAAGCCCAATCCAAAGCCTTAAACCTTGAGTTTGGGCTTAGATTAATTAAATTATGACTACAACCTAAACTTGTATATTTACTAATATTCAAGTATTTTAAATATATAAGTAACATTAACAATAAATTATAACATTTAATCATTCATAAAGTAAAATAAATAAAATATAACACTAATGGATAATGTATACAAAATAATTATTTTATCAAGTAATTAGTAGTAATTTATTGGTTTTCTAAAAATTCATTAATATCACTATTCCAAATTACTAAATTATTAATTTTTTTGCAATAAATTAATAACATAAATATTAATTATTTTAAACATTTGATTGGTTGGATTCAAATCAGGATATATCTAGATCCAATCCAATCTGATATGAATACTAGTCTAATTCAATGGTTGGACCATACAATCCGTTCAAATTGGTTATAGTTTTAGATTGATTCCAACCCAGACCTGGTGATTGACACATGTATTTTGAAATGGACCAGATATTGGTTCAATTTGACCCAATTCAATATAGATATATTATGGATGGACCAGTTCCAATCCAATCCAATAAATACTTTGGACCATTAAGTTTGAACTAGTCCAATTCAATATGCCTTACTGGTTTGTCTAATCCGTTCAAATTGATTTATATATTTGACGGGATCCAACCCAAAAGAATAGTGGGAAATGCAGTTATGGCTTATTGGATGCATAAACCTCAAAACATACCCAAAAGAATGACAAAAAATCCAAATCATACATCGGAGCACAGAGTTATAGTCTTTGAAAGTTTGTACACACATTTAGCATGCAACCCATGACCCAGTCATCGGGTTGAACGGATTAAAGGCCCAACTGCCCAGACCAAACGTTTATTGACCAATTCATAAATTTAGTAGAATCGACCCCAAAATCATGGCCAGGTAAATAGTTTAAACGGTTCAACCAGGCAACTAACAGTTTGTACGGTCAACTGGTTGGAGCCAACGGCATGTTGAAAACACTACTTAATTAGTGATTCATATCGGAGCATTGATAATGGGTCTCGAATATTAAAAAAAAAAAAAAACGAGAGGAAGATTGGGTGCCAAGCCAACTGAACATCAAGGCCATATTTCCTAAACCGAGGAACCAGTTGAAGTATGTTAGAAATGGAGACTTTTACACCTTTACATGTTCGAATGACAATTAAGCTCATTGCACTCTAGGTTCAAATCCGTAAACATCTAGATTAGCCATATTTTTAAATTTAGTGATTTCAATTGTCATGTTTGAGCTCCCCACACTGAACCAATGGCTTATTGCACTCACAACGGAAAACAAAGAATTGCAACATAAACAACCCATTCCCACCCTTTCCACATCACAACAACAAGGCACAACCAACCATGCAATTACAACCTATACACCTAGCCTTCTGGTTACATATACTACACCATCCCCCAGTATTAACCCTCTATACATCCCCACACCGCAAGTTCAACTCGATCAATGCTTTACGGCTTTACCACCACTCGTAATCCAAACCCACTAAGCAATGTAACTTTAACCTTATCGTGTGGATTTTAGGGTCATCGGCAATCCTAAGCATCCCTTTGTGCTACTTGGATTTGGGATTGCGTTGATAGACCCATCTAGAAGTACATCCCTTTGGGATAACCTATAGTTAGATCTACTTACTATATAGCTAGAAGCTTGGTTCACTATCAATAAATATGAGCCCCTCCTCCCTGACCAATAAAGCATGTTGGGGGTAAGATATAGAAGCTTAGAATATCCCAACAGTTAAAACCATAATGCACTTACCAAGCAATAGTTGGTTCTTTGGTTTTCTATGGCATTAGAAGGATGATTAGTCTACTACTTTATGGTCTTATGCTACATTTGGCATTCCTTATTTTAAGGACATATCTCTTTTTTTTTTTTTTTTTTACAGTTAAAATGACTCTATAAACTCTGAGTTTTTAACTGCAAAAAAGGAGACAATTCCTTAAAATAAGAAATGTCAAATGCAACCTTAATTTCTTGGCACCTATGGTTTTCTATGAACTATTGGGAGTTTGGGAGTGAGGAAGACCCTCTAATATGTGTTATCCCTATTTTCTAAGTACCTGTTTGGGAGGGTTTAAGCATAGTGATGGATGTTGGCTTTCTAAGGTGGGCCCCATACATACAACCTACAAGTTGTTACTGTGTCACTTGAAGGGTGTATGCTTTAGCATATTTGAATACCTTATCCAAAGTGCTTCAAAACAGTCGAATCAGCTTAGTTGAATCTTCATCAACTCAATCATCCCAAACGGGCCATCATATGGCAAAGATTGCTTTCTCGTGACACCCATCACTCACTAGTTATATGGGCTATGCCTAGCTCAAAACCTATGCATCTCTCATCAGTAATAGTTGCATGGTGTGAGTTCAATGCAATTACCAGGGGTCATTCCAAGAGTTTAGTCACAACATTCACCCTACAACACATTCTAATCGTGTATTGAAAACATTCCCAAGGCATATGAGCTCCAGATGCGAGCTTAGTCACACTAGAATATTTGTGCCAATTAGTGGAGGTTGTCGAAGCAATGACCATTAAAATGGTATTAGTTGTAGGCTTGTAGCAAGGAGGTTAAGCATTATTATGTACCTTCATGTCAAGGCTTATGCACAGTTGTGTGTGTGAGAGAGAGAAAGAGAAATGGATATTAAAACTCATCACTTTGCTGTTTGTTTTCCCTAACATCTATATTATAGAGTTTTGTTGTAGTATAGAGCATTGATCAGTCTCATTTGCATATATTCTTAGGCACGCAAATTTTGTGGCCCATATATGGTTTGGCCCATGAAGCTGTTAGCTTGCCTTGTCCTATTTATTTTGGCTATGGGATTGCCTGCACACATTGTGAAAGCGTAGAAATCCAGTGGCACATTGGGAACATCTCCCTACATGTATGTCCGTATGGATGCTATGTGAGCAAAGTTTTTGCCTAGAGGAATTCCAGACTGCTTTATTTGAGCTCCAATCATTGTAAATTTGTATTTGGATTCATAATCTAGCATTAAGGTTGCGTTTGGTTTGATTGCAAATGTGGAATCGTTGTAAATTTATACGGTGGTTCTGATTTGCATTGGTAAGGCTTATAAAATTCATCGAATTTTATGCATAATTGTGTCTAGACCTAGATTTGTGTCGTGCATAAGAGTAAATATTGCTTTTTACACCTGTTTCGACTTTTCGAGTGTGTTTTTTCCAAAACCCTCAAAAGAGAAAGAAAGGTAGAGGAGGAGGAGGAGGAGAATGACTATGAGCTACGTGAGAGGTAACTCTGTGATCTCTACCTTCGATCTAAAATTAAGAGAGGTAATTATGTTCTCATTTTTATCTTTGGTCTTATTTTTTTCCTCACTTTCGTGTTGACATGTTCATGTGTAGGGCCGAGTTTGGACCGGACTTTGCTTATGTATCAATATAATACTTTGAGGCCTAAACCCTGAGCCTGGCTTGACCAGGCTTAGGTCTTAAGCCCGAGTCCAGCCATAATTTTGAAAACAATATTTTTATTTTTCATTCAATAAAAAGGTTTTTTTATTTATATTAAAGTCCTCAAAATCAAAATAATAAAAGATATCATTATTACTTGAAAAGGAAAATAGAAATAAAGAAAAAATATTGTATATATATATATATATATATATATATATTAAACAAAGTGTGTTTTTATTATATAAACATATATTATCAAGTCGGGCTCAAGTTCAAGCTGAGCTTTTTTTAGTAAGCCCAAGCTGATTCGAGGCCTTGTGTTTTAGGTTTGATCCCAAGCTTATGGGCCTAAAATAATGTCCAAGCCCAACTTAGAATATGTTGAGTTGGGTTGGGCCATCGGGCTACCAGATCCATGAATAGATCTATGTTGGGCACATCACTAGAAAATATATCCTCTCCAAATCCATTAATTTACCTTCATTAGGCTACAAATAAGTCGGATCAAATCCAATTATAATCTGTATTTGATCCATTAATAGTTGGATTCTGATATCTCTCTTGGGACCGAATTGATTCGATCCATTAGTTATGAAATATTATATACAATATGCTATCAGGCAAATTTCTTAAACTACTCCTAAGGTTTAGAAAATTGACTAACTATACCCCTATTGTTTTAGTATTGTTCACATTTTGTTTTTGACAATTGATGTTTAACTCTCTTTTACTATTTTATGACAATTGATGTATAACTCCCTTCTCGTAAAGTATCCATCATAAATCGTTTACACGTGATTTCATGTGTTTGATTTAAGTTTAAATTATATAAGAAATACCCTTTTGACTTGCCCTCAAAAGTTCCAAGTCCATTTCTAGAAGTCAATTTAAAAATAGATAAAGGATAAAGGGGGCAGAGGAAGGAGGACCACCACAATCGAAAGTTGTAGCGGTGACAATGATTTTAGTTCAAAGCTCACTAGACGATCTCATGCTCTAGACTTGACTATTCTTGGGAGAAACCCTAAAGAAATGCCAATGGTCGAGTTCATGGCTTGAATATGACTTGGTAGAGTTTTTTCGCTTTTTTGTAAAGCCTTTGCATTCCCAAAAGAGTTGCTATCATTATCACCATTGGTATCCATCATGATTGTTGCATCATATTATGAGAAACAACTCTCCACATGGGGCTTAGTTAGGCAATTACTCTGTTTTACAACTGGCATAGACAAGCTGCCATGTACCTATAAAATCTGATTGAATGAAAGCATTATTACCTTTTCTATTGATCAAATATAATTTAGATGGTATTAGAGTAGGTGAATCCTACCTCCATTGCGTGCGAATAAATTGTAAGAATAAATAAGGGGGAGCAAATCAATCCTTAGTCTTGCAGAATCATACCAATATCATTCATGTACGAAGAACAATAAGCTATGTTGCACCCCAAAGAATATCATGTTGCAGTTATCAATGAGGTTTAAAAGTGCATGCCTGCATCCATCACAATAGTAGAAGCCTTTGCGGAATGAGTGATGAATCAATGGTAGGTCGACTGTGGTTTTCCTCAGTTAAATCTTCCTTCTTCCTTAGGTTTTCTCAGCTCTTGAATCTAATGGGGTAGAGCAAGAGGGCAGCTAGATGATTTAACATATTGGAAACCATAACCTAGGAGCCTTTATATTTTGACCTAATAGGATCCCATTAAGCCTATATGGGCCAAAATGTGGTATCCACTCATTAAGCCCTATACCCTTTTGTTGAAGCCTACGAGCTTTGCCTAAATGAATCACTTGATTTAGCCCACTTACAAGATACCCCATCAATGCAATTGTTTTACTGAATATGTAAGCCCACTTAACAGAGATTAAAACCTAACAATCTCCCACTTGGGCTATATATGAGAACTGAAACAAATATATTGAAAGAATTCCTTATGTGTACACTTCTTATGCTAATTTCTTTAGATTTCTCCTTAATTTCAATCTGGTCCATCTCCTGTACTAATATGAGACCATGATGGCATTCACCACATATATGCATGACTAAACCTTTCATGTTCACCATATCAATGCATTCAATGACATAGATCAAGTATGGATGAATGGCATGGAAATTACATGCAATGTGATCTCAAAACATGCTTATTTCCAACTAGTTCAACTTTATTCTTTAGAGAGATCAATCAAAGTCACAAACATATTCAGAAATGTAGATGATGGAAAGAGTCATAAACTTTATTATGTGTAAATGTGAACATGCAAACATGCCTTAATCCATAGTACATCCAAGAGCAAAAGAAAAGAAAACACCCACTAAATCAAGGTATCATAAAACATGCCTACACCCATATGAGTAGTGTGCTCATGAAAGACCTTAGGTGGCAATCCCTTGGTCAACGGATCCACTATCATGGAGTTTGTCCCTATATGCTCTATGTAAATATGACAATTCTGAACTTTTTCCTTAATAGATAGAAACTTGATATCAATATGTTTCAACTTTAGAAAACTTCTGTTATTGTTGGAATACAGAACTGCAGATTTATTGTCACACAATAACTTTAATGCCCTTTCAATGCCATTAACCACTCGCAGCCCCGTGACAAAGTTACGCAGCCATATCCCATGATTGGATGACTCAAAGCAAGCTATGAACTCTGCTTCCATAGTTGAAGGGGCTATGAGCGTCTGTTTGGCACTTTTCCAAGATATAGCTCCTCAAGCTAACATGAAAACACAGCCCGAAGTAGATCATTTGTTGTCTTGGCATCCCGCATAATCAGAATTAGAATACCCAATGATCTCCAAACTGTCTAGTTTCGTGTATATTAACATGAAGTCCTTTGTTCTCTGTAAATACCGCATGACCCGTTTGACTGCTTTCCAATGATCTAGTACTGGGTTACTCAAATATCTGCCCAACAGTCCCACTATAAATGCTATATTGGGATGGGTACAAACTTGAGCATACATCAAACTTCCTATAGCCAAGGCATAGGGAACATTTTGCATCTCCTTTATTTCAATGTCTATTTTGGGTCACTGACTGAGACTGAACTTGTCTCCTTTAGTCACAGGCCTATCACCCGGTGAACAACTTTTCATGCTGAATCTACTTAGTACATTTTTGATATAGCCCTTTTGTGACAATCCAAGAACGCCTCGAGAGCGATCTCGTAGTATTTGTATGCCTAGCACAAAAGATGTGTCCCCAAAATCTTTCATCTCAAAATTCTTAGTGAGAAATTTCTTGGTTTCGTACAGCAAGCCTATATCGTTATTCGCTAGCAGTATATCATCGACATATAGTACCAGGAAGATAAACCTACTCACACTGAACTTGTGGTATACACATTCATCAACCACATTTACCTTAAAACCATATGAGGTAATCACTTGATGAAATTTGTGATACCATCGACGAGAAGCCTATTTGAGACCATAGATGGATTTCTTTAATTTGCAGACCATAGACTTTGAATATTTATTCAAAGTTTTCTAGCTGAACCATATAAATCATTTCATCAATGTCTTCGTTGAGAAACGCTGTCTTTACATCCATCTGATGTAGCTCTAAATCAAAATGAGCTACAAGTGCCATTATTGTCCTAAAGGAGTCCTTCGAAGAAACCGGAGAAAATGTCTCTTTATAATCAATGCCTTCCCTTTGAGTGAAACCTTTGGCGACTAGACGAGCCTTATATCTTTCAACATTGCCTTTTGAATCATTTTTAGTTTTAAATATCCATTTGCAACCAATGGGTTTTGACCCTTCAAGCAACTCAACAAGATCCCAAATGTCATTGTCTTTCATGGATTTCATCTCTTCTTGCATGGCATTGATTCAATGTTAAGAATTAGAACTTTGAAGGCCTTCGCGAAAGGTGATTGGATCATCTTCCGCTAAGCCTACCGAATCTTCTTGTTCTAGGAGGAACACGATATAGTCATCTGGAATCGCACTTCTCCTTTGTCTGTTGGATCTCCTCAATGGAACTTCTTGAGGTTGTTGAGTTTGCTTTATGGAAGGAACTTCATTGTTGTCTTAAACCGGAATCGTTTCATGAACAGTGTTAGGAATTGTTGTATGATCACTGGCGATAATAATATCAGGAAGAGAAATGAATTTCTCTTCTTGCAAGACAAGTATTTCGTCAAAAGAGACGTTCCTTAATTCTTTCCCTCCAAACTCAACATCTTCAAGAAATCTCGCATTTCCCGTCTCAAAGAAGGAGCGGGTAGTGGGATCATAGAACTTGAACCCTCGAGAACGTTCTGCGTATCCAACAAAGTAACAACTAACTGTCCTAGAGTCCAATTTCCTTTCGTTGGGCCTATAAGGCCTCGCTTCAGCTGGACATCCCCAAATGTGTAGGTGCCTTATGCTGGTCTTTTTCCCAGTCCACAACTCATGCGGGGTTTTAGTTACTGCTTTGCTGCATACTCTGTTAAGGATATACACTGCAGTTTTTAATGCTTCTCCCCAAAGTGATTCAAGTAAAGAAGAATGACTAATCATGCTCCTCACCATGTCCTTAAGTGTCATGTTTCGTCTTTCAGCAACACCATTCATGCTAGGTGTACCCGGCATGGTGTACTGTGGGATGATACCACATTCCTTTAGGAAGTTAGCAAAGGGTCCTGGACGTTGCTCTCCTGATCCATCATATCTGCCATAGTATTCCCTGCCATGGTCAGATTTGACGGCTTTAATTTTCTTACCAAGTTGAAGTTCAACTTCAGTTTTATAAGACTTGAAAACGTCCAGGGATTGAGACTTCTCACTTATTAAGTATAGGTACCCACACCGTGAATAGTGATCTATGAACGTGATGAAGTACTGCTGGCCATTCCATGCAAGCGTAGGGAATGACCGACAAATGTCCGTATGTATCAGTTCTTAGACTTTCGTACATCTATTGGCACCTAATTTCTTTGTGTTTGTCAAATTTCCCTTAATACACTCAATACAAACTTGGAAGTCCGTTAAATCAAGGGAATCAAGAATTTCGTCCCACACAAGCCTCTGAATTCTCTGTTTAGAGATGTGGCCTAAGCGCTTATGCCATAAGGAAGCAGAATTCTCGATTAATTTACGCTTTTCACCTTTAATACTTACATGCAGGATTGCATTGTGGGAAGCATTTGTTTCTAACATATAAAGATGATCAATTAAAATACCGGTACCAATAATATTTGAATTTAGAGAAATACTAACTTTATTATTTACAAAACCACAAAAGTAACCATATTTGTCTAAACAGGAAATAGAAATTAAGTTCCGTTTAAATGACGGAGCTACAAATGTCTCAACTAAATTCAAATAACAATCAGTTTTTAAAATCAATCTAAAATGTCATACAGCTTCCACAGGAAATTTATTGCCATCGCCTACATAGATGAATCTTTCAGCATTAATTAGCGGTCGGCTCCAGATGCAACCCTGCATAGACATACTTATGTGGGTAGTAGCGCCAGAATCTATCCACCAAGTGTATATAGGTACAGAAGCTAAATTAGCCTCAGAACAAACTAAAGTGAGAGACGTACCATTCTTTATATTTCCTTTTCCCTTGTACCTCATAGAAATTAGAGTAGCTAAAATATTGCTAGTCTCCACTTTCTCATTCTTAGTGAAATACTGTTGTATCGCCACAAAGGATTCCTTAACATTATTGCTCTCAGAAATAGAGCCCCGAAACGCTTCCGGTATGGAACGTTTCATAATCATTAGACTCATGCGATTAGAGCGATCCCATTTCTCAACTTTGGCCTCATTGGAATTGTCCTCAATCAGGATGGGTTGCTCCATCCTTAACACAAGGTCTAAATCCATGCAGCCGATAACAATTTCCACATTCTCTTTCCAGATCTTGAAATTTGTACCATTCAGTATGGGAATGGCACTGATTTGAGCAGAAACATTATTTGCAGTTGCTGAAATTGAACAGAGAACAAAAAACAACATATAATCAATAATAATATAAATTACAAAGGCAAGATACCTAGTACAACTTGACATTTAGTGTTTGCACAAAAACATCAATTGTAAGTGGTACTCTCAACGCAACAATCAAACATTGATAATAAATCCTGTCAAACAATAGCCTTCCTTTGGACCAACTACTATTCACATGGATAATAGCTTTACAATATCAATATTCATCATCGCATGTGTGTTCACTGCCCGATCGAACATCAACCTTCCTTTGGGCCGATCAATGTACGCATGGACAATGAACACACAAAATCTTCATATTTCAAATCATCGCATGTGTGTTCACTGTCCGACCAAACATCAACATTCCTTTGGGCCGATCAATGTTCACATGGACAATGAACACACAAAATCTTTATATTTCAAATCAAATTAATTTTACACTGCAGAGGCTACTTTGGTAACATGATGCTTCATTCAATTTAATTTGAAAAGAAAAAAGTATTCGTCCAAAACTGTATTCATCGCATGCATAACAAAGTTAAAAACAAAGGTTCAAGGTTACTTCCATGCAAAATGGGAGAAGAACTGACACATGCAAATTGCTTATATGCATGCAAATCATGATTCAAAAAAAAAAATATATTTTTGAGTCGGTTCTGTAGACGCATCGAATCACTGACACGAATTCATTATTGGGTTCCAGAGGCGCATCGCAACACTGATGCGTCGTTGTTTTTTGGGTTCCAAACACGCAACACCAATTCCAAAGAGGCATCGCAAGTAAAGACGCAACACCGATGTGTCTCTTTTTTTTTGTGTTTTGTTTTTTGTTTTTGCTTCTAGAGACGCATCGTAACAGCATTGAATCATCACGATGCGTCTTTGTTTTTTTTTTTGGTCGACTGAAATCGAAATCGCATTGAATTATCATGACAAGGTTAAAACCGAAAATTGAAATCGAATCATCAATGACCAAAACCGCATTGAATCATCAATGCATCCTTTTTTTTTTATCGACTGAAATCGAAGCCGCATTGAATCATCAATGCGTCTTCACTTTCTTTTTTTTGTCGACACAGCCTTGCTTCATGGCTGTTCGACAAGCACACATAGCCGAACGACTGTATCCATCGATCGAGATGCAACCACAAAGAAATTTATAAAAAAGAAAAATGATAATCCTAATAACCGAACATGATATAAGGCTCTGATACCACTTGTAAGAATAAATAAGGGGGAGCAAATCAATCCTTAGTCTTGCAGAATCATACCAATATCATCAATGTACGAAGAACAATAAGCCATGTTGCACCCCAAAGAATATCATGTTGCAGTTATCAATGAGGTTTAAACGTGCATACCTGTATCCATCACAATAGTAGAAGCCTTTTGTGGAATGAGTGATGAATCAATGGTAGGTCGACTATGGTTTTCCTCAGTTAAATCTTCCTTATTCCTTAGGTTTTCTCAACTCTTGACTCTAATGGGGTAGAGCAAGAGGGCGGCTAGATGATTTAACATATTGGAAACCATAACTTAGGAGCCTTTATATTTTGACCTAATAGGATCCCATTAAGCCTATATAGGCCAAAATGTGGTATCCACTCATTAAGCCCTATACCCTTTTGTTGAAGTCTATGGGCTTTGCTTAAATGAATCACTTGATTTAGCCTATTTACAAGATAGCCCATCAATGCAATTGTTTTACTGAATATGTAAGCCCACTTAACAAAGATTAAAACCTAACAGAAATCTCTCTATAGTAAACTACAAAATCAATGGCGTCGAACGACATCTCCAACAGTCCAACCAAAAGTGATGCAATAACAGATCTAGATTCTCCCTATTACTTGCAGCCTTCAGATAATCCAGGAGTTGTGCTCGTCGGCTTTGTAGATGGATCGATTGAGAAACCAGACTCAATCAAGACAGCTGAATTGCAATCATGGAAACGCTGCAATTCCATTGTTATTTCTTGGATTTACAATGCCTTGGCCCGTAACCTTCGTGAAAGCATTGCATACATAGACAATGCTAAGGAGATCTATAAAGACTTGGAAGACAGGTATTCTTAAGGTAATGCCACAATGATCTTCCATCTCAAGCGTGAATTAACCCTTCCCATACAAGACAATTTGCCTGTCACAGTGTATTTTACAAAGATGAAAAGCTTGTGGGATGAGTTAGTTGTCTACAACTCCATCCCGTCTTGCACATATGGTATTTGTACATGCGGATCCTCCAAAGAATTTATTGTTGAACGAGAAAAAGAGATAATCTATCACATGTGAGATGAGTTGGCTGTCTACAACTCCATCCCATCTTGCATATGTGGTATCTGTACATGTGGATCCTCTAAAGAATTTATTGTTAAACAGAAAAATAGAGAATCTATTAATTCCTTGTGGGATTGAGTGATAAATTCAACACTGTTCGATTTAATATCAGGCATGGAGCCATTGCCCAATGCCAGCAAGATTTATGCTCTTGTGTTACAAGAAAATAAGCATCAATCTCTGGTTGGAAGTCAAACTCTTGTACCTAATGCAGCAACACTTCAAGTTTCCAGTTCTATGAAGAATAATTCAAAGAATTTAAAAGACCGCTCACACTATCGTTGTGACCACTGCAAAAAGAATGGTCACACAAAGGACCGGTGCTACGGATTGTTTGGATACCCTTCAAACCGTGACAATAAATCAAAACGAGCAATAGCTGGCCAAGATCATGATAAATCAAGTGGAAAATCTTATACCTCTGATCAAAATGACACCACACTTGAAAGTTCTCCAATTACCAACCTAATTGCAGAGCAATATCAGCAATTTATCACTATGCTTAACGGTTTTGCACCAACAGTCTCTTCAAATTTTGCATGTAAGGCATTTGTTCATCCATATTGGACTTCTTATTCTTCAACCTATAATCTTGACAATGAGGTCTCAAATCATATGGCTCCCACCTCATTTGCTCCACAAATTGAACCATAGTATGTTTTGTTTAAACCCGTTCAGCTCCCTGATGGCCAAACCATACCTGTAACCTCCCAAGGGAATGTTACCATTTCACCTAGCCTCATCTTACACAATGTGCTCTTCATCCCAAAGTTTCGATGCAATCTAATTTCTCTTAGTAGATTGACATCTGATTACAATTGTGTGGTATTATTTTTTCTAACCTTTTGCATTCTCAAGGACTTGATATCCAAGAAGCCGATTGGGATGGGACATAGGTGTGATGGCATTTACTATCTGTCTACAACATCATCCACTACAACCTTACATACTATCGGGAATATCAACATTGACTACTCCAGCATTTGGCACCACCCACTAGGTCATGCCTCTTGTGATAGACTGTCACAAATAAATATTTTACCTATAACTACTTCTGCTCATAAAGCTTCTTGTGGTGTATGTTTTAGATCTAAACAAACACAATATCCATTTCCACTTAACTGTATTCATAGTTCCGCACCATTTGAACTGCTTCACTGTGACATATGGGGAGGATACCACATCCAACATGGGTGCACACTACTTCTTAACCATCATGGATGACTTCACTAGATCCACATGGGTTTATTTGTTGAAATGCATATTAGATGTCTATGATCATGGAATTATTCATCAATATGGATATGAATTTGTGTATGGACCCCTTAAACAATGCTCGCATGATCATGGAATTATCCATCAACAGTTTGGTGTTGATAATCGTCAACAAAATGGGGCTGTCGAACGCAAGCACCATCACCTATTGGAAGTGGCAAGAGTTTTATGATTCCATGCTGGACTCCCAATCAAAATTTGGGGCGAATGTGTGCTAACAACTGCACACATTTTTGATATGCTCATGCATCTCAGCAGACCCGTGACAAATTTGCAACACGTTTTAATTGTTGCATATTAGTTGGCTACCCTCATGGACAAAAAGAGTATCGGTTATACAACATGGGCATAGCTGTCAGCACCTGATTTTTGCTAAGTTCGCCCACCTCTAAACCCAATTCACCTTAAACACTCAATCAGATTCATTCGACCTCTCCGAAACACCCAAAAATCCAAACTTTTAGCCCAAAAGCCCTCAAATCCACCATTAAACCTGTCTAATACCAAATTGATGCCCCAGTCATTCCCTCACTCATGCCTCAACCATTAGATTAGACACAACCACTAGACCCGAACCTCTTAAAACACTTACCCATTAATTTGAACTAAAGATTCCTTCGTTCACCCGTTCATCAAACAAAGTTTCAATTTCGATCATTCTCGCACCCACAACCCGTATTCACTTGGAATCCAGATTTCCTTGATCCGAACACATCTAAATCAATCAAACCTTTCAAATCACCTCAAATTGCTTAACAACCGTACCTTGTGAAATTTCACCCAAAACTGCCTTTGTTTGCCTCTTTATTGCACAAAGATTCTATTTCGAGCCCCTAGATTAACTGAATCAAGCCCTTTCTAGGTTTGTCCAATCCGGGCCAGTTGGGCAAATCACACCCCACCAATCAATTCAGAATGTTCGAAAACCCCATCCTATAAAATTTTAACCAAAAAGATTCCATTTTGCCCAATCCTGTTAGCTCACACATGCAAACATACTCTATGTGGCCTGATCCATCTCAACCCTCCATTTTTTATCTAAAATCTCGGCCATCCATCAAGAACACCAGTTTGACCAGACTTTTCCGAAATTACAAAAGTGCCCCTCGCATTCACCAAAATTACGAAGCTGCCCCTGCCTCCCATATAAATTCAACCTAAACATCTTCATTCATCCGGATCCGAAAAATTCGAAGGAGGGTCGTCTCTTTTTCCCCGTTCGAACGAAGCAGCGGCGGCGGCAAACCTCCCTCTCTCACGCTTTCAGACTTCTCGTTTTTCTTCTTCATCTTCTTCTTCCAATCCCCCCCGACTGTCTTCGATCCAGCAAGCAACGGCGACGCAACTTCCCTTTCATTCCCCACTCCATTCTAGCAGAAACCCAACCTCTACCGGTCCTATTTACTTCCTTTGTTTTCTTTCTTTTCGCTCTACTACCATTCCTCTGCCATCCTAATCATCAGTCGAGCTCCTTCCATCTGTGAACTCTGTTGTTCGAACTGGGTAAGATACCGTAGTGCCGATCTGAAAATCCGATGCAAATTGTTTGCTGGACCTTGGGGTTGAAGATCGTCTTCACACCAGTTGCTATCCCGGTCGTAATTCAAGAAAATCCTCACCATTCGAGTGTTAACAATCCATGATCGAAGCGGATTAAAAGTCCCTTATAGCATCGTTTCTCAGGCTGAAATCTCGATTCAGGTATGTTTCTGCCCCCTCTGTGATTTCACTTTTCCCAATTTTTTAATCTTATTTTATTGTATTCTTCTCACCTCCTGCTGAACAGCATTTGATTATCTGTCATTAGAGACGGCAATGAAGTTCCACTGAGCCGATCTCTGTGAAATCCTTGCCGACGGTGATGAGAAGAGTTTTTGCATACGTTCGTCCCATTTATTAACATCGTTGTTTTGCTTGATTAAGCGTTGTATCATTCTCTTCCTGTTCATTTCTATCGCATGCACTCTTGTTTTATATCAACCGAGTACCTGTTTTTTCTGTTCAGTTGTTTGATTAATTTGGGGCGTAATATTCCTCTTTAACTGTTTTTCCATTACCGTGTATCAAATCTTCTATGAGAAATTTTCCATGTTTTCTTGCTAGTTGGTAATCTTTAGTTTGGCGTGTTTTTTTCTTTAATTGTCTTCACTTAGCTTAAATAATGGTCCAAATTGGAAATGCATTCTAGTTCAATATCTAGGATTGCAATGGCTGGGTTGTGGTATGTCAATCAGAAAGTGAAAAGACGGTAGGTGTGAGATTTTCTTTCACTCTAATTCATCTCAATAAATATGATATACAGTTATGCAGAAAATTCAAATAAAAAAAAGAAAAATAGTAAGATGTGAAGGGATTGATGTAATCCCTCACCTATGATTTAAAACCGTGAGTAGTGTGCTGTTTGTAGAGGTTGAAACAAAAGAGTAAAAAAATGATTACATAAAAAAAGGAGGAAAAAATAAGAATCCCTAATAATGAGTTTGGTCCCTAAAAGCTAGGTGGTTAGCTCCGGAGATAGGAACAGAAGAAGAATAAGCTACCAAAAAAATAAAAAAGAGACAAAAAAATAAAATAGTAATGAAATAAATAAACACGGTTCTGTAAAGAAATAAAAAACTATTAAAATAAAAAAATAGTAATGAAATAAATAGAAATTAAAAAATAGAAAAAAAACAATAAAAAATGTTGATAAGGTATGTTCCCTTTTGTGATGGTTGTTCTTATGATTTGCTATCTCTATCAATTTACTTATGTAATTGCTTATTTTGTGTCTATGCTTGTTTGGAACCTCATGTGGGCCCCACCTACTGTACCCCGGAGAGGGGTGCCTAACCCCTTCCCTCTCCCATCCGAGTCTTACTTGGGCTGGTTTAGCCGATGCCTTGGCTAGTGGAATCATTATTGAATCAAAATGATTTTGATACCATTCTTGGAGGTCCCATCACCTCCATTTCCTAACTGATGGGTGGTGACTCCATTTCCAGCTCAAGTGGCGAGTGAGCCGTTTTTCAATTCTCACAATGGGAGAAATCTTTGTCTCAAGAGACATGTTTTTTGAGAATGAGTTCCCTTATCATAATTTTGGGAATGCTCACCAAGATCATGGGCCAGTCATCCCACTACCAGTCCTGGAAGTTCATGATACACTAGAAGTATCAAATCAGTAGGCCCCTCACTTCCTCTGTTATTGACTCCACTCATGGACAAAAATGGTATCGATTATACAACATGGACATGGGGGAAATCTGTCTCAAGAGATGTTTTTGGAGAATCAGTTCCCTTACCGTGATTTTGGGAATGTTCACCAAGATCATGGACCAATCATCCCATTACCAGTCCTGGAAGTTCATGATTCACCAGAAAAGTCAAAATCAGCAAGCCCCCATTTCTTTTGTTCTTGACTCCACTCACCAATAGTCCAACATTGGAACGGATATAGGTATGCCCATTGGCCAACACAATCATGAACTAAATCAGCCTACATCCATTGATCTTACACCACCAAGTCTATTTCGGCCCACTTGCACTCGCAAGCCTCCATCTCATTTGGTTGATTATGACTGTACTACACTATCTACTTCCCAATCCAAGTATTGTCATTTCTCATCACTTCACTCAAGCTCGTTCAGCCACTGAACCCACTTCATTTGTTCAAGCCAATAAACATTAGTGTTGGCGACATGCCATGACAACAAAACTGTCAGTCCTTGAAGCAACCAACTAGGGGTGGATTCGAGCCGAGCCGAGCCGAGCTGAATGGTACCAGGCTCGAGCTCGGCTTGAGAATGTTCTACAAGGCTCAAGCTCGGTTCGAGCCAGAACCTTGAGTTCGAGCTCGGCTCGAGTAAAAAATTCATAAGCTCGAGCTTGGCTCGGCTCGAGCTCGATTGTGAGAAAAAATATTTTATAAAAATAATAATTTATATATAAAAATATTTTTTATTTGATATTTAAAAAGTTAAGAATCGCGAGCCTCACGAGCCGAGCTCGAGTAGCTCGTGAAAAGCTCGTTTTGTTGCCACCCCTACAACCAACACATGAACTCTCATAGATCTTCCTCCAGGAAAACACTCAATAGGCTGTAGATGGGTGTATGAGACAAAGCTCAATCCAGATGGTTCAATTGAAAGGTTTAAAGCCCGACTTGTTGCCAAAGGCTACACTCAATTCGAAGGAGTTGATTACAATGAAACATATGCTCCCGTTGCCAAACTTGTCATAGTGCGATGCCCACTTGCTCTTGCTGCAGCTCATAATTGTGAGCTTCACCAAATGGATGTTAATAATGCTTTCTTTCATGGTGCCTTGCAAGAAGAAGTCTACATGCTTCCTCCACTGGGTTTACTTGCCCCTGTCGATAAACGGGTATGTCGCCTCAATAAGTCCATCTATGGCCTCAAACAAGCTTTTCGGAACTGGTTTGATACTCTGTCTCACTCTCTTAAAAGCAAGGGTTTCACTCAATCCTCAGCCTACAACACATTGTTCACTTTCAATCAATCGGGCAACTCACTTGCAATCCTAGCTTATGTTGATGACCTTATCATTGCCAGCAATGATACAAGTAGTGTTTCAGCTCTCAAAGATTATCTCAACTCTTGTTTTCCTATAAAGGACCTTGGGCACCTATGATATTTCCTTGGCTTTGAAATTTCTAGGACATAAGCTGGGATATTTCTTTGTCAATGTAAATATACGCTTGACATACTCACTGATGCTGGCATGCTCGACTGCAAACCTAGCTCATTTCCTATGTTACAGTAGCAACACTTGCAACTTGACTCTAGTCCTCTTGTAGCCCTCCCAGATCAGTACAAAAGATTAGTAGGTCGACTGGTTTATCTTACCATCACCAGGCCCGAATTGACATACTCAGTAGATGTTTTAAGCCAATTTATGAGCAATCCTTATCAATCTCACTTAGATGTAGTCATGCATGTCCTCCGCTTCCTTAAAGCATCTCAAGAACAAGGCATCTTACTCTCTTCCAAATGTGATTTGATCTTAAAAGTCTACTTTGACTCAGACTGGGCTGGCTGTCACACTAGCCGGCATTCCACCACAGGATATTTCACTACTTCAAGGAATTCTCCTCTCTCTTGGAAAACCAAGAAACAAGCCACAGTGGCTCGTTCATCAGCTGAAGCAGAATTTCGATCTATGGCTGCAGCCACAAGTGAACTTATATGGTTGAAGAAACTTTTCTCAGACTTGGGCTTTCAGCATTTTGAACCCATGTAACTCTTTTGTGATAATAAAGCTGCTTTACACATAGCAACAAACCCGATATTCCATGAGAGGACAAAGCACATCAAAATTGATTGTCACTTTGTCCGTGACCATTTATTAGCCAAAAGGATTACTACAGCTCACATTCCAACTTCTCAACAGCCTGCAAATGCCTTCACCAAAGCTCTAGGTCGAGACTGACTACATAGTCTTTACTCCAAGTTGGGCATCGTTTTCCACACTCCAACTTGAATGGGGGGTATTAGGAGAAACAACTCTCCACGTATGAAGCAATTCTCCATGTGGGGCTTAGTTAGTTAGTCGGTTACTCTGTTTTATAGTTGGCATATACAAGTTGCCATGTATCTATAAAATCTGATTGAATGAAAACATTATTATTGTTTCTCTTGCTCAGATAGAATTTAGACATTAGAAGGCAGCCCCTCAAATATTTTAGCTTAGATGATCACGACAACAACAACAATGGCGACTATAGCTGAAACACTTGGCACCCTGGTTTTTTTTGTTGATTTGGTGCCATTGGTATTTGTAGAGCAAGGTACATCTAGAGGAGAGCCACAGAGCCCTGGTTATGGAAGAAAGCTAAGGCACCAATAATTTGGATATTACTGTATTGTATCAGTAACCAACGGGAGGAAATGGATTCGGAACCCTAGCTTCTGGACGAATTAAAAAACTGGGGATTTGGTTTATTCAGGCATCTCAGATCATTAAATCTCTTCGTTACGGTTCTATTCCTGTCTGTTTTGGGAACTCAAAAACACGAACACCATAGAAATTTTGAGAACGACCCAAATACAAAAATCTCATCTTAATAAACAACAAAGATGAAGGTGATGAGTGTGCCATTGACCACTACCACCATAAAAAACATGGTGATGCCAGAACCCAATGAATACCCAATGAAGACCATCTTTATGATGACCCAATATCAACATTCAACAACCAAATCACTGATTTCAATAACCCATGGTTTACATACCCGTCGTTGAACATCTACATTCCCAATTTTTTTGTCCATATAAATGATTAACGTCTTGTAATTAAACCATCATATATGGCATTGAGTACATAAGAACAACACTTCTAAACAAATTCCAAAATGCACTCTTATCTAATAACCGAATTTCCAGTTACAAAATCCATGAGTTCTTAAAAGACTAATGGATGCATAAACCTACCATGAACAACTTTAATCACCTCTAGCCTTCCGATAAACGTAGTAAACCCACACTTTCCACAGTAGTGTTTATCCAAATGGTTAGCAATAAAAATCCCAGCCCTGCACTCCTGATTCGGGAACGCCTTCCTCAACCCTAAATCTTGACAAATTGAACCAATGACTTCAGCTTTTATTCATAGTGGTGAATTGAACGGGACGTTAGTGGCAAACCATCCTGTTATTTCTTCTCTCTCAGCCATCCATCTATTTCCCCTCCCTGTTATAATCTTATTCTCTGTCTCTCTCCCCTTTTGCTCTTTCATTCTTTGAGTTGTTTCCGGCGTAACCTTAGGCATTCAACGAGGCGTGTGTATTGGCTTGAGCATAGCTTCAGGTGAACCTGAAAACCCCATTCCCTCTTACCACCAACATCTCTTTGATGCGCGATAAACTCGATAAATGGTCCATACCCCTCTCCCCATCTCACCATGGTTTTAGAGGCTTAACTATTTGTTTACATAGACAAATCGATGGAAGGAAACCATGAAGACTAAGGTGGTGTTCGGTTGTGTGTTCATCTTGTGGATGGACCATTTCAGCCCATGCCATGGGGTGAACTCACCGTTATGGCTGGTCCTTAATATTTCCACATTGTATTTTGATACAATACATATCTTCTACATTATTTTCCTTCTTTTTAATTTTTAAAATTTAAAATAATAATTTTTTAATATTTTATCAATAAAATAATATTTTTAATGTTAATTCTAGTATAAGCTCGATGGTGCTCCTTTTTCACTCTTTTTTTTTTTAATTTTAAGTTTTTATCAACAAAATAATAATTTTAAATATTTTAAATATTTTTTTATTGTTTTACTACCATTTTATTAAAATTAATATTTATTGATTAATATTAGTTTATCAATGCCTTTTTTTCAATATATTTATCATATAAAATGCAAAGATTAGGCATTTATGGTCGAACGTGTAGATCATTCATAAAATGTATATGAGATACATGGAATCAAAATGTGTGGTGTGGACTTGTCCAGCCCACAATCTTTCCACAGTTCAGAACAGCTGTGGAATGTGGTGTGGTGTGGATTGGGCCCTGCCATAGGGTGCATCAATTTCTCATCCACACTACAGAACACCCCCTAATACGTTTGTAAGCTACTTCTCAAGCTCATGGAGGGCTACAACAATGCTACAATTGCTCCATTATCGAATCAAAGGAAATCACCATTAACGCATAAGCTACTTCATGTGTAAGAAAATGCAAACTTAACGTGACCGGAGAGTCTAAATGAACGGTTACAATGTCTTCGTTGAACTGGGAGTTTGAGTTTTTTGAGTGATGGGCAAAATAATTTTTTTAATGCTTTTGTTGATGGACAATGAGGAAGATTGAGTCAATTGTCAGAAACAGTATGGGTACTTTAAGACAATACTAAAACAATAGAAATATAATTAGTCAAACTTTAAGACAATACTAAAACAGTAAAAGTATAATTTTTTTAATGCTTTTGTTGACGGACAATAAGGAAGATTGAGTCAATTGTCAGAAACAGTATGGGTACTTTAAGACAATACTGAAACAATAGAAATATAATTAGTCAAACTTTAAGACAATACTAAAACAGTAAAAGTATAATTAGTCAATTTCCTAAACCTTAGGGGTGGTAGTTTAATATATATTATATATGTATATTCTATATATTTTGTATATAAATATATTATAATATAATATTACTTTTATCATAAAAAATTTTATTACAATTCTAATGGAATTGGATTCGAATAAGTCGGATTTCTTATCGGATTGGAGTGAACTTACCACTTACTGAATCTGATCCGATCCGTGCTCTATACTTTCGTTGTTAGGTTGCCTTGTAACTGGCTTTTGGGTCTTCCTTCTTAAACAGAGAGTCCTAACCTATTGCCTACCGTTTTATTGCCGCTCTGCTGGTGTGCCGGTGACTTTGTTGTCGCTCTGTAGAGAAGAAGAAGGTAATGCCACAAAGGGTTAAGGGTGAGACCAAGAGATGAACCAGTAGGTCCCTCCTCTCATTGTTATTCTTCGGTTTTTTGTTGTTGTTGTTCTTCATGACGCTTTCTGCGGTTGAGCCCTGCTAAATTATCTATATTTAAAGTAGGTTAAAGTTAAACCAAAGCCCTATTAGATTAAAACAAAGATATGTTCGGCAATTTTTGTTATTCTTCATGATTATCACGATGCTCTCTTCGGTGATTTTTGTTCTTTTCTTCATTCTTATCAACAATTCTCCGTTGGGTAGTTCTCTCTCTCTCTCTCTCTCTCTCTTTTTGATTTTTCACTATACAAATTAAAACAAAGCATTGCTAGATTAACATGGCTTCCATTTAAATGTATACCCTTGAGCACAACGTATTGAACCATGGGAGAACCATAGGAAGTACTTATTGCAGATTAATTTGCAAGTATCCTTTGGAGAAGATGATCTATTTTAGCCAATTTTTGGTACCTATTGAACAATGAGCTAACACAAAATGAGTTGTCATTAAGTTTCTTATTATTCAATTTTAATCCGTGGCCAAATGGCATAAACATTTTTATTCTAGTTTAAACTTTTGACTGCTCTCCAGTAGTGAAGCATCCTTAGAGAGAGAAAGAGATAGAGAGAGAGGGACCCAGTATCCATTCACTGAAACACCCATCAAAGCTCCATTCCGAAAACAAAAGGAGAACTTTAGCAGAAATTATCGTCAAGACCTACTTGAATGTGGTAGTCAACAATGCAAGTAAGAAACTAATTATGAAACAAATTGCAACTTGCATGAATCTTCTTTTACAGAAACTAAGCAGAACCTATGGTGGTGTTGCATACTTTCCATTACCTGAAAGAAATCAAACTAAACATCACCAAGGAATGAAAAAGAAAATAAATAGGGAGATTCAGCAAACAAGAGATAATACCTTGATATCGTAGTCAACGCCTCCGGAAGTGAGACTCCCAGATTGGGGGGTGCAAACAAACCACATAAAATTACAGAATATCTTAATTTTGTGCCTTTTCACATCCATTGTTTATCGACTAATGGATTATATCCATGCTTTTTTATTCGAGCCTCAAAATGCCTTGAGGTTTGGGCCTTGGCTCTGGCACACCCAACTGCCTCACCTCCATCTTTAGCCTTTTAAAACCTTCTGGAGGCCACCTTTGCTCTAGCAACAAAATTTGATTGCTATTTTTCCTTCTTCTTTCATGATGACTGTAATAGAGTTTGTATACTGTTCATGTTGCATTTTTGTAGTTTAGGATTGCCGATTAATCTGTGCTTCCATGTTGAGTGAAACGTGGAATCATCATCATTCCTATTTATGCTACATAGAGGTTGCTGGATACATAGCAATTCCAATGGATTGTTTATATTTTTCATCACCGAACTGGAAATAAGACCAGAGGATTTCTCACATTCTGATGTTATCAATTAGTTGATTCATAGAATGGTTTGGTTTAAGGCCTCTTTTGATTTATCCTGGTTTTCATAAGGCCTCTTTTGATTTATCCTGGTTTTCATACAGGTGTTTGATAGGCATGTGTAATGGATTCACGTTTCATTTTTAGTTTTGAACCCACAGAATCATCACAATGAAGGCATCAGCGAATGTATAAAGAAAACACAAATGATTTTATTTTTTGGGATCTCCAGTTTACTATATTTCTATTTTTTTCTAATACTTCCCTGTATTAACTCATTTTTAGATGATAGGTTTATCTATTTGAAGACAGCGATAAACTAAAATTGAAAATAATTTAATATGATTTCCTTACACCCTGTTATTAGTCTTGTTAGGATTTAGAAACCAAAACGATTATGCCTTCCTATTATACAATGCTTAAGCCATGTATACCAAGGAAATTTACATGGAACTATATTCAAGGCATAAAATTTCTGAACTGCTAGTGAATACAACTTTTATTTTGATTAATATGTTCTCAAGTATGACCTACTGAGTGAAATTCACTTTATCTGAATAGATGTTTACTTTTGTGTTTGTTAAGATGCCTGTAAACTGTGAATCACTATGCAAAATTAAGAAGCAGTCAGTTCAATCAGCCTTTTAGGCATATCAAGTATGTCTGGTGATCTGTGAAATGAACTAGGTATTTATCGGTTGGGTTGATGCAGTAGACTTGCTTTTTGTATGCATTAATGTCTATAGGAGAATCACTATGGTTCTGACTGATTGTTTCAATGCACTTATCTATTTAAGTCTCAGTGGCTCACTTTAGTTGTAATCTATTAAACTTGTAGGATGGAGTCTAGGACAGAAATGAAGAAACGGGACAAAGCCAGTACTGCTTTTGGTAAAAGCAAGCTTGAGGAGAGTGATGAACATGAATCTTCTTCAGAAGAGGTTACATAAGTTCTATTGGAATTCCTTATTATTGGAAATTTACTAATTATTAATGCAGCTCAAGTATGATCTTCCGTTAATACAATGGAAAGGATTGAAACTGTAGATGATGAATTTACTTCTAGAACATTAAGGACTAACCGTAGTCCGGAAAATAATTGATTCCAATTGAGAATACTCACCAAAGCCAGAAATGGCACTAGGCTGGTGATTTAGTAGCCAAAGAACCCAATATGGATTTCTCTGATTTTTTTTTGATAAATGCTGATTTTTTTCTTCTATTATGACAGAATTGGTATTTTGGTCATTTGACTCATTTCATATATTGTCTGTGGGGTCTGGCATTAGGATTTTATTTGTCTAGTTATAATTCAAGTGTGTTTAAATCTCTCATGATAGTGACAAATCAATAATTTTAGTTTTTCCTAGTTGTAGGAGGATTGGCCTCCCCTATAGTGTGTATTAATATGCATAATCAAAAGTGTAGAGAAAGATATTGGAATGATGTTTCAATGAATTCTCTGCATATTATGTTTATCGTAAGTGATTCCCATGTTGTAGAATTATTCCAGGCACCTGGAAAGAAGCAAACAGCTGCTGTATGATGCCCTCCACCTTCTCATTTTTTTCAATTTTAATTGTGATGGTTGCAGTTAGGGGTGGAAAATGGGTGGGTTGGGTAAGGGTTGAGTACCAACCCACTTATATTGACCTGCTGACCCATTTGCCACCCATATTTATGAGGTGTTTGTCGTGAGCGATCCCATGTCGTAGAATTATTCCACGCACCTGGAAAGAAGCAAACAACTGCTGTATGATGCCCTCCACCTCATTTTTTCAAGTTATAGTTTTGATGGGTGCAGTTAAGGGGGTGGCAAATGGGTGGGTTAGGTGATCCATATTAACTCGCTGGCCCATTTGCCACCCATATTTATGGGGTGTTAGTGGGTCACAACCCACCTTGACCCTGGTCCACCCAAACCCAACCATATGACCCTCTAACCCAATGCAGAGATTAACAAATTACAAATATTTTAGCCAAACAAAATACACATATTAAGAAAATTATAGAAAAATACAAATATTAAGAAAAACAAAAAAATGCAAAAAAAATAAAACACAAAAATTGACGTAAATTTGCAGAAAAATACAAAGATGGCAGAAAAAAACACAAACGGATAAAAATTACAGAAAAAAACTTGGAAAATGATAAACTTTAATATATATATATATATATATATATATATATATATATATATATGCTTAAATAAAGAAAATCGAAATTGCATAAAATACATAAATTGATAAAAATTCAAAATCATTATATTTTTCAACCCAAAAATTGTAGAAAAACAAAAAGTGATAAAAAATATCGATTGTGCAGAAGAGCTTCGGCCTCCTTGTGCAACGGAACTCGTTCTACTTCAACTTGGCCTCCACAATGGTTTTTTTGGGGTTGTTTTCGGAGGCTGGCTTTTCTGAGTTTTTCTGTCTATTTCCTCTTTACAGTCTCTCATTGTACAGGGGCCTTTAGTATTGCTGCCTTTTTGTTATTCATGAATTACTTAACCTTACAGTTAAAAAAAAACTTAAACTTGGCCTCCATCAACTTTATGATACTCGAATAAATTATTGCCACTGTGTGTGGTGGTGCAGCAACCGACAAAGCTTTAAACCCCATCTTTCCCATTCTCAAAGACCAAAACCTGATTTGATTCGATGACGAAATGGTGGAAATAAATTTTTGTCTATATTTATCTTAAAAAAAAAAGAAAAAGAATGTGGAGGTAGAATACCTGATCTGCCACCCCTTTCCCACTACCATGTAAACATCCATCTCTTTCTCCCTTCCGTGGAGGCAAAGAACTTGATCTTGTTCTTGACTATTCCCCCTAGATAGTAGATCTCCATATGACTCAAAGCTCAAGGTTAAGCCTCATACAAAGGGAGAGCACATTCTTTGTTGCAGTGCAATGTTTTAAAATATGGAGTCGTGACGCGAGGCATTCCACTACTTAGAGGCGTGAGGTGTAGTTTAGAACGTAAGAGGCATAAGCCTCCCTAACACAAGGTGGTGTAAGCCTCCTTATGAGGAGGGGGGTGAGGAGGAAGAAGAGAGGAAGGGGGGATCTCATTTTTCTTTATTTTTAATAAAAATCTTTTATATTAAGAATAATAAAGATGCATAACACTAGTTGAAAAGGGAGGGGGGGTCTTGTTGACGCAAAGGTGAGCGAGCCGGAGTGGAGCAAGAGCCCCCTAACACAAAATGTTAGAGTTGACAGAACAAGGGTATTTTGGTTTATCTAATTAAACATGAAAGGCCTATTTTATTCAAGTTTAAGTTATGTGTCCCATCACTTGTAAGGTACAATATTGTCTTTCTTGTAACTCAATTAATTCAATATAAATACAAAGTGGGTCGACTAGAGGGGTGACTTTTCCTCTACTGGCTGAACCCTTCTTCTTCTTCTCTTTCTCTTTTATTATTCTTCTTCTTCTTCTTCTCTATTTCGAACCTAGAACTGAATAGGATTATTTACATGGTATTAGAGCAATAAGACACCAGCTTTTTTTTTCTTCTTTTCTCATCGCCCTTTCTTCTTCCTGAGTTTGCTGCCAGCCATATCGGTTTTCTTTATTTTTCTCCTAGACTGATAGAAAGTTCGACAAGAGGCCAAAAAGGAGTGGTCGTTTTTTTTTTTGTTTTTGGAGGTAAATATGCCTCCGGTTGCTATGATGGTGGTTGTTGAGGTGGTGTACTAGATACCCTCTATTCAATGATACGAAGAGGGCTGTTTGTGGACAGGTATGAATAGATTTTTTTTTCGCCTAGTAGTAGACTGCGGCTGCTTTCTTTTGGTCTAGAATTCATTCTTGTGGTGGTGCGAATCGATAAGTATGCATATCAGCCTCTTTTTGTTCTGTTTATACCTGGATATGTGCGTTGAAAGTAGGTTTTTCAATTGCTGAGTTCATGATAGTAGTGTGGTGATAATTATATTCTGTTGAGTAGTGTGTGGTGTGGTGCTGAATAGTTGAAGGTGAATACCTTGTTTATAATAGTGATTTCTTTGTGAAGTGGGGAGAATTAGTTAAGATGGCGTCAACCAGAGATGAGAGTGACAATAAAACAGGTGTTATGATTTCTCCAAATTACTATGTTCAAATGACATCTATTAAGTTGAATGGTGAGAGCTATGTGCCGTGGGCCAAGTCGGTGGAGGTGTTCTTAAAGGCCTAGAAAAAGGTAAAGCATGTGAGAGAGGAAAAACCCTTCTCTGATTCTCTAGGGTTCAGTGATTTGGAATAGGAGGATGCTCAAATCATGACTTGGCTGTGGAATAGCATGGAACCTAAAATTAGTGTGAATTTTATGTTCCTAGATACTGTTAAAGAAATCTGGGCCCATGCTAAGAGACTTTAATCCGGCCAAGATAATACTAATAGGGTATATTAGCTGTACCAAGAGTACTTTAATCTGAAGCAAGGTAACCAATGCTTGGAGGAATACTATGTAAGCATGAGGAATATCAGAAATGAGCTTAATATATATCATCCTCCGACTCCGGATGTTCAGGTTCAACAACAGCAGCGAGAGCCACTTGATGTGACAAGGTTCCTAGTGGGTCTGAAGGCTGAATATGAACCTATTTGGGCACAAATATTGGGGCGTTAAGCTCTTTCCTCCCTTGAAGAAGTGTTTGCCTGTCTTCGAAGGATATCTGTTGAGTCTACAGAGTTTTCTTCTCTTTCGGACAGATATGGTTTTGTGGTGACTAGAGGGGGAGGTCGTGGAAATAGAGGTGGAGGTGGTAGCCGTGGGTTTCCAGGAAACCGAGGTGGTTCTTTGTTTAATCGGTCTGGTGGCCGCAGTGGTAGTCGAGAGTTAGGGGAGGTTGTGGTAAGAGGAAGGATTCATGCAACTAGAAAATGCACATACTGTGGATTAGAGGGGCATACTGTTAATTTTTGCTATGATTTACATAGTCTACCCAACACTTGGGCTAACCATGTTGTGACTGGTGGTAGTGGTACAGTTCGTGAAAATCAACAAACTAATCAGACTCCCTCTACATCTATTGGTGCTTTTAGGAAGGAGATGATGAGTGCACCACACAGTGTTTTAAAAGCAAAAGGCGCACAAATAGTGTCAGGTTCCAAATGTGCATGAGGCGCAAGGCGCGCGCCTTTTTAAAAAAGGCACACAAAATAAAAAAAACTAAAAAATAGAAAAAATATAAAGGGGTTGAGCCCTGTTTTTCTGTTTTCAAACTAATATTTGTTGTTGATAAAAAATAGTGGAACAGTGGTGCGGGGCCCTTGTTTTAATGTGAAACAGACAAGAAAAGAAGAAGAAGAAGAAAGTGGGGGAAGCAGAAGCAAAGAAAATCTAAAAATAAAAAAAGGAAAGGGGTCGAGCCTTGTTTTATTGTTTTCAAACTAATGTTTGCTGTTGATAATAAAAATATTGTAGAACAGTGGGGCGGAGCCCCTGTTTTAGTGTGATACAAACAAGGAAAGAAGAAGAAGAAGGGGGCTCGTTTTACTGTAAAAATCTTTTTAGATTTAGAATCCCTGTTTTTAGTGGAAAAAGAGAAAAAACAAATACCTGATGCTGATTGCTGAAAGCTTGAACATTGCAGTGGGTTGTTCGACTGAGAGATGGCCTCTGATAGAACTTCGAAGGTGGCTGTTCGATTGAGAGATGGCCTGAACATGATGATCCAAGAAGAACGTGGGGGGCTGAGGGCTCGAGACTTCAACTGATACTGGGAGCTTGAGAAGCCTTGCATAGCAAGTTTTTTCTCTCGAGAGGGTTGTGAATCTTTCTTTCATATTTTCTGTACCATATCCCAACCATTTTGGCACATAAAAGGAAATAATCTATATATATATATATATGATTATAATCTATCCATAAAAGTTAATTTAAAAATAAATAAAAAACAAAGGGCAACCAAAGATAGGCGCGCACCTGGACCGCTTGGCACTTGGCCTGAGGCGCATGCCTTAGGTGCAGAGGCGAGCGCCTTACTAAAGTGTCGCCGCCTTGACCCAAGCGAGGCGCCTGCTCTCAAAAACGCATCGCCTTGCTCCTTAGGCGCTACTTTTAAAACACTGGTACCGTGTGAGGTATATGAGAAGTTCCTTCAAACATTCTCTCAGCAGAACCCAGCTACTCTTGCCCAATCAGGTATGGCTTGCTTGGCTTCCAAACCTTCACACTGGATCATTGACTCTGGAGCCTCGGATCATATGTCTAGGATTCCAAATGTATTTTCTTCTCTTTCTCAGTCTTTCACATCCCAAACAGTTACCCTTGCTAATGGGTCTACATATCCCATTTGTGGTGTTGGTGATGTTAATCTTACTTCCTTATCTTTATCATCTGTTTTATATGTTCTCGAGTTCCCGTTTAACCTTTTATGTCTGTTAGTAGATTAACCAAGTCTCTCAACTATTCTATAACTTTTTATACCTCTTCTTGTGTGTTGCAGGATCTCAAGATGGGGATGAAGATTGGTGGAGGGCATGAGGCAGGTGGACTGTATTACCTTGATGGCGGTGGCCCACCAGTAGCATTTCAGTCGTCTTACTCTTCTCCAATGGCTTTGTATACTTGGTCATCCATCTCTCAAGGCTTTAAAGTTGCTGGTTCCATCCTTAAGTCATCTTTCCTCATTGAATTGTGAGTCGTGTCAGCTTGGGAAACATAGTAGAGTCTCTTCTAGTCAAAGGGTTGATAGTCGTGTCTTGAGTCTTTTTTCTTAGTTCATTCTGATGTTTGGGGTCCAAATAGAGCAATGTCCTACAATGGTTACAAGTATTTTGTAATTTTTGTTGATGACTTTTCAAGGATGACATGGCTTTATCTTAAGAAAGGTCGTAGTGAATTGTTCTCCACTTTTTAAAAATTTTATGCTGAAATTCATAATCAATTTGGAGTTCATATTAAAATTCTTTGCTTCGATAATGCAAGAGTACACCTCAACACCATTTCAGCACTACTTAGAGCACCATGGAATAATTCATCAAGCTTCTTGTTCCTACACCCCACAGTAGAACGGTGTAGCCAGGGAAAATAATTCATTGCAATAAAATATTTTTTTAAAAGACAATGAAAGTTGTAAAATCATTATTTTTTATGTGAGAAATAAGAATTTTAGACCCTACTATAGACCTGTTCAGGCTTTGCCTCGAGGGGCATGCTACAAAGGCGATTCATAGAATTAAGAGTGCAATGTGTTTTACATCACATTAACTATTTGAAGCAATGCAATTAAGGAAAAAAAGAGATTGTGGGTTTTACATGCTTGAAAATTCTTTATATGTTTCCTTTTATTTTTAAATTTTCATATGAATACACTTTACATGTTATGTTTATGTACTTTAATTTTAGATAATAGGTTTTTAAACCATTTATTTTAAAATTTAACTTTATATTTTTATTAACATTATGTTTAATATTTTTTTTGCATTTTTTTGGATTTTTTTACTTTTTTTTAGTTTTTAACTTTTTTTTTGTAATTTTGTGCCTTTCTTAATAAGGTACGTGCTTTGCCTTGCGCCTTAAGCGCAAATTGGCCCTTGCACTTTTTTTGCGCCTTGTGCTTTTAAAACACTAGGTGTAGCTGAACGGAAAAATCAACACCTACTTGAAACTGCTTGGTCTCTGATGCTTAATATGAATGTTCCAAATTGTTTTTGGAGTGGTGCTGTCCTAACATCATGTTTTCTCATGAATTGGATGCCCATGTCCATCATTGGAAGTCGATCCCCTTTCTCAGTTTTGTTTCCCACTCTGTCTCCGTTTCCTTTTATTACCCCAAGAGTCTTTGGATGTGTTTGTTTTGTTCAAAATTTGGGGCTTGGTTTAGACAATTTAGATGCTTGTGCTACTAAATGCATCTTCTTTGGATACTCCAGGACTCAAAAAGGGTATAAATGTTATAACCTCAACTCTCATAAGTCATTTGTGTGTTCCGATGTCACTTTCTTTGAATCAGTCCCATTTTTCTCGGGCACTGAGGTCCCTTCTCTTTCCCCCGTGGTTCCACTTCCTATTCCAATTGAGGACCCCCTTCCCGTGGTTCCTGTTCTAGTTGCGGATCCCTCTCCTGTGTGGGTTACTACTGAGCGGCTACCATTCCGACAAGTGTATACTCACAGAAGAGCATCGACCTTTCCTCCTATTCAGTCCTTGTCGACAAATCCTGTGGTTGCACCTCCTCCCTTAGACCTTGTTCTTCCTATTACATTGCGGAAAGGTAAACATAGTTGTATATCTCATCCTATTTCACATTATGTTTCAGTTGCTCACCTTTTTGCTTCCCATCGCCACTTTATATCCTTGCTATCCTCTGTTTCTACTCCCAAAACTGTCAAGGAAGCCCTTACCTCTCTAGGTTGGCGAAAAGTAATGAAGGAGGAATTGTCTGCTTTACAACATAATCACACGTGGGAACTTACTACTCTCCCTCTTGGTAAGCATGTTGTTGGGTGTAAGTGGGTCTACACAGTGAAGTAACTTCTAGATGGCAATGTTGGAATGATTAAAGGCCAGGTTAGTGGCCAAGGGCTATTCTCAGTTGTATGGTGTGGACTATATGGGGACATTTTCTCCTGTAGCTAAAATTGGCTCAGTTTGGGTATTGATTTCATTAGCGACAATGTATGATTGGCCTCTCTTGCAGCTTGACATCAAGAATGCCTTCCTTCATAGTGATTTAATTGAGTAGGTATATATGGAGCAACCACCAGGGTTTGTTGCTCAGGGGGAGGATGGTAAGGTTTGTAGACTTAAAAAGGCAATTTATGGGCTGAAACAATCTCCACGTGCGTGGTTTGTTAGATTTAGTGTAGTAGTGAAGAGTTTTGGGATGAAGTAGTGTCGAGTAGATCATTCTGTGTTCAGCCACGACTCAAAAGATGGGAAAATCTTGCTAGTGGTGTATGTGGACAATATTGTCATAACTGGGAGTGATAGTAATGCGATTGATAGGTTGAAAAAATTCCTACAGGACCACTTCAATATGAAAAATTTGGGTAAGCTGAAGTACTTCTTAGGAATAGAAGTTGCAAGGTCAAGGCATGGAATTAACTTATGTCAAAGGAAATATGTACTTAACCTACTTGAAGAAACATGGCTGTTAGGTGCTAAACCAACCGAGACACCAATGGAACCAAATGCTAAGTTGAGTATTGATGCAGGCGAAGAGTTTGATGATCCTGGAAGGTACAAGAGGTTGGTGGGAAAATTGAATTATCTAACTATTACACGGCCAGATATATCATTTGCTATAACTATGGTGAGTTAGCTTATGCAACATTCTCGGCTTCCTCATTGGGAAGCAGTTCTAAGAATTGTTAGGTATTTGAAGGGTGCTCTAGGTCGTGGTTTGCTATACAGAAGTGGATGAACTCTTGAGATAGAAGGGTATATAGATGCTGATTGGGTTGGTTCTGTTTCAGACAGGAGATCAACTACAGGGTATTGTACCTTCCTTGGTGGCAATCTGGTAACTTGGAAGAGCAAGAAACAAATAATGGTGGCAAGAAGTAGTGTAGAAGTTGAGTACAGGGCTATGACTCATACCACATGGGAACTAGTATGGTTGAAGAACTTGTTACAGGAGATGGGGTTCTCAGTTGACAAACCCATGAGGTTATACTGTGATAATCAAGCTGTTGTACACATCCCTTCTAATTCAGTCTTCCATGAGAGAACAAAATATATTGAAGTTGATTGCCACTTTGTAAGAGAAAAAGTGATTAGTGGAGTGTCTTTACAAAGGGGCTATCTCAGGGCAAAGTAGATTATATGTGACAAGCTGGGACTATATGACATATACTCTCCAACTTGAGGGGGAGTGTTAGAGTTGATATAACAGGGGTATCTTGGTCTTTTGGTTTATCTAATTAGAAGTGAAAGGTTTTCTTTATTCAAGTTTAAGTTATGTGTCCCATCACTTGTAAGGATACAACTAGATGGGTGACATTTCCTCTACTAGTCGAACCCTTCTTCTACTTCTACTTCTTCTTCTTATCTACTTCGAACCTAGAACTGAATAGGATTATTTACACAAAAAGACCAAATTGGGCTGCATTAAAAAGGGGGGCGAAGCCCCCCAGCCAAAGGGGTTGGGGGTAGACCACTTTCTTTTCCCTTATCTTTTCTTCCCTTCCCTTTCCTTTTCTCTCTCTCTCTCTTTTTTTTATCTTCTCTTTCTTTCTTTTTCTTTCCCTTCCCTTTCTTTTCTTTTCTTTTCTTTTTTTTTTCTTTTCCTTTCCTTTCCTTTCCTTTTTTTTTCCTGTCTTTTTATATGAGGTGTGCATGAGGCATATGCCTCTAGCATGCTTCATGAAAATAGCGTTGAGGCATACGCCTCAGAGGTGTCAGTGCCTCTAGCATACGCCTCCAGGTGTTTTGGGTGCGCTTTGCTTGGAGGCACGCCTCCAAGTTTATGCCTCCCACGCCTTTTAAAACACTGCATGTAGTGTTGCAGAAATGAAGCTTACCTAAAGCCTTGAACAGATTCAAATGGAGCTTGCCTCAAGCCTTGAACGACACACCTCACCCTGACGTTCTCTGAAATTTTGAATCCTAAGGAACCTCACTAACATTTCAAACACTAAGAAGCCTCAACTTGACGGCCACCCTTGACCCAACCCACCCTGACCATTTTTCCCCTATCCCTATTGGATCACTTGATGTCTTGACCCATATTGACTCAAGTGGGTTGGGGTCAAAATTGCCAGCCCTAGTTGCAATCAGGGTAATCCGGGTCCAGTGGTTTCAGGGGTTGGAGGAGTAATCAGAAACAATGAAGGGAATATGGTTGCTATATATTCCGGTCCAATTGGGGTAGGAGACTCAGCAAGAGCAGAAATTATGGCTGCTGTAACAGGTCTAAGGAAGGCAAAATTACTGAACTGCAAAAATGTCATCATTGAAGGGGACTCTAAGATGGTTATAAGATGGCTGGAGATCAACCAGGAGGGCACGTGGAACCACAGTCTATCTACTTTTCTAAGCATTCATTGTACACAATCTTTTGCAAGATGTCAGCATATGCCTCTAGGCACCATGTTTGGTAAAGCTGGGTCCCTTTTCTTCTTTCTCTTTCTATTTTCTCCTTATTCTTTTAAGAACTCGTTACTGCCATTAATTGCCATAAGCTTTTCATCAAAAGGCATTCATTCTACATTCTCAAAGGTCTGGAATTTGTCTAGATGAGCTTTACAACTCAAAGAATTTTCCATTCTGACTGATTTTGTCCTTTTGTGCTGAACACCCTCTGATTACTCCAATATTTGGATACCTCTCAAATTCTCACAACCTTCAATTCCTCCATATCATCCCAAGATTCCACCAAGAACCCTAGATTCCATAGCTTTCAAGTCTTCTCTTAGCCCTGTAATTTTTATGCTTTGTGCAACATACTCCAAACCTGCCAGGTACCAACCAGCGGGTTGGTAATTTCCTGCTGGCCATAGCGGAGACTCGGGATCAAATCCTGCCTGCACTAGGTTGGGAGGGTTATGGGTTGGGGGATGGGCATAAAAAAGGAAAACTCCAAACCTATCCAAACTTGGTTGCATTCTATAGTCATTTCCATTCTAGTCCTACCTACAAAATTCATTAAAAAGTTATATCCTAGACCAATTTTCCTTATTTTGGAGTTTTTAATTGTCCTAAGATAAATTCATAATTTTTGCTATCAAGTCCCTAGACCTTTTCTAATAAATCCAGTCTTTGTTTTTAGATCTATATTACCCCTAAAACCATCCTAAACTTCCTAGACTCATCTGTTGTACACTGAAATCCTACATTAATTAGTATAAAAAGCAATCATTTTTACATCAGTTGGTGTATATGATCCAAAACCGGTCTGAAAACATCATGCAAATTTCAGTTCAAATGATGCCCAAAATTCAATAATCAACCACATACCACATTGTATCCTTGATGACCCTTATTTCAGGGCTACCTAACTTCTTATTTTATATGGACTTCCAAAAATAAGCAAAATGCCTATTTTCCTAAATATTCTCATCCCTACATAGAATGGGGTTATGAAACTATTCCTGTTGAATTGTGATAAGCCAGGGATAGGTGATACAATTAGAGAACCTACCACCAGGACAGTGTTGCACTGCTCTGACCTCCAATTGGCATCATCAATTCCTTGTGGGATGAACTGACATCCTTGTTACAAAGCCTTATAATAGCTTCATCAAGGGGATGGAAAGGCATTCTGGTGGAAGGTGATATGATCATTTTTTAATAAATAAAATCAACTACCACAACAGCCAAACTGTTTAGATTTTTAATTGAGAGAAAACAAGACTCTACTGGCCAATCAGAATCTGCTCATTCAGATGGATCTCTAGATCTGCAAATAAAAGGGCAGATGTTCTTACTAGTAGTGGTGTCAATAAGGTGTAATTGTTTGGGTGTACCGGAGACGGGGACTAATCTGTAAACTACAAGGAATATTTGATTTTCTCTGTGCTTCTTTCCCGGTCTTCTGGTTGTCGGTGCATTGGATGTCAGCGTCTAGCTGTATTTGCTATCTCGTATTCTCCCTCCATTTCAAACACCTTTGAATGCTGGGAATTACCATTTCCATTTACTTTTTAAATAAAATTTGATGAGTGCTACTGGAAAAGAATTGTGGCAGTCCACTTTGCTATAAAATCTAAACTGACTTTAAGTATGAGTTGAGAAACTAGATATTCCTAGTAGTTTCTAATAAGCAATGTTATCAATACAGATAATCATTTTGACCTCTCTAGTCTATGCAGTGACTAGTAATGCCCAGGCACTGACTAGTCAACCAAAAAAAATGATGTTATCTCATAAAGAAGTTAGTGCAGACCACAGATATGTAATAGATGATATTAAAATTTCACTATAGCATCTTTGTTTTGCAAACATCAAAATGTTATTTTATATAAGATTGGATTGAGAGTTACAAATTGTTTTTCAAAGAAATAGTACAACCTATTTTCTTTATTTTATGTAATTTCTAGTTATCTATCAAAATAAAAAAGAGTGCAACCACTGATTAAAGGAAAATTAAAAGAATCTCTCTTCCACTTTCTTTAATTTTATGCATTATTTCTACTTTATAATTATAGGCCATAAGCCAACCGTGTTCCATCACAAATCCTTGAAACCGAGCATATGAAAAATAAAAGCATATACTATATTGTAGACCTAGTCATATCCATCACGCGCACACACACACACACACACAGTTACACGAAAAAAAATGTAGACCCAGTCATTAATAACTAGTTGACCTAGTTAATGCTTTGTTATTCCTAGGTGACCACCTCATGATTATTGACTATCAACTTGATAGTGATTCAGTTAGTCTCACTCTCAATTGACTAGCCGATTAATTAGATTCTCTAGTTGATACTTGATAACACTACTAATATGTAGTGGCCTCCATGTAACACTATTATCAGGTTGGGCTGGGCTTTTTTTGAGAAAGCCCGAGCCTGGCTCAAAAAAAATCGGGCTTGGTGTTTTGGGCTCAAGCCTGAGCCTGTGGGCCTAAATTCATGTTCAAGCCTGACTAAGAATGAGCCAGGCTGGGCCAGCGTGTTAGGATACCCGGCCCATGAACAGGTCCAGTCTAGAATTAACAGATGTTATGGCCAGTTGGTCACATGCATAGAAAAACATCAACAACACCCATAAGTGATTTTTTGCAAATTGAAGGGGCTGGAAAGGCTAGGGGCAGGCCAAACCAAAAGGACATTGATAGAAGTAGTAAGAAATGATTTAAGCACCAATAATTTAACAATGGATATGGCTTACAGAATGACGAAAGAGGTTTTTATGTAGCTGAATTTTGTGTGGGCCTTTTTTGGATCAAAGGGAACTGCTTTGTAGGCCTCTCTAAGTTTCATGTAGGTTTTTTTTGGTGGAATCAAGGACCTGGTAATTGGATGGATGGTCCTGCATTTCTTACTTATGATTGTTTTCTTGTAGGAGGAAGAGCTAGAGCGTGAACTTGCTGACATCTCATTTGAGGAGCTGCAGAAGGCTCGATGTAATGGCTATCATTCTGTATATCAAAAGCTCAATCCAGATAAGAAGGTTGGGCGTGCAAACAAGAACAGGTAGTAATTTGTAATTAAAGTTATTTTCTATCTTTTGTAAGCTTATCACATGGATATTCCATTGATCATCATTTCCATGTTGAAGGCCAATGGAGATCAGTAGCAAGAAACCTGTTGGTAGGTTTAGAGAGGTCATTCAAGCACCTAAAAGGGTAAGTGAATCTTCTCTTGGTATTTCTATCTTTTTACTTGATTATACAAGGAAAATGGTTCACTAGTTGGGTCAAGTAGGGGATACTTTACATGACCCACATATCTCTTCTATGTGGAGTGATCTTGTGCTTGACCCATACTCCACCTTGTTTTGTGGTTTTCACAGTTAGTATTAGCTGCTTGAAGTTTTATTTTTTTTTAATGGATGACTTACCTGTAAAAGTGAGTTTATTTTGCATCTATGAGAAAGTGTTTTGGTCCTAAGTTTTTTTCATTAATCCAGGGCAGGAAGAGGAACTCAAATACTCCTTTTGAGCTCCGAATTAGTTCACCATGTGTAAGATTCTTTGGTTGTTTAGGGAAGCTCACTAGATGATCTGACCAACAAATTAGCTCCCATTATATAAGGCTATATCTAAGTTAAAATAAATGTGTCCTCAAATTTATGTAGAGTTTAATTCATTGATATCAAAGTACGTTTGTGTAGTTTACTTTATAATAGTAAAGGTAACAATAATATTGCCATGTTTCAACCTCTAATGCCTGATACTATCATATATTGATAGCGGCTGGGTTCCAAAGAGTTGCAACTTTCTAAGAGAGAATTGCAATTATTTTGGGTAAAAGCACAACTAAATAATAAGTAGATGCTGTAAGGCTTAAATTGTGGAGAATGTGTTCAGTAAATGAAAAAATTGTGGATTCTGTAGTTATTATTATGTGTAGACAACTGCATGAATAACACAGAGAGAGTGACTAAACTGGGCATAGGCTTTCTTCATTATCTGGTGTAGCCTTTTGCAATTCCCGTTATTGGTTGATCTCATCATCCTGGTGTTGGTTAATCTGGCTACTCTAAATATATGGAGTGAAGATTCTACTGCACAGATCCCTTCATATGTGCACTGTTCTATTGGGAGTATGAAATATGACATGATAACCTGTAACCAATATTCCTTTTCCATAAAGATATAAATTTTTGTAATTCTTCTGCAGGTTTCAAATAATTAGAAATTTCTGCAATTGATATGGTATTATTATTTTGTCTAGGTGATACGTGACCCAAGGTTTGAATCTTTATGTGGGAATCTTGATACTGATGGGTAGGACTCTCTCTCTCTTAGAGGTTTGATCTAAATATGACTTGAGTTATTCTTGCTTACAAGAATTGCTTGTGGTTCTTGTTTAATATGTTAAAAATTGGGAAATTTACAAGTTTATGTGACCTTGGAGTGACAGTTGCTTACAGGCTTACTACCTTAGTGGAAGAGAAAAAGACTACAATAGCAAAACAGAACAAAAGTGTTGTATTGCATACAATTACTAATATATATCATAGTTTGTGGGGCCATTTGTTTGCAGTGCAAATTTTGCACCCAGTTTTGTTTTCTTTATGTTTGTTTGATGTTATGATTTGCTTGCTGCCTTGTCAAAATTTTCACTTATTTCTTTTTGTCTCTTTTTTTTTGTAAAAGATAAGGTAATTTTATTAAGATATGAAAATAGGATACACTTAGGTCCCTTTTAATAGAAACTAGGCCCGAAGCCTAGATTACATTACAATTCAAGAAGACTTCTAGAGTTCCGATGGGTCCAAACTCACTGGTTTGAAAACCGTTTACAGATGCAGTCCAAGACACCACTTGTCCACCCTTTAGGCCACTTTTGTTGGAATTGGGAAGAGAGAGAAAATAAGAGGGCAGATTTAAGAGAGAGCTTTTGAGGAGAGTGATCCTGCCTCCCAATGTTAAATATTTGGCTTTCTTTTTGTCTCATTTGCATCCTGTAAATTTCGGATCCCACAATCTACTGCAAAGTTTGCACCACCTTCCTTCCACTGTCGTTTTTCTCCCGTATGTGAGCCACTTGCACTCCCATACCTTTGTGCTTTCTCCCATATAAAGTGGGTCCACTTGCATTTTTTCATATATTTGCACTCACCTTGTTTGCATCTCAAACAAACGAAGTTAAACCTGAAGCGAATGTGAGCTATAATCTGCAGTCCTTTCATTTGCATTCCGATGCATTTGCATCAGTACTGCAAACAAATGGGGCCTTAATGTTGCAACAATTTATCAGTACAAATGCACATGATAGTTTGGCTAGCTATAAGTAGAAATTACTGATTGCAGATTTAGATGAATTCCTTGTGAAGAGAAACAAGAAAAAGATGAAGAGTTTCAGCAGTAGAGAAGAAAAGAGTATGAAGCCAACCAGAATTGAATTAGATCTGGCCGCCAACCCCTCATTATAATGTATACTTAACTTAAAGAATGAGATATTGCAAGAATACCCTTAGTAGGGCGGCTACTAAAGTAGCTAAACAATTACAACTTAAAACATAAACTAATGGGCCTAAAGCCCAACAACTTTCTAACTTAATTACTTAAAAATAAGAATAAAAAACAAATGGGCCCAATAACTAGAAACCGGCCCAACTCAACACTCTCCCTCAAGTTGGGAGTAAATGTCACACATTCCCAACTTGCGTAGATCATGCTCCAGCTTGTTCCTTGCAACACCTTTTGTTAGAGCATCAGCAGGCTGCAGATCAGAAGCAATGTATGGAAGACAAACTTCCCCATAAGTCACTCTTTCTTTTGTAAAATGTTTATCCACTTCAATGTGCTTAGTTCAATCATGCTGGACTGGGTTGTGGGCAATGTTAATTGCTGCTTGGTTATCACAGTACAACACCATAAGTTCTTCTGCCTGTGCACCAATTTCTCCTAATAGGGAACGGATCCAGAGAAGTTCTGAAACTCCGTGTGCCATGGCCTTGTATTCAGCTTCAACACTTGATCTTGTCACCACTGATTGTTTCTTACTCTTCCACGAGACAAGGTTACCCCTAACAAGGGTGCATACTCCTGAAGTGGATCTCCTGTCATCAAGGCATCCTGCCCAATCTGTATCTGTATAAGCCTCTAGTTTCAACTGTCCATGATCAGTAAACAATATGCCTCCCAATGCTGGACTCGTGGAGCATGCATGTATTGACTTACCACATTTACTGCATAGGAAATGCCTGGTCTTGTCATACACAAGTATAGCAACCGACCCACAAGTCTCTGATATCTCAAATGTCCTTTACTGGCTCACCTTCTGATGCATTGATTATGTGGTTATGCTCAATGTGTGTACTGATTGCCTTTGTTCCAAGCTTCTCTGTTTCTTAAAAAAGATTCAAGACATACTTCATCTAAGAGAAAAAAATTCCATGTTTTTGATCTTGTAACTTCAATGCCTAAGAAGTATCTCAGTTCTCCATGATCTTTAATTTCAAATTCTTTATGTAGATTTTTTTTTTCAGACAAAATCAATCTCACCTAGGTCATTCCCTGTGACAACAATATCATTCACATAAACAATTAGGACTGACACCAAAGATCCCCTTCGCTTCACAAACAAGGTATGATTGGATTGAGTTTTTACTTTATATATGTTTTTTTAAGTCATTTTATTGGTTGTGTGCTAATTAGCAATCATGTACACTAACTATTAACACTATAAATCTTTCAAATGAGTACAAATTTCATATAAAAAGCTAAAAATATAAAATATTATGAATAAAAAGGAGTCTAAACCAACCAGACAAGGAAACTAAACTAATAAAGTAATAAATAGTTAAATACTAAAAAAATTTAAACTCACTGAGTCAAAGACATACCTTTGACTTTGAAGTGAATGTTGAGCATTGTCCTTCTTGAGTGCTCTCTTTTCTCATTTTTCCTTTAACACACACACACAAACCATTAATAAATTAAATAAAAAACATTGTAAATTTACAATAAATGAATAAATAATAAAAGGAATCAAATCAAACACATAAGACATACCTTGATTGAAATTTATCTATTCCAGGCATTTAAAGGAAGTAGATAAGAAGTAGGAACCAAATGAAGCAATGAATAAAACCATAACAAAAAATAAATATGGCACTTATCCAATTCTCCAAAATCTCCACAAAAGGATTAAGGATAAATTAACAAAGCATGAAGCTTATAGATGATTAATAAAGAAAAGTATCTAGCTAATTCTAGTAGCTAGGTAATAAGAGCCTGCAATCCCTCCACTAAATCCACCAACATCATCAACAACACAATCAACATCATCCGCATCCTCATCGTCTTCATCTTCCCCATCAAGCTCTCCAACTTCATCTTCATCTTCTTCTTGCAGAACACTTTCCTTTGTCTTGTCCCCTACCATCACCTCTTCCACGACCACATCTACCTTCGCTTCTATTTGCACGTGTATACACCACATATGCACTTCTCCTCGACCTATTTGCACCCTCAACAACTTCAGCTGCTCCTATTGCTTCATCAACTTCATTCCATGTGAGATCACCGCCTTCATGAACGAGCTCATTTGATGGGTCTCTCAACATCATTGAAGCAAATGGGATCAAATTGTCGTGGATTTGCACGTCATGTCAAGAACCTCTCACAAAGACGTTGATTATATTGAACAAAGGCAAGATCATTAAGCCTCTTATGATCAAGCCTGTTCCTCTTCTTGGTATGAATCTACATTCATAATTCATAATAAGCAAAAATAAGAAGATTATAAAAATAAAACATTTTAACTTTTATAATCGAAATTCATAAATCAATTAAAAATAATATTAAAATTACTTACATGCTCAAAGGTGCTCCAGTTACGCTCATAGGCAGAAGACGTGCACGTAAGACCTAATATGCGTATGCAATATGCCTAAGGTCTAGTGTGCAATGTCCATAAGTATGCCACCGATCAACTGCAAAGAACAATTTACAAATAAAGAAAAAATTAAATTAGAGAATACAAATTCAAAGATAGCAATACAAAAAATTAACAAAAATAAGATTATAGAGGTAATGAGTTAAATCTTATTTGGTTGTTTTGTTTCTCGTTGTCTAATTGCCATTTTCTTAGAAAATGCACCACGGGCATGCTTATATTTTTCCATTTGATGGGAGATCTTATCTAATTTCAATGTCGCTCACCATCCTCTCAATACAATCTATAAAGCCCATTTCAAACTTCCTAATTGATGCTTCATCTCCAGCTTTTGCTTTATAAAAGAGGGCTGGATTGAGGAAGAAACCGGCAAGATGCAAAGGATGTTGCATCATATTATTCGAACCCTTGTCAAAAATTTCCAGAATGGGCTTATATTCTCTTTCTTTCTCACCAAAATTTATTTTGATCTTTTCCCTTGCTTGTTCCATTTCAAAGTGGAAGTATCCCATTACAGGTTTTTCATCACCATCATCCAACTATAAGACCTCCACAATTGGTTGGGAAGCTAAGAGGGCAATCCTTACATTTTTCCAAAATGTAACTGAAAGAATAGTGCTTTAGACTCTTAAACCCTCTGGTTTGTTTGCCCATTTACTTATATTCCACACATCACTAACAAATAAAGAACACAATGGCTCTTTGAAAGTGAACAAACTTTGCAAAGTAAGAAATGATGTGGCAAACCTTGTAACAACACATCTAACAAGATCCCTCCCTTGTGTTTTGTCCCTTATATAAGCAAGGAGAAGAGGATGTCTGTAGATAAAGGCCGTCACATCTCTTGGCTTGGCAATGCAATTCTTGATAGACTTCAACCTTCCAATATCCTCCAACATGAGGTCCAAACAATGAGTAGTGCAAGGTGTCCACAATAAATTCTCTCTTTATCTTCAGAAGGTCTCCTGCAGCAATATTAGCAGAGCGGTTATCAGTAACTACTTGCACCACATGTTCTCCTATTTCCTCAACAACCTTATCAATCAATTTATACAAATAAGTTGCATTGTGGATTTCATTCGAGGCATCAACCGATTTCATGAAGAAAGTACCTTTAGGAGAATTTATCAAAAAGTTTATCAAACTTCTTTGCGTCTTACCTATCCATCCATCAGACATAATAGTGCAGCCATAGGTTCTCCTAGAGGCCTCATACTCTTTGTAAAGCAATTTTGTTCTCTCAACCTCCCCTATCAAGAGTGGCTCTCTCAATTCATGGTAACTTGGAGGTTTGTACCCAAACCCAAACTGTGCAATTGCTTCTACTATAATCTCAAAACTCTTCAACTTTATTGTGTTGAAGGGTATTCCGGCTTGATAAAACCATTTTGCAACATATTCATTCACCTTTTACCTTTCTTCCTTTTCAACCGGCTCTCTATGCTTGTTTGTAGTTTGCACCAATTGCTTTGCTTCTACCACTTCTTTTGGACTTGGCCTCACAAAAGCATCCATGGGTCCTCTAACATTTTCCTTATTTTTTTTTGTGAAAACATGGGGTTTAATGGTGGATGGGCACTCCTACCAGTTGAAATGGGGCCTCCTACTTCGTAGGTTGGTTACTTTCATGGTGAGGTTCTCTCTCACAAACCATTTGCTCCCATGTCCCATAACTGTCCTCCACTACAAAATCACTTAACGACTTCTTCCTCTTATTTTTGCACATGCATTCTTGCATCTCCTTTGCAATAGTCGTTGTGGTTTTTGGACACTTGGTAAAATCCCCAAATCCTCTAGTTAAATGCTGTTTTATTCTTTTAATTCCTCCTTTGACATACTTTCCACACAACGAGCATGTAATAACAATTTTGTCCTCTAAATCACGCCAATATGCATACTTCCATGCTGACTCTTTTGACTGGGCCTTATTCTTAGTACCAGATCCAGAAGTGTTTTGATTTGCCTCGTTTGCCATTATCTAATGAAAATAAAAACAAATAAGCATTCAGCAATGACATCAATAATGAATCAATGATATAATCAGCAATGACATATCGGTAATTAATAAATTAATAAAAATAAAAACAAACTAACAAAGCAAGCAAATTTCAGCCAAACAACAATTCAGTTATTCAGTTAGAACTTAAAAATAGAAATTAAGTAAAAATTTAAAGGCTAAAGCAAGCAATTAAGCAAATTTCAGGTCAGCTATATAATCAAATAATCAGTCATATAATCATTAATCAAATATCAAAATTTCAGTTCAGCTTCAGCCATACAATCATGAAGAAGAATAGTTCAGCCATATAATCAATTAAAATACAGAACTTAAAAAAAACATTTGATTCAATTCAGCCTTACAATCACTGAATCAGCCATAAAACGTTTGAATGAGAAGAATCAGCCATAACCATTTGATTCAAGACATTTAATTCAGCCATAAAAAAAAAAACTTTTGATTCAATTCAGCCATACAATCACGGAATCAGCCATAAAAATTTTGAATGAGAAGAAGCAGCCATAACCATTTAATTCAAGTTTCAGATTCAAGACATTTAATTCAGCCATAAAAAAATCAGCCATGTAATTATATATATATATATTAGTGATATAAAAAAAATTGAATGAGAAGAAGAAGTAGCCATAACCATTTGATTCAAGTTTCAGATTCAAGAGTAAAGACATTTAATTCAGTTATTCAGCCATAAAAAATCAGCCACATAATTATATATTAATGATATAAAAAAATTGACTGAGAAGGAGAAGAATTTAAGATGAGATTAAAAACTGAGATGATCATGACTACAAGTATGAAACTGTGAATGATTGAAGGGAGGAGAAGAGTAGGGTGGAGCCCCTGTTTTTTTTTTTTTTTAAGGGTGGGCTGACGATTGAGAGAGTGAGAGACCGAGAGTGACTGATTGAGAACACCACTGATGAAGTGGCAAGAAGAAGAAGAAGAAGAAGAAGAAGAAGAAGAAGAAGAAGAAGAGGACTGGAGAGCCCCAGTTTTTTCGATTGAATTGATATCGAAGGAGGAGGAGGAGGAGGAGTAGAAGAAGAAGAAGAAGAAAGGGAGGACTGGCGGAGCCTCTGTTTTTTGAAAAACAAAAGTAAAAAATGTTGAAACTCTGAAATCTTAAGAAGAAGAACCTGCTCGAACTAAGGTGTGAGTGCGACTGAGCTGGGCTACTCAAGTTTCCGCAGTTTGCCTGTTTGGTTCCCCTCCCTCTCTAGTTGAACTCGAACCAAAACCCTTCTCAAAGAAAGAAAATAGAAATTAATCTTTGCGTATAAACTATTCTATAGATGTCTTAATACTAAACTGATACAGTGTAACATGTTTATTTTAAAGGAATACATCAACCAATGAATTCTTAAACTAATAAATTAAAAAAAATAATTATTTTAGATACATTAGGCGTCCACCTAGTGCAAAAAACATATGGCATTTGGGTGAGGTGACCTTCAAAAACCGCCTAGTCATCTAGATGTCGCCTTGACAACTATGCTAACTGTAGCCCTAAATAAGACAAAGGCCAAGTAGAAATGGAGCACTGAAGACAATCTGCAATAGCCTCAACCCCTTCAAAGTCCAGATTGATTCCAACAATGCAGTTCTTTTCTAAATTGATTTTCAAATTGGACACTCCTTCAAAGGCTTTAATCAATTCTTTCAAGTTTCCCACCTTCTCACTAAAACCACCACCACAAATGATCATCAAGTCATCCGCAAACTACAAATGAGTTACTGGAATTTGGTTTGCGCCTATTCTCCATTCCATTATCACATCATCCCTATTAGTCCTTGTGATAATTGACTGAACACATCAGCTACCAAGGTAAAGAGAAAAGGTGAAAGTGGATCCCTTTGTCTAATACCCCTACTAGCTGGTGGGAAAAAAATCCCTTGCCACCCCATTTACTAAGATGGAGTAGTGACAAGAGCTGACACCACCAAACATCCAACCACGCCATCTTTCCTCGAACCCACACTTCTTGAAAACCTCTACTAGGAACTGCCAGTCCACCAAATCATTGGCTTTCTCAAGATCGAGCCTACATACAAAGCCTCTTTGTTTAAACCTCTTCATCTCCTCCACACATTTGTTGGCAGCTATGATCTGATCAATTATCTGTCGTCCTTGGATGAATGCCCCTTGGGCTTGACTAATAATGGAAGGAAGGATTTCTTTAATCCTCAAAGACAGCACCTTTGGTAAGATTTTATAGATACTAGTCACCAAACTAATTGGCTTGAAGTCTTTAGGATGGATGGCATCAGATTTCTTTGGAATTAGAGCCAAGAAAGTAGTGTTAATGCCTCGACTAACTTTATGCTTATTTGTAAACTCATTAAAAACCTCACAAAGATCATTTTTTATCACATCCCAACAATCTTGGTAAAAAGGCCATTGTAAAACCATATGGGTCTGGAACTTTGGTTCTATCCATTAAGAACACCGCCTTCTATAAGTCGATTTAAAGTGATCCACAAACTTCCTAGCAATATCTTCCTGATTAGTGAAAACCTCCCCCCTATCTCTAGCTTAGACACAAAGTTCTTCCTCCTCCCATTTGTCACATCATGAAGTATTTCCATCACCTTCCTTGATCCGCCTATGCCTCGATTTCTGCCTCCAACTTATTTCTTCTCTCAATAAGACCTCTTCTAAATCCTTCTTCAATTGTTTCCTCATGTCTTTGACACCCTCCTCCAATCTAGCTTGAGCTTTTCTTTCATCCAGCTCTTCTATCCTAGAGATTAGATTCGCTTTTTGCTCATCAATTCTTCCAAAGTGATCCCTATTCCATTCTTTTATTTTGGATCTCAGCCTCTGCAGTTTCTTATGAATCTTACTTCACCCCTTTCCATCTTGTCCCCCTCAATTCCTCATTCCACCATAATTTAACTTTATTCCCAAAGTCCGTGTGGGTTAGCCACATGTTCTCAAAACTAAACATCCTAAGTCCACCTCTAAAATCTTCCACACCTATTTTTATAGGACAGTGATCTGAGGTTACCCTAAGCTAAGCTCTAGACACCAAGTTTGCCCAATAGTTATCCCAATCAACATTAAAAATAAACCTGTCCAACTTCGACTACAAGGAAGTTTTCTGTAGGTTAGACCAAGTAAATCTAGCTTGTAACAGTGGAATTTCCTTTAACTCACAATCAGCAATAAAGCTATTAAACTCTCTCATGCTAGTTGTGATGGTTTGTTGGGAGTTATTAGTTTCTTCGGAAAAACGTATTACATTGAAGTCCCCTCCCAAACACCATGTCATTCCTTTCTCATAGTCCCTTCCCATAGACCCTGAATTGCATACAACTCCTCCCACATGTCATTCCTTTCTCTATAGTTATTAGGACCCATAGATATTGGTTAACACCCAATTGAAGTCATCCTCTACATTCTTGAATTTGATGGAAACCGAGAACCTCCCTATTAACTCCACTGCTTCTACTACATCCTCCTTCTATAATGTGACAATCCCTCCCGAGGCTCCCCAAGAAGGGGCTGAGGTCCACCTTACTCCTCTTGACCTCCACACACTCCTTTTGATAGGTGATATTACCTCTCTGCACTCGTGTTAAAACTTTCTTCCATTTAGATGTTGGTTGTGAATTGCAAAATTCTCTTATAGCCTCAAAATTGTCAAGGGCACCAAACGGGAAAAACTGGAAAAAAAAAACAATATTATCCAAATAAGAAGATAAAGAATAAAAGATTTGAAACATTTTGGCAGGTACTTTCCAAGAGGCAATTCAATATCAAATTATTTGATGGGTGTGTGTGTATATATATATATATATATATATATATATCTTGTGAACCCAGGTGTAGGTGGGATTTGATCCCAAGTCTCCACTACGACCAGCAGGAGACCTTACCAACCAGCTGGTTGGTGCCTTGCTATTTGATGGGTAATATTTACCTATTAAATTTGATGTGGATTCTGAACTGGAAAATTCTGTTATAGCTGTCTCATCAAAATTGTCAAGGGCACCAGACAAGGAAGAAGACTTCCATCTGCAAAGTACATATGATACGTGATACTCGTATAAGGATGCCGTATTGTATTGGATACTTCAATTTGTAGTGTAAATTTCATATTCATCAACCATATCCAGCCGTGCCTGTGCCCTAGAGAAGACTTACGGTCATGTTAATTGGGTTTTTTTTTGAAAGTGAAAAAAAAATCGTTAGAAAAGAAAAAAGCTACAACCTATCCAGGTGTTAAGGCAACACCCACCTGCCAGGAAATCTGGCCAACTAACTCAATTATAAAACAAACAAAACAAAACCAGATTACACTTTTGAAACCCCAACACTTCTCCAAGCTTATCCACAATGATTTCTTTGGCTAGATGGCAATAATCTGGAACTAGAGCCCAGCCAACAGGAGGTTTGCTGACAGCCGCCACTATCCACACCAAAATCAAAGCTTTGGTTCCGAAAATTTTTCTACTTCTTTCCTTCCAAAAATTCTAACATCTTGCAGATGGAATGCAGCTCTCCAAATCAGCCCTGCTTTCTTGTTTCTACTGTTCATCTTCGTTCCTAGCCCCTATTATCAAGAAGATATCGACTTCATCTTCAAAGTCAGCCCCCAACTCCCACCTCTACCCTTCCTGCAATTTCCCTCTACTCTTTTATCAACTATTTCCTTCCCCCCACGCTTATCTTCCTTCCTACACTACATACTGGCTCGAATGTGATTTGGGTCCAAGTGGAGAAATTGGAGGAATAGTCTGCGTGACCACACCCAGGTTTTCTGTTCTAATAATGGATCCACTAAAGGGAATTTGAAAAGTTCAAGAGGGTTAGACAAGGTGGCAGATCAGGCTTCTGAAGTGGGATGCTTAGAGGGTTTCGAAATTAGAAGTAATGGCACTGAGATTGCTCTTTTACAGTTTGCAAATGGTACATTCTTTTTTCTGCAGTGCTTCTTTGGATCAGGTGCTCAATTTAAAATACTTATTATATTGATTTGAGGTTGTTTCAACTTTCAGGTTAAAGAGTAATCTTGGCTAAAAGCGAAATGATGGCAGTTAGAGAGGTAGAGAATGCATATGAGTTGGTTGATCTACTGGTCTGCAAAGTGGGCTGTCTACCCTCTAAATAATTGTGCTTGCCACCAGGGGCCAAGTGTTCTTTGAAATCTGGAACCCAGTGTGCTGGTTAGCCTTCCAGCCTACTATATGTCCATATTCCCAATTCCTTACTGAGATGACAGAACAGATTGAAGAAAGAACGAGAGGTTTTTTGTGGATTGGATAGAATGAGAGATTTTAGTGGATTGGGATCAGGTTTGTAAACCTGTATCTCATGGAGGGTTGGGCATCAGGAGAGAAACTCTTTAATAAGGCACTCTTGGTCAGATTGTTTTGGAGATTTTCTACAGAACCCAGCAATCTTTGGAGGAAGGTTATAGTGGAGAAATATGGACTATGGAATAAGCAGCAGTGGAAAGGCGTCTCAAAACCTTCTAGCAGCTAGGAGCAGTTTTGGTTGGATCCTTGGTGTGGCGAAATGGAACTGAGTCCACTAAAAGACAGATTTGTGACCTTGTTTAGTATAGCTGATAACAAATTGGCCTGGGTGGCTGAGACCTATGAGGTGACTGGAAACATGGTCTTTTGGAATCCTTCATTTGGAAGAGGCTTCAATGATTGGGAGCTCGATCCGGTTGCTGACATCTTGGCTTTACTACAGACCCAGCAACTAAACTAACAATCTCAAGACTCAAGATGTTAGAAGTGGACACATTCAGGGGGATTTTCAGGTAAATCTTTCTACAAGGGTCTAGTTGGAGATCCAAGGGATCATTCCCTAGCTCGACTGTTTGGGGATCTATTACACCTTCAAAAATGATAATTTTCACTTGGGTGGTAATCCTGGAGAAGTGCTTGACCAAGGAAATGTTGCTGAAAAAGTGTTTTAGTGTTATGTGTGATTTGTAATAGAGAGGAAGAGCCAATTAGCCGCCTGTTCTTGCATTGCAGGTTTAGTACAGTAGTTTGGCTTCATTTTACAACGGCACTAAATCTGCACTGGAGCTTTCCTTTTTCAGTTGGAGATCTTTTACGGGACTGGGGCATCTTGGGTATGTCCAGAAAAGGGAAAGTCTGCTGGTCAGCAATTCCTACAGTGGTTATGCGGGCCATTTGGTTTTAAAGAAATTTGAGAATTTTTTAACCAAAAGAATCACCGGAAGCAAGGGTAATGAATAGGGCAGTAGAGGAACCTAGCAGCTGGTCGTCCATACATAATGTATTTTAAAATGATAGACTTTCTTTTTTCTTTTCTTTGAGGGTGGATTTTTTTGGGTGTCCCTAATGGTTTACTTGTACAGCATCTCATTGTACTGAGGGCCTTTTTTGTTTTAATGAAATTGTACTTCACCTTTTCAAAAAAAAATTAAGGAAATCGAAATAATGCCGCACATGACAGAGATTCCATGATTTGCGAAGGAAGCCTCTTTATGGACTGGCCTTGTTGCAATGATTTTTGCATCATTTACCAACTCCTAATGTTATAATGTACAGTGTGCTGCAATTGTTTTGACCCATTACTGTGATGTCATATATTTCTATTATCAATTTAAGCTTCTACCCTCTCCTGAAGTATTTTCTATTATAACTCATGCATTTGTTGTACTTTATTTTTGTTTTTCTTTAATAGGTTTAAGAAGAGATATGGTTTCTTATTCGAGACTCAACTTCCTGCTGAGAGACAGGTATTTTCCTGCAAGTCACGGAATAGATATTATTTTAGAATTGTGCCTAATATTGATGAAGTGGTCAACTTTGGCTTTTTATAGGAATTACAGAAGTTGATAAAGAAATCAAAGGATCCCGAAGTGATTGTTGAAGTAAAGAACCATATTTCTTGGATTGTAAGTGGTTCAACCATGGAAAGAACTAGTCTACTAAGGCCATGTTTAGGAGTGCTTAAGTTAAAAATAAGTGCTTCAAAACAAGTGCTTATTTGAATAAGCACTTATTTGGATTTGGCACCCTACTTTTTCAGGTGCTTATTTTTTAAAATAAGCACTTATTTATATTGGGCGTTTGATAGTCTTTTTCTCTAATTCGCACTTAAATAAGCATTTGTGACTATTTTGTCCTTCATTTTCTTTCAGACTTTCAAAATATACCATTTGAAAGCACTTTTGTTAAATTAGTTTTATAAAAACACTTTTATGTAAGTATTTTTGTGAAAGCACTTCTACGAAAGGACTTTTATGAAAGCACTTTATTAAAGTACTTTTATATAAGTACTTTTACAAAGGCATTTTTATAAAAGTGCTTTCATAAAAGTACTTTTGTAAAAGTGCTTTCATAAAAGTATTTTTATAAAAGTACTTTCATAAAGGCACTTTTAGGAAAAACTTTATAAAAGTACTTTTATAAAATTTAACTAGGGATAATTTTACAAGTGATATTTTAAAATTCAACTAGGGATAGTTTTGGAAGAAAAAAATAGAGTAAGTGTTTATTGCATAAGCACTTGAAAAAACTGGAAATTTGGGCGTAAAAATAAGCCCTTATTTTTAAAATAAGCACTTATTGTGGGCTTATTTTCCAAATACCAACAAGTGCTTAATGGTCCAAATAAGCACCTATTTTTAAGCACTCCCAAACATGGCCTAATTCTGATATTTTATCTGGTGGTTTATTTGGTTGTCTTTCTAGAAATATATGGCAAATATTCACTTCACAGATTTTGCATCATGTTATTTTTTTAGGACAAACAACTTAAAGCAGGGCCTTCAAAACGTGCTGATGCTGAGATATTGGCTGAACATAAGAAGAAAGAGAGAGAAGCAGCAAAACATGGAAAACGCCCATTTTATCTCAAGAAATGTAATGTTTGCAAATCCATTCCACCCTTGAGACGTACAAAAAATATGGTCATAAGCCTAACTGAGTTCTGGTTTTGCAGCTGAAATTCGGAAACAGGTGCTTATTGAGAAATATAACAATCTTAAGGTATCTGGTTTTAGAAAACTGAAAGTATATTGTATTCTTGTCTGAGAACTGTTTTATGAAGTGAACCATTATTGCTTTTCACTCATTATTATCTTCTATGATCTTCCAGGCAGCTGGCAAGCTTGAATCCTTTATTGAGAAAAGGAGGAGGAAAAATGCCTCGAAGGACCACCGCTATGTGCCATATCGGCGGTCCAACAACAGTGAAAGCAATTGAAGACTCAACTTGTTATTTATTCATGGAATTATTTATTTTTATTTTTTTGATATTATCATTTTCCCAAAATCAATTTCTGTGTTTTCCCAGCACATGCTACTAAAAGAATGTAATTATGAATCTCATTTTTCCCGAAATCAATTATGCCTTCCGCAATCCTTGCTATATATTGTAGTTGTAAAGAAAGTCTATCCTCGTAGAATTAGACTTTCTTTAGTTTGGCTGACAAGAGAAAACAAAAGGAAAAAAAAAGACAAAATAAAGGTAATTTTGCCCTTCTAAATCTTTTATTCTCTCGTATAACCGTACGAGGTACAAAAAGCGAAGGAAACAACTGAGTAACGAAACAAATAGGGCTGCAAGTTGGGCCGGTCGGGTTGGGGCCAATCTTAGCTTAACCTAAGTTCTAAACCCTAACCTGACCTTCAACTTGACCAAACCAACCCTAACCTGACCTTCAACTTGACCAAACCAACCCTAACCCTAGCCCTAAATAAATTCCTTCAACTATAACCCAACCCAACTTTCTTCTTATCCCTTAAAACCTCGAATAATTTTTTCATTTTAGAATTTAACTCTCACCACATATTAGTCCTATGTTTCATTGATATTTGTTTGTTGACATTTTTTTTGCTCTTTTGGTATAAAATTCAGAAAAACAAGTGACAGAAATGATTATAATTTATTATGAGTTATGACTTTCGGTAGATTTCCCCTTTTCTATTTAATTTAATTTTTTCAGTTTTCCTTTTCTCAACCAATTACTGGGTTGCTTGGTCTTTTTGGTAAGGAGACAGGGTTACATGGTTAGGAATTGTTATTTTGTATCTCATTTGGGGATCTAGAATTGGAACTGAAATGGTCCATTCTGATTTTAGTTGTTTGGTTGGAAGGAATGGGATTCTTTCATTTGAGAAAATGGTCGTTCCAGCCTTCCCTTTGGAAATGAAAATCTCATTCCTGATGGTAAAAAGACAAGCGGCTTAAAACCCTATATTTCTTTATCCCATGCCAACCTTACGTGGGAGTTATGCGTATCTTATATAGTCCGATTCTGATTTCCATTTGAACCAAACTGAGGGGAATAACCCTAATTTCAATTTTAGGGGATTTCGATTTCCAACCGTAGACCAAGTGGATTGTAAATTTGTAATTGCACAAATACTAATCAACTTGCCAAATGGGCAGCGGTGGCCTGGTGGACCTTCCATTTTGAATTCGGTGAATCATGAAGCATGGGCCAAATTACACAGCACGGTGCACCGTTTGGTGGGAGGCAGGGCAAAGCCCTCTCTAAGCAAGAGGGCCACATCCCACATTGTTCATTGCCTCTGCCATCAACATTTAGGCTGTGAGTCGGTGCTCTTTCAATTCTTAATAATTTCTCATGACTGAGTGTGATTTTAATAATTTGCGGCAGAAGAAAGAGAATCAGGGAATCGTCTTGATAAGCGTTTTAAGTTTTTAAAGTATATAAGCACATGTTATTTTTTAAGTTATATGGGTTGTTGGGTAAGTAACCCCAAACCCAAAGATGATTGCCATTTTTTGTGTAAGCCTATTTAACTTTAAGACTATTACAAAAAAAAGTAAAGCTTGATTTGGAAAGAGTATAAATACAAATATATATAGTATAAATACATAGAAAATAATATAAAATATAAAGTTTTGCATGCTACATGTTTGCATTTGTACTCCTCCCAAACTAAGCCCAATGAATAAAGGGAAGCCCAATTGTCCCCAACTTCAAGACTAATAGAAAAATAGTAATAACTAAAACGGAGTCCAACTGTCTATATTTGTAAAAAGTATGGTGTAAAGTCTTAAAAGTGGAGGGAGTCCCATTGTTAATATTCCAAAATCAAAAGTATTAGACTTTTATTAGCCATGGTTCATTCGGTTCGGGTTGATTTCGATTTTCAGATTGAAAAACCGAAACCAACTGACATGTCGGATTGTTTATATTTATAGACTGAGACCTACCAAAAGTTTCAAAAAAACCGATCAGATCAGGTTGGATCAGATCGATTTGGTTGGTTTTATCAGTTTGGTTCTTGTTGTGAACACCTCTAATATTTATATAAAATCAATAACGTTGGTTTGAATGTTGTCTTATGTACTTTCAAATCTCGTGCAAGTTATTAAAAAGTCATTTTATTGGTTATAAAAATCATTAAATAAGTTTTAGTTTAATTTATTAATGATATACAATATTCTGATTTTTTTAGTTTAATTTATCTGTAGTATTCAATATCCGGAGTTAGATTTGAGTCTAACCTGAATCCGATAGATAGGGTTTAACTAGGGTTCAAATATCAACAAATTAAATTTGGATCTAAACATATCCATTCAATCCCCATTTGCATATATAAGAGAAGTACAAAAATCAATCTTCATTTTCTCATTTTTAAGTAATAATTCAACTATTATGCTTGAAAGCATTGTTTTCAAAACCGGATTAGACCAGATGGTCGGACCAAAAAAATTGGGAATCAGTTAGGTGATCGATTCCATTTCTCCCCAAACCGGATTTTCTCAAAAAAATGTTGATTTTGGTTAGCAAATCGCTGAACTGGGCAGTTAATCGTTTGAACGGTTTTGATCATTTTTTTATTTTTTCACTAGAACGGGCTGATCAGTCAAACCATTCGACCCAGTAACCGAACCTCTGACCAGCTAAGTCTCCGGATTAGTTTTAAAAACCATGCTTGAAAGACATGATCCTTTGATCAATCAAACCCTTCATAAATTTTGATGAAAACCCACATGATTGGTTATTACTTTTATGATACCAGTTGATTGGTTATAAAATTTATGATATAATGTCTTTCTAAATTGATTGATTATTACTTTTATGATGCAGGTTGATCGGTTATAAATTTTTCTGATATAATATCTTTTTATCTTGATAGTTGTACCCTAAATGTACACATTAATACAAACACGGCCCCAACCCAAACCTCATAGGGTTTGTAAGCAAATGACCAAGAACCCACTCTTTGTCATCAGGATTATCAAGGCTGGCATTGTAAGACCCAATTACACTTTACAACTCGCATACTTTAACTTGGTAATTTGACAATAGTATTGTCGGTTCTATCTCTCTAGTTAAGGAATTATCTCCCTCTTAAAAATTTAGTGTTAATAGGGTACTTTAATAGTAAAAATGAGATAAGTACTTAAAATATGGAATGCCAAATGTAGCTTTAAACATCCTTAACTGTGATTTTAGACATCTTATGTGAAGTTATTACAAATAAACTATGCGAAACATGTGATATATCTTTATCTTGTTATAATAAGTATAAACGCAACAATTGTAGCTAATCTTATATATAGGATAGGAGTGCTCTCTATGTGTAGAAAATGGAATATACTCATGCGAGTAGACTTCCACGTGAGAGCAACCCATTTCCTATAATATATAATTATCTAATTACCTATTATATCTAATTATATAAATATAAAATAGTTATTATAAATATTATTAATAACTAAATATCAAACCATTTGAACGGTTTTGACTTTTTTGTTTATTTTATTTTATTTATTTATTTTTTGTTAGAATGGGAATGATCAAACCGTTTGATCCGGTAAACGGACTCTTGACTAGTTTGGTCTTCGGGCTGGTTTTAAAAACCATGATGTTATGTCATTTGAGCATGCGACTCATACAACCCGAAAATGGAACTGTTTTGGCCACAGATTTTCGGGTTGGAAGTTCGACCGTCTGGTTCAAACAGACGGTCCATTATGACAAAAAAAAAAAAAAAGACAAAAACTATTGAATGGGTCAATGGGTTTTTTGCTAGGGACCGTGATTGGGGTAGAACAAAATTGGTTGCTTGGACGATTCCCTATTAAAAAAATAAAAAAACGGATAACCCGTTCTGACAATAAAAATTACAGACAAAAATTTGAGTGTGTGAGGTCCATTAAGCAATACCATACGTGTTATGTCATTCGAGCGTGTGACTCATACAACCTGAAAACGGAACCATTCTAACCACCAGTTTTCGTGTCTATAGTTCAACTATTTGGTTCGAATGGATGGCCCGTCCTGACAACAAAATTAAAAATAAAAATAAAAAACAGCAAAAAACCATTGAATGGGTCAATGGTTAGACCGCCCGGGTTAACGGGTCATTGATCAATTCATCGGTTTTTTGCTAGAGACCGAGATTAGGATAAAATAGAACCGTTTTCCTGGATGGTTCCCAATTAAAAAAATAGAAAAGGCCATAAACCATTGAACGGGTCAATGGATTGTTGACCAATTCAACAGTTTTTGGTCAAAGACCGGATCAACGGGTCAACGAATCGACAATTCTATTCCAGCCCTTGCGAAGCAAGACCCCTCCGCTAGTTATGTATTAATCGAGTTTGAAGAGGTAAAATCAATATAAATCTTATTATAATTTTGGAATTTTGGACTCAAAGTACAAATGCAGGGGGTCAAAACAGTTAGGGTTTGCGATGCTGACCCCGGACTATTGAATTATATGTTTTTTGCCTCTCGTTTTTTATGACTCTAAGGCTGCGCTTGGTTGTAGTGCAATTTTATTTTCATCAATACAAATGCATGGGAGTGCAAATAAAAAAGAATGTACATTCTTATTTAATTTTGTGTTGGGTTTTACTTTATTCTGCTTCATGCCTGAATTTATTTTATTTGTATGAAATCAAACACAATAAATTAAATTTTGAATCAGCAACAAGTCGGAATGTACACTCAAATAATTTGCATTAAATAGTTTTGCATCAGTATAAATTTATTTACATTGCAACCAAAGATAGCATAATGAATAAAATAATACTATTGTAGACGTATGAATTCAAACCACAGAAAGGCTGTATCTCCACATTTTGTGCAGCTTATAATTAATCTAGCAACTCTAGTAATCTAGACTGGCTTGTGTGTAGCACTTGGCCCCTGAGGGAGCCACATTACCAATATCCCCCCAAAAGGTGGTATAATGAATAAGATTGAGGTAACCTAGGTCATATTTAGACCACCATCATGAAAAAAAAATAATGGATTAGTATAATTTTATTTTCATTTGGACCGAAATGCTTTGACTTTGATATCTTAGATGTATTATAAATTATAAGGGGAAATTTATAACCTACTCCTGATAAAAAAATTTTATTAGTTTTCTATATATATTTTCCCAAGATCCTACCTATGTTACACTGCACCCCTTGAATTGTGATGGATTCCCCCATTTACACTGTTCTCAACTGTACAAACTCATAATGATTTATGAGGGGGACTTAACAATAAAAACCCAAATTAGGGTTGGTTACTAAGAAACCTCCCATAGTTTCTTGCAAGTACTAAGACCCATCTATGGTTTGTGACTTTGCACATTGCCATTACACCCCTATACATTGCAACCACTCTAGTTAATACACCTTCCATTAGGAATTTTTTGTATATTTGCTTGGGAAACTTTTTTTTCCCCTTAAAATCATTTTAAACAGTCTCACATCACCCTCTGTCCCTCTCAAAACATTATTTTGTTTTGAAAATAATACAAGAAGTAATTAGACAAAAAAAAAGTAAAAAACAATGGAATATAATACAAAGAAAAAAGGCAAAGTAAAATGGACAGTAATACAAAATGTAGTTTTTATTGTCTGTTTATTTTTTAGTTTGTAATTTTCTATTATATTCATATATTTTATATTTTAATTTATTATTTTTATATCATGCATTTTATTGTTGTCTATTCTTACTTTTTATTTTTCTATTATTTGAAATCAACATGTAGAATATTTAATCTCTTTTCGTTATTTTGATTGAAATTATTGTAGGGTAAAAAATATCATTTTACACTTCCATTTAAAAAACCAGTAATAAGGGAAACATTTTGGCAAAGTTATTACCAAGTAGTGATCATAATTTGTAAAATAAAGGGGTGCCAATAATAACCAAACTGTTGGGCAGGTATTAGTTAGGGACAACAACGAGGTGGGTTCAAGGAGGGTTTTGTAAACTATAGGCCCTACATACCTCTCTAAAGGGCCTAAACTTCTTAAACCATACCTGCCCCAAAACCCATATCTGGTTGGATTTTGGGAATTCAAATCCTTCATGCACATGGAATTGCAAAACCCTATCCGACCCTACCCTCCCTGCATTGAAAGGTAGGGTGGATTGGATTTAGAGCTTGTATATAATTTCTTATTATTCATTGTTATATAGGCAATAAACAAGTACAATAGTATCAACAAACAACAAGATTTAAAATTATTTGACCAAGACATGTAAAAATATATAAAATATCAATTATCCTTCACACAATTTAAATTATTATTAAATTCAACACCTAAAACATAAAGTTTATATGCTTTCCAACAATAGGCATGATAGGGAGGGTTGTGTTTCACCCCAAAGTCTATCCTTCAAACAAAAAAAAAAAAAGAAAAAAGAAAAACTCACATATTAGGGCAAGTACCCACCGAGTAGGATAAAAATTGCCATCCCTAATCTTAGTAATTATGTAAAATTATAGAAGTATTAGTAAATCATCCCAAAGATTATAAATATAGAAGAGGTATTTATATAATTATAAATCACAATCTCCTCAATTCCATACATTGGATTTTTCCCTAAAACAACATGGCAAAGATTGTGTAACACTGGATTAGCCTTATATCAATCTCCCTCTCCATCCCAGCCTCTCTCTCTCTCTCTCTCTCTCACCTCCACTTAAGCATGACCTTTCTTTCATACAAATGGCATATTATTTTCTCAAAAAGAGCCTTTCAAAAGTGGTTATTCATAATTTCAAACAAAAACATCATTCTTTATAAAAAAAAATGAACTTCAATCTATAGTTACATTCACACTCAAAAAGGTAGTGATGGTTAACTCCACTGAAAAGAAAAAAATATAAAACCTTATTTATTCATAAAAGTGGATTATTATTTAAAATAAAAAATTAGTTTAATCTCTTTAATTAAATATTAATTATATATAAAATATCAAATAAAAATTATATATTTATATGTGTCAAAAATTTATTATGAATAAAAAATATCCAAAGTACTATCCTCATAATTAGTACGAGGTAACAGACTATGCTCAAATAATAGTAAATAATAAATAATAATAAAAAACACAAAATTATAAATAGAACCCAAAAATAAACATAGGAAGTCGATCTCCACTCGCATCTGACAGGCAGAGTCACACGAGGGGCTTATCTCTATTCCGATTCCACTCGCATCTTTCTTCTTATTTTTTTCGGTAAGAGGGCTTATTATCTCTGTTCCGTTTCCATCATATACATATCTTTCCTGTCCCTCCTGGCAGATCCAACGGTCAGAATTGTCACTGTCGCTGTCATTGTCCTCTCTGTTTCGTTGGAACGTCAAACATAAAAACGTTGCCACGTCAACGTTTGAGTGTCAGAGAAGACGAGCCCGAGTCGCTTCTCTGTTCATATCTGTACACCGGAGATAGCCGGTTGTCGTAGGGTTCTCAACCGGTGCAGCCAGTCACTCTCTGCAATTCCCGCGAGGCCGCGAACTTATATAATCGTCGACGAAGGCGATGACTGTTTTGTTTGAAGAAGATGATTTGCTAGGTGGCCGGCTGCTGGTTGGCTTGTCCAGCTCGATATTCAGGTCCGCATTATACCTTAATCGATTAATTAATTTTTAGTTATTTCTCTCTCTCTCTCTCTATTTTTTTTTTTGAATTTTGTGTATATTTTTTTCTCTCTGAAATGTCTCTGAGAATATCTCTTCACTATTTAACAGTGCAAACTCACGTATAGTTCTATATTTCCGTTTTGTTCTTCCTGCTTGTTTGTCACTTTGGTATTTTAGTTTTTTTTTTTTTTTCGTTCCTTGTGTTGAGACTTGACAGTGAAGACAATTTGATGGTTCATGTGTCCGATTTGTGCAGTCTTCTCTAATTATTTTGTTCCCTTAGGTCGTGATTTAAAAGTTTAGAACTTTTAATTTCTTTTTGGATTTTTGAATGTATTTCACGTAGGTAAGCCTTAAAGTTTAAGATGATGAAATTGATTGAGTTTCTTCTGCAACTGTATGTTTCGATTGTTTCATACTATTGTTGTGCAGGAATTTCGGGTTTTAGCTGGAACTTGTTCTGGTAGAAAATTAGGGTTTTCGTTGGATGGTTCGGATTTTCGTTTGCATTAGAGGGTTTGAGCAGGAAGTCCCCCCCCCACCTTTTCTCTGTTTCTTCTGAATCCGTTTTACTGTAGAGGTGGTTTCGAGTTGGTTCTTCCCTTCTTCGCCTCTTCTATCGTTCTTCATTTTCTTCTTCTGTAATTAATTTTGGGTTATCGCTTTTGTTGTTATTTTTGCTTTGTCTTCTCATCAACAGTAACGCAGACCCTTAACACGGCTCCTTTTTTGGAAGAGATTCTTTAGACCGTCTGTAACCTTTCTGCTCAAATATTCAAGCTTTCCTTCTGCTAATGCATTACACAAACAAAGGGATAAGTTGTTTCTTTCATTTCATCTGATTGAAGCCTCGAAGGAAATCCTTTATGGTGGCTTTGGGTTCGGGTAAATTTATTAGGGTTTCCTGTATGGGGGTTTTTCTGTGAATACGGTTGACCATTTCCCCCTTCTATACGGTTTGTAGGGCTGGCTCTGGACAGCTACTTGGATTCCAGCCACCAGTTGGCGGTGCCCCCTGTGGCTCTGTCTCGGGTGGCTGGAGGATCAGTGCAGTCATCCTCAAGCTCTGGTATCTTTTTCCAAGGAGATGGGCAGTTGCAGGTCCCAGTGCACTCCCACTTGAAATTTTCTTTTGGGAACTCGTCGAATTCTATTCCAGGTGCAGGGCATTCAAATTTGGGCCTGGTTTCTGGAGACATGAATAGGGTGGTCTTGAACAGCACAACAAACTCAGGACCAAGTGTTGGAGCAAGTTCATTAGTCACAGACGCCAATTCAGCACTCTCTGGAGGACCTCATCTGCAGAGAAGCACTAGCATCAACACAGAATCTTATGTGCGCTTACCTGCATCACCCATGTCATTCTCGTCCAATAATGTAAGCATTTCGGGCTCTTCTGTGATAGATGGATCCTCCATAGTGCAGCAGAGCCCTCATCAAGATCAGAGCTCTCAGCAAATGCAACAGAGACAGCAACAGCAAGGGGCCTCCACTGCTTCATCACATCCAACACCACAAACAGGCCAAGTTTCAGTTCCTACTGGCACCCATATCCCAAGTTCCTCATCTCAGGAACCAAATAATCTAACCCAGATGCAAAAGAAACCCCGGCTAGACACCAGGCAGGAAGACATCCTGCAGCAGCAGGTTATCCAACAGCTACTGCAGAGACATGACTCCATGCAGTTTCAAGGTCACAATCCACAGTTACAAGCCTTGATTCAGCAGCAGAGACTACGCCAGCAGCAACAACAGATTTTGCATTCTATGCCACAGATGCAGCGGGCCCACTTGCAGCAGCAGCAGCACCAACAGCTTAGACATCACCTGCAACAGCAAGTGATACAACCACTGTCTACCACAAAGCGCCCACATGAGAATGGTGTATGTGCTCACCGGCTAATGCAGTACATTTATCATCATCGTCATCACCCACCTGTGAGTTGGTGCTTTCATTGAGTAAACTTGTTTATTTGCACCCATTGCTTTCTTTTTTCCTTTTACTAATTAAATATTCTCATTGGGTTGCTTTCTTATATTATTTTCATTTTTTGGTGATGCCAAATCATTTATTGGCTCAATTGAGGGGTTTGTAACTCTGCTGTCTTTCTTGCTCTTTTAATAGGACAATAGTATAGCCTATTGGAGGAAGTTTGTGGCAGAATATTTTGCTCCTCGTGCTAAGAAAAGGTGGTGTCTATCTTTATATGATAATGTTGGACATCATGCCCTTGGTGTTTTCCCTCAGGCAGCTATGGTCAGTTATTTTACTAAAAATGTATTCTCTTATTATCAATATATATCCTTTGTAATGGTAATGTATGGCTTTGTACAGACGTGTGTGTCTTCATTCTGTTGTAACCTATCACTTCTATAGATGCCTCAGTGTGAATCAGGCGGATTTATCAAAATCCCCACCACATGAACTCTCCAAAATTATGAAACCTCATTTTAAATGCCTTGTCAACCATTTAAGCTGTCCAACAGGGCATTGTATATTTATGTTTTTTCCAGTTTACACATGATTTATGATCCATTATTTATTGTACCTTTTTCAATTAACATGAAATTAGGAAAACAATGATAAACAATTCATATAGCTATGTGGAAAATAGGCAAAGGCTGTGAGTTTAACTTGTCAATTGTATGCGTAATTTAACTGTTTTAAAAATAATATAAAATATTATTTATGTGAGACATGTCCACCAATCCTACCTTTTGGGGTTCACTGAGTTGGACTCCTGGACATGTGTCAGATTCCGACTCCCATGTGAGCCCATGCAACACTAATTGTGCTTCTTCCTTTCTTTTTTATTTTTGGTCAATATTATTGTTATGACAAAAGTTAAAATCTTCCTTTCTTGTTTGTTTCAGGATGCATGGCATTGTGGCATTTGTAATTCTAAAACAGGAAGGGGATTTGGTAAGTAGATTAGGAGTTTAATTAACCTTTTAGAACATGTCTCCTATGCTTTCTTTTTTGCATAGTCTTCTCGTTTTGATTGTCATGTTTTCTTTCTATTGGAATCCCTTTTTCTTGTGCCTTTTCTTATTTTTTGATTTATTGTCTCCAAACAAATAGCATGATTAAACACATGATAGGATTGGACAATGAATGGCTATAATTGGCAGCCTTGATCATATGTTTGAGGCCACATGTGTTGATGTCCAAATTGGGCACTCTCTTCTTGGTTCCCATAGAAAACTATAGATGATAGTTTTTCCCCTTTTGTCAATCAGATAAGGTACTGTATTTCATTGATTGAAGTATCAGAAAAGATTATACAAGTCAGCACCCATGTACACCAAGATAAAAAGACTGCAAATTAGGGGTGTTTACGGGTTGGTTGTAGGTTTTTTGCTCAACCGAACCGACCTGGTCAGTTTGATAAACAAATAACCTGAAACCGACCGGTTATAAGGGAAAGCCAACCCAAACATGAAGGGTCAGTTTGGGTTGGTTTTTCAGTTTGGTTGGTCCAGTTTAGTGATGGCCAATTGGTCATCAAGGGTGATTTATTGATTTTCAATCTCCTTTACCTTTTTTTGTATATGGCTCTTATTGGCTGAATTGGCTCATTGCGTGTTTGAGTCAAACACCATCTTTTTCTAAGTCATATAGGCTGCTGAGTAAGTAACCCCAAACCCAAAGCTGGTTGCCATTTTTGTGTAAGCCTCTTCAACTTCAAGACTATTACAAAAAAGTTATGAATGAAGGGGAGCCTAATTATCTCCAACTTCAAGACTAATATTAAAAAAGTAATAACTAAAGTGGAGTCCAACTGTCTATATTTGTAAAAAGTATTGTGTAAAGTCTTAAAAGTGGAGGGAGTCCCATTGTTTCTATTCCAAAACCAGAAGTATTAGACTTTTATTAGCATAGTTGGTTCGGTTTTCAGATTGAAAAACCGAAACCAACCCGACCTGTTGGGTTGTTTATATTTTATAAAACGAGACTGACCAAAAGTTTCAAAAAACCGACCAGATCGGGTTGGATCTGATCAGTTTGGTTCTTCTTGTGAACACCCCTAGTGCAAATAAAAAAGAATGATCATATGGTATCTCCTTAGCCAGGTGAACTGACAGCCAAGGGTAAAAGGTGTCTGCTGCTTTCTTTATAATATCTTCAGCTATACATCTCTTGTTCTGAAAAACTTCTGTCTTGTTGTATTTATTGTTTGCGCTGCAAGGGCACTTTTGACATTTGACATTTTTTCCTTTGCTGCCTATAAATAATAAAAAGGAGTGCTATCAGAGCTAAGATCTGAGATCTTAGATTGAGACTTCCACATTTCATGAATAGTGTGGTATCAGTGCTAAGATCTGAGACCTGAGAGCAGATCGTGACAGCTTTTTTGTTTATTCTTCATCTTCCCTAGATTGAGACAGGAGAACCACATTGGTTTGATCCGAGACAGGTTCATGTGCTGTTTTCCCTCTTCTATCTTGGTCGTAGTACCAAAGACAGTTCTGTGGTTGTGGTGGCCCAGTGCTATAGAGCAATCTAGAAGCCCCTTGTGACCCTTTGTGGATTGTATGATTCCCTTATGTTGAGGTTTGTGACCTGTGCTAGGTCTGGTATGACTTATTATCTTAGTAATAGTTGCAGAGTGCTGTTGTTTGATGTGCAAGTGACCTAGTCTTGGTCCTAGAAGAGTAGTGGTGTTCCTAAATGGGAATTCAGTAGTGTTATCATCATTTTCTGTTGGTAGAGGCTTGTTTTTGGGTCTCAGCTTGTTAGGAAGATGCTGGTTTGCTCCAGAGAATGGTGTTTTCCTTGTTACTCTGTGTAGACAGCAGTGAATAATCTTATTTACCTAAGGTGTGCTCTCATGGCATTTGATGATATTGCTACCTCTAATGTTACCTCTATTAGTAGTCATGGAGGACCGGACAATGGAGTGGACCATATGAGTTTTCCCATGACAATTACCACACTTGATGGTATGAACTACCTAGCATGGTCCTAGGAGATTAAACCGCATATCACAACTGGAGGTAAGATTTGCTACCTAATTGGAACTGTGAAGGAGGAGCCAACATTTGAAACTGCAAAGCATGGTAATTGGAATCAGGGGAATTATTTAACTATGTCCTAGCTGCTTCCGTCCATGTTTCCTTTCAGTTAAAAAGAACTTTATGTGTGTGAGTTGATACATCCTAGGAAATTTGGGAGCAGGTAAAGTCTCCTTACTCAGAACAGAGACAATACATTTGGATTTATCAATTACAAGCAGAGTCCTCTACATGTAAGCAAGGGGAACAAAGCTTATTTGCTTATTACTCAACCCTTACTTTAGTCTAGAAGGAGAGAGATTATTATCAGAGTATTAAGTGGAAGAATTATGAGGATGCCAAGGCTTCTATAAGAAGTTGGTGTCCTAACAATGTGTTTTTGCCTTCTTACTTGGGCCGAATCCTATATATGAGCCTATTAGAGTTCAACATTTGAGCAAAAGGGGTCTTCCTTTTCTTGGAAGTGTATGCTCTAGTCTAGTTTGAGGAAAGTAGGGGTAACACAATGAATGCTCCTGAGGGGTAGCAGATAGCCTTGCTACTAGGGGATGCATGAGTGGTATGAGTCATGCAAGGAAGGGAAAATTCCAAAAGAAAGGGGATGACAAAGACAAGCTATGGTGTACTCATTGTTAATGGTCCAAACATACTAGGGAGACTTGTTGGAATCTAATTGGAAAGCAAAAATGGACTCAAAGGTTAAATAAAAAACTAGCACAAGACCAAAACAAGAAATCGGGTCAAAGGAAGTATACTTCAACGAACATGGCATGTCAGGAAACTTAATCTAATTGTTCTACTATGAGCAATCAAGAACATTTCTCTAGTGCTAATCTTGGTGAGGACATCATCAACACCTTTGGCATTCACTTAGAATTGTATGGTAGGGCACTTTGTTAGATGGATTATAGCCTTACCCCCTCCACTTCCTTTGCATCTACATCAGCTAACACCACCTTTGCCTTCCATGTGTCTTTTCATTCTACGAAACCTTCCTAGATTATTCATTTTAGAGCCTTAAATCACATGACTGGTAAGTAACTTTGTTTCAATCCTATACCCTTCTCCGGTTCTCCTCGGAAGAAATAAAGTGGGACTTGTTGGTGGCTCTTTCTCCTCCATAGGAGGTTAGGGATCTATATCTCTTCCATATGACCTTTTTCTTTCAAAAATTGCCTATTGACTTGTTGTCCATTAGTAGTGTTACTAGCTCTTTGAATTGTTTAGTGACTTTTTCGTTTTTGTGTGTTCAATGATTTCACCTCTGGGAAGACAATTGGTAGAGGAAGCATGGTCAATGGTTTCTATGTGTTGGCTAATAAAATTGGCCTTGCAACTATAGAGTCTACATGTCCATCCTATAAGACTCAAGTTAACTTATGGTATAACCGCCTTTGTCATATTTCTTTTAAAGGTTTTGTTTCTAGAGTTATTCAAGTCTATGTCAGTATCGGAGTTATAGTGTTATTAAGAAAATGTTGTAGAACTTCTTATCCTTCAAGAACTAAATGACTTGATTTTCCTTTCCATATTGTTCGCTTTGATGTGGAGGGCCCTGTTACTTGACCTTCAAAGAATGGTTACAAGTATTTTATTACACTTGTTGATGACCACTTTAGATACACATGGGTTTATTCAATGCGTTTTAGAGATGAAGTGCCAAGACTAGTGAAAGACTTTTAGTGTATGCTATTTACCCGGTTTTAGACTGAAGTCCATATCACAACATGACTTTCCAAAAGGTTACTTCATGTGTGCCTCCGTTTTTAAGTCTCTTTGCTTCTCCCCCAAACAGTTGGGTTTTCTAGCTAAGGAGATCTGGTCTAGACTTGTTCCTCCTAAAATCATTATTTTCTGCTGAGAGGTGTTCTATAGAAAGATCAATACCTTGCATTGCTTGTAGAAGAAAAGGCCTTCCATGCATTTGTCTCCTAACTGGTGTGTACTTTGCGGGGCTAATGGTGAGGATTGCTCCCACTTACTTTTAACCAATGTTTTAAAAGGCGTGGGTGGTGTACGCATGGAGGGGCGCCTCTAGGCGAGGTGCTCTCAAAACGTCCTGAGGCGTATACTAGAGGCGCTAACACCTCTAAGCATGCTAGAGGCATACGCCTCATGCGCCTCATGCACATCTGATATAAAAATACAAGAAAAAAGAAAACAAATGAAAGGAAAATAAAGGGAAGGGAAAGAAAAAGAAAGAGAAGAAAAAAAAGAAAAGGAAAGAAAAGGGAAGAAAGGATAAGGGGAAAGAAAGCGGTTTGCCCCCTGCCCCCTTCTCTTGCGAGCAAGCGAAGCGAGCTTGCCTCCACTCGACAAGAGTCCCCCCTCCCCCCTTTCAACTAATGTTATGCATCTTTGTTCTTCTTAATATAAAAGATTTTTATTAAAAATAAAGAAAAAAATGAAATCCCTCATTCATCTTCATCCTCCTCCTAACCCCCTCCTCGTAAGGAGGCTTATGCCTCCTTGTGTTTGGGAGGCTTATGCCTGTTGCGTTCTGAACTACGCCTCACGCCCCTAGGTAGTGGAACGCCTCACGTCATGCCTCCATGTTTTAAAACATTGCTTTTAACCTGTTCCTTTTCTGCTGCTATTTGGGGTTGGATCTTTGTCTTGTTTGGGTGCAAGTGTAATCTGACTACAGCCGTAGGATAGCTCTTTGACCCTTCCTCCTTTGTGTGGCCCATAAAAAATGGTAGAACAATGTGGAAATGCATTAGAGCTGCTGCTTTGTGGACAATTTGGGAAGAAAGAAATGCGAGGCTATTCCAAGAGAAGTAGAGAAGTATTCAGACTGTAAAGGATTGTATTTTGACCAAGGTTCAAAATTTTGATACATATCGGGCTGTTTTGGCCAATACATATTGTATCAGGGGCTTCCCAATATGCCTCTACAGGGGGTGTTTTAGGGGTTTAACCTGGTTCAGGGGGTAGACATGCCTTAACTTGACCCCTTTGAACCAAGTTAAAAAAAAAAAAACTAAAAAAAGGGGGAGTGAGCCCCGACACAGTCCGATACACCCCTTCCGGCATATCAGGAAGAACAAGATACCAGGAAGAACTCTTTTCACACATTCTCTTTTGATGATATTTGGAGGAATTGGATAGTTGTGGCTAATAACCATATCAGGAAGAACAGGATACCAGTTGTGTGGGTGCCTTCTTTGGAAGATTGGTTAAAGTTGAATTTTGATTGTAGCAGCCAAGGCAACCCAGGTCCTTCAGGGATAGGAGGGATGCTGAGAGATAAAGACAGCAACATTTTAGCCTTGCTCTCAGGCCCTGTGGGTATAGGAGATTCTAATAGAGCTGAGCTTCTAGCGGCTGTACATGGTATTCAGATTGCAGAACAGTTAGGAGTTCAGAATTTCCTTATTGAAGGAGATTCCAAAGTTGTGGGATGGCTGACAAATCCAGGTTCAGTTATTTGGTGCTACAGGGTCCTTCTGTGGAATGTTAATTGGTTTTCAAGGAACATGACTGTTACCTCACAGTGGGTGGGTAGAACAGCTAATACCATGGCAGATGGGTTAGCTAAGCAAGGGGCCTCAAGGGAACAATTATTTTGGGCAGCTCTGTAACTTGTTGCTTTTTAGTCTGATGTAATAATGTTTTGTTGTTTAGGAGAGGTATCAGCTCGTGCCTCTCCCTGGGAAGCCTGTATTGACTTATCATTTTGATCTCTCTTTAATAAAATCTTATTCATTTATAAAAAAGGAGACATGACTTTCCATATTGGTCATGTTGTGATAGGTAATATGACTGCTTTGGGCCCTTGCCAAACTAGGTTATCTTTTGCAGAATTATTATCTGATGAGCATGTTGGGAGCTTATATTAGCTTTAGTTCATGGATATTTTTTGCTAGTAAATATAACTGGAGCTTTTAGGTCTACTTCAAGCGCGTTTAGGTTGATTTTTTTTGGTTGCTAGTAATATGAATCTAGCTGGAATGCTTAGGTCAGTCAAGGGTGTTTGCTTTAAGAAATTACCATGATTACTGTTGGTTTCTGCTGCCGTTGCATTAGTTTATTGTAGCTAGATTGGTTATACGCTATCTTTTGGCTTGGGGTTTAACTACCAGGGTTCTGTTTTTTTTTGATAAATGACTGCCAGGGTTCTGTTTGTATCTTCATTTTCTTTTCTAATACATTTACATGCTCAGTACTAGGGGTGTAAATAGTATCTGCTTGTTCAAGTCTGAATTCAAAACCAGTTATAGGGATATAAATGGTATAGCTGACAATTTGGCTAAACAAGGAGTGGGACAAGAGCAAATGTTTTGGGTACAATTGTAAAGCGGAATGTAAAGGGATGAGTTAGTTTGTAAGAGGTATGTAATAGGGAGGTAATTGTACTTCTCTTTGGATGATGCACACACACATATATATATATATATATATATATATATATATATATATATATATATATATTAGGAAATTGTTGAAGTATTGTAAGGGTCCTAATTTCAAGTTATGGAAGTTGTTTTTAACTCATTTTATCAGTGACATAATATTAGTTATTTCTAGTCCATCTTATTAACAACGTATTTTCTTGTCGCTTTTCAGTTTAATTTATTAATGGTATATAATATTCAAATCTGATCCAAGTCCAATAGGAATCCATGGATGAAGATTCAATTGTCAGAATAATACAATTGGATTTGTATCTAGGTATATAATATATCCAGTCCTTTTACAGCCCTAGTTACTGCATTATTACTTGCTCACTGAACCTTATTTATCTGCATGATGCTTGGCTAGGCTGTCTTCAATTTGATGCATCAACTATGTTCCTGACAACTATAAAAAAAATCAACAATGTTCCCAACTAAACCATTTCCTTTGAGGCTTTAATAGAAATATTTATTTATTTTTTCTTTATTTAGTTATTTAATTCTTTTTCATTATTTTTGCGACAGAGGCAACTTATGAAGTACTCCCAAGGCTTAATAACATAAAGTTCGACAGTGGTGTTATTGATGAGCTTTTGTTTGTGGATATGCCACGTGAATGTAAGTATCCTTCAGGAATAATGATTCTGGAGTATGGAAAAGCAGTTCAAGAAAGTGTTTATGAACATCTCCGTGTTGTTCGTGAGGGTCAACTTCGTATTGTATTCACTCATGATTTGAAGGTAAGCAATCAACCATGTACTTTAGGATTATCAATCTGTTATTCATTTTTTTTTTTAAATCATTCCTTCTTTTTCTTGTTGCAGATTCTGTCTTGGGAATTCTGTGCACGACGTCATGAGGAACTTTTCCTCCGTAGGCTGGTGGCACCACAGGTTTCTTTTTTGTGCTTTTACTTTTTCTTTCTTTTTACTTGGTGCAATGTTTCTGAGTCAATTTGGTTTATGGACTAAACATAATAGGGCTTGGTAAGCTGAGTCTAAATACTATCATCAAATATTATTTTGATGTTTTTTAGTGGTCTTATAAACATTTGGATCTGAATAAGAAGTTGTTTATGGTTGAAGTGATCTCCTACTTTGTGTCTCTGTTTCTGCCTCCTCTGTCTCCTCAATTTGGCCTTTTGACTTTTGGAAGCTTTTTGAAGTAATATCATTTGATGTACTTTTTGAGTTCATCTTTGATTCTTCATAACCACATTAGGTATGGTAAAGCATCCAGAAAAACAAAGATATCTAGGTAATCAACTGAAACCTTAGAAGTTAAAAGGATATGTGTTTTTTACTCCTTAACTGCAATAATGAGATCAAAGTAACTTATTAGGAATACGGGATGGTTCTACTGGTCCTTGGGTTATTCTGCATCACATCAGGGTTTCATTCAGATTGGTTCTAAGATCATTCAACATGGCGGAAGGTTTTTTTTTGTGGCTATGGTTGGCTGAAATTGCGAACTCTTAATGGAATAATGGTTGTTTTGTTCTGTATTCTCCTTTGCTGTTTTATTTGTTTGAGGTTCTTGTTTCTTTTTCTTCTTTATCCTATCTTTTTGGGAGTTGGTCTTTTCAACCTCATTTCTTAACAAAAATTTATGGTTAATGATGAAAGAGTTATTTCCTATCTTTTCAAATGGAAATAATTGGTTCAGGTGTTGTTTATATATGTTGATTCTTTTTTTACCAATGCCTTCAAATATGTTGCAATTTGAAACATGTTTTTGCACTTTGCAGGTGAATCAGTTGGTGCAGGTTGCACAAAAATACCAATCTGCTGTTTCTGAGAGTGGAGCTGCTGGGCTTTCAGCACAGGATTTACAGGCAAACTGCAATATGTGAGTCCACAAACATTTGTCTAGCCAGACAATATTTCCTATTCCCAAAGGCTTAGTGATGTTATGATTGTTAGAATTGCTCTATATTATTCCACAGCTAGTCCTTTTTATGCTATATTAATTAGATTTTTGTGCCAACCACACTACTTTAATCAATATCCTTTTTGCTGCAATCCTGGCTCTTTAGACCCTTAAATTTGCAATAGATCAGTTATTCTTACTAATGCTGTAGATGGTCTTCTATGCATATGACCAGACCGCCTTAGTCTATTTTGCTCATTTTCTCAACCTTCAGGGCTACTTGTGGATTCCCATGAATATGCTGATTTTTGAATCCTATATTTTCTAGTTTTATATTTGTCCCACTAAACGTTCATATCTTACCACACTCATTTTTTGGACATGTTTTTTGACTGCCCAACTCTCTACTGCATACAACATTTTGGCTTTAACTGTTATATAAAAATTTACCTTCTAGCCTAGGCCTAGGTGGTACTCTTTGATCACAAAACCCTAGATGCACCCATCCAATTCATCTATTCCTTTCTAATTCCATGAATGACATCCTCCCGAGTCCTGACCTCTCCAATGTTTTGAATTATCAAACCAGTATGATGAAAGATGTCAGATTGAGGCATCTTTTGATCTCCAATCTTAATTATTAAATTTATGTTTCATAAATTCTATTTTAATCCTATTTATCTTAGTAGTTAGTACCTATTGATTGTAATGCAGTCTCCATGGATCCACTTTTACATTTCCCACTCTAGTTTCATCAAATTAATACTATGCCATTCAACATTTGCATGAAACCTCTCTCCTAACATGCTTCTTAATTCATTCATGACTAGTGTGGATAAATAAGGATTAAATGCTGACCCTTGATGAAGTCCTGCTTTTATTACAAACTCCTGTATCTCCCCCAGGTGTTCTTACATCAGTCATTGACCATCATTAATGTACTTAATTAGGTCCATATGCCTGTTTGACACTCCTTTTATGGGACCTACTATATTATTTCTCCAGGGACTATCAATTCCAATTGGGCCTGAAAGCATTGTCATCACATGACCATCTTCATCTCTAAAGATTCCTCCCACTCTAAAAGCCCTTGGATTTCCAATGTTGCTGCCATCAAATTAAACTTTATAAAGCCTCTCTCAGGTGGTGTCCAGCTTTTTCGATCCACAACCTTGATCCTATGCACCACTCTAACCATGATACACTCAATTATCGCCCCCCTTTTTCCTTTCTTGCTCGTTAAAGATTCTTGCATTTCTTTCCTCCCATAACTATGATTCACTCAATGATATTGAGACATTTTAATTAATAACTTCAATTGAGGGATAGCTTAATTGGCCGATCTCCTTAGCATATGGCTGCTCTAGGTAAAAAATCATTAACTTTCACTCTTCATAATTCAATTAGTTGACAGCAAGTTCAGTCAATACACTAGCAGTCAGTCTTGCTCTAGGGGTCACAAATAAGAAAGGTGCAATATCATGAAACTTCTTTTTCTTTATCTTTTTTTTTGTGGTTGTCAAATAAACTCTTTTAGTGGTTTTATCCTTACATCCTTTTTAGGTCTAACCATGGTTTTAACCCTCAATCTTAGTGGAAAGAAGATGGTCATGATAGTCATTGTACAATTTAATTGTATTAATCATCAACAAAATTCTATATTTATGTTGCATCAGGTGACCAACAACCTATTCATGGTTCTAGCTAGTTGAGCTGGTTATACTTTTTATAGGAAATTGATAAAGTGGAAATGCAATATTCTATATTTATGGTTCTAGCTAGTTGAGCTGGTTATACTTTTTATAGGAAATTGATAAAGTGGAAATGCAATATTCTACATTGGAGAAATGCAATATTTTTCCAGGGAGTGAAAAGTAACATTATGTGATATGCCAAACAATTGATTCACTTTTTGGATGCTTTCAGCCCTCAAAAGAAGTAGTATTCTATATTGCTTTGTTTTCCTTAATCCCTTTGAGATCTTCTATTTATCTCCCTTCTTCCATTGTTCTTTATCCCCCTCTAATTTTCATAATTGATGTCCTATTTAACTTCATCAATTTCTTTCTTCTTTCTTCTTTCTTCTTATGTTAACTTTAGTTGTTTCTTTCTCTTGACATGTAACTGGTGTGTTGATTGGGGGTCAAGGATTTGGGTGTGTGGTTTGGTTATGGAGCTACCTGTACAGAAGCGGCCAATAAAGGGGGAGTGTCATCTTCCCTCAAAAGAGTTTGCCTCAATATCTAATTAAAACTCAACTAGCTCACCAAAGATTATCTGGATTAGGTTCTGGATCTTCCCGTCCCCTTCATCTAGTCTTCCTTACCCCAACTCCCTTGTATTTCCCTCAGATATAGAATCATTAAGTTAAGTGTGATTAGATGCATTTGAATCTGCAAAATTCAAACATCGTGAGGAAGCTGAAATAATATGAACTACAGTTGGAGTACCTTCAAGATAACAAGTTGCAGGAGAGCTAGGGGAAGAAATAAACTGTGCATTTAGAGGTTGTTTAGTTTGACCACAAGGTTCTGGGATGTGTCACCCTCTTGATTTTTATCAGGGGAGGTAGCATTTAAGAATCAATTTGGAGGTCTTCAAACATAGAAGGCCTCATTGTGGTTTCAATCATCCATCCATTTTCCATACATTAAACTGTGCAGTGTGTGCGTGTGTATTAATTCAGTATCTGGTAGGTTGTTCCCTTGATAGGTTTCAGTCTTGAGATAGTACCTTGCTGGATTCCATGGATTGTTACTAATCTTGCGACCTCTATCAGTGCCATCACTATTGTGTGTCCTCATTCTCCAACCTGTCTTCTGCAAATGGAATGTTTGCCCTAGTGTTGGTCCTTGTCTACCTTCTATGCTTTATGTGAGTCTAAGCTGCCCATTCTTGACATGTCATGCATATCCTGTTCCTCCTCATAGTTAACCCGGTCATCATTAAGTCCCCATCATTCTTATCTCTAATGACATGGTCTAGAGGTGCCGCCATTAGAGACTTTTTTTTTTCTTTTTTTTTTCCCTGCTTGTGTACATCTTAGATTGTTTTTCCAAACAAAGGTCTCTTGTGGGAACTATGATAGGTGGAAACCATTGTCTGTCACCCAAGCCATCTGATCAAATTCTTTTGGGATTATCTAAATGACATGACCTATTAAGTTGTAACATGCACCTGGCCCACCTGGGATTTCACCATCAGCCTGGTTTGGTTCTGCTCCAGTGTCAGTCTGGTCTAGGTTGAGTTGCTTCAGCTACTTGTTTAGGTTCTCTTATTGTCCTGTCTATTGAGATTCCAATTGGATGGTGTATATTACTGATTTGCCACCTATCTGACACCATCAGCTTTTTATCTACCCCTTCTGCTGATTTCAAATTTGTCCTTTGGATAAGAGGGCAATGGCTCAGGTTTTGTTTCGAGGTTCGGTATGTTGAGAACCCTCTTTTCGTTGCCTCTTTAAAGCACACCATACCAGCATAATTTGGCGGCCTCTTTTCCTCATCATAGGGATTTGCCACATCTAGCCCCTTTTGTCAGGTTATCATTGTCTAACATTGGTTCTCCTGAACAAAGAGAGGCTTTGCATCACATGCCAACCAAGGTTCCAAATATCAATACACACTGACATGCCAGATGGAGTGTATTGGGTGTTTTGATCCCCCCTACCCTTTCAAAAACCTGTTTAGAGGGGTTGGCCTAAGGCTTCTCTACCCCTTGAAACAGGTCAGAACACCAGATCTTATATATTTGGCATATCGGTATCCCCCCGATACGATGCACATCAGCCAACAAATTAATTTGTGTCTATGCATGTGGACCAAGTTTTTGATATACATATTTTATACTTTTAAAAGGTTCCTGACAGCTGGGCGTCAGTTGGCAAGACATTTGGAGTTACAATCACTTAATGACCTGGGATTTTCAAAAAGATATGTTCGATCGCTGCAGGTACATCTTCATGTATCTGATGTTATTTGATTAAATGATTTATAGTTGTTCTGAATTTCACTGCAGTGTTTGTTCTACCTTTCTGCTTGGCTCTCACATTTATGTACTGTATCTGTCAACAGATAGCTGAAGTTGTAAGTAGTATGAAAGACTTAATAGATTTCAGTCGGGAGCACAATATTGGACCTATTGGTAAATCATTTATTACTCTTTTATGACACATCTTTTAATCATCAGCAGTAAGTATCATTTCATTAGTTTATCATTGGAACCTCCAACTTAAGAAAAATGAAGCAAGGGACCAAGTACAATAGCCAAGGTATCTGGAATCTGCTACATGCTATCACCTTGTTATAAACCCCTTCCCAGGAACCTCCCCTCCCCCATCACACACATTTCCTTGTGTCCCTGCTCTTGCTAATTTATCAGCAATAATGTTGGATTGATCTAGGCGTCCACCTGAATGAGCTGTTCAGTTTAGAGGGCAATCCTTTTTTTTTTCAAAAACTTTTTATACATGATTTCTTTGGATGTGTCCCCTATCACAGGTATTCCCTTATGACTCCTGTTATTGCATATTTATCAGCAATAATGTTGGTTTATTGAGGTGCCCACCTGAATGAGCAGTTCAAATCAAGCTGATGCTGGGTTTTTTTCAGTACTCTTGACATGATTTCTTTGATTTTTGGTTTGAAATGTGGCTAGCATGACTAAAATAATATTTTCAACATTACAGTCATATTAATGTGACTTTTCCATGATGCTCTCATTTTAACCTTGCATGTGGTAATTTGATTAAAATATATAGGATAGCGATCCTTCATATATGATTTTATCCCCTTGACATTTTTAATTAATGAAAACTTGGCATTTCTTTTGGACTTCCAATGCAAAGAAAACTTCCAATATTTTAGATATTTTGCCATTTCCTTAATACATTATTTATCTTTTCCTCTGTACTATCTCAGTCTCTTGCTATGTGTGTGCATGCAGATGTGCTTGTTAAACATGTACTAATATAAATTCTTTTGAAAAACCCTTTAGATAATACTTAAATATGGTCTGCAAGTGATGGGGCTCTTTACATGCATAGTTGTCAAGGCGATGCCTAGGTGACAAGGTGCCCTTTGAGGCTCGCCTAGCAGTTTTCTACTTCCTACCATAAAATACTATTTTATTCATTCTTTTTTGAGATTATAATTATAAAATAGAACTTAAATGCTGTATTGAACCCTCAAAGACTTAAAAACCTGAACCAATAAGTAAGGAAGAACTTAAAATTTTATCTAATCAGCACATTTTCCTCTTCCATATATTCTTCTACTTCTTCTACTACCAATACTTTTTATTTTCTTCTTTTCCTATAACAAAAATAAGGGTTCTGCCCCTATATTTTTTGAATTTTCTTTTCCTTCTTCCTTTTATTCTCATGAATATGTTGATTTTCTATACTTTAATATGAAATTTATACTTTTCTTATGAAAATCATGAATAATCATTAAAGAAATATGGTTATGGTACCTAGGGAACAGAACTTCCCTAGAGTCTATGTTTTTAACATAAAAAATTCATCGCCTTGCCTCGCTTGCGCCTTGAAAACTTTGTTTACAGGGTTTAAAAGGTAGGTTGGGTTGAATATGGTCATGAGGGTGACCTGTGGGGATTATAGTTTTGTAATTTAGAACCTTTGGGAGGAGGGGTAGGGAGGGAGGGAGGGAAAGAGTGGCTATTGTGGATATCCTTGACCTTGCAAATAGAAACCACTAGAACTCTATTTCGGCTAACCTCTCTATCAATTGGGTAGCCTGCAATGATATGTAATTCTGGGTAGTGAGGGGGTGGGGAATCATCCATTGTTTCAAAATGCTTTTATAATTCTGTCGAGGATATAGAAATTTTATTTCCCATCTTAACATGAGAAGTTTCCTCATTTGCAGAAGGCTTGAAGAATTATCCTCGACAGACTTCTACAGCCAAGCTCCAAATGCAGAAAATGGAGCAGTTAGCAAGTGCTCAGGGTCTGCCAACTGATCATAACACCCTTAATAAACTTATGGCAATGCATTCTGGATTAAGCAACCACATGAATGGTAACCACATGGTAGGAGATGGAGTTTTGAGTGGCACTGCACAGGCTGCAGTTGCACTGAGCAATTATCAAAATATGCTGAGGCAGAATTCTATGAACTCAAACCCTAATGTGCTCCATCAGGAGGCTTCATGTTCCTTCAACAATTCTAACCAAGCACTCTCTTCTCAATTTCAAGGTCAGAGGTCTTTGGTTCCAGGATCTATGCCAAATGGACCAGTAAATGGCTTATCAAGTTCCCACCAGCAGCAGCCTCAACAACCACTACACTCACTGAATGTTAATAACCAAATCCAACAGAACCTCCGACAATCCTCTCATGGTAACCAGAACCTGCAGCCACACATGATCCAGCAGTTGCTACAGGACATGGTAAGTAACGGTGGGGGAGGAATGCAGCATCAGCAGCAACAGCAACCACAGCAGCAGTGCCATGGTGGGCAAAATGCAAGTAGAAGTATGGGAGAGAATGTTTTAAATGGGATAAGTGGCACCAAGGGTGCTGCTTTGCCAGGGAAGGCTGGGACGGCAGGTATGTTTGGAAATGGGCTAGGGTTTGGGAACATCGCTGCTGCTTCTGCAACCTTTGTTGCCGGTAGCTTTGTGGGAGTGACACCAAACAGGAGCAACAGTTTCAAAGCTGCTTCTAACAGCATCTCGTCAGGGGTTGGTGGCAATAACAGCTTCAGTGAAAGAATGGCGGATATGCCACAGAATCTTCATTTGCCTGAAATGGTCCAGGATATATCTCATGATTTCACAGATAACGGGATGTTTAACAGTGACCCTGGGGACCTGGGTTATGGCTGGAAGGCATGACAACTGGGTACGTGCTATTTATTTGACTGTTACTATGACCAACGTCGGGGAAGTGACCCAGCATGTACTTTCTTTTTTTGTACAGGACTCGGGGAGTTTTTTAATGACAAGAGTCTTGGCGTTTGTCATTGTATTAACATGTTCTGGTACCCTGGCTTTCTGTCTTTAAGCTTTTACGAGTTTGGCAGTTTTGAGGTTTGCCATTTCTAATTTCACCAAGTGTAATCTAATCATCTCACCATCTTGATTCTTGACACTTGTATTTATGCTATGCTATATTATTCCTCGTTGCATCAGCACTTCATTCACATGGCATGGATTTTGAAGGCAACGAAAAATCATGTAATGTCCTCTAAAGTGGAGGCTACCCACCCGAGTTTATAGGGGGGGGGGATTAGTTGACTATGAGGGAGCTGCAAAAAATATTTCTGAAGGGGAGTGTAGTTTAAAAACCCCTATAATCTATACTATCTACAAAAGAGCGAATGCTCTTTTTTTTTATAATTTTTATTGGATGTTTTCTACCCTTTTTGTCTAAGTATATAATGAGCATAAATGTTTTTTACTCTCATTTTAGAAACTGACCACTTTTAATGGATCAGAAACTGTCCACTTATAATAATAGTTCAGAAACTACACACTTATAATGAGAAATTACTTATGAATTATAAATAGTTTTCTTAGAGATACTGCCACGTGCAAATACATGTACACATTTATTGGTTTACTAGTTGGTTCAAAATTCAAATATAGTTATTTAAAGTCATTCTCAATTTTTTTACTATTTTTTTTATGGATCAAATATGGATCCAGCCCAGCCTGAGCCCAAATTGAATCCGTCTGGATTGGGCTTGGATTTTTGGCCCTTCGATTAAAGTTTTTTTTTTGTTGTTTTTTTGGGGTTGGGTCTGGGCTTATCTCTTAGGTAGCCCAAATAGAGGTGCAAATGGATCGGAGCATGATCTGAGATTCGATCCTATTTGGTCAAAATTGGATCACCCCTGTCCGAATCTTTAGATCGGATTCAGATTGCCCCCATCAGATTTGAGAAGATTCGATTTGATACATATTATATATTTATATTATAAATATATTTATTTATATATACATATTATAATATATGTGTTATTTATTTATTTATCTATCAATATATTTTTTTATATTATATTTTTATAAATTGTTAATAATATTTGTTTTTTATAAAAAACATGTATATATATGATGAAAATAATTAAAAAATATTTGTATTTTTTGTTTTTACTTAATTTAAATTAGTATATTTTATTTTTTCTCTTTTAATAATTCATTAATTTTTAAAGAAAACAAGTTGGGTTGGATCATATCTGAAGATCCGACTTATCGATAGGATTCAAGTGCAAATAGAGTCCTATTAGATCTGATTATATCCAGCATGAACAATATTGGATTGGATTTGAATAACCTTGATTTGAATTCGATCCGTTTGCATACACATACATATACGTTATATGTATATATGTAGATTTTTGCATACACAGTTACATATATATACATACATATTTGTATGTATATACATATTTACCTATATAAAAACATATATGCATACATATTTACATATATACATACATATTTGCATAAATCCTCAATTGCATACATACATACATACATATATAATTTTAGAACTGATTTATTAATCAACACGAGCCCTTTCCGGGCCTAAGCCCAACCTGAGTACATCAAATTACATTGCAGGTTGTGCTCAAATTGGGAAGATTGAGCTTGACCTCGGGCTTGGGCTGACCATAAACATGACCCAACAGCCCCAACCCGCTCGACTTACACCCCTAGATCCCTAACAGATATCATTTTAACTCATTTTATTAATAATATATAATATTTTGATAATTTTTAGTCTAATTTTTTTATACTATTTAATATACAATTATAATGGAAGATTTCTAGATGATATCTTATATCCCCCCCCCCCCCCCCACCCCTCCCAAGGGAGACATGATTAGGGACTCTAACCACTTGTGATGTACTCATTGTTTTCATTCGTATAGGTGATTTGAAAGACTGTGTTGAGGAGTTCAATAGAAAAAAAAAAGAAAAAGATATCCATTAGAGTAGGTGTGGCCACGAGCTACTCAAGCTTGTTTCGTAAAGAGTTCAATTCGGTTCGGTTTTTATTGAGCTTGAGCCCAATTTACAAGCTTGATTAATAAACGAGTCAAGCTTAAATATATATATATATATATATATATATATATATATATATATATATATATATAATTATAGAAAATATTATGTATAATAAAAATATTATAATTCTTAATTTTTTTAAATATAAAAAATATATTTTTTTTATATATAATTTTTTAATTTTATAAAACTTTTTTTTTCAAATCGATCTTGAACATACGAGTTTTTTACTCGGACCGAGGTTGAGCTCAAGGTTCTAACTTGAACCAAGCTCGAGCCTTGTACTACCTTGGCGAGCCGAGCTCAAGCCTTGTACTATTCGGCTCGGCTCGGCTCAAATCCACCCTTATGTTAGAGAGGTGGTGGTGGTGGATAACCAATAAATCTGGCTTTCTCAAACTAGCAATTTTAATATATCCTTTATTGCTTTCTGACTTTGGCTATACCAGTACGGGACTACATGCTTTTTTTTTTTTTTTTAATTTTTGTGGGTTGTTCCCTATCTATTGATCAAGAATGATAGGAATGAACATTCTGATTATAATGGTAGGAGGCAAAATGTGGGCAACCCTAGATGCTCAAAAATTGTATTGATTCTAATCATTGTTATAAAAGGCATAAAGCCTTTAGGCATGAGTCTTCCACGTATAAATTTTGCCTCAAGCTGTGAGGCTTAACTTAAAACATAAACCTCAAGTATCAATGATTATTTAACATTTAATGCAAAAAATATATATATTTTATGTATTTTTATAGTTCAAAAATATATTGAAGAAACACTTTAGTCATTATGGGGAAAATAAATAAAAAGAGTAAGAACGAAAAATCAGTAGGGGAAATCAAGTTTTATTAGTTATTCTTAGTGTTTTAGGAGAGTTAAAAACAAACAATCAAGTTCTTAGTTTCTCTTGGATATATCAAGTGAGATTTTTTTTATTATTAATCTAAATTTTAACATCCAAAGTTTGTTATTTTTCTCATTTCTTTTCTTAATTGAATGATCATAAATCCAAAACCCAATTATATGGATAATTCTTCATATGTTTCCTTTCTTCTAAATTGGTTATTTGAATTATTTTAGAACTTTATATCTTGAAACATGAAATGTAAAATATTTATAATTGTTAGTCAGTTAGTTATTATTTTATTTAATGTTTAAACTGTAAAACTTATTGCTTATAAACTTTATCTTATGGATATTTATACATTATACTATTTTAACCTAGTACATTGTATGTTATTTTTATCTATCTATAAACATTAATTGATTTTATTCTTAAGCTTTGAGGCTTATGCCTTGCAACACCTTGAGGCTTAGGCCTCACCTTTATGGTCCATTAAGCCTCAACTATGCTTATAGCCATTTAAAACCTTAATTCCAAATACAATTTTCCTCATTTCCTGTAGAATGATTTCTTGTGTGGCATCTCTCTCTCTTAATGGATAAAGGGAAACATGATGATAACCAAAAGGTGCATATATGACTGAATAAATAAATTAGACAAGGTGATCATGTTCATGTAATAGTTACTAAGATTTCAAAATATGATTGGAGATATTGAATTTACTTCTATATTAGCATAAAAGTAATAACTGGCCCCACAAACCCATGTTAAGCAATCTATATTCTATATGTAATTTAAAATATAATTGATTTTATATTAATAGCTACTTTTTATCAACATAAAAGTAACAATTGCTCAGCAATATGCATTTGTTATGTAACTTGATTTATTAAAATAAATTATAAAAAAAATAAATGGGAATTAGTGGGTTGAGCTAGGGGTGTGGACTTAGATTTGGTCTTGGTCATGGGCTTGAGCCAGATTGTGGAGATGTAGGGGGTTTGGATTTGGGTTTGAGGGGTAGGACTCAAGTTGGTTTAATAATAGTATGTGTATGGTAGTGTTTGTTGGTTATGATGGGTTAGGCTTGGTCTAGATTCTAGATAGGCAAGTTTCATGTAATTAATCTCATTTTATGTTTATACTAATGGGGACCTATGCGATGCACGGGATTTATTAAGCAAAAGATAAATAATAGAAAGGGATATTTATTAAAATACCCTTATAGTTTTATGGATTTACTAAAAATCTACCCTATAGTTAGTATTTTACTAAAACACCACTTATAATTTGCAATGGATTTATTCAATCTTCCATTAGATGATAGTGGAAAATGACAACATTGACCCTAATGTCCATTTAAATAAATTTAATAAAAAATAAAAATAAAAATACCATTTTGCCCTTGATAAGACACGAGCAACCACTCTATTGGTTATATTTGGCCAATTTTGTTTTTTGTATAAAAAAGTATTAAGGGTATGTTTTAGAATAAAAAATCATAGGCTTAATGGCAAACCAAACACTCCTTAATGAAAGGTTGATTAAGTAAATAAATTGTCAAATATGTGGGAAATTTTAGTAAAATGAAAACTATAAGGTAGGTTTAAGTAAATATATAAAATTATAAGATGTGTTCTAGTAAATGACTCTAATAGAAACATACAAGAGTATACAATTGTTTTATATTTTCAACTTTTTAAATAATTTAATAATTATCCATATTTTATATACTACTTTTAATAATTTTTGTATAATACAAAAATAACAATAATTAATTTCAGTTAGGTTTATTCATCAGACTTACAAAACCGATCAACCCAATCAACTCGACTCGAGTTGGTTGGTTTTCTAGTATTTTATGTTAGCTTTGGTTAAAAATATTCCCAATTCGACTAAGTTGGATCAATTTCACTTTGTCCATTTGTAAACTGACCAAAATCGAACGACCTGACCTTGGATATATATTAATATTTTTATATTTTAAATATGGTTTTTAATATAAAAAGTGAGAAGGTTCCCATTTTTCTTAGTCTAAAATGTTTCATTTCATAAATCTAATTTTAAATTTTATTTTTTAATAATTGTTGTGAGTAAGGTGGTTAAGCTACATATGGGAGTCTCCTTGAAGGACAAAGAAAAGCCGAATGCAGGAGGTAGGCTAAAAGATAGAGCAAATGAGGTGATAGAAATGATTATCTTGTTATGAATTGGACTCCTATTTATAGGGAGGGACCCTAAGGTCCTGAAAGGAATGAGACAAAAGTGTTTGGTTCCCATTAGGAAAGGGAATCTTGGATTTGGTGTTAGTTGTTGGGGAACACTGCTAGGGTTTCACTACGTGTCTTATGAGATATTTTAATGATGAATTTTCCTTTCGTCTAAGGATTCTTATAATGCACGTGTACTACTTCCTATCGTGACCATTTTAAAAAGATGTGGCATTGGCGATGTCACTATTTAGCTTGTGCACCCTCATTAGGCTCACGGGGTGTCCTGTCACACACGTTATTTAACGATGCACATGTTTTTGATTTGCTGTGAATCGACACTCATCGCGATTCTGTAATGATTTTAAACTCATCGCAAGTCCGTGCGGGTCCAAAGTTCATCGCAACCTGTTTCGACTATGAATTCATCACAAATGTGTGATGAGTTATGAACTCATCACAATCTGTAATGAGTTATGGACTCATTACAGGCATTCACATAGTATTAGTTTGACACCTCCTCTGTTATGATGGTCTAAATGACCACCATGTACCTACAATTGCACTGTAATTTTTAAAATTAAATTAAATTTTTAAGTTTAAATCTTTTGAATCGATTGACCTTTTGTGAAAACTTACCCAAACCAATACAACTTGAGTGGATTGGTTTTCACAAAAGGTCAATCGGCTTCAGCTGACCAACTCCCAACCTAACCAAACCGACCAACCCGGAGCGACCCAACCCGAGTCGACTTGGTTTTCATCAGTACCGGTCGGTTTCGGGTTGGGAAAATATATAAACTGATATATCGGGTCGGTTTTGGTTTTCTTGTGTGAAAACCGAAACCAACCCAACCCGAACCGAATTAGTCTTCTACTAGTTCGGTAGTTCCTAGTTTGAGTAGTTTCCTACTTAATTATAACTAGTCTTCTATTATAACTGGAAGGCCCATTAGGCAATTACAATTAGAATAGGCAATCTATCATAGTTCATAACTTTCTATAATCTTTTACACCAAATAGGCAACCCATTAGGCAATTACAATTAGAATTCAATTAGGTGTCATTTTGTACAGGAGCAAAACCGAAACCAACCCAAACCGACCCAACCTGACTCAAACCGACTAGATCGGTTTGGCCTATCAGTGGGTCAGTTTCGGTTTCCACCTCAGGTAACCCGACCAGGTCGGGTCGGTTGGGAAAACGCCAATAAACCGACCCAACCCAACCCATGAACACCCCTAATTAATAGTATTATCTCCGATAATAATAATAGTTTAATCTCCAATAATTATTTAAAATTTATAGTGAAAACATACAATTAGTAAAAATATATTAATAATGAAAATTTAAAAAAATTACAAAAATAAAGTACTAAAAATATATTAACTTAGTCAATAAATAGTATAATCTCAAATAATAGTTTAATCTCTAATAAATATTAATTAGTTAATAAGTTATAACAAAAATACAATAACTATAACAAATTAAATTTAAAAAATTCAATAATAGTAGTTTAACCTCCAATAATTATCAAAAGTTTTCTATTAAATAATAAAACAAAATAAATTTATATATAATCATTAAAAATACATTTATCACAAAAAACAATAAATAACTACTGAAATACAATAAATATTAATTTTAGTATATATAGTTATATAATAAATAGAGATTAAGAGTTTAAAATTATTATTAAATATTAATGTTTTTGCAAGTTATTTTCACAAATTATTACTCGATATAATTGAAATTAGTTATTTAGAATATTATGTAAAAATATTAAATAATTATTAATTTCAATATTATGTTATAATTACTTTTCTACTTTTCAGATTTCTTTTTTAAATTTATTACATAACTTCTTTATTTAACTATTTAAATCTAGTTATGTTAAATAGTTTTTTATTTAAAATATTTTGTTATTTAAATACTTAAATAATATGTAAAATTTTTAAATATTTAATTATTTATTGAATTTATTTATCCATAAAATCATAATTTATACTATTATGACATAAATTCATATTAATTTTGTAACATATTAAATTATTATTAATTTCAATATTATGTTATAATTATTTTTCTACTTTGAAGACTTTTTTTTTAATTTATTACGTAATTCTGTTATTTTAACCAGTTAAAATCTAGTTATGATAAATATTTAAATAATCTGTAAAATATTTATTTTTTGTTATTTGAATTTTATTTATTCAAAGCTATTACATATTATTAAATATTTGAAAAGCATTTAAATTGATAGTTTGGTAAAATATAATTTAAATTGTTAGTACATAATTTCGTGATATATTTTTTAAAAATATAAAATTACTTTTTGTGTTTTAATAAATATTTTAAAGTTATTATATAATTTTGCTAGAATATTTAAATAATTATTAAATTTTTAAATCCAAACTTTATTTAGATAGATATAGATAAAAAGTAGGGGAGAGGATAAATAGGAATTAGAGATAATTTTAGAGATAAATAGGAATTAGAGATAATTTTGAAGATAAATAGGAATTAGAGATAGTTTTGGAGAAAGTGAGGGAGGTTGTTTAGGAGAAGAGATTATTTAGGTTTTGAAAAAGTGCATCTCATTGGTTGTTTAATCTAATCAAGATAAGCAATGATTACTGTTTTATATTTTTAAAACAAAAAAGAAAAAGAAAAAATACAAAAAATGGAGAAAATAGATAAATAGCTTCTCTCAAAGGAGAGAGATGTTGACATAGACGAACCAATTATACATATAGATTATCCAAGAAATGGGTTGTTCAGGGGATCGAGTTGCGTATAATTTCGTTTGGTTTGTTTATGGTGGCTAGGCTTCATCTTAGAGTAGGGGTGAGCATTATCAGGCTAAAACGAATAAACATTTTAAATATTGATTTTTAAAATACATAGTACATTATAATGAAATAATAAAAAACTGAATCTAAATTTTCAATTCCAATATGATTTACATTTTAAATATTGATTTTTAAAATTTTAGTATTTTCGAATCGGTTTTTATCTGAATAAATCAAATGCTCACCCCTAATCTAGAGGGTGGATTTAGTCGAGTCCAGTATTTAGTATTTTGTTTTCATATGTTCTCATATACGGGTAGTGCAGACAATTGGTATGGGCGGATTAAAGTTTTTGATTGTTAACGTTTGTTGATTTTGATAAGCCAAACTTGGTCTTAGGGGTAAACAATTAGGCAATATGTAGTTCTGTCATTTTTATATATTGTGACTTTGTGAGATGTTATAGTTAAATTGGGTTCATTAGTGTCAATCTATTACTTCTATTTTCCGACAATCACATTATTTATTTTTATTTATTTACTTTAATAACATTCTATGGATTTTTTTTTTTTTAAATTTTTATATAACCTTTTTGTGTACATGTGAGTGGTCAGCAATGGCACCCCTCACTAGTTTGTATTTCTACTCCTTCCAAACTGAGTATAAGACAGGACTGAATTTTTTTCACCTTGCGTGGAAGGTACAAAATTGAGAGTGAGAGAGAACCCTACTTCAGCTGGAGGTTTTTTTTTTTGTCCCACATCGGATAGGAGGAGAAAGGCGATAACCAGAGCTGAATTATAAAAGAGAAGTGGAAACGACGGTAACTCATAACTTTTTTGGCCTTTTATTTAAGTTCAGTATAGTATCTCTGTCCTTGTCGGTTTAATATCTGATACGTTGGCCATCTTCCCAAAATTTTTTAAAAATAAAATCAATTAAGGATTAAACATTGGGCCACATGAAGAAAAGAGGAAACTTCTTTCGTAGATGGTCATCAGAGTGCCATCCCATATCGGTTAGGAGAGGAGTATACCATTACCGTGTGCTCGTCATTCAAAGCTGCAAAGGCATATGTTTTAAGGCTTTTCTCATTTTTTGAGAAGGCCCCAATAATCAGACTGACAACGCATTTATTCCGTTGATATACTCTGCTTCTTTGTTATCTCCAAATGTTGAAAACCTCAGGATTAAGCCTACCTTGCTACTTAAGTCTTAGAGTTTTCGGGTCGGATGCAGCATGATCCTATTACTGAAGGACTCGGATCAGATTCCGCTGCAAATTTTTTAAAATATTGAAAATTAATTAATTTTTTAATTTTTATATATAATAAATTAATATAAAAATAATACACTAAATTTATTATATACATGAATTCGCATATAATATAATATATAAAACATATATTTATAAATATAAATATAATTATATAAAACTTGTATATATTAAAATTAATAAATGTTATATTATAATTAGATCAGATGGAGTCAAATCCGAATCAGATTCAATTATTAATTGAATATAGATCATAACATCTGAACCCAATCTGATTATATATATACATCATCTCAATTCAAAATAATCTAATTGGATGTGGACTCGGGTCTCAAATTTTCAAGTACCATTCACAGCCCTACGACTCTAGTTGGTCCTCTCGCAAATTTATAAGTCCATAATCATTTAAGTGTTTTGATTTCTCTGTCTTGACTTTGACCGACGGAGTTAACAGAGCGACGTGTAGTCTGGCAACGGAATGAGTCTTGGTATCGGTAAACTGGTGATTGGGTGAGCTTTTTAACCTTGTAGAAGGTTGGACCGCTTGAGGTTGCTCTCAATTTTAGGAATCAACCATCATCATGAAGGGAGATTAAAAGCTGGTCATCGATTGTCTAACGAAGCAAGTGTTGTTGCCGTGGAGATTAAAGACTGATTGACGAATGTTTATGCATTGATGAGCTCTTGGGTCGTGGTACCTCATGAGGTTAATCAAGCTGTTGATTGGGTGCTTATTTGAAAAAATACTTATTGGCCATTAAGTACTTATTGGTATTTGGGCCATTCAGACTTTTTTATAAGTGTTCATATAATAAACACTTATTCAATTTTTTTGTCCAAAATGATTCCTAGTTGAATTTTATAAAAGTACTTTTGCAAAAGCATTTATATGGAAGTACTATTATGAAGGTACTTTATAAAAGTATTTTTATGAAAGTACTTTTACGAAAGCATTTTTATAAAACTACCCTTACAAAAGCACTTTTGTGAAAATACCCTTGCAAAAACACTTTTATGAATGTACTTTTATATAAAAATACTTTTATAGAAGTGCTTTTATAAAAATACTTTTATAGGAGTGCTTTTATAAAAATACTTTTATAGAAGTGCTTTTATAAAAATACTTTTATAAAAGTGTTATAAAAGTAATTCAATAAAAGTGCAAATGATATATTTTGAAAATTTAAAAGAAAATGAAGAACAAAATAGTCGCAAATGTTTATTCGATAAATAGACTACCAAACACCCAATACAAAATAAGTGCTTATTTTTTTAAATAAGCACTTGAAAAAGTTGGATGCCAAATGCAAATAAGTATTTATTCAAATAAACACTTGTTTTTAACTTAAACACTCCCAAACACAACCTAAATGTAATTTGCTTCTTTAATTCTTGGGAACATATTACTCCCCGCCTTGCGTAGCACTTAAAAAAGAAAAAAAAAAAAAAAAAAAACGATTCAGTGAGCTTTTCCATTTTATGTTATGCTTTGGATCTGGCACAGTTGTCCCTGAAAAATATTAGTACAAATCCACCAAACAACAAAGACTTACCCAAAGCCTGACTAGAAACCTATTCGCAAGCTCTGTTTTCCACTTAAAAACTTTTGACTTTGGATAGTATTATTAAAACTTAAGAGATCCATAACTTGCACCAAAAGGGAGAAACTCAAGGAAAGATCAAAGAAAAAAAAAATTGTAAAGAATAATATCAGCATCACAGAGAAAAGCTCCAGTGCACTATTTGAGCCATGTATTCATCCTATTTGCTGAAAGTAGGAGAAGATTCGTATTGGAAGGGTAGAGAAAGCCAATACCATTTTGAGAGAAATTACCCCTCATTTCTAACCCCTCAAAATTAGATGAAGAAAGCAAAAAACATGGTACCTTTGTTTCTATTAGCCTTTTTAATTACTTTCCTCATTTTTAATATGTTCATTTCATGCTATTTTTTAAAAGATAATTTGTATGTGGTTTCAAACATTTTTTTTTAATCTTGAATTGGCATTGTGAATTTTTTATTATTAAAATATAGAGTAGTTTGGTGGTGAAGACATTCTCAAAGAGAGGTTTTAAATTTCGGGTGCTTCCAAGTTACCTTAAATATGCATATCTGAAAGCAATGTTTTTAAATTGTCATTGACCTGGATGGTCAAACAATTCGGCTTGGAAATCGTTCAAGCAATTGGTTCCGTTTCACCCCTAACCTATTTTTGAGTAGAAAATCATTGACTTTGTCAAAAAACCGTTGACTTGGGCAGTCAAGCCATCGATTCGTGTGACCCAGACAGTGGTTCATAGTATAAAGATGCAGGAGAGAAACACACGAACTCAGCTCAGATCTGAGTTCGTGTCTGAGATCTATGGAAGAAGAAGAAGAAGAATAAGAAGAAGAAGAAGAAGAGAATCTTGGATTTGAGATTTGAGAACTCAGATCTATGTTTGTTGCCGCTGCTTCACCGTTTCCATCACCATTATTATTGCCGGTAACGTCGAACCATCCTCCCCCTCTTCGTTCTTCTTCCCTCCTTCCTTTCCTTTCTCTCCTTTTCTTTTCTTTTTTTTTTTCCTTTTCCCCCCTCTTATTTCTTTCTTTTATTCTTTCTTTTTTTTTGCTTTCTCAGCTGACATCTCTTCTCCACTCCAGTTCTCCTTAGTCCTTTCTCAAATCTCATATAAAACATTTGCCCTAACCCTAATATACAAACCATCCAAACCGTTCAACCTAGACGGTCGAACCGCTGACCCAGAAACCGGTACCTAGAATGGTTTCGTTTCCAGGTCGGTTTTTAAAACCTTGTTGAAAAGAGAATGATCACTAGGTTGGGCAGCTGGACTTAGGACCATGTTTAAGGTGATGTTTAGAACCGTCGTTTTCTCCAAAAACATTTTTTTTTTACCATTGCTGCCACATAGGCATTTTTCAATGCCACATGAGCATGCTGTTGTTAGTAACAATATAAAACGGGAAAACATCTAAAAGGACATTGTCTCATACCATCACACCTTTCTCGATTTTCAAGACATGTTATGAGAAATTTGTTTTTTTTTTTTGAGAAAATTCCCAATTAAATAGTGAATGTTTCTTCAAAAAACAAATTTCAGACATAACGCTGATGTGACACCGTTTTTTTGGAAAAACAGTTCCAAACAAAGCTTAAGGAGTCTTAAACCTAGGCTTAGGCACGTTTCAGCCTTCACCCTGGGCTTGAAACATATGCACTTGGGCTGGCCGTAGACCCAAAACTTAGGGCCAAGCTTGAATACGTTGGTTGGGTTAGTTTGGTGACTCCTAGCAGAAAAACATCCCGCCTTTGTATTTGAAGGCTTGCCATTAACTTACCACTTATTCCATATTCAGAAGATCAGACCCAATCTCAAATATACAAGTTCACATCTCCACCCCATAACATCCCACAGCACATCTCCGCCGTGTATTGGAAACATCTCCTGATGATAATATCAGAACTGATGATATCATCATCTGGAGATGTTCAGTGGAACATTGTGGGGCGGAGGTGCGTAGTTCAAATATAAATTGTACAGCACAAACCTGAAATCTGGAGTAAGGTTCGATATATACATAAGTCTGAAAAGTAGTTATATGGCAATTACATATCATGTCCAAAAGTTAGTTGTCAAAAAACATTTTGAAGTTGGAAACTTATCTACTTTTTATCTGGGTTCTCTCTCGTGGTCCTATAACCATTAGACTATATGACAATTGGCAAGTTAGAAGACTTTAGGCCACAAGTTAGCAGATACGTGAGTATTGATTTGTTGGTTTTGTCCCACATCGGCCAAGTGAGAAAAAAACAAAGAAGACAAAGGCATATAAATGGGGATAAAGAAGAGAGGAAGAACATACTTACCTGGACGGGGTCAATGGGCGATCAATAAGGCTCATGGCCTAGGTTGGTGACCTCCATTGCACTACGGAGGGGTGCCCGCCTAACATCTCCCCAAGGGGGAGAGTGTACGTCATAATTTGTGGTAGAGGGGGTACGCGTTCGCGCGGCCCCTAACCAAATCTTTATCTTCAATTTTACTGAACAATTAGTGCGACCATCTTTTGATCTTCGAATTTTATCTAATTTTTTTATTTGCAGATGTAATGGTATGGTCTGCACGATAAGAATAATAACCAGAAGCTTTGGATGAGAGAAAGTTCTTGCATATTCGTTGTTCAAATTCGCCATGGCCAAGGAGATTTCAAAACCGGACCGGACGGTCGGACCAGAAAATGGGGAACCGGTCAGGTTCCCCCAAGTCGGTTAAATTAGCCATTTTTTAAAAACTGTTGATTTTTGTCAGCAAACCGCTGAACCGGTCAAGTAACTGTTTAAATCATTAAAACGATTTTAACCATTTTCCAATTTTTTAATTTTTGTCAGAATGGACCGGCTGTTCAAATTGAACAGTCGGACCGTTCGAACCGATAACCAGACCCCTGACCGGCTTAATCACCAATTCGTTTTTAAAAACCATGGTCTGAAATCCGGGAAAGATCTTGCTTGAAGGTTTAGAGCTTCTGAATCTTGTTTGGAGCATTCTGGGGAATGTGCAAGCTATGCTTGCCATATGCTATTTGCACTTGGTGCAGATACCATGCCGATCCGCTCGAGTGTGTTTGTTGACTTCGAACGATCAACTCTGATTTCGAGGCTCCGGTGGTCGTTTTCACCATCGTGACTCTATATTGCTAATGTAATTTTAGCTCACGGTTGATTACAAGAGGGTAAAAAAGAGAGATCCCCTAAATATTCTCCTCGAAAGATCCCTAAATTTTAACATTAAATTTTTTTGGTATTGGGAAATTGTCTAAAAATTTACCGTGATTTTTCATCATTTCTCTTAAATTTATCGTAACTTTTTCAAATGTTTAAAATTCACCATGTTAGTAAGTTTTTATTTTCCAAAATTCACCTTCCATTAAAGCACCGTTAATATTCACTAACAGAACTTGTCCATGTCAGCATAAATACAATTCGCATGACTAAATTGCCCTTGATTGGCAAACTATAGAAAAAAAAGGTTCATTTAGGCTCTCTCTCTCTCTCCAAATCTACAAGGTAGACGTTACATCACCGTTTCTCGCTCAGATCTATAATAGATGTGCGTCACACCGCCCTCTTTTTGCTCAGGTCTCCGAGATGCCACACCACCCTCCCTTTCTCAGATCTATAGTAGGTGAGCGTCTCACCGCCCTCTCTTCACTTAGATCTATAGTAAGTGGGCGTTGCACTGCCCTCTCTTCATTCAATCTATAGTAGGTGGGCGCCATTACGTGGGCACCACACCACCACCACCGTCTCTCAAATCTACTATTTGAATGCCACCTCTGCACCACCACCGTCTCTCAAATCTACTATTTGAATGCCACCTCTGCACCACCACTCATATTTTTGGTCGTGAAGATGTAGAGGAACTAATACAATGATAAAGGAATTTCAGAGATTTCTAGTGTTTTGAAATACTTGTAATGTATTGTAATTTTTTGCAACTTGAATCTAGAATGTAAACCTCCATCGAGGGCTAATTTTTATATGTTTGTCTTAAATATTTTTTGAAAATTTATTACAATATTCCTTGGGTGCCATGTTAATTTTGTTTGATTCTACCGAAAATTTTTATCATTTTATTAGTTTGTCTACAATTTTTTATTTTTTTCTAAAATTTATATATATATATATATATATATATATATATATATATATATATATATATTGAAAAAAGCGAGCATTTCTTTTCGTTTTTTTGAAATTTCTGCTTTTTAGTTGATATATATATTAAATTTTATCACTTTATGTATTTTTTGTAATTGATTTTTTTGAAAATAAATCACTTTTTTGTTTTCTACAATTTATTACTTTTTTTATATAGTTTTTATCATTTTATGTATATTTGCAATTTCTGTTTTTATTCGATCTTTATATTTTGACTTTTTATGCCTTTCAAATTTCAAATTTCTTTTCTTTTTTTTGCATATTTAGTGTTTTGTTGTAATTTACAATGTTTTTTATAATTTCTATTTTTTATATTTTTCTATTTTCTTGCATTTTTTGTTATTTATTTGCGGTTTCTGTGTTTTTCTATAATTTTTGGTTTTTTTCTACAATTTTTATTTTCTGATTTTGTTTTTCAATTTCTATAATTTAAAAATACATTTTTCCTATTTTTTCATGTCTTTTTAGTTAAAATATTAAAATATATATGTATATATTTTTTATTTTTTATTTTTTATGAAGGGTAAAATGGTAATATATTAACAACCGTTAGTCTGTTTAACGCCAAGTTAGTGGCATGGTGAGTTTTAGACATTTTGAAAGATTATGGTGAATTTAAGAGAAATGCTGAAAAGTCATGGTGAGTTTTAGAATTTAGACAATTTCCCTTTGATATTTTGTACAGAAGAAATCATAGAAAGTATAAACATCAGCTCATCAGTTTCCATTACATAGAAGTGAGTACCAAAATGAAGGACCCGGTTGGACTTGGACTGGGATGCAAGGCAGGTTCAAACTGATCTGCACAGTTTTTTGGGTACAACTGGTCCAGTTTTTAAAACAACATTGTTTGAAACTACTTGCCAGCAGATATTCTTGGTAAAAGCCGGCATACGTTCGATATAAGAGGGAAGCAAAAAAATGAGAGCCTCAGCAACTAATACTGCATAACCACAACTTGAATTCTTGAAAAAAAAGATTGTATAACACTACATCTAACTACTCTCTCTCTCCACCAAACAGAAGCTGAATAATAAATTTCCGTGGCTCAAGTTCTTCCAAGGCAACAGTAAAATAACATGACATTTTATATATTTATCTGCATTAATCAACCATAGTAACAAGACATTTATAGATATCTGGATTAATCAATCACTTCTTCATCTGAATCATCATCAGCAAAGACTGCTACATTCCCAAGCAACGTGTTCAAAATCATTTGCTCCCAACCCCTCATACCTCTCTGCATCAATCTTGCTCTGACTGTTCTCAGGTGAGCAGGAGTACTGGGTTCACATTCAGAGGATCTTGCTGGAGACATGCAATATTTTGCTTCAGGGTAATACTTGAGGATGCATTTCCCAGAGAGGTCAAGGATATCAACATCAAATGCAGGAGACAGTGGGCGTCCAACAACTTGAACATGAGCGACACTGTAGTCCATCAACAATCCAAACAAAAAGGTTAACAAGAATGGCCCATTATCTTCCCATAGCCAAGTACTTGAATCAATTCAAAAAATTGGGGTCCGAACCTCTTAACTGTCCTTGACATATTCATATGGTCATTTGATATATAAACAGTCATGCCATGTACAATTTGACCGCAATAAAAATGTCACTATTTTTTTTTTGTTTTGGTATTGAAGCTAAAACTGTCATTCGACATGCCCAAAACCCTGATCTCCAATTGATCATATTCCAACCAAACGACATACTTCCACTATGAAAGTAAGATATACATCAAATTTTAAGGTAACAATTAAGTTTGATGAAATATCATGCCCTTTCTAACAACAAAAAGGATCTAGAGCCTTGTATTTCTAATTAGGAATCTAAGCTTTCCATTCAAAGTGGAAAAATCTAAGTTACTGCAAGAAAACTCATAGTCCTTTTTTTGCATGACATTAAAAGAATACTAATCTAACCTAGCATTAGAATTTTGAAACATAGCCTTTGGTAGCATGAAATGATTGTGTATTTTGACACCCCCCCGCCCCCCCATCCCCCCCCCCCCAAAAAAAAAAAAAGTAATTTAAATCCAACCAAGGAGAAGATGCAATTCTTTTAGAATTGACTAGCTGCTGACTTTGGAAATTAACCTCTCTTAATATGGCATAGGTCATTGTCGATAACAAATGAAAGACAAGGATAGAGTCCAAGGGCTTACCATATGTAGAATAATCCATCCATTTCTTGTCTTTGAACCCTGCCCATTAGCTCAATCTGCAGAATTCCTCCAATACAGAGGACAGGCTCTGGTAGCTTGAACTTTTGCAAGCAGTTTTCCTGTTTAACGGACAAGTTCCCTATGCAATTAAACTTGATATAGATGAAGTGATGAACCTAGACTAAGAAGTTGAATCTCACGATTTGTTCAATAAGAATGTCCTCATTGGAACAATATTCTAAAATATAAAACCAAATGAAGCACCAATTATTGCCATGTAGCGGGTGCAAATTACTTGGATTTATTGGACCATCCAATTCAGCTTTAACAAACCTCAAAGAAAGAAGTACAAAAAAGAAGGAAAATGAAGTGTATTAATTCAGGTCTCTTTGGCAATACTTCCACATAAAAGGGTGCAAACCTGATTTGAAGAATTTCCACTGGTCTGGGCCACTTCAAAATTTAAGAAATGCTCAACCAGACCACACCCAGTTGCACCCCTACTTTCACATGCAGAAACCTTTTCCCCTTCTTTAAAGGAAACCTTAATAGTTCTTTTGCTTTCAATTCAAGATTGCTGACTAAGAAATTAAGTTACAACTTTACCTGAGCCATTGGGAATTCTGGTGAAACATATGTCCATACAAATTGGTCACCAGAAGGTTTCTGATCTTCCCGAAGTCGATCCATGTGAACATTCTCTGTTTCTAGTGGGTTGAGATGACCCATTCGAAATCGCACAGCTGTAGCTGAATATATAGGAAAGCCAAACTGAAAAAACGCTGAACAAAGAAGAACAATTCAGTTTTACCACCAGTAACTTAAATAGAAGCTAGAACAAGATGACAAATGTACAAAGGATATTAAAAAAACCTTGGAATGGCTGTACACTGACTTCCGTAATAACACATAGCTTGGAAATCAATTTATAAGTTAATGTCTCAGACACTGCTGGATTACTTTCTCCTTTACTTGACCAATATGATGCCCTCTGGTCCACCCTGTCATTTGGTTCCAAAGTGTTCTGAATGCTTTCTTCTGGATAATTATCAGTACTGGATGCACTAATAGCTTCTGAAATGCAATCCCTTCTAATGAAAGACATGAGACCTCGAGCTAGAAGGGCATAAACTCTATGGTCTCTCTCCAGATTTTCCCACTCCTTAGAATTGTTAGATCCAATTTCTATATGATCCATGATGTCATTTCCTTCAACAACACGTATAATTAGTGATACTGCTGGAAATAGTCTTGCACACAGCTTCTTACAGAAACCATATTCAATCACTGGAACAAATTTCAGAGATAATATCAAAATCATTTAGTCTGTTAGACTTAAATTCATGGGTTTGCTACTTGGATTGTACAGAAAATAACTCTAAATTACCCAGGAATATTAGATATGCCAATACAATTTGGAGCTCAAAAGAACCCCACAAGTTTGTCTCTGCACCCTTCATTTATATAAGAAATTTCAGCCCAGAACTCTTCCTAGTCATTAAGCCCTGTCATGTGGACATTTTTAGATTAAAAAAATTGCAACCTTAAATTGACAGCAATGCTTGGAAACACACCAATTATGGGGTATAAGGATGATGTGGACAATGGGCTTAGTCACATAGATGTGATCAAGAGGATCCCCCATTGGGTGGACAGTTTGGAACTTTGCATAGGACAGAATATCCATCCACTTGCCAGAAATAGGCTAAGTCATGTAGGGAAACTTCCTATTTTATCTGATTAGGAAGCCTATGCATATATAAGGCCTCCACAAAATGTTGATCCTAGCTCCAGGGTGGGATGAGTAAAATAAATTACACAAAGTTCACAATCCAATGTATGAATGTACATTTATATGTGTCTATCTAGCTGAGTATACCCACCTGCTTAAGCCACATGGACGAACCTATGGTCAGTCAGAATTATCCATTGGATAAGGGATGAGAGCCCATAGATTCAGTCCCTCAACCCATATTGGCCCAATACCCCACCTTCTATAAGCCTTCCCCCATGTTAAAAGAACCATGCATAGTTTCAACATTTTAATCTATACTACTTTAAAAAGCACGAATAGCCTCAAGAATATTTCTGCAATTTTTGTGGACAAAATTTATCCCTCTATATTTAAATTTATTGATAAAAATGAGGGCAAATAGGGTAATCGATTATTGGTATTAAATGAGTTGAAAAGAGGTAATCTTAAGATATTCAAATATTCAATTCCCTCTCATTAAATCCAACATTTAAGTTATTAACTTGCATTCATGTTCATTGAATCATATATTTAAGTCATTTTTGTTTCTCCTCATCATTAAGTTCAATTAATTAAATCGAAACTTAATAAATTATTAATTCCAATAACATAAAAGCTCATACTTTTAAAATCTACCTAGAAAAAATAGTGTTCTCATCTAGGTAGTGGTAAGAAATTAAACACTTTGGGTCAAATGAGTTGATCCATGTTGTCACGATTAAATAATAAAATTCAAAAATAGAAAAATAAAAAAATAGAAATTAAAAAAATTGGGAACATTTTTAACATACATATTAAACAATAATAAGTATGATAAATAAGAAATGTTTTTATTAATGATGGAAATGGAATGTAAAATTTAAAACCAATTAGAAATAAAAACTTTTTTCCTATTCTCTCTCATTAAGTCCTATATTTAAGATATATTATTCCCATCATTAAAATCTTGTAATTAAAACCACAATAATAATTTTAATAGTATAAAAATAAATATTTTGAAAACAAAAACATTTTCTTTCCTTCTGGTGGTGGGCAAGCAATTCGACCATTTGGGGTCAAATGAATTAATAAATAATGCCATAATTAAATCATAAAAATTTAAAATAAATAAGTATGAAATGTGAGAAATATTTTTATTAATGATGAAAATGGAATGCCAAATTTAAAATCTACCTAGAAATAAAATGATGTCATAGACAAATGACATCATTTATATAATGGTTTGGGTCAAATGATATCATAGGGAAACAAAAATCATGTGTAATAAGTAAAAATTATTTATATAATGTAAATGAAATATACAGTTTAAAGGGAAAATTATAGTCAAAGCCAGTTGTACATTTAAAATTAGGTTGTAGGATGGCCTAGAAACCAACAAAATTCTGACAACCAGCTCTACATGTTTCAAATTATAAAAACCCCCGCTATGTCATCGGAGGCTTATGTTTCTATAGCTAACATGGGACTCTTGATCCATGTTGGACATAATGATAAATGGAGAAGGTTAGCAAGGAACCGTGCCAAGAATCCACGTTATCAGGACTACGTTGCATGAAGTGCAGGACGCGTGGCCATGCATATCTGCTAGCTGTTAGGCTTAAGAATGAGTCAAATAAATGAGTAGGAGTCAAATAAACGAGTGAGGGAATATCTCACTTTTGGTTGCGTCAGTTGCTGTTGACTAGGCTAAAGTATAGGATAGACGGTTGCGTGAGTTTAGGAGAGTTGGTTGAGTGACTTCTTGTATTTAAACATGGGTTACACAGAACCAAGGCAGTGAAATTGTCAATAAAACAATAGGCTATTTTCTTGCCTTAAAAGAAAAGTCTATCAATTGGTATCAGAGCGAGGCTAACGATGGGAAGCCACAAAGAGCGAATAGAGAGTCTGGGGACCGGCGTGGGCAGTTTGCAGGAAAGCTTCAATCGCCTGGAGCTGGGATTTGGCGAGAAGTTGCAACGACTGGAGGCTGCAATCAGCAATCTCACGGAGGCGGCTGTGATACAACCGGAACCTAAGTTTAACCAAGTCACTGAGCGAAGCGGATCTTCATCAAGTGACTGAGGTCATGAGCACACAGGAGGAGACCACCCCATGTTCTCTTCAAAACTTGCAAGACTGGAATTCCCCAGGTTTGCGGGAGAAGATCCAACTGAGTGGCTCAATAAGGTGGAGCAATTCTTCAGGTATCAAGGCACTACAGAGCCACAGAAAGTACCCTTGGCCTCCTTCCATCTTGAAAGGGAAGCGGACCAGTGGTGGCAGTGGTTGTATCGAGCTTACCAAGAAGAAAGAAGAGAAATTACGTGGGACATTTTTTGTAGAGGAGCTGTGGTCGTGATTTGGATCAACTGACTGCGAGGATTTCGATGAAGCCTTGTCCAAGATTCGACAGACAGGCTCTCTGCGGAACTACCAGCGGGAGTTTGAAAGACTGGGTAACAGAGTCCGTGGCTGGACTCAGAAGGCTCTGGTAGGGACGTTTATGGGCGGCCTCAAGACGGACATTGCGGACGGAATCAGAATGTTTAAACCAAAGTCACTCAAAGAGGCCATTAGCCTAGCCAGGATGAGGGATGAACAAATCAGTCAGCAAAAGAAGGTGACTAGGTTCCATGCGGCTGCGGCTACTGTGATGAGTTCGATTTCGACATACCCCAAGCCAGCGTTACCGATGAAGCGGTTATCTTGAGAAGAGATGCAACGACGACGTGCACAAGGACTCTGCTTCATCTGTGATGAGAAATTTGTCATGGGACACAAGTGTAAGGGTCCACAACTGCTGTTGTTAGAAGGAAGCTTGGAGGAGGATGAGGAGGAACCGGAAGACCTTGAGATTTCGCTGCATGCTCTCACGGGCTGGTCCCCTGCTCGCACCATGAGAGTTGTAGCTGAAGGAATAGGAAATCCATCACATGGACGCCCAAGATTGCGGAATAAAGGGGGCGAATTTCAAAAATTTTTCTTTCCCTTCAACTAGGAATCGAATTCCCTATTTAGAAAATCATATTTTCAAGGATCATTCTTGAACCATAAACTGAACCAGATCTGAACCAAAAAGAGGAGAGAGAGATAATACCTGATACATATAAACAATATCTCTCAATGGAGGTGTTCACGCCCAAGGTAGAAACCAAAATCTGCTCCCACTGAAGATGGCGCAGTGCATGGTGAAGCAGAATCAGTAGTGTCCTTCCTAAGAACTTGATTCTTCCCAAGAATCACCTGGGCGACTTGTGAATACAACTTCTACCAATCTTTTCTCCAATAGATTGGAATCAAGATCCAATCTTGATTTCTCCCAAGGAATGGAGATCGAACTGCAATAAGCGGCGACTGCAGGAAGGAGGCGGCTAGAGAGTATTTGTAGGGTGCAGAATTCTCTCTTTTGTGATCTCAGCTCTGAAGACAATACTTGAGTCTGTTGGATGTTGTGTCTAAAGGCTGCCGCCCCCTCTTCCTTTTATAGACTTAAAGGGATCAGCTCCTAATCCCATTAGGAGTTGCTAACCCAAATCATATCTGGATTAGAAGTCCCTTTAAGATAAGGGATATCTGCATATTAGATCAGCCAGCTCCTAATCTAATTAGAAAGTTTCCAAATCTAAATGTTATTTAGATCTTGGACTCTCTGAGTGGATAGGGTGTGGGCCCAATCCGATCAGCTGATCTTATCTCAAAATTCGCCCCTTAAAGACTAATCAAATTAGCCCAGTTCGAAATGGGCTTAAGGCCCATTTAGGGTTATGTATTCATTAAGCCTTCCAAACTGCTGCCCAGTTGGGCTTCCTTGTATCGTGACCCAAACATTGATCTACACATCAGCCACATGGGTTCAGCCCGGCCTTTGTTACAAGGCCTGGCCGAATACACTGTTATAGACAGTGCATCCCCTGAAACCCATCAGATGGGCCCTATGGGCCCAACACTTACCCCAAGTGGTCCCTGGGCCAAGCCACCTTGTAACACCTAGGGACTGGGCAGATGCAAGATTAGCCTATCAGGTATTATCCTCGATGGCCTTACACTTAACCTCTCAACCCATAATGATCATACACTGCCCGACAAGAGAAGACCTCTCCCTCGGTTGCAAGGAACAGTGTTGCACTCTCTCAAGTATGGATCACAGGAATTAAAACCTTTTGCAAATCATTTTGAAACCATAATATATATATACTTTTATATCTTATATAAAATATATTTTGCAAAACAAATTTCAACGATTGAAATCGGTTGTCGGCAACATTGGTTTCCATCAGTGAGAGTGCATCCCCGATCATTACCTTTGTCCGACAAAGGGGCTGATCCTGTCACTATGATCACCCACTTAGATGAATTCTCAGACTGTCCCAACATACCCAAGTTTTGATCACCCACTTAGATGCCCATAGAGATGGGCTCTATGGGCCCAACACTTACCCTAAGTGGTCCCCGGGCCAATCCGACACCTAGTGCAGTATCATAATCGAGTCTAGGGGTCGGGTGTAACTTTCCAGTTTTGCCCATCAATCTCCAAGGTCCAGGGCAATACTGGAAATCTGGTCCAGTTCAAAGATTCAATTAATCTCACACTGTATGTGCCTAGGGTCTCACCCCGGTAGCTGAGACAAGCCACCCCAACCGACTTGGTGGCACCACAGTGTCAGCCTTGTCAGGATAGGTCTCCCTAGACCGACCCACTGGCTGTGAACATTCTAAAATAACACGAGTCTCATTAAGTGTCTAGTTTAAGGGTATTACATAGAAACATAGCAAGGGAACATGAATCAAATATGCACTTTTATTCATTTACAATAAATTCATAAAATACATCATTTTAATTGAAGCTATGGGCATACAAAACTGTCTAACAGTAGCTAGAGTCGGCTCCCACAATTTAGTTGTGCTCATTGACAATGGATCGACACACAATTTTATTAATGATCGGGTCGCGGAGCTACTACAACTTCCGGCAATCCCAACCGAACCTTTTAAGGTGAAGGTGGCCAACGGTGCACCCCTCAAATGTCAAGGGAGGTTCGAGAATGTCAAAGTGTGGCTACAAGGTACCCCATTCACTCTAACTCTTTACTCTTTACCACTAATCGGGTTATATATGGTGCTAGGGGTCCAATGGCTCGAGCAGCTAGGCACGGTCATGTGTGACTGGAAAAGGATGACGATGGATTTCACATGGAAAGGAAGCCCCCATCGCCCAGAAGGAATCAATCATAAGCCGATCCAACTTGCCGAACTCAGAGCCATATCAAAGGAAGCAAAACAAGGGAATTATTTGTTTGTCGTGTGCTTATAGATGTCTACAGAGAAGGGGGTTCCTATAGAGATGCGGCCATTACTGCAAGAATTTGAGGACGTGTGCCAAGAACCAAAGCAGCTACCTCCTTCACGAGAAATTGACCACCGAACCATCCTCAAAGAAGGGGCCGAGCCGGTTAATGTACGACCCTATAGGTATGCTCATTTCCTAAAGACCGAGATAGAGAAACAAGTACAAGACATGCTCAACATGGGAATAATCAAGACTAGCACCAGCCCCTTTTCTTCACCCGTCTTGTTGGTAAAGAAAAAAGATGGGACGTGGTGGTTCTGCACAGATTACCGGGCCCTCAATGCCATTACTATCAAAGACAGATTCCCAATCCCAACGGTGGAGGACATGCTAGACAAACTATATGGAGCAACTTACTTTACTAAGCTCGACCTAATATCGGGTTATCACCAGGTGCGAGTCCACCCCGCGGACACTCACAAGACAGCCTTCCGCACGCACAATGGCCATTACGAATACTTGGTCATGCCTTTCGGATTATGCAATGCCCCCTCAACTTTTCAATCTCTAATGAACTCAACCTTCCGGCCATTCTTAAGAAAATTTGTGCTGGTTTTCTTCGACGACATTCTCATCTATAGCCCGGAGTGGGAAACACATCTTATGCATGTTCAAAAAGTTTTTGAAGTGTTGAGACACCATCGATTTTTTGTTAAACTTCACAAGTGCGCCTTTGGTCAACAAGAGATCGAATACTTGGGTCACATTGTCTCTATACAAGGGGTGCACGTGGCTCCTAGAAAGGTAAGAGCTATGATAGAATGGCCTGAACCTACTAATGTGTCTGAACTGCGTGGTTTCCTAGGTCTCACAGGCTACTACCGTAAGTTCATAAGAAACTACGGAATGATAGCCCGACCTCTCACCAATCTGCTCAAGAAAGGCCAGTTCGCATGGGGCAAGGAGGCCAAAGAGGCATTTGAAGCCTTAAAACAAGCCATGTCGTCGACCCCAACCTTGGCCATGCCCAACTTCAACGAACCATTTGTCATAGAGACGGATGCATCAGAGGAAGGCATCGGAGCAGTCCTTAGCCAACAAGGGAAGCCCATAGCCTATATGAGTCGAGCCTTAGGAGTTGCAAAACAGGCTTGGTCCATTTACGCTAAGGAAATGCTAGCCATCATACAAGCAATCAAAACATGGCGGCCATACCTTCTGGGATGCAAATTCTATATACAAACAGATCAACGAAGCCTTAAGTACTTGCTTGAGCAGCGCATCACCACGCCTGAACAACAAAAATGGGTTTCCAATCTGCTAGGATATGATTATGAAATCCTGTATAAACCGGGGAAAGAGAACTCAGTTGCAGATGCTTCGTCAAGGAGGTTAGAGAGTCCCATCCTCCATACATTATATACTTCTCATGCCTCTCTATGGGACGAGATCAAGAGAGATACGCAACAACACCCTTATATGGTACGGATCGGTCAGCAAGCTACAAACAAACTTGGAACTCCATACAGTTGGCGCAACGGGCTGATCTACTATAAGAACAGGGTAGTTGTTCCGTCGGATTCTCCAATCATACCAAAACTCCTCCATGAATTCCACGATACTCCCTATGGAGGCCATTCTGGAGTACTACGGACGTACAAGCGATTGGCACGACAATTCTATTGGTCGTCTATGCACCAATCAATTCAAAAATATGTCGCCTCTTGAGCAGTGTGCCAGAAAAATAAATCAGAGACCCTCTCCCCAGCTGGACTCATGCACCCACTACCCATTCCATGTCAGGTATGGGATGACATATCCATGGACTTCGTGGAGGGACTTCCACCCTCACAAGGGAAAAGCACAATCATGGTCGTCGTAGATCACCTAAGCAAGTTCGCTCATTTCTTGCCTCTATCTCACCCACACACGGCCAAAACAGTTGCGGACAGATTTATAGGAGTGGTTAAACTTCACGGGATGCCAAAATCTATTATCAGTGATAAAGATACCATCTTTGTTAGCAATTTTTGGCGTGAGTTTTTCAAGCTGTCAGGGTCCAAGTTGCATATGAGTACATCCTACCACCCCCAAACGGATGGACAATCCGAAGTGGTCAACCGCTGTTTGGAGCAGTACTTGCGCTGCTTTGTATCCCAGCAACAGAAGAGATGGAGCAATTACTTGCCGTGGGCCGAATTCTGGTACAACACTACGTACCATAGCTCAATCAGCATGACTCCCTTCCAAGCACTATATGGGAGGTCTCCATCGGCAATTCCGCATTACTCAACCGGCACATCACCTATCCATGAGGTAGACAAAGCATTGGAGACAAGGGATAACATCCTCAAACAACTAAAATCTCACCTGCAGGCGGCTATTAATCGCATGAAGCAAATAGCGGACTCAAAGAGAAGGGAGATTGTTTATCAAAAAGGCGATTTTGTATTGCTTAAGCTCCAACCATATCATCAGCACACTGCGTATAAAAGAGCCCACCACAAACTTGCCAGTAAGTATTTCGGCCCGTACCGAGTGAAGGAGAAGATTGGGAGCGTTGCATACAAGCTCGAGTTGCTGGAGGGTGCCCGTATCCATCCTGTCTTCCACGTCTCAATGCTCAAGAAATTTGTGGGAGAGGACACCTCTACTGGATTTGACTTACCACCAACGAATGATGAAGGTGAGGTAATAGCGGTACCAGAGGCTATACTGGATACACGCTGGGTGCGAAAAGGGTCGGGCTTCGTGGAAGAAGCTTGGTGCAATGGAAGAATCTTCCAAGGGAAGAGGCAAACTGGGAGAATACGCAGCAATTAAAAAGTCAGTTCATTAATCTGAACCTTGAGGACAAGGTTCCACTTCAAGGGGGGGAAATGATAAGTGGAGAAGGTTAGCAAGGAACCGTGCCAAGAATCCACATTATCAGGACTACGTTGCATGAAGTGTAGGACGCGTGGCCATGCATATCTGCTAGTTGTTAGGCTTAAGAATGAGTCAAATAAATGAGTAGGAGTCAAATAAACGAGTGAGGGAATATCTCACTTTTGGTTGCGTCAGTTGCTGTTGATTAGGCTAAAGTATAGGATAGACGGTTGCGTGAGTTTAGGAGAGTTGGTTGAGTGACTTCTTGTATTTAAACATGGGTTACACAGAACCAAGGCAGTGAAATTGTCAATAAAACAACAGGCTATTTTCTTGCCTTAAAAGAAAAGTCTATCACATAACAAAAAGCTTATAAAACCCCCTTTGTCTCTAGATCTCCTTCCCTTCTCTCTCGCTCTCACAGTCATGTCTCGATCTGTCGCTCCCTCTCTCAGCTTTGGTTTGTAGCCATATCAAAACCTCTCTCTCTCCTTCTTCTTTCTCAATCTCTATCGTCCTCCTTCAATCTTTCTCCCACTCCCTCTCTCAGCTTTGGTTTGTAGCCAAATCAAAACCTCTCTCTCCTTCTTCTTTCTCAATCTCTATCGTCCTCCTTCAATCTTTCTCCCGCTCCCTCTCTCGTTCTTTTATTTTATTTTTCTTACAAAGTTATATAATATTAATTAGACCGTATAAAAGAACTGAAGGGCCCAACCACTTGTATAATCAAGTTGGTGTAAATTTCACAACCAAGAGTTTCTTGTGAATTTTTATCAATTTGGTGGAATGATTTCTGAACCATACCAAGTTGGTCTCATGTTCTTTTATACGGTCTGATTAATACCATATAAGTGTGTAAGAAAATTAAAAAACAAAGAATGAGAAAGGGAACGAGAGAGAAATTAAGGGAGGAGAGATCGACCGAGAAAGAGAATGAGAGAGATTGAGGGAGAACGATAGGTAGAAAGAGAGAGAGAATAAGAGAAACCCAAAAACCATTTTTATTTATCTTCAAATCACATAGTCATTGAGCAGAGAGAGACGACTTTGAGAGAGAGAGAGTAAAAACTTTTTTTTGTTTTCCAATTACCCAGCATTAAAGGGCAATTTCGGTATAACCTTTTTGTTATGTCCAACTTGAATTAAGAGTCCCATGTTGGCAATAGCCACATAAGCCTCTAATGACATGGTGGGAATTTTTATAATTTGAAAATGTAAAGCCGGATGTTGGAGTTTTTTTGGTTTCTAGACCAACATGTAGCCTAATTTTAAATGTATAGCTGGCTCTGGCTATAATTTTCCCTAATTTAAATCTAATCCAAAAGCAAAGCTATTTTCTTCTCTAAACGATGGGCCAATGATCCAACTTTTCAAAGAAGTGCAATATATTATACAACTTTGTGTTTAATTTTACTACGTGAAATGTAATCTAGATGCAAGTCTATACCTGAGTCGCTTAAAAAATTGGGATTCAATTAGGACTATAACTCCTGTTAGAAGAGACAGGTATGGGCGCTATGAGGAAAACGTGGTCTGCTAAAGCCATAGACTTGGAAATAATATGGTTGAATTAGGACTGTACCTCCTTTTAGAAGAGATAGTTAGGGGTGCTATGGTGGTTTACTAAAGCTATGGGCTTGGAAAGATTGTGATTTTGAGAAGGTGAAGAATGATATCAAGCTTATGCATGGGGACCCGACAGATTTACATTGATGTTTTCTCAGAGGGAGAGGGAGTGAAGGGAGTGCTTTAAAGACAGACTCAACAGAAAATTTTTGATAAGTTCCAAAATCATGGTCGATTTGAAAAACACACACAGATAACTCTAATTAGATATTCAATGATCATTTACAAGGATTAGCAGTATAGTGAAAATTGTACTTTAGACGTGTACATTAATCATCAATTAGCTGAAACGAGGCACCTTCTTACATTTTCCCAATGAGAGTGGCTAAGAAAGGGGGCAAGTTTAAAGCATTTCAACTTACCAAATTGACGCCAGGACCGTGAAACAGCGCTAACACGGACAAGATCAGCTGGATCTTCCAAAAACTTGAGAATCGTACTTGAGACATCCCGTCCAAGCCACGAAATGAAATCGTAACAATTCTCCATTCGAAGGAAGCTAATGAAAATTAACTGAAAATCCAAGTGGCATTGCTGAGCAGGAGCAGGTCAGAAACCAAAGAAAATAGAACTAACAAACAAAAGTCCAACAATATTAGAGGATGAACCCACGATAAAGAGAAGAACGTCTTGTTAACCTGGTAAAACTCATATATTTTTGTATATTGCGTCAAAAACCAACATGATCAACAATTCATTCCAAACAGATATACAAAGACATAGAAACCCCAATTTGAAAACCCCAAAATTCTGGAACAATAAGTCCGCTTTCTTATAATCAGATTCCATAATTTGACTTCACTTTCAGATATTTATAACAACATGTCATTGGAAAACGGATAAGGAGATAAGAATCCAAATTTAATTGTTTTTAAAAGGATCATTTTTTCTTAATTAGATTCATTCGGTCAATTAAAGAATTGTGTTGATATAGCAATTAGATTGGACTAGATAGAAAAAGGGGAAAAAAGCCATTAAACTACATATAAGAAAAGAAGAAAATGCATGTGACAGACAAACGACATAACAAGAAAAGCATTATTTAACGGCGAAGAAACGAACATACCCTCGTCCGAGAATCATGAGTAGATCTGAAGCACTGAAATGAAGCAACCGTCAAATGAAAAGCCCTAAGAGAGAGAGAGAGAGACAGAAATAAATACCCAGGGGGGGGGATACAAGAAAGAGAAGACGATGTGGATTATCGAGAATCGTTGTAGCAGCGTTTCTCCCGCTACCGAGAACCGACACAGCTCACGCCTGACGGGGGAGAGAGGACGTGACGTGATGAAAGTTGAAACTGAAACTTGAAAACGACGAGAAAAACCGAAGAAAACGATTTTTTGTTATTTTATTATCATTCAGCATTCTGCAATCACAATGATAATTACAATAAGCACTCAGCTGGGCAGGGAGTCGGAATTCGGAAACTCGGGATCTTCGTTGCTGGGCCCCATCTAACACTGGTGTGGGTTCTTCTTGAGCCAATTTGGGTGGTTGATCATGATTCATAAGCTGTGCCTGTGTGGGCTGGGCCTTCCGCACTCCAACTCATTGATGAGAAATGAATGGTTCAGTTCCTATACTGTCTTTTTTATTTTGTTGATAATGGCCTTTATATTATCTTTTTGGCACATTATTTAAACCTCCCCGCTGTTTATCTCACAAATATTTTAACCCCGCTTGGAATTCTTTATTTTTAAGTACTTTTTTCGGGAAAAAGATTGAATAAGTGCTTTTTCCAGAAAATTAGTCCATTTTAAATCACTTGCCATTTCCTACCCACTTTCTATTCGCTCTAAATTGGAGCCACACGTTTCTATCCTAGATTGAGATTGAGAGATGTGTGACTGCAATTCAGGGCGGATAGAGAGTGAATAGGAAAAGTAAGCAGAAAAACTTTTCTGGGCTCATTTTGAAGAAGTTAAAAGTTTGGACATATTTTTAACTTTTTAAGCACTTTTTTTTAATAAATACTTGTTGTGTTTTATGAACTACCTTGGCTTGCCACTTGATTTTCAAAATACTCCTTAGTTGTAAGTCAAATAATGGGATACATTAAATTACCAAAATATCTACATGAACTTTCCTTATTTTATTTTCATCGTTCTTTATCTTAAACCTTAATTGACCCAAAAGTACTTCATATTTCTCTGAATGAAATTAGCTAAAATAACAATAATCATTTCATATACATAGAAAAACAAGTTTAATTAAATTATTGTTTTCATTTTACTTACATAAAATGTCTCTCTTCATCTTAAAATATTAATAAAACTTTCCACTCCTTTCTTTAATAGATTTAGAAAAAAACAAACAAAACCTTAAATTTAATTATAAACCTCTACAATTTCATTTGAGTATAACCCAGAGGATTTCAATATTTTTTATTTAGAAAACTAACCAAATCATATTATCACATAAATAAGGAAAAGGAAAATTTAAGGATTTTAAAATTTTAAATAGCTAAATAAAAATCTTTTTCAAAATTAATTGACGAAGCCCTAACACAGGGGTATTTGTCACAAAGTAAAAAATTCAAGGGGCACATAAAAGTTTAAGGGGTAGTTATTACTGGGTTTTACCCCAAATAAAAATATTGGAATAATTGTCACCTACCCATATCATATCAAAGGGGAGTCTATGTAATTAAACCTAATAAATTTACCCGATCTGATCAAGTTTTCTCCTTAGATCTTCGGAGTGGGACCTGTTGAATGATTGGTCCTGATCTTCTTTTAAATTTATTAATAAATGGTTTAGTACTACGTCATAAAAATTATCCATCCATGAAAATTTTGCAAATATTATTCATACATGTTTAAGAGTCAAACCCTTGTAAAATAGGGTGGATTTGGTGAATCATGTAGGCCCTATGTATCAAGGCAAGCTGATAGATTGTATCTATATGAGTATACAAAACCCTTAAAATTAAAATTAAAAGATAGAGTTGTCGGTTGGTCGAGTCTGGTCGGGGAGAGGGTGGATCAGTCCCGAACCGATAATTAATTGGACTTATATATCTAGAATCAATCGATCATTTATTAATCAGGATTATTTGGTCACCCCGATTAGATCCAGTTACACTTCACATTTATAATAACCTATGATAATAACAATTTTGGAATTTTATTTTTGAAAAAGTAATTTTAATAAAAATGTCAGTAAATAGTAAAGTATTTATACGTTAATTTTTAATCCAAATTGTCTGCTATATGTATTCAAAACAAGTGCTTTTAATCAAAATTATCTTTTACACCGTCTTCAAAATTTACTCTTTTAGACATAAAATATAACAAAAATCAAGAATAATCAATTTTAGATCTTAATTGATTTGGAATAGGAAAAATCTATGATGTGGAAAAGATATGGTATAGGAAGAGTTTTAATCAATCAAAACCTACCCATGAATTTTGATAAATAACACCTGATTGACTACCAGTTTATGATTCCAATTGACTGATCAAAAGTTTTTCAGATGTCGTATATTTTTTATATCATAGTTGTACTTTTGGTCAAGAACAACTCAAATATTAATTGGGACACTATCTACATAACCAAAACCGACTTACTGATCTCTCTCTCTCTCTCTCGGCAGAAGTAACATATCAAAAGTGAGCACTAACATAAAATTACTTATTAAAGTTAAAATGGAGATATACGAAAAATTACCAAAAAATTGGGTTTAGAATAAGTGAAATTTATTCTAACATAAAAGTACTTAAAAAAATCTCTCTCTCTCTCTCTTTCTCTCGAGTTTCATCAACTGTGAGCCTGCAACCATGATTACAATGATTCCTTCATGATGAAAAGGAATTCAAAACATCACATGAATTGCTTTACAATTTCCATCACTAGCGTGTTGTAATGAATTCATAAGAAAGTGTTAACCAAGTTCCCAATTAATGGCATTAGATATCGTATTGGTAAGTTTGGATACTGATACGAGTATGGATAAACTTTGGAAACATGTGAATACAATAGAAAGATATGAATATGCTTGAATATATTACAGAAATTTGTTATAAATCTCACAGATGTATTATTAATACAAAATTTAAGGTTGAGTTAATCACAAATAAAATATAAATATATATGAAACCCATTTCAATGATAAGTATGAAGAAATACATTACAATTAATATAACAAGCCAATATATAAATATCCAACAATTTTATTAATAATGAATGCATTAATTAAGAGTGCAATACACAGATTTTTATAAATTACTATATATATACTATTTTATATTATATTTGAATATATAATGTAAGAATATAATATATATTATATATCACTAAAATCAGAGAAGATGCTATGCATGTTTACAAGACTAATCATTTGCATAGATATCAAAGCAATTATCTACTTTTGTAATATAAAATTGAGTTTCGGTGGCAAGGTGCATGTCACTATCAATGGTAGGTCTATATCGAATCTACCCTTCCCATGGCACTATATATTTAGGGCTAGTCTTGCCATGTCAGCATGTCTCTATTTTCAGAGAAGATATTTATCTATTTTCTCATTTTTTTATTTTTTTCATGTCATTTTTGAAACAACCAATGAAATGCACTTTCCCACGTAAATAATCTATTCTCTTAAAATTACTCCTAAACTACCTCCCCCACTTTCTCCAAAATTATCTTCAATTCCTATTTATCTTCTAAATTATTTCTAATTCCTATTTATCGATAAAATTATCTCTAAATTAGTAGAGAGTTTCTCTCCTAAATTATCTCTAATTCCTATTTATCCTCTCCCATACTTTTTAACTATATCTATCTAAAGAAAGTTTGGATTAAAAAATTTAAGAATTATTTAAATATTCTATCAAAATTAAAAAATAACTTTAAAATATTTATTAAAAACACAAAAAAATATGTTTATATTTTTACAAAATATATCACAAAATTATGTACTAACAATTTAAATTATGTTTTTCTGGATTATAAATTTAAATGTTTTTTAAAGATTTAATAATATGTAATAGCTTTAAATAAATAAAATTCAAATGACAAAATTTTAAATATTTTATAGATTATTTAAATATTTAAATAACTAAATATTTATCATAACTAGATTTTAAATAGTTAAAATGACAAAATTATGTAATAAATTTAAAAATTTCTTCAAAGGAAAAATAATTATAACATAATATTTAAGTTAATAATAATTTAATGTATTACAAATTTAATAGTGAAATTATGTAATCATAGTATAAATTATGATTTTTTGGAAAATTAAATTCAATAAATAATTAATATTTTAAAATTTAAATATTTTACATATTATTTAAGTATTTAAATAGCTAAATATTTTAAATAACAAAATATTTAACATAACTAGATTTTAAATAGTTAAAATAAATAAACTATGTAATAAATTTAAAAATATATATAAAGTAGAAAATAATTATAATATAATATTGAAATTAATAATAATTTAATATTTTACATAATATTGTAAATAACTAATTTCACTTATATCAAGTAATAATTAGAGAAAATAACTTTAAAAAATAATATTTATTAATAATAATTTAAACTCTTAATCTATATTTGTTATATAATTATATATACTAAAATTTATATTTATTGTCTTTTGTGATAAGTGTATTTTAAATAACTATGTATAAATTTATTTTGTTAAGTTATTTAATAGAAAACTTTCAATAATTATTGGAGATTAAATTACTATTATTGAAAATTTTAAATTTAATTTGTTATACTTATTGTATTTATTGTGTTTTTGTTATAAGCTATTGATTAATATTTAGTAGAGATTAAACTATTATTTGAGATTATACTATTTATTAACTAAGTTAATATATTTTTAGTACTTATTGTATTTTTGTAATTTCTTTAATTATTGTTGTTTTCATTATCAATATATTCTCAAAAATTGTGTATTTTTGCTATAAATTTTCAATAATTATGGAAGATTAAACTGTTGTTATTTATTTGAGATAAGACTATTAATTAGTTAAAATTATGAGTGTTCATGAGTTGGTTCGGTGCAGTTATAGGCTATTTGGCCAACTAAATTGACCTTGTCAGGTTAGGGATTTGGTTAGCTGAAACTGGCCCACTCAAGTTCTATTGGTTTGGGACAATTTTTTGGTTTGGTCAATCTGTTCAAAAGATTTAAACTTAAAAATTTAATTTAATTTTAAAAATTACAGTGCAAATATTAAATAATAAATTTAAAAATTAGATTTATGATATAAAACATTTTAGACTAAGAAATATGGGAAAATTCCCATTTTTTCATATTAAAAATTATATTTAAAATATAAAATATTAATATATATCCATGGTTAGGTCGTTCGATTTTGGTTGGTTTATAAATGGCCAAAGTGGAACTGATCCAACTTGGTTGAATTGGGAAATTTTTTAACCAAAGCCAACCTAAAATACTATAAATCCGACCAACTTGGGTCGAATTAATTGGGTTAGATGGTTTCATTAGTTTGATAAATAAACCTAACTGAAATTAATTATTGTTATTTTTGTATTATAACAAATTTGTTAAAAGTAGTATACAAAATATGAATAATTACTAATTATTTAAAAAGTTAAAAATATAAAACAATTATATACTCTTATGTCTTTCTATTAGGGTTGTTTATTAGAACACACTTTTAGGGATGACAATTTTCCCCATCCCCGATGGGGACCTGACTTCCCCGACCCAATGGGGCTGGGGATGGGGATTGTTTTGGCGGGGTGGGGGCGGGGACGAGGATAGGAATCCCCGACCGAGGTCGGGGTCGGGGATGGGGATTGAGGTCCCCACCCCACCCCACCCCAATATATATACATACATACATACATATATATATATATATGTGTGTGTGTGTGTGTGTGTGTGTGTGTGTGTTAAATGTTATTTATATTAAATATACTATTTGATGTTGCGTGATCCGGTCACTCCTAGCTAGCGCTCATGTGGCTCCTGAAAGGTACCTGAGAAGAAGAAATTTCCCAGAGGGAGTTACCCAGCGGGAACACTCCGATGATTAAGTTAGTACTTGGTAGGAGAAGCAAGGAGGAAGATGAAGACTAAGAGTGGAGATAGTGCGTGTACCGTAGATGAATCCCCCTCTCGCCTTGACGCTAAACTCCTTATAGCAGAAATCTGTTACCTCTCTCCATCAGCCTCTGGCAGGGCTAAGGTGGCACGCGCAGGGCCGTCACTATTGGGTGCGTGTCTGTCAGGTGTAGGACACCTTCTAAAGGTGGCGCGCACGCCATTGCCTGACGAGGGACACGGCTGCTGTCACCAGATTTATCTGGTACGGTGATCGGGCAGGAGATCTTCTTGCCTTCCCTCATGCGGCTCGCCGAGCTGCCAAAAACTGGGGTGCCTCAGGGCAGATGAGTCCCTGCCTCGAAGCACCGAGGTGCTCCTTCCCAGGTGGGTAAAAGCTTGGCGTCCCTTAGAGGAGAGCCCGGGCTCTCCGAGCTAGGCGGGGGACTGACTCACCGAGGTATTAGCCCTCAGCGAGTTAACTGTCTTTGACTTGGCGTTTCCTTCGTGCTGAGTCGGGATCGTGCTGCTAGGCTGGATTGTTCACCAAGCCAGGTCATGCGCATGTGTCCTGGGTTCATGGGGTTGAGCCAAATCGTCCTCCATCACTATTATATTATTTATATTATGTATATATATATATCAAAACATATTTAACACATTATTTATAATTTAAAGTTTTTATTTATTTCAAAAAATATTATTATCTGAAAGCATTTTGGGGATTTGGGTCCCCATAGGGAACCCATCCCCGTCAGGGATCGGGGATGGGGGTTAGTTTCAGAATCGATGTCGGGGCCTTAGGCCCACGATTTCATTAAGGACTGTTTGTTTTGCCCTTAGGCCCATGATTTTTTATTCTAAAAATACCCCTAACACTTTTTTTGTATAAAAAACAAAATTGAACAAATGTAGCCAATAGAGTGGTTGCCCATGTCTTATTAAGGGCAAAAATCATATTTTTATTTTTAATCCATGAAACTATAAGGGGTATTTTAGTGTATGACCCTTTTTATTATTTAGCTTTCTCTTAATAAATCCCGTGCATCGCACGGGTCCCCACTAGTGACATCTGAAATCTGAAAAATTAAAAAGATAATAAGTGTTTGAAATTTGAAAAGGGACATAGTTGCTTTTCAACTTTTTAGAGGCTCTGAATAAAGAAGGTTGTTTGTGTTGGATCAAACCTTTAGCATCTAAAATTCATTGGTTTTATTATTTTACCCCAAAAATAGACTATTTGGTAATTTTGAGTTCAATTTGCATTATTTCATAAAAAAATAATTTCTTAAATTTAAAATAATATTGAAAATATGAGTAAATTATAAAAGTAAAAATAATAATAAAATTGAAAAATGCATATCAATTTATAATTTAAAAATAAATTATTAAGAGTTAAAATATTAATGAAAATAGTAATGAAGACCATGAAGCAATAAACAATTAATAATTATCAAATTAATATCTTAAAACTTATTAAAATAATTAATAATTAATAAAATTTAAAATAATTAATAATTAATACAAATGTAACTTATAAAAAATAAAAAAAAATTATTAAAATAAGAATAAAATTGGAAAGAATTGTCGTTGCTATCAGCGGCAATGGCTGGAAGACAGGGGAGAGAGAGTGACATCAAAGAACTACACTACTGAGAGTTGCAACGGTGGTGGCGGGAAGACAATGGAGAGAGAGATCAAAGAATTGTCGCTGCTGAGAGCTACAACGGTGGTGGCGAATAGACAAAGGAGAGAGAGAAGAAGAAGAAGAAGAAGAAGAGAGTAGAACTTCCCAGTGGTAAATCTCCTTTCTCGAACCAGGGGAGGAGTCGAATGACCTAAATTTTTGGCTTATATGAGGGCATTACGAGTCATTTCAAATTTATACAGGGGTCCTTTTGTCTTTTGCCCACATCTGAAATGCCTCTTAGCGCATAGGGATGCTCTTTTCTATTTAGATCTGAAATTGGGTTTCATATTTGAAAATCAGACCCAATTCAAACGTAAGTGGCATATGAAAAGCGCAATTTTCAAACTACAGAAGTCTGAAAAGTGCTATCAAACTTCACCTGAGTAATGGTCTTTTTGGTGCAATATGATTGATAGAATCCCTTTTAAGTTGTTATCACATGCATCATTTCTATACCAAAATAGTAATATGACTCCATGTGCACTTTGCTATTGAATTAACGACTCTACTTGGGCTTGAGGTTGTAATTTGGTATGATAGCAAACGCCAAACTCTTTTATTGCTATAAAATCTTTAAGAGTGGGGTGGAGTGGGTGTCATAGGAGGGTTGTCAATTGGAGCAATGAGTGCAAGTCGAGCGGGTTGGGTTGGTTTATGTCCATGCTCGGTCCTAATATTTGGGTTTAATGCCTGACCTCAGACTAAGCTCGAGGTCAAGCCTGTTTTTTCTAATCTGGGCTAGTTCACATTGAAATACCATCCATTCAGTTAGGCTTGGGTCGGTCAATGAGACGACCACTCTAAAATTTGATATACATATATACAAGAATGCATGTGTTTATGCAAATATGTATGTATATATGCAAATATATAGTTATATATGCAATTATGCATTTATAAATGTGTACAATTAGGCTAGGCTCAGGTTGGGATTAGGTTGGGTCAGGCTTGGTTTGGGTTTAGACTACCTAAAGGCTAGGACTAAGCCCAAGTGGGGAAAAAAAAAAGCCTGAAGTCTTGGTTCTAGGCCTAGCCCAAGGACCAAATTTTTTAGCCCAATCTATCCAAAACTGTAGGCTAGATGAATGGGCTTGGATTGAGCTGCCCAAGTTGCACCCCTAATTGGAGGGAATTCAAATACAAAATTTATCTCACCAATTTAATTAAAATCTGAGTCCAATTATATAATATAACTAGTGGGAACCCATGCAATGCATGGGATTTGTTAAGTAATGAAAGGAGATTTGGCCCTCTAGTGACATCGCGATATGTGGCATCATAGAACCGTCATTTGACACCTCAACGCCCTGTAAGCAATGACCTCAGAAGCATATTGGACGCATCACACCAAGTCAAAACGTCTTAGACGAACCTTGGTAGGTCAACCTACGTACACCCCCGAAGAGGTCAAGTCGGTGTAAGAGGCAACTTGCCTCTGTCAACCAGATCACAGCCTAGTTAATGACCTGCATGACATGGTTGACCTGCCTCCATCGACCACACTGACGGAACTAACTCCCGTCCCGCTCGCTTCGGAGGCAGCCAGATAAGCTCTATTGCCTTACACGAATCCCAATTATGAATGTGAAACCACCTACAACCAAACCGAACCAACCCGTAAACACTCCTAATTTCAGCTAAATCAATAGTCTAGTCTCTAATAAATAACAATAATTTAATCTCCAATAGTTATTGAAAACTTTTACCAAAAATACACAATGATTGAAAATATATTGATAATGAAAATACGATAAATAACTAATAAAATACAATAATTACAAAAATAAAATAACTACTAAAAAATGTATTAAATTAGTCAATGAACAATGTAATCTCAAATAATAGTTTAATCTCTAATAAATACTAATCAATAAATTATAACAAAAATACAATAAAATAAATTTAAAATGTTAAATAGCAGTAGTTTAATCTCCAATAATTATTGAAAATTTTATGTCAAACAACAAAACAAAATTGGATTTATATATAATTATTGATATATTTATCACAAAAAACAATAAATAATTATTGAAAATACAATAAATATTAATTTTAGTATATATATATAAATATAGATTAAGATAAAATTATTATTAATAAATGTTTTTTGAAAGGTATTTTCTATATTTATTAATTGATATAAGTGAAATTCATCATTTACAATATTATTTAGTTATTTAAATAATATCATTATTTAAATTTAAAATATTAATTATTTATTGAATTTAATAATATATCAAATTATAATTTATACTATTATTACATAATTTTGTTATTAATTTTGTAAAATATTAAATTATTATTAATTTGAGTATGATGTTATAATTATTTTTCTACTTTAAAAAAACTAAATATTATCTATTTTTGATATTTTGTAATTTAAGATATTTATTTATTGAAGTATTTAAATAATATTTTATTTTTTAATTGTTAAATTTTTATTATTTGAATAACATTTAAGTTGAATAATACAAAAATCCATACAATCATAATTTGTATTGTCAGTACATAATTTTGTGATGAATTTTGTAAAATATAAAATTATGAATAATATGAATATTATTAAATCTATTATAATTACTTTTTTGTGTTTTCAGTATATATTTTTAAGTTGTTATATAATTTCATTAGAATATTTAAATAATTTTTAAAATTTTTAATTCAAAATTTCTTTAAATAGATATAGATAAAAAGTGGGGGAGAGGATAAATAGGAAATATAAATAGGAATTAGAGATAATTTGGGAGAAAGCGAGGGAGTTAGTTTAGGAGGAATTTTAGGATAAGAGATTATTTAGGTTATGAACATGTGTGTGTGAAGAGAGAGAGAGAGAGAAGGAAAGCATCTCATTGGTTGTTTAAAAAATGGCTTGGAATAAAAAAAATCAAAAAAATGAGAAAATTTCTAGATTGTTGTGTTTGTGTGTGTTGTATACATGGTTTTCAAAACCGGACTGAACGGTCGGACCGGAAAATCAGGAACCGGTTAGGTGACTGGTTCAGTTTTTCCCTAAAACCGAATATTTGCAAAAAAGCATTGATTCGGCCAGCAAACCGCTGACCCGGGTGGTTGAACCGTTCGAGCCATTCAGCGGTTTTGGTCCTTTTTTTTTAATTTTTTTTGTTAGAACAGGCTGACCATTCAACCCATGAATCGGTCCCCTGACTGGTTCGTTCTCCGAGTCAGTTTTAAAAACCTTGTATATATATATATATATTCAATAATATAAGTTTTATTAATAAATTTATATATATTCAACATTTCATACTCATATAAATTTATTATATATAAAAAAGTATTAATATTTACTTTTCTATATATATATATATATATATATAACAATTTCAAATTAAGTTTGAATTCAATCCATTCCTCCGATCTGATATCCCTAAATCTGACGATCAGATTCGAATTTCAATTTATACTAATCGGATCGAATTTGGATGTTGTTGCACCGATCCCAATCTGACCCAATTACAGCACTATCAGGTAGCGTCCAGCATGTAATAGATCACGAAGGATATTAAAATTATGAGTTGGAGATTCAATTTTATGCATTTTGTGGAAATTCATACCTTTGCACTGTGTTTGGTTTGAAGGAAAAAAGTAGGGAAAGGAAATGAAAAGTTGGGAAACCTTTACAAACATCATATGAGTTTTCCTACCTCTCCCTTCCTTTCCCTACATTTTCCATCAAACCAAATATAGCCTTGGGGTGTTTTAATTTTTACAATTTCTTTTTTATTTGTCAGAGTTTCTTAATACAATTTTAGTTAGGTTCCATTTGATCCATGGACAGAATTGAAATCGAAATCCATTAGAATTAGAATGGTCTACCCTTGCCCTGCTTCTTTGGTTGAGGCAGGAATTGGCATTAGAATCAGCAGGAATGGATTCTCATTCCCAAGAGAGAGAGAGGGAATAGTCATTCCCTCAAATGAGAGAATGCATTCCACCAAGAATAGGGATGGAATTCCAATTAAAACGGTCTTACCATTTCATTCCGACTCTAAACCCCTATAAAGTGATATATCAATAATGGGTCAAATGACACACTGGCATTGTGTGTTGGGTTTGTATTTATATTGAATCCTAATGTATTTTGTTACAACATAAAGAGTGAAAGAGGTAGTGGAAGATTGTACAAGATATTTAGGCCTTGTTTGTATTTCCTTAAGTTGCTTACTCGGGTAAATGCACTTATCTAGATAATTGTTTCCCATGAAAAATTTACCCCGGTGTGTGCATTTACCCATGTTCTTTTATTTTCCATGTAAATAAGGCAATGACCATTTTATCCATAAAAATCCATTATTACAAGAGGATGTAATCGTTTCTGATCATGTATCATTTTTTCATGATGTATCAATTTTTTGGCTAAGTACCTCGTCATCTCGTCTTCTCCCATGTGGCCTATGACTCAAAGGCTGAAGTGGAGCTCCCTGGTGGCGAGCTGAATGTGGCGAGCTACCTAGTGGCAAATTGCTTGGTGCCAAGCTGCCTTGATGAGCTGCTTGGAGGTGAGCTACCTTGATGACCTTTGTTGCTCTTTTAGAGGCCTGCAAGGAACCAGATGTCAGAGGACCCGGGGGTGTTTACCCGGCAGGGTCACTCCGATGGCTAAGTCAGCACTTGGTTACGAGCTGAAAAATAACCTTAGAGAATGAGAGAGAGCTAGAGAGCAGAGGTTATCCATCCTATTCTCCTCATTTTGCCTCTGGGGGGTGAGGTCTTTATATACTGGAGTCCTCGTGGGTTAGGTGGATCAATTCATGGATTCCCGCTGTGATGGGACCTGCTTTCGTGTTAGGTGGGGATAAAGCCACCAACTGGTAAGGTTGCCCATTTCCGCCTGACTCAGGGAGTGGGTGAGCTAATATAGCCGTTACAAGTCACAATCCCGTAAAATACGGGGTATGGTGGTGAGCTCCTCGGGGTTATTAGGTTGGCGCATGTGTCAGGCCGCTAGGTCGGTGCCAGGACCATGCTGCCAGGTTGCGCTTGGACCAGGCCGACAGCTCATGCCAGGGCCAGGCTGCCAGTTCGTGCCAGGGCCAGGTCGCGCCAGGGCCAGACTGCTAGCTTGTGCTAGGACCAGCTCGTGCCAGGGCCAGGCTACCAGCTCGTGCCAGGGCCAGGTCGTGCTAGGGCCAGGCTGCCAACTCATGCTAGGACCAAGTCGCGCCAGGGCCAGGCTGCCAGCTCGTGCTAGGGCCAAGTTGCGCCTGTGCCAGGCTACGCCTGGTGGGACACCATCAACTTAGTAAAGGCAAGTTGTTGTCCGGGTGTCACCTAGCTGTTTTGAGGTGCCAGGCTACATGAGGGTGAGCTGCCTGTGGCGAGTTGCCTAGGTGTCAAGAGGCTTCCAGGTGTCATAATGTCATTGGAGGGCTAAATCCGCCCTCATCATTTGCCCCCCACTCCCGAGCTAAAAGTAACTCGGTGAAGGGAGTAGATTTCTCCTTTTGGCTCGTAAGTCGATGAGCTCGTAGCATTGATTCAGTTTCTTAGGCTCTAAGAGCTGCTTGGAAGCGAGCTGCCCGTAAGGTGCTAAGGTCTCTGCCAGTTCGGTACTTTAGCCCTTAGGCTCTGGGAGCGACTTATAGTCCACTCTTGTTGACTTTGTCCATGCTGAAGAGGCGGCTGGCTCTTGTGCATTATTGTGGCTCTTAGGCTTTGGGAGCGACTTTTAGTCCACTCCTAAACTTTGCCCATGCCGAAGAGGCAAATGGGTCTTGAGCAGTATTGGCCCATAGGCTTTGGGAGCGACTTATAGTCCACTCTTAAACTTTGCCCATGCCGAAGAGGCGACTGAGTCTTTCAGCAGTATTGTGGCCCTTAGGCTTTGGGAGCGACTTATAGTCCACTCTTAAACTTTGCCCATGCCGAAGAGGCGACTGAGTCTTTCAGCAGTATTGTGGCCCTTAGGCTTTGGGAGCGACTCATAGTTCACTCCTGAACTTTGCCCATGCCTAAAGAAGCAACTGGGTCTTAAGCAGTATTGGCCCTTAGGCTTTGGGAGTGACTTATAGTCCACTTCTGAACTTTGCCCATGCCAAAGAGGCGTCTGGGTCTTTCAGCAGTATTGTGGCCCTTAGGCTTTGGGAGTGACTCATAGTCCACTCCTGAACTTTGCCCATGCCAAAGAGGCGATTAGGTCTTTCAACAGTATTGCGGCCCTTAGGCTTTGGGAGCGACTCATAGTCCACTCATGAACTTTGACCATGCTTGAAGAGGCAATTGAGTCTTAAGCAGTATTGGCCCTTAGGCTTTGGGAGTGACTTATAGTCAACTTCTGAACTTTGCCCATGCCAAAGAGGCGACTGGGTCTTTCAGTAGTATTGTGGCCCTTAGGCTTTGGGAGCGACTCATAGTCCACTCTTGAACTTTGCCCATGCCGAAGAGGTGACTGGGTCTTTCAGCAGTATTGTGGCCCTTAGGCTTTGGGAGCGACTCATAGTTCACTCTTGAACTTTGCCCATGCCGAAGAGGCGATTGGGTCTTTCAGTAGTATTGCGGCCCTTAGGCTTTGGGAGCGACTCATAGTCCACTCCTGAACTTTGCCCATGCCTGAAGAGGCAACTAGGTCTTAAGCAGTATTGTCCAGGTGTTGAGCTGCCTGTGAGGTGTCGGGCTGCCTGTGAGGTGCTAGGCTGACCAGGTGCCGAGGTGCCCGTGAGGTGTTGACGAGCTACCTGTGAGGTGTCGGGCTGACCAGGTGTCGAGCTACCTATGAGGCGCTGGGCTGACCAGGTGCCAAGCTGGATTGATGAGCTTCGTTGCTCTTTAGAGACCTGCAAGGAACTAAATGGTAGAGGACCTAGGGTGGCTAATCCAGTGAGGTCACTCCGATGGCTAAGTTAGTACTCTCATAGTAGACTGCGAGCTAGAAATCACAATATGAGAGCTAGAGCTTGCTTACTTGTTTTTGAGGCTGGTGCCTTTTCAGTTCGTAAGTTTGCGCCTGGGCCAGGCTGCCATTTCGGCGCCCGTGCCAGGTCGCGCCATGTCGGTGCATGTGCCAGGCTGCCAGGCCGCGCACAGGCCGCTGGGGGGGGCGCCTTGGAGCTATGATTGCGTTGCCTCCGCCTCATAATGCGGGAACTTCAGTTTCTTTGAGTTCATAATAAAAGGAAACTATAAAGTAGGAGCTTCAGTTTCTAAAAAGGTGAGGACTTAGCTTTTTGTAGCATGTTCCCACAGACGGCGCCAAATGATGTAACCATTTCTGGTCACATATCATTTTTTCATGATGTATCAATTTTTTGGCTAAGTACCCCGTCATCTCGTCTGCTCCCATGCGGCCTGTGACTCAGAGGCTGAAGTGGAGCTCCCTGGTGGCAAGCTACATGTGGCGAGCTACCTAGTGGCGAACTGCCTGGTGCTGAGCTGCCTTGATGAGCTGCTTGGAGGTGAGCTACCTTGATGAGCTGCCTGGTGGTGAGCTACCTTGATGATGCTTGGAGGTGAACTACCTTGATGATGCTTGGAGGTGAACTACCTTGATGAGCTGCTTGGAGGTGAGCTACCTTGATGAGCTGCTTGGAGGTGAGCTACCTTGATGACCTTTGTTGCTCTTTTAGAGGCATGCAAGGAACCAGATGTCAGAGAACCCGACGAGGTTACTCCGATGGCTAAGTCAGCACTTGGTTACGAGCTAAAAAATAACCTTAGAGAATGAGAGAGAGCTAGAGAGAGCTAGAGAGTAGAGGTTACCCATCCTCTTCTCCTCATTTTGCATCCTTTTTGCCTTTGGGGGTTGAAGTCTTTATATATTGGAATCCTCGTGGGTTACGTGGAGCAGTTTTTGGATTCCTGCTGTGGTGGGACCTGCTTTCGTGTTAGGTGGGGATAAAGCCACCGACTAGTAAGGTTGCCCATTTCCGCCTGACTCGAGGAGTGGGTGAGCTAATATAGCAATTACAAGTCACAATCCCGTAAAATGCGGGGTATGGTGGTGAGTTCCTCAGGGTTGTCAGGTTGGCACCTGTGTTAGGCCGCCAGGTCGGTGCCTGGGCCAGGCCACCATGTCGCGCCTGGGCCACGCTGCCAGTTCGTGCCAGGGCTAGGTCGCGCCAAGGCCAGGTTGCTAGCTCGTGTCAGGGCTAGGTCCCGCCAGGGCCAGGCTGCCAACTCGTCCCAAGGTCAGGTCGCGCCAGGGCCAGACTGCCAGCTCGTGCTAAGGCCAGGCTGCCAGCTCATGCCAAGGCCAAGTCGCGCCTGTGCCAGGCTACGCCTGGTGGGACACCATCAACTTAGCAAAGGCAAGTTGTTGTCCGGGTTTCACCTAGTTGTTCTGAGGTGCCAGGCTACATGAGGGTGAGCTACCTGTGGCGAGCTGCCTAGTTGTCAAGAGGTTGCACTTAGTTGTTAAGAGGCTGTCAGGTGTCATAATGTCATTGGAGGGCCAAATCCACCCTCATCAGGTATTTTTGTCTATTTCACGTGTTGGCAACTTTCCTCAAAGATGGGAAAGTTATTTACCGACCTAGGAAATGGGTATCATTTACCTGGGTAAGTGATACTCAGGAAAATAAAATTTTCCTGGTTCCAACTAATCTTAAAAAAGAACGTGAGATTTTTGGTCATTGGGAATCAATATCCCATTGACCAACTCCCCCCCCCCTCCCCCTCAAAATCCAGAAAAAAGATGAAGAGAGTTGAGTGGGATTCTGTTAGTAGGTTGGTTTGTGCTTGCCTAAGTGGGCTCATTGTGTCATTGTTCAACACCCCCTCGAGTTGAGATTGTCTAGATTTATCTTATTTTCTTCTATAATCTTTTATGTTTCTTTATAATTTTAAATTTTCATTATTTAATTATGACATTTTTGTAAATATAATATTATGGATGTCTCCTAATTTCCTATATCTTTTACTATTTCTATCTTTTTTTTTATTTTTATTATTTAATTGTTACATCATGGTTAACCTAGAATATTGAATTCTTGAACCATTCCTCAAATGAAAAAAATTGTATTTTTTAGACAATTTTAAAATTTGTAATCTATTTACACCGCCAATAAAATTAATTCTTATTTATTACACCTATTTTCTTTAATGTGGTGGCCTTATAAAAATAGATATGTTCTATTTTTTTTTGTATTTTTATATATTTTAATTTTTATTATCCAATTATAACAACATGCAATGACTCATTTGGGTTTAAATTTTGTATTTCATTACATCATTAATAAAAAATAATTATTGTTTCTTAAATTTTTAATATGAATTAATATATAATATTAGACATGTATAAATTTCTATATTTTATGTATTTTATTTTAAAATACTATATAACTATGCCATCATGGGTTGATCCAATGATCTGAATAGTTAAACCATTGACCTACCACTTAGGAAGGAAAATGGTTTCACTTATAGATCCAATTATCGAGCCCATTTTTGTTTAATATGATAAATATAATATTAGAGTTGTGCCTAAAATTTTACAATTTTCTGCTTACGTATTTTTATTTATTTTTAGACTTCTAGTATTTAATTATGAAATAATAATTCACATATTTAACCCAAATGGAAGAACTATTTATTTGCCACTTAGAAAAAAACAATTAGTTTTAGTTGATTCTTACAAGTATAAATTTTATACTATTAATATTAGTGTTCATTGATTCAATTAATGAAATTTAATGATTGTCTATACTACTTATAAAAGTGCGGCTGAGGAGGTATTGGCTTTTGGAAAATTTCTTTACTAAAATACCCCTCCTCTTGAATTTAGTTCATCTCCATTAAAAGGGCAGAAAATGTAATTAAAAAAATACCATTAAGTACATTCATTTATTTATCATTAAGTCTCACATTTAAGTCATTAAATAAATCAAAATCTCTCTCATCGAATCCAACATTTATACTTTTGTTTACATCATTAAATTCTACTAATAAATTCATACACAATAATTATCAATATAATGAAATTTTATATATTTAAAATAAACATAGAAGTGAAATCATATTTTCATCTAGGTGGTGGATAAGTAGTTCAACCATTTGGGTCAAATGGATAATTTCATGATATCATAGATAAATAATACAATTTTAGAAATATAAAAATACAAAAAATATAGAAAAAAAGATTGGACACATTTCTATTATTATATATTTGTCATACTAAAAATTAAGTACGATAAAATAGACATAATTTTATTATTAATGGACATCAAATATACAACTTAAAACTGTTGGGAAATTAAACTATCTTCCTATTTAGGGGTGGGTTACTGGTTCAACCTTTCAAGTCAAATAAGTTAACCCATGACATATAATTAAAAACATTTTTTTTTAAATAGAATAGTACAAAAAATATGAAACAATTTTGGGCACATCTATAATATCATATACTAATAATATAAACAAAAATAAGTATGATAGGCAATAATTATTTTCAATGTTGTATTTTCAAAGAATGATCATGTGAATCCGTTATTGGAATCTCTGCAATTTCTTTCTAATTTTTCTGATGGCTTGAAATCTTGTTGATTAACAGGCTGCAGAAAAGCAGAAAGCAACATGACAGATCATCAATGAGAAGGGCTTTTGAATGCTGTGCATGGTTCTTGGGTTCTTCATATTTAGGTGCTGAGGTTGGTCCTAATATATTGGTAATTCCCCATCATCTCATTTTCATCTTCGTGGATATTTTAGATGGATTTGTTTAGTCTGCTTATCATGGTTTGTAGGCCCGTATTATGATAAAAATATGAGATGCAGAGCTGTTTGTACTCTTGAAGAATTTTATTTTAATAGACATGATTTTCTAAAGGCCATCTAGTTGAACTGGTGTCTCCACTTGCTGTGGTAATCGCTAGCAAAAATGGTGGTTGGAATGCTGGAGGGGTAAGACTTAATCGTATGTTTGTAAGTAATTGGCAATTAGTGCTTATATTAAATGTGGAAGTAGCTCATTAATCAGTATAGGAATAAATGATGGAATCGCTTTTTTTTTTTTTTTTTTTTTTTGTATTACATAGTAGATAATACACGTTATTGACACATGAGTTTCACTGACCTTGCCATGGAGAGCCTGTTGGGATGAACTCGCATCCTGTGGACCTCTCGGTCCATGATATGTGTGTACCCTCCAATCAATAGCAACCGGTCTTCAATTAAGTTTGAATCTGAAACTAACAGGAACTTGCCTCTAACAGAGGTTCATTTAGTTGGACCGGCACTAAAACACAAACCATTCTCCTGTCTCCTCTCTCGTTTGAACTTCTTCTCCTCTGTCTCTCTCAACCAAACCTTGACCTCTCAACCGGCCAGTGAACTTCTTCTTCTTCTTCTTTCATTACATTTTAATAGATTTCTTTTTTGTTTTTTTTTTCCCTATTTTTGTGTAGTCCCCCAACCGGCAGTGGGCGACCCATACTTAGTTTTAACCTTTCTTTTTGCAATTACTTTTTTTGTTCTTATTTATCTATGGTCAATAGCTGTATTGGAAGAACTTTGAGAAGTTTGGTTAAAGATCTTTTAGGCTCCGCAAGGAAAGTAGGAATAAGAATAAATGTTCGCTACAACTTTCCATTGAATTTGAAGTAAAATATTGAAGTAAGCACAATTAGTAAATGTACAGTATGCCTTAGTGGGGAAGTTTTTGTTTACTGATACCAATCACATGGTGGTTGACAAAACCTACCATAAGTCTGTTTTATATGCAACAGAGTGGATTCTTGAAGCAGTTCAATGTTCTTGTTAATTTGATAAATTTTAGGAGTTGCTTATAAGATTTTTGACATAGTAATGCATTTTATTTGTCTGGTTCTTGATTATGGAAATTCTAATTTTTCCTAATGTTTTGTAGAATTTTGGGTTTCTCTTTTCTTAATTGTTTTTTTTTTTTTTTTTTTTGTTAGCATCACTTTGTCATGATGGCTGGGAAATCAGCCCCAGTAAAGGAAGTGTTTTCAACTAATAGCAAGCTCCTTTTCTTCGGATGAGTCAGAATCCCAATGTAAGGACTATAATGGGCACTTGACAGCACTAACATCAGCTCAGGAGCTAAGCTTTGCCGGAAATGCTGCAGCAATACAGGGAAGTGATGGCACCTTTTTGCTCCAATTGTGCCAGGGCATTAATATACATGTACCTTAGGTTGTGTTTTGTTGCAATGCAAATAATGTAAATAAATTTGCACCGATGTAAAACTATGGCAATGCAAATGATTTGAGTGTAAATTCTGACTTATTTTTGTTTCAAAATTTAGCTTATTTTTGTTTGACTTTAGTATAAATGAAGTAAATTAGAATTAAATGAGAATTTACATTTTTTAGGGAAAATTCCCGATTAGTACCTTGTATTCTGGGCCTAATGCCAATTTGGTCCCTAAAATTTAAAATGCGACAATTCAGTACCTAAACTTTCAAAATGAGCCAATGTAATACCTGTTGCTAATCAGTCTGTTAACCAAGAGTTAAGTGGCATTTTAAAAGACACAAATGCCCTTCGAGTGTCATCTAATTCTCTTTAGCAACCATCCAATCATTGACAAAAAAATGAACGGTCTCAAATCCTTGCATCTTCTATTCGAGAAAGTTGGGGTTACATTTCAACAGTCATTCTGCTGACTCCAAACTTTATTGAATCAAAGAGGCAAAGATTTGAGACTGTTCATTTTTATCAACGTTTAGATGGTTGATACAGAGAATTAGATAACACTCGAAGGACATTTGTATCTTTTCAAAAGCCACTTAATAGCTAATAGTTAGCAATAGGTACTGGATTGGCACGTTTTAAAAATTTGGGTATTGAATTGTTGCATTGAGAAAATCTATGATGCGGAAAATATATGATATGGAAAAAGTTTTAACCAATCAAAACAAACCCATGAATTTTGATAAATAACACTTTATTCGCTACTATATTTATGATTTAAGTTTATTGGTCAGTTGTTTTTTTATATCATATCCTTTTCTATATCATAGTTGAACCCTCTTTTTTCATTTGCACTCCCATACATTTGTACTAGTACAAAAAAATTGCACTGCAACCAAACACAACCTTAGCGAGACAGCCCTCGTTGGCAAGAAATGTAGTAGCTCTCGTGGATTCGCGTGCATGCTCGATATAGATATTCACTCTGTGCTTAATTTCTTCATTAGTCTTTTTCCTCTTCATGTATATGATTTTGACTTGTATGTATCAATTCTGTTTATCGCACTTTTTCATGTCTAATAATTAGTTCGTGAAAGAAAAGTTCCATCTATCACCGCAAGGAATACCTTTTCATCCTTGTTAGTTGCAGTGTTTTCGAATTGTCGTTAATCTGAACAATCGAACCGTTTTGGTTCAGAAACTGTCGTTGGCCTGTTCTTGGAACGGACCATATATTCGAGCTAGACGGTTGAACTGATGACCCGGAACTAGTGGCCAGGGCGGTTCCGGTTTAGGATCGATTTGGTTGTAAGTAAAATGTCTGTTCCTTCCAGGTTTTGCATTATAACACTTTGTATTTTTCTTAAAAATGTTTCCATTTCAAGTGGAGATCAACCATGTATATGCAAGAGGCAAAGCTCCCGCACAGAAGTGGCTTACACCTATTCACTTTTTTTAATGTAGAAACTTCGATCCAAAACATTGCTAATATATATACTACCTAGTAGGAATTTGAGTAATACTTAAGTAGTTAAAATATTTTTATTTTCTTTGTTTTTTCATGGGTTAGGATTGTAATGGATATTAGGGAGCGTCTTAAAGGGGAAAGATGAGATCCTCTGCCTTTGTAAAATGACCCGTGCTGCAAATTTCAGATTTTCTGATTGAGATCTTCCATGTTATCTGTAGGTGAATGCATTGTAATTTCTAAGAAAGCCCCACCATGCCCTGTTAATAGGTTTAAGCGGAAGCAATTGCAAGCTTGTTGAATGCTTTGGTTGTCTCAGAATTCACATTTCAGCCAAAAATTCACGTTTCAATGCTCATTATCAAAGCCAAAAATTCACATTTGAATAATCTTTTATTAATATTAGGGTTTGAAGTTTTTTATTAGGAGTATTTTACTTTTTAAGAAACTCTGTAATAGGACTCCCATTCTGCCTAAATCGGAATGTGAATTCCTTTCCGCCCAAACAAACGGCTATGATTGAAATGGGACTTTCTGATTCCGATTCTAAGGAACCAAACGGGCTAAACCTGGCCAGGCCGGCCCAATATATATAGTTAAAAACCCAAAAATTAGGGTTTTGCAAGCTTTAAATGTGTGGCTATCCTGGGTTATAATCCTTGAATGGCATCGGTAACGTTCTCCTCGTCTCTTGATCTCTTTTAGTTCAAGTTTTCAATTTCTTCACCATCTTCTCCATCGTATTTGAGTGAGCCGGGCAACACAACCCATTCTGGTAGGGTGTGATTCAAGATCAATCTCTTGTGGAGCTTGACCAGCCCTCTTGTTTTACAAAGTTTTCATGTTCAACCAGTTAAATTTTCTGTTGGTAGAGCTTAAAAGTAAGATTGATATGATTATTTCCTTTTGATCAACAACGAACACTTTGATGTGTGAACAAATGCTACTGTGGAGTAATGACTCCCTTTGAAAGCTATAAGATCTGATTGGGTCTTTTTCTTGTTTTCCCCAACCAGAATGCTTGGGTGGGGTAGATGGGTGACTTCCTCTGATAACTGAGTTGGAGGGTAGCTCTATTTTTATCAATATTATTGGTGTTTGTCTCCTTTTTTTTTGAATTTATTTGGTTAGTATTCTCTTCTGTAGGAGTTGCCATTAAATTTATTTCGTGTTTTTTATAAATGTTAAATTTGGTTATGATCCTGATGAAAAAAGCAGGGGCCGTTGCCCATGTGAACAGGCCTCTCGTAAACTTCAGGGAAATCATTTACATTGTTATTGGGTGAACCTGTGTATATACTTCTGGTGACAAAAGGTTCAGTAAATGATGTTACATTGTAAGCGCATTTTGATTACTTTGTTGGTTTTCCTTCTCTAGGTGTTAGGTGCAGAACTAATGCTTTGATGCCTGCAATGGTTTAGGGTCAACAGAAACAGTTGACATAAGAGCTGTTTAATCTGTGCATTTAAACTGGTTTTGGCCCATGTTGGTTTCAATCAGTGGGTCTGCAGCTAACTTAACCTTTCCGTTTAGGGGGTGGTAGTGGGTTTTTCCTTTGTGGAGGACGGCATTATATCTGTAGGATTGTTCTTTTTCCTCCTGTTTCTTTTCAAATTATTTAAACCAATAACATGTGCTACTTATGTATCTTATTTATACTACAAGAACGATTTATTTTGTTTTTATCTCTGAATCTGATGAAAAGGGAAGGTCCCCTGTTGCCTATGCAAATTGGTGTCTCATAGACTTAAGGAAAATCATTTCCATTGTTATGGGGTGAACGTCTGTGATATTGTTGGTTTCAGAAGGTTCAGTAAATGGTATCACACCATGAAGACATTCTTTCTTTGGTTCTGCCTTCTCTATTATACTGTCGTAGAGTGAGTATTTCTTTTTGAATTGTTGCTACTGCTCTGTTTCATCCTTTCTTTGCATTTGAGCCCCGAGGCACAAAGGTCCGAACTTGTTTGTTAATGAGCAAGTCCCTCGTAAGCCTTGGGGATATTATCATGACATCATTATTGGGTGAACCTTTGTAGGCTTGACCTTGGACAATTGGTTCAATCAATGATGTTACATTTCAAGGAATTATTGGTTATCTATGATAATATTTTGTCAAAAAATGTCATTTTGCAATGCTTCTCCTTGCTGTATGGGTGGAATTGATATAGACATAACCTTAATGCTTTTTTAGCATCAGGTGGTGACTCTCATATTCAAACCTGCATTCAGATGCTCATGACATCACTTGGTTAATAAAACATAATCCAATCACTATTACATTATTTCCTTTCCCAATCTCTATCTATCTACTTTAGTTTTTGGTGTCTCAAATCATTTCTGGAACAAACTAAAAATTTCCACATTTCTCAACCTATATCTACTGGAGCCTTGATGGTTGCCTATGGAGTTCTAGGGTATTCAATGCTTTTATTTCCTTGTTTGCTTCATATATTATTTCCTTGTTTTGATTCTAGTGCTTTAAAATGCTCATATCGTCTATTTTCTTTTGGTGTTTCTGTTCTTTCTGAGCACTACAAACCGCAAGGAATTCATCTTCTTTGGCCAAGTTTATAGGTATTTTGAAGATGTTTTGTTTCCCCAAGCAAGCCAGTGAGCTCTTTCTGTTTTGACGTTCTTGGAAAAAAAGCAAGAATAACCATTCAAATGCATAGGGAGGCATGGATGTTAAAACCTGCTAAGTTGGCTAAATTCATTCTATATTTGCTCAAGGATGTAGTGAGTAATACTCATTGAACCACTAGCCAAAGTGTAGTTAATTCTTCCCTCCACTGAACCAAGGATCAAAGAATGGGAAACATAAAGAGTAATGGAAATACAATAAGACATATCATGACATCTATTCTACGCTCATGGACCATCATCATCATCTAATCTAAACCTTATATGAGGTTGGCTATATGAATTCCATCCCATCGTTTGTTTAATGCCATAACCACATGGATGCTCATGGAATAATTAAGATACACATGAATATGCTAGGAAAGGTTAAATAAATTCTGAAAATATTAAAAAAGAACAAAAAAATTAAATTTAAGTTCATTTTGATATTAAATGGTATAGATGATTGTAAATAATTTATACGCATAATGGTTTATATGAAATCTTCACAAAAAAAAAAAATAATGGTTTATGTGAAATGTGAACCATTAGGATAAAGGTGTTAAATGTTGAAAAATGATGGAAGAATTAAAATATGCATATAAGTGTATCTTAATTTTTAGAAATTTAATATAGTTTGTGTTAATCTATATTTATATTTATATTACTATTAAAATTATGGAAGAGGGTGTGGAACATTTTTCTTAAACTAAAATACTTTTTTTTTTTTTTTGCCAATTGAGTGGGGGCTTAGTTTGTATGTTAGGTAGGTTGTCTTAGCGTAGATGTGGATTGTGCTATGCGCAAAAAGAATAAAAATTACAACCCCTCTGACGGTATTCAGGGGTAAGATAGGGCAACTTTTTGCCTTGAATATCAATAAAAGATAATGTTTTTTTTAAATTACCAAAATAAGGTAATTTTTTTTTGAAAAATATCAACAAAGGGCGATGACACTGTTCATCGCCCTTCCAGTGGAGGTCGGAATTCCCTCTACAGCTCTGGTGATTCATCTTCAGCTTTCAGTGACTGCAACAGCGATCGATTAGGTGAATTCCCGGCCACTCCGCGCATAGCCGTTGCCTCCTGGTGGCTTGCGCTTCTGAGAATTTCGATGATCCGATTCGTCAGCTTGTCTCCGATCTTGAATCGCGCTCGCTAGACCTGCAGAGGCAGGCGACCATGGTTTCTGTACCGGCGAAGGAAAACCGAAACACGAACACAGTTGTCTCCACTGTGCCTCGAACACGAACACGAAAACCGAAAGTTAGAGGCGGAGACAACCGATAAGCGAAGTCAAAACCTTGCTAGAACTGTCTGCCTCTGATTGTAATTTGCTGTGTTCGACCATGGTATTCCTTCACCGAACACGAACACGAACACGTTTTGCCTTGTTGGCCCAGAGTGTATAGTTGATTCTAGGGTTCCAGTCGTGCCTGGCTCCGACGATGTGGTCGGTTCCGCTGACGAGGGTGGTGATGGTAGCGGCCCGGAGAGCTGAAATCGGCATAGTCGCTTCTTTTACCTTTTTGGGAAAACGGAGTCTGCCAGACCTTCAGTTGGGGGGTTCAGGATGAATTCGGATGCAGAGGAAGGCGATGAACAGTATCATTGCCCTTTTTGATATTTTTCAAAAGAAAATTTATTTTTATTATTTTATAAAAATATTATCTTTTATTGATGTTCAGGGCAAAAAAAACCCTAAGATTGATAGGTCATGTCCCAAGTTCGTACGCGTTTATACTTAATACTGACAGAGAGAGTGAAAGTATTGGCCTGTTTGTTAGTACTTGGTTTCTATGTCCTTGAGGGGGCTTTCACGATGTTTTTTTTTTTTTTTAATTATCTCCTGAAAGTCAAAATTAATTTACATAATCTGTTCAATTCTATTAATCTCTTTCCCTTCCGCCACTCCCAACTTCCCAACGCAAAATTGGATTTGGTCCTCTCACAGTCCCTCTCAGTCACCCATTGAAGATGTCTCTTTATGAAAAAAACTTAAAATGGTGGAGATATTTCCCATGTATAGGCCACGAGGACGTTTCTGTGAGGATTAAATCCGATTTCGTATTGGGGAAAGTGGGATTGGCGGAAGGGATTCCAAATTCCATTTCGCATTGGGGAATTCGGGAGTTGCGGATGGAAGAGAGATCGTACAGGGTTTTTTGAACAGATTATAAAAAGCAATTTTGATTTTCAGGAGATATTATTGAAAAAGGACCATATTAACGGGCAAGAGATTATACGGGTTTTATAAACCTCTCTTGTATTATGCGGGGCAAAGAAGACAATGGAACCATGTTCTTATGATCCATTTGACATATCTGTTCAATGTTTTTGAACTGTCGTTGACCTGGATGGTCGAATTATTCGGTTTGGAAACCGTTCAAGCAATTGGTTTCGTTTCACCTCTATTTCGTTCTTGGGTTAAAAGCTGTTGACTTAGTCAAAAAACCATTGATTTGGACGGTTGAACTGTTGATTCATTTGACCCGGATAGCGGTTATAACCCTGGAACTCTCTTCTTCATTAGAAAACATACAAACTCAGATCTGAGTCCATGTCTTAGATCTGAGGAAGAAGAAGAACAACAAGATATGAGAACTTAGACCTGCATATGTTGTTATTGCCTTGCCGTTTCTGTTGCCGTTGCTGTCGCCATTATCGTTGCCAGTAATCGAACCTTCCTCCTCTTCCTTCTTTTTCCCTCCTTCCTTTCCTTTATCGTCTTTTCTTTTTTCCTTTCTCATTTCTTTTTTTTTTCCTTTTTTTTCTTTCTTTTTTTTTTTCTTTCTCAATGGACAACATCTCCTCTCCTTTCTCAAATCTCATAACTCATATAAAATAGTTGCCCTAATATGCAAACTGTCCAAACTGTTCAACCCGGATTGTCGAACCGTTGACCCGGAAATCGATATCTAGAACGGTTTCGTTTCGAGGTCAGTTTTTAAAACCTTGTATCTGTTAGTAGGGTTGGCAAATTTTCATCCAACCCACTGAACCCATCCAACTTGCCCATTTACTTAGCGGGTTGGAAATAGGTTGATCACCCATTAGGTCAAATTTAAATGGGTTGGGTTGTGTATAATCATTGGGTTAACCATATAAGTATTAATTCCTTAACCATTTTTTTAATTTTCTTCATTTGAATGAAATGGTTTATAATTAATGCATTATTTTTTTGTTAATTATTGACTAAAATTAATTGTCTCAAATCAACACACTTCACCCAAATCAACATAAATCCAAATCAACTTGACCCGAGTTTGGACCAATTCAACTTGGTCTAAATATGAATAGACTTGATCACCTTGGTTTGTGTTCATTTGATTAGGTTAGCCTAGTCTGAACCCACCCGACCTAGGCCAGACTGATCCGAGTTGACCAGAATTCGAAATGGGTTTGGCGCGGGATGGTTTGGCTCGGGCCCGGTTTATCTTGACCCGAGATCTTCCTCTCTTTCTTTTGCTCGGTTTGGATAATCCTGTTTGACCCATATTTGCACAACCTATCCCCAAGTTTGGACCGGTTTGATTTACTTCTCTTGACCCGCTTTGGGCTAGTTGGTTTGGTTTCAAACCTGTGTGCAAACCTGATATGAGCTAGTCTATGTCAATCCGCCATTAACTGAATCGGTCTAGTCTGGTTCAATTGGATTGATCTAGATCTAAACAGTTCAATCACCTTTGAAGTGATTAGCTCAAAGATAATCCAATTAGATAGTTCAAGTTGGTATGGATGGTTTGAACCCAAGCGGTTCAATCAAACCTGAATCTCGAACATAGTCAAATGGCTTTGCCACTTGTGTAAAAATAACATGCATGTAATGCAATTTAAACCTTCACCACTTATGCAAATAGCAACTACTACCACCAAGCTATGACCAACTTATTTGTTTAAAGGGAGTTGGTTTTTTGTTTTATGCCCTTAAATATAAGATTAATGGGTTTAGGTGGGTTGGATTGGGTTAAAGTGGGTTTGGGTTGAACCCAACCCATTTAATTTTATATAACTGGGTCATAAATGGGTTGGCGAGTTAGATGGGTTTGTTTGAAAATCAACCCCAACCAAACCCAACCCAACTTGCTCAATTGCCATTGCTATCTATTAGTAGGGGTGGGTTCGAGTCGAACTGAGCTGGATATTTGGTTAATTGAGCTTGGCTCACAAAAAGAATGCTATACTTGAGCTTGATTCGAAGTTTCGAACTAGAGACATGAAATTAAATTTGGCTTGGCTCAAAAGCTTGTACATTTGAACTTCGTTCCAGCTCAATTGGGAGCCAAACTCCCTATAAAAAATAAAATTTATACATATATAAATTATTTTTTATTTTATATACAATTGATAATGACAGATTATTTATTATAATACATATAAAAAATAAAAATTATATATATATATATATATATATATATATATATATATATATATATATAAATGTTATTATACATATTATTTCTTATATATAAAATGTTATTATGTATGTATGTATGTATTAGGCTTGATTAGGCTTGCGAGCTTTACGAGTTGGGCCTGAATTTGGCTCGGTTAACAAATGAGCCTATATATTTACTCAACTTAAATGGAGCTGAATCGAGTTTTCTACGAACTGAAATCTAATAACTCGTAAAAAAGCTCAATTTATTTCCAACCCTAGCTGTTAATCTTCTTATACTCCACTTCTCTTTTACTCAGAACCTCGCTATTCTGACACATGGTTTTGAGAGGTAGATGCAGGCCCACGGGCGTGACCCATTACGTCCACCTCTGCAACACATACAACTAATGTGTGATCTATTTGGTAGATCAAGTATTATTAATAGAGTATGCTAATTAATATAATGTATTCTGATTAGTTTTAAAATTAATTCTTAGAGTCTGAAAAGAAATTTAAAATTTATTATTAGTTAGAAAATTAATTTTTATCAATTAAATTCCATTTGATATTAGTAAAAATTTAATAAAAATGATTAATGACTTATTAGTTTCATTTAAAAATAACATAAATTAATACAAATTTATCTAAAAATGAAAAGAATTAATGAAAATTTATTAATGATAAAATTAATTTTTAAAATCCATTTATACAATGGATAGGAGTAGTAATAAATGATTTAAGCACCAGAAATTTAACAATTGATATGACATTAAATAGAATGGATTTAGGGGTGCAACCTGGGCGGGTCTAACTTGAGCCCAGACTAATCCAACCCACAACATTACATGGGTGGGTTTAGATTTTCAGTCCTTAGGTTGGGCCTGGGCTCAAAAGTTCAGGTTTTATATCCTTAGGTAGCTTGAACTCAGCCCGAGTCTGGCCTTATCTTTACTTAACTTGAGCCCTAACCCAACTCGTGTGCATCAAATTTTAATGCGGTCTGGCTGGGTAAGAATAACCTAAAAATAATACTAGATTTGAATTGATTTGGTGTAATTAGAAATATTATAGCACTCATTTTGTTTCATTTTGTAAACTCAATTGATAGGAAGGTTTTCAATATAAACTTTACACTGAAAATAACTGGGTGAAAATACAGATCGTGAATGAAATTTTACACCAGTCCGTATTTACACTAAAAACAAATACAAACTGATGATAGAATTTTACATCGACTCACATTTATACCACAAATAGACACAGGTCACACAACCTTAACAAAACTCATACATAACACGGGTCAGGAGTAACTTCTTCATATTTATAAACATATAAATTTTAAGGCTGTCAAGCAATGGGTAGCCCAACAGTTTATGAGCCCAATATTGTTGCTATGATGAATGAATTTTCATTTTCTGTTCCAACAAAAAGTTTCAGACTCTTGTGATCTGTACATATAATGAATTGGCGGCCTAGAAGGTGGACTCGCCACTTTTACACTACTAGAAGTTTAGAACCACATTCATGAGTCCCTTCTCATACGAACTTACTAAAATAGGCTAGGGGGTTTGCCATCTTGCATTAGCACTGCCCCAAGATAACCCCTTGATGCACCACATTCCAAGACAAACTGCGAATCGGGATTCGGGAAGATATAAGCAATGTTTGGCATCGATGTCATCTTCTGAGAAAATAATACCACGTAGGAGTCGTATTAGAAAAAGCGGTACTTCAAACAATACCCTCTTATTTAATGCCGTTTTTTTAGAAAAAAATGTTGTTCCAAACCGTTAAACCTGGGAATCAGTGGAAACTATCTTTGCGCAACAATTGTGTATACTGTAAAGGGTGCTACCAAAAACCCATATTGAAGGATAAATTGCTTGTTGTACCTTGTAAGGCCCCAAAACCCCTTGAGTGCCTTTAGAGATGTAGGAGTGGACCATTGTATGATGCACTTGATTTTGTTAGGGTCTGCCATGACTTGACCCAAATAATAGACATGAAGTTGCCCGAATACACACTTTGATTCCTTAGACTGTGTTTGGTTGTAGTGCAAATAAAGTATAAATGCATGGGAGTGCAAATGTAAAAAAAATGTAAATTCTTGTTTAATTTTGTTTTGGATTTTACTTTATTCTCCTTCATGTCTTAATTTACTTCATTTGCACTGTAATCAAACAAAATAAACTAAAATTTGAAATAAAAATATGTCAGAATTTACACTCAAATCATTTACACTGCCATGGTTTTGCATCAGTGCAAATTTATTTGCATTGCAATCAAACACAGCCTTAGCAAATAATTGGTGCTGGTACAACAAAAAATGAGGTGCATTTGTTAAGTCAAATGGCATGACAAGGAATTCATAGTGCTCATCATGTGTCTAGAAAGCTGTTTTGGGCACATTAGTTACATAACATTCATTCTTAGTTGATGATAATCCAACCTCAAATAGAGTTTAAAGAATACTGTGGTTAGGGGTGCAATCAAATCGAGCTCTAATCGAATAATTCAGGCTTGAGTTTGAATTTTAGGGTAAGCTTGATTAGTTATTCGAACTCAAGCTCAACCAATAAAAGTTTGGCTTGAAATCTTGCAAGCTTAACTTTATATCATATAATTTATAAAATACAAAAGTATATTCATTTTCAAGCTTTCAATCTAGACTTAAGTTGCATTGAATCTTTAATAGAATCGGGCTTGAACCCAAAAATATTCATATCAAATTTGAATTCAAGCTTGAACCCAGTAGTATTGTAGTTTAGGTGAGCCAAGACATGCCAAAATTTGTCTCGACTAAATTCAATTGCACCCCTAATTGTGGCACCTTGCAAGTCATCCAACAATTCGTCAATGAAAGGTACTGGGAAATGGTCTTTAATCATAATTTGGTTTAGAGCCCAATATCTCTATGATCCATCTTTTTTTGTTTTGTTTTTTTTTTTTTTTTTTAAACTAAGAGTATTGGTGCCGAATATGGACCGGATCTGGGTTGGATAAATTTCTTGTCTAGTAACTCATGTACAATCTTCTCCATTTCTCCTCTTTGAAAACAAGGGTAATGGTACAACCTAACATTGGCTGGTGGCTTCTAGTATTATTTCAATATCCATGGGCCTAGATGGTGGTAACTCCTTATGCTCTTTAAAAACATCTGAGTAGGATTTAAAAAAGCTGTTGTAAGCTTTCTAGGCCCATGGAGTAATTGACTGATTAGGTTTTGTTGTAAGAATTGGGCTGGTTGGGTCCAAGGCTAGGTGCATGAAAATAGGTTGCTACCTCCATAGAATGACTTGAGTAATGTCTTCAACTAGGGGTGTCAATTGGATTAAATTTGGTCTAATCCGGTCCAGTCCAATGTGAATCCATTATAAATGGATCATGTCCAATCTAATTCAATGAATGTTTTGGACCAATTTAGACCAGTCCAATTCAATGTTTGAACCATCCAATCTGTTCAAATTCATTTTGATTTAGATTGGTTTCAACCCAAACCTGATCCATTGACACATATTCTTATCTTATATCAATCGACCAGATATTGGCTTAATCCAACCCAATTCAATATAAATTTGTTACAGACGGACCAGGTCCAATCCAATATATCTTGTTGGTCCATCCAATCCGTCCAAATTGATTTTGGACCGGACGGGGTTCAATCCAAAACCAGTCCATTGACACCTTTATCTTCAACCCTTAAGATTGTGGGGTCCCTATTCATAATCCCGCCAAATGGTATGCTACCCCCCTTATATAAAAGTCCATGGTCAACTATAATTAGTCACAAGTCACAAGCCCTAATTGCTTCAGCCATTAGACCCTTAGAACCACATTAGCTCCATTGAAGCCTAATTGATGTAGATCAACTGTGAAGCCATGTCCTTGTAGCTTGAGGGGAAATGTTTGCACACATTGTCACACTAGATCTAGTTGTCGTTCGTCACATGGACAACAAAGGCGGTAACCTCTTGGATGCCCAGGCCCACTTGTTTGGTTATGAGTTGGGTCACAAAAATATGTGACTTTTACTATCTAGAGACCCGCCTTTTGGGGAGACAACTTTACTAGTCGGTTTGCTACCTTGTTGGCACATGGGGTATAGCCTCCTCTAGATCTCAGGTCAATGACATTAAAATTGAGCAATCCACTAAAGATGTCCCACATCTTTAAATAAATGAAAGTGATGATGCTACCATTAATATCGTTGAAGTCTACTTTAAAAACTAGGAATGAAGGTTGAAAGAAGGCATTTGATTTTAGTGAGGCTGTGATAGAATCTACTAAAGTTGCTAACGAGTTAGGATGACCATATTGGTGTATGTATTGAATGCAACAGTTGAGAGAGTGGAAAAATACACCATGGCAAGTGTGTTAGCCAATGTAAACATAATAGAAGGACTAGGGTATTGAGACTATTGTAAAATCTATGAAGTGTTTGAAAAACCATTTGCAAGAGAGTGGTATCCAAGGCTGCCACTTGAACTTATGAAGAATTATATTAGGAGATTGTGGATAGGCAACTTTAGGCACGAGAGAAATATAGTTTAATCTTTTTATTTTCTTTACTTGGACATATTGGACTTCATTTCTTATTAATTGTTGTTTCAGATATATCTTGATGAATGGATTTTGTTTCTTTAGAGATAACTTGATGAATGATTTTTTTTTTGGTCTTATTGTGCATGATATTATTTTTCATTGATTGTTATTGATATGTGTTCAAATTAGAATGAATGATATAAGTTGGGAGCAATTGTTGCATATAGTTGTAATAGTTGTACAGGAAGGTGAAACATCTTAAGATGAAATTACTATATATTAGTTTATAAAAAGAATGATATTATTCCAAGAAACTCTATCATGACAACATATTAACTAGATTAAACTATTTGTGTAATGTTATTTTGAACAATCCTAAAATGTATTTAAACATGCCCCACATATGTTCATCAATTTGGTATATTCTTTAAGATGAAGGGGTTTAGTTAAAGATAATTGATATGTCTCTGTTGGATGAACAAGTAGAGATACCACTAAATATAATTGGCCATTATAAATCAATTTGATATACAACCAATCATTTTCAGTATTTGAGGGAAACAATATCTTCACATTTTAATTATATACTGAAGGCTCTATGTGAATATAGAAAAATGGACTATGCAACCAAGAGACCTTAATGTTATTCTGCCTAAGATTCTAAACAATTCTAAATATTAACCATGGTTTGAGGTAACAATCCATACATTTTCATTTAACAATTTTATTTTCTAGTAAATTACATTTTAAATAATTGTTGTATATGTTTCTTATAAAATTGTGTTGGTGCAATGGATGGCACACGCCACATGAACACACATGCATGTGTTTCAGTAACAACAAAAAATGTGATGTAAATGTCAAATGTTCATTTGACATTTGACATGATCTTTACAAACTTGTTTCCCTTACCCATACAAGTCAACAAGTTGTAACTATTAATTGGTATAATTATAATTTGAGGTGTTCGTGGAAATAATATTTCTTTTTGCTCAACATAGGAAAATATTATGTGATTGATTTAGGATACACTAAGATGCTTGAGTTCTTTTCCCCTTATTGCTCTGAGAGGTATTACTTAAAAGGCTTCATGGAAAGAGGCAATTATCTTGAACTATTCAATGATGTACAATCTTCATCAAAAGATATTATAAAACATTGCTTTGATGTTTTAAACGTAAGAATTCCAATTTTGAAGTTGATGCCACCATATTCAATGCATTTTTTTTGGGCATATTATGTGTTGTACAACTTCATTAAGTTGTCTTATAAGTAAGATAAATATTTAAATGGTTTTTTGGTGCTAGGTGTAATATTTCTCAGACAACACTTAATGTTGAGTCCCAAGCATATAAACAAATGAAATTAGTGTGAGATGAATTCATATTTCAGATGGCAGAGCATTACAACTTGAGAGTTGTGCACATTCTCCCAAAGAACATTAAGAGAATAGTGCTTTTCCCCTTAAATGTGTTGTATTTTTATTTGATGGCATATATTCAATTGTTTGTGTTGAACTATTTGCTAGAAAAAATATGTGTTAAACTAATTACATGTATTGAAATAATTTTTTGTTATTTGTTGGAAATATTTACATTGAATTTTTGTATAGGTGAATACATGAGTGAGGCCCATGGGTGATAACTACATATATTAATGTGTAGATGGGAACCACATAGGTATCTTTTACAAGAAAATGCATGAATGAGACCCACTTTAATAGTAAAACCCATGAGTCCTATTTGCGTGTTTGAATGTATTACTAGATTTCACACATGATGTTTCACATGCATGTAAGAAAGACCCACAAATATGCTTCTCAAATAGCCTTTCGATATTTCTAGCTTTTGAGAAAACCTTTGAAAAAAATTACAACCAAACAGTTTTTGGTCTTTATAAATCTACATGTGAAAATTGGTCTTAAACTTTTGAAAGATTTGCCTAAAAAGATTTTCCAAACACCTCTTACGTCTACTTGAACCAATAGAAGAAAAAAAGCTATATATATAGAGAGAGAGAGAGAGAGAAAGAGAGGAATTAGAGAAGGTTTCGTGCACAAAAGAAATTCAATAGGATAGATATGCTTAACACCATTAGTCATGGATAAGATAAGACTGCTAAACATGTTAAAAGAAAGATCCCAGATGGTGTTATTTAATTGGGTCAGTAGAATGAACCGTAGAAATGAATTGAAACGGGACTGCGGTCTGTCACCTCCGAATAGAAGTGAGCAAATAAACTCATCTGTCGGAAAGAAGGCAACAGAAGGCAACAGAAGACAAATTTATTTTATTCTTCTTTTTTTTGGGGGTGGAGATGAGAAGTTAGGATGTGGATTATTACGTTGTGAAATTCAAAGGAGAAAGGTAGATTTTACCAAACAGAGGATATGAATTATTAAGGAGGGTGTTGTACAATGTGAATTATTTTTCTTACTTCCATCCTCTACCTGCTCCAATCCTCACCTTATTAGGGAGGTTTGAATTTTGTGGGGTCGCACTTGGACCTATCATCTCTTGCCAAAGAATAATTCAAGCCACTAGACCTGTTCATGGGCCGGGCTCAGGCCAGACTTTTACTCATCATTAATGGAAATATGCTAAACCCGAGCCCGAGCCCGACTCGACCAACAGGCCTATAACTTGTGCCCAAGCCCAGCTCTGATAAAAAGCCCGAAGCCTAAGCCTGAGCCCGAAGCCCGACCTAATAAAAAAAAATTACAAATTTCCCTATATCCCAGCTCAAATTTATTGTGGGTCGGGCTTTTTGACCAGAAGTTAAGCCCGCGGGTCTATAACATGTTCAAGCCCGTCCAAGGGCCGGGCTGGGCCAGGCTGACCCGCCGGCACATGAACAGGTCTACTAGTCACCAATCTAGTTACTGTTCTTGTTTGGCATAAAACATCCCCACTACTTGATAGGAACATTCGCATGATGTGCTCACTTGGGCAAGGTTAGCCCTTCTGTAATCCTAGTCAAAAAAATAAAAGGTTGGTCCGTCTATTTAAAGGATTCATCCCCTAATTTAACCTCTTGGTGTCAACCATATCCCGAGTTCCCGACCAAGACTTCTAACAACTCCCATCACCAACCTTTCACCCTTGCACTTCCATCCATTAATGCCATTTTACAACAAACAGAAGGAGGGAAAGAAACAAGTATAAACAAAAACAAAATTCCACCTTTCACATGCGAAATATCAACCAGAAATTTGTTTCCCAAAGTTCCTACACCACCAAAAGCTTTGACAATGATGCAAAACATCACTCACAAATAGCAACTACATACACCTCTCTACAGAGGGAAAAGAATCGAAGAAAAAATAAATCAACAAACACTTACACAAATAAAGAACAACAGAATATACATATTGCTAAATGCTAATTTTCTATGATTTACAACAAACTGCTGCTTGTGGGCTTGCCCAAAGGAACCAAACTCTACTTGACTCTCTCTCTGAGCTATTTCAATTCCCAACTCTATAGATTATAGATGCTAAAAGATAACTTGCTAGCTACACAAGGTTAACAGCAACTCAAAAACGCTTTAACCTGGCTCTAAACTCACTAGGGCATATTAACACAGAATCTACACAGAGACCTCCCTTGGTGTGTGTGCAATCAATCTGGGTCATTGAGAACTTTATCTTTGTGGGTATGCTGGGATTCTCTACGATAAAGTCCCCTACATAGTAGTGACCCCAGTTCCCCAGTTCCTCCAAATAACACTGGGACAGGGCATGTTGACCATCTGAAATTGATAGCTGGAAACGAACGGGCTTTATGTCCCAACCATGGACATGCTCTGGGTTACAGACACGGCGACCAAGTCTCTTGGAGGCTCTTCCCAGATGAAGCCTGAAGAACAGGCTATATGTTCCTGCCGCAAACTGGAATTCTACCTGTCCATCTACCTCAAACCACCAGATTTGCTGAAGATATGCAACTGAACAGAATCTACAAGGAAACATAATAACAGCAGATCAATGACTGCTTTTATCTTACTCCAATGTACAAATGGTCCATATGGATAAGAAAAAACAAAGATGTCCATGCCCATTACTCTTGAATGACAAATCAATTAATGTAGCAGGATAAAGAAAGAAAATGAAAAATGCAATCAAGTTGACGATACATTCAACATAGATCATAGTTTCTTTAGTGTCACTCAAAAAGCATGTGAACTGCCGCTAACCTGCCACTCTACGTCAAGAGTGAAAACAATATTACGCCGAGGAATCCAAATTCTATGGGATGCGTCATCAATGACATACAAGGTGCTAAAATTGAGGGCAAAGGTTCAATTAATAGTGAGTCATTAAAACCTATTTGATATAAGAATTTCAGATGTAACTTGTGGCTAGCCTCATAGACTCCATCAACAAGTCCATTTCCACCTTGATAATGTATACAATAACTTCAAAGCTGAGCAGGTCAATTTCTTTTTGCTCTCTCTCTCTCTCTCTCTCTCTCTCTCTCTCTCTCTCTCTCTCTCTCTCAAAATGAATTGTTTTTCTCCATTAAGCAATAACCAACCAAAGACAACAGCGGGCACTCTGAATTGGAGAAGAAAATAAACCATCAAATTGAGTTCATACTCCATACCACAGAGTTAAGTGGAGTCAAGTTTAAAAATAGCTTTAGTTAAACCATGCATTTCATGTTCTAGAAACTGTAAATGAAAGCAGCAAGATTTGTCAGTGAATGTTATTCATTTTGGATCCTGTCAACAGGACTGCATGAAACAGGGGAAACTAGACCATAGATTAGGAAAAATAATAGCCAAAACATATCAAATTCGTAGAGGTAGGCTTTTGCATCACATAAACGAATGGAGGGAAGTTCTATTATATTCGTAAGTATCGACCTTCCCTAAGCTGCCTTAGATGCCTAACGGTCAGCAGTCTTAAGGTTAGTTTTAACATTTTCTAACAGCAAGCTTTGCTAATTGGTGGGTAAACCTAAAGGATAGGAATTCCCCTTGACATCTGCAAAATCCTTTAATCAGGTCAGTATTCCTCTATATTAATTGTATATCAAGACAGAACATGGAAGTATTAATCATCCTTGATGACTGAATTTGCATGCAGTAGTTATGGTGCTAAGCTTCTAGATATAACTCTGTGTAGAAGAAATTGATTTATTAAAACACTCAAAACTGGAATGGCAGTTATTAAGATCTATTAACAATTCAGGACAACCAAACTGAATCCATAATCATCAATCGAGAACTCAGATCTAGGATAAAGCAAACAAACCACATAAAATAAAAGTACAAGGCTATTCAGTGAACATGCTGACAGAAGTCTGTGTCAAATGAACCTATTCAGAAGACACCCTGTGAATTTATGGACAGTGAACAATGTTTGGATGACACAAATCTAAAATTTAGGACTCAGATATAAAGCAAACTTGTTGATAGATGTTTCATCCATGCTCAATATATGTGAGATGGGCAAATCCCTTTAGTTCATGCACCTTTCCTAAGTCAGAAACTTTTATTTCAGAATTTTCTTAAAAAGAAAAGGAAGAATCACATGGGTTTTAGATCACGTAGGATTTTCTTCGAGAAACAAAGATTAAGAAAAGGAGGCCAGTTATTAAATGAAACCAACACCAATTCTCCCCCTCCCCTTCCCATTGAATTCGCAGAAACTCGAGTATGGCATTTATATCCTAACTGTACAGAAATTTAGCAGAGTCCAGGAAGACACAATCCCAAAGAGAGAATATTTTCTATGCCCATGCCATATAGCAAAAGCATACTTGGAACTTTTAAGAAGAGAGCTACTTTTTTTGCTTATAAATACCTAGACTCCTCAGTTGGGATGCGTTTCCAATACCTCCGATCATCTATCCCTGTTATCGACAAGGCCATAGAAGAGATAGACAGGCAAGTCCCACCTGTGCTCATATCCAGCCATAGTTCCTGCGAAAAGATAAAAGATTTTACAAAGACTATTGGCAAAATTTAAAACAGGAAAGCTAGAAAAGGAAGGAAAATAATAAATCCCATTAAGCCAAATCAGAGAGATGCATCGTGCATACTTTGGTGCCTCCATCGAAGGGATTGGGGTGACACAATCTGGCGTAAATCTCCTTCTTACTCAAATAAGGAGGGACTTGATCGAACACTTTCTCAATGAGGTAACGATAATTAGAAGGCAACTTAGAGTCCCAGACAAAATCAGCAGAGGAAGCATCACGAAAAGTTCGATTGAGCCGTGCCAATTTACAAATCTCAGGCGGATCCAAATACATAAGAACCATAGCGGCACAACTTTCCGGTATATCACCGAGACCAACCTTGACAGGAGAATCCCGTTCACCACTCTCCGATATAACGAAACCAGACATACCAGCCCCCATGAGCGGTGAGCCGAAGCAAATGAATGTCTGCTAACCTGTAGCCCTCAATTCCGACCACTTCACAGAGAAAAAAGAGGAGGAGGATGCCCAGACGGAACAAGTAAGATTCGAGAAACAGAAATAGAAAGAGGAGGAGAGGAAGGAGAAAGGAGAACTGGGTGGGATTCCATTTCCTTCTTGAACAAGAACGCGTACCCCCTCCGCCCCCCACCCCAACTCACATCCTCTGCTTTGTTTTTTCCTCTTAAAACCATGAGAGAGAGAGAGAGCGCGACTGACTACTAGTGCCTCGTTGGATTACATTACAGATCCACGTGTCGCCTATACCAGCGCCGTGCACTTGTTTTTGTTCTCTACACGGGCTCAAATCAGACTCAGAATATATTTATTTTAGTAAAAATTAAAATAATTTTAATAAAAAGGAAAGAGAAAGAGAGAAAAATCTTTGGATATGGGTCCATAGAGGCCCACATACATACCCACCCATTAACAGTGTGAGATCAGGCTCGGATCCCACCACAACCAACAGAACGGAATCTCGTGTGAGATAACTGGCTACACCTGAGCTGAGCCCGAGACTAGTGCAACTTGGGTCGGACCAACCCCACGGCCGGGGTGGGTCAGAGTTGACCCGTTTTCAAAGGACAACAACTATTCAAAACCTGTGAATTAGAGATCAGATGATGAAAGGTCATACTTGGTGGTCGTCAACACGTTTACACTGCAGGAAACATTCCTTGCGATGACAATGAGGATCGGATCAAGAGTCAAGAAAAGTCGGTTCCAACGGGCAACCAACTACCCGAAACCACTGACTTGGTCGGGTCAACAATAGTGAAGAGCTGCTTTTGCTTTTGTTTGTGTAGAAAATTTCAGGTACTGCACAAAGTTACACTATCAAGTATTAAATTATTAGTTATATTCTAAGGAGGGTCCATGACCCGATTTGGATTGGCAATCGGGCATGGCCCGCCGATCAAATGGCTAGGAACTAGGGTGTATTTTAAATGTATTAATTAATGTTGTTTATTTAAACATTAAACTCACTTGCTGAGACGTTCATGTTTTGTTGGGTTGGGCCCACGAAGTTCCCTTTCACTAATTGTTAGAATGGATTACGTTCCAGTTGGGCCTTATCCTCAACAAATCTCCCTTTTCATTTTTTTTAAGAAAAAAAAGGGAAAAGAATCCAAAGATGTCTATCCAATTTGGATAATTAAAATGGGTAGGTTGCTAAAAGGTAATGGTGTTGGGTCCTCCATTCAATTTGTTATCTGGATAAATAATGTGCATACGTGTATTGGTAACAGTGATGACAACTGCCAAATTTAGAGGATAGACATTCATTTATGTACAATCAATTGTCAGCTGGCTTTCATATCACAACACATTCTAAGAGATTGAGTGAGAAAGCAACTTAAAATCCTATTTTATGGCCAACCCGTTTTCTCTTACCAAATTATCTGTTTGTCCATCTGGCTATATCCATTGGGAGCTTTAGATAAAGTGGCTGCTTGAAATTCTTCAAAGTGGTTAATCCGACTTTCACCCATGTCCATTTTTAACCCGGATTAGCATCACTTGATGACTGTGTTAGGGATTGTTTAACCAATAATAATGCTCCATGTCAGCTACCAAGTGTATATGCCCCACAACCACTCCAGTCTCACACATATTCGTGTGCATGACTGATGTGGAATGGACATTAAACGGCCCCTAATACAGTCACCGAAAAAACTTTGGCAGTTAGGGTTTAATAGTAAATGTTCTTGGACACGACATATTACTATGGATATAGAATAAAAGAGTAATGGGAGAATGACGGTTCAGCCCAACTTCAGAATTCTTAGGCCTAAAGTACAGTTGGAATAGGTGACAGCTCGAAATGAATGGATAGACATGTCATGAATGGATGGACATGTCATGCCCAAAAACGTTCCCAGCAGCTAAATTTTTTCACAGCGATCAAGCGCAGCTAATCTGGATTCACAAAAATAAAGTGAAAAAAGTCAAGTGGACAATAAGTATTGTCTTGTGATCATCCAACCTGGTAGCACAATTATTGATACCCCCGAAGTTTTTTTGCCTTTTGGAACAGTACATTAAATATTATTTTGTTTTCAGAATAAAATGTCACCTTATTTAAGAGTATAATTTTGTCTTCAGAATAAATATTTATATGATTATAAAGTTTTCCTATTCTCTCTCTCTCTCTCTTTAATTTTCAACTGCACCTTTTTTCTATATGTTTCATTGTTGATAGCTATAATTTTCTTCTTATACAGAGGAATTGGGGGCAGGGCAAAGAAGTTGAATGATTTAAGCGCCCAATTGGTATGGCACAGGACAGAATAAAATGACAAAACATGATTCATCTAACTGACCCAATATAGTTTGGACAAGATTTGTATGATGATGATGATGATAATTGATAAAGTAGGTGATACATATAAATTCAGTTGCCCAATTTAAAGAATTTTAACTTCATTTTTTTTTTAATCGCCCATAGGTGTTATATTTCATTCAATCAAGAAATTGGTACAAAAAATACTAAAAAGGCCAATCAGAAAACCTAGAAATAATTTCTCAAGAGAACAACATATAGAACTGGATGAAAGAGAACATAAAGAACTTCTGCAACCAAATAAACTTGACCCAGGTTTGGAACAGACCCTTTAATCAAACCTGGCCCAAATTGCAACCTTACTAATAATTTTCTTCATTCTTAATAATATTTAATAGTTCAGATTTATCTTAGTAATTTATATGTAAATCTGAATAACAAATTATTTAGGAAACCGAAAAAGAAGATAGCTAGTAATTGGGTTATTATTGTTGAGATTTTTAGAAGAGGTAGGAATACATCAAAAAGGATTTACGTGGAAGTAATAAAAAATGATTTAAGGCCTAGACATTGCACTTAATAGAAAGTAAATGGTGAAACAGGATTCATGTAGCTAATCCCATATAGTTGGTAGAAGGCTTTAGATGATGATGTGATGATTACTATGTTGTAGCCATAAATTATATAATGGGGTGTTTTACAGCACAAATTGTTTTTTTTGTTGTTGGTTCTGAAAGCAAACTAAAACCAAAAACATGTTCTTGAATCTTCCGGTTTAAAAGCATGTTTTCTCTAGTTATTTAATATCATATTCCATAAATTATATAACTTCTACAACTACACAATTTGTTTTTGTTTTAAAAATCATTATTTTGATGGTTCTATTGCAAAAACATGCATTGTTTTTTGAAAAAAAAAAACCTTTTTTTTTTTACCTTTCAAAACAGAAAATAGAGTTCAAAAACATGTTTTTTGTTTTATTGCTGATGTGATAAATTTCAAAAACAAGAACACCCCTGAATCAATTATTAACGAGAACATATTTAATTATATTTAAATTGAAAAAGGAAGAGGAAAAGAACGGGTCCACCCTTTCACAAACCCTTCTCTTTTCCTCTTTTCATTTGTTTTTTTTTTTTTTTTTTTTTTTTCCTTTCAGTTGGACAAAGGTTTGGTGCTTGCTAACAGACCGAAAGCAACAACGTGGAAACAGAAAGAGAGATTGTTGAGAAGTTTCTTTCGGTTTTCCTAATCATCTCGAATATACAAAGTACAAGGATTACGAGTCATTTCTCATGGATCTTCATTGTTTGATTTTTGTTGTGATCATACAAGCTAAACTACAATTTGAAGCATCCACCGCCCATCAAGAGTTGAAGACAAAAGAATAACCAATAATTGATAAAAAGAAGCACAGTCCTCTCAACGTGGATCCGAGTCAGCAACATTTTATCCACCACCACATGTTCCCATACATGATCATCCACAACACCTGCCATACAGTCAGCAAAAGCGCCTATTTTGATAATGGATAAATGTAGATGGGTAGATGAGTTCATGAGTAGAGAGAGAGAGAGACAACTATTGGTTGATTAAATATTAGGGTCGGATAGGGAATCATTCTGGTACTGGTTTTTAACTCAAGCGGTCTGATTAGGGGTGATCATTTCAGCCCGGTCTGAAAATTCTGGGCTTGGGCTTGGATTATGTGTTCAGCTCAGTCCGTATATATTTAAACTTACACATTTTGTGTATAATGTTATATTAAATTATATATTTTATATATAAATATTATAATATGACATATATAATTTATATTATATGTAATATTTTATATTATATAATGTATAAAATAAGTTTATATGCATGTTATGTCATTTAATATAAAATATTATAGATATACAATATTTTTATATATAAAAGGCATTGGCCCAAAATCAAGCCTGACCCAGCTCGGGACCGTGTAGACCTGGGCTAGGGCTTATATTTCAGGCCCAGAACCCTGGGCCGGGCCGGGCCTAAGCTATAACCCTTATCATAAGTGCAAAGCTCGGTTTGACCTGACTCATGATGTCCCCTAGGTCTGACCATCCAGTTTGAATGAATGGCCTATCATGACTTAAAAAATTTTAAAATAATAAATAATAAAAAACGACCAAAAACCGTTGTCTAGGTCGATGGTTTGATTGCTTGGGTCAGCAGACTGCTAACTAAATCAATAATTTTTGGCCAAAAAATGGTTGTGATAGATTTCTAACATAAAAATTTATAAGGGTTAGGCGGAAGAACCAATCAAAATCCCAAAAATAAATCTATTTAGGTGCCCAAAAAGTACCATGAGACGGGATTCATGTAGCTGATTGCAAATGGTTGAAGGTGTAGCTAGCTTACTAGTAAGGTCCAACTGGTCTTAATGGAGACTTGAGATTGAATCCTGCTCCGTAGGGATTGAAGGTTAAGGAGAGGGTTACCCCAAGTTTAATATTATTTTTTATGGGGCTATACAATAGGGCGTCACTTGTGAGTAGGAGTGGATTTGAGCCGAGCCGAACTATTCGAGCTTGGCTTGCCAAGGCAGTATGAGGCTCGAGCTCGGTTCGAGCTAGAATCTTGAATTCGAGCTCGACTTGAGTTAAAAGCTTGTAAGCTCAAGCTCGGCTCGACTCGGCTCAAGCTAGACTTGAGAAAAATATTTTATAAAAATAAAAAAATTATATATAAAAATATTTTTATTTGGTATTTAAAAATTAAGAATTATAATAATTAGTTATTATTATATATAAATAAAAATATTATATATTATTGTTATGTAGCTATTTGAGCTCGGCTCGCGCACCTCACGAGTCAAACTTTATTAGGCTTGAGCTTGAATAGCTTGTGGCCACCCTTACCTGTGAGGGTGGATTCATTCCTCACAAAATTTAAGAGGAGGCTCACAACATTTTTCAGTTGTGCATTGGGAATAACTCCATATTTGTATCTTTTATGATTTTGAATTTGTTCCTCGCAAAGTGTACCTCACACCACGTTTAGCCATGCATTTAGAATATCTTCCTACCTGAACATATTTATTCATGGAAAGATATTCCCAATGCATGGCTGAAAATATTGTGAGATTGGTGTGGCATGCTTTGTGAGGAGCAGATCCAAACTATCTTTTTATTCATGGGGAGATATTCCCAATATACTTATACTGTAAAGGGCTGTGAGGATGGTTTTATGAGAACCAAATCCGGTTTTATCATGATTTGATCCTCATATGGGCATCACCCGTTACCTATCCCCCATTCGGCCATACTCATAACCCCTCAATCCTGGTGACAATAGGATTTGATTGCAAATCTCAGCCACGAATCCAGATCTGCTTTTCGCAGAGCACTCCTCACACCGAACTCACAGCATCTACCAAGTGCACATCGAAACATTTCCCATATTTGTATGCTATTATTTTCGGGCCAATTCCACAGCCACAACCTGAGAAAAACTTACCAACTGAGCCACCTATCCCCAGTTGAAGAAAAGAAAAAGAGAAAAGACAAAACGGTTGGTACACAAGGCTTAGATGATGAAAGCATATTTTAGTTTTGGATCCGAAGCTGACCCCTTTAGATTGGTCCTACTCAGATTGCACCCCTAAAACCACCAAAGTGCGGGTAGCGATCCAGATTATTGAATTTTGGTGAGTTGGTGAGTTTCCTTGGTGAGAGAATAAGCTCATTGGGCGATTAATTGGTAGAAATACAGAAACATGACCAAATGATTAGTCGGGTTTTCCGACCAATCCGAATCTGTCAACATTGTTAAAGTGACCCATCACCAATCACCAGGTTTTAGTTTTAGGTGAACCGGGCCAGTAGAGAATTAATTAGAAGCTCTGCTTTGAAAAAAAAAAAAATATACAGAAATAGAAAACGTGTTTGGACTTGGACATGTCAATTAATCCATCAACCAGCTAATGAGTTGGCCCGATTTTCTCCGTCCCCTGCAGTACTGATGGTTGATGGTTGCTGTGTTGTGCTTGACAATGTGGACCCTGCAACTTGCAAGCGGAATGTATTTATGGAGAAAGACAAATGGTCATTAATGAGATTGCTCTTTCTACTTGGTTTGGCACAACCACTCATGGGTGGTGATGGTCCTTTGTGTTTTGTCTGCAACCAAAATTAAGGATTCCATGCATGTGTTAATGTGGTAAATACTTTGGACAGACCCATGGAATAGAGATTCTCAAATCAAAACATCTCATCTTCTTTATAGACAAATGAAATTACATTACATGAGATCACCCGAAAGCAAAAGTCATGCAATAGTTTAGGAACACAATTTTCCCGTGATTTTGACATATATGTATACAAGATATTTCCAATTAATATGTGACGAAATGATTATTGATGATATTGCTTTTGTATGGTCTTTTTACTTTCAGGAGATCCAAACTCACCTAAACCACCCAACGGGCTCAATCTCACGTCTCTATTACAACTACTTGAGATTTTACCAGCAAGTTTAGTTGGTTCCTACCACTTTCACTTCCAATATCTTTTTATTCTATCCATGAAGTAAAGTTATTGAAATGAAGGTTTACTGAGGTACACCAAAAAATGATATTCACTTTATTTTTTTAGTGGATTTCATTGTTCACTTGGCCAAGTTGGACCATATTCAGGCAATCTAAATGGCATAGTTATAATTTCATTGTGATCTTCTATATTTATTTGGAAAGGAAAGTTTAAGTAAATTTTCTATTATTATTATTAAGATGGTAGAGCTAATGGTTAGAGTCTTAAGATATCAAATCACAAGGAAAGAAGAAAAAGTACCAAGCATGACAAGCTGCCGATAGACCACCTGGTCCCAACCTGATAAGGAAACATGCTCTCATGGTTTTCAAAATGGGACCGAGTGATCAGTTCCGTTTAACCTCAGAACCGTTATTTTGCCAAAAACCATTGATTTGGTCAGTAAAAATTGATTCGGGCAGTCAAACCGTTTGAATCATCTAACGGTTTTGGCCGTTTTTTTTTTTTTGTCAGAATGGACTGTCCATTCAGTTCAAATGGTTGGGTCAAACCGAACCCCTAACCGGTTCATTGTTCGATTCAGTTTTAAAAACCTTGACATGCCCCACTTGAACTGATGAACTCTATGGGGTCTTTTATTCTCTATTTTTTGGTTAGGGACAAAACAGGTTGCATCTAAGCCCCACAAACTATACAACGGAAGAGAATGGATTAGCTGAAGCCAATGTTTTTGAATTGTTGTTGACCCAAACAGTTGGACCGTTCGGCCTGGAAACCATCCAAGCAACCGGTTCTGTTTTACCGTAAACCCAGTTTCTAACAAAAAGCCATCGAATTGGTCAATAACCCATTTATTCGGGCAATCAAACCATCAACCCGTTTAACGGTTTTTTATTTTAATTATTATTTTTTTTAATTTCTTTGTCAGGACAGACCACCCATTCGAACTGAACGATTAAATTGTCAACCCAGAAATCAGTTGCCAGAATGATTCCGATTCCAAATCAGGCTATGGAACCAATAATACCGTCGTCCCACACCACTCATTAATACATATGACCCATAATCACTCATTCTCTCACTTAGCATTTCTGGCTGGCATGTGGTTCCACAGCGGGCTACTGCATTAATCGAATTAACAAAAGCATGCAGTTTGTTTTTTGTTTTTCCGCACCTCCTTTTTCTTGGAGTGACTCCAAGAGATTGTTCTGTTATGTGGTTGAAAAAGGTGTGGCTTATCTCCAAACGTCCTTTTTTTTTGGAGTGACTCCATGGTTCAAGAACACAACATGCATTCTATAGGCTGTAGTGTGGTGTGTTCTGAGATAGAACCAAAATAAGAAGAGGAGGGGGTGAGGCATTTGAGAACATGAGAAATTAGCATGCATGAACTGGCACGAGATTATGTGTTCCACAACCAGCCACAGTTCATTCTCTAGTCCGGATCTGTTCCTCACAGAACGCACCTCATACTTACCTCACAGCATGTCTTGTCTGCATATCAGGAATATCTTCGATACTTGTATTTATTATTTATGGGGAGATGTTCCCAGTAATCCAGTACAGAGTGGGATGTAGTTGTGAGATCGGTGTGACACACTCTGTGAGGAACAGATATCAATTAGGCTGAAACATGCCAAAACCATGTTATCAAATGCAGCCCAATATATCATTTCAATAACTGAATCATTGACACTCTACAAGGATATATCTAAACCAATACATATCATACATTACACTACAATATGTATCAATATTTTAAACCTTGATTGAGAGAGCAGATTGAAAGAAAACACACACAGACCGTTGCAAATAGACCTATGTAGTGAGGAAAGAATTTAGGTCGACCTCCTCAACTGGGGCTAATTGTAATGCAATTACCAATTTTAATAATTATGGTAAAAAACATATTTTTTCAACACTTTAGCATTTTACTTTCAAATTTATTAAGATTATATTATCAACAATGAGGTTCTAAATTATTATTATATTTAGTAATCATAAATGCCAAATATAATCAGGTCTAATCGGATCAGAGCCGATTATCCCAATTAATAATTTGTTGGTTTTAAGTATAAGATAGGGTAAAAGACTTAAACCTTTCCTAATTTCACTTAAATACTAAAATATCCCCTCACTTTTCAAATTGGACTTAGACCTCCCCTCTTAGACGACATTAACGGACAAAAACCTCCATCTTTATTTGCATATGATATCACATGCGGTTAAGTTTTTTAAAATTCCAATGATGCCCTTTATTACCTCTTTGCTTTTATTGATTGTGTTTTACATGGACACAAACCTCTCCTCATCGATCAAAGACAACCTTGAACAAAAGGCTTTGTTTATGAAAAACTAAATCTGTTTTTTTTTTTTTTTCTTTCTTTAGCTGTTGTCTGTAAAATGGTTTCTGTGAAGCCTCAATCAGAAATTGAAGGCCTCAACATTGCTAAAATGTCACCACTCATGTGAGGAAATGGAGCTACTTGTTTGGATTGTCTGTGAAAAGTGTGAACAGGGTTGGTTTTGGTTTTAATTGCAGATTTTTAGTGGGCTTAAATGAAATTTGAAAGTTTAAATTCTCACAAAAAAAAAAAAAAATTAGAAACTTGTGACATTAGAGAAGCTTCCCTTTGGTTTTTGTATTATCCTTCTTTAAGGTATCAAAGGGCCAGCCTCGTTGTTAACTGGTTTGCTTGACGCGGAATTGAATCCCATAACCAGCACTTTGGAAAGAAGGGGTCAAGGGGACCTTATTAATGGTGCATGGCACCGAATACAAAAAAGTGCTTTCGCAATAATGTGATTACTATAGTTATCTCTGCTTGTCTGGATTTTGTTCTTTTGGTAAGGCAATAACATAAAAAAGTGATTTTGCAAATAGAATGATTAAGCAGATTTAAAATTCAATTGTGTAACTTTTCACCGATTTAAAGTTCTTACTATTGATCCAAAAAATCCAAAAACAAATCTATGCGTGTATACTAATTGTTTACATTGAACAACCATGAAAACAGAAATTTATATCCTTAACCTCAAAAATTCAGTTCACCTAATGAGGGAGTTCTTATGACATGCTTACGAAATCAGATAGCTTCTAATTTCAAATAACTTTTAATTAATTTACAAACAGACAAATAGGAGGATTAGTGGATATAGATGCAGTTCCATCCGTGGTCAAGTTTTCATTGTTCCAAGGTTGAAGGTGAGGAATTTTTTCTCTAACTTAATTACAAATCAATTTAATCCCAAAATTAAACTAAAGTATATTAGTCATTTTACTTTTTCTATTAAAGATAATAATTTATAAATCTGAGGTCTAAGTCCCATTTAAAAGATGAAAGAATGTTCCAATCTTTCACCCTTTAAGATGTTGTCCTAATTACTAATCGGAACAGGACCGATGCCCCTATCTTGATTAAGACCTGACATATTCGCCAACTCTATATGTATCACAGTCATAAAAGTTAAATAGCTTAGCTTGATGCGTTCTAACAGTCCTACAACTTTTGTGCTATTAATTATGTAATAATCCCACTAACAAAAGAGACTAAAGACTAGCTAAAATTTAAGAAATTGACATATAAGAAAATCAAAACATGATTTATGAGTTGTGAAGGAGCAAATAATCAAATTGAACTAGTTTATTCAGTTTGGTTTGGTTTTTCGTTTATCAACCGAATTTGAACACCCCTGCTTCCTTCAATGAACTCCTCCCCGTCCAGCTCCTTGTTTTCTAGCCAATAGCATCACTGTTTCCCTCCCTATGTGCATGAGAATAAGATATCCTTGTTCGAACTGCTTGTACTCCTCTAGGGAAAGAGAAACATGTCCATGAGTAAGGGTGTCAATTGGACCATTTTGGGCTGGTCCAATTCAATATTTGGACTGTCCAATTTGTTCAAGTTCATTTTGATTTAGATTGGTTTCAATCCAAATCTAGTTCATTGGCACATATGTTCTTATCTTATATAAATAGACCAGATATAAGCTTAATCCAACCCAATACAATATAAATTTATTACAGATGAACCAGGTCCAATTATTTATCCATTTTTGCTTTAACCAATTCCCTCGAGTGGTTTCTAGCTATACAACCATAAGCACATCGATCGTTCATTTTAGCTTTCGCATTAAATTTTATTTTAATGGTATTGGACTGTTGGGTTCTAGTGGGGGTCCGTTAAATTCGGTTTAGAAGTTTGCCAATGAATTCTATCATGTATCTCCAAGCTTTTGAAGCTATTTCCTAAGGATCAGCTACATAGTTTCTGAAGATTTTTTTTCATTTCTGTTTCTACTGTATTCTTTCAAAAAAACCAATAGGATTCCTTATGGTCCTTATTTATTGGGCGCTTTCGACCACTAACCCAAATTCCCCAGTTTGGATCCATCATTTCACAGCACAAGTCCTGCTCCATTAATTTCCAAACTTGAGAGGCTATTTGACATTTGAGAAGGATATGGTGTAAATTCTAACTTATTTTGTTTGACCACAATACAAATGAAGTAAATTAACACATGAAGCAGAATAAAGTAAAATCCAAAACAAAATTAGACAAGATTTTGCATTTTTTATATTTGCACTCCCATACAGTTGTACTAGTGCAAATAAATTTGCACTGCAACCAAACACAGCCTAATGGATTTTTAAGATACTTCCTCTGTCCCCCAAGAAATAGTCACTGTTTTGTGGTTTTTGTTTGTTCAGTTGAAAAAAATAAATAAATAAATGCATGAACATAATATCTGCATTGTTTTGTTAGTTAATGACAAATAGTCCTCCCCCATTGTTTTTTGTTTTTTGGTATTAATCAACATCTAATATCAACAGCTCTTTTCTTTGATAATAGTGGGGTTGCATGTCCAAGTCTTACACCAAATGAAATTTCTTGGAAGCTTCTCAGTAATGGAGGCTCTATGCAATTTGCATGAAAATGAGAAAAATCTGGAATGGAATGATTTAATCTTGCCAACGTAGAAACGAATTCACATCTGCACCCTACAAACGTCCCCACAGCATATCCCAACTGTGTATTAATACATCTCCCATGCATGCTGAGATATGGATGTGGGGCGTAGATGTGATCTCCTGGAGTCACTGTCTTGTAGGCTTCTTGACATGACATCACAGGACATGAAGAGGCCTATTGACCATGGCTCTCTAATCTGTATGTCTCAAATATTCCTTGTCAATACAAATACGTACAAAATAACAAAAGCCCAATCTTAAGGAAAAGGAGAAGAGGACCTTTCTGCCCCCCACATATATGTTCCTATCAACCTTTTGATTTTTATATAAAGATCCTGAATTTTAAATCTAAAAACTAAATCTTAAGTTTATAAACCCTAACCCTAAACCCCAGTTTCAAAATTTGTAAATCCTAACAAAAATGCATTTGGTCGGACACAATTCCTCCCACCAGATCGGAGCCAATAATTTCTCATTAAATTCTTGTATATCTGTGTTTTTTGCATGCCTTGCAATAGTGGAAATGGTTGGCATGGGACTAGTGGGCCCTGACCATCCCATCCTCCTATACTATGATATATAGTCAGATTCAGGCCATGTTTGGGAGTGCTTAGGTTAAAAATAAGTGTTTAAACACGTCTGCTTATTTAAATAAGCACTTATTTGTATTTGGCACTCAACCTTTTCAAGTGTTTATTTTTTATTTTTTATTTTATATTGGCTGTTTGGTAATCTTTTTCTCTAATAAGCATTTGTGACTATTTTGTTCTTCATTTTCATTTAAAATTTTAAAATATATCATTTGAAAGCACTTTTATTAAAATACTTTTATAAAAACATTTTTTATGAAAGTACTTTTATGAAAGCACTTTTAAGAAAATACCCTTACGAAAGCACTTTATGAAAGTACCTTTATAAAAGTGCTTTTGTAAAAGTACTTTCATAAAAGTACTTTTAAAAAATTCAACTAGGAATAATTTTGGAAGAAAAAATTAAATAAGTACTTATTGTATAAGCACTTAAAAAAAGCTAAAAATTTGGAATTAAAAAATAAGCCCCTATTTTTAAAATAAGCATTTATTTTGGACTTATTTCCCAAATACCAATGAGTGCTTAATGACCCAAATAAGCACTAATAAACAGATCGTATCATATCCTATTCAATCTGATCCATTTGCACGCCTATCACAGGTGATCATTTCTAGCCCATCCTGGCTCAGGCCCAAAACTTCAGGCTTGAAAATTTGCCTGGTCCGCCCCATAATATATTTATATATTACATATACATGTAATGTTTTATATTAGTATATAAATATTATATCAATGATACATATAATATTATCTATAATGCATTTAATGACATAGGTCCAAAGCCTTGCTTCTTATACAGATTTTATAATTCAGGCTCAGGGTCCAACCCAGGCCCAAACTATAACCCTTATCATAGGTGCTAAACATGGTCCGGCCCGATCTATGATCACCCCTAACACCTACTGCCAAGAGATAAGGAAATATATTATGCTCCTGATTAATACAGCTATAGCCATGGAAGTTTGCACACCCAGAGTTTTCTCTGACCAATCAAAATAACTCCATGGTTATGACCAGTTAGACCCATATGCTATGTTTGGTTTGACAGAAAAATAAGAGAGAAATAGAAAGTTGAAAGTATGTTCTTTAACACATTTTGTGAAATTCCTTAGTAACTTTCCATCAACTTACTTTTTTTCTCTTATTTTCTGTCAAGCCAAACACAACCTTAGTGTAGTTCTCCAGATTGAGTATAACTATGAAAACGTTGTGGAATCCATAAAATTTTCCCTAAACACACGAAAACAGTTCCAAAACCATAAGGCTGTGTTTGGTTTAAAGGAAAAAACAGGGAAAGAAAGGAAAAAGTAGGAAAAGTTTTATTAACATAGCCTAAGAGAATTTCAATTACAAGGGCCTAGTAGTTCATTTGCCAAAAACCATGACTAGGGCTGCAAATGGTATTTGCTTATCTGAATTCGATTTAGATCCCTTGATGATTGGATCTAATATGAATTCTCCCCAATATATACTTAAAATTACTAAATTGTAATAAAAAAAGACATTTGAGGGTTGAGAGGGTGAGAGGGGTGAGGAATTGTGTTTTCATCTGTTGCCATTGTCTGAGATGGTGAGAGGGTGAGGAACTGTGTTTTCATCTGTTACCATTGTCTGAACTGGTGAGGGTGAGGAATTGTATTTTCATCTGTTGCCATTGTCTGAGATGGTGAGAGGGTGAGAGGGTGAAGCAAAGAGAAGGTTGCTGAGAGGGTGAGAGGGGGAGAGGGGGAGGAGCTGAAATGGGAGAATTTGTGGAGGTAGGCCATTGGAAAAAAGTTTTGAAGATTGAATCTAAGGAACTCCTATTTGAGGAACAGAGATTAAATGGTTAGCTGAGCTTGAAGATCAGGGAAGCAAAGAGAGGGTTGGTGTTGTCAGAAGGATTGGGGGTACTCAAAGGGCTCAAGGAGTTTGTGGAAGGTGCAAGTAACAAAGGCAAGCAAAATAGTTGGAATGAGCTTTTCTCGGAATCTGGAAGAAGGGTTGTTGTAGAGTGTAAGAGAAACCTTAAAGGTTATTTTATCTCCTTGACAGAATTTTTTGGCAAGGGTAGAAAGCAGATGATCTGCTTTCCAGAAGAAGGAAGAGTCAGGGCTGGAAGGCAGTTCTTGACGCCTTATGTGAACTGCTGAAACGCATGAGTGTAAAAAGAGAAGCAATAGTAAAAAGGAAGATAAGCAGGTCTAGTAGTATGGTGAACAAGACTAAGCAAGAGACTCCTTTAGTGTTAGCTGGGGTAGGTATTTACAGAATGGGAGTAAACATACAGAGAGGGGATTGGGAAAGTAAATTGATAGTTGAAGTTTCAGCTCCCATTCTTGACTGGAGGAAAGTTGCAGATCTATTAACAGCAAGGTTAAAGTTGAAGAGCACATTTATTTTAACATCCTTTGAGAAGAACAAGGCTTTGCTGGATTTGCTTGAGAACAGAGTAGAAGTTGAGGCTTTAAACATCCAAGCTAAGCTTGGAAATTCCACAGTATCAAGATGGTGTCCGGGATCAAACTCCAAAGATTTCTTTGTTGAAGATGGAGTGGTGGTGTGTCTGTTAGGTCTTCCCTTTCATTTGTGGAAGCAAGAAATTGCTGAAGCCATTGCTTTGATGTGTGGAGGATCACTAGGAGTGGCCTTTTGGGGAGACCTTCGTTCAGCTTCCATTTTATTGAATGGAGTAAAACCTGAGGAGATACCTCGGAAGATAGAGGTGCTAGTCGAAAGGCAGTGCTACTCAGTGTGGCTGGCTTCATCCACTGAATCGATGCTTTGGAAAGAGGCTTGTATGGAGGGAGATGAGAAGGTTGAAGAAGAAGAGCTGCATGGCAAGAAAGGGTTGGAGGATTCAAACAAGAAAAGCACTTTCACTAAAATGGAAAAACATTTGCTGGAGAAACAAAAGGGTAGTAGTCAGGGGGTGGGATTTTCGCGTGTGGAAGAAGTGAGCAGTCTGGAGGGTGGCAGGTCCTTTGCACAGGTTGTAACTGGCGCCAAGATTATTCTGAACAGGGAAAAGGGGTTGGGCCAAGGAAGATTTGAACTTAAACCTGTTAGAACCAAACCGGGGTCGGGGCTGGACGCGCGTGACCTTCTTAAAAGTCACGTGAGCTCGTGGGTGCTTACAAATGGGCCAAAGCAAAAGCCCATGTGGGCTGCTAATGGTATTCTTAAAGGCCCAAACAGGCCAGCGGGCCCGACCCAGATTGTTTATAAGGCGCGTGAGCCACTAAAGAAACACGTGACTGGGGTTTCGACTATGATAGACATCGGTTTCAGTCTATCATCGTTCCCAGCCGCGAGCCAAAAAGGGGAATGCGCGCAGCATCGGAAACCAGAAAAGAAGAGGGCGTTACAGTGGGTCTCCCGACACAGCTTGAAGGAGCTTAGCCCCGTGCGAGGCTTCTTAGAGAGGCCGGAGCTAAGTTTCACTAGGGGAAGAACTGAAGAGAAGAAAGAGAAGTTTGAAGGGTGGGTGCAGTGCGGTGAAGATGATGGTGAACCGGAGGACCTTTCTGTCGATGGCTCTAGCATGGGCAGTGTAAACGATGAAGGCAGTTGTGTTGGAGGTGATACGGAAGGGTGGAATATTGCAAGATTATTCCAGGGTGATGACTGCAATCGGATTATCTCATTCCCAAGACCACAGAGTGCGCAAGGTTTATCAGAAGAGGAAAACCAGGAGAACCGGAACCAGAGCAGGAATATGCTATCTAGGGGTGACCTAGGGGTAGAGTGGAAAGATCACCAGGTTGACCAAAGGACAGAAGTACTTCCCAACCAATTCAGGAAGATAATTGTTTACCAACCTTCGGAACAAGAGAAGGAGGTCGGGAGCAGTCCTATTCTAGCTTGTCCTTCAGTCCCAAGTAACCATGTGATTTCGGTTTGTGCTACTAATGTGTCTCCTGTGTCTTTGGTTCCAGATTCCATTCCTGTACCATGTCCTATAGCCCATGAATATGCAGCCGAGCTAGTAGGCAGGCTCTCTGAGGAGGGGGAGAGGGGAAGGAAGGATTGTGGGAAGGTGCGGGAAGAAAGGTATAGAAGTGGACAAGTGTGGGAAATCATTGAAAGAGTGTTTAAGGATGTGGAAGGGCAACTGATATGGAGGAGGGAAGGGGAGGAAGGAAGAGAGGAGGGGTTAGTGGAGAGGAGGGACAGAAATGAGGGTAGAGATGGAGAGGTTTACGGGGAGAAAGCAAGGAAGGAGGGAGGTAACAGTAAGGGGAGGAAGGTTGGAGAGGAAAGAATTGAGGTGGGAATAGAGGAGAGGAAGGAAAGGCAGGTGGACAGAGATGAAGGGGATTCTGTAGGAAGGGTAGGGGTGGTAGAATCAATGAGAGAAGACACGATAGCAGAATTTGTAGGGAAGTTGGGCTATAGGCTGGAGGATTTGAACGAGTTGAAAGAAAGTTTACAGAAGAGGAAGATGCAGATCATAACAAAGAAGATGAGGTTGAGTGAAGTAGAGAGACTAAAGAGAGATGTAGAAGGAGACAAGAAGCTCGAGGTAAAAGGAGATAGAAGGAAAGGGGGAAAGTAGCGGGTAGGTGGCAAGGGGTTTGTAAAAAGAAGCGGAATGAAGATTCTTAGTTGGGATATGAGAGGAATTGGGAGTGCGAAGAAGAGAGCAACAATAAAAGAGGTAATAAGACAGTATGACCCAAACATTGTGTTGTTGCAAGAGTCTAAGAGAATGGAGTTTAGTGACAAATAGGCAAGGAGTGTATGGAAAGCCAAGGGGATTAGCTGGGTGGTGGCTCCATCGTGGGGTGCTTCCGGGGGGATTGTAACAATGTGGAAGAGGGATGTGGTTGACAGGATGGAGTTGATCGGAAAGTACTCGGTTTCCATGAAGTTTAAGCAGCAAGAGGATGATTATATGTGGGTGCTCACAAATGTTTACGGACCAAATGATTACAAAGAGAGAAAGGAGCTGTGGGAGGAACTGGCTGATGTTAGAGGGTTGTGGGATGGGCCTTGGTGCATGGGCGGGGACTTCAATGTGATAAGGTTCTCGGAAGAGTCCAATAAGATTAACTAGAGGGTGACAAAAAGCATGAGGAAGTTTAACAGTTTTGTGGATGCCTTTGAGTTTAAAGAGATTCCCCTAGCGCATAAGGCATTTACATGGTCAAATCTCCAATCTAGACCCATTTGCTCTAAGCTGGATAGATTCCTGTTCTCTTTGGATTGGGAAGAACATTGGGGAACCGTGGATGCTAGAGCTCTCCCAAGGGTGACCTCGGATCACTGGCCCATAGTGTTATGCAAGGAGGAAAGAAGGTGTGGAGGTCCTACCCCCTTTAGATTTGAAAATATGTGGTTACTACATCCAGGGTTTACTAACAAAGTGAGGGAGTGGTGGCATGAGTGTAACCCGTCGGTGGAATGGGAGGGGATAAAATTCCATAAAAAACTACAATTCTTGAAAGCAAGAATTAAGGAGTGGAACTTGATGGAGTTCAGGAGGACAGAAGAAAGAAAGGGAGACTTGATGAAGAAGATTGAAAGCCTTGACTTTAAAGAGGAAAGGGGAGAATTTGGAGAGGACTACAATGACCTCATGAGAGAATTGAGAAGACAGTTAGAGGATTGCCCGCACAAGGAGGAAATTAGCTGCAGGCAAAAATCTCGGTGTAAATGGCTACAAGAGGGAGATAGAAACACTAGGTATTTCCACTCTCTAGCAGATGGCAGGAGAAGGAAGAACTTTATCTCCAAATTGGTAGTAAATGGAGTTGAGTTAGTACAACAAGAGGAGATTGCTAGGGCTTGTGTGGAGCATTTCAAATCTATTCTAAGAAGGCCTGTGAGTAGAAGGGTGTGGTAGAAAGTTTGGATTGCCAGATGTAGGGGTGGAGAACAGGAGAATGATGGAAAGAAGCTTTAATATAGAAGAGATCAAGGAGGCTATGTTTTCTATGGATAGAACAAAAGCTCCAGAGCCGGATGGGTTTACAATGGCTTTTTATCAGGATTGCTGGGATATTTTGAAAGATGATCTCTTGCGGGTGTTTGAGGAGCTTTTCAGGAGAGGAATTGTCAATCCGGGTGTGAACTCTACATTTATAGCCTTAATTCCCAAAAAGAAAGATGCATCCCACCCGAAGGATTTTAGGCCAATAAGCTTGGTGAATAGCTTGTACAAGATCATTGCAAAAGTGTTGTCTTTGAGGCTGAAGAAGGTAATTCCGGATATCATTGAACACTATCAAGGAGCTTTTGTGAGTGGAAGACAAATTACAGATCATATTTTAACTGCTAATGAGAGTGTGGAGAACTTTAAGAGGGATAAGAGGAAGGGAGTGGTTTGTAAGCTGGACTTGGAAAAGGCTTATGACTTGGTGGACTAGGAGTTCTTGAGGAAAGTTTTAACCAAATTCGGGTTTGGGGCTAGATGGTGTAAATGGATCATGGGTTGTGTCCGGAATTGTCATTATTCAGTGATAGTGAATGAGACAGTGGTAGATTTCTTTCCAGCCAGTAGGGGTATAAGACAAGGAGACCCCTTTTCTCCTTTCTTGTTCATTTTAATTGCGGAGGTTTTGGAGAAATTGATTCACAGAGTAGATTCTATGGGGCTCATTAGAGGCTGGAGGGTTGGGAGGATGGAAACCCCCCTCACACATTTACAGTTTGCTGATGACACGATTTTGTTTTGTGAATGTGGTAATGTGAGGGTTATCAAGAATTTAAAGTCGGTGATACAACTGTTTGAGCAACTGTCCAATTTGAAGGTTAACCTTGGGAAAAGCTATGTAGTGGGGGTGAATTTGGAGGAGGGAGAGATCAGGGAGAGTGCTGAAGTGTTGGGGTGTGAAGTCACGGGGTGGCCTTTGAACTATTTAGGATTACCATTACGTGATAATCCCAAGAGAGAGAGCTTCTGGAACCCGGTGATGGAAAGGTTTGAAAAAAGATTGGTATCCTAGAAAAAGAATTACCTCTCTCTTGGCGGGAGAATTACATTAATTAAGAGCACGTTTGCTAACTTACCCATTTTCTTCATGTCGGTGTTTAAAATCCCAGTGAAGATTGCTAACAGATTAGAGAAGTTAATGAAAGGTTTCTTGTGGGAGCCGAGAGAAGAGAAGAGGGATCAAAGAGTTAGCTGGGAAATAGTGTTCATGAGTAAGTCGTGTGGTGGTTTGGGGTTTGGGAGTATTAGGAGAAGGAATATGGCTCTACTTGGGAAGTAGTTGTGGAGGTTTCCTATGGAGAAGGAGAAGCTATGGGCTAGAATAGTGGTAAGTATTCATGGGCTGAAGCACAATGGATGGGACGTTGGAATCAAAGCTAGGATCACAAGCAATTCTCCTTGGAAATCCATTCATGACCTGCTACCAGTTTTCATTCCTAATATCAGGTATGACTTGAATTCCGGTAACTCCATAAAATTTTGGGAACAAACCTGGGTGGGGAGCGCCCCTCTAAAGGATCAGTTTCCGTCTTTGTATGCTCTTTCTAATTTGAAAAATGAGCCGATCTCATCTTTCACCACCCCGTCCTCTTCCACTTCTGGGATTGGGTGGAACTTGGGTCTAAGAAGGGATTTGAGGGATTCAGACTTCGACTGTATTTCGAGCCTTCTTGCACTTCTTGATAACGTTGTCTTAGACCCCACTAGGGCAAATTCTAGAATTTAGACACCTAACCCCAATGGCATTTTCTCTTGTGCTTCGTTCTTCAAAGTCTTAAATCAGTTCACCAGTCCTACCCTGTCCCCTTTTCCTGTTGGTGAGGTTTGGTGCAGAGCTATACCTCCTAGGGTTGGTAGTTTTTGTTGGGAAGCCTATCTAGAAAGAATCAACACTGGTGATCTACTCCAAAAAAAGAGACCCAATACTTGTTTGTCACCTCAGTGGTGTGTTCTGTGTAAAGCAGATGGGGAGACTGGTTTTCACCTAATGGTGTCGTGCCACTTCACGAGGTCATTGTGGGATTGGGCTTTCTCCTTATTTGGATGCAGTTAGAATCCCCCATCAAACATGCAGGGCCTTTTCTCTTGTGCTTCGTTCTTCAAAGTCTTAAATCAGTTCACCAGTCCTACCCTGTCCCCTTTTCCTGTTGGTGAGGTTTGGTGCAGAGCTATACCTCCTAGGGTTGGTAGTTTTTGTTGGGAAGCTTATCTGGAAAGAATCAACACTGGTGATCTACTCCAAAAAAAGAGACCCAATACTTGTTTGTCACCTCAGTGGTGTGTTCTGTGTAAAGCAGATGGGGAGACTGGTTTTCACCTAATGGTGTCGTGCCACTTCACGAGGTCATTGTGGGATTGGGCTTTCTCCTTATTTGGATGCAGCTAGAATCCCCCATCAGACATGCAGAGCCTTTTCGCCCCCTCCTTCAGGTGGCGGTTAAAAAGGGAAGGATAATGTGGAGAGGACTAAGGGATGTAGTATGTTGGACACTGTGGGAAGAAAGGAACTCCATGATATTCTCAGAAACTCAGAGAGGGACAGCAGATTTGAGGGCTATCATACAGTTTAGGGCGGTCCAGTGGCTGAAATCTCTAGAAATATTCACAGATTATACTTGTGGATGACATGTTGAGGAAGTGGGGTGAAATTGCAAGTTGCATGCAGACCAAGTCAGTAATGAGTGTGGCTTGGACCCCCCCCCCCCCACCTAGCGGATTCTTGAAATTAAACTTTGATGGATGTAGTAGGGGAAACCCGGGACAATCAGGGATCGGGAGTGTTTTTAGAGATGAAAATGGGATCATCTCTGCTATGTTCTCAGGCCCAATTGGAGTGAGTGACTCCCTTAGAGCTGAGATATGTGCAATTATGGAAGGAGCCCGAAAAGCTAAGGAATTGAACATCAAGAAACTTATAATTGAAGGGGATTCAAAGGTGGTGATAGGGTGGCTGACCAAAGAACAAAATGATCTTTGAAAGTATAACAATGAGAAGAGGAAATTCAAATGGCTGGTGCAGGAGATGGAAGTTAAGACATGTTGGATTAAGAGATCAGCTAATTCCCTAACTGACGGTTTAGCAAAACAAGGGGCAGAAAGGGATTCCTTATTTTGGGCTAAGTTGTTTAGTGTCCTTGTATCTTTGTATTTTCTTCTTTCCTTTCTTGAAGTTCTTTGTGGCTCTTGGAAGATAAGTGTGTTTGTCTTCCACTTGTAAATTTTCTACTGATGAATTAATGAAAGTGTTATTAATCAAAAAAAAATTATTAAATTGTATTTATTAGTAAATTTGGTTTGAATGTTATATTTTTACTAAAAGTCATTTGTTCAAATTTGATACAATTCATTTTGAATGTATTTTGTCCATCATATATATAAGATAAGAGTCCTTTTTATAGTTCATTTTATTAGTAGTATATAATATTTTTATTAATGCTATTTAATATCCAATTGCAATTCAAACCAGAATATAAGAAAATCAAATTGGGTCTCAATGCCCATCTTATCATCATTAATGCACACCTAGTATTATTATTTTAATATGAAACACCATCCTAATTCTCATTATATAGTGTTTTGGTAACCCTAAAACTGATACATATCGTGCAATATGCCACAATATGTATTGACACCTTGAACCATATATAATTTTAAGCATGATCTAATCGATTGGAGAGTTTTTCTCCTCAGCTCGGCATGTTTGTTTGGGTTTGCTCTGGTGTCCTTGAAATGTTTTCTCCAGACATGGGATCCACTGATATTGGCCATTGGCACAAAATCTTGGAGGAGGTGGGTTATATATATACTATCATCATCCTCAAGATCAGTGTTTTAAAAAACTATCTGAAACCAGAACCATTCTGGCCACTGGTTTCCGGGTTGACCACTTGGATCAATGGGTCATTAACCAATTAAATGGTTTTTGCCTTTTCGGCCAGGAACCAGGTTTGGGGTAAAACAGAATTGGTTCTCTGAACGATTCCCAGGCCGAACAGTCCAACTATCCTGGTAAATGACAATTTGAAAACATTGCTCAAGATCATCATTATTAAAAAGTGTTTTATCGGCTTATACTTTTGTCATTCTATTTAAAATAAAGAAAGAACATGTATCATGACACTGACAGTCACCTAAAGTAGAAGAGGTTAAGACTTGAATCGAATAAATCAAAATGACAAAACAAAATTCATGTAGCAAACCCCATATAATTGAAATAAGGCTTGTATGATGACTACGATAAGACCTAAATTTGAGAATTTATGCAAATACATGGGAGGCATATAAATGGAGCCCTAAAATTCCAAAGACAAAATTTAACCAGAGATATGCACATTGGTGAATAGCCCTTAAAAGAGTTCCATAGTTTAGAGTTTTTTTTTTCCTCTACCCACAAACTTTTCCCACATCCCTGCCCACAAGACACAAAATGTATTGAGAACATTTCCCCATGAATGACAAGGGATTCTCACCACACGCTTACAGTGCCACATGAGCTGAGCATGACAAGCATCAGACCCGGGGCTCCCCCTCCATTCTTATCTTACTGCATAAAGAGGTCTATGCACCCACCAGTATTCTGTTTTTTTTTTTTTTTTGGTAGGACAAAAGTGAACCGTGGGCACAAGGGAAACGAGAATTTCATCAGTTTAGAGTTTCTTGCCAACTTTCCAGCACCCAACAGTTGCCCTCCATTAATAACACGAGGAAATTCAGGGGATGACTAAAAAAGGAAGCTGAGACTATTGCAACTTGTCAGAAAACACTTTATCAACCCTCAAAATGGATTCACACAACACCTAAATTACCTGCATTTAAGCATGTACTGCCAAATTGATCACTTCCAGAAGTTTGGACAGACCTGGCCAAATTTTCATTCATGTTGTATAGGCACAGGAAACATCCATCGGGCATGAATCTGAACTAACAACAGGTAGTTAGGATTGTTTCAATCATCAGATGAGCCCTAACCTGAAGCTTGCATTGATCAAACAAGCACGTCACTTGACATATTACCTAAAACTTGATCAGCTAAGAATAGACAAGCTGTCAGACATTGGATCTCTCAGATACAAATCTTGGTGGACATATTATGTGGCCTACTTCTTGAACTACCTAATGAGTGCTTGGCTGAGTACTTTTAACAGGTCTCTCTCTATATAGGACAATTGGGGAAAAATTACTACTAAAAAGAAAATATTGATTCTTCATTAACAGGTAGAGATGCATAATTAACATGTTTTCAGACAATAAGCTACATAGATATCCACTTCAACCAAGAGCTGTGCATAGATCATTCCTGGAGCAGGTCCCACTCACCCCAAGAAGTAAGACCTGTATCCATTTACATTATGTTGAACTACAATTGGGAAACTTCTGAGCTAATCCTACCTACATATGTAATCTTAATGGATAATCTGGTCCATCTCTTGGAAGATAATTTGGACAACAAGGATAACCTACCTCTTTTCCATACAAAATTCAATCCCCAGGAACCACTAACATAAACAGTTACTTCATTCCCTTTGTAAGCTTTCACCCAAATACTTCGTCCTTGCACACTGGACATGCCTGCAGGGAAAACAAAAACCATCCACAACTTAAGGCCCATTTTTAGTGAATAACTAGACAAAACTCCTTCACGTGATGGATAGAAGTTCTAGAAATAGAGATTTCATCATACAACTTACTAAAGCAAAACAAGATTACATTTGGGATGATGCAAAGTGCAAAATACTATATATCATTATCACAGAGGTGGCCAATCCAGAGTTCGTATTTAATATGTAAGCCTCAGCATATGTCACATGTCCAATGCCTATGTCCATATTAGGCTCATTATATTTCCATCTTTTCCTAAGGCTCAGTTTGGAAGGAGTAAGAAAGAGTACAAATACAAATATGTACAGTGCAAATACAAGGTTTAGGAACACAAAATAATACAATAAACAAGGTTTTACACTGTAGATATTTGTATTTATACCAAGGGACAGAAGAGATTGAAAAGCACAATTTGGATTAAGCCTTAGTTGCATTAAGTCATTTGCATAGCAAAGTCTAATCTAAAAATAAAACTTCACTTGTGCATAGAAACACTTGGCTTATATTGTATTTAGGAGTCATTTTATCAAATTTATCATTTATACTTGATTTACAATAATGTTTCTTCTGTTGTGTTTTCAAGGGGCCCATTTATTTCTGCTACAGAAACAGGGTTTGACGGGTTTTGGAATATATCCTCTTCCTAAAACTCCAGATGCAGAAGATTAAACTTAATTGCAACTGAAGAATCAATCAAACAAGGTCATCCTAGAAAGCAATTTACAAACAAAAATCCATCACAGGGAAGTCTAAATTTTTTTTTGTGCATATAAAACTTCTGGAGGAACTTTTAACCTGAATATGGTTTGAACTTAGGACACATTAATGGTATGCTAAGCACATTTTGTAGGGTAATGCCCAATTGTATTAATAACTTGGGATTTATGGACAAAACTAATTTGTTATGTGAACTAGAAAGGTCTTTTAGCATATACAAAATATCTGGATATTTTGTTTTTTTTTCTTCCCTTTGTTAAGTTCTAATGAATAAACATTTGTGAGTTTCTACGGTCTTAAAATTCAAGTTCAATTACACCTAATTATTTTCTGTTTCAATTAAACTTCAACATCTATATGCATCTGCATGCCTACTAAAAACTATTTAGAAAAAATTTGTTTCTTAGGGAATTCACTTAAAACATTCTTTCATGAATAATGAACATCCAAAGAACAAAAAAAAAAAAAATTAGAAAACATAATAGTGGCAAACACAAGTATACAACAATGGTTCTGTGCCAATGCCCTCTTGGAACTTGGAAGAAATCTGCAGCATCTGCTCCATTAGGGGAGGGCAGAGGCACAGTTTTATCACACATTAGCAACGTGAATTACTTTGTTCATCTTCAACCACTGTGTGATGCACTTTGAATGATAGTTGTGCTGGCATGGCAAAGTGGTCAACTTATCACGGTTTTTGTATTCCATACAACAGATCACGCACCTGCAAGAAGCAAGCAATCATGAAAAAGACCTTTTCTGTCTTAAAATACCAACAAACACAACATAATGTCAAAATCTGCAAGTTTCCAAATTCTAGAAACTAAAACAGACAAATACAAACATACAAAACCCTCAAAAATCATGGAAAATGATTGTTGTCTTCTATATATTTGCAGTCCAACTAGAATTATATGCATTAAAAGAAAAGAATCTAATATTTGAGTTTATTCTTGGGAAGAAAACTCGTGGTTTTGTATCTGTAACATTTAACATACTAGTGAGCTCCTTGATCTTTTACTCAGGCTCTACAAAATAAATAAGATCCATTTGGATGATGAAAAGGAAAATCCTAGTTGATCTACTCAAACCTACATGTGCCTCAGAATGAGCATAAACATTCCATAACATTGAAAAGGAAAAGATATAGGAGAACCTTACTCTTCATGCTTGTCTTTTCTTGAGAAAAAGCCTGTTTTGTACTTGAATGATGGCAAGTAGCTAATAAGCTCTTCTGATAATCCTTTACTCTCATTGCCAATTGCTTCTTCTAGAAATTCCAATTCCTGAGACATGAAAAATGTAATAATAGATTGATACATATCAAACAGGAATAAACAGCAAAAGGATAACTTCTATCATACAGGAAGAAATTTAAAAGAATTTTGTTAAGGCAATAAGGATAACAAGATCAGTTCAAGAAATTCTTCACTGAACTGGTTTGGTGGTTTAATGGATTACGACAGATTTTAAACCCCTTGGAATTTGAAACTTATACTACTATAACCTTCCAAGGACAAGTCAACTGCATTTCCACATTAGAACTGACATAAATTTGCTCATTTAAGACTTAAAGGTGCCTTGCCTTCACGTCATCTTTTAATATGCAATGGATACAAGTTGGTTTACATGATAAGGAGAAGCCCAACAGTATTTCCTCGTTAAAACTGACATAAACTTGCTCAATTAAAGCTTTAAGGTGCCTTGCCTTCACCTCATCTTTTAATATGCTAAATTCTGCAATTTGGAAAGATCTGGCATATTTCAATCACATAAAAGATAGAAAAGAACAGTGAGGAGGAAGAATAAGGTATTGATGATTTATCTATGACCCTACAAGTTTTATGTGGAATGCCTCATTCATCAACAAACTCACCTCAAATGTCAGATTATCTGGATCAATATCATGTTGCCTCACAACCTGTGATTCGGCACAAGGAAGCTTTTGGTTAAGATATGTGAGCCATATTGAACATGGAAAACATAATCAAACAGCAAAGGAAGTAATAATTATGTCATAGATTACCACTGCAGTAGAAGCTGCCTCAGGAGTTCCTTCTCCATTGACTGCAGAAGATATTGTAGCTGTTATTTTTATAGTCAGATACACACACACACACGCACACATGCAGAGACATACCAAACACATCTTCACAATAGCTAAAATAAATATGACATCTTTTATAGTTGATGCATCCATGTTTCTGGTATAGATAAGAAAATTATTGCAGAGAAAGTACCTCATAAGTATTTAAAGCTAAGTAACAACCAATCTCATGAGTGTTTGAATTGTTGAGGTGTATATTTCAGCATCATTTTTTTTTTTTTTTTGACAATCAACAAATAATGTTGACAAGAAGAACAAAAAGGTGATTGACCAAAAGGATCAGTTGGAACTCAAGAGCACAAAAGAGGGGGAGAAAAAGACCAAAGTAGGTAAACGCTAACATGGGGAAGCTTGAAGTTTGAAGTTTCTAAGAGGGCAAGGGGATGCCTAAATGCAGTGTTACAAAACAGCTAAAAACTAACATGTTTAGTTGTGTATAGACTTGGTACTTGGCACAGCACTTCTTGTAGTCATAGTGATGCTACAGCTAAGGTTAGCAAAAAATTCTGTCACTTAGCACCACTGATGAACATGATATTATGAAAAAGGATGTAACCACTACAGAGTCAACACTATGACTTCCAGCTCTTGGGTTTAACTTTCTTGTCTTAATATATTTTAAATTATTTATGCAATGTATTCCTCTTTTTCCATTTGAATACTTTGGCAATTATATCATGTATTGAGGTAGTGAGGAAGACTTGACAACTTATAATCTTATAAAGCAGAAAGAATAGGATAGGTTGAGCTAATGGCAAGAGTTCTGTTAAGGCATAGTTGAGTCAAGTACAAAAGAAACCTCCACAAGCCCTTGAGAATCAACCTATTACAAACTCTGCTCCTTAACATTTCGAAGATGCTGGAAGAGAATGGCTACAGTATTTAAGAAAAATGGCAGCCCAATAAATATGCAATTATCATGAACAGGGTGCAAAAACCCCTAAAGCCTGATGGCTCATATTCCCTATGAGCAATCGTCAAAGTAGAGTTTAACCTCATTTAGGGAAAAATAAAAAACACCAAGGTAAATGGCAAGAAAACAAGCCAAGTGAAGGAATTGTGACACCTAAAAATGTCATTCAACAACATTTCACAGGACACAGCTAAAACTGTATTATAATTTATAGGTCTGTTTATAAAAATAAATATAGTTACAGGCATAACAGAACCTGAAGACAAAGGAAAAGTTTGAAGTTGTTTTCAGAAAACTGAGATGAGGACTGTGTTCAAATGACTGTTATGAGGACATATTTCCTAACTGTTTTATTTCATCTATTTGGGGACATATTTCTTGCGATGGCATTACCACAGCAAGATTTTAATGCAAGGTAGAAAGCTAAGAAAAGATCAAGCACAACCATACTTTTCCCCAAGTCTATAAAGACATTCAAGTAGCTTCCATTATGGACCAGAAACCAGGTTTACACAAATCCATGTGAACCCAAGCCGAAGAGGCCTCTCAGTTGAGCCTCAAGTGCATAAAATTGGGCATGTTCCAGCTAGCCCAATCATTTATCTGCCCAATGCAAGGGGACCCACATTATATGCAAAAGATTTTTACTAAACAAATCTTTTTCTGATTGGATTCTTAAGATTGGTTAATATTGGGATGATGCTCAATATTTAGATAGACCCCTGAGAGAATTCTCCAATAGCAAGTATCTCCTTGTTTAATTTCAGTATTTGAGAAATCAAAGAGATTTTTTGCATCCTTCGTATATATTGATAAAAAAAAAAAAAAACTGAGTCAACAAAGAATTTCTGTTTTAAACAGTGTGTGAAGGTGCTGAGTCCATCTCTAGGTGCCAGGCTCAATTCAGAGATCTTGAGCTTGGGCCTGTGGCCATGCACTTATAGAACCATGGCAATGTCCAGGTTCACATGGGGATCCACGGATCCATGGAAACCTGGTTGATGGCCCAAAATGAAAGCCACTTCGAAGCCTATACAGACCTAGACAGAAGTATGGTTTTGCCCTTTTTTTCATGAATAATTGTACTTTTGTTAATTTTTTTATAAGAATGATATGCACATGTTGTTGTGCCAGACGCCAAAAGTATGCCCTAGAAACAGCACTAGCTACTCATCAAAGTATGGCAAAATCCCCTTATTGGATCAAACCCCATTACCCCAAAAGTAATGGAGAACAGGAATTATGTAGTCTAAATGTTACCATCTATTTGTCTGGAGAACAGGAAGGTACTGAGTGAGATATTAACTCGTGTAGCTCTATTTGGTTTTTATTACCTTATTTAGTTATTTTTCTCAAAAAAAAGGAAAAGTAGTTTTCATCAATAACAAAGAGAATTTATTGCAAGAAAGAAAAATGTTCAAGTTTAATATATGATCTCAAGAAATAAAACTCCATAAAAGAAATTATACAATCTGAGTAGATGACTTTGGGGATTTCATCTTCTAATGACTTATGTCCAAAAGGAACAAAATTATTATCTCCCTAATTGCTGAACATATGAAATTTTCGGGCAGTTTGTAGAATTTGAACAGTTTCAAGTTTTAACTCAACCACCTGCCTTAGTTTACTTAAGACGAAGAAATTCTAAAACTATAATTTCAGTAATGGTAAAAATTGATTGGACCATACCTCAGTCATGAGCAAAACTAGAAGGTTGTTAACCAAACTGAAGGCTCAAATATAAGTCATTAGTTTATGAACTCAAGCCAAGATGTTAGGAGTCAGCTGTTTTGAGTGAAGCAAAGTAGTGACTTGAATGGCATTATTTTTGTTACCACAGATGGTGTGTACATTAATTCGTATGGATAACCAACCAATAAGCCCTTTTACATGGGGGATTCTCCTCTCCTACCATGCTTGTGCGATTAATACATTTATACTCTTTATTACCTACCTAAACAACAAACAAAAAAGGTATCATTTGTTGCAATTATAATCTAGTCTAATCATTAAACTCTAGAATCAGTAACAATAGGAAGTGCAAAATCCAGGTCTAAACATCAGCAAAAGAAGCACACTTTTGGAAACCAAATAAAACAAATATGTTAAATTAAAAAAACAGTTTTCTGGAGTTTCACAAACTAGAACAACAAAATACATAAAACAGCCGTTTAGAATTCTTCCTGTATACCGGTTTCAGTTGCGGTAGTTTCAGCAACAAAAGCACCAGGAACCCGTTGCTCCTCCAACGCTTGCAAGTTTCTAGCTAAGGCTTCATCCATCTGTAATTGTGACTCGACATTGTCAGCATGAGAGGTTTCCCCAACCCTTTGATCATGACTCAGCTCAGAATCAGTACTTGCAGAAGCATTTGCGTTGTCGTTCCTAGTATTTGTTTGGAGTGATAGGTAGACAGTCTCCTGCACCATAATCAGTCATCCATTTTTCATTAACCCTTTTCACTTGGAGAAAGATCAATAATACTACCATGTATCCCGCCCTACTACGAATGGATAAATGATGCTTGCCAAAATTCTAGCCCACCTGATCTAAAGCCTCTTCTAGAGAGAGACCGATGTTTTCAAGGTAATAATATCCTTCAAAATTCTCTTCAATTATGCCAGGGATGGCCGCATTTACATAATGAACATCCACCTGCCGACTCCCCATTGTATCTTCCGAAAAGAATTATAGAGGGTCAGAGACCTTTTCCATTTCCGGATTGAGAGAACCTTCTAATGTCTTCCCTTAGAAGCGTCAATTATCAGTCAACCATAGCTCAAAGTATAAGCAAAAAAAGATTCAAAATTAAAAAAAAAAAAATCAAGATTATCATAGGAAAGCAACCCATATAGCAAATCAGCACCCAATCTTTTTTATTTTTCTTCTCCTGAACTGGTTATTAGTTTCTACGCGTTTCCTTGCCTTCTTAGACATATAGACTGACCAAGTCCACAGACTGGTGGAGATGGCTTTGTCACCATCCTTACCTCAAACGCTTAATCTGGGACTAAAATTAACCACCACACCCACATGGAGATGTCACGGATTACATGGATTACACGGAACAGAATAATAAGAACGCTAATTCATGTCAAAGACAAAGATTACAAGAATGAAAATACCAAAAGAAATCGAATTTTAAAAGAAGATTCAAGTGGGTTCTTCATTTTAGGCATTCCCGACTAATAAATAAATCCAGAGATGATGAAAGCAAGCAGGGAGTACCTCTAGGGTGAAGATGATGGCATGACATCCTTACCAACTTCACTCCTTCGCCTGTCAAATTTCAAAGGAAACTATTGAATGATTGATAAAATGATGTATAGATGGCGGTGCTGACGATGAGAAGCAAACGTTGGGGCCAACTGGGCTTTTGGAAATGTGTCGATTGTCGAATGGAATGACTCTGAGAGAAATTGACGACAACCACCCACTCAAATTTAATCTTCTTTTTAACCATCCTTTTTAATCTGGGTAAAGTGAAAGAAGAGATTTTGTGTTTTTCTTTACAAAAATGCCAACCCGTCAGCCACGCAATCACATGCAGAAATAGGAGAGAGAATACTTTATGGAGGTAAGAAACAAGAAACGTCGTATTAGCAAATGTCACAGCAAGATCAAAGCTCAAAAATCCCTGAAACAGCTACTGAAGAGTAAAACAGGCATTAGTCCGTACAGATCACGTAGTTGAAAGTTACCTTGTAGTTAGAACGTAGAAAGACATTGGCACTGTAGACTGCATCAAACACTCAATTCTCTATCTTTTTTTTTTCCCTTTAATTAATTTTAGAGCCACATGCAATTGCAGACACTGGATCACTCACTGGTCACTGATGTCTACTGGCACAACCATGAGCCATGGGCGTTGTTAATTTCAGGCGCTACTCAGCTGGACATCAATTGGAAACTGAAGCAATCAACTGGTGAGCGCCTTATCAGTCACCAGGAGGGTGTATCCTTCATTGTGGGATCCATCCAATGCGGCTCCTTGTCTCTCCTCAATGTATCCCTCAGCTTTTGCTCTGCATTCCTTTTTTTATTAATCTCTCTCTCTCTCTAGAAGTAGAACAGCTGTCATATGGGCATGGATCCCTATTGAAACAAGCACATGAGGCCATGAATGGTGGTAGGTGGTACCGTGCTGGGGTCACATTTGCCATCCAGATTCATTTCTCTTGGCCCACTATTCGCTCATTTTTATCTCTTTTTTCTCTCTTCTCTTTTATAAAATGTGCCAATCATAACAACTCACTCACTACTACATGAGAGGACTGCAGACAAAAAACAACAACAAAGAAGAAGGAAATCGACGAGTTGAGCATTTGGGCCGGCTACCCAAGAAATTAATGATCAGGTCACCGTAATTCCAGTTCGAAATTGCAAGCTTTCTGTTACCCTGGGATCGTTGATGGGTTTTTGAATTCTCTGTTTCTCTTGGCTGCTGACAAGAGAATCCACTAGCATTCGTGGTGCCATTACTCGTTAGCGGCTCCAAACTCCAGAGAGGAGAGACAGAGATTTCTTTTAGTAACCCACCAAGAGGTTGCTTAATTTGGCTATGTTGCTTACAGGGTTGCTACTCTCTTTCTTCCATGGAATCCCATGCAGCTGCTTGTCATTGTCAAGTGTCAGCAACCTCTTTCACGTGAAAAGAACTGAAACTCTGCTTCTACATTTTCACTGTTATCCTATCCTTTTTCAAGCCCATTGAGTGAGGCTAATACGGCCCATACAAAGAGGCCCTATGAAGTCCTTTATCATTGGCCCATGGTGGCCCACCATCTGTTAATCCTTTATCATTGGCCCATGGTGGCCCACCATCTGTTAAAAATAGCAAGTCAATACCAATGAGATGTGTGCTCTTAGTAGCGCAATTAGCAAATTCATCTTTGTTTGGTCTTCGTCTTCAATTGTGGATGAGGGAGGACATGCCATCATCAAAAGTGGGCTTGAAAGGTGTTCATTGTCAAACCCATGAAGATCATAGGTCCCCATTTGTAAGGACTCAAGGGTTATCATAATGAGGTATAAGAGAGACAATACATCAGTGCAGCCCAACGCCCAACACTATCTATCAGATTGGTTTGTCTCAGATATCAGATTGGTTAGGATAAGTTCATCTTTATCACTTGATTTGTCCAGTGACCAGTGTCTACCTGTCATAGAGAAATCTTTCTGTATTAGGGGTTAGGGCACATGGCAGCGAGTTCGGATCAGCTACCAATACATGGTGCCAACAATGTCTCAACCAGCCATTGCAACCATACATCGCGAACATCTTCCGAATGACAAGGGAGGTGTTCTCATGTGAAACTGGAGTGGCCTGTTGGGACTCCAGATCTCCTACTCACAATAAATCTAAGCATAAAACACTACCTCCATGCATTGGGAACATCTCCCCACCCATGATAACATGTAAGAATGAGATGTTCCCCATGTATGGCTGCAATCTCATGTATGTAAGTGTGAGTAAAGTCCTCGTGGGTAGGAAATCCGGACTCAGCCTGTTGGGACAGAGTTGGTAGGGTTTTGTTGGTAGCAGATCCCGGACCTGTGGACCACTGGATCATTGGAGATAGATCAAAGATGTGTTCAAATTCAAATGGCATCAATGAATACTTGTTGCAGAAGAGGTCATTTTAAAAGTATGAGAGAGAGGGTTGGGTTCAATAGATGTAACTACAAAATATTTTCTCAAGGCTAGTTTGCAGTGGCCAATCTGTTTACATGTTTGTAAGAAAAAAACTTTGGTAGGCAGGTTCCAACCTAAACCAATAAACCCATCATCAGAAGGGGCACAGAACGTGCTCTTGATTGTTGAGATTTGAGTTGAATCGTTGATCCATCCCTAACTTCAGAAGGCTGTGTTTGGTTTGATAGAAAACAAGAGAGATTCTATTTCCTTCTTATTTTCTATCAAACTAGACATAGTTGCTTCAATTCTTATTTGAGTTGTGTTTGGTTTGATTTATTCATCATATTGGACTTGAGATTGATTAAAATACTAATAGATTGCTTGAAAAAGGACAAATACCAAATCATGTACAATAGAAAGCAAATACATGGTAGGACCACAACTCAATGAAATCATTTCATATATAATAAAATCAAATTCCCAGTTACATGGTATGGAAAAAGTAATAATCCCCACCCAAACAAAGCAGAAAAAAACTGACACTGCTATTAAAGAATTTCAACATACATAAAAGAATATCTGAACCCTTCCCTCCTAAAAAGAATAAAAGAATAAAATCAATCTAGACTCCAAATAACAAATGGAACTGTAATGAATTTGAACTTAGAACAAAAGAACTCTGTATCAAGCTATGTTTGCTGTTTGAGCTAACTCTAACTGCAATGAAAGAATGAAAGAATGAGTTAAAATTTAGCTTTCTCTATCTAGAAATAGAAAGAATTGGAATGCTACCCTTCTGCATGGCATCCATGGAAGAAGATGAAGATGACTCCCATAATCAACTTGGCACCTGAGGTAAAGAGGAGCTTCCTGCAACATCAACAGGTGCCCACGCAGAAACAGTGTACAGAGGCTGCTCTAACCACCTGAGAGTAAGCCCAGCTCCTTCTTCCCCTTGCTTCTCAACGCTGTACTTCTCACCGGCGTACATCTTCAACAGCATTCGGCTCTGAAGCAGCTCTCTTTCTCCAATCCCCACATATCGAAACCCCCCATGTTCCATGAATCCCCTCCACCTCGCGAAGCTCTCGTGCCTCTCCAACCTGTCATTTCCTTCACAAGCAACTATGTTTCTGATCTCCCTGGCATACATCTCCTCTACTTTGATCCTAACCAGGCTATCTAATGGCAGAGAAGAATCAATCGAATCAAAGATGGCGGAGTAGTAGCGCAGAGAATTACAGACCCTCGCTTCCAGACTGGCTTCATTGTGCATGGCTTCCTGCTCTCCCATCACAACGACTGTGGGGTTAGTACTCCGTATCAGACCCAGTAAATCCCTCAAGGCCCCACCGTTCTCGTCGTAAAGCATCTTGTGTAGTTGGAGAATGCAATTCACGGCTACACTTTCCTTCTCCTTCACATGAAGCATCCACAGTCTCACGTCCTCCAACCTGTCGACAACTGCATGGAACTCAAAAGGAAGGCTCAAGGCATCGGCGAATCCCGCCAGTCTATCGCCTGTTTCCAGTAGCTCTTGCTTCGACTCACCTATGCCTGTGATTCTCACATGGCTCGGAGGATTAGGCCTAGATGCTAGACTCTGAAACAGACTAGGCCATTGTAGACCTTGTTTTATGTCGAAATCTATGATATGGACCCTGTCTTTGTCTTCAAATGCCCTCAACAGCATCTCATTTGATGTAAAATGGAGGAACTTCGGAATTGGGCTGACATGGTTTAGAAGTCTCAGTGCAGTACCCATGTCGTCTTCGGACCGACCAAGCTCCCGAGGGACGGCGATGTGGAAAATATGGGGCCAGAGCCTTCCCACGCGCAGAGCTAAAGCTTCTGTGAAGTAGGCAGCGACACGGTGAATGGACGTGCTCTCTGGTGAAGCGAGCTCTCCGAGTCTTGCCAGAAAATGGTTGATGGCAGCAATGCTCTTTGAGCCGATTGATTCCACACAGGCCACCAGTGAGCTCACAAGCTCGAATCCTTGATGCTCCGCTTGGACATCCTCGCCGCCGGCTGACATTCCGGCTCTCTCAGACGGGTAAGGGAGTTGAGATCCATTGCCAGATTCCCTTCCAAAGTTCTCGTTTAGCCTTAGAGACAAACTATCACTTTCTGATGAACTTGATCCTGAGCTTGCCTCTTTAGGCTCTTGGCTAGCCTCCACATCCCTGTCACCTTTATCTGTAATCTCAGTCACAACGGGCTCCACCCAAGGATTGTTGTTGGACAAGGGAAGAGTTGGACAAACTATCACTTCACTAGGCACAAAGCAGACTTTTTCTTCCTCTTCAGAAGAAGAAACAGGGAAAGGAATCGAAGGAGGGTCGAGGCCTGTAATTCCCAGGATTGACTGGGGGACCCCAACAGTCTGCTGAAACCAAAAATGGTCTCTGCCCAACTGACTTACGTTCAACCTCTCGCCTTCTGAAGAATCATCTGGCGAGGTGGTACTACTGCTACTCTTCTTTCTCTTGGCTCTGCTTACGCACACTTCATCTGATGAACTCTGCTCGGCAAACCGCTTCAAGCTCTTCCCCTTCTCCCAAAATCGATCTTCAACCTCTCTCCTTCCTTCCCAGTATGACGTTTGAGCAGTGGTAATGGAAGGAGGGAGACGAAGTTTCTGTTTAAGAGAACAACTACCCTTTGCTTCGACCTGTTTTTCCACCGAAAGGCTGACGGGTCTTATGGGCTGCGACCGCTGTGCATCCTTCCGAGAGAAACTACACGGCAACTCCAATCTCTGTGTACTCATGGAAGGCAACGGGAAATGGCAAGCTTGAAACTGCGCAGATGCTTCACTCCTCAATCTATGCCTTGGCGACAGCAATGTAGAACACCCAGCCAACATTCTCTATATCCTTCCAATTTTCTATTTTTCTGAGTTTTATGTTAAAATTCAATTCAATCACCCCTTTTTTCCCTGTTTTCTCTTCTCCTTCCCTGATTCTATTTTTCCAGACCATGCGCAAATTATGCCTTTTTTGTTTTATAAAATCATGAACTCCGATTAAACACTGGAAAGCAGTTTTCAGGGAACTAGAGAGAGAGAGAGAGAGAGAGAGAGAGAGAGAATGTGTGTGGATGTGAATTTTTTCAAGAAAGAGAAACGAAAAGAAATGCAAAAGAGGAATCCGATGGAAATTTTTGTTGCAAGAAATCAGAATAAGAATCTTCTAATATTTCACAAATTTGAATGAATGTCTGTTTTCAGAAAACAAAGAATACGATTCAAGGGAAGCTGTAACACCCCAAAAGAATTAAAGAATATATGATATAAGACAAAATCTATTATACCTACCGGAAAACCGTCATCGGATTCCAAATTTTGCCGGAAATCTCATTGCAAAAACCCGTGATCCTTCTGCCCAACGGCACTAACACCATGCAAAAAAATGCTAAGAGTTACATGCATAAATTTGCAGCTGAGATCTCCCATAACTTTAAGACCCAGATCAGCAACTGGAAACAGTAATGGCTCCATTCCTGCTGATCCTGTATCTTAATTCAAGCCCAGAAGACTCAGATTTAAAAGCCCTTCAAACATGCAGAGAAACTGATCATCACCCAACTGAGAAAACCACCCGAAAGAACATGAACCGTAGCTGAACGACCTTTTTATGATAGGCTCATGTTCTTCCTTCTCTCATCCACTTCCATAGAGGTCAGTCATGTTTTTCTGGTTTTGAGATTGATTCCCTCCCTCTCAGTCTCAGCCTGAGGGAAAAAAGAAAAGAAATGGCGAACCAGGAAAGCTTTTTCCAGAAGATCTCCGAAATTTTGTACTTCCGTCGTTCGATGGAGATCACACGGGCGAGAATAGCCGTAAATATGACCGTTGGAGAATGTCCGGTCAACATGACCGTTGGGGCTGTGTACGGACGGGTGCTTGGATTTCATCGTGATCGTGGGAAGTCAGTTGCGGTTGCATGAACGCACGTAGGCAGCACGTGCTTGTCCCCTCTGCTACCCGTTTATGTGACCGTTGGGTTCCCACGACAGTCGCACCATCATTTTTCCTTTTTCTCCATTCATGATGATGACACGTGGCGCACATGCAAAATGATAATTAAAGGATTAACTACATCGAGTGATCTCCACCGCTCGATTCGTACAAATTACGTGGATAATCATTCGTCAATAGAAGAGAAGATCTGGTATCTGTTGACTTGATTGGAATATGGGTCAACGCTGAAAAGGATGAGGTTGGTTTTCCGTTTTCAGCGTTCAAGTTCTGTAAATGGGCCAGGGGCCCAGGGCAAGCCCAACCTATTAGGACCTCCAACGAAAAACTGATCTAAGTTTATTCCGAACCAGTGTTTGAAGAATCGGACCGGAGTAAAAACCGGAATGCTCTCCGGGTCTTGGTTTTACTAGTTAATCAGGTCATTTGCTCGTCCGACCCGCCAGAACTGTCATTTAACCGGGACCTAAAAAAATACCAGTTCCCAATTTTCATGGTCCAACCATCCGGTCCAGGCCAAGTCTTAAAACATTGTTCCCCGAACAAAAGGCCTAGCATAAGCTCATCCAATTCTCAGTCCAAGTCGGGTCAAGAACGGGCGGGGCGTCCATGATGGTTTACTGGTTTAGGACTGATTACAAATTTGCAATATTCCATAAGCAAAAATCACCTTTTACTTTTAGGGCTGTAAACGGATCGATTCATTTAAGTGTCTAGATATTTTCATTGGGACCTAATTCAATTAAAATATCAGTGAATTTATATAAAATTAATATAAATTTAAAAATTTAAATACAAAACAAATGTGTATATATATATATATACCATAAATAAAAAATATCAGGCTGAATGATCTTTTTAATGGTTCAACCTTGCCAGTGTTGTATAATCGCTGGAGTAATAAATTTTAAGTATGAAACACTGATATAAACAATAAACTTGTTAATTATAAACTTAATCAGGCTTGAAACATAATTGGATCAAATGGAACAGATTCGCTTCTGATCCGATTATGTAGATGGATAATTCAAATCGGATTCCGGATTCGGATGGGATATTCAGAGAGTCCATTGACTGCCTTCGATACAAAAAATAGAGGCTCAATTTGGTTGCAGTGCAAAATTCATTTGCATTAGCATAAATGCTTTGGAGTGTAAGGTTTTTGCTTCATTTTTGGTTTTGCCTTACCTTGTGAGAGTAAAATTGGAAATAAAATGATATCCAATAAAACGGAGGTGGGAGGAGTTTTATATATATATATATATATATATATATATATATATATATAGAGAGAGAGAGAGAGAGAGAGAGAGAGAGAGAGAGAGAGGAGGGTTATCTGTTTGGAAGTGAAGTAAGAAGCTTAGGTTTTACCAAAAAAAGTAAGAAGCTTAGATGATGTGGTCCTCATTTTATATAAGAGAGAATTGAGGTAAATTTTGCACCAGTTTTTCAGGTGTAAAACATTCAGTGTAGATAAATACAAGTGAGACAAAAAGTACAAAATCTGTATCAAATAAAAGTACAAATCATAATTATAAAAGGATGCGAAACTGAATCAGGTGCAAAATGTGTATGGTATTCAAATACATATATGTAAAGTGCAAAACCTTGTATTTTGTATGTATTTGTACTCTACATATTTGTATTTGCACACCTTTCAAACTGAGCCAAAATATAATCAATCTAATTAAGTAAATTAAGCCAATTAAGTAAGGTTTTTAAAACCAATCCAAAACCAAGCCAATTTGGTCACCGGTTTTTAGGTCAACAAATCGATTTGTTTGGTCCAAATGGATCAATCCATGACATTTTTCAAAAATAAAAATAAAATATAATTCAAATAAAAATGACCCAAAAACCATTTATCAGATCGAACAGTTTAGTGGTTCAACTATGGGTCAACAACTTGTTGATCAAGTTAAAAATTTCGAATGGTCAAACTATTCGACCCCAGGAATTGGTCAATTGTATCCAACCATTCAACTCAAGAACTGGTAAAATTTTCAAAAAAAACATTGACAGACCATTATCCTAAACGGTTGACCTGTTAAATTGTTTGATCCAATAAATGGTTTTTAAGTCATTTTTATTTTAATTATATTTTTTAAATGTTACGGGTTTATCCATTCAGACTAGACTAGACAATTGAATTGTTGACTTAGAAACTAGTGGTAAAAGTGGTTCCATTTTGGGGCAACTTTTAAATTACCTTGCTTAATTGGCTTAATTTACTTATTTAGTTTGGTTAGCTTTGCTTATTTAATTTAATTAATCCACTTGTTTCCTTAATTAATTTTTACTGATTAAATTGCTTAATTTACTTAATTATCTTAATTAATGCAATTTATTTAATTAACTCAATTAAATAAACCATATACTTTATGATCATTTAAATAATTAATTTTATTAATCAAGTAAGTAAATTAAAACATAATTATACCTTAGGATCATTTAATTAGACCCCTAAATAATTTACTTAATTAACTTTATTAAAGTAGCCCATTTTCAAAAGGTTGAAAATAGGCTTTTTTTTCGTACTTTAGCAATGCCACATAATGTTTCTAACGGATCTGTTAATATCATTTTAAATGCTGTTTATTCAAGGTAGGAATACAATAGTACATCAATCGAAAGCTGCAAGTTGGATCCCTGCCTTCTCACGAAGCTAAATGGGCTTATATAATTCAGAACCTCTGTACGGTCCATGTATGTGGTGCAGGTTTGTCAAGCGACTCAAGCTCATGAACACCTTCACTTGGTATGTTGAGGTTCATTTTCTTTTAGTCCAACCCTGATGTTGATCCATTGGAGTAGAAAATGTAGACAGTCATATCACACGATGTATCTCCAGTTGGGCTGGAGATTGGAGATTATTCAAATTCTTGTTGGGGTCGGATCCTAGGCCCGAGATGGAGTACCGATGAGTTGGGCTTAACATTTGGACTACATTGTTATTGATGACTTATGCTAGCATCTATCAGATTGACTTAAACCCAGCAAAGGCCAAGGTAAATGGGGGTTCATGTTGGGCCCATAACTCAGTCTCACTCACCAATCACCAATCACCAGTCACCAGCCACCATTGCAAATTTGCAATCTGAGCTTCTGAGCAGAAAGGGGAAAAAAAGCCCAACAGTCCGTCGTCGTTGGAGAATGGGGAGACCAGAACTCTGAGACTGAGCGAACCTCAGTATCGGAGATTTAAGAGAACAGATTAACTTTCTGAATTTCGAGAGGCTGAGCGAACCATGGAGTTGAAGGAGAAAGAAGGGGGACCTTGAAGCTTTCTAATTTCTATTCTGAACTCTGGAACTTCAAGTCGAAATCGAAGCAGAAGTGAAGCTTTAAACCTTGATCCTTGAACTTGAAAATTGGAGCTTAAGAAGCTAAAAGAAAATTTGAGGCTTGAGTTTTGTAGTCAGAGTCAGTTTTATTAATATTCTAGCGAGATTTCAAAGAGAACCTTGCCTTGAAACCGAAGTTGGTTTGATAGTGCAGACTTGTACCCTCACTTGTAGGTGAGCCTCCATTTTTATTTTTCAAAGAGAGAATCATGGCCACTTAGTTATTATTTCTTATGGAAAAAAAAATTCCAATAAGAGAGTAAGATGGAGAATAAGAGAAGGGAAGCTTTTAGTCTTTTAGGTTGTGTTTGGTTTGAAGGAAAACACGTAGGAAAAGGAAGGGAAAGGTAATGACATGGGGTAGAGGTCGAACCGGAACTTGAATCGTAATGACGTGGCATATATATATGTATATATATATAAGTAGATTAAAATCTTTTTCTGCATTTTTTCTTCCTTCTTATTCAATCTTGTCAATGGTCATGTTGTGTGATGTGTAATATGTTTAGACACAAGATGATAGAAATGAGACATTTAATTTGATTAGAAAGCATACACGTGCTTTGCATGTGTCAATTCTAGATGATGATAATGATTGTAATAATATATCCATTTTTTTCTATAAAATATATATATATATATATATATATATATATATATATATTTTTTTTTTTGTTTTTATTATTAGTCAAATGCAAATTGTAAAATCCAAATCTGATTACATAAATACCTCACCCAAATATGTGATAATCGGATCGAGTTGTAAAGTTTCAAATATCATTCACAAACCTACCTACTTTGGATAGATTCTTATTTTTATAGTGTTTTCTCTTTTTGGTATATCTTTTTTTTGTTCATTTATCAAAAAATTGTAAGATATAAACATAGGGAACTGAATGAAGTGAAAAATAGTAGTTCAAATTACAATTTAAATCTTACAATTAAATGGGGACTAAATTCAAAATGAGTATTTTAGTTGAAAGAAAGTTCCACAATCTTATTCACATTTTTAATAGTAGTGTAAATATAGAATTATAGATGTGCCCAATTTTTTTTTTTTTTGTATTTTTTGTGTGTAAAAATGATTCTAATATATTACACCTACTTTTTGTTTAATATGATAAATATATGATAATATACATGTGCATGAATGCTTTTTTTTTGCAAAATTTATGTATTTTTTTATTTTTGTATATTTGTATTTTATTAACTTTTATTATTTGTTCATGGCATTAAAGGTTAATACATTTAACCCAAAAGCTGAACTATTTATTATTAAAAAATATCATAAATGGTTTTGTTTTTAGTTAGTTTTAAAATATATGGTATTATATTGTTAAAAATATTAGCATAGATCTAATTAGTAACATTTATTAGTAAAAAATTAAAACTATAGGATTTAATAAAATAAAATGGGATTTAATACTTTAAATATAAGAATTAATGAGAGGGGATTAAATGAGGTGGAAAATAATAATTGAAGTTACATTTTCATCCCTTACAATTAGAGATGGATTAAATACACAAATATAGCCATTTCAGTAACCATTAAAGGTGACATAAAATGACTTTTATACCCTTTCTCATACAAAGAAGTAGATGGTAATTTTAATTCAAAAAAAGTTTCACATTCCATCCACACTTTTATATATAGTATAGATTTGTGTGTCTATTAAATCATTTGTATCAGTGTCTAATTAGGTCAGCTATCTCTTTTCACTCTGATTTGTCAATTGCCACTTCTACCACATTGTGCAATGGAACCGTGTAATCCTCTACCACTAATTATGCTTTTACCACATTACATCTACACTTTTTTTTAATTTTTATTAATTATTTATGACATTAAAAGTTAATATGTTTCACCCAAAATTTGAATTATTGATCTGTGTCAAATAGTAAAATAATTTCATTTTGGTATATTATAAATTATGTATTTCATTTTCATTTCCAAAAAAATAATTATTGTTTATTACACTTACTTTTTTAATTTGATTAATAAAAATATTATAAATGTGTCTAATTATTTTCTATATTTTCTGAAAGTTTCTATATTTATTTTTATTTTAAAATTTTTATTACCTAACTATGACTTCATAGGTTGATCAATTTGATTTGGAGGGTTGAATTGTTTAGCCACCACTTGGATTAAAAATGGTTTTGTTTTTTGAGTCAGTTTGAAATATATGGGTTTATATTATTAAAATTATTAACGTATATCTAATTTAATAAGAGAAAATGGGAGTTAATAATTTAAGTATAAGACTTAGGTGGCATTCGATAACATATTCATCTTGTGGATGGACCATTTTGGTTTGCGCCATAGGATGAACTTCCTATTCAATTGGTCGTGAACAGGACCAGTCCACACTATATCGTGGACCATCCCCGCCCATAGCCCAAAATCTCTGATACACATATTTCGTGGATGTGGACGGTCCATAGCATTTTCACACTCTATTTTGATACAAATACATCTCTTCTACATATTTTTCTTTCTTTTAATTTTTATATTTTAAAATAATAAATTTTTAATATTTTTTATTTTAATTCTATCACAAGCCCAGTGGTACTCCTTCTACACTCTTTTTTATTTATTTAAATATTAAATTTTAATGTTTTTATCAATAAAATGATTTTATTTTTTAATTAATTTACTATCATTTTTATTAAAATTAATATTTATTCGTTAATATTAATTTATCGATGTCTTTTTCAATATATTTATCATATAACATGCAAAAATTAGACATTTATGATCGACTGTGTAGATCATTCATAAAAATGTTTATGAAATACCCATACCACGCCTAAAGAATGACACTGTGGGTGTGGACTAGTCCAGTCCACATAGTCTGTTCACTGGTTATGGGGGTGTTCTGTAGTGTGGATGAGAAATTGGTGGGTGTGGACTGGTCCAGACCACACCCTGTGGCAATGACCAATCCACACTACACCACAGTCCACATCTGTTATGAACTGTGGACAAATTGTCCCACAGTAGTGTTATGTAGGCGTGATGTAGACCAACACTTTTTTGCTTCCATCGGTTTTCGGGTCGATGATCTGACCATTAGATTCAAATAAATGGCATGTTCTGTTGTAGCTCAAAATAATCTAGGTTCGTATATGTTTGTTGGACTGGTTAGCTAATCTTTGTTCTTATATGTTGGATTGTGTTTTGGTTGATTGTGTTTTATCCTTCCTTTATTCTTATATGTCTTGGGTTAGACTATTATTTGAATTTGAGTTTGGAGATTTCCCTAAAGCCAACCCTAGTTATTTGTTAGTTGATATGAAGTCCAATGGGTTTTCTTGGTTGAATAATATAGATTATTATAATAGCTATGCCGGAAAAAGGATTAGTTAATAGAGATTATTATAATTAACTGGGACTATGCTTTTTTATAGTAGATATTATGTTTTTTTCTAGACAATTTTAATATGTAGATATTCATGTGTCTCAAGTAAAGTTTGTTAAAATGAATCTTTATTTACCATGAACAACCTCACCTTTACAAAACTAGCAAATATCAAGTTCAATTTGGAAGATGGAATAGAATAGAGAGGAAAACTTAATTTGAGGCGAAAACTAGCTAATATCCATAAAGTTAATTACAGATGATGGTTTTTTCGCTACCTAAAATGGGATAGCCATGTCAATTCCTTCTTTTGGGTAGATGAATTTAACGAGAATGGTGCCAATCTGATGCCATGTGTAAATTATACACTTTGTTGTCAACATGTGGACCATCAAGAAACCAAGAGGCATATTCATTTATGCAAAGCAGATATTGCCATATTGGCCTGTTGTCGATGCAACATACTCTGCATCACTATCCTAATATGTGAAACAAAATTTAGGATTTTAAACTTGGGAGAAACATTTTGTATCTGACTTGTGAACTTACATGTATCCAATTATATGGATTTCTAGCAACATGTTAATTAATAGTTGAGCAATGGTTGAATGTAATTATTTTTAATATTTTAAATCATAGTTAATCAATTTTATTTTATCATTGGTTATTATTTTATTAGTTCTTTTATGTATGTGTTTTATATTTTTATATTACTTTTATTTTTTATCATTATTAGCTTTTTTTAATTTATTATTAGTATTTTTAAATTTTTAATTATTGTTTTGTTAAAATTGTTATTATTAATGTTTTTTTTTTAATTTTTGATCAATATTAATTTTTAAATTATATGACTATTAATTTTTATCACATGTTAAATTAATTCATATTATTAATTTGCATTTTGCTTAAAATGCCAAAACATGTTACTCTTCATTGATAACATAGATCACCTCACGTTGTGTATATGAGATACATGGAATCAATATACAGGGTGGCTTGAACCACACCACACCTTGCAGAATGCCTATGTAGGTGTTGTGTGGTTTAAGCTACCAATTTTTTACCACAATATAGAACACCTATTCTGCTATGGCATGATGTGGTCTCACCTTTGGTGTCGTTGAGAACGCACCACCCAATCTTTCAACACACTACAAAACACCCCCTAAGTTATACATTATTCATACATAAGAACCATTAATTCATTGATCTACGTCACCAAATGTTTCGACTAAGACAACCATGCTTGGTTGAGATTTAAGCGAATCTGGACCCGTTGATGACAAGACCCCACAACCATACAATTGGGAATATTTATTGTACTTTATGTTGTCATTCATGTGAAGATGTTCTTGATGTATGGTTCTAATGTCTTGTACACAGGACTAGCCAATGTGTTGTGATCAACAGTTACATGCATTATTTGTGATCAAACCATGGTTTTGAAAATCTGATCGACTCCTCCTCCTTTCGAGTTTTGGAAAAATTATTCCTACTCATCCATTCAAATCATCTATAACCTTAACAAACTCTTACTCTTATACTAGTGGGGACTTGTGTGATGCACAGGCATCATTAAAAACATTTGAGGCAAAAAGAGTTAGGGGTGCAACTTTATTGAGCCCAATTTGACTCAACATAGATTTTGCAAAAGTTGGACTTGATTTTTTTTATTTATTTTCAAGCTAGGCTTGGGCCAAACAAACTCAGGCCTAGCCTAAACCTAAGTTAGGCATTGGTTGAGGCCTCAAGTAATCCGAGCTCGACCTAACCTAATCTAAGCCTGGGTTTAAGCTTAGGCTTAACCTTAAGTTGGGCCAAGCTTGAGATTGAGGTTTGAGACTTAGGGTTGGGCTTGGGTTGACCCTCAACCTGACCCAACCCACCCAAATTGCACCCCAAGAAAGAGTGTTGTGACTTTCCTAATATTTAAAACTAATAATCAAAAAAATTGTAGCATCATTTTAGTTTTTTAAATTAAATTTAAGTGGATATCAATTATAGGATTTAACTTTGTAACTAAAATTTTCTTACTTTTTGTTGTTTTATTAATAAACATGTATTAATTTGTATTAACTTTATTTTTATGAAAATTTTGGAAAAGTATTACATTTGTGTAGTTTTAAAAAATTACTAAAACTAATTTTTAAATTATTATTAAATAATTTATTTCCTTTTAAATAGTTTATTTACAAAAGTACACTAGTTTATCTTTTTTCCAATATAAGTTGATCACTAATTCTTTTTCCAAAAATTTCCAAAACTATACTAATTTATTATTAATTTATATATTGAGGAAATGCAATCCTTTTCCAATATAAGTTAATCAATAATTCCCTTTTTCCAATCCTAATTTATCCTTAATTTATCTTTTGAAGAAATTTTCCAAAAGTACACTAAATTATCTATAATTTTCTAAAATGTAATTTTATGAAAATTATGAACAATTTATTACATTTGGGTATTTTTGAAAATTATTACTTTTTTTGGAATGGAAAAGAGGGGCACTAAATTATCTACAAACTTCCCATCTAATTTTCTTGATTTCTCTCATCTTGAGTAGAAGTGGAATCCGGAGAGCAACTGTGAACTAAGTTTGCCAAAAAAATCCACCATAAAGTTTGCCTATCTATGGACATGAGTGAACCTGAACCTCTTCCAACAACTTCTACATAACGCTTGAATGTCTTTAATGATGCTAGACAAGGACTGTGGATGCTTGCACTTTGAATTGATGCATGCGATGGTGAAGGCAAAGCCTCCTTTGACAGTGAAATCTTCAAACAGTAACTCCAACATGCCTTGAAGAGCCTCTCCAACGCCACCCAAGCCCCCGCCACTACAATGTTGTTAAAGCCTATAGAGTGGAAATTGAATGGAAGAATAGCTCCAAAACAGTCTCTGGCCACCCAAGCTATACTAACCAAACCGGTTCTTCTAACATAAGCATCAAAATTGATCTTAACATGATTCATCTCGAGAGATTTCCATCTTACATAAATAACATCTCTCCTATTTTCTCCTGAGATGGAGTGGTAGAGATGCATCTTTGTAGTCTCTAAGGTCACAAGTAGCGTTTTCTGATACATAGGGGATTTGAGAATTAAAGACCATATTATTTCTTTACTTTCAAATATTCCAAATAATATATGTCAGTTTTCTCTGATTCTATTGCCCCACCTCCTCCGGTCTTTGGATATTCTCACCCACCAATCTATAAACCTTTCATTGGATTTAGGCCCATTTGGGGGGGAGGGGGGGGAGGGGGGATTTAGAAGGGTCCAAATCGGCGTCACCTCGGGCAAATTCCTAGGGTACATTGTCAATCGGCGCGGTATTGAAGCCAACCCGGACAAGATAAAAGCCATTCTAGATATGAGACCACCTCGAAAAGTAAAAGAAGTTCAGAGGCTAAACGGCTGCATAGCCGCTTCATGTCCAAATCGGCAGACCGCTGCCTACCTTTCTTCAAAGCAATCAAAGGCAAAGGGTTCGAGTGGACCCAGGACTGCCAGCTCGCATTTGACGAGCTAAAAGGTTACCTCGCTAGTGTGCCAACCTTAACCCGACCCGAGGAGGGTGAGGTCTTAGAACTGTACCTCTCGGCAAGCGACGAGGTGGTCAGTTCGGTACCAGTCGCGCAACCACAGGAAAACGGTCAGACGGAAGTAATGAATAGAGCCATCCTGCGTGGACTGAAAGCACGTCTGGGTCGAGCTAAGGGATTGTGGGCCGAAGAGCTACCAAGTGTCTTATGGGCTCACCGAACTACAGAAAAAACCGCCCCAGGAGAAACCCCCTTCAACCTCACCTATGGCACTGAAGCAGTGATCCCAACGGAAATCGAAGTACCAACATTGCGACTAGAAACATACGACGACCGGACGAACGGAGACGAGTTACGTACCAACCTTGACCTATTGGACGAGGTAAGGGACCTCGCGCACATCCGAACAGCGGCATACTAGCAGTAGGTAGCTTGCTACTACAATACCAGAGTAAAGCAATGAATCTTCCGAGTAGGCGACCTGGTCCTTCGTAAGATTATGGTGCCCGAACCCGGAATGGGCAAACTTGGACCAAACTGGGAAGGGCCCTATAAAGTAAAAAGAGCACTCGGGGGGGCATACGAACTCAAAACCTTGGAAGGCAAACAAGTACCTCGAGCGTGGAACATCGTGAACTTAAGGCGATACTACCTATAAACCGCCAAACGAAGTGGACGAAATCAGGTCCTATGTGCCACGATGCAGAGCCAAGAGGAACCTCGGCGTAAACAAGCAAAGAAGTCGAGCATATTATCAGCTCGACAAAAAATCAGTTCGCTGCAAAAAGCCTTCACGGCAAAACAGGTCACGGAAGTATAATAACCCAGACAAGAATGTGGCATATTCAGTTCGACAAAGAATCAGTTCGGGGAAAAGGAACACTTGGGCAAAAAGATTATCTATTCCGTTGCAAGAAACAGGAGCACATTGGCCATCAGAAGGGACTTACAAAAAAAAAGAAGGTTGTTACATGCCCGGTGCTACTTCTTCGCCAACAGAAGGCACTTCAACAACACCCGAAGGCCCTGCCTCTCCTTCAGAGTCCGGCTCGCCATCGGCAGCATTGGCCATCTCCTGAGTTATACGCGAAGTGGATATGGCACTAACATCGAGGTCGGTGTACGTGTTCCGGATCATCCACCTACTTAGTTTGAACCCCCTCCTGTAAGAATCCACCATCAGATCGTCAAAACGCGAAGAGGCAATGTAGTCTTCAATGGCCTTCTTCTTGGCATCTTCAATGCCTTGGGAAAAATCTGTGTTCTCTCCCTGATGTCCTCTTGAAGAAATTCGACTTGATGCTGCAAATCCAACTTCAAGTTCGCCATATGCTTTACAACTACCCTCATGGCCTCGGCGTCATGCTAAGACCTTGTCTGCCTAGCCATCGTGACGCGAGCAGCCTCTTCGACAGCATAAGCGGCCGCCTCAGCAGCTTGGGTATTCGCCTCTACAGCACGGAAAGCTTCTTCAACAGCATGAGCGGCAACCTCAGCAGTCCACTTGGACCGCTAAGGCATGAATTGAAGAATTCACCTACCAAAAGAAACAAGTGAGCAATAACAGCAAAAGCGACAGAAAATGAAAAAGGCAGATGGAATCTAACTTACCACCATAGCATGTGTTACGGCGCAGCATGCGACCTGATTCAAATGAAGATCGGTCCACGCCGCGATCTCCTCAGGGAAAGTAGCCTCCCTACTCTTCTGAAAAGCGTAGTTCAGCGTCAACACACTCCTGAACTCCCCTTGAGCTCCCGAACCCGAGGGCCCAGCCCGCGTATGAGCAGACCTAGAGTGAGCAGGAGCACTTGAGTATGCAGGAGCACCCATATGAGTGGTCTCAGCGTAAGGCGCCCCGACAGTTTCATGCATCGGTGGAGTCACTTTGGGCTCCCTGGGCAGATCCTCCAGCGTGTGGTCTGGAACTTGGGGCTCCTCATCCAGGGGCAGCTCGGTAGGAGTTCGCTTGGCGACCTGCTTTCTCCTCTTCATACCTTGGAACAGACGCCCCCCACTAGTTCTCTCCGCGTCCATCACACCTGCAGAAATGAGTTCGACATCAGAAAAAATGAAAGAACAAAGCAAGCAAGAAACCGCATAGCTATAAACCTACCCGAACTCAGGCCAACCGCAATAAGCTTGGCCTCCGTTAAGTAGTGATGGCACTTTAAACCTTGTCGTGCCCATTGCCAGAGGCCCTTCACCGTCTCTTTATCGAGAGTAACACCTGAATCAGGAGCGGCCTCACCCCACCCGGTCTGAAAGGGCCATCCTTGTGCACTTTGTACACCGAAGTAGTCTCGCTTCCACACCGGGACCTTATTAGGAAGATCGTGCAGAAGCTTAAAACCCTGGCAAGGAGAAAGGTAATACGCCCGTCTTCCCCCAAGAAGAGAACCCGCCTGTCTCTTGAGCATCAAGATGGAGGAGAATATCTCTAAGTCCAAGGGGAGATTCTGCTCGCAAAAAAGGGAAACTGTCCCCACCAGGTTCCGAATAGAGTTCGGATGAAGTTGGCCAATGGTGACACCGAAGTGGTTTATGACTTCGACGAGAAGGGGGTGGAAAGGAAGTCGCAACCCCGCAACGAGCTGCTCTCGAAAAATCACGATCTCATCAGGCCCGTGTTCCCAAGGAAAGTTACCCAAAGGAATAAAATATGTATACCCCCCAGGAAGGTTGTAAGACATAAGTATAGATTGAAGCCCCTCAGGCATCATGGTCGAGGGACCAAACCTGTCTAGCTTCTGACCTCGGCGAGAGGTAGACGCCAAATTGCCCGAAGCGGCTTGGCCTATTGGTTCATAGTCCTCGAGTTCCACCTCAGGATCACTGAGGTAGTCGGGGGACACGGCTCGGTTGGCAGAAACTACGTCGGCCCTACTTGAAGAGTTGTCTGAGCTATCAAAGCTAGACATTGAGGAAAAGGTGAATTCAAGAAGGTACTCACCGGAAGAAAGTTTTGAAGGCTCTGGAGACGGGAACAAGCCAAAGAACCTTGAAGGCTATGTAACCAGCCTTGATGCGAGCTGGAAAAAACTTGGACGCGAGCTCAGTAGACAAACCGCAGAAGTGACAAATCGACTGGGGTCCCCCACTATTTATAGCTACAATAACCAAGAATCGACCGTGCAGATCAAAGACGATCCGACGGCCCACGTTTTTGCTGACCACATGTCCCATAAGGTCGAGACGTGATTGGCGCACATCTTTCCGAAAAGAGAAAAACGTCAGTGCACGCCTTCTTAAAATCGATGTCGCGCCGACACGCGTCTTTCCGAAACTGACTGCGCCGCACGTCTCCCTGACAGTCGCCCGTGCACGTACAGTAGTGGCACGACTTTTTGAATGACCGGCTGTCACGTCCCAGCGGCGCGAATTTTTGAAATTTAAAACATGCGCTGTCACAACCATCAGCATTTATGAGTAGGCATGTTTTCAGCCTTCTCGAAAATCGAAGAACCCTGGCAAAAGCAACTCGCGCAATCAAGATTCGAAGGACGGGACAAATCCACCTACTACCTCGCGAAACTCCCCGCACCAGGGCAAGACCCTTGGCGCGAGGAGTGGGGGACAATTGTTGAAGAAGGATTTGGCCCGACCTCACAGTTATGCGACACGTGGCAGAAACAACAGCTCGGCAAAAGGGCCAAGCCTAAGGCGTGAACAAGGGGACACCAGCGAACCGAACTCCCTACGGGGGGCCCGAACTTACCCTTCGCCCAAAACCAGAGTAATCCGAACTGGCCAACCTTGTAACAGCTCGGGATATACCTCGCCAAACTGGCCAACCTTGTAACAGCTCGGGATATACCTCGCCGAACTGGCCAACCTTGTAACCGCTCGAGATATACCTCGCCGAACTAGCCAACCTTGTAACAGTTCGGGATACACCTCGCTGAACTGACCTGCGCTATAGATACCTTCGAACTCAAGACTTCGCCTCGCTCACCACTCCGCATCACCTTCTGGGCACCAAAACCAAACAAGTCGTACCATGCCTGACACTGAGGAAGTCCGTGCCCGAGGGCGCCACACCTGACTGACTTGAGATCTGACGCTTGGCGGCCGCACTCTAAACGGCCACCTGCCACCGCCACAGACATCGCCATCTCCAGTTAGAGAGACGGTTAGGCATTGACGGTTCTATCCCAGCAGAAAGGACGATGGCCGAATTGACAAGCGCAAGGGTAATCATACCCGACCTGGCAAGGGCCTCGGAGTGAGTGCGCGAAATGATTATAAGAGCCCCCTGCCCCCAACAAACAAGGTATGCAAACTTTGCGCTATCTGGTGTTATCTTGCTTTTGAAGGATTCTAACTTGAGGTTCGGAGCCGCTACACCGGGTTCCCCCCCGGAGCTTCCTCATCTCCTCCGTTTCAGGTTCCCTACTACCCAGTTCAGAAGCAAGGTCGTTGACAGCTAAGACCGGTCGGATCGCGCTTCATCAAAGTGGAAGTTGAATGGAAGAATAGCTCCAAAATAGTCTCTGGCCACCCAAGCTATACTAACCAAACCGGATCTTCTAACATAAGCATCAAAATTGATCTTAACATGATTCATCTCGAGAGATTTCCATCTTACATAAATAATATCTCTCCTATTCTCTCTTGAGATGGAGTGGTAGAGATGCATCCTTGTAGTCTCTAAGGTCACAAGTAGCGTTTTCTGATACATAGGGGATTTGAGAATTAAAGACCATATTATTTCTTTACTTTCAAATGTTCCAAATAATATATGTTAGTTTTCTCTGATTCTATTGCCCCCCCCTCCTCCGGTCTTTGGATATTCTCACCCACCAATCTATAAACCTTTCATTGGATTTAGGCCCATTTGGGGGGTGGGGGGATTTAGAAGGGTCCAAATTTGATATGAGAAAGTGCAATTCACAAATAAATGGTCAATCGATTCCAACTCGCAAGTCTTGACCTTGTATGTATTTTTCCCATACTTAAGAACCACAAGAATAACTTCACTCTTGGCTGAATTTTCAATTTTCTAACAAGAGACTTCACAGTCAGAACTTGTTCATTATTGCTATCAATATCAGCTTGAAGCCAGGTCATCGAATTAATAGTAAATCCCCCATTGCAACTCGGACCCCATTTCAACTCATCATTCATATTGGTCTTTGGAATAAAAGATCCTTCAAGGACATTTTCTTTTATTTTATTTTGGGAAGGATATTTGTTGGGATTCTAGAATACTCCCAACTCAATGTATTTGGGTTAAAAACTCACTGTATTAATAATGATAAGCTCATCCAGGTTCAACAATTTAAATAAAACACCTTCCTAGTCCAATTGTCCATCCAAAATAGAATATTTTCTCCATTTCCCATAGTCCATCTCATACACTTGAGGTTAAGGGACATGTTAGCTTTTCGGGTAGCTTCCCATAAACTTTGATTTTTAAGATATTTATGTCGAACTACTTTTACCCATAAACTATCATGATCATTCAGCACCCTCCATCCTATCTTAGCCATGCAAGCCATATTAATGCTTTTAGCCTCTTGAAAGCCAAGCCCTCCAAGACTAGTTGGCTTGCATAAGTTCTTCCACTTTGTCTAAGAAAGTTTTATCCTATTCAAACTTTCACTCCAAAAAAATAATCTCTTTGGGTTTATCAATTTCCTTAAGTGCTTGAGCCGGAATGGGAAAACAAGCCATCTGAAAGAAAGGGATGGCACTAGTCATAGACTTAATTAGAACTGTTTTTCCCACTCTAGAGAGAGTATTGGCCTTCCAACCACTTAATTTGTCTTTAAGCTTTTGGATGACTAAACCAAGACTACTCTTTTCGCTCTAAGTACTAATAACAGGGGCCTTTAAATATTTTTCAGATTTCGTAGCCTTAGGGATTCCAAGATTTCGGGCAACAAATTTTTGGAGCCTATTGGGCAAATTTTTTAAGAAAAAAAAATTGATTTATTAAACTTAAACTTCAGATTTCCACTCCCTTAAATACTTTTAGAAGCCTGTAAGAGATTCTGCACAAATGATAAAGATGTATGGTGAGAGGGGGTCACTTTGCCTTATTCCTCTACTTGCTTTGAATCTTGGGCCAAGCAACTCATTAACAATTATTCTAAATGATGGGATAGTGATGCATTGCATAAACCAGTTAATCCATGTGTGACTAAATCCCAATTTCTTGTGGCATTCTTCTACAAATTTCCACTCCAAACGGTCATATGCTTTTTCCATATCTAATTTGTAGTTCATCCAAGCTTTTGCTCCTTCTTTCCTTTTCATAGAATTGAAAATTTCATGTGCTATTAAAATATTATTCGTTATTTGTCTTTTAGGGGTAAATGCACTCTGAAAAGGGGAAATGATTTTTTTCTAATATGGGTCTAAGCCTATTAACTATAATCCGAGCTATGATTTTATATGCCACATAACAAAGACTAATTGGTCAATAATGTTTAGAAGACTTATGATTCACAGTTTTTGGGATAAGGACCATGAGAGTTTGATTAATCTCTCTATTCAACTTCCTGTTATGAAAAAACCGATTTAATAATTTTTATCACTCTTGCCCACAATAGGCCAAAATTTTTTGAAAAAAAAAAATTGCTTGAAGGCCATCTGGGCCCGGGGCCTTTAGGTCTGGAATGTGATTCAAAGCTTCCTTGATTTCATGGTCAAAGACCGGCTTACAGAGAATCCTATTATCCTCATCTGTAATAATAGATTCTGTTGCCTCCAGGAAATTATGTCCCTGATCCCATTTGATGTCAATCCGTTCCTTCAAGCTAGTTGTTAAAATATGTTGAATGTCCTTGATGTCTAGTGGTATAGGACCCATCTGCCATCTTAAGCTTGTTAATTCTATTTTTGTACCGTCTAATGATTGTAGGTAGCAATGTGAAAAAAATCTGGTGTTATAGTCCCCCAATCTTAACCAATTAATTCTTGACTTTTGAACCCAATAGATTTCTTGCCTTTATTGTAGAATGTTCATTCCATTAAGGAGGCTTTTCTCCTTGTTAATTGAAATCCCCTAGAACATGAGTATTCGATGTTCCAAGCCTCTCTCACCACATTTTCCAGATTTTGATCGGTAAGCCACATAACTTCAAAGCAAAAAGGCCTTAAGCCTCTCAAGATCTTGGGATCAGTATTCAAAATGATGGGGTGCGATCAGATTCAATGAAGGGAAGGGTTTTTAGTTCCACATCGGGGAATTCCCTTCTCCAATCACTATTCACGAGAGCACGGTCTAGTCTCTCATGAACCAATCTCCTTCCTTCTTGCTTGTTATGCCAAGTGAAGTGGCCACCCTTGGAACTTGGAAGGGAGCTGAATTAACTCACTCCTAGAAATAAATCAATATTTATTCTTTTAGCAACTCCTCCAGATTTGTCTTCAGAACTTAAAATTGCATTAAAATCTCCTATTATAATCTAGTTCATATCAATGGTATTGGTTGCGATGTTATCAAGAGGGTTCCTATTATAAGCCAATTCATACCAATGGGGTGTTTGAAAATTATTGAAATTAATTCTTAGGTTCCTGTTAAGTAGTTCATTTTCTTATTAAATAGTTTATTTTCCAATATATGTTAGTTAATAATTTCATGTTCTGTAACTATACTAATTTATCTTAATGAGTTACTACATTTCGATTTCAATTTCCAAAATTATAATACATTACACTAATTTTGATAATTTTACACTAACTTCTAATAATGTTCAATAATTAATGATTAGAAATTAGAAAACAACAATAAATTATAATAACAAATGAAATATTAAATAACAATAAATTAAACTAATTGTTTCTAATTTTACACTAATTTCTGATAATTTTGAAAAATTAATGATTAAAAATAATAAAAAAAAACAACAATAAAATATACTATTTTTTATAATTCTCAACAATTGATGTTTAAAAATCGGAAAGTAACAATAAATTACAATAAAACTTAATTATTAAGTAAAAATAAATTACACTAATTTTGACAATTTCTAATAATTAATGATTAAAAATCAGAAAATATGCAGTAAATTACAATAAAAATAAATTACACCATTTTTTTAAATTTCCAATAATTAATGATTAAAAATCAGAAAATGTGCCATAAATTACAATAAAAATTAAATATTAAATAAAAATAAATTACACTAACTTCTGATATTTTTCAATGATTAATGATTAAAAATCAGAAAGATAACAGTAATTATCACACAATTATTCCAATTTAAATCAATACAAATATCAATTTTAATAATATAAATAATTATTAATCACAATTATAATTTCAATATTTTAAAATATGTTTGGAAACTTATTAAATTTATCTGAAAATATTAAAAAAAATGTAGACTGTGTGTATTTTAAATAATGGAAATTATTTGAGAGAAAATATTTGATAAAATAATAAATAAAATAATATTTTATGTAATGAAACAAATAATAAAAAATGTTTATAGTTTTTTCAAAAAATATTAAATAACTTAAATTATTAAATCCAAATAATTAAAGTTATTTGAAATCAAATAATTGATAAAATAGTAGTTTATGATTTATTCGAAGAAATTGAAGTTTTATAATTGAATTTGCTAAAATTTAATTTTTTTTGAAGATGAATGTATTCTAATTGAACAATATATTCCAAAAATTTAAAATTAAATTTATTTCATAAAATTGAAATCTAATTTATGAAAGTAAATTAATGTTCTAAAAATAAGGATCATTATAGAAGCAGGCGACCTAAATCAGTACGTCTGGTCCATGTTTTGTGAGGCCTAAGCCTAGATTTGGTGGGCCCAGCCCATTGTTAGATCAGTAAAAGACATGGTGGATACTGGCCGTATCAATCCTATCAACTGTCAACGTTACCCAGATTTTTATATAATATTTTTGTTATATTTAACATCAAAACATGCAATCAAGGATATGAATGGGTCGGGTCGGATTCTCTGAGCTATAAACAAGGTCAAAAATTTATACTTTATGCATTTATATCCGACCATGAATCGGCAATAATTCTAAACTGGCACCTACCCAAATGTACTTTGAGTCTACAAATTCTGACCCCACGCTGAACACTCATTCTCCTTTCTCTTTTTCATCAATGAACGTTGTATTCACACTCAATAACGTCAGCAGACATTATTCACATTGGAAAACGCCCCTGTTTCGATTTTTTGAGGCCTGCGTTATTCAAGTAGGAAATCACAATTAACATACCTGGGATGTGATGCAAGAGGAACCTTTCACGATGAATCTCCACAATCTCTGAGTCTCCACAGTCTACTGAACCAAACTTCTACGAGTCTCTGAATCTCCACAATCTACTGCAACTCACTGAGTGTTTCATGTGCCTCTTCTCCACACAAAGAGAATAGAGTGAAGCAATGGAAGGGAATAGAGAGATGACAGAAGAAAGTTGGCCTTGTTTCCTATCATATCACGATCTCGTGATCTTCCCAATTTTCTGGCAAAAAAGAGAAGATTGCAAATAGGCTTCTAGAGATAATCTTGCATCCCTCTAGAATTACTTTTTTGAGTAATGGAGCACAAAGAGGTAATCTGATTTGGCATAACATTAATTTAGAAACCAATCGATTCATGATCAGGTCAGAATTACTTTATTTCATCGCTTATTTTTAAATATTTCATCATTAATAAAATTGATTTTTATTTATCACATGTATTTTATTTGCATTTAAACCCATATATATTCAATTATAATTTAATTACTTCACATGCAATAGAGTTGATCCAGCCAAATGCTAAATTGTTTATGTAAATTTCTTTTCTTTGTATTTTTATAAAATATTTAGGGTCCGTTTGGTTTGCAGTTGGAATGAGAATTGAAATCAGAATGGTCTAATCTCATAATCTGTTTGATTTAATTAAGAATGAGAATGAGAATTGAAATCAATAGAAATGAGATTCCATCCCAATAAAAGGACAGAAAATAACCATTTCCTCAAATGAGAAATGCCATTCTATAAAAAATGGAAATGGGATTCCGATTCTATTCAAGCAAATAAATGAAATCAGAGTAACCCGTTTCAATTCCGATTCCAGACCTCTGTTGCCGTGAATCAAACGATGCCTTATATCGTCGACCACGACACTATTTCAGGATCCAGGTACAGAGGTTTCCTTAATAGGGCGTAGGGCCCATTAACAGAGCTATGGCCCACAGAAATGAAAGATTGATAAAAATTCGAAGATGATTCGTCTGCCAAATCCCACACCTGTCAAAGTGAAAAGATGGCTCTACCATGTTTCATCGAGATCGGCTTCAGACTGTCAGTGCAAGGCTCGTAGTGCTCGAATAGCCTTGCATCGATAAAATCTCCGTATTTCTGTTCATGGGGAGATATTCCCAATGGAAGATTATAATGGTTGTTGGAACGGGATTTGCTCCGACTGAATCCGGTTTCTATTTTGTCAGATTTTATCCCAACACAGTCCCAATAGCCCAGCTGTGCACAATGCAACATCACCATGGCCTTCGTGACGAGTTCATATATGCTCCACACAAAACAGGATTCAGTCTATGCAAGTTCCGTTTGAACAGCCTTTATAATCTTATATTGGGAATATTTCTCAATGCATTAAAGCATAAAAGTATTAAGATGTTCCTAATGCAAGGCTGTAAAAATTGTTCAAATGGTTTTCGAACAGAACATGCACTGACTGAACCCTATCTCTGAAGACCGATATCATAACATGTATCAGCTGTACATCGAAAACATCTTTCGTACTTATATATGTTATTATTATTTATAAAAGATGTTTTCAATACACTATAGGATATAGGATGTGGTTGTGAGATCGGTTTGAGGAGCAGGTCCCAATTCCTTCTCCCAATGCATAGCTGCGATGGTTATTAGAACTAAATGTTGGGACCCTGGGTTGGGAATAGATCCGAAATGCAATGTAATCGAATCATATTCAAAGTGAGGTATATTTGATTTGACAATATAAATCTTATATCCGATTTAACTTCTATAAAATTTAACAAGTTATATGAAAAACATAATAAACTATATAAAAAAATAGAAAATATAATCATTTTTTCTCAATTAAGGATGGTAATTTTTCTCATTTTCCCAATTTGTGCATGGAGCCGCTCGATATGACTTCCCCCATGGGGACATGGATGGGGAAATTTTCATCTCCTTAGGCAATGATAGAGTGGGGATGGAAGAGTATTCCCTGCCCTGATTCTGGTCTCATGGGTATCCCCAATTGTATATATGTATGTACTCAAACATATTCAACCATATTTTAAAAAGTATTAATATACATATATATATTAATATTTTTTTTAAATATAATTGAATATGTTTGAATATATTTGTGTTTTTAATAGGATTATAATTTTAAACATTTTATTTTTAATTTTTAAATAAAATAACATAAAAAATAAAAACAAAATGATTGACATATTCTACTCCCAATAGGACAGAAATGGAGATAACTTTGACCCCGATAATGAGATGGAGATAGGGACTTTTTTTAAGACCCATCCCTGTCCCCCTATTGGCTATTGCTATTCCTAATCAGATACATTTGCACTCTTACTTGAAAACAACATAAGATTGTTGGTTAGAGACAAAAGGTAGGATAAAGAATGAAAAGATTCAAACCAAACATATAATCGGTGGCGAGTGGAGACGGTTGTCTACTCCATCCTAAGCCATGGCTCCTGTAACTCGTGTTTGGGCTTTCTTGTAAGCCTCTCTTCATGTGGAAAGTTCCAGCATGTGTAAAGCTGTGAACAATTAACTGGACCATTGCTATTCTGGGTAGTTTCCATTCTTCCAATTTTCCTTTCTGGACCTTACAATCAAATCAATTAATCAAATAGCCCACATGAGATGTTTGATGAAATGCCAAACAAAAACGATAGCTCTCCATTGTGATTTGTGATTGTGAGCCTGATCCCCCACACATTCTCGCTATTTTATGTGTTTTAATTTCTTGCACGCAAACCGGAATCTCAGTAATGAAGCCTCGGAATTAGGTTAACTTTCTAATTACCCCGAGTTATTACTTATTAGGACTTCGAGATCGACCCATGAAATTATAAAAAACAAGTTCAAATTTTGATTTTTGATTTTCAAAGTTTGAAGCTGGAGCCGGAGAAAAGTTCAACCGTCATATGGACCATGTTTTTTCACATTCCTCCTTTCTGTTTTTTGGATTATTATGGGGAGTTGGGAGAGCGGAGAGCCCATCAATATAGACCTGACAATTTGGTTTGGGTGGGTCGGGTTGAATTTCCGGTTGTGTTGTTAAATGTTAAACCCTAACCCTAAATGTTCGGGTTAGGGTTGACCCATGGATCAATTCGGATCATTCTAAAAAATAATTTAAATTTAAAAAAATAAAGAAAATTTACATGAAAATTACCAATATTAAAAGAATTAATCTTAAATTTTCAAATATAAAATAAAAAAATTTGAACATTTAACAATTTAAAGAGTAAACAATAAAAAGTAAAGACTAAATAGAAAAAATTAAAGAGTAAAAGCTTCTAACAATACACAAATATCTCAATTTAATTTGACAATCGGATCAACGGATTGACCCATGACCCAATCCAATTGTTTTCGGGTTGGGTCATTTTCACATTCGGATAACTAAATATGAGACCCTAGCCCTATTTTTTTAGGTTGAATTGGGTCGGGTTCGCGGTTGGATCAAATTTTTGCCAGGTCTACCCATCATTCATCAATCCATTAGAGCTTTTTCCCCAAATTTCATAATTAATGCGATATTTTGTTACTTATGACAAGAGATATCTTTCCATATTTAACCAATTCTGCTGCCATTACTGTACGCTACAGCTCTTAATACGCGTAGGGAAATAAATGAAAACAGAAAATTTCCTCGCCACCGTTATCAGCACCACCACCAGATTCACATACAGAAAAAGCAAGTATTAAGAGTATCTACATGGTGGTGGTCTGGTGGAATTATAATTTAGAAGTATTTCTAAAATAGAATTATAAAAATTTATGGGTAGTTTAGAAATTAAATTATGAGATATTAAGATTTTAAATTTTTGAAAAAAAATTAAGTACAAAATTAAATTTAGTATTTTATTTACCACCAAGTTTAAGGCAGATTCCAGGAATTATATGCAAAACCTAATCCATTCCTATTTCGAATTAAAAACATAAATATAAAAATGATACCAAAATAACTTACCCCCAATCAACTGACATAAAAGTATAGTAAGCAATCAGGTGAATTTTCATCAAATTATATTTTTTGGCATTGTAGATATTTTCAAAAACTAATAAACTATTTAAATGAATATAATATATATATATAGGAGACAAAGACCCAAAAAGTGTGCCACCCCAAACACCACTTACGACAGAGGATTATCCTACTTGTGAATGTCATTTCCTCTTTATAATAATACTTCCTCTCAGTTATCATGTTCTCTCCCCCCCCCCCCCCCCCTCTCTCTCTCTCTCTCTCGATCGAAAAAGAAATCACAGAGGTTGGTCATAACTCATATATGAGAGATCATCACTGAGATCCCAAAACCCACAAAGTGAAGCAGGAGGAGAGAGAGAGAGAGAGAGAGAAGAGAGAAAAAAACAGTCCCCCAGTAGTGGTGGCTATGGCTACACACAAGCCCCACAACAAGACAACCAGTCTCTACAGGATGGTCTTCGTCACCCTTCTCTGTTCTGTTGCCTACCTATTCGGCGTATGGCAACACAGCGGTGGCTCCGACGTTAGCACCAACTCTGCCACCGAACTGCTTGGAACAATCCGGTGCGTTCAGATTAAAAACATCACCCAGTTGTCTGCAAAGCCAACGGTTTTAGATTTCTCGACCCACCACACGGCGGAGGGTGAGATCACCGCGACGCCGGCGAGGGGTCAGAAGTACTTTCCCGCCTGCGACGCCAAGTACAGCGAGTACACACCTTGCGAGGATGCAGTGAGGTCGTTGAAGTTCGAGAGGGATAGGTTGATCTACAGAGAGAGACACTGTCCTGAGAAGGCAGAACTACTCAAGTGTCGTGTGCCTGCGCCTTACGGTTATAAGAATCCGTTCACCTGGCCGACGAGCCGGGATTTCGCCTGGTACGCCAACGTACCCCACAAGGAACTTACGGTGGAGAAGGCGGTCCAGAACTGGATTAGATTCCAACGCGACCGATTTAGATTTCCAGGTGGCGGGACTATGTTTCCCCATGGCGCTGGTGCCTATATCGATGACATTGACAAGCTGATCAATCTCAGAGATGGGTCTATAAGAACCGCCATTGATACTGGTTGTGGGGTAAGCAAAAGTTCCGTTTTTTAAGCCTTTCCTTACTGTTTCTCTTACCCTGTCTGAAGTGTTCTCTCCCCATTGGATTGAGCCGGCCATCTCCGGGTCACCAGTACCCACGAAAATCTTCTTCCTCCTCCTTTTTTCTCTTCTATTTTTGGAATTTTACTGTGAATAAAGCATAAACTATACTATCAACGCTTCAGGATTGAAAGATATTAGTAGCTTTTCTTGTTTGGGATAAGTATAGGAATTGCTTTTCTTATTTTCCGGAAAATCTGTTCTGCTAGCTGTAATGAATTTTAATTTGATTCGGTTTTTGTTTAGCTGTCTAAAGATTTTATATGCCTATATTGCGTTCGATTTTGCCTCGTCGTTGTCTCACTGAAATGCTTTTTCGTTGGCTTGGACCGGGGATTTAAATGCATGCATTGATTAGATTTCTATTATCAAATAACATGTGGCAGAGCGCACACGTGAACATGACCCACAGTTTCCAATTCGTTTCGGTTCTGATTTGAAGTTTTTTACTTTCTACTGAAACGATGTTGTAAATTTTGATCATGGATTGAATAGCAGAGAACCCATCAACTGATTTTGTCCAAAAGAGAAATTTTGGTGGGTTCTGTACTTCTGTTCGTGAATTTAAAGTCTGGCTTCTAATCTTTGCAGGTTGCAAGCTGGGGAGCCTACCTTCTATCTCGAAACATTTTAACGATGTCATTTGCGCCGAGGGATACCCATGAAGCGCAAGTGCAATTCGCTCTCGAGAGAGGGGTTCCGGCGTTGATAGGAGTGTTGGCTTCAAACAGGCTTCCTTACCCGTCAAGAGCTTTCGACATGGCTCACTGTTCTCGTTGCCTCATTCCATGGGGTCAATATGGTAACTGAGAAATATCAGACTTAACTGTGCCTGGCTTCTGTTCGATGATCTAAATCGATGATACTCGATATGGGTTTCCATAATTGGTTGGTTTTATGTGCAACAGATGGGCTTTACTTGATCGAAGTCGATCGAATTCTACGCCCTGGTGGATACTGGATTCTATCGGGGCCCCCAATCAACTGGAAGCGACACTGGAAAGGATGGGAGAGGACGGAGGAAGATCTGTACAAGGAACAGTCGACGATTGAGGCCGTAGCCAAGAGCCTCTGCTGGAAGAAAGTGGTAGAGAGAGGTGATATCGCAATTTGGCAGAAACCCACCAATCACAATTACTGTAAAAAGAGCCGAAAGGTCATCAAGCAACCAAAGTTCTGCCAGGGCCAAGATCCTGACAAGGCCTGGTACAGTCTGTCTTTCCCCTCTGCAGTTATTCTTCTTTGTTTTTTTTCTGCTCTGTCCTCGAGCCTGTCTTTAATGCGTTCACACACGATGCAGGTACACTAAAATGGAGACTTGCTTGACTCCTTTGCCTGATGCGTCCGACATAAAAGAAATTGCTGGTGGGCAGTTGGATAAATGGCCTGAGAGATTATACTCAGTCCCACCCAGAATTAGTAGCGGAAGTCTAGAGGGAATTACAGCGGAGTCCTTCAGGGAGGATACAGAGTTGTGGAGGAGGAGAGTGGGTTATTACAAGAGCGTGAACAATCAACTGGGACAGAAGGAGAGGTATCGGAATTTGCTGGATATGAATGCTCACCTGGGTGGGTTTGCAGCTGCTCTCATCGATGATCCAGTTTGGGTCATGAATGTAGTCCCTACAGAGGTGAAGCTCAACACACTTGGAGCAATTTATGAGCGTGGACTGATTGGAACATATCAGAATTGGTAATTAAGCTTTGTGCTCTACTCAGAACTCGTATTTAATTCATTCAAACTATGGAGTTTGTCACTAATCGTGTATATTGTTATTAATCTGCTTTTCTTATTGAAGGTGTGAAGGCATGTCTACGTATCCCAGGACATATGATCTCCTTCACGCTGATTCAGTTTTTAACCTTTACAAGGGCAGGTGATTGATAATTACAGAGAGATTGCTCGGTAGTTTGATGTTTTATATATCCACAGAATCCTCAAAACAGACCATGGTTTTGTGTTGCAGATGTGAAATGGAAGATATTCTGTTGGAGATGGACAGAATTCTAAGGCCAGAAGGTACTGTAATCTTCAGAGATGATGTGGATGTTTTGTTGGAGATCAAGAGCATCACAGATGGAATGAACTGGGAAAGCAAGATTGTGGACCACGAGAAGGGGCCTCTTGAGAGGGAGAAGCTTCTGTTTGCAGTGAAGACATATTGGACAGCTTCAGCCCCTGTCTCAGAGAGAAGAGAGTCCAAAACAGCTTCCTAGAACGTTTTCATTGATTCTGCCTTGGGTTACCTCAATAATTTTCTTTTTGACTATTGGTTCACTAATTCTTTCAACATGATTTGTTCAAGCGTTACTTTTTTTGGGTTTATCCGTTAGGATTGAGTGACTACACAAATCAGGGGAGATGACCCACCTCACCGGTCAATGGGCTCTGCCTCTTTGGAGTTGGCTTTTACACCAAACAACTTTTAGCCATTGATTGATCTTAATAGTGTTCTGAATAGACAGTTGTTCTTTTGATTGTCAAGAAAATTAAATAATTCATTGTACCTTCTATTATCCAGTACAGTACAGTGCAATTAATCAAGAGGATGGGTTACTTCACTCCAATAATAAGTTTTCAAAAAAATAAATAAATAAATAAAAGTGGAGTGAGTTGAGAGTGACAAAAGTGCATAAAACTTGAGTTATTACTTGAGTCATGCATGCTTCACTATCGTTCAAAGTTCCAAGCTTCTCCTCCTCCTATGGCAATAAATGGGGTGGACCTGCTATGTACACAGAGAAATGTATGGCATTGACTGCTTCGTTGCTCTGGCTCCCCAAACGTTAACCCAGATGGCTCGAGTCCAGAACTGCTCCTCTGAGTTTGTCAACCTCACCAAACCCCGTCTCCTCCACTTGGACGTCGAATAATTCAGAACCTTTCCAACTGTTGTCCTTGTGGGGACATAACATGTGCATTCGTAGTGCTCATCTTGGGCATTCTTGAATGAAAATGACAAAGGGAAATAATTTTTTCTTCCAGAAACGATGACTTAAACAACGCTGAAGCAAATCTTGTAGCTTTGCTAAATGAAGAAGAGAACCCAAATGATGATAAATCCACATAGCAAAGTATCTTGCCCTTATGACTTTGATGTATTTTTGTGTAATTATGTTAATTAACTCCATGAGTTGCCGTTCTTCACCTTAAAATATTTCCAATTAGAAGCAAAATAACGAGGTCTAACAATGGAGTTGATTTAGGCAGGACACAAGCCTTTTACTATGTGGAAGTGGAAATTAAAACTTCATTTTGTTTGGTAAGCACATGATTTAGCGGGCTTTAAAAACAAATGAAAAGGCAATTTTCAGCGACCAAAAACTTCATTTGAAGCTTTCCAATTTTCGGTCTTTTTACACACTCATCTTCAGGTCTTTTGATCTACATGATACCAAACGGGAAAAGACCATTTTTTGGCCTTTTGAACTTCCCACAAACCAAAAGATGTGCCAAACACCACCTAAATAAATAATAATATTACTATTAATGCATATGTAAGAAACTTTATTATAAGAATGGTGCCCCCTCCAGTTAGAACATCATATCTCTCTCACCAGCTAAGCTAATTAGGAGAGGTAACCTATGGATCATAGGTTGAAGGAACTCCTACTTTAATCTTGTTTAGAATAAGGAAGAAGTTAGTCTTGCAGCCTTGGGACCAGACTAATACCAATTGATTCCAAGCACAAATGCATTTTCCAATCTATTTATTTATTTTCATCTTGTGAGTTGCAATGCCAAAGATCCCATGACTTAATAATAATAATAATAATAATAATAATAATAATAATAATAATAATAATAATACATTGTTACTTAAAACAAGAACACGGAAAACATGTTGTTGCAATGGATTTTTTTCTGGTGTGTGAAAACATAAGTTTTTGTCTTTGAAACTAAAAATGGTTTGACCTTGTTTTAAGAAAACATAAATTCAAGAAAACATTTACATTGAAAACACCCCTTCATGGCAACATGTGCCAGATCCTTTCCCTTGATTCTGGTTTCTATTTCCTTTTTACTCTCACTTATAGGAATCTTCTCTCTCTGAAGGACTTTGGGCTTCAGAGCTTCTGTCTAGTTTGTCAACAAAAAAAAAAAAAAAAAAAAACAGGGGATTTTGGATCTAGTATCCTTTTTGGGTCTTTCCAATTTTTCTGTATTTGATTATTGTGGGAGGTAGAGTTTTTGTTTGAGCATATTCCTTGATTGTACAAGCACAAAACAATGTTACTTCTCTATAAACCTTTAAGAAGTAAAGGAGGAAAAAAAGTTAAAGAATGCAAGAGAAGTGGGAATGGTTGCTGAGTCTCTGACATTGATCTGTTGCTTGAGTCCTTCAAAAGTGAAATATGCTCTGGGTAACATGTGATTTACTGATAAATATTTCTACACTTTATATGATTTAAAGATACATTACTTCAATATCAACCTCAATGAAGGAGCCTTTCTCTATACAAGCTTTGGCCTTTATACTTGGACAGAAACAAAAAGAAGAAATTAAGATGCAAATAAAAATGAAGAGGAGGGAACAAACAGTCTTGAGCCCTACAACAAACCAGACAACTCAAAAGGGATTGAAAAGCTAAAAGAGTTCGTCACAGTCACGCGTAAACTGAAATTCAGATCTACCCAAAAAATAAATAAATATATATATATATATATATATATAAGAAAAAACCCTAAAATGTTAGGCAAGTAATTAAGTCTAAATTATTGGATTTACAAAAAAAATTATAAATTATTGAAAGCCACGTGGAGACCATGTGCTTAGTGACTTAGTCATAAGCAACGTGAATCTAAAAATAAACTATTAGGGGTGGCGTGTGGGATCCATGCGCCTCCACATTAAATAATAATTTATCAAATAAATATTTTTCTATTTTTTAGTATTTGTTTCACTGTAAGGAAAAGGTGAGGAACATACCAAGGTCGCAACTAAAAGTTGGTTAGGAAAAGAGCAAAAGAGGTTGATCCCTAGTTGAATGTCCAAGTTTCATACATGTGCCCTAGACTAGGGCATTATGTAGGAGCTCAAATCGTTAAGCAGTTTATTAATGAGTTTAAGTCTAATCTCAACATGGTTAGATGTCTACTCAACTTGTTCTGTTTTGCTCAATAAGGTTATGGCAATCGACCTAGTAAATTATCACTGTCTTCCTTCCTCTTTTTTTGTCTTTGGCCCAAGGAAATTGATAACCCATAATCCAATGTGGCCCAAAGGATGGCCACGTGGCAAATTGAAACATTGGCCAGCAATTTTCAGAACTTGCGAGAACAGACTTGCAAAGTTATGGATGATGTAGCAACCTCCACATTGACCTAAATTTTACAAATGGCCTATTTTTAGTGGATGAAGCTCAAAATGAACAATACTGTATACTGATATGCCACGTGTTCTTATCTTTGGCCATGTCATACAACAAAAGTTTCAGCCATTGGTGGTTAGGGGTGTTCACAGTCTGGTTTAATGCAGTTTAGAGAAGATCTCAGATCAAACCAGTAAATTACAGTTTGAGAAATTTTTAAACCAAATCAAATCATTTTGGTATGAGAACCAAACCAAATCAAATCATTTTATTACGGTTTGATGCAGTTTCTAATACAATTTAGGGACTTTGGACCATTCTAGGGTTCTTTTGGGCTTAACCCAATTAGAAAACCCACATAGCTCCCCCAAAAATTAAAACTTAAAACTTTTATTTATTATTTTATTATAAAATAAAGAGTTCATTACATAATTTTATACATTCCATTTAGATATATTGTATATAATGTATATATATATATATATATATATATATATATATATATATAATTTCGACTTATGGTTTACAGTTTGATTCGATTTATAAAATTCAATAAATCAAATCAAAACCGAACCAAATTCTTTATAGATATAAACCAAACCAAACTGCAAATTCAATTTGATTCGATTCGGTTTTACGGTTTGAACCGTATAATGAACACCCCCACTGGTGACCCAATTATTGCTTTTTTGACATAATGAAGACAGTGGGCACATATCTTTCCTTGGGCTTGGGTAAAGGGTAGGCCCATGAAACACTAGTCTGGAATCTTAGGATGCATGTCCTCGAAGCTGTAGACAGTTGTGAGAGCTGGTCTCTGATCACATATCGTTTGTCTTCGTTGTTTCTCACTTTTAATGAATGGAAAAATGAAAAATAATAGAGACCCATGAGAATGCATGAATGAATTAATGATCGTTGAAGTTGCTAAAAAAGAATTGTTAATTGTCATCTGGGATTTGCAGCTGGTAAGGGACTTTGAACCAACTACACTCATTGAATTCAATTAATAACAGTTTAATTACTGAAACTTTTGAATTAACAATAAGGGAAATATCAGGACAGACCTGTGGAGCATTTCTAGAAGCTGATAATGAAATATACATGATTACCAATTCTAACAGAAAATGATAAACCCAGAGAGAATACATGGGACTCACCTGGACCTTCACTTTCAAAACGCCTTTATTGAACATAAAGAAGAGCAAGCTTTGATTTTCAGAGTTTTTTTTTTCATTATTTAAGCAAACATGAAGAGGACTGATTGTGACTGTGAAAACAAAATGCTTAAATGCATGATATGACCCCGTTTAGGACCCACTCATCTTTTATTTTGCCAAACAATGCATTTAATGCACAACCACTACTCAGAGGAACAAATTTTGACAGTTCCTTTTCTCTGTGTTTTTCCTTTTTCTTTTCCCATTCTTTTCATTTGATTACTGGGATAGTTTGGGTGGAGATTCATCCATCAAGGAAATTTAGAGTTTCCAAAAACATTCCACATGGCAGCTTAGGCGGCAACCCTAAGACAGATAATAATTCCATGTCATCACTAGGAGGTGTTCTCAATACATGGTCGGGATGTGTTGTAGAACGTTATGAGGGGCTGATTTAAAATCTTCTTCAAGGGGAAAGATTCAACAAAATCCTCGGCTATATCTATATGGCAACATTAAATAAATTTCTAACAAGAAGAGTCCTAAAATTGACCCATAAGTCATAAATTACCTATTCATCTATAGTTGGTTAAAATGTAAAACAGAGGATAAAAACCAAACCCAGATTTTTTTTTTTTTTGTATTAATCACCACCTCATACACTTTTACGAATCATTACTTCTTTGAATAAAATAAATAGTACAACATTACATCAACAACTATTTTCTTTGACAAAAACAAGATTAGAAATCACACCACCATTATCAAGTGTACCAACTGGACTACCAGATGAAACTATATAAGGAATATGGACTAAAATTGAGTGTTGATGTGCACAAAAAGCTACTGATCAGACCACAACTTATGCAACTGGTAGGTGCATGTGAAATGCCTTTGTTGACTATATAAAATAATGATATTTTATTATTTTTCTTCATCGATCCCTTCACCATAAAGGGCCATCCCCAAACCAACCTAGCCCAGATTTTGACATGAATATGAATAAGAGTATAAGACAAAAAAAAAAAAAAAGTGAGATTTATTCAAGGAAATCCGTCTTTCAATTATCTATAGGCTTTGTCAGACAACGAATTTCTAATATTTTAAATAAAAAAATTAAAAGGGCTCTTCAAATGTGTGGTGGTCATCAAAGCGAAGGGTTAGTCGGACCCAGATTATTAAACGACCTTAGCAAGCAAGAGAACTAATTGCTCAGCAATATAAGCATCTAGGTCCTTGACCTTGAGGGTCTTCACTAATTTTATCGCTTTATAGTTTCATCATAATTGTTTATTAGAAATAAGGGATTAGTTGGTCGTAATGACAACTCTCTTCAGATCCACATAGAGTAAATGGGACCTTAAACATGAAATGGGATGCTTAATCCAGCTAAGCCGAGCTTGCAGAGAACTCACAATTTGGGGCTAAAAGGTAGATTACTAAAAAAAATTAAAAATATTAAGGGTTAATTTGGTTTGCAATTGGAATCAAAATCGAAACTGAAATTCTTTAAAATTGTAATTGGAGTCATGGTTTTTAAAACCGAACCGGTTAGGGGTTCAGTTATCGGTTCGAACAATCGGCCTGTTCTGATAAAAAAAATTGAAAAATGGTTAAAACCATTCGAACGATTAACCGTCCAATTCAGCGGTTTGCTGACCAAAATCAACGGTTTTGGGGAAAAATGGAACCGGTCAGGTGACTGGTTCCCAGTTTTTTCAGTCCAACCGCCTGCTGGTTCAATCCGATTTTGAAAATCATGATTGGAATGATTTATTCCCACAATCTGTTTGGTTTAGATAAAATGGGAATGAGAATTAGAATCAACAGGAATGAGATTTCATTCACAAGGGAGGGATAGGGAATGCCCATTTCCTCAAATAGGAGAATGTCATTCTAGCAGGAATGAGAATGGAATTTCGATTCCACCCAATCAAATGGTTGGAATCGGAAAGGATCTGAAAAACAATTTGCATACCTCGGACTGAGAGACTATATATTACCAATTCAGTAGACATTTAAGAATATAGCTTTCATCAATTATTTGTCGGTAAGAAATATAAATAATTCGATTTCACAAAATCAGTTTGAGCAATATTCAATTCTTTTTTCGGTAACAAGAAAAACGTGAAAAGGACCATCCCAAGTTTTTGTAAATATTGTGCCTCAGGCTCAGTTTGGAAAGAGTATAAAATGCAAATATGTACAGTATAAATATATACAAAATAATATAAAATATAAGGTTTTGTACTCTACAAATTTATATTTATACTCCTTCCAAAGCTCAGTTTGAAAGGAATACAAGTACAAATACGTACTGTACAAATACATACAAAATAATACAAAATATAAAATTTTGCATTCTACAAATTTATATTTATACTCCTTCCAAAGTGAGCCTAAATTTGGGATTGTGGGCTTATGCGTGGGCCAGAAAACATGAGCTTGGCAAAAAATTGGTAGTTGACTCTTGAGGCCTTGGGTAGCCTTAGTCCGACCCAACCCTACCTAGGCTCTCCTCGAATCAAATTTGCTCAAACAAATACATAAATTTTTTTTTATAGGTAAAGAAACTATATTAAACGAACTGAGGGCCCGTTTGGTTTGCAGTCGGAATCGGAATCAGAATTAGAATCAAAATCCTCCGAAATTTGAATCGGAATGGTCCATTCCCATAGTCTGTTTGGTTCAAACAGGAATGGGAATGGAAATTGAAATCAGCAGGAATGGGATTTCATTCCCAAGGGAGGGAATGGGAATGGGATTCCCAAATGGTGGAATACCATTCCAGCAGGAATGGGAATAGATTCCGATTCCATCCAACCAAACAATTGGAATCAAAATAGTCCATTCCAATTCCGATTCTAGACCCCTATTCCTATAAACCAAATGAGGCCTGAGTATTTACAAGGTCCAACACATTTGGAAGCCAACAGGGGTGCCCCACAACGTCCTACAGTAGATCCCCACCGTGTATTAGAAACATCTCCCAATGATAATATCAAAATGATGATGTCATCATCAAGAGATGTTTCCAATACACAGCCGAATGTACTGTGGGAAGTTATGTGGGGCGCAGATTTGAATTCCAAAATAATTGTCCCAATGTTCTTTTGGGCTACCTCATGTGCCGTAGAGTTACATTGTCTAGTAATATATTTAATATAAGCATGAGTAAACTTTCAAAATAAGATTCTTAATTTGGCAGAAAGTAGAAAGATTAGACCAAGCCACTGTTGATCTATCCTGGATAGAGTTAACTGCTTGCAAGGAGTCTGTACACATCATTACTCGGCCTGCAGAAAAGCTGTAGAATTGCTTCAATCTACCATCTACAATAAATACATACATATATGCATTATATTTATATAAGAACTAGCGACAAATCCGTGCGGTGCACGGGAAATGAAATAAGAGACCTAGAGACAAAAAAATTGAAGTGTTGAGCATGGGTATTGAATGCTTAAAAACTTAGATAGTAAAATGGTAAAAATATATAAAAAAAAAATGGGAGATGTTGCAAACTAATTACAGAAACTAATACCAGTTACAATGAAAAGCAATTTACTTGTGGAAGATAGGAAAACTCTAAAATTTGGAAGTCTCCTCCAAACCAACAACTACAATACAAAAATAAAGAAAATTTAGTAAAATTCTTGGTGTTAGATAAAGAAAAAATAATGAAACAAATATATAGAAAAAGATTAAAAAAAAGGAAAGGAAGAAATTTGATGGAGAAAGAAAAGAAATCTCACCACTTTTGTATAACCAAAGATCCTACGAGGACCAAGGGAGAAATTCTCAATTGGAGCAATTACGACAATATTTTTGCTACATAATGAAGTAAACGTCTACCCTGCCATGTTGGAGTTTCAATCCTCTTGTTTACGAAACCATAATGAATGAAAGTAATAACCATTAAGGCTGTGTTTGGTTTGAAGGAAAAGGTAGGAAAACGAAGGGAAAGACAGGGAAACCTATACAAGGTTTGTACATGTTTCCCTTCCTTTCCTTTCCTTTCCCTATCTTTTCCTTTAAATCAAACATAGACTAAAAAACTATAAAACAACCAAATCTACTATCCAAATCCAACCAACAGGGAATGATTCATTAGAGAAAAAAAAAACTCAATTTGACCCAACAAACAAATTAATTTAGTAAGGACTAAGGAATTAGTTGGAAAAGTTAACATTATTTGAGCTTGTTGGTTTTAGGACAATATTCACTTCTCTTATTGTTTTATTTTGTTTTCGAGCAAAGGAGTAATAAACCAATAAATCAAATATATATATATATATATATATATAGATATAGATATATATATATAAAAAGAAAGGATCATCATCAAAGCAAGCAAACAGCCCATTTAGAGGAACACTTGAAGCAAGAGGCTCATTGGATGCCAAGTTTTTCCAAAAAGCAACAAATGTATCACATTAGATCGTTCTCCTTCCAACCAATTATTTAACAATTTTATACTTTCCTGAAAATAGATAGATAGAAAATGAAATGCAAAAGGGATTACCAAAAAGGCATTGAAGAGAACATGAACTTGTCGAACTTTGGCTTTAAAGCTTGGACACTATCTCCTTATATCTCTCGAAGTAGTCATAGTCTATTTGGATTTCTCAAAGACTTAAAGCTTCACTGTATTCCCACCCTTACAAAATGTTCCCTCCACAGTCATAGAAGCAAATGTGCAAACATGTTCATTCCTCACAACAGATTATAGTCAAAACTTAAGATCAATAATATCTGCAAATATAGGTTTAGCAATACAAAATACAAGATTTTGTACAGCACAAGGCTTAGTTTGGAAGGAGTACAAATACAAATATGTAGAATGTAAATCTTGTATTTTGTATGTATTGGTACTCTTTCCAAATTGAATAGACAAACATATGCAGTTCAAAGTTCAAAGCACAGTCCATCATTGCATGAAAAACTCAAGTGTAGACCCAAAATTGAAGCACTTCTTTGTTTACCAGCAATGACCAAAACCAAATAAAACATGGTCCACATACACTCCTCCAATTGAAACAACATTGTATAAAGTCACTTCATTAGGAAAAAATATGAAAGAGCTTCAACCGATCCACTTGCAGCACAAGAAAGCCCACCAAAGCGTTGCAAGAGAAACCTATCTTGTTGTAGACAAGGGCAAAATGAAGAAATAAAAAACTTAAATAAGTTAGCAACTTCTAAATTTAAATCAACTCTACTAAATTTGGCAGATTAATGTGCTCCCTTTCTATCCAATTCACTCACCAATTTGGTATGATTTAGGAGCAGGCTAGAGTAATGAGGGTTAGATTTCTGGAAACGATATTAGTAGTAGCTACTTTCACTGCCTAGATCAGACCCCGAGTTATTCTCACCCATCTTGTAAGCTTTGTGATAATGCTGGATGCCATATCCACCTATAGTTGCCAACAATAGTGGAGGGCAGGTGCGAAAAAGAGAGGGAGGATAAGGAGTTTCAAACCTTTGATTGACAGAGACATTATAAGGGAGTAAGTGATAAATACAATAAAAGACATTACAGAGGTGTGAAGAAAAATAACAGACTGAGAGGGAGATCTATGGGGTTGGTTTGGCTTCATTAAGTACTTGGGTTTGAGGTTTTATTTGTTAAGGATGATTTAATTTAAAAAGAAAAAAGAAAAAAAAAAGATTGGAAAAAGAGGGAAAATGAAATGGCTTCTTGGTGAGAAGGAAAATGAGCCTAAATAAAAGGGCTATAGTGGTAAAGGATCCTATTTCAAGCACCCATCTCAATGAAAGACATTATAAAGACCAAAGAATCCTTTGTTAACCTATTTTGGTTAATTAATTGTATTTTTTAAGGCTAATTAATTGTATTATTAAACATGATAATTAAGTATCGTTGAATAAAATTAATGACAAAAGCTGTTAAACAAAAAAAAAAATGGTAGTGCTCATTTACAAAAGTAATTGCTAATTTTTTTCATTTATTTGAAAAACTTCACGTGTAAAGAATGAGAAACCAAGAAAACCCATGTAAGGCTTCTGGTGGAAGATTCCTCGCCTCTTTTTTCATCATTAGGTATCTTTTCCCAAATTGTATATATACATGTATACAGGGTGATCATTTTCAGTGCAGACCGTCCTGGCCAAAAAATTTCAGGACTGTGTAGGCTTAAACCTAGGCTATAGGCCTATAACCCTTATCACAAGTTCAAAGCCTGACCCCGCCCATTATCACCTCTCTCTCTCTCTCTCTCTCTCTCTCTCTCTCTCATATATACACATGACATTTGTAAATGGGATTTGTGCACATTTTGAATCAATTGTATTCTTAAGTTGGTCCATAAAGCCTAACAAAAATGGCCACAAATCATTATATCCATAAATTCTTCCAAATCCAACCAATCTGACTAAACCCGTCCTTACACAGCACGAACCAAATCCTGAACCTATAAATTGGGCCTGGATTGATAAACTTGGGTCTGACCTTAGGCTGGGCCAGAACTGAACTTGAGGTTTGCACCTTTAATTAAAATTCGACCTAGATTTACCTCCAACCCAACCGACCTGGATTTCATATCAGATTTTCCCATACATCGCATGGGCCCAACAAGTTCTATACAAATTGTGTGCTCAAGCCTCAAGCTCAACATTCTTCTTTTGAAAAATGTCTCGATCAAAAATTTAATTTTAACACTTGAGCAATATAGGGAACTTTGTTTATAACAAGCTTCAAGCCTGGCGGTCATAATTTGTTTGATGTTATCGACTACTTGGATTACCCTCCCCCTCCTGTTCATTTAACAAACGTCATGCCACCATGATGAGAGAGCACTTTGGGTCGTTGCTTGACATAATAATTGATAAATAACCATTTACCAGGAAAAAACGATATTAAATAAATTCAACATATCTAATAAATTCATCAATCAAACAATCAGGCCCCAATTAAAAAAACAATGAAGATCCATTTGCCTATGAATCCAGAAAGCTGCGTTGCATGGGAGGTATAGCCGATAGGCTGCTTCAAGTTCAACCTTCTCTCATTTTCAGGTAAAGAAGCTCCCCTTGATTTCTGCCAATTCTATGCTATTCTTGAGGAAGAGAAAGGTGGGGAAAGGAAATAAACCTAAGTTGAAACTGATTCCCACACCATGTATATTTTTGACAATTAAACGAGATTTTCCAATTATGTTGCTACAATTTTCACTAAACGATGAGATTGCTAAATCAACTCTAGGAATAAGGCCTCTTGTTTGCTGGTTAGACCTAGTTCACTCAGAGACAGACTGCTCTCCCCATTGCTGAAAGCACGCCGAGGGTATGGTCTCACCTGTCAAACACGAAAATCATGCAGTATCAGGTTAAGCACAAACCATTTCCATCTGATCTCACAAAATTATACTAGCTAAATTATTATAGTTTCTACATTAATACTTAATTTTTTTTTTTTGATAAGTGGTAAAAAGATTGTATATAATAAAGAAGAGGGTGGGGAAACCTCGAACAGGGTAGTATAATTTTGTGATTACTGGGGTACATCCTCGTTAAAGCAATAGTTGTTTGAGATAACAGGATTAAATGTTAAATAATCGTTGATCCATATTCCAATGTAATTACAGCATTATTCCAGGTTAGTCTTCATCATTCATAATAGTCCACTTCGATTTATTTCCTGAGAGTTGTAAAACAATGAGCAAGGTTCAAACTTTCAATACATATCGGGCCGTGTCAGATGATACGTATCGTATCAGGGGCTTCCCGATACGCCCCTACAGTGGGTGTTTTGGGCCAGACCATGGTTCAGGGGGTAGATGGGCCTTAAACTGACCCCTTTGAACCAAATTCGAAAAAAAAAAACTAAAAAAAAAAGGAGAAATGAGCCTTGATACAGGCCGATACACCCCTACCGGCGTATCGGCTGTATCAATATTTTGAACCTGACAATGAACACCTTGTCACAAGGGGTTGAAGATTTGGGAAAACCTAATCTTCTAATGTGCTTGTTTTTCAATACCATTTTGTTTGAAAACTCTACCATTGTGAGCTTGTCTTACATTGCTAGCCCCAATTGTAGATAAAGGGGGTTGAGCCAGGTTGGCAACCCTTAAAAATTCTAGCAAAATTTTGTGAACATGGATCATATATTGCCTCTTTATGCTCATACTAGTGCATTCCTGAAAGCGGCATGCCATGCCTTAGCCCAAGTGTGGTTTATATACAAGGATCCCCACATCCTCTTGAATGAGGATAGATAAAGAAGTTAATCCAAAAAAACACATTCAATTAACTATTTGGAATGTAGGGACAGTAGCATTAACAAGAATGGTTGTGGAAATAGCAGAGACAATGAAGATGAGAGATCCCTTAATGGGCCATGACTTTCTCCAGGAGATGGGTCGGCCAGATGGAAGGTCAGACTTGAACCGAACTGAGATCTTGGGTTCAAGTAAATTTAACTATTCACGTGGCACTTTTAGTGACCATGTGAGATCCCATAATGGGCCTGAGCCTTCGAAAGCAGCAGAAAACTTTCAATCGGGCCTTGCTTTGGGCCCAAGTGTTGGGCATAAAAGGGCCTCAGCACATGATCCTTTAAATAGGCACGTGAGCCTGTTGATGGACGATTTTTCCTGTCCATCATCTTCTTCCTTACGCAAAACAGAGGTCCAAGGAACCTGGAGCAAGTCACAGATGTGGCAGCCTAGGATGGTATGGGTACAGACTACCGAGTATAGAGAAAGCTACGGCTTCTCCTGAAAAGCGCAATCCGAAGTTCAAAAGGTGGAATAGTAAAGGAAAGGAGAAAATACAGGACTAATTTCAAACTGAGATGACAGTTTCAGTTATTGTGACTCGAATTCCTTCGAAACATCAAGCTTGGGCAGGTTTTCTCAAACAACGAGGCTTGATATTAGGGGTGGCCACAAGCTGAGCTCTTCACGAGCTACTCAAGATCGGCTCGTGAAAAGCTCGGTTTCAACCAAGCTTCGAGCCAAGCTCAAGCCCAATTTATAGGTTCGTTTAATAATCGAGCCGAACTCAAGCCTAATATAGCTCAGCTCGTGAGGCTTGCAAGCCGAGCTCGAATAATAATTTGTATAGAAAATAATATATATAATCTTTTATTTTTATATATAATAATAACTAATTATTATAATTTTTAATTTTTTAAATATAAAATAAAAATATTTTTATATATAATTTTTTCATATTTTTATAAAACAGTTTTTCAAGTCAAGCTCGAGCTTATGAGTTTTTTACTCGAGCTTGAGCTCGAGCCTTGTACTACCTTGGCGAGCCGAGCTCGAGCCTCAAACTATTCGGCTCGGCTCGGCTCGAATCCACCCCTACTTGATATGAACGAAGAGGAAAGCTTCAACACAGAAGCTCTTTTCTTGGAAGAACAAAAGAATCTTACGCCCCTAAGACTGGACTGAAGGTAGCTGAGCAGACAGCATCAACAGTCGAATTTGTGCTGACTTCCCCCTCACCAGATTTTGAGAAATCACCCCCAAACAATCAGCAAGAACAGGGAATAGAGAAAGTAAGACAGTAGGGTACCGTGAAGATGCACACAAAGGCAATAGAGAACGGTATACCCCACTCCACAGAGGCCTAATTCAGGGAATAGACCTACTGGTTTGATCTCCAACTTGGACTACCCTATTTCTTCAGTTCCTGCTCCACCTCCCATAGTTCCAGGTATGTGTGTCCATTCAGTTTTGGTCACTGATGTGTGTTCTGCCTGAAACAGATGCACCAGCTACCCAGCCCAAGGGAATGGGAAAGGAAGTTGAAGGTGGGACAGGAATGTTAGAAGGGAGGGATACAGAGGAAAGGAAAAGGGTAGAAGAGGAAAGTTGAGAGGATCTAGGGCTTAATAAATGACTTCTTTGAGAATCTTAAATTAAAGGAAAAAATAACTGAGCTGGGAATTCAAGAACCTTGTATGGAAGGAGATGTGGAAGAGGAGATGACAAAGAAGATAGAGAAGGAAAAAAAGGCGAACTCATCTTTAAGGGATAACAATTCTCAAGGGAATCAAAAGACAAAGGTGTACTTTAGGAAGAATTAAGAGAAAAAGAAAAAAAAGGAAGAAGAAAAAGACAAAAGTAGAAAGGCTAATTTCTGATGTAGAGGGTGATATTGAATTCAGTGGGAGGGAGGCCAAACGAGACAGTCTAAGTAGAGATGGAAGAGGAGGGGGGGTTAACATAAAGGTGAAGGAATGAAAGTTATTAATTGGAATGTGAGGGCTGGGAAGTGCAAGGAAAAAGAGGGTAATAAAAGATCTAATAAAAAGGGAGAATCCTAAGTCGTGATGTTGCGAGAGACTAAACTAGCAGAGTTGGATAGGAAGTTGATCAGAAGTTTGTCGGGATCAAGAGGATTAAGATGGATTGGGGCCCCTTCCTGAGGGGCTTCAAGGGGTATGGTGATTCTATGGAAAGATGAGGTATTGGAAGCAATGGAGGAGCTGATTGGCAGATACACTGTATCAGTAAAGTTTAAGAATGTGGATGACGGGTTTTCTTGGGTATTAACTAGTATTTATGGACCAAATAGGCACAGGGAAAGAAATGAGCTTTGGGAGGAACTGTATGCAATATGGGGTTTGTGGGAGGGTGCTTGGTGTCTGGGAGAGGATTTCAATGTCATAAGGTTCTCTAGTGAAACTTCTAACCCCAACCAATCCATAACCACCAGTATGAGAAGATTTGATGAATTTATAGGCAGGTTGAGCTGAAGGAGATCTCTCTTATGCATACCAGATTTACTTGGTCCAACCTTCAGGAAAATCCATTGTGTTCAAAGCTGAACATATTTTTGTTTAATGTGGGTTGGGAGAACCATTTTTTTATCAATAACAGATTCATTCAATTCGTTGAAATATCAAACTATTTACAGCAAGGAAGACAAACTCTTCTCTTCCGGGTACAAGAGAAAAGGAAACAAAAGAAACAACCAAGTTACAGCATAGCCCAAAACATTGCTTCCCTTTCTATCCCTTGTTTAGCTAATCCATCAGCCAAAGAGTTAGCTGATCTCTTAACCCAACGCATCCTGATTTCCATCTCCCACACCAGACACCTGAATTTCCTCTTTTCATTTCTGTAATTCTATAAACCGCAGTTGTTTTGATCAGCCACCTTATCACCACCTCCGAGTCCCCTTCAATTATGAGTTTCCTGGCATTCAACTCCATGGCTTTCTGAACTCCTTCCATAACTGCCAAGATTTCAGCTCTAAGGGAATCCCCCACACCAATTGGGCCTGAGAACAGGGCAGAATGACCCCGTTCTCATCCCTAAAAACACCTCCAATCCCTGATTGTCCCAGATTCCCCCTACAACTCCCATCAAAATTTAACTTTAGGAAGCCAGCAGGTGGGGGAGTCCAAGACACCCTTATTACTGGTTTGATCTGAGTACAGTTTGCAATTTCACCCCACTTTCTCAGCATGTCTTCCACTGTGTAGTCTATAAATAGCTCTAGTGATTTCAGCCACTGTACTACCCTTATGTGGATCACAGCCTTCACATCTTCAGCCCCTCTCTCATTTTCTGAGAAGATCCTAATATTTCTTTCTTCCTACAATGCCCAGCATACTGCAGCCCTCAGACCTCTCCACATAGTCCCAATGGGTTGGGAGAACCATTGGGAAGATTTGGTGTCTAGAGCGTTACCTAGAGTCACTTTGGATCACCACCCCACTAGAATAGGATCAGAAATTTTTCTAAATGGTCCCACTCCCTTTAGATTTGAAAATATGTGGTTGACTCACCTAGATTTTGTTCACAAAGTTGAGTGGTGGAAGGAGGACCTAAGGGGGGGTAAGGTGTGAGGGAATCAAATTCCATAAGCAGCTGCAAAGGTTGAGGGCAAAGATAAAGGAGTGGAATAGGGACCATTTTGGAAGACTTGAAGAAAGGAAGCTTACCCTCACATCTCAGATTGAGGAATTGGACAAGTTGGAGAATGAGAGAGCTCTTAATGAGGAAGAAAGGGAACCAAGATGGAAATTGAAGAAAGATTTGGAGGAAGCTTTTAGTAAAGAGCAAATTTGTTGGAGACAAAAGTCAAGACATAAGTGGATAAAAGAGGGGGATGGAAATACAAAATTCTTCCGTGCGATGGCCAATGGTAGAAGGCATAAGAACTTTGTGGCTATATTGGAAATTAATGGGGAAGTGATATTTAATAAGGATGATATAGCTAGAACCTTTGTGGACCATTTCAAATCCCCTTATAGAAGACCTTTGGAGGAGAGATTGAACTTAGGAGGACTAGAGTGACCCCTATTGGAAGAGGAGGCAGCAAGATGGTTGGAAAGGGACTTTGAGGAGGAGGAAATAAAAAATGCAATATTTTCCATGAATAGATCTAAAGCACCGGGTCCAAACGACTTCACAATGGCTTTCCATCAGGATTGTAAGGAAGTTTTGAAAGATGATTTGCTTTAAGTATTCAAGGAATTCTCAAATACAAATATTGTTAGCCGTGGAGTCAATGCTACCTTCTTGGCTTTGTTTCCCAAAAAACCTGAGGCCAATCAACCTAAGGATTTTTTACCCATTAGTTTGGTGACCGGTACCTACAAAATAATAGCCAAAGTCCTGTTTTCAAGGATTAAAGAAATACTCCCCTCTCTCATAAGTTAGTTCCAAGGAGCCTTTGTTCAAGGGAGACAAATTTTGGATCAGATCCTATTAGCAAATGAATGTGTAGAAGAAATGAAAAGATCTAGGAAGGAAGGATTTGTATGCAAATTGGATTTAGAAAACGGGGGTTTGGGGAGAGGTGGTGCAATTGGGTATTTGGATGTGTTCGGTCTTGTCATTTATCCATCATTCTTAATGGAGTGGTAAGAGATTTCTTTCCAGCCTGTAGAGGTTTAAGGCAAGGAGACCCTCTCTCCCCTTTTCTTTTTACTTTAGTGGCAGATGTTTTTTAGTAGTCTCCTCTCTAAGGCAGATAGGGACGATGAAGTTAAGGGATGGAGAGTGGGCAGAAACAGGGCCCCAGTTACTCACCTCCAATTTGCAGATGATATCATTATTTTCTGTGAAGAGGGAGACCCTAGGAGTGTGAGGAAACTAAAAGAACTTATTCAAAGGTTCAAAAAGGTGTCCAATCTGAAAATCAATTTGGACAAAAGTTGTGTAGCAGGGAATAATATGGAGGAGAGAGTGTCCTAAGTCTGGCCTCGGAGTGCTTAGAGTGTCAGATTACCCCTTGGCCTTTAACCTACATAGACTTCCCCTAGGAGCCAACCCTAAGGAAAGCAGATTCTAGAACCCAATTATAGAAAGATGTGGTAAGAGACTAGCCACTTGGAAGAGGAGTTACATCTCTTTGGGAGGGAGGATTACCTTGATAAGATCTACTTTGACTAACTAACCTATCTATTTCCTCTCTGTTTTTAGGATCCCTCCAAGGGAAGAAAAGAAGTTAGAAAAAAATTATGAGAGATTTCCTTTGGGAGCCAGGAGAGACAAGAAAAGACCACTTAATCAATTGAGGTATTGTGTGCAAAAGTAAGGAAGAGGGTGGATTAGGTCCTGGGAATTTGATTAAGAAAAACATAGCTCTATTAGGAAAATGGTTATGGAGGTGGTCACTTGAGCGGGAAAATTTGTGGGCTGAAGTAGTGGACAATATTCATGGGAGATTGGAAAGTGGTTGGGATGCTGGTGTATCACGTCGGGCTACTTTGGCAACACCATGGAAAGCAATCCACAACGTGCTTTTCTCAGTTCCTCAGTTTTATCAGGTACGATGCTTGTTTAGGGAACCTAATCCGTTTTTGGGAAGATATTTGGCTTGATGACCGACCCCTAAAGGACTTGTTTCCTTCCTTATACAAAATACGATGATTTCGAGCTTTTTAGTCCTTTTTACTTCACCTTTGAATCTTATTGGGATTTTGGGATTCGAAGGGGGCTAAGGGATGACGAAGCCTCCTGTTTGATAGAGATTCTCTTACGATTAGAAAAAGTTTGCCTAGAACCCTCTAAACCAAACAGGAGAGTTTGGTTACCAAATCCTAAAGGTTTCTTCTCTTGTGCCTCCTTCTTTAAAACTCTTTACTAGTCCTCTTCCTCTCTGTTGTTTCCTTGGAAGGAAGTTTGGTTTCAGCCGGTCCCCCCCCTAAAATCAAGGCCTTTTGTTGGGAGGTGATGTATGGGAAAATTAACACTTTGGATTATTTGCAAAAGAAGAGGCCTTTTTAGAGTATTTCCCCGAATCGGTGCACTCTGTTTGAGTCTAATGGTGAATCTTGTTTTCATTTATTTATTTCCTGTTCTTTTACTGCAGAAATTTGGAAGTGGATCTTCTCTTTATTTGGGTGCAGGTGGAATATGCCATTGGAGATTAAATTGTTGTTTGATCCATCTACATTTACTTGGCCAAAGAAAAGGGGAAGAATGATGTGGAGATGTGCTAGAGCAGCAGTGGTTTGGACTTTATGGGAAGAAAGAAATGCCAGAATCTTCCAAGAGGAGAGAAGTAAGCAGCAAATTATGGATTGTGTTTTGGCTAGAACTATACATTGGCTACAAACTGTGGAGCTGTTTAAAAGTTTCTCCTTTGATGACAATTGGAGGAATTGGCTTTCAATAGCTTATAATTCAGTACAAAAGGCTAAAACACAACTGAGTTGGACACCACCCATGGAAGGCTTCATGAAACTAAACTTTGATGGGAATAGTCGAGGCAACCCGGGACTATCTGGAATTGGAGGAACCATTAGAGACAAGGATGGGAATCTGAGAGCACTACACAAAGGACCAATGGGAAATGGAGACTCTTTAAGGGCTGAACTGTATGTAGTCCTACAAGGTGTACAGATTGCAAGAGAGATAGGGGTGGAGTGCTTGGTGATAGAAGGGGACTCCATGGTGGTGGTGGGTTTGCTTAGAGAAATAGATTCAATGATATGGTGCTATAGAAACGAATTGAAGAAATTCAAATGGGCAACACAACATATGAATTTAATCATACAATGGGTGAGAAGGGAGGCTAATTCATTTGCTGATTGCTTAGCCAAACAAGGAGTAACTAGGGATCAGTTGTATTGGACCCACTTATGATTTTTGTGTTGTTCTTTTCTTTTAAAGGGTGAGGCTGCACCTCACATCTCCGGTGGGATGCTTGTAACAATCTTTATTTTGTTCACAATGAATTCTTAATGAAATTTTATCTATCAAAAAAAAAACTATGGTACATGAGAGAAATCATCATCCATGACCATAAAAGTTCCGCAAAGAACAATATGGATAAATAATAAAGATTGGCAAAAGATTAAAAATGTAGAAAAGTTGGAAAATACAAAAACACAAAACAATAAAGTTAAAAAAGTGGGTGAAGCCAAATTTAAGGAATATAATAAACACTATCATAAACTAAGCACTAAAGAGGGAGTAAAGTTGCAGACCAGACCGTGCCAGCCCGGCATGGCCCAAATTACACCTCTAAACCCATCACAAGAAATAGAATATCTGCTCCTATATACAAGGAATACTAAATACAGCAAAAAAAAACAAATAACAGGTTATAACCCAGCCCTAGACTTCCCCAACAAGCTGGTTTCTTAACGCACCTGCCCTAGCTAAAGAAACTGCAAGACCATTAGCACTTCTGAGCATCCAGTTGAATGAGCTATCAAATAAGAAACCCAAAAAATGTGCCCATTTCACCAAAGGCCTGACTTTCCAAGGAACCACATCTTGTTGCTTCACCCAAAAGATTAGAGTTTGGCAGTCTCCTTCAATCTCACACATTTTTCATTTCATTCACATTCATCAGATTTAACCCCTGAAACAAACGCAGTTCAGCCCTTAGAGAGGTCCCAACACCTAGGGAGCCAGAATAGCTAAGCAGAATGTGTCCATTATGATCTCTGACTACACCCCCAATACCTGATTCTCCTGGGTTCCCAAGGCTGCAACCATCAAAATTGAGTTTGGCTTTACCTTCTATAGGTGCACACCAATTGACCACCCTTTTCAGATTCCTTGTCTGAAAATCAGTAACTACTTCCCAACCTCTTAAAAGGCCAGTGAGGGAAATACCCTTGAATTCCTTACACACCAAGGCCCAATGAGCTGCTCTCATCATAGAGCTCAATCAATTCCCCCACCACTCTTGATTTCTCCTCGAAAATTCTAGCATTTCTTTCATTCCATAGCCCTCATAACACAGCTTGTCAGCTCCCTTCACACATTGCCATAATATTGTCTTTTTGTGATGCACCTCAACCAGCTTGTGCTAAACAGATCTTTGATATCTGATGGGGCCACAGAAACAAACCCAGCCAAGGATAGAAAAGTTCCCACACCTAGGATGTAAAGGAAGTTGAGGCTTCCCACTCCTCCAACAGTGGGCGCATACATGAGGGAGAGGCACCCGTTTTTCTCCTTCCGTTGGAGCCTCTCAAAGGTGTTAATGATTTGATTGGCAGCATCCCAACAGAAGACTTCTAACTTTAGGAGGAATAGGACTACCCCAAACTTCTTTTATTGGAAATGGGTTCACTTCATGAGCTGATTATAAGTTTGAGAAAAGGAGAAACAAGAAGGACACCCATTGCCATTAACATCAGGTTTCCACAATCTCCCCTCCACCACTGAAGGACAAAGGTTGTTGAAGGATTTCAAGCAGGGAGGTCATCTCACCCATTTCCTGTTCTCTCAAAGCCCTCCTTAAACCCAAATCCTACACCCACCCTCTCCCATCCTAGAACACTACATCAATAATGGGTTTGCTTTTAAGGTTGGAGATGTTATAAATTCTTGGGAAGGCGTGAGGAAGGTATAGTCTTCCCACCGAGTGTCTTCCCAAAACTCTACCATAGAACCGGAAACATTAGCATACCTTATGTGTTGCAGAAAGTTTGGAAATTGGGCTAAATACTCTCAATTACCATATGCCACAGTGCCTCATTGTCTTTAGGAAATCTTCAGAACCACTTGCCTAGAAGAGCCAAATTTTTCTCTTTCACCCTCCCGACCCCTACGCTACCCTCCCCTTTTACTTTGCAAACCTGCAACAGATTCATTAGGTGATCTTTCACCTCCCGAATCCCAAAGAAAGTCTATTAATATTTACGATTCTTTGCATGACTTTCATGGGGGCTTTGAAAGCTGACAAGAAATAAATTGGAAGGTACTAGGTAGGATAGGGCTGATTTAATTAAAAGTCAATCTGCCACCTATTTTTTCAAAGCCAGTGTTACCTCCCTTTGAGAGGTGGGTCCCCCAGTTGTCTAATCTCCTCATAAACTTCTCAATAAGCACCTGATTCGCCTCCCAAAAAAAGACACATCACAAGGATTGCCCCCTAGATAACTAATCATCCATTTCCTTATTTCACAACCCAAAATCATTGCACACTCCTCAAGTTCCCTATCCTCCATTTGTGGGCCCACCAAGCTACATTTGGCCAAATTAATCTTCAAATTTGTCACTCTTTCTGCTATCTTCAAAGTTCTCCCAAGGGCTCTCAGATCCTGAACAAGTGAACATCCCTAAACTCCCCCAAAATCAAGGTATCATCAGCAAGCTGCAAGTGAGACAACTTGGTTCAATCTGCCCACTCTAAACCCTCTAAAAATGCTTCTCTCATATGCCCTCCTTAACAGCTTGTTAATGATTTCTACCACCTAAATAAACAAGATTGGGGACAATGGATCTCCTTGTCTAATACCCCTAGAGGCCTTAAAAAAAAAACCTTTGGAGAACCTTTAATGAGTATTGAGAAGTGGGTAATTCTTAAACGTCCCATAATCCATCTTATCCACCTTTGCTCAAATCCCATATCACTCATCACCCATTGGAGGTACCCCGGTCAACATGATCATATGCCTTTCTAAAGTACAATTTGAAAACAAAAACCTTTCGTCCGTGATTTTTTGAAATTCTCCACAACCTCATTTTCTATAAGGGTCTAATCTAAAATTTTGTCTATCTTTGACAAAAGGCCCCTATTCTAACAACACCACCAAGTGAAGCACCCTTGACCACTATCTTGTACAGACTAGTGGTGAGACTAATAGACTTGAACTCAATTACTGAAGCTGCCCCCTCAATCTTATCTTCTTTGATTTGTAAGCCTTAAGGGTGCAGTTACACTTCTTCTAACTGTTCCTTGAAGGTTTATTAACTAATTCCATGTTTTCAGAAAATTTCCATGATTTTTTAAAATATCCCTAAAATGTTCTCCTCTATGCGTGGCAAAGTCTCCATCAATATCAAAATTATGAACCAGGATTGAGATTTTTTTATCATTAACAGAAACTTTTGATTAATTAGAGAAAAAGAAATTACAAGGGAAGCAAAGGGGAGAAAACAAAATCTCTTAACCCTCCCCAAGAAGAAAACAGAAAAACAATTGCAACACTGCCCAAAATAATTGTTCCCTTCCCACCCCTTGATTAGGCAGAGCGTCTGCAAAGGAGTTAACAGTTCTCTTCACCCATTGAAGCTAAATCTCTATTCCCCAAGCTACCCATTCAAACTCCCTTTTTTCATTAGCAAATTTCCAAAGATTGCTATTCATCTTTTGCAGCCATCCTATAACCAGTTTCAAGTCTCCTTCAACAATTAGCTTTTGAATATTCAACTCCTTGGTCGTCTTTACCCCTTCCATCACCGCCATGACCTTGGCTCTAAGAGAATCACCAACCCCAATAAGACCAGAAAACATTGCAATAATTTTCCCCTCTTCATCTCTAAAAGTTCCTCCTATGCCTGAAGGCCCCAGGTTGCCTTCACTGCTTCCATTGAAGTTCAGCTTGATGAACCCTGGAGGCTGGAGCTGGTGTGGACCAAAGGGGGCTGGCTTTCACTCAGACTGATGCTGAAATAGCCACTTTCTTCCTGTTAGTAAGCAACAAACCTGTAGGTTCAAACAACTCCAGAGATTTTACCCACTACAAAACTCTATGGGCATTGCTTCAATGACAGCCTCTTTGCTCATTTCCTTTTCAGAGAATATCCGTGAGCTCCTCTCTTCCCATATTGTCCAACAAATGACAGATCTTCAACATCTCTACAATACTTTGCCCCTCTTCTTAGGCCACCTAAGGAAAGAAGAAGCAAATAGTCTCATATGCTTGGTCCAGGAGTCCATCTCATAAAAGGCAAGAAGGAAACCAGGATTGAGATTAATCAGTTGGAAAGCTAGAAAAAATAGGATGATGAATGAATGTATTTAAAGAAACATAGGAGTAACTCCAATAGGTGATAAAATGAGGAAAGTAACCTAAGATGGTTTTGGCACATGCTGAGAGGACCATTTACAGGCTATAGCACCAGTAAAAAGACGTTAAATTTCACAAGTTGAAGGGGCTAGAACTAGAAGATCTGGGGGAAGACCAAAAAGGACATGGACTGAAGTAGTGAAAAATGATTCAAGGACCCTTTTTTATCAGCAAAGAAAATTTTATAGTACTAAACAGAATGGAATGGTGGAGCAAGATTTACATACCAGAAACATGGTTGGGACAAGACTTAGATGATAATGATGATGATTACCATTTTGCTTGAATACGATCTATATGAGTTTAGAATAAAACATCAAGGACATCAGAATAGTATTTCCTCTGCATACATATTTGATGCAGGAGCATACCATGGCATTTAAATTAGTTCCACACTCCAAAGTACAAACCAGCCTAAATTTGCCACTCAATGGACCATTACTTGGGCCTCTAAATGGTTCAGTCATATCCAAACCTATAAAAGACAAGTTGAACATTAAGCCTATAGTGAAACCCATACAAAAGCCCAAGCCCATAATATCCAAACCCATACACAAGACAAGCCAATAACCAGTCCAATAAATAAGCCCTAGGGCTGCAAACAGACCAAATCAGATAGTATATACCTAGGGGCCATTTGATAACATCTTAAGTTACTGAACTGAATGACTTATTCTGTGTTATTTAGTGGACTAAATATTCAAGGGTGTAGTAATCTACACAATTTCAACTTCAGCCAATAAGGAGTCCACAACCTCCTTAAAAACTTATTCACTCAAAGTCTCAAAGACAAAGCAATAAGATTTACAGTCATGCTACTTCACTGTTATAAAACAGTGTACTAGATCCAAATTCAATTTGTTTGTATTTAGATTCTAATGATCAAATTGGATATAATCCATCCAATAGATCGCATTTGATTGAATTCATATATTGAAATCCATTAATAAAACAAACCAAAAATAATAAAATATTATATATTATTAACAAAACAACTAATAAAAAGCCTTTTTAATTGTATATTGTTGAAGATTAATCAGTTTTATGATGTTTTTATGAGTAGATGTTTTATGTTAGTTGTTGGATAGGAGGTGGGGACCACAGTAGTTATGTGAGTCCAAATTTTATTATGTTTTTGTATCTCATATATGCTGTTTTATGTCATGCCCCCTATAAGGGCATAGTTGTCTTTGTACTGTTCTATTACTTTTAGTATAAATAATAAGTGAAGGGGGCGGTCAGATTATTGCTCTCCTTTCTTTTCAACTTCTCTTCTTCTCTTCTTCTCCTTCTCTCTTCCTTCTTTCTTCAAGAAACTCCTTTTATTTTATATTTTTTAATTCAGCAAGCTTTCTACTTGGTATCAGAGTGGCGGCTAGGGTTTCTAGAAGCATTCTCATGCAGCCCTAGATCAGCCAACTGCATGAAGTAATAAAGGGCTGATCGATCCGTTGTAGATTGCCCAGTTCTTGGATTTTTTGGTAGGATCAAGTCATCAAGAAGGTGATCTATTGTTCGGCATCAAAATCAGGAAAAACTGGAGTACGGGGAAGAGTCCCAGAAAAGTTGGACTCTTTGTTTTTTATCTGATCTTGGGCGTCCAGGTATTGTTAGCTTTATTTTGATTTTCTAAAGAGTGTGGTTTGGTTTCTGGATTTTTCTTAGCCTCCTGGAGTGATCGATTCACTCATCTCTGTTGGGAGACGTGGGGAGGAGAGAGATTTCTCTCCATCTAGGGTTTTCTTCTTCCGGAAGGGTTTGTTTCTGTGTGTGATATTAAATTGTTTTTGAAAGGTTTCCAATCTATTTTTTCTTACTGTTGAACTGTTTGAAGTAAGATGAAGAGTTGAAATACCGAGATGAAACTACCGGTACCGTGGGACTGGGTGTTGGAGGTAGTAGTGATATTCTTGGGTCTGGGATCATTACTACAATAAAACTTGATGACACAAATTATTTGGAGTGGGCACAATCAGCTAAGATAGCTATTGGTGCCTGTGGAAAATTAGGGTATCTCACTAGGGAGGAGAAGAAACCTGATACAGACTCTTCCCGATGGATGTAGGAGAATTACATGGTAATGTCCTAGCTGTGTAATTCTATGTTACCTCATATTGCAAAAAATTTCCCATGGGCTAATACTGCTAAGGAGATTTGGGATGGAGTGACTGAAACCTACTCTCAGAAACAAAATGAAGCTAGAGCCTATCAGTTAAGGAATCAAGTGATAAGTATGAAACAGGGAGAAAAACCTCTTGTTGTGTATTTCTCCATGCTGAAAACCCTATGGCAGGAAATAAATCACTTAGAAACTGTGGTATCGGAAAGTGTAAATAATGCAGCAACCTATCACAAACTAGTAGAAAGGAATAGGGTTTTTTAGTTCTTGGCAGGGCTGAACCCTGAATTCGACATTGCTAGGCAGCATATTCTTTCTAGGGAGGGTGTGACACTCTCTCAAGCCTATGCCTTTGTCTCTGGAGATGAGAGTAGGAGGAATGTAATGCTGAGATAGCCTAGGATCAACCAGTCGGCTATGGCTAGTACTACAAAACCTAAGCCGAATGGAGACATGGGGAGTGGTGAAACTAGAAGGGAAGATAAGAAGGACTTGGTGTGTGATTATTGCAAGAAGCCTACACATACCAAGGACACTTGCTGGAAGCTTCATCCAAATCTTATGCCTGCCCAGATAAGGAACAAGAAGGGAAATGCAAATGTAGCCACTACAGGAGACTCTTCAATCCCTCTTTCCCAAACTAATTGGGAATCCATTGCAGTAGCAGCAGTGAGGACGGAATTTGAGAGGTTTGGACAGCTTATGAGTAAGAAAGATTCACCTAGCACTAGCCTTCCAGATAGACAGCAGAATGCAAGAGCCAACTACACCTTTTCCTTTGCACATACAGGTAGTTCATATGCAACTGCAAATCTTGCATCCACTTCAGGTAACGAGGGACCTCCCTAGATTATAGACTCAAGAGCATCTGAGCACATGACTAATGCCCCTACCCTTTAAGTTCCTATCAGTTGTGTTCTGGTAGAGACAGAGTCTCTACAGGAGATGGTTCACATATTCCCACTGCTGGGAAAGGGACAGTTAGAGTGACCAATGATATAACTCTGTTTTCTATTTTACATGTCCCTAAACTTCATACCAACCTACTGTCTGTTAGTTCTTTGACAAAGAATTTGAATTGTTCCCTGACCTTGCTTCTTGGTAATTGTGTTTTACAGGATCTAGAGTCAAAGAAGATGATTGGGAGTGGTCGTGAAGTGAATAGAGTCTACCTTCTGGATGAGATTCTGAGACATCAGGGCCATCATGTTAGCAGTAGCAGTAATAGTGGGTTAGAGTCCGTGAACCAGATTATGCTCTGGCACAATCGCTTGGGACACCTCTCTTTTAGTTCTTTGAAATGTCTTTTCCCAAAGTTGTTTGAGTCTGTTCAGTTATCTACTTTGGGGTGTGAGAGTTGTCAGTTAGGAAAGCATTGTAGATAGTCTTTTAAACCAAGTAATAAAAAAAGTACTTTTGCTTTTAATATTATTCATACTGATGTATGGGGGCCATATCATATCCCTTCCATGGGAGGATTTTTTATTTTCTCTTGCTTGTGGATGATTATACACGACATTCTTGGATATATTTGATGAGATCACATGATGAGGTTCCTAACTTGGTACAACAATTCCACCAGATGGTTCTCACACAATTTGGAGTGAGAACTAAGGTTTTTAGATCAGATAATGCCAGAGAATACTTTGAGAAGGACCTTACCACGTATCTCCTAGAACATGGGGTAATTCATCAGAGCAGTTGTGCATATACGCCACAACAGAATGGAGTTGCTGAGAGAAAAAAACAGACACATTGTGGAGGTGGCAAGGAGTCTTATGGTGTGTGCTTCAATTCCTATGTAGTTCTGAGGAGATGCAGTTCTTACAGTCGTGCATTTGATTGTGTCCCTTCACGGACTTTGGAGTTTAAGGTGCTGTTTAGTTTGCTTTTTCTAGATGGGGAGATATTTCATATACCTCTAAGCGTTTTGGTTGTGTTTCCTTTGTTCACTCTTGGCCATCATCGCAAAAAATTGGATCCTAAGGCCAAGAAATGTGTTTTTCTTGGGTTTGCTCAGAACCAAAAGGGGTATTGCTGTTATGACCCAGTGTCGAGGAGCAGATTTGTCACAATGGATGCTACCTTCTTTGAATCCACCTTCTTGAGTGATTGTCCTCTAGGGGAGAGTTTTGGGGAGAACTCACAATCTGTTCCTCTTCCTGTTTCTTTGGTGCCTTCATCGGTTCAGCCAGCACCTGCACCTCCAGTTTCATTACCTGAGCCACTACAGGCAGCCTCACAGAAATATCAGCGCTGGCAAATGATGGTTGACTCCACACATCCTCAACCCACACCTCTCTCTATCAGTCCTTCTGAAACTCCAGATTCGGCAGATACAGTTCCAGGTATCCCTCTTGAGCCTGAGCCTGCTATATTTTCTGATGATAATGTTCATGTCCCTAACACCATTGTTGCAACTGATCCCACTGATCTTGATCTTCCCATTGCACTTTGTAAGGGGAAGAGAAAGTGTACATCCCATTGCATTTCACAACATCTTTCCTACAGTGCCTTATCACCCTCCTACCGTGCTTTTCTTTCTTCCCTGGATTCTATGTCTATACCCAAGAATGTTATTGAGGCTCTCTCCAAACCTGAGTGGAAAACAGCCATGCAAAATGAGATGGATGCTTTGGTCAAAAACCATACTTGGGAAATAGTTGATCTTCCCCCAGACAAGGAGACAGTTGGATGTTCATGGGTATTCACAATGAAATATACGGCTGATGGCAAGATAGAGAGGTACAAGGCAAGATTGGTAGTAGCAAAAGGGTATACTTAGACCTATGGTGTTGATTATCTAGAAACCTTTGCACCAGTAGCTAAGATGAGTTCAGTTCGTATTCTTTTATCTCTAGCAGCCACCTATTCATGGCCCTTATTCCAGCTTGATGTCAAGAATGCTTTTCTCAATGGTGACTTACGGGAGGAGGTATATATGGACATTCCAACGGGCTTTTATGAAAATGTTGATAAAGGAAAAGTGTGCAGACTCAAAAAATTTCTGTATGGACTGAAACAGTCACCTAGGGCTTGGTTTGACAGGTTCAGAGGGGCACTCATCCATTTTGGATACACATAGACAATTTGATCACACCCTCTTTGTGAAGAGGAGAGATGCTTTGGTGTCAATTCTAATTGTGTATGTGGATGATATAGTGGTGACAGGAAATGATCTAGAGGAGATTAATGATCTCAAAAAATCATTACAGCAAGAATTTGAGATCAAAGATCTTGGTGAGCTCAAATACTTCTTAGGAATTGAAGTTGCAAGATCCAAGCACAGGATCTTCATTTCACAGAGAAAGTATGTATTTGTCCTACTACGAGAGATTGGGAAGCTGGGGACCAAACCAGCAGACACTCCTATTGATCCAAATCACAGAATTAATGGTGTGGATGGTGAGTTGTTAAAGGATTGTGGGGGGATATCAAAGAATGGTGGGCCGACTACTGTATCCGTGTATGATACGACCAGATATTTCTTATGCTGTCAATGTTGTGAGTCGGTACATGCATGCACCTCGGGTTTAGCACTGGAAAGCTATTGAGAGAATACTTGCATATCTGAAAAAACACCATGGCAGAAGTATTATTTTTTCAAATCATGAGAATCTGAAGCTAGAATCCTATACACATGCAGATTAGGCAGGATGCTTAGATGACAGGAGGTCTACATTAGGAGTGTGCACCTTTGTAGGTGGAAACTTGATCTCCTGGAAGAGTAAGAAACAGGCGGTTGTGGCAAGGTCGAGTGCAGAGGCTGAGTATAGATTCATGGCTCATGGTGTCTCAGAACTTCTTTGGGTTAGATCTCTTTTGAGTGAGATTGGGGTGAAAGCAGAAGAACCTATGATGTTAAACTATGACAATCAGGCTACAATCAATATTGCTCACAATCCAATTCAACATGATAGGACAAAACACATTGAAGTTGATAGACACTTTATAAGAGAAAGGGTGACAACTGGAGAAGTTTGTTTGCCATATGTCTCTTCAGAGTTGCAGTTGGCTGATGTTCTCACTAAAGGGGTGGCAAGGAACAAGCTTGAACATGATGTACACAAGTTGGGAATGTGTGACATTTACTCCCAACTTGAGGGGGAGTGTTGAAGATTAATTAGTTTTATGATGTTTTTCTAAGTAGATGTTTATGTTAGTTGTTAGATAGGAGGTGGGGACCACAGAAGTTATGTGAGTCCAAATTTTATTATGTTTTCGTGTCTCGCATATGTTGTTTTATGTCCTGTCGCCCTATAAGGGCATAATTGTCTTTGTAATGCTCTATTATTTTTAGTATAAATAATAAGTGAAGGGAGCGGCCAGATTATTGCTCTCCTTTCTTTTCAACTTCTCTTCTTCTCTTCTTCTCTTCTTCTCTTCTCCTTCTCTCTTCCTTCTTTCTTCAAGAAACTCCTTTTATTTCATATTTTATAATTCAGCAAGCTTTCTACTTATATCATGATTAAATTGGACCGAAAACTACTTTCAGACTTAAACCTATGACTCTTTTAGTAAATAGACAACATTCAATTTCAAACCAACTTTACCAATAGATATAATATAAATTTTATGTAGATACGAACATATATATTTAACTATTACTAGATTTGACTTAAGTCTGAATCCAAATTTGATCTAATTATATATAGAGAGAACTCAGTTCACCCTTAATAGGATAGAATCATACAATCGAATTAGAATTTGGACAAATTGATACAATTTGCGGCCCTAATAAGCCCATACCTATACCTGGATCAACGATTTGTTCCATATCAGGATCCCATGACTCAAAACACAAAACCCACATCCATAATCCATTACCAGCCAATCCATAAATATTGAAAACATAATAAACAATTATTACATCTTTCCATGAGCCTTGCCAAAACCAATGCTTAAAAGTATGAAGTGCAAGCATACATGTGTGAATAAGTGCTAGATGCCCAATACAAACTATATACCCTAAAAAGGTTTACCAAGGCACGAAGATACTAATTCAACAGGTACTTGAATGCACAAAAGAAAAATTACCAGTCTGTACGTGCCAGGCTTAACCACTCTACCCACATCAATGAAATCAAAAAGCAACTGCAATGGACCCAGAGAAAAGCATCAGTCAAATTGAGCCAAGAGAAGATGCAATGAAGCTTCTAACTGGAAAAATTCCACTCATAACCATCTCAAAGAAGTGGTGGCCACCCACCATCTCAAAGCAAAGTAATTAACACAACTGACAGAACCAAAATGCACCACTCTCTTCAGTCTTTAAGCCACTTCTTTTATCAGAAAGAAACAAAAGATGTAGAAAAAAACTATAAAACTGAAGATACTTTGGCTCGTCGTAAACTCATTGAAGTGTTCTTTGTCATCTCCAGAAATTAGCATCAGTAGAGTACCAACATCTTCTTCTATTTTTATGAATATTTTTTTCTTTTTTTCTTTTTTGGGAACAGGCAGACAATTTCCTTTCTTGAACATATGCAAAAGCATACAAATGCTACAATATACCTGCAGGTTGTCAGACTTCAGAAAACGACGACCACGACGACTTCCATCTGGCATCCGAACAAGAAGAGTCACAGCATTCTCATCATCTGAAGGAGGTTCTTGAGGAAGAGAAGCTTCTTTGGCAGCTATAAGTCTCTCAAACTCCTATTATTCATGACAGACATGGTCAAACACTACTTAAACCAGACAAAAAAAATATAAACTAGTGCATTTCCCTTCCAAAGAGGAGCTCTCTTTCCTTTCAAGAAGGCACTATCACACTAGGTACAATTTCGTAACCAATATCAACAAATGGAAATTAGAAGTTAAGATTATCTAAATCGTTGAAGACAAAAACAAGATGCAACTACAATCACAATGTGAGTGGCAAACCATATCTTAGGCACCAGAGAGTGATTGAGAAGTTTAGAAAAATTTTAAGTAATATAACCATCGGAAATTTAAGCAATATAGGCAACTATAAAGTACAAATTTGGCCAGTAAGCATTCCAAAACCAAAATTCTTAACTGCACAGAACTGCAAGCTTGTCATCACTCAACATGCCCTAAAGTAAGAAAATATTTAAAATTTTGAATATAGGAACTAGTTTGCCCTTCTCTTCCTACATAGTTTGCTTGGTGCTTTCCGATTTCAGCAAAGCATCTTTTAGAGGAGTGGCAAGTTGCAAATATGACTAGGAAAGGGAAAGTCTGCTGGTTGGCTGTCCCAGCTGTGGTTACATGGGCTATATGCCTATATGGTATGGAAGGAACACCAGAATTTTTTAGGAGAAATCATCAAGAGAATCAGGGGTGATTAATCTTGAAGTAGAAGTTTTAAAAAGTTGACTATCTGGACACAATGTATTTAAGGATGATATATTCTCTGCTTCTTTTTGGGGGGTGGATTTATTTGGGGGTCCTTAAAAGGCATATACATGTACAACATCTTGCTGTACAGGACCATACTTAAATCAGGGGTGATTTAAGAGGCTGATCCAAGCTCTCAGGTAAGCCCAGTTTTTTTGATTTTTTTTTGTGGATCTGTGTGCCCTGTAGCTGGTCTAGGGTTTCTCATCAAAATCAGGAAAATTTGGAGAAAGGGGAAGAGTCATGTTTCTGTTGGACTCTTCAATTTTGACCTAGGAAGTGGCACCCTAATTTTTTAGGGTTCCTTGGAGTTTTCTGTAAAGGGCAATTCAAGTCCTACCTGATTTAGAGGCTTCTAGAGAGAGCGGCTGCCTCTTCTCTCTCTTCTCCCATCCCACAGAAAATGAATCTTTTGTGGGAAGAAAGTCTAGGACACCATAAAGGTGTTGTTGGTTCCAAAAAGTGTTTTGTTTGATCTTGTTGCAAATTTCAATTATTTTCTTTACACTTTTTCAGAAGCATGGAAGGCCACGGAGTTGAAAATAAGCCTGGGAGTGAAATGGGACAAGTGGGAGGAGGTGCTAAAGACCCTTTCGGAGCTGGGACCATTACTACAGTTAGGTTGGATGGTGCAAATTACTTAGAATGGTCACAATCTGCAAAGATGGCCATTGGTGCTCGTGGGAAATTAGGGTATATCACTGGTGAAGAGGTGAAACCCGAAACTAGCAACTCCCGGTAGGTACATGAGAATTATATGGTGATGACTTGATTGTATAATTCCATGTTGCCCCATATAAGTAAATTTTTTTATGGGCAAATACAACTACGGAAATATGGGATGGGGTTGCAAAAACCTATTCACAGAGGGAGAATGTTTCTAGGGCTTATCAGTTGAGAAATCATATTATTTCAATAAGGCAGGGAGATAGACATGTTGCAGCTTATTTTTCAGCCCTTAAAACCCTGTGGCAGGAGATTGACCATTTAGAGACATTTGCTTGGGAAACCACTAAGGATGCAGCTACCTATCAGAAACATCTAGAGAAGTATAGGGTGTTTGAATTTCTTGTTGGCCTTAATCCTGAGTATGATATTGCACGATAGCATCTTCTTTCCAGGGACAGTGTTACTCTCTCCCAGGCATATGGCTTTGTGTCAAGGGAGGAGTGCAGGAGAGATGTGGTGATGAAAAATCTTATTTTTGATCAATCTGCCATGGTAAGTGTTGTGAAACCTAAACAAAGTGGAGATCGAGGTGGCAATGAAATCAAGAAGGAAGATAAAAGAGATTTGATCTGTGACAACTGTAAGAAGCCTAAACACACAAGAGATACTTGTTGGAGGCTTCACCCACATCTTGTGCCGACTAGATTGAAAAATAAGAAGGGAAATGCACACATGGCAGTTACTGGTGACATTCTGGCCCCTCCTACTACAGCTGCTCTAGAGTCCATTGCAGCTACTGCAGTAAAGGCCGAACTTGAGAGGGATGGGCAACTTCTAAACCAACGGGATACAGCCAGTTCCAATTCAGCCGCAAGCGGACAGCAAGGTACAAGTGGCACTAGTGGAGTCCACTCTACTTCCTTTGCTCACATAGGTAGTTCACACATCACTGCAAATTATGTTTCTACTTCAGGTAAGGAGGGACCTCCTTGGATTATAGATTCTGGAGCCTAACACATGACCCAAATCCCATGTTCCTATTGCTGGGAAGGGATCTGTCAAGATTAGTGATTCTATTTCTCTACCCCATGTCCTTCATGTTCCCAGATTGAGCACTAATTTGTTATATGTTAGTAGTTTGATTAAGAACCTGAACTGCTCAGTGATTTTTTCAACTGGTCATTGTACTTTGCAAGATCTGGACTCAAAGAGGACGATTGAGAGTGGTCATGAAGTGAATGGAATCTACCTCCTGGATGTACTTCCTCCTCATCAGAGTCATCATGTCAACAAGGATAGTGAGTCAGGGTCTATGGGTCAAATTATGCTTTGGCATAATCGTTTGGGCCATTTACCTTTTTATTCTTTAAGCTTTTTGTTTCCAAAACTTTTTGAGTTTGTTAGTTTGTCAAGTCTAGAGTGTGAAAGTTGTCAACTTGGAAAGCATTGTAGACATTCATTTAAACCTAGTAATAAAAGATGTTCTTCTTCTTTTGATGTTATTCATTCGGATGTGTGGGGCCCTTACCATGTTCCTTCTATGGGAGGCTATCGATATTTTCTCTTATTTGTGGACAATTTCTCACGATACTCTTGGATTTACCTAATGAGATCCCGCGATGAAGTACCATCCTTGGTGAGGCAATTTCATCAGATGGTGCTAACACAGTTTGGAACAAGAATAAAGGTGCTCAGATCCGACAATGCCAGGGAATATTTTGAAAGACACCTTGTCTCATATCTGTTAGAATATGGTTTTGTCCATCATAGCGATTGTCCCTACAGTCCACAGCAGAATGGTGTTGCAGAAAGAAGAACAGACACATTGTTGAGATTGCAAGAAGCATGATGATCACATCTACAGTTCCAGTTCGGTTTTGGGGTGATGCAGTTCTCACAGCAGTATATCTGATTAACAGGGTGCCCTCTCGTATACTTGGATTCAGCACCCCATTCAGTCTCCTTTTTCCTCAGGGGTAGATGTTTCATATTCCTCTCAGGGTGTTTGGGTGTGTCTGCTTCACACATATCCTTGGTTCTCACGGCTCAAAGCTTGATCCCAAGGCAAAGAAGTGTGTCTTCCTTGGATATGCAAAGAATCAAAAAGGGTACTGCCACTATGATCCAGTCTCTTGGAGCCGATATGTTATCATGGACGTCACCTTTTTTGAATCCACGTACTTCTTCTCAAAGAATCCTTCTCAGGGGGAGTGTTTTGGGGAAGTGAGTCAACAGTTTATTCCTCTCCCAGTTCCAGTCCCTGTGTCTATTCCTGTGCTTGACCACCACCCTATGTCACCTACCTTGCCACCTCCTTTGTGTTCTGCTTCTCAGCATTACTTATGACAGACTTCACAAGGAGGTTCATTCCACTACAGCAGAACTCACATCACTTCCTGTCGATTCCTTGGAGACTCCAAATTTGGCTGACATGGATTCAGGTATTCCTCTTGGCCCCGCTACTGTTTCAGTTCCCATTGATTCTACTAACCCTATTACAGATAACCTGATCTCCCTATTGCTCTTAGAAAAAGGAAGAGAAAGTGTACTGCTCATTGTGATTTACAGTACTTATCCTACAGTGGACTTTCTCCTTCCTACCATGCTTTTCTTTCCTCTCTTGACTCGGTGTCTATACCCAACGGTGTTAGTGAGGCTCTCTCCAAACCTAAGTGGAAGACAGCTATGCAGGAAGAGATGGCAGTTTTGATTAAGAATCAGACATGGGACATTGTGGATCTACCAGAAGGCAAGGAGACAGTTAGATGTAGATGGGTTACACAGTAAAATATAAGGCAAATGGAAGTATAGAAAGGTACAAGGCAAGACTTGTTGCAAAAGGGTACACACAGACCTATGGCATTGATTACTTAGAGACATTTGCACCAGTTGCAAATATGACCTCTGTTTGGATACTTCTTTCTCTTGTTGCCTCATACTCTTGGCCCTTGTTTCAACTTGATGTGAAGAATGCTTTCCTAAATGGGGATCTGAAAGAGGAGTGTATATGGATCTTCCTGCTAGCTTTTACAATGATACTGAAAAGGGAAAGGTATGCAGGCTTAAGAAGTCACTTTATGGCTTGAAACAATCTCCCAGAGCATGATTTGACAGATTCAGAAAGGCCTTGATTGCTTTTGGCTACACTCAGACTCAATCCGATCACACCTTGTTTGTGAAGAGAAGGGGATCTTTGGTGTCAGTCCTAATTGTTTATGTGGATGATATTGTTGTCACGGGGAATGATCCGAGTGAGATTGATGGTCTGAAAAGGAACCTACATAAAGAATTTGAAATTAAGGATCTTAGAGAACTGAGATACTTCTTAGGCATTGAAGTTGCAAGATCAAAACATGGAATTTTTCTCTCTCAAAGGAAGTATGTCTTGGATCTTCTTCAAGAGACAAGGAAGCTTGGAACAAAGGCAATCAGCACCCCTATTGATCATAACCATAAAATCAATGCATCAAAAGGTGAACTAGTAAAGGACATTGGGAGATATCAGAGACTTGTGGATCGGCTGTTATACTTGTGCATGACAAGACCAGACATTTCCTATGCAGTAAGTATAGTAAGTCAATACATGCATGCTCCACGAGTCCAGCATTGGGAGGCAGTTGACAGGATTCTTGCTTATCTAAAGGGACACCTGGACAGAGGCGTATTGTTTACTGATCATGGACAGTTGAAACTAAAGGCTTATACAGATGCAGATTGGGCAGGATGCCTCAATGACAGGAGATCAACTTCAAGAGTGTGCACCCTTGTTGGGGGTAACCTTGTCTCATGGAAGAGTAAGAAACAAACAGTGGTGGCAAGATCCAGTGTTGAAGCCGAATACAGGATCATGGCACATGGAGTTTCAAAACTTCTCTAGATCCGTTCCCTGTTAGAAGAAATTGGTGTATAGGCAGAAAAACCTATGATGCTATACTGTGATAACCAGGCAGCAATTAGCATTGCCCACAACCCAGTCCAGCATAACCGAACTAAGCACATTGAAATGGATAGACATTTTATCAAAGAAAGGGTAACTTCTAGAGAAGTTTGTCTTCCATACATTACTTCTGATCTGCAGCTCGCTGATGTTCTCACAAAAGGTGTTGCAAAGAACAAATTAGACCATGATCTACGCAAGTTGGGAATGTGTCACATTTTCTCCCAACTTGAGGGGGAGTGTTGAGTTGGTCCGAGTTGTTTTTTATTTTGTTAGGAAGTTGTTGGGCTTTATGCCCATTAGTTTTTGTTTTTATAAGTTGTGACTATTCAGCTATATTAGTAGCCACCCTACCAAGGGCATCCTTGTAATATCTCATCCTTTAAGTTAAGTATAAATATAATGAGAGGTTGGTGGCTAGGGTTAATTTACAATCCTGGTTGACTTCCTACTATTTTCTTCTCTACTGTTGAAATCTTCATCTTCCTCCTCTTTCCTTTTACAAGAAACTCGACTAAATCTGCAACTAGTGATTTCTACTAAGACTTCCCAACAGAAACCACTAACTCTAGAAGGAATAGGCTTGTTCCAAACCTCCTTAACCAGAAAAACCATCACTGAACTGTCAAAAGGATGGGTCAAGGCCAAGAAGAAAGAAGCACGGGACAAGGAACCTGAAGAATCAACATACCAGATCCTATAATCTGACTTTGAAGGGTTCAAGAATACACCATCCAAATAATCAAGTAAAACTGAAACACTGCTCAACTCAGCATCCTTGAGACCCCTTCTAAACCCTACTCCAGGAAGAGACTGCACTTGAGCAAGAAGGTAACAAGAAGGAAGACATAGGCTCATCTTTTTTGCCTCACAGCTCAAATACATTGCAAAAATATTAATGATACTTTCATTGATAAATTATACATCTAAGATTTTAAGTTTTAGAATATCACTGAAACTTTCTAATATTTTGAAAATTTTTCCCTGAAAGAACAAATAGGAATTCTGTAGTTAATGATCGATTTACTACCCTAAATGTGATTCATGTATTAAGTCACTAAGATTTAAATTTTAGAAGACCACTGAGACTTTCTGATATTATGTTAAATTCGCTGAAGCTTTTTGAAAATTTTTTCCTTAAAGGACAAATAGAACTTTCATGGTTGACAATCAACTTAATATCCTACATATGATTCATGTACTAATTCACTATATTTCAAAAAAAAAAAAAAACTACAAAAGATGTTTCTTAATCTAATGAAAACATATAGTTAAAACAAGCCAAATGGCAATTGAATGAAAGACATATAGAAGAGAAGATGGCTAAAAGACAAAGGGATACAGATAAATGCCTTATTTGATTTTTTTTTTAGTCTTAAATGTAAAATTATACTTCTTATAACAATCTATGAAACTTTATGAACAAATTTATACTTTTAGTGTGTTTCTCTACTTCATCAGATCTTTTCAAACATTTAACACAATGAGATGGATGATATTTCAAAAGATCATTCTCAATTTGTGAATTTAGGCACACAACTTTGATATCATAATAAGGAATTTTACTTACAAAGAGGGCTAGCAAAAAGATATGCACATTCTGAATATACATAAAGCAGGAGTTAACAAATAAGCATGATAGTCCTTTTTCTTTGATCAGTAAAACTGAACATCATTTTTTTCTTTTTTAAGCAAAGGAGATTTCACCTCATTGCTCTACAGAAAATCTATAGACTAGAGCATTATGAATTAATCACAAATATGCTAACACTTTACTTCCCTCCCTCCACCACACCCACGCTTCCATCCCCCTTTAGCCACAAAAAAGAAAAGCACACAAATCTATAGAGATATATTCAAAAGTAACCACTCATCTTAAGTGATGGATGACTCAGAAATTCAATTGGCACTACCTCTTCTTCCAGCAATTTCCTCCTACATTCTTCCTCCTTACGTTTTTCTTCTTCAAGGGCTGCTTCTCTGGCAGCTTGTTCTGCTAAACGGCGAGCTTCAGCTTCCTGCATGGCCTTCAATTCTTTTTCTCTATCTGCTTGTAGTGATGCAAGATATTCATCATCCTGCAAGCATGGTTTTGTCATTAATGGTACCACAAATTATAACATAAATATAAACATTGTCACTCAAAAGGAAAGGAAGACCTGTTGTTCTCGTAGTAAACGCTGTGCTGCCAATGTGGGGGATGGAGGACGGGGTACACGCCGAGGGTAAGGACCCATATCTCTAGAAAAATGATAAGCAGTTCCCTCAGGAATTCCACCAAAAAGTGCAGCCTCAAGCATAACTGCTTCATCATGTTCCTCTGAAGATATACCTCCCCACTTCATCCCAATAAGAATGTAAGATGGTCAGCTAGTATACACATATTAAAAGCCTGAATGTGCAATTTAGTACTGAAAAATGACCATACATATGGAAGATACCTCATCTGAGTGGAAAGTGTTTCCATTACGTTGTGGATGAGAACCAACATGTTGCAGTCCTGGACTTGAAGGTGGACTATCAGCAATTTCTTGAACCTCTGTTGCAGAATCCACATATCCTGATGAGACCCGTCTTGATCTGTGCCTCACCAATGGCAGTTCTTCCACATCCTCAGCCTCATCTTGGAGAGATGAGCTTCCTGCCTCCAGATTAAATTGGCCAGAGGTTCCCCTGTTAAAGGAACCAAACCCTTGCCTCCACCAGAGAAAAGAAAACCACAAATCAAGAACGCAAATAGTGTAATAGAACACTACCCAAACCTTCAAACAAGATTAGATGCCTATAGATCAGTGTTATATGCAATGTTTTTAAAACCGTATGATTCAAATAGAATTGCAACTAAAAAGATTTAAATTACAAGATAAAACTATTCTTTGGAATTATCATATGATTTATGAGCAAATTGTTGAGTTGAATTGTGAGCCAGGACATGATCGAATCATATGATTTAGTATGACTACAGTTATAAAGAGTAAAAGACATTTCAAGACTTATTTTAAACTTTATTTTTATTTAATGAGGGGGTATGTGCATGTTACCAAACAGGTATGTTGATTTTTTTAGCTTCTTTCTCTTTTTGTGCTTCACATACATCACCTTTTTTGCTTCAACGTGAGAAATGCAACAATGACCTTTATGTGATATAAAAGGAGCTCCACCTAAATTTTTCTAGGACTTTCCTAACATTCAACATATGCCATGATTTTAGTAACAAAGTATTGCACTTTTTCTCATAGGTGGTTACATTATTGTTCTAAAACAGAACTTTAATGTAATTTTTTTAGCATATCTAAGCATGGTTAGTTTCGATGACTCTTTAGTTGTTCAGATTGACTCTGTTTTCTTGGCTATCCCAGTACATTACAGACTGTTCTCTAATAGAATCTTGTTTCGTCCACTTCTTATAACATCAGAAGCCAAAAAGTGAATAACATTCTTAATCCATATTGAGATTGCGAAAAATGTTTTGGCTTTCAACTTGGTACAATATTGTTCTCATTCTGAGATATTAAACTGAACTTGCAACACGAATATGAAAAAACTGTATGATTATTCTTGAATTATTCAGTTCTTATACAAGTTGTCTTGGTTTATTCAATTCTTGTTCACATGAAGATGACATAATTTTTTCTTGAATTATTCTATTCTACACGCCCTCTTTGTTGAAGCCCTTTGTTTTAGTGTTCTTTATGCATTTTGTCAGTAGAGATTAGAGAACAGTAACGTTTTTTTCTTTTTTTTTTCTTAACTCTGAAACAATTAAATGGTTGGCCATTAGTATAAATTTCCATTTTTTAAGAATTGTCACTAGTACATATTCATGTGATGCCTATAGCTGAAGTTGATGCAAAGACAAATTTCCAGTTTTTGAGAAATTCCAGTATCTCTTTATATTTTATGACTTCTAGAAAATTTAAAAAAAAAAAAAAACTATGATTTATGACACAATTTAATTCAAACCCCCTTTTAATTTACAATACAATTATGATTTTCCAAACATTGCTTATATGTGTACATGTGTGCAGAGCATAATGCATAAAGGCATAGAAACATGCACAAAAGCAATAAAAGATATACACCTTCCATTTGCCATTGTTACTGGTCCCAACTCTTCCACATCAGCTGGTCCAAAAATACTTGGTTGCTGTGCTGTTACGGCCAGCCCTTCTTGCTCGCGCAATGCTTTCTCTTGCTCCGCTGTCTAAAAACAAATCATGTTCAAAGGGGAGCATTAATATGGAAACAGGGAATGCAAAAATGAAAACAAATGGCAAAATTGAAGAACCTTCAACGACAATGAAACTGCACGTTCAAAGTCAGCATCTTCCAGGTGAGACTGTCTTGGCTCAATACCAGGACCAGATGAGTCCTGCATCAAGTTAGAAAAAGGTCAAGATAAAATGGGGAAGTGGAAAACAATGGCCATGGTTACTTTTACATACATTGGGAGAACTTTGTTGATTGGGGTAGCGCTCTTGAATCTCCCGCTTAGAAGCTTCAATGGCAGCTTGTAACATTTCTTCTTCTATATCATTATTGTCAGTCATACTGTCTACCGCAGGAGCACTCGGTCTGTAATCACTCTGATGAAGACTGCCAGCTGAAAAGTTATGTTGTCTTTCATTCTGACCTGCAATATGGTCAGGAAGAGCAGTAGGAATATCTTCATTCTCTTCATCATCAATTATGACATTGCCACGAATTTCTGGGCCATGAGCATGAGCAGTTCCAGTGACATCCTCAATGGTAGGCCCAGATCCAGAATAACCAGCCTGGTTACTCCCATCCTTGACCTCTATGGGAATCTCCCTGACCTCTTTTGGATGAGAAACAAAGGGTGCATGGCTGGGAAAATTATCCCCCCCCTCAAAAAGGCTTCTATTCAACTGGCTCAAATGTCTAAAAGCAGATAAAAGCGGAGAAGGTCCCTCTTGTTCAACTTCATGAGGATCATCTATGTCCATGAAATCATTTTGATGAGCAGGTGCAGATGCTTGGCGTGTGCTGGAAAATCACAAGTTAAGAACTTAGGAAAGAGAAGGTGTGTATCAAGGGGCCAGACGAAGAAGAAAGTCACAATGTTACATACGTATTTCTATCCCCTTCATTGAAATGTGCATTGATTGCTTCATTGAGATCACCACCATGTTCCTGATTATTAATCAGATGTATAAGAATGAAGAAATTTTATGTAAAGTTACCAACAAGAAGCTATATAACATCAGAATGATAAAACAAAATGGTCAACAACAAAGAATGTTGAGCAGATTGGAAGGTATAAAAGTAAGGACAGGCATGTGACAGATGTTTTGTAAAAGAAAAAGCCAATCACAAGAAGTAAACAATGTAATAACCATGGTTCAAAGTATCACAACATGCCGGTGTGCATCATACAATACATATCAGTTTTCAGGGTCATCAATATGTGAAATACTTAGAACCAGGTTTATTTAATAGTTTTAAATTATAATAATCATGATAATATACATTACAAAGTATGGAACTGAAAAACTAAAAAAAAATAAGTATCAAGCTGATTAGATGCTTGACACTCAAAAAATTAAGTATCAAGTATCTCAATACTCTGAATGATGGCGATAACAGCATCTTCAGATCTATTACCCTTACCGAATATTAGGTAGATAACACTTCAAAAGGACCAAACCTGTTAGACTAGGAGTTAAAGAAAAAGATCTAGAAACAGCAATTCTTTTTCACTAGAAACAAAAATATGATAACCATGGTTCTAAGTATCGCAATATTGGTGTGTATCATACAATATGTATCGGTTTTCAAGGTCATCAATATGAGTACTGATCTGCTGACCACAACTCCCGAATCCCAATGTGTGGCTGGGTGAACGTGGCCAGCAATGCGTTGTGGTCAGCAGATCTGGATTTCATCAATACATGAAATACTTAAAACCAAGTTTATTTAATAGTTTTAAATTATAATAATCATGATAATATACATAATTACATACTTACAAAGTATGGAACTGAAAAACTAAAAAAAAATAAGTATCGAGCTGATAAGACACTTGATGATCAAAAAAGTGAGTACCAAGCATATTGATACTTTGAACTATGGTGATAACAGCATCTTCAAGTCCACTACCTTTACATAACATTGTACTTTGACACCATAGTTTTCAAGGCATCTAGGCGATATTGGGCGACACTGGGGCACCTAGGCAATAAAAATTTTATAATATAAAAAACTAGCTTTACTAACTTTTGGTTAGCTCCCTAGTTTTGCATACCATTCAGCATGTATATTATGTGAAAAAATAGCAATTCTTTTTTTATCAGAAACACAGAAATGGTTTCATTAATAAAAAATAGCCATGAGTACAACAAGAGGTTGTGAAAAAAGAAGAAAAGCACAGCTATGGAAAAGCTGACCCCACCCAGATATTAGTATATTACAATTGAGCCCAATACAATTGAGTCCTGTGTACCCCTTGCTTAGCTAGACCATCTGCCAAGCTGTTGGCAGTTCTTCTCACCCACTTAACTCTGATAGTCAAGTCCTTTGCTAACCATTTAAAATGCCTGAAGTCATTCCTCAGATGCCATGTCACCCCCTCTCCTTCCTTCAGCCAGTCCACAACAGTTCCCAAATCACTCTCAATGACTAGGTTATCGATACCCAACTCCTTTGCCTTCTCGGCCCCATATAATGCAGCTAATAGTTCTGCTCTTACCACATCACCTTGTTCAGAAGGCCCCAAGTATAAGGCTATGATGTTTCCTTCCCCATCCCTAATTACCCACCCCCCCATGCCTGAGGGGTCCGGGTTACCCAAACAACTCCCATCAAAATTCAGTTTCTTCTAGTCGCATAATGGGGGTGACCACATCTCAGCAGGTTTCTGTCTTCCAGAGGATGAAACAACAATAACAGTCCATGCCCCAAAAAAGTCTTCAACCTTAAAGTCTGAAAACAGTTTCAAACTTTTTTTTTATGAGTAAAACAGTTTCTAACGTTTTGCCCATTGTGTCACTCTCAAGGTTATGACTTCCACCAAGGCTTCCTTACCCCTTTCTCTTTCTTCAAATATTCTTGAATTTCTTCCCTTCCAAACTGTCCATAGTATCGCTGTTCTCGTACATCTCCCCAGGATCCTACCCCTCCTTTTAGTACAGCTAAAAACAGGAAGGCTAAGCAATCCTTCCAACCTGTCAGGAAGAGACCAAAGGCATCCAAAGAGGGAGAAAAACCAATTCCAAATAAAGCTAACAAGAGAGCAAGAGATAAGGAGATGAAAGGTAGTTTCACCACTTAACTTGCACATAACGCATCAGCTGGGGGACAAACACCAAGTTGGTCTTTTTCTTTGAAGCAAGTCACAAGTATTAATACAGCCATGAAACACTTCCCAATAGAAAGAACTGATTTTTGGGGGAATGGGAAAGCACCAAATTTCCTTATATGGGAAAGGAGAGGACGAAGTGGCAACCAAAGAATTGAAGAAAGATTTATAAGAGAACAGACCATCAGAGTTTAAGCCCCAAACCCTGGAATCCATACCCCCTTCACCCAAAAAAATTCAACATGCCAAGCAACTCAGACACAATAGGGATTTCAGCTTCTCTAAGGTTCCTGTTAAAGCCAAAGTTCCAATTCAACCCAGAAGGATGAAGCTGTTGGGTCAAAAAATCAGATATAGGTCTACCCTTTAAAACTGAACAGATCACAAAGAGAAGAAAATCTCTCATCCGAAGGGACATCCCCAACCCAAACATCCTCCCAAAACCTTTTTTTTTTTTGAGAAAAAGTAAGGTAATTGTATTAATGAGTATAACTGTAAAACATAACACCCTTCAGTCCACAAAAACTCCATGTACAGCCAGAAACTATACAAAAAGCCAACAAAAACTAGTCTCTCCGGAATACATACAAGAGACCCCCAAGGCCCCAACTAAATCAAGTAAAAAAACCCAGATCAAAATATTGATGGTGTTGGATATGCTTAAAAGAGTCCTTGGCTTACAGCCAGGAATGTATAGTAGCCATTGCCCGAACCACCAACTCATCTAAGGAGCACCTTTGACCTTCAAAAATCCTACTATGTCTTTCTTTCCACAGGACCCAGCACACTACATGAGGGATCATACACCACAGAACCTTACCCCTGCTGCTTAAGCCCGTCAACTTCCAAGAGAAAAGCAGGTCAGCTAAAGATTTGGGGCAGCACCACCTAACATTTAACAGGGAGCAGAAATGACTGAACAGCAGATGGGCAACCTCACAATGAATAAGATTCATCTTCTCCACTACACATCACACATCTTATGGAGGGCAGCACCAGACCCCTCCTGATTAGCTGCTCCTTGGAAAGACATTTACCATGAACTGCTGTCCAGACCAAGAAGGAGATTTTAGTAGGAATGTGAGGGAGCCAAATCTCTTTCCACGGAAAAGCCTGAGATGAACCAGCACTCAGTTTTAAATAAAAAGACTTCACTGAGAAAATCCCATCCCTAGTCCACTTCCAAATTCTGGAATCTTGCTGATTTGGATTCTGTTGATAGTCCTGAATTAATTGGAGCAACTCTAACAGATCAGAGACTTCCCAATCATTGAGATGCCTCCTAAACTTTGGACACCAGTATCCTGAGTTTCCACGCCACTAAAACTGATCTGCCACCATCACATCCCTGTCTTCTGCTATAAGGAATAGAGAAGGGACAGTCTCCATTAGAGAAGAACCATTGCACCAAGTGTCTCACCAGAAACTAATCTTGCTGCCATCCCCTAATTTTACCTAATCCCTTGGACAAAAAGAGGATAAACCTTCTCAATTCCTTTCCAAACTGAGCAACCAGCAGAAGTGGGTGTAGGTCCAGGGTCCCATCCATAGTTTCTAGTTCCAAACTTTTCCACAATTACCCAAAGCCAAGTCATACTTGACATGATTTAGGAAGGTAGGAAGAATCTCATGGGCCTTCTAGGGAGAAGCCAAGGTAGCTCTACAAAGACAACCAGCATCCCATTGCTAGATATGCCATGAACGCTTGCAACAACTTTGTGTCATAGCTTGTCATTCTTATTAGGGAATCACCAAAGCCATTCGCTAAGCAGAGCCATATTCTTCAGCTTGACACTACCAATTTCCAACCCCCCTTCTGCCTTTAATTTCACCACCTTGTCCCACCTAACCAAGTGATCTTTCTTCTTTTCCCCCAACTCCCAGAGAAAGTCCATCATGATTTTTTCAATTTTCCTCACTATCTCTTGGGGCATCCTAAACACTGACATGTAGTACACTAGAAGGTTTGCAAGGGTGGACTTAATAAGAGTTAACCTCCCCCCCCATCGATATATAGTTCCTTTTCCATCCAGCCAGCTGCTTCTCAATTCTTTCGAGCACAAGGGTCCAAAAAACTAGCCAATCTAGGGTCCAATATAACTTCCCTATTTGCCTTTTGTTTGACCAAGTAATCAGCCAAGGCATTTGCTGATCTCCCCACCCACTGTATTGTTATAAACATATTCCTTGTCAGCCACTTGAATTTCTTGAATTCATTCTTGTAACACCACACAACATCCTTATGATTCTTCACCCAATTAACAGTCGCTCTACACCCAATTCATTTGCATATTGCACTCCCTGTAATGGAAGCTATTAGTTCTGCCCTAACAAAATCCCCAAAACCCAAAAGGACCCAAGTAGAGAAAAACAACCTCTCCAATCTCGTTCCTCAAGACTCCTCCCATTCCAGGGAGCCTTGGTTTTCCCTAATACTCCCATCAAAATTCAGCTTCAGTGAACCTTCAGAAGAGGAAGCCTACTTGTAATTACCCTATTTTTAAAAGAGGCGCACCTTGCTACTGCTAACCAGTTTTTCCATAAGTCAGTAAAAGAGAATTGGTGGAAGAGTTCTACAATCTTTAACCAGTGTATTGCCCTATTTAGCACACATTCCTTCAAAGCTTGGTTACTCCTTTCCTTCTCTTGGAAAATTCTAGCTTTCCTTTCTTCCCAAATTGTCCAAATAAAAGCTGCTCTGGCACATCTCCACATAATTCTTCCTCTTGTTTGAGGCCAAGTGAAGGTAGAAGGGTTAAAGGTCATGTTTACTTCCACTGCCATATTCCACCCGCACCCAAACATTGAGAAAAGCCAATCCCATAACTCTGCAGTGATAGAATAGGAGATTAGTAAGTGGTAGCAATCCTCATCGTGAGATCATAGTTCAAAGTATCGACACGCCTCTGCGTATCGGCAGAGGCATATCAGTACTTAGATACACACGGAATTAGCTTTTTTTTAGTTTTTTTTTTCAATTTGTGCTTTTTGGGGAGTTAAAAAAGGGTGGGGTCCCGAAACACCTGTAAACAGGTGTTTCAGAAACCAAAAGATATGATAAGATATGCTCAATACGGGGCATATTGTATCGATTTTTTGAACCTTGTGTGAGATCTGCAAAGAGTACACTAGCTAGGTGAAAATACAAAAGAAAGGTCTTCTCTTTTGTAGGTTATCTAAGGTGTTTACTTTCCCATGGAACACTTCCCAACAAAAATCCATAATCTTAGGGGGAACCGGCCTACACCAAACTTCTTTGATAGGGAAAACCTGTTGAATGGGAGACTAGAAAAGGGACTTAAAGAAAGAAACACAGGAGAAAGTTCCATTGAGACTAGAAATCCAAACCCTTTTGTCTAGCATAGAAAGATCCAACCAAACCTTATCAAGGAGACAAAGCAAATTAGAAAGAATTTTGTGAATAGCCTCACAAGGTGTTGCCAAATTAGCCCTCCATGTTACACTAGTATCCCACCCACTCTCTGAACAGCCATGAATACACTCCACCACATCATGCCATAACCTCTCTCATTCCAGGGGCCACCACCAATAACTCAATTTAACTTCTTCAATCACCTTAGTTTGGTAATTCGTGAAAGGAAAATATTGAGGATGGCGCCCATAAAATTATAGCAGGAAGGGCAAAATGAAGAAGAAAATCCAAACAATTATGTGATAGGCAAATACCACTTGAGTAAAAAGGAAATTTATATAAAATATTACAAGGCCAACAATGTTGTATAGAGAAAAATGTTGAATAGTCATTCAAAGAACCCTCGGAGTAAAAGAGCATCGGTTGAAGCACCCATAAGATGTAATTTGTTATTGCAAGTTGAAGGGGCTAGATGGGCTAGGGTTCGAGTAAAAGAGCATTGGTTGAAGATAAGAAATGATTTAAGCACACGTGATTTAACAATGGATATGGCACTAAACTGAATGGAATGGCAAAACAGGATTCAAGTACCCAACTCCATATAGCTGGGACAAGGCTTAGATTATGGGCTAAAAGAAGTCAAACAAGAAGTTAAAGAGAAACAATATGAAAAATAAAAGCAATGAAAAATATGTCACAAGGAAGAGAACCAAGTAGGAACATGGCAGGTGCCTTAAATTTTGACAAATAGAAAAGTTCATTTCTGTTACCTTTTTTCACCTCAAAAGAAATCATGTTTTATATGAATAATGCATAATGTTGATTATAGCAGTGTTGTATACCTTTATATAAATTATATATGCCATCCACCATGTAAAAGGCCCTTTGGATTGTGAGATTGTCCAAGTGATCAATTCTCTAGTCTACGTCAGCCCTATGCACCATTTGGGGCTGAAATTTATTGCTTTGGGGCTGAAATTTGCTCCATGAATAGAGGATGACAAGACAAACATGTAGAGACCTCTTTAGTCCCACAACTAAATTGTCACATGGAAGATTTTTTATAATTTATAGGTCACCATATGACCCAACTAGAAGACTAATCCCCTCATGAAAAAACACTTGAAAGTATGACTGGATTAGAGTTCTAATCAAAAAGGAGAGAGAGAGAGACAGAGAGAGATTAGAATCAATAACAAGGGAAGATAGATGAGAGAGAATGAGAAAAGAGGGAATAAGGACAAAGAATCATCTTAGGAATGCATGTGCAACCCTATCCTTTATTATGTATATGATGTGAGTACAATAATAAAAGTACCCTGCTGCCTACTTCAAAGAAAGAAGCCTTTTTGGTGTTTGTCTCCTAACTGGTGTAGTCTTTGTAAAGCCAATGTGAGTCTTGTTACCCCTTATTTATCTCCTGCCCCTTTGTTTCTTCTATTTGGGTTGGGTTCTTTCTGTCTTTGGTGGTAGGTGGACTCTGCCCACCAAGTCTACAAAGCCTCTTTGATTCTTCTACTGGCAGCTGGACAAAAAAGAGGGGAAAATATTGTGGAGATGTACTAGAGCAGCAGTTTGTTGGACAGTTTGGGACGAAAGAAACAAAAGAACTTTTGCTGAAAAAAGAGAAAAGCAGAAAGACAATCATAGAAGTGATCATTTCTGGGGCGATACATTGGGTAAAAACAGTGAGATATTCAAGGACATTCATACAGAGACATTGCTAAACAACTGAAAGGAAGTGGCAGCATCAGCCCAAAGCAGAAGTGCCGCTCAACCTCTATGGTCTCCACCTTGTGCAGATTTTGTTAAGCTAAACTTTGATGGAAGCAATGAAGGTAACCCTGGTCCATCAGGGATTGGTGGAGTTTTTAGGATGGACTATGGAGGAAGGTTCAATCATAGCTTTGTTCTCAGGCCCAATTGGTGTGGGGAACTCATTGCATGCAGAAATTATGGTTTTGATGGAAAGTGTGAACTAAGGAATGAAGTGTTAACAAGCTGATCATTGAAGGAGATTCTAAAGTGGTAATAGGTTGGTTAGGGAAGGAAGGTGACGGATTGTGGACATACATTAATGAACGAAGACACTTCATGTGGCTAACTCAGGGTATGAGGTGAGAGTACAATGGGTAAAACCGTAAAAAGATGTGCGAATTCATTTGCAGATGCACTAGCTAAACAAGGGGTGGGAAGGAATCAGTTACTTTGGGCTACCTTGTAATGTTGTATCTTTTGGGGGAAGAGTTAGGAGAGTTTACCTCCCCCTACCATTGTAATTGACTATTTCTTCTTAATGAAACGTTAACATTATTGATCAAAAAAAGTACCCTGCTGCCTACTAATATAAGTACAGCTTGGAAAATAAGGCATATAAGAACATAGGATGACACATCAGCATACACAAGACAAGATCACAAGAGTAAACTTCTCAACAAAAACCTCAAAGATATAACAATTATATTTGTTGTACTTTGAATATATGGAGAAATACACTAGATACAAATTTTTCATTCATGATCTGTTGTCCAATCAGTGATGATTTTTTACATGTATATAAACATAAAAAGTGATAACTCCACCGATGTGAATTTGTCTTGCACTACTGGTCCCAAGCCTGAATAAAGGACTGTTTCAGGTTGGCAGCTGGCACAAAACTTTTATGGTTATGGATCTTGAATTGCCTTTTTGTGCTCGTGCTAGGGCATCCCCAAAAATGATGCACTACACCTTAACATGGGTGTAGTGTCGAATGGGCAAGGGTATACTACAGCGTCCCTCAGAAGTTACAAGCCACAGTTATACTCAGTTGTGTCAGGAAATGGGCAAGGGTTCTCACGTCCTTTTGGACGAGGTGGGTAAATAAGTTGGTCCAATAAGCGCACAATTTAACAATCGACATGGCACTAAACAGAACAGAATGACGAGAAAAGATACACATAGCTGAGATTTAGATACATATGCATTTGGATTAAATGATTACATCTGACCAACCATACATAAACCAGTCGTTGTTGGTGTGAGATGCTAACCAGCATCTCGTTGTTGGTGTGAGAAAACCTAGCACCTCAGAAGATTTAGATACATATGCATTTGGATTAAATGATTACATCTGACCAACCATACATAAACCAGTCGTTGTTGCAGATACTCTGTTGAAAGACATTGAAAAATCCAAAATAAAACTACTTAGAAAATTGTGCAATTTAACATAGTGCATTCTCTTATTCTCTATTCCTCCCTGAATACAAATTCCCTGCTTCAGTTCCAATTCTATCATGCTAATCAGTAAGCACTCAGGCCATCCACACTTTTACCTTCCTAAATGCAGTCAAATGAATAAGCACAGGGCGAGTCAACTCCTATGTGGACCCATACGTGAAAGCTTGAGAGTGGGAATCATCAAGTCAGATTTTAACCTAGAATCGAGTACGGATTCTAGAGGCTGTTTTTCCTAGATGATGGAGGGAAAAAAGACTCCATTCACCTATAGCTTTATATAGTCACACTCCAAATCTCCTAATCCAATAACGAATTATTCCATTGCCTCGATTCATATGTTCTCCAAACCACGCAAACTTGCCAATCGCAGTAGAGCTAAACTGTCCATCGCCAATAAAATAGAGAATCCGCCACATGGATTTGTTACTACGCATTCAAAAATATGAAAAAAAATTATGATGTTAACATAAAACAAGCCTAAGATTGAGAACGAAAACCAGAAGACAGAACCAGAACACACTGAAAACATCCCAGGCAATGGTAAATTCCAAAGAAACGTAAACCCTAATAACATATTATAACACTCTCCCAATCAGAGTTAATATCAAATGAAATAGAACAAGGCTTCAATATTGAACCATAAACCCTAAACAATTTAAGAGAAAACAAAGGAATTCGAAATTGGAGGGGAATACATACTTCAAGCTTCTGCAACGCGACTGCCTCGGAGGCGCCGGTGATACTCATGAAAGTCTCGATTGCTTCTTGATTGGTTCTAGCCATTTTAGTCGGAATTCACGAAGACTTAAGCTGAAAGCTTACGCTGCAAATTCAGGACGAAGCGAAATTCCACAGTTCAAGAGGTTGCGTCGATGCTGAACTCCACTGCTTGTATTGAAATAATTAATATACGATGAGTGTGGAATGTTATAAGACTCCACTGAAGGGCGAACCTCTCTCTCTCTCTCTCTCTCTCTCTCTCTCTCTCTCTCTCTCTCTGCAACTTTCTCCAAGCTTCCAGTCTTTGGGGCTTTCACATATGGATTTTGAATGCGTTGATTTTTACTTGATAACTTGCAGCAAAAGGCAGCTGAGCTTTTTTTTTCTGGTAAGATGATGGCGAGTATGCACGTGTCGTACAAGTTAGCAGGGAGATAGAGGGACATGTCGAGGAGCTTTTGGTCATTGCGCATGAATGGACACGTGTCACCCTTTTGTTGATATCTCACTGCATCGGGTTAGGCATTTAAGATGTGGGTCCTAAATCTCACATTACTTCCAGCGATTGGGATATCATCACTCCATCGAGCGGAGCAGGATTAATGGACTATCAAAGACAATGGAATCAATAATTTTCTTTACTCCCCTTTAATCTCTTTCTCCACATTAATTGTGGGCATTCTTAAAAGTAGATGCGAGCTGTTTTTGAAATCACTTGCTTGGGAAGAAACCTGGATTCATGAGCATTCCTAATGTGACATTAGCGGGAATCCGTGTGCCATGTACGAGATTTATTAAGATAAAGTGAAATAATAGAATTTGATCATTATTATAACGAAGATATACAATATTGTGTAAAATAATTAATTTTTATTTTAATAATTTATTATAAAAATAATTTAGTAATTTAGATTAATTATGTTAATAAGTCTTAACAAAAAATAATAAAATACTCCTAATGATGCATGTTAGCATTCCCAACATTGCTCCCTATATCATGTACCGCTAATAATCAAACTTGCAACTGCTCCATTAGAGCTAGAAGAACCCTTTTCTTCTTCTCTATTAGATTTAAAACACCTAAAAGTGCTTGCCTCTCTCCAACCTATGTTCTTCTACCTTTACCTATTCTTCTTAGGGGTGTTCATTTTTTGTTCATCAACCAAAAACCGAACTGAATAGGCAAGTTCGGTTTAATTAATTTAGATAATGGTTCATTTTGGTTTTCGGTATTCAATAAATTCGATTTTCAGTTCGGTTTGGTAAAACTTTCCAATTGATATAATATTATATATAATTATTACTTGGTTTGGCTCTTCATCTTCCCATTTATATTTTCACACAAGTAAACAGACTAAACATACTGGGAAAAGAGACGTAGACTTTCCAGTTTATAGGCCTATAAATGGTATCTGAAAATTCAATTCCAAATTCGAGATTTGACTGAAACGATTTGAATTTGGATATTCGAATTGAATAAATAGTTGAATTTGAATTTAATTTTCATACCACTTATTTAATCATATCGAATTCGAATTTGACTTTATTCGATCCGATATATATCCAAACTAATTGTAATTACATATGTTAATATATTATATAAATTTACATGCATAACCCCATTGTATCTATGTTTCTTTAATAGATTAAATGTATAAAGGTAAAACAATTCTACCCTACACACATTCCAACAAATCTTCTCTCCCATTCGAAAATATGGCACATCCTCCAGATTTGAAAATCCAACTCTAAACCCAAGACCAAAAGTCCCTAACCCTCATCATTGCCTTTGGCAAACAGAGTTGAGAAATCTTGTCGCTGCAACTTTCCTTCACAAAGTCTAGAGCTAATATCTTTGCATAGGCAAAATGGTGAACGAACAAGTTGAAGAAACCTATGCTATTGTAACATTTTTCACAAAGTTCAGTATTATTAGTAGTTTTTCAGCAAAGGCCGATGTCCACATTGAGGCCATTTTTGTCTAAGATGCAATTGTTGTCGGCGATTTGGCATGGATGACAACGAGCATTAGCAACAATGGTTGATCAACTTATCAACTAAGGTCTGAGTCCGACTTGTTCTTTTTGTTTTAATATTCTATAAATTTTGTAGTTTTTTTTATTTATTCTTTTGCTTAATCTTTACTATGGAATGGTTGTTGAATTTAGGTTTAGATTTGTCAAAATTGTAGCTACCATATTTTGATTCTAAGAAATATTTTTTGTATTTTAATTCACAAACATAAATAGGTGGTTTGTTTTTTGGGATTTGAACAACGAGATTTTGCTTCAAGTGCTCATCTTTCATTTATCCCCAATTTCTTTATTTTTATTAGAATTAGAATTTTATGTTGTATGCCAAACCTAAGCAGTTGAATTCAAATCGGTCGAATATTCGATTATTCACTCGAATTTGAATTCAATTATTGATTTTAAATATTTGACGAATATAGCATCAAATTTGAATCTTTACTTATGCAACCAAATTTGAATTCGGATATATATCTTGATTCACTTCGAATTTGATTCGTTTACACCCTTATCGGTTTCCATGGCAAACTTCCTAACTAGGAAAAGAGACCGTTAGACTTTCTAGTATCCACTTCCCACTTTTGTGGTTTCCAAAGTAGATTGCCAAACTGGGAAAAGAGACTCACTCAAACTAAACCAAGAGACTCATATAAGATATGCTAGGGACAACCGTCAACCAATATTGTGACTTTGTGACTCTGAAATAGATGAGGAAAAGAGGCACTCAAGTGGCGTTTGATTGCACTTTTCAAACGTATGAATTTGAAAATGTTGCTTTTTCATATGCCACCTTTGTTTGGTGTTGCACATGAAATACGTTCTAAAAAGTTTTTTTTTTCATATCTAAAATTTTAAGACTCAAGCCCATCACTTAACGCGTTCAAACGTGTTTCAAGTGTGACCTAAAGTAAAAAATATCGCTCCCCATTCGACCTCTCTCAGTCGTCTTTGTACATCTCTCTCTCTATCTCTATCTCTATCTCTCTGCCCTGTCTTGCAATGGTGATTATCTCTTTCGCTTCCTCTATCTTTCTGCCACTGCCGCTGCAAGTTGCAGCATCTCTCTCTCTCTCTCTCCCCCCTCTCCCTCTCCCTCCCTCCCTCTCTATCTATCTATCTCTCTTCCCTTTCTACAAATTGTAGTGGTGGTTCTCTCTCTCTCTCTCTCTGTCTTCCCGCCACCACCATCGTCGCTGTAATTTGCAGCAATGGCAGTTTGGTGAGTAATATAACAATGACAATATTATTATTATTATTACTATTACTATTAGTAGTAATAGTAGTAACTAGTATTAGTATTATTAATTATTTTAATATTTTTATAGTCATTAATTATTTTCTTTTAATTTTAATAATTTCATTTATTAGTAATTATTAATTTTTTATTTTTTATTTGTATTGTTTCAACATTATTTTAATATTGAAATTTATTTTTTATGAGATAATGCAAATTGAACTCAACATTTCCAAATAGTATGTTATGGGGGTAAAATAGTAAAACCAGTAAATTTCATATGGTAAAGGGTTGATCCAACACAAACAAGCTTATGGATTAAGAGCCTCTAAAAAGTAAAAAAACACATATGCTTCCTTTTAGGTTTCAGACACAAAAAATATCTTTTTAACTTTTTCAGATATGAAATTTCAGATTTATCAAATGCCACCTCACATACTCAAACTGAACTGACAAGATTCTTAGAGTGGGGACAACCAGTATTGTTACTCTATGAAAAAGGAGAAAAGGAGACTTAGACTGAACCGAGTGACTCATAAGAGGGACTGTGAATTCACATTTCTATTTTCCCGTGGTTTTCAATATTGTTTATTATTTATTGGTTTTATACTTATAGGTTGTTTTTTTTTTTGTGTGTTGTTCAAGCTCACTCTTTTAAATTTCTATCAACACCATGTCAATAATGAACATAAATGCAGCTCTACTTACTTATTGCATTATATAAACTATAGTTTTTTTTTTTTTTGTTAGAATATAAACTCTAGTTAACTTTCTCAAAAGTCAAAACTATGATTGCTGCAAATTTGTACTGTTCCCTTGCTGTTTCTATTAAATTTGCATTTTTGACTTAACTTGCTTTGCAATTTGCATACTCCTTTTTTATAATATAATAAAATGTAGTCATTTGTAATTTATTTGAACTTGGTTTGTAAGTCACTTACTTGTTTTGCATATTCCTTTTTTTATAATAAAATGACAGTTGTTTCGCATAGTTGTCTCACTATCATTCATGTTATAAGTCATTGAGTTGTTTTTAAACGTCATTCTTCCTTGTTCATTGCTCTCATTTCTCAATATTTAGTCTCATCTCACGTAAAACCTCAATTATTTTCGATGGGTTTCGACTGAAGAATCTAATTTGTTGCTTTGATTAATCTTGAGTATTTTATTTTAGTTCCATTATACACTATTTAAAAAAAAAACAATACATATTGTTTTCCATTTATAGTTTTGTTTTAATACTTTGTAGCTAAATTCATTGGTTTCTTTGGGTTATAGTTACTATATTTAATTCATTGTTCCTTATATAATTGCATTATCTTATTCGCGATCGATTTTATTGTATAATAATAATTGATTTCCTATATTTAATTCCTTGTTCCTTATATAAGTGCATCTCTATTGTTTGCAATCCTATAGCCTATTTAGTTATTTCATTGATTTCAAGTTTCCAACTATATCAATAAGAGTTGCAATAGTGCAACTGAATTGAATTATCCAAGACTATGAAGTTTTCTTTATTAATTTCAACTCTATCAAGTTGTTTCATTGATTTCACATCTTTCCTAATTTATGAATCAATAATTTTTTTATTAATAATAGGCATGAATTCTACAAGACTATGAAGTTTTTTATTGATTTAAACTCTGTCAATTTATTTCGTTGGTTTTGCATCTTTTCTAATTTATGAATCATTAATTTTTTTATTAATAATAGGCATGAATTATGATATAATAATTTGGTCATTAAGGGTAATTTGTTGATGTGGCAATCATATTAGTTTTGCAAAGAAAAATTATACACCCATTAAGTTTACCATTTGTTATCTTTATAGGCTTTGACTAATTGGTCTTTATGCATTAAGCTTATTTTTTTATTAAACTAGTGTTTAATACTTTTTTTTTTCTTTTTGCATTAGATGTCTCAAGTTGGGGAAGGTGTAAATAAAGATCAAAATGCAATCAAGGTTGGCAATACAAATCATCCATCTCTAAGGCAACAAGAGAACAATGATGCAACCACAAAAGGGAAAGAAAAACATAAGAGGGCAAAAATGCAGGACATATCAGAGGTATGGGATCATTTCACTAGACTTGAGCCAGATGAACATGGGATTGTTAAGGCTATATGTAACTATTGCCCTTCGACTTATAATTGTGATCCGAAGTTAAATGGGACTAGTAACATTTGGAATCACATGAATAAATGTAAGAACTACCCTTACAAGACTTTCAATAATTCAAGACAAACACAACTCAACTATCAAGTGGGCACAACAGAGGGAGTAAGAGTACTCTTACATACCAAAAGTTTGATCTGGATGCTTTAAGAAAGGCCCTTGATCATATGGTAATTATTGATGAGCTACCCTTTAAATTTGTAGAGAATGAAGGGTTTAAACGCTTTTGTGGTCTTATGGAACCAAAATTTTGAGTCCCATCATGTGTCACAAATATTGCTATCAATTATATTTTAATAAAAAGCAAGGCTGAAGACTTTCATAAGGAAGCCAAGTCAAAGAATTTGCCTTACCATAGATACATGTATCTCATTGTGACAAATTAATTATATGATTCTCACAATTCATTTCATAGATAATGATCGAAAATTACATAAAAAACTTTTGAATTTTGTTTCAATCTTTAGTCACAAGGATGAGATTGATAAGGCAATTGAGAAGTGCCGCTTTGATTGGAAAATTGATAAGGTTTTTACCATTACCGTGGATAATGTGAGTTCTAACAATCAAGCCATTGCTTATATAAGGAAGAAAATTAACAATTGGGGGGTAGTGCATCAAATGGAAATTTTCTTCACATGAGGTTAGTTGCTCACTTTATTAACTTAATTGTCCAAGATTGCTTGAAATAATTGAATGATTCAATTGTGAAGGTAAGGCAAACAGTTAGGTATGTGAGGCAATCTCCATCTAGGTTACATAAATTCAAAGCTTGTATTGAAGAGGAGAAAATCCAATGTAAGAAATTGTTGCATCTTGATGTTTCCACTAGATGGAGTTCAACAAACATGTTGTTAGAGACTGCCCAAATGTTTCAAAGGTCATTTGAGAGGTTTGAAGAGCAAGATCCCTATTATGAAAGTGAACATAGGGAGAGGGAGGGAAAAGGGAAACCTAATGATGAAGATTAGGGTAATATAAGAAAATTGGTTACATTCTTAAAGAATTTCTATATTTTGGCATTGCATATTTCTAGATCTAGATATGTGACTTTCAATGGTTTTCTTCATGAGATTAAGAACCTTAATACCCTATTGCAATAATGTTGTAAAAGTGATGATCTTGATTTTAATTGTGCTAGATCCACGCTACAAACTGGAGCATGTGGTTAAAGAAATGTATATAGGTCCCATGGCTTTGGCAAAAGGTAAAAGAGGTGATTAACAATTTTTTTAATGAGTATAATAATGAAAATTCACCTATAAACAATCAATAAAGTGAAAAAAGTCCAATGTTCAAGTGTGGTGGATGATGAAGAACCATCACAAAAGGTGAAAATGCAAGATCATTACAAGAGGCTAAAGTCTACAAAAGATGGTGGGGATAGTAAATTAGAGTTGGTCAAGTATTTGGCTGAAAGTGAAGAGGATGATAATGATTATTTTGATATTTAGTGTTGGTAGAAGATTAATGCTCCTAGATTTTCTACACTTTCACAAATAGCACGTTATGTCTTAGCGATTCTCGTTTCCACTGTTGTTTATGAATCAACTTTTAGTGCGGGAGGGCATGTTCTTGATCCATTTAGGAGTCAAAGAACTCCTAAAATTGTGGTGGCTCTCATTTGTGCTCAAGATTGGCTTTGAAATTCTTATTTGCCCTATTATGAATAAAGCATGGATGAACTTGGATACCTTGAAAGAGGTAAATGGATTTGCTGTTTTTTTATCAATTTAAGATTTATAATAATCAAAATTTGCATCATTACTCTAACTTTGCAATTTGCACATATTCTTTACAAATTTAGGAAGCATTCGGTTGGAGACCTTTATTAATGATGTTTAGGGGTAGGATTTTTCCATTTGCAAGTTTGGTAAGTTTTGTAATTACCATTATTTATATGCCTTTGATAATTTGATTTTTTTTTGTTAATAAAATGCTGAATTTAGATATTATTTTGAACATTTCAGGTCTTCCTATTATGCTATTACAAAATTGGCTCTGGAGCATTGATTTATCATATGCAGTTTAGTAGACTTGTTGGTTGGATGCTTGCTTGTCTGGTTGTCTTGATTTCAATGGATAGTACCATTTTTTTATGGTTTTGAACTTTTATATACAGAACTTTTCATTTTCAGGATTAATTATTTTGGCATGACTTCATCATTTTATTAATGAAAAGTTTGGGTTATGTTGGGTAATACTAGTAGGTTGTTTTAACAGATTAAGCAAAAGTAAGTTGCATTGACATTGAGGTTCCCAGTTTGGGTTGCTCTGTTTCAAACCTCTAAGTTACTTCTGTTATTCAAACTAAATTATTTGCTACCCATGCAGGTTTTACTGGAACTTCAATAGTGGAATTTTGAAGAAGTCTGTATATGCACAGATGCCCAGCGAGTTTTAAGGGCTTTTTCAGTATCGTGTGGATATTCCTTGGTCCTACTAGTGGATTTTGTCTAAGACCAGGAATTTATTAATGAAATTTCGTAAAGTTAACTATTGTTATGTAAATAGAACTTTTAACAAACCAGCCCATGAGGTATCCCAAATAGTTAAGTCTCACTTTCTATTTTCTTTTGTAAGTTTAGACTATCTAGAAGGGATACCTAGGGTCGAGGACTTTGTTGTTCTCCATGCTCGTTAATATAGTATTTACCTTAAAAAAAATTATGGGCTTGCTCCCAATTGCAAGAAAGTGACTGAAAAGTCTGAAATAATTTTCAAACGGGCTTCTGTTGTGGGACTGATTTGATTAGATTGATATGGATTCCGTTGGGTCTTTATGATGCCCAGATGACTGGAAATTTGTTATTCAATTCATTCAATTAATTTCTTATCTTTCTATAGTACTGTGTCAACAACTAGCTCAGATAAGCCATGTGCAGATTGGCACGCCCTATGTTATTTATGGATAAAATCTTATTTTTTTATTTTTATTATTTTTTTTGGGGGGGGGGAGAATGACGGTTCAACCAAGGTCATAATTTTTAGGCCCAAAGTACAATTGGGGTAGGTGCCAACTTGAAATTGATGCCAATTCACGAGCGGGCATTGGTGCATAGATTGGGAGTATTTGACATTTTGAATGTTTATAGGTCCGCAGTGGGATTCAAAAATCTGCAATGGGCCTGTCCGTACTTCTCCGTTTTTTTCATAGAATAGTACTTTTAATTTTTGTGATTATTTAATTCAATATGTATAAGGTCCTATAATCTCATGATCTGAAATTTGAATTATTAAAAGGAAAAAAAGGTATATCTCTTAAACTACCCTTACTATTTATGACAATTAACTAATACTTCCCTTACCGTTAATGTTCCGTAATAAACTATTTAAATGTATTTCACGCAACTGTTATAATTTCCAAAAATACCCAACCTATCCTTATTATAACTTTCAGCACTAGCACTAGCACCGGCTTAGATGGAATATCTCATTGTCCCCTTTAGCACTGGCTCTAATGCACCAGCACTTGCATCTTTTTGCGCATTCTTTCGGTTGTTTATAAGCGGGGCAGACTGATTTTTGGTCTATTTCCATTTGGTTCGCGGAAGATCTACCCACCAAAAGTCAAAGTGTCGAAAAGACACGAGAAGCCCATTTTAGAAAGCTCCAAATGAAGTTTTTTGCATCTTTTGTGTCCTTTGACTGTCAAAGCTACAAGAAGATCTTTCCAAAAAGACTTGCCAAACCGGCCCTTAATTTCAACAGGGATGGTGGAGTCTATTCGCGATTCAAGATAGTCTCAACAAGATCATTGAAATGGGAACAACAGTGAAGCAGAAAATGGAATAAAAACAAGAAGAGAGTAAATCAAAACAACAAGTAGGGTTACAGTACCCAGTGGGCAATCAGTTGAAATGGTTCCAAATTCATCTTCAAAATTAGAAGCATTTGCCTCCTCATTGTTCGATTATCTGTTTACGAAGCACCTTGTTATAAACCTCAACCTTCTGCCTTTGCTAACAAGGGTGAGTAGGTGATGAATCCATCGCTCTACTACTTCAACTCTCAGTATCTTCCATTGCCATTAAAGAACTTGAAACCAATCAAACAATCAAGCCAAAACCGAATGACAACCACATATACAAAGATGAATGAGAAGACAAAGAAAAAGAAGAATAAAATACAAGAGAAAAGCTTGTTTCTCGATTAGAGATCCAACACTATCTTGAAACACAAAGAGACAAAATCAACAATACAGGGATGGCATCTCATCACCTAAATACAAGGACCAATGCATAGTGTTGGAGGTGGTGGTGGTGGCGCATGGATGTCGATTTGGGCAACAGCAACAACCATAGGGGGGTGTGTGTTTCGTCGCTGGAACTATTCAAAGATGAGCTCCACTACTCCGTCTTTGCATTTTCTGTTTTTTTAGGTAGCAACAGTATCCGAAGATGAGTTGATTCATAATCCTCGGCAGGAAAGGAAGATGTGCTATAGGATGCTGAGACGAGTTGTGTATCTCGCCACCCTCAAATACGAGCTCGACTACCTTGTCTTTGCATTTTTTGTTTTTTTTAATTAAATATCTTTATTTCAAAACCGCTTATGGGTCATTCGGTTGCAACAGGTTCAGCATGAGTAACTGAAGATTTTTGTATATATGGAAGGTGGTGGATTCAAATTGTTATATTTGAATTGCTGGGGCTGCCAGATATGGGCAACAGATTGTCCCCATTTCTCTGTTTTATTTTGAAAATTTGAAGAATAATAAAGGGTAAAATAGTTTTTTTGTCTTTATGTTAATGGGCGTTAACGGTAAGAGAAGTATTAATCAGTTGTAAGAAATAGTAGGGATAGCATTAGTCAAATTTTAAACAGTAAGGGTACACTTAGTCAATTAGCTAAACCATAAGGGTTGTTTAAGAAATTTACCCCAAAAGCTTCATTTGACTTTGGAGGTTGTGGGATCAATTGAACATATGCATCCATGCAGGTTTGTATTTTGTAGTAGTTTGTGGGCCTTTAATGGGCTCAAAAGAAGAAAAAAAAAATGAACCAAACAAATTTGGTTCAGCTCGATTGAATCAAATAGTCAAATCAAAATATCGGTTTGAACTGAACTGAATCAAACTGACCGAAAGTACACCCCTATTTCCTCTCCTATCTGACATTAGTGTTCGAAGGCCACTGTTCTCTAGCTTTTCTCCGATTGAGAATGCCCTGTTTTCACATTTCACCATAAATGTGCTTCTAGCAAAGGAGAGCAACATGTTGCATGTGAAATGAACTAGAGGAATGAACACGTAGGAATGGCAATGGGGCGGGGATCATATTCATTGTCTTCAACTTCATTTTTGTAATAAATCCCAACCCCTAATCCTGATTCCCATCGGAGATAAAAGTTGTCATCCATCCCCAATCCCCAATGGGGACGGGTTCCCTACGAGGACCGAAATTCATGATTTTTTTTAGTTAACAATATTTATTAATAATAAATCTCTCCATTGTACTCACACATGGGTAGTGCTATAAATCGAGTTGTGTTGTACATAGGTCAGACTCGTCACTATAGCATGCAAATCGTGCCGTGCATGACCATACCCTCAAGTCATGCTAGGCTTGCAGGTTGGCATGACACAACATGTATGAATGGCAACAAGTGGGGTGGACCGAGTTTTGCCTACCCCGTACTTGACCTCGAATTAAAATTACACACACCATACGTACCTCGAACCCCGATGGGGCTAAAAATCCTAACCCCATCCCCATCCCCACGGGGAATGAGATCCCTGACTTTGCCTCGCCCCGCCCCAGTGATTCTTATATACTATTGTATATTATGTAATATTATATAATATATAATATTATATATATATATATATATATGTGTGTGTGTGTGTGTGTGTGTGTGTGTTATGTTATGTTATGTTATATAATATAGTCAGGGCAGGGGTGGGGTTTGGGTGGACAAATACCTACCCCGATCGGGGCGGGGTCCATGGATACGAGTCAAATTGCCGTTTCTAACTATATATAGATATATAATTTTATTTTCAATTTTATTATGCGATTTTATTCTAATTGTATTGTACCTTTTTTAATTTAATTTTTAAATTTTCACTATTTTTCAACTTGAAAAAATGCCTATCATGGCCTAGCTCGACCTGTAGCCTAGTTCAGTCTGTAGCATGGCCCAAGTCGACGTAGACTCTTGCCATGGGCCATGCTGGGTTAGACCTGTTAAGGATCCCATAAGAGGTAGGCATGGCCCATGTAGGCCCGTGGGTCGGCATGACACTATCCGCTAAAGCATAGACGGCCCGCAAGTCGATTTACACCTCTACACATGGGGGAATGATATGAAAGTCAGGCCATGTTGGTTCTAAGGTTCCTAGAGGGTGCAACTTGATTGGATCATGATTTGATCTAATCCAAACTCGATCTTATTTTTGTCAATTTTGGATTACCCTCAATTGGATGTTCATATTGGACCAAATAATCAGATTCGATTGAAAATTGAATCACATTCGGATCACACCCTATTGGATCCGAAAGGAATCAATTCGACCCAACCAATATATATATTTACTTATAAAAATGACATATATTTATATGATAAAAATAGTTGAAAATACTTGTATTTTTTATTTTTTTATATATAAATTTATTTCTATGTTTTTTTTTCTTTTAGTAATTTATTATTTTTTTCATAGTTCAAAACAAATTGGACCGAACTCGAATGCCCAATATCCTTAACAGATTCAAATTCAAATCGTCATATGTGAGATATAACTGAATCTTCGAATCGGATTGGATAGATATGTTTGCATTCCTCGTTGTTTTATGAAGTAAAAAGCAATGTGGGGAGCCCTAGTGGGTATCACATGTGGGGCCATTGAAATGTGTTATAGTTTCAAACATTTTGAAAATACAATACGTCGTCAAGTGAAAGAAAATACCTACTAATGTTCTAATGGTCTCTTGACACTCATAGAGGAGCTACTTAATTAGTTGCTTTAAAAGAAGAAAACAATAATAAAAAGTTGAACAATTGCAATTGGTAGAGACGCATTGGATCCTCATTAATGGCGAAGATGCAATGGAAAAAAGGTAACACTTCAAAAGAGACAGTGGTAAATTAAAGGGAGAATGACGGTTCAGCCAATGTCAGAATTTTTAGGCCCAAAGTACACTTGAGGTAGGTGTTAGCTCGGAATTGATGTCAATTCAAAGGCTGGCATTGGTGTATAGAGTGGGGGTATTTGACATTTTGAATGTTTATAGTTCTGCAGTAGAAATCATAAATCTACAATGGGCCTGTCCGTAATTTTTCATAAACTAAAATCATTAATTAGGCTTGTTACTCTTTTAAGAACAAGCAAAAATTCAAATAATAGAAAACAAAAAGATAAATATGTTTGCTGAAAGGAGAGATGTGTTGTCATGGCACCTCTTGTATTATTATTACTATTAGTAGTGGGGACCCGTTCAATGCATGAGATTTATGAAAAGGTGAAATAATGGAAACTGATAATTATATTAATAATTTTATTATTCTTTATTTTAGTAATTCATTATAAAAATAATTTAATGATTTAGATAAATTATATTAATAAACTTTAACAAAAATAATAAATTATTGCTAATTACTCAATAAATAAATGTTTTTTTTCAATTTATCTGTTAATGTTTTATTTTATTTCATTAATCATTAAATGTTATAATTAAATTAATCTATACATTAACTTTTTTAGTCATAATTAAATTAATATAAGTCCAAACTCAGGGTGTAATACTTTGAAACAAATCCTTGTCCCCATCCTCGGTTGGGTATCATTATCAATTCCCATCCCAACCAAGGCAATATCCATCGTCAACCCCATTAGGTCGAGGAAGTTGAGTACTCAATGGGATGGGAAACATTGCTATCCCTATTCACATTAGAATCCTATTAATTGGTTAATTGTCATAAAACTATATTTTGAAACCTAATAAATAAAATTAGAATTTAGTAAATCTTTATCTAGCAAGTATTAAAAATTAAGAAATTAATAAAAATTAGTAGTTTATAAAATAATAATAAAAAGTAAAAAATATTAAAAATAATAAAATAAGTCATTTTCATTTCATATAAAAACTATAAAATTTAATTAAAATATCAAAACTAATAATGACCTAATAATAAATGTCTTAAGACTACTTAGGGATGATCATTTATAACTTAACCTAAACTTGGCTAAACCAACAAATTTTTTGGCTCAAGCAATTATTTTCTTATGAGCTAGATCTATCTTAGATCTACACCAACCCTACACAATGTAAATGGTAGGATTATGAATGGTTTGGATTCATATTTGAACCAATTGCATCCACATTCGCATTTGATTATGAAATCTAAATCCACATTTTGCATATGATTATTATGTTGGGTTTTGGATCATCTTCACCTTTAATCTGCAACCACCTTATTTGTGTTTAAAATGACAACAAAATTAAAAAGCTTTAAAAAACTAATTATTTTTAAAGCATATATACAATAAATGTATATAAATATAAAATATTATATTTATCAATTATAAACTTTATATAGTTATACATAATTATTGGATTTTGACTGCTCTTGTTTGGTTCATTTGGAGTTTGAATTGGAATCAACTAACAATTTTAATATCAATATCTTAGTATTTATAATGAATAATTAATATTAATATTTTTATTTTATTATTTATTTATTACTTAGTTAGTAGTAATATTAATATTAATATTCTCCTGCCACAAAATATATTGTATTAATATTTTACTTATACATCACCCATTCTCTCTTTTTAATAATATATAAATTCTATCTCTCCCTTTCTCATCAATACTCTCCTTTAATTATCTCTCATTTGTAATATAGTATATATCTCTCTAATAATATAATATCTTGGTAATAGTGTGCAATTTTAAATATTAATGATATACAATTTTATTAACGACAACAATTATTATTTTATATTTTCAAAACAAAAAGAAAATAAGAAAAATGGTTATCCCTAAGTATAAATTTCTTAACCTTTAATGGTTGCTAGATAAAAACTTGCTAACTTTTAATATTTGTATCAACTTTAGTCATTTTTACTAATTAATTATTATAGTTATTAGGTTTAAAATTATGTATAAATTATTATTATTATTATTATTATTATTATTATTATCATCATCATCATCATCATCATCATCATTTTTATTTTTATTGTAAATTGTGTATCGCACATTACGGGTTTCTAAATATACTCATTTAACTTGTCTTATTTGTACAAGTCATAAAACATGTTCTACATTTTAAAATTTCATTAATTTTTTAATGGGTCTTCTATTTTATATAAGTCTCTTGTACAGTATGGGCACTATGCACAATAAAGTTCTCAATTCATAAAAATGATTATTTTTAACAATATTATTAATTAATTAATTATAAATATATTAACATAAAGTTATCTAATACGATAAAAATAATAAACATAACAAAATACAGCATTAGAACACATATTCTATTTGCAATATATCAAACACATATTTAAATCATAATATCATTAAAGCTATCAAATAATATTTTTTGTATTTAAATTTCTTATTTTTATTAGTGTTTATTAAGTCTAGTTTTTAAGTGGAATTGAGATGTTTTTAAGTTTATTAATGGAATTTTATTTAAATTTCTTATTATTAAGTTTGATTTTTATTAGCGTTTTTAATTTTTACTAAGCTTAGTGGATTTTTAAATTAATAAATTTTAAAATAATATTTACCTATTTATATTATTTTACTTATTAATGTTTTATTTTATAATGTTGTATTACTAACCCTCTCTCTCTCTCTCTCTCACGCACAGAGACACTGAGTGTGCAACTTTATTAATATAATAAAAATAGGCAATGATTACTTTTTTATAATCTTAAAACAAATGAAAGTAAGAAAATATGCAAAAAAAAAAAGATAAAATAGATAAAAAACTTATATCAAATGAGAGAATGCTAACATGGACTTTCCAATTATATATATATATATATATATATATATATATAAAGAGAGATTGTTATTATTAAAAATGTATCTAAAAGGATCTCAACTATATCTAGTTCAAGATGATTGGAAATTTAACAAAATCTCACCCCACCTGACCCAATGCCTCCCAATTATGTGTGGATTTGAACCGAGTTACTCAGATATTTGGCTAATCAAGCTCAACTCACCCAAAAAACACGAGGCTTGAGCTAATCAAGTTACTCGAATATTTGGTTAATCTAGCTTGAGTCAAAAACTTATACGTTCAAGCTCAGCTTGGCTCGAGCTTGATTGTGATCCACACTTCCTATAAAAAAATTGTATGTATAAAAATTAAAATTATACATATAAAAATAAAAAAAGTATGCATAGAAAATTGTTTATCATTATACATATAATAAATTAAGAATACTATATGTAATATTAGCTTGATTAGGCTCAAGCTTGCTTTAAAGTTTGGTTTAGACCACGCCAAATTGAACATTTCACAAATTGAGCAACAACTCATGAAAAACTTGATTTCTATTCACCTAAGGATGGAACTCAGATTGCCTTTGGCGGTATCAATTTTGATTTTTTTTTGTTGCTTTGGTTAATAATGAATCACTGTATTATTTTTTGTTGGTAAATAATTTCAAATTTAAATTCATACATGGATACCATTTGCGGGACTCATCATTTGCATAATTGAATAACTGAACCACCCACAATGTTTATTTTTTGAAGAGCTACACAATGGGGGATAGCCCATCCCCTCCATCCAGGTGCATGCAGGATTTCAATCAAGTCTTGGCTATGACCAACATAAGAATTTACCAACCAGTTGATTGGCACATTGAAAGATGTTTCCAATGCATGCTGAAATGTGCATGTTGTCACGGGGTTAGGCAACAAGGCCTTGTGCAGTGCTCGATGGGGTCGAGTAAACCTATGAATATAAACAGCAATACACAAAAGGTAACAAGAAGGCACACGAATTAGTCAAAAGACACTTTGTATTGCATTAACTGTTGGTAATCACAAGTATACAATTTAATATCAAGAGGATCTCGTGCTTAACCTTTATACGCTCTTGATTCACTTGACTACCTACCTCATCTTAAAGAGTACATTAAATTTTTGGAGGGAGTGACAAAAAGAAATATCAAAATGGTGAAAGAATCACTTTGTGACAATGTGGGAGTGAAGATGTGATCTATCAAGGCGTTCATCCAACAGTTGCCGTAAGAGACGAAATCACACCGTGCGCCCCAAACGCCCCACAGGGGCGCGATGTGAAGTCCTAATGATTTTCCCCAAGAAGTCGTAATGTTTTCTCCGCACAGCGCGCACCACAGAACATCCAAACCGTGTATTGAGAACATCCTCAATGACAAAAACGGGAGATGCCCGATGCATGCTGAGGTGCATGGGGCCTGTGAGGCGCAAATGTGATCTCTCGTTTGGCAGATTGGCATCCGAGGTCAATCGGTCAGACCATCCGCCGGACTTTTGAACACCAGCAAAGCTATTGGTACGAGTTTAATTCCGTAAATTAGTTCATGACGTTAATCATCCACAAAAAAAGGACCAGAAAAATAGGTTCTCTCATTATTCATTATAGACGGTGCTGGATGTACCCCATGACTGCAAACCCGTGCGGCTAGCATTAACGTGCTAATGTTCAGAAAACAGTACCTGTAGCTGTAAGCCTCTGTAGTCTGCACTTCATGTAGATCCAACAAGTCCATTCAGATCCCTAACTAGCAATTCATTCAATACCAGCTCCGCGCTCTCGGAACTCTGCCTTCTGAAGTTCCAACTCTCAACTTCTCTCTTCTCCTGTTCATTTTTCGTTTGTATCTGAAAATTGATAATCGTCCTTCTAACTGGCTCCCGTCGCAAGGTTACAGGGAGAAGAATGGAAAAAACGAGATGGTTTTGGGTTTGGGTGATCACTTCTCTCTTCTTCAGACTCGTTCTGATATATTTCCCTGAAAATCTCAATTTGGGTTTTCGCCCAGAAGTCGCTACACCTCTTACTAGTCTCCGTCGCTGTAAACATTCTTTATCTCTCTATAAATCCCACACATGTTCTTTCTCTTTTGAAATAGCATCTTTAAACCATGTTTTAGGGTTTTATTATGCTCGAATTCATTGTTCATGGTTGAATTGCGGCTCAGAGTGTCTTGTTTCATTCATCTGCAGTGGCTGAAGGTTACTGGTTGAAACAGTCATCCATGTCTCCTTACGCAGGTAAGTTTTATTTGCTTTTAATTAACTCAATGTTGCTTTAATTGAGTTAATTAAAAGCAACTCAATGTTTGTTTAATTGCCAAAAGATGCTGCTTTCATTATTCTCCCTTCTTTCTATTGGCATCAAGCAGAGTGATTTCCTCTATTCTGCAGGGTCTATGTACCACGGCTCTCCTATGCTGCTGTCCATTCTCGGACCTTTGACTGTTAAAAGGTAATGCTGGTTATGTCTACTAGCATGGCTTTGACTGGAGCAGTCTCTGCTCATCGTGTTCTGAAATATAGAAATAGTATTACATTTTTCCTCTCTTGCATTCTCCCAATTGCTTAAAATCCTTTAAAATACATAATTAGTTTTAATCCTCCTTTTTTTCCGGATGGTGCAGAATTGAAGGCCAACCAAGCCATCTAATGTGCAGGTGATGTTTTTGATTCACTAGCTGCATTTATTTATTTTTCTGCAAAATCAACTTTTTTTTATTTTATTTTATTTTTAGTTTTAGGTGAATTGAAAGCCAACCAAGCCATCTGTTGTTTTATTTTTAGTTGTTAACCTAGATGACCTAACATTAAATTCAACATATTTGCTTGTGTTTTGCCCTTGTTGATTATATATCTTCATGGCCCTCTAATACTATTGAACATAAAGCCCAACATTTTTATATACATATTTTGCTCCAATGGTTTTACCATTTGGGAAATAACTGGCACAGCGTATTAGGTAACGTGATCTACTTGCTTCAGTGATGCTGTGCTCCTATTTCCTGGCTTCCCCATGTCAAGGTTTTAAACTTTGTTGAAATTTTGACCACCACTGGAACTGAATACATATAGAAATTGACATATTTAGAGGGTTAACTGAGAGAGGCCAAGCATTTTTCTGAAAATGTCAACATTTTGAAAAGGAAATTTGTTTTGGAGGAGAATGAAACTTAATACCTTGCATCATGATGACCTGAATTCTCTAGGAAAATTATTAATCATATTAAGAGCAACCAACGGGTTTGCACATTGTTTTGCCTGAAATCTCTTAGAAGGTAAGATATCTCTTCTCAAAAGGATTTGTATTTTTAATGAAAAAAGGAAAAAAAAAAACATAGTTATTTTTCTTAGTGTTCTGTAAAAGGAAGTTACACAGAGAATCCCCAGTTCTTAATTCATATTTCATGTCTCATAAAGGGTTGAAAGGCCTACTACCCACTGCCATTGAGGTCTCTTAGATTAAAGAATGGAGATAATAGTGGTTTTACTCTGATGACCAATTAATAGTCTTTGGACCTTGTGTTCTCGGGGTCTTTTGGTCTTGGTCCCCAAAGTGTGTTCTGGCTTTGACATTCTTGATATCATTTGTCTTTTATTGATCAGGGAAAAAACGGAAGGCGTAGTGTGTGAATATTTTATTTCAACAGAAGGCAGTTATAGCTTCATATATCTCTGTTTCAAGGGAATTTTATGTTTCTTATGTTTTAAAGTTGGCACTCTATAAATTTCTTTAGTCGAGATGTTAATTTCAAGACCTTTTGCATACAGCTTGTTGTTTGTGGTTGCAGATTTGGTGACAGCAATGCTCATCCGTGCAACTGGTCAGACTCTACAGTTGGCATACAGTCAGAGTTTGAGATCACTAAACCTTGTAAGCTTGTTAGAAAGTTCAGGTAAGTTTGAATTCAATGAGAGCAATATTTCTTCCTTATCCTCACAAGTCACAAATCTGCCTTTCAAGGAAGTCTGTTCTTCTTCTTCTTCTTCTTCTTCTTCGTCTTCTTCTTAATCTTAATATACTACTAACCCCCACGAAAAAGGGAGAAAAAAAGAGAATGCACTGCCTTCTAGAAGTCTTAAGGGCCATTTCATAATAACTGAATGACTTAATGCTTTGTCTTTTAGTGGAAGCTTAGGTGACTAGCTGACAAGGTGCTGTCTGCCACCTAACCTTGTGTTGGCACCTTGAAAATTATGATGTTCAGGAAATGGGTGTCGCAGAAATGCATGTTAAGGGGATGAGTAGGAAAACCAGAAAGTATAGGATCAGAAAGGAACTTCTTCATAGGACATAGGACTAGGAGTATCTCTGATAGGTGATTAAATGAGGTAAAGAAGACTAAATGGTTTGGGCATGTGCAGAGAAAGCTGTCTACAGCACTTGTGAGAAGAAGTTATTTGTTACAAGTTGAAGGGGCTAGAAGAGCTAGGGGTAGACGGTAGACCAAGAAGGACATGGGTTGAAGTAGCAAAAAATGATTTAAGAGATCATAGTTTAGCAACGGGTGTGGCACTAAATGGGATGGAATTGCAGAATAGGATTCATGTAACCAACCCTATATAATTAGGACAAGGCTTAGATGATGTTGTTGAACTATGAGTTATCTTCTTTAGTTTTTTTTTTTTAATATCAGATTTGCCTCTTTAATTAATCTATATTGACTCTGAATAAATTGCTTATATGTTATGGCTTCATATGGACTACGAATAAAACTGCACAATCTTTTACATTTATAATCTACAAGTGTTTTAAAAATTTTCAGTATTGCTGGATTGGCAAGTACTTTTGTCTTTTTTGTACCAAATACTGTTCTGTTATTATATCATATTTAAATGAAGTGGTTTGATTTGTTTCGTTTATTAATTGGTTTATTGCACTAATCTTGTGATACTCAGAGACTCTTTCTGCGGGGGATATTGCTGCTCTTGTATACTTATGGAATCCTTTGACAATAATAACATGTGTTGGTTCTTCCACATCTCCCATTGAAAACTTGTTGATCGTTCTGTCTCTCTATGGAGCATGTTTACGTAAGAAGCTAGCAAACTCTTTCGAAGTATATCTATTGTTTATATTAGTTTTCTGTAGCTGTTGCAGTCTTGCCAGACCATTCCAACAGTTTACATCTATCTTTCTCAGAGTTTGTTTTATTGTTCTTTTTTTGATAAGTAACTCAAAGAATTTATTGATTAAAAAAAAGGGTAGCATGAATAAGGGGAATTCTACTAAACAATGAGTTTGTGTGACTCTTGGAAACTTTGTCCCACATACATGGTGGAACGCATGAAAAGACACACTCAAGGTTGGACATTTCTTTTGATAGGTCCTACTTTGTTTGTAAGGAAAAAAATTTAAAGAGTTGCACAAACTCATTTACTAGCATTTCTCTACAAATAAACTACCTTCTCAATTGATAAAATACCCTACCTTCTCAAAACTAAAGGGAGGGAAAGTAGAAAATAAGCAATAGGAACCAAAGCAACTAGTAAAAAATATAAAGAGACAAAAAATATGAAAAAAAGAGTACAAATATGACTGCCTAGGGAGGGATGAACCACATTATAGCTCAGACCTCTCTATGGGTTTTTGAGGAGTTTCATAGGAGAGGAATTATTAATCTGGGGGTGAACTCCACTTTCCTTGCTCTGATTCCCCAAAAGAAAGAAACCTCACACCCAAGGGATTTTAGACCAATTAGTTTGGTCAATATCTTGTACAAAATCATTGCAAAGGTGTTATCTTTGAGATTGAAGAAGGTATTGCCAGACTTAATGAACAAAATCAGGGTGCCTTTGTGAGTGGAAGACAGATTACAGATCAAATCCTCATTGCCAATGAGAGTGTGGAGAGTTTCAAGAAGGATAAAAAGAAGGGGGTGGTCTGTAAACTGGATTTAGAGAAGGCATATGACATGGTGGATTGGGAATTTTTGAGGAAAGTCATGACCAAATCGGGGTTTGGGGCTAGATGGTGTAAATGGATCACAGGGTATGTTTGGAATTGTCATTACTCATTACTAGTGAATGGGACAGTGGTAGATTTTTTCCCAGCCACTAGGGGTATAAGATAGGGTGACCCCCTATCCCCTTTTCTATTCTTACTTGTTGCTGATGTGCTGGGAAGGTTGATTCATAGAGCATACTCTAGGGGTCTCATTAGAGGATGGAGGCTTGGTAGGGAGGACATCCCACTCACTCACTTATAGTTTGCTGATGATACGATATTGTTTTGTGAAGGAGGTAATGTGAGGTTCATCGGGAATTTGAAATTAGTGATTCAACTTTTTGAGCAAATGTCAAACCTGAAAGTGAACTTCCGGGAAGAGTTGTGTAGCGAGTGTGAATATGGAGGAGGGAAAGGTTAGGGAGAATGCATAAGTGCTTGGGTGTGAAGTCTTAGATTGGCCTTTGAGTTATTTAGATTTGCCCCTAGGTGATAATCCCAAGAGAGAGAGTTTTTGGAGCCCGGTGGTGGAGAGATTTGAAAAAAGGCTTGCTTCTTAGAAAAAGAATTATCTCTCCCTTGGTGGAAGGATTACACTGATCAAGGCCACGCTAGCAAACTTAGCCATTTATTTCCTTTCAGTGTTCAAAAGTCCAGTGAAGGTTTCCAGTAGGTTGGAGAGATTAATGAGAGATTTCCTTTGGGAGCCGGGAGAGGAGAAGAGGGACCATAGAGTTAGCTGGAAAATGGTGACCAGGAGTAAAGCTTGTGGAGGTTTGGGGCTCAGGAATATCGGGAAAAGGAACTTGACCCTCTTGGGAAAGTGGTTGTGGAGGTTTCCTTTGGAGCAGGAGAAGCTATGGACTAGAATAGTGACAAGCATACATGAGATGGAGCAAAATGGATGGGATGCTGAAATCAGAGCAATGTCCACAAGCAATTTGTAGAGAACACTGATGTGGTCCCCACTGTGTTCGTATGTCAGCATATTTATGTTAGTTATGTTAGTGTTAGTTGGTAGTTATTTCAGCTTTATTATTAGTTTATTTTCCATGTAAGCAATAAGGGCAATTCAACCCTTTTACAATTAGTCAGCATATATAAATATTAAGAGTGAGTCGGCTGATGTTAAGACCAACCCTCTCTCTTTTCAAAAATCTCTTCATGTGCTTCTTCTCTTCTCACCTCTCTTCTTCTTCCCTTCTACAATTTCTTCATTCTTTTTCTTTTGAATTCAAGACTGATGGTAGTCTTGATCGACTGCTTGGTATCGGAGCCGACCTAGGAGCCCTTATGTTAGTCTAATTAGATTGACTTAATGAGAATCTCCTAGGTTTAGAAGTTTTTCAACAAAGGAGGATCGACTAATTCTTGGAGGTTACTAGTAGTGTGCGACTGCTACTAAGAAGATTGTAGAAGGCTGGGAGAGTTCCAGTAGTTAGGAAGAATAAAAAAAGGCTTTGGATCCTTAAGATTAGGGTTTTGCATCAGACAGAAGGTGGTGGTCAGAGATTTTCTTTCATAAAGTATGCTTTTTTCTTGACAATAACTTTGAAAAAAATAATCTTGGTTTATTCTGAGAGGTGTGGCTGGAAAATCTGTGTTTTTCCTTTAGGGTTTTGAGAGAAAACCCTAAAATTCAGAACTGTTGTTGGTTTCAGATCAGATTTTGAACTGGTTTCATTCAGAATTTTGTTTTCTTTGTTCTTTGGAAGACCTAGGCTGACTGTTATCAGTTGTTTGGGTGCTGTTTTTCTATTACAGTAGTTTTTTTTTTATTAATTCTTGAACAAGAATGGAGTTCAAGAATCAGGGGGAAGGCATTTTTGGGACTGACAATTCTAGTAACATGTCTGAGAATGCCTTTCAAATTACAACTGTGAAGTTTGATGGATCAAACTACTTAGAATGGGTTCAATCAGCCATGATGGCCATTGGGGGCAGAGGAAAACTGAGTTACTTTTTGGGAGATGTGAAAGAACCAACTGAGGAGGACCAAACTTATACCAAATGGGTTCAGGAGAACTATTTGGTTATGACATGGCTGTGCAACTCTATGTAGCTACATATTAGCCGAAACTATTTGTGGGCAAAAACAACCAAGGAAATCTGGGATGTCATGAAAGAGACTTACTCCCAACCCCTTAATGTTGCTAGGGCTTATGAATTGAAGTGTGAGGTTAACAACCTAAAGCAAGGAGAGAAACCGGTCTCGGTTTACTTCTCTACCTTGAAATCTCTGCAGCATGAAATTGACCACCTAGAAACACTTGAGTGGGAAAGTTAGAAGGATGCACAGACTGATACTAAAGCAAGTTGAAACTAATAGGGTTTTTGAGTTCCTAGCTGGTCTAAATCCTGACTATGATATTGTGAGACAACAACTACTAACAAGGGACAGTGTGACCTTATCTCAAGCCTACTCCTTAGTGCATAGTGAAGAGATTAGGAGAGGTTATGATGCAACATCAGCCCTTCCCACCAGCCTTAGTAGCAGTTAAACCTAAGTCTGAGGGTGATACAGAGAGGGATATAAGGAAGGAAGACAAGTGGGATCTAGTGTGTGAACATTGCAAGAAACCTAAGCATACTAAAGACACATGTTGGAAGCCGCACCCTCATCTAGTCTAGCAAAACTCAGGAACAAAAGGGGTAATGCTAATATGGCTGTTAATACTGGTTGTGCATCATCATTGGGCACAAAAGAAACACCTCTGGACACCCTAGCTGCTGTCCAGGCTGCTCTGACTCAGTTGGAAAAGGAAGTTGGCAATTCAGCTCAATCATCGCAGCCGCCATTAGCTCCTCCCACATCAGTATTTGCTCATTCAGGTACTCGGGCCTCAGCTTATCATGGTTCAACTCCAGATAACACTGAACATTGTTGGGTAATAGACTTAGGTGCATTTGACCATATGATTGGCTGGCCATCACTGTTCACTACCTATCACTTATCTTCTGGCAGAGATAGTGTCCATTGCTGATGGTTCCCTTGTTCCTATTTCTGGCAAGGGAGATATCAAGTTGTCTAATACCATTTCCTTATCTTTAGTTCTGCATGTTCCTAAGTTTAATACTAACTTGCTTTCAGTCAATAGCATTACAAAACATCAGAATTGTTCAGTAACTTTTTTCCTTGACTGATGTGTTTTTTAGGACTTGGGGACAAGGAAGGTGATTGGGACTGGGCGTGAGACGAATGGGATCTATCTGCTTGGAGAGAGTTCTCATTGGGAAGATAGTGAAGATAGAAAGTCTTTTGTTTCTCAGTTTGTTAGTTAGGTTATGCTTTGGCATAATCTATTGGGTCATTTATCATTTCAGTCTTTGAAGAGTTTGTTTCTAAATTTATTTGAGTCTGTTTAGATGTCCAATTTGAGATGTGAGAGTTGTGAGCTTGCAAAGCATTGTAGAACATCTTATTCATCGAGTAATAAAAGTAGTAATTTTTTTGATATTGTGCATACCGATGTTTGGGGCTTGTATCGCATCACTGCTATGGGGGGATACATATATTTCTTGTTGTTTGTTGATGACTATACCCATTTTTCTTGGGTTTACCTTATGTGTTCTCGAGATGAGGTTCTTGCTTTGACCCAAATCTTTCATCAGATGATTTTAACCCAGTTTGGAGTCAAAATCAAAATCTCCAGATCCGATAATGCGAAAGAATACTTTATCAGTTCATTAGCCTCTTATTTGCTTGATCATGGGATTATTCACCAGAGTACTTGCCCTTATACACCACAACAGAATGAGGTTGCTGAGAGGAAGAATAGGCACATTATTGGAGGTGGCTAAAGCATTATGTTTAAATCCAATGTGCCTATTCGTTTATGGGGAGATGCTATTCTTACAGTAGTGTATCTAATTAATCGAGTTCCTTTACATGTTCTTGACATGAAGCCTCCATTTACCCTTCCATACCCTGATAAAGAATTGTTTACTGTTCCCCTTAAAACCTTTGGTTGCACATGCTTTGTTTAGATTCTTGGACCTCATCGTTTCAAATTTGATCCTAAGGCCTCTAAATGTATTTTTCTTGGTTATGCCCAAACTCAAAAGGGTTATTGCTACTATGAACCTACTTCTGAGAGGAGATTTGTCTCTATAGATGTTACTTTCATTGATGATGTACCCTATTATCCTAGGGTTTTTCCTCAGGGGGAGAGTAGTGAGAGTTGGGTTAACTCATTAGAAGTTCCTTTACCTGTTCCGTTGAGTGATGAGGGATGTAATGGGGAGCGTTGTCAGAGGTGTCAAAATTTGAGAGTCTATAACAGGCGGTGGAGGCAGGTTGATTTCGGTCATCAACAGTCCAGGTCAACCCCGGTTCCTTCTGCGGATCCAGATCCAGTTACCACAGTCCCTTTATCAGATCCAGGTCCCACTGAGATACCTTCCACTGTTGCACCCTTACCTCCTTTGGTGACCTTGACCTCCCCATTGCAGTCCGTAAAGGCAAACGGCGTTGCACCACATCCACAACTCATTGCATTTCCTAGTTCTTGCCCTATGATCACCTGTCCCCCTCTTATAGGTCCTTTCTCACATCCATTACTGATATTCCTATCCCAGAACAGTGCAGGAAGCCTTGTCAGTTCCCGAGTGGAAAGATGCAATGACGGTGGAAATTGATGCTCTTCTGAGGAATAATACTTGGGATCTAGTTGACTAGCCTAAAGGGAAGAAACCGGTTGGATGTAGATAGGTATTTACTGTGAAACATAATGCTGATGCTTCCATCGAAAGGTACAAGGCCCGGTTAGTTGCAAAGGGATTTACTCAGACTTATGGTATAGACTACTTGGAGGCTTTTGCTCTAGTAGCAAAGGTGACCACTATTAGAGTTTTATTATCCCTTGCAGCCAGTTATTCTTGGCCCTTGATCCAGATGGATGTTAAAAATGCTTTCCTCAATGGAGACTTACAGGAAGAAGTCTACATTACCTCCTGGATTTTATGATGCAGAGACTGGAAAGAAGGTTTGCCGGTTGAATAAAGCCTTGTATGGACTAAAGCAGTCCCCCAGAGCTTGGTTTGATAGATTCAGACAAGCCCTTGAAAAATTCGGCTATGTACAGGCCCAGTCAGATCATACATTGTTCATTAAGAGAGTGGATTCTTCTTTGACTTTACTTGCTATATATGTGGATGATATTGTAGTGACAGGGAATGATAACAGTGAGATTGGGTCTCTTAAACAACTCCTTCATCAAGAGTTTGAGGTGAAAGATCTGGGAGAGCTACGATACTTCTTGGGTATTGAGGTAGCTAGATCTAAACATGGAATTTTTGTTTCTCAAAGAAAGTATGTTCTAGATCTATTGGAAGAAACTGAAAAGTTGGGTGTTAAGCCTGCATATACACCTATTGAATAGAATCACAAGATCAGTGCAGAGGGTGGAGAGCCACTTGAAGACAAAGCTATGTTCCAACGGTTAGTTGGAAAACTCCTCTATCTTTGTCTCACACGACCGGACATCAGTTATGCAGTCAGCGTTGTTAGTTAGTATATGCACTCCCCTAGAACTACTCACCTCCTTGTAATTGAGAGGATATTAACATACGTGAAGAGGTGTCCAGGTAGAGGTATATTATTCAAGATAATAATCACATAAAGATAGATGTCTATACAGATGCTGATTGGGCTGGGAGTGTTGATGATAGATGGTCTACCTCTAGATATTGCGCTTTTGTAGGAGGTAACCTTGTTTCTTGGAAGAGTAAGAAACAAAGTGTTGTTTCTTGTTCTAGTGCTGAAGTTGAATATAGATCTATGGCTAATGGTGTGGCTGAAATCCTATGACTGAAGTCATTATTTGAGGAGTTGGATATTGCTAATGATAAGCCCTTAATGTTGTATTGTGATAATCATGCCGCTATTAATATAACTCATTTCCTCCTTGTGCAGGCAGTCCTCTATCCGTCTTCTCAAATCTCTCTTGAGATCATTGTCTTCCTCTCCAAATTCTCCCATTTCTTCTTTAGAGTCAAGGCTTTCAATCTTATCCATAAGATCTCCCTTTCTTTCTTCTATCCTCCCAAGCTCCACCAAATTTCACTCATTGATTTTTGCTTTCAAGAATTGTAGTTTCTTATGGAATCTCATCCCCTCCCATTCCACCAGTGGGTTACACTCATACCACCACTCCCTCACTTTGTTAGTAAACCCTGGATGAATTAACCACATATTTTCAAATCTAAAGGGGGTAGGACCTCCACACCTTCTTTCTTCCTTACATAACACTATGGGCCAGTGATTCGAAGTCACCCTTGGGAGAACCCTAGAAGCCAAGGTTCCCCAATGTTCTTCCCAATCCAAAGAGAACAGCAACCTATCCAGCTTAGAGCAAATGGGTTTAGATTGGAGATTTGATCATGTAAATGTCTTATGGGCTAGGGGAATCTCTTTAAGCTCAAAGGCATCTACAAAACTGTTAAACTTCCTCATGCTTTTTGTCACCCTCTGATTAACCTTATTGGATTCCTCCAAGAATCGATCACATTGAAATCCCCACCCATGCACCAGGGCCCATCCCACAACCCTCTAACATCAGCCAATTCCTCCCACAACTCTTTCCTCTCTCTGTAGTCATTCGGCCCGTAAACATTTGTGAGCACCCACATATAATCATCCTCTTACTGCTTAAACTTCATGGAAACCGAGTACTTTCTGATCAACTCCTCCAAACCTTCAACCACATCCCTCTTCCACATTGTTACAATCCCCCCGGAAGCACCCCACGAAGGAACCGCCACCCAGCTAATCCCCCTGGCTTTCCATACACTCCTTGCCCATTTGTTATTAAACTCCATTCTCTTAGACTCTTGCAACAGCACAATGTCTGGGTCATACCGTCTTATTACCTCTTTTATTGTCGCTCTCTTCCTTGCACTCCCAATTCCCCTCACATTCCAACTAAGAATCTTCATTCCGCTTCTTTTTTAAACCCCTTGCCACCTACCCACTACTTTCCCCCTTTCCTTCTATCTCCTTTTACCCCGAGCTTTTTGTCTCCTTCTACATCTCTCTTCAATCTCTGTACTTCACTCAATCTCCTCTTCTTTGTTCTGATCTCCTTCTTCCTCTTCTGTAATCTTTCTTTCAACGCATTCAAATTTTCCAACCTACAACCCAACTTCCCTACAATTTCTGCTATCATGTCTTATCTCACCGAATCCTCCACCCCTACCCTTCCTACAGAATCCCCTCCATCTCTGTCCACCTGCCCTTTCTTCCTCTCCTCTGGTCCCACCTCTGTTCTTTCCTCTCCATCCATCCTCCCTCTCCTGTTACCTCCCTCCTTCCTTGTTCTCTCCCCGTAATCCTCTCCATCCCTACCCTCATTCCTTTCCCTCCTCTCTACTAACCCCTCCCCTCTTCCTTCCTCCCCTTCCCTCCTCCAGATCAACTTTCCTTCCACTTCCTTAAACATTCTTTTAATGATTTTCCACACCTTTTCACTCCTATACCTTCCTTCCCGCACCTTCCCACTTTCCTTCCTTCCCCTCTCCCCTTCCTCGGAGAGCCCGCCTACTAGCTCGGCTGCATATTAATGGGCTACAGGACATGGAACAGAAACGAAATCTGGAACCAAAGACACAGGAGACACATTAGTAGCACAAACCGAAATCACTTGGTTACCTGAGACTGATGGACAAGCTAGAAAAGGACTGCTCCCGGCCTCCCTCTCTTGTTCCAGAGGTTGGTAATCATCTATCTCCTTGAGTTGGTTGGGAAGTGCTTCTGGCCTTTGGTCATCCTGGTGATCTTTCCACTCTACCCTTGGTTCACCCCTAGATGGTGTGTTCTTGCTCTGCTTCCGGTTCACTCGGTTTGCCTCTTCTGATAATCCTTGCACACTCTGTAGTCTTGGGAATGAGTTAAACTGATTGCAATATTCACCCTGAAATAAGCTTGCAATATTCCACCCATCCATGTCACCTCCAGCACAACTACCTTCGTTGTTTACATTGCCCATGCTAGTAGCATCAACAGAAAAGTCCTTCGATTCTTCATCTCCTTCACTACAACCTCATTGGTGTGTTCTATGCAAAGCGGATGGGGAGACTGGTTTTTCACTTACTGGTATCGTGCTAATTTGCAAAGTCCATTTGTGAATGGGTTTTTTCTCTCTTTGGGCGCAGGTGGAACCCTCCTTCAGATCTGCAGAGCCTTTTTTCTCCTTCTTTGTTCAGGTGGCGCGTGAAAAGGGGAAGGACTATGTGGAGAGGACTGAGGGCTGTAGTATGCTGGTCTTTATGGGAAGAAAGAAATCTTAGAATCTTCTCAGATGAAGAGAGAGGGGCTGAAGAATTGAGGGCTGTGATCCATATTAGGGCTGTACAGTGGCTGAAATCTCTAGAGCTATTCACAGACTACACAGTGGATGGCATGTTGAGGAAGTGGGGTGAGATTGCAAGCTGTATGAAGTCCAAATCAGTTGTGAAGGTGTCTTGGACACCCCCACCTGCTGGATTCCTAAAATTGAATTTTGATGGGAGTTGTAGGGGGAATCCTGGACGTTCAGGGATTTGGGGTGTTTTTAGGGATGAGAATGGGGTTATTTCAGCCATGTTCTCAGGTCCAATTGGAGTGGGGGATTCTCTTAGAGCTGAAATCTTGGCAGTTATGGAAGGAGTTCAGAAAGCTAAGGAGATGGACGTCAGAAAACTCATAATTGAAGGGGACTCGGAGGTGGTGATAGGGTGGCTGAGGAAAGACAACTGTGGATTATGGAAGTACAGCAATGAGAGAAGAAAGTTCAAGTGGCTGGTGCGGGAAATGGAAATCAGGATGAGTTGGGTTAAAAGATCAGCTAACTCTATAGCTGATGGGCTAGCTAAACAGGGGTTAGAAAGGGATGTAGTGTTTTGGGCTAAGTTGTAACTAAATTGCTTCTTTTTTTTCCTTTTCTTTCTTTGAGGACTTAAGTTGTTTTTGGAGGATAAGAGTGTTTGTCTTCCTTGCTGTAACTATTCTTGTGATATTTTAATAAAATTGCTGAAGTTGTTGTTGATAAAAAAAAAAATTAGTTGATACTAGACCTGCAATTTATTTGCAACGGATTTGTCCTGTCTAGTATGATGATGAAAAGTTCAAGGCCCCTCTTGCACCTTAACATGAAACAGCCCCAAAGATGACATGAATCTGAATCCCAAAGTCCAGTAAGATTTGAAAAACTTAAAAGAATCTCCTACTTGTGGTCTCTGGATGATCCTTCTACCTTGAAAATTGAGGTTGACTATTACCATGGCTTTGGGGTGGGGAACTAAGTCTGAAGGAAAGCCTCTCTACGAGTTGACAATCTAGCAAGATGGAACCGAGCTTGCGGACTCTGGGTTTGTGTCTTGAATTCTGATTGTTGATAGGCCTTCTTTTGGTCTCTGGGTGATCCTTCTACATTGCAAATTGAGGTTGACTTTTACCATGGTTTTGTGTCTTGAAAAACTTAAAAGAATCTCCTACTTGTGGTCTCTGGGTGATCCTTCTACCTTGAAAATTGAGGTTGACTGTTACCATGGCTTGGGGGGGGCTAAGTCTGAAGGAAAGTCTCTCTATGAGTTGACAATCTAGCAAGATGGAACCGAGCTTGCAGGCTCTGGGTTTGTGTCTTGAATTCTTATTGTTGATAGGCCTTCTTTTGGATGCTGATCTTTTGAATGTTTTCAATGTGGGAAGTTATTGGGGCCTTAGACTGCAGTTTGCAGCCTTGCGTCCCTAGGCCCAAGCCATCTTAATTGATTTTTTTTTTTAATTTAAAAAAGAGCGAGTTATGTAAAAATGACAAGCATCCTTGAGATTGGTATGGCTATTTTGCTATCTTTTTACACCATGGGTCCTCCCTGCACCCCAAAAAAAGTTCTCTGTGCACTCCTTATTTTGCCAAAATATCTGCCAATCTGTTAGCTCATCTATAAGCTGAAGTTGCATAAACAATTCTATTTCTTTTTAGCTCCTTTTATCACCCTTATAATGTTTCTATACTGTCAAGGAGTCCTTTCCTCCACCACCAATTTGGAGTCTCTCTCAATTAACAATTTTTATAGTTTAGGTTTTTTTGCCATCCTCAACCCTTGTACCACTGCTAAAATCTCTACTCTTGTTTAGTTCCCATGGCCTTCTGAAAATAGTGCTATGATTCCCATTATAGTTTCTAATGATCCCTTCTGTTCCCGATAGGCCCAGATTGCCCCTGCAGCATCCATCAAAGTTTAATTTGATTAAATGTGCTGCTGGTGGTTCCCATTGAGAAATGACAACAGCTCTAGTGGTAGAAGAGTTAGCTACCCCTTGCCAAGCTCTGGTGATGTCATTGGTGGAAAAGAAATTGTAAAGCCCCACTGTTTTAACCCAATGATATACTTCCGTTGTGATGTTTTCTTGATGGCATGTCTATTTTGGGCCTTATCTCTGAACGATCTCCTATTCCTTTATTCCCAGATGGACCATACAACTGCTGTCCTGGTACATCTCCATAATGTTTTCCTTCTTCTCCTTAATGGATTGATGAAATTTGAGTGGAAGAGAGTTGCCAATTCAGATGGAGGAATCCACTTGCATTCAGAAGAGCAAAAAACCAATCCCAAATGCTAGTAACAAAAGTACAGGGGATTAGCAGATGGTAAGTACTTTCTCCACTCCTATTACAGAGGAGGCAGACATGTAGAGATAAACACCAGTCAGGCTGTTTCCTTTGTAGGATCTCATAAGTGTTAGTCTTCAGGCATTAACCTTCCTAACAGATCACTTTTGTTGGAGCCAATCCACTTTCTTTTACTGCAAAGGTGTGAGAGGTAGATGAAGGTGAAGCAAGTAACTTGCCTGAGGTGTATGGGGTGCCAATTACCTGTTGTCCAAATGCTCATGCATTATTTGTCCTTAGTAGAAAACTAGGTTGTGATCTACATATAGGGCTGCAAATCGGGCCGGGTTAGGTCGGGTTGAGGCCAACCCAGCCCAACCCTAACCCTAACCCAACCTGACCTTCAACCTGACCTACCCAACCCTAACACTAACCCTAATTAAATTTCTTCCATCCTTACCCAACCCGAAGTCAACTTTGGGTTGGGATGGGCTCGGGTTGGGCCCAACGCAACCTTCTTTCCATCCCTTAAAATCTCATAGAACTTCTCAATTTCAAATCTCAACTCAATTTTCACTACTTAATCCTATATTTCATTAGTATTTGTTTGTTGATGTTTTTATTGATTCTTTTAGAAGAACATTCAGAAAAATGTGTTTGAAATGACTATAGTTTATTGTGAGTTATGGTTATGATAGATATTTTATGGGTGGCAAACAACAGAGAGGAGATGAATAAAATACTCAAAAAAAAACATAAAATATGTTATTAAGGTTTTAGTCTTTCCGATTAGGATTAAGTGAAGAGATTATCTTAAAAGAAATACATGATACCATGTGGTGGGGGCTATACAACTATCATGCATCTAAAAAATCAATTTATGATATGAATTATAGAGTCGGATTCGGGTTGCCTGAGGGGTCAACCCTAACCCAACCCGAAGTAAAGTTGGGTTCATGAATTTCAACCCTAACCCTAACCCAAGCATCAACCCAACCCAACCCAACCTGATTTTTTTGGGGTTGTGTTCAGGCCAACCTGGTCCAAGTTGCAGCCTTACCTACATAGTTGAAGGATGAAGTGCTCCATGATACCACCAATAGGTCCAATGTAATCTCTGCAAAGTGGCTTAGCTGGTCTGTCTCATGTATCTGTTTCTCAGAATACTTTGTTGAGAAGCAGATAAAGTATACTTTGTTGATACCTGCCATTCCATTGTAATGATTTTTCTTTCAATTAATGAAAAATTTACGTTAAAAAAACTTAGTTCCATACCTGCTTCTCTGTAGTTTCTGCTTTGTAGAATGCACACATGAATTGTTTGCAACAAATGCCTACATAAATGCATTTGCATGCGTGCATGTGCTAAGCTTAAACATATTCATCATCTGACTTATCCCAATTGCTTGTTGTGCCAACAACTGTGTGGCTATGGCATCTTTCCCTCAGCATAGACTAGAGTTCAAATCCATGAAGTTGCAGGTTGAAATGCTCCATGGTATCTAACTCTAATCTTCAGATGGTCAGTACTAAGAATGCTGTCATGCGCTACCAACCAAGCAAATGCCTCTCTACCCTTGGGGGTACTGGATTACCCCACACACCTTTTATCTGGTTCTTGAATCCAAACTCTCTCTTACTAGTGCCTTGTAGAATGACTTCACTGAGAATCTTCCTTCTTTACACTCTTTCCACCATAAACCATCTCCTGTGGACCTAGAAATACTGATGCTTTCTAACTTTTCCAACAGCAGGATACATTCTTCCACTTCATGGTCAAGCAAAGGTCTTCTAAATTTTGGATTCCAAATCAGCCGCTCCCTTCTCCATTCATAACACTGATCAGTTGTGACTTGTTGTTCAGTCAACCTGTATAATCTTGGGCAAGCATCACATAGTTTCCCTATCCTGATCTATTCATCTTCCCAAAACCTAACTCTTGACCCATCTCCCACTTTGAATATAATCAAGCCCCTAAACTCCTGATTAAATTTCGTGATTCCTTTCCAAACACTTACCCATAAGAATGAAAAGAGGGCAGCTTGGAGCTACTGAGATTTGGTAAAGAAGATCAAGTGGCATCTGAGAGGTGTAACAGTAACTTTTCAATGGGTTTCAAGGGTTGCTAATGGGATGGCCGACTCTCTAGCAAGGCAAGGGGTTGAAGGGGATCGGTTGTTTTGGGATAAGTTGTTTTAAGGTGTGAGTGTGCACCTGCTCCTGTGGGCAAGGGAAGGCCCGGAAGGGCAGGGAGTTTTGTATGTTTATGGGTAGGGAGTGATTGTATTGGTCACTGTTTGTAGGGGTACCCAGACCCCGGATGTAATCCTTTGTATATGCTTGTTTATATTAATGAAATACTTTCAGTTATCTATAAGAAAAACACCCACCAAAAACTTGAGCCAAAACCAACCACATCAAATAAAATGCTCCACCCATTAGATCCCCCCCACCCCCCACCCAAAAAAAAAAAAAAGAGATTAATGAACAAAAGCAACCAAATCAACAACCAACCTCAACAAATGTACAAACTCCAGAAACTAACTTCTTCCCCTCACTTCTATCTTCTTACAACTGATCCCTGTCTTCACTCTTCTCCACTTCCCTACCTCTGCCACTAGAAACCATTACAGCTGAACCTTATTTCTAGCCTTATTCCTACCACTACCTCTAGAAATCCACAGCTTCACCACCATAATTCAAATGCCTGAATGCCCGATACAACAATCAATATTTTTAGTTATATATTTGGATATTCATATCTTCTTTTCCCTACTTTTTTTCTCAATTGTGTTCTTATATGTTTTATTTTCTCCTTAATTCTATTTATATGTGTTTTCTCTCATTTATTCTTTATCCGTGACTGAAATTGGCAACATATTATCATCTATAGATAGAATTCTAGTTCCCTTCCAGGACAAAATCTCGGATTCTGGTCGAATATTTTAAGTCCTCCCTTCTCAGCCTTCTTCCTACTATTACCCTAGAAACCCATAGTTTCATTATCACAACTCAAATGCCTGATATAATAATCAATATTTTCAGTTATGTTTTTGGATATTCACATCTTCCCTCCTTTCCTTTTTTTTTTTCTCAATTTTGTTCTTATATTTCTTATTTTCTCCTTTTATTTTTATTTATCTGTATTTCTCTTTTTTTGGTCTTTATCTATGGCTGAAATTGAAAAAATGTTATCATCTATGGATAGAATTCAAGTTCCCTTCCAGAATAAAATCTTGGATTTCTGATTAGTATCTTAAGCCCGCAATGAATACCAATGTGCGGTATCAAATCTGTAAGGTATGCTATTTTTGTAATCATGCTCATACTATGTCTTGCAAAGAGAGTATCATTATACCCCTGATTTATATTAAAATAGTTTTTGGAGGTCTCAATATCTCTACTAAATTAATATATGCTATATTGCTATATAACCGAACATGATTGAGGGTGGGCCTTGGCGCAACGGTTGGGTTGCTCCATTGCGACCTGGGTGACTAGGGTTCAAATCTTGGGAACAGCCTCTCTGTATATCAGGGGTAAGGCTGCATACATCTGTCCCTCCTTAGACCTCGCATTGGCGGGAGCCTCATGCACTGGGCTGCCCTTTTTTTAATACAACCTAACATGATTAAACATGTAATTAAGATGGAGATTCCACATTGTTATGTTCTTGTGAAAGTTGTTTTGGCTGTATAAAATTTCTTTTAGCATTTGTTATTGGTTCCTTTGTATTTGATGTTAAATCTATTGCTTGTTATGAGTAACAGGTATAGCTCCCTTGGCGGCATTTGGATGGGTCCTTGCTATGCATTTGTCTCTTTATCCTGTGATCTTAATCATTCCGGTATAAATTGTTGCTTATGTTATTTGTGATATGTTATAAGCTCTTCACGTATGGAATGCAAAGTTATGGTATTAGTATGGTTATTTTGTTTTTTTGTTTTTTCATAGGTGATTCTCTTATTAGGATATGGTCCTGATGCTCCTCCAAGGAAATTGTTCCTGCAAAAAAATTCCAGTGAAAATGGAAATAGTCCATCATGCCATGGCAACTATCCCTGCAATGAAGTTACAAGTCAGGAAAAGCTACCATTACACCCATTCCTTTGGAGACCAGTTATGCATTTCATGTTATGGGCATCATTCTGGTTATTTTATGTTTTTGTTCTATGTAGCATTTCCCTTAAACAGCATGGTGGCCTGTTGGAGATGTTAAAAAGGTAAACTTTGTAGTATTTTGTATATATGGTAGATGTATTGCGGACTAAGCAAATTCTTTGAAAGACATTGATGCTATTAGCATGTAATCCATGTATAAATTTCATGCTTAAATGTCAGGCATTAGGTGTTATCCTGTTCACCCCTCTTTTTCTTTTTCTTTCTTTTTTTTTTGTTTTTTTGATAAGCAAGAGGGTAAAAATATTCATTCAGCACCAAGCTGCATATAAAGTATACTGCCAAAAAATACAACGTTGGGCCTCCCAAGAGAGGCCACACCACAAATGACAACAGAAGCAAAAACAGAAGACAAAAAACAAATGACAGCAACTGATTACATATTACAAATTAGCAGCTGGTCCTGGGCATCCCCAATCTAAACAAGATTTCCCAACCCCAGCCTTATCCAGAGAATCAGCCAACATGTTGGCACTCCTAGGATCCTATTCACCCCTCTCTAAACCCAAATAACAGGGAACCAGCATTGTGTTCCAATTGGCATGCTATTATTTGATTCATTGGAATATTAAGAGTTTGTCTATGATTGCTTCTAGGATGTTCTAGTTTGCTACTTGTGTACTCTTTAATATTTGATGTGGGATAGGAAGGAAAAAGTCCTATAATCTTCATACGTGGGTAAGAATGGGAAAACTAGATCTGAGATGGGGTAAAGAGAGGAGACAAAGGGGTTTCAAAATATAGAAGAGATTAAAAGAATAGAGTAGAGAAAGAGAAGAAAGAGGGGGCAAACCTCAAAACATTCAAACTTTGGCTAAGATTATGGGCCTTTTGTCTTATCTATTATGATGATAACAAATTCATTCAATTTGTCTTAACCATTCAATTATGGGCCTTTTATAGATGTAGACAATAGGATTAGGCCAACCTTTACAATAGATTCTAGAATAACCAGAGTTTCCTACTTTGACTAAGATTCAACCCATAGACAAACTAACATTAATGTGACCCTAAATTTCGTTGTTTTGATCATTAACAATCAACTTTATTGAGTTTTTAGAAAAAAAAGACATACAATCTGAAATGCGAAGCACCTTTTTCATTGGGCTAGTCTTAGTGTCTTACTAATCACCCCTATTTGTGAACATACTATCTTGATTTCATATTACAGACTTCCTTCTTGGGAAGACAACCCCCAAATTAGTTGGTTCCTATTCACTTCTTGTCTTACCAAAGCCTCAGCCATGCTATTGGCTGGCCTTTGGGTCCACTAAATGAATCCCTTACCACTCCAGGGGAAGAATTATGTGGAGATGTGTGAGGGCTGCCACTTGCTGGACTTTATGGGAGGAAAGGAATGCCAGATTTTTTTCTGAAAAAGAAAGAAGTAAAGAAGGTATTATTGAGGTCATAACAGTCAGGGTGGTGCATTGGTTAAAATCTTTATAGCTATTTGATGATGTTTCTATGGTTATGCTGTTGAATAACTGGATGGAAGTGGCTAACTCTGTATCGGCTCGGTTTTCTGCTGCTTCTGCGTGGTCACCTCCTAGCAATGGATTTATAAAGTTAAATTTTGATGGGAGTAGTGAGGGTAACCCAGGCCCTTCAGTTGTAGGGTGTGTCTTCAGAGATGAGGAGGGGAAGTGTTAGCAATGTATTCGTGCTCCATTGGGGTTGGGGACTCTCTTAGATCTGAGATCTACGCTGTTTTGGAGGGTATTAGAAAGAGTAAGGAACTGAATATACAGAAGTTAATTATTGAAGGGGACTCAAAGTTGGTTACAGAGGGGAAGCGGGCTTTGGAAGTATGCTAATGAAAGAAAGGAAATTAAGTGGCTAACTAGGGGGATGGACATCCAATTTCAGTGGGTGAAAAGAACAGCAAATGCATTTGCAGATGCTTTGGCAAAGCAGGGGGTGGGTAGGGATCAATTATACTGGGCTGTATTGTGAAATGCTATGTTTGCTCTCTTGTTGAGAGTTAAAGTCTTTTTAACTCTCTCTGGATTGCCACACCTATTTCTTTAATCTAATGAAATTCTGTTATTGATCAAAATAAAAAGAAAAAATACGTCTGCACTTACATGAGCCAGTACTGTTATTCATCATCCACCCAACAAGTACTTCCAGGTCTGCTTATACTACCAAGTGCTCATTTGGGAGGGCTGAAGCACAGAAGCTTCTGGCTTTCCGAGGTGGGCCCTACATGGACAGCGCTTAAGCTATGTTTGGCAAAAATCCAGAGAACCCAAATTGGCTGCAGTCGGTCATTTTGGGCTGTCTGCTTCAGCTTCTTTAGATACCTTATCCAGAGCGCCTCAAAGCAGCTGAGCCAGCTGAGCTGAATGTTCAGTTCAGCCCTTCAAAATAGGCACCAAGTGTAGTGCTTTCCCTGGTCTCAGGCCTTGTAGTACAGTCTGTACTGCCATCAGTTCTTCCCTTATAGAGTTGCCATAGCCAATGGGATCAGAAAAAAAGGCTAAGATCTGACTGACACTATTTCTAAACACTCATCCAATACCTAAGTTATCTAGGTATGTAAACAATATCCATTAAAATTTAATTTTATGAATGGTACCACAATTTGCTTTGACCATAACTTTCATTATTTTCATCAGTCTCAAAGGATCTTGGTCTCATTGGATAGGCAGCTGAAAATTCTGTACAATAAGGGGCTATCTGATTTTCCTCTTGCATTTTTTATTGCTTTCTTTCCATATTTCATTCTTTCTCCTAGTGAAGCAGAGCCAGAATTTTGCAACTCTTGGAAGGATATAAATACCTAATTACCTTGAGGATCAAGCCTCTTAAAATCTTCTTTTGGCCTTTTACCAATGTAGGCTCATTTGGTTGTTGTACAACATACACGAGTGAAATCTCTGTCTGGGGACTGCACCCTTTGAAAATTCATATCTGTTACATAGTTGCTCTTATCTCTATACTTGGAGAATTTATTCAGGATGGATCAAGCACTCTTAATAAAGGTAGCACTGGAAGTATGCTTTTGAAATATAAAGCAGTCTTTTGACGATTAAGAATGATTAGTTTGTTTTATCATCCAAATGGCATGACAGACCACTTGTGTGACCAATTCTTTGTCCTGAATGTGATTTACCATTTCCCTATGACCCAATGCAAACCAGATGATCCATACTGTGATCTATTTTGTAGGAGAGTTTCAATTCAAATAGCAACTCCAAACATGTTATATCTGGGCATGGGAATTCATAATAGAATATCTCTTATATGACTGCTGCATTCATTCTTCTCCTCCTAGAGCCATCATCTGGAAGCAAGGGGGAGTAGATCATATGATCATGCTCTTATATCTTAGGCATGGTTAGAATTCATAGTTCACATTTCCTCCCCTTTTCTTTATTTTATTAACCAGTAGGTTTTCATAGTGGTATTTAAGTCTATTCCAGCTTGTTGTTTATTTTGTTTCAAATTATTAGATTTCAATTGGTTTCTTGTAAATCTTTTCCTCTCTTTCTTTCTTTTTCACTTCCCCCCCTTTTCATAAACCATTTTCTTTCATTTCTGATATTTCTCTGCATAAATCTGTCTTTAACAGATCCCACTTGTCGAGCTAATTCCTGACTCTATGGAAGAAGCATAAGTTTGCTTGATTGGGGATGATGATTTGTGACATGTAGGTTAAAATTAGAAATAAAGGATTTGCAAACTTGAGAAGGGTTTTTACTTATTGCTAGGAATATTTTTAATTTGTATTCACCAACTCAGTTCATGAATGTTGAATCCTAGTTGATGTGTCTGAAGTTATTTGTGAACTTCTGAATGGAATCACTTATTCACTAGAAAATTGTTGTACTTATGTTAACTCAAAATTCTCCCTCCCATGTGGAAAAGGGCATGTAGTTCTTGTGAAATTGTTTTCTTTTTCACATTTGATCCACAAATGGGTATGTTGAAGAGTAAATTTCCTACTTGCTTAATGATTTAGTTACTTTCAATTTTTGGTTGTTAGTTAAAGAACTCGACTCTGTCATGCTTTTTTGTGATTATTCTGATTTTTAATTATTTACTATAGATCAGTAATCATGTGCTAGTTTCCTTATGCTGTAAGATGGCTTCAGCAAATTAGAACTTAAAGATGTGTTGGTTGTTTTCTTGTTTGTCTGGGTTTTTTTTGCAGAACACATGGATTTATTCTTACTATGGAAGATCTATCTCCTAATATTGGCGTCTTATGGTGAGGTGAAAGTTAATAGACACTAATAGATTTGACCAGATATTTTAACTGAAGTTATATCCTAATTGGTGCAAAAATCAAATGCAGGTATTTCTTTGCAGAGGTTTTTGATTTCTTCAGGGATTTCTTTCTAATTGTTTTCCACATCAATATTCTCTTCATGATATTACCATTGGCCATACGCCTGAAACATCGGCCATGTTTTTTGGCTTTTGTGTATATTGCAATCTCTTCCATGCTTAAATCTTATCCTTCTGTAAGTTTCCATTCATGTTCGAGTTGATACTATGGTTTCATAAAGATGGAGTTTATGTATTTCCTCTCAACCATGTAAATCACCAAATGTTATCCAATTTCCTTATATGGTAAATGATTGAAATGGTTTTGCAAGATGTAAAGATTTACATGTGTTATTCACCTTTCATACGCCCTTCGTCAATCTGCTATAAATAAGCAAAATGTATTTAAACAGTGATGTGGATGTTTGTTTTACTTTTGTCCATAAATCAATAGCGTTCTTGAATATTGATCAGGAGCATTATGGCATACCTTTAATAAAGAGCCATTATCCAATGCTGATTCTGGCTGTCTGGGGTCTTGGAGGGGTGGACTGAAGGAGTGAGGTTTAGCTGAACGCTTTAGCTGTTCACCGGGCTGTGGAACCAATGATAAGATTCCACACCAGAATTAAATACATGGGGCCTGCATGTTTTATTTTGAAGGGGGAAATATCTCAAGGAATAAACTCAACTTTCATTTCTCTAATCCCCAAGGAGGCAAAAGTACCAAAGAGTTTCAGATCTATAAGCCTAATGGGAAGCCTCTATAAAATCATAGCAAAAGTTTTAGTTGGGAGATTAAAGAAGATTAAAGAAGATTTTACAATCTCGACTCAGCCCCCTCCTATTCCTAGACCTCCCTTCTGGTCAGGACTTTGTTTGTAAAAAGAGACCACCTAGTAAAGCTTGAGTTGGGACTTTGGTTTTAGGAGGGGGCTGAGGGATAATGAGTGTGAGGCCCTTATTCAATTTCTAGACAAACTTAAGCAAACCTTCCTGGATCAATCTGTGGAGGACACTAGGGTTTAGTCTACCTCTTCCAACAGCATTTCTCGGTGAAGGATATGTAGTAAGTCCATTCTACCTGAAATTCAAGCACTGTGCTGGGAGGTTTTTCTTGGAAAGGTGAACACCTGTAACATGCTTCAAAAGAGGAGGCTAAATAAATGCCTCTCTCCTCATGTGTGCTCTTTTTGTTTTACAAATGGTGAATCCTTTTCCTATTTATTGATCTACTGTCCTTTTGTGCTCTTTGTTTGGGAGTCTTTTTGCTCTCTTTTTCGTTCAAGGTGGAGCTCTCCTCAGGATGTAGTGTAGTCTTTTCAACCCAAATTTCTTAAGGCAGCCAATGAAAAGAGGAATAGTTATGTGGAAATCAGTTAGGGTGGCATTAGTGTGGACTGTTTGGAAAGAAGGGAATGCATGGATTTTTAATGAGAAGTTTAGGGCAAAGGGAAATTGTGGAAACCATAGTTTTTAAGGCGCCAAGGTGAGGCCAGGCGACAGGGGGCGCCTTGTTGCCTAGTTGCCTAGGCGGGCACCTAGGCAACGCCTAGGCGATGTTTTTTTTTTTTTTTTTAAGTAAAACCATATATCCTAGGTTCCATAGCCATCTTTCCTTAATAATTATCCATAATTTTCATAAGAGAAGTATACATTTCATGTTTTAAGTTTAGAAAATCAACATTTGAAGAGAAGAAAAGGAACAAAGGAAAGAAAATTCAAAAAATATAGGGGCTGAACCCCTACTTTTGTTATAGGAAAAGAAGAAAAGAAAAGGTGGAAGAAGAAGAAGATCTATAAGAAGAAAATGTGTTGATTAGACAAAATTTTAAGTTCTTCCCTTGCTCATTGGTTCAGGTTCTTAAATCTTTGAGGATTCAACCAAGGATCAAAACTTTGATATGATATGCCCCGTATCGGGTGTATTGTATTGTATCTTTGGCGCCCCAATACACATGTTTACAGGTGTTTTCGGGAACCCATTTTTTAAAATGATCTCTCTCTCTCTCTCTCTCTCTCTCTCTCTATATATATATATATATATATATATATATATATATATATAAATGAAATTGAAAAGCAAAGAAATAAAAAAATAGGGGGAGTATCGTTATAAGTACTGATACACCTCTGCCGATACACAGAGGTGTATCGATACTTTGAACCATGGGTTCAATACAACAGTTAGCAATGTTTGTGTTGATTAAACCCTAACAAATAAGAAAATAATAAAAAGAAATTAGTACATAAACACAAAAAATGAGTATTCTAGTTTAATAATGCCTATTTTATAATTATTGTAGAGAACACTGATGTGGGCCCCACAGCTACGGTCCCACTGTGTTCGTAGGGTAGAAGATGTTCTAGTCTACCTAGGGTTAGCTATTGGTCGTTTAGTTGTTTCAGTTGTTATTTATTTCAGTCTTATTTTTGCTCTATTTGTTATGTAAAGACTAAGGGCAGATCTGTCCTTTCCATGTAATGAGCATAACCTATAAATATTAATTAAAGTGGCGGTGGTAGAACATTAAGCTTCTGCTCCTCCTTTCAACCCTTGTGTTCTACTGCTTCTCCTCCCTCTTCCTCTTCTTTCCTCTTACTTTCTTCTTATCTTCGATCCTGAAATCCATTAGGGTTCAAGACTGATAACAGTCCTGAACTTCTTCTTGGTATCAGAGCTAGGGTTTCTCATGTGAGTCTAGTCCAGCCGACCACATGAGAACCATCTAAGGCTGGAAGCTGAGAAAGCAGAGTTCGTTGACTGGTTCTTGGAGATCTCCTGAGGATTAGCAGCTGTTTGAAGAAGTGCCACAGTTGCAGCGAGTTGGTGATCAGGAAGAATCAGAGAAGGCTAGGGTTCGGGTAACCTTGGTAAGCAGCGAACTGCATCCTATTGTAAGCCTTTTATTTTCTGAGAGAAGTAACATCAGAGAAGATAGGTTGGACCTATCCAGCAAGGGTGTCCGAACCACTCTAGGGTTTTATCTCTCTATTCTCTAGGGTTTTGTCTTATCCCTACGGCAAGCCCTAGTATTAGGCCGAACCTTGTGATCTTATCCCTGCGGCAAACCCTAATAGTTCTCCTCAACATTGATAAGTTTTAGGGTTTCATATTAACCCTAATACAAACCTTATCCGTACGGTACTGTCTGGAGTGTACGGCTCTTAGGACTGATTAAAACCTCAAATTGGCTTCAGCATATCAGATTGCTCTTGAAACTGTTTTTCAGTTTTCTTTTGGGGTTTCAAACACTTCTAAAGGGGTGAAAACAGTTCGGACTGTTGCTGTTGTGTGTGGCTATTGATTTCAGATCAGTCTTATACATGTTTCATGCACATCTACCGTGAGTACAGATTGGTTCTATACTGATTTTGTGACTGTGGTTGGGAGTCCTAGTGCTGGTTTTGATTGTAGTAACCATAATTTTGAGACTTCTGGTTCTTGACCGAAATGGAGTTTAAGAATCAGGCAGAAGGTAGTTTTGGGAACAGCAGTTATGGTGGTGGTTCTGAGACAAATTTTCAGATTACAACCGTAAAGTTTGATGGATCAAACTATTTGGAATGGGCCCAATCAGCCATGATGGCTATTGGGGGAAGGGGCAAAGTAGGGTATCTCCTGGGAGATGTGGCAGAACCTTCCAAGGGAGACCCTATGTATACCAAGTGGGTCCAAGAAAACTACTTGGTTATGACATGGCTCTGTAATTCTATGCAGCCCCATATCAGCCGAAATTACTTATGGGCAAAGACAGCCAAGGAGATATGGAATGTGATGAAAGAGACTTACTCCCAACCCCTTAATGTTGCCAGAGCATATGAGTTGAAATGTGAGGTGAATTCCCTTAAACAAGGAGAGAAACTGGTGTCGGTCTACTTCTCTACCTTGAAGTCCCTGTGGCATGAGATTGATCACTTAGAGACTCTTGAGTGGGAGAGTCTCAAAGATGCTCAGATACATAGAAAGCACATCGAGACAAACAGAGTGTTTGAGTTCTTGGCAGGACTGAATTCAGAATATGATATTGTGAGGTAACAGATTTTGACCGGAGATAGTGTGATCCTCTCTCAGGCATATTCCTTAGTGCACAGTGAAGAGACCAGGAGGAAAGTCATGATGCAACCTCAGCCGCTTACACCTGCCTTGGTAGCTGTCAAACCCAAAACAGAGGGTGATTCAGAGAGGGACAGAAAGAAGGAAGATAAAAGGGATGTAGTGTGTGAGCATTGCAAGATACCTAAACACACAAAAGAAACATGTTGGAAGCTGCATCCACATTTGGTCCCGACAAGGTTGAGAAATAAAAGGGGTAATGCTCATGCGGCTATGACTACTGATTCAACATCCTCATCTGGCATGAGAGGCACACCATTAGAGACCTTAGCTGTAGTTCGGGCTGCTCTAATACAATTGGAGAAGGAAGTTGGCAGTTCAGCTCAGTTACTGCAGTAATCATCAACTCCGGCCACATCGGCCTTTGCACACTCGGGTACTCGAGTCTCAGCCTACCATGCCTCCGCTCCAGGTACTACTGAACTGTGTTGGGTAATAGATCCGACCATATGACTAGCTTGCCCTCTTTGTTTACTACTTATCACTTATCTCCTGGTAGGGATAAAGTATCTATAGCTGATGGCTCTCTTGTCCCTATTTCTGGCAAGGGTGACATCAAACTGTTGGATACTATATCCTTGTCCTCTGTCTTGCATGTTCCTAAACTGGATACTAACCTCCTTTTTGTTAGTAGTATTACCAAACATTTGAACTGTTCAGTAACTTTCTTTCCTGACCGATGTGTTTTTCAGGACCTGGAGACGAAGAAGGTGATTGGGACTGGCTGTGAGACGAATGGGATCTATCTGCTCGGGGAGAGTTCTCGTCGGGAAGAGTCAGTGGATAAGAAGTTACTTGTTTCTCAGGTTGTGAGTCCGGTTATGCTTTGGCATAACCGATTGGGTCATTTATCTTTTCGGTCCTTGAAGAGTCTGTTTCCTACTTTGTTTGAGTCTGTTGAGTCATCTCAGATGAAGTGTGAAAGTTGTGAGTTTGCTAAACATTGTAGAAACTCTTATTCATTGAGTAATAAAAGGAGTAATAGTTCTTTTGATATTGTGCATACTGATGTTTGGGGGCCATATCACATTCCTTCTATGGGTGGGTACATGTATTTTTTGTTATTTGTTGATGACCACACCCGGTTTTCTTGGGTTTATCTTATGCGATCACGAGATGAGTTGCCTGCCCTGACCCAAAACTTCCACCAAATGATCCTAACCCAGTTTGATGCCAGGATAAAAGTGCTTAGATCTGATAATGCAAAGGAATACTTTGCTAAGCCATTGGCATCATACCTCCTTAATCATGGGGTTATCCACCAGAGCACTTGCCCTCATACACCTCAGCAGAATGGGGTTGCAGAGAGGAAGAATAGGCACATCTTGGAGGTGGCTAGAAGTATTATGTTTACCTCCAATGTCCCTATTCGCTTTTGGGGTGATGCTATCCTTACGACGGTATATCTTATTAATCAGATTCTTTCTCGGGTTCTTGATATGAAACCTCCTTTTTCCCTTCTATACCCCAATGAGGAGTTGTTCATTATTCCCCTCAAGACATTTGGTTGTACCTACTTTGTTCAGCTTCTCGGTCCCCATCACTCCAAGTTTGAACCCAAGGCCTCCAAATGCATATTTCTTGGTTATGCACAAACTCAAAAGGGTTATTGTTGTTATGATCCTGTCTCAGGGAAGAAGTTTGTATCCATGAATGTCACTTTATTTGAGGAGACACCCTACTATTCTCGGGTCTCTCCTCAGGGGGAGAGTAGTGAGCGTGGAGATTTGGGTCCTTTTCTTCAGGGGTAGTGCAGTGAGGACAGGGTTAATACCTTTGGGGCTGTTCCCTTACCTATTCTAGTTGGTGATGAGGGCTGTAGTAGCGAGGGTGGTCAAAAGGATCGGGAGTTGAGAGTCTATCACAGGCGATGTAGGCAGGTTGATCCTGGTCATCAGCGGTCCCAGCCAACTCCAATCTCTTATGCGGCTCCAAGTCCAGATAGTCCCAGGGCCCACAAAGACTCCTTCCATTGTTGCTACCTCACCCTCTGCATATGACCTTGACCTTCCCATTGCCCTCCGTAAAGGAAAACGGCATTGCACCACATCTATAGCCCACTGCATCTCCCAGTTTTTGTCCTATGATCGCCTATCTCCCTCCTACAGGTCCTATCTCACCTCCGTTGCTGATGTCCCTATTCCGAGAACAGTGCAAGAAGCCCTATCAGTCCCGGAGTGGAGAGGTGCAATGCAAGTTGAAATGGATGCAAGTTGAAATGGATGCCCTATTGAAAAATAATACCTGGGAGCTAGTTGACTTGCCTAAAGGAAAGAAACCAGTTGGATGCATGTGGGTATTTACTGTGAAGCACAATGCAGATGGTTCCATTGAGAGGTACAAAGATCGGCTAGTTGCAAAAGGGTTCACTCAGACTTATGGTATAGATTACTTGGAGACATTTGCCCCGGTAGCCAAGATGACCACCATTCAGGTTCTATTATCTCTTGCAGCAAGCTACACTTGGCCTTTGTACCAAATGGATGTTAAGATGCTTTCCTGAATGGGGACTTGCAGGAAGAGGTTTACATGCAGTTGCCTCCTGGATTCTATGATACAGAGGCAGGTAAGAAGGTCTGCCGGCTCAATAAGGCATTGTATGGTTTGAAGCAGTCACCTAGAGCTTGGTTCGACAGATTCAGACTAGCCCTTGGGAAGTTCGGTTATGTACAGGCCCAGTTAGATCATACACTGTTCATCAAGAGGGTGGAGTCGTCACTGACACTACTTGCAGTTTATGTTGATGATATTGTGGTGACAGGAAATGGCAACCATGAGATTGAGTCCCTCAAACAGCTCCTTCATCAAGAGTTTGAGGTGAAAGATCTGGGTACACTACGCTATTTTTTGGGTATTGAGGTTGCTAGATCTAAACAGGGGATCTTTGTCTCTCAGAGGAAATATGTTTTAGATCTCTTGGCTGAAACTGGAAAGCTAGGTGTCAAACCTGCAGATACACCCATTGAACAGAACCACAGGATTAGTGCAGAGAGTGGGGAGCTGCTTGAAGACAAAGTTATGTTCCAGCGGTTAGTGGGAAAGCTCCTATATCTATGCCTTACCCGACCAGACATCAGTTTTGCCGTTAGTGTTATCAGTCAGTACATGCATTCTCCTAGAACCACGCACCTTCTAGCAACAGAAAGAATACTAGCATACTTGAAGTGATGCCCGGGTAGAGGTATACTGTTCAAGAACAATGACCACATGATGGTGGAAGTCTATACGGATGCCGATTGGGCTGGGAGTGTTGATGACAGAAGGTCTACCTCTGGATATTATGCTCTTGTGGGAGGTAACCTGGTTTCTTGGAGGAGTAAGAAACAGAGTGTTGTCTCCCGATTCAGTGCTGAAGCTGAGTACAGGTCAATGGCTAATGGAGTTGCTGAAATTCTTTGGCTGAGATCACTACTTGAGGAGTTGGGTATTGAGTATGAGAAGCCCCTGATGCTGTATTGTGATAATCAAGCGGCTATTAATATAGCACACAACCCAGTGCAGCATGACAGGACTAAACATATTGAAGTTGATCGACACTTTGTACGAGAGAGGGTCTCATCACAAGAAGTGTGTCTCCCATACATCACCTCCAATATGCAACTGGCAGATATCCTATCCAAAGCTGTACCACGGAAGAAGCTAGAGGCAGATCTATCCAAGTTGGGAATGATAAACATTTATTCCCAACTTGAGGGGGAGTGTAGAGAACACTGATGTGGGCCCCACAGCTACGGTCCCACTGTGTTCGTAGGGTAGAAGATGTTCTAGTCTGCCTAGGGTTAGCTATTGGTCATTTAGTTGTTTCAGTTGTTATTTATTTCAGTCTTATTTTTTGCTCTATTTGTTATGTAAAGACTAAGGGCAGGTCTGTCCTTTCCATGTAATGAGCATAACCTATAAATATTAATTAAAGTGGCGGCGGCAGAACATTAAGCTTCTGCTCCTCCTTTCAACCCTTGTGTTCTACTGCTTCTCCTCCCTCTTCCTCTTCTTTCCTCTTACCTTTCTTCTTATCTTCGATCCTGAAATCCATTAGGGTTCAAGACTGATAACAGTCCTGAACTTCTTCTATTATAATGTCAAAAAATTAAAAATATAAAAGTATTTTATAACATAGTGCACAAAACTACTTGGCGACTGGGCGAGGTAAGGCTCCAAGGGCACCTTGTCGCCTAAGTGTTGCCTTGACAACTATGGTGGAAACTATAAAGATAAGAATAGCACACTGGGTAAAAACACTTTGAGTGCTTTCAAAATTTCTCAATGACTGATATCGTAAGGGCAAGGGAATGAAGTGGCACACTCCTCAAAGAAGGAAGAAAGAAAGGTGATGGAATGAAATCCCCCAGGTATCAATAAAATCAAACGGAATTTCGATGGGAGCTCTATAGGTACCCAGGTTTGGTGGGCATTGGTGGTGTGTTTAGAGACTCCAGAAGGAAAGTATTGGTAATGTATTCGGGACTTTTGGAGGTAGGTGACTCTCAAAAGGCTCAGCGGTTAGCACTGCTACAAGGTCTAAAACTTACTAAGCAAGCAGATTTAAAAAACCTGGAGGTTGAAGGGGACTCACAATTGGTGATTTCCTGGATTACCAACAGGGGTAATGTTCCTTGGATTTATAGACACTCCCTAAGGGAGAATAAAAGCTTGGCAAGGGAGCTTGATTCATCTTTTACATGGATTAGGAGGACTGCCAATGATATGGCCGACTCATTAGCCAAACAGGGGGTTTATGGGCAGCAGCTTTTGTTGGGCTGTATTGTAATATTATGTTGGGAAATGATTGTCTTTCTACGATTTACTGTAATTCTGTAACCTGTTCACTCAATGATTAATAATAAAACTCTTCTTCTGATAAAAAAAATCTATTAAGTGCATATGATATGGCTGTTTGTCAACATTCTGTTCCGTCAATTGCCAAGCAAATAATAAAACTCCCAACAACCTAGGTCTACTATCTTTTTTGATACTTACGCTGCAAGAGGAATGGCTTTGTTAAGGGAGATGTACATTAATAAAAACATGCAAATTCCAATCCTTTAAAAGTGGTGAATCATGGTTTGGAACTTCATTTGTTTAAAACTGGTGAAATAAGATGTGTGGAAGAGAGCAACAAAAACAGGGATGCTTCATCCCCTCACTTTTCTCTCTCTCTCTCTCACTATCTATCTATCTTCACACATACATCCATAGCATGGAAGGGGCTTTTTATATTTGTAACATTCAGGCCTTTCTTACTTTTATTTTTTGCCTGACATACCTTGGAAGATTTTGACAATGAACCAACTGTCTGTGTCTGGTGTTGGCATTAGCATTGAAAGTGCCAAGGCAGTTTTTGGATATTCAACAAAATGGGTTATGTTCATTATCAAAGGATCATGCTGGCTGAGAGCTGACAGCACTACTTTACAGTGCATTTCCAGGACCTGGACCCCAGACTAATGTTTGCCTTGAAACTCCTGACTTAGCTAGGCCATCAGCAGACTCATTAGCACTTCTTGGGATCCTTCTGAACAAGCAATTCAGACTAATTTCTAATGACTGATCTTCCCTAACTGTGAACCTGAATTTCAATGGTACTCCATTTTCTGTTCTCAACCAAGAAATGACAACTTGGCAGTCCCCTCTACAATAATATAGCTCTAACAGTTCACTGTTGCCAGGTTTAGACCTTGCACTGCCATCAATTCAGCCTTAGGGAGTTACCAATTCCTTAAGGCCCAGAAAACCTAAGCTGTACACTACCCTATTCATCCCTTATTACTATTCCAATTCTTGATGCATCAGGGTTGTCAAGGCTGCAGCCATCACAATTTAGTTTTGATCTACCAGCTTCTAGAGGGATCCAACTCTCAATTATGTGATGTCTTCTTGAGACATTTGCTACAATATGCCATCTTATTAAATTGTTCGTTGTAACCCTCTTAAAATTTTCACTAACCAGCGCCCAATGTGCTATTCTCACCTCGATTAGTTTGAGGTTAGTGAATTTTATTCTTTATTTTCAAATAGTCTTGCATTTCTTTCAACCACACCCCCCTACTCCAAATGATGGCACTTCTAATACAATGTCATAACACCTTCATTCCTTTAGTGTGAGAATGAAATGGGTACACGCAGAAAAGCTTCAAAAAAATTGGAGTGTCATGGTGTCATTCTCTGTTATGGTCTTATGGACTTTCATGGTGTATAATGTACTGGCACTTCTAAAAGGCCATTGCCCAAGGTTGGTCCTAGTTATCTGGAGTCTTGGGAGGGGTAGACTGGATACAGATCTAACCAACCTTTAAATTTCAGCCCCCCCCCCCCCCCCTGCATAAAGTGGCTGTTTTCAGACCTGAACCTGAGTTCTCATGCTTGTCAGACAGGTTTTTCAATTTCACTAAGCAATGGCCCCTATGCTGACATTTCTCCAACCTCCACATTTGCCATGTCCTTGTTACACAGTTTCTGAATTATATACCAATATATAGCATGGTTACACTAAAATTTAAAGTTTTCAACACATACATTATCTATGTACAGGTAACCACAATAGATTCTGAGTTTCTGACATATGTTCCTGTGTACTGTTAAAACTGCATTTACTTGTGTAGTTGATTCAATGGTTAAGAACTTGACTGGACAGAGAACGGAAGGGGGGTTGGTTAATTGGTTTGGTTCAATCTGTTTGTAATGTTGGCTTAATCTTATAATAAACTGGCCTGAAAGGAAAGATAAAGCAAAAAGAAGCAAATCAGTTTTTTTATTGAGCCATTATTCAGCCAAGTAGTTGATATGATTTCTCTTTCTGGATTCGCCAGGCAGTTCATACTGCTTGACAGATAAAAGGTCAGTTCCAGTTTAACCTATTTGACCATCTAATGAGACCCAGTTTTTAGATCATTTAATTATTTGAGTGGTTATTTGCATAAGATGAAAATTAATCTGTTCTTTTCCTATTTTTTGAAAGCTAGGTTCTGTACTCATTTTGGACTTGGCAAAGTTTTGGTGATCTGGTTGTCAAGTCTGTTTCTTATAATATATATAAATTGGTTGGTTACTTGCATTTGATGAAAATTAATCTGTTCAGATGTTTCCACTCTTAGATTTCTTTTTGTTATTTGGATAGAAGGTTCTAATGTTCATGTTGGATTTACTGTTATCTTAGATTTGATTTTGAAATTTCAAAAGATCCATCTTTCTTCCTGTCAGTTTAATTGATTAATCACTGCTTCCATGCAGCTTCATATTTCCTACTAATTCAAAGGGAAACTGTTATCTTTTAAAAGTGTTAATATTATTGCCATCTAGAAAATTTATGTAAACAAGCCTTGCAAAAGAGCAATCTGTTGGGGATTTACTGTTTTCTTTTATTGTTTCAAATAGGTATTCATAAATGTAAATTTATTCATTTTTTCTTTTCCTGTTTAAAATGGATTAGGTTGGAGATTCAGCACTGTACTTGGGTATTCTGGGTTTGTTTATTAATGAACTAGCAGGTGAAGCTTCTTTTGCCTTGATCTTACAGCTGTTTCTACTAGAGTTTGATTGACATCTTAGGATATCTATCTTACAATGATATGCAGAAATGAAGTTCTCTTTCTTCCTTTTTTGTGGTTACACCGGAGTTTCTCTGCTCAGCCCTGTGATGCACAACTTGTGGATATGGAGGGTACTCTCTCTCTCTCTCTCATACTGACATACATTGTTTTGCAAGTCCACATTGGATGAAAGAGGTCATTCCCATAATTATACTTGATGATATTGACAGGGTACTGGCAATGCAAACTTCTACTTTGCTACTGCTATTGCTTATGCATGCTTACAGGTACACCTTGTTTACAGATCTCTAGACTTCATAGCTCAAGGAACTAATATTTGTAATTTGTTTTTCTTTCTTTTTTTTTTTTGAAAGGTAACTTGTTTTCTAATGAGCTTTTTTTTTTTTTTCAAGTTTTATCTTTTTTTTTATATGCAACAGTAAAAGATATTCATTGATTAAAAAGTAAATATGCACAGAATAAATTCAACTACCTAACCCTTATCCTTGTATACAATTACAAGATTATCATAATACTAGTCCCCGATGTAAATCATCCCTATTGACTCCTTGTTTTGCAAGCGAGTCAGCCATGCTGTTTGCTGTTCTGTAAGTCCAGCTTCAAACCACACCCAGTTCTCTAGCCAATTGTTTAGCCTCCCTCAATGTGTGTCTATGTTGCCATGTACTTTGTGTCTCCTTTAACCAACCAATTACATTCTTGGGATATCCTTCAACAACAATGTTGCCCAGACTCATCCTCTTACAAATCTGTAGGCCTTGAAGTAAGGCTTTCAATTCTGCTGTTGTAGAATCTGCTAATTCCTATTGGTCCTGAAAAGATAGCAATGAAATCCCAATTTTATTTCTTATACCCCCTATTCCTGCAGGTCCGGGGTTCCCAATGCTACAATCATCAAAGTTTAGCTTCTAATGGTGTGCTGACGGTGGAGACCATTGGTTTAAAAGAACCATAGTGTGGCCGTCCTAGTGCATCACAAGATTTTTTTTTTGCCTCTTTTTGTCTTGGGGTTGAAAAGAGATCCCTTTTAAAGATCTCTATATTCTCTGGTGGGTAACCACTTACAGCCAAAGAGCGACTGGAGCCTATCCCATACACTAGATGTATAACTGTAGGAGATAGCAGATGTAGTACAGATTTCCCATTTGCTTCACATAGAACACAAATGTCACAAATATTGATCTTCAAATGACATTTCTCAACAAAAAACCTTATTTCTTGGGGGAACTTTTTCAAATTTCATCTTGGGGAAGTAGTCAATTGTAAAATGTTTACAAATCCAGGAAGCATTCACAGTTTGGGAAAGTGAAATTTTGAACAAGTTTAAGCAAGTTAAATAGTACTTGCTAGTAACAAGAGAAAACTAGTGGTTAACCAATGAAAATTCAGGTTAGACAGATGCCTATGTAGTCTGTTAAGGAAGAATGACTGAATGAGGAAGAAGAGAAGAATGGAACAGTCCAAGATGTTTTGAGAATGGGGCGGCAGTTTCTCTCCTGTCCTACCCAGAAATTTATATTAAGGTTTAAAAGGCAAGAAAATTACATAAAAGCCCCCTATTAGGTGGGCTGAGAAAAAGAAAAGAAACACATAATGTTTAAGGCCCAGGCACACTACTAAGTACTAACTAATACAATATTTACGCCCACTAACATATTATATCTCACAACACTCCCCCTCAAGTGAGCATAGATATCTATCATGCTCAACTTGCCTAATAATTCATGAAATCTTGTCTTGGATGGCCGTTTAGTAAAGACATCGGCCAGCTGTTTTCCAGATGGCAAGTGAAGTATGCAAAGATCTCCTGAAATAATCCTTTCTCGAACAAAATGTTTATCAATTTCAATGTGCTTGGTTCTATCATGCTAGACTAGGTTGTTAGCAATGTTGATGGCAGCCTGGTTATCACAATATAGCTTTAAGGGTCCATCAATTTGGATTCCAACTCCTTTAATAGGATCTGTATCCACAGAAGTTTGGCCAAGCCATGAGCCGTGGCCTTGTATCAGTGTTTTAAAGGTGCAAGGTGCAAAATTAAAAAAAAAGCTAAGAAATCAAAAAAATGCAAAAAAAAATAAAAAAATGCAAAAAATTATAAAACATAATATTAATAAAAATGTAAACTTAAGTTTTAAAATAAATGTTTTAAAAATCCTATTATCTAAAATTAAAACACATAAATATAATATGTAAAGCATATTCAAATGAGAATTTAAAAATGAAATCAAACATATAAAACATTTTCAAGCATATAAAACCCAAAATCTCCTTTTTTTCTCAATTGCATCAAGTAGCTAATGTGACATATTACATTCCTAATTCTACGAGCCGCCTTTGTGCCACGCCCCTCGAGGCAAGCCTAAACAAGGCCATGTTAGGGTCTTAAATTCTTAGTTTTCACACAAAATAATAATTTTATAGTTTTAATTGCTTTTAAGAAGATATTTTATTAGGATGAATGAATGGACAACATTACCAAATAGGGGATTCTCGAAGCTCCGGTTTGCTCGCGAAGGCCTTGTTTGGGCTGTCCTTGAGGGGCGTGGCACAGGGGTTTGGGGGCGAAGCCCCCGGCCTAGCGGCTAGACTAAAAAAAATGGAAAAGGCGACAAATTTTCAAAAGGCACATGCCTGGGCTAAGGCGCAAGGCGCACCAGGTGCATGCCTAGGTGCACCAGGCGTGCGCCTTTTGAATGGGCTACGTTTAGGCCCTGGACGAGGCGCCTACCCTAAAATGCGCCTTGCCTGTGCGCTTTTAAATCATTGCCATGTAGTCAGCCTCAACACTAGATCTACCACTGCTATATGTTTTTTGCTTCTCCAGGTAACCAAGTTTTCCACCAATAAAAGTGCAATATCTAGTTCTAGATCTTCTATCTCCAGTAGACCATGTCCAATCAGCAACTAGGAAGGCTTCAACACAAATTTTATCATGCTTCCTAAAAAGCAATCCCTTCCCTAGATAAGTCTTGAGATACCTTAGGATCCGTTCAACAACTCTCATATGAGAGATTTTGGGTGCATGCATAAATTGACTTACAATATGTACTACATAAGCAATATCAGGCCTAGTGAGAGATGGATACAAAAGTTTACCAACCAAACGTTGTTACCTCTCTCTATCTGCAAACAACTCATCTTCACCACCTTTTTGCAACTTGTGGCTTTGTTCAGTTGAAGTATCCACAAACTACTCCCCAATTTCCTTGTCTCCTTCAATAATAATTCTAAAGCATACTTCCATTGGCAAATATATATTCCTCCCTTGGACTTTGCAACTTCTATCCTGTGGAAGTACCTTAGAGGACCCAAATCCTTAATCTCAAATTTTGATGCCAAGAAATCTTTCAACCTTTTAATCTCTTCTGTATCATTTCCAGTAATTACCATATCATCAACATACACAATTAGAGTAGTCAACCTGCCATTTGCCTTCTTGTAAAACAAAGTGTGATCAACACTACTTTGCTTATCTCCCACATTCTTCATAGCCTTGCAAAGTCTCTCAGACCAAACCCTCGAGATTGCTTTAAGCCATACAAAGCTCTCTTTAGCTTGCATACCTTCCCTTTCATATCAAATCTTGGAGGTGGATCCATGAAAACTTTTTCTTGGAGCACCATTTAGGAAAACATTCTTCACATCGAGTAGTGTTTTAAAAGCACAAGGCGCAAAAAAGGCGTAGGGGTCAATTTGTGCTCGAGGTGCAAGGCGAGGCGTGTGCCTTTTTTAGGCAAGGCGCAAAATTACAAAAAAAAAATGCTAAAAAATAAAAAAGTTAGAAAATTCAAAAAATTCCAAAAAAATAAAAAAATAAAAAATAGAGATAATATTAATAAAAAATATAAACTTAAATTTTAAAATAAATGTTTTAAAAAACCTATTGTCTAAAATTAAAATACATAAACATAACATGTAAAGCATATTCAAATGAGAATTTAAAAATAAAATCAAACATATAAAACCTTTACAAGCATGTGAAACCCACAATCTCTTTTTTTCCTCAATTGCATTACTTCAAGTAGCTAATGTGATGTAAAACATATTATATTCCTGATTCTACGAGCTGCCTTTGTGTGACGCCCCTCAAGGCAAGCTCAAGCAAGTCCATGATAGGGTCTTAAATTCTTAGTTCTCACAAAAATAATGATTTTATAAATTTAATTGCTTTCTAAGAAGATGTTTTATTAGGATGAATGAATGAATGAACAACATTAGCAAATAGGGGGTTCTCAGAGCATTGAAAAGGGTTTGGGGAGAGGGGGTCTAGGTGGCGATGCCCCTTTAGCCAAGGGGGGTTTGGGGGCAGAGCCCCTTGCCAAAACTTTCTTTCCCCTTCTCTTCTCATCCCTTCCCTTTTCTTTTCTTTCTTTTTTCTTTTTTCCTTCTCTTTTTTTCTTACTTTTTCTTTTGTTTCCCTTTTCCCTTTTCCATTCCTTTTTTTTTTTTTTAATTTTTTCTTTTTATTTTTTATGAGGTGTGTGTGAGGCAAATGAGGAGTACACCTCTAGCACGCCTCATGCAAAGGGCTTATGGGGCATCTTGCAGCTAAGGCGTACGCCTCAGATGTATTAACACCTCTGGCATATGCTTCAGGGTGTTTTGGGGGCATCTTGACTGGAGGTGCGCGTCTAGGCATACGCCTCCCATGCCTTTTAAAACACTGATTGTGATAATAGGGAGTGATTCACAAGATATCAAAAAGTTAAAGTTGTTTTTATAAGAGAGATTTCATATTAAGGATTTAGGTAAACTTTGGTATTTTTTTAGGATAGAGGTTATGAGATCAGCTATAGAGATCTCACTTTCACAACACAAGTATGCTCTGGATCTACTTGAGGAGACAAGGATGAGAGGGTGTAAACCAGTTGCTACACGTCCAGATATTTCTTTTTCCATTGGAGTTGTAAGCCTATTTTTGAGTTCTCCTTGTATTCCTCATCTTGTGGTAGTATTCAAGATTATACGGTATCTGAAGGCACCACTGGGCATTGGAGTTATATATAGAGATCATGGACATTTGACTGTGTTAGGATTTACAGATGTAGATTGGGCAGAGTAACCTACAGACAGGTGGCCTACCACAGGGTACTGTACCTTTTAGGTGGTTATCTTATATGTTATATCTTGGAAAAGCAATAGGGGAGCTAGTATGACTTAAAAGTATTCTTCATGAGATAGGAATTCCTGTGAAACTATCCATGCACTTGCATATTGATAATATGAAGGCATCAAATCCTATCTTTCATGAGAGGACAAAACATATTGAAGTGGACTGCCATTTTGTAAGGGAGAAGGTTCAAAGTGGTGATGTACTGATGTAAACACTCATTTGTGAAGATTGGAGATCAACTAGCAGATTTGTGGACCAAGGCCCTCCACGGCCCTTGGATTGACTGCCATTTTGTAAGGGAGAAGGTTCAAAGTGGTGATGTACTGATGTAAACACTCATTTGTGAAGATTGGAGATCAACTAGCAGATTTGTGGACCAAGGCCCTCCACGACCCTTGGATTGACTTTGTTTCTAGCAAGCTGGGTCTATATGACATATACACACCAGCTTGAGGGAGAGTGTTGAAAGAGTGATTTATATTATGTACTTGGGTAGTTTGGTACTTAAGGAATTTCCTTTAATAAAGCTGGACACTCCAGTCAAGAAATTAACATAGACAGGGGTATTTTTGTAACGCAAAGTACTTTTCTATTAATGTAAGAGTGGGTCGACTGTCTTATGAGAGTTTTTAAGAAAGAGCATGCATGATTGGGAAGTTGGAGAGTTGGTTTCCTTGATGGGAGATCTAAATCAGATGAAATTGTAGGTACAAGATCAAGAAAGAAGATGGTGGCAGTTTGAAAAGTCAGGCAGATGCTTGATTAAATCATTTTACAAGTGTTGTTGGAGAGAAATGAAGGTGACATCCCTTGGAAGTGAAATATAGGCATTCTATCCAAGGTATCCTTCTCGTGAAGGAACTTTACATATGATCCATTGTAAAGAACTTTAAACCATTGGAGCCATTTTCAGAAATTGTTTAGGAATCAGTGGGTTGTGCCAAGGGATTTAGGTACACTATTCTTAGCCTGATCTTTGAAGGGTCTCAGCATCAGAGGCGGAACCCTATGGAAATTGGTGCCTGTGTCCATCTGTTAGTATGGGTTGAGCAGTGCAAGACAATGAATTTATACAAGTGCATTAACAGCTGACTCAGCACAAAAACCTGAGTCAGACTGGATTAGTTCAGATTCTAGAATGATAATTGAAGGGCAAAAATCTCTTAATTTAATGAAGATGATGCTATTGATAAAAAAAAAAATTAATTGAAGGGCAAAATAGGCAAAAATAAAATATGGGATGATTCCAAAATATGGAGGTCATCATCATCATCATCCATGCCTTATTCCAACTATATGGGGTCTTGACTACATGAATCCTGTTTCGCCAATCCGCTCTATTTAAAACCAGTGCTCTAAAAGTGCAAGGGTCAATTTGCACTTGAGGCACAAGGCACAAAACTACAAAAAAAAAGCTAAAAATAAAAAAGTCAGAAAATTAAAAAAAAGCCAAAAAATTAAAAAAAAGTGCAAAAAATTCAAAAAATATTGAACATAATGTTAATAAAAAATATAAACTTAAAATTTAAAATAAATGTTTTGAAAAACCTATTATCTAAATTAAATTACATAAACATAACATGTAAAGCATATTCAAATGAAAATTTAAAAATAAAAGCAAACATATAAAGCATTTTCAAGCATGTAAAACCCACAATCTCTTTTTTCCCTTAATTGCATTGCTTCAAGTAGCTATTGTGATGTAAAACATATTGCATTCTTGATTCTATGAGTCGCCTTTGTATCATGCCCCTCGAGCCAAGCCCGAACAAGTCTATGTATTCGCCCTTGTACCCAGTCGTTAAACTAAAAAAAAAAGCAAAAAGCGCAAAATTTTAAAAAGGCGCACGCCTAGGCTGAGGTGCAAGGCGCATGCCTAGGTGTGCGCCTTTTGAAAGGGGTGTACCTAGGACTTGGGCGAGGCACATACCCCAAAATGCGCCTCATCTAAGGCACGCCTTTTAAATCACTGTTTAAAACCATATCCATTGTTAAATTATTAGTGCTTAAATCATTTCTTACTACTACCCATGTCCTATTTGGTCTACCCCTATCTCTTCTATCCCCTTCCACTTGTAACAAATCACTTCTTCTAACTGGAGTTGTTGGTGGTCTTCAATGCACGTGACCAAACCATAGTTTTCAAGGCGTTTAGGCAATTCTAGGTGACATTGGGGCGCCTAGTTGCCTGGGCGATAAAAATTTTATAATACAAAAATCTAACTTATGGCTAGTTCCCTAGTTTTATATACCATTCAACATGTATATTAATTAAAAAAATAGCAATTCTCTTTATTAAGAAAATTAAATTTCCTCTAAAAATGTGGCAAATCATCATATCTAAAAGATAAAAATATTTTGGATATATTAGTTTCATTATTTTCAAAAACAAGACTACTACAATAAGGATTTAATAGAGAAATTTCGTATCAGTTAGTAGGTAAAGAAAAGCTTTATATGACAAATATTCAAGATGGAAAGTAAAATAGAAAATAACAAGGATGGAGTTTCTGTTTTATTTAATTAGAGAGGGAATAGAAAAAAAACAGAACCTCTTTATAATTCTACTTTTTCTTTCCTCTTTCTTTTTCTCTCCTCAAAACCCTTTGATCTTTTAAATTTCAATAGTAAAACATTAAAGAAAAGTACAATTGATATATATAGCATATAATAAAATGTATTAACATATACATTAATAAGATACAACAATATAAATGATATTATAAAAGGCACCTGCGTTGTCATTTTTGTCGCCTAGGTGGGTGCCTAGTTGCTAAAAGTCAAGGTGCTTGGGTGAGGTGCCCAACCAAGGGCGCCTAGTCACCTAGGTGGGTTCCTTAGCGACACCTTGCTTAACAATTATGGACCAAACCATCTTAGCCTACTCTCTCTTATTTTATCACTTATTGGAGCTACTCCTAGGTTTCTCCGGATGGCTTTATTAACGATCCTATCCTTCATAGTTTTTCCACTCACCCATCTTAGCTTTCACATTTCTGCCACACTTATTTTCATAACATGTTTCTTGATTGCCCAACACTCTACTCCATACAACATAGCCGGCCTTACAACCGTTTTATAGAAATTTCCTTTTAATGTAAGTGGTATTCTCCTATCACACAAAGGTCCAGATGCACCCCTCCATTTTTCCCAACTTGCTCTATTTCTTTGAGTGACATCCTCCTCAATCTCTCCCTTGTTATGAATTATTGAACCAAGGTACCAGAAATGGTCACATTTTTTTTGATTGGAAATGGTAACTTCATTACTGTAAAGTTAAGATACAATTGTCAACCCCTAAGATAGGAGTTGGGCCCAAGTAATTTGAATTACTGAACTGCCCAGAACAAACTTTCCCTCACTGTCCCTTGTTTGGCTAAGGTATCAGCCAAACCATTAGCTGATCTTCTTTTCCACTTGAAGCCTGCATCAAGCTCCCTTGTTATATTTGAGAATTTCCCGTATGGGCTGTTGATACATCCACGCTCCCAACTTGCCTGATTGCAGCCAGTCCATTAACAATTTAGAATCTTCTTTTATCTCCACTTGGTGTAATCCCAATTTCTTGACATATTTTACACCTTGAAGTAGAGCCATCACTTCTGCTCGCAATGAGTCTCCCACCCCTATTGGCCCAGAGAACATAGCAACAATTCTTCTATCTCCATCTATCAATACTCCTCCTATACCTGAAGGCCCTGGGTTGCCTCTAGAGCTCCCATCAAAGTTCAACTTTATTCTTTGTTGTGTTGAAGGGGACTGCATTTCCTGCACAATAGGTTTTATAGAGTTGTAGCTGCCACCACTCCCCAGTTCCTAAGTATGTCCTCGGCTGAGAAATCTTGGCCCAGAAATGGTCATATTGAGTTATCTCTTGGTTTCCAATCCTAAGTGTGTCTTGATTTACCCTCTTATTATTATTAAAGTTACATTTCATATACTCTGTTTTAGTTCTACTTATTTTAAGACCTCTTGATTTCGGGGCATTTGTCCATAAGCTTAGTTTTGCATTTAATCCTTCATTAGTTTCATCAATTAAAACAATGTCATCCGCGAACAACATGCACCATGGAACTTCTTCCTGAATCTATTTAGTCAATTCATTCTATGATCAGTGCAAATAGGTAAGGTCTAAGTGCTGAATGTTGGTGAAGACTCATCTTAACTGTAAAATCTGAAGTCTCTCCCACTAGTGTTCTAACATTGGTTCCCCCCCCCCCTCGATCTATAGACCTATTTTGAACCCCCTTTCTTTTCTAAGACCCACCATATGATCTCTCAAGGAATTTTATCATAGGCCTTTTTTAGATCAATGAACACCATATGAAGTTTCTATGATTAATCTTCATGGTTGATCTCCTTGGCATAAAGCCAAATTGGTTCTTTGATACACTCGTTGTAATCTTTGTTCAATTATTCTCTCCCTAAATTTCTTAGCGTGGCTCATGAGTTTAATGCCTTGATAATTATTACAAATTTGTATATCACCTTTGTTCTTAAATATAGGCACCATATTTCTATTTCTCCAATCATTAGGCATCCTCTTTTCTTTTAAAAAGGGCAGCGTAGTGCCTCTTTTACTTCAATAGGTTTAACTCTATGAATGCATGTATTATTTTTAACACTTAGTATTGCTAGCTTCTCTTCTATCAGCACCCTCTCCCTGTTGTTCATTTAATAATTTTTTGAAATAGTTTTTCCATCTTTGTTTGATTTCCTCATCTTTTACTAAGACTCTTTGATCTTCATCTTTAATGCACCTAACATGGTTTAAATCCTTGCCTTTCCTTTCCCTTAGCTTTGCTAGTTTATACATTCCTTTTTCTCCCTCTTTAGTGTCTAATTTATAGTAAAGCTCATCATATGCCATACATTTAGCTTTATTCACTTTCTTTTTGACTAACATTCTTATGGTTTTATATATTTTTTTCCAATTTTTGCATTTTTAGGTTTTTGCCATTCTTTGTAACATGGTTGTTTTAATTTGATTATATTTTGAACTTCTTTCTTCCACTGCTAAGTTTCTTTAGTACTTTTCCATTTCCCTTTAAATTCTCTTAAGATCCTCTTGCTAATTTATTTATGTTGTTTTCCATTTCAAGTGAAATATCATTAATTTTTCCGTCTAAATTCCAATTCTTTTTTTTATCAATTTATTTCTAATTGAGTTAGTTTTTCTCCTTTTAGGTTTTCCCACCTAATTTTGGGGGACTTATTTTCTTCCCTATTTCTCTTCCATTTCCTAATGTGCACATCTACCACCACTAATTTATTGTTAAGATTTCTTCTGAAATAACTTTGCAATCTTTACACATCATTCGTTTTGCTTTCCTAGTAAGGAAAAAAAATCTATTTTACGTTTGATCCACTTTTAAATGTTATTAAGTGTTCATCCTTTTGAAAAAGGTGTTTAAAATTGCCATAAGCTACTGCAAAATCTAATATTGTGCTTCTTGATTCATTCTTCTCCTCAAATCCAAATCCTCTATATACCATATCATATCCTACACTCCTTTTCCCTAGATGCCCATTTAAGTCTCCTCTTATAAAATCTTCTCTTCATTTGGAATTTCTTGGATTAATCCTTCTAAGTTTTCCCAAAATTGCCTTTTGATGTTTTCTTCTAAACCCACTTAAGGTGCATAAGTACTAATTATGTTTGTGATTTCCTCACCTAAAACAAGTCTAATTAAAATTATTATTTTTTGATCAATAACACTTTCATTAATTCATCAGTAGAAAATTTACAAGCGGAAGACAAACACACTTATCTTCCAAGAGTCACAAAGAACTTCAAGAAAAGAAAGAAGAAAATACAAAGATACAAGGACACTAACATTACGACTTAGCCCAAAACAAGGAACCCCTTTCTGCCCCTTGTTTTGCTAAACCGTCAGCTAGGGAATTAGCTGATCTCTTAATCCAACATGTCTTAATTTCCATCTCCCGCACCAGCCATTTGAATTTCCTCTTCTCATTGTTATACTTCCAAAGATCATTTTGTTCTTTGGTCAGCCACCCTATCACCACCTCTGAATCCCCTTTAATTATAAGTTTCTTGATGTTCAATTCCTTAGCTTTCCGGGCTCCTTCCATAACTACACATATCTCAGCTCTAAGGGAGTCACCCACTCCAATTGGGCCTGAGAACATAGCAGAGATGACCCCATTTTCATCTCTAAAAACACCCCTGATCCCTGATTGACCCGGGTTTCCCCTACTGCATCCATCAAAGTTTAATTTCAAGATTCCACTAGGTGGGGGGGGGGGTCCAAGCCACACTCTTTACTGACTTGATCTGCGTGCAACTTGCAATTTCACCCCACTTCCTCAACATGTCATCCACAGTGTAATCTGTGAATATTTCCAGAGATTTCAGCCACTGTACCGCCCTAACCTGTATGATAGCCCTCAAATCCGCTGTCCCTCTCTGAGTTTCTGAGAATATCCTGAAGTTCCTTTCTTCCCACAGTGTCCAACATACTGCAGCCCTTAGTCCTCTCCACATTGTCCTTCCCCTTTTTAATCGCCACCTGAAGGAGGGGGCGAAAAGGCCCTGCATGTCTGATGGGGGATTCCAGCTGCATCCAAATAAGGAGAAAGCCCAATCCCACATTGACCTCGCGAAGTGGCACGACACCATTAGGTGAAAACCAGTCTCCCCATCTGCTTTACACAGAACACACCACTGAGGTGACAAGCAAGTATTGGGTCTCTTCTTTTGGAGTAGATCACCAGTGTTGATTCTTTCCAGATAGGCTTCCCAACAAAAACTACCAACCCTAGGAGGTATAGCTTTGCACCAAACCTCACCAACAAGAAAAGGGGACAAGGTAGGACTGGTGGATTGACTTAAGACTTTGAAGAACGAAGCACAAGAGAAAATACCATTGGGGTTAGGTGTCCAAATTCTAGAATCCTCCCTAGTGGGGTCTAAGACAACGTTATCAAGAAGTGCAAGAAGGCTCGAAAGAGTGTACAAAGACGAGATCGGCTCATTTTTCAAATCAGAAAGAGTGTACAAAGACGGATACTGATCCTTTAGAGGGGCGCTCCCCACCTAGGTTTGTTCCCAAAATTTTATGGAGTTACCGGAATTCAAGTCTTACCTGATATTAGGAATGAAAATTGGAAGCAGGTCATGAATGGCTTTCCAAGGAGAGTTGCTTGTGATCCTAGCTTTGATTCCAGCGTCCCATCTGTTGTGCTCCAACCCATGAATACTTGCCACTATTCTAGCCCATAGCTTCTCCTTCTCCATAGGAAACCTCCACAGCCACTTCCCCAGCAGAGTCATATTCCTTCTCCTAATACTCCCAAGCCCCAAACCACCACACAACTTACTCCTGCACACTATTTCCCAGCTAACTCTATGATCCCTCTTCTCTTCTCCCGGCTCCCACAGGAAATCTCTCATTAACTTCTCTAATCTGTTAGCAATCTTCACTGGGATTTTAAACATCGACATGAAGAAGATGGGTAAGTTAGCAAGCGTGACCTTAATCAATGTAATTCTCCTGCCAAGAGAGAAGTAATTCTTTTTCCAGGATACCAATCTTTTTTCAAACCTTTCCATCACCGGGTTCCAGAAGCTCTCTCTCTTGTGATTATCACCTAATGGTAATCCTAAATAGTTCAGAGGCCGCCCTGTGACTTCACACCCCAGCACTTCAGCACTCTCCCTGATCTCACCCTCCTCCAAGTTCATCCCCACTACACAGCTTTTCCCAAGGTTAACCTTCGAATTGGACAGTTGCTCAAACAGTTGTATCACCGACTTTAAATTCCTGATAAACCTCACATTACCACCTTCACAAAACAGAATCGTGTCATCAGCAAACTGTAAATGTGTGAGGGGGGTTTCCATCCTCCCAACCCTCCAACCTCTAATGAGCCCCCTAGAATCTGCTCTGTGAATCAATTTCCCCAAAACCTCCGCAATTAAAATGAACAAGAAAGGAGAAAGGGGGTCTCCTTGTCTTATACCCCTACTGGTTGGAAAGAAATCTACCACTATCCCGTTCACTAGCACTGAATAATGACAATTCCGAACACAACCCATGATCCACTTACACCATCTAGCCCCAAACCCGAATTTGGTTAAAACTTTCCTCAAGAACTCCCAGTCCACCAAGTCATAAGCCTTTTCCAAGTCCAGCTTACAGACCACTCCCTTCTTCTTATCCCTCTTAAAGTTATCGACACTCTCATTAGCAGTTAAAATCTGGTCTGTAATTTGTCTTCCACTCACAAAAGCTCCTTGGTAGTGTTCAATGATATCTGGCATTACCTTCTTCAGCCTCAAAGACAACACTTTTGTAATGATCTTGTACAAGCTATTCACCAAGCTTATTGGCCTAATTAAAATTATTCTATCCTCAATTCTTTTAACATTTACAATTTCATTTTTCTAAATCATTATCTCCTATTATCTCTATACCATTTCTATTAAACCATAAATAGGGCCCATACCCATATGGGTACCCACTAACCACATATTCATGAGACCTTTAACTAAACCGAGACTCTTTTTTCCTCTCCCTTCTCTCTCTCTCTCTCTCTCTCTCTCTGTCTCTCTTATACCACGGTTACCACCACTGCCTTGGACTTTCGGAGGCTTGGCCACCATTTCCTGGACACAGTTGCTTGGCTTACAAGCAGAATCAAAGAATTTTTTCTAACAAGCAAGTGCTAACTGAAGTTTTGATTGGTAAGATGGAGAGACTCATCATCTTTTGGGCCAACATCCACAAGGAATTTGTTAGCATCTATAGAGGTCATATGTGTAACAAATGGTACGGAATTATTTGGGAATAGATTTTTTTGTTTGATATTAGTGTAAACATAGTGACACACTTAGAGGTATTTATATAAGCTTTGTAGGTATCCTTTTGTGTGAAGGGCTCTCTCCCTCCTTTAATACAATACCATTTTACCTTCAAATGTAAATCATGTGGTTTCATAGCAACCAACAGTCATCTTTCACTACTGATTACGAATACTCATCGATAAGTATAAACGTCATTTCAAAATATGAGAAGAAAAAGGAGAAGCTGAGAAAATATGGAGGATGAGCCCTTGCTTGCCCTAGGGAAAAGGAAAGGAAAAAACTAAGAAAATAAAAAGAAGGGTTAAGCATCCTATTCCTGTGTTCTTTATGTAATGAGGCCCCCGAGTCCTCCAATCAACTCTTTGTTCACTGCAGCTTTTCTCACCAGATATGGACAAATGGCATGGTCCTGCTTTGGTTTGCTTTTGCCCACCTGAGTCAGTTTTTCAGCTTCTGCAAGGGTGGTCAATGGGACTGAATAGAAGGGGTAACTTGTTATGAAAGACTCTACTGGCTGCTATTTTGTGGACTATATTGGAAGGAAACAGACCATTGCATAATCTTTTTTGATCAATAAAAAAAAAGAAAAAAAAAAGAAAAAAAAAAAGAAAAAAAAGAAGGAAGACGTGGTTGGGTATACTAAGGATATTTCATGGTATCCAGCTTTTATTGCAACTTGGACCTTTCTTTGGGTAACTTCTCATGTTTTTTGTATATTCCCATTGTACAGATTCTCTTTGTACATAGCGTGATGTAATTGGCTTTCAATATCAATAAATACAATAACCTTCAGAAAAAAGGAAGACGTGGAGCATCTTTTTTTGTCCCAGAAAAAGAAGAAAAGAAAAAAAGAAGACATACCTTGGTTTCTCTTGTGTGTTGATTGGATAAAATCTTCAAGTTCTTCCTTGCTTGTTGGTTCAGATTTTGAGGTCTTCAAAGTTCAAGAATGTCCACTGACTTGCAGGTTGATTGAACACAAAAAAATAAGAAAATAATAAAAGGAACTCACCATTTACTAATCTCCTGTTCATTTGTTACTAGCATTTGGGTATGATTCCCACTACTTATTTGGCTGCAGGTGGTGTATGCAGTGGTTTGAGGCTGCTTATTGGTGTATGCAGTTTTCAAAACACTGGTTTATTTAGGAGCTATAAGCTCTGGGTAAAGCAGCCTCAAATGCTGGCTTATATGAGGAAGTATGGTATTGACACAAGTAGTCATATGAAAATGTCTCTAGGAGAAGTGGGTTCTACCATATTGCTAGATGTTTGCAAGGTCGAACTCAAGGCTTTGGCATGGGTAGTAATATGAACAATGGCTATCTAGGGGACGTAGGCTGAAAAAACAGTAGTATGCATCTTTTGTCTGACATATAGACCAACCCCATTGCATCGCTAGATGCATGCAAGTTCTGAGTGAACTGAAGGTATGTTTTAAAATTGATGCAAGACTAAAGCATACATTTAGAATTACAGAGCTTCCAAGGGGGTATTTTCTAAGTATTTGGAACATAAAAAATGATAGTTAGATATTTGAAGCAAGGAGCAAATTAAAGGCAAAGAAGGCAAAATTGGCAGTTGGATGTAGCTGTTACTTGCATTTTATTGCAAAATGAAAATGCACACTTTCCTACATTGTTGCGATTCATGCTTTACCATCATAACTTAATACTGGATGTATTTTACAGATCATTTTGGTGGTTGAGAGCGTGGGTGCCATGCTGAACCATGACAGGATGCTAAGAAAGAAATCCGCCGTTAAGCTTTGACATGGTCGATAGTGGGTTGAATGACCTTTCTTGTAACATCTCTCCAAGATCCATGCTGAACCCAGAGGTCTTGGGCAACACCATATCGTTCTGCTAATACTTTCGCAGGCAGATGAAAATTTTCAATATCGGTTTGATTCACAAAGTTCACACTTCACGGGGTATGGGCCTGGCTCACCTGATTTTGGTGCACCGGTTCAGTGAAAAGAATTATCTACACCAGTGAATCATATTTTTTTAGTGTATTTATAGTTTTTCTCCTTTCCCAAAATCCTTTGCACAATCAGTTTCTTGTTCATTTAAATTAATTAGAGATTGGTTGCCTAATTTATGTTTGAGATATATTTGAAAGGCTCCTAATTTTTGGAATGTGGTTGGATAGTGCCATGCAACACACACATACACATAGAGGTTCAGGTGGTTCAACGTATTGATGCGAATCATTTATCACCTGATTAAGATTTAAGAAGGACAATCAAGGTGTTTCTTGTTAAACTTTGGAAAGTCTGTACATCAGTTCATGACGGGGGAGTTGGAACCAGTGTTTTTGAACGTTGTTGACCTGGATGGTCGGACTGTTCAGCCTGGGAAATTTTCAGGTAATCAGTTCTGTTTCACCCTTAACCTGTTTTTTGGCAAAAAACGGTTGATTTGGTCAGTGATTCACTGATCTGGCGGTTGAACTGGCTGATTTGTTCAATCCGAACAATGGCTTTTGGCCTTTTTTTATTTTAATGATTTATTTATTTATTAAATTAGAATGGGTTGTATGTTTGAACTAGATGGTTGAACCATTGACTTGGAAACCATGGCCAAAGCGATTTTGGTTATGAGTCGGTTTTTAAAACATTGGTTGGAAGTTGGAAGTTGGAACAACTCTGTTCCAAGTTAGAGGATTGCCTTCATAAGGAGGATATAAGTTAGAGGCAAAAATCTAGGTGCAAATGGTTGCAAGAGGGAGACAGGAACATTAGGTACTTTCATTCTTTGGCAGATGGAAGAAAAAAGAGAAATTTCATTTCCAAACTGGTAGTGGATGGAATTGAGTTAAGTCAACAAGAGGAGATAGTCAGGGCATGTGTGGAATATTTTAAATCTATTCTAAGAAGACCTATAAATGGAAGGGTGTAGGTTAAAAGTCTGGATTGGGCAAATGTAGGGGGGGGTAATAGGAGGAGTTTGGAAAGGAAGTTTAACTTGGAAGAGATTAAGGAGGCTGTGTTTTCTATGGATAGGACAAAAGCTTTAGGGCCGGATGGATTCACAATGGCTTTTTATCAGGACTGTTGGGATATTTTGAAAGATGATATTCTCTTGGTTTTTGAGGAATTTCATAGGAGAGGAATTGTTAATCCAGGGGTGAATTCCACTTTTATAGCTTTGATTCTCAAAAAGAAAGAAGCATTGCATCCAAGGGTTTTCAGACTAATCAGTCTGGTAAATAGTTTGCACAAGATCATTGCAAATGTGCTATCGTTGAGGTTGAAGAGGGTATTTTCAGACATAATTGAACAGCATCAAGGTGCCTTTGTAAGTGGAAGACAAATTATTGATTGAATCCTCATTGCCAATGAGAGTGTGGAGAATTTCAAGAAGGATAAAAAGAAGGGGGTGGTGTGTAAGTTGAATTTGGAGAAAGCTTATGATATGATGGATTGGGAGTTCTTAAGGAAGGTTATGATCAAAATGGGGTTTAGGGCCAGATGGTGTAAATAGATCATGGGTTGTGTTCGGAATTATCATTATTCAGTGCTAATGAATGGGACAATGGTGGATTTTTTCTCAGCCACTAGGGGTATAAGGTAGGGAGACCCTTTATCTCCATTTTTGTTTTTACTGGTTGCTGATGTTTTGAGGAAGTTGATCTATAGGGCAGACTCTAGGGGTCTCATTAGAGGTTGGAGGGTTTGAAGGGAGAACATCCCAATCGCTCACTTACAGTTTGCTAATGATACAATCTTGTTTTTTGTAGGAGGTAATGTGAGCTTCATAAGGAATCCGAAATTGGTAATTCGGCTATATGAGCATGTGTCAAATTTGAAGGTGAACTTTGGGAAGAATTGTGTAGTGGGAGTGAATCTGGAGGAGAGAGAGTTAAGGGAGAGTGCAGAAGTACTGGGGTGTGAAGTATTAGGGTGGCCTCTGAACTATTTAGGACTGCCCCTAGGAGATAATCCTAAGAGGGAGAGTTTTTGGAACCCGGTGGTGGAAGGATTTGAAAAAAGACTTGTATCTTGGAAGAAGAATTCTCTCTCTGGGTGGTAGGATTACACTAAATAAGGCCACGCTAGCAAATTTATCAATTTATTTTCTTTTAGTGTTTAAGATTCTAAGGAAGGTTTCTAGTAGGTTGGAGAGGTTTATGAGATGTTTCCTTTGGGAGCCGGGAGAGGAGAATAAGGACCACAGGGTTAGCTGGAAGATTGTGACCAGAAGTAAAAACTATGGGGGTTTGGGGCTTGGGAACATTGGGATAAGGAATTTGGCCCTTCTTGAAAAATGGTTGTGAAGGTTCCCTCTGGAGCAGCATAAGCTATGGGCTAAAATAGTGGCAAACATACATGGGCTGGGGCAAGATGGATGGGATGTTGAAATCAGAGCAAGGACCACAAGCACTTCACCTTGGAAAGCCATTCATGATTTTCTTCTAGTCTTCTCCCCTCATATCAGGTATGATTTGAATTCAGGTAATGCCATAAAATTCTAGGAACATATTTGGGTGGGGAATGTTCCTCTTAAGGAATAGTTTTCTTCTTTGTATGCTCTATCCGAATTTAAAGATGAGCCAGTTTCTTCTTTCATCACCCCTTTCTCTTCTAGTTTGGGGTTTAGGTGGAACCTGGGTTTGAGGAGGGATGTGAGGGACTCAAACCTTGATTTATTTCGAACATCTTTGAACTTCTTGATATTGTTTTCTTGGACCCTTCTATGGTGGACTCTAGAATTTGGACCCCTACCCCCACGGACTCATTTTCTTGTGCTTCATTCTTCAAAGTCCTTTGCCAGTCCACCAGTCCTACAACCTCTCCTTTCCCGGTTAGTGAGGTTTGGTGCAGACCGATTCTTCCTAGGGTTGGTGGTTTTTGTTGGGAAGCATATTTGGAAAGATTCAACACTGGGGATTTGCTCCAAAAGAAGAGACCTAATACTTGTTTGTCACCTCATTGGTGTGTTCTTTGCAAAGCGGATGGGGAGACTGGTTTTCACTTATTGGTGTCTTGCCAATTTGCAAAGTCAATTTGGGAGTGGGCTTGTTCTCTCTTTGGGTGTAGATGGAACCCTTTATCAGACCTGCAAAGCCCTTTTTCCCTTTCCTTCTTTAGGTGGCACATGAAAAGGGGAAGGCCTATGAGGAGAGGTCTGAGGGCTGTAGTATGCTGGACATTATGGAAAGAAAGAAATACTAGGATCTTCTCAAAAAATGAGAGAGGGGTTGAAAATGTGAAAGCTGTGATCCACATAAGGGCAGTACATTGGCTGAAATCACTAGAGCTATTTACAGACTACACAGTGGAAGACATGCTGAGAAAGTGGGGTGAGATTGCAAACTGCATTGAGATCCAACCAGTAATAAGGGTGTCTTGGACTCCCCCACCTGTTGGCTTCTTAAAGTTAAATTTTGATGGGAGTTGTAGGGGGAACCCAGGACAATCAGGGATTGGAGGTGCTTTTAGGGATGAGAACATGGTCATTTCTGCCCTGTTCTCAGGCCCAATTGGTGAAGGAGATTCTCTTAGAATTGAGATCTTGGCAGTTATGGAAGGAGTTCAGAAAGCCAATGAGTTGAATGTCAGGAAACTCATAATTGAAGGGGACTCGGAGGTGGTGATAGGGGGGCTGGTTAAAGACAACTGCGGTTTATGGAATTACAGAAATAAAAAGAGGAAATTCAGGTGGCTGGTGTGGGAGATGAAAATCAGGATGCATTGGGTTAAGAGATCAGGTAACTCTTTGGCGGATGGATTAGCTAAACAAGGGATAAAAAGGGAAGCAATGTTTTGGACTAAGCTGTAACTTAATTGTTTCTTTTGTTTCCTTGTTTCTCTCTTTGGAGGGTTTAAGTTGTACTCGGAAGATAAGAGTTTTTGTCTTCCTTGCTATAAATAGTTTAATATTTCAATAAATTGAATGAATCTGTTATTGATTAAAAAAAAAGCAGCTCTGTTCCCTCGTTACTATCTGTGTGCTAAGATGTCTCTCTGTGCATAAATATATAATACATATTGCACAAAAAATTGTAAAGAGCTATGACTTCATCCCTGTACATATTTTCTGTCCATTTACATATAGTAGTGGTATCATTAACAAGTTGAACCATTCTTTGGGCATTGCAAAAACCCGGCCTCACCTCTTTCTGGGCCAAATTTAACAAATGCTTAACCTGAGCACACCCGAATTTCAGAGCCTTATTCATATATTATAAAAAACGAGGCTATGTTGGTCTTTTCATTTGGAATATGAAAGATCATTAGGCCCATTATCCAATGTCTTTTCACTTGGAATATCCGCAATTTATAAAAATTGGGGTGTTGGCTAAATCAGTTCACCCAAGTTATGCTTGTGGGTCATGGCTGCCTCTTTAATAAAAGATGGGGTGTGCCCAAATCAATCCCTCTTGGTTAAAATTATAATCAAATAAACAATATAACCACCTTCATTATGAATATAGGTGCTATAAATTTTTACCATCTTTAGATTCGATTGTTGTTTATATAAGATGAGGTTAATCCAAGATGTATTAATGGTGATTATGGTGATATTTGGTACTATTGCCGATTTCTTAGAAATCAGCGCCACATCACCAATTCAGAAATGGCAAAGATGTATCAGTGATTCAATTTGCTGTTTGGTCGGTTGATTTCTCAGAAATCGACAAATTGCTTGAAAATGATTATTGAAATTGGGCTAAAAAAGGAATCATCATTTTTTATGATTCCTCTTTTCAGGTTGATTCCAAATTTTTGGATGACGTGTCATCTGATGTGGATAAGGGAGATAGTTCCCATGAAATAAAAATCATGTTAATAATCATTACCAGACAAGCTCATTGCTGAATCTTCAGAAATCGGCTTACATGGCATCGATGGTGCCAAACAAACAATTTCTCTGATTTCTAAAACAATCAGTGATCTCAGAAATTGGTGATTTATGAGAAATCTCTTACGTATCATTTTAGGAACTCCCCGACATACCCCTACAAAGGGTGTATTGGGATTTTGACCGATTCAGGGGGTGGAGGAACCTTAAACCGCCCCCCCTAAACTGGTTTTGAAAAAAACAAAAAACAAAAAACAAAAAAAAAAAACAATACCGATATATATTTTGAACCTTGGTCCAACTTAAGAAGTTTTATGTTAAAGAAAGCAGCAATGGGCTGTCTTGGAACTGATCAAGCATTTATGTGTGTGAGGTCTTAGATAAGGAAAGGTCCATCCAGGTCGAACCCAAAAAAACTGAAACATGTTCTTGAACTGTGTTTTTTTAAACCTTTTTACGTTAACTATAAAAATGATGGTTTTTAAAATAAAATCAAATGTAGAGATACACACATTACTAAAACATGATAGGAGATTAGATGAAAACATGCTATTTTTTTTTCAAATCAGAAATTAAAAAATACATTTTTTTTATGAAAACAAAATAATACATACAACAAAAACCTATGCTATTGTTTTAAGAATCAATTTATTTTCAAACTACATGGCTTTAATTTGTTCCTGGAACTCGAACCAGAAAAACAAATCACATTAAAGAACATCAATTTCTGCTACTCGAACCAGAAAAACAAATCACATTGAAGAACACCAATTTACATGTTTGATTTTGACACTCCATTAAGAAAGAGATTGACTTTGTTTTTTTTTTTTTTTAATCCCAAAGTATTCTGGGTGAAGGGGTGACCACCTTGAAATTTTATTGACCATTATCAAAAGAGAGAAAAATGATTATAGGGGATGACATAACCGGCCTTGCCCCATGCCCAAAATACAAAAAAACTAACAAAAAACAGCAAACATATGCAAGCTAAGGGAAGAACTGAACATTAATCCAGCAAGTAAAGGAATTTCGACTTATTTGTCTTTTTTTTTTTTTGGTTCTTTTGAATATCGGTTATCTAATTGATTGATTGATTAGTTAGACAATATCCATTGTTATCTCTAAATCCTTTTGACTAAGCTTAGTAATTAATCTTAGGGATCTCTAATCCAAGTTAATGAAAACTTTAATTAACTATATCTAATAGGATTGGGTCAATTGGTGCTGTTTGCTAAACTGTTACGACTCAAATTTACAGATGTTTGGTGAGATGGAATTTAATTTTTATACATTTAAGAGCTTTTATCTTAAACTCCTCCTCACTTTTCTGGGATTTTCTTAAGCTTACCTTGATTTGTTGATACCTCCAGAAACTTTCTTCCTTGTTAGACACTTTTAATTTTAACATACCTATTTTCCTCATGTCTCTGTGAGCTATTGTGACGGAATGCACATTAATATTTATTTAGGCTCAGTTTGGAAGGAGTAAAAGTATAAATACCTAGAGTGCAAGGCTCAGTTTGGAAGGAGTATAAATATAAAGAGTATTTTTAAACTATCCGTATAGTTTAGTTAATTAAATATAAAGAGTATAAATATAAAAAGTCTATTTTACCCTTTACGCTTCTTCAAAATTTCAAAATAGAACAATTTAAACATCCGAAGAAATCCCAAACTGTGTTTTGATGGAGTCTAAGAACGGAGAAAGAGACCAGAGGTCTGAGAACGGAGAAAGGAGAGAGACCAGGCAGACGGAGAGGTCTGAGATGAAGGCTTGAAAGCGTGACTTTTAATGACGCTCTAGGAGAGGACGATTGAAGTGGGTGACCGTGGGAAGGTACGCCTGTTCACTGTGCGGATTTAACGAAGAACTGTATGGACCAGTTCATCGATTTCGCTCTGTAACCTCTCTTAGTTCCCATTCTTCATTTTTTACTTCGTGCACATGCGACCAATGATTTGCCAGCCATTTGAGCTGTTTTCGATCGGAATCTCGCCGGACTCTGGATGCTTGTATTCCAAATTCAAACGGGTCTTCGTCGATCACATTATTGTGCCGGTAGTTTCCAAGAAACAGTGGCCTGTTTTTATCAACCAAAAATCCTCTCAACCAAAAATCTTCTCCATCATCTCATCTTTCTGCTGATAACCAAAAATCCTCTCAAACCCAATTGCAGAACAACAACCATAACATTGGAAGCCAAAAAAAAATGGCAAACTGTGAGCATCAGGCCGTCAACATAGCATGGCTACTCTTCGAACTACCAGTCTCCTATGCTCTTCCTCCTTGTCATCATCTTCACGACGAAGAAGAGTATCGGCTACTCTTAATACCCCAAAACTCCAACCAAGTTCTCTTTCTTTTCCAAAGATCCGGACTACGGACTTGGTTGAGGAATTGTAGTTGAGAAGTGGATACACAACAGCCACAACAATTACCCAGACAGAAACGAAGCCTTTTGACACTAAAGTTGCTACCAAAACCACGAGAGATGATCTTGATGCTAACTCCAAGTCTACGGTCATTGCGGAGCTTTATGCAATCATGGAAGCTGCTGCAGACAGGGTGGAGATGCATGCCAACATCCAGGAGCAGCGGAATAACTGGAACCACCTCCTTCTCACCTCCATTAATACAATCACCATCACCGCTGCAACGATGGTCGGGCTAGCAGAAACAGCTGGAACGGGAGCGCCACTTGCCGCACTAAAGCTCTCATGTACTCTATTATATACGGCAGCTACAGGGATGTTGCTGGTGATGAACAAGATTCAGCCATCGCAACTCGTAGAAGAACAACGAAATGCGGCAAGGCTATTCAAGCAACTTCATGGGGAATTGTTTGAACTGAAGGAGTTGTTTGAACTCGTAGAAGAACAACGCAGTGAACAAGATTCTGCTTCATTTCCTATTCAAGCCTTGAATAGCCTTCCACTTTGGAGGAAAAGGACATAGAGAATAGAGAAAATGGGGAACTGTTTGAACTGAAGGTGGCTTTGCAATTGGGAAGGAGCCTATCAGAACTTAGAGATCTAGCTGCTTCAGCATCTTCAATAGATGGGGAGGCCAAACAAGAGTTTGCAAGCAAGCTCTTTTGATTTCTCAATGGATCGATGGGATCCTCTGATGATCACATTTTGCAGCTTTAACGAGACGAAGAGCGCGGTGAAACCCTCATATTGGTGAAATCTAAACGCAATCCAACAGGAAAAAGAAGGGGAGAGAGAGAGAAAGGGAAAGAGGGGGAGAGAGGTGAGGGTAAAATTGGGTTAAAAAAAAAAAAAAAAAATATATATATATATATTATATCGTGTTAATATTAACAGAATTTAATAGTAAAGGTAGAGTTAGTCAATTATTAGAAACAAGGTAGGGATTTTCAAACAGTAAAGGTACAATTAATCAATTGGCTAAACCATAAGGATGGTTTAAGAAATTTATCCAAATATAAATATATACAATATAAATACATACAAAACAATACAAAATATAAGGTTTTGCATTGTACACATTTGCATTTGTACAAAACAATACAAAATACAAGGCCTAGTTTGGAAAAGATACTATACAAATACAAATATGTACAGTACAAAACCTTGTAATTTGTCTTATCTTATATGTATTTGTATTGTATATATTTGTATTTATATTCTTTCCAATCTAAGCTTTGCACTCTATATATTTGTATTGTATTCCTTCCAAATTAAGACTTAATGACAAAATTAACCTTGACTGAGTAAACAACCTATCAACCAACATTTTATTATAAAAATACGCCTGTTCATTTTGTCCCCTTTTTTTATATTCTTTCATTTCACAACCAATCAACGGTGGAGGTACCTAAATGTCAGGTTAAGTTTAAGTGCCTGTTTGGAAGGGCTTTCATGAAGCGGCTTCTGGTGCTAGATGAACCAAAAAACCCAGAATATTGCCAAACTGTTTTTGATAAAAATCTGGAAAGTTGAAAAGAAAAAAGCTTAAATAAGCTGAAAAATAGACTTTCTGGCAAAACTATCATATATAGGTTTTCGAAAGCAGTTCAGTCAACACAGCTCAATCACTTCAGAAGCCCTCCCAAAGGGGCTCTAAGAGAATACCGGAGAAGTGAGGGGAAGCTTCACATAAAAAACCATCCATTTAGATTCATTCTTCTAGATATTAAATGCATTCAAAATAAAAAGACAATTATAAAATGAGATGCATGCTTTGAAGATTATACTTATTTTCAATTGTTATTTAAAGTTATTTGACTAGTATTTAAATTTCCCATGTAGGATTTGACCTTATCTATACGATCACATAAATTAGTTTTTTTTTTTTTTTTTACAGTTCCAAATACACTAAATTAACACATAGAAAGTAGTATTAAAGATAAGCAAATCCCATAGTAATTAATATTTTTAAGCAAATAACCCCTAATATCTATGAACATGGATCCACTCTGTCACTACTATTGTCCAGTGTCTATTAACTAATACAATATTACAATAAGACAATATATTATTAGATATTAGAATGTATTATGCTTATATGAACATGCACACACCCCACCAAAAATTTGTATATAATCATACACACATTTTGAAGTTCAAGATATTAAATTATTAAGTTTTCCTTATTTAGACTAAATCATAGCTCTAACTTTTACTACTTCAAGTATAAAGAGCATAGAAGATAAAACAAAAGTTAAAGAAACTAAAATAATCTCTCTCCTATTCCCTTATTCCCTCCTTTTACCCCTTGTCCCCACTTCTTCCAGATTAAATCAGGAAAAAAAGAAAAGAAAAGAAAAGAGGAAACAAGGTAGCAAAGGACAACATTTTTTTGCATGTTTAAAAATGAGTAAAATCCTCTTCTAAATTTCTTTATTCCATTTTAGTTTTTTTTTTTTTGATAATGCATTTTAACTTTTATACTTGCTTAAAAATTTAGTTGGTAAATGTGGCATTTACTACTGATAACTGCTATTCTCTAAGAAATAATAATATTTCTTTTAACCAAGATTATTAATTATTAAATGCCCTAATTTTATTATCCTAAAAAACAATCAAAACCTCAAAAATTCTAAATCCCTTTTCCAAATTTATTTTGGGCTACTGTTCAATTGAAGAAAGATACATTTTATGTTTCCTCAATGAAATAATCAACATTTTCTACTCATTTCCCTTTGATTGGCAACCTAAAATTACTTCAGTATCTTATAAACCATAGTTATATGCATATTGGCCTATTAATGTATAAAGACTCTAACATTATGCCTAGCCTCAGCCATTGCCGGTGAGAGTGCAGTCAGCTGGAACCCAAGCTCTTATTTGTATGCTGATTCTAAACCTTGTATTTGCACTTATTTACACGCTTTCCAAATAGAATTGAGTCTCATTATTTGCACTTATTAATCAACTTGTTTGCTGATTAGAATTGACTCTCATTACCCAAGCTCATAAAAAGTAGGGTCAGTTAGAGATTCACAACCTGGCTAGATATGAATATTCTAATTGATTGCATTCACCACGTAGGGGTGTGAATTTGGTCTAATCCGATCCCGTTTAATGTGAGTCCATTATAAATGGACTAGGTCCATTCCTATCCAATTCAATGAATGTTTTGGACTAATTTGGATCGGTCTAATTCAATGTTTGGACCACCCAAATTGTTTAAATTCATTTTGATTTAGATTGATTTCAACTCAAACTCGATCTATTGATACATATATTCTTATCTTATATCAATGAACCAGATTTTGGCTTAATCCAACCCAATCCAATATAAATTTGTTACGGATGGACCAGGTCCAATCCAGTCTAATGAATGTTTTGGACTGGACTGGTCCAATCTAATATGTCTTGCTGGTCTGTCCAATCCATCCAAATTGATTTTGGATTGGATAGGGTCCAATTCAAAACCGGTCCATTAACACCCTTACTCACGAGCACTCAGTTTGGGATGAATACAAATGCAAGTATGGGTTTAGAAATACAAAATAAGGCTTTATACTGTACATATTTGTATTTAGAGTCTTTCCAAACTGAGCCTAATCAACCACTCTAGTTGTAAATTTCCCTGGTACATGACAGCATATTTGTTTATTTTAGGGAGTTAAGTAAAGGACTATTTAATCCTTGAAATTTACACACTTATTGTTTTTGTTGATATGGTAATTATTTTTATTTCAAAAAAGCAAAATCATATATGCCCCCCTTAATCGTCCACATCTGCCCTGTAGTCTACCATGTAATATGCAATTATGGAATGTTTTTTTCAAAATTTTAATTGCATAACGAAGGCCTCTTGTGCCACTTTGCCAACCTTTGGGTTCAGTTTGGGAAGAGTGCAAATTCAAACATGTATATGTACAGTGCAAACTGAGCCTCAGTTTGGGAAGAGTGCACTGTATACATTTGTATTTGTACTCTTCTCAAGCTAAGCTTTGATTACAATCTGCAATTTGAATAAGAAGATTAAGGCAGTCTTTGGTATGTCTTTCAGTCTGTAGGAAGTTCAAAAGACCAAAAAAAAACTACTCTTTTATCGTTTGGCATCGTGTAGACAGGAAGATCAGAAGACAAACAAGCAAGTGAAAAGACTGAAAAGGTCAAAAATTGGGAAGCTTCAACTGAAGCTTTTGATCTTTTCGCACTGAAAATAGGTTTTCTAGCTGTTTTAACAGTCTGGTAGACCACTGTTCTTACCAAACAGTCTTGGTCTTTAAAGACAAGACTCCAAATACTCAGTGTATTCTCACCTACTGCGCCGATACCACCCCAATGCCTTTTGCTTGTTTACTAATGATCCTATAACAGAACTATAGGGGTGCAATTTGGGTTGGATTGGATTGAGAATTTGTTAATTTTTCAATGGGTCCAACCCCTAACCCAAATTCGATGCAGTTAATCTTGAAATTCTTCAAATAGGGGAGCCCAACTTGTAACCTATTATGACCCCAAAACTTCACACAGTTCTCAGGCTCACAGCAAAAGTCACACAACTCAAACATCAACAAAAGAGATTGGTATTCATTCAGAAGAAAACATTAACAATTGGTCGGTTCTTCGAGAGACCGCCGACTCTTCCAATCATTCACAATATTCTTCACTCAAAAAAATATACCTCCCCCCATCCCCCAAAGCCCCTTCTTATACTCTTCTCACAACATAACTGACTCCCTCTATAAATGTCCAGCTGACCAAGTTAAAAATGCCCATCACTTTTCTTATCCCTAACTGACATAGCTATAAATGCCTCAAGACTCTCCTTATTCCCTTCAGCTATAATTGCCCCCATGTGTTCAATTGTTCAATTATTTCTCCCCTTAGCCGATTGTTGAACTTTCCTCTTCTTGGCATACGTAAGGTTAATTGGGGGCCTATCATTACTCGCCACCCAAAGTCTAACTTTGTCCTCAAGGTTAAAATGAGGATTGGTCTCAAAGTAAGTCAAAAGGCTCATAAGAATCTTCAAAATCAGGCAGGTCCTACCAATGAATAAGAACTTCTGAACCACTAACTCCAGGCATAGTGGATGGATGCACCCCTCGAACGGCCGCAAGTTCCACAAGCATCTCTATATCAGCCGACAGAGTGGAAGGAATCACAAGAGAAGAAATATGGTTGCTAATCGCCTTCTTGAGTTGCGAGACATGAAAAATTGGGTGAATCCGTGTATCTGGAGGAAGTTGAAGTTTATAAGCGACAACGCAAATTCTTTCCACAATAGCAAATGGTCCATAAAAATAAGGGGCAAGCTTTTCATTGACTCGGCAAGCTAGAGACTACTGGTGATAAGGTCGCACTCTCACATACACCAAATTCCCGACATCAAAATTCACATCACGTCGGTTCGCATCAGTCGAGTCTTCCATCTTTTGTTGTGCACGGTGTAGACGAGCACGCAACTCCCCAAGTATAGCGTCATGTTGAAGGAGAACATCGTCAACATCAACATTAGCCGTAGAGCCAAGTTCATAGTGGATTAATGGAGGAGGATCACGCCCATAAACCACCTTGAAAGGTGTCATGCCAACAACAGTGTGAAAAGAGGTATTATAGCTATATTCTACCCAAGATAACCAAGAAGACTAGCGGGAGGGGGAATCAGCTGCAAAGCATCGCAAATAAGTCTCTAAACAATGATTAACCACCTCCGACTAACCATCCGTCTGAGGATGGTAAGCTGAACTATGATGCAATTCTGAACCTTGCAAGGTGAAAAGCTCGTGCCAAAAGAAACTCATAAAGACTTTATCACGATCAGACACAATTGATCGGGGGATGCCATGTAAACGAACTATGTTGTGTAAGAAATCTTGAGCAACTGTGAGAGCTGAGAAAGGATGACTGAGAGGGATGAAATGGGCATACTTGGAGAGACGATCGACCACCACCATGATTGTATCAAATCCCTTCGACTTAGGAAGAATCTCAATAAAGTCCATAGCAATATCCTCCCAGATCTGTTCAGGAACGGGTAAAGGTTGCAAAAGGCTAGCAGGAGACATGGCTTCATATTTATTGCGTTGACACACATCACATGCCTGCACAAACTCCTGGACAGAATGCTTTATCCCCACTAGTAAAATTCAGCTGCTATTCGCCAATATGTCCAACAGATTCTAGCGTGTACTCCCAGAACACCAGAATTAAACTCTTTAAGTAAGAGGGGAATAAATGGGGAAGAAGCCGATAGAACCAATTTGCCATGATAACGAAGGTGATCTCCAACTAAAGAGTAGGCAGATAGGCAGTCGGATCATTGCTGGATGGCATTCTTAATGTTGGTCAGAAAAGGATCAGCATCAACTTGCTCCTTAAGGTCATCAAAATCAAGAAAAATAGGGACTCTAAGAGAATTTAAGTGCATTTCGACAGGAACTCTGGAGAGAGCGTCAACCACAGCATTTTCGGTACCCGGTTTGTAGTGAATCTCAAAATCATAATTCATAAGCTTAAGGAGCCACTTATGATGCTCACCTTTGACAACCCATTACTCCAACAGATACTTAAGACTACGCTGGTCGGTACAAATAATAAAGCATCTTCCAAGAAGATAGGGGCGCCATTTTTTAATGGCAAAGATAGTAGCCATTAATTCACGCTCATAAACAGATTTTGACTATACAGACGGACTAAGCTTGTGGCTATAAAAAGCTATAGGTTGATTATTTTGCATTAGTACCACACCGAGACCCACACCAGATACATTTGTTTCAATCAAGAAGGGCTATGAAAAATCCAGAAGGGCCAACACAAGTACGGTCGTCATAGCCCGTTTCAACTCCTGAAAGGCATTCTCAGCTTCCGCATTCCATGAGAAGGCATCCTTTTTAAACTGTTGTGTCAATGGCCATGCTATTTTACTGTAGTTATGCACAAAATGGTGATAATAGCTTGTAATTCCCAGAAAACTGTGAAGAGCTTTAAGTGAAGATGGTTGGGGCCAATCAACCATGGCTTGGATTTTAGAAGGGTCGAAGAAACACCAGCTGCACTAATAATATGACCCAGGTATTCATGCTAGGTTGAGCAAAGATACATTTCTTTGAGTTAGAAAAGAGACGGTGGGTGCACAACATAGAGAAGACCTGTCGAAGGTGATCCAAATGGGCAACTTCGGAAGCACTGTAAACCATAATATCATAAAAAAAATACCAGCATAAAGCAATGGAGGAAATCATGGAATATAGTATTCATTAACGACTGAAAAGTCGATGGCGCATTGGTGAGACCGAAGGGCATGAGAAGGAATTTGTAATGACCTTCGTGGGTGCGAAATGCAGTCTTGGGAATATCCTCAATGTGGACAAGAATCTAATGGTAGCTCGATTTAAGATCAGTTTTGTTGAAAATAGAAGCACCATGAAGCTCATCGAGAAGTTCTTCGATAACCGTAATGAGGAACTTATCCGAAACCGTAGCACGGTTAAGGGCTCTGTAATCAACACAAAAATGCCAACTTCCATCTTTTTTCTTGACTAAAAGGACTGGGCTCGAGTACGGGCTTGTACTTGGCTGAATAATACCTGCAGCCAACATCTCAGAGACAAGACGCTCAATTTCATCTTTCTGGAACTAAGGGTATCTGTAAGGACGAACAGAGATAGGGGAAGTGCCTTCTTGCAAGACAATAGCATGCTTCATAGCCCGAGTAGGGGGTAAACCTGTAGGCATATTAAAAACATCTTTGAACTCATCTAGTAAAGTAGAAATTGACAGAGATGTAGGCAAGACAGAGTTCAACAAAGAATCCACCACTTGCAATTGTTTTAGTTCCAACAAAACCCCTTGTCCCTCATGTTGTAAGTTATGCATCGTAGCATGCAAAGATCCCTGAGAAGAATAGAGAGAAGGGTCGCCCTACAATTTCACACGGACACCCCCCAAGTTGAGCTTCATAGACATGTTACCCCAATTCATCATTGAGTCCTCGAGGGATGCTAACCAAGGAAAACCAAGAATGACATCCGTAGAGCCCAACTTTAAAGGAAAGAAATTAGCAATGACATCCAATTCGAGTAAGTTGAGGCTAACCTGACGGCAGACTCTAGAAGTTCTCACATCATTGCCATTCCCCATCTGAACTCCAAACTCCTGTGTAGGAGCGCGAGGTAATTTCAATTCTTCCACTAAAGCTTCGGAGATAAAATTGTGGGATGCACACGAGTCTACCAATATGACCACCTCACGTGACAAAATGTGTCCATGCACCTTAAGGGAATTAGCTGCACACAAGCCTACAAGAGACGAAGCACAAAGCACGGCTGAATCTGGAGCTGGAGCAATTTCAGTGTCCCCGGAAGTGCTGTCCAAATTAGACGCATTAGAAGTAATTTCCTTCACATCATCTTGAACCCATAAAACCTGATGTGATTTCTGAGCACAACGTGTTCTGGATTGTATTTCTCATCACAACGAAAGCATAGACCCTTCGCACGCTTCTGCTGCATCTCTTTATCGGTCATTTTTTTTTGAAAGCAGGTGACGGGGCCTTAATAATGGGGACCGATGAAGAAGGAGGAATCGTGGCACGTGTAGGTCGGGTGACAACAGAAATAGTCACTTGCAAAACCCGTGAATTAAAGTGAGCACCAGAGGGGGATGTTATGGGCCCATGAGGAAATAAACCTAATTGATAAGCCCATAAGGCCCGATTCTTCTCCTTAATTTTCTCGGCCGCAACCATTTTCCTGATCAACCCAACGGGTTCCATCTGTCGGAGTTCGGCCTGGATATTTGGGCGCAACCCATTAACAAATGCTGCTTCAAGGACTGATTCCGACATGTCACGTAAGGGAGTGGAGAGCACCTCGAATTAGCGACAATATTCCTTAACAGTAGAAGATTGATGTAACGATAAAAGCTGCTCCTATAATTTTCCCTCCTGAGTCGATTGAAAACGTTCTAGGAGGAGCTCTTTGAATTCTACCCAACTACGAAAAGGTCACCGAGCATCTTCCCAGTAATACCACGCCAATGCATCACCCTCTAAACAGACAACAGGCGCTTGCAGACGCTTCACCGGAAGCAAGCCATTAATCTCAAAATAGCGCTCCGCATGAAAAAGCCAGCTGTCTGGATTTTCCCCATAAAAAATAGGTAACTCCAACTTCCAAGGAAGTGAATCAGAAGTATGTTCCGGCACTGACATTGAAGAAGATGTTGGAAAAGCTGCACTCTTCCCTTTGTCAGCTGCACGACTCAATGCGACTAAGGGAGGAGCAATGTCAGTCGTAGACAAAGGAGCCGAATAGACCTATTGATGAAGCAACAAATCAAAACGTCTCACCAGATCTTGAAAGCCTCCTTCCAGAGATTGTACCGAGCTCTCCAGAGATGAGATCTTCGAAAGTCCAACTACTACCTTATCTGGATCGAGTCACTGAATCTCATTGCATAAGCCATCCATCTCCACACGAAATTCAGAATGCATAGAAGTCAAGCGTTCTTCGAAACCCTCCACCTGCAATGCCACTTCCTTAGCTGTCACCATGGCTGAGGAAAGACGAGCTCTGATACCACTGTTATGACCTTGAAACTTCACACACAGTTCTCAGACTCATAGCAGAAGTCACACAACCCGAACATCAACAAAAGAAACTGGTATTCATTCAGAAGAAAACATTAACAGTTGGTCGGTTCTTCGAGAAACCGCCGATTCTCCCAATCACTCACAGTATTCTTCATTCAAAAAAACATACCTCCCCCATCCCCCAAAGCCCCTTCTTATACTCTTCTCACAGCATAACTGACTCCCTCTATAAATGCCCAGCTGGCCAAGTTATAAATGCCCAATACTCTTCTTATTCCTAATTGACATAGCTATAAATGCCTCAAGGCTCTCCTTATTCCCTTCAGTTATAATTGCCCCCATGTGTTCAATTGCTCAATTATTTCCCCCCTTAGCCTATTGTTGACATTTCCTCTTTTTGGCATACGTAAGATTAATTGGGGGCCTATCGTAATCCTAACCAGATATGGCTTGATTATGAAATTATGAAATTTTTAGAAGCAGCAGCAGTGATGAAGACTTCAAGGGATTGCATCATTCATGGAATCTTTCCATGATTAGTTTATTTTAGTTGTAGAAAGATCAGTTCCTTGACTACCATATGCTTTCGTATGTGCTGATGGTAACCCACATTTAGCGTAAGCTTTAACAATGACCTACTATTTTAACATTGTTTTGTAATAAAATAGAAACAAGATAAGAGACCAAGTAGTTCTTTATACGCCAACTACTCCTGAAATCCAAGCAGGCCAACATCAATAAAGAGAGGTAATGTCTATTTTCACAAGGCATTTAGCAAGTTCCACCAATGTTTTAAAACCCGGTTCAAAAGATGCTTCAGTCAATTAAACCTAAATCTCATCCAAGAGCTACACTAAAGCATCATATCTTTTTCAGTCAATATCTCTTCTAGTGATGAAACTGGTTATCAGTTTCATCCATCTCTATAAGTGCAGATCTTACTACAGTAATATATTCTAACATGGGTCTTCTCTATATCAATCAACATATAATCAGGAATTTGTGTGTGTGTGTGGTGATCAGAGGTGTTACTCCGATCTTATCGTGCATGCTCAGTAGATTGTATGTTGCTAAGACATCATATTGGATGAAATTAGACCTGTGTTAGATAAACAGACCACATTTCTAAATGTAAGATAATAGAGGGTTTTTTTAATGGGTATTGAACTCTTCACTACTTGAAGTATAATTAAGGGTTTGATATAAAAATAGAAGTGCAAAAGCTGTATCACATGGGAACAAACAACTGCAAATCACCCATCAATCTCATTGAGTCTAATTATAATAAAATACTACCTTATCTTTAGCTTAAATTTTCACAAGCTACATCTTATATTAATTAATTCTAACTTTCTATCATCTTGGTATGCAAATGACACCCAAGTGCAATTGGAAATTCTGATCAAACAATTCAACAAGATTCAACTTGGAGCTCAAATTCATCCACAAGAATGATTAAAATACGCCTTCTTGATTTATTCAAGACTCAAGAGAGTGGGTTTATACCTGTGTTCTAGAAATTCTTTAGAGTTAAGAGACTTCATCTCAAAATCACCTTTTCTTTGTTCCCATTCCCATGGAGTGTCTTGGGGAAACAAGCATTATTTGATGAATAGCAAGAAAAAAACATTGAAATGGATGATTCTAACATTTCTTAAAATCAAATTGTATACTTTTCAAGGCATTTTAGTTAATTATTTCCACCTAACATGAGGGATGATGATGGTGGCGATGATTATCAATTATAAAGGTAAATTTTGGGTTAACCATTCATCACAAAAATTTATTAGGATAGAATATATGACCATTTTTTGGTTGGAACTATGAAAAAAAAAATGATGTGGAATCATTCGGCTTTGTTAGTCCCAATTTGGATCTATTTAAAAAGTTCAAATCAGCCCCCACTAGATTGTCCCCCACAATGTCTTACAGTACATCCCTGCTGTGTATTGAAAACATCCCCAGTGATAATACCAGAAATAATAATATCATCATCAGGAGATATTCTCAATACACGGTGGGGATGTGCTATGGAATGTTGTGGGGGGCTGATTTGATATCCTATTTAAATTTCATTTAAATCAAATAAAAATGAATACAAAATTTGGCCACTCTCATTGGGTTGTAATTTGATCTATTTTATACGAATTGGATATAACCCAAAAAATAATGCTTGAATTAGACATGGATCAACTCAACTCAATTGAAAATATCAGGGTCACTTTGTCTCAATTTTGCTTAACATATCTAGTGCATCGCATGGGTCCCACTAGTAAATAAAGATTAGAGAAATCTTTAGAAACTGCAAGTATTATACATAGCAAAACTTTGATCAACAGTTGTAATGGCAGCTGGGTTGGCTCTTCTACCACGCAACCCATGACAAGGTTAAAATAAAACGACATTTATTCCGCCATTTTCGTTGTTTAATAGCTTCAATGGTGCATGCCATGGTACAGACAGGAAGAACAACTTGTTGTGCAATCAATGAATCCATGCTTACTTACACACGAGTAGTTCTTTCACCAGGATTGGACTACGATTAGAAATGCTTCACCACCCAAATACAAAATTGGAGCCGTGCAATCACAAGTCAAAAAGAATGGACCCCAGAGGTCTTGCTCAGATTGACATTTGAGCGCTACGAGACGATTTAGCATATCAACATCTCAAGACAGGTTGTTTTTAGGGATTTACATGCTACCTCAGTCATAGCTAGTTCTAGTTCTAGCCATGGGAATGGGACCTTTGCTTGTTTTTTTGTTCTTATTCGAGTCACCGACCAAATAGTTTGGATTCTCTAATCATTATGACCAAGAATGTTTGATCGATGACTGTTAAAATGAACATGCCCATCCGGAAATGTGGACTTTTTTCGACCATATTGTGGCCCAGATAAAGAGCTTACAAACATTCAGACCAATATTCAAATCTTATGTAAATTAAAGCAGGAAGTGGGTGGGTTTAACTGTTTAAGTAGAAAAGGAGTAAAGTTGAAGAAAGTAATAAACTATGTAAGTTTTGAAATATGGTTTTTATTTTTGTATAACATATTACACATGTAAAATAAAGGGGTTGGGACATAGCAGGGTGTCCACTGAACTTTCCGAGCCCAAATTTGCTATTCACTTTTTCAACCCACATTCTACCCACTGTGAATTGTAGTCACACATCGCCCATTTTGATTTGTGAGATGTATTGACTGTAATTTACGGTGGATAGAAAGTAGTGGGCAGGAAATTCGATTTGGAGCTTACCTAATAGAACCTGTAAATATGTGGGTTTGATCCTATATCTCCATATTTGGATGAATGCTGAGTGACCATCTCAATTATTGGGTCATTTGGGGATGTGGTGTATTATATCAGATTTCTAAGTGGCTGACTCATGGCATGGGTGGAATATTTTGAGTAATTAAGCTTAATTCCACTGGCGGCATGCAACCCTATGAAGAGTTCAAATCAGCCCCCACAAGACTGCGCCCCACAAGTCCCACAGCATATATATCCCCGCCATGTATTGGAAACTGTGGGGGCTGATTTGATCTCCCCTATCAAATGTAAACATTAATTCCATTGTTTTAAGCCAAACATCAGTTGATGTGATTTTTTTCTAATTGCACAGGAAATGTGATCATGACATATATAGACACCAGAATATTAAAACAAAAGAGAAAGAATTAATTTATTATCAGAATTAAGTTTATTTAGATTTGCATTAATTTCTTAAGTGTATCCATGCTAAACCTTCCACAATTTCTTTACTTTTTCCATTTGTTCTGACGATACATTATTTCAGAAATTAGTAAAAGAGGTGTTGTTTTATGTGTTTGTACCTTAGTCTGTGTATACATTGCAATACTGATACCTTGAACCTTGCTTTTAAAGAATCACATATCAAGAATATTTGCCTAATTTAGGGGATGTTTTGTTGAAGTGGAAATTATTTTTGTTATTAGAAACAAAACCAACCATATTATATAATATTCCTTTAGATTTTTTCTAAAGTTTTTTCTTTTTTTCTATTTATATCGGTATCTAGTTGCTGAGATGGTAATTTGGGAGAGACCGGATCAAATAGGCACAATATTGTACATATATTCAATGAACATTGATAAATATTCTGAAAACTTAATCAAAAGATATTTTTAATATTTTTTAGAGGTAGGCTGAGATGCTTTAACATTTTATTATTATTTTCATACTGCATAAAATATGGGTTTAACAACTTTAAGGCTGTTGTCTTTGCTGATGCTATTACAGCTGAGTAATGTTGTACTTTGTACCTGATGCACTTTCAAGTTGGGCGATGGCTCATCGGTGACTGTTGCAAAGTCATGCAACAGTTCTTTGGAATTGATAATTCTTCTACTACCATTAAAATTAAAGGCAGAGAGAGAGAGACACTCCATCAGATTTTGAAGCTGGACTTGTCATCCCATTCTTTCGTATAGTGAGAAGCCACTACTTAGTATGGTGGTAAAATCTTGGGCTAATAAGTGTGAGAATGCAGGTTGGAGTCTGAGAGTGGCCATCGCCTTCTGCTTAAAAAAAAGCCAAAGGTCAGATCCGTGTCAGTCCACCCCTCTCAAAACCCCCAGACAGCTGGGACCAACATTAGGTGATGGCCTTTCTGTCTTCCAGGGGAAAAGTTGGAAAAAACACAGGAACAAGTACCATTTATCATGGAATGATGGAGGCCCACATAAGCTAGCTATAATGCCTATTGTGAAATAGCAGTTTGAGGTGGCAAACCAAAATGGGTCGATCATGGGGTCCAGCAATTTTTCTGTTTGGACAAAACAAAACAAGTGGGCAGAATTTGGAGTGGTAGAAGTAGAACAGTCCAATCACAATTTAACCCAAGAGATCTCTAATTCTCTATGCAGAAACCCTTGTAGGGTGGGTCCAAAACACAAAGAGTTATGCCAAACAGATGGGGGCCGCTTCTTCCCCTTCTCTTGACCAAGTCAACTAACCATTAACCAAAGCATCCTATTGGTATTTTACAATTTTTTATTTTTTTTATCAATAATGCTCATTCATCATTCTAGAAAACTTGCAATCACTAAGCATTTTATACTTGAATAACTTTTCCATCATGGGTCACAGTCATATGGTTCCAATGTGAGTTGTCCCTCTTTGTGCATCTCTCAAGGCTCAATGGGACCTTCCCAAGCCCTCATCAGGCGGTTAAGCAATCCGTGTCATCAGGAAAAGCAAGCCCAACTCAACCAAAATCACTGTCATCAGGAAACATTGACCAGCCACTCAAGCCAATCTCTTCTGAGCCTTAGAATTCCAAAGCACCTCTTTGTAGTTTGTCCCAATCTTGGATTTTCTACAAAAACGTTAGAAAGAATAGGGTACCCAAGCACCTCTTCGTGTTCTCTCAACTCCACACTCTAAATTCCATTCCATTCTCCTATGTCTTATAGGGTACCCTCCCCCTATGACAAGTACTAATTATACCACCACTAATATATAAATATCAATGGTGGGTCATAATGCGCAGTGACCTACCTAAATTTTTGGTACTTGTTGCATTGGGTCGAGCCCGTGGCTCAATGGGACGGTGCTCTATGTGTCAAAACAAGTTACTGATCAGCACAATATACTAGCTTAGGTTTCCTACTCTTAGTAAATAATTAAGGAAAATCAAAACTAAAGCATATACAGTGGTTGGAACATACATTTACATGAGATATTGCACACTTAAAAAATTAAACCATAGATAGATATTTAGATAGATAATTAGAGAGAGAAAGAGAGTCAAAGCACACCATCAGTTAGATATTGGAGTATTTATCATGGATATTGGGAAGATTTTCAAGAATTTGGTGAAACCCATTAGTCATTAGATTCCAGTGATGATCTAAGATTGCCTATTTTTACCAAAAAAAAAAAAAAGAAGGTTGGCTATTGATAATATATATATATATATATATATATATTGTGAAGTCAGATCCTTAGAACCCCTATCTTCTCAAATTTAGGAAGAGGTCTGCTACACAACAAACCTTTAAAGAAGGCTTTATTTGTGCCTCGTGCTCCTGCGGTTTTCCATCGAAATGCGTGAATGAGAAAGCCTGCAATGCAATTCAGAGCTTTTTATTATGTGTACTTTAAACCTTAAAATGACAGGTAAGCAATCGAGGTCAAGGCATATTAAGGCTAAACAGAGAAAGATACAAACAGTTTAGCCTTTTATTTTAAGAGATTTTTAACTAATTCATGGAACATAGGGTCTGTGTAGTCAAGAAACAACAAGCTGGGTAACAACCGAAGGAATCAGCTGGCCGGAAGCATCCTGTGAGCTTCACATTCCTTTGTCATGCAAGCCTTAATAAAACTCTGCTCCCCTCACATTTTAATATAAGACTGGTTCACACGAATAATGGGCGGGCAGTCTCCAGACAACATTATTCTATCTATTCTATCTTATTTCCAATCACTTATAGAGCCCTTTGAGCAACCAACTACAGAAAAGCAAAGATAGCAAGCTTATATATATATATATTTATATATATATTATTTTTATAAACTAGTTGTAACTCCAAGCTTTGTCTATTTAAGTAGTCCCCCAGAGACTCTGAGATGCATACAATAGCAGTCTTTCCCTTCCTTAATTTTCTCTTCTCCCATCTGCGGCCAAGCCACCCAGCTCTCTTATTATCTTAGTTCTATCTGTCTGCCTCACCACCAGGAACCAGCTAACCAGCGAACCAGCTTTGTTTTCTCTATATAAAAACCCATCCCAGCAGTACTGCCTTTGCTTGGATCCAGTAATAACGTTTCTCTTGATTTGTATTTATATACAATAAAAATACATATTAAGAGATATGTCTGTTGCTTTATGCATAGGGGCCTTCATTATCACATGCATTATGCATTGGGTTTACAACTGGAGAAACCCCAGATGCAATGGAAAGCTCCCACCAGGTTCCATGGGCTTGCCACTACTGGGAGAGACCCTTCAGTTCTTTGCTCCCAATACCTCGTCGGACATTCCTCCTTTTATAAAAGAGAGAATGGAAAAGTATGAAAGTGATTTTTGTCTTTCTGTTTTCCATCTGTTTGTTTGGAAAAAGGTATGGATATGAAAGTGATCATGAAAAGATATATATATATATAGGGTCCTGACTAGATAGAATTTGCTCTCTTTCACTTTTCAGATATGGGCCAGTTTTCCGGACCAGTTTGGTGGGCAGGCCCGTCGTAATATCAACGGATTCAGATCTCAATTACTTCATCTTTCAACAAGAAGGACGCTTGTTCCAGAGCTGGTATCCAGACACCTTTACAGAGATCTTTGGACGACAGAATGTGGGTTCCTTGCATGGGTTCATGTACAAGTACCTTAAGAATCTGGTTTTGAATCTGTTTGGTCCTGAAAACCTGAAAGAAAAGCTTCTCCCAGAAGTGGAAGAGGCAGCAAGAAAAAGTTTACATCTGTGGACATGCCAGAATACTGTGGAACTGAAGGAAGCCATTTCAACTGTAAGTATTGAGACACACCCAACTCTTCTTGTCCTCCGAAACTCACATAAAATGTTCATGCATGGAGAGTAATTGTGTTAATTTGTTGGCTTATTATGCAGATGATATTTAATCTGACAGCAAAGAAGCTGATCAGTTATGATGCAACCAAGTCGACAGAGAACCTGAGGGAGAACTTTGTTGCCTTCATAAAAGGACTTATCTCTTTCCCTCTGGATATTCCTGGAACACAATATCATAAATGCTTGCAGGTGCTTGGACTTCTGCATATCCCAAATGTGTACTTTACTCAGTTGGGTAGTCGGTGTTTTAACTGTAACGTTTTGTCCAGGGACGGAAGAAGGCAATGAAGCTGCTGAAGGTTATGCTAGAGGAGAGACGTGCAATGCCTGAGAAGCGCCATGGGGATTTCTTTGACCTCGTCGTTGAAGAACTGGAGAAACAAGGAACCGTTCTAACAGAGTCTATTGCTCTGGATTTGATGTTTGTGCTTCTCTTTGCTAGCTTTGAGACTACTTCCCTGGCTCTAACCTTAGGCATGAAGTTTCTCTCAGACCACCCTTCAGTGCTGAAAAGGCTGACGGTATGTGATAACTTCCATCTATATGACAGTGCCTCATTCAATGGTATAGCTTGTATTAACCTCACTTGACATTGGGTTTAAACGCTGCTCCTAATCTATTATCTATCAGGAAGAGCATGAGGCTATTCTAAGAAGAAAGGAGAATGGTGATTCTGGGCTTACATGGAAAGATTACAAATCAATGACTTTCACATTTCAGGTTAGGCAGTCTTTGCTTTTTCTTACCCTTCATAGTTCAGTCTTTAGTTATTGCTTCCATAATTCCATTGCCAGCTTTAAAAAAAATAAAATAAAATAAAAACTAACTGGTTAAAGAAAGTTTCAGGTTATTAACGAAGTAGTTAGGCTGGCAAATATCGTCCCTGGAATTTTCAGAAAAGCATTGCGTGATATCCATTTTAAGGGTAATTTAACCTATGAACTGATCTAAATCAAGTTTATGTGACTGATTGGTCTGGTTGAACCAGCATATACTTAAAAACCGTATTGATGCAGGATATACAATTCCTGCAGGCTGGGGGGTTATTGTCTGTCCTCCAGCTGTACACTTGAATCCTGCCAAATATGAAGACCCAGTTGCTTTCAATCCATGGAGATGGGATGTAAGGAAGGAACTAGATCTGTTATTTATCAACTTACTATTCTTCTTTCTTTTCTGATTTCTTGCTTTGTCAAAATAAATGCAATAAGCAGGGGGTGGAACTAAATGGTGCAACCAAACATTTCATGGCTTTTGGCGGTGGGATGAGATTTTGTGTTGGAACGGACTTCACCAAGGTGCAGATGGCTGTCTTCTTTCACTGCTTGGTTACAAAGTATAGGTAGGTTCACTTTTATGATATATTTGGGTGTGTTTATGCAGAGTGATTTCTCAATTTTGACATCTAAATTTGCCAGGTGGACAGCAGTCAGCGGAGGAGACATACTTCGTACGCCTGGGTTGGCGTTTCCCAATGGTTTTCACATTCAGATTTCAGAGAAGAAATGAAAGCATGAGCCCTGGATATATCACAGCACAAAGCCATATCGATGCTAGAAACCAGTTGTTTGTACGGCTAGAGCCACCATGCTGCGGGTTTCCAAAATCACTGCTTTTGACCAAAAGGAATGAATGGATATATCACATATAAAGGAATGAATGAAAATCCAGATCATGTAAAACACTTACCAATATGAGAATCTACATATAACAATTAATGAAAAATGTTTTCATCTTGTGCAAATTTATCTTTTCCCTACCTAATATACAGAAAGAAACTGAAAAGAAAAGAGCTTCTGGTGAAGTGAACAATGTAAACTACTATCAGTGGACAAGAAAATACCATGCACCTGCAGCTAATGGTCCAAAAAGATTGCCATCCTTGCTTCTTTTTGGGTAAGGATCACTTTTACCTCCATGTTTGTGTATGTCTTTATGAGGATGGTAGAGATGATAATAATCAGTGCCAGATTCAATATGACTGTTTGCGAGGCTCATGGTGAGCATGGTGGCTGCTCCTTTTATTTTGTCTGCCATGATGCCTTCCTTCTTGCTTATGATACTTGTGGAGATGAATTTGAGATCGACAAACATCTGTCTTATACTTCGGATCAAAATAATCTCTCCTCTTCCCTGCCATAGCTCGGTCATCCCACCAGTCGTAGATAGGGTCAAAAAGTCCTTTTTCATGTAAAAGACAAAGAAGCACATCCACTGCAACTCCATATACAGTTTATATGCTTTTGTTCCATTTTATAAAGGAAATCTTAACAAGATAGCTAAATAAAAAGAATTAGTGGGAAAAATCGCCAACAGTAAACCAAACATTAGTATCCATGTCATGCACCACTACCACTACCACTATCACTACCACTACCACTACCACTACCACAACCACCACCACCACCACCAATACCACTACTACCACTACTAGTATTACTACCACCACTACCACTACCACTACCACTACCACTACTATGATCATGACTACCACGACCACGACCACTATGACCCCCAATATCACTACCACTACTACGACGACGACTACCACTATCACTTCTACGATCATGACAACTACGACCACTACAACCATTACCGCTACCACTACCACTATCACGACCATGACCATTATGACCATTACCACTACCACGACCATGACGACGACTATTATGACTACGATTATGATTATGACAACGACTATGACTACGATTACGACGACGACGACTACCACTACTACTACAACTACTATGACTACTACCACTACCACTTCCACTACCATTACCAGTACCATTATCACTATGACTACGACTATGACGACGACGACTAATACGACTACGACTACTATAACTAATACGACTACGACTACCACCACTACTACTTCACAGTTGTTGGAACACACACTTACATGAGATATTACACACTTAAAAAATTAAACCATACATAGATATTTAGATAGATAATTAGAGAGAGAGAGAGAGAGAGAGAGAGAGAGAGTCAAAGCACACCATCAGCTAGATATTGGAGTATTTATCATGGATATTGGGAAGATTTTCAAGAGTTTGGTGAAACCCATTAGTCATTACATTCCAGTGATGATCTAAGATTGCCTATTTTTACCAGAAAAAAGAAGGTTTGCTATTGATAAGATATATATATTTTGTCAAATCAGATCCTTAGAACCCCTATATTCTCAAATTTAGGGAAGAGGTCTGCTACACCACAAACCTTTAAAGAAGGCATTATTTGTGCCTCGTGCTCCTGTGGTTTTCCATCGAAATGCGTGAACAAGAAAGCTTGCGATGCAATTCAGAGCTTTTTATTATGTATACTTTTAAACCTTAAAATGACAGGTAAGCAATCGAGGTCAAGGCATATTAAGACTAAATAGAGTAAGATAAGAACATTTTAACCTTTTATTTTAAGAGATTTTTAACTAATTCATGGGACATGGGGTCTGTGTAGTCAAGAAACAACAAGCTGGCTAACAACTGAAGGAATCAGCTGGCCGGAAGCATCCTGTGAGCTTCACATTCCTTTGTCATGCAAGCCTTAATAAAACTCTACTCCACTCACATTTTAATACAAGACTGGTTGACAAGAATAATGGGCGGGCAGTCTCCAGACAACATTATTCTATCTATTCTATCTTATTCCCAATCACTTATAGAGCCCTTTGAGCAACCAACTACAGAAAAGTAAAGATAGCAAGCTTATATATATATTATTTTTATAAACTAATATGAGAATCTACATAAAACAATTAATGAAAAATGTTTTTAATATCAGGATCTTGTCCAAATTTACCTTTTCCCTACCTAATATACAGAAAGAAATTGAAAAGAGCTTCCTGGTGAAGTGAACAATGTAAACTATTATCAGTGGACACGAAAATACCATGCACCTGCAGCTAATGGTCCTATAAGATTGCCATTGTTCTCTCTCTGATAAAATTTGTCTTAAAATGGATGCGGTGCTCCAGTTGACCATTTTTATGTTTGTCATATGCATCTTGGTTTCTCTTCACTATTCCTAGCCACTTTGGATGGTCTTCTTAGAGTCTTCCTTTCCTTCCTGAGGCTGGGGTGTTCATGTTTTTCATTGATTTGACCATCCCTGCTTCTTTTTGGGTAAGGATCACTTTTACCTCCATGTTTGTCTGTCTTTATGAGGGTGGTAGAGATGATGATAATCAGTGCCTAATTCAATATGACTATGCTTGCGAGGCTCATGGTGAGCATGGTGGCTGCTCCTTTTATTTTGTCTACCATGGTGCCTTCCTTCTTGCTTATGATACCTGTGGAGATGAATTTTAGATCGACCAACATTATACTTCAGATCAAAATAATCTCTCCGCTTCCCTGCCTTAGCTCGGTCATCCCACCCGTCGTAGATAGGGTCAAAAAGTCCTTTTTGATGTAAAAGCCAAAGAAGCACAACCACTACAACTCCATATACAGTTTATATGCTTTTGTTTCATTTTATAAAGGAAATCTTAACAAGATAGCCAAATAAAAAGAATTACCAGTGGGAAAAATTGCCAACAGTAAGCCAAACATTAGTATCCAAGTCATACACCACTACCACTACCACTACCACAACCACCACCACCACCACCACCACCACCACTACCACTACCACCACTACTACCATTACCACTACCACTACCACTACGACTACTAGTACGACTACGACTATCACTGTCACTACCACCACTACCACTACCACTACTACGATCACGACTACCATGACCACTATTACTACGACCACTATCACTACCACTACCATTACCACTATCAAGACCACGAACACTACGACCACCACTACCACTACTACAACGACTAATACTACGACTACGACTACCACTACTACGATCACGACTACGACGACCACAACAAGAATGACCACTACCATTACAACTAACATTACCACTATCACGACCACGACCACTACGACCACCACTACCACTACACTACCACTACCACTACTACTACAACTAATACTACGACCACCACTACCACTACTACTATGACTAATACTACGACCACCACTATCACTACCACTACCACTACCACTATAAATACCACTACTACGACCATGACTACAACGACCACGACTACTACGACCACGACCACTACGAGCACTACCACTACCATTACCACTACCACCATTACCATCACTACTACTACCACTACCACTACCACTACCACTATCACTAACACTACCACTACAACGACCACGACTACCACGACCACGACCACTACGACCATTGCCACTACCACTACCACGACTACGACCATTACGACCATTACCACTACCACTATCACGACCACGACCACTACGACCGCGACAACGACTACTATAACTACGACTACGACGATGACTACCACTACTACCACTACTACCACTACTACCACTACCACTTCCACTTTCACTACCATTACCAGTACTACTACCACTGTGACTACGACTACGATGACGACGACTACGAAACCCTTTCTCCAACAAAATGTCGATCGACTTCGATATGTTTTGTTCTGTCATGCTGTACCAGATTATGAGCTATATTAATAATAGTCTGATTATCACAATACAACATTAAGGCTTCTCATAATCAACACCCAATTCTTCAAATAATGACTTTAGCCATAGGATTTCATCCACATCATTAGCCATAGATCTATATTCAGCTTCAACACTAGAACGAGAAACAACACTTTGTTTTTTATTCCTCTAGGAGACAAGGTTACCTCCTACAAAGGCACAATATCCTGAGGTAGACATTCTGTCATCAACACTCCCAGCCCAATCAGCATATATATAGAACTCTATCTTCATGTAATCATTATTCTTAAATAATATACCTCTACCTAGACATCTCTTCAAGTAAGCTAATATTCTCTCAACTGCAAGGAGGTGAGTAGTTCTAGGAGAGTGCATATATTGACTGACAACGCCGACTCCATAACTGATGTCCAGTTGTGTGAGGCAAAGATAGATGAGTTTTCCATCTAACTATTGGAACATAACTTTGTCTTCAAGAGGCTCTCCGCCCTCTACAATGATCTTGTGATTCTGTTCAATAGGGGCATTTGCAGGCTTAACACCCAACTTTCCAGTTTCTGTTAATAGATCTAGAACATACTTCCTTTGAGAAATAAAGATCCCGTGTTTAGATCTAGCAACATCAATACTCAAGAAGTATCGTAGCTCTCCCAGATCTTTCACCTCAAACTCTTAATGTAGGAGTTGTTTAAGAGACTCAATCTCACTGTTATCATTCCCTGTCACCACAATATCATCCACATATACAACAAGCAAGGTCAAGGAAGAATCCACTCTTTTAATGAACAATGTATGGTTTGACTGGGCTATACATAGCCAAATTTTTCAAGGGCTTGTCTGAATCTATCAAACCAAGCTCTGGGGGACTGCTTTAGTCCATACAAGGCCTTTTCAGCCGACAAACCTTCTTGTCTCTGCATCATAAAATCCAGGAGGTAATTGCATGTAAATTTCTTCCTGTAAGTCTCCATTGAGGAAGGAATTTTTAACATCCATCTGGAACAAGGGCCAAGAATAACTGGCTGCAAGGTATAACAGAACTCGAATAGTGGTCATCTTTGCCACTAGAGAAAAAGTCACCAAGTAGTCTACACCATAAGTCTGAGTAAATCCCTTTGCAACTAACCGGGCCTTATATCTTTTAATGGAACCATCAACATTATCTTTCACAGTAAATACCCATCTGCACCCAGCCGGTTTTTTTCCTTTAGACTGGTCATCTAGCTCCCAAGTATTATTCCTCAGAAGGGCATCCATTTCAACCTTCATTACATCTTTCCACTCGGGAACTGATAAGGCTTCCTGCACTGTTCTAGGAATAGGAATATCAACAATGGATGTGAGAAAGGACCTGTAAGAGGGAGATAGGCGATTATAGGACAAAAACTGGGAAATGTAGCGAGCTATGGATGTGGTGCAACGCCGTTTGCCTTTACGGATTACAATATGGAGGTCAAGGTCATCTAAAGAAGGTAAAGTAGCAATAGTGGAAGGTATCTCAGGGAAACCTGGATCTGATAAAGGGACTGTGGTACCTGGATCTGGATCTGTAGAAGGAACTGGGGCTAACCTGGACTGCTGATGGCCAAAATCAACTTGCCTCCACCACCTGTGATAGACTCTCAAATCCTGGCACCTCTGACAACCCTCTCCATTACATCCCTCATCACTCAATGGAATGGGTAAAGAAACTTCTGACGAGTTAACCCCACTCTCATTACTCTCCCCCTAAGGAAAAACCCTAGGGTAATAAGGTACCTCCTAAAAGAAAGTAACATCCATCGAGACAAATTTCCTCCCGAAAGTAGGTTCATAGCAGCAATAACCCTTTTGAGTTTGTGCATAACCGAGAAAGATGCATTTGGAGGCCTTAGGATCAAATTTGGAACGATGAGGTCCAAGAATCTGAACAAAGCAAGTACAACCAAAGGTTTTAAGGGGAACAACAAATAATTCTTTATCGGGGTATAGAAGGGTAAAGATAGGCTTCATGTCAAGAACCCATAAAGGAACTCGATTAATGAGATACACTACTGTAAGAATAGCATCGCCCCAGAAACGGATAGGCACATTGTAGTTAAACATAATGCTTCTAGCCACCTCCAATATGTGTCTATTCTTCCTCTCGACAACCCCATTCTGATGTGGTGTATAAGGACAAGTACTCTGGTGAATAATCCCATGATCAAGTAGATAAGAGGCCAGTGACCTAGTAAAGTATTCTTTCGCATTATTGGATATGAGGGTTTTGATTTTGACCCCAAACTGGGTTAAATCATTTGATGAAAGGTCAGTGTCAGAGTAGGAACCTCATCTCGAGAACGCATAAGGTAAACCCAAGAAAAACGGGTATAGTCATCAACAAACAACAAGAAATATCTGTACCCCCCCATAGAAGGGATGTGATACGGGCCCCAAACATCGGTGTGCACAACATCAAAAGAATTACTACTTCTTTTATTACTCAAGGAATAAGATGTTCTACAATGCTTTACAAGCTCACAACTCTCACATCTCAAATTTGACATTTGAACAGACTCAAACAAATTAGGAAACAAACTTTTCAAAGACTGAAAGGATAAATGACCTAACCGATTATGCCAAAGCATAACCGAACTGACAGACTGAGAAACAAAAGACTTCCTATCTTCATGATTTTTCCAACGAGAACTCTCTCCAAGCAGATAGATGTCATTCGTCTCATGGCCTGTCCCAATCACATTCCTTGTCTCCAAGTCCTGAAAAATACATCGGTCAGGGAAGAAGGTTACTGGACAATTTTGATATTTTGTAATACTACTGACTGAAAGAAACTTAGAATCAAGCTTAGGAACATGCAAAACTGAAGATAAGGAAATGGTATTAGACAACTTGATGTCTCCCTTTCCAGAAATGGGAACAAGGGAACCATCAACAATGGACACTTTATCTCTACCAGGCGATAAGTGATAGGTAGTGAACAGTGATGGCAAGCTAGTCATATGGTTAGATGCACCTGAGTCTATTACCCAACAATGTTTATTGTTACTTGGAGTTGAAGCATGGTAAGCTGAGGCCTGAGTACTTGAATGAGCAAAGGCTGATGTGGAAGGAGCTGATGATTACTGAGATGATTGAGCTGAATTCCCAATTTCCTTTTCCAACTGTGTTAGGGCAGCCCGAACAACAACTAAGGTGTCTAGAGGTGTACCTTTTGTGCCCGATGAGGATGCAAAATCGGTATTAACAGCCATATGGGCATTACCCCTTTTGTTCCTCAGTTTTGCTGGGACTAGATGAGGGTGCAACTTCCAACATGTGTCTTTAGTATGCTTAGGTTTCTTGCAATGTTCACACACTAGATCCCTCTTATCTTCCTTCTTTATATCCCTTTCAGTATCACCCCTAGAGTTAGGGAAGAGGTCTACTACACCACAAACCTTTAAAGAAGGCTTTATTTTTGCCTTGTGCTCCTACAGTTTTCCATCGAAATGCGTGAACGAGAAAGCCTGCAATGCAATTCAGAGCTTTTTATTATGTGTACTTTTAAACCCTAAAATGACAGGTAAGCAATCGAGGTCAAGGCATATTAAAACTAAATAGAGTAAGATACAGAACAGTTTAACCTTTTATTTTAGGAGATCTTTAACTAATTCATGGGGCGTGGGGTCTGTGTAGTCAAGAAACAACAAGGAGGCTAGCAACTGAAGGAATCAGCTGGCCGGAAGCATCCTGTGAGCTTCACATTCCTTTGTCATGCAAGCCTTAATAAAACTCTACCCCACTCACATTTTAATACAAGACTGGTTGACAAGAATAATGGGCGGGCAGTCTCCAGACAACATTATTCTATCTATTCTGTCTTATTCCCAATCACTTATAGAGCCCTTTGAGCAGCCAACTACAGAAAAGCAAAGATAGCAAGCTTATATATATATATATATATATATTATTTCTATTTAAGAAGTCCCCCAGAGACTCTGAGATGCATGCAATAGCAGTCTTTCCCCTCCTTAATTTTCTCTTCTCCCATCTGCGGCCAAGCCACCCAGCTCTCTTATTATCTTAGTTCTATCTGTCTGCCTCACCACCAGGAAGGCAGGAACCAGCTAACCACCTTTGTTTTCTCTGTATAAAAACCCGTCCCAGCAGTACTGACTTTGCTTGGATCCAGTAGTAACACTTCTGTTGATTTGTATTTACATACAATAAAAGTACATATTAAGAGATATGTCTGTTGCTTTATGCATAGGGGCCTTCATTATCACATGCATTATACATTGGGTTTACAACTGGAGAAGCCCCAGATGCAATGGAAAGCTCCCACCTGGTTCCATGGGCTTGCCACTACTGGGAGAGACCCTTCAGTTCTTTGCTCCCAATACCTCGTCGGACATTCCTCCTTTTATAAAAGAGAGAACGGAAAAGTATGAAAAGATATGAAAGTGATCATGAAAAGATTTATATATATATATATATATATATATATATATATATAGGGTCCTGACTAGATAGAATTTGCTCTCTTTCACTTTTCAGATATGGGCCAGTTTTCCGGACGGATTCGGATACCTCGTCGTAATATCAACGGATTCGGATCTCAATTACTTCATCTTTCAACAAGAAGGACGCTTGTTGCAGAGCTGGTATCCGGGCACCTTTACAGAGATCTTTGGACGACAGAATGTGGGTTCCTTGCATGGGTTCATGTACTAGTACATTAAGAATCTGGTTTTGAATCTGTTCGGTCCTGAAAACCTGAAAGAAAAGCTTCTCCCAGAAGTGGAAGAGGCAGCAAGGAAAAGTTTACATCTGTGGACATGCCAGAATACTGTGGAAATAAAGGAAGCCATTTCAACTGTAAGTATTGAGACACACCCAACTCTTCTTGTCCTCTGAAACTCACATAAAATGTTCATGCATGGAGAGTAATTGTGTTAATTTGTTGGCTTATTATGCAGATGATATTTAATCTGACAGCAAAGAAGCTGATCGGTTGTGATGCAACCAAGTCGACAGAGAATCTGAGGGAGAACTTTGTTGCCTTCATAAAAGGACTCATCTCTTTCCCTCTGGATATTCCTGGAACACAATATCATAAATGCTTGCAGGTGCTTGGACTTCTGCATATCCCAAATGTGTACTTTACTCAGTTGGGTAGCCGGTGTTTTAACTGTAACGTTTTGTCCAGGGGCGGAAGATGGCAATGAAGCTGCTGAAGGATATGCTAGTGGAGAGACGTGCAATGCCTGAGAAGCGCCATGGGGATTACTTTGATCTCGTCGTTGAAGAACTAGAGAAACAAGGAACCGTTCTAACAGAGTCTATTGCTCTGGATTTGATGTTTTTGCTTCTCTTTGCTAGCTTTGAGACTTCCCTGGCTCTAACCTTAGGCATGAAGTTTCTCTCAGACCACCCTTCAGTGCTGAAAAGGCTGACGGTATGTGATAACTTCCATCTATATGACAGTACCTCATTCATAGGTATAGCTTGTATTAACCTCACTTGACATTGGGTTTAAATGCTGCTCCTAATCTATTATCTATCAGGAAGAGCACGAGGCTATTCTAAGAAGAAAGGAGAATGGTGATTCTGGGCTTACATGGAAAGATTACAAATCAATGACTTTCACATTTCAGGTTAGGCAGTCTTTGCTTTTTCTTACCATTCCTAGTTCAGTCTTTAGTATTGCTTCCATAATTCCATTGCCTGCTTTAAAAAAAAAAAAAAAAAAAAAACCTATCTGGCTAAAGAAAGTTTCAGGTTATTCACGAAATAGTTAGGCTGGCAAATATCGTCCCTGGAATTTTCAGAAAAGCATTGCATGATATCCATTTTAAGGGTAATTTAACCTATCAACTGATACTAAATCAAGCTTATGTTACTGATTGGTCTCGTTGAACCAGAATATACTTAAAAACTGTATTGATGCAGGATATACAATTCCAGCAGGCTGGGGGGTTATTGTCTGTCCTCCAGCTGTCCACTTGAATCCTGCCAAGTATGAAGACCCACTTGCTTTTAATCCATGGAGATGGGATATAAGGAACTAGATCTGTTATTTATCAACTTACTATTCTTCTTTCTTTTCTGATTTCTTGCTTTGTCAAAATAAATGCAATAAGCAGGGGGTGGAACTAAATGGTGCAACCAAACATTTCATGGCTTTTGGCGGTGGGATGAGATATTGTGCTGGAACGGACTTCACCAAGATGCAGATGGCTGTCTTCTTTCACTGCTTGGTTACAAAGTATAGGTAGGTTCACTTTTATGACATATTTGGGTGTGTTTATGCCAGAGTGATTTCTCAATTTTGACATCTAAATTTGCCAGGTGGACAGCAGTCAGCGGAGGAGACATACTTCGTACGCCTGGGTTGGTGTTTCCCAATGGTTTTCACTTTCAGATTTCAGAGAAGAAATGAAAGCATGATCCCTGGATATATCACAGCACAAAGCCATATCGATGCTAGAAACCAGTTGTTTGTACGGCTAGAGCCACCATGCTGGGGGTTTCCAAAATCACTGCTTTTGACCAAAAGGAATGAATGGATATATCACATATAAAGGAATGAATGAAAATCCAGATCATGTAAAACACTTGTCAATATGAGAATCTACATAAAACAATTAATGAAAAATGTTTTTAATATCAGGATCTTGTGCAAATTTATCTTTTCCCTACCTAATATACAGAAAGAAACTGAAAAGAGCTTCCTGGTGAAGTGAACAATGTAAACTATTATCAGTGGACATGAAAATACCATGCACCTGCAGCTAATGGTCCTAAAAGATTGCCATTGTTCTCTCTCTGCTAAAATTTGTCTTAAAATGGATGCGGTGCTCCAGTTGACCATTTTTATGTTTGTCATATGCGTCTTGGTTTCTCTTCACTATTCCTAGCCACTTTGGATGGTCTTCTTAGAGTCTTCCTTTCCTTCCTGAGGCTGGGGTGTTCATGTTTTTCATTGATTTGACCATCCCTGCTTCTTTTTGGGTAAGGATCACTTTTACCTCCATGTTTGTGTCTGTCTTTATGAGGATGGTAGAGATGATAATAATCAGTGCCTGATTCAATATGACTATGCTTGCGAGGCTCATGGTGAGCATGGTGCCTTCCTTCTTGCTTATGATACCTGTGGAGACGAATTTGAGATGGACCAACATCTGTCCTATACTTCGGATCAAAATAATCTCTCCGCTTCCCTGCCTTAGCTCGGTCATCCCACCAGTCGTAAATAGGGTCAAAAAGTCCTTTTTGATGTAAAAGCCAAAGAAGCACAACCACTGCAACTCCGAATATAGTTTATATGCTTTTGTTCCATTTTATAAAGGAAATCTTAACAAGATAGAGAAATAAAAAGAATTACCAGTGGGAAAAATCGCCAACAGTAAACCAAACATTAGTATCCAAGTCATACATATATATTGTATGTGGCAGCTGAAATCAAAAAATCCTAAGCATTTCCTTCTGCTCACAGTAAAAAGTCACAGGAATACAAGTAGTCAGTCAATTAGCATAATCCAGAAGCAAAGGAAATACAAGACCTTTAAGAGGCATTGTAATGCTTATATTAATTATGAAATATTCCCCCCCTCCAAAGAAACCTCCACAAATAGAGAAACATCTATAAGAATTTAATTTTCAAGAATGTGGCATTGTGTTTGAAAATTACTTGGAAGGAAACTATTAAGAAATCATTGTATTTCCATGATGTGATATGGTAATGACATGTGAGTGAAACTATGATTTTCCATTTCCTGGAGAACGTCCAGGCATGTAAGAAATATAACGATCTCCACTTTAAGGGAGGAGATGAAGGGATCAAAAACAATATTATACTATTCTTTTTAGTAATAATTTTCTATTTGACGTCTTTATCTTGAGGGCAGTGTCAATCTGATTCATCTCATACAATAAACTGCATTTACTTTTTTTTGTTCCCTGTATACATAGACTCATTTGGGGAGAGGCCAGTGGATCAATTCTAAGGCTTGAATTGTTTTCCCTATGAACTGCAATCATAGTTGTCAAGGTGATGCCTAGGCAACAAGGTGACCTTTGAGGCTTGCCTTGCCTAATCGCCAGGCAGTTTTCAACTTCCTACTATAAAATACTTTTTATTCATTCTTTATTGAGATTAGAATTATAAAATAGACATTATTAAACTAAAATAATCATTTTGTGTTTATATACTACTACTGCTACTACTACTATTACTACTACTACTATGACTACGATTACGATTACCACCACCACTACCACCACTAGTACCACTACCACCACTACCACTACCACTACCACTACCACCACTACCACTACAACGACCACCACCTCTACGACCACCATTACCACTACCACTACCACCACCACCACTACCACCACTACCACTACCACCACTTCCACTACCACTACTACCATTACTACAACCACGACTATCACGACCACAACCACTACGACCACCACTATCACTACCACTACCACTACCACCACTACCACTACCATTACCACTACCACTACTGCCACGACCACGACCACGACCACTACGACCACTACCACTACCACAATCACGACTACTATGACAATGACCACTATGACCATTACCACTACCATGACCACGACCACGACAATGACGAATATGACTACGACTATGACTACGACTACGACTACGACTACAACTATGACTATGACTATGACTACGACTACAACTATGACTATGACTATGACTACGACGACGACTACCACTACTACCACGACTACTACTACTACTACCACTACTACCACTACTACCACTACTACTACTACTACTACCACCCCCACCACCACCACTACTACTACTACTACTACTACCACCCCCACCACCACCACTACTACTACTACTACTACTACCACGACTGTCACCACCGCTACTACTACTACTACGACTATCACTACCACTACTACTACTACTACTATTACTTTTTATTTTCTTCTTTTCCTATAACAAAAATAAGGGTTCTGCCCCTATATTTTTTGAATTTTATTTTCCTTCTTCTCATGAATATGTTGATTTTCTAAACTTTAATATGAAATTTATACTTTTCTTATGAACATCAAGAATAATCATTAAAGAAATATGGTTATGATGCCTAGGGAACTACCCTAGGATCTATGTTTTTAACATAAAAAATCCATTGCTTAGGCGATTAGGCAACAAGGTGACAAGCCACCTCCCAGTCGCTTAGCCTAGCTTTGGCGCCTTGAAAACTATGACTGCAATATCTTAAAAAAAAAAAAGGAAATCAATTGGCCAAGGAAAGAGTGTTGTATCCTCCAGTGTCTGGTTACATCAAATCCACTTCCAACAAAATCCCATTAAATTACTAAGAAAAGATCATTACCAGATTTAGGACAAAACCTAGACCTATTAAACCTGAAACTAGATTGTTTGTATAAGAAATAATCCCTCTTACCATCTGTGAAAACACCTTATATAATTTTAGTCTCACAAGTCACATTCAAAAGAAAATTAAAAACCGGAAATCACCTAAACAAAAGTAAATCACAAATTTACTATATAATTATGGAAATTATCACGGCCACCTAGTAGTCTAGCACCTCCTGATAAACTTTTTTTTTTTATTAGTAAGTGGTAACTTTTATTAATTATGTCTTTCTATAATCTATACATCCATGCTTAGGTTTGAGACAACTCCATCTACCCTACTATAATATTCATATTACAATTTGGCCCATAAAATCTCTTCCCTGTATACTCCTTGTTCTGGTAGTTGGTCAGCAAGAGAATAGGCTGACCTTTGGACCCACTTTAACGTTGTCTCCATCTCTCTAGACCTTTGATTTCCCTCATTGCATGTCTATGCGACCACAAAGCTTTCTCCCTTATCAAATTCAAAACTACTTTGGAGTCTCTTTCAATTTCTAGCTTCCTAAGATTTAGGATTCTTGCTAGCCAAGTCTTGTAAAGCAGCTAGCAATTGAGCCCTCAAAAAGTGTCCGTGACAAGCTGGATCTGAGAAGATTGCCAATATGGTGCTATTTTCTTTCTAAAAACACTGCCTACCCCAGAATGTCCAGGATCCCCTTAAGGATCTGCGATTGAAACTTAACTTCACTTGGTCCTTGCTAAGCTATTCCAACCGTGCCATCCTCATGAAATGTTTTCCATAAAGGAAAGGGAAAAAAGATCCATTGTTTTCACCCAATGCACCATTTTCTCTGTTACCCTTTCAATAATTGCCTCTTTGGTGCTTTTCTTCCCAGTGAATAATCTTGCATTTCTTTCTTCCCAAATTGTACAAAGTGTTGTCCTAGTGCATTGCCACATGATTCTCCCTCTTCTTCTTAGCATTGTAAAGGTAATCAAAGAGAATAAACTGACTAGATCTATTAGGGGTGTCCATCTACAACCAAGAGTAATAAAAACCACTGTCAAGTACAAGAAACAAATGAGCGTAAGACTAGTAAATGGTGTGCAGTCTCTCCACTAGCATAGCAAAGGACACACAAAAGGGGATAAGCACCAGCTCGACTTCTTTTTCCGGATTGTTATAAGTGTTGAGTTTTCTATGAAATATCCCCCAACAAAAGGTCCTAGTTTTAGGGTGAATAGGTCTACTCAATCTCTTTGATCGGAAATGCTAGTGGTAAGATGAGGGAGGAGGTAAGAAAGTTGAAGAAAGAGGTAGAAGAGAAGGACCTCAAGGAACTAGTTGTCCAAATACAAGTATTTGGGATAGAACAGTCCAAAAAAATATCTAATCAAGGATGAAAAATCACAACGTATTGGGGCATATTGGATATGCTCCTATTACAGGTGTTTCGGGGTCTGATCTGGTTCAAGGGGTAGATGGGCCTTAAACTGACCCCCCTGAAACAGTTTGAAAAAGTAGTCGATCAAGACTACAATCAGTCTTGAATTCGAAAGTAAAAGAAAAGATTTCAAAAGAAGAAAAGAAGAAGAAGAGAGGGAGAAAAGCAGAAACACACGAAGGGTATTAGAAAAGAAAGAGAGGGCCAATGTCAATAGTCTGCCGACCCACTCTTAATATTTATATATGTTGACTAATTGTAAAAGGGCTGAATTGCCCTTATTGCTTACATGGCAAATAAACTAATAATAAAGTTGAAATAACAAGCTGTAACAACAAAACAGAAATAACTACCAACAAACACTGACATAAACAGAAAATATATGCTATGCTGCCATACGAACACAGTGGGGACCACAGCAGTGGGGACCACAGCAGTGGGGACCACAGCAGTGGGGTCCACATCAGTGTTCTCTACACTCCCCCTCAAGTTGGGAATAGATATTTGTCATTCCCAACTTGCATAGGTCTGCCTCTAATTTCTTCCTTGGAACAGCCTTGGTGAGAAGATCTGCGAAATGCATGCTGGAGGTGATATACGGGAGACACATCTTGAGACAAAACCCTTTCTCTGACAAAATGTCGATTGACTTTGATATGCTTTGTTCTGTCATGTTGTACCGAATTATGAACTATATTAATAACAGACTGATTATCACAATACAACATTAAGGGCTTCTCATAATCAATACCCAATTTTTCAAATAATGACTTCAGCCACACCATTAGCCATAGATCTATATTCAGCTTCAGCACTAGAACGAGACTCCTCCAGGACTACCACTACCACTTCCACTTTCACTACCATTACCAGTACTACTACCACTGTGACTACGACTACGATGACGACGACTACGAAACCCTTTCTCCAACAAAATGTCGATCGACTTCGATATGTTTTGTTCTGTCATGCTGTACCAGATTATGAGCTATATTAATAATAGTCTGATTATCACAATACAACATTAAGGCTTCTCATAATCAACACCCAATTCTTCAAATAATGACTTTAGCCATAGGATTTCATCCACATCATTAGCCATAGATCTATATTCAGCTTCAACACTAGAACGAGAAACAACACTTTGTTTTTTATTCCTCTAGGAGACAAGGTTACCTCCTACAAAGGCACAATATCCTGAGGTAGACATTCTGTCATCAACACTCCCAGCCCAATCAGCATATATATAGAACTCTATCTTCATGTAATCATTATTCTTAAATAATATACCTCTACCTAGACATCTCTTCAAGTAAGCTAATATTCTCTCAACTGCAAGGAGGTGAGTAGTTCTAGGAGAGTGCATATATTGACTGACAACGCCGACTCCATAACTGATGTCCAGTTGTGTGAGGCAAAGATAGATGAGTTTTCCATCTAACTATTGGAACATAACTTTGTCTTCAAGAGGCTCTCCACCCTCTACAATGATCTTGTGATTCTGTTCAATAGGGGCATTTGCAGGCTTAACACCCAACTTTCCAGTTTCTGTTAATAGATCTAGAACATACTTCCTTTGAGAAATAAAGATCCCGTGTTTAGATCTAGCAACATCAATACTCAAGAAGTATCGTAGCTCTCCCAGATCTTTCACCTCAAACTCTTAATGTAGGAGTTGTTTAAGAGACTCAATCTCACTGTTATCATTCCCTGTCACCACAATATCATCCACATATACAACAAGCAAGGTCAAGGAAGAATCCACTCTTTTAATGAACAATGTATGGTTTGACTGGGCTATACATAGCCAAATTTTTCAAGGGCTTGTCTGAATCTATCAAACCAAGCTCTGGGGGACTGCTTTAGTCCATACAAGGCCTTTTCAGCCGACAAACCTTCTTGTCTCTGCATCATAAAATCCAGGAGGTAATTGCATGTAAATTTCTTCCTGTAAGTCTCCATTGAGGAAGGAATTTTTAACATCCATCTGGAACAAGGGCCAAGAATAACTGGCTGCAAGGTATAACAGAACTCGAATAGTGGTCATCTTTGCCACTAGAGAAAAAGTCACCAAGTAGTCTACACCATAAGTCTGAGTAAATCCCTTTGCAACTAACCGGGCCTTATATCTTTTAATGGAACCATCAACATTATCTTTCACAGTAAATACCCATCTGCACCCAGCCGGTTTTTTTCCTTTAGACTGGTCATCTAGCTCCCAAGTATTATTCCTCAGAAGGGCATCCATTTCAACCTTCATTACATCTTTCCACTCGGGAACTGATAAGGCTTCCTGCACTGTTCTAGGAATAGGAATATCAACAATGGATGTGAGAAAGGACCTGTAAGAGGGAGATAGGCGATTATAGGACAAAAACTGGGAAATGTAGCGAGCTATGGATGTGGTGCAACGCCGTTTGCCTTTACGGATTACAATATGGAGGTCAAGGTCATCTAAAGAAGGTAAAGTAGCAATAGTGGAAGGTATCTCAGGGAAACCTGGATCTGATAAAGGGACTGTGGTACCTGGATCTGGATCTGTAGAAGGAACTGGGGCTAACCTGGACTGCTGATGGCCAAAATCAACTTGCCTCCACCACCTGTGATAGACTCTCAAATCCTGGCACCTCTGACAACCCTCTCCATTACATCCCTCATCACTCAATGGAATGGGTAAAGAAACTTCTGACGAGTTAACCCCACTCTCATTACTCTCCCCCTAAGGAAAAACCCTAGGGTAATAAGGTACCTCCTAAAAGAAAGTAACATCCATCGAGACAAATTTCCTCCCGAAAGTAGGTTCATAGCAGCAATAACCCTTTTGAGTTTGTGCATAACCGAGAAAGATGCATTTGGAGGCCTTAGGATCAAATTTGGAACGATGAGGTCCAAGAATCTGAACAAAGCAAGTACAACCAAAGGTTTTAAGGGGAACAACAAATAATTCTTTATCGGGGTATAGAAGGGTAAAGATAGGCTTCATGTCAAGAACCCATAAAGGAACTCGATTAATGAGATACACTACTGTAAGAATAGCATCGCCCCAGAAACGGATAGGCACATTGTAGTTAAACATAATGCTTCTAGCCACCTCCAATATGTGTCTATTCTTCCTCTCGACAACCCCATTCTGATGTGGTGTATAAGGACAAGTACTCTGGTGAATAATCCCATGATCAAGTAGATAAGAGGCCAGTGACCTAGTAAAGTATTCTTTCGCATTATTGGATATGAGGGTTTTGATTTTGACCCCAAACTGGGTTAAATCATTTGATGAAAGGTCAGTGTCAGAGTAGGAACCTCATCTCGAGAACGCATAAGGTAAACCCAAGAAAAACGGGTATAGTCATCAACAAACAACAAGAAATATCTGTACCCCCCCATAGAAGGGATGTGATACGGGCCCCAAACATCGGTGTGCACAACATCAAAAGAATTACTACTTCTTTTATTACTCAAGGAATAAGATGTTCTACAATGCTTTACAAGCTCACAACTCTCACATCTCAAATTTGACATTTGAACAGACTCAAACAAATTAGGAAACAAACTTTTCAAAGACTGAAAGGATAAATGACCTAACCGATTATGCCAAAGCATAACCGAACTGACAGACTGAGAAACAAAAGACTTCCTATCTTCATGATTTTTCCAACGAGAACTCTCTCCAAGCAGATAGATGTCATTCGTCTCATGGCCTGTCCCAATCACATTCCTTGTCTCCAAGTCCTGAAAAATACATCGGTCAGGGAAGAAGGTTACTGGACAATTTTGATATTTTGTAATACTACTGACTGAAAGAAACTTAGAATCAAGCTTAGGAACATGCAAAACTGAAGATAAGGAAATGGTATTAGACAACTTGATGTCTCCCTTTCCAGAAATGGGAACAAGGGAACCATCAACAATGGACACTTTATCTCTACCAGGCGATAAGTGATAGGTAGTGAACAGTGATGGCAAGCTAGTCATATGGTTAGATGCACCTGAGTCTATTACCCAACAATGTTTATTGTTACTTGGAGTTGAAGCATGGTAAGCTGAGGCCTGAGTACTTGAATGAGCAAAGGCTGATGTGGAAGGAGCTGATGATTACTGAGATGATTGAGCTGAATTCCCAATTTCCTTTTCCAACTGTGTTAGGGCAGCCCGAACAACAACTAAGGTGTCTAGAGGTGTACCTTTTGTGCCCGATGAGGATGCAAAATCGGTATTAACAGCCATATGGGCATTACCCCTTTTGTTCCTCAGTTTTGCTGGGACTAGATGAGGGTGCAACTTCCAACATGTGTCTTTAGTATGCTTAGGTTTCTTGCAATGTTCACACACTAGATCCCTCTTATCTTCCTTCTTTATATCCCTTTTTGTATCATCCCCAGACTTAGGTTTAACTGCTGCCAAGGCTGGTGGGAAGGGCTGATGCTGCATCATAACCTTTTTCCTAGTCTCTTCACTATGCACCAATGAGTAGGCTTGAGATAAGGTCACACTGTCCTTGTTAGTATTTGCTGTTTCACAATATCATAGTCAAGATTCAGACCAGCTAGGAATTCAAAAACCCTATTACTTTCAACTTGCTTTCTATGAGTCTATGCATCCTTCTGACTTTCCCACTCAAGTGTTTCTAGGTGGTCAATTTCATGCCACAAAGATTTCAAAGTAGAGAAGTAAAGGAGACTGGTTTCTCTCCTTGATTATGGTTATTAGCCTCATACTTCAATTCATAGGCCCTAGCAACATTAAGGGGTTGGGAGTAGGTCTTTTTCATAACATCCCACATTTCCTTGGCTGTTTTTGCCCACAAATAGTTTCGGCTGATATGTGGCTGCATAGAGTTGCACAGCCATGTCATAACCAAATAGTTTTCCTAAACCCATTTGGTATACATTTGGTCCTCCATAGATGGTTCTTTCACATCTCCCAACAGGTAGCTAAGTTTTCTTCTACCCCCAATACCCATCATGGCCGATTAGGCCCATTCCAAGTAGTTGGATCCATCAAACTTCACAGTTGTAATCTGAAGTGCATTCTCAGACATGTTACCAGAATTGCTAGTCCCAAAAACACGTTCCCCCTGATTTTTGAACTCCATTCTTGGTTAAGAATTAGCAACAAAAACTTTTGAAGCTACTATAATAGAAAACAGCACCTAAACAATTGATAACAGCCAGCCTAGGTCTTCCACAAACAAGGGAAAAACAAAATTCTGTATGAACCCAGTTCAGATCTAATCTGAAACCAACAACAGTTCTGAATTTTAAGGTTTTGAAGAAAAACAGAATTCTGTATGAACCCAGTTCAGATCTGATCTAAAACCAACGACAATTCTGAATTTTAGGGTTTTCTCTCAAAACCCTAAAGAGAAAAGAAAGATTTTCCAGCCGCACCTCTTAGAGTAGACCAAGATGGTTCTTTCAAGGTTATTTTCAAGCAAAAACTTACTTTATGAAAGAAAATCTCTGGCCGCCACCTTCTGTCTGATGTAGAACCCTAATCCTGAGGATCCGAAGCCTTTTCTAATTCCTCCAGACTACTGGAGCTCTCCCAACCTTCTACAATCTTCTTAGTAGTAGCCGCACACTACCAGTAGCCTCCAAGAATCAGCCGATCCTTCTTAGTCTTCTAGCCCTAGGAAACTCTCATGTGGTTGGCTGGATCAGACTCACATGAGAAACCCTAATCCTTGCTCTAATACCAAGTAGTCCATCAAGACTACAATCAGTCTTGAATTCGAAAGTAAAAGAAAAGATTTCAGAAGAAGAAAAGAAGAAGAGAGGGAGAAAAGCAGAAACACACGAAGGGTTTTAGAAAAGAAAGAGAGGGTCAATGTCAATAATCTGCCGACCCACTCTTAATATTTATATATGTTGACTAATTGTAAAAGGGCTGAATTGCCCTTATTGCTTACATGGCAAATAAACTAATAATAAAGCTGAAATAACAAGCTGTAACAACAAAACTGAAATAACTACCAACTAACACTGACATAACTAACAGAAAATATATGCTATGCTGAAATACGAACACAGTGCGCAACCTATTAGAGTTAAGGGTTAATATCGTAATATCCACAACCACTGCCCTAGCAAGGAGGTTTTCCTATTAAATTTCTCAAACCTAACTCCCTTTTCTCTTCCCTATACATATTCCCCACTTTACAAAATGATATTTTTTTGTTTTCTCCCAGTTTCCATAAGGAATTGCTCATGTTTTTATTCATATCCTCTTAACCACTAACTCTGGAATCCTAAAAACAGTGAGACAGTAGACCGGAAGGCTAGACATGTAGTTTCTTTTCTACATGGCTAGCTTCTTAGATGATTTCTCCACCTGCAGTGCAAAAATTGGCCAACTTAGGGTTTCCCCCTAAAGGAATCCCAAGACATTTCATTGGCCAAGTGACAACTGAACACCTAGGACTGTTGCATAAGATCCAATCTTGTCTGAGTCTATATTTATTCTGACAAGGCAACTTTTATCTAAGTTGCAAATAGTCCATTATCTTATACTTGCATCATTCTTCCTCAGTTTCAAAAAAGAAAAAAAAAAATGTAATTGAGTTTCTTGAAGTGGGCAAGGATGAATAATTGTACAAGAATTTCAACATAGGTTTAGTATTGTCATCATCCACAGGAAGAAATTTTGTTGTGAAGAATTCTGTAAGAAATCGTGGTTTCCCAGAAAAGGAATCGCTATTTCAACATATTTTTGACATGTAATGAATCCTTTCATTGAACATTTGGGTTACAGTTTCTGGAATTTCTTTTTAGGTTTCATGTTGAACATCCAAATATAGCACCGGGTTTGCAATAGGTCTTGGTTACTTTGTTCAAGTAGAAGATCAAGACCCTAATCAGTCTTGAATCCTAATAGGTTTTAGGTTTGCAAAACAGAAGAAAAAGAGAGAGAGAAAGGAGAGAGAATAGAAGAGAAACAAGAGAACACAAGTTGTTGAAAGGAGGGACAGATTCTGACAGATCTGCCGCCGCCACTGCCTTAATATTTATAGGTTATGTTTAGTACATAATGGAAAGGACACATCTACCCTTGGTACTTACATAATAAATAAAGTAAATAAAAGCTGAAACAAATAATAACTGAAACAAATAACTACACTGCTGTCCTACGAACACAGTGGGGACCACTGCAGTGGGGCCCACATCAGTGTTCTCTACACTCCCCCTCAAGTTGGGAGTAGATATCTATCATGCCCAACTTGGATAGGTCTGTCTCTAACTTCTTCCTTGGTACAGCCTCGGTGAGGATATCCGCGAGCTGCATATTAGATGTGATGTACGGAAGACACACTTCTTGTGATGTGACCCTTTCTCGCACAAAATGTCGATCAACTTCGATATGTTTAGTTCTGTCATGCTGCACTGGGTTGTGGGCTATATTAATAGCTGCCTGATTATCACAATACAGCATTAAGGGCTTTTCATAGTCAATACCCAACTCTTCAAGTAGTGGTCTCAGCCATAAGATTTCAGCCACTCCATTAGCCATTGACCTGTATTCCGCTTCAGCACTGGAGTGGGAAACAACACTCTGCTTCTTACTCCTCCAAGAGACAAGGTTACCTCCCACCAGGGCACAATATCCAGAGGTAGACCTTCTGTCATCAACACTTCCAGCCCAATCGGCATCTGTATAGGCTTCCACCCTCATGTGATTATTGTTCTTGAGCAATATACCTCTACCCGGGCAGCTCTTCAAGTATGCTAATATTCTCTCTGCCGCAAGAAGATGAGAAGTTCTAGGGGAGTGCATGTACTGGCTAACAACACTAACTGCATAGCTGATATCCGGCCGAGTGAGGTAGAGATATAGAAGCTTTCCAACCAACCGTTGAAACATAACTTTGTCTTCAAGAGGCTCCCCACCCTCTGCACTAATCTTGTGATTTTGTTCGATGGGTGTATCAGCCGGCTTAACACCCAACTTTCCAGTTTCCGCCAACAGATCTAGAACATATTTTCTCTGAGAGATAAAAATCCCCTGCTTGGATCTAACAACCTCAATGCCCAAAAAGTACCGTAGTGCACCAAGATCTTTCACCTCAAACTCTTGATGGCGGAGCTATTTGAGGGACTCAATCTCATGACTGTCATTTCCTGTCACCACAATATCATCAACATATACTACCAGTAGTGTCAGAGAGGACTCCACCCTCTTGATGAATAGTGTATGATCTGACTGGGCCTATACATAACCAAACCTTCCAAGGGCTAATTTGAACCTATCAAACCAGGTTCTAGGTGACTGCTTCAAACCATACAATGCCTTGTTCAGTCGGCAAACCTTCTTACCTGTCTCTGTATCATAGAATCCAGGGCAACTGCATGTAAACCTCTTCTTGTAAGTCTCCATTCAGAAAGGCATTTTTAACATCCATTTGAAACAAGGGCCAAGAATGATTTGCTGCAAGGAATAATAAAACTCGAATGGTGGTCATACTAGGGCAAAGGTCTCCAAGTAGTCTATACCATAAGTCTGAGTGAGCCCCTTTGCAACCAGCCGGGCTTTGTACCTTTCAATAGAGCCATCAGCATTATGCTTCACAGTGAACACCCATCTGCATCCCATCGGTTTCTTTCCTTTTGGTGGGTCAACCAGTGCCCAAGTATTATTCTTCAACAGGGCATCCATTTTGACTTGCATTGCATCTTTCCATTTTGGAACTGATAAGGCTTCTTGCACTGTTCTTGGAATGGGGACATCGGCAATGGAAGTGAGATAGGACTGGTAAGATGGTGATAAATGATCATAGGATAAGAACTGTGAGATGCTGTGAGCTGTAGAAGTGGTGCAATGTCGTTTCCCTTTGCGAATGGCAATAGGGAGATCAAGGTCATCCACAGGAGGGGAAGTGGCAATAGTGAGAGGTATCTCAGTAGGCTCTGGATCTGGAGCCGCAGAAGGAACTGGAGCTGGCCGGGACTGCCGAAGGCTAGGATCAACCTGCCTGCATCGCCTGTGATAGACTCTCAACTCCGGCTCCCTCTGACCACCTCACCACTACAACCTTCATTACCCAGTGGAATAGGCAAAGGAACAACCCCACTTCTACCAGCCCCACTTCCACTCTCACTGCTCTCCCCCTGAGGAAAGAAACTCAAAACAACCCCACTCTCACTACTCTCCCCTTGAGGAAAGAAACTCAAAACAGCCCCACTCTCATTGCTCTCCCCCTGAGGAGAAACCCTAGGATAATAGGGTGTCTCCTCAAAGAATGTGACATCCATGGAGACAAACCGGATCATAGCAGCAATAACCCTTTTGAGTTTGTGCATAACCAAGGAAAATGCATTTGGAGGCCTTAGGTTCAAATTTGGAATGATGAGGCCCGAGAAGATGAACGAAACAGGTACAACCAAAGGTTTTAAGGGGAACAATGAACAACTCCTCGTCTGGGTATAGACGGGAAAAGGGGGTTCTCAGATCAAGGACCCGGGAAGGAACTCGATTAATGAGATAAACTGCCGTGAGGATAGCATCACCCTAGAAGCGAATAGGTACATTGGAGGTAAACATAATGCTTCTAGCCACCTCCAAGATATGCCTATTCTTCCTTTCGGCAATGCCGTTTTGCTGTGGTGTAAGTGCTCTGGTGAATAACTCCATGGCTAAGAAGGTAGGAGGTCAATGGCTGAGCAAAGTATTCCTTTGCATTATCAGATCTAAGGACTTTGATTTTGGTCCCAAACTGAGTGAGAACCATCTGATGGAAGTTTTGGGTCAGAGCAGGAACCTCATCCCGAGAACGCATAAGATAGACCCAAGAAAACCGGGTATGGTCATCAACAAACAATAGAAAATATCTGTACCCACCCATAGAAGAGATATGATATGGCCCCCAAACATCAGTATGCACAATATCAAAAGAGGAATTACTCCTTTTATTACTTAAAGAATAAGAGGTTCTACAATGTTTGGCAAACTCACAACTCTCACACCTCAACTTTGATAACTCAACAGACTCAAATAAAGCAGGAAACAGACTCTTCAAAGACTTAATAGACAAATGACCTAATCGGTTATGCCAAAGCATAACCAAACTCACAGATTGGGAAACAAAAGACTTCTTATCCACTGACTCCTCCCGACGAGAACTCTCTTCAAGCAGATAGATCCCGTTCGTCTTACGGCCAATCCCAATCACCTTCCTCGTCTCCAAATCCTGAAAAACACATCGGTCAAGGAAAAAGGTTACTGAACAGTTCATGTGTTTGGTAATACTACTAACTGAAAGCAGGTTAGTATCAAGCTTAGGAACATGCAAGACAGAAGATAAAGAGATAGTATCCGATAGCTTGATGTCCCCCTTTCCCGAAATGGGAACAAGAGAGCCATCAAAAATGGATACTCTATCTCGGCCAGAGGACAAGTGATAAGAAGTGAACAAAGATGGCAAGCTAGTCATATGGTCAGATGCACCTGAATCTATTACCCAACAGTGATCAGTATTACCTGGAGCTGAAGCATGGTAAGCTGAGGCTCGAGTACCTGAATGTGCAAATGCAGATATGGCAGGAGCTGATGGTGACTGAGATGGCTGAGCTGAACTCCCAACTTCCTTTTCCAACTGTATGAGGGCAGCCCGTACAGCAACTGAAGTCTCTAGGGATGTGCCTGATGAGGATGTTGAATCAGTGTTCATTGCCATATGAGCATTACCCTTTTTATTTCTTAGTTTTGTTGGGACCAAGTGAGGATGTAGCTTCCAACAAGTATCTTTTGTGTGCTTGGGTTTCTTGCAATGTTCACATACCAGATCCCGTTTATCTTCCTTCTTCCGGTCCCTTTTTGAGTCACCCCCTGGCTTGGGTTTAATAGCTGTCAAGGTTGGGAAAGAGGGCTGAGGCTGCATCATGACTTTCCTCCTGGTCTCTTCACTATGCACCAGGGAGTATGCTTGAGAGAGGGTCACACTATCTCTTGTCAATATCTATTGTTGCACAATGTCATATTCTGAATTCAAACCAGCCAGAAACTCAAATACCCTATTCGTCTCAACTTGCTTTCTGTGAGTCTGTGCATCTTTGGGACTCTCCCACTCAAGGGTCTCTAGTGGTCAATCTCATGCCACAAGGATTTCAAGGTAGAGAAGTAGACAGGAACTGGCTTCTCTCCTTGTTTAAGGCTGTTCACCTCACACTTCAGTTCATAGGCTCTGGCAACATTAAGGGGTTGGGAATAGGTTTCTTTCACAACATCCCATATCTCTTTGGCTGTCTTTGCCCACAAGTAATTCTAGCTGATATGTGGCTGCATAGAATTACACAACCATGCCATAACCAAATAGTTCTCTTGAACCCACTTGGTGTATGTTGGGTCCTCCTTGGAAGGTTCTTTCACATCTCCCAAGAGGTAACCCAGTTTTCCCCTTCCTCCAATAGCCATCATGGCTGATTGCGCCCACTCCAAATAATTTGACCCATCAAATCTCATAGTTGTAATCTGAAACCCGATTTCAGATATACTACCATAACTGTGGTTTCCAAAACTACTTTCTCCTTGACCCTTAAACTCCATCTTTGGTCAAGATTCAGTGGCTACAAACTGTTAGAGCAACTATACCAGAAAACAGAGTCAAACAAGCAAGTCTGAAATCTGATCCGAAACCAACACAAATCTGATCTGATCTGATCCGATCTGAAACCAACCCAAATCTGATCTGAAATCAATTGCCTATCACAGTATATGCAAGAAATCAACTCAAATCTGATCTGAAACCAATCGGCATGCACAGTACCAGGCAGCCTATCAATCTGAGATGTTATTTTCTGAAATCACTACTATGGGGCCCACTACTGCGAGAGCAAAATTAGGGTTTCAACTGTAGGTCTGAAGTAAGTGCTCAGCTGCACTCTCCAAGCAGTCCGCACAAGTGGGACTTGTCGTAGGGCAATATGAAACCCTAAAAACTAATCACCTTTGAAGAGGGGGGTTCGGCCCAACAGTCAAACCCTAGAAACAAACTTAAACACAGTTCGGCAAGCCAAACCCTAGAACAAACTTGAACACAGTTCTGCCCCTCTTTCTAGATAGGTCCAACCTATCTCGACTGATTGCAGTCTCTGAAACTTAGTGTAAAAAAAAACTTACTTATGTACTTCGGTTTACTGTCTTCTAGGGTTACCTGAACCCTAACCTTCGCTGCCTCTTCTTGATTACCAACTCTCTGCAAGCCGCGACAAGTCTTCAACTGCTGCGAACCTCTCTTGGTAATCTCCAAGATTCAGCCACCGAAAAACTTCTTCAAAGCTTCCAGCCCTAGTTAGTCCTCATGTGGTCGGTTGGACTAGACACACATGAGAAGCCCTAGATAGGCTCTGATACCAAGTAGAAGATCAAGACTGTAATCAGTCTTGAATCCTAATAGGTTTTAGGTTTGCAAAACAGAAGAAAAAGAGAGAGAGAAAGGAGAGAGAATAGAAGAGAAACAAGAGAACAAAAGTTGTTGAAAGGAGGGACAGATTCTCACAGATCTGCCGCCACCACTCTCTTAATATTTATAGGTTATGTTTAGTACATAATGGAAAGGACACATCTGCCCTTGGTACTTACATAATAAATAAAGTAAATGAAAGCTGAAACAAATAACAACTGAATTAACAAACTGACTCAAACTGACACTACTATAACTGAAACAAATAACTACACTGCTGTCCTACGAACACAGTGGGGACCACTGCAGTGGGGCCCACATCAGTGTACTCTACAGTTCATACTTGGTTAGATGGGAGGTTGTGTGTAGGAATCTTCAACAAGGAGGATTGGGTATCGGTAGCATGGATAAAAAGAATAAGGCCTTGCTAGGGAAATGGCTTTGGAGGTGGCCAGTGGAAAGGGACAGACTATGGCATGAAGTAATAGCCAGCAAACATGGCCTCACCTTGGAAAGCTATTCATAACATTCTACCTCACTTTCTCCGCTTCATTGGATATGATGTCTGCTTTGGGATTTCTGTTAAATTTTGGGAGGATACTTGGGCTGGTTCTTGTCCGTTAATGGAACTACTCCCCTCATTATACTTCGTTTCTTTGTACAAAAATGAGTTTGTGTTAAGCTTTGTTTTTTCCCCTTTAAATCCTGTGGGACTCAGTTGGGACTTTGGATTCTGTAGATGCCTTAGGGATAGCAAAATTTTGGCTTGTCTAGACCTTCTATAACTCCTTCAAAATGTTTTTCTTAGAACCTGGTAAACCTGATAAACGGATCTGGGCCCCTAACACTGAGGGTTTGTTTTCTTGTGCTTCTTTGTTCAAGACCACTTGTGATTCCTCAGTTTCTTCCTTTCCCTTCAAAGAGCTTTGGTGTAGACCCACTCCAACCAAGGTAAGGGCCTTCTGCTGGGAAGTAGTTCATGGGAAGGTAAATATTATGGACTTGCTTCAAAAGAGAAGACCTATCTCCTGTCTCTCCCCAAACTAGTGTGTCTTATGCAAATCCAGTAATGAGAGTTGTTGTTGCTTACTGATTTCCAACCCCTTTGTTGCAGATTTTTGGCTTTGGTTTTCTTCTTTGTTTGGGTGCAGGTGGACAATACCTACGGAGGTTACTATGTTATTTGATCCCTCCTGTTTTACTAGGCCAAAGAAGAGAGGGAGGATAATGTGGAGATGTGCCGGAGCAACTTTGATTTGGACCATTTGGCAAGAGAGAAATGCAAGAATCTTCTCAGAGAAGGAGAGAAGCAAGGAAGAAATTAGGATTTGTATGATGGTTAGGGTGACCCACTGAATCAAGACTTCGGAGTTGCTCTTCCAGTTTACCTTTGATGATATTTGGAGGAATTGGGAAGTAGTTGCTAAAAGCTCCAAGAGAAAGGACAGAGTGGAGGTGGTCTGGATACCACCAAGTGAAGGTTTTCTTAAATCGAATTTTGATGGGAGTAGCTGAGGTAATCCAAGCCCTTCAAGAATTGGAGGGGTGGTGAGAGATGAAGAAGGTAAACTTATAGCACTTTTTTTGGCCCTACGGGTATGGGGAACTCTTTCAAAGCCGAACTGCTGCTGCAATTCATGGTGTGCAGATTGTGAGCTAAACTTGACAAATGTGGTAACAGAAGGGGCTCGAAAGTGGTGGTGGAATGGCTAAGGAATCCTGAGTCTATAATTTGGTGCTACAGGAGTGAAATGAAAAAAATTACATGGCTAACCAGGAATATGAATTTAAGGATACAATGGGAGAGAAGATCAGCAAATGGGGTGATGGATGCTTTGGCTAAACAAGGGGTGAACAGGTCTATTTTATTCAGGGCACAGTTGTAACGTGTTTTTCTTTTGTATGAGAGGTAGCAGCTCGTGCCTCTCTAAGGGATGATTGTAAAGATTTTACATAAAGTATTTTAATAAAGCTCAAATTATTCATAAAAAAAAAAAGCTTTCCCTCTTGAATTGTAACTAGGACATTACTGTTGAACTTAGAGAAAACTTTAGAAACTGCAACTTCTATAATATGGATTTGTTTTACTACCAAACTAATGGTGTTAAGAAGAAACTAATGGTGTTAAGAAGAGTAAAGAGGTCTACATATAAAAGAAAATTAGAAACCGGAACTTACGAAAAATGTAAACCAGAATTTTACTACGAAAATAACATATTTCTAGAAGACTTAGACTGAGCACTACAACCACCTACCACCACCAATTAAATATCCCTTCATGGGTGGCTGGACTTCCAAGCCCTATTGAAGCCATATGCGGTCCACAAAAAATCCTAGTTTCCCAAAAACTTCTCTAAATTGTACATAACCTTTCTTTTGCACATCAATCACTCTTACCTTAGGATTCAGAGCACGCATTAAAGCCATAAGACTGTCCATACACATGGAAATTGACAGAGCACAATCAGGTGATTCATAAACAGTAAAAGCACACCAAGAGGAAAGTACAAATGGATAAGCAAAATTTTAATTACTATTTAATTTGTAATGGAGTATATATGTTAAAAGTTACATCTATTGACTCCATTACGATACACATACCTGCATGTTCTTCCAGTAAAAAAGTCTCCCATGCCATCCCACATTTTCTTCCACATGCTTTTGATAGACTCAAAGAAGCCATGTATACCAGTTTTGGGGGGTTGAAAAGGAGTAATCTGGAGAATGTAAAAAATACTTTGGATGATATATAGAAAAATTCATAAAAAAGCATATTTCTTTTTGAGAAAGTTAAAGTATATTCATTGAATATTAACAAAACCATGTACTTAAGATTGATATAAATTGGAAAATTTGAAAATAGCTCCCTATGTGGTGCTGTACATTAGTCTTTGTTAAAACACTAGTATTGAGAATAGGTGTGTATGACAATGAAAAGGTACCATTCCATAAAAAGAAAGGAACAAATACAGATGGAACATCATTTGTATTTCCTGGTAGAAAGCAAAGGAAATTGCAGTTTTTTAATTCCTATTCCTAATATGGGGACAGTATTTTTCTTCTCTCTGGTTTTCGTAGGGCCCTCCAAAGGGAAAATGTATGCTGCTGGAAAGACATGATACCACAAAGGCTTTGACCAATCAATACCCCCTCCGGTGAATTTTGATATATATCATAGTTAACCTTTCTCCAAATAGTGGAAGATGATAATGATCATTCTACTTGAATACTAGTACAAGATTTGTTGTAGTAGATGCTGGCAATGCTTCCTCCAGACCACGAAAAGTGAATCCTCCAAGAAAAGTCAAAATCCTCTGAGCTTCATTATGACAACATCGAGCTAAAAATCACCCTTCTGGTAAATTGCAGGCAATTAGAAGCATTGTTAATGTTCCTATTTTTCTTTTTTTAATATCTTACCTGAAAAGTAAAGCAAAGGTATGGCCTCAAAGATTCCATCAACATTTAGCATATACTTCCAGAGGTTCAATCCTGATGAACAAATTGATTGCCTCTTTAAAAAAATCTCTAAGAAGATAACAATGGCATTAGTCACACCTTTTTCTATAACTATGTAGGGATTGTAGGCAAAACCTAAGATAGGGAAAAGAACAACTAAATCATCCAATAACATGAAGAGAACATATACATATAGAAAAATAAGTTTGAGTTCTATAGATGCAAATTCAAAATATTCCACAAATTGTAAACCCATAGTTGTAGTACAAAAGGAAAAAAGGTTGAGCTAGCCCATTGTTGAGTTATTGGGCCAACTTTGTTTATTTTTTATTTACATAATTCAGTTAGGAAGTTATTGGGCCTTAGGCCCATTAGTTTATGTTAAGTTGTTTCTTTTTAGCTACTTACAAGTAGCTGACCTACTAAGGGCATACTTGTACTTGTACATTCTTTTTATGAAGTATATAATTAAAAGGAAGGGGGCGGCCAGAACTTATTCTTTTTGGCTTCCTCTCATTCTCTTTTATTTCTTCTTCTTTTCCTTTCTAGCTGAAACTTTTCTGTTCTCTCTTCTTTCTTCTTTCATAAAGTTTATATCAAAACAACTATCAAGCTTTTCTACTCCCATCAATATGTTCTTGTGAGGAAATTATGGAACACAAAATGGTATGACAAGTTTTAAGCAAGGCAGTCAAATGGAAGCATTTTGTCTTGTGATGTTGGGATATAATAAACCTTTACGCAAATTTAGTTTGAGGCTCAAATATTGTTACTTCAATCTCATATTTTGTTAATAAGTAAATGTTTTCGTTTGTCATGTATTTATGAAGTAGCCAAGACATGGCCATCTTTACTTCAACATCCATCTCTTATTGGTAAAAAACTCAACAGTTATGATTATATTTCTTAAGGTGATATAAATTTTTTTTGGTGACAGGTGGTGTAGCCAAAGCAAACTAGGCCAGCCTCAGTCTGATTCTGCAAGTTGTTTTAAGTTTTCTATTGGGTCCTTGTGCTGTTCAATTCCTGGGTTGGTTAATTCATGAAGAAACTGAAGAAAACAGGCATTGACAGTTCGGCAATGAGGGTTCTGAGAGTGAGAGTTTCGAACATTACACTCTCTCAGCACCCTAACACTATTTTATTAAGATAAATTTGAATAATTACAAGAAGGCCCTTAGTTGGGCAAGGAATTACAAAGAACATAATATAGAAAGGATGGGGCCCAAAATAAGGCCCATTACAGAAAAAAAAACATAAACAGTAAGGAAGAATAAACAGCTTATGGGCCATTCGGCCCATCTTCTCTATACTCCCCCTCAAGCTGAGCATAGATGTCAATCATGCCAAACTTGCTAGTATCATGCTGAAGTTTTACCTTGGGAATGCCTTTGGTGAGAAAATCTGCCAACTGTCCTTCAGATGTGATGAAGGGAAGACATACTTCACCCGAAGAGACCCTTTCTCTAATGAAGTGTCAATCAACTTCAATATGCTTAGTTCTATCATGTTGCACTGGGTTGTGAGCAATGTTGATGGCAGCCTGATTGTCACAGTACAACATCATTGGCTTGTCATGTTCAAGCCCAAGTTCCTCCATCAATGATTTTAGCCATAATAGTTAAGAAACTCCATGTGCCATGGCCCTGTATTCTGCTTCAGCAGAAGACCGAGCAACAACAGATTGTTTCTTGCTTCTCCAAGAAACAACATTACCAGCCACCAAGTTGCAATACCCAGAAGTAGATCTTCTGTCATCAATGTTTCCGGCCCAGTTAGCATCGGTGTAGGCTTCAAGTTTCATATGACCATGCTTGGCAAACAGAATTCCCTTTCCTAGGGAGCCCTTCAAATAACATAGAATTCGCTCTGCTGCTGCCATATGAGTGTCTCAAGGAGCATGCATGAATTGGCTAATGCAACTGATTGCATATGCAATATCTGGCCGAGTCATGCATAGGTACAAAAGTTCTCAAGAAGTCTCTAGAAGATTCCTTTGTCTTCTAACAATGTCCCATCTGAGGCAGAGAGTGTATGACTCATATCAATAGGAGTAGCAATTGGTCTAGCACCCATCTTTCCAGTTTTAGAGAGCAAGTCAAGAACATACTTCCTTTGGGAGATAAGAATCCCATCCTTGGATCGAGCAACTTCTATGCCAAGAAAGTATCTCAATTCCCCCAAATCTTTAATCTCAAACTCTGTATGAAGGAAGGATTTGAGATCATGAATTCCTAAAACATCATTACCAATCACAACAATATCATCTACATACACAATGAGGTATACTGCCAAAGGTCCACTCCTCATCACAAAAAGAGTATGATCAGATTGTGTCTGCACATAACCAAAGTTAACAAGTGCTGTTCTAAATCTCTCAAACCATGCTCTAGGGGACTGTTTTAGTCCATAAAGGGATTTCTTCAGCCTGCATACCTTTCCTTTCATATCAGTTCCATACATCCTTGGAGGAAGAGACATATAAACCTCCTCATGGAGTTCACCATTCAAAAATGCATTCTTCACATCCAATTGATAAAGGGGCCAATCAAAGTGAGCAACTAAAGATAGAAGAACCCTTATAGATGTCATCTTGGCAACATGTGCAAAGGTCTCCAGATAATCAATCCCATATGTCTGTGTATAGCCTTTTGCAACCAGCCTGGCCTTGTACCTTTCAATTGTGCTATTAGCTCGATATTTGATAGTAAAGACCCACTTGCAACCAACTGGGTCCTTCCCTTCAGGAAAATCAACTACTTCCCATGTGTCATTCTTGTGTCGGGCATCAATCTCAGATCTCATAGCATCCCTCCATTCTGGACTCTTAAGAGCTTCTGACACAGACCTGGGAATAGGGTTAGAAGCAACAGAAGAGAGATATGCAAAGTATGAAGGTGAAAGCAACCTGTAAGAAAGGTGCTTGGAAATGCAGTGTACAGTGCACTTCCGTTTTCCTTTCCTAACAGCAATGGGAATATCAAGGCCAGGGAAGGATGACTCCAAGGGTGCTGAAACTGTACTTGTTGTCTCATTTGTGACTGGAAGTGTATGAGGCTCATGTGTTGTAGGAGAAACAACCTGCTCATTTCTGGATCTTGCCTTTGATACACATTGGGATTGAGGATAGGATGAGGAGGTAGAGGTGGAAGGACATTGGGACAGGGAGAATGGAACGACTGATCAACCCTTGACTCATTTGAAGGAGAAGCAGACTCATCAAAAGATTCAACGGGGACAGGAAGAGGAAGAGCAAACACCTGTGACAAATCCTCCCCCTGTGGACAATGTCCTTTTGGAGAGAAACCATAAAAGGGGGAAAGCTCATCAAAGGTGACATCCATTGAGACATACCGAGTGCCAATCTTAGGATCAAAACAACAGTAACCCTTCTGTGTGGGGGAATAACCAAGGAAGATACACTTTTGGGCTTTGGGTTCAAATTTATGTGTTTGGACACTTGGAACATGAACATAACTGGTGCAGCCAAAGACACGAAGAGGAATAGGAAAAATGTCCTTGTCCGGATGAAGGAGATTGAAGGGAGACAAACCCTAAAACCCTGGATGGCATACGGTTAATAAGGTAGGTGGCAGTGAGAACAACATCACCCCAAAACCTTGTAGGAACATGTGAGGTAAATAAGATACTTCTTGCAACTTCAACAATATGCCTATTTTTCCTTTCAGCAACTCCGTTATGTTCTGGAGTCCTAACATAGGAGCTTTGATGAATAACCCCATGTCAGAGAGATAGCAAGATAAGTTCTTCTCAAAATATTCTTTTGCATTATCAGATATGGAAATCTTAATCCTGGTATCAAATTGTGTTAGAACAAATTCATGGAATTGTCTCACAAGTCTTGGAACTTCATCACGGGATTTCATCAGGAATATCCAAGTGAACCGAGAAAAGTCATCAATAAACAAGATAAAATATTTGTAGCCACCCATGGAGGGTAAGTGGTAAGGCCCCCACACATCAGAGTGCACAATATTAAAAGGAAAAGAAGATCTTTTATTGCTTAAAGGATAATTGTTTCTACAATGCTTTGATAACTCACAAGACTCACAGTGAAGACTGGACAAACTAATTCCCTTAAACAGTTCAGGGAATAGATGACACAAGGTAGAAAAAGACAAATGACCCAAACGACGATGACACAACATAATCCGACTAGTAGACTCTGAAGAAACAGACCCGAAAGCAACATTCCCAGGATGATCAGTGCATTGTCCTGGAGTATCAAGCAGGTATATTCCGTTCGCCTCATGGCCACTCCCAATCACCTTCTGAGACTCCAGATCATGAAAAACACAGTATGAAGGAAAGAAGGTTACACAACAGTTTAGTGATTTGGTTAAACTACTTACAGACAAATTCGTATTTAGCTTAGGTACATGAATGGTAGAAGGTAGGAACAAGGAATCTATAGCCTTGATGGTTCCCTTACCAGAAATAGGGGCAAGTGAACCATCAGCTAAAGTGATTTTATCATGTCTAGGGAGCAAGTCATATGAAACGAAACAAAGTAGAAAGGTTGGTCATATGATCAGAAGCATCTGAGTCAATAATCCAAGGGATTTTAAGATTACTTGAAATGGTTGCATGATTCGCAGAAGCCCTTATACCTGAATGAGCAAATGCAGAAGAAGCTGAGTTTCTTGAAGGGTTGGAAGAAGAAGTCACATCCTCTAGATGACTGATCATCTTCCCAAACTTTTCATATTCTGCTTTCATAGCTGCCAACTGTGCACAAGCAGACATCTCTTCAGTATAGTACTTATCACTATCTGACCCAGCAGCTACATTTGCACTTCCTGTCCTTTTACTATCATGTTTTTTCTGAAACCGAATGGGAACAAGATTAGTCCGGTTAACCCCTTTGGGTTTAACCCCCATATTCGCAAAGTGATCACTAATATCAGCCCCTTGAACCTGGACAGCCCTTCTGCTCTCTTCACTGCTCACCAATGCATAAGCTTGTGACAATGAGACACTCTCCTTGGAAAGAATATTCTGTTTTGTGATATCATATTCTGGGTTTAGTCCGGTTAAGAACTCAAACACCCTGTTCCTTTCAACCGGTTTTCTGTAGGTCTCTGCATCATTGGTGGTGTCCCAAGTTACAGCTTCTATTAGGTCAATTTCTTGCTACAGAGACTTCACGGTTGAGAAGTATACATCTAAAGGTTTCTCCCCTTGCTTTAAATTCTTCACATCACTTCTCAATTTATAGGCTCTAGCCACATTTAGTTTTTGGGAATAGGTTTCTGCAACAATGTCCCAAATTTCCTTTGCTGAATTCATCCATAGGTAGTGTTGACTAATTTGTGGCTGCATTGAGTTCACAAGCCACCCAATGGCAGTGTAATTTTCTTGAATCCACTTCTCATAGGATGGATCATCTTCTGGGGGAGCCTTCTTGCTCCCGGAAATAAACCTCCACTTTCCTCTACTACATATATAAATCTTTACTGATTGTGACCATGCTAGATAATTAGTTCCATCTAGTTTAACTGTGGTCACAGTCAATAAAGAATCACCTGGAGTTCCTTGAACCTGTCCATATTCAGCACCATTCTTGTTTTCAAACTCTGAGGAGTTCATCATGTAAACATTTCAAATATGATTTCAGATGACTTCTACAAGTGTACTGAATGAGGATGAGCAATGACTGAGTTCAATCAATTCTCAAAACAACAATACACAAGGACAAACTACTCCCGGAAGTTGTAAGAACCAAGACTGAAGCCGAACCTTGTTGTCTACACGAGACACCCAAACAGCTTGGTTCGGCCTTCAAGAGGTAATTAGAACACTTCTATGCACTGTGCCCTCAATCAAAGTTCCTTTTCAAATCAGGGACTTCAAAATAATCACCAAAAAGTAGCCAAGAAGAGTAAATACCAATCTGTATTGCTGAAGAGGCATTTTTACAAACACAGTGTGGGCAATAGAGAAGACCCCACTGTCAAAGGAGAAAAAAATCCTCAAGAACAGTCCGTACAGGCCCCCAAAAACAGCTACATAGAAGCAACAAGTTACAGCACTGAATACAGGGATGCTTCGGCAGTTTTGACAGTCCAAAAGGAGTGAAAACAGCCCAGAAATCTCGGACACTTCAACAGTCCAAACACAGAAAAATAACCCAGAAATCTGAGCAGAACTTACAATATTTAAGCTTCAAATCAGAAACTGAACTGTTTCCCCTTTTTTTCTCTGATTCTTCCTGGCCACCGAACCACTTCTCCAAGAGATTTGAGTCTTGGGCACCTTCCAATGACCTCCGAGAATCAGGCAACACAAACTGAAGCTTCCAGCCCTAGAATACTGAAGTTCAGGCCTGCTCTGATACCATGAAGAAACAGAAGAAAACAGACATTGAGAGTTCGGCAATGAGGGTTCTGAGAATGAGAGTTTCGAGCACTACACTCTCTCAGCACCTTAACACTATTTTATTAAGATAAATTTGAATAATTACAAGAAGGCCCTTAATTGGGCAAGGAATTACAAAGAACATAATATAGAAAGGATGGGCCTAGAATAAGGCCCATTACAGGAAAAAAAAACATAAACAGTAAGGAAGAATAAACAGCCTATGGCCCATCTTCTCTACAATTCAATTTTGTCTATTCTAATCATTACGTTGTTAAGAATTGCCATATGGGTGAAGGATATTTATATCCCCTTTCCTTAATCCAATTCTCTACCTTGTGTAATTGATGAAAGGCATACTCTTTTCTTTTGTTGTAACTAGTAAGTGTACACATTCTTTGCATGTGGAAATTTTTTATGATGATGATGATAGTAAATAATATGTTTCCAAAATTTTGTACACTCTTTTTATATTCCTATGTTTATAAAAATTATTCTTATTTGTCACACTTATTTTTGTTTAATACGATGAATATGATATTAGAGAGATGAGAAGATCGTTGGGTCTTTTCTTCTTTGGTGGAGTGGATTTTGCTAGGAAAGCGTTTGTGGAAGTAGAAGAAAACTCTAAGGGGCCTTTGAAGGATAGCAAGACAGATAGTTCGAATTCTGGTGTTCTTGTTAATGGGGCTGAGGGGGAGAAGGACGGCAATCTTCAGAGTGAAGCAAGGACATCGCATAACAGTGGAGGTTTTCAGGCAGCAAAGCAAGTGTTTGAAAAAAAAATGCAGTCCTAGAGCTTGAAAGAATTAATGAGATTCAGGACAAAAGGAAGAATTACAAGGATCCTCCTAATGCAGTTAAAAGGTTTAGACATAAAAAATTTAACAGATCTGTTCCAGTGGCAAAGGTGTTTGCTAGACTGAAGGGGGCCTTTTGGCGGTTGGAATTAATAAATGGATCAAGAAGAAAAAAAGAATTGGCAAGAAAAAGAAAGAGGTTGCTAACAATCCCGATGGAGGTTAGGGAAGGGTGTCTTTTGTTTCCTTTGGGCAGGTGGTTCAGATTATGAGGTTTTCTCCGGCCGTGACCTTTGGAAGGCGAGCTGGGGATATTCCTCAGGGTTTTATTGTTTCCTCTTTGGTTGTTTGGGAGTGGTGTGGGGTGTTTGAGTTCTGCATGAAAGATGTTTTTTGGGTCTTAATTGTTTTGTTCCATTTTGGGTGATGCCTCAGCACCGCTTGTATTCTTCTCGTTGTCCTTAGTTAATAATTTTTTTTCTTTATTTATCTTCAAAAAATGATATTAGAGAGGTGCCCAAATGTTTTCTACAATTTTTTGTATTTCTTTTATACTTTTGTGTGTTTTCATCTTTTTTAATTATTATTATTATTATTATTTATTTATGACATCAAGGGTTTACACATTTGACCCAAAAGGTTAAATTTGTATTTTATTTCTATCATCAATAAAACAATTATTCTTTGTCACACTTATTTTTCTTTGATATAGTTAATTAATATAGGATTCAATGAAAGAACAAGAGTTAATACCCTAAATATAAGACTTAATGAGAGGGAACTGAATGAGGAGAAATGTAGTAGTTCAAATTACAATTTGTGCCCTCACAATTAGAGAGACTACAAATTAGAAAAAGGGGTATTCAAGTAAAGAATAGGATTCAATGAATGTTAAAAGGAGTTAAATATAAGGGCCCATTTGGTTCACTGGAATAGGGGTCTGGAATTTGAATCAGAATGCCCATTCCAATTGTTTGGTTTGACGGAATCGGAATCCATTCCCATTCATGGTGGAATGGAATTCCCCCATTTGAGAGAATAGCCATTCCCTCCCCCTCCCTTGGGCATAAGCTCCAGATATTTCCAATTCCTATTTGAACCAAACAGGCTACGGAATAGACCATTCTGATTCCAATTCCAAGGGATTTTGATTCCAGTTTTGACTGTGAACTAAACAGCCTAGACTTAATGACAGGGATTTGAATGAGTAGAAAAGTGGTTGTTCAAATTACATTTTTTCCCTTACAATTATAGAGCAACCAAATTCAAAATTTGGGGTATTTAGTCAAACAAAAACTCCACATTCTCATTGAACATAAGTTCTCTTCCCCATTTATTGTCCATTTTTTGGTAATTATATACATTCAATATTTTGCGTGTGAAAGTAGAATTGAATCCCACCTTAAATAATCCTAACTACCAAGAGCTAACCACGGATCAATTGCCCATCCAATTAGGGATTGTTTTGATCTTGAAGCCTGCACTTGTGTTAAGGTCTGATAATCAACTTCTCGAGTCAAATCCATGCAAATTTGAAAACAGAACTGTTAGAGTTAGCAGAATAAGGGTAGATTAGTCATCTCACCTTGGTTAAGTTATGAGCTTATGTGGCAGTCTTATTAGAGGTTCTCTGTCCCATACTTAAGTAGGGGCAGTTTAGTCCTTGTACATTTAATTAGAAGCCTAATCACTATTAAGAGGTCGACTGATAGGGTTTAGCTATCAAGTTCGACAGTTCTTTCATCTTCTTCTTCTTCTCTTCTCTTTCTTCTTCTCCTTACTAGTTCGGACTACTGTAGCTACAATAGCTAAAGTAAAAACATGGTATCAGAGCATGACAACTTCAGTTCGTGACCTGTTTCAGTTCGTGACAACTTCAGTTCGTGCTTCAGTTCTCTCCTTTTCTTCTCTGGGCTGTCAATGGAGAAAAGTGATTCGTCCCAGGCCTGAAACATCACAGTTTTTTTCTGGTGCACAGAACCTTCTTTCCTAAGAAAACAACTTCAGCAGTGAGTGGTTGGCTGAAGCTCTCAAACGAAGGTTGGTTATCTCTCCTCTGTGTGCTGTTGGTATTTCTGGGTTGAAAATCTTCAAGAACTTGAGAGGACTGATCAGAACCTAGAAAACTAAGTTGGTTGTTGCCCTGGTTCTTGGAAAAAATTCCAAGAACAGGCTGTGTTTACAGTGACCAAATGGTGTAAGGGCTGCTACTGTAGGTGGCCGAATGGTGCAAGGTGTAATGCAATGGTACTAGTTGAGTTTTTTTTTGTTGGTCTTGTGGTGCCCTCTTAAAAGCGTTAAAGCAGGTCTGTATTGTGTGTGACAGCTATGGCTGTGTGGTGGTGCTTGTAATGCACGAACTTTTGACAGCAGTAGTGGTGTGACAGCTAGTTGAGTTTTTGTTGAGTAGTTGTAAATGAGCTTGCATGTGGTTAGTAAGTGCTGAGTTAATGTCAGTGTAGTCTGTGTTTTTTTTTGTGAAATCAGTAGTGGTGTGGATAAGAACAAAGGCGTGTGTATCTATCATTGTGTTTAGGGACTGCTGTAGGTTCTGGAACATCAAACTCTTGACAGTAGCACTTAGTTGGTGATTGGGAATTCAAATTAGAGGCAGCATTGAAAGAGTATCATGGAAGCAATGGGAGATAGCTGTAGTGATCAGAAACCTAGTGTGGTGGTTTCCTCTGACTATCTAGGTGTACAGATGACCTCAATTAAACTGAATGGTGAGAACTATGTTCCATGGGCCAAGTCGGTGGAAGTTTTTTTCAAGGCAAAGAGAAAAGTGAAGCATGTGAAAGAAGATAAACCACCGGCTGACTCTCCAGGGTTTGATGATTGGGAACAGGAGGATGCTCAAATCATGACATGGCTATGGAACAGTATGGAACCCAAAATAAGTGCCAACTTCATGTTCTTAGATACAGCTAAGGACATATGGGAACATGCCAAGAAGCTGTATTCTGGGCAAGATAATACTACAAGGGTATATCAGCTCTATCAGGAGTACTTTGGTATGCAACAAGGAAATAAAACCCTAGAAGAGTATTATGCCAGTATGAAGAACCTCAGAAATGAACTCAATGTCTATCATCCTCTCACTCCAGATGTTAAAGTTCAGCAACAACAGAGGGAACAACTAGATGTCACAAGGTTCTTAGTGGGGTTGAAATCAGAGTATGAACCAGTTAGAGCCCAAATATTGGGGGGCTCTACCCTTCCTACACTTGAGGAAGTGTTTGCTCGGCTCCGCAGGATTTCTTTGGGACAGATAGAGAATCCCACACAGTCTGATAGATCAGCTTTTGTAACAGCCAGAGGAGGTGGACATGGTACGAAAGGGGGAAGACATGCCTCCCGAGGAGGTTGTGGTGGTTCCATATTTGGCGGTGGTGGTGGTCGTGACTCAGGGGGAGGCCGTGGCAAAGAAAAAGGCAGCTCTACAAGGAAGTGTACCCACTGTGGCAGGGAAGGACATTCCGTAAATTTCTGTTATGATCTTCATGGCCGCCCTCCCTCTAAATGGGCCAATCATGCTATTGCTGGTGGGGTTGATGTCAGTGATAATCAACAGGCAGACCTAACTCCTTCCACATCTACATTTGTTTCCGGAAGGGAGATGGTGAGTGTACCGCGTGATGAGTATGAGCGGTTCCTTCAGTCCACTTCACAGCACACTACTGCTACTCTTGCCCACTCAGGTATAGCTTGCCTGTCATCTAAAACCTCTCCTTGGATTATTGACTCTGGAGCCTCTGATCACATGACCGGGACTCCAGGTGTGTTCTCTTCTCTCTCTGAAACTTCCACATCTCAAATTGTTACCCTTGCCAATGGTTCCTCCTCTCCCATCTGTGGTGTTGGCAATGTTGACATGGCTTCTCTTTCTTTATCATCTGTTCTATATGTTCCTAAGTTTCCATTCAATCTTATGTCTGTTAGTAAATTAACCAAGACTCTTAACTGCTTTGTTACTTTTTTCCCTTCCTCTTGTGTTTTTCAGGATCTCAGGGCGGGGAAGAAGATTGGTGGGGGGCATGAAGCTGGTGGATTGTATTACCTTGACGGTGGTGGATCGTCAGTTGCACTTCAGACTTCACTCACTCCTCTACAGTGGCATTGTCGACTGGGACATTCTTCTCTCAAGGCACTCAAGATACTAGTTCCGTCTTTGAGTCATTTGTCAGTGTTACAGTGTGAGTCGTGTCAGTTTGGGAAACATTGTCGTGTTTTCTTCAGTCCTAGAGTTGAAAGTCGTATGTTGAGTCCTTTTGCTTTGGTTCATTCAGATGTTTGGGGCCCAATCAAAATAGAGTCTTATAATGGTTACAAGTATTTTGTCACTTTTACTGATGATTGTTCAAGAATGACATGGATTTATTTAATGAAAGAAAGAAGTGAATTATTTTCCATTTTTCAAAAATTCCATGCTGAAATACATACACAATTTGGTGTTCCAATCAAAGTTCTTCGTTCAGATAATGGTCGTGAATATTTTCTAACTTCCTTTCAACAATATTTAGAACAACATGGCATCATTCATCAAACTTCTTGTGCATCCACTCCTCAACAAAATGGGGTGGCTGAACGGAAGAACCGTCATCTCCTTGAAACAGCTCGGTCTATTCTTCATCATATGAGTGTTCCTAAACGGTTTTGGAGTGATGCTGTACTTACTGCGTGTTCCTCATTAATCGGATGCCCTCCTTTATTCTTCATGGTCGTTCTCCCTTCTCTATCTTGTTTCCCACCTTGTCTCCCTTTCCATTAACACCTCGTATCTTTGGTTGTGTGTGCTTTGTTCACAATCTGAGTCCTGGAATAGACAAGTTGGATGCACGCTCCATTAAGTGTGTCTTTCTTGGCTACTCTCGGACTCAAAAAGGGTACAAGTGTTACAATCCCATTACTCGGAAGTGCTATGTCTGTCTTGATGTCACCTTTTTTGAGTCTGTTCCCTTCTTCTTAGGAACTGAAGCATCTTCGTCTCCACCTTTACTTCCTCTTCCTCTTCCGGTCAGTGATCCCGTTCCGGGTGTTCCTGTTGGAGTTGACTCATCATCTCATCCAGTGCAGATCCCTACTGAATGACCACCAATTCGGCAAGTGAATACACGTCGAACGACACCAGCCCCTCCTCCAGCTTCTACCTTGTCCGTAGATCCTGTCGTTGCTCCTGTTGCTGAACCTTCAGGACTTGACCTACCCATTGCCTTACGGAAAGGTAAGCGTAGTTCTACTCTACATCCCATTTCCAATTTTGTTTCAGTATCTTGCCTTTCCGCCTCACATCGCCAGTTTGTTTCACTATTGTCATCTATTTCCATACCTAACAATGTCCAAGAGACTCTTAATTCACCTGGGTGGAGGCAGGCAATGGAGGAGGAACTCTCTGCTCTTCAACATACTCACACGTGGGAGCTCATTACTCTTCCCCCTGGTAAGCATGTTGTGGGTTGTAAATGGGTGTATACTGTTAAATACTTGCCAGATGGTAGTGTGGAGCGTCTGAAAGCCAGACTTGTTGATAAAGGGTATTCACAGTTGTATGGAGTGGACTATATGTAGACCTTCTCTCCAGTGGCTAAGATTAGCTCTGTCTGTGTGTTAATTTCCCTGACAGTTATGTATGATTGGCCCTTATTTCAACTTGACATAAAAAATGCCTTCCTTCATGGTGACCTTATAGAGGAGGTATATACGGAGCAACCACTTGGGTTTGTTGCTCAGGGGGAGGCTGGTAAGGTGTGCAGACTGAAAAAGGCAATTTATGGGTTGAAACAATCACCTCGTGCTTGGTTCGGGAAGTTTAGTGAAGTGGTGAAGAATTTTGGAATGAAACAATGCCAGGTTGATCACTCAGTGTTCAGCTATGATTCAGAAGCTGGAAAGATTTTATTAGTGGTCTATGTGGATGATATTGTCATAACTGGCAGTGACAAATTGGGGATCGACAAACTCAAGGTCTTTCTGCAAAATCATTTTCAAACAAAAGACCTTGGGACATTGAAGTATTTCTTGGGTATAGAAGTTGCTAGATCAAGACAAGGTGTAAACCTGTGCCAAAGAAAATATGTTCTCGATCTATTGGACGAAACAGGACTGTTAGGTGCAAAACCGGCTGAGACTCCTATGGAACCAAATGTTAAGTTGAGCGGTGATACAGGGGGAATATTTGATGATCCTAGAAGGTATAGACGACTAGTGGGGAAGCTGAACTATTTGACTATCACGAGACCAGACATCTCCTTTGTAGTCAGTGTGGTGAGCCAATTTATGTAGAACCCTCGTATATCTCACTGGGATGCAGTTCTTAGAATTGTAAGATATTTGAAGGGAGCTCCAGGTCGTGGGCTATTGTATAAACCAGGAGGAAAACTTGAAGTAGTTGGGTACACGGATGCAGATTGGGCGGGCTTTGTGTCTGATAGAAGATCTACTACAGGTTACTGCAAATTTCTTGGAGGAAATCTTGTGACGTGGAAGAGTAAAAAGCATACGGTTGTGGCTAGAAGCAGTGCTGAAGCCGAGTACAGAGCCATGGCACACACTACATGTGAATTAGTGTGGTTGAGGAATCTCCTACAAGAAATCGGGTTCCACATGGATAAACCTATGAAGTTGTACTGTGACAATCAAGCTGCGCTCCATATCTCATCCAACCCTGTTTTTCATGAGAGAACAAAGCACATAGAGATTGATTGCCACTTTGTGAGGGAGAAGGTTCTTATTAGAGAGATAAGCACAGAACATGTAAGCTCAGGTGATCAGTGGGCAGATTTGTTTACAAATGCCTTAAGCTAAGGGAGAGTGAATTATATATGTAACAAGCTGGGATTATATGATATATATTCTCCAGCTTGAGGGGGAGTGTTAGAGTTAGCGGAATAAGGGTAGATTAGTCATCTCACCTTGGTTAAGTTATGAGCTTATGTGGCAGTCTTATTAGAGGTTCTCTGTCCCATACTTAAGTAGGGGCAGTTTAGTCCTTGTACATTTAATTAGAAGCCTAATCACTATTAAGAGGTCGACTGATAGGGTTTAGCTATCAAGTTCGACAGTTCTTTCATCTTCTTCTTCTTCTCTTCTCTTTCTTCTTCTCCTTACTGGTTCGGACTACTGTGGCTACAGTAGCTACAGTAGCTACAGTAAAAACAAAAACAAATACAAGTTTGTACTACTCTGCTAGGAGGCCTGGCTGTCTTGCACACCCATATTTCTAGTCCAAGGTGCAGGATAGAAAGTCTGGAAGGGCCCCGCTTTTTCTAATTGCCCTAACATTCTCTGCACATTCCACCACACCATTGCCACCTCTACTGTTGCAAACAACTCAAACCTACAAAACTTCTGCTAAAGATCTAAACCTAAGAAGTAAAGTCTGTCCGCAATTACATAACCTTAAAATCACATTTTAAAAGTACAACAAACAAATATAGAATTTCTTAGTTAAGAGTTAAGTAAACATCATTGTTATCTTGAAAATGAAACAATGAAATGGATTCAAGAATATTTCTTAGCTTTCTTCAAACCTGAGATCCATTGTCAAGAACAGTAGCTGTAGTAGTGAATTGGCACTCTGCTCTATCAACTTCATTAAAATCAGAGTCCTTTAGTATAGCTGCATCAAGCATAAGCATTTCAACAAAAATATATTTCATACTTTCTTACATACTAATCTTGTACTTGATAATTACCTGCACATATATATTTTGCTGCTTGATCTGTTGTTGGGTACAGCTTAAACGAGCGAACTGCAATCTCTTCAGGCTTCATTATGAAGAATTGCTCCTAGAACCATATGAAGTTTTTAGTTTTCTGTGAAACAAATCATTTCTGAGTGCTTAAAGATAATGTTTATACTGGTTTACAACTTTACATACACGGATGACATAAAGGTTACCTCCATGAGGGTGACACCTTTTGAGCAATCAAACTGCAAGAAAGAATATCATCATCATATTTACATGTTAGATGTGTAATCACTGTTAATACTCATGAAAGAATGTGCAGTGGAAGATTCAAAGGAGACACCGTTAAGCTGTATGATGCTTCCAGTTTACCAATGTTTTTGACAGTGATGGTAGCAATGCCAAATTGAGTGAGGGCTTCAAAAGTTGGAATAGTAACACTTAAAATTTTCCCAGGGCTTCTGAAGAAAAATGAGGAGTTATTATCATTATTTCCCTAATATAAATCAACAAATGTATACAACAATGCAAGTTTGACAATGATATATGACATGGAGTCAATCAACAGAAGTTCAATAATATTTTCTCAAAATTTTAGCTTACAGTAGATGATCAAGAAAAATTATTTTTCAAGTATTTAATGTTTTGATGGACAAAGAAGAAACAGATAAAACTACTAAATAGCAACCAAAAAAAATACGTTTTAGAAAGACAAAATACACAAGTGTAGGTTTAAGTGAAAGATTTACAGAAGTTTCTCTTAGAATAATATTTTGTTAAATAACAAATGAAGGGCCCAAAGAATATGAAAACAATACATAAGTGTAGGTTTAAGTGAAAGAAAAACAAGTGAAGATAAACCATTTGCAGCATATTAGTGATAACCTTTGATAGACATATTCTATGTCATCAGCACTAAGTTCTATCAATAGATTTGAATTAAGAACTTCAGTGATTCCTATTGAGAATGAATGTGGCCCTGCATCCTGCACATTGTTCCAAGTAAAATTTTGAGTAAAATGCATAAGGACAAAGTTCACAATAAAACCACAACTTTAGAACATAACTGGATGCTCATTTATCCTTTCAAACCTTCCTTCCACACCATATAGGGGCATTTGGTTCCGACGAACTCGATTCTGATCGGCCTGTCAGAAAATAATATAAATTATCCATACAATTTTAAGAAAAACCATAAGAATATAAAAACAAATGAATGCTGATTTTCAAGATAATAATAAATCAGTCAGAACCACCTTTTTCTATTCATTCAGAATCACCTGAAAGATTAATTTGGTATCAACATCCAAATGCAAGGTCTAATCATTGCATAGGCATATTAATCTGTAGGCTCAAACGAACCCATAGCAACGTATCAAAAATCAGGTGGGCCCACTGAGGATTAAAAAAACAACACAGAATTATACTAAAGAGCCTAGTAACCCAATGATGGCCATTTAGGTATATTTAAACCCCTAGTTTCATATACTATTTTCTACCCTAAACTCAAATATTTAACCCCTGATCAAAAAAGATTTCCTTGTGTTTGGATCCATGAGAGGGAACCCAAAAGACAAATTAGACTTCATTATTGTCTTCTCCAAACCCAAAACCTTGAAATGCCCAATTCGACCCCTTAAACCCATTAGTTAGCTGCTACCAAACTAACCAAAATCACCTTGTCAATGATTCAAAATCTTGAATGATCTAACTATTCCAATTTATTGGAAACACTTGAATTGGTAGAATACCAATTCTTACCCAAAATTTCTTTCAATTGGATCATTACAAATATTCCATTCATGAGGCCTAGATTTAGCTAAATTGACACCACTACTAATCAAGCCAGTCTGACCAGTGGACTCTAAAGCTATCATTTCATAGTAGCATAGCCTTACAGGGCATGACAAAAAGCTGAGGGAGAGAGAGAGAGAGAGAGAGAACCCTCATAAACTTATCTCCCATGATAGACCCATTCTCCTCAAAGAAACCCACTCAAAATGCCAAAAGCAACACAATTTAAGCAAAAACTAACCCACTCTGTCTGAACCACACAGTCAAGCATGGAAATCCCCTTGCAATCACAATAATCTAAAAGTAAGTAATATAGGACATATTTTCATGACTCTCCTCTTTTTTATTTTTAGCATGTCTTGTAAGCTAGTAAAGTAATTTTTGCATTTTTCTCCTTGAATTGTCTTACTAACTTATTTCTTGTTTGTGCTTTTCTTTTTTTCTTTGGGTGTTTGAGGGCTTCATTTTGTGAGGAAGATATGTAGTAGTCCCTTATGATCAGCTCCTGTTTTATGCTTTCAATTTCCCTAAACTCATGCCTATAGATCCATGACGTGAGCTGTTTATTCTTTGCCCAAGAAATGATTAGCTTCGAATCACCCTCTACTTCCAACTGCTGAAAGTTTTCTTGTTTGGCAAGTCTTAAGCCTTGTAGTAGTGCCATCAGTTCTGCCTTTAGCGAGTCTCCCAACCCCAAGAAACCTGAAAACATAGCCAAGACTTTCCCTGTGTAATAGTCCCTTATGATCCGGGGAGTGGTTGGGGGAATGGCTAAGATATTGCTACCCATCATCCTAGTAGAACCTTGAGAATAAGGCATCTCAAACCTTCCAAATGTGATGAATCTCTCACTTTAGTATATTTTAATGTATACTTTTGGCATGAGACGTTTTCTAGAACAATTTCACAAAGATCTAAACATGGAAAACCAAGAACCAAACCCCTCAGGAATGAACCCAAGAATCATACAGAATCTGCAAGCAGCATGGCTCCCTTTCTATGTTACCAGAATAGTTGTCTCTTGTTTCTTAACTGGTATACTTCAAACGTTGCCCAAACTTCTCTTCTTTGGGTTGCCCTCAAGAAGTAGGTAAATCCCTTCTGGAGTGAATGGATGTGCATAACCCCCTTCTCTCATTCAAAAATGAACATCTTGCAGTCATTGGTGGACATTGTGCAAAATAGAATAATCCGTTTAGTAAGTTTGGACCGGACCTATCACCTTTCTTAGTTGATGAGTGACTACTGAGCCCACATTGCAGAAATGTGCCACACAATAATTGGAAATTCTTTATTCTTTTTTTTTTTTTGGTAATTGAAAAGAAAGAAAAAGATTTTCAAGTTTACAATAGTTCCAACAACAAATGAAATAACTAAGCTTAGGCATGTGGCAACAGTGCAAAAAGAAACTAATTAGTTGTTTGATTGAAATACTTACTTCCCAAAAGTTCCACAACTGATTATGCAAGCAACTCCGAAACGGTGAGGCGCAAAAGTTTGGCTGCCCATTGTAAGCCTCATAACTGACACCAATTTTATTGCATTCAAGACCATCTAATGTAAATCTCACTCTTTCCAATAGCATCCACATGGAAAAATTCCGACCCAAGTTTTGTGGTTGACCTGGGCCACCCTTCAAAATTTATCAATCTCAGAGACAAATAATTAAGTAAAACCAACCACCCTATTTGATCCACATTCTCTACAAAATAGATAGAAAATAAACAAGAATAAATAGCAAAATTCCAATACCAGTATGAGAAACACAAAATCCAATATCAGATATATACATACACAACCAATCAACTGGTATCATAACAGTGGTAACCAATCACATCAAAGTTCAAGAGGGGTTCTGATTGGTCAAAGTTCAGCCAGTATCTTCCATCACACACACACACACATACAGACTTCAAGTTGCATCGAATTCTCCTTTATACACTCATTTCTAGTTTATCTCTTGATAGTTTTGCCATTCATCTATCTCCTAATCCTCGTCTCTATTGTACTCATTTTAAAGATGTGTTCTTATTGATTGCCCAACAATAGATACCTTTTTATCAAAAATAAATACCTTATAAAACTTACACTTCAGTTCTAATGTAAGTGCTAATCATGTTACACTAATGAGGATAATTATAGGTAAATCTTTCATTCCAAAACCGACTCCAAATGAAACCATTGAATAGACTATTATTATTAGTGAACAATTCTCAAAGTCTCAAGACAAACTAAAATGCATTTCATGCTGATCCAATGAGTATTGAATCCAAGACATTTTTTTCTTTTGTTCTGCCACACTATCTCCTATGTTCCTGGTAGGAACCCCCTACCACGGTAGCCTCTTCTAGGGTGACTCGCCTCCTAAGAACAGAGAAAATAGAGGAAGAAGAAAGTTTTCTATTCATTTCCTTGTTACAGAATCGGGAGCCCTTTTATACTGGCTCAGAAGGCTCATCATGAGAATCAGATATTCTGGTGAGTTTCCGCTCACCTCGGAAACCTCTTCGAGGGAGGCTTGACCTCCTGAAACAGAAGATGGAGAGAAAAGAGAGAAGGGAGGGAAGGAAGAAACTGGAATCAGGGAGAGGAAAATTAAGGGAGAATCATTCATTGCTTTCATTATGTGATGATGGCCTTATATAGCTGGCCTACAGGTGTAATATCAAAGGGAATATTCTCTGATTTCTGAATAACTAACTCTGGCAGATAACATGGGTGGAAAATCTTCAGGTGGCAGAGTAACCAACTCTGAGTGTAACTAATTCTGGGGCTCTGCCTCCTGGCTCCTCTGTCTTCTTGTGAATGGCTGATAAGTGGCGGCCTGCTCCACTCCCCTAGTGGGTTCTGGAGGGGGTGTTTGTGTCTCAACAGTTCCTCCCCCCTTAGCACTGACCTTGCCCTCAAGGTCTAGGTTGGGAAACCTCTCATTCAGCCTTAGATAAGGTTCCCATGTGGCCTCTTCTGGAGGCAGACCGGCCCATTCAACCTTGGCTTCTAGCACCAACTTCCCTCCTCGCCGAACCCATTGGAAATCCACAATCTTGACAAGCTCCGTGTAAATGTCCCCTTCATCTGTAAATTGGGGTAAGTTCAGTGAGATAGGGGTATGATTCCCCACAGATTTCCTGAGAAGTGAAATGTGAAACACCGGGTGTAGCTTCAAGGTAGCAGGGAGGTCCAATCTGTAAGCAACAAGGCCCACTCTCTCCAGCACCTTATAGGGCCCATAATATTTGGGAGCTAGTTTGTGCCAAGCCTGTCTCATCACTGAGACCTGGCGGTAAGGTTGGAGCTTAAGGTAGACAAAATCACCTACCTGAAACTCTAGTGGGCGGTGGTGAGAGTCATAGTAGGCCTTCATCTTTTGCTGGGCTTTAGTCAAGTTGGCCTTGAGCAGTCTGAAGAAACTGAAGAGAGGAGAGTTGAGGGTTCTGCAATGAGGGTCTGAGAAGAGGATTTCGAACTCACCCTCTCTCATCCCCCTAACACTGTTTTATTTGATATATTTGAATAATTACAAGGAGGCCCTTAGTTGGGCAAGAATTTACAAAGAACTTAATATTGACGGGATGGGCCCAAAATAAGACAAGGCCCTTAGTTGGGCAAGAATTTACAAAGAACTTAATATTGACAGGATGGGCCCAAAATAAGGCCCATTACAGAAAAGAAACAAAAAATAACAAGAAGAATAAACAACCTATGGGCCATTCGGCCCATCTTCTCTACACTCCCCCTCAAGCTGAGCATAGATGTCAATCATGCCAAGCTTGCTGGTATCATGCTGAAGTTTTGCCTTGGGAATGCCTATGGTGAGAAAATCTGCCAACTGTCCTTCAGATGTGATGAAAGGAAGACACACTTCACCCGAAGAGACCCTTTCCCTAATGAAGTGTCGATCAACTTCAATATGCTTGGTTCTATCATGTTGCACTGGGTTGTGAGCAATGTTGATGGCAGCCTGATTATCACAGTACAACATCATTGGCTTGTCATATTCAACTCCAAGTTCTTCCATCAAAGGTTAAGCCATAATAATTCAGAAACCCCATGTGCCATGGCCCTGTATTCTGCTTTAGCAGAAGACCGAGCAACAATCGGTTGTTTCTTGCTTCTCCAAGAAACAACATTACCAGCTACCAAGCTGCAATACCCAGAGGTAGAGACATGTAAACCTAAAGGAAGAGACATGTAAACCTCCTCATGTAATTCACCATTCAGCCTGCATACCTTCCCTTTCATATCAGTTCCATACATCCCTGAAGGAAGAGACATGTAAACCTCCTCATGTAATTCACCATTCAGAAATGCATTCTTCACATCCAATTGATAAAGGGGCCAGTCAAAGTGAGCAGCTAAAGATAGAAGAACCCTCACAGATGTCATCTTGGCAACAGGTGCAAAAGTCTCTAAATAATCAATCCCATATGTTTGTGTATAGCCTTTTGCAACCAGCCTGGCCTTGTACCTTTCAATGGTGCCATCAGTTCTGTATTTGATAGTAAAGACCCACTTGCAACCAACAGGATCCTTCCCTTCAGGCAAATCCACCACTTCCCATGTGTCATTCTTGTGTAGGGCATCGATTTCAGATTTCATAGCATCCCTTCATTCTAGAATCTTAAGAGCTTCTGACACAGACCTGGGAATAGGATGAGAAGCAACAGAAGAGAGATAGGCAAAGTATGAAGGTGAAAGCAAATTGTAAGAAAGGTGCTTGGAAATGCAGTGTGCAGTGCACTTCCGTTTTCCTTTTCTAACAACAATGGGAATATCAAGGTCAGGGAAGGATGAATCCAAAGGTGCTGAACCAATACATGATGTCTCTTCTGTGAATGGAAGTGTATGAGGCTCATGTGTTGTAGGAGAAACAACCTGCACATTTCTGGATCTTTGCCTTTGATACACCTTGGGGTTGAGGATAAGACGAGGAGGTAGAGTACTGGGACAAGGAGAATGGAACGACTGATCCACCCTTGATTCATTTGAAGGAGAGGCAGACACATCAAGGGACTCAACAGGGACAGGAAGAGGAAGAGCAAACACCTGTGTCAAATCCTCCCCCTGTGGACAATGTCCTTCTGGAGATGAACCATTAAAAAGGGAAAACTCATCAAAGGTGACACCCATTGAGACATACCGATTGCTAGACTTTGGATCAAAACAACAATAACCCTTTTGTGTGGGGGAATAACCAAGGAAGATACACTTTTGAGCTTTGGGTTCAAATTTATGCCTTTGGACACTTGGAACATGTACATAACAGGTGTAGCCAAAGACACAAATAGGAACAGGAAAAAGGTCTTTGTCCGGATGAAGAAGAGTGAAGGGAGGCTTAAACCCCAAAACCCTGGATGGCATGCAGTTTATAAGATAGGTAGCAGTAAGTACAACATCACCCCAAAACCTGGTAGGAACATGTGAGGCAAATAAGATACTTCTTGCAACCTCAACAATATGCATGTTTTTCCTCTCAGCAACCCCATTCTGTTCTGGGGTCCTAGCACATGAGCTTTGATGAATAACCCCCATGTCAGAAAGATAGCAGGATAGGTTTTTCTCAAAGTATTCTTTTGCATTGTCCGATCTGAAGATTTTAATCCTGGTGTCAAATTGGGTTAGAACAAATTCATGGAATTGTTTTACAAGTCTTGGAACTTCATCATGGGATTTCATCAGAAATATCCAAGTGAACCGTGAAAAGTCATCAATAAACATGATAAAATATTTGTAGCCACCCATGGAGGGTAAGTGGTAAGGTCCCCACACATCAGAATGCACAATATTAAAAGGAACAAAAGATCTTTTATTGCTCAAATGATAATTGCTTCTACAATGCTTTGACAATTCACAAGACTCACAATGAAGACTGGACAGACTAATTCCCTTAAACAGTTCAGGGAATAGATGACTCAAGGTAGAAAAAGACAGATGACCAAAACGACAATGACACAACATAATCCGACTAACAGACTCTGAAGAGACAGATCCAAGAGCAACATTCCCAAGATGATCAGTGCATTGTCTCGGAGTATCAAGCAGGTATATTCCGTTTGCCTCATGGCCACTCCCAATCACCTTTTGAGACTCCAGATTCTGAAAAACACAGTAGGAAGGAAAAATGTTACACAACAGTTTAGTGACTTGGTTAAACTGCGCACAGACAACAGATTTGTATTTAGTTTAGGTACATGAAGTGCAGAAGGTAGGTACAAGGAATCCGTAGCCTTAATGGTTCCCATACCAGAGATAGGGGCAAGTGAACCATCAGCTAAAGTGATTTTATCACGTCCAGGAAGTAAGTCATATGAAACAAACAAGGTAGACAGATTGGTCATATGGTCAGAAGCACCTGAGTCAATAATCCAAGGGATCTTGAGATTACCTGAAGAGGTAGCATGATTGGCAGAAGCCCTTATACCTGAATGAGCAAATGCTGAAGCAGTAGAATTTCCTGAAGGGTTGGAAGGAAAGGTCACATCACTCAGCTAACTGATCATCTTCCCAAACTTTTCATATTCTGCTCTCATGGCTGCCAACTGTGCAGAAGCAAACATCTCTTCACTATCTGGCCTGACAGCTACATTTGCACTTCCTGATCTTTTACTATCATGTTTTTTCTGAAACCGAATGGGAACAAGATTAGGATGTAACTTCCAGCACTTGTCTTTGGTGTGCTTCGGCTTCTTGCAGTACTCACATATAACTTCTTTCTTTCCTGTGCCACTAGAAGTTCCAAAATTCCCTTTAGGTTTAATCCCCATATTGGCAAAGTGATCATTAATATCAGCCCCTTGAACCTGGACAGCCCTTCTGCTCTCTTCACTACTCACCAATGCATAAGCTTGTGACAAAGAGACACTCCTTGGAAAGAATATTTTGTTTTGTGATATCATATTTTGGGTTTAGTCCAGTTAAGAACTCAAAAACCCTGTTCCTTTCAACCAATTTTCAGTAGGTCTCTGCATCATTGGTGGTGTCCCAAGTTACAGCTTCTATTAGGTCAATCTCTTTCCATAGGGATTTCAGGGTTGAGAAATATACAGCAAGAGGTTTCTCTCCTTGCCTTAAATTCTTTACATCACTTCTCAATTTATATGCCCGAGCCACATTGAGTTTTTGGGAATAGGTTTCTGCAACGCTGTCCCAAATTTCCTTTGCTGAATTCATCCATAGGTAGTGTTGACTGATTTGTGGCTGCATTGAGTTCACAAGCCACCCAATGACTGTAATTTTCTTGCATCCACCTCTCGTAGGATGAATCATCTTCTGGGGGAGCCTTCTTACTCCCAGAAATGAACCCCCACTTTCCTCTACTACATACATGAATCTTTACTGATTGTGACCATGCCAGATAATTAGTTCCATCTAGTTTAACTGTGGTCACAGTCAATAAGGAATCACTTGGAGTCCCCTGAACCAGTCCATATTCAGCACCACTTTTGTTTTCAAACTCTGAGGAGTACATCATGTAAACACTCCAAATATGATTTCAGATGACTTCTACAAGTATACTGAATAAGGACAAGCAATAACTGAGTTCAGCCGACCACAAGGAGGCAACACACTGAGTTCAGCCGACCACAAGAAGACAATACACTGAGTTCAGGCTTCAAGAAGTAATTAGAAACTCCTAGGCACTGTGCACTCAGCCGAAGTACCTTTTCAAAGTTGTACACTCAGTCAAGAAGAGTAAGTACCAATCGGTATTGCTGAATAGGCCTTTTCACAAACACAGTGTGGGAAATAGAGACAACCCCACTGTCAAGAAAGTGAAAAGACCCTAAAAATAGTTCGTACAGCCCCCTAAAACAGCCAAACAAGAGTAACAATACATAGCCTTGTTACAAGGAAGTTTCGGTAGGTTTTAACAGTCCAAGAAGAAGAGAAAAACAGCCCAGAAATTTCTGGGTTAAACCAGATTTAATGCAGTCGAAGGTAGTACAGAACAGCTAGGATTTTCGGACACTTCAACAATCCAAACACAGTCGAAGGTAAAACAAAACAAAACCAGAAAACTGAGCACAACTTACAGTTCGAGCTTCAACAGTCCAAACACAATCGAGCTTCAAAACAGAACCAGAAAACTGAGCACAACTTACTGTTCGAGCTTCAACAGTCCAAACACAGTCGAGCTTCAAAACAGAACTGAGTTGTTCCCCTTCCCCCCTTTTTTTTCTTCTTCTCTGATTCTTCCTGGTCACCGAACCCCTTCTCCAAGAGATTCTAGTCTTAGGCTTGTCCAATGACCTCCAAGAATCAGGCAGTACGTGACTAAGCCTCCAGCCCTAGGATATTCAAGTTCAGATACGCTCTGATACCATGAAGAAACTGAAGAGAGGAGAGTTGAGGGTTCTGCAATGAGGGTCTGAGAAGAGGATTTTGAACTCACCCTCTCTCAGCCCCATAACACTGTTTTAGTAGATATATTTGAATAATTACAAGGAGGCCCTTAGTTGGGAAAGAATTTACAAAGAGCTTAATATTGACAGGATGGGCCCAAAATAAGGCCCATTACAGAAAAGAAACAAAAAATAACAAGAAGAATATACAACCTATGGGCCATTCGGCCCATCTTCTCTACACAGTCTAAGGATCTCATCTCTAGCCAGTAGGCGAGTCTCTACTTCTGCCATCTTAGTCGACCCAAATTCATAAGGTAATATGGGAGGAGGTTCTCTGCCATATAGAGCCTTGAAGGGTGTCATTCCTGCTGCTGACTGATAAGTTGTGTTGTACCATTATTCTGCCCATGGAAGCCAGTGAGCCCACTATTTGGGCTTCTCCCCTATGAAGCACCTCAGTTAGGCTTCTAAGCACCGATTAAGAACTTCAGTCTGTCCATCCGTCTGGGGGTGGTAACCTGTGGATGGGTGCAGTTGGGTTCCTTGCAATCGGAAGTATTCCTTCCATAATGAACTTAGGAAGGCAGGGTCACGGTCCGATACAATGGATCTTGGTGTCCCATGCAATTTGGCGATGTCCCGTATGAAGATGTCAGCCACCGTTGCTGCGGTGTAAGGGTGAGGCAGGGCAGAGAAATGGCTATACTTGGTGAGACGGTCAACTACTACCAATGATAACTTCCTTCCCTAAAGAACAGGGAAGTCCGGTGATGAAGTCCATGGAGAGGTCTTCCCATACTTACTCTAGAATCTTCAGGGGCTGTAGGAGGCCCGCAGGAGACTGTGAGGAGTATTTCTGCCGTTGACAGGTCTGGCATTCAGATACATAGTGTAACACATCCTTGCACATACCTACCCAATGGTAGTGTCTGCTGAGCCTCTTTAGAGTCCTAAGCACTCCTGAATGTCCTCCCAAGGAGGAATCATGAAACAACTTCAATAGTTCAGTTTTGTGGCTAGAATTTGGAGCAATCACAAACCGTCCCTTGAAGAAGAGGTCTGGTCCCACAATTTGGTACCCTGCAACTTGGGAAGGGTTCTGCCTTAACTTTTCCCTAATGTCTTGCAGCTGCGGATCAGTCCTTGCTTCTTGCCTTATGGTTTCAAACAAGGGAAAACTGGGCTGAGAGTAGGTTAGTTGGGCCAGCTCTTCTACCCATGATAAGGCATCAGCTACCCTGTTAGCAAGCCCAGGTTTATACTCTATTCGGTAGTTGAAGCCCATCAGTTTACTTAGCCACTTTTGCTGCTCTGGAGTGTGCACTCTTTGTTCTGCTATATATTTCAGACTTCGTTGGTCTGACCTTATGATAAATTGGCGTCCCAATAGATAGGTACGCCATTTATGGACTGCCATTACCACTGCCATCATCTCCTTGACATAAGTGGACTGGTTCTGGTGGGTGGCTGATAAGGCCTTGCTGAAGCAAGCAATGGGCTGTCCCTTCTGCATCAAGACGGCCCCACCCCTGTACCTGAGGCATCACACTCAATCTCAAACGGCTGAGTGAAATCTGGAAGAATAAGGACTGGAGGGCTCGAAACTGCTGTCTTCAAGTCTTCAAAGGCCCGTTGGGCTTCATCAGCCCATCTGAAAGAATCCTTCTTCAACAGGCACGTTAGAGGGGCGGCCATGAGCCCATACCCCTTAATGAAACGCCTATAATACCCTGTAAGCCCAAGGAAACCCCTGAGAGCCTTAACAGTAGTGGGCTTGGGCCATTTTTGGATGGCCTCTATCTTTTCTGGGTGTGCCATGACCCGCCCTGCTGCAACCACATGGCCTAAGTATTGTATCTGTTTTTGTCCAAAAGAACAATTGGTCATTTTGGCATGTAATTGATGTTCCTTTAGAGTGGTGAGAGTAAGTCTCAGATGTTCCATATGGGTGCTCCAGTCCCTGCTGTAAACCAGAATGTCATCGAAGAATACTAAAACAAATTGCCTTAAGAAAGGCCTGAAAATGTCATTCATAAGGGCCTGGAAGGCGGAGGGGGCGTTGGTGAGCCCAAACGGCATAACCAGGAACTCATAATGGCCATCATGGGTTCAGAAAGCGGTCTTGTGGATGTCGGCCTGGTGAACCCGGATATGATGGTACCCGGATCGCAGATCCAGTTTGGAGAACACCTGTGCTTCTTCTAACTCATCCAACAGTTCATCAATGAGGGGTATCGGGAACTTGTCCTTCACTGTAATCTGATTCAGGGCCCGGTAATCTACACAAAACTGCCAACTGCCATCCTTCTTTTTTACTAGGAGTACAGGGGATGAAAATGGGTTGGTGCTGGTTTGTATATGCCCTTTGTTCATTAGCTCTCTTACCGCCTTCTCAATTTCTAGCTTCTGGAAATAGGGGTATCTATATGGCCTCACATTGGCCGGTTTAGAATTTGGTAAGAGGGGTATCTGATGGTCATGGGCCCGGGGTGGAGGTAATTGGCTTGGTTCCTTGAACACATCAACAAACTGATCAAGTATCGATCGTAGTGCCTCGTGTTGGGCTTCCGTGGGTTGGTCACAACCTTGATTGTTTAAAGTTGGAGCTGTGGACTGCATGCCTACGTGCATAAATAAGGGCTGTCCAGTATCCTTGGAGGCCCGTAATATGGAAGTTACAGTATCACCTTGGGGACTCAGAGGTCGCACCCCTTGGAGATGGCAAGTTTGACCATCTTGATAAAAGTCCATTATCACCTTGGGGACTCGGAGGTCACACCCATTTTGGCCCAATGGGTGGAGATCCACCACGAAATAGTGGACTTGTATAAGGATCCTTTCCTTCTTGCACACACCATTACATGTCAACTGACTTCCATTAGCCACATAGATTGAAAAGAGTGGAGTGGGTTGTATAGACATACCTAGTTGCCTTGCTAATCGGCAAGTGATGAAATTCAGGGTTGAGCCACTATCAATCAAGATCATCACAGATAGGCCCACCAACCTTCCTTCTACTGGCATGGACTGAAGAGGGTTGAGGCCCATGAGGGCGTGTAAGGAGATCTCGGCTCCCCCGGTTCTGGTTCAACTGAGATCAGTTCACAGTCTTCTACGTTTTCTTCCGGTTCTTCCTCTGTTTGAAGGAGAAACACTCGCTGGACTCGGCACTTATGGCCCGGTCCAAACTTGTCATCACAATTGTAGCAGAGGCCCTTCTCGCGTTGGACTTGCATCTCAGCCATGAGAGGCGCTTGAAGGGCACAGTGGGCCTGGGCAGAATGGGCTTCTGAGAATCCCCAATTTGTTTCATGGGTTGTTGTTCGGTCCGCTGGGGAGCCCTCACATTCGGGTAGGAAGGCTTGCTGGTTCTGCGCATGCTATCCATCTTCTCTTCTTGCAGGCGAGCCATTCCCACCGTTGCCATCACTGTCGCTGGTCAAAGAGCACTCACTTCCAAGCGGATGTCTTCTCTGAGACCTCCCACGAAACACCCTACCAAAGCCTTCTCCGGCCATCCATGTACCTTGGTCGTCATTCTTTCGAACTCGAGCTGGTAGTCTGCTACTGTCCCGGTCTGTTTTAGTCGAGTGAAGAGTTCGTCGTAATCCACGAACGTCGTCGGCCCAAAACAGATGCACAAGGCTTCTGTGAACTCCGCCCAAGTTACCTGAGGATGGGTTTGTCGATACCACTGAAGCCAGAGAATAGCATCTCCTTCTAGGTGAATGGAAGCGATGGCGACGCGCTGGTGTGCAGGGGTTTCATGATACTCGAAGAATCTCTCTGCTCTGAAAATCCAAGGAATGGGATCTCCACCAGAATAGTTGGGAAAATTGATTTTAGTAACCTTTCCGGCGGGGTAACCCCCAGTTCCCTGGCTACCAGAAACAGAGGCATTGGCCCCTGTTGGATGACCGGTCTCGCCAGATTGTTGTTGGGAAGCGAGGTTAGAGATGACAACCTTGAGATCCCTGAGTTTGTTCAGTACCTGATGGAACCCAATCTCAAGTTGGTCGACTCTGTCTTCCATGGTAGAGGATCTTGTCTGCGGCATAGCTGGTCTGCAACCTGGCTCTGATACCAACTTGGTGAGTTTCCGCTCACCTCGGAAACCTCTTCGAGGGAGGCTTGACCTCCTGAAACAGAAGATGGAGAGAAAAGAGAGAAGGGAGGGAAGGAAGAAACTGGAATCAGGGAGAGGAAAATTAAGGGAGAATCATTCATTGCTTTCATTATGTGATGATGGCCTTATATAGCTGGCCTATAGGTGTAATATCATAGGGAATATTCTCTGATTTCTGAATAACTAACTCTGGCAGATAACATGGGTGGAAAATCTTCAGGTGGCAGAGTAACCAACTCTGAGTGTAACTAATTCTGGGGCTCTGCCGCCTAGCTCCTCTGTCTTCTTGTCAATGGCTGATAGGTGGCGGCCTGCTCCACTCCCCTAGTGGGTTCTGGAGGGGGTGTTTGGGTCTCAACATATTCCCATGTGTAGATGTAACTCTCTGGAATCGGATCTGCTGCCATGGCTACTGGTCCCCTCAGTCTTCTAACGAACTGTTGCATGATGGGTGGCTTTGCACCTGGACTGTTGTGGGCTTTGGGGCCTAGGCATAGGTAGGCTGAAGTGGTCACAACAACTCCCCCCTCCTTAAGGTTAACCTTGCCCTCAAGGTCCAAGTTAGGGAACCTGTCTTGAAGCTGCAGGTATGGCTCCCATGTGGCATCTTCTAGTGTTAAGATCCATTTGTCCAATGCTGGTAGTATGGGATGCTAATGCGAGGTATCCCACATCGGTAGTATGGGATGCTGTTATTGGGTATATATGTGCTCAGGTTCCCACCCTCTACCAGCTAGCTTTTAGGGGTGAGTTCTCCTAAGGCACATAACAAATGGTATCAGAGCCTACACTATGCCTCCCAGTTGCAATCATGCGGCGCAGGTGGTGATGTCAGTATTGCAGTGTTTGGCCGGGACTGGGTGGACTAGTGCAAAGCCAGCCTGCGTGAGCGCCGGGACTGCAGAGCATGGTGGAATGTTAAGATCCATATGTCTCAAGTTGGTAGTATGGGATGCTAATGTGAGGTATCCCACATCGATAGTATGGGATGCTGTAATGGGGTATATATGTGCTTGGGTTCCCTTCATCTAACAGCTAGCTTTCTAGGGGTGAGTTCTCCTAAGGCACATAAAATCTAGTGGCAGACCAGCCCATTCAACCTTTGCTTTTGGGATCACTTGATGTCCTGGGTGTAACCACCTGAAGTCAACTATGCGTGTGGGCTTAGTTTCCAGATCCCCTTCTTCTGTGAAATAGGGAAGGGTGGCAACAACATTGGTGAGGGGGCCTAAGGCCTTCTTGAGGAGGGAAACATGGAACACAGGGTGGAGCTTGGTGGTAGCAGGGAGCTCGAGCTAATAGGCTACAAAGCCAAGTTTATGCCAAGCCCGATGAGCTACTGAGACTTGCCTATAGGGCTGCAGCTTTAGATAGACAAACTCGCCTACCCGAAATTCTACATGTCAGTGACAAGCATCATAATGGGTCTTCATCCTCGGTTGGGCCTTAGATAGATTGGCCTTGAAAATTTTTAGGAACTCATCTCGGATTGTTAATGTGGATTCTACTTCAGTAGCTTTAGTGGTTCCCAATTCATAGGAGAGTATGGGGGTCGTCACGTCCATATGATGCCTTGAATGGGTCATGCCGATGGCAGGGTGATAGGTCGTATTGTACCAATACTTGGCCCATGGGAGCCAGTGAGCCCACTGCTTGGGCCTTTCCCCTGCAAAGCAACACAGATAAGCTTCTAGGCATCTATTGAGAACCTCCATTTGCTCGTCCGTTTGAAAGTGATAGCTGGTGGAATGGAACTGCTTGGTACCCTGCAGCTGGAAATATTCCTTCCAGAAGTGACTGAGGAAGGAGGGGTCTCGATCAGAAACGGTGGACCTTGGGGTCCCAAGCAGCTTGACCATGTCCTTCACGAACACTTGGCAGCTGTGTATGGTGAGGTAGAGCTGAAAAGTGTCCGTACTTCATTAGCTGGTCAACCACCACCAGAATAACTTATTTGCTGGCTGAACAAGGTAGACTTGTAATGAAGTCCATGGAGCCAGTGAGCCCACTGCTTGGGCCTTTCCCCTGCAGAGCAACACAGATAAGCTTCTATTGAGCAGCTCCAAAATCCCAGCTAGTGATTAGGCTTCCTATTTTTCTGTTGAGACACCCCACATTCAGCAATATGCCATTGAAGATCTCGGAGCATACCTATCCAATAATAATGGCTTCCCAAGTGTTTAAGAGTGCACAGAATTCTCGCAGAATTCCTGAATGCCCCCCCCCCCCGGCTGGAATTGTGAAAAAGCTTCAGTAGACGGGATATGGGTTGAATTGGGCAAAATCATGAAACGCCCCTTGAAAAACAGGTCAGGCCCAATAATAGTGTACCCACTTACCTTGTCCTGATTTTCTTGAACCTGATTTCTGATCAACTGGAGTTGGGGATCTTGCCTTGACTTTTGCCAGGTGGCTTCAAACAAAGGGTAGGTTGGTTCAGAGCAAGTGAGCTGGGCTAGTTCTTCCACTAGGGAGAGAGCATCAGCCACCCAGTTAGTGATGCCTGGTTTGTACTCAATCCGATAATCAAAGCCCATTAACTTGTTGAGCCACTACTACTACTCCAGAGTGTGGGCCCATTGTTCTAGGAGGCATTTAAGGCTCCTCTTGTCGGTTCTGATGACAAATTTCCGACCTAGCAAATAGGTCCTCCACTTTTAGACGGCTAACATGATGGCTATCAACTCCTTCACATATGTTGACTGGGCTCGGTGAGTAGAAGATAAGGCCTTGTTGGAATAGGCCAAGGGTCTTCCCTACTGCATCAGTACTGCCCCCATGCCCACACCAGAGGCATCACATTCAAGTTCAAAAGGTTGGGAGAAGTCCAGTAGGGTCAAAATAGGTGGTGTAGTGACCATAGCCTTGAGTTCATTAAAAGCCTTCTGAGCTTCCTCATCCCATATGAATGATTCTTTCTTTAAGAGGCAGGTGAGGAGGCAAGATATGAACTTGTAACCCTAAATGAACCATCCGTAGTAGCCTGTAAGTCCTAGAAAGCCTCTCAAGGCTGTCACCATAGTGGGCTTGGGCCAATCCTAGATGGCCACCACTTTTTTTTGGGTCAGTTGTGACCCTCCCCTCATGTACTATGTGCCCCAAATAGTGGACTCTGCTCTGGCCGAAAGAGCACTTAGAGAACTTTGCATACAATTGGTTTCCCCTTAGAATTGATAATACATGTTGCAGGTGCTCTAGGTGGGCTCGCCAATCTGGGCTATAGATGAGGGTGTCATAAAAAAATACCAGCTCAAACCGTCTCAAGTAAGGTCTAAATAGGTCATTCATGATGGACTGGAAGGTGGAAGGGGCATTTGTAAGTCCAAATGGCATGACTAAGAAATCATAGTGGTCATCATGGGTTCGAAAAACAGTTTTGGGTATGTTCTCTGGGGCACTCGTACCTAATGATACCCTAAATGTAAATCCAGTTTGGTGAAAACACTCATCCAAGAGTGAAAACACTCGTCCAATAGCCTTAATGGTTATTTGGTTTAGGGTGCAATAATCCATAAAAAGCTGCCAAGATCCACCCTTCTTCTTGGCTAACAGGACAGGAGAGGAGGAGGGACTGGTGCTGATTTTAATGTAGCCTTGGTGTAGGAGTTTTGTAATAGCCTTCTCAATTTCCAGTTTCTAAAAATAGGGGCATCTAAAGGGTCAGACATTAGTGGGGGATGAGTCAGCGATGAGGGGAATTCTGTGGTCTTGGGCTCTGGTAGAAGGTAGTGTGCTGGGCTTGTCAAAGACATCCTTGAATTGGGCCAGCAATTCCTAGAGGGCCTATTGGCAGGTGGAGTTTGGGAAGGCTTCACCAAGGTTAACAAGAGTGGAGGAAGTGGGTTGTAAGCTCAAGTACATAAATAGGAGCAGGTGTGAGAATTTAGAGGCCTGAACTAGGGTGTTTATGGATGTCGGAAGCAAATTTTTGGGCTGCAGACCCTGTAAGTGGCAAGGTTCCCCACTGTTGATGAAGTCCATGGTCATATTAATCCAATTACATAGCACCAAGCCAAGGCTACGTAGCCATTGCACCCTAAGATGACATTAGCACCAGATAATTACAAGGGGTGCAAGTCTACCCAGAATTTTTGTCTCTAGAAGGAGATGGATTCCCTCTTACAGATACAATCACAGGTTATGTTATGTCCATTGGCCACATGAACTGAAAAAGGGGAAGTGGTTGGACTATCATACTAAACTGTTTGGCTATGAGGTAAGTGATAAAGTTCAATTTTGACCCACTATCAATGAGAATAACTATGGGTCTTCCCAGAAAATTGTCCGTGACCAACATGGCTTGTATAGAACCTAGGCCCATCAGAGCATGGATAGGATCTCCGCTGGATAAGTTTGGAAAATCAATTTTGGTTACCTTTCCTGGAAGTGGTGTGCCACCTCCCCCTCCATGATAATTTGAATCCTCCATCTCACCATCTCTCTGACTAGACTCCCATGCCTATTGTTGGGAAGCCATGGCGGACATAGTAGCCCATAGTTCCTTTAGCTCAATGACCACCTGGTGCAATCCAAATTCAATCTGATCAACCCTTTCATCAACTGTAGTGGATCGTGTTGGCAGCATTGGAAGTGGTAGCCTGGCTCTGATACCAACTGGTAGGAACCGCCTACCATGGTAGCCTCTCCGAGGGAGACTCACCTCTAAGAATAGAGAAAATAGAGGAAGAAGAAAGGTTTCTATTCATTTCCTTATTATAGAATCGGGAGCCCTTTTATACTAGCTCAGATGGTTCATCATGAGAATCAGATATTCCCATGTATCTGTCTTCTAACGAACTGGATCTGCTGTCGTGGCTACTGGTCCCCTCTGTCTTCTAACGAACTGCTACACGATGGGTGGCTTTGCACCTGGACTGTTGTGGGCTCTAGGAACTGGGCCTGGGTAGGCTGAAGTGATCACACCAGTTTGTAAGGAGACAGAGCTGAATGGGCCATAGTATCTTTTCTTGTAGTATGTTTTATTTATTTGTTAGCTAATGGGCGTATCTTAATGGGCCTGTTATTTCTTTTGCTAGTTCTCTTTATGTTACAGTAGTCAATCAAGACTACAATCAGTCTTGAATCCCAACTGAATTCGGATTGAGAAAAATAGAAGGAAGAGGAAGAAGAAAGGAGAAAAAGCAGAAGTGCACAAGGGTTTTGAAAGAAGGGACAGATTGAATGAATCTGCTGCCGCCACTCTCTTAATATTTATAGGTTATGTTCACTAAATGTAGGAAAGGACAGAACTGCCCTTAATACTTACATGGCAAATAAACCAACTAACACTGACATAACTAACAATGGTTATGAAAGAATGGTACGATCCATCTAATGGACGCCATCAAGGGTGCGGAATGGGTGGGCGAATTTCAAAAATTTTCCTACCTTCTCCCAATTGGGAATCATATTCCCTAAATTTAGAATACAATATTCAAGGATTCTACTTGAACCATAATCAAACCAGATCTGAACCAAAAGGAAACAGGAAGGATTATACCTGATCCGGAGAAACAGTATCTCCCAAAGTTGGTGTTCACGCCCAAAGAAGATGCCAAGATCCGCTCTTGCTGAAGATGACACAGCTGTTGATGGAAAGGAACCAGCAGGGTGCGTCCTACACACTGGATCCTTCGCAAGAATCCACTGGAAACTCTTGAACACTGAATCCTTTTCAGTCTTTTCTGCAAGACTGATGTCAAGAACTGATTTCTTGACTTCTTTCTCCCACAAAGATCGAATCTTGCAAGAGGGGTTGGCGGCGGCTGGAGGAGAACTCCTGGGACGAAGATGGCTGAACAGCTTTTCTTCACTCTGGAGTTATTGAGATCAAATCTCTGTTGCAGAAGACTTTCTTCTTTCTGGATGGAAGACCCTTGGTTCGAAATCTGGTATATTCGAACTGTTGAGCAAGAGCAAGAGCAAGTGAAGAGACAAGAGGAGAGAAGAGAGGGAGAGAGGAGAGGAGAGCCGAGAGGACTGAAAGCCCCTTCTGAACTTGGGGGGCGAAAGAATGATCTATTATTATTTATACTAGTACAGCCGAACAATGTAAACAAAGGAGAAATTACAACAGTACCCTTATGGTACAAAACCTGAATACATAAACAACTGACAACACTCCCCCTCAAGTTGGAGCATAGATATCAATCATGGCCAACTTGTCACAAAGATCATGATGTCTGGAAAGGTTTAAACCCTTGGTAAAGATGTCTGCAAGCTGGTTCTCAGAAATGACATAGGGGGTACACACTTCGCCTGTGATAACTTTCTCTCTGATAAAATGCTTGTCAACTTCGATGTGTTTTGTTCTATTATGTAGCACCGGATTGGCAGCAATGCTTATAGCTGCTTTATTATCACAAAATAGAGTTATAGGTTTGGTCACTGGGAAACCCAACTCCCCCAACAAATTCTTTATCCACATGCCTTCAGCAACCCCGTGAGCCATAGCACGACCTAACACCCTTCCTGTGAGCAATAGGAGACAAAGTTGGAAATGGGATGTTTTGTGGTGCACAATCTAACACCCTTCCTATGAGCAATAGGACGGTCAAGATCATTAACAGTAGAGGAATCATTTTCAATAGATTCAAGGACATCATTGGGAGTTAAAATACCTGAGTGAGTATGATCCTCCCTCGAGGAGTCTGGTGGCACTGGAGGTACAGCTTCCGGATTCTCTACAGCTCTTGGATTTGGCTGGCCTTTGCGACAATGAGAAAAAACACGAAAAGGTGGAGGGTCAGGAAGAAAGGGCAGCTGAACTAGTTTCTCCTCAGGTCTACACTCCCCTTGAGGAGAAACATGATAGAAAGGCTCGTCCTCAAAAAAAGAAACATCCATGGAGACATAGAATTTACGAGAAACAGGATCAAAAACACGGTAGCCCTTTTGAGTGATGGAGTAACCAAGAAATATGCAAGGTATAGCACGAGAGTCCAATTTCCCACGGGTGGGAGACAGATTTTGGACAAAACACCGACAACCAAAGACACGAGGAGGAATAGAAAAAAGGGGAGCCTTAGGAAAGAGAAGTTGATGTGGGACTTTGTACTCTAACCGACGAGAGGGCATACGGTTTATAAGGTAAGTGGAACAAAGAACAGCTTCAAGCCAAAACCATTTGGGAACATTCATATGAAGTAGTAAACCTCGAGCCACTTCAAGGAGATGTCGGTTCTTCCGTTCGGCCACACCATTTTGTTGTGGTGTGCGGGCACAAAAGCTACGGTGAAGGGAACCATGCGAAGTAAAAAATTCCATGAGGTCACTATGAAAAAATTCTTTTGCATTATCTGATTGGAAAATTTGGATTTCAGTTTGAAATTGAGTGAAGACCATCCGCTGGAAATCTTGAATGATTTTTTGTACTTCTTCCCTTGTTTGCACCGGGTATACCCACGTAAATCTAGAATAATCATCAATGAGAGTAATGAAATACTTGTAGCCCCTCTCAAATGGTAAAGTAACAGGGCCCCACACATCAGAATGAACAATGTGAAATGGAGATTCAGATTTATTATGTCTTTGAAGAAAATGAGTTCTACAATGTTTACTCAACTGACACGTTTGACAAGAAAAGTCAGAGACAGACATTGACTTAAACAGTTCTGGGAATACAACTTTCAAAGACTCAAAAGACAAATGACCAAGACGACAATGCCATAAATAGACTTTTTTCTTACAGGACTGACTCATAGACTCTGTAACATGAAGACCAGCCTTATTCTTCAGCATGTAAAGTCCATCAGCCATACGACCCCTACCAATCGTCCTCCCCGAGGCCAGATCCTGAATCACACAATGAGAAGGGAAAAAAGCCACTGAGCAATTCAAGGAATTAGAAACACTACTAACAGAGAACAAATTAATCGAAAAGTTTGGAACATGAAGAACATCAGAGAGGGTAAGGCCAAGAGGAAGAGAGAGTTCATTGACCAGCTATGGAAGAGTATGATCCATCGGCTAGTCTCACCTTGTCTCTTCCAGAAAGAGGGTGATAGGTTTGAAAGTAAGAGGACGTACCAGTCATATGTTTTGATGCTCCATAATCAATGATCCATTGAGAGTCATGGGTGTGAGAAACAACATGGAAAGCAGTGGCAGGGTTACCTGACGTAGATGCAAATGAGGTTGAGGGAGGAGTATCCATCTGACGAATTGCTCTACCATAGAGCTCTAAATGGTCACAGAAGGAATTCATAATGTCCTCCCTCGGGTTAGGTCTAGTGAGATGTGTCTGAGTCACAGTAGAAATGGTGGGTTGATGCTCTCGAGTAGCCATGTTGGCCATGTGATGTTTCTTTGTATTTTGCTGCTCGTACTTCTTATTCACCTCTAAACCTTACTTCTTAGTCAGATCTTGAGCACATTTTGGTTTCCCATGAAGATTCCAACAGGTATCTTTGGTGTGTCGGGGTTTCTAGCAATGAGTGCACCACAATTTTTCCTTATCTTCTGTTTTTTTCTGGAGATCTCCTTTCCGGGAAGAAGATCCCCCACCAGTAGATACACCCCCTTTTGCAACTAACACAACAGCATCCCCACCAGGGTTGTTCATCAAATTTCTCCTGCTTTCTTCAGATTGTACAAGAGCATAGACTTCCTGAACAGAAGGGAGATCCTTAGAGCTGAGAATCTGAACTCTGATAGATTCATACATAGGATTCAGACCATGTAAGAATGCAAGCACCCTTTGCTGGGAGACAATCTGTTTGTACTTCTTAGCATCCTCATCACACTTCCAATCCACACTCTGGTAGTGATCCAACTCCTTCCAGGCAAATGTTAAGTCAGATTAATAGACTGATAAACACCTCTCCCCCTGTCTACAAGTAGAAGATGCTGCCTGCAGTTAATAAATTTTGGCATAGTCTCAATTCTGAATATGTAGACTTTGCTTGTTCCCAGATTTCATTCGTAGTTTCAGCCCACATGAAATTCTTCCTAATTTGAGGTTGCATGGAAACCAAGAGCCAGGACATAACAATATTGTTCTCCTAATTCCATCTATCATATTCAGCACTCCCGGAGGATGGTTCTTTTATCCTCCCATTAATATAGCCTATCTTCCCCCTTGCAGTGATGTATAACTTGATCCCTCTTGACCACTCTAGGTAATTTAAACCATCAAGAGGGACAACAGCCATAGGAAAGGATAGGTCACCCCCACCCATTCCATTCAGCATTGAGGAAACTCCAGATGAGGTTGAATCTTCACTACTCATGATTTCTGGTTTAAAACAAAATAGCAACCAAAGGAGTACTTCCGTACAAGGCTATTATAGAAACAAGTCCTTCTGACCTACGGTTTCACTGGGAGCAAAGACTGAACAATGCTGTTGCAGTACTGGAACAGGTCTGCATAACCTACAGTCTTGTAGGAATCCAAGAAAAGAACACTGCAGTTGCAGTGCACAATCAGGTCTGTATGACCAACAGTTGTACAGAGGTCATATGACCCTCCAACAGAATAGAAAAAACAGGTGAAGTTCACCACACCCCTAATCGGCAGGTCTGGTAGCCGAACAGTCAATGACTGAGATCAATACAATATCTGCTTTAGGACATCAACAATCCATCGAAGGGGTAAAGGAATACAAAAAAAAATGTTGAATACAATTGCTTTGTTAAAGAAATGCAGTCCCTCAATAGTCCATCAATCGGTTGAACAGTCAATCAATAAACAGTCAATCCGTAGGGCAGCCGAACAGTAAATGAACAGTACCTCTTTTAACTTCAGATGATAGCCTCTCTGTAAACCAGAACTCCCTCTACGAACCTCAGATGATAGCCTCTCTACAGTCGAATAGACAATGAATACCACTTTTGGGCTGGAAGATGAAAAGTCTCCATAACTTCTGGGTCGAACTGAATACAACTGATTAGCAGTACGATGGATACAGCCCTGGGAGATGAAAAAGACTATCTGCTCGACATTGAACAACAGGTTTGCTTGACACCACCCTTCAGGCCTGGACGACTTGCTCTGATACCATGTTGAGCAAGAGCAAGAGCAAGTGAAGAGACAAGAGGAGAGAAGAGAGGGAGAGAGGAGAGGAGAGCCGGGATGACTGAAAGCCCCTTCTGAACTTAGGGGGCAAAAGAATGATCTATTATTATTTATACTAGTACAGCCGAACAATGTAAACAAAGGAGAAATTACAACAGTACCCTTATGATACTAAACCTGAATACATAAACAACTGACAACACGGACCTTATTTTCTCCTCTTTTCTTCTTGATTAAGAAATCCTCCTCATTAGGAGTTATCCCAATCCAAATCAATATTTGGATAGGGGATAATCTTAATCCCATCTACAGATTAAGTTAGTTTACTCCTAATCTTATCAGGAGGTTACCAGATTCAAATCTGATTTGAATTTGGTCTCCCAGAGTGGATAAGGTCATAAGCCCAATCCTTTTAACTAACATTAATCTTAGATTCGCCCCATAGATGGGTGATCATATCAGCCCAGCTCGTAATGGGCTTTTGGCCCATTAAGTGTTCAGTGTTTAATTAGTTTCCAATCTGCTTCCTAGTTGGGCTTCTTTGTATGGTGTGGGACCCAAGCATTGATCTACACACCAACCACATGGGTTCGGCCCAGCCTTTATTACAAGCCCCAGCCGAATTCACTGAAAAACACAGTGACCCCCTTGAGCCCATCACATGGACCCTATGGGCCCAACGCTTACATCAAGTGGTCCCTGGGCCAAGCCATCTTATAAAAACCCAGGGGACTGTGGGCAGGTGCAAGATTAGCCCATCAGGTATTATCCTAAATGGTCTTACACTTAACCTCTCAGCCCTTAATGATCAAGCACTGCCCGGCAAGAGAATACCTCTCCCTCGACTGCAAGGAACAGTGCCGCACTCTCTACTCACATGGATCCCGGGAATTAAAACCTTTTACAAATCTTTTGAAACCGTACATATACATTTATATATATATATATATATATTATTTTTGCAAAAAACAAAATTCCAACGTTTGAAATCAATTGCCGGCAGTTTGGTTTCCATCAGAGAGAGTGCATTCCCGATCATTACCATTGTCCGACAAAGGGGTTGATTCTGTCACTATGATCACTCACTCAGATGAATTCTCAGACTGCCCCAACATGTCCAGGTTTTGACCCCCACTAAGGATCTCACTGATTGACATATCAAAGACAGCCCGATCCGACACCTAGTGAAGTGTCATAATCGAGTCCAGGGGTCAGGTGTAACTTTCTGGTTTTGCCCATCTGTCTCCAAGGTCTAGGGCAATACTGGAAATCTGGTCCAGTTCAAGGATTCAAACAATCCCATATTGCATGTGCCATGGGTCTTACCCTGATGGCCGAGAAAAGCCATCCCAACACTTGGTGGTACATCAGTATCAGCCTTGGCAGGATAAATCTCCCCAGACTTATCCAATGGCTGTGAACATTTAAAACTAACACAAGTCTCTATAAGTGTCCAGTTTTAGGGTCTTACACAGAAATATACCAAACATGAACCAAACATGTACTTTGTTTATTTACACTAAATGTCAAAAGTACATCAAATTGGATTGAAGCTAAGGGCATACAAAACTGTCTAACAGGTTACACATGCTGTCATACGAACATAGTGGGGCCCACATCCGTGGGGCCCACATCAGTGTTCTCTACACTCCCCCTCAAGTTGAGAATAGATATTTGTCATTCCCAACTTGAATAGGTCTGTCTCTCACTTCTTCCTTGGTACAGCCTTGGTGAGAAGATCTGCGAGCTACATGTTGGAGGTGGTATACGAGAGACACTTCCTGTGATGAGACCCTCTCTCTAACAAAATGTTGATCAACTTCGATATGCTTAGTTCTGTCATGCTGCACCGAATTGTGAGCTATATTAATAGCCGCCTGATTATCACAATACAGCATCAAGGGCTTCTCATAATCAATACCCAACTCTTCAAATAGTGATCACAGCCATAGGATTTCAGCCACTCCATTAGCCATTGACTTGTATTCAGCTTCAGCACTAGAGCGGGAAACAACACTCTACTTCTTACTCCTCCAAGAGACAAAGTTACCTCCCACAAGGGCACAATATCCAGAGGTAGACCTCCTATCAACAGCACTCACAGCCCAATCGGCATCTGTATAGACATCCACCTTCATGTGATTATTGTTCTTGAACAGTATACCTCTACCCGGGCATCTCTTCAAGTATGCTAATATTCTCTCTGCCGCAAGAAGATGGGTAGTTCTAGGGGAATGCATGTACTGGCTGACAACACTAACTGCATAACTGATATCTGGCCGAGTGAGGCATTGATATAGGAGCTTTCCAACCAACCGTTGGAACATAACTTTGTCTTCAAGAGGCTCCTCACCCTTTGCACTAATCTTGTGATTCTGTTCAATGGGTGTATCAGCAGGCTTAACACCTAACTTTCCAGTTTCCGCCAACAGATCTAGAACATATTTTCTCCGAGAGATAAAGATTCCTTGTTTAGACCTAGCAACCTCAATACCCAAAAAATACCACAGTGTACCAAGATCTTTCACCTCAAACTTTTGATGAAGAAGCTGTTTTTGAGGAACTCAATCTCACTACTATTATTTCCTGTCACTACAATATCATCCACATATACAGCAAGCAGGGTCAGAGAGGAGTCCACCCTCTTAATGAACAGTGTATGATCTAACTGAGCCTGTACATAACCGAATTTTCCAAGGGCTAGTCTGAATCTATCAATCTAGGCTCTAGGTCACTGCTTCAAACCATACAATGCCTTGTTCAGTCGGCAAACCTTCTTACCTGAATCTGTATCATAGAATTCAGGAGGCAACTACATGTAGACCTCTTCCTATAAGTCTCCATTCAGAAAAGCATTTTTAACATCCATCTGGAACAGGGGCCAAGAATGACTTGCTGCAAGGGATAACAGAACTCGGATGGTGGTCATCTCAGCTACTGGGGCAAAGGTCTCCAAGTAGTCTATACCATAAGTCTGGGTGAACCCCTTCGCAACCAGCTGGGCTTTGTACCTTTCAATGGAGCCATCAACATTATGCTTACAGTAAATACCCATCTACATCCAACCGGTTTCTTCCTTTGGGTAAGTCAACTAGCGCCCAAGTATTATTTTTCAACAGGGCATCCATTTCAACTTGCATTGCATCTTTCCACTCTGGAACTGATAAGGCTTTTGCACTGTTCTTGGAATAGGGACATTGGCAATGGAAGTGAGATAGGACCGGTAAGAGGGAGACAGGCGATCAAAGGATAAAAACTAGGAAATGCAGTGAGCTGTAGATGTGGCGCAATGCCGTTTCCCATTACGGATGGCAATAGGGAGGTCAAGGTCATCCACAGGAGGGGAAGTGGCAACAGTGGAAGGTATCTCAGTGGGCTCTAGGACTATAATACCTGGATCTAGAGCCGCAGAAGGAACTGGAGCTGGTCTGGACTGCCGATGACTAGGATCAACCTGCCTACATCGCCTGTGATAGACTCTCAACTCCTAATCCCTCTAACCACCCTCACTATTACAGCCTTCATCACCCAATGGAATAGGTAAAGGAATAGCTCCACTCCCACTGCGCTCCCCCTAAGGAAAGAGACCCAAATCCCCACTCTCACTGCTCTCCCCTGAGGAGAAACCCTAGGATAATAGGGTGTCTCCTCAAAGAAGGTGACATCCATGGAGACAAATTTCTTCCCTGAAACAGGATCATAGCTGTAATAACCCTTTTGAGTTTGTGCATAATCGAGAAAAATGAATTTGGAGGCCTTAGGTTCAAAATTGGAATGATGGGGCCCGAGAAGCTGAACGAAATAGGTACACTCAAAGGTTTTAAGGGGAACGGTAAACAACAACTCGTTTGGGTATAGAAGGGAAAAAGGGGTTTTCATATCAAGAACCCGGGAAGGAACCCGATTAATGAGATATACTGCCATGAGGATAGCATCATGACTTTCCTCCTAGTTTTTTGACTATGCACCAGGGAGTATGCTTGAGAGAGGGTCACACTATCTCTAGTCAGTATCTGTTGCCTCACAATGTCATATTCTGAATTCAGGCCAGCCAGAAATTCAAACACCCTATTTGTCTCGACTTGCTTTCTACGAGTCTGTGCATCTTTGGGACTCTCCCACTCAAGAGTCTCTAGATGATCAATCTCATGCCACAAGGATTTCAAGGTAGAGAAGTAAACAAACTGGTTTCTCTCCTTGTTTAAGACTATTCACCTCACACTTCAGTTCATAAACTCTGGCAACATTAAGGGGTTGGGAATAGGTTTCTTTCACAACATCCCATATCTCCTTGGTTGTCTTTGCCCACAAGTAATTTCGGATGATACGTGGCTGCATAGAATTACACAGCCATGCCATAACCAAGTAGTTCTCTTGAACCCACTTGGTGTACATTGGGTCCTCCGTGGAAGGTTCTGTCACATCTCCCAAGAGGTAGCCTAGTTTTCCCTTCCCCCAATAGTCATCATGGCTGATTGGGCCCATTCCAAGTAGTTTGACCCGCCAAATCTCACAGTTGTAATCCGAAAACCAGTTTCAAATATACAACCATAATTGTTGTTCCCAAAACTACCTTCTCCCTGATTTTTAAACTCCATCTTTGGTCAAGAATCAGTAGTTACGAACTGTTAGGGTCACTACAACAGAAAACAGCACTTGGATAGTCGATCACAACCAGAAATTAGTATGGAATCAATGCAGGTCTGATCTGAAACCAATCTGTAATCACGGTATATGCATGAAACTAGTGCAGGCCTGATCTGAAACCAATCGGCAATCACAATATATGCATGAAACCAGTATAAATCTGAACTGAAACCAATCGGCAATCATAGTACCAAGCAGTCCGTACAAGTTTTACACCCCCTAAAAGAGCTCAAAACCAAAAAATAGGTCTGAAACCAGCTTAGAGAGCAATCTGAGATGCTGGAACAGAATTAGGGTTTTAATCGTAGGTCTGAAATAAGTGCTCAGCCGCACTTTCCAAGCAGTCCGTACAGTTAGGTCTTGTCGTAGGGTCAATGTGAAACCCTAAAACTGATCACCTCTGAGAGAAAACCCTAAAACAAGCACTTTCCAAGAAGATAAAAAGAGTTCGGCCCAACAGTTAGGTTTTCCACAAGGTTAATGTCAAACCCTAGAATACAGAGAAAACCCTAAAACAGTTCGGCCGCTCCTTCTAGATAGGTCCAATCTATCTCGACTAATAGCAATCTCTAGAAAATAAATAAGACTTACCCAGAGAATGTTGTTCGCTACCTTCCAAGGTTGCCTGAACCCTAGCCTTATCTGATTCTTCCTGATTACCAACACTCTGCAAGCCGTGACAATCTTCAACAGCTGCTAAACTCTTCTAGTAACCTCCAAGAATCAGCCAATGAATACTTCTTCATAAACTTCCAGCCCTAGATAGTTCTCATGTGGTCGGCTGGACTAGACTCACATGAGAAACCCTAGATAGGCTCTGATACCAAGTAGATGATCAAGACTACAATCAACCTTGAACCCTAATAGATTTCAGATTAGGAAAAGTAGAAGAAAAGTAAGAGAAAGAAAAAAAGAGGAGAAGAACTGGAGAACACAAAGGTTTGAAAGAAGGGACAGATTCTTAATGATCTGTCGCCGCCACTCTCTTAGTATATTTATAGGTTATGTTCAGTACATAAGGAAAAGGACAGATCTGCCCTTAGTACATGACAAATAAAGCAAATAAAAACTGTGTTTCGACTGGTGCTACAGTAGTCCGAACCAAAAAGAGAAGAAGAAGAAGAAGAAGGGTCTGTCGAAATCTGATGGGTTACTCCTTCAGTCGACCCCCTTAATCTATATTAGACTCTAATAATCTTTACAAAGACAAAAATGCCCTTACTTAAGCGTGGGGCAGAGTAACTCTAATAACACTGCCACATAAGCAAGCTACTTAACAAACATAAGAAGACTAAACTACCCTATTCGGCACACTTTAACACTCCCCCTCAAGCTGGAGAATATATGTCATATAATCCCAGCTTGTTACAAAGATAGTTCACTTTCCTTGAGCTTAGAGATTTTGTAAACAAATCTGCCCACTGGTCATTTGAGCCCACATGTTCTGTATTTATCTCTCCAGCAAAAACCTTCTCTCTCACAAAGTGGCAATCAACTTCTATGTGCTTTGTTCTCTCATGAAAGACAGGATTGGAAGAGATATGGAGTGCAGCTTGGTTGTCACAGTACAATCTCATAGGTTTATCCATGTGAAAACCAATTTCTTGTAGGAGATTCCTCAACCACACTAATTCACAGGTGGTGTGGGCCATGGCCCTATATTCGGCTTCAGCACTGCTTCTGGCCACAACCGTCTACTTTTTACTCTTCCATGTCACAAGATTTCCTCCAAAAATGTGCAATAGCCTGTAGTAGACCTTTTGTCATTCATTGAGCCTGCCCAGTCTGCATCTGTATACCCAACTACTTCAAGTTTTCCCCCTGGTTTATACAATAGCCCACGGCCTGGAGCTCCTTTCAGATACCTCACAATTCTAACAATTGCATCCTAGTGAGGTATACGAGGGTTCTACATGAATTGGCTCACCACACTAACTGCAAAGGAGATGTCGGGTCTCGTGATAGTCAGATAGTTCAGCTTTCCCACTAGTCGTCTATACCTTCCAGGATCTTCAAATACTTCTCCTGTATCACTGCTTAACTTAACATTTGTTTCCATAGGGGTCTCAGTCGGTTTTGCACCTAACAGCCCGGTTTCTTCCAATAGATCAAGGACATATTTCCTTTGGCATAGATTTACACCTTGTTTTGACCTGACAACTTCCATTCCCAAGAAATACTTTAATGTTCCAAGGACTTTTGTTTGAAAATGATTTTGCAGAAATACCTTTAGTTTGCAAATCCCCAATTTATCACTAGTAGTGATACAATATCATCCACATAGACCACTAATAAAATCTTCCCAGTTTCTGAGTCATAGCTGAACATTGAGTGATCAACCTGGCATTGCTTCATTCCAAAACTCTTCACCACTTCGCTGAACTTCCCAAACCAAGCACGTGGAGATTGCTTCAACCCATAAATTGCCTCCTTCAGTTTGCACACCTTACCAACCTCCCCCTGAGCAACAAACCCAGGTGGTTACTCCATATAAACCTCCTCCACCAGATCACCATGGAGGAAGGCATTCTTTATGTCAAGTTGAAAGAGAGGCCAATCATACATAACTGCCAAGGAAATGAGTGCACGAACAGAACCAATTTTAGCCACCGGAGAGAATGTCTCCATGTAGTCCACTCCACACAACTGTGAGTAACCCTTAGCAACAAGTCTGGCCTTCAGACGCTTCACACTACCATCTGGCAAGTATTTCACAGTATACACCCATTTACATCCCACAGCATGCTTACCAGGTGGGAGAGTAGTAAGTTCCCACGTTTGAGTATGTTGAAGAGCATAAAGTTCCTCCTCCATTGCCCGCCGCCATCCAGGTGAACTAAGAGCTTCTTGAACATTGTTAGATATGGAAATAGAGGACAAAAGTGAAACAAACTGGCGATGTGAGGTAGAAAGACGAGATAATGAAACAAAATTGGAAACGGGATGGAGGGTAGAACTGCGTTTACCTTTCCGTAAGGCAATGGGTAGGTCAAGGTCTGAAGATTCAGCAATAGGAACCATGAGAGGATCCGCAGATGAGGTATAAGCCGGAGGAGGGGCCGGTGTCGTTCGACGTGTATACACTTGGCGGATCGGTGGTCGTTCAGTAGTGACCTACACTGATGAGGTGATGAGTCTACTCCAACAACAGCCTCTGGAACTAGATCACTGACAGGAAGAGGAAGAGGAGGTAAGGGTGAAGACAAGGGTGCTTCATGACTGGAGAAGAAGGGTACACACTCAAAAAAGGTGACATCAAGGCATACATAGCACTTTCGGGTAATGGGATTATAACACTTGTACCCTTTTTGAGTCCGATAGTAGCCAAGGAAGACACATTTAATTGAGCATGCATCTAGCTTGTCTATTCTAGGACTCGGATTGTGGACAAAGCACACACAACCAAAGACACGAAGAGTTAATGGAAACGGAGATAAAGTGGGAAACAAGATAGAGAAGGGGGACCGACCATGAAGAATAAAAGAGGGCATCCGATTAATGAGAAAACATGCAGTGAGTACAGCATCACTCCAAAACCGTTTAGGAACATTCATGTGGTTGTAGAGAACAGTAATGTGGGCCCCACAGCTGTGGTCCCACTCTGTCTATATGGTAGAATGTATCTAGTCACAGCTATGGTTATTTTTCGGTTATGTTATTTCTAGTTTCAGTTTTATATTGTTTGTTATTTGTTAGCAATTATGATGTAAACACCAAGGGCAGATATGTCCTTTCATGTAACTAGCATAACCTATATATATTAACTTAAAGTGGCGGCGGCAGAATATTGACATTCTGTTCTTCTCCTAAAATTTTGTGTTCTATTGCTCTTCCATCACTCTTTCTTCTACATCTTCTTCACATTCTCTTCTCATCGAACCTGAAATCTCTCAGTGATCAAGACGGAATAGCAGTCTTGACAATCTACATGGTATCAGAGCGAAGTAAGGGTTTTTCATGTGAGTCTAATACCAGCCGACCACATGAGAATCTCCTAGGACTGAAAGCTGAAAAGGAGGAGTTCGCAGACTGATTCTTGGAGATCGCCAGAGGTACTAGCAGTTGTTGGAAACTTGCTAGGGTTGCAGAGTGTTGGTGGTCAGGAAGGATCAGAGAAGACTAGGGTTCAGGTAACCCTAGAAGGCAGCGAACTATTTTTCCTTGGTTTGAAAGTGATCTGCGGCAAGCCCTAGTGGTTGACTGAACACTGTGATCTACCTAGAGCTACTCTTAAGTTGATTGGTAGGTCCGATCAGATTCTAGGGTTTCTTATTACTGCAAGCTCATCTATACAGTTTGGACTGGGCGACTGAATTGTTTCCTTTCAGGACTGATTAAAACCCTAACTTTCCCTAGCATATCAGTTTTGTTTTAAAGTTGTTCTCAGAGTTCTAAGGGGGTTAGAGATCTACGGACAGCTACTGCTGTGTTGGCTAGTTGGTTTCAAATCAGAATTACTTCGGTTTTGTGCACATACACTGAGAATACAGATCAGGCCTATACTGTTTTGATTGTGATTGGGGTGACTCAAGTACTGTTTTTGAGACTTGACAGAAATGGAGTCTAAGATTCAGGCAGAAGGTAGTCTTGGGAACATCAGTTATGGTGGTGTTTCTGAGATGGGTGGTCAGATTACGACCATAAAGTTTGATGGATCAAACTATTTGGAATGGGCCCAATCAGCCAGGATGGCTATTGGTGGAAGAGGTAAATTAGGGTACCTCCTGGGAGATATGAAGGAACCTTCCAAGGGAGACCCGACATATACCAAGTGGATGCAAGAAAACTACTTGGTCATGACATGCTGTGTAATTCTATGCAGCCTCATACTAGCCGGAACTATTTGTGGGCAAAGATAGCTAAGGAGATATGGGATGTTATGAAAGAAACTTACTCCCAACCCCTTAATGTTGCTAGAGCATATGAATTGAAATGTGAAGTGAACTCCCTTAAACAAGGAGAGAAACCGGTATCAGTTTACTTCTCTACCTTGAAGTCCCTGTGGCATGAGATTGATCACTTAGAGACTCTTGAGTGGGAGAGTCCCAAAGATGCTCAGACCCATAGAAAGCACATCGAGACAAACAGAGTGTTTGAGTTCCTAGGGGGACTGAACCCAGAGTATGATATTGTGAGGCAGCAGATTTTGACTAGAGACAGTGTGACTCTCTCTCAGGCTTACTCATTTGTACACAGCAAAGAAACCAAAAGGAAGGTTATGATGCAACCCATATCAGCCTTTGTAGCGGCTACACCCAAATTAGGGGGTGATTCAAAGAAGGACAGAAGGAAAGAAGACAAGAATGATGTAGTAGGTGAACATTGTAAGAAACCCAAACATACAAAAGAGACATGTTGGAAATTGCATCCTCACTTGGTTCCTGCAAAGTTAAGAAACAAGAAGGGCACTGCTCATGTAGCCATGAACACTGATTCAGCATCCTCATCTGGCACAAAAGGAACATCTTTGGAGACCTTAGCTGCAGTTCAGGCTGCCCTAATACAGCTAGAAAAGGAGGTTGGAAATTCATCTCAGCCACCACAGCCTCCATCAGCCCCTGTCACATCTGCCTTCACCCATTCAGGTACTCGAGCTTCATCCTATCATGCCTCAGCTCCAGGTACAACTGAGCCTTGTTGGGTAATAGACTCAGGTGCATCTGATCACATGACTAGCTTGCCTTCACTGTTTACTACTTACCATTTGTCTTCTGGTAGAGATAAGGTATCTATTGTTGATGGCTCCTTGGTTCCTATTTCTGGGAAGGGTGACATCAAGATTTCAGATACTATGTCCCTATCATCTGTTTTGCATGTGCCTAGGCTTGATACTAACCTTCTTTCAGTCAGTAGTATTACCAAACATATGAACTGCTCAATAACCTTCTTCCTTTACCGATGTGTTTTTCAGGACTTGGAGACGCAGAAGGTGATTGGGACTAACCGTGAGACGAATGGGATCTATCTGCTCGGAGAACGGTTCCGTCAAGGAGAGTCAGTAGAGAAGTTATCTTTTGTTTCTCAGAGTGTGAGTCCGGTTATGCTTTGGCATAACCGATTAGGTCATTTCTTTTCGATCTTTACAGAGTATGTTTCCTACTTTATTTGAGTCTATTGAGTTGTCTCAGCTACAGTGTGAAAGTTGTGAGTTTGCTAAGCATTGTAGAAAGCCTTATTTATTGAGTAATAAAAAGAGTGATAATTCTTTTGATATTGTGCATACTGACGTTTGGGGGCCTTATCATATCCCTTCCATGGGTGGGTACAAATATTTTTTGTTATTTGTTGATGACCATACCCATTTTTCTTGGGTTTATCTCATGCATTCACGAGATGAGGTACCTTCCCTGATCCAAAATTTTCACCAAATGATCCTAACCCAGTTTGATGCCAAGATCAAAGTTCTTCGATCTGATAACGCAAAGGAATACTTTGCCAAATCATTGACATCTTATCTTCTTCATCATGGGGTTATCCACCAAAGCTCTTGCCCTCATACACCTCAGCAGAATGGAGTTGCCGAGAGGAAGAATAGGCACATTTTGGAAGTGGCTAGAAGCCTCATGTTTACTTCCAATGTCCCCATTCGCTTATGGGGGGATGCTATCCTCACGGCGGTATACCTTATTAATCGGGTCCCTTCCAGGGTCCTTGATATGCGATCTCCTTTTTCGCTTCTACACCCATGTAAGGACTTGTTTTCTATTCCCCTTAAGACATTCGGTTGCACCTGCTTTGTTCAGCTTCTTGGACCCCATCCCTCCAAGTTCGAACCCAAAGACTCCAAATGCATCTTCCTTGGTTATGCACAAACTCAAAAGGGTTATTGCTGTTATGATCTTGTCTCCGGGAGGAAGTTTGTTTCCATGGATGTCACTTTCTTTGAGGGGACACCATATTATCCCCGGGTTGCCCCTCAGGGGGAGAGTAGTGAGAGTGGGGGTTTGAGTTCTTGTCTTCAGGGGGAGAGCAGTGAGAGTGGGGTTATTCCTTTACCTATTCCATTGGGTGATGAGAACTGCAATGGTGAGGGTGGTCAAAGGGATCAGGAGTTGAGGGAAAGCTGCAATGGTGAGGGTGGTCAGAGGGATCAGGAGTTGAGGGTTTATCACAGGCAGTGCAGGCAGGTTGATCCTGATCATCAGCAGTCCAGACCAGCTCCAATCTCATCTGCAGCTCCAGGTCTAGATACTTCAGTCCCAGAGCCCACAGAGGCTTCCCCTACAGATGATCTTGACCTTCCAATTGCAGTCCGTAAAGGGAAACGACATTGTACCACATCCACAGCCCACTGTATTTCCCATTTTTTATCCTATGATCGTCTATCTCCTACCTATAGGTCCTACCTTAGCTCCGTTTCCAATGTCCCTATTCCAAGAACAGTGCAAGAAGCCCTATCCGTCCCTGAATGGAAAGATGCAATGCAAGTTGAGATGGATGCTCTATTGAAGAACAACACCTGGGAGGTAGTTGATTTGCCAAATGGAAAGAAACCAGTTGGATGCAAATGGGTATTTATGGTGAAGCATAATGCAGATGGATCTATTGAGAGGTACAAAGCTCGGTTAGTTGCAAGAGGGTTTACACAGACTTATGGCATAGATTACTTGGAGACATTTGCACCGGTAGCCAAGATGACTACTATTCGAGTTCTCTTGTCCCTTGCAGCAAGTCACACCTGGCCTTTATACCAAATGGACGTGAAAAATGCCTTTTTGAATGGAGATCTGTAGGAAGAAGTTTACATGTGTTTGCCTCCTGGATTCTATGATGCAAAAGTAGGTAAGAAGGTCTGCCGGCTCAACAAGGCTTTGTATGGTTTGAAACAATCACCTAGGGCTTGGTTCGATAGATTCAGACTAGCACTTGTGAAGTTTGGATATGTACAGGCCCAGTTAGATCATACCCTATTCATCAAGAGGGTGGAGTCCTCTTTGACACCGTTGGCAGTATATGTTGATGATATTGTGGTCACAGGGAATGATAGCCATGAGATTGAGTCTCTTAAACAGCTTCTTCACCAAGAATTTGAGGTGAAGGACCTTGGTGTACTTCGGTATTTTTTGGGTATTGAGGTTGCTAGATCCAAACAGGGGATCTTTATATCTCAGAGGAAATATGTTCTAGACCTGTTGGCAGAAACTGGAAAGTTAGGTGTCAAGCCTACAGATACACCAATTGAACAGAATCACAGGATTAGTGCCGAGAGTGGGGAGCTCATTGAAGACAAAGTTATGTTCCAGCAACTAGTAGGAAAGCTCCTATATCTCTGCCTCACTCGGCCAGATATTACTTATGTTGTTATTGTTGTCAGCCAGTACATGCATTCTCCTAGAACCACACATCTTCTTGCAGCAGAAAGAATCTTAGCTTACTTGAAGAGATGCCCAGGTAGGGGTATACTTTTCAAGAACAACAATCACATGAAGGTGGAGGTTTATACTGATGCAGATTGGGTTGGGAGTGTTGATGACAGAAGGTCTACCTCGGGATATTGTGCCCTTGTGAGAGGAAACCTTGTCTCCTGGAGAAGTAAGAAACAAAGTGTTGTCTCCCGGTCAAGTGCTGAAGCAGAATACAGGTCCATGGCCAATGGAGTGGCTGAAATCCTATGGCTAAAATCTCTACTTGAGGAGATGGGTATTGAGTATGAGAAGCCCCTGATGTTGTACTATGATAATCAAGCCGCCATTAATATACTACATAACCAAGTACAACATGACAAAACCAAACACATTGAAGTTGACCGTCATTTTGTGCGAGAGAGGGTCCCATCTCAAGAAGTATGCCTCCCTTACATCACATCCAGTATGCAACTAGCAGACATTCTTACTAAAGTCGTATCAAGAAAGAAGCTAGAGCCGGATCTATCCAAAATGGGAATGATGAACATATACTACCAACTTGAGGGGGAGTGTAGAGAACAGTGATGTGGGCCCCACAGCTGTGGTCCCACTCTGTCCGTAGGGTAGAATGTATCTAGTCACAGCTATGGTTATTTTTCTTTTCTGTTATTTCTAGTTTCAGTTTTATATTGTTTGTTATTTGTTAGCAGTTATGATGTAAACACCAAGGGCAGATATGTCCTTTCATGTAACTAGCATAACCTATATATATTAACTTAAAGTGGCGGCGGCAAAATATTGGCATTCTGTTCTTCTCCTAAAATTCTGTGTTCTATTGCTCTTCCATCACTCTTTCTTCTACATCTTATTCACATTCTCTTCTCATCGAACCATAAATCTCTTAGTGATCAAGACTAAATAGCAGTCTTGACAATCTACAGTGGTGAAGCATAGACCGAGCAGTTTCAAGAAGTTGACGATTCTTCCGTTCAGCCACCCCATTTTGTTGAGGGGTGAAAGCACATGAGATCTGATGAATAATGCCATGATGTTCTAAATACTGTTGAAATGAAGTAAGAAAGTATTCACAACCATTGTCTGAACAAAGAACTTTGATTGTAACACCAAATTGTGTGCGTATTTCAGCATGGAATTTTTGAAAAATGGAAAATAATTCACTTCTCTCTTTCATTAAGTAAATCCATGTCATTCTTGAACAGACATCAATAAAGGAGACAAAATACTTGTACCCATTATAGGACTCTATTTTGATTGGACCCCAAACATCTGAATGGACCAAAGAAAAATGACTCAACATACGACTCTCAACTCTTGGACTAAAGGACACACGATGGTGTTTACCAAACTGACATGACTCACATTGTAAAACTGACAATTGACTCAATGATGGAACCAACATCTTGAGAACCTTGAGAGATGGATGTCCCAGTCGGCAATGCCATTGTAGAGGAGTAAGGGAAGTCTAAAGTGCAATTGAAGATCCACCACCATCAAGGTAATACAATCCACCAGCTTCATGCCCCCCACCAATCTTCTTCCCCATCTTGAGATCCTGAAAAACACAAGTGGAAGGAAAGAATGTAACAGAACAGTTAAGAGCCTTGGTTATTTTACTAACAGACATAAGATTGAATGGAAACTTAGGTGATAAAACAGATGATATGGGGACAAAAGCCATGTCAACATTACCAACACCACAGATGGGAGATGAGGACCCATTGGCAAGTGTAACAGTTTGTGATGTGGAGGTTTCAGAAAGAGAAGAGAACACACCTAGAGTCCCGACCATATGATATGGAGCTCCAGAGTCAATAATCCAGGAAGGAGTTTTAGATGACATGCAAACAATACCTAATTGGGCAAGTGTGGCAGTGGTATGTTGTGAAGTAGTTTGAAGGAACCGTTCATACTCATCACGCGGTTCACTCACCATCTCCCTCCCAGAAGTAGATGTAGATGTGGGAGGAGTTCGGCCTGTCAGTTTACTGTCACTGATATCAACCTCGCCTGCTACAGCATGATTAGCCCATTTAGAGGGAGGGCCATGTAGGTCATAACAGATTCATTGTGTGTCCTTCCCCACCACAATGAGTACATTTCCTTGTAGAGTTATTTTTTCCTCTGCCACGGCCTCCCCCTGAATCATGGCTACCCCGACCAATCATGGAATTGCCACGACCTCCTCTAGGAGCATGACCACCACCTCTTGTACTATGTCCACCTCCTCTAGATGTCACAGGTGCTGATCTATCAGACTGTGTGGGGTTCTCAGTCTGTCCCAAAGAAATTCTACGAAGCCTTGAGAATACTTCCTCAAGTGTAGGAAGAGTAGAGCCCCCCAGTATTTGGGCTCTAACCGGTTCATATTCCGACTTCAGTGAGGGGATGATAGACATTGAGTTCATTCCTTATGTTCTTCATGCAGGCATAGTACTCTTCTAGTGTTTTGGTTCCTTGTTGTAAATCAAAGTACTCCTGATAAAGCTGATATACTCTTGTTGTGTTATCTTGTCCAGAATATAGCTTCTTAATGTGCTCCCATATATCCTTAGCCGTATCAAGGAACATGAAGTTGGCACTAATTTTGGGCTCCATACTATTCCATAGCCAAGTCATGATTTGAGCATCTTCTTGTTCCCAATCATCAAACCCTAGAGAGTCAACCGGTGGCTTCTCATCTCTTACATGCTTTACTTTCTTCTTTGCCTTGAGAAACACTTCCACTGATTTAGCCCATGGAACATAGTTCTCCCCATTCAACTTAATTGAGGTCATTTGTACCCCTAGGTAGTCGGAGGAAATAACCACACTAAGTTTCTGATCATTGTACCCATCTCCTATTGCTGCCATTGTACTCTTTCACAGTTGCCTCCAACCTTACTTCTCAGCTACAAGCTGATTGAAGCTGTTCACAGTTTGATACTTCAGCACCTACTGCAGCCCCTAAACACAACAGTGAGAACACACACTTGTTCTTATTCACACTACTGCTGACTTCACACACCTACGACCCACATAAGCATCAAATTACCACTCACTAATCACAAATAGGCCCTCTTACAACAACTCAATAAAAAAAAATGTGCATCACAAGCACCATAACACAGTCAAAACTGCTACACCCAGTTCAGTTGTTTAACACACTTAAGAGGGCATTACACAACCACAAAGAGCTTGGCAAGGTCATTCCACCTTACACCACTCGGCCACTCACAGCAGCCCCACACCATTCAACAACTCACAGCAGCCCTACACCATTCGGCTACTAAACACAGCCCTTTCTAGGGAAACAATGAACCTAGTTCTCTAGGTTCCAATCAATACTAACAGCTTCTTGTAGGGTTTCTACCCAGAAATATCAGTAACACTAGAAGAAGAGAAAACCGACCTTCCTTTGAGAATATCAATCAACCATTCACTGTTGAAGTCACTTTCCTTGCTGAAGAAGATTATGCGCAGCAAAGAGAGACGAGCTGTGATGTTTCTGACCTAGGGCGAACCAATTCTCTCCATTGACTGACCAGAAACGAAGGAGAAGAGTCACGAACACTACTGAGGTGCTTTACCAACTGAAGTAGGTCAGGAGCATGGCTCTGATACCATGTTTCGACTGGTGCTACAGTAGTCCGAACCAGAAAGAGAAGAAGAAGAAGAAGAAGAAGAAGAGAAGAAGAAGAAGGGTCTGTTGAAATCTGATGGGTTACTCCTTCAGTTGACCCCCTTAATCTATATTAGACTCTAATAATCTTTACAAAGACAAAAATGCCTTTACTTAAGTGTGGGGTAGAGTAACTCTAATAACACTACCACATAAGCAAGCTACTTAACAAACATAAGAAGACTAAACTACCCCTATTCGGCACACTTTAACAAACTGACCACCAACTGACACTACCATGACTGAAACAATTAACTACACATACTGTCCTACAAACACAGTGGGGACCACAGCTGTGGGGCTCACATCAGTGTTCTCTACACTTTTTATTGATGATTACTCTTGTTACACTTAGATTTATCTCATGAAATCCAGGGATGAAATACCAACTATTGTGCAAAATTTTCATGAACTCATTCTTACCCAGTTTAACACCTGGATCATAATATTCCGTTCTGATAATGCTAAAGAGTATTTTGAGAAAACCCTCTCAGCCTATCTTGAAACTTTTGGGGTTATTCATCAAAGTTCTTGTTCCTACACTCCACAACAGAATGGAGTGGTGGAAAGGAAGAACCGACATGTGGTTGAAGTTGCCAGATCCCTCCTTTTTGCATCCCATGTTCCTATAAAATTTTGGGAAGATGTTGTCCTTATTGCTACCTTTTTTATTAACTGTATGCCTTCCCAGGTTCTTGGCTTCAAAACCACCTTTAGGGATCTCTTCTCTCTTCCTCTCCGTGTTTTTGGGTGCACTTGCTATGTGCATGTTCATAGCCATCAAAGGCACAAATTTGAACCTAAGGCTCGTAAATGTTTTTTTCTTGGATATGCACCCACACATAAGGGATATTGCTGTTTTGGTCCAGTTAATGGCACTCGTTTTGTATCTTATGATGTCACGTTTGCTGAGTCTACTCCTTTCTTTAGTATTCCTCCTAAGGGGGAGAAATCTGAGGAACCCTTTGCTATGTCTCCAACAGTTCCTCTTCCTGTTCCTTTTGAGTCATCTCATGTGGTGTCCACTTCTCCCACTGAGCCTACCTCCAATATTCATGTTCCTCATCCTCCTGTAATTCCTCCTCACCCTGTTCTTCAAAGGTGGTACCAGAGGCACAGATTTAGACATGGGCAAGTTGTTTCCTCTCCTATAGAAGAGCCTCTTGCTCCTCCCATCATTACTGAGGTAACAGGTCAGCCTTCCTCTAACCCAGCTACATCCTTCCCAGACCTTGATCTTCCTATTGCTCTCCACAAGGGCAAGTGGAATGTACAGCCCATTGTATCTCCAAACACCTATCTTATAGCCTTCTATATCCTACCTACTACTCTTTTCTTGCTTCTGTTTCTTCCCATGTAATACCCAGGTCTGTACCAAAAGCCTTATCTAAACCTGAATGGAAGGATGCTATGATGGCTAAACTGGATGCTTTGCATAAGAACCATACCTGGAATATTGTTGACTTGCTTGAAGGGAAAGAACCAGTGGGTTGTAAATAGGTATTTGCCATTAAATATCACTCTGATGGCTCTATTGAGAGGTTTAAGGCTAGGTTGGTTGCTAAAGGCTACACTTAGATGTATGATATTGAATATCTTGAGACATTTGCTCTTGTGGCTAAGATGACCTCAATCTAGGTTTTGTTATCTCTGGTTGCTACATTTGATTGGCCTCTCCACCAGTTTGATGTTAAAAATGCCTTCTTGAATGGCGATCTACATGAAGAGGTCTATATGTCTTTGCCTTCAGGGGTGTATGAAAAGGAAATGCAGGGGAAGGTGTGTAAACTGCTGAAATCTCTTTACGGTCTCAAACAGTCTCCTCAGGCTTGGTTTGAGAGGTTCAGGGCTGCTCTTGTTTCATTTGGTTACACACAAACTCAATCGGATCATACCTTATTCTTGAAAAGAAGTGGCTCTCTGGTGACCTTTTCGATAATCTATGTTGATGATATTGTGGTCACGGGTAATGACACCCGAAAGGTCAATAAAATCAAAAGATTTCTTAATTCTGAATTTGTGATCAAGGATTTAGGAGATCTTCAATATTTTTGGGGCATTGAAGTTGCTAGATCAAAAGACGGTATCTTCATTTCTCAGCGCAAATATGTCCTTGACCACTTTGCTAAGACTGGAAAACTTGGTGTTAAACCAGCCTCTACTCCTATTGATCCTAATCACAAGCTTTCTGCTACAAATGGTGAATTTTTATCTGATAAGGGAGTGTTTCAGAGACTTCTTGGGAAGCTCTTATATCTTTGTATGACTCAGCCAGACATTTCCTATGCAGTGAGTGCTATTAGTCAATTTATGCATTCTCCTAGAGATACTCATTTGACTATTGCAGAAAGAGTTCTGTGTTACTTGAAAGGTACTCTAAAGGAAAGGTATTCTATTTGCCAAACATGGACACATGAAGCTGGAAGCATACACTGATGCTAATTGGGCAGGGTGTATTGATGATAGGAGATCCACCTCAGGTTATTGTGCTTTGGTGGCAGGGAATATTGTTTCATGGAGGAGTAAGAAACAGTCTGTAGTTGCTAGATCCTCCACTAAAGCCATATATAGGGCTATGGCACATGGTGTGTCAAAATTATTGTGGCTACAATCCCTTTTAGAAGAATTGGAAGTTTACTATGAGAAGCCAATAATGCTCTACTGTGACAACCAAGCAACTAACAATGTTGCACATAATCCTGTTCAACATGATAGAACTAAGCACATTGATGTTGATAGACATTTTATACAGGAAAGAGTTTCCTTAGGAGAAGTTTGTTTGCCATTCATCACCTCAGAAGAGCAGTTGGCTGATATTTTTACCAAGGGAGTTCTGAGAGGGAAGCTGACACAATATAAGCAAGTTGGGCATGATTGACATCTATGCTCAGCTTGAAGGGGAGTGTAAAGAGATTGGGCTGAATGGGCCCTAGTAACTTTTCTTGTAGTATGTTTTATTTATTTGTTAGCTAATGGGCCTATCTTAATGGGCCTATTATTTCTTTTGCCAGTTCTTTTTATGTTACTGCCTAGCTGGCCACCCACTTAAGGGTATACTTGTAATTATGTTAAGATTGAAGTTTAGTAAAAGGATTAGAGAAGGGAGGAAAGAGACATTCGAACTCTTCTTCTTCTTCCTCCTCTTTTCTCCATCTTCCTTCTCTTGTACTGCTGTTCTCTTCTTTTCTTCCTCTTTTTTTCTCTAATTTTTCCAAGTTTACATCAGATTTAGTGGACTGATTTACAACTCAGTTCCTTAGTTTTCCTGATAAAATGCAAGGTACTTTGGACCTGATTGTGTCGTTCATCTATTTTGGCTTTGTTGATGAGAATATTTTATTAACCAAACTTCAAATGTTGTATCCCTAGTTAGTACCATAAGTACTGATGTGCTTAAACTACTATGCACAGGATCACATTAGTGTAATATGGTACTACACAAAATTAAGATGAGTTGAACAAGTTACACCCTGGTGTTTTCAAGTTTTAAACCCTAATCTAATGCAAGATGTAGACAAGTAACTAAACCATTATATAAAAAAGAAAGAATATTATTACAACAAGGTCATGCCAGCAAAAGGGAAAAACAAAAACAAAAATTGAATACCTTTATTACATGCAAGCATCCACCATGAAAAATAAAGTTCTTTCATTGATTATGATGGATCATTTACATTAATGTTGCAAGCATACCTGCCTCGGTATTACCAGGTAGAAGTCTTCAAATGATGGAATACTTGTATAACCAACAAAGTCACCAATAAGGTTGACTCTTAGAAAATTATCATTTGATAATACCGTTCTATTTTCAGGACCAACAACCACCTCCTGCCGAAAAAGGAAATCCACAAGTGGTGTATTACTATGTGAAGTGATAATTCAAACAGACTATACAAAAATTTCCAATGTAAAATATCAAGAAAAAGGCCGTCTAATTGTGTCAAGTAGGGAACCTTGTTACATGGAAGAACCCTGCAGCATAGGCCAGGCCAGGGCTCCATATAAAGCTTTAGGGTTGGACTGTATATACCCCAAAGCATCTAGAGTGGTTATCACAGAGGAGAAATATGAAAATTTTGAAATAACATAGACAGCAAACTGGGAGTAGAGGGTCCGTTCAGAAACTAGGAGGGGAATATCTTAGATCTATACCCCATGCCAGCAGGTTTTGGTGACTATACTCAGACAGAGATATGGGTTGCACTACAAAGATTAAGGATGGTAGAATTTCTGCATTACAAAGAATTGGCCAACGTTAGTGATGGAATTGAGAACATTTTATAGATAGACTCTAGTGAACAATGTAGCTGTTAGACTTGCAAAACAAGTTGTAAAGGCAAGACAATGTATTGGGGTATAACTACCCAGTGTAGAATTTGTAATCATAAAAAAATATATTGGTAAGGGTGGCTATCTGAGACTAGCTACCCCAGAGGTGGTGCTTGGCACACTACTGTACATCATTTTCATATATATCATAATAAAATGTTCAACCGCTACTGAATAAAAAGAAGAATATAGGCAATATATATATATATATATATATGTGTGTGTGTGTGTGTGTGTGTGTGTAGATTTTGCAATTACAAGAATGTTCTCAACATACTGATATTTTAGACCCTGTCTTCACTTTAATATGAACACTGAAGCCTAGTAATCTCCTTCCAATACCAAAAACATGGAACCTGGCAATGAAAGAGAAAAGAAAGGCAATCATAGCAATTAATAGTACCCATAAAGAAGAGAGATGGAAGAAAGAAAAGGAATATCACATACGTGCACATACACGAAGAATATAACATGAATATTGTTACCCATTAAATCTAATTCATGTAAGGTGTTAAAGCAAAGAAATCCATGAGAAACACTTCCAAGATCACATGAGAGTTGGTGAAAAATAAAACAATATCAGTAACAACTAAGAAGTAAGAAGTGAAATACCAACTCTATTGGTTTAATCATCAAGTGGCCCTTTGAAAATGGATAAAATTACTGAACTGAATTACTCATTGCTTTGTTTTCGAGTGGACAAAGTAATTAAAAATTTGTGAATGTCTCTCCCACTGGATTCCAGAAATTTCCATGTTTAGGATTATCTCCCAAGGGAAGGCCTAGGTAACTCAATGGGCAATTAGACACTACACAACCCAAGATGTCTGCACTTTCTATGATCTCTCCTTCCCTCATGTTTATTTCCACTAAACAAATTTTCTCCAAATTCACCTTAAGGTTAGACATTTGCTTGAATAATTGCACAGCAAGCTTCAAATTCCTTGTCCATCTCAAATATCTTCCTTCACAAAAAAGCACCGTATCATCTGTAAACTGCAAGTTAGTTAGTGGTACCTCTTCCCTACCTACTCTCCAGCCCCTAACTAAGTTCCTAGAATCTGCTCTAGAAATCAATCTCCCAAGAACCTCTGCAACCAAAGTAAACAAGAAAGGGGATAGGGGTACCTACGCAACCAAAGTAAACAAGAAATTCCTTGTCTTATTCCCCTTAATGCTGGGAAAAAAAATCCACCACCATCCCATTTACTAAAACAGAATACCGACATGTTCTAGCATATCCCATCACCCATTTGTAACACATGGCTAATGGGAAAAAATCCACCACAATCTCCCTTCTGTAGGATTAAACTTAGTATATGCATAATGAAGGCCTTGGAGAAGCTGGACAACATTTGTCAATGTGTTGGCTTTGATAGGGGTATGGTTCAACCTGATTGACTAAATCAATGGAATTAGTGAACCCAAACCAACCCTATAAGGTCAACCAATTACAACCTGGCCTGACCCATGAACAGTACCCATATTCTTAGTGAGTGCTATATTTACAAATTTTTCAATGCCACTATGATAAACATAGTTTCAGGTTTCATTTAAAGAAGTAAAAACATAATTCCCAGTCTTCTTCTAATGAGAGAGAGAGAGATCTGCACATCATTAGAGTATATCTAAACAAGCAACATTATGACACCTTACACCTATAACAATAAGAAAAAAGAAAAACTATAACTTTGTGATCCCAATGGATCAGGTTCCGCATGAGTTCGTCTCAACCCAAACCCAACAATACCTGATTAAGCCTAACACAAACCCAATCCAGTGCTGATATTGCTGTAAGGTTGCCCGTAGTGGCTCAGGTAATGAAACTAGAGGTGCAGGTGCTGGCTAAACTGATGGTGCAGGTGCGGGCCGAACTAATGGTGCAAGTGGTGGCTGAACTAATGGTGTAGGTGCTGGCTGAACTGATGGAGGCACCACAGGAACAAGAAACCCCAAAACTCTCCCCCTGTGGAGAACCACTCGAGAAGAAGAATGTGGATTCAAAAAAGGTAACATCCATAGTGACAAATCTGTTCCTCGACACTGGATCGTAACAGCAATACCCCTTTTGGTTTTGAGCATACCCAAGGAAAACACATTTCTTTGCCTTAGGATCAAATTTCTTAAGATGAGAGCCAAGAATATGAACAAAAGAAACACAGCCAAAAACCCTCAGAGGTATATGAAATATCTCCATTTGGAAAAAGTAGGCAAAATGGCACCTTAAACCCCAAAGTCCGTGAAGGAACACGGTTAATCACATGTACAGCTATAAGAACTGCATCTCCCCATAACTGCACAGGGACTGAAGCGCGCACCATAAGAATCCTTGCCACCTCCACAATGTGTCTATTTTTCCTCTCAACAACTCCATTCTGTTGCGGTGTATATGCACAACTGCTCTGATGAACTACACCATGTTCTAAGAGATGCGTGGTTAGATCCTTCTCAAAATACTCTCAGGCATAACCTTAGTTCTCACTCCAGATTGTGTGAGAACCATCTGGTGGAATTGTCATACCAAGTTAGGAACCTCATCATGTAATTTCATCAAATATAGCCAAGAATATCGTGTATAATCATCCACAAACAAAAGAAAATAACGAAATCCTCCCATGGAAGGGATTTGATAAGGCCCCCATACATCAGTGTGAACAATATTAAAGGCAAAAGCACTTCTTCTATTACTTGGTTTAAAAGACTGTCTACAATGTTTTCCTAACTGCCAACTCTCACACTCCAAATTAGATAATTGAACAGACTCAAACAGCTTTGGGAAAAGACATTTCAAAGAATTAAAAGAAAGATGTCCCAAGCGGCTGTGCCAAAGCATAATCTGGTTCACTGACTCTAACCAACTACTACTGCTACTGCTAACATGATGGCCCCAATGTCTCGGAATCTCATCCAAAAGGTAGACTCCATTCACCTCACGACCACTCCCAATCATCTTCTTTGACTCCAGATCCTGCAATACACAATTACCAGGAAGAAAGGTCACAGAACAATTCAAATTTTTTGTCAAAGAACTAGCAGACAGTAGGTTGGTATGAAGTCTAGGGACATGTAAAACAGAGGACAAAGTTATATCATTGGTCACTCTAACTGTCCCCTTCCCAACAATAGGTATATGTGAACCATCTGCTGTAGAGACTCTATCTCTACCAGAGCACAACTAATAGGAACTGAAAATGGTAGGGGCATTAGTCATATGCTCAGGTGCTCCTGAGTCTATAATCCAGGGAGGTCCCTCCTTACCTGAAGTGGATGCAAGATTTGTAGTTGCATATGGACTACCTGTATGTGCAAAGGAAGTGGTGTAGTTGGCTCTTGCATTCCGTTGTCCATCTGGAAGGCTAGGGTTAGGTGAATCTTTCTTACTCATAAGCTATCCAAACCTCTCCAATTCTGTTCTCACTGCTGCTACTGCAATAGATTCCCAATCAGTTTGGGAGAGTGGAGCTGAAGAGTCTCCTGTAGTGGCTACATTTGCATTTCCCTTCTTGTTTCTTATCCGAGCAGGCATAAGATTTGGATGAAGCTTCCAACAAGTGTCACTGGTATGCTTAGGCTTCTTGCAATAATCACACACCAAGTCCTTCTTATCTTTCCTTCTAGTCTCACTACACCCCATGTCTCCATTCGGCTTAGGTTTTGTTGTACCAACCATGGCCGACTGGTCAGTACCAAGCTGTCTCAGCATTACATTCTTCCTAGTCTCCTCTCCAGAGACAAAAGCATAGGCCTGAGAGAGTGTCACACCCTCTCTAGAAAGAATATGTTGCTTAGCAATGTCAACTTCAGGGTTCAATCCTGCCAAGAACTCAAAAACCCTATTCCTCTCTACTAGTTTGTGATAAGTTGCTGCATCATTTACACTTTCCCATACCACAGTTTCTAAGTGATCTATTTCCTACCATAGGCTTTTCAGAATGGAGAAATACACAACAAGAGGTTTTTCTCCCTGCTTCAAACTTATAACCTGATTTCTTAACTGATAGGCTCTGGCTTCATTTTGCTTCTGAGAATAGGTTTCAGTCACTCCATCCCAAATCTACTTGGCAGTATTAGCCCATAGGAAATTTTTTGCAATATGAGGTAACATAGAATTACACAGCTAGGACATTACCATGCAATTCTCTTGCACCCATTGGGAAGAGTTTGTATCGGGTTTCTTCTCCTCCCCGGTGAGAGACCCTAATTTTCCATGGGCACCAATAGCCATCTTAGCTGATTGTGCCCACTCCAAATAATTTGTGCCATCAAGTTTTACTGTAGTAATTATTCCAGACCCAAAAATATCACTACTACCTCCAACACCCAGTCCCACAGTACCGGTAGATTTCATCTCGGTATTCCAACTCTCATTTACTTCAAAACAGTTCAATAGTAAGAAAAAATAGATTGGAGACCTTCAAAAAATAATTTAATACCACACACACAGAAACCAACCCTTCCGGAGGAAGAAAACCCTAGCTAGAGGGAAATCTCTCTCCTCCGCATGCCTCCCAACAGAGAGAAGGGAATCTTTCACTCTGGGAGGCCTAGAAAAATGCAGAAACCAAACCGCCCTCTTCAGAAAATCAAAAGAAAACTAACAATACCTAGGCGCCCAAGATCAGATCAAAAACAAAGAGTCCAACTTTTCTGGGACTCTTCCCCGTACTCTAGTTCTACCTGATTTTGATACCAAAAACTCTAAGAACTGGGCAATCTATAGTAGATCGATCAGCCCTTTACTTCTTCATGCAATCGGCTGATCTAGGGTTGCATGAGAATGCTTCAAGAAACCCTAGCTACTACTCTGATACCAAGTAGAAATTTGTTGAATTAAAAAATATGAAAAAAAAGTAGTTTCTTAAAGAGAGAAGGAAGAGATAGGGAGAAGAAGAGAAGAAGAGAGTTTGAAAGAGAAGAGAGCAATAACGCTGGCCGCCCCCCTCACTTATTATTTATACTAAAATAATAGAACAGTACAAAGACAACTATGCCCTCATAGGGTGGCAAAACATAAAACAGCTTATGTAACCTTCCAAAAAACAATAAAATTTGGACTCACATAACTGTTGTGGTCCCCACCTCCTATCTAACAACTAACATAAACATCTACTTAGAAAAACATCATAAAACTAATTAATCTTCAACAGTCTCCATTCCCCATCAGTCCTGAAAAAAGTGCTACCAGATTCCCTTCCCTATGTCTTATGATTCTCCAATTCTAAAAGGACCTAGATTTCCTTCACTGGGAGGTGCCCATATCAACCTTGTTTTAGCCTTCTATACTGAACTAGAAGCCATTAATAACTAGTTCCTTCAAATATCATCAAAGGAGAACTGTCTAAACGGATCCAAAGTTAGTAGCCAATGTATTACTCTAGTCAATACATAGTTCATAACTTATTGTTTCTTCTCTGCTTCTCTTGGAAGATCATAGCATTTCTTTCCTCCCATAAGGTCCAAATAATTATTGCTCTGGTGCATCTCCATATAAACTAATACTTTATATATATATATATATATATATATATATAATATTTTCAATAGGTTTATTATAATTGGGTTCATCAAGTTAGACTCGATTGTCCTGAGAACCGATCAATTCGATTCTTAGTCTAAAATTAGACCCTATCAGGTTCAGTTCAGTTCTAGGTCCTTCGTAATTCTTGTCAAGTCGGTTTCAGTTCTACCTAGACCCAACCCGTTGATAGTCCTATCTCTCTTTCCACTCCCACCATAATACTATTTTTTATTTTTTTTGTTGAGAATGGCTAGATAGGGGTGTTTTTGGTTTTTTTTCCTTTCTTATACTCTCTTAGTATTTGGGCACCCATATAGGGGCCTTCTTGTAATTATTACTTTCTCATATTATAATGTATTCTTTTGAGGGTGTGAACAGTGAAAGACACACCTCTCAACACTTGCTCTCTTCTTCCCCTTCTTCTCTTCTCTTCTCTTCTCTTCTCTTCTTCCTCTCTTGAAACCCTAGTTTCTACAACTTGGTATTAGAGCGGGTAGAAGCATCTGGGAGTTGTTCTCTGCTGATCTCCTACCCAGAGGCGAACTGTTGACGTCAGACCGCCGTCGGATGTCAGCAGTCCATACAGGTGCCTACGATGTCGAGCCATGTATAGCAGGTTTAATGATATTTTTCTGCTGAAAAACCTAGACCATTCAAGTCATTTTTCAATTTGGGATTGATGGGATGTGGTCCCGTAATTTTCTGAGCACTGTGTGATTTTTGGGAGATTTTTTTCTCCTATTTTGCTGCCAACCTAGTTTTTTCCAACTTCCTTTGGTTCTTAACAATGTGGTAACCTGGTTTTTGGGTCTACAACCTCGGTTAAAGTGTTGGGGGTCCTTTTTGGTTGGTGAAAAGGTGTCTTGTTAGAAAATGGAATCACCTAAGGATTTTCAGATGGTTCCCAGTGTGTTCCCAGGAACTGCAAATATTTCCAGTGGTATGATAACTACTGTTAAACTAGATGGAACTAATTTTTTAGAGTGGTCTCAGTCTGCTAAATTTACCATTATTGGGAGGGGTAAACTAGGATTCATCACAGGAAGGGAAGTGAAGCCGAGTCATGAAGTCCCGAAATTCGCAAGGTGGGAACAGGACAACTCCCTTGTTATGTCATGGCTGATTTGCTCAATGTAACCTCATATTGCCCGAAATTACATGTTTCTTCCATCTGCCAAGGATATCTGGGATAGGGTGGTTGCTACTTATTCCCAAGTTAATAATACTACTAGAGTGTACCAGCTTTGGAGGGGAAGCTTACAGTATGCATCAAGGGGAGGAATCTGTTGCTATGCATTTCTCTTCTCTACAGTCTATCTAGGAAGAAATGGATCACTTGAAATCTCTAGTTTGGAATGACCCTAAAGATGGTGAGCAGTATCGGAAGTACATAGAGGAGAACAGAGTCTTTGATTTTTTGGTAGGCTTAAACCCAAAGTTTGATTTCACCAGGCAACACATTCTTAGTGTCGACATTGTCTCCCTTGCTATTGCTTACTCTCTTGTAGAAGGGGAAGAAAGTCGAAGAACTGCCATGATGCAATCCTCTATGAGTGATCATTTTGCCTTTATGTCATCAAGACCCAAGCAAAATACTAGCAAACATCCCATTGCAGAGAAGGTCGAGGATGTTATTTGTGAATACTGCAAGAAGCCAAGACACACTAAAAAAAGGTGTTGGAAGCTCAATCCTCATCTAAAGTCGGAGAAGTACAAAACCAAGAAGAAGGGCAATGCTCACTTGGCTACAGTTGGTAATGATGCTCAACCCTTGGATGTGCCTAACTCCTCTGATGTGATGGACAAACTCAGGAATATATTGTTACAGCTAGAGAAGGGTGGTACATCCTCCTCATCTGGTTCTGGACTTAATAATCTATCTAGTTCATATGCCAAGATAGGTATTGCACCCATATAGGGGCCTTCTTGTAATTATTATTTTCTCATATTATAATTCTTGGCAGTAAATCCAATTGAAAAATGAGGAAGGAGACAAGAGAAGGGAAGAAGAGAGGAGAAGAAGAAAGAAAGGAAGAAGAAAAGATTTGGAGCAATGGAACAGTGCTGGCGGCGCCAGCTTCTATTATATTATATAGAGCGACAAAAATAAGAAGGGAAAAGACTCCTGCGCCCTTGCTATAAATGAAGTACAATAACAGAAAATTAAAAAAAAAAGCTTTAACTAGCCAAACATACACTAAAAAAAGAACTAAATTATTTCAACACTCCCCCTCAAGTTGGATCATAGATGTCAATCAAGCCCAACTTGTCACACAAATCGTTGTGCCGCACATGATGAAGACCTTTGGTGAAGATATCTGCAAGTTGTTCTTCTAAGCTGACATATGGAGTACACACTTCTCCATTCACAAGTTTCTCTCAAATAAAATGCTTGTCCACTTCAATGTGTTCTGTCCTATCATGAAAGACTAGATTAGCAACAATATTGATGGCAGCTTTATTGTCATAGTAGAGTGACATAGGGTTGCTCACTACAAAACCCAGTTCACCTAACAAAATTCTTATCCACATGATTTTAGCAACCCCATGAGACATCGCTCTATATTCTGCTTCAACACTAGATCTAGCCACCACACTTTGTTTTTTACTTCTCCATGTGACCAGGTTTCCACCTACAAAGGCACAATTCCCACTATTAGACTTTCGGTCGTCAAATACCCCTACCCAATTAGCATCAGTATATACTTCCACCTTTAAGTGTCCATGTTTTTGGAACAACAAACCAACTCCGAGAGACTTCTTGAGGTATCTAAGGATCCTCTCTACAGCTTCAAAGTGAGTTGTCATAGGATTGTGCATGAACTAAGGACACCCATTACATAAGCAATATCAGGCCTGGTCATAAACAAATACAAGACTCTCCCTACAAGTCTCTGGAACTTCTTCACATCTTTCAAAAACTCTCCTTGCTGTCTCCCAGCTGATGATTAGATTCAGTTGGTGAGTCAATTGGTTTACCCCTGAAAAAAACGAAAGAGAGGAGAGCTTGAGAGTTCAGCAATGAGGGTCTGAGAATGAGAGTTTCGAACCTACTCTCTCTCAGCACCCTAATACTATTTTATTAAGATAGATTTGAGTACTTACAAGGAGGCCCTTAGTTGGGCAAGAATTTACAAAGAACTTAATATAGACAGGATGGGCCCAGAATAAGGCCCACTACAGGAGAACATAAATAACAAGAAGGAATAAACAGCCTATGGGCCATTTGGCCCATCTTCTCTACAACCCCCAACTTGCCTGTATCTTCTAGTAAATCAAGTACATATTTCCGTTGGGAAATAAAGATGCCCTTGTGAGAGCAGGCAACTTCAATTCCAAGGAAATAACATAAGAGGCCTAGATCTTTCACCTCAAATTGAGTGGCTAACAATTTTTTTAGTCTCTGTATTTCAGCCTCCCAATCTCCTATGATCACTATGTCATCCACATACACAATTAAAGCTACAATTTTCCCTTCACCTTTTTTCACAAATAGAGTGTGATCTGACTGGCATTGTTTGAACCCCATCTATTGAATTGCTAAGTGGAACTTACTAAACCAAACCCGAGGTGATTGTTTCAACCCATATAAAGATTTTTTTAACCTACACACTTTTTGTTCATTGCCTTTGGCACAAAAACCTGGAGGTAAGTCACCATTCAAGAAAACATTTTTGATGTCCAATTGGTGAAGTTCCCAGTCAAGATTTGCTACCAACGAAAGAAGAATCCTGATAGAGTTCATCTTCGCTACTGGAGCAAAAGTCTCTGCATAGTCCACTCCATATACCTGTGTAAAACCTCTTGCTACCAGTCTAGCCTTGTACCTTTCAACAGTTCCATCAGCCTTGTGTTTCACTGTGAACACCCACCTGCAACCCACTAGTTCCTTCCCTCCAGGAAGTTCCACCAACTCCCAAGTGCCATTTTTGTGTAATGCATCAATTTCTTCTTGCATTGCATCTGTCCATTCAGTTTGGATAAAGTTTCTGCCACATTCTTAGGAACGGGGACACTGTCCACAGAAGAGAGGAATGCACGGAATGAAAGTGAAATGTGATCATAGGACATAAAATTAGAGATAGGATGAATAGTGGACAACGGAGCTGTAGAAAATAGAAGCTGATGTGGGGCCTTATACTCTAGTGGCCGAGATGGCATACGGTTGATGATGTATCTAGCACACAAAACTGCATCCATCCAAAAATGTGTTGGCACATTCATATGAATTAATAAGCCATGAGCTACTTCGAGAAGGTGACGATTCTTTCTTTTAGCAACACCATTTTGTTGGGGTGTCCTCGCACAAGAGCTTCATTGAAGTGACCCACTCGAAGCAAAAAACTATGTGATATCACTATGGAAGTCTTCCTACGCATTGTCTGATTGGAAGATATGGATTTCAGTTTGGAACTGAGTGAACACCAAGCATTGAAAGTCTTTCACAATTTTTGGCACTTCATCTCTATATCGCATAGGGTAAACCCAAGTGTATCTAGAATAATCATCAATCAAGGTAATGAAGTACTTATATCCAGCCTTAGTAGATAGAGTAACAGGGCCCCAAACATCAAAATAAACAATATGAAATGGAAATTCAGATCTTTTATTTCTCAAAGGAAAAGAACTTCTACAATGTTTACTCAATTAACATGTCTGACATTGTAGCTGACTCACTGACAAGGACCCAAACAACTTTAGAAACATAACTTTTAATGACTCAAAAGAAACATGACCAAGACGACTGTGCCATAAATAGGCTTAACTCTCACTGGACGAACTCATGGACTTTGTAGCCACAAGACCAGTTTTATTCTCCAACACGTAGAGACCATCCACCATGCTTCCTCTACTAATCGTCTTCCCCAAGGCCAAATCCTGAAACACACATAAAGACGGAAAGAAAGTGACTGAACAGTTCAAGGAGTGAGTAATACTACTAATGGAAAGCAAATTTATAGGTAATTTCGGAACATGTAGTACATTAGAAAGGGTAAGGCCGAGTGGGAGAGGTATGGTGCCTTGGCCATCTATGGTAAAGAAAGAACCATCAGCTAGTCTCACCTTATCTCTCCCAGAGAGAAAGTTATATGTCTAAAATAAATTTGACTTATCGGTCATGTGGTTTGACGCTCCAAAATCAATAACCCAAGGAGAATCAGTGGTATGAGATGACACATGGAGGGCAGTGGCAGTGTTACCTGATGTAGACGCGAAAGAGGTAGAGGGAGTAGGACTAGAATCCATCTGGCGGAGAGTCCTACCATACAATTCCAAATGGTCACGAAAGGAGTTGATAATTTCATCCTTAGGGTTAGAACCGGAATGCCTCTCATGAGTTACCAATGAACTAGTCTCTTGAGATGCCATATTAGCTAAGCTATACTTTTTCTGATTCTACTGACTTGGTTTCTTGCCTTATATGCCTTTGCATCTTGAGACCCATTGCTGAGATACAAGTGAATTATATGCCTTTGCATCTTCATTACACTTCCAACTCACATTCTGATAGTGATCAAGTTCTTTTCATATCGATGTCAAATCAGAATAGTACATCGAGAGATTCCTCTCCCCCTGCTTGCAAGTAGAGGATTTAGTTTGCAGTTGGTATATCTTGGCATAGTGTCTCCGCTCTGAGTAGGTGGATTCTGCTTGTTCCCATATCTCACAAGCAGTTTCAGCCCACATAAATGTCTTCCTTACCTGTGGCAGCATGGAAACCAAGAGCCATGACATCACCATACTATCCTCTTGATTCCACCTATCATATACAGCACTTCCGTTCTTCGGTTCCTTCACTCTCCCATTGATGTATCATATTTTCCCCCTAGCAGTGATGTAGAGTTTTATTCCCCTAGACCATTCAAGGTAGTTCAGACCATTAAAGGAAATAACAGCTATGGAAAAATTCATATCCATTCCCCCACTCACTCCATTGTGGCTCCCTGAAAACTCTAAAGTAGCAGAAATCTCAGACGACATGGTAAACACAATTTTTTTTATCTAAACTCTCAACTGAGGATCCCTCCTTATATCGACAAAAGCTCCACACACAAAAATTCAGTTCTGGACTTAATCTGAGCACAATAAAAACAGCACCAATTTCCAAAGAAGAACTATGACGAGACTGATTTTCAGATCTGCATGAAGAACAGTCCCAGCCTACTGGTTTTCCAGTAAGTTCCACAGAATTAATCAATAAGAGAGATCCTAACACCCATGAAATCAGACTAACGAGCAGAGAAAACAGTCATCTGTGACCTACAGTCACCTTTTCACAGGTACAAGATCACACGATCCAACAAACAAAAGAGGTATAACACTCACAAAAGTCTGTTGACATTCAGCGGTTTGGATTCATTTGTTCTCCATTTGGTACACAACCAAGGAAAAAAATAAAAGAAGAAAAAAAACCTTGGGGTTGTACCAGTTGTAGATCTGATTTGATCAGCCTAGATTCAATCCTCTGTTCTGCCCAGATAAAGACGAAAAAAAACAGGTCATCTTGGCAATAAATCCAATTGAAAAATGAGGAAGGAGAGAAGAGAAGAAGAAAGAAAGAATAAAAAGTTTGGAGCAATGGAACAGTGCTGGCGGCGCCAACTTCTATTATATTATATAGGGCGACAGAAATAAGAAGGGAAAAGACTCCTATGCCCCTGCTGTAAGTGAAGTACAATAACAGAAAATAAAAAAAGGCTTTAACCAGCCAAACAGACCCTAACAAAAATAACTAAATTATCTCAACAATAATGTATTCTTTTGAGAGTGTGAACAATGAAAGACACACCCCTCAACACTTACTCTCTTCTTCCCCTTGTTCCTCTCTTGAAACCCTAGTTTCTACAACTTTTTTATTTATCTTTGTTTTCAAATTTTCATTTACCTTCAACCACTCTCCATGAACTTTTAATATTATTTACAATATATTTTTTCAATTATTCAATATAATTAATTATTTAAGTCTTCTAATTTTGTTTCATTTAAGCAAGCCCCAAGTTGGGATTGAAGTATCGGAAACAAACACAACTTGGAAACTTGTGGGCCTAATGCACACTCAAACCTAGGTCCAAGCCTTGAATTTTTAGTTAGGTTGGGCTTGTTGGTTGGGACCAAGCTTGACTTGGAAATTTGTGAGCCGAATGTGTGAACTTGGACAAAAAATCTGCAGGGCCAGGCCCAAACCAAGTCTAAACATAAAACTTAGGACCAAGCCTAGAATTTTTAGGCCAAATCGGGCCTTTTCATCTACATCTCTTTAACGTCGCAATTGAATTCCGTGGAACAAAAGCAAACTAATATTTTAAAAATTCTCTCTCCTCTCACTCTCGTTCTCTCTCCAAGAATTCATCTACTCCCTCCCCACCCTCTCTCCCTCCCTCCCCCCAACCCCTCTAACAGTATACACTTGGTAAAATGTCTTAGTGCATATCATATGTTAAGTTACTTAATTTCACTTAAATGAATTTTTTAAGACTATTAATTACTTTAAAGTTATTAATTGTAATTGTTAAATTATTTGTCTTAAAATTTGAGTAATTAATGTAATTTAAGTATTTAATCAGATTAATTAAATTAATAATTAATTAATTTACCATATTTAATCAATTAAGTTAAATTAACTAAAATGACTAATTAAATTGCACTAAATCAATTTGCTTCATTTACCCAAGCAACTAACATTAAATCTACCTATATGAATAAAATTGCCTATTTAATGTGTTCTTGTATTCTTATCAGCCCCTGCAATGCAAGGGCACCCCATTAGTATATATAGAAGATGAAATAATTGAATAATTGCATCTGCATATTATAAAGAAGGATATTTAACAATTAACATAGTATAGCCAAGCAAAAATGAAGTATAAGAAAAAAAAAAAGAGAAATAATAACCATACCAATCACCTGGAAACCGAAGACAATGTGCAGTGTTGGCTTTTCCTTTCATCAGTTTACCAACTAAGCAAAAAAATAAAACTCATCAATAACTACCCTGGTAAGAAAATTTGAGAATATTGAACAACCAAAGATTAAGCACTTACAAAAGCTCCCACATGAAGAAGGCACACGACGTCGTGTCCCACAAGGACAACAAATTGGCTATTCATCAAGACAAAAAAAAGGGGAACATAAACGCCACATATAAAACAAGAAGAAAATGAAATTTATTAAATCATAACCATGCAAAAGATATTGTGTAGATAATAAAACAAAATAAAAATAAGTTATCATAAGATGAAAGTTTAGTTTACAATATTTTTCAAATAACTCCAAGGACAGCTGGAACCAATGTTTTATAAAATGTGGAGGCATGATACAAGGCACCCCACTACCTAGAGGTGCAAGGCATAGTTCAGAACAAAAGAGGTGTCAGGCTCTTGAGCACAAGAAAGGACATGATCCCCCTTAAGAGGAGGTATAGAAGAAGGAAGAAGAAGGATCCCATCTTGTTTTCTTGTTTCTTTTTTATGAAAGGTTTCTTGTATTAAGAGGAATAAAGATGCAAGGGATCAGAGGGTGGAGCCCCCGACCCAAACATCCTTTCCCTACCCTTCCATTCCCTTTCCTTTTCTTTCTTTTTTTTCACTCTTTCTTTCTTTCTTTTTCTTTCCTTTTCATTTATTTCTTTCTTTTCTTTCTTTTTCTTTCCATTTCATTTATTTCTTCTTTTCTTTCTTTTTGTATGAAGTGCATGAGGTGCATGAAGTGTACACCTCATGCAAGAGTCTTTTGAGATGTACGTCACAGAGACATCAATGCCTCTGCCATGCGACTCAGGACGTTTTGGGGGCACCTTGCCCGGACTCCCCAAAGGTTCGCTTCCAAACACCTGCCTTCTCACACCTTTCAAAACATTGGCTGGGCCTGTGGATATGCAGTCAACTAAGGGCAAGATTTTGATTGATACTTTCTACCAATGTTTTCAACCCACCATCGACCCGATGATCAAACCGTTCAAACCATCACCCAAAGGAAATTTCCGGTCTGGGTAAATTTTAAATCCGAAAAATGGTCAGAAAATGTTGATTTGGTCAAAAAAACATCGACCCAGGTTGTTGAATGGTCAATTAATCAACCCAGTCAATAGGCCATGGGTTACATTATCTTTTTTTTTTTTTTGATAAATGAGAGAAATTTTATTAATTCAAATAAAGAGAGTACAATCAGCCTAGGAGGAGGCACAAGGTGTTACCTCCCCCAAGGACTGAACCATAAACAATAAACACACACAAGCCTAAAACACAATTACAAGGTAACCCAAAACAGATCTCCCCTTGATACCCCCATGTTTGGCCAGAGAATCAGCCATTGCATTTGGTGATCTGCTAACCCACTGAAAATTGACTGTCATATTTCTTGTCAGCCAGTTCACTTTAACAGATCCCTGTAACCCCAACAAGTTGTTTCTGGATTTGTCAGCCAGCCCACTACTACCTTGGAATCCCCCTCAACTATCAAATTTTCCACTCCAAGTTGATAGGCCAGTTGTATGCCTTGTACCACTACTAGTATCTTGGCCCTTGCAGAATATCACCAACTCCCACTGATCCTGAACATAAAGACATCATGTTGCTGTCTTTCTCTCTCAGAAACCCTCCTATTCCCGATGGCCCTAGGTTATCTTGACAGCTACCATCAAAATTCAATTTTACCATTCCTTCCGGTGGGGGTTTCCAGTCTACTTGTGGTTTGTTCTTTGTGGAGACTGTAGAAGCCACTGCTGCCCAGTTTCTCCTTAAATCATCAAAGGTGTAATCCTCCAACAAGTATGAAGATTTCAACCAAAAGGTTGTCTTTGTCATTATGCATTCCTTGACTTCAGCAAGGCTTCTTTCCTTTTCTTGAAAAATTCTAGCATTTCTAACAGCAGCTTTACTTCGGAGGGCAAGTTCCACCTCTGCACCCAAATAATGATACAACCTAGTTCCAAATATTGGCAGCAGGCCATGGGTTACAAAATTATTGTATGCATTTTTTATGAATAACAGTTCTAATTAGTTAATATAAAAAGTGAGTACAATAGAGGAGAGAACCCAGAAGAGGGGCTAGCCTCGACTAACCACCATACATGAATACATTAGCCCCAAGCCAACTTGGCCACATTACAACTGGCCCCTTGATACCCCCTGCCCTGCTTTGCTAGTTCATTTGCCGAACCATTGACAGCCCTTCGAACCCAAATCACTTTTGTTTGCAATTCCTCTATAATGCTTTGTAACTCCCTGAATATATATATATATAATTCCAAGCTACCTCTTGATCTTTCTTCAACCACCAAAAGACTGTTTTTGAAACCCCTTCAATTTTGATCTCTTTCATGTTCCTAGCTTTTGCTCTCCTTAAACCTGTGAATGCTACCCAAGTTTCAGCCTGAATTGAGTTTCCTGATCCTAGACATCCAAAAAAGAACTCTAGGATGTATCCATTTTTATACCTGAATTGAGTTTCCTGATTCTAGGATGTATCCATTTTTATATCATGATCAAGAATCGATCTTGATAACTCAATTCCTACCTGATTCTTCCTGATTACAAGAAGCTCTCTCCAATCTTAGGATAGCTGCTAAAGCCTTCTTGCAACCTCCAAGAATCAGCCAAAATAAGGATCTTTCTGAACTTTCAGCCCTAAACAATTCTCATGTGGTCGGATGAATTAAATCCACATGAGAAACCCTAGATCTAAGGCTCTGATACCAACTTGAAAGAAGAAAAAGAACTGTTTACTGTATTATAGGTTTGAAGAGAAGAAAAGAAAGAAAGAGAGAGATAGTGAAGAGTGAAGAGAGGAGAAAAGAAAGAAGGGGTTCGGTGGTGAATGATCTGCCACCCCATACACTCCTTTATTTATAGCTTTTAGGATCCTTACAAGAATAGGAAATAAACAAAAATTAGAAACAACTAGGTGTGGGTATGAAACCACACACACTAGAGCCTGAGTGTGGGTATGGAACCACACACTCGTGGCTAACCAACTATTTCCTCAAATATATGTATATAATTAATATTAATTATGCATATTACATGCATACATACATACTTCGTTATTGGGCATTGTTGTTTCAAGATTCTGTATTCTTGGGTAGCCACGACCACAGGATACTTCTGTATTCTTGGGCATTTCCTCATGCACATGCATACATACGACCACAGGACCCATCAAACAACTTCAAGATCCCCCTAACAACACCAAAATTACAACATGACTCAATAAACAGACAACCATGACAAACTAGACTCAATAGAAGACAAAAGAAGAACCCCAAAAGCGCCTAGATCCGAGAGATCCACCAACCAGAGACCTTAATGAAAACCCACCCACACCTTGCAAAAATCAGCCCCCAATCCTCACCTAAAAGCGCAGCCTAGTGCATGAGGCTCCCACCAATGCATAGGACTGTAAGCAAATCGGATTCAGAAAAATCAAAAAGTTAATTATTTTTCAACTTCTATATATAATAAATTAACATAAATATAACATCCTAAATTTATTATATGTATTCATATATAATATATTATACAAAAATATTTTTTCATAATTTTAAATATAATTATATATCTTTTATATATTAAAATCAATAAATATTATAATATAATAGGATTCAAATTAAATCTGATCAGATGTCAGATCAGGCCGTGGAGTTTTGGGTATCATTGACAGGCCAACCAATGCGGGGTATGGGGAGAGGCAGATGTATGCAGCCTTACCCTTGCACATACAAAGAGGCTCATTCCATATCTCACATCCTTCCCCAAAAACTCCTTCCCTCCTCCTTACAAACTCCTCAAAAGCCCTCCCAGCAAACTCCTCACCACTCCAAAAAAACAAACAAAGGCTTTTATCAACTATGACATCTCTCTCAACTAATTTCTGAAGAGGCACACTGCTTGAAACTTTGTCCTTTTCTTTCTTACTTCACATAATCATGTTCACGTCAGATTCAGAACCATCTACACTCTCCTTGTTTGTTGCAACTTCCCAAAATGGGAATTTGATGGTCGAACATCCAATATCACCCCTATGGTCAAAGACTGATGGCAAATTGCCTCCCTATCCTTTTTTTTTTATAAACCCATTTATAGTTTCTTGTAGGCCCTACCCCTACCAAACTAAGCATCAACCAAAAGAAGATTTTCATCACATGAACAATACGAGGATTTTGTGGCTTTATCACTGATCGCCCCATTACTTGAAATCTGAGGCCAAAAGCATCACCAATAGGACATCGAATGGCATGTCCCACCCCTATTCATCCAACTATCCTCTTCTTACCATGTTAACAGTAGTTGTACCTAGACGTAGGGGCATTTTTGCCTTTGTACTTGTATTTATCTTATTAGTTGGGTTGCCCTAATATAAACAGAAGAGCTGGCATCGCCAGCCTATCTTCTTTCTCTCTTCTCAGTTCTCTCTTCTCTTCACTGACTTTCTGTTAACAGGTGTAATATATGTACTGTTCACAGACTTAGTACCCGCAGGGGTATTTTTGTAATTCTGTAGACATATTGTTATGTACGGCCAGAATAGTATAAATGCAAAGCTTCACTTGACTGAAGCTAAGTTTTGTTGAGGCCTTAACTTAGTTGCCTCTTATTCTTCTTCCTCTTCTCCTTCTTCCTTCTTCTTTTCTCCTTTTCTTCTTCTTCTTGGCCTCCTGCTCAACATGGTATCAGAGCAGGTTTGTCCAGGCCTAGAAAACAACTAACTGAGGTCTCTCTCCTCTGCTGCGAAGGAGCTTTAGTACTGATGCTCGAAGACAAGGAGGAGGAAGCTTTTCTAGTGCTGCGGTTAGTCTTCACTGCCGAGTGGGGCTCTGCTACAAGTATGCTGATTGTTCAACTTCCTAGCACAGAAAAAGGGTTTGGCTACATGTTTTTTGCTGGTAACTGGGTTGCTTCGGCTAAGAGGACTGTAGAAATCCATCCCAAATGTTCGAAGGAAGGCTCTGACCTGAAGGGGAGTTCGAGTTCATGACTGAATTGCCTATTGCAATCTGACCTGAAGGGAAGTTCGAGTTCATGACAGATGACTGTGCTGCCTATTGCTGATACTGAGATTTTTTTCTCTCTTCCTGTTTATGGCTTCTTGCACGACTGTTAATGTTCCAGAATCTGAGTAGGGATTGTTCCCCTTCCTCCGATTGTATGTTGCCCTAGTCTGCATTCTAAGGGGCTGTTGATGAACCCTAGAACTAGTGTGACTGTTCGGCTGCCCTGGAAAGTGAATATCATCCGATTAGGTGTGGTGAATCACCACTCGTATTGCTGCTCCTACTGTGCCTTTTTTGGGCTGAGAAGCTGTATCAAAGTTGTGAACTGTAGGTCTTTCAGACCTGGTTACACTGCATGTGCAGTTCGTATAGTGTTTTTGTGAACTCCTATACAGTGTAGGTGATAACCCCTAGTACTGTAGTTGCAGTGTTTGTGTTTGGTTCTCTGTGAAACTGAAAATCAGCAAGTGCCTAGTTGTGGACTGTAACAGCTCTGTAAGGCAGTGTACCTGTGTTTTTTGAGTACTTCTAAACCTAGAATCGTGAATAAGGAAAGATTGTGGTGCACTAATTGTTAGAGGCCCCGACACACTAAAGATACTTGTTGGAATCTCCATGGAAAACCAAAGTGGGTTCAGGATTTACCTAAGAAGCAAGGCTCAGATGTGATTAGAAGACCCAGGCAACAAGGTACCGAGAAACACCACATGGAAAATATGGTTTCTCGGAAGAATCAGCCCTCCACTTCTACTGTGCCTCAAACACCACATAGCCAACACAGCTACTCTGGATCAGACCCAAGGGAGGATATTGTAAACTCCACCACCTCTTTTGCATCCATATCAAGTAATTCTGCCACTGCTTTCCATGCTGCCTCACACAACCTTGACTCTCCATGGATCATCGATTCTGGAGCGTCAAAACACATGACCGGTATGTCCTCTTACTTTCAAACTTATCACCCTCTTTCCGGAAGAGATAAAGTGAGACTAGCTGATGGATCATACACTTCCATAGCTGGTCAAGGAACTCTCTCTCTTCCCCTCGGCCTTACTCTTTCTGATGTTCTTCATGTTCCAAAAATCCCTTTGAATTTGTTCTCAGTCAATAGTATTATAAATTCCTTGAACTGTTCTGTGACTTTTTTCCCTACCTATTGTGTGATTCAGGATCTGGCCTCGGGGAGGACGATTGGTAGGGGTCGTATGGTTGATGGACTCTACATGCTGGAGAAGACAGCTGGCCTTCATGTTACAGAGTCTATGAGTCAGTTCAAAAAGAGTAAAATGTATTTGTGGCATTGTCGTCTGGGTCATTTGTCTTTTGAAACCTTGAAATTGGTTTTCCCAAAACTGTGTAAGTCAATGTCTATTTCTAATTTTTCCTGTCAAACGTGTCAGTTAAGCAAGCATTGTAGAACTCAATTCCCTCAAAGAAATAGTAAATCTGAGTTTTCTTTTCACATTGTGCATTCTGATGTGTGGGGCCCTGTTACCTTACCTTCTGAGAGCGTCTACAAGTACTTCATTACCTTCATTGACGATTATTCCAGATACACTTGGGTATATCCAATGAAAACCCATGAGGAAGTGCCAAAAATTATCCAAAATTTTCAGCGGATGGTCTTCACCCAATTTCAGACCGAGATTCAAATATTCCAGTCAGACAATGCAAAAGAGTTTTTTCATAGTGACCTCACGGAGTTCTTTGCTTCACATGGCTCTCTTCATCGGAGCTCTTGTGCCCGTACGCCACAACAAAATGGTGTGGCTGAACGGAAGAACCGACACCTCCATGAAGTGGCACGGGGTTTACTACTCCACATGAATGTTCCCAAACGATTTTGGCTTGAGGATGTCCTTTGTTCTACATACCTCATTAACCGAATGCCCTCTCGTTGGTTAGAGTACAAAGCCCCACATCAGCTTCTCTTTCCTAAGGCCCCTCTTCTTTCTATCCCTCCTCGTGTTTTTGGTTGTTGGTGCTTTGTCCAAAACCTATCTCCCACCTGGGGGAAACTGAACTCTCGTGCTATCCCGTGTATATTTCTTGGCTACTCATTCTCTCAGAAAGGGTATCGTTGCTTTGATCCTGTTTCTCGGAGATTCTATGTTCCATGGATGTTACCTTCTTTGAAGATGAGCCCTTCTTTCCTGTTTCTCCTCAGGGGGAGTGTAGGCATGAGGAGAAACTGGTTCAGCTTCCTCCTCTTCCTAATCCTTCTCCTTCTCCCCCTTCTCTTCCTGATCCTCCACCTTTCTGTGTTTTTTCTCATCGTCATAAAGGCCAACCAAGTTCAAGAGCTGTGGAGAATCCAGAAGTTGTACCTCAAATGCCATCAAACTCCTCAGGAGAAGATCATACTCTCTTAGGTAACTTGACTCCCAATGATAGTCCTGACCTCCCTGTTGCTAATGATCTTGACCTTCCTATTGCTCACAGGAAAGGTGTTAGGTTGTGCACCACAAAACACCCCATTTCCAACTTTGTCTCCTATGAGAAAATCTCACCTTCATTTCGTGCCTTCCTTACCTCCATTAACAGTATCTCTATTCCCAAGAATGTGGCAGAAGCTCTCTCAGTACCAGAATGGACATGCCATGAAGGAAGAAATTGATGCTTTTCATAAGAATGGAACTTGTTGATCTCCCTAAGGGTAAGGTTCCAGTTGGATGTAAATGGGTGTTCATTGTTAAGCATGGGGCTGATGGAACTGTGCAGAGGTATAAAGCTCGTTTAGTGGCAAAGGGTTCTACTCAAGTATATGGAGTTGATTATGCAGAAACCTTTGCCCCTGTTATTAGAGTACTTTTCTCTCTTGCTGCCAATCTGAATTGGGATCTACATCAGCTCGATATCAAGAATGCCTTCTTGAATGGTGACTTTGAAGAGGAAGTTTATATGGCTCAACCCCCCGATTTTTTGGCTCAAGGAAGTGAACAGAAAGTGTGCAAGTTAAAGAAGTCTTTATATGGGCTGAAGCAATCACCAAGAGCTTGGTTTAGCAGATTTCATACTGCAGTTCAGCAGAGGGGATACAAGCAATGTCAGTCAGATCACACACTGTTTGTAAAAAGGGTAGAAGGTAAAATGGCTGCCCTAATAGTATATGTGGTTAACATAATTGTTACTGGTGACTGGGAAGATGAAATTCAAAGTTTGAAGAGCTTCCTTGCCACTCAGTTCGAAGTGAAAGATCTAGGACCTGCCAAATACTTCCTTGGAATTGAGGTTGCCCGATCAAAAAAGGGTATCTTCATCTCCCAAAGGAAATATGTCCTAGACTTGCTTAAGGACACTGGAAAGATTGGGGTTAAACTAGCTGACTCTCCCATTGACCCCAACCATAAGTTAAGTGACAGCCAAGGTGAACCTCTTAAGGATGTGAAGCAATTTCAGAGGCTTGTAGGAAGATTGTTGTACCTCTCTATGACTCGTCCAGACATAGCATATGCTGTTGGTGTCCTCAGCCAGTTCATGCATGCACCTAGGTCCACCCATCTTGAAGCAGCAAAGAGAGTACTTCGGTATCTTAAGAAGTTCCCGGGTGCTGGTTTATTATTCCAGAAACATTGACATTTGAGGGTTGAAATTTACACAAATGCGGATTGGGTTGGATCCCAAAGTGACAGAAGGTCTACTAGTGGTTACTGCACCTTTGTAGGAGCGAACCTTGTTACTTGGAGGAGTAAGAAGCAAACCGTGGTAGCTAGATCCAGTGTTGAATTTGAGTACCGTGCAATGGCACACGGAGTAGCCGAAGGTATGTGGATAAAGAATCTATTGGGAGAGTTGGGTTTTCCAGTTGGTAAACCCATGACTCTAATCTGTGACAACAAGGCAGCTATCAGTATCGCTGCCAACCCGGTACTACATGATAGAACAAAGCACATTGAAGTTGACAAGCATTTTATCAGAGAGAGAATCATCACAGGCGAAGTATGCACTCCATACATCAGCTCTGAAGACCAACTAGTAGACTTATTTACAAAAGGGCAAAACTATTCCAAACATAAAGGTCTCTGTGACAAGTTGGGCATGATTGATATCTATGCCCCAACTTGAGGGGGAGTGTTAACAAGTGTAACATATGTACTATTCACAGACTTAGTACCCGCAAGGGTATTTTTGTAATTCTGTAGACATATTGTTATGTACAGCCAGAATAGTATAAATGCAAAGCTTCACTCGACTGAAGCTAAGTTTTGTTGAGGCCTTAACTCAGTTGCCTCTTATTCTTCTTCCTCTTCTCCTTCTTCCTTCTTCTTTTCTCCTTATTTTCTTCTTCTTCTTGGCCTCCTGCTCAACACTTTCTAATACTTTCTACTGAGAAAAATGGTATTAGAGCATCGGTTTTGGGATTAAAGACAGTTCGATCAAGTGTTGCTTCAGATTTCCTTTCCTTTTTTATCAAATCTAGAGGGAAAGTACATCGGCTGATCTGTAAGAGGGGTGAACAGATGCTGTGAAGGTGTTTTCAGTTGTCTCCGGTGTGTCCTCTAATCACAATAGAGTGAATGGGGATTAGATATGAAATTTACATATGGCTGTAATTCCCTTTGATGGACTCAATTACCTTGAATGGTCAAAGGAGATTAAACTCTACATAACTAAGGGGGGAAATAGGTTATATTAGTGATAAGACTAAAGAACCAAAGTCATGGAATGTAGACCATGATAGGTGGGATCAAGAAAACAGCATGGTGATGTCATGGCTGTTACTATTCATGCTGCCACAAGGAAGATATTTATGTGGGCACGAAACAACTTATGAGATATGGGTGCAAGCTAAATCTACCAATTCAAAGCAATGACATTATGCAAAGATTTATCAGTTGCAAGCTACTTCAAGCTACAAGTAGGGGGAGAGGAGTCTCTCCACATACTACTCGGATTTGACCTCCATCTATAAAGAATTGGATCGCTATCAAAATATGGATTGGAAATGTGATGTGGATGCTAAGGCCTACGAAGTCTCTGGTTTCTCAGCAATGAGTTTTTGCCTTTCTTTTGGGGCTGAACCCTATGTATGAATCTATTAGGGTTCAAATATTGGGAAGTAAAGATCTCCAATTAGTGCAGGAAGTGTATGCTCTAGTACTATCAGAAGAGAGTAGGAGGAATGTGATGAATTGCTCAAAGTGGGAGACGGTTGCTCTAGCAATTAGGGGAGTGCAAACATTAGTAATGGAAGTTCTTTTAAGAAAAGTGATTCTCAGAAAAGGGTGGATGACAAAGACAAAGTGTGGTGTACTCATTGTCAACAGTCCAGGCACACTAGGGACACTTATTGGAATCTCCATGGAAAGCCTAAGTGGGCACAAGAATTAAGTAAGAAATCAGTTGAAGAACAGACTAAGAAGCCTACTTAGCAGGGCCAAAAGAAGTATAACTCAGCAAACATGGTTTCCCAGGAACATCAGACTTTAGGTCCCACTATCAACCAAGGTTGTCCTCCTAGTTCCGATCCAAAAGAAGATATCATCAACTCATTCCGTAACCATCATGAGCTGTATGGTAGGAATCTTCATCAGATGGATTTCAGCACAGTTGACGGTTCATTCTCCACCATAGTTGGTCAAGGAACCATTTCCCTCTCATTGGGCCTTACTCTCTCAAATGTATTGCATGTACCTAAACTTTCCATAAACTCGTTTTCCATTAGTATCATTACAAATTCATTGAACTACTCAGTAACCTTTTTTTCCTTCTTGTGTTATATAGGATTTGACCTCAAGGGAGACAATTGGTAGGGGCAGAATGGCCGATGGTCTCTATGTGTTGGAGAATAAAGCTGGTTTTGAAGCCACAGAGTCTAGTCTTGCAACTACAAAGTCTATGAGTCATGAGAGATAAGGTGAGACTAGTTGACAGTTCATTCTCCACCATAGTTGGTCAAGGAACCATTTCCCTCTCATTGGGCCTTACTCTCTCAAATGTATTGCATGTACCTAAACTTTCCATAAACTTGTTTTCCATTAATATCATTACAAATTCATTGAACTACTTAGTAACCTTTTTTTCCTTCTTGTGTTATATAGGATTTGACCTCAAGGGAGACAATTGGTAGGGGTAGAATGGTCGATGGTCTCTATGTGTTGGAGAATAAAGCTGGTTTTGAAGCCATAGAGTCTGGTCTTGCAACTACAAAGTCTATGAGTCAGGTTTACTTATGGCATAGTCATCTTGGTCATTTGACTTTTTAGTCATTGAAAACTTTGTTTCCAAAGTTGTTAAGTCAGTGTCCATGTCTGAGTTGAAATGTCAAACTTGTCAATTGAGCAAACATTGTAGAAATCCTTTTCCTTTAAAGAATAATAAAGCTAAATTTCCTTTTCATATTATTCATTCTGATGTTTGGGCCCTATTACTTTACCCTTCAAGACTGATTATAAGTACTTTATTACACTTACTAATGATCATTTCAGATATGTGTGGGTCTATCCAATGTGGTCAAGAGATGAAGTTTCAAAATTTGTGAAAGATTTTCAACGTATGATATTCACCCAATTTCAAACTGGAATCCAAATCTTCCAATCTAACAATGCAAAGGAGCACTTCCACTTTGACCTCATTGAGTTTTTTTACCTCGCATGGATCTCTTCACCATAGTTCATGTGCTAGAACACCCTAGCAGAATGGAGTTACAGAAAGGAAAAAAATGTCATCTTCCTGAGGTTACTCATGGGATGTTGCTTCATATGAATGTTCCTAAATGTTTTGCGATGGATGTTATTCTATTTGTTGCTTACTTCATTAACCATATGTCGTGTTGGGTGTTGGAATACAAGGCCTCACATCAGATCTTATTCCCAAAGCTCCATTGTTCTTAGCCCCCATGCGTGTGTTTCGTTTTTGTTGTTTTGTTCATGACCTATCTCCCTCCTATGGTAAACATGACTCCGGTGCTATTCTGTGTGTCTCCTTGGGTCACCCTTCTTCTCAAAAGGGTTATCAATGTTTTGATCCTATCTCTAGGAAATACTATGTCTCTATGGATGTGTCCTTTGAGAATGACCCTTTCTTTCCTATTTCTACTCAAGGGGAGAGTAGGGTTGAGGAGAAACATGTACAAGTTCAACTTCCCCCTCTTCCTGATCCTCATCCATTCTGTATGTTTCTTCATCACCGAAAGGGCCAACCGAGTTCAAAAGCAGTAGAGCAACTTGAATCACCGACATCATTGGAATTCCCAAGGGCAAATCCTTCTCTACCAAGTACCATTGTCCCTATTGATATTCCTAAACCCATTGATATAGATTCTTCTACTGCTAATGATCTTGACATTCCTATTGCTAAAAAGGGTGTTAGGTCTTGTTCCACCAAATATACCATTTTGTTTCCTATGAGAATATATCACCTTCCATTCATGCTTTCTTTCTTTCATTAATAGTGTCCCTATCCCTAAGAATGTGGTTGAGGCCTTGTTGGTACCTAAATGGACAAATGCAATGAAAGAGGAAATAAGTGCTTTACATAAAAATGGTACATCGGAGTTCGTAGACCTTCTTGATGGAAAAGAATCAATAGGGCGCAAGTGGGTATTTATAGTGAAACACAAGGTTGATGGCACAGTGAAAAAGATATAAAGCCAAGTTGGTGGCAGAGGGGCTCACATAGGTGCATGGAGTAGATTACACTGAGACTTTTGCCCTAGTTGCCAAAATGAACTCAGTAGTCGATCAAGACTACCGTCAGTCTTGAATTCCAAAAGATTTTGGATTGAGAAAAGTAGAAGAAAGAGGGAGAAGAAAGGAGAAGAAGCAGAAGTACACAAGGGTTTTGAAAGGAGGGACAGATCGAATGAATCTGCCTCTGTCACTCTCTCAATATTTATAGTTTATGTTCACTAAATGTAGGAAAGGACAAAGTTGCCCTTAATGCTTACATGGCAAATAAAACAAATAAATAACTGAGATAACAAGTTGTCTAAGATAACTACCAACTAACACTGACATAACTAACAAAGGTTACATGTGCTGTCATACAAACACAGTGGGGACCACATCCGTGGGGCCCACATCAGTGTTCTCTACACTCCCCCTCGAGTTGGGAATAGATATTTGTCATTCCCAACTTGAATAGGTCTACCTCAAACTTCTTCCTTGGAACGGCCTTGGTGAGAAGATCTGCGAGCTGCATGTTGGAGGTAATATACGGGAGGCACACTTCTTGTGATGAAACCCTTTCTCTGACAAAGTGTCAATCAACTTCGATATGTTTAGTTCTGTCATGCTGCACCAGATTGTGAGCTATATTAATAGCCGCCTGATTATCGCAATACAGCATCAAGGGCTTCTCATAATCAATACCCAACTCTTCAAGCAGTGACTTCAGCCATAGGATTTCAGCCACTCCGTTAGCCATTGACTTGTATTCAGCTTCGGCACTAGAGAGGGAAACAACACTTTGTTTCTTACTCCTCCAAGAGAAAAAGTTACCTACTACAAGGGCACAACATCCAGAGGTAGACCTCCTGTCATCAGCAATCCCAGCCCAATCAGCATCTGTATAAACCTCCACCTTCATGTGATTATTGTTCTTGAACAGTATACCTCTCTACCTGGGCATCTCTTCAAGTATGATAATATTCTCTCAACTGCAAGAAGATGAGTAGTTCTAGGGGAACGCATGTACTGGCTGACAACACTGACTGCATAGCTGATGTCTGGCTGTGTGAGACAGAGATATAGGAGTTTTCCAACCAACCATTGGAACATAACTTTGTCTCCAAGAGGCTCTCCACCATCTGCACTGATCTTGTGATTCTATTCAATGGGTGTATCAGCAGGCTTGACACCTAACTTTCCAGTTTCCGCCAACAGATCTAGAACATACTTCCCTTGAGAAATAAAGATCCCCTGCTTAGACCTAGCAACCTCAATACCCAAAAAATATCGCAGTGCACCAAGATCTTTCACCTCAAACTCTTGATGAAGGAGCTGTTTGAGGGACTCAATCTCACTATTATTATTCCCTGTCACTACAATATCATCCACATATACAGCAAGCAAGGTCAAAGAAGAGTTCACTCTTTTAACGAATAGTGTATGATTTGACCGGGCCTGTACATAGCCGAATTTTCCAAGGGCTAGTCTGAATCTATCAAACCAAGCTCTAGGGGATTGCTTTAATCCATACAATGCCTTATTCAGTCGGCAAACCTTCTTACATGTCTCTGTATCATAGAATCCAAGGGGCAACTGCATGTAGACCTCTTCCTATAACTCTCCATTCAGAAAGGCATTTTTAACGTCCATCTGGAACAAGGGCCAAGGGTAACTTGCTGCAAAGGCTAATAGAACGCGAATAGTGGTCATCTTGGCTACTGGGGCAAAAGTCTCCAAGTAGTCTATACCATAAATCTGAGTAAACCCTTTTGCAACCAACCGGGCTTTATACCTTTCAATTGAGCCATCAGCATTATGTTTCACAGTAAATACCCATCTACATCCAACTGGTTTCTTTCCTTTGGGTAGGTTAACTAGCTCCCAACTATTATTTTTCAAAAGGGCATCCATTTCAATTTTCATCGCATTTTTCCACCCTAGAACTGATAAGGCTTCTTGCAATGTTCTGGGGATAGGAATATCAGCAATGGAAGTGAGAAAGGACTTGTAAGAGGGAGACAGGCAATCATAGGATAGAAATTGGGAAATGCAGTGAGTTGTGGATGTGAGAAAGGACTCTCTCTGTTGCCTCCATGTGTGGCTTCTTAGGAGAGTGCATAAACTGGAACAGGACCCAACGGAATAGGCAATGTCTGGACGGGTCATGGACAGATAAATCAGCTTTCCCACTAACTTTTGGAACTGCTTCACATCTTTCAAAGGTTCACCAACACAGTCACCTAGCTTGTGGTCCACATCCATAGGAGTATCTACCGGCCTTACACCTAATTTACTTGTATCCCGTAATAGATCAAGGGTGTATTTCCTTTGAGAGACAAAGATACCCTTTTCTGAGCGGGCAACTTCAATCCCAAGGAAATACTTCAGGAGTCCTAGATCTTTCATTTCAAATTTCAATGCAAGGAATTGTTTCAAGTTCTGTATCTCTGAGCTCCAACTTCCTGTAATGATGATATCGTCTACATACACTATCAATACAGCAACCTGCTCCTGACATCTCTTCACAAAGAATGTATAATCAGAATGACATTGTTTGAATCCCATCTCTTGAACTACCATGTGAAACTTATTGAACCAGGCTCTGAGAGACTGTTTTAAGCCATAGAGAGACTTCCGTAGCTTGCATACCTTATTTTCACTCCCCTTGGCACAGAATCCAGGAGGTTGAACCATGTATACCTCTTCTTCTAAGTCACCATTCAAGAAAGCATTCTTTATGTCCAGTTGGTGCAATTCCCAGTCAAAATTAGCAGCTAAGGACAGGAGAACCCTAGTCAAGTTCATCTTAGCCACCGGGGCAAAATTCTCATCATAGTCAACCCCATGTACTTGTGTGTACCCTTTGGCTACTAGTCTCACTTTGTACCTTTCAATTGTTCCATCTGCCTTGTGCTTCACTGTGAACACCCATCTGCACCCCACGGGGTCTTTCCCCTTTGGAGGATCCACCAATTCCCAAGTCTGATTTTTGTGGAGGGCATTAATCTCCTCCATCATGGCATCTACCCATTCAGGGCATTTTAAGGCTTCTACAACATTTTTGGGAACTAGGAGACAAAGTGGGTAATGGGGTGTTTGGTAGTGCAAGACCTGACTCCCTTTCGTTGGGCAATAGGGATGTCAAGGTCATCCACAATAGGAGTAAGGTTAGGGGATGGACTTACCTCCTGGGAGTCTGATGATGTTGGTTGCTCAGTGTTTGGATGCTCCACATTTCTATCACCCCCTTGATCTCTCCGACGTGTACGTTGGAAGACATGGAAGGGAGTAAGGTCCGGAATAGAAGGAAGAGATACCTGAACATGCTTCTCCTCTTCCACACTACGACTCTCCCCCTGAGGAGGAGGGAAGAATGCCTTGGACTCAAAGAAGGACACGTCCATAGACACAAAGAATTTATGACTAATTGGGTCAAAGCACCAATACCCTTTTTGAGAGGAGGGGTGCCCCAGAAAGACACAAGGAATGGACCGAGGGTCCAACTTACCTCGAGATGGAGACAAATCATGGACAAAGGCCCGACAACCAAAGACTCATGGGGATGGAAAATAAAGGAGACTGAGGGTACAACAACTGATGAGGGGCCATGTGGTTCAGTACTCTGGAGGGCATGCGGTTGATGACATACGCAGCTGCAAGTATAGCATCCACTCAAAACCTTTTTGGGACATTCATGTGTAACATCATCCCACAAGCTACCTGAAGGTGTTTGTTTTTCCTTTCTGCAACACCATTTTGTTGTGGTGTTCTGGCACATGAGCTCCTATGAATAGATCCGTGGGAGGCGAAGAACTCATTGAGCTCCCCATGGAAGTATTCCTTCGTATTATCAGATTGGGAGATCCATATTTCAACATGGAACTACGTAAACACCATCCTCTAGAAGTCTTTCACTATCTTCGGAACCTCGTCTCTGCTACGCATAGGAATTACCCATGTATAGCGAGATTAATCATCGATCAATGTAATAAAGTACTTATATCCTCCCTCAAAGAGTATATTGATAGGCCCCCATACATCAAAATACACAACATGAAAAGGAACATTTGATCTTTTATTGCTTGAGTGAAAAGTTGTTCTACATTGTTGCTCAACTGACACGTTTGACACATAAACTCTGACACTGAACATGACTTAAATAAAACTAGAAACAAACATTTTATTATGTCTCTTGATAGTATGGCTAGCCAGAAATAAGAGGAAGAGAAGAGAAGGGAAGAGGAGAAGAGAAGAGAGAAGGGAGAAAGGTTTGGCAATGTAACAGTGCTGGCGGCGCCAGCCTTTATTTTAATATATATATATATATATATATATATATATATATATATATATATATAAGGCGGCAAAAATAACAAGGGAAAAGACCCTTGTGCCCCCAAGTACAATAACAGACATAACAGAAAGAAAAAACGAAATAAAAAACACTTTAATTATCCAAACAGGCCCTAACATTAACAATTAAATTATTTTAACACTCCCCCTCAAGTTGGAGCATAGATGAAAATCATGCCCAACTTGTCACATAAATCTTTGTGCCGCACATGATGAAGACCTTTGGTGAAGATATCTGCGAGCTATTCTTCTGAGCTGACATATGGTGTACACACTTCTCCACTTTCAAGTTTCTCTCTAATAAAATGTTTGTCCACTTCAATGTGTTTCATCCTATCATGCAGAACTAGATTAGCAGCAATATTGATGGCAGCCTTATTGTCACAGTAGAGTGATATAGGATTGCTCACTGTGAAACCCAGTTCACCTAACAGGTTTCTTATCCACATGATTTCTGCAACCCCATGAGCCATCGCTCTATACTCTGCTTCTGCACTAGACCTAGCCACCACACTTTGTTTTTTCCTTCTCCATGTAACAAGGTTTCCTCCTACAAAGGCACAATACCCACTGGTAGACTTTCGATCATTGATTGCTCCTGCCCAATCTACATCAGTATATACTTCCACTTTTAAGTGACTGTGTTTCTGGAACAACAAACCAGCTCTGGGAAACTTCTTGAGATATCTCAAGATCCTCTCTACAGCCTCAAAGTGATTTGTCCTAGGGCTGTACATGAACTGACTAAGGACACCCACTACATAGGCAATATCAGGCCTGGTCATAGACAAATACAAAAGTCTCCCCACGAGTCTCTGTAACATCTTCACATCTTTCAAAAACTCTCCCTGACTGTCTCTCAGACGGTGATTAGGTTCAATAGGTGAATCAAATGGTTTTACCCCCAACTTACCTGTGTCTTCCAGTAGATCCAGTACATATTTCTGTTGGGAAATAAAGATGCCCTTGTGAGAGCGGGCAACTTCAATTCCAAGGAAGTAACGTAAGGGACCTAGATCCTTCACCTCAAATTTAGTGGCTAAGAAATTCTTTAGTCTCCGGATTTCGGCCTCCCAATCTCCTGTGATCACTATGTCATCCACATACACAATAAAAGTTGCAATTTTACCTTCACCTCTTTTCACAAATAGAGTATGATCTGTTTGGCATTGTTTGAACCCCATCTGTTGAACTGCTAACTGAAACTTACTGACCAAGCCCGAAGTGATTGTTTCAACCTATATAGAGATTTCTTTAACCTACACACCTTTTGTTCACTGCCTTTGGCACAGAACCCTGAGGGTTGGGTCATGTACACTTCCTCTTCCAAGTCACCATTCAAGAAAGCATTCTTGATGTCCAATTGGTGAAGGTCCCAGTCAAGATTTGCTGCCAAGGAAAGAAGAATCCTGATAGAGTTCATCTTGGATACTGGAGCAAAAGTCTCTGCATAGTTCACTCCATATACCTGTGTAAAGCCTCTTGCTACCAGTCTAGCCTTGTACCTTTCAACAGTTCCACCAACCTTGTGTTTCACTGTGAACACCCACTTGCACCCCACTAGTTCCTTCCCTTCAAGAAGGTCTACCAACTCCCAAGTGTCATTTTTGTGTAAAGCAACAATTTCTTCCTGCATTGCATCTGTCCATTCAGGTTTAGACAAAGCTTCTGCCACAGTCTTAGGAATGGGGGCACTGTCCACAGAGGAGAGAAAGGCATGATATGAAGGCAAAACATGCTCATAGGACACAAAATTAGAGATAGGATGATTAGTGGTACACGACCTAACACCCTTCGTCTTAGCAATAGGAATATTAAGATCATTGGTAATAGGTGAATCAGCATTTAGAGGAACAGACATATCAATGGGAACAAGTGTACCTGGATGATGAGATGGATCTGCCTCAAGTGAATCCGATGATGTTGGTTGCATAGTGTCAGGCTCCACGGCTCTTGAACTCTATTGGCTCTTATGGCAACGATGAAAGACCCGGAATGGAGGAGGATCGGGTTAAAGGAGGTAGTTGAATTTGAGTCGTCGCTTGTTTCTCCTCCTCAACCCTACTACTCTCCCCTTGAGGAGAAACCGAGAAAAAAGGTTGATTCTCAAAGAATGAGACATCAATGGAAACATAGTACTTGCGAGCAATGGGATCATAGCAGTGATACCCCTTTTGAGATAAAGGGTAACCAAGAAAAACATAAGGAATAGCCCGAGGATCAAGCTTACCACGAGTAGGGGACAGGTTATGGACAAAACAACAACACCCAAAAACACGCATCGGAATGGTGGACAGCGGGGCAGTAGGGAACAAGAGCTGATGTGGGGCCTTATACTCTAGTAGCCGAGAGGGCACGCGATTGATGATATATGTCGCACACAATACTGCATCCATCCAAAACCGTTTTGGCACATCTATATGAAACAATAAGCCAAGGGCGACTTCGAGAAGGTGGCGGTTCTTCCGTTCAGCCACACCATTTTGTTGGGGTGTCTTGGCACAAGAGCTTCGCAGAAGTGACCCACTCGAAGCAAAAAACTTCGTGAGATCACTATGGAAATATTCCTTCACATTGTCCGTGGAAGATATGGATTTCCGTTTGGAACTGAGTGAACACCATGCGTTGAAAATCTTTCACAATTTGTGGCACTTCATCTTGAGATCGCATAGGATAAACCCAAGTGTATCTAGAATAATCATCAATCAAGGTAATGAAGTACTTATAGCCAGCCTCAGTAGGTAGAGTAACAGGGCCCCAAACATCAGAATAAACAATATGAAATGGAAATTCAGATCTTTTATTCCGTAAAGGTAAAGAACTTCTACAATGCTTACTCAACCGACAAGTTTGACATTGTAGTTGACTCATTGGCAAGGACTCAAACAACTTTGGAAACATAACTTTTAATGACTCAAAAGAAAGATGACCTAAACGACTAGGCCATAAATAGGCTTGACTCTCACTTGACGAACTCATGGACTCTGTCGCCACTAGACCAGCATTATTCTCCAACACGTAGAGACCATCCACCATGCTTTCTCTACCAATCGTCTTCCCCGAGGTCAAATCCTGAAACACACATGAAGACGGAAAAAAGTGACTGAGCAGTTCAAGGAGTGAGTCAGACTACTAATAGACAGCAAATTAATAGGTAATTTCGGAACATGCAATACATTAGGAAGAGTAAGGCCAAGTGGGAGAGGTAATGGTACCTCGGCCAGCTATGGTAGAAAAAGAACCATCAGTCAGTCTTACCTTATCTCTCCCAGAGAGAATATTATATGTCTGAAACATATTTGACTTACCAGTCATGTGGTTTGAGGCTTCGGAGTCAATAATCTAGGGAGAATCAGTAGTATGAGATGACACATGGAAGGTTGTGGCATTACCTGATGTAGACACAAACGAGGTAGAGGTAGTAGGACCAGAATCCATCTGGCAAAGAGTCTTACCATACAATTCCAAATGTTCACGGAAGGAGTTGATAATATCTTCCTTAGGGTCAGAACTGGGATGTCGCTCCTAAGTTACCACCGGACTAGTCTCTATCGATGTCATATTAGCTGAGTTATAGCTTTTTTCATTCTGCTGGCCTGGTTTCTTGCCCTGATCAGATGTTGACTTCTTACCCAAATCCTGTGCCCATTTAGGTTTGCCATGGAGATCCCAACATGTATCTTTAGTGTGTCGTGTCTTCTGGCAGTGAGTGCACCAAAGTTTGCTCTTATCATCTGGTTTTTTCTGAGTGTCGCCCTTTTTAAAACCATCTCCGACATTTGTATATGAATTTCCTCGGACAGCTAGGGCAACTGACTCCCCTTCTACACCATTCATCACACTTCTTCTGCTTTCTTCTGGCTGCACCAAGGCATACACCTCCTGAAATGATGGAAAGTCTTTACTACCCAAGATCTACACCCTGATGGACTCATACAAAGGATTCAACCCTAGGAGGAAGGCAAACACCCATTGCTAAGATACAAGTGACTTATAGGCCTTTGCATCTTCATCACACTTCTAGTTCACATTCTGATAGTGATCAAGTTCTTTCCATATTGATGTCAAATCATAACAGTATATTGAGAGACTCCTCTCCCCTTGCTTGCAGGTAGAGGATTCAGCTTGTAGTTGATATATCTTGGCATAGTGTCTCTGCTCTGAATATGTGGACTTCGCTTGCTCCCATATCTCAAAAGCAGTTTCAGCCCACATAAAAGTCTTCCTCACCTATGGCAGCATTGAAACCAAGATCCAAGACATCACCATATTGTTCTCTTGGTTCCACCTATCATACTCAGCACTTCCATACTTCGGTTCCTTCACTCTCCCATTGATGTATCCTATTTTCCCCCTAGTAGTGATGTAGAGTTTTATTCCCCTAGACAACTCAAGATAGTTCAGACCATCAAAGGGAATAACAGCCATGGGAAAGCTCATATCCATTCCCCCACTCACTCCATTGTGGCTCCCTGAAATCTCTGAAGTAGCAAAATTCTCAGTCAACATGGTCAAACAGATAATCAGTCCCAAACACCAGACTTAGTACCCCTCCTTACTCCACAAAACAATGCCCCACTCAGTCCACACCCACACACTTGGGTTTAACAACCAGGTTGAGCATAAACAGTACCAAATTCAGCATATTTCAGACTTGTATAGTGTTAACAGTCCTAACCTACCAGAATTCCAGAATGTCTAGCAGCCGCTAATCAGCAGGAGAGATCCTTATTACTTCTAATCAAATCAAATCCTTGAGAAGACAGGTCATCCTTGACCTACAGTTGTCTTAACACATGAACAGGATCACACGATCCAAGAAAACAGGTGTATATAGATTTTCGACAGCATTCAGCCATCCCATACTCATAGGGTTTTCACTCAACACATGACCAAGGAGGGTAAAGAAGGAAAAAACAGGGAGAACCATACCAGTAGAGTTGTTTTTTCTGTCCAGAATCAGATTTCTGTTCCGTCCAGGTTCAGCAAGCCTATTCGATCTGTTCTCTCAGGAGGGTTGTTCGATCTGCTCACTTTAATCAATATTCTCGCTCTGATACCATCTTGACAGTATGGCTGGCCAGAAATAAGAGGAAGAGAAGAGAAGGGAAGAGGAGAAGAGGAGAGGAGAAGAGGAGAAGAGAAGAGAAGAGAGAAGGAAGAAAGGTTTGGCAATGTAACAGTGCTGGCGGCACCAGCCTTTATTTTAATATATATATAGGGCGGCAGAAATAACAAGGGAAAAGACCCTTGTGCCCCCGAGTAAAATAGCAGACATAACAGAAAGAAAAAACAAAATAAGAAATACTTTAATTATCCAAACAGGCCCTAACATTAACAATTAAATTATTTTAACAATGTCGAAAGAAACATGACCTAAACAACTATGCCATAAGAAAATTTGACTCTTATTTGACTGACTATCCAACTCTGAGGGTGACACCGAGAGACCAGCTTTGTTGTCGAGAATGTAGAGACCATCCACTAGGCTTCCTCTACCAATCGTCCTCCCAGAAGTTAGATCCTGAAAAACACATGAGTCAGCAAAAAAAGTCACACTACAATTCAAGGAGCTTGTAATGCTACTAATTGAAAGCGGGTTTATGGGAAGCTGAGGGACATGCAATACACAATTCAAGTTAAGGCCATGGGGAAGGGATATAGATCATTGGCCTGCAATGGAAGAAAAAGAACCATCTGCAAGTCTCACTCTATCCCTTCCTGACAAAAGGCTATAAGACTGGAATAAGTTAGGCTTACCGGTCATGTGGTTGGAGGCCCCTGAGTCAATGATCCAAGGGGAATCTGTGGGAGTAACATGGAATGCAGAAGCCATATTACCTGAAGTAGATGCAAATGAAGTAGAGGGAGTACCAGTGACTGAGTTGTCCATTTGCCGCAAGGCCCTACCATAAGATTCCAGGTGCTCTCTAAATGAATTCATTATATCCTCCTTGGGGTCAGACTTATTAGGGTGGTCCCGGGTACTACCGGCAACTTGAGTGTCTTGGGTTGCCACATGTGTTGTGCTCATTTTCTTCAAATGACCTTTACCCTATTCTTCATTCTTGCTGCCCACTTGGGTTTCCCGTGGATGTCCCAACAAGTGTCACGTGTATGTCGAGAACGCCTACAGTGGGTACAGAATAGCTTATCTTTATCATCCGCCTTCTTAGGGTCACTTTTCTTTCCTGTTGAGCTATTATTCATTGCAGCCAAGGCAACTTGTTGCTCCCCTTCAGCTGTAACCATCGCATTCCGCCTGCTTTCTTCAGATTGGACAAGGGAGTATACCTCGTGAACCATAGGCAACTCTTTGCTTCCTAGGATTTGCACCCTCAATGGTTCATATGCAGGGTTCAATCCCAACAAAAAAGCAAACACCCGTTGCTGAGAGACCAGCTTCCTGTAGGCCTTAGCATCACCATCGTGCTTCCACTCTATGGCCTGATAATGGTCCAACTCCTTCCATATGGAGGTAAGGGATGAATAGTATGAGGACAAGCTAGGGTTTCCCTGTTTACATGTTGAGGATTCAGCTTGCAACTGGTAAACCTTGGCGTAATGCCTTTGCTCAGAATAGGTAGTTGTGGCATGTTCCCAGATCTCACTAGCGGTGTTTGCCCACATAAAATTCTTTTTCACATCAAGTTCCATGGCTGTGAGGAGACAAGACATCACCATACTGTTTTCTTGGTCCCACCTATCATGTTCAGCCGTCTCACCCTTGGGTTCTTTCACCCTTCCATTGATGTAACCAGCTGTACCCCTTGCTGTTACATAGAGTTTTGCACTCTTAGCCCACTCCAGGTAGTTCAGACCGTTTAAAGGGGTAATTGGCATGGGAAAAACCATGTTTTCACCTCCCATACCCGCTGTGCTGCGGGTTGGTGTAGCCCCCGATGAAGTTAATTCATGACTTGCCATTGAATACTACTGAAAACCAGTCCAAATATCACCCAACAACACAGCCACCACAATCAGAATGTGAACAACTCAGGGTTTACTCCTAGAATGTGAGCAAAAGAACACTAAATATTGCTGAGAACAAGGGATTCAGTCAACACAACGTCCAAACAGAGCAATAAACCAGTCCGGTAATCGGTTCAGCACCACCAATACAGACATTACAATCAGTCTGACTGTAGTTCACACACTCTAACCATCCAACATCCAAACAAATAACTATATAATCAAGGCATGAGCCCTACACACCATTGGCCAAAGAACGCTGAGACAAACTGAAACAAAAAACACACCTGTTCAGCACTTGTACAAAGGTGCTAATCTGAACTTAACTTCACAGCATCGAACAGAGGAGTCTGCACCAGCATCACCCTTCTCCGACTAGGGTTTTCTTGCTATTACGGCCAGGAAAAAGAGATCACAAAAGCTGCCGCCAGAAACTGCTAGGGTTTTTGCAGAAAAAGCCACGTCCAAACACTTTTAAGAACTCGGCAGGAGGGATCGTAGGTCTTTTTCAACCCAGAGAACCTGCTCTTATACCATGTGGTGATTCGTGGGGATTGGGAGAGAGAGAGGAAGTGAGAGGTATGGTTGGGAGAGAAAAAAGTGTCTGTTGGCAGCCACCAGTTTTCTATTTATATTAACTTCATAAAAGAATCTGAAATTAAAAGTATGCCCCTGGTGACATATCCTAGAATCAAAATAATAAGAAAAAAGAAAGAAGAAAAAACAAGTAATTGTCACTGTAACAGCAGCTATTAAGTAAGCCTTACAACAGAAGTGTATACAAAGGTTGATTGGGCTGGACCTATAGATGATAGGAAATATACTAGTGGATATTGCACTTTCATGGGAGGAAATCTTGTCACATGGAGTATGAAACAAAGTGTGGTAGCAAGGTTCAATGCAGACAGAAGCAAAATACAAAGCTATGTCCCATTGTGTTATTGAAATGTTGTTGATAAAAAATTTATTAAATGAATTGGGATTTGTTGTTGATAGTCCTATGTCATTGTATTGTGACAACAAGTTTGCCATCAATATTGCTACAGACCCGCACAATGACTTATGTGATAAGTTGGGCATGATTGATATCTATGTCTCAACTTAAGGAGGAGTGTTTACAGTATTGTACTTATGTCATAGGGGCATTTTTGTCTTTGTACTTGTATTTATCTTATTAGTTGGGCCTCCCTAATATATATAGAAGAGCTGGTGCCGCTAGCCTATCTTTTGACTCCAAATTCTTCTTTCTCTCTTCTCTCTTCTCTCTTCTCTCCACTAACTCTCTAATACTTTCTACTAAGAAAACATACCACAATTGTTGTACTCGGCAATCACCTAGACCCATCTTTCCCGCTTTACCCTTCTTACCCTGGACAAAAAACTTCTACTTTAAGTCCCAAGCCTTTTAAATTTTGGGCAAATGAATCCTAGAAACCTTCTTTTGTCAATTTTACCCTTCATAAGTTGATTTGCCTTCCTACCATTAATGTCAACATTCAAGACTTGGGCACCACTCGGTCCTCCATTGGACCCAACAATCCTAAATGTCCCTTCAAATTCTATTACATCCTTCTCATTAAGGCATTCCACATGTCTTGCCTTCCCCTTCTCCACATCATCACTGCAACCCACTAAAACAAGCGAGCACGCCCTTTTAGTTAAGTCAACCAACTTCAATTCGGCCCCACTCACTTCACAACTCTTTGAATTCCTCCAAACTCCACCTTCATCATGACCCATCAATCCAGCACCATTTTTCTCCTAAAATAACGAAAATACCCTCATCATCAACCTCTTTTCTTCCTTCCACAACTTGTCCATTCGGCTTCTCACTTGCTTCATTAGAGAACTATGCTCTCTTGTTACTAGACTTCCTCTACTCATCAAAGTTATTTGCCCAGCTTAAAGGGTGGGAAGCCTCAATGACAAGTCTTTATTCATACCTCTCCCCAACAAAGTGAAGAGATAACAAAGATGGCACCATTTGGATCTCTATAGCTTCCACCAAAATGCGCGCAACATTTAGATTCTGCCAAGAGTTTGTGTTTGCATCAATAAATCTAAACCTTCCACAAGCATCTATAACTTCGAAAGTGGGAAAATTCCAAGCATGTAAAGGGATATTGAAGATGATAATCCAAACAAAACTTGACGGGCCTAAATCTCTAATAGCATCAACCAGGGGATTCCACCTCTCGGTCCTAAGATCTAGAAACCGCATCTCACTTTGCTCTCTCACCAGAATAAAGTTTGCCTCCACCACACCATCAAACATAAAGAGGAAAAATCCAGCATTTAGTTTCCTAACCTGAAAAGGCTTTCTTGGACGCCAAACAGCCACAGCCCACTCCCTAAAATCATCTACATTTGGATCAAAATTAACAAATCAACCGACCAAACTCCTCTCCAACACCCTAAGATTAGCATGAACATCGTTTGTTGGATTCACAAGCACTTCCTTCATCATTTGTCAAATTAACATGAAACAAAAATGAAAAAGAAGTGGATTAGCAGCCCACTCCCTATCATCTTTTGCACCTGGAGGAAGTTGCCAAAAGGCCCAAAACATGTTAGTACAAAATTGCCCCTTATAATAATGGCATCTTATGGGTAAAAATGGTCATTGTTTAACTTACCTTGGGAACACTTTTGATCAAAAGAACATGGGTTTATGCACATACCCAGGTAAGTGATTCTTGGGAAATATTTACCTATAAGTACACTTAACCAAGTAAATGGCTTCCCAAAAAATGAATGGGGCCATAAACTCAAATAACCCATAGACAGATTTAAACTCAAACAACTCATAGACAAAGATTCCCATCACAAACGGATAGCCATATGCTGTCCGTATTTTGAACAAAATTTGTTCACAGTCTTGCATAGATTATAAATGAATGGCTTTTTCTAGTGACATGAAATTTGAGGCAATACAATCAAATTTTCAAACCCAAGCAAAATCATGGAAACATGTCTCATGAAACGTGGCCAACTTTACACAATGTAGTTTGTCAAAAACCATGCATTCTCTTGAGCTTTCTTCCACACTTTGGCAGTTTTTATTTCCATCACAAACAGATCTTTTACATCGCATTATTTGCAACAAGGCACATATTGTGGAAGACTGGCTATTGGATATAAATTGCCAAATATTTGACTTTACAAACAAAAGAAAAAAGAACCTCCATGATCTTTCAATAGACAAAAAATAAATGTGGAAATTCATTAAAAAGAGTATTCATAATATAATAAAAATAAAACCATATAAAAAGTAAAAGGAAACACAAATCAACACATCTCACCTGAGTATGCTCAATAATGTGGCCATTTTCATCGCGTAACCTAACATCAATGTTACAAACCAGTCAATGGAAACAATGTATGCACAAGAACCATTGAACATTTTAGTGATTAACACGTTGATGAGAACATTGTTAAAAAACCAGGTTATAACCACAAGTCAAAAGGTTGAGTCAAGCTTTGTCACAGGTTTAGGAATTTGCCATTACCAACTCTTTAAAAGTTAAAACAAGATCCCGTTTTACTTGGAAATTCATAAACTCCGATTCACTTTTTTCCTTTCTTTCTCTAGGTTACTGGTTACAATAACAATGTTCTCACGATGATGAGAACATTGTTAAAAGACCAGGTTATAACCCCACAAGTCAAAAGGTTGAGTCAAGTTTTGTCACAGGTTTAGGAATTTGCCATTACCAACTCTTTAAAAGATAAAACAAGATCCTGTTTTACTTGGAAATTCATAAACTCCGATTCGCTTTTTTCCTTTCTTTCTCTAGGTTACTGGTTACAATAACAGCATCCAAACAGAGGCGCAAGATGCAGCCCCCATTAGAGAATCAGAATTACATTTGAACCACAAACAGTTCAGACTTATGCATCCCCTGTTTTGAAAAACAAGGCTGATCCCAATATACAAGAGTTTTTCTAGTAATTGTTTTTCTGTCACTTAAAACAAGGCTGATTCCAATATACAAGAGTTTTTCTGTCATCTTCTTCCTCTAATTCCTTCTACTAAAATATATTTTCCATGATCTCTATATCCATATAGTTCTACATCAAGTTCTTTGACTAGTTATACAATTTCTAATATTATTTAGGCCTGAATACAGTTTCAAAGGGGTGTATCTTCATGGTTTCAAGAAGCAACTATAGGAAGAGACATATCAAGGTTGATATGTCTATAAAAGGGAGGTGCTAATATTTAGCTTGTTTGCTTGGGTGCTTGTACTTCATACCTTTCTTTTGTTATTCCCTTTCATGAGATTTCTCTCTTGTAATTGTTTTTGCTAATATGAATATATTTTCCTTAATCTTGTTAATAGTCAAAAAAAATATCAAGGTTGATGTTGATATAAGTATAAAGTTAAGAGTTAGACCATGTTTCTCATCATGTTTTATAGTTTCCAAATAGTTGCAATTAAGACTTATGAGTTGAGCTCTCATCATGCTCTATAGTCCCAACCTTTTTCAATTATCAATGTATTTTGAATTTCTTGTAGCGAAGTATTTAGTGTATGCAAATTTGAAACTTTGAAGGTATTTATCAAAAGAAAAAAAAAAATCGTGTTCCCCTTATAGGCTCCATTTGAGAAGAGTACAAATACAAATACATTCAGTGTAAAACCTTGTATCTTTTTTTTTCTTTTGATAATTGAACAGTAATTTTATTACCAAAGTATGAGAACTGTTACAAGCAGCCCAAACTCATGCAACCTCCCTTGAAAGTGTAAAAAACAACAGAGCACTAGAAACAAAACATTATGAGGTAGTCCAGTACAGATGCTCCCTCAAAGCCCCTTGTTTAGCAAGATAATCAGCCATAGCACTTGTTCACCTGCCCACCAAATGTAAGCTAGCATTCATATTCCTTATTAACCAGCTAGCCTTCTTTAGGAGATCCTTGTAGCACCAAATGACTGAGTTGGATCTGTTAATCAACCCACAACAACCTTAAGGTCTCCTTCAATTAGAAGATTCTCAACACCAAGTTGATTTACAATCAGAATACCTTGTAAATCCACCAATAACTCAGCCCAATTTGAGTCTCCTATTCCCACTAGACCCAAGTACAAGGCTAAGATATTACTACCCCTGTCCCTCAAAACCCCTCCTATACCTGAGAGGCCAGGATTGCCCTAACTAACTTCCATTAAAATTCATCTAAACACAACCTTCAGATGATGAGGTCCAAACTACAGTAACCCTTTCCTTCTTGGAGGAGCCATTTGCCACTGCTGACCAATTCCTCCAAAAGTCATCAAAGGAAAACAAGTGGAAAGAATCCAAAGTTCTCAGACAATGAATCGCCCTTGTTAAAATACACTCCTTGACATCTAGGAAACTTTGTTCCTTTTCTTGAAAGATTCTTGCAAATTCCTTTCTTCCCAGATTGTCCAGTGTGAAGCTGTTCTAATACATTTCCACATAATCCTCACTCCTTCCTTGCCCCTTCAAGAGCAAGCCCTCCATCCTCAAAATAACAAAAAACTTCATCTTCATGACACCCCCCCATGATAATCAAAATACTCTCATCATCCTAATTGCTTAATCCATGGTTGTAAAATTGAATCCTTGGTCCTGTCTCTTTCTTCCAACACAAAAAACACTTCTTTAGCAAACTCTTCGCCATCTAAAAAGAAAAAACCCAGTATCTTGCCATTTTGAACTTCTCTATCAACAATGGTATCTAGAGCTACCTTCTTTTGTACTTGAATTCTTTTATCAACTTGGATAACATCTATGATCTACCATGACTTCTAGTTCCTCTTCTTCCTCAAACTCTTTCTCAAAAAAAAAAAAGAAGGATAAAAGAAATTCATTAAAATAAAAAGAGAATACAGAGAGAAAGGTGACAAGAAATCACCCAAGAGAAAAGGCAAACACTAAAAGACAAATACACCCAAAGACACCGACATACCAAAAATATTAAACAAAGGAAAAAAAAAACCTCCAAGATGACCACCTGCACCCTGCTCCTAATCAAATGACCCTGAAACAAAGCCCAAACGCCAAGACTTCCTAATCCTCTTCCTCAAAACTTTCCTCCTGCCCATCATCTTCTTCATCCCACTTGTCTCCTCTTTCTCTATCTTCCAATTTCTTCAGCCTCTCTTCTGTCCTCTTTCTCTCGAAGTACTCAAAATCCCTCTTGGCAAATTCCTCTCCCCCCCAAAAAAAAAAAGAAATCATAGACCAAGACTTTTACCTATTTCAACAAAGTTTGTAGTTGTCCTTCTCCTCGGGATGGACTGACCTCATAGCAGAAGGGGACTCCCGAATTGTGATTGGATGGCTATCAACTAATTCAGATAACCCTTCGGTTCTCAGATATCATACTAAGGAGGCAAGTTCCTGGCAGCTAGCTGAAAAGCTCATTCAGATGGATCCATAGATTGACCTTCATTACTCTCTTGCCAGAAGTAGGCTAGAGAGGTAGAGAGGTTCTTGTATAGAGTGATCAAGGATGCAGTAATAAACTATTTTTGTACTTGAGTTTCTAACTGTATACCTGTATATATCAGCTCTTTTTGTTGCCAACTGAAAAGATAAACTTTATTGCGGGAGTCAAAGAACAACCCTTATTTTTCATGAGATTTAAGATCAATTGGTTTATATTTTCAATAAAACGGTCACAACAAACAGGTTCTATGTTATAGGCAAGCTATGCAAAACTTATCCACAATTACAAGCATGAGGAGGAAAGATTGTAGCAAAAGATTCTATAAGAAACATAGTCAATTTTCTTCATGACCATGAATGTAAATCTACTTTATCAACAAGGACTAGATGGACGAAGACCCAAAAAAGATACTTGCGTATAAATCTACTTTATCAACAAGGACTACTTTATCAACATAGTCAATTTTCTATAAGAAACATAGTCAGATTGCGCAAGCATATTTGAAATATACTTGCCTCTCACATATTTTAACAACTTTGGAACCAGCATTTGGCTCACATTTGCGTGTCTTAACATAATACTCCTCAGGTTTGTATGGAACATCCTGGAAATTCAAACCAATAAATGTCAAAGTAACTAGGTCAAGTGACTTGTAGAGAAATTTGAAATAGAGAACTAAGGTTCATAAGCTCTAATAAGACTGGTACATATTCAAAGTTAGAATAAAGAAATAAACACTCAGCACCAAATTGTCCAACACATTTACTAGAACTTCATAACCAAGATACACAAGAGAGGGGACTAATAAATATTCAAAAAGTTCCTCATAATTTCTAATTCACTGCTACTCCTTGATTAAATTAGTTCTGACCCTCATAAACACAAAATTAACTAGTTACTTCCACTGGTAGCACCAAGCGGTCCAAACCAAAACTTAAAATCTACTCAAAATATTTACCAGATATATCTAGAAGTAAAAGACTAATAAGGCAGAGAAAATATAAAGCGCTTGAGTCCAACAAGGGTGTATTAATCAGTTATTCACATAGTCTCCATACTCTTATATAAGTAATCTCATAAAGGGCATATGCAGCCGACTTGTTAACTGTTACAACAGGTGGTATTCTCAAGGCTTGCATCTTGTTGGTGGCGTTCTCCTCCACTTCAACTATTTCTGCAACAATTGAAGCTTCTCGCCCACTCTGGAAGCAGGAATGCATCATATGTGTGCTTGGTTAGAATATGTATAGACCATAAACAATGAGAGGTACAATATCTACATACCACCACCATGCTAGATCGTGACTTAAGAATTTTAAATTTCACGAAGAATTAAAATGAAACGTTCAAATCACGAGCATGACAACAACAAAAAAAAAAAAAACTATTGAGAAAATGAGAGAAAACTCTCATAAGCTGTGGGGCTTCAATTTTAAAACAACATTACCACATTCATGAAGTTGTATGTTGATAAAAGTTTGAGTTCAATAAGCCCATAATCGATTAATCATTTATCAGACGAAGCCAGGACCAAAATTAGGGCAACGTAATGTACTTAGTAAAGTATGGATAGCTTCTTTTTCTTAATAAAAAAATAAAGAAAAAACACAACAAACTATATCTCATCAACTTCGTTGTCACAAATACATCAAATGAAGACAATAAATATTTAAAAAAAAAAAAGAGTTGAATAAGAAGAGATTTGCTTACCGATCCACTAGGAACCGCCATGTTTACAATAATCTTCTTATTGCAGTTCAACCTGACAGAGTCTGAAGTCCTCTCACACTTCTCGAGCTTTGATTTTGCAAGGATCTGAACTCCAGTTACCAACTCAATACTTAAAAAGAGGAAGAAGAAGATCAAACAAAATGGTCTTACTCCCAATCGCGTCTCCATTTCCTTCTTCTCTTTTATTTTGATAAAAAAGAATATCTCCATTAAAAGTGAGGAAACAATATAACCAAGGACAGATTCCAATAGCAAACCCAAGACAGAAAACTAAACCAGAAGCCAGACTCAAACCACCCACCCCACTTACACCCCCATCAAAGAAAAACGGTACTTCTGAACGAAACCCAAGATCCAGACAGGGAGGTGACAAACCATTGTTGCCTTACTGCAAAAACCTTTATGCTCTAACTCATGCGCGACTCCATTGCCAGAACTGTTAACAACCTACAATATGAACACCCAAGCCGTGAGCAAGCGGTTTTTATCCGTTTAATTTTTTTTTCCCTCCAAAATGTAACCGTTTTTTTGCTCCGGATTGCAGGTCAACCGATCATCCGTACGGGTCAAACGGGTAAACCCATGACATCAATAATAGATAAATATGTATAAAATGAAAGAAAATTAGATAAATTGAAAAAAAAAAATCGCCATGTGTCTAATATCCATCATATTGATATTGGGGAGTGATTACATGTTTCTTAATGAAAAGGAAATTGAATCAGTTGTAATTAATTCATGTTTGATTTTTTATTTTTCAAACCAAAAAATCACAAAATTCTAAGGAGGTAAAAAGCAAGAGTGAGTAAACTGATGTGGATAACTGTATTTTAGAATATGGTAATAGATGCATTGCTTTCATGATACCATTCCATCACTTCTGATTTCTGAAACCCCAAATTGCTTTTATATCATTTTATGAGACCATTTTATAAAAAATGATAAAAATACAACAAAAATAAGAAATCATATATAATACAAGAAAAAACAAAAAAAAATGAAGAAAAATATGAAATTGCAACAAAATAAAAAAAAAACAAAAAATACAGAAAATAGAAAAATTCAAAAAACACTAAAAATTGGAAAGACATTTTAGTAATTTTACCTTTATCCTCAAATTTGTTAATGACAAGAATTTAAAATTTTCAGGTATCAAGTTAAATGCTTATTGTCTTATTATTTCTCACCTATTTTTTGCAAATACCAATTATATTTTTATCAAAGCTTCACTCCAAGAAAGGGCCCATGTGGTGGAAGCCATCCAAAACTATAAGTGAATTTTGCAAATTCTAGGGTTTTTTCAATTCAAAAACCCACCTTAGATTCATGAAGATAATAGCTATGAGCCTTGGAGTCAAACTTGTAGGGAGCCCATCCAAATATTTGGGTCTGCCAACCCTCTTCAGTAGATCAAAAACAAACCTGTTCTCCCACTTGATAGAGAGGGTGTAGAATAAAACAAATGATTGAAATGAGAAGTATCTCACCCAAGCGGGAAAGGAGGTATTCCTGAAATCAGTAGTAGCAGCTATACCAGTTTACTCCATGTCTTATTTCCTACTCCCAAAGAAAATTTGTAATGAAATTAGCAAATTTCAAATGTCTTTTTGATGGGGGAAGAGAGAGAAAATCCATTGGTTATCTTGGGATACCCTAACAAAAAACAAAGACAATGGTGGTTTGAGTTGGAGACTTGCAAACAAAGATGTCATTCAAAGCAAGTACTTCAGAAACAAAAATTTTCTAAAAGACAAATTGTCTTCTAAAGGCTCTTGGGTTTAGAAGAGCATTATGGCAGGGAGGAAAGTAGTGCTTAAAGGGGCTTGTCGGTTAGTCAACAAGGGTAGAGACATCTCCATTTGGGCAGACAACTAGCTGACAGGTGTGGTAGGTTTTAGAGTCATGGGTCCAAATCCTGGACCAGTTCAGTGAACTGATTGACCAAGAGAACAAGACTTTGAATGTTGAGGCAATTCAAAGCCACCTGAGTAAAACCCTTGCAGATCAAATTGTAAAGTTGAATCTAGCTAGGGGAGATTGAGTGGATGTCTTAGCTTGGACTCTGGACTCTAAGGGTAACTTTAGTGTTAGGCCAGCCTATTTCATGGAAAAACAAAGGCTGATCACGGAAAATGGTGAGAATGCCCTTGTGTCAGATAGCTCCCTGTGGAAGCTAAATGGAACATCCCTACAGAGCCGAAGGTAAAAATCTTCTTGTGGAAATGTCGCAGAAATGCATTCCTGGTGAATAGGAAAATTGTCAATACTAATGTATGCAGACTGTGTAGTAAAACTACTAAGATTGTTTTTCATGTCCTGTCCCATTGTAAGTTGGCTAAGAAGGTTTGGTTTTGGAGCTGCTTCAATGCTAGAATGGATGTTTATCCTCAAGACATGTCTTTCAGTGGTTGGTTCCTAAATTGGATTCAATCCTGTAAAGTTTTGAAGGAAAACTCAGTCAGCCTTATTCAAAGCACTGCTTACTTTGGTTTATATGGAAAACTAGAAACAAAGTCTTATTTGAAAATGAAAGCCTCAATGCAAAAATGATTTTGTTGGATGTCTGCAGGCAATCACTGCTCATGACAAGGACTTCGAAGAGCTCCTCCGAAGGTATGAGTACATCTAAGATACCTCAGAGTCCAAAGGCTTCTTGGGTACCTCCATTTGCAGGACAAATCAAAGTAAATGTTAATGGAGGCTTCAGACAAAATAACTTAGGAAGCTTTGGTGCTGTAATCCGAGATCACAGTGGTTTTTGTGTGGCGGCCTGTTATTGACCTGTTTTTGCTGCCTCAGCTCTCCAGGCCGAAGCAATTGCGTTGGGGCAGGGATTAGACTTTGGCAAAGATGATCAGTTTATCTAGCTGTGTTCTTGAATCTGATTTCCAGTAACTTTTAAATGCTACCAAAAACAGAGTTTCTTGCGACCCAGCAAATTTGGTGTCTCTTTTTTAAGGATATTGTGACTGCTATGGAGTTTATTTCTGTTTTTTTTCTCTTTTGTGAACAGGAATTATGATAGTTGTGCGCATTCTGTAGCCCAAAGAGGTTTTCAGGATCGGGGACTGTTTGTCTTTGACTGTCCTAAGTGCATTCAGTCCCTTGCAAGCTCTGATTCTGCTTAACCTCTCATGGCTCTTGTACTTGTTTTGTTTTACAACGCCCAAGGCACGCTAACAATATGTAGGTTGCTAGCAAAATTGTCACAAAAGAAATTTTGGAGGGGTTATGTGTCACTACCCCAAAGTGCAAGCTAGCAAGCTGTAGGTTGAAAGTTGACAACAATTTGAAAGTTCGAATTCGAACTGCCAAAGATAATAAATCAATAATCCTTTCAAATCGGATGTGGATCTCTGCTATGAGTATCACCTTTTATGAGGTGGCACATGGAACAATCTGGCATCTTTATTAGATGGGTTCGACTATGATGCTGAAAATACATAATACTGGAAAATTTTGTAATCAATCAATGGGCATCATATACAAAGGGCTTCAAAAAATTAAAGAGGCATCATATAAAAGTGGTAACCAATCAATTGGGTTTTCATTAAAAATAAAAAATTGGGGTTTTTGATGGGTTAATTCGGTATCATGTCTTTCTGTATCATAGATTTCACATCATTATGTGTATAAAATGTAGTTATCCCATTTTTAATATCCAAGACACGACTTTTCTGTATTTTTTGAATTTTTAAAACAAAAAAAAACAGGCAGTACTCAAAGGAATTAGTAACTCTATTGTCATTTTATTTAGTAGGTTAAATGCTCTGGTTATTGTAATAGAAATTTTGTTTAATATTGAAACCAAATATAAATATTAATATATGATTACATGTCTAATAATATTAAGAATATTTAAATAAATAAATTTGTTTGGTGCATTTATAACCAAAGTATTCTATAATATTATCAATTCTCTAAAAAAAATAATTCTATATTAACTCACTACGAAAAGATTCATGGATATATGTTTATAAAAAATCTGTTACTGTAGTCTATATATTTTTCCAATATTACATACACTGATACACCATCTAGGTCCGTGGCATCATAAATCATATGATAAAAATAAAAAAACCATGTAAAAGTAAAAAGAAAAAAGAAAAAGACAAAATTGACCATGTCTTTGGCGTTACAACTGCATCATTGGATCTAACCGCATCAAAATCCAGTACAGGTTGAAACTTCAAATCCAAATCCAAATCCAAATCCAAATAGAAGCTTCAATTAAAGTTTTTAAGAAATTAATTAATTTTCAACTTACATTGAATTTATTAATTATAAACTTTATGCATCACATATAGTAAATGAGAGTTTTAATATTAATGATGGAATGGCTAAAAGCCTAAACCACACAAAACAAAAACTATAACCTATTAACCAGGCCAAAAATGGCATAATTGTTCAACCAATTAGATTACATCACTAGCTGAGTAAATTTTTTAGGGATGAATAGCTCAATGCAAGTTCATCCCTGACTTCAATTGACGGGAAAATTAAGAACGGATCGGATCCAATCCGAGTTGAACTCGTATCCAATTCGTTTATAATGGATTAGTATATCCAATTAGGTGTAATCAACCCTGAAAACATATTCCGTTTATCAATAGATAGAATCGAATTCGTATATCCTAACACCACTAGGTACATCACGTCCACAACACTCGTGAGCTTTTAAGATTTAAACATGAATAAATACATCTTGCTCAAACGTTGTGGCTGATAGAAAAAACCTATGATGTTAATAGCAAATTATCCCCCCTAAAAATAACATAATCCACAAGGTCCAGCACCTCCCTTAACCACAATACTCAAATGAAAAAAAAAAACAAAAACAAAAACAAATAAAAAAGAATGCTGGAATGCCTGTGTTTTTGGTATCATGATTGCCAGTTTAGCAACAAACCAAGCATAAGATGAGTTCAGGCCTTCAAAGGTAGAACTGCGAAGACTAATTCCTTTTTGAATATGCCAAAATAGGTCAAATAAGACTACAACGGCCAAATGAAAAACAAAAGGAAAAAAAAAAAAAAAAAAAAAGATGATATCCTACTAAAAGTTGCCAATTGTTACTGAAATTTACATTTTGGGAAAAAAATAAAAAAAAAAGTGCTAGTGTTGAGGTAGGGTTGGCCTCTTCTCTACCAATTCGTAATAAAGTATAAAGTTATCCTGCAACCAAACAATATGGAAGGCTTGATTAGTCAACCGGCTATGATTATGGGTTTTGAAATCTAAAAACCAACATGCAAGTGTTCTTGTGCACACCTTTCGAACTGTCTCCCATGTGTTTGGATCAAAACAGAGATAAGATCCTCTTTCGTATGTGTTAGTCTTAACCAAAGGCTCCATATTTGGAACCCTTATGAACCATAGCCGAAGCTCTTTGTGATAGAACCACCCTCTTGTGTACCTACAAGGCCGAGATGTAAAATGCTGCTATTAGCAACTGCATCCAAAAATACAGAAAAAAAGTCGTCTAATTAGCAACACAATCCATTTGGGGGGGCTACTGCAATAATAACGTCAATGATCAGTTAAAGGACCATTACAATCCCTCTTTTCATGAATAATGATTAGAAATACTAGGAACACAAGGCCAATAGACCTTGAAGGGAGTTTTTCACAAGAATAATTTGGCGATGTCAAGGACAGAATATAGAGAACCAAATAGATAAACATAGAATGTACATACAATTCATTGGCAGCATACAACTGGGCCTCATCTTTTGGCATACTGTAACCACAGAAGAAAACATCTCACATTAGATGTATGATCTACCAAGTCATAGTGAAATTATCAAAGGAAGACATAAGGAAATGAGAGATTTAGAAAGGGGAAGGGGAAGCACACCTGTAAAAGATATAAAACAATGTCTCTAGCTGGAATTTTGCAAAATACCCTTGCTGCAACCACCACAACAAAGATCAGTTTTTTTTTCTTTTTTGGGGTTAATGGGGTTGGGAATACTCTCATTTAATGGTCAGAATAGCTCACATGTAGCACAGGTGGCAGTTCTGCATAGTAACACTCCGGCAAGGTGTACTCAGGCTCCCCCTTGGCAGGTTCATCTGACCAAGGCGAAGCAAATCTTTTGTGAATGTCATTAGTTGAACTCAAATTTAGCCCTAATGTTGTCAGATCAGTTCCTAGAGCAAGGGAGGTCAAATCAGGATTATTCATCCTTATGACACTCAACAAACCAATCAAACCAAATCGATCAGCCACTGTCTGCATTGGCTTCACACTCTGATCCCTATATGACTGACCCACAGCCGAAATTTGTTGTAGTCGAAACTGGGACTGGCTTTGAAGCTGTTGATACTGCTGAATAAGCTGGTCATATGACCCTAGACCAGAAACTGAATTTGGGGAGTTCACAGGTCTTAACCCAATATTTGGTGGGCCACTCTGAACCTATGAGAAGAGAAACAAAGAGAAGATATAAATATATAAGCAATCAAATAGGCAACTTTGGAATGTAGCCAAGGCTAAGAACTGCAAAGATATTTTGCATAAAAACCAAAGATCGAACCTGTGAGTGATAGCTTGAGCGGGATGGAAATATATCAGAACCATGTAAATGCAGAAGATCTTGATTGTTTGCAGAAGCAAAGGATACACCACCACTACCTGCCGATGCAGTATGTTGCTGTTGTTGCTGGCGATGAGATGAATATGTCCCTCCTAAGCTGAAGCCAGGAGATCTCGCCATCTATATAATTTAAGCAAGAAATTATGAGGCTAAACTAAAGTTGAAAAATAAGACATAATAACTTTCACACAAAACACAAGGAAACACAATTTTCCACCAAACATGACTCACAGAGAAGTGTTGGGACTGCAACATAGACATTGCATTGTCATTAAGTTGTTCTTTTTGGTGCAGATCCATTCCATAATCATTGTTCCCACCTTCATAACAATTACAGACAAATCAATACCAATGTACAATCCCAAATTCCTCATCCTAGTGGAAAGAAAAACATAAATTCCAGGTGTAGTCAAAATGCATGAAAGTTGCGTCAAGACTTTAGATAAAGAGAACTGAAAAATACAACATTGAAATGTAAAATGGATTATGACAAAATGATATTGCACCAAATTACAATATTAATCAGGATAGCATCATATAAACCCATTGTAGAAATTATTCAAATTGCTACGACAACACAATAAATAACAAATATGTTAAGCGGGACCAAGAGATAAACCATTTGGTACAGTCAAAGCTCAAAAGATTTCTGCTATGATTGAACACAGACAAAACATTACTTTATCATAAATGCAGATTCTACAGCAGAAGTGGAAGAGCAGAGTACATTAACAGGAAAAATAATAGAATAAGTGAGATTCAGAGATAGGATTGTGCTTTTTACTGATCAGCAAAAAGAACTTAAAAATAGAATAAACAAGACATCCGATGAGTTAGCTGATCTTCAATCAATCTGAATAGATGTTGAACTCTCTATAAGCCAGAAATCTTGCATTCCTGATGTGGTGTCACAGGTGCAGGGGCCCTCATAATCCTTTCACCCATCCAATAACATTTGGGCAACCCTATATCCCCCCCCCCAAAAAAAAGAAATCCAACATATCTACAGCATGCATCAACCTCAACACCTGAATAAGTGCCATAATCTCTCCTCGTTGAATATCCTTGGCCAGTGGAGCCAGATTGCACAACGACGGTTTAACCCTTATCTTGGAGAGGACCACATACTCCTGAGAAAACCAGGTCCTTGTCAAGCATCCACTGAAGTTACAGCTTGACTACTCCATGTAAGATGGTAGGTCATCCTTTTCAGGATCATGCAAAATTCACCAAGATTGTAATGGATGTTTCCTACATGCCCCTCAGCCGCTGAAATTAGTTTTTCTTTTTCTTTTTAATTTTGAAATTAGTGCAACATCTAAACTTAACCAAAATACTTGGACTTTTAGTTTTCTATTATTCCTTCTTCTTTAAGGAAGCAGCTAACAAGAATTCAAATCCCTTGATGGTCCAATTCCTAGGATCTACAATGTACATTTTTTTATGCATAAGCTGTTCATGTGTCTTTGTTACTACAAGTACTTTAAGATATGAGAATTTCATAATCTGGATTATGAAAAATCCCGCTTACTTTTCACCCTTTGTTTCCTGACATAAATAAATGAATAGTGCCACAATTGACAAGAGGAAAGAAAAACTTTCTCAACCTCTATTTTTATTTATTCCATAAATAAATGCAGTGTGGGTGAAGAGAATGAAAAATAACTAAAACCAAAACTTTCTTATTTCTTTCCCACAAGCAAAGATAAAATACCTCAAAAACAATACTAGACCAAGAATGAAATATAATTTATGGCAACAAGACATTCTGAAAGCAAGTAATATCAATCACACAAAGAACATCATCTTTTCAGTCTAGATCCAAAAAACAATAGAAAAAGCACCTTTAAGACCAGGTAAAGCTGGAAAATCTTCATTTTGAATGCTAAATTCTTGGTTTTGTTGGACAACACCAACGCTTTGCTTTCGTAGTGAACCTGCAAGTGAGTAGGTAAAACTATATCATGTTGCAGGAGAAGCAACTCCAAACAAGAATCCAATAGTAGAAAAAGTTAAATTATTAACTACCTAGTTGTCCTTGAGGACCTCCAGCAGAACTAGGACGTCCAGTCAACTGAGGGAAATCATTAATGTCAAAAGGAGAATTTTCATTGGAGTTGACATCATTTAGCATTCCCATAGATCTTAATTGGTTGTTCCCTGCTTGCACTTGGTTTTGGGACAGTGGACCTCCAGCAGCAGAATAAGAATTTCCTAGCATAGATATCACCTGTGGTGCTGAATTCAGTACATGTTACTTACTATAGCAGATAAATACCATATATAAGTAGTAAATCAATAAATAATCACACCAAACCATGAGAGCAACCAGATTTTACTGTCCAACATAATAGATTATTGGGTTAGCTTAGCATCAAATGTTATGAAGGACTTGTGAAATAATATACTTAAATGAAGCCCTACATACAGGAATGTAGAGACATACAATGAAGAAGAAAGCTTAAGACCGTAAGTCCTGGTAAATCAAATCAAGCAGCAAAGAGGGCGTCTAGATATTCTCTTGACCAAATCACCTTATCTTCACAAGATGCAGAAAAGCTTCAATCATGTACAAATTACATTAAATATCACCAATAAAATCATAGAATAGGTTTCAGGTTGCTTAAAATCTAGTAGTATCAAAACACTAAGGGGCCATTTGATAACAGATGAATATGCTGATTTGAAAAGCTTATCACTTTGTCTTCTACTAAATAAGATTTTAAGCAGGTTGTGGGCTCCTTAATGGCTGAAACTGAAGTTGGATAGACTGCTATATCCTTGAAAGTTTTGTTATTCAATTATTTTAACAACTAAAGACAAAGCAATAAATCTTACAGTTCAGCAATTTCATCCTTTATTAAACAGCCCCTAAGGCATTAATGGAGGAAAGGTGGAGACTATGACATATCTTACAACCATACAACTCCTCGCAAGTTATGGTGAATGTACCTAAACCATTCCCAGGCACCAATGTTGATAATAATTATGCTAAAGACCTTTTATTTATGGAAAGAGAGTGAACATTTTTTTATCAGCAACAAAGAACATTAATTTTTTTATATAAACAAATAGTGTACATATTCATTTTTAATAAAATAAAATTTATTAAAAGAAATAAAAAGAAGGAAGGTGACCAGAAGTCACCCAAGAGAAAGAAAAAACACACGTACTCCCAACCAAACTACAAAACTAAAAAACAACCAAGCAAAAGAAAAAAGCCCAGATGATAAATTCTCCAACCAAAGGGCAGCCTAACAAACATCCAAACCCAGACAACCATACAACCCAACAAATAACAACTTCCATACAACAAGCTCAAACAAGCAAAAAACCAGTCCGTCCGAAAAACAAAGAAAACAAAACCCCATCAGACACCAAATATCCAGCAATCTGAGAAAAACAATCCAGAACATGAACTCTGTACTTCGTCTTAAGAACTTCCATTGATTCCATAACCTTCTTGCTTGGTCCAACCCCCCCCCCCCCCACACCTTCAATCTAGTAAAAACTTTTGAACCTAGAGAACATTTCGATGTTTTCTATGGCTTCTGAATCTTCTCACTGCAAGAGGAGCCATTCTGAAATTCTTAAAACCCAGAATTAATCCTCTCTAGCTCCAAAACCGTGTTCTTAAAAATCTGACATGCAAATGACTCTTCACTCTCTTCATTGAGAGCCCCTACAGGTCCAGCTGACACAGGACATCATGATTATCTTCAACCATTACTCCTCTTAGGCTTTCCATATTTCTCTTCTAGATCCTTAAAGGTTCTCCTCACAAGTTCCTCTTGACCTAAAGAACAGACCCAAAGACTTACTCACCTCCACCTCCGTAATCACCATGGTCTCCAAATCAGCAGATCTCTCAATAACACAAGTTTCATCTCTACTCAAATATCTTCATCACTAGATTCATTGTCTTCATCATCTTTCTCGTTACAACATTAGTACATGGAAGAGAGAAATCATGGCTTCTCCCTGAACCCCCCACCCACCGAACTTTACAATCTTACAGCAAGCAATCAAGTTCAATCTCTGCAGTTTACAAGTGAGCCCAAAATAATTGTCCCCTAGTAAACCCTTGTTTAGCAAGACAATCAGCCAGTCCATTAGCAGATCTTTGAACCCATTGTAAAGTTATTCGCATTCAATTGCTAGGCACATGCATAGGATGTCCCAAACCTCAACCCCCCCCCCCGGTGGAAACACACACACACACACAAGCAACTATATCCAATTGGTAACACATCTAAAATGGATGACAATTCCAAAATCTTTTTTTATCAGCAGAAAATAACTTATTTTATTAGAATTAATGAAAGCAGTAGATAATACTAGTTGAGGACAGGGATGTCATCCCAAAATAACTTCCAAGCCACAGTTACATTTTCAAAAAAAGCTAACAGGTTCCCAACGGTCCAAAGTACATCAGATTACAATTTTGCCCAAAACAAACTAGGTCTGTCAACTCCTTGCTTTGCCAAAACATCTGCCAACCCATTTGTAGTCCTTATCCAGCCAAAAGTAGAATTAAATCTCTTTGCTAGGGTGTCAATTTCCCTGAAGACATGTCTGTATTTCCAAGGAGCCAAGCTGGAAATTTTTTTCATCAATAACAGCAATATTTTCAATTCATTAATAGATCAAAAGTGTACAAAATAAAGTACAAGAGAAAGAAGATTCAGTCAATGAGAAATAAAACCTCATGTCTCGCCCCCATCTTTCCTTCAATTACAAGAGTGCCCAGAATAAAGATTCTCTCCCCACCCCTTCTTTTGCTAATACATCAGCTAATGAGTTAGCGCAACGTTTAACCCAATTGAAGGAGATTTCCATACTCATGTCAACCACCTTGCTTTCTTTTTTTCATTGCTATAGATCCAGAATTTTGAATCTTCTCTTTGTAACCAGCTTACTACCAGTTTGGAATCTCCCTCAACAATCAGCTTCCTAATGTTCAAGCCTTTTGCTCTTTGAACACCTTCCATTAGAGCCAATACTTATGCTCTAAGGGAGTCCACCTCCCCTACTGGTTCCAAGTAGAGAGCTAGGATTCTGCCCTCCTCTTCTCTAAACACTTCACCAATACCTGATAAACCTCAGTTTCCCAAGCTGCTGCAATCAAATTTTAGTTTAACAAACCCTCTTCCCAGAGGAGACCAGAAAAATTGGTGATGGGCTACGTTGAGCATAAACTAGCCACTTACTTCCACTTCCTAAAGAATCCATCCATTGACACATTGGAAAAGGTAATGCAAGGATTTCAGCCAATGTACCACTCTGATAAGGATCAACTCCATTAATTCTTCCTTGCTTCTCCTTCTCTAGAAAAATTCTAGAGTTCCTTTCTTCCCATATGGTCCATAATATTGCCGCTCTTAAACATCTCCACATAATTCTTCCCCTTTTCTTTGCTAATTGGAGAAAGAGGGATCCAGTAAGCTTTGAACATTTGCTGGAGGGAGCCACCAACACCCAAACAAGGCGAGAGAACATTCCCAAATAAAATAAGTAAATGAACAAAGGATAAGTGATAACAGTTCTCACCATTGGCCTTGCACAAGGTACACCAATGAGGGGATAAACACCAATTTGGTCACTTTCTTTGGAGTAGATCAGAAGTATTAATCTTTTCATGAACAACTTCCCAACAGAAAGCGCTAATTCTAAAAGGAACAGGCTTACAACAAACCGGTGATTTAAAAGGTGCGCCTAAGAACACAGTCGAGGCGCATTTTAGGGCATGCGCCTCGCCTAGGTCCTAGATGCAACCCTTTCAAAAGGCGCACCAGCCTCAGCCCAGGCGTGCACCTTTTGAAAAATTGGCGCTTTTTCGCTTTTTTCGAACATAGCGGTTGGGTCTGGTCCACCCCCAGACCCCCGTGCCATGCCCCTCAAGGCCCCCCTATTTGTTAATGTTGTTCATTCATTCATTGCAATAAAATATCTTCTTAAAAGGCAATGAAAGTTATAAATTCATTGTTTTTTGTGTGAGAACTAAGAATTTAACACCTACCATGGACTTGTTCGGGCTTGCCTCAAGGGGCGTGGCACAAAGGTAGCTCGTAGAATCAAGAATGTAATATCTTTTACATTACATTAGCTACTTGAAGTAATGCAATTGAGTGAAAAAAGAGATTAGAGGTTTTACATGCTTGAAAATGTTTTATATGTTTGATTTTGTTTTTAAACTCTCATTTGAATATGCTTTACATCTTATGTTTATGTATTTTAATTTTAGATAATAGATTTTTAAAACATTTCTTTTAAATTTTAAGTTTATATTTTTTATTATGTTTAACATTTTTTATTTTTTAATTTTTTGGCTTATTTTAATTTTCTAACATTTTTTTTATTTTTGCACCTTGCTTCAAAAAGGCATGTGCCTCGCCTTGCGCTTTTAAAACACTGAACCAAACCTCCTTTATTAGAAAACAAGGCAAAGAGCTAGAAGGGGGTTGGGACAAGAATTTAGAGGAACAAGATAAGGAACCCGAATGGGTAAAAGTCCAAATTCAGTTATCTAGCTTAGATGGATCAAGAAACATATTCTTCCAACTTTTGTAGTAAGGTGAGTACATTCTAGAGTTCATAGTCTCTTATACCCTCCAGAATCCCAAATTCCAACTGAATCCGTTACTCAAATTTGAAGGAACCAGGAATTTTGAAATGGTTTCATTTTTTGGAGCAAGAAAGTGCAACTAATGATGGAAATTGTTCCTTCAATAGGAGGACCCAACCAAATATGTTCCCCAAATTTAACTTTGTTACCATTACAAGGATTGTATCTGATGAAAGGAGAAAAGAGTGGTAGTACCACATTGATGGCTTTCCAAGGAGAGGCCCGATTCACACTAGCCGAAGTTCCAGCATCTCAGCCATTGTCCAAGAACCCATGAATGCTTACTCACTTTTACCCACAGTTTATTCCAATCTAGCAGCATTCTCCATAGCCATTTCCCTAGGAGAGTTGTATCCCTCCTTTGTACATAACCTATTCCCAGCCCTCCTTCCTCTTTTCCTCTAGTAACCACCTCCCAACTAATCCTATGGTCCCTCTTACCTTCCCCTTGACCCCATAAAAAATCCCTCATTAGCTTCTCTACTCTTTTGCTCACTCCTACTAGAGTCTTTAAGACAAACAAATAACAAACCGATAGGTTGGAAAGGGCCGATCTAATGAGTGTTATTCTTCCACCCAGGGAGAGGTATCCCTTTTTCCAATTGGCTAGTCTCTTAGAAAATCTTTCTACAGCTGGATTCCATAACCCTCCTAGAGGTAATATTAAAAAAGTCAAAGGCCAATGAGCAACATTGCACCCTATAATGTTAGCATCTCCACAATCTAACTCATCTCCCCAACTATGCAACTCTTATCAAAGTTGATTTTAAGATTTGACATTCTCTCAAAACATTGCACCAAACATTTTAGGTTTATAATTCAATCTAACTCATCTCCCTCACAAAATAGGATGGTATCATCTACAAATTGTAAATGAGTTATTGGCACATTATCTCTCCCCACTCTCCAACCCCAAATTAGGCACCTCGAATCATCCCTTAAGATGAGTCTACTTTTAACATCCACTAATGTGAACAAAAAAGGAGAGAGAGGATCTACTTGTCTAATACCATGCCTAGCAGAGAAGAAATCCATCATTGTACATTTACTAACACCGAGTAATGACGAGTCTTTAAGCACCCCCAAATCCATTTGCACCATCTCGCCCAAACCCATATTGCCTTAACACCTCAATCAAAAATAACCAATCAACCAAATCATTGACAATTAGTATTTGACCGGTAATTTGTCTACCTTGCACAAAGGCACCCTAATTTGTCAAGACTAAGGAGGAGAGAACTAGTCTGATTCTAAGGGACAAAACCTTTCTAACTATCTTTTCCAGATTGTTTCCCAGGATTATTGATCTAAAATCCTTAGGATAATTAGCTCCACCTTTTTTGGAATCAAAGCAATAAAAGTAGCATTGAGGCTAGGATTAATAATTCCCCTTCCAAAGAATTCCTTAAAACACCTCCAACAAATCACCCCCAACTATATCCTAGCAATCCTAATAAAAAGCCATGGTAAATCCATCCAGCCCTGGCGCCTTGGATTCGTCCATTGAGAACACAACTTTCTTAATCTCTTCCCTTTCAAAGGGTCTTTCTATTCACACTTTAACATCCTCAGAGAGACGAGCCCAGTCCAAACCTTCAATCCCAAAACTTTCACTTAACAACCTTCTAAAAATCGATTTAAAATGTTCCACAAAGGCCCTATCAATCTCCCAGGGTTGGGTAACCACCTCACCATCAACTTCCAGACAAGACACTATGTTCATCCTTTTTCTACCGTTAGCCAAGGAATGAAAATATTTGGAGTTCATGTCTCCCTCTATAATCAACTTACTCCTCGACTTTTGCCTCCAACTAATCTCTTCCTTAAGTAGAATATCATCTAGTTGCTTCCTCAACACCCACCTTAACTCTGTCTCCCTCCTCCAAGGTACCGAAAGATTCCTTCTCATCCAAAATTTTAATTTGGTGAAAAACCTCTTATTTTCTATAATCCTACTTATCGAGAGAGTGAGAGAGAGAGAGAGAGAGATTCATGTTTCCTTTATTCTTATCTCCCAAAACACACTACAAAACACTCTATATTCCACTCCTTGATTTTCGATTTCAAGAACTATAGTTTCTTATGAAACAGCATTCCTCTCCAAAACACCTTCGATCTACCTTCTTCCCACCATTCTTTGACTTTCTGAATAAAGCTAGGGTGGCTAAGCCACATATTTTGAAATCTAAAGGGTGTCAAACCTAATCCTCTCAAATCTTCTCTATAGACTGTGATTGGCTAATGATTAGAAGTAACCCTTGGTAGAGTCCTCAATACTAAAACACCCCAATGCTCTTCCCAATCCACCGAGAAAATAAATCTACCCAGCCAAAAGCAAATTGGATTGAGCTGAAGGTTGGGCCAAGTAACATTATGATTAAGGAGGAGCACATCTTTCAACTCATAATTATTAATAAAATCATTGAACGTCCTCATGCTAGTTATTATCCTTCGCTTAGGGTTATTGGTCTCCTCTGTGAATCTAATCACATTAAATCACCCCCAACACACCAAGGCCCCTCCCAAAGCCCCCTAATGGCACACTTTGCTCTTCTTCCCACATTTCATTTCTCTCCCTATAACCATTTGGTCCATAAACATTAGTCATTACCCATTCAAATCCATTCTCCACCTATTTAAATTTTATAGAAACTGTGAACTTTCCAATCAACTCTTCTATAGCTTCCAAGACTTCATTCCTCCATAATACAATTAAACCTCCTGAGGAACCCTAGGAAGGAGCAAAGGCCCAACTAATTCCCCTACTCCTCCATAGACTTCTCGCCCATCTACTATTGAATTCCATCAATTTAGATTCTTCAAGCAGGATTATATTTGGCTGAACTCTATCCCCTTCCGCATCTAGTCTCAATCTTTCTGCTTTGCTTAACTTCCTTTTTCTTGCTTTTCCTCCTTCCAACTTGTTAATGTAGATTTTCAAATCATTTGGATCCTTGATTTTGAAACCTAATTTTCCTACAAAGTCTGCTACTGATCTTCAACTTCCACACTAGTTCTATACAGTTCCACCTCACAATTCTGCCCATTGAAAGTTGGGTTACCTTCCTCAACTTCTCTAGATTTATTTTCCGCACCTTCTTGCCATGATTCCACCTCTCTCTATTTTAAAGCCTCAAATATTGTGTTAATTCCCAGATTATACACCTTTTTCCTTCTCTTCCTCTTCTCCACTCCTTCCCCCTTTAACCCTAGGCTAGTTCCCAATATAAACACCACCACTCTTCTCTATTTCACTGGCCCTAGAACAACAATTGTCACAGCCTTTGAAACACCTACTTCAAGCACAAGGAAAGGATTAGGATCATAAACCGAATTGACGACACATGGCCACTAGGAAGGATGGTTCACTAGTAGTTCATCGCTCTTGGTCGTTTTTTCCTATTCAATTGAATTCGATTTCAAATCATCATTATCAGAATTGTAGCATCTTCATCCTCCCCCATTTTTTCTTTGATACTTCCTATGAGGGAACCTTCCATCGATTTCGAATCATCATTATCAGAATTGTAGCAACTAACCCAACCATTATCTCCAACCTCTGAGTCCTCTGACTTGGTTCTAGTGTGCCTCAGGTTAGGGGATTCTTCATTTGAATGTTTCGATCCATCATCAATTGCCAACGAAGAGAGAAGGAATTCAGTAGATTTTCCAATTTCTTAGAGTTAGCCTTGTTTATAGCCACAGCTGCATATGTTTTATTTAGGGTTGTCACATCAGCAAGCAATGGAAGAAACTTGGTTATAAAATTGGAGTTGAGCTCAAATTCTTGGACCAAGAGATGACTAACCGTAAATGCCCTTCAACTTCCAATTCCCTTACTCCAATTTGTACTGCAAGCCTCAATTCTTGTAAGAAAACCATAATTTCAGCTTGGACTGAATCTCCAAAAGCAATTGGTTCTGAGAACAGGGCCGCCGCCACTCCTTGGTGGTTTCTGAAAAGTGAAAACACCTATTCCTGCCCTTCCTGGCATACCCAACAAGCTAGAAGATACCACTGAAGCTTAGCTCTAGCTTGTTAACTGATGGAGGTTTCCAAACCATTCTTACACTTTCTACAGGTCTAACTGTTTGTGCCACTTAAGTCCAAGACCTTATTACATCATTTGTTGAGAATTCTCGAAAAAGATCCAAAGTTTTTTTTATCCAATGTGTTGTTCTTATTGTTAGCTCCAATCAATTCCCCCTTTGATTTGTTCTTCTCATTAAAGATTCTCTTATTCACAATTCCAAAATAATACCCATTCATCAAAAGCATTGTTTTAAGAGGCTTAAACCTTTAGACAAGGGTCTAAGATTTTGTCTCAAGGCTTCAGCCTCATAATTCTGGTTGGAGGCTTGAGGCTTTGTTAGAAAGAAATGTAGAAAGGAGCTGAGATTGTGGAGGTTTACATTGGAAAGGGATAAATTGTGGACTGAGATTGTGGCTAGCATACATAGGCTGGAAGACAATTGTTGGGATCCTGGAATCTTGGCAAGGGCTACAGCTACTTCTCTGTTAGGACCGGCCCAGAAGCAGGCCCAGTTATGGAGAGCCAGGCCCAGGACACTTTGGGCCCAGATCAGCACACCCCACGACTCAGGAGCGCAGCACCTCCTCTGAGGTTTGTTTACATGTGCTGTCCACGTCCAAAGATCTGAGCAGAGTTTGTTGGGTTGTTACAGGTCACGATTGGGTTGCTACAAGCCACTATCGACAGTTATAAATATCTGTAGCAATCAATTGAGTGGCATGAATGAAATAGTCCCGAGTTCCTCTCCTCTCTCCTCTTCTCCTCTTCCTCTCTCTCTCTCTCTCGTCCATTTCAGGAGGGTGAGCTCCCTCGAACCAGCTCTTCTTTTGTAACACGACCAGCAACCCTACTATCAGTTGGTATCAGAGCCTAGCTTCCATGCCGACGACCAGAACGGCGGTGGCTGAAGAGAGGATTGACCGGATCGAAGGGGAAGTGCGGCAGACCACCACCAAGTTGAGAGACATCAAGGGAACACTCTCAGCATTGGTTGGTCAGCTTGAACAGCTGTTAGTGGCACCCAGAGCTTCAGAGGTCGAGGAATCCAGTAGTAGCAGCGGAAGCCGACGAAGTGGAGTCTTCCCTATCAAGGCCGCCAAGATCGACTTCCCACTGTATTCAGGTGATGACCCCATTCCCTAGATATACTGGGCTGAGAGGTATTTTGAATTTCATGAGACCCCTGTTGAGCAAAGAGTTCCCATTGCCGCCATTCACATGGATGGCAAAGCAATTATGTGGTACTAGTGGTACCGGAAGACCCATCCCCAAACCACCTAGTTGGATCTCACTGAGGCTCTACGTGTGAGGTTCGGACCCTCTGGCTATGAGAACTTCAATGAGTCCCTCTCTAGAGTAAGGCCAATGTGTACGGTAAGAGAATACCAAAACGAGTTTGAGCGGTTGGCCACGAGAGTTCATGGTTGGCCGGAGGCTGCTCTAGTGGGTTGTTTCATAGGGGGATTGAGGGATGCTATCAGAATTGAAGTAAATACCATGCAACTAGCTACATTGGTTTAGCCAAATTACAAGAAGAATGGCTGGATCGGCTCAAGAAACTGGAAGGTTTACAGGACCTCCAGCGGGCCCATTACTTCCAACCCCTACCAATGCAGTGACCACCGCTGCCAAGCCCATTCGGCCTAACCAGAAAACTAGCTCACTGACCTTACCTTACCGGAAGCTATCGTGGACAGAGATGCAGGCCCAAAGAGAAAAAGGGTTGTGCTATAATTGTGACAAAAAATTCGTCACAGGGCACAAATGTAAGGCCCAACATGTCTACCTTCTGCAAGTTGATGAAGAAGATGACCCTGACCCACCCCCCGATGACACTGAGGTTCAACAGATGGAGGTGGTTCCCGAAGTTGAATAATGTGTTATTTCCTTACAGGTCTGTCTGGATATCAAGCCCCCCGAACAATGCGGGTTCACGGCCAAATCTCAAGAAGGAAGGTATCCATCTTGATTGACAGTGGGAGTTCCTTAAATTTTATAACCTCCAGGTTAGACCGACAACTGGGACTAATGATTGAGGTCATCACGATGTTTGCAATCAATGTGGCCAATGGCCAGCGAATTACCTGTGACAGGAAATGCAAGTCAGTCGAACTCAAGGTTCAAGGGTATACCTTCAAGGTAGACTTGCACCCCTTAGAATTTTCCGGAGCATACGTGGTCCTAGGAATACAATGGTTGCAGCTTTTGGGCCTTGTGGTTTGTAACTGGGCCGAGTTGACCATGCAATTTTCACAAGAGGGTCGCACCTATACCTTGAAAGGGGTTAAGAGTCAGCCCATAACAACAAAAGACTTGGATGCTATATTCAAACAATGCCAGTACGATGCCACCCCACTACAAATGAATATGGGCCCAATGCCACTTGGGCCCACAGCTGTTTCATCTGAAATTGATAACCCGGCCCTAAACAAAAACAATAGCTTCAATTGTTACTCCAAACCTATGCTAACGTCTTCCAGGAGCCCACTACCCTTCCCGCCCCAAGAGCCCATGATCATAAGATTCCCATACAACCGGGGGGGCCCACCTGCCAATGTTAGACCCTACCGTTACCCCCATTACCAGCGGGCAGAGGTGGAAAGGATGGTTAAAGAGTTACTAGACAAGAGCTTTGTCCGGCCCAGTGGCAGCCCATTTTCATACCCTATCATTTTGGTAAAAAAGAAGGATGGAAGCTAAAGATTTTGTGTTGATTACAAAGCTTTGAACAATATCACTGTCAAAGATCGGTATCCAATCCCTCATATTGAAGAGCTATTTGATGAGCTGGGCAAGGCCAAATATTTCTCTAAGCTGGATCCGCGATTGGGTTACCACCAGATCCGAGTGCACCCGGATGACATACATAAGACGGCATTCCAAACACTGGATGGGCATTTCGACTTTGGTTTAACTAATGCACCATCGACATTTCAAAGACTCATGAATGAGATTTTTAAGCCTTATCTACAGGTATTTGTGCTTGTATTCTTTGATGATATGCTTGTTTACAGCCCAAACTGGGTTGCTCACTTGGACCATTTGCAGTGTACATTAAGCTTACTACGCCGCCATCAGCTATTTGCAAAACCTTCTAAGTGCTCCTTCAGGCAGACCCAGATTAACTACTTGGGGCACATCATCTCCAATGGCCAGGTACATACAGATCCAAAGAAGATTGCTTGCATGGTCGCATGGGCTAGGCCCAACTCCCCACAGGCCCTCAGGGGGTTCCTTGGGCTTATTAGGTACTATCACCGCTTCATTAAAGATTATGGAGTCCTGGCGGCACCACTTACCAGCCTACTAGAGAAGCATGCATTTGAGTGGAATCAGAAAGCTGATGAAGCCTTCCAGTTACTTAAGAAGGTTGTGACCACACCTCCAACATTGGTTCTTCCCGATTTCACATTAGAATTTGTGGTTGAAGCGGATGCCTCAGACAAAGGGATAGGCGCAGTCTTGATGCAACAGGGCTGACCATTGGCCTTCTACAACAAGGCCCTCTCTCCCCAGGCCCAAGCCAAGTCCACATATGAGAAAGAACTCATGGCTATCGCACTATCAATGCAGAAGTGGAGGGCATACCTCTTGGGCCGAAGATTCATTGTGCGCACGAACCACTACAGCATCAAGCATCTGCTGGAGCAAATAATTATGGGCCTTGACCAGCAAAAGTGAGCCTACAAGTTACTGGGGTACAACTTTAGCATTGAGTACAAGTCGGGACCTTCTAATGATGTCACCGACGCACTCTCACAGGTGGAAGACCTTCACAACACTGGGGTGTCACAGCCAACTTATACCCTAATGGACCAATTAAGGCAGGAAGCCCACGATGACACTCACCTAGCCCAGAATCAGGCCCAAGTTCTTAAGGAACCAGCTCGCATCGATAGGTACACCATGAAGGGTGAGGTTCTCCTTTACAGAGGGAGAATGATGATTTCTGACAGATCCAACCATCACCAAGACTTACTACGACTCTTTCACGACTCAGCATGAGGACATTCAGGGGCTCTTAGTACCTATAAACGTTTGGCCTCGCACTATTATTGGAAAGGCATGAAGCGCATGGTGCAGGAGTATGTAGCGAGATGTGCTACTTGCCAACAGCAAAAGTATAACACACAGGCACCAGCAGGACTGTTGCAACCCCCACCCATACCAGAAAGAGTTTGGGAAGAAGTCACTATGGACTTCATAACTGGATTTCCCACCTCTCGAGGGAAGTCAGTAGTGCTGGTGGTTGTGGACGGGCTAAGTAAATACGTCATTGCCCTCTCCAGACCTTATTCAGCATCCACTGTGGCTCAAGCTTACATTCGGGAGGTGGCTCAAGCTTACTTCACCGCTCAAGGGGTACACATACTTCACTCGACCGGTTATCATCCACAAACGGACGGGCAGTCGGAGGTAGTCAACCGATGTTTGGAGACCTATTTGCGGTGTTTTGTGGGAGATAAGCCCAAACAGTGGGCTCAATGGTTACCATGGGCCGAGTTCTGGTATAACACTACATTCCAATCCAAATATCAACAGGAACCACCCCTTTCAAAGTGCTCTATGGGTGTGACCCCCCATCTATCCTGCCGTATGAAAAGGGGACAACATCAGTTGTTGAAGTTGAGGGCCAGCTTTCAGCAAGGGATCAGATACTCAAGACCCTCAAGTTCCATCTTCAGCAGGCCCAGCAACGTATGAAGATAGATTATGATAGGAAGCACCGGGAATTGGAGTTTTCTGTTGGGGATTGGGTATACTTGAAACTCCAACCATACAGGCAGGCATCCCTAGCGAGGTCAACTCAGAAATTATCTCCCTGGTACTTTAGGCCATTTCAAGTGGTTGAACGCATTGCGGCTGTTGCCTACCGACTAAACCTCCCTACAGAGTGCCAATTGCACCCCATATTCCATGTTAGCCTCCTGAAGCCTTGCCTATCTTCCTCTGATGTTACAGTCCCACGCTTCCACCGTTCACAGAGGTCGGAGAAAGTGTTTCAACAACAGCATGTTAAGGACATCCGTTGGGTGAAGAAGGGCAGCAAGGTTCACAAACAAGTCTTGGTTGTTTGGAAGGGGCTGCCACAGGAGGATGCTACTTGGGAAGATTTTGACCAGCTACAGAAGCATTTCCCCACCACCGACCTTGAGGACAAGGTCGTTCTTGATGCGGAAGGGGATGTTAGGATCGGCCTAGAAGCAGGCCCAGGACACTTCAGGCCCAGATCAGCACACCCCACGACTCAAGCACGCAACACCTCCTCTGAGGTTTGTTTACACGCACCGTCCACGTCCAGAGATCTGAGCAGAGTTTGTTGGGTTGTTACAGGTCACGATTAGGTTGTTACAAGCCACTGTCTGCAGTTATAAATATCTGTAGCAATCAATTGAGTGGCATGAATGAAAGTCCTGAGTTCCTCTCCTCTCTCCTCCTTTCTTCTCTTCCTCTCTCTCTCGTCCATTTTAGGAGGGTGAGCTCCCTCGAACCAACTCTTCTTCTGTAACACAACCAGCAACCCTATCATTCTTCTTGGAAATCCATTCACAATCCACTTCTAGTTTTTTCCCCTTGGATCAAGTATGGTCTAAACTCTGGTAACCGAATAAAATTCTGGGAACAACTTTGGGTCGGGGATTCACCTCTGAAGAACCAATTTCCATCCTTGTATGCTCTGTCAGGCTTGAAAAATGAACCTACCTCCTCTTTCTTGGTTCCTTCAGACTCCACTTCTGGTTTTGGGTGGAACCTAGGCGTGCATAGGGCAATTAGGGATACAGATTTGGACAACTTGTTACCTTTGCTAGCCACCCTTGAGAATATCTTCCTAAATCCCGATAAGGAAGACACCAAATTTTGGACCCCTTCGACCTCTGGTTCTTTCTCTTGTGCTTCATTATTTGAAACCTTAACTCAGCCTTCTGTCCCTTTTGGGTTGTCCTTTCCGACTAAGGAAATATGGAGCAAGCCTATTCCTCCTCGAGTTGGTTTTTTTTGTTGGGAAATTTTCCTGGAAAGATAAACACATTTGACTTACTTCAGAGAAAGAGACCCAACTATTATCTAATTCCTAATAGATGTGCTCTTTGTAAAGATAATGGGGAATCCAGCTTCCACCTCATGGTCTCTTGTAAGGTTACTAAAATTGTATGGGAGTGGATTTTCTCCCGTTCTGGGTGTTCTTGGAATCCTCCGGAGAGTGTCCAAAGTTTGTTCTCTCCTTTTTTCAGATGGCCTAAGAAGCGAGGGAAGACTATGTGGAGTATTAGGGAAATTATGTGCTGGTCACTGTGGGAAGAAAGAAATTCACGTATTTTTTCATACAAGGAAAGAACCCTGAAACAACTGTTAGATTTAATCCTTTTAAGGGCTGCCCACTAGCTCAAATCTTTGGAGTTGTTTTCAAACTTTCCTGTGGATGACTTGCTAAGAAATTGGAAAGAGATTGCTTCCATTGCTAGGTGCAAGAGGACTCTTTGTCCCTCTTGGTCCCCTCCCCCCTTAGGTTTTATAAAGTTGAATTTTGATGGAAGTAGTGTAAGGAATCCAGGGCCCCTCTGGGATTGGAGGAGTTTTCAGGAATGAGGAAAGGATTGTTATTTCTTTGTTCTTTGGCCCTATTGGAGAAGGTGACTCTCTTAGGGCTGAGATCCTTGCAGCGCTTGAAGGAATTCGAAGAGCAAAGGAATTAAATATCAATCGTTTGATCCTGGAAGGTGATTCGAATGTGGTAGTTAGCTGGTTGAAGAAAGAGGACAGTGAATTGTGGAACTATAACAATGAAAAGAAACAGTTCTTATGGTTGTGTAGGGACATTGAGATACAATACAGCTGAGTGAAGAGGAGTGCCAACTCATTTGCAGATGGGTTGGCCAAGCAAGGGGTTAATAGGGAGTTTGTCTTTTGGGCTAGTTTTTAATTTTTTTCTTTTTGTATTCTCTTTCTATTTTGTTATTGGGGAGATAAGATATTTTATCTCCCCTCCTGTATCCATAATCCCTCTTTTCTTTTATAACTAATGAAGTTGTTGTTATTGATCAAAAAAAAAATGTAGAAAGGAGTAAGCCTCTAAAACCTATGCCAATTGAGTTTTTTAATACAAAAAAATATATATTGTTTTACTTTTTCTAAGTTTAAAACATATGGGAAGGACAATTTGGTAATTATGGACTAAATAAAAAGATTAAAATGAAAAACCATAAATCAAATAGACTTCCTAGTTTCTCTTGGGGTTTTAGAGGAGTTCAAAGCAACAAGGGCCAAAAAGAATCATCACTATTCTCTCTTCATCCTAGGTCAACAAGTGGATTATTTTTCTTAATATCTATGCTTTTGGATAAATAGAAACCTAACATCTTATATTTGACCATTTACATATTTTCTCTAGAAGAAAATTATTTTATCTATTCTCGACTCTCTTCCTAATGGATTTCTTTTCTTTTTTATTGTTTTTTTTTTTTGCATAGATTAAACCAAATAAGTTGTTTATTTTCCTCTAATAAGTTGAGTAACCAGAAATCAAATGTCAATTATGTGGATGATTCATTAGAATATCTCATTGGCAATAGAAACTTTGATGATGTTCGTTAGCTGATTAGCTATTATTTTGTTGAATGCTAAAAGCCAAGAATTTGTCACTTATAGACTCTATTTTATGAATGCTTGTAAATTCTATTTATTCTATCTTAAGTTATCATATGTTCTTTTTATTATTAATAAACTTTATTTAATCATTTCAAAAATTCTTGAGGTTTATGCCTCACCTTTTTTAGCCATCAGCCCTCAACTACACCTTTAACCTTTTTAAAACCCTAATCAAAAGCAACATAATTGATAAATGGACAGTACTGAAGAAGGTTGATACATTAAAATGAAAGTTCTTCAGTCTCAGTCATTTTTCAAAAAGCTATTTACCTAGGTAAGTGAACTTACCTGTGCTCTTTTGATTCTCAGGTAAATTATACAATGACTCTTTTGTCCATGAAAAGTCATTGTTAAAATGGGCAAAATTGTCCCAACACATTTTGTCAACTTCCCCCAGGTGAGACAATTACTCACCCACCTGGGAGTTTTCTATGGATTCTACATGAACATGAAAAACTAACATGGGAAAAGCAATCAATGGGAACCACAATCCCATAATCCAAAAAAACAAGCAAGGCCTTCATGATAAAATTAAGCCTATCATAACAGTTTGATTTGAACTTCATGATCATCCAAAAAATGGCCAACCAAATATATATATATAGAGAGAGAGAGATGACTTTTTCAATTTCTAATACAAAAAGAAAATTAATTGTTATCCATTTCCCATGCCAATTTTGCATTAATTTTAGCACACAAGAACCACCAGAGTTTTAATCTCCTTTTTATTGGGCTGGAGAAGAAGCTTTCCACGAAGTTAAAAGAAAAAGAAAAAAAAAAGGAAAAGTTCTATATAGCATATGTAAATATATTCTCAATATTTTACAGTACACGACTAGGTTCCAAAGGTCTAAACATGCCAACATTCAACATAGTCAGTTGAGTCCATTAATAAAACAAGTACACAGAATATGACAAAAGACAACTAGCATAACAGGGTATTAAGTGAATGTCAAGCCAATAATATAGTCAATAATAAGATTAAAACCACTACCTTGTTGGAGCACACCACTCATTAATCTGTTAGGTCCTTGTACACCAAGGTTCCCAGATCCATTGCCACCCATTAAATTTAAGCGAGATGCAAGAGCAGGTACAGATAATCCTCCACCAGAACTTAAGCTCCTACTCATGCTGCTGCCACCACCAATAATGTTTCCCACCGAGCTGGTAACTCGTGGACCTGTGTTTCCTAAAACTGGAGATACTCCCAATCCTGCAAGAAAACTCTTATTAATACTGGCAGTATAAGTCAGGGAAGCCTCATAATGATAATAGAAGCACCATTCAAATAATGCAAATTTAAAACTTGAGGGCTTGCTAAAACAATTAAACCTCCTCTACTTGTGACACCCGAATGTCCATGTGAGCTTCCATGAGCCATCTGCATATCAAAAGGATGAAATGAACAAAACCAGGATTTAGAACTAATTATGTAATCACATAGCTAGAATAGCAGCAAATGCCTGTAAGCACCTGGGAAAGAGCAATGGGAATATTGTTTGAGGTATATCTTCCATTAGAAAGACTTCCTGCAGGCTGTTGAACACCATTTGAAGGGACAGCATTCATCGCTGAGTTTCTTGATACAAGTGTTCCTTGCATGTTGGGAATATTGAAGCTCCCATGAATATTATGCAGTCCTTGCATGGTTCCTAACCAAAAAAAAAAGAAGTATGAAATTTAAGTAGGGTAACAACAAATTTGAAAATATATATAGCTGAAAAGGTCAGGCACAAACTACTAACCAGTGTGATGAAAAACAGGGCCAGCAGAACCAGATTGAACAGAAAAAGATGTTGCAAAAGGTCTTCCAGTGGTCTCTGGAAGATTTGAAGATGAACCTGACTGCAACCAGAAGTTCCATGTATTTCAGTGAATAAACAAAGGTTGCATCAAATAGATGCTTGTGTCTATGGAAATCAATTACACAGCTAGTGGAATCATGGAATGAAGTTGCTCCTAAAAAAATCACTTTAAAAGTGAAAGGATTAAATCCAGTGTCAAAGAGAATATACAGGGTAAGAAATGCAAGTAGTAACCAAAGCACTCAATAACAGGTCTAAAACATATGAACATCATTGAGTGTATACTGCATTATTCACTAACACCTTGAGAAGATCCTTACACTCAAATACAAAACTGCTAGAATTCCAATATATGAAAATGTCAAAGAAATTTTTAAAGGAGAGAAAATACATTAAGTATCCCAGCCATTGCAGATAATATCAAACAGGCATGCAGGAAAGCATTCCTCGCCAAGCAGCAGCCTTTTTTGCCTTGTTTTCCTTGCTTTTATCTTGAAGTAAGAGTTCCTCTCTAAAAAAGAAAGCAAAACAATGTAGTTAGAAGGATATTAAATTATTAAATACAAGATCCACAATAGAAATCCCTTAACACCATTCTTGGTTTTATTCAGCAGATATATTACTTCTCACTCTATAATAACATTCAAAGAAAGAAAAAGATCCATGTAGTGCCCCCTCCCATAACTCTGCCTACTAGAAACAACATTCTAAAATTAGTTTTCATGTGGATACCCTTAATATCAGAACAGTAAAACCATACAAACACGAGTGGTGTAAACCCTTAACACATAAAAGTCCACCAAAAAAAAAGAAAAAATCACTACTTTTAGATATTTTAGTTAGTTAAATTTTCCAAAATGTTACTTACTTTCAACTTGTAAGTAACAATTTTATTTCTCCCAACAAGTAATGACTGGTTATATTAAAATAAACGAGGAAGTGAAGAAAATTGGGGAGATAATAATAATAATAACAACAACAACAATAATAATGTGTTATATCCTAACTAACCCCTGACTTGGCAAGAACATCCATCACCTTGTTAGCCTCCATTCAGCAAGCAATGGAAAAACACAACATAACATGGTTGTGGCAATGCTCTGAGATGGCTGGCATTCTCTTATAACCCCAACCCCCAAACAACACACATACAGACAATATCCACGAGTTTCCTACAATTAGTTTAACAATCTTGAGCTCTTCCTTCAAAATCAAGCCATTAAGAGCAGCTAGTGCTTGAAATTAATTAGAACCAGTCTCCCCACATGAACCCAAAACTATAAAGATCCTCCCATAGGAGGTCAGTGCAACCACAGAAGGCACCTCTAAAGCACATCACCCACAAGGTATTTGTGTGAAGTCCACAATGTTTTGCCTTTAAATTGCTTTTATTCCCCTTCCCCCATAAACATCACGGAACAGCCTGAGGAAGCAGAGCCTGCATAGCATATTTTCCTATTACCCAAAGGCCCCAATTACTGTTGCATGAGAAAGCTTAAAGAGGCTAACCAAACAACAACCAAGTCTGCACATGAAAAGTAAAAACAAAAAATAGAAGCAGACTACATTTTCTGCAATAAATTATAATCATAATAGAAGAAATGCTTCCCCATATTGGTGTCAAATACTGTAAAAAAATTAAAAAAAAAAAAAAAAAAAACCCTCTCCCATTGAACTTGCAAAGCCCTCCATATGCTACGGAAACATTCCATACATCTAGAACCATACATATCTCCAGGTCTATGTTGCAAAAAAAAAGGTGAGACCGCAAACATATTTTTATATTATGAGCAAATATTCCATAGCTTATACAAGTTTGTAGACGCTGTACAACCCGAATGAATCACAATATTTTGAAAACAAAACAAATATTAATGATGTATAATTAACATCATTGTCTGATGCATCTACAAAAGGTGGACTCGACATCCACGGACGAATCAAGAAGGGGAAAGGCGGAGAAGAATTGTAAAGTTGGAGGTTGTATTTAAACTATTCAGTTGGGTGAAGCATGAAAACAAAAGAACATTTGCTAAATAGCAATAACCCATTATGATTATATTAAAATAACATAGGGAATCAACTAAACATCAAAGGCGAAGTGACTCCAGTAACCTATTTAAGGCAGATGAAACAACCATCATTGCCAATAAACAGATGAGGTTCAGACCAGGGTGCAATACAAGCGATCAAGCCCAAAACAGGATCGCTTCCTTTAATTTTAAAGCTCAAAATTCGACTTCGGAGGGTTTAGAAATTACAAAATAAAACAATAACACTAATACCTTGAGGACCGTAAACGAGGTCCTTGCAGAAGCCTTGAATCCGAGATATGAACGACGAAAAAAGTCGAAATCCTGTCAAAGAAATACTAGTAAATGCCTACAAAAGAAAAATGAAAACGTAAATAAGACCCAAAAAAACCTACCAAACACATGAAATAGTTAGTGATCAAGAATAAAATAAAATTAGAACAGCAGACAATAATCATTCAGTAAAAGAAAAAAAATTAAAAATTTGATGGAAAATAAATAAAAAATAAAATAAAAAAGCGGAAGTATAAGACGACATACTTTCTCTGTGTGTAGAATGATCTGTGATTTTTTCCTTTGTTTGAAGAAGAAGAAGAAGAAAAGGGGATTAATCGGAAAGAGAAACCCTTTGAGAGCGATATCGGAGTCCAATCACGAAAGGTCGTCGAAGTCTTGTAGCTTGCTGAAGTGTTATCATTCGTCACTTCATGATTTCTCTAGTGCTAACTTATGTAATTCCAGAGAAGATCTCGACCGTGCGATCCTTGGGTCAAATGATATTGTGTAATGAATTATACTGAATCCAAAGAGGGGTCATGATTTAGCCCAAGGTTCCTTGGTTTTGCGGCCTCAAAAACATCTATACCGTCCACGTGTATTCTCATTTACTCCTAACATCAGATAAATTATTTTTCGGATAAATTACATAGACCGCCAGTGACAATTACCCCTCAACTTTTATTAAAGATAAAGACCTTCTACTGTGGCTCATGACAATTATCCCATTAACTTTCATGACCCATGAACTTTCACTTTGTAACAAATATCCCCTCTATTACAATTACCTCAATCAGCTTTGAAAAAATATTTTTATTCAACTATTTAAATTTTTTTAACTCTCCAAACAATCCTTTTTTTTTATTTATTTGAATGGTTTATGATTTGATTAATTTTTTAAATATAAAATTGAAGTCCCCTCGATTGCTTTAATAAATTCTTGCACATTTTTTATCATACATTCAAATGAAATGGTAGAGATTTCTTTATGATAGATGTAAATTTAAGGTTCCATTTAGTTTTCTTAATTTATTGAAGAAATGAGTGGATAATTTTTATATTTAAAGATGAAGATATACATTTTTGTCAATAAAATGAAACAAGAATTTAAATAAACTTATTTTTTTATGTCAACGAAATGATTCCTATTGTTTTAGGTGGTTTTGTTAGGAGAAACTTGAGGTCTTTACATGTCAATTGGTGTTTAAGAGAAAATGATGAGGAAAATAAAATAAGGACAGTTTGGGTGGATATTTTGGTTATTTAACACATTGTATCATCCAACCAAGGAATGTTTGTCACAAATACAATATATTACTATTTGTATAAATACAATATTAAAACCAATTTTGCTTATTAATACAATATAAAACCTAAATATATATAAACATTAATATTTAAAGTCGAAAAAAATATTATATTAGATTGGATTGGGATATATCTATATTTGATTCAATTGTAAATGAATGTAATTCAAGCAACCCTTAGCAAGGTGCCAAATGGCTAGTCGGTAAGGTCTTTGGTTGGTTGTATCAAAGACTTGGGATTGAATCCCACTTGCACAAAGGTTGGGGATTATTGGTTTGGGGGATGGGCTACCCTGTTGTATACTCCCATAGAACCTCCTCAAAAAAAACCTCGAAATTGAATTTGAATATACAATCAAGTATAGTTTGCAGCCTTGATAAATTTTTAAGAACTTTTAGTCTTTCACATTTACTTTATAGAAAGACAAACATGGCACTAAGACTAGGACTAGGGTGCATCTTGATGGTTTATGTTGGGTTAGGAATTCATTAGGTACAAATCACCATGAATTGTGTGGTTCTGTTAATTATCTATTTTATTTATTTATTTATTTATTTTATTATTATTATTATTATTTATATAAATATATTAAGCTGAAATGTATACATAGGAAGGGTTGAAGAAAAGGGAAATGGAATCTAATAGTATTTTTGTCTTTTTTTCTTATAAATTACAAAAAATGCCACTCTCTACTAACTTTCTCTCTCTCTTGCTTTTTTATTTCAAATTACAAGAATGCCACTCTCTCATACCAACTCTCACTCTATCTCTTTCATACAAATTACGAGAGTGTCATCTCTCTCTCTCCTTATAAATTACAAAAATGCCACTCTCTTTCTCCAACTGAGGAAGACCTCAGCTTGGCATCTCGGCTACTAGGGGACCTGGAATCAAAGGTAGTTGAGTTAGAATCAAGTCAAGCTCAAACTTTTGAGCTCAAGCTCAAGTCTCTAATTCAAATCGACCTCGAACTAGACGACACCTCAAACACTAAGGGAGACCTCAACTCAGCACCTTGTTCACTGAGGGAGATATCGGCTCATCACCTCAACAACTGAGGCAGACCTCAACTTGGCACCTTATCAACTAACGGAGACCTTAGCTTGACACGACGCCTGTTAGGGAAACCTCATCTCAACACTTCAGCAGTTGAGGGAGACCTTGATTTGACACCTCGACAATTGGGGGAGACCTCGGCTCGGAACCCCAGTTGCTTGAGAGATCTGTAATCAAAGGTAGTCGAGCTCGAGCTTGAACTCAAGTCTCTAATTCAAATCGAGCTCAAGCCTGATAGTTTATAAGCGAGCCCCTGTAACACAGGCCTTCTCCGCTAGTTATTATTGTTATGACAAATTTCTTAAACTACCATTATGGTTTAGCTAATTAACTAACTCTATCCTTACTATTTACATATTATCTTAAAAGTACTCTTAAGTTTTCTGACAATTGTCTAAAACCTATCTTGCTGCTAACTTTCCATCACACTCTGTTAACATGTGACATCACATGATTGATATGTTTTTAAAAAACCTAAAATACCATTTTATGGTTATGGTATTGTTCTAAAATAAAACCTATTCAAGGACCTCACTTAACAGCTCAAGCTTTTAGGATGAATGGTTATTTGAGATGGTACCGAGCAACTTTGACCAAGTGGTCTATTGTTTGATCCTAGTCACCCCCGTTATAATTAATTAAGTTACAGCAAAAGGTATGGATGGACCTGTGCTTATTCACACTTCAAGCCCAATGGGCTTTCGTGTGAGGGGGCATCTTAGAGAATAAAACCTATTCAAGCACCTCACTTAACAACTTAAGCTTTTAGGTTGAGTGGTTCTTTGAGAGGTGTCATACCAAAGTCAGCCTCCAAGCCTATAAAGAAAGTGAATAAATCACTTGAGGTTGCAAATGGGGAGATCCATCGTCTCCTGTTGCTACTTCACAACATAAGCTCCGGTCTGTTGCTTTGCTCCTTCAGCGATGTTGTGGCGATGGGCAAAAAAAAAGGAGAGAGAGAGATTATTTAAAAAATATCCTTATTTCAAACCGGCGTTTCATCGAGCGTAAGTGCCTTTGGCACTCACTCTTTTGGCCTCCCTGCAGCTATCCTCAACCGTAAATACTAAGTATGTGTTTGGTACCATTTATGTTTATTGAATAAACGTTTATACTTTATTTGCTGGCGTCACTAGGTGCCACTTTAGCATAACAATGAATAAATGCCTGGCCGTTTGTAGAAGCTTCAAAAAATAACTTCTACAAATGACTCGCATGCACATAAACAAAAGTTCACTTTTTACATTTTCGATGTATGCAAAGAGCAAGAGAGAGAAAATGTTGAGATGGCACCTATGTGGCACCATCAATAAACATTTATTGAATAAATGTAAGCGGTACCAAACATCACCTAAATAGTTCACCGAGGAGACCAAGGGAAAAAATAACATGGAAGGAAAAAGTCCACTCGTTTTATTATAAAAGTACTTCTCTGGTATACAAATTTGAAGTTCACTTTGTTTTCGCCCTCTTGTTACAACTATTTGTCTAAAAACCCTATTCATAGTGGCCCAAAAGGCTTTTAATTTTTTAGAGATTTGAAATCTTATTCACGAAGTATGTATCATGGATTGCCACTTAGAACTTCTATAGGTGAGGGAACTACAACTTCCATGGCAAGGTAGGACAAAATGCTTTCAAGGGGAATTAAGTGTTTTGTAAGGAAATTTCCACATGTATTGACCGTCACCGACTCTGACTCTGAAACTGGTGCTGGAATTCAAGTTGATCTTAAGGCATGTGGGGCGCTTGGAATGTATTGATCCACTGTCATTACTGCAGTCACAGCTCAGAACACAGTTGGAGTTCGTATTTAATTGTAATTTTGCTCTTCATTTTCCTCACAATACCTTTAAAACATTGCAACAGTCAGTGCTTGCAACTACATTACAGAGGAGAGGGTTGAGAGTGGTCTTTGGTGAGAGGAACAAGGGAACTTGCATCTGAAATAGAGGAGAGGGTTGAGAGTGGTCTTGAGTATATCGAAACTTTTTGGGTTCTATTTTAACAGAATCCTACCTTTTTTCTTCAGCGTTGAGAAGAGGTGATCAACATCATAATCCCCACAACAACGTTTCATCTGAAATAGAGGTGATCAGCATGAAAAATGGTAGAATCCTCATTTTCCTACAATTTTTTACTAACTGGGTTTTATTTTCAAAATGTGAGGAATAGTAGAGGGCAATTTTAATATTTTGTTTTTTTTCATCAGTACATAACATTGATGTCAATTGTCAAAAAACTTAAGGATACACAAAGACAATATGTAAATAATAAAGATAGAGTTAGTCAATTAACTAAACCATAGAGAGTCTCTTAATGGGAGAGTATCTCTTCCATTTTCAAGAAGAGAGACTATCTCTCTTTTCTCGGAAGAGTCTTCATCTCTGGAGTTCCAAAGGTTCCCTCTATCTCTTCTCTAAGAGAGTCTCCATCTTGGAGTTGTCCTTGAACTCTTCTTCCCACTCTCTCACTTTTTTCTCCGTTTTCTTCTTCCTTTCACCCTTTCCTTCACCCCTCTCTCTTCTTCTTGATAAACTCAGTCAAATCCTCAACTCTCTTTCATTTCTTCTCATTTTTTTTCTTTTGTTCTTTTTTTGTAGGAATTTTACTACAGGAGGCAAAATGTTGGGTTGTGGCCTTAACCGCTACTTTGATTTTCACTACCGGTAACTGTTCCCTTATTTTATTCCACTGACACTTATATTTTCAGATGGTTAAAGTTTCGGGTGGATGCAGTTTCGATGATAATAGCTCCAATGATTAAAATTCCGAGTGGTTAACATTCTAGTTCAGATAATAATTCAAATAGTTTTACTTCTGGGTGGTTAAAGTTCCAATTGGTTCCACTTCTGGCGATAATAGTTCCGACAATTTTCAGTTCCATGTGGTTAATGGCCCAATTGGTTCTACTTCCGACGGTTACATTTTCTAGGTGGTTAAACTTCAAGTTGGTTCCAGTTTTGGTGATAACAGTTTCGACGGTTATGGTTCTAGCCTTATTAAAGTTCCAATTAGTTTCAATTTAGTAGTTAAAGTTTCAATGGTTATGGTTAGGGATGATTAAAGTTATGGGGAATCACAATTGTATTTATCCCTCCCTTTCGGTGATTGGAGATGCGGTTATTTATCTCTCCTGTTGGTGATTCTGCCTCACCATTTGTATGTTGCAAATATTTCTTCATTTTCTCCTTTATCCACTGTGAATATTTTGTTCTTTTTAGATACTCGTATTATTACTTGGTTCTGTTACCAGTTCTCTATTTTCATACAATGTTTTAATACTTTCTTGCTTGATACTATGACCATTACTTTCTATTCATGCAAGTTTCATTGTTGAATGAAATATAATATTTTGCCTTAAAAAATAAGGGTAAATTACAAAGACCCCCTCAAGTACTTTAATTTGCAACAAAGACCCCCTAAACTTTAGTCGTTAGACAAAGACCCCTCTCCGTTAGTGTTTCGTCAGTTATCTTCAAAAAATTATTTGTATTTAACTATTTTATTTTTAAATCCCTAAATTACCCTTTTTCATGTTTATTTGAATGGTGAGAAAGATATCTTTGACCAAACTGCCATAGATACCCATCACTACACTAAAACCGTAAAACGTAAACGGGAAAAGCAAGAACCATTAGGAACCCAGTTCATAAACGTACTGAGAATCTAAAGAGGACAACACATAGGATCCGAGAAGTGACTTTACACTGATGCCTTTGATGACATGAAAAATAATCATGCGCTCCTTCAAATTCTGCAACAAAAAAAAGTTAGAAGTCAGTATTCCCTACTAGACTTCTAGGCTTAAACTTATCATGAATTGACTTCTAGTTATGCTCTTCCCTTTAATAGTTTTGAAAAACACTAACCAGTAAATTTCAGATGCAAATGACCAAAAATCAACCAAAACACAGAAGCCACACGCATAATCTCAACTTGGAATTATGCTTAAGAAACATACATGCACATTGAGTTTATATCTTAGATCAACTTGTCCAAGTTGCAATAAGAGGAACTTTCTTCACTGACATTCCATTACAATAAAAATGGTTTGGTTTCCCTGAAATTTCATTGCAACCTCTTCACTTAAATGACCTTATTCTTATCGATACAAATTGATAGCACCAAATGCTTCAACCCCTCTTCTCCGCTACATCTGATAAAAATGTCGTGAGACATCTCACTGTTGCATAATTGCTCTTTGGTCAAATACAGTGGGTTGCTTGAGAAATGTTATATTTGTGATACTAGAGAGAACTGGGCAGCTGGCTGGATACCCGATTTGAACTTCTTGTCGAATCACGTGACTACATCTGCATTTTGGATCAAAGGGACCAATTATATTAGAGGACGACACCCCTGCATTGAACTACCTCCCCAAGAAGAGTCGTTCACTTGTATGGCGTATTTGTTGAAACAAGAAGAAGCTCTCTCTCATTATAGACAAGCACTCAAATGAAGAAAATGAGAACTTGGAGATGTGTTCTTCTTCTGATACAAAAAGAACAATACCAGAGAGAGAGAGAGAGAGAGAGGGAATATTGCTTCCTATGCTAGAGAACATGGAGAGATTGAAGATACACCATGGATTCTCTTTTGTTTTCTTATTAACAGTCTTAAAGTTGTGTTTTTTTTGCTTTTCTGGTGATGATCAATTATGTTTTGGGTAATTAGGTTTTAAGAAAAAATGGCAAAAAAAAAAAGAAAATAGAAAACATTTAGTGGGGTATTTTGGTAATTTAACACCTTTCATTATCTTATTTAATGGCTAAGGAGGTATTTGTGACAAAGTAAAAGTCTGGGGGGCCTTTGTTGCAAATTAAAGTATAGGGTTTTTGCCACTAACCCCATAGTATGGGGGGTCTGTGTAATTTATCAAACGATAAAGGTAATTTAAAAAATATGCTCTTATCTATATCTATATAAATATATTAAGCTGAAATGTGTACGTAAGAAGGCCGAAGGCATGAGGATAGGGAAATGGAATTGAACAATATTTTTTGCCTTTTTTCTTAGAAGTTACAAGAATGCCACTCTACCAACTCTCACTCTTTTCATTTTTTTTCTTCAAATTACAAGAATGCCACTCTCCTACCAATTCTCTATCTCTCTTGCTTTTTTTTTCTTTCAAATTAAAGAGTGCCACTCTCTCATACCAACTCTCTCTCTCTCTTGCCATCTCTCTCCTTATAAATTACAAGAATGCCACTCTCTCTCCAATTGAGGGAGACCTTAGTTTGACATCTCGACTGCTAGGGGACTTGCAATCAAAGGTAGTCGAGTTTGAACTAAGTCGAGCTCAAACTTCTGAGCTCAAGCTCATTTCTAATTCGAATCGAGCTTGAGCTAGACAACACCTCGACCACTGAAGAAGACCTTGGCTTGGCACCTCGGTCACTAAGGGAGATCTCGGATCAGCACCTTGGCAATTGAGAGAGACCTCAGCTCAACACCTTGTCAACTAAGGGAGACCTTAGCTTGACACTTAAGCAGCTGAGGGAGATTTCAATTAGGCACCTCAACAATTGAGGGAGACCTCAGTTGCTTGAGAGACCTACAATCAAAGGTAGTCGAGCTCGAACTTCCGAGCTTTTGACTCGAGGTCAAGTCTCTAATTCGAATTGAGCTCGAGCCTGATAGTTTATGAACGATACCCTACAATGTAGGGCCCCCTTCTGCTAGTAAATATATTAAGCTGAAATATGTACGTAAAAAGGCTTAAGGATGAGGGATAGCATTTTTTGCCTTTTTCTTATAAATTACAAGAATGCCACTCTCTACCAACTCTTTCTTTTGCTTTTTTTTTCTTTCAAATTACAAGAATGCCACTTTCTCTCTCTCTCTCTCTCTCTCTCTCTCTCGCTCTTACAAATTACAAGAATACCACACTCTCTCTCTAACTGAGGGAGACCTCGACTTAGTATCTCAGCTACTAGAGGACCTGCAATCAAAGGTAGTTGAGTTCAAGCAGAGCCGAGCTCTAAGTTCTGAGCTCAAGCTCAAGTCTCTAATTCAAATTGAGCTTGAGTTAGACGAGACCTCAACCACTGAGGGAGACCTCGGCTTGGCACCTCGATCATTGAGGGAAATCTCGGCTCAGCACCTCGACAATTGAGGGAGACGTCAGCTCGACACCTCATCAACTAAGGGAGACCTTAGCTTGAGATCTCGCCTGGTAGGGAAACCTCAACTTGACACTTCAATAGTTGAGGGAGACCTCGGCTCGAAACCTCAGATGCTTAAGAAACCTGCAATCAAAGGTAGCCGAGTTCAAACTACCAAACTTTTGGCTCGAACTCAAGTCTCTAATTTAAATTGGACTCGAGCCTGATAATTTATGGGCAAGCCCCTGCAACATAGGACCCCCTCCATTAGTTATTATTATCACACGATGAAATTGCTCATAACAAAAGTTGAAATTGCCCAACATTCCCTTTCAATCCCAATAATATAAACAGGTGAACGGTGAAAATAAACCTAAACATCGTATGCCTTTCCATGCGCATGTTTCAATTTTGTAACTCACTCCTTGGCCCCAAAAGGCCTCTGTCTCAATGGTGTATCAATCGTTTTTGGTTGTTTTCCTTTCTAGACTGATTATCGTCAGCTTTGAAAGTAGATCTCCCTCTCTTAATCAGTTCTCAATAGTGTCTCTCTAGTTTTTCTGTTTTCTCTTCCTTGTTTCCCTCTTTAGTGCTGTTTTCTGTTTAATGAAATCGAAGTTTACTATGAAAAAAAACCATGGTCAATACGGACATGAACTACCCATTTGCTTTCATTATTAATTAATTTATTTACAAAACCCCAAAAAAGGGTGTTTTGTCTTGACTTTTAGAAAAAAATAAAGAAAAGCACGTGCATTGTCATTGTAAGCCAGATGTGGATATAAATCATGATGATTGTTTGAATGGACATTTTTGCAAAAATTTGTCGTGAGTCAATTGACTTACCAAGTGAGCATTATTGTATATTATGAAAAAAACGACGTGGTGTGATGGTACACCCATGGTTTAAAAAATCGACACATGAGGAGCACGGCAATATGCCTATACAGGGGTGTATCGGGGTTTTAACCGGCCTTTTCAATCGATTTTAAAAAAAGTAAAAAAAGTACTGATATGTTTTTATTGGCGTATCAGACGTATTGGTATTTAAAACCTTGGTTACATCCCTACCTGTCAAATAGAGATGCAACATATTGATTCATGTGCATGTAGAATCGAACGGTTAAGATTTCTGGCGGTTTTACTTGCATACAAAGAGAATGATAGCAATTTCACGTGAGACATCAACCTTTCAAACAATGTGTCTGAAAGAATAATTTAATCTGATTAGAGCTAAAGTTGAGAGGATAATTTTTCTTTCTCCGTAAAGGGCCTATCTCATTGTTGTGAAGCATTTGGGAGAGATCCCTTCTATAATTGATTCTCCCTTGAGATTAGGAACAAAAGCTACCAGAATGACCAATTGAGACAAGTATTCCTTAACATTAGAATTTATGCTCTATCAGATTTGAGACAAGTGTCTCAAGTTGACCAAGGATCTAACCACTTGATCATCCAGTCTACACTGGGTCAAATGGATATCCATTGATCAAATAAGAGTTGGAATATGGATCCAAATAATCCAACAGCATTGGTATTTCCATACATGAAAATGTTTTTAAATAAACAATCAAATCAATTTGTTTTTTATAGAAAATAAATAAATAGGTAATTATTTAAAATGAATGATTGTGTGTGAGAGTGTTGCATGGAAATGATCATCAACTATCAACCATCAACATGTGGCTTGTCACATGGCCATTGGATATTCTAATAAGTTGAGGATTAAGCGAGGGCCTATGGCCACTCCACCATCATATGCAAGGAAAGTGTACACCAATGTTTTAAAACCAACCCGGAAGCCAAATCATTTTTGCCTCTGGGTCGCGGGCCACTAGTTCAACCGGATAGGTCAAATGGTTTAGACCATGCCATGTCATCACATATACATATTTATTTATTTATTTATATAAATATGTGTGTGTATATATATATATATATATATATATATTGTATAAATATGTTTTATATATGTTATATGTATTATTTTATATTTAATTTATGTTTTTTAATTCAGTTTATATTTATAAAAAAATATTAAATTTTGCAATTTGAGGCAAAAAAAGAGTTTTTTTTTTTTTTTTTGCAAAATAGCGGGTATGGCACCTTGGGACACATAGATATCAAAAAGTTATTCAAAAAAATCACGCCAATTAGACGTCGGAGTGCAAAGTTATGGCCTCCAAAAATTTGCATGTATTAAGTGTGTAACCCGCAACGGTTTTGACCATTTGACGGGTCTTGACTAAACCATACCTGAAATCTTGGCTAGGTGACAGTTTGAACGGATCAACCGATCGGGTCAATGACAGGTTGAAAACATTGGTGCATACATTAAAACCATACCCCCTACCCTTATTCAATTGGGTTTTGGTTGGCTCAACTTTTCTATTTCTTTATTTTTTGTCAAATATTCTTATTTTCTATTTTAAAATTTTCTTTCTTTTTGTCAAATATTCTTAATTTCCATTTTAAAAGTTGAGATCAGTTCACTTTTAGCATTATTATGTATAGAACGCGGTTATTATGCTATAGAAAATTTTTGTCTTTAATCTTAATTATTAACATATATATATATATGACCATTCATCATAATTATTAACATATATATGACCATTCACCAACTGATCGTGGTTCAATTGGTATGATCTTTTACTCGTACTTGGGGTCAAATCCCATTGCACATTGGTTTGATTGTCCAATCTCAAGCGTCAAACTTTGGCCTTACCCATCCCAAGGTCAAACCCAGTTTTACCAATACTGGTCCAACCTGAGCTTAAGGTAGTAATGCTTAGCAAAGCGGTTGGGTCTAAAAGCATTTGTTCAATATCTTTTGCATCCACTGTTTTTAAAACCGGATCGGACCGAATGGTTGATTTTGGTCAGTAAACCGTTGAATCGGCCGGTTAACTGTTCGAACCGTTTTGACTGTTTTCCAATTTTTTTAAAATTTTTATTTTTGTTATCAGAACATGCCAGTCGTTCGGACAGTTCAAACCAGTAACTGGACCCCTGATCGATGCGATCACCGATTCATTTTTAAAAACCCGTCTTTTATCAGAATTTGTAGCCTAACTTAATAGGGTTGAAAATATGCACAAATTCCATTGATAAATGTACATATAAAAATTATATATGTGTGTATTCAAGTTTTTCAAAGTTAGTCACCGAATCAAAAATCAAATTGAATTGAACCAAATAAGTTAATATGATTTGATTTATTTGAATTTTTTGAGAGAGGGTAACTCTTATGTTAATGGGAATATTAATTCTATTGTGATTAGGACATGATTAGCTCTCCAAAGGGTCTTAATGGGTTTGTTTGTTATAGTAATACTAAACTAATAGCTGCTACTGGAGGAGCTTGCATAGTAAAGGAGAGTTTTGGAGATGAAGCTTAAAGCAATTTAGGTAGTTGTTTTGTTTGTTAACCACTAGAATTTTAGAAATATCCTTATTAAGTTTAACTACTAATATATAAATTGTTGGAAGGGTGGTGTGACAGTGCTCCTTGGACTTGTTCTTCGTACATTGATGATATTTTGTATGTATCTAAAAATTCGGGCCAGATAAAGTTTATTTCATTAATATGGATTGTAATAGAGTGGCTCATGTGATGTCCAAAAGGCAAAATATTTCTGTGGGAGGAAAAGGTGTGCCTAGATATTCATCCTTTTTCAGGCTTTGAATGGTTATTGAAAAAAAAATGAATTCACTTTCCTGCCCAAGTGGTGGGTCACAGGTTAAATCATTACATTTTTCATGCATATATGAAAGACGTGTTGAGTTTGGGTTGCCAACACCTCAATACTAATTAACCAATACCAACCCAACCCATAGTCAAGCGAAGGTCAATAACCTGAACTTTAATCTTATCCAACCAAACCCATCCTAGGCTGTACCTTTAATTTTAAGACACTTACCAATAATTAGGAAAACAGCAGGATATAAAATAATTAGGATACACATGGATATGTTAAGAAAACCCATATCTATATCTATACTACCTATAAAAAAGTGAATGCCCTTTGTTTTTGGATTTTTCATCGGATGTTTTTTATCCTATATTTAAAAATACAACGGGTATAAAAGATGACATATATGTCTTCTACTCTCACTTTAAAAACTGTCCACTTATAACCATTCAAAAACTACTTACTTATAACTATTCAAAAACTACCCATGAATTATAAATAAACTTGTCTTAAAGATACTGCCACGTATAAATGCACATATACATTTATGGTAAATCTTAAAAATACATAAAAATCAAGTTGTAGACACCCACATTGTACTAAGGGAGTAATGACACTTAGCTCCCCTGAACTTTGTTTGCAAATAAAGATCCCCTTGTTGTTACTATTCCATCAATTGATTACATGGAATGTTCTCTAGTTTTATAAAATCCCAACTCTTACATGTTGAAGTGTTGCAAATGATCAATTGACCTTCAAATTTGGATTTATCCATAGGTAGCTTGCCATCTTCTTTGGTGATGATTTTACCCAAACCATTTGGAAAGACAATTACGTAATTTGTAGAAGATATTGTCGTTTAAAATGTACATCCTTGTAATTTTCATCATTGTTCATCTCAGTCCATAGAATCTTGACTGAGCAATCTAATAGTTTTACCTTTACTGTTAATTTTGTTAATTGACCATGGGCAAAGTGCTGGAACCCAGAAGTGCAGGGAGCAGAGGCATTTAGCTCGAAACAAATTTCAAAGGGCTAAATGTCACAACCCCCTAAAGTACAAGGTGGGCAATTGGGCATCTTTAGTTTACCCAAACATAAATTTTGAAACCCAATTGGTTATAAACAGTATTTAAGTACTTAATAAAGACATAACCTAATAGCTTAGGTGAACTAATAAACATGCCCATTATTATGGATGAATGTGTATAAATTTAGTGTTCGATTATGATATTGAAAAAAATTACCATCAATCAACTTATATCATAAAGGGGTGACCAATCAGGTATTTATGGTCAAAGCTCTTCGGGTACCATGTCTTTTGCTATCCTATAAAGGATATATATCAGCCCCTGTTAGTCATATCATATCAATAGCTTAATGCTTGCTTGGGTAGCCCCTGTTAGTCATATCATATCGGATCCATCTATTTTCAGATTAGATAGGAATAATCCAAATCCAACGCCGAAAATCCAAAACACAATATAGAATCGGTATGCTAATGAGATCGAATCAAAATCCGATCCATTTACACCCCCTATTTAGAGCTTATTTTTGTGGCAATGTAACTACAACTACAACAGAGTTTTCTTATTTACAGACATGATAACAAAGCACAAAACCTGACAAGAATCTTATGGGTGAAGATTTTTAAGGTGGGGTGTCTATGAGGCTATGAGTCTATGACTAATGGCATCCAATATGTATCCCTCAGATAGGCGACCGTTGATTAGTTTTGCTTTCAGGCTTCAGGTCCTTTTTTGTTGTTTGTCTCAGTGTAGGCTTTGTTTAGCCGAGTGTGGAACTGGTAGGACCAAGAGCAGAGCAGAGTAGACACAGTGTGCTGCACAGTTAAGTTACAAACAAATCTAATTAATTTGGGTGGCATGTAATTGTAGAAAGTGGTGCACCCATGACCCATTTAATAAAATAACATGATTAACTGAATAAGCTGCGATAGACTTATTTTTAAGTGCTTATTTTAATAAATAATTATTTCTTTATCATGGGTGTTTTTTCACGCTCACAAACACTGATTAGAATAATCACTTATTTTCCAAGGATTTGATTATAATATCCAAAAGACATAATACCAGAAAAACATTTAATCAACTGATTTCATAAAAAAGATGATCGATCATGGGTATTGGTGCCTTGAGTGGTGAAAGCTCTTTGGATATAATGTATGTATTTGGTTTCATTGGCATTTATCGAGTAAACATTTTGTATTTGATGTAACCGTAAAATTGATAAAAACAATTAATGAGGGCATTTATGACACAGGCACCATTAATCATCACATCAACCAAAGTACCAATAAACACATATTGGTTGAGGGAAGTTCCGAAACAAAACTTCATAAAATGGGAGAAGTGCACAGAAATTATGTTTGCTTTTATAAATATTGATATGTATGAATGTGCATAATGAGGCCTTTATTGATAGGGCACCTATGTGGAAACATTTACTCAATAAACACCATCCAAACAAACACATACAATGTAATTTAGGTATCATAGATTTTCCACTTTTCAAATAAGCACCCCCAAACTCCGTCTAAAGCCAACAAGTACAAGTTAAAAGTGCGGTTGGCCATATAGCGGTCTAACCAAGTTGTGGGTCCGCTTGTGTCTGTGACGAGAAACGGGGCAAGATCTCTAGCGTCAATGAGGATTGGAATTGGACCACCCTCGCTAGCTGTATATAGGGATGAGTATTCGTTTTAGCTGAATAAATCGAAATTTTTAAAATTGAAAAAAAAAAACAGAAATTGAATTACAAGAAAATTGAAATAATCTAAAGTGAAAGGTTTGAGTTGATTTTCAGTTAAAACCGAATTTCATTAATATATACTATATACTATATTAATATATTAATATATAGCATATTATATATTATATATTACATATTACATAAGAGTTTGGTCAATTCAATTTTTTCGATTAACTGAGTTTTTAATTTTGAAAATCAAAACCAAAACCGAAATCTCTAAAAATTGAATTAAGATAACCAAAAATTTTGATTTTAATTTTTTATTCGATTTTTCAGTTTTAACCATAGTTTTTTAACCATTTTTTTGTTAAAACGGGCTGAGCATTCGATTCAAATGGTTGGATTGTTCGACCCACTAACTGAACCCCTGACCAATTCAATCACCGAATCGATTTTAAAAACCATGCTTTTAACTAAATAATTCTCACTCCTAACAAGCTCTATATTACCAACTTATTATTAATCCATTCGATCACCATGAATGGATTGGCTTCTAATACGTTTTTTGTTGGTTCATGATTGCCCTCATTAGTTCGACTTCGGAATGTGGGGACCTCTCTCTCTCCCTCTGCACATTCGTTCAGTATCGTTAAGACTATTAAGTAATAAACAGAAGAAGAAGGGACCACGTATTTGGTTTAGTGTTTGTTTGGAGTTGGGCACAAAAGTGGAAGAAAGGAAGCACCACAAATATTGACATGGACGTGAAAACAACGTTGCAATTGGGGCTTTGAGGGAAGATGGTAGATGTCCGATCACGGATTTAGATCCCACTTAGAGCAGCAACCTGTACTGTAAAACGAGCACACGCTACACCAGGATGTTGTCCATGCATGACTATTAACTCCCTGATTGATCTGATGTATAAGACTATTATAAATGATAATTGATCTCTAGTTCTCTACACACACTTGAGACTTTGGGGACCAACGAACTACTGATCACAGGCCAAAATAGGCATAAAAAAAAGTCAGTCCCGGTTCAATGGTCGATCGCCATTACCCAATAAGGGTTGAGAAGAGACTGATTTGAGGGGGTCCAGGCCACTTGGAACCCTATTATTTGTGGATTTGGCATGGGCTTTGATCCTCATAGAGAACAACCTCATAGCACATCTCATGCAGGAGTTTTCGATGTATGGCTGAAATGTATTTTAAGGATGGCAACGAGAAAGAGAGAGGACGTGGGGAAGAGAGGAGAAGAGAAGAGATAAGGGAATCCCCTTGTGAGAAATCTTAGGTCAGAGTTATGATTGTGCTTTCTCTCCCTGGAGAAGAATTGCTCTCCCCCTTTTATAGGGAGAAAGTTAAGGTTATCAAGGAAAATGTTTTTTCCTGTTAAGAAATGTGATATTTTCTGTTAAGAAATGAGATATTTCCTTTTATTTGACTATTAAGGGATCATTATTGGAGAATCCTATCCCTTTCGGATTCTCTTTTTATGTAACCCTAATATTCCGACGTGGCACAAGTGACATCATCGTTTGGCGTGCTTACTCACACGTGTAATTAAAAGACGCATGTGTAACCAACATTTATTCCCGATCCACCGTGATTCTACAGTTCTTGTAATGGTGTCGGGTTCATCACAACTTTGCATGTGTTCAGAGTTCATCATAAATCCGCACGTGTTCGGGGTTCATCGCAAATCCGTGTGTGTCTTAGCTTTATCGCGGATTCGCGCTAGCTGAAGTTCATTGCAACTTGTCCCGGGTATGAGTTCATTGCAATCGCAAATTTGTGATGAATTTATCGGAATCATGTGGTGGGTTTTGGATTCATCACGGGCGCCCACGTAGTGTTGGTTTAACACCCTCTATATTCTGATAGTCTTAGTGTGGTATGTACCTACAGGAGGAAAGTTGATTTAGCAGAAGAGGTAGATATCCAACTTTCAATATTGATCGATTTGGCTAGGATAATGGTGATAGGAGCCACCTTGTCATCTGGTTAGTTTTGGTAATGGAAGAAACCTGTGTGACATCCAAACCTAACACCGTCAAAACAAGCCTTTGTGTAATGTAAGAGCCAAGTGTAAGTTGGTTGATAGCTCCACCAAGGTTAATGGGCACTAGATTATGGATCTAATTGTGTATAATTGGGGCTCTCATTTATCTTTTGCTAATCCATCAGAGGTGTCGCTTACATGTTGAAAGGGGGGATTGGGACTATACTAGTGATCAATGTTTTTGAACCATCGTTGACCCGAATGGTCGGACTATTTGGCCCCAAAATTGTATAAGCAATCGATTCTGTTTCACCATTCTTTGGTCAAAACCATTAACTTCGTCAAAAAAATGTTGACCCGAGTGGTCGAACCACCAACTCGTTTGACTCGAATAGCAGTTCTTAGTTTAAAGAAGTTGTAGAGAGGAGAGAAACGCGTAAACTCAGATCTGAGATCCTGGAGAGAGAGAGAGAGAGAGAGAGAGAGAGAGAGAGAGAGAGAGGGAGGGAGGGAGAGGATAATAATAATAATAATAATAATAATAATAAGAAGAAGAAGAAGAAGAAGAAGACTACAATACAGACGTTGCAAAGAAATCAATCTCAAATCTGAGATTCAAGAACTCAGATCTCATATTTGTGCCTATTACTGCCACCTCACTGTCACCATTGCTGCCAGTGAGCATCGAATCATCCTCCTCATCTTCCCTCCTCCTTTTTCTTCCCTCCTTCCCTCTTTCCTTTCCTTTCTCTTCTTTTCTTTTTTTTCCTTTCTCCCTCCTTCCTTCCTTTCTTTCTTTTCTTCTTTCTTAGATGACAACAGTTCTTCTCTATTATCCTTTCTCATATAAACATATAAATATTTTCCCTAATGCAAAGTTGTAAACCGTCCAAACTGTTCGGCCTAGATAGTCGAACTGCTGACATGAAAATCGGTAGCTAGAACGGTTCCATTTCTAGGTCGATTTTTAAAACCTTGCTAGTGATGACTATGTTAGGCAACTGTTGGGTTTGGAACACCCCTATGTACTGGGACACAGGATAGCTATTTAATTTAGACATAGAAGGCGAGGTAAAGAGATATGGTTATGGCCAACTCACATGTAAATCCTTCCTCTCATGCAAGATGAATAGTGATGATTCATACACTGTCCCCACGAGCAATTAAGCATGTGAGAAACTTTTGTGGCTCTATATCCATTAAGTAGTAGGGGTGCTCACAATTCGATGCCAATCACTTAACTAGTTGATTAGTTCGATTTGTTGGTTTTTCATTTTTTTTAATTTTTATAATATATAATAAAATTTATACATATATAAAAAATATTATATTCTTAAATAATAAATAATATGTCATATATTATAAATATATTTATATATATATAAAATATTTATTAATTTATAACATGGTTTTCAAATCCAAATCGGACCGAATGGTCAAACCAGAAAAATTGGGAACCAGTCAGGTGACCGGTTTCGTTTTCCCCAAAATGGGAATTATCAAAAAACCGTTGATTTTGGTAAGCAAACTACTGACCCAGGCGGTTAACCATTTTTTATTTTTTTGTTAGAATGGGCTGACCGTTCAACCCAATAACCGGACCCTAACCATTCAGTTCGGTTAACTATCAATTTTCTATATCGATTAGCCAAAACTGAACCAATACCTTTGATTTTGTTTTCTTTAAACACCAAATCAAAATCAAAATGACCGATTCGATTAACCGATTTTTCAATTTAATTTCAATCGATTTTGTCAATCAATTCGACTTTTTGATTTTTTTTTACTCACCCCTATTAAGTAGGGCTGCCTTGTAATGGGTGTGAGATCAACCACCTCTCTTCCAAGTGTACATCAAGATATTGAAATTCTATCAAAAGATAATATCAGTAGATTAACCTTGCTTTTGGACGTAAACAAATTGGCGCAGGTTCTATGCATCGCTTATGGTCTTTTACGATTGTTGGGTATTAGGGAAAACATATGTTGTTGTTTTCCATATCATATCGGATGAGATGGACCAATTAACAATCGACTTTCTATTTCGGTGAATGCGGGTTATTGTAGGTAACCGATTTCAAAAACAACATTTAAAATCACATTTGATAATAGAAATTCATTTAAAGATAAGAAAGACATTAACGTTCGCTGTTAAATGTCACCCTCCCCCTACTTCCCTCCGTAAACGATCAACCCACTCGGTTGCCTCTGTAACCTCATATGCGGAGAGCAATGGCTTCAGAGAAGAAGCTCTTGAACCTAATGCGGGAGATCAAAGTTCAAAAATTAGTCCTCAGCATCTCTTGAGTGAAGGTGGAGATCATCTCACCAGAGCCGCGAAGGTGTTTGAGCAGTTGAGTGGGCACACCCCCGTTTTCTCAAAGGCTAGGTACACTGTTCGGTCTTTGGGTATAAGACATAATGAGAGCTAATCCTTAAAGTAGAGTGCTTACTTACCTAGAGTTCCTTTGTTAATGTAGTAATTGAAAGCTAATCCTTTCATCCTTGGAGATGATAATCCGAGCACCATGGTTAGAGCATTGGCAATGAAATCCTACTCAACCCATCACTTCTTTTCCTAGATGAACCAACCTCTTGTCTAGACTCAACTACAAATCTTAGCAGAATAGTTCAAATGTTACACAATATTGCAAAGGTAATAAAGCACGACATTTCTTATTTTCTTTAATTTAGAGAACACCCTTCCTTGAATTTCAGTGTGGGATTTTGTAGGCTGGAAAAATAGTAGTGAGTACAATTCATCAGCCATCAAGCAGACTATTCAACAAGTTCGACAAGTTAATTCTCTTGACAGAGGCAATTCATTGCACTTCAGAAAAGCCTATGAAGCTATGCTATATTTATCTTCAATTGGTTGCTCTCCTCTGATAACTTTGAACCCAACGAAGTTCTTAATTGATCTTGCAAATGGGAGCATAAATGACAAATCAATCCCATCTGTTCTAGAGGATAAAATGTTACTTGGAGGCCAATTTCTTGAAAAACAATATGGAAGGTCATCCCCTGTGGACGTCCAATATGTTATAAATTGATCATAAGGCTAATCTTATGTCTACTTATTTGATTCTTTTACTTTTTCATGGAATTCCTTCAAATATATCTACATTCTGCCTTCTCTGCAGTATCTTGTAGGTGCTTATGAAACAAGGATTTCAAACATAGAGAAGCAGAAGCTTCTGAAACCTATGATGGCTGATAGTGAGTCAGAGATATAGGGAAAGTTACATTCGAGAGATTGGGGAGCATCTTGGTGGTAGCAGTGCTCAATTATTTTCAGGAGAGGTCAGAAAAAGAGGTGCCATGAATATTTAAGTTGTTTACGAGTCACCCAAGTTGTATCTACTGTGATAATAATAGGACTCCTCTGGTGGCATTTTGATGCTTCATCTCCCAAAAGGTTGAAAGATCAATGAAGTATATATTAAAAGTATCTTCCTAGTCCTATTCTGCTCTAGATGCTACTCTTTCAAAATTGTTCAATCAATAACAACCAAGAAGGCTTGCAGGTAGGGCTGTTGTTCTTCATTCTTGTATTGTGGGGATTCTTTCCTGTATTCACAACCATCTTCACATTTCCACAATTCAGTAATTTGTAATTTAACAGACATATGGACCATCTCAATTGACCGAGAAGGGAGAGGGAACAACTATCGGATGTTTGATTGAAGAAGTTCGAACAGAAGAGTTAGGGAGACGAATAGCCTCTTGTGAGGTAGAAGAAATTCGACCAGAAGAAGAAGTAGAAGAATATACCTGTGATAGAGAGTGAGGAAGACGAATAACCTCTTGGATGCTGATTGAAGGCATTATAAATTTACGATTAACGAATAAATTAAAACTCTTTTAAATTTTAATTAATATATAAAAAGCCAATTACTGATTACTTAAATAAACCTATAGTCTTATACCTTTATTTTTTGGTAGAAAAGGGAAGCGGCTGAACGATTACTCTTGCCAGCCTTCCCCTGACACTAAGCTCCTATAGTCTTTAATTTATTTTGGTTAGCCGTCTCTGGATTTTGTAAGATATTCAAGATTGGTTCGGCTGGTAGGCCAAACTGAGACCGTAGTAGGTGGCGTTATGTCACTCAGGACTCGGGAGGAGACCGGCTGGGTTTGTTAGCCGTGGACTGCCGCCTTTGTAGACCCTTTCACATGTATTTTCCTATTTTTTATTTTTTGGGTCATTTATTTATTTATCGATATTAATTTGTCATATAAATATGACGCAAGACAATATAGCTTCATGTCACTTGCTTGCACCGGATACTGAAGCAAATTGTTTTCAACTACATTCCATTCTAAAGACTCTGTTTGAAAGGAATACAAATATAAATACGTAAATTGCAAAACTTTACATTTTATATTATATATATATATATATATATATATATATATATATATATTTGTATTTTTTCCAATCGGCTGAATTTGCAAGGAATACAAGTGTCGATTTATAAAATATAATCTCTTGTATTTTGTATGTATTTATGTCAAGAGCAACGCCCAGCTATTAATAGGTTGGGTCTGACTTGTGGAATGGGCAGTCCCGATCCAATTAAATCATGACACATAAAAAAAAATTAAAACTAAACCGGATAATTGGGGTCTGGCCTGATTAGCCCTGATTATACTTGACATTTATGAATATATATCATTGATTGCATAATTAGTTTGGGTATTTACTTTATTTTGAAGAGCAAAAAACATAGGGCTATCAACGGGTAATGTCTAGGTAAGATCCAGGTAGAACCAGTTTTGAACTGATTATTAATCGGAACAAAATTATAGACCTCGAACCTTCTTGATTAGTCTGGTCTATATAGTCTAGACTTGATAGACTTGATTGTATTAAAAACTGTATTTTTATAGGAATAATAACTTAAAATTTAAAATTTGTTAATATAACCTTAATAAAAGTGATAGAGAAATATTAAATTATTTATATGTTAATTAAATTAAACATTTCTAATTAATATTACCTTATTTACTATCTATCAAATTTACCTTTTCAAACATACAATACCATAAAAATTATACAAAAATTAATAAAATATTATATATTTAATAAAATAATCGATTCCAGGTCTAAATTTATATGAGAAAGCAAAAATTGAAAACAACTCAATTATTAATTAAAACAAAATCATGGAATCAAAACCATTCTAATCGGTTCGGTTGGTTTGAGTCCATTGGATAGACCCGACTCATTGATAGCCTGAAAAACGGTCCCAACCGGCCAACCCAGAACCACAACTCGTATAATTGGTTCGGTTACATCGGATTAAAGCCAGCCCATTAATGTTGTAGCTAGGAATCAACCATACGATCATATATGATCCTTATTCCTCAGGCACAGACTGTCTGCATTTTACTTTGGGTATAGGCCACGTTGTATGGTGTCTTCGCTTGTTTCGTGTTTGACTTCAATTGGTCAAGAATCCTTAGTGGGTCCAGTTGACACGTGTAGCAATCATAAGGATGGAGGAATATGCAAACGCCCGGACCCAGAAGTTACGTGGGGCCGCCCACACGGACGCCGGATGGATTGGGGACCTTGGGGTGGGATGGTGGGTGGTTAGTTGTTGAAGCCTTTAAAAGAAATTTTGTTTTGTTCTCCGCCGTTTGATTGTAATAATCTAATCTCATCATTTTGTCCGTGTTAACCAAACCGATGACCATGTCATCACATCGAATAGTACAAAAGAAAATGACGTGTGAGTGAGAGGAAACAAATATCATATGAAATGCTCAAGCATCGAGAATGATGCGAGAGGGAGAGAGGGGCAGATGGGGCCATCATCTTCATCAATCTCATACACGTCCGTGATGGACTCTCCTGCATAAAAATTTCTGTGAATCCAAAACTAGAAGATCTTGGTCCTTGGATTCGGAAGGTTCGGATCTAAACCAAGAAGTAACCAACTACTATGCATCTACGGTACAAGGAGATGTTCTGTATAGTACCAACTACCTTACTGCCAAGTACTAACTCAAGTCTCTGAGATTTTAACACCGATGATGATGATAGCCTCAATCATCTCGACCGTCCATCAACATCACGAGGATGAAGTCAGGTAATTCTCGGTTCCCATTTCTCACCACACACTCATAGGAAACAAAGACTTTTCAAGTTTAAACAGGGGTAATAGTGTAATTTCGGTGAGAGATGTTCTGTATAGTACCAACTACCTTACTGCCAAGTACTAACTCAAGTCTCTGAGATTTTAACACCGATGATGATGATAGCCTCAATCATCTCGACCGTCCATCAACATCACGAGGATGAAGTCAGGTAATTCTCGGTTCCCACTTCTCACCACACACTCATAGGAAACAAAGACTTTTCAAGTTTAAACAGGGGTAATAGTGTAATTTCGGTGAGAACAGCATCCTATCTTGCGTCGCGACCGTAGATTTGCCACAACGATCATCATTTCTTTATTATTTATTTGTTTCTAATTTTATATTTTATTACTATTTTAGTGTTAATAGTGCTGCAAAAAAATTCGGTCATTATTTTCTGGTTTTCCCTTCTAATATCTTGTTTCTAATCTCTCTCTCTCTCTCTCTCTCCCTCTCTCTATTCATAATTTCATATTTCGTTTCTCCGTCTCCATCTGAGACACTTCGTCCTCTTCTTTCTCTCTCTGCGATGGTCCTGTACATCCGAAAGCGAAACCAGTGCTCAAAACCGCTGGCGGATTTTAGATAGTGAGAATGGGGAAGACCACCAAGTGGTTTCGAGGACTGTTGGGGGGAAAGAAAGCAGAGCCGCCGGCCGGGGCCGGTGTGTCAGGGGGAAAGCCGGCGAAGGAGAAGAAGAAGTGGAGTTTCGTCAGATCTTTCAGGGACAAGGAGCGTGCTGTGCCAGCGACTGTGAATGAGGGAGAAAGGAAGGGGTCGTACAGGGAAGGAGCTTCGTGTTCGTACGTTGACAGTGTTGATCAGAACAAACACGCTATAGCCGTTGCCGCGGCAACTGCTGCTGTGGCTGAGGCCGCAGTAGCTGCAGCCCAGGCCGCTGCCGCGGTTGTGAAATTGACGAGTAGTGGGCGGTGCGCCACCGCGTACGTTAGCAGCAACAGTGGGAGGAGAGAAGTGTGGGCTGCTGTTAAGATTCAAGCAACTTTTCGAGGTTATCTGGTTAGTGAGTATTCATTTCTTCCATTCTGTTTTTTCCGACTAAGAAGTTTCTTGAAATTTTCCAAAATCACGCCAATGCTCCATCTCCAGAGCCGAATGGTCGTGATTTTCTCGTCTTCGGTCTTGAAATCAGAATAAATACGAAAAGAAAACAAATGGGGGCAAAACTGCTAGCTTTGGCCGAGTAGAGAACCAAAATTCACCACTATTCTTCAAACAAGACTCTGAAGTAGCTTACGGAGAACCTGTTTCTGCTCTTAGGCAATTCTTTCATTTGACAAGTTCAATCTGGTTTAATCTTTTGGTTTACTAATTTCACGCATTGTTCATAAAAGCGTTTCTTCTTTCCATGATTTCGCGGGTACTCTGCATTTCTTTAAAGCGAGTGTTTCCTTGCCGCGTTCTTCGTTTTTCGAACCTTGGGCAAATTGGCACACTATTTTTCCATGTATCTTCTTTCCATGTTTTGGGTCTGTTTCTGGTCGACATGCTATCCATTGCGCTCTACGACTGAAAGATCTGAGACAGCGGGATAAGGGTTCGTCTGTGGATGCAGTGTTCGGAGTCCAGCATTTTTCTTTGTAATGGCCATTATTGCTGTCCGATTGTGGTTTTGATTCGAAAAACTTGGACAAAAGCACCAGGCAATAACGTGTTAGATACTCTGAGAGAGGGTTTCCGATCCCCTGAACTTTAACTTTTACCTTCTTTCTATGTTTGGGGGGCCGGGGGGACTGCGGAGCTCCTTTTCTGCTTTTTGTTTCCGTAACTTTTGTTTTTTCGCCATTAGAGAGATCAGAGAAGTCAATTCTTGTTATCCGAAAGTAAATGGTTTTGGTAATCGTCTTTCCCTCCCTTTTTCCCGTTTTAATTCGGTTCCTGAATGGGTGTTATCTGACTCTGTTTCTGATCATAACTCCAGTTTTTTACTAATCTCCGTTAATGGACACTGGAAACGCTCAGCTTAATTAGGAGTACAGTCTATGCGTCTATGCAAGACGAATCAGTTGACCTGTTTTTAGGAAGTAAATGGATGGAATTTACAATTTTACAGAGCAGGATTACACGTGTCTTTGTGAAACCATGACCTTAGAAGGGCATATATGTCATTTTGGGAATGGTTGCCAGTTGGCTTATTTTATTACGTAGAGAAATTAGTCTGATCTCGTGTTTAGCTTCCTCTTCTTTCTTTTTTTTTTTTTTTTTTTTTTTTAAATTCCTGTGTGGGCCGGCGTGCGAGATGAGATGTCATTGTCTTCCTGGATGTCAGACTTTTCCAATGTTAAAGAGTTGTTGAGTAAATGATTTCGCCCAACGCGCTTCTTTGCTTTTAAAAAATTTTCAGTGAGGCAAAGCATTTCTTTTCTCAAAAGCAATACTGGTGACGTGATTTCGCGCCATCAGAAAAAGTCTTTAATTTATGAACTTTGATCAGTGTGATTCAGTTCCAGTGTTTGATTTTGATTGGGTTGGTGGTGGTAATTGTTGGAACTTGATGTTTGGGTGTAAAGGCGAGGAGGGCTTTGCGGGCATTGAAGGGGCTGGTGAAGCTTCAGGCGCTGGTAAGGGGCCACATTGTTCGAAAGGGGATGGCAGAGCAGTTAAGGTGTCTGCAGGCGCTGGTACGAGCCCAGGCACGAGCTCGAGCGGGTCGAGTCCTTGGCTCTGAAACTCGGCATACCTACAGCAAGCACTCAATCTCTCACCACCCTGTAAGCAGGCTTTACTTCTCCCGCTTTTTGCATTGAGTGCTCTTCTTTTTCTGGCTTCCTTCGTAGTTTTATATTTGGCGCTTCAGATGCTTTACAGCTCTATACTGCTATTGGTACTCTGTCATGGATTAAAAACTTTTGTCTATTATAATGTGGAACTGATGGATGAACAGAATAACAGTTGGCCCCCACAAAAGCATATTGCGTCGTGGGTTGTGGGTTGGGATTATAAATGTAATTTGTCTCTGAATTTAGCAAGAATTTGAGTCATTTGTGATGGATGACACACTGGTCTGAAATGATGAAGATCATCGGTCCATTGGTCCTTTGTTGTTAACTTTTGATTGAAATTGTTGAAAAAGGTGGACTTTCTGCCTTTCTGGTATTAGTTTTTCTTCAAAAGTTTTCATATCAAATATAAACAAAAACCATGAATGATTTGTTATCTCATCTTGTTGCAGGGCCCTGCAACCCCTGAGAAATATGAACATTCAATCCGGGCCAGCAGTACCAGATATGACCGGACTTCGACACTCAGGGTATGGACTACTGTATTGTGTCATTATGTGTATCCTTCTGTGTCTATTACATATAGCCAAATGCTTATTGCCTCAGTTCTTGCCATGCACAGAGGAACAGCCCAAAGCCAAATAACTGGGACATAAACAACAATGAAAAAGCACACGGAGGTCCAAATTGGTCCTTTGTGAGAAATGGGCCGACGGATGATGAGAAAAATGACAAGATCCTTGAAATAGATACCGGAAAACCTCATCTGAACTCAAGGAGGCATAACATACACACTTTGGCCTCAGATAGGAAGAGTCAAAGCTTCACCACCACATTGGAATCACTGTCAAAGGACTCTGCCACAGCTCAGCTGTCGATTCCGAGCCCATCATCCGGCGAAGTACAGTCTTTGAGCCCTCTGAAGTTCTCCTACGAGGTTGATGACAGTGCTAGTAACAGCCCTCAGTTTCTTTCTGCGTCTTCGCGGCCTGGTAGTGCCAGGAGAGGCCCCTTCACGCCAAGTAGGAGTGACTGCTCCAGAAGCTTCTTGAGTGGGTACAGTGACTATCCTAATTACATGGCAAATACCGAATCATCCAAGGCCAAGGTCAGATCCCTTAGTGCACCCAAGCAACGGCCCGAGTTTGAGAAGTCTAGCTCGACCAAAAGGTTTTCTGTTCATGGGCCTGGCTTGGGGGATTCCAGATCAAGTTCACAGAGGGCTTCGGTTCTGCACGCCAACTTCACCAGCAAAGCGTACCCTGGTTCAGGGCGGTTGGATAGGCTTGGAATGCCATATCGTGGGGATTCTGTTGGCTCTAGTGGTGTATACCGCAACAGATACTAATATTTGTCGTGGAATCAAAGTTTTTCTGCTTTTTGTTTTTATGGCTTCTTGTGAATTGGGCTTGGATCATGCTCACTGTTTTGTCAAGACTTGTGTGATCTTTTAATCTATACCAGATTGAGCTTGTTGTTGGTTGCTAATAACTGGGTTCTACTTGTTTGATAGTTGCTCCTAACCAGAGTTCAGTTTCTCTCTTTTATCCAGGTGGGTTCCCCCTTAAACGATTATGATAGTCCAACGAGGGAGGATGGACATTTGGGTGGGTCAAAACTTAAAGCAAACAGGACCAATTCGGAAGACGTAGACTGGTAGTACCAAGTACCTCCCATGGTTTCTCTCTTTTATCTTCTCTTTTCATACCCAAGTTTCCGACTTTCGATTCCTTGGTGAGTGGTGACCTGTATTGTTTGTTCTCTCTCTCTCTCTCTCTCTCTCTCCTTATCTGCGCTGGGTGAGTTAAAAAGTTAAACCGTGAGTTCTCCTCCTCCGTACCTAGTTACCCAGTACAGAAATGGTTTTTAGGGGCAGTTGGCTTTGTCGTAACTCGTGAGAATGCGTCCTGCAGTTTACCGTGGGACCCGGTAGGAGACGTATTTGTCATGAGATGTCAAGATCAGTTCCCCTTGCCGGCAGCTGATCAGATCACGAAGGGGAAGTTGTGAATGCGGGAGAAGATTCTTGTTATGAAATTGTCGGTGGTCGTCTCAGGCCGACCAGCTCAATGCCGGTTCCTCCACGGCCTTGGACCTTCCGACCAGCTCAATACATTAAATGCTTCTTTCTCCTCCTGTATGACTGTATGAACACGCATACAGAAGTAGGCTGTTTATAAGATCCATTGGATTGTAATCTCTTGTTGTGGGGACACAAGAAAAGAAAGCTCAAAATCTTTTAAGGTGGCAGATAGCTTGGTGGGGTTGGAGTGGGGCGTTGTGAGGCGAAACGTTGTGGGCGGAGATGTGAACTCGGTGGTTGGGATCAAAATCCCACATTTATCGGAGTTTTGGGAATTGGACTCTTAACACGAGGTTCTTATTTGACGACGTATCCATGTTCCAACTTCCAACGTGAGCTTCGGACCCACTAAGATGATTACCATCGAATGTGTTCTGTAGCTGAATTGATCGGAATGCGGGTCCCCGTCTCCTTATTACTGTACCTAGTCGTCCAATCTAACAAGCGCTCCATCGCTCACGAGCGTATCTTACGATCAACAGTTGCTGAATGGCCTCTATCGTCAGACGACTCAGACCCATCACCTAATATCATTGCAATTAGCGGGATCGCATGGGATTTGTTAAGCTAAACGTAAATAAAGAGTATATAATAATTAATAATTATTTATATTTTATATATTATTTTTAATAGTTTTTTTACAATACAAAATAATAATAATTAATTTTAAATAAAATTGTTTAACATTTTATAGATGACAATTTTCCTAATTTTTCTGATTTCTATGGGGATTTGACCTAAATGAGATGGGGATGGGGATGATTCCTCTCAGGATTGAGAAAGTGAAATTTTCATCCCTGTTGGCGGGGATAGTGCAGGGACGGGGAGAGCATTCCTTGCCCCGCGGGACCTCAATCCCTGCCCCATAGGATCCCTGTTAATATATATGTATATACTTTTAGATGTATATATGTACAGATACATCTATATGTTAATATTTTTAAAAAATATGGCTGAGTATTTTTGAATCTTTTTTAATAGGATTGTAAATTTTAAAAATATATTTTTTATTTTTTAAATAAAATAAAAACAAAAACATAATCGTTGACATTATAGAGAATCACGGGGAGTGAAGATTCCCGTCGGGATGGGGATCCATGTGGAGACGGTGATGGGGATAACTTTGTCCTTGTTAACGGGGATGGAGATGAGGACGTAGATGGGGATTTTCATGGGGACAGGGAGGGGAAGGGGCTTATCGTCCTCGCCTTGCCCTGTTGCCATTCCTAATCAAACAAATGAAATTGACCAAGCCGATTTTTAGTATTTCCGGTCAACTTTGATTCAACAATTTCCCAACCCTACTAGGTTGGATCAGCTTCGCTTTGGCCATTTGTAAATTAACTAAAATAGAACGACTCGACCATAGATATATATTAATACTTTATATTTTAAATATTTTTTTAATACATGAAAGTGGGAAAATTCCAATATTTCTTAGGCTAAAATATTTTATATCATAAATTTAATTTTTAATAATGGCATTGTAATTTTTTTAGTTTAAACTTAATTTTTAAATTTTTTTTTAAGTTTAAATCTTTTGAACTGACCAACCAAATCGAAAATTGACACAAACTGAAATAATCTGAGTGACCAACTCCCCAACCTGACTAGGTGGATTTGGTTGGCCAAACAACCTACAATTGAATCGAATCAACCCATGAACAATAGTTTAATCTTCAATAATTATTAAACATTTATAGCAAAAATACAGAAAAAATTAAATTTAAAAAGCTAAATAATAGTAGTTTAAACTCCAATAGTTATCGAGAAATTTCTATTAAATAACAAAACAAAAATAGATTTATACATAATTATTGAAAATATATTATCACAAAAAATAATAAATAACTAGTGAAATACAATAAATAATAAATTTAGTATATATAATTATATAATAAATATATATTTATTTTTTAAAATAATTATTAATAAACAAATTTTTTGAAAGTTGTTTTCTATAATTATTATTTGGTATAAATGAAATTAGTTATTTACAATATCACTTATTTATTGAAATAATATCAGTATTTAAAATTTAAAATATTAATTACTTATTGAATTTAATAATCTATAAAATTATAGTACTATTAATACATAATTTCATTGTTTAAAATATTTAGTAATTTAACTAAATATTTAAAATCTTCATCTATTTATTATAATTGGAAGTTATTTAGTAACTACTTAAAATATCTTATTAATTGATTTAAAATATTAATTTTAATATTTTGTTATTTAAGATATTTAGTTATTGAAATATTTAAATAATATTTCATTTTTAGTGTTATATTTTTATTATTTGAATAACATTTAGATTGAATAATCCAGAAAATCATAATTTATATTGTTTGTAATGAATTTTATAAAAATATATAATTTTTAATAATATGAATATTATTAAATCGATTATAATTATTTTTGTCTTTTTAATAAATATTTTAAAGTTATTATATAATTTTGTTACAATACTTAAATAAATCTTAAATTTTTTAATTCAAACTTTCTTTAGATATATGTAGATAAAAAGTGGGGTTGAAGATAAATAAGAATTAGAGATAATTTAGGAGAGAAACTCTCTAATAAATTAGAGATAACTTAGGAGAAAGTTGGGGATAGTGGGGGAGGTTGTTTAGGAGAAGTTTTAGGATATTAGATTATTTAGGTTATTGGAAAGTGTGTGTGTGGGGGGGGGGGGAGATATTTTAGGAAGATTTTATTTTTGGGAAAGTAGAGTTTCTAATTGATGGTTTCATAAATGACTTGAATTAAAAAAGTTAAAAAGTTAAAAAAGGAGAAAATTTATAGACTTGTTATATAGATGAAACCGATGTGGCCGATTTCATTGAGGCATGCCCATGCGATAAACTAAGGGTGACAATGAGCTGAGCTTTTCATGAGCTGCTCGAGCTCAGCTCGACTCAGTTTTAGAGCTCGAGCCCAATTCATTGGCTCGATTATTAAATGAGCCGAGCTCGAGCTTGCTAGAGCTCGGCTCCTGAGGCTCGTGAGCCGGCTCGGGTATATACATATAATATATAATAATATATAATAATATATATAATAAAAATATTATAATTATTATTTATTATAATTCTTTTTTTTAATTATCAAATTATATATATATATATATATAATTTTTTATTTTTATAAAATATTTTTTCTCAAAATCGAGCTCGAGCTCGAGCCTTGTAGAACAGTCTTGAGTTGAGCTCAAGCCTGGTACTATTCAGCTCGGCTCGAATCCACCCCTACGAGAAACCCACGTTGTCTATCTCTACAGACCACATAGTTCGTCTCCATCACAACTAGAGAAGAAAATGCTACCCATGGTCTTGGAGAAAATCCTTTAGATTATAGGAAATCGTCGAGCTAAATCCTTTTAACATTTTAGGAACAATAATATAACATCGTCCATTCCTTTCAGATTCCAAATAACCTTGTCCTATAAGTAGCCCCTGTAATACAAATTATTGCATGCTTGATCAATACACTAAATAGTAGGGCTACAATCAGCTCGGATTCGATCCAATTATAATCCAATCCATAATATGATAATATGGGATTTGGATTGGATTCTATATCTAAAAATTATTTACATATTGGATTTAGATTTTAATAAGATTGGATGGAGTTAAATCTACATTGGATCTAATTATTAATTGAATACAAGTTCTTACATCCAAATCTAGAAGAATCACAACACTTATTAAACTTTTAGAATCCATTGACATTTTTAACTAATTGCCTTAAAATAGTGAAACTTGTCAAGCATGAAAAATAACCATTTAAACTTTGACACTAGATAAGCTACCAACACGTTTGAGATGTGCAGCTTGCTACCATTAGATATCCATACTTTTAACCTAGGCCATATCGGTAAGTTACTTATTCGGGTAAATGAATTACCCCATTTTGTTTTCTCAAGAAATTGCTTAAGTAACATTTTCTTCTATTACCATTATTAGCACCCAATTTTTGGTTGACCCCTTCACCCTACCTTTTAGTTCATTCATTTTAGACTCAAAACTTGGAATCACAATCATATCAAATTGAGACTTTATAAAGCCAAAAATTTCTATTTTGACACAATCCACAAGATAAATAAAAACATTGAGATCAACATCGACGTCCAATCAAATATGACCTACAGACTTAGAAAATATAATTAGTCATATATCCACAATTCATCATGCCAACTTCCTTTCTAATGGCCCTGATCCAATGCATTCATCGCCTCAAGATCTTTAGGATACACTCAACTAGCGAATCTCACTACAAGTCTATAATGATCAACCTTGAAAGTACCAAGATTCCATTCCAACGGCCTTGATTTAAAAAACTTAGAATAACATTTATCTTTTAGATCAGAACCATCTACTTGACTCCTTACCTTAATCCGTGCCTATCCGTTAAATTTCATTCTAAAACTCTCTCATTTGACTCACCATCCTATTTCAACAAATCTCATCGATTAGAACTTATCATCCACCATCCTAGCTACATTTGATTGATCAGACCTCACTACCATGTTTAGAGACCCAAAAAAACCCATCATGTCAAATTTCAAAACCAAACTCTTCTATTTGACCTTTAAAAAAGTAAGATTCTATTTTGTACTATCTTGTTAATTGATAAATCATTGACCCAAACCAAATCTATAAATCCACATCTCTTATCAAAGATCCATCACTTCCATTAGATTCAGGATGTTCAAAAATGCATACCCACTAAATTTCAAACCAAAATTCTCCCGTTTGACAATTCATAAAATAAAGATTATATTTTCGTAAATCACATTAAACTGAACTTGTCAGCCATTGATCTCCATCATCCTGACCCTATTTGGCAAATCAAACATCATTACTGTGTTCAGAGACCCAAAAAACTGCAGTATGTCAACTTTCACATCCTAATTCACCAATTCAATCGTTAAACTAAAAAGATGTCATTTTGACGCACCAGATCGATTTATTACCTCATCTGTCCTAACTTGAAACATCAAAAGGGTGATGGCTGATGTCAGACCTATTCTTGACCTGTTAAAACACCTAGACCAATGAAATTGAGCGTAAAAAGACCTAAAATCCCAAAGATACCCCCACTTAAAACTTAGAAAAGACTAAACATTTTTAAAAGTTTACTAAATTTACATTTTCTATCATTGACAACCCCAAATACGAGATTGCCATGTTAGGCATGCCCTAAGCTCTCATTGGATGCACAAAACACATGAAAACCACTTCCAAATCGAAGAAAATGTTTCACCAAATAGGAAAGTTTAACTGGACATTTATTTCTTTAAAGAATCTTTGCCTATTTACGTGATAAAATTCTGTTGAATTACAAATGTTGTAGTTGAACAAATTCATACTTATCTCCCCTCTTTCTTTATAAATACCAATCCAATTTGAGCTTAAGAAGGAGGGGAAGAAGAAAGAGAAAGAAAAAAAGAAATGAGAGATCCAAGAAACGTTCTCAACTTCTGTAGGTGCCCTGTTCAAGAGAAGACCCCCAAGCATTTGAACCTGAAATTCCAAATTTGTTCTACTGTGTTTCAAACTTGATATTTGCATGAAACCTCCAAATAGTTTCAAACCTCTTCAGAATTCATCCAACCTTTCTTTTGTTCAATTCAACTGCTGAAAAACTCATGTCAATGTTCTACACGAGAGGTAAGTCTCTCATTTTAACATTTGAACATGAATTTGTAATATTTGTTTTCAATTTAGCTTTGGGTTGCTTAAAGTCCCGAAACCATGGAAAACTTGCATTCATAATTTCCTTCAGATTGAGAAAAAAAGAGGTAACGAGGCGAGGGTCTTAGAGAAATCAGTACCTAAGACCTGATAACATCACCTCAAATCAATTCCAGGTGAAGTTGGGAGCGTTTTCACCTGATTTCAGGAGCTCTGAGCAACTATTTTTAGTGTTGTTTTGTTAGAAATTGAACTTGAACAACTCCCGTATTGGGCTTCTATAGCAGTTTGGAGAGAGGGGTGCGTAACACCTTTCCTCTCCCAATCCTTCCGAATTTTAGAATCTCTTGATTCAGTGCCATTCCCATGGAGAACGAAATCATTATCAAAGTAAATAAATCGTTTTTTTTTTTTTTCTGATTTGAAAATGAAGGCACATTTCCTCTAAAAAATGGGTAATGACTCCATTTCTTTGAGCCCGTCATAAACTTTATGGAACTCACAACCATTTTTACCCTTACCTGAACTATTTATCCATGTTCTTTTTAAGCGAGTATTTTAGTTCAATTAATTTTAGCCTCTTTTTTCCCTAGAGGAAAAAAATGACCCAACTATTAAAATGGTGAGTATTGTCCAAATAAATGACCAGGAGTTTACGAAAGGAAAAATTTATTGACTTTGAATTCCACACAATTTTCCGAATAAACACAAAAAATTGGTCAACATTCACATTCACCAGCTATTATAGAAACCAAATGGTCATCATCAATATCATCATCTAGGGCAAAGTTTAGATCTGCTACTAACCACATGCTCCCAACATGTTACAACCAACCTCTATAGCCACACATTGGGAACATCTCCCTATCAAAGAGAAATGTTCCCAATGTAAAATGCAATGGTTTGTTGGGACAGTATTGGCACTGTTTTATTGTAGCATATCCCTACCCCTAAAGAGGCGGAGGCAGTTAACTAAATCTTATTCCATAGTTTCATTCCATTCAATATGCCATGTCAATTTCAAAGTTTTGACCAATAAAACACAATATCCATGATGCTGACAAAGGTATGATAGCGGAAGAATTTTGACCATTCAAAACCCTTCATTTTGATTAAACAAAAATAACGTTAAGTGTGTAACAGTTCTCAAGTTTCCAATAATGCTTTCATTATTTAATATATATATATATATATATATATATATATATATATGTATATATTACAATTCAGACTCTGATGCCACAACCATATATCATCTTCCATGGAATCGCTGAGCTCATGGTGGTGATGGTGGGTAGGATCTTGGCTATGCTATCAAGTTAAGGACGTCTGCCACAGCCAGCATGCGGTAGTCCCATATGTTATCTAATCTAACTTAATTTTATATTACAATATATTATAGCAGATTTAGATGATCATGGGGTTTTATTTATGATTTTTATATTTTATATTTTATTTTTCGTAAATTTAATTCACATCTGAGATCAGACTTGTGCTCTTTGTTCTTTTCTTTTATTATTTTGCTTTTGTTTTTTAATGTTTTCTTGAAATTCCTACTTTCTCTCTTCCACTCTATCTTCTTTGAAATTTTGTTCAAATCTATTTTTCTTACCTAAAATCATTATTTCCTCCCGAATTTTCTCCATTATATCTAATATTTTGTTGCAGCGTTTCCTTATGACTGTTAGGCCTTGTTCGTGTTTTAGGAAATTACTTTCTTTAATAAGTGCATTTATCCTCATATTCTTTTTTATTTAATTTACCTGGGTAAATGTGTCTTGTGGGGGCGTTTTTTTTTTGATTTTTTTTTTCATTCAACTTACTCAAGTTTAAGAAGAAGATCATTTACCCACATAAGTGATATTCGAGAAAATCAATTTTATTGTAAATCCCACACGTTTCTAAAATAAGAATATGGATAAGTTGATAAATGGGAACCAAGGGGGCTTTAATATATAAAACATGGATGCAATGACATTTATTGTAAATTAAAAGTATTGGATGATCTGCTTTGTTATTGGGTTGTTAATTTTTTATTTTATTTTATCGGGAAATTGTAAAAAAAAACCATGATGATGATTGTAGTGAAAACCCATTTTCATGAAAATTTTCTTCACTTAAACCTCTATTTGTCAAAGAAAAAAAACTGTTTGACCGTATTGTTAATAAATGTGAGGTTTGTAAATTAACTTATTGGTTCTCGGCCGCAGTCTGCCAAGTGGATAAATTTTTACTGATGCAAAACTATGACAGTGCAAATGATTTGAGTGTAGATTCTGACCTATATTTGTTTTAAATTTTAGCTTATTTTGTTTGATTGCAGTATAAGTATAAATAAAGTAAATTAAGACATGTAGCAGAATAAAGTAAAACCCAAAACAAAATTAAACAAGAATTTCCATTTTTTTCATTTGCACTCTCATGCATTTGTACTGGTGCAAATAAAATTGTACTGCAACCAAACACAGCTGTAGAGACAACTTTTGTTTCTGATTTCTGATGGGAAACAAATGGAAGGCTCTTGCAAGATCTGACTCTAGCTAACCTCTCGAGACTTATTCTTGTCTTCCTTTTGTTTAGTTTTAATGGATTTCTTTGAGTATCAACAAATAGTTTGGAAAGAATATAAATGTAAATATGTACAGTGCAAATACACACAAAATAATACAAAACATAAGATTTGCACTCTTGTACTTCTTCCAAACTGAGCTTAAAGGGGTGTTTGACAATGTGAATGATTTTGTTTTTAAAAATAAACAGAAAAATCAGTAAATGATTTTAGTTTTGAGAAACAAAATCCTGCATATTGACAATGACAAAGAACCCCTAATAGGTGGGGCCCAAAAATTATGATAGATATGGGGAGAATTGGTGAGTTTTAAAAAATTGTCAGTGATTATAAATACAAGTCGAGTTGATCAATTTGAAGAGTTTCAACCAAGGTTTTTAAAAATAAACAGAAAAAACAGTAAATGATTTTAGTTTTGAGAAACAAAATCCTGCATATTGACAATGGCAAAGAACCCCTAGTAGGTGGGGCCCAAAAATTATGATAGCAATGGGGAGAATTGGTGAGTTTTAAAAAATTGTCGGTGATTATAAATACAAGTCGAGTTGATCAATTTGAAGAGTTTGAACGAAGGTTTTTAAAACAGGACTGAATAGGGAATCATTTTAGGACCGATTTTTGAGTCAAACGGCCAGATTGTTCGGTCTGAAGGATGATTTGTTTTGATTAAAAAAATAAAAAAATAAAAAGTGGCCAAAAACTGTTATCCAGCCGGGTTGATGGTTCAACGGTTTGTTGACCAAATGAACGATTTTGGCAAAAAAAAACGATTTCAGAATTAAAAAGAACCGGTTTCCAGTTTTTCAGGTCTAAAAATACTGGTTTCAACTACAATGTAGACATGAATCCATTGAAAATTTAACAAATTCCCAATCCAGCTTTATCTAAGTTGCACCCCAATGGACCATGGGAATGGTTTCCTACACCTATGAACGTACTGTTCTAGCTTTCCATATTAAATAAGGATGAGGAATACATTCATAGTTAATCGGGTGTGTACTGTGTACATTCTTCATTGATTGATCCCATTACCGCATTTGGAAGTACTTTTTGGCCTAAACGGGTTTCGGAAAAAGTCATTTTCTGAAACAGGATTTTCGAAAAATAAAAGTACTTAATTAAATGTCTCCGACATCCAATTAATGGTGTCTTCCTCATTATGGTATTTAATTTTAATAATATCAGATATACTTTAGTAATGTCAAGTAGTTACTTGAACTATAATGTATGCTCTGTTCAATAGATTCTTATCCAGTGTCCCTCAATTAATTGGGTCTCTAGATATTAGTTCAGGCTAGCATGGCTACAACTTGACACATGGCTCAATTTAGAAGCATTGAATCCTTTAGAAAGATGCCACGTGGCATAAAAAGATAAATATCAGAGAAATGGGTGAGAAGTGGGGAAATCAGGATTTTAGGGTGTTGGAGTGGGGTGATGCTACTGTCTATGTGAAAAAGGTTTGACAATGGAATGCAAAGTATGGTCCCCCTGTACTATGAAGGACTAAAGCATGCTTAGGATTTATTTAATGCTCGTGAAGGTGTTGAGCGTCTGCATTGCAACACCACATGTGAGAATTGTTCTGAAGTGAACTGTGAAGCCAAGTTAATTGGATTATAGTTCACAATGCGACAACTCGTAATTACTTGGAGTAGAAAATGTGTCGACCCGGCCCAAACTCGGGCACATGATGATCCAACCAACTTCTGGGTACTGCAAATTTGCTGCAAACTTTGACCATACAATACAAGCTCCATCCAATCAGAGAGGGGAAACGATTGAACAGAGCGGTTGCTGAGGCTTTTTGTCTATATGTCTCAGCACAGTATTCATTTTCACAATGTACAGTCTTCTTCCTTGAATAATTGGAGGAGGATTTAGCAAAAGAAAATAATGCACCATGGAAAGATAAATCCAAACATTCGTTGTACTTGTGTTCTTCATGTGCCACGTCACATTTGTTGATCTTTTTCTCAACTGATATTGACCTTACCTTGGGCGAGATGGGAGTGAAAATGCGCTGTGTAGATTAATCCTGATTTACTTTTGCTATAGATTTGTCTTTGTCTTTGTTTGTTTGTACAAGTAAAATAGAAAGTTAGATGATGCAGTCTCCTATTTGTAGGAGGTAGGGTTATTCATATGAGAGGAATGGGGTAGGAAGTAAGGTTCAAAAAATCGTGCCAATAGCGATAATTTGAACCTTGGTAGGAAGTAAATGACGTGATTCATTTTGACTTACTTTTGTAAATATGTTTATCTAAAATTTATTTGGGTAAGCGAGATTCCAACCTTCTCCTATGATAAAGTTATTCGATTAAGAGAGACAGGGGAGAGTGTGGGTAATTGTTGCTTACCCACCTTCCATGAGGGTAACTGGGTAATTGACATATACTCTCTGGTATCTTCAATTATTGTGAAACCTGATATTGCGTCAAATGGACATGGGAATCATGGTCAATTTCTTACCCCCACTAAATACCGCCAAGTGAAGTACAAATGCAAATATGTGAGTGCAAAACTCTATACTTTGTATGCATTTACGCTGTACATATTTGCATTTATACTCTTTCCAAACTGAGCCTTAAGGTAAAAAGAAAATGCCAAAGTGGCCTAAAGTTTTAATATAAAATTTACGTTATCAATAAATAACGCAAATGAAATAAAGTAAATTTATTTGCACCAATGCAAAATTATGGTAGCGCAAAAAATTTGAGTGCAAAACTTGATTTTTTTTTTTGTTTCAAAATTTACCTTATTTTATTTGATTACAGCACAAATAGAGTAAAATAAGACCAATAAAATAATTAAAACCCAAAACAAAATAAAACGATAATTTGCATTATTTTCATTTGCACTCCCATACATTTGTATTGAAACAAATAAAATTGCACAGCAACCAAATCCAGCCAAAAGTGCAAATTTTGAAACAGATGCAAAACTGAACCCATGAACCATATGCAAGATGTGTTCATTTCAGATGTTCACTGTAAACAAAGAGAGCTTTGGTCTGACCATAGCACTGAAATAGAATTTAAGAGGGCTCCGTCTAAAGTCTTGAAATGGTGAAATAGTTTCTCAATAAAAAAAAATAAAACAAAAAATAAAAGGGTCCATTTGGGGACTGCTCTCGTGAAATCTACTGTAGATTCTCAAGGTTTTCTCAAAACAACCATATATATAAAGCGCTTAGGTTGCATTGGCATAGTTTCAGAGAATTAGTTCTCATGAATTCTGTGCTTCTAAGAATCAATATTAAGTTTCGATGTACGAATATTGTTGAAATTAAACCCTTTCTTTTAGGCTCAAATACATTCCTAGAATTAGTTTTTTGGAGCTAAAAAATGTAGCTCATCAATTTTCTGACTCAAAAAATAATTATCCTTCTAGGCTCGAAATAGTGATTTTCTGACTCAAAACTCATTCTTCAAATATTGAAGCAGGATTTTAGCCAAACATGACCTGATCGAAACACTGACGCCACTGCTTTTCAAACCAGCATGAAAATGAGAACCCCATAATCTACGGACTTCCCCATACACAGACTATATCAATACCAGTGATCGGTCAGACTGGTGTTTTGTGAAGATAGACGATCTGTAATTCATATTTGAAATACTTTCGCCAATCCTCTCACTGGGTGCAAACTAACAAACTATATATTAATAAGCTTCTAATTCTGAACTCAGATCACTTGTATAAACAAACTACTCACAAGCTTCTAATTCTGACAAATACCCACCACTTATTATAATCTGAACGCTTTCACTATTCAAAGCAAACAAACTACTCTTTACGTGGCCAAAGGCAGCAGTTTACGCAGCCAAATTGCCCCAACCTTAAGGAATGCTGCACAGCCAGTAAAACCAAATCAAATTGTTAAAAGCTACTCAAAATTAATTAAGGTCATGCCTGGGAATGCATCAAAATAAGTATTTATTTGGGCCATCAATCACTTATTAGTATTTGGAAAAATAAATTTAAAATGATTGTTTATTTTAAAAATAAAAACTTATTTTTTAAGCCCAAATTTTCAGATTTTTTTAAGTGTTTATACTTATTTAATTTATTTTCTTCCAAAACTATTCCTGATTGAATTTTAAAATGCCACTTATAAAATTATCCCTACTTGAATTTTATAAAAGTACTTTTATGAAAGCATTTTTAAGAAAGTATTTTTATGAAAGAACTTTTACAAAAGTACTTTTATTAAAGCACTTTATCAAAGTACATTTACAAAAGTACTTTCATAAGTGTACATTCTTAAAAGTGTTTTTATAAAAGTACTTTTGTAAAAGTGCTTTCATAAAAGTATTTTTATAAAGTATTTTCGTAAAAGCATTTTCATAAAAGTACTTTCATAAAATATTTTTATAAAAATACTTTCATAAAGTGTTTTTTTATAAAAATAATTTTAATAAAAGTGTTTTTAAAGGGTATATTTTAAAAATTTGAAATAAAATGAAGGACAAAATTGTCACAAATGCTTATTAGAGAAAAAATTTACCAAACACCCAATATAAAATAAGTACTTATTTTAAAAAATAAATATTTGAAAAAATTGAATGCCAAATGCAAATAAATGATTATTTAAATAAATAATTATTTTTAAACACTTATTTTTAACTTAAACACTCCCAAACATGGCCTAATCAGAGAGAAGGGGAGAGGGAGAGAGAGGTACTAGTTGCAGTTAGTGTTAGGATCAATGGTAAAGCCAAGAGAGATGCCGCAGAATCCAGGTAACGTAGCGATAGCTGTGGAATTTGGGTTGTAAGGACTTATGAGAGACATCAAGCATCTGCACACAGATTGGCGATTGTTGGTTGATGAGTCGGCCATGTGATCCAGCGCTAGAATGGAGTCGCAGCACGGTGATCCCGGGAAGGGGTCCGGCGAGCCGTAAGTGATGAAGTTGGTACAGGTGGAGACGAGCGTCGTCACTATCCCGCAGTCGATGGTTCCGGCCACCAGTGTGGCACATGATGAGAACAAGATCAGTGTTCCCATTAACCAAGCCTTACAAGCCTTACAGTTGCAGCTCTCCATATATCATCAACACACACAGACCCCTTCACACCACTTCAGCTATGCCGACCTAGCTCCGATCAAGTTATAGCTTCATCATTTTGAGGTTGTGTTAAATTTGTCTGAGTTGGTGTACCATGAACTATGTGTGCCCCTCATGAAGGTTGGATGACTTAACTTTAATTTCAAAGTTTTCAATTGATGCAATGAATTGGATTGGATTTGAAATGGGGTATATCAGAATTGGAAACATAATACAAATATTAAATCACACAAATGTTGGTCCAAATCTAAATCCACTAAAAGATGTTAGATATCCAACTCTGATCTTTGAGCAATTTAATAAATTATTAAAAGAAAAAAATAACAGTTTATATAAAATATCAGGTCAGACCGTCAGACAAATGTTGATCTAAATCCGAATCCACTAAAGATGTCAGATATTTCAATCTGAAAATTTTAATAAACTATTAAAAAAATATAAATATTTTTTCCAACTATTTTCATCATAAAATAAATGTTATATATATTTTTTGAAATATATATAGGCTGTCAGAGCCAATAACATTTTCAACGTTCCCATGTTAAGAGAATCTTAAGGCTTTAGCTTCACTACTGCAGCCAGAAGTCCTGCAGCTAATGTGAACTGTGAAGGACCTGATTCTTGCTCAACTCGTATGTATTTTAATTTTAGACGATGGTGGGTGGGTTCACTAATAAAAGAAAGGTAGAAAACCAAGCCAAAGATGGGCCATTAGTTATGCCAGGCCCAGGTCCATCCCGTAACCCAGATTTACAAGCCTAATCAGTAACCAACCTGTAGTCCAATACTATAGCTCAAGTTAGGGTGGGATGGGCTGGACCGAGCTGGGGTTGGCTTGTGGAGTGTGGCTGTTATTGCGTTATTGGCTTATTGGTTTTTGGCTACACTCGTAAGTCGTAACTCTGGTTATGCTTCCCTCCCAGTGGCCGGTCGTGGGCAATGTGCATGACACGTTAGCATGAGTATGGGGTAAAATGGTAATTAAGCCAATGTTCTTTTAATTGAAAAAGACGAATACGGTACTCTAAATAGGGTAACGTGCTATATGTAGGAAGCAGTAAACAGCCCAAACTTTGTCGGGGACATTTGATTTGACGGTTGTGTTTTGTAGATAGCAGGTATCGTGTTGTTAGTATCGTATCGTATCGGGTACAGTAGAAAAAATAAAAAAAAGCTAACCGCGCCTATACAGCCTTTCCATTTCCCCACTCCCTCGTCAGTGCTGAAACAGAGATAGAGAGAAGCTCCTTGTGATTAATTCGCTCCTCTGTCTTGGTGAACGACTGATGAGAGTGTGTGAGTGAGAGGGAGCTAGCGAGTTAGGTGAGACACTCAGACACCCCCTGGGGAACTTAAACTTTGTTATTCGAAATTCATACCTTCTGCATCTGTGATTAGTAATCACAGTGACGCATAGAAAAGGTTCACTTCGGTTCGGAAACCATTAGAAGCCCTAGGATTTCGGTGGAAGCCACGGGAATTGGGACTTTAATGCAAATCTGATCCGATCTGATTTCCTTCTAACACTAACAATGGGGCACTTGAATCTTCCATCTTCGAAGCGAAACTCTCGACAGTGGAGGCTTCTGGATCTCGTCTCCGCTGCTTTATTCGGTGCCGTGTTCGTTTTCTTCCTCCTCGTCTTTACTCCACTCGGTGATTCGCTAGCCGCCTCCGGACGTCAGACTCTTTCCATGGCCGATCCCCGCCAGAGGCAGAGGATGATTGCTTTGATTGAGGCTGGGCAGCAGCAAACTGTTGAAGCATGCCCTGCCGATGCAGTTGATTACATGCCCTGTGAGGATCCCAGAAGGAACAGTCAGCTTAGCCGAGAGATGAACTTCTACCGAGAACGTCACTGCCCATTGCCCGAAGAGACTCCCCTCTGCTTGATCCCTCCGCCCGATGGGTACCGGATCTCAGTGCAGTGGCCTGACAGCTTGCACAAGGTACATGATATCTTCTCTTTGTGGTTACGTGTCCCAGAGTTTAATACCGGTTTATGCACCCCGAACTCTAATGTCTTGCCTTTCTTCAAGAAACTTTTAATCTCTAAGTCCTTGGTTGTAGAATTCGGAAAGAACAATCAATCTTTGTTTTGTAATCAACAAATTTGGAGTATTTAGGGGAATTTTATCCTACGTTTTGTACTAGAGTATGATCTAATGGAGGCAGGAGGTATAACTGGAAAAAGCTCAGTTCGTGCATTTAGGACCTTCAATGTACCTCGTACGGGACATTATAGGAATTTAATGTTATAGGGTAGCATAACTGTTAGACATTATTGGAACTATCTGGCTGTGTTAGTAAAAAGTCTGTGAACTCTATGTCATGGCAAATCAAGATGTTTACACGCTAACTTACAGGCACTACTGTTTTAGCAAAATAATACTGCATCAATTTTCTTCCATTAAGCAGGAATAATTTTAAGATGCTAGATAAATGATTTCAACCTTATAGAAAGTGGATGCAGTTTTGTTATCTCAAAATAGCAACGGAGATCCTCGTTGTGCTTGCGTTCCACTCTAACGGGTCTTTAGTGGAATTTCTTAAGTGGGTAATTTTGTAACGATATATTTCCTCAAACTTGTGAGCTGTCTCTTACTAGTGTTTGGATTGTCTTTTCTGATCGTACTCTTTTGGTTCAGTTGGGGCTTGCTTTGTAGCTGGTCTGTTTGTTTCAGATTGTCTCGGGGATGTCTTTGTTGGGTTGTAGTCGTTGAGGGGGCTTATTATTTTCTGGGCCATTTTCCTTGTTTGGTGGGGTGAGTATGGGTGTTGACTGTGGAGTTAAATCGAGTGTTTTGGAGTTGATTTTGTTTGGTAGTGTTTTTTTTTTTTTTTTCCTTCCCTCAAGTGATTCCAGGCACCTTCCTTGTATTATTCTTGTTTTTCTTGTAATAAATTTTATTTTATTACAAAAAAATCTCTTACTAGTGTTGGATGAACTATGATGGTGCATTGCCAGGAGGGATGCACATTTAGCTGATGTGATTCTTCTATGGCTTCATTTTGATGGAAAGAAATAAGGTTCATATTTGTGAACAAATTTGTGCTATTTATTTCTTATGGTGAGAGATATAACTTATGGGCAAGAAGAACTGTGTCTCATGATCTATGCTCATATCTAAGATGGATGTTTGATGTTTCACATCATAGCCTTTTTTTGAACACCCCCTATCTAATTTGTCAGAATTACCATTCATCATATGTTTCATCTTGAGGAACCGATTGGCTAAAAGGCATTATTTGTCTGTAGTGTTAAGCCCAACATTTTTATGAGGAATGGGAGATCAAGCATTTTTGATTGTTTGGAACTTCCTTTAGAATTTGTTTCTTGAGTTCTCTAAAATTATTGTCTTACAACAAAGTTTGTAAGTGAAACAGAACTTTTATGTTTGTGAAGTGTCACTTAAAATAACGAGGGTACTGTACTTTGCTTTGTAAGAAATCTCTGAGGGTGTTGAGGAAGTAAAGATTTTTTGGGGGGTAATTCCAGCAACAGTGCTGTGGTCAGTTTGGAAAAAAAAGCAGTAGACTTTTTTAAGACAAGTTCAGCTCAGAAGATATATTTTTAAAAAGTAGTTGGATTAGAATATACTCATGGGTGGCGTCTAGGGGCAGATCTATGTAGAAGTCAATGTGGGCAATTTCCCGAACTGCAATTTGAAAAAGTTTTTACAGGTATGAAGAAATTTAATTTTCTTCACAATTGCCCCCGATAAAATAAAATAGTTTGGGGGTCAAATAAAACTTGGCTTCCTAATTGGGGTCCTTTTTTCATGGTTTTAAAAGGCCTAGGAGGCGAGGCCAGAGCTAGAGGCATATATTTGCCTGTCATGAGTGTTTATATAGGGGCAAAATAGAAATTTTAGAGAATTAAACAAACGTTAGAGCATGATTCGTTTGGTTTCATTGAACTTGTGACTGAGTTTGGGAGTTGAGAGTTCTTGAGACTGTAAGACTTATTCAGGATGCCACTTTGCTAGAGCTAGTTTCCCAGAGAAGAAAAATAGTAGGAAGAAACTTGATCAGATAGGAAAAGTAACAGGTAAGTCCAGTATCGCACTGTCATTTTGGCACCTGAACGGGCATTTTTCTAAAAGCTATTCTTTTATAGTAAGTCAAGTATCTTAATTGTTTTAGCATATTTTGAGTCCAAGTTTGGTTATGAAGTCTTCTTTCATTAAAATATGTTTTTTAGGAAGTTTGGGTCCTGTTAGGAGTTGTTACTCTTTTTGGTGATTTTACTATTTTGGAAAAGCTCAAATGTTGTGACTAAGTTGATGTTATGATAATACCTGCCCCCATTGATCAAAGGTCCTGGATCCGCCACTGGTGGCAACACACAGGTTTATTCAAGAATCAAGAATACCTTACAGCTCTTCTTTTGATCATAACAATCTTTTTGTATGAATTTTATGGAATAGTGTTTTTTTGGGGTGTACAAAGTTGATGCTTGCCTTGTCCAGTATCTTACTGTGCAAGGATTGTGTACATGTTTTGTTATTTAATGAAATACTTTACCTTTCTATCTAAAAAAAAGGCATATAAGGCATATAAGGAGTAATGTTTCAAAGCCACATGCACTCTAGAGAGAAGTTATTAGCCATGCTACGTAGATACAGCTAGTGCATGGCTGGACAAGATGTCTGATGCAGGACCAACCTAAAGAGCAGCTAACTAAGAAGGCTGAAATGGACCTAAGCAAGCTGGAAACAGGGTACAAATTCCTCAGCTTGTTAGTTTGAAACTTAGCTTTGATTTGCCCAATATAGTAGGCTGGACAGAACTTGAAGAGATTAAATAACCAATAGAACAAGTGAAAACAAATTTGATAAGTGGGTGAAGGTGATTTCAAATAGAGCTTACAGGTTTGTTAAATAAATTATAAATAGAAAAAGCTAGTGAGGATGACTGGTGTACTATAAAGAGCATTGCAGAAATTAAGTAAAAGAATGCCAAGGGAATGAAAGGAAAAGAGTGGAAAGTAAGGGGAAATGAAGAAATTGAGAAGCTAATCCAGTATTGCAAGAAGAACATAAAAGCAATAAGGAAAGCAAACCTATAATAATAAGGCTAAACTACCTGCAAGAGCAAACCATAATTTTGCAAGAGCAATTTAAATTAAGGATAAGTCCTAATGGAGTCAGGACCAAACCATAATTTTGCAAGAGCAATTTAAATTCATACATTCATTCATCAATCTCAAAAGAGCCTTTACAATGATATCAATTCAAAATTTCAAAAGTGTCTTGAGAATATTATTGAAATTTTCTGATATTTTGTTAAAGCAATTTAATTTTTTTGGAAATCTTCTCCTGAAAAAAAAAATGGGGATTCTGTGATTGGAAACTGGCTTACTATTTTGGATGTGATCACTTACTAAATTACTATAATTCCAAAAAAAAATGAAAAAAGACAAGAGGATCCTCAATTTGATCAAAACAGATGGTGACATAAGATAAAATCAAATGGCAAGTAAGGCTCCATTTTGCACCAATTTTGGGAAATTCTCATTCTCAGAAATTTTCAGAAAGGAATGAACTCTGGATTTTCCAGATTCTAAGAAACAATGTGGGCGTTTGGCACTTCCTATTTCTCAACATCCAGAAGGACCAGACTGATGTTTAGCCACCACACTTCTTTTTCTTTCTCTTCCTCCTTTGCTTTTTCTGCAACTCAACTGAGGAAACAAGCCTCTCTGATCCACCATCTCTCTCTCTCTCTCTCTCCCCCTCCCCCTGTTCTAACCCTGACCGCAGAATAAAGACCATAACATTTGAATCGTTTGTGGATCATCCATTGACAAAGGAGAAGATGGAGTCATTTTTCTCAGAAAGATTAAACAAAGGAGGAAATGGGAGTAGCTTTTACAGTTTTACTAGAAACGATTAGAAAAAGGATTTACCTGAGAGATCAAAGATAGATGAAAATGGGTGTCACCAATGGAGCTCTCGTGCATCATTGAACAAAGGGAGAGCCTTTGAGGATAGAATGAAGTAGACTGAGTAATGGAAGGGTTTTTTTTTTCCAAGCCAGGAGTATTTTTTATGCAAATGTACGCAAGTGTCCTCGCTTTCATGTGTAACTTGGGCATATAGTTTGCAACTTAAAAAGGATGTTGTGAGAATCCATCCTTGTAAGAAGTGATTTTTTTTCCACTTGTAAGAAATGTACTGAAAAATGTGTGTGTGTGTGTGTGTGTGTGTGTGTGTGTGTGTGTGTGTGTGTGTTTTGTATTCTGAATAGAATCTGATCTGAGGAAAAGGCACCACCCAAATGACATTCTCATCTGGAGAATTGATTCTCCGGAGTGATGCCAAACAGGGCATAAATGGCATATAGAAGAAGATGACTAAAGACTAAAAGGTGGAAGAGAGAGTTCCCTATCCGAGTGGCTCAATCTTTTCTTATTCAATATGTATAGTTGTTTACTGTGGTTTTTGAATATGGACTTGTACTGCTAACAGTTCATGATGTTTCATTAATAAATTCCATGTTTTTAGTGATGTTCTATAACTTCTTTTGATTTTCAAAATATTTTTAGTGAATATCCTCTTTTGTGCTTGGAAAAGTGTCCATCAATATCAAAATTGTGAACCCTGGTTATAATTTAGGAGTCCTCATTTCATTTTTCATTGCAGGCAGATAATGCTATTTATTGTTTTATCTGCATTGATACAGTGCAGAAGTTGTCATTACCATCTAAACTGGTATTTGAAGAAACAAATATATTATATTTCTCTCATTGAATTGATACATAATTCTCAGTATCACAGCTGCGTTTTTAAATGCAGGTATGGCACAGCAACATGCCGCATAATAAAATTGCTGACAGAAAAGGCCACCAGGGATGGATGAAGGAAGAAGGCCCATACTTTATATTCCCAGGTGGAGGTACAATGTTTCCTGATGGTGCTGTACAATATATTGAAAAGCTGGGACAATATATCCCCATAAGTGGAGGAGTTCTGAGGACAGCTCTGGATATGGGATGTGGGGTAGGATTCTTCTTTCATCACCTTGATCTTCTGTTGGTATTTGTATTTTCAGAGGTAGCATAATTCAATCTTCTGCAGGTTGCCAGCTTTGGGGGTTACCTACTTAAGGAAGATATTTTGACCCTGTCTTTTGCCCCAAGAGATTCACATAAAGCACAGATACAGTTTGCATTAGAAAGGGGTATACCAGCATTTGTTGCCATGCTTGGTACTCGCAGGTTACCCTTTCCTGCATACTCCTTTGATCTTGTTCACTGCTCTCGTTGTCTGATCCCATTTACTGCCTACAGTGAGTTTTTTCTTCTGATAATGTCTTCCTTCGCAATTGCTTGCAATGATATATATGTTTTTTCCTGATCAGCAATGAAATTTGGCTGCAGATGGAACATACTTTGTTGAAGTGGATCGGTTGCTTCAACCAGGAGGTTATTTGGTAATCTCTGGCCCTCCTGTACAATGGCCTAAACAAGATAAAGAATGGGCAGATCTCCAAGCTATAGCAAGAGCATTGTGTTATGAGCTGATCGTTGTGGATGGTAACACTGTCATTTGGAAAAAGCCTTCTGCTGATTCATGCACCCCTAGTCAAAATGAGTTTGGACTTGAATTGTGTAACGAGTCTGATGACCCAAATAATGCATGGTAAGATTCCTAGGTATTTATATAATTTTGCAGTGTGGTTTTGATTCACCCTTAGTTGCAGGACTAGGATCTTACCATCTCGGTTGCCATCCTGCCTTATAGACTTTCTCCTAATTAGTGACTGCATATTATGCATGTATTGATTGTATGTGAATAAACATTCAAGGAAACATATCATTGATAGATTCCACAAGAATATGTGACTTTTTTTTCAAACATCAACCATATATGTATGCGAATGATATGGAATTTCAATATATATATATATATATATATATATATATATATATATGTATGTATGTATGATTTATGCCTTCTTGTTTTATTTTCTGCATTTATTAATTATATACTATTCATCATATAATTGTTCATATATTTTCATATTTGATATGCTGACTTTTGTCCAAAAATTTTAAGTCACAAAAAACATGATGTTGCTTAAAACAATCTTTTGTGATGTATTAGGTTTGTTTAGTCATTTTTTTTTAATCTTGGAATAATAACCACACATTAACATTCCTTTTCTTTTTTATTTAATGAAAATTTCTCTTTATCCTTAAAAAAAATATTGTCAACTATGGTTTTGGTGGTTTTGGTTCAGCTCTTCTCAACATATCTGCTTCCTGAGTTGGAGTATGTCAGTGTCAGCACTTGTATCTGATTCCTGCTTTTTCCCCTCTCCTGCCCCCATCCCTGGCTCCCTGCTTCATATTAGGAATCATTTTTAACACGGAAAATCCTGAGCTATCTTGGTTACGGTTTCTGCTGATATTTTGCATCTTAACTTGTTTTCCCCTTTTTGAACTTAAGCTGGGACCCAGCCTTTAATATCAGTTGTCCAAGGCTACTTATCAAATAAATAAATAAATAAATCAGTTGTCCAAGACTTGGCTTATTTGCACTGGGGAAAGAGTTCAACCACATAACTTCATAGAATATAATGGAAATGCATGTCTGATCCGGATAACTTGGCAGGTACTTCAAGTTGAAGAATTGTGTGAGTAAGATGCCTACTCATGAAGGAGAATATGCTGTTGGGACCATTCCTAATTGGTCTGACAGGGTAACAAAAGCTCCTTCAAGAGTGAAACTTCTGAAAAATGGGGTTGCTGTGTTTGAGGCTGATACACGGCGTTGGGCAAGAAGGGTTGCATACTACAAGAAATCTCTCAACTTGAAGCTTGGGACTCCATCCATACGCAATGTTATGGACATGAATGCATTTTTTGGAGGCTTTGCAGCAGCATTGTTATCTGATCCTGTGTGGGTGATGAATGTTGTTCCTCCTTGGAAACCCTCTACACTTGGCATGATTTATGACAGAGGCCTGATTGGAATGTATCATGATTGGTAAGCAAATGTTACAAACAAATCTTTTTCTGACATAACAATTAACAAAATACTAATGGTGATATAAATCTGCCATATTCTCCGCAAGCCCTTCCATTTGTTTTCTCATGTTCATTTGAGCCATATATGTTGGTTGTTCCTTTAGAAACCAACTATTGTTTCATGTTCTTATAATATATTGATCAATGAAATTTAAGTGAATGAATTTGAAAATTGAAATCACCAAAGCAATTAAGTGAGCAGTGCTCCTTACATTACCAAAGCAATGAAATGTTTGTCTATTGTTAATAAAATAGGATCATCCTTGGTGAAAAAACTAGATATGGTTATATGGCAATGTACAAGAGTAGTGGTTCTCTATACAATATGAGAGGAGAGGAATGCTAGTGTCTTCAATTGGAAAGAATGTAGAAAAGAAGCAGTCATTGGAAGCATCACATGAAAGTTGTGCACTGGGTAAATGCAATGAACTGTTTTGGCCAATATATCATGGACACCATCTTTAGGATTGGCAGCTGGTGGTGACTTTGTTAATGCAAATAGGCAAATCACTTCAAGGAGGTTATAAAGGGGACTCCAAAGTTGCCATAGGCTGGTTGGAAAACAATAGTGCAATACAGCAGTTCAAGTTTATTACAAGGGGAATCAAATATTTGACTAGGGAGTTAGAGCCAACTTTCCATTGGGTTAGAATATCTGCAAACACTTTTCCAACCTTTGCATTGAGATAGATGCTTGGCATATTGTATATATTCTCATTCTTCTTATGATCTAATAAAACTCAACTGTTACCCATAAAAAAATGAACTAGACATGGTTTTTGCTGCATCAGGTCATTGATGGTGACCTTTCCTCTTCCTTATCTTGTAAAAGATCATATATATAATTCTATCTTGCCTAAGTAGCTAATGGTTAAAAAATTAATGAAAGAAGGCCTAGCATTGGAGAAGCTTGCATTTCTGAAGTGAAGTACTTTCTTACTGCTTCTGGCTTCTTTATGGCCTCATTTGATGGACGTAAACATGGATACAATGTACAAGCCTTCTTATAGGACTAAGAAGCTTATCACTTCTATGCACTTCATCAATGTGCTAACAGTTGGATTGGTGCTGATAGGTGTGAGCCTTTCTCAACATACCCTCGAACTTATGATCTCATTCATGTAACCAGCATTGAATCACTTGTGAAGCATCCTGGATCAGGCAAGAACAGGTACTGATGTAATCTCATCATCTACTGATTGCTTAATGCATATTTTAATTAGAATTTAGATTTGACAAATGCAAAATGATTTATGTTCTGTTGTAAAATTATTATATTATTTAATTGTATATGGTTGTTTAAAAGGCCATTACCCAATGTTGATCACAGATTTTTGTGGTCTTGAGAGGGGTGGGCTGGTTCATATGAACAAAAATTGCCCAGAAATGGTATTATGCACAATTGCATTTTGAGGAAAGCAAAAATATTATCCCTATTTATTAAAATAAATTTCCTAAAAAATGAGGGTATTTTCTTTCCTTTCATTGGAATGGATTGTACTAGGATTTAGAATAGGGAAAATCTATGGTACCAGAAAGACATGGTACTGGAAGAGCTTTGACCAATAAAAGCACCTCTGTGAATTTTGATGACCAATCAAAGCCTCTTTTATGGTACTGTTTGATTGGCTTTAAGTTATTCTGGTATGATAGTTGAACTCTTTAGACTAATATTACATTTTTCACTATTTGTGGTGAGGAAGGGGGAGAAATTCTCCAGAAATATGAGGTTAATTTTCACTTTTTTTTTTTCCTCTGATTGAATGCCTACTCTCATTGAGCCTGATGTATATAGATTTGGGAATGATCTCCTCCATGTTTGGGTTATAGGTGTAATTTAGTGGATTTGATGGTGGAGATTGATCGGATGTTGCGTCCTGAAGGAACAGTGGTTGTTCGAGATTCCCCTGAAGTCATTGACAAGGTGGGTCGGATTGCACGTGCAATAAGGTGGACTGCCAATATACATGAGCCAGAACCTGAATCAACTGGGAGGGAGAAGATTCTTGTAGCAACCAAGAAATTCTGGAAGCTACCTTCAGCTTCCCACTGACACAGCTTTCTGTTTTTCAAATCTTCAATCCCAAATCCCCTACCATCTCTTGTGAATCTAGCAAGTCATTGTCAATGATACTACAGAAGGAAGGAAAAGGAGAAAGGAGAGGAGAAGGAAATGCAGGTTTCTTATTGCCTCATGTTTTTGTTGATCTTTTTGGTTGCAAGGGCATCATTTTAGCTGCGTTCAGAATTGATTGTAAATTATATTCTGCTGTTTAGCCAAGCAAAATGATTGGCTATCTTCTTTTTCATTATCTAAGCCTATATATGCGGTCAGTTACATGAATATGAATCCTGTTTTGCCACTCTATTCTGTTCACTGCCATATCCATTGTTAAATAGGGCGTTCAAGCCATTTTCACCAGTCTGGCCCCTTAGGTTAAATTATTGACTGTCTATGTGCCAGGGGTAAGGATGCATGCATCTGTCTCTTCCCAGACCCCACATTGGTGAGAGGCTGGGAGCCTTGTGCACTGGGGCCTGGGCTGCCGCTGGCCATATAAATTGTTGGTCTCGAGGAGCTAATCTGCTGGAAAACGTGTTGATGCATTTTATTGTCTCATAATCTTGACTGTTCCATTAAAATGATAGCTGTAGCCTGTAGGTAGGTAAACTCATCTCATCCCATCTTAAATGTCGATGCACTTAAAAACAGGCTGTAGTAGCCGATTGACTCCTAGTTCAGTCTGAGGCGCCTCCCGAGTCCCAACTCCCAAAGATTCATAGAATGTGATTGAATTCTACGGCATTTCAGTTGGACAGGGCGTTGAGTCCATCTCATTTCAGTAGGCATCTTGATTGACGATATAGGTGTCTCGTCCTTGACTCGATTTATTTCTGTGAGCTGCGCAATTTCAATGATTGTTAGTACCGTTGGAGATCCGTAAATAAATCAGAATGAAAGGTTGGGGTGGCACACACTGAATCTTCATGTCATACCCGTTTGAAGAAGTACTTGTACAATTCAAGTTGTCGTGGGTCAAGCCGTCAAGGCGCAGATTGTGTCAAAATCTGTGGCTACTCAGCTTTTAGGGGGCGTTTGATATAATGGAATTGCATTTTGGGTTGATGTGAGAAATGTGTTGCCACGTAATACCCGGAATGTCATTTCAACCAGCAATTTATATTCTAGGTAGAAATAATAGATTGGTCAAAGGAGTAGATTAATGAAACTTGATGTTCTATATAGAAACCAGCGAGGGGTGCCCGTGCTGAATAGTTGGGAGAATAAAAATAAAGAAAAAAAATTGTGATATGTTATACCTTTTTTTCCTGTCCCTATAAATTCTTTCATTTTTATATAAAATACTGATATCAATAAAAAAAAAGAAAAACCCAATTTCAATCAACTTTCTTAATTTTTACTCTTTTTTGCATATATAAATTCAAAATGAATAGAATCAAAGTTGATATCCCCATGTTTCCTAAATATGGTTCAAGTTTCCAACACATAGTGGTACCAATGTACCACTATCCAATAATTTTGAACTTGCTCCTTTTTATTTTAAAAGATAAAAAGAACTTTGTATTAAGAGGAAATAGATTTCGTACATTGGTACCATGTACCAATGTACACGATACATTTCGGCCAATACGGGCCGATACGTATCAATATAATTCACGTGCCCACAAAAACATACTTGTAGCACATGGAACTCATGTCATTATGTATGTCATGAACCAAAATTATATTTTTTGTTCAGCCTAAAGCTCAAACCTGAGTCCCGATTAACTGAATTATGAATTTAAGAGATACAAAATTATATTTTATTGGCTCAAGATAAACCCACAAACCCAAACCACCAACTCAAAATTGAAATCACAAGTATACTTTCTAAAAATAGGCTTTTCAATAGACTGGTTGTCCTACAATATTAGATTAGAAGATAATTTTGATCCTTCCAAGTTCTAACAAACTCAAAATCTCTATTTAAAGGATCTTGATTGACCCAAAAGTGGATTTCTGTAACTATGACCCATGTGTAGATCCATATACTAATATATACCATCTACCATCATCATCATAACATATGACATGTGTTTTAACAGAACATTAGATATTAGATTATTATTAGACACCACTAAGTTACTTGTGCGAAAGCCAAAAATAATCTTAAGTCTCCAGCCTAAGGATTAAATTCTAAATCAAAAGCTTAATCAATCTACTGTATAGCTAAAAAAAAATCTACTGGACAGGAATCTATCCATATGTTACATCAGAGCATACATAACCAATTCTATAGGTCCATACAACTTGTATAGAGATGGATTTTCCAAAATATAATAATCGATAGTGTGCCTTCTACTTTTATTACACATCCATTTGTATATCTTCTTCCTTTTTCAAAGGAATTCCTAGTTGGATGCAGAATTCTGGTAGGCTAAACATTGTTTGTTGTTCACCCCCATTTGATAGAATTACTTCCTGGTTATTAGTTTTTGGTTTATCTATTCCTTGTTTCTTTTATTTGGATGAGGAAATGCAGAAAAGAGAAATAAACAAAAAACAGATAATGTATACGAGCATCTATTATAAGTAACAACGTATAGGATCATAATATGTTCCCCTTTGATGCATTCAAAAAGCTTAGATGTGTATCTTTGTCTGGAAAGATAATAAAAAGGATATATAATGAGTCACCATTGTAATCGTTGATAACGAGAGAGAGAGAGAGAGAGAGAGGTAAGAGAGTTAAAAGATTAGTTCTAAATGCAGGTTCATCTTGTAAACTAAAGAGAGGTATACAAATTTATACAAATTATAGGGAGTAACAAATAAAATAAATTAAAAAATTCAGAGATGGAAAGGAGAAAGAAGCCTTCTCATTGATTAGGTGGTGCCTTCGTTCAATGTGAGTTCCCATCCTTTGAATTAGAATAACTCTTCATGAAGTAACAATTGGATATTGTCGATGCCGCAAATATAAAAAATTCTTGAATGAATGTAAACAAAATATCTACATGCTCTACAAAGAAATGGATAGATCTTACTTTAAGAATAGATTATCCAAAACAAAAAAGTAACAAAATGAAAATTTTAAAAACATGATGTGATTATGAAGGGGATGCAGATAAAAATCTAGCACTAAAAGACCAAAACATTCCACTTACGACTCAATTAATCTACAATTACAACATCAGCCTTATATAACTTGCATTTGCTCTCCCTCATCCATCCTATGAATCTAAAACCCAATATAACAAAATGACAAATCCATAAACTTGATAGTCCAATAAGAAGTTATCGACATACAAATGCCTTTAGACTCAGAGAACCTCCCATGTTTTTCTAAGTGGTGAAAAAGCTCGTCACCATCACAAAGAAGAAGAAGATAAGGCAGAGCCCCTGTTTCAGCCACAAGCAAGAAGCAAAAAGAGAAAGAAATAAATAAAAACATGCCTATGCAGTAGAAAAATACCAATAAAGCAATAATAAAACTTTGACGAGCCTAAATTGTAATCTCACATAGAATTGAAAATCCAAAACCTCGAGGTAAAATCAAGACTTTGTATTCACTGATACAACAAGACTTTTGAAGAGGAATCCAGACGAAGCTACGAAACAAAAACAATTTAGAACAGGGGTCTTCTTGAATTCGTCCATTCCGCCACCGCAGCCCCTCTCTCCCCCTAAGTCTCCCTCTCTCTTCTTCTTCTTCTTTTTCCCCTCCCCTGTCCCGTAACTGCCACCACCACTGCAACGGTTACTCTCCCTCTCTCTCTCTCTCTCTACCTCTCTCTTTCATTCCCCTTCTTCTTCCTCAGTTCCACTCTCCCACAGTCTCCCTCTCTGCGTACCTTGTCCGTTAGGCTCAACCCGCCGATATGATTAGAAGAGCGAGTCTGACACTACAATTCCAAGCCCTCTCTCTCTCTCCCCCTCATTCCTCTTCTTCTTCCTCGGTTCCACATTCCCACTTTGTTTCCCTCTCCCCCTCTATCCCTCTCGCTCGCACACCGTCTCTCTCCCCCTCCGCTCCTCTCTCCCTCGATAATATCCCTTCCATTGCCACCTCTCTCTTCAAGTCTTCAGCTGTCAGTCACTAGTCTCGATCCCAACCTCTCCCCACACTATCTCTCTCCCTCTCGCTCCACCACTTTCCTGCTCCTCTCTCCTTCGATAATATCCCTTCGACTGCCACTTTTCTCTTCAGCTGTCTGTCAAGTCTCGATCCTAACCCCACTGTCAGTTGTCAGTCCTACCGGTCATCAACCATCAGTCCTCACAGCTCAAGAGTTAAATCGTTGAAGGAAAAAATCACGACAAGAATGAACTTCTATTAGCACGCAATCAAACTAGGGTACCCGTGGCCTAATGGATAAGGCGTCTGACTTCTAATCAGGCGATTGTGGGTTCGAGTCCCACCGGGTATGCATAAAGCTTTATCGTTATCATTGTGCTTTGGGTGAAATAATAATTAACTTTCAAGGAAACAGGTAATCCACCAGCATGGTTGGTGTCGTGGTGTAGTTGGTTATCACGTCACTTGTTTATTTTCCATTTTCTGCCATTCCCACTATTTTGTTTCAATTTCTTTTTCCAAATGGCAGAATTTATAAGAGTCTTGGCAGAAATCCTTTTAGAGACAAAACTCTAATGAGTTGTGATTATAAGATAGAGTTAAAGACATTGATTGTTTTCCATTTGGCCATTATGTTCAGGGGAGACCAGAAAAATCTATAAGCACAGAACGTCTAGACCAATACCTGGCAACTGATGGAGCTTCTAACAAGACCAGTGCTTCAACCTTAGATGCAGAACAAGGAGGGACACAGTTTGAACTGCTTTAATGAACACCTAAACCATTTCTAACAATCATCCTAATGCCAGCTTTAGAATTGCTAGATTTGCTTTCCAAACCCTTGTGATGAATGATGACCATGAAAGATTATCTTCAGGTTGCTATGAGTTGAATAAAGTTTTACATTCAGAATAAACAGCTACAAGTCCAAAATTGAAAACATATTGAATTGAAATTTTCTTATTGGTCTTTATTTAATCTTCCACATCTAGCTTTCAAATAAAATTCTAGATTCAAAATTGAAAAGAAAGCTTGAATTAAAATTTCCCTATTTCAACATGGCAAAACCTGTGGTGCATGAACTGCATGGGTAAGCAAAAAAACTTGAACCAATGATAACAATGATATATCACAGTTAGATCCAAGGTTTTTAAAACCGAATCAGGCAACAAACCGTTCAGGGGTTCGGTTCCTGGGTCGAATAGTCTATTCATTCGAACCGAATGGGCGGCCCTGACAAAAATAAAAATAAATAAATAAAAAACAGTTAAAAACTGTTGAATGATTCGACACCCGGGTCAGTAATTTGCTGACCAAATCAACAGTTTTTGACCAAAAGATGACTATGGGGTAAAACAAAACCGATCAGGTTAATGATTCATGGTTTTTCTGATCCGATCGTCCAGTTTTGAAAATCATGATTAGACCTATTCACGGGCCAAACTGCTTCAGGCTTAACCACAGAATACATTCAGCCCGAGCTCAAACCCATCCCTCATTTATTTATATTAAAAGACTTAAAAATCCAAAAATTATGAATGATCTCAATATGACATATATATACTATCAGGTTGAGCTCAGGCCAAACCAGCTCAGCTACTTGGCCATGAACAGGTCTAATCATGGTTTTAATAAAACGTATATAGACCGATGTCTTTGAAGTGATTCAATGTACAATAATCTAACATTCTTTTTTTCTCTTCGAAATCCCAACCCCATGCCACTGATATGAACATACTTGTAAAGGTCTATTTGGTAATTTTATTTTTTGATACCATTTGATAAGCTGAAGGGTGGAGAAGTTGATCAATATGCAAATTAACCTACTTCCCATTATTCTTTTACAAGTGTAGGGTTCGTGGAATAGGATTGGCTTAACAAAATAGCTGGTCAATACGATGTACTTCCCATTATTCTTTTACAAGTGTAGGGTTCGTGGAATGGGATTGGCTTAACGAAATAGCTGGTCAATACGATGTACTTCCCATTATTCTTTTACAAGTGTAGGGTTCGTGGAATAGGATATATTCAGTGTACAACCCATAACCCAGTCATCAAATCAACCGGGTCAAATTATTCTTGACCAAGTCAAGATTTTTTTACCATCTGACGGGTCTTTTGACTGAACCAAACCTAAAATTATGGCTTGGTGACACTTTGAACGGCGGGTTGAAAACATTGTCTCATTTACCCAGGTAAAAACTTTCCAACAAATGGATGAGGCCTAAAAGATTACAAAGATCGACTACAACACAAGGCATTCACAAATCACAATGATCTACTAAAAAGAATTATAAAAAAAAAAATAGAATACATCTCCATTCAATGTCAATTCTATGTGTATACACATGCTGGTAAAGAAATTGCCAGCAACAGCAACAAATATAGCTTACCACTCATGGTGTCCAAACGGAGGGAAAGCATCCTCGATTGAAAAACCATAACTAGGCATTTATTTACATGGCTGAAACCAAACTCAACACAAACAGAAAATGAAAAAATAAACATATGAATCAATCAATTATCACATTTCCATCTTGAGGTGGGGACACAACTCAGATAATGGCACCAACTGCAATGTTTGTTTCCGTTCTCTCCTTTAAACAACATTACCAGCCCAACTACAAATCTGCAATAAGAGATTCAGTCTCAGAACACCATGATTTCAATGATAAAGAATCCAACCCCTAAAGTAAAAATACATCACCCATAAACAATTTCAAAGTTCAGACTGGTAAAGCTTACCCGGCAATCAACAAAATGAGTGCAACCAACCATAAGACATATTGGTATGCTTTGTACTTTGATTTCACACGAGCATTGGCTGGAAGATTATGGCGTTCAATCCATCCAAACTGGGGGCGTAGCAGCAAAACAAAGCCGAGCAGAAAACCAGTCAAGAATCCTCCGATATGAGCAAAATTATCAACGTGAGGGAGTATCCCAACTGCCAAGTTGATGGCAACGATCACAACCAGTGTTAACAGTGCTGCGGCCTTCACAAAGAAGGAATGGCAAACAATTAAGTTAGAAGCCCTTTTTTTTTGGATAAATGTAAGAAGTTAGAAGCCATTAATAAAGCGAAACCCATGCTTGATCACGCATTTAATGAGAATACTGTTATCTAATGCACCTACAACCTTGGCAAGAATTTTGTAAACAAGAGTAAGCAACTAATCAATTACAATAAGGGGTATCATAGCAAAATTTTCTTTTGGTGTCTTTCTCTCTACCTCCCTCAACAAACTCACTTTTTATTCATAAAAAATTAATATGTTAAGGGAGTAGCAGATTCATTGGAACTAATGCCCAAAAAGAAGCTGTATATAATTTTAGGACTGATTAGAGGAAAAAACATCGGGATATAAACAACCGGGATATAACATGAATCCTCATACGATGGTTGTTTAGTCAATTAGAAAACAAAACCACCTGGGGATTTAACAAAGAGCGCCCACGGGGTTGTATTCAATACCATGAGAAACTTAGAAGGAAAATTTTCTAGCGAAATGTAAATTAGGTTGTTCGAGAATCATAAAATCATAAAAGAAGTGAGTTGAAGGTCTCACCTTGTTGGTATAAATAGACCAGTTTGTGACAAGTTCTGAGAGCATTGCTCCAAGGAGTCCAAACAGAGCACCGGAGGCACCAACAGATATATTATTGTTTTGAATGAAAAGGACAGAGAGAACACTCCCACCAAATCCAGACAAGAGGTAAATTAACCCAATCCGCACTGCAATAATCGTACCAAAGTAAATGTGAGAAATAGTCAAAGAATTACTAATACAACCGGAAGGCAGGTATAGTAGACAAAAAAATATACTAACTATATTAATAACAATAAACAACACACAGACTGAGATGATGGATGAAGAACTATTTAATGTGTCAATATCAAATATCTAATATCAAACCCTGTCTACACAAGCTTCACTGATGGGCCTTTTGTTTAGGGATTTTTGCATCTAAACCATTCCCCGATATGCCATTCAACTTTACATGATCCCCATATGTCTACAGAGCAACTGTATCATGGCCCTACATCTAAAAGCAATTATAACCATTACTTCAAATTATGATGTAACAAAATTACCCTCAAATCTATCAAATCAAAAAGGGAACAAAGACCATTACCTAATGTTGTTGGTCTCAACCTTCTGTTAATTTATTTACACATGGAAATGGATTCTGTTCCTTTATGAATTGAGGTGAATTAACTGAAGTTTTTGTCACTTCATTATTTAAACTAACAGTTTTAAGTTGCTTTTAACAGCAGGGAAATGGATGAAGTCAATCTGTAAAACATACAACTATCAATTGAGAAATATACAAAATCACTAAAAGCATAGGGGAATTGATGCAAAAACCATTTTTTATTTACATTACTGTACTAGAAGTTATAACTTAAAACTGAACATTAATGATATTGTATTAATTCATAAAATTAGCAATCAATTCCATTTAGCTTAAGTTGATGATAAATCAATGCTTACCAAACCCAAATTGTTGTTCAAGGCGGATTCCAATAAAAATGAGGCAAAACATGTTTGTAACTAGATGAATAACCCCTGCATGCAACCAGATACAACTAATAAGCCTCCATCCTTGATGTCCATGAACCACCTTGTACCACTGAAGAGCTCCCAGCTTCTCTAATCTGCCAAGAAGCATAAAATCAAATCTTAGTTCCCTCTTATTTACTTTTACACCCTTTTCATTTTACTCTTTCCATTAATGCACAACACAAAACAAAAAAAAATCATTTTTTAAACCTCATAACAGAAAGATCAGCAGTTTCTATGCTTGCTACTGCTCAGTTCCACAAACAAATAAGGCATCTATCTCTCTCAAGAGCAGAACAAACTACAAGGTCAAACTTGAATCAAGGGAAACTCCAAAAATATCAAAATTCAATGACACAAAAGAAGAAAGAAATGAAATTTCTTGTTCATGAATGACCCAATTTAGCATAAGAAACAGAAGTCCATATATTGTGTGCATGTTTATAACCGATGGAAAGGTAAATGCCATTTATGGAATTTTGTGTCTCTAACTTACTATAATATTTTATTAATTTGTCTACAGCAAGTCAAAAGAAATAAGTGGCAACCATGATCATATAATGCCTTTGAGAGTATATTGTTCAGGAGTCAAAACTAGTTGCAGAGGAATAGGGCATGATTCTCATCCTTCATTACATTGAATACCAAAGACAACAAAAAGAAATGTGCAAAATTTGCAGATTAAGTTAAAAGGATGCAGAAGAAACTACGTTTTTGTAGGTGCCCTGGTAGTAGGGGTAAAGATACAACAAACCTAAGGCAAAACATGCGCATAATTCCTTTGTCAAACCCAAGCACAGATTACATCAACAAGCACAAAGACCATAATTTCAAGTTACAGCCTAGCAAAGTTAAAGATTACTAATTGGTTCAAGTATTTCCTCGGATCTCAAAAGGTCAACAAGCCTAAAAATTCAATTTTGTACTTGATTTATAAACTATGAAACTTTGCATAATATTTGGGTATGAAACATCAATCCATTAAGAATAAAAGGGAACCTTCACAACCAGGCAGCACCCCTCTAATATGGAAGACCCATCTCTGAGTCCCAGGAACCCACAGAAGAAAAAAAAAATCAGGGAAATTAGAAGATCAAAGATGAAACAAGACGGAATTCAATAAAATCACTAGAAAGAATTCACAATTAAAGCAGTGGATTAAACCAACAACAAGTCAAATCAACAGGAAATTGCAAGGGATTGGGAAACATGGTTATTTAGTCGGTGAAGAACTACTTACGTTGAAGCAGAAGGACCGAAGAGGGGGTTCTCCTTGGTAGGCTGAAAGGAGAACCTGCCGAGAAACCTGGCGACACATTTCCCATCAAAGCCGAGATTTTTCTTAGGGCAATTATTTACAAACATGACTATTATGAACATAGCAATGTTGGCGACAAGAAAGGCGGGAATCAACCAAGAAATCCATTGCTTTTCAGGAGTATCTTGATAGTAAGAAGAGGAGTAATATGTTGGTGGAGGGCCGCCGTTGGCTCTGTTTTTGGCTCCTCCTCTTTCCAGATCTTCGCTCGCCATATCCGTTCACTATTCTTTCTCCAAATCGATCTCTTTTTCTGTCTTCTCTGACTCTGTTTATCTGGATATCTTCAAAGATTATACATAATAAGAAGGGAAATGAGTTGTGCGCGTATAGAGTAGAGAGAGAGAGAGGGAGAAGCAACGAGGGAGACTCGGTGTGGGGTTTTAATAATGGTGAAATCTAAATGAGCAAACCTCTTAATTCTGACTCTCCGAACGTGGCAGTTATGGATGACAGAAATCAGTGAAGAAGAGAGAAGAAGAGTTACCGAAGTGGTTGGGTGGGAGTGGGACTTTAGATAAAATTAATGGGGTGTTTGTGTTTGGTAAGAAACACTTTGACAATTGTAATTTGTTATGTTTCCGGAAGACACACTACCAAACCAATCATGTTCCGTTAGTTTTTCCAAATCCCTCAAAATCCGTCCCCATTTCATTGCTAGTATCTAGGCACTCCAAGAAACAGAAGAAAAAAAAAAAGGAATGGTCTTATTGTCCCCATTTTGTTTGGTACTCCATGAATGTTTCAGTTGAGTTCGGCTTCAATTGGGTCAGACAGAGAAAAAGAGATCTGTTGGAAGAATTGGGTTTGAATCCTTTGGGGGCAATTCAATTGTACTTGATTGTTCTTACAAGGGCAGTGCAATGAGCAGCAAAAAGTAAAATCCATGGGTGAATCGAGTTTGGTTGATTGTTGTCTGTGGGTTTCATTCTTTAGTTGTTCATATTTCTACTAAAAAATTTTTGGGTCCACCCACCAAACCCAAACCCAATTGAATTTTGTGATATAAGCTCCCAAGCATTTGCCCTTTTCAGTAGCAAAATGCAAATGGACCGACTGAGGTAGAACATCGGCTGTGGCCTAAGCTGTTAAGGGAATCAGAGTTTATTAGGCCTCTTTGGTTTTGCCTGTATCTCGTGAGATTACATTGATTAATCGAGTAATTGATCAATTTATTTATATTTTATATCATTATAATGGGTTTTTATAATAAACAAAATTTTCTAAGATATTAAAATTATTCTTTTATCAAAAACACTTGTTGAGGTAAATTCACTGGGCCTTTCGGCTAAACAGTATACCGATTACACAGAACGAAACAGAGTCTGACTCGTTGGACTCGTGTGAGGATAGGATTTGGTGGAGAGGCTTCCGTGTAGGTGCGTGGGGGTGGAATAGGAAGCAAATCCGCGTGCATGCCGATTGTCGAGTGCGGACGGAGTGCGTGAGCAAGCATGACTCATTTCCGTGGTTCCACGTTTTTCCTCCTCCAAGTCTCAACAGAAGTGGAGTCGGTTGGATGCTTGGATGGAACGTCGACACTCCACTTGGACTGTTTCTCTTGCTTCCAAGCTACTCCCCATTCAATTTACCGCGTGGATATTTTCTTTTCCATCTAAATAGATTTGATAGATAGTGATTCGAATTAATTCGTCAAATCTAAGCAAAGTATATTTGATTTGATGCAGCATTATCAGCCTCTGTTTCCTCCAATGAAATACGGACACTTGATGTTTTGATTTTATTTTCATATGTTGTTTTGCAATAGGGACGGGTCTTTTCAAAAGCCACCTCATCCAAAATACACAAATGTCAAAAACTAGGACAAGTGGCCTGAAATGGACCGGTTTAATTAGGAAAATTTTTCCACCATGGGTCTATGTCAATGCATCTTATAACCAGATTAAAGTTAGGCATATTTACTACCAAGTAATTTTTAATTAATTTTTGGCTTATACAAAAATAATTAAATTCATAAACTATGAAGTATTGAATTTATTATATATAAATTTTATATACTAAATCAATATATAGAAGAATGAAATCCTAATAAAGTAATCTGATGCAGGTTATAAAATCCAAATCTCACAAATCAGGTCGGATGCTGGGTCGGGTTATAGACTGTCATACATTCATGGGCACGTCACATGTGGTAAGGATGAACTACCTCTCGTTGTGTGGCCCCATGAAGATAATAAATAAATGAGTTCAACTATGATATCAGAAACATATAATATCTTAAAAACTTCTGTCCATTTAACTTTACAAGCATAAAGCGTGATAATCAATCAGGTCTTATTTATCAAAATTCATGGGTGGGATGAGTTCTTATTGATTAAAAATCTTTTAATACAATATACTTTTTTTAAATAAATAAAAGAAATGCTCACTACTGGTTAATGGTTTTACAATTTTACTGGTTATTCCATTTGATAAAAAAAAAAGGATTCAACTATGATAAGGAAAAGATACAATATCCAAAAAATAATTAGCCAATAAATTGAAATCATAAACATGATAACGAATAAGATGTTATTTATCAAAATTTGTAAATAAATTTTAATTGATTAAAACTCTTTTCATATCATATCTTTTCCGCATCATAGATTTTCCCAAAAAAATATTGATTAATTCATATTAATCCATTTAAATTATAAAAACTCATTGATGTCGTCGAGTTTGTCATATTCCGCCCATCCATAAATGGAAGCTTGGGTGTGGTAAGGACAATGGGCCTCACATGGACCCTGTTATGCTCCCACCCCTAATTCCCTTAATATGTATTATGTAGTACGAGGAAACAAGGATGTAAGTTCATTAGATCACCGGGTCAACAGCCCACCAGCTCCACTGTGGTCCAAGTCTTGTAACACTTTTTTTTTATTAGGAAAACTGACTTAGTTTTCCATATATGGGTCCAAACAACTCATCCTTTGTCATCTAAATTTGCTTGCCACAAACTTTTCTTGTGTGATGGTAATAGCATTTTAGGCCCATGATGGTTTGGAAAGCTTCTTCCTTCATGGGAAAGTGATTTATTCACCTTTGAGAAAGAAAACACTTTCTCAGAGAAATGGCCAAATAATTTACTTGAGAAAAAACAGAAAAGTTGAAAACACTTTCCCATTGATCAATACACAAAACCCAAGAGTAAAAGCGGTAACAGATGAAACACACCTTCTTACGATGAATACAGACCATACTTCTTTGGAGTAAATGCATTTACCTAGATAAATATGCTTTCAACAAAAGATTGGGGCCAAAGTAACATATTAAACCATTATTGTTCATATATGCATTTGCTTCTTTAATATTTATATTGATTAAATTTGTGTACATTTTTGAACCATAGTTACTTTTATAAAAGCCCAAGGAAAAAAATTCTATTTAACCACAATTTAAGTGTATATATCTTATCATATTTATAATATTTTATATTTTCTATATGCCCTATAATCCTTTGCAAAAGAATATGCCCGTTGATCAACTTTCCCCTCCTTTATTCCCGACCAAATTATAGATCCAAATTTACTATTGTATTGGAATATTATCTATGTTTTAAGAGAGACAGGAGATGTGCAATTCCAAGAGAATTAAGTTTATCACACCCTTCATTCAAGGAAGATTATAGGAAGATCCCTGTTTTGCAAATTGACAAATGGCTTTTGCTTTTGTTGCTTTAACTTTCTATTGTTTTGTTTTATTTTGTTTAATCTTTTAGGCAGGGTTGAGAAGATAACGTCAGAAGGAGGTGTGATTTTTGTTTTGGGTTCTGGGCAAGGTGTGCCACATCTTCTCAGCTTGTATTATTTCACTTTTCTTTTGATGTTGGGTGATTGATAAAATTTTAAAGAGACTGCTCCTCCAACAAGAGTAAAGTTTGGAATTAAAAAAAAAAATACTGTTGTTATTTTATGATTTATGATAAATCAATGTTCTAAGCAGGTTGATGAAAACCAGTTGGGTTGTTGAAATCCAGAACCAGTGTAAAATGTTAACTCGGCCCAACCTGAATTGCACCCTTAAAAATGACCATTTTATTGATCAGGTCACAGCTTAAATAGAAAACATAAAAATGAAAATAATTATAAATCATCGAAGTTATTTTACATTAAAATAAGCTTACAGCAATAAATGTTGGAAGGTATAGCACATATCAACACATGCAAATGGGGTATGCTTCACCAAGTCAACATTTCTAAGAACCTAACAAACAAACAAACAACTGGTTTGAATTCATGGCTTTGGTTATTACCTACCTATCCAGTCCAGCTCTGACAACATGATGTGAATAAAATCTTTTTTGGCAATTGACTAATTTTTATTAACCATTATCATAAGGAAGAAACATCAGAAGAGGATATAGCCAGGCTTGCCCCAAATCCAACAAGAAAGCTCTCTCTTTCACACTCAATCCCCCAAACCCACAACAATAACACAAAGAAAGAAAGATTACACATCAACAAACCCGATCCTAGGGTTAGAAATCCAAATCATTAAATTGATAATTACTAAGAACCCCACTATCAATTCCAAGATTTGCTAAGTAATCAATTGCTTTATTGGCTTCTCTAAGGCATGTTGAAACCTGATATTGCAATCCTACATCAACTCCTTTATCACTTTATCCTACAATGATTATAAAAGACAATCCATGTGAATAGATTACGCGAGGGTGGTCTTCTTGAAAGATAAAGGAAGATTGGAGGGAGGAAGTAAGTTGAAGATTAGGGCAAATGATAAGGTGATAAGGTTGAATGAGTAAGGGAATGATCGAATGATGATTTTGTTATGAGATGGTCCCTCATTTATTATGAGAGATCCCAAGGTCTCGAAAGGAAAGAGTCAAAAGTGTTTGATTCTATTAGAAAATGGAATATTAGATTCAATGTTGGTTATCAATAAGAAGCACTATTAGGGTTTCACCATGTGTCTTATGAGATCTCTCAAAAATAAACTTTCATTTCATTTAAGAATTCTCATAATTCGCATATATTATTTCATTTTGTAACCCATTTAACCAACGTGGCACCGGTGACATCATTTATTTAGTAGGCGCACTTTTGTTAAACCCACGTGCGTAACTTAAGGACACATGTGTAACCGATATTTGTTCTCGGTTTATAGTGATCTTGCGGTTCTATAATGGTCTCGAATTCATCGCAGTTCTGCGCACATCCAAAGTTTATCGCAGAACCGCACGACCAAAGTTCATCACAAACGTTTGACGAATTATAAGCTTATCGTAGGCAACCGATGAATTGTGAACTCATCACATACATCCTTGCGATATCAATTCGATATCCTCTATACTTTGATGGTCTGAACGATCAGTATGTACGTATACCATAGAAATGTACATTTACCTAAGCATCATATTCATCAAAAGAAGATTGTCACATTCAACTTCAATTTTTCTAAACCCAAGTTTCTACATACCTGAATCCCATCCAATAAAACTAACATTTCAGCATGTAAGGTGTTTACTTTCCCATAGAAATTAGAGAAGCCATGCTTCAAAGTTTCTTATAACTCCTCCTCCTCTACCCAATTGATTATGATGTATTAGTAAATACAAATGTTTTCTAATGACCCAATAGCTGAGATGGTCAATTGGCACACTTCCAAATAAGAAGCATCTTTTGTCATTAAGTAGTATTTTAATACAAAGTTTTCAACCAATTATGAGAAAATTTAAGTAGTTTTCCCCTTGTGCTTGTTTAGTTGAAGGAAAATCAAGATTATGGATTGAAAACATGTTCGCTCTCCCTGTCCAAGGTTGGGCCAACATTTGGATGAATTTTAGGGATAAGTTAACAGCGCTCCACCACAAAATTCTGAATTCAATTACAAGCCTATAATAATTCAAAATTATAAGTATCTTCACCTATAACATTCATAGCCCCGTGCATTGGCATCAATTCCGAACCGACATCTACCCCTAAGATTCTTGAGAATGGACTAAACAGTAAAAAGCCCGACTAGAAAATGACTGTTAGTAAAATAAATATTGCACCATAGCATTACCATCATATACAATAATATTGTCTTTCAGGTAGCATCTCCCTATCTCTCCCTCTCAGCTGGTTCTATTTTTTAATTTCTGCTGAGCCAACCGGCCCTACTTACTGGATTATGATGTAGGCAAATAATTTCTTTCAACTAATGAGTATTAAATTTAAACAAACGAATGACGTTGGACAGGTTTATTGGTGAAAAGCATGACACGTTCAATCATCATTTTATTATTTATTTTTTAATTTTTTGGATTCCGTTCCAAAGCTTTCAAGGAAATATCCTGATTTGAGTTGGTAGAACGTAGAAAACTAGAAATTGGAGCTCAGAGTGGAAAGAGTAAAAGGGGAAATGATATAAATTGCAGCTGGTAATTCTGACGTAACCACATAAAATTTTGATTTGAACTATCCACTTCACACAAGTGGCTAGCACCTTTCAGCTTTCACACTCAGATAAGTGGAAATAGTTATCTTTCACACATGATTATTCATAGTTTTTAAAACTGGACCGGAAAAACTGGAAACCGGTGATTGGTACTGTTTTTTCTTAAAATCAGATTTTTGCAAAAAAACTGTTGATTTGGTTAGTAAATCGTTAATTCAGGTGATTGAACTGTTTGAACCGTTTAATAGTTGACTGTTTTTTTTTGTCAGAATGGGTCGACCTTTCAGTTTGAACAGCCGGATTGTTCGACCCGGGAACCAGACCTTGACCGGTTCAATCTCCGGGTCGATTTTAAAAACCTTGTGATTACCTATAAAAATACTATCGATTTAAAATGATGTCGTTGATCCATATTAATCTTTCTAATTCAGTTTTCTGATTAAAATAAAAGATTCATTATAAAAAAACATCCAAAGAGTAGTTCATAAAAAAGTGAGTTGGGATCTCCTACACTCATTTTTTGTGTACACCCATGTGCACTTCCATTCATTTGATAACACATCAGTAGTGAACGAGACTCTCAATAATGTTCATAAGCTAATTAAATGGCTCTCTGTTAATGCTATTTTTCATATTTTTAAAATTAAAAGGACTAAAAATAAATAAGAAATGCCCAAGAAAAAGAAAACCCATTTGAAGCATAGAAAACCAAAAAACGAAACCCTTTTCCAACTTCCATTCCTAGACATTATGTTTGAGCAAAAAAAAAAAAAACCATTTGTAGAAGCGAAAACCAGAAAAAGAAACCCTTCTTCAACTTCCATTCCAGAATATCCAAAAAAAAAGAATCCCACTCCTGAATTTTATGTCTGAGCAAAAAACGAAAAATACATATTTTTCATTTCAAAACCCAAACTCTTTTTTCAATTCTACATCCTAAAACTCAAAATGAGTATTATTAAAGTAGTAAAATTTGTATTTTGCTTAATAAGAAATATATCCAATAAGGCAACCAGAGATTAATAGACAAATAGAAAATTCTGAGAATAGATTGAAAATCTTTGAGAAAAATATGACAAAATTATAATAAAAATGAGAAAAAAAAATGGAAATTGGGAAAGATATAAAAGCAAACAGAAAATTCTAAGAACCTGTGAAAGGAGCTGCTCTAACCATGTATGTCAGTGGGAAAACGATGATAAGAACATCAAAACTCGGTTTGCATTATAGAGACATACATCAAACGCCCAAGTCTGAGCACTTGGGATATATTTCTTTTTCAAATTATTACTTCATATTTGTCTATCATTTTCACTGTTTTTTATTTTCATCTTCACCATAAGATATAGTTTGCCCATGATTGAAGTCTATATATTCAAGAGTTCCGCACTGAAGATTGAAGGAATATGAGTGTTGCCAAATGGCTTCCACCACTGGCTGAAGCTTGAAGAAAAAGGTCTGCAATTGTTAATGGCGGACTCTAGGATTTTGTGGAGTTCCCTCCCTATATTCGGTATTTCTATTTGTTTTGAGTCCTCTACACATGTGATCCGGGCTCTAAAAAAAGTGAGAATAATTAATTATATTTACAAATTTGATTGCTTTTTGTATTTCAAAAATAAAAAGAGAGGATTCATTAAATAGCTAAAAAATCACATCCCTCATTCCTTCCCAAGATTGTTGAGATAAGGCGTAAAAATTCCTGATTTAACTAGCAGTCAACTGCATATTATCATGTTTCCTTGTCAAATGGAGTAGCTTAGTACATTATGAACTCTATTAATTAATACTCTGTGCATCCAAATTATCGGAAACTTGGATTATAGTTGCCCTGAAGATTTGTACAAGTGTGATTGCTGGCTCAATAATTCTTTGAGGAAACTTTGCGGCATATCTAAGGATTTCCGGTGAACCTCAATTATGAAACAGTGCTCAATGCATGTGCTGCTAAAAAGAGGTCCCCTTTATGTGGTTTTTATTTTGAATTGATGAAGCGTCTCTTGGGAGATTACTGAAAGGTGTGCGCTCCCATTTCTCAACAACTGATCATTGAGTTGAATGGGTCCCCACTAAAGCTCAAATGGCTTCTAATCATCTATATTCATAAAATCACTTTTTTTTTCCTTAATTTAAGATAATCTACCGTCCAGATATTCAGGGCCCATTTGGGAGGACTGAAGTGACTTTCTAAGATGCTGGAATCAAAGGGGTTGTACTAAATACTCACCGAAAGAGGAGGATCAAAGAAAGGAGGGAGAAGAGAATGAATATTTGGGTTCCCCTGTCTGATATGGGTACCCTTTATATAAATTTTCTCTTTTCTTTTCTAAATGAAGAACCTCTTCAAACCAGTGTTTTTGAACTGTACTTGACCCGAACGGTGACACCATTTGGTCTGGAAATCATATAGACAATAGGTTTCGTTTTACCCTTAACCTGTTTTTTGTAAAAAGCCATTGACTTGATTAGTAACCCGCTGACCCATGTGGTCAAACTGTCAATCTGTTCAACCAAACAACAGTTTTTAGTTGAATGGTCGAACTGCTGACCCTGAAATTGGTGGCCAAAGAGGTTCCAATTTCGGATCAGTTTTTAAAACATTGCCTCAAACTATACCATGTCATCTAGGGTGGCTAACTGCTTAGTAACCTGGGTTGGTCTTTGGATTGGACTGGCTCAACTTGGTTCCGGTTCAGGGGAATTAAACTGACTCTTTAGTGGTCCGCATATCTATGCCCTCACAAAAGCTTTGGAGAACTGCTCTAACAAGTCATTAAGGAGTCGAACCTACTGACTTCAACTCATTGTTGGTCACGTTCACTCAGCCGCACATAGGCAACATCTTGAATTTTATATCAACAATATTCCCAATGTGTGGCTAGATTCAATGCTCTAGACAGGGGTAGTGCCAAGTATATTGATGGGGTCCTTGCCCCCCCTGAACTTTTTGTTAAAATCATTGTTTATAAATATACTAAGTGAAGGTAGGGCCAAAAATGTAATAAAGTGAGTCCTTGCCCCTCCCCCCAAAACCTGAACTAAAATGTAAAAAATCACTTTCTAACACTCCTCCAGCTCCCAAGATGTAAAACCAACTGAGGGCTGGCTCATTGGTGTGTTAGCTGGTTTGTTCCAATGTTGATGTAGAATCAAATCTCACTTGCAAATGGACTGGACCCAATCCGATCCAAATCCGATACAAATCAAATCCAAACCAATCCATTAAAATGTAAATGGACTGAATTGGATCCAATCCAAACTGAATGAAATATCAAAGATCATATAAAAGCACTTTTAGCATTGAAAAAGCACCTTTGTAAAAGTGCTTTTTTCATAAAATTGCTTTCATAAAAGTACTTTTAAAAAGTACTACCATAGAATTGCTTTTATAAAGTACTTTCATAGAAGTGCTTTTATAAAAGTACTTCTACAAAAGTGTTTTTGTAAAAGTGCTTTTATGTAAAAGTACTTTTATAAAAGTGTTTTTGTAAAAGTAATTTCATAAAAGTATTTTTGTAAAAATGTTTTTATAAAAGTGCTTTTGTAAAAATACTTTTTATAAAATTACTCTTATAAAAGTGCTTTTGTAAAAGTGTTTTCATAAAAGTGCTTCCATAAAAGTACTTTCATAAAAGTGATTTTATGCTGGCTTCAATTTTGATTGATTTCAAATTGGACAAGGGTTTGGCCTCATGATTGGATTATTGGAAATTTGGTTTATGTCAAATTCAAACCAATAAAAATCTAGACCAATTTATTTTGGATTGGCCCAATCCAATAATTATAATGGACTGTCCAAATCCGATTTGATAAGGTTTGGATCAGATTGAATCCAAACCAAAACCGGTCAATTGACACCCCTACTTTTGGGAATGTAAATATTGAGAAGAAATGTAGGATATCTTATTCCTTGAATCATCTTCTTCTTTTTGTTGGTAATTAAGCAAATTTTCTCAAGGACAAAAACCGATTAAAGCTCATATGATGCCACTAAAGCCATTGAAGACATGGTATCGGTGCTTATTATTATTAACCATTGAAGCCATATGATGCCATTGTGTTGATCAATATTAGTTGAATATGCCATATAATTCTTCTTTATGAAGTAAAAGAGAAATTAGAGGTATGGATTTTGGTCTTTCTGGATTTACTGTCTTGGCTTTGTCTCATTGCATAAATTTCTTGTTGGCTTTCTTCCATTGCATAAAATTCTTTACTACCATCTAACATTAGGTGTTTATCTCACGCACTACTAGAATGCATACATTTAGAGGCTCCCAGCGGAGACGATCCAAAAAAAAAAAAAAAACCTATAACACATTAAAGAAAGCAACTTCATTTCTTTGTTAAAGAAGTAGTTTGTTATGCCTCCTTTGTTACAATTTTAGCCCTCATATTTGGTGATTTCAATAGGGAAAGAGTTGAATCTTATTATTCGGTGAATTATGGCCAAAGTGATCCACTCATATTTGCAATTTCAATAATAAATCATAAACAGTTATTCAAGATTCATTAATTTGAAATTTTGTCCTTCTTTACCACTAGGGGTGAGCATGGGTCAATTCGGTTTGGTTCCATGATAGAACCTAGAACCTACCTTATAGGTGTTGGTTCCAAGTTTTTGGAACTGGAACTTATCCTATGAAGGTCAGTTCTGGCCTTGATAGTTTTGGGGTCAGTTCCAGGGTCTACATATGGAACATGTTCTTTGTTTACTTTCCCCCTTGAAAAAAAAAAATGTTCTTTAAAAACTTGATTTCCAATAAATATGACATATATAGTCTAAAACTTATGTTATCTTTATTGATTAACTTGAGTAAGTTAATATGTAGACTATCATTATATGGTTCAAAACTTAAAATTTAAATTTAAATTTTATAAGCATTAACTTTTACATTACTTATTATACACATTTAAATATTTACATTAAAACAAATGATCTAATCACTTAAAGTAACTCAATGGTCAAGTGAGACCATGGCCTTTATAACCATGAGTGCTTGGATTCAAATCTTTACATCCCCAAAAGTATTTTGGGATTTATTTCAAGGCAAGTTCTACCAAGGCCAACCAAGGTTGTTTCATCGGGTAGGATAAACTCCTAGAACTTGGAATCGGCTTGGGTGGGGGTCGGCACCAAGAATTTGGAACCAGACCCTACCCTATAACAAATTAGGTAAGATCGATTCCATTCGGTTCTAAGTAGAACCTACCCATTTGCTCACCCATATTTGGCACAAAGAATTATTCAAGATCTCTCTCTTACTTGAACGCTTGAACTTCCTTTTAATTTGTCATACTTTAATCATTATCATGACAACCTCCCACATGCAATGCACGTGCTCGCTTACTAGTTAAAAATTAAAAAGAATTTGTTTACTTTTAATTTAAAAAAAAAACTGTAGTGGATTTAAAACTTATTAGGCCATTTTTCTCCAAATCCTATGTCTTCTACTCCCTATCTCTTTTGGTTTTTTAAACAAACAAGAAAAAAAGAATTAAAAACAAAATGAAAAAATGCTTCAAAATGAAATTTGAAAATTTCTTTGAAATAATATAGCCCATTGTTTGTAATCCAATGGGTGTATAGTAGATTAGATCGATTAAAAGATACATGCATGATGCAAAAATAATGTTGATTTTGTAGAAAAAATTACTATTGATCTAGTTCTGACTTTGTTGAAAATAAACTTAATACTTTGTCTTTTAGTGGATAAAAGAATTAAATAATAAAATATTGAAAAATATAGTAATTTGTCCAACTTCAACTTCGGTCACCAAGTAACCCACAAACTCTTTAAAAAACTTATTCACTAAAAAGCATAAGCTTTTGAATAAGATACTACCTATATATATATATATTGAAACTCTTTTCCATTTATTAGGCATTAAGGCAAGTTTGGGGCAAGGCACCCACTCCCCATCAAGAATTGGGAATCCCTGATTTTTCCTTGTCCTGAGGCAACTTCCTAAAAATAATCTATTTTGTGGATGTTTTAGAAATTGGATTATTGGAATTTGTGGGCATTTAGGAATTAGATTATGAAAATTTAGGAGTACTTTAGAAAATAAATTATGGGATTCTAGAATTTTAAGAATTTGGGGAAAACTTATAGATATTTAAAAAATTAATATTAAATACAAATTTACCATTAGGTTTGGGTTGAGTTTTTAGGCAATTATATGCAAACCCTGAACTTGCCCCTGTCCCTAATTCGGGGCAAAATTTTTTTCTCCATCCCCGCCCTGTCTCTATTTAATATCAAGGAAAACCCATCCTATTTGAGGTAGGGCCCTTGTTTTATAGGAAAATTTGCCATCCCTAATGCAATTGTTTTATTTATTATATAATGGCCCCATCATTCATAGATTTCAATGGGTCTGGAACCAATTATTACTCAGCTTTATAAAATTGATCAAAGTCAAATCAATTATTAATTGAGATAATTAGATTTGATCTAATTAAATCCAATAATATTTAACATCAATAATTACCTATGATTATATTAACTTATAAGTTCATTTTTTTTATTATATAATCTTAATAAAAATGATAACAAAATAGTAAACTATTTATATATCGATAAAATAAGTGTTTTTAACCATAATAATTCATATGATTAACTACATAATTGATACATTGAGAATTGATGAGAGAGGATGCTTATGTAATTGTTGATTTTTTAATCGAGTAAGCTTTTTGATCATCTTCCAAATACGTCTATATATCTATACTAACATGTTTACCCCTTATCTAAGCAACATACGAAGGGCATAAAAAATGGCATATATGTCCTTTACTCACGCTCCAAAAACTGTCCACTTATAACTGTTCAAAAACAACATATAAATTATAAATAGTTTTGTCTTGGAGATACTGTCACATGCAAATGCACGTTTACTAGTTATTATAAGAAGACCAAAATAACTCTATATATTATTGACCAAAATAATTGGTTCATTGAGGAATTGATGAGAGAGGATGCTTATGTAATTGTTGATTTTTGAATGGAATAAGCTTTTTTGGTCATCTTCCAAATATATACATCGCGTCTTAATCAGCTCAGAACAACAGAAATCGGTCCTAGCCCAATTATTAATTGGGAACCGACCCAATCAATTTGGTTGGTTAGTTATGACCTGGCCCATGCACTTTACCCTAATTCCTCGTGGCTAGCTATAGTTTGCGGGTTGGTGCCTCCTTTGGATTGAATCTTTTGTTATTTAATCAAAGAAAATATCATAATGAAAAGGGTAAAATACAAAACCTCCCTTCAAGTTTTTGATAATTATAAAAACCTTCTATACAGTTTCATTTTAGCAAAGACCTCCAATCAGCAAATACTTCCCTTAAAGTTAAAGAGATTATCATTTTTTCAAAATATATATTTTACCCTTTTACAAATTAATGTGCATATGTTTTTGTATTTTGTCTAAAAAAAGATGGGGGTTTTCTTTTCTTTTTCTTCTGTACTCTCTCTCTCTTTCTCTCTCTCTCTCTCTACTCTACTCTACGTATGTGGTATGCCTATGCTAAAAGAAGCAAAAGTCCATCAATGTTCATCAGCGCCTGTCCTCCGTCAGATCCAGTCCTCCATTCTATTGAATCACCTTTAGAATCGGCCCCCCTTCCTCCTCGCCCTTGTGTTGCACTCTCCCTGCGGTGCTAGCATCATTGCTCAGCCAACCTCCTCTGGCGGAGCCACCCCCTCCAAAAATCACTGCCAAAACACTTATCCCATGCTCTTTCCCTCTTCCCGCCATCTTCGTTACCATCTCTAACAGCATTGTAACGGCGAAAGCATGGGCCCTTAGCTCCATCGCTCCCTCTAAGACCATACGTAGCAATTCCAGTGCAGCTAGCGCTTGATCTGCCGCTAATCCTTCTAGCTCCGCCACTGTCTCCACCACCTCTGCAACCACTCCCGCCTCCACGGCCATGTTGCGTTTGCATTCTATTAGGCATAATGCCAACAAAACTTTTGTTGCAGGCTTGATACCTGCTGGATCTTTCAAAAATCCTACCATCACACTCATTACCGACGGTGGGTAGATGGGGTCTCGGCTTCCATCAGCCAGCGGATTTGGTACAAGAGAACGTTCAAGCAAGTGAAGAGCTGAAAGCCGAGCACTATCAAAGCCGGCACAAGAGAACGTTCAAGCAGAGATTGTAGGTCCGCCGAATCTTTTCATCATCTCCATCTTTGGAAAGAAACAGAGAGAGAAGAGATAAGAGAAACCCAGGGAGGCTTGGAACTCTGGTTTGATAAGAATGGTCTGTAAGGGTTTTAAAGATGAAGGGATGACCTTTTTTGCTACTCTTACATGAGCAGAACTTACAGATTTCTCGTGTGAGACTCCGTGAATGCTTTAATGGCGAAGCAGTTGAAGAAGATGAACGGTGTTCGAGCGGATTATGGAGTGCACCACCATTCTGCCACTATGCGTTGTGAGGAAGAAGATGAATAGTGTTCGAACGGATTATGGAACTGCTGAGATAGGGCTATTTTAGTAAAAACATATGCACATTAATTCGTAAAGGGCAAAATAGGTATTGTGAAAAAATTAACAACTCTTTAACGTTTTTCATCTTGGCCATTGACGGAAGGATGGTGTTTGTTGAATTTTTAAAAAATAAAGAGAAGGTTTTTATTAAAGTGAAACTATACGAGACGTTTTTATGATTGTCAGAAAAGTAAGGGGAGGTTTTTGTATTTTAAAAGACCTCGTTTGATTTCCTTATTTTCTTGACGACAGATTCCAATCCGAGTGTCATAATAAATGACCTACTTATTGAAATGCAGATCCTAATCGCTTTAGGGTTGTTTTATTTTACCTTTCATTCTGTTCGTCCTGTTTAGGGTTTCTTTTGGGACGATAGGAACGGTAGAGCGGCAACACCAGCGTCAGCCGCCATGGTTCTAAAGTACGTTCTTCTTCTTCTTCTTCCTCTTCCTCTTCTTCTCTCGGTGTGTACGTTTGTGTCTGTCTCTCTGTGAAATAAAGTTGAGATTTATTTAGAGTAGTCTTTTGCCATTGTTTAAATCATAGAAATATTTATTATTGATGCTTGCTATCTCCCTGTTTCACATGTTTTAACGTTTCGATGAAGTTAAGTATGTCCAACAGCTGATTATATTCAATAGTCGTCGTAGGTTTAGGTCATTTTGTGGACTTGCAGATGAAATTATGCTTGACCGGAAATGGGTGTTTCTTCAATGCGAACTATTTCTCGTATAGAAATCTTTAGTTTCTACTTAGGATTCTGAACCACCAAATGGTTGCACCTTGATCCTGTCAAGCTCGCAGGAAATAATCTTTTGAGGGCTACGAGTTTTTGACCAAAAATTTCACTTATGCTTGGTGGTTATGTGGCTAGATTTAGCGATGGATTGATTTAATGAGACCCTTAAAATGTACTTATATTTCTATTTGATGGGTGGTCTACCACCTAGATTTGGATAATCGAACTGCTTTAGTAATTTGAATTTCATTCAGGTGAACAACAGCTTGTGGCAGTCTCAATTATTCCGGACGGTGGGATTATTATCATGATTTGTTTCGGTTTTATCCTCGAAGGATGTTGTCTATAAATTATCCATTTAGAATGGTTCATTTCTTCGATTCCGTTAATTGAGCATGTTAATAAATTATCATTATCATGATAATTGAACATGGGTTGTAGTTAGATATGATTTAAGTGCCCATATTTGAACAATGGGTATGGTATTAAACAGAACAGAATGACGAAACGGGATTCGTGTTGCCAACCCCATATGGTCGGGGTTGACTTGGTTGATGATGATGATGTTAATAAATTCTCTATTTAGGATGAATAATTTCTTCAGCTCAGTTTATTGAACGTGTTAATAAATTATCACCGTAGTCAGAATATGTTTGACTTATTTAGTTTTTACAGAGTACAGTAGAGTGGTCTTTGTAAATTTATCTCGGGCATTCTAAGTTTCAAAAAATCAATCGATGACATGTGCAGTGACTTGTAAAAAAAGCCCTCCAGAAAGTTTCTTTTTCTTTCTAATGTATTTTTTTTTTGAGATCAAAACCAGCGTGCAACAGTTATTGTCATTCTACAACTTGATAAAAGTAAGTTTAAGGATATAACCATAGCTCTTCTGGTGGTACCCATCTAGCTTAAAGATTTGTGTGGAGGTGTAATTTAATGAAACCAACAAATTACAAGATAATTAATTTGGAGTACATTTGTCTTTCCCTGTTCTTCTTTTGTAATTGTAAATCATCAGCTGAAATGTTGGGTATATGTACAATTGGATGAGCTTGCAAAGAGAAACTGCAATGCTAATTCCCAAATCTTAGGTTCTATAGCATTTGCAAAAAACTCTTACATTCTCTACCTGTGGAATTTCAGAACTGAACTCTGCCGCTTCAGCGGTGCCAAGATTTATCCTGGTAAGGGAATCAGATTTGTACGTGCAGATTCTCAGGTAGGAATATGTCCCTTGTCTCTTTTCTCCTTTCTTCTTCTTCCTTGTGGATTGCATGCATGTGTGTATAACCATTTGCTTGATTTAACCATTTGTACTTGATGTTTCTTCTGATTTATCAATACAGGTTTTTCTCTTTGCCAATTCGAAATGCAAGAGGTATTTTCACAACCGACTGAAGCCATCAAAGCTTACCTGGACGGCAATGTACAGGAAACAGCACAAGAAGGTAATATGATGTTTTTGAAGTAGAAACTCTCTCTCTCTCTCTCTCTCTCTCTCTCAACCTTCGACTCGCTTCTTGATTAATCCCGTTGATGTCCATTGACACTGAATCTGATTCTTGACATACCCACAGGACATTGCTGCTGAGGCTGTAAAGAAGAGGCGTCGTACCACTAAGAAACCTTACTCAAGGTCAATAGTGGGTGCTACCCTGGAAGTGATCCAGAAGAGGAGAACAGAGAAGGCAGAGGTCCGAGATGCTGCAAGGGAGGCTGCTCTTCGGTGTGTTTAGTTCCATGTTTCAATATTTTCTTCTGACGACTCTAGCTATTAATATTGTGTAGCTTCTGCTGGTAGTGGGCAAACTAGATTCATTTGAAAGTTTTAGCTTTTCTTAATGTTAAAGACGCTAAATGTCTTGAATATTATTATGCAGGGAAATCAAAGAGAGGATTAAGAAGACCAAGGATGAAAAGAAGGCAAAGAAAGCAGAGGTGATGGCAAAGTCACAGAAGACTCAGAGCAAGGGCAACTTGCCGAAGGGTTCTGGATCGAAGGGCCCCAAACTTGGAGGTGGTGGTGGAAAGCGCTGAGCTGCCAGCATTTGCAATTTACTTGCAGGGATTTTGATATAAGTGTTCGCCAAACGTTGCCTTGATACCCTTTCCTGTTTCTAGCTTTTAATTTTGTTTCATTTTGTAGGCTCTGTTTCTTTGCACTTTGCAGATCAAGTTGGTTGATTTTTATTAATTTTATTTGTGTTTGTGAGGACTGATCACTGAAGAGTTTAAACGAGTAGTGGAATGACCGAGTCCCTACTTTATATATGGAAGGATCCCCACTTAATTAATATAGAATGAAGGTGGAGGGGAAGGTGATGCAAATTTTGTATCAGGTTTTGTGTTGCAAAATTTACATAGCCAAAATCTACAGTGATAGATGATAAATTGAATTGGGATGCACCAATGTTTTATTTAATCAGTGTGAGGGAGATACTGGGCTGGATCAGGTTGTGCGCTAGCTGGGTGCAGCTCCTATGGTAAGGGGCATAGGCGCATAGCTCGATTCCAGGCAGGCAGACCCTGCTCTCACATCACGCTTCTCAAACACCCTAAACAGTAGGCACTGATACATCCCCTTCTCAAACTCAACTTGCAACACAGTTCTTAGATGACGTTAGTAGATAAAAGCCTCCTGTCTCTTAGCACATGATACATGGACAAAAACCTTGCCTCACCAGTCAACAAGGTTCTAAATATCGATACAAATCCGGTTTAGGAGGGCTGGTTTAAGGCTCCTCCATCCCCTGAACAGGTCAGAACACAGGTGTATCTGGGTGCTCCCAATATGATATGTAACGACCCATATCAGCCGATACGTGTCATACTTTAACCTTGCTGGTCAACGGCATCTTTAAACAAGGACTATTTTATAAAACTGATATGAACAATCTATGCTTTTTAAGTTCTTTGAGCATTTATTTTGGTGGTCAAGTTTTCACTGTTCTAAGGTTGTAGGGGTCTTTTTATAAATTAAATACGAATCAATTTAATTCCAAAATTTATGTATATTAGTCATTTTTTCTGTTTATGTTAAAGATAAATCAGCAAATCCGTGCAAGGTTTAAAATATCGATACGGGCCAATGTGTTGATACTTTGAACCTTGAATCCGTGTGCAATTTGAATAATGAGGGAATGTTTCAATATTTAGGTAATATTTAAGTGAAATGTCAGGGAGGTTTAAATCTTTATCCATTAATAAATATTGTCTAATGATGGATCTTTCAATTTCTTTTTCTCTCAAAAAGTTGAATTGCTATGATCAAGTCGGGTTTGGTTTGGATTCGGCCAAACCCAAATCCAATCTGGTTATTGATACTTTGTTTCAAAACTTGGATTGGATTCAAATTTAATCTAAATTTGCTTATTTGTCTTAAATTTATCTTTAAAATGGTGAATTAAAAAGAAAATAATTATTATATACAAACAAGCATACAAACATACAATTATTAAACATATGTTAATTCTAAGATCTAAATCCAAAATAATCAGATTGGGTGTCACTTGGCATATTATGATAGAAGCTCTTTCGTTCAAGTAAACAAGTTAATCATTTTACTTTTAATACCCTTTTTTTTTTTTTCTTTAAAGGGCCGCTTTAACAGACATCCATCTCCTCGCTACAGTTGGGTTGGGCTTTTGTGAATTTTTGAATGAGTCTGGCTCAAAGGCCCTAGCCCAAAGCAGTGTAAAATGATAAGTTGGGCCAACCTGAGTTGTACCCCTAGTTGGAGATAACATGTGGATGTTCTCATTCATTAGACATTCAGGTTGAAGTTTAACGCACCAAGTACATCAAATCTGGACTCCCTTTCCAAGTGTTAAAATGTAGAATAGTTAACCAATCATATATGACACAGTTTGATAGGTTTTCTGGCTGGTTGGGATCAAATCTCATTACCACTTGGTTGGGGGTTATGGATCTGGACGTTAACCAGACAGCGGATTGATCAGGTAATGAGTTTACCCTCCTTGGAGTACAAATACAAAATATGTACAGTACAAAATCTTATATTTTGTATTATTTTACATGTTTTTACACTACATATTTGCATCTGTACTCCTTCCAAACTGACCCTAAACCTCTCCTCCTTAGGAATGGTCAAGTTGTGTTGCGATGTTAAATGTAATTGAAAAATTTTAGGAGCCGAATCTTACCCTTTCCCTCTAAAGCAAGAAAGAAAGAATGTCAAAAAGATCATCTTTTGCAAAATATAATAGATTTAGAATATTTCCAATCAGGGAGACCAATGAAATCCCGACCATTGCCTTTGATTTCTTAATATTAGATAAAAATTTTTATGGTATTGGCTTTCCGAGTGATCCCAACATTAGGTTGGTCTGCATCCATTTCTCAAATCGAATTGCTCACAACATTAGGAGGGTAAAGAAACCGTTGTTCCCGAGTCCAATGGATTTGTAAGTTGTAACAGTTCTCTTGGTTTGAAGATTCGAAGAATTAACAAAAGCAAAATAGAGTTTTTGATGGTTCTATAACACAAACTTCTGACAAGGGAGGTTTTAATCCATTTTGAAAAAAAAGAAGGAGGTGTTATCACTGTATTCGTGTCTAGACCTACTCATGGGTTGGGCTTTTACTTTTTATTAATAGGATTTTTTCAGGCCTGAATCCGAGCCTGGTCTGATCAACGGGCCTATAACTTAGGCCTAAGCTTGACACCCCTTAAAAGCCCTAAGCCCGATGCTCGGGCCTAAACCCGAAACCCAATCTAACAAAATGATAGATTTTTTCCCTAATAGTATAATATTGCCACAATGCATCAGGTTATCTGAACTTGCCTGAACTGGAGTATTTCCTTAATCGTTAAAGGATGAACAAAAGCGGAAACCAGAGGAAAAGTCCCCGGAATAACTTCGGAATGACATAGAGTTGCTTTATACTTGTACAGAGGCTGAAATTTTTTATTTTTTTCCTCTTTTATCAGCAGTCCTACATCTTTTTAACCATGTAAAGTTATTCAGCTAAATGTGGGTAGAATTTATACTTGTACAGAGGCTGAAATTTTTTATTTTTTTCCTCTTTTCTCAGCAGCCTTACATCTTTTTAACTATGTAAAGTTATTCAACCAAACGTGGGTTGAATTTATACTTGTACAGAGGCTGAAATTTTCCTAAAGATGAAGATGATTATGGGCAAATTTAATGAGAGAGAGAGGATTCACCACCGGAGAGAAAGACTACCTAATTAATGGTGTCTATGCCTAAGAGTGTGAGAGTGAGAAGATGGAATGATGAAAAGAGGGAAATGGGAAAGGTGGGCAAACTTAATGAGAGAGAGAAAGGACTTATTGCCGGAGTTCACTAGTGGCGCCGGTGCTTGAGTCCGTCGGTTCTAAGAGTTGAGAGTGAGAATGAGAACTGAGAAGGGTTAGTCGGTTTAAGAAAATTTAGGGTTTAAAAGCTATATAAAAGTCGGGTCGGGCTTTTGACAAATCTTGAGCCCAGCCCAAAAAAAATTGAGCCGAGCTTTTAGGTCCGAAGTCAAGTCTGTGGGCTAAAAACCTTGTTCAAAGACCATCTGAGATAATTTTTTTACGTAAGATCCCTAATTATTGTTGGGATTGAAGGCCATGCCCAAGAATGGGGTGAATTGAGTATAGCTTAAAAACATTGAATAGTTCATTCTTACATACTTTCCCCTAAATCTAAAGTTGAGATTTATTAAATAAACATTCAATATAAATTGTAGCAAAATAAAGGCTTAATCAAAATATTCGGTAGTTGTTCAAATGATTAACTTGGCCTTATTTGGCACTAGTTTGTGCTTTATACTTTCAATATCACCATAGTGCAAATTACATGGTATACTTTTGGCTTCGTGTGTTTTATTTCAATAGTTGTTTAGATAGAAATTTATCAAAAACATGTTTTTCAATATAAAAGTAAATAATGGTGTTTGAATACAACAAAATGTTTCATACGTGTGCATGCCATGTGGCATCATATATGGATGTCATGTGACATTTAAATATGGGCCATTGACATATAGATGCCATATGGTAGCATAGATTAAAGTTATATGGAATACATGTGTCATTAATTATATTCAGATGCCACGTTGTGGCACATATATGCGATGTGCACGTGGAATTTGAATGTTTGATTGACGGCATGCGGATGTCACATGACAACATAGATGAATGCCACGTGTGACTGAATACATTAATGTGCATATGATTCATATGGTATTTATATATGTTATTAAATAAGTATCACACGTGCGATTGACTCACACGTTTGACAAGTGTAAAGTAGGTCAAATGATCAAAAAGCATGAAATATTAAAAGTTGAGTTCGTGCTTTCTGTGTTTTTTGTTCTTTTACTTTGTTTTTTTAAAAGAAAGAATATTTTAAATAAACATGTTCCACTTTTTGTACTTTCATGCTTTTGAAAGCATAAAAAGTATTTTCAAATGTACCACCAAACAGGGCCAAAAATAACTTTTTAGTGAATAACCTGTTGCAACTTCAAAACAAATAAACGACATGACCATGGTAGTTGTAGAGGTTAACAATTAAATATAAATATAATAAGAAACACAAGTAATTACTAGAAAGTAAATAATTAAATAGTAATTGAAAGTAAGTGAAAAAAATTAAGTATAGAAGTTGCTAAACAAGTTAATAAAAAAGTGTGTAAATAAAGATTCAACAAAAAGCAAAAGTAACTACTGAAATGTAAAGGTAGCTCAAAGTAAATGAAGAGAAATATAAAGGAAGTTGCACAAGATGTGTGTGCGTTGAGATTTACAATTGGAGAATAAGGACCAACCATAAATTTGTAATTATGAAAATGGCCAATTAATAAGGAATAATCATCTTTAGGCTTAAGTAGTTGGAAAGCTATTACCGGAATCTTAAGGACAAATTTGACTTTTGAGTAATTGATGGAGTTGAATAGAAGATGAAGTAATAAATATAAACTATTCACTTAATACATTCTTCATCTTTGTTGAGTTGTTGTAACATTAATATTCTTGAGTAGTTCTCAAGCCCTTGAATTCTTATTATAGCCATTTTTATGATTAAAATTGCTTTGATCATCCCTATAAAGAGAGATTGAACATGGTGTTGAAGATGTGAAGTTTAGGCAATTGAATCAAGTAATGTTTTGATCTTTTATCTTCATTACCATGTTTTTTTTAACCTAATTTTACCATAGTAAAATTTACTTAAATTAGCTGCATATTTAGTATACCATTAGTACTGTCAATGCGTTTGTTATTATCAAAACACATATGTTTAGTCGTAATACCTTACCAATGGCACTACCCAAATTTTTGTTAAAACCATTATTATTTAGGCATAACAGACATGTGATAAAGTGAGTCCTTCCAACACCCCTTTTTCCAATAAAAAAACATAGAAGTCTATTAATAACCACTCTCAATCTCTTTAATGCCCCTTCATTTAACTCTCAAATAAAAAAAAAAGGAAAATTTGTTTATTTTTCTTTTATAAAAAAGTTGTAATTGATCCAACCCTTCCACCCTATTTCTTTACAAACCCTACTTGCTTAACTCCTTATCTCATTTTCTTGTTTTTGCTAGGAAGATGGACCATGGGACAAAGTAAGTCAATTACATTGGGAATTAAGCAATAATTATGGGATCTAGGAGTTACTTCAAAGAGGAAATGACAACAAAGTGAGTTCAAAGAGGATTTTGTAAATTCAAGACCCTTCTCGCCTCCCTAAGGCTCCCAACTTGTGCCTTACCCATAACCCATAGTGGATTGGATTTTCAAAATCCAAACCCTCCCCACACAAAAAAACACAACACCCTCCCCAACCGTACCACCCTCACATTTGAGGGTGAGACGGGTTGGGTCTAGAACACATATAATAAAGTTAGTAAAGTTACTAAAATAATTTAAATTAGTAAAAAATTAATACAATCACTAAAGTTAATAAAAAATTATTATCATATGTAAGCATTAAACAACCAAAATAACATGAGCAAATATCAAAATTTCCAATAAGTGAATATTTTTTTAATTATTTTAAGCATTAAGAATAAATTCAATGTATTGGTCGAGAAGGGTTAAGGTTTTGACAAAAAAGTACGCTGCTTGTACCTATATGTTTTAAAATCCCAAAACCCATCACCATCCCAAAATATATTTTTCAACCAAAAGAAAGGAAAACCCATCAAGGTAGGTGCCCGCCATGTTGGGTTAAAATTGCCATCCATAGCTACAAAACCTATAACCCAAAGATATAATAGTCCTTTCACCCCTCATATCATTTATGCATTCTCGATTTTCTTGAGCAATATTTGTGTTGTTTATATTGTGAACCTCTAAAATATAATTCTCTTAATATAACTTTTTCATTACCATAAGCCAAAAGAAATTTATATAACTTGACCCTCCCATAAAGAAAATTTCTAGCTCCACCATTGGTATAAATGGCAAGTTATTAGAGTTTTGGAACTCATTATGGGTTTTGTATCCCATAAAATAGGGCTGAATACATGGAACTCCTAGCTCTTCAACCCAATCAATATTTAGAGCCCTTCATATGCCCACAAGGTTTTTGAAAACACTCTTATCCATGAGGGAGTTTTCCAGTTTGAACTATTTTTCTTGTTGCAAATACAGAAAACAAAACAAAACTGGTTGATCTTAAAATGAATTCGTTACAGGAACACAAAAAATTTGTTCTTGATTACACGTGTGTGTTTTGTTTCCAAAGTTGAAATGGAAAGTGTGTTATTGAACACGCATTCTTTTTTGGTTAGTTAAACATATTTCATAACTTATAAAATTTTCATACGACAAAATTTATTTATTTTATTTGAAATCCATTACTTTAATCGTTTCAAAACACGCATTGTTTTCTTAAACAAAACCACATTGTTTTTGCTTTTCAGATTGCCTTTTTTTCTTGATGTGATGATTCTAAAAACAAATGAAAACAAAAACATTTAGGTTGGCATACAACCCCTTAAGTGGGTGTTTGGTGTGGTTGCATTTTTAGTTCAAGTGCCTGCATTTGATTTTTCATTAGATTTCTTGAGATTAAGTTGTTAGGTCACATCATACAATACATAACAATTCATTATTATTTTGAATACATATATGCCATTTCACTCTACTAGGTGCACATATGACACCTAAAGTGGAAACACCCCTTTGTTGGGGGAAACAACCTTTCTTTATGCACATTATTCTATACAAATGGTAGTACAAACAGTTGTACTCAATTTTTTCAGAGGTGAAAGTTGGGTTGTGTTAGTCCAAGGTTCAAAGTATCGAATACGTTTAGTATATCAGGAAGGCAATTTTAAGATACTTATCGAGATACGCTTTTGATACGCATCCGTATCAGAGAAAAAAATAAGATACACATAGGAAGCACTATAAAAACTTAAATATAACATAAAAATACATCAATAATACTAAATATAAGGATTTAATATATATACACATTAAATTAATATATTTTAATAGAATATGGATATGATATATCAACAATATAGTAACACTGTATTTAGTCCTTATGGGAGATCATAATAAAAAATAATTAATTAGTATTTGTTTTTAATTATGAGAATTACAAAAAAAAACAAATGATCTATATATATGATAGATCAGACATATATTAAGAATATATTCAATCCTTATGGGCAAATTACAATAAAATATAATTAATTAGTATTTGTTTTTAATTCTGAAAATTACAAAATAACAACAAAAAATCATATTTAAAGAAAAAATATCAAATGATCTATGGATATGATAGATCATCCAAATATTAAGAATATATTCAACCCTTATGGGTAAATTACAATAAAAAATAATTAATTAATATTTGTTTGTAATTGAAAATTATAAAAAAAAATCAAATTTGAACTAAAAATATCAAGTGATCTATGGACATGATAGATCAGCCATATATTAAGAATATATTCAACCCTTATGGGCAAATTATAATAAAAATTAAATAATTAATATTTATATTTAATTCTGAAAATTAAAAAAAAAATCAACCAAAAATCATATTTGAAGAAATTCTATCAAATGATCTATGGACATGATAGATTAGCCATATATTAACACTATATGCAGTTCTTATGGACAAACCACAATAAAATATAAATAGTTATTATTTAATTTTTAATTCTAAAAATTACAAAAAGTTCACTCTTTAAGAATAAATGCCAAATGATCCATGAATATGATAGATAAGCCATATATTAACAGTATATGCAGTTCTTATGGATAAATCATAATAATAAATAAATAAGTAATATTTAATTTTTAATTCTGAAATTTACAAAAAAAATATTACACAAAGAATTTCAAATCTTTCATGGATATGGTAGATCATGCATAGGTTTCTAACATATTAATTTCTTACATTTAAATAAATAACAAACATTTTTTCAATTTTCTTTATTTTTTATTTTTTCCAATTTTCCTCACAAAAATCCATAGATCTACACATATAATAAAAAAAAATTGTGATTTTTTTTACATGGGAAATGTAGATCAACTGAGATCATAACACACTCAAGCATTCGAACAAAAAAAAACAACAAATCAAAAGGATTAAATGAAAAAAAGTTGAAAAACTCACCTATTTTCGCAATATTTTCCAAAACTTGAAAAATCTTCTCAAATCTTCACTTTTGATGCATTTTTCTTGGTTTTTTAGTGGATCTAGCAATGTAGGCAAGTTTTTCAAATATTTGGAGTGGTTTGGGGGAAGGGGAGAAGGCTTTTTTAAAAAGCTTTTTTTCACTCGTTCGTTGTTTTAAGTTCCGCCCGTATTGTTTTGGTGGCATATCGGTCGATACACCATTGTATAAGTAGCATATCGACTAATATGACATCAAAACACCCTCACATCGTATCAAGGTCATCCCTAACCCAACCCAAGTTGTTGAACCCTCAATCCTAAAATTTCAAGTTGGGTTCAGCTTGGGCTTGGGTTGGTTCAATTTCTCTACTTCCGTTTGTCAAATGTATTTATTTCTTAGATTGTAAGGGTTCATGATAATTCAATAATAATGTTATTATTTGTAAATGAACATAATTATCATGTTATAGAAAAAAAATGCCTATAAATTAAAAATTCTTGACATACAAATCTACAATATATATACATACATGTATAGAAATATAAATAAATAGATAAATACATATATACATAAATATTTGTAGCGAAAAGACACCTATATATATATAGTTGCATGGTTGCATACACATACATGCATGAATGGTAAATCCACATATCACAAGTATTTACATGCATAAATACTTATGTATATAATATTTTGCAAAGTTAAATTGAGTTCATACTTTTCAACCCTAATAACCTGAACTACAACCCAACCCTAATTTTTTGTAGCTGGGTTTGGGCTAACCCAGCCTCGGTTTGAGTCCTAAACTTTTCCCAACCAAACAGGATTTTTGGAAGGTAAAACCAAAACATCCATGTGGTGTTCAATTGGACTTTAAGTACAAAAGCAATGGAACCACAATACAGCCATTCCAAAATGCTACCTAAGGTGGTGTTTGGCATCAGATGCCATTTTTTGAGAAAACGGCGCCATATCAGTGCCACGTCAGAAAAATCAGTGCTTCAGAAAATAACCTCTTATTTAGCATCGTTTTTTTATAAAAAAACGTTGCTCTACGCCATGCCTTTGAAATTGAGAAAGTGTGGTATGAAGAAATGCCAAATCCAATGTTTTCTAAAAAAACAACTTGTTGCTGCCAATGGTGCAATGATGTGGCATCATCTTGGGGGTGGATAATGTAAAGCACTGCTGAAAACGGTTATATAGCAATGGTACCAAACAAAACCAGTATTGTTTTCTCAGAAAACAACTTATGTGACAACATCAATGCCAAACAAAAAAAAATGAGCTATTTTCTGAGAAACGGTGTGACAGATCCTCATGCATACGATACCATTTTCTCATAAAACATCTCTGAAGCATTGGCATCGATGCCAAACACTTGCTAAATTTGTAGGAATGATAGGTTGTGGATCCAACCTTAATGGAAACAAAATCCCCCTAAAAAAAGAAAATCCGTATAAAATTTTTCAAAATATAAAATTTGAATTATTAATTTTTTTCCAAAGCCTGATGAGCAAAAGAACTCGTGCAATCCCTTGACAGCAAGTGCCATCCCCAGAATTCAGCTTGACCCAGTTCCCCACCTGTTGGACTCATCTGATGTTGCCTGTTCATATCACTTCGATCGAGCTCCGCCTCTCATATGAGATTTCAGTATATTCAATTTGTGGTTAAGCACCATTGATAATCTAAAACACATCAATCTTTGCATTTTTTACATCAACCTTTTGAAATGACAAAAGGATCTTTAATTAATTACATTCGTATTTTTTTTCATGGTTATTCATATTCAAAGTCCATGGTTTATCAATTTATCCAAAAGTTGGTAGCAACTTTAAGCTGAGTTGGGATTTGGGCTTGGCTCGGGCAGAGTGATTTAACTGAGTTGGGCCAACTTTAGGCCTAGGACGAACCCAAATGTTGAATTTGATAAAATTTGTTCAAATTGAAACTTTCTATTATAAGAATACAAAGCAAGGTTTAGCTGAACTCTTTAGCTGTTAAGTGGGTTATGGAACCAATGATAAGTTTTCATGCCAGTATTAAATAGATGAGACCCACATCAACCTCATCATTGGTTCCACAGCCCGTTGAATAGCTAATGCATTCCACTAATCCAAATTCAAGAATACATTGGGTGCATCACCTTACTAAAACACAACAAAGAAAGTAGAACTTTCAAAAATATTCATTTAGTAAAGATCTCTATCTATATGTTCAATATAGGTATTTTTAATTATAAAATTTTAAATTAATAAAATAAAATGATTATCTATTATTAATTAGGTAAAATTCTAGTACAAGATTAGCATATGGATGACATGGATGAAGGCAACCAACACATCACCCATTTAGATGATACTAGTAAGTGTACATTGCTTTGTATGTGGCAATTTTGGATGATGATGATGATGGTGACGATAGTAATAATATGTTTCCAGATATTTTTTCAGTATTTTGTATGTTTCTGTATATAAAAATAATTCTTATTTATCAAATTTACTTTTGTTTAGTATGATGAATATCTGATATTAAATATGTATTCAATTGATTCTTATAAGATTTATTAAGTTGTGTAATTGTTTTGAGTTTTTTTCTTCTTTTTTTATTTTTTTTATTTAATTACGACATCAGTGGTTTACATATTTGACCTAAAATCTTGAAAACTACCTCTCTCTATCTGCAGGGGTAAGGCTGTATACATCTATCCTTCCCTAGACCCCAGATTGATGAGACTCTTGTGCACCAGCCATCCCTTTTATATTTAACCTAAAAGGTTGAACTATTGACCTACCATCAAACATGAGGACAAATTCACTTTTGGATTAGTGTTGAATTTTGTATTTCATTACTATCATCAATAAAAACACTTATTTCTATTACACATTTTTCTTTAATATGATTACTAAAATATTAGAAATGTAGTCATGTACCCAAACTTTTCTACTTTTATTTTTTATTTTTGTTTGATATGATGAATATATAATATTAAAAGGGGCAAAACAAAAGATAAGTGCATTTTAGTTAAGAATATGATTCAATAAAAGATTATGGGAGTTGTTAATACCTTAAATAGAATACTCAATGAGAGGGAATTAAATAAGGTAAAAAATAATAGTTCAAACTGCATTTTTGCCCTTACAACTAGATAAGGACCAAATTAAATCAAACAAAAGTTTTACACTCTTGTTTGTACTTTTAATAGTGGTATAAATCTATTTGATGCGCATCTCAAATAATAGCACAATTCCTCCACATGGTTTACACAGGAGTGCATGCCTTTTATCCATATCCTTATCTATTTGTTTGTACCTATTGGCAAGTAGCAAGTAGGGTGGCAACTACCTATCAAAAAAAGGTAGGGTGGCAACTCAGGTGTGTTGGGTTGTGTTTAAGTTCAACCCAAGCCCAACCCTAAGGGTTGCAAATTCAGGCCCAATCTGAGCTTAATTCAACACGAATCAGGTTCAGCCCTATAGGGCTTGAGCAGGTTGATTGGATTTGAAAAAAATTATTATATATTTTTATATAGCCATCTTCCAATGGGCTTTATGATCCAATTTAAGAGTAGAGTTGATATATATATATATATATATATATATATATATGTGTGTGTGTGTGTGTTTGTATTCGTTTGAGCGGGTTTGCGTTGGGTTGGGCTAGCTGGGCACAAATTGGGTTGGACTGCCCAATGCCTCAACCCAATTTTAGGTCAAACACAACTTTTCTAGCCTAATCCTAGTCTACAACCTAAAAGCTCAAGCCCAAACAATGCAAAAACTTGGGTTAGGTTAGGTTGGCCCCACCCAAGTTGCACTCCTACTAGCAAGTAAGTCCATACAAAGCTGGGGGTTGAATAGAAATTTAATTAGGTTTGTGTTTTGATATCAATTTGGGTCCAATCAAGGGTTCATAATTTTAGCTTGGTCTTGGTTTGGCTCTTAACCCAACTCAACCCAACCTATTCAATTCCTACTTTATTAGAGAAAGTCAAATGGTTTAAGAGATATTTAAGAGGAAAGGAGGGATTTAACGGGGGAGGAAAGATATTACAAGCATTCACTTTAGGGTGGGATGGAGGAAGAGAGATGGAGATTGAAAGAAATAAGGTTCTAGAAAATATCTTGTCATTAGAAAAAAAATAATGATGAATTTTATTATAGAAAATTAAAAACTAAGATGGTTTTTATTGTGATCTTTATATATTTAATAATTTAATTTAAAAACTAAATAACCATATGTGTGAGAAATGAGAGAAGAAAGAAATCTATGTGAGCATTTAGGTGTCGGGACTCTTGCCCTCCATATTTCTTCTAATTATCCTAATCTAGATATAGATGGACAAAAGGTAGTTTTTCCTTGTATGTCATTCAATAAATGAAATCTAAATGGAGTCCTAGGTTCATGGGGAACATTAAAAACCTGGTAACACATTAATATTTTCAAACAAATGTGCATTTGCTAAACTTTGAATTCAACTCAAGCCTAACTAAACCAATCCAAAATTTATTTGTAAGTGGAGTGAATATGGATTCATCCCAGTTTGGTACATTTGATCCAATCTTATGATTGATCTCTGAATTTCACATTGTTGGGACAAGAAAATATAGCTTATTATCATAAAAAAAGGCTATTAAGGAGGAATGTAATGTTGATTGTTTCCCTTCTTTCTTTAGAAAGCCAATATATCAAATTTAGAACTACAAAGCTATGCACACCGGGTTAGCAAGAGTGAACACATAGGTGTTTTGTAAGGGTGCTTGCGGTTCAATTAACTGTACCATAGTTTTTTTTTGTTTTTTTTTGAAATCAAAGCAGTCCTATCGGTTTTTCTATATTCCTAAACCGATACCACTAGTTAATTGGTTGATCGGTTTTGGTTTTTAACGAGCTTGGTTCTTAGGTTTTTTGGTTTTTGATATAACATATATTATAAATAAATATATAGAATATGATATTATAAATAATAAATGACATATAATATATGTATATATATAATATAGATAATATGTAAAATATATATATACACACACATAAATACATATATCAATCGGTCCGGTTAACCATATTTTTCAGTTCAGTTTGCTCTTTTAGTTTTTTATAAGCACCCTAGTGTTTTGTGCAGATGGAGCCCATTGACAAGCTTATCTAGCCGGTTTACACAGTTTTGTTTCTAGCCCAACTAGCATTAAAGCTCTAAAAAGAGTACAACCCATTAGGCTTATCAATGATGTCCAAAAATTTATACCCTAATCCCGTGATCTAATATCCATTTTGGTTATCTCTCATTCAGGTGATGTGTTCATGTAATCATATTGGATTTGGATTTTACAATCTACACCCTATTAATAATTGGATCAGATTTGGGTTTGTTTAGGTTTAATCCGATTATATTATAAATACTATTAATTTACTATATATAAAAGTTGAAAAATAATAAAATTTTTAATATTTGTATTTTAAAAAATTAAAGCAGAATTGGATTAAATCTAAATATAATCATAATCCATTATTCAAATTAAAATATAAGGTTTTATCACTTCTCAAAATCGTTTCTAGTGATTCTTGTGATTCTGAGACTGAGAATTGCGTTCGATTTTGCCCTACCCCAGTTTCTCAAAATTTTATTTTATATGAATTTTGATGTATACAATTGAAAATAAAATTATATATTATTTAATTATTATCGGGCCATGAATCGGACTAAGCCATGTTTTTATAAACTAAAAAAATAAAAATTAAATAAGATCTTAACATTTTATTTTATATGAATTTTGATGTGTACAATTGTTTATATATGCATTAATAAAATGAAATAATATAATAAATTTGAAAATAGAATTATATATTAATATATTATATAATTATTGTATATAATATACGGCCCGAACCCTTGCGGGCCTGTGTTGTGCCATAGGCCGAGCTAATCCACGGGCCAAGTCTTAGGCTAGGCGGGGCCATGAATAGGCTAAGTCGTGTTTTTTAATAATGTTGAAAAAATAATAAAAAATAACATAAATTAATAAAATGGACAAATTTAAAGAAGATATTTAAATTTTATTTTAGCCCAAATTTGCATAAGCCCATGCTGTGCCACGGGCCAGGCTGATTCGCGGGCCAAGTCTTAGGCTAGGCCAGCATGATTTAACAATATTTTTAATAATTATAGAATTTTACTTAATAAATAATAGTATTTTAATAAATATAATATTTATTAAAAACAATATTAATAATTATAGTATTTTAATAATTATTAATATAATTAATCTAAATTATTCGTTTCACTTTTTTCTCAATAAATTCCGTATATGGCACGAATCCTCGCAGCCTTGTTAGTGGTGAACTGGTGATAGTAAAGTGAATTAACCAACCATAAGTACAAAGAAGACTCCAACAGGTACCACGCATTAAAAGCATCTTCCTCCGCAATAATTTGGCATGCAACAAGCTTTTTCACGAACAACAATCCTTCACAGGCCGCGTTTGGAAGTGTTTTCGCACCTAAATGGGCTTATGAAACGACACCTTTTGAGTTTTTTGAACTGCATCGGCCAAATTAGGTTACTACAAATGTAAAAACTTAAATGGGGTTTTTTATATAATTTTTTCAGAAAGCTTATTTTTTAAACTATTTTTTTGTGATGTAAATTTCTCTTCTCCCTAGGTTAATTTACTAGTAGCTTGCCCAGGCTAGAAGTTTGTGATGCAAATCTCCTTATACCTTGGTCAACTACATTAATGTTTCAATATATTAGTTTAGAGTAATTGAATTTCAACAATGCAAAGTTAATGAAAAAACACTTGTAAAAAAATCCCAAAATTTGATGAAATTCATTACTAACAAGTAATTTTATGAAAATTCTTGGGATATTGTTTATTTGATCACGTAGTAGTAAATTCCAAAATTAAAGCTATGTTTGGAAACGATGCAAATAAGTGTGAATGTAAATATGTAGAGTGTAAAACGGTTCATATAAATTGCAAAGTTAGGTTAGTTTTGCACTAATAAATTTACCTTCTTACCAAACAAACTTTTAGCTGTAATGCATGCAAACACTAATTCTAATAAAATATATGCCTTTTTTTTTTTATTAAAAGCCCATTGAATGCAAATTTACCTCTTTTTTTATTGATGTACTTTTACATCTCATTGTCGATGTAAATATGCATTGAAAAACATAAATGCATTGTTGCCAAACACAATCAAAACTGAACCAGAGTGCAAATTTACCATGAAACAGGATTTACACTCCATTTGCATCGTTTCCAAACGCAGCCTAAAGAAACAATAATTGTTTACATAAAAATTATAGAACTGAGAATGATAGGGTGCAACTAGTATATTAAAGGGTAAAATCCTTAAATTACTCCTATGTTTTAGCAAATGGCTGCTTGAAAAATCACATAAAGTACCTTAAGATTTTTGACAAATGACAAAAATCCTCCCCTACTGTTAGTGCACTATTACAATCCGTTTGCATGTAATGTCACACGACTTGGATAATTTTTCTTAATTCCAAAACTGCTATTTTGCAATTAATTTTGCTCTTCATTGTTCTTCATGATCAATAGGGGTTACTATTGCGATTGGTGGCTGCTATTTATATTTGAAAATTTGAATAAAAATATTCAAATGTTACGTTACCATTTTGAATATCTTAAGAAGAATGAAGGATAAAATAATATTTTCCATCTATCCGTTTAATGGATGATATGATGATGATTGTCAATTGTCATAAAACTTAAGGATACTTTAAATGATTTTTCAAACAGGAAGGTAAATTTTAGTCTATTTGCTAAATTATTTTACCAAGTTCATTACTTGTTTAAAGCTAATTAATCAAGTTATTTACTTTTTCTACAAGTGATTTAATCCAATCGTTCACAAAATGCTTTTGTACTCAAATAGAATGAATCCCAATTTCTAAGTACATACAAGGTTAAAAAGAGGTTAATAACTTGAGGAATTATCGTAAAGCCTAAAAATGGCATGAAAATGACTGCACTTACATGATTATTAAATTCTTAGCACCAGGATGCATGGTTTCTGATAGTCATATTAACCTGAGTAACTTTTTACTTTCTTATCACTTCATAAAATAACTAGCATTGTAAACAAATGAAACGATGAACAAATTGTTATATTTGGAACCAGCCATGATTAACTAATTTGAGTTAATATTGTGAATTTACTAGCTTATAATTAAGTGAATTATAAGTCTCTGCTAGAATCAGTCAAGAGACTTTATCAATTGAGTCCATCACAATTACATTGCTGTTTATGTCTTCCTTACCAATAGGGGTGTCTATTGGTCCGATCTAAACCCGACCAGTATGAGTCCATCACAGATGGGCCAGGTTCAATCTAATTTGTTGAATATTTTGGACTATTTTGGACAAGTCCAATTCAATATTTGCATCACCCAATCTGTTCAAATTGGTTTTAATTTATATTAGTTCCAACCCAAAATCTGGTCTATTAATACCTGTATTCTTATCTTATATCAATAGATCAGATATTGGTTTAATCTGACCCAATCTAATATAAATTCATTACAGATGGATTAGGTATAATAAAATCCAGTAAATATTTTGAACCAGCAAGTTTGGACTGGGCCACCAATTCAATATGTCTTATTGGTCCATCTAATCCATCCAAATTGATTTTGATTTTACCAGGGCCCTACCCAAAACCATCATTGACACCCCTACTTACCAACAACAAAACCATAAAAACATTACATTCTAAACAAGTTTCTTTTTTTTTAATTATTATATATGTGTATACAATTTATGTATCATCATCATCATTGTTGTTGTTTATCATTAGCATCATCATACATTGAAAGCATTCAATATTGACTCATTAGTTACAATTTATTAATGTTTGATCTTTATTGTAGCATATTTATTATATTTCCATTAACATATACCACCTGCATTAGTATATGGTATATCAATAAAAGCTATTAAAATGCTGTAAGTTTTCATTTATATAAGTTTTTACAGTAAATTGGTGCAACAAGACAATAAAAACATCAAGCATATAAAAAAAAAATTGAAAAAAAAGCCTCAATATGTTGCATTTATATCTTACTCTTTTTGCTTTTTTCTTCTTTATATTAATACCTTGAAAATTAAAAGGCACCCATATTTATTTGGGATAAGTGGACTGGATAAGTCCACCTCAGAAATCTGAATTGCAGCCCCCTTCTAATCTATTAGTAGCCCCCACTATAAACTGCATCCTGCGGCATCAATCCACAGACAGGATTCAGTTCATCCTTAGAAATTCTAGCACCACCTAGGGGTGGACTGAACTATAAAAACCCCTTTTGAGGTTAAATTATTATTCAACACATTATGGGCTATAGAACAAAAAAATGTTGATGAAGAGATAATATATCAACTATGATGCCTTAGTTAGTAGGGTGTTTAGGGGATGGACTACCAAAAAAATGAGTTGGAGACTTCAGATGTGCCTGTGAGGTTGGTGTGAGGTACACTTGATCAATCAAGAGCAGATCCCAATTCCAAATATATATATATATATATATATATATATAATGTGGTTGTTTTCCCAAGCTTAAATATGATGCAATATTTCTTCTAAAAATTTGATGATGTAGTAAAATGTCATTTATTTATATTTGCAATTAAAAATATAACAATAAAACGATGATAGAAAAATGGAGATAATAATGATGTTTTTTAAGAGTAGAAAGTACGAAAGGATTAGAAATGATGTTTCGTTTTTCTGGATTCATTTTCAATGTGATGAAATTCAATGCTTTTTATTACCCTTTTTTTTTTCTAATTTTTGAAGTGAACAGTTGTCAACCCTAACACGACTTGACCCACTCTCATTTACCTTAGGCTCCGTTTGGTTTGTGGGATGGGGATGAGAAAAAGGGAATATTCCAAAAATATTCCCTTTTCTCATTTGTTTTGGGGGAAAGAGGGGGATGGAATGAGAAAAAGGTGGGATGCGAGATCACAAAATCGTGGATTTGGAGTTGCACCAAAACAATGTGACCCCAGTGGGAAAACTCGAGAAAATCATTTGAAGGGATGTGCCTTCTACTTCTACAACTAGAGTAAGGCGACGGACCTCCTTACCACAGACCAGCGGCAATGGCAAACAGTCCCCTTCTTTTCGACAGCGGTGGCGAACCAGCGATGAGCAGTCTCCTTACCATTGACCAACGGTGACGGCAACGACGATGACCAGTCCCCATTCCTTTTGACAGCGGCAACAAAACAGATACTGTTCATTGCCTTCCCTATTCGAACAAAGGAGGCAGTGGTGGCACAGCCCTTCACCTCTTTCTTTACTGTGTGGCGGCAACAAACCAAATATGTTTCATTCTCTAATCGCTATTTTCTTCGCCCCTTTGCATTTCCCTCTTTCTCTGGTCACCGCTGCAACTCTCGGTAGTGGCGCTTTGCCTTCTCAACACTCCCCTCTTTCTCGGTATTTTTCCTTCTATTTTCACATATAAACCAAACAATTGAAAGATCAATTTTTACACTATCCCATTCCCTTCCATCCCATTCCCATTTTTTCCTATCCCACCTAAATCTTCCTACAAACCAAACAAAATCTTAAGAAAAAGGGGAGAGAGTGAGGAAGAGAGAGAGAGAGAGAAAAACATGGTAGGGTTCACGGGGCGAGACATGTAACATGTTTCATCAAATGGCCTCACATACATTTCCCATCATGGTTGAATAAGGTGGTCCCATTGAAGTGGGTTGGAACTTTAAGGAGAGAGAGAGAGATGGGTTTTGAACTTTTGACTCCATGGTCCTCACCTATTATCATCAACCATTATTAATGAAGTTCACCGCCTGCCATCCCATTCCACACCGTTCATTAATACACTCTGATAAAGGAAGATTTGGCCCGACCTCTCTATTACGTGACACGTGGCAGAAACAACAGCTCGGCAAAAGGGGCCAAGCCTACGTGGGAACAAGGGGACACGAGCGGACTGAACTCCCTACCGGGGGCCCGAACTGATCCACCTTGTAACGGCTCGGGATACACTTCACTGAACTGACCTTGTAACAGCTCGGGATACACTCCGCCAAACAGACCCACCTTGTAAAAGCTCGGGTTATACTTGCCAAACTAACCTTGTAACAGCTCGGGATACACTCCGCCGAACTGACCCACCTTGTAACAGCTCGGGTTATACTTGCCAAACCTTGTAACAGCTCGGGATACACTTCGTCGAACTGACCCACCTTGTAACAGCTCGGGACACACTTCGCCGAACTGACCCACCTTGTAACAGCTCAGGATACACTTCGCCGAACTGACCCACCTTGTAACAGCTCGGGATACACTTCACCGAACTGACCCACCTTGTAACAGCTCGGGATACACTTTGCCGAACTGACCCACCTTGTAACAGCTCGGGATACACTTCGCCGAACTGACCTGCCCTATAGATACCTCCGAGCTCAAAACCGCCTCGCTCAGCACTTCGCATCACTTGGCACCAAAACCAAACAACTCGTACCACGCCTGACACTAAGGAAGTTCGTGCCCAAGGGCGCCGCGCCTGACTGACTTGGGATCTGACGTTTGGCGGTAGCATCCTAAACGGCACCTGCCACCGCCACTGACCCCGCCATCTCCAGTTAGATAACGGTTAGGCAGTGACGGTTCTGTCTCAACAGAAAGGACGACGGCCAAATTGACAAGCACAAGGGTAATCATACGTGACCTGACAAGGGCCCCGGGACGAGTGCACGAGATGACTATAAGAGCCCCTGCCCCCCGACAACGGAGGTATGCAAACTTTGCGCTATCTGGTATTACCTTGCTTTTGAAGGATTCTAACTTGAGCTTCGGTGCCACTACACCGGGTTCCCCCCGGAGCTTCTCTATCTCCTCCATTTCAGGTTCCCTGCTACCCCGTTCGGAAGCAAGGCAGCGGACAGCTAAGACCGGTCGGATTGCGCTCCATCAATTGGCGCCGTCTGTGGGAACACGCTTCAAAAAGCCTCCCTCCAAACTTCGATAACCCTTTTCTCCAAAAAAAAACCCAACACTCATGGCCTCCTCCAGCAACACCGGACGTGGCACGGAGACAAACGCCACCGGGGAACAACTTCAAGTCCCCGTGGTGTGTGTTGGATAGTTCACCATCCCCCTTTCGGCGGATGGGATCCCCAGCTTGAACGCACCACAAGCAGTGGCACCCGTAAACCCTCCTACCACAAGCATCCCCTTTCCTCTCCCCATTGAGACAACCTTCACTGAACCGGTTGTCGTCCCCCTGGCATTTAGCCAAAACCGGTTGGAGGACCTGATGCAGTGCATGCGGGCAATGCAAGCCCAAATGCAACAGTTCCAGCAGCACCAGCTTCACCAGCACCAAGTATTGCACAACATCTCCCAGTATCACTATCAATAGTAGTTCCCCCATCTGCCACTGAACCAACCACTACTTCCGCCTCGCCACCCCGCTCCGAGGCTGGTCAAGGCCTCCCCGCAGGATGGGTGCCCCCACCAGGTGAAGGCCTCCCGGCCCCAGAACCACCCCAACAGCCAGGCCTCGTCCCCAGGCCGAAGAGAGAAAAATGTCATCCCCGCCTCGCAACTCGCAGGCGGGTCGGGAACCTCGCCCACGAGGTCGGCACCCCGCCGCTCCAAGCCCGAGCTCCCGCTCACCGAAAACCAATTTGCACCGCTGGCGGTAGACTACCAGCATTTCGGGCCCATCGAGCTCGGTAACACGGAGGCCAGCAGCGCCAGCACAAGGCCCGCTCAACAGTAAATGCGCCGGCGAAGTCATCGAACCGCCACCCGCGCCTTGTCAGAATTCAGAGGCAAAGACACGAGCTCGGACGAGGTAGGGGCTGCCCCGGCTCTCTCCGTTCCTTCCCCCCTCGCATCGGAACTCCTAGCGGTCCCCTTACCCAGAGACTTCAAGCTCCCACCTCTGGACAAGTACGACGGGTCCTTCAACCCCAACGACCACGTTGACGCCTTTTAGTCCCAAATGCACCTCGCCAGGGCTAGCGAATCGTGCATGTGCGTGGCCTTTACCACCACCCTCAGGGGGGTAGCCCGCACTTGGTACAGGAACCTGGCCCCCGGGTCGATAAAGTGTTGGGCCCAATTCGTGCAGGTCTTCACCGCACACTTCGTCACCAGCCAACGGTGCCCCAAAACAGAGGAAAGCATCTTCGGAGTAGTCCAAAGAGAAGGAGAATCCATTCGGGGCTACATCAAGCGATTCAACGAAGCATGCCTATAGATACCGCGGTTGGATCCCGCAGTGCAGCTCGCAGCGGCCAAAAGAGGGGTGAAGCACAAAGAATTCAAATGGCACATGGTGGCCAACCAGCCCGCAACCGTGGCCGAATTCCTCAAACTCGCGTATAAGTTCATGAGGACAGAGGAAGAAATCAACCAATGAACCGAAGGCGGGAATGATAAAAGAAAGAGAGAAGGCAAGCTCTCCAACCCGGTGAATAGAAAAAACCTGACCCGGGAGCCGAAGCCAAACCAGTCATTCCGGGCCCCCTAGCAGTTCGGACGGATTACACGCCGTTAAACACGAGGTGGACGGAGATCTTAAAGACGATCAAAGATGCCCCGTACGTTAAGTGGCCACCTCGCCTAAAGGGAAATCCGAACGAGAGAAATAAGAATTTGTATTGTAGTTTACATAGAGACCATGGTCATAGCACCGAACAGTGTAATAACCTCCGGGACGAGATAGAGGGGCTCATCCGTCGCGGATATTTGAGAAACTTTGTACAACACAACAATAACAATAAAATAGGTCAGCAAGGGGAGCACGAAAAGGATGCCCCCGAGTCTTGCAGCAGACCTGCCGAACCGTTGCAGAAGCAGCCTCCGGAAGAGAGGCCAGTTCGGGGAACCATCCATGTAATAGTGGGAGGTTCGGTGGTAGTGGGGTGTACCTCGGCAGCAGCCCGGACTTTAGTTCACGAAGCGCCCCTTGAAGAACGGAACCCCCCAAAGAGATCAAAGACCGAAGAACCAATCTTTTTCACGGAGGACGACGCGCGAGGAGTCCACTACCCCCATGATGACGCGCTTGTCATTAAACTAAGGATCAGCGACTTCGAGGTCAGGCGCGTACTCGTAGATTCGGGTAGCTCAGCGGACATCCTCTTCAAATCGGTCCCTGATTGGTACGAAGATAGAGTGCTATGTAGACGACATGGTCGTCAAGACTCAGTTTTCACAAGAATTAATACAAGACTTAGATTCTGTCTTCTAAATCCTGCGTCAGTTTAGCATGAAATTGAACCCCAACAAATGTGTCTTCGGCGTCACCTTGGGCAAGTTCCTAGGGTACATTGTCAATCGGCGCAGTATTGAGGCCAACCCGGACAAAATAAAATCCATTCTAGATATGAGACCACCTCGGAAAGTAAAAGAGGTTCAGAGGCTAAACGGCCGCATAGCTGCTCTAAGCCGCTTCATGTCCAAATCGGCAGACCGCTTCCTACCCTTCTTCAAGGCAATAAAAGGCAAAGGGTTCGAGTGGACCCAAGACTGCCAACTCACGTTTGACGAGCTAAAAGGTTACCTCGCTAGTGTGCCGACCTTAGCCCGGCCCGAGGTGGGCGAGGTCTTAGAACTGTACCTCTCGGCAAGCGACGAGGTGGTCAGTTCGGTACTAATAAAAGAAACAGACGGGTCCAGCGACCCATCTATTATGTTAGTAAAATTTTGTAGGGAGAAAAGGCAAGGTACCCACAGATAGAAAAACTAGCATACACCCTAGTGACAGCAGCTCGGAAACTCCGCCCATACTTCTAGGCTCACATCGTCATCGTCCTGACTGACAAACCTCTGAGACAAGTTTTACTCAAACCTGAGGTTTCCGGTCGACTGACGAAATGGGCCATCGAACTCAGCGAGTACGACCTCTAGTACAAACCAAGAACCGCTATTAAGGCCCAAGCTTTGGCAGATTTTTTCGCCGAGTGCACTTTCAGCCACGAAGCCCCATAGGTCGAGCTCGAGGTCCCCATTTCGGGTGAACCCGGAGCTCCCGAGACCATAGAGTCCAAACCCCATGAAGTAGCAGCTAGTGTGGCATCTCTCCTGGTCAGGCGAAGCGCGAACTAGGATGAGGAGCCCTGAATCTTTCACGTGGATGGTTCCTCGAACTGGCAAGGCAGCGGAGCTGAAATAGTCTTGTGTGGCCCGGGCGGCACAAAATTAGAATACGCACTACGCTTTGAATTCATGGCATCCAGCAACGAGGCAGAGTACGAAGCAGTGATAGCCGGACTAGACCTAGCGCGAAAGGTAAAGGCAAAACACTTGGTCATCTGTAGCGATTCTCAGCTCGTGGTGAACCAATTTACCAGCGAGTACGAAGCACGCGATCTCTCCATGATCGCATATTTGGCCAAAGTAAAAGAAGCCCTGCTCAACTTCCGGTCACACATCATCAGGAAAATCCTGAGGTCAGAAAACACTGAGGCCGACGCCCTGTCCCGATTAGCCAGTACGAGTCACAACAACATGAGAACTGTGTACATAGAGGACTTACCTCGGCCTAGTATTCTCGGGGGGACAGAGGAGGTCGCTTCCGTCTTAGAAGCAGAGCCAAGCTGGATCGATCCACTCGCGAGCTTCTTGATAGACGGAACCCTCCCTGCAGAACGCAATGCAGCCAAGAGGGTGCAGCGCCAGGCGACCAAATACGTCATAATAGACGAACGGTTATACCGACGGTCGTACATGCTCCCCTATTTGCGTTGCCTGCGACCTACCGAAGCCGAGTTCGTACTCCGCGACACTCATGAAGGCCTGTGCGGCATACACTTGGGGGGCAGAGCACTCGCCCAAAAGGCACTTCGACAAGGATACTACTGGCCAACGATGAAGGCAGAAGCTATCGAGCTCGTCAGAAAATGCGACAAGTGTCAAAAGCACGCTAACATCCACCATCAACCTGCCTCCGACCTCAAATACCTCGCCAGCCCGTTGCCCTTTGCACAATGGGGCATCGATCTCCTAGGGCCATTCCCACCAGCAACAGGCGGAAGAAAATTCTTAGTTGTTGCAGTAGATTACTTTATGAAGTGGATAGAAGCCGAACCTCTGGCAACTGTTACGGCCCGAAACATACAGAACTTCTTTTGGAAGAACATAGTATGTCGGTTCGGGTTACATCGGGTACTAGTCTCCGACAATGGCAAACAGTTTGAGGATATCAAGTTCCAAGAGTGGTGCCAGAACATGGGGATTCGGCAAAATTTCACGTCAGTCGTGCACCCGTAGGCAAACGGTCAGACATAAGTAATGAACAGAGCCATCTTGCGCGGACTGAAAGCACGTCTGGATCGAGCTAAGGGATTGTGGGCCGAAGAGCTACCAAGTGTCTTATGGGCTCACCGAAGTACCGAAAAAGCAGTCACGGGAGGAACCCCCTTCAACCTCACCTACGGCACTGAAGCAGTGATCCCGACCGAAATCGAAATACCAACGTTGCGATTTGAAACATACGACGATCGGACGAACGGAGACGAGCTACGTACCAACCTCGACCTACTGGACGAGATAAGGGACATCGCGCACATCCGAACAGCGGCATACCAGCAGCAGGTAGCTCGCTACTACAATAGCAAAGTTAAGCAACGAATCTTCCGAGTCGGCGACCTGGTCTTTCATAAGGTTATGGTGCCCGAACCCGGCATGGGAAAGTTTGGACCTAATTGGGAAGGGCCCTATAAAGTAAAAAGAGCACTCGGGGGCACATACGAACTCGAAACTTTGGAAGGCAAACGAGTACCTCAAACGTGGAACATCGTGAACTTAAGGCGATACTACCTATAAACCACCAAGCGAAGTGGACTTCGGCGTAGACAAACAAAGAAGAACGCATTATCAGCTCGGCAAAAAATCAGTTCGCGGCATAAAAGATCGTGGAAATTTAATAACCCGGCAAAGAAACAACTCAGGGAAGATGAGCAAAGGGAAAAAGACACTCCATTGCAAGAAACAGTACATTGGCAAAAAAAAAAAATTTACATGCCCGGAGCCACTTCTTCATCGGAAGGCACTTCAACAACACCCGAAGGCCCTGCCTCTCCTTCAAAGTCGGACTCGCCATCGGCAACATTGGCCATCTCCTGAGTTATACGCGAAGTGGTTAAGGCAGTTACATCGAGGTCGGGGTACGTATTCCGGATCATCCACCGGCTCAACTTGAACTCCCTCCTGTAAGAGTCCACCATCAGATCGTCAAAACGCGGAGAGGCAATGTAGTCTTCAACTACCTTCTTCTTGGCATCTTCAATGCCTTGGGAAAAAATCTGTGTTCTCTCCCTGATGTCCTCCTGAAGATATTCGACTTGATGCTGCAAATCCAACTTCAAGTCTACCATATGCTTGACAACTACCCCCATGGCCTCGGCGTCACGCTGAGACCTCGCCTGCCTGGCCATCGCGACGCGAGCAGCCTCTTCAGCAACATAAGCAGCCGCCTCAGCAGCCTGGGTATTTGCCTCTGCTGCACGAAAAGCTTCTTCAGCAGCATGAGCGACAGCCTCAGCAGCTCGCGCCTGTCGCGAGCTCCTCTCCACTTGGGCCGCCAAGGCATGAATTGAAGAATTCACCTACCAAAAGAAACAAGTGAGCAAATGACAGCTGAAGCAACAGAATAAAAAATGAAGACAAAATCTAACTTACTAACATGGCATGTGTTACGGCGCGGCAAGCGACCTGATTCAAGGGAAGATCGATCCACGCCGTGACCTCCTCAGGGAAAGTAGCGTCCCTACTCTTTTGAAGAGTGTAGTTCGGCGACAACACGCTCCTAAACTCCCCTTGAGCTCCCAAGCTTGAGGGCCCAACCCGCATATGAGCAGACCCAGAGTGAGCAGGAGCACTTGAATACGCAGGAGCGCCCGTATGAGTGGTCTCAGCGTAAGGCGCCCCGGTAGTTTCGTGCACTGGTGGAGTCACTTCGGGATCCCTGGGCAGATCCTCTGGCGTATGGTCTGGGGCTTGGGGCTCCTCATCCAGGGGCAGCTCGGTACGAGTTCGCTTGGCGACCCGCTTCGTCCTCTTTATACCTTGAAACAAACGCCCCCCACGAGTTCTCCCCGCATCCATCACACCTGTAGAAACGAGTTCATCAGAAAAAAAATGAAATAACAAAGCAAGCAAGAAACCGCACAGCTAGAAACCTACCCGAACTCAGGCCGGCTGCAATAAGCTTGGCCTCCGTTAAGTAGTGGTGGCACTTTAAGCCTTGTCGTGCCCATTGCCGAAAACCCTTAACTGTCTCTTTATCGAGAGTTACACCCAAGTCAGGAGCGGCCTCACCCCACCGGGTCTGAAAGGGCCATCCTTGTGCACTTCGCACGCCGAAGTAGTCCCGCTTCCAAGTCGGGACCTTATTAGGAAGATCGTGCAGAAGCTTAAAACCCTGGCGAGGAGAAAGGTAATACGCTCGTCTCCCCCCAGGAAGAGAACCCGCCTGTCTCTTGAGCATCAAGATAGAGGAGAATCTCTCTAAGTCTAAGGGGAAGTTATGCTCGCAAAAAAAGGGAAACTGTCCCCACCAGGTTCCGAATAGAGTTCGGATGAAGCTGGCCAATGGTGACACCGAAGTGGTTTATGACTTCGACAAGAAGGGGATGGAAAGGAAGTCGCAACCCTGCAGCAAACTGCTCTCGAAAAATCACGATCTCGTCTGGACCATGTTCCCAAGGAAAGCTACCTGAAGGAATAAAATATGTGTACCCCCTAGGAAGATTGTAAGACAGAAGTATGGATTGAAGCCCCTCAGGCGTCATGGTTGAATGACCAAACCTGTCTAGCATCCGACCTCGGCGGGAGGTAGACGCCAAACTGCCCGAAGCAACTCGGCCCACTGGTTCATAGTCCTCAAGCTCCACCTCAGAATCACTGAGGCAGTCTGGGGACACGGCTCGGTTGGTGGAACCTACGTCGGCCCTACTCGAAGAATCGTCTGAGCTATCAAAGCTAGACATTGGGGAAAAGATAGATTCAAGAAAGTACTCACCGGAAAGTTTGAAGAACAAGCCAAAGAACCGTGAAGACTGTATAACCAGCCTTGACGCGAGCTGGAAAAGACTTGGACGCGAGTTGAAAGGTTGGACGCGAACTCAGTAGACAAACCGCTGAAGTGACAAACCAACCGGGGTCCCCCACTATTTATAGTTACAGTAACCAAGAATCGACCGTGCAGACCGAAGACAATCCGACGGCCCACGTTCTTACCAACCGCACAACCATTAAGGTCGAGACGTGATTGGTGCACGTCTTTCCGAAAAAAGCGAAACGTCAGCGCACGTCTTTTTGAAACCGACGTCGCTTCGACACGCGTCTTTTCCGAAACTGATGCGCCACACGTCTCCCTGATAGTCGCCCGCGCACGTACAGCAGTGGCGCGCTTTTGAAATGACCCGCTGTCACGTCCCAGCGGCGTGAATTTGTTTGAAATTTAAAACGCGCGGTCACAACCACTAGCGTTCTTGAGTAAGCACGTTTCCAGCCTTCTTGGAAACCGAAAGAACCCTAGCAAAAGCATCTCGTGCAGTGAAGGTTCGAAGGATGGGACAAATCCACCTGCTACCTTGCGAAAACTCCCCGCACCATGGCAAGACCCCCGGCGCAAGGAGTGGGGGGCAATTGATGAAGGAAGATTTGGCCCAACCTCTCTATTACGTGACACGTGGCAAAAACAACAGCTCGGCAAAAGGGGCCAAGCCTAGGCGGGAACAAGGGGACACGAGCGGACTGAACTCCCTACCGGGGGCCCGAACTGACCCACCTTGTAACGGCTCGGGATACATTTCGCCGAACTGACTTTGTAACAGCTCGGGATACACTCCGCCGAACTGGCCCAAGTTGTAACAGCTCGGGTTATACTTGCCAAATTAACCTTGTAACAGCTCGGGATACACTCCGCCGAACTGACCCACCTTGTAACAGCTCGGGTTATACTTGCCAAACCTTGTAACAGCTCGGGTTATACTTGCCAAACCTTGTAACAGCTCGGGATACACTTCGCTGAACTGACCCACCTTGTAACAGCTTGGGACACACTTCGCCGAACTGACCCACCTTGTAACAGCTCGGGATACACTTCGCCGAACTGACCCACCTTGTAACAGCTCGGGATACACTTCGCCGAACTTCCGAGCTCAAGGCTGCCTCGCTCAACACTTCTTATCACTTGGCACCAAAACCAAACAACTCGTACCACGCCTGACACTAAGGAAGTTCGTGCCTAAGGGCGCCGTGCCTGACTGACTTGGGATATGACGTTTGGCGGTAGCATCCTAAACGACACCTACCACCGCCACTAACACCGCCATCTCCAGTTAGATGACGGTTAGGCAGTGACGGTTCTGTCTCAGTAGAAAGGACGACGGCCAAATTGACAAGCACAAGGGTAATCATGCTTGACCTGACAAAGACCCCGGGACGAGTGCACGAGGTGACTATAAGAGCCCCCTGCCCCCCGACAACGGAGGTATGCAAACTTTGCGCTATCTGGTATTACCTTGCTTTTGAAGGATTCTAACTTGAGCTTCGGAGCCTCTACACCGGGTTCCCCTCGGAGCTTCTCCATCTCCTCCGTTTCAGGTTCCCTGCTACCCCGTTCGGAAGCAAGGCAGCGGACAGCTAAGACCGGCCGGATCGCGCTCCATCACTCTCCATTCCCTCCCCAATCCAATCTCACAGAAAAAAGTATGAATGATCTTTTGCAACCAACATGTACGTATGTAGATATGTAGATGTTTATAGATTGATATGCAAGATCATATGATGTTCCAACTTCCAAGAAGAATATATTGTTTGCTATGGGCCATCTAATTATGAAATACTAAATATCGAGGATTTTGGAACTCATATAAATTTCATGTTTTAGAATACATCCCACCTTGAGACACTTACGCCCCATTTGGTTTGCGGGAATAGGGGTTTGGAATCGGAATCCGAATGGATTATTCTGATTCAAATTATTTGGTTGGCAAAATCCCCCATTTAAGGGAATGGTCATTTTCTGCTCTTCTTTTGAGAATAAAATTCTCATTCTTTCTGATTCTAATTCATATTTCCATTCCCGTCTGAACCAAACTATAGGAATATGCCATTCTGATTCCCATTCTAAAAGATTTCTATTCTAATTCAAATTCTAATTGTAAATCAAACAAACTCTTAATAAATATTGACTTAGGGCCCGTCCACTTCATGGTCAGAATGAGAATTGGAATAACCTGTTCCCTTCCAAGAGATGGAGGCAGGGAGGCTTGGCATTGGGTTAAAGAGAAATAGGGCTTGGGGGAGTGACTTGTCCTGTTTTTGTTTTTGGATTGTTGGAGTAGGATTGTCATTCACATATGTTGGGAGGGCCGAAATGACCATTCCCTCGAATGGCAGAGTGATATTCCACCTAACCAAACAGCTTGGGCCATTTTCCTTCTGATTCCAAACCCTTATTCCTAGGAACCAAAAATACCCTTAGTATATTTTGACAAAAAAAAAGTTTATATTTCAAACCTTTATGCTTTGAAACACAATACACCACCACAGTATAGAACATTACCAAAACTCTAATAAGCTCTAAAGCCTGTCCTATTAAAACACATCACCGTTACAGCCAGGGAATCGTTTAGGCAAGTGATTCCGTTTTATTCCAAACCCGATTTTGGGCCAAAAATCACTAAAAAAGTCAACAACCTATTGACCTGTGCGGTCGAACCGTCGACTTATTGACCTGTTCAACAATTTTGACCATTTTTTATTTTTAATTATTATTATTTTTAATTTATTGATTAGAACAGACTGTCCGTTTGAACTGGACGATCGAATCATCAACTCAAAAAACAGTGCCAAAACAATTCCGTTTCTGGGTCAGTTTTTAAAACATTGCTTAAAACACTTCTTATTATCACCATGGTACAAAACACCCCAGAAATGGCCGGTCATAACTCATCAAAAGATTTTGAAAAAAAAAAAACATTGAATAGGCCATCTTAGTTATATAACGAAGAGCTTAATAGAGAACAATTTAAAGCAAATTTCATAAATGATAAAGCCAATGATTAAGACTAGTGAACATAGTGGAACACATGGAACTGGGCTTCATTAAAAGAAATAGGCAACAATCTTATAAGCAATTTATAATACATAGCGGACATAGGGGCCTAATGGGCTTCATATATTTAGATAAAACAACTTTTACAAACAATAGCAGCATTTGAGTTATTGCTAGAATTTTGTGCTTATGTGTTAGGGGAGGGGCGAGGGTACAAGGAGTTTATGTGTCATTGTCTTTCGAAAAAATATGTTGATATAATGCAGCTAAAGATGTTTGGAGTTACAACTATCCTTAACCAATTTTCTATTATTTACATGGGACTAGTGAGAGGAGACTCTTGGTCCCCAACAGGAATTAAGGGTCTATTTGTTTTGTATCTAGGACTGGAATCAGAATCACCTTATTCTTGATACCTATTTGGTTCAGTTGAAAATTAGGATTGGATTCCAATCCTAATGTCGGATGAAGGCTGGCTGACAACCATTCTTACCTTATTGAAAATGGTGGTCAGCAGTGACCAGTGTTGGATGGAGGAAGACTTGTTATTATGCCAGGAATGGAATAGGAATCCCATTTCAATTCTCATTCTAGGGTCATATTCCTACCAACCAAACATACCCTGAAATGTATATGAATTGCTTTTGATTACTCAACACTTGGAAAGGTATCGTGAACTTATAATGTTTTAATTATGGTTGAACTTTTTAATAAAAACTACCATATAAAAGAATAATTAAGGGGCTTTTTAGGAAAAGCTTTTATCTGGAAAACTCTGATTAAATGAATATTATACTTTATAGTATTTTTTTTACTGCAAAAGAAAGGAAATAGGGCAGCCCAGTGCAATCTCTTAGGCTGTGTTTGGTGAGAGAGTAAATGTGGAACTGAAGCAAATTTACAATATGAATCAGTTTTGTGGGTACTTGATAATAATATATTTTTACACTGAAAATGAAAGTTTATTTGTTTTTTTTTTCACCAAATTTGCATTCAAAATGAAAAAAAACAAAAAATTTTGCTTTCAAAATTGGTCATTGTAAAATAATTGCGTTCCAACCTTGAGATTTGTGTTTGCACTTGTCACAACCAAACATAACATTTAAATTTATTGGTGCAAAACCAAACGAGTTTGCACCCATATTCATTGAGCAAATATGCATTCGCATCAATACAAATACGCATTACAAACAAACACAGATAGGTGGTATTTGCCAACATGGCCATTTTCTTATATTGGGGTGGTTTTCTCAAGGAAACAAGCCCACATAAGTATTGTGATATCCCTAAAACGATTTATTCACATATTAGTATCAGTAAAAAATGTTTTTCTTTGTCATTTGTGTTCATATTTAGAAGTAAATTGTTCTACATATTTGCATATTAGATGAACAAAAGATATGTAAATTTGACAGAATTAGGCCACACTGAGTTGTTAACTTGTTTCTTAGTGCTTGAAAGCTTGTTTATTTCACTTAAAAAGAAAAAATAAAGAATAGTTGAATAATCTCTCAGCTCCCTCAATTTGAAATGAAAACCCTAATTCCAAAATTTTCCTTTTTTTTTCACCCAATCGTTGAGTCATCTAACATGTCATGAGGGCTCCAGAGTCCAGACCATTGTATAGTGCTGCCTTTTAACCCTAGACCTAAAATATTGGACATTCAATGAACCATCCAAGCTGTGACAGTCACAATCATACAATGTGGGGCTTTATGAACCTCGTCCTTTTTGGCCTTCAAAGAAGGATGCATGAATTTCCTCAATTGGCATCAATATCAATTATATATGCAATAAATCTCAACAATTAATCCTTGCTTTTAATTTGATCAACAATTAGAATAAAAAACGGTATTGATATTGAAATGGGTTCAACAGTATCAGGATTCAGGGGTGCTCACGGTTCATAAAAACCGATTTTTTAATTGGTTTGATTAATCGTTGATTTTCTTTTTTTAAATAAACCTAAACCGAATCAAAAATCGATTTTTTTTTAAATTAACCAGTTCGATTAATCGATTTTTTGGTTTAATTTTTTGATATCGGCCTATTTTTAGGTCTTTCACGAACACCCCCTAAGCATTATGATGGGTCCATACTCCATTGCCGAGTTGCAGTTGCAGAGTCCATGGAGGATGTGGCCCACTGGTTTAATCAAGAATGAATCTAACACAATCGAACCCTACCAGATATTGAGGGCTGCTGCATTTTCAATTTTGGGACTAAGTAATGAAAGGTATCAGCTTAGCTTATATGGAAACAGCGACATTAATAGCTGAAAACTCCCCAGGAGGCAAGAGAAAACACGGAATGAGGTGAAGAAGCCGGATTTTGAACACAAAATTCCATGATGGTTGATGGGTGAGATGGCATGGCTCCGGCGATTCGATACCTGATATACTCGTGACCCTGCATTAAATGCTCTCCGTTTCTTCTTCACGATCTGTATTTTGGAAGGACAGCTACAGGCTTCAGGCCCACTGGCCCAGCCCAGGGTGCTCTCGTTCAGGCAACTTTATTATATTTCGGTTGGGTCTTTCTAGATCTCATTTTTTATTCTTTTCATTTTTCATCTGGAATGGAAATTTATTTAAAAATAGAATAAAAATATATAAAAAGACGAAAACGCCCATCTAAGGGTGAGAGAGTGGTAGGTCGCTCAGCCAAGTAATTACGTTAGGACGTGAGTGTCAAAATGGTAATTTTATTACTCTAGCGCCGGCTGGATTAGAAATCTCGTTTGCATTCTCGACGCCGTAAATGAAGTTTTTATTTATTAATTTTTTAATTGAAGCTATTAACAGAGAAGAAAATACAGGAATCTGACGTGTAGGAGACGCTTGGTTTCACTGAGGAGTGGGTTCGTACAGGGAAACTGTTGGGAATGCTGAACTGGGATGAAAGAGATGTGGGCATGATCCAGATATCGCCATGTTTAGAATGAAATTGATTACAATCCGACGGCATTCTTGTCGAGTTCACAATCACGTAGAGTGAGTAATGCAGTACGTGATTCAGCTTAAATAAATAATAAATAGTCCAACTCCTCGAGAACGGAATAGAAAAAATCCTCTCTCTCTCTCTCTCCCTCCGGTTGCTACAAATAAATTGCAAAACAGTACGGGCGCCACTAGAGTAGGTTGGCAAGAGAGAGCGGAAGAGTGTAAAAGGACGGCGTAAATGCCGGGACCCCGTGACTTTTCCGGCGAAGGGAGGGCTGAATCAGTTACTGAGTTTGTCTGCGTAAAAGAACGAGAGAGAGAGAGGGAGAGAGAGATAGATACCGGAGGTTTTTGAACTTTGAAGTTTGAAGAAGAAAACGGCCATTAACGTAACGATCGTTTCTGCACAGTGTTATAGGTCAGCTGCAGACCCATTTTTTACCATTTAGTATTAATTTATTTTTATTTAGTGATGTTTTTATAGTTCTGATTTGAGTACAGATCCCTACGTCTGTCAAGGAGAGAGGAGAGATAAAACGAAAGAAAACAACGGAGAAAGATCCACGGATCTGAAATCATCTCTCTCTGTCTCTCTATCCCACTGTTTTCTTACGGCTACGGGGAGTGAATAATAAAAATAATAAAATAAAAGGGTTTCTTACTTTGCAGTGAATAAAATAAGAGTTGTAAAAGGTACCTTTTTCACCATTGCTGGACAGAGAGAGAGAGAGAGTCAACCGGCCCTTTTCTTCGCCTTGGTTTATGTATTTGTAAGGCTTCGAAGAGTCCACATAAGCGTTTATCTTCACCTTTGTATTGTTTTTCTGTGTCACCCTTTTAGGGCTTTCATTTTCTCTTTCTATCTCTCTGACTCACTCTTTTTTCTAGTTGTCAGTCATGGAAGCTTAGGTGGTCAAGCATGCAGAAGAGGAAATATGAGAGAGCAAAGTAGGGTTTTTTCTTGTTCGCTCGACCTTTAAGTTTAATGGTTCCCTTATTTTTTGGTTCGCTCTACAGTCCGATAGGGTAAAGGGGGAGTGTGGGAGACGGGGAGAGAACGAAGTGCTAAGCAGCAATAAGGTTTTCATTTGCTTGCCTTCTTTCTCTTTCTTTCTCTCTTGAGCAACCTTTCTAGAGAGGGAGTTGGAGACATTTGGTTTAACCTTCTGTCTCCCTTTCCTCTCTATTTTTTTTTTTTTAATTTTCTGTTCCTTTCTTCTTCGTCTTTGTCGTCGCCGTCGCCGTCGACCTGTTTTCTGGGGTGTTTTCCTGAGCTACCCGCTTCATTAATTTTCACTTCTTGCTTTTTCTCCTTTTACTCGGGCTTGGCTTTCTCGGTTGGTTAGTTGAAAAAGTAAGCTTTCTAGGCGGGATAAGTCGGGTTTCAGTCACGGAGGTAAATCGGCGAATGTGGTTGCCGTTTCTGCATAGACTAGTGCTTGAAAGGTTGGAAAAGAGAGGAGGAAGAAATTCCAAGTAGACCCAAACAACTGATAAGAGTAGAGTTTGAAAGGGAAAAGGAAAACACAATAAGACAGCAAAAAAGGGGTTATTTTTTATGAGTTTTGGGGGTTTTCTTGATAGTGGTTCTGGTGGTGGTGCAAGAGTCGTGGCCGATATTCCTTACAGCAATATGCCTGCTGGTGCGATCGGTCAGCCACGCCTACTCTCTCCTTCTCTGGCCAAGTCTATGTTCAATTCCCCAGGCCTCTCTCTCGCTCTTGTATGATACTTTTTTTTTCTTGCATTATATATTTTAAAGTAATTTTTAACCTCTATTTTTGTTTTGGGTTCTGCTTCAATTTTGCATCTATCGTTCATTGTAGTTTTCAATTGTACTAATAATCTCCTTCTCCATTGATGAATTTTCGAGCAGAAAACTGGAATGGAGGGACAAGGCGAGGTGGGTCGAATTGGGGAGAATTTGGATACTGGTGCAGTGTGGAGGAACAAGGAAGATGGATATGAGAGCAGATCTGGAAGCGATAACATGGAAGGCGCATCCGGCGATGATCAGGACGGGGATAATAATCCGCCAAGGAAGAAGAGATACCATCGGCACACCCCACAGCAAATCCAAGAGCTCGAGGCGTATGATATTCCTTTTTCTTTGCAATTTCCATGTCTGCTTGCGTTTTACCAAACTGGATTTTTTAGTCTTTTTCTGTGATATTTGTTCCTTCAGTCTTTTCAAGGAATGCCCTCATCCAGATGAGAAACAACGGAATGAACTCAGCAAGAGACTTTGCTTGGAGAGCAGGCAGGTCAAGTTCTGGTTTCAGAACAGACGGACCCAGATGAAGGCATCTCTCTCTCCTTCTTCTTCTTCTTCAAGTAGTGTTAACTTTTAAGTTTTAACCCCTATCTGTTTATCTTAAACCAGACCCAACTCGAGCGCCATGAAAACTCAATACTTAGACAAGAGAACGATAAGCTGCGAGCCGAGAACATGTCGATTAGGGATGCGATGAGGAACCCGATCTGCAGCAACTGTGGGGGCCCGGCAATGCTTGGCGACATATCTTTAGAAGAGCAGCACCTTAGGATTGAGAATGCCCGTTTGAAGGATGAGCTTGACAGGGTCTGCGCGCTTGCAGGAAAGTTCTTGGGCAGGCCAGTGTCGTCCTTGGCTACTTCTATCCCTCCACCTATGCCCAGTTCTAGTTTGGAGCTTGCCGTCGGTAGCAACGGCTTTGGTGGCCTGAACACTGTAGCCGCGACATTGCCTCTTGTGAGTGATTTTGGTGGGGGTGTTTCCAGTGCGTTGTCGGTTGTGCCGCCGGCCAGGGCAGCTGCTGGTGTGACGGGTCTCGAGAGATCACTAGAGAGATCAATGTTTTTGGACCTTGCATTGGCTGCCATGGATGAGCTGGTTAAGATGGCTCAGACCGACAAGCCCCTTTGGCTCCCTGGTCTTGACGGAGGGAAAGAAACACTCAACCACGAGGAGTACATGCAGACCTTTCCTCCATGTATTGGACTGAAACCTTCTGGGTTTGTCACCGAAGCCACACGGGAGACTGGTATGGTTATCATCAACAGCTTGGCTCTTGTTGAGACGCTAATGGATGCGGTAACCGTCCAAGCTTTTCCTCGAGTATTTCCGATATTTTTGCTGAAATTCATCATTCATCATATCTGGGAGATTACTTCCGATGAGAAAGATGATCGAGAGTTTTGCCTTTTCGAGCATAATTTACAAGGATCACCTTGATCTTCTCTTGTTATTTTCGGTTGCCACCTATTTTTTTCTAAGGTTTCTATGCCATAATTTTTCTTGGTAGTTGGTTTAATGGGTAGGCTGGTGCTGAAATTTTCTTGTGGACTGTTTGTTTGTTTCCATTTACAGAGCCGATGGGCAGAAATGTTTCCATGCATGATTGCGAGAACCTCCACCACCGAAGTTATATCAAGCGGGATGGGCGGAACCAGAAACTGTGCACTTCAGCTGGTAAGTAATGTAGGAGGCAGGAATGGAAAAATGAAAACTTTGTTTCAGTTCACAATCTAACATCTTTTAAGGGCTGTTTGGAGTAAATCACTTCTTGCTTTGCAGATGCATGCGGAGCTCCAAGTTCTATCTCCGCTTGTTCCAATCCGGGAGGTCAAATTCCTAAGGTTCTGCAAGCAGCATGCAGAAGGGGTGTGGGCTGTAGTGGATGTGTCAATCGACCACATCCTCCGAGAAACCTCAAATGAACCCGTTTTTGTGAGCTGCAGGAGGCTTCCATCCGGCTGTGTTGTGCAGGATATGCCCAATGGTTACTCCAAGGTGATAAGCCCTAAACTGAACAACTCTTGGTCCCCCCACCATATTTTGATTTCGCTCCGGCTTTAATTTATTCGCCTCTCCTCTCCAACTGGGTATGCCTCCTTGATTTTTGCCTACAATGAATTCCTCTATCTAACTGCCATTCTGGGTTTTGAGGCCGTTTGATAAATGCTCAAGTGGCTGAACTGAACGACTTACTGTCTACAATCTGATTCACTTGTTCACTGAAAGGACAAGGCAATAAGTAATACAGTTCAGTCAGATAAGCTGTTTTCAAGTGAAGTGCATCTGGATCTGGTCTAAAAATCTTGAGCCCTTGGAACTCCCCAGCTCATTTCATTAAGCTCCCCCCGCTTCAAATAATTTGGTTGGGTCTGGTGATTTGCCCACTTCACTGCTTTCTCTCTGGCGTTCAGAAATTTTATTATTTTCCGAAGAATCTGGACCTGTTTACTCAGAAATTTTTTAACGCCCTAAGATGCTGCACCAGTGAACTTTACAAAAAAGAAAGTTTTCCAAACTTCAACACCAAGGTTCCATAGTGCAACAGTGTCTTTTCTCCCAAATTAATTTTGTTACTTGCATTGTACATGACCAAAATCGAGGTTACCCACATTTTTATATTAATCGAAGCCTCTATTACTATTTGTTTCTGCACCTCGAACACATTAATTTCGTAGCCTTTATCTCTGGGTAAAACCTTGTAGTCTTCAACTTGTCAAATTTAATATGTTTTTGATGTTTCTATTCCCATCTTTGGTTCTCTCTCTCTCTCTCTCTCTCTCTCTCTCTCTCTCTCTCTCTCTCTTCCTATCCTATCCTATTCTCATTGTATTTTTTTTATTGTTTAAAATAAAACGTTGTCAAAACCAAGCCAAGAGATGAGACCATGGATAATGAAACTGAGCATTACCTGGTTCCAGCTTCGAGCTCATATATCTCGTAATTGTTTTGTCACTCCGTGAAGACCTTCTGGTCAAGCTTATAGACCCTGGCCATCGTGCAAATTTCTTCTTTATTATTTTTTATTTATTTATCATAATATACTGTTCAAATCTCGATACATCGTGCCTTGAACTATCTACATCATCTGACGCCTTTCCCAACGGAAGCTCTATTTTGGGAATATTATTTTATTTCTGTCGCGCTTATGGCCAATGTCTTAGCAAACCCAATTGAATTTTTGATAATTTGTTTAATGATGTTCAACAATTGATGACTCTTTTTTCTCTACCTCTAGCCTATCTACATGAATAAAAAGGTAAACTCTCGCTATCTTTCTTGATCTGGAATTTGATTTGTTCACTGAGACGTGTGGTAAAAACGATAGAAATTTTTTAAACAATTCATGAAAGTTCTATTTAGTGTACGCATTTGGTTTTATTGTAGCGTGTTGATGATTAACTTGGAAGGGGTAAAAACACAGGTGACTTGGGTGGAACATGGTGAGTACGACGAGAGTTCTATTCATCAGCTTTACCGCCCCTTGCTGAAAGCTGGTATGGGCTTTGGCGCTCAGAGGTGGGTAGCCACCCTACAGCGACAGTGCGAATGCTTAGCCATCCTCATGTCGTCTACTCTCCCGGCAAGAGATCACACTGGTATGTTGTTTTTCTCTACCTAATTGTAATTTCATCGAATATCTACCGGCCTGCCTCCTGCTGCTTTAAATCCGAGCTGATTGTATTAGATAACAACCCTACAGCGATAACCCCAAGCGGTCGGAGAAGCATGTTGAAGTTGGCACAACGAATGACTGATAACTTCTGTGCTGGGGTATGTGCGTCTGCGGTTCACAAGTGGAACAAGCTGTGTGCGGGGAACGTGGATGAGGACGTGAGGGTGATGACCAGGAAGAGCGTGGACGATCCAGGGGAGCCTCCTGGTGTGGTGTTGAGTGCTGCGACGTCGGTTTGGCTGCCGGTATCGCCTCAGCGACTCTTCGATTTCTTGAGGGACGAGAGGCTGAGGAGTGAATGGGACATACTATCGAATGGAGGCCCCATGCAGGAGATGGCCCACATTGCCAAAGGCCAGGATCATGGCAACTGCGTCTCCCTTCTTCGTGCTAGCGTGAGTCCATCCATCCCTCTTGTTCCAACTTTCAACTTGTAAATTTGATCGTATCGCGTTGTGTTTCCCTAGTCCCTACGTCCCGTACCGTAGTTCTTTTGTCTTGTTTTGGATGGTTGTGTGAATTTCAAGAAGGTTGGGATGCGGGATTTATCTCTCAGAACACAGTGCGATGGACCCGGTTTGATTTTGCCATCTTCTGAATGAAAAAATCAAAAATAAAGGGGTCGCCTGTCACCTTTCTGATTCATTTCTGACGTCAATTGGATGAAAGCTGCCCCTATCTTTCTCGTCCTCACTTATCTGCTGGGTTTTGACTTTGTTTTTCTTCACTGTAACAAACCAACTGATTTCTCCGATTTCTCCGTATAGATGGTTCCCCTGAAAAGTTTCTCACCTGCAATCTTTACAACTTTTTCCTTCTTTTTCGCAAAAATTTTAACTACTTTCATTGGCGATGCAGGCTATGAACGCGAATCAGAGCAGCATGTTGATACTGCAGGAGACCTGCATCGACGCTGCTGGGTCCCTGGTGGTGTACGCTCCAGTTGACATTCCAGCCATGCATGTAGTGATGAACGGAGGTGATTCGGCGTACGTGGCACTGCTGCCCTCGGGATTTGCTATTGTACCAGATGGTCCCGGATCACGTGGTCCCATCAATAGCAACCATCACCACACTAATGGCAACGGAGGCTCCCAGAGGGTGGGTGGGTCGCTACTGACGGTGGCGTTTCAGATACTAGTCAATAATCTGCCGACGGCTAAGCTCACCGTGGAGTCGGTTGAGACCGTCAACAACCTCATATCTTGCACGGTGCAGAAGATCAAGGCCGCCCTTCACTGCGAAAACTGAGAGACAGTGAGGAGAGTGAAGGGTGCGGGTGCTAATAAAGGATTTTACGTAAATAGCTATTATCCTTGTATGTAGAGTAGTAGTTATTATTATAGGGAGAGAGAGAGAGGAAAATCAGTGAAGGGTCAAAAGATTAAAGAGAGAGAAAGGGTTTGGTGTTTGGGACAATGCTCGCAAGGGGGGGTCGAGTCAAGAACGAACCGCGCGTCGAGAATCCTTGCAGGGTGGTGAGGACAGAAGCAATCCCAGGTTTCTGTGAAGCAGGGATTTTCACCGTGTTCTTAACACAACGCAAGGGTGGTGGTTCGGGTATTGACTCGTCGACCCGCGAGGAGGTGTCTCAACTTGAATGAAAAATAGTCAAAACAAAGAACAGAACAAAAGGAAATGAAGAAACAGGGGACCTCTTGTTAGTAGTAGTAGTTGTTTTATTCCATTTTATTTATTTAATTTTTCTTGTTTCTGTTGCTTTTCGTTCAATTTTCGACTTTCGTCGTCTGTATTCATAGATAGACCCAGCTGTTAGCTGGGTATAACTGGTTTCTTTCCAAAGTAATTTGGGCGATGTAAGAGGCCGTACGGTATGAGGGGGGAACTGGGGAATTGGGGGAAAGGCCAATTTAGCTTGCAGCTGGGGACGGGATGAATAATGCTGAAAGCGCGCCGCTGGGCGACGGAGTTGGGGCTAATGTGCAATAAATGAGATCGTCGTCGGTTGCGCCCGTGGAGTAATGTGTGTCGTTAAATTGTGGTTGGCGATATGTGAGCGTACAGCAGCTAATGGTCCAAAGGCGAAGTCATTTCCATTGAAATTGATCCGGCTTGCCGCCAAGCCATGCATCGAGAGAAAAAAAAAAGGGAGATATGGAAAATGGTGCGGATCCGACTATCGGAGTTTGCTTTCTTTCAGGTGCAATTCCTTTATTTGTCAGGCGTTTGCTCCTTTTTATTTTTATTTCTTACACGTGTCGTACATGCTGCTCTTCAATGGACACCCTCATACTTGAGAGGTTTCTAAGGTACGATTAAGTGGGAGATCATACTTGTCATATATTACTTTTCAAACTCCTCAATAGCGCATTAGGAACATTTCGTGTTATCAATGCATGTTGAGATGTGCTAATGTGCATTTAGGGCATATGGACGTAGATTTTTCATTTTTTACAATTAGCGGTGGCAATTGGGTGGGTTGGGTTGGGTTGGGTTTGTTTTGTGTTAAGTTTCAATCTAATTTAATTCAATTAATGATTCAGGGTTGGGTTCAATCTAAATTCGTCTTAATTCAATTTAATCTGCTCAAACTTATTAATCTTATATTTATAAGGTTCAAATTATATTACATGCATCTTATTTTTACATAAGTGGAGAAGCCATTTGATTGTTCGGGTTTGATCGGATCATTTAGGTTCAAATCAGTCATACCAACTTAAATAATCTAATTGGATTGTCTTTGAGTTAACCACATAAAGAGTGATTGAACCGTTTGGAATTTGGATCAATTTGGTTGGACCAGATAAGGTTGGTTCAGTCAATGACGAATTGACTTGGACCGACTTATATCAGGTTGTTTACAGGTCTGGAACCAAACCAACAGGCCCAAAGCGGGTCAAGGGACGCAAATTGGTCCGATTCAAATTTGGGTCGAGTTGTGTGATCTGAATAGAATTCACGCAAGTGACCAAAATTCGGGTTAGATCGTGCTAGGTCGGTGCCAAACTAGTATGTCTGGGACCATTTCGGAATTGGGTCGACGCAAATTGGCATGATCTGGATTGGGTTGGGTTCAAATTGGACTGGCCAAACCCAAACGAACTGAGTCGAGTTGATTGGGTTTATGTCGATTTGGGTGAAGTGTGTTGAATCAAGGTAAAACTAATTTTAGTAAATAATTAATAGAAATTTAATGCAATAATTATAAATATTTCACTCAAATGAAGAAAATTAAAATAAAATGGTTGTGAAATTAATACTTGTATCTTTAATGGTTAACCCAATGATTATCCACAACTCAACCCGACCCATCCCATTTAAAGTAACCAAATGGATGATCAACTCATTTCCAACCTGTGAAATTAATGGGCGGATTGGGTGGGTTGAGTGGGTTAGGTGAGAAATTGCCGCCCCTACTTACAATTCATCCATTTCGTGCTTTAATAATTCACTTATATTAGTTTAGAAGTCGTACAAATACAAATATGTAAAGTACAAATTGTTGTTTTTTGTATTATTTGTATATATTTATACTGTGCATATTTGTATTTGTGCTCCTTCGGAACTGAGCCTAAAAGTACATATTCAAATATGTAGAGTGCAAAACATTGCATTTTGTATGTAATTGTACTATACACATTTGTATTTGTACTCTTCCCAAGTCATTTATTTGGGTAGATGTGTTTATTCAAGTAAATGTTTTTTAGGAAACACTTTGTTCTTATAAATACAGTTGTTGTTGCTTTTCTGTTTTTCATGTAAAGTTATACAATAATCATTTTTTATAAAAGTGTCATAATTAATTGAAGTAATATTTTAAAAAATCGACCTGGAACTGAAACTGCTTTGACCACTGATTTCTGGGTTTGTGGTTTGACGATCTGATCCAAATAGACATTCCATTGTAATTTTAAAAAATAAAAAATAATTAAAACAAATGACTTGTTGTTCAGGTCGACGGTTCAATCGCTCTAGTCAATTGCTGTATGGTTTTTGGGCTGAATGGTTCAACCATCTGGATCAAAGATGGTTTGAAAGCCATGTATTGAAGGGACAATGATTGTTCCACCAAGTATTAGCAATTTTTCATACAGATGTGAAAGTGATTTACCCAAGTCTCAAGAAGGTATTATTTACCCAGGTAAATGAGTTGCTCGAGAAATGTTATTTTTAATAGGGATTCGATAATACCAAAACACAAATGCAAGTTACTTTCCTTTTTGTGAGACCCACAAACTTACTTTCCCATATAAAGTGGCAGATCAAAGACCTTTAGGTTTGTGGAAGGATGTCCATTGGAGACGAGGAAAATTGTCATTTTAAGGTTTGAGGAGACGAAATAGAGAGATGGGATTGAGTTGTTGAGGGATGCAAAATGGGAAAAAAAAAACAAAAGGACAGAAAAAAATAAAAGTTAAAACCATAAATCCCAAATTTTATGGAATATAGACATGTGCCATTCTTGTATATTTTTTCTTTATTTCCTACCTATTCACCTCTAAAAAAGTGATTCTTTTAAGAAGCCAAATTTTATTTGACCCCCTACTATTTTATTTCTCAATTGCAAAAGTATTTAAGTTTCTTCATTATTTTCATAGTTTTATAAAAACACTTTTCAAATATCAATGGGAGCAATTGCCCACACTGACTTCTACATAGATCCGCCACTTCCCCAATTTACTAGAAAGCGAGCATGCCCCAAATCATAGATTTTTCTTTTTAAAATTTTTACATTATTTAATTCCTTATTTTGTTATAAATTATTTATCACAAAATAAAAAATTGAGGTTTTTTATTTAATTCACGGGTTGTTAAGGAATGGAAGTTATTATTTTTTATTGTTTGAGATGAGAATATTATTGTACGGTTGGGTTCAAGTAAATGTTTGATCGATGTTGGGTCAAGCTCGATTATTATTTGGGATTATAATCAAAATTTTAAGTATGTGAAATACAGAGTGTTCGGGTTATGGTTGAGCTGATCCTGAGAGACACGTGGCCGCCTAGCCATCACTCGGCCACATTAGCATAGCTTGGCTGTGCTACGCTATTAATGTGCCCCCCTATCTTATCATTTCAACCACATCAGCAACACGTCACACGGATGAGCACAACTATGGATAAATAGGAGTAAGAAAGATGACTAAGCTGGGGAATGAGATTCTATCTCGAATACTTCGGCGGCGATTCTTATCCCAACAACCCCGGAAGCCCAATCCGACTAGGATCCCAAATTCTGACTCCCGTGTTGTTATTCTACTTGGACCAACATCCCTATATCTCGGCTCGACCATCCATCACCTCCTACTGACTTGAGCGTTGGAGTGTATATTTGGGGATAATTCCTCGGGCCTTTGACTTTTTCTTTTTTGATCACAGGTCTTGAAGCGCGACCTCGTCCTTGTAGCTCAGCACCGCCCTGTTGGGTAGGACTATCTAATTGTTCTCCTCAAATTGTGTTCCACCTCGGATTGAACAGCATCACAGAGTATGAAAGACAATTTTAAGATATGATTGTTTCAAGGACAAGACTTGATTTTAATCAAAGAAAGACATGAGATGAGAATGTTTGAAATATGAAAATGAGTGAATCATCATCATCTAAGGAGTTGTTTGATAAATGACTGAATTAAAAGTTTATTGTTTTGCCTAATAAGTTTTTAAGAGGTTATGAGCCCTTTAATGGGTGAAGTTGAGGTTGAGAAGACTATATTATACCCTTAAATACTTTATTGATTAATTATTTTATCCACCAAAGGCGAAAAAAAAAAAACAAGTTATTCAGTGTTCATCAAATTCAACTACAAATAGCCCCTAAGCTTTGTGTATATAGGGTTTGTTATATTATCTTACTTGCCATACGAAATGTTAGGGAACTTGCATTATTTGCGTATCTTAATTCTTAGGAAATCAATGTAATTTATATTAATATTTATAAATCTATAATTTATAAAAATCAATTTTTACATTTATTGTTGGAACACGGTGCATTGGTGGATTTGTTCTATTTTAACCAAAAGATCAAAGCTTCATTATATGTTAGTACTTGTAATTTTTTCACCAAAATTATATAGGTTAGGGTGTTATTTATCAAAATTTATGGGTGAATTTTGATTGGTCAAAGCTCTTTCCATATCATGTCTTTTCTACATCATAGATTTTCCCCTAAAACAATAGAGTTTAATGTGGAAAGGATAATAACTATGAAGGTTTGTAATGAGATATAGTAGATGAGCAATAACACTCAATAGTTTGAGTTTGAGTAAGCCCTGTCATCTCTTGTATGAATAGCCAAGCCTCATGATAAGAATGACCATCCAAGACAATCGAGGTCTCTACTCTCTAGTTTGGTAAACAATAGATAACAATAATCCAATGGAATCATCAACGACAGCAAATAGATTCTTCAACTGGATAAGCTTTTATTGCATTCATTTGATTTATTTTATTTGTATTTAATTCTTGTTTTTATGAAGGCAAGGCTGAATGGCAATTTTCTCCATTCCTGACGGGACCCAATTTCCCTATACCCCATCGGGTGGGGGATGGGGATTGAATTCTCCACCCTGCCTTGATCCCGATTGTATATATTAAATAGATATTAAAATATATATTATAAACGTTTATTTATTTTAAATAAATTTATTTTTTAAAAAATACTGTTATCTAAAAAAATTTGAACATTCGGGTCCTCACATGGAACCCATCCCCATCAGAGATTGGGAATGGAAGACAATTTTTATCCTTGGTAGGGATAAAGGATAGGAACGGAGATTCCTTTCAGAATTAAGGTTGGAGACGGGGAATATAATTCCTGCCCCAAACCCGCCCTGTTACCATTCCTACATGTCTAGAGTTTGGGGGACTAACTACCCCTATTATGTAGCTCTCTGGAGTGAGAAAAGGGCAAGTGTTACCTTTATATGGTAACTAGTTGAGTGATGTGCTTGAAATAAGAAAATATGTTGATTAAAATTTTATGATATAGCTAATTACTTCTTTATTTAACTCAAAATTTTACTCCAGCTACTTATTTTGACACGATGAAATTAAAGTTATATATAGGCTATGTTTGATTTGAAGGAAATAGTAGGAAAATGAAGGGAAATGTAGGAAAACCTTTACAAACCTTGAATTGGTTTTCCTACATTTCGCTTCCTTTCCATACTTTCTGTCAAGCCAAATACAGTCTAGGTAATGGAGTTTAGATTCATTTCTCACAGACAGCATCCCTAACAGCCCAATCCACACATCCATTAGGTCATGGGAGATGTTCCTAATACACAGGTGAATTGAACGAGTTCAGATCTACACCCCATTGTGGGGCGCCTCACAATGTCTCACAGCACATCCCCGCCATTTATTGGGTACATCTCCAGTCTGTGTTCCCAATAAATTATAGATATGTGCTGTGGGGCACCCCTTCATGGGGTGCAGATGTGAACTCGAATTGAACCATGGGCGTGCTCGGAGGGGAGCCCAGCATTCTCCACACGGGGTAGCCCTTTCTCAAGCATCATAAAACACAAATAATTGAAGATGCTAGTCTAGAAGGACTGAAGATGCAACATCCATAGTATGGCCCTGATTTGCCAACCAATCAGTAACAGTAATTGGGTTCTCTTTACGCATGCACGTAAGTTACAATTGAAAAGGAGTCTTGATTAATTATTCAAAAAAAAAAAAAGAAAGAAAAAAAAAAAAGAGTCGTGAGAAACAATAGATCACTCTTCTTGGATATTTGTATTCTTAATATTCTAAGGTGGGTCCTCAATTTCCTTATAAGCCATTAATAATTAGTTTGGAGTGTGTTTGGCACTATTATGTTTTAAGTCAGACTCTTTAAATTTATAACAGTTATAACAGTAGCTGTTATAGTATAGTTTGTGATAATTGCAAACATGTCGGCATGGTGCCTCTATTTCACAAAGTGGCTGATCTCAGACTTAAATCCGTATCTTTCTATTTATCGACTTCGGATCTATTTTCCCATTGCACCAAGAGACAGATCTCTACCATTCTAAAGCTAATAGACTTTTAGGGGACGTTCTTTTTTGGATTTCGAGAGGGGAGACAATAGGATTTTGGTTCCCATTGACTAAGAATCCCATGTTCATTTTTCAGATTAATGTTGTTAACACTTGAATGCAATAAAAAATGCCCCTTTTAATAATAAATTTTTATGACTAAAATGGTCATTATCTTATTTACTTGAGAAATAAAAGAACATGTATAAATGCACTTACCCGGATAAGTGTTTCTTAGGAAAAACTTACCCAAATAATTGCATTTACACAGATAAATAACTTACCGAAAAGCAAATATGACCTTTGATTCAGTTTAGAAGGAATATAATGAAAAATCTTGTATTTTTATATATATTTTTTTCTTTTTAATGTACCTTTTGGTTCTATAGAGAAGTTGAGCGAAAGAGTTTCTAGGAGAGAGGCTGTACACAACTCTATGATGTTAAGTGTTGTTTTCTATAGTGGATTTATGCTCCTCTTTCGCTTATAATAGGCTTATGGAACCATGTAAATTTGTATGATTTATTCTTTTGCTTCTTTTTATCTAAACTCTATTTCATTTGTGCCTTAAGTTTGAATGTGTTTCCGGGTTCTACAATAACAATAAGTTATTAGTACTTTGACATTAAATGATTTATTTCTATGTCATTTTCAAAGTTATTCTAGTAGGCTGTGAACTCCTTGATGGTTTAACCAGTTGGGAGCTGAAAAATTAATTGCCTTATCGCTTAGTGAAAAAAATTTATATATGGAATTCAATTCAACAACTTCGATTTTTATCAAAATTCAAAAAGCCTCTTAGTCATTATGAGTTTATATTCCTTGATATGATTTATGTTATTTCTTAGAGTTTCATACAATTAATTAGGGAGAAACTTCAAGCTCACACTTGGTCGATACATTATTAATTGTTGTTATTGTTGGTTGAGATTAGAACTCATTTAACACCCACCTGACTTTTAAGGGCACCCCTCCTTGTGTATGGGGCCCTTATTGAATAGGGACCCCTAAAGCACCCCTCTGAACAAAATGGGTTTCAATAGTTTCATCTTTCAAAAATCTCTTGTTGGTTGATGCAAGCAAGGGACAACAGGGCAATAGAAGTCAAGGAGAAGTAAGCGTCTTGAGAAAATGGGAAGGCATTGGTCCTTCGGGGATATTTTTGGAATTTGAATAGGTCCAATTAATGTCCACAATGTCAAAGACTCAAAGTAACTAATTATGTGATTCTTCACTCCATAGGCTTCTATCTTGGGCAAATACTTTCACATACATATGGATGTGGTTCCATCTCAACTTCCCTTTGTTTAATAAATAAAAAAAGTTAATAAATCGAGCTTAGAGCCACAGGTGTGACAATATTCGCATTCCCTTCTTTGAACGTACACTGTTTTTTTATAGGAGTCTTAGGTTCAGATCAAAGTCATATTCGGCCTTTGTTTTGCTTCTAAATGAACTTTAATTTGTAGAGCAGACAAATAGAAAGAGTTGTGTTATTACTTAATACAAGGAAAAGACAGATGGGAAAGATGCAAGAAAAGAACATTAGTGGAAATCATGAAGCATTTAATGAAGTAGCTGGGGAGGAAATGTCATAACTTTTCTGCTTTTGTAAGGGGAGAAACTCAGAAAAGAGTATGGTGGGTGGGAGGCCATTAAGATTTCAACAATACACAGGTATAGGTGGTCCAAAACTTTCTGAAAATTCATTGTAATTAATGACCAGACTCCATTGTCAATTCTTCTGCTTTCTTGGGTCTAGAGGGGGGAAAGTCCTATATATAAAAACAAGAAAAAAAAAAAAATAAAGTGTGGAGATTGGAGAATTTGGGTACCCCTACAGCTCTACTCATACAAGTCGGCCAATCACAGCACGCCACATCATCTCCACAATAGGTCCCACACTTGTGGGGTTGACGTGGCGCATCTTGATCAACTTGTTATAGCTTGCCACCTCTCATTTTTTAAGTGCCAGGAGTCGGGGATTCAGGACTCAGGACTGACCATTTAGGCAATAGAATTACAATTCTAATTTTAAGAAACATTTTTTTCCTCTTCTTATCCTTTAAGTAAGATTTCTCTCTAACTCTCTATCTCCAACTTGTCGATTGCATTGGATTGACGAGCGACCCACAGGATGAACACACGTGATAGAGGTACTTTAACGGGACAGAGTTGGATTCAGATAAGCCAAATATCAAATCTGGGTGGAAAACCGATAGATTTGATTGATTTTATATCGTGTAACAATTTGATTATATGGCGTGGCTTGGCTCATCTGATCTGATCGGTGCTGGGTTATAATGAGACAAAAGCAAATAAATCACATTCGGGAATGTAAGAAAGTTGGAATTTGTCTCTAGAGAAAAGAAGGTCACGTTGATGATTCGTGACATGCAATGTTATTATATCTCTTGTTATTCTAAATTGATGAAAGTTAAGGCTGTACATGTTTGTTTGCTGCGTAAAACGCCATTGCCGGTTCGGTTTTGTCCAAGTTTGGATGGAAATAAGGTTTATATCGTAAATCGATGTAAATAACGAAATGCCACTTATAGAACACTCCATGGATGAAGATGAAGCTTTTTATGCTCACATTTTTCAATGGTTCAGAAAATTTTAAATGGTTCGGTGTGAATTGTAATACTCTATCGATGGAGTTTTACATTGATGAAATTTACACTGCAAACAAACACAGATATAGAGTGGAAAACCAGTGTGGTATAAATATTTATGGTGAAATGGATGAGTGGAAAAATTAGAAATATATATGGGATCTCATTTAAGGCTATGCTTGATTTGAAGGAAAATATAGGGAAAGGTAAGAAAACCTATACAAGAATTGTAAAGGTTTTTTTTTATCTTTTCCTACTTTTTCCTTCAAACCAAATATGGCCTAAAGGACCATAGAAGAAGACTACAATGGTTTGTTTGTTTGTTCGCTATTCGTAAGAAGAAATGATTTGTTGAAGGTAGCGGTGAGTATTATTCGATTAAAACCGAATTAACTAAAATTCATTATATAATATAAATATATAATATGCTATATGTTTATATGTTAATATATTATATATAATGTACTATAATGAAATTAAATTTCATAATATATATTATAATATGCATATATATATATTAAAGGTTATAATATATGATATTACATATATATTAATTAAATTTGATTTTTAACCGAAATAACCAAAAATCGAATAAAAAAAATCGGTTTGGTTATTTCAGTTTTATTGTAATTCAGTTTCAGTTCGTTTTTTATTTTTTTATTTCGGTTTTAAAAGTTTTGGTTTATTCGATTCAGTTTTTAACTGAATAAACCAAATGCTCACCCCTAGTTGAAGGGCTAGAAGGGTGACTTAAATGGTGAAATAGGGTTCATATGACTACAGATGCAAATGGATCAAATCAAATTTGAATCAAGTTATATTCGAATCCGATTGAATCATATATGACTTGATTTGAATTCGAATCTGATCAATAAGTCAAATTTTCGGATTTGATGCAGTCCGATTTGTTTTTTTTTTTTAAGTTAATAAATTATTTAAAGAAAATTAAAATATACTAATTTATATAAAGCTAGAAGAAAAAATACAAGTAATTTTTAATTATTTTCATCATATATATACATTTTTTATATATAAAATAATATAACAAATTTATAAATAAATAAATAACATATATATTTATATTTATAAATATATAAATCAAATCAAATCTTCTCGGATCGGATAGGGATGATCCAAATCCGATCCAAAAATCCAAAGAAGGGTAGTCCGAATTCAACCAAAAAAGATCGGATATCGGATCAGATCATGATCCGATCCATTTGCACCCCTACATATAACCAACCCCAAATAATTGGGATAAGCTTGGATGATGATGATAAACCTAAGATTCATCTCTAAACACATCCAGATCCTATAGTGATGAGCATGGTTTTCAAAATCAGACCAGATCGAACGGTTGGACCAAAAAAACTGGGAACAACTCAGGTGATCAGTTCCGTGTTACCCTAGAACCATTATCTCGCAAAAAACTGTAGATTTTGGTCAGCAAACTGCTGACATAGGCAATAGAACTGTTCGAACCGTCCAACAGTTTTGGCCGTTTTTTTAATTTTTTAAATTTCTTATTTTTTTTTGTCAAAATGGGTCGTCCATTCAGTTCGAATGGTCATACCATTCGACATGGGAACTGGACCCCTAACCAGTTCATTATCCGATTCAATTTTAAAAACCTTGATGATGAGTTGTAAATTTATCACAAAATAGTATTGAAAAAATATATTTGACTAAAAATATGATTTTAGCTTCCTATATATATCCCAAAGACTATGTAGGGAATTCTATATATACATATCCCAAAGATTAACATGAACATCACTTTGTAATTATAAATTCTAATATATTATCTGTGAAAGAAACAAAATAATTTATTTTGTATTTTAATGTCTTTGCAATAAAGTACACAAATAAAGAGAAAAGTGAGAAAAATCCACTTCATTCTTTTACAGAAATTTTCTTTACAATAGCAATAACTACAGTGCATTAATAATTATTTGTGACACATTAAACCAAAGTTTGTACCAATAACAACATTAAAATGTCACATGGTCTAAATTAATTTTTATCGGTTCGTTTTGGACAATGTGTACTTAATATTTAAGATTAATTTTTAAAATGTCATCTATCATTTTATCATGGGTCCTTTTTTTTTTTTTTCAAAGTGCAATTCATGCAACAATAGATTTTGCCTCGTTAGTCATTACGCGGCGGATAAATATATGAAAATTATATTTCATAGAACAGCTTTATGGTACCTATATTTAATGAATACAAAGCCACAATGGTGTTGATCCACATACCCTGATTATAAGTGGAAACATATGGATGCCCATGTCAGTGAATTTGCTTGAAGTTGAATACAAAGGTGAAAATCATGAAATCTCACCATCTCCAGACCAAATACATTGTTTGAATCAATAGAGAAGTACAGATACACCTGATGCAGAATTTTGAATTCCAACCCCTCTACTATTAGTCCTCTCCCCTTATAAACTACATCTTTTCCGTGAATTTGACATTAATTCATGGTCAGAATGCATTCTTCCTGTATTTTGGGATTATAAAATTCTGATATGGGCTGATTGATCATTCTCCTATAAATCAAAGGTTTAAAATATCGATATAGTCCGATATACCAGTAGGGGTGTATTGAATATATCGGCTCTTGCAATTCCTTTTTTTTTCTTTTATGAATCTGATTCAGAGAAATCAGTCTAAGGCTTTTCTACCCCTGAATCGGATTAAACCCCGAAACACCTCTGTAGGGGTGTATTGAGTGTCTCCCGATACGATACATATCAGCCATTTGAAATTTCAAACCTTGATTTGAATAATTAAACCATGCTCCCGAATTCCAGTAGTAGAAATTGAAAGTCTGCAATCAGCTAGACAAAGAAAGAGAAAAAGAATAAATCTAAGATTGAAAAAAAAATCAATCAATCTACACCTTTTATCAGAATCTCTCTCTCTCTCTCACTTTTGTTAGCCAATTAGGCTCTAATCTCTATTTTCGATATCGTTCTGGGGTTTTTTCAGCTCTGAACTCATCCATGTCAACTTCCATTTTTACAGCTGATCATGAGCTGCGACCAGCCCTTGGCCTGATACTTCCTAGTTGTATTCATGGCTTGCTGATGTTACACAACTATGACCGGCTGAGCAAGTGATCGAAGGAGCTCCCTTTCATTGTACACATCCTACGTTTCCAACACTCAATCCGGATCATCAAATCAAACCCATAAGCCCGATTCCAACTGATGAAACAAAATCAAATTCAAAACCCAAGAGCTCTGTTCTATTGCATGGATATATATACTTAGGATCTTTTAGTGTAAAGCCAGTGACAGACGCCTGGCCCAAAGCCATCCCATATGAGTAGTATTTGTCTAATTTTCTCTTACTTCTGTTATGATTCTTAAGTCATACAGTGTGAAGTGTGAACCCCCCTCCCCCTTGGAAGGTCTTAGTTTCACTTTTTTTTTTTTTCTCTTTTTATATTTGGTGGAAATGGAAGGTCTTAGTCTGCATGATAGTGATGGCTTCAATAGTTCCATCTAACATCCCATCGCTTTGAATTTTGAAGTCTGAAAGGAGGCTTCCACTCTTGGAAAAGTTAAAAAAAATTAATTGTTGCAATGGCAGACCATGTGTGTGGGGTCCAAGTCATCAGTTGTCAAACCTTATAGGGTCTTAAGAAACTGAGGGTTGCCATCTTTTTATTTTTTTTAATCTGTCTAGAGAACTCCAGTACTTGGCTTCACATGCCACTGTCTTTTAATGGATAGAGGAAGCTCCAGTTGTGCAGAAGAGACCACACAGCTTGATAAAGCCCAAATCAGAGTTTTCATCTTGATATATTCACATGGTTGGGACTTAGGGAAGCTCTAAGGTCTAAATTATATATTAACCAGGTGTCAACTTACATGAACCTTACCAAAAACAGTGTTTGAAATTTGAAAGCACTGAAGGAAACTGATGAGAACTGGGTTATTGTTTTACCTGTAGTCACTATTGCTTGTCACTTTGATTGATATTCTTGGGTCTACATCTTGAGAGGGACTTCACCCAATCTTGGTGAGTTGGTGCCAGATGCCCTAGGTCATTGGGAGGGGTGGACTAATGCCACCTTCAGCCTTAAACCTGCATTCTCATTCTTCTCAGCCCAAGATTTTACCACTGAATAATCAAATAATGATCCCTATTCTTGTTTCTTCATCTAGATCGATTGCCCAATAATAATCACCACCACCCATCAGCAATGTTTGGTTGTATGTTATTTTTCTTTCTACTCAACTCAATATAAATTAGTCCTTACCCCAAGGAATGAAGCATTTTGAATGACTACAGAAATCCTGTTATGTGGAGCGCCATGTCTTGGATGAAATTCTCTGTCTTCACCCTTACAATAGTTGTTTCAGTCTCTTTCTTTCTTTAAGAAGACTGTCATTTTGTACATACGGTTGTTCAAACCCGATAATCAACGCTGGTTGTACCTAACATTCTACCATTGGTCCTCTCCAACCAAAATTTCTTTTAAAAAGAAGAAATTTAGGTCATGTTTGATTCAATTCTTATTATTGTTCATTTTTTTTAATAATAAAATTCTAAAATAAACAAAAATGGGTAAGAAAGTGCAGAATGAGAAAATGTTGCAATGAATCAAACATTTTTTTTTTGAAAAAAAAAGAACATTTTTTTATGAAAAGAATAAGAATAAATTTTGAACCCATTTTTTTGTGAAACAATTAGAACCTATTTAAAATTAATTAAAAAGAAATTAGTTTGTTGAATTGAATAGGAAGTTGCACAAATGAAGAAAAGAGGTTAGAACTTCAAAATAGAAATGGAATCTAATTTTTTTTTTTAAATTCAAAATAAAATTAGTAACATGAAGAAGTACAAAATATTTAACAATTTCACCAAATTGATAATAGTATATATTCAATAAAGATAATATATTAATAGCTATAAATATAATAAAACGTCATAAAATGGCTCCTCGTATTACTCATTTTTAACGAATGAAAATGAGCAATATGAGGCACCATTATTGTTCATGCTGCAAGTTTGCTCAAATTTTATGCCATGAATTCATTTTCCATTTTAAAATAAATGAAACCAACGGCAAGAATTTTTGTAACAAAACTCTATCATGTGATTTATTCTTGCCCAAAATGAGTAAGAATTGACAGAATGAGACAGCAACATCACACCAGACATGGACTTATATTAATTCCAAAATAAAGCTTATTCAGCCCATCCTCTCTCTCATTTATATATATACCTATTATGCTGTAGTGCTGTACTGTACTTGCTAATAATATTAATTAATCATCATGATGCCTGGGCATTGCTACAAAGTATGGACTGTGGACAGAATGTAAACCTTAAGCTGCAGTGCCATGCCATCAAGATTGCCCATTTCTAAAAGAGCCCAAATTTTCTACAAACTTCTACCCACTCTCTATCCGCTGTGAATTAGAGCCACACATCTTTATTGTGATTTAAAAAATTCTGGGTGTTTCTAAAACATGATTTAAGCGCTGTTTTATTACAGCTTACGTGGCTGAACTGAAATACTTGTTGTCTTGGGAAGGAGAAATTGGATATGGTCTTAGGCTTTGGGCTTAGAAATGACAATATAATTTTTTCCATTCAACTCGTTTGTTTTAAAAAATGAAAAACAATTAACACATCGGAAAAAATTATATTGTCATTTCTAATTTGAAAGTGACTTTTGTTAGTAAAAACAAAATCAATCATGTTATCAAACACCCCCTTAATTAAATGGGGTATTTAAAAACCAAATAAAGAACCATTACTTCTATAATGATAAAATATTAAGACCATCTCCAATCCACCCCTCTCAAGACCTCAGATAGCTGAGGCCAACATTGGGTAATGGTTTTTATTGCGAAACCAGATAAATCTTTGCTTTTATGGTGGATTTTTCCCCAATTTTCACATTCTTTCATTGACAAATCAACTCACAGTTGTATAAAGATATTTGGGTTTCAGAATTGACAGGGACGGATAACTAGCTATCCTACAAATATCAGTCTGAAGACGAAGTGCACGCCACACGTGTGGCGCTTGAATATGTATTGCACTTAAACAACTTTAGAACAAAAGTTTTTCTTTAAGTGAAGTACTTGGTGTTGGATGGATGAAAGGAAAGTGATTGTGGGTTAATGATCTCAATGACCATCTCTGGGTTTTAATGCTAGCATTGTCTCTCAAGGTATGGGCTTTGAAATTTTTACAGGAAGAAGAGATGAACTACAGGCGATGAGTAAAGAGAAACCGAGCCTCCAAACAGGGCCCATCCATGAAAGTTACTGATTCTGTATTTATTTCAGTTAGGTGGGCAAATATAGAATGGTCCCATGCAATATCTTACATTTCGAACAAAAACCACAGCCACACGCATGCATGCGCTCACACGCCATAATCCTACTAAAGCCCAGATTTGCTGGTTATGATTCATGAAGCCACCCAAGAAAAGAAATCAGGGTCCATTTGGGAGGGTTTCTGCCTTGATCAAGCTGACTTGACTGAACAGCTCTCTACAAATAAGATAACTTCACCAGAAAATAAGGGTGCAATTTAGGTAGATCCAACCTAAGCCTAAACCGACCCAATTCGATAGACTTGGTTTTTGGTCTTTGGGCTGGGCCTGGGTCCAGAAGTTCAGTTTTCTTAATTTTTGGGCTAGGTTTGGGGTCAAAACTTTGAGCTTTTTTGGTTTATTGGGGATGGGCCTGGACTCAAAAGTTTGAGTTTTTAACAGTTTAGGTTGGACTTGGGCCTAGCGCTTAGGTAGCCCAAAACCAAGTTGACCTTATTTCAACCCAAGCTTAGCCAAATTACAACATGTATATGTGCATATATAAACATATATTTGTATGCATAGATGCATGTGTATATACAATATATTTGCATGCATACTCCATGTACATATGCATACATGTACACGGGCATCAGAAGGGAAAAAACCCACGATTGAATAATGGAGATTTACAATTACAATGTTCCAACTTCTAACCTCTCATCTAAAACTAGTCCCCTATACATCCACCACTCTGACTCCCTTATTCCTCACACACTCTTACCCTCTTTACTTGGTCCCCAAGATATAAGATGTCTTTAATTGTAAGCTACAAAGCTATTTATAATAAGAAAACCTTAAACCGAGTTGACCCCTCAAAATCGATAAGAATTAGATCTCACAAGTCCAGAGAGATCTCTCTGCAAGTCCAGACTCACGAGATCAATCTGTTGTATTTGACAATCGTGTAATTTTTGCACAAAGAGGGCATAGTAATAGGTGTTTAAGTCATCTCTTATTATTTTTAAAGGAGTTCTTTTGGGTGTATTTATAGTTTTTTTAGTCCTTTCAACTTGTAATAGATTATAGTTGCGTTTGGCACGTTCTTCCGCTGTTTACAAGCTGGGAAGACTGATTTTTGGTCTATTTCCGTTTGGTGTGTAGAATATCTAGTCGTCAAAAGATAAAACGTCAAAAAGACGTGAAAAAACCCATTTTGGGCTGATTTAGGAAAGTTTCAAATGAAGCTTCTCGCGTCTTTCGCGTTTTATTCTCATGCGAAAAGATGCACGGAAAGACACGCATCTACCAAACATGCTTCAGACTATTCAGAACTTCATACAAAAGCTCAATACATCTTTTTAACTGTCAAAATTACTAAAAAATCTCCCAAAAAAACATGCCAAACAGGCCCTAAATTTTCTAATATTCCATTCCCAACTTCAAATTCTATTGTATTTGATAATCCGGTAACATGTACACAGTGAGGGAATTATTGCATCACGTAATCATCATATGAGTAGCAATGAAATTATTTGAGATGGTTTTTTCTGTGACGAATTAAAAAACAAAAAAGAAAAAGAGTTTGAGGCTATTTGACTTTCTTTCAATTGGCAAGTTACAAGACAAAATTTGATCACAGGAGAAGAATATGACGCAATAAGATATGGGACAAATTTCAGTATGCTAGAAACAAGATTTGTAACATGAGTTAGTACAACGAAAATGTTGGCAATGCTGTTGCCAGATGTATCAGCATTCCACGTTTTTTATTTCTGATTTAGTGTACGCCTCCAGATTAGCTGAACGCATTAGCTGTATAGCAGGCGGTAGAACCCATGATAATGTTATACACTATTGACATTGACAAAATATGGGGCCTAGTGCAATCATGCCGACACTAATGCATTGGATCCCAACTTATGCATCTAAAAAAAAAACATGGGGCATATACAGGGTGTTTGGTATGGTTTCTGTTAATTTGCTAAATGGTATCGTGCCATTGTCATCTGGACATTTGTCCTATCATGCTATTTTGTACAAAATGTTTGTCTTGATTTACATGCAGGCCAACTGTTGAGAGAAGTTTTATTTTAACTTCTCCTTCAATACAAAGTGTTTATTTACTGCTCTACTTATGTAGTGCTTAGTGGCGTTTAACTGTCAATAAATATTAGAAAAATGTTTATCAACCACCTTTTCTCGATTTTGAAGACAAATTAAATACAAACACTTATTTAATAAACTGAAGTCATACTAAATATATACATATTGAGGGATTGAATGTTTGTGAGTTACATGTATTTTATCACTTGTGTGGAACATTATTATTGATACAACAGCCTGCTGAACAGTTATTTCATTATGCTAAACCTATCTCATACTGGCCCATATTTGTGGTCTTATTTCTAGCAGACCCAGGCTCTATATAGCCAATGTAGACAATTGTGGCATACATGTAACAAATTGAAAAGGTATGGCCCAAAAATTCCCATTTTACAATTTGTTTATGACTGCCTCATTTTTGCAAATACTACTATCCCTGTTTGTCTAAAAATAAAGGACATTATTAAAAAATTTGCAAAAACCTCTGGCCAGTGCTCAAATTTTGCAAAATCAGCTCTTCTTTTCTCAAAGAATATCCCTACTTGACATCAAAAGATAATCTAAAAAATGCTGAAAATCCCTAGGGATTTAAATCCCAAATCTTACTTGGGGGGTCCCATTATTATGTGAAGAGACACAAAAAACACCTTTGCAAACATAAAATTTATATCGATTACTGATAAAAAAAAAACATAAGAGAGAAAATGAGCCAAAAATTGGCTAACCGGAAGAAAAGCTCTCTCTCTCTCTCTCTTCACAACCCTATTTCGTTTTATCGTGTGGATCATGAAAGCTATGCCTAATCTAAACCTTTCAATAATCATCACGTGGGGCATTATCTACATTAATCATAGTTCATTCTTACAGTCAACAATTCAACATGTTCGTCAGACAGAGTTAGGTGTGTAAATAGATCAAATTATCAAGCAATATCCGAATTCAATTGGATTAGAAATTTTGATTTGATATCTAATAGATATTAAAAATTAATATTCGAATTCAAATCTGATTAAGCATTCGAATATTTGATTCGATTCGAATTTGACTAATTAATTATTTTAAGTAATTAATAAATATATAAAATAAATATTTTATTTATATAGAATATATAAATATATAAATTATTTATATAATTTAATTATTATATAAGACACATAAATATTTGATATATTATATATAAGAATTAAATAATCAGTCAAATTCGAATATTTATTAAATTGAATCAAATTATATCTGAATTCGGTTTGATTATGCCAAATCTTAAATTTAAAATCGGATTTTTGAATAACATTAACACCTGGACAGAGCTTGGAGGATAAATAAGACATTGGATTATACTATATATTAATCCTTTATGTTTTAATTTATGTGTTTTTTCTCCGTACCTTTTGTATTTCGAGTCCAAATAGTCCTAACTTCTAATCATAATTTTAGACCAATTGCAATGTGCCACATCGGACCAACCTATTAGGCTGATGTGGCATATAATGATTGGACCACTATCTTCTGGAGTCACAAGGTGTAGCGACAACCAGTAAAGGGTGGAACTCATACAAATGGGACCCATATCAGGCTGATGTGGCTTATAATGATTGGACTAATGTCTTCTAGAGCCGCAAAGCGTGGTGATAACTAATTCGGATTGGCTCAAGTTAGCAATTTACACTGCTTTGGGTCCGGGCCTTCAGATAGGGCCCATCCAAATTTTGACAACACCCTAATCTGAGCCCGCCCAAGTTACACTCACTGTTAAATCATGTAGTGACAGACTGAAGAATACCATCTCAGACTCGAGTTCGGTTTACGTCAGGCCAACACCTGTCCAAGCAGCCTTTACGGTCTTGCATTAGGAATATCTCTCTATTCATGTGCTTTATTTCATGGGGAGATATGCCCGATGCAAGGTTGTAAAAATCTGTTGAGACGGTATGAGTATGGGCTTGCCCTGACCAAAGCCAATCTCCTCAGACATTTCAGTGCCTCTTTGGCTTACAGTTTTTTTGGATCACTTCCCCAAATCCTTTCAATCTTTTTCTTTTAAATTAATATATTTTTCAAAATTTTCATTCATATCAATCACTCAAAGGTAAAGTTGCAACTTTAAATTCTCTTTTTTTTTTTTGTTATTCATAAAGCTTGTATTGTTTTTTCCATATAATCCAGCCTCAATATTAATTGAATGGGTATTTTGGACATTCTTGTGGTTCTTGTTAGAGAATTCTAATAGAGTGGGTCTAATTGCGATTGTATCAAAAAGTTCAGGAGAGGGGATTGCAATTACCAAACTTCCAGGGAGGTTTCAACAATGATCATAAACTTTAATTTACCCAAAAAATTAAAAAAATAGGCTTCTCATTTAAGATTCTTTTAGTGCCCCTTTGGGAGAGCTTTCACGCATTGACTTTTAGCATTGCAAGATAGGTCCCACCTAGACAGCCTATATGCCATGTTTGAAGCTTCTTTTACTGGCTTCTCATAAACAATTCATTGAAAGCAATTCAACAAGTTCAGTCCTCCCAAACTGACCCTTAGTGCCCGTTTGGGAGGGCTTTCACGCAGCCGTTTCTGGCATTCCATGAACTGAAAATCTCGGAATGACATGAAGTTGTATTTGTTAAAAATGCAGAAAACCGGAATTATACTTACAGAAGCCGCAAAAATCGACTTCCGATGAGATTAACTTCTCCAAAGTGGCTCAATCAACACAACTCAAACAACATTGAAGCCCTCACAAATGGGTACCTTCTCAAAAGCAGTTCAACCAAAGCGACAACCCTCTCAAATGAGCCTTATATCAAAAGAAACTGGCCCAATGTTAAGAGGCTTGGCAATTCATAGGCCTCTAGATCATATTATGGGTCCCGTTATTATATAGGTTAAGACATTGACTCTAGAAAATAATGGTTTAAACTTTAAACTAGATTCTTTGGCCACGATATCTAATAGAGACCCAGTCTAGGGGCTAGGCCCAGTTACATATCATTTTGCTCAGTACCTTAATCCTACTATGACTAGTTTGCAACTTCGGCCGGGTTGCAACTTTATTTCATATTTGCACGTATAAATATCATATATGTGTGTGTTCACTATGTATATACATGCAATAATGCATCTATAAATGTATATGTATATATTTATTTATTTTGTCATGGTAAGCGTGTATGTATTTATATGTCTATGCATGCTTATTCAATGTCAAAATTTGTAAGTTTGAAGGCAATATTTTTTCTTTGGCTGTGTTTGGTTGTAGTGCAAATTTATCTACATTGATGCAAAACTATGGTAGTGGCATAGTGCAAATATTTTGGGTGTAAATATAAATTTATTTTTGTTTCAAATTTAATATTATTTTGTTTAATTGCAATACAAATGAAGTAAAATAAGGCATAAAGCAGAATAAGGTAAAATCTAAAACAAAATTAAACAAAAGTTTGTATTTTTTATTTACACTCCTATACATTTGTACTAGTGTAAATAAAATTGTACTGCAACCAAATAGAGCCTCAGAGTTAACTGCTAAGTGGACCCCTCCATTTGAAAGCAAATTTCTGCTTTGAATGAAGTCACAGATGTTTGGCATCAAGGCATTTACTTTTTGTGTAAAGATCCAAAAGTGTTCTACACAGTAAAGAATTTCAAGTTCCCCCGGTGTCCGAGGAGGGCAAATTCAGTAGCACATCGTGCAGCTTCCCTTGGTTTGAAAGGTGCTTTTCAGAGTTTCGAGACAGCCCCTTTGGGCTTTCTTCTGTGTTGAAATCTGATTATATCTCATGTTTTTCTGATAGATAGGTATTACTTTGGTTTTTCTAGTCTTATTTTTTTTCTTATTTCTTTCGTTTTATTTTGTATATTTGTGCTGTTTATGTGTCTTTGTTGTAGCCTTTTCTCTTGAGTTAATGAAATTTCATGCAATGTTTTCGAATTGCTATTGACTGGACATTTGGACCGTTTGGGCCAAGAATCATTTAGGCAATTAGTTCTGTTTTACCCTAAATTTAATCCTCGGCCAAAAAACCATTGAATTGGTCAACGATCTATTGATCTAGATGGTCAAACCGTTGACCTGTTCAACCCATTCAACGATTTTTGCTTTTTTTATTTTAATTATTATTTATTATTATTATTTTGTTAAAATGAGTCATTCGTTCGAATCAAAGATTGACCATCAACCCAAAAAACAATGGCCAAAATAATTTCAATTCCGAGTTGATTTTTAAAACATTGATTTCATATTTACCAAAAAGGGGAAAAAAAGAAAAAGATAAATATATTCTTTTAGACATAATACTAATATTGAATTAGTTTGAACCTTTCGAGTCTATAAAAACAAGTACATAAAGGAAGTAGAAAAGTTGCCCAACACGAGATTAACCCAACCCCAAGTTTTTGGGTTGGGTTGAGGATTGAACTCAATCCGACTTGACTTGTACCCCCAACTCCGACATGATATGCAAGTTCAATTCACCAAATAAAAGTTTTTGTTAACGAGAGGTGATGAGGGCGGATTTGGCCCTCCAATGACATTGTGACACATGGTATCTCGGAAGAATTAGGTGACATCTGGAATCACTTAGGCAACAACTTGCCTTAGCCAAGATGATGGTGTCCCATCTGGCGACCTGGCACAGGCGCCGAACTGGCGACCAGTGAGATGTGCTCGCCGACAAAATCGGCATGCATATCCCAATACTCCCACGATCCTTGGAAGTTAGCCCACATACCAAACGATCCGGAGGGTGGTCAACGTGCATGGCGGTTGCCTCCAGGAATCTCGGACCACTTAGACGACCTCTCGGAAATCTCGGATGTGGTGCGTGAAGCCCACGCCAAACAATGCCTGTATAAAGGCACCAACCCCAATGACATGGGGGGGGGGGGCAAGTAAGCATATTCTAGCTCTCATACTTTGCGATTTTTTGCTCGCAGTCTACTATGAGAGTATTGACTTAAGCATTGGAGCGACATCACTGGGTTAGCCACCCCAGGTCCTCTGGCATTGATTCCTACAAGTATCTGAAGAACTACGAAGCTCAACAATCAATCCAGTTCGGCCCTCTGGTTAGTTCGACACCTAACCTACCCAACTCAGCCCAGTCAGTTCGGCACCTAACCTGCCCAGCTCGGCCCAATCGGTTCGGCACCTAACCTGCCCAGATTGGCCCAGTCAGTTCGGCACCTAACCTGCCCATCTCGACCCAGTCAGTTCGGCACCTAACCTGCCCAGCTTGGCTCAGTCAGCTCGACACCTAATCTGCCCCCAGCTCGGCCTGGTCAGCTCGGCATCCAGGTCCTCATCCAACAAAAGTTCACCAATTCGGCCTTTGAGTCGTCGACCACTTGGAAGCAGACCGAATGACAAGGTACTTAGCCAAAAAAAAATTGATTCATCAATTGGTGCCATCTGTGGGAAGTTGATGGCCACTTTTTATAAACTAAAGCTCTCACTTTATAATTTCCATTTTTTATGAACTTAAAGACTAAGCAGGAAGTTGATGGCCAACCGACTAAGTAGCTCTGCCGACTTTATTTCAACTCGGATAAAGCCTCATAAGTCCTCTTCGCAAGGTACCCTCTACAAGATGAGCTCTTTGTGGCTTCCACAGGATTTGGCAGCCAACGGACTGCATGGATGCCCTTGTCGGTCGAGCCTTCAAGGGTTCCCGTGCAAGCTGGTGACCTAAAGTTAGTAGTGTTGCCCCGTAGGTCGAGCTCCCAGTAGCTTTTTGTAGGCGTGTGTGGCCGGCGTCACTAATGAGGTTGTTGCAACGCAGCCGTAACTCCAAGGTGTCGAACTGATAAAAGACCTCGGCACCACATAAAACCCAGTCGCCTCTTCGGCATGGGCAAAATGAAGGGTAAGCAGAGTGGACTACGAGTCACTCCCAGAGCCTAAAGGCTAAAGTGTCGAACTAATAGAAGACCTCGGCACCACGTGAGACCCGGTTCGCATTCAACATGAGAAAACAAAGGAAAGACTAGTTCGCTCTCAACACCATGATGGATGCAAACTTGATTTCTTCATAGTCAATCTCCACCTCGGTTGCAGGCTCCGCATCAAACTCAATGGCTAGGGCCAGCTCGAAGAATGCTGCGTCGAAATCTACCTAGGTGGAGCGACCTGATAAAGTAGTCACACAAAACCCCCTCTTAAGGACGACATAATGAGCTTCACTCTTAAGGTACTTAGCCGGACCTTATAACCTCTTGATGGTCACATCCCTAATAAGGTAGATGTCCTCGGGGTACCTGCTCCACCTCTCCTCGAGGAGATGAATTCGCTCTCGGGCCCCAAAAATAAAGATGGCGAGGTTCTACACAAGGCTGCAAACGCTTAGACTCTTCTGACCTGAGAAGCAAATTGGATCGACACTTACAAGCTCATCGAATTAGTCATTCAAGGCCAAAAGGAGCAATCTACTCCCTTCGCCAAGTTACTTTCAGCTCGAGAGTGGGGGAAAAATGATGAGGGTGGATTTGGCCCTCCAATGACATTGTGACACATGGCATCTCGGAACAAGTAGGTGACATCTGGAACCCCTTAGGCAACAACTTGCCTTAGCCAAGATGATGGTGTCCCAGCTGGCAACCTAGCATAGGTGCCGACCTGGCGGCCTGCAAGACGTGCTCGCCGACAAATTTGGCATGCATATCCCAACACTCCCACGATCCTTGGAAGTTGGCCCACGTACCGAACAATCCAGAGGGTGGTCAACATGCATGGCGGTTGCCTTTGAGAATCTCGGACCACTTAGATGACCTCTCGAAAATCTCGGATGCGGTGCCTGAAGCCCACGCCAAACAATGCCTATATAAAGGCACCAACCCCAATGACATGAGGGGGGCAAGTAAGCATATTCTACCTCTCATACTTTGTGATTTTTAGCTTGCAGTCTACTATGAGAGTACTTACTTAAGCATCGGAGCGACCTCACCGGGTTAGCCACCCCGGGTCCTCTAACATTGATTCCTTGCAAGTCTCTAAAGAAGTATGAAGCTCAGCAATCAATTCAACTCGGCCCTCTGTTCAGTTCAACACCTAACCTGCCTAGCTCGGCCCAGTCAATTCGGCACCTAACCTACTCAGCTCGGCCCAGTCAGTTCGGCACCTAACCTGCCCAGCTCGACACCTAATCTACTCTAAGCTCGGTCTGGTCAGCTCGGCATCCAGGTCCTCATCCAATAAAAGTTCTCCACTTCGGCCTATGAGTCTTCAGCCACTTGGAAGCAGACCAAATGACGAGGTACTTGGCCAAAAAAATTGATTCATCAAGAGGTACAGAAGGTTCAAATGGATCAAGGATTAGCTAAACGCAATAATTGTTCAGTGGGCTATGAAACCCAATAATAATGTTTCATACCAGTAATAAAATACATTAGACCCACACCTTTCACAGTGGGGCCCATTATTTTATTATTAACATGAAATGTTATCATTGGTTCCATAGCCCACATAAAATACATAGGACCCACACCTTCCGTTAGGTTTTGTTTGGGGATAGTGCAAATGCCATTTTAGTGTGCATATATACTATTTAAGTTTTGATGTGTTTGGTAAAAATGCATTTATGTAAATGACAGTTTTTACACATTTTGGCTGAGTTTGGAAGGAGTACAAATGCAAATATGTAGAGTGCAAAACCTTATATTTTGTATGTATTTACGCTGTACATATTTGCATTTGTACTCTTTCCGAGCTGAACCTTCAAGGCATATTTGCACTCAAAAGAGAGTAAAGTTTACATAAAAAAAAAGTAAATTTTGCACTCAAAGTTAGATCAATGTTAAAAAAAGGTATATTTTTAATCTCAAGATTCATGTTTGCATTTAGGCCCCATTCATTTACCAGTAAATAAGAGGAGGAAAGTTGGTAAATGAGTATCTTTTTTTTTTTCTTATTGACCAATTTTACAATGCTCTTTTTGCATTAAGTAATGGGTCCCACAATAAAATCAACTCCATTTCCTTGGGTAAAACTTATCGATCTCCTAGGGTGGGTAAGTAACTTTCTCACCTACGAGGAAATTTTATAAAACATAACAGGACAATGTTGCCTATTTTAATATTAATTTTTTTATAAATAAAAATGTCATTTAATCTTGGGAATCACAAGAACATGGGTAAGTGAATTTACCCAGGTGAGTTACAAAGTTGTAAATGAACGAGGCCTATTACAACTAAAAATCATTCCACAAGAAATTAAGTTTATCAATGCAAAACTAAACTAACTCTGCATTTACATGGACCAAAATTTACTCTACATATCTGTATTTGCACTCTATTTGTATTCTTCCTAAATGGAGCCCTTGTAAAATGGGAAAAATGGTCATGTGTGACTTTTTCAATTATTTGAAATGCCCAAATTACCCTTTTAAACAATTTTTTTATGTTGTTTAATTTGAAGTCATTAGTTGGCCGTTGTGGATTTGAATTGGGATCCGCTACTCATAAATAGTGCCTCACAACAACATCACAGGCACATCCCATGTGCATTAAGAACATCTCCCATAAATAATAACACATAAGTACAGGAGATGTTCCCAATGCATGGTGGGATGCGCCTGTGAGGTTGATGTGAGGCGTCATGTGTGAGGAGCAAATCTGGTCTTTATGGATGTAGCGAGGGCAATGATCTGTTACCAACAAATACTCGTAACACTACTAGGGATGATCATTTCAGCCCAGCTTGCACAAGTACGACTTAGAAATTCTGGTCTTGGGCTTGAGTTTTGTGTTTAGGCATCAGGCCCGTAAATTTTAGGGTCGGGCTTGGGCTTAATAGTTCAAGCCTGGCTCGAGCCCGGCCCGACCCACATATATTTAAACTTACACATTTTGTGTATAATGTATACATATGTATACATGTTATTTTACATTATATTATATATTTTATATATAAATATTACAACATGACATGTATAATTTATATTATATATAATACTTTATATTATATAATGTTCAAAATAAGTTTATATGCATGTTATGTCATTTAATATATAGATACATAATGTTTTATATATGAGTGACTTTGGCCTTGAATCAGGCCTGACCCGGTCCAAGCCTGTATAGACTTGGGCTAGGGCTTATGTTTCAGGCCCGGAACCCTAGGTCGGGCCAGGTTGGACTCGGGCCTAAGCTATAGCCCTTATTATAAGTGCAAAGGCTGACCCGGGCCCGACCCAACCAGCCCATGATCACCCTCAAACACTGCTCCAACTAGTCACCATAGCGATGTACTGGTGGAATTCACATATGCCCCTACAAAATGCACCCCAAAAACGCCACGCATGAACATCCCAGCGTGCATTGAGAATATCTCTCATACTTTTCATTGGGAGATGTTCCCAATACATGGTTGGGATGTGTCCTGAGACGTTTTTAGGACACATTCTATGGGGGGCAGATTTGGTATATGTTTGGTTCCATTAGAATTTCTTAGGGAGCGTTTATAAGATAAACGTTTATCTAATAAATACCACTTTAAATGTTTTCTAGTTTCACTGTTTGGTTGGGCTAATTTGTGGGTGTTTCAAAAAATAGCATTTAAAGACACTTGCCAACTCAGCGATGTGAAACGTTTCCTATCTTGTGCTGTTTGGAAGGGCGTTTCAAGAAGTGCCATATGGTGATTCGGTGTGGCACATTTCCTTGATAATTGAGTGTCATTGAATCCATCCAATGGTCCAAACTACCCTTGTTAGCATATTTTGAAACCAACGGTTGGTTTTGGAAGAAAATCACATCCAACGGCCAAAATGACAGGTATAAGAGATCTGTATGGGCCAATGGTCCAAATTACCCTTTTGTACATCTCAAGTTCAAGGGCATATCAATTCAACAAGTACCAAGCTTCCAAATAGGATAGAGATTGACTAAAAATCAAAATTGGGTAGCTTCCACATATTGGCGTACATTTGACTCGCATAAGATATGGAGATGTCTTCATCTGTATCTCTACATAAAAACAGTTAACCATAGGATACCAGAGAAAAGCAGATTGACATGGCAATGGAACTCAGGCAAAATCTTATCTGTCTTTTTTTTTTTTTTTTCATTAGTTGTAGTGATGCTGATTGCATCAACGCTTATGATCTTTGGTAACGGCAAGGTTTTGTCAAATCAGTATCTTCTATATATGGACCGATTCTTAACACCTTAGAGATGCATACTACCAAATTCATTGTTAGCAGCTCCTCATCTTGACTAATGTGAAAAGATGGCTTTTACTACATAAAACTTTTCTCTTTTACTCGTCTTGATCACCGCTTAACACCTTAACGATGCACAACACCTAATTCAATGTAACTCATCATCTTCCTCAATTGGGAAACTTGATTTTTACTACACAAAACTTCCCTCTTCCATGGCTCCATTGAATATTACAGATTTACAGTACAGTTAAACTCAAAATTCTTGATGTTGTTCGATCCTAGGTGGTGCAAGAATCGAGGCTGCTGTCAGATAATCCTTGCCAATTGGGCGGAGATGAGGTGGAAGGCCGCCGAGGTCTTCAGGATAAGACTTAATCCCCAACGGAGTTGTCCTCATTCACTCTTTTGTATTGGTCGCATTTATCCTTATGACGTGGTTGAAAGGATAAAGTGGGGCCATGGAGATGATACGGTACTAACGTGGCCGAAGAGTTAAACAAGGCCGCGGAGAGGATGTGACACTGACGTGGCTGAGGAAATAGGGTGACCACGTGGCATCTGAAACCAACTCAACCATAACCCGAACACTTCTCCATTCAACTTACACTAAAAGGCCTAATCAGTTGGACAACTATTAGGAATATGTTTATTAGGCACTGTATGATAAGGGGAAAGAATATCAACAACACCATTCGGGAAAGGGAGAAAATAATTAGTTAAAGCTTGTATCATTGATTTAAGTCTATTATCTGAACTGAAATTGTGATTTGTGAAGAATGTCAAGAAGCACAAAAAATTGGGACTATGTAATATAATGCAGTACCCCTTTTAACAAACTACTCCTTCCACACTAAGGAGAAAATATTTGGTAACACCATGAAGTACCAATGAGATGTGCAGTGATTACATCATGATGGAAAATGGAGTACAATATCTAAGAACAGAACTCTTTGCTCCAAGAGACTATCATTTTCACCAGTAAGTTATTAATGCCAATGGTTCTAGAAGTGGATATCTCAAGCACGACGATGATGGTGAAACAATAGCACAAGATATGAAAGAAAGGGTTCACAATCACACAGCCGATGTGATACCCAAGTCATGTATTTATAGATATTAGAAGATATGGATTACAATACAGATAAGAGATAGGTTTGTTATAGAGTTACAGAGGATAAGTGATAAGCTACTGATAAGCTACAAGAGTTCTAGATGATCTAGAATACAAGTGAAGTGGTTGAGTTTATCACAATACTGGGTTGGTGGGAGGATAAGCATTATCTCTTCTACACGCCCCCTCAAGTTGAACCGGGAATGAGGTAAGCTCTTGGTGAAGATATCAACAACTTGGGTCTCTGGTGAAAGTGCTCGCTTGAGTACCAGGTCTCGAACAAAGTGGAAGTCAACTTCTACGTGTTTGGTGCGAGCTTTGAAAAGTGGGTTAGCACTAAGGCAAAGTGCTCCAACATTATCACACCAGATAAACGGGGGGGAGGGGTCCCAAGGAAATGTGGAGCTCTTTCAAGAGATGTTGAGTCCAAATTACTTCTGTAACTACAATGGCAAGAGCACAAAGTTATGCTTCTATGCTAGAGCGAGCAACAGTGTGTTACTTCTTGGCACTCATGAGATTAGATTGGATCCAAGAAAGAAAGCAAAGCCGCTAGTTGACCTGTGATCATCCGAGCACCTAGCCCAATCTGCGTCTGTATATGCATGCAAATGAGATGAGGGAGAAGGCTTTAAACATAGACCAAAGTCAAGAGTCCCTTTCAGATGGCACAACTATGCTCCTGTAGGTAGATGGATCGGGAAGAGGATCACCATCACTCTTAGAAAGTTTGCAATTGAGAGTCAGAGGTGTAGACATGGGTTTGGCTTCAGTAAGTTACACCTTCTGAAGGAACTCCAAGATGTATTGCCGTTGTGAGAGGAATAAGCCGGAAGGGGTGCGCTGAACTTGAATACCCAAGAAGTAATGAAAATCACAGATCTTTAATGGCAAAGCTATGTGAGAGATCAACAATAAGTTTTTGGATTGCCGAGAGCTGATTACCAGTGACAATGATGTCATCGACATATACAATGACATAAAGGGTAAGTCCATGAGAGTGAAACAAGAACAGAGAAGGATCACAAGAAGATCTCTGAAAGCCCAACTTAAATAGGTGAGAGCACAATCGAAAGAACCAGGCTCTAGGGGTTTGTTTGAGCCCATATAGCGCCTTGCACAATTTACAAACATAATTGGGGTGGCAGCTGTCAACAAAGGCAGGTGGTTGGGCCATGTAAATGTCTTCAGTCAAGACGCCATGAAGGAAGGTGTTGTGAACATCTAGCTATCGAATGGGCCAATTGTGAGAGACAACAATGGACAAAACAGCCTGTATGGTCACAGGCTTGATAACTGGGCTGAAAGTGTCAATATAATCAAACCCATATTGCTGGGTGAAGCCTCTGGCTACCAAGCGGGCTTTGTAACGGGCTAAGGAACCATCAGTGTTCTTTTTCACCTTGAAAATCCATTTACAATCCACAATGTTCACATGAGAGGGAGCTGGCACTAATGATCAAGTGTCATTTTTCATCAAGGCATCATATTCGACCTGCATAGCCGATAGCCATTCAGGATATTTCTTGGCAACCGTGTAGGAAGTGGGTTCAATAGGAGCTACTTCTGAGAGGTGAGCTTCAGGAAGATGACGACAAGTGCCGAGGTACAGGCCAAGGAGGTGAATCAGCATCCAAAGAGACAATGGTATCCCGTTGGAGAACATCTGAGAGCGGTAACACCTTGTGAGGCAGGGTGTCTTCATCATGAGGTGCTGTGGGCCTAGAAAGCGATTGAGATGGCCCAATAATTGCTGTTGGAGAAGAGGGCCTTGAAACAGTGGGTGTCTGAACTGCAGCTGGGGAGGAGGTGAAAGAATGGTAGGATCCATCTAATGGATGCCAAGAAGGGTGCGGAAAGAATGGCGAATTTCAAAAAAAAATTCCTACCTTCTTCTAACTGGGAATCATATTCCCTAAATTTAGAATACATTATTCAAGAATCATACTTGAACCATAAACAAACCAGATCTGAACCAAAAGGAAACAGGAAGGATTATACCTGATCCGGAGAAATAATATCTCCCAAATTTAGTGTTCACGCCCAAAGAAGTAACCAAGATCCGCTCCTGCTAAAGATGACACAGTTGTGGATGGAACGGAACCAGCAGGGTGCGTCCTACACACTGGATTCTTCACAAGAACCCTCTGGAAACCTTGAACACCGAACCATTTTGTCTTTCTTGCAAGACTATTGTCAAGAACTGATTTCTTGAATTCCTGTTGCTGCAAAGATCCAATCTTCCAACAAGGAGTGGCGGCGGCTGGAGGAGGAGAAGTCTAGGGACGAAGAGGGCAGAACTGTCTCTTCTCTCTGGAGTCTGTGAGAGATCTAATCTCAGATTGCAGGATGTGTTTCTTGCTTCCTCAAACCCCTTAGTTCGAAATCTGATATTTCTGCTAGGGTTTTCTCCTCTTTCTTCTTGATTAAGAAATCTCCCAATATTTTGGGAGTTATCCCAATCCAAATCAGCATTTGGATAGGGCTTAATCTTAATCCTATATGCAGATTAAGTTAGTTAACTCCTGATCTTATCAGGAGGTTACCAGATTCAAATCTAATTTGAATTTGGTCTTTTGAAGTGGATAAGGTCAAAGACCCAATCCTTTTACTAACATTAATCTCAGATTCGCCCTATGAACTGGTGATCATATCAGCCCAGTTCGAAATGGGCTTTTGGCCCATTAAGTGTTCAGTGTTTAACTAGTTTCCAATCTGCTGCCCAATTGGGCTTCTTTGTATGACGTGGGACCCAAGCATTGATCTATACACCAGCCACATGGGTTAGAACCAACCGAATTCACTAAAAAACTCAGTGATCCCCTTGAGCCCATCACATGGACCCTATGGGCCCAACACTTACATTAAGTGGTCCCTGGGCCAAGCCATCTTATAAAAACCCAGGGACTGTGGTCATGTGCAAGATTAGCCCATCAAGTATTATCCTAAATGGTCTTACACTTAACATCTCAGCCCTTAATGATCCAGCACTGCCCGACAAGAGAAGACATCTCTCTCGATTGCAAGGAACAATGCCACACTCTCTACTCACATGAATCCCGGGAATTAAAACATTTTACAAATCTTTTGAAACCGTACATATATATATAGATATTGCAAAACAAAATTTCAACGATTGAAATCAACTGCCAGCAGTTTGGTTTCCATCAGAGAGAGTGCATTTTCGATCATTACCATTGTCCGATAAAGGGGCTGATCCTGTCACTATGACCACTCACTCAGATGAATTCTCAGACTGCCCCAACATGTCCAGGTTTTTACTCCCACTAAGGATCTCACTGATTGACACATCAAAGACAGTCCGATCCGACACCTAGTGATGTGTCATAATCGAGTCTAGGGGTCAGGTGTAACTTTCCAGTTTTGCCCATCTGTCTCCAATGTCTAGAACAATACTGAAAATCTGACCTAGTTCAAGGGTTCAAGCAATCTCATACTGCATGTGCCTTGGGTCTTACCCTGATGGCCGAAACAAGCCATCCCAATACTTAGTGACACATCAGTATCAGCCTTGGCAGGATAAATCCCCCCAGACTTATCCAATGGCTGTGAACATTTAAAGTTAACACAAGTTTCTATAAATATACAGCTTTAGGGTTTTACACAGAATTATACCAAGCAATATGAATCAAACATGCACTTTAATTTATTTCCACTAAATAACAAAAATACAGCAAATACGATTGAAACTGAGGGCATACAAGACTGTCTAACAGGAGGACCTTGGGGTCCAATTTATAATAAAAGAGCCTTGGGGTTCTTCACCAAGTGACCAAACTTGGGGTTATTCACCCATGGTAGAAAGAACACACAAAAGTCTGGATGTTGGTAGCACTAGAAACACCCTCCAACCATTATAATTGCTGCAGTGTTAAAGCTGCAAATTAAATAAAAGGTCTCTTCCCTAGCCTGAACACTAGTATATATGGTGAGATGCGGACTGCTATACAAAACAATTAGATTGAAAGAAAAAACCAATACATGTAACAAATATGAAAATGGTGATTCCAAAGAAATAACAAAGAAACGTCTAGGTTGGGATTTGGAAGTGTTATGTGATACTGGAGTGGTGCATCCACCTTTGCGTATGTTAAAGGGGCGCAGCTGAACTGAATAACTTACTGCAGATGAGCCACTTATTAATTAATGGCTGAATGGCACATTAGTTTGATTACTGTGTTCCTAAGTATATGTTAAGAGCCTTCAACTTCATACATTAGTGCTGAAAATACTAATGTTTAGACTTTAGGGCCTCCGAGTTTGTAGATTGATAGTGCTGAAAAGCCTAATGTTTAGAGCCTTCAACTTTACAAGTAAAATGGATCATATGATAACAAGGAATTAAAAAATATCAACTTCTAGCCACTGTCTTAAAATAATCGGCAAAGTTATCAAGAACATTTCTCTCAAAATAAAAGAAACACTGCTACTCTATCAAAAATAAATTGAAACACCGAAAGTCGAAACTCCCACGACAGGAGGGAATCGTGAAACACAGCAAAGAAATATGACCAAAAGATCAACCTTCAGACGAAGGGGTAGGTATGACATATCGTTCGGATCGGAAAATAAACCGTAATGAAGCACTTCTTGGCGTAAGCAACAACACCACCTTGCCGGATTAGGAATCGATTCCCCGGTGTATGAAATACCTTGTGGGATGGGGGGTAGGGATTAGGTCTGCTAGACAACACCGGTGTCGAGGCGAGGGATTTGACGCTGTCGACGGCAAACTTACCGGCATCTCACCCTCTAGTCAGCGTGAGAAGCAATCTCCCTACGCAAGTCCCTCTCTGTGGCTATCCTTGCGAAAGTCCCTCTCGGCTCTCGCACAGTTGTTAGGGTTTGGGACAAGGTGTTTTTGTCGAATTTCAATGATCTACGAAGCAACCGATCTCTCTCCCTCAATCGTCACATCACCATCCACGTTAGCACTACATCATATGCGCATTTCGTGAAACGCAAAGCCGTTGGGGGATTCATTTCCTTGGTGTTTTCTCGATAAACGATTGCATCGCACCAATAGCGCCACATCATATGCGCATTTCGTGAAATGCGAAGCCATTGGGGGACCCATTTCGGTTTATTAGTGTTTTTAAGATAAACGATCGCACCAAACATGCATTTAAATTCTAATAAACGTTTATCACGCCAAACGCTGAGGTGGCGCCATGAAGCGGCGTTTATTGAAAAAACGCCATGAGCGGCGTTTATCGAAAAATCTCCCATGATTCCAAACACAGCCTTGAATTCGTACCGGTGGAAAGTGGGAATATCTCCTTTATTTTCATTCATTCATGTAGGGATATTCCTGATATGCGGCTTTAGTGACTTGTTGTAACATGTTGGACGCGTGTTGTTGGCAGTAGAACTGAGCTCGTAAATGGCAGGGATCCTCCCATTTTCCCTTCTGCAATGGTTATTGTGGTCTATCCTCCGCATAAACCCTAATAAACCCCTGCTCTCTCTCTCCCTCATACGGCCATTCGCTTGGAAGGAATGCAATCTCTTAGACCCCTCAACGCCAGAGTCTTCCCTACGACAAGTCTTCTCTGCAAACATGTGTTCTACTACAGCTTCACTCTCATCAGGAGTATGTCACAATCCACTTCAATCCCTAAAAGGATCCAAAGAGTACGTGACCATGGCTACGATAACTACATGGAAGTTCACAAGAAGATCCTCAAGGTCCTAAAATTCCAAGATCTCATCCTCACTCAACCAAACCAGGCCATCTGCACTGCCCGCCTCGACACCCTCTCCCGCCGTCTTGGCTTCAAACAATACGAAGCCGGTGCCTTTGTCCTCAAATTCCCCCACATATTTGAAATCTACGAGCACCCAATTCAGCGAATTCTTTATTGTCGTCTCACCCGGAAGGCCATCCTCCAAATTGAGCAAGAAAAGCAAGCTCTGGCGGCTCAAATCCCCGATGCAGTCACCCGTCTTCGGAAGCTGCTTATGTTGTCCAACACGGGTCGCCTCCGCCTCGAACATATACGGATTGCCCACCTCGACCTTGGTCTCCCGGAAGACTTTGAATTCTCCGTAGTTCTCAAGTACCCACAATATTTCCGGCTATTCGATGCCACAGACACGCGTTCAAAGTACATTGAGATTGTTGAGAGAGACCCCAGTTTGGCTGTTTGTGCAATTGAGAAGCTGAGGGAGAAGGAGTATAGGGAGAAAGGAATTGATGCAGAAAATAGTCGGTTTTCATTCATCGTCAACTTCCCGCCTGGGTTTAAGATTGGTAAATACTATAAGATTGCTGTTTGGAAGTGGCAACGGCTTCCTTACTGGTCACCGTATGAAGACGTGTCGGGTTATGATCTCCGGTCGCTTGAGGCGCAGAAGCGTATGGAGAAGAGGGCTGTTGCAACAATACATGAATTGTTATCGTTGACGGTGGAGAAAAAGATTACTTTGGAGAGGATTGCGCATTTTCGGTTGGCAATGAACTTGCCTAAGAAGTTGAAAGAGTTTCTTCTTCAGCATCAGGGGATATTTTATATCTCCACCAGAGGGAATCATGGGAAGCTTCACACTGTTTTCCTTAGGGAGGCTTATAGGAAAGGAGAGTTGATAGAATCTAATGACTTGTACTTGGCAAGGAGAAAGTTGGCCGAGTTGATTTTGTTAAGCCCTAGGAAGGCTCATGTGGATAGAGAATTGGGTAACCTTAGGAGAGATAGAGACCAGGATGAAAGGACAAGAATCAAAAGCGGATATGCTGAGGAAAGATCTGGGAGTTTTATGGTTGAAGACGAGTTGGCAATGCATGGAGAAATTGGCGTGGATCCTGATTTTAGCGAGAAAGAAAGAACTACAGATGAGGACACTCACTTCAGCGATTAACTTGGATTATATTCAATGGCCTTGGAATATTTGGAACCTCACCCATTTCAATCCTTCGGAAGCCTCAATATCCTTAACCCGAATGACCTCTTCTGCTTGTGATTTTGCCTACAAAAAAATCATAAGTTCTCAGTTCCTTAGTTCCAGAGTGGCATTATTAGAAAAGTCTTAAATTGAAACTCAGAAGTTTCTACATAGTACTGACCATGGGTCATTTTATGTGCTATAAATCTTGGAGATTCTCATTTTTGGGTGAGAATCATTTTGAAGAGTTTATTCTAAGAGAATGACTCTCCTTTTTGTGGATGATTGAAGCACAATTAGGGGAGATCCTTGATGAAAAAGCTTTTTATGACAGGTGAAGCATTGACATTTATTTGTCCCTAAGTGAAATATTCTCTGAGCTTTAGAATGCTCAATGATGTCTAAGAATGACAACCATTGACACAGGGAGAAATAGAATTGCAATATCCTTAGTCCTTAAATAAAGTGAAGGTTACATCAAGTTTGAGCTGAAGTTGGGTATTGAAGTAGAAAGTTGAAGTCCATTGAAGAGGTCTTGCTCTGAAGAGATAACTCCTCATGGCAACAAATTGCCGCAAGTTACTTCAGATGGTCACTTCTCTGATGCCCCTGAAATAGTGCCAATTTTTCCCTTCTTGTCACATTTATCTCATGATTTTGATCATTGTGAAACTTTGCTTGGGAAAGATACTTAATGCAGGATGTATTTTCAACTGAATCTGTATATGCATGACAAAGAGGAATAATTAATATACTGCATAAAACAGTTGTTGCAGAATGCTTATCCAATTCATACTCTTTGAATACTTGGATTGAATATTGTAGATGCCTATATAGGAAATTGAGGTGATTAGATGGATATCAAGTTTCAGAAACTGGGCACCTAGCAGCAACAAAAAAAAAAAAGAAAAAAGAAAAAAAGAAAGAAAAAAGGAAAGGAAAGAAAGAAATAAGCTTCGGAAACTAGGTGGATTTGCATGGAATGCAAACTTGTACAGTTTATAAATTTAAGACCTAGATTCATCAGGATTCTAGTTGCTCAACAAGCATTCATTCAGACATGGAAACTTCTTGAATTATCCATATAAAAAATTTACAATTATGCAGAGGTCATCAGGAATAAACCTTATTTTATATAGTATCTTTTGACCTTTCAAAAAAAGTTAGATAGTATTTTTTGACCTCTAAAGCTACTGAGGTGGAGGGATGAGGAGGGGGGGCGTGGGGAAACTTCAAAATTTTATTAATAGTAGCAAAAATAAGAATTCACAAAAAGAGGGAGAAGGGGGCGAACTGAATCATTCCCTTTAACATTATATATACATTAAGGCACCAAACAACCCAAAAAATAAAGGTTGTTTCCAAATGGTGGTTTCAACTATCTGGAGTCTTTCGAGGGGTGGACCGGATATGGACCTAACATTTGGCATTTTTTTAGCTTAATGTGGTTGCTCACAGACTTGAACCTGCATTAGCAGCCTGTGATTTTACGATTACACTAAGCACTGGCCTACCCCAAACAACCCAATTAAATTAAAATGAAACCTTGGAGTGGAGGGACAGAAATCTTGCCCCATCCTACTGTAAGCATATCAAAATTGAAAAGAGAATTTGGAAGACAAAACAGAGATAATATCTTACTCAAATGTAAGGGAGCCCAGTTGCATCTTTAAGAATAGTTTTTTGAGATACTTGGCTACTTTGCCCCATTTTGTGTGCAGTGGCACCTCAAGCAAATATCTTAAACCTATTTAACCTTCATTTGCTTCCTCCAATTTTAAAGGGGGAAGGGGGAAGAATTAGATGTGGCAATGGAGGCTGTTGTTTTTTTACTAATAAAAGATTGCATTATGGAGACTGTCTTATGGAGTGTATGATAGAAGAAATGCGAAGATATTTGGAAACAAAATGCAAGATGCTATCCTAATTATTGACCTGGTGATTGTAAGAGTGCCTTATTGAGTCTTTTACTAGTGAGTGATTCTGGGGTGTCTCAATGGATTCCATCCTTAGAGGCTGGTAAGTTGTGGCTGGTTACATTCCTTATTGAAGATGTCTGCTTTGGGCATGGAAGATTCCAGCCATAAGGAGAATAAAATTAAATGATGGCTGTTCCATTAGTAATGTTGGACCTTCTGGTATTGAAGGAGTGTTTAGGGGCAAATCAGGTGCCATTATCACAAGCTAATCTGATCCAATTGGTGAAAGAATCTTGATTAGTGATTTAATTGACAAAGAGGACTGCAAGTTATAATTGACTGGCTGTCCACTAGAGCATCAGGCTCATTGGTTCTTAGGCATAATCACATAAGAGAAGGACGGACATTAACCTCTAGCATGAACTGCTTGTTTGCATGTATCCCAATATCAGAAAATGATTTGGCTGGTGCTTCTGCAAGGGGAGGAGTGTTTTGGATCTTTGGTCTTAATGTGATAGACTTGGGGTTTAAGCCCCAACAACACAAACAGGTATATGCTTTGATTTCTGGTCACTTGGTATTATCCACTATTGTTGATACAATTTGAACACTGAAGTTATTTTTTCTTCTGATGTCATCAATAATGATTTCTACTCAATACACAAACACATAGCTGGTGCCTCTTCTTATGTCATCCCTTGTTTTACTTGCCCTGGCGACATTTTTTATATCAGTTTGTGTTGTTGCCCTTTTTACTTTTATGGAGTGTTTATTCATTCATTTCTGCTGGAGCCTGGAGAGTTCACTTCTGTCTTGTTGCAGTTTTTTTTCTTTGTATTCCTTGGTGTATAGATAACAATGTAGAGCTGCTACAGAGTTTGGGGTATAGATAGCTAAAAAAGAAAATTCATTAGAAGAAAGAAAAGATACAAACAGAGGTGATAAGAAATCACCAAAGGAGAAAGAAAAAGCCACCTCGAAAGCAACCTTACAAAAACAAACCCCACAAACTCCCCTACATTTTTTAGCTTTTTTCTGCTCTATTCTACACGTTAAAACTATATGCTTCTTGCACCATTTTGCTGAATGTTAGTCAAAGTTTTCCTTGTCATACCCACTACATAATGCAACTATTTGATGGATTTATCCACTGAAGGATGCATTGGATGATTTGGAAGAGCATTCTGTTACAATACAAGGGACTGAACTCTTCCTTTTGTGGCTCTGCTTGATTCAGAAACTGGAAGAACAGTGAATCAAAGAAATTTTCCTACCTTTTTTTAACTCAACTTGCAGGTGGAGCTTGCTTTCTTGGCTCTCCATGTGTCTGCATTTAGAATACATCTCTATAGCCTGATGATCTATAGGTTATGATGTTTGTGTTTCCTGTGCTGATAGATATATGAATTGGATAGCCATCTTAGGATGAAACTTGTTGCAGGTGTTTTTTTTTTTAATCACCAATTTTCTTTGTATGGAGAAGGAAGGTTAGTTTTTCAAGGTTCTGAAGAACCTACTCGAACTTAACCCCCTTCCTGTGGCAAAAACCCAATACATGGGTTTGTTTCAATTTCCTAGTGATTTTGAACAGCAAGCCAAATTTCTTCATTTAGAGCAGGATGGGCAGTCAAGAAACATGTCCAGAAAATGAATGTGGCAGAAATGTGAATGCTAAAATGGATGAGTGGAAAAACTAGAAATGATAGGATTTGGAATGAAGTTATCCATAGGAACCTATGAGTATCTCCAATAAGTGATAAAATGAGAGAGAGTAGACTAAGATGGTTTGGGCATGTGCATAAAAGACCACCAACTGTGCCAGTTAGAAGAAGTGATCTGTTACACATTGAAGGGTCTAGAAGAGTTCGAGGTAGACCAAAAAAGGACATGGGTAGAACTTAGTAGTAGTAAGAAATGATTTAAGCACTAATAATTTAATAGTGGATGTGGCTTTAAATAGAATGGATTAGCAAGACAGGATTCATGTAGCCAACCCCATATAGTTGGGATAAGGCATGGATGATGATGAAGCCAGATTCCTTCATTTGTATTTCAAAGGTGTCATTGCTTATAAGAATTAAAAAAAAAAAAAAAAAACTAATACCTTTGAACTTTGGGTTTGGTGTCTTTTTTGCAGGGCTATGACATATAAATGTAGTCACTTGACAATTTCAGCTGCATATGAAGAGTGAAGAGTGAAGAGTTTCTGTTGCTGATGGATTGGCATCTCCAGGTGTGTAGGATTGTAAGGTTCATTAAAACTGGCAATAAAAAACGTGATATAACTTATCTAAGGAATCTTTTCCTGTATTGTCTACTTTGCAGTTGGTTTGAAATTCCTTAATGATCCAACTTTTATGTGAAATGTTGTTAGTTGTTTATGTATTCAGGTTTAGTACCATAAGGGTACTATTGTAATTTCTCCTTTGTTGACATTGTTCGGCTGTACTAGTATAAATAATAATATATCATTCTTTTCGCCCCCTATGTTCAGAAGGGGCTTTCAATCCTCTCGGCTCTCCTCTCCTCTCTCCCTCTCTTCTCTCCTCTCGTCTCTTCACTTGCTCTTGTTCTTGCTCAACATGGTATCGGAGCAAGTCGTCCAGGCCTGAAGGGTGGTGTCAAGCAAACCTGTTGTTCAATGTCGAGCAGATAGTCTTTTCATCTCCCAGGGTTGTATCCATCGAACTGCTAATCAGTTGTATTCAGTTCGACCCAGAAGTTATAGAGACTTTTCATCTTCCAGCCCAAAAGTTGTGTTCATTGTCTATTCGACTGTAGAGAGGCTATCTTCTGAGGTTCGTAGAGGGAGTTCTGGTTTACAAAGAGGCTATCATCTGAAGTTAAAAGAGGTACTGCTCATTTACTGTTCGGCTGCCCTATGGATTGACTGTTTATTGATTGACTGTTCAGCCGATTGATGGACCATTGATGGACTGTATTTCTTTAACAAAGCAGCTGCATTCGACATTTTTTTTTATTTCTTTACCCCTTCAATGGACTGTTGATGTCCTGAAGCAGATATTGTATTGATTTCAGTCATTGACTGTTCGGCTACTAGACCTGATTAGGTACTGCAACTGCAGTGTTCTTTTCTTGGATTCCTACAAGACCGTAAGTTATACAGACTTGTTCCAGTACTGCAACAACAGTATTCAGTCTTTGCTCCTAGTGAAACCGTAGGTCAAAAGGACCTGTTTCTATAATAGCCTTGTACGGAAGTACTCCTTTGGTTGCTGTTTTTTTCTTAAACCAGAAATCATGAGTAGTGAAGATTCAGCCACATCTGGAGTTTCCTTAATGCTAAATGGAATGGGTAGGGGTGACCTATCCTTTTCTATGGCTGTTGTCCCTCTTGATGGTTTAAATTACCTAGAGTGGTCAAGAAGGATCAAGTTATACATCGCTGCAAGGGGGAAGATAGGCTATATTAATGGGAGGATAAAAGAACCATCCTTCGGGATTTTTGAATACGATAGATGGAATCAGGAGAACAGTATTGTTATGTCCTGGCTCTTGGTTTCCATGCAACCTCAAATCAGGAAGAATTTCATGTGGGCTAAAACTGCAAATGAAATCTGGGAACAAGCAAAGTCTACATATTCAGAATTGCGACACTATGCCAAAATTTATCAACTGTAGGCAGCATCTTCTACTTGTAGACAGGGGGAGAGGTGTTTATCGGTCTATTACTCTGACTAAACATCTGCCTGGAAGGAGTTGGATCACTACCAGAGTGTGGATTGGAAGTGTGATGAGGATGCTAAGAAGTACAAACAGCTTGTCTCCCAGCAAAGGGTGCTTGCATTCTTACACGGTCTAAATCCTATGTATTAATCTATCAGAGCTCAGATTCTCAGCTCTAAGGATCTCCCTTCTGTTCAGGAAGTCTATGCTCTTGTACAATCTGAAGAAAGCAGGAGAAATTTGATGAACAGCCCTGGTGGGGATGCTGTTGTGTTAGTTGCAAAAGGGGGTGTATCTACTGGTGGGGGATCTTCTTCCCGGAAAGGAGATCTCCAGAAAAAAACAGAAGATAAGGAAAAATTGTGGTGCACTCATTGCTAGAAACCCCGACACACCAAGTATATCTGTTGGGATCTTCATAGGAAACCAAAATGGGCTCAAGATTGGACTAAGAAGCAAGGTTCAGAGGTGAATAAGAAGTACGGGCAGCAAAATACAAAGAAACATCACATGGCCAACATAGCTACTCGGGAGCATCAGCCCCCCATTTCTACTGTGACTCAGACACATCTCACTGGACCTGACCCGAGGGAGGACATTATGAATTCCTTGCGTGACCATTTAGAGCTCTATGGTAGAGCAATTCGTTAGATGGATACTCCTCCCTCAACCTCATTTGCATCTACGTCAGGTAACCCTACCACTGCTTTCCATGTTGCTTCTCATAACCATGACTCTCCATGGATCATTGATTCTGGAGCATCAAAACATATGACTGGTACGTCCTTCTACTTTCAAACCTATCACCCTCTTTCTGGAAGAGACAAGGTGAGACTAGCCGATGGATCATATTCTTCCATAGCTGGTCAAGGAACTATCTCTCTTCTTCTTGGCCTTACCCTCTCTGATGTTCTTCATGTTCCAAACTTTCCCATTAATTTGTTCTCTGTTAGTAGTGTTACTAATTCCTTGAATTGCTCAGTGACTTTTTTCCCTTCTCATTGTGTGATTTAGGATCTGGCCTCGGGGAAGACAATTGGTAGGGGTTGTATGGCTGATGGACTTTACATGCTGGAGAATAAGGCTGGTCTTCATGTTACAGAGTCTATGAGTCAGTCCTGTAAGAAAAAAGTCTATTTATGGCATTGTCGTTTTGGTCATTTGTCTTTTGAGTCTTTGAAAGTTGTATTCCCATAACTGTTTAAGTCAATGTCTATATCTGATTTTTCTTGTCAAACGTGTCAGATGAGTAAACATTGTAGAACTCATTTTCTTCAAAGACAATAAATCTGAATCTCCATTTCACATTGTTCATTCTGATGTGTGGGGCTCTATTACTTTACCATCTGAGAGTGGCTACAAGTATTTCATTACCCTCATTGATGATTATTCTAGATTTACGTGGGTATACCCGATGCGAACTAGGGAAGAAGCACCAAAAATCATTCAAGATTTCCAACGGATGGTCTTCACTCAATTTCAAACTAAAATCCAAAATTTTCAATCAGATAATGCAAAAGAATTTTTTCATAGTGATCTCACGGAATTTTTTGCTTCGCATGGTTCCCTTCACTGTAGTTCTTGTGCCCGCACACCACAACAAAATGGTGTGGCCGAACGGAAGAACCGACATCTCCTTGAAGTGGCTCGAGGTTTACTACTTCATATGAATGTTCCCAAACGGTTTTGGCTTGAAGTTGTTCTTTGTTCCACTTACCTTATAAACCGTATGCCCTCTCGTCGGTTAGAGTACAAAGCCCCACATCAACTTCTCTTTCCTAAGGCTCCCCTTCTTTCTATTCCTCCTCATGTCTTTAGTTGTCGGTGTTTTGTCCAAAATCTGTCTCCCACCCGTGGGAAATTGGACTCTCGTGCTATACCTTGCATATTTCTTGGTTACTCTTTCACTCAAAAGGGATACCGTGTTTTTGATCCTGTTTCTCGTAAATTCTATGTCTCCATGGATGTTTCTTTCTTTGAAGATGAGCCTTTCTATCATGTTTCTCCTCAGGGGGAGTGTGGACATGAGGAGAAACTGGTTCAGCTTCCCTCTCTCCCTGACCCTCCACCTTTTCGTATTTTTTCTCGTCGTTGCAAAGGCCAGCCAAATCTAAGAGCTGTATAGAATCCGGAAGTTGTACCTCCAGTGCCAACAGACTCCTCGAGGGAGGATCATACTCACTCAGGTATTTTAGCTCCCAATGATGTCCTTGAATCTATTGAAAATGATTCCTCTACTGCTAATGATCTTGACCGTCCTATTGCTCACAGGAAGGGTGTTAGATTGTGCATCACAAAACATCCCATTTCCAACTTTGTCTCCTATGAGAACATTTCATCCTCATTCCATGCCTTCCTTACTTCTATTGACAGTGTCCCTATCCCTAGGAATGTGGCAGAAGCTCTTTCAGTTCCTGAATAGACAAATGCCATGAGGGAAGAAGTTAATGCCCTTCACAAAAATGGCACATGAGAACTTGTTGATCTTCCTAAGGGAAAGGTTCCAGTTGGATGTAAATGGGTGTTCACAATCAAGCATAAGGCTGATGGAACAGTGGAAAGGTATAAAGCTCGCTTAGTGGCAAAGGGATTTACTCAAGTGTATGGAGTTGATTATGTAGAAACTTTTGCCCCCGTTGCCAAGATGAATTCCATTAGAGTCATTTTCTCTCTTGCGGCCAATCTGGATTGGGTTTTACACCAACTGGACATCAAGAATGCATTCTTGAATGGTGACCTTGAAGAGGAAATGTACATGATTCAACCTCCTGGGTTTCTAGCCCAAGGCAATGAGCAGAAAGTGTGCAAGCTGAAGAAGTCCTTATACGGGCTGAAACAATCACCAAGAGCTTGGTTCAGTAGATTCCATGTGGCAGTTCAGCAAAAAGGATACAAGCAATGTCAATCAGATCACACACTGTTTGTGAAAAAAGGAGAAAGTAAAATTGTTGCTCTAATTGTTTATGTGGATGACATAATTGTTACTGGTGATTGGGATGATGAAATTCAGAAATTGAAATTTTTTCTTGCAACTCAGTTTGAAGTGAAGAATCTAGGACCTGTCAGATACTTCCTTGGAATTGAAGTTGCCCGATCAAAGAAGGGTATCTTCATTTCTCAAAGGAAATACGTCCTAGATTTACTTCAGGACACTGGAAAGATGGGGGTGAAGCCAGTTGACTCTCCCATTGACTCCAACCATAAATTAGGTGACAATTGTGGTGAATCACTCAAGGATGTGAAACAGTTTCAGAGGCTTGTAGGGATATTGTTATACCTTTCTATGACTCGCCCAGACATTGCGTATGCTATTGGTGTCCTCAGTCAATTCATGCATGCTCCTAGGTCTTCTCATCTTGAAGCAGCAGAGAGAATCCTCTGATATTTGAAGAAGTATTCGGGTACTGGTTTGTTGTTTCAAAAGCACAGACATTTGAAAGTTGAAGTTTATACAGATGCAGATTGGGCTGGATCCCAAAGTGACAGAAAGCCTACTAGTGGCTACTGCACCTTTATAGGAGGGAACCTTGTTACATGGAGGAGTAAAAAGCAGAATGTGGTAGCTAGATCCAGTGCTGAAGCTGAATATCGTGCTATGGCCCACGGGGTTGCTGAAGGCATGTGGATAAAGAATTTGTTGGGGGAGTTGGGTTTCCCAGTGACCAAACCTATAACTCTATTTTGTGATAACAAAGCTGCTATAAGCATTGCTGCCAATCCGGTGCTACATGATAGAACAAAACACATCGAAGTTGACAAGCATTTTATCAGAGAGAAAGTTATCACAGGCGAAGTGTGTACCCCCTATGTCACTTCTGAGAACCAGCTTGCAGACATCTTTCAAAGGGTTTAAACCTTTCCAGACATCATGATCTTTGTGACAAGTTGGGCATGATTGATATCTATGCTCCAACTTGATGGGGAGTGTTGTTAGTTGTTTATGTATTCAGGTTTAGTACCATAAGGGTACTGTTGTAATTTCTCATTTGTTGACATTGTTCGGCTGTACTAGTATAAATAATAATATATCATTCTTTCGCCCCCTATGTTCAGAAGGGGCTTTCAGTCCTCTCGGCTCTCCTCTCCTCTCTCCCTCTCTTCTCTCTTCTCGTCTCTTCACTTGCTCTTGTTCTTGCTCAACAAAACCCATTAGCAATTTCTTACATGCCTCCTAGTGCTACTCTTTTTTTTTATTAGAAATGGTAACTTTCATTAAGGATATCAAAAAACATTTTACACTGTCAACCACTCATACAAAGAGTGTTGACCCCAAAATAACATTAAGAATTACAGTACAACCCAAAAGAAGTTTTCCCTGAAAGCCCCATGTTTTGCCAAGTCATCTGCCACAGAGTTTGCTGATCTCCTTAGCCATTTGAATGTTACTCCAACTTCCCTTGCCAAGCAAATTATTTCCCTTATTTGCTGTCTAAACTTCCATGCACCCAACTTCTTTGTTTGCAGCCACCCTATTAACAATTTAGAGTCCCTTTCCACCTCCAAGTTCTGAAATTCCCATTGCTTGGCAAATCTCAGGCCTTATAGGAGAGCCAAAATTTCAGCTCTCATAGAGTCTCCGACTCCTATGGGACCCGAGTATAGTGCCACCATTCTGCCCTCCCCATCCCTAAAGACTCCCTCAACTCCCGAGGGTCCTAGATTACCCATGGAACTTCCATCAAAATTTAATTTAACCCTTTGTTGTGCTGCTAGTGTCCAAGAAGGCTAAAGGACGTTGTCTGGTTGAAGAGTTTGTATCATCCACTGAAAAGTCGTTAAATAAGTCACTTACTTTCAGCCAGTGTATGACTTTAATGGCTACGCAATCAATGATTTGTTCTATTGATCTTTGTGCCCCTTGGAATATTTTGTTATTCCTTTCTTGCCATAAGGCCCAAAGGATGGCTGCTCTTGTTTCCCTCCACATCACTCTTCCCCTTTCCTTTGATGGTAGGAAAAAACTTGGGTTGAATAGACTTTTCACATCTGGGGGAGGAGTCCACCTACAACCAAATAAGGCATAAAACCAATTCCACACACAAGAAGCAAAGGGACAAGAAAGTAAAAGATGTGTAACTGTCTCACCATTTCTCAAACATTGGCAACATACATGAGGGGAGAGGCAATGATTCGACCTTCTTTTTTGTAAATTATCCAAAGTATTAATTTTCTGGAGCACCACCTTCCAACAAAAGGCTCTTATTTTTGGGGGTACAGGACTACACCAAACTTCCTTTGTAGAAAATAGGAGCCTCCTGGATGCGAGGAATGGAGGGCGGAGAAAAAAGAGGCACAGGTATAGGAGCCAGAGGGGGACTCTGACCAGATCATGCTGTCTTGGCAAGAGAGGTCCAGGAATGCAGTATTAAAAAGGGAGTTTAGTTCATCTTCTAGGCCCATTTCATGTTCCCTTAACCCTCGTAGTGCTACTCTTTGTTATAGCTGTCGTAGTGGGTTCCATGTGTAATGGATGATGCGAACCAATCATTTCACTCATATAGGTCCATTTGATTATTAAGATGATGAACTAAGATTCTGATAACAATTACAGTAGTTTAGCATCTTAAGTCAGTTATCGTATTTGCTTCTCCCATTTAAAGGGATATGCTATGTGACCCACTATATCATTTGGTTATTACTTTTTTAAGGAACCATTTGGTTATTACTTTGTGATTTAAACATCATCTTTTAACAATTTACGTGGGCATTTTACTTGGTTAGCATATTTGAAAGACAATTTTATCGCCTTGGTGGAAATTGCTAAGTGCTAAGGGCTCCAATTCATTGCCTGAGTAAATCATTTCTCTTTCATTTATAAATGTCTTGTTTTTCCTGCTTCGTTGAAGTAGGAAATGAGAAATCCATTTGTTGTTCATGCAAATGTCAGTTACCATCAAGGTTTAAAATGTCGATGTCGATGGAAATATCGCTTACCAAAATATAGGACATATGTCGGAAATGTCGAAAATGTCAAGGGGAAATATTGTAAAAATTAGAGACATTGTGGAAATATTATGAAATATGTGGAAATATGCAAAGATATTTTGAAAAATGATAAAAGAAGCATTAATACATATTTCTAAACTATTATCTTATTCCCAACCATTATATAAAGATAAGAAACTAAGATCAATAACAAATTAGTAAATGACGATTTACTGATTTATTATGCATTTTGATGTTTTTACAAGGTTATCTGATATTTTCTTGATGTGTGGCTTATTGTGACACTAGCAAGTGCACTAGCCGCTCAAGTAATAAAGTAGTGAGTAGAGTATCGTTCCCACGATGACTTATGTAGCAATTACTAATAATAAATCAGTCTACTGTTATCTGATCAGCCGAAATGTACAACTAATGAAAATCTGAAATTCTAACTACAAAGCTATTTCTAATACATTGGACCAAACACCTTGTATGCAAGTGAGGGGACAAGCTAAAGATGCATAGAAAAATAAATTCAGCAACTAGTTTTCTAGGCAATTCGAGTAAAATAGGATTCAGCCTTGGTTTGGTGAAATCCCAAAGCAATGAACAGCCTCTCTCGAGCGGATGTTCAATCTATGCATGAGTGATGGTCCTTATATCTCTATCAAGAATCTAATCACCATGCATGCATTCAGATCTAGCAATTTTAGGGCTTCATTTCAGTTGGATGATCATCAACTCAATTGAATGAACACCAACCGAATTGTGCATGTTATTTCTAACCTTGCACTCAATTCGACTCTTGATTGGCAGATCTAAAATCTTAGAGTCTTTCTCAAGCACTCTAGGAATTCCAAGAAAGAGAAACAATTCGGCCAGACTGAATTAAAGCTACCTGAATTCTTTCTCAAGTAATTCAGGTATTACAAGCTCATGATCTGAAATCACAGGTCTGATTTTATAGAATGGCAGTTCAGATCTCACTATTTCATGATCTGAATTTATAGATCTGAGATTGGAAAATAGCAATTCAGACCTTGTAAATTCATGATCTGAAATTTCAGATCTGGGATTTCAGAATAGCAATTCGGCCAACAATCCACAATTGAAATTCCAAACAAGAAACTTCAAGATTGTATCTACTTTACTCCATTGAACTTAGAAAACAAATTACAGAATTGAATTTGCATAATACATGCTTTGACTACAGCAAGAAAGGAAAATTTGATGGAGAAATTACATAAATCTTAGCTGAATCGATTACCAATTTGTGTAGAAATCAAGTGAGGACGAAACCTTGATCTCCAATTGCTTTCTCCCCTTTCGAATTCAGCTTCTTCTTCTCTTGAAGTTGCTTGTTCCTCCTCTCTTCTCCTCTCTTGCTCCTATCTCTCTCTCTTTTTCTCTCTTAGAACAAGAGCTCAATGAGAGTTTGAAATCAGATGTTGGACCCCTTTTCCCTTGGCTCTCTTCTCCTTTTATAGCCTTCTCCTCAGCCCCTTTCCTCCTCTAGAAAGTTCTCCCATCTAGAAAGTTCTCTCATCTAGAAAGTTCTCTCCTCTAGAAAGTTCTCTCATCTAGAAAGTTCTACAGTGCGGTTCCAGATAATTCAGACTCGATTTTGACCCCGATTCAGTCCATGTCTATCAAAACTCAAAACATGAAAGTTCTAGAATTTTTCTTTATCTTTCCAAATCATCTTGAATCATCTCAATCGGAGTTCGGATGAGAGAGTTATGCCCAAATTACTATTCGGTGCCGAAATTGTCCAGAATTACCCAATTAGCCTTTTTTTCACTTAACGCCTCATTTCTCTCTTCTAGAAAGTTTCCCGCCTTTAGGCTCCTTGGGCTACACTTTGGGCTGCTCTTGAGCTGCTCTTGATCTGCAAATGGGCCTCCTCATTGTTGGGCCGAATAGGCTCCATTGGAGAGCTTCGGTTGTGCTCTCTCTTTGGGCTTTCCCAAAGAGTGCAGCATCGGGGCCGAATGGCCCTCCTTTGACCTCTCGTGGCTGGGCTGGGCTGAATTTGATAAATTTGGGGATTTTTTTTCTTGCTTTTGCCTTCTTTTTCTTGAGTTGGCTGCCCCTGAAATCTTTCTTGCAATCAAGTTAAAATAGGGCAAAATCTAATTAAACCGGCATAAAATTTCATGCAAAAACCTCATAAAATATAGATAAATTGTAGGTTCATCATTTCTTTTCTTATTTTTAATTCTGATTTATTATAAATTCTAATATATTTATTTCACACTAGTAAATAGAAATACATTTATTCTTATTTTTTAAATATTAAAGTTATAATGCATTATGTTTTATTATAAATTTAATAAACTGATTCTCCTTTTTGTAGTATTAAGATCATGATAAATTCTGATTTCTTATAAAACTTAATGAATTTATTATGATTTTTAATACTAAATTTATAATAAATTATGATTTAGTATAAAATTTATTAAATTTATTCTGATTTTTTATATTAAATGTAGAATATGGTTTACTATAAAATTTAATAAACATTTTCTGATTTTAATAAATATTTTGAAAAATACTAACTAGTTAATATTTTTTTACTTGAAAAATATTTTATGTTTTATATTATAAAGTAATTAATATATTCTTTTGTTTTTATATTTTGTTTATTCTTTTTATAAATATTTTATTTGAAATATTAAACATAAATTATTAATGGAATAATCTATATTAATATACTGTATTATATTAATATAATATACTGATATATTATATTTTTAATGTACACTAGTCGACATCTTGTCTACATAATAGGAAAAAATGTATTTTTTTTTTGGTCATTTGGACCGATTTGGTCGACATTTCCAAAATATAGGAAATGTCGACTGACATAATGTAATTTTTATATTACCATCCATTTTCATGTCAGTGAGCCTCGACATCGACATATGTCGGGTGACATTAGCGACATTTGGCAACATTTGAAACGATGGTTACCATCCAAATACTTATATGTCCATCCACCATTTGTTTACAAACTGATCCATTTATAATTTTTAGAAAAGAAACATATTTGCAAACCCATCACTTCCAAATATTTTTTTCCTTTTGACATGCTGTGCACATTTTTTATTTGTATTACAATACATTATCACACTATGACAGCACTTACTCCAAAAGTAAATTCTTCATCAGCACTTACTCCAAAAGTAAATTCTTCATCAGCACTTACTCCAAAAGTAAATTCTCCATATAATGTATAATAAACACATGTACATATAAAGTTAAAAGTTTTGGGTTTTTTAGGCATTTAGTCATGTATAAATGGAGAAATGTGAGTGGAATTTGTAAATTTTGATAAAAATCCAGAAAATATGACAAAACTGGAAAAATTAAAATTATTAGTAAAACATATAATTTATTTATAGTGTTTCATGAATGTTAAAGGGGAATCTCAAGCCCAAGTGAACCAACACATTATGTACAACAAATGATAAATAGAGATTGATGACAAAATCTAATTTATTATCCTGAGATGAAAAACCTTATAAAGAAAACATCGTTTCTAACTAATGAAGCTGATAGAAGGTGGTGGGAATGGTCAGGGGATGGCTGCTTCTCCATAAATTATTTCGTAAAGCATCTCAGCAGTTCCAACTTCCAATGTTAGCCCCCTTATTCCCATATAAAGTGGTATGGGAATCCACAGCCCCCTCAAAGTTGCCTTCCTGGTTTGGACGGCTGCCTTGGGGAGATGCATGACCAAGGATTTACCATTGAGAAGAGGGCTGAGCATCCAGAGCCTTGTTTGTAATTTATGCCATGAAGTAAAGGAGAGTGCTGATCACTTATTCATTTATTTCATTTTTTCCCACAAAATTTGGTATTACTTCTTTTAAATCAATGAATCTCAGCTGGGTAAGCCCACATTCTCTCAAGATGTTGCTTGAGGCATGGTGGGTAGATGGTCTGTGTCAGAAAGGTAAAGTTGTATGGCTCTCAATTCCTGCAGCAGTAATTTGGTCAATTTGGAGTAATATCCTGCAGCAGGAATTGCAGGATCTTGGAAAGCAAAAGCTGCTCATTGGAGGAGGTGCTCAGCAGGGTGGTGGGAAAATTTGGATCTTGGGCAGCTATCTGTAAAAGTTTCAAGAATTCTTCCATCTGGGACTTTTTGGTTGATCAAAATTTGTTTAGAGGTTGAGGGAGTGGCAGTTTTGTTTTGTTACATATAGCCAGTTTTTGACAGGGTTGCATTAGGGGTGACAATATCAAACCCAATCCATTTGACCCAACCAACCCATCCGCCTAAAATCCATCCAAACCCAATCAGTTGACATGCATGTTGAAACTGGGAAAAATGAAGAGGGTTAGGGTTGGTTGGATTGAGGTTATCCATAGGGTCGTGGCTTATGGTTTCATTGTTGTCATTTTGGTTCATTCTGCAACTCTTACCACATCTGCCTCTTTTCTGTTTGCTTTGCATACAGGGAAGCATTCATCATAGACACAGGTATGTCTCCCTCCACTCTCTTCTTCTTCATGTTGCCTTTCTTTTCACATGACCAGAGCAAGACTAGATGGCTAGTACTGTTTTTGTTTTGGTCATGGCTTATGTTGTCATTTTGGTTCTTCTGCAAGTCTGCAACTCACCACCTCCACCTCTTTGTTGTTTGCTTTGAATATGGAGAAGCATTCATTGTAGACTCAAGTATGTCTCCCTCCACTCCTTCTGTTGCCTTTCTTTCCACATGTCCAGAACAAGGCTAGATGGCCACCCCTCTCTCTGTGCTTTGACCACCATTCCTTCCCCCAACCCCCCTTTTCAACAAATAATCGCTCTGGTTGTAGTACCAGAGAATTTTCTTTGTTTGTGCAAATAGATTGATGATTTGTCATTCATGTATGCTTCCTGTTTTCTGTTTCTTGCATTCTGTTTGCTATTATTGTAGCTTTGTTATTATTGGGTATTCTAATGGCTGTAGTATAAAATTTGGGTTGTTTTAAACCTCAACAAGATTAGCAGTTTGACTTTTAGCTTAGCATTAATTTGCAAGTAACCTAGGTTCAGTGGTTTGAGATTTTGTTCTACATTAGGATCTTTCTAATAGATTGCTACTATGAAGCTGTTGGAAGATAATAATGAAGAAGAGGTAGAGTTAGGGGTTGAGCAGGAAAATGAAGTTGAAGAAGATCAGGATGAAGGAATGATTATGGACGAGACCCACTCTTAAAACAGGTCAATCTATGTGAATGTTGTACCGGCTACAGAAGTGGAGGTAAGTAAACTTTGGAATTGTTCTTTCTAGGAGGGGAGGAGTTAATGAGGAAGGTGTTCAAAAAGTTAAATATGAAAAAAGGACAGACAAAATTGTCAACTTGGAAGTCAAGGTATCTCTCTAAAGGTGGAAAGGTCACACTAAGCAAAAGGCATTAGCTAGTCTTCCAACTTACCTTATGACCCTTTTTCCTATCCCATCGGAGGTGGCAAAGGAAATGGAGAAAAAGATGAGAAACTTTCTTTGGAAACGCTGGAAAGAGACTCACGAGTATCATTTAGTGAGCTGGGATCAAATCTGCAAACCTCAATCACAAGGTGGTTTAGGGTTAAGACATTTGAAGTTGTTCAACATAGCTTTATTGGGAAGTTGGCTGTGGAGATTCTCAACTGAACCAAATAATCTGTGGAGAAAAGTGATAGAGAAGTATGGCCTAAGGAACAATGGGTGGGATGCTGGACCACCCCCTCAAACCTATGGTTGTGGAGTATGGAAAAGAATTTGTAAGGCAGCTAGAAAGATCTCCAACTGCATCAGTTTTAAAGTGGGAGATGGAAGAAAAGTGAAATTCTGGTCAGACCACTGGATTGGTGACAGACTCCTAAAAGAGATGTTTCCTGACTTGTATACAATGTGACCTTAGACAAAGAAGCCTTAATGGCAGACTCATTCAGACTTCAGGAGATAGCATGTGTTGGACCCTCATCTAGAAGGAGTTTCAATGACTGGGAAATTCAGCAGGTTGCTGACCTTCTCTCTCTTTTACAAAGCCAGCAACTAAATCTCCATTCCCAAGACACAAAAATCTGGAAAGGGACCAAAACTGGAGTTTTCACAGTTAAATCCTTCTATTATAAGCTACTGAGGAGGATTGAACTCCTTTTCTTAGTCGGGCCATTTGGGGGAATCTAACTCCTACAAAAATTAAGTTCTTTGTTTGGGTTGCAGCTTTGGAGAGATGTTTGTCTAAGGAAGTGTTGATAAAAAAAGAAATGAGCATTCCAGATATCAGGTGCCATCTATGCAATGAGGAGGTGGAGTCAGTTGGACATCTCTTCCTATATTGTAAGTTTAGTACTACAGTATGGAGCCACTTTTTGAAATCCCTGAATATGAACTGCTTCATGCTAGCATCAGTTAAAGCTCTTTTGGAAGAATGGCAGACTTCTGGACTTTCCAAAAAAGGGAGACTTTGCTGGGCTTCTGTCCCTCCAGCAGTGCTATGGGCTGTGTGGTCAGAAAGAAATAGAAGGCTGTTTGAGAAGAAATCCTCTTCTGAAGCCAACATCATTAATTTAGCTATAGATGCCATTAGGAGATGGTTGTCAATACATTCTGATTTCAAAGATGTTACTTCTGATCATACTTTTTTGAGAGTGGACTTTTTTTGAGGTCCTTTTTTGTACAGATTCTCGTTGTACAAGGGACCAGTTATTAATATAACCGTACTTTACCTTCTTTCATAAAACAAAAGGACAGACAAAATAGATGGGATTCTACCTAAGTAGGTAGTGTTAAGTACTTCCAATGTGGGAATAAAGAGTGGAATCTCTATTGGAGAAGAGTATGAGGTGCCAATATTGGTCTCAGAGGGGGAGATTTGTGTGATAACTCCAAGGAGAAAAAAGGTCAGGCGGAGGCTGAAAAGAATTTGATTGCTGTTATAAGATTTAAAGGTAAAAAAGATCACTCATCTAAGTTTCGAAGGGGGAGATTTGTGTGATAACTCCAAGGAGAAAAATCAGGTGGAAGCTAAAAAGAAGTTGAGTGCTGTTAAAAGATTTAAAGGTCAAAAAGATCGCTCATCTAAGTTTCGAAGGGGGTTGGTCCTCAGAAGAAGGTGAAGAAGATAAAGAGGGTCAGCAAGAAGCAAACTGGATTGGGCTCTTTTCATGCCAAAGCAGCCTTGGGGAAAAGTGGATAAAGAGTTGTTGGTTCTAAAGATGGTGGTAGTCCCTGCAATCAGGGGTTTTTGGTTGCTGGATAATTGGTTTGTGGCTGCTGTTTTTTGGTTACTTTGGGTTTTGTTGTTGGTTTGTGTTGTTGAGTCTAAGAGTGGAATTCAGATGCGAGGAGGTTTAAGTTGTTAGTTTGAAGCTTTTTTTGGGTGGCTTCTAGGTTCTGTTATGTAGGTTTATTTTTCAATTGTTGAGAAGGAAGAAGTGCTGGTCTTGTCACCTTTTTTTGTACTTTTTGTTTCATTTTAATATTTTTTTTTCATTTCTTCACCAAAATTAAAAAAAAAAAAAGGTTTCATTTGATTTGTCCTTGACTTTGCCAGTGAATCTGTTAAATCATTTGCAGATCATCTAATCCACCTGAACGGCTGAACCAGGTGTTCATCCTTTGAGCAAAGGATCAAGTCACCTAAACTGCATGTTGATGTAACCATGGAACTTCTTCACCATTTTGCTCCCATCCAACCATCACTTAGGTATCTCCCTCAATTTCCAAATGAAAATAGATCAGAGAAACTGAGTTGAAGAGTGAGGACATATCTGCTATAATGTCATCAACATCTCTTACAGGTTTTGAATATACTATTTGTACCTCACGTGGTTCTAAATATTCCACTAGTTTCAGAGTGGCGAAGATTCCCATTATACATCAGAGTTGAGTTTGATGTTTTGATTAGCAGTTTTATTTTTGGCTTAGCATGAATTTGCAAGTAACTTAGAGTTAATGTTTTAATTTACCTGAGCTAAGGTAGTTATTTAATTTTACATATTTGAGCCCTTTACCACCTATTAGAAAAGCTATTAATGCTCAACTCTAGATATTGAAACTAGCACAAACAATTAAAAGATTTGAAACAGGATGTCCATAATAAAGCTAATGTAATAAATTTCATGATCACTCTCAGCAGCGGCAGTTCTTTGATCTCTCTCTCTCTCTCTCTCTCTCTCTCTCTCTCTCTCTCTCTCTCTCTCTCTCTCTCTCTCTCTTCTGTCTTCCCGCCACCGCCACTGCAACTCTCAGCAGCGTCGGTTCTTTAATAAATTATTTTTATTTTTTATAAATTATATTTGTATTAATTATTAATTATTTTTATTTTTATTAATTATTAAATATTTTAATAGTTTTAAGATATTAATTTGATAATTATTAATTTTGTTTATTTGTTTCATGGTCTTCATTACTATTTTCATTATTATTTTAACTCTTAATAATTTATTTTTAATTTATAAATTGATATGCATTTTTCAATTTTATTCTTATTTTAATAAGTTAATTTTTTATTTTTATAATTCACTTAAATTTTTTCAATATTAGTTTGAATTTAATAAATTATTTTTTTATGAAATAATGCAAATTGAACTCAAAATTACCAAATAGTCTATTTTAGAGGTAAAATGGTAAAATCAATGAATTTCAGATGCTGAAGGTTTGGTCCAACATAAAGTCACAAACAACCTTCTTTATTAAGAGCCTCTAAAAAGTTGAAAAGCGATTATGTCTCTTTTCAGATTTCAGACACTTTTAATATCTTTTTAACTTTTTAGATTTCAGATTTCAGATTTATCAAACACCACCTTAGTCTTCAAAATATTGCACCGGATGTCTATAACCCAATTTAGCTTATCTTTATCTTGTTTTAAGAGTTTCAATCGGCTTTATGCTGTCTTATACATGGTTGACATTGTAATGCTTATGTCTTCTTTGTTAAGAGCAATGTTTTCAACCCACCGTTGATCGGGATGGTTGAGCTGTTTGAACCATCACCTTGTCAAGATTCTGGGTCCAGTTTTCCTAAAACCCGCCTTTTGGTAAAAAAACGTCCAACCCAGGTGGACAATTTGACCCAGTCACCAGGTGATTGGTTGCAAAGTCAATGTATGTGCAAACTTCCAGAGGCCATAACTTGTGTCCTTGGATATCCAATTGAGTGATCCCTTTTTCATTTTGGGCAACTTTTTGGCACCTTGCCCCGCTATTTTCACCAAAAACCCTTTTTTGGCCTCAAATCCCATATTTTAACATTTTTAAAAATAAAAAATTAGAAACTGAAATAAAAAATATATATATAATTAAACATAGATTAATACACATATTATATGTGGAATATAATTATGCATTATTTTATTGTTTTTTCTGCCTCACTATTTTAACAGGAAAAAGTTTATGGAAGCATGTTATTCACACAATTTGGTCTTTTGTTCTGGAAACATCTAAGGATTTTGTTTCAATTCTGTCATTTACGGAAGCATGTTATGAATTTGTGTTTTCGTGCAATTTCTTCTTTTTGGATAAAATATATTTTATTGAATTGTTTTATCAATTTCTGTGTTTTCTGAATGTTTAAAATATATAATTTTTAAACCATTTTTTGTGTTTTCTGTAGTTTCTGAGTGGCTGAAATATATACATTGAGGAAGCTTGTGTGGAAAACAAGATGGGATACAATGATATGAGAAACCAGTCACGTCACTGCCTTCTTCCTTTATGAGGACCCAATGAAAAAAAAAAGGTTTTTAAGGTTGTATGGAAAACACTTTTGCGTAGGGAAATGATATAAGAAGGCCAAACAAACTCAGTACAAATGGTGAGAAATGATCTGATGTTTAGTTCCATAGAGATTAGAAAATATGACTCCGTATACAGTTGGGTCTCAGGACTGTGGGCTTTGCAAGATTTTGAGCTTCATTTTCAAGTTTGCCAACTGGGCCTGACCCTAGAGATGACCTAGACGCTAGATGATTCCGAGATGAGGACTATGTCATATACTCATCTAGTAAGAGTATTGAGTAGGAGCTTTTTCATTTTAATATTTGGAATTTTGGTTTTGAATATCCCTTTATGTAATAAATCTTTGGACCAAGTGTGCTCAACTGAACCTCAGCTTTCCTGAATCTCAGATTCTCAAAGACTAATTTAAGCATTTGCCTAGAATTTTAAGAACTTTTGTATGTGTGTGTGTGTGGATTGTGAGGACAATAATTTTTTACATATAATCTGTTCAATTCATGTCCCATTTTCGTTTGTCTGTTATTACAGGTGCCTAATAAGATGTTGCTAGGCCCAAGTAGTAGAGATGATATCAAAAAGAAATGAATGCCATTAAAAAGGAACTAAGAGAAATGCATGGAATGGATTGAATTTGGAAAATATCATATATAGATTTGATGGCCTTGATTCAGAATGTGAAAACAACACATTAAAAGAAGAAAAAAGAACCAGAAGACAGGAGAATTTCTAGTCTTGATTGCACATTCCCAGATGGGTATTTTTGTATATTTATATCATTTTTTTTATATGTGATTTCTGTTGAAATATCAAATCAACCCTAAGTATCTAATATAAGAGAAAGAAAAGTCTGAAATAAGTAGGCCCAAGTTTTGCTTACATTCCAAAATATCGGCCAATAAATCTTGTTACAACATTTATTTCTTTACTGTGACCTGGAACAACACTCGAAATTTGAAATTATCTTGCTTTTCTTTTTCCATGGCGGTGGTCTAAAGACTACTAAATTAAAGTTTGAACTTTGAACGGATTTTGCTGAACTGACTGAACTTCTGAATTGTTTATCTGTTTTTTTTTTTTTTCTTGAGAATTTGGTAGAATCTGAGATCCTTAGACATTGATGTGACTCCTTTGCTTTGAAAATCTTTCACCGAGTGATTATTTTATGAAACAATTCAAGAAAAAAGAAATTAAATTTGGAGGTTTTGTTGGACTCGTCTTGTCAGTTGTGAAGCAGATGCTTTTGTTTGTGTTCTTTATTGTTTGTTTGTCTAATAAAAAAAAGGGGGAAATCGTCAACTATCATCCATTGACATTTGTATTTTAAAGAGAAGACGTGTTATCCAAAACAAAGGGGTGAAATTGTAAATTGCGTCTTAGAGCTATGACCAATTGACCATGGCCAAATTCCCAACATGCCCTTTATCCTTTTCTCAACCAGTAAATAGGGGACTAGCCGACTAGGGTTTAGCTTGGGCGGTGTGGGTTGGGATTTGTTAAATTTTCAACGGCCCCGACCCGAAGCATTTAGGAGTCTTTACATTAATCGAACCGTGGGTTTATTTTCTAAACTGAACAGGTGCCATGGGTTTTTGAAAAATCGTGAATTGGAATGTGATTAAAACCAATTGATTAATATCAGTTTGGTTCTTTAGTTTTTTTTTTTATATTTATGATGTATATAAATATTAAAAATGCATGTGATATATCATACTGGTTGATTTATTAGTTAACAATTGGTTTTTTTATATTGGTTAATTGAAATCTAACAGTAACCGGTACTTTCGGTTTTTCAAAAAATGTAAAACCAATCGGTTCGATTAATTGGAAATTTTTTTTTTTTTCGATTTCATTAGTTTGGTTCGCTTTTCAAATTTTTATGAGCACCCCTACGCCCTACCTTCAAACCTAAAACACATGATTGGTCGAAGCCCGAGCCTGGGTGGCCCCAACCCATGGTAACTCCTAACCGCGCAATTGGTTTCTCTCAGCCTTACAAAAACGTGCTGTTTGTTTGGTATTGGGGTTGTTTCTTCTTTCCACCATATCGGCACTATGTAGGTGTTTTATTTATCTATTTGGTAGAGTGTTTTCAAGCCATTTCAAGCAACACTTGAATTCTGTAAGAGCAACTTTAGGAGAAAACACTATTTTGACATTTATTGTGATGGAAACAACATTTTCACCTGATGGGGTGCTTAATTGGCATCAAATGATAACATAAAATCATGGTTTTCAAAAACAGACCGGATCTGATGGTCAGACTGGAAAAACCAAGTGATCGGTTCCGTTTTACCCCAAAACCGTTAATTTGTTAAAAATGTTGATTTGGTCAACAAATTACTGACTCAGGCGGTCGAACCATTCAAATCATCCAATGGTTTTGTTGTTATTTATTTATTTATTTATTAGAATGGGCCATTCGTTTGGTTCGAACAGTCGGACCTTTCGATCCAGGAACTGGACCCCTGACTAGCTCATTGTCCAATTCGATTTTAAAAACCTTGCATAAAATATGCACAAGACTCAAAAGTTACTTTACCGAATTCCAAGTGTATCCACTGTCTTAGAAAGCTAATGTAGTTGTCAATTCAGTCGATATCTACAACATCTATGCCCCCAGTGCAATTACCCTTTGTGTGCTTGTTGGCTAAGCATCTAGACAATGAGTTGTGGTGGCTATGGCCGAGAGGAACGGAAAACAAAGAAAAGCGGGAAGAAGAAAGGGGAAGGGGAAGAAGAGAAATTGGGGAGGGAGAGAGAGAGAAAGATGTGAAGGAATCTGAGGTAGAAGGGATTACTGCTGCTACTGTTTGTTTATCGTGAGGTCGGGAAAGATGAATAGTGTTTTTCTTCCACTTGTCCAAATAGGTATTACAAAGGTAATAAGGGGATTAAAAAATATTGCAATAGCGGATTTCAATTGAAAGTTAATGGAAGGGGGTCTTTGTCTCACAGTCATAATGCAGGGGGATCTTTGTTGCAAAACAAAGTACAGGGGGTCTTTGTCACATACCCCATAGTATAGGGGGGTCTTTGTAATTTATCCATGTTTTTATGCTGTTATGCATTGCTTTTTTCAATCCATTAGGGTATGTTCACCACGCTTACTACCCACACCAGCTATTTTCTTTACAAGGATAAACCAACATAAGAGCTAAGATTGTCATTACATAGATTGAGTTGAAATGTGTTGGTTTGTTGCACTATTATTTTTAATTTCTATTAGGTTTATGACCATTATCTCTTTACTTGGCAAAACTAGTACACACATTGCAATTTAAAATTAGTCTTATTGAAGTTTGTCCTCTAAGGAGGCGTTCTATAATATAAATTGTTTTTCTTGTTGCCGGTTCAAAAAAAAAATCAAAACCATCTGGTTTGAAATCAAATTGTTTCTTAAAACAAAAACACGTGGAAAAAAAATCATGTTCTTGGTTGTGTGTGTGCTTTGTTTTTAAAACCGAAACAAAAAACATGTTATTCAATATGGTTTTAAAAACATGTTTTTCATTTTAAAAACATGGTTTTAAAAATTTTGTTTTTTGTTTTAAAAGCAATTATTTTGTTGGTTCCAAAAACATGTATTTGTTTAAAAAAAAAAAACAAAATCAACTTGTTTCCCCTTTGAAAACAAAAACAGTGTTCAAAAACATGTTTTAGTTTCTTTGCTGATGTGGTGATTTGAAAAACGAATGAAAACAAAAACATTCATGTTGTAAAATGCCCCCTAAATTGACCACATAAATTATTGTCATCCAAAACTAATGACCTTGAAGGTTTTTTTGTAGCATTTTTTCTTGACTGCTTAACATTTATGTTTCATTTTCACATCACGCTCACGCACCACCTAGGTGATTCAATTATGACATTCAAAAATCATGTTTGATAGAGCAAATTCGACTTGAAACATGAACACCAGAGATTGCATAAAGTTTTCAAATACGAAGGGTATGGTTCAAAAAATGTATCGGTGCATATTGTATGATAAGTATTGATTTTCAGGGTAACTAACATATGATTTCTTAAGATTATTGAATTTTTAAAAGTTTTAGCCACTAACAATTACAAAACCCTTTCTTTAGTTACATTTTCAAAACCAAAATAACATGACAAGTGTGGCATATAAATGTTTCTAACGCTTGGAGTGTGTTCTTGCTTCACATGTCTTATTTGAAGCATTATTGTCTTTGCATGCATTGTAAAGCAAAAGACACAATTGATTGAGATCTATATTTTATTAAATATATTTTATTATTTGCATGCATTGAACATGATGATAAATATATTTTATTAAAGGTGAAAAGTGCATTTTAGGAAACATGAACCAATGCAAAGTAAGCAGATTTTAATATGATTGGTTGAGATCTATATTTTTACAATGTAGTCAATATAAATAAATGTATTTATAATTGAAATCGTGATAGGGTTCAATTATGACATTGGAAAGATATGATATCTAAAAAATTTTGTATTAATTGATGTAACCGTTTTCAGTTATGTACCAATGTTTTGTGATGTAAAATTTTTTGGCTAAGTACCTCGTTATTTGACCCGGGAGTGGCGTGCCTTAGTGATGAGCTACTTGGTAGTGAACTGCCTACTGGCGAACTGCTCGGTGGAAAACTGCCTGGGGGCGAACTGCCTGGTGGCAAACTGTCCGGTGGTGAACTGTCTGGTGGCGAACTGTCTGGTGGCGAACTGCTCGGTGGTGAACTGTCTGGTGGCAAACTGCCTGGTGGCGAGCTGCCTGGTGGCAAACTGCCCGGTGGAGAGCCGCTCGGTGGCAAACTGCTTGGTCGCGAACTGCTTGGTGGCGAACTGCCCGGTGGCGAGCCGCTCGGTGGCGAACTGCCCGGTGGCGAGTTGCTCGGTGGTGAACTGCCTGGTGGCGGACTACCTACTAGGCGGCCGATGACTTAGAGAATGCTGGAGCTCCCTGGTGCGGCGCAATCCGACTGCCCTCAGCATGAGGTGGTCTTCTTTCCTTTGTAGGCTACGGGAGTTGAGGGACCTGCGAGAACTTCATATTTTCCTCCTCTTCGTAGGTGGCGTGAGCTGAGAGACCTGCAAGAACTCCATATTTTCCTCCTCTTTGTAGGCGGCGGGAGTTGAAGGACCTGCGAGAACTGAATTAGAGGTCCCAGGGGTATTTTCCCGGTGGGGGCTCTCCGATGCTTAAGTTAGCACTCTTATTGTAGAGAGCTTTGAAGATAATATGAGAGAGCTAGAGAGCAGGGGTTACTTCCCTTTTTTTCATCTCCCTCCCCTTTGGGGGGTGGGGTCTTTATATACTGGAATCCTCGCGGGCTAGGTGGGTGAAAAGCCTCCAAACGGTAAGACTCGTCGCATCCTGTCAGAACCGGGGTACGGTGGTGAACTCCTCGAGGTCGTCAGGCTGGTGCTTGTGTCAGGCGGCCAGGTCGGCGCCTGGGCCGGGTCGTCAGGGGGGCGCCTGCATCAGTCGGCGGGTCAATGTCTAGGCCAGGTCGTCAGGTCGGCGCCTGTGTCAATCGGTAGGCTAGTGTCTAGACCAGGTCGTCAAGCTGGCGCCTGTGTCAATCGGCGGGTCAATGTCTAGGCTAGGTTTGTCAGTGGGCGCCTTATGGGCGGCTTGGTCGGATCATGCGCTAGGTTGGTCCAGGTCGACCAGGTCGCGTAGGCCGCACGTGCCGCACGCAACTCGCGTAGGCCGCAAGTGCCGCGCGCAGTTCGCGCAGGTCGCGTGTGCCGCGCGCAGTTCGCGCAGGTCGCGCCAGGCCGACCAGACTGGTACCCGGGTGGGTCACCAACTTCGTAAGATTGTTGGTTGGGTGTTTTCCTAATTGTCACGAGGTGCCACGTGTCACAATTTCACTGGAGGGCCAAATCTACCCTCTTCACTAATCAACGGGTATCATAAACGTGGTAGTAAATTAGGTTTTTTTTATCAAAATTCATGTATGGGTTTTGATTGGTCAAAACTCTTCCCATACCTTATCTTTCTTGCACCATAGATTTCCCAATTTATTTACGAAAATGTCTTGCTTTCCTTTGAATTTTGCCCACAAATGCTATTTGTTGAAATGTGAATCCACCTATATCGAAAACCATGGTCGTCCGAGGCACCTAATTGTTCAAGCCTAGTGTTGACTTACCAAAGCAAACTGTTTATATGGTTTGTTGGTTGATTTAGAATCTACCACTTGATAATTGGGTTGAATGTGAATTTAATCCCATTTGATTCAATGGAGATTCGAGTCGTGTTGGTAAACTTGACAAATTCTATATTTGTTGGTAAGGGTGTCTATTAAACCACATTTGGTCTAATCTGATCCACTCCAATATAAATCCATTATAGATGGATCAGGTCCAATTCAATGGAGACTTTTGGACTAGTTTGGACCTGTTCAATTTAATGTTTAAACTATCAAGTCTGTTCAAATTGGTTCTAACTCAAACCTAGTGAATTGACATTTATATTCTTATATTTTATTAACGAAGTAGATTTTGATTTAAACCGATTCAATCCAATATAACTCAATTACAGATGAACCAAATCCAATATGTTGATGCTTGGGATGGCCGAGGTCAACATTGTCAATTTACCCCCAAGTCAAGGTGCGAGGTGCCCAAATCCAAGGTGGTAGAGGATGGGTAGATCACTCCCGTAAAGGGAGAGAACACGTTAGAAACCCCGGATTAAGACTTGAGGCAGAGACTCCGACAATTAAGTTAATACGTTGGTGTGGAGTGACTGGAATCTGAGGTATAAGGGCTCAGACGAGTTCACAAGGGAGGATAAGAAATCTCAAGGAAAACTTGAGAATCTTAAGTTATGATCCCTTACCTTGGGGGAGGTACCTCCTAAGAGCGCAAGCAATCGAGATGGAGTCCATACACGACGAGCACGGCCATCTGAGGCTGCCAAGTAACCCCACGCGATTGGTTATGCATGGCCCGTTGAGCTCAACTCTGCATGGCCCCGATTGATTCTGCCCTGAGCTGCGCTGGCTAACACGTGTAGTCCCACCATTGGACGATCCGAGTGCGCCTACATCACAACCCAATAAACATTTTGGAGCATTAAGTCTACTCTGATCTAATTCAATATATCTTATTGGTGCGTTCAGTCCAAATTGATTTTGTTTTGTAGAGGTCCAACTTAAAACCGGCTCATTCATATATACCTCTAATTGTCGGATTCACCGAGGCTGAGATTTGAGGGATGGAATGGTGAAGCGTGAAGTCGTGAGGAATACACGGGAAAAGTTCGTGTCCTTAGCATTGCTCAATCCGTACCATCGTAGAGTTATCGGTACGGTTTCCTTTTCTGGATACGGGTCTACTAAATCAACGGCCTTGATTTTTTCTTTCTTTTTCCTTTTAAATGAATCTTGAATCAAACAACCAGAGGCCTCCATTGGATTACTGGGGACAGGATCCATTGTCTCTGAATTTCAAGAGATAATGACCGATTCATACGCTCTTAATTGGGCGATTAATGTATAATGTAACCGCTAATCCAACTGTCCGGGGGACAAAGCTCCCGGATAATCTGGTCACAAACAAACGATGTCCGAAGCCATTTTCGTAAATTTTTTCCACCAATGAGGGTAATTTCGTAACATCATCTCCTTTGAAAACACCGACATAGCATGTCTTTTAACCGTTAGATGTCGCATGATAAGCAATCGACGGTTGTCAATCAAAGTTTGACTGGCGTACGGTCCAACATGGAATGATTGGATTTGAGGAGATTTTGACTGCAAGCAGAAAAAAAGGAAAAAATCTGAAAGCGAAAGATTGGTTGTGGCTTTGTGAGTTATGGGGTGAGAGGAGAAGGTAGAAGAGGGCTGGGGGAATTGTTTCTTTTTCCTTCTCTTTCTCCTTTTGTTTTGAGAATTCCTTTTCTCTCCTCTTCTTGTTTCTCTGCAAAACAGAGAGGAGAGAGAGAGAGGAGAGAAGGAAGAGGCTCCCTTTTGGGTGTTGGTTTAGTTTTTTTTAATTTGATCTTTGGAGCTGCGAGGGAGCAGGGCAGAGGCGGATTGGAGGAGGAAGAAGAAGAGAAAAAGCAGAAAAGTAAGGGTTTTTGTTGGGATAGCCATGCATGTCATGCGTCGTCTCAAGAGCATTGCTTCTGGTCGTTCCTCCATTTCCGATCCTGTAAGTCCTTTTCGGTTCATGATTCGTCTTTTTATTGTTTTTTTTTTTCTTGTTTCTTTTCTCGGTACATTTTGCCCTTTTTTTCTTAATCCATATTTCTAAGCTTTTTTATGTGAAAAATTTGTTGAAAGTACCGATTTTTTTGGTTATCGATCAGGGTTTGGAATGACATTCGATTGGTGTTGGCCTTGGTGTTAATAATGTTGCTGCTTTCCAGTTTATGGGGTATTCCAGGTTGTAATGATCATCTCTGAGTCTGCATTTATTGATTATTTTAGAGATGATTTGAATATTTATTTTTATTTAGTTCCGTTATTTTCTGTTTTTCTAGGAAGGGCCTATGACTGGTGATCTTTTCCTTTTTTGGGGTGTTAGATTTTTTGCTCTTTATTTCTTGTCGGGTTATTCGGTATGTGGGATTTCTCTAGCTCTCTGGATGAGCTTATGTCTTGCATTGCTTTTTTATAACCAGATGGGGGTTTGTTTATTAACTGGAATGTGGTTGATTACATGCGTAAGCTGGACTCGAACACGTAACCTCATGGCTACCACGGGATGCTATAGGGAAACCCTTCTGGTCTTTTTTTTTTTTTTTATTTTCTACAGAGATATCAAATTTATTTTATACCGTAAACCATATGTAAAAGTATCCTAACTGTATCTATATAGGCCAGCTGGTTATTTAAAATTTTAGGAATTTATTCCTAAAAGTAGTTGTTCTATAAAAATCTTTTTAAATTATTTAAACTTTAAAGGCTGATATCCTTAAGTTGCCAAAGAGTAGGCGGACGGTCTTAAACCATGCACGGCATTACTCTCATTTGAACAAAAAAAGTGTATTGTCTTTCCCTCAAGCATTTAGATGTTTATTACTATTTTCTATTTTCTTGTTCTGATTTGATGGGCTGCATAGGCTCTATTTCCATCCCATGTTCATAGGAAATAAATTTGCCTTTTGAATTGGAGTGCTGCTCCATAAGAATAAGTAATATGAAAACCTGTAACTTGGGGAAACTGCATATTGTGTAATAGAAAATAATAACCAAAACCTATTGAGAAAGATTATGAAGAGGAAGTGGAAGGCACGAAATGCATGGAATTGGAAAATAAAACTGACTTGGAGATGGTCGTCAACAAAGAGGTGGAGGTAAGTAAAATTTTGGGTTTATTTTTCTTAGGTGGTGAGGAATTTGCAAGGAATGCCTTTAAGGAAGTGGAGGAAGATGGAGTTGTATTGAGGAATTGAAAGGATTTTCCATCTTCCGAGGCTTGTGGTTCTGCACTTCTACCTGTGAAATGGAGAATGGAGAGGGTGTGACAGCAGACAAGTATTTGAGAAGAACACAGTTATAGGGTTGGAAAGGATTAATGATAACGGGGGGAGGGGGGAGGAGGGGAACAATAATATGACTTCCTAATGTGGTGAGGAGATTTAGCACCAGAATAAAAACCAAAATGTGACAGTTTCTAAGATTTTTGCTAGACTAAGGGGAGACCTTTTTGGAGTTGGTGTAAATAAAGGGGCAAGGAAGACAAGGAAAACTACAAAGAGGAAAAAAGAAGTTCTGGTTCCTACTGGTGAAGGTTTTGAAGGAAGGGTGTGAGCTCTGCTGATGGGAAGGGTTTTGGGTTGGGTGTTTTGGTTTGATTTTTGAAAAGAGGGGAGATAAGCTATAGATAGGGTTTCTGGCTTTGAATTTGGGTCTGTTTTTGGCAGGTTTTTGAGTTTAGTGTTTGTTGTTTTGTTTGAGGGTTTGTCTGGAAGTTGGGGTGGATTGGTTTTTCTTTGGTTTTTCGGGTGATGCCTTGTCACCTGCTGTATTATCTGCTGGTTGTTTTCTAATAAATTTTCTTCTTTATTTATCTTAAAAAAAGGTCTTACACAATTAGGATACATGATACCAGGTGCTTTCTACACACTCCCTTTCGACCACCCAATGAAACATGGGCATGCCGGCGATAGAAATTAAATATTAGTTCAAGTATGTTTGAATTTATTTCCACCACTGATATGTATGTTTCATTGGGAGATCATGAGGGAGCATTGTAACATATCTATGCAGCATCATGGGGCTTGCATCATCTGTGCTCTTGCTTTCTACTGCTTGAGGCTTAAGTGCAGTGGTTTTGCAATGTGGATTGTGGAGAAAATGCAAAACCACTTTTCATCAAATTTCTTCTTTCTTTTGGGAAATTGAAACATATCCATATAGAATCTGCACAATTACAGGGCTGGGTTAGTTGATCAAGCTCTGGATGTCTTCCTGGTCATCCAAAAGCTACTTGGCATTTGATGTAGGAAATGGGATATTAACGAAACCATTCTGATAAGGAGTTGTTTATTTAAATTCGTTTGACCTTTTTGCCAAGAAATGAAGAGTTTGATTCATTGCATGGTGGTTTTGTAATGCTGTGCTGAGAACAACACAGAAAACTCCCTTCATGGTTTTGTCTCTTCTTTTCTTTGGAATTTTGTTAACTAGAAGAGATAAGAATTGCATATCTTTTAAGTAAAAAAACTCCCAAGAGTCTGAGTAGTTTTTTCAAGCTCCAAGTTCCAAAAGCTTCCCATATGGCAATCATTCCTTTGAGATATTTTTTGTGAGATTTTTCCAATATAGCAGGTTCACTTTAAATGTTTGTGTCAACCATTGCAAAAATGGATAATCTTGGTCGGAATGTTAAATAATTCTTAATTTATCAAATATCCTTACCCGTTTAAGCAAGCAGTGCATCGTATTAATAGATAATTCCTAAAATGAGCTTGTGTTGCCTCTGATGCAACTTGTTTATACCTTCTACCTGTTTCCTATCTGTATTATGCCAGTTATTGTATTAAGTAATGAACCATTCTATAATACAATAAAACATGCAATAAAAAGTTCTAACATCACATTATTAATTTTTTGACTCACTTTTATGCATTGGTCAACATACCAAGTGTCAGTATGTGCATTGACATGTATGCTATCTAGCTCACAAGGTCAACTTTCAAAAGCAGATCAAGTTCCAGATTGGTTTGCTAAGAGAGGATTGTGGTGTAATTGTTGGGTTGCATATGCCACGCCTTGAGTTTGGTTTCCATCCTTGTGTATGATGAATTGTTCCTTGATTTCTTCACGCTTAATCCTGGTTTGTGAAATACCTGATTTGTCTTTCTACACTATTTGGAATCAACATTAAGTCAAATTAGTTTGTTGCATCTATATCCTTTCAGACAATTTTGGTGATTGCATCTTAACCCCTTTAATTAATTATCTTTACATGACTATTGATCAAAAAATTATCTTTACATGACAATCTTCAAATGCACTTTATCTTAGGGTGGGGATTCTGGATCAAAAAGGGCAAAGGTTGATCAGGAAACAGAACAGAATGTTACTGGGGAGACTCAGTCGGTGGAGAAAACAACTGTAGGCCTGGAACAACACATAGCTTCTGCTTCACTGGAAGCTGATGCAAGCACATCCACAATTTCTTCCAACTCTAAAACTGAAAAGTCTGGTTTTGATCAGCTTCCAAAGGAAATGCATGAAATGAAAATCAGAGATGATAAAACAGAAAGCCATGATGATAAGGTAATACCTATAATCTGTTTATATGTTCTATTTATAAAGATACGTTGAAGCCAGAAGATGCCTTTGCAATTCTCCTTTATTGTGAAGAATTTGTTCTAATTGTATTATTGGATTTTGAAGGATATGGAGGCAGCTGTCATAAATGGCAACGGGACAGAGACAGGTCAAATTATTTCAACTACGATAGGTGGTAAAAATGGTCAGCCAAAACAGGTAATGCTTATCACACTTCTGATTTGTTCATGTTTTGGAAATTATAATCATATTGCAAATTGTAAAGGTTGAATCAAATTAAATTGCGAATCGTATTTTATATTGTAAGATTGTTTCTTGTTTAGAAGTAAAATAATCATACAGCTCTCATTAACTGTATTTGTTTTTATTACTACGAAGTTTACTAGTTGTACACTATAAGTATAAGATGATATAATGAAGTTTGACTTTAAATTCAATTGAATCACATAAAGTGGCAGCAATATAGTTTTATTCTACCAAATTTTTAGAAATGTTGACTTTGTCAAACCTACCTCAAATTTATTGTTTGAATCTTATTTTAATCTAAAACAGCTCTAAAGGATATCTGAGTTTTTTTTCTAACTTTTTGTCTGTCTTATTTTCTTGCTTTTCTAATTCTAGTAAGCAAGTCAAATGGTTGCAATGGACAATTGGAACATTTGTCCAATGATCTAGTGACAAAAAAGGGTTCAGTGTCAGGTCCAGTTCTGACAACACTGTTTATTAACAAACATATGATGGAAATGTTCTTAAAGAAGTCTTTAAATTAAATAGGTTTTAACAACCCAAGTTAGTCTTCTCCCAGCATGGGACATTGTAACACAAAAGCCCTTGAAAAATTAGGGGAAAAGCTAAATGCCAAAGTGCAGAACTAAATCCCAGTCAATTAATTTGAATCACATGAATGACGTAGATCATAAAATTCATGAATCTAATTGTATTTTTTTTCAAGAAAGTCTTCAGTTATAAGATTTAATTCAAAGCCCTTTGGATTTTCCTTTTTTATTGGTAATTAAAAGGCCACTACCAATGTTTTTTTTTTTTTGATGAATGATTATAAATTTATTAATTCAGAAGCAGATTTAGAGTGAGTTCATACAACATTCCAGGGAGAGGCGCGAGCTGCAGCCCCTCCTTGAATCTTACAAGTAAATTAGGAAAGAAAAGCAAGAATCACAACTGAGCCCAAAACAATTCTTCCCTATTTACCCCTTGTTTGGCTAACACATCTGACAAAGTATTTGCTGATCTCCCCACCCACTGTACAGTGACCAACATATTCCTTGTCAACCAACTAAATTTCTTCATTTCATTCTTGTAACGCCACATAGCCTCTTCAGGGTTTTTCAACCAACCCACCACCACTTTGGAATCCCCCACGATTGTTAGGTGTCGCACCCCCATCTGGTTTGCAAATTGCACCCCTTGTATAGCAGCTAATAGTTCTGCCTTGTTGGAGTCCCCAATTCCTAAGGGACCTTAGAAGAGCAACAAATTCTCTCCCTTCTCATTTCTCAAAGCACCCCCTATTCCAGATAATCCTAGATTACCCATGCTACTTCCATCAAAGTTCAACTTCAGTGAGCCTTCGGATGGAGGAGACCAACTTGTAATTGATTTGTCCTTTAAGGACGAACACCTCGCTACTGCTGACCAATTTTTCCAAAGGTCATTAAAGGAGAATTGATGAAAGATTTCCAAGGTCTTCAGCCAAGGTATTGCCCTATTCAACACACAGTCTTTCAATTCTTGACAGTTCCTTTCCTTTTCTTGAAAAATTCTAGCATTCCTTTCTTCCCAAAGAGTCCAAATCAAGGCAGCACGAGCACATCTCCACATAATTCTCCTTATTTTTGTAGGCCAATAAAGGGTAGAATGGTTGAAGAGCATGTGTACTTCTGTTGGTAGACTCCAACTACTCCTAAACAACGAAAGTAGCCAAGCCCAATTAGGAGAAGTACAGAGGAAAGGTCTTCTTTTTTGTAGGTTATCTAGAGTGTTTACTTTCCCATGCAATACTTCCCAACAAAATGCCATAGTTTTTAAGGGAACTGGCCTGCACCAAATTTCTTTTGATGGAAATGGTTGGTGAGTAGAAAATTGAGAGATGGACTTGAAGAAAGAAGCACAAGTGAATGTTCCATTGGGTCTAGGAGTCCATACCCTCTTATCTGGCTTGGAGGGATCCAAACAAACCTAATTAAGACAACCAAGCAAAACAGAAAGAGATTCAATTTCATCATCCCTAAGTCCTCTACGAAACCCAAAATCCCAAGTAGGATCTAAGGGTGTTCCCAAAGGTGAGACAAATTTTGAGACCACCTCTTTTTTGTACAAAGAAACAGAAAATAGCAAAGGCAACAGATCCTTTAAACGTGTGTCTCCTACTCAAATATCCTCCAAAAAATAAACAACGTTGCCAGACCAAACTTCATACCTAATAAAATTGAGGAATTGAGGAAGGGTGTTGTGAATGGCCTTCCAAGGTGCTGTTAGGTTAGCTTGCCTTGATACACCAGCATCCCATCCATTCTCTGACCTTCCATGAATGCTTCCCACCACCTCATGCCACAATCTCTCTCTTTCCAATGGCTATCGCCACAACCATTTCCCTAACAAAGCTTGATTTTTTCCAGTTACCCTTCCAAGTCTCAAACCCTCATCTTCTTTACTTCTACATACAATTTCCCAATTAACCAAGTGATATTTTTTTTTGTCTTGGCTCTCAAAAAATCTCTCATCAACTTCTCCAGTTTCCTAGCTTCCCTAACTGGTATCCTAAATACAAACAAAAAATAGGTAGGTAAGTTAGCCAAGGTAGCTCTTATTAGGATAATTCTCCCTCCTAAAGAGACATAATTCCTCTTCCATGAGGCTAATCTCTTCTCAAACTTTTCTATCATTGGGGTCCAAAATCTACTCTCCCTAGGATTTGCCCCTAAAGGAAGCCCTAAGTATGACATAGGCCAAGCAGAGGTGGAACACTCAAGACACTCTGCAATAGCCTCGACCTCCTCCACCTCCAAATTTATACCCGCTATGCAACTCTTTTCCAAATTTATTCTCAAATTAGAAATACTTTCAAATCCTTTGATTAGCTCCTTTAGGTTTGCTACCTTTTCGCTAAAACCTCCTTCACAAAGTATCATTAGGTCATTTGCAAACTGAAGGTGGGTGATGGAGACTTGGTTTCTCCCTATTCTCCAATCTCTAATGGCATCTTCACTGTCAGCCTTAGTAATGATCCTACTAATCACATCAGCTACTAAGGTATAAAGGAAGGGGGAGAGCGGATCCCCTTGCCTGACACCCCTGCAAGCTGGAAAAAAGTCCCTCACCATACCATTTACCAGAATAGAGTAGTCACAAGTACTAATACACCCAAAAATCCAACTACACCACTTGTCCCCAAATCCACAGTTTTGCATAACCTCTAATACCAAATCATAGGCCTTTTTAAGATCCAATTTACAAATGAAACCTCTCTTCCTAGACCTTTTCATTTCCTCCTCACACTCATTCACAATTAAGATCTGATCTGTTATTTTTTGCCCTTGAATGAAAGCCCCCCTGGGTTTCACTAATGATAGAGGGGAGAACTGTTTTGATCCTCAATGAGAGCACTTTAGCTAGAATTTTATAGATGCTTGTCACCAGACTAATAGGCTTATAATCTTTTGGGTGGTTGGCATCATTCTTCTTAGGTATCAAGGCCAAAAAGGTGGCGTTGATTCCAGGGCTTATAGACTTCAACTAGAGACAAGTGGTTAAAGGAGGTGTGATTATTTGCAAATTCCTTAAAGGCTTCAACTAAATCCTCTTTCAACACCTCCCAATAGTCTTGATAAAAACCCATTGTAATGTTAGTCCTAGCTAAAATGTGCAAGGAAAGAAAGGGTAGGTAGATCAACTGATGTCAGGGGGTAGGTCAGGTAACAATCAGTCTCAAGAAATTTTTAACTTGGATGGGGAGAGGGTTCAGATATTTGCTGGGCCAGGTGACCATATATGCGAAACAATGTCGGGTTTTGAGGTTGGGAGAAAGTGGTTAAAGGAGGCAGTCTCATTCCTAATAACCGGTTCGTCTGGTCCATGGCGCACATGGTTGAAGTTTAATTAATCATGTGAACCAGTTGAGAGACATTATAGTTGAAGTTTCGTCGTCTTCGTCGTCCCCAATTTACATCCATGATTTGAAAAACCTCGAAGCTGATAGAGCAAAAGGGTTTGCAAGTTTTGCGGATTGAGAAGGGGAGAAGGTGGAGGGTTTTGAGATTGAGGGAAAGGTTCATCAAGTGATGACTAGGCGTCACTGGAGACGGAGGTACAAAGGGAGGTAAACAAGAAAACCATTGGTGCTGGTGCTGAAGTGGAAGTGAAGCCTCTGGAGAAATTGAAGAGGGTTCACACAAGGTTTCAACTGGGATGGATCAGCCTACTACATCAGACAAGGGGGATTTGGTGATTCTTGAAGAATCTGTTAGTGGTAAAGGCGTTGGTAATGTTTTGTCAACAAGTGAAAAAGATAACCAAGGCAACAAGGAAAATATTTAATTTTTTCAGTTGGAAAAGCAGGGAGAGGAGCTTGAAGATTTTGAAAGTGAGAAGTTAGGGGTAGAAGAAAAGAACTTTGCAGGTTCTTGTTTAAAGACTTTTAAAAGGAAAAGTAATTATAGAACTTTTCCAGCTTTAAAGGGTAAGAATACATCAGCAGAAGAGGAGGATTAGAGGAAGAGAATGATGGAGATTCAAGCAACAAGGAGGTTGCCTCACAATGAAGCCCATGCAATTGAAAAATCAGTTGCTTTAACAGTTGGAAGAGGTTGTGAATACAGAAGCAAAGCTTAGGGTTTAATTGTTCTTGGGGTGAGGAGTGTGTCAGGAAGTTGTTTTAATAGTTGGTAGAGAAATATCCTATGCCATTTAAGGAAAATGATGTAGGCCCTGAAGAAAATTACACAATTTCATAAGTCTTTAGCAATTAGCAGATTTAGAAGGAAGAGGAAGCACTGAGGTTTTGGACTCAATTGTCTTTACTAGGTTGAAAAGGGGCCTATTTGGATTGGGCCAAACAAGAAATCATTGAAGCCTAGGAGGACTGTAAAGAAGTAAAAAGTTCCTTGTCTGGATTTTTTGGTGGCTGGTGGTTCGCCTGGTTCATTTGTGCATTTTAGTTCTGTGGATTCCTGATTGTTCTATAATTTGTATTAGGTGGTATTTTGGAGTTTGCTCTCTTGAGATTTACCTGCTAAGGGTCACCTTGTTCCTTCATCTTGAAAAAACAGTTTGAATGATCCTAAATGCTATTTATTCATTATCCATGTAATGCTAATGCTAAGATAAGGAATAAATAAAAACTTTGCTGTACTGGGGGTTGATTCCCAAAGATTAGATATTATAAAAAGAAATGAATGGGGTGGGTAATAGGGGCTAGGCCAACATCAGATGTTCTTGGCACAAAACTGTTTGTACACCATTCTTTTATTTGCATATATGTTTAAATGCTAAAGTATTATATTGAGATGTGGAGCAAAAAATCAGTTTGTACATCATTCTTTGTTCATATTAAAAATTAACCATTACTTGTTCAAAATTTACATATGTAATTTCATATCTTCTTTGGATACAATTTATTATGCCCATTTTTTTTGTAGTCTTTTGGACAGAAGTTTCCAATATTATCAATTACTGAGTAGATTGTTTGGCAGAAGTTTCCGATATTATCATATCTTCTTTGGATACAATACTTTGTCAGATGTGTTAGGTAAGCAAGGGGTAAATAGGGAAGAATTGTTTTGGGCTCAGTTGTGATTCTTGCTTTTCTTTCCTAGTTTACTTGTAAGATTCAAGGAGGGGCTGCAGCTCTCACCTCTCCTTGGGATGTTGTATGAACTCACTCTAAATCTGCTTCTGAATTAATAAATTTATTATCATTCATAAAAAAAAAAAAAAGATGTTTGGCTTTGCTTTGGCATACTTCCATCTTAGTAATGGTGGCGCGAATGAGTTGAGTACTTTAGATCATTTTTTTGCCATACTTGCATCTTCTACATTATTCTTTTATGCATCTTTGTTGAGTTGAGATATGCCTTCCATACAAGACTTAAAGAGCAAGGTTTACTAACAAGTAGATTAAAAATGATTAATAAACATTAGAAATATAAACCAAGTACCATCTTTTATATATAATGACAAAAAGGCATTTTTTATGCAAACTGTAGATGCAATATGCAAATAAATTCCGAGGAAAGACAGCCTCAACAAATGAAGTTTGGAAGCAGTTTGCTCTTAAAGGAAATAGACCAGCACATGATCACCACCTTTCTGCACATGTTCTAGAAACAGAAAACATGCAGTTAAGAACAATTTGTTTATAAAAAAAAAAGGCAGAAAACATGCAGTTAAGAACAGAGTGTGTTTGTGTCTCTCCCCGCCGCCGCCCCCCCCCCCCCCCCAAACTTTTTGTTAAAATTATCATTTACATAGATAGTAAGTGGAATCTGGGTTAAAAAATGTAGTAAATTGGGCCCCCCCCCCCCCCCCCCCCCCAAAAAAAAAAAAAAGAACTGAACTGTTAAGGATCACTCTTCTGCTCTTCTCCAACTTCCTGTCTATTATCCAAAAGAAAATTCATGGCTCTGTCACTATGTGTTTGTGAGAAAGAGAGAGAGACAGAGAGAGAGAGAGGGTATTCATTTATGCTGTTCATGACCATGCAGAATATGCTTATCCTTGCATATATCCTAGTTGATTAATTGGGCAGAAAAATTACTATAACTGTTTGGGGTCTAGAAAAAGTTGATGAAACTGATTTTTTTTTTATTTAATGGATAATAGACAATCTCATACATGGCAGAGCGTGTGGTTGGCACTGGTTCATTCGGTGTTGTCTTTCAGGTATAGAGTATCAACCTTAACGTGTTAGTGGACTTTGTTTGATACATGTTGCATATATCTTGGTATTGTTGTTACATTTGGAAATTTGTTCATTTCAGGCCAAGTGTGTGGAAACAGGGGAAGCAGTTGCCATCAAGAAGGTTCTTCAGGATAAGAGATATAAGAACAGAGAATTGCAAATTATGCGGTTATTTGACCATCCTAATGTAATTCAACTAAAACACTGTTTCTTTTCAACTACGGACAAAGATGAGCTGTACCTAAACCTTGTACTGGAGTATGTCTCTGAGACTGTTTACCGAATTACAAGGCACTATACCAAGATGAATCAACATATGCCGTTGATCTATGTGGAACTTTATACTTACCAGGTGGGCTGTGTTAGCATGCATTAATTTGTACATATTCATAGGCTGTGAGACTTTTCTGCTAAACATACAGGTTAACCTGTTTGTGTATCTTTCTTTGGAAGGTTCTGCTTTTTCTGAGCTATTTTTTTGGTCATTCTTGTAGATCTGTCGTGCACTTAACTACATACACAGTGTCATTGGTGTTTGTCATCGTGATATTAAGCCTCAGAATTTGTTGGTAAGAAAGTATTGAATATTACCTCTATGGCTTTCATGAGAGTAAATGATTGTGTAACAATTTGAATGAATTGTTTAAATGTGGAGCTTCCCTATATAATTGTAGATCTGTTACCGAAATAGTGCTTAGTTTGGATATTTTCACACCTAGCGGTCCTAGCCATTTCTACATCATTCTATTTTTTTCCATGAACTATTCCTTTTGATGGGTGGCATAAAGTAAAATCTGGGCATTACGCAATAGGTTATGGTCAACTGCACATTCTCTTGTCCTGCTTTCTTAGAGTGAGGAAAATATAACACTTAACTGGGTCTTACCGACCTGGATGTGATTGGTTTTCTTAGAGTGAGGAACATTATGACCTTATGCTATTCAAATCTTTATCTATCTTCAACTAAACCTGGTGTAGTTGTAAACAAATAATTGAAGAAACTTATATATTGACAGAGGACATGGAGTTTGTCCTTATTAAATAGCATTTGATATGTATAAATTTTGATGAGAGGAAAGTTTGCTTCCTTACACAGAAGTGTAACTCGCTTGTTTTATTAATTGTTAGATGAATTAAGCATCAAAATTTGATCTTCATGCTACTATAAACATATTCACATTTATATGTTGTTCTATGTCTTTGTCTTGTGGTACCTATAGATTTCTTCACATCAGACTCTTGTTGTTGACAAGAAACCCTTGTCAAGACATGTCTGAAACATGGTTGGACAGAAGTATAGTTTTAGAACCTATTGATACTGGCAAGTTTTGGTAACTGGTGTTTATCGAACTCATATGATTTTGATTAGAATTCATACCATAATTTCCAATTTATCTAAGTCAAGGTGCTGTAATATTTTTTAAATTTTATTTTCTGAGATTAATAATAAAATAGACATTATTATACTAAATTGTTCATTTTATGGGTTGATATACTAGTTTCTTGTCATTATTTTCTAGTTTTTTGTCTTTAATGACCACACATTTTAGTTTATATTTATTTGATAAGATTATTCATAACTACAAATGCAAGATGGTTTCTGGTTGCTATGGAACCTAGGGATTTGTCCTAGGATTTAGGGTTTTATTTAAAAACCCATTGCCTTGCCCCCCCCCCCCCCCGGTACTTGCCTCTGCATCTTGAAAACTATGCTGTCAATTATCATTGTTCCTATTTTTTAAACCCCTGCTGGTGCTTGTATTGGCTTCAGAAACAATGTAACTATTACGCACTTGTATTTATAGCTGAAACTCTGAACTTTTGAAATTCCATTGAAATGCTGCTACCAAAATAAATTGGAAGTTCCAATGGATTTAATATTACGTAAATATATAAAATGAAAATAGGTATAGTGCCAGCTTATTGTATCAGATGTTTGAATTGATGCTTACATCTTGGATTTCGATAAAAGAATGTTTTATGTATATATACCTTAGCTGATAAGGTGCACCCATTTCTCCATTGTTTGATGTTACTTAAATTTTATGTTGTTCAAATGATCATCACCATCCAAGCCTTATCCCACCTACATGGGGTTGGCTACCAGTCCTGTTTTGCCATTCCATTCTGTTTAATTGCATCACTATTGTTCAAATGCATCTGATAATTTTTCTTTATTCTTCGTTCAATTAATTGAAGAAAATGATATTCTGAAATGAAATGTGATACTGGTACATCAAATTTTGAGGCTGAAGTAAAACTTTTATCTGTCTATTGTTGCACTTGTGATTGATGCTGAGAGCACAAGGATAATTTTAAAAGGTAGTATCAGTGTATTTTTATTAGCATAAAGAAATTAAGTTGAATATTTATGCATATTGTAGGTCAATCCCCATACCCATCAGTTAAAGCTTTGTGATTTTGGAAGTGCAAAAAAGTTGGTAAGTCTGTTTTGTAATTTTCCTAGCATTACAATATAGTTTTATCATCAAATGTTTGACATTTAGTTTGTTTAATTGCAGGTGCCAGGTGAACCAAATATATCATACATTTGTTCTCGTTATTATAGGGCTCCGGAACTGATCTTTGGAGCTACTGAGTACACAACAGCTATCGATATCTGGTCTGTTGGTTGTGTCATGGCTGAGCTCCTTCTGGGACAGGTGGGTCTGCATTTGTAATTTATTCCAAATAATGGTTTTGACTAAGATTGAGTCGTGAACCACTTAACATAGCTTCAATTTGAGTCCTTCCAAGGTGAAGCACAGTGTTACCTCAACCTAGTATACTCTTTCTAAATGTATTTTTCTCAACTAGTTCAGTCATCATCATTATCAACATCCAAACCTTATCCAAAGTTCCAAACTATATGGGGTTGGCTATATGAATCCTGTTTCACCATTCTGTTCTTTGTGCTATTGTTTTAGTAGAGTTGCTGTACCTCATACTTTATCCACTGTAGCCTCTTATCATTACCTCCAGGGTTAGTTTTTATGATGATTTTTTATGATCAGTTATTTAAGGCGCGCCTAGGCGCTCAGGCGAGGTGCATTTTGGGGTAGGCTCCTCGCCCGGGTCCTAGGCGCAGCCCATTCAAAAGGTGCACACCTGGTGTGCCTTGCGCCTTAGCCTAGGCATGCGCCTTTTGAAAATTTGCTGCTTTTTCCCTTTTTTGAGTCTGGCCGCTGGGCCGGGGGCTCCGCCCTTGGACTCCCGTGCCACACCCCTCGAGGCCAGCCCAAACAAGTCCATGTGAAGGTCTCAAATTCTTAGATTTCACACAAAAATAATAATTTTATAGTTTAAATTGCTTTTAAGAAGATATTTTATTAAGATGAATGAATGGACAACATTACCAAATAGGGGGTTGTCTGTTCATTCATCTTAATAAAATATCTTCTTAAAAGCAATTTAAACTATAAAATTATTATTTTTTGTGTGAAATCTAAGAATTTAAGACCCTAACATGGACTTGTTTGGGCTTGCCTTGAGGGGCGTGGCACAAAGGCGGCTCGTAGAATTAGGAATGTAATATATCACATTAGCTACTTGATGCAATTGAGAAAAAAAAAGAGATTGTGGGTTTTATATACTTGAAAATGTTTTATACGTTTGATTTCATTTTTAAGTTCTCATTTGAATATGCTTTACATATTATATTTATGTATTTTATTTTAGATAATAGGTTTTTTAAAACATTTTTTTAAACTTAAGTTAATATTTTTTATTAATATTATATTTTATAATTTTTTCGAATATTTTGCATTTTTTTAAATTGTGCGCCTTGCCTCAAAAAGGTTTGCGCCTCAGGCGCAAAATGGCCCTTGCGCCTTGTGCTTTGAAAACACTGGTCCTGGTAATAAACGGCATATTTATGATCCTCAATTTCTCATAACTTACATTTGTGGGTGGTACATCATTTTCAGCCCTTATTTCCTGGGGAAAGCGGTGTTGATCAGCTTGTGGAGATCATTAAGGTTTGATATCATTTGATTTATTTCACATATTTTTTTTCCGTCTTGAAAATTGTATGTCTATTGAAGCAAAGTGTTAATGTACTAGGTTCTAGGGACGCCAACAAGAGAGGAGATTAAGTGCATGAATCCAAATTACACAGAGTTCAAGTTTCCTCAAATCAAAGCTCACCCATGGCACAAGGTTGGTGAACAATTCATTGGGAGTGATAAGAGTACTGATCAATGATTGATGACAGTTATTAGGGCATTTTTCCCATTTTGCAAGATAAAGAAAATTTATCCTTTCTCTGTATACAATTGAATTGCTTGATGGGTTTATCCAAATACATTTACCTTTGGGTAAAACAATTAACTGTCATATGGGCAACTAGTATTAAACTGGCTAAGGAAGGATTGTGGACTTTGGATGTATGCTAATGAGAGGAGAGGTTAAGTGGTTAACTAGGGGCTTGGAAATTCAATTTCAATGGGTAAAGAGAACTGCTGATGCCTTTGCAGATAACTTGGCAAGGCAGGGGGTGGGAAGGAGTCAATTATTTTGGGCTACTCTTTAATTATCTCTTCGGGTTCTCTCAGGGGGAGATAAGTCATTTTATCTCCCCTGGAGTTCTGTATGTAATCCTGTTTATTTTATTAATATAAGTTTCTGTTATTGATAAAAAAAAAACTGTTATAGGATGTCATTTGGTCTATACCTGAATATTGATATGTTAATTCCATGTTCTGTTGGGAATTCTCCTAACACCAACCTTTAAAATTTGCAGGTCTTTCACAAGCGAATGCCTCCTGAAGCAGTAGATCTTGTGTCACGGCTGCTCCAGTACTCACCAAATTTGCGTTGCACTGCTGTAAGGATTTTAAGCTCCATCAGATTAAATTCATATCTTGCATATTTATTGTTTTTTGATGGGCCAATTTATTCTTTCTCAGTTATGATTTTTCCTTGGCAAGTTACTGTCTTCTGCATAGCTTCATGTTTGATGGGTTTTTATGGTTTGTTCTTTCTACATTCATCAGAAAGGCGCCTTAGGCTCAGAATTTCCCCCAAAGGCATAAGATTTGATGTGGGGATAAATGTTTTTTTTTTGTGTAATTACAAATTACCACCCTGTACTTTGGGGGTAGTGACACTTGGCCCCCCTGAACTTTCATTTGTGACAATGCCCTTTTGAGTTTCATATATTTCAAAGGAGGTAATTTCAAAATGATGGAATTGAGTATGGCAAAGCTGATCTCATCTTCATCGACAATGTGTTGATGACTAAACTGATCTGTGCTTTGCTCATTTGATTGTGACAAAGAAGAAAGAAACATATATAAAGAGTTCACTTCATACATGTAAGAGAAAGGCAAATGGTTCAACAAATTAAGTAAAGGGGTAGTTTAGGGATTTAAAAGGTACACCTAGCGCACACTGGCGAGGCACATTTAGGGTATGTGACTTGCCCAAGTCCTAGGTGCACCCCTTTCAAAAGGCACACACTTGGTCTGAGGACCCCCAGTTTGTTAATGTTGTTCAGTCATTCATTCTAATAAAATATCTTCTTAAAAGGCAATCAAAGTTATAAAATCATTATTTTTATGTGAGAAGTAAGAATTTAAGACCCTAACATGGACTTGTTCGGGCTTGCTTCGAGGGGCATGGTACAAAGGCGACTCATAGAATCAAGAATGCAATATGTTTTACATCACATTAGCTACTTGAAGTACTGCAGTTGAGGAAAAAAGAGATTGTGGGTTTTACATGCTTGAAAATTCTTTATATGTTTGCTCTCATTTTTAAAATTTCATTTGAATATGCTTTACATGTTATGTTTATGTATTTTAATTTTAGATAATAGGTTTTTCAAAACATTTATTTTAAAATTTCAGTTTATATTTTTTATTAACATTATGTCTAATATTTTTTTATTATTTTTAGCATTTTTTTTGTATTTTTGCGCCTTGCTTCAAAAAGGCACACGCCTCGCCTTGCGCCTCAGGTGCAAATTGGCCCTTGCGCTTTTAAAACACTGAATTAGAATGATGGTTACAACAGAAAATGGATTTGACAATATTAACCAACACTGAGAATATTAAAGCTATGGCTTTCATTACCTGATCTGAGTAATTACAGTAAACACCAAATTAGTTAGTTTCAGAAATTTAATAGAGAAGATGCTCACTTATGACAATGTATCCAATGTTTTAAAAAATCATGAGTGCTATGATTCCACATCTAAAACGGCTTTTTGTGTAATTTTGTACATTTAAGGCTTTGTTTCTGTAGCATTTTTATAGTTATTAAATAGTTTATAAGAATATGATGAGTCTTGTGAAGTTCCTTGTACTCTCTTCTTGTTTATGTATTCATTTGTTCATTTATATGCTCTTTCTATAGAAATATGCACTCTTCATCGTCTTTCTAAGCTTTTAGTACTCTATTTCCATGTTTTTCTTTGAAGTGGTAATTCATGAGCCTTAAGCCACGTGCCTCAAGGCTTACGTTTTGCCTTGCGCCTCTATTTTTAAACATTGGATGGATCCAAGTTGACAATCTTGTGGTTTTTTCACGTGTTTTTCCTTTCTTGCCCATCCTCTTCTAAGGAAGTTGTGAGCAATGTTGGGGAGTCTTGCCTTGTTGAACTTTAAAAAAGAAAATAAAAGAAAAGATGTTGGGATACTTGTAAAGAAGTATTCACTATTAAACGACAGGATATCTTGTCAACTGTAATTGTCTACCTAAAGAAGATGGCATTGGTAAATTTGAATGCTTTTCTTTACTAGTTGGAAAGCATAAATATAATATTATAAATATTACTTGAAAAAGAAGGCTTAGCCAATGTTGATCCCAGTTATCTGGAGTCTTGGAAGGGGTATACTGCTGACTAGATACCTATGCTTTGTTGTTAAAATTATAATGTATTTATAATGTTCATTTTTTTGTTAAATTTTAATATTCATTGATGTAAGAAAGGGCCAAAAAAAGAGATAATAAAATGCCAAGTGTCTCAAGAACCTATTGGTTTCAGAATCCACTTATGTTCATCAGGCATTGGATTACAAATGGGAAAACTCTACACTTTCCTTTGCTTCCTGAACTTTCCTGTCTGAACGTGACAGGGCTTCCATGGACTACTCAATGAAAACATGTCCATTGAATCATTTCTTATTTACCAAAGCTTTTGAAAACCCCAATAAGGTGGATATAGGTATTATTATCATTTTTTCTATGATTTTGACACAAACATACAAGTATTACACTAGCGCACGCGCAAGAAAACCTAAAAAATGGAGATTAATAAAATGACAAATAGATAAAATGAATGATACAAGTTCCAAGTACAGAAGAAAAAGAAAATTTTGTAAATCTCCCTGGTTATGCATGAACAACAAACAGACCAGATGGGGAAATATGCAAATTTGATACAATACACTATTCCCGTACTACCTAGCTAAAATGATAAATCGCTTATCCTAACCAGAGTCACCAGTAGCCCTGCTAATGCTAAAAATGCACCCAAGAATATAAAAAGGAACTGCAATACATTAATTACTCAATGAATGCCCTTGAATCATTGCACATTTACTTAAGCTATTGTAAACCCGAATAAGGTGGATATAAGTATGATATCCTTTTTTTTATGATATTGAATCTTTGATATCAAGTATAATATTTGGAAGCTTATATCAATTCTGATTACTGATACCATTAGTTTGTCCTGGGCTCCTGCAGTTGGAGGCCTGTGCACACCCTTTCTTTGACGAGTTAAGAGACCCAAACACGCGTTTGCCTAATGGGCGTCCCCTTCCGCCATTGCTCGACTTCACACCTCAAGGTAAAATTATCAATTCTTCCATCCTGTAGTTTATCATTGTTTCTCCCAGTAATCATGCCAATCTTGATCTTAATTCTTTTTTCACGGGAAACCTTTGAAACAGAGCTTGCTGGTGCATCTCCTGAATTGCTTCAGCGTCTCATCCCTGAGCATGTGAAGAAATAAATAATGATCTGGCGACATCATCTTTGGCAGTAGTTAATACATTTGGTCTCTGATGCAACATGGCTTGTATTGGCCTGATTGCTTGCCCTGATACCGAGCATAGAACATTACCAGCCTCTGGCTTTAGAAATCAAAACGGCAAAGCAAGGCTGAGGTACAAGGAAGATTTATGGGCAATGGAGGATGGTCCATTTCGTACGGTGGACAGTTTCCATTTACAGGGAGGCGACGGCAGATGAACGACATTCTACGGTACAGAGTTTGGTTTTAGCCTCTTGAGGATGGCAAGAATCAGACATTATATATATAGCCATGTATTTATTTATCTTATATATCCCGACTAAGATTAATACCCATCTCATATGGCATCTTATTCAATCAAAAAAGAAAACCCTAGTAATCCTGTAGCTATAAATTTAAGATTAATACCCCTCTCTGGAGTATTTCTAGAAACAACTAGAGCTAAACCTCTGCCCACGGAAAATATGGAAAACATTATTTGTAGTTGAATGCAGTGAGCTACCACGGTGTTGTGTTTTCATGAAATGTAGTACGAATCCACGGTAGAAGAGTTTCTCCATTGTAGACTAAATGGGTGGGTTAAACCACATCACACCCCTAGTGCGTTCTACAAGTTGTGCAGTTTAGTCTAAAATTGTGTTTTGATTCTATATATTTCACATATGATGGTTGAGACCAAGGTTACAAAGAATCAACACATATCGGCTGATACAGGTTGATACATATCGTGTCTGGGGCACTCCGATATGCCTCTACAGAGGGTGTATCGATACTGTCCTATGCCCCTATTATGAGACTATTGTGTTATTAAGGAAAATAAATAATTTTAAAAGAATATATAATTTAATTATGACTAATACAAGATAATATTAATCATCTTGAGTATAAATAATTAATAAAAATTAGTAGATGAATTTATAGGAATTAATAATAATTATAAAACATTAAAGGTCTTAATTTTGAAGTAATATAAAATTATATAATTTAAATAAAAATTTAATAAGATAAATAATAACAAATAATAAGATTAAGTAATAAAAAAATCAAGGGTGAATTAATAAAAACTAGTAATTGGCATTCGTATTGAGCATGGGCATGTAATAGAAAATAATTACTTAACTTTATTAATTTTTATAATGATGAAAACTAGATTATCACTCTAAAAAAAAAGACATTAGGTCTCATTAGGGACCACGCAACCCCTATTTTTGTCACTTCTCTCTCATCATCGTCTTCAACCGGATTCCTCATTATGACATGAGTCCTATACAACCCTTTAACATAGGTGCTAACAAGGTTTTAAATATCGATATGCCCGATGCACCAATAGGGGTGTATCGAGTAGTATTGGTACTTTTTCTTCTACATTTTTTTTAAACTGGTTCAGGGGGTTGTTTTAAGGCTCTTCCACCCCTTGAACTGGTCAAAGCCCTGATACACCCTCTATAGGGGTGTATCGAGGTGCTCCCAATACGATACAGGTCAATATGTGTCGATACTTTGAACCTTGGGTGCTAAGATGGACACATCCCATGATCACCCCTATCATTCCCTTACCTATTACTCCTGGGGTTCTAAATGGATCAGCCTCATATTAGATTTATCAATATCCAAGTATAATCCAAATAGCAAAAAGGGGAATCCAAATCCATTGAATCCGATTAAATTTTGATTGAATTTGAAAATCCCACCCAAGGTTCAAAGTATTGACACGTATCGACTCGTATTGGTTGATACGTATCATATTGGGAGCACCTTGATACGCTCCTACGGAGGGTGTATCGGGACTCTGACCGGTTCAGGGGGTGGAGCCTTAAACTGGCCCCCCTGAACCAGTTTTAAAAAAATAAAAAAAGTAAAAAAAGTATCAATATTGTCCGATACACCCCTATCGGCATATCGGGCGTAGCGATATTTAGAACCTTGATCCCACCTAGTTTGGATTCAAAATCCTATTGAAAGTCCTAATTACACCCAACCCAACCCAATTCCATAAAAAAAAAATTGTCTTTTCTTTCTTTATAATTATAATGACAATAGTAATACATAGGGGAGGTTTAAGAAAAATATGTTAAAAAAAACTTCTAAAATAATAATAATTAGGTTATGTCTCCATCCCGTAAAAAATTATCTATTACATTTTGAAAAAAATAGGAAAGAGAGGCAAGTAAAAAGGAGATATGTAATAATTAAAATATGAAAAAATATATAAAAATTAAATTAAAATATGAAAAAGAAAGAAACAAGTAAAAGGGGAAATATGTAAAAACTGAGATGAACGAAAAATACAAATGCAAAGCTGGGATGAATGAAAAGTGAAAAACATGAAAAATGAAGCTACAACATCATAGCTTCGTTTTTTCATGCATGGAAAATGATAAATATATAAAAACTGGGATGAATGCAAAGCAACGAAGAAACTTTGAAAAATGAAAAGTGAAAAATATGAAAAATGAAACGACAACATCATAGCTTCATTTCTTCATGTATGGAAGATGAAAAATATGTAAAAACTGAGACCAATGCAAATCAACGATGAAGCTTTATTAATCAAAATGTAAAATAATATTAAAAACAAGGGATTTTTGGAATGCACTCCCCATCAGAAATCCTTTTTGCAGCCCCCTCCTATTCTATTAATAGCCCCCCCCCCCCCCCCCAAAACCACATCCCGCCCGTCCATTTAGCATCAATTTACGGGTACGATTCAGTCCACCCCTAGGTGGTGCTAGGATTTCCTAGTGGTGGACTGAATCATAAAAGTGATTTAAATAACATTGAAAACATGAAAAAGTAATTATTTCAATTTACAGCTCTCTTTCTCTCACTGTTTGTAGATGTTTTGGATCTCCCTACTCTCTCTTTGGTCACTGGTTTCTAGGTTAGTAGTTTGACCATTTGGTCTGAATGGATGGTTCATTACAATTTTAATAAAATAAAAAAGTAGCAAAAAAATTGTTGTTTATGTCGAACAGTTGGATGGTTTGATCACTTAAATCAACAGTCCATTGATTACGTCGACAGTTTTTGGCGAAGGAACAAATCAAGGATGAAATGGAATAGGTTGCTGTAATGGTTTTGGGGCCAAATGATCAGACCATCCGGGTCAACAACAATTAAAAATCATGATTTGGAATTGGGCACAAAAAGTGGGAGTGAAGGACCACAAATTTGACATGGACAGAAAAGGAAGTCGTGGCAATTGGGGTTATTGGATAAGTGGATAGATGCCCGATCAGAGAGGTAGATTCGAGTTGAGCCGAGTCAAATAGTACAAGGCTCAATTTCGGCTCGAGACTGTTTTACAAGGCTCGAGCTCGATTTTGAGAAAAAGTATTTTATAAAATAAAAATTATATATATATATAAGTATTTATTATTTGATATTTAAAATTTTAAGAATTATAATATTTTTATTATATATATATTTGAGTCGGCTCGCAAGCATCACGAGCCGAGCTCTAGTAGGCTAGGCTCGAGCTCGGTTGAAGCCAAGTTGAGCCGAGCTCAAGCAGATCGTGAAAAGCTCGGCTCGTTGCTACCCCTACGACAATCACTGATTAGATCCCACTTAGAGCAGCCATTTATACTATACAAGGAGCACACGATGCACCAACATCTGAGACTTTGGTAGGCTAGGCTTGAGCTCAATTGAAACCAAGTTGAGCCGAGCTCGAGCAACTCGTGAAAAGCTCAGCTCGTTGCCACGTCTACGGCGATCACTGATTAGATCCCACTTAGAGCAGCCATTTATACTGTACAAGGAGCACATGATGCACCAACATCTTAGACTTTGGTAGGGGTGCAACTTGGGTGGGCCCAATTTGAGTCCAGCCCAACTAATACATATTCATACATATATACATACATACATACATATAACCAACCCACCCGACTTGCACACGTAGGCTTTGGGGACCATAGGTCGAAATAGCCACTGAGGAGATGTTTCAGCAATTTACGCCTAAAATTAAGTCATAGACCCAGTTCAATGGTTGATCCCCAATCAGGGTTGAAAGGAGACTGATTTTAGGAGGTCCACACGTAAGCGATGGCTTCAGTCAGTGTAAGCCCGTACTTACACTGTTCAAATAGTCTCTTCCCATGAAATAAGCACGTAAGTATGAAGATATTTTCAACGCAAGGCTGTAAAGACTGTTCGAACTGACTGACAATATGAACTTGTGCTGATTGGGGAGAGTCAACTTACAATAATAATCGGGTCAGGAAAATGGTTGATAGGACAAGGTTTATGGTCTATAGTCTCCTATGATAATCAGTTATTTTGGTGTATGGTTTTGTACCTTTTTTCGAGGATAAACATTTTGTATAATATCTTCTTTGAAAAATAAGAAAATCTGTTGAAAAATGTTTTTTAACATTTTTTGACAGCTAGATATAATTAGACGCCATAGTAAAAAATTGTCTAAGTGTTGATAAAATATCAAAAAGATTTTTTTCAAACATATAACTTGCACATAATCCGGGAAAGATGTTTTTTTTTTTAACATTTTAGCCAAACAACATTTCAAACACCATTGGACAAATCCCATGTTAATTGTGTTTGCATAATAATGTTTGCATCAAGATAACTCCAATCTCCGAGATGATGTTATAGTGATAATGAAAGACTCTTGATAAGAATTTCATAGCAATCTGGCAGTCCCTGTACAAAGACAGATATGCTACTGAAAGACTTCCCACATGAATTTTACAGCAGTTTGGCAGTCCCTATAAAGATAAATTGGTGCACCAGAAAGACAACTGAAAAGCCCAAAAGCCGCAGTCTAACTTTTCACTGTGACAATTGAGGCAAAGCTCATTAGGCTCTTCATTCTATGGTTTTCAAAACCGGATTGGATCGGACGATTGGACCGGAAAAATTGGGAACCGATCACTTGATTTGTTCCGTTTTTCCCTAAAACCATTTTTTTTCTTAAAACCATTGATTTTGGTTAGCAAATCGCTGAACTGGCCGGTTAATCGTTTGGTTGTGTTTCAAATTTTTTAATTTTTTTGTTAGAACAGGCCGATCGTTTGGGTCAAACGGTTGGACCGTTCGAACCGATAACTGGACCCCTGACCACTTCAATCACCGGATCGGTTTTAAAAACCATGCTTCATTCATGTGTGGAGCACAACACTTCGTATGTTTATCATATCCACTTCCTTAAGGCTATGTTTAGTTCGAAGGAAAAGGTGGTTTCCCTACCTTTTCCTACTTTTACCTTCAAACCAAACGCGACCTAAATGAAATCATTATCTCACCTCACCACCTTTGAGTAATGGCAACTTCAAATGACTTTATTATTATTATTATTATTATTTATTTCAAAATGTTAAAATGACTTTATCATAACCATAACGGTACACGACTATTAATCTCCATTTTTTCCTAATTCCCTTGACTTCGGCGTTGTGTGTATGCTCATAATATCATCACATCAGTTGTAGAATTCATATTGTATACAAAGCATCACATTCCCATGAATAAATGTTTCTTAATATTTTACAAAATATTTTCATTTTTACTTGAAATATTATTAAAATATAGGGGACATCCCTTGAAGTTGCCCTAAATGTTAGGAAATTGACTAATTCTATCCTTACTATTTATAAATTGCCTTAAAATACCTTCAAATGTTTTGATAATTGACAATCATCCCCAACTGTTAACGAAAAGATGAAAAGACTTTATTACCCTTCACTCTTCCTTAAATTTTTAAAATGGGAACATTTGACACTGCTCTATTTCTACTTTTTCAAAATGGAAGGGAGAGAGATGAGGCTCTTAGCACATAGATAATCGTGGATCGGTCACACTTGCAACTCCGATGACCAGAAACTCCAGTGACCATAGTATTCATGTTTGCAACCTCTCTTTATTATAGGAACACTTGAAGCAGGGAGAGCTTTTCGTTTGCTTGAATAAAAAGGGAAACCTGTGATAGCTCTTTAGTCCTCTTTAGTCTGTTAATTACTCTTACCCTGTCATGGAGATCCATGGTCTGATATCTCACCAATTGAAGTAAATATGCTAGCATGAAGGGCAAGATCCATCTAACGTTGCGTTTGAAAACAATGCAAATAAGTGTGAATGTAAATATGTAGACTTGTAGAGTGTAAAACGGTCCATATAAATTGCAAAGTTGGGTTAGTTTTGTACTAACAAATTTACCTTCTTATGAAACAGATTTTTAGTTGTAATGGATGCAAACACGAATTTCAATAAAGCATAAGCCTTTTTTATAAAAAAACCCACGTGAATTCAAATTTACTTCTTTTTTATTGATGTACTTTTACATCTTAGGCTGCATTCAGAAACGATGCAAATAAGTGTGAATGCAAATATGTAGAATGTAAAATGGTCATATAAATTGCAAAGTTGGATTAGTTTTGCACTGACAAATTTACCTTCTTAACAAACGGACTTTTAGTTGTAATGAATGCAAACACAAATACCAATAAAGCATATACCTTTTTTTTTTTCAAAAGCCCACTTGAATGCAAATTTAATTCTTTTTTATTGATGTACTTTTACATCTTATTATTAATTAAATATACATTGGAAAATGTGTTTTCTGTCATTTGTCAATGCATAGATGTAATGTTGCCAAACACATGCAAAAGTGAACCATACTGCAAATTTACCCTGAACCAAGTTTTACACTCCATTTGCATTGTTTCTAAATGCAGCCTTACTATCAATGTAAATATGCATAGGAAAATGTGTTTTTTGTCATTTGTCAATGTATAAATGTAATGTTGCCAAGCATAGGCAAAACTGAACCAGAGTTCAAATTTACCTTGAACCGGGATTTACACTCCATTTGCATCGTTTCCAAATACAACCTAAATATTTCACAAGAGTTGAGTTGGCTGCATTTCTTTGAAGTGTTCTTTGCAAAGGCATTTTCTACATCTTTTCAGCGTCTATTGAACAAGCTAAGGGGATGAGAGCAACTTGGGAATATCTCAAAGTGGATGAAGTCAAATACCATTGAAATGGATTGTTGAATTAAGGTTGACGTTTCAAAGTCAACGGGATTTTGGTTCCTATTAATCAAGATACCCATGCTCTTTTTTAAAGATTTATGTGGGATCTATGAAAATTTGTTTTCCCTAGGTAAGTGGCTAAGTGATACCCTTGTCCCAGGTGAGTAAGTAATTTTCCCACATGTGGGGAAATGTGCTAATATTTGGATGGGACAAAATTGCTCTTTTTAATAATGACTTTTTATGGCTAAAACGATCATTGTCTTATTTTCCTTGAAAATAAAAGAACATGAATAACTCCCCAAAAAACGAATAACACCTAATGGAATTGGATTTCTTCTTGTGGGAGCCAAATAAAGTTAAGTATTTTTGTTGAGGAAGAAACTCACTTTGGTTTTGGTGGTTGTTAGAGGTTTTAGTGAGATTTCTGCTTTGAACCCTCATGCATATTAGTGATGTTGAGTTTTATTTTTAAAATTTGAAGAATAGTGGAGGGAAAAATCAACCACAAAAGGGTAACATTGGATTTTAAAAAATTCTATACATCACAAGTGAATGAATTGTGATGGAACGTAACAGATGCTAAGGGCAAGTGAGGATTTATAAATGTAGCCAGATCTGATGCCAATAAAGTAAAAGAACAATAACACATTGACACTAGGGCAACCAACCACACATCCCGAACATCTCCCATGCTTGTATATTATAATCATGGGGAGAAGTTGCTGATACGTAGTTGGATGTCATGCTGCCAGTGTCTTAGCACCCTTTTTGTTGGCAGCAGTGTTAGACAGTTTTGTATGCCCTTAACTTCAATCAAAATTGATGTACTTTATGAGTTTATTGTAAATGAATAAAAGTGCATATTTGATTCATGTTCCCTTTGTATGTTTCTGTGTAATACCCTTAAACTGGACACTTATTGAGACTCGTGTTAGTTTAGAATGTTCACAGCCAGTGGGTCGGTCTGGGGAGACCTATCCTGACAAGGCTGACACTGTGGTGCCACCAAGTCGGTTGGGGTGGCTTGTCTCAGCTACCGGGGTGAGACCCTAGGCACATACAGTGTGGGATTAATTGAATCTTTGAACTTGACCAGATTTCCAGTATTGCCCTGGACCTTGGAGATTGATGGGCAAAACTGGAAAGTTACACCCGACCCCTAGACTCGATTATGATACTGCACTAGGTGTCGGATCGATCTGTCTTTGATGTACCAATCAGTGAGATCCTTAGCGGGGGTCAAAACTTGGGTATGTTGGGACAATCCAAGAATTCATCTGAGTGGATGATCATAGTGACAGGATCAGCCCCTTTGTCGGACAAAGGTAATGATCGGGGATGCGCTCTCACTGTTGGAAACCAAGATTGCCGGCAGCCGATTTCAACCGTTGAGATTTGTTTTGCAAAGTATATTTTATATGAGATATAAAAATATATATATTATGATTTCTAAAATGTTTGCAAAAGGCTTTAATTCTCGGGATCCATATAAGTGGAGAGTGCAACACTGTTCCTTGCAGCCGAGGGAAAGGTCCTCTCTTGCCGGGCAGTGTATGATCATTAAGGGCTGAGAGGTTAAGTGTAAGACCATTGAGGATAATACCTGATGGGCTAATCTTGCATTTGCCCACAGTCCCTGGGTGTTACAAGGTGGCTGGGCCCAGGGACCACTTAGGGTAAGTGTTGGGCCCATAGAGCCCATTTGATGGGTTTCAGGGGGTACATTGTCTTAACAGTGTATTCGACCAGGCCTTGTAGCAAAGGCTGGGCCGAACCCATTTGGTTGATGTGTAGATCAATGCTTGGGTCCCACGCCATACAAGGAAGCCCAACTGGGCAGCAGTTAGGAAGGTTAAGTGAGCACATAAGCTTAATGGGCCTAAAGCCCATTTCGAACTGGGCTATTTATTTAGTTAATTAAAGGGGCGAATTCTGAAATGGATTAGCAGATAGGATAGGGTCTTAACCCTATCCACTCAGAGAGTCCAGATCTGAATGTGATTCAGATCTAGAAACCTCCTAATGGGATTAGGATAAAGCTAATCTAATCTGCAGATAAGATAAGGGTTTAACCTTATCACTAGAAGAGAAGGTTGATCCAAATATGATTTGGATAAGCACCTCCTAATGGGATTAGGAGTTGATCTTTTCAAGGTAACAAAAAGAAGGAGGGGGCGGCAGCCTTGAGAAAGACTAAGAAGAAACACATCAGATCCTCTTTAGTGTTGAAATCAAGAAGAGAGAATTCTGCACCCTGCGAATACTCTCTTGCCGCCTCCCTACTCTTGCCGCCCTGTTTGCCAGTTCGATCTCCAGTTGTGGGAGAAGTCAAGATTGGGTCTTGACATCAGTTTTTTGAGAAAGGATTGAGAAGGAAGCTGTGCTCACGTTCCATCTTATTGTTTCTTGCGAAGGACAGAGTTATTGGAGAAGAATACTGCTGATTCTGCTCCATCCTACACTGCGCCATCTTCAGTGGGAGCAGTCTTTGGATCCTTCCTTGGGCGTGAACACCTTCGTTGGGAGATATTACTTCTCCGTATCAGGTATCATTCTCTCCCATTCCTTTTGGTTCAGATCTAGTTCAGTTTAAGGTTCAAGATTTATCATTGAAAATATGATTTTCTAAATAGGGAATGTGATTCCCAATTGAAGGGAGAGAAAAATTTTTGAAATTCGCCTCTAATTCCGCAATCTTTGGGCATCCATGTGATGGATCTCTCAACCCTTCAGGATCCCATCATTGGCTCTCCTAGTAGTGTGTATTAAAGTAAAGACCTTAGATGAAAAAGGCTTCTCCTTCAAACATGTATCTAGCCTTCCACTTGAAAAAAAAAAGGAATAGATGGTTTTAATGTATTCTTTCTAATTTAGGACTTGTGAAAGACAAGTTTTTGCTTTTGTGCCCTGGGCTGTGGAGGTTGTGGAAAACAAAGTTGATAAAGGGTAATTTGGCATGACCTAGTAAATAAAGGTCACGTGGACGTGATCTGTCTCTAGGATGGCAACTCAGCATTGGGAGCATAGTCAGTAGTATGTGGAGTTCAAATGTTTGGCCACCTCGGCATAACACCACCTTGGCGCCTAATTGAGTTCGGGGCCCAGGAACTGAAGTGACACATAATCAATTCTAGTAGCTTCCCAACAGATTCTGAATATTACAGGATCACACCACATAACAACAAGCCTTATCTTCTCCTCGCTGGGATCGGGCAGTGACAATAAGGTTCATTGACTGATACGTTACTCCTTGACTAAAGCGGAAACGAACATCATCCATTTAGGCTGCAGATCTCGGAACTATTTTGGGAAACCCACGGTAGCTCAGCTATATAAAGGCATCAATCATCCCATGGTCCAAATACGTGCGATTACTTGCATCCAAGCTCTCTAGCACTCAAATTCTAACTCACAACCACAATAGAATACTAACTTAAGCATCGGAGCGACCTCCCCGGGTCATCCACCCTGGTCACTCTAATCTCTGTTTTGCAGTTTGCTCCAACTCATTACTCTAGTATGCCCATGCAACCCTCTATCTAGGAGCTTCCGGATCGCGCATCATCAATTGGCACCGTCTATAGGAAACGATCGAAAGGTCATCCCAATTTTTTATAGTCTCAAACTCAGTCTCAACCTCAATGGCATCATCCAGCCACAACGGTAAGGGTAACATGAACATCACTGGGGGCAAGAGTAGCAGATAGTCTCCACTAGACCTATTCATGGGTCGGGTGGCCCGATGGGCCAGCCCGGCCTGGCCCGACCCCCAGACGGGCTTGAACAGGCTTTTTGGCCCACTGGCTTAACCTCGGGCCAAAAAGCCTGGCCCGCATAAAATTTGAGCTGGGCTCGGGCTTTGCCAAAATAGCCTGGCCCGAGCCCGGTCCGGCCCAACCTATAGTTAAACCTAAGTAAACCCAGCCCAACCTATAGTTAAACCTAAGTAAAAACCCTATGTGATGTCCATTTGAATAAACTTTTTTGATTTGAGAATGTTGTTGATTCACTTGTAAGCCCATTGTTCATTTAAATAGGGGAAAAACATCTAAATTAAAATAGAAAATGCCCATTTGAATAGGAAAAAAATTGAATTTCTTTTATTAGGTCGGGCTTCGGGCTCGGGCTCGGGCTTTGAGCTTCAGGCTTTTTATCAGGGCCAAGCTCAGGCTCGGGCCTAACATTTTTCTGTTAATAAAGAGTCAAATCCCAACCTGGCCATGAACAGATCTAGTCTGCACTCCCCAAGTACCCTCGGTAACAATCGGCCAGTTCACCATTCCTCTAACTGCATCCAAGGTCCCATCATTGTCTGCGCCCCACACTACCCAACAGGTGAGTGTCCCACTCCCCCAGGTGAGCGCCACATTCTCGGAGCCTTCCGTGATTCCCCCTGGGATCGGGCACTCCTAGTTCAGTGACCTCGTCCAAAGCATTCAGACAATGCAAATTCAAATGCAGTAGATTTATTAGTTGTAGTAGTATTATTTTTATTAACAATATCAGTAGCAGTTCCCACCACTGCAACCAAGCCAGTTGGCAAACAACCAGTGCCAGAACGCCTGCCAGTCTCCTCCCCCGAAGGGAGAGAACTTCGCAGGTACCGGTCCCTCCTTTGGGACGAACCCCGCCGCAAGTTGTTGTAGGTGATCGACGTACTCCCCTGTTTCCCAAGAGAAAGCTTGAGGAATAGGCCCGAACATAGCCAGCCTGAGAGGCATAACTAGCAGATTTCCCAAGTTGCAGTCAGCATCGAATGCACGACAAAGAGGAAGCGGTGAAAAGAATCTCTGAACCAACTCACCCTACTATTCGAAGTAAGATTGAAATGCCTAACAACACGAAGGCCGACAGTACGAATATTGCTTCACCAAAAAAGCAGCAGTGGCGACGTCGCAAGACTCGTTGTTCATCAACAAGGAATGATTCAGCAGCAAAGCCCAGCCATCCAGCAGATCAAGGTTGGGAAAGAGAGGAGGTGAACTCAGTGGCCAAAGGAAATGGGAACGAAGCACCTCATCGTTTGCATTGACTCTCAACTGGTAGTTAGCCAAGTCAATGGTGACTACGAAGTTCGTGACTCGACTATGGCAGCCTACTTAACCAGAGTCAGAGAGATCCTATTGAGCTTCAACTCATGCTTCATCAGACAAATCCCGAGGTCCGAGAATGCCAAGGCCGACGCTCTATCACGACTAGAAAGCACGAGTGACAACACTATGCAGACTGTGTACATAGAGGACCTGCCTCAACCCAACATTCTCAAGGGGGCAGAAGAGGCCACTCCCGTGTTGCAAGCGGAACAAGCTGGATTGACACACTCGTTTATTATCTGCTCCACAGGACCCTACCTACATAACGTAATGTAGCTCGGAGGGCAGAGCGTCAATTAGCCAAGTACATCCTCATAGACGGACAACAATACAGGAGATCATTCATGCTCCCCTACCTACGTTGCCTGCGACCCACAGAAGTTGAGCTTGTACTTCATGATATCCATGAAGGTTTATGCGGAGGACACATGGGGGGTAGCGCCCTTGCCCAAAAAGCACTAAAATAAGGCTACTACTAGCCCACAATGAAAGCAGACGCACTCAAACTCATCAAGAAATGCGACAGATGTCAGAGGCATGCCAACATCCTCCATCAACCTGTTGTCAATTTGAAGTATCTTACTAGCCCATGGCCCTTCGCGCAGTGGAGAATTGACATCCTCAGTCCATTTCTGCCGGCAACCAAACAGAGGAAGTTCTTAGTCGTGGCGATAGACTACTTCACGAAGTGGGTGGAGGCCAAACCGCTAGTTAGCATTACAGCCCAAAACGTGCAAAATTTCTTTTAGAAAAACATCGTGTGCCATTTCGGGCTGCCCAAAGTCTTGATTTCGGATAACGGAAAGCAATTTGAAGATATTAAATTCTAGAACTGGTGCGTTGAGATGGTGATTCAGTAGAACTTCACTTCGGTAGCATATCCACAAGAAAATGGGCAGGGCGAAGTAACAAATAAAGATATCCTCCGCGGGCTGAAAGCTCGTCTTGCATGAGCTAAAGGGTTATGGGTGGACGAGCTACCCAGCGTTCTTTGGGCTTATCGAACTACCATCAAGACAGCGACGGGTGAGACCCCCTTCAACCTCACATATGGTACATAGGCGGTGATCCCAATAGAGGTCAAAGTGCCCACATTGCGACTTGAGGCTTATGATGAGGAAGTAAATAATGACGAGCTTCGTAGCAACCTGGACCTCGTAGAGGAGGTGCGAGACCTGGCCTACATCCGGACTGCGGCATACTAGTAGAAAGTGGCTTGGTACTATATCGCCCGGGTCAAGAAGCGACAGTTTTGTGTCGACAATTTAGTCCTATGAAAAGTTATAGTACTTGAGCTCGGCGTGGGTAAGCTCAAACCGAACTGGGAAGGTCTGTACCATATAAGACCGGTGTGCGGGGAAGGCACGTATGAGCTCGAGACTTTGAAAGGAAAATTGGTACCTCGAGCATGGAACATCGACAACTTAAGAAGGTACTATGTATGAGCCCACAACTCCAGGTATAAGTTACTCATGAGATCACCGAACTGGTCAAAAAGACTATGAGCTGGAGAGAGGACTATAAGTCACTCCCATAAGCCTAAGGGCTATGGTGCCGAGCTGATAAAAGACATTGACATGATAAAAGTTCTAGTCGCCTCTTCGGCATAGGCAGTTTAAAACCCAGTCGCTTTGGCATGGGCAAGGCAAAGTAACCCAAGCATAGACAGGTCAGGTATGTACCCTACAATATTTGTTCACCCTGGCATACAATGACGATTAGATTATTCCTATTAGTGTCGAGCTTGTCATCTTGGGAGTAATATATACTTAGAAAAAATTTCACTTCTATTTGGTTTAGATCGCCAGCTCGGGAGTAACCTATACTTGGAAAAATTTTTACTTCTATTTGGTTTAGCTCGCCAAATTGGGAGTAATCCATGCTTAGAAAAATTTGCACACAAAGATTGCAAAGTACTTGTATTTCATTGATAAAGAACTCCGAGTATATATAAAAAAAAAAAGAGAAAGATTACAATTGCCTAACCGAGCTCAGAGGCTCGGAACATCGAGCGTTACAAAAGGAGGGGTCCAAGAAAAGAGGCGTCAGTCTGTTCAGGGCTCTTCATCCTTAACGGAGACTTCGGCAGGAAGATCTGTCTCCATATGGTCCTCGACGGCACCGATCTCCTCTCTTCTCCCTTGTCATCAAGTTGGTCATCATCGCTCTCCACTTCGGAGTCCGAATCCTTGGTGGCTTCAACAGCCATCTCCTTGTACTCCTCAACTACCTTAACCTTGGCCTCCATTGCTTGAAGCAAGATTTCAGTCCGTTCCTTCACATGAGCCTCGAGGTTCTCGATCTCCTTCTTCAATGCCGCTTCACACTCTTCGAGCTCGTTCTTCTCTGTCATCAGTAGAGTTAGCAACTCCTTCTCAGCTCGTGCATCGTTCTTCAGTTGGTTATTTTCATTGCAATCTAAGTTAAGTTCGGTGTGGGCATTTTGGAAAGACTCCTCAGCTTCAAGAGCCCGCTTTAGGTTCACCTCGGACTGGTAGGTCAAGACGTGGATAGAGGAGCTCACCTGCCAATAGAAGAAAACAAGAATCAATATATGAAAAATCTAAGTATAAAGCAACTCGAAATATAAGTTCAAGAACATACCACCATACAATGTGTGGCCGCTCGGGCCCCGAGCTGAGCAACTGGCAAGTCTGCCCAACGAGCGACCTCCTTAATAAACACTGCGTCCTTGCTCTTAAGAAGGCCGAACTTCGGAGTCAAAATGCTCTGGACTGGAGTATCGCTGCCCAAAGAGGTAACGGTTGTTGGAACAGGCTCGGAAGACGTAGTCTCCTCGGGTATGTGGGGTGGGGTGGCCTTGCTTGGATTCTCCTCAACCAGATCGATTACGGGAGGCTACTTGGGCTAAAAAACAGCAACCTCAGTGGTGGTAGCTTCAGTCTCAACACAAGCCTTCTTGGAAGCTCTCTTCTTCTTCTTTCCCTTTTTCAAGCTCTCAAAGAGCTCATCGTCAAGGATGTCATCCAGGGAAACTACGATAAGAAATGAGCTAAGTCAGATACAATACCGAAGTAAAATGAATGGAAAAAGTACAACAATTAGCAACCTACCAGGAGGACTTAGGCCAGCTTGCATGAGTTTCTCCTTAGTCATGAAGGTTTTGAACTTCGGGCCGAACTTCGCCCAAGACCGGACATCTTCCCTTGTCTTCAGGTCCAGTCTAACACCGGGGTCCTGGATGGTTGCCCTCTAGTGGGTTGGGAAAGGCCATCCATTAGTGTTGTGGACCACGAAGTAGCGCCTCTTCCAGGCCAGGACCTTGTTAGGGAGCTCATGCAACAGTTTGTACCCGGGATGTGGAGACAAGTAGTAAGCTCGCCTATGCTCAGACATAACGTAGAACGAGTTCTTCTTAATGGAAAGGATCGAAGAGAAGACGTCGATGTCAAGGCGGTGGTTGTAGTCATGGAAAAGAGAAATGGTCCCTACGATATTACAGATGGAGTTCGGGTGTAGCTGGTCTATGGCGATGTTAAGGAATTTAACGATTTCGATTATAAGAGGGTGAAGTGGAAGACGCAGACTAGCTACAAGCTGCTCCTTGAAGACCACGATCTCGTTGTGATCATGATCCCAAGGAAAGTTTCCTAAGGGGATGCTATATACAAATTCGCTAAGGAGTTTGTACCGAGCTACTAAGGCTAGGAGCCTGACCGCCATCATTGTCGATGGGCCGAAGCTGTCTGGCATCCGACCTTGATGTGAGGTGGAAGTTGATTTGTTAGAAGCTTCTCGCTCCAACCGAGGAGAGTCCGCCTCAGGCGAACTGAGGTCCACATCTTGTTCCAAAGTGACCACCTCGGCAAGTTGGCAGGATGAGGCTTCATAGTTTGAGCCGAGGTATCCACCTCGGCTCAAGCGGACTCGTCGCTCCCGTCTAGAAGACTATCTAATCTAAGGCTAGACATGTTAAAGGAAAGGACAACGGAATCAAAAAAGCAAAGGAAGGTGAACTCACCAAAAGGAAGACCAAAGAAAGAGAGACGACCTCGGACCCAGAAATAGTTGACACCGAACTGGAATACTTGAGCGCGACCTCAAAAATTGTGGACTTGCGGATTTGTGGATAAGAAAATGGGCCCTTTGGCCCCTATTTATAACTAGTATATCCGAGAATCAATGGTTAAGATCAACACGATCCGACGGCTCCTAGGAAAATTGGTTGCATGCCTCCCGAGGTTGAAATCGATTTAGAGCATGTTTTGATGTCCGTAGAGTAATCGGCTTAACGTCCGCACGTACCGGGTATGCAGTCTGGGTCACTTCCTGGTTGAGTTGAACGATTGAACAGGTCCGACCAACGACTCCCCCTCCATATCACCTAGACTTCCTGCCAAATCCACCTAAGCTCGTCATGAACTCCCCGCGCCAGGTCAGGACCCCTGCAACGAGGTGTGGGGGCAATTGATGAAGGGTAATTTGGCACAACCTAGTGAATAAAGGCCACGTGGACGCGATCTGCCTGTAGGATGACAACTCAGCAAGGGGAGCTTAGTTAGTAGTATGCGGAGTTTAGATGTTTGGTCACCTCAGCATAAAGTCACCTCGGCATAACGCCACCTTGGCACCTAATCGAGTTCGAGGCTCAGAAACCAAAGTGACACATAATCAATCCCAATAGCTTCCCAGCATACTCTGAATATTACGAGATCACACTACATAACGGCAAGCCTTATCTTCTCCCTGCCCGGATCGGGAAACGCCAATGAGGTTCATTGACTGATACGTTACTCCCCGACTAAAGCGGAAACGGATCTCGTCCATTTAGGCCGCAGATCTTGGAACTGTTTCGGGAAACCCGCGATAGCTCAGCTATATAAAGGCATCAATCCCCCCATGGTCCAGGTACGCGCGATTACTTTCATCGAAGCTCTTTAGCATTCAAGTTCTAGCTCGCAACTACAGTTGAATTCTAACATAAGCATCGGAACGACCTCCCCGAATCATCCACCCGAGGATGACTAAGCCAAAATACTTCTAAGCCTCAAAATTACATTACTTAAAATTAGGGTATTGTGTTTTGGGGCTTTAGAGGCCGACATCTCCTTATCATAACCTTAGTTCCTACTTTCCTAACTCAAATAAAATTATCAAAACAAAGACTTTGGATATGTCACATAGCTGTACGTCTAACTATTTTCAAATCAAATAATTTGACCTTTAGGTCTCAAACAAAATTTAAATGTTCGTTGCCCTGTACTCGGTATTGAGATGTCATTAACTATTATTTTAATTGGACCAATATTGCTAACAGCTCTTTGAAAACAAATCCATTTACACCAGAGAGATCAACCATCTAACCAGATTATTGGGACTCAATTGTTGGATAGGCTCCATTGAGAAGGGTAGGCTCTATTGACAATACGCGGGTTGAATCTTAAACCTGAAATAATTTACTCTCTTAGGGTTAATTATGGTATGGGCAATTCATGTAGTTAAATGCTTTTATTAGATTTATCATTTCTTCCCTTAAGGCTTGTCATTTATATGTGTAAGTACTTATGTGCAATTAAAACTTTATTCTCGTTCTCTTTTATTTATGAAAATAAAAGGAAAGCGTTATGAACTCGATAATGTACAGAGAAGTTTGAAGGGCCTAGAAAGGTTAGGAATAGACTACAATGGACACAAGTCAAAGTAGTAAGAAATGATTTAAGGGTTTATTATTTAATAATGGATATCTATATTATTATAAAAGGGGATAATTGTCTTCATTTTGGTGCAAGTTAAAATAAATTTGATTATATAGTGTCAACTTATATTTTACCATTTATTTGACGTGCCTTATCAGTAACATTTAGATTGTTCATGGGTTGCGATCAGATTTGGTTTTTGCCAAAATTTAAATAGGCCCGGTCTTAAGTTTAAATGCAAAGTATTATAAAATCACGACCAAAGCCCGGCCCCATGAACAAGTCTACTAACATTAAATAGAACAATAATGAAGCAGGGTTCATATAGTCAAACCCATATAATTTGAGTAAGGCTTAGATGATGGCGATGCATAAAGAAAAGTGGGATTTACTTCATTGGAGAGCTTGCCAAAGGGATATGTAAAGAAATGGATCTTGGAACTGTTGGAGAATAAAAACCTATGAAGTGACTAAACTTTTAGGTTGAATGGTTCCTTAAAATAGCATGAGAGTACATTTGACTAAATAGTTTAGTGTTTAATTTTATCACTCCATTGTTAATTAAATTTTAGCACAAGGAATATATGAATTTGCCTGTACTTGTTCATGCTTCACGTCCAATGGACTTTCACGCGAGGGGGTGTATTAGAGAATAAAAATCTGTTCAGGGGCCTAACATAAAAACTAAAGCTTTTAGATTGAATGGTTGTCGGAAAAATGCAACGATATGGATCGGCCCATTGTAGAAACCCCAGTAAAGGGTTGAAAAGAGGTACTGATTGGAATTCTCTTCATTATACTGATTAAAGTCAATAAACACAAGTTTTATCTAAAACAATCTTTGCGGAATGATTAATGATGTGTCCCTTTATTGGAGATAGAATGTGCCCAAATCATTCCCCTGTCTCAAAAATGAAACACACCACCAGACAATTTTTGATGTCATAGGGCAGTCATTGTTTCTAATTTCCAGGACAAAGAACCAGAGAATTGAATCAACTTGTTTATTAGCACAGGGACGCAGTGGGGACAAAATTGGACCTACTATATCTTCAAATTCTCCTATCTTTTTAATCTTTTGTTTACTTCTTTCCTCTTCATTTAATTCACAACCAAACAATCTGAGAACAACAGGAGAAAAAAAAGCTCTTAATGGGACAACTGACATTCTGACGAGCTCTGTATTTGTATTTTTTATTTATAGGAAGATGTTCTCAATTAAGGCTGTGTTTGATTTTTGCATCAGTAAAAATGCATAGGAATGCAAATGAAAAAAAATGTAAATTTTTATTTAATTTTGTTTTGGATTTTACTTTGTTTTATTTCATGTTTTAATTTTATTTTCATTTGTACTATAATCAAATAAAAAAATCAAAAATTTAAAACAAAAATAAGTCAGAATTTACATTCAAATCATTTGCATTGTAGCAGTCCAAATTTATTTGCATTACAACCAAAGACAACCTCAGGGTTAAAGTGTTGTGAGGTCGGTTTAAAGACCAATTTTGTGAAGAATAAATCTGGATTGAAGAGCAATTTAAGATTAAAAGGCATAAACAGAGAAGCTTAGGCCACATGGGAACCAAATCATCTGACAGATACAGGTCTCATTGTATTGGACTGTCAGTCCTTGTACGTTCAAAAAAGTTATATGATACGATTTGTTGTCCTTCGTATCTGATTTCTCAATAACATTTTTGCCCCATGCCCCCATCAGATTCAATTATTTCCCGTTGGACAAATAAAATCATATATTGTCAAACACCCTAGGCTACGTTTGGAAATAATGTAAATAAGTGTGAATACAAATATGTAGTATAAAATGGTTCTTATAAATTGTAAAGTTGGTTTATTTTTGCACTGATAAATTCACCCTTAAAGGCTGCATTTGGAAATAATGCAAATATGTAGTGTAAAATAATTCGTATAAATTATAAAGTTGGTTTAGTTTTGCACTGATAAATTCATTTTCTTACCAAAACAGACTTTTAGCTGTAATGGATGCAAACATGGATTTCAATAAAATATATACTTTTTTTTTTTTTTATCAAAAGCTCACTTGAATGCAAATTTACTTATTTTCTATTGATGTACTTTTATATCTTATTATCAATGTAAATATGCATTGATCTGTCATTTGTCAATGCAAAAATGTAATGTTGCCAGACAAGGGCAAAAGTGAACCAGAGTGCAAATTTACCCTAAACCGGGATTTACACTCTATTTGCATCGTTTCCAAACGCAGCCTAAAGGACTGTAGAGGTTTTAGCTAGTTAGATAGTTATATTTTTGTATATAGTTTGGGCTAGTGACATGTAGCCCCTGAACTTATTCATGATAAAGACCTTAAAATTTTAGGTCCATGGGAATGCCGGAGAAGGCAAGTTTATAAAAATGAGGAATGCCCTTTAGCTTAATCAAAAAAGGGGGGCACAGTTCATTGTCTTGTATATAGAGGGTCCATTTGATTCAAGTTGGAATTGGACTCAGAATCTAAATCAAAATCCGTCCAAATTGGAATAGTCTATTCCCATAGCTTATTTGGGTTGACACATGAATTGGAATCAGCTGCAATGGGATTTCATTCGTAAGAAATGGGGAGGGATTGATCATTCTCTCAAATGGGGGAATTCCATTCCACTAGAAATGAGCATGGGATTCCAATTCCGTACAACCAAAGAATTGGAATTAGAACGACGCATTTCAATTCTGAGTCTAGACCCCTATTCCCATGAACCAAATGGTCTTTGAGTTCTGATTGCTTGTTATCGGTTCTTTTCATCTCAGAGCATAGTTTTCAAACATACTTGACTTAGATGGTTGGACCATTCGGGTCAGGAACCGTCCAAATTACTGATTTTGTTTCACCCCTGAACTGTTTGTTTTACACAAATCGTTGACTTGGTCAGCAACCCATTGATTTGGATGGTCGAACCGTCAACCCATTTTACTCGAACAATGTTTTTTTGCCATTTTTTATCCTCTAAAATATCAATGGTCCATTTGTTCAAATTGAATAGTCGAACCATTAAACCAGAAACCATTGGCCAAAGTGATTCCAATTAGATTCTTTGCACCTTGCACGAAGGAAGTAAAGCTCGGAAAGATTGCAACACAATTCCAAATATGGTGAGTTTCTTGATGAAGGGTATTTGAGAGCTATACACAGTATGCATTATTGATGTTATGGCCTATGGGTAGTCTTGTAAATTCTCTCCTGAGGGACTTGGTTTGTACGGGAGAATGGGCAAAATTATATGACAATCACATGAGAATCTTATTCAAAGCTGAGTAATGGAATAGGGACAAAAGTGTTGGAGTTTGAAAGTTCATGTGAGTTTTTGTTGCAAATGAAAGCCTTGGGGGGCGGGGCTAAGCGTTACTATCCCATTATCTATAATTTAATTATCCTTAGATCTATATCTATACTATTATTAAAAGTGTGAATGAGAGCTGAGATTTTTTGTTTGTTTAAAATACAATTTAATCTCCATCTAATTATAATAATAAAAATGTAATTTGAACAGTTATTTTCTTTTCATTCAAATCACCCTCATTAAGTCTTATATTTAAGTTATTAACACTCATTTACATTTATTGAATCTTATTCTTGACTAAAATGCCCCTATCTTTTAATTTTGTCATTCTAATTGTAAGGGCATAAAATATAATTTGAACAACTACATTTCTTCTTATTCAATTCCCCCTTTAAGTCTTATAGTTAAGGTATTAACCCCATTATTTGATTGAATCCTATATTAATTAACCATATCAAAAAATAAATGTGACAAAGAACAATTATTTTTATTGATGATAGAAATAAAATACAAATTTAAAGCCAACTAAAAAATGGAGTTTTCTTGTTTGGTGGAAAGTCAACAGTTCAACCTTTTACATTAAATGTGTCAACCATTGATGTCATAGTTTAATAATAATAAAAATTAAAAGGGATGAAAACACAAAAAAAGTATAAAAAATATAAAAAAAATGTAAAAAACATTTTGGGCGTATCTCTTATAATGCATATTTCTCATATTAAACAAAAATAAGTATAACAAATAAGAATAATTTTTATAGACATAAAAATATAAAATTAAATTATAGAAAAATTTAAAAATATATTATTTACTATCATCATCATCATCATAAAAAATTGCCACTTTACATGTACACACTTACTAGTATGTTGATAGGTGGAATAACCCAATAGACTGAACTGGCCTGGCCCGACTCCACCTGTTCTTATTGGGGTTGGACAAAGTTTTAGGCCCATATGCTGAAGTTCAAGCTTTCTCAAATAAGTCTCCTCTAATAATATTATATACAAATAAAATATATAATATATAATATATATTATTGTAATTTATCCATTCATATCGGTTTTTTGCCACTTTTGCTCGGGCAAAGCCCTATTTATCCTTATCTTTTATTGGTAACTGTTTTAACCAGTTATCATGGTCAATAAAACCTCTAATCTAAAATGTGTGCAGTGTCTAGCCTTAATCCTGTGAATTTGACGCAATAGGATCACTTCAATTCATATGTAGTTACTGCAACATGCTTCCAATTTTGAAGGTTGGATTTATATGTCGCATGGTAAATTGGGTTAGTTCATGTATCATTATTCTTTTGGTAAGTAGTGTTGATGTTTGAAAAACAAGAAATCTCTAAAAAATTGTTATCTCACATCTGAATGCGAATGCAGGTTATGTTAAACCTGAATGTTGAATGTTAATATGATTACTTTACAATTTTTGCCTCCATAATTAATTGCGAGAATGGATATTTAACATTAATAAATTGATATTGATCTTTATTTTTAGAATAAAATTAATATTAAAAAATAATAAATAATAAATTATAAAATACTAATACTAATAATTAAAATTAATAAAAGCTTTATAATAATTAAAAAATTAAATAATAAAATAACAAAATGCAGACAGAGACCTGAACTGAAAATCTCGGACAATTTTGTCGTTACAGCAAATAAGAACAACACGTGTGGCCTGGCAGCCTGGGGCCTCACAAAGTCACGGCAACAACTACAGACAAAAAAGTCATATACTTGAGAGGGAGAGAGATTGAGATTTAGAGTTCAGAGAGAGAGAGAGAGAGAATCCTGAATCCCGTAGAAGTCAAGCTTCAGTAACAGACAGAAAAGAAAAGAAAGAGGGAGGAAGAGTTGGAAGGAGTGTAGCTCTGATTCTGATTCTGAAGCCTTCTGCATTCAGTTGGAAGGAGGAGGACTAGGGCTGGCGCCGGTGAAAGCAAGTGGGAACAGTTCCTGGAGCTGGAGGGAAAAAGGTTATGTCACTCTTCCTCCTTTCTCTCACAGTCTCACCATTTTCCTTCCCGCCTCTCGCTTTCCGTTTTCATCCCTCCTCGCGTCTGTCGCTCTCTCTCTGACTCTCGCGCCCCTGCTTTCTCCTTCGTTTCCTCTCAAGAGATTAAAACAGGAAAGCCGCAAGGTACAAATATATGCATCGATGAGCTCACAGTAGAACAGAATACGGGGAAGACGTAGAATATATCTCATGTCTGAGAATTGAACAGAGGGAGAAATACCCTGCTAATCCCCTTCCACGTTACCACCACCATCCCTCTCCTTTCTCTTGTTGTCTTATTGGTGGCGTGGTTTATTATGCGTTTCCTTGTTTGAGTTGGGCCTCTAGCAGTTGACCTAATTTCCCCCAACCAACACTACCAGACGTCTCTGTTCTCTACTCCTCCGGCGCTCCTTTCAGTTTTCCAGATACAAGTCTTATCTCCTTCTTCCCTTTTACTTTTTGCTTTACTCTTACTCTTCTTTTGCTTCTCCTTTACCTTTACCTTCTTCCTTTCCCCCTCCTGTGAATGTGCTTTTGAAGTGGGTCTGAGCTTCCTGTCAGTGCTAAGGTGCAATTTGTATGACAACTTAACCAGCGAGGAAGAGATCCAAAACAAGCAATCAGATCAGAAATAAATAAAGAAATGGGAAATTCATTTGGGTGCTCGGCGTCAGGGGAGAGATTGGTATCGGCAGCAAGAGATGGGGACTTGGTGGAAGCGAAGATGCTGCTCGAGTTCAATCCATGCCTCGCCAAGTACTCCACCTTCGGCGGCCTTAATTCCCCTCTCCATTTTGCTGCCGCCAAAGGCCATAACGAGGTATCAAGCCCCTCAACCATTCTCATCCCTTCTCCCATTTCTATCCTTCTCTTTCTCCTAAGTTCTTATTTCGTTTATTCGATCCTTCTCTAGATTGTTGCGTTGCTGCTCGAGAATGGTGCCGACGTCAATTCTAGGAACTACTGCGGTCAGGTAAATTGAGTTCCTTCCTTTATTCTGTCCGTTTTATTCTGGTTAATTGTTAATTCATCTGATTCGTTTTGACCCCATCTAAGCATAGACTGAATGAAAAATTTGAACATCGGTTCAATTGTTCAAACCGTTCTAAGTTCGTCTCGCATTTAGATTTAATACGTTAAAGTTGGAAATAGTTCTTAATCCACAGATCATCGGACAGCCGTGTTGAATCTGATTCTTTTTTTTTTTTTTCCTATCAAAGACGGCATTGATGCAGGCCTGCCGGTATGGGCACTGGGAAGTTGTACAGACTCTTCTTCTGTTTAGAAGCAATGTGAATTCTCTCTCTCTCTCTCTCTCTCTCACACACACACACACACACAAGCACGAGTTTTCTTAGTTTTCTTAGTTTTGATTAGTTTTCTTAGTTTAATTAATTATGTTTTATGCTCTTTTTTCGTCATTCACAAGGTTATAAGAGCAGACTACCTCAGTGGTAGGACGGCTCTTCATTTTGCTGCTGTGAACGGGCATGCTAGATGTATAAGACTTGTAGTGGCTGATTTTGTCCCAAGCGTTTCATATGAAGTTATAAGTTCTCAGACAAATGGTGAAAGGGGCAGCAGTTCTAACTTGAGGAACAAATACGACCAACCGTATGTGGTTTGTTTCTATTCCATTTCTTTTCCTCCAAAATAATTTGTGTATACATGCTTATATATAGGCTAATAAAAGAAAATAAAGTTACCAATTACAACTACTGCTGAATGACTTCTGTGTTTTTTTATTCTTTTATTCCAATTTCAAAATAGCCTTTCCTCAATCAATGCAATTAGAAAATGCCAACTTTATTTTCTATTCATGGTTAAGCTTCAATTTGCCTCAAAAAAAAAAAAAAAACTGTTGCCTTTTAAACATCTATCTGTATCCAATACAGTGCACTCTCCAAATTTGTAAACAAGGCTGCAGATGGCGGTATAACTGCTCTTCATATGGCTGCACTAAATGGGCATTTTGATTGCGTTCAGCTCTTGCTTGACATTCATGCAAGTGTATCTTCTGTGACATTTCACTATGGAACGTCAATGGATCTGATAGGTATTTTATCGTTTGAAGTTCGGTTGCTTCTTCTGTTTCCCATGTCCAGTTTTGCTTCTATCTCCCAGTTATTCAGCACATTGATTTGTTTGTAGGAGCTGGAAGCACTCCTTTGCATTATGCTGCTTGTGGAGGAAACCTGAAGTGCTGCCAGGTGAGAAACTACTTATCTATTTTCTACTTCACTACTCTTTTCCCCCATTCATTCATTTCTTCTAAATACCAAAGGATGACTGATATACTTTTTTTATTTTTTTATTTTTTGATTTCTTCTCTCTACAGATCCTTCTTGCAAGAGGTGCTAGTCGGTTGACATTGAACTGCAATGGGTACAAAACTACAAACTTGGTCTCAGATTAAATCAATTCTAGTGATGGTCTTTCTTCTTTTACTCTCACAAGTGTGTTCCATGCATAAAAGAGTTCCATATGTTATTTCAGCTGGTTGCCTGTCGATGTAGCAAGGATATGGGGGCGTCATTGGCTTGAACTTCTGTTGGCACCAAATTCTGACTTGGTGCTACCAACATTTCCTCCATCCAATTATCTGTCCTTGCCTCTCATGAGTGTGCTTAATATAGCAAGGTAAATTGACTAAGCTCAGAGGTTCTTATCTCAATCTTTGAACAAATTAAGAGTTTCTTACTGAAAAACCGTGTCAGAAAGTCTTAAAAGTAGATCACATGGGGATCCCTGTGGAGTTATATAGGAAATACTTGTTGTGGTAACTATTGCAATTATAACACATTAAACTGTTCAGATATAGCATTCTTTTTGGGGGGATATCGTGAATCCTTACTGGTATTTCTTATGAAGCAGTTTTGGCACTGTCGTGGGTGTTGAGACTGTTATCCTAGTGGGTCAACGACAGAACTAGAATGTGTTATGGCAAGATATGCTATTACAATAGCTTTGACATCCTACTTATTAGGATTATTTTTATTGTATTTCTGTAGGGAGGATATCTGCACTCTCATGGGACATTTCTTCTGCAAATCCTGACCTTCCATCTACACTGAAGTGATGAAGGCAGGATATTAAAAGTTTAGTAATGTTGACTTTTGAGTCTATGTGGTCCTTCAGTTCTCTGGAGAATGGGTGAAGGCATCCATGATTGGGTAGCTCACCTGAACGCCGGACTTATAGAAACAAATCACCCATCTGGGCAACTTGGCACCAGCGGCTCCACCCTTGTTCTTTTTCTTGTTTACTTTCTATCTTAAATTTTTAAAGTATAAAATTATAGCCTTCTTTAGTTGCTAATTTGATATGAAATTGCTCTATTACGCCGGACTTATAGAAACAAATCACCCATCTGGGCAACTTGGCACCAGCGGCTCCACCCTTGTTCTTTTTCTTGTTTACTTTCTATCTTAAATTTTTAAAATATAAAATTATAGCCTTCTTTAGTTGCTAATTTGATATGAAATTGCTCTATTATTATTTTTGAAAGTATTCAAATTAATATATTTCAAAAATTATTATCTTACATATGATGATTTGCCATGTTTTGAAGAAACTTTAGTGCTCTTGATGTAATTCTTGATTATGTGCCTTAGGGGCGCTTTAGTCTTTTCCCTTTTTTTGTAATTGTTGCCCTACATAAATAATATGACTGGTGCCACCAGCTATAATTTTGGTTCTATTTCAAAATGTTTCTCTCTTCTTCCCGTCTCTTCCTCTTCTCTCTCCTACTGTTCTTCCTCTACAATAAGTTGGTAATAGAGCAGGATGTTGGAAACTAGTTCCTTCTTCTTGATCGTGCCTTTTCCTCTTCTTCTGGAATGAGAATAGGAGAGACAGCAAGCCCACAGGTCTGAACGCTTCACATTTGCTTTCTCTCCCTAATGTCCAGTGTAGAACCCCTTAAATCAACACTGGACTACAATGGATGCTTATTCTGAAGTGATTAAAGAGAACTGATACCAGTTTCCTATTTTGACTTACCTGTTTTGGATTGTGAAATTAAAATTTTCCAATTGGACAGTTGTTTGAGTTTAGTCTCTGTGGATTCAGGGGTCCAAATCAAAGCAGATTATGTACCCTTGTAGGTCATGAGTGACCTGGTTTGTGGTAGGAAAATGGTATTGCAGTGGTTTCCCGTTAACCTTGTGGCTTAGGGCAGCTAGTGTGAGGTCTACATGACCTGTACATGTGGTACAAGTGCATCTGAGTTGTTTATGTGTGTTTTTTGGCATCGGATTGTTGGTGAATTGGTTCCAACTCTACAGTGGTATTTGTTTACTTGTTTTTTGTGTGAATTGTAGAAAGCAGACCCATTAAGATTTTCTGGAATTGTTTCTTATGGTTGCTGAAGGCTCTAGAACATCTGGAACTACTTCCAACCAGAGTGGATTAAGTAGTAATCATGATACCATAAATTTCCCCATGATTATCACTCCATTGGATGGCTTGAACTATTTGGCATTGTCTAAGGAAATGTGATTGTATATCACTGCTAGAGGCAATGCTGGGTATATCAATGGAAAAGTAAGGAAACCAAAAGTGGGTACAACTGAGCATGATAAGTGGGATCAAGAGAACCATATGATCATCCCTTGGCTTCTGCATCCATGTTGCATTCAGTGAAGCAGAATTTTATGTGGGTAGACACAGCCCAAGAATATATGAACATGTAAAGTTGACATATTCAGAGTAAAGGCATTATGTAGGATCTATCAATTGTAGGCAGAGTCTTCCACATGTAAGTAGGGAGTGAGAAGTTTATCTGCTTATTATTCAGCACTTACCTCAGTTTGGAAAGAATTGGTGGGAATTGACAAAGATGCCAAGTCCTACAGGTAGTTGGTTTCCCAACATATGTTTACCTTCCTGTTAGGCCTCAACCCTGTATATGAACCCATTAGGGTACAGATTTTGGGTAGCAAGGACCTCCCTTCTGTCCAAAAGGTATATGCTTTGGTCCAGTTCGAGGAGAGCAGGAGGTCTACAGTAAATGCTTCTAGGGGGAGCTTGTTGCTTTGGTGGTAAGGGGAGGCACTAGTCATTGAAAGAAAGGTGATGGTCAAAAGAAGGTGGATGATAAGGATAAGTTCGGGTATACACACTGTTAGAAATCCAGGCACACCCGTGAGACCTGCTAGGATTTGATTGGGAAACCAAAATGGGCCCAAGACTTGGTGAAGAAATCAACACAAGAACAAAACAAGAAACCCACCCAATAGTAGTACATTTCAGCTAACTTGGCTTCCCAAGAATCATCTCAGGACCGCATTACTAGTTCTGATCTCAAGGAAGACATCCTTAGTTCCTCCTGTGACCACCCAAAATAGTAGGTAGGTCACTTCGCCAGACAAATTCAAGACCTCAACTTCATTTGCATCTATATTAGGTAACAAAGCCTCTACCTCTAATGTTCCGAAATCTCCTTGGATCATTGGTTCTAGTGCTTCAAACCATATGACTGTAAGTCTAATTTGTTTTGGTCTTATACCTTCCTCTTTGGTAGAGATAAAATGAGACTTTTCTTCTGGTCAAGGAACAATATCTCTTCCCTTTGGTTTTTCTCTATCTAATGTACGTCATGTTCCAAACTTGCCTATCGATTTGTTGTCTATTAGTAGCATTACTCATTCTTTAAATTGTTCCATAACTTTTCTCCCTCATTCTTGTGTTTGTAGGATTATGTTCTTTGGGAGGATGATTTGTAGTGGGAGCATGGTGGATGGTCTTTATGTTAGTAGTTGATCAAGACTACAATCAGCCTAGAATTCGAAAGAAAAAGGAGAAATTTCAGAAGAGAAGAAGAAGAGAGGGAGAAAGGAAGAAGCACACAAAGGGATTTTGAAAAGAGAGAGAGGGTTGATCAAAATAGATCTGCCGATCCACTCTTAATATTTATATATGTTGACTAATTGTAAAAGGGATGAATTGCCCTTATTGCTTACATGGCAAATAAACTAATAATAAAGCTGAAATAACAAGCTCTAACAACAAATTGAAATAACAACCAATAACTACCAACTAACACTGACATAACTAACAAAAAATATGCTATGCTGCCATACAATCACAGTGGGGACCACAGCAGTAGGGTCCACATCAGTGTTCTCTACACTCCCCCTCAAGTTGGGAATATATACTTGTCATTCCCAACTTGCATAGGTCTGCCTTTAACTTCTTCCTTGGAATAGCCTTGGTGAGAAGATCTACAAGCTGCATGCTGGAGGTGATATACGGTAGACACACTTCTTGAGACGAAACCTTTTCTCTGACAAAATGTCGATCGACTTCGATATGCTTAGTTCTGTCATGTTGTACCGGATTATGAGTTATATTAATAGCAGCCTGATTATCACAATACAACATTAAGGGCTTTTCATAAGCAATACCCAACTCCTCAAATAATGAATTCAGCCATAGGATTTCAGCCACACCATTAACCATAGATCTATATTCAACTTCAACACTAGAACGAGAAACAACACTTTGTTTCTTATTCCTCCAGGAGACAAGGTTACCTCCTACAAAGGCACAATATCCAGAGGTAGACATTCTGTCATCAACACTCCCAGCCCAATCAGCATCTGTATAAACCTCTATCTTCATGTGATCGTTATTCTTGAATAATATACCTCTACCTGGACATCTCTTCAAATATGCTAATATTCTATCAACCGCAAGAAGGTGAGTAGTTCTAGGAGAGTGCATATATTGACTGACAACGCTGACTGAATAACTGATGTCCAGTCGTGTGAGACAAAGATAGAGGAGTTTTCCAACCAACCTTTGGAACATAATTTTGTCTTCAAGAGGCTCTCCACCCTCTGCACTGATCTTGTGATTCTGTTCAATAGGTGTATGTACAGGCTAACACCCAACTTTCCAGCTTCTTCCAATAGATCTAGAACATACTTCCTTTGAGAAATAAATATCCCATGTTTAGATCTAGCAACCTCAATACCCAAGAAGTATCGTAGCTCTTACAGATCTTTCACCTCAAACTCTTGATGAAGGAGTTGTTTAAGAGACTCAATCTCACTGTTATCATTCCTTGTCACTACAATATCATCCACATATATAGCAAGCAAAGTCAAGGAAGAGTCCACTCTTTTAATGAACAATGTATGGTCTGACTGGGCTTGTACATAGCTGAATTTTTCAAGGGCTTGTCTAAATCTATCAAACCAAGCTCTGGGGGACTACTTTAGTCCATACAAGGCTTTATTCAATCGGCAAACCTTCTTACCTGTCTCCGCATCATAAAATCCAGGAGGTAACTACATGTAGACTTCTTATTGTAAGTCTCCATTGAGGAAGGCATTTTTAACATCCATCTGGAACAAGGGCCAAGAATAACTGGCTGTAAAGGATAGCAGAATTTGAATAGTGGTCATCTTTGCTACTGGAGTAAATCCCTTTGCAACTAACCATGCCTTATACCTTTCAATGGAACCGTCAACATTATGTTTCACAGTAAATACCCATCTACATCCAACTGGTTTCTTTCCTTTAGGCTAGTCAACTAGCTCCCAAGTATTATTCCTCAGAGGGGCATCTATTTCAACCTTCATTGCATCTTTCCACTCAGGAACTGACAAGGCTTCCTGCACTATTCTAGGAATAGGAATATCAGCAATGGATGTGAGAAAGGACCTGTAAGAGGGGGATAGGCGATCATATGACAGAAACTAGGAAATGCAGTGAGCTGTGGATGTGGTGCAACGCCGTTTGCCTTTACGGACTGCAATGGGGGGGTCAAGGTCATTCAAACGAGGTAAAGTGGCAACAATGGAAAGTATCTCAGGGAGTCTTGGATCTGATAAAGGGACTGTGGCACCTGGATCTGGATCCGTAGAAGGAACTAGGGCTGGCCTGGACTGCTAATAACCGAAATCAATTTGCCTCCATTGCTTGTGATAGACTCTCAAATCCTGACACCTCTGACAACCCTCCCCATTACATCCTTCATCACTCAATGGAACAAGTAAAAGAACTTCTGATGAGTTAACCCCACTCTCACTACTCTCCCCCTGAGGAGAAAGTAACATCCATCAAGACAAATCTCCTCCCAGAAGTAGCAATAACCCTTTTGAGTTTGTGCATAACCGAGAAAAATGCATTTAGAGGCCTTAGGATCAAATTTGGAACGATAAGGTCCAAGAATCTGAAGAAAGCAACTGCAACCAAAGGTTTTAAGGGGAACAATAAACAATTCTTTATCAGGGTATAGAAGGATAAAGGGACTTTTCATGTCAAGAACCCGTGAAGGAACTCGATTAATGAGATACATTGCTGTAAGAATAGCATCGCCCCAGAAACGGATAGGCACATTGGAGTTAGACATAATGCTTCTAGCCACCTCCAGTATGTGCTTATTCTTCCTCTCAGCAACCCTATTCTGCTGTGGTGTATAAGGACAAGTACTTTGGTGAATAATCCCATGATCAAGCAGATAAGAAGCTAATGGCTTGGTAAAGTATTTTTTCGCATTATCGGATCTGAAGATTTTGATTTTGACCCCAAACTGGGTTAAAATCATCTGATGAAAGATCTGGGTCAGAGCAGGAACCTCATCTCGAGAACGCATAAGATAAACCCAAGAAAAACGGGTATAGTCATCAACAAACAACAAGAAATATCTATATCCCCCCATAGAAGGGATGTGATACGGGCCCCAAACATTGGTGTGCATAACATCAAAAGAATTACTACTTCTTTTATTACTCAAGGAATAAGATGTTCTACAATGTTTTGCAAGCTCACAACTCTCACATCTCAAATTTGACATCTGAACAGACTCAAAAAAAATTGGAAACAAACTCTTCAAAGACCGAAAGGATAAATAACCTAACCGATTATGCCAAAGCATAACCTGACTAACAGACTGAGAAACAAAAGTCTTCCTATCTTTACGATCTTCCCAATGAGAACTCTCTCCAAGCAGATAGATCCTATTCGTCTCACGGCCAGTCCCAATCACCTTCCTTGTCTCCAAGTCCTGAAAAATACATCGGTCAGGGAAAAAAGTTACTGAACAATTCTGATGTTTTGTAATACTACTGACTGAAAGCAACTTAGAATCAAGCTTAGGAACATGCAAAACTGAAGATAAGGAAATGGTATTAGACAACTTGATGTCTCATTGCTAGAAATGGTAACAAGGGAACCATCAGCAATGGACACTTTATCTCTATCAGACGATAAGTGATAGGTAGTGAACAGTGATGGCAAGCTAGTCATATGGTCAGATGCACCTGAGTCTATTACCCAACAATGTTCAGTGTTTCTTGGAGCTGAAGCATGGTAAGCTGAGGCCCGAGTACCTGAATGAGCAAAGGCTGATGTGGGAGGAGCTGATGATGGCTAAGATGATTGAGCTGAATTCCCAACTTCCTTTTCCAACTGAATTAAGGCAGCCCAGACAGCAGCTAAGGTGTCTAGAGGTGTGCCTTTTGTGCCCGATGGGGATGCAGAATCAGTATTAACAGCCATATGAGCATTACCCCTTTTATTCCCTAGTTTTGTTGGAACTAGATGATGGTGCAGCTTCCAACATGTGTCTTTAGTATGCTTAGGTTTCTTGCAATATTCACACACTAGATCCCACTTATTTTCCTTCTTTATATCCCTCTTCGTATCACCCCCAGACTTAGGTTTAATTGCTGCCAAGGCTGGTGGGAAGGGTTGATGCTGCATCATAACCTTTCTCCTAGTCTCTTCACTATGCACCAAGGAGTAGGCTTGAGATAAAGTCACATTGTCCCTTGTTAGTATTTGTTGTCTCACAATATCATAGTCAGGATTCAGAGCAACTAGGAATTCAAAAGCCCTATTAGTTTCAACTTGCTTTCTCTGAGTCTGTGCATCCTTCTGACTTTCCCACTCAAGTGTTTCTAGGTGGTCAATTTCATGCCACAAAGATTTCAAAGTAGAGAAGTAAACCGAGACTGGTTTCTCTCCTTGCTTAAGGTTATTAACTTCACACTTCAATTCATAGGCCCTAGCAACATTAAGGGGTTGGGAGTAAGTCTCTTTCATGACCATCCAGATTTCCTTGGCTGTTTTTGCCCACAAATAGTTCCAGCTGATATGTGGCTGCATAGAGTTGCACAGCCATGTCATAACCAAATAGTTCTCCTGAACCCATTTGGTATACGTTTGGTCCTCCTTAGTTGGTTCTTTCACATCTCCCAACAAGTAGCTGAGTTTTCCTCTACCCCCAATGGCCATCATGGCCGATTGAGCCCATTCTAAGTAGTTGGATCCATCAAACTTCATAGTTGTAATCTGAAAGGCATTCTCAGACATGTTACCAGAATTGCTAGTCCCCAAAACACCTTCCCTTGATTCTTGAACTCCATTCTGGGTCAAGAATTAACAATAAAAAAACTTTTGAAGCTACTGTAATAGAAAACAGCACCCAAACAACTGATAACAACCGGCCTCGGTCTTCCAAAGAATAAAGAAAACATAATTCAGTATGAAACCAGTTCAAAATCTGATCTGAAACCAACAATAGTTCTGAATTTTAGGGTTTTCTCTCAAAACCATAGAAGAAAAAAAGATTTTCCAGCTGCACCTCTCAAAATAGACCAAGATGATTCTTTCAAGGTTATTCTCAAGCAAAAAAAAAACTTACTTTATGAAAGAAAATCTCTGGCTGCCACCTTCTGTCTGATGCAGACCCCTAATCTTGGGGATCCGAAGCATTTTCTAATTCTTCCTGACTATTGGAACTCTCCCAGCCTTCTACAATCTTCTTAGTAGTAGCCGCACACTACCAGTAGCCTCCAAGAATCATCCGATCCTCCTTCTTTGTTTAAAAACTTCTAAACCTAGGAAATTCTCATGTAGTCAATCTAATTAGACTAACATAAGACCTCCTTCTCTGCAACTAGTTTTAGGTTTTGAACAGAAATTCTGATCGCCACCTTCAGTCTTGATAAAGAAACTGATCTTGGACTCTTTAACTACCTCTGATTCTTCCTGATTATCAAGAACACAATCCACTCTTTGGACAGCTGCTACAGTCTCTAACCTCCAAGAATAAGCCGAAAAAGGATCCTCTTAATCTTTCAGCCCTAGGCAACTCTCATGTGGTTGGCTGGATCAGACTCACATGAGAAGCCCTAATCCTTGCTCTGATACCAAGTAGTCGATCAAGACTACAATCAGTCTTGAATTTGAAAGAAAAAGGAGAAATTTCAGAAGAGAAGAAGAAGAGGGAGAAAAGAAGAAGTACACGAAGGGATTTTGAAAAGAGAGAGAGGGTTGATCAAAATAGATCTGCCGACCCACTCTTAATATTTATATATGTTGACTAATTGTAAAAGGGCTGAATTGCCCTTATTGCTTACATGGCAAATAAACTAATAATAAAGCTGAAATAACAAGCTGTAACAACAAACTGAAATAACTACCAATAACTACCAACTAACACTGACATAACTAACAAAAAATATGCTATGCTGCCATACGAACACAGTGGGGTCCACATCAGTGTTCTCTACAATATGTTCTAGAGAATAAAGATGGTCTTCCGACTTCAGGGTCTTTGAGTCAATCGAATAAAAGTCAAGTTGTTTTGTGGCACAACCGTTTAGGTCATGTTTTTTGAGCCCTTAAAACTTTTGTTTCCATAATTAAGTTTAGGTCAGTAAATGAATTGCAGTATTAAACATGTCAATGTCTGTTACAGAACAAATCTGTACTGGTTTCCGCCCTAGATTAGCAAAGAATACAGACAAAAGAAAGAGAGAAGAGGGAAAGAAGAGGAGGGGAAAACTGGTTCGATCTAGATAAGAATATTCTTTTCTAGTCAGCCATATTATATTTATATGTTTCTGATTAAGTACATAAAGACTCTTATGCCCCTAATTAAGTATGGGACATGTGACTTAAACTTGAACATAATAGACATTACATCACACTAATAATATACTAAAAAGACAAAACTACCCCTGTATAGTTGACTCTAACACTACCCCTTAAGCCAGTGAGTATATATCATATAGTCCCAACTTGTCATAAGTGTAATCCACTCTTCCCCGACTCAACCCCTTAGTGAACAGGTTTGCCCATTGATTTCCTTTGTTTACATATGCAATACTTATTACTCCACTGAGCACCTTCTCTCTTATAAAGTGACAGTCAACTTCTATGTGTTTTGTTCTCTCATGGAAAACTGGATTAGGTGAAATGTGGACTGCAGCTTGGTTGTCACAATAAAGCTTCATGGGGCGATCAATTGTATATCACATCTCTTGTAGAATGTTCTTCAACCATATTAGTTCACATGTAGTGTGTGCCATGGCTCTATATTCATGGGGTGATCAATTGTATATCCCATCTCTAGTACCTTCCTAGGTCCTTAAACCCCTCACTTGCATCACTATTCAACTTGACATTTGGTTCCATGGGTGTTTGAGCTGGTTTGGCACCCAACATATGTCTCATCCAACAAATCAAGAACATACTTCCGCTAGCACAGATTAATACCATGCTTAGACCTTGCTACCTTTATCCCCAAGAAGAATTTTAACTTCCCAAGGTCCTTTGTTTGTAAGTGATCATGCAAAAATGTCTCCAACTTGTCAATTCCCAACCTATCACTACCTGTAATGACAATGTCATCTACATATACCACCAACAAAATCTTCCTAGCAGGCAAACCATAGCTGAATTCTGAATGATCAACCTGACAATGTCTCATGCCAAACTCTTTCACCACTTCACTAAATCTACCAAACCATGCACATGGAGACTGTTTAAGTCCATAAATAGCCTTCTTGAGTCTGCACACCTTACCATCCTCCCCCTGAGCAATAAACCCTAGTGGTTGCTCCATGTAAACCTCATCAAGAAGGCCACCATGTAAAAAGGCATTCTTGATGTCAAGTTGAAATAGAGGCCAATCATACATAGCGGCTAATGAATCAAAACATGAACTAAGCTAATCTTAGCCACAAGAGAGAAGGTCTTTGTGTAGTCAATGCCATATAGCTGTGAATACCCTTTTGCCACCAATCGAGCTTTCAACCGTTCGACACTACCATCTAGGAGATACTTGACAGTGTACCACCCACTTACAACCCACAACATGTTTTCCAGGAGGAAGAGTGGTGAGATCCCACATATGATTATGAGCCAAAGTAGAGAGTTCTTCTTCCACTGCTTGGTGCCACCCTGGGGAGGTAAGGGCTTTCTAGACATTCTAAGGAAAAGAAACAAAAGATAACAAAGAAACAAACTGTTGATGGGAGGCAGAAAGGTGAGATACCAAACCATAATTGGAAATGGGATGAAAGTGCAACTATGTTTACCTTTCCGCAAAGTAATGGGAAGGTCAAGGTCAGAGAGGGGTGAAACTGGTGTTGAAACAACTATCGGATCAGTTGATGGTGAAGAGACTAGAGGAGGAGCCAATGCTTGTTGGTGCGTATACACTTGTCTGATAGGTGGTCGTTCAATAGGGAGTTGCGCTGGAGGCAACAACTGAGATGCAACTGGAACAAGAGGGATGTGATCTGCAATTGGAATTGGAAGTGGAGGTGGAAAGAAAGAGGAGACATCCGGCCCTGAAAAAAATGGAACAGGCTCAAAGAACGTAAAATCAACACAAACAAAAGAACATTGAGAACTGGGATTATAACACTTATACCCTTTCTGGGTTCTATAATAGCCAAGAAAGACACACTTAGTAGATTGTGTATCTAACTTGTCCATTCCGGGCCCAAGGTTATGAACAAAGCAAACACCCAAAAATCCTAGGAGTGAAAGGGAAAGAAAACAAAGAGGGAAACAAGACAGAGAAGGGAGAATGACCTTTAAGGATAGGCATGGGCATCTGGTTAATGAGAAAGCAAGATGTAAGTACAACATGACTCCAAAAACGTTTGGAGTGTTCATATGGTGTAAAAGGGACCGATTAGTTTCCAAGAGGTGGCGGTTCTTTCTTTTATCCACCCCATTTTGCTAAAGGGTGTAAGTGCATGAGGTTTGATGAATAATACCATGTTGTTCCAAATATTACTGAAAAGGTGTATAAAAATATTCTCGGCCATTATCAAAATGAAGGGTTTTAATAATCACACCAAATTGAGTATGGATTTCAGCACGAAACTTTTGGAAAACATAAAACACTTCACTCCTTTCTTTCATAAGATAAACCCATGTCATCCATCCTTGATTTATCATCAACAAAAATTACAAAATATTTGTAACCATTATATGACTATTTTATTTGGACCCCAAATGTCCGAATAGACCAAAGAAAAAGGCCTCAACAGACGGCTACCACTCCTAGACCTAAAGGGAACATGGTGGAATTTTCCATATCGGCACGATTCACATTCCAAAGTAGAAAGACTACCCAAAGACGGAACAAGTAACTTGAGAGCTTTAAGAGATGGATGACCAAGCCGACAATGTCACTGAAGAGGAGAAAGAGGTGACTGAAGAGTTGTTGAAGAGCCACCACCATCAAGGTAATACAATCCACTAGCTTGATGCCCTCCACCAATCTTCATCTCCGTCTTGAAATCCTAAACAACATAAGAGGAAGGGTAAAAAGTGATGGAGCAATTAAGAGGCTTTGTTAATTTACTAGCAAACATAAGGTTAAAAGGAAATTTGGGAACATACAAAACTGAGGACAAGGGTAAGGAGTCTAGGTTAACATTACCAACACCACAGATAGAAGATGTGGAGCCATTAGCAAGGGTAACTATGTGTGAAGTTGGGATTGAGAAAGAGAAGAAAACACACCTAGAGTCCCAGTCATGTGATCAAAAGCTCTAAAATCAATAATCCAATGGGCGGATAATTTGGATGCCAAACAAACCATACCTGAGTGGACAGAGTGGAGAAAGGTAGTATTCTTCTGTGATGTAGCCTGAAGAAACAGCTCATACTCATTATGTGGGACGCTCATCATCTCTTTCCTGTAGACATTTGTAGGTATAGAAGGTGTCAGATTACTTTGCTGAATTCCATCTCTCGTACCACCACCACTAGCCACTGCATGATAGGCCCAGGTAGAAGGTCGTCCATGTAAATCATAACAAAAATTGATAATATGCCCCTCCATACCATAGTGTGTACACCTCCTCATACCATTACAACGTCCTCTACCACATGCTCCCCTTAGAGTCCTGACCTCCAAAACGTCCACCACCAAGATTGAACATGGGACCATTACTTACACCATGACCTAGCTGAGTTCCTCGAGCTCCTCCTCTACCACCACGACCTCCACCTCTAGTTGCTGCAAAGGCATATCTATCAGTCACAGTAGGATGCTCTGGAGTTCTAGCAGAAATCCTCTGGAGACGAGCAAACACTTCCTCTAGAGAGGGAAGAGCAGATCCGCCTAGTATCTGTGCTAGTATCTGTGCTCTTACCGGTTCATATTCACCATTCAACCCTACTAGAAATCTGGTTACATCTTCTCTCTGTTGTTGCTGAACTTTGACATCAAATGTAAGGGGATGATAAACATTCAATTCATTCCGAAGATTCCTCATATTAGCATAATACTCCTCAAGACTTTGATTTCTTTGTTGCAGATTGAAATACTCTTGGTAAAGCTAATATACTCTGAGGTCCCAAATCTCCTTGGATGTATCTAAGAACACAAAATTCACACTAATCTTCGGTTCCATACTTTTCAACAACCATGTCATAATCTGTGCATCTTCTTGTTCCCGCTCACTGTAACCCTGAGAACTAGCTGAGGGTTTCTCCTCTTTCACACGCTTCACCTTCTTCTTAGCCCTGAGAAAGACTTCTATAGATTTAGCCCAAGGTACATAATTCTTACCATTCAATTTAATAGAGGTCATCTGCACACTAAGATAATCAGGGGGAATCATAACACTAGATTTATGTCCACTGTTGTCTCCCATTGTTGCCATAACTCCACTCACTAGCACTTCACACCACTTCACTTGCTAACCACCACATTGCTCATATGTTTTTTTTCTTTCTTTCTTAACCCTAACTGTCACTGCAGCCCTGCTATTTCAGCACCATAGAAGATACCTGAATGCACCAAAACACATACTACCATACCTGCAACTGATTACTATCTATCTCACACTGTATCACCCATATAACCTACTTGTTTGAACTTCATAAATCAGTACTGCACTGATCTGATCACCACACCACCTGAAACAGCTCCCTTTGATCCATCGATTAAAGGGAGTAGAAAAGTTTGGACAACCTGTTTTGATATAAAAACTGTAAAAGAAAGAAGAAAAAGTTTCAGCTGAGAAAGAGAGAGAAGAAAGATAGAAGAGAATGGGAGAAGCTCAGAATTAGGTCTGGCTGCCCCTTTCATTAGATTATATACTCATAAATAAAAGAGAGTACAAAGACAAGTGTGCCCTTAGTAAGTCGGCTACTTGTGAGAACTTAAAAACACTCTTAACTTAAAACATAAACTAATGGGCCTAAGGCCCAATAACTCCCTAACTATGCTATGTAAATAAAAAACATATTATGTCTGCCCAAAACTCAACAGAGGATTTCTACAAACCACATGAAACGAGCACCACACAACCAACCAGAGGCATGGAGACCTCCAAGAGGGAAAAACGAAAACTCCTTTTCAGCTTTTCTGTGAAACTCCAACTCTCCAAGGGATCAATGAGATCTCTGCAAAGATCTAGGGCAAAAGACGCATCAGGAAATTCTGGGTTAACCTGAACAGTTTATAGTGGTTCTGATACCATGTTACAGAACAAATCTGTACTGGTTTCAGCCCTAGATTAGCAGAGAATAAAGACTAAAGAAAGAGAGAGAAGAGAGAAAGAAGAGAAGGAGGACAAAACTTTTTTGGGTTCAGTGGACCAAGAGGAGTGCTAACTCTCTGGAAGGCACTTTGGCTAAACAAGGGGTGGGAAGAGCAAATTTTTTTGAGCATTGTTGTAATTTGATTTTTATTGTTAGGGAGGGTTAAGAGTTTTTACCCCTCCCTTCTTTTTGTAATTCTCTATCATCTTTTTCTTAATAAAAGTTGCTGTTATTGATCCAAAAAGGAGGAGAAAACTGGTTCGATCTAGAGAAGAAGACTCTTCTCTAGTCAGCCAGATTGTATTTATATGTTTCTGATTAAGTACATAAAGACTCTTATGCCCCTAATTAAGTATGGGACATATAACTTAATCTTGAACATAATAGACATTACATCACACTAATAATATATACTGAAAAGACAAAACTACCCCTTATAGTTGACTCTAACAATGTCAAATCGTTTGCCTTCCACTAGTGGAGATTTCCAAATCTTGATGTTCTTATGGAGCTATTTCAGAGGTTAATGAGATGTTGGAATTGTGTCGGATTACAGCTACAGGTGTTGTCTGGGAATATAATGAAATGTTTAATGTTGTCTTTAGTAGGGGCTACTGGTGTAACTAATGGGAATGAACAAGTCATTGGTTCAAACATGAAAAATCACCCTTCATTGTCTAAGGGCTTAGTGTATGAGATGGAGCTATGGGATGTTATCATTGTCTGAAGATAAAAAAGATTAAAGATGATAAGGATCTATGATTTCAAAACATAGAAGAAGATGATGAGCATAATGGCAGAAAGATATCTAACTAAATGAAACTAACCAATTAAACAGAAAGATTATATGAAATAGGTGATTGAACAAGAAGTCCAAGTGAGCTGAGAGTTGGGGTTGTTTTTCTAGGTTGTGATGAATTTCAATAAAAGTGCTTTCTTATTCAGAAGAAAGGGATAGACAGTGTGAGGGGTGAGGGCTGCCATATGCTGGACTTTATGGGAGAAAAGGAATTCTAGGACATTTTCTGAAAGTGAAAGAAATAAAGAAGGTATTTTTGAAGTAATAACAGTTAGGGTTGTGTGGTTATTACCCGGCCTTGGTTTTATAAAGTTAAATTTTGATGGAAGCAATGAGGGAATCTAGGTTCTTCAGGTGTAGGAGGTGTCTTCAGAGATGAGAATGGGAAGGTGATTGCAATGTATTCAGGTCCCATTGGGGTTGGGGACTCTCTTAGAGCTGAGGTTTATGCCGTACTGGAGTGTATAAGGAAGACAAAGGAACTGAATATACCAAAGCTTGTCATTGAAGTGGTGGAAATCCAGTTTCATTGGGTGAAGAGAACAGTAAATGCTTTTGCAGATACTTTGGAAAAGCAGGGGGCAGTTAAGGTACAAGACAGGAAGTATGCTCAATTCATCCAGAAGGGACTTTGGAAGGGGAAAGGGCTAGAAGAATCTAGAGTTGAAGTGGTTGAAAGAAGATTAGTGTAGGTAAGGGAGGGAGCAAGAAAAACAAAGGGTGGGTAATATGGAGAGATACGTAGAGCAGAAAAAGGAGCGTGTAGAGCTGTTTGGGTGCTGTTTGAGATGGAGGCACAAGCAATTGATAAAGGAGAAATAAGTTGTAACTAAATAAGTAAAATTGCTTTGATGAAAAAAAAAAGTAAAATTGCAAGATAGGAAATGAGGAGAATCCTCCTTCCTCAGTGTGAGGATTTACCTTGTTTATCTTCAAAGCCCTCATGGGAGATCTTTTGGTTCAACACTCAAAGCATCAACTTATGAATATGGGAACAAGAGTTAAGGTTTTGGGGCTAAAGCATCAGGGGATGCATATGGGAAACGAAGTCCCATTGGGAGTGGGAGGGGTATTTAGAATCTTGGATATCATGTTTGAAATATTTCTTTCAGCTACTCAAATCCAATTGGAAAAGGAAATCCATTAAGGATTTTTTTAATCAGAAAAAAATGATTAATTTATTAATGGGAGGTAAAAGTAACAACAGCTTGGGGATCCATCCACCCAGAAATTCAAATTTCCAAAAAATAAATTACAATAGAGCCCAAAGCTGCTGCCTTAAAACCCCTTGCTTTGCTAGAGTGTCAGCCATCCCATTAGCTGTCCTGGGAATCCAATTGAAGGAAGCGGTTCTGGTCCCCTCTCAAGCTGTCTATCTCCCTTAAGGCATGCCTGTAAACCCATTAGCCATCCCATTACTTTGATTAGAGCAACTTTAGCCAACCTCCCAATTTATTTCATATCCACCTTTAGAATATCTTCTAGGATAGCAGGTCAGCTAGAAAAGCTCATGAGGGACTTTCTCTGGGAGCCTAGGGATGAGAAGAGGGACCATTTGATAAAGTGGCAACAAGTTAGTAAAGTAAATAAGGGGGGACTTGGTATAGGGAACTCGGTTCTTAGGAATGCATCTTTATTGGGAAAGTGGCTCTGGAGGTTCCCATTGGAAAGAGATAAGCTATGGCACAAGGTCATTGAAAGCATTCACAGGATGATGAGCAATGGCTGGGATGCAAAGGTGGTTACCCCCTCTACCTCAAGTTCTCCATGGAAAGAAATCCAAAAAGTATACCCAACCTTTCTCAAATTTACCAGGTATGATGTGGGGTGTGGGTTGACAGTTCTCTTTTGGGAAGATATATTGTTGGCTGATGCACCTCTTAGTTCTCTTTTTCCGGGCCTTTATTCAGTGTCTGACCTCAAGAATCGTCCAATCTCAAGATTTGCCACTTTTTCTTCAGGGGGTGTGAGTTGGGATTTCGGGTTCAGAAGGGGGCTGAGAGATAATGAGTGTGAGGCCTTTATTCAGTTATTGGATAAACTCCAGTCTGTTTTCTTGATCCAAACCAGATTATGAACTACCTCCCCCGGCACTATATTCACTTGCACCTCATTTTTCAATTTACTCTTATAACCTTTGGAGGTGGGAGAGAATTTCCGGTGAAAGAACTTTGGAGTAAGCCCATACCACCTAAAGTTCAAGCACTATGCTGGGAGGATTTTCTTGGAAAGGTGAACACTTGTGTTCAAAAGAGGAGACCAAATAGATGTCTGTCCCCACATGTGTGCTTTCTTTGTTTTGAAAATGTTCGATCCTTATCCCACTTACTAATCTCTTGTCCTTTTGTGTTGTATATGTGGGAGTATTTTTGTTCTCTTTTCAGTTTGCAGGTGGATGGCTACTTGGGATATAGTGAGCCTCTTCAGCCAAAATTTCTTAAGACAGCCAACAAAAAGAGAAGAACAATGTGGAAGGCAGTTAGAGCTGTTGTGGTGTGGTCCATCTGGGAGGAGAGAAATGCAAGAATATTTAATGAGAAGATCAGGTTAAAGGAAGAGTTGGTGGAATTAATAAAATCTAGAGTGGCTTGTTGGATAAAAACCTTGGACATCTTCCATTGTTTTACAGTGACTGATATAATAAGTGTTTGGAATGAGGTGGCTCACTCTTCAAAACAAAAGGAAAGAGAAATGCCACCTCTGTACGGGGTGTAATGAAATTTGTAAAGTCTGAGTGGTAAGGTCAGTTAGGAGAGCAGTTTTTGTCTTACATTCTATTGGATCAGGTGTTGTGGGTTTTTTCCTCAGATGAGGTAGTGTTGTTTTGGTTTCTGGAGTGTTGGGTTGTGGTCAGTTTAGGGCTCTTGTTTCTTCTATCAGGTAACTTCTGGTCACCTTTATTGTATTGTCTTTTTTTTTTATTTTAATAAAGTTTATTTTATTACCCAAAAAGTTTAAGGAATGAGCTCATGTACAAGCAAAAGGATTGTCTGGGTACAATTCTTACAGTGTGGGATTTAAAGGTGGTTTTGGGCATTGGTGAAATAAATATAAGTTTTTCTCTAGCTATTTATTTCAAGAACATGGTAGGCAAGGGGATTTGGCTTTTTTCTAAATACCTATGGTTCTAGTGAGGGGAAGAGGAAAGCTAAGGAAAAGGAAAGTTGACTAATAGAAGTTTGGAGGTTCCTTAGTGCTTACTAGAAGATTCAATGTGATCTAGGCTAAATGAGATGAAAAGTGGAAGAGGAATAGGGCGTCAACTAAATTGATAAAAAAAGGTTTCAGCTAAACTAAACTGCTTACTCAGATTGGTTACAAGAGTGGAAAATAGAGTAAGACAAGGGATAAGTGGATTACAAGGGTTGTGCTTGTCTGGAGGGCTCCAGGCCCAAAGGCAAATGTCTAACATTGTGATCCAATATTATTGATCTTGTCTTGTATGTAAAGTGCTGTTTGTATTAGTTCATTACATCCCATATACAACCTGAAGTGTTGTCTGTTTCCATAACCTATGTTATTCAGATATGGAATGGAGAACAATGGACAAGGCATTGGATATGAAATTTACACTAAAATTTAAGTATCCAACATGATGCATCCACCTTGTATAGGTATCTATCATAGCCTATAGAAGAATTGTTAACCACTTCTCCTGAAAAGGGGGTTTTTAGTTGCCATGAGAATATTTGGAGAGTATATTAGTAGAAATGTTCTCGGGGATCTACCACAATGGAAGAGTGGAAGCATTTACATGGATTCTATAAGCAAGTGTGTTTGTGTGTGTGTGTGTGCGTGTGTGCATTTAATACCATAACTTGTATGAAGAGTGGAGGCTTTCAGATGCCCAATTTTTGTACTATTTGCAACAAGAATGAAGAATACCTTAAACATTTATTCATGGTTGTAATTGCTATCTAGTCATTCTTCTCCCCTCTGTTTAGGAGGTTGTACTGATACCGGATCTCTTGGATAAATTGATGGTTTATCTGGGGTTTGAAAATGTTGATAGATTCTCTTTTGGCTTGAATTTTTGACACATTCTTGATATTGTAGATATTATTAAAAAAATGGTTGTTATAGATGATATGTACATCAGAATATCTTTGGTTTTCTTTCATCCTTGTAAGTTTGTTGTGGTTGGAGTAATTTCTCAACACCCTCTTTTAGACAGTTGTTCTGTCTATTCTGACCATTATCCTTTCATAACTACTCTCTGCAGGGATTATGGATTGCAGCCCTCAACTGCCACCTCTGATGACAGTAATATTTGTGCTGTTTGCCTGGAGAAAGCATGTGATGTAGCTGCTGAAGGTATGTACTTTCTTTTCTGGGTGTTTCATGTTAGTTTTGTGTTGATCATTTCCCTTCTCTTCAATTTAGCTTTCTTTTTTAAGATAAAAAATGGAAAGAGAAGAGGTTATTCACAGTTCCTAATGCTAACTGCAACAAATGATACCATTTTGCTTACAATCATAGTATCCAAAATAAGGGGCCCATTTGGCGTGCGGGAATAGGGGTTTGGAATCGGAATTGGAATAGGCCATTCCGTTTCTAGCTGTTTGGTTGGGTGGAATCGGAATCCCCTTCCCATATTCTCCCATTTGAAGGAATGGTCATTCCCTTTCCTTCCCTTGGGAATGAAATCCCATTCCAGTTTATTCCAATTCCCATTCCGATTCCTGTCTGAAGCAAACAGACTATGGGAATAGATCATTCCGATTCCAAAGGATTTTGATTCCGATAATTGAAAGCATAAAACAGAAGCTGAACATTGCATTCAATTGGGTAAGAAGGACTGCAAATGGGATGGCTGATACTCTAGCAAAAGAAGGGATAAATAGGCAACAATTGTTTTGGGCGCAATTGTAACATTTGTACCTTGTGGGAATTGATCAGACTTACTGTAATTTCAAAATTTAGAACACTTTAATAAAATTCTCAATTCTTTTTGCTGATTAAAAAAACAGATTTTGATTCCGATTCCAACTGCAAAACAAATGGACCCTCAGCATCTATGGGAAGTTTTTCATAATGGTAATTATTTGACTGCTATTTTCATACTTTTGGACTTCCAGGAGTAGTGCAAGATGTAAACATAAAAGTTGCAAGCCATTCCCTTTGTTTGATCGACTTTTAAAAGTTTAGAGCCTGTTTGGTTTGCTGGAATAGGGGTCTGGAATCGGAATTAGAATGGGCCATTCCAATTCCAACTTTTTGGTTGGGCGGAATCGGAATCCCATTCCCATTCCTGGTGGAATGGCATTCCCCCATTTGAGAGAATGGTCATTCCCTTCCCCTCCCTTGGGAATGAAATCCCATTCCAGCTGATTCAAATTCCAATCCCGGTTCCTGTTTGAACCAAACAGACTATGGGAATAGACCATTCCGATTCTGATTCTCAAAGGATTTCAATTCCGATTCCAACTGCAAACCAAATGGACCCTTAGTATTCTCTTAGAATGGTACAGTCAAATGGCCAAAATACAAGAGGTAAGATTGTGGGTTGACAACAAAAGGAAAATTTTACACCCTCAAGCCCCAAGCTTATGATCGCTTAACTGAGTAGGTGAAATAACCAAAAGACTGATCTAGTTGCTCTATTGTGCAGAGTTTGCAAGATAAACAGCATAACACTAACCATTTTATTTTATTGACTATTCATTCTTGAATTTGTATCACAAGCATTCCTGCTCAATCAGAGAGAATTCTTTGTGTACACTGCCATTCCTCAAGACTCAAATGTGATACTCATCTTTTGTTAAACTAAGGAACTACACCTTCTAGAGAGATCCTACCTGAAAGGGTCAAATACTGATGTAAACAGAGGGTTTGTGAGCTTGATTCATAATCATTCATTGAGAATGCGTTGTATTGAACAAGTGTGTTGACATCTTAGCTCTCAAACATTTTTCAGGAAATGACAAATGGGCAATCACGTTCAAGCAGATTCAATGGGATGCAAAAAAAATAATAATAATAAGTGGAGAATGTTTCATGAAAAATGAAAGTTTTATGATCTTAGAATAAAGTAGGAGTTACACACATGATGGCATTCACTTTTCATATGCTCAAATGAGCATAAGAGTGGGAAAGACCCAGAAAAACTGAATTATGGGAATTGTCATGATGTTACAAAGGATGGTAGAGTACATCTGCATCATACCTAGCTTTGAAAAGATCCTTTTTCTTTGTAAACAGTTTCTGAAGACCATGGTCACCTGAAATCATGAATAGAATCTAGCTGTTATTTAACAAGGAAAATATACAACTATATTATATTTTTTCAATTCATGTTTTTGTCCATAAAACTCATTCAATAACTAATTTTGAACACACATTCACATGTGGTATAGTTATGTTTATCCTGATTTCCTTTGTAGGTATTTGTATATCTTTTGTTTTATATTTAATTTTTATGCCAATTTTATAGAAATTTACTATATTAAAATCAAACAGGATCTCCAGATACGTAAGCAAAACGAATTCAAATGTATGTTTTACATATCTATCAGATATCAAATTCGGATCTCTCAGATTCTTATCAGATCATATCAGATTCAGATATACCCCCTGTATGAGTTCAATTAAATCTGTTTGCAACCCTAAGACAGTCATTAGGGAACTATCTTGCTTTGCATACAATAATCAGCCATCAGTAAACATTGAAAAGCTCAATTACGAGTTTGATTTACATAATAATCATTTTCGTTTTATTTGTGCCCTCAGGTTGTAGGCATGAACTTTGTGTAAGATGTGCACTCTATCTCTGCTCAACAAGCAATATTCCATCTGAAATGGCTGGCCCACCTGGGTCCATTCCATGCCCTCTCTGCAGACATAGCATAATCTCTTTCAATAAATTGCCTGGTTCACCAGAAAAGGAACTCAAACTACATCTATCTCTTGGCCTCTGTACCCCATGCATGCTTCACCATCATGATCCAGACACCCCAACAGCAACTTGTAAATCAGAGATCCGCAAGAACCGTGTTGCTGCAGTTTCTTCAGATCTTCTCTGCTCTGTCTCTTGTAGCCCATTCCATTCAGTTGCAATCCCCTTGTGCACGTGTAATGATGAGTCGTGCCCATCTCTTGAACTGCAAGAGAGAGAAATGCAAGGTGTATCTTCTGACTCACATGGTACATCAGTGGAGCAGGATAAACTAGAAGGGCCGAGACTTGAGAGAGTTAGTTGTTCAAGGCTTTTTTGGAACAGAAGAAGTTGCCACAGGGAACATCAATGCAACTCAGAAATAAATGCATGAATGATTTTATACCAGATGGTCCTGTTCTTTGAAGATGGAAAGTTTTAATGAAAAATGTATGCACAGTTCAGAGTTAGACAGTACTCTGCCCAGTCATAGAGAATGATTGTTAGTTTGTGTTTGCTTCGGTCTTTGATTACACTTCACTGACAACCCTGGGATCCCATCAGATTTCCAGTTTTAACTAGATTCAGAGTAAGTTAACAGATTTAAGGACTGGTATGTGTAATATTTTTATGTTTTGATTTATTAGTTTATTTAGTGTAATAGAAAGGGCAGAGATTATGGATCAAGAAAAAAAGGTCAGAGAAGGCAAATGGTTTTCATTTAGAATTTGATCAGTTAATACTAGTTTCAATTGATGCTTTCTGAGTTGTGTTGTTTACATTTGTTTCTGTTTAGTTATACTCTGTAACATAATCTCTTCGGATGCCTAGTGTCATAGACTCGTTATTTTTATTTAAATGTGTCAGCATTGAGAACATTAAACTTAGACTTAAAATGTCTGAAATCTGAAGCCTGTTGCCATGGTAAAATAGCAGATATTACCATCTAATTACTATGTGTCATGTATAATGTACAAACCAGACTGGTAACTCTAGTTGATTGTTTTTTCTAAATCTAAAGAAAAAAAAAAGAACAATATCCCTTAAAGAAACCTTTCCCCATTTTCTGTAACAGGTAGCTCCAACAGACACTGAGTATAGCTGGAGGGATAGTCAGATAGATGGTCTACCTATTAGCATTAGATTGTGCACAATCTTGCATTTGTTCCCTTCCCTCTTTTCCTCTCAGTGTCGATCATTGGCTAGGCCCACGGACGGGACCAGAGACACCAAATCATTATTAAGGCTGCATTTGGAAACAATGCAAATGGAGTGTAAATTCCGGTTCAGGGTAAATTAAACTCTGGTTCACATTTGCTTGTGTTTGACAACATTACATTTATGCATCGACAAATGATAAAAAACACATTTTTGGATGCATATTTACATTGATAATAAGATGTAAAAGTATATCAATTAAAAAGAAGCAAATTTGCATTCAAGTGGCTTTTGATAAAAAAAGACATGTTTTACTGGAATTTGTGTTTATATCCATTATAGCTAAAAGTCTCTTTGGTAAGAAGATAAATTTGTCGGTGCAAAACGAATCAAACTTTACAATTTATATGAACCATTTTACACTCTACATATTTACATTCATACTTATTTGCATCATTTCCAAACACAGCATAAGGAGTAGATCAATCCCTACAAGATCCAAAATAAATATAGAAAGAAAGAAAGAAAGAAAGAAAATTTGATGAACATTTCACATAACATAAAAAAATAAGAAAAAAAAAACTTAAAATTGTTGAAAGTAATACTGGCTGATAGAGGGGAGAATGAATCATATGTGATGGGACAGGTGTCTATCCCTGAATGGGAGGACACAGAAAGTGTATACGGAAGGGAAGACGGAGGATCCTTGTTCCCACGAAGCAACCACACAATGATGGGCCCACCCCTGTAGGGCTGGGTTATGGGCCAAATATGCACTGTGACTTTTTTATATTTGTCATTTTGTTTCATTCTGTTAAAAATCAAAACGACACTGTCGTCGTTGATGCCTCGTACCACCACCCTTCATCCATCAAAATCAGATCGTCCAGATAGAATTAACTGCTTCACCCCTTATTAACCAACACAAGGTTGCTGCCAGGGGAACCGTTTTGATAACAGCTTAAGTGTCTGAACTCAAAAGCTTATTGCCTTTTTTTTTTTCTTTTGTCAAAAAGTTCTGAACGATTGTTAGCTAATCCCTAGAGCTGAAATTGGGTTGATTATCATACCCTTTAATGTTTTATTATTTTAATTTTAAATCATTTAAGTTCATCAACTTCAGCTGTTACCAAACAGTACCTATTCTCCTTTCAACCATTTGACCTCATTTATTTTTGCTTGGCCAAAAATAGGGGTTTACCCCAAACTCCCATTTACTTTGCTAACATTTTCTTAAACTTATCTTGACTTCTCCATACCTCCAAAAAGGCATACTTTAGGATTTTATTTTTTTATTTTTTAATTACAAATTACACGTTACAACGGAAATAAGGGGTGGGAACGGAGCAAGGAGCACATGAGGTCCACTGATCTTACCATAAAGAGTTTGCAGTTACATGGATTTGATCCCACACTTCCATTTCAGAAGGACAGAGTGACTAGGGTCATCAGCTTCGTATTTTTATTTTTATTTTTATTTTTTAATGACAAAACTGAACTTTGACCAACCAATCTATTTTATTAAACTAATTTTTACATGACAAAAATACCACCTTCTCCCTTTCCCTCATCTCACAATCCACCAACAATTCAATTTGATTGAATGTATGGGCCTGTTTTTTTTTTTTTTAATCTTGCAAAGACAGTAGGTAGCTTTTTTATGACAATTTTCTAACAGGGGGTTTTTAGGGAGGTGTATAAAGTGGAGGGGTGTTTTTCCAAAAGAAACGAAGAAAGAAAAAAGGAGGGGTGTTTTTTCAAAAAATGAAAGAAAAAATGGAGGAATGTTTCAAATAATAGCCAAAAAGAAAAAATATATATATAAAAAAAAAATCCACATTAATTGAGTTCAAATCTGCACAGAATGGGCCCCAAAAACGTTCAACGGCGCATCCCAATGTAAATTGGGAACATTTTTAGAACGCATGTGGAACATTTTTAGGACGCATTTTATAGAACGGAGAAGTTGAGATCTATTCTTTACACATGGCGCCTCACAACGATCTCACGAACACATCCCAAACATCTCCCGTAAACTGGGAGATCCTTTCTCGGGTGTGTGGGTGGGGGTGGGGGGGGGGGGGGGGGGGAGGAGGCAAGATGTGAACTCACATAATCACATTAATTATATATGGAAACAAAACCCAAGTACATAGTACACCAGCCAGTACAGTACAGTATACTTCAAGGGCTCAAACCAAACCGATACAGTGTTACCAGGCTTATGATGTATCCCTGGTTTTCCACGTGGCAGTACGTGGGAAGCTTTGATAGCATCGTATCTGATTACGACTGGTGGGAAACTGGGACCGATACCCATGACGTAAACAATTAAACAAAGTAGTGATTACTGATTACTATATATATATATATATATCAACCTACGTTACGACTTACGACCAAACACAAGCCAACAAACTCACAGAGAAGAGAAATAAAGTAGTAGTGCTGACTGCTGACACTAGTGAAGAAGAATCACTTTGTCCTAATAGACTCTCTCACACCAACTATACTCTCTTTAGGCTTAGGCATCTCTTCTTCTTCATCGTCGTCTAGCTGCAGTTTCTCTCTGTGCGTTGAAGTAAACCGCAGCTACCGGGAGCCCTAGACCGTTCTCTTCCGAGAACTTCCTTGTGTTGAAGTGGTCTCTTGAAGCCGGAGGCTTCACTGTTTGCCTTCCCCTCTGCTTGAATAGAATGAAGACAAACCTGTGGATGCCGATAACTGGCTTCGGGGTCTCATACTCCACGATTTCTCTGCCTGTGATCAAGACGGATTCCATATATATATATATATATATATATATATATGAAGAAGAAATAAATCAATAAAGAAGACTTTTCAGGGAGAGAGACCCACTCACCAAAGGATGAATCGGTTGTGCCAGGAATATCCGTAACAATCCTGAAAGTTAAAGAGTTGCATATATTATTTGTTCCATAATTAGAGATGCAGCCATTAAAAGAGGTTTCACCAAAAAAAAATTGAAAGGGGATCCGGAGTAGGATTTTCAGTGCAAAATATATACAAACCAGTGAAGGTGTTCTCTCAAGTATGGACCACTGGGGCTTGGAGCATCTGGGTCTGTCATGATCTTCATCCAAGTTAACAAAAGAGAAAATTCAAAGCTAGAGTTAATGAGAGTGGTTATAATAATATAGCCAGACAAGGCCAAAACAATATTGGTAGAGCTGTGGTGATCATCAGGTGAGACTTACAAGTGTGTAGGCAGCCCTCAGATCTTCACCACCAATCTCGACTCGAGGTCTGGAGATTATGACTGAAGGCATCAACTCATGCCCATTGCAGACTTGCTTATTGGAGTAGTAGGTCACAGTCATCTTCACGCTAGGAGTGAAGAAATCTACAACCTCACCTACAACTCTCCCTACAGTCAAGGGTTCCAAAATCCTTGCCATGACAGAAACAGTGGCTAACACAATGATGACGATGAGATGGAGAGCTCTAGCTAGCTAGAGGGATTGGCCGACTGGGTAGTGGGTAGTGGCTTGATGTTGATGGTGAATTGGATATGTGAGAAACACAAGCCTTTTTATAAGCAGAAAGGATGAAAGGAACGTGGAGCTTAGCTGTGAAGCTTATATTATATTATCTGTAAATTCCAAAATTCTGTACGTAGAATGGATGAAGGGGATGTCAACAACTTGTTACGAAAGAGCAGCATGTTTGAAAGCTTTCAGACTCATCAGCTGTGTCGGTGTCAAGCTAGATGGAATGAGCCACTACAGTGTATGGCTAATGGAGTAATGGAGTTTTCTTTTTCTTTTTTTAATTTTTAATTTTGTTAGAACTGTCTCGAAGTTCCAATTGTTAACCATAAAATAATGTTTGACTTCCGAGTTAGAGAGTATAATGCAATCATATCTGGGCTCGCTCAAAGACAGTGGAGAATACAACTTTTTGTTGTCATATGGGAATATATTAATATTGTTCCTTATGGGTTCGATAGTTAGAACCCAATACCAACCTAATTTATTAACCGATTAATAGATAAATACTGCCCCTATTATTCTTTTACTAATGTTAAGGCCAGTTCTCTTCAGGTAAATACAATTAATTGGATAAGTTTTTTTATGAATAAATATATTTATTTATGTTTTTTTATTTTTTATGTTAATAAGGCAATGATCATTTTAGTTATAAAAATTTATTATTAAAAAATAATATTTTTGTCTGATTTAAATGTTGGTAAATTTCTCCTTAGGTGGGAAAATTATTTACCCACCTAAGATATGGGTATCATTTACTCGAGTAAGTGATACTTAATAAAATAAAATTTTCCTAATCCCCATATAAATCTGAAAAAAGAATATGGAATTGTTAGTCAATAGGAACCAAAATCTCATTAACCAACTTTTCTCATCATCATCATCATCATCCATACCTTATCTCATCAACCAAAATCTCATTAGCCCACTATTGTTTCAGAAAAAAGAAAACTTTTTTCTTGGAAATTAAAAAAAAAAAAAGAATAAAAAACAAAATAAAACTAGCCTAATTCTCAAAGAATCAAAGGGGGGCCAATTGGACGCAACTGTTGGGCTGGTGATGAGCCCCCTTTTCGGTCTATTGCGACACGTGTTGATTTATATATGGCATCTGCCATTTCATGTTCCAAGTGTTTGCGACACGTACGTCTTTGTTAATTGGTCCTTCTTGAGAGTTGAGACCAATGAAAGACTAATAGAATTCAACAGCCAAAATCTCGATTCTTACTTTATTCCTTTTGTATCAATAGTTATATATTCTCCATCTCTATTCTCTAACGTTGCTCCCTCAACCATCAATTTATAAGATAAAATCGAAACCACCAGAAAATCAAATTTATAACAAGGACAAAGCTAAAAGAAGAGCCTTGAAATTCATTCGAGTCGATCATAAGGCATCTCTTGTGAAGGGCACGGGTTTGAACCAGGGAAAGGCAAATTCTATACTCTGTGTGCTGATGGGCTCCATCTCTACCTTGCATGCAAGGTGGTTCACTAATACACTGATGGGTCGGATGAATTTACACAAAAAACTCTAAATCTTAAACCCTGAACCACGTACCCTAAAGCCTTAAAATCTATAAACTTTAACTAAAAAATGCATTTCGTCATATACAAATTCTTCCTATTGGGTAGAGCCAATAATTTCTCCATTACTCTTACAATTGCTTTAATATAATTGTGCATTTGGTTTGGACTGCTGACCACTTAAGTTTGAATGTTTGTGCTAACTTGTTGGTTAGATATTAGGGTTAGTACATTATAGCATGAGATTCGGGTAGGTTTGACCAAGAGGGACCTAGTTTTTGAAAAGAATACAAATACAAATATATACCGTGGAAGTATATACAAAATACATAGATTTGTACTTTACATATTTATATTTATACTCCTCCCGAACTGAGTCTTTATTGTCATGAAAGTTTCCTCACCTTGTGATTGGTTAGCCCTAAATATGTTTCTAGAGGATTCGGATCGGATTTCAAGCCCATACAAATGTAACCTAGCAGTTGTGTTCATGGCCCCACCCAGCAGCCACCCTTCTTCTTTTTCCCCTCAGGCTCAGACCTCTCTCAACCCTGCTTAATTCTTGGTGGCCACCAATATTCTATCTGATCGAACCGATTGACACAGCCCACTTGCTAGGGCCTAAACCTATAACGTAGGTCATCTTTGCAGCACATGTGAAGCATCTTTGATGTTTCCCTTCAAAATATTTATTGGTTTTCTCAATGGATTGTTTCAAGCCCCTATCTATGATACAGTATTTTCTTGAATTGTAGGGGTTATGGGGAAACCCGAAACTCTAGGGATTGAGGACAGGTTAGGGATTGTATTTCTCCACCTTGCCCTAATATGAATCCGAATTCGTCTTGATTATATTACAATACATAATATAATATAGTTTTAGGTATATTTAAAAAAAATAAATGAATAAATAAATTTGTAAGTATGCAATTAGGAATGATTGCACAATTTCAAACTATACAAAATCATAAAAGTTTCCCTTAGGCTCAATTTGAAAAATACAAATATGTATAATATAAATACATAGAAAATAAAGCAAAATATAAAGTTTGACACTCTACATATTTGCATTTATAACTCTTTCCAAACTAAGCCTTAGACAGCATATGGTTGTACTGCAAATTTATTTACATTAATATAAAACTATGGTAGTACAAATGATTTGGATGCAAATTCTAATTTGTTTTTTTTTATTTTAAATTTTACCTTCTTTTTTATTTGATTATGGTATGAATGAATTAAAATAAGACTTGAAGAAAAATAAATAAAATCTAAAACAAAATTATTTTCATTTGCACTCCAATGCATTTGTATTAATACAAATATAATCGAATTGCATTCAAGGATTTTTGGTTTGCCAAATTGGAGAGAAGTCACTGGATCCTCAGTCTATATCCAGAAATGGTGAAGCTAAGATGGACCTGGGGCCCCAGCAGGAAGTACGAGATTCTGATAACTTTTGTCAGCTGAGATGATGATAATGATGATGGACGAATATTGGATTTACACGTATAAAATCAACCTTACATGGCTGTCCTCCTCAGCCTTGTTTGTTACATGCTTATTGGCTCCACGAAGAAATTCAATGTTGCCCCGTTCCAACTTCAAGCTTCAAATCGAATAAAAATAAAAAATCCAAATAGAAAGGAAAAAAAAAAAACTTCAAATCAAGGTTTTTAAAATCGATTCGGACAACGAATCGATCAGGGGTCTAGTTCTAAGGTCGAATAGTTTGATTGTTTAAATCGAAAAGATAATTCATTCTAACAAAAAAATAAAAAATAAATAAAAATGATCAAAATCAATGAACAGTTCGAACAGTTCAATCGCCCGAATCAACAGTTTATTGATTAAATCAATATTTTTTTGACAAAATTTTCAATTTAAAAAAAAAAACCGGAACTGATCGCTTGACTAATTCCTAATTTTTTCGATCCAACCATCCGATATGATCCGATTTTAAAAACCATGCTTCAAACTTCAAACTGAACGAACGCTCAACGCTAGCTTATGAACAGAAGCTTTATGCCTTGTTGCCTCCCTCTATGCGATATGCCCCAGAAAAGCTGGTAACTTGGTACCATAAAAGCATTATATTTGATATATCTGCAACCGACCAAAACCAATACATATTTCGGGTCGAAGCTGCATTGGATTGGAACATAATTGTAAGTTGCAAGTTGCAACCCTTGTCGAAAGCATCAAATCTGATGCATTTTGAGTGAGGCTGTCAATGGGTCGGTTTGTACTTCTCAAATCGAACCTAACCAATTATGTCGGTTCTGATTTTAAGTATTTGTCTCTCGGTTCTTGTTTTTTTTTTCAATTTGATTATTTTTATTAAATATATATAATATTTTCTTCATATTATTATAATTTTTATGTGTTTTTTTAACCACTGCTGACCTGAATGATCGAATTTTTCGGCCCAAGAAATCAGTTCCGTTTCACCCTTAATCTGATCCTTAGCCAAAAACCATTGATTTGGTTAGTGACCTGTGACTCAGGCGGTCAAACCATTGATATGTTCGACCCGCTCAACGGTTTTTGGCTGTTTTTCATTTTTATTAAATTAGAACAGGCCATCCATTCAAACCGAACAGTCAAACCATCAACTTGGAAACTAGTGGCCAAAACGGTTTTGGTTATGAATCGGTTTTTAAAACCTTGATTTTTATTATACTTCATGTCTAAAATGGTAAATTTGATAAATAATATATATAATAATATTTGTTAAAAATGTTTAGTAAATTAGCATATAAAAATTTAGCATTTTACTATCATTTTTATTGAGATTATATTATCAAATTTTACATTTTAAGTTAGTATTCAAATAAATAAATATTATTTTCAAAATAGTCAGGTCTATTGAGTAAGAGCCTATAGGACCCAATAACTATTAATCAAGACAGTTGTTCTAATTCTACCTAGAATTGCCCAAACCTAACCACCCATTGATAAAGAAGGTTTAGCAAAACGCTTTAGCTGCTCTTGTGGAAGTGAGTTAGGGGTAGCAACAAGCCAAGCTTTTTACGAGTTGCTCGAATCCAATTCATTGGCTCGATTATTAAACGAGTCGAGTTTGAGCCTACTAGAGCTCGGCTCGTGAAGCTCCTGAGCATATATATATAATAATAAAATTATATAAAATAATATATATAATAAAAATATTATAATTATTAATTATAATAATTATTAATTTTTTTAATATCAAATAAAAAATATTTTTATATATAATTTTTTATTTTTATAAAATATTTTTTCTCAAAATCAAGCTCGAACTAAGTCGAGTTCGAGCTTATAAATTTTTGACTCAAACCAAATTTGAGTTCAAGATTGTAGCTCGAACCAAGCTCAACCCTAATAGTATTCGGCTTGGCTCGGCTCTAATCCACCCTTATGTGGAAGCAAGAAGGTTTAACGCTTTAGCTAAACCAATAATAAAGTTTTAACATCAGTATTTAAATATAGGGCCCACATTTTTATACTGGGGCCATAAATTTATTATGGGCATGAAACCTCATCATTGGCTTTCAGCCCGAAAGCTAATCCAAATTCCCCATTGACAGCTAAAGCATTCATTGCATAAGAAATCATTGAACCATAATGATATATTTTCTTCCAGAACCCAGGTTTACAATCACTAAAGAGATTCTGATAACCACTACAATAGGGCTGGAGCTGTCAACGGGTCGGGTCGGGTTCAAGACAGCATGACCAGTCCTGAACCGATTATTACCGAAATAGTTTTTAATGACTCAATTTATCTTTGTAGACATAAAACATAACAAAAATTATAAAGAGAAGCGGGAGAACTTCGTATATCGTTAATTACACAATTGGTCTGGAACACCTGGATCCCTAATCAATTATAATCGGAAAACAAAACTTAGAATATCGGTTTTATTGGATAGGAACCGACCCATTAGTGTAAATCAAGATTCGCTTTTGTTGGCGTTTAGAGAGAATGTGTAATTATGATTGACGTAAAATTTCATTTCAGTTTATTTTGTGTGCATTTGGATAGAGTAAAGTTTTATGTCGTGAATCAATGTAAAACCTCATCAAATGTAAAGTTTTACATCAATTATCAATGTAAATACTACATTGATAAAACCGATATAAAACTTTACACCGATCACATCACGTTTTTCAAAAATGCAATGATCACTTCTTCACGGTTTAGTATAAAACATCATCAATGTGTTTTTACACCAATAATGCTTTACACCGATTCCAAACGCAGCCTTATGTCGGCTTGCATTGAGAAATTGTAAAATTTTCCACAAGTCACAACCCTAACCCAATTTGGGGCCTTACCCACAATCCGATTCCAATGGTTTGGACTAAAAGAATAATGAGAATCATGGTTTTCAAAACCGGTCCGGACCGAACGGTCGGACTGGAAAAACTAGGAACCGGTCACTTGACCGGATCCATTTTTTCCCAAATCTGCTTTTTTCCCCAAAACTGTTGATTTTGGTCAGCAAACCGCTGAACTGGCCAATTAATTGTTCAAACTGTTAGAACGGTTTTGATCATTTTTTAAATTTTTTAATTTTTTTATTTTTTTGTCAGAATGGACTGGCCGTTCAGGTCGAACGGTTGGACCGTTCAAACCGGTAAATGGACCCCTGACCAATTCGATTTTAAAAACCATGATGAGAATCTCAATCATCCACAATTCCAAATGATGCAAGATTCAACAAAGAATCCTATAAACCTATTTGTAGAATGGCCGCTTAGAGAATCCAAAGGCAAAATGACAACAGCTCCACTCAGAAAATGTAGAGATTCCAGCATAATCAAACCACATTCTGATCTCTCCTCCCTAGGGTTGTCCAACCAAACTTTGACAAGTTGCAAGAAGAAGAAGAAGCAGCAGCAGCAGAATCTCTCTGGCTCTCTGACTCTCACCAGAAGCAGAAGGGTTCAATTCAATCTGACCTCTTCCTGCCTGCCAACTCCCTCTCCCTAGTCCCTCCCCCAAAACTGATTCTTCCATGTATCATTTTTCTAACTGATATCATTGTTCTTCTGCCCCCATCAACCAGGGCTTCAACAGATTCAACTGTCCTTGTTTGTGTTCCTGACCTTACATTGGTAAGATAAGGTTAGAGCTAAGTACCCCCAATAACCGTATGACACGTAAGGGTGGACCCACAAATGAGCCAATCAGAATGTGACAGGAACCCCCCCCCCCCCCCAAAGAAAGTAGAGAATCTGCAAATGGGTATAAAGAAATATAGAGAGTGGAGGTCATAGTCCACCATGGCTGATGCAGATGCACGTGCAAGTTATGTACTAGGCTGCCATTGGCTGAACCATACATGGAACCAGACCAGTCCCACCAGGGCTGCAACTGGTAGGGTGGGAGCTTTGAACGCTTGTAGGATAGAATTACCTTGACCTTACAACATTTCAATTGACCAAGGTAAGACGAGAGCTATCTCTGTGTTGGTAGAGTCTAAGCCTTTCTATCTGTGCCAGAGATATATTGGCCGACAAGGTAGCAAACATACATACATCTGAATCTGATAAAGCAATGCAGGATTTTCTGGATAGATGTGTTGGTTCAATTCAAGACTTCAAGTAGTGGCTGAGCTGTTGTATCAAAAGTATGGCGTGCAGACGTGCATGTCGGAGTCGGACACGCCCGTCAAGTCTTTAGGTGGTCCGGTCATCGGTGAGTTAAACTTCAAATTTCAATAGTTGTGGACATTAAATTTGACCCGCCATGGCCCGTGGCTGATCATCTAGTTCAGCCTCCGGTGTATCAAGTTTGGGTTTAGGCATGGTAGTCATGGCTGTAAATTAATATCCATTTGTCCTATAATTCCAAGTCAAACCAATTGTAACCCACCCCTTTCCAATATGATATGATCCGAAAAAACAAAATCTGATTTTATTTAAATATGTGTGTTTGTATATGCTTAAGATTTATTTTCGTAAAATTGGGTTTGATGTGCTACTCATATTTTTACTAAAGAACCATATGTTTCAAGTTTCAAACAAGTTCAGGAGTATTGACCAATCAAAGCACTCCATGAATTTTGATGAATACCCCAGATTGGTCATCTTTTTTATGATACCAATTGATTGGCTCTAAGTTTTTCGGGTATCATAGTTGAATGCATAATATATTTTTCGATCATGTTAAGTTTATTCAATATCTCATTGCAACCTGAATTCAATTGGTATATGATATAAATCCAAAATAGATAAAGATTAGATTCAAATCCAAATATAAGCTAGTCAAATTTGAATATGCCCATATCCAATTCAATCCCCCCACCCAAACACCCCAAATTTCCTACATGGAATCAACATTTATGAAGCTCTTCATCAATCAATCTAATCTATCTTGAAGCTGTCGACCAAGCATGCATAACCATATTATTCCTAATCGATTACTGAAAAACCAGGCGGACGAGGCATCACATAGTTTGACTAGAGTTGAGACTTGAGATGAATAGCCAGTACTGCAATATTATTTCTGTCAATCACCCATACTCTCTCCAGGCTGCAGGCACAAGCACAACGTCTTGGTGTTCCATTGCAGTTCATGTCATCCACCATGCATGTAACATCATTTGCTTCCTGACACTCGTTCAAGTTTACCATTGCATTCGTCCTAGCCAAAGCTGGAGGCTGGAGGCTGGAGGCCTAGGTCACTGGTGTCAAACTTCTGTATATCTGATCTACCTGCCCAACACCCCCCCCCCCGGGTCCTAGTGCTGACTACCCACGTAATTAAATAAGCCACTCAACAACGTGTGTGGGACCATGCATCAAGGTTTTAAAAACCAGATCAGATACGGAACTGTTTTGAGACTGGTTTTTGGGTCAAACAATCCGATCGTCCAATTCAAATGAATGGTCCGTTCTGATTTTAAAAATTAAAAAAATTAACAAAATAATTATCAGGATCAACAGGTCGATGCTTCAATGGTTTGACCACCCAGGTCAGTAGGTTGCTGACCAAATCAACAGTCTCTAACATGGTAACATTTGACCATGATGGTCGCCCATGCTACAATGAATCAATTTTGGTGTTTTGGACACGATAAAGTATTGGTTTTTGACATAGCTGACGCACAAAATACAAGGAATTAGAGACCAGAAAATCCACATTTCCAAAGCGTAATATCCTTTCCCCCCAATGTTTCTTCTTGGAATAAGTTGACACAAGAAACATTAAGAATAAGGGTCCACCAATGATGCTTTGAATCGCTCAATGCAAGATTTGTCGGTATCAAGCGTGTTGATACTTTGACCTTTGTTTGTACATTGGGAGAAAGATGAATGATGATGTAGGGATAAATATATTAAGCCGTTCAATGAATACTTGATAAATATTCTGACAATTTTTAAAAATGGTTTTTAATTTTTTTTAAAGGTAAAGTGAGGGTATTTTAAGGGACACGTGTCAAAAAAATGTCCAAGTACTCATTGAACACATTTACAACTTTGTGCTTACTTGATCCGGATTGGAAAAACAGGTTTGTTTAGTTAGTGTGGACAAGGTGAGTTTAAGGACAAAATAAAAATTTGCAGGTGTTGCTTTTAGGCCCAACAAGGTTGAAAAATCCTTCTAGGGGCATACTATTATGAACTATTTGCCATTGATGAGAAAATATTGGAATCTAGCGGCTGTAAATAAACATAGCAGAAACATCATACCCACCAATAAGACAAGGTTTTATTCCATAAAACGCTGTTAGCAGTGAGAACTTTAAGCTCGTTCTCAATGTACACAACCCTAGATGATCAGGTTTGGTGCAATGCTAAAATGATGACGATATCTTCTATAATCAACTTTATTGAAAGACCTCTGAATATATACACTGGTAAGAGGTGCAAGAATCTATGATTCTAATAAGTAGAAAAATAACTAAGGCCATGTTTGGTTTGCGGGAATAGGGTCTGGAATTGAAATTGGAATGGACTATTCTGATTCCAACCATTTGGTCGAGTGGAATCGGAATTTCATTCTAGGAATGGTCATTCCCTACCCCTCCCTTGGGATGAAATTTCATTCCTGTTGGTTTCAATTCTCATTTCATTTTTGTCTAAACCAAACAGATTATGGGGATAAACCATTCCAATTCCCACTCCAAAAGATTTTGATTCCAATTTTGATTTCAATTCCAACTACAAACCAAACGGACCCTAAAACCAGTAAAAACTCCTTTTGGGTAGAAGATAAAACAGAAAGGTAAGTTTCCTTGTAGAATCATGTTTCATATGGTCTAAGTCATGATGAGACGACCTGTTCAATAAGAATGGCATTCATCCTTCTTCGATCTTGACATCTTTTGAGTTTTGATCGAAAAAGGGAACCACCACAACCAGAAATCCGAGGGGCTCCCATCAGGCGCGCCCCACAGCACTGATCTGGATTTCCTGCCCACAACTCTCTACCCACCTTAAATTGAAACCATACCCCCCTAAAAGGTGACAAAATTTAATTCCATCCCCATACAGGTGTTAAAATCATTTTCCTTTGCCATCTTAAGACCTACGTGTGTTCTTGTCATGCGGCATGCTATTATCAATGTCATACATGTAGCTACTTATGCATGCACTCACACAAAATGATTGGTGGGATTCTTCCTTAATCCTTAATGGGCCATGACCATAACCGAGTATTCTTATGTCGTATATATCCAATTATCAAGGTTATATGAATTACTTGGCCATTAGTCGCCATCCTTCCCATTGTGGAGGTGTGGGTTCAAACCCGCAAATGTCTAATTCTTTGCATGCTTAGATATAATATTATACTTTGGAAAAGGTTTTCTGTCTTAACTTGGCTGCCTATAAACCACCTCCCTTCAAACAGTATGTTCAAATTTGCCCAAGAGCCAACCATGTTTAATCATAAACATACAGAAACCAAGTAATCCTTAGGATAACAAATATGCCTGGAAACAAGTCCAAACTGTAGTTAACACCTACTTATATGGCTTTAGCTGTTTCCCGAACCAGAGAAAGCTTAGCCAAGAGACCAGAGAGCTGAAGGAGTGAGCCAACTCCATCGCAGATTCTCATGTGAGCAAACCCAGTTTCCTGCAAGTACAAGCAGAAGAGGTATTGTTTGAAACAATGGCAGAACCGCAGAATGTTGCGGAGAAATTTACGACAAAATAAACATTTGACCGGCGATATATACAAACCTTCAAAAATTCCAATTTTAGATACTCAGCCATGTCGTAATTTTTTATTATCCGGAAAAGAGTTGTAATTATGTCAGTCGGGGAATAACCCAAATCATATAGTTGCTTCAGACCAGAACAGGCATCATCAAATTTCCCTTCAAGTATATTGCGCACCATATTCTTCACATGCAAAGGGTGAGGCTGGTCACAGACCTGCAAACCAATAAAATGTTAATTGGGAAGTTCCCCACGGTGCAAGTGTTGTCATCCAACAATGAGAGGTTAAAGATATTTCTAGTTCTTACCTTGAACACATTTTCTTGATTAACAAACCGGAAGCCACTATATGTAGCTTGCAAGTTGTTTAATGCTTGCCTCATGTCACCATCAGCCGTGAAAATGATGGCTTCAAGACCTTCAGGCACATAGGGAACCTTCAGTTGACACAAGAGCAGATGAAATTAATCATTTCACCATTTTGCTCAGACTAATATATCTGCTGAGTACATGAAGAAAATAAGATCATAGAAATTTAATAAAAGAAACTGCACCGGCAATTTCCTTATAGACAACATGATAAGGTCCAGGTACAAAAACTCCTTTGTTAAAAGTCCATGCTCGATTTCAAAGGAAAGAAAAGGAGAAGAGAGATTTCAACAGCACCTCACATGGTAGGAATTAAAAAAGAAAAGAAATTCATTTAGTAGTTAAACCATCAATTCATAAACCAAAAAGGAGAAAATATAAATAGGTCACATGCAATTAATTTATTTTTAAGGAACCAAAACATAGGAGACAAAGGGCCCAATTGAGGAGGTGAGCATGCAAGAACTGCATTAAACCCAGACCATGAGGTGGAGAAAGATTCACAAGTCTGATACGTGCATGCATGCAGCAGCCGAAGACCCGGTCAAAGTGGATAGCAGCAGAAGACCCGGTCATGTTAGCTCTTAGTTGGGATAAGCCTTATCCATTCAGTTTTAATTCTGTTAGAATAGATAAGTCTTCAATTCTGCTCCTAGATAAGTGCATTCTGTTTCCTAGATAAATGCATTAGATAAGTCTTCAATTTCTGTTCCTAGATAAGTGCATTCTGTTTCCTAGATAAGTGCATTCTGTTTTTTTGTTGATAAGCTCCTAAGATTAAGGGGCAGTAGTTCCTATTTCTACTCCCAGTTTGTAGCACCATAAGGCTATAAATATAGCCTGAATGAATGGAGTTGGCATTGGCTTTTCTACAAACAAACTCTCTCTCTCTCTTCTCCTTATTCTAGATCCTTCTCCCTCTTGTTAGATAACTTGAGCGTATCATTGGTATCAGAGCCGGTTCGACCATGGACACCCGTGGAAAGACGAACGCGGAGTTCCGCAATGAGGTCAATGAAACCTTAGCACGACATGAGTCGAGCTTCGACCAAATGAACACTATCTTGCAAGCAGTGTTAACTGAACTCCAAGCCCTTCGAGCCTCACGAACCACTCCCAATACCACTCCCGAGACCAACCCCTTCGCCCATGAAGAATCCTCACAGCCCCATACTTCCCGTTCAAGCTCCACCCATGACCACCCTCATCAACACGTCAAGCTGTCATTCCCAAAATTTAATGGGGATGATCCGAGCGGTTGGATTTACAAGGCGGAGCAGTATTTTGAATTTCAAAATATTGTTCCGGACCAACAGGTGCAGCTAGCTTCCTTCCATTTGGAAGGCATCGCCTTACAGTGGCACAGGTGGTTGACCAAGCATCGCGGACCGCTCACATGGGAAGAACTCTCCAAAGCGGTGTTACAACGGTTCGGCCCCACCGACTACGAGGACCCATCAGAGGCATTAACCCGCCTAAAGCAAACCACCACTGTGACGGCTTATCAAGAAGCCTTCGAGAGGCTCTCTCACCAAGTTGACGGCCTGCCCGAGAGCTTTCTCATTGGCTGTTTCATTGCAGGACTTCGTGATGACGTTCATTTAGATGTGAAGATCAAGCAGCCTCGAACTTTGATAGAGGCGATTGGAGTGGCCCGGTTAATTGAGGAACGAAATCACTTACAGCGGAGAGCTAGCCAACCGATTCGATCCCCATCAGCCATGACAACCCAGAAGGCGTCGCCCAACCCCATGGCCGGTGTACTTGGGCCTCCACCAAGCTCACGCGCGAACCAGGTTTCCAGTGCTCCTTCCTCAACATTCCGGCGACTCACCAACCAGAAGGCGCGAGAACGTCGTGAGAAGGGGCTGTGTTACTACTGTGATGAGAAGTTCACCTCCGGCCACCGTTGTGCACGTCCACAACTGTTCATGATTGAGGATCCGGAACCGGCGGACGCGAAGACTGTCGAATCAGAGGAGGAAAACCAAGAAGCCATCCCTGAAATCTCCTTCCAGTTGGTGTTGGGAGTACAGTGGCTAGAGACGCTTGGACCCGTCGAGATGGATTACAAACAACTAACCTTGACGTTCAAAAAGGAGGGACTCTCTTGCACCTTCCAAGGATTGGGACGAGCCAGCATCGAAGCCTTAACCAACAAGGAATGCAATGGGTTACAAGGTACGGGATTTTTTTTTCCAAATAGTTCCTTCACATAGCAGCGGCCAACCAGGTTTTCTTCCACCCGAGATGGACCACCTTCTCACCGAATTTTCCCATGTGTTTGAGCCGCCCACAAGCCTGCCTCCTAAACGACCACATGACCACCGGATTGCACTGCTTCCTGACAAAGGACCGGTGAGTGTGAGGCCATATCGATACCCGTATTACCAGAAGACCGAAATAGAGAAGATGGTGAAGGAGCTTTTGTAGACAGGGCTGATAAGACCAAGCAATAGCCCATTCTCATCGCCGGTTTTGCTAGTGAAGAAGGCTGATGGAGCTTGGCGGTTTTGCGTGGATTACCGAGCACTGAACGAAATCACTATTAAAAACAAGTATCCCATTCCCGTGATTGATGAATTATTAGATGAGCTCTACGGCACCAAATTTTACTCCAAACTAGATCTACGGTCGGGATACCATCAGATTCGAGTGCAAGAAGAAGACGTTCCTAAAACGGCTTTCCGAACACATGAAGGGCATTACGAGTTCTTAGTGATGCCGTTCGGCTTGACGAATGCACCTGCAACTTTTCAAAGCCTCATGAACGACCTCTTCCGCCCATACCTCCGGAAATTTATTTTGGTCTTCTTCGACGACATTCTGGTTTATTCTAAATCATGGGAAGACCACCTATCTCATTTGAGAGTTGTTCTAACTGTATTATCCTCTAACAAATTATTTGCAAAAATGTCAAAATGTCAATTTGGGGTTTCGCAGGTCGAGTACTTGGGTCATGTGATTTCAGAACAAGGCGTGTCCGTTGATCCAGCCAAAATACAAGCTGTTCTCGCATGGCCTACACCGACATCAGCAAAGGGGGTCCGTGGCTTCCTCGGGTTAGCAGGATATTACCGGAAGTTCATCCGCGACTTCGGAAGCATTGCAGCTCCCTTAACCCAACTGTTGACCAAAGGGGGATTTCAATGGAACGAGGCAGCAGAGCTGGCCTTTCAGCAATTGAAGAAGGCACTCACTTCACCGCCAATCCTACGTCTACCAGATTTCTCCCAACGGTTTGTGATTGAATGCGATGCGAGTGGAACCGGGATTGGCGCCATCCTCATCCAGCAAAACCGACCGGTGGCCTACTTCAGTGAAGCAATGAAAGGTTCAGCCTTGGCATTATCCACCTATGAGAAGGAGATGTTAGCTATTGTCAAAGCCGTTAAGAAATGGCGCCCATATCTGCTTGGGAAACCATTCACAGTCCGCACCGACCAAAAAAGTCTTAAATATTTACTCGAGCAGAGGATAACCACACCGGCACAAACGCGGTGGCTGCCAAAGATACTGGGCTACGACTATGAGATCGAGTATAAAAAAGGGGCTGAGAACCAAGGTGCGGATTCCTTGTCACGTATGGCTGAATTTCAGTTTCTTTCCATCTCTATACCACACGTAGACTGGTGGTCGACGCTACAAGAAGAGGTGAAACAAGACACCTTTTATGGGGAATTGATGAAAAAGCGACCCTCCCACAAGTTGCTTCAACGAGATGGGGTATGGTTCAAGGGGGACAAGATTTATTTGAGCCCCACCTCCACCTTGATTTCAAAGGTGGTGGCGGACTGCCACTCATCCCCTGTAGGGAGACACTTTGGGTTTCATAAGACCCTCTCTCGCATCAAGCACAGCTTCCTTTGGCCCCACATGCGTCGGACGGTGAAGGAGTTCTTGCAACAATGTGACGTATGTCAGCGCTTCAAAACAGATTGCATGAGACCAACGGGATTGCTTCAGCCATTACCAATTCCTACTCAAATGTGGACAGACATCTCCATGGACTTCATCGAAGGATTGCCTTCCTCCAATGGGTACACGGTTATCATGGTAATTGTGGATCGGTTGACAAAATATGCCCACTTCATTCCCTTAAAACACCCTGTTTTGGAGCAGCTACAGTAGTCCGAACCAGTGAAGGAAGAAGAAGATGAGGAAGAAGACAAGAGAAAGAGAGAACAGGAGGGTTTAGTCGAACTAATTAGTTTTTCATTCAGTCGACTCCCTTGTGTTTATTAGGTTCTAATTACACTTACAAAGACTAAACTGCCCTCACTTAATTGTGGGGCAAAGTACTCTAATAAAACAGCCACATAAGCAAAGTACTTAACTGACATAAGATTACTAAATTACCCTTATTCGGCTCACTCTAACACTCCCCCTCAAGCTGGAGAATATATGTCATATAATCCCAGCTTGTTACATAGATGATTCACTTTCCCTGAGTTTAGAGCTTTTGTAAACAAATCTGCCCATTGATCATTCGAGCCCACATGTTCTGTGTTTATCTCTCCAGCAAGGACCTTCTCCCTCACAAAGTGGCAATCAACCTTTATGTGCTTTGTTCTCTCATGAAATACAGGATTGGATGAGATATGGAGTGCAGCTTGGTTGTCACAATACAGTCTCATAGGTTTATCCATGTGAAACCCAATTTCTTGTAGAAGATTCCTCAACCACACTAACTCACAGGTAGTATGTGCCATGGCCCTATACTCAGCTTCAGCACTACTTCTGGCCACAACCGTCTGCTTTTTACTCTTCCACGTCACAAGATTTCCTCCAAGAAATGTGCAATAACCCGTAGTAGATCTTCTATCATTCACTGAGCCTGCCCAGTCTGCATCTGTATACCCCACTACTTCAAGTTTTCCTCCTGGTTTATACAATAGTCCACGGCCTGGAGCTCCTTTCAGATACCTCACAATTCTAAGAATTGCATCCCAGTGAGGTATACGAGGGTCCTGCATGAATTGGCTCACCACACTGACTGCAAAGGATATGTCGGGTCTCGTGATAGTTAGATAGTTCAGCTTCCCCACTAGTCGTCTATACCTTCCAGGATCTTCAAATACTTCTCCTGTATCACTGCTCAACTTAACATTTGGTTCCATAGGGGTCTCAGTCAGTTTTGCACCTAACAGTCTTGTTTCTTCCAATAGATCAAGAACATATTTTCTTTGGCACAGATTTACACCTTATTTTGACCTGGCAACCTCTATTCCCAAGAAATATTTCAATGTTCCAAGATCTTTTGTTTGGAAATGGTTTTGCAAAAATACCTTTAATTTACCAATCCCCAATTTATCACTGCCAGTAATGACAATATCATCCACATAGACCACTAATAGATAGCTGAACTTCCCAAACCAAGCACGCGGCGATTGTTTCAACCCATAAATTGCCTTTTTCAATCTGCATACCTTACCATCCTCCCCCTGAGCAACAAACCCAGGTGGTTGCTCCATATATACCTCCTCCACAAGATCACCATGGAGAAAGGCATTCTTGATATCAAGCTGAAACAGAGGCCAATCATACATAACTGCCAGGGAAATTAGTACACGAACAGAACCAATCTTAGCCACCGGAGAGAATGTCTCCATGTAGTCTACTCCATACAACTGGGAGTAACCTTTAGCAACAAGTCTGGCCTTCAGACGCTCTACACTACCATCTGGCAAGTATTTCACAGTATACACCCATTTACATCCCACAGCATGCTTACCAGGTGGGAGAGTAGTAAGTTCCCACGTTTGAGTATGTTGAAGAGCAGAAAGTTCCTCCTCCATTGCCTGCCGCCAATCAGGTGAACTGAGAGCTTCTTGGACATTGTTAGGTATGGAAATAGAGGATAAAAGGGAAACAAACTGGCGATGTGATGTAGAAAGACGAGATAATGAAACGAAATTAGAAATGGGATGGAGGGTAGAACTGCGTTTACCTTTCCGTAAGGCAATGGGTAGATCAAGGTTTGAGGGTTCAACAATAGGAGCCATGAGAGGATCCGCAGATGAGGTAGAAGCTGGAGGAGGGGCCGGTGCTGTTCGACGTGTATACACTTGCCGGATTGGTGGACGTTCGGTGGTGATCTGCATGGGATGAGGTGATGAGTCTACTCCAACAACAACATCTGGAACTGGATCACTGACAGGAAGAGGAAGAGGAAGTGCGGGTGGAGACGAGGGTGTTTCAGGACTTGAGAAGAAGGAGACTGACTCAAAAAAGGTGACATCAGGACAGACATAGCACTTCCGGGTAATGGGATTATAACACTTGTACCCTTTCTGAGTCCGTGAGTAGCCAAGGAAGACACATTTAATTGAGCGTGCATCTAGCTTGTCTATTCCAGGGCTCAGATTGTGGACAAAGCACACACAACCAAAGACACGAGGAATTAATGGGAATGGAGATAAAGTGGGAAACAAGATAGAGAAGGGGGACCGACCATGAAGAATGAAGGAGGGCATCCGATTAATGAGAAAACATGCAGTGAGTACAGCATCACTCCAAAAACGTTTAGGAACATTCATGTGGTGAAGAATAGACCGAGCAGTTTCAAGAAGCTGACGGTTCTTCCGTTCAGCTACCCCATTTTGTTGACGGGTGTATGCACATGATGTCTGATGAATAATGCCATGCTGTTCTAAATACTATTGAAATGAAGTAAGAAAGTATTCACGACCATTATCTGAACGGAGAATTTTGATTGGAACACCAAATTGTGTGTGTATTTCAGCATGGAATTTTTGAAAAATAGAAAACAATTCACTTCTTTCTTTCATTAAGTAAATCCATGTCATTCTTGAACAATCATCAATAAAGGAGACAAAATACTTGTACCCATTATAAGACTCTATTTTGATTGGACCCCAAACATCTGAATGAACCAAAGAAAAAGGACTCAACATACGACTCTCAACTCTTGGACTGAAGGACACACGATGATGTTTCCCAAACTGACATGACTCACATTGCAAAACTGACAAATGGCTCAATGACGGGACCAAAATCTTAAGAGCCTTGAGAGATGGATGTCCCAGTCGGCAATGCCATTGTAGAGGAGTAAGCGAAGTCTGAAGAGCAATTGAAGATCCACCACCGTCAAGATAGTACAGTCCACCAGCTTCATGCCCCCCACCAATCTTCTTCCCCGTCTTGAGATCCTGAAAAACACAGGTGGAAGGAAAGAAGGTAACGGAACAGTTAAGAGGTTTGGTTATTTTACTAACAGACATAAGATTGAATGGAAACTTAGGGACATATAAAACAGATGATAAGGGCACAGGAGCCATGTCAATATTACCAACACCACATATGGGAGATGAGGACCCATTGGCAAGTGTAACAGTTTGTGATGTGGAGGTTTCAGAGAGAGAAGAGAACACACCTGGAGTCCCGGTCATATGATCTGAGGCTCCAGAGTCAATAATCCAGGGAGAGGTTTTAGATGACATGCAAGCAATACCTGATTGGGCAAGTGTGGCAGTGGTATGCTGTGATGTAGTTTGAAGGAACCGTTCATACTCATCATGCGGTACGCTCACCATTTCCCTCCCAGAGGTAGATGTAGATGTGGGATGAGTTCGGTCTGCCGGTTTACTGTCACTGATATCAACCTCACCCGCTACAGCATGATTAGCCCATTTAGAGGGAGGGCCATGTAGATCATAACAGAAATTCACTGTGTGTCCCTCTCTACCACAATGAGTGCATTTCCTTGTAGAGTTATTCTTCCCTCTGCCACGGCCTCCCCCTGAGTCACGACCACCCCGACTAATCATGGAACTGCCACGGCCTCCTCGGGGAGCATGACCTCCCCCTCTTGTACTATATCCAACCCCTCGAGCTGTCACAAGTGTTGATCTATCAGACTGTGTGGAGTTCTCTGTCTGTCCCAAAGAGATTCTACGAAGCCTTGAGAATACTTCCTCAAGTGTAGGAAGAGTAGAGCCCCCCAATATTTGGGCTCTAACTGGTTCATATTCCGACTTCAGCCCCACTAAAAATCTTGTAACATCTAGTTGCTCCCTTTGCTGTTGCTGAACTTTAATATCTGGAGTAAGGGGGTGATAGACATTGAGTTCATTCCTTATATTCTTCATGTTGGCATAGTACTCTTCTAGTGTTTTGGTTCCTTGTTGTAAATCAAAATACTCCTGATAAAGTTGATACACTCTTGTTGTGTTATCTTGTCCAGAATATAGCTTCTTAGCATGCTCCCATATATCCTTAGCCGTATCAAGAAACATGAAGTTGGCACTAATTTTAGGTTCCATACTATTCCACAGCCAAGTCATGATTTGATCATCTTCTTGCTCCCAATCATCAAACCCTGGAGAGTCCTCTGATGGCTTTTCATCTCTTACATGCTTTACTTTCTTCTTTGCCTTGAGAAACACTTCCACTGATTTGGCCCATGGAACATAGTTCTCCCCATTCAGCTTAATTGAGGTCATTTGTACCCCTAGGTAGTCGGAGGAAATTACCACATTAGGTTTCTGATCATTGTAGCCATCTCCTATTGCTGCCATTGTACTCTTTCACAGTTGCCTCTAACCTTACTTCTCAGCTACAAGCTGATTGATGTTGTTCACAGTTTGATACTTCAGCACCTATTGCAGCCCCCTAAACACAACAGTGGGAGCACACACTTGTTCTTCTTTACACTACTGCTGACTTCACACACCTATGACCCACATAAGCATCACAAGCACCACAACACAACAGTAGGCCCTCTTACAACCACTCAATAAAAAAAATTGCGCATCACAAGCACCAAAACACAGTCAAACTGCTACACCTAGTTCAGATTTGTTTAACACACTTAAGAGGGCATTACACGACCACAAGGAGCTTGGCAAGGTCACTGCATTCCACCTTACACCACTCGGCCACCTACAGCAGCCCTAACACCACTCAACAACTCACAACAGCCCTACATCATTCGGCTACTGCACACACAGCCCTTTTTAGGGCAACAATGAACCTAGTTCTCTAGGTTCTAATCAGTACTAACTGATTCTTGAAGGGTTCCTACCCAGAAGTACCAGCAACACAAGAGGACTAAATAACCAACCTTCCTTTGAGAGTATCAGCCAACCATTCACTGCTGAAATCACCTTCCTTGATGAAGAAAACTGTGCGCAGCAGAGAGCAACGAACTGTGATGTCTCAAACCTAGGGCGAACCAGCTCTCTCCATTAACCAACTAGAAACGAAGAGGAGGGTGTCACGAACACAGCTAAGATGCTTTGCAAGCGGAAGCAGGTCAAAAACCTTGCTCTGATACCATGTTTTGGAGCAGCTACAGTAGTCCGAACCAGTGAAGAAGGAAGAAGAAGATGAGGAAGAAGACAAGAGAAAGAGAGAACATGAGGGTTTAGTCGAACTGATTAGTTTTTCATTCAGTCGACTCCCTTGTGTTTATTATGTTCTAATTACACTTACAAAGACTAAACTGCCCTCACTTAATTGTGGGGCAGAGTACTCTAATAAAACAGCCACATAAGCAAAGTACTTAACTGACATAAGATTACTAAATTACCCTTATTCGGCTCACTCTAACACACCCATTCACTGCCACCACAGTCGCGAAGGCATTTGTTGCCAACGTTGTCCGCCTACACGGAGTACCAACATCCATTGTTAGCGACCGTGACAAGGTATTCATCAGCTCATTCTGGCAGACACTTTTTCAGATGCATGGGACGAAATTGTGTATGAGCTCCAGTTACCACCCCCAAACCGATGGGCAAACCGAAGTTGTTAACCGGACGTTGGAGCAATACCTACGGTGCTTTGCAGGTGACCGGCCGCGAAAATGGGTAGAGTGGGTTCCTTGGGCAGAATACAGCTACAACACCTCCACTCACTCTTCCACCAAAATGACACCCTTCGAAGCAGTCTACGGAATCCCACCCCCTAGTCTCCTGACCTATGTACCGGGTACAGCTCGAGTAGGGGCAGTTGACGAATACTTGCGTGACCGGGACATCATCCTACCCGAGCTACAACATAACCTCCAGGTAGCCCGGAACCGGATGAAATGTCAAGCAGACCAGCACCGACGAGAAGTCTCGTTCGTAGCAGGTGACTTCGTGTATGTGAAGCTACAGCCTTACCGGCAGACCTCGGTGGCGTTTCGGCGTTCCATGAAGCTCGCCCCACGTTATTTTGGGCCATACTCAATCATTGAGAAGATTGGTCCAGTAGCCTACCGCTTAGCCTTGCCCCCCGGCTCTCAAATCCACAATGTGTTTCATGTCAGTTTGCTGCGGAAGCACTTGGGACCCATCACCCCTACTTCCACTCAGCTTCCTCCAATCTCGAATACTTCGACCATCCTACCCCAACCGGAAGCAATCCTGGATCGCCGTATTATTCACAAGGGCAAATACCGCCCAAAATCCGAAGTCTTGGTCAAATGGATTGGGGCGCCAGCTGAGGATGCAACCTGGGAGAATGAATGGCGCTTCAGAAAAGCTTATCCCGACTTCCTTGCGGACAAGGGTCCTTCAGGGGGGGAGGAGAATGATACGTGCATGCATGCAGCAGCCGAAGACCCGATCAAAGTGGATAGCAGCAGAAGACCCGGTCATGTTAGCTCTTAGTTGGGATAAGCCTTATCCATTCAGTTTTAATTCTGTTAGAATAGATAAGTCTTCAATTCTGCTCCTAGATAAGTGCATTCTGTTTCCTAGATAAATGCATTAGATAAGTCTTCAATTTCTGTTCCTAGATAAGTGCATTCTGTTTCCTAGATAAGTGCATTCTGTTTTTTTGTTGATAAGCTCCTAAGATTAAGGGGCAGTAGTTCCTATTTCTACTCCCAGTTTGTAGCACCATAAGGCTATAAATATAGCCTGAATGAATGGAGTTGGCATTGGCTTTTCTACAAACAAACTCTCTCTCTCTCTCTCTTCTCCTTATTCTAGATCCTTCTCCCTCTTGTTAGATAACTTGAGCGTATCAAAGTCACAAGTTGTAATTGGGTGAACGATAAACAGGATTTTGGGTCCTCCGCAGCATCACCATACCATGAGAGGAGCAAGATCCTTAGCTAGAGGCCTGAATGCCTCATTCAGTTGGTGCTAAGGTTTGCAAATTCCATAACAGCTTCACTTTCTAGAGATGTAAACAAACAGGAATTGTATTGGGGACCATATCTCCAGGGGTATTATAATTCTGTATGGCAAGGGACCAAGCTTCAATTTGAGTTCAGCAGCCAAGTGACTGGCTCTATTTAGTATTTATCTGCTTCTTTGGGATGGGTGGAAGCCTATTTTATTGCCTGTACTTTATCCTCATTTTCATTTTTTAATAAAACTCTGATTAGTTGCTAATCAAAACACTACTGATTATATTGAGGATAGGAGCTAGGCCAGCCCTAGGAATACAGAAGCATTTTATGCCATTGAATGATTGAACTAAAGAAAACCAGCCAAGAAAAACTGACATTCAACTGGACTAACAGCCAGCAGTTCTCGACATGGATTAAGATTTTCGCACATGCATCCTCCTGCCTTTGGTTAGTGTCTCCAACTTTCATGCGAATCCTTCATCAGTACCCTAATACGATTCAATAGCTTGGAGGTGAACTTTCTGGTGAAAGATATTTGGAGCAAACCTATCCCACCTAAAGTTCAAGCTTTCTATTGGGAAGTGTTCCTTGGAAAGATCAATACCTACTGCATGCTCCAAAAAAGAAGGCCCAATAAATGCCTGTCTTTTCATGTGTGCATATTATGCAAAGAAAGCGGTGAGACCATTCCCCTTTGTGTTTTTTTTTTATGAATTACCATTCCCCTTTGTGTTTGGGAGTACCTCTGCTCTCTCTTTGGTTGCAAGTTGGCTCCTCCTCGAAATGTGGTAAGTCTCTCTAGTCTAAGCTTCCTAAAGCAGCCTAAGAGAGGGAGAATTATGTGGAAGGCAGTTAAAGCAGCGGTGGCAAGGACTGTATAAGAAGAAAGGAATGAGAGAATATTTAATGAGAAAAGCATATGCAAGTAAGAGATATTGGAGAATATAAAGATTAAAATTGTGCATTGGATAAAAACGTTGGAGTTCTTTCATATATTTTTAGTTGATGATATAATAAATGGGCTCAAGAGGCACACTCATCCAAAGCAATAGACAGGGTGATCACGGAATGGAAATCTCCAGAAAACAGCAGAATAAAGCTGAATTTTGATGGAAGTTTTATGGGTAATCCAGGTTCAGCAGGCATAGGAGTCTAGGGGGTGTGTTCAGATATTCTTTAGGCAAGGTGGTGGCTACATGCTTAGGACCAGTTGGAATTGGGGACTTGATGAGAGCTGAAGATTTGGCTCTGATGCAAGGATTAAGTTCAGATGGACATGGAAGAAGATTCTAAGCTAGTTATTTTATGAACAAGATGTAGTACTTCAGTTTCCTGAGTTTACAGGCATATATTTAGGAAGATAGAAAGCCTACCAAGGAAGACGGATGTCACATTCAATTGGGTTAGAAGGACAGAAAATGGGATGGCAGACTCATTAGCTAAATAGGGGGTTCACAGACAGCAATTGTTTTCGGCCAAAGTGCAATCCAATTTATGCCATGAAACATGGGTTGTTGGAATCTTCTAACATGCGTGTATTAAGTTTTGAACTAAATCAATTAAGAAAGTTTCTTCTTTACTGATCAAGAAAAGGAAATATGATGAAGCTGGGATTTAATAAGGGTATGTTATTATACCCCAAGTTAGCAAACGGAATAGAGATAGGAATAGATTTTCTTGGTAAACAATATAGGAATAGCTTTTCTTGGTAAACAATATAGGAATAGCTTTAAGTGAATTCAATTTCTAGAATTTTAACTTAAAAATGACTGGACAAACAAGTATAGTTATGGAAAACAGCGCATTCTGGACTTCTTGCATCAGTGGCAAGGCATAGGCTTAAGTAAAAGGGGTAAAGATTATTGGTAACCTGTGCTACATGCAGTAATGTGGGGAGTTTGGGATAAAAGAAATAAACGCCCCTTTGACAATAAATTCAGGCCCCTTGAAGAGTTAATTTCAGACATTACTTACCTTTGCAACCTCTGGGCTGTCAATTCAAATCTGTTCAAAGGACTCTCAGTCAATGACCTCAATAGAGATGCTCACCCCTTTCAGTTTCTCCCTAGACAACCAGATTTTCTCAAGGATGGAGTGGTGACCCTAAACTTCGATGGAAGTGCTTTTGGAAACCCCGGCTTAGCTGGAATTGGAGGCATAGTAAGGTGTTAAAAGCTGTTATTTGTCTAAGTATAGTACCGCAGGGGTACTATTGTAATTCTACCCTTTTATTTTTTAGTTGCTGTCGCCCTAGTATATATAACAAAAAGCTGGTGCCGCCAGCAACCTTTTGAGCTCTCACATCTTTCTCCTTTCTTCTCCTCTCTCTCTTCTTTCTTCCTCTCTTCTTCTCTCCTGCATCACAGCACTGATAACATGGTATCAGAGCGGGACCATCAGATCTGAAAAGGAGAGATCGCACCAGACTTCCAGAGCTGCCGCCATCATCTACAGATCGAGTGATTGAAGATCAAGTCTCCTCACGCCTGAAATAATCTCTCTCCTTCCCTCTTTTTTTCTGGTCTTTCCTTTTCTGTGGGGTCGGCTGACCCCTGTAAAAATCTGTAGGTCGGTGAAGACCTTTTATGTGCTGCAATAGCAGTTTTATGCTGAACCAGTTTTTTATGCTGAATCTGAAGGTCAGAGTGACCTGTACTTGCTATAACAGCATCTATGCTTGATGTGTAGATCAAGAATTGACCTGTCCGCCCTGTAACAGCACCTGTATTTATCAAAAAAGGGGCCTGTCAGTACTGTAACAGCACCTGTGTTTTTCAAAAAGGGGGGTAACAGCACCTGGTGTTATCAAAAGGGGTTGTGTTTCTGAAGAAAAAAAGGGGGCTTCCTTTCTCCCTTGGTGTTAGCCTTTTTTTAAAGGTTTTGCTCCCACCTTACGGTTTTTTTGAATCTGTAACCATGAGCGGTGAAGATTCTGCTACGTCCGGTGTTTCCTCAATGCAGAATGGAATGAGTGGAGATGCGGACCTATCATTTCCCATGGCTGTTATTCCTCCCGATGGTTTAAATTATTTGGAATGGTCAAGACGGATCAAGTTGTATATAACTGCAAGGGGAAAGTTAGGTTATATAAATGGGAGAATCAAAAAACCCAATTCTGGGAGTGTTGAATATGACAGATGGAACCAGGAAAACAGCATGGTCATGTCCTAGCTTTTAGTGTCTATGCAACCCCAAATAAGAAGGAACTTTATGTGGGCTGAAACGGCAACTGAAATTTAGGAACAGGCAAAATCAACATATTCTGAGCTGTGTCACTATGCAAGGATCTATCAGTTATAGGCAAAACCATCCACTTGTAAACAAGGGGAGAAGTGTCTTTCTGTGTACTACTCAGACTTGACCTCTGTCTAGAAGGAGTTAGATCATTATCAGAGTGTGGACTAGAAGTGTGATGAAGATGCAAAGTAATACAAGAAACTTGTTTCTCAGCAGAGAGTGTTTGTTTTCCTACATGGCTTGAATCCTACATATGAATCTATCAGAGTTCAGATCCTAGGTAACAAGGATCTTCCCTCCGTCTAGGAAGTTTATGCTCTTGTACATTCAGAAGAGAAGAAGAAATTTGATGAACAGTTCTAGAAGGGATGAGTTGGGTTGATAGAAAAAGGGAGTGTGATTACAGGTGGTGGAAATACCATTAAGAGGGGGGACTCTCAAAAAAGGGCGGATGACAAAGACAAACTATGCTGTACTCATTGCTAGAAACCCCAACACACCCGAAATACATGTTGGGATCTTCATGGGGAACCGAAATGGGCTCAAGATTTGAGTAAGAAGCAAGGTTCAAATCTGAATAAAAAGTAAGGACAGCAAAGTACAAAAAAGAACACAGATGCAAATATGGCTTCTCAAGAAAATCAGCCCCCCATTACTACTATGACTCCGACTCATGCCTCTAGATTTGACCCAAGGGAGGATATTATTAATTCCTTCCGTGACCATTTAGAGCTCTATGGTAGAGTAATTCATCAAATGAATGCCCCTCCCTCAACTTCATTTGCGTCTACATCAAGTAACTTTGCCATAGTTTTCCATGTAGCATCTCAAACCCCTGACACCCCTTGGATCATGATTTTGGAGTGTCTAAACACATGATTGCTACGTCCTCTTACTTTCAAACCTACCACCTCCTTTTTGGAAGAGACAAGGTGAGACTAGCTAATGGATCATACACTACCATAGCTGGTCAAGGAACCATTTCTCTTCCTTTTAGCCTTACCTTGTCTAATGTTTTACATGTCCCGAAATTTCCCATTAATTTGTTCTCTGTTAGTAGTATTACTAATTCCTTAAACTGCTTAGTGACATTTTTCCCTTCTTACTGTGTAATCCAAGATTTGGCCTCGGGGAAGACGATTGGTAGAGGATGTATGGTGAATGGACTTTACATGCTAGAGAATAAGGCTGGTCTTCAAATCATAGAGTCTAAGAGTCAGTCTTGTAAGAGTTAGGTCTATTTATGGCATTGTCGTCTTGGTCATTTATCTTTTGAATCTTTAAAAGTGGTATTTCTAGAGTTGTTTAAGTCAGTGTCAGTTTTAGATTTTTCTTGTCAAACTTGTCAATTAAGCAGTGTAGAACTCATTTTCCTTCAAAGAATAATAAATCTGAATTTCTTTTCCACATTGTTCATTCTGATGTTTGGGGCCCTGTTACTTTACCTTCTGAGAATGGCTACAAGTATTTTATTACCATTATCGATGATTATTCTAGATATACATGGGTATATCCCATGCGAACCAAGGACAAAGTACCAAAAATTATCCAAGACTTTCAACGGATGATCTTCACCCAATTTCAAACTGAAATCTAAATCTTATAATCAAATAATGCCAAAGAATATTTTCATAGTGATCTCACGGAATTTTTTGCTTCACGTGGTTCACTTCACCGTAGTTCTAGTGCCCGAACACCACAACAAAATGGTGTGGCTAAAAGAAAGAACTGACACCTCCTTGAAGTGGCTTGGGGTTTACTAATTCATATGAATGTCCCGAAATGATTTTGGCTTGAGGATGTCCTTTGTGCTACCTATCTCATCAATCATATGCCCTATCGTTGGTAAGAGTGCAAAGCCCCACATCAACTTATTTTTCCTAAGGCTCCCCTTCTTTCCATTCCTCCTCATGTGTTTGATTGTCGTTGTTTTGTTCAAAACCTATCACCCACTCGTGGAAAATTAGATCCTCGTGCTATTCCTTGCATCTTCTTGGGGTATTCTTTCACTCAAAAGGAATACCGTTGGTTTGATCCTGTTTCTCGGAAGTCGGAAGTTTTATGTTTCCATGGACGTCTCTTTCTTTGAAAATGAGCCTTTTTTTCCCTGTTTCTCCTAAGGGGGGGTGTAGGAATGAAGAGAAACCGGTTCAGCTCCCTCCTCTTCCCGATCCTCCTCCTTTTTGTGTCTTCTTTCATCATCACAAAGGCCAACCATGTTCAAGAGCTGTGGAGAACCTAGAAATTGTACCTTCAATGCCATCAAACTCTTCGGGGGCGGATCATACTCACATAGGTATCTTGGTTCCTATCGATGTTCCCGACCCTACTGTTATTGATACTTCTGTTGCAAATGACCTTGACCTTCCAATTGCTCACCGGAAAGATGTTAGATCTTGCACCACTAAACACCCCATTTCCCACTTTGTTTCTTATGAAAACATTTCACCCCCTTTTCGGGCCTTTCACACTTCCATTGATAGTGTGCCTATCACTAAGAATGTGGCAGAAGCTCTTTCAGTACCTGAATGGACAGAAGCTATGAAGGAAGAAATTAATGCTCTACATAAAAATGGCACATGAGAACTAGTAGATCTTCCTAAGGGAAAGGATCCAATTGGATGTAAATGGGTTTTCACAGTCAAACATAGAGTTGATGGCACGGTGGAGCGGTATAAAGCTCGTTTAGTGGAAAAGAGGTTTACAAGTATATGGAGCTGATCATGTAGAAACATTTGCACCCGTTGCCAAGATGAACTCCATTAGAATCCTTTTCTCCCTTGCTGTTAATCTTGACTAGGATCTGCATCAACTCAATATCAAGAATGCCTTCCTGAATGGTGACCTTGAAGAGGAAGTTTACATGGTACAACCCCCTGGTTTTCAAGCTCAAGGTAATGAATAGTAAGTGTGCAAGTTGAAGAAATCATTATATGGGCTTAAACAATCACTGGGAGTCTGGTTCAGCAGGTTTCATGTAGTGGTTCAGTAGAAAGGATACAAGCAGTGTCAATATGATCACACATTGTTTGTGAAAAGAGGGGAAGGAAAAATTGCAACACTAATAGTATATGTTGATGATATAATTATCACTAGCGATTGGAAGGATGAAATTCAAAAGTTGAAGATTTTTCTTGCTACACAGTTTAAAATAAAGGATCTAGGTCCTCTAAGGTACTTCCTTAGAATTGAAGTTGCCCGCTCACAAAAGGGTATCTTCATTTCCCAAAGAAAGCATGTCCTAGATCTACTCCAAGATACAAGAAAATTGGGAGTGAAGCCAGTTGATTCCCCTATTGATCCTAACCACAAATTAGGTGACTACCAAGGTGAACCTATCAAGGATGTGAAACAGTTTCAGAGACTTATAGGAAGATTGTTATATCTTTCTATGACCCATCCCGACATTGCTTATGCAGTGGGTGTTCTTAGCCAATTCATGCATGCTCCCAAGACCACTCATCTTGAAGCAGCAGAAAGAGTTCTCAAATATCTTAAGAAGTTCCCAAGTGCAGGCTTGTTGTTTCAAAAGCACGGGCATTTGAAAGTTGAAGTGTACACTGATGCAGATTGGGCAGGATCCCTGAATGACGAAAAGTCAACTAGTGGCTACTGTACCTTTATAGGAGGAAATCTAGTTACCTGGAGAAGCAAAAGGCAGAATGTGGTAGATAGATCTACTGCTGAAGATGAATATTGGGTAATGGCTCGTGGAGTGGCTGAAATTATGTGGCTAAAAAATTTGTTGAGTGAGTTGGGTTTTACAGTGGACAGACCTATGACCCTATTCTATGATAACAAAGCAGCCATAAACATTGCTGCTAATCCAGTGCTACATGATAGAACTAAACACATCGAAATCGACAAACACTTTATCAGAGAAAAGGTTGTCACGGAGGAAGTGTGTACTCCTTATGTTAGCTCTAAATATCAACTTGCAGACATCTTTACAAAAGGGCTACACCACTCAAGGCATCATGATTTATGTGACAAGTTGGGCATGATTGACATCTATGTCCCAACTTGAGGGGGAGTGTTAAAAGTTGTTATTTTTCTAAGTATAGTACTATAGGGGTACAATTGTAATTCTACCCTTTTTATTTTTTAGTTGTTGTTGCCCTAGTATATATAACAAAATGCTGGCGCCACCAACAACCTTTTGAGCTCTCACATCTTTCTCCTCTCTCTCTTCTTTCTTCCTCTCTTCTTCTCTCCTACATCACAGCACTGATAACATAAGGGATGAAAGGGGTAACATATGCTGGACTTTCAGTGGTTCAATTGGACTGGCTGATTCCACAAAGGCTGAAGTGATGGCTGCTCTCACAGGAATCAGAATAATAAAAATTTGGGATCCAAAACTTAATCATTGCAGGTGACTCAGCAAATACTATAAAATGGTTAAGGAATAAGGAAAGGGACCTTGGAGATTGAGCCACTACTTGGAAGAGGCTAGGGACTACTGTTTAAATGCAAAATTAGCTTGGATTCCTAGGGAACTAAATCATATAGCAGATGGCTTAGCCAAATGTGGTGTATTTTTGGATCATTTGTATAGTGACAAGCTTCCTCCTCTATAATCTTTTGAGGTTCTTCCCCTGTTTTGTACATCTTCTCATGTACCCCATACCCCTTCTTTCTTTAATGAAATCTGGTTAAATTCCTCTCAAAAAACAACTTGTACCAACACTTTAGATGACTCTTTGGTAGGGATACAACTTGGGAAGGCTCAGATTGGGAAATTGTTAAATTTCAATGTAAACTCTTCACTCAAAAAACAACTTGTACCAACAGATCAACCAACACTTTAGATGACTCTTTGGTAGGGATACAACTTGGGAAGGCTCAGATTGGGAAATTGTTAAATTTCAATGTAAACTCTTCAAGTTGGGTAGCCATCTTGCGTCCCTACTCTTTGGTGAGGCAAGTAGTTAATAGAACTGAATTAAAATGGGGGTGATCACCCAGGAAAGTAGTCTGTAACTTGTAAGCAAAATGGTGGAAAAGGAGGATTAGGTAGTAGGAGCTAGCCTAAACATGAACATTAATAGCATTCCATTTTAACATAAATAAAATATTGACTGGTTACTGATCAGGAAAAAAAATCTTTGATCAGTAAAAAGCATAGCATCTTTAATTGTTAATAGATTTTTTTGGTAAAATAATTGTTGATAGTTTTATGACATGCAATCGGTTCATCAAATACTTAAGATATTGCATTACTGCACCTGAAATATTGAAATTAATAGATCTAATATGCTATTGTCCCCTTGGATATGATGGTTTACCATGTTTTGATATAAATATTCACAAGAACATTGATATTTTCAATTTGTATAACTGCTTAACGGTATATAAAAGTAGGAATTTAACCTGAAACTTGGTTCTTTTTTTCCTTTGTCAAATTCCATCACCTAGGCAACTAGTAACACCAACGTTGTCTTACCTTGAGAACCATGCAAAGGATACAAACGGAAATAGATAACTCTAAGTGAGTTCAATGTTTTAATTGAAAAGGAGCTGGACAAACAGTTAGCGATTCAGTTACTGGATTAAATAAACTAAAACACAAAATGAACAAAAGAAAATAATAAGAGTAGATAAAATGTATAAATATGGAGCAGAAGTATGCTCCACAAGATTTGTAAGGATTTCCAGGAAATGACATCATACCACAGATATCATTTTTCTCCAATAGAACATCGCTATTTAGAGTAGAAGAACACTATAACTTTTCTTTTCAACAGAAAACAAAATATTATGCAAAACAAAAGAAGCATGTAAGTTTGTATATATGGGCTATCTAATCCAATTTGGAAAAAAACTACAACAGGCTGCTACCATTTTTTGCTGGTTTTTTGCACACCTTTCTACTCATCATATCTCCTTTCAGGAGCTGTTTTCTGATGACATGGATTTCGTGTTTTTTTTTTTTTTTAGGGGGTGGGAGGTCTTGGCTGTACAGTTTTAGTAAACTCTTTCAGTTTTATACTGCAATAAGGTTCACTTGTTCGAAAAATGGATAGGAATTAGAGACAATAGGAAATACAACCCTCAAAGTACTTCCCCTAAAACTAATGTCTTTACAAAATTATTTCCTTGAGTATTCCACCAAAAGAAAATGTTTCTGCATGTAGAATTTTGCATCTTCATTAAAGTTCTCTTAGTAATGAAACAAATAACAAGATTCTTATATTAGTGAAGTACAAAGTACACACCATAATAGCAATATATCTTCCATTTGGTCTTGCATTCAGTAAAAGATGTCTATCATTCTAAGTCCTATTTCAACTGCCTGATCTCAAATGCATGAACTCTTTTCCAGAAACCTAGTAACCAGGGCCATATATGTGAACCATTTTTTAGCCACTTAAATATCCTATTCACTCTTGTTCATTGTAGGAGTGCAACTTTCATTAGCCCGAGTAAGAATTTTACACTGCTTCAGGCTTGAGCCTTCAGACCATGCCCATTTAAATTTGGACAAAAGCCCAACCCAAGCCCACCCAAGTTGCACCCCGTAGTTCAATGGAGCTTTGAACTTTCTCCAAACCATTGCAATTGATCTTTGTTGCATATAACCAGAAGATTATACTTGAAAATAACCTACAACTGCATCATAGCTTGGCAATTTCTTACCTGGGGAGATATTGATGTATGGAAGAATACAACCCCTGGCCAGAGGATCTGGAAACTTAATCCTGCCGGCAAGTTCTCCACTAACTCCCTTTTCAAGGCTCTAGTATCGGAAGATCGGGGTTCTCCCTTTCCGGTTAAGAAGGTCTGGAGCTCATGTATCCCCCTTAGAGTTTCCTTCTTTATTTGGGAGGCTTGCTTAAAGAGAATCAACACTTGTGATCTGATCGAGAAAAAGTCTAGAGGCAGATTATGTATCTCCCCCCATATCTCTACTCTTTGCCTCTGTGATGGAGAGACAGCTGAACACATTCTTCTCCGCTGTCCTGTCACAAGGAAGCTCTGGTGCTATTTCCTGAACTTAGTGGGTTACAGGTGGGTGTTCCCAGAGAAGGTGGTGGACCTCCTACGGCAATGGCAAGGCAAAAGACTAGAAAAAAGACGAAAACTCTACTGGAGCACGGTGACTCATGCAGTCCTGCGGGGCATTTGGGAAGAAAGGAACAATAGAATTTTTGAAAAATATAGCTATAAATGTTGAAGACCTAGCTTCCTACATTACTTTTCTCTGTAACCTTTGGGTGGCTAATTCTGAAGTATTCAAAGGTCTCTCCTTAAATGATCTTCAGAGCAACCTTTTAGCAGTCCTGCACTATACATCGACTATGAGACTTTTTTCTAGAGAGGAAGGAGTGATGACTCTAAGCTTTGATGGTAGTGCCCAAGGCTCTACAAGTAAAGCAGGAATTGGAGGTGTTATCCATGGGGAAGGGGGAATATCTGCTGGGATTTTAGTGGTCCAATTGGGAGGGCAGATGTTACAAAGGCAGAGGCCTTGGCTGCACTCACAGCCAAGATTTAGGAGAGTAGCATCAAACTGGCAGTTTGCATAGAACTTGGCAGAGGCCATTGTGAAACTCTTACAAACATGAAGATCAATGTAAATCACACAAATACAATTCCATGATTTGCTATTGTTAGTAGAAATCATCCCCATTGCAAATTATAATTTATAATTATTTCATAATTAATTTATCAAAAAAAATATTTCATAATTATAATTTATCAAAAAATCATTTCATAATTATATGAGCTTTTCTAGAAAGTGCTAATTCAGGAACTGTTAATAGAATAGGACAAAGGAGGAAAATTCTTACTTTCTCAGCCTCAACCACTACCATGAGACGACCAAGGATTTCTTGGTCTGATAGTCTTGAAAAACGAACAAGTGCACATCTACTCTGAATGGGCTCAATAATCTTAGAAGATGTATTGCATGCAAGTGCAAACCGTGTGGAATTTGAATATATTTCCATTGTCCGTCTCAAAGCCTGTTGTGCTCCAGATGTCATACTGAACTTGTTCAAGACAAATACAGCACCAGGGAAAAAATGTGATTAGACTGCAATAGAAGGCTGGCAAACAAAACCCAAGCATCTAATTCTGAAATAAATAGAATACATAGAAGCAGAGAATATCCAATTGTTTAGGAAAGTAAAGCAGAGCAAATATAAAACCTACATGAGAAACATGAAACATTTTGAATTTTCTCAAAACAAGTCATTATCATCAGCAATTACCTGTCAGCTTCATCCAAAATTATTATTTTGTGTCGCCCCGGGGGCAGTGTTACTTTCTTCTGGGCAAACATTTTAATTTTGTTTCTTACAACATCAATTCCCCTGAAATAAGAAATAATCAGTAATAAAATAATTGAGAAAAGGGATAAAACAGAATGGCTAAAAGCACCTATAGAAACAATTCATGTTACCTGTCATCTGATGCATTTAGCTCTAAAACAGCCTCCTTGCAATTTGCTCCTAATAGCTCATGTGCAAGGGCCAGTATACTTGTTGTTTTTCCAGTTCCTGGAGGACCCTGAACATTGCACAAGAAAAGGAAAAACCAAAATAAGCAAAGTTCTTTATGTTTGCATATGTACATTGAGAGAGAAACGGGGGGAGAGATTCTTTATTGTGTTTTTGGATGTTTATGGAGCTTGGATACATTAACTTAAATATTGGTGGATGTTCCCTAGGTAACTCTAGCTTATTTTGAACTGATCGGTGCCGAGGAATGGAGATTGGCGATAACTGAATTTATCCCCCCATCGGATGGTTTCATATTAACAGCTTCTTTGTACTCCAGGAAGAATCATATCCATTATTTCTTAATAACTTGAATGACCCAACTATAAATTATGAAAATGTGGGTTTAACTGCTATCAGAAACTACGATAAAGTGAGTTCGTTCACGGCGTGAAACCCAAGTCCTTCTCTATTGAGGTTGTGCAGTGTATATACAAGAAGAATTTAAACGAATGACTGGTGGGTCTACCAATTTATGGAATAAATTTATATACACATGAGAGAGAGAGAGAGAGAGAGTAAAATACATAAGAAAGGGGGGTGGGTTGAGGGAAAGTGAAGCAGGGCCACTCGCTAAGCTCCAGTGTCAATGTGGAAGTAATAGACGAATCAGAAATGGAAGATTTTCTTACAGATAAGATGAGATTAGGCATGTTCCCGTCTTTTGCAATGACTTGGAGCCTTGAGACGGCATCTTCGTTGCCAACCACGTCGGCTACTTTGGTGGGTCTATATTTCTCCACCCATGGAATCTCGTAGCTGCCATTTGATGACGAAGAAGAAGCAGCAGCAGCAGCCATTGACGAGTACCGAACAGAAACAGCTGCCAATCAATGCTAATAGAGATCAGTTCCTCTTACTCTATAGCTCTCCCGCGGAAATAAACTGCAAACCCTTGAAAATGGAGGGAAACGCAATAATGGGCAAGGCTTTCCTTTCGCTACGCTTTTTTCAGATTTACCCCTCTATGTTTATCTATTCTATTTGTGCCCCCTCTCCTGTCCAACCATAGACTGACTAGACCCTTTATGTAGATGTGGTGTCACGGGATGTCAACTGGTCGAGTTTGGCACGGATTTGCCTCAACCCTAACTTGACCATCCAGCACTCCGATTCGAACCCGACCCGATTCGATTGTACTTTCTTTTTAAACCCGAACCTGTGGGCTTTATCCGATCCCGACCCATCTTGACTCGTATAATTTTATATATATTTTTTAACATATTTTGGATACCTAAAATATATTAATTTAAGTAAGAAAATTGTTCTATAAATTCTAATATATTATTTTTTTCATTTAAAAATAAATCAAAATCAACATATAAATAAATTATAAACTTTAAACTTATAAAATTAAAAATAAAAAATCTACAAGAATACTTGGTATATATACAAAATATCATTGACCCAGTGAGTAATTCAACCAAAACCTGAACCTAATTCGAATCAAAAATCAAAACCCTAACCCAATCCTAACCCGACCCTATAGGATCAAATCAAGCCGAATTTACCATTTAATTCGATCCATTGATACTTACGTGGTAACACTAAAGCCCCCAAACTTGTGGATTGCACCGCTAGTCTGCTAGCTGCCTAGCATCCTACGCACATGCCAAACAAAACATGATTGGTAATCGGGTCGGATCTATCCAATAAAACCGAACCAATCCAACCGATTATGTCGGTTCTAATTCTATGGTTTTGTCCCTATTAATAAGTGGGTTGAACTGGTTCTTGCAGAATTAGAACTCTAAACAGATAGGTTCTGGGTTGGGATAGAGTGGCCCCAATCCTAATCCGATTATTAATTGAGACAAAATCAGACCCAAAATCGTTCTCATAGGAACCATACTGTGTTAATAGTCCGGTAGACTAAGTCCAAATTCGATATACCTGATTAATTATATTAAAAATTACATTCATATATTTATTTAATAATTTAAAATTAAAATTTTGATGATATAATCTAAATAAAATGATATTAAAATGCTAAAGTATTTATATGTTAATAAATTAAATATTTTTAACTAATATTATGTTAAATATTATCTATCATATTTACCATTTAAACATAAAATATGATAAAAATTATAAAAAAAAGAAATTTGTTTATATATATAATAAATAATTGGTTCTAGATCTGAATTGGGTCAAGACAGAAAATATCAATAAATGACCCAATTATTAATCAGAACAAAATCACATAAACATAAACAGATTTAATCGGTTCAATTTGGTTTGGTTCGGGCTGTTGGGTAGAACTGACCCATTGATAGCCATATTCTAAACCAATCTATATCCAAAATGATTATATGGTCAATAATATACAAAGATTTTTTTTTTCACAAAATAGGTTACATTTTATGGAAAAGCACAAACAGGCCCATTGCAAATTTATGGATTCCACTGCATATCTATAAACATTCAAAATGTCAAACACCCCCACTCTATGCACTTGTAAATAGGCATCAATTATGAGCTAACACTTACCCCAACTATACTTTGGGCTTAAAAATTGTGATGGGCTGAATCATCATTCTTCCTATATTTTATGTCTAAAAAGTAAGTTTATAAGAGCATATAAGATAATTATGGCTAAAAACACATTTTATGATTAAAATATCGATATTGTATGCCCGATACGGGGTGTATTGTATCGATATCAGACCTGACAGGCACAAGAACTGAATACATACTTTGCTAGTCATACGTATCAGTCCGATACCGCCATTATACCGACTCATATCATATAGAATCAATGCGTCCATACCATCGTATAAATCGCGTCTCACTTAAAAATGTTGAGGCCCGCATGATTTGAACATAGAACTAACCTTACAAAACGAACCAGGAGCATGCCTCTTCAACCACCAAACCACTTAAAACATTTTGATAAAAGGAGAAACACACTAATATTTATTACATGTCTACTAGTTTACATATAACCCAAATAAATAATATATATCAACAATTCCAACTATAAATTAAAAAGAATAATTTTTAAACTTAGTATTTTAAGAACAATGGAATAAATAATTTATCAAATTTACATATATACCAAATTTTGATTTTTTTATTTCAAGAAATTTATACAAATAAAATTATTATTAGTAGAATAATTATTTTAATACTTTAAATTTATAAATTTGCACATTATATATATGTATATTCAATTTTTTATAAATTATTAATTAATATTTTAATTTGTACTAAATAATAATGTCCTTACTATTTAAAAAATAAAAATATTATTTACAAAATATTTGAGAATATAACATAAATTGAATTGTTCAATTCCACTAGTCTACATTTATATAAAAATAAAATAATTTTATATTTTAGAAATTTTATAAAATAAAATATTAATAATGGAATAATTATTTTAGTAATTAAAGTTTATGAATTTTAATATGATATATATCTTTCAAATTTTAATAGATTTGGTATATTTTAAGTTAAGATTATATATTTTTATAAATTATTAATTAATACTTTACTTTATATTTTATAATAACATATTTATTTTTTAAAATGAAAATAACATATTTATTTTTTATAATAACATATTTACTTGAGAACTTTTTTTGTTGATTTTTTGTTAATATTAAAAAATAAAAGTAATAAAATAGAAATATTGATAAAGTAATTCAAATATAATAGTTGCATATGTTTTATGCACTGGACTTTAATAGAAAATAAAATAATAATGACTTTGTGCATGTATTAATTTCTAAGCATATATATAATATGTTTTATATTCTTGATTGATGCACTATCAATAAAATTGCATAATATCTATGCATCTCTCTACATTAGTGGTAATATATCTCTTCATATATACCATTAAAATATAAAGCTCCTATGTATTTATATATTATTTATAATTATTTTGATATTAAACTTAATATTATTAATATATTTATAGAATTTCTGTGCATTTTCCTAGTATATCCAAGCGTTTCTATATTTTTCATTTGTATCCATGCGTTTCCTAAACATATCCATATCAAATTGTCCGATACTAATACTTTGATCATTGATTTTATAAGCATATTTAGCAAGGCTTTTAAAACCATACCGGACATGGAATCATTATGGGGATCAGTTTTCGGGCCAACCGGTCCAATCGTCTGATCTGAATGGATGACCTGCTTTGACAAAAATTAAAAATAAAAAACAGCCAAAAAACATTGTTTAGGTTGACAGTTTTACGGCTCGACCGCCCAATTCACTAACCAAATCAACTGATTTTGGCAAAAAAAAACTGTCTTTGAAATAATCAAAATGAAATTATAAATTATTATTATCATTGGTAATTATAGTCATTAAATATAATTTGGTCCAATCAGATCAAATCCAATTGTCCAAATTAATAATTGGTTCAATTTTGAAGCATATTGAACAGGGGACGTGGTACGTAGAGACTCTGTTATTGCAATAGGATGCACAAGGGATGGGGACCTGAAGGAAGGTGGTGCCAACAGCCCAAAACATTTGGTTGTTAACCTGCTCATCGACAACAGAAGAGGAGAGAGAGGGCAGGGTTCAGAGGTCTGTTCACCGACAATAAAGGAGGAGAGAGAGGGCGCAGTCATGTAAAAATGGAAAAAGAAGAAGAGAGAGAGGGGGCACCCACAACAGCTGAGTGTTATTTAATAATTTAAGTGACAATTTGAGGGATAAATTTGTAAAATGCACATTTTTTAGATGTTAAATCATTTACATTGCCTGATAACTTCCTCACATTCAGAAATCTACAAAAGTAGAAAAGCAAATTTTCTTCAAAATGCTTTCAGAACTTTTTTGGAGATTTTTTTTTTGCTTTTTAGATTTATGACTTCAGATTTATTGAACACCACCTTAGCTTCACATTTGTGCGAGGGGGGCAATTCAGCTTGTCTCGAATTAGTATTTTACATTGATTTAAGTTCAGGCATCAAGCTGGGCCCATTAAAATTTTTGGCAAAAAGCCTAAACTGAACCCGCCCAAGTTGCACCCCTAAATTATGTATAAATATCATGTTAACATTTGTTTATGTATATATGTATGTATGCATATAGTTACAACAATTTTATTTTTGAAGAGCAAAAAAAATCTCAACATGATAAGTATGTCCTTTTACATTTAATAATGGTAAAACTAAATTGGCCTCAACAACTAAATGAAAAAATATATATAGAGAAGTTGTGACAACTCGAGCCCAACAAAACCCCAAGAACTTTGGATTTGGTTAAGTTTACATTTGAGGGCCCCATAGCTTGGGTTGGGTTAGGGTGTTGACCTGAAACCCGACTTGCATCCTTGTTATCTATATGCAAAATATGGATACTAAAGTTATTTTGGAGGCAAATAACAATAAAAAAAGAAACATTTAGGCATGTTTTACACTTGTTTTCATCAAATCCATGTTAAGGGTTTTATCATCCTATATATGTTACCATCAAAACCATGTTTATGGTTTCATTCCTATGAGTTATTGTTGTTTATATCCATTTATATATAACATTTAGGCACATGCCTCACATTTCTAATATCATATATTATCATATTAAATAAAAAATATGTATGATAAATAAGAAATATTTTATTCACGTCAAAAATGTAAAAAAAAAATTGAAACATATAATAATAATAACAATAATTATTGTTGTTGTTGTTGTAGGTTGGGTAGTAAGGCTATAGAGAGGGCTTTCCTTAAAAGACAGAGGATGACCGGATAGGTAATACAAGGAAAGGGTGCTTAGTGTGGGAAAAGTAAGGGAATTAGTAAAAACAGTAGGGGAGCAAAAGGTTGGGATGTAAGGATTCTCTTAGTACTCTTGAGATAATCTCATGTGGAGGGTTTCATGCCTCCCTTATTTATAGAGGAAGGGATAAGGCTATAAAGGGAGACAAGAAAATGGCAGGAAGGAATTTTCCTATCCCCCCAAAAGCGGCTGTGATTCATTAAGCATATAACGAGTAAGTAGGGTTGTTCACGGGTCGGGTTTGGGTCAGTTTATTGAGGTTTTTCCAACTGACCCGACCTGATCGGGTTACATGAGATGGAAACCGAAACCGACCCAGTGTTAAGCAAAACCGACCTGGTCAGTTTGAATCGGATTGGGTTGGTTTGGCTTCTAAGTTCATCCATGCCTCTCATGGCCCATGTGCCTGTGTGGTGCAAGTTTGGGTTGTCAAATATTTCAGTTTTTATGTAAAACTGAAATATATTTGTTTAACAGTTTTAAATATAAAATATATTTAAATAGATTAGGTTGATTTAATTTAAAATCAAAATATATTTAAATAGTTAAGTATGAACTAAGTCGGTTCAGTTCGGATCAGTTTCAGTTTTCACACAAAAAAACTAAACCCGACCCGAACCATTGGTTTATAAATTTGTACAACCCGAAATCGAACGATGCTGATAAAAACCCGACTGACTTGGATTGGATTCGTCTGGGTTAATCGGTTTGGTCGGGTTAGGCCTTCTTATGAACAGCCCTACGAGTAAGCTCACTCGTAATCATGTGGTTTAAGTGATGCTCCTTTGTTGAACATGTAACATGGTGAGTACAATGTTGTCGTCACTATTAGAGTGTCAATCTGTGCTGCCAACCTAACATGAGAGCATTAATGGGTGTGACCCTTGCTTATTAATGACATCATATATTGCATTCTTTTGCATTTGTTTGTTTGAAATAACATATTTGTAAGTTTATGCAATTTTCGATTGTAATGCCTCAGGTGATGGATATAGTGTTCATCATGTTGTGGTTGCTTTTGTATTATCATGATCCTCATTGCAAATTCTATAAGAGTGATCTACATGTACTTGTAATCACCACCATCGTCTCTCCAACACCCAATCACCTTCAACCATTTTTAACCCTTTCCAATGAGCCCTAAATTTGATTTCATTCAACAATTCAGTCATAATTATAAGTCATTCTCTAAGGTTATGTTTGGTTTGAAGGAAAAGGCAGGGAAAAGAAGGGAAAAAAAGAGAAAATTATACAAACATAGCCTAAGGAATAAACATGAAAGAGGAAACATAATCCCAATTGAAATAACTACTTTTTTTGTATTTAAATGCAACGATGTGCAACTAGATGAATTGTAAGTTTTAGGGGTACAACCATACAAGGGATTGAGCAAGGAGGCTGATTGAGTAACATTATGTGGCTTTTAAGCATTTACTCACGGGTAAAAACTTGGGCTGTGCTTGGTTTGAAAGATAAAGTAGAGAATCCTACCTTTTTCCCTTCAAACCAAACACTTTGAGTGATAGAATGATAATAAAAAGGGTCTTTGACGGGATCCAAAAGTTCAAGGGGTTTTATCACAAATGAAAGTTCAGGGATAATTGTCACTGCACCCAAAGTATATGGTAGTAATATGTAATTTACCCTATATAAGATAAAGATGATATGACATTCAAAGAATGGTGAAATATGGTTGTAAGTTTCCAATCATTCAAAGAATTATATGACATAAAAAATATATTGATAGTGTTGCTCTTTCCAATAATGTTATAAAGGCTTTATTACTCCCTAAATGGACAAATGCAATGAAAAAAGAGATAAATGTCTTACATAAAAATGATGCATGAGAGTTAGTAGGTGAATGAAATGAACCAATTTGATGTAAATGAGTGTTATTTTCAAGTAAAATATGGTTCACAAGTTTGTTTTTTTCAAGGAAACCCCTCTTTATAGCCTTACCACCCAACCCATAACAACAACAACAACAACAAACAATAATAATAATAAGGAGAAAATGACGCCCTTATGGTTCTTTTGAGAAGCTAGGATCTAGAAGATTGTGAGGTGGTGGATGATGGATGTAGCACCGATGAAGGCAATGGTGGTAAATGGTAATAAGATACACAAATTCTAGAAGACTCTTAATCAGTTGAGTTATATTTTGAATATTTGTGGATAAATTCAATATTTCGTTTTTTCCGTTAGTACTTAACTAATGATAATGGATAGTTTAAGATAATATATAAACAATTAAGGTAAAATTAAGGGTAAAATACAAAAACCTCCCTTTAGTTTTTTGACAATCATAAAAACCTCCTCTACATTTTTACTTTAACAAAAACCTCCCCTATACTTTTTAGAAAATATATAACCACCTCCGATCCTAGACAGAAAAGCCAACCTAATGTATTTGTTTTTCCAAAATGCCTATTTTTCCCTCACATCTATTTATTAAAATGTCATAAAAAACATTGTTCATTTTCTTAATTAAGAACTAGAGTCACCAACCTTTCTCGTCCATCTGGGAAGGTCAATTCACGACACATCACTCCTGGAGTAGTGGAAGCAGGGAATCATCCCATGAGCTTGCATCCTCTCTATGGGTTGGCTAGTGAGGGCCTCACCGCCAAACTGCAAGCTCTCCCTAGGATGGCTATTGGCTAGTCAACCTCACGTCTACCTTGCTCTGTCTCCACTCCAACAATTGAACAAAGTGCAAAGTAGGGCCATTGGTACTCGCAGGTTGCAACAAAAGAAAAAGGGCGGGAAAAGATCACTACAAGGAAGGCCATTGCCCATTGGAGTTAAATATATATTCCAATCTAATGGCATGAGAGTGTGTAGTTCCTCCTCTCACCAAAAAGGAAGGCGGCTCCTCCCAATCTAATTTCTCAAATCGTTCATGAAAAAGGTTGGAGTCAAAAGAAAAATGGTAAAAAAATTGGAACTATACCTGCCTAAAAAAGGTTTAAGCAAGGAAGGAATTGGGAGCAGGGATGTCTAAAACCATAAACGATGGAAAGAGAAGTAGAAGGATGAAGAATCGGAAGGTGGATTTCAAAAACGTGCGGGAGGAAATCATCTTCCTAATCCTTGTGTAGTAAAGAAAATGACTTAGAATTGAGTTCTAAATGGTTAAATCAATCTATTGCTTAACCAATCCTTCAAGCTTTGGCTACAAAAAATCTTCATCTTCTTCAACGTTGAAGGATATCCGATGATGAGTTTCTTGTGGAACCCAGGACCAATGGAGTACACATGTGGAACCCAAGATTGGAAATCTCTTCTTCTCTTAACGCCTTTCCTTGGTCCTCATTTGCATCCAAATGCTAAAACCGATAAAATTTAGAGAACAAAATGTTTGAGAGATGGAAAATCTTACTTGGTGCTTGTTCAAACCTGATGAGGGCAGATTTGACCCTCCACTGACATCATGACACATGGTATAATAGAACAGTTGGACTACATCCCAATATCACTTAGGCAATAACTTGCCTTAGCCAAAATGGGGTCCCAACTGGCGACCTGCCTCTGCTGCCGACCTATCGACCTACTTCTGCTGCCATCCTGGCAACCTGCTTCTACTGCCAACCGGGAGACCTACTTCTGCTGTTGACATGGCAACCTGCCTCTTTGCCGCTGACCTGGCGACCTACTTCTGCTGCCGACCTGGCGATCTGCCTCTGCTGCCGACTTGGCGACCTAGTGACCTGGCAATCTACTTCTCTAGAAGCTTGACAGTTGTCTCCAGACCTTTCGGGATCATGTCGTGTAACCATAGGCCTTATCCACATCCCGTCTGAATTGGAGGGAAATGGTAAGCCTTATTAACTGGCATGTTATCCTCCTTCCAAAGTGGAACAAACCCCTACATCGTGGGCCGAGGATTTTGGGAGCATTTCGCGAGACTCACAGCAGCCCAACTATATAAGGACGTCAGCCCCTAAGGCCTAGGTAGATGCGTAATTTAGTTTTCGCAGCTCTCCAGCTCTCTCACATTTAGCTATCTTAAAATCTCTAATTCGCTAACTTAAGCATCAAAGTGCCCACCCCGGGTAAAGCAACCCGGGCACTCTAACACTATTTTCTTGCAGGTCGTATCAGAGCCACCTCTCCAGCTCGTCACCACTCAGCTAGGCATCAGAGCCACCTCTCCAGCTCGTCACCATTCAGTTAGGCATCAGAGCCACCTCTCCAGCTCATCACCATTCAGTTAGGCATCAGAGCCACCTCTCCAGCTCATCACCACTTAGTTAGGCATCATAGCCACCTCTCCAACTCATCACCACTTGGTTAGGCATCATAGCCACCTCTCCAGCTCATCACCACTTAGTTAGGCATCATAGCCACCTCTCCAGCTCATCACCACTTAGTTAGGCATCAGAGCCACATCTCCAGCTCGTCACCATTCAGCTAGGCATCAGAGCCACATCTTCAGCTTGTCACCACTCAGCTAAGCATCAGAGCCACCTCTCTAGTTCGTCACCATTCAGTTATGCATTAGAGTCACCTCTCCAGCTCGTCACCACTCAATTAGGCATCACAGCCACCTCTCCAGCTCGTCACCACTCAGTTAGGCATCAAAGCCACTTCTCTAGTTTGTCACTATTTAGTTAGGCATCAGAGCCACATCTCAAACTCGTCACCACTCAGTTAGGCATCAAAGCCACTTCTCAAACTCATCATCACTCTAGCATTAAAGCCACATATCCAGCTCGTCATCATTTAGCTAGGCATCAGAGCCACCTTCCAGGTAGGAACCATTCAGCTAGGTGTCCAAGCCACATTCCAGGCAGGGATTATTCAACCAGGCATCCGAGTCACCTGTCAGTCGGGAGCTGCCAAAATGCGCATCATCAAAACCTTTGTTCCATTGTTTGCATATCGGGGGAAGAAGATGACAATAAAAAATATATTTTTTTCTACAAGTTTTAGTCACATTTTAAGATGACGTGGTGAATTGTTGTTGGAGGTTGCATGTAGGTGGACTGAAGGGTATAATGTGTCGGAGAGAGAGAGAGAGAGACGATGGCTCTAATTCTTAGTTTCTTGGAAGAAAATGAACAATATTTTAGAGAGTATTTAAATAGATAGGTATAAGGGCAAAATAGGCATTTAGAAAAACAAACACATTAGATTGGCTTTTTTGTCTAGGAATGGAGGTACTAGAATATTTTTTAAAAAGTAAAGGGGAGATTTTTGTTAAAAGTAAAATACAGAGGAGATTTTATGATTGTCAGAAAACTCAGGGGAGCTTTTTGTATTTTACCCTAAAATTAATCGATTAGCTAAACCATAAAATTATGTTTGGTTTGAAGGAAAAAATTTAAGACACTATTTCGTTTTTTCCCTTCCTTTTCCTACTTTTTCCTTCAAACCAAACACAGCCTAAGCGTACAACAAATTTGCCAAAAAAAAAATTTTGATTCACATCATATCCGGTTCAATTCGATAAGATTCGATTGCAATTCCATACATGTCCTCAAATGAAGACGTTCATCTGTCCGGAAGTGCCCATTTGATTTTGTCGTTGTTTCCACCGATCGTGAATTAACAATCGTGTTTACCTATCTTTAATTGCAGAAAGTGTATTGACTGAAATTCGGGAGAAAGGAAATTCTTATTTTACTTGCTTTATTTTTTTTGGCTTCACTTGATGAAGTCGACTCGAATCGGGCAGCAGGAGCTGTGGGATTGATTAGAGTTAGGGTTTCTGTCATCCGAAGGGAAGAGTTCGAGGATGGCAACAACGAGGTATCCGAATTCAAATCCCGATGATATTGTTGATTCGACACCGTTGCTCGGAAATTCGGACAGAAGTGGAGATGAAGATCGAAGTCGTAGGATTGGCCGGAGGCCGAGTTTACGCGGAGCTGCTCGGTTTCTCCGAAGAGCGAGCAGCCGTCGGATGTTGAGGGAGCCATCGATGCTGGTCCGAGAGACGGCGGCAGAGCAATTGGAAGAGCGACAGAGCGATTGGGCTTATTCAGGACCAGTTGTTGTTCTGGACATGGTTTGGAATATGGCTTTTGTGATTGTGGCGGTTGCGTTTCTGATCTTGAGCAGAAATGAATCCCCGTCAATGCCTTTGAGGTTGTGGATTATGGGGTATGCTGTGCAATGTATCCTGCACATGGTATGCGTCTATGCTGAGTATAGACGCCGGCACCCATCACATCGATCGACATCATTGGAGCAAGGTGGAGACGGGAGTAGTGGGAATTTGAGTACAAGCTATCGAGATGATGCAGGGGATGCTGGCGATTATACGACGGCGATGCTGCAGGATGAGGAGGGAACCGGGTATTGTCACTAACAATATTATTAGTAAGAGGAAAATCTTGCATTTCCATCCTTTGATTACAAGTTTACAACCAATTATTTTTTCTGGTAACCACTCAGACGTTGTTGGTACTGATGTGGAAGTTGGGTTGGGTAGACATCCCTAACTCAATGCAATCAAGGAATCATCACATACTATACCTTATGCAACACCATTCACTTGTTCACAGTTCACTTCCTTTGCAGCAGTGTGGCAAAACATCTGGAATCCGCAAATACAATGTTTTCATTTATATGGTGGATCATTGGGTTCTACTGGGTATCCGCTGGTGGCCAAGCCTTGACACGTGATTCTCCTCAGCTTTACTGGTTGGCATACCTCTCTATTTATGCTGTTTGAACTCGTGAAGCTTAGTTTAACTTTGACAAATGTTTCTCAATCGACCTTTTTTTTTTTGTTTTTTATTGGCAGGCTTTGTATAATTTTTCTAGCATTTGATGTCTTCTTTGTGATTTTCTGCGTTGCCTTGGCATGTGTGATTGGTATTGCTGTTTGCTGCTGTCTTCCATGTATAATTGCAGTCTTGTATGCTGTAGCAGACCAGGTATCTTACCCGATTCTTGTTCCTAGTTAGTTCCACAGATAATGCTAATATGTTGATTGTGATTTTACGTGTTCCTTATTAACTTGAAGTTTGCTTCCCCCCTGATTTGGCTAGAGTACACAAAGAAAATTGGGCAACACGATTTTGGAGTATTTAACTCAGGAAATCAATTTTCAATTATTGTGCATCTAATGAAGCCATGCAGTATGTTTAAATGGGTCATTATAACTTATGATTCGTTTCATTTCCATGAATCTTATTACCTCTGGATGTATTCAACAAGCATCTTAATTCTACAATTTTCAATAAAAATCTTGAGTGGTTTGAGGAAATTTCAGGGCATATTTGTTTATGGGGTAACGATTTGTTTTCTTGATATCCATCCCTACTTCACCACCATGAAACTTTGCAGGTTTTATCCGTGTCACATTTGATACCACCTAAGTCCTAACAAACACAAGGTGATCACTTAATCTATTTATTAGAGTGATATAGGACCATCAACTGAGAAACCCAATTTTCCTATTAGGTTTTTAATCCCATAGAACTTCAGCAACACCATGGGACATAGCCTTGTATTTTGCCTCCATACTAGACCTTGCCACAACACTGTTTCTTACTCTGCCAAGTAACAAGATTTTCTCCCACAAAGGTACAATAGCCACTAGTAGATTTTCTGTCATCCATTGAACTAGCCCAATTTGCATCAGTACAGACGTCATTGTCATATGCCCATGCTTCTTAAAAAGAAGCCCTGTTCCTAGGACTTGCTTTAAATATCTGAGCACTCTCTCCGCTACCTCTAGGTGAGCGGCCTTAAGAGCATTCATAAACTGACTGAGAACACTCACTGCATAAGCTATGCTAGCCCGAATCATGGACAAGTATAAGAGCCTCACCACAAGTCTTTGATATTGTATATCATCTTTTATTGGTTCCCCTTGACAATCACCTAGTTTGTGATTCATATCCATAGGGGTGTCATATGGTTCTGCCTCTAACTTGCCTGTATCCTTCAATAGATCTAGGATGTATTTCCTTTGGGAAATGAAGATCCCTTGTGAGCGGACAACTTTAAATCCAAGAAAGTAACGTAATGGATCCAGATCCTTCACCTCAAATTGTGTGGCTAGGAACCTTTTTAGTTTCTGTATATACGTGGCTAGGAACCTTTTGTTTGAATCCCATATTTCCATTTGTTGCGTAGCCTGATGAAATCTGCTAAACCAAGCCCTTGGAGATTGTTTAGGCCATACAAAGACTTCTTCAATTTGCACACCTTTTGTTCACTACCTCTAGCATAAAAACCAGGCGGTTGGACCATGTACACCTCTTCCTCTAAATCCCCATTTAAAAAGGCATTATTAATATCTAATTGATGAAGTTCCTAGTCCAGATTTGCAGCCAAGGAGAGTAGAACTCTAATGGAGTCCATCTTTGCAGTTGGAGCAAAGGTCTCTATATAATCTATTCCATACACTTGTGTAAATCCCTTTGCAACTAATTGGGCTTTATACATCTCTACTGTACTATCTGCCTTATGTTTTACAGAGAACATATCCATTTACATCCAATTGGTTCTTTTCCTTCATCCACTAACTCCCGTGCATCATCTTTATGTAAGGCATTTATCTCTTCTTTCATTGCATTTGTCCATTTAGGGAGCAATAAAGCCTCTATAACATTCTTGGGAAGGGCGACACTGTCAATGGCTGAAAGGAAAGGACGAAATGAGGGTGGGGTGTTTTCATAAGACAAGAAATGGGCCATGGATGGTGAATGGTATATGATCTGACACCTTTCCTCTTTGTTGTAGGAGGGTCCAAATCATTGATAGAGGTATCAATGTGAATAGGTTTAGGAATATTAATCAGAATATCAATGAGTACAACTACTCATTGTACACAAAACCTTTTATTAATACAAATATACTTTACCTTTTCTAAAAAAAAAAGAATTTTAATAGGAATAATAATACCTAGATGGGAGGGATTTGTCCCCTAAGAGTATGATGGCATTGTTGCAAAGTTGTAGGGTGTTCCACGACTTTTAAATTCATTGGCTTTGGCCTTTTTGACGTTGAAGAAAGACACATAATGGAGGAGGGTTAGGAACAAGAGATAAGAGAATCTATTTCTCCTCAAACTTACTCTCCCCCCGAGGAGGAATTGGAAAGAAAGGCTCATTCCCAAAGAAGGATACATCCATAGAAGTGAAGTATTTCTGGGACATTGGGTCAAAACATCGATATCCCTTTTGAGATGAGGGGTAACCAAGAAAAACACAACTTATAGCTTTGGGATTGAATTTACCACGATTAGGAGACAAGTAATGGACACAACATTGATAACCAAAGACAGGCATGGGTATGGGAAACAATGGTGCTTTAGGGAGGAGAAGTTGATGTGGAGCCTTATATTCCAATACCCAAGAAGGCATATAATTTATAATGTAGGCATCAACCATAACAACATCCATCCAAAACCTCTTTGCTACATGCATATGTAAAAGCATCCCTCTAGCAACTTCAAGGAGATGGCAATTCATCCCGTTTGCAGCCCTGTTCTACTGGGGGGTTTTGGCACTAGTGGTGAGAACCACAAGAAGAAAAAATTTTAGTAAGATCACCATGGAAATACTCCTTCACATTATCAGATTGGAAAATTTGGATATTGATTTGGAACTGCATAAAAACCATGTGCAGTTTGAAATTGGATATCAGGCGTATAGTTTGGTGGCGCCAGCTATATTATTTATATGTATGGCAACCTGAGGCATATAAACTGAAGAGAGAGAGAGAGAGAAGGAGGGAGATCAAAAGAAGACCAAAAGAATAGGCTGGTGGCGCCAGCTATATTATTTATATGTAGGGCAACCTGAGGCACATAAATCAGAGAGAGAGAGAGAATAGTCTGGTGGTGTCAGCTATATATGTAGGGCAACCTATGGAAGATTACATCAGTACGAAAGACACATGGACTGATCTTGGTGAAAGAATGTCATGGATAAACTACTGATAAAATAAGAAAGATGTCGTGAATGAACTGTAAAAAGGTGCCTCATCTAATGTGTATACAGTGTTTCGAAAACGCATAGTCAATGGAGCAGCCTAGGCATGCAGGTGACGTTGTAATAGGTACATCATATCTGATATTTCTTATGATATTTAACAGTGTTTAGGAAACCGGATCGGACCATCCGGTCATTCTGGCTGAACTGTGACCCAGGCATATATCTGGTTTGGTCATACCCTAGAAACTGGAATAGGTAGAAAACCGCCTAAAACCGGCTGACTGGATGGTTTAACTGGGAAATCAGCGAACCAGTCGCAGTTTTGTAAAACTGCCCAGGTCTCAAATGTGTGGAATTTTTAAAATGCAAGTGGCACGATTTGAACCCATAAGCTTTTTCCCATGCATATGGTCTTGTCACCATTAGTCCACTTCATTATTTGTGTTGGTTATGAATTTTTAATGTGCATATTGCATCAATGCACATGTATTTTAAAATGTGATTTAAGAGGTTTGAACCCTGGTCAATTACTTTAAAAATCAAATAATTAGCCATCTATCCACCACATTCAAGTATAACATTAGTTTTATAATATATTATTTATAGTATTTATGTGATCTGTGGTATATATATGTATATTTCACATCATCACATTCGACCGTCGTTGAACCTTTGACCTGTGAACCTCTCCCTATTTAATTTAGGAGATTGTCTTTATGCATGCTCACTTGCTCACTCCATCTGTAAACTGTAATAGGGACCGGGTTTCAGTTGGACCCTGACTGAATCAGACTTAATTGTCCAAAGTATTTATCGGATTGGATTGGACCTGGTCCATCTGTAATGGATTCATGTTGGGCCAATATCTGGTCCATTGACAACCCCAGTGCCCTACGTGCATGCACACGTGCGAATTGGTTACTTTGTCATCAAGTACCAGGTGTTCCGTTCCGGTAAAGTGGACACCAACAAATGTGCACCAAATTGAACTAGACTTTGATGGCTTCCAACAACTATAATGGAAGCAAGTGTATGTGTGTGTGTGTGTGTGTGTGTGTGTGTGTGTGTGTGTTGCAATCATAGACCAGCAAATGGAGTATCTGGTGCATTGACCATGCAAGGGGTGAATGGGGGTCATCTGTTTTAGGGAAATTTGTAACATAACATGGTAAGGACGGGCTAGGTGGCTTTGTGCCAACCTAATACAATGGTTTTGCTAGGCATCTTTTAAGAACAATATTCTTTTTCATTAATTAATAATAAATAAATTTCAGTCTGAAGGACCTTGCCGGTTTCCATGTTTTCATAATGAACCTTTTCTTTATGGAAGTTTAATGTTAAAAATTTGATGTCTCATTGAGTCTCTTAAGAATATTTTTTGGATCCTCTCAAGATTGTGGAATCTGGTGTACTTGCCCCATGGGGATTTTTTACTTGTGCCTCTTCAAATCTCTTAACCATCAGAAATGTTCTCCCATGCCTTGGCTTTTGTTCTTTTTAATCGAAATGTCTTGTACTGATAAAAAATGGCTATTTATTTATTTATTTATTTTTTGTGGGATACTAAAGACAAAAGTTTCTATTGATCATGAAACCAGAGGGCCAATGGCCAATACATCAACTGTTGGCACAAACCTTTCCAGCCATAGAGGCGGACTACCTTGCCATTCACCTTTGGGGCAATTTCTACTATCTAGGTAATGAGCTATCTTGACAACAGATCTGGGAATATAAACAAAAAAGACATGGTCAAACCACAATCTCTCTTCAAGTATATCACAAAAATTAGGGCAGACATCACTTGGTAAACTCAGGGAGTTATCATTCAGAGGCTTCAGTAGAATATGAGTATCTGAGCTGATTGAAATAGCTCTCTTCCCCAGATTTTAGCAAAACACAAACCCAAGAGTAAAGCATGAGCCTTCAAGAACAGAGCATTTCTAGGAATAACTTCCAAAGACGTGGCAGCCAAAAATTTCTGAGATTCGTCAAAAAGAGCAATTCCACAACCTACATACACCGTCCACTAGAAGTGAAGCAAAATATGTGTGGGGAATTCTTCTTCGGCATCAACTGGTGGCTAGATTGAGATTGACCCAGCTGAGTTGAGATCTGCTGCAATAATCTGTTTATATTTTCAATGGTATGCACAGGATTAGGAGTCTGATCATGATGGACAATTTTTTTTGGAAAGGTAAGGTAAAAATTTATTAATTATAGAAAAGAAAAGATTCCAACAACTTCCCAGTACACCTCATCGGACAGAGAGGGGAACCTCATTACCGGCTCCAAATAGACTGAGAATAAAGTGTCAAATACATTTTGATGCTTATACTCAGATCTTACAGACATCCAAGAAGCAAGTTTGCACACAGAAATCTGTACCAAATCTTCTGTGTTTTTTGCTTTGTTACAGAAAATTCAACTGTTTCTCTCAGACCAAATGGACACCAGAACAGCCATAGGTATGGTTCTCCAGATCAGCTTCCCCTTTTTCTTCAGGCCAGGCAGCTTCCAGCAACATAACAGGTCTTTGACAGAGCTGGGCATGACCCAGTCAACCCCTGCAGCTTTGAGAATGTGGTCCCAAATCTTAGCAGAAATGTGGCAGTGGATACTGAGGTGATCTATTGTCTCTGGTACAAGTCCACACAGCCCACAGTTCAGATCAGGGATCTGCAGCCCTCTCCTATCCAAATTGACTTTTGAGAGACACTTGTTTAGGGTCAAATCCCAGACAAGTTTGTCTTGGAAGGGCTGATTGAGTTCCACACCTGTTTTCTTGGGAAGCCAGCAACCCCTGTCTTACTATGCTTAGACACCATAAACTTGACTGAAAACATACCATCTGCACTCCACTTCCAACTCCAATCATCATCCAAATTTACTGAAATGCTTTGCCTCTGTAAAAATTGCATGAACTCCATAAGATGATCCAACTTCCCATCAAAAAGATTTCTCCTAAAGAGAGGACTCCAGGAGATGGAGCCACCATTCGTGTCATAAGATTCAGCAACTGAGATTTCTGGGTTTGCAGCACACTAATAGAGCAGGGGGAAAGCTTCTGCAAGAGGAGTGTCCATGCACCAGGGATCCTTCCAGAATTTTATTCTGTTTCCTCTACCAATCTTAAAGCCTAACCCAGCTGAGAAAGCAGGGAGGGACTTCAGAATTCCTTTCCAAAGAGAACAACCCCGATTTTGCAGAGGGTCCAAAGAAGTCCAATTACCACAGTCCACATCAAATTATTTGCAATTAAAATCCTCCACCAAGCATTCCTTTCAGCTCCAAATCTCCATATCCACTTACTCAGGAGGGCAGTATTAAAAGTTTTTAATTTCCTTAAACCCAGACCTCCTCTCTCTAAAGGCAAGCACACCTGATCCCACATAACAAGATGATTTTTCTTTTCATCTTCCCACCCTCTCCAAAGGAAGTTCCACTGAAGGGATTCCAATTTTTTTGCCACCTTGGATGGGATATTGGGGGGTGGGGAGAGAGAGAGAGAGAGAATAGGTGGGGAGATTAGAGAGAGTACTCTTCAAAAGTGCTACTCTACCTCCAGCAGAGAGGGATTCTGCCTTCTAAGAGACCAACTTTCTTTCCATCCGCTCGATTACAAGGGAGCCCCAGGTATTCCTGTGGAAGGTAATTAACATGACAGGCCAGCACTTCAGCTAAAGCTTCAGAGTTGTCAACCTGGTCCACAAGAAAGACTACACCGTTCCCCAGATTTACTTTCAGTCCAGTAACCACTTCAAACCAGCATAGAATACCAAGCATCAATTCCAACTGATCAGGAGCAGCATCAATAAAACAAAGAGTATCATCAGCAAATTGGAGCATGTGCACTCCCCGCCCCCCCACGGACAGATTTCAAAGCCATCCAAAATTCATCTTTGCCAGTACAAAATCAAGATATCTCCAATTGACATTGTAGAGAACAGTAATGTGGACCCCACTAAGGTGGTCCCCACTGTTCATATGTCAGCAATAAGTTATGATTAGGATTAGTTCTTTATGATAAGACTAATCCTAATCTTATAAAAGACTAGGCCTAATCTTATCATAAAGAACTAATCCTAATCATAACTTATTGCTGACATACGAACAGTGGGGGCCACCTTAGTGGGGTCCACATTACTGTTCTCTACAGACATGATCATAGGCCTTTTAAATATCCAATTTACAAATCAGACCAGGTTTTCCATCCCTTCTTCTAGAGTCAATTAGTTCATTTGCAATCAGGACACTGTCCAACATTTGTCTACCAGGAACAAATGGACAATGATTGTCAGAAATTACATTGGATAGAACCTTCTTCATCCTCTCAGCCAGCACCTTTGCCAGAATCTTATAATAGCTATTTAGGAGACTAATGGGTCTGAATCCTTTAAGTTTGTAGCTCCAACAACCTTAGGAATGAGAGAGATAAAGGTGTTATTCAGACTTCTCTGTAAGGATGCCGAGCTGTGAAAGTTCTGAAAACATTTAGTAGATCTTGCTTGATAATGTCTTAACATTTTATATAAAAGAGATTAGTCAAACCATCTGGTCCAGGGATTTCTCTGTCTCTAGATTTCTGATTGTATCCTTAGTCTCCTCCTCAGTGAAAGGCCTTTCTAAGAGAGACTCTGCTCATCTGACAGTCTCTTAAAAGGCGCATTAATTGGAAGAGGTCTGGAAGTACAAGGCTCTTTATATAAGTTTTTGTAGAAAGATGTAGCAATGGCCTTGATTTCTTCATTTGTTTCTCCTAGTCTTCCTTCACATTCCTTATTTGCTGATTTCCTTGAATCTGTTTCGGGCATTTGCGATTTTATGAAGGAAGTTTGTGTTCCTGCCCCCAACCTTCAGCCAAGTTGTTTTTCTCTCTGCTTCCATCTGATCTCATATCAAAGACTGCCTTAGCATGATTTCTCTTCAACCTTTTATATTGAGAAATAGGACCTACCTCTGCTGCTCTGTTATTCCAGATATGCCATGTAATAATAGAGAAATGCAAACATAATTTGTTTTTTTCCCCCTGTTTTGACAGAGAATTATTCCCTAACAGCTGTACCAATAAGCTTCTAAGAGAGGCATTTAGTTCATAAGAAAAACAGAAGCCCGGTTATGAACCAAACCAGATAGGGATTGCCACTGGGCAGAAAAGAATAGCATGTTCTGTGGTTTCTATGTTTTCATGGCAGAAAGACAGGAGGAGATGGTGCCAATACCACACTTGATCAGATTACCCCTTACCAGAAGACTGTTATGGATGGCTATCCACATAAAGTTCTTTGTTCTAGGTCCAGATATGTTTCCATATAGTAGCTTTACCATTAGGAATACCGACCTGTACTACACCCTGTTCTTGAGAGTTTGCAAGAAAAAATCTGACCCGACTGAGAACATGCTGTTTCTTTCACAGCTCCATACGAGTTTATCCTCAACTTCCTGATGCGGGATGTTGATTCTAGTGATTTCCATTGGAAAATAGAATTAATCTTTCCAACATCCGATATTCTATTCTGCTGTCAATGAGATTCCTTACTACGTGCACCTCAACATTAGCAGGTTGGTCCATGGGAATTTTAAACATGGGAAGAAGGACCCAAGGTTCATGTTTTAATTGCCTCATCAGTACCAACTTGCCAAAACAGACCTTTAGTGAGAAGCTCACAGCCTTTAATCAAGTTTCTCCATTCCCAAGAAATGGACTAAGGACATTGGGCATGCAAGAAGGAAGAGTTTGCATGGTATTTGGCCTTAAAAAATCTTGCTATCAGAGATTGAGAAATCTCTAAGGTTATGTTTGGTTTGAAGGAAAAAGTAGGGAAAGGTAGGTAACCTTTACAGACCTTGTATAGGTTTTCCTACTTTTCCCTTCCTTTCCCTACCTTTTCCTTCAAACCAAACATAACTTAAGAGACTATAACCTTGCTTAGATAGGAGAGCCAAATTCATATTTCTTAAATCTCTTAAGACCCAGCCCCTCCTTTTTTGATTTACATAGAGTCTTCTAACTAAATTATAACTTTTGGATCTTGAGGGAGCTTCCCCACCAAAACCTTCTTTGGGCTTTCATGATATCATCACACAGAGAGCTAGGCAAAAGGAAACATGACATGATATAGTTGGTAAGGGCACTGAGTACAGATTTTATAAGAACTTCCTTGCCTGCATAGAAAAGGAATTTATCTTCCCATCCTTGGGTCCTCTTGATAATTATCTCGAAAATAAAATTAAAGGCTTCTCTCTTGGATCTACCAATGTCTGAGGGAAGGCCGAGATACACTCCGGGAATCAATGCTCTTCTAATTTTCAAAGATTTGGAAAGCACTCGTTGAATTCCGGGAAGAGTATTGACACTAAAAGACATTTCAGTTTTGGAGAGGTTAACTTTTTGTCCTGAAGCTCTCCCATACAATTTCAAAATTGAGAGAAGAGTCTCATCCTCACTAAAGTTAGCTTTGCAAAAAATATGGCTATCATCAGCAAAGAGCAGATGCAATCATGGGGGAGCCAGCCTACAAATTTTCACCCCGTTAATCTTTTTTCTGATTCATTATGTCTCAAAACTGCAGAGAGCTTCTGAAACTAGCAGAAATAGAAAAAGAGATAGTGGGTTACCTTGTCTGATATTTTCTCTTGAAAGCACATATTCATTTGTTTTCCTGTGTGTGCGTGGCTCTCTTTCTTACCCTCCTTAGGAAAGGAAATGACAAATACAATGATGAAGCTAAATTCATTCAAGGGGATCACATTAGAATAAAAGGAAGAACAAAGCAATTGATGATTTAGTTTCCATCTTACATTATCTAATTTAGAAAGGGCTGAAATGATTAGTGAGAATTGTAATTAGATTCTCCAGTTTTGTCATTAAAGCTAGTTTCATTTGCAGTGACAGTCTTGTGATAATTATCGCTTTTTTTTAATCTTAACCATAATATGAGGAATGCTTGATTATTTATTCTTGTACATAGAAAGTTGATGTATTCCTTTTTGTGTTTTTCTTTTCTTACTAGCATATTGGGCAATGCTAGTTAAACCAATTTGGGGTTGAATTTCTATCAGTTAGTTCCAGTCTCTATTTCTGGATGCTGTGCAATGGTAAATTCACAGACCATTGCTTGGTGTAATGGTAAAATCTCAGGCTGGAAGTGTGAAAACTTTGGTTTCAATCTGAGAGTGGTCACTTGGTGCAAAAAATGCTAAAAGTTAGGACTGTATCCAGTCTACCCCTCCCAAGACCCCACATAGCTAGGACAACATTGGGTGATGGTCCTTTTTTTTTTCTTTCTAAATGCTGTGTATAATCTTATTTTTGAAAGCAGGAAGGTGCTTCCAAGGAGGATATTGACCAACTACCAAAATATAAATTCCAGAGGATTGGTAATTTTGAGAAAATTACCGGTGAGATACAAGGCCTTTTTGGAGGAATAATGACCAAGTGTGTGTCTGACACTGAAACACCAATTGAACATGTTCTCTCACTGGAAGATGCTGTAAGTTGTTTGGTTCTTATTTTGGTTATCATTGATTAAAAATCTGACTTTCACATATTGAATTATATTGGCACTTCAACATGTTAATTTGTTCTCTTGTACTAGCATCTCACTGTTCTTATATGGAAGTACTACAGCTTGTACTACAAAAATATTACAAATATTACTCATGAAAGATTCATTATAGAAGTACTTCAGAGAAGAAGATACATAGGGTTTTGGATAGCAACCCCTGCCCACATGACTTACTCACCAATTGGTATGCAGTTGCAAGTTGCAACTTGGGTCAGGCTCAAACCCAGACCCAGTTAACCATGTTGGAATTTATCTGACAGTTTTAGACCCTGGATTAAACTTGGATTGATTCTGTTGGTAAACCTGACGCAACCTGGACCTGGTAATGAATATTAATGTTTTACTTCATAATTATTCTCTTTGTATGTTTAGAACTTACATTGGACTGGTTTTGCCTACCTGACATATCTGGGCAATCAGAATTCCAAAGACAGATAAGGTGGCTGCTTCTTTCTTGGGCTTAAGTTCAGACCATTTTTTTCTCCTTCCAATTGGATTGGTTCTGCTATTTCAGTGCCATGGAAGCATGACTGGTTTTGCCTACCTGACACCAAGTGCTTCTGTCTGATGTCATGTAGAATGCCCCATATCATGCTCCCATGGCACTGAAATAGCAGGTCATTAGAAATGGAGTCTCAGTGACCCATTTAGAGTCCTTTTTTTTTTACGTTTTGATTATGATGGGTAAATACCACTTCAGAAATATCTATTCCTAGATTTAAATATCTGTATTATTTTGTTTTTTGCAACAGCTTATTTGCCTCTTTATGAATGAAATCTTAACCATTTCTTCTCAACAAAATTTAAATGACAAAGTTGCATGGTTTTAGTAGTGGCAGGTGTCAAACTGTGAGGATGTGATCTTATAATCACATGTATTTTCTTTTATTCCTTTTAGCAGTAAGGATATTCTTTTCCAAGCCTAGCACAATCCACCCCACTTATCCGGTTATGCCAACCCAGACCAACCCAACCTTATCCAACCTGGATTATCCTTTATGTGATTTATCTTATGGTCAAGAACCCTGCACTGGGTCAAGCAACATGTTCAATTTCTATATTGGGCTTTGATAGGCTCCAACCTGGATTAGCAGTAAGGACTTGCCCTAAGTTGCATTTGTAATCTAATTATGGTACATGTGGTATTCTATAGGAGTGTTGTATCTGCCTTTCGACCTATGATGATGGAGCTGAACTGCGCAAACTTCCCTGCAGTCATCATTTTCACTGTTCCTGCATAGACAAGTGGTTGTACATTAATGCTACTTGCCCCCTCTGCAAGTACAACATCATAAGGAGTGGCAATCAAGGTAGGGAAGAAGTATAGAAGGTGGGCTCTTAAGCAATTGTAGTGACATTTCCTCTTCCTATCCTCTGGTACATGTGCTTGTAGGCTGACACAAGTTCAAGTTGTGTATAATATTTTGTTCTGTAGCCTGTCTTTCTGTCTTGCATAGTTGGCATAGGGCTGGCACTTGAAATATTGATGCTGGCAGCTGCTTCAGCATAAAGGGTGTTGGTACAGGTACTATTATAGTTGTGGGTGTCTTCATTATTCATTGCTTTTGTGTTTTTAGTTTTGTGTTCTAATCCTATACCAGCTTGTGTATATGTCTTGTAACTTACAAAGGAACCAACCGGCTGGGTTAATGTGGAGGCTATTTGTTCTCTCTTTTGTTCACGGAAACGGAAATAGTCTAGTTCTTTAAATGAAAATTTATTGTTTGCACAAGTTGGAAAAGCAGATTCAAGATACATGGGAAAGAATGGGAAAGGGTAGTGATTCAGAAAACTCTTATTGAAATGATTCGTGTTTTAGTCTGTGTTTGGAAACGATGCATTTAAGTGTGAATGCAAATATGTAGTGTGTAAAATGGTCCATATAAATTGCAAAGTTGGGTTAGTTTTGCATTGACAAATTTAACTTCTTACCAAATAGACTTTTAGTTGTAATAGATGCAAACACAAATTCCAATAAAGCATATCTATTTCTTTTTCTTTTATGTTTTTTATCAAAAGCCCACTTGAATGCAAATTTACTTCTTTTTTATTGATGTACTTTTACATCTTATTATCAATGTAAATATGCATTGGAAAATGTGTTTTCTATCATTTGTCAATGCATAAATGTAATGTTGCTAAATACAGGCAAAAGTGAACCAGAGTGCAAATTTACCCTGAATCTGGATTTACACTCCATTTGCATCGTTTCCAAACGCAGCCTTAGAAGCAAGATGTGAGCACGATACATTTCTTAGAGCCTAATGCTGCGCTTCGTTGCAGTACAATTTTATTTGTACTGGTACAAATGCATGGGAGTATAAATGAAAAAAAAAATGCAAATTCTCGATTGATTTTGTTTTGGGTATTATTTTATTTTGCTTTATGTCTCAATTAACTTAACTTGCACTGCAACCAAACAAAATAAGCTAAAATTTGAAATAAAAATTGGTCAGAATTTACACTTGAATCATTTGCATCGCCATAGTTTTACATTTGTGCAAATTTATTTGCATTGCAACCAAATGCAACCTAAGAACTGTGCAATATCGGGAATTCAGGACTGGAGGTGCAAATTGGGTGGGCTAAGTCACACAAATGTGCATCTAAACAAAGTGAGATGCCACTTTTGGAGAAAAGGAATTAATAAAGCAAGGCTTAGGCCCCGTTTGGCATTGTTCTGTGGGAACACTCTTTTTGTTCCCAATGTTCTTGCAGTACAGAAGTATGTTTGGTACGCAAAAAAATGAAGAAAGAACTTATTCTAGAACAAGAACAAGGCCTGAAGAACTTAGAACACGAAGTGAGAAATGTGGTATTAAGATGTGTGGTTGGGTTTCTTATGTTAATAGGGGTATTGGTGTAATTTCAAACAATAAAAGAAAATTGTTTTATTGACCCCCCCTTCTTCTCCAGTAACAATATCCATTTACTATAACACATCACTATGTTCTTGTTTTTTTTTTCCCCTTTTTTGTGTTGTATCTTCTCTCGCAATAATGCCCTTTAAGGCATCGCAAACCCGTAACCTTATTGTAAACATGGGGTGAGCACTCAGATGCTTAAACTAGTCGAGTTAGTAGAGTAGGAGAGCAAGAGAATAAGATCTATGTTTGCATTAGATTGCACATACTTTGTAAAGGAGGGTAGAGTCCCTTTTATAGGCGTTGGGGGTCCAAATTCCGTGTTCGAGATATTTGGGGACGTCAAACCTTATCGGCTTGTTATCTTCAAGGCATGTCTCTCCCACGTTGGTCGGGATCTTCATCCAATATCTCTGAATCGTATGGAGACCGAGGTTATCCATGTTGAGTGAGCAATGTGCTACTGCCCAACTCGGAAGCAATAGGCGTGTTACTCCGGGTAAAGGTCAATCTGCCACATAGGTTGGTACTCCAGAGGCGGTTGCTTGAATCATTCGTTGCCCAGGTCAAAGGAGTGCAAGTTGGTCTTCAAGGTCCTTGACATTGACTCCCAAGGTGGAAATGTTGTTCTATTGCAGAGTGTCTGGTTGGTCTCCCTAGGTCGAGATGCGCACCCATGTGGCGTTGAGGTGTCATCAGATGGTTCGGTGTGCCACGTGCCTCTTCGTGACTAGCTAGCCAAGTTTCCCTCCATCAATTGCCCCCACTCCCGAGGTTGAGGTCGACGAGCTCGGAGAGAGAGTAGTTTGATCAGGGGCAAGTCCGGCTAGAGTTTTGACATAGGATCTTCAGTGGACCATCGGTTCAAGGTCGGATTGATCCAGTTTGTGTTGGGCCATCTAATAGATTGCGTCCTAGGCACAAGCAGACGCTACGCGAAAATTAAGCTCCGTAGACGTAAAAAATGTGCTCAACTGATTTAGCCTCTGAATACGTGCCATTGCAGTCTCTTGGCCGTTGGATCGTTCCAATCTCAAACATTTGTAGGTCGAGTTCCCCACCTATAAACAGGGCCCCTTGGGGGTCCATTTGCACCTGTTGAGAACTTTGAGCAAAGTCGGAGTGTTTGAAACCTCATGTAGATCGGTATTCTCATCGAGTCAGGTTGGTTTTAGTCACCCTTTCCTCAGTTCAGTGAGTCTTCTACCCTTCCTTTTTCTTTCTTTTAATTTTATCATGTCGGGTGGTTCGTTTGAGGGAGAGGACCGGAGGGGTGCACGTGCCAAGGTAGGGTCTTCGGCATAGAAGCGACAAGGTTCCCACAAAGAAGTCCCTGATCAATGAATTTCTAGCTGAGGAGATGCTGATCCACTTCGGACTTAGTCCTCTAGGTAGGTTTTTGTCACAACACCTAGGTCATTTTTGTTATTGTACATCATTTATGTTGATGCTTTTGCTGACCACGTGTTATACTTGCAAGAGAAGATATGGCAGATATGGACGTCGTTGAGCTCTTCACTAGGATGAAGAGCAAGAAGAAAAAGACTTCCAAAAAAGGATGCTCCCCAAGCAAGGGCCTCAAAAGTGACGTAGTCGACGGACGAGGAGGGGATCCCGTTGGTCGTCATCAAGAACAAGCCATAGGTCAAGTCTAGAAGGGAGCCTGTAGAGGGCCAAACACTCGAGGACCATTGTACCGCTCCATCGAGTAGGGAGCCTACCATCCTAGGGACCGGGACCTTAGGGAGACATTCTATCCTCGACCTAGCAATGGTGCTAGAACTAAGCAAGGTAGTCTTGATCCCTAAGGATGCCATCGAGTACCATAAGAAGTGCCCTATCGTCACTGGTAGCATCACCTTGCACCATCTCAATGTGGCAAGTACCCGAGCTCTTCCTCATGCAATGCAGTTGTTTCCTCCGGTTTGCCCTATGTTGTCATCCCTTCTCTTTTCTTTTCGTTTAGTCCAACACTTAAACACATGCCCTAATGGATTGGGCTGAGGTGAGCTTCCGCCAATGCGAGGTCTTAGAGAAGGAGGTTGAGGAGTCTGCTACTGAGATTGGGGATTTGAGGGCTGAGGTGGCTCGAGGGATGGTTGAGCAAGCGAGGTAAATGAAGAGGGTCAAGGATTTTATGGGTGAGCTGGAGCAAGTGAAGACTGAGCTCGAGGATTGTAGGTCCAAATTCTCTAATGAGCTCTACTAAGCAAAGGAGAAGGTCGTCCAGGAGTACATCACCTTGCTCGCATGCCAAGAGGCCAATGATGATTATGCTCTCTTGGCCTTTCGGTAGGGCTTCAAAGTCTGCCACATATTGGCCAAGTTCCTCTTCCCAGAGACCGGATTCAGTAGCTGGAACAGCTACAATGTCCTCGATGCTATGTTTGTTGGCAAGGAGTCAGACTCTAAACCCAAAGGGAGCAACGACGATGAGGAGGGCCATGGCAGCAGCGACAACGAGTTGGTTGAGGGGGAGGAGGCATCAAAGGTCAACGACGACCAACCTCCCACTAAAGAATGAAACTTTTACATCTTTTCTTTAGACCCCCCATGTAAATACTATGTATTCTGATCCTCCAAGCTCGATCCTTCATGCTTTTGCTTTTTTTTTGTTTGAAGTATCGATGTACTTATCTTCATTTTGCTAAGTAATGGAAATTTCTTTTGCCGACATTAATACCTCTTTGCACCCTTTTATTTTCTAAGTCCTTAGACTTTTGGGAAATATGCTAAGTTAAAAAACGTTTGTCGATGTGCTTTTATGTTGACGTGCCCCCGAGAGGTCAGCTTTTGAATTAATGAGTAGAAGTGCATAAAGAGGGTTGACCTTTGCTTCTAATTGGACCGAAGTGCTCATAGTGGGTTGGTTAGACCAAATTGCATAGTGGGTTGTCGCATGGGCCAGCTCGAAATTTTGAGTTGGTTGTTGCTAACACAGAATTTTTTTTTTGATCCTATGGGCTTGGAACCACCTCAAACTTAATACATCTTTATGCTGTTAGCATTCCACATCTAGGGGACTTGACACCCCTCCAAGGTTTCAAGTTCATAGGTCCTGACCTAATTACTCCAGTCACCTTATAGAGACCTTCCTAGTTTGGGCCAAGCTTTTTGGCTTCTAGTTTAGGCACCATGACTTTTCACAAATTGGAAATGTCTCTTGACCTTAGCGTTGTAGTACCGAGCTACCCTCTTTTGGTAGGCAGTAGTTCTAATTTGCGTTAGGTCACGAACTTCTTCTACTAAGTCCATATTAGTGTGTAGGTCACCATCGTTCTCTTCGTCATTATAGGTTTCCGACTTGAGGGTCGGTACCTCGATTTCAGTTGGGATAATGACTTCTGTCTCATACGTCAGGTTGAAGGGTGTTTTGCTAGTTGGTATCCTACTCATTGTACGATACACCCAAACACTAGGGAGCTCATCTACCCACAAGCCCTTAGCTCGGGCAAGTCAGGCTTTTAGACCTTAGAGGATTGCTTTGTTGGTCACCTCGGTTTGTTGATTTTCTTGCAGATGTGCGATCAACATGAAATTTTGCTTAATCCCCATATCACCACACCAATCTTGAAACTTGATGTCCTTGAACTGCTTCTTGTTATCTGAGATCAAGACCCGAGGCAGTCCGTATTAGCATATGATACTCTTCTAAAAGTAGGTTTGTACATTCCGACCTGTAATGGTCGCCAACAACTCATTCTCCACTGATTTGGTAAAGTATTCCACTACCACGACCAAGAACCTTCTTCGCCCGGTTGCCGGTGGGAAATGATCGAGAATGTCTATCCTCTAATGTGTAAATGGTCATGGGTTGGTGAGGTACTGTAGGTATGGTGGTGTGCCTCTAGCACCAATCATAATGTTGTACAAACTGGATTGCATCGATCTTCATGGTGGGCCAATAGTAGCCTTGTCTAAGGTTTTTCTGGGCCAGCACCTTATCCCCTATGTATTCGCCACAAAGACCTTCATGGATCTTGTGGAGAACATATTTGGCTTCATTGGATCAGAGATAGTGCAAGTACAGAAGGGTGAATGACTTCTTGTACAATTGTTCGTTGATGATAACGTAGCGAGTTGCCTTGCGATAAAGTTTTTGAGTCGCGTTCCGATCTGATGGCAATGCTCCACTCTTTAGATACTCGAAAATGGGGTCCATCCAGGATGGTTCAGCGATTTGCATAGGAGTGACTTCCTCTTCTATTGTCCTCTTTATGCTAGGACGTGGTGGATCTTCTATGTGGACTGTCCTCTTCATGTTGCCCATGGCACCGACCAACTTTGAAAGTGCATCGGTCTGGTCGTTCTTCGTCCTCAAAATCTGGTGGATGGATAATGAATTAAATTGACGTATAAGCTCTCGAACCTTTTCTAAGTACTTTGCCATCGTTGGCTCCCAAGCCTCACAATGGTCGTTCCCCTGGTTCACCACAAGCTGGGAGTTGTTGCATGCTTCCATATTCCTCATGCTAAGATCTTTAGATAATGATAGGCCGGTTATCAAAGCCTCATACTCAACTTCATTACTTGACACTTGAAATTTGAACCAAAGGGCATACTCTAACATTACCTCATTGGGCCCCAGCAGGATCAATCTAGCTTTACTACCTCCCTAGTTTGACGACTTGTCCACATGGAGGACCCAAGGTTCCTCTTCCCAATTTGGGGAAGAGCCCGTGTTGGTAGATGCTTCTGAATTGGGTTCAAGCTTGTCAAGTTCCGAGGTCAGTGAGCTGAATGTGAACTCTACCATGAAGTTTGACAGTATTTGTGTCTTGATCGTCAGTCATGGTTCAAACCGTATGTCATACTTGTTGAGCTCTATGGCCCACTTTGTTAGTCAACCCAAGACCTCAGGCTTCTGAAAAACTTGTCGAAGGGGTTGATTGGTGAGGATGACAATGGTATGAGATTGGAAATAGGGTCTCAACTTCCGAGCCGAGATGATTAGTGCGAAGGCGAGCTTTTTAATGTTCGGATATTTGGTCTCAACCGCGTGCAAGACTTTGCTTACGTAGTAGACTGGTCACTACACTTGTCAACAACCAAGAAATTTACGTGATGTGATATCGAAGGCACACTTGTTTGAGTTGAACTTTAGGTTGTATTTTCTTAAGATGGTAAAAACCTTGATTAAATCATAAATAAGAGAATTAGTTGACCTACTTTTTGCAACCATATCATCAACATAAACTTCTATTTTATTTTCAATTAAATAAAAAATTATTTTGTTTACAAGATGCTAGTAGGTCGCCTTGGCATTTTTCAAGCCAAAGGGCATAGCTTTATAACAGTATAGGTCAGTCTCGGTTACAAAGGAGGTTTTTTCTTCATCTTCAAGATCCATTTGGATTTGGTTGTAGCTGGAGTATGTTGACTCTTCCCAATGGCCTGATGACATCCCTGTAGAGAACACTGATGTGGGCCCCACTGCAGTGGTCCCCACTGTGTTCGTAGGACAATAGTATTTGTTTCAGTTATAGTAGTGTTAGTTTGAGTCAGTTCGCTAATTTGACTGTTATTTATTTCAGTTTTATTTACTTTATTTGTATGTAAGTACCAAGGGCAGATGTGTCCTTTCTTCATGTACTAAACATAAACTTATAAATATTAAGAGTGTGGCGGTGACATATCAGTTAGAATTTGTCCCTCCTTTCAACAACTTGTGTTCTATTCTATTCTCTCCCTTTTCTCTCACCTTCTCTTCTGTTTTACAAATCTAAAACCTTTTAGGATTCAAGATTGATTACAGTCTTGACCTTCTACTTGGTATCAGAGCCTATCTAGGGCTTCTCATGTGTATCTAGTCCAGTCGACCACATGAGGACTATCAAGGGCTGGAAGCCTTGAAGGAGTTTTTCGGCGGCTGAATCTTGGAGATTACCAGGAGAGGTTCGTAGCAGTAGAAGACTTGCCACAGCCTGCAGAGAGTTGGTAATCAGGAAGAGGCATCGAGAGTTAGGGTTCAGGTAACCCTAGAAGACAGTACACCGAAGACAGTAAATCAGTAAGTAAGTTTGTTTCTTTACTAATTTTTAGAGATTGCAATCAGCCGAGATAGGTTGAACCCTATCTAGAAAGAGGGGGCGAACTGTGTTCAAGTTTGCTCTAGGGTTTGGCTTGCCGAACTGTGAGTAAGTTCATGTCTAGGGTTTGATTGTTGGGCCGAACCCTTCTCTTCAAAGGTGATTAGTCTTTAGGGTTTCATAGTGCCCTACGACAAGTCCCACTTGTGCTGCCTGCTTGGAGAGTGCAGCGGAGCACCTTAGTGATTTCAGATCACTAGTTTTCTTCAAACCTACAGTTGAAACCCTAGTTTTGCTCTCATAGTACTGGGCCCTATAGTAGTGATTTCAGAAAATAGCATCTCAGATTGATTGGCGATTGGATCAAATCGGATCAAATCAGTTTTGTGTTGATATTTCTGATCGGATCAAATCATATTCAGATCGAATCAGTTTTGTGTTGGTATTTCTGATCGGATCATATTAGTTTCAGATCAGGTCAGTTTCGGATCAACTTTCAGACTTACTTCTTTGACTCTGTTTTCTGGTATAATTGTTCTAACAGTTTGTAGCCACTGAATATTGATTAAAGATGGAGTTCAAGGATCAGGAAGATAGTAGTTTTGGAAACCACAGTTATGGTAATGTATCTGAAACCGGGTTTCATATTACAACTATGAGATTTGATGGGTCAAATTATTTGGAGTGGGCACAAGCAGCCATGATGGCAATTGGAGGAGGGGGAAAATTGGGTTACCTCTTGGGAGCTGTGAAAGAACCTTCAGGAAGGACCCAACATACACCAAGTGGGTTCAAGAGAACTATTTAGTTATGGCATGGCTGTGTAATTCCATGCAGCCACATATCAGCCGAAATTACTTGTGGGCAAAGACAGTCAAAGAGATATGGGATGTTGTAAAAGAAACCTATTCCCAACCCCTTAATGTCGCCAGAGCCTATGAACTAAAGTGTGAAGTGAACAGCCTTAAACAATGAGAGAAGCCAATTTCTGTCTACTTCTTTACCTTGAAATCCTTGTGGCATGAGATTGACCATTTGGAGACCCTTGAGTGGGAGAGTCCCAAAGATGCACACTCACAGAAAACAAGTTGAGACGAATAAGGTATTTGAGTTTCTGGCTGGTTTGAATTCAGAATATGACATTGTGCGACAACAGATATTGACAAGAGATAGTGTGACCCTTTCTCAAGCATACTCCTTGATGCATAGTGAAGAAACCAGGAGGAAAGTTATGATGCAACCTCAGCCTTCTTTCCCAGCCTTGACAACTATTAAACCCAAGCCAGGGGGTGACTCAGAAAGGGATCGGAAGAAGGAAGATAAACGGGATCTGGTATGTGAACATTGTAAGAAACCCAAACACACAAAAGATACTTGTTGGAAACTACATCCTCATTTGGTCACAGCAAAACTAAGAAATAAGAAGGGTAATGCTCATATGGCAGTAAACACTGATTCAACATCCCCATCAGGTACATCCCTGGAGACTTTAGCTGCTGTTCGGGCTACCCTCATACAGTTGGAAAAGGAAGTTGGAAGTTCAGCTCAGCCATCCCAATCCCAATCATCTCCTACTACATCTGCCTTTTCACATTCAGGTACTCGAGCCTCAGCTTACCATACTTCAGCTCCAGGTAATACTGATCACTGCTAGGTAATAGATTTAGGTGCATCTGACCATATGACTAGCTTGCCATCTTTGTTTTACTTCTTATCACTTGTCCTCTAGCCGAGATAGAGTATCCATTGCTGATGGCTTTCTTGTTCCCATTTCGGGCAAGGGGGACATCAGTTATCATACACTATCTCTTTATCTTTTGTCTTGCATGTTCCTAAGCTTGATACCAACCTGCTTTCATTTAATAGTATTACCAAACACATGAACTGTTCAGTAACCTTTTTCCTTGACCGATGTGTTTTTCAGGATTTGGAGACGATGAAGGTGATTGGAACTGGCCATGAGACGAACGGGATCTATCTGCTTGGAGAGAGTCCCCGACGGGAGGAGTCAGTGGATAAAAAATCTTTTGTTTCCTAGTTTGTGAGTTCGGTTATGCCAAAGCATAACCGATTAGGTCATTTGTCTTTTAAGTCTTTGAAGAGTCTATTTCTGCATTATTTGAGTCTGTTGAATTATCAGAGTTGAGGTGTGAGAGTTGTGAGCTTGCCAAACATTGTAGAACCTCTTATTCTTTAAGTAATAAAAGGAGTAATTCCTCTTTTGATATTGTGCATACTGATGTTTGGGGGCCATATCGTATCTCTTCTATGGGTGGGTACAGATATTTTCTATTGTTTGTTGATGACCATACCCGGTTTTCTTGGGTCTATCTTATGCGTTATCGGGATGAGATTCCTGCTCTGACCCAAAACTTCCATCAGATGGTTCTCACTCAGTTTGGAACTAAAATCAAAGTCCTCAGATCTGATAATGCAAATGAATACTTTGCTCAACCATTGACCTCCTACCTTCGTAGCCATGGAGTTATTCACCAGAGCTGTTGCCCTTATACACCACAGCAGAACGGCGTTGCCGAAAGGAAAAATAGGCATATCTTAGAGGTGGCTAGAAGCATTATGTTTACCTCCAATGTACATATTCGCTTATGGGGTGATGCTATCCTCATGGCAGTTTATCTCATTAATTGACTTCCTTCTCGGGTCTTTGATATGAGAACCCCCTTTTCCCTTCTTTACCCAGACAAGGAGTTGTTCATTGTTCCCTTTAAAACCTTTGGTTGTACCTGTTTCATCCAGCTTCTCAGGCCTCATCATTCCAAGCGGTTTCAGGGAAACAGCTTGTCTCCATGGATGTCACATTCTTTGAGGAGACACCCTATTATCCTAGGGTTTCTCCTCAGGGGGAGAGCAGTAAAAGTGGGGCTGTTGGGGCTGTTTTGAGTTTCTTTCCTCAGGGGGAGAGCAGTGAGAGTGGAAGTAGGGCTGTTCCTTTACCTATTCCACCGGGTAATGAAGGTTGTAGTGGTGAGGGTGGTCAGAGGGAGCCGGAGTTGAGAGTCTATCACAGGCGATGTAGGTAGATTGATCCTAGTCTTCAGCAGTCCCGACCAACTTCAGTTCCTTCTGCGCCACCAAATCCAGAGCCTACTGAGAGACCCCTCATGGTTGTCACTTCCCCTCCCGTGGATGGCCTTGATCTCCCTATTGCCATTCGCAAAGGGAAACCACATTACACCATTTCTACAGCTCACAGCTTCTCACAGTTCCTATCTTATGATCGTCTATCACCATCTTACCGGTCCTATCTCACTTCCATTGCTGATGTCCCTATTCCAATAATAGTGCAAGAAGCCTTATCGGTTCCAGAATGGAAAGATGCAATGCAAGTCGAAATGGATGCCCTATTGAAGAATAATACTTGGACACTGGTTGACCCACCAAAAGGAAAGAAACCGGTGGGATGCAGATGGGTATTCACTGTGAAGCATAATGTTGATGGCTCTATTGAATGGTACAAAGCCCGGTTGGTTGCAAAGGGATTCACTCAGACTTATGGTATAGATTATTTGGAGACATTTGCCCCAGTAGCCAAGATGACCACCATTCGAGTTTTGTTATTTCTTGCAGCAAATTATTCTTGGCCCTTATTTCAGATGGATGTTAAAAATGCCTTTCTGAATGGAGAATTACAAGAAGAGGTTTACATGCAGTTGTCTCCTGGATTCTATGATACAGAGACAAGTAGGAAGGTTTTCCGACTGAACAAGGCATTGTATGGTTTGAAGCAGTCACCTAGAGCTTGGTTTTATAGGTTCAGATTAGCCCTTGGAAGGTTTGGTTATGTACAGGCCCAGACAGATCATACACTGTTCATCAAAAGGATGGAGTTATCTCTGACACTACTAGCAGTATACGTAGATCTTGGTGCACTACGGTACTTTTTGGGTATTGAGGTTGCTAGATCCAAGCAAGGGATCTGCTGGAGGAAATTGGAAAGTTGGGTGTTAAGTCGGCCGATACACCCATCGAACAAAATCACAAGATTAGTGCAGAGGGTGGGGACCCTCTTGAAGACAAAGTTATGTTCCAACAGTTGGTTGGAAAGCTTCTATATCTCTGCCTCACTCGGCCAGATATCAGCTATGCAGTTAGTGTTATCAGCTAGTACATGCACTCCCCTTGAACTTCTCATCTTCTTGCGGCAAAACGAATATTAGCATATTTGAAGAGATGCACGGGCAGAGGTATATTACTCAAGATCAATAATCACATGAGGGTGGAAGTCTATACAGATGCCGATTGGGCTGGAAGTGTTGATGACAGAAGATCTACCTCTAGATATTATGCCCTGGTGGGAGGTAACCTTGTCTCTTGGAGGAATAAAAAGCAGAGTGTTGTTTCCCGCTCCAGTGCTGAAGCGGAATACAAGTCAATGGCTAATGGAGTGGCTGAGATTTTATAGTTGAGGTCACTACTTGAAGAGTTGGGTATTGACTATGAAAAGCCCTTAATGCTGTATTGTGATAATCAGGCAGCTATTAATATAGCCCACAATCCAGTGCAGCATGACAGAACTAAACATATCGAAGTTGATCGACATTTTGTGCGAGAAAGGGTTATATCACAATAAGTGTGTCTTCCGTACATCACATCCAATATGCAGCTCGCGGATATCCTCACCAAGGCTATACCAAGGAAGAAGTTAGAGACAGACCTATCCAAGTTGGGCATGATAGATATCTACTCCCAACTTGAGGGGGAGTGTAGAGAACACTGATGTGGGCTCCACTGCAGTGGTCCCCACTGTGTTCATAGGACAACAGTATTTGTTTCAGTTATAGTAGTGTCAGTTTGCTAATTCAGCTGTTATTTATTTCAGTTTTATTTACTTTATTTGTTATGTAAGTACCAAGGGCAAATGTGTCCTTTCATCATGTACTAAACATAAACTTATAAATATTAAGAGAGTGCCGGCGGCAGATCAGTTAGAATCTGTCCCTCCTTTCAACAACTTGTGTTCTCTTTTATTCTCTCCCTTTTCTCTCACATTCTCTTCTGTTTTACAAACCTAAAATCTTTTAGGATTCAAGACTAATTACAGTCTTGACCTTCTACTATCCCCACTAAAATCGACCATATGCATGTTGGTAGGGACGAGATCCTCTTTCCAAAGGTCCATCTTCTCGAAGGCTTCTAAGAATAGAATATCAAGTGAGCTACCACTGTCCACTAGGATTCTCTTTACCTCAAAATCGTTAATAACCAACTTGACAACAAGGGCGTCATCATGCAGGTATTGCACTCCATGTGCGTTGTCATTAGTAAAGGAAATCACTGATTCGATGTTTGGCCTCTTCGGCGGGTTCTCCTCTTCATTGACGAGGTCTTGAACAACGGCCTTGCCAGATGACAAGCTATAATTGGCCACAATGAAGCCATCAGTAATGATGCTAGTGATCCCTTTGATCGGTTGATTGGCTTCTTGGTTCCTTGGGGGGTCTTCGGGTGGCTGGTCACTGGGTTGCTCTCTTTGCTAATCAGCAAATTAGTCTTCTCTCTTGATGAATTACCTTAGGTACCCTCCGCAAATTAACTCTTCACTCTTCAATTTTGTCCTTGAGGTTACAAAAATTCTCCATGTCGTGACCTCGCTTTCTATGGAAATGGCAATGCTGGTCCTGATTCCATTTGGATGGGTTGCTTTTCAGGTAGTCAACCGACTTGATCTCCATTAAGACCTCCCCTCTCCTCGCGTCTCAACAACGTGTAGTTCTGGTATTTCATCGGGGGAGTCTGAGATTGTCGGGACGATGACCCAGAATGCCGAGTAGGTGATTGGGAACGTTGGGTAGGGGAGTTGGAACGCCTAGATGACCTACAATCCTGCTTGCCTCGCTTCCTACCTCCTTTAGTGTGATCCTCATCCTAGTCATCTTTCTCTCTACGTCTTTTGTTGTTGCTTTCTGCTAGGTATTTTCGGGATCCGGATGCCTCTTCGACCTTGATGTACTTGCTAGCCTAATCAAGGAATTCCTCCATGGTAGGTGGGGGATTCAACTCGATCATCTAGCGCAGGTTGGAGTGTGGACGTCGTTGATCGCTGCGGTGAGTTGAACAGTAGGGTCAAGGTTCGAGACTTGAAACCTCTCTAGGTTGAACTATTTGATGTAGTCTTTGAGCGGCTGGTCTTAGTGTTGGATTACATTCATTAAACTAGAGGTGAACTTGGCAAAATGTGTGATGAACGGGTCGACAAACTGTCTCCACGTCTAAATGAAGCCTATGACCAACCTGTAGTACCACATTCGAGTTGTACCTTGGAATGTAGTCGAAAAGGTCATGCATAGGCTGGCCTCAATTGCTCTATGCAACTGCATTAGAGCCTAAAAGATCTCCACATGGTCGATAGGGTTCGTGGAACTGTCGTGGGACTCCAGTGTTGGGGCCTTGAGGTCTTTGGGTCGAGAGGCTGCTAGGATCTTGGCCATGAGGGGCGAGGCCCGAGAGAATGGGGCCACAGTCGAGTGCTAGACCTCGTTACCTCTTGGTCTCTCTCCAGGCTCATCTGAGGGTTTTCCACTCGCGGGATGAGCCGTCTCCTTACAGGCTCATGTCTAGGGCGTCTCTTGTGCTTGTTTCTGTTGGACTCAGGTGTCAATGCGGCATTGTCGATCCCAGTTGTGGTAGTCACTTTGCTAGTTTCCTCGTCGAGGATGTAGATTGTGTCTTGCACTTCAAAGGTCCAGGTCCTTGCTACAGTCACCGAAAGGTCCTCTGGACGGCATTGGTCCTCTGGGGGTTAGCCGACATGTTCATGTTTCGGCTGGTGCCAAGTTCTCCGTTCGGTGTTGCGTTTAGTGTTGTGTCGGAAATTGCTAGTTCTGAAGGGGAGCCTACGACGGCATTTGCTCGACAGTAGTGATATGTTGCTCCCAAGACTGCATGCACAAGTCCATATTCCTGATGTATCGCATGAGTTCCTGAAACTGGGCTTGGTCAACCTCGGTGGGAACTGAAGATGACTTGACCATTGGAAGTTTCCCTCAGTGGAGGTTCCTTCATTCTATAGTTTTTTGGAGATGGTGTAGACATGATCGTCGAAGTGCTTGGTTTGGTGAGAAGCTGAACTAGCTTTTCATTTAGATTTTCCTAGACGACGCCAATTGATGACGCGCAAAATCGCATGCTTCCCTATTAGAGGACAGCTTGGACAATGTGGGTTGAGGTTGGCATACCAATCTTCAAGAGTGAGAGAGAATCAAAGTGTCTGGAGGTTTCAACCTGAGGTGAGCACTCCGATGCTTAAGTCAATCGAGCTAGTAGAGCAAGAGAATGAGAGCTATGTTTGCACTAGATTGTGCGTACCTAATAAAGGAGGGTCAAGTCTCTTTCATAGGCGTTGGGGTCTAAATTCCGTGTCTGAGATATCTGAGGATGATGGACCTTATCGGCCCGTTATCTTCGGGGCACGTCTCTCCCACGTTAATGGGGATCCTCATCTAGTCTATCCGAGTCGTATGGAGTTCGGGGTTGTCCACGTTATGTGGGCGACGTCAGTCTTCAAGGTCCTCGACTTTCACTCCCGATGTGGAAAATGCTTCCCTATTGTGGGGTTTTCGGTTGGTCTCCCTAGGTCGGTGTGCCATGTAGACCTGTTCATGGGTCGGGCCGAGTTGGGCTCGGGTTGGGCTTTCACTTTGCATTAACAGATTTTTCTAAGGCTCGAGCCTGAGCTCGGCTCGACCATCGGGCCTACAACTTGGGCCCGAGCTCGAAGTCTAGCTCATGCAGCTACTATTGCTGAAGCGACTGGAGAGAGAGTAAAAAATGTATATATTAAATTATTAATATATATATATTCTATAAATATTATATATTTTATATAATATATAAAATACATATTATATATTTGATAAAATATATAATGCTGAGTTGGGTCAGGCCGGGCTTTTTTGACAAATCCCGAGCCCAGCCTGAAACAAAATCGGGCTTGCTGTTTTGGGCCCAAGGTCAGGCCCACAAGCCTAATTACATGTCCAAGCCCAACCGGAGTGCGGGCCGGGCTGGGCCAGGCCGTCGGACTACCCGGCCCATGAACAGGTCTAATGCCATGTGTCGCTTCGTTACTGACCGGCCAAATCACCCTCCCTCAGATATTGATGTAATTTCAAACAATAAAAGAAAATTGTCTTTCTCTAGAGCCCATCTCTGATCTCTCCTTCAACAACCCTCTCTCGTGGCAGAGAGATTTGACTCCCCCTTCTTCGGTAACAATCTCAATGTACCACAGCCCATCACCACGTTCCTTGTTTTTTTCCCTTTTTTGTGTGTATCTTCTCCCGCAGTAGCTCTGGCCGGTTCGTTCTTTCTTTCTTCCAATTCTGTGTTTTTGAGATGCATCGAAAATGAAATTTGCAGTTCACGTTTGCACATCTAAAATGTGAAGGTTAGAAGCATGTCAACTATAGACTGGAGTTAAGCTCTGTTTTCAATTAATTTTTCACTCAACTATAACTAGTTTTCAGACTGTCATTAATTCATTTGTAGCTTTGTTTGATATTTCGGATCAAGTACAACGGTCATTGACAGGTTTGAAATAATCAATCAACACTTGCATTCTTCACCAAAATACAATTTGAGACTTGAGTCCAGGGTAAGTGAATGCTGTGAGCCCTGTTCTCTTTGAAAACTTTTGAATGTGTATTGAGCGATGACTAGTTTATTTCAAATCCAAAGTTCTGCACCTCGAGAAGCAAATGCCTATTTTTAAGTAGTTGATCCATACAAGTGTCTCAACAAAATTTCTATCTTGACTGACAGATTCTAAGAATTCGTTAACAAATAATTCAGAGGTTGCCTTTAATTAATACACGTTTTTGTGAAACAATTTCTCAACCTCAATTGCATTATTTTGACCTCTCTAGACTCTAATTCATGTAATTGGTTTTCAGTAACTATTCCTCTCTTTTTTGATAATGTCTATTTATAATCTTTGTCACAACTAAATTAACAAACGAAGAGTTTGGGTCAGGAGAACTCTGCTACAAGACTGGTATTGTAAACCAATTAACAGACTAGCGAGCTAAAACTAGCTAACCTGGAACTACAAACTGGTACTGTGAACCAATTAGGCTATGTTTGGTTTGAAGGAAAAGGTATGGAAAGGAAGGGAAAGACAGGGAACCAATGCAAGGGTTAAAAAGATTTTCTTACCTCCCCCTTTCTTTCCTTACATTTTTCTTCAAACCAAACATAGCCTTAAGGAAAGGCTCCTTGCTCCTCTGAGATAATTTTAAGTAGCACCATTGCTAACCAAATAGGAAATTTTTGCATATACACAAGCTTGTTTTAATCTCGTCCAATTTTTGTTTTCATAGATTTTATACTCATTTATTATAAGGGATGCTAGTTAGGATTCTTTTGTAATTTTAATTGATAGTCATTTCCTCATTTTGATATGCCATACTGCAAAGATCACTTAGAGCATGTTCTTAAAAGTTAAAATGGGTTGGGGCAACCCATATACTAAAAAATAACGATTTTTGAGGAATAATCTCCTTCAAGGATGTCACGTGAAAGAACCAGGCCGGGTTGACCCGTATACCTAAAAAAACAATTTTGAGAAAATCATCTCTTTTAAGATTGTCGTGTGATAGAGACAGGTTGGGTTGTCCCGTATATTCAAAAAAACATTTTTGAGAGAATCATCTCTCTCAAGACCTGCATGTGACAAAACGGGTCAAGTCAACCCGTATACCTGAAAATGCAAAAAATATAGATAAATATAGACAATAGCAGAAAATGCAAACAATACAAAAAAAAAAAAAAAAACATAAACTACTAGAAAATGCAGAACTTTTGTAGAAAAAATCAGAAAAAATGCACAAAAATACCTGAATTTTCAGGAAATATAGAAAAATACCAAAAAATTACAAAAATGTAGAAAAATACAAAAAAAATATAGAAATTGTAGAAAATAGCAGAAAAACTATAGAAAATGTAAAAAAAATGCATAACTTTCATAAAAGCACTTATGCAAAAGTACTTTCATAAAAGTGCTTTCATGTAAAAGTACTTTTGTAAAAGTGCTTTTGTAAAATTACTTTTATAAAAGCGCTTTTATGCTTTCATAAAAGTACTTTCATAAAGTGTTTTCGTGTAAATGTGCTTTTGTAAAAGTTCTTTCGTAAAAGTACTTTTCATAAAATTACTTTATAAAATTGCTTTTGTGTAAAATTGCATGTGAACATGAAGTTGATAAAATCCATTTTATTTCATTTTTAATTACAAAATGAAATGTGGAATGATGGTTTGGAATTGTAATGAGATGTGAACACACTAGGAGGCTTGAGTTTGAGTCACTTTCACAAAAGCACTTTTATAAAGTAATTTTTTGAAAAGTACTTTTACATGAAAGCATTTTTATAAAAGTACTTTTATGAAAGTACTTTTATAAAAGTATTTTTACGAAAGTACTTTTATAAAAATACTTTTACAAAAGCACTTTTACATGAAAACACTTTTTGAAAAAACTTTTATGAAAGCATAAAAGCACTTTTATGAAAGCAAATTTACAATAGCACGCTTACAAAAGTACTTTTACACAAAAACACTTTCATAAAGGTACTTTTATGAAAGCATAAAAGTACTTTTTACGAAAGTACTTTTATGAAAGCACTTTTGAGGAAGTACTTTCATAGAAGTACTTTTATAATTTATGAGAGCACTTTTATAAAAAAATATGCATTTTTTTTGCGTTTTTTGCTATTTTCTACATTTCCTGTAATTTTTTGGTAATTTCTATGTTTTTTTTTTTAATTTATGGTTTTTTCGCATTTTTTACAACTTTTTTTGTGCTTTTTTCTACACAATTTTGCATTTTTCTGGTGTTTTCATGCATTTCCTGCAAATTTTTGGGTTTTTTTTTTGCATTTTCTGAATTTTTGCTTTTTTTTGCATTAATCTACAATTTTTTCATTTTTAGGTATATGGGTTGACTTGACTTGTTTTTGTCACGTGGTAGTCTTGAGAGAGATGATTCTCTCAAAAGTGTTTTTTTTTTTTTTTTTTCTGGGTATACGGGTTAACCCAACCTTATTCCTTCATGTGGCATCCTTGAGAGAGATTATTCTCTCAAAAGTTGTTATTTTCGGGTATATGAGTTGCCCCAACCCATTTCTGCCATGTGGTAGTCTTGAGAGATGTTCCTCTAAAAAATTTGTTATTTTTCGGCTATACAGGTTGACCTGACCCATTTCTGCTAGGTGACAACCTTGAGAGAGAGATGTTCCTCTTAAAAATTATTATTTCGAGCATACAGGCTGTCCTGACCCATTTTTTGTATTTATAGGTGAAGGTAGATGGGTTAGTATGTCTGAGGGTGGTTAAGGGTCAATATGGGTTGGTCAGGGTGGGTCAAGGTTATGGTGAGTTGTGACCTTTTAACGAGGATTGATGATGGGTCATGATGGGTTGGTGGGCCAATATGGGCGGGTTGGTATTCAATAATTACTCAATCCAACCCAACCCACCCATTTGCCACCCCTAAACACAACTCATTATGATCTTAATGGGTACCCTCGACCCAACTCACCTTGACCCTTTTCCACTAATCCTAATGGGTTACTTGACCCATATTAACCTGCCAATAGAATGGGTGGGTTCCAATGTGGTTTGGGTGGGCCAAATGGGTTGGGGTTAAGATTGGCAGTCCTAAGTGTGAAGACACCAATATATGGGTGTTGATCGACATTTTCCTAACTTCTACAGAATGAAGTTTTAAATCATGTGAGCATTCTATGTTCTTTTCCTTAATATGGGTGATTAAATTCTTATTATTGTTGTAGATTTGCTTTCAAACACTGGGAATTCAAGACCGTGGTCATGTATATAACTTTATTTTTTGCAATTCTGTTGTCATATATATTTCTCTTCTCCTGGTTTACCTATAACAATGTGAGGATGGTTTCCTTTGTCCCCCACCCATTCTCAATCTTGTGTGTTTATTTTTTATTTTTAAAATTGAACAAAACCTAATTGTCCCATTCTACATGTCAATACTGACAACAATGAAATTTATAGTAAGAGGAAAATCCGTCGACTTTAGAAATCGTGAGGGTTCAAGTCCCTCTATCCCCAATCTATCCCCCAAAAGGCCCGTTTTATTCCCTAACTATTTATCTTATCCTCTTTTTTCGGCAACGGTTAATAAAAAAATAGTTATGCTTCTTATTCACTCTACTCTTTCACATTCACAAATGGATCCGAGCAGAAATGTTTATCTCTTAGATTGTTGAATTTTTTTTGACTAAAACACCCTTATTAATGAATCTAATCCCTCTGTAATTGTGAAGCTAAAAAATGTAATTTGAACTACTATTTTTCACCTCATTTAATTCAATCTCATAAAATCTTTCATTTAAAGTAGAGAGTGCAGAAGTTTTATTTGACTAACATATCCCTATTTTGAATTTGATCCCTTTTGAATTGTGAGGGAGAAAAATGAAAATGGAATTACTACTTTTCACATCATTCAATTCCCTCTTATTAAATCATTTATTTTAGGAGTTTTTTTTTCTCACTAATAGATACTACTAATTATATTTATATTCAATACTTCAATACATACTTTTTTAATTGACCTAAAAATGAAACTATTTTCTTATTTGGTGATGGGTTAGTAGTTTTACCTTTTGGGACAAATGTGTTAACCCTTGATGTTAGAACTAAATGATAAAAATAAAAAAAAAGCACAAATACTAAAACATAGAAAATCCCTAATATCGTATATCAATCATATTAAGGAAAAATAAGTAGAAAGAAACAAGAATCATTTTTTTTGATGAAAAATAATTAATTACAAAATTCAAAACTGATTTAAAAGTTAAATTGTTCTCCTATTTGGTGGTGGGTCAAAAGTTGAACCTTTGGGGTCAAATGTGTTAACCCTTGACATCATAATTAAATAGGGGCGAGAACTATATAAGTGGAGTTCAAATCTCTTAGTAGATGCCAAGAAGAAAAATTCTTCACTACCTTAGATACATCTTTCCTGCCTAATAATGTCCTATAAATGTTGGAAAAAGAAGTTTGACATTCCATTTGGGTCAGGATCTTTCCTCATGGCCATCTTAAAACAAGGCCTCATCCATTTTCATCTCCATGACTTCTTTCTCTAATCAATCATTCATCTTCGATGACACTCGAGTTGTTAGGCAGTCTATAAGATCATCCATTATTGAAGGTTTTTTTTTTTTATACAGTTTTTACATTTTCTCCACAAATAATTTTATTTCCATGTCCCTTAAGCCGATCACCTTTGTTGTTTTTTTTGCTTACTCCATTTTTATCTCTTCTCCTAAAAAAAATTAGATTAAGCAAATTGACTATTGATTTCTGAACCCATAAAATTTCATGTTCCTACTAAATGTCTTTGACTTTTAGCTAACATCAAAATACCTTTGAGATAATTCACTTATTTATATATCCTAAAAAAACATTCTTATTCGACTTGTTAAAAGAGTTTTAAAGGAAGCCATACTTTCTACCCAATTAATACTGGTTTGATCCTCCACTCTCTGTACCAAACATCCTGGACCACCCTCCTACTATCTTCATGATCAGAGCACATCGCTTTGAAGCGGAAAGTTCTTCTAAACTTCTAGATTTGGTTGAGTAACCAGCAAAAATTGAACATGATTAAAATCCATTATAACAACTACTTGAGTAATGGCCATTTCAAACCTTATCTTCCACTCCATTGTGGCTAAGGCCCGATCTTGTTCTTCTTCTATGTTTTCTAAATGATCCCTTCCATTGGTCTAGGTGAATCTTGGGCCATTACTTTCTATATTTGTTAAACCTCATAGATTACTATTTTTTTTTAATCACTTCTCTTTGGACATCTGCCTCCCTCCTTTTCTTCCCTTCTCAAACCAAAATTAAAATCCCCTCTAGTCACAATCAGGGAATCTCACTTTTTGAGATACATCTCCCCATTAATCAATAGGGATATCCTTTTTAGACTCATTATTAGGTTCACCATATATGAAAGTACAACACCAGTCACCTTATCATAAAATAATAAGGAGAAGTACACTATAGCCCATTTTACAGTCCTCATAATTTACTAGTAAACCCCTATAAACCACATCCTGTCCATGGATTTGGCATCAATCCACGGTCAGGATTCGTCCTACCTCTACAGAAAAAAATACAAGTGTGAATATACCTAGGGCGGACACCAAGGATTTTTAGTTTTATGGTGGGCTTCCAAAAAGAGTTAGATCCCATGGCCTACCAATAGAACCCACCCCACCCTTCCTAGTTCCAAAGAAAATTAAGATGTTTCTTACAAATTAAAAAACTTACTTTCATTTCCATGGGAAAAAGGATATCAATTTTTTTTTTTCCTTCTCTAGAGTCTCCTTTGCTACTTAAACTGTTAAGTAGGGGCCCTAACTCAATTTATATGGCATAGTACCACATTTTTTTATCTAGCAATATTATACTCTTCTCAAACGTGGATTTGGAGTCGTTAGTAACGGTACTCAAAACCACATATCGTCTAGGGCTTACCCAGTTACGGATAGTTCTAGCTTAGAATCTCCATTTCACCCTTGGTGGTTATTCCGGGACAACCACCTTAACCTAATTATTGATCCTTCTGTTTTTAAGGTTAGTGTTGCACTTACGTCCCTTTTCATTTTTACATTTAAGTCCATCGCAAAAACATTATCATCCTTGACAACCGCTTTTAAGATTCCTAAATTATTTTCTTTTTCTTAAAATTTGGTTCCATTATCCATGGGAGCCATACAACGACTAAAACAACACCTAGTCCTGCCATTGTTAGTTTCTTTTACGATATCATTTTCCAATGTCTTGGTCCAACTAAAATCTTCCGACTTAGTATATTTGCATGACCAACGCACAGTGTGGTGGATTTTGTTCTCACTCCCCAAGTGGGTATGCCCATAAAAAAGATCTCTATTTGAATTGGACAAGATAGATAAATTTTTACACCCTAGAAATAAAAAAAAAAAAAATACAACACTTAAAACATACACAAGCCATTCAGCAGTTAACAATAAAACCTAATGAAACTTACACCTAAATTTGCTAAAGCTAACAAAGTAATCGCATCATTCAATGAAAGGACTACCACACTTCCATCCTTTTGGTCATTTTTGAGTCGCTTGATTTAATAAAATTGTTTTTTAAATTGGATTTGATTTTCTTAGATGGTGTTTGGTTTCATTGTCATTTATCTGAAAAATAAAAACAGTGTTAACCACATACGTATTTCTCTAGTGGAATTCGAAATGTTATTTGGTTAAGCCATTTATTAAATGATTTTTTTTTTCAAGTTGTGTGAGAGCTTTCTAATGGAGAAACATATTTTTGAGGTTTCCCCTAAAAGACGTTTCTCCTGACACTAAGTTATCTTTTTCAATATTCAGCTTATGTGATGCCTAATGTCATCTAATACTTGTCAAAAACATTTTTGAACAGATTCAGCTTGTGATGCCTAATGTCGTCTAATAATAATTGTCAAATACATTTTTAGGATCCTTCCAGGTCTAAACTTTAAGTATATTATATTAAAAAGATATAATATCTTATATTATTATATATGTTATAGGTTATATAATGAAACAAAAATATATGTTGCATTTTATGAGCCAATCTGAGCTAGAAATGATCACCTACAGAGAAAATTTTCAATCTTGAACAACCTCCTGCCCAAGACCAGTTAAAGCTACCTGAGCCCATCCTATATTTCATTGGGCCCAAGGTCCATGTGCAGGGATGGGCTTTGGTTGATCTTTTAACTCAATCAACCCATCCAATTTACGCCCGTTATCATATACTTGCCTTGGTCTCACATTCTCACTCACGCCCGTTAGGCCGTTATTCCCCTCTCTGGACTCTACCTTGTTTCTTTTGTCTTGCACGTGCCAGGTTCACAGGAGGGTGGAGTGGAGTTCCATACTTCCCATCGTGCATTTCACCGTTTCGCGCTTTTTTTTCGGAATTGTCGCATGGTTTCCAGCGTGGAGCGCAAGATGAGAATCCAACAGACTGATGTCCTCTCCTTTACTAATACTAAGAACGAGGAAACAGCACTAGCGATGGATTCCTGTGGAGATGAGTGAATTTTCAGTGTTTTAGGCTTGGAGTAGGTTTATTTATTCTGTTTAACTTGTTCTTCTTTCACTCAGCTAGTACTTTTCCAAGTAATCTTCATTTTTGTCGGTTGCTGCTTCCCCGTCTCGATGGAAACCTTTCTGCTACAAGAAAAATACCGCTGTGACCGGAGAAAACTCCTCGATTTCATTTTGTCTGCGGGATTAATCAAAGAATTTCGAACTCCTAGCGGTCCTGTCGGGTTGTCGGACGTTGATTTGGATAAAATTAGCGTTGATTACGTGCTCGAGTGCATCAGATCAGGTCCTTTTCTTCGTATTTTACTTTACTTGATTTATTACTCGATGGGTGGGCTTAGAATAGCTAACGCATTATTATTGCTTGCAGGTGGGGTACTGGATCTTTCTGAAGCGACTAAGAAGTACAACGATGAATTTCGTTATCCAGCTATGGTAGTTATTCATTTTTGTTGGTCCAATTGCCATTTACTCAAGCTCAAAAATGTCGTGAGAAAACTTCTTCTATTGATAACTCTGGTCTCTCTGAGTCGATAGAATTGGTAACTCTGAAATGTACGGTGTGTTTTGTATACTTTATATGATGATGAGATTTGTATCCTGTTGTTTGTGATAAATTGGTGTATGTAAACATTTTAAGGAAATTGCATTATGTCAATTAGTTGTAAGAAAGGCAGCTAAATGGGAAAGAAGAATAACTACATTGAGTCCACACTGAACTATAGTTGTCGAGGATGATTGAGGAATGATAACACAGACAACAGAATGCACATGCAGATGCTTGTTTCTGATTGGACCCTTGTCACTCTCAGAGTACGTTGAAGCCTATGCTTCTATATGGTTAGGTTGTATGAACTCTTGGAATCTCTTATTATCGAGGGGCAATGTCTCTAAAGTTTCTTCTTTTTCTGTTGATCATTGGCAATGTCTGTAATGTTTTGACCCTGTGACCTCAGAAACGTCCATGTCTTCAGCATAAGAATGGAAGAAAAAAAGAGAAAGAGATGGTGGTTTAGCTTTAGAGCTTCAAGCAGTTCAAGAAAAGAAAGCATGAACATTTGAAATCTATCATCACTTTATTTGTGCATATGAAGAAATCTTCGTTCCAGTTGTGAAATCAGAGCTTAAACTAGCTAACATATTAACCAAGGTTGCCTAAAAAAGTCTTATTAAATGCCACTATTAACAGGCTAGGCATGATTGATATCTTTGCAACAGTTTGAGGGGGGGGGGGAGGGGGGTGATAGGGTCAGGTCGATCCATCTGGGCTTATCCATTACCCTTCTTTCAATTTAATTTAGAGCTACTGTAACCTAATCTATATAAGGTTAGTTTTTTCAAATCAATTGCATTGCTAACACAGTAATGAGGGCTGGGTAATAATGATTTTTTCTAGATTCCGTTTCTTCTTTTAATTGAACCCTAATAGTCCAATTTTCCATATTTGTGTTCCTTTTTTCCTTCAAAAAAGATAATAACCTATCCAAGAAAGTAAAGAAATAGATTTTTTTTTTATTGATAAAAAAAAATGTATCTTCTCTCATTTACTTTGAGGTAGCCCCTCTTTATTTATGCCTTTCTTATTGAATTTGACTTATAAGTTTATATTTTCTGATCTTTGCCTATATATTTTTTCTATGGTTCCTTTCATGTATCTATTTGCTCTTTATCAATATTTGATTTATGTGCCCATAATTTAACAATGGATATGGCACCAAACAGAACAGATTGGTGGAACGGGATTCATATAGCCGACCCCGTATAATTGGATAAAGACTTAGATGATGGTGATTTTATATTTGTTATGGTTCCATTCACACATCAATATGTTCTTTTTCTCTTATTTATTCTTATTATTTGCTTCACTTGAATCTTCTGTTTTGTCACTTTCACTTGGTTGTCATACGAAATGATAAAGATAAATAACCTGTCCAAGAAAGTTAAAGAAATATAAAAGTTATCCTGATGGATTTTCTGATTCTTGTCTTGCATTTTTATTTTTTGTTTTTATTTATCCTTTTCTCTCATTTACTTTGAGGTAGTCCCTCTTTATTTTTGTCTTTCTTATTAAATTTGAATTACAAGTTTATATTTCTGCACTTCATCTATGTTTGTTATGGTTCCTTTCATGCATCTATTTGTTCTTTCCTCTTATTTATTCTTATTATTTGCTTCACTTGAATCTTCTGTTTTATAACATTCATTTAGTTGCCATTATTTCTTTTAAAATGATTTTTAGCCTCATTTTGGGAGAAAATTTGTGTTTGAACTCTAACGTTTTTTTAATAATTGTAAAAAAAGATCTGCTAATTGACTGTCTAGTATATCGTACTTTTAAATGATGAATCTGCAGTTTAAAGAAACAAACTATTTCATTTTGCAGATCAAATCTCCATCAAAAAGCTACTACTTTCTTATTTCAGATCCAGAGATGTCTGGATCTCCTCCTCGGAATGCACCTCCTCAAGTTGAGCTTAAAATGAACCTTAATTATTCCTCATGCTCATTGAATCAACTGGATCCTTTAGTTGTTGAGGAAACTCAAATTTCTGGAGATGAAGACGGTGCCAAATACAAAGTTACAACTTTTACACCTTGTGAACATATTAATGATGCAAATGTACTCTCATTAGGATTGCCAATGTTGAGTACAGGTATTGGTTTGTTGACATTTATCCATATTGCCATATATTTTTCTAGAATATAATAAGAATTTCACTAACTAATTGCAATAGAATTGCTAATAATCGACTGGTGCCTTTTCTTTTTCTTTTCATCTTTGTTAATTGACTTCCCCTTAATTATTCCATTTGTTTATGGAGCCACATAGTTTCATCTTTCCGTCAGACTAATATATTGTTTTAGAACCTTTGAAGGATTATCTGATGATGATTTGCGGGAAACAGCCTATGAAATATTGGTTGCTTCAGTGATCTTTTCTGGGTCTCTCTCTCTCTCTCTCTCTCTGGATTGAATTTTCACTGATTTTATACACCCTAAAACTCTCTTTTGCATACCTAGGGGTCAAGTATGTTCTTTTGAAGAAAAAAAGAAGGAAAAGAAGTCTCACATGTTGTCAAGGCTGAGGAGCAAAAGAGATAAATTAAATTCACAATCTCAGACAGCAAAATTCCATTTTGAATGGCCTGACATCATCCGTGTTCAAATGCAGGCAAGGCATGATATCCATTATTTATTTTTGAAGTCTTAGCAATAATTTATATTATTTGAACAGATATTTAAATTTAGAACCTTGCAAAAGTTTTGGAGAAGCTCTACAACCTGAGATTGGTGAGCTTAACTTTGTTCAAAAACGCAATGCAATTTTTTTGAACTTGATCTTGAGCAGACTATCCTTATGTATAATTACATTATCTCCTTTTATTACTACATCTTGTACTCCTGTCAAACATGCAATAAATGAGAAGATTCAGTCCAATAGGGAGATAACAATCACAGAATTATAGTTTTCTGAAGTAGGAAAAATATGGCTCAAGCAGAACTGATGTTACTCATAGTTTGTATGTATGATTTTGTTATCGGGGAAGGTGTTGCGTAGTTTAACATGCTTCATCTACTCATGTTTTTAAATACAAGTATGCCACTACTTTCAACGAATTCTTTTTTCCATATTGAGGTTTTCTATAATTCCGAAAATAGGACTAAGTTGATCAGTTGGTTGTTGTTGCTTAAATAGATCTGAATGTGTTCTGCACGTTCCCAAGGTCATTCTTGGTTGTGAATGGTCTTGCTGACTCACTAGCAAGGAGAGGAGTAATGAAGGAGGAATTGGTATTGGAATTGGGGGCATCTGGCCTCGGGATAAGTATGTAGCTCACTTTAAATGCTTCCAGAATTTGAGGGAATTTCAAAAGAAGGTTTTGTGAGTAATTTTTTGTTATCTCCAGAGCTGAATTTGTGAGATGAATATGTTGTATCTTTTGGTCTTTTTACTCTTTTCTGTTGTATGGTGATTTCTCACCACCTCTTGGTTGTACTCTTTTATTACTATTAATATATATTTTTTATTACTCAGGCATGTATTCCATGAGATTGTAGCTATCGGCCTTGGGCTGTTTGCTTGATCCCTTTCATTTCAAACACTTTGGAGTGATTGAGTTTTTCCCTTTCTATGCCAATAAAGCTTTTGTTTAGTGTTTTTGATAGAACAAAGCTTCCAAGGTCATAGTTTACTTCTTATGTGATAAGATTGATTTACCTTGTTTACTTGGGAATGGCATGGGATGCTTTTTTGGCTTCTTCAGGTTCTTAAGCCTCCTCCTAATCACATCTTCATGGAAGGCAAATGGGTGACATTTGTCCAAGAGGTAAAAGAGTGGAAACTAGAGAAAATAATGAGATGTCTAAGAGTATAAATCTGGATTAGTGGTTTCCATGGTTGTTGCCACTACTGTCTCTTTTCCTGACCCCATGTGACAGAGGCCTGGATTTTCTGCCACCACCAACAACAGGCCCTCTACTTTCTTACCTGCCTTGCTATCCTCTGTAGTCATACCCTGGTGGATTCTTTTGTTCCCAGATGATCAGGATGTTCATATCTGCTATGCGTATAGAAAACTTCAACCTCCCAAATGGGTTCTTTGGAGAGGATTTTTTATACACACACTTTCCCACAACAATTGCATTTGCTACTTGGGCTTCAATTACATTTTTCTTATTGAGCTTCACAAGTTGATTTCTGATCAATCCCATTAACATCCATCAATGTTTTGAACTGTTGTTGACTCGACCTGTTGAACCATTTGAACAGTTACTTGGCCTTGATTCTGTGTTTGGTTCTTCTAAAACCTGGTATTTGGTCAAAAACCTTCCGACTTGGGTGATAAAATTGTTGGAAGAGAGGGCGTTTTGGTAACACACTTACAGTTTGCAGATGACACTATCCTCTTTTGTGAGATTGGGGACCCTCAGATAGCAGGGAATTTGAAAGGGGTGATAAAACTGTTTGAGGTTGTGTCAAAGCTAAAAATCAATTTTCAAAAGAGTTGTGTAGTGGGGCTGAATTTAGAGGAGGAGGAATTCGGTGAGGTAGCTGAGGAGTTAGGTCGTCTGATTTCTAGTTGGCCTTTGAGATATTTGGGTTTACCATTAGGAGCCAACCCTAGAGAGGGAAGCTTTTGGAATCCTCTGGTGGAAAGGTGTGCTAAGAAATTGGCAGCCTAGAAGAGAAATTGTGTCCCTTGGGGGTTGAATCACTCTAATTCAATCCACCCTAGAAAATCTCCCAATTTACTTCCTCTTCGTATTTAGGATGCCACAAAGGGAAGTGAAGAAAGTAGAGAAGATGATGGGGGACTTTCTGTGGGAGCCTAGAGAGGAAAGGAAGGGCCATTTGGTTAAATGGGATTTAGTGTGCAAGAAAAAGGAGCAAGGGGGCTTGGGATTGAGTAACCTAGGAAAGAAAAACTCAGTTTTCTTGGGTAAGTGGCTTTGGAGATGGCCTTTGGAGAGGGAAAGACTTTGGCACAAAATTGTAGGGAGTATTCATGGAGCAGCGGGCAATGGTTGGGATGTTGGCGTTTCTCGAAGGGCTACATTGAACTCTCCTTGGAAGGTGATATATGGCGTTCTTCCCCAGTTCTTAAACTTAATCAGGTATGATGCATGCACTAGGGATAGGGTTCTTTTTTTGGGAGGATTTATGGATTGGAACTTTAACCCTCGAGGACCTTTTTCCGTCCTTGTATTCCCTCTCTCGCTTTAAAAATGAACCAGTTCAAAGATCTCTCTCTATTATAAACCTAATCTGCACTAGAATGCTGTTAGAATTAAAGTTGAAGAGATACTAGAGAGAAAAGAAGAAGAGAGAAGAATAGAGATGAAGAAATTCTGGTTCGAACTGGAGAACTCAATCTCTCTAGTCAGCCAGATTTAATTTATATGTTTCTACTCAAGAACAAAAAGACACCTTTGCCCCTACTTAAGTATGGGACACACCAACTAACAGAACATTACACATCAGCTTTAAAACAAAACTATAAAGACTAAAATACCCCTACACAGTCGATACTAACACTCCTCAAGCTGGTGAGTATATATCATATTAGTCCCAGCTTGTTACATATGTAGTCCACTCTCCCCCGACTCAACCCTTTGGTGAACAGATTTGCCCATTGATTTCCTGTGTTAACATATGCAATATCTATCACTCCACTCAACACCTTCTCTCGTGAAACATTGGATTAGAAGAGATGTGGATTGCAGCTTGGTTGTCACAATAGAGCTTCATTGGAGTGTCAATCAAATATCCCATCTCCTGAAGAAGATTTCTCAGCCACACTAATTCACAAGTGGTATGTGCCATAGCTCTATATTCTGCTTCTGCACTGCTTCTTGCCACAATTGTCTGTTTCTTGCTTTTCCATGTCACCAAATTACCCCCAAGGAAAGTACAATAACATGTGGTGGGTCTTCTGTCAGATATAGAGCCAGCCCAATCAACATCAGTATATCCCTCTATTTCAAGTTTTCCTCCACTCTTATATATCAAGCTACGACTAGGAGCTCCCTTCAAATACCTTACAATCCTTAGAACTACATCCCAATGTGGAACCCAAGGTTTCTGCATGAATTGACTCACCACACTAATTGTAGATGAAATATCTGGTCGGGTAATGGTTAGGTAGTTTAGTTTACCCACCAACCGCTTATACCTTCCAGGATCTTCAACCTCTTCACCCATATCACTGCTTAGCTTAGTATTTGATTCCATAGGTGTTTTAGTTGGTTTGACACCTAATAATCTTGTTTCTTCCAACAAATCAAGAACATATTTCCTTTGACACAAATTAATACCATGCTTAGACCTTGCTACTTCTGTTCCCAAGAAATATTTTAGTTTACCAAGATCCTTTGTTTGAAAATGTTCTTGTAGAAAGATCTTCAACCTATCAATTCCCAATCTATCACTCCCGATAATGACAATATCATCTACATATACCACCGATAAGATCTTTCCAGCCTGCGAGTCATAACTGATGATTGAGTGATCAACCTGACACAGTTTCATACCAAACTTCTTTACCACTTCACTAAACCTAACAAACCACGCACGAGGAGATTGTTTATTTCCATAAATGGCCTTCTTTAGTCTGCACACCTTACCTTCCTCCCCTTGAGCAACAAACCCCGGTGGTTGCTCCATGTAGACTTCCTTAAGTAGATCAAAATGTAAGAATGCATTCTTGATGTCAAGCTGAAAGAGAGGCTAATCATACATAGCAACTAGAGATATCACAACACGAATTGAACCAATTTTAACAACAGGAGAGAAGGTCTCTGTGTAGTCAATACCATATGTTTGGGAATACCCTTTGGCAACCAGTCTAGCTTTTAATCGCTCTACACTACCATCAGGTAGATACTTAACAGTGTACACCCACTTACAACCGACAACCTGCTTACCAGGAGGAAGTGTGGTGAGATCCCATGTATGATTATGAGTTAAGGCAGAGAGGTCTTCTTCCATTGCATGGCGCCACCTTGGAGAGGCAAGGGCTGCCTGGACATCCGTAGGAACAGTAATACAAGATAACAAGGAGATAAACTGGCGATGGGAAGCAGAAAGGTGAGTGATAGAAACATAATTAGAAATAGGATGAAGAGTGCAACTGCGTTTACCTTTCCGCAAGGCAATCGGAAGATCAAGATCAGAAACGGGGGTTGGGGTTGGTGTGGGAACAACTACTGGATCTATCAACGGTGGTGGAGCTAGAGGAGGAGCCGGTACATGTTGTTGATGTGTATACACTTGATGAATAGGTGGCCGTTCAACAGGAGGTTGCACTGGAGGCAAAGACTTGGTCATAGTCGGATTAAGTGGAACAGGGTCCTCAACTGGAACTGGAACTGGAAGAGGAGGAGGTGGTGAGGACGAAGAAACCTCACCTAACCCCGAGAAAAACAGAGTGGACTCAAAGAAAGTAACATCAACGCACACAAAGGAACGTCGGGAACTAGAGTTATAACACTTATACCCTTTTCTGGGTTCGGGAATAGCCGAGGAAGATACACTTAATGAATCGTGCATCTAACTTGTCCCTTCCCGATCCTAGATTATGAACAAAACAGACACACCCAAAAACCCGAGGAATAAGGGGAAACAAAGTGGTGAAGGGAGAATGAGCTTCAAGGACGGATGTGGAAAAAGAGACTGCAAAACTTTAAGTGATGGATGACCAAATCGACAGTGCCACTGAAGAGGAGAAAGAGATGCCTGAAGAGCTGTTGATGCACTGGCACCACCATCAAGATAATACAGTCCACTAGCTTCATGCCCTCCACCAATCTTCATCACTGCCTTGAGATCTTGAAAAACACAAGAGGGTGTTGAAGATTAATCAATTTTATGATGTTTTTCTGAGTAGATGTTTTATGTCAGTTGTTATATAGGAAGTGGGGACCACAGTAATTATGTGAGTCCAAATTTTATTATGTTTTTGAGTGTTGTATATGCCGTTTTATGTTTTTCTGCCTTATAAGGGCATAGTTGTCTTTGTACTATTCTATTATTTTTAGTATAAATAATAAGTGAAGGGGGTGACCAGATTTTTGCTCTCTCTTTCTTTTCAACTTCTTTTCTTCTCCTTTTCTCTTCCCTCTCTCTTCAAGAAACTACTTTTCTTTCATATTTTTTAATTCAGCAGATTTCTACTTGGTATCAGAGCATCAACTGAGGTTTCTTGAAGCATTCTCATGCAGCCCTAGATCAGCCGACTGCATGAAGTAGCAAAGGGCTGATCGATCTACTATAGATTGCCCAGTTCTTGGACTTTTTGGTGGGATCTAGTCATCAGGAAGATGATCTGCTGTTTGTTTTTGATCTGATCTTGGGCGCCCAGGTATTGTTAGTTTTCTTTTGATTTTTTGAAGAGGGCGGTTTGGTTTCTGGAATTTTCTGAGCCTCCTGGGGTGACTGATTCACTCTTCTCTTTGTTGGGAGGCGTGAGGAGGAGAGAGGTTTCTCTCCAGCTAGGGTTTTCTTCTTCCGGAAGGGTTGGTTTCTGTGTGTGTGATATTAAATTATTTTTTGAAGGTCTCCAATCTATTTTTTTCTTACTGTTGAACTGTTTGAAGTAAGATGGAGAGTTGGAATACTGAGATGAAATCTACTGGTACTATGGGACTGGGTGTTGGAGGTAGTATTGATATTTTTGGGTTTGAGATCATTACTAAAGCAAAACTTGGTGGTACAAATTATTTGGAGTGGGCACGATCAACTAAGATGGCTATTGGTGCCCATGGAAAATTAGGGTATCTCATTGGGGAGGAGAAAAAACTTGATACAGACTCTTTCCGATGGGTGCAGGAGAATTACATGGTAATGTCTTGGTTGTGTAATTCTATGTTACCTCATATTGCAAAAAATTTCCTATGGGCTAATATTGCTAAGGAGATTTGGGATGGAGTGACTGAAACCTACTCTTAGAAGCAAAATGAAGCTAGAGCCTATCGGTTAAGAAATCAGGTGATAAGTATGAAACAGGGAGAAAAACCTCTTGCTATGTGTTTCTCCATGCAGGAAACAGATCACTTAGAAACTATGGTATGGGAAAGTGTAAATGATACAACAACTTATCACATACTGGTAGAGAGGAATGGGGTTTTTGAGTTCTTGGCAGGGTTGAACCCTGAATTTGACATTGCTAGGTAGCATATTCTTTCTAGGGAGGGTGTGACACTCTCTCAGGCCTATGGCTTTGTCTCTGGAGAGGAGAGCAGGAGGAATGTAATGCTGAGACAGCTTGGGATTGACCAGTCGGCTATGGTTGGTACAACAAAACCTAAGCCGAATGGAGACAAGGGGAGTAGTGAGACCAGAAGGGAAGATAAGAAGGACTTGGTGTGTGATTATTGTAAGAAGCCTAAGCATACCAGGGACACTTGTTGGAAGCTTCATCCAAATCTTATGCCTGCTCGGATAAGAAACAAGAATTGGAACTGATTGGGAATCCATTGCAATAGCAGCAATGAGAACGGAATTGGAGAGGTTTGGACAGCTTATGAATAAGAAAGATTCACCTAGCTTTAGCCTTCCAGATGGACAGCAGGATGCAGGAGCCAACTACACCACTTCCTTTGCACATATAGGTAGTTCATATGCGACTGCAAATTTTGCATCCACTTCAGTTAAGGAGGGACCTTCCTGGATTATAGACTCAGGTGCATCTGAGCATATGACTAATGCCCCTACCCTTTTCAATTCCTATCAGTTGTGCTCTGGTAGAGGCAGGGTTTCTACAGCAGATGGTTCACATATGCCCATTGCTGGGAAGGGGACAGTTAGAGTGACCAATGATATAACTCTGCCTTTTGTTTTACATGTCTCTAGACTTCATACCAACCTATTGTCTGTTAGTTCATTGACAAAAAAATTGAATTGTTCTGTGACTTTTCTTCCTAGTAATTGTGTTTTGCAGGATTGGGAGTCAAAGAAGATGATTGGGAGTGCTCGTGAGGTGAATAAAGTCTACCTTCTGGATGAGATTTTGAGACATCAGGGCTGTCATGTTAGCAACAACAGTAGTAGTGGGTCAGAGTCAGTGGACCAGATTATGCTTTGGCACAATCGCTTGGGACATCTTTCTTTTAGTTCTTTGAAATGTCTTTTCCCAAAGTTGTTGGAGTCTGTTCAGTTATCTATTTTGGAGTGTGAGAGTTGTCAGTTAGGAAAGCATTGTAGAGAGTCTTTTATACCAAGTAATAAAAGAAGTACCGTTTTTAATATTGATCACACAGATGTATGGGGGCCATATCATATCCCTTCCATGGGAGGATTCCGTTACTTTCTCTTGTTTGTGGATGATTATACACGATATTCTTAGATATATTTGATGAGATCATGTGATGAGGTTCCTAACTTGGTACGACAGTTCCACCAGATAATTCTCACACAATTTGGAGTGAGAACTAAGGCTTTTAGATCAGATAATGCCAGAGAGTACTTTGAGAAGGACCTGATTTGGGCGATCTTTTTTATTTATTTTTGGTTAACTTTTTGAGATCTGTGTCCCAAGGCGGCCATGCCTAAAGGTGCCTTGCCCCACTATTTTCACCAAAAAATCCCTTTTTGGCCTTAAATCACAATTTTAGCATTTTTTCAAATAAAACATTAAAAACTAAATTCAAAAATATAAAATAATGCATATATTACATGTATAATATAATTATACAATATTTATTGATAAAATATGTGTTGATGTGGCACGGTTTGACTTGTTTGACCTAGACGATCAAACTAGTGACCTGTAACTTGGAGGCAAAAAAGGTTTGGCCTCTGGGTTGTTTTTAAAACACTGACATCCATAATGCTTCAAAATACGAAAAACGCCAAGAGATAACAATATAAAACTTCCTAGGCCCAATCAATTTGGTCCAAAGTCAAAAATTGGTAAGCCAAGACCAACGCAGGAACCCTATGAAGGGGAGATTAGCCAAGTGATCTCTCCAGAAACAGCATTAGATAAATCGATGTTCTTTAGAAGTGTAAACACACTATCTGAAAAAAAACTGACCTTGACAATTCTAGATTCTTTCGGGTGTGATAGAAATTGTAGGCTAGGGTTTCAATCTCACCAAATGCACAAGAAATTGCTTCAGGATGAATCACCCTAGTAAAACTTCCAGGAATTGGAAAAACCTCAACTGCTGCATTCGTAGGTTGAAAAACCCTAGCCAAAACCTTGTAGGGCACCTTCTCTCTCCAGTTCTTTTTGGTTTTGGTCTGTCGTTCAACAACCAGCACTAGACATCCACCCTCTAAAAAATCCAAGAATTGGGCTTTCTAGACTAAATTGATCAACCTTCTAAGCTTCCCTGCAGTTGGATGATCTCAAAACTGCATGGAATCTCCCTTAGGAAGCCCTAAAAGAGGCTCTGATACCATGTAGAAAATAGAAATAACGAAAAATAAGAGAAGAAAGTGAAAAAAGAAGCAGAAAGTTATTGAAGAAGAGAAAGGGGTGCCAAAAGTGTTCTGGCCACCCCACTCATTAGTATTTATGTAAAAAATACAAAGCTGTGTACAAGGACAATAATGCCCCCACTTAGGCGGCTATAACTAGAACCGCTATAAACAATAAAGATAATGGTTCACAGCCCAGGCCTAACAATAAATAATAATAATAAAAAATATAAAAATAAAGATAAACTGTCAACAACAAGATGAATCTCCCTCAACTCTCTCTCTCTCTCTCTCTTTCTCTCTCTTCTGTCAGGAGGTTAAGTCCCCTCAAAGAAACTTCTGTGTTGAGCACTAGCTCAGTAGTTCATTACCCAAAAAATAGCAAAAATTCTGAATGGATAAGTTGGTGCTGGCAATCATTTAGTTTCTCACTAATAGTAAAATATTGCCACTGGAGATCTTTGAATCTAAAATGTAAAAGCATTCTGTGGAAGTACAGTTGTACTTGAGCTTCATTGAAGATATTTGAAGCTAATTTTTATCTTAACTTCTATTTCCTCTTGTTCTTGTGGTCCTTTGTCTTCCTTTTGTGTAATTTCTTCCATGCAGTTTACTTTGACAGGTCCACCCATGGATTCTTGTTGCAAAGAATTGATAAACTTACAGCAAATGATTTATCTCTCTCTATTTCTTGTTTTTTATTTGCCTTGTACTGCTTTATGAGTGTGACTATATTTTTCTGTTCTTTCTTTCAATTATATTTGTTTTTCCTTCCTAGGTTTCTGAAGCTATGGACACTTGCATTAAGCAAAGGTTGTTGGTCTTCACTTCAAGAACAAGACCAATTGATGTCCCTCAAATATCATTGGAGCTTTTAAATGGAATTTTTAAGAATGACTTTCTTATTGAAAAGTCATACAAGCAGTGGAGGAAGAGACAGGTGATCAACACTAAACATTACTTTTCTTGTAACTCATCCCAGGCTCTTAAATCTACAGATCTGTTATTACTATTTTCTCACAGGCAAATATTCTTGAAGAAATTCTATATTATTCTGCTACCCATACAGCAGCTGAACATATGACCATTAGAAGTTTTCTTGCAAAAGTCAGAAATACTGAGGTATATCATTTTGTGTATGTTGATTTTGTAAATTGTCATGGAAGGGAACTTTTTTGTGTAGATTTGTTTCTATGTTAAGGATCATTAATAATAGTACAAGTTTGGATCTTCATTGAAGTAAATTGGGTTGGATTTTTAGCTTATGTCCTCTTGGCTGCAATATTGTCATAGGGAGGAACTATATCATAAAATCATGTTTGGTTACTTGCTTTCTCTTAGTTCATTCTTTCCGCAAATAACGAATTTTCTTCTCATTCTATGCTAAAGGAGTGGAATGTAAAAATGTCCTCTGAATTTTCTGAAGCACTACTAGCTATTCATAAGTTCGCATCAAAGTTGTCATTAGTCCCTGGGAAGTTTGGTATTACGGGTGAAACCTATTATTGGACAGCTGACTATCATTTGAACCTTAAGCTATATGAAAAATTACTCTGTAGTGTTTTTGATATTCTTGAGGATGGTCAACTTGTAGAGGTATATCTTATTTTCCTTATTCTTCAGTTGAAGACTTTGCTATCCTATTTGTTTATATGACCAACTCCTAATAATGTTGGAATCTATATTAGGAGGCGGATGAAATCCTTAGGTTTATCAGATTGACCTGGTCTACTTTTGGCATCACTGAGAGGATTCATGATGCACTATACGGGTGGGTGCTTTTTCAAAAGGTATTATTCCTCTTCTTGGTGGCTCTTTGTCTAAAATTCATACATCATCATCCTCATCATCATCATCATCATCATCATCATAGTCATTATTATTATTATTTTTATTATTATTTTGATAGGTAAAGGACTGCAAATAAAGGAGACTTGAACTTTCATCAACAGGTTGCAAGACAACACACACACACCAATAGGCCATGTCTATTCGGTTTGTTGAGTCAAATTATCTCCCTATAACATGGTTGTAGTCAATCGAACCAATAGATGCTTATTGAACTGTAATGTTCTTAATTCAGCCAAAAATTCTATAGATAAAACCTATTTGGGTAGACAAACTAAGTCAAAGGTCTGGTGGCTATGGCTGAAAAGATTGCGAAAGTCCAAAGAGATTCTCTTTGGTTGGAGGTGGTGAAGGAAGAAAATTTTACCTTAGAAACTTCCAACTAGATCTTAGACTCTAACTCCTATTCATACTTTGAAAAAATAGAAACTTTTTTTTTTAAAGGTTACTTTCATTCAAAAGGGGGGGGGGGGTGTACAAGAAGGATGAACAAAAACGAAAGCTTCCCAACCTAATTACAAAAGCAATGAGTTAACACTAAACAGTAGTTTTCACTGTAAATAGAAATTATGATAACTACTATAAATAGTAATCATGGGAATTACCATAAATGCCAGTGGAGTCCACTGGTCAACTTGTCAGTTTTCACTTTGACCATTACTTACAGAACTGGAAAATCACTAAATCAGTCATCTTGAAGCCTTTAGTTGGGGCTCTTCCACAGTTTGATTTAGCTGTAAATCTTAAGTACTTCAGTACTATGAGTGTACTTTAGTGCCACCAAAATTCAGCCAAATTGAACAAGGTTTGACTAGTCAATCAGTCAATTCTTTTCCAGTTTTCCAGTTGATGATGCATTTTGTGGGTCTACCATCTGATCATTTTTTTTTTCAATTTCTTTCTTTGTTTCCATATTTGCATCATATAGCGATTAGAAGAAAAAAGAGCTATATATAAATTTCACTTAGGGAAATGAGTTCGGAAGTTTGAGATAGAGAGAGAAACTTTGTAGAGGACTTCAATTTGACTTATACTAAAGGTTGTATAGGGTGAGTGATAAAAAACTGAAATCAATACTTTTAAGTAAGGAATGAACACGTTGTTTGTTTTCCAACTTTCAAAAGACCTTTGTTTGATAGAGAAGTGGAGTCTATCAATTTATTCAACAGATTGAAGCTTCAAAGACTTGTCCTTCTTCTCTGCATGTTAGATGGTTGATAGAATGTATAAATGGCTGCTCTATGAAAAAGTCCTTTTATGATTCTATCATAAGACATCAGGAGGAATATTCTCATGTCATGGAGTTTGGGGGAAATCCAATCCCACCTAGGGTGGAGCAACTTGCTCAGTCAGCATGTTTGGACAACATTTCAACTATTTATCATTTGAAATCAACCAGTCGAGGGAGAGGTCCTCTCTTATCAGGCAGTGTTTGATCTTTATGGGCTGAGAGGTTAAGTGTAAGACCATTTAGGGTTTATAAACCCGATGGGCTAATCTCACTTAAGTCCATAGTCCTTGGGCCTTCATAAGGTGGCTGGACCCAAAGACCATTTAGTGTAAATGTTTCGCCTGCTAAGACCATTTAGTCTTGTAACAGAGGCTAAGTTGAACCCATATGACTTTTGTGGAGATCAATGTTAGGGTCCCACGCTATACAAAGAGAGCCAAGTTAGCTAGCAAATTAAAAGGGAAGTGAACCTGATAACTTAATGGGCCTAAAACCCAACTCAAACTGGGTTAATGAGATTAATTAAAAGTGGGCGAATTTGAGTTTAGATATGCTTCTGGATCAGCAAGAGGATAAGATATGTCTTATCCACTTAAGAGTTCAGATCCAAATAAAGATTTGGATCAAAGAACGCTTTCTTGATAGGATTAGGAAGCTGATCCAGAGAAGTTATAAATAGAGGGAGAAATCCTTTTATTAAACACCTGCTGAATCCAGATCTTCTCTCTATTCTTGCCGCCCTACCCAGTTCGATCACCATATTCTTGGATTGATCAAGAATAGTTCTTGATAGTTCTTGATTCAGATTCTTGCCAGAAGAATCAGATCTGAAGTTGTGCTCACATCCTTTACGTGATCTTTGCTGAAGGATTGCAATTCTTGCTGAAGAATTGCTTTGTTGATCCTACCTTATCCTAAGCTGTCATATTTAGTGGATGTGGGATTTGGTGACCTCTTTGGGCGTGAACATCTACGTTGGGAGCTACTTTTGTGGATTCTGTATCAGGTATATCCCTCCCTTAATCTTGGTTACAGATCTGGTCCGGTTTGTTTCGAGAACGAACATTGAAAAATGCAGTTTTTCTAAATCTGGGAATAGGATTCCCGGAAGGGAGAAAGAAAAATTTGGAAAATTTCCCCAACCACCCTGCATGGTTCGGCCATCCATATGATGGATCTCATTTCCCTTCATCAGCATGTTCTTTTCTTGTTTTAATTATTTTATTATTAGGGTGTGCCGCTAGGGACATGTTTGTAATTTTATTTTCTTTTAATTACTCCATGCTATTATAAATAAGAAGCTGGGCACCGCCAGCCAAGACTTTTGACTCTCAAACAGATTTCTTTCTCTTTCTTCTCTTCTCTTCCGTCTTCTCTCCTCTCCTCTCTCTTCTCTTTCTCTCCTAGAAAGAAAACATGGTATCGGAGCTCAATTCTGGCCTATAGGAATCCTTTCTCTCCTCTGAATCACACATTCCCAGTTTTTCCTGATTTCTTGGACAGTGAAGGCAAGAAACCCTAACCGGATTGGTCAGACCACCCTGTTACTGGTTTTTCTGGGTTCTTCCTTGGTCATAGCACCAAGGTAACCCTAGTAGGAGAGGGCTGATGCTGTGAAGGCTTCCTTTTCCTTTGGCCGATGCTGTGAAGGCCTTTTCTCTCGGTTTGCACCTTAGTACAGGTGCTGTATAGGGGTGTGTGATCCCCTTTATCATAGGTATGTGCTGTAATTGGTTGGTATGTGGTTCTTTTAATTGTTGCACTGTTGCTGGACTGTTTCTGTGGTCTCTTTAATTGCTGGACTGATTTCAGCAGTGCATTTCTCATTTCAGAAGTAGAAGTTTTTGGTGTTTAGTGCCCTGATTGTGACAGTGAGAGGTAGTAGTTGGGTGGGGACTGGTCTTGTGCACCTGTGGTTCTGTTTTTTGTAGTGTAGATTTTTCCCTCAATGGTAAATGATGATTCTGCTTCATCCGAGGTTACATCAACCCGTAGTATAGCTGGTATGGGAGTTGAGAACATGGTGTTTCCTATGCCAATTATCCCATTAAATGGCATGAACTACCTGGAGTGGGCTAAAGGGGTAAAACTTTATGTAACAGCATGGGGAAAAGCTGATTATATAAATGGAAGAGTGAAACAGCTGAACATGATAGGTGGGACCAAGAGAACAGTATGGTGCTTTCCTGGCTTCTTGCAGCCATGGAACTGATGTGAAGAAGAACTTTATGTGGGCAGGTATTGCTAGTGAAAAATGGAAACAAGCCAAAACCACTTATTTTGAGCAAAGGCACTATGCCAATATTTACTAGTTACAAGCTGAATCCTTAACCTGTAAACAAAGGAACCATAGTTTGTCAACCTATTATTCAGCCCTTTTTCAGTATGGAAGGAGTTGGGTCACTATCGGGCTCTAGAATAGAAACATGCTGATGATACTAAGGCCTATAAGAAGCTGGTTTCTTAGCAGCGGGTTTTTGCCTTCTTGTTGGGACTAAACCCCATATAGGAACCTCTTAGCGTTCAGATTTTAGGAAGTAAAGAGTTGCCTTCAGTTCAAGAGGTGCATGCCCTTGTTTAGTCTGAGGAAAGTAGGTGGAGTGTGATGGTTACGATTGAGGGGGAGCAACATATGGTATTAGTTGCAATGGGTGGTAATAATATGGGAAAGAAAAGTGATTCCAAGAAAGTTGATGAGAAGGACAAGTTGTTCTATACCCACTGCCGGCGTTCAAGACATACATGTGACACATGTTGGGAGCTCTATGGGAGGCCAAAGTCAGCTATAAAGAACCAAGAATAGGGTAAGGTGCAGGGTCAGAAGAAGCCTAATACAACACATAATGCAGCAAATGTGGCAACTCAAGATACTTAGTCTGCTAGGGTGTATTGGGTGTTTACAATGAAAGTGTGAAACACAAGGCGGATGGGACAATTGAAAGGTACAAAGCAAGGGTGATAGCAAAAGGGTACACTCAAGTCTATGGTGTTGGCTATGATGAGATGTTTGCTCCAGTAGCTAAGATGAACTCAATTCAGGTTCTTCTTTCATTAGCTGCAAACATTGATTGGGAATTGCATCAATTGGATATAAAGAACGCCTTTTTAAATGGTGACCTGGTGGAGGTGTACACGGTTCAGTCCCCAAGTTTCTGTGCCAAAGGAAGTGAAAATAAGGTGTGCAAGCTAAGAAAGTCCCTTTGTGGTTTAAAACAGAGCATGGTTCAGTAAGTTTCATATGGCGGTCCAGCAAGTAGGATTCAAACAATGTAAGTCTGATCACACTCTCGTTGTGAAGAGATGTCAGGAATAGGTTGTTGTGTTGATAATGTATGTGGATGATATCATCATTACAAGAAACTGGACCTCAGAAATTCAAAGTTGAAGGCGTTTCTAGCCTCTCAATTCGAAGTAAAAGATTTGGGTTCACTAAAGTACTTTCTTGGAATTCAATTTGCTCACTTAAAAAGGGGCATCTTCATTTCTCAGAGGAAGTGCATCCTTGATCTATTACAACTTACAAGTTAGGTGCAAAGCCAGCAGATACTCCTATGGATGTTGACCATAAACTGGGTGATTGTGATGGTGAACTTCTAAAAGATGTTAAACAATTTCAATAGGGATGCAAATGGATCGAATCGGATTCAAATTTGGGTATATTCGAATCTGATCCGACATTGTTCATGACAGATCCGATCCGATCGGATATGATAGGACTTGATTTGAATTCGAATCCTGTCGGGAAGTCGGATCTTCAGATTTGATCCGATCTGATCCAACTTATTTTCTTTAAAAACTAATAATTTAATAAAAGAAAAATAAAATATACTAATTTAAATAAAGTAACAACAAAAAATACAAGTATTTTTTAATTATTTTCATCATATATATACATGTTTTTTATAAAAAAATAAATAATCTAACAAATTTATAAAAATATAATATAAAAAGTATATTTATAAATAAATAAATAACATGTATATGTATTATATATATTTATATTTATAAATATATAATATATATTGGATCGGATAAGGGGGTGATCCAAATCTGATCTGAAGATCCGAACAGGGGTGATATGAATTCGATCAAATAGGATCGAGTGTCGGATCGGATTGAATCATGACCCGACCCATTTGCACCCCTAAATTTCAAAGGTTAGTGGAATGGTTGCTTTATTTGTCTATGACATGTCTAGACATTGCTTATTCAGTTGGGGTTCTGAGCTAATTCCTGCATTCCCTTGAGCGACCACACATGGAAGTAGGGGTGTCCAAGAAAAATTGAAAAACCAAACCGAGAAAACCGAACCGACTGATTCAATTTCGGTTTGGTACTTTTGAAAAACCAAAGGACTGGTTTGGTTTTCAGTTAACCTACAAAAAAACCGACGTTTAACTGAACTAACCGGTATATATATTTATATGTATATTATATATATTTTTAATATATGTCACATATTTTCTATATATTGTATATAAATATATATTCATTATATATATATACATATATTATATTTATAATAATCTATTTATTAATATATTATATGTTATATATTTTTGTAATATTTATAATATATTATATATCATTTATTATTTATAATATAATGCTATACATATAATTATATAATATATATTATAAACAAAAAAAACCAAAGAACCGAATTGGTAAAAAACCAAAACCAACAGACTGGTTAACCGGTGGTACCGGTTCGGTTTGCAAAAATTGCCCATGGTTCGGTTAACCGAACTGTGGACACCCCTACATGGAAGCAACAAAGAGGATTCTTAGGTATGTGAAGAAGTATCCATGATTAGGTTTGCTATTCAGTAAATATAATCATTTTAAGATGGAAGTCTATATAGATGCTGATTGGGCAGGTGTTGTGGATGATGGAATGTCCACAAGTGGGTACTGCACATTTGTGGGAGGAAACCTAGTGACATGGAGAAATAAATAACAAAGTGTAGTTGCGAGGTCAAGTGCTGAAGCGGAATATAGGGTGATGGCACATGGGGTGGATGAAGTACTTTGGTTGAAGAATCTTCTAGGGGAGCTTGGGGTTACTGTCCTACACGATAGGACCAAGTACATTGAAGTGGACAAACACTTCATAAGGGAAAAATCGAAAAAGGGAGAAATCTGTACTCCTTATGCCAACTCCAAGGAGCAACGAGCTGATGTTCTCACAAAAGGGCTTCCATACTCGTAGCACAATGAGTCGTGACAAGTTGGGCATGATAGATATATTCAGCCCAACTAGAGAGGGGAGTGTTGTTAGAGTCCTTTGTTTCTGATGTTAGGGTGCTGTCTGCATGTTCTTTTCTTGTTTTAATTATTTTATTATTAGGGTGTGCCGCTATTGGCATGTTTGTAATTTTCTTTTCTTTTAATTACTTCATGCTATTATAAATAAGAAGCTGGGTGCCGCCAGCCAAGACTTTTGACTCTCAAACAGATTTCTTGCTCTTTTCTTCTCTTCTCTTCCCTCTTCTCTCCTCTCCTCTTTCTTCCCTTTCTCTCCTAGAAAGAAAACAGGGATGACAGGTGGTTGTTAGTCATACACTAGAAGGCAAGTAGCAGCAAGGATTTTGCTTCCTCCGTCTTAATGATTCATCAAATTAAAATTTTGATGGCTGTTACATTTAAACTTTAATTGCTTTTCAGTTGTTCCACTGGATAGTGAGGCCTTTGTGGGGTTGGTAGTGTCTAAAGTTGCAAAAATAGGAAGTTATTCTTATTATTGTTGTTGGCTTTCTTTCTCCCCTTAAATCCATTGATCTTGAAGAGGGACTCTGTCAGAGCTGAGGAATCAGCAATACTGCAGGGGTCGAGGTTGGTTGTTGATATTTGCTTTGAGGTATGAGGCTATGACCAGGTTAAGGTGGAGAGAGACTTGCAGGTATTGATTGAGTGGATATGTAGGGAACATCAGGTTGAGGACTTTTATTCAGGAGCAATGATCATATGAAAGTTGAGGTTTATATAGATGCGGATTGGGCTGGATCTATTGTTGATAGAAGGTCCACATCATGATACTGTTCATTCCATTGATCAAAAGACAAAATGATACTGCTCTTTTGTTAGTGGAACGTAGTTACATGGAGTATGTTGAAGTTTGACCTGCCCTAGAATTGTCTTGTTCGTTGACTGTAAAGTAAAGTAAACAGCAAGAAGTAGGAGAGGAAAGAAGAAAGAAAAGAGAGGACTGGTACGAATTAGAGAAAAAAGTCATCCCTAGATTCAGCCAGACCTGTTATTATATTATTAACTTATTGGAAAAGACTTAAGTGCCATTCTTTAAGTAAGAGGCACTCGATCTAACATAACAGTACTCATCAACATTCTCAACAAGTACAAAGACCGAAATACCCCTTCACTAACACCACTAACACTCCCCCTCAAGCTGATGAGTATATATCATATAATCCCAGCTTGTTACATATGTAGTCCGTAGAGAACACTGATTTGGGCCCCACAGCTACAGTCCCACTGTGTTCGTAGGGTAGAAGATGTTCTAGTCTGCCTAGGGTTAGCTATTGGTCGTTTAGTTGTTTCAGTTGTTATTTATTTCAGTCTTATTTTTGCTCTATTTGTTATGTAAAGACTAAGGGCAGATCTGTCCTTTCCATGTAATGAGCATAACCTATAAATATTAATTAAAGTGGTGGCGGCAGAACATTAAGCTTCTGCTCCTCCTTTCAACCCTTGTGTTCGACTGCTTCTCCTCCCTCTTCCTCTTCTTTCCTCTTACCTTTCTTCTTATCTTCGATCCTAAAATCCATTAGAGTTCAAGACTGATAACAGTCCTGAACTTCTACTTGGTATCAGAGCTAGGGCTTCTCATGTGAGTCTAGTCCAGCCGACCACATGAGAACCATCTAAGGCTGGAAGCTGAGAAAGCAGAGTTTGTAGACTGATTCTTGGAGATCTCCAGAGGATTAGCAGCTGTTTGAAGAAGTGCCACAGTTGCAGCGAGTTGGTGATCAGGAAGAATCAGAGAAGGCTAGGGTTCGGGTAACCTTGGTAGGCAATGAACTACATCCTATTGTAAGTCTTTTATTTTCTGAGAGAAGTAACATCAGAGAAGATAGGTTGGACCTATCCAGCAAGGGTGGCCGAACCACTCTAGGGTTTTATCTCTCTATTCTCTAGGGTTTTGTCTTATCCCTGTGGCAAACCCTAGTATTAGGCCGAACCATGTGATCTTGTCCCTGCGGCAAACCCTAATAGTTCTCCTCAACATTGATCAGTTTTAGGGTTTCATATTAACCCTAATACAAACCTTATCCGTACGACTCTTAGGACTGATTAGAACCTCATATTGGCTTCAGCATATCAGATTGCTCTTCAAACTGTTTTTCAGTTTTCTTTTGGGGTTTTGAACACTTCTAAAGGGGTGAAAACAGTTCGGACTGTTGCTGTTGTGTGTGGTTATTGATTTTAGATCAGTCTTATACATGTTTCATGCACATCTACCATGAGTACAGATTGGTTCTATACTGGTTTTGTGACTTTGGTTGGGAATCCTAGTGCTGGTTTTGACTGTAGTAACCATAATTTTGAGAATTCTGGTTCTTGACCGAAATGGAGCTTAAGAATCAGGTAGAAGGCAGTTTTGGGAACAACAGTTATGGTGGTGGTTCTGAGACAGGTTTTCAGATTACAACCATAAAGTTTGATGGATCAAACTATTTGGAATGGGCCCAATCATCCATGATGGATATTGGGGGAAGGGGCAAAGTAGGGTATCTCTTGGGAGATGTGGCAGAACCTTCCAAGGGAGACCCTATGTATACCAAGTGGGTCCAAGAAAACTACTTGGTTATGACATGGTTCTGTAATTCTATGCAGCCTCATATAAGCCGAAATTACTTATGGGCAAAGACAACCAAGGAGATATGGAATGTGATGAAAGAGACTTACTCCCAACCCCTTAATGTTGCCAGAGCATATGAGTTGAAATGTGAGGTGAATTCCCTTAAACAAGGAGAGAAACCGGTGTCGGTCTACTTCTCTACCTTGAAGTCCCTATGGCATGAGATTGATCACTTAGAGACTCATGAGTGGGAGAGTCCCAAAGATGCTTAGATACATAGAAAGCACATCAAGACAAACAGAGTGTTTGAGTTCCTGGTAGGACTGAATTCAGAATATGATATTGTGAGGCAACAGATTTTGACCAGAGATAGTGTGACCCTCTCTCGGGCATACTCCTTAGTGCACAGTGAAGAGACCAGGAGGAAAGTCATGATGCAACCTCAGCCGCTTACACCTGCCTTGGTAGCTGTCAAACCCAAAACAGAGGGTGATTCAGAGAGGGACATAAAGAAGGAAGGTAAAAGGGATGTGGTGTGTGAGCATTGCAAGAAACCTAAACACACAAAAGAAACATGTTGGAAGCTGCATCCACATTTGGTCCCGACAAAGTTGAGAAATAAAAGGGGTAATGCTCATGTGACCATGACTACTGATTCAACATCCTCATCTGGCACGAGAGGCACACCATTAGAGACCTTAGCTGCAGTTCGGGCTGCTCTAATACAATTGGAGAAGGAAGTTGGTAGTTCAACTCAGTTACCGCAGTCATCATTAACTCCGACCACATCGGCCTTTGCACACTCAGGTACTCGAGCCTCAGCCTACCATGCCTCTGCTCCAGGTACTACTGAACCATGTTGGGTAATAGATTCAGGTGCATCCGACCATATGACTAGCTTGCTCTGTTTGTTTACTACTTATCACTTATCTTCTGGTAGGGATAAAGTATCTATAGCTGATGGCTCTCTTGTCCCTATTTCTGGCAAGGGTGACATCAAACTGTCGGATACCATATCCTTGTCCTCTGTCTTGCATGTTCCTAAACTGGATACTAACCTCCTTTCCGTTAGTAGTATTACCAAACATTTGAATTGCTCAGTAACTTTCTTTCCTGACCGATGTGTTTTTCAGGACCTGGAGACGAAGAAGGTGATTGGGACTGGCTGTGAGACGAATGTGATCTATCTGCTTGGGGAGAGTTCTCGTCGGGAAGAGTCAGTGGATAAGAAGTTACTTGTTTCTCAGGTTGTGAGTCCGGTTATGCTTTGGCATAACCGATTGGGTCATTTATCTTTTTGGTCCTTGAAGAGTCTGTTTCCTACTTTGTTTGAGTCTGTTAAGTCATCTCAGTTGAAGTGTGAAAGTTGTGAGTTTGCTAAACATTGTAGAAACTCTTATTCATTGAGTAATAAAAGGGGTAATAGTTTTTTTGATATTGTGCATACTAATGTTTGGGGGCCATATCACATTCCTTCTATGGGTGGGTACAGGTATTTTTTGTTATTTGTTGATGACCACACCCGGTTTTCTTGGGTTTATCTTATGCGATCACGAGATGAGGTGCCTGCCCTGACCCAAAATTTCCACCAAATGATCCTAACCCAGTTTGATGCCAGGATAAAAGTGCTTAGATCTGATAATGCAAAGTAATACTTTGCTAAGCCATTGGCATCGTACCTCCTTAATCATGGGGTTATCCACCAGAGCAGTTGCCCTCATACACCTCAGCAGAATGGGGTTGCAGAGAGGAAGAATAGGCACATCTTGCAGGTGGCTAGAAGTATTATGTTTACCTCCAATTTCCCTATTCGCTTCTGGGGTGATGCTATCCTTACGGCGGTATATCTTATTAATCGGATTCTTTCTCGGGTTCTTGATATGAAACCTCCTTTTTCCCTTCTATACCCCAATGAGGAGTTGTGCACTATTCCCCTCAAGACATTTGGTTGTACCTGTTTTGTTTAGCTTCTCGGTCCCTATCACTCCAAGTTTGAACCCAAGGCCTCCAAATGCATCTTTCTTGGTTATGCACAAACTCAAAGGGTTATTGTTGTTATGATCCTGTCTCAGGGAAGAAGTTTGTATCCATGGATGTCCCTTTCTTTGATGAGACACCCTACTATTCTCGGGTCTCTCCTCAGGGGGAGAGTAGTGAGCATGGAGATTTGGGTCATTTTCTTCGGGGGGAGTGCAGTGAGGACAGGGTTAATACCTTTGGGGCTGTTCCCTTACCTATTCCAGTTGGTGATGAGGGTTGTAGTAGCAAGGGTGGTCAAAGTGATCGGGAGTTGAGAGTCTATCACAGGCGATGCAGGCAAGTTGATCCCGGTCATCAGCAGTCCCAGCCAGTTCCAATCTCTTCTGCGGCTCAAAGTCCAGATATTACAGTCCCAGGGCCCACAAAGACTTCTTCCATTGTTGCTACCTTACCCTCTGTAGATGACCTTGACCTTCCCATTGCCCTCTGTAAAGGAAAATGACATTGCACCACATCTACAACCCACTGCATCTCCCAGTTTTTGTCCTATGATCGCCTATCTCCCTCCTACAGGTCCTATTTCACCTCCGTTGCTGATGTTCCTATTCCGAGAACAGTGCAAGAAGCCTATCAGTCCCGGAGTGGAGAAGTGCAATGCAAGTTAAAATGGATGCCCTATTGAAAAATAATACCTGGGAGTTAGTTGACTTGCCCAAAGGAAAGAAACCAGTTGGATGCAGGTGGGTATTTACTGTGAAGCACAATGCGGGTGGTTCCATTGAGAGGTACAAAGCTCGGCTAGTTGCAAAAGGGTTCACTCAAACTTATGGTATAGATTACTTGGAGACATTTGCCCCGGTGGCGAAGATGACCACCGTTCGGGTTCTATTATCTCTTGCAGCAAGTTACACTTGGCCTTTGTACCAAATGGATGTTAAGAATGTCTTCTTGAATGGGGACTTGCTGGAAGAGGTTTATATGCAGTTGCCTCCTGGATTCTATGATACAGAGGCAGGTAAGAAGGTCTATCGGTTCAATAAGGCGTTGTATGGTTTGAAGCAGTCACCTAGAGCTTGGTTTGACAGATTCAGACTAGCCCTTGGGAAGTTCCGTTATATACAGGCCCAGTTAGATCATACACTGTTCATCAAGAGGGTGGAGTTGTCACTGACACTACTTGCAGTTTATGTTGATGATATTGTGGTGATAGGAAATGACAACCATGAGATTGATTCCCTCAAACAACTCCTTCATCAAGGGTTTGAGGTGAAAGATCTGGGTACACTATGGTATTTTTTGGGTATTGAGGTTGCTAGATCTAAACAGGGGATCTTTGTCTCTCAGAGGAAATATGTTTTAGATCTATTGGCTGAAACTGGAAAGCTAGGTGTCAAACCTGCAGATACACCCATTGAACAGAACCACCGGATTAGTGCAGAGAGTGGGGAGCTGCTTGAAGACAAAGTTATGTTCCAACGGTTAGTGGGAAAGTTCCTATATCTATGCCTCACCCGACCAGACATCAGTTATGCCGTTAGTGTTATCAGTCAGTACATGCATTCTCCTAGAACCACGCACCTTCTAGCAGCAGAAAGAATACTAGCATACTTGAAGAGATGCCCGGGTAGAGGTATACTGTTCAAGAACAATGACCACATGAAGGTGGAAGTCTACCTCTGGATATTGTGCTCTTGTGGGAGGTAACCTGGTTTCTTGGAGGAGTAAGAAACAGAGTGTTGTCTCTCGATCCAGTGCTGATGCTGAAGCTGAGTACAGGTCAATGGCTAATGGAGTGGCTGAAATTCTTTGGTTGAGATCACTACTTGAGGAGTTGGGTATTGAGTATGAGAAGCCCCTGATGCTATATTGTGATAATCAAGCGGCTATTAATATAGCACACAACCCAGTGCAGCATGAAAGGACTAAACATATTGAAGTTGATCGACACTTTGTACGAGAGAGGGTCTCATCACAAGAAGTGTGTCTCCCAAAGCTGTACCATAGAAGAAGCTAGAGGCAGAACTATCCAAGTTGGGAATGATAAACATTTATTCCCAACTTGAGGGGGAGTGTAGAGAACACTGATGTGGGCCCCACAACTACGGTCCCATTGCGTTCGTAGGGTAGAAGATGTTCTAGTCTGCCTAGGGTTAGCTATTGGCCATTTAGTTGTTTTAGTTATTTATTTCAGTCTTATTTTTGCTAAATTTGTTATGTAAAGACTAAGGGCAGATCTGCCCTTTCCATGTAATGAGCATAACCTATAAATATTAATTAAAGTGGCGGCGACAGAACATTAATCTTTTGCTCCTCCTTTCAACCCTTGTGTTCGATTGCTTCTCCTCCCTCTTCCTTTTCTTTCCTCTTACCTTTCTTCTTATCTTCGATCCTGAAATCCATTAGAGTTCAAGACTGATAACAGTCCTGAACTTCTACTTAGTCCACTCTCCCCCGACTCAAACCTTTTGTAAACAAATCTGCCCACTGGTTTCCCGTACTAACATATGCAGTTTCTATCATTCCATTCAGCACCTTCTCTCTCACAAAATGACAGTCAACTTTGATGTGCTTGGTTCTTTCATGAAACACCGGATTGGAAGAGATATAAACTGCTGCCTGATTGTCACAATAGAGTTTCATTGGATTACTGATGCCATATCCTATCTCCTGTAGAAGGTTCCTTAGACACACTAATTCACAAGCAATATGTGCCATGGCCCTATATTCTGCTTTTGCACTGCTTTTTGCCACAATTGTTTGCTTCTTATTTTTTCACGTTACCAGGTTACCCCCAGAAAGGTGCAATAGCCTGTGGTAGATCGTCTATCAGACATAGAACCTGCCCAATCAGCATCGGTGTACCCTTCTACTACCAGTTTTCCACCACTCTTGTACAACAAACCACGAACAGGAGCTCCTTTCAGATACCTCACAATCCTTAGCACTGCATTCCAATGTGGGACCAAAGGTTTCTAAATGAACTGACTCACCACAATAGCCGCAAATGAAATATCTGGCCGAGTAATGGTTAGATAGTTTAGTTTGCCTACAAGTCGGCGATATCTGCCAGGGTCTTCAAATACTTCACCTATATCACTGCTCAGCCTCGTATTTGTTTCCATAGGTGTCTCAGTCGGTTTAGTACCCAACAACCCTGTTTCTTCCAGTAAATCAAACACATATTTTCTCTGACACAAATTAATGCCATGCTTAGATCTTGCTACCTCTATGCCCAAAAAGTATTTCAACTTGCCAAGATCTTTTGTCTGAAAGTGTTCCTGTAGGAATGCCTTCAATCTGTCAATGCCCATTTTATCATTCCCAGTCACAACGATATCATCCACATACACCACCAATATTATCTTGCCTGCTGAACAGTCAAAACTGAAGAAAGAGTGGTCAATTTGGCACTGTTTCATACCAAACTTCTAGACCACCTCACTGAACCTACCAAACCATGCTCGAGGGGATTGTTTAAGTACATGTATAGCCTTTTAAGTCTGCATACCTTACCATCCTCCCCCTGAGCAACAAACCCTGCTGGTTGCTCCATGTAGACCTCCTCGAGCAAATCACCATGCAAAAAGGCATTTTTGATATCTAGCTGATGTAGAGGCCAATCATACATAGCTGCAAGGGAGATGACGACATGAACCGACCCTATCTTAGCAACTAGGGAGAATGTCTCTGTGTAGTCAATGCCATAGGTTTGGGAGTACCCTTTGGCAACCAGCCACGCCTTTAGGCGTTCAACACGACCATCTGGCAAGTACTTAACACTATACACCCACTTACAACCGACAACCTGCTTCCCAGGAGGAAGAGCGGTGAGGTCCCAAGTGTGATTATGATGCAGAGCAGAGAGCTCTTCTTCCATAGCACGACACCACTCTGGAGAGGTAAGGGCTTCCTGGACATCCTTAGGAACAACCACGGAGGATAGCAAGAAGATGAATTGGCGATGGGAGGCGGAGAGGTGGGTAAGTGAAACAAAATTGGAAATAGGGTGAAGGGTGCAAGTACATTTAACTTTCCGGAAGGCAATAGGAAGATCTAGGTCGAAGGCTGGTGTCGGAGCTGGAGTTGGATCTGTTGACGGTGCTGAAGCTGGAGGAGCTGTAGCCGATACACGTGGGCGATGTGTATACACGTGACAGATGGGTGGACGGTGAACAGACGGTGGCACCGGAGGCAAGGACGTAGGCATGACTGGAATCAGAGGAGGTGGATCAGCCACAGGAAGAGGAAGAGGAGGTGGTGATGTGGAGGAAGCAGTAGCACTGGACCCGGCGAAGAACGGAGTAGACTCGAAGAATGTAACATCAGCACATACCAAGGAACGACGAGAACTGGGATGATAATACTTGTACCCTTTCTGAGTTCGGGAATAGCCAAGGAAGACACACTTCAGGGAACGTGCATCTAACTTGTCAGTCCCAGGACCCAGATTATGAATGAAGCAGACACACCCAAATACCCGAGGAGGAAGCGGAAACGGAGACATGTTGGGGAATAAGACACTAAAAGGAGAACGATCATCAAGGATAAATGTGGGCATCCGATTAATTAAGAAACAAGAGGTGAGCATTGCATCGCTCCAAAAGGTTTTGGTAAGATTCATGTGGTGCATGAGGGAGCGTGCTGTTTCTACAAGATGGCGGTTCTTTCTCTCAGCCACCCCATTTTGTTGCGGAGTGTAAGTACATGAAGTTTGGTGTATAATGCCATGTTGGTCCAAGTATTTTTGAAAAGATGAAGACAAGTATTCACGTCCATTATCAGAACGGAAAATTTTGATGTGAACGCCAAATTTATTGCGGATCTCAGCATAAAATTTCTGGAAGATAGCAAATAATTCACTTATTTCTTTCATTAAATAGAGCCACGTCATTCTTGAATAGTCATCAACAAAAATAACAAAATATCGGTGTCCATTATATGATATCACTTTATAAGGACCCCAAACATCTGAATGAATTAAAGAAAAAAGACTTGACACACGGTTATCGACCCTAGAACGAAAGGGAACATGATGGTGTTTCCCAAATTGACACGACTCACAATCTAGAATAGAAAGTTGACTCAATGAAGGGATTAAGGACTACAACACTCTCAACGAAGGGTGACCAAATCTACAATGCCACTGGAGAGGAGAAATGGATGACTGAAGGGCCGTCGACATTCGTCCACCACCATCAAGATAATATAGTCCATTGGCTTCATGCCCTCCACCAATCTTCATCCCCGTCTTGAGATCCTGAAAAACACACATAGAGGAGTAAAATGTGATGAAGCGCTTAAGGGACTTGGTCAGCTTACTAACAGACATAAGATTAAGTGGAAGCTTAGGTACATATAAAACAGAGGATAGGGATACATGGTATAGGTCAACATTACCAACACCACAGATAGATGATGTGGAGCCATTAGCAAGGGTAACAGATTGGGATGTTTAGCAATGAGTGAGAGATGAAAACACACCTGGAGTTCCCGTCATGTGATCAGAGGCTCCAGAGTCAATAATCCGGGGGTTGGGTGTGGATGCCAAACAAGCCATACCTGAGTGTGCAAAGGTAGCTGTGTTCTGTTGCGACTTGGATTGAACAAACCTTTCATACTCATCCCAAGGAACACTCACCATCTCCTTGCTTGGACCATCTGAGGGAGTAGAAGGCATCGGGTCAGCTGACCGGTTCTCCTGTGTAGAGCTGAAACTGGTGTCTCTAGTCATGGCATGGTTGGCCCATGTCGAGGGAGGACCATGTAAGTCATAGCAGTAGTTAATAGTATGTCCATCCAAGCCACAATGAGTACACTTCCGTGGACCCGAGCCATGTCCTCTACCACGAGCTCCCCCTTAATCTCTGCCTCCAGTACGACCACGACCACGGATATGTGCAGATCCACCACTACCACTCCTGCCAGGCTGGGCTCCTCGAGCCCCACTTCTGCCACCTCGACCTCTCGACACTGCAAATGCTGATTTATTTTAGACATTAGAATCCATAGATCCAATGGAAGCCCTCCGAAGACGAGCAGACACCTCCTCTAAAGATGGAAAAGTAGACCCCCCTAGTATCTGGGCTCGTACTGGTTCATACTCAGACTTCAGCCCCACCAGAAACCGTGTCACATCAAGCTGCTTTCGCTATTGCTGTTGAACTTTGACATCAGAAGTGAGAGGATGATAGACATTTAACTCATTACGAATATTCCTCACACTGGCATAGTACTCCTCAAGGCTATGATTTCCTTGTTGCAGATTGAAGTATTCGTGATATAGTTGATATACCCTAGTGGTATTATCCTGACCTGATTACAGTTTCTTAGCATGATCCCACACCTGTTTGGCTGTGTCAAGAAACATGAAGTTCACACTGATTCTGGGTTCCATACTGTTGCACAACCATGTGATGATCTGTGCATCTTTCTGTTCCCAATCTTCATACTCCTGAGAATTAGCGGGGGGTTTCTCCTCTCTTATGTGCTTCACTTTCTTCTTCGCCTTCAGAAAAACCTCTACAGACTTGGCCCAAGGGACATAATTCTCTCCATTCAGTTTAATGGAGGTCATTTGGACATTCAGGTAGTCAGTAGATATCATGACACTTGGTTTGCTATCACTGTTATTTGCCATTGCCGAACTCCCTTATCACTGAATTCTGAGCACTACACACTGCACACTACACACAGACATTCACCGAAATCTGCACACTGATTTCAACAGTAATAAATGCTGAGAACTGCAACACCACAAACCCTAATCACTGAAATCTGCACACTGATTTCAACAGTATTAAATGCTGAAAACTACAACACAACAAACCCTACTCACCGAAGTCTGCACACTGATTTCATGAATATTAAATGCTGAAAACCACACTTGTAACACCACAAACCCTAATCCATAGCTACCGGAAGTTTCACCATTAAGTAGACACTATTGCCCTTAGAATCACACACAAACCAGAATAAACCCTAGCATACTGCGATCTGAAAACCCATCATACGAACTGTATTAAACCTCTCATGTATTCCATAGCTGAAAAATATGCATAAAAAAACTTTACCTCATCGCCTGAAGGTCAACCACACGAGGACCGAGACTGCACTACACGTACCAGCCCTAATTAGGGCTTAGAAACCACAACAACCAATCTCCAACGACACAATCAGAGGCATAGGAACCTCCAAGGGAAGAGGGCGATCACTCCTTTTTACCCCTTTTCTCAGTCTCCAACTCACAGCTGAGAAACCCAAGAGAAACCCTAGTTCGAGTGCGCAGAAGACAGAATTCTAGCAAGTTTGTTTTGTTTAATGTTGCTCTGATACCATATTGAAGTTCGACCTGCCCTAGAATTCTTTCTTGTTCGTTGACTGTAAAGAAAAGTAAACAGCAAGAAGTAGGAGAGGAAAGAAGAAAGAAAAGAGAGGACTGGTACGAATTAGAGAAAAAGTTGTCCCTAGATTCGGCCAGACCTGTAATTATATTATTATCTTATTGGAAAAAACTTAAAGTGCATTTCTTTAAGTAAGAGGCACTCGATCTAACATAACAGTACACATCAACATTTTCAACAAGTACAGAGACCGAAATACCCCTTCACTAACACCACTAACAGAGTATAAGGCTGTGGTCCTAGGTACTTGTGAATTAATCCCTTTGATGGTAATTTGAAAATTGTATTAATTTGTGAACTAAAAAATAGAGAATGTATGAAGATAGTTGCTCCAAAATGCGCCCTACAGAAACAATATACAACATTTTCCTCTAGTGGTCCTCCAAAATGGGTTGAACGGGTCAACCCATGATGTCATTATATTCTGCATATATATAATTGAGATTTGAGGCCAAAAAGATGTATTTTTGGCAAAATTACTGGGCCAAGGTGCCTTGAATTGCACAGATCACGAAAAATTACCCAAAATAAAAAAACCTTGATCTGATCACTGAGCAAAAAGTTGTCCTTCAGAAGTTTCTGCACCTCTTCCTTTTTTTTTTTCTTTCTTTTTTTTCATGTTTGTGTGTGTGGATTGGCTAGGCATCCATTTTTTTTTTCATTTTCACCATCTATAATGCAAAAAGGAACCCCAAAACCAGTGGTCATAATAAAAAATTTAAACCTAAAAGGCTAAAAATAAAAAAATATAATGTAATTTGTAACTTGTTACCTGTTGTCAAGTGGGTTGATGGTTCAAACCCGACCTGAGTCAATGGTTTTTGACTGATTACTGGGTTTGTGGTTAACCTGACCCAGATTTATTGCTGCATGACGGTTTGAAGGGTTTAACTGCCCAGGTCAATGAGGGGTTGGAAACACTGATCATTAGTAGACCTAGTCAATTCAACTGAGTGGTCAGTTGACTAATTGATGCTTTGATGATAGTGACTTAAGCATACATAAAATATGTATAGTTTGATTATTTGTTACTTTGATTGTTACTAATTCTGAGCTTCATAGAAAAGATAACCTAATTGGTGTTGTACTGATGATTAACTTCATTTGCTCGTGTTTCCACTTCATTCTTTTATAATTCTATAGATTTGATCTGTTTTTTATCAGGAGCTTAAACTTTTATTGTTTGTAATGATATGTTATAAAAGAAGTAGAATGATTTATTATATGAATTTATACAATGAAATGCCTCCTAACTTGGTAGATCAAAACTATCTAGCATGCCCAACAACCACCACACACACGTATTCCCCCAAGAGGGCAGAACCCCAAAATAGTTGCTTTCTGTGAACACCTTGTCCGGACAGAGCATCTGCTAGGCTGTTTTAAGACCACTTCACCCCCTTAAAGTTTCCTGTCAAATTCCTTATCAATTGTTTAACTATTATCAAAGTTCAGATCTGAGCTATTGAAGTATTAGATTGTAAGTAACTGTTTGACCTTTGTACTGTGGTTCTTCTATACTTGTTTATTTCATATAATTGTAAAACTATATTAGATTAAGAAAAAGAATTTTTCAGATTTTAGGGAAATTTTGGACTGGAAAATTTCATATTTTAAACAGCATTTCCCCCTGAAGTTTGTTGAAACAGGTGAGTCCATTCTGTTGGAATATGCAATTCTAGAGATGCAGAAAGTTCTATCAATTCAGGATGATAATGCAATGGAAGGGGCATATATGAATAGCCTGATCTGCTCAATTGGAATCACTGGCTGTAAAATGAATATAAGTTTGGTCGATGCTGTTTTTATGTCAACGAGCATTTGGTGTGACAGTAAACTGCAAGATTATCATTTGCATTTTGCTCAGGTCAGTTCTTCTTCTTCATCCATCTTGCTTTAATATTTTCCCACTATTAACCCCATTTTGTCTTATGGTTCATCTTTTTTTTCCCAATTTATATCCTTTATTCTTTAAGTCTATTGGTTAATACATCCTGGGAGCCTTAATACCTTGAGATGAGATCATTGCCTTGGGTGCTCAAAGAAACTTCCATCACATATGTTATGCAAATACTTGTTGTATACTTGTATGTTATCTACTAAGTTTATAGGTTAATAAATCTTGTTAATCTTGCTTCACTGCCCTATGGTGAGATAGTAACTTTGGTTCTTAAAGAAACCTCACATTGCTATTTAGGCAATTCATTTAAAATTATTTGGTTTTCTTGTACAATTTGCTTCAGTCTGTTAAATTTCTTTGTTAAATTCTTTTGCTCTTTAACTTGTACATTTTTTTCCCAGAATCCCACTCTCTTTGGAAGTGTTGTGACCTTAGTAACAGTAGTTGGGATCCTCAGTGCTGATGAATATGGTGAATTCAAGGTTAGTAGGATATCTACCATAGGTAATGGATACTCAACTCAGAAAAACTTTGTCCTAACTATATGGATTTGGAAGGTATTGTGATACTGTAACATAAATAATCTATGTCCTTGTTTCAATTTTTTTTTTCATTGTAACTTCAGTGCTTGTTTTTTGAAACTTCAATGTCTTATTCCTTAGTAGACTTCTTTTCTTAATACTCCATTTGGTTGCACTTGAAATGAATAAAAAAAAACCATTTCTGGAATTGCTATTTAATGCATTTGGTTGCAATGTGAAATGGCTCTGAGGAAGATGTACATTATTTAAATAGTGAATGAAAGTTGGCCTTCTGGACTCAAAACTTGTGGTGACGGTATATATCTCAACCATTCAGTTTTTTCCCTAAGTCGAGATAAAAACCAAGAAAATCAAGAAAATGATTCATTTTCCTATTGAATATCATTTATGAAGAAAATCATTTGTTTTTTAATTCATTTTACATGCAACCAGATTTTAGTCTTAGTGGAGTTTATATTTCTTATTCTTGCCAATCTTATAGACAGAGTTCATTAAGACACTGAAGCTTAGTGAAGTTGTTTATTAAGTGTAAATAGTTTTTATATAGTGATAGTGTACAGGCATAGATTCTGCTGAAATCAGGCCTCTGGTCATATCCATTACGAAATAAGGTTATACTGATGGGAAGTGAAAATAGAGCTTAATGGTTGGACAGTATATTTGTAGCTAACCTCAAATGGTTTGAATTAAGGCTGAGTTGAGTTGAGAGTATGAGAAGCGAAAAAAGAAAATGGAAGAGTTTCAGATTTGAAGCACTTAGAAGAAGTTAGTAATTTAGAGTTTCATTGCTGAAATGTCTAAACAGCAATTGGAAAAGAGATGCAATTGCATGTGTACATGCAATGGAGAATAATTTCATCTTGGAGGAGAAATTTATGATATTGGGTAATTTTGTAGCTTTTTACAATAGGGTTATTTTTTGTCTTTTGTTCACCTCATTAGGAGTAGTTTAGTCTTTTGAGTTGATTGGGTATCCCAACAAATAAAATAAAGAAGAGAAGTTGATGGCTATTCAGTTTCTGCTATTCTCTTCACATCATGAACTGTTTTCTCTTGTCTTTATCTGTTATTCCTTCTATGTTCTCTTTTAATTTTTTGATCAGCAAAAAAGATTTCATTAAATATTAATGATTAAAATTTAATACAACTGTCGGACCTGGTAACAAGAGTTTACAAGTTTGCCCAGAATAGATTAGGTCTGTCAACTCCTTGTTTACCTAGAACATCTTCCCCCTCATTTGCTACTCTTCTCACCCAGATGAAACTTGAATTCAATTGCTTTGCAATGACATCAATTTCCCTAAAAGTATGCCTATATTTCCAAGGTGCTGATTGAGTTGCTTTGCCCATTGAATTACTAGTTGTGAGTCACCTTCAAGTCCCTTGTCTTTGAGGCCAAGCTGTCATGCTAATCTCAATCATTCTAAAAGTGTCAAGATTTCTTCCTTTATTGAGTCTCCTAAGCCAATTGGACTTGAATACATCACTACCACAAATCCTTGATGATCTCTAGTCACTCCCCCAATTCTCTTCCCGGGTTGCCCATAGAACTACCATCAAAGTTCAGTTTCAGCTTATTTACAGTTGGGGGCTTCCAGTCCATTCTCACTTCTTCAATGTACCTACCTTCTTGCACTACTTCAGACCAAGTTCTAACGATATCATTGACTGAAAAAATCTGAATAGCTCCAATGTTTTCACCCAATGTGCAACTCTCACTAAGATAGCTTCCATTAACTCCTCTTTAGACCTGCTCTTCTCATTGAAAATTCTATTCTTTCTTTCTTCCCAGATCGTCCATACCAATGCTGCTCCTACTGTCCTCACATGATCTTCTTCACTCTCTCTTCCTTGAGCCTCTGGAAGTTGATATCGGCTTCAGTGCTCACAAGACCGTGCTGACACCATTCACACAACCTTTTACACCATGCATTGGGAATGTCTCCATACTTGTATGTTTTCTTTTCATGGGGAGATATTCCCAATGCAAGGCTGTAAGGGACTATGAGAACTGTGTGAGCACGGTCTTGTGAGCACTGAAGCTGATTTCCAGGAAGTTAGGTTGAATAAAATTACCAATTCTTGTGGGGGACCCATCTACATCCAAAGAGAGAACATAAATATTCTAAAATACAAAACACAAGAGGAGGACAAGAGATTAATAAATGAGTGGTTTAACCATTAGCCTTACAAAGAAAACACACATGAGGAGAGAGGCAAGAATTGGGCCTCCTTTGTCGATTGTCCCGAAGTGGAGAGGTTGCACCAAACTTTTTTTATGAAGGATAAAATGAAAATTCGTTAAAATAAAAGATAAAATACAGTAGAAGGTGATAAGAAATCACCAAAAGCAAGAGACACCCTCATAACCGAACCCCCCCTCCCCCCCCCCCCTCCCCCCCCCCCGCAAAAAAAAAAAGAAAAGAAAAAAAGAAAAAACCCCAAATATGCCACACCTTGCAAACATAAAGACTACCCAAACAATTCCGAGAAAAGATCACGAGACAGACCCAATACAAAGTCCCCCAGAAAAACTAGGACCACCACCCATCTTTAAACAAAAGTAGGAACCCTTCCATAAACCCACATTAGTCTTCATTTGTGTATACATCCTCTTGGTTTGGTTATTCCTCATCCCATTCCTTGCTCCCTTTCAGATGCGCTTTGTTCTTCAATTTCTCTTCCTCTTTTTTTTTTCCTTTCTTTCAAATTCTTCAAAAACCCTCCTTGCAAATTCCTCTCCACCCCAGAAAAACAGACCCAAGCTCTTCCCAATTTTGACCTCTCTATTCACTATTTTTTGGATAGTCACCTCACCTGAAACTTCATCAACAACATCCTTTTCTTGCCTTAGATGTATCACACCAGACTCAGAACTGACATCATTCACCTTGTCTTCTTGTTGTTCCTTCATTGGAAGGGGGGCCTGTGACTGAGCTTGCATTGTTACCTCCCTATGATCAATACCAGTTGTCCCATTACCTCTCACCTTCTTCCTTTTGTACACCCATTTATATATATTTTTTTGTAGGTCCTGTCCTTGCCAAGCCAAGTTTTAGCCTTGAAAAGTTCTTTGTCACATGAATGATATTGTGAGTTCTCGTATTCCACAATTTCTATCTGATTATCCCACTAGACTAACCCTCCTCTTCCATTTTACTCCCTTGACCCAAGTCAATACCCTGCCTTCCAATCTCAACCTCCTTAAAAAGCATGCAATCTTTGTCCTGAATTTCAGTCACCAGAAGACTCACCATCACCTGTGTCATCCTTTCCTCCGGCCTTTCCTCCATCATTGTCTTCAATTTCTGGCTCAGCACTGATGCTAAAATTCTTTGCCCGAACTGTCGCCTTCCCCGCTTCCAGTTTCTCAATTTCAGCAGAGTCTAGCTCTTCTGAATTCGGTGAGACTGGAAATCCCAAATCGCAACTATCCTGCCATACTCATAATCCTGGGTTCAGAGTGAAAACAAAACCTGCTGGATCCCCTACTAACTTTAGAATTACATCCAATATCACCAGTCATGGGAGAAAATTGATAGTTGTTGAGAGTCTCTATTGTACTGTCAGTAAACCTCTTCTTGCCGCATTTGTCAAACCTGGCGATCACTCCATACCCACCTCTCTTCCTCTCTGTTTTCTAATCTTAGCCGAGACATTCCTTATCGCTCCCTTTCTTTTCAAATTTGATTTTTTAGGCTTTAGAAACTTCCTCTTGTCTTCTTTTCTATTCTTGGACTGAAATCCCTTCCTGTCATTTTGCAGATTGTTATTAACATCTTGAGTACCAAACAAATTTCCTTTTGATTGAGATGAGAACTTTAGGTCATAATCCTTATCTACACAAGTTGATGGAAGATTTGCACCACCAAACTTCTTGCCACCCTCGAGCCCTTGTACAAAAACCTCTTTAGCCGTTATCTTCGAGTTACTGGAGATCCTACCTTGATATATTGCTCATTATTCTTGGCTTCCTCCCTCCCTCCTCTGAGACAGTTGTCAAGGTGATGCCTAGGCGACAAGGCACCCTTGGAGGCTCACCTCGCCCAGTCGCCAAGCAATTTTGTATACTGTCTTATAAAATACTTTTATATTGTTATTTTTTCGAGATTATAATTATATAATAGACATTATTAAACAAAAATATTCATTTTTTTGTGTTTATAATCTATTTTCTTTTTATTATTTTCTTATTTTTTAGGGTTTAATCAACACAAACATTGCTAACTGCTATATTGATTCCTCAAAGACACCAAAATCTGAACCAGTAAGGGAAGAACTTAAAATTTTGTCTAATCAACACATTTCTTGTTCTTCTTCCACCTTTTCTTTTCTTCTTTTCCTATAACAAAAATAGTGGTTCAACCCCTATATTTTTTGAATTTTCTTTTCTTTCTTCTTTTTCTTGCTCATAAATATGTTAATTTTCAAGACTTAAACATTGTGAATAAACCCTAGTTGATTCTAGGTCAAAGTAGAGAAGAAGGAAGAAGAAAGAAAAGAGAAAGAAGAAGAAGAGTGTTCTGTCAGACTAGAAGAGAGAATGTGAAAAATCACTCTCCTAGCTGACCCACTTGAATTTTATTCATAAAACTTAGAGTTACAAGAAAGATAGTTTTGTCCCTCATATAAGATGGGACACATAACTTAAACTCAGATACAATAGACCTTTCACTTTCAAGAAGATAAACCAGAATGACCAAAATACCCCTGACTCGAGCATTCTAACACTCCCCCTCAAGTTGGAGAGTATATATCATATAGTCCCAACTTGTTACAAATGTAATCTATTCTTCCCCGAGACAATCTCTTTGTGAAGAGATCTGCCCACTGGTTTCCTGAGCTCACATGAGATGTAGTTATTACCCCACTTATCACTTTCTCTCTCACAAAGTGACAATCCACCTCAATATGCTTAGTTCTTTCATGGAAGATGGGATTGGATGAGATGTGAACAGCAGCTTGGTTATCACAGTATAGTTTCATGGGTTTGTCAATTGAGAACCCCACCTCCTATAGTAAGTTCTTCAGCCATACTAATTCACATGTAGTATGGGCCATAGCCCTGTACTTTGCTTTTGCACTACTTCTTGCCAACTATTTGCTTCTTGCTCTTCCAAGTTACGAGATTGCCGCCCAGGAAGGTTCAATACCCTGTGGTTGACCTCCTGTCTGATATAGAGCCAGCCCAGTCAGCATCTATGTACCCTACTATCTCAAGAGTTCTCCCCTTTTGGTAACAAACCACAACCTGGAGCACCCTTTAGGTACCTAACAATTCTCAGAACAACTTCACAATGAGGAACCCGAGGATGTTGCATAATGGTCAGATAGTTCAACTTTTCCACCAACCTTCTGTATCTTCCAGGATCATCAAACTCTTCACCTGCATCCACACTTAACTTGGCATTGTGTTCCATAGGAGTCTCTGCTGGTTTAGCACCTAACAACCCGGTTTCTTTAAGTAGATCAAGAACATATTTTCTCTTACATAGGTTGATCCCCTGTTTTGACCTCGCAACCTCATTTCCTAGGAAATACTTTAGCTTCCCCAGATCTTTCGTATCGAAGTAGTCTTGTAAGAATTTTTTCAGCCTGTCAATGCCATTGCTGTCACTTCCAGTTATGACAATATCATCCACATACACGACTAGCAAGATTGTCCCATCCTTTGAGTTATAGCTGAACACAGAATGATCAACCTAACACTGTTTCATCCCAAAGGCCTTCACCACTTCACTGAACCTGCCAAACCATGCACGTGGAGATTGTTTCAGTATATAGATTGCCTTTTTGAGCCTGCACACCTTACCAGCCTCCCTCTGAGCAACAAACCCTGGTGGTTGCTCCATATACGCCTCCTTAACAAGATCACCGTGTAGGAAGGCATTTTTGATGTCAAGTTGCACGAGAGGCCAATCATACATAGTAGCTAATGATATCAACACCCGAACTGAGTCGATTTTAGCCACAGGAGAGAATGCCTCCATTATAGTCAACACCATATAACTGAGAATAGCCCTTGGCCACTAACCGTGCCTTCAATCGTTCCACACTGCCATTAGGAAGATGCTTCACTGTATAGACCCATTTACACCCAACAATGTGCTTACCAGGAGGAAGGGTGGTGAGTTTCCACGTGTGATTATGTTGTAGAGCAGAGAGTTCTTCTTCCATGGCTGCTGCCACCCTGGGGAGGTAAGGGCTTTCTGTACAGTCTTGGGAATGGGAACCGATGAGAGTAATGATTTAAACTTGCAACGAGAAGCAGAAAGGTGAGTAGTGGAAACATAGTCTGAAATGGGATGAGAAGTACAAGTACGTTTACCTTTCCGCGAAGCAATAGGAAGATCAAGATCTGAGGGAGAAGGAGCAGTAGCAAGATCTGTCGACAAGTGCTGAAGTGGAGGGGCCGAAGCACTTCTACGGGTATACACTTGAGTAATTGGCGGCCTCTCTGTAGTAATAGGCATATGATGTGCATCTGTAGTAGGAATGGGAGCTACGGGGAGGGGGTCCATAACCGGTACAGGAAGAGGAACCACAGAGGGAGAAGAAGAGACATTGACATCTGAGAAAAATGGAACTGATTCAAAGAAGGTGACATCAGAGCACACAAACGATTTATGAAATTTTGGGTTATAACACTTATACCCTTTCTAAGTCCTTGAGTAGCCAAGAAAAATACATTTCGTAGCTCGAGCATCTAGCTTGTCTACTCCAGGCCCCAAGTGTTGAACAAAACAAACACAGGCAAAGACTCTTGGGGTGAGAGGAAATGGAGACAAAGTGGGAAACAACACGGAGAAAGGGGATTGGCTTCCAAGGATTGACATGGGCATCCGATTTATCAAAAAACAGGATGTAAGAACAGCATCACTCCAAAAATGCTTTGGGACATGCATATTGATCATCAAGGACCAAGCAGTTTCAAGAAGATGTCTATTTTTCCGTTCAGCTACACTGTTTTGTTGCAGGGTGTAGGCACAAGAAGTTTGATGAATTATTCCATGATGTTCTAGGTATTGTTGAAATGGTGAAGAGATGTATTCTTTGGCATTATCAGAGCGAAGTATTTTCATATGAACACCAAATTGAGTGCGTATTTCAGCTTGAAATTTCTAAAAAATAGAGAATAATTCACTACAGTCTTTCATAAGATAGATCCATGTCATCTTTGAAAAGTCATCAACAAAGATTACAAAGTACTTAAACCCATTGTATGACACAACTTTAATTGGACCCCATACATCAGAATGAACTAAAGCAAAAGGACTTGAGACACGACTATCAATTCTTGGACTAAATGAGACTCGATGATGTTTTCCCAACTGACATGACTCACAATCTAATGATGAAGAAGGAACTAGCAGCTTCAAAGCATTGAGAGAGGGATGACCGAGTCTGCAGTGCCATTGGAGAGGAGTAAGAGACGACTGAAAAGTCAGTGGGGGCCACCACCATCAAGGTAATACAAACCACCTGCTTCATGCCCTCCGCCAATCTTCTTCCCCGTCTTGAGATCCTAAAACACACAAGAAAAAGGATAGAAGGTTACAGAACAATTAAGAGACTTGGTTAATCTGCTAATAGACATAAGGTGAAACGGGAACTTAGGAACATATAAAACAAATGCTAAAGACAAGGAGGAGAAATCAACATCACCAACACCACAAATAGGAGATGCAGAGCCATTAGCAAGAGTAACTGACTGAGATGTGGAGGAGCAAGAAAGGGAAGAAAATACATCAAGAGTCCCAGACATATGGTCCGAGGCTCCGGAATCAATGATCTAGGGTGAAGCTTTGGAAGCTAAGCAAGCCATACCTGAATGGGCAAGTGTAGTTGTATTCTGTTGAGATGTTTGAAGGAATTGCTCATATGCTGCCTGTGGTACACACCATTTCCTACCCGAAAGCACAAGCGGGTGTGGAGGGGGTTGAGGCAATTTGCTGGTTTTCAGTAATTGTGATACTACTCTTAGATGTAGCATGGTTAGCCCAAGTATTGGGTGGACCACGCAAATCATAGCAGAAATTAACTGTGTGCCCCTCTAAGCTACAATGTGTACATTTTCTCTGAGCATTATTCCTTCCTCTTCCACGGCCTCCCCTTGACTCTCGGCCTCCAATCCGGCCACTAGCCCTGTTAAACATGTGTCCACCACGGTTGCTTGGAGGGCCACTGCTACCACCGCCACTTTTACTTCCACGGCCACTCCCTTTGGTCACTACCAAACTAGATCTAGAGAAGGAAGAATGTTCCACCGGTTCAATGGATGTCCTTTTAAGACGGACAAAAACTTCTTCAAGTGAAGGGAGAGCTGATCCCCCCAATATTTGTGCTCTGACAGGTTCATACTTAGCCTTCAAGCCCACAAGAAGCCTAGTCACATCAAGTTGTTCACATTGCTTTTGTTGGATCTGGACATCTGATGTTAGAGGGCGATACACATTTAGCTCATTGCGGATGTTCCTCAAACTTGCATAATACTCCTCTATGCTTTGACTTCCTTGCTTCAAATTGAAGTACTCTTGGTATAACTGATATACCCTAGTTGTGTTGTTTTGTCCAGAGTACAACTTTTTAGCATGATCCCAGATCTCTTTGGCTGTATTTAGGAACATGAAGTTCACACTAATCTTTGGTTCCATGCTGTTCCAAAGCCATGTCATTATCTGTGCATCATCTTGTTCCCAATCACTGAACCCAGGGGAATTAGAGGAAGGTTTCTCCTCCCTCACATGTTTTACTTTCCTCGTGGCCTTCAAGAACACCTCCACGGATTTTGCCCATGGTACATAGTTCTCACCATTCAACTTGATGGATGTCATTTGAACACTTATATAATCTGAAGAAAGCATGATGCTAGTTTTGTTGTCATTCCCATCTACGGAAGAAGCCATCTCAATTATTTCACCTTCAAATATACAACACAACTTCACACTCTTTCACAAGGCTTATCTCACTTATAACACCACCAACCCTAGCTTCTTTAAATACACATTACACACCACACACTAAGGCTGAAATCACTCAGTCTTCACATCAAACACCTGGGCTGCACACTGCAGAACCATTCACCATTAACACACTAAGACTGAAATCACTCAGTCTTCACATCAAACACTTGGGCTGCACCCTGCTGAGCTGATTACACACAAGGTCTAGGACACAACCACCACCACCACCAATCACCACGACACAACCTCCACCAATCTACTGCTGTTGTGAACTTCAGCAGTCGACAGCTCTTCTTTCAGCATACATATGAAGAGAAATGCAGAGAAACATGACTGAAATGCATATCAGTCACACCGAGCATCATCACAACCAACTTTTAAAGCAAAAAGAAAACATTCACAGTCCCTTATTTGGACAAACAACAATAGTGTTCATACCTGTCCACATTCAGCCCTTTTCGATACTGAATAGAGGGTTTAGTATACCACTTCAACGACCACCACAGCAACGACCGGAGGCATTCTCACCTCCAGGCCCACAAAACGACAGATCCTTTTCAACCCCTTATCGAACCTCCACTCAGGTTAGTCGAGAAAGAAGAAGATGACTGTGAAAGTTGGCGATGAACCCAGAAAGAGAACAGCAACAAGAAAGAAATAAAGATACGACCTTACAGCTCTGATACCATGTGAATAAACCCTAGTTGATTCTAGGTCAAAGTAGAGAAGGAAGAAGAAAGAAAAGAGAAAGAAGAAGAAGAGTGTTCAGCCAGACTAGAAGAGAGAATGTGAAAAATCACTCTCCTAGTCGACCCACTTGAATTTTATTCATAAAACTTAGAGTTACAAGAAAGACAGTTTTGTCCCTCATATAAGATGGGACACATAACTTAAACTCAGATACAATAGACCTTTCACTTTCAAGAAGATAAACCAGAATGACCAAAATACCCCTGACTCGAGCATTCTAACAAACATGAAGTTTATAATTTTCTTATGAAAATTATGGATAGTTACTAAGGAAGGATGGTTATGGAACCAAGGGAACTACCTTAGAATTTGTGGTTTTTACTTAAAAAAAATCCATCTCCTAGGCAATTCCTAGGCACCTCTTGTTGCCTAGCCTTGCCTTGGCGCCTTGAAAACTATGCTCTGAGATCTCCTGTTGCTTCTCCTCTGTCTTCTATGATCCCATCTGAGGAAAACACAGCATGAATGGCAACTGTATTTGAAATGACTCAATTGCTTGGATTTCTTAAAGGCCCAAGCATCATGTGCTTACTAAAGCACTCACATGAGTTTATAATCCCCTAAGGTCTAATCTTTTGAACCGTTGTTGGACTAGCTGGTTCACATCCTAGAGTTCCTACCAATAACTGAATGCTTCCCTCTTCCATATTGATTCCTGCCACACAACTCTTACCCCAATTCACTTTCAGATTTGATATCCTTTAGAATTCATTGGGTCCCTTAAATTTTCTATTCTATACTCATTACAGTCTTGACAGAAAATTATTATCTCATCTACAAATTGTTAAATGAGAGAATACATTATTCCTCCCTACCCTTCAACCCTTGATCAGATTGTCCAAACCAGCCTTGATGATCATTCTACTTAGGACTTCTGCAATTAGAGTGAACAAAAAGGGGGATAAAGTGTCTCCTTGTTTCATACCTCTTTTTATTGGGAAAAGTCTCTAGGAACCCCATTTAGCAAGATTGAGAAATGTACTGAGCTAATACAACCTTTGATCCATTTCCTCCATTTTTCCCCCAACCCTATCTTCTCTAACAAACTAAGAAGGAAATCCCAATCCATCATGTCATAAGATTTTTCTAGGTCTAAGTTACAAATCAATCCCTTTCCCCCTTTCTTTCTCTTTTCCTCCACATGGTCACACACTCATTTGCCATCAGGATTTGATCCACTATTTGCCTCCCATCAGCAAAAGCTCCTTGAAATTGGGAGGTCACCAAGCATAGACAGGTCTTTAGTCTTCCTCCAAGACTTTGTAAACAATTTTGTACAAGCTTCCTACATGACTAATGGGCCTAAAGTCCTTTGTGGTTTTTGCTTCTTTCCTTTAAGTACCAGAGCTGTGAAAGCTGCATTTGCTCTAGGTGTGATCTCTCCATGAAATTATTCAAAGACATCCATCAAATCACCCTTTATAATTTCCCAACAATCCTTGTAAAAATCCATCGAAAAGTCATTAGGACCTGAAGCTTTTGATTTTTCCATTGAAAACACTGCTTCATTGACTTCTTCTAGACTAAAACTTCGTTCTAAAAGAATTGAGTGAACTTTATGTATCCTTTCCCACTTAGGATCCCAACTTTCCAAAATTCTCCGACCTAAGGTAGCAAAGATTGCTTTAAAGTTATCCACAAAAACCTTAACAATTTCCTCCTCTCTACTAAAAAAGTGTCCTTCAACGTCAATACTAGAGATCAAATTCTTCCTTCTCCAATTTGCTAAGGAGTGGAAAAAATTTGTATTGCCATCCCCTTCCAAAAACCATTTATACTGTTTTGAAATGGTAAAAAACTGATCTTATCATTCCATTGCCAACCGACATATTTATACAGTAAGCTGCTGCAATAAATAGAAAACATCTTCCTAAATCAATCCCTATAATTAAGGGACTAACTATTTTAATCCCCATATTTAAGGGATTATACTCTTCCACAATCCTAGGAATACATATTCACACATTCCTTTTTTTACACAACTACCAAATATAGATGCTAATTACCAAATATGCATCTACACCAGTAACCCCACGTTTTCCAGCACTCCCCCTCAAGCTGGTGAATAGAGATCCTCCATTCCCAGCTTGGCTACAATTCTTCGAAAGTCTGTACTATTGAGCCCTTTAGTAAGTACATCGGCCAGTTGTCCTTTTGTAGATACATAGGGAGTGCAAATCAACTTGCTGTCCAGTTTCTCTTTTATAAAGTGTTGATCAATTTCAATGTGCTTCGTCCTGTCATGTTGAATAGGATTGTGAGCGATATTGATGGCTGGCTTGTTGTCACAATATAGTTTCGTAGGCTCTTCTTGTGGAATCTTCAAGTCTTCTAAAGTTATCTTCAACCAGAGTAATTCACACACTCCTTGTGCCATAGCCTTGAACTCTGTCCCTGCACTTGACCGAGCCACTACATTTTGCTTCTTACTCCTCCAAGTGACCGAGTTTTGCTCCCAAGAAGGTACAGTAACCAGAAGTGGACTGTCTATCTACTAGAGATACTGCATAATCGGCATCTATATATGCTTCAAGAGCCAGTCCCCCATTCCTTCTGAATAAAATTCCTTTCCCTGGATTGGCTTTTAAATAGTGCAGAATTTGATGAGTAGCTTGTAGATGGACTTCTTTAGGATTATGCATAAACTAACTTATTACACTTACAGCATATGCAATATTCGGCTGTGTATGTGTAAGATAAATGAGTTTTCCAACCAGTCTTTGGAACATCTCCTTGTTTGCACTTGCATTCTCACTGGATTCTCCAAGTTTATGATTGGGATCTATAGGCGTGGAAGCTGGTTTACATGCCATATTTCCTGCTTCTCTCAAAAGATCAACAACATACTTTTGTTGAGAGATAAAGATGCCTTGTTTAGAATGTTCAACTTCCATTCCGAGAAAATACTTTAGTCTCCCCAAGTCTTTTATCTCAAATTCTCTGGCAAGGTAGTTTTTCAATGCTTACTTCTCCTTTTTATCATTCCCAGTAATGATTATATCATCCACATAGACTAATAGAGCAGTAACTCCCCCTGAGGCTGTGTGTTTGATAAACAATGTGTGGTCACCTTGACTTTGCTTGTAACCTGTACTAAGCATCACCTTTGTAAACCTTCCAAACCATGCTCTCGGAGTGTTTGAGACCGAATAGTGCTTTCTTCAACCTACAAACTTTGTTCCCCTTAATGCCTTCTCCAAAACCCGGTGGAATGTCCATGTATATCTCCTCTTCTAGATCACCATGGAGAAAGACATTCTTTACATCAAACTATTGCAAATCCTAATTATATTTAGCAGCTAAAGACAACATCACCTTTACTGTATTCATTTTAGCTATTGGGGCAAAAGTCTCTTGATAATCTACCCCATAAGTCTGTGTATATCCCTTGGCTACCAATCGTGCTTTGTACCTTTCTAATGACCCATCAGATTTGTACTTAATTGCGAACACCCATTTACATCCTACAACCTTCTTGTTTCTCGGTAGATCCACAATTTCCCACGTGTTGTTCTTTTCTAGTGCCTCCATTTCCACTTTCATGGCTTTTCTCCACTCCTTATTAGAAAGTGCCTCGGCTAGAGTATTAGGAATTGGAATGGTGTTAAGGCTGGCTAGAAAACTTTTATGGGGTTCAGAGAATCCTTGGAACGACACAGATTTGGCTAAAGGGTACAATGGGCGTTTGGTACATTCTCTGGTTCCTTTTCTCAAGGCAATAGGTAGGTCATGCTCATACTCTGACTGTGAAGGTACAGGTTCAGGTTCTGAACATCCTTCAGTTCTAGGATTAGGAGTTGAATCTTGGACTTGCACAAGTTGAGGATCTGGATTTCTTCTCCTAGAGTAAGCCTGCATATATCTCACATCATCATGCACATCATTGGTGGGGTTAACAGTGTCTGGATTTGGTTCAATGGTCAGGTTGTTTGACTCTTGTTGAGGCTTGGAAATGTGGGGCTTAGAGGAGTGTGACTCAGAAGGATGTGATTCTTGATGGTTGGATGACTGTGAGGAGGTTAATACATCTAGGGAGAGTAGATCCGTGGCCTTATCTTCCATTAATGAGGGATCCCCCTGAAGATAAGGTTGAGTGAAAAAGGATTGTCTCTCCTCAAATGCGACACCGATGGAGGTGTAGAATTTTCCGGTGGCTAGATGATAACATTTATAACCTTTACGAGTTGGGGAATATCCCAAGAAGACATACCTGATTGCTCGTCGATCTAATTTTCCCTTATTATGGACATGAACAAAGGCAGTGCAACCAAAAATTCTTGGTGTGAGATTATTTGAGGTTCGAATATCAGGGTAGAATTGAGAGAGGACTTGTATTGGGCTTCGGTTGTCAAGAACTTTAGATGGTAGTCTATTTATGGTGTATGTAGCGGTAAGGACAACTTTCCCCCCAATATTGTTTTGGGACCCGATTTCGAAAGAGAAAGGCTCGGGTGGTTTGCAATAGATGGCCATTTTTCCTCTCAGCTACCCCATTCTGTTGGGGAGTGTTAACACAGGAGGATTCATGCACAATGCCTTCTTTCTCAAAAAATGGGGACAAATTCTGATTAAAATAATCAGTAGCATTATCAGATCAAAACCTTTTAACTTTCACACCAAACTAAGTTTGGACCATGTTATGAAAGTTGGGAAGAATGGTGCCCACATCAGATTTAGACTTAAGAAGAAAAATCCATGTGACCCTAGTGCAATCGTCAATAAAGGTGACGAACCATCTAGAACCAGTAACGTTGGGAATTCGAGAAGGGCCCCATATATCCGAATGAATCAAATAAAAAGGTATTGAAGATCTTTTATTGCTGATTGGGAAAAAATCCCTTTTGTGTTTAGAAAATTCACAAACTTCACAATGAAAGGTTTCAACATCAATCCCTTTAAACAAGGAAGGAAACATTGTTTTTAAAACAGAAAATGAAGGATGACCGAAATGAAAGTGATGACGCCAAATTAAATCTTTATTGGAGGTAGATAAGAATGACTCGTGTGTGACATGCATAACAGTGTGAGATGGTTTGCTGGTTGCTTCAAGGTAGTAGAGTCCATCCCTTTCCTTAGAAAGTCCAATCTTCTTCCCCGAAACCTGGTCCTGAAATACACAATAAGAAGGAAAGAACACAACATTGCAGTTAGTAGATGTTCAAGACTGCTATCAACCTTGAACCCTAATAGATTTCGGGTTCGAAAAAAGAGAAAAAGGTATAGAGGAGAGAGGAGAAAGAGTAGAGAGAGAGCAGTAGAACACAAGAATTGAAAGGAAGGACAGAATCTGAATGTTCTGCCGCTGCCACTTCTATTTTGTATTTATAGGTTATGCTAGTTACATGAAAGGACAAATCTGCCCTTGGTATTTACATAACACATAAAACAATATAAAACTGAAATATAAATAACAACTGGAATAACAGATTGACCATCAGCTAACCCTAGGATGACTAGGTCACATTCTACCCTACGGACAGAGTGGGACCACAGCTGTGGGGCCCACATTAGTGTTCTCTACACTTCCCCTCAAGTTGGGAATAAATGTTTATCATTCCCAACTTGGATAGATCCGCATCTAGCTTCTTTCTTGATACGGCTTTAGTGAGGATATCTGCTAGTTGCATACTGGATGTGATGTAAGGGAGGCATACTTCTTGAGATGAGACCCTCTCTCGTACAAAATGTCGGTCAACTTCAATGTGTTTGGTTCTGGCATGTTGCACTGGATTATGTGCTATATTAATAGTTGCTTGATTATCACAATACATCATCAAGGGCTTCTCATACTCAATACCCAGCTCCTCGAGTAGAGATCTCAGCCATAGGATTTCAGCCACTCCGTTAGCCATTGGCCTGTATTCTGCTTCAGCACTAGATCGGGAGACAACACTTTGTTTCTTACTTCTCCAAGAGACAAGATTACCTCCCACAAGAGGACAATATCCTGAGGTAGACCTTTTGTCATCAACACTCCCAGCCCAATCGGCATCCATATAGACCTCCAGCTTCATGTGGTTATTGTTCTTGAACAGTATACCCCTACCCGGGCATCTCTTCAAGTATGCTAATATCCTTTCTGCCGCAAGAAGATGTGTAGTTGTAGGAGAATGCATGTATTGACTGACAATACTTACAACATAAGTAATATCTGGCCGAGTGAGGTAGAGATATAGAAGCTTTCCTACCAATCGTTGGAACATAACCTTGTCTTCAAGAGGCTCCCCACTCTCTGCGCTAATCTAGTGGTTCTGTTCAATGGGTGTATCCGTAGGCTTGACACCTAACTTGCAACCTCAATACCCAAAAAATACCGAAGTACACCAAGGTCTTTCACCTTAAATTCTTGATGAAGGAGCTGTTTAAGGGACTCAACCTCATGGCTGTCATTCCCTGTCACCACAATATCATCAACATATACTGCAAGTAGTGTCAAGGTGGACTCTACCCTCTTGATGAATAGAGTATGATCTGATTGGGCCTGTACGTAACCGAACTTCACAAGGGCTAGTCTGAATCTATCGAACCAAGCCCTAGGTGACTGCTTCAAACCATACAAAGCCTTGTTGAGCCGGCAGACCTTCTTACCTGTTTCTGCATCATAGAATCTCGGAGGCAAACACATGTAAACCTCTTCCTGCAGGTCTCCATTCAGAAAAGCATTTTTCACGTCCATTTGGTATAAAGTCCAAGTGTGACTTGCTGCAAGGGATAATAGGACTCGAATGGTGGTCATCTTGGCTACCGGGGCAAAGGTCTCCAAGTAATCTATACCATAAGTCTGAGTGAACCCTTTTGCAACTAACCGAGCTTTATACCTCTCAATGAATCCATTTGTATTGTGCTTCACAGTAAATACCCATCTGCAGCCAACTGGTTTCTTTCCTTTGGGCAGATCAACTAGCTCCCAGCTGTTATTTTTCAACAGGGCATCCATCTCAACCTGCATTGCATCTTTCTATTCCGGGACGGATAGGGCTTCTTGCACTGTTCTTGGAATAGGGACATTGGCAACGGAACTCAGGTAGGACATGTAGGTAGGAGATAAGCGATCATAGGATAAAAACTGGGAAATACAGTGGGCTGTAGATGTGGTACAATGTCGTTTTCCTTTACGGATGACAATCGGAAGATCAAGGTCATCTGCAGGAGGTGAAATGGCAACCATAGAGGAAGTCTCTGTGGCCCTTGGGGCTGTAATACCTGGACTTGGAGCTGCAGATAAGATTGGAGCTGGCCTGGACTGCTGATGACCGGGATCAACCTGCCTGCATCGCTTGTGATAGACCCTCAACTCCTGATCCCTTTAACCACCCTCACCATTGCAGCTCTCATCGCCCAATGGAACAGGTAAAGGAACTACCCCACTTTCACTGCTCTCCCCCTGAAGAAAAGGACTCAAACCTCCACTCTTACTGCTCTCCTCCTGAGGAAAGAAAGTGACATCCATGGAGACAAACTTCCTCCTTGAGACAGGATCATGGCAGCAATAACCCTTTTGAGTTTGTGCATAACCAAGGAAAATGCATTTGGAGGCCTTGGGTTCGAACTTGGAGTGATGGGGTCCGAGAAGCTGAACAAAGCAGGTACAACCGAATGTTTTAAGGGGAATAGAAAACAACTCCTCACTTGGGTATAGAAGGGAAAAACGAGATCTCATATCAAGGACCCTGGAAGGAACTCGATTAATAAGATATACCGCCGTGAGGATAGCATCACCCCAGAAGCGAATAGGAACACTGGAGGTAAACATAAGACTTCTAGCCACCTCCAAGATGTGCCTATTCTTCCTTTCTGCAACTCTATTCTGCTGAGGTGTATGAGGGCAAGAGCTCTGGTGTATAACCACATGATTAAGAAGGTAAGATGCCAATGGTTTAGCAAAGTGTTCCTTTGCGTTATCGGATCTAAGAACTTTGATCTTGGCATCAAATTGGGTTAGGATCATTTGATGAAAGTTTTGGGTCAGGCAGGAACCTCATCTCGTGAACACATGAGATAAACCCAAGAAAAACGGGTATGGTCATCAACAAATAACAAGAAATATCTGTACCCACCCATGGAAGGGATGTGATAAGGCCCCCAAACATCAGTATGCACAATATCAAAATAATTATTACTCCTTTTATTACTCAATAAATAAGACTTTCTACAATGTTTAGCAAACTCACAACTTTCACACTGCAACTGAGACAACTCAATAGACTCAAATAAAGCAGGAAACATACTCTTTAGAGACCGAAAGGACAAATGACCCAATCGGTTATGCCAAAGCATAACCGAACTCACACTCTGAGAAACAAAAGACATCTTCTCTACAGACTCTTCCTGACAAGACCTCTCCCCGAGCAGATAGATCCCATTCGTCTCATGGCCAGTCCCAATCACCTTCTTCGTCTCCAAGTCCTGAAAAACACATCGGTCAGGAAGAAGGTTACTGAGCAGTTCATATGCTTGGTAATACTACTGATTGAAAGAAGATTAGTATCAAGCTTAGGAACATGCAAAACAGATGACAGGGAGATAGTACCTGATAACTTGATGTCATCGTTCCCAGAAATAGGGACCAGGGAGCCATCAGCAATAGATACTTTATCCCTACCCGAAGACAACTGGTAAGTGGTAAACAGTGAAGGCTAGTCATGTGGTCAGATGCACCTGAATCTATTACCCAACAAGGTTCAGTAGTACTTGGAGCTGAGTCATGGTAGGCTGAAGCTTGAGTACTTGAATGTGCGAAGGCAAATGTGGCAGGAGCTGATGGTGACTGCGGTGGCTGAGCTGAACTTCCAACTTCCTTTTCTAACTGTATTAGGGCAGCCCGAACTGCAACTAAGGTCTCTAAAGGTTGTGCCAGATGAGGATGCTGAATCAGTGTTCACGACCATATGAGCATTGCCCTTCTTACTTCTCAACTTTGCTGGAACCAAGTGAGGATGCAGTTTCCAACAAGTTTCTTTTGTATGTTTGGGTTTCTTACAATGTTCACATACCACATCCTTTTTGTCTTCCTCCTATCCTTCTCTGAATCACCCCCTGATTTGGGTCTGACAGCTACAAAGGCTGGTGTGAGAGGCTGAGGTTGCATCATAACTTTCCTTCTGGTCTCTTCACAATGTACTAAGGAGTATGCCTGAGAGAGAGTCACACTGTCTCTAGTCAAAATCTGTTGCCGCACAATATCATACTCTGAATTTAGGTCCGCCAGAAATTCAAACACCCGGTTTGTCTCGACTTGCTTTTTATATATCTGTGCATCTTTGGGACTCTCCCACTCAAGAGTTTCTAAGTGATCAATCTCACGCCATAGAGACTACAAGGTAGAGAAGTATACTAAAATCGGTTTCTCTCATTGTTTAAGGTTTTTCACTTCACATTTCAATTCATATGCTTTGGCAACATCAAGGGGTTGGGAATAAGTTTCTTTCATAACATCCCATTATCTCCTTAGCTGTCTTTGCCCACAAGTAATTTCGGCTAATATGAGGCTGCATAGAATTGCACAGCCATGTCATAACCAAGTAGTTTTCTTGGATCCACTTGGTAAACGTAGGGTCTCCCTTGGGGGGTTCTTTCATATCTCCCAAGAGGTACCCTAATTTACCTCTTCCCCCAATAGCCATCACGGTTGATTGGGCCCATTCCAAATAGTTTGATCCATCAAACTTTACGGTTGTAATCTGACCACCTGTCTCAGAAACACTACCATAACTGTTGTTCCCAAAACTGCCTTTTGCCTGATTTTTATACTCCATCTTGGTCAAGTCTTAAAAACAGCACTTGGACTACCAATCACAATCAAAACAGTGTAGGACCAATCTGTATTCACAGTGTATGTGCACAAAATAGGTATAAATCTGATCTGAAACCAACTAGCAAACACAACAGCAGCAGTGCGTACAGTTTTCACCCCTTAAGAGAGTTTGAAAACCCCAAAAGGATCTGAAAATCAGCGTAGAAGCAGGTCTGATATGCTAGGCAGAATTAGGGTTTTAATCAGTCCTTAAAGAAAAACATTTCAGTTGTACATTCCAATCAGTACCATACAGATAGACTTGTAGTAGGGTTAATATGAAACCCTAAACGCTGATCAATGCTAACAAAACTTGAGGACAGCTCCAGGTAAATCACAAGGTTCAGTCTAACATTAGGTCTTACCGCAGGCTTATTAGGGTTTGCCGCAGGTTCACTTTCAAATCCTAGAGTAGAAGAAAAGAACCCTAAGGCAGTTCGGCCCAACAGTAGGGTTTGCTGTAAAACCCTAGAGAATAGAAGGGAGAAAACCCTAGAATGGTTCGGCCGTCCTTTCCAGATAGGTCCAACCTATCCTCTCTGATAGTACTTCTCTTAGAAAATAGATAGCTTACAAGAAAAAAACTGTTCGCTGCCTTCCAAGGTTACCCGAACCCTAGTCTTCTCTGATTCTTCCTGATCACCAACACTCTGCAACCGTGACAAGTCTTCAACAGCTGCTAAACCCTCTGGCGATCTCCAAGAATCAGTCCACGAACTCCACTTTCTCAGCTTCCAGCCCTAGATTCTCATGTGGTCGGCTGGACTAGACTCACATGAGAAACCCTAACCTTGTTCTGATACCAAGTAGATGTTCAAGACTGCTATCAACCTTGAACCCTAATAGATTTCAGGTTCGAAAAAGGAGAAAAAGGTATAGAGGAGAGAGGAGAAAGAGTAGAGAGAGAGCAGTAGAACACAAGAATTGAAAGGAAGGACAGAACCTGAATGTTCTGCCGCCGCCACTTCTATTTAGTATTTATAGGTTATGCTAGTTACATGAAAGGACAAATCTACCCTTGGTATTTACATAACACATAAAACAATATAAAACAGAAATATAAATAACAACTGGAATAACAGATTGACCATCAGCTAACCCTAGGATGACTACGGCACATTCTACCCTACGGATAGAGTGGTACCACAGCTGTGGGGCCCACATCAGTGTTCTCTACACAGATCACATCCTGGGTGAGTTTATGTATAGAGATAAGGCTAGTGGATAACTTAGGAACATGAAGCACATTTTTAAGTAATAGGGATGGAGTAATCTGAATATTCCCAATTTCTGCCACTGGTGAAAGAACCATCAGCAACAGAAATTTTCTTACTACTAGGACAGGGTGTATAGGTGAGAAAATGTAGTGAAGAGGGTGTCATGTGGTCAGTAGCTCCAGAATCAAGAATCCATGGAAAAACACTAGCCGAGACATGTAATCCTAGAGATAAAGACTCACCCGAGAGAGCAAGAGAGGTAGAACCACTTCCTGGTTTCAAGGATCCCAGGAAACCCCTTAGTCTTTCAATTTCTTCATCATTAAATGGCCCTTGACTTGAGTGTTCTTGCTACGGGATTGTGGAGACATTATGGGCCTGTTGAATTGCTTTCAAAACTCCTCGATTGCCCCATTCCTTGCTGGATGTGGGAGGTTTCCCATGAAGTTTCCAGCAGCAATCTTTTGTGTGTCTGGGCTTCTTGCAATAGGTGCACCAGAGGTTATCGTTAGAGTCACGGGTGGTTGTGTCACGAGTCAAGCATGATTCCACGACGACTTTCCTCAACTCTGACAAGGGCTATAACTTCATTTAATGGAGGCACTTCTTCTTTGTCGAGAATTTGTATTTGGACCTGATCAAATTCAGCATTCAGTCCGACCAAAAAATCATACACCATATCTCTTTCAATAAAATTCTTCAAGATCACAATGTCATCGGGGCACTTTGTCTCAAGAACCCGATAATGATCAAGCTCATGCCACAAATTTTGCAGCAGATTTGCATACTCTGTAATGCTTCTGCTCCCTTGTTTGGCCGCCACTGTCTTCACTTTGACCTCTTAGACACGAGCAGCGTCATGGGCTTTGGAATAGGTTTGTCGGACAGCGTCCCAAATAGCCCTTGCAGAGGGAAGTAACATATAAGTATCGCTAATCTCGGGTGTCATTGAACTCCACAACCATGACATAATGATGGTGTCCTCTTTGTCCCAAGCATCAAAATTTGCCTTGCCCAATTTTGGCCTTGTTCCAAGAAGGTGACTAATTTCTCCTTTTCCCTTCAAATAGGTACGCACTAGTTGTGACCACTTCAAATAGTTCTGGCCGTTCAATCTATATGTTGCCTGAATATTCTGCAAATCACCGGTATGAGGATGAGAATTTGTTGCTCCTTCATCGGTTTGGACGGGAGGACTTGTTGCAGTCACGTCGGACATTGTCAATGGAGGAAGAATAAGGCTAGCGGGAAAGGTGAATAAAGGAGGAAAAGAAACACTGCTGATTATAGATCAGCACTAAAGGCCAGAAAAACACGAAAAAAAAACTGGCAATGAAGGCCAGAAAACCAGGGGAAAGATTTGGCAATGAAGGCCGGAGAAAAAAAATCTCAAGGTTGGCAAACCTAGAGCTCTGATACCATGTTTTGAAATGGTAAAAAACTGATCTTATCATTCCATTGCCAACCAACATATTTATATAGTAAACTGCTGCAATAAATAGAAAATATCTTCCTAAATCAATCCCTATAATTAAGGGACTAACTATTTTAATCCCCATATTTAAGGGATTAAACTCTTCCACAATCCTAGGAATACATATTCACACATCCCTATTTTTACACAACTACCAAATATAGATGCTAACTACCAAATATGCATCTACACCAGTAACCCACGTTTTCCAACATATACCTTGATTTTTGTCCACAAGAAATTTCTTATTTTTTAAGAACCACTTTTAACTCTACTTTTAGTCTCCAACATTTTGATCTCTCTTCCACGGTGCACTCTCTCTGAGCCTCCTTAATGTCAATATCCTTATTCTTTTCGCAATTCTGTCCTTTGACACTTCTAATCTTCTGAATTCCTGTTTATTCCATTCTTTGATTTTTTTCTTTAAAAAATTTCAACTTTTTGGTGAATCTTACCCAGTGATTTAAAAGGCGTGCCTAGGTGCATTTTGGGGTATGCGCCTCGCTCAGGTCCTAGGCACACCCCTTTCAAAAGGTGCGCCTAATGCGCCTTGTGCCTTAGCCCTTAGCTCAGCTCCAAGAACCCCCTATTTGCTAATGTTGTTCATTCATTCATTGCAATAAAATATCTTCTTAAAAGGCCATGATAGTTATAAAATCATTATTTTTTATGTGAGAAATAAGAATTTAAGACCCTAACATAGACTTGTTTGAGCTTGCCTCGAGGGGTGTGTTACAAAGGCGACTCAGAATCAAGAATGCAATATCTTTTACATCACATTAGCTACTTGAAGCAATGTAATTAAGGAAAAAAAGAGATTGTGGGTTTTACATGCTTGAAAGTGCTTTATATGTTTGCTTTTATTTTTAAATTTTCATTTGAATACGCTTTACATGTTATGTTTATGTATTTTAATTTTAGATAATAGGTTTTTTAAAACATTTATTTTAAAATTTAAGTTTATATTTTTATTAAAATTATGCTTCATATTTTTTGAATTTTCTGACTTTTTAGCTTTTTTTTTTTTTTGTAATTTTGCACCTTGCTTAAAAAGGCGTGTGCGTTGCCTTGTGCCTTAGGTGCAAATTGGCCCTTGCGCTTTTTTTTTGCGCCTTGTGCTTTTAAAACACTGATCTTACCCCCTTTTAGTGATATTGATTCCACTATCCATCCACTATCCTTTAATTTTTTCAAGAAAACTTGAGTCCTCCAACCACATATTTTCAAATCTAAATTGGGTGGGTTAATTGGATGATGGATTATTTGAGGAATACACACTTCTTAATTATCATCAATGGTTCCCCTAGAGGTTTCTTCTAGGCTTCCAAGGGTTTATGAGAAAGAAACCCTTTGTCTCCCATATTGTTCACCTTGGTGGTTGAGATTTTTAGTAAACTTCTAAAGAGGGCGATGGAAATATTTTTAGAGGTTTAAGAGTGGGGGAGGAGAACCAAGTGGTTTCCTATTTGCTTGTAGATGATACTTTGATTTTTGGGGAATTTAAGGGTATTCAGGATGTGAGAGTGTTGAGACAAATTTTGGAGATAGTTGAAAGGGTAATGGGGTGAAGGCAAATTTAGGGAAATGTAGGTTGGCGCATATATGGTTGGAGAGGGGAGTGATGGAAGAGGCAACTACTGTCTTAGGTTGTGAAATTTGAGATTGACCAATTAAGTACTTGGGGATTCCTGGCTGGGGGACGACCCAAGAGGGGTGATTTTTTGGGATGGTGTCATTGAATGTTTTGTCAAAAGATTAGCTTCATTGAAAAAGAATTATATTTCCAAAGGAGGGAGACTCACTTTAATAAAGTCAACCTCGTCCAACCTTCCGGTGTATTTCTTGTCAATTTTTAAAGCCCTAGTAGGGTTGGCAATCTTGACCGCAACCCATTTGATCCAACCAATCTATTGGTGGGTCAATATGGGTCGAGTAACCCATTAGGGTCAATGGAAAAGGGTCAGGGTGGGTTGGATCGAGGGTACCCATTAAGGTCAGGATGGGTTGGGTCGCATGGGTCAAAGTCAACTCTATCTATACTCGCCAAATCTCAAAAAATAGAAGTTGCAGTGATTCGAACTTAGGCCTCCTAGTGTGCCCACATCTCATTACAGTTCTAAACCACCATGCCACATTTCATTCGTATCCACATGCAATTTTATACAAAAGCAATTTAGTGAAAATGACTTTTACGAAAGCACTTTTACAAAAGTACTTTTACACAAAAGCACTTTTATACGAAAGCACTCCATGAAAGTACTTTTATGAAAACACTTCTATGAAAGCATAAAAGCACTTTTATAAAGGTACTTTTATGAAAGCACTTTTACAAAAGTACTTTTACACGAAAGCCACTTTTACGAAAACACTTTTATGAAAGCATAAAGGCACTTTTTATAAAAGTACTTTTATGAAAGCATAAAAGCACTTTTATAAAAGTGGTTTTATGAAAGCACTTTTACAGAAGTACTTTCACAAAAGCACTTTTTCGAAAGCACTTTTATAAAAGTTGTGCATTTTTTTTTTTGCATTTTCTGCATTTTTTCTGTTATTTTCTGCATTTTTTTGTAATTTTTTGGTATTTTCTGCATTTTTTGCAAATTTTGATATTTTTCTACATTTTCTAAAATTTTCTGGTTTTTTCTGCATTTTCTACAATTTTTTGGTGCTTTTCTGCATAATTTTTACATTTTTTTGGTGTTTTTCATGCATTTCCTACAATTTTCTGGTATTTTTTTGCATATTTTCTGATTTTTTTCTTTAAAAGTTCTGAAATTTCTGTAATGTTTTAATACTTTTGTTGTACTTTTCGTAATTTTCTACAAATTTTTGACTTTTTTTTTGCATCTTTGCAATTTTCTACTATTTTCTGCATTTTTCTACAATTTTTTGCATTTTTAGGTATACGGGTTGACCCGACTTGTTTTTTTCACGTGGCAGTCTTGAGAGATTATTCTCTCAGAATTTATTATTTTGGGTATATGGGCCATCTCGACCCATTTTTTTATTTATAAGTGAGGGTAGGTGGGTTAGTATGGGTGAGGGTGGTTAAGGGTCAATATGGATGGGTCAAGTGGGTCAGGGTGGGTTAGGGTTAGGGTAGGTTATGACCCTTTAACAAGGATTGGTGATCGGCCATGGTGGGTTGGTGGGTCAATATGGGTGGGTTGGTATTCAACCCTTACCCAACCCAACCCAACCCACCCATTTGCCACCCCTAAGCCCTAGTGAGAGTTGTAAGGAGAGTTGAAGTGGCTTTGGAGAGTGGCTACCTTTTGAGGTGGGAAGAAGTGTGCAAATCAAAGGTTTTGGGTGGGTTAGAGTTGGAAGGATCCAGGATAGGAATGTGTTTTTGTTATGGAAGTGACTTTGGAGATTCCCAAGGAAAAAAGAGGCTTAATAGCATTTGGTAATTTGGAGCATTTATGGGCTGCATCCAAATGGTTGGGACTCTGGTTCAGCTAGATGTGCAACTTTAAGAAGTCCTTAGTGAAGTCAATTGTGGCATTACTCCCTACCTATATGCAGCACGTTAGATTTGATGTATTATCTGGACAAGAGGTGAAGTTTTGTGAAGATATTTAGTGGGGAAATAGTGCTTTGTGTTAGTCCTTTCCCAGAATTTATAACCTTTCAACCCTGGAAAAGAAGACAATTGCTGAATTGGTCACTCTGGGGGAAAATGGTGGAGTGTGGAATTTGGGTTTAAGAAGGCTGTTGAGGGATTCTGAAGCAACCAAGTTGATTTCCCTGTTGGATATACTTCAGGAAGTCAACCTTTCTTTGGATGGAAATTGTTTCAGTTTCTGCTACAGTAGCCCGAACCAGCAAGAGGAAGAAGAAGAAGAGGAAGAAGAGAAGAAGAAGAAGGAAAAGAAGGGACTGTCGAATCTGATAGGTAAGCCCTATCAGTCGACCCCTTAATAGTAATTAGTCTCTAATTAATTTCTACAAAGACTAAACTGCCCTTACTTAAGTGTGGGGCAGAGTGTCTCTAATAAAACTGCCACATAACTGATGAACTTACAATTTATCTATATTTTATGAGGTTTTTGCATGAAATTTTATAATGGTTTAATTAAATTTTTGCCGTATTTTAGCTTGATTGCAAGAAAGATTTCAGGGGGAGCCAAATCAACAAAAAGAAGGCAAAAGCAAGAAAAGAAAACCCAAAAATTTATCAAGTTCAGCCCGGCCCAGCCATGAGAGCAAGAGAATTTCATTCGGCCCAAGAAGAGCAAGTGAAACTCTTTGGAAAATCCAAGGGAAGAAGCCTAGCTATGAGGAGAATTCGGCCCAGCAAGGAAGGCCCATTTTTAGCCCAAATAACAGCCTAGAGTGTAGCCCACATGAGCTCAAAAGCAAGCTAAGTTGTAGCCCAAATAGCAGCCCAAAGGGAGCTAGGGGCGGCAACTTCTAGGAGTTTCTTGAAGAGAAGGAGGGAGCACTCTAGAAGGTTCATGAGGGGTGTAATACACCCCATTCTAGAGGCTTCAAGAAGGGGCAAGAGCCCCCTTGAAAAACTATATAAGGAGGCCTCTAGGAGGGGAGAAAGTTGTTCAATTGCTTGAGAGGAAAGCTCTCCCACTCTTAGAGGTTCGGCCACCTTGAGAGAAGAGAAGAGAAGAAGGCTAGGCGCAAGGAAGAAGAAGAAGAAGGGCTGAAGGAAGTTCAAGACAAGCAAGCTAGAAGAAGAAGGTGAGTTCGAATTGAGAGTTTGTGATTCAAAGATCTTCTGTAATAAATCATTTGTAGTTTCATTCTCTTTTGATTTGAATTCAGTTTCTTAGTTATATGTTCTTTCTTCTTTCTCCTTGTTTCCATTCTTCCTTGATGTATTTCAGCTTGTAAAATTTCAGTTCAGCAATCTAATTCTTTTTGATTCATTCAAATGGTCATGCATTGTATTTGAAGTTTCTTGAATAAGGGTGTGATTGTAGATTAATTCGGCCAACTAACCTTCAAAACTCAGATCTGAATTCTCAGATCTGAGATTGCAAGATCTGAATTGCTTGAAAGAGAATTCAGATCTGCAATTTTCAGATTGGGCGAATTAATCTACAGCTTGGAATTCCTAGAGTGCTTGAGAGAGACTCTAGGAATTCAGATCTACTATTCAAGAACTGAATTGAGTGCAAGGTTAGAGATAACTTGCACAATTCAGTTGGTGATCAATTCAGATTTGAATTGATGCCTTAGAAGTGTTTGAAGAAATGCATGCATGAGGATTAGATTCTTGTTAGAGATAGAAGAACCGTCACTCATGCATAGGATGAACATGCACTTGAGAGAGGCTGTTCATGACCTTGGGGTTTCACCAAACCAAGGCTCAATCATGATTCATTCGAATGATCCAAATTGATAGATTGCTGAATTCTGAGATTGACATTTACTGCTTACTCTTCTAACCTGAATTGAAGGCAATTGGACCAATGATTTAGATAGATTTTAATTTAGGATTTCTTAGCTTTCATTAGAGTTTTGATTTATTTGTTGATCAGATAAGAAATGTTCAATTTAGTATTGGTAATTGTTTCCTAAATCCTCGTGGGAACGATACTTCACTCACTACTTTATTACTTGAACGGCTAGTGCACTTGCTAGTGTCACAATGAGCCACACATCAATAACCATACAACTTAACAAAGATAAGATGACTAAACTACCCTTATTCGGCTCACTTTAACAGAAATGATGAAAGGTTTTGGGCACCAACCACAGTGGACAACTTTACCTGTGCTTCTTTCTTTAGGACTTTTGAGCCACCTCCTGAAAACAAACCTTTTCCCTTCAAAGGGGCTTGGTATGGTCCTATCCCTCCTAAAACCAAGATGTTTTGTTGGGAGGCTGTCAACCAAGTTATAAACACCTGTGATAAACTTCAAAGAAGGTGGAAGTTCTGGGATCCTTCTCCTCGTGTGTGTGCGTTCTTTGTTGGAAGAGTGGGGAAAGTACTAATCACCTTATGTTGCATTGTTCCTACACCTCTAGGTTGTGGCAGCTTGCTCTTGGACTGTTTGTAAAAACTTGGAGGGCACTTGCATTGTTCCTACTGGTTGTTCTTTTAGGTTAACCGAAACCGAATTGGTACCTTTGGTTTTTGAAAAATACTGAAATTTGAACCAAATCGATTAGTTGGGTTAACTGGATTTTTTTGGTTTAATTTCCTTCAGTTTCGGGTTTTCATTTTTTGATGAGCACCCCTAACTGACATTTACTTGTATTTTTTATAAGCAACAGTTGAACAGTTTATTAGGAAGTATATTGCCAAAAAATGTATGGTAGTGTGCTAGAAATCCCTTTAGAGTAGCTAAGCCTTGGCTAACCAACCTTACTTTGTTAGGAGTACAACCCTGGGGGATTATGCTCATATTCCTACATGTTGCAATGCAGCTACTTTCTGTGATCAATTTATTTTGAAAGTTTATATAAAATGGATTTCAATTTCATCAAGGGTTACAAAGAAGAAATCATGTTGCATTCCTAAAACACTCCTCTCATTATTACAGAAGCTCATAGTGTAAAATGGAAATTCAAAAGGGTTTTAGGAGTTGGTAAATATGTGAAAAAAGTAAATAGCATTTTAATTGAATTAATGAGAAGAAAAAAATTGATCTTTTGCTTGATATAGCCACTAGTTATGGATGAATTAGCCGCTGGTATACAAAGATGGGATTATGTGGATATACCATAGACATTTGCTAAGAAAGGGTCATAGGGGGGTTGCAACTGCAAATGTTTCAAGTATAACCTTGTATGCAAAGAACACCTTGCTACCAAAATTTTTGTTGAATAGAGCAATTAAACCATGCAGGAAAAGATATGTATATTTTGTTGAATTAATTCACAATGAGTGATGTTCTCATTGTTCTTAAAACCTTACACATGTTGATCTTTACTGTCATGTTGATCACTAGAAATATTCATCTGAGCTGTCCTTATATAGCTTGACGCCCATGTTGTCATACTTGCAGTTAATTAAACCTAGTCGCAGGAGTGAGATGGCTTCTAGGTACTTCAAAGAGTATGTTGAAAAGTCAATTCAAGCTGCATATAAGCGGGTTAGTCATGTCATCTACTGCTATTTTACTCTTCAAATACCTTACTGAGAACTGTTAAATAAATTAATTTAAGTTTTTTTTTTTTCTTAGGTTGTTGATACCTTGGATGCCAAATCTAAGGTACAGAGGCAGCATCCTCTTGCTGTGCTTGCTGATGAAGTAAAGATTATTGTTGAGAGAGAATCTTCTGTGTTTAGCCCTGTCTTGTGTCAGTGGTTTCCTGAAGCTGGGATCATCTCCTCTATGATGCTGCATGAACTTTATGGGGAAAGAGTGGTTTGTTTATAATTACTATCTCTATCTTTTATTGGCCAGGCTATTACTTTTTAGAGGCCAATTCCATATAAATCTTATTGTAATTGGGATTTGCTTTTGTTGATTTGTAGAAGCCATTCCTTGACGGAGTATCACTTCTTACAGAAGATGTTAGATCGGTGCTCCCTGCAGCTAATATGTTAGATAACCTCCTAACTCAGCTGTGTCATGTGGTATCTGGAGAAGATAAATTTAATTCCCCTTTCACCAAGGACATGAAGCATTATCAGGTTGGAGACCTTTTGCCAAGAACATATCGGCCAAAACACATCTTTACACATTTCTTAGTGCTTGAAATGAATCTCTCTTTATCTCATTTTTATCCAAGCTCCAGCATCTTCTTATGCCTAATTTCCTAAACCAACGTTCCAAAGCTCCACCATATGACATTTAGGAACATATATACAAAGGGGTTCCATTCCATGTTCATACTCTTTTGATCTTTTTGAGTTTCATGCAAAAGACAAAGAGGAGAACCAAAAACAAAACATGCAACACAGTCATCCACTGCCAATTTGTAAATCCCTTACATTTTCCTTCTGTAACTTGAGAGAGTTTTAATTGATTTAGCTTTCTACCAAGCACTCACCAAATTTGTCTATGTTGGAATTTCTGTGCAGTTAATTCCTTTTCCATTTTTCAAATGTCCAGTATCTGGTTTACTTGTATTGGTTGGAATATCATTGTTTTGTCTATTCGGACATCTTATAGATATAGTCAAAGACTGAATCAGGATTAGTTGCTTGACTTTATCATTTGTGCACAGATAGATGAAATTTCTGGTCCAATTATTCTTGATTGGCTGAGTGTTCAATATGGGCATATCTTGGAATGGACAGAACGTGCTTTCTCTCTTGAGGTTGGTTTTCTGTTGCTCTGATGTTTTTGCTTTCTAAGGAGTGTTGTCTAATCTTCATTTGCCATAACTGCCTGATGAAATGGGGTTTGAACCTTATAAATGTTAATAAAGTAACCTTTAGAAGTTAACCCTCACCCCCTCAAAGTTTGCTGTATGAGTCTTGAAATGCAATCATGTTTACTCAGGTTCAAGCATTGTTGCTACAAGGTTGTCATTTCTATGATGCAGGATAGATTTTAAATTAGAATTTCTATATTAGTTGAGACTCCAGATGTTAGCTCATTGGTTGAACTACTAGATGTGCAACTATTGAACTTGTAATGTTTTGCAACCTCTTGAATTTTACTTTGAACTTTTTCCTCAAGCTATAACCCTTCATTTCTTATTAGCCAATCACTGGGCAATCCAGTAAGATGTTGCACCAAAATGATCAATTGTCATTTTTCTGAGAAGAGGAAAATGTTGTGAATCAAACTAGCATCATTTATCAGCTATGATATCTCATTATCTGGATACATGTATATCTTTGTGACTGGCTTTTACTGCTACTGTGAGACCAAGGCAGAGTGATCTATTGTGGAAGTCTGAAGCACAGTACTCATATTTTTTTTTCTCTCCCCCTCTTTCCCACTTATACAAGAGCATTAACCTGAGAAAGTGACAAAACATTCTAAGAATTTGCTGTGTAGTAATATCAAAGTTCATGTTAAGTCCAGCTAGGAATTCAGTGGCATGGTTCTTCTCAACAAGTTTATGGCAGTGGCACTGCTTGGCATCATCAAGATCTTTCCATACCACTACTCATATTGATCAATTTCCTCCCTAAGAACTCGTAGAGAGGAAAAATATTCCGAAACTTGTGAAGAGTCCTAATGATGTATTATATTACTGTAGTCCTTGTTGTATCGTATCTCTTATTTTCTTGTTATTTTCTTCTTTAGCCCTGTAAGGGCTTTTTTGTAAATATTCATATTTCACACACATATTCTGGCTCTTGGGGTGGGGTTGATTGATTCTGTTTTCACCCCAGACCTCTGTCCTCTCTTCTCTTGTATGCACTGCTTGTGTGACATGGTATCAAAGCGGGTTGCTCTATAACCTGTGTTTGCTCCATGCTCACTCATTAGTCTCTCAAGGGTTGTTGATTTCTGGGTGAATTGACTGAAGATAGGTCTGTTTTGATCAACCCTAACCTTAGGTCACTCTGTTCTGCGATTTCATCAAGAGAAATATTCTTAGAACTCTCTTGGAAGGCATCTGCTTGAAGTGAAACTTGATTGGCTGTGTCGCCTAGGCCAGTTTTACTCACTTAGAAAATTTCTTTGAGATTTGACAAGCTTTGGAGGAGTTCTGATCTTCTCTCCAGGTTGGCAACAGGTTTCTTCTTCACTCTTTGCCTCTTTGGACTGGTTCATTCCCATGTATTCATGCAAGCTTCGAGCACTCCATTTCTGGCTGCAATTACTTCTGATTAAGGAGTTTCTCTAGACATACATCGCTCTTCTTTAATCTGCTCGTCTAAAATCACTTGGTGGCTGATTTGAACTGCATAGAGTAATCCCCTTTCTGGAAAACTTCCATATCTGGTTGGTGAATCCCTCTGTTTTCTCAATCGGTTGTTGATTATCCTTGGAACCCTAGATTTGGTGCTGTCCTAGGGTATTCTCACTTTTCAGTTGCTTGGTAGAAGTTTATAATCAGTTTTGGAGGGTATTTAATCCTCTCCTCAGCTCAACAGTCCTGAAGCACTTGGGTTTGGATTGTCAACATTGTATACTGCCCGGTTGGTGTTGTTCTGGGTTATTTCTTAGAGGATATCATTTTCTCTATAGGGTGGCTCATCTCTGCTACTTGTCCGACTGAAGTTGTTTGATCATATATATCTTCTGGACCTGATTTTGCTGCTGTTTGTCTGCAATGTTTACTTCAGCCTTGTTGTCAAGTGCTTTTTTCGGAGAAAATCTTGTGTTTGATTGCTGTGATACTACTTTTAGTATTTAAATTGTTGCTGAATCAAGTAAAGTGGTTAACAACCTTGAAATATAAATATCAATGCTACTACTTTACTCTCTGGATTGTTTTTTATTTATTTGCGATGGTCGAAAAGATAGATATTATTTCAGTGAAATTTGATGGAACCAACTACAGTATGAAGTTCCATTTCGATTTCTTTGTTGAGGGAAAGGGACTGGAAGGCTATTTGAATGGGACTGCTTATAAATATGATGAAACAGACACTAAAGCCGTTTTTTTTTTTTTTTTTTTTTTTCGTTTTGATGAATTCAGACACTAAAGCCTTTACACAATGGAAGTTGAACAATGGGAAATTAGTCTCCTGGATTCTAAGCTCCATTGTACCACACATTGTTGTTCCCATGAGAAGACCGCAAACAACCTATGAAATGCATTCCTATTTGAAAAAGGAGTATCACCAATCCAACTTATCAAGACAATATCAGATTGAGTCTGAAATATTTGCTTGCTTCCAAGGTGATAAAAGGATATAGGAATACTATGCGGATTTCATTGATTTATGGGCAGAATATGAACTGGTTTACATTGACCCGTCAGATTCATTTGAATGTGTTAAGTATCTGCAGCAACATTTTGAGAAGAGGAAGGTGAACCAATTCCTTACGAGACTGAGACCTGGATATGAGTTTAGGTCTAATATTTTGAGTAGAGGCACCCTTTGGGATATTGATTCTATGATGGGAGAGTAGTTGAGGGAAGAAGCTAGACTCATCATTGTTGCAAACATGGAGGGGAAGCAACTTGATTCAGGGGCTGATACCTTTTTTTTTTTTTTTGCACAAGGGAGTAAGAAATTTGGTGGAAAGGATCTTTCTAAAACCCAATGTTATGAATGTAAAGGGTTTGGACACAGCTTCACACTGTAAGAAGAATGTTTGCACTTAATATAAACAGCATGGTCATATCATTTTGGATTGCCCAGTTCATCCCTCCAAGGGTACTATGAAGAAGAATTAACCACAGACTTATTTGGTGTCTAAGGGACAGATGATCGATGCTTCTACTGCCAAAGGTGAATCTTCTGCACCCATAAATAAGGAAGAGCTATGACAATTGGTATCCTTTGCTATCTAATCTACCTTTTCTGCTATTGGCCTATTTGGTGAGTTGTCTAGTTACTGCACTTCTCCCTCTCAAGTTTACATAATTGATTCTAGTGCTATGAATCATATGGCTGGAGCCTACCCTGGACCAGCAAACAAATTTTCTGAGACCCAGTGACCCACCATAAACATGTTGTCATTGTTAATGTTGAGAAATTGGATATCATTGGGAGTGATGATTTGTGTCTCAAACTCTCACCTTCAAATTCCTTTTCCCTCACCAAGACCTTTGTTCTTAAACTTACTGTTAACCTTATTTCAGTTGGTCAACTGGTCGATGAAGGTCATATTCTAACTTTTTCCTTTGATGGTTGGTTGATTAAGGACCAATGCACTGGGAAGGTGAAAGAGAAGGGGCATAGGTTGGGCCGTTGTTTGCATTGGAGTTTGAGAAATCTCAATCAGTGCCATCCTTTGCTTATTTAAGCTCTTCTTCACTGAGTCTTGATTTGGGTTAAAGAAATAATGTTTGGGATTTATGGCATAAATGTTTGGGTCACCCAAACTTTGAAAGTTAAACTTTTGTTTAAGTCTGGTTTCATTAGAACTAAAATTCCCTCTGTGAAAACTTTTGATACATCTTGTGTTTCTTGTTGTTTGAGTAAGAGTCATATTTTTCCATTTACTCATAAAGCTGAACATGTTACTTCACCTTTTGAAATCATACATAGTGATGTATGGACTTCATTTATTGTTTCACGATTGGGATACAAATATTTTGTATTGTTCATTAACGATTATAATATTTTGTATGGTTCAATTCGGTTTCAATCAAGTGTACAAATTTTACGTTCTAACTTAGGGGGAGAATATAGTGATGGAGAATTTTTGGTTTATTTGAAACATCATGGCATGCAATTTCAACGGTGTTGTCCAAGCACTCCTTAGCAAAATGATGTGGCAGAAAAGAAGAATGATTGTTCTAAGTGTTGTGAGGACTCTTTCGCAAGTCACATGCGCCTCAGTCATGCTGGTAGTATGGATGTGTATCTAATTAATTATATTCCTTCATCGGTTCTTGCTAACATGTTTCCTCATCACAAAATGTTTGGCTGCCCTCTAGATCTTTTCCATTTTCACGTTTTTGGATATCTATGTTTTGTACATCTTCCCTCTCGTGAACATTCCAAGCTTTCAACTCAATCTGTCATGTGTGCCTTTGTGGGATACAATCATAACCACAAAGGATTTCTTTGTTATGATCTCTCTGCACGTCATATTCATATTTCTTGAAATGTGGTTTTTCTTGAGCATATCTCTTTCTTCTTGAGAGTAGCCATGTTATCAGCACCTTCTATTTTTGTTTTGTATGACTTTGACTCACAGGATGCTTCGTTTTTAACTGCTGTAAAGGATCTTCTCGTCTTTTCTCGCAAGTGAGTTCATAGTCTAGTGCTTGCTATGCCTACGACCCCCATGCTCCCGGTCTAGATCATTCGTCAATCTCAGACAACCTTGTAACTGACACTCTTGTTTGTGATCCCTTCGTTTCTCTTTCTATTCCTTTGCATCATTCTTCCCGTATCTCTAGACCACTTGATTGCTATGGTTTCCTTAAGACCATAGCTCATTTTCTATTGTTTTGTCTTCTACAGATATTCCTCGCTCTTACCAGTAAGCCATTAGCAGTCCTTAGTGAAGAGGTGCTGTGGATGCAGAGATTCAAGCTTTGCACGAGAACGACACTTGTGACCTTGTCCTAGCTCCTTAGCCTCCTTTAGATGGCTCTATTATTGGGAGCAAGTGGGTCTACTTCATTAGGTTGAAATCTGATGGCTCTCTAGATCGACACAAAGCTCAGCTTGTGGCTTAGGGCTATACACAAGAGTATGGCATTGATTATGAGGAGACATTTGCTCCCATGGCCAAGATCACTACAGTTCGTGTTCTTTTATCCCTCTCGGCAATACACTCTTGGACTATCTCTCAATTAGATGTGAAAAATGCTTTTCTATATGGGCATCTAAAGGAGACAGTATATTTGAGACCCCCTCCTGGGTACTGTAATGATCCTTACCTTGTTTGTCGGTCAAGGAAATCTCTCTATGGGCTGAAGGAAGCTCCTCCGGCATGGTTTGAAAAATACAGGGATGTTGTTATGAACATTGGGTATAGCCAGTGTGCTTTTGACCACTCTCTCTTTGTCCGGAAAAGGCCTCAGAGTATTACGATTCTTCTCTTGTATGTGGATGACATGTTGACTAGAGATGATATAGAGGGAATTTAGGACCTTAAGTATCTTCTTCACAGTTCCTTTCACATGAAGGATTTGGGTCTTCTCACCTATTTCTTAGGACTTGAAGTACAAAGGAGCCACTGGGGATATTTCATTTGCCGGTATAAATATGCCACTGGTCTTGTCAATTTGGCCAACCTCACTGATGGTAAACAGGTCAATTGTCCCTTGGAGTTGAATGTCAAATTGTCCAAGTCAAATGGTTCTTTACTGCCTGATGCCTCCCTCTATCGACAACTTGTGGGGTCTCTCATCTATCTCACTATTACTTGTCCTAACATCTTGCATGCATTTCAGGTTGTGAGTTAGTTTGTCTCTGCTCCTTATCAACTCCATTTGACTATTGTACATCAGATTATTCTCTATGTTCGGGGCACCTTATCACAAGGACTGTTCTTCTCTTCATCCTCTCCCCTCCACTTGAGGGCCTATGCTAATTTTAATTGGGTGGGCTGTCTTGACACCTGTCGTTCCACAATTGGTTGGTGTGTCTTCATGTGATTCTTTGATCTCATGGAAATACAAGAAACAACAAACAATTTTTAAGTCATCTAAGAAGGCAGAGTACAGGGCAATGTCATTTGTATGTAGTGAAGTTGTTTGGCTTCAGTCTCTATAAAGATTGCTTCTAGTAGAAAGCTAGTTGAATTAAAAAAAAATATGAAATGAAAGGAGTTTCTTGAAGAAAGAAGGAAGAGAGAAGGAGAAGAAGAGAAGAAGAGAAGTTGAAAAAAAAAGGAGAGCAATAATCTGGCCGCCCCCTTCACTTATTATTTATACTAAAAATAATAGAGCAGTACAAAGACAACTATGCCCTTATAGGGCAGCAAGACATAAAACAGCATATATAAGACACAAAAACATAATAAAATTTGGACTCACATAACTACTGTGGTCCCCACCTCCTATCTAACAACTAACATAAAACATCTACTCATAAAAAACATCATAAAACTGCTTAGTCTTCAACTAATCCTATCTTTCATGAAAGGGCGAAGCATATTGAGGTGGATTATCACTTTACTCGAGACTTGTTCCTTGATGGCTCTATCTCTCACCTTTATGCCACCTCATATATGCAGGTTGCTGACATCTTCACAAAGGCCATGATGAGATCCAAACATTTATTTCTTATGAGAAAACTAATGCTAATGCTTTCGCATTAGTTTGAGAGGGAGTGTGGTGAGATAGCAGAGAATACTAGTTGTCGTATCTCTTCCTTATTCAAGGGACCAGAAGATTCACCTTTGGCAATAGAGGCATCGGACATTTGTCCCTCAGACACCTGATAAGATTGTGGCTAGTTCTTCTTCACAGTACCCTTGGAGGGACAAACTAGGCAGTATGGAATGATATGACCTTGCTATTTACAATAAGTGCAGACATTCTTCTTCTTGTAGTGTGAAGCTATGTGTCCAAACCCTTTACATTCATAACATTGGGTTTTAGAAAAATACTTTCCACAAGATTTCTTACTCCTTTGTGCAATAAAAACTGTATCAGCCCCTAAATCAAGTTGCTTCCCCTCCATGTTTGCAACTAGACTTGTTCATGGGCCAGGTAGCTCGATGGGCCAGCCCAACCCGATCTAAGTTGGATAGGTTTCAGGCCTCCGGGCTTATGCCTAAAATATCGGGCCAAACCTTTTTCCGGGTCGGGCTCAGGCTTTCTCAGAAAAGCCTATCCCTAGCCCGAGCCAGCTTGATAATGTATTATATAATAAAAAGCATATATATATAACATATTTTTTCTTTATTTTTCTTTTGTTTTTTAAAGTAATAATGAGCTTTCATTATTTTTTTAGGTTTTAATGTCTTTTGTTGAAGTTTGACCTGCCCTAGAATTCTGTCTTGTTTGTTGACTGTAAAGTAAAGTAAACAACAAGTAGGAGAAGAAAGAAGAAAAGAGAAAGGAGAGGAAAGAGAGAAAGGCTGGTTCGAATTACAGAAAGATAATCTCCCTAGATTCGGCCAGACCTGTTATTATATTATTAACTTGAGGGAAAAGACTTAAGTGCCCCTCTTTGAGTAAGAAGCACTCGAACTAACATAACAGTACACATCAACCTTCTCAGCAAGTACAAAGACCGAAATACCCCTTCACTAACACCACTTACACTCCCCCTCAAGTTGGTGAGTATATATCATATAATCCCAGCTTGTTACATATGTAGTCCACTCTCCCCCGACTCAAACCTTTTGTAAACAAGTCTGCCCACTGGTTTCCCGTACTAACATATGCAGTTTCTATCACCCCATTCTGCACCTCTCTCACAAAATGATAGTCAACTTCAATGTGTTTGGTTCTTTCATGGAACACTGGATTGGAAGAGATATGAATTGCTGCCTGATTGTCATAATAGAGCTTCATTGGAGTACTGATGTCATATCCTATCTCCTGTAGAAGGTTCCTCAGCCACATTAATTCACAAGCAGTATGTGCCATGGCCCTATATTATGCTTCTGCACTGCTTCTTGCCACAACTGTTTGCTTCTTACTTTTCCACGTTACCAGGTTACCCCCCAGAAAAGTGCAATAGCCTGTGGTGGATCGTCTATCAGACATAGAACCTGCCCAATCAGCATCGGTGTATCCTTCTACTACCAATTTTCCACCACTCCTGTACAGCAAACCACGACTAGGAGCTCCTTTCAGATACCTTACAATCCTTAGCATTGCATTCCAATGTGGGACCAAAGGTTTCTGCATGAATTGACTCACCACACTAACCGCAAATGAAATATCTGGCCGAGTAATGGTTAGATAGTTTAGTTTGCCTACAAGCCGTCGATATCTGTTAGGGTCTTCAAATACTTCACCTTTATGACTGCTCAGCCTCGTATTTGTTTCCATAGGTGTCTCATCCGGTTAAGTACCCAACAACCCTGTTTCTTCCAATAAATCGAGCACATATTTCCTCTGACACAAATTAATGCCATGCTTAGATCTTGCTACCTCTATGCCCAAAAAGTATTTCAACTTGCCAAGGTCTTTTGTCTGAAAGTGTTCCTGTAGGAATGCCTTCAATCTGTCAATGCCCATTTTATGATTTCCAGTCACAACGATATCATCCACATACACCACCAATATTATCTTGCCTGCTGAACAGTCAAAACTGAAGACAGAGTGGTCAACTTGGCACTGTTTCATACCAAACTTCTAGACCACCTCACTGAACCTACCAAACCATGCTCAAGGGGACTATTTATGTCCATAAATAGCCTTCTTAAGTCTGCATACCTTACCATCCTCCCCCTGAGCAACAAACCCTGGTGGTTGCTCCATGTAGACCTCGAGCAAATCACCATGCAAAAAGGCATTTTTGATGTCTAGCTGATGGAGAGGCCAATCATACATAGATGCAAGGGAGATGACGACACGAACTGACCCTATCTTAGCAACCGGGGAGAATGTCTCTGTGTAGTCAATGCCATAGGTTTGGGAGTACCCTTTGGCAACCAGCCGCGCCTTCAGGCGCTCAACACGACCATCTGGTAAGTACTTAACACTATACACCCACTTACAACCGACAACCTGTTTCCCAGGAGGAAGAGCGATGAGATCCCAAGTGTGATTATGATGCAGAGCAGAGAGCTCTTCTTCCATAGCACGGCACCACTCTAGAGAGGTAAGGGCTTCTTGGACATCCTTAGGAACAACCACGAAGGATAACAAAGAGATGAACTGGCGATGGGAGGTGGAGAGGTGGGTAAGTGAAACAAAATTGGAAATAGGGTGAAGGGTGCATGTACGCTTACCTTTCCGGAAGGCAATAGGAAAATCTAGGTCAGAGGCTGGTGTCGGAGCTGGAGATGGATCTGTCGACGGTGATGAAGCGGGAGGAGCTGCAGCCAGTACACGCGGGCGATGTGTTTACACGTGACGGATCGGTCAATCGACGGTGGCACCGGAGGCAAGGACGTAGGCATGACTAGAACCGGAGGAGGTGGATCAGCCACAGGAAGAGGAAGAGGAGGTGGTGGTGAGGAGGAAGCAGTAGCACCGGACCTGATGAAGAACGGAGTAGACTCGAAGAATGTAACATCAGCACATACCAAGGAACGACGAGAACTGGGATGATAATACTTGTACCCTTTCTGAGTTCGGGAATAGCCAAGGAAGACACACTTCAGGGAACGTGCATCTAACTTCAGGGAATAGCCAAGGAACACCCAAATACCTGAGGAGGAAGCGGAAACGGAGACATGTTGGGGAATAAGACACTAAAAGGAGAACGATCATCAAGGATAGACGTGGACATCCGATTAATTAAGAAATAAGAGGTGAGCATTGCATCGCTCCAAAAGGTTTTGGTAAGATTCATGTGGTGCATGAGGGAGCGTGCTGTTTCTACAAGATGGCGGTTCTTTCTCTCAGCCACCCCATTTTGTTGCGGAGTGTAAGTACATGAAGTTTGGTGTATAATGCCATGTTGGTCCAAGTATTTTTGAAAAGATGAAGACAAGTATTCACGTCCATTATCAGAACGGAAAATTTTGATGTGAACGCCAAATTTATTGCGGATCTCAGCATAAAATTTCTGGAAGATGGCAAATAATTCACTTATTTCTTTCATTAAATAGAGCCACGTCATTCTTGAACAGTCATCAACAAAAATAACAAAATATCGGTGTCCATTATATGATATCACTTTATAAGGACCCCAAACATCTGAATGAATTAAAGAAAAAAGACTCGACACACGGTTATCGACCCTAGAACGAAAGGGAACACGATGGTGTTTCCCAAATTGACACGACTCACAATCTAGAATAGAAAGTTGACTCAATGAAGGGATTAAGGACTACAACACTCTCAACGAAGGGTGACCAAATCTACAATGCCACTGGAGAGGAGAAATGGATGACTGAAGGGCCGTCGACATTCGTCCACCACCATCAAGATAATATAGTCCATTGGCTTCATGCCCTCCACCAATCTTCATCCCCGTCTTGAGATCCTGAAAAACACACATAGAGGGGTAAAATGTGATGAAGCGCTTAAGGGACTTGGTCAGCTTACTAACAGACATAAGATTAAGTGGAAGCTTAGGTACATATAAAACAGAGGATAGGGATACAGGGTCTAGGTCAACATTACCAACACCACAGATAGATGATGTGGAGCCATTAGCAAGGGTAACAGATTGGGATGTTTAGCAATGAGTGAGAGATGAAAACACACCTGGAGTTCCCGTCATGTGATCAGAGGCTCCAGAGTCAATAATCCGGGGGTTGGGTGTGGATGCCAAACAAGCCATACCTGAGTGTGCAAAGGTAGCTGTGTTCTGCTGCGACTTGGATTGAACAAACCTTTCATACTCATCCCAAGGAACACTCACCATCTCCTTGCTTGGACCATCTGAGGGAGTAGAAGGCATCGGGTCAGCTGACCGGTTCTCCTGTGTAGAGCTGAAACTGATGTCACTAGTCATGGCATGGTTGGCCCATGTCGCGGGAGGACCATGTAAGTCATAGCAGTAGTTAATAGTATGTCCATCCAGGCCACAATGATTACACTTCCGTGGACCCAAGCCATGTCCTCTACCACGAGCTCCCCCTTAATCTCTGCCTCCAGTACGACCACGATCACGGATATGTGCAGATCCACCACTACCACTCCTGCCAGGCTGGGCTCCTCGAGCCCCACTTCTGCCACCTCGACCTCTCGACACTGCAAATGCTGATTTATCTGAGACATTAGAATCCATAGATCCAATGGAAGCCATCCGAAGACGAGTAGACACCTCCTCTAAAGATGGAAAAGCAGATCCCCCTAGTATCTGGGCTCGTACTGGTTCATACTCGGACTTCAGCCCCACCAGAAACCGTGTCTCATCAAGCTGCTCTCGCTGTTGCTGTTGAACTTTGACATCAGAAGTGAGAGGATGATAGACATTTAACTCATTACGAATATTCCTCACACTGGCATAGTACTCCTCAAGGCTCTGATTTCCTTGTTGCAGATTGAAGTATTCCTGATACAGTTGATATACCCTAGTTGTATTATCCTGACCTGAATACAGTTTCTTAGCATGATCCCACACCTCTTTGGCTGTGTCAAGAAACATGAAGTTCACACTTATTCTGGGTTCCATACTGTTGAACAGCCATGTGATGATCTGTGCATCTTTCTGTTCCCAATCTTCATACTCCTGAGAATTAGCGGGGGGTTTCTCCTCTCTTATGTGCTTCACTTTCTTCTTCGCCTTCAGAAAAACCTCTACAGACTTGGCCCAAGGGACATAATTCTGTCCATTCAGTTTAATGGAGGTCATTTGGACATTCAGGTAGTCAGTAGATATCATGACACTTGGTTTGCTATCACTGTTATTTGCTATTGCCGACTCCCTTATCACTGAATTCTGAGCACTACACACTGCACACTACACACAGACACTTCACTGAAATCTGCACACTGATTTCAACAGTAGTAAATGCTGAGAACTGCAACACCACAAACCCTAATCACCGAAATCTGCATACTGATTTTAGCAGTATTAAATGCTGAAATACTGCAACACCACAGCCCCTATTCACCGAAGTCTACAACCTTATTTCAGCGATATCAAGTGCTGAAAACCACACTTGTAACACCACAAACCGTAATCCACACAATTGCCCTTAGAATCACACACAAACCAGAATAAACCCTAGCACACTACAATCGAAACCCATCATGCGAACTGTACTACACCTCTCATGTATTCCATAACAGAAAATATGCATAAAAAAAAACTTTTCCTCATCGCCTAAAGGCCAACCACACGAAGGGCTGAGACATCACTGCACCACACGTACCAGCCCTAACTAGGGCTTTGAAACCACAACAACCAATCACCAATGACACAATTGGAGGCATAGGAGCCTCTTAGGGAAGAGGGCGATCACTCCTTTTCAGCCCTTTTCTAAGTCTCCAACTCACAACTGAGAAACCCACGAGAAATCCTAATTCGAATGCGCAAAAGACAGAATTCTAGCAAGTCTGATTTGTTGAACCTCGCTCTAATACCATGTTGAAGTTTGACCTGCTCCAGAATTCTGTCTTGTTCGTTGACTGTAAAGTAAAGTTAACAGCATGTAGGAGAAGAAAGAAGAAGAGAGAAAGGAGAGGAAAAATAGAAAGGCTGGTTCGAATTAGAGAAAGATAATCCCGCTAGATTCGGCCAGACCTGTTATTATATTATTAACTTGAGGGAAAAGACTTAAGTGCCCCTCTTTGAGTAAGAAGCACTCAAACTAACATAACAGTACACATCAACCTTCTTAGCAAGTACAAAGACCGAAATACCCTTCACTAACACCACTAACATCTTGTAATATAAATAAAATAGTTTTTAATGGAACTAATAAGGAAAAAATATTTTTCCAAATTTCTGGCCGGGCTCGGGCTCAAGACCCTGCCTGATGGTCAGGCCGGGCTCGAGCTCAGGCCTGAGCATATTATGTTAATGTAGAGGCAATGCCCGACCTGTGAACATGCCTATTTGCAACAGTGATGAGTCTAGTCTTTTCCCTCAACAACTCTCCCATCACAGAAGCTAAATCTAGAAGTTTGTTTCTACTCAAAATATTAGACATGATTATCTCATTTTCAGGTCTCAGTCTCATAAGGAACTGGTTCACCTTCCTCTTCTCAAAATGCTGTTGTAGATACTTAACACACTCTAAATCTGATGGGTCAGTGTGAAATAGATCATATTCAGCCAATAAATCAATGAAGCCCGTATAGTATTCCTGTATCTTTTTATCACCTTGGTAGTAAGCAAATATTTCAGACTTAATCTGATATTGTTTTGATAAGTTGGACTGGTGATACTTCTTTTTCAAATAGGAATGCGTCTCATAGGCTGTTTGCAATCTTCTCATGGGAACAACAATATGAGGTATAATGGATCTTAGAATCCAGGAGATTAGTTTCCCATTATCAAGCTTCCATTGATTAAAAGCCTTAGTGTCCATTTCATTAGGTTTACGAACTGACCCATTTAAATAGCCTTCAAGCTCCTTTCCTTCAACAAAGAAATTGAAATGAAACTTCCACATACTGTAGTTGGTTTCATCAAACTTCACTGGAATAATGTCCATCTTTTCAGCGAGTACAAATAAAAATAAACAGTCCAGAACAATGTAGAGAAACAACAGAGAAACCAGGTGCAGATGATATGTATAATCAAACAACTTCAGTTGTACAGTTAACAGAAATATGCCACCCTATAGAGGAATCAAAGTTCCCCATAAGTTTGCCAAGACAGATCCAACTTGGTAGTTCTTATTGTTAACAGTCCAAACCAGCAGTGTTCCAGGACTGTTGAACTGAAAGGAGAGTGAAATACCTTTAGAGCTGATAAAGAACTACAACTGAGTAGTTAGGGATAAGAATACCCTTGGGCGACCCGAAATCTAGGGTTCTAAGAGAAAGGAAGCAGCCAATTGAGCAGAAGAGGGAAATACACCAACCTGATATGTGTAGGTTTCCAGAAACTGCTGCCCTAGAGAGATCTGAACTTCATTGGGACTGTTCACATCTGCTAGATGCTTCAAAGCCTTAAAGGTATGATCTATCTTCTGAGTACACTCCAATACCAACTTGACGATAATTATCTGAACAGATGAAGAAAAATAAGTAGACGAGAGAATAAAAGGAGAAGGAAGAAAAATGGTTTATGGAGGAAGAAAAAAGTCAGTTAGGCTTTAGTGCTTTTAAATGTCCTAATCAACTAATCTATCCTTTTAATGTTAAGCAATAAAAGACCAATTTGCCCTTAGGCAAGTATACAACAAACCTTCTAATCTTCTATAACATGTATTAAGCAATTGTCAAAAATCTCTCTCTACTAATTAGCTCAACTGATCAGGATTGGTTAGACCTGTTCAATGGCATCCATAACCCTGATTTGCTTCTTATTAGACCTGTTCAATGACATCCATAACTCTAGATTTCACCAACTCAACCAATGACTTTTTCACCTAAATGACTCTAATTGCAGTGGTCCATCATCATTCTTCTTCATCGGTCTATACCTTGTTTGATTAATTAGGTGAAGGATGGAACTGAAGGATTAAACTTTGTGAGTTGGGGAGTCAAGAAAGTGGGAAGCTCTCAAAAATTTTGGAGATGGATGGATAATAGAAATCATCATTACCTTCATAGAATTTATCATTTCTGTTATGAACACAACCCTATCCTCAACAGAAAAGGTAGAGTTGGGCAAGAGAAATGGGTATTCTAGAATCTGGATACTGAACTCAATTTGAAATTGAATTTTGGAATAGTACTGAAAATCACCAAGCTATAAAGGGGATGATAAAAGTATTAGGGAGAAAAAAGGATCAGGTAGGGTCTGTTTTCTGTATAGAGTAATAGAAATTTCTGTTTTCTTCAGTTTTTATACCATTCTCATTACTATCGAAATTATAATCCCATTGAATGATGCCCTGGATTATTGTCTATACGGTTTCAGTTGCAAAACAGAGGCATACACTAATTGAATTGGTTGGGACCGCAAGAAGTTATATTTTGACCTGCTTATATTTGTGTTTCCTACATAATACAAGTGTTTACTAGTTCATTATATTACTTATTATTGTATTTTTAGATCCTATAATACATATTCTAGGACTTGTTTGCTTACACAGGATTGGCAACCTTTGTCATTCCAACAAAGGCAAGCTGCATCAATAATTGAAATCTTTCGAATCATAGAGGAGGTATGTTTCTTATTTAGATAGTTATATACTTTTATGTGGTCCTTTGTTGCTCTAATGTATCAAATATGTATTTTTCATTAGAGGGTCTGCATTTACATTTTATCAGAAGTAGTTGTGGTAGGTCATTGGTGAGTGGTTGATTCCTTGACTTGGTGACATTGTTTTTATCACTTGACCTTTTTGAGAAACATTTCTTTCTTATTGCCATTTTTTTCTTTCTCTAGCATTTATAGTTTTTTCCATTTAGTTGTGAAATGTTCTTTTTCCTTGTTAGTGGATGTTAATTTTTTTTTTCTTTTTTTGCAAGCTAACACAAGAAATATGCATTGCCTCATTATAACTGATGTTTTAAAGACCGGATGAGTATTGAGCCATTTACAAGGATGGCTTGCTTTAATCTGGCCAATTACCTGCAATCCATTAACTGATGATGCCACTTCCCTACTTAGTATGCAGTATAAGTTCAGTATACATGCATGAACGTGTACTTGCACAGGGTCACATTTTATTTTCGCATGTAGAATTTAGCCATCAACTAATTACTTACCCAGGGTATATTTTTCTGCTACTAGTAAAATTTTACTTACCCCAAAAGAAAATTAGCTATTAAAGAAACCATATCCCCCCCACCCCCCCAACACTCACACACACACAACAACAACAACAACAACAACAAAAAAAAAATGATTCATTGTAGCTGGAGACAACTCTTTTCTGTTTTGCCTCTCTACCTTTTATTAGTTATCAACAGATGCTGATATAGTCTCTCTCTCTCTCTCTCTCTCTCTCTCGATGGTTCAGAGGAAATAAAGTATCTCCTTGGATATAAAAATAATTGAGAAAAAAGTACGCAAATAAAAGAAAGAAAAATGAAAGGGAGATGTCTTTTTTTCCCCTTGATGTATATCAAACCAAGTGGTCTATATATTTTTAAAAAGACTTAACAGTTTGTACCAGCACAATTCTGTCAAGATTACATACTGAATCGGTTAATTAGTGAACTAAACCGTTAAGTTGTGTGGTCATGGGCTGAATGGTGCAATACTGCAATCCACTTTGGTGTTAAAACATAAATTGTCACCTTTTAGGACAACTTCTATGGGGAATTTTGTTGTTTACTGGTATTCTGGAGTAGCTGTTTGTGCTATTGGTTCATTTGTTGTCACTTACATTAAAATTTTCTTTTTCTTGTAGACTGTGCATCAATTCTTCAGCTTGAACATCCCGATGGACATCATACATTTGCAGTCTCTAGTTTATGTAATTTTTAAAAGTTTGGAACTCTATTTGCTGAACATGATCAATCAGTTAGGTACAGATGCAGTACTCATCAATATATTCTAGCATCTGTATGATTGACTTTTATTCTCTTTGAGGATTTGAAGATAGTATTCATTTCTTCTTTAATTTGTTTTAGAAAATAAAAGCATAAGTTATCTACAATGCTTCTTAGGAAACTTCTTCTTTCTTTGGGGGGGGGGTATCTATATAAATGAGGGTGTGATCAGACCTGAACCACTAGTTAAATAAATGGGATGTATCCCAAAAACTGTCCAGCCACACTCAGATTAGTAGAAGAAGAAGAAGAAGAAAATGGGCTGAAAGCAGTAGAGATCATAATTCAACTCTAACTGGCGGCCAAATCTCCTATACACAAACCTTAAAAATACATGAAAAGACAAAGTATACCCCTGGGTAGCCATAATAAGAAAAACACTGATAACAAATAAGTAAAAACAGAATCAATGAATGCAAAGAATACAAATATCGCAATAGTGCAATAGCTCCATTTTCCATAGGTGGCATATTAGAGGATTGTAGTGGGCGGACTCCTCATCAACAGCTAGATCTTGTTCTTTGGTGGAATGGTACCTACCAGCCCACAGACAGATTAAATTTTGATGGACACAGTTTTGGTAATCCGAGTCCTTCTGGCATGAGTGGTGTTTTCAGTGACTGCTATGGGTCTATGTTAGAAATCTACTTAGGCTCCACAGGGCTTGGAGATTTGACAAGAGCTGAATTGCTTGCAATTCTATAGAGGTTGAGGTTGGGAAGATCTCCCAGTTTTAGAAACATAATGGTGGAGGGTGATTCTTGGGTGGTTGTGGGCTAGTTGAAGAACAACAGGAAAGGTTTGCTGGTTGTGTCAATACTATCATATCATGATGGAAATAAATTATCTGGCTAGGGAGGTTGGAACTACATTTTCCTGGGCACAAAGGTCAACAAATAGTTTAGATGTTGCAATAGCCAAACAGAGGGTGAATAGGGCTTAAGTTATTTTGTGGACGGTTGTTTAATGAATGAGTGTAGTCACTAGGTGAAGGGTCTAGGTAGCAGATGCTAGCCTACACTTATGGGGTGCTTGGAGCTTATTATATGTAATCCATTCCTTTCTCATAATCAATAGAATTAAAAGTTTCCAATAAAAAAAATCTAATGCTAACATCATTTTAACTTTTTTTTTGAGAAAATGTTAACTTTATTCGAAATAAGAAAGGTACATGAGGAGATGTACACAGAAATCAGACACTCAAAGAGTTAAGTAGGCAAGAAGCAGAGGTGGCATCTTTGGCTGGATCTCTAGGTTGTGAGGTAAGTGATTGGCCTCTTAAGTATTTAGGCTTACCTTTGGGAGGAAACCCGTGGTCAGATAGCTTTTGGTACCCAGTTCTGGAAAGATTCTCAAAAAGACTAGCGGGTTGGAAAAGGAACTACATCTCTTTAGGGGGTAGAATCACTCTAATTAAGTCAACACTAGCAAAATTGCCAGTGTATTTTTTGTCTACCTTCAAATTTCTTGTAGGTTTAAAAAATAATGAGAGATTTTCTATGGGAACCTAGAGATACTAAAAAGGATCATAGGGTAGAATGGGAAGTGGTGTCTAGAAAGAAAAAGGGGGCTTAGGGATTGGAAATATTAGAATAAGAAACACAACTTTGTTAGGCAAATGGTTATGGAGGTTTCCTAAGGAGCAAGAGAGTTTAATCATAAGGTGATAAGAAATATTCATGGAATGGCAGCAAATGGATGGGACACTGGACTCGACCCAAGGGCTCTGCGCATTTCCTCGTGGAAAGATATTGTTGGTATCTTGTTTGTCTTCTCTTCTTTCATCAGGTATGATGCTTGCGTGGGTTATAAGATTCTTTTTTGGGAGGACTTGTGGATTGGGGAATCTCCCCTTAAGGATAGATTCCCGAACCTATATTCCCTTTCTTTCAAAAGTTTCAATTTATCTCTTTTTTTCGTGTTTCTGGGGATTCTTGGGATTTGGGACTAAGGAGAGGTTTGAGGGACTTAGAAGTGGGTTTGGCAAATGATATTTTTTCTCTTCTAAGCTCAGTTTTTCTAGACCACTCTACTCCTGACAGTAGAATTTGGACTGAAACTTCTATAGGTAGTTTTTCTTGTTCTTTGTTTTTCAATGCTATGGTCCTTCCTTTTAAACCGGTTACCTCCTTTCCTGTTAAAGAAGTATGGAGCGCTCCGGTACCCCCAAAAGTAAGGGCTTTTTGTTGGGAAGTGGTTCTTCAAAAAATCAATACCATGGGAGTGTTTCAAAGAAAGAGACCAAATTGGTGCTTGTCACCTCATGTTTGTAGCCTTTTCTTGTCCTTTTAGTGCTCTAATTTGGGATTGGTTCTCCTTTCTCTTTGATTGTAGGTGGACTCCTCCTAGAAGCGTAGTGGAATTATTTGACCCTAGCTTTTTCTGACAACTAAAAAAGAAAGGAAGGGTGATGTGGAGAACAACGAGGACAGCTATCTTGTGGGTAGTGTGGGAAGAGAGAAATAATAGGATTTTCCAAGGGAAAGAAAAATCAGCTCCTGAAGTTATTGAAGGGATCACCATCAAGGCAGTACATTGGCCGAAAACTCTTGACTTGTTCAAAGATGTCTCCATTAGATGAATTGACTAGAGGTTGGAGTATTTTAGCAAGGTCTTCTACTTTATCACCTACCGTACAAGCAGTTTGGTCCCCTCCTTTGCAGTGTGTAAAACAAGAGTAAACAGAGGAAGAAGAAGAATTTGTTATATTATTCATCAATCTCGTATGTATATATACAAGTTACATATTCTATGTTAGGAAAGAAGAATAATCAAATTCCTACAAATCAGCCCTACAATCAAGGTAAATCATATCTCCCTAGTATTTACTTCCTATTTTAATTATATAGTCTGTAACATCATACCTCCCTAGTATTTACTTCCTATTTTAATTATACAGTCTGTAACACTCCCCCTCAAGCTGGAACATAGATATTAATCATGCCCAAGTTGTTACAAAGATAATCAACCCTAACCCCATTAAGAGCCTTCGTGAAGATATCTCCCAGTTGTTCTATTTTCACATAACCTGTGGAAATCAAACCTTGCTGAATCTTTTCACGAACGAAATGGCAATCAATCTCGATATGCTTAGTTCGTTCATGAAAAACAGGATTAGATGCAATGTGAAGAGCAGCTTGGTTATCACACCACAACTTGGTTGGTATTGAAGTTTTAAGACCTACTTCAGTCAGAAGCTGATATATCCACATTATTTCACACACAGACTTGGCCATAGCTCTATATTCCAATTATGCACTCGAACGTGAGACAACATTCTGCTTCTTGCTTTTCCATGAAACTAGATTCCCTCCAACAAATACACAATAACCTGAAGTAGACCTTCGATCTTCCTTGGATCCTGCCCAGTCAGCATCTAAAAAACATTCAATTCTAGTATGACCATGATTGCCATACAAAATTCCTTGCCCAGGTGCTCCTTTTTAGTAGCACAAAATTTGTTCTATAGCTGTCTAGTGATTAACTGTTGGAGAGGACATGTACCGACTCACCACACTAACTGAATACGCAATATCTGGACGAGTTACAGTAAGATAATTCAACTTTTCAACCAATCTTCTATATCTCTCAGGATCTTCAAATAATTCACCGTCTTTTGTGAGCTGCAAGTTAGGAACCATTGGAGTGCTACATGGCTTAGCTCCCAACTTTCCCGTCTCAGACAACAAGTCAAGTACGTATTTCCTTTGAGATAAGAATATTCCCTTCTTGCTTCTTGTTACCTCAACACCCAAGAAGTATTTCAACATTCCCAAATCTTTGGTATGAAACTGAGTGTGGAGAAAGGATTTAAGGGATGAAATCCCTGTAGTATCACTCCTTGTAATGACAATATCATCCACATACACAACTAACAAAATGATGCTGGCAGCAGATTGCTTGAAGAAAATAGAATGATCAGACTTACTTTTCTTCATACCGAAATTCTCGACTGCTTGACTAAACTTTCCAAACCAGGCGCGAGGAATTTGCTTCAACCCATACAGAGACTTATGAAGATAGCAAACTTTCCCATATTCCCCCTGAGCAACAAAGCCAGGCGGTTGCTCCATATAAACTTCCTCTTGAAGATCCCCATGAAGAAAATCATTCTTGATGTCTAACTGATGAAGGGGCCAATTATAAGTAGCTGCCATAGAAATAAACAACCTGACAGAAGTAAGTTTAGCAACAGGAGAAAAGTATCAGAATAATCCACTCCATAAGTCTGTGCATATCCTTTAGCAACAAGACAGGCTTTCAATCGGGCAATGGACCCATTAGGATTGACTTTAACTGTAAACACCCATTTACACCCAATAGCCTTCTTATTTGCAAGTAAATTTACCAAGGTCCAAGTACCATTGTCCTCTAAAGCATTCATCTCCTCAATCATAGCATTACGCCATCCAGGGTGAGAAAGGGCTTCTTTAACAGTCTTAGGAACAAAGATAAAATCAAGAGATGCAATAAAAGAACAAGAAGAGGATGACAAATGATTATAAGACACAAATGAAGATACTGGATAAGTACACATGCACTTACCTTTACGAAGAGCAATAGGAAGATCATTATTAGAGATTGGTTCTGATGACGAAGGAACATGATTAGTTGAGATTGGATCTGCCGACGAAGGAGCTGGTGCAGGACATGGATCTAGAGGGGTTGGTCGTCGAGAATAAACTTGTACTGTAGGTGGCTTAGGCCTGGCAGGAGCAGATTCAATAGGATATGAAACAGATGATGTGACAGTATAGATTAACAAATCATCATCCTCCCCCTGACTTGAATGAGGAGTAGATGGAAAGAAAGGTGTATCTTGTAGGAAATTAACATCACCTGACACAAGATATCTGTGAAGAGTAGGACAATAACATCTATACCCTTTTTGAACACGAGAATACCCAAGAAAAACACACTTCAAAGATTTTGGATCTAGTTTGGTAACCTGAGGACAAACATCCCGAACAAAGCATGTACACCCAAATACCCTAGGCTCAATAGGAAACAATGTTTTATTTGGAAACATAACATGATAAGGAGTCTTACCCTGAAGGACAGATGAAGACATACGGTTAATCAAAAAACATGCTGTGGAAACTACATCAGCCTAGAAAGGTTTAAGAACCTTCATTTGAAATAACAAAGCTCTTGCAGTTTCAAGAAGGTGTCTATTTTTCCGTTCAGCAACCCCATTTTGAGATGGTGTATATACACAAGAAGTTTGATGAAGAATGCCATGCTGAAGCATGTAAGTTTGAAAGGATTTTGACAAGTACTCCTTAGCATTATCACTTCTCAATATTTGTACAGAAACATTAAATCGAGTTTTAACTTCAGCACAGAAAGCAGAAAAATGAGAAAACACCTCAAAACGGTTTTTCATTAAATATAACCATGTCATATGAGAGTAATCATCAACAAAAGTAACAAAATACTTAAACCTAGTTTTGGACTCAACTGGACACGAACCCCAAACATCTGAATGGACTAATTCAAAAGGAGCACTAGTTTGTTTATTGACTCTAGGACTCGAACTAATACGATGGTGTTTAGCAAACTGACAAGACTCACAATTTAATGACGACAAACTTTGAAATTGAGGACAAATTTGCTTTAACACATGGAGAGAGGGGTGGCCCAACCGACAATGTGCTTCAAAAGGGGTTACAACTCCAGAACAGGCTATGGATCTTGGAACTTGTGTATCAAGGATGTAGAGACCTCCAGACTCATGTCCCTTACCAATAATCTTCTTCGTCGTAAGATCCTGAAATAAACAATAATCAAGAAAAAATGAGACACAACAATTAAGGGTACGAGTGAGTTTGCTAACAGAAATTAAATTAAATGATAACTGAGGTAAACTAAGAACAAATGACAAAGGAAGTGATGGTGTTGGACTAATTGTGCCAGACCCAATAACACAAGATGTTGACCCATCTACTAAAGTAATAGGAGAGGTAGATTTATGTGACTGAAAGGTAGAAAACAGACTTGAATTACCTATCATATGATCTGTAGCTCCAGAATCAATGACCCATTTTGAAGAGGAGGAAACAAGACATGTATTGGGTTTACCTAACTCGATGGCAGTAACAGGAGTAGATTGAGGTTTCAATGATTATTGGTACTGAGCAAATTTGGCATATTCATTTGCAAATATCATAACAGACTTCTCAGAAGTATCTGGGGTGGATGCAATATGGGCTACTGAGTTTTCTTATTCTGCAACTTCTTGCAATCCCGCTTCATATTGTCCTGGCTTATGACAGTAATGACACACTATCTCTCCTGACTCCTGTCCACAAGTATTAGTATTCCTGTCATAGTTACTTGACCTGTCATAATTGTTGGATCCTCTACCACTACCACTCCTATATTGTTGTCTCCCTGATTCAGATGTATTATTGCGGCTGACGAGGGCACTACTAGGCTGAACAGGTGGAGAACTTTTTGTACGAAGGACCTTACTGAAAGCATCTTGTAGAGAAGAGATCTCTGAACTGGAAAGAATCTGAGATTTAGCAGTCTCAAATTTAGAAGGTAGGCCAGCTAAAAAACTCATAACCGCCATCTTTTCTCGCTGAGCTTGTTGAACAGTCACATCACTACTAAACGGAAGCAACATATTAAGTTCTTCATATGTTTTCTTGAAATCCATGAAATAGCTTGTAAGAGATCTATCGCCTTTGTCCGCCCTGTAAAAAGCTTTGCACACATCATAAATGTGGGAAATATTCCCCTTTCCGGAGTACAAGAACTCTAGATAGTTCATTAATTCCTTAACAAATCCAAAGTGAGTGACTAAACCAACCACCTTACTTTCAATGGAGTTGTGTATCTACAAGAACAAACGAGCATCCTCCCTCAACCAAGACTTTCTCGAGTCACCATTAGGAGGGTCATCAGTCAAATGGTTATCCATAGCAATACTCAGCAAATATAGTTGAACAGTTTTACTCCAATCCAGATAATTAGAGCCATTAAGCTTATGCTCAGTTATTTTTGACATCACTGGAACAACATCCAACATAACTACTGATTTCTTGTTTGCCATAATCTCAAAATTCAAATAAACAGAATATTTTGAACACCGAAAATCAACGGAGCACACCTGTTGAAAACACTGGAATGGATATGCACTTAACAAAGCACAAATATGTGCTATACAGGACGAGGCGAGCCAAAAGATGACTGAAAAAATTTCCGGCGACAGACGCGCCTCCACGTGCCGGTGCGTGTGATTGTGGCAGAATCTTCAGGTGGTGCGTGAGACACACGCATAGGGCTGCTGACTGCCGGACTTTGCAGAGACTAGATGCTCTGACTGCTCAAAGGAGGTGACCTGAAACACCCAAAAATTTTCCTCTACCTACTGTTTATTTAGAAAAAAAAAAAAAAACGAAAGGGCAGGCAGAGACTAGATGCTCTGATACCATGTAAAACAAGAGTAAACAGAGGAAGAAGAAGAATTTGTTATATTATTCATCAATCTCGTATGTATATATACAAGTTTCAAATTCTATGTTAGGAAAGAAGACTAATCAAACTGAACTTTGATGGCAGCTCTCTTGGGAATCCTGGACCTTTTGGAATAGGGGGTGCGTTTAGAGATGCAGAAGGAAAAATCCTAACTATGTATTCTGGTCCAATAGGTTTGGAGGACTCGCTTAGAGCTGAAGTGTTGGCTCTCCTCCAGGGGTTCAGATGGGCCAAGCAATTGGGCTTTCAACAGTTAGAAGGGGAGGGAGATTAAAAATTAGTAGTAGGTTGGCTGCAATCAAATAATTTGGGAACGTGGTCCCTAAGACAACCTGTAAGGGAATTATTGCGCCTCACAAGGGAGCTGGGTGCACAAGTTTATTGGTCTAGGAGGTCAGAAAATGCTTTAGCTGACAACCTAGCAAAACAAGGGGTGAATCGGGAGGTTTTGTTTTGGGCAGTGTTGTAAGTTATTTTTTGTTCAGGGGTCACCTTTCACTTTAGAAGGTGACAGTTGTTCTTCTGGTTTTATCTAATGAAAGTTACCGTTTCCTATATAAAAAAAAGAGTTACATAGTAATCCCTGTAAGCGCCAGATTTAGCTAAACTGTCAGCTTCAGAGTTTAGCTGCCTTGGAACCCAGTCCATGTGAGCATTCAAGGAAGGGAGGATGTCTCTCGCTTCAGCCAAGTAGAGAGCTAAGGCTCAAGGCCCACTGTCAGGATTAGTGAGCCAATTAGTGGTGTTGGCTGATTCTCCTTTAATGGTAAGATTTAATAAACCCAGGTCTCTTGCAGTCCTGATGCCGGTTTAATGCTGCCATGATTTCAGCCTTTGTTGAGGAAACTATCTCAATTGGCCTACTAAAATCCCAACTGATAGTACCATCTCTTCTTTGAATTACGCCTCCAATAGCTGCTGCACCTGGGTTTCCGAAAGCACTCCCATCAAAGTACAAAGTTGTCTTCCCTTCCTCAGAAAATCTGAAACTGCAGGAATTGTTGAGGTGTATGTGACTCGAGTGAAGAAAATTTATGGCATTTCTTTGGAGGTCAGCAAATGTGACACCTCTGAAATAATTTGAGTTGGAAGTCCACAGGAAGCATCTGTAACAGATTAGACAAATAAGCTCCTCACAGTTTTTTGTTCTGTTGGTAAACACCCGATTATTTCTCTCTTCCCAAATGCTCCAAAATATAGCATGTGCAGCAGATTGCCATAAAGTTTTCCCTCCTTTGCTTAAATCTCTTCCTGACCATTGTCCTAAGCATTCAACCACATGTTCTGGGAAAACCCAACTGTATTCTAATAATGTTAGGAAAACGTTCCAAAATTTTCTAGATTCCTCAAAGTGAATTGGGATGTGGTTGGCAGATTCCCCGGCTTTAAGACAGAAACAACAGACATGAGGGGATAGATAAGACCTTCCATGGTTCTTTTTCTGAAGGAGATCATAAGTGTTGATTTTCTTTAAGCTGGCCTGCCACACACACACAAAAAAAAAAGGACCTTGGAAGGGATATGGGCACACCAAATTCTCTTGTAGGGGTACCGTATTGATCAGTGGTTTGTTCTTCCCTAACAAAAGCCTTGAAGCAAGATTTGGTTGAAAACTTACCAGATGGGTGAAGGGTCCACACATGAAGGTCAGGGAAATTTTGGGAGAGGTATACCTCTCTCAGGGTGTGCAAGAAGTTAGTGATTTCACTAAGTTCCAGGTCCCTTAGTGGTCTCCTAAGAGTTAGGTTCCAATTGAGGGAAGGAGTTGGCCAAGGTTGAGTTACCCCACCAAAGATCAATCCAGAACTTAATTCTATCACCCTTGCCCACCTTATATCTAATAAAAGAGATGAAAAAAGTGTAAGTCGAGGTTATACCTTTCCAAGTGAAGCTTATACTCGATTCAAGTGAAGCTTGCTATCCCAACTGTTGGTGTGTTTCCCGTATTTGCTAGTGATTACGGCAGTCCATATTGCACGTGGTTCTAAGGGGAATCACCACAACCTTTTACTGAGAAGAGCTGTGTTTCTTTCTTTCAAGTGGCCTACTCTCAACCCACCACCCACCTTTGGTTTGCAGACCTGAGACCACCTCACAAGGTGAGAGCCCCTTTCCCCACCTTCCCAAATGAAATTTCTCTGAAGTTTTTCTAACTGAATATCTATCTTGTTGGCAAGCAGAAAATAGAAAGGTAGTAGGTTGGTAGGTTTGCCAGAGAGGCTCTAATGAGAGTGTCTCCCCCCTTTGGACAGGTAGTTCCTTTTCCATGAGGCTAGCTTCTTCTCACATTTTTCTAGTAGTGGTTCCCAAAAACTTTGATTTCTCGGATTCCCTCCAAGTGGCATCCCTAGATAGGAGAAAGGGAGATTCTCTGCTTTGCATTCCAAGATCTGTGAAAGTATTCAAGGAATGTGTGCCAACTAAATTTAGGCCAACGATACTGCTCTTAGAGAAGTTGACTTGCAGTCTAGAAATTCATTCAAAGTAGGTGATGACCCTTTTCAGATTTGAAACAATTTCTTCATCAGCCTCTAGGAAAAGGATAGTGTCGTCTGTGAACTGGAGATGTGAAAGACTATCAACTAAAGTTTGCCAAACAAGATATTGTGAAAGACTAAAACCTTCTAATAAAAATGGTGTTTTGACATTATGAGCTAATAATTCCAAAGCTTGTGACATGTACCTGACTATCAACTAAAGTTTGCCTTATGACAATAGTGAGATTATGAAACATCTCTATATCATGCACATAGAAAGTTGATCAAGGACACCTACTGTACTTCTCAAGTCACTTCTAATAATAGCAGAGGAGATATGCCTTAACTCTTCTAAGGTTCAGACAATCATGATTGACAGAAATTAATGTCCATTTTTTCCAGGAGCTTAGAAATTAGAAATACACCTTGAAGCCATTCTTCTGATATCAAGCAATATATTCCCCACTTTGGATTACCTTTGAAATCATCATCAACCTTGAAGATATGACTGCTGATATTGGGTTTCTTCCAGCTGAGTTAGATTTTTTTTTTAGCACAAACAAGTTTAAGCAGAAAGAATGGATGGAATAGGATTAGTAAATTACATTTTATATAGACAGACATGACAACATGATATTGTTTCAGTAACATTGCTGCATGCTTAGTGGTGTGATTGAAGGGGAAAACGTTCCTTTTGTTTTTTAATCAGAAAAGTCACAGATTTCCTCCTCACATACTTGTAGTTGATCTTTGTGTTTTGAATTGTTTCTTACATCTGTTTCTGCACTGATTTAATCTTTGATTGTTATGCAAAAGAAAGAATAGTTTATGGAAAAATGTTCTTTACCAACTTATAAGAATCTGTGTTTTCCTGTTTCATTCATCCTGTAGTCTGAAATAATGATTATGTTGTTTTAAACTGCAGTTGACAAGAACCACTTGTTTCCTGCTGTTCCTGCTTTGACACGTTATAAGGAGACTATGGTACCCATAATCAAGAAAAAGTTGATCCAGAGTAAATTTGTGGAAGAGGAAGTACTGGAAAAGTTGAATGAGTTGACAATACCTAAACTATGTGTTAGATTAAACACTCTTCAAGTAAGTGCCACTTAACCATTCAAACTCATAGTCTGTTTAGTATTCTGGTGGCAGGTATTTGCCAACATAAGAAATAAAAGAGGAATTGCATTCTTCTCTACATTAGAATTAGATGCTAGTAACTTGAGGAAAGCCATTGCTTTGATTCTTCATTATTAGTTATTTATATTAGTTTAATATCAACTCAACTTAGCCTTAATTCAAACTATTTAGGGTTGGTATACAAATCCTGTCCTGCCATTTTGCATTCAACTTAGAGACCCATGTGTTCTGATCCCCATGCTAAGCTTTCCCTTCCCTTGACTTGGCTAATGCATCTGCCTGTGCATTTGTAGATCTTGGAATCCATCTGAATGAGCTATTCAGATGGTTTTTCTGTACTTGTCTGATCATGGATCTATATCTCCAAGGAGTTTCCTCACCTCTAGTCCAGCTTAGTATGACTTTGCAATCATCTTGGTGTTCAAGGAGTTGTTGAATCCGATTGGCCCTGAATATCTGAGCAATATATTGCCAAGATGGTCTCTAACTAATCCACCAATATCTGCTGCACCTGGATTCCCAAGAGTACAGCCATCAAAGTTTAGTTTTAATTTCCCTTCTCCAGTAACCTCCCATTCCACCTGCCTAGTGGGAGATCTCCACTGAAACTCTGCTATTGTTTGCCAGCCCCTTATCATATCATCAGTGGATACCATAGTTGTCAAGGCAACACCTAGGTGATAAGGCATTCTTGGAGCCGCCTCGCCCAAATGCCTACATATTTATATGCAAGACACCAAGTAATATTTTTATATTTTTATTTTTATGTTATTAATAGTAGTAAAATAGATATTATTAGACTAAATTATTCTTATTATGGGTTTATAGTGTTAGTATTATTATTCTTATACTAATTTCTTTTTATTATTTTCTTATTTGTTTGGGTTCAATTGATACACAGATCAATTAATTAAACACTTAAAAGACTTTAAAACCTGAATTAATAAGTATGAAATAGCTTGAAGATTTTATCCAATTGACACACAAGAACAATCAATAGTACTTCTTCCTAGGACCAAAACAAGGGCTCAGCCCTTATGTTCTGTATGTTATCATTCCTTTCTTATTTTTTTCTCATAAATATGTTGGTTTTCTATCATTTGATATGGGGTTTATACTTATTTCATGAGGATTATGATAATTATTAGGTAAAGATTACTGCATGTTACTATGAAACCTAGGGAACTATCCTAGGATATATATATTAAAAAGCTCATTGCCTAGGTGACACCTAGGTGCCCGCCTAAGCGAGTAGGTGACAGGGTGCTCTCCTATTGCCTAGCTTTGCCATGGTGCCTTGAAAACTATGGTGGATACACCTTTGAATTCTTCACAATCCAGGCTATCAATGAAGGTATTGATGTCTTTTTCTATATACTCAACATCCTTGCATTTCTTTCTTCCCAAATTCCCCACAAGGCATTGATGTATCCTTAGGTCATTCCTTACCATTTTAGCTTTTCATTTACTTTAAGTCTTTGGCTTGCTTTGAGCCTTTTACTTGCACCTAGTTGTTACCTACAGTTGTAGTCATCGGTTCCCTATTGCACATGACCAAACATCTCAGTACAGTGGCAGTAACAAAAGACCTGTAAAAAACTAAAATAGGCCCATGGCCCATAAACTAAATATGAAACATAATAAAGAAAAAAACAACCATTAATTCCACTTTTATTACTTTCATTCTAGTCTCCCCCTCAAACTAGCACTAGCTAGCTTGCCTGAAGAGAAATAATATAATAATTGTTAACAAAAAAAGACCTATAACAAAGACTTAGACTCTTGCTTTCCCTCTAAAAATTGTATTCTCTAACAAATTTAATCAAATATGCGCAACACACAAAGGATTGTGGTGCTAGAAACAGTTGAACAAGTTACAAAATAGAAACATGCATTATCAGTTGTCTTCAACTGAAATAAATCAATTTATAACCAAAGAACCACTCTCCCTGCCTTATAATTGTCAAATCTATTGTTCCTTCAACCTTTAATTGGAGCATAGTTTCAAGACTTTTCTTTTGAGACCAATCAACCTTCAATTAGTTCTCCAAAAAATCATCTAAAACTAGGCAAGTCATCATCACCGTCCAAGTCTTGTCCCAACTATATGGGGTCAGCTACATGAATCCTGTTTTGTCATTCTGTTTGTTTAATGCCATATCCATTTTTGAATTATGGGCACTTAAATCACTTCTTACTACAACCCATGTCCTTTTTGGTCTACCCTAGCCCTTCCAGCCCTTTCTACTTCCAATAGATCACTTCTTCTTACAAGTGATGTTGGTGGTCTTCTATGGACGTGACCAAACCATCTTAGTGTACTTTTTCTCATTTTTATCACCTATTGGAGCTGCTCCAAAACTAAATCAATTCAAAAATGAATAATATCTCCACCAATTATGAACCAATAGACCAAGAAGAGGTGGGTGCTTGCTCCCTTCCTCAAAAAAAAAGTCTCTTTATCACTTCCTACCTTTGACAATTCCCATCTAGAGAAAAACCTCTAGTGACCAAGGTTTAAAATGTTGATGTTAGTGGAAGTGTTGGCCATCCAAATATAAGAAACATGTTGGAAATATCGTATGGAAATATTGTAGACATTATCATCATCATCCAAGCCTTATGGGGTCAGCAACATGAATCCCATTTCACCATTCTGTTCCGTTTAATGCCATATCCATTATTAACTTATGGGCACTTAAATAATTTCTAAGTACTTCGACCCTTGTCCTTTTTGGTCTACCCTAGCTCTTCTAGCTCCTTCAACTTGCAACAGATCAATTCTTCTTGCTGTGATACTATCTACTCCAATAATTTAGAAATAGTTGAAAAACAGTCCTAGAAGTATGGGACTATGCAAGAAAACCAGAAAAACTAACAAGAGAAGATTAGAGAAGATTAGAGAAGGAGAGAGAGAGAGAGAGCTGTGGCAAGGAGAGTTAGAGGATGAGGAGTTCGAACTAAATCCTCCCTCTAACACTCTAATACTCTTTTATTAAGTTAATCTTTGAGTAATTACAAGAGAGGTCCTTAGTTGGACAAGAAATTACAAAAAAGGAACATAGAAGAGTATGGGCCCAGAATAAGGCCCATTACAGAGAAGAACATAAAGCTAATATAAAGTAACAGCCTATGGGCCATTCGGCCCATCTTCTCTACACTCACCCTCAAGCTGAGCATAGATGTTAATCATGCTTAGCTTGCTAGTGTCATGCTGAAGCCTTGCCTTGGGAAGACCTTTGGTGAGGAAATCTGCCAATTGTCCTTCAGAGGTAATGAATGGAAGACACACTTCACCTGAAGAGACTCTTTCTCAAATAAAGTGTTTATCAACCTCAATATGTTTAGTTCTATCATGTTGTACGGGGTTGTGGGCAATGTTGATGGCAGCCTAATTATCACAGTACAACATCATTGGCTTGTCATAATCAATCCCGAGTTCTTCCATCAATGACCTTAGCCACAACAGTTCAGAGACTCCTTGTGCCATGTCCCTGTATTCTGCTTCTGTCGAGGATCGGGCCACAACTGATTGTTTCTTGCTCCTCCAAGAGACAACATTACCAGCCACCAGACTGCAATACCCTGAAGTGGATCTTCTGTCATCAATATTTCCAGCCCAGTTAGCATTAGTATAGGCTTCGAGTTTCAGATGTCCATGCTTGGTAAACAAAATCCCTTTTCCCGGAGAGCCTTTCAAATAGCACAGAACTCGTTTTGCAGCTGCCATATGAGTATCTCTAGGTGCATGCATGTACTGGCTAATACAGCTAACAGCATATGCAATATCTGGCCGAGTCATGCACAGGTACAGAAGCTTCCCAAGAAGTCTCTGAAAAACCCCTTTGTCTTCCAACAATGTCCCATTTGAAGCAGACAATTTGTGACTCATATCAATGGGAGTTGCAGTTGGTTTAGCACCCATCTTCCCAGTTTCAGAGAGCAAGTCAAGGACATACTTCCTTTGGGAGATAAGAATCCCATTCTTGGATCTAACAACTTCTATGCCAAGGAAGTATCTCAATTCCCCCAGATCCTTAATCTCAAATTCTGTATGAAGGAAAGACTTAAGAGCATGAATTCCCGAGGCATCATTACCAGTCACAACAATGTCATCAACATTCACAAAAAGAGTATGATCTGACTGTGTCTGAGTGTAGCCAAATTTAACAAGTGCTGTTCTAAATTTCTCAAACCATGCTCTAGGAGACTATTTGAGGCCATAAAGAGATTTCTTCAATTTGCATACCTTTCCTTGCATCTCATTTCCATACATTCTTGGAGGGAGAGACATATAGACTTCCTCATGTAAGTCACCATTTAGAAATGCATTCTTTACATCCAACTGATAAAGGGGCCAATCAAAGTGAGCTGCCAGAGATAAGAGAACTCTCACAGATGTCATCTTTGCAATAGGAGCAAAGGTCTCCAAGTAATCAATTCCATACGTCTGTGTGTACCCTTTGGCAACCAGTCTGGCCTTATACCTCTCAATAGTCCCATCAGCCCGGTATTTAATGGTAAAGTTCCACTTGCAATCAACCGGATCCTTCCTTTCAAGCAAATCCACCACTTCCCAAGTATCATTTTTGTGTAGGGCATCCATCTCAGATTGCGTGGCATCTCTCCACTCTGGAATCTCAAGAGCTTCTGACACAGATCTAGGAATAGGGTTAGAAGCAATTGAAGAGAGATAGGCAAAGTATGAAGGAGAAAGTAGGTCATATGAAAGGTGTTTGGAAATGCAGTGTGTAATGCACTTCCGTTTTCCTTTCCTAACAGCAATAGGAACATCAAGATCCGGGAAAGATGGTTCCAAAGAGGTTAAAACAACACCTGTTGTCTCATCTACGATTGGAAGTGTATGAGGCTCATCTGCTATAAGAGAAACAACCTGCTCATTCCTGGACCTTTGCCTTTGATACACCTTGGGATTGTGGTTAGGACGAGGAGGTAAAGAGATAGGAGTACTAGGATAAGAAGAATGAAGTGACTGATCCTCCCTTGATTCATTTTGTGAGGATGCAGGTCTATCAAGAAACTAAACTGGGACAGGGAGAGGAAGTGCAAACACTTGAGACAAACTCTCCCCCTATTGACAATGTCCTTCCTGAGAGGACCCATAAAAAGGAGAAAGTTCATTAAAGGTAACATCCATGGAGACATATCGAGTGCTAGTCTTTGGATCAAAACAACAGTAACCCTTTTGTGTGGGGGAATAACCAAGGAAGATGCATTTGTGGGCTTTTGGTTCAAACTTATGTCTCTGGACACTTGGAATGTGAACATAACAGGTGCATCCAAACACACAGAGAGGAATCAGGAAGAGATCCTTGTTTGGATGAAGAAGACTGGACACACCGACTCCCTTAAACAGTTCAGGAAATAGATGACTTAAAGCAGAAAAAGACAAATGACCCAAACGACAATGACTCAACATGATTCGACTGACAGACTTTGACAAGGTAGATCCAAAGGCAGCATTCTTAGGATGATCAATGCATTGTCCAGGAGTGTCAAGCAGGTATGTTCCATTTGCTTCATGGCCACTCCCAATCACCTTACGAGACTCTAGGTCCTGAAAAACACAATGAGAAGGAAAAAATGTTACACACCAATTTAATGATTTGGTTAAGCTACTTACAGACAACAAATTAGTATTCAATCTAGGTACATGAAGGGTGGAGGATAGGAGTAAGGAGTCTGTAGCCTTGATAGTTCCCTTGCCAGACATAGAGGCAAGAGAGCCATCAGCTAAGGTGATTTTGTCACGACCAGGAAGCAAATCATATGAAACAAACAAAGTGGAAATATTGGTCATGTGATCAGAAGCACCTGAGTCTATGATCCAAGATATCTTAGGATTACCTGAGGTGGTTGAATGGTTAGCAAAAGCCCTTATACCTGAGTGAGCAAATGTAGTGGTGCCTAAATTTTCTGAAGGGTTGGATGATGAGGTCACTCCTTCAAGATGGCTGATCATCTTTCCAAACTTTTCATTCTCAGCCTTCATGGCTGCCAATTGTGCACAGACAAACTCAAATTTCAGCATCTGTACCCATGGTTGCATTTGCACTCCCTGTCTTCCTACCATCATTTTTCTTCTGAAATCGAGCAGGAACAAGTCCAGGATGTAATTTCCAGCACTTGTCCTTGGTGTGCTTTGGCTTCTTGCAATATTCACAGACAACCTCTTTCTTTCCAGTGCCACTGGGAGCCCCTATAACTCCTTTGGGTTTAACCCTCATATTTGCAAATGCATTAGTACCAACTCCTTGTACCTGTACCTGTCTTCTGCTTTCTTCACTACTGACTAAAGCATATGCTTGTGATAGTGAGACACTTTCCTTGGACAGATTATTTTGTTTTGTGATGTCATATTCAGGGTTTAGCCCAGTTAGGAACTCAAAAACCCTGTTCTTTTCAACTAATTTCTGGTAGGTCTCTGCATCATTGGGAGTATCTCATGTCACTGCCTCTATTAGATCAATTTCTTGCCATGGAGATTTCAAGGTGGAGAAATATGCTGCAAGGGATTTCTCCCCCTGTCTCAGATTCTTCACATCACTCCTTAGTTTAAAGGCTCTAGCTACATTCAGTTTCTGGGAGTACGTTTCTGCAACACTATCCCTGATTTCCTTAGCCGAATTCATCCAGAGATAATGCTGACTAATCTGTGGCTGCATTGAATTCATAGGCCACCCAATCACTGTGTAATTCTCTTGCACCCATCTCTCATAAGAGGGATCATCCACTGGAGGAGCTTTCTTGCTCCTAGAGATAAACCCCCACTTTCCTCTACTGCAAATATGAATTTTTACGGATTGTGACCAGGCCAAATAATTGGTTCCATCTAGTTTAACTGTAGTTACAGCCAACAAGGAATCAGTTGTAGTTCCCGAAGTATGTCCATATTCAGTAGTACTCTTGTTCTCAATTTCTGAGAAGTCCATTATGTAACAACTTCAATTAGGGTTTCGGCAAGCCACCAATAGTATACTGATTTTAAAGAACTCAGTTTGAGTTGAATCAACAACAAACACAACAACTCACAAACTCAGTTCAGGCTTGACAGCCATGAGAACCAAGTTCGGTGGCAGCACTTTCAAGAAGAAGAAGGCCTGATTCAGCCTTCAAGGAACAATCAGCCGACCTCCAAACACTAAGTATTCTTGGTTCCCAACAATATTTTCCCAAAGAGAACAAAAAAGTAGCTGAACTAAAGTAGAGACTCATACCACTGAGCCCAAACAAGGTTTGGCCACTTGGCAGTCCAATAAGATAAGAAAATAACCCAGAAATCTCTAAGTAAAAACAGTCCAGCAACAGCCAAACAGTAGAGCAGATATAGAGGAGTTTCGAGTGCTTTAATAGCTCCCCAAATCAGAAAAATAACCCAGCAACAACTCAGCAATAACTGAAGCAACTTACAGTCGTATAAATCTCTGATTTGAGCTTCAAATCAGGCCAAACAATCTATCTCTCTGATTCTTCCTGGTCATCGAACTAATCTCCAAGTGAATAGAGTCTTGGGCACCCTTCAATGACCTCCAAGAGTCAGGCAAGTGAATCTAAACTTCCAGCCCTAAAACACCCTCATGCAGTTGGCTGGACTACAACCACATGAGAGCCACGCCAGGCTCAGTCCCGCTCTGATACCAAGTTGAAAAACAGTCCTAGAAGTATGGGACTGTGCAAGAAAACCAGAAAAACTAACAAGAGAAGATTAGAGTAGGAGAGAGAGAGAGAGAGAGAGGGAGAGAGAGAGAGAGAGAGCTGCGGCAAGGAGAGTTAGAGGATGAGGAGTTCGAACTAAATCCTCCCTCTAACACTCTAATACTCTTTTATTAAGTTAATCTTTGAGTAATTACAAGAGAGGTCCTTAGTTGGACAAGAAATTACAAAAAAGGAACATAAAAGAGTATGGGCCCAGAATAAGGCCCATTACAGAGAAGAACATAAAGGTAATATAAAGTAACAGCCTATGGGCCATTCGGCCCATCTTCTCTACAGAAATAATTAATTAAAGAAGTAATTTAAATCTGGTGTTAAAAGAAGAGAATAGCAAAGATAGAAGAATAAGAGAAAGAAGGGAACAAGAGTGGAGATAAAATCAGATTGTGGGAGTCATAAGTGACCCCCAAACTCTATTATATTTTTGCTAGAAATATGTAGAAAATTGCAGTAGTCCACCTAGTAAATTGGCAGCAAAATACTGTTAAAAAAAATAAAATAGGTCCATGGCTCAATGACAACAAGTTCATAAAGTAAATAAGAAACAGTAGGAATCTGCTGAATTAAAAAATATGAAAGAAAGTAGTTTCTTGAAGAGAGAAGGAAGAGAGAAGGAGAAGAAGAGAAGAAGAGAAGTTAAAAAGAAAAGAGAGCAATAATCTGGCCGCCCCCTTCATTTATTATTTATACTAAAATAATAGAACAGTACAAAGACAACTATGCCCTTATAGGGCGGCAAAACATAAAATAGCATATATAACACTCAGAAACATAATAAAATTTGGACTCATATAACTAGTGTAGTCCCCACCTCCTATCTAACAACTAACATAAAACATCTACTCAGAAAAACAGCATAAAACTAATTAATCTTCAACAGAAACATAAGAAATTACAGGATCAAATGCTATCATCATCATCATCATCATCATCCATGCCTTATTCTAACTATATGGAGTCAGCTAAAAGGCAGAACCATTTGCTCCCTGACTGTATCTTCTATGCTATGCAAAGTAAAAAGTTTAATCTCCAGCCTCATTTCTTTCTCAATGACTGTATCTTCTATGCTATGCAAAATAAAAAAGTTGCATCTCCAGCCTCATTTCTTTCTCCATGACTGTGTCTTCTATGCACCCCATCATATTCTACAGTTTCTTTCCCTTCATGATTATTTAAGTCTCCTCCGATAAATATCCTTTCCCCAATTGTAATTTCTTGAACTAGTTTATTGAAAATTTCTCAAAATTTCCTTTAATTTTTCATTTTATCCTACTCGAGGTGCATAAACACCAGTTATTTTAATTATCTCTTATCCTAGGATGAGTTAAATTAATATAATGAGTTAGTATTGGTGTGTCCATGCGTATCTGGATGCACCAATACGGATACGAATACGATTTGCCCAATACGGGGCCTATTGGTGTGTCCATACTTTGGCATCTAATGTTGATTAGAGTCAACATAGACAATGAAAGTCTGGATTTGCTTTGTGAAACAAAACTGTGCATGTGCAATATTTTTCTTAGTTACTTTTTTTCTTATTTTTTTATTCTTATGCAGTACATTCAACACCAAGTTGGCATGTTAGAAGATGGTATCAGAAAATCCTGGATGCTTGTTAAACCTTGTCTCTACCAAAGATGGAGTAAGTTCTATCTTGTTATCTATTGTTGAGCATGTTACCTATATGCACAAATTGTAAAGGATCCAGTGGAAATCACAGAGACATTTTGATTGTGTTTGGTACCATTTCTGTTTCTACCTGAAATGTTTTGGGTTGATGGTGAGAGATATGTCACTTCAGCAAGAATGATTAGACTTCACCCCCCTGGAGCAAGAAACGTCAATTTGACGTTTTTACAAACAGAGTCCCGCACATGCATCAAGGCATGCCTATTTCAACTATAAACAGCCTAAAATAACAGTTGTACAACAATTTGTATTGATCAGCCCAAAACATTTCAGATAGAAACAGCAATGGTACCAAACACAACCTTTGTTTCTAAAATGAAGGCTGCACCTACAAACAAATAACAGAAAGATAGCTTAACTGAATTCCAAAAAAAAAAACAAATCTTTATTCAACATTTCAGATAGAAACAGCAATGGTACCAAACACAACTTTGTTTTTAAAATGCAACCTTCAACTAAATTCCAAAAAACAAATCTGTACTCATAAATTCATTAAAGAAGTTGTCCTTTTGTTTCTAACATAGTCATCTAGAAAATGATAGAAACCATCTTCCTCAAGGAATTCTGTGCTGATGTCATCTAGATGCCATAATGACATTAGCAGAACACAGGATAATGTATTCTTCTCCATTTTCTCTCATATGAAGTAGAATTCTACCCTTGATCTTCAAGAGATAGGTGAAAAATCAAGAGAGGAAAGGAGAAGAAGAAAGAAGAGAAAATTTGGGAAAAGTTGTAATTGGTGTCACAATACTTATTGCCTTCTCTTTTTAATTCTTCTGTATAATTAAGTGTAAATTACAATAATGCGCTATTTATCAAAAAAAAAATTACAATAATGTGCTTGGTCCAGTGTGGCACATTATTTCATCCAAAGGTGATCCCAAAGACTCTTAACAATACAAGTAATTCTTTCCATCAAAGTTTACTGCAGTAATTTGTATTCCTGGCTGAATACCCATGCCAATTAATACACTGGTACCACTAGAACTAGTCTGATTATGGAAAATACCACTTGTAGAAGACAAAATTAATAATACCACCGGCCACTGTACTGATTAAACTAAGAATAGAAGAGAAATTTATCACTCCCAAGTTAACACCCAATTACACTTGATTAGAACTTCTAGGGGACTCAAACGCTTCCTGGGATTTAGCCTAAAGGAATCAATATAATTGTAAAACAGCAAGAGAATGATATTGGTTTCAAAAGCAGAAATCCGTATAGTCTAGCAACATCATCCAAGCTCCACATGTGATCTATGATGACTCAGATACAGATACAAGTACAATGGATAAAGGAAAGAGGGAACAGCTCTCCATTTCCTAAAATCTCCAGACATGGAAATGGGTACCAGTATCCCATAAAATATGCTTGTATCAAGCTTTTATATCGAGTTTTTGTAGCTAAGTGTTATTTCTTACAATTTATGTCTTGACAAAGCTACATTTCTAATATGTATATAATTTTTAGCATAATTTGTTAAAATATACCATTTTACATATTTTAAAAATATTAATGCTATAGAGTACATCTAGAAGTGCCCATGCAGTATCTGGTGACTATTGTGTTTGATACTGCTACACTAGGCATGTACAGGTATCTGGGATCATAGATTGTGACTGTGTGTAGTCTAGGAAGAACATTTCTTATGTTGGGTCTGGGAGGAGATAATATACTGCTGCTTCCTTGATACTAAACCAAATCCAACTAAGTCAGTTTGTTTAGATCAGGAAATATGATTAGGGTCAAACTGTTACAGGTCCAATCCCCAACAACTTCAAGATTATATCACAACTAGAAAACTCCATACTTGATTCTTTTGTATTCTCTTCAAAACAATTGCAAAAAGGTCATATATGCACACACCTTCAAAAACATTGAAAAAAATTACTTTGTCGAATCCAATAAAGATCTATCAAACTGCAAGATTCATCTGATTCATAGTTCTGTGTTCATAATGGTACTGATGTCACCTAACACCATGATGTCAGAAAGGTATCATGTTGCTGTCTTTGTTCCTCTGTCAATTGCTCTGTTACCAGGTTGTCCTCTTAGATAATTAGATTAGTTTGTAGAAGAGAAGACAGAGAAGATGAGAGTACTGAAGGAGAGAAAGAACTTTTTGGAGAAATTGTGGAAATAAGTTACATGCCTATCCTTCATTCTTTTTATTCATAAATTAACTTATATGAAGATTATATTAATACCCCTGATACGCGCTTCTCTTCTATGCTAATTGGTAGTCCCAACTCCCAATGATTCTTAACATGATAATATTCTTGAGGATTTAAGTTGTAATGTCTTCATTATGCAATTTTGTTCTCATGATAGGGCTGTTAAGCAATAATTTCCATGTGTTTCAATATTATGTCTTGATATACCATTTGAAAGATTACTGTTCAGATAAAGTACTTGTCTTCTACAGAGAAAGAACAGCTTCCCGGGCCCCTGAAGGATGGCATAACAAGATGCTTCAAGTCAGTTGATGAGATCTTTACTGCCTTTAATAGCATCAAGAAAACTACAGTTGGTGCAATTGACAAGATCTGTGACTTCATTGGTGAGCTAGAACTCTACTCTCTGCTTGACTTTACAAATTTTTAGTCAGGATTATAGCTGATTCAAAAAATAAAAATGAAAACCAAACTAGGAGTTTCTGCCTGATTGAATGAGGAGGGATGTTAGTGGTATGGGCTGTAAGAGATCAATATTTAGAAAAAAAATCAGGGGCTTTTTCTGGAAGTAAGCATCTCAAAACTCATGTATCATAGAAAAATGGGTGATTTTTTTTGCATTTCTTCTTTAAGTATTTGTTGCTTTTGTGGCCTTGTAGCAGAATTGCCCATCTTAATAAAATTTCTTTTTATGGATTTTTCCCAATAAAGAATGGTATGCATTTCTGGATGTTTGCCTGCGTATCAAGGTATGCTGCTAGATAGATTAACATATTCATCACTTGGTTTAACACTAACAGTGTAAAGTCCACTGATTAAAAACCTGGAGGCATGAAACAAAGTATCAGGACCTTTACATGATGCTTGAGAGCTCAAAGCTTAAGCTTCATGACTTAATATTTTTCTATAAAGAATGAAACTAAAATAAGAAAAGGCATAGAAATATGCACAAGGGTTATATTTTTTATGTAGAAATAGGATTGCTATATAAATGTGTGGTAAAATAAAGAGGAAGAGAAGAAGAAATAAAGAGGGAGAGAAGAAGAAAAACTTCTGTATTGATAATGTGCTGATAAAACATGTTGAGCATACAACTTAAATAAGAAAAGATAGGAGAGACAAATTCCTAGAATCTCTCTCAATTAGGGATTGATTAAATCTTTCCCTTAATCCTAGGATATGACTTTCCTAATTTTATTCAAATCTAATCTTTCCTAAATTTATTCAAATCTGTAATCAATCAAATCAAATCTTTCTAAATTTGCAGCAAATCATATCTTTCTTAATTTGCCGCAAATTGTATCTTGCCGACAAAATGAATTAATGATCACATAAACAAGGACCATAAGAATATTTGGAGCTTTAAAGATAATTTAAAGAAACCCATCACTTATTACAAGCCCTTTGATAAAACAGCATTGAAACTAAGTTTATAGTTTATACTTGAAAGTAGTTTTAGATATGTTAAATTATAGATACATTACCCAATGTAAACATAAATAACATATCTATATACAGATAAGTTATTTTTATGATGAGAAGCCTACTTTCATTAATGTATTTCACACATGTTCTTGGAACAAGACATCTTAAGGTGTAATGTGGCTACACATTCAGATCTGAGCCTCAAATTGATCCTCAAAGCATTTCCATCAAGCCTCAAGATGTAAGTATTAACAGTGTTCAATTTAAACCTATGATGTTTTTTGTGCAATGACTTCTTGTATGCAAATAGATTGATAGATATAGATCAAGATAGAAGCTGAGTAGGACACTGCACTGAATCTTGAATGATGATCAATTTACCAACAACTAATGTGCTTTTCTTATGCCTTTACTACAATGTGGCTTGCTATTGTTAGGAACTTAGGATCTATCCAAGATGCTTGAAGTTTTTGATGTTGGAAGAATCCAAAAATAAAATATATATTTGTATGGATAAAAACTCCAATTTCAATGGTGCTAACCCGTGAAAGTATGTTTAAAATCAAAGGAGAAGGCTTAGGTCTTTTCCTTTTCTTCCCCGAAAAAAAAAAGGCAAGGGAAATAGTCTAGACTTTATGAGAACCAGGTCTAGTAGATGGTTAGAGAATGCTGGTAATCTGGTAAGAAATTGCTTCCTTGAATCCTCGAATTAGCCCCTTCTTGGCCCTCTAAATGCTTTTCTTAATGCATCCCTTGTGCTGGCTGAAGTTAAAGTTTTCAAGAATGGACTTTGAGCCACCAACACCCCCAATACCTTGACCTCATATGAGTGTTCTAGAAAGGAGGCAGCAATTAAGGAAATTACCAAGAGAAGGCATTAGAAAGTGATGCTTCAAGTATGCTAATGCTTTACTAAAACAAGATAAAAATCTTGTTGAGAATGATATGATGATGAGGGTAGTCTTGTCTCTATAACTCTAATTTGTAATGAGGGATATATAAGTCATTTGATGTGTATTTTGTTTGACTTATATTTAAGTTAATGAATTGGGGCATGTACCCAAGAAGGCATTCCTTCTATTCTCTTGGTCTTTCTCTTCTCTTCTTTTTCTCTACTGTTTGCACCTATTTAAGTTAATAACCTGTGCTTTTACAAGCTTATGCTTTGAATAGTTTATTTATGGATTGGTTGTGGTTTTAATCCATCTAGTTATGTTCCCTAAGCACAGACAAGCTACAAAGTGATGTTTGACATCCTAACTATGAAATCCAAGGTGATGCTTCATCTTCCAGTGAACAAGTTCTGGGGTAATGTTTTTGGAATTTGCAATATTAATTTTCTGCTTGGTTGGATGTTGTTGTGGAATGGGCTTGGAATTGTGAATCAACATTGGCACTGCTGATTTGAATTAGGTGCTCCATCAATTCTTGTGGTTGACGAAAACTTATCCTTGAATTTGCCATTGCCTTTTTGGAGTTCTTTAATGCTTGTGCATAAGTATTCTGTAACTCAGATTCTAATATTCCACCGGTGGCCAATTCTCTCTACTGAATTAGATAAAGGGTATTAGAATGATTTTCAGTGGTAATAATCCCACTCAAGGATCTCAAATGCTTTTTAATTTTCTTTTGAAACCTGATATTTCTGGGAAATTTCCACAGGGTGAACATATCGATAAGGAAATGCATCTCAAATATTTGAAATAGGTGGGATATCAAGCTTGCATGGAAGATTATTCCTCTGCATTTTTACTGGCTTGTTTTGACACATCAGAAGTTCCAAAATTTCTGTATGTTACCTTTATATACTGACCTGCTGGGTATCTCCTTAGGTAGACCATCACTTGTCTTCGTAGAATTTAGCTTGTCACCAATGGGAGTCAGATCTCTTTATGTATTTATCATAGGATTATTGACTCTTCTAAACAATTATGCCTCTCCTTCAAAAGGGAGTGCTAATGATGTCATTAGTGGAGCTGTTGGAGCTAATAGAAGTGATCAGCATGTGGTGACACATCGACCCAATGGCTTTGGCTTGTAGCTTGCTAGACAATACGTCAAGTTTCTAGGCTTTGGGTGACTAAAGGTGACCCACAGTTAGAAATTGTTCATACAATGGAAAGGGGTACTATGGTATTCCATGTACCATCTATATACACATATACATATTGCATATATGTTCTCTATTGGGATCACATTAGGGTTAATGGAGATATTCTATGTTCTTCTGGTGCTAAAGAAGCTAGGTTTGTAAATTCCATTTGAGAATATAGAGAAGTTCCACAGGATTTCATCTGTTTAAGTAGGCAAATCACTCGACCACATTAAGTATTAGGTTCTCTGTGTATCTGTTTTTTTACTTCATTTTTTTGTGGTTTGCTTGCTTTTCATACAATGCTCCTGCTCTTTCAATATATTCAATTTTTTAACTGTCTGAACTGAACTGAGTAAACATGTAGGGAGAGCCTCATCAGCATTATTCATTGATTTTCTATTAAATTGTAATTCCTCAAGTTATTAGAGTTTTGATGATGGAAGAGGGTGTTAACCAGTGTCCAATAATTTTCTAGGGGCAAGGGTTGTCTTTTGGGACCTGAGAGATTCATTCCTGCTTCTTTTGTATCGAGGTGATGTTGAAAGTGCTTGCTTAGATGGCATTCTCCCACAACTTGATTCTGTAAGCTAGTTATCTAGTGAAGTTAAAAATAATCTCTTTGACACTATTACACTTCATAGAGTTATCTCTTTTTTAAACTTCTCTCCTAGTGAACTCATTATAACCCTTGGATTGTGTTGATATAGATCCTTGACTACATATGTGATTTGATCATTGATATTCTCAGAGATGTGGTTATTTTAAGTGTTTGTCGAGCATCACTGGTACTGCCTGACCCTCATAATCTAGCTGATCAGTCTCAGCTTTTTCTGTGTTTAAATTTGAATATTCCTTATTCAGGAAGGCTTTGTTTGGGTGTTGTTGGATGGAGGACCTTCCCGTGCCTTTTCTGAGACAGATTTCCAATTTATGCAGGAAGACCTTGATATATTGAAGGTATGATGCTCACCAGAAAATTACCATATCATATATACCATGTTTTACAGATTTAAAACTGGTGAAGGAAATGGACTTTGAATTTCCAAAGGATGTTGAAAGGGCTATACTTTAAATCCTTATTTTATACTACCATATATGAAAAAAAACTCTACAATTATAATGAATACACATGCTTAATAAAAGAGACTCATCAAAAGATTTTAGGGTCCGTTTGGTTTCCTAGAATAGGTGCCTGGAAGTGGAATTGGAATGGCAACTATTTGTTAGGTAGGAACGGGATTCCGATTCCCATTCTTGGGGGAATGGCCATTCCAGAGACTGTCAAGAAGAACTTATGATAAAACCCCCCTAATATTAATAAAATGATAAAATATTATTAAATTTTAAGATAATAATAATAAATAATACTAATATATTATTAATAAAATAATAAAATATTACTAAATGAATAATTACAAACAAAGATATTAACTATTAAATATAATAATAAGTATAAACAACATATAAATAATAGTTAAAGTAATGGTAAAATAATAATAAAATATTAATAAAATAATAGTACTCTACTAAAATATTAATAAAAAGCAAAGATATTATTTATTAAATGATAATCATGGCAGTAATTAAGTACAAATAAAATATTAATATATTATAATTAAAGTAATAATAAAATACTAGCGTATTATTTTTTAAATATTAATAAATTAATTTTAAAATAATAAACAAAAATAGTAGAAAATAATAATAAGATATAATAAAGTAATAATTATTAATAAAATATAATAAAAATATTATTGAAGTAATAATAATATAATGATGCATCAATAAAATATTTATAAATCAATGATAAATACTAAGATATTAATTGCTAAATACTAATAAAATAATAATCATAAAGTAATAAAAAGAAAAAATATTATTTATTAAATAATAATTAAGTACAAATAAATTTAAAGTTTTATAATTAAAATAATAATAAAATACTAACATATTAATTATTCAATAATAATAAATTCATTTTAAAATAATAAAGAAAATAATAGAATATTAGTAAACTAATAAGAAAATAATGATAAAATATAATAAAATGGTAAATTATTAATAAAGTATTCATAAATTATTGGTAAATACTAAGATATTATTTATTAAAGAACTAATAAAATAATAATAACAAGGTACTAATAAAGTAATGATTATATATTCGTAAAATATTAATAAAGTAATAATAAAATAATAAATAGACTAATACAAAATTGAAAATTTTCTGTTGATTGTGATTCGAACTCCAACTGAGCCAAATAGCAACAATCGGAATCCAATTCCGATTCCTAATTGAACAAAACATGCGTTAGGAATAGGTGATTCCGATTTCGATTCTGATTTCGGTCCTGTCCGCAAACCAAACATACCCTTAGTAAAAAATAATGACTTCCTAGTGGTTTTTAAAATGATTATGGGAGAGACCTTAAAACAAGGTCTAGTACTAGAAGAAAAATAGTCCTAAGGAATGAAATGATTGATTTAAAAGTTGTGAAAAGATGTTAGATATCAATAGAAAAGAGAAAAGGAGAGAGAAGAAGTTGGCAGCAAATATGTCGAATGTTTTCTCTCTTCCCTAATCCTTTTCATTAAAACATAATTTACAAGTTTTGATATTTATAGAGAGGCCCTTAATTGGGTGATTAACTTAATTAAGCATAACATAAAAAAAAGGCCCATAAGTTAGAAGGTCCATTAACAACAGAAAAGAGAAAAGGAGAGAGAAGAAGAAGTTGGCGGCAAATATGTCGAATGTTTTCTCTCTTCCCTAATCCTTTTCATTAAAACATAATTTACAAGTTTTGATATTTATAGAGAGGCCCTTAATTGGGTGATTAACTTAATTAAGCATAACATAAAAAAAGGCCCATAAGTTAGAAGGTCCATTAACAACATAAACAAATAAAAGCATCGTATGGGCCATTTGGCCCATTCTCTCTACACTCCCCCTCAAGCTAAGCATAGATGTCAATCATGCCCAGCTTGCTAGTGTCATGTTATAGTTTGGCCTTGGAGATTCCCTTGGTAAGAATATCAGCTAAATGTTCTTTAGATGAAATGAATGGTAGACAAACTTCTCCAGAAACCACTCTTTCTTTGATAAAATGCCTGTCAACTTCAATGTGTTTAGTCCTATCATGTTGCACCGGATTGTGAGCAATGTTGATGGCGGCCTAATTATCACAATATAGCATTAATGGCTTATCATACTCAACACCTAGTTCCTCCATCAAGGATCGAAGCCAAAGTAACTCGGAAACTCCATGAGCCATAGCTCTGTACTCGGCCTCAACTGAAGATCTGGCAACAATTAATTGTTTCTTGCTTCTCCAAGAAACAATATTACCTGCCACCATGCTACAGTATCCAAAAGTCGACCTCCTATCATCAATCTTTCCTGCCCAGTCAGCATCTGTGTAAGCCTCCTGTTTCATATGACCATGCTTAGCAAAAAGAATTCCCTTCCCAGGAGTACTCTTCAAATAACATAAAATTTGTTATGCAACTGTCATATGAGTGTCCCTGGGAGCACGCATGAATTGGCTAATGCTGCTGACAGCATATGCAATGTTAGGCCGAGTCATGCAAAGATATAGCAGTTTCCCAAGTAACCTTTGAAACACTCCCTTATCCTTCAACAGTTCTCCATCAGAGGCAGAAAGTTTGTGACCCGTATCAATAGGTGTAGCCATTGGTCTTGCACCCATCTTGCCTGTTTCAGTGAGCAAGTCTAGCACATACTTTCGTTGAGAGATAAAAATTCCATCCTTAGACCGAGCCACTTCTATGCCAAGGAAATACCTCAACTCCGCAGATCTTTGATCTCAAACTCTATATGAAGGAAAGATTTAAGATCATCAATCCTTGTCACATCAGTACTAGTCACTACTATATCATCAACATAGACTATAAGATATACCACCAATGAATCTCTCCTCTTCACAAGGAGGGTATGATCGGACTGAGTCTGTATGTAACCAAATTTAACAAGGGTAGCCCTAAACCTTTCAAACCATGCCCTAGGTGACTGTTTAAGTCCATAGAGAGATTTCTTTAGCTTGCACACTTTTCCCTCCATACCTGTGCCATACATCCCCCGTGGGAGAAACATATAGACCTCCTCATGTAATTCTCCATTCAAGAATGCATTTTTCACATCAAACTGATAGAGTGGCCAATCTGAATGAGCAGCCAAAGATAATAGAACTTGCACAGATGTCATTTTTGCAACAGGAGCAAAGGTCTTCAGATAGTCAATCCCATAGGTTTGTGTATAGTCTTTTGCAACTAGCTTAGCTTTGTACCTCTCAATAGAGCCCTCAACATGGTATTTAATGGTGTAAACCCACTTACAGCCCACTGGCTCCTTCCCTTCAAGCAAATAAAGCACTTCCCATGTGCCATTCTTATGCAGAGCATCTATTTCAGTTTTCATAGCATCCCACCTCCATTCTAGAAAAGTAAGAGCTTCTGATACTACCTGGATATAGGGTTACAAGCAACAGAAGAAAGAATGGCATAATATGAAGGGAAAGTAGACCATGGGAAAGATGTTGGAAATGCAATGTGCAGTACACTTTCGTTTACCTTTCCTGATAGCAATAGGGACATCAAGATCTAGGAAGGATGGCTGCAAAGGGATAGTATCAGTACTTGTTGGTTCTTCAGTAACTGGAAGTATAGGAAGCTCATGTGATGTAGAGGAAATAATCTGCTCACTTTTGGTTCTTTGCCGCTAGTACCATCTGGGATTAAAGAGGGGGACGATGAGGTAATGGAGGAGGAATAGGAATATTGGAAATATGAGATGTTTGTTCCTCCCTTGATTCATTAAGAATAGAAGAAGTTTCAAGAGGAGGCTCAACAGGGACAGGAAGGGGGAGTGCAAACAACTGTGACAAATTCTCCCCTTTTGAACAATGCTTCCCCAGAGAAGAATCATAGAAAGGAGTGGGCTCATCAAAGGTAACATCCATTGAAACATAACGAGTTTTGGTGTTTGGGTCAAAACAGCAATAACCCTTCTGTGTAGAGGCATAACCAAGGAATATGCACTTGTGGACCTTTGGTTCAAATTTATGTCTTTGGGCACTTGGGATGTATATATAACAAGTATAGCCAAAGACACGAAGGGGGATAGGAAAAAGGCCCTTACCCGGATGAAGGAGGCTAAAGGGAGACTTAAAACCCAACACTTTGGATGACATACGGTTAATGAGGTAGGTTGCTGTGAGAACAACATCCCCCCAAAATCTTGTAGGGACATGTGAGGCAAACAGGATACTTCTTGCAACTTCAACTATGTGACGGTTCTTCCTCTCATCAACTCCATTTTGTTTTGAAGTATGAATGCAGGAACTCTGGTGAATAACCCCAAAATCAGTGAGATAAGAGGTTAGGTTTTTCTCAAAGTATTCATTTGCATTATCAGATCTGAATATTTTGATTCTAGTACCAAAGTGGGTAAGAACAAATTCATGGAACTGTTTCACAAGTTTGGGAACTTCATCTCGGGATATCATAAAAAATGACCAAATATATCGTGAGAAATCGCCAATGAACAAGATAAAATATCTATAGCCTCCCATAGAGGGTAAGTGGTATGGCCCCCACAATTAGAGTGCACAATATGGAATGGAGAAGATGATCTTTTATTACTCAAAGGATAATTGTTTCTACAAGGTTTTGACAACTCACATGACTCAATGAAAATTGGACAAGTTAATTCCCTTAAACAGTTATGGGAATAGATGACTCAAAGCAAAAAAAGATAAATGACCCAAACAAAAATGACATAACATGACACGACTAAAGGACTCTAAAGAGATAGATCCAAAAGCAACTTTCCCAGGTTGTCCTTATCTTTGTCCAGGAGCATCCAACAAGTTTATTCCATTCGCCTCATGGCCACTTCCAATCACTTTCTAAGAATTCAGGTCTTGAAAAACACAATAAGAAGGAAAGAAGGTTACACTGAAGTTCGAGGATTTAGTTAGGCTACTCACAAATAATAAATTAGTATTCAGTTTAGGAACATTAAGAACATATGGAAGAGAAAGGGAGTTTGTAGCCTTGATGGTTCCCTTGCCATAGATAGGAGCAAGTGAGCCATCAGCTAGGGTAATCTTTCCATGGTCAGGAAGCAAATCATAAGAAATAAATAAAGAGGGAAGGCTGGCCATATGATTAGAAGCACCAAAATCAATAATCCAAGGGATCCTACAATTACTTGAGATAGTTGCATGACAGTAGCACGTATACCTAAATGTGCAAATGCAGAAGTAGTTGAATTGCCCTAAGGGTTGGAGGAGGAGACTGCACTCTCTAGGTGACTGATCATCCTCCCATACTTGTCATATTCTTCCTTCATAACTGCTAATTGTTCACTAGCAGTCCTCTCATCAGTTAAGCACCTGTTATTATCTGGAACAGTGGCTATGTTGGCACTTTCTATCTTCACATTATCAGCCTTCTTTTGAAAACGAGGTGGAAGGAGTTCCAGATGCAGTTTCCAACATTTATCTTTTGTAGGTTTTGGTTGCTTGTAGTACTCACACACAACTTCCGTTTTTCCTAAACCACCTGAATTGCCTGTAGTCACCTTTGGTTTCAGCCCCATATTGGTAAAATGGTCACTTGGGATGGCCCCTTGAACCTGGACTAGCCTCTTGCTCTCTTCACTACTTACCATGGCATAGGCTTGAGACAATAATACATTATCCTTAGCTAAGATATTTTGTCTGGTGATGTCAAACTCGGGATTCATCCTTGTCAAGAATTCAAATACCCTGTTTCTCTCAACTAATTTCTTGTAAGTTTCAACATCATTAGTACTTTCCCAGACAACAATTTCCATTAGATCTATCTCTTGCCATAGAGATTTCAGCATTGAGAAGTAAATGGCTAAAGGTCTCTCCCCCTGCCTTAAATTATTCACATCACTCCTTAACTTATATGTCCTAGCCACATTCAGCTTTTGTGAATAAGTTTCAACCACACTATCCCATATTTCCTTGGTTGAATTCATCCATAAATAATGTTGATTGATTTGTGGTTGCATTGAGTTCACTAACCATCCAATGATGGTACAATTCTCTTGCATCTATTTTTCATGAGATGGGTCATCTTTCGGAGGAGCTTTCTTGCTCCCGGAGATATAACCCTACTTGCCTCAGCTGCAAACATGAATTTTTACTGACTGTGACCATGCTAGATAATTGGTTCCATCCAGCTTGACTGTGGTAACAGCCAACAGAGAGTCAACGGGTGTTCCCGGAACCTGTCCGGATTCAGCCCAGTAGAAATCACTATTTGCTGATTCAGTCAAGCTTCTTGTGAGAGAAAGAGGGGGAAGGTCAAGATTTCAGCAGTAGAGAAGGAAGAAGAAGAAGAAAAGAGTAAGAGGTCAACTAGGATTGTGAGAAAGTTAACCCTAGTTGCCTACCTCTCATTATATTTATAATTAACTTAAAGATGAGATATTACAAGGATGCCCTTAGTAGGGCGGCTACTAAAACTGAACAGTCAAAACATAAAAAAAATATAAACTAATGGGCATAGGCCCAACAACTTCCTAACTAAATAAAAACAAACTAAAATAAAACCGGGCCACTCAACACTCCCCCTCAAGTTGGGAGTAAATATCACACATTCCCAACTTGCATAGATCATGCTCCAGCTTGTTCTTTGCAACACCTTTTGTGAGAACATTGGTGAGCTGCAGATCAGAAGCAATGTATGAAGGCAAACTTCTCCAGAAGTTACCCTTTCTCTAATAAAATGTCTATCCACTTCAATGTGCTTAGTTCGGTCATGTTGGACTGGGTTATGGGCAATATTAATTGTTGCCTGGTTATCACAGTATAGCATCATGGGTTCTTCTGCCCGTACACCAATTTCTTCTAACAGAGAATGGATCCAGAGAAGTTCTGAAACTCAATGTGCCATGGCCTTGTATTCGGCTTCAACACTTGATCTTGCCACCACTGTTTGTTTCTTACTCTTCCATGAGACTAGGTTACCCCCAGGGTGCACACTCCTGAAGTTGATCTCTTGTCATCAAGGCATCCTGCCCAATCTGCACCTGTACAAGCCTCTAGTTTCAACTGTTCATGATTAGTGAACAATATGCCTTTGCCTGGGTGTCCCTTCAGATAAGCAAGAATCCTGTCAATTGCTTCTCAATGCTGGACTCGTGGAGCATGCATGTATTGAGTTATTGCACTCACTGCATAAGAGATGGTCTTGTCATTCACAAGTATAGCAGCCGACCCACAAGTCTCTAATGTCTCCCAATGTCCTTTATTGGTTCACCTTCTGATGCATTGATTTTATGGTTCTGATCAATAGGGGTGCTGATTGCCTTTGTTCCAAGCTTCCCTATCTCTTGAAGGAGGTCTAAGACATACTTCCTTTGAGAGATAAAAATTCCATGTTTCGATCTTGCAACTTCAATGCCTAAGAAGTCCTCAGTTCTCCAAGATCCTTAATTTCAAATTCCTTATGTAGGTTCCTTTTCAGACTATCAATCTCATTCGTATCATTCCCAGTGACAACAATATCATCCACATAAACAATTAGGACTGACACCAAAGATCCCCTATGCTTCACAAACAAAGTGTGATCGGATTGAGTCTGAGTGTATCCAAAAGCAATCAAGGCCCTTCTAAATCTATCAAACGATGCTCTGAGAGATTGTTTCAAGCCATAGAGTGACTTCTTAAGCTTGCATACCTTTCCCTTTTCAGTATCATTGTAAAAACCAGTAGGGAGATCCATATACACTTTTTGCAGGTCCCCATTTAGGAAAGCATTCTTCACATCCAATTGAAACAAGGGCCAAGAATATGAGGCAGCAAGAGAAAGAAGTATCCGAATAGAGGTCATCTTTAAAACTGGCACAAAGGTCTCTAAGTAATCAATGCCATAGGTCTATGTATACCCTTTTGCAACAAGTCTTGCCTTGTACCTTTCTATACTTTCATCTACCTTATATTTTACTGTGTAAACCCATCTGCATCCAACTGTTTCTTTGCCTTCTGGTAGGTCCACAATGTTCCATGTCTGATTCTTAATAAAAGCTTCCATCTCTTCTTGCGTAGCTGTCTTCCACTCAGGTTTGGAGAGAGCCTCACTAACACCCTTGGGTATAGAAACTGAATCAAGAGAGGAGAAAAAAGCACGGTAGGAAGGAGAAAGTCCACTGTAGGATAAATACTGTGAAATACAATGAACAGTACACTTTATCTTCCCTTTTTTGAGAGCAATAGGAAGATCAAGGTTATCTGTAACAGAGTTAGTAGGATCATTGGGAACTAAAATAGTAGCGGGACCAAGAGGAATACTTGAATCCATGTCAACCGAATCTGGAGTCTCCAAGGAATCGACAGGAAGTGGTGTGAGTTTTGCTATAATGGAATCAATCGCCTTGTGAAGTCTCTATCGTGAGTAATGCTGAGAAACAGAACGCAAAGGAGATGGCAAGGTAGGTGCCACAGGGTGGTGGTCAAGCACAAGAGTAGACACCGGGGCTGGAACTGGGAGAGGAATAGATTGCTAACTTACTTCCCTAAAACACTCCCCCTGAGAAGGATTCTTTGAGAAGAAGTACGTGGATTGAAAAAAGGTGACATCCATGGTAATATATCGGCTCCCAGAGATTGGATCATAGCAGCGGTACCCTTTCTAATTCTCTGCATATCCAAGGAAGACATGCTTCTTTGCCTTGGGATCAAGCTTCGAGCGGTGAGGATCAAGGATATGTGCAAAGCAGACACACCCAAACACCTTGAGAGGAATATGAAACATCTCCCCTTGAGGAAAAAGAAGACTGGATGGAGTGCTGAATCCAAGTATACGAGAGGGCACCTTGTTAATCAGATATACTGCTGTGAGAACTGCATCACCCCAAAAACAAACCGGAACTATAGATGTGATCATCATGCTTCTTGCAGTCTCAACAATGTGTTTGTTCTTCCTTTCTGCAACACCATTCTGTTGTGGACTGTAGGGGCAACTGCTCTGATGGACAGCACCATATTCTAACAGATATAAGGCAAGATGTTTTTCAAAATATTCCCTGGCATTGTCGGATCTGAACACCTTTATCCATGTTCCAAACTGTGTTAGTACCATCTGATGAAATTGCCTCACCAAGGATGGTACCTCATCGCGGGATTTCATCAAGTAAATCCAAGAGTATCGAGAGAAATCATCCACAAATAAGAGAAAATAGCAATAGCCTCCCATAAAAGGAACATGGTAAGGGCCCCATACATCCGAATGAATAACATCAAAAGAAGAAGAACATCTTTTATTACTAGGTTTAAATGAATGTCTACAATGCTTTCCAAGTTGACAACCTTTACACTCTAGACTTGACAGACTAACAGACTCAAAAAGTTTTGGGAACAAAGAACTCAAAGAAGAAAAAGGTAAATGACCCAAACGATTATGCCAAAGCATATTTGACTCACAGATCCTGACTCACTATCCCTGTTGACATGATGACTCTGATGAAAGTACATCCAGGGGGTAGATTCCATTCACTTCACGACCACTCCCAATCGTCGTCTTAGAATCCAGATCCTGCAAAATTCAATGTCCAAGAGAAAAAAATACTGAGCAGTTCAGGTTTTTAGTCAATAAATAACAGAAAACAAATTAGTACTCAATCTGGGAACATGAAGGATAGAGGGTAGACAAATAGAATCACTAATCTTGACAAATTCCTTCCTAGCAATACGAACATGGGATCCATCAGCTGTGGAGACCCTGTCTCTGCCAGAACAGAGCTGGTAAGAAGAAAAAATAGTGGAGCTATGGGTCATGTGCTCTGAGGCTCTAGAATCTATAATCCAAGGAGGTCCCTCCTTACCTGAAGTGGAAACATAATGTGCAGTGGCGTGTGAACTGCCTGTGTGAGCAAAGGAGGTAGAGTGGACTCCACCAATGCCACCTGTACCTTGCTCTCCGCTTATGGCTGAATTGAAACTGGCTATATCCCGCTGATTCAGAAGTAGCCCATACCTCTCAAGTCCGGCCCTTAGTGCAGTAGCTGCAACAGACTCCAGAGCAGCTATAGGATGGGCCGGAGTGTCACCAGTAACTGCCACGTGTGCATTCCCCTTCTTATTCTTCCATCTAGTCTGTACAAGATGTGGGTGAAACTTCCAGCAAGTATCTCTTGTATGTTTAGGCTTCTTACAGTAGTCACAGATCAGATCTCTTTTGTCTTCTTTCTTGATTTCACTGCCACTTTGTTTAGGTTTCACTGCACTTACCATGGTAGACTGATAAGAAACGAGGTTTTTCATCATCACATCCCTCCTACACTCCTCCCCTGACACAAAGGCATATGCTTGGGAGAGAGTGACACTGTCCCTGGAAAGAAGATGTTGTCGTGCAATATCATACTCAGGATTAAGGCCAGCAAGGAATTCAAACACCTTATACTTCTCTAGATGTTTCTGATAGGTAGTTGCATCCTTAGTGGTTTCCCAAGAAAATGTCTCTAAATGGTCAATCTCCTGCCACAGGGTTTTAAGGACCGAAAAATAGGATGCAATAGATCTATCTCCCTACCTTGTAGCAATAATCTGATTTCTTAGTTGATAAGCCCTAGCAACATTCTCCCTCTGTGAATAGGTTTCTGCAACCTCATTCCATATCTCCTTAGCCGTATTTGCCCATAAAAAATTTTTATTTATATGTGGCAACATGGAATTACACAACCAAGTCATTACCATATAATTCTCCTGCACCCACTGGGAGTTGCTAGTTTCGGGTTTCACCTCTTCACCAATGATGTACCCTAATTTCCCACGAGCACCAATGGCCATCTTTGCAGATTTTGACCATTCCAAGTAATTTGCATCATCCAACCTAACTGTAGTAATGGTCCCAGCCCCGAAGGGGTCTCCAGCACCTCCTCCCACTGGTTCCATTTCACTCCTGGGCTTATTTTCAACTCAATGGCCCTCCATACTTCTCAAAAACGGTAAAGAAAATAACTAAAACTTGCAGCAAGATCAAACAAAGCACCTTTTGGAACCAACAACACTTTCTTGGTGTCCTGGACTTTCTTCCTACAAAGATTCCTTTTCTGTGGGATGGGAGAAGGGAGAGAAAAGGCTGCCGCCCTCTCTAGAAGCCTCCAAACCAAACAAGACTTGAACCGCCCGCCTTACAAAAAACTCCAAGGAACCCTAAAAAATTAGGGTGCCACTTCCTAGGTCAAAAATGAAGAGTCCAACAAAAATAGGACTCTTTCCCTTTCTCCAGTTTTTCCTGATTCTGATGAGAAATCCTAGACCAGCTACAGGGCACACAGATCCATCAAGAAAATCCAAAAACTGGGCTTACCTGAGAGCTTCGATCAGCCTCTTAAATCACTATCCAGTCGGCCGATCTAGGGCTGCATGGGAGAACAACTTCAAGAACTTTCGGCCTGCTCTGATACCAAGTAGCAATCACTATTTCCTGATTCAGTCAAGCTTCTTGTGAGAGAAAGAGGGGGAAGGTCAAGATTTCAGCAGTAGAGAAGGAAGAAGAAGAAGATAAGAGTAGGAGGTCAACTAGGATTGTGAGAAAGTTAACCCTAGCTACCTACCTCTCAGTCACAACTTTAAAAAATATAAACTAATGGGCCTAGGCCCGACAAATTCCTAACTAAATAAAAACAAAATAAAATAAAACCGGGCCAGTCAACAAGCCCCACACTTGATTGTGGTAGATCCTATCACAATGATCACTTGCTACAATGCCATTCTAATATGCTCCAACTATCCACATTCTCCACTAATCATAAGTCCAAGAATTATCTGGAAGTCCAGTTCAGTGTTCCACAAATACCAATACTTTTTTTTTTATAGATATCCACAAATACCAATACTCATACCTCGGGTCTAACTCTAGTGGGTGAGACAAACTACTCCTTCCCTTAAGGCAAATAAGTGTGTCAACCTTGTTAGAATAGAGTGCCTGAGTCTTCTCACTGGTTGAGAATAATTAATCTACATATTGACAATGACTGTCTGTAATCACTATAATGATTATTGTAGTCCTAAAATGCAGATCTAGGGCTAATCCACACATGCACACCCAATAACACATGTAACTGAACTTTTATTCATAACAAAAGAAGTTTGCATCCCATATTGGATTCTGATGGCATACATTGTCCAACAAAAGTAATATTAGAAGTTATTTAATTTTAACACCTATCAAGCCACTTCTTGTGCATGTTATGATTTTCCCTTCTTTGAAAAATGGGGGAGTTTGTTTACTTACAGCCAACCAGCACAAAGCAAAAAACAAGAGGTTCCAAAGTGTACATTTTAGTATTTTAAGGAAAAAACAATATTTTGGAGGGTGTGGAGCATTGGTCAGCAGGCAGAGACCCCTTCCCATTGGCTCTATCCATGTGCATGTTGCTATTTTGTTTTATATTTTGTTCTATTGTGATTGGCTAAAATCTTGAACAACCATGGCTTGCTAAGTAAACAAAACAAAGGTTTTGGGATACACAGTTTATGTCACAGTAAATGCTCTGTGGTTGTGTGAGAATTTTTGAAATGTTGACGAACATAATTCTGGTTCCTTATTTTGTAGGATTTTTTTGTAGCAAATGGGGAAGGTCTTCCTCGCGCTGTTGTTGAGCAAGAAGCAAGATTGGCATCACAGATCATAAATTTGTTTTCCCTTCAGGTTTGGGAAGTAATAGTTTATTAGTAATTCCACTTGATTGAATAATCTATAAAAAACGATCCAGTTGATTGAATAAATGAAATTGAGGTTAAATTGCCTTTATTTGTGCAGACAGAAACTGTAATAGGAATGCTAATGACTGCAAGTGAACAAATTTCCACCAGAATGGATCAGTGGAGTCCTGGCAGCAGGTCTATTGAAGATGCTCACACTTTAATTCGAGTGTTATGCCATAAGAAGGACAGTGAAGCATCTAAGTTTCTCAAAAAACAATATCAGCTTCCTAAGTCTTCAGGTAACTATCATTCTTTGATTGGTTCCACTATTTCCATTATATTTCTGTTTTTCATTTCTAAAGCACTAGTTCATTTCTTTAGTTTCATGTACTTAATTTTATCTTTAGGGCCATCATAGGCATAGGCAGAGCTACATTATCATGAGGTTGAGCAATTGAACCAACATGGCATCTAAAGTCCTTAAGGAATTATTCACAATTTATGTTAGTTTTAAATTCTTTTTTCAAAGTTGACCCCACTCAAATAAAAGTTGTGGGGTCAATTTGAAATATATAAAAAGATTTGACTCACTAAAAGTGAAGCTACCAAACTCCATGCATGAGTTATCTCTTGTGATTTTTAAAAGTTGATAGACATTATAATAAAATAATCAATTTGATCAAAAGGTTAACAAAAGTTGGCTTAGTGTAAAAGCAATCCAAAGTCTGTGACCAACGCAACAAAGGGGAGAGAGAGAGAGAGAGAGAGAGAGAGAGAGAGAGAGAGAGAGAGAGAGAGAGAGAGAAGGAAAACAATAAAAAAAGCTTAAAGAAAAGTGAGAAAATGGGATGGTTAATAATAAATATTTATATATTGGTGTTTTTTTTTCCTTTTTTTTGAGTTTTTATTACTTTAGTTTTGGATGCACCCACTGACAAGTTACTGGGTTTGCCACTGATTATAGGTTAGGAATTTTTTGGGGTTGATAATATGGTTTAGTAGGGTTAGTATCTTCTGCAACCTGGGTGTATTTTCCCCTTCTTGGCTTCATGATCTTTCAAAGATGGATTGCCCTTCTGATGTGGATAGTAGGTGTGACCGTCCTCCTAGAGGGTTGGTTCATTTGTTCCACCTTTTCTTTTATTTTGGTTTCTGTAGGTTTATTTATCCTTTGGTGTTTGGTTTGTCCTGTGTTTAGTTCTATTTGTATTTGTTGCTTATTGTTTCTGTTTGGGACACGAGTCATTTTTCAGTCCCGTCGGGATGAATATAATTTGTTGCATGTCCTTAGTGGAGATGACTTGCGACCAGTGTTATCTGTAGGGAATGCAGATCAGACTTGAGAATTAGGTTTTTATTTGACAAAAGTGGGTGCATTAAACCCGGTCTGAACTATGAAACTGCACACACGGAAACCTTAACAGTGCTTAACATTTTGTGCCCAGAAGTGAAATGTACAAAGGGTTGGGAACCAACTGCCATTCTGCTTTTTTAGAGCCATAAAGAAATTTCAGAATTAATGACATTTTTTTGGTTGGTTATCACAACCAAGTTTTTCATTTCACCTTATTTTATTTCTCGCTTGTCTGTAGAATACGATGGTGCATCAAAGGATTCAATTTCAGTATCACCTCTTGTATCTGATTTACTTAAAAGAAGTGGGTCATTCCGCTGGACTGGAAAGGGCAAGAGAAGTTTCAAGTTTATTAAGAAGAAAATTCAAGCGTCCACCTCCGAAATTAGGCAAGTAGCTTGGTAGCGTAGATAATGGCCATTGGGAACTGTCGTCCTGTATTATTTTGTAAATCCAAAAGAGGTATTTTTATATCTATCAGAGAAATTTTTTAATGCTCTAAATCATTATTTTAGAGTGGAAATCCGTGTTGTGTCTAATAATCCCGTTATTTCCTTTTAAGTTTCTTAATTATGTCAAGTCTTAGCCACCAAACAAAAAGTACAGAATATCCCTGAGATCAGCCTTCCACTTAAAATACTTGTTCATGTAAGAATCGAGAGAGAGAGAGAGAGAGAGAGAGAGAGAGTCTATTATTTTTGTTTGGTTGTCTTTGACTTTTATTAATTAATTTGGTATAATCAGCATCAGTAAAGGTTTTTATGTGGAATATAGCATTTTGCATGGATTTACTATGAATTAACTAATAAGCCTAACATTGCATGTAAGATTTTATTTATTTATTTATTTTTGGTAAAAGGAAGATATCATGTTTGGTCAAACATAGCAAAATGAACTAAAAAAAATCTTTTTGTTTGTGGTGTTTGTTAGTGAAGGGGTATTTCAGTCTTTGTACTTGTTGAGAATGTTGATGTGTATTGTTATGTTAGTTCGAATGCCTCTTACTTAAAGAAGGGCACTTAAATCTTTTCCAATAAGTTAATAATGTAATAATAGGTCTGGCTGAATCTAGGAATAACTTTTTTCTCTAATTCGAACCAGCCCTTCTCTCTTTTCTTTTTTCTTCTTTCCTCTTGTACTTCTTGCTGTTTACTTTACTTTACAGTCAACGAACAAGATAGAATTCTAGGGCAGGTCAAACTTCAATATGGTATCAGATCAAGGTTAAACAAATTTGACTTGCTAAAATTCTGTCTTTTGCGCATTCGAATTAGGGTTTCTCTTGGGTTTCTCAGTTGTGAGTTGGAGACTGGGAAAAGGGCTGAAAAGGAGTGATCGCCCTCTTTCCTAGGAGGTTCCTATGCTTCCGATTGTGTCGTTGGTGATTGGTTGTTGTGGTTTTTAAGCCCTAGTTAGGGTTGGTACGTGTGGTGCAGTGGTGTCTCAGTTCTTCGTGTGGTTGGCCTTCAGGCGATGAGATAAACCTTTTTTATGCATATTTTCTGTTATGGAATACATGAAAGGTGTAGTACAGTTCGTATGATGGGTTTTCAGATTGTAGTATGCTAGGGTTTATGCTAGGGTTTATTCTGGTTTGTGTGTGATTCGAAGGGCAATAGTGTCTACTTAATGGTGAAACTTCCGATAGCTGTGGATTAGGGTTTGTGGTGTTACAAGTGTAGTTTTCAGCATTTGATATTGCTGAGAGAGAACCGCCATCTTGTAGAAACGACACGCTCTCTCATGCACCACATGAATGTTCCCAAAACCTTTTGGAGCGATGCAATGCTCACTCTTGTTTCTTAATTAATTGGATGCCCACGTCTATTCTTGATGGTCGTTCTCCTTTTAGTGTCTTATTCCCCAACGTGTCTCCATTTCTGCTTTCTCCTCGGGTATTTGGGTGTGTCTGCTTCGTTCATAATCTGGGTCCCGGGACTGACAAGTTAGATGCACGTTCCCTGAAGTGTATCTTTTTGGCTATTCCCGAACTCAGAAAGGGTACAAGTGTTATCATCCCAGTTCTCGTCATTTTTTGGTATGTGTTGATATTACACTCTTCGAGTCTACTCCGTTCTTCGTGGGGTCCGATGTTGCTATTTCCTCCACATCACCATATCCTCTTCCTCTTCCTCTTCTTGTGGCTGATCAACCTCCTTTGGTTCCAATCATGCCTACGTCCGTGCCTCCAGTGCAACCGTCTGTTGACCGTTCACCCATCCGTCATGTGTGTACACATTGCCCGCGTGTACCGACTACAGCTCCTCCAGTTTCATCATCGTCAACAGATCCAGCTCCAACTCCGACACTAGCCTTCGACCTAGATCTTCTTATTGCCTTCCGGAAAGGTAAACATACTTGCACCCTTCACCCTATTTCCAATTTTGTTTCATTTACTCACCTCTTCGCCTCCCATCGCCACTTCATCTCTTTGTTATCCTTCGTGGTTGTTCCTAAGGATGTCCAGGAAGCCTTTACCTCTCCAGAGTGGTGTCGTGCTATGGAAGAAGAACTCTCTGCTCTGCATCATAATCACACTTGGGACCTCACCGCTCTTCTTCCTGGGAAGCAGGCTGTCGGTTGTAAGTGGGTGTATAGTGTTAAGTACTTTCCAGATGGTCGTGTTGAGCGCCTGAAGGCGCGACTGGTTGCCAAAGGGTACTCCCAAACCTATGGCATTGACTACACAGAGATATTCTCCCCGGTTGCTAAGATACGGTCAGTTTATGTCGTTATCTCCCTTGCAGTTATTTATGATTGGCTTCTCCATCAGCTAGATATAAAAAATGCCTTTTTGCATGGTGATTTGCTCGAGGTCTACATGGAGCAACCATTAGGGTTTGTTTCTTAGGGCGAGGATGGTAAAGTATGCAGACTTAAGAAGGCTATTTATGGAATAATCCCCTCGAGCTTGGTTTGGTAGGTTCAGTGAGGTGGTCAAGAAGTTTGGTATGAAATAATGCCAAGTTGATCACTCTGTCTTCAGTTTTGACTCTTCGGCAAGCAAAATAATATTGGTGGTGTATGTGGATGATATCGTTGTGACTGGGAATGATAAAATGGGCATTGACAGATTGAAGACATTCCTACAGGAACACTTTCAGACAAAGGACCTTAGCAAGTTGAAATACTTTTTGGGCATAGAGGTAGTAAAATCTAAGCATGGCATTAATTTGTGTCAGAGGAAATATGTGCTTGATTTTTTGGAAGAAACAAGGTTGTTGGGTACTAAACCGGCTGAGACACCTATGGAAACAAATACGATGCTGAGCAGTGATATAGGTGAAGTATTTGAAGACCCTAGTAGATATCGCCGATTTGTAGGCAAACTAAACTATCTAACCATTACTCGGCCAGATATTTCATTTGCGGTTAGTGTGGTGAGTCAATTCATGCAGAAACCTTTGGTCCCACGTTAGAATGCAGTGTTAAGGATTGTGAGGTATCTGAAGGAGCTCCTGGTCGTGGTTTGCTGTACAGGAGTGGTGGAAAATTGGTAGTAGAAGGATACACTAGTGTTGATTGGGCAGGTTCTATGTTTGATAGACGATCTACCACTGGCTATTGCACCTTTCTGGGAGGTAACCTGGTAACGAGGAAAAGTAAGAAGCAAACAGTTGTGGCAAGAAGCAGTGCAGAGCAGAATATAGGGCCATGGCACATATTATTTGTGAATTAGTGTGGCTGAGGAACCTTCTACAGGAGATAGGATATGACATCAGTACTCCAATGAAGCTCTATTGTGACAATTAGGCAGTGGTTCACATATCTTTCAATCTGGTGTTTCATGAAAGAACCAAGCACATCGAAGTTGACTATCATTTTGTGAGAGAGAAGGTGCTGAATGGGGTGATAGAAACTGCATATGTTAGTATGGGAAACCAGTGGGCAGATTTGTTTACAAAAGGTTTGAATCGGGGGAGAGTGGACTACATATGTAACAAGCTAGGATTATACGATATATACTCACCAGCTTGAGGGGGAGTGTGTTAGTGGTGTTAGTGAAGGGGTATTTCGGTCTTTGTACTTGTTGAGAATGTTGATGTGTACTGTTATGTTAGTTCGAGTGCCTCTTACTTAAAGAAGGGCACTTAATATAATAACAGGTCTGGCCGAATCTAGGGATAGCTTTTTTTCTCTAATTCGAATCGGCCCTTCTCTCTTTTCTTTCTTCTTCTTTCCTCTCCTACTTGTTGTTTACTTTGCTTTACAGTCAACGAATAAGACAAAATTCTAGGGCAGGTCAAATTTCAACAGTGTTTTCTTTTTTGTTATTGTTATTGTTTTTTTTTTTTGATAAGTGTGGTGTAGTTGTTATCTCTTATAGACCATAATGAAAGCTGTCAATAGTGCACTTTCTCTCTTAATGAATAGTGTACGGTTAGATTGAGTCTCAAGAAACCCAATCCATTGCAAGGTGCCTCTAAAATGATTTAACGGGGCTTAAGGAACTTGTTTAAACCATAAAAATATTTTTTTTTTCCGTTTTAGTTTTGCCAACTTCTTCCATTTGTTTTTTTTTTTATCAATAACTTTTTCCATTTTAGTGTAAAATCTAAGTGGTAAAATCTGTAGACTTTCTTGCAAATAACCATTGAGGAATATATTCTCTACATCGAACCAGTAAAATGGCATGAGTAATGGTCAATAATGCAAAAGAAAATCCCTATTGACTTTATCTTGGCAATCAAAGAGAAATATCCTGATAACACTGTTTTCTGAGTACGTTCTTTCACAATAAGCCTAGTCTTGTACTTTTATCACTGTATATGCAGAGTTATTTGCATTGCCTATTTGCCTCTTTCCATGTGTAAAAAGGGGCATCTGTCATTATAACATACTGGAAAATACAATGTAATGTAGAAGAATGATGTTTACCTTACGCACTAAAATAAGATAAAAATCACAGGAAGCTTAGCACGTCAATAAAGAAGAAATAGGTTGAGAAATACCTATATTATCACTGCTTCCTGTGTAATCCCTTGGGGTTTTCCCGTGTCTTGTACATCTCCTGTACTTTCTCTCATTTAATGAAATTCTGTTACTCTTCCCTAAAATTAATTGAAAGTGTTTAAGATGCCTAAGGTTGAATAGCAGTAGGAAAAAGCTTCATCTCATAATTCTGCATCTCATTTTTGAGGATTGATACCAGGAGGAAGAGGGATATTAGATACCACCAGTCCACCAGAATCAAGTAAAGGAGGATAATTAGAAACATACACTACAAACATTTAATTTTACCACTTGTTTGTATCAGCTACATTTTTTATGGATATGCCTTTTGATTTACCAGCTCTTTGATCCATAAACATTGCCCTTTTTATATAGACGTCTTATGAAATTTTCTTTTTTATCTTTTTTGATTAAGTCTTATTACACAGCACATCAGATGCACCTCTCCACTTCAATCACCTTTATATGTGTGCACATTTCAGTCTGATCTTTGCTTCTCAGAAGTGTTATTGACAAATTGTCAATTAATCTGTTCTCTTTAGGATCTCTTCGCCTTCACCTTTGATCCTGCCAATCAGTGGCGAGACCATAGGAGAAGAAATTGTTGACTAAAATTTTGTGCCCGATTGAGAGGGCTTCCGTACAACGGCTTTTGGCTCTATAAGGTGGTCCTCATACTAAAAGCCTAGAAGCTATATTTGGTTAAAAACCCAGCAAACCAGAATATATTTTGTTTGTTATGTAGCTACAGTAGTTTGAACCAGGAGAAGAAGAAGAAGAAGAAGAAGATGATGATGATGATGAAGAGAACAGTCGAACTTGATAGATTAAACCCTATCAATCGACCTTAATATAGATTAACCTCTAATTACTAGTATAAAGACTAAACTGCCCCCACTTAAGTGTGGGACAGGAAGTCTATTAAGATTGTCACATAAGCACATAATTTAACAGAAATAAAATGACTAATCTGCCCTTATTCGGCCAGCTCTAATACTTCCCCTCAAGTTGGAGAATATGTCATATAATCCTAGGTTGTTATATATATAGTTCACTCTCCCTAAGCTTAAGCCTTTTGTAAACAAATTTGCCCACTGATCACTTGAGCCCACATGTTCTGTGCTTATCTCTCCAATAAAGACATTCTCCCTCACAAAGTGGCAATCAATCTCTATGTGCTTTGTTCTCTCATGAAAAACAAGGTTGGATAAGATGTAGAGTGTAGCTTGATTGTCACAGTACAATTTCATATGTCTATCCATGGAGAACCCGATTTCTTATAGGAGATTCCTCAGTCATGCTAATTCACATGTAGTGTGTCATGGCTCTGTATTCGGCTTCAGCATTGCTCCTTGCTACAACCGTCTACTTCTTACTCTTCCATGTCACAAGATTTTCTCTAAGAAATGTGCAGTAACCTGTAGTAGATCTTCTATTAGACACAGAGCCTGCCCAATCTGTATCTGTATACCTAATTACTTCAAGTTTTCCTCCTAGTTTGTACAATAACCCACGGCCTAGAGCTCCCTTCAGGTACTTTACAATTCTAAGAACTATATCCCAGTGAAGTATCCGAGAGTTCTGCATAAATTGGCTCACTACACTGACTGCAGAGGAGATGTCAGGTCTCGTGTTAGTCAAATAGTTCAGCTTCCCCACTAGTCGTGTATACCTTCCAGGATCATCAAATATTTCCCCTGTATCATTGCTCAACTTAGCATTTGGCTTCATGGGAGTTTCAACCGGTTTTGCACCTAACAGTCATGTTTCATCCAGCAGATCAAGAACATATTTTCTTTGGCACAGGTTTACACATTGTCTTGATCTAACAACTTCTATACCCAAGAAATACTTCAATGTCCCAAAGTTTTTTGTTTGAAAATGATTTTGCAAAAAGTCCTTTAGTTTATCGATCCCCAATTTGTCACTATCAATTATGACAATATCATCCACATAAACCACTAATAAAATCTTTTCGGCTTTTGAATCATAGTTGAACACCTAGTGGTTAACCTGACATTATTTCATTCCAAAATTCTTCACCACTTCACTAAACTTCTCAAACCAAGCACAAAGTGATTGGTTCAACCCATAAATTGCCTTTTTTTAGTCTGTATACCTTACCATCCTCCCCCTGAGCAACAAACCCAGGTGGTTGCTCCATATATACCTCCTCCATAAGGTCACCATGAAGGAGGACATTTTTAATGTCAAGTTGAAACAAGGGCCAATCATACATTATTGCTAGGGAAATTGAGACACGTACAGAGTCAATCTTAGCCACTGGAGAGGTCTCCATATAGTCCACTTCATACAACTGTGAATAACCTTTAGCAACAAGTCTGACCTTCAGACGCTCCACACTACCATCTGGCAAGTATTTAATAGTATACACCCATTTACAACTCACAACATGCTTACCAGGTGGAATAGTGAGCTCCCACGTGTGAGTATGCTGAAGGGCAGAGAGTTCCTCCTCCATTGCTTATCACCACCTAGGTGAGCAAAAAGCCTCTCGGACATTCTTAGGTATGGAAATAGATGATAATAGTGAAACAAACTGGCGATGTGAAGTGAAAATGCGAGCTACTGAAACAAAATTAGAAATGTGATGAATGGTACAATTACGTTTACCTTTTCGTAAAACAATGGGAAGATCAAGTCCTGAAGGTTCAGGGATAGGAGCAACAACAGAATCCGTACACAAGGCAGAAGCTAGAGGAGCTGGTGTTTGTCGATGAATATACACGTGCCAGATCGGTGGTCGTTCAGTAGGGATCTGCATTGGAGGAGGTGAATGATCAACCCCAACTAGAACACCCAGAACGGGATCACTGATTGGAAGAGGAAGAGGAAGCAAAGGTGGAGACACAGATACTTCAGGTCCCGAGAAGAAGGGGACTGACTCAAAAAAGGTGACATCAGGACAGACATAACACTTTTGAGTAATGGGATTGTAACACTTATGCCCTTTTTGAGTTTGAGAGTAGCCAATAAAGACACACTTAATAGAGCGTGCATCCAGCTTGTCTATTTTAAGAATCAGATTGTGAATAAAGCACACACAAAAATACGATGTGTTAATGAAAAGGGAGACAGACCATGAAGAATGGAGGGTATCCGATTAATAAGGAAACATGCAGTAAGTACAACATCACTCCAAAATCGTTTAGGAACACTCATATGATGAAGAATAGACCGAGCAGTTTCAAGGAGATGACGATTCTTTCGTCCAGCCACCCCATTTTGTTAAGGAGTGGATGCACATGAAGTTTGATGAATGATGCCATGTTGTTTTAAATACTGTTGAAAGGAAGTAAGAAAGTATTCATGACCGTTATCTGAACAAAGAACTTTGATTGGAACACCAAATTGTGTACATATTTCAGCATGGAATTTTTGAAAAATGAAAAATAATTCACCCATTTCTTTTATTAAATAAATCCATGTCATCATTGAACAATTATCAATAAAAGTGACAAAATACTTGTAACCATTATAAGACTATTTTAATCGGACCCCAAACATCTAAATGAACCAAAGCAAAATGACTCAACATACGACTTTCAACTCTAAGATTGAAGGGAATACGACGATGTTTTCCATACTAACACGGCTCACACTGTAAAGACAACAAATGACTCAAAGACGGAACCAGTATCTTGAGTGCCTTGAGAGATGGGTGTCCTAGTCGACAATGCCACTGTAGATGAGTGATTGAAGTCTGAAGTGCAACTAACAATCCACCATCGTCAAGGTAATACAATCCACTAGCCTCATGCCCCCCATCAATCGTCTTCATCGTTTTAAGATCCTGAAAAACACAAAAGGAAAGGAAAAAATGTAATAGAGCAATTAAGAGTCTTGATTAATTTACTAACAGACATAAGATTGAATGAAAACTTAGAGACATATGGAACAGATGATAAAGAAATAAAAGTCGTATCAACATTACCAACAACAAAGATGGGAGAAGAGGAACTGTTAACAAGGGTAACAGTTTGAGATGTGGAAGTTTCAGAGAGGGAAGATAACACTTGGAGTCCCGGTCATGTGATCAAAAGCTCCAGAGTCAATAATCTAGGGAGAGGGTTTGGATGACAGACAAGTTATACTTGAGTCGTTAAGGGTGGCAGTAGTATGCTGTGAAGTAGTCTGGAGGAACCTCTCATACTTATCACGCGGTACACTCACCATCTTCTTCTTAGAAACAGATGTAGATGTGGAAGGAGTTAGATTTGTCTATTGGTTATCGCTAACATCAACCCCACCAGCTACTGCATGATTGGTCCATGTAGAAGGCGGGTCATGGAGATCATAACAGAAATTCACCAAATGTTCGTCCCTGCCACAATGGGTATACTTCCTTGTAGAGTTACTTTTTCCTTTACCACGGCCTCCCCTTGAGTCATGACCACCATCACGGCCAAATACAGAACCACCACGACCTCCTCGGGAGGCATGTCCTCCCCCTTTAGTACCACGTCCACCTCCTCTGGCTATCACAAATGTTGATCTGTCAGATTGTGTGAGATTCTCTGTAGGTCCCAAAGAAATCCTACGAATCCGTGCAAACACTTCTTCAAATGTAGGGAGTAGAGCCCCCTAATATTTGGGCCCTAACTGGTTCAATTTCAACCCTACTAAGAACCTAGCGACATCTATTTGTTCCCATTGTTGTTGTTGAACCTTAACATCTGGAGTGAGGGGATGATAGAAATTGAGTTCATTTATAAGGTTCTTCATACTAGCATAGTACTCTTCTAGGGTTTTATTTCCTTGCTGCATATCAAAATACTCCTGATAGAGCTGATATACCCTTATAGTATTATCCTGCCCAGAATAAAGCTTCTTGGCATGTTCCCATATGTCCTTAGTTGTATCTAAGAACATAAAGTTGGCATTTATTTTGGGTTCCACATTATTCCATAACCATGTCATGATTTGAGCATCTTCCTGTTCCTAGTCATCAAACCCTGAAGAGTCAGCGAGTGGTTTATCTTCCTTCACATGCTTCACTTTCCTTTTTGCCTTGAGAAAAACTTCTACTGATTTGGCCCATGGTATATAGTCTCATCATTAAGTTTAATTGAAGTCATCTGCACACCCAGATAGTCAGAGGGAATCACCACACTAGGTTTCTAATCGCTACGACCATCTCTAGTTGTTGCCATGATGCTCTTCCAATGATACTTCTAATCTGAATTCTCGGTAGCCAACTAAGTACTGTTGTCAGGAGTTTGATGTTCCAGACACTACAGCAGTCCCCAAACACAGTTGATAGGTACACAAACTTTTGTTCTTGTTCACACCACTATTGATTTCACAAAATCATGAATCACACTGACATTAATTCAGCAACTCATTGACTGCATACAAGCCCTCTTGAAGCTGCTCAATAGAGATTGAACAACACAAGCACAACCACACAACCATAGTTGTCAAACATGGTACAGATCTATCTGACCTTTTTAGAGGGCACTACAAGTCTAAAGAAAACATCAACTATTGCCACTGCAATAATCTGTCATTCAATTCAGGTCACTTGTGACCAACAATGGCTTCAAAACAACTACAGACCAACATAAAAGGGTCAAATATACCCTTACACCATTCGGCCACTGTAAACACAGCCTATTCTTGGACCTTTTTCCAAGAACCAAGGCTACAAACAACCTAGTTCTCTAGGTTCTAATCAGTCCCCACAACTTTTGAAGGCTTTCAACCCAGAAATACCAACAACACAAAAAAAAAAGGGGTAACCAACCTTTGATGGAGAGCTTCAATCGACAATCCACTTCTGAACTTGTTTTCTTGAAAAAATAGTCAAGTTCTGCCCAAAGGAAGAAGGACTGAGGTGTTCTCAGACCTAGGTCGAATCTGTGTTCTCCATTTTTTAGCCCAGAAAGAAGAAAAAAAAATGAGGTCACGAACAAAAAGGAGCAGTCACGAATCTGTGAGGAGATTTAGAGAGCAACGTCCTGTTCTAATACCATGTTTGTTCTGTAGTTACAGTAGTTCGAACTAGGAGAAGAGAAGAAGAAGAAGAAGATGAAGATGAAGATGAAGATGAAGAGAATAGTCGAACTTGATAGATTAAACCCTATCAGTCGACCCTTAATATGGATTAGCCTCTAATTAGTAGTATAAAGACTAAACAACCCCCACTCAAGTATGGGACAGGAAGTCTCTATTAAGACTGCTACATAAGCACATAACTTAACAGAAATAAAATGATCTACCCTTATTCAGCTAGCTCTAACATATTTTAATTGAGCTGATAAATCGATTTTCCAATAAAGATAATTTTAGTTGTTTCTTCAACATAGATCAATCATAGTTGATGCCCTCCCAAACGGGCTCTTTATTTAAAATCTCGATTCAAATAATAAAGATGTGGTCACAGGACAAACCGAGACCCCCTTGTGATTTTTGAGCATGTTAGTGTCTTAATCAAGCACCAACTTGATGTAATATTTGTCTTTTTCACCAAATACTATGTGTTCAAAAATCACTTGGGGCCTCAGGTTTTTACTACCATGATGGTCACAAGAACATAGGAGATATTCTATAATGTGGATGAGAAATTGGTGGATATGGATTAACCTACATCAAACCAATTCATACCACATCATAGTTTATTTATCTCATATACAATTTATGAGGTGATCTATATAGTTTATCATAATTGTCTACTTTTTACAATTTATATGATAAATAAATTGGAAGAAGGCATTAATAAGTAAATATTAACCAATAAATATTAATTTTTACAAAATGGTAATAAAATAATTTTAAAAAATAAAAAATATTATTTTATTAATAAAAACATTAAAAAATTAAAATTTAAGAAAACAAAATAACAAATTATAGCAAGACAAGCATAGCATCAAATTATTTATGCAAACTAATCAAACGAAATAAAATGTTATAGGAGGATAATCGTCTTCTTCTCCTTGTAGTGGAAAAATGCTTCGAATGGTAGAGAAGAGCTTTAATTATAAAATGTTGTAGGATAAAATGAGGGGTGTGATGTATCTTATCAATAAGAAATTATATAATAGCTGGGAATTGAAGTAGGTGTTTGGCATTGGTGTTGGGAACATCACACTGTTTTTTGAGAAAAACGATGTTGGGCATGTGGAGTTGTAAACATCGTTTTTTGAGAAATGGTGCTTATTTTTCATTTGGAACTGGTGCTGTCACATAGGCTGTTTTTTGAGAAAATAACACTAGTTTTGTTTGGTATCAGTGCTGGCACCAACGTTTTCAACATGGTCTATGTTATCCAACGTCCAAGATGATGCCACATCATGGTAGCAATGCACAATTTTCTCAAGAAACATTGAATTTGGCATTGCTCTATATCATACTTTTCCAATTTTCAAGGTGTGGTCTGGAACAACTTTTTTTTTTTTGGAAAAACAATGCCAAACAAGAGGGTGTTGTTTGAAGCACCACTTTCTTTGATGTGGTGCCTATGTAGTGCCGATTTCTAAGAAAACGGCATTTAAGCCAAACCAAGAAATCCCACAAGAAAAAGGCATTGAGGAGATTTTGAGTAGTGGATGAGGCTGGTCCACAACATATTGTGGACTAATCCTGTCCACACCAAAACAAATGCCATGATCATCATGTGGCATGGATCGGAATGGTCCATCCACGAGATGGCCATGATTTCAAACACCATCGCAATCTCCTAGGTTTAGGTTCCGAATAATTGACATCTCCAATCTACTTTAGGTAATAGGATTTCATTACAACAAATGTTCGACCCTGGATGTGCTCAATTGTTACCAAATCAAACTAATAAAAAACTTTGCCATTTGGCAAGTATTTTTTGAAAGATCTAAAATATCTAATAACCAGAAGACGTAGTGGGTTTCTACATAAAGATTTTGACAGCCCATAGACCGTTTGGTTGGAAGCATGGCTTTCTATACGAAAACGAGATAAAAAAAAAAAAAGGCAAGCAACTTCATTTTTAGCTTCCCAAAATAAGTTCGAATCAAATTTCTCATTCTTTTCGGGATAGAATCTTTGGGTGGCTAAATCTTCTCCAAACCAAATAGGAAAAGACAAAAATACGGCCTATCGAACTTCTAAACAGTCGTTAGCCCATGCAGAAAGGCACACCATACAGGGCCTTGATTTCCCCATTTTTCCTTGACGAGTCAACTCACCAGTCATGTGGCAGACTGGGCTCGATGGACTTTTAACTTTAAGTAGAGCCGAGTTTTTAAAACATCTGTTTCAAAGATGTTTTAAGGCGAAATCATATTGGCGCCCCACAGGGCACGCCTCACATGCACATGTTTCCAATACACGGCTGAAATGGGCTTTGTGCATGTGTGGGGTGCACTTTGTGGGACACCAATGCCAATTCTTTTAAGACTAATTTCACCCAGATGATTTGAGTTGATCAAAACTCATCTAACCCGGACTGGACAGTTGAACCATTGAACTACAGTGCAGCTTCCAGATTGGCTTTCAAAACATTTGTTCCAAAGATGTCTTAAGCAAGCCCTGGACCGGAAAACTGAACTGTGAAAATTAAAAATTGGTGACCTTCAGAAGTCTCGCTTAAATGATGGTTTTGACGGGTTAGATGAACAAACTGCCCAATTAACCGATAACCCGGAGAGCACTCCGATATTTACTCCGATCCGAATCTTAAAACACTTCAATCAAAATCAATGGAGTCTGGAAATTAAAATGCATTATTAGTTGTGGACCTTCACCTTGTGGTTTTACTTTTTAATAATCGCTGCCTTTATTACGCTTGACGACAAATACGTTGCAGGAAGGAAGGAAGAGAGAGAAACAAAAAGAAAAGAGAAAATCGCGTGCATGCGCCGCTTTTCCGCCCTAGCACGCCGTGCGTGATGTTGACTTTGCTGCACCGGCCAATCTCTATTCTCACTCCACCGCTTTCCTTCCAACTTCTCCACAGCAATTGGGGTCACCGCCGGCATGCGACCTCTGAAACGTCGATGGATTCTCCCCAAGCGAGGAGAACATACTCACCGGAATGCCAATGGCCATCCCACACGCACCCGAACCTGGGAAGTAGGTTACATGACTCAGACCATTGATCGGTGCAGGTTTCTCGGGACAAACAGCTGGAATGGAACTGTAATCTGGGCCGACCCACCTTACTGCTACATTCACATATCCTCCCCCTCTTGATCCGTCTCTATCCCGCACACGGTAGCCGAGGTGCCGGACGGAGCCCGGTGGGCCGAACCCTTCGATTAAATCGCTGCCGGGAATCTGACACCAGCCCAGTTGAGTCTTTCTCAAGAGTGGGCACTTGGTAAAGATTTGGAGGTCGATGGAGCAGTACTTGCGGGAAAAGAAGGAGGGGTCAATGGGGAGTAGGAACTTATCGCCCCAAGTGGGGTCGCTGCCTCCTCCCTGAGCGACCCTCGTCTGAAAGTAGACATGGCGTCCTGTACCAGCGTAATCTGGCTTGCTTGGATTAGATAGGTCGGTGGTGAGGATGATGAAGGGTCGGAGGCGTTGTGAGAAGAGGGAAGAGGAGATGCTCTTAAGGCCTTGTGCTGAAAGCACTGTGATCTCCAACGTGAAGGGCTGGACATTCATGTTATTCGACATGATATCTGCTTCACTCACCATAAGGCAGAAACCTGATAGATAGATAGATAGATAGTGGAGGAGAGAGAAGAGGAGGACTATTGAGGGTTGTCATTTGTCAATTCTTGGGAGCTTCGAGTGCAGGTCGGGTGCAGTTTCCAGCTGGAAACTTTGGAATAAATATAAAGCCTAAAGGGAAAGGTCTTCGGGGGCCACGTTGCCTTACAGATTAGAGCCTGTTATCTTCTTCAGTGGGGAGGTCTTGAATCTTGACTGATGATTGATCCACTCAGTATATATACCACTTGTTGGGCTAGGCTGGGCTGGGCCCTAGACAGCCATACTAGTCATGTAGCCAGCTTCTAGCCTCACTCACCTCTTGCCCCCCAAGTTTTCAGTGAGCTAGCTAGAAAACTATAAAGTAGAAATCCTCCATGGGAGATGGAAGATCGATCCATATGTCTCTTCTCCCCATTATTGTGGTATGCATCCTTACGTATTCTAAGACTAACCATATGTCTCTTCTCCCCATTATTGTGGTATGCTCAACATAAAGACAATACAAAAGGGTTGGGCTAATAGATCCATAACCTGATCAGAGCTTGACCAATTAACCAAAAACCTGGTCCTATTTTAGTGATTCGTTCAGTAATTAGGACCACATAATTCAAAGGAATCATTCTTACAAAGGATCTTAATTCTTTTCCTCACCCTGTATTCATAGAAAAAATTTTGGAACCTGAAACAGCTTGCCATTTTATGGATAAATGACTGATAGTAAACAATCAATGCAAGGTGGGGTTAATATGGGAAACCCAGTGGGTCCCCCTATTTGATGAGCGGTCTGGATTAGCCACAGGCTCCCTCCATACCATATATAGGAGGGTTGGTGTGAAAAACTCCTAACCCCACTAATGAACCTTTTTGTCTTTTACATATAGAACACACAACACAGTAGAAGAATTGAAAGGTGTGGGAAATGAGGGAGTAACTCCAGTTGTTGACATTTTTAAACGAAAAGATTTTTAGGTAGCATTTGGTTCGTCATCATCCTAAATTAATTTATGGCAAAAGACTTAAAATATACCTGAATTTTCAGAAATTGACTTAAAACGTTAGCCTGAGATTTTAAAATGGACTTAAATATATCTTGTGGCTGACTCCAGGCCACTAGACTTAAATATGCTTTGTAAATTAATTTTAAAATTTTTAAATACTATTTTCTCCTTTTATGTCCTTTTGACAATGGATTACGACCTACGTTACCTTTGGCTACTTTGAATCTTTCATTGAGCTTTAGAAATTGTCTTCAGATTGGTGGCCACCCAGTTGGTTAAATGCATCTATGAATCTCTAGTTCAGCATAGTCCCTTTTAGACGAATTTTCAGATCTGCGGTAAGAGCCAAACAAGCATAACCAAAAAGATTAGTGCTTTCAAGGGATCCTACAAATGAATCCCATGATTCATTTTCCTGAAAATTAAACCAGAAAATAAAATTAATAAAACTAACATGTAATGATAAAAGGAAAAAAAATGGAAAATTTAAACGCTGAATATACCTTTCTGCTTTACTTGAGGAATGGGTGCCCCAAAAATCTTCCGGACCAAATAAGTAATCAGCACCCATAAAAGCTTTGCAATCCAAAAAGGGGGAGGACACGTCCATGGAGGGATAATAGCTGTACAAGAATATATATTTTTAATCCATTTTACTTTTAAATTGGGTTCTAAAGCCCAATAAATGATGGCTGTACAAGAATATAACTGTAAATTCTTTCAACCCTAACCAATCAGTCCGGTTCAGCTTGACTCAACCGAAACCAAAACCAATCTAATTTGTATTGGACAAGGTTTTAAAAACTGACCTGGAACTAGAACCATTTTGGCCACCAGTTTCTGGGTTGATGATTCTATCGTCCAGTTTGAATGGATGGTCCATTCCAACTTAAAAAAAAAAAAACGACAAAAAATCGTAGAATGAGTCAAATAGGTTGACAATTTAACTGCTCGGATCAAAGGGTTGTTGATCAAATAAATGGTTTTTGACCAAGAACCAAATTAATGGTGAAATAGAACCGATTGCTTGAACGATTCCTAGGCCAAACGGCCTAACCATCTAGGTCAGTCAAGCTTGGAAAACACTGGTATTGGATTAAACTCAGGCTTGATTAGTATACTCGACTTGACCTCAGATTGGGCAAGTCCCAAATCCAAAGCTTACATCTTAGTATTGGTCATGGGTTGACCGAAAAGTTACACATATTAGAGGTGGTCCTGAGCTGACCCTCAATCCGATCCAACCCGCGGAAGTTGCACCTTAATGCCTGCTTTGTTTGCTTTTCCGGTTTTCCCAAGGGAGAAGTGAGAAGTCTACCACGAAATTATGTTGTAGATTCTCACATGTTGTACACGTGAGTTACATGTTGGTGGGCCTGAGCGAAATTTTCTTTTTATCAAGCCCGGGAGATTGGAGCATATGTATTGGAGTAACACAAACATCATCATCATCATCTTCATCTTTTCATAGTGAATCTTTTTAGTGGGAGACAGAGACATCTTACCTAGCTTAAAAGGAAAAAAGGTAATAACACTTGCTTGGTTATGGTGTATATATGTAGCCAAGGTGAAACACATTGTATGAACAGTCTAGATCAGTTTTCGTGTCCTCTAGGTTATCAATAAGAAAAATAAAAAATATATATATTTTGCTGTATTATCTAAAATTCATCATAATTTTTTTACATCTTTCTTAAATTCCCTCACCCTAACTTTTCAAAAATTTTACGAGTCTGCACCACCTGCCAATAAAATATGTTCTAACACTCTACTAACATCATCTAACACGACACATCTGATACATGGTAAGTTCCACTTTCATAGTGATGTGTGGTGTCAGACCAAATTGGTAGGAGATCCCAACTCGAGTTTAAATTGTTTAATTGTCCAAAACTCACCTTCAGTTAAGATTTTCCTAAGATAATGGTATAAGAATTTAAATATCTTATATAATCAAATTACCCTGAATGGTCAATCTAACTTATTAAATATTTTTATAACAAAATTATCCCTTACTCGAATCCAAGCCCACACTAAGCCTGCAAAATTTAGAATCAAACTTGAGCCTAATACTTTTATATATGGTAAATGGACGATTTAACGAAAATCTAACATAAAAGATGAATTTTGGATAATAAAATAAGATCATTAATATGGGATTTTTATTTGGTTTTAAAAAAGTTATGATAAGTTTAAGAGAAATGAAAAAAAAAAAAAAAAATTCATCATGATGATGGTGCACCAAGAATTTCCAAGGACAGATCAATCGATGTTTCTGATAAAAATGAGGCGGAAAGACTAAACATACACCTCAACAACTTGACTTTTATTTGGCTGCCAACTCCTTCCCTTACACTTCAGTGGGAAAAAAATGGCTCCATCTTATATCTTTTAAATTTTTTTATTAGGGTCAGTATAGGGAGATGAGATGGCCAGGTGGATTGTTCACTTATTCTAATTTTCCAATCCTTAATGGCCGTTTCCTGTTGCTTGATTTCAGCGAGTTGCTTTCATTGAACAGTCATCTTCAAATCAATCCAAGTTAACCAATATTCTGGAACGAGCGTTGGAGCTTAGATTGGGCCAACCATCTCGATCCACCAACCCCAACTGAGTTTTAGGTCTTTTTATTTATTTATTTATTTATTTTGGGTTTGAGGTGAGTGGGTGGGGTGGGGGACTTTCTTATGAGTCAATGTTTTGATGGTTAGAGCTGATATTCAACCTGAAAGATGTCCAGTAACCAATTTCTCTCGGTTTTTAAATTGGGTGGCCTAACCTCTAAATCGGATTAAATCAAATAAATAGAAGGGTTGTCTGGTTCCCATTTTCCCAACTGCATGGTCCACTCTGGCTTTACAAAATTAAGTTATGAATTGTGACCTTGGAATGTTTTGAACTGAGCCCTTTGCAATTCTGCTCCAACCAATGCTGATAGTATTAGAACTAGGGGCTGTCAATGGGTTGGGTCTGACCTGACGACCCGAACTGATTGGGCTGGTTCTGGTTCCTATTTGGGTCTTAACATAGTGTCTCGATTATTATCAATTCAGAACCGATTTCACCCAGTCCCGAATTGATTCAGACCCGATTAAATGTATATATTTATTTATTTATTATAATTGGGTCCATAGGGTCAGACCCGATTTGTCTCAAGAACTGATCAATTCGTTTATGGGTTTAAAAATTACAGACATTATCGGTTTTGAGTCCTCAATATTCCATGTCAGATCAGTTCTGATTGACAGCCCAGACCCACTGAGACTGGATCTGCTCCTCGTATCTGGCGCCTCACTGGTGCTTCACATGCACATCCTACCATGCATGGGGAACATCTCCCGTACTTATTAATGAATATTCACGAGAGATGTTCCCAATCTATGGTGGATGTTTGTGAGGAGCAGATCCTGTCACAGACCGATTAACAGCCCTAATTAGAACTTTGTGTTATGATCAATGGTGAAGATAATTTTCTTGCAAGGGCTACAAATAAATCTAGGGATATGTGGGTCATTATGTGAGGGACAAGCCTCAAAAGGACACATTATTTCTGGATGGACTTGTATCCCTTGCCAAGGAAAACAAAAACATCCCAAGCATCGCAAAAGGGAATATATTCTATTTTCTCTAATTATAAGGGATCAATTTATGAGCCATCACTTAAGTATTGATTAAAATACGGGTGTTGGGTTAGCCAGCCATCCAGGCCCACCAGGAGAAATGCTGGGCCTTGTATTATTTTAGGACCAACCCGGTTATCTTGTAGAAAATACCAGTCCAATCTATGTAATTTGTAAAATCTTTGGCTGGGCTGGGTCATGTTTGATTTGGGCTAGTTGCATCCTAATCCCAAGAAGATGGGTATGACCAGTGGTTGAATTGACCAATTGAAACCATTAGCCTGTTATGTAATGAATGTACAATATTAGAGAAATGTTTAATTTTTTTGTATTTTTTGTATTTTTTTTATTTTCTTAAATTTATATCATTGGAGGTATCACCATTGACCCATTTGACCTATATATTTGAACCGCTGATGGTTTGTACTGATGCAAATGTATGGGAGTTAAAATGAGTTGAATAAGTTTTGGGTTATTTTTGTTTTAGGCTTTACTTTTTTGGATGCCGATAAAATAAAACAAAACCGGAAGCAAAAGTAAAAAATAGATCTGCGTTCTTCTCATTTGCAGTTACATGCAGTTGCACTAATGCAAATGAAATTGCATTGCAAACAAATGAAGCTTCGGATACAATTTTGGAGTAATATAGACATTTGGATCAGTTCAGTCATAAATTCATAATCCCAGATATTTGGGGTCAAGTACGTGAATGATGTTCATTGTGCTTTATTAGGAGCCATACTTTTCTTTTGCCAAATTGAAAAACCTTTAATCATTTATACCAATTCCGGTCACATGTAATTTTCAATTCCAATCTTCAAAAGTGGGCGAAGCATTATTTAGCTAGAAACAATTGAAAATAAAGCAAAACCAAATAGTTGAATTAGATGCCAATAATTAATGGAAAGCTTAAGATGGAGCTTATGGGACTATATATCTCCATAAACATATCACCATCTGTCCGAATTTGTATTCAAAACCGGTATGATTGCAATTCAAATGCAACTCATTTATAATTGGTTCAAATTTTGGATCTAATTACCCCAATAAAATTCGATATGATCTGATTAGACCTGTAATATTTAAAATTTTACATACAACTGATTGATATAAATCTATTAGTAGAGTTGGTAATGATGTTATATGTCTATTAAAGAGTGGTAGGTTTAACTGTCCAAGTCTCATAATGGTTATTTGAAAGTCATTTTAGGGTTCGACAAGAAAAACTTATCAATTAGGTGTAATTCATAAAAAGTCATAAGGGGTTGATTTGTTAAAGTTTTTATGGTATTATACCTTTGTGGCATCATAATCTTATCCGTCATTTTATTAGTGAGAACTTCAACATTATATCAACACTAAGGGGCCATTTGGCAAGTATTTTTTGAAAGATTTTTGGGAAGCTTGGATAATCGAAAGATGTAGTGAGTTTTTGTATTAAGATCTTGACAAATTAAAGACCGTTTGGTTAAGGTGTCTCTTTTCATGCAAAGACAAATTGAAAAAAAAAAAAAGCTTTATTTGGAGCTTCTCGAAAATTGCCTAAAATAGGATTTGCACGTCTTTTCGATGCAACATTTTTTTGTGGCTAGATTTTTTCCCAATCAAACAGAAAAAAATGAAAACATGGGCTTCCGGGCTTCTAAAACACCAACAACCCGGATGATGCACCCAACGGGGTCTAAGTATGTCAAAAATGAGAAGTGTAGAAATTATTTTTCTTGTATACATTTAAGTAGGTTTTTGGTACCATTGTCAATTATTTTTATAAACATGTCACATTATTACCATTACCATGTTACTTTAACCATCTACTTTTCTTGTTTGATTGAGGCACTTCAAGTTAGGTAAAATTACCATTAATTACAAAAACATCAAAATGAAGTTTCTTGTAATGACATCCTACCCCCAACAGTACAGTGGAGCTAAGATTTCTGAGGTGGACTGAACAGTAAAAACCCCTTTTACTTTTTGGTCTATGTCACACCTAATGGCACCTAATAAACAATGTTCAAATCCTGTTAGGGTGGGGTTGTCAATGGACTGGATATTGGTTTAGTTAAACCCGGTTCAGTATGAATCCATTACAAATGGACTAGGTCCTATTCAATCTGATTTATACTTTGGACCATTCTGAACTAGTCCAGTTCAATGTTTGGATTGCCTAAATTGTTCAAATTGGTTTCAATTTAGATTGGATCCAACTCAAAACTCGTCCATTGACACACGTACCCCTATCTTATGTCAATGGACTGGATATTAGTTCAATCCAATACAATCAAATATAAATCCATTGCAAATGGATCAAGCCCAATGAGGTCCAATCCAAACCCGGCCCATTGGCATTCCCTAGTTAAGATGATGGGGGATGGGCTGCCTAGGGGTGTTCATGAAAAATTGGAAAACTGAATTGCATTGAGGAAATCAAACCAATCAGTTAAATATTTATATATTGCCTACATATTATATATAAATATATATTATTTATAATATATAATATTATCTATATATTATGTATAAATATATATTAAACCCGGTCACCTGTTACGCAACATATATATACAAACTTCTGAAGTCCATAACTTTATGCTTGGTTGTCTAATTGGGGCGACCTTTATATCGCTTTTAGATGATTTTTTGGGATCTATACATTCAAAAGGGTTAAAGGCGCCTTACCCCCATTATTTTTTTTTTTTTGCAAACCCCCCATTTTTTGCCTCAAATCCTAATTTTATTTTTTTTACAAGTAAAAATAATTAAAATCTGAAAGAAAAATATAATCTAAACATACATACATACATTTATATCCCATGTAAAATGTACTTATACATTTCATTCAGTCTTTAAAACACTAATTTTTATTATATATATTTATAACATATTATAAATACAGAAAACCAAAAAACTAAAAAATTGAACAGATTGATCAGTTAGCAGACTGTGATGGGCTAAGGCTAAATTTGGGAGTGCAAATTGAATAACTGCTTAAAAAATAAGTGCTTATTCTGGTAAAAAAGCACTTCAAATATGGATAATATAGGCATTTTTAAAATAGCATGGTGGGCCAAAACATGTCAGAAAGAAAATAAACCTAAAATTTGGAGTTATTGAATAAATGCTTATCCCAGAGAATAAGTATTTATTGGGAGGGTCCCTGCTTAAAATAAATGCTTATTTGGAGCACTCCCAAACTTAGCCAAAGTTGCCACTTGCCAATCAAGATGTGGACCATATGTATATGGAACATTAATTTGTCACGCGTTCCGTATCTAAATCAATTTATCAATAATCACCTTCTAAGTTTCCGACCGGATTTTATATTCATTGTGCAATGTTTGTTTTCACCTTTTCATTATATATTTATATTATAGTGGAAATCCGTGTTTCTATTAAAAAAAAAAAAGAGAGAAAAATAAATCCGTGTGAAAATATGTGGAAAGGAGGATCAACTAATTAATGGATACAGTATAATTTTAAGTACATTCTTTAGCAAACACGGATTTATTTACAATAGTTTTTCTTTAAAAAATAGAAAAATAACATTAAAACTTCAATAGTTTTTCCAAAAAAATCATATAAAAATTCTATCTCAAAAAATAAAAATATTTTTAGTAAGTTCCTTACTATAATATTAAAAATATAGAAAAAATTAAAAAGAACAAGAATTAGGTTATTAGAAAATAATTAACAAGAACAAGAATTAGGTTATTAGAAAATAATTAAAAAGAATATTTCTAACTAATTAACTAATATTTGAAAGAATATTAAAAATATTGGAAACAATGAAATTTTGTGAGATTTAGGAGAGAAGCTTCAAGAGGTTTAAACACTAGAAGGTAAAATAAAAACATAAAAAAGAAACGACTCTAATAAAATAAAAAGTTCAAGTAGTAAAGGAAGGAGGTAAAACAATTAAATAAATGGAATGTTGGGAATTCAAAATAATATTTAGTGGGTAAATATATTAGATTTCCATTGCATATTCGTTACTCAAATCTCATGGTTCAATCAATCAATCATTTCAACAATATCCTTTTCCGCACGTTGGAAGTTTCTCTTGTAAACATCGATGGTTGACTGAGTCTCGTTTATATAAAAGTATTAAGGTCTACGTGGCAAGCATCCTCGATCATTCCTCTCCCTTTCGTCGAAGTCGAAGCCATCTTCTTTCTCGCCGTTTCCAACCAAAACTGCCAACCAAAGCTTACCCCTCTTCTCCGTATAACACAACACAGAAACAGCGCCTCTCTTTCTCTCCCCTTTCTTCACACGTTCTCTTCTCCAACACTATTAATATATATATATATATATATATATATATATATATCAACTCTCAACACAATCTCATTCAAGATCCTAACTTGAGATCTCAACTGAAGAAGAAAGAAAACTCAGACTCCCCAAAAAGGGTTTCAAAATCTAGACTCAGGAGATTAATTAATGGAGAAGACATCTCTGGTTTCCTTAGAGATCAACGTGATCTCCGCCCAAGACTTGCGCCTCCATCACCGTTCTATCAAGAAGAACGCCTTCGTCGTCGTCCGGACGGGCTCCCAGAACTCGTGCTCCACCAGCGTGGACACACGGGGCGGGAGTTGCCCCTCCTGGAACGAGAAGCTCAGCCTCCCGTTGCCCAACTCCGCCAAGTTTATTACGGTCGAGGTGCAATGCAAGACTCATTCCAGAATCAGAATGGTAGGAACCGCCAACATTCCGGTCTCGGATTTCATCGGAGATTACACGCCCTCTTTCTACCAGCACTTTCTCAGCTATCGATTGAGAGAGCCCGACGGTGAACGTAACGGTATCGTCAATTTATCCATCAGGGCGGTGGTACCACAGCAATACAACCTTCGTCCCTCTCCGATGCCACCATTATTCGGAGCAGGACTACTTGAGGCCGCTGAGAAGAGGTCCGGTGGGATTGCTATCGGAATTCCGGTGGCCTATGGGCGGGTATAGAACATGATTGTTAGTTCTTTCATCTTTGGACGGAGTACGGTTCAGGCTGCTATGAAAACTGTACATATACCAAACTGCTAAAATTAGGAATTGGACAACCAAAATGGCCCAAACACCAGGATTCAATTGAACAAGGATCAATTTCTTTCTGTATACTACAATCCCCTTGAGTAATTATATCATTTATTCAGTTGCACTGGAAACTAATCAAAATTTATATAGAATTCATAAGCACCTAATTCAATAAGAAACTTGATATAATTGAATAAAATGCTGTGTAGAAAGTAGAAACTGAACTGCAGTAGTATTCTAATAAGCTATAGTGCTACTATGATAGCGCCGCATGATACATCGAAAAACTGAGAAATATTCAATAAAATTCACGTTGTTTTTTTTGTTTTTTTTTTTATCAATAACATCAATTTCATTAAATTAAGAGAATAGAGGGAAAGGAATACAAAGGGAGATAAAATAAATTAGCTCCCCAAAAATCAGAAAACTCGGGGAAAGCAAAGAAATTTAAAAACTAGCCCAGAAAACACCTCCCTATTCACTCCTTGCTTGGCCAACCCATCCGCAAATGAGTTGGTACTCCTCTTCACCTAGCTGTATTGAATCTCTATGACCCTACCCAACCATAAAAACTGTTTTTTCTCATTGTTAAAGTTCCACAAACCATTGTCCTCTGTCTTCAACCAATTAACCACCACCTTCGAGTCACTTTCCAGAATCAAACGGCTAATATTTAGATCTTTTGCTCTTCGAATTCCTTCAAGCGCTGCAAGAATATCAGCCCTAAGAGAGTCACCTTCTCCAATAGGGCCAGAGAATATAGTAACAATCCCTTCCTCATTCCTAAAGACTCTTCCAATCCCAGAGGGCCCTGGATTCCTTACACTGCTGCCATCAAAATTCAGCTTTAAAAAGCCCGAGGGGGGAGGGGACCAGAATGGACAAAGAGTCCTCTTGCATCTTGCAGTAAAAACAATCTCTTTCCAGTTTCTTAGCAAGTCATCCATAGGACAATATGAAAATAACTCCAAAGATTTTAGCCAGTGGACCGCTCTTATAAGGATTCGATCTAACAAATCTTCCAAAGTTTTTTCCTTGTCGGAAAATATGCGTGAGTTTCTTTCTTCCCACAAAGAACAACAAACCGCTGCCCTAATACACCTGCACATAGTCTTCCCTCCCTCTTAGGCAAGCTGAAAAAAGACAGAGAAAACAAACACTGGACAGTCTCCAAAGGATACCAAGGACACCCAAAACTGGGAAAACCCACTCCCAAACAGATTTAACAACCTTACAAGAGACCATGAGGTGGTAGCCAGATTCCCCATCAGCTTTACAAAGATCACATCTATTAGGAAGTAGACAATAGTTGGGTCTCTTTCTTTGGAGTAAGTTTAAGGTGTTGATTCTTTTCAGGAAAATTTCCCAACAAAAAAAAACCACCCGAAGAGGAATAGGTCTGCTCCAAATTTCCTTAACTGGAAAGGACAACCACAGGGGGGTAGGAGGCTGAGTTAAAGTTTCAAAGAAAGAAGCACAAGAAAATGTACCAGAGCTAGAAAGGGTCCAAAATCTGGTGTCTTCCTTAGTAGGGTTTAGGAAGACACCCTCAAGGGAGGCTAGCAGAGCTACTAGGCTATCCAAGTTCGTATCCCTAATTGCCCTACGCAGGCCAAGCTTCCAACCAAAGCCCGAAGTGGAAGCTGAAGGGACTAAGAAAGAAGAAATTGGTTCATTTTTCAAATCTAAAAGAGCAGACAAGGAAGGAGACTTGTCTTTCAGAGGAGAATCCCCGACTCAAAGATGTTCCCAGAAAAATATTTGGTTACCAGAGTTTAATCCATACCTAATCAAAGGGGAGAAAACTGGAAGCAGATTGTGGATGGATTTCCAAGGAGAAGCAGCTGAAGCCCTTGCCAAAATTCCAGGATCCCAGCCATTGTCTTCTAGCCCATGAATGTTAGCCACAATCTTAGTCCACAATTTATCCCTTTCCAAAGAGAACCTCCACAACCACTTCCCCAGAAGAGCCATATTCCTTTTCTTGAAATTACCAATCCCTAGACCTCCTAATGTTTTACACCTAGAGACCACCTCCCAACTCACCCTATGATCTCTTTTCTCCTCTCCAGGCTCCCATAGAAAGTTCCTTACTAATTTGTTCAAAAGATTTGAAACCTTTGAGGGGATCTTAAACACTAACAGAAAGTAAACAGGAAGGTTAGTTAGGGTAGATCTAATGAGAAAGACTCTTCCACCTAAAGAAAGATAACTCCTCTTCCAGGCCGCTAGCCTCTTCTCAAACCACTCCACTATCGGAGCCCAAAATCTGACACTCTTAGGATTATCTCCTAAAGGGAGGCCCAAGTAAGTCAGGGGCCAATCTATAATAGCACAACCTAGCTCATCTACAGATTCCCTTAGGTCTCTTTTGTTTACATTCACTCCCGCCACACAACTCTTGTCGAAGTTTACTTTGAGGTTAGATAACTTCTCAAAAAGTTGTATTGTCAACTTTAGATTCCGGATCCAACTGAGGTTCCCTCCTTCACAGAAAAGGATAGTATCATTTGCAAACTGCAAAAGAGTTAAGGGAACCTCCTCCCTCCCTACTCTCCACTCTCTTATCAGATTCCTCGAGTCTGCTCTATGGATCAATCGCCCAAATACATCAATAATAAGGGTGAAAAGAAAAGGGGAAAGAGGATCTCCTTGTCTTAGACCTTTCAACACCGGAAAGAAGTCAACCATAGTCCCGTTCACCAGGATAGAATAATGGCAAGTCCTAACACAACCCCAAATCCACTTGCACCACCTATCACCAAAACCAAAACTCCTCAACACCTCCATCAAGAATGACTAATCAACCAAGTTGAGAGTCTTCTCCACATCCAATTTGCAGACCACTCCCTTCTTCTTTGACTTTCTAAAGCTCTCAAAGCTCTCATTTGCAATAAGGATTTGATTGGTGATCTGTCTTCCCTCCACAAAAGCACTTTGGTTGGGTGCAATAATAGAGGGGAGCACCTTCTTTATCCTGAGAGACAGCACCTTAGCAATGATTTTGTACAAGTTAGTCATCAGACTAATAGGTCTAAAATCTTTTGGTTGGGAGGCATATTTCTTCTTTGGGACTAAGGCAATGAAAGTTGAGTTCAATCATGGATTTACTACACCCCTCTTATGGAACTCCTCAAAGACCGAAGCAAGATCATTCTCCAAGATATCCCAGCAATCCTGGTAAAAGGCCATTGTGAACCCATCTGGACCCGAAGCTTTTGTCCTATCCATAGAGAAAACCACTTCCTTTACCTCCTCCATATCGAATATTTTTTCTAACCACTCTTTCTTCTCTGCACTTAGAGTCGGCCAATCCAAACCCTCCAACAACACTCTCTCATTCATAGGCCTTCTAAAAATAGATTTGAAGTGATTTACTAGGGCCTCTGCAATTTCAGCCGGGTGAGGCAAAACTGCTCCATCAACTTCCAAGTTAGAGATGTAATTCTTCTTTCTCCTTCCATTTGCCACTGAATGTAAAAACCTTGTATTTATGTCTCCCTCCCTTAGCCACTTACACCTAGATTTTTACCTCCAACTGATTTCCTCCTTGATCAGGATGTCCTCCAACTTCCTCCTTAAAACCCATCTCAACTTCCTTTCTTCCTCTCCAAAGGGGCCTCTCTCTTCCTTCAGGTCCAAATCCTCAATTTGCTCCACCAGAACTTGCTTTGTCTCTTCTAATCTTCCAAATTCCAGCCTATTCCACTCCTTTAATTGAGATTTTAGGTATTGGAGTTTCTTGTGGAACCTCATTTCCTCCCAATCAACTACCGGATTTGCTTGCTCCCACCACTCTCTGATTTTCTCAATGAAACCCGGATGAGACAACCACATATTTTCAAACTTGAAAGGTGTAGGCCCTATTACTCTTAATTCCTCCTTGACCAAAACTATTGGCCAGTGGTCTGAAGTGAGTCTAGGGAGAGCCCTAGAAGTAATGTTGCCCCAATGATCCTCCCAATTTGTTGAGAACAAAAATTTGTCCAACTTAGAGCAAATTGGCTGGGATTGAAGGTTGAACCAAGTGAAGTTATTATTTAGGAAAGGAAGTTCTTTGAGATTAAAAGAGTCCACAAATTTGTTGAACTTCCTCATACTTGTCACTCTCTGTCTGGGGTTGTTGGTTCCTTCATAAATCTCACTACATTAAAGTCCCCACCCACACACCAGGGTCCATCACAAAGGCCTCTATTGTCACTCAATTCTTCCCATAATTTCTCCCTTTGCCTATAGTCATTGGGGCCATACACATTTGTTAGTACCCAATCATACCCATCGACCACCTGTTTGAACTTCAGGAAGACAGAGTGATCTCCAATTAGCTCCTCCACACCTAAGAGAATCTCTTCTTTCCATAGGGTCACAATCCCTCCCGAGGAACCCCACGAAGGAGCAGCCACCCACTTAATACGTCTAGAACTCCACACACTCATTTCTCAGCTGCAATCAAAATCCATGCTTTTGGACTCCTGAAGCATAACCACATCTGGATTGAACTTCTTAATTACCTCTTTGATTGTTGCTCTCTTCCTAAAGCTATTCAACCCCCTCACATTCCAACTTAGGATTCTCATTGAAAACTAAAGGCTTTAACCCTAAGTCCTCCAAGAACTATTTAGACCATTTTCTTCTAATCCCTTTCACTTCGAACTTCTTGTCCCCCTTAATATCTTTTTTTAATCTCTCCACTTCACTCAGCCTTCTAAATTTCATCTTGCTGTCCTCTTTATTTTGCATGTAGGCTTTTAGGTCATTCGGGTTCTTCAGCTTACACCCCAACTTTTTCACAAACTCTGCAACTGACTCTTCCCAAAAGTTTGCTCTTTTCCTAAAGAAACACTTTCCTCACTCCTAGGAAGCTTCTTGTTCCTTCTCACTTTACCTCCAACCACAACCCTGTCTGTCCCCTCCAGGCTCCCTCTCTGCAAATCCTTCATTTCCACTTCACCCGAGATGCTTTCTAAGATTTCTCTAATTAATGTCTCTCTGCGAGATTCCTCACCCACTTCCCCCCTCCCCTTGTAGACTCATTGTGGCTTTCAGACCAACGGCTTCCGACTCATGGTTGGGAAGAGAATTTGGAACAAGAGAAACAGAGCGCTCATTAATATCCAAAACTGGTTGGGAAGAGAATCCTTATTAATTTGTTCAAAAGATTTGAAACCTTTGAGGGGATCTTAAACACTAACAGAAAGTAAACGGGAATGTTAGTTAGGGTAGATCTAATGAGAAAGACTCTTCCACCTAAAGAAAGATAACTCCTCTTCCAGGCCGCTAGCCTCTTCTCAAACCTCTCCACTACCGGAGCCCAAAATCTAACACTCTTAGGATTATCTCCTAAAGGGAGGCCCAAGTAAGTCAGGGGCCAATCTATAATAGCACAACCTAGCTCATCTACAGATTCCCTTAGGTCTCTTTTGTTCACATTCACTCCCGCCACACAATTCTTGTCGAAGTTTACCAAAACTTCAGGGTAAAGCTTTGGGCGGAGCACAGAACAAACCTTCGAGCCAAGGGCTTCTTCTACTCTACATTCAACCTCCAAGAGAAAAGCCTGAAGATTAGATGCGAAAGAAGCCCACCCTCTTTGCTTCAGACCTTCTAGAATACACATCACTTGCTTTTTGTTAAAACCAAAGAGTTTGGTGACCATAATGAACCACCCTTTTCCATTCCTTTTTAGCATAGTTTTGAACCTCTTGTTCTCACAGGTCAACGAGTTTCTCCAACCTTCTTCTCGAAAGGAATTTACAGCTCCATCTACAAAACCTTTCAGCCACACACAGGCCTCCTCTGGTAGGAGAATCAATGCCCTACTCCTTTCTTTGATTTTCAATAGAGCCTTCCCCTTTGTCATTCCCTGCTCAAAGAGGAAAGATTTTTTTTCAATGGACAAATCCAGTCTCCATTTCCCCACCAGCTTGAACTTCCTCTCCTCTCCCATAGCTGAACTAGTAGTACTTCAATGGACTCCTATGGAGCTTACAGATTACAGTCCACAGAACTTCCTATAAAATTCACGTTGTTTATATATAAATTAATTATAAACTAGCTTATATGACCAAGGGGGATCAACTATCAAGTTCCTTGGACAAAAGAATGGAAGGGAAAACAAACACAGATCAAAATTGGAGATTGTAAGTCCATGGACTATGGGGAGACCTTCTCTCTAACTACATTCTACTGGCGAATGGAGTAATATCTATGTGATGAAGCTGTTGTCTCCTCAGATGAGAGGATGCATTAACAGAAGTGATACTTCCACATTCAAGAGCTAGCAAAAACTATGGGTGTTTATGTACTGAGCAACTTCCATTAACTGGTGGAAGCATCAGAACCCTTGGATTGAAATTTGTCAATTGGGTTTTGGGATGAGAGAGAGAGAGAGAGAGAGAGAGAGGATTAATATTTCCCAAGTAGCTTTGCGGACCGCAATGCTGCAACTGGGTGGGCTTCAGATTCGAAAGCACATCTGCTGCGACTGTGGTCACAGCAATCCTTTGTGATCACCCCATGAGCTTGGATTTGCTGCTCACACTGCTATGTAGCCAATCACAAATGAACACTCCATTATTTAATATATTGGTATGTAGCCAATCACAGCAATCCCGATCGAGTAGTATTTCAATGGGGTCACAAGGGAATAAGTAGTTGGTCACCACAATCCACATGGATTGAATAAAACTGGGTATGTTTAGATTCAAAATTGTTTTTATTAGCATTCTGCTTTGAATTGCATCCCATACATCAGATTTGGTATGAATTCGGAATGCAATTAGATATTAAATAAAAATAATCTACATAGGACTTTGTATTGTATGTGATGAACAAAATGAATTATAAAACTTGAATCTGACCGTTTTAGTAAACATACTAGATTCAAAACACTTTTAATGAATAGAGTATAAATTTAAGCGCAAGCATGTAGTGTTACATCGATCAATTTGAATTGGATAGTAATGGACTCAATTCAATTATTAGAGGATCAAGTTGGATCACCCATTGGGCACCACAACCCACATATATTACTGCAAATGGATTTAAGAAAATTGCATGTTCTTATATTCAATTTTGATGTCAGAATAATACGTATTGACTGATACGAACCAATACGTATCGATACTTTGAATCTTACTTTTTTTGGATTAGGTTAGATTGCAATAACCCATGCATACATCGATTACTAACGGATGTGAATGGTTGGTTGATGTATTAATCATAAACCCACGTCAAATAAAATCAAATATAACCCAACTCATTTAGTTGTCACCTCAACAATGCCTGATAAAACAGAAAATGAGGCTCAGTTTTGAAAGTATATAAATACGAATATGTATACTAGTGCAAATACAGGTTTAGTAATACAAAATACAAAGCTTTCCACGTACATATTTGTATTTACTATTTCCAAAACTAAGCCTGAAGCACAATACATCATCACTTATCAGTATTACCGGATTTTCTCTGTCAATGAACTTTTTGGATTTATTAAATGGTCTTAGACTGGACAAATCATCACGAAATGATGATTTTCTCTAGAGGTGTGATCATTATACAGTTCAAACTGTAAAACCAAACCAAAAATTTGATTCGGTTTGTAATAAAAAATAGTTTGATTCGGTTTCAAAGTTTTGAAATATGGTTTACAGTTTCAGTTTGATTTATTAAATAATAATAATAGTATTTATTTTATAAAATGATAATAAAGATTAAAGACTAAAGACTTCTAATTTTAATTTTGACTTGTAATTAATATTTGGTTTTTAGTTAATTAATTTTTTTTTTTATCTATGTCACTCCAAAGTCTTCAAACCGTATTAGAAACTGCACCAAATCCTAATAAAATATACAGTTTGGTTTCTATGCCAACACGGTTTGGTTTGTTGTAAGAATTTTTCAAAACGTAATTTACTAGTTTCGTCTGATATAATCTCTAAACCGCATCAAACTAGACCATAAACACCCCTAATTTTTTCACCAATAGAATTGGGATTTTCTCCCACAAAGCATAACCTCACACCGATCTCAAAACCTTATCCCTATGTGTATTGGGAACATCTCCCTATGAATAACAATACAAAGTACATGGGATGTTCCCGATGTATGACTGGGAGGCAATGTGAAGAGCGCTATATGACGAGTAGATTCAAACTCTACTATTTGATACAATCCAGATTTCCCACCCACAACTCCCACACTCTATTGGTCTTGATTTTCAGCCACACATCACCATCTTATATTATGAGATGTGCGGCTGCAGTGTATCGTGGGTAGGGGGCACTGGTAAAAAAAGTGAGTAAGAAATCTTGGTTCTATTTGATAAGAGTTGGAAAAGAAAAAAAAAAGGAAAAAAGAAAATAATATCGATCAACGTTTTCAACCCACCATTGACCCGATCAGTCAAACCGTTTGAACTATCACCTGACCAAGAACCGTTTGACCCAACTGGTTCAACCATTGACCCATTAGACCTGATACCGGGTCCCGGGTTGCACAATCAATGTATGCAAACTTTCGGAGGCCATAACTTTGCACTTCGCTATTTTTACAAAAAAAAAAAACCCTTTTATGGCCTAAAATTGCAAATTTTAACATTTTTTATAAATAAAAAATAAAAAATTGAGTTAAAAAATATAAATTAAACATAAAAATATATATAACATATCTAAAACATATATATATATATATATATATATATATATATATATGTTAATACAATAGGGCAGCTCTCTCCGTGCAAGAAATGGAATCTACTTGTGCGAGTAGATTCCCACGTGAGAGCAACCCTATAATTAATTACAGTAATTAATAGATCTACTGATTATTACAATAATTAATTACTATAATTTAATTAATGGAATCTACTTATCATTACAATAATTAATTGCTATAATTTAATAATTACTGATTATTATAGTAATTTAATAAATATATAATTAGTGATTATAATTAATAAATACTGTTATTATAAATATTGTTATTAATAAACTTAGTAATTATTGTTATATTAAAAACATATAAAAATGTTATTAAAAGTATTGTTATTGATTATTTAATAAAATATTATAATTACTAACTATTATTGATAAATACTGTTAATTTAATTTAATTTTGGTAATTATTAATTTAATGAATATTTATTGTTATATTAAAAATAACTAAATAATATTATTAAAACTATCATTAATGTTTATTTAATTAAATACTATAATTACTTACTATTATTGATAATTGTTGCTTATAACGTTTTGACAACCGATGGTTCGATTGTCCGGTTCGAATGGATGGCTCGTTTTGACAACAAAAATTACAAGCAAAAAAATTATAAACCGTTCTGGCCATCGGTTTTCAGGTTGACGGTTTGATCATTCGGTTCAAATGGACGATCTGTTTTGACAACAAAAATTATAGGCAAAAAAATGAGTTTGTGAGGTCCATTAAGTAGTATCATACGTGTTATGCCATTCGAATGTGTGAATCATACGACCTGAAGATAGAACCGTTCTGGCCACCGGTTTTTGGGTTGACGATTCGACCATTCATTTTGAATGGATAGCCCGTTATGGAAACAAAAGATTACAAGTAAAAAATTATGGAACCATTTTGGCCACTGGTTTTCGGGTCGACGGTTCGATTGTCCAATTCGAACAGACAACCCATTATAAAAACAAAAATTATAAGCAAAAAATTGAGTGTGTGAGGTCCATTAAGTAGATACGTGTTATGTCATTCGAGCGTGTGACTCATACGACCCGAAAATGGAATTGTTCTAGCCACTGGTTTTCGGGTTGATGGTTCGACCGTTCGTTTTGAATGGACAGCCTGTTCTGACAACAAAAATAAAAAAATAAAAAATAGCCAAAAACCATTGAACGGGTCAACAGGTTAATGGTTTGACCACTCAGGTCAATGGGTCGTTGACCGATTCAACGGTTTTTTGTCAGGGACTGGGATTGGGGTAAAACAGAACTGCTTGCATAGACGGTTCCCAATTAAAAAAAAATTAAAAAAACGGACAACCCGTTCTAACAAAAAAAAGTACAGGCAAAAAATTGAGTGTGTGAGGTCCATTAAACAATACCATACATGTTATGCCATTCGAGCATGTGACTCATATGACCTGAAAACGGAATTGTTCTAGCCACCAGTTTTTGGGTCAATGGTTTGACTATTCAATTCAAATGGATGGCCCGTTCTGACAACAAAAATAAAAAAAAAAGACAAAAAAACATTGAATGGGTCAAATGTTCAACCGCCTAGGTCAATAGGTTATTGACCGATTCAACGATTTTTTGCCATGAACTGAGATTAGGAAAAAAATGAAGCTGATTGCTTGGATGATTTTCAATTAAAAAAAATAAAAAAATGACCAAAAACCATTAAACGGATAAACAGGTCAGACAAAATGTTGCTCAATTTACTTTTCCAAAGTAGAAACACTTAGTCAAAACATAAAGTGGAACCACTACATAACATGGATGTCCAAACTTGTTATATTACGAGGAAAACGATAAGGATGAAACTACTCCAATCCAAATATTGGCATGACTCATCTGTACGTAACTGCTGCTGCATATTCCCATGGCCCGGCGTAGACTGTAATGGATGCTTCATCTCCCTCTTAAATGGAGTTGGATCACCTTTTTCTGTTTTTTTTTCCTGTTTTTTATTTTTTGTTTATTTAATTGTATTTTTAGTCATTTATATATCGTTGATAATAAATGATTTTCATTTTTTATAATTACTTTTTATTTAATATGATGAATATATGATATTCGTGTCATATTTATATTTTATATAAAATTTTTGTTATTTTTTATTTTTTCTATAACTTTATCTGTTTTTATATTTAATTTATGGCATCACAGGTTGATTCATTTGACTAAAATGATTGAATAACCCGGATGAAAATTTATTGGATTCGATTATAATTAAAAAAATATATGATATCCAAAAAAACAACTGACCAATAAATTAGAATCATAAGAGGTTCTGTTTCCATACCAGCTTTGAAAATATTGGTTTCAACTTTCAAGTATAAGTGTTTAATTACAAGATCGGCAGGGGTTTTCTTTGAAAATATTGGTTTCAACTTTCAATCCATTGGAATCAGAGGAGGAAATAATTTAGAAATGACGAAAGGTATTTGGACTTAAAAATAATTTTGATTTTCTTTAATTTATATTGGAACATTTGCACATGGGTTTCCCTGTCGTAACATCTAATAATCTATTGTTGTATATTTATTCGTATCTATTAGGACAGCTTATGTTAGAAGTTTTCCCTCTTTAGTATTTGGTGATTTGGTCTTTAGTCTTCATTTTTTTACTCTTTGAATTTTTGAACTTTCAAGTAGTTTTTTCTTTAAGTCTGGAATTTTCAGGTCAATTCCATTAATTTTGGTATTTTCTTATTTTCTGGTTTTTCTTCAGTTTTTGAAATTTCAATTATTTTTATGGTTGACCCATGACCTAAATATTTAAAGTTAGGGTTTAGCCTTTTTTTTGTCAACCTGGCCCAAAGATGTATTGACTATTTTCACCCACCCAACCCGATTGTCAGGTCTAATTATGAATATGGGGACAGGCTACGGGCTACCGAAAAAATAAGAATTGCCTGAAGTGGTAAAATCACCAAACTCAAGAATACCCTCCAATAAGATAATTATGCTATCAAAGGTAAGGAATGAATTTTATTATTCTCCAAGGGCACTTAGGTCTACGTCTAACTTCTGATTCAATCCAACGGTGTCAAAAGTCTTATTTTCATATTTGGGTTTGGGTAGGCTGGAAACAGTGGTATCTATTTGTCTGAATTTGAATTTGATCTGATTAAGGGTGTCCCGAATTTGATATTTTAATAATTCCATCGCTATCCAATTCAATATGAGCCTACTCATTTTGATTTAAGTATACATTCTTGAATGTACTGATTTTTTTTTTGGTAAAGAACTGTATCCATTGATAAAATTGATTCGAATCTTGTATTTTTATTAAAAGAGTCATAAATTCAAGTTATATGATCATTCTTAATTCATTTTGTTCATTAGGCTCTATTTGAAAAGAGTATTGCTTTATGTGTATTTGTATTGTACATATTTATATTTATATTATTTTGGAAGAAGTATAGATACAAAAATGTAGAATGCAAAACCTTGTATTTTATATTATTTTATATGTATTTATATTATACATATTTGTATTTATACTCTTTTCAAACTGAGACTTAAGTGAGTTCAAATCTGTAATTTGCCATTGGGAGATGCTCTCAATACACGGTTGGGATGTAATATCTGAATGCATTTGGAATTCAAACCAAATCTCATGTGGGATTTAATTCAAATCTGAATACCCACCGATATGTTCCTACAGTGGATGTATCGGTGGTCTGACTGGTTCAGGGTGTGGTGAAGACCTAAACCGGCTCTCTTGAAACAGTTGGCAAAAAAAAAAAAACCACTAAAAGAAATATAGATTCATCCGATACACCGGACGTATGATATTTTGAACCTTGGGAAAAAGTTAAATAGAGAGAGAAAAGAGAGTGGAGAAACCAAGAGGAAGGAGAGAAAAGGAGAGAAAATAGGAAGAGGAGAGAAATGGAAATTGGGACCCACTATAAGATTGGAATCCGCTTTGTATGGATTGCGTGGGCATAAATGATGTTGGAATGGTTTTTGTTGGGAGGAAATCCAGACTCAAGAAATAAGAGAGAGGAAAAGAGGGGAAAGAGAGAAAAGAGGGGAGGAAATCGAGAAAAGTGAGTGTGTGAGAGAGAATTGGGGGAAGAGGAAAGAGAGAGGAAAGCTGAATTGAACACTCTTATTTGTATTAAGCTCTGATTTCAATACGAATTTTTATTTCTGTTTGTGAGAAGAAAATAAAAAAGAGAAGAGAATTAATACTATTTCTTGACCCAAATGGTTATTCATTAATGCTGCAACTTGGGTGGGATTATTTTGAAGCTATCTTAACTAGAATGGATTGACAGGTTGTGTTAGGATTGAGGCTTTAACTTACCTAACCCGAAACTCAACTTAATTTTAACCTGGGCTGGGTTAGGGTTGACCTGAACCAGACCTAACCTGGCCCTACTTGCACCCTTAGCACCTAGAACTCAAAGTATAACCTATTTCTGAGTTGATGCGATAGATACGAGTAAATGACTCAAATCATATCCATATTCTACCTTATTTATTAAAGAAACAGCATTTTGGTATTTTCTACCCTGACCTTAAATTAGTGGTTTGAGTGGATAATGTGTGCATGGGTAAATTAGTAGTTTGGTAGGATTTTTTTGGGTGACTTACAGATTACTAGTACTTTAGGGGCTGGTAACGGCAATTACTCCTAGAATTTTTATTTGTGACAAAGATTCCTTTGAATTTTTAGATTTTGAGTGAGTTTTATTTTTTTATTTTTATTGTATTTTCATCATTCATAAAAATAACTCTTATTTATCACATTTATCATTATTGAATATAATGAATGCACAATATTAGTATTCAAATGTTTTCTACAAAAATTATGTATTCTTTAATAATTTTTGGTGTTTCTATCATTTTAAAAATTTTTATTATTTAATTATAACATCATTTGTTGACACATTTGTCCTAAAAAGTTGACTAGTAGACCCACAACTTGAATAGGAAAATATTTTTTATTTTATGTTGTTTTAAAATATGTATCTCATTTTCATCATGAATAGAAATATTTCTTGTTTATCATACTTAGTTTTGTTTAATACAATGACTATACAATATTAGAGATGTGCCAAAATTTCTCATATAATTTTTGTATTTTTATTTATTTTTAAACTTTCATGATTTAATTATGACATCATGGATTGACCCATTTTTCCCAAATGGTTGAATTACCTACTGTCACTTATGTGAAAGAATGGTTTCATTTTCAGGCCGATTTTAAATACTCAGGTATTGTATTGTTCAAATTATTGAATATAGATTTAATTAGTAAAATTTATTGGTGAGAAAGAATAACACCTCAAATGTAGGATTTAATGAGAAAGAATATAGAAAACCCCTTAAATATAGGATTTGGTGAGAGGGAATTGAATGAAAAAAAGAGTGTTTCAGATTACATTTTATTCCCTAAGCTAGAGAGGGAGCAAATTCAAAACTATGGTTAGTCAAGGAAAATTCCACAAAGCTCATTTATTTAATATACCATGAATATAATATTTAATGAGAGAGAATGAAAATTAATACCTTAAATATAAAACTTAACGAAAAGGAATACGATAAAATTAAAAATAGTGGTTCAAATTATATTTTTTACCTTCAAGGACCAAATTAAATAATAGGGGCATTTTAGTTAAAAATTCAAAATCTAAACCTCATTCCCATTTTGATAGTAATATAATATAATATAAATATAAATAGTGATAAAGGACAATACCCAATGCTGGTCGCATAGAATATTTTTCGTCATCCAGAGGGTTATGTTAGACATTTTAGTCCTTTGGCTAAATTAACCAGGTATTAAGGTAGGTTGTCGGTTCATTATGATATAGAGAACCCTTACGAGCCAAATCAACTAACTGATCAAAGAACTTGATGGAGGTAAATTTGACCCGACCTCTTGACCACCTAGCATGTGGAAGCAGCCAAGGGTGACCTGGCAAGAACGACAGTTCGGCACGGCAGTGCCCAAGGCACGAGCTCCAAGAAGAGGAACCCCGAGCTCCCCCAACAGGGACCTGTGACCCGAGCTCCCCAAAAGAAGCCCGAACTTTCCCCTTGGCCCCAAACCTTACGAAAGAGCACAAAGGGCCACAACCCGAACTGGCCCACCCCAGGGCAGTTCAGGCCATACTTCTATCTGAACTCAAGACTACCTCGCGCACCACTCTGGCACTGTCTCTTGGCCACCGAATTGAACCACCGTACCTGACACCAGAGCCCGTATCTTGAGGCGGTGCACCAGATTGACTTGGGATCTGACGCTTGACAGCCGCACTTCAACGACCACCTGCCACCACCACCTCCAGTTATAGAGATGGCTCTGACAAAGAGAGTAGTGGTGGTTGCCTGCCCCGACAGAGGTGATGACACCCGAACTGGCAGGAGTGCAGAGGTAATGATACATGACTGATAGGAGCTTGGGAGTGAGTGCATGAAGTGGTTATAAAAGGCCCTCTTCCCCTCGAGAATGGAGGTACATGATAATTTTGCGCTATCTGGTTTTGATTTTGCCTTTGAGGAAATACTAACTTGAGCTTCGAAGCACTCTCACTGGGTTCCTCCCCGGAGATTTCTCGCCTTCTTCTCCGTTTCAGGCACCTATTGCTTCAGTTAGAGGCAAGGTCGTTGACAACTAGGACCGACCAGATTGCGCTACATCATTTGGCGGCGTCTGTGGGAAAACGCTTCTGAAAGCCTCCCTCTAAAACTTTCATAGCACCTTTTGACCAAGAAACCCCAACACCTATGGCTTCTTCCAGCAATGCCGGACATAGCACGGAGATGAATGCCACTGGGGAACAACTTCAAGTCCCCATGGTATGTATCGGATAGTTCACCATCCCCCTTTCGGTGGATGGGACCCCTAGCCTGAGTACGCTGCGAACAGTGGCGCCTATGAATCTTCCCTCCATGAACGTCCCCCTTCCTCCTTCTATTGGAACCACCTTTGCTGAACCTACCAGTGTTCCCCCGACAACTAGCCAGAACCAATTCGATGACCTGATGCATGGCATGCGGGCCATCCAAGCCTAGATGCAGCAGCTTCAACAACAGCAAATCCACCAGTAGCAAATGCTGCACCATGTCTCCCAGTACCACTATCAGCAGCAGTTCCCCCAACTACTTCATAGTTAGCTTCAAAGTCAACCGCAGCTCCCACCTCGGCACCCCACCGTTAGGCGAGCCAAGCCCTCCCCTCAAGGCGGGCAGCCCCACCAGGAGGCTTCCCAAGCTCGGCCTCCCCAAGGTCGGGCCTCCCAGCCTCGGAGCCCCTCCAAGAGCCAAGCCTCATCCCCTGGCAGGAGAGAGTGAGCTGCGGCCCCCACCTCGCCATTCTCCGACGGATCAGGAACCCAATCTGTCAAAACAGCATCACCTCGACACCCTCAGGACGGGCTCCTGCACATCGAGAACAGGTTTAGCGTCTTAGCCGCGGACTACCCCCAACAGTCCAGGCCCATCAAGCTTGGGAACACCGAGGCAAGCAGTGCCAGCACTGGGCCTTCCAAGCAATAGAGGTGCCGCCAGCGAAGTAGCCGAACTGCAAACCGCGTCCTACCCGGGCTCTAAGGCAAAGAATAAGCGAGCTCCGACGAGGTAAAAGCTACCCCTGTCCTCTCAGTCCCTTCCCCCCTGTCATCAGGACTCCTTGCAGTCCCCATGCCTAGAGACTTCAAACTCCCCCCACTTGACAAGTATGACAAGTCCTTTGATCCCAGCGACCATGTCGATGCCTTCTAGTCCCAGATGCACCTGGCGAGAGCCAGCGAGTCCTGTATATGCGTAGCCTTCACCACCACCTTCAGAGGAGTGACTCGCACCTGGTACAGGAACCTGGCCCCCGGGTCAATAAGGAGCTGGGCCCAGTTCGTACAAGTCTTCACCGCGCACTTCGTAACCAACAAGCGGTGCCCCCGAACCGAGGAGATCCTCTTCGGCGTGCTCCAGAAGGAAGGGGAGCCCATCCGCAGCTACATCAAGCGGTTTAACGATGCATGCCTACAGATCCCACGCCTGGACCCCGCAGTTTAGCTCACGGCAGCCAAGATGGTAGTGACGCACAAGGAGTTCAAATGGCACATAGTGGCCAAACAGCCCACGACCACTGCCAAATTCCTTGATCTCACAGACAAGTTCATGCGAACGGAGGAGGAGATCCATCAAAGGACTGGGGGTGGGTTTGAAAAAAGAAAGAGAGAAGAACTCCCTAGCCAAGGAGACAGCCGGAAGGATCCAGCTCGGGCACTGAAACCGAGCCAATTGTTCTGAGCTCCCGTGGTAGGTCAAACAGACTATACGCCCTTGAACACAAAGCGGACTGAGATCTTAATGATGATCAAGCATGCCTCGTACGTAAAGTGGCCACCTCGCCTAAAAGAGAATCCAAACGAGAGGAACAAAAACCTGTATTGTAGCTTCCATACAGATCACGGTCATAGTACCGAAAATTGTAATAATCTCTACGACGAGATAGAGGAACTCATCCGTCGCGGGTACTTAAGAAATTTTGTACAGCATAGTAGTAATAATAATAATTATAATAGTAAGACAGGTCGGCAAGGGGAGCACGGCAAGGATGCTCCTGAATCTAGCAACAGGCTGGTCGAACAGCCACAGAAGCAGCCTTCGGAAGAGAGGCCAGTTCGAGGGACCATCCACGTGATAGTGGGAGGTTCGGTTGTAGCAGGGTGCACTTCGGCAGCGGCCTGGATGTCAGTTCGCGAAGCTGCCTGAGAAGACCAAAATCCTCCAAAGAGGCCGAAGACGGAAGAACCAATTCTTTTCACAGAAGACAATGCACGAGGGGTCCACTACCCTCACGACGATGCACTTGTGATAAAGCTGAGGATCAACGACTTTGAAGTTCAGCGCTTGCTTGTTGACTCGGGCAACTCGGCAAACATTCTATTCAAATCGGTGTTTGACCAGCTCTAGTTTCGGGGAAGTGACCTGAAGCCTACGAACTCTCCCTTGGTGGGCTTCAGTGAGGAAGATGTCAGGCCCCTTGGGAAAGTAACAATACCCGTCGAGGTCAGCACATGGCCCTGTTCGGTCAAACTCAACCACGACTTCCTGCTGGTCGCAACCCCCTCCCCGTACAATGCCATAGTAGGGTGGCCAATCACTGATGTCTTACGGGCGGTGGTCTCCACCTACTATTTGGCGATGAATTTCCCCACGGACTTCGGTGTGGGAGTAGCGCGAGGCGACCAACTCGAGTCCCGCAAATGCTATGTGGCCGCTTTAAAAGGAAAAACCAAGGTGGCCGGCGAACTCGAACTGGAATGCCCTACGGAGCAAGGCGAAGAGCGAGCTGCGCCCACGGAAGAAACGGTCACGGTCCCGACTTCGACGACAGACCCAGCTTGGATGCTACAGATTGGTGCTTCCATCCAAGAACCTCTACAATCTGAATTGGTAAGTTTCTTACTTCAAAATTTAGATATTTTTGCTTGGTCTGCGAAAGAAATGCCCGGCATAGACCCTATGCTCATAACTCACAAGCTCAATACTGACCCCGTAGTCAGACCCATTAGATAGAAGAAACGAAACCTAGCCCCAGAACGCTGGAGGGCGGTCGATGAGGAGGTCGAGAAGCTCCTCGAAGCAGACTTCATCAGGGAAACTCATTAGCCGAGCTAGGTAGCCAACCCATTACTGGTAAAAAAAGGCAAACGACAAATGGCGCATGTGCGTCGACTACACCGACCTGAACCGAGCTTGCCCGAAAGATTGCTTCCCCCCTCCCCAGGATTGACCGCCTAGTAGATGCGACCTCGGGACACGAGTTGCTAAGCTTCCTAGACAGCTACTCGGGCTACAACCAAATCAGGATGGACCCAACCGACGAGGAAAAAACAACATTCAACCAGTGCGGTATTGAGGCCAACCCGAACAAAATAAAGGTCATCTTAGATATGAGACCACCATGAAAAGTAAAAGAGGTTCAGAGGCTAAACAACAGGATAGCCGCTCTGAGTCGTTTCATGTCTAAATCAGCAGACCGCTGCCTGCCCTTCTTCAAGGCAATAAAAGGCAAATGGTTCGAGTGGAACCCGAACTTTCAGCTCGCATTTGACGAGCTCAAGAAATACCTCGCCAGCATCCTAGTGTTGACCCGGCCCAAAGAGGGCGACATTTTAGAACTTTACCTCTCGGAAAGCGACGAAGTGGTCAGTTCGGTACTAATAAAGGAAGCAGGTCGGGTCCAACGACCCATCTACTATGTTAGTAAGATATTGTAGGGAGCAAAAACAAGATATCCAGAGATAGAAAAGCTAGCCTATGCACTGGTCATCGCGGCCCACAAACTCCGCCCGTATTTCCAAGCCCATACCATCGTCGTCCTCACCAACAAACCCCTAAGGCAAGTATTACTTAGACCCTAGGTCTCTGGACGATTGATGAAGTGGGCCATCAAACTCAGTGAATACGACCTCCAGTACAAAGCTCGAACTGCCATCAAAGCCCAAGCCTTGGTAGACTTCGTTGTAGAATGCACGTTTCACTCCGAGACCCCTGGCCCGGACGAGCATGAGGCTCCCAGTTCGGGTGAGCTCGGTGCTTCCAGGAAATTCGAGTCCGAGCACTGTGAGGTCATACCTAGATCGGCATCTCTCTTGGTTAGGCCAAGTGAGAACTGGGATGAGGAGCCTTGGATCCTTCAAGTGGATGGCTCCTCGAATCAGCAGGGCAGCGGAGCCGGTGTAGTTCTTCGTGGCCCGAGTGGCATAAAACTAGAGTACGAGCAACACTTTGAGTTTGCGGCATCCAACATTGAGGTGGAATATGAAGCGTTGATAGTTGGGCTAGCCGTAGCACAAGAAGTAAGAGCGAAGCACATAATTGTTTGCAGTGATTCTCAGCTCGTGGTCAACCAGGTCACCGACGAATATGAAGCTCGTGAGTCAACCATGATCACCTACTTAGCAAAGGTAAAGGAGGCTCTCCTCAACTTCCAATCACACTTCATCAGACAAATCCCGATGTAAGAGAACACTGAGACTGATGCCCTATCCCGGTTAGCTAGCACCAATGACAACACCATGACAACGGTGTATATAGAGGACTTACCTCAGCCTAGTATTCTCAGGAGGCAAAGGAGGTTGCTCCCGTCCTTAAGGAAGAGCCGAGCTGGATTGACCCACTCGCGAGCTTCCTGCTACACGGAACCCTCCCTCCAGATCGCAACACACCCAGAAGGGTGCAGCGCCAAGCAGCCAAGTATGTCATAATAGACGGACCATTGTACCGATGATCCTACACGCTCCCCTATCTGCGTTGCTTGCGACCTACTAAGGCCGAGCTCATACTACGCGACACCCATGAGGGTCTGTGTGGTGGACACTTGGGGGGCAGGGCTCTCGCCTAGAAGGCACTTCAACAAGGGTACTACTGGACAACAATGAAGGCCGAGGCCACCGAGCTCGTCAGAAAATGCGACAAGTGCCAAAGGCTTGCCAACATCCACCATCAGCCTGCCGCCGACCTCAAGTACCTCACTAGTCTGTGGCCCTTTGCACAGTGGGGCATCGACCTACTAGGACCATTACCGCCAGCAACAGGTGGGAGGAAATTCCTAGTAGTGGCGGTGGATTACTTCACGAAGTGGGTAGAAGCCGAACCTCTCGTAACAATCACAGCCTGAAACGTCCAGAATTTCTTTTGGAAGAGCATAGTATGTCGCTTCGGGTTACTCGGGTACTGATCTTCGACAATGGCAAGCAGTTTGAAGACATCAAATTTCAGGAATGGTGCCAAGATATGGGGATTCGGCACAACTTCACATCGGTCACACACCCGCTGGCAAACAGTCAAACAAAAGTTATGAACAGAGCTATCCTCCGTGGACTGAAAGCGCGACTAGACCAAGCTAAAGGGTTGTGGGCGGATGAGTTACCAAGTGTTCTATGGGCTCACCGAACTACCGAAAAAACCGCCATGGGAGAAACCCCCTTTAACCTCACCTACGGCACTGAAGCAGTAATACCAGTGGAGACCGAAGTACCCACACTACGACTAGAAGCATACGATAAGTAGACGAACGGAGAAGAACTACGTACCAAACTCGATCTACTCGACGAGGTAAGAGATCTTGCATACATCCGGACTGCAGCTTACCAGCAAAGAGTAGCTTGGTACTACAATGCCAGAGTAAAAAAGCGGAACTTCCGCGTTGGTGACTTGGTTCTCCGTAAGATCATGGCACCCGAGCCCGGTGTCGGCAAACTTGGACCGAACTGGGAAGGGCCCTACCGAGTAAAGAGAGCGCTCGGAGGAGCATACGAAACTTTAGAGGGCAAACAAGTACCTTGAGCATGGAACATCGTTAACTTGAGACGATACTACCTATAGATCACCAAGCAAAGTGGACTAAATCGCCACCAGAGCCAAAGGGCTAGAATACCAAGCTAACAAGGACCTCGGCATGGGCAAGCAAAGATAAAAAAAAAATGCTAACCAAAAGCTCAGGCAAAGTGCTAACAGCGAACTAATAAGGACATCGACATCTCAGAGGCCAAGTGTTGACACCAAAACAGGCCGCACAAGTGCAGTAACCCGGCCAAAAAATGGATTGGGCATATGGTTAGTTCGGAAGAAAGAGTGACAACAACACTTAACCAAAAGAAGAACATTCCATTGCAAGATACTTTGTTTACATTCCAAAAAAAAAATGAACGCAAGCTCGTAGGCCCAGAGGTACTTCTTCACCATCGGAAGGCACTTCAACGATGCCCGAAGGTCCTGCCTCGTCCTCAGAGTCCGGTTCACCATCAGCAGTGTTGGCCATCTCCTGAGTAATGCGCGAAGTGGTTATGGTGCTAATATCGAGCTCGGGGTACATATTCCGGATCATCCACCGGCTCAGTTTAAAACCCCTTCTGTACGAGCCCACCATCAGGTCGTCAAAGCGCGACGAGGCAATATAGTCTTCAACGGCCTTCTTCTTGGCAACCTCGGTGCCCTGAGAAAAGATCTTGGTCCTCTCCCAAATGTCTTCCTAAAGGTATTCAACCTGACACTACAAGTCCAGCCTCAGGTCCGTCATGTGCTTCACCACCACTCTCATGGACTCGGTGTCTCTCTAAGACCTCGCCAACCAGGCCTATGCAGTGTGAGAAGTCGCTTCGGCAGCTCGGGAAGCCTCTTCGGTAGCTCGCGCCTACCTTGAGCTCCTTTCCGCCTGGGCCGCTAAGGCATGGATGGAGGAGTTCACCTACCAAAAGGAAAAATAACGAGAATGTTAAATAAGTAGTAGCGAAAAGGGAAATGACAAGGAGCCCAACAAGAAGTCACTAACTTATCACCATAGCATAAGAAGTAGCGCGCCTGGCCACATGCTTCAAAGGAAGCCCGGCCCAAGCCGCGGCCTCCTTACTTTTTTGGAGAGCTTGGTTTGGCGACAGCACGCTCCTGAGCACACCTCGACCTTCTGAGCTTGAAGGCCTAGCCCAGGTATTAGCGACCTTGGTGTAAGGTGCCCCTGTATAAGCAGCCTCGGCATAAGGGGCCCCTGTCGCTTCTTGTACTGGAGGGGCCATCTCGGGCTCCTTGGGCGGATCCATTGGCGGAGAGCTCGGTACCTCGGGCTCCACATCTCGGGGCAGTTCGGCACGAGTCCACTTGGCAACTCGCTTCCTCCTCTTAATAGCATGAAACAGGTTTCCACAATGAGTCTTTTTTTAGTCCATCGCAAAAAGCAAGAGAGAGCTCGACATAAAAAAAAAAAAAAACAACATAGGTAGTATGCTCGAGGAACCTACCCGAACTCAGGACGGCCTGGATGAGCTTGGCCTCCATCAAATAGTGGTGGCATTTTAGCCCGAGTCGGGCCCACTCCCGGAGGCCCTTTGCCGTCTCAGGGGCAGCCAACCCCCACCCTGTTTGAAACGGCCACCCCGATACACTTCGTGCCATGAAGTAGTCCCGTTTCCACGCTGGGACCTTGTTGGGAAGGTAAGGTAAAAGCTTGAACCCCGGGCGAGGAGACAGGTAGTATGCCTGCCTACTCCCGGGAAGGGAAGGGAACCCGTTTGCTTCTTATCACTTGAGGGTATAGAATAAGTGTACTCCCCGGGCAAGTTGAACTGGGTGATAAGGGAGTGCAGTCCCTCGGGCATCATGGTTGAAAGCCCGAACTTGTCTAACGTCCAACCTCGACGGGAGCAGGACGCCAAACTACCCGAGGCAACTCGGCCTACGGGTTCCAACTCTTCCTCGAGCTCTTCCTCGAGCTCTACTTCAGGTTCCGCCTCGAACTCACTAAGGCTGTCGGGGGCCGCAGCTTGGTTCGAAGAACCTGCGTATGACCCCCTCGAGAAGCTGTTTGAGCTGTCCGAGCTAGACATGGCGAGGAAAGGAAAACCAAAAAGAAAAATAGACTCACCCAGAAAAAGCTAAACCGACCACGGAAGGTTGACGCGAGCTAAAAATCTGGACGTGAGCTCAAGAAGCAAACGCAGGAGAGTGGCAGAAGAAAACGACTGGGGGGCCCTACTATTTATACCCACAATGACCAAAAACCAACAGCTCTGATCAAAACAAATCCAACGGCTCGTGACCAGGCTGACCGCACGCCTCCTAAGACTAAGACGTGACTGGCTGCATGTCTCCCAGCATTAAAAGAGGCGGTGGCGCATTTTTTGAATTTAAATAACACCCGCCGCCACGTCTCCCATGTCTCCCAGCATTGAAGGATGCAATGGCAGGATTTTTTGAATTTTAAACGCCCGTCGTCGCGTGTTCGTTGAAAGGCGGACTGGCGCATTTTTTTAACCTTTTTGGCGCTCGAGGAAACTTCTGACGTCCGCGCACTTCACGCCGTCAGTCAAATGGTTTGAAAGAATGTGTCAAATCCACCTGTCACCTCGCGAACTCCCCGCGCTAGCACAGAGACCCTTAGCATGAGGAGTGGGGGGCAATTGATGGAGGTAAATTTGACCCGACCTCTTGACCACCCGGAACGTGGAAGCAGCCAAGGGTGACCTGGTAGGAATGACAACTCGGCATGGCAGTGCCCAAGGCGCAAGCTCCAAGAAGAGGAACCCCGAGCTCCCCCAAGAGGGACCTGTGACCCGAGCTCCCCAAATGAAGCCCGAACTCTCCCCTTGGCCCCAAACCTTGCGAAAGAGCACAAAGGGCCATAACCCGAATTGGCCCACCCCAGGGCAGTTCGGGCCACACTTCTATCCGAACTCAAGACTACCTCGCGCACCACTCCGGCACTATCTCCTGGCCACCGAACTGAACCATCGTACCTGACACCAAAGCCCGTATCCTGAGGCAATGCACCAGACTGACTGGGAATCTGACGCTTGACAGCCACACTTCAACGACCACTTGCCACCGCCACCTCCAGTTACAGAGATGGCTCCGACAAAGAGAGCAGTGGCGGTTGCCTGCCAAGACAGAGATGACGACACCCGAACTGGCAGGAGTGAAGAGGTAATGATACCCGACCTGACAGGAGCTTGGGAGTGAGTGCGCGAAGTGGTTATAAAAGGCCCACTTCCCCCCGAGAATGGAGGTACGTGATAATTTTGCGCTATCTGGTTTTGATCTTGCCTTTGAGGAAATACTAACTTGAGCTTCGAAGCACTCTCACCGGGTTCCTCCCCAGAGATTCCTCGCTTCTCCATTATAGGCACCTGTTGCTCTAGTCAAAGGCAAGGTCATTGATAGCTAGGACCGATGGGATTGCACTACATCAGAACTGAACAACGAATAGTTGGGCGTTCAATTCCAGACTGATGGGTGCTTTTGCCTAGCTAAACTTGTTGTTGATGATGACTGTTTATCCACTCACCTATCAATTAGTTGTGTATCTAAAATTGTTTATCTTTATTTCGATTAAGGTTCTTCTCTATATTTTAGGTAAATAGGGGAGGATGATAGTGAGCCCACTCAAGGCCCATGCATCGGCCCATACATCAGCTAACCCAGATAAATTTGTGCAGCACTTTAAAGCCCGTTTGGTCACTAAAGGTTTCCATCAACAACCGGGCATCGATTTTATTTAAACCTTCAGCCCCGTAGTGAAGCACACCACTATTCACATTGTACTCTCATTGGTAGTTACCCTAGGTTGGTCACTCCACCAACTGGATGTTGAATGTGCATTCTTGCACAGTGACCTTCACAAAGAGGTGCATATGGCCCAACCGCCTAGCTATGTGGACCCTACTCATCCAGATCATGTTTGTCGTATGCACAAATCAATTTATGGACTCCGCCAAGCCCCCGAGGCCTGGTATGACAAATTCAGGTCTATCATAGTAGAATTGGGATTACACCTCTTCATTTGACCCGTCTTTATTCATTTATCATCAGGATGGCACACATGTTTTACTCCTGCTATATGTTGACAATATAATCTTAACAGGCAACAACCCATCTTTCATTTCTTCTCTCATCAAACAGTTCAGCTCATTTGTTAAGATGAAGGACCTCGACCCGTTATCATATTTTCTTGGCATTCAGGTCGACTGCAACAGTGATGGATTATCACTTCACCAGTCCAAGTACATCTTAGACTTGCTTGATCGTGCAGATATGGGTGGTTGTAAACCAACTCGTACACCGACATCATCTACAAAAATTTATGCCTCCTCAAGCCCACCAGTAAAGGATCCAACCACTTACAAGAGTCTAGTTGGTGCGCTCCAATATGTAACTCTCACCCGGCTTGACATTCCCAGTCAATCAAGCCTGCCAACATCTCCAGCATCCCACTGAAGCACACCTAACCGTTGTGAAATGGATTTTGAGATATCTTAATGGCACCATCCCCTCCAAGCACTTCTTCACACCAGGCCATATTTAGCTAAGTGCCTACCGTGACGCTAATCAGGCTGGCAGTCCACTGGATCGCAGGTCCACTAATGGTTTTTGTGTGTTTCTTGGGCCCAATCCTATCTCCTGGTGTGCCAGGAAGCAACCCATAGTTGCCCACTCATCCACAAAAGCTGAATATCGCTGCCTTGCTCACACTGCTGTGGAAATCTCTTGGTTGTGCTCCCTATTCAAAGAACTTCATATTCCCATTCTCTCCACTCTGGTCGTCTGGTGTGACAACATGTTAGCTATTGCATTCGCCTCAAATCCAGTTTTTCATGCTTGCTCGATACACATCGAAGTTGACTACCACTTCGTCCGAGAGCAAGTCGTTCGCAATTTTTTGGATGTCCATCACGTACCATCTAATGCTCAACTAGTAGATCTCTTCACCAAAAGCTTGCCAGCTACTCGTCTCCTTCATCTTCTTCGCAAGCTACATGTTTATGAACCCCCGTCTAGCTTGAGGGGGGATGATAGTGAGCCCACTCATCAGGCCCATGCATCGACCCATACACCAGCTAACCCAGATAAACCTCATCCATATGCCAGCTTAACCAGATAAACCTCATCCGTACACCAGCTTACCCAAATAAACCTCATCCATTATAACTGATCAAGATAAACCCAACCTCTAACAGATCTGATCTCTATTTGTATATATATATATCCTTGTATAGATAATCCTATCACTAAACAACTATAAATACTATACTAGTAGGGATCCGTGCGATGCACAGGAAAATTTGAAAGATTTAATAATTTTATTTTTCATTTAATGTTGACTTATAAAAATAATTATTGTTAATTGAATATGAACAAATATTTTTTAATAAATTTAGTTTTATTAATAATTTGTAGTAATTTTTATTCTTTTTATTATTTTTAAATAAAATTTTGATTAACTTTAAATAAATAAAAATAATTATAAAAGCTAACATTTTTATTAATTCCACTAATAATTAACAATTATATAGGAATGACAACAGGGTGGGTTTAGGGCAGGGCACCCCATCCCTTTTCCTACCCAATAGTCAAGACACTTTACCCCATCCCCGCCTTGTCCCCAGTGTCACGCAGGTTCAGGGCAAGGTAGCCACTCCTCAATGTCGGGCTAGTTTAGCGGCAAGACACCCCACTCCTCATCAAGGATGGAGAATCCTTGAATTTCCTTGCCCCACCCCTAGTAATGGGCGAGTTCAAGTTGAGATGTAATTGGGTTGTGTTGGGTTGGCACGATACGACCCGCATGTGCCCCGTACAAAGTGCGAGTCGTGCCATGCTGGCCCACGAGGTGGCTCAAGCCATGCCTCCCTCCTCTAGGATAATTTGGGGGTCAGTTTGGCACGGCCTACGGCCCAAGTCCATAGGGGCCTGTGCCGTGACGTGGGTTGGGCTAGTCCATGGGTTGAGCCTTGGGCGAAGCCATGCCGTACACCAAGCCAAGCTCAAGGCAAGGCACCTGCTCCCCATCCAAGGTTTTTAAAATTGGACCGGATAAGGAACCATTCTGAGGTTGAACGGTCCAACTGTTTGGTCCGAACGGATGGCTCACTTTGACAAAAAAATTAGAAAAACAAGAAAATGACAAAAATTGTTGTCTAGGTTTACGGTTCGATCGCCCAAGTCAACAGTTTGCTAACCAAATAAATAGTTTTTGGACAAAAAGCGGTTTTGAGGAGAAATGTTGTCTGGTTCCCAATTTTTTCGCTCTAACCATCTGGTTGATCTAGTTTTGAAAATACTATCCCTATCAACCCAATATTCAATTTGATGATAGAAATGATCAAAATGATATATTGAGTATCAACTACATGGTAAATTTCTATTATTGTTAATTGAAAGATTTAATAAATTTCCATTCAGTCGGACCTCAATCCCCATCTCCTACCCCGACCTCGACTGGGGATTCCTATTAATCCTCGTCCCTGCACCCCCACCCCCTGAAACAATCCCCATCCCCTACCCCGACCTCGACTAGGGATTCCTATTAATCATCGTCCCTACACCCCCCTCGAAACAATCCCCATCCCCTACCTCGATCTCGACTGGGGATTCCTATTAATCCTCGCCCCCCCCCGAAACAATCCCCATCCCCAGCCCCATTGGGTCGGGGATGGGGAAATTGCCATCCCTAAAGTGTGTTCTAATAAATGACCCTAATAGAAACACATAAGAGTATACAATTGTTTTATATTTTTAACTTTTTAAATAATTAATAATTATTCATATTTTATATACTACTTTTAATAAATTTTTTATAAGACAAAAATAACAATAATTAATTTCAAATAGGTTTATTTATCAAACTGGTTAAACCAACCAACATAATTAACTCGACCCGAGTTGGTCGGTTTTCTAGTATTTTAGGTTGGATTTGGTTAAAAAATTTCCCAATTCGATCAAGTTGGAGTAGTTCCACTTTAGCCATTTGTAAACTGACCAAAATTGAACAACCTAACCATGGATATATATTAATATTTTATATTTTAAATATAATTTTTAATATGAAAAAGTAGGGATTTTCCCATGTTTCTTAGTCTAAAATGTTTTATATCATAAATCAAAATTTTAAATTTATTATTTAATAATCTCACTATAGTTTTTAAAATAAATTAAATTTTTAAGTTTAAATCTTTTGAACAGACTAACCAAACCAAAAAATCGACACAAACCAATACAACTTAAGTGGGTCTATTTTCACAAAAGGTTAGTCAGTTTCAACTAACCAACTCCCTAACCTGACCAGGTCGATTTGGTTGACCAAATAGCCTAGGGCCTCACTGAACCAACTCATGAACACTCATAGTTTCAGCTAAATTAATAGTCTTACCTCTAATAATTAACAATAGTTTAATCTCCAATAAATATTTAATCTCTTCTAAATATTAATCAATAACTTATAACATAAACGCAATAAATACAATAAGTATAACAAATTAAATTTAAAAATTTCAACAATAGTAGTTTAATCTCCAATAGTTATTGAAAATTTTCTATTGAATAACTAAAAAAAATAAATTTATACATACTTATTGAAAATACATTTATCACAAAAGACAATAAATATTAATTTTAGTATATATAATTATATAATAAATATAGATTAAGAGTTGAAAATTATTATTAATAAATATTACTTTGTTCAAAGTTATTTTCTCAAATTATTACTTGATATAAGTGAAATTAATTATTTACAATTTTATGTAAAAATATTAAATTATTATTAATTTCAATATTATGTTATAATTATTTTTCTACTTTTTAGATTTTTTTAAATTTATTTACTTTAACTATTTAAAATCTAGTTATGTTAAAATATAGTTATGATAAATATTTTTTCTATTTATAATTTCAATATTTTTTCTACTTTGAAGAAATTTTTTAAATTTATTACATAATTTCGTTATTTTAACTATTTAAAATCTAGCTATGATAAATATTTAGTTATTTAAATATTTAAATAATCTATAAAATATTTAAACTTTTTTTTGTTATTTGAATTTTATTTATTTAAACTATTACATATTATTAAATATTTAAAAAAAGTTTAATTGATAATTTATAAAAACATAATTTAAATTGTCATTACATAATGTAGTGATATATTTTGTAAAAATATAAAATTATTTTTTGTGTTTTTAATAAATATTTTAAAGTTATTTTATAGTTTTGTTAGAATATTGAAATAATTTTTTATTTTTTTAATCCAAACTTTCTTTAGATAGATATACATAAAAAGTAGGGGAGAGGATAAATATGAATTAGAGATAATTTAGGAGAGAAGAGATAATTTTGAAGATAAATAGGAATTAGAGATAATTTAGAAGATAAATAGGAATTAGAGATAATTTTGGAGAAAGTGGGGGAGGTAGTTTAGGAGAAGAGATTATTTAGGTTATTGAAAAAGTGTTTCTCATTGTTTGTTTCAAAAATGACATGGAATTAAAAAATAAAAAATTCAAAAACGTAAGAAATAGATAAATAGCTTCTCTCAAAGGAGAGACACGCTAACATGGCAGGACCAGTTTTAATATATATAGAAACGATCACCCCAAGAGGCGTGATCTTTCTGTTCAAATCAATTCTGTATTTACTTCTTTAGAGGATTGAAGCCTTTGCCACAAGATTCAACAGAAAATAATCGTATGGCCCTTTTTGCATTAAGACAAATCAATACTAAAAAAACGGAAAGAAGGGAAACGAATACTTATGCAATACACCATTTGGTGAAGGATGGAGGCTGAATTCAGTGTAATTGACCATTTGACTTACAGTTTTCCCTATGCTCTAAGGTTGTATTTGGTTTGAAGGAAAAAAAAAATGTAAGAAAATTTTTATAAATCTTGTATAGATTTTTCTATGTTTTCCTTTCTTTCTCTACATTTTCCTTACCGAGGTGGAATTCATATATTTGGTTCTTTGAGTTCAAGGCTCAAACAAATGTTCAATGTGATAAATTTGATTTGCATCGGAATGATGATATTTTGTTGAAATTCTTATGCTGTTATGCGGGAGACCGGATCTGCTCCTCACACCTGGCGCCTTACAGTATTTGCGGGAGATATTTTTAATGCATGATGTATGTGCATGTCAGGCGCCCATTTGTGAGGAGCAGATCCCGTCGCGTTTATCGGGAAGATGTACAAGGTGATTACTGAGGTGGGGCAGTGGGGAGCCGGAGAGCCAAATTCGGCCTGCTGGTATGGGGGATTGGGATTGGGTCCCCATTCCCCAACAACCAATAATATTGGTAGATAGAAACACGTGGCATTTGAATTGGTGCATTAATCATCTACCACATGTTTGTATTTAAAATTACAATAAAAAAGCACGCAGTTCTAGGCATTGCAGGCAGGGGACATTGAAAAGAGAAAATGGTTCAGCGTCAACTCTCACTAACCACCAAGCCAATACAACTTCTGCTTTTGGCTTTTCGGTTCGATAGGAAGAATATATAGGGATTGCCTCATCTGCCACCACGGCGGAGCTCGGAGTGGAGAATAATGCCAATAGACCGCTGGACTACGATGGATCATGGATGTATAGACAGACCACCTAAAGATAAGCAGAAGGTGAAGATGTACACTGTCACATAATCAATGGAAGTACATGGTGAAAAACTAAAGATATGCTGAAGGATCAGAAATTCAGAACCCAGAGTGGCGAGCAGCTGATCCGGGCACCGGGCTCACCCACACCCGACCGAAAAGAAAATCAGAGTCCTACTTTCCCACTTCCTACTTCGTACACTAGATAATGCAATATCAATAAATTGCTACTGTTCCTTTATATTTCTTTCCTGCTTCATATTTCACCGCCGATATTTACCACCACAAAGGATCCAAGTCATCCAACCAACCAACCCAGACGACTAATGAGCTAGAGTCTACAGATGATTATATAACAGGGAGCAAATTTTCCCCTCTGGGACTAATTGACAATTTCACATCATCATCATAGCCATCATTATCATGGCCATTCTACATAAATGTAATGCTAATAAATAAATGAAGAAACAGAAAGAAGCTTCTTCATTGATTCTTATACCTACCAGAAAGATGAATAGAAAAGAAAACGGAGGCCGAGGAACCAAGAAATTGGTTCAGCTGACACGTGCCTCCAAGCATCATGCATCCTCCTATTGTCTCCCTTACGGGGCAATCGAATCTGTACCCTACTCCAGTACCGGTAGTACTCTCTAATTTTCTGGATTCCCTACAGTAACACGCGCTCAATTGCATACCCTCTGGTTAGGTTGAGGGCTGCATTTTAACCACGGATGCTCCTGCTGATCCGGCGGTTCTGATTTCACTTCGGATCTGGGAGGATCCTCCTCCTCCTCTTGCTGCTGATGTTCCTGCTCCTCGTCACTTCCTTTCGCGCGTTTCACGCCAATAGAGACACCAAACAACCTTGGACTGCCTTCCTCCTCCGTCTTCACTCGGCTCTGGCCCACGCCGGTATCGGCATCGTTATCCTCCGCAAACCGCTTCACTGGCAATAGATCCAGCGGCGACGATGGCTTTTCCGCTAGGAAGCTAGCGTTTTCTTGCTGGCTATTCGCATACTTGGTCATCAAAGCAAGGATACTGTTGCAAAGGTTCTTCATCTGTGTTAATTCGTGCGTCAGATGCATATTCTCTTTCCTAAGCCGTTCGTTCTCATCGAGAAGCTCTGCCGTGCTGCTGCAGCTTGTCGTTCTACACACCGTAGCGGCAGCGGCCGATGGGGATGAAGTCGAGGATACCACTTGGTCATCACCGGAATTCGTCGGAGACCCTGTCCGAACGGCCGGAGCCGTGGCTGTCGTAACAGTAGATACAGCTGCAGCCGGTGATATTTTCCGGCGATGAATGTCGCAGAGAAGTTTTTTTTCTCCTCTACGGAAGCAGTCGTTTGCGAATTCCCATCGATCAGGAACAATCTTTCGGAAGCCCTGCACGATTGGGAGATATAAAGAATTAGATTTCTATAGACATTGAAAATAAAGAAAGATCGTATCTTGGAGCTAAAGAGAAAAGAAAGGTAATACATTTTTTATGCATTGAAAAGCATAAAGCAAACAAAAAATAGATTCTTGTGTGGTAACAAGAAAAGATACTAACATATGTGTTAAGTTGTCGAACGAAGCTTGAAAAATTGTTGTGCTTGAAATATTTGGGAAGCAGATCTCTGGCGAATTCGGCCGGTCTCCAGACTATGAACGTGGAACCGTCCTCGTTCCACGAAATCACATCGTCTATCGAAGGATCATCCACAAGCTGGTACGTTTTGGTGAGAAAAGGTGTCGGCAGAGATCTCTGCCCATCGCCAGTCGTTGATTCGCCGATCTGTTCCACCGGCGCTAGAGCCATGAGCTCTAGCAGTCCCTATCCCTATCTCCAGAAACGAATCTAGAAAGAAAGGAGAGGTATTAGAGCGTAAGATCTAAGATTAGAGATGAGAAATCTACGCGAAGAAAAATCTATCGACGAGAATTTTCGATTAGGAGGAGGGATCAATTCATCGGGAAGCTTGAATAAGATTGGGATCTGGGAGGTGTGTAAACCAGGGGAGAGACGAATCGGCGAGATGTTTCTCTCTTGGGAGGTGGTGGTGGTGTTTCTAGAAACTTCCGTTGTGAGAAGGTAGGATTAGCAATTTAGCAGCACAAAGAAAAGGAAGGCAACGGGGTGGGAGAAGAGAGAACAGGACAGAAGAGAAGAGAAAGGAAAGGAAGGCCCAAGAAGTTCCCTCCCGTCTTACGTCTTTTCCAGAAGCTTCTCCCCAGTACTCCTCCCCTTATCCGGTTCTTTATTCCACGTGTCGGTGAATATCGTGGAGTCATTCACCATAAAAATTCCCATATGGAGATAAGGTTACCGCATCTACAGGAGAAACCGGTGGGGATGGGTTAATAAACCGCAGGGCTAATAAACAGTAACTAGAATGCTTGCCAGCTGGCGCTTGCATGTAATAAGGAAAAAACTTAAATTTTAATTGAATGAAGATTGAGGATTTGAAGAATAAATTAACACGCGTTGACAGTAGCGTGCATGCGTGGAGGTGGAGTAAAAGATGCATTACTCGTTTAAATGCAGACCGGCAATGGCAATCGCAATTTTCACCCTACTCAGTTGGTTGGACAGATTTTTTTTGGGTAAATTACAAATACCCCGACTATGGGGTCTGTGAGAAAGACCCTGTACTTTATTTTGCGAAAAAATCCCTTTTACTATGGCCATGAGATAAAAGACCCTGTTCACCATTAAGTCAGATGCTGGAATGTATTAGATTATCAAAATATCCTACTAAATTTTTTCTTTTTTTTTTTCCTTTTCTTCTTAAAACTTACTTTTTTCTTTCTTCTCTTCTTTTCCCTTCCCTCACTGTTCTCTCTCATTTTCTCTCTCCCAATTCTCCGAAAAAACGAAGGAAACTCATTTCTCATCTTCCCTTTCTTCTCTTTTCTTGTCTTGAACTTTGACCCCTCCAAAATCCTCCTTCCACGTTATAGATAAATTATTGAGATTTAACCCTTTTTTCGTTAGTTTGAATAGGTAAAACAGCCCAATGCACGAGGCTTGCTCAATGGGAAGGGATAAATGTATGCAGCCTTACCCATAATGCAAATGCATACAGATTTTCTTTCTCTTTAGTTCGTCCACACTTCACGGGAATTTTTCTTTTTCTCTCCAACCAATGGTTGATTTCTGTTGTTAAGCATTGTTTGTCATTTTCAACTTTTCCTTACTTGGTACTCTTTTCGATATACGGGTTTTCTGTTTTGCCCTTGAGATGATATGTGGAGTTCTGTTTTCTGTTTATTCATGGAGAGAATGAGATGTTTTTCTTAGGATAAATTTGCATAGATAATGAGCCCCTTCTTCTATTAATTGTATCTTTTGTTAATAAGCGTTCTTTAAATCAACAAATTGAAAGGAGAGCGTTCAGTGTCTTGCATAGTGGAGTCATAGATTTAATTTCTTCTATTTTTCTAATTTGATGCTTGTAAATATACAAAGGGATATGATCATGATCACATTTTGTTGCAGAAATTGGAAAAATCCTCTCAAGGAGCAAGCCTGGTATTAATCAGGACAAACTTGCAGAAACTCTACAATTTCAAGGAGCAGAAAAATCCCAAGACATTTTGAAATCATAAGTTTGACAAGGGAAGAAATAATGACGGCCACTGTGGAGGTTGCAACAGAGAACAAGGATGAAGACAAGAAAAACATTTTGGTAGGCATTCGAATGGATAGATATGGTCAAGACTTGATTAATTGGGCCCTTATTAAAGTTTCTGAACAAGGGGATCGCTTAGTTGCAGTCAATATTTGTTGATAATCTGGTAATGGTAGTTGTCTTCTTTTTTTTTTAATGAAGAAAGCAGTAATGGAGAGAGAGATCGGGATTGAATTAAATAGGTTCAATACAGACACTGTTAAGGGGAAGGTTAAGAAGAGACATTGGGGGAGAGAGAGGGAGAGAGAGAAATGTGAAGGAATATAAGGGTAATATCGGAAGGTCAGGAAAAATGAGCAGTATTTTTCTCGTCAAGTTATTATAAGGGTAATATGAGGATTAAAAAATATTGTAATGGCCTTTTTGGACGAAAGGCTAATGGAAGGAGGTCTTTGTCTCACGGTCATAGTACAAAAGGAGGTCTTTGTCGCAAAACAAAGTACAGGAGAGCCTTTGTAATTTACCTTTCTTTTTTTAATTTTCCCTATAAAATTTGGGCCTAGTGTCATTACTTTAAAATGCAATGATTTAATATTCGAACTTTTAAAATATAACAATGGTTACAATCCAATACTCACCGTCAATCACCAGATAAATGACTATCTTTTCAGGTTTCATTTAAGGGATTATAACCGATAAGGGCAATTTTTTCATCTTATTATCAATAAAAATAATATTTTCAAAATAATTTATAAAATAAAATAACTTAAGAAAAAGTAAAAATAGTGTTCTTCTTCTTTCTCCTTAAATAATTACTGCATACTCTTGCATTGGTGAACACAGGAACAAGATACACACCAATCTCAGAAACATAGACGTCACAATCAATATATTGAAGAAAAGGAAGACCAAATTCATTGACCAAATAATTCGAATATATAAAATAAAGAACCGGACTATATATTTACAGGAAGATATGCAGGGGAAACAATAGGAACTACAGTATTTGAAACATATATACATATATACATCGATTCAAGAATTTCCATTATCCTCGATACCTAATTAGCAATATGCGAAGCGAAACCTTGACCGCTTCAGCAGACCGAAACTAGTCTCATCGAGATCTTCTCCCTAGAAGGATCTCCAATGCCACCCGCCAGAGTCCGAACCATCCTCTTGAAGGCAAAATGCATGCAATTAGAAAGAACGAACCAACAAAGTACCTCGTATACGAAATCGAACGCAGGATCAGAAGATGATGACGATGATGACTCCTCCCAATCGGATCCTCCGAATCTGTCGAAATTCAACCCTCTACCACCATTGCCGCCGCCACTGCCTCCGCCAAACGGACCATCACCGCCGTCACCGAAGAACCCATCCTTCTCGCCGATGTCAAAATCCCCCGTCAGAGATCTCCTCCTCGTACGTCTCTTTTGCCTAGTGAGTGTCCGGGGAGCGGCTCTGTAAGAATTCGATCTGACTGTCGGCGGAGCCATGACATCCACAGGAGAAAATCTAGCAGAGATTGACAGAATACTAGCGAGGGAGGAAGCATCATAAGTGGAAATGTTGCATAGTGCAGAGAGATTGTTGTTGGAAGTACAGTCATAGCGACGCAAATGAAATTTGGCAACCCCTAGACCTTGCGTTGCGATTACTGTAACAGCGTCTGCAATGGCGGAGATCTCCATGATTTCGAATGGATATTGCAGAAATTCGACTGACTTCAGATATTTTAGAAGAATAAGAAGCAACTCTGCTCCAAATTCAGATGCAAAGTAGAAAAGAAAGGAGGAGGAGGAAAGAGAAAACAGAGACTAGAGAGATTTATTCGATGAATGAGGAGTAAGAAGATGAGCATTGTTTTTACCCTTTTTTTTTATATTTTTAAAAGAAGTTACCTTATTTTAGACATTATTTAAAAAAAAATTAATTTATTGATAATAAGAACCAAAAGTTGCCGTTATTTTATTGAGCTTTCGGTCAATTCGTCTTCCCTGAGTATGGCCGTCTAAATCCCAACCCACTTTATCACATTACTTGTACTTACAACACGAGTTCTTAGGTCCTCCCTTGCCTCTCATATAAGCCTTTAGCGGGGGCTTTTTGATTCATTTTTGCTTCATCACTAGCGGAGAATTCGTTTTATAAATATTAATACGATACATCTATTATGGGGCGTACTATATTGGTATCCATTACAGGGGATATCAGATATGTTACCATTAAATCCTTATCTCTTGAATCACACGTATCAGAGTGATACACATTCGTATTGATTCGTATTGTATTGTATTGGCCGGTACACATCAATTCAGGATGATACGGATTGACATGTTTTTGCATGTTTATTTGTAAAAAATGCGACTAAAATGTTTCGAATGCAAATCACTCAATGTTAAAGCCTTATCTGCATCTTCAATCCACTAGGTCACCTTTCACCTTATGAAAATAAATGAAATAAATTAATATTTTCTCAATTCTAGTGTCCACATATAATGCGGACGGATAACATACATTTCTGTTTAACAATTCCATCAAAATAAAAATAATAATATTCAAAATAATAGAATAAATAATTTCTTAAATCCACATTTATATTAATTTTTTTTAATCTCAAGAAATTTATATGAATAAAGATATTTATAATAGAATAATTATTTTAGTACTTAATATTTAAAAATTTGAACATGATATGTATCTTAAAATTTTATAAATTATTAATTACTATTTTAATTTGAACTAAATAAAAGTATGTATATATATATATATATATATATTATTTATAAAAAAATATTATTTACAAAAACCTCGAGAATATAGTATCAATTGAATTTTTCAAATCCATTAATCAGCATTTATATCAAAAAAAGGAAAATTCTAGATTAGTTGGGTCTAGTGCCACTTTGGTCCCCGAACTTAAAACGTGACAATTTAGTACCCAAACTTTCAAAAAGTGTCAATTTAGTCCTGTCATTAACAAGTTGTTAAGTGCCATTTGAAAAGACATAAATACCCTTTAAGTGTCATCTAATTCTCTTTATCAACCATCCAAGCCTTGATAGAAAATAATAGTCCCAAATCCTTGCTTTTCCGTTCAAGAAAGTTGGGGGTCACCAAAATATCCATTAAGATGTAACCCCAACTTTCTTGAATAGAAGAAGCAAGGATTTGGGACTATTATTTTTTGTCAACGTTTGGATGGTTGACAAAGAGAATTAGATGACACTTGAAGGGTATTTGTGTCTTTTCAAATGGCACTTAATGGGTTGGTTAATGGCAAGTACTAGATTGGCACGTATTGAAAGTTTGGGTACTAAATTGTCACGTTTTAAAATTCAGGGACCAAAGTGGCACTAGATCCAAAGTACAAGGTACTAATATGGAATTTTCTCATCAAAAAATGATTTTTTATCTCAAAATGTATGGAAATAAAAATATTAATAATGGAATAATTATTTTAGTAGTTAAAAATTATAAATTTGCATATGTTGTGTATCCATGTATCTTAGAAAGTTTAATATATTTGATATAATTTAAATTAATGTTATATATTTTTATAAATTTTTAATTGATATATTAATTACATTTTATAATAACGTGTTTATTGTTAAAAATTTTAGAATTAATTTTCAGTTGACTTTTGGTTAATATTAAAAATTAAAAATAGTAAAATAGAAAATAGTAGATATAATAATTCACATATAATAGTTGCATATGTTTTGTGCCTTTAAATTTAATAGAAAATGACACAATAATAGCTTTATGCATGTATTATTTTGTAAAGAAAAATATAATATGTTCCACGATTCTTGATTGATACATTATCAATAAAGTTTTATGATTTCTATGAATCCCGCTAGAAAATAATCAATATAATAATTCACATATAATAGTTGCATATGTTTTGTGCTTTGAAATTCAATAGAAAATAACATAATAATAGCTTTGTGCATGTATTAATTTGTTTTTTTTTAATAGTATTAATTTGTAAAGTGTGTGTGTGTGTGTGTATATATATTAATGTTCCAGGGTTCTTGATTGATACATTATGAATAAAATTTTATGATTTATATGTACCTCACGATATTAATTATAGTATATTCCTTCATATGTACCTTTAGAATATACATTTTCTATGTATTTATACATTAATTATAATTTTTTAATCCTTGTTTACAACACGAATTCTTATACGATACCCGATGCCAATATTTTAATCCTTGTTTACAACACGAATTCTTATATATTATGATCCTCGGTGTAGTACCTCAATTCGAATTCAGTGCATTTGGATTTGAAGGGATTTTTTCTTCGAGTCCATCAATATTTTGACACATCATTCAGTGTTTAGTTGACCATCACTTACAACCAATTGAAAACTTATTACTAATAAAAATATTTTTAAATAAAAATTGATAAGTTAAGCTAATGCTGAGAGAAAATTCCAATGCCCTCATTTTCAAACAGAAACAGAGGTTAAGATGCCTATCATGGTGGAAAATAGAGTGATCGATGTAGGCGAAGTAATCAGGATTAACACAGTCGGCACATACAAGGTCATAGAGGATGATGCGGTAGTGCTGAGAAAAATAGGGTAGTATGCATTGTTAAGCTGATTGATCGATGCCAAAGCCGTCTTGTTGCCGGTACCTGCGACCCTGACATTGAGGGCTTCTAAGAGAGTGTTTTTGTTGAACAGGACCCTCTATGACTACAATTCTACGAGAAGCACTCCAGAGTTAGCCTCTTCTTCTTCCCCATCTCCCTCTGTACGGCGCTCATCCTCTTCCGAGTTAGGGTTCTTCCCCTTCCATCACGACCAGTTACAGTTAGGGAGCCTAGGTACAGGGTATCGAGTTATGGAAGAGGGAATTCACCATGCCAACCGGTTCCCCTTCTCTTACTTTTGATATGTCATGAAATGGTTGGAATCGAAGGGAAAATCCCTTCGAGTCCAAACGCACCGAATCGGAACTGGTTGTACCTCTTTCTATGTACACCTCCATGTTACCTCCACCATATGTGGGCGTCACGTCAAAGTTGCCGCTGGGAAGCTTCATCATGGGTGTCGCCATCCTAGCTCATCACAGGCATTATTCTTGGTCACCTAAGGCTGAATGCTTTGAATTTACCAGCCCCGTGAATTTAGCAAATGATGTACACTAAAACTTACACCTCTATTTCATTTGAAGATGATGATGAGAAGTGGTTTACAATCAAGTCTCGAATACAACTAGTTATAGTCAATTATTTCCCCTGGCATATTGGAATCTACCTACTGTTGGATTTTAATCTCATAATGGGTTTGATTGGTCAATTACATGAGAAATTGCACCTATATACTTGTTTGAAAAAATCAGTTTTTTCTTATAAAAACCCAGTTTTGAACTTGTCCTACATTGGAAAATTAAAAGTTTTATTTTCAATATTTCAATAGGAGCTGATTTACACTCCTTAGAATTAATAGAGGAGAGTATGGGGATTTGATACCGCGCAATGCGCGCGCACGCGTGTGTGCGTGTGTGTGGCGCAATGAGGCGCTTTAGAGGCGCACTTTGCTCGCACTTTGCTCGCACCCGCGTGGCTTGCGATGGGCGGCTCTGGTTTTGGTACATTGATGACCGTTGATCACCATTGATGAGATCAACGGTCACAATTCGATCGGGTGTGATCAAGAGGCACAATTCAAAGTTAACAGTCACCAACTGTTAACAACTTTTTAAACAATCACAATGGTTGAAATTGTGACTGTTCAAGGTGCCTTCTCTAAACCAGCACCTACCTTTTCCTCATACCTCTTCACAAGTTATTTAAGGAGCATGAATCAGACTCTAAATACACAATTTCGAAATTCACTATCTCTCTCTCTCAGTCCGGTCTGCTACAGTCTCATAGAAGGTTTCTTTGGAGACTCTTCAACTTTGCTGGTTGCAGATTCTCGCCCAAGGCTCTGTTGTATCCTAGGAACGAATTTGCCTGTAACCCAACAGCAAACTCAGTAAAACTGAGTGGGGGCAAATAACGTTATAAAGACAGTGTCTTCAGACGCGCTTCAGAGCTTCTCCTCCTAAGTTACAGTGACTCCATATTCCCCAACAATTTTAGAACGCTATTCTGCAATGGAGGCGGAAGCAAGCATGGCTTTAATCAAAATGATGAACCAAGATCTTGTTCGACTAGACCAGTTCGATAGAGCAAATTTCAGCCGATGGCAAGACAAGATGATCTTCTTTCTGACCACACTAAAGCTATACTATCTGTTGGACTCGAATATGCAATCACTTCCTGAACCCACTGATAAAGATTCTGAAAAACTAAAGAAGGAAAGAGCAAAACGGGAAGATGACTCATTTCTGTGCCGAGGACACATATTGAATGCCTTATCAGACCGGCTCTACAACTTCTACAAGAAACTTGCATCTCCAAAAGAAATCTAGAAGGCCCTAGAATTCAAATACAAGGTGCAAGAAGCAGGTACGAATAAGTATCTTATTGCAGAATACTTTGACTTCACCATGAACGACCATAAACCTATACTGGAGCAAGTTCATGAACTACAGGTGATAGTCAATAAAATTCGATCCCTTAACATCATCATTCCTGAATCTTTCCAAGTGGGAGCAATCATTGTCAAACTTCCACCCTCTTGGAAGGATTACAGGAAGAAGCTTCTGCACAAGGCTGAAGAACTTACCTTGGAGAAAATTCAGCAACACCTTCATATTGAAGAAGAGTCTCGAATTAGAGACAGTAGGGATAAGACCCTGATCGGTATGCTGAATTCTAAGGTAAATTTTGTGGAAAACAGATCGAAGAAGACTAACCCTACATTACAAGTAAAGAAGAAGGATGGGAACTTCAAAAAGAGCAACAATAAGAAATGATCCTGCTATATTTGTGGAAAGAAGGGGCATTATGCTCGAGTCTGCCGATATCGGAAAGGCGGAACCAAGTCTGCAAACATGGTAGAAGACAATCTCGTGGCTATGATTACTGAAGTCAACATGGCAAAATCGTCTTCTGGGTGGTGGTTTGATTCAGGCGCCATAGTCCATATTTGTAAGGACAAGTTCTTATTTAAGACATATGAAGAACTGACTGATGGCCAGGAGGTACAGATGGGAAACCAAACATGTGCCAAAGTTGCTAGAAGAGGCAACGTAGAGTTGATCTTCACCTTCGGAAAGACACTAACTCTCCTAAATGTTCTCCATGTTCCTGACATTAGAAAGAACCTGGTCTCAGTAAATCTTGTTTGTAAGAGCGGATTCAAAGTTGTCTTTGAATCCGACAAACTAATCATATCCAAGAATGGGATGTTTGTTGGAAAGGGATATGGTTGTAATGGGATGTTCAAATTAAGTATTAATGAAGGAAAATTTTCTGCTTATATTGTTGATTCTTTCTCTTTATGGCATAAAGGATTAGCGCACTTGAATTTTAAATCCATAAAGAACATGAGCAAACTAGGTATAATTGCTTACAGTAATGAATCAACTGGAAAATGTGAAATATGTGTAAAATCTAAAATGGCTAAGAAACCTTTCCCTAGTGTTGAGAGAAATTTTCAACTTCTAGAACTAATCCATTCTGACGTCTGTGAATTCAATGGTGTATTAACTAGAGGAGGCAAGAGATATTTCATAACATTTATAGATGACTTTTCTAGATACACCTATGTCTACTTTATGAGAACTAAGGATGAAGCCTTTGACATGTTTAAACTATATAAGACTGAAGTTGAAAATCAACTAGAAAAGAAAATTAAAATCCTTAGAAGTGATAGAGGTGCTGAATACTTTAAAAATGAGTTTAATTCTTTCTGTGAAGAATTTGGAATAATACATCAGTGTTCTGCTCCCTATACCCCTCAGTAGAATGGCCTGGCTGAAAGGAAAAATAGAACACTTACAGAAATGATAAACTGCATGTTGTTAAAAGCTAATGCACCCTTAAACCTGTGGGGGGAAACACTCTTAACAGCCTGTCATTTACATAACAGAATTGTTTCTAGAGTTAATGACAAATGCCCATATGAATTATGGACAAGAAGAAAACCTAATTTAGCATATCTAAAAGTGTGGGGGTGCTTAGCATATTATAGAGTTCCAGATCCTAAAAGAACCAAATTAGGACTCAGAGCTAAGAAAAGTATGTTTGTTGGATATGTAGAACATAGCAAGGCCTATAGGCTTCCAGATTTAGAGTCCAACATAATAATTGAAACTAGAGATGTTAAATTCTTTGAAAATAAACTGTGTTCTGAACCTGTAGAAAATGAATCCATAGGAAATGACAGAGAAACTCAGATCTCAATACCTATTGATAATAATGAGACTGAAAGAAGAAATGACACAACTATAACACCTACAATAGGACTTAGAAGAAGTCAAAGACAAAGAACAGAGAAACACTTAGGTTCAAATTTTATCTCTACTCAGTTAATTATATTTTTGGTTGAGGCTGATAGAGAGAAGATTTTAAATAAAATACCCATTGTCCTAAACATTGAAAATGATGCAAAAACCTATAGTGAGGCCATGACCTCTAGAGATGCTGCCTTTTGGAAGGAAGCTATAAATGATGAAATTGATTCAATAATGTCAAATAACACATGGGTACTAGTAGATCTGCCTCCAGTATCAAAACCAATAAAATGTAAATGGGCGTTTAGAAGAAAATACAACATTGATGGAACTGTGCAAACTTTTAAAGCTAGATTGGTAGCCAAAGGATTTAGTCAAAAGGAAGGGATTGATTACTTTGACACTTATGCACCAGTGGCTAGAACAACTTCTATTAGAACACTTATAGCATTAGCATCAATTTATCACATATCTGTTCACCAAATGGATGTTAAAACTACTTTCTTAAATGGTAATTTAAATGAAGAGGTTTACATGGAACAACCAGAATGATTTGTTCTTCCTGGAAACGAGAAGAAAGTCCGTAAATTGGTTAAATCACTATATGGATTAAAACAAGCACCTAAACAGTGGCATGAGAAATTTGATTCTTGCATTCTAGCTTTTGGTTTTAAACATAATAGTGCTAATAGATGCATATACTCAAAATTCACTGAAAATTATGGAGTAATTGTGTGTCTTTATGTAGATGATATGCTTATTGTGGGTACAAATATGGTTGGCATAAATAAAACTAAAAACTACTTATCCTTTGTTTTTAAGATAAAAGATTTGGGAGAAGTAGATACCATATTGGGAATAAAAGTTAAAAAGCATAGTAGGGGCTATGCATTAAGCCAATCACATTATACTGAGAAAGTACTTGAGAAATTTAAGCATTTAGGGTTTAAAGAATATAGCACACCATATGATTCTAGTATAAAACTAGTAGAAAATAATGGCAGAGCAATTGCACAACTTGAGTATGCTAGTGCATTAGGAAGCTTGATGTATGCTGTGCTATGTACTAGACCTGATATTGCATTTGCAGTAAGTAAACTCAGTCGGTTTACAAGTAATCCCGGTGCAGAGCACTGGAAGGCAATTGGGAGAGTTCTTGGGTATCTTAAGAGAACCTTGGAACTTGGCTTGTTTTATTGTGATTATGCAGCTGTACTAGAAGGGTACACTGATGCAAGTTGGATTACTGGTAATGGAGATAACAAGTCCACATCTGGATGGATTTTTGTCCTTGGTGGGGGTGCGATCTCTTGAGCATCCAAGAGACAAACTTGTATATCTCACTCGACCATGGAATCCGAATTCATAGCCTTAGCGGCTGTTGGAAAAGAAGCTGAATGGATTAGGAATTTATTATTGGATATAAAACTTTGGCCTAGTCCTATGCCTCCAATTTCCATTTACTGTGATAGTGAGGCAACTCTGTCAAGGGCCTACAGTGGTACCTACAATGGTAAGTCTAGACATAGTCTGAGACATGAATTTGTTAGGCAACTGCTTCAAGATGGAGTCATCACTATAACTTATGTGAGGTCAAGTAAAAACTTGGCTGATCCTCTTACCAATGGTTTAGCCAAAGAATTGGTAAGAATGACAACTAAAGAGATGAGATTAAAACCCTTTACTTAGTCACCTGTAATGGTAACCCAACATGAACTGAAAAGCCATCAGTATTGGGTTTAATGGGTAATAACAAGTTACAGCAATGTGACTGTTGGCACTGACATTGAGAAATTTCCCATCACAACATAAACAGTGCTGTCCGTTATGATGAGAGGTTGAAATAAACTCTTAATGAAGTTCTGAAATGTGTCAAATAATGGAGCACATAGTGGAACTTCACCTATGTGAACATAGAAGTGGTGCTGCTTCTCATGAGGGTTTGGGTTTGCTCTCGGGATTGTTCATGAAACCAGGAAAGAAGCACATGGCCATAACAGTGCTGAGCAAAATTTGAAACTCTTGCAGAGACTGAACATTTTTATGTGTATAGGTGTCTCTGGTCTGTCTTGAGAGTAGTTGGTTTAAGGTATTATCACCAATAACTTTGACAAGGCTCTGAGATAACTGTACTAACAAGAGGTTTAAGTTGATAAACACCTTTTGTATGCATAACTGTGTCATAGTAGATTGGATTGAGAGAGAACTATGTAATTGATCAATCAATGTGGGCGATTGTTTGATTTTAATCTCATAAGAGATTAAATCCAATGGGTTTGATTGGTCAATTACATGAGAAATTGCACCTGTACACTTGTTTGAAAAAATCAGTTTTCTCTTACAAAAACCCAGTTTTGAACTTGTCCCACATTGGAAAATTATAAGTTTTGTTTTCAATATTTCAATAGGAGCTGATTTACACTCCTTAGAATTAGTAGAGGAGAGTATGGGGATTTGATACCGCGCAACACGCGCGCATACGAATTATAAGTTTTGTTTTCAATATTTCAATAGGAGCTGATTTACACTCCTTAGAATTAGTAGAGGAGAGTATGGGGATTTGATACCGCGCAACACGCGCGCACGCGTGTGCGCGCGTGTGTGGTGCAATGAGGCGCTTTAGAGGCGCACTTTGCTCACACTTTGCTCGCACCCGCGTGGCTTGCGATGGGCGGCTCTGGTTTTGGTACATTGATGACCGTTGATCACCATTGATGAGATCAACGGTCACAATTCGATCGGGTGTGATCAAGAGGCACAATTCAAAGTTAACAGTCACCAACTGTTAACAACTTTTTAAACAGTCACAATGGTTGAAACTGTGACTGTTCAAGGTGCCTTCTCTAAACCAGCACATACCTTTTCCTCATACCTCTTCACAAGTTATTTAAGGAGCATGAATCATACTCCAAATACACAATTTTGAAATTCACTATCTCTCTCTCTCTCAGTCCGGTCTGCTACAGTCTCACAGAAGGTTTCTTTGGAGACTCTTCAACTTTGCTGGTTGCAGATTCTCGCCCAAGGCTCTGTTGTATCCTAGGAACGAATTTGCCTGTAACCCAATAGCAAACTCAATAAAACTGAGTGGGGGCAAATAACATTATAAAAACAGTGTCTTCAGACGCGCTTCAGAGCTTCTCCTCCTAAGTTACAATGACCCCATCTTCCCCAACACCTACCACTGTAACTCACCTAAAGTTCAGTTTGCTACTTACTCGGATTTGACCTTTTAGAGTAACACCTTGCGACAGGTGTTAGTAAGACCAGTTTTCCCGTGCATTTATGTGCTAACGTCGAGATTGTCGACTTTCTATAAAACAAACCCATGATAGATTTTCATCTCCCAGGACCCTCAGAAGATGATCATCAACGGTGATGGAGTGGTTTGGGTGTAATGGTGTAATACAACAGCAAAAGAAGGAGAGGTTGACATTCGGGTTTCTTCTTCTTCTTTCCCCAAGTTCTGTAATTTACTGGGTCTTCCGTATTCTATGACTCTTTGAACTTAAAGAATCCCCACTCACCTTTAAGTTCTCATCCCTGGGAGGTAGTTCAACTTCTTCATGATTTTTTTTTTCTTAACTCACCACGTTTACATGCTATTTGTCTCTGATTCATTGTTTATAGATCACACACCTTTCGATTCTTTGTCATATGTTCTTCAATTCTCCTCTCCTTTCCTTTATAAGCACAGCCACTCCAACAAAAGCACTCTATTGCTTCCTGGTTTCTATATAGTTTTCTTATTAGTAAGGAGTGAACAGATTACACTGCTCAAGAGTTCTATTCCAGCAAAAGAGGAAAGAAGAAAGGGAAACGTATTCTGGAGAGATAGTAACGGCTTTAACGCTTTCCCTTCTATTCTTCCTCTGTTGTGTCCTAGTTTCCACTATAGTGAAAAAACTTGCTAGTAATTTTAATGATGAATTTTAATGATAATGATAATGATAGTGATAGTGAAAAAACTTGCTAGTAATTTATACTGGATTTGTCCATATATGAAATTATGAGTTATAAAACCTGGGTGCCTTTCCTCCAGTGGACTGGCGAGCAGAGCCATCTCTCTGTCTTTGGAAACACCAGCTGCAGGCCCTCTCACCACAGATCCTACGAGTCAACTAGATGTCCTTGGGCATGATCGTGACTCGCTTGGCATGGATGACACAGAGGTTAGTGTCTTCAAACAATCCCACTAGATATGCCTCGGCCGCCTCCTGCAAAGCCAACACGGCGTGGCCTTGGAAACAAAGATCCATCTTGAGGTCCTGAGCGATTTCACGAACAAGTCTCTGGAACGGAAGTTTCCTGATGAGGAGCTTCGTAGTCTTCTGGTACTTACGAATTTCACGGAGGGCAACAGTTCCTGGACGGTATCTATGAGGTTTCTTCACACCTCCAGTGGTCGGTGCAGATTTATGAGTTGCCTTGGTAGCGAGCGGCTTCCTGCGTGCAGCAGGATCCACTGGCTCCAACTCTTAACGAGGGCGACAGTGGGGGCGATCTTGAAGATCACCGCCGACCGCAGTAGCACACTACACAGAGGTGCGGCTCAGTCTGCACTCTGCAATCCTTCAGTTCAGTCTTCGTCTTCAAGATTTCTTACCTTCTCAGTCTGCATCTGCAATCTTCGTTCGATCGACAATAGGTGTGATCTTCAAGCCAGGGGCTACGGTGTAGAACCCCGACATATTGCTTCCGCTCCCGCCACCGCCGATTGCCGTAGCACACTACACAGAGGTGCGGCTCAGTCTGCACTCTGCAATCCTTCAGTTCAATCTTCGTCTTCAAGATTTCTTACCTTCTTAGCCTACGTCTGCAATCTTCATTCGATTGACAGTAGGGGTGATCTTCAAGCCAGGGGCTTCGACGGTGTAGAACCCCAACATATTCCTTCCGCTCTTGCCAAACCCGAACTGATCCCTTTTGGCTTCCGATGTAGATCCGCACGACGCTATGCCGACGACACTCGGCCCACCAGACATTGAAGATGAAGCCTGAGACTGTGACGCACCTCTAGCCATTACTATTTGTTGTAGCGGACAGGCTGATAGAGACGTATTTCCTAAAGTTGAGCAGTTGAGTAGTTGCTGACGAGTCTTGCTGATCATCGGTCACCATGGTTGTCAACAACGAAAGGAACGGTGACCCCGCGTTACGTCAACCAGGGATGGAGCAGGTTGAGGAAAATGAGGTGGACCCTCTAGTGGACGTGACCGAGGTTCAGCAAAAACTTATGTTGTTCAACCATCATGAGGGCGTGAGGTGGGTGCTAATGTAGCTGTGACGGACAAAGATAGGACCGGACTAAACATGCTTAATAACGAGTAGTGGCAGTCTCTCATAAGCATGCTTGATGCTTACAAAACCAGGACTAATGAAAAATTCTATGGTAAGAAAAATTCTACTGATTGGATAATTGATTTCGGGGCGTCGCACCATATGACTGGAGAAATTAACTTATTGATGGATGCACGAAATATTACACCGTGTCCGGTGGGACTTCCCAATGGGAAGCAAACCACTGAAGTGAAGGAAGGGACTTTACATTTGGGTGGAAATATTAATCTGCATCATGTGCTTTTTATACCAAGAATGACCTGCACCCTTATTTCCGTAGCAAAATTATTGCAAGAGATAAAATGTATTATCACTTTTACTGACAAGCTGTGTGATACATGACCAAACCTCGAGGATTCTGATTGGCTTGGGTGAGCAGTGTGATGGGGTCTATCATTTTAAAGGAGCAGTACCGGTTCGAGCGAATAGAACAAGAGGTATGGGTGAATGGGAGTTATGGCATCGCAGATTAGGGCATTCGTCTAAACAGATATTATCTTTTCTCCCTAAAGTAGATAAATTAAATAGTAGAACTGAAGGAGATAAGCCATGTGATGTTTGTTATAGAGCAAAACAAACACGGGAAATTTTTCCTGAAAGTAAACATAAAGTTAATGATTGTTCCTCTCTAATTCATTGTGATACATGGGGCGCCTATAAAGTACCTGCCTCTTGTGGTGCAATTTACTTTCTAACCATTGTTGGTGATTATTCTCGTGCTGTGTGGGTTTACTTGTTACTGGAAAAAAGTGAAGTAGCACATATTATTGAGAAATTTTGTGCCATGGCAGAACGTCAGTTTGGCAAGCAAGTCAGGACTGTTCAAAGTGATAATGGAACAGAATTTAAAAGCTTGAAATCATACTTTGAGACTCATGGCATTCTGCATCAAACTTCGTGTGTTGGGACGCCGCAACAAAACGGTCGGGTGGAGAGAAAACATAGGCATATCTTGAATGTTGCAAGAGCATTGAGATTTCAAGTAGGCTTGTCCATTGGTTTTTGGGGGGAGTGTGCCTTAACCGCCAGATACTTGATAAATAGGACACATTCTTCTCTACTTGGCGGGAAGACTCGGTATGTGGTACTGTTCGGGATGCCACCTCAATACGAGCACATGAGAGTATTTGGCTGTCCCTTCTATGCTCATTGGAGTCCTCGAGACAAGGATAAGTTTGGAGAAAGGAGTAGGAAGCGTGTTTTTGTGGGTTATCCCTACGGAAAGAAAGGTTGGCAGGTATATGACGTTGAAAGAGGTGAATATTTTGTCTTCCGTGATGTAGTCTTCCATGAGAATATATTTCCATATGTCACTGGTTCAGAAGCCACTATGGGAGACAAAATTGGCCCAGCCATTGCACCAGTTGATGCCGGAGTTGATGATGATGTTGTACACAGCCATAGAGGGAATAAAGACATGGGGAGTGATGCAGCCGACATCTGTGATAGGGGGAGCCTTGAGAATAATGATGATGGAAGAGAGGAGGAGCATAGAGAAGAAGAGAGTGTGCAGGAAGTGGGAATTGATGGCAGTGAGGACAAAATTAATGTGGATCCAACACCACAAACGGTACTAGAAGAGCAACTTGGTAGGGGACATCGGCATCGCACGCCGTCTGTTTTGTTGAAGCCTTACGTGACCTACACTGCTTAACGCTTGAAAGGCCCCATTCACACTCAAGCCAACTCTGAATCAGAGTCCTCAGGTACGACTCCCTATCCCATAGCGAATTATGTAACATGTACTAATTTCTCTGCTAGACATCAAGCTTTCTTAGCTGCAGTCACTGTAGGAGCTGAGCCCACCAGCTTTTCAGAGGCAATGAAAAGTGAGAAATGGAGGGAAGCTATGAGGAAGGAAATCCAGGCTCTAGAGGATAATGGTACTTGGACATTGGAAACTCTACCTCGTAGGAAAAAGGCAATAGGGAGTAAATGGGTTTATAAGATCAAATATAATTCAGACGGGACGGTTGAATGACATAAGGCTCGGCTAGTTATTCTCAAGAATAGACAGGTTGAGGGGTTAGATTATAATGAAACTTTCGCTCCTGTGGCCAAAATGACGACAATCCGCACTTTCCTAGCTGTGGCGGCCGCTAAGAACTGGGAGTTGCATCAGATGGATGCACATAATGCATTCTTACATGGGGATTTGGATGAGGAGGTATACATGCAGTTACCGCTAGGTTTCACATCTAAGGATCGAACAAAAGTGTGCAAACTGAAGAAATCTCTTTATGGATTACGTCAGGCTCCCAGATGCTGGTTCTCGAAATTAACAACGACCTTGATACAGTTCGGGTTTGTTCAATCGTATCCGGATTACTCTTTGTTCACTTGTTTCAAGCACAATGTTCGTCTACACGTGTTGATATATGTTGATGATTTGATTGTTAGAGGAAATGATACTGTAGCCTTTATGAAATTCAAAGAGTATCCAGTCGATGCTTCCATATGAAATATCTGAGACCACTCAAATATTTCCTAGGTATTGAAGTAGCTCGTGATCCTGAGGGAATATATTTATCTCAACGAAAGTATGCCTAGACATTATCTCGGAATGTGGACTATTGGGAGCCAAACCAGCGTCAGTGCCCATTGAACAGAATCATCATCTTGTGCTAGCCAAGGGCGCTCTAATGGACAATCCGAATCAATACCGAAGACTAGTAGGGCGGTTGATATACTTAACCATCACACGACCTAAGCTGTCCTATTGTGTTCATATTCTATCCCAGTTCATGCCAAGCCCACAGCAAGAACATTGGGAGGCAGTTCTGCGTGTAGTGCGATATATGAAAGGATATCTCGAACAAGGTATAGTATTGCGTTCTGATAGTGATCTGCGTTTGCATGCTTATTGTGACTCTGATTGGGCAAACTGCCTGTTGTCACAACGATCGTTGATTGGCTATTACGTTCTGCTGGGGCAGTCATCGGTTTCCTAGAAAACGAAAAAACAACACACTGTGTTGCACTCCTTGGCAAAAGCAGAATATCGTTCGATGGCTGCGACATGCTATGAATTGAAGTGGGTGGTGCATGACGAACCTGCACACTTATATTATGATAGCCAGGCAACTTTGCATATAGCCACGAATCCAGTATTTCACGAGAGGACAAAGCATATTGAAGTCGACTGTCATTTTGTTCACGATGAACTATGGTATGAGAACATTGTTACTCGGCATGTTAAAACCACAGAGCAATTGACTGACATTTTGACGAAAGCTCTTGGGAAAGAGAAATTCACCTATTTCCTTGGCAAATTGAGCATTTGGAATATTCATGTGCCAATTTGAGAGAAAGTTTTGGAATTCATCATGGAATAGAAAATTTGTATGCATTAAGAGCTCCTCTCATGCATACATGTATCTTATCTTCAATGACTCTTAAATTGCAGGCGTAGATTATATATATGGTTGTGGCTTCCATAATGGGCAGGAACGAGACACAAAGATTTTCACAGGATCCATATATCCAACCTTAACTGGATGATACCATTTGCTTCACAGGTGCTTTAATAGGGGTATTTTTGTCTTTTAATAAGGGATGTAACCTATTCATCAAAATTCGGATGTACCCACACCAGCTCTAGGTCTAGCCTTTATTAAATTTTGCTTTAGCTTGTGTGCCTTAAATACTAAAATGTAAAATGTGGAATCAGCTCTTGTTTGATTCCCAAAAGACTACAGGACATGAGTTCACGCGTCGGTAATGTTTTGTTCTGCCGACATGAGGTTCATGACTAAATTACTTTTAAAAAACAAAAAAGATACACAGAATATGCCTAATTTTTTATTTTATTTCAATATTAATGCCTAAATTTACTTGCCCTAGAGGCTAGAGGCTAGAGCCCATAACCCTATGTGGTAATAAAAAATTTGCTTTGATTAAATATAGATAAAAATGAAAAAAGAGGCAATCTAGCAAAATTTTGCAATATATCAATATGAACAAATAATTGTTTTATACAATTAAATAATTAATAACCGTTGACTTTGGTTGAATCCAAGGTTGGATTTAGGCGATCCCCACTTTTGAAAAAGGAAAATTTCTGGTGAGTACCCTATATTTTGGTTTCAGTGATAATTTGGTATAGAACTTTAAAATGTGACAATTTAATATTCAAACTTTTAAAATGTGACAATCTAGTATTTGCCGTTAAACAGTCCTTTAATCATCTGTTAAGTGACATTTGAAAATTTAAAAATGCTCTAAGAATGTCATCTAATTCTCTTTATCAACCATCCAAATATTGACAATAAAATGAATAGTCCCAACTTTTAGATTCTTCTAAACAGTTATCAACTTTTTTGAATAGAAGAGGCTAAGATTTGGGATTGTTGAGTTTTTTGTCAACGTTTGAATGGTTGATAAAGAGAATTAGATGACATTTGAAGGGCATTTTTGACTTTTCAAATGTCACTTAATGACTGATTAATGGATTGGTTAACGACATGTACTGGATTACCACATTTTGAAAGTTTGGATACTGTTGTACCCACGTCTCTTGTCAAGCGACGTCGTGCCTGCCACTTCTACCAGATGTGGCGCACCTGACAGGTTCGTACCCTGCAACGGCTGCCCACATCCGCCACCTCGACTCTGGCAATAACGGCTGCGACAGAGGCGGTTACGCCAGATTTGACAGAGCTCCGGTATAAGAGAACCCCAACCCTCGCGAAGCAAAGGTATTGAAGCTAGCGCAACCAACACTCTTAGTTTTCTCTATGCATTTTCCTTGAGTCTTCTCAGAATTCTAACTTAAGCATCGGAGTGTTTCTGCCGGGAGGGCTACCCGGGAATTCTTCATGTTCCTCTTCATCTCAAGTGTCATCGGTCACAGCTAAGAGCCAGGTTCCAGCCAGCTAGGAGTGCCCGGATCGCGCAATATCAGAGACCATAATCTACTATCAGGTTCCTAAAGGTCCAAACAAACCCCTTCTAGAATCTATAGCAAATTTAGGACACTAGGATATTTAGAATCCTTGGTTCCTTTTGAAGGTGGAAATTGAATACAAGGGAATTGATCCTTGAGAGGGACATTCCCCACCAATAAATATTTTTCCAAAAGAGAACTTTATTGCCATAGCCCACATCACACTTGATAGAATTCAAGAACAAGGGGAGAAAATTGTGGATAACCTTCCAAGGAGAAGCTAAAGTAGACCTTGAAGATGAGCTAGCCATTAGCCCATGAATACTGACCACGACTTTGTGCCACAATTTCTCTCTTTCCATAGTCAACCTCAAGAACCACTTCCTCAACAAGGCTTTATTCTTCTCACTCAATCTTTCTATAACCAACCCACCTTATTCTTTTCTTTTACCCACCATTTTCCATTTGACCAAATAAAAAGTCTCTCAAAATTTGTTGCTATTTCTCATGGCACCTAACACCAAGTATCAAAATTTTTGTTAGTTCATATTGGATTTTGGGAAAGCATCAACATTTTGCAACAAGTGTCATGTCAAATGCAATGTGTCCAGCATTTGAAACAATTAAACCTAGTAAAGATGAGAAGGAACTTACTTTCACTAGGTAACTCTGTATTCCACAAAACAAAACACACATACACCTGGAAAAGTTCACTGTTTTTGTGCTGCAGAAATTATTTACCATTTTGCCATTCTCAAGAAAATCTTTTGGGTATAATAAAAATCCTAGCAGACGGCTTACTTATTGTCTGCAAAAAATAAATGTTTTAAAGAGAAACAAAGTTATCCAGTTAAAAAATGACCAAAATTTCTCTCTCTCTATCAGCAACACAAAAGTCAGAATTTCATTAAAAATTAAAAAGAACAGAGTACAACAAGAAGTTGTGAGAAACTAGCAAACCCATTGCAGGATTAGCCCCCAACTATATTACAATTGTACCTAGTATATATGTTGTCTTTGAACCCCTTGCTTAGCTAAACTATCTGCCAAACTGTTAACAGATCTTCTAACTGATCTTATTTAAACATTCATATCTTTTGAAAACCATTTGAACTTTTGAAGCGCCTTAGCTCATTTATAAACTGCCAAATCACCCCCTCACCTTCGTGGTCTTGACCCTAGGGCTTCTTGGTCTTCTCCTTGGAAAGCTATCCACAATATTTTGCCTTCTCTCCTTCCGTACTAAAGATGAGTCCTGTGTATGTAATAAAGTTCGGTTTTGGGAAGATATTTGGTTTGGGAATACCTCTCTAAACTCTAAAGGATAGATTACCATCTCTTTACTCCCTTTCCATCAACAAAGGCAAAGTGATTTTTTTCTATCTTTAAAGTTGATAATTCCTGGAATTTAGGGTTGAGAAGAGGGTTAAAGGAATCTGAAATGAGGATGGTAGATGAACTTATTTTTCTTCTAAGTTCGGTGTTTCTAGATCAATCTTGCTTAGACAATAGAATATTGCCTTCCCCTTGTGGTTTCTTCACTTGTTCTTCCTTTTACAATACTCTTCTTCAGTCTTCTAACTTGGCAGGAAATTTCCCAACAAAGTCTGGTGTAGTCCTGTGCCTCCAAAAGTAAGAGCTTTTTGCTGGGAGGTGGTGCTCCAAAAAAATCAACACCTTGGATGTGCTTCAAAGAAGGCGGCCAAACTGTTGCCTTTCACCCCATGTTTGCAGCCTTTTCTTGGGTCGTGGTGAGACAACTACACACCTATTAATCTCTTGTTCCTTGTGTCTTTTATTTGAAATTGGTTCTCTTCTCTCTTTGGCTGCAGGATGTGGTGGGCCTCTTTGATCCAAGTTTCTTTATGCAACCGAAGAAGAGGGTAGAGAAACATTGAAAGCCACTAGAGCAGCTGTCCTTTGGTCAATTTGAGAAGAGAGGAACAACAAGATCTTTAAAGATTTTGGAAAATCAAAGGAAGAAGTCATTGATGGATTGGCTGAAATCATTAGAGCTTTTTAGCGACTTTCTCAGTCGATGACATACTAAAGGGCTGGAGTGTAGTGGCAACTTCTGTTTCCTTGAAGATTGGAACCCACGATTTTTGGTCTCCTACACTTCGAAGGGTGAAGCTGAATTTTCATGGGAGCGCTTTAGGCAATTCAGGCCCTTCTGGAATAGGTGGAGCTCTCAGAGATGAAGAGGGCAGATTGGTTGCTTTGTTTTCAAGACCAACAGGAGTGGGTGATTCACTGAGAGTGGAGGTGATGGCTTTACTTGAAGGTTAAGGTTGGTTAAGCAAGTGAGTCTTCATGACTTCATCAAATTGAGGTAGAAGGGGATTCTAATCTAGTAGTTGGTTGGATGCAGTCACAAAGTTTAGGGGTCTGGATTTATAGACAACTAGTGAGGGAAATAAATTGGTTAGCAAGGGAGATAGGGGTTTCTTTCAATTGGGTTCGAAGGTCAACTAATGGACTAGCTGATATGTTGGCAAAGCAAGGGATTTTCAGGGAGAACTTGTTTTGGGCAGTGCTGTAACTTAAGACTGTTTTTTGGGGTCAGCACCCTTGTGTTTGCAAGGTTGACAGTTGTATTATCCTTTTTAAATTAACTTCAATGAAAGCCACCGTTTCCTATCCAAAAGAAAAAAGAAAGAAACACCTATTACCATTTTTCAGCTATCCCACTACCATCTTTCAAATCACCTTCAATGATGACACCACCAACTCTCAACCCCAAAAACTTCTGCTAGGAATTCTGCTCTTACTGAATCACCTTGCTCAGTTGGGCCTGAAAACAAGGCATAAATAGCCCCACCTTCATCCCTAATCACCCCTCCAAATCCCGAGGGACCTGGATTGCCCACACTGCTTCCATCAAAATCACCAATCAGGGGTGACCAAACCTCTAGATTTTTTTGTTTCCTAGAGGAAGAGTCAGCTAAATACCCCAAAAATCTCTTCCTTGATGAATAACTAAGAAAAAAAATACTTAAGAACAAAGCAAGAATTCAATTGTGCAGTTAGTCATCAACAAAACTTGTATGTTAATAACTAATAACTAGGGCCAATAAGCTGGCTATTGTTTTTCTTATGAGAAAGTCAAACTTCCAAGAAAAAGTCAGAAGTATAGATATGTGATTTAACCTTCCTGAAAACATAGTTCAAAGTATTAATACACCTCTGTGTAACGGCAGAGGTGTATCAGTGCTTTATACAATGTGCTTTTTATTTTTTTCAATTTCATTTTAATAAATATTTTTATATTATTTAATAAATAAAATGAATGGTTTCCTCAAAACATCTTTAAATAGGTGTATCATTCAGCCACCGGTACAATACAATACGCCTGATAAGGGGTGTATCATATCGAAATTTTGAACCTTGCCTGAAAATCCATGTCAAGTCATATTAAATGGTACACCTATTGGTATGCTCAAATGGCATAGTCCCTCCACAAATGAAAAATGTGTATATGTGTGAGTATTTCTTGTTACTTTCTTTGATGTTGTATTTTCAGTCACCTCTTCCTTAATCAGTTATTCTCTCAAAAAGATTCGATGTGTTAAATTTCAGAGTTGTAGATGAAGCTGAAATGGCAATCCAACACTTCAAATAAATCCCATAGTCAAATTTGGGGTGAGACCTTGGAAATTCTAATGGGGAGCATATAATAGTAATTACACTTTTATGTGTTTACTTTATTAAATCCACTGCGATATACATAAAATGTTGAATGAGGAATAAAGGTTCTTTAAGGTTAAAATGATAAATGGAATTTAAATTGATGATATACAAGAACTTGCATATCAAAATTTTGACTTTTCAATCAAATGTTAGACATCCAGGTAGAAGGGGGAAATGGCATTTGAAAAAGTGTGGTCTCAATGTTAATCCAACTTACATTCTTAAAGAACAAAGAAGAATATTAAATAAAAGCCGTAGCTTAGTGAGAATAAGAAAAACAGGTCCTACCAATTGGTTGTGTATAATAACTGATTGTAAACCAACAAAGGATTTTGTTGCTGGGACTTATTTTCTTCTGTATGTTGAATTGGTGTTCCTATTGCAATATATGCCAGGTCAATGAGTAAAACCAAATGTTGTAGTTGTACACAACAATTCTTTTAAAAACTAAATGTTAAAGTCAAAATTATATATGACCAAGATTTTATTAATAAAATAAAGCAAGGTTTTATCAATCAGATCTTCTAGCAAATATATGAATAAGACCAGATGTGCAACTTCATGAACATAAAACTGCATGCATTATGTAGTTTTAAGTAGGAAATTCATAATTAGCAACACTTGACAGAAGTTCGTACAAGCACAAAATTCTTCATTCAGAAAATATTAAGAATCCAACCCAATAGCCTAATAGTAAAGACCAAAAAGCAAGAACAAATCTGTCATGAAATATACGAGAACCCACAACGATACAACAAAAGACTTGATGAAGTAAAAATGACCCAAACAAAGACAATCCACCAGGCAATAAACAAGGCCACTTCTTTTACAAAAGCAGAACAAGGTACAAAACTGCATACAAATGGAATACTTCCAAATAAGTCACCTTCAATCCTAGATAGTCCAAGAAAGATAAGTACCAGTACTGGCGGTGCAAAAAACTGCAAAACGACCAAACAAAGATAATAATTATGCAAGAAGATTTTTGCCCTACTGAAATCCAAGTCCGGAACCCTACTGGCGTGCAACCTTTGGTACCAAGATAATACTGCTTCATTCATATGCATTTGCAAGTTTGGGCGCAGCATCACAATCTGCAACAAACCCGATACCAGCAAACACCAAAGCCTAAGCTTAGTGAAATCCGACTGCGCCATTCCCACATTACCAGCCAATTTTTCAGCATTTCCAGTTGCCGGACTCGAACAGCCAACTTTGGTATCGAAATTCCTCTTGTTAACTAGGATTTCCGCCAGCGGATTAATCCAAAGCACTGACGTGAATATAATCAAGAGCAAATTAACATGAAGAAGCATTCGAGTAACCCAACCACAAGAAATTATTGACAAATTGCAACGAAGCTGATCTGTTCCAAGCCAAAACGATCGGGCACTCTTCGTAGCGGGCATGAAGAGAAACCCCGTAAGGCAACCCAGAAGAACAGCAATAGAAACTTGGCCGAACCCATCCACCGAATCGAGTTTAAAATCAAACGCCGAAGGTGCAATCATTGAAACAATCGCAAGCACTAACAGAAACCCCAAAAACCCCACCAGAATGCTTATCTGCTTCTCCGATCTCTTCGATGCAGATCTCTCAAATGACACCTTAGCGAGCAACACCAACACCTTGCAAACTGCAACAAACCCTAACAAAACTGGAACTACAGCTCCACTAACGAGCATTCCAGAACCCTCGGGTACGTGTAAGAAACAGTGGAGCAGAAGACTAGAAAGAGCCACAATAGAATAAAGAAAAGCGTCTCGATACTCTGGAAAGTAGAGACGCGATTGAAGATGGCTATCGACAAGAGGCAATCTGAATATCTGGGCATTGTTTTCGTCGAACTCGAATTTCTCCTTGGTTCGATTCTTCTTTTTCTGCTCTACATTATCCCTTGAAGAGAGGCTTTTGTAACCCTCAAGACCAGAACCAGAGGATTCAGTGTTTTGGGGCCTCCGAATGGCTGCTCTGAAACCGGATTGATTGGTGTCGTTGCCAAGATTCTCAGGGTGAATATAAGTGTGAAGGCCTTCAAGGAATCTAGTTGGGACCCTAAGCAAGTTGATGAACATTGTGACGCATAGAGAGAGTGCGGCCTGCAGTATAAGATTGTCGTAACGGAGGAAAAAAGATATCATGGTTCTCTCCTCTCAACAATGAGTCAATGACAACTCAGAATCATCCCTACTTTCCTTGATTTGTTCTTGTTCGAACTGATGAAACAGGGGAGTTAGGGTTCCTGCTCTCTGGATTTTAGTTCCAGAAAAACATATATTCAGGTCTGAGCTTTGTGTCTGAGAGACTCGGACCTTAGAGAATAGAGACCTTGAGTCCTTGATGCAAATGACTGACTGACTGACTCACACTTTCGCGCTTTGCGAGAGCCGAGAGAGGAACAACAACCACAAGGTCCGCAACCAACTGACCAAGTCCAGCCACTTCAGTTCAGTCACTTCAGCTGTTATCACAAATTCACAACTGAATAGTGAATAGTGTCATTTTTGTAGTTTCTTGCAACAACCAGGAGCTTTTTTGGTATTGCGCCTCTTTTCGAAGATGAGGCGTTGTCCGGCGTTTCAAATCCCTTCCTCCTCCCCACAGCTAAAACCGAGAGACAGAGAGAAAAGGAGAGGGAGGAAGAAGATGGCATCGTCTTCTCCTTTTCATTACCACCCATCCATTCCTTTGCCTTCTTCTTCCAAGCTACCGGCGTCTCCGCAACCAACTGTTTTGAATTTCCCGCGAACTTGGGCCCCGCCGGCGGGGAACTCAGTAACCAGTACCAACCGGTTCAAGTGCTCCGCCGGCCAGACCGGGTTCTTCACCAGGCTTGGACGTCTGATCAAGGAGAAGGCGAAGAGCGATGTCGAGAAGATCTTCTCTGGTTTCTCCAAAACTAGAGACAACCTTGCTGTTATCGACGAACTCCTCACGTACTGGAACCTCGCTGAAACAGATCGAGTGTTGGACGAACTCGAAGAGGTCCTCTTTCTCTCTCTCACCACGATTCTGAACTATTTGTTAGTTTGCAAGCGATTTGGTTTTTTAAGTTTTGGGAAACCAATTGAATTCTCCTAGAGACGGTGGTTGATAGCATAGCTCTTACTGCAGGCTTTGCTTGTGTCTGATTTTGGGCCCAAAATTACAATTAAGATTGTGGAAATCTTGCGAGAGGATATATTAGCTGGGAAGCTTAAGTCAGGAAGTGAGATAAAGGTAGTCCGGTTTGTAATTAGGAACCATATTTGCATTACAGAAGGAAAACACTTGTTTATCTGTCGTCATGTTAAGTCTTTGGGATGTATTGTTGGTAGGATGCTTTGAAGAAGAGTGTACTTGATTTGCTGACTAGCAAAGGGAATAAGACGGAACTTCAACTGGGATTCAGGTTTGATCTTCGTTTCCATGGGTTTTCTCGTTTTATTGTGCTAAGCAGCTTATTGTTGTCTTTATCTTTTTTCTCCCATTCACAGAAAACCAGCTGTAATCATGATTGTTGGTGTGAATGGAGGCGGGAAGACAACGTCTCTTGGTAATGTACTAGAAATCAATATGTTTGAGTTATCCATTGGCTTCTATTTCTAAAATTTAAGGTTCTCATCTTTCTTGTCATGGCACTTTAATTGTAATAAATTGATGTTCTTCGAGCAATCCGTTCACAATTATGTTTTGCAGGAAAACTTGCTCACAGACTAAAGAAAGAAGGAACTAAGGTTAGATGCTCTAACTGCGGCAGTGCTTCAGATTCCTGGCTTCTACTAAAATGCAAAAATTGGAAAGTGTCCATTCTAGAGCACCAGATACAGATTATCATTCTTGTTTCACCTGAATTCAATTACTTAGAAAACTAGCTTATTGAAATGAAAAAAAAAAAAAATCAGAACTTGATGACACTGGAGACACTGAATTATACAATCCTGGCATAACACCCCCCAAAAATAAAATAAAATAAAAGAGTAAAGAAGAAACTGAACTATATATAAAACAGAAAATTCCATTGAGGCATCCCTTGTTATTTGAAAATTAAATTTTGAAATGCATGTGGTATCATAGTAACTATTCTCTAATCTTTATACTTGACTCATTAATTTTGCATCCACTCTACAAGTAACTAAGTCTATGTTATTTGAGATTGAACTTGGTGATTGGGGAAGTTTGATCGCAATGGAATCTTGTTCCCAAAAAGTCTGTGGGAAACTAACTTAAGCAGTTGTCGATTCAGAGATTTTGGAATGCCTTAATATGATATGCTTACATATATGACTTTAAAACTTGAACTATGATAACAATAAAAGTAAATAATCTACTTATCAATAAAATAAAAATAAATAATTTAAGCTATATATAATTCATAAATCACAGACTAGTATATTAATGTGTTTATCATACTGGGAAAAAATGTCTTATGAAAGGCACAGGAAGGGTCCCTTTTTTATTCAGGAAATACCAAATAGATTTGAGAGATGAGAGCATTAAGGTTACCTACTAGAAAGACTAATCTGATGATAATGATGTACCAGAAAATACAACCATTATTTTTATTTATTTTTCTAACCTTTAGGGGAAGCAAATACAACAAGTACGAATCAGTAAGAATTGTAAGATGTTGACATGTTCAGGTTTGAACAATGACCTTTTGCAATTGTACTTTTATATCACATTGCATGTTACTTTGCAATATAATAAGAATGGTGTCTTATATACTTGCTTGAAGATTAAATAAACAATGACATATCAATATAAGTATGTCGTCAAATATTAATTTAGCTTTTTAATTTTTCTAGATATTAATGGCAGCTGGTGATACTTTTAGAGCAGCAGCTAGTGATCAACTAGAAGTCTGGGCTGAGAGGACTGGATGTGAGATAGTTGTGGGTGAAGGAGAGAAGGCCAAAGCATCCTCAGGTAGGCAGCAAAAGATTATAGGAGTACAATGGGAGTCTTTTAAGAAATGTTTATCCAAGGTCAGTACATCTTTTATAGATTTCCAAAATGTGGTAGTAATAAATAATCTTCATTTTTTTATGGCAGTTCTTTCTCAAGCTGTAAAGAGAGGGAAAAAGCAAGGTTTTGATGTAGTATTATGTGATACATCTGGCCGTACGTATGAAAAACTTCATAGGTAGCAATTTTTTTTTTTTTAATTTCGCTTATCTGATAGGTTTCTTAATGGGATAGTAATTTGTATCATCAGGTCTACACACTAATTACAGCTTGATGGAAGAGTTGGTTGCATGCAAGAAAGCTATTGGTAAAATTATTTCTGGTGCACCAAATGTAAGCTCAACTTTCCTGCATCTTTATATACATTCTATCTCAGTCCATTTAATAGGGTCATGGAACCTTTGAGAAATGACATTTAGCTTTAGAAACTAGATATAAACACATGATACTGCACGAATACTTCTAGATTTATGTAAAGTGGTATGTATTAACAAATTATACTACCAAAATGTCTGAAATTTTAGAAACTTAATTAAATTTGACAAGACATAAGTCTTGAGAAATGACATTTTGCTTCGAAAACTAGATATGAACACATTATAAGCACATTATATGGGATACCCAAATCCATATCCATGCCCAGAATTTTAGGAAATGGAAAGTCATATCCCATTCCTGTATCTGTGTCTATATCCATATCTATATCTAGTTATCATAGTTCCCAAATCATTTCCAAAAGTTTCTTGAGATAGGCAAAACATAGACTTATAGAATTTCACTTAGATAAAATTACACTATTCATCTATTCCTTGTTTTCCCATACCTAGATATTTGATGGTTAATAGTGAGAATCTTATATAAAGTTGCAATCCACATAAAGAATAAGACCTTTGAGGAGTCATGTGCTTCCCAAATCCATTTCCATGGAAATGTATCTTGAGAAGGGCACATCATAGACTTATAGAAGGATTTCACTGAGATAAGACAACATTTTTTCATGGATGACCCAAGAATGATATTATTGTTTTGACAACTTTTCATTCCAGAAGTTATTTGGAAATATGATTGCTGGTTGTTTGTCTTTCTGCAGAACATTTTTTTGAGAGAAGATAACTGAATTCATCAAGTATTCAAAAGGAGGGGGGGGGGGATGTACACGAGAGGATGTACAAGCCTTTTAAGCACAACAAAAGCAAAGAGACAGCGTATTGGAACTATACAAAGAAACCCTTCTCAGCCCAGATTTAGCTAGATTATCAGCCACTTGATTTAATTCTCTAGGAATCCATCTAAAACTGCAGTGTAAATAAGAGGCAAGCTCCCTGATTTCTAACAACAGATGGGATAGCTTCCACGGGTCTACAATCTGTCCTGAAGCCCAGTTAATAACATTTCTCAAATCACCTTCTGCTGCAATGCAGCTGAGCTGCTGTAATTTGGTGATTCTGAGGCCTTCCAAGAGGGCCCTTGCCTCTGCATCAGAAGCATCTTCTGCCTTGGCTGGGACACTATAGGCCCAAACCAAATCTCCATTTGCTCTTCGAATCAGTCCTCCAATTCCAGCCTTTGATCTGTCCTCAGTGGCTCTCCTAAAACTGCCATCGAAGTTTAGAATAAATTCACAGTCTTGTCTTGGGGAGATTTTAATAGGAGGTTGGGAGTGAAAAGGAGAGGTTGATAGTAGAGCAGCCCAGTTACTATGAATGTCTTGTCTTTCTGCAGAACATTATACTATTATATGCGTTGTAATATGTGCCCTGTCTGTTTTTTATTTCTTTATTTTTTTCTTAGTAGTAGATTTCCAACCTAACATTTAAATTTATTCTCAAATAGCATACTAAGAATATGCATGAATATGCATGGTATAGTTACACTGGATATGAGAGTGGAAGCAGGGAATTGTTTAAGATTGATAACCAAGAGACTTCGTAAACCGATGAGGAAGAGATTCAAGAGGATGGTGCCCCTGGAATCAAAGCTGAGTGAACTAGGTTCAGATGTTCTGTAGGGATGTTCCTTGACTAGCACATACCAAATAAAAGAAATGAACAAATAGTTTTATAAGGCATGTATTAAACTGGTCATGCTTTATTGAATTGGTTTGTCCATGTAAGGGATAATTTTATGTTAGAAAAAAGTTTTGGTGGATGAGTGGCAAGAATAGGAGCAATGAAGTTGAATATGAATGTTGTGATGGAATAGTACCTTAATGACAATGTAAAGAAATGTAGTGTAAAATAATTTGTCATTTGTTTCCATCAGATGAAGATTAATTAACATACCACTTGGAAAGAAGTTTTTAGTGCATGTTGAAGTTTCTGACAAAAAAAGTTGATGTAATCTGTACTATATGCCACAGAAGGGCATTCTTGTCTTTTCCCTTTCTTTTATTATGTTTTGGCCACCCTACTATTTAAATTAAAAAGCTGGCGCCGCCAGTAATTGATTTTTGGCTCTTTCTTCTACAGTTATGGCTTTAGGTAATGATATAATATTTGACAAACCAGTTTTTGTGAAAAAAAATGTGTATCAGATTGAGTAAAATGGTTTTCTTGTAATCAACTCCCGATAGGTGAAACGAGGTGAATGATGATATGCTTCCTTCTTTCTGGTCCATAAAATTTATTTATTTATTTCTGTTTGTTCAAAATTTAATGACCTAAATAATGAGTTCAATTCAGTGCTATTTTCTGTCTTATCCTTGTTTGAGACTGATTCTTCATATTGCTCTTCATGTTGGGAAAAAAATTCTCACACAACTTTCATGTTACCATCTGGATGGAAATTTTCTTTTTCATTCACAAGTCCAAACTGTCATCGTAGTATATGCTAATAATCTTGGATCATCTATAACCATTTTACAAATTTTACAGGAGATTCTGCTAGTCCTTGATGGGACAACTGGTTTGAATATGCTGCCACAAGCGAGAGAATTTAATGATGTAATATTCCCAACCTCAAATGCTATAATATTTCATTCTTCCCCTCAGCATTCTGATACTTAGGCTGCATTTGGGAATAGTACAAATACAAAAATGATCAGTACAAATACAATTGTCTGGTTCAGAAAATGCAAAATTGGTTTAGTTTTGTACTGATAATTTTGTATTCTTGCCAAATGAATTTTAGGTGTGATAGGTACAAACACAAATCCTGAGACTGGAATCCGCCTTTTTTACAATGAACAACTTGAGTGCAAAAGTTCGCATCCAGTTTTTGGATGCAAACATTTTCTCTCACTTGATGCATACATGTCTTGGAATCCGTGCTTGCTGTCAGTATCATTACACAAATACATTCTTACCGAACATCTGCAAAACTGAACCTGAGTGCATATGCATTGAACAGGCATTTCCACTCTTCCCAAACGCAGACTAAACTATTCAATTCTCATTTGATTATTTGTTCTTCATTCCTGTGATTTTTATTTGTACTAATGCTATGCTTGTCATTTTAATAAGTTGTTACCATTGACTATCTTCTTTAATTCAACATTTAGATAAGTTACTATTCATCCATGTAATTTAAGTTTGTACCAATGTCACTTGCCAATTTATAAGATCATTTTTCTGTGCCTTTTTCTTTTTCATTGAGGGATCTTTATAGTCTCTGACTCTCTCCGAAATCAGGAAGTACAAATGCACTGTCATATGATCCAATTTTTTATTTAAATCAGCCCCTCTGTTGTGATTTGTTATGCTACTTGGGTAAAAACAGTCGAAGTGCTGCAGACCAAACTATTTGCTTACCTTTTGATGTTAGCTACCGAGTAGAACTTTTCTGTTTAATGATTTCGGCACATCCTTTTTTTTTTTTTTTTTATAAAAGAACCCCCTAATCATTGATGAAAATATATACTTTAAAAGACAAAAAAAAAAGGACTCCCATGTTTTGACTAACATTACTGACAGTGGTTTCTTTGTCTTTTCACTAGGTATGTGCCCAAATCACTCCTTATTTCTTTAAGAAACAAGTTTACAATTATAAATAACTAAATAAGGTTCTGCTTTATTTCTTCTACTAATTGAGATGGATGAGTGGTAAAACGATAAAGGATAGGATCAGAACTAAGCGCATTCGTGGGGATTTAGGAGCAGCACCAAAAGTGAGAAAACGAAGGAAAATAGGATAAGATGGTTTGGGAAATGCATGGAATACCAATCAATGCACTGGTAAGAAAATTTGTTTGAGGACTTGCAATTTAATCATGAATATGACCCTAGACAAAGTGGAATTGTCAAAACAGATTTCATGCAGTCAACTTCATACAGTTGGGGTTCTTTGTTGAGAAGTTTTGAGCTACTTATTCAACCTGGATATGTTGCTTTATATTTTAATTCCAACTATAAATGAAATCTGAACTCATTCTCATCTGCCACCATTTTGCATTTTCAGCTTTTTAACAAGCTCGGAAGGTTTCCAACAAGCATACTGATTTTTTAATATAACTTTGCGCATATATTGGTGCTATGCCGTGAACTAAATGGTTTAAAAATTCTACCGCAGGTGGTTGGCATCACAGGATTAATCTTGACCAAACTTGATGGTTCTGCACGAGGTGGCTGTGTGGTAATGGTTAAATTTTTTTAGGGATGTAGCCATTGTACTCTTTCAAAACACCTTTAGAGTTGTAAGAATTCTGATTTTGAATGATCTTAAAACTAATGGCATCGCATAACATAACAAAAGCTATTTAGACTCGTGGTAATGTAAGAGTAATTTCTATTTTCAGGTCAGTGTTGTAGATGAACTTGGCATTCCTGTGAAGTTTGTTGGTGTTGGTGAAGGGTTGGAAGATCTCCAACCATTTGATGCTGGGGCCTTCGTTAATGCCATTTTTTCTTGAGGCGTGAGTAGTAAGTATTATCATCAACATCTTGGTGGATTCAGTTTGAATTAGATTTCAGTGACATTAGATCTGCCTCACTTCAACTTTCTGTGGCTTGCTTTCAAGATTTCTTCTGTTTTCTGGTCTCCATCTTAGTGCCTCTCTCTACTAGAGTGGGTCTGAGATTTAACAAAGATAAAGGTGCTCAATTATGATTTTGTTTCCTCCTCTTTAAGGTGGCCTACTAGTTTACAACCCAAGGGTGATTGGAGAATGGAGTGAAAGAGACAATAACGAAGTAGATATAGAATTACGTCACTGGCATCTGAGAATTCAAGTGATTCAAAACTGTTGGGGTTGATTTTATTTCCACACTAGTGAAATGGTTTCAGATTGCAAGATCTGTGTTGGTGAAAACGAGAAACTCCATGATATGGTCAGCATGCTTTACACCTAGCAACTTGGGAATACAAGAACAGGTAGCTGAAGCTGAACTTCAGTGATCCATACGCACATGGAACTTCTGAAGAGATTGGTAGAAGTTGCAAAGTGTTTGTCATTTGTTGCCTGCTAGTTGGTATTCCTGTATTTAACCATATTCTTATATGAGTTATTGGGTTGAGTCATCTTGTCACTAGCAGGATGATAATTTATTTACCAGCTTTTTTTTGAGATATACGAGTTTTTAAAGTAAACGGTGCCTTCTTACAGTTTCTATTGATGCCCGTCACAATGAATGAAACTCATGACAAGAAAGCCGAAACCCCATTTCTCTTTCTTCCCTACTCCCTACTCAAGACAAGAAAATATTTATTCAATACCAGTTTCTAAGGTGAAGATGAGGCTGGTATTGGCGAGATTATTCCTTTATTGGACGACAAATGTACCAGTATATACCATATACATACGGTGAGAGATACTATTCACTATTCGAGATTGGTATGACGGGATCGGACTGCCTCTGGAGTCTGACCCAGAACCTCCGCCAACCTGAACACCACCATCTCGAACAACACAAACATGGCTCCTTCGTAGAGGCTCCCCATCGGAAGTAAAGGCCGAGATCCCATGGTGCCGGAAGGACGGTTATGGTCATTATGATCGTCTGCCATGGTCTGCGCGGGAAGAAAAGCAATCGTGGTGGCATGTCGAACGGCCGACCCTGACTCCGGCTGGGCGGTGAGGAGCAGGACACGAGCACCGTTGGACCGAGCAACCCCGCAGATGGCGTCGACGGTGGGGAACCCACCAGGGCCAGCAGAGGCGACGAGGAGGTCGGGAGAAGAGATGGGAGGTGTGGTCATGTCGCCGACGCAGTGGGCCGAGAGACCGAGGTGGGACAAGCGCATGCAAAGGGCCTTGAGCATCAGACCTTCGCGACCGACGCCATGCACGAACACGCGTCCACTTCGGGCGGCCGCCCCTGCGATCTCTTCCACCACCACCTCTAGTGCCGAAGTTGTATTGCTGGCCCGGGAGAAGACGCTGCTTATCTGATCACATATCTGCGACGCCAGTGATTGCACTGAATTGTTGACGTCCGCCATTGCTGCTTAAAACTCTTAAGCAGAGCTGCACACTGCAGCCCTAAGTCGAGAGTGAACTACAACTATTTACTAGGTTGGCTTCTGCGGGAGGAGCCCCTTTACCCTTGTAATCCACTCGCCGCGACAGCCATAAACGTCACAGTCAGTTCGACACGATGGAAGATGGGAGTAATGAAAATCCTACTAGGCTACTACGAACTAGAAAGGTATGGTACCTGATGACATATTAAGGGAAAATCTACATATTAATAGCCTCCACCACTAACCAATCAACTTGTGTTTTTTCATTCAAGCTCACCCATCGCATCGGCTCATCGCTTAAACACTTTTAGGTATCGAGGGCGGTGCTTTATGGTATCATAGAAATTGCCATGTTATTCAATGTTTGATCACGATCTCTCATGGGTCAACGTATCGATTCACAATTGACGATGCTTTTGATAAACAAATAAGGATTGCTAACAACTGATATAATATTAACAACTTAATAACTAATCAACTGATATTTTATTGAAGGGTAAATTATACACGGACCCCGTAATATGGTCAGTGACAAAGACCCCCTGCACTTATTTTTCGCAATAAAGACTTTTTGAACTTTGGCCGTTTGACAAAGACCCCTTGCGTTATCATTCCTTCAATTAACTTTGAAAAAGATTTTATTTGATTGTTTAAAATTTTTTAAATGTTCAAATTATTCTTTTCTAATTTATTTTATCAAGCTTTTCTAAACATCAGATGCTCCGCAATTTATATCGTAGCAGTATCTTACGGTGCTATGAGCTTAGTTGCAAGTTCGCCGGAGACAAGAAATAATACATCACCGTACTTGATCGGCTCCTATTTACTGTAATGCCCTTGTTCTTGAAATTACAAATCTAAATCACCTTGATTCCTCTGTGACTGCATTTCTTGGTGTTTGTGGGATCTTTGAGGCTGTTCATAGATCATATCTGATTATTTGGTTGAAATTCCGGTTGATGGGTAAGCCCTAAAAGGCACTGTTACAATTTATTGATAAAACTCAGTGACAAATTTCGATGGTATAGTTGGGAGTGTAGATTTGATGCTTTTAAGGTGGAGGAAGGTTAAGGACGTCTAGCTGTTAACATCTTGATTTCTGGAATTGGTTTCGGAAAGGAAGATCTTATAAGGCCTTGGGAGGGACTTGAGGACAACTTGGAGAGGTATGTGCTACAATGGGAGTCTAAGAATCTGATTGTAGTGGGTACAAATGAACAATCGCAATAGACATTAATAGTTCTCATTCAACCATTGAAGCTATAAAGTGAACATCCTCCAGATCGGTAATGTTGCATATATGAAGATAAATTAACGTTTCTTAATTATTAGCATATATCAAACTATCAATTGTTGTGGAGCTCATCACTTATGTAAGCAATAATGATGCAGGAATTAACCCAACTAGGCTATCGGAGAGAATTACACGAGTCCTTCGGGTAGCAACTGGAGCAACTCATGCACAGTTGATAAGTCGGGCAACTATCAGCTCTACCATATTATGTTTTAATTTGCATGGATAAATCTGGGTCTGAATCCATGGATTAAGTAGACCTATTCTTCCCTCAAACACGATGTAACCCAGTCAAGATTAAAGAACCAATTCAAACACACTCTTGTGCAAGGTAGACGTTGAACTGAAGCACAATTTTGTCGCCATCGATCGTGTGTTGATTGGACCGATGAAGGGTCTGAATCGTGGCGTATCCTTTTGCATTCTCATATTTGTCGCTGCCTCACTCTGGGGCTGCTGTTCGGTGGACACCGGAAAAGCTAATTGTGTCATCCTCAAGATCACCGCCATGGAACAATGCCATGAGCTTCTTAAGAGTGATTGTCCCTGCCACGGAAGACCCCAGCTCATGTCCTTTAGTTATTTCATCGTCGATCGCGGTGATTGTCCCAAACATGAGCTTCTTCAGAGGCTCCGCCTAGTAGTTGGTCGGCATTGACAAATGGAAGGTTGTTGCCGCCATTGACCAGGTTGTGTTACCGTTGTTCTGAATAACGGTGTTGCCACCAAGGCCAGCAAGGAATGCAATGCTACTAAACACCGCTGGAGATGGCGCCACAGAGGCAACATTTCGGTTAGGACCAACTGCTCTCAACTCTCGGTGCCATTGCAGGGGCAACATTTTCTGTTCTTTTTAATAGGATTTGTTGTTTTTGCGTGTGAAGAAGTCGTGAAAAATAAAAATAAAAATAGAGAAAATTTAGTGGGGTATTTTCATATTTTGATAATATAATTCCTTCTTCATCTGATTTAACATCTGAGGGGGTTTTTATTGTAAAAATAAATGTGTTACCCTTTTTTCAAATTTACGTAGGGATTTTCACTGATTAAATTCTAGAGGTTTTTATAACCCAAGGGTGGAGTTAAGATTTTTAGGGATGGACTGAATTCTGCCTGTATGCTATAGATTAGGAGAGGTTGTAATTCAGATTTCTGAGGTGGATTACAAATAGGCAAGTATCGTACGATTCTCGGTGAATTCACATGTTATGAATTCGTCCGTCAACCTTTTATATGGATCCTCCAATTAGAGGGCAACACGTCATTAAGATTTAACTGCAATTATCGTTCACTATCAAAGTTTTTAGACTTAGCCACCGAATTAGAGGTAGCCTATCAACTCCTCCATCTAATCTCTCTTTTTCTTGCTCTCTTTCTCTTCTCCTTTTCTTCTATCTTGATTCGATGACCTAACTAGATAATAAATGCCTCCACTCTGTTGAATACTCCCTAACGACGGCATTCAATGGGAACGGGATCTGCTCCTTACACATGGGCGCCTCACATGCACATCCACCGTGCATTGAAAACATTTTCCGTAAATAATAACTTATAAGTAAAGAAGATGATGAGGGGCATTTTGGTCATCCCACTTGATGACGGATACGTGGACGTTGTCAGTGACGCAGTGTCCCACTTAGTAAGACAGCTCGCCGGCTCGATATGTAGCAGTCAGTATCAGGTATAAAGCCGAGCTAGAGCAAGCTCGGCCCACAAAGTCCAATACAGTAGAATAGCTCGCTGGAGTAACACGTGGCAGTCAACATCAGATACACGGCCGAACTAGGGCGAGCTCAATCCTCCAATAGCCCCGCAAACAATGCCCGCGTAAGCGCTGTAACCGCAACACAGAGAACGGTCCACCGAATTGACCACCTCCAGACCAGCAGGTGACCTGTAACCATGCATGGATCTAGCAAACAACTAACTTGGCAGCACCTAAACCTCGAGTAGCTATAAAAAGACCCCAGGACCACTCCAAAAGGTATGCGCACATAAGCTCTCACTCTCTCTTATTCTCTCTCATAAAGGATCATTCGCTAACTTAAGCATTGGAGTGTCCCCCTAGGTAAAAATTTACCTAGGCACTCTAACCTCTCCTCCTTTTCAGCTCTCAGCTCGGACATCCAACTCGGCCTCATAGCTTGGTACTATAGCTCGACTCATGACTGTAGACTAAACTCAGTTCGAGCCATTTCATCAGATATGAGGGAGTGAACAGATTTTGTGCCTCATTTATTGGTGGGCATATTTTTGGCTTCATCAATTGGCGCCATTTGTGGTAAACACAATGAAAAGCTAGTGTTCCCTCCTATTTACCTCTTATTTTACCATCTCTCACTTCAAAAAAGAAAACTCTCTAAATGGCACTTTCAGGAAATCAATCCACCAACAACATCAATGGCCAGATCCCGACCCATCTATGGAACCAATAGTACCTCCTGCAGTAGTAGATGTGTGGCAGTTTAATGTGCGATGTGTCAATAACATGACTGAACAAATGCGGTCGTGGGAAAATCGGTTTGTATTTATCACTGGACAACAACAACAACTATCCCAGCAGCCACATCAACAGCAACCTCAGCGGTTGTCCCAACAACAGCCACACCAGCAACAGTTTCGTCAACAATCCCAACAACCCCACCTGCAATCTCAGCAACGGAGTCAACCTCGGCACCCGGAAATGTCCGGACTACCAGCACCCAGGGGCAGCTAGCCTCATGACAATCAACAACCCCCTATCCAACCACCAGAATCAAGAAGGCTTGCCTCAATCACGAGAGCACAGCCAGATCCACGTTCCAAACGAAGAAGGCATTGTAGCACCGGATGAACAAGGACCAACGGAAAGCCAGGCAGAAGTCCCTGTTGAATCTAATGCAATGAGCTCCACCAAGGGTACCAAAAGAAAAAAAAAAGCATCGTGCAGGAAGAAAGACATGGCTTGCCTAGGCAAGGGGCGAAGCACAACCAGGAGAAGGTAGCGTGACAACGGGGAGAATAATCTCCTTATCCAATCAACCTAGTTTGACTAGGGAAACCCCGCTTGCACCAGAAAGCCTCAGAGCTCCACGCCCCAAAAACTTTCGAGTACCTACCTTGGAATCTTATTGAGGGAAGTCGAATCCGGTGGAGCACGTTAATAGAATTCAAGCTTTAATTCTCCTTCACGGAGCTAATGATGCTAGTATGTGCATAGCATTCACCACCACTTTAAAAGAAGCGGCTTGGTTATGGTATTTGGGATTGGCTCTAGGATCCATAAAAAATTGGGACCAGTTCACCTGACTCTTCATCAACCAATTCATCACAAGAACGTTGCATTCTAAATCAACTATGTGCCTGTTCAACATAGTCCAGAAGTCCAATGAGCCACTTAGGGAATACATTCGACGCTTCGACATGGAAAGGTTGCAGATCCCTGATTTGGATCCCTCTATACAATTGATAGCAGCCAAGAAAGGCGTTAATCACAAAAAGTTGAAATGGGGGCTAGAACTCCACCCTCCAGCTACTGTGGAAAAATTCCTCACCATCGCCCACGAATACATTAGGGTGGAAGAAGTAGTAGGTGGGGAGATTGAGATTATAGGAAAAAGGAAACAAATAGATGAAGAAGCAAGCACTAGTCGAACCAGGCGAAGGAGTAGACCGCCTCATAAAAAGTAGATCCCCAAGGAGAAGGCACAATAGCTCGCCGCATCAAAAAAGCAGATCATCAAACATAAGAGCAGGACAACGATCGGAAATGCCTCCCACATACAACAGGATATTTACACCACTGAATGCTCGTAGAAAGGAAATTCTCATGCATATCCAATCAAATGATTATATGAAATGGACTCCCAAGATGAGGAGAGAACCCAGCACCAAGAACCCAAACAAGCATTGTCATTTCCGTAAAGACTACGGGCACGACACTAAGAACTATTGGAACTTAAAAATTGAAATCAAGGACCTTATCAAGTGAGGCTACCTGAAATACTTCATCAAGGATGAGCGGACCCAAGGAACAGAAGCCAATAAGGAAGCACTGCAGAATAATAGGCAGTAGGAACCACCGGCTAGAATCCAACAGGCCCCAAAGAGACAAGTTAGGGGAACAATCACAAGGGGCTCCATTATAGCAGGATGCACCTCATTTGCTGGGAGAAACACAGCACGAGAGTTGGAATAGAAGGATGACCAACCCTACAAATGCCCAAAAATGGAAGAGGTCATTTATTTTATAGAGGATGACATGCAGGGGATCCAATACCCTCATCATGATGCACTGGTGGTAAAATTGCTAATCAATGATTTCAAGGTAAAAAATATTTTGGTAGATTCAGGCAACTCGTCTGACATCTTATTTGTCAAGGCCTTTAAGAGAATGGAGTTGAGTAAGGTTGACCTGCAGCCTGCTAATATACCTCTGGTAGGATTCAACGGGGAAGTAGTTCGCCTGATCGGTAGGATTAGGTTACCGATTGAAGCCAGCTCCCTGCCCTACATAGTTCGACTAGAACATGATTTCTTAGTAGTAGCGGCATCATTGCCTTATAATGCAATCTTGGGACAACCAATTCTACATATATTGTGAGCTGTAGTATCCACATACTACTTAGCATTGAAATTTCCAACAGACACCGGGGTGGGAGTGTTGTGTGGTGATCAACTAGAATCTTGAAAGTGCTACGTGGCCTCATTGAAAGGTAATGAAAAGATGATAGTCAACATCGACCTGGACCCACCACCAGAAAACACTAAAGAAAGAGATCGCTCGACTGAGGACATGGTAGCAATACAAGTCTCCAAAACCGACCCTGAGAAAGTGCTATGGGTAGGAGCTCACTTAAAAGATCCCCTACGATCCGAATTGGTAAGTTTTTTATTAAAAAATCTAGATGCTTTCATTTGGTTGGCAACTGAAATGCCTAGAATAGACCCTAAACTAATAACTCATAAACTTAATTCAGACCTTACAGTTAGACCAATCCAGCAAAGGAAGAGAAACCTTGCCCTGAAAAGGTGGGACGTAGTAAACGAAGAAGTAGGGAAGTGTTAGCTACGAACTTTATAGAAGAAGTCTAGTACCCGAGTTGGTTAGTGAACCCAATCTTAGTGACAAAAACAAACGGTAAGTGGCGAATGTGTATAGACTTTACGGACCTAAACCGTGCCTTCCCAAAAGACAACTTCCCCCTATCCAACATAGATCACTTGGTGGACGCAACCTCAGGATTCGAACTACTCAACTTTATGGATGCCTATTCGGGATACAATCAAATCCTTGTGGACCTTGAAGATCAGGAGAAGACCGCATTTACTACCGAGATAGGTCTATACTGTTACAAGATCATGCCATTCGGTTTAAAGAATACTAGAGCAACCTACCAACGATTAGTGAATTGTGTTTTTTCAAAGTTAATTGGTAATAAAGTAGAATGCTATGTTGATGATATGGTTGTAAAAACTCTATTTTCAAAAGAATTGGTTTCCGACTTAAATCTTGTATTTGAAGTTTTGCGAAAACACAACCTAAAGTTAAACCCAAACAAGTGTATTTTCGATGTGACCTCAGGAAAGTTCTTGGGCTATATCGTCAGCTAGCGAGGTATAGAAGCCAACCTAGAAAAAATCCAAGTGATCTTAGATATGAGACCACCCAAGACGGTTAAGGAAACCAAAAAATAGGACGAATCGTCGCCCTGAACCGGTTTATGTTCAAATCACCTGGTAAGTGTCTTTCATTCTTTAACCCAAGACGGTTAAGGAAGCCAAGACTTTGAATGGACCAAGGAATGCCAGCTCACCTTTGACGAACTGAAGCAATACCTCAGCTCGCCCCCTTCGCTGACTAGGCTAGAGGTGGGAGACGAGCTCAAACTCTACCTCTCTACAAGTGATGAAGTGGTAAGCTCAGTCCTTGTCAGAGAAGTAGACAAAACACAACTACCCGTATACTATGTTAGCAAAGTACTCCAGGCCGTTGAAATGAGGTATCCAAACATCAAGAAGCTAACATTCGCCTCAGTATTAGTGGCTCAAAAGCTGTGACCTTACTTCTAGGCACACTCCATTGTGGTGCTAACAGACCAACTGCTGAAGCAAATTCTCCTGAAGCCTGAGATCTCAGGAAGACTCACCAAATGGGCAATTGAGTTCAGTGAATATGATATCCGATTCTAGCCGCACACAACAATCAAAGCGCAGGTCCTAGTAGATTTTATCGCTGAGTGTACCATCATCACTTGGACATATGGTGCTAACAGTGGAAGCCTTATCTAGCGCGGCACCCCCACCTCGCGAGGAAGCGAGCTGGGATGAGGAGACCTGGATACTTCACGTAGATGGCTCGCCTCACCGAGGCGGAAGAGGAGCTGGGTTAATATTATACGGACCCTATGGAACAAAGCTGGAATATGCACTCTGGTTTCTATTCCGAGCATTAAATAACGAAGCTGAATACGAACCCTACTAGCAGGATTGGCATTAGCAAAGGAAGTAAGAGCCAAACACATGGTAATACGCAACGACTCACAGCTCGTCGTAAACTAGGTAAATGGAAACTATGAGGCTCAAAACTCCTCAGTGATAGAATACCTCACCAAAGTTAGAGAACTCTTGCCAGTTTTCAAATCGTGGCATCTCCAACAAATTCCAAGATCAAAGAATACAGAGGCTTATGCCCTCTCTAAATTAGTATGTACGATAGACTCGACAAAACGAGCCATCTACATAGAAGAATTACCACGACCCTCGATAGAAAAAGCAAATGAGGAGGTCACCAACATCACTAATGCTGAGCCAAGTTGGATTGACCCACTCTACAATTACCTAAAACACGGCACGCTACCAGCAGAAAGAAATGCAACTCGCTAGATAAAGTGACAGGCAACTCGCTATGTAATAGTAGGCGAGTTTCTATACAGAAGATCCTTCACAATGCCCTACCTACGATGACTAAGACAAGCTAAGGCAAATCAAGTTCTACGAGAAATCCATGAAGGCCTCTGTGGAGGACACCTAGGGGGCAGGGGCCTCGCCTAGAAAGCCCTGTGACAAGGATACTACTAGCCCACCATGAAAGCAAACGCATCTGAGCTGGTCCAACGGTGTGATTAGTGCCAACAACATACGAACATCCTACACCAATCCACTGCTGACCTAAGATAATTAACCAACCCATGGCCATTTGCATAGTAGGGCATAGATCTATTGGGGCCCTTCCCACTGGCCAAGGGGCAAAAAAAGTTTTTGGTAGTAGCTGTGGATTACTTCACTAAGTGGGTTGAAGCAGAACCCCTAGTGATAATAACAGCTCGTAGCGTCCAAAATTTTTTCTAGCGAAACATAGTGTGCAGTCGGTCTACCAAGAATGTTAATATTCGATAATGAAAAACAGTTTGAAGACATTAAGTTCCAAGATTGGTGCGATCAAATGGGAATAGAACAGAGATTCACATCGGTGGAACATCCCCAAGCTAATGGGCAGGCCGAAGAGCGATACTAAGAGGACTCAAAGCCTGGTTATCTCGAGCCAAAGGACTATGGGTAGACGAGCTACCTAGCGTGCTATGGGCCTATCAGACCACTTCCAAAATGGAAATCGGTGAAACACCCTTTAACTTGACCTATGGGACATAAGCCATGATACCAATAGAATTAGAAATTCCAACCCTGCAATCTAAAGCGTACGCCAAAGGAACAAATGAGGAAGAGTTGCGAACTAACCTCGACCTACTAGAAGAAATAAGAGAACTCACCTACATTTGGACTACAGCGTACCAACAACGTGTTGCACAATACTATAATGCTAAAGTTAAGAAACAAAATTTCAGGGTCGATGACCTAGTGCTTAGGAAAATCATGGTACTTGAGACAGGAGGAGGGAAGCTCGATTCGAATTGGGAAGGACTCTACAGGGTTTCTAAAATTTTTGGTGGAAACACATATGAGCTCGAGACACTCGAAGGGAAAAATTTCCTTGGGCTTGGAACATAGATAATCTACGACGATACTATGCATAAACAAGGATCCGGATAGCTCGCTAGTGCCAAAAAATAGCTCGGCAGGCAGCCAGTGAACCTGGAGTGATACGACGTGACTGAATGACATAGAATAGGCGTGCACGGAATATCGAGAAAAACAAAATTTCTTTACTACAAAAAAGGATTTCTTTAGTTCAGACAAATGTAGGGCATGCAGGCCCAAAATCTTGACAAGACTTGAAAAGCGCTCGGAAACAACAGAGAAGAACCACCAGATACCATAACAGATCCCTCAGCCAAGCTGAGAAGCAGACTACTTGTCACCGTCAGCACCATCATAAGCCTCCTCGCCCTCTCCCCCATTGAACTACTCTTCGTCGTCTTCCTCCTCCTCCTCCAAGGTTAGCAGCTCTTCATCCACCTGGGTGACAAGTTCGGGTAGCATTTCCGAGAAGTGATGGAGTTGACGTCAATATCGGGGTAGAGAGACTTGAGATAGTGGCGGCACAGCTTGAAGCCCCACTTCATTGAAGGAACACCGTCTAGTGCCCACTGATTTTCATACTCAAGAGACTTCGGGTAAGAAGCCACCACCTCCGCCCTAGCTCGCTCAGCCCCTTGACACTCCTTCTGAGAACACATCGACCTCGCCTTGGACAGATCGCACTACAAACGTTGACGCTCTCCGCGCTCCCCCTCTGAGTCCAGTCTGAGCTTCTGCACAACAACCTGACATTGACCTGTAGGCCAGCTCACTCCTTCTGATAGGAATAGGCACGATCTAGCAAAGCTTGGCCATAAGAGTTCGCCTACAAGAGAAAAAAGAACCAGGGTAAAAGGAGGAATGTTGGTGATCCGAGCTCCAGCCTCTACAAGAGAAAAAGCTGCATCTACATGATACACTGGGTCATCCGATCTCCAGCCTCTACAAGGTCCATCTCAGTGATCCGCTGCATGTCCACCGGAAGAAGTATCCCCCTACCGATCTGGAGTGCCACCCGCGCATCACTTAGCTAGTCAATCAACTTGACATCCATAATACAAGGAGTAAATTGAGGAATTTTAGAAAGATAAGGGCTCATTTCCCATGTAGGCTCAGGGACAGTAGAACCCGACTCGGCAAGCATTGGGTCCCCCTCCCCTTCTAGATCAACAATGGGGGGAATCCCAGAAGAGGAAGCTCCCCATGATAGCCTACGCTCAGCTCGACGCTTCTTGCAGGCAGATCTCCACTCAGCAGACATCATGGAGGCCAAGCTCGCCATACCTGGAAAAGTGAAAAAGCACTAGTTATCAAAACAAGGGGAAAGTTTAAATAGACAAGTAACATGAACTGAATGTGCAATAAGTGGCCAAACATCCGACCCACCTATCCGGCTCAGGCCCGTTTGCACAAGCATTGGCTCGGCCAGAAAATCATCAATTCAAAAGCCCACTTGAATGCAAATTTACATATTTTTATTGATTTACTTTTACATCTTATTATCAATATAAATATGCATTGGTCTGTCATTTGCTAATGCATAAATGTAATGTTACCAAACACAAGCAAAAGTGAACCATAGTGCAAATTTACCTTGAAACAGGATTTACACTCCATTTGCATCGTTTCCAAATGCAGCCTAAGGAGTTTCATCCTGATTATAGGATATGATCATTTATCCTTGCAGTATATGCTAAAATATGAACATCTTGGTTTCTTGATCTATGTACATAAGCAAAAGATATGAAATCAAAAGATCTGATCAATTCCATAATGTGATTCCATTGAAGTCGTTCTACCTATTCCAATGGCTAGTTCCTACTATTTAGCATACTTATCAGCTTGGTAGAGTCACTGTATATAGTTAGATAGGCTAACGATTTGTTTGAAGCTGCTTTCGGTTTCCGGACCTTCCTTAAGAGCTCTTATTTCTGCATCATAGGTTGATGTTGCTCAAAAAGGCTTTCCTTCAACCACGGTTTTGACCTGAGTTGAGTTGGAGGATGAAAGCTCATCCTGCATTTCCTGTCATTGGATCATAAGAGCCATCAACACATAAGTAGCTAGTTCTATGTATATCTGATGAATGATTTTGTATAGTAGTTTGGGTTGACTGAATGCGGAGAGGTTGATAAGTTTCTGCTTTAACAACCAATTCTTCTGGAGAGAGAAAAACCTTTTCAAAGATAATCTTGGTTCTAGCTTTCCAAATCATGTAGAAGAGGATACAACCTCTGTAGAAAATATAGCATGCTATCTTTGTTACTGATAACTCTTAATGCATTTATCCAACCTGTGAAAATACTGTGCATTAGCTGAAGAGAGGTAATGTCTGTGTTGAGCCCCACCTGTCCAGGACACTAAACTGCTTTAGTGTATGGACAGGTAAAGAAGAGGTGATGGACTGTTTCCAAAGCCTCATAACAAAAATTGCAAACGTGATCATCTTTGCTAAGTCACCTGTAGCACTTGTCCTTTGTGAGAATACCATCCCACAATAATTTCCAAGCGAATAGTTGAAATCTAGGGGGAATTTTTGTTTTCCATAAAATCTTCCAATCAAAGTGAGGCATAGAAGTTGATGGGGTATTCTTAAGTATAGATAATGATAGACTATGGTCACTGTTAAAGTTCCTTTCTTGGAACCTTTCCATATGATTTCATTTGCTTCAAGTTCTGTTTTTGGATGTATCTCTAGTATATGTTGATGGCTCTATGGACATTTTTACTGAACACATGATGGATGATTTTCCATAATTTATTTTTGTCCCGATAATGCTTCTAATTTATTCAAAACTCCAATTTGGTTGATGTCTGCTTTACATAGAATAATATCATCAGCAGAAAACAGGTGTATTTCCAGCCCTTGCTGAGTAAACTTGACACCATGAATGGAATCATTGACTGAGGCTTGATTTAGAAGCCATGTGAGAACTTCCATGCTTACGATGAAAGGATATGGAGATGATGGATCTCCTTGTCTTAGCCTTCTTTTAAATGAAAGTGCCCATAAGCTTCCCCTCCTAGTTTGATAGAACAGGTCGGTGTAGAAATGCATTGGTGAAGAAGATTACACCATTTGGATGGAAACTTCATTTTGATAAGTGTTTCTCTAATGAATTGCCATCTCATTCTATCAAAAGTTTTGGACATGTTTAATTTGATGGCTATATAACATTTCCCTTTTCTTTGATATGATGGATTATTTCTTTGGCAATGAGCACATTGTCAGAGATTTGCCTATCCTTCAGAAAACCAGATTGAAAAGGAGGGATCACTTCTTGCAAAAGTGGTTGCATGCGCTGAACTAGCCATTTGGACATGATTTTGTTTATCACATTGCAGAGGCTTATAAGACGATTATTGGAGATATCCACTAGTGAGTTGTTTTTGGTATGAATATCAAGTTTGTGTTGTTTATTGTCTTGGGAAGTTGCTTTGTGAAGAAGTCTAGAAGCATTTCAAATATATCTTTCTCAATAATGGACCGGTGGAATTGGAAAAAGCAGGTCGTAAAGCCATCAGGGTCTGGTGCTTTGTGAGGATTCATCAGTTTTATGATAGCCCTAAGCTCTTCAATTGTTGGCGGTACTAAGAGTGTATTGATTTGCCCTTCTTGTAGTTGAGGAAGTGTAATTGTTGCCATGTCCAAAGGATTAAAAAGTTCTATCTCCCTCCTTATGTTCCAAATAGATGCATGCATGGAAAGCTTTAGCCACTTCCCATCTGTCGGTGGTCCATTCACCATTAGAATCTTTGATCCAAAATTCTTGAGAGTTTTTTTGTTTGACCACATAGTGAAAAAAACTTGGGTTTTTTTTTTGTCACCATCTTATAGCCAAAGCTCTCTAGACTTCAGCCTCAGAAGTTGCTCTTCCTTCTGGAGCCAATAATGGTGTTGTTTATGGAGATTTATTAACTCTATTTCATTGGGCCTTGAATTGCCATTCATCTGGAGTGAAGATATCCTTTGAGACAGTTGCTAAAGATGATTTTGGATGTTACCAAAGCAACTTTTGTTCCATCTCTCAGAAGTTGTTTGCACTGTTTGAGCTTTGTGTGGTAACTTGGAACCATGGTCTGCCTTGAATAGATGATTAAGTGTTTGTATTCTGGATGCTCCGTCTAGAAAGGAAGGTGGTGGAATGGTGACTTTAGGTGCTGAGATTGCGGATGAGTATTTTAGGATTCATTATACCTGTACAGTGTGGCTAAGAATTCTTAGGTGGGCTGAATAGTCATTCTTCAACATCAGCACCCCACAACGCCCCACGTTACATCCCAACCATGTATTGGGAACATAATGAAAATTCACTAGAAAATGTTTCTAATACATGGTTGGGATGTGCTGTGAGGCGTTGTGGGACACTGATGTGAATTCCTGTCTAAGCGTTCCAATATCTTGATTGGTCCTGATTGTCCATTTGTCCACGTAAGGTTTGGATTTTGTATTGGGCGAGAGTTTTGTTATAGATTGAACTCCAATGCGACTGAAGATTTTAATATGATCTGATTACAGTCCGTTTATTTTTGGACTCGAATCGAATTAGAAGCGGGTTAGACCCAGTTTACTAAAATTTTACAAGGATCAAGTTCTACTGTTTTAGAATCTAGACCTTTTAATCGGATTGAACTTAATCCGACTTTTGCAACCTTACTGGATCCGAATTGTGGTCAGCTTTGGTTTAGCTGTTTAGGAGTGTGTGTTATTACTAAAACAACCCTGATTGGTTATTTCTCAGTCAGCGTGCATAGAATAGAAGTATAGAACTTCAGCTTCTCGAGTGTCCGCGGGGAGAGAAATCTGCGTGTTCTTGGGCGCGAGAACGATCTCGGATCACAGACCTGCCATTGTCACCGTAAGTTTGCTTTGATCAGTCTCCATCACCTTTTCTGTCCTTGTTGGTATTGTTTTTTTTTCTTCTTTTTTCCTTTAATTTTGTTTATAAAAACTTGATACCAATGTTCTGATTCAAATTCTAATTCTTGTCTGTTCAAAATATATTTCTTTTCCACTTTTTTGTCCTTTTTAATGCTTATATTATAACATCCAGATTAGGGGAATCGATTATTTTTTTTTGTTTCAGACTTATGGGTTGCGAATATTAATGCTAAATTTGGGGGTTCCAGATCCATCATTCGTTTGTGTTTTTTCTTCTTTACATTGGAGGTACTAGGGTCTTATATTTGCAGTAAGAGATCACAGACTTCTTCTCCTTAGGGTTTTCAGATTGTCGATGGCCAAGATATTTAAGCTACAAACGATAAGAAGGATATTCAAATTGAAACATTAGATTTGCAAAGATAAGGAGAAAGTTAGGTTAAATGTGGGGCTAAGTTTCCACAAGAAACAATAGGCATTTTTCCATATCCAGTGGTTTGATACTTTCTTGAAACATAATCATGCTGGTTTGGAGTATAGACTCCAAATTTCAGTTCAATTGCATTCAATGTAGTGAATGTCAGAATGTCTCATGGAAGTAAAGGAGAAGGAAGACTGCAAGGCTGTAAGAGAGCTATAATTAAAACATGGAAATATCCTGTCTCCTTGTGTCATCAGTTGTTTGCGGATGGTAAGAATAAGATAGTCAGATAAAGTTGTCAATGCAGGACTTGTCAACAAATTGGTTTGATTTTAAGCAATTCTTTGTGAAAAGAGTTTACCATGATTGGTGATAGGGGATCAAAGGGCATATTTCATCATCACCGACAGTGTTTTATCCTTGTACTTCATCTCTGGGTAATCTATTCTGCCATCCTCTGTTTGGGACAACTTATGTGCTTTAATGGTAGACTGCTACCTATTTGTTGTCTCCTATGGTGAAAAAAAAAAGAGATTTGGCTGCTATTGATTTGATAGATTTATTATCAACTAGTTAAATATCATTTTCTTTTCAGATCATATATATTCAACGGTTTAAATCTATATTTTGTAGTTAGACCAAGGTTATGAAATACAACATAGAATAACTGAATCAGAAGACATAATAGGGGAACTTTGTTTGTCTAGCTACTACTTTTTCTGTTTGTAAAAATACATAATAAATGTACCATACTTATACAGATATGAACGGCATAGATGTCCTAAAGTAGTTGTGTAAAGCCCTAAGCCCCCCCGCGGTGCATATCGGGTTCCAGTTTCCTATAGGAGTTCAGAACCAAGTAATTGGTGCATAGAAAGGGACTGCAGAATGATTCCACAGCTTCTGCTCAATGTGTGTGCAAACATTCTTGATAATAATGGCAGTCTTGTGTCTGAAATATAACTTATATAGGATTTTACTCATTTTGGAAAATAAAAAGTTAAACAGCAATTAATTATTGTAGTCTATCTTTTTTTTGGTAGAACTGTGGTACTCTAAGACTATGCATTATATGGGTCAGAAAGAGGAGAGAGGAAGGACAAATTAAGTGCAATCAATTATTAGAGGGAGTGGATATGTAAGGAGATTTAGAAGGGATGGCATTGAGGTGCTCCATGCACAACTATCCCTAGAAAGAAATAGTCTATCAAAAGAGATGGCATGGGTCCATATTAAAGGACAAATTCTCAAATGCAAAGTAAGAGCATTGCTGTTGCATGCCTTTATCTGAATCTCTATTCTAGTTGTGAAGTATTACAAGTTGGTGAGGTAGTGGATCTCTTACATGTGTGTCTATGCTCGTAAATTACTAGCTTTAGTTGGTTATGCTTCCTAGTTAGACTCCATATGTATCTTGTAAGGGTGATTCTTGAAGTAGTTGTCCTCCCTCTTTTCAAAATTTATTTTTAAAGTCTGTTTAAAAATGCATGTAACAATTACCTAAGCCATTCTCTCTTATTTTTGTAGAATTTGATTTGACAAAAATTTTAAGTTGCTAGTCCACAACTTCTGCATGGTATGTAACCCTACCTGCATGGATTGAGGCGCTAAGGTTCATAAGTTATGCATTCTTCTTTGACATAATGTTTTGGTGGCCTTGTTTTTGCACTAACAATTTTTCAACATTATTTCTTAACCTATTTACCATTTACCCTGTTAAATTGAAGATACTAATTCTGAATCACTGCTAATAGTTTGCTTTGTTGGTTCTCTGTTTTTTTTTTCAGATGTTTGATGACCAAGATTTGGGATTCTTTGCCAGTTTTCTTGGCATTTTTATATTTGTCCTGGTAATTGCTTACCATTATGTGATGGCCGATCCAAAATATGAAGGCAACTGAACACTTGTTTCTCTTGATCTTGAACCTAAGACAGTTTTGTTAACAGGATTAGTTTACAAGTTGAAATAGATTTTATGTAGTTAAAAGATTTCTATTCTTCTTCAATGCAGTATTATGATATGATAGACCCATTGCTTCCCTGATATTTGCTAGTTAAATCTCTTTTTATGTGGGGGTTGGGATCTACTATAAACAAGATGCATACAAATCAGAGGTGAACACTTCAGTGGCTGTTGTACGTACCTTGTTTATAGTGGATCCGGAGTCTCATGTGGCTGCTATTGGAAAGTTGTTAGGAACATACATATCTTTATCCGGTTGTTGATGCTTGAATTGTGGGGAGAGGCTTTTTTGTCATGGTGTCCACTGTTATTGCTCAAACTGGACTATTGTTAGAATGATGTGTGCAATGTGGTGAGCGCTTTAATTAGCTACTAAATCTTCCTTTTCTGTCTACGCTTGTAATTTTTAAGTTTGTGGTTGTTCGGTATTTTGTCTTGATTTAATGTGTGGAAGCAATTGTTATTGTGGATTGTGGAACAGTTTAAAGGAAAGGGATCATGCCCCATACTGCAGGTTTAAAATAAATGATGAATTTACTCTAGGCCTTCAGTGAGCTGAGTTTTCTACGATGGTTAAATATGTAAATCAGTAGCTAGGGGTGATGCTCTTATCCTAGAAGGATCAACACCGTAGGGGGCTTTTAAATTTGATCCTTTTAGGCTGCGTTCTCTCAACTTATGCATTCCTTTGTACTGTACTACTGTTCTGTATTCGAAACCTTGAAAGAGGATTTCGTAGTGTTTCCTTCTCAGACTCCAAAGACATGTCTGTAAGGGAAAAATGTATAGATTTCTTGTCTGCAAGGAAAAAAAGAAACTTCTTTTTAATATAAGTATGATTCCCAGGTTTTCTTTCTAAATGGCTTATTCCGTTTTCACCATGTCGAGGTATGATTGTATAGTCCATGGCAATGTTTTCAACCTGCTGTGGACCTAGCTGGTTGAACTGTCACCTGCCCATGATTTCGGGTTCAGTTTTCTTAAAACCCAAGGATTAACAAAAACTGTAGACCTGGTAAAAAACTGTCTGACCTGGGCATTGATCCGTTTGATCCAACGACCAGATCACGGGTTACACACTAAAAGTGTATGTGAACTTTTGAAGGCTATAACTTCACGATCAGATGTTCAATTGTGATGATATATTTTTTGGTAACTTTTTGAGATCTGTGTCGGAAGGTGCTTTTTTTTTGTTATTTTTGTGAAAAAACCTTTTTTGCTTAAATTGCAGTTTTTAATATTTTTTATAAATAAAAAGTTTAAAAATGAATTGAAAATATACATTAAATATAAAATAATGCACATATTACATGTAGAATATAATTATGCATTATTTATTGATAAAATGTGTTTATACACACATTTATAGTGATGATGTGGCATGTTTTGACCTGTTTGACTTGGTGGTCGAATTGGTGACCCATGAACTGGAGACAAAAATAGGGATGTCAATGGGTTGGGTCTGACTCGATGGACCAGATGGACTCGAACCAATTGAGCCAGTTTTGGTTCTAGGATTTGGAACCGATGGGTCGGTTTTAGGTCTTTATATAGTGTCTCAATTATTATCAGTTCGAAACTAGTTCCACCTAGTCTCGAACCGATTCAGACCTGACCCGAGCTATATACATATAATATATAATGTATAATATATAATATAATATATATATATATATATATATATTAAATAATGTGTATATATTATAATTGGGTCTGTTGGGTCAGACCCGATTGTCCTGAGAACCGACAATTCGGGTTTGAGTCTAAAAATTATATACCCTATTGGGTCCAGTTCGGTTCTGGGTCCTCAATATTTCACGTCGAGTCGGTTCCAGTTATAGTTGGTTCCAACCCAAGCTTGACCCGTTGACAGCACTAGGCAAAAATGGTTTGCCTTTCAGGTCAGTTTTAAAAACATTGGTCTAGAGTGTCCATCAGATGGCACACTCTTTACTTTCTATTTCAAGACTCAAAATTCTATTGTTTTCTTTTCAAGTTAAAAAAAAAAAAAGTGATCCCAACTTGGAATTTGTAAAACCAATAAAACTCATTTTGTGTCCCACCAAGACCCCTTATTCATGGTCGCCACCTATTAGGGTTGTTCACGGGGCGGGTTGGGTCAGTTTATTGGCGTTTTTTCAACCGACCCAACTTGGTCGGTTTACCTAGAAATGAAACCGAAGCCAACCCAATACTAAGTCAAACCGCCCTGGTCAATTTGAATCGGTTTGGGGCGGTTTTGTGAATGATTCTTTCAATGTGAACGGTAAAGGATTCAAGTCTAAAAAAGTAAAGGCTGGATGCCTGGAAATTAAAATTGATATTTTATATATCAGAAATAGTAAAACTGAAATATATCATATATATATATATATATATATATATATATATATATAAAAGTCGGTTCGAGTCGAACTAAACCATCAATTTATTTATTTTTAACCCGAAACCAACCAGTGATAAAGAAAAACCGGCCAACTCGGATTGGATCAGACGGGATTGATCAATTTGATCGGTTTGGATCTTGTTATGAACAGCCCTATCAGTGGCTTGCGTGCATACTCCTTCCGAAACAATCATTCATAATTTCTTCCAAATACTTATCTTGGGAATTAGAGTAAAAAACTTCACTTCCCAAGCTGCTACTTATCAATTGGGTAAGAGTAAGACCTAGATGCGCATCTCTCCATATCTTTCTAAAATCCCTTCTGATTTGCTAACCAAAGAGACCTTCCTTGAGGTACAGTTGGATTGAAGTATTGAACCAAGTATTTCTTTCAAAAATTTTGAAAAAACGTATATTAATTAGTAAATATTATGGTTGTTATTTCCCTCCCTTTTCTAAAGATGATAATGATACCAGCTTTTGTTAAAGTTTCAGGCATGACTATTACTCTTCTATACCACTAAATAAAATGTAGGCTGTAGGCATTTTATTTAAACACTGGCGGACTATACATGAATTCCCACACAACTCCAATATCTCATTAGAGCCGATGGACATGGGATTCCCACACAGGTCATCCAGACTAAATTATGAGCTGGGTGTATGTTGTATTTGTTGATTCCTTGTGTATTGGAAACATCTATGTTGTATTTGTCGATTCCTTGTGTATTGAAAGCATCTCCTCCATGAATGACAATATGCATATACAGAAGTAGCTCCTGAACTTTCCATTTACGGATGCTATCGACTATCAATTGTCAAAAAACTTAAAAACATAAGTGATTTTTAAAACAGTAGGGTAAGTTTTAGTCATTTGCTAAAATATATGGGATAGTTTAAATATTTTATTAATTTTTATATTATTAATAAAATTTGGTGAGCACTCTACTCCAAGGCCCTATTTCTTTTTCGATAAGTTATTTATCTGGGTAAATGTAATTGTTTGGGTAAGTTTTTTTCTAGGAAGCACTTGTACCTATGTTCTTTTATTTCTCAAGTAAATAAGATAATGACCATTTTAACCATAAAAATCCATTATTAAAAAGGGGCTTTTTTGTCTCATTCAAGTGTTGACAACTTTTCTCTAGGTGGGAAATAGGTATCACTTATCCGGATAAATGATATCGAGAAAAATAAACTTTTCCTAATCCTCGCATTAATATAAAAAAATAACATAAAATTCATGGTGAATGAAAACCAAAGTCCCATTCACCAACTTTTGCCCTCTTAAAATCCAAAGAAAAAAAAAACGAACGCTTGCAAGGGTAATTTTATGGTTAAAAAAAAAAAAGAGTTAATACCAAACGACCAATTGCATCTGAAAAGGAAAGTTTTTCAAGGGTCAGTAACTGATTTGGCGTTATTAAACGCCCCCAAGTCTAATTGACGAGACTGAATATTAACTAAATGTAAATAAAAAAAAAAAAAAAAGAGTTTTGGACTGCACTCCCCTCAGAAATCTTTTTTGCACTCTTCTCCCGGTCTAGTAGTAACCCCCTACAAACAACATCCCCCATAAATCTTTTTTGCAGCCCCCTCCTAATCTACTAGTAGCCCCCTATAAATCACATCCTGCCCCTGAATTTTTGCATCAATCCAAGAGCAGTCCACCCCTAGGTGGAGGTAGGTTTTATTAGGGGTGGACTGAATGTGGGGAGTGAAAGGTTTATTTGATAGTACAATATGTATATGATATGGAAAGAGTTTTGACCAATCAAAACCCACGAATTCTGATAAATAACACCTGGTTTTCTATAATCTGTATTGATGTAGCACAATCCGGACACTCCTAACTGGTTGTTGACCGCTGACTGGCTCCTTGTTGGCAATGGACGGCACCTGAGAAGATGGAAATGAAGGATTCCCGGGGATTTTACCAAGTGGGAATACTCCGATGCTTAAGTTAGAACGCAAGAAAGAAGGAAAAGAAGAGTCGGTAGCTAAGAGTGTAGGTCGCGCTTTATCATTATACTCGAGAGATTAGAGGTCTCAAGAAGAAGTTTCTCTTCTACCTTGAGGGCTTTTATAGGGGCATTCTTGTCAGATCAGGCATAATCGCCATTGGGCCCCTGCCACAACCATTACCTGTCAGGGCTGCACAGGTGGCCGTTGTGACGTACTCCTCGCCCGGGTGAGTGACACGTCTCCAAAGTGACAAGCACGCCTCCACCTGGTAAGAGACGTGGGTGCAGACTGTCGAAAGGACAGGGACTGCACCGTCAGTAAGGGACGTGGCGCAGTCTGATCGGTACGACCTGTTAGATAGAAGCTTCCTGAGGAATGCTCGTGCGGCCCATTTGCAAGCTACTTTGTAGTGAGCTCAGAATACTTCAGGAGTACCCTTAGTAGAATTGGTCCTCGGGATGACTTGTCTACTTGGGAGCTCGGGCGAGCTGGTTTTCTTAGCTCGCGAGCTAAAGTTGCCTCAGAATATCCCTTTAGAGGTAGCTCGGGGAACCCGGAGCTCGTGTTGTGGCGAGCTCCTCCTTTGGCGCGCTACGATGTAGCGAGCTGCCTTATGGGCCCGTTACTTGGTTGTACTGGGCCACAATGTTGAGTCATCGCTTATGTTGAGTCAGTGTCCATGTGTCGCCGTTTCATAGGTCGGGCCAAATCGTCCTCCATCCATTGCCCCCCACTCCTTGAGCTGAGAGCATTGCCTTAGCGCGAGCAGTTCATGAAGCGTGGTGGACTGATTCGATCGAAATTCAAACTTGATTGACTACTCACATTAAATGCATTTGCGGGAATCAAGAGATTTTCTGACTTTTTGGATTCCGAAAACGTGCTGAAGTAGCTCTTAACTCCGAACGTTGTACAACCGCCATTACCTTAATCATGGAAGACATACCACCAATCACCTTCGGTTTTCAAAAGGCGTGCGGTCAGTGCGCCTACGAGCCGTTGGATCTACTTTGATCCGGGCCGTCGATTTAGAGACGTGGGAGCTATAAATAGGAGGGCCTTCTAGGCCTCGTTTCCCTTCACGCCATCTTGCTGTCTTCGGATCCTGAGGTCGCGCACCTGTCAAGTCTACTCGAGTTCCTCAACTTATTTCATCTTGTCCCCTTTCGGTGAGTCTTACTTATTGTCAATCATGTCGGGATACCCGTACAATGTTTGTCACCAGGGCAGTGACCAGGATGATGATGCTCCCTCGAGCTTGGGGGGAGCTTGGGAGCAGGTTCTGGGGGCCAGGGAGGTCTCTGGCGAAGGAGCTTCCACTTCGCGGGGAAGGGAGCCCGATACTTTCGGCCCTTCCTCCATGACAGAGGGGAGACTTAAGTCTCTGATTAGCTATTTCCACCTTCCTAGGGACCTCCTCTACTGCATCCCCACTGGTAACTTTCCGTGGGAGCACGGTCCCAACGATATAGTCATTTACCAGGAACAGCTCGAGGCTGGCCTGCATCTTCCCCTACACCTCTTGATAGTGGAGGTGCTAAACCACTTCAATGTCACTATTGATCAACATCCCAATGCCATCCAGAACTTGGTTGGGATGATATCCTTGTGTTGGGAATACTATCTTCCCTTGAGTCTGGACAACTTTTCCGCTATCCTCTGTATAAAGAATGCCACTCTCAGGGCTCCACCAGAGAGGCGTCTCTACTACTTCTCTCCCCATCGTGGCTACAAGCTCTTGCATGAGCTCCCGAAGAAAATCCCCGCCTGGAAGCGGGATTAATTTTTGGTCCGCAACCCCGAAGGGTGGCCCTTCCCTACTTCTTGGAGGGGCGCCATCCTGGACTCCGGGGTCGAGCTGGACCCTGAAACTCAGAAAACAATGTTGTCCTGGGCATCAGTAGGCTTCCTCTGTTCGGACTACTTGGCCGAGGAGAAGCTCGTGCAGGCCGGCCTGAGCCCGGGTAGGTTATCCTTTTAGGTCGCGTGGTTTTTGTCACAACATTGTGTTCATATGCATATATATCTCATTCTTACCGAACTAATACTGTGATTTCTTCTTGGCAGCCATCATGTCTGGTATCAACTCGCACCGCCTTCTTTCAAGCAACCAGTGGACTCCCACCTCGGGGGGTACTGAATTCGGATCTGCCAAGCCGACTTTATCCTCCCCTCTTCCTAAGATCCCGCCGCCTGAAATCCCACCACCTCCATCCAAGGGAGCTAGTGGGGCTGGTCTCGAAGGGGGTGAGCTCCCACAGCAGGGGGTGACTCCCCATAACCCTCTCCAGCCATCCCCTTACCCTCCGTTCCCAGTGGGGAACTGGGAAGGGATGAACGACTATGCCATGGCTTGACGGAGGAGCTGGAAGGTGATTTGCAATGACGAGGTCGCCCATTGGGGGAATATGGAGACCGGGGACCTCGCCGTGTTTGCCTCCTCTCACTGCATGGTGGTAAGTGATTCTTTCCTTTCTTCTCTCATTTTGCTTCCTTTTGTTGTCCTCTGATCCTCTTTTTGTTGGCAGGTGAATACCACCAGCCATGCTATGGCCCTCCAGATGTGCCTCCACCACGTCGATGCCATCGACCAGCGGGATACTAATCAGAAGCTCCAGGGCGAGCTCGAACGGATTCGGGGCGAGCTCCATCACACTCGCAAAAGGAGTGAATCTCAGGAGCTGCTCGTCCGCGACCAGGAGGCTCAAATTGCCTGGCTTTCTGATGAGAGCAAACGAGGGAGGAGCCGTCGAGGGTGGCAGTGGAGAGGGAGCTCCTTCGGCAGCAGATGCAGGACTTAGAGTCCACTCTTCTAGATCGGACTCGAAATTTTGACTAGATGGTGGAGGTCGAACGAGAGAAGGTGGTCTGGGATTTCAAGGACTCCCAAGAATATCACGACCTCCCGGTGGAATATGGCTCGAGTACATACATCTCTGGGTTTAAGCTCTGCCGGTGGTTGGTTCGGAAGAAGTTCTCCGGGCTCAACCTCGATGGCATCACTATGAAGGGCCTGTCTCCCGAGACGACGGACCAAGTGGAGGAAGAGGAGCCTGACTCTCCGGAGGACGAGGATGAGGAGGCGGATCCCTGAGGCGGTATTTTTCCTGGACTTCTGGTGGCTCCCGGATGCCATAAACCCAGTCTTTCAAAGATCTTTGGTTGGGCGATTTTGCCCTATGGTTGTCAAACCTTCCCGAGCTGCTTAGCTCGGTTATTGCCCTGCCATTTTTCTCTTTCTTTCTTCTTCTCTTCCTTTTTTTTTTGAAATGGTAATGAAAGTTCTCCCTTTTTCTTCCAAGTATGATGTGCTCTCTTTATCTTTGCTAAGGCGATCTCAACACCCAAGCTATCAGAGCTACATACCCGAAGTAGGACTTCTCGATAATCGTTGTCTCGAACTGTCCCTTAAATCATTTAAGGCATCTCTATGGTGCACGACGAAGTGGTTACCACGTGTGCCCAAACTATACACTCGTCGGTTATTCTTTAGTTCAATCATCATACTGGAATGAGCTATGCTTGGCTAGGTTTAGGCCCGAGCTGCTCACGCTTTTCATACTTTACCCGCATCGTCAAAATGGCTAAGTCTTTCTTGATGCCGAGGTGTTGGTTAGCTCAGTGCCTTAGCCCATAATCCGGGGGTGACTCGTGGTCTGCCCTTGAAGTTCACCCGTCATGGAGATGATTGGGTCTTATTGCATCGAGGTCATGTTAGTTCGGCATTTTGGCCCTTAGGCTCTAGGAGTGACTTATAGCCCACTCTTGGAGTTTGCCCATGCCATAAAGGCGACTGGGTCCTACTGTGCCGCGGTCATGTTAGCTCGGCACTTTGGCCCTTAGGCTCTGGGAGTGACTCGTAGCCTACCCAATTATCACAGATAATATTGCCTTAAGTTGACAATGTTCCATGCCCGAGATACCTGTTTCCCTTCGAGAGTCTTGAGCTCGTATGTTCCCTCCCTGAGCACTCGTTTCACTCAGTAAGGTCCTTCCCAGTTGGACCCGAGCTTGCCAGTGCCAGGCTCAAGTACCATAACTTTACGAAGGACCAGGTCGCTCACGCAGAGGTTCCGCTTCTTGACCCTGGTGTTATAGTACCGAGCTACTCTCTGCTGGTAAGCTGCGGTCCTGATGTACGCGAGGTCCCTTACTTCGTCGAGTAGATCGAGGTTACTGTATGATTCCAGTCGCAGCGTAGGTACTTCGATCTCTACGGGGATAATTGCTTCGGTGTCATAGGTGAGGTTGAAGGGAGTTTCTCCTGTGGCGGTCTTTTTTCGTGGTTCGATAAGCCCATAGAACTTTGGGTAGCTCGTCTGCTCACAACCCTTTAGCTCGGTCCAACCGTGCCTTCAGTCTGTGGAGGATGGCTCTGTTTGTGACCTCTGCCTGACCGTTTGCTTGAGGGTGTGCAATTGAAGTAAAATTCTGTCGGATATTGCTTGAGGAAGCAATGAGTGCTGAGTTTTCAGAGAAAAAAGAATTGTGAAGGTTTAGAGGAAGGCTTTTAGAAGCGTTTCCCACAGACGGCGCCAAATGATGCGGCACAATCCGGGCACTCCTAGCAGGCTGCTGACTGGCTCCTTGTTGGCAACAAACGACACCTGAGAAGATGGAAAGGAAGGATTCTCGGGGATTTTACCCAGTGGGAATACTCCGATGTTTAAGTTAGAACGCAAGAAAGAAGGAAAAGAAGAGTCGGTAGCTAAGAGTGTAGGTCGCGCTTTATCACTATACTCGAGAGATTAGAGATCTCAAGAAGTTTCTCTTCTGCCCTGAGGGATTTTATAGGGGTGTTCTTGTCAGATCGGGCATAACCGCCATTGGGCCCCTGCCACAACCATTACCTGCCAGGGCTGCGCAGGTGGCCGTTGTGACGTACTCCTCGCCCGGGTGAGTGACACGTCTCCAAAGTGACAAACACGCCTCCACCTGCTGAGAGACGTGGGTGCAGACTGTCGAAAGGACAGGGACTACACCGTCAGTAAGGAACGTGGCGCAGTCTGATCGGTATGGCCTGTTAGATAGAAGCTTCCTGAGGAATGCTCGTGCGACCCATTCGCGAGCTACTTTGCAACGAGCTCAGAATACTTCAGGAGTACCCTAAATAGAATTGGTCATCGGGATGACTTGTCTGCTTGGGAGCTTGGGCGAACTAGTTTTCTTAACTCGCAAGCTAAAATTGCCTCAGAATATCCCTTTAGAGGTAGCTTAGGGAACCCGGAACTCGCGTTGTGACGAGCTCCTCCTTTTACACGCTACAATATAGCAAGCTGCCTTATAGGCCCATTACTTGATTGTACTGGGCCACAGTGCTAAGTTGTCGCTTATATATTGAGTCAGTGTCCACGTCGTCCCCATCATGTATGATTCTAGTTTATTGGTCACTTCTTTATCGGATATCATATTTTTTCCATATCATAATCGAACCCTAACATAAAATATGGCATTTCTAATACCAGTTTGTATGCGTATACAGTTTTTCTTCATGGAATGAGTATCGTGACGGGAGGAATTGCACAGGTAGTTTTCCACCTGTGCTTCTTCGCCACAGATCCCTTGAAAATCCTATATGATATTAATACTTTTGACCTTGATCATCACCAAAACAAATGGATAAATTGACTTCCCATTTTGCTTTTGTTGGACAGAATTGTAACAGCACCAAAAATAAAAAGGATAGGCTCACAAACATGTCATAAAGAAACAACTATCTATACATACAGGAGGGTGACGACACATGCACAAAAACTACTTCAAGAAATGGAACAATAAAAGCAATCGTGTTTGGCAAAAAACATTCCTTTTTTCCGAAGGGATATTTGAAGGTTAAAAGAAATTAGGGGTAGTAAATTCTTTTATGTCGGCTTTGCTTTTTAGCCTCTAAGCTCCAGTAACTTGAGGTTGTGGAAATGCTTTTTTTGGTGAAGTCTTACTACCTTCAATCTTTATTTCTCTCACATCACCATCCTCAATTTCTATATCTCTCACACCACTGCAGCTCTCTTCTACCACCTTGTCATCATCCTCGTCAGATTCATCACTTAAAGATCCCTTCTGTTGGAGTGCTTTCACCTTTCGATACTCGTCATAATGTGCTCTCCTCTGTTCCCTAAAGCTCAAACCGCTCTTATCAGTTTCAGAATCTGAGAGAAGGTCCAAACAAGCAAACAAGAGGGTTAAAAACCACAAACTGCTGTTTAGAAACAATTAACTCTGGCTTCTACTGAACTCCTATTCAAATAAAAAACCAAGTATAGATCAGTAAAAGAGGCATCTGCTTGATTTTCTTTGAGAACATTGAAACCAAGACACAGAACAGATTATCATTAAAAGCATGTCCATGCTACATCTTTACCAAAAAAAAAAGTAGTCAAAATAACTGAGTAAGAAACTTAATTCAGAGGATAACATGAACACAATATAAGCTTATGGTAAAGGACACAAATCATGGCTGTTAAAACCATTGAACAATCTGCTTGGTGAAATAGAATTGTTCAAGAGGTGAAGAACAAGTCAAACACAAGATCTATCATGACAAGGTAAAAGAAGGGTAGATGAGACCAGAAATGCGGTAAACATCTAGCTAATTCATAAAGTTGAAAATACTTGGCAAAGTTAAGAACCTTCATCTTGTTCCATGGCATCTGCCTCATCCTCAGAGGATGTCCAACCCCCAGAACGCTTTGAGTTATTTCTACTCGAGGAAGCTACATCGTTCAAAGCAGTTCGAATAGCTTCAGCATGCATAGCATCACCAATGCATTCAGCAAAACCCCTCTCTACAGGAGATAGGGAACCTACATGAGAAGACACTATCAAATTAATACTGACCAACACCATCCAATATAATATTCATGACATAGAGTAACTCAGTGGACACACACCATCTTCATCAATCATATGGTGGTATGGAGTCTTGGGCTCGGTGATTTTCTGCCTTACAGGTTTGTTCGCTTCAATTTCATACAAGTTAGTCTCATCCCATCTTACACGTCCTCTGATCCACCAACAAATATAAGAAAAAAGAAAGAATGTACTATTCCTTAGAACTGATTCAGAGATACAAAAGATAAGAGGTGGTTAGAAAACTAAAATACAAATCTCGCAATATTATGGATATTCAAGCAAAAAAAAATGTCTGGACAGTAGGCTTAAGGCACTATCAAGTATGAACTTTTAAATCAAGAAAAGCTTGGGTGTAGGGGAAAAATAGCCTGGGCTGTTTTGAAGATTTCTGAAAATGACATTTTTATTTGTGATGAATTGCAAATGACATGTTATCCCACTTAATTCTTTATTTGTCTTTTTAATTAAAAGAAATATTGAATGCAATTACTCTTTTAGCCCACACCCATGTTAACATGTTATGCACATGAAGCTTCTTCAAAACAGCCCAGGCTGGTTTTGACTTTTTTTTTTCCCAAACCACCAAACTTATATTCCCTTTAAATCATTCAGAAGTGAAATATCCTCTCAATTCACTAACACTTGCAATGAAATATTGAAAACTTGACCACCATGATAGCAACTGTTACAACCATTTCACAGGAGAAATAGAAAAGCCTAACCTTTTAAATAGTCATTAATAGTATTTATTCATGAACTTGGTAAGAATATGATTTTCATTGATGATACTTACAAAGGATGGCATGCAGGTCCAAGTTACCTATGTATAGATCTTGCACAATAATTCATACTCCAAGGTCATAAGAATTTTAAAGAGCCAAACCTTTAGATTAGACTGCGCAAGTTACCTCATTTCTTTTGAACACCAATATGCTTAACTGACACAGCAATCCTAAGCAATAGCTGAAGACTAGTATTACAGAAAAAAGATCAGTATGTCAGTTTCTCTTTTCCTGACATTTAAAAAAAAAAAAGACTATAATATATAGCAAGGTTTTCTATTTGCTAAATACAATCCAGATGCTAATAAGACAAGTTTACTACATTTTGCAGCTATTATGGCAGACCAAAGTCATTCGTGTGATTCTCCATTGCCTTCTTTATATTTGACAAATTTTATCCAAACATCCCTTGCACATGGGAAAAGACAATATTTATCCCTCACTTATCTCAACTCAAAGAATAAATAAAGGGGAGAAAATGCAACACAAAGTGGGTACGAAGGGAAAAACTGATGAAGACACCAACAGGTGACTAATTTAGAGGGTCTCTTATAAGATTAGCTATCTCTATAAGCATGACAATGCACCATTCTCAGAAAACCCCCTTTGCTGTAGGATCCAGTGCCAGTAAAGATTGAATAGAATGCATTTCCCCATATAGTAAACTATTCCTTCTAAAATTAGAAAAATTGAGATCCTTGCAATGATGAAAAAGCAAAAGTAACAAAACCATAAAGGAAAAAGATGTCTAAATGAACAAAAAAAATGTTTAAATGAAGTTATTAAGTGTCGTCTAAGTATGTATAGGAAACTTGAAAGCAGTAGGATTCAAACATAAGGAAAGAACGCAAAAAAAGACAAAAGATCCAAAAGTTTAGCATAATTCCTCAAATAATGAGAAACATTTAACCAGAATGTACACCCCAAATAATTAAGATAAGACATTATATGCCAAAAGTAGTGACTCCAAAGCTCAGTTTCAAATGTAGTACAAGCTTTTGATTTGACAGATTTTGGTCATTAAGTGCTCATGAAGAAACATCTATGGCTTGGTTATAAATAAATTGAATAAAGTTCTTATAGGTTTTTAGAATTAGAACTAATGCAAAAATCTTTCCAGTAAGCTCCACATCACTTCAAGGAGTTTTAGAGGCACCTTTCTGCTGGAACTGCAAAATAGTGCAAACAAAGGAATAAAAGAGCCAAATGCTAAAGTAAGAAAACTCTTTTCAATAGCATAGGTTGTACAAACTGTAATATAATGTACAAGATGGACATCAATAGGCAAAAAATATTAAAAGAAATTAGTGGTATCTTTCTTTTATTTCCCACTAAATTTCATGTCTGACCTGCTTCTGATGTTAATGTTTCTTCTTGAATCTTGATGCACCTGGATTTCTCCTGATTACCTTTTCCTTTTCTTTTTTCAGATAAACTAATGGATTATAATTGGTTTTGGGGTTCCAATGTCCTATTTATTTCTCTTACTGAAGAAGTAAATATCATCTTATTTTTCCTTTTTATTTTACGTATGTTCTGCCAATGCCCTATTTATCGACTAAAATTATTAGTGTTATTATTTTGCTGAATGTTGATACATATGTTATCCATCTTAAAGGGTTCTGAACTCCTTGTTGGTTTCATGGATAGTACACAATCCTTCTCATCTGCATACCTGTTGGATTTCAGATTGGACTCAGATGTGGTTAGATCCAATCTGAGTCCAACTCAATTACAGATCTAATGCAGATGACTGACTAGCACATTGTCAAGTTGAAATAGGAGAGGCAGCCATTACCAGAAAAGTCCTAGCTGTACATATAGGTCATTTCTGCTTTACACATAGAACCAATTGAGCACATCCTAATTCTCGTTACAAACAAGGATGCAGAAGATAATGTGGCCAAGAAAGTTCAGTATGCTATGAAGCATAGACATTAAATCAGAATCCTGAATCAAGAAATGATCATGAACGCTTTGATCTAAGAGCTAGTCTTCGCTCCAAAGCTGCTGCATTGGAGGAGCTGCACGGGCCTGTTAGGGAGGGCTTCATCTTTGATTGCTTTCACCGGAAAATCGTTTTCTTGGCTGAATGAAAGCATATGGGGGCTTTCTGGGTTTCTCACCAAACATAGATTCTAGGCTTTCTGTCTGAAGCCCACCTTGCAAAGCCAGAAGCCACTGTGTGAAAGCCCTCCCAAAAAGGCACTTTATGTCAATGGATGTGGGAAAGTGCCTGCAACCAAGAACACTCAGCAATGGACAGGAAGAACTCAGATTTCTAAAGAGATCAGCTTCTACTCAAACTGTTATGGCAACAAGAGAAGAATAATCCATTAAAATTTGGAGTCGGTGTAAATGCTGGCTTTAGAGCAAAAAAAAGGATGTTAGGACTTAGGACATTGCTCTCTGGGATGATGCCACTTAAAATTAATGGCCCTTCAGTCGAGAGAAATAACTTTAGTAAGAGAGTAAAATGAAATGATCGAATACAGAGAGATCTAAGTTAATAAAGAAAAAATTGAAATAGGATACATTTTATTCTTTATTAAATATTGGGTTACCTAAAGGCAGTTGTGTCACTTGATAATTTGAAGTTCCGATTTTGATAATTTGATCTGCTTTTAATGGTAGAGGCAATGGATGCAATAGATCCATAAAACATTTACCATCGAAGCAAAATGGAAAACAAAAGGGAAAATATGCAAATTTATTAAAAGAGAAGTATGGATTTGCAAACTCTTCCACCAAAAAATAAAAATAAATAAATAAATAAAAACAGAGATAGTGTATCGGGTGGAAGAACTGAAACAACCAAACTCCAACTTTCACAACGTTGCAGACAGAACAGTATACTTAAATAGGAATAAGTTAAATAACGAAGTTTGGAGGGGGAATCTGATCTAAGAAAAAGCCACGTTAATATCAATTGCCTGCAAAAATTTCCCGAGGAAACAGCTCAAAGCAATAAGGAGGAAAAAATGATAACTGCAACTTTGCGAATTCGAAATGAAAAGAAAACTGTTTGGCGTTTTATTCGGAACCTAAAAGGAGAAAACCCGAACGGCAGTGAGGAAACATAACACATGGAGATTCTTAAACAAGGCTAAAAATAATGGATAAGAATACTTGCTTCTCCTGAGAAATACGGCATAAAATTCGAAATACAGCAATATTAGACGTAAACATCTAATTTACAGCACCATATACCTCACAAAAGGCGTCTAAAATTCCAGAAAAGAAACACAACCAAAGCAGCGTCAGAAGAAACCCTACCTTTTCCAGAACTGCTAATATCCGATTCCATTGAAAAGAAATAATATGCATCCAAAATCCCAGAAAAAATCAATACTTTTCATGGATTAATTCTTTGTTCTCAGAAACCATACGTATGGGTAGAAAATCCATTAAAACAAATTTAGAATTCATGAACAACAATCTGTAACCCAGTTCAACAGATTATATATTTGGTGAAGTCGTATACAGACATCAATTACAACCTTCAAAGCCAAGAACGTGGAAAGTGAAATCTAAAACCCATGAAGTAAAATCTACAACCTTCAGAGAAACAGAGCGCGAAAAAACATACCTTGAAACAGAGAGGGAGAAATCTGGAGGAGGAATTGGAAAGAAATAGCCAGCGCCCAGCGGATACTTCAAATGGAAAGAGAATGATTATGAAGGATGACGTATCAACCCAAAAATTTGCCCTTCTCTGTTTCAACGGCCGTACTTCTTATTTCCTAAAATACCCTTACTCTTGCTATATAATGTCAGATCTGTCCATGATAACTGATGACTATTAGATGAGCATGGATGAGGTGGTGAAATTCAATCGAGAGGAGGGATACTTTCGGCATGATAAATTTGACACGAGGGAAATAGAACATTGAAGGATTTGTAGTCCAGAAGCCGGTAAAAGGAAGAGGCTTCTGAAATTTCTCAACATCTCATGAACCCGTTATTCCTTTCAAGGTATGGATCTGTGTCTCTTCTAATATTTCGAACTTTCAATTAACGATCAGTCTCCTGTATCTGTATTACCTCTTTGTTAATCTTCTTTCGACTTTTTTTTTTTAATTTTTTGGTTTTCTATTATTATGGTTCATGAATTTCGAATATTTAAATCGATTGTTTTTCCTTTTATTGCTGTTTACCTCTTTTGCTGGAATGGTTGGTTGTTTCCTTTAATTGGAATTTAGACAGTGATTTTCTTGATTCAACTTGTTGTGAATTGTTAGAGGTCTTGTCATATTTCTCATTTGTCCATGTGAATATTCGTGATTTTTATTTTCTTTGTGTCAGTCTTATCTTTCTTGGTGGAGTGCGGATTATGGTTGCATGTTATTTCTTGTTTTGAGATTCAGTTTCAAATTTCAGTTATTAGCAATGTTAATGGCAATAAATTATCTTAAGTACCATGAAACTATAAGCTCTCGAATGGGAGGAAGTAGCAATTTTCTGAACAAGAAAAAAAAGAAAAGAAAAAAAAAAAGAATAGAAAGTAACCATCATCTAATCTAATTAGCAAGGAAGCAATTGAATCCGAATGAGTCTAAAACTAGTAGTGAGCTAAAAAAGAAGCACAAGGGTATAGTGGAAAACCAAGCTCCACAATGCTTTTGAGGATGCAAAAGTTCAGATCAACCTTCACTATCTTTACCAATTTGGCTAGGACATAGCTTTATTTCTCTAGTTTCCATTTGATATGCAATTGAAAGCATGTGCAGACAAAATAATAAGTCGATCGTGACCCATTTGCCTTCAGAATTGCATTTAGAGTTGGTTTCTTCTGTTTTTCTCTGGCCTTCTCTTTTCCTTGTTGCAAAACTTGACCATTCGCTTTATGTGTCCAGGACTTTGAGATGATGAAAACTAGCGATCTTCTGGTTGCTATAAAGTCTACGAATGTTAAACCTTGAAGTCCTCATTGGAGCAGATAATAAAAAGTAAAAAGAAAAAGGAAGTGAAAGAGATGTTTTCATTGTTTTATGGACTCTGGAAGTATATTTTCAGTAAAACGGAGTTTCATGTTCTTATTTTCGGAATTGACAAATCTGGAAAAACTGTAATATGTTTTTCTATTTTCTTTACAAACTCTATTTAGTTTATTACTAATTTACTGCTGACCTCCTTTGTGTAATAATTGTTGGAGCTCATTGTCTGTTGATTTTGTGTTATATTTAATGGCTCCATGTATCATTTTCCTGTTAATCTGAGGTCCTAGAATATAAAAGTATCAAAAGCTTTCCTAGTTGCAATTCTCTCATGTATGTCAGAATGGTGTTTGGATTGTAGTATTATCTAGGAATCTAACCAACCTCAGAGTGTTTTGAGGGTGCCTCACCTAGAGGTGTGCCTCTAGGCATATGCCTCTCACGCCTTTTTAGAATATGTCTACTTTTCACTGACTAGTCAGCACCTAGGCACCACTTAAGCATTGCATCAACTAGAGAGGCCAAAACAACTAGTCATTGCCTTACTGCATTTATAAAACTGCATGGCTTTGCTATCTCTAATTCTCTTTTCACATTACTAAAAAATTAAGTCTATCATTTTAATTGTAAATTTTAAAGATTCAAGTAGTAATTATGTTTGACGTGTTAGAATGCTAAGCCCACCTTGCTGGAATTTTGTTTTCCCTTGTCAACCAGACTAAACAAAGCCACTTTCTTTCAATTTTTTTTTATTCCATTTTTCTTCACAACCAAATATAGGGTCCATTCATTTTTTGGTAAATGGAGGGGGGAGTTGGGTAATGGGAAATTTGACCAACTTTCACACGTTCGCTCCATGGTAAAGGTGGGTCCCACAGTAAATGAAGTTTCCCTTGGTAAGTGATACTTATCTCCCAGACGGGTAAGCAATTTTCCCACCTTGGGAGGAAATATGCTAAAACTAGAAAAAAATTGCCCATTAAACAGGCTTTTAAAACAAATAAGGGTGAAATTGATAAAGCAAAAAGTTACCTGGTCAAAAAAGAACACAGGTAAATGCACTTAGCTGGGTAAACTTACTTGGGAAACACTTACCTAGGTGAGTGCATTTACCTGGGTAAATGACTTGCCCAAAAATGAACCTGGCCATAGTGTTTACCATGACATAGGGACAGCAAGAATAGGTTATATAAAAAAGGAAATCACCATTCCATCTAGACTGAGTGGTTTTTATTTGTTATTTGCCTTTTCTTGATGATCATAAAAATAGCAGGAATGAGGTTGTTACTACCAAAAGAATGAGGATATCGAGATGGGTGAATGGTAAAATAAAAAAGATGGAATCAGAAATGGATCATTCTTGAGAACCTAGGGATAGGTTCAATGAGTGGCAAATGGGGGGAAAGTACAGTAAGATGGTTTTGGAATTGTAAATCATGACAATTCCGAATAAAATTGGGTTTTAGAGATCAGGGGGATGGTCCTGTGTTTTTAGAATTTTAATGGTAGTTCAATTGCTTCAAAACAATTTATGAGAGGCTAGTGGTCATTGAGAACTATAAAGTAATCTGTACAACATAAAAATGATTAAAATAATTGAAGATAGTATTTCCTTACTAGACCACTTATTTTTGCAATATTCAACTGTATGGGGTTGGATGCATGAATCTAGTTCTGCCATTCTTCTATGTGCAGTGCCATATTGATTGTCAAATTATCAGCCCTCAAATGATTTCTCATCATTTCCCATCTCTTCAAGACCCTTCAACTTACGACAGATCACTTCTTACCAGTGCCGTAGATGGTTTGCTGAAACCATTTCTCACTACTTCAACCCATTTTTCCATAACTCTTATAAATCACATTTGAACCATCATGAATTTATTGGATAGATAAGTATTAAACTTTTGTTGATGATTGGATAAATAAGTAATAACCATCTTGGACTCACTGAATGGGTGGCTCTGTTTTTGTATGTTTTTATGGGTCTAGCTCTGTCGCAATGAAGTTGTACTTTATTTGTTCTAAAAAAAGGCTTTTCAAACTTGGGTGTGGTGTTTTGATATAGAAACCAAGACCAAAAAAGCCAGAATCTTGATTTTTGTTCCATTTGTCGGTTTACGTTCAATTAAATGGCCCATAAACCTAAATTTAGGGTTTCATCTCCTCATCACTTTTTCACTACTAAAAAATTCTCAATAGAAGTTAGAAGAAATTTACTGGTAAAGAGAAAAAATTTCATGTTCTAACATTCAAATGAAGGATTGAAGGAGGCAAATGGTTCCTCATAGGAAGAGATGAAACAGGATTTTATTTTATTTTTAATTTTCAAAAACTATCATTACGTTATCATGTAATGTGTTTGATGTATAGGAGTTATTTTGATGACATTTGCTACCCACTCTGTTCACAAAAGTAAAGATCACTAATTGCAGATTTAGTCGAGTTTCTTGTGAAGGAAAGGGGGGGGGGGGGGAAGATGAAGATTTCAGCAGTAGAGAAGAAAGGAGAAGAAGAAAAGAGTAGGAAGTCAAACATGATTGTTAAATCAACCCTAGCCGCCCCGCTCTCATTATATTTATACTTAACTTAAAAGGATGAGATATTACAAGGATGCCCTTAGTAGGGCGGCTACTAAAAGCTGAAAAATCACAACTTAAAAAAACATAAACTAATGGGCCTAAAGCCCAACAACTTCCTAACTAAATAAAAACAAACTAAACCAACTCAACACTCCCCCTCAAGTTGGGAGTAAATGTCACACATTCCCAACTTACGTAGATCATGCTCCAGCTTGTTCTTTGCAACACCTTTGGTGAGAACATCAACGAGTTACAGATCAGAAGCAATGTATGGAAGACAAACTTTTCTAGAAGTTACCCTTTCTCTGATAAAATGTCTATCCACTTCAATGTGCTTAGTTCAGTCATGCTGGACTGGGTCATGGGCAATGTTAATTGCTGCCTGGTTATCATAGTATAGCATCATAGGTTCTTCTGCCTGTACACCAATTTCTTCTAACAGGGAACGGATCCAGAGAAGTTCTGAAACTCCATGTGCCATGGCCCTGTATTCGGCTTCAACACTTGATCTTGCCACCACTGTTTGTTTCTTACTCTTCCATGAGACAAGGTTACCCCCAACTAGGGTGCACACTCCTAAAGTTGATCTCCTGTCATCAATGCATCCTGTCCAATCTGCATCTGTATAAGCCTCTAGTTTCAACTGTCCATGATTAGTAAACAATATGCCTCTACCTAGGTGTCCCTTCAGATAATCAAGAATCCTGTCAACTGCCTCCCAATGCTGGACTCGTGGAGCATGCATGTATTGACTTACTACACTTACTGCATAGGAGATGTCTGGTCTTGTCATACACAAGTATAGCAGCCGACCCACAAGTCTCTGATATCTCCCAATGTCCTTTACTGGTTCACCTTCTGATGCATTGATTTTATGGTTCTGTTCAATAGGGGTGCTGATTGCCTTTGTTCCAAGCTTCCCTGTCTCTTGAAGAAGATCCAAGACATACTTCCTTTGTGAGATAAAAATTCAATGTTTTGATCTTGCAACTTCAATGCCTAAGAAGTATCTCAGTTCTCCAAGATCCTTAATTTCAAATTCTTTATGTAGGTTTTTTTTTCAGACTATCAATCTCACTTAGATCATTCTTGGTGACAACAATATCATCCACAAACAATTAGAACTGACACCAAAAATCCCCTTTGCTTCACAAACAAGGTGTGATCGGATTGAGTCTGAGTGTAGCTAAAAGCAATCAAGGCCTATGTGAATCTGTCAAACCATGCTCTGGGAGATTGTTTCAAGCCATAAAGTGACTTCTTAAGCCTGCATACCTTTCCCTTTTCAGTATCATAGGTCTGTGTGTACCCTTTTGCAACAAGCTTGCCTTGTACCTTTCTATACTTCCATCTGCCTTATATTTTACTGTGTAAACCCATCTGCATCCAACTGTCTCATTGCCTTCTAGTAGATCCACAATGTCCCATGTCTGATTCTTAATCAAAGCTGCCATCTCTTCCTGCATAGTTGTCTTCCACTCAGGTTTGGAGAGAGCCTCACTAACACCCTTGGGTATAGACACTGAATCAAGAGAGGAGAGAAAAGCACAATAGGAAGGAGAAAGAAAAGCACAATAGGAAGGAGAAAGTCCACTGTAGGATAAGTATTGTGAAATACAATGAACAATACACTTTCTCTTCCCTTTTTTGAGAGCAATAGGGAGATCAAGGTTATCTGTAACAGAGTTAGTAGGATCAATGGGAACTAAAACAGTAGCGGGACCAAGAGGAATACCTGAATCCATAGCAGCCGAATCTGGAGTCTCCAAGGAATCGACAGGAAGTGATGTGAGTTCTACTGCAGTGGAATCAACCTCCTTGTGAAGTCTCTGTCGTAAGTAATGCTGAGAAGCAGAACGCAAAGAGGTGGCAAGGTAGGTGCCACAGGGTGGTGGTCAAGCATAGGAGTAGACACAGGGACTCGAACTGGGAGAGGAATAGATTGTGACTCACTTCCCCAAAACACTCCCCCTGAGAAGGATTCTTTGAGAAGAAGTACATGGATTCAAAAAAGGTGACATCCATGGTAACATACCAGCTCCCAAAGATTGGATCATAGCAGTAGTACCCTTTCTGATTCTTTGCATATCCAAGGAAGACACACTTCTTTTCCTTGGGATCAAGCTTCGAGCGGTGAGGACCAAGGATATGTGCAAAGCAAACACACCCAAACACCCTGAGAGGAATATGAAATATCTCCCCCTGAGGAAAAAGAAGACTGAATGGGGTGTTGAATCCAAGTATACGAGAGGGCACCCTGTTAATCAGATATACTGCTGTGAGAACTGCATCACCCCAAAACCGAACTGGAACTGTAGATGTGATCATCATGCTTCTTGCAGTCTCAACAATGTATCTGTTCTTCCTTTCTACAACACCATTCTGCTGTGGACTGTAAGGTCAACTGCTCTGATGGACAACACCATATTCTAACAAATATGAGGCAAGATGTCTTTCAAAATACTCCCTGGCATTGTTAGATCTGAACACCTTTATTCTTGTTCCAAATTGTGTTAGTACCATCTGATGAAATTGCCTCGCCAAGGATGGTACCTCATCGCGGGATCTCATCAAGTAAATCCAAGAGTGTCGTGAGAAATCATCCACAAATAAGAGAAAATAGTGATAGCCTCCCATAGAAGGAACATGGTAAGGGCCCCACACATCCGAATGAATAGCATCAAAAGAAGAAGATCTTTTATTACTAGGTTTAAATGAATGTCTACAATGCTTTCCAAGTTGACAATCTTCACACTCTAGACTTGACAAACTAACAGACTCAAAAAGTTTTGGAAACGAAAAACTCAAAGAAGAAAACGGTAAATGACCCAAACGATTATGCCAAAGCATAATTTGACTCACAGACCCTGACTCACTATCCCTACTGACATGATGACTCTGATGAGAAGGTAGTACGTCCAGGAGGTAGATTCCATTCACTTCACGATCACTCCCAATCGTCCTCTTTGAATCCAGATCCTGCAAAATACAACGACCAGGAGAAAAAATTACTGAGTAGTTCAAGTTCTTAGTCAAACTACTAACAGATAACAAATTAGTGCTCAATCTGGGAACATGAAGGATAGAGGGTAGAGAAATATAATCACTAATATTGACAGATTCCTTCCCAGCAATAGGAACATGGGATCCATCAGCTGTGGAGACCCTATCTCTGCCAGAACAGAGCTAGTAAGTTGAAAAAATAGTAGAGCTCTGGGTCATGTGCTCTAAGGCTCCAGAATCTATAATCCAAGGAGGTCCCTCCTTACCTGAAGTGGAAACATAATTTGCAGTGATGTGTTAACTACCTGTGTGAACAAAGGAAGTAGAGTGGACTCCACCAGTGCCACTTGTACCTTGTTGTTCGCTTGCGGCTGAACTGGAACTGGCTGTATCCCGCTGGTTCAGAAGTAGCCCATACCTCCCAAGTTTGGCCCTTACTGCAGCAACTGCAACAGACTCTAGAGCAGTTGTAGTAGGAGGGGCCGGAATGTCACCAGTAACTGCCATGTGCGCATTTCCCTTCTTATCTTTCAATCTAGTCGGCACAAGATGTGGGTGAAGCTTCCAGCAAGTATCTCTTGTATGTTTAGGCTTCTTACAGTAGTTACAAATCAGATCTCTTTTATCTTCCTTCTTGATGTCATTGCCACTTTGTTTAGGTTTCACAGCACTTACCATGGTAGACTGATCAGAAATAAGGTTTTTCACCATCACATCTCTCTTGCACTGCTCCCCTGACACAAAGGCATATGCTTGGGAGAGAGTAACACTATCCTTGGAAAGAAGGTGTTGTCGTGCAATATCATACTCAGGATTAAGGCCAGCAAGGAATTCAAACACCCTATACTTCTTTAGATGTTTCTGATAGGTAGTTGCATCCTTAGTGGTTTCCCAAGCAAATGTCTCTAAATGGTCAATCTCTTGCCATAGGGTTTTAAGGACTGAAAAATAGGCTGTAACAGATCTATCTCCCTGCCTTGTAGCAATAATCTGATTTCTCAATTGATAAGCCCTAGCAACATTCTCCCTCTGTGAATAGGTTTCTGCAACCCCATCCCATATTTCCTTAGTTGTATTTGCCTATAAAAAATTTTTACTTATATGTGGCAACATGGAATTACACAACCAAGTCATCACCATATAATTCTCCTATACCCACCGGGAGTTGCTAGTTTTGGGTTTCACCTCTTCACCAGTGATATACCCTAATTTCCCACGAGCACCAATGGCCATCTTTGCAGATTGTGATCATTCTAAGTAATTTGCACCATCCAACCTAACTGTAGTAATGGTTCCAGCCCCGAAAGGGTCTCCAGCACCTCCTCCCACTGGTCTCATTTCACTCCCGGGCTTATTTTCAACTCCGTGGCCCTCCATGCTTCTCAAAAAATGTAAACAGAATAACTGAAATTTGTAGCAAGATCAAACAAAACACCTTTTGGAACCAACAACACCTTTCTGGTGTCCTAGACTTTCTTCCCACAAAAGATTCTTTTTCAGTGGGACGGAAGAAGAGAGAGAAGAGGCAGCTGCCCTCTCTAGAAGCCTCCAAATCAGGCAGGACTTGAATCGCCTCTTATAAAAAACTCCAAGGATCCCTAAAAAGTTAGGGCGTCACTTCCTAGGTCAAAATTGAAGAGTCCAACAGAAACAGGACTCTTCCCCTTTCTCCAGATTTTCCTGATTTTGATGAGAAACCCTAGACCAGCTACAGGGCACACAGATCCACCAAAAAAATCCAAAAACTGGGCTTACCTGAGAGCTTCGATCAGCCTCTTAAATCATCATGCAGTCGGCCGATCTAGGGCTGCATGAGAGAACAACTTCAAGGAACCTTCGGCCTACTCTGATACCAAGTAGAGATCATAATTGCAGATTTAGTCGAGTTTCTTGTGAAAGAAAGGTGGGGGGGGGGGGGGGGGGGAGATGAAGATTTCAGCAGTAGAGAAGAAAGGAGAAGAAGAAGAGAGTAGGAAGTCAACCAGGATTGTTAAATCAACCCTAGCCGCCCCCCTCTCATTATATTTATACTTAAAAAGATGAGATATTACAAGGATGCCCTTAGTAGGCCGGCTACTAAAAGCTGAACAGTCACGACTTAAAAAAACATACACTAATGGGCCTAAAGCCCAACAACTTCCTAACTAAATTAAAACAAACTGGACCAACTCAACAACAAACATGTACAATTTGGTATTTTTAGAGTTTTATTCATTGCCCTTATAGATGCATCAGAAAATTAAAGAAATAATATCTGTTTGATGAAAATCTAGTCTAATAAATTATACCCTCTACACCAAAATTCTAAAAATTTAATTTTGACATCAATTTGGAAATTGAAACAAAATAAATGAACTATTCAAATAATTCTCAGGACTTCATGGAATGATGGAAATACTAGAAATTTTGAATAGGCCTTGGTTGAAATTTTGAAACAATGAAATTCTCGACACTGCTCAAAATCTAAACAAAATCTTGACATTCTCAAAATTTCATCCAACACTTGAGCGTTTTTCATACACAGAAATATTTGTGTATTTGTAGTTTATTTTCTTCAACTTTCTCATCCTTTTTTTATTATTTTTTGTTGTTCTTTTTCTTTGGTCCCTTTGCCACATCAGTTTTCTATCCCCTATCAAATACATTAACTGAAACTTCACATGGACTCTGCTATTTATGGATTTGCAGACTTTGCTAGAGAAGTTGAAGGCATTGTACTTAAACTTGGAAGGACTTCCCCCAGATCGAATAGTTCCAACTGTTGGCCTCAACATAGGTCGTATTGAAGCATCAAATACAAAACTTGTCTTCTGGGACTTAGGAGGTCAAGTATGTGAAATTATTCCTTATCCAACCATCACATATTTGTCACATCCCAGCATTATTTCTAGGTTGTGTTGTTTCTTGTATCCATAGTGGTAATATCTATTATGGTCGTCCAACAAGACTCTGTTCAAATTTTTATCAACTCTCCACCATTATTCCTGTTTGAAAATATTAGTGTTGCATTTAACTTAATGAATGTGGTTTGACCGCTTGAGAGATGAAATTAGAATTAAGAGCAAATTTTTTAATTTGTCATGTGATCCTGTTTTCTTTGATCAATGTCATGTGATCCTGTTGAATGACAATAATGATGGAACTGATGAAATTATGAATCCTTTGTGGTCATTATTATGTTTTTACTCCACTTTTCTTTTCTTGTTCATATATTAATATCTGTGCAAGCATGCTTTTCCTCATGTTTGCACACTTATATTTCTCACAATTAATGGAAAAAGGTTGATCACTGACTTATAACTGGCCAAATGAATAATGTATGACGTATAGGTTTTCTTACGAGTTTAAGAAATAATCACTTTTCCCAATATAATATGAAACTTTTCCATTTCTTGGGTAATGAAACAGAACCTATATGCAAGAATCCTTTTATATTACTAAATATTTCAGCCGAATTGTAATCGTTGAATCATGTATTGATGACTTGGTGTGTAATGGAACATCAACAAAACAATAACATTTCAAATTTTCTACACCCAAAACATGTAGCCTATTCTTTTTCGTTGTCAATTCTTTGAGCCCATTTTCCTCTTATTTTTATGGTTATTGCTTGACTCTGACTATTTTCTTTTATGGCAAATTTCTTAAAGTACCCCTATGTTTTAGGAAATTGACTAACTCCATCCCTACTGTTTACATATTGACTTAAAGTAACCCTAAGTTTTCTGACAATTGACTAAATACTCCCCTGCCATTAGTGTCTGTTAATTTGGTCGATTTTGCACTCCACTATTCTTTTTTCAAACTATAATTCAACAAAGTCCAAAAGAAATTTCAGCTTGGCATCAGTGAGGTTTATCGTTTCCCTTTTATTTGAACTCAACTGTGTTAATTTTCCCTGATTGGCTTCCCAAATAAAAAAAAAAAAAAAACAAACTTTACTCGGAGCAGCAGTGTATCTTCATTTGGAAAAGTTGGGCATGCATTTCTGAGCTTAGAACCTGAAAAAAAGAGCTTGTCAAGAACTTGTCTGAAGCCTTAACTGTAGCTTCTATGGTCCAAATGATGTGGAGAGAGATAAACCTCTCTAAGGGAAGAGAGGAGTCTCAAAATGTCTTGGGCTCCGGTCACATGTAGGGGTTTATGTCAATGAAGATTCCAAGAAAGGAAGGGGGGGGTGCAGAATGAGGAATAAGAATAGAAGCAGTGGCATATCAAAAAGTCTAAAAAGACAGCGGAAGGACATGGATAGGGGCCTGTTGGGCCACCAAAGATCAATCAAGAACCTAATACAGTGTCTATTGCCTATCTACAGTGTATAATAAAAAGAGGGTGTATGGTTGAAATACCTTTCAAAGGGACTGGGAGCGCACTCTGTTAGTGTGGAGGCTATAAACCCAACCATTAGCAAACTGTCCCTACCTGCTTTTCGTGACTCTAGCCCATGGCTGCCTTCAAAGAGGATACTGCCTGAACCATCTCACTCTGCCCTCTCCCAGTCTCCCCTCTCACTGATTTTGCCCGGCCGGGGGCACAGTCGAAAATAAGGTTAGTAGTTTCAGGTCAAAGATAATATCTTAATGTTATGCCAGTTCAAGCCCGATAGTGAGGTCATCTGAGGCAATATGGCAACTAAGGCAGTCTCCCCAGATGCATCTCACCACATGAATGCCTCCAAAACCAGCATAAAACTAAAAAGAAATTGAAGAGATGATCATCAGGGGTATGTGGCAGTAGGTTTGGTGCTTGCATTTCTGTTAACGACAAATTTATTCAAATGTTTCATTTTGAAAGTTCAAAGAAGAATGTTGGGTAAAATAGTCTTTTCCATCTTTCCGTTAACAGACACTAATGGCAAGGAGGATTTAGTCAATTGTCAGAAAACTTAAGAGTACTTTAGGAGTTTAAGACAATACGTAAACAGTAGGGGTAGAGTTAGCCAATTTCCTAAAACATAGGGGTACTTTAAAAATTTTGAAATTTCTCTTAACATCTTAAATTTATGCATAATAATTATTGTGGCCTAATTTCAATTTTTACATTCTCTTAGCTTAAAAATCATATTAGCATTTGATATCTAGTTTTTCATACTAACTCAAAAAATAGTATAATCAGTAACATGTTACACCCCAAAATCATAATGGTCTCATTTGTCTATTTATATTGTGTTTCACCAGTTTACAGTGCACTCTGATGCCAATTCTCAGTTTCAAATCTTGAGCTCATTTTTCGTTTGAATTTTTTGGGTTTTGTTTTTGAAAAAGGTAAAGTATTATATTAAACAAGAAAAGGATAGATAAATTGAAACATAATAGGATAAGAAGATAAATAACAATATAACATATTAGTTGTTACACCAATTCAAGTCATATAGGTTTTGTTGGTCTACATCCCTTGTGTTTCACTAGTTTATAGTGATATGGCCGCTTAAAGAATGCATTCATGTTTTCTTTTACTGATTTGTATAACATGTAACTTTCAATACATTGTTTCCAAAATTCTAGCCATGTTACCTATTTTTTGGTGAAGGATATTCCCACCAATATGGGATTTTTCAATTTTCTTCACCCAAATTCTAGCCATGTTACCTATCTTTTGTGCCCAAGGATCCACAGGTCAAGCAGGAATCGGAGGAGTAATCCGTGGGTGTGGGGGGAGCATCTTTTGGGCTTTCAGTGGACCAATTGGGAGAGCAGATGCTACCAAGGCAGAGATCTTACCTGCCCTCACAGGTCTCCGTTACGTCAAACTCTTTATCCATCGAAGGTGATTCAGCTAATACAATAAACTGGTTAAGGCAGAAGACTGGAGGACCTTGGAGGCTTGCTCATCTGCTAACTGAAGCTAGAGATATTCTGAATTCTCTGAATGTGAAGTTGGTTTGGATTCCAAGGAAACTAAATACAGTAGCTGACAGCTTAGCCAAATCTGGAGCCCATAGAAATATTATGTTTTCTGATGTTTCTCTGCCTATGTAATTCTGTTTCTGCCACCTAAGACCTTGTAATTTGTTAATTTTTCTCAGTTAACCTTTCTCAGAAGTGTTACCTATCTTTCAATTTTCTTCACCCAAATTATTTTACCTTAATGTGTCAACCAGTCAACCTTAACTGATGGCAATAGCTGTTTGTGCGTCCCCAAAAAAAAGTTGAGCTCCTTATCCAGTCCACCCTTCCCAAGACCTTGGATAGCTGGGATCATCATTGGATAATGGCCCTCGAGCTGTAAAGGTGGGTGACTTTGGTTTACCTATATTGGGGATGTTTGGCATCTTTGTAATTACCTCTCATCTTTACTATAATCATTAAAGTACTGTTACCAATAAATAAAATCATCGGGTAGTGGCCCTTGACCTTAACTAAGTTCTACCGCATGATTGGAGAGTTATCCTGTTTCAGGTTGCATAGTTCAAAATACAATTCTACCGCATGAGCTATAAAATGATGCTGACTGAACTAAGTCGTCCTCATCATCTTATATCTTATCCAACTATATGGGATTAGCTACATGAATCCTGTTTCTCCATTCCATCCTGTTTAATGCCATATCCATTGTTAATTTATGAACACGTTTAAATCATTTCTTACAACTTTGACCCAAGTCCTTTTTGGTCTGCCCATACCCCTAGCCATTCCATTCTGTTTAATGCTCATTGAACTAATAAGCCATAAAAACGGTGATTAATATACAAGTAACTAAGCTTGATCTTTTTTTATGTCATTTGATTTGATCTTTAGCTGAAACAAAGGAGAAAGCTATCTGTGAAAAGGTAAGATGAAACTCAGATCTTCATGACAAAATTAGGTTATCTATCGTGGGCTTAAATGTGTCCATTTGTTTTATGGCATGGGTCTTTTGTTCAATATTGTGTCTAATTTGGGAGTGCATTGGTAATTCTTTTGTGTCAACAACAGTTCTTTCACTGCACAATTAATTTTCTGCAAGATTAAGCTGTTTTCTAATAAGCATCTAAGAATTTCAGAGCACCTTAACCTTCACTGGAATTTGTTGACACCTGATTTAATTAATTATTGCTGTGTGGGATTTTTTATGTTATGTTGTGGTGTACGCATTTTATAGGCTGGCCTTCGAACAATTTGGGAGAAATATTATGAAGAGGCACATGCTGTAATTTATGTTATTGATGCTGCTTGCCCTACACGTTTTGAAGATTCAAAATCTGCATTAGGTTAGTGACTTTCATGTACCTAATTTCATGGGAGATTCCCTATAAAGTGAAGCATTTCTTTTTTTCTTGAAGAAACCCTATGGTTGCACTAATTTCTCTTTTCTCTCTTTTTTTTGGCAATTCACTAATGCCTCTAATTTTACCAGAAAAGCTACTAAGGCATGAAGATTTACAAGGGGCACCTCTTTTGATACTAGCAAATAAGCAGGTGAGATCTACTTATTGCATAGCAAAGGAATGCAACAAAATTCACAAAAATTACATTTTACTAGCAAGCAGATACTACTGGAGATTGATATCATAACTTTAGGCATTTTACAGAATAGAATGCATGGTGTTTATTTATTTATTAATTTTTTGGTCTATAGCAAATCATCAACCTTGATTGCATGACAAGATGATTTGCCTAAAAATATATTGATAGTTTCCTCTATATCTTTTATACCTGTTCTTGTTGTTGTTACTGTTTACCATCTTTCAAAAAAAAATGCTGCTATTGTTGTTGGAGCTTCGCTGAATTATCTTTTGATGGCAGGATCTTGCTGGTGCTGTGTCAGCAGCAGAACTTGCAAGGTATTTGGATCTCAAGGAGTTGGATGAAAGGCCTTACATGTTTGAAGCTGTTTCTGCACATGATGGGTGAGTTAAAAGCATATATAACACCTTGGCTTACCAAGTGCTCCCTAGAGCAGAGTCCCAAGACGCTACTTTTAGTTTTGAAAGTGAACTTCTCTTTTCAATAAATAAATTTGAAGAGTTCGAAGTGGTTTCAACTAGGTTTTCCTTGTACCTGCAATAAAACCATTTTCTCATTTGCTTAAAAATGAAAATATTCTCTTGGTTGCAGGAGGGGGATAAAGGAAGGCGTAGACTGGCTAATTGAAGTCATGGAGAGAAGTAAGAGAACAGAAATGTTAGGAGTTCGTGCAGGTGTTACTGGGCCAGTTTCTGCTTAGGATTGGGTAAACCAAAGCCTCATAGATCTATTCAAGCGTGATTGCTCTGTTTCTGCTTAGGATTGGGTAAACCAAAGCTTCGTAGATCTATACAAGCGTGATTGCTCTGTTTCTGCTTAGGATTGGATAAACCAAAGCCTCATAGATCTATACAAGCGTGATTGCTCTGTTTCTGCTTGGTAATTGGGACTGGTTAAATCAAATAGGTTTAGCCTCCTCCAACCCACTAAAATTGAAACTTTTCTGCCGCCCAGAAATTGTCTGGATATATTGTGACCATAGAATTTTCATTTATGTTATGTATATCAAAATACAGATTTAATTTTCAAAATAGCTATTTAAATGCCTCCATTCAGCTAAACCATAAATTGGCATCAAAGTCCGGGTGTACTTTGGAAGCGTTCTTTTTTGGATTTTGAGATGGGGGAAAGTTGGTCAATGGGATTTTGATTCCCGTTGACCAATAAACCTATGTTCTTTTATGATATTTATGTGGGGACTAAGGAAAAATTATTTTAAGTGATACCCATCTCTTAGGTGGGTAAATAACTTTTCTATCTAGGAGAAAAGTTGTCAGCACTTGAATGGAACAAAAATACCCTTTTTAATAATAGACTTTTATGGCTAAAATGGTCATTACCTTATTTACATGTGAAATAAAGGAATATAGATAAATGCATTTACCCATATAAGAAACTTATCTAAAAGCAACTTGATCAAATTTGCAGCTTGGGAAAGAAATGTAACAATTTGATTGGATAAACACGGTTGCTGTCTTTTTAAGGTATGCGTGCAACAGTTGTATGCTAATTGGTATTTATCAACCCAAAATGTTTCAGGTAAATACAGAAATAATATAAAACACAAGCTGAAGTAGCCAGCCTACATAGCGACTCTCCCCTGTAGCAGATGAAAATGCTTAAACAGAGGGGAAAAGATTTGGCACCTTTTCCAATACAGCGCATGTTGTGTACTTCATATGACATGACTCAGAAGTGTTTTGGTCCTTGAGGCTTGAGTTTCCTCCATACAGAGATTTTATCCAAGTGGAGCTTTCTTGTTGTAACTTCCTCCTTGAAGTTCCCTTGCTAAGCAAATAAGTAATGCATATTATATTACACAGATTTCATTGGATTGTATAGCATGTGCTGAAATATGAGAATCGACCTTGTGATGATCAGAAAAGGCAATATGAGGTGTTGTGATTTATGAAGCAGATTGAGAAGTAAATGTTTCTGTTATAGTTATCATATGAAGTGGCTTAAGAAACAAATATATCTATTGGTAGGGTGTAAATGGATTGGAATGGATTCAAATCAGGATATATCCGAAACTGATTTGACATTGTACATGGCAGATCCGATATGATCTGAAGGTCCGATCGGATTTGATAGGTAAGGATTTGAATTTGAATCCAATTGGGAAGTTGGTTTTTTGGATATGATCTGATTCGATTTGTTTTTTAATTAATAAATTATTAAAAGAAAAACAAAAATATATGTATTTTTAAATTATTTTCATCATATAATAGTATATTTATAAATAAACAACATATATACGTATTATATATATTTATATAAATAAATATATAACATATATCAGATCGGATCTTCTCAAATCTGATAGGGGTTATCCAAATTTGACCAAATAAGATTGAATCAGATCAAGATCCAATCCATTTGCACCCCTATCCATTCGAAGATAGGATTAGAGCCAAAGGTCTACATTAATTTCATTGTCATCTCACTCAAGGTATTCTTTTTGGGCAAGACATAAAAGATTTTTTCATTCATCTATTGGTTCAACAAGTAAATAACTGTGTCTATCATATGATATAAGCTAAATTGTGAGCTAATATATTTAGGCCTCTATTTATATGCTAGATATTAACAACATAATAGGAGTCCCAAAGCTCCCATAGTTGGTCCATACATATTTGCCAATACCAAGGTTTGTCCAATGTACGGTCCTTGATTCTTCTGATTAGAGCTTCTGCATCTGAAAATATGAACACCTTGAGACACCCAGCCTTTAGCTTGTAAAAAACCACTAATTGTCATGAATGAGTCATCCACAAAAATAAAGAACTGATCAGTTGATGAGGCCTCCTCTGTGTTGGAAATTTGAGATAGAATCTTTTAAGGATCTGGCTTGGCTCTACGATATATGATGTCATTACTCGCTTCCCAAATTAATCTCAGTATTATCATTAGTGCCTCAATAACAGTGTTGCATTTCTTCTGGAAGCTTATCAATTTTATTTTTCATCCATTGTTCAATCATCTTGATGAATGGGCCATGAGTTATATCCTCTGGATTTATGCCAATTCGTGCCTGAAGCCAAATTACTATAGTAAATGGGCACTTAAAAAATAAGTGAGTACTTGACTCTTGTCCCTCCTTGCAAAAAACACATGTAGCTAGGTGGGTTGTTCTTCTTGAGATACCATTGCTTCTCAAATATTACGATTCCTTCCCAACAAGCCTTCCACATAAATAATTGAAAATGAAATGGCACTTTTATCTTCCACTAATAAACGTATACATGCATTTTCACGTGACAGTATCTCTAAGGCAAAATTATTCATAATTCATAATAGTTTCTAAATGGTTATAAAGGGGCAATTTCTGAATAATTATAAGTGGGCAGTTTCTGAAGTGAGAGTAAAGGATATATATGTTCTCGTTATGTCTGTTGTATTCTTAGACAAGGGGGTAGAAAACGTTCAATAAAAAGTCCTAAAAAAACGGAGGGGGGGAGGGCATTCACTCTTTTATAGGTAGTGATGAGGGCAGATTTGGCCCTCTAGTGAAATTGTGACACGTGGCACCTCGTGACAATTAGGAAAACACCCAGCCAACAAACTTATGAAGTTGGTGACCCACCCGGGCACCAATTTGGTCAGCCTGGCGCAACCTATGCGTGGCTTGACGCGCGCCTGCGCGACCTGCGCGCGGCACACGCGACCTGTGCAGCGCGCACGTGGCCTGTGCGAACTGCGCGCAGCCTGGCGCACGACCTGCGCAAACTGCGCACGGCCTAGCACGCGGCCTGCACGAACTGCGCACGGCCCTGCGCGAACTGTGTGCGGCCTGCGCGACCTGGCCGACCTGGACCAGCCTAGCGCATGATCCGGCCAAGCCGCCCATAAGGCGCCCACCGACAAACCTGGTCTAGACACTGACCCGCCGACTGACACAGGCACTGACCAAACGATCTGGCCTAGACATTGACCCGCCGACTGATGCAGGCGCCCCCTGGACAACCCGGCCCAGGCGCCGACCTGGCCGCCTGACACAAGCGCCAACCTGACGACCTCGAGGAGTTCACCATTGTACCCCGGTTCTGACAGGATGCAACGAGTCTTACCGTTTGGAGGCTTTTCACCCACCTAGCCCGCGAGGACTCCGGTATACAAAGACATCACCCCCCAAAGGGGAGGGGGATGAAAAAAGGGAAGTAACCCTGCTCTCTAGCTCTCTCATATTATCTTCAAATCTCTCTACAATAAGAGTGCTAACTTAAGTGTCGGAGAGCCCCCGCCGGAAAAATACCCCCGAGACCTCTGATTCAGTTCTCGCAGGTCCTTCAGCTCCCGTCGCCTACAAAGAGGAGGAAAAGATGGAGTTCTCGGAGGTCCCTCAGCTCTCGCCACCTACAAAGAGGAGGAAAAGATGGAGTTCTCGCAGGTCCCTTAGCTCCCGCCACCTACAAAGAGGAGGAAAAGATGAAGTTCTCGCAGGTCCCTCAGCTCCTGCAGCCTACAAAGGAAAGAAGGCCACCTCATGTTGAGGGCAGTCGGATTGCGCTGCACCAGGGAGCTCCAGCATTCTCTAAGTCATCGGCCGCCTAGTAGGCAGTTCGCCACCGAGCAGTTCGCCACCAGGCAGTTCGCCACCGAGCAGCTCGCCACCGGGCAGTTCGCCACCAAGCAGTTCGCCACCAAGCAGTTCGCCACCAGGCAGTTCGCCACCAAGCAGTTCACCACCAGGCAGTTCACCACCGAGCAGTTCGCCACCAGGCAGTTCGCCACCAAGAAGTTCGCCACCAAGAAGTTCACCACCAGGCAGTTCGCCACCAAGCAGTTCGCCACCAGGCAGTTCGCCACCAGGCAGTTCGCCACCAGACAGTTCGCCACCGGGTAGTTCGCCACCAGCCAGTTCGCCCCCAGGCAGTTCTCCACCGAGCAGTTCGCCAGTAGGCAGTTCACCACCAAGTAGCTCATCACTAAGGCATGCCACCACCAGGTCAAATAACGAGGTACTTAGCCAAAAAATTTTACATCACAAAACATTGGTACGTGGCAAAAAACGGTTACATCAATTGACGATGTCTGTGGGAACACGCTACAAAAAGCTAAGTTCTCATCCTACAAAAGCTAAGTCCTCACTTTTTAGAAATTGAAACTATCGCTTTATAGTTTACGTTTTTTATGAACTCAGAGACTATGCAGGGAGCTAACGGACTAAGTAGCTCTACCAACCTTACTTTCAATTCAGATAATGCCACATCAGTCCTCTCCGCAAGGTCCCCCCTACAAAGATGAGCTCTTCGTGGCTTCCGTGGGAGTTGGCGGCCAACTGACTACATAGGCGCCCTTACCGGTCGAGCCTTCCAAGGCTCCCGTGTGAGCTGGCAACCTAAAGTTAGTAGTGCTGCCCCCGAAGGTCGAGCCCCTAGTAGCTTCTTGTAGGAGTAGGTGACCGGCATTACGAAGCTGATGCAGGCCAAGCCTACAGGCCACATTACTACCTAAGACCCGGTTGCCTCTCTAGCACGGGCAAAGTCAGAAAAAAGTAGACCACTAGTCACTCCAACGCCTATGGGTCGCATTACTACTTAAGACCCAGTCGCCTCTCCGACACGGGCAAAGTTAGAAAAGAGTAGACCACTGGTCACTCCCAAAGCCTACGGGCCACATTACTACTTAAGACCCGGTATATAAAAACCTCACCCCCAAAGGGGAGGGGGATGAAAAAAGGGAAGTAACCCTACTCTCTAGCTCTCTCATATTATCTTCAAAGCTCTCTACGATAAGAGTGCTAACTTAAGCGTCGGAGAGCCCCCGCAGGAAAAATACCCCTGGGACCTCTGATTCAGTTCTCGCAGGTCCTTCAGCTCCCGCCGCCTACAAAGATGAGGAAAAGATGGAGTTCTCGGAGGTCCCTCAGCTCCCGCCACCTACAAAGAGGAGGAAAAGATGGAGTTCTCGCAGGTCCCTCAGCTCCCGCCACCTACAAAGAGGAGGAAAAGATGAAATTCTCGCAGGTCCCTCAGCTCCCGCAGCCTACAAAGGAAAGAAGACCACCTCATGCTGAGGGCAGTCGGATTGCACCGCACCAGGGAGCTCCAGCATTCTCTAAGTCATCGGCCGCCTAGTAGGCAGTTCACCACCGAGCAGTTCACCACCAGGCAGTTCGCCACCAGGCAATTCGCCACCAAGCAATTCGCCACCAGGCAGTTCGCCACTAGGCAATTCGCCACCAAGCAATTCGCCACCAGGCAGTTTGCCACCAGGTAGTTCACCACCGAGCAACTCGCCACCAGGTAGTTCGCCACCAAGCAGTTCGCCACCAGGCAGTTCACCACCAAGCAGTTCGCCACCAGGCAGTTCGCCACCAGAGAGCTTGCCACCAGGCAATTCGCCGCCAGACAGTTCGCCCCCAGGCAGTTCTCCACCGAGCAGTTCGCCAATAGGCAGTTCACCACCAAGTAACTCATCACTAAGGCACACCACCACCGGATCAAATAACGAGGTACTTAGCAAAAAATTTTACATCACAAAACATTAGTACGTGACCGAAAACAGTTACATCAGGTAGTATAGATATAGATATCCCCTTCCATATTGGCGAAATCAATGCTGTGGTGGCACGTTCTAATTGAAGGAAATTATACATTGCTTTGGTTGTGAACTTGTTACTTGAGTTGTCGAATCCATGAACCATCTACAGCCAATAAATCCTTCACTTGCAAGATATTCTCTTGCCTAGTTGTTGGTACACCATCCACAAGTGTGGGCACCCAAGGATCTTGAAATGCATTCACATGCTCTCCCTCTTTAATTGCCCAACAACTATACGTCTTGAGCCTATTAACTATCTTTTTAACCTGGTTCCACTTCACCAGTTTGATTGATTTGTACGTTTTTAAAAATTAAAACCGCTGAATTGATGTTGTTATTTGGATAATACATATATATTCTTAGCATATTCTGCCCAATGGGTGTACAAGTACAACGTTTTGTGGTCAGCAGATTCGGGCGAATTGGCTCATCAATTGCGTTAACAAGATTACATTCAAATTCAAAAGACATCCACGTGGATTCCGCTGTCAAAGTCCACCATCAGCTTGCTCAATTTCTTGTTGCTGATCCTTTGCTTCAGTATCCTCGTATCCTCCCAGTCCCACCTGCATATAATATAAGCATGAAGTATGAACACCACATCACATACTTTGCACAAATCTACAGTGATTACGTCATCAAGAATATCAATCAACTGCACGCAAGGACATACACGTGGCCTGATGGATGTTCATGCTGACAGAAATGCCATCAGAGGCAGAAGAAGAAGATTTTATACCTTTGTGGTAGAGGTAGAGCGGAGGTTGCCGAAGAGAGAGTTAACGTCTGGGCGAGCTTGACGGCGTCTTCTGGACGATTGATTACATGGTTGAAGCACACGTAACGCCCGTACGCTGAGATGACTTCGTAGACGCAGATGTGGGCATCCACTAAGAACTTCAGATCCACGGTCACGAATACCCCGTCTTCGTACATCTCGGCCGCTCCTTTCAAGTATGGATTCGTGATCGACAGCTCTGGCCCCGTCAACAGTCCCGCGTTGATGGTCACCATGTTGAGCTCTCTGTCCATCGCCAGCGCCCACGCCGTCTTCTCCGCTACCGTCTTCGATAGCGCGTGCCACAGCTGATCACACAGTGAATTGGATACAGGATGAGGATACTTCTATCTATATTCTATAAGCCGCGGAGATTTTTGAATTCGAAGGAAATGACGAAAATTTCCCTCATAATGCGATCGATGGCTTGTTGCACAAAATGCATGGATATTTTGGGTACGTACCTTGAACTTGCGGCAGAAATTAACGTCGCTCCAGTTCCGTTCGTCGAAATCGGAAGTCGACTTGCGGTCTTCTCGCCAGATGACGGTTGTCACCGACGACGTGAAAACGACCTTGTCTATCGTATCCGTCTGTGCGCACGCTTCCAACACGTTGTGCGCCTCCCTCACCTCTACTTCCACCATAAATTCCGGCACCAACCCAACCCCAAGAAACAACGTTTAAGGCTAACCAAAGTCTAAAGCCCATCACTTTACGAAACTACCCTTGCATACCGTGTTAACGCACTCTTCCCTTAATCAGTTAATTGTGTGGGCTAGGGACAATATCACACTTAAAACCGTCCGATTGGAACCCAAGTATGAACCAAGGTTGGATTAGATAGAAACATGCCAGTTGGCAGAAAGTAGATTGACAAAATCTAGACGGCACATGACGTGTATTCCTTCCAAACTGAGCGTTAATAAAAATGAAAGCTCGAAATACCAAATGAGTCCTCTGTTTCAATATCAGAGGAAATTTGAACTGTGAATGAATGCGAAAGTGGCAAAATGCAAAAGAATAGAGGGAGGGAGGGAGCCGGGGGGCGGGGGGCACGTACATCGAAGGTGGGTTGGGCCTGGGGAGGCTCGAAGGTGTAGAACAAGCCAGAGCAGCCCTTCAAGGCATCCATGATGCTCTGGTAGTCAAACGGATCGGCGTGGAACACCTTTAGATTCTCGCTATTATCAGAAGAAACTGCCTTGAATGCTTGCAAATCACCTGAACAATACCCAGAAAGATAAGAACAGACGTAGAATATAGAGCAGAAGATGAAGAAGAATATGGTTCTGGACAGCAGCATGAACGGTATAGCCCCTCTGAAGGAGACGATCCACAAGGCTGGAGCCTAAGCGGCCAGAAGCGTCCATGACGCAGACAGTCTTCAATGTATCGTGATAAGGGAAAGAAGATGGTGCTGGTGCCATTTGTCTCTGTGTCTCAAAGAGAAAGGGAGAGAAAGAGGGAGATACAGGATTTTCAGTGTTTTTTGGAAGCAATGAAGTAGATGTATGCGTTTGTATATTTAAAGAGTGAAGAGAGAGAGAGAGAGAGAGAGAGAGAGAGAGAGCGTTAGCATTCAAAGAGTGTGGCAAGTAGATGGTTGGAAAATGGAAGGTGGTTTGTTGGGAAAAAAAGAGAGAGATTCCCTTGCGGAGAATCTCGTCTCGGTCTCGATCGCTAAACCCAAGTACCAACCCATTGATCGGTCATCGGTGTTCTATCACGTTTTGGCCCAGCTATCCTCTACCGACTACGGTGGCTCCGACCCTCTTGATTTGCAACTTCAGAGGCCTAGTCCTGTCACCTGTGCCCTGTGGTCTGTGGTCCAACACTTCAGAAATCTTTTATTACATAAATAGTAAAAGTGGGTGCATTTTAGCATTTATGGACCCAAGGCCCACATTCACATCAATCAGGCAATCACCCTCATGCGTAACAGCCTTTGATAACCACCGGATGTGAATATCCTGGGCAGTGGTAGCTAATGGCATGATCTGGAAGATTAGGTAGTTGATTGCAAGGAAGAACACTAGAACAGTTTGGTAGGTGCAGTGAAGCACGTTATGCACTTGTGTTGATGGCCACCTTTCACATTCACATACCGGAAACCACAACAGCTAACCACGAACCCCAAAAGCACATGAAGCTTTGAAGGGAGCTAAGTGGTCAATCTGGAGCCACCAGTGGAATGCTGGACCACAGTACTACAATAGGCCTGGGCTGGTTTAACCCTAGTTTGGAGTCGCCTGTTGAAATTAAATCCCACAATATTGATTATTTAATGACTGTTGGGAAATCTACGGGGGCGGGGTGGGGGGTGCGGGGTGGGTTTGAGGCCAACTGAATTATATTGATATATTCATATTGATGTACGCGCACATGGTAGGCTCGAGATTTTGACACGTGGCATCATTTGGATGACACATGGTAGAGCAAAGTTTTACTTAAAAAGCTAAAATAATTCAATGAAAAATGCTTAAAATAAACTGATTTGTTATTTGTTATTTATTCTAGATACCATATCATATCTAATGGGTTCTTGGTCTGTCTGATCAAACTGATTTTTTTTTTCTTTTTATGTTAAAATCTTTTTTTGTCATTTACATGCATCAAAACAAAATAAAAGTTAAGGGTGTTTTATAAAATATGGGATGTGTCTGAATGAATTCTAAAAACAAACCTCTTTATAAGAGTGAATATCAGTTCCTCGACAAACAAAAAAGGGAAAATAAATAGAAAGGCTTAGCTCCAGGTAAGGCTGCAACTTGGGTCGGGTTGTCCCGAACCCAATCCTAACCCAACCTGAAAATGTTGGGTCGGGTTGATTTTCGGGTTAGGGTTAGGTTTGAAATTCATGAGCCTGATTTTATTTCGGGTTGGATTAGGGTTGACCCTTTAGGCAACCCGGCTCTATAGTATATTTCATATATAAATATATGTTATATGTAATATATAACATACATTGATTTGTTTAGATGCATGATATTTGTATAGCCCCCACCATATATATCATGTATTTTCTTTTAAGATAATCACTTCACTTAATCCTAATCAGAAAGACTAAAACCTTAATAACATTAATTAATGTTTTTTGAAAATTTTATTCTTCATCTCCTCTATGTTGGTTGTCACCCAAGAAAGATCTATTGTAAGTCATAACACTTGTTTTTTCTGAATTTTGTACCAAAAGAACAAAAAAAAAGTCAACCAACAAATACAAATGAAATATAAGATTAATATATGTGCTGAAAATTGAGTTAAGATCTAAAGTCAAGAATTTCTATGAGGTTTTAAGGGATGAGAGGAAGGTTGGGTTGGGCCCAACCCGAGCCCAACCCAACCCGAAATTGACTTTGAGTTGGGTTAGGGTTGAAAGAATTTAGTTAGGGTTAAGGTTAGGGTTGGGTTGGTCGGTTTGAAGGTCGGGTTAGAGGTTTAGAACTTAGGGTTGGGCTAGGATTGGCCTCAACCCAACCTAACCTGGCCCAACTTGCAGTCCGGTTACCCAAAAAAACTAAATTGGCTTAGCTTTTGGGCCTTAGCCTGACCCATATTAAATTGCAGCCCAAGTTAGGCTTGTGCAATGCCATGGTTGAATACATGGTAGGCTAGACAGAGTGACTGCTTGCACTTAAGACCTTATCTTTTGCCATACTTGTAATTGAGAGGTGCAAGGCTGGCCATTGATATCACCTTTTGGGGCCAACTTTTAACTTACTTTGCTGTCTCATATTCAGATGTGCCATCTTCCATTAGTGTTTTGTTTGTTTACACAGCATTTTTCACATGACAAAACATGTTTTCTTTATTCATAAGGCTGCGTTTGAAATAATGCAAATAGAGTGTAAGTCACGGTTCATGGTAAATTTGCACTTTGATTTACTTTTGTTTGTGTTTGGCAGGCAACATTACATTTATGCAATGACAAATGGCAGGCCAATGCATATTTATTGATAATAAGATGTAAAAATACATCAATAAAAAAGAAGTAATTCTGCATTCAAGTGGTCTTTTGATAAGAAAAAAGGTATATATTTTATTGGAATTCATGTTTGTATCCATTACAGCTAAAAGTCTATTTGGTAAAAAGGTAAATTTGTCAGTATAAAACTAACCCAATTTTGTAATTTATATGGACCGTTTTACACTCTACATATTTGCATTCACGCTCATTTGCATCGTTTCCAAATGCAGCCTAAGCAAACTATATTCATCAAAGCACAACCAATGAAGAGTAGAAAGAAAACAGAACAAAAACTACAAAAAAAATAATAATAATAAAGAAAGCCTAATAATTTGAAGGCTTCCTAATGTTTATAACACAGATATATATATATATATATATATAGAAGGCAGGTTAAATGGACCTCAAATTGAAAGGAATATTTGATGGTTTAGAGAAAACCTTGGCCTATTACGTTTATAAGGATTGCTTGACTGCTGCATGCCTGCATTTCGTGCTTAGTTTTTGATAAGTGGGGGTCGCACTTGTATCTTGTATCCAGTGGGAATGGATTCATTCAATTTCAACTCTTGATAATTTGAACCACTTATGAGTTCAATATGGATGCAAAGGTCCTATTTGAATTTGTGCTAAGTTATAGGGATGTTAATGGACCAGATATTGGTATAATCCAATCCAGACCAATATGAGTTCATTATGGATGGACCAGGTCCAATCCAATCCAATGAATATTTTGAATCATTTTGGTCTGGTTCAATTCAATGTTTAGACCGTCCAAACTGTTTAAATTGGTTTTGATTTAGATTGGGTCCAACTCAAACTTGGCCTCTTGACACTCTTATCTTATGTCAATGGATCAGATATTGGTTCAATCTGACATAGTCCAATATAAATCCATTACAAATGAACTAGGTCCAATCCAATCTAATAAATATGACTGTTAAATCTGGATTAGTCCAATTTAATGTCTTATTGGCTCATCCAATCCATTCAAATTGATTTTGATTTGGATGGGACTCAACCCAAATCGAGTCCATTGACACCCCTACTCAGTTGCTAACTTGGATTATTCAATTCTATCTAATGGTATGAAAAATCTTGCAAACATGATATATTTTTCTTTATTGTTAATAGATAAAAGCTGGTTGTTCTTTCACTCCTCAACAATAGTGTTAGCACCAAATTTTTGCTCGGCCCTCCATTCGAACCTCCAACCCATTCTTGAACACCCAATTAAACCATTCCAATCTCTCTAAAACACCAAATTACCCCAGAAAACCCAAATCTCAACATCGAATCCTCAAAATCTACCGTTAACTAATACCAATTTGATGGACTCAATTAAACTAACTTTACACCATGACCATCAAATCAAACACAACCATCTAGTTTATAACCTCGGAGTATCCATCTAAATTAAATCTTACACCCAAACTCCAAACTTTCATTAATCATTAGTTAAAGATTTCATTTCAACAATATAACTGTTACCATTAAAGCTTAAAAGCCACTCCATCCCATCTCACTAATTACATCAATCCCTACCATTGAACCCAAGAGTCTATATATACCCAACCAACCCGCAAAATTTCACCGCCAAATTCTCCCTTTTGACCTGTAAACAATTCAAGATTCTATTCCAACATTTATTTTCCTTAAAGATTTGCAGTATTTTCCTTGCTTTCCTTCACTATCATTAGACTTAACCCAACTTTGTTAGGTTCTCATTAAAGAAATTACTATTTGGGTAACACTTTGTTTTTATCATTTTGCCTATAAATTGTTTTCATCATTTACAACTCTCTAAACTTGTTTCCTAAATAGTGTTAGCTCATCTCGCTTCCTTTTCAAAATCCCAATCTTCCCACATGCTTTGGTTTATAGAATTTTAACCCAAGCAATTGAGTATAGTTTCTTATTTACCAAAAACAATTGTTTGAGTGCATATAAATTATTGTAAAAAAGGTAAATTACAAATTGCCACCCTATACTTTGAGTGTAGTCACACTTAGCCTTCCGAACTTTCATTTGTATTAGTCCAACGAATTTTTATTGATGTAGTGAATTAGCTTCCCAAACTTTTATTAATGTAGTTTAGTTAGATGTTTGACATGCTGATTATGCCAAAAAGAGGAATTTTGGGTTTTGGCAAGTCTTAAATTGATTTGGTTATGTTTTCAAGTTTTGAGGTCTCAGAAAAAGGTATAAAGAGATAAGGTGAAGGGATCACACAAATATTCGGTGATAAAACTAGATGAAATCCAAAAGAAGCTAGTTTTCCTTCTTTCCCATGCTTCCCTTTTAGGCTTTGTTCATTTCCCTAGGAAGTGGGGGCAAGTAAGTTGGTGGATCTCATGGAACAAAAAATAAATTTATGTTTGTATTTCGGTATTATTAGATGTTGCAAAAAGAATGATTCCTGAGCGGCTCATTTACCTGGGCAATGAATACCTTCTTGAGATTTGGGTATACCACATTTTTTTTTAGACAAAACAACTTTACCTAGAGAATTAAAGAACACTAGTAACTGTAGCTATTCGGATAAGTGCTTCTAAACATTTGCACGGATAAGTGCATAAGCTACCGAGACATGAACAAGACTTTAGGCTATAACCTTCTAACAGTAATTCAAAAGGTGTTTGGCTTTCAAAAACAAGTTGATGAAACTCGTGGGTTGTTCCAAACTTTGAATCGAAATCGATTGATAATCTAAAAACTGACCAAATTGAGTTGGGTCAGGTCAGTTTGATCATTTTGGTTTCATTTGTGAACAACCTTAATATTCATCATTTCAAAATGTTGTCCTCTCATTTATATGAATCTCAAAAGGGCGGTTTAGTAAATTAACTTCATCCAACAATCCAATTAAAGGAAAGAGTTAAAGCGGTGGAATGAAGTTTCAAGAGGGACTTTGTCACAAATGAAAGTTTGAGGGTAAGTGACACAGCGTGGAAGCAATAAGAACCGGAGCTGGCTATGTAAGCACCAGGCGTTCGCTAGCACCTAGCGAAAAACACCGATTTCTCTAGGAGAGAGAAAAGGTGGCGAAAATAGGAAGAAGAGAACTTGAAGAAATTCTGAAAATCTGAAGTATGAATTGATGATTAACTTTGGGAAAATAGCAGTATTTATAATACATTTGGAAATTGTAAAAGAACTAGGAAAAGAAATTAGATTTGATCTAAACATCTCAAACTTGTAGATAGGATCGAACTCTTCTTGACTTGATCTCCCCCGTCCGATCTCCCTTGATCTTATCCATGCATGAATCTTGGATTATTTGAATTCTTGATGAGTTTTGAATTCTTGATGAGTCTTGAATTCTTGAATTCTTGATGGATCTTGAATTCTTGACCTTATCCTAGGAGTTGACGCCCCTAGGGGTGAGATGGGCCTTGGGATGGGCCTCCATCATTCTCCCCCACTTGGAGAGAACTCGACCCCGAGTTGTGACAAGGATAGGCAAGTGTTATCTCTGGCAGGTACCGGTGAAGGTCAGCAACATTGAAGGTCTTGGATATACCCATATGATCTGGTAGGTCCACTATATAGGCATTGTCACTAATCTTCTTCACGATCTTGAATGGACCATACTTCCGAGGCTTCAACTTGTTGTAGGTACCTACGGGGATTCTTTCCTTCCTTAAGAAGACCATAACCTCATCACCTACATCAAACACTTGAGGTCGGCGGTGTTTGTCTGCGGCCATCTTGTACTTGGCGTTGGATTGCTCTAGCTTTTGCTTCACGGCGTTTTGGACGGACTAGATCTGTTCTGCCATCTGCTCTGCTGAGACACTGGCGCTGGGTACCTTCGGTAGTTTTACTAGATCCAGCGCATGGTTAGGGACCTTCATGTACACGATGGAGAATGGGGATTTGCCTGTAGAACTATGCACTGCATTGTTATAGGCGAACTCAGCCTGGGCTATGGCGAAGTCCCACTGTTTCGGCCGTTCCCGGCATATGCTGCGAATTAAATTCCCTAAGGTTCGATTTACCACTTCTGTTTGTCCATCTGTCTGCGGATGGGCTGTACTGCTGAAATTAAGTGATGAATCAAACAACCTCCACAGGGTCATCCAAAAGTGACTGAGGAACCGTGTGTCACGATCTGAAGTGATGGTCTTGGGTACCCCATGTAAGCGAACAATCTCCCTGAAAAATAATTTGGCTGTTGCGGATGCATCTGTTGTTTTCTTGCATGGGAGGAAGTGGGCCATTTTTGAGAACCTATCAACCACCACGAAGACGGAGTCCATGTTCCTTTGGGTCTTTGGTAAGCCTAGCACAAAATCCATGGACAAGTCTTCCCATATAGTAGTATGAACGGGTAGGGGCATGTAGAGACCTGTGTTTTGGGTTTGTCCCTTAGTTGTCTGACAAACATAGCACCTGCTTACGATGGTAGACACGTCCCTTCTCAATTTCGGCCAGTAATATCGCCCCTTAACAACTTCTATTGTTTTGTCATTCCCAAGTGTCCTGCTAGTCCACCCCCATGCAAATCCCTGATGATCTTTTCGCGGAGGGAGGTGCAAGGGATACACAGTTGTTCCCCTTTCATAAGGAACCCGTCATAAATAAAGAAGTCTTCTGCTGGCTGCTTATTCACACATTTCTCCCATACCTGTTGGAAGTCTTCATCTCGGGCATATAAGTCTTTTAGGCAATCAAAACCCACGATCTCAACGCTGAGGGTCTTGATGAGAGCTACACGCTTACTAAGTGCATCAGCTACTTTATTTTGTTGTCCTGTCTTATACACAATTTTATATGGGAACTTGTCTAGGAAAGCAGACCATCTGGCATGTAAATCACTTCTTAATTGCTTTTGCCCACTAAGATATTTTAGGGCCTGGTGGTCAGTATAGAGAACAAATTCTTTTGCAATTATATAGTGTTCCCATGTTTTCAAGGCTCTTATCACAGCATAAAACTCCTTGTCATAAGTAGACCACTTTCTCCTAGGTTCACATAATTTTTCACTAAAGAAGGCAATGGATCTTTTCTCTTGGGACAATACAGCCCCTATGCCAACTCCACTGGCGTCACATTCAACTTCAAATAATTTATTGAAATCAGGTAAGGCAAGAACAGGAGCAGTACATAAACTTTGCTCTTGTTCTTCTCCCCATTGAAATTTCCCATTTTTCAAGCATTCAGTAATGGGAGCCATGATACTACTAAAATTCTTAATAAAATGCCTATAGAAGGTTGCCAACCCATGAAATCGCCTGACATCCGTGACAGTGGATGGGGTCGGCCACTCCCTAATAGCTTTCACCTTTTCCTCATCTACTTTCACACCATCCTTGCTTATAAAAAATCCCAGGAATAATAAATTATCATTCATAAAGATGCATTTATTCAAATTAGCATATAATTTATTTTCCCTCAATGTTTTCAAGACCTCCCTAATATGTCCCACATGCACAGTGATAGATTTGTTGTATATCAAAATATCATCAAAATAGACTACCACAAATTTACCAATGAAGGGGCGCAATACCTGGTTCATTAGTCTCATGAAAGTGCTGGGTGCATTGGTTAGTCCAAAGGGCATGACCAACCACTCGAACAAGCCATCTCTAGTCTTGAAGGTTGTCTTCCATTCATCTCCGGGACGGATCCTGATTTGATGATATCCACTCCTGAGATCTATTTTTGAGAAAACTACAGCTCCGCTTAGTTGGTCCAGCATGTCGTCCAGCCTAGGAATGGAAAATTTGTACCCAATGGTGATCTTGTTAATGGCCCTGCTGTCGATACACATTCTCCAACTGCCATCCTTCTTAGGTGTTAATAAGGCAGGTACTGCACAAGGACTCATGCTGATTTGAATGTGCCCCTTTTTCAATAATTCTTCTACCTTTTCTCATAAAATTTCATTCTCCTTAGGACTCATCCTATAACGTGGGAGGTTAGGTAGACTAGCACCTGGAACAAAATCAATATGGTGTTGTATATCTCTCATGGGAGGGAGTTCATTTGGTAACTCCTCTAGAACTACATCATTAAATTCATCCAGTAGTCCTTGTATTTCAGCTGGAATTGTATTTTCATCATTAACATCTTCTCATTTTACTACTAACAAATGTATCTCATGAGTATCCTTACATTCTTTAACAAATTCCGCATGATGATGGGTGATGGTAAGGAAAATTTTCTCATGTGCCTTTGGAGTATTTGTAATATTTTTTTCTACTATGGGTAACAAAGTACAACGTGTACCTTCTTTTTCAAGTTGGTAGGTATTCTTCCTACCCATGTGCCTTGCATCTGTATCAAATTGCCAAGGCCTCCCTAACAAAATATGGCAAGCATCCATATCTACAATATCACAATATGCTTCATCATGGTACTTACCAATTGAAAAAGGTAGCTTGCAGCATTCTTCCACTTGTACGCCGCCTCCTTCCTTGATCCACCCAATTGTGTATGGGTTGGGATGTTTTTCAGGAATCAGCTGTAATTGTTGGATGACATCCCTACAAATAATATTTTCTTGACTACCACTGTCAATAATTAAATTAAATAATTTTCCCTTGATGGGTTACTGGGTTTAGGAGGGTTTGAAGGATTACCTCGAGTATGTCCTCCTGTAGTAGCCTTACCGGCGTTACTTGTACTTGCCGGGTGAGAAGGTTGTACTGCCGAAACTGACTTGTTCCTGTCGACAGTTGCCGGTCTGTTGTCGCTCCCGCTGTACCGGCGATAATTATCACTGCGTGCCTTGTCCTGGAACATTAATTATGCTTTCAAGGCTAGGTTCCTTGCTTCCTGCACACTAAGAACCATCTCTACACCAATTTTATCTCTGATAGACGGTCTTAAACCGCTTAGATAACGGGCTGCCTGCTGGTTATCACTTTCAGATAATTGATTTCTTTTAGCTAATCTCAAAAATTCAGATGTATATTCATTAACACTACGAGAACCATGCGCACACCTCTGATAAGATTCAAACATATATTGTTCATAGTCAGGAGGTAAAAATCTACCTCTGATTAATTGTTTCATGCACCTCCAGGTTCGAACAGGACCCCTTCCTTCTCTCATTCGGGTCTCTCTCATCCATTCCCACCAAACAGATGCGCCTCCCTTTAATCGAAAAGCTACTAATTTTACCCTTCATTCCTCTGGTATTTCCATGTAATCAAAGAACCTATCGACTTCTGTGATCCAATCCAGAAGTCCCTCTATACCAAGATCTCCACTAAAAGTAGGAATATCTACCTTGAATTTAAATTCATCATTATTCCTACGGGGGTTGAAATTACCTTGATTGTGCCAATTTCTACCGTTTCTGTCATTGCCGGGAAGAACTGGAGCACCACCAAATTCGAAATCATCATCATTGTCGTCGTCAAGAAATGGATGTCGGGACACAGTAGCGACGGATGGTCTGTCGTGGTCGTCTCCTGCAATCTGCTGTGGATTTTCCCGGATTCGTGGGACAACCTCCCGTAACAAGGTTTGCAGTTGTTTAGTCACCTCTGCCAACTGTTGTTCGATGTTACGTGTGGCTGTATGCTGCTCTTCGATTGCTCTCCAAACAGTTGGGAACCCCTGATCTCCATCACGGGGTGGGTTGCGACTGCTACTGTCTGGGTTGGACATGACTGGGCGAATTCCCTGCTCTGATACCACCTGACGCAGCGTGGAAGCAATAAGAACCGGAGCTAGCTATGCAAGCACCGGGCGTTCGCTAGCACCTAGCGAAAAACACCGATTTCTCTAGGAGAGAGAAAAGGATGTGAAAATAGGAAGAAGAGAACTTGAAGAAATTCTGAAAATCTGAAGTATGAATTGATGATTAACTTTGGGAAAATAGCAGTATTTATAATACATTTGGAAATTGTAAAAGAACTAGGAAAAAAAATTAGATTTGATCTAAACATCTCAAACTTGTAGATAGGATCGAACTCTTCTTGACTTGATCTCCCCCGTCTGATCTCCCTTGATCTTATCCATGCATGAATCTTGGATTATCTAGAATTCTTGAATTCTTGATGAGTCTTGGATTATTTGAATTCTTGATGAGTCTTGAATTCTTGAATTCTTGATGGATCTTGAATTCTTGACTTATCTTGAATTCTTGACCTTATCCTAGGAGCTGCTGCCCCTAGGGGTGAGATGGGCCTTGGGATGGGCCTCCATCAGTAAGTGTCAATACCCCTAAAGCTCATGCCGTAATCTATACTTAACGCAAAAAAGTGAATATAGATAGTGTTTTAATGCGGGAAATGAATCAAACGGTTTCGTTTACATTTTATCGTAATTCATTCAAGATTTATGATCTGTTTGGTATTGAAATAAAAATCCCAACCAAAGCCATCTATTTCTCTTACCTGCTGGTACAAATGGGAATCAAAATTGAATTCTATAAGACAGGCATGAGTTCCAAGAAAAGTTGGCAACTTGGCATTGGGTAAAGAAAAATAGGGTTGGGAGGATTTTCAAGTAACTTGACCTTTTTTTATGCCGACTGAAATGAGAAATCTCATTCGAAGGGAGAGGGCAGAATGGACGAGAAAATAGGAATATTCGTCGAATATTTTCTATTTTCTCATGTTTGGTTTGAAAGATATGATGCGATGAGATGGGATTAGTATTATCAAAATAAGGGATGCGGGCTCTCACCAAATAGGTGCAATCCCAGTGTGAAAAAATTTTTGTTAGAGGTGGATTGTTCTTGTCTCCCACTTTACACTATTTGGTGTTTTATTCCACAAAATACCATTTTATGACGAAGGTAACTTTGTCTTCGTCTTCTCAAACAACAAGGAGACAAGACGCCATTTCACACATCATTCACGTTTTTTTTTTTTTGCATTTTTTTATCAAGAACGTTTTTCCTTCCATGTGTTTCAGGTGCTTAGTAGACAAAGAGCACGAGTTCATCTCTAGAAATTGGAGTTCTCATCCACATTTTCTCGAAGGTCAGTTTTCATCCTCATCTTCTTCCCATATATTCTACATTTGCTAAATCTTTGCTATTGAGTTGCCATATCTAAAATCCTTTTATTATTATTTTTTGTTGCTAAAAACCCCTGTTCATTATATAGATCTACCAAGTCGAAAGTATTTTGTTACAAATCTAACACGAATTTAAACTTCTCGTGGAGATCTGCTCTTGGATTTGTCAACTCTCATCAACCAAACACTGAAAGAAATTTTGTAGGATAGTGGGTCTCAGAAAACATAGTGACCAAAAATAAAAATAAAAAATAAAATTTTCCTTTCTCATCCCACTAATTCTAGGCAACCAAACGAACCATATGAAAATTGGAATCCCATACACAGCTCCTAACCAAACGGTTAGAATTCTGATTCCAAGCGGATCCTCAATGGATTAGCGGTTTCAAACATTGTCTATAAATGGGCCCATTAACATAGCCCAAACCCGAAATTTACAGATCAGGCTAGGTTAAAAAATGATCGCCCTTATTCCGTGACATTCCAAAGGCTTTCTAATCAGCCACAACGGCGAATTTCTACTCTGTATAACTGCAACTCCACTCAGCGATCGACGGTATCCCTCCGTGAGTTCCTTTACTTGCGCACAAAGTTTTTTGATTTTTGCCATTATTCAGTCCAATTTACAATTGAGCAATTTAGTTGCAGGGTGCAGATAGATTCCTTTTCTCTGAGGTTAGCTCTCCAAATCTAATGCATGCCCTTATCAGCTTTGATGTGTTTGTTGGTCTCTTTTCTTTTTCCTTTTGCGGGGTTCTTTTCTCCTGTGGGAATTTAATTGAATCTACTTTTTCATCTGTTTCGTTATTATCGTCTCTCTCTCTCTCTCTAACACCTGCATGCTGTTGATCCTCAATACATCATGCAGTTGTAATAATTTATCGCAATCTTCATTTGCAAATCTCCAAGGTCCAACCACACAGTTGATTACCTTCATCCGGTAACAAACATTGTCCTCTAATTTCATCTTTTATTTTCCGTATTTTTTTCTAAAATTTTCCTCTTTATTCCCTCTATTTGTTCTGTTTTTATGGTTAATATTTTGCTCCACATTTAAAATATAAAAAAGTAGTGCAGAAGCAGAACTACTTTGGAGTTCGGAATATGCTGGTGTGTCCCATGAAAGGAGCATAGAAGATGCGTCTCATTTCCCAGAGCCAGAGAACAGAGAGAACGATCTGGTGAAGAAAGAGGCAAATCATAGCAGATGAAAGAAACTCAAGAAGAGGAGAAAGCTACGCAGAGATCATCCAATCATTTATGCGCCATTGAAATTGGTCTGCGTTGCAGAAGAAACATCTCGCCATCTCGGTGCTTTAATTAATAAATTAAAAACATAAAAATTCCTGGGACGGCACCGCCAAAAGCTTTAGCGGGTTTCTGAATTGTTCGTCGGCAATAAAGACATGATACCGAAAGAGTTTTATTTTTTAAAGATATGGTACGGTTGCTGTTTTCATTTGACGCTGTCGGTCGAATCGGAAAACGCGTAGTGGCAAAAAGCGGATTAAGACTGAATGCGTTACGTGTTCACAACGGAAAAAATTTTAGCTGTTGAAGGCTATGAGTGCCACGTTGTGATGAAAATGGATATATTAATAATTGAGTGTGATTCGTGTGAATAGGTAAACTGCCCAGAACGTGCCTTGGTCACCGTGTGAAAAGGCAACTCCATCGACAAGCTTCCTCCCTCGTGAAGGATTTTTCACTATATTATGTTGGGAATGGCACTTGTGAATTCTGATTCCATCAATAGTTCCTCATTTCCTGCTTCCAACACTTTATCCTCAAACAACATAACAGATCGTTGTATTGTAAGTAATTACATTTCTATGAGATATGGCTTGTGAGCAGCCATATGATAGTCGCGCTGTCATCTTCAACTTCAACGTGTGTAGATCACTTATTACTCACCCCCGCAAAAGATGGCACATCGCTTTGGCTGCTATCTCTGCTATTCGACGTATGACATCCCTTGTTTTATCCGCCAAAACCCACAAACATTTCCTCCATGCTCTCTCATCCCGTTCTGTTTCTTACACCATCCTAGATATCCAGCCCAATCCTCATACCAGTGTAGATATCCTCACTAATAATGTGTTCAACCTCGATAAGATTGCTCTCGTTGAGATTGTAAAGAACAAAGACTTCACCTCCCTCAACCATCTTGGAGGTGTGCAAACTGTTTCAACCGCTCTCCATTCTGACCCAGAGAATGGAATCCATGGAGATGCTGAAGATGTCAGTCGTCGACGTGAAGCATTTGGTTCCAACATGTACCACAAACCACCTCCCAGAGGTTTGTTATCTTTTGTTTTGGAAGCTTTCAAAGACACCACCATTCTCATTCTCTTGGTCTGCGCTGCTCTATCTCTTGGCTTCGGCATCAAAGAGCATGGGCCCAAAGACGGCTGGTATGACGGTGGCAGTATTTTTGTTGCTGTCTTCCTCGTGGTCGTTGTGTCTGCCGGTAGTAATTTTAGACAGTCGAGACAATTTGACAAATTGTCGAACATCAGCAGTGACATTCAAGTTGACGTTGTAAGAGATGGTAGGCGCCAACAAATCTCAATATTTGATGTTGTCGTTGGAGATGTGGTGTGTCTGAACATCGGTGATCAAATTCCAGCTGATGGGTTGTTCTTAGACGGCCATTCACTGCAGGTGGACGAATCGAGTATGACAGGTGAGAGCGATCACGTTGAAGTTGATGGCATCAGGAACCCTTTCATGCTCTCCGGCGCCAAGATCGCTGATGGGTATGGTCGGATGCTAGTTACTTCTGTAGGCATGAACACCACATGGGGTGAAATGATGAGCTCCATTAACCATGACTCCAACGAGCGCACACCATTGCAAGTTCGGCTAGACAAACTAACCTCGTCTATAGGGAAGGTGGGTTTGACAGTTGCTTTCCTCGTGCTCGTCGTGTTGTTGGTTCGCTACTTCACAGGAAACACACAAGACGAAAATGGAATTCAGGAATTCAATGGCGGCAAGACAAAGTTCAACGACGTCATGAATGAAGTAGTGCGAATGGTCTCAGATGCAGTTACTATTGTAGTGGTGGCAATTCCCGAAGGCTTGCCGTTAGCCGTCACACTCACTCTTGCTTATTCCATGAAGAGAATGATGGGTGACCAAGCAATGGTGCGAAAACTCTCAGCGTGCGAGACAATGGGCTCGGCCACCACCATCTGTACTGATAAAACAGGTACGCTCACAATGAACCAAATGAAGGTCACTCAATTTTGGCTCGGTAAAGAAGTCATGGTGGATTATTCTTTGTCTGCAATCTCCCCGGTTGTTCTTGAATTGCTTCATCATGGTGTTGGTTTGAACACTACTGGTAGCATTTACAAACCCGCTTCAAATGCGGTTCCTGAATTCTCTGGGAGCCCAACTGAGAAAGCTATTCTATCATGGTCTGTATTGGAACTGGGCATGGATATGGAGAAGGTGAAGAAGAGCTGCACTGTTTTTCATGTCGAAGCCTTTAATTCGGAAAAGAAACGAAGTGGCATTTCAATGAGAAAGAATGGTGAAGAGACGATCCATATGCATTGGAAGGGGGCCGCTGAGATGATACTTGGGATGTGTTCGGACTACTATGAGAACACAGGTACTAAGAAAACCTTGGATGAGGATGCTAGGATGAGTATCGAGCAAACAATCAAACACATGGCAGAGAACAGCCTCCGATGCATTGCCTTCGCGCACAAGCAAATTCCTGGAGATGAAAGAGCGCAACAAAACCTTGATGAAGATGGCCTGGCCTTGTTAGGCTTAGTGGGTATAAAAGACCCATGCCGATCAGGGGTTAGACAGGCGGTGGAAGCCTGTAGAAAGGCTGGAGTGAACATCAAAATGATTACCGGAGATAATGTTTTCACTGCAAGGGCCATAGCCATTGAATGTGGGATACTCCCATCCATTGAGGTCATTAAAAGTGGAGAGATCGTGGAGGGTGTAGAATTTCGAAACTACACACCGGAACAGAGGATGGAGAAAGTTGACAAGATCCGAGTGATGAGTCGGTCCTCTCCCCTTGACAAACTGTTGATGGTGCAATGCTTAAAACAGAAAGGCCATGTGGTTGCAGTCACCGGAGACGGCACGAACGATGCACCGGCTTTGAAGGAGGCTGATATTGGACTCTCGATGGGCATTCAAGGAACCGAAGTGGCCAAGGAGAGTTCAGATATTGTCATATTGGATGACAACTTTGCTTCGGTGGCCACGGTTTTGAAGTGGGGGAGATGCGTTTACAACAACATCCAAAAGTTCATTCAATTCCAACTTACTGTGAATGTTGCAGCTTTGGTGATCAATTTTGTTGCAGCGGTTTCTGCAGGTGAAGTGCCATTATCTGCAGTGCAATTGTTATGGGTGAATTTGATCATGGACACATTAGGGGCTTTAGCATTAGCCACGGAACGACCCACAGAGGAACTCATGGAGAAGCCACCGGTGGGAAGGACTGAACCACTAATAACCAATGTCATGTGGAGGAACCTCATTGCTCAAGCCCTATACCAAATAGCCGTTCTACTGACTCTGCAGTTCAAAGGTGAGTCTATATTCGGAGTAACCAACAAAGTTAACGACACTCTTATCTTCAATACATTCGTGTTATGCCAAGTCTTCAACGAGTTCAATGCGAGGAAGTTGGAGAAGAGGAATGTGTTCAAAGGGATCCACAAGAATAGGTTATTCTTGGGGATCGTGGGGGTGACAATTGTGCTTCAGGTAGTGATGGTAGAGTTTTTGAAGAAGTTTGCAGATACAGAGAGGTTGAATTGGGGCCAGTGGGGTGCTTGTATTGGCATAGCAGCAGTCTCTTGGCCGATCGGTTGGGCTGTCAAGTGCATACCGGTTCCAGACAGGCCATTCCTTAGCCTTCTCAAGTCATTGACCCTCAAAATTCTCTTACATTGATTCATTTTCATGATTCATTCTTTTGTGTATACCTGTTATATATATATATATATTCCCCATCCCCACCTTCCAAATTCCAATGCTATCGTTGAAAGGCGAGCTCTTTTTGTTCCTTCGGTAGGTGAAACATATATAGAAATAGAAATGATTTCAAATTTAAAAAACTCCTCGTCAAGAAAAAGCAATTGTAATGTAATGTTCATTTGAAGAAGTTGGCTCATTGACCCAGTTCTTTTCTCATTTGCGTGCGGATTCTGTTCTGCTTTATAAAAACTAAATCAGTTTTCATTAACCAGTTTAAGAAGATGAGCTTAGAAATTTTCATTCACTTTACAATGACAAAAACTCAACCAGACCCTGGATATTTAATTATGATTTTAGTCATCAGTTTGAATTCTAACTTCCGTCTGGCATTTGCAGTGAAAGTTCCGACTTCTAGATGACATTGTTGGACAAGGCCAACGCAACTATTAATCTGTTATAAATGTATTAATTAGTGTTTTCCATTCAATTGATTTAATTATAGGTGTTTTTTGTTTTGAATTCATTTAGTAGCCCCAGAAAGAAAGAAAGACTGATTCTGTGATCCAGGAACAAGTAATTGTGTTTCTTCTCTCCTGGCTGCCATAAAATATTGTGAGGCGTGTTGCGCTTCATTACCATTACCAACAGGTTTGCCTTCCATGAAAAGAATGGTTGCTGGTAAAGCGATGGTTTGAATACTCTTAGCTTGTAAAACAATTAAATTAAAGTGGTTTGAATTTGAAAACATATAGCTTAGGAGCGTCAGTGGAACAGTTTTGCTCGTTGAAACTCGCCCAAATCAAAATCAATTTGGACAGATTGGATAGAGCAATAAGATATATTGATTTGGACAAATCCAGTTAAAGGTATTTATTGGATTGAACCAATATTTGTAGAAGATAAGAATACAAGTGTCAATGAACCAAGTTTGGGTTGAACCAATCTAACTTAAAATCAATTTGAACAGATTGAACAGTCCACAGAGCAGAATATTTTTGCCAACATTTTGCCTACTACTCTAGTAATATTGTGTAAATATCTCCATGTATTTCAAACTACGAATGGATGAATAGCTTTTTTTAACGAAAAAAGGGGTAAATTATAAAGACCCCATGTATTATGGGGTCTGTGACAAAGACCCCCTGTATTATAACCGTGAGACAAAGACCCTCCTCTGTTAGCCTTCTCTTGAAGTCCGCCCTTACAATATTTTTTAATCCCCACATTACCCTTATAATAACTACCCAAACATTTGGAAGAAAACACTTTCATCTTCCCCAACCTCATGTACACGAACAGAAGCGGCGGTGGACTTCAGTTGAAGTCCTCCCTTTCTCTCCTCCGCTTTCTTCTTTCCAATTTCCTCTGTTTTCCATTGTTTGCAGATGGAGAGAAATCGAACTGGGCACACCAAAACAAGATTTTTGGGTGAACATCGACACCGGAGGCAGCTTGAGTTGGGTCCGATACCAACCCTGTACTAACTGCTCCAAAATTACAGTTCAATAGCTGCAATAGCTACCGCCATTCCTGCTTCTGCTTCTGGGTTTTCCGGGTTGAACTAGTCACTTCATCCCCACCTCAGTTCTTCCCGTTGTGGTGAACATCCACCCACAACGTTCATTCTTGCTTCCCTGTTGTGGGACATGGCATATTCTCGGAGATACCGAGCCATCTGTCTCCTGCTTCAAAGCGAAATTCAAGTCCTCCAGAGAACAATGAAAATTGGGCATCGTCCAAACTAGGCAGCAGTTCATTGAACTTGAAGTCTACTTGCAATCATGCGGTTGATGGAGCTGCAGTTTTAATAAAGTTTGATCATAGCAATTATTCGGGATTGGAAGATTTCCAGCTAGGAGTCATGGTTTCTGGGATGGCAGAAGAATACAGACTGGGCTTTCGTCACAACAAGAATCTGCTATGCTATTCGCAAACTATCCAACAGCATTCGGTGATTGTTCAGCACCATAATACAGGGTAGGGAAGCAACCAGTGCCAGTTGTTAAGAGGAATGACCTGAACATGGGTTGTGTGTAAGTATTTCCAACGAAGGATTTAGATGGTATTGGGGGTTTGGCAGATTATCAGACATACAGAAGCTATGATGGAACGAAGTTAGAGCCATATACGACGGTGGATGTGAAGGGACATGGCATATTCTCGGAGCTGGAGAAGAGGAATGGATTTGAATTGACTAGTTTTCAACAACAGGGAATAAGTGCGGTGGGGATGAACGTTGTGGGTGGAAGACTTCAACGGAAGTCCGCCCCGCTGTTGTTCGTGTATCGTGAGGTTGAGAAGATGAACGGTGTTTTTCTTTTAATTATTTAAATAGTTATTATAAGGGTAATGTGGGGATTAAAAATATGTAACGGTGGATTTCAAGGAACGCTACCAGAAGGGGGTCTTTGTCTCACAGTCATAGTATAGGGGGTCTTTGTCACAAAACAAAGTACAGGGGGTTTTGTCACAGACCCCATAGTATAAGGGGTCTTTGTAATTTATCCAAAAAAAACCCCATTCACTTACTTTCTAGTAATTTTTGTTATTATTTTTTTTTGCTGATATGAGGGTTGATTTTGTTTTCAAAGACAACTAACCATACTGGAACACACCATTAAAGATAGATCTATGTACCAAAGAAGGCCTAAAGATGAGGGAAATGAAATTTAGTAGTATTTTTTTGCCTTTTTTTTCTTAGAAATTATAAGAATGTCACTCTCTACCAACTCTCTCTTTTTCTTTTTTCTTTCAAATTACAAGAATGCCACACACTCTCATGGTTTTTAAAAATGACTTGGAGGCCGAATTGGTCAGGGGTCCGTTACCAGGTCGAACGGTCCGACCGTTTGAATGAACAATCAGCCCATTCTAACAAAAAAAATAAAAAATGATCAAAATTGTTCGAATGGTTCAAACGGTTAACCGCCCGGGTCAGTGGTTTGTTGACCAAAATCAACGATTTTGGGCAAATTTCCGATTTTGGAGAAAATTGAAACCAATCACTTGACCGGTTCCCGGTTTTTTTAGTCCAATCGTCCAGTCCGGTCTAGTTTTGAAAACCATGCTCTCTCTTACCAACTCTCTTGCTTTTTCTTTCAAATTACAAGAATGTCACTCTCTCTTGCTTTTTTCTTTCAAATTATAAGAATGCCACTCTCTCTTATAAATTACAAGAATGCCATCTCTCTCTCCTTATAAATTACAAGAATGTCAGCTCTCTCCTTATAAATTACAAGAATGCCACTCTCTCTCCAATTGAGGGAGACCTCAGCTCAGCATCTCGGCTACTAGGGGACCTACAATCAAAGGTAGTCGAGTTCGAGCCAAGCCAAGTTCAAACTTCTAAACTCAAGCTCAAGTCTTTAATTTGAATCAAGCTTGAGCTAGACGACACCTCGACCACTAAGGGAGACCTCGGCTCGACACCTCAATCACTAAGGGAGATTTCGGCTCAGCACCTCGACAATTGAGGGATACCTCAACTTGGGACCTTGTCAACTAAGGGAGACCTTAGCTTGACACCTCGCCTACTAGGGAAACTACAACTTGACACTTCAGTAGCTAAGGGAGACCTCGGTTTGGCACCTCGGCAATTGAAGGAGACCTAGGCTCGACACCTCGGCTGCTTGAGAGACTTGCGATCAAAGGTAGCCAAGCTCGAACTTCTGAGCTTTTGACTCGATTCAAGTTCGAGCTCAAGCTCAAGTCTCTATTTCAAATTGAGCTTGAGCCTGATAGTTTATGAGCGAGCCCCTGCAATGCAAGGCCCCCTCTGCTAGTATGATATTAAGTAGAATAGAATGGGAAAACAGGATTCATATAGCCTACCAAAATGCATTGCTCTTTATGATGCTAGAAAGACATGATACGAGAAAGTTTTGACCAATAAATTATAAAATCCATGTGAATTTTGATGAAAACCCACCTAATTAGTTACCACTTTGATGCTAGTTGATTGGTTATAATTTTGTGCCTCATGTCTTTCCAACATCATAGTCAAAAACATTAATCAAATATACGATCAAAATTTTGACTATTTTTTTACTTCATAGGGCTACACAATCCGGGGGTGGGGGTAGCCCATCCCCCCAACCCTGGTGACAGTGGGATTTGATCTCAGGTCGCTGCTATAAGTAACCAAAGAACCTACCAAGTGAGCCACCATTAGTGGGATTTTGAATATAAAAGATCCCTTTTTCCAACAATACAATAGCCAATTTTGAAAATAAAATATCTCTCCGAAAACCATGATGACCAAGTAGGTTCGATCAGCAAGCCTAGGCAATAAGCAACTCCATGAACACTAACACCCAACCAACAAGCAACAGATGAGTGTGATGCGCGAAAGTTGTTGCAATAAGCGAGAAAACAGAAGTACAATGGCAGTGTGCTAGCACATGTAGTGTGGGACTTTACCTAGTAAAGGAGAAAAGGATTCTAAGATTTCAAATTTAAAAGACTTCTCGTCCTCAATGCCGCAATTATTCTAATTTTTCTTTTATATCTTTTTATATCATTCTAGTCGTCCTTACACCCACTTCACAACATTTACAATCGTACATTAGAAACATTTTCCATGAATAAAAACATACAAATAAAGAGTTGTCCTTGATGTGCAATTGCAACCTAGAAGGGTTGTGAGGTAAGTGTGAGAACCAATTTTGTAAGAGGAAATCCAAATTCATTCTACTCATCTATCCTTCCTTCCTCTTTTCAGGATTTGATGTGGGAGATGTGATCTCGAATCTCAATCAATCACCTTGCCCCAATTCTGCTTCTGAACTGATCCTTGATCCCTAGCTGATGTCGGGTGGTGTGCACACAATAATGCCTTCATGTATCCCAGTATTAAAACAAGTAGTGAGTTATGGTTGCAGTCTTATAGAGACAATGAACCAATGTTTTAAAAATCAACATGGAGGCCAAACCATTTTTGCCTCTAGGTCGCAAGTCACCGGTTCAATTGTCTAGGTCAAATGGGTCAGACCATGCCACATTAATTAGTATTTTATATTTTTAATTATATGTGTATAAACACATATTTTATCAATAAGTAATATATAATTTATTCTAAATGTAATATATACATTATTTTATATTTAATTTATTCATTTAGTTCAGTTTTTAATTTTTTATTCATAAAAATTATTAAAATTGTGATTTGAGGCCAAAAAAGGGTTTTTTTCATGAAGATAGTGGGGGCAATGCACCTATGACACCTTGGGATGCATAGATCTCGAAAAGTTTCCCAATTTTAAAGCAAAAAAAAATCATCGAATTGGACATTGCCTCCGAAAGTTTGCATAAATATTTAGTGTGCAACCAATGACCCGATCACCAGGTTAATGGTCCAATCGGCCAGGTTGGACAGTTTTTAACTTGGTCAATTGTTTTCAGAAATTTCTAGGTTTTCCTAGAATTCAGCCTAGAATTATGACCAAATGATGGTCCAAATAGTGCAACTGGCCAGGTTAACAAAGTTGAAAACACTACCACAAATGGTGAATTCATATTCATATCCTCTACACCGGTGGTGCAAAAGGAAGACCAATAAAGAACCTACCACACCACCCTATCTTTTTCCATTTCAAAATTAAAGTCCTTTTTCTAGATGGTGTGACAAATTGCTATTGGTTGCTTGAGAAAATTTCAACAATGAAGAGGTTGAGTTCATAGTTATTGAAAAACCCCATTTCGTTTTAGACTGAGTTAAGCAAAAAGGATGAAGAGAAAAAATAAAGAATAAAAAACAACCTTAAGATATGTATTTGGTTTAATGAAAAATAAGGGCATATTCTTTGCTATGATGTTTGATGTCTAAAAAGTGCAATTATTACACTAAGAGGTATATTGGTATTGGTGAACTTTTCTTTCCTTCAAATTCTGAAGGCAGAGAATGTTGTTTTGAGTTATGAATTATGAAAATTGTCAAATGTCCATTTTAACCCCATATATGAGAAATTTTGTTTGTTTATGTAATTCAATAAAGAAACAATATTAAAAATTATTATAATGATTAATAATAATATTAATTTATAATAATTATTATGAGTTATTAATTAATAGTCATTATAATATTAATAATTAATTATAGTAATAATAATTAATGATAATTATTATAATAATTAAGAATGAGTTAATCATTAATAATAATTATTAATAATCAGTAATTACTGATAATCATTAGAGTAATTATTAATTCTTAATAACATTATTAATTACAAGTAAAAATTAATAAAAATAATTAAATAATTATTAAATCAGTAAATAGATAATAAATAAAAAAATAAATACTAATTACATATTTGAGTAATTGAATATTTAATTAATTATTTTTGTTAATAATAATAATAATAATTAAAATCTAATGATAATCATAATTATAATTATAATAATTATTATTCTTATTGAATATGAGGCCCTTGAGTTATAAGGAATAAGAAGTATTTTGTGTTTTAGGGTATTATTAGAAAACAAAAAATTATAAGATTAGTCTTTAGGAGATAAGAGCTAAGAACAAAGGAAGAGGCCCTAAGTGAGAAAAGCATAGCATGACTCATATACTTTCCCTCAGCCTTCTTTATATTCTAAGCAGCATATCCCTCGCGGAATTAACACCTTCCCACAACTTTCCCTCAAATTTCTGCGTTCTATATCCGCTTACAGGCCTTGGGGTTCAAGTTTCTCATCATTATTTTCAATGACACTAGTACAACCAGACTAGCAGTATGACGGGCGTGGTCTCTCTAGATTGGGTTAGGCTCATAGCCCATTGTAGACACACCTTCCCCTTGTTTATATAGCAGGATTGGACTGGGGTCAGCAAGGCAAGTTGATTAAGCTAAAACAAAAATACAAAAGTACGATGCAATTGAATGCTTCTATTATTTAACTTTTACTTGACTCTAGAATGTGCTGTAGGACGTTATGGGCCGGATTTTAAGATTTGAGCGCCAACCACCTGGCTGGAAGCAAGCCCAGATTTCCTACCCACTCTCTATCTTCGGTGAGTTGAGTCACACATCTCTCAATTCATAATAAAAGATAGCGGGTAGAGAACGGACAGGAAGAGTGGTTAACAAGTAGTTGAGACCATTCAACAAAAAAAGGAATATTAGATTAACTTAACGCGGCAATGACCATGTGAGGTGGTTGTGAAACCAGTTATAACATTCCATGTCAGCTATGTTAGGGGATTCATGACCAACAAAGACATCCCATGTCTGCCATGTAGGCAGAGTGAGAGATTGGATTGTTGGAGTTTATACTAACTGGCTCCTTCTACGAAGGACCCTATCTAGGTCTTTTCCTTTTGTAAATTTCGAAGCATTCTCACGTCACCTTCAAAAAGACCAGCTTTGCTTTTAATTCCACAAATGAATTGAGTAAATTCCTTGCTACGGAGAGTGGATACATAGATCATTCCAGATAGTTTCCCTGATTCTTCGTTCTCCTTCATAAACTTACAAGCCTTAGGATCCAACAAATGATTTTAATAATGAACCCTATATGCTCAAAGCAAATGTATATAAATGGATCACGGGATCAGTGTATTTACCTCATCGCACAAAGCCACAAACATTAACAGCGCAATAGCCATATCCACTATATATTCCACTTCGTTGAATTGGTTTGTCCTTTTATTTTAAACATTCCCCTTTATTCATGACATTCGTGTCAAATGCATTGGGTTCATTGGGTTCTCTTATTGATTACTTGTCAATTGCCACCAAAAAGCTTCACCATTCACAGTCCCAAAACAGCCTCCCGCCCGCTCTCACCATATCCCATAAGAGATGGCGCATTGCTCGTACATTTATCTATTCATCTCGAGTACTCGTGACTCTTGCAATAGATGTCATAACCAGGAAACAGGACCAACTCGTCATCACCATCTTACCATCCTCTCCCTCTTTCACCACCCTAGACATAAAACAAACCACCCAACCTTCTCTGCCGTCGACCAAACAAAAGCTCACCCAAATTGTCAAGAATAAGAATTTGGACCTTCTACGACACGAGTATGGAGGAGCCCAAGAGGTTGCACTCGCACTTGATACTCACACAGAAAATGGAATCCTTGGTGACGATGATGATGTCCGCTACCGGCGTGAGGCTTTCGGTTCCAACACATACCACAAACCACCTCCAAAAGGCTTCTTACATCTTGTGTTGGAAGCTTTTAAGGATACCACGATCCTCATCCTCTTGGTCTGTGCCACCCTGTCTCTTGCTTTCGGCATCAAAGAGCATGGGCTGAAAGAAGGGTGGTATGATGGTGGGAGCATATTTGTGGCCGTCTTTCTAGTAATTTCTGTTTCAGCTGGAAGTAACTTCAGGCAATCCAGACAATTCGAGAAGTTATCAAGCATCAGCAACAACATCCAGGTCGATGTTGTAAGAGGCGGGCGACGGCAACAAATCTCCATCTTCGACGTTGTAGTTGGAGACATTGCATGTCTGAAGATTGGTGATCAAATTCCAGCTGATGGGTTGTTCTTGGATGGTCATTCTTTACAAGTGGACGAGTCAAGCATGACGGGAGAGAGTGACCATGTCGAAGTTGATAAAACCAGAAACCCATTTCTGATATCTGGGGCCAAGGTGGCCGATGGCTATGGTCACATGCTGGTTACCTCCGTTGGCATGAACACAGGGTGGGGCGAGATGATGAACTCAATAAATCGTGATTCTAGTGAGCGAACACCACTCCAATCTCGGCTCGATAAGCTAACTTCATCTATTGGGAAGGTTGGTTTGGCAGTTGCTTTCCTCGTCCTTGTGGTGTTACTCGTACGCTATTTCACTGGAAATACAGAAGATGAGAATGGAAATAGGGAGTTCAACGGTTCCAAGACGAAGATCAATGATGTGCTAAACTCAGTGGTGCGCATTGTTGCTGATGCTGTTACAATTGTAGTGGTGGCTATTCCAGAAGGTCTGCCACTGGCTGTCACACTTACTCTTGCCTATTCCATGAAAAGAATGATGGTTGATCAAGCCATGGTTCGGAAACTCTCAGCTTGCGAGACAATGGGCTCAGCTACTACTATCTGTACCGATAAAACAGGTACACTCACAATGAATCACATGAAGGTTACTGAATTTTGTCTCGGTCAGCAAACAATAAGTGACGTTTCCTCTTCTGCAATTGCACCAACTGTTCTTCAATTATTTCATCAAGGAGTAGGTCTGAATACAACTGGTAGTGTATTTAGACCAACTTCAGGGAAAACCCCAGAGTTCTCTGGCAGCCCAACGGAGAAAGCTGTTCTCTCATGGGCTGTATTGGAACTAGGCATGGATATGGAAGAATTGAAGAAAAATTATACAATTATGCATGTTGAAGTTTTCAATTCAGAGAAGAAACGAAGCGGTATATCAATGAAAAAGAAGGGGCAGAAGACAACCAACGTGCATTGGAAAGGAGCTGCTGAGATCATATTAGCAATGTGCTCAAGTTACTACGAGAGTTCAGGAAGCATGAAAACTATGCATGAAGAGGATAGGGTGAAATTCAAGCAAATAATTCAATCTATGGCAGGAAAGAGTCTTCGATGCATTGCTTTCGCCCATAGGCAAATTCCAAATGAAGAATCCAGAGACAACACAGATAAGAGAGCTCATCAAAGCCTTGAAGAAACCAACCTAACCTTACTAGGATTAGTGGGCATAAAAGATCCATGTCGATCAGGTGTCCAAGAAGCGATAAAGGCTTGCAGAAAGGCAGGAGTGAACATCAAGATGATCACCGGAGACAATGTGTTTACTGCAAGGGCGATAGCCATTGAATGTGGGATACTCGAGCCCAATCTAGATATGAACAATGGGGAAATTGTGGAAGGTGTGGAATTTCGAAACTACACACAGGAGGAGAGAATAGAGAAGGTTGAAAGGATTCGTGTTATGGCAAGGTCTTCTCCCTTGGACAAACTGCTGATGGTTCAATGCTTGAAGCAAAAGGGCCATGTGGTTGCAGTCACTGGGGATGGAACCAATGATGCACCTGCTTTAAAAGAGGCTGATATTGGATTATCCATGGGTATTCAGGGCACAGAAGTTGCCAAAGAAAGCTCAGATATCGTGATCTTGGACGATAACTTTGCTTCCATTGCCACTGTTCTAAAATGGGGTAGATGTGTTTATAACAACATCCAAAAATTCATCCAATTTCAGCTCACAGTCAATGTTGCAGCCCTGGTGATAAACTTCGTAGCAGCAGTTTCTGCCGGAAAGGTCCCACTAACAGCAGTCCAATTGCTATGGGTGAACCTGATCATGGACACATTAGGAGCTTTGGCTTTGGCCACTGAGCGACCCACTGAAGAACTCATGGAGAAGCCACCTGTAGGACGAACCAAGCCACTTATAACCAAGGTCATGTGGAGGAACCTCATGGCTCAAGCTCTATATCAGATAGTCATGCTCTTGACTCTACAGTTCAAGGGTGAGTCAATCTTTGGGGTGAATGAGAAGGTCAAGGACACCTTGATCTTCAATGTATTTGTGCTATGCCAAGTCTTCAATGAGTTCAATGCAAGGAAATTGGAGAAGAAGAACGTATTCAAGGGAATACATAAAAACAAGCTTTTTCTAGGGATCGTGGCCATAACCATCATTCTTCAAGTGATAATGGTCGAGTTTCTTAAGAAGTTTGCAGATACAGAGAGGTTAAATTGGAGGCAATGGGGTGCCTGTTTTGGAATAGCAGCCATGTCCTGGCCAATTGCTTGGGTTGTCAAATGCATACCAGTTTCAGATAACCCATTTCTCAGATCTCAAGTGGTGGGTCGTCTTTGAAGTAAAATGCAATGAAATGACTTCAGGTATTTGTTCTTCATGTTTATATGTATTAAATAGTATTATCTATTGCATTCCTTCCTTCTGTAGACAATAAAATATATTGTTCATCTTCTTGTACACATTGATGATTCCTTAATGCCACGATGTTTCTTATAAGTTATAAACCTCAACAAAATATTCTTTTTTTCTTTTCTTTTCTTGTATGGAGTAAAAATTCTATTACACAGTTTCAGAAAATTTAGTGTATGAACAAGTATAAAAGCTTCTTTTATTGTCAGAAATATCAGCACAGACAAATCCCAAGTACCAAATCAATTGTGCATGTGCATTTCCTAAATTATCTAAAAGCATAGTTAATTTTAGGAAGTTGAAATGTTCGGTGATTCAGTTAAGGAGAACGCTTTAATAAATAGGAAATAAATGTCTTATTTTTTGGGGCAATTGATATATACTGATAAGTGTGAGAAAATGGATTGTAGTCTGTGAATGGCTAAGATGAACATTGCGTAATGGCCTGTTTTTATGTCCTCACATTCCCACCATCACCTGTCGAGATGTATGATGGACCGTAGCTGATTTTGGCCTCCACTTTTGTCGTGGGATTCGACTTCTCAGGACATGGACATAGACATTAAATAATTATCCACACTCTAGAAATCAAGGCATCCATTAAACTTCAAAGAAATCTATAGTTTTGTTTACTCTTGCAGTTGAAAGTTCACTTGTACAAACCGAAGTTAAGAAGCTTTAAGTGTCCCCAGTGGAGATTTTTCACCTATAGGAAATGAGACAAGTATCATCATCATCATCCATGCCTTATCCCAACTGTATGGGGTCTGCTACAGGCCTGTTTTGCCAATCCCTTCTATTCAATGTCATATCCACTGTTAAATTATTAATGCTTAAATTATTTGTTACTACTTCAACCCTTGTTCTTTTTGGTCTAGCCCATGCTCTTAGCCCCTTCAATGTGTAACAAATCACTTCTTCTAACTGGTACAGTTGGTGATCTTCTATTCACATGCCCAAACCATCTTAGTCTACTCTCTCTCATTTTATCACCTATTGGAGCTACCCCAGGTTCCTATGGATAACTTCATTCCTAATCCTATCCTTTGTAGTTTTCCCACGCATCCATCTTTCAGACTAATTGGCTCTTTGTTGTCATGTTTCCCACATTCAGTGGATGAGAAGTTGGGGATGTTGGTACAATCAGTGGGGTTCCTGGCTGGTATTGGACTATTATCTATTTAAAATATTACCAAATATATGTACTTTAACAATATGCAGATATACTTTTTCTCTGATTAGCATGTAGATTATATTTGGGGAATTCTATTTTAACTTTTCACACAAAAGGATGAGGAATAGGCACCCAAGTGTGCTCTTAATAACTGCAGATGAAAATGCAAGTGAGAAATGAGGATCTGTTAGATATTATTTTGGGGCAGGAGAAAAATCCAGGGCAACAATTTTCCTTCTGTTAAATGGCAGAAAAATGTGTTTGAGATAGGACTAACTGATAGTTTTTTTTTTTTCTTAATACAAATTTTCTGTTCACGTTGACATTTGAATAATTTGATGTGGTGCATCGATCTAGTGCAGAAACAGGTGGTCTTGGATCGCCCCTATCATCAAAGATCGGTGATAAGGAAGATTGCAAGATATGTCAATAATCTAGTAAGACCCAGCCATCAGAACAGAGAGGAGACTAAGTTGGTGGATCTCATTGCTAACAGATGTTGAGAAAGTAAAGAAGACCTACAGACCTTCAGGGCCATGCTACCCCACCTTCAATGTAATTTCGTTCTGCTTGATCTTGTTATCAACAAAAAAAAAAAAAAAAAGAAAAAGAAAATCCTTCCTAGGGTTGGTTGCATGACACTAAAGAAACCCTTGTCAGAGAAAAAAAAAAAAAGCATTGACCTTTGGTTGCTTTTCATACCGTCCAACATACACTTCGATGAATTGATCTCCTTCATCTCTCTCTGGCTTGAAGAATTATTTGCAATAAGCAATTTGATAACAGACACCCCTTACCCTCCATTATTTTAGATACAAGCTGATCTACTAACCTTTTTAATCTCATCCGAATAGTTGGTGGTTTGGGATGAAGTTGAAGTTCCCATACTGAACCTGCTTCATTGTCAAGCTGTGAAAAGAAATCTGCATTGAAGATCAAATTTATACTTTCTAACTAATGCTCTAAAAGCAATCTGCCCCCAAACACTTCAAATGGAAATAATTACTTAGGATGGTGTCTATGATAGAGATACCTTCACTCACTTTGTTAATGAAAATTACATAAAGCAGCTGACTTGCAGTCAGCTTGCTTAGTTGAGGGAAGGAAACATGGAAATAGTGGATATATTACCCAAGAGATTTCTTCCAAATCGTCCTCAACAACCATGCAGGACTCCCTTCTCCTTGATTCATCCACATTTCTCAATTCCCAAATCATGGAGACTCAACAGCTAGGAAATTGGTCAATTGGCTGAACACAAGATTCAACAAGAAAGTCCGGTTCCAAATATGACAGAAAAAAGTGTTTGAGCATAGGACAGATCTAAACCATCTGATGTATTCTTAGTCCAAATATTCTTCAATAAGGAATTCCCACTCACCGGGTTGTTTTTCCCAGTTCAAAAATATGGGTCCACAAAGTCCTGTCAAAGGAGGCATTCCTTGCAATGGATAGTTGCACTGGATAGATGCCTCACAGCTGATTTCCTTGTTAGAAGATGTCTAATTTTGGACAATTGTCTATCCGTGATATGCACAGAATGCACAAGAACATAGGATGTGTTCTTGATGACAATTTTTTTGAAGGGGGGTTAGTGATGACAAAATCAATTTTCATACTCAAAACTTGGGTTTAGTTCATTTAGATTTTTTTTTTTTTTTTGAAAGCTATATATATAGTGATGCGCAAGTAGTTGCATCCCAGTTTTAGCCTCCACCAATCAAGTATATCTATGTATTGTAGCTATTGTTGTTATCAAATAAATACATACTAATGCAAAAGCACTTAGTGGAGAATATAGGAATAGAGGAGAAACTGCAGAGGAACCAACATGGCCCATTTCTTCTTGAAGACGACAATCTAAAATTTGAGAGAACTTAATTTGGCTCATTATGAGTGTCCTTGTTTGAATAATAAAAAAAATCAAAACAGTTCTTGTGAAATTCCAACTATCCATTAATAAGAGACGGGTCATCAAAAGGAAGGCATAGAAACTTGATATTGCTGAATCCTGTTTTTGCGTTCGTACAAAGACAGAGGAGGAGGTTGGAGGGACCTTTTGGATTGATAAAGTATATGTTTGTAGAGCTTCCGTTTATTACTAAACGTTTGTAATTGATTTGTTTTCAAAACTGATAAAAGAAATAATGTCAATCATTTATAACAAATAGGCACCACATTAGCAGAATAGTGAATAAATGACTAACCATTGGGAGAAGCGTTAAAATGATGCTTCCCCCAATGGTAGGCATGCACATAAATCAAGGTTAGCTTTTGTGAGTATTTATTTATATGGATCAACACCATGGGCTAAATGCTGATTTGGTGATGACATTGTGACACTTTAATAAATGCCTATCATAAAACACTCATAGAACAAAACACACGCAAAGTCTTAAGAGGAGTCTGGATCTCCCACAACATGTTCATACATGGTGGGTCCTATTTTTATAGTGGATCCCAATCTCATGGTAAGATGTCAAACACTGCACAATCAAACAACACCTATTTCATACTAATAGACCCATAGTTTATTTGTCCATGAATTTATGTTTATGTCATCCCAATAGACCCATAGTTTCATACTAAACCCAAATTTTGCATCGGGTTTGGATCTATGGTTTTGTCCCGACTATTAATAGGGTTGGTTTTGGATGTGCATTTTGAATCTTAATGGTGCAAATGGATCAGATCATGATCTAACCCGATTCTATATTCTTAGATTCAAATAGCCCCATTTTGGATCTTTAGATTGGATCAAACTAGATAATAGGATACAAATAAAAATTGGATCGAATTCGGATCACCCCAATCCGATTTGATATATATCTTATTTATTTATAAACCGCATGTATATATATATATATATATATATATGATTAAAATAGTTGAAAAGATACATGTACTTTTTCATTTTTAAAAAATTCATATTGGATAGGATTAGATCGGAAGATCTAACTATCTCATCAAATTTGAATTCAAATCCATATTTATTAGATCTGATTGGATCAAATATGCCCTTAATAGTGTCTGATCGGATTCAGATATACCCTGGTTTGAATATACTTCATATTTCATTTGGAATTGGATTATTTATTTTGATTGTTTATATATACTTCATATTTCATTAACTTATTTTTTATAATTAAAAGGACCTGTACAATGCACGAGAAAATAAAAAGTTGATTAATTTTATTATTAATTGATAATCTGAAAGATATCAAGGATTTTTTTTTTTTGCATAGATCAAATTACAAAAATGGCTTAAAAATTATTGCTACGTGGGGCATAAAGCCCCCAACCCTAGTGCAAGCTGGATTCGATCCAAAGTTTCTACTACAATCATAAAGAAATCTTACCAACAAATCATTTGACACTTTGTTAGGTGATGTTTACAATTAAATTAATAAAAAATCTCTATTTATTGTTGTTTGCACAAATGAAAAATGAAAAATAAAAAATAGAAATAAAAACTTGAATATCTTAAAATCCTTAGTACAAATATTGATATGAATAAATTATTTTTCGAACAAAAATAAATAAACTTTTGAATTAATATAAGTAAATGTTTCAAAATTTATTGATATGAATAAATTAATTTCCAAAAGAATTTTGAATTTATGAATATTTAATTATTGATTTTTTAAGTTTTTAGTAAATAAGATTTTTTTAAATTACCTTTCATGAAATTAAATTACCAAAAAACATGAAAATTAGTTTATGGAAATCACTAGATTAAAATTTTTGAATAAATACCAAAAACCAATGTAAATTACCAATAATTGTGGAAACTATTAATAATTACCAAATATAAATTATCAATACTAACATTCTCCAATAGCTTTCCTATTTAATAATTAACAAAAACCAATAAAAATTACCAACAATTAATTATAGAAATTATTAAAATTTTCCAATTTAATAAATTTCAAAAAGAAATATTTAGTTCTCTAAATAGTTATGGAAATTATGAATATATTTAAAATTGCCAATAATTTTCCTATTTAATATTTAACAATTTCCAAAAACCAATGTAAATCAAAATATCACTAAATAATTTTTGTTATCAAAATTAATAATTTTCTGAAATTACCTATAAACTATTGAAAATTACATAAAATATAATTTTCTAAAATTTTAAAAATAAATAATTATCTAAAAAATACTAAAATTTTTAGCTAAGAATTATCAATTCCAAATAACACACACATATATATAGTTAATTTCTATAATAATGTATTAATATATAAATATTAATTTTTTTTATTATTCAATAATTATTGATATGAATAATTAATTTTCAAACAATTATTTATTTATAAATAATTAATCAATGAAATTATCAAAATATATTGATATTGTTAACATTTTAATTATCCTACACATTTAATATTTGGGAAGCTTTTGTCTTTGTTATTGTGGTGAAGTGAAGGTAGGGTGACATTTCCAAAGTCTAAGAGCATGATGATATTGCAAAATGAAGGGCCTAGGTTGAGTGAAGGCAAACCCATACCCAACTTGTGTTTTTTTTTCATTATTTTAAAATTGAATTTAAATTGAGTTTGAATTAATAATTTTTACTTTGTTAAATTTTAATTAAGTTATGATATTATGTTAACTTTATTACTATTTAAAATGTTTAATAATGTTAGAATTTGTTATTATAAATTAACTATAATATTATTTTAATTAATTTTGAAAAAATTTATTGTTAAAATTAAAAACAGTAGTTTATTTTGAATTTTCTATTATGTGAATCATTTTTAAATTGAAATTAAGTTTTATTACTTTATAATTATAAAATTGTTACAATTAATTATTAAATTTTGTAATGACAATATGAAAATATTATTTATAATTATAATAATATTTTTAATTACTTATTAAATTTTATTATTTTTCTTATTGTATTTTTCTCTTATTAGTATTTTAGATTTTTTTTACTCATTATATTTCAATGTTTAAGTTTTAACTTAAAATATTTTTATAAAGAAAATATGTCATCTTAAACATTAACAATTTAATACATTAATGAAAAATTAAATGAATGTATTTAGAAGGTAGAGGGAGATAGAGATTGAAATAGATAGAGAGATAGGGGAGGGAAAGAGACGTTGGAATTAGATATTTATTGTGAGATAGATTCGGGGATGTTTTATGAGGAACTTAGTTTAGGTGAAATTTTAGGAGAGGCGATGATTTAGGTGATTGGGAACGAGAGAGAGAGAGAGAGAGAGAGAGAGAGAGAGAGAGATTTTAGAAATATTTTAAAGGGGAAATGGGTCTCTAATTGGTTCTTTAAAAAGTGCCATGGCATAAAAAGAAAAAAAAATTCAATAGGAGAAAGCACCATGGACCAAACAGTAATGAATTTTGTGGGAGTTTTAAACTGAAAGGCTAGTATATATTGAACATTGGAGCCCTTGTTAGGTTTCACATAGTGAAAACAACTATTTTCTCATAGTTGAACACATTAATGCAATATGATCACAAATAAGAGACAAATAAAGAGCCATTATTATTTTTATTGATGTAGCATGGAATCTTTGTGTTTCGCACTTTTAGATATACATATACACCAGTCTTGGTAAGTATGTATTTACATGTCTAAAATCCTCTATACTAAGGAGTGCAAACATTTGGAAGGCGATGGATAGGAGCCCAGATCAGCGCTCCACAATGCCCCATAGCACATCTCAACCGTTTGGAATTAAACATCTCCCGATGATTAGTATGGAAGATGTTCCCAATGTATGTTAAGATGTACATGTAGGGCACTGATGTGATCTTGATGATTGAGACATTAAAAATGAAAACAAAATATTAAAAAAAAAAAAAACTTCAACTTGAAAGTTACCAACTAAGATGAGCCTTGTTAAATACCTTTAAATTTTGACATCTCCAAAACCCAAATCTCCACTTAAAAATTCGTAAACATCAAATAATATCTAATTCAAAAAAATGGCCCTTCAAGGCTCAGGCATGGACCTTAATTCTACTTAAAAAAAGAAGAAAAATGAACAAAAATAAGAAAAATATAGTGGACAACCATAAATGAAAAAAGATAAATGATTTAACCATCACATAAAAATAAATGATGGAAAAGACAAACCGTGCGTGCCTTAGAAACTATTTAAGCAAAATCATCAATTTATGACAAACCTACAACTAGAAATAAGAACATATAAGAAAAAAAGAAGAATGAGGTTAGATCATGATTGTAGAATAGAACAAACCAAAAAAGAACACCCCGAGAACAGGAACAACAAAAAAAAGTGTCATATCTCACAAAAAAAATGAAGAATTGAAGAATAGGTACAGCATCAAACAAAAAAAAAAAAGAAAACCACTGTATCAAGAAAAATACCAAAACAATTGTTAGAGTGACAACAAATAGACAAACCATGCCTTAGGAAATAGAAAACAACAAAAAATTTTCACAGTATGTCATTGGTTGGTTCAAGATCAGTTCAAGGTCAATTCCATTTGGTTCCGGATAGAACCTATTCATTTACTCATCCCTACCGACAAGCACTAGTATGTCATTGGTTGGTTAACTAATAAACAATCTCCAAGGCACTGACATTGTACATATCAACCACCAACTGCAAGACTATAACTTCATATAACTTCGGTTCCTGGACATTTATGCTCTTTGCCTTCTCCAAGAGAAACCTCCCATGCTCATCCATTACTACACCTGTGTCTACTTGCCCGTTAACTCCATCTTCTATTTCTCAACTATTGTATAGTTTGGTAAGCTTCCCTCGAGTATGGATCTGCAACAATGAACGAAGTTATTAGTGAAGAGATATTCGTGACATTGGTTGGGTAGAAGTATAAGATGGGATTTTGAGCTTCCAACATGAAAAGAAGAAGATAGGGTAGGAAGGGGCAATTGCTTTGGTGGTTCAAATTTTTAAGTGAGAATGATGGTGGTGTGATGGAGTTGGCAAAATAAAAAGAGATGAAGAAGAGTAAGGAGGGAAATAAGAAGAATATGTAGAATATGGATGATAGGATGTGGGAATTTTAGGAAAGTGGGGAAAGAATGTGAGAGAGATTTTAGGAAGATCTTTAGGCTGCATTTATTTCCAGTGTAAATGCACATTTACACCGATGGAGTTGAGAAACGATGGTTCGTTGAGAGTGTAAAATACGGATCGACCATTGTTCCTATTTACACTCGTCCTGTTTGGTTAGAGGTTACCCTGTTTTCTGGGGAGATTTACCAGAGAGAGAGAGAGAGAGAGAGAGAGAGAGAGAGAGAGAGGGAGGGAGATGAAGCCCAACAACTATTGGAGATCTCCTTCTCCTCCATCGGTGTTCTCCATCAACTTAAATTAATTTATTACTGAAAAAATAATCTTTGTGGAGAATCTTGTGTCATTATGCAAGGCACAACCATATATATACACATACAATCGACGCCTGAAATTTAGGAGCAGGAGACTCACTTGTAGTAGTAACCTACCTACTAATGATAACTAGCTAAAGACGCCTAGGGAACTACCAGAATTTGTGCCTAGATACATGCTTATCCAGAATTTCCTAGTCCATGACGAATTCCAATACTCCCCCTCAAATTGACGCATGAAGATTCCGAATGCCCAATTTGCCAAGGACATAGGTGAATTTCTCTTTGCCAAGAGCCTTCATCAAGTTGTCAGCCCACTGCTCTGTGGTTCGAACATGCCGAGTAACAATGTTCCCATGCCACAGCTCATCGCGAACAAAATGACAGTCGACTTCAATATGCTTTGTCCTCTCATGAAACACTGGATTCGCGGCTATATGCAGGGCTGCCTGGTTGTCACAATATAAGTGTGCAGGTTCGTCATGCACCACTCCCAAGGACAATAGGAGTTTCTTCATCCACTTCAATTCATAGCATATCGCAACCATCGAACAATATTCTGCTTCTGCCGAGGAGCATGACACAGTGTGCTATTTTTTCGTTTTCCAAGAAATTGGTGACTGCACCAATAGAATGAAATAGCCAGTCAACAATCGTCGTGACAATGGGCAACTTGCCCAATCAGAGTCACAATAAGCATACAAGCGCAGATCGCTATCGGAACGCAATACTATACCTTGTTCAGGATATCCTTTCATATATCGCACTACACGTAGAGTTACCTCCCAATGTTCTTGTCGTGGGCTTTGCATGAATTGGGCCAGAATATGAACACAATAGCACAGCTCAGGTCGTCTAATGGTTAAGTATATCAACCTCCCTACTAGTCTTCGATACTGATTCGGATTGTGCATTAGAGCACCCTTGGCCAGCGCAAGATGATGATTCTGTTCAATGGGCACTGATGCTGGTTTGGCTCCCAATAGTCCACATTCCGAGATAATGTCTAGGGCATACTTCCGTTGAGATAAATATATTCCATCAGGACCACTAGCTACTTCAATACCTAGGAAATATTTGAGTGGACCCAGATCTTTCATATGGAAGCATCGACTAAGATACTCTTTGAATTTCATAATGGCTACAGTATCATTTCCCCCAACAATCAAATCATCAACATATATCAGCACGTGTAGATGAACATTGTGTTTGAAATAAGTGAACAAAGAGTAGTCAAGATACGATTGAACAAACCCAAACTGTGTCAAGGTCGCTGTTAATTTCGAGAACCAACATCTGGGAGCCTGACATAATCCATAGAGAGATTTCTTCAGTTTACACACATTTGTTCGATCCTTAGATGCGAAACTTGGCGGCAACTGCATGTATACCTCTTCATCCAAATCCCCATGTAAGAATGCATTATATACATCCATCTGATGCAACTCCCAATTCTTAGCGGTTGCCATGGCTAAGAAAGTGTGGACTGTCGTCATTTTGGCCATAAGAGCGAAAGTCTCATTATAATCTAACCCCTCAACCTGTCTATTCCCGAGAATAACTAGCCGAGCCTTATGTCGTTTAACCATCCCATCTGAATTATATTTGATCTTATAAACCCATTTACTCCCTATTGCCTTTTTCCCAGGAGGTAGAGTTTCCAATGTCCAAGTACATTATCCTCCAGAGCCTAGATTTCCTTCCTCATAGCTTCCCTTCATTTCTCACTTTTCATTGCCTCCGAAAAGCTGGTGGGCTCGGCTCCTATAGTGATTGCAGCTAAAAAAGCTTGGTGTCTAGCAGAGAAGTTAGTACATGAAACATAATTCGCTATGGGATAGGGAGTCATACCTAAGGACTCTGATTCAAAGTTGGCTTGAGTGTGAATGGGGTTTTTCAAACATCGAGAAGTGTAGGTCACGTAGGGCTTCAATAAAACCGACGGCGTGCGATGCCGATGTCCCCTACCAAGTTACTCTTCTGGTGTCGTTTGTGGTGCTGGATCCACATTAATTCTGTCATCACTACCATTCATTCCCACTTCCTACACACGCTCTTCTTCTCCGTGCTCCTCCTCTCTTCCATCATCATTATTCTCAAGGCTCCCCCTATCACAGATGTCGGCCGCATCACTCCCCTTGTCTTTATTCCCTCTGTGGCTATGTACAACATCATCATTGACTGCGGCATCAACTGGTGCAATGGCCGAGCCAAGTTTGTCTTCCAGAGTGGCTTCTGAACCAGCGACATATGAAAATATATTTTCATGGAAGACTATATAACAAGAGACAAAATATTCACCTCTTTCAACATCATATACGCGCCAATCTTTCTTTCCATAGGGATAACCCACAAAAACACACTTCCTACTCCTTTCTCCAAACTTATCATTGTCTCGAGGACTCCAATGAGCATAGCAGAGACAGCCAAATACTCTCATGTGCTCGTATTGAGGTGGCGTCCCGAACAGTACCCCATATGGAGTCTTCCCGCCAAGTACAGAAGAAGGTGTTCTGTTTATCAAGTATCCGACGGTTAAGGCACACTCCCCCCCAAAACCAATGGGCAAGCTAGCTTGAAATATCAATGCTCTCGCAACATTCAAGATATGCCTGTGTTTTCTCTCTATCTAACTGTTTTGTCGCGATGTCCCAACGCACAAAGTTTGATGCAGAATGCCATGAGTCTCAAAGTATGATTTCAAGCTTTTAAATTATGTTCCATTATCACTTCGAACAGTCCTAATTTGCTTGCCAAACTGGCATTCTGCCATGGCACATAATTTCTCAATAATATGTGCTACTTCACTTTTGTCCAGTAACAAGTAAACCCACACAACACGAGAATAATCATCAACAATAGTTAGAAAGTAAACTGCACCACAAGAGGTAGGTACTTTATAGGTGCCCCATGTATCACAATGAATTAGAGAGAAACAATCATCAACTTTATGTTTACTTTCAGGAAAAATTTCTCGTGTTTGTTTTGCTCTATAACAAACATCACATGGCTTATCTCCTTCAGTTCTACTATTTAATTTATCTGCTTTAGGAAGAAAAGATAATATCTGTTTAGACAGATGCCCTAATTTACGATGCCATAACTCCCATTCATCCATATCTCTTGTTCTATTCGCCCGAACCGGTGCTGCTCCTCTAAAATGATAGACCCCATCACACTGCTCACCCACTCCAACCAGACTCCTTGAGGTTTGGTCCTGTATCACACATAGCTTGTCAGTAAAAGTGACAGTACAATTTATCTCTCGCAACAATTTTGCTACGGAAATAAGGGTGCAGTTCATTCTTGGTACAAAAGCACATGATGTAGATAAATATTTCCACCCAAATGTAAAGTCCCTTTCTTCACTGCAGTGGTTTGCTTCCCACTGGGAAGTCCCACCGGACACGGTGTAATATTCTATTCATCAATCAATAAGTCAATTTCTCTAGTCATATGGTGCGACGCCCCGGAATCAATTATCCAATCAGTAGAATTTTTCTTACCAGAGAGTTTTTCATTAGTTCTGGTTTTGTAAGCACCAAGCATGTTTACGAGAATCCGCCACTGCTCGCCATTAAGCCCGTTCCGGTCCTGTCTCCGTCAGTTACGACTGCATTAGCAGCCACCTCACACCCTGCCGATGACTGAGCAGCATGAGTTTTTGCTGAACTTCGGTCACGTTCGCTATAAGGTCCAACATACTTACTCAAACTCTCACTGTTCCTACTGCAAATGGCCGTCGCCGTTTCCCTCCCTGACGTCATGAAAGCGTCAATCCGTCCAGACATTGTCAACTTCGTTCACATCAGCGTATAAAAAATAAAAAAAGGAAAGACAGCCGTCAACAAGCGGCCCGCCCATCAGACCTCTACTGAGTCATGGGGTACTGGTCGTGTCATCCAGCGACAACCAATAGAAGTGTCAAAGGTTTTTCTTCCTTCTAAGTTCAACTCTACGACGGGAAGAGGAGTTGCAACGACAAGCTTTCTCTCTTGTTCTCATCGAATTCGATGAAGCATTGGTCCTTTGTATCAATTTTCAATTCCCAGGTTTCGATACCGTTCGGGGACAAGGGGTCCCAGTTCTCTTATTCCGTCGATCAATTTCAAACATCAATAGAGGCAATAGCAACAACAGCCAATCCACTGTTCATTAGCGTCTTCTTTCGAACCCAGAACCGAAGGCAATGGCGACAAAGATGAAACACACGATGGAGCAGCGTCTCTCATCCTCTTTGTGTTCTTCCCAGAAATCGCGACACTGTTCATCGTCTTGAAAACCAGAGCGGCAGTGGATCTGAAATCAATGACCTGCGAGCGTTGAGAAGACATCTTCCGCAATCAAGATCCTCAAGCAGGTCGGTGCTTATCCCGATCTGGATAGCCATGTGACCCGACCAGGAAAGGGTAAGATGAGGTATCGTCGAAACATTTCTCGCAAGGGTCCTCTCATTGTTTATGGCACTGAGGGTTCCAAGATTGTGAAGGCTTTCCGCAACATCCCCAGTGCCGTAGTTGCCAGTGTCGTAGTTGCCAATGGGAGAGAAGAGGAGGAACAGTTCTCGCCGCCGCTGGTTCTGCTTGAACAGGGAGAGAAGAGGAACAGTAGCTTCGTCATCACTCTTCTGGGTTAGGTTCGAATGGAGGGGACGAGCTACAATGCTGATCTGGAAAAACTGGAGTGCAAGGTCTGGACTCTGCTGGCGCCAAGCGAATGCGGTGTTGCTCTCAGCAACTTCGTTATGGCTCTAATACCATGAAAAAATAATCTTTGTGGAGAATCTTGTGTCATTATGCAAGGCACAACCATATATATACACATACAATCGACGCCTGAAAATTAGCAGCACGAGACTCACTTGTAGTAGTAACCTACCTACTAATCATAACTAGCTAAAGACGCCTAGGGAACTACCAGAATTTGTGCCTAAATACATGTTTATCCATGCTTATCCAGAATTTCCTAGTCCATGACGATTTCCAATAATTACCTAGCCGTTGGAGATCTCCTTCTCCTCCATCGGTTACCCTGTAGTAGCATCCACAGAAACCCACCCATGGAGGGAGTTGTTTTCTGGTTCCTGTCGTTCTCCTTCTCCTCCTTAGTGTCTTTAAGCAACAATTAAGCATAAAGGCTAGCATAGTCAGTATTTAATAACCAATAAGTCATCGATCAATCAATAAATAACTGGGTACACACAATCTTCTATATATGCTTTACTATACCTTGGCATCCTTGTGGCAGATAAGGGCTGCCATCGTAGTCATTCTTGCAACGACACAGATATCTGCTGCCGCCGATGGAGTTAATGCATTCAGTGTTGTTTCCACGGGCATAGTTCACCTATAGGCTTGGATCTCCGCAGGTTTGGTTCCTAATCGCCCACTCCAACACCACAGGAGTTCCCGTCTGGTTCCCAAACTTATATGGCACTCTCCTTGTAAAATTCCATATATCTGATTCCATGAAACTCAACCATTCATCCTCAACAGGAAGGCATAGCTGCAATTGGAGTCGTCAGAGCTGTTGCTTTGGAGTTTTACTTGAAACGTATCAAGACCACGAGGAATGGACGTCTGGCAACACCAGATGCCGGAGCAAGATTGATTGACCACATTGGCGATACTACCACACACAGAGCTGCACCCAGTCTAGAAACCGTTAGGGTTTACGTAGTCAGACAGAGGAGCATCAGTTAGCGATGGAGAGAGAGAGAGAGAGAGAGAGGTGGAAGGCGGAGGTGGGTTCAGATCTGCCACTACAACAACTGGTTGCAACGGCGGTGATGGAAAGAGAATAAAAGGGAGGAAGAAGAAGAAGAGAGAAGGAGAAGAAGAAGAAGATAGAAGGAGAAGAGAGAGAGAGAGCAAGCGAGCCAGTGAGAAGGAGAAGAAGAAGAGAAGGAGAAGAGAGAGAGAGAGAGCGCAATGTAATAAATACATGGATACATCGATTATCAATGTAATTAGTTGGTAAAATGTAATTCGGTGTAAAATTACATGTAACGGGGGTATAAAGTTTACCCCAGTTCGATTTTATACTTCTACCAAACGCAGTATTAGTAATTGGGAAGTGGGGATTAATAGAAAAGCTAATTAAAAGAGTCCATGTGGCAAATTGACAAAGCTAGAAAGGGCAGAAAGAAGAGAGAAAAGCAATGAATGAGTAGCCTCCATTGGGGTAATTATGGAGAAGGAGAGGCCATTTGACATGGCCATCTTTGTTTTAATATATATTAATAGATATAGATTATGTATAAAATGTCTAAAATTGTCATTTTATAAGAAATACAATAAAATTTGAGAAGATATCACCAGAAAAAATATCAATAGTTTATCAGCAAATTACCAGGCAACCTGTTGGTTAAAAATTATGATCAAGTCCATGTAATTATGCTTCTCCTTTCTCTAGACCCCCTTTATTGCTTCCTCTTTAACTCTGTCTCATTTCCCCTTCTCAGTCCTCGCATTAAGACAAATCAGCAAGTTCTCCTTATCTATTCCCAAACCAATTACCCAAAAACATTTCTAAAATCTCTCTCTCCTAAAATATCTCATTTTAACCACATGTTATATTGTCCCACTCCCCAATCAATTTTAAAAATCTCTTTCACCTAAAATATCACTATCTACTCTCTTTGCTTCGACTGATATAGTGTTTTCCCAACACGTTTTTGAATTTTAAGGAGTTGATTGAAAATATGTTTCCTATCTCTTTTTTATGGGCAAATGACGTAATGTTTTACATCTCCATTTAACCACTATATCTGGTTTTCCCTTGCATGACACAGGCCCCAATAATAAAATAATAAAGAACATCAATAACTCTTCAAGCTATTAAAAATATAAAATAAGATGGACGCCAAACCAGAGGAGAAGTCACGCGGTTGCTAACCCTTTTACCTTTTTTAGGTCTTATTAAGGGCAAATTCGTTCAACCAGAATGCTCATAGTACATTTTACCGAAACTATCTTTGATTCGTAAGAAACTGACGCATGTGTTTTTATTTTATTTTTTTCGAATCTAGTTTAGAGGGATCATTTTAAGACTGATCTACCCCTTGAATCACTGTCTGACCCGAAACACTTCCTATAGGAATATATCGAAAAGCCCCTAATATAATATATTTAAACCTTTGCCCTCAGCTGGTAAATAAACTTGATCAAAGCATTTCAACCAATTTTAATCTTTTTCAATTTGCTTAGAGAGCTCGAGTGCAGTGCATATCTGTAGAAAATATTGGCATGCGGCCCCTTATTGCCAACGGATTAGTAGTAGTAGTACTAGAAGAGTGATAACTCCGGCGAGTATCAGTTTCAACACTCAAAGGCAACCCAGATGAAGCACGATCACCTCTGCACTGAGTTCGAACAAACTGGGTTACTATTTGTGGGTAGGGGTGCACTTAGGCAGGCCCAACTCGAGCCCAAATCAATCCAAACCATAATATCATACAGGCTGAGTTTAGATTTTTGGTCCTCAAGTGAGGCTTGCATTTAAAAGTTTGGCTTTTTTAATTTTCCAGGCCAGGTTTGAGACTAACCCTTAGGTAGCCCAAATTTAGTCTGAGCTCAATCCTATCTTATTCTAATCTTAACCTAGTCTGTACATACATATATGCATATATAAATATATATTTTTTTGATAAATCACACACACACACATACATACATAAATACATTTACATTAAATTTTAGTATAGACTGATTGACCCATCCGAGCTAGGTCTAGATCCGAGTCCAACCTGAATGCATCAAATTTCAATTCAGGCCAGGCTTAGATTAGACAATTTAAACTTGACCTCAAGTTAGGCCTTAGGCCCAATTCTTAGGGTTGGGCCTGAGTTGAGCTTAAACCTGGCCCAGCCTGCCAATTTGGACCACTATTTGGGGATCACAGCACATGTGAACCCGTTAAGAAAGGGGTGTTCACTTTTTATCTCACTAGAAAGCGGATATTTTTTATTCTATATATCTTTTTTTATATGTTATTCATTTTTATTTGTTCTGTTTTAAACACTCCATTGATTCATTATACAAGTTTTTATATATTAAAATTAATATTATTTCTATTAGTAAAATTGGTTTAAATATTATATTTAATGAATCATGGGTTCAAGTTCAAGTTTTATGTAATTATTTTTTATTTGTTTCGTTCATCATATAGAATAACAAAATAATTTTTAATTCTTTTATCACAATAACTTTTAGTCTGAATCAGTTTGTCTCATACTGGATTTACGAAAATTATATAATAATTTACATGGTATAACGTGTGATACTTCTAAGGATTTTATAAATTGTAGGGATAGAGTTAGTCTATAGATTTCCCTTTAATATTTTATTAATTTTAATTTAATTTACCAATGCTATTTGATGTAAATTACGATTTAAATTCAAATGTTAACAAACTAATCAAATTTGAATGCGGTGAGTTAATAACTTTTGTGACCGCTGGGGTCATGCCAAATGAAATATGAACACACCTTTGTTTGAATAAAAAAACAGTTGATGTGATGTTATTTGAATGCTCTGAATATATCTTATAATCAAAGAAATGCTCTGAATATATCTTATAATCAAAGAAATGCTCTGATTTAGGTGATAAACTTTTGATTTGAGAAAGGGTTGATTAGCGCAATATTGTAGGTGATAAATTTAGGGCAATATTGTAGTTTAATTTAGGTGATAAATTTTCAACGGATAATAAAAAATGACAACTTTAGTAGCTTACGGCAATATGGGCAATATTGTAGGAGAAATTTCAACATTTCGTGAAAGCAAAAAATCTTCATATATTGCATCATAAGTTACTCTTCTTCACTGAGTTTGCAGGGAAGGAGGAAGAGCAACAATTTACCGTTGATTACCGTTGATCTTTTGCTGCCGGCGTCGGTTGGTGTTGGTTGTCGATAATTTGGTAACGTGGCTAGGTTCGGAAGACAAAGGGGGTTTGAGTCAAATTCTAACATGAGTGGGAAAGCCAAATCATGTTTACTTGTCGCTGATTCAACCAGCTGAATCACTGATAGCGGGGAAAGTCTCCATTAATTCACAATTAAGATTGATGAGATGAGGTGTTCGTCTATCATTGGTGGATGCACTTGTCCAATGCACCCATAGGTGCGCAGAACGCGGACTCTCAATTTCAGCCATGCGCTTTGATAGAAATACAATCGAACAAAGAATTAAAATATTGATACACCCTGATATGTTTGAAGAGGTGAATTGATACTTCAAACCTTATGCTTCATTTTATTTTTAGCTTCTTTTTCATCAAAATTTTATATTTGAACCTTTGAGCCCAAGTAGGAATTAATTGACCATCTTGGTAAAGCTCTTGTATGAGTTATTTGTTCCCCACATTGAGAAGACTGGAAACATTTCTTTTAAATCCCTTGTTCAATGTAAATTACAACGGACCAAATGGAATATGGTGGTTCAATTGATGGGATCTCTGGCTCCAATTGAGGACTCTGAACCTCCTACCTACAAGATGTATCCCTACCCACCTCCATGCATTGGGAATATCTCTACATGCATAATAAGATACCGCATGTGTGGCCCTGATCACATATATAAGTAGGTGTGGGTAGGAGATCCGAACTCCGGATTGGGACGGTTTTAAGAGCACCATAATAAGATACCGCGTCCGTAGTAGATCTGTATAAATTTCAACTTTTAACCGAGTCGAAAACCGTTGATTGCAAAATTGCGATGCAAGTGAAGTAACCACTAACCACAAATTCCATAACAACTTGAAAAAGAGATGCAAATATATGGAAAGTGTGGGCACTGTCTTATTAATTAATCTTATGTTAAATATGTGGGACCCCTCTTGCTGTGGCTCTTGATTCTTGAAGACTGCAGACGCATTTGAAAGTCAAACAGGTGTAATCAGCTTTGAAAGTTATACACCAAAACAAATTCGGAGAAGTACAGATACACGATGCCGAATTATAAATTGTAGCCCCCCTACTATTAGTCCTCTCCCCTATAAACCACATCCTGCCCGTGAACATGCATTCCCCTATACTTTGGACTATAAAATTCTGATCTGGGTTGATTGGTCATTCTTCCAAACAAATTTGATGGACAGCTTTGAAAGTCATACACCAAAACGAATTTGCTGGACACACTAGTGACCAGTTCATTGGGGACGGGATCTTCTGCTAACACTTGGCTAGTCCGAGAATGACTTATCAGATCAGATGGGTGATATGGGTGGGCCAGGCAACCAAGATAATATCGCTGAAAATGAATGAGAAAAGATCGAAACAAATGAAGGATAAATGATAGCACATCGTCTGTTGTAAATTTCAACGTTTAGTTCCCAAGTTACAGTTATTGGATCGTGGAGATGGAGGAATCAAGAGTTCGCACGCGGAAAGGCAAGGAGAAGCCTCTGTCAGTAGATCGGCGACGCAACAGCAAGCAGCGACCTCTCCGGCGGCGTGACGGAAAGATAGTTTGGCCCCGTGATGGCAAGGAACAGTCGTGGATGGATCGGCATCGTAGTGGAAAGAGTAAGCGAGAGATTACTAGGCAACTAAGAGATGAGCTTAGGCTAGAATCCTCATTCTCTTTCGCCCCACTTTGTGCTGAACCCAACGATGAAGATGAGGAGGAGGAGGAGGAGGAGCCTTATGAGCATGAGGAGGCACCTCTCCTATCCGGAATTCCACTCTCATCGTCTGAAATCTCTCTTTATCCCAAACCCAACAACGACGAGGACCATAGTGAACCCAGCTACCATGCCGATAGACAGGACCAACTTCTCTCTGGGGTCTCTACAACAGAGTCTTACATCTCCTTGCCTGCCGAAACCAACCATGACAGTAGGTATGAGCAGGAGCAGCCCCTTATTGGGACCTCTCGCTCATCTTCAGAAATTTTCCTCAGCACTGGAACCTCAAGCTCAAGCTCAAGCTCTTCGCCGGAATCTCAATCTCGCCATCTCCTTGAGGGGATCTCAAGCTTACCATCCCAAGTTTCCATCAATATTGACGATCACGGTTGTGATGGGTTACGCTTCTCCGACGTTGACCAGCCAACCCTGATCGAAATTGTTAAACAGAAGGACTTAGACCTTTTAAAACAACACTATGGAGGAGTTGAAGGAGTTGTCCTCGCTCTTGCTAGTGATGCAGTGAGTGGGATCCATGGCTGTGCTGCCGATGTTGAGAGCCGCCGCGTCGTGTTTGGTTCGAATAAGCAACCACCCCCAAGCCCAAAGGGCTTATTTCATTTCTTCTTGGAAACTTTCACGGACAGTAGTAACGCCATCAGCTTGGCCTCAGCTTGTCTTTCTCTTGGGTTTGGAATCAAAGCACACGGGCTGAAGGAGGGATGGTACGATGGTGGGAGTGTTCTATTTGCTGTCTTTCTAGTTGTCGCCTTGTCTATGGCGAGCAACTTCAGGCTCTCAAGACAACTAGAGAGGTCGTCGACCCTCAGCAACATCAGGGTTGAGGTCGTGAGAGACGGATGCCGGAGAAGCGTTCCTTTCGTCGACATGGTAGTCGGAGATGTGGTCAGTCTGAAGTTCGGTGATCAAATTCTGGCAGATGGCTTGTTTCTGGATGGCTGTTCGTTACAGGTGAACGAGTCTAGCATAACTGGGAAGAGTCATGACCATGTGCAAGTAAATTGCAGCAAGAACCCGTTCCTGCTATCCGGTACCACAGTCGTGGAAGGATCTGGTCGCATGCTCGTCATCTCTGTTGGCACCAACACAGGCTGTGGCCAGATGATGATGAACTCAGTCTCAGTGAGCCAGTACAGGAATGAACATAGCCATCAGACCCCACTACAAGAACGGGTGAATAAGTTGACTTCCTCTTTATCCAAGTTCTTTCTGGCGATCCCCTTCCTTTCTCTTGTGGGGATTCTGATGCTTGACTTGGCGAGGAACACAGAAGATGATGGATGCAACTCTAAGACCAACAATCTGATTAATGAATTGTCAAGCATTAGGGGATTTGTATCTGTAAATGCAACAGTTGCAATCGTGGTGGTGGCAATTCCAGAAGGCTTACCCTTGCTTATCAAGAATACTCTTGCTCACTCCATGGACAGGATGAGGGGAAATAAGGATCACAGGAAAAAGATCATGGTTCAGAAACTTTCAGCCATTGAGGATATGGGTTCAGTCACCACCATCTGCACAAATGCAATCGGCACATTGACTTCGAATACAATGACAGTAGCAGAGTTTTGGCTTGGTGGAGAAGCAATGGATGACTCCTCTTTGCATTTTGATAAAGTAGCACCCAATGTAATCGAATTGCTGAGGCAAGGAATTGGGCTCAATGTTGTTGCAGAAGTTCTCAGAGTCAGAGCTACTTCAAGAACATGCCAGTATTTGTATGGTAGCCCAGCTAACAAAGCCATTCTCTCCTGGGCTATGTTCAAATTGGGTATGAGTGAAGAATACCTAATTAGGCAGAAGATCTATGATAAGAAAACATTCGACATTCACTGGAATGAGGATGCCAAGGAAATAATCAAAAGCTTATCAAGTTATTATGAGAAAAATGGCACCATTCAACCCATGGATGAAGGCAAAAGGATGGAGTTGGAGCAAATAATTGAAGCTATGGCAAGTAATGGACTCCAGCGCGTTGCTTTCATCCACAAACAAATCCCAGATCTAGAAGACCAAGATGAAATGGTTGGTCACAAGCTACAAGCTGAGGGCCCGACCCTGTTAGGCCTGGTGGGTCTGAAGTACAACTGTCCACATGAAGTGACAAAGGCAGTAAAGGCTTGTAGAGATGCTGGAGTGGGTGTCAAATTGATCACTAGGGAAGATGTTTTCACTGCAAAAGTTATAGCCAGAGACTGTGGAATACTTGAACCTGATGAGAAGTTGAATGATGAAACAGTGGTGGAAGGGGTGGAATTTCGAAAGTACTCACCAGAAGAAATGATGGATAAGGTTGATAGAATAAGGGTAATGGCAAGGTCCTCCCCATCTGACAAACTTCTGATGGTGCGATGCTTGAAGCAAAAAGGTCATGTAGTTGCAGTCACAGGAGATGACAAAAATGATGCGCCAGCATTAGCAGAAGCTGACATTGGACTAACCATGGGGATTGAAGGCATTCAAATGGAAAAAGAGAGCTCAAATATCATCATCTTGAACGGTGATTTCGCTTCTATAAAGGAAGGTCTGAGGTGGGGCAGGTGTATTTTCAACAACATTCAGAAGTTCCTTCAGTTCCAGCTCACTGTGAATGTTGTGGCACTGGCGATCAACTTTGTCACAGCGATCTCTTGCGGTGAAGTTCCCTTAACAGCAGTCCAGCTGCTATGGGTGAATCTGATTATGGATATATTTGGGGCATTGGCTCTAGCCACAGATCAACCCACCAACGATCTCATGAAGAAGTCACCATTTGGTCGAACCAAACCGCTTATCTCCAACATCATGAAGAGAAATCTTATCGCCCAGGTTCTGTTTCAGGTGACCATCTTATTGACTCTGCACTTGAAGGGAAGATATATATTTGGGGTGAGCGAGAAGATCAAGGAGACCCTGGTGTTCAATACTTTCGTTCTCTGTCAAATCTTTAATCTCTTCAATGCAAGGAATTTGGAGAATAGGAACATATTTAAGGGGATAGAGAAGAATGAGTGGTTTTTGGTGGTTGTTGGGATCACTCTTGTTCTTCAAGTGGTGATGGTGGAGACTGTAAATAAATTTGCCAACACAGAGAGGTTGAATTGGGGGCAATGGAGTGCATGTATTGGAATTGCAATCTTATCGTGGCCCATTGGTTGGATTGTTAAGTGCTTACCAGCTTCTGCTGAAATTGTCAACGGAAATCTCGGTAGAGTCGATTGGATTCACTCTGTTCCACTTGTAAATCATTCTCGGAGACATCTCAAAAGAAAATAACTATATATAGAATATAGTTGTCTATATTTTGTGCTTTTTCTTTTTTAATGATCTAGGGTAAGAGTTTTTGTGGGCGCCTACAAAGAATTGAGTATAAGCTCGGATTTCTAACATTTTCTTATTGCAATCTAGTAATTCATACCTTTAATATTTGTTTCATTTTATCTTTAATCATTTGGCCATTATGTCAAAGTTTCATCTTTCTAAGTTTTAGATGCTTTTCAACTTGAAAACACCAGAACTCATTGGGTGGATTTTACATATTCTTCTCTTCCCTTTGTCTTATTATTTTTGGTTTCTGATCTAGTATTTTAGTGTTGGTGTTGTTAATCAGCTAGACCCAAGGAGTCAAAGTGGTAAGTAGTTGACTTGAGGCCATTTCCACTGTATATACAAGAATGTGGACTTAGGTGTTACTTTCTATGATTCAAAGAATAGCATGGTATTGGCTGTAGACAGGTTACAATGTTTCGTGATACATATATTAAAAGCTTTGCTTATGAGTGGCAACGAACCGAGTTCGAGTTTAATGTTCTAGTTCGAATCAAACTCGAGCTCGAGCCTCATGTTATTCAGCTTGATTCGGCTCGAATCCACATCTAATTACCGATTACTTGTAGGATTAGATACAAAACAACTTTTTCAATGAATGATGCATCTTAAACCTTCAGGAGTTCAAGTGAAGGCCTAATTAAAAAAAGAAAAAAGCTGATTTATTGGATTCATGTCAAATTTAAGGCTGAATTGTATGACTTGTGACTTTGTCTTTTAGCAAATAAGTTATAGGTCGTGAGCTCCCTAATGGCTGAAGCTGATGTTGGAATTTGGATTGATTATTATATGGTTTATACCTTTGAACGTTTTATTATACATCTAGGAAGTTTGGAGTCATTGGTTTGGCCATTGAACACCCCATCTTGATGTCTTCTTGTCTACTCTATTTTGGGTGACTATCCTTAATGTCTTGACTTTTCTAGTTGGTGTGGTCTGTTTTTGTCAGGATTTTCCTCTATTTCATTTCTATTATATTTATTATTAGGGATACTTCAGAAATGTGAAATTATTGTCACAAGGCAGTACATGAAATGAAGGAGCCTGTTAAAACCTGTTGGTATGGCGGAAAAGTTTGCCTTATGGCTTTAATTAATTCATGAAGGAAAATTAAGTGAGGATGATTGTTGCATGTTATATTTCAAAAACTTACGATGTTCGTTTATTGTAATGAAATTCTTTTTTCTTCCCTTTATTCAAAGAAGTGCTTGAATTAGGACATGATCACTTAACCTTTTTTTTTTTTTTTTCTCTAATTTGGGTGGGGAAGAAATATTGTGCTAAAGACATTTTAATGATTTTTTGTGTTAAGTACAATTATTATGTTATCAATTTCTAAGGATTTAAGCATCAGATTTTGAAACTGTTTTTTAGTTTTATAATATTGAAGAGATACATTACCAGTATTTTTTTTCGAATCATAAACTAATAGAAGCTAAAAATTTAATTAGTTTTTAAATTACTTATATTAAGTTTTTCCTTCATTTTTAATCTCTCAATTATTCAATAAAAAACTATTCAAAATTGTTTCTTTGCCTTCCCATTTGCGCGTGTTCAGCATGGGCCTCCTTTACTAGTATAATATATTAAAGGAATGTGGTCAGGCAACAGTCCTCCTTCAACACGTGACACTCCAATTTTTGAGAAAATATGATTTCAAAAGTTGTTATCTCCACTCTTAAATAGAATGTGATTCAAACGTGGCTACTAATCTAAAAAAAAAAAAAAAAAAAAACCACATAAAAAGTCTATCCACTATAAAAAAAGAGTGGGTGGTTAACTTACTTCTTCAAACTTCACTATATATCAAGAGAGTGAGAGAGATTTAACAAAAAAAGTAATATTTTTTTTTGTTAAAAAAATAATGAAAATTAATACAAATTTAACAAAGCCCATGCATTGACGGGTCTTAAAACATAAAACTCAAAACCAGAACAGAAGGCATACTAATGGATCGGATCAAATTCGAATTTGGGTATATCCGAATCCCATGCAAGACTATTAATTGTTGATCCAATCCGATCTCATAAACATGAATTTGAATTCAAATCTGATGAGGCATTTGGATCTTCGGATATGATCCGATCCAATTTAATTTATAAAAAGATAAATAAATTATTAAAAAATAAAATATAACAATTTAAATAAATAAAAACAAAAAATACAAATATCTTTTCAAATATTTTTTATAAAAAAAAATAAATAATATAACAAATTTATAAAAATATCATATAAATAATATATTTATAAATAAATAAATAACATATATATATTTATATAAATAAATAAATAATATATCAAATTTAATAGAGAAGTGATCCAAATCCGAGAATATAAGATTGGATTAAGATTAGATAGGATCATGATCTGATCCATTTGCACCACTACAGAACAAGCAATCAATGTATTCTGTTCGGAGTTCACATCTCCGCCCCACAATGCATCCCCGCCATGTATTAAGAATATCTCTCCCTATGATAATACCTGATTCGATGATGTCAGCATCGGGAGATGTTCCCAATACATGACGGGAATGTGCTGTGGGGAGTTGTGGGGCAGAGATGTGAACTCGTTCTATCGGGTCTCCTCCTGCCCCTTCCACACTGACGTCGTAAGTCACGGTTCTTCTCCAGCGATTCCCTTACGACCCTGCCAATTGAAATCGGAATAGAAAGCGACACTCAGTATTCGGTAACATCGACGAGAGGATGACAATCAATTTTCAGTGTTCGAGGTGGAAAAGGAATGAGAGTTGAGAGAGACTAGCCTGTACTGTAGCCTATTTGACGCAGTAAACCTCCAGGCTCCGATCAAGGCCGTTCTCTCAATTACTTCAAAACCTCGGTGCTTTGGTCCTTTAAGGCTGCATTTGGTTAATGCAAACGCAAATTTGTATATTGCATATTTGACTTTTTTCGGTTTATGAATGCAAATAAGATTTACATTTTAAATCATTTTTGTACTTATCTTATTTGTTTGAAACGGATACTAAGTGTGGATTCATTATTAAATGCTCTATCTTATGCTCCAATACTTTAATTTAGTTAAAAAAGTTAATTATGGAAAGAACACAAAATTGTATCCAAAACATAGGTACAGTAATACTCTCTTCTTAGAATACAAAAGTGTCAGAAAATACATTTTTGGTCCGATAATCATTACTTTTTTATATATCAAACAAATGCTCACAAACGCGAATCGGAGTACATAAATATCCAGGTTCGGCATTTGTATCACAAACAAACGGAGCCTTAATAAAGATTTGAGATGCCGAATAAACTAATTCCATCCCAATCGGTCGGAGATGGTGACCATACAAATCTCACTCACACTTTCAAATATCTTCCGGAGAAATACGGACAGGCCCATTGCAGATTTCTGGATCCCACTGCAAAACTTTAAACATTCAAAATGTCAAATACCCCCACTATATACACACCATTGCCCGCCTGTAAATTGGCTTCAATTCCAAGCTGACACCTACCCCAAATGTACTTTAGGCCTAAAAATTTTGACCCTGGGCCGAACCGTCATTCTCCCGATATCTCTATCATCATCTCGCATTTTCTCGATTTCAAAGTAAGTGTACTTCTTAAAACTTTGATTCTTATACCATTGGAAACTAAGCGACGCAGTTCTTACCAAGAGGAATCCCTTTTATTTTCAAATCATGGATTGTGAACATCTTACGGAGAAGGACTACACGGTAAAGTTAAACAGAAAAAAAAAAATTAATTTCACATAGGAAATTTAGTACATTAAAGTGATAGTGGTTAAACTCCACTTTCAAAGAAATAGTAAAATTCACATGGGTAGCAGCAACCTAATTCCTAAAAGGTGGTCACTTCAAATATTATTTAAAATATTTCTAATATTTAAAAATCATAAAATATTCAAGGATAAGTTTCTTAAATTATTCCTAAGGTTTAGGAAATTGATTAACTATACCCTTATTGTTTCAGTATTGTTTTAAAGTACCCTACTGTTTCTGATAATTATGCACAATTCCCTTTCCATTAAATCTTCATCATAGGTCGTTTGCACGTCACTTCACATGTTTGATTTAATTTTAAATTATATCTAAAATACCCTTTTGAGCGAACCATCTTCCCTACAAAAACCAGTGGCAATTAACCTTCCATCCTCCTCTTTGACCTCTCTCTCCTTCCTGTACTCAGACCGATATGGAAACACTCGTCTAGCTTTCCTTCCCTGTACTAAGACCGATATGGAAACACTCGTCTAGTTCCGCTCTCAGACTCATGCGCACAACAACCTCTGACAGCTAACCTGTGACAAAGTTTTAATGCTCACCGGTCAATCTCCAAATAAACCAAATAGGTCTAATAGATCCATTACATGGTTCTTTTTTACCATTATTTAAAATCGTGCAAAATATAAGAGAAAAAATAAAGGGATTTTTTGGACTACAATCTCCCATAGAAATCTAATTTGCAGATCCCTTTTAGTCTGCTAATAACCCCCCCTCCCCCTATAAACTACATCCTGCCCATAAATTTGGCATCAATCTATGGGCAGGAATCAGTCCACCCCTAGTCTACTAGTAGCTCCACCTTAAACTGAACGGTAAAACACCAAAAATAAGTAGTAACTTTTTATTTTTAGTTGTATCCAATTTATTGGAAAAACCGGTAATTCTACTTATTTTTAGTTGTATCCAATTTATTGGAAAAAACATCATTTTTCATATTCATGCATTTCAAAACTTCATACATCTCCCCTATTTTTTAAATTATTATTCACGGAAGATGTTTTCAATGAATATGCATGTGAGGCGCCTAAGGGTGAGGAACAGATCCCGTCTAAGTATGAGCACGGGATTACCCTAACTGAAGCCGATCTCATCCGTACACGTTCGCCTAATCTTCCACACGTTCCACACGTTATACACGTGGAGAAGTAATACGAAACGCGCTAGCGCTAACTTGACACGGTCAAAAAGAAGTTTTCTTAGCTAATAGTTATATATACATCTACAAATGATGGTTCATCCGATCCCATCATCAATCAATAATTTCTCCTTGTTTCCCCCTTGCTACACTTCTTAGTTCTTTCATTCATACACAGCACCAGTCATTCAATAATTTCTCTTTGACCCCTCTCTCTCTCCTTCCTGTACTCAGACCGATATGGAAACACTAGTCTAGTGACTCTAGTCTTTCCTTCCCTGTACTAAGACCTATATGGAAACACTCGTCTAGTTCCGCTCTCAGACTCATGCGCACAACAACCTCTGAGCCAACTGGACCACCTGCCGCATGGCAACGCCTGTATTCACAGAAGTCATGACACTGAGACCGATGCCTCGTTCACTTCCCCTGTTTCAGCTGTTGCGTATTCCAGTTACATATAACAGAGGTGACCGGGGAGATAGAACGTGTTTGTGTTTTTAAGATTTTTAAATTTATTTGTAACTTGTAAGTTATTTGTATTTCTTCAATTTCATTGTTTTTTCTTCAATTTTGTTATGGTATTTTTTTCCAATTTCATTGTAATTTTTTTCAATTTTGATGGAGGGTGATTTGACCCGACCCCTTGAAAGGATGACACATGGATATGACTCAGCATGAGCAGCAATCCGGCACACACCTCGACTGCGACTAAGTAGTGAGCTCGCGGAACAACTCGTTGTGCCCTAGCTCGCCGACAGGAGAGCTCACTACCATGCGGGCTCGAGCTCCCCCGAGCTACCGAAAAGGAATACTCCCAGATCACTTCATCTCGCGAGCCTGGGGGATTAGCTCGCTAATGAGAGGCCCGGTGCCCTCAAGAAGCTTCCATCTGACTAGACCATACCCGGCAGACTGCCCCGCATCCCCTGACAGACGGCGCAGTCCCTATCAATCCGGCAGACTGCACCCATGTCTCTCTCAATGGATGGAGGCGTGCCTGCCCTCGCGAGACGTGTCACTCACCTAGTGAGGTAGTACTCTGCAATGATCACCTGCGCAACCCTGGCCAGTAACGGCTGCGACAGATGTTCAGTGGCGGTTACACCCACCTCAGCAAGGGACGCCCGTATTTAAGAGCCCCCAAAGGAAGGGAAAAGGTATCTTGAATTAACTCGAGATTGTTATTGATCTAGCACGACCTACGCTCTTAGCTCTCTTTGCTTTGTTCACTGCTCTCTCAAGCATTATAACTTGATCGTCGGAGTATTCCCATCGGGCAATCCCCTGGGAATTCTTCATCATTTTCTTCTCAAGTGTCGTCCGCTGCCAGCTAGGAGCCAACTCTTCGCCAGCTAAGAGTGCCCAGATTGCGTTGCATCAATTGGCGTCATCTGTGAGAAACGCTTCTAAAAGCCTCCCTCTAAGCTTTCGTAGTTCATTCTTTCCGAAAACCTAGCACCCATGGTTTCTTCAAGCAACGCCAGACGCAGCATGGAGATGGACATCACTAGGGAACAACCCCAGGTCCCCGTGGTCTGCATTGGACAGTTCACCATCGCCCTTTCGGCGGACGGAGTCCCTAGCCTAAATGTGCCACGAACAGTGGCGCCTGTGAGTGTTCCCTTTCCTCCCTCTGTTGAGACAACCTTTGCTGAACCAACCGTTGTCCTACTGGCGACCAACCAGAACCAACTCGACGATTTGATGCAGTGCATGCGAACCATGCAAGCCCAAGTGTAGCAACTTCAACAGCACCAGCTCTACCAGCAGCAAGTGCTGCATCACGTCTCCCAGCAATACTATCAGCAGCAGTTCCCCCAGCTGCCTCAAACTCAACAGCTCCCTCGGCACCTAGCCTCACAACAAGCTAGGCCCCGTCGTCAAGGTGGACGCCCCTCTCGCTGGGAAGAGGCTTCCCCGAACCTCCTAAGAGCCAAGCCTCCTCCCGCTGTAGGAAGGAGAGACCATCTACCCCAGCCTCGCCGCGAGCAACCAGGTCAGGAGGGTCCCAACTTGCCAGGCCTGCACCGCCCCAGCATTCGGAGTTTGAGCCCCCACTTCCAGAGAACCGGTTCAAGGTCCTGGCGTCAGGTTCTAAGAAAAACCCCTCCGTCCGCAGCCATCACCAACGGTCTGAGGTGCTTTTTGCAAAAACCATTCTTGACAGTACGGAGGTGAGCAGCACCAATGCGGAACCCGCCAAGCGGCAAAGACGCCGCAGCCGAACTCGCTGAACTACCACACACAACTTGTCCGAGTTCAGGACCAAGGAAGGAGCGAGCTCAGGTGAAGTAAAAGCTACTCCTCTCCTCTCTGTCCGTCCCCTCTGTCTCCCGAACTCCTAGTTGTCCCAATGCCCAAGAACTTCAAGCTCCCCCCTCTCGACAAATATGACGGGTCATTCGACCCGAACAATCACGTTGACGCTTTCCAGTCGCAGATGCACCTAGCACGGGCCAGTGAGTCTTGCATGTGTGTGGCCTTTTCCACCACCTTCAGAGGAGTGGCCCGCACGTGGTACCGGAACCTCGCCCCTGGGTCAATAAGAAGCTGGGCACAGTTCGCGCAAGCCTTTACGTCCCACTTCATCACCAACAAGCGGCGTCCATGAATTGAAGAAAGCCTCCTCGGCATAGTTCAAAGAGAAGGAAAGTCAATCCGAAGCTACATCAAGTGGTTCAATGATGCATGCATGCAGATACCGCACCTAGACCCCACGGTGCGACTTGCCGCGGCCAAGAAGGGTGTGACCCATAAGGAGTTCAAGTGGCATATAGTTATCGATCAGCCAAAAACCATAACCGCCTTCCTCAAAGCTCGCGGACAATTTCATAGCCACAGAGGAGGAGATCAGCCAGAAGGGCAAAGGTGCGCCCGAAAAGAGAAAGAGAGAAGGGGAACTCCCTAGCCAAAGGGACAGCTGAAAGAAGAAGGATTTAGCTCGGGGGGCAAAGCCAAGTCAACCGTACCGAGCTCCTGTGGCGAATCGAATTAACTACACCCCACTGAATGCAAAGCAGGCCGAGATCCTAATGGCAATCAATGACGCCCCGTACGTGAAGTGGCCACCTCGTCTGTGGGGGAATCCCAATGAGAGAAATAAGAATTTGTATTGTAGTTTTCACAGAGATCACGATCATAGTACCGAGAATTGTAAAAACCTCCGCGATGAGATAGAGGAGCTCATCCGTCGCGGATATTTAAGGAACTTTGTACAAAATAATAATAATAATAATAATAATAATAATAATAATAAGGCAGGTCGGAAAGGGGAGCACGGTAAGGATGCTCCCGAGTCCAGCAGCAAGCCGGCTGAACAGTCACAGAGGCAACCTCCAGAAGAGAGGCCGGTTCGGGGCACCATCCACGTGATAGTAAGAGGTTCGGTCGTCGCAGGTTGTACTTCAGCAGCGGCCTGGACGTCAGTTCGTAAAGCTGCCCGAGAAGAACAGAATCCTCCGAAGCGGCCGAAGACTGAAGAACCAATTTTCTTCATGGAGGATGATGCGCGAAGGGTCCACTACCCCCACGATGACGCGCTTGTGATAAAGCTGAGGATCAACGACTTCGAGGTCAGGCGCGTACTTGTTGACTCAGGCAGCTCGACAAATATTCTCTTCAAAGCCGTGTTCGACCAGCTTCAGTTGCAGGGAAGTGACTTGAAGCCCGCGAACACTCCTTTGGTGGGCTTTAGTGGAGAAGAAGTTAGGCCCCTTGGGAAAGTGATAGTACCTGTGGAAATCGGCATATGGCCCTGCGCAGTCAGACTCAACGACGACTTCCTGGTGGTCGCGACCCCCTCCCCATACAATCCCATAATAGGTTGGCCAATCACCCATGTCCTACGGGCGGTGGTCTCCACTTATCATTTGGCAATGAATTTCCCTACAGACTTCGGTGTGGGGGTAGCGCGGGGCGACCAGCTCGAGTCCCGCAAGTGCTATGTCACCGCCCTAAAGGGAAAGACCAAGGTAGACAATGACCTCGAACTGGAGCGGCCTACGGAGCAAGGCGAAGAACGAGTTGCACCCACAGAAGAAACAGTCGTTGTCCTGACTTCAGCAGCAGACCCAACTTGAACGCTTCAGATCGGTGCTTTTGTCCAGGAACCTCTACTATTCGAACTAGTAAGTTTCTTACTCCAAAATTTAGATATTTTTGCATGGTCCGCGGCCGAGATGCCTGGTATAGACCCTAACCTTATGACTCACAAACTCAATATTGATCCTGTAGTTAGGCCCGTTAGATAGAAGAAACACAACCTAGCCCCGGAGCGATGGAAAGCAGTCGACGAGGAGGTCGCGAAGCTCCTCGCAGCCGACTTCATAAGAGAAGTCCATTACCCGAGCTAGGTAGCCAACCCCGTTCTGGTAAAAAAGGCCAACGACAAGTGGCGCATGTGCATCGACTACACCGACCTAAACCAAGCCTGCCCAAAAGACTGCTTCCCACTCCCTAGAATCGACCGCTTGGTGGACACGACCTCGGGGCACGAGTTGCTGAGCTTCTTAGATGCCTATTCTGGCTACAACCAAATCGGGATGGACCCGGACGATGAGGAAAAGACTGCCTTCATCACAGAATTCGGTCTATATTGCTACAAGGTTATGCCCTTCGGGTTGAAAAACGCTGAGGCAACCTTTCAAAGGCTTGTAAAAAAGTTATTTGAGCCGTTAATTGGTAGAAAAAAATAGAGTGTTATGTAGACGACATGGTCGTCAAAACCCAATTCTCACACGAATTAATACAAGACTTGCATTCTGTCTTCCAAATTCTGAGACGATTTAACATGAAACTGAATCCAAACAAGTGTTTTTTCGGTGTCACCTCGAGCAAATTCCTAGGGTACATCGTTAACCGGCGCGGCATTGAGGCCAACCCAGATAAGATTAAGGCCATCTTAGATATGAGACCACCCCGGAAGCTAAAGGAGGTCCAAAGGCTGAATGGCCGCATAGCTGCCCTGAGCCGCTTTATGTCCAAGTCGGCGGACCGCTGCCTGCCTTTCTTCAAGGCAATTAAAAGCAAAGGGTTCGAATGGACCCAAGACTATCAGCTTGCGTTTGACGAGCTCAAGAAATATCTCGCTAGTGTGCCGATCTTAACCAGGTCCGAGGAGGGCGATGTTTTAGAACTGTACCTCTCGGCGAGCGACGAAGTGGTCAGTTCGGTACTAATAAAGGAAGTAGATCGAGTCCAACGACCCATCTATTATGTTAGTAAAATATTGCAGGGAGTAGAGACGAGATACCCGCAGATAGAAAAGCTAGCATACCCATTGGTAATTGCAGCTCGGAAGCTCCGCACGTACTTCCAGGCTCACACTGTTCTCGTCCTCACCGATAAACCTCTGAGGCAAGTCTTGCTTAAGCCCGAGGTCTCTGGTCGGTTGACGAAGTGGGCCATCGAGCTCAGCGAGTACGACCTCCAGTACAAGCCGTGAACTGCTATTAAAGCCCAAGCCTTAGCAGATTTCATCGCCGAGTGCACGTTCGGCTCCGAAGTTCCCAGGCTGGTTGAGCACGAGATCCCCAGTTCGGGTGAGCCCGAAGCTCTCAGGTCGGTTGAGTCCAAGCCCCGTGAGGTAGCACCCAGTGTGGCATCTCTCCTAGTTAGGCCAAGCGCAAACTGGGATGAGGAGCCCTGGATCCTTCACGTAGATGGCTCCTAGAACCAACAGGGCAGCAGAGCCGGAACATTTCTACACGACCTAAGTGGCACGAAATTGGAGTACGCGCTACGCTTCGAGTTCGCGGCATCTATCAATGAAGCAGAATACGAGGCGTTGATAGTTGGACTAGCTTTAGCCAGAGAAGTAAAAGCCAAGCACATCGTTATCTGCAGCGACTCCCAGCTCGTGGTCAACCAAGTCACTGGCAAGTACGAAGCACGTGAGCCAACCATGGTTGCCTACTTAGCCAAAGTCAGAGAGGCCCTGCTCAACTTCCAGTCGCACTTCATCAGGCAAATCCCTAGGTTGGAGAACATTGAGGCCGACGCCCTGTCCAGATTAGCCAGTACCAGCGACATCACCATGAGAACCGTGTACACAGAGAACCTGCCTCGGCCTAGCATTCTCGGGGGGGCAGAGGAGGTCGCTCCCGTCGTTCAAGCAGAGCCGAGATGGATTGACCCGCTCATGAGCTTCTTGCTACACGGGACCCTCCCTGCAGATCGCAATGCAGCCAGAAGGGTGCAGCGCCAAGTAGCCAAATACATCATGATAGACGAACGGCTATACCGGAGATCCTACATGCTCCCCTACCTGCGTTGCTTGCGACCTACCGAATCTGAGCTCGTACTCCATGACACTCATGAGGGTCTGTGCGGCGAACACTTAGGGGGCAGGGCCCTCGCCCAAAAGGCACTTCGACAGGGGTATTATTGGCCAACAATGAAGGCAGATGCCATTGAGCTCGTTAGAAAATGTGATAAATGCTAGAAGCACGCCAATATTCACCACCAACCTGCTGCCGACCTCAAGTATCTCACCAGCCCGTGGCCTTTCGCACAGTGGGGCATTGACATACTTGGACCGTTCCAGCCAGCAGTAGGCCAGATGAAATTCTTAGTAGTAGCAGTGGATTACTTCACCAAGTGGGTGGAAGCCGAACCCCTTGTAACGATCACAGCCCAGAACGTCCAAAGCTTCTTTTGGAAGAACATTGTGTGCCGCTTCGGGTTACCTCGAGTACTGATTTCTGACAACGGCAAGTAGTTTGAGGACATCAAATTCCAGAATTGGTGCCAAGACATGGGAATCTGGTAGAACTTTATTTCAGTCGTGCACCCTTAAACAAACGGTCAGACCGAAGTCACAAACAGAGCCATCCTCCGCGGATTGAAGGCACAGTTAGATCGAGCTAAAGGGTTGTGGGCAGACGAGCTACCCAGTGTTCTATAGGCTTACCGAACCACGGAAAAGACCGCTACAGGAGAAACCCCCTTCAACCTCACCTACGACACCGAGGTAGTTATCCCCGCAAAGATCAAAGTGCCTACGCTGCGACTGGAAGCATACAGTGACCAGACGAACGAAGATGAGCTGCGTACCAACCTCAACCTACTTTATGAAGTAAGGGACCTCGCGTACATCAGGACCACAGCTTACCAGTAGAGAGTAGCTCGGTATTATAACGCAGGGTCAAGAAGCGGAACCTCCGCGTCGACGACCTGGTCCTTCGTAAAGTTATGGTACCTGAGCCCAGTGCTGGCAAGCTCGGGTCTAACTGGGAAGGACCTTACCGAGTGAAACGAGTGCTCGGAGAAGGAACGTATGAGCTCAAAACCCTAGAAGGGAAGCAAGTACCTCGGGCATGGAATATTGTCAATCTAAGGCAATACTACCTATAAACTACCAAACTCTAGGAGTAGACTACGAGTCACTCCCAAAGCCTAAGGGCCAAAATGCCGAGCTAGCATGACCTCGGTGCCATAGGACCTAGTCGCCTCTATGGCATGGGCAAACCACCGAGTAGACTACGAGTCACTCCCAAAGCCTAAGGGCCAAAATACCAAGCTAGCATGACCTCGGCACCATAAGACCCAATTGCCTCTAAGGCGTGGGCATGTTGCCGAGTGGACCATGGGTGACTCCCAAAGCCCAAGGGTCAAAACAATCGGGTAATAAAAATTTCAGCAACAGAAAGAAGTCTAGCTGCCTCATTGGTATGAAACATTGAGGGCACACTCAAATATACAGTTCGGGCATATGTAGTAGCTACTTAGCGTGTACCTTGAACACTAAAAAATAGCTCTCCATGAGCATTCAACCTTAACAGCTCGGGTAAGGGGATTGCTTTGACAAAACGAAGAAGTGCACCACGAAAGAGAGAAATTTCATTACACCATAAAAAACTGAGCTAAAACAACTCAGGGAAAACCAAAAAAAAAAAGGATAAGAACGGGCCCAGTTGCCTAAGAAAAGCTCCATCATAGAAGGAAAGAAAAACAAGGCTCAATGGCCCAAAGAGAGTTCACCGAGAAGAATTTTTTTACCGGGTTTTCAGTACCCGGGAACAACCGTCCATCAGAAAAGCAAAAAAATAGCCGCCAGCCTCAGGGGTCCACCTCCTCCACCGCATCCTCGTCCTCCGGGGAGTCGGGCTCTTCCTCCTCCGCCTGGTCCGTCGTCTCGGGAGACAAGCCCTTCTTGCTGATGCCCTCAAGGTTGAGTCCAGAGAACTTCTTTCGGACCAACCAACAACAGAGCTTGAACCCGGAGCGGTACGAGCTCACACCATAATCCACTAGGTGGTCGTGGTACTCCTTGGAATCCTTGAAGTCCCAGACCGCCCTCTCCCGCTCGGCTGCCACCCTGGCATCGAAGTTAACGGTTCGGTCTCGAAGTGTAGACTCCAAGTCCCAAACCTGTTGGCGAAGAACCTCCCTCTCCGCTACCACCCTTGACGACTCGTCCCTGTAGCGCTCTCTCTCTTTAGTAAGATGGGTGATCTGTGCCTCCTGGTCTCGGACGAGCAACTCCTGGGTCTCACTCCCCCTGCAAGTATTCTGGAGCTCACCCCGGGCCTGGTCGAGCTCGCCCTAGAGCTTTTGAACGACACCCCTCTGGTTACGAGCGTCGCTAGAGTGGATATTCGTCTAGAGGGACATGGCGTGGATGGAGATGTTCACCTGCCAACAGGAAACTAAAATTAGATAACAGTAGAGGAAAGCAACACTGAGAAGAGGGGAAGGATCACTTACCACCATACAGTGAGCGGCTGCAAGAGAGCCGAAGTCCCCGGGCTCCATCCTCCCCCACTCGGTGACCTCATCGGTGCAGGTGGCCCTTCGGCTCCTCCACCTGGCCACAATGTAATCACTAACACCCTCCCAGTTCCCCACCGAGAGTTGCGGGTAGGGAAATGGGTGGGAAGGGCCAAAGGGGAACACCCCCTGCTGTAGGAGCCCCGCCCCCTCAGGGTGGCTCCCGTCGACACCTCATTCGGATGGGGGCGGTGGAGAAGCGAAGCTCGGCTCGGCGAGCTCGAGCTTAGTACCCCAAAGGTGGGAGTTCGGTCGAGGCACGACCTCTTCACCTTGCGCGTTTGGTTGCTTGAAAGAAGGTGGCGCGTGTCAACTCCAGACAAGGTGGCTGCCAAAAAAGAACCACAAGACGTCAGTTCGGTAAGAACTAAATAAATGCATGCACGACACTACTACAAAAGCACTAGGCGACCTAAAGAGGCAACCTACCAGGGCTCAAACCATCCTGCGCGAGCTTCTCCTCAGTCAAGTAGTCCGAACAGAGGAAGCCTAACGATGCCCAAGACAACATCGTTTCCCGAGTCTTAGGGTCCAATTCGACCTCGAAGTCCTGAATGGCGCCCCTCCAAGAAGTAGGGAAGGGCCACCCCTCGGGGTTACGGACCAAGAAATAATCCTGCTTCTAGGCGGGGATCTTATTTGGAAGCTCGTGTAAGAGCTTATAACCGCGGCGGGGAGAGAGGTAGTAAAAACGCATCTCCGATGGAGCCCCGGGAGTAGCATTTTTAATGCAAAGGATAGACGAAAAGATGTCGAGGGAGAGGGGGAGACAGTATTCACAACACAAAGATATAGTCCCAACCATGTTCCGGATTGCGTTGGGATGGAGCTTATCGATAGTAACATTAAAATGGTTTAACACCTCCACTATTAGGGGGTGCAGGGGGAGATGCAGGCCAGCCTCGAGTTGTTCCTAGTAGATGACTATCTCGTTGGGACCATGCTCCCACGGGAAGTTGCCGGTAGGAAGGCGGTAGATGAGATCCCACGGAAGATGGAAATGGTGGATTAGAGACCTGAGTCTCTCCACAATCATAGAGGAGGGGCCGAAAGTGTCAGGCTTCCTCCCCTGGGAAGTAGAAGCCCCGTCACCGGAAGCCTCCCAAGTTCCCGGGGCCCATTCCTGGGCTCCCCCAGAGCTCGAAGGAGCATCGCCCGGGTTATCATCTCGAGAGTAAACGTGGTACAGATATCCAGACATGACTGATAAGACTCACCAAGTAAAGCTGAACCGAAAAAGACGGTGTGGGCGAAAGAGCTTGGGTGGACTAAGTGGATGCGCGACCTCAGAATCCGAAGGTAGTAGGGTTAGCATGGAAGAAAATGGGGCCCGAGAGGCCCTCCCATTTATAGCCACCATTCCTCTGAATCAACGACTCAGATTGAGACAAATCTGACGATTCGTAGCCAAGCTGACCGCACGACTTCTGAAACCGAAACGTGACTGGCTGCACGTCTCCCATAATTGATGTGATGACGGCTGCACGACATCTGGAATTAAGAGCCGCTTCAGCGTGTGCCTTGATTTGCGAAAAGTCAGAGACCCCCTAGTTCCCGCACACGCATTTAATATGAGCAGTCAATCAAAGTTTGAATTTCGGTCAAATCAACCCGTCACACTCCATGAACTCCTCACGCTAAGGCATCGCTCTTAGCCCAAGGAGTGGGGGGCAATTGATGGAGGGTGATTTGACCCGACCCCTTGAAAGGATGACATGTGGATATGACTCAGCATGAGCAGCAATCCGGCACACACCTCGACTGCGACTAAGTAGTGAGCTTGCGGAACAGCTCGTTGTGCCCTAGCTCGCCAACAGGAGAGCTTGCTACCGTGCAGGCTCGAGCTCCCCCGAGCTACTAAAAAGGAATACTCCCAGATCACTTCAGCTCGCGAGCCTGGGGGATTAGCTCACTCAAGCAGAAGAGTTATCCCTGAAGATAGTCTCAGAGAATGCTCCGAGACACTCCTGAAAGCTCGCCACGAGATAGCTCGCTAATGAGAGGCCCGGTGCACTCAAGAAGCTTCCATCTGACAAGACCGTACCCGGCAGACTGCCCCGCATCCCCTGACAAACAGCACAGTCCCTATCAATCCGGCAGACTGCACCCATGTCTCTCTCAACGGATGGAGGCGTGCCTGCCCTCGCGAGACGTGTCACTCACCTAGTGAGGTAGTACTCTGCAATGATCACCTGCGTAGCCCTGGCCAGTAATGGCTATGACAGATGTTCAATGGCGGTTACACCCACCTCAGCAAGGGACGCCCGTATTTAAGAGCCCCCAAAGGAAGGGAAAAGGTATCTTGAATTAACTCGAGATTGTTATTGATCTAGCGCGACCTACGCTCTTAGCTCTCTTTGCTTTGTTCACTGCTCTCTCAAGCATTCTAACTTGATCGTCGGAGTATTCCCACCGGGCAATCCCCCGGGAATTCTTCATCATTTTCTTTTCAGGTGTCATCCGCTGCCAGCTAGGAGCCAACTCTTCGCCAGCTAAGAGTGCCCGGATTAAGCTGCATCAAATTTCATTTAATTAATTTTTGTATGAATGATTATTCATATGGAATATTTTTTTTCCAATTTGTTCTTGTCTTGATTAAATTTTATTGTAAATTTGTAATTTTTATTTTTCATTTTTTATGAAAAAGATGATAACTTGCAACTTGGCCCACAACCATGGGCTGCACTGGGCTCCCCTTTTGGGAAATTTGTGTTAGGCAAGCACAACCCGCTATAACCTGGCCTCCCATCCCCCATTATGAATTTGGATTAGTTGAACGCTTTAGCTATTCAACGTGTTGTGAAACCAATGATGAGGTTCCACGCCTATTGAATAGCTAAAGCATTTAGCTAAACCTTGCTCCCACATTACACCTCTACCCATGAAAATACAACATGAAGCTCAACTAGAACAATTGCGTCTCGGACAAAATTCTTCAGGTACATAGTGAACCGACATGGCATCGAAGTTAACTCGGACAAAATTTAGGCCATCCTAGATATGAAACCCCCTAGGTCGACTAAAGAGGCCCAAAGGCTAATATACCGTCAAAGTCGGCTAGGCAGTGCCTTCCGTTCTTTAAAGCCATATAAGGAACCAAGACTTTGAGTGAACCGAAGAGTGTCACCTCACATTTTACAAGCTGAAAAGGTACTAGAGTTCACCACCCTTGCTAACTAGACCAAAGCCCAAAGATGAGCTAAAACTCTACTTCTCAATGAGTGATGAGGTAGTCAGCTCGGTTTTAATTCGTGAGGTGGACAGGGTGCAACGACCTGTCTACTACGCAAGTAAAGTCTTGTATGTTGCCGAGATGATGCCTATTCAGAAGCCTGAGGTCTCAAGAAGGTTAACAAAATGGGCAATCGAGCTCAACAAGTACGACATTCGGCCTTGAGCTCAGCGATCAAGGCCCAGGTCCTGGAAAACTTTGTCGTCAAGTGCACATTTAGCACGCTGACCGTTGAATTAGTCAAGCCCGTAACCACCTTGAAGGCATCTATAAGTGTGGAACCCGACCTGACTTGGGACAAGGAGCTAGAGTACGCTCTCCGATTTGTGTTCTAAGCTTTGAATAAGGGAGTTGAGTATAAGGCGTTGGTAGTTGGGCTATCGCTGGCAAAGGAGATCGGTGTGAAATATCTCGTGTTGTGCAGTCTCTCAATTAGTGGTAAACCAAGTGAATGGGCGGTATAAGGCTTGGGAGCCCGCCATGCCAGCCTACCTGGCCAAGGTTAGAGAGCTCCTACCCGATTTTCACTTTTGGTACATCCAACAAGTTCCAAGGTTTGAGAACACCGAATCCGATGTACTCTCGAAGTTGGCCGATGGAACGGACATCACGAAGAGAATGGTCTACATTGAAGACCTACCACAACCTAGAATAGAAAGGGTGGTAGAAGAGGTTGCTCCTATTTTGGCTACAGAACCGAGTTGGATTGACCCACTCATTGACTATATGCACCACGGGACCATACCAATGGAACACAACACAAATCGGGGGGTAGAGTGGCAATCAACTCGCTGTGTTATCATTGGCGAGCAACTATATTACAGGTCATTCACGCTCCCCTACCTGCACTACTTGCGACCAAAGAAGCGAACCATGTGCTACGCAAGATTCATAAAGGTCTTTCCGGAGGACACTTGGGGGACAGAGTGCTGGCTCAGAAAGCTCTAAGACAAGGCTACTACTAACCCACAATGAAGGTAAACACAGTGGAGTTAGTTCGGAAGTGCAACAAGTGTCAATGGTACGCTAACATACCACATCAGCCAACTGCCGACCTAAGGTAGCTCACTTGCCCGTGAACATTTGCATAGTAGGGAATAGATATTCTTGATCCCTTTCCACCTGCAACTGGATAGAGGGGTTCTTAGTGGTCAAGAAGAACTATTTTACCAAGTGGGTGGAAGGTGAACCGCTGGTGTCCATCACATTTCGCAATGTCCAGAATTTCTTTTGGAGGAACATCGTCTACCGATTCAAACTCCCCAAGGTGCTGATATTGGACTATGGGAAGCAGTTCATAAACATCAAGTTCCAAAATTGGTTGTCGAGGGGAATCCAGTAGAACTTCACCTCGATGGCCACCCCCAAGCAAACGGTTACGCCGAAGTGACAAATAGGGCGATCCTTGGCGACGAGATTCAAAATTTGAACTCGCACGCCCAAAAAAAATCCGAACTCAGTGCGTTCGACAACTCGCTCTCTAGGGCGAGTGGGCGAGTCAGGCCGAGCTTATGGGGAACCAATTAGACTAGTTACTTTGGGCCAAAGGCTTTGCGACGAGCTACTTTTGTCGAACTGGTCTCAACTCGGGAGTGGGGGGCAATTGATGAGGGGCAATTTGGCCCTCCAGTAACATGATGGCATGTGGCACCTCAAAATAGTCAAACGGCATCTCAGCACCACGTAAGCAAACCTCGGGAGCGCCTCAGACACCTTAGCAGACCAAACTATGAATGGCCCAACAAGACATTGGGTTGATGTAAGAGATGACCTTCTTTTGCCGACCTAACCCAAGTTCAACTTGCAACCTGACTGACATACCGAGCGACCTACACCATGAGTAGGTTATCATCTTCGACTTCCCTGGGATCACTATGCCACATCGGAAGAGCCGATTATCACCCTACCCACTTCAGACACAACTGAGAAGACATTACCCACTCACATGGAGTCCATCTTTGGGCATGAAATCACCTCTGAACCAGACGTGCCAGAGATCTCAGTTGTGCTTTGTGAGCCTCATAGCAGCTAACCTATATAAAGGCATCCCCGTTCACATAAAAGGTATGCATGATTTAGCTCTCTAAGCACTCTAACTTTCTTGCTTTCTTGCAACAAGTACTGGTTCGCTGACTTAAGCATCGAAGTGCCCATCCCGTGTCAAGCTACCTGGACACTCTGATATCTGTCTTTATGCAATTCGGCCATGCAACCTACCTAGTCCTACGCCTGAGCTGTCTGTCAACAAGGAGCACCAAATCATGCACCATCAATGGGCATGTAAAGAAAGAGTGTAGAAAGCTTAAATAAGACCAAAAGGAGGATGGAAAAGATAAAGAGGACAAGGAGACTACTATGGTTGTCTTTGATGAAGAGGCAATCATTTTCTTGGGCTATGAAGATGCCTAGATAAATGTCATGTGCCAAGACATTGACCAAATAGTGGACACAGGTGCATCACACCATGCAACTATTATGAAGGATTTCTTTACCTGAAGTCAAGTAACTTTGAAGTGGTGAAGATGGGCAATAACGACACTTCAAAGATCACATGGATCGATAACGTACATTTGAAGACCACTGTTGTGTGCACATTGGTTCTCAAAGATGTGAGATATGTCCCAAACCCCCATCTTGATCTAATCCAAGTAGAAAAGTTGGATGAAAAAGGATTTGTGAGTATATTTAGTAATGGTTGTTGGGAGCTCCGGAAAGAATCATTAGTGGTGGCTAAGGAAGAAAGTGTTGCACCCTCTACAAGACCCAAGCTCCTTATATAGAAACAAGGTGAACATTATCAACAGATGCATGGCATTCAAGGCTTGGTCACATGAGTGAGAAGGGCCTAGAAATCCTCACCAAGAAACAACTTTTTTTTTTTTTTCAGGAATCTCAAGGACACCATTGGATACTAGCGTGTACCATTATAACATTTCAACCATTTGAGTCAAATAGGTCAACCCATTATAACATAACTAATATTATATATTAAAAATATAAAATACAAAAATAAAAAATTTAGATACATCTTTAGTATTATGTATTAGTCATATTAAACAAAAATAAGTGTGATAAATAATAATTATCTTTATTAATAATGTAAATAAAATACAAAATTTAAATTTAATCTAAAAATTAAACTATTTTCCTATCTAGATGGTGAGTCGATTCCAACCTTTTGGATCAAATAGACCAACCTATGATGCCATAATTAAATAATAAATATTTAAAAAGGTAGAAATACACAAAATAGAAAAAGAAGTATAATAATTTTGTAGAAAACATTTGAGCATGTCTTTGATATTATATATTCATCATATTGAAGAAAAATAAATGTGAAAAATAAGATTTGCTTTTAATAACAATGAAAGTGGAATACAATAAAATTGACCTAAGACTAAACTAGTTTTTGTATCCATAGGACAATGGTTCAACAATCTAGGTCAAATGGATATAGACCATGATGTCAAATTTAAATAATAAAAATTAGATAGAAATATAGTCAATTGTAAAACATTGTGAAATAAAAATCATTTTATGTTTTAGTCATATTATGAGTATATATGTAATAAATAAAAATTATTTTTATTAATGATAGAATTGAAATACAAAAAAGAAAACAATTAAAAATGAGAATTAATGGCAAAATTGTGACCCACTAATGAGGTCACACCGTTCAATGGTTCAAATAGTTAGGTCATCATATTGCTAATCGAGATAATGTTTTTTCTTTTTCTTTTTTTTTTTTAAAGAAAGTAATTAATTTGATGATAAATGAATCCAAAATACAGGTCTAACGGGTCGTTGATTTAACCAAGAGATAAAAAACACTAATAAAAGGTCATCAATGTTCTAAAAATCGAACAAAAAAGATATTAAACTAAAAACATTACAAAAAATTAAGCATGTGTTTAATATTATATATATTCATCATATTAAACAAAAATACTTTAAAAAATGACACTTATTATAATTAATGATGAAAATAACTAAAAGAAAAAAGAAAAAAGAAAATAAATGTCTCCTCCATAACCCATTGACCTAGTCAAATAGGTCATTTACTCAGCAATACACACCATGCTTCAATTACTTATCTTTAATTGTTACATGGTTTTGACAAAAAAAATTAAAACTATCATATTACTATTGTTATTTTTGTTAGTATATTTTTATTATTGTTCTCATTCTAAATTACCATGTAAAACACATGTATTAATTAGTAGTCGGAATAAAATGGATCAATAATAACAAATCAATGAAGAGATTCAAATTGACAGCAAACTGATGATCATATGATTGTGGTATCTTTCATAAATAACATCTAAAATGTTTGCAATTAGCATCCGGGCATACTCTGTTTCTTTTTCCTTGTTGAGCAATAGATCTATCTTTTTTAGAACCTTTTCTTGAAATTGAATTTGGTCCTTATAGAATCGTCCATGGAAATATCTCCTGTCCATGAATAAAAACATAGAATTATGGAAATTTACAACTATGAGCACGGTGTGAATCCGATCTCCCTTTTCTTAATTAGTTGTTTAATGAAGAAGGATGTCGATTTCATTCAACTTCTCCTTGGTTATTCTTTATTATGGGAACTATTAACTAGACCCTCTGTTTTGGTCTTCTTCTATAGAATTATATAGTTTTAAACAATCAACTTAAAAAATTTTCCCACCTTCAAAATGTTCATTCAATCAATATCACCATGACATTCACCAGCAGAGGAGAGTGAGTGGATACCAAAAATAAAAAGCAAAGAAATGAAGGATTGTTTAATTGGTTAATAAAATGAGGGACAGTGTCCGTCTATATTCCTCCCGATGAGGTAGTTCAGGATTCAAATCATCTTCCACTGATGATTTAATAATGATTTGTATTTGCACACGGTTTCCAATTAAAGAAATATAAAAAAGGAGGATTTTTCTGTATGTTTTAAATTTTTAACTTTTCACATAGTTTTGAATGATCTGTATATTTATTGGGTCTATGGCAACGATCACAGCGAAGTGGATACATTTCATGCATGGAACGGAAAACGCGTTATTCGGTCAAGAGAGACGGCCCTGGTGCGCCATCTTCCTGGGAAAGGAAGGTGGAAGGAGGCCTGCAGTTGGGTTGGGGTTGGGGGGGGGGGGGGGGTTTATGGGTTTACCCTCGTCTCGGAGCTTCATTCCCAGGAAAGGATTGGGAACTAACTACATGCAATTGGAACTCACTGGTAATTATAATTTTAATTAAATTAGGTGCTTTACATATAAATTAAACAACTAATATTGAGTAAATAATTACTGTTTAACAATGTAATTAATTAATCACGGTCTTTTCTTCCGTTTGGCCCCTAGTCCCTGCTCCTTCCCATACATTCATCCTATAAGACCAGCGTCAATGAACGGTTTCCGGTGAAGCCGCCGTACGTACCCCTGCTCGAATGTCTACCATAAGGCCATAAACAGTGTGACTGTGCCACATACTTAAAGCTAGTAGTAAGTTAGTAACTAGTAATAGTACGAACTAGTATGCATTCACCCTTTATTAAATATTATATTTAGCTCTACCTAATGTGGTACTACTACCTACTATTACTACTTAACGCTTTAAGTATGTGGCACTAATCTGATGCAGAGTCACACCGTTTAATTAAATGGGTGAAGTGTTAAAACCTCCCATGTGAAGTCTTAAAACATGATGGCTGAAACCTTCCCTAAATTTTGGTATAATTTCAATCAGCTCCCTGAACTTTTTGGTACAATTGTAAATAAAATCCCTCTTAATTTGTTTTTTATAAACATTGCTAGTAGACACCTTTTCCTAGAACCCTCTAACATGAGACATCAAAATGTCCAAAATACTCATATAGTTACTTTTGACTAAAATTAATATTTATTTTTCAAAACTTTCCTTCATCACTACCCCGAACCCTTTCAATCATTTTTCCAAACTTGATTTATTTTCTAAATTTTTCCTTCATATCACTTGTTAAGGTAAAATTACAAGTTTAAAATATCTATTTTTTATTGTATCAAAAAATAATCTCTATATTTTTGTTGTTTACTTTCTGTGGATACCAATCTCAATTATAATTGCATGGGTATTTGAACATTTTCATGCCGTTTGTTAGAGGATTTTAATAGAAGGGGTTTAATCGAAACTATATCAGAAAATTAAGGGGAGATTATTGCAACTATTAAAATTCAAGGGAGGTTTCAACAATGGTCAAAAACTTCAAGGGAGGTTTTAGTAATTTACCCTTAATAAATAGATGCATTTGTTTCATTATCTTTTTCCTCTATTTTTTATGTAAAATAATTTTTTAAGTTTCCTCTCATATGAGGAAATAGATAATTTTGATATTTTAGCTTGGTGAAAAGCAAGAAAAAAAATAATTGTTCTGCACTTGCCACCATGTCACATGATCTACTAACCCCTCTGATATCCATAATAACATCAAAATCTTATTTTTATTATAGGAAACAATGTGCTAGAAGAGAAGAAAGTTAGATGAAAGATGAAACACAACACTGAAGATATGCATTAAATTAAAAGATTGGTTGGATGCAGATCATGAAGATATGTTGCAAGATAAATGAGGACATGACACATCATCCAATGCAACTTGTAAGTTATTTGAGATTATGGTAAAATTTGAAATTGTTGTAAATTTTAAGATTTTTAATTTTATCTGTAACTTATAAGTTATGTGTTTTTTTTCCAATTCCATTGTTTTTTCTTCAATTTTGTTATGGTATTTTTTTCCAATTTCATTGTAACTTTTTTTTTTCAATTTCATTTAATTAATTTTTGTATGAATGATTATTCATATGGAATAAAATTTTAATTTTTTTCAATTTGTTCTTGTCTTGCTTAAATTTTATGTAAATTCGTAATTTTTATTTTTCATTTTTTTTACAAATTTTCATAAAAATTTGAAAAAAAAAGGTGATAACTCGCAACTTGGCCCATAGCCATGGCCGTGCTGGGCTCCCCTTTTGGGGAATTTGTGTTAGGCAAACACAGCCCGCTATAACCCGGGCTGGCCCCCTACATTATGAATTTGGATTAGCTAAATGATGAAGTTCCATATCAGTAATAAATTCATAGGCCCACTGTAAAAATGTAGAATCCATGTATTTAAATACTGACATGGAACCTTATCATGGGTTCCACAACCCTCTGAACAGCAAACTTTGTCCCACATTACACCTCTACCCATAATTTTAAATATTACATAATCTCCATTGGTCAATTAAATCATATATGGTTGAGTTAACTTCAACCCGTTGACATAGGACCTGTTTGATGATAAACATTTACACAATGTGAAAAAACAACGGATAAGTACGGATACACACAATGCAGAATTCTGAATTCCAGCCCCCCTACTACTAGCCCTCTCCCCCTATAAACCACATCTTGCCCGTGAATTTGGCATCGATTCACGGTCAGGATGCATTCCCACTGTACTTTGGGGCTATAAAACTTTGATCTGGGCTGATTGGTCATTCTCCCTTTTATCCGGTTATAGCATCACAGTCACAAGCCACTTAAGTCTTAAATCATAAAAAGACAAAGACTAAAGATGTTTCCCCCTCATTTGCTCCCTGTATATGCACATTCTCTTGTTATCTGATATAGTGATATCTCTACAATAGGCAATAACCAAAAGCCCGTTAGACACAGGGGTGGCAATTTTCCCGTCCCCGATAGGTACTCGGGCTTCCCGACCCAATGGGGTTGGGTATGGGGAGTACTTTGTCGGGATCAGGGTCGGGGATGGGGCTATCTCTGAACCTCAGTCGGTTTCGTAGATGGGGATGGGGAATGCAATTCCCTCCCCAACCTATATATATATTATTCATTTAATCATTTTTTGTAAAGGATTAAAACTTAAAACAAAAACTAATAGTATTTATTCTAAAATTCTCTCGAGACTCAACTCAACACTTGATTACTAGCCTACCACTTGACAGAGGACAGAGAGACTCAAAGAAGAAAGAACTGAATACTAAAACCCAACTCTTTAATCTTCTTTCGTCTATCATTGTTGACCACCGTCACCATTGCTGTCACCCGTCGGACTCTCTCGTCACCGACCTCAATTCCTAATGGTCCTCTCTCTCTCTCGGTCTCAATCTCTCAAGCTCTCAGTCTCTCTTTCTCTCAACTTTGAATTATTTCGATTATATTGTAGAAAATAAATTCTAATATAATTTAGATAGCAAAGTTCTAGAATAATAGTAGATGACTTCAAGTTTTGAGGTCGGAAAAATTTTGCGGCTAGAATTCATAGGATGTTAAACTGGGTTTGTGAAAATCTTTGTGCAGAATTCTGTGTCTTATTATGCAAGGTACATATATATACATACAATCTACGCCTGAATTTTAGGAGTAGGAGACTCACTTGTAGTAGGAACCTAACCTACTAATCACATCTAGCTAAAGATGCCTAGGGAACTACCAGGAATCTGCGCCTAGATACATGCATGAGAGGATAAGATACATGCTGAGTGGAGTTCCCATGCAATTTTCCCAGTCCAAGACGAATTCCCAGTACATGACGAATTCCCAATATTCCCCCTCAAATTGGCGCATGAAGATTTCGAATGCCCAATTTGCCAAGGAAATAGGTGAATTTCTCTTTACCAAAAGCCTTCGTCAAGATGTCAGCCAACTGCTCTGTGGTTTGAACATGGTGAGTAACAATGTTCCCATGCCGCAACTCATCGCGAACAAAATGACAGTCGACTTCAATATGCTTTGTCTGCTCGTGAAACATTGGATTCGCGGCGATATGCATAGCTGCCTGTTTATCAAAATATAAGTGCGTAGGTTCATCATACACCACCCCCAAGGACAAGAGAAGTTTCTTCATCCACTTCAACTCATAGCTTGTCGCAGCCATCCAACGATATTCTGCTTCTGCTGAGGAGCACGACACAGTGTGCTGTTTTTTTTTGTTTTCCAGGAAATTGGTGACTGCCCCAACAGGACGAAATAGCTGGTCAACGATCGTCGCGACAACGGGCAGCTTGCTCAATCAGAGTCACAATAAGCATACAAACGCAGATCGCTATCGGAATGCAACAATATACCTTGTCCAGGATATCCTTTCATATATCGCACTACACGCAGAACTGCCTCCCAATGTTCTTGCCATGGACTCTGCATGAACTAGACCAGGATATGAACATAATAACACAACTCAGGTCATGTGATGGTTAAGTATATCAACCGCCCTGCTAGTCTTCAATATTGATTCGGATTGTCCATTAGAGCGCCCTTGGCCAGTGCAAGATGATGATTCTGTTCAATGGGCACGGATGCTAGTTTGGCTCCCAACAGTCCACATTCCGAGATAATGTCCAGGGCATACTTCCGTTGAGATAAAAATATTCCCTCAGGACCACGAGCTACTTCAATACCTAGGAAATATTTGAGTGGACCCAGATCTTTCATATGGAAGCATCGATTGAGATACTCTTTGAATTTCAAAATGGCTATAGTATCATTTCCCCCAACAATCAAATCATCAACATATATCAGCACATGCAGACGAACGTTGTGTTTGAAATAAGTGAACAAAGAGTATTCAGGATATGATTAAACAAACCCAAACTGTATCAAGGTAGCTGTTAATTTCGAGAACCAACATCTGGGAGCTTGACGTAATCCATAGAGAGATTTCTTCAGTTTGCACACTTTTGTTCGATCCTTAGATGCGAAACCTGGCGGCAACTACATGTATACCTCCTCACCCAACTCCCCATGTAAGAATGCATTATGTACATCCATCTGATGCAACTCCTAGTTCTTAGTGGCTGCCACGGCTTAGAAAGTGCGGACTGTCATCATTTTGGCCACAGGAGCAAAAGTCTCATTGTAATCTAACCCCTCAACCTGTCTATTCCCGAGTATAACTAGGCATGCCTTATGCCATTCAACCGTCCCATCTGAATTATATTTGATCTTATAAACCCATTTACTCCCTATTGCCTTTTTTTCGGGAGGTAGAGTTTCCAATGTCCAAGTACCATTGTCCTCCAGAGCCTGGATTTCCTTCCTCATAGCTTCTCTCCATTTCTCACTTTTCATTGCCTCAGAAAAGCTGGTGGGCTCGGCTCCTGCAATGACTGCAGCTAAGAAAGTTTGATGTTTAGTAGAGAAGTTAGTACATGTCACATAATACGCTATGGGATAGGGAGTCATACCTGAGGACTCTGATTCAAGGTTGGCTTGAGTGTGAGTGGGGTCTTTCAAACATCGAGCAGTGTAGGTCACATAGGGCTTTAACAAAACAGATGGTGTGCGACCTACCAAGTTGCTCCTCACTACCATTAGTTCCCACTTCTTGCACACTCTCTTCATCTCTGTGCTCCTCCTCTCTTCTATCATCATTATTTTCAAGGCTCCCCCTATCACAAATGTCGGCTGCATCACTCCCCCTATTTTTATTTCCACTGTGGCTGTGAAAAACATCATCGTTAACCATGGTATCAGCTGGTGCAATGGCTGGGCCAGGGTTGTCTTCTAAAGTTGCTTTTAGATTAACGGCATATGGAAATACATTCTTATGGAAGACTACATCACGGGAGACAAAATATTCACCTCTTTCAACATCATATATGCGCCAACCTTTCTTTCCGTAGGGATAACCTACAAAAACACACTTTCTACTCCTTTCTCCAAACTTATCCTTGTCTCGAGGACTCCAATGAGCATAGAAGAGACAACCAAATATTCTCAGTTGCTCGTATTGAGGTGGCGTCCTGAACAGTACCTCATACGGAGTCTTCTCGCCAAGTACAGAAGAAGGTGTCTTGTTTATCAAGTATCCGGCAGTTAAGGCACACTGCCCCCAAAAACCAATTGGCAAGCCTACTTGAAATCTCAATGCTCTCGCAACATTCAAGATATGCTTGTGTTTTCTCTCCACCCGACCGTTTTGTTGTGGTGTCCCAATACACAAAGTTTGATGCAGAATGCCATGAGTCTCAAAGTATGATTTCAAGATTTTAAATTCTATTCCATTATCACTTCGAACAGTCCTGACTTGCTTGCCAAACTGACGTTCTACCATGGCACAAAAATTCTCAATAATATGTGTTACTTCACTTTTTTCCAGTAACAAGTAAACCCACACAACACGAGAATAATCATCAACAATGGTTAGAAAGTAAACTGCACCACAAGAGGCAAGTACTTTATTAGAGAGAAACAATCATCAGCTTTATGTTTACTTTCAGGAAAAATTTCCCGTGTTTGTTTTGCTCTGTAACAAACATCACATGGCTTATCTCCTTTAGTTCTACTATTTAATTTATCTACTTTAGGAAGAAAAGATAATATCTGTTTAGACGGATGCCCTAATCTGCGATGCCATAACTCCCATTCATCCATACCTCTTGTTTTATTCGCCCAAACCGGTGCTGCTCCTCTAAAATGATAAACCCCATCACACTGCTCACCTACTCCAATCAGAATCCTCGAGGTTTGGTCCTGTATCACACATAGCTTGTCAGTAAAAGTGACAGTACAATTTATCTTTTGCAATAATTTTTCTATGGAAATATGAGTGCAGTTCATTCTTAGTACAAAAAGAACATGATGTAAATAAATATTTCCACCCAAATGTAAAATCCCTTCCTTCACTGCAGTGGTTTGCTTCCCATTGGGGAGTCCCACCGGACACGGTGTAATATTCCATACATCCATCAATAAATCAATTTCTCTAGTCATATGGTGTGATGCCCCGGAATCAATTATCCAATCAGTAGAATTTTTCTTTCTAGAGAGTTTTCCATTAGTCTGGGTTTTGTAAGCATCAAGCATGCTTACAAGAGTCTGCCATTGCTCGTCATTAAGCCCGTTTAGTCTGGTCCTGTCTCCGTCAGTTACGGATGCATTAGCAGCCACCTCACGCCCTGCCGATGATTGAGCAGCATGAGTTTTTGCTGAACCTCAGTCACGTCCGCCATAGGGTCCACCCCCTTTTCCTCGACCTGATCCATGCTCGGTTGACATACCACGGGGTCTGTCTCCCCACCATTCTTACTTACTTGAGCTCTCACCGTTCCTTCCGTTGTTGGCAGCCATGGTAACCGATCAACAAGACTTGTCAGCAATAATATCGAGAAGAAACAGTAAGAGACACGACAGTCTTTGATTATCCTCTGAATCGTCAACAAACCCTCATAATTCCAACCTTCGAAGCCGAATTCAAGTTGATCCAGGGTGTAATCGATCAGTACCCCTTTATCTCCATGGATACTGAATTCCTCGGCATCGGGTCATCGTATCAAAGCCCATATTTCCTGAGCCATTTTGAGAGGGATTTCATGTGTTGAGCAGCAAACCAATTCTTTGATGGATTCAAGAAAGAGAGCGAGCGCAAGGGAGAGTTGCAGAGAATTGCGCAGCCATGCCACCTTCTGCAGCCGTTACGTCAAGACTTACAAGTGCAATGTTGAGAGACAGCTCGGGCATCCCGTGCTTCCTAACGTTTTCTCAAGCTTTCATGGCCTCACAACAACTGTCGCCCGGGGAGCAGTTTCATCCAGAAGAATCCTTACATGGCAGTATAACCCCATTAACGGCATCGGTCTTTCCAACACGAGCCTTGCCTTCTTTGGAAACCGACTCTTCATTCTGGGCGAGTCAGATATTCCCTACCAAGTTCGATCGACTCCAGAAGGAGACATCCAGACTATTGAAAGTTGGGACTCCGACGACAAACTTTCCATGAGCATGACGGCCCACCCGAAGATAGATGCCGACACCGGCGAGGCCTTCGCATTCCGGTACGGCCCTGTGCCATCATTTCTCACCTACTTCTACTTCGATGTGAATGGGGTGAAACAGTCGGACGTACCCATCTTCCCCATGACCCGTCCATCGTTCCTTCACGACTTCGCCATAACAAAAAAGTACGCTATCTTCGCTGACATACAGATAGGGATGAACCCTATTAAATGTTGGTACACATTTTTCAGAAGTCGTTAAATGAACTCTCTCGAAGATCCGTAAAGATAATCTATTTTCAATGTTTTTGTTTCATTCCAATGTAACTCGTTGCATCTTCCAAATCTAGTTAATTCCCAAGGTCTGTCGATTCTTCTCCCAAGGTAATTAATGTCAGCCCAAGTTCAATGTAAGTCGGTTCACCTTCAACCGACTTCATCTAGTATAAATAGACCTCTGTACTGGTTCGATACATCAGAGAAAAAAATCAGAATACTACAAAACCTTTCTCTCGTTCAACCATGTTTTACTCTGTTTTTTTCTATCTTATTTTTTTACAGTATTTGTTGTTACTATCATTATCAACCATCAGTGGTATCAGAGCACGTCCGATCAAATCTCTTGGGCGTGAGTTCTTCTAAACAATGTGTGTAGAAGCCAATCGTTCCACCCTTTCTCTTCCAATCTTCAATGGAGAAAACAATGACTTCTGGTCTATCAAAATGAAGACCTATTTTTGGTCACAAAGTTTATGGAGAATCGTTGAGGAAGGATTCTGCATTGCTGAAGACACCTCTCCTCTTTCAGCAAGTCAAAAGAAGATCTATGAAGAAAATCAACAAAAGGATTGTCAAGCACTATTCTGCTTACAGCAAGCAATGGCTGAGGAGATATTTCCTCGAATCATGGGCGCATCAACTGCAGAAGAAGCATGGGATACACTGCAAGAGGAGTTCCAAGGATCTGTCAAGGTATGCACTATTAAATTGCAGAAGTTTAGAAGGGATTTTGAAAATCTTAAGATGAAGGATAATGAGACTGCAAAAGATTACTATTCTAGAATAAAAAGGAATAGTAAATCAAATGAGAGCCTATGGGGAGACTATTTCTGACAAGAAAATAGTCGAAAAAATTCTAATCTCTTGCACAGAGAGATATGATCAAATAATTTCGGTGATAGAAGAAACAAAGGATCTAGAAACACTATCACCAACAGAATTGATGGGCTCTCTCAAGACATATGAAAATAGGCGTGACAGGCAGAATGAAAATTTGGTTGAATCTGCCTTTCAGTCTAAAGTTAATCTGCGGTCTCATAAACCAAAAGTTGATGGAAGAAAGTCACAAGGAAAACCAAAAGAAAATATTGACAAGTTTTCTTCATGTGGTATTTGGAGAAAGATTGCTGGTTTAAAGGAAAACCACAGTGCCAAAACTGTAAAAAATTTGGCCATGTTGAAAAAGTTTGTAGATTCAAGAAAACCCATCAAGCTAATTTTTCAGAAAAGAAAGATGAGGAAAATAATCTCTTTTATGCTTGTCATTCTGCAATAGAAGAAAAAAAGGATACTTGGTATCTTGACAGTGGGTGTAGTAATCACATGACTAAAAATGAAAGCATCTTCCATAACCTTGATAAAATCAAGACAAAAGTCAAAATTGGTAATGGCGACTTCATGGAAGCAACTGGCAAAGGCACCATTGTTGTTGACACCAAACAAGGCAAGAAATACATAAATGATGTACTTTTGGTCCTTAACATTGATCAAAATCTACTTAGTGTGGGCCAAATGATAGAAAGAGGCTACTCTCTACGTTTTGAGGGAAACTCTTGCACAATCTATGATAAGCAAGACAAATCCCTTGAAATTGCAAAAACAAAAATGACAGAAAACAGGTGCTTTCCCATTCAATGGAAAGATGCAAGTTATATCGCAATGCAAGCACAAGTGGACGAGTCGTGGCTATGGCATAGAAGATTCGGACACTATAATTTCCATGGATTAAGGATTCTTCAGCAGAAGAACATGATGCGTGACCTACCAGCCATCAAGGAGTTCAACAATGTCTGTGAAGGGTGTATGCTCGGAAAACAACATCGACAACCCTTCTCATCCGGCAAAGCTTGGAGAGCCAAAGCACCATTGGAGTTAATTCATACAGATGTTTGTGGTCCAATGCATACTCCATCAAATAATCAAAACAGTTATTTCATCATCTTCATTGATGATTATACTAGAATGACATGGGTTTATTTCTTGCGAGAAAAATCACAGGTTTTCAATATTTTTAAAAAATTCAAAGCCCGTGTTGAGAAGCAAAGTGGTCACAACATCAAGACCATAAGAAGTGACAGAGGCAAAGAATATACCTCTAATGAATTCAGCAAGTTCTGTGAATATGAAGGCATGGAGCATCAACTTACAGTCGGGTACACTCCACAAACAGAATGGAGTATCCGAAAGAAAAAACAGAACTGTTATGGAGACTGCAAGAGCCATGCTCATGGAAAAAGGTCTTCCCAAATTTTCTGGGCAGAGGCAGTAAGCACTGCTGTCTATCTACTCAACAGATGTCCTACTAAAGTTGTGCAAGATAGGACACCAATTGAAACTTGGAGTGGGCAAAAACCATCAGCAAAGCATCTCAGAGTTTTCGGATGCATATGCTACACACATGTCCCACAAGAGAAAAGAGGCAAACTGGATGAGAAGACTGAGAAAGGAATTTTCTTAGGATATAGCACTCGATCAAAAGGCTATCGAGTCTATAGCTTAAGGAAAGAAAAACTCATAATCAATCGAGACATAAGCTTTGACGGAGATGCTGCATACAATTGGGAGACAAAAGAAGTTGAAAGAAAGACTATCAACTTGCCTCTATTACCAAGTCAAAGAATTGAAGAAGATCGTGATCAAATCAGTTCGCCAACACAATCAGAACCGGAACAAGCTTCACAGTATACTCCGGACTCACCACCAAGGCGAACTAAATCCTTAACAGAAATATATGAGACATGCAACTTGATGATCATAGAACCAGAAAGCTTTGAAGAAGCTTTTAAGGAAGAAAAATGGGGAAAAGCTATGAATGAAGAGATAAAAATGATTGAAAAAAATGAGACTTGAGAACTTGTGGATCGTCCACAAGACAAAGACACTATTGGAGTTAAGTGGGTCTATAAGACAAAGCTTAACTCAATGGCTCAATTCAGAAGCTTAAAGCAAGGCTAGTTGTCAAAGGATACTCAAAACAATACGGTATCGACTACAATGAGACATTTGCTCTAGTTGCTCGCCTTGACACAATCAGGGCGTTGATAGCACTTGCTGCACAGAAGAAATGGAAAACTTTTCAACTTGATGTGAAATCTGCATTCCTCAATGGCTATCTTAAGGAGGAAATCTATGTGGAGCAACCTCAAGGGTTCGTGGTGCAAGGACAAGAAGACAAAGTTCTCAGATTAAAGAATGCATTATATGGCTTAAAACAAGCTCCGCGAGCTTGGTACAGCAGAATCGACAATTACTTCTTGGAGCAAGGATTCAGGAGGAGCTATAGTGAGCCAACACTCTACATCAAGACTCAAGGTACAAATGACACTCTCATTGCTTCTTTATATGTTGATGATCTCATTTATACTGGAAATAATGAGAAGATGGTCAAGGAGTTTAAAGAAGACATGATGAAGACTTTTGATATGACTGATTTAGGCCTAATGCACTACTTTCTTGGAATTGAAATATCTCAAGAAGAAGAATGGACATTCATCTCACAAAAGAAGTATACAGAAACTCTTTTGAAGAAATTCAAAATGGAGGGGTGCAAAACAGTCTCCACTCCATTAGACAACACTAAAGCATACAAAAAGGAAGATGGCTCACCTAAGGCAAATGAATCACAATTTCGAAATATGATTGGAAGTCTTCTCTATTTAACTGCTACAAGACCAGACATCATGTATGCAGTTAGTCTACTATCAAGATTCATGCAGAATCCAAGTCAAGTCCACCATGGAGCAGCTAAAAGAATACTAAGGTATTTGCAAGGTACAAAGAGCTATGGAATTTGGTACAGAGTCACACATGACTCTAAGCTCATTGGCTACATCGACAGTGACTGGGCAGGTTCGGTTGATGACATGAAAAGCACATCTGGTTATGCTTTCACACTTGGATCAGGGATATTTTCTTGGGCTTTAAAGAAGCAAGCAACTGTTGCTCAATCATCAGTTGAAGCAGAATATATTGCAGCAGCAATAACAACGAGCCAAGCTATATGGCTCAAAAGAATATTTGATGACATGGGAGAACCACAAGATGGTGCTACTGAAATCTATTGCGATAGCAAATCTGCTATTGCAATGGCAAAGAATCCCATATTTCATAGCAGAACCAAACATATTGGCATCAAGTATCACTTTATCAGAGAAGCAGAAGGAAACAAAGAAATAGAGCTCAAACATTGCGAAACTGAAGAACAGTTAGCTGACATATTCACAAAGGCTCTACCAAAAGGCAAGTTTGAATTGTTACGAGACATGATTGGAGTTGCTGAAATGTGCACCAAGGAGGAGTATTAAATGTTGGTACACATTTTTCAGAAGTCGTTAAATGAACTCTCTCGAAGATCAGTAAAGATAATCTATTTTCAATGTTTTGTTTCATTCCAATGTAACTCATTGCATCTTCCAAATCTAGTTAATTCCCAAGGTCTATCGATTCTTCTCCCAAGGTAATTAATGTCAGCCCAAGTCCAATGTAAGTCAATTCACCTTCAACCGACTTCATCTAGTATAAATAGACCTCTGTACTGGTTCGATACATCAGAGAGAAAAATCAGAATACTACAAAACCTTTCTCTCGTTCAACCAAGTTCTACTCTGTTTTTTCTATCTTATTTTTTTTTACAGTATTTGCTGTTACTATCATTATCAACCATCAAACCCAATGGAGATAATCGTGGGAAGCGGGTCTCCAGTGGGTTCAGACCCTGCAAAGGTATCTAGAACCGGCTTGATTCCACAGCACGCCAAGGACGAATTCCCAAGAGGCTCTGATACCATGTGAAAAGCATTGTACATAATTATATGTCTTATTATGCAAGGTACAATCATATATATATATATATAGAATCTATACCTGAATTTTAGGAATAGGAGACTCACTTGTAGTAGGAACCTAATCTACTAATCACATCTAGCTAAAGACGCCTAAAAACTACAGGAATCTGTGCCTATATAGATGCATGAGAGGATAAGATACATGTTGAGTGGAGTTACCATGCAAGGATTTGAAATAAGATCTACCAATTTTTGCACTAGAGGATGACAGAGTTGTTGAGATACAGGGAGCTGCAGGGTTGCACAAGGCTGTTGAGCTAATTGCTTCTTATCTCAGGCAATAGGATGTACCAATTTTTGGTCGTCCAGATGACGTCACACTTTGACTACGCTTTCTGCGTTCCTTCGAAACTTCGAAGAAGCAGTCCACTAAAGCGAAGTTTCTCCCGCGTCGCGCCAGCCACTATTATAAAAAACTATATTCCTTTACGGTTCCTTCCGCCCTCTAAAGAACTATAGTATATTCTCTCCATGGTTCCCTTTCTTCGCCGGACTCCGGTTATTCCTTGATTCCTTCTTGAAATCTTGAGTTGAGGTCAGGTCGCTGGGTGTCCAAATGTCTACCGACCCAAGTGAATCACCCCATAACCGATTGAGCTTTGCTGTCTCAACAAAATCTTCTTCTCTTTCTTCAGGTGTCGTCACGAGAATATATCGGCTCTTCCCCATGTTACGCTTGCAGTCTCGGATCATCATTCCTATTGAAACCACCGACGTTAACAAAACAGCCCTGGCCAAAATGGTCAAAGAGAGGAACTTGGAACAATTAAAACAGTATGGCGGTATCCAAGGAGTTGCTAAGGTTCTTGACACCGATCTTGTTCAAGGAATCCCGGGTACCTCCGGCAATGTTGATAGCCGCCTTAACGTGTTTGGCTCCAACAGGTACCAACCACCCCAAAATCAAAAAGGTTTCTTCCATTTTGTGCGCCAAGCTTTCAAAGATTACACCATTCTCGTTCTTCTGAGCTCTGCTATCCTATCTCTTTTCTTCGGAATCAAGGCACATGGGTGGAAAGAGGGGTGGTGCGATGGTGGGAGCTTACTGTTTGCCGTCTTTCTAGTTGTTGCTGCGTCCTCAGCGAGCAAATTCAGACTATCAAGACATGTTCAGAAGTCATCGAGCATCAACAGAAATATACAGATTGAGGTCGTCAGAGGTGGGCAACCTCAAAATATCTCCATTTTCGACATCGTTGTTGGAGATATCATACGTCTAAACTTTGGAGATCAAATCCCTGCTGATGGTTTGCTCTTGGATGGCCAGTTATTACGGGTCGACGAATGGAGCATGACTGGGGAAAGCAAGTTTGTGGATGTCGATGCCAATAGCAATCCATTCCTCCTGTCAGGTGCTAAGGTAGTGGCCGGCCACGGTAACATGCTCGTCACCTCCGTTGGCATCAACACGGAGTGGGGACAGATGATGAGCTCTATCGGCCATCACCCAGATCAGCGAACCCCATTACAAGCTCAGCTCGACGAACTAGCTTCTTTCTTGTGCAAGGTTCTTCTGCTATTTCCTTTCCTTGCTCTCGTGGGAATGGGGGTGCATGACTTCATCAAGAACCACCATGAATTAGACGGATGCGACACCAAAATGAACAATCTAGTGAATGCCTTGTCAGGTGTGCGGGGGTTTGTGTCTGTAAACGCTGCAGTCGCTATAGTGGTGGTGGCAATTCCGGAAGGCTTGCCACTGGTGGCCACAAACGCTCTAGCTTGTTCCATGAAGAAAATCATGGCTCTACCAATAATGGTTCAGAGACTTTCTGCTACTGAGACCATGGGTTCAGCCACCATCTGTGTGCTGACTTTGAACTCAGTGGTCAGTGAGTTTTGGCTCGGGGAAGAACCAATGAAGGACGAGACCTTGTTGGGACAGGGAATGGCTCCAGATATTTTCGAGTTACTACAACAAGGAGTTTGTAGTTGCTCAACCAGTGATAACCACAGCCATTCTTCGGGTAACTTGCCCGACGGCAGCCCGACTAAAAAAGCTCTTCTGGCTTGGGCTGTGTCGAAGTTGGGTATGGATCAGAAAGAGGTTAACCAGAGTTACAAGGTCCTCCCTGTTCAAGCCTTGGATTCAAAATTGATGAAGAAATGCAGAATAAAACCCATCAAGAACAATGATCAAATGATTTATGTACACTGGATGGGAGATGCCGAGATGATAATGACAATGTGTACGAGTTATTACGAGAGTAATGGAACCATAAAAACCATGGACGAAGGCAGAAGGAATAAGTTGGAGAAAATAATCAAGGGTATGAAAGAGAAAAGCCTCACATGCATCGCTTTGGCCCACAAACAAATCTCATCATCAGATTTAGAACACAGTGACGAAGGAGTGGAACGTCCAGAGATCGAAGAAAATTCCCTGACTTTGTTAGGCCTTCTGGGTCTGAAGGATCCAGTACAGATAGTGAAGGCCTGTGAACGTGCTGGAGTTAAGATCAAAATGCTCACAAGAGACGATGTTCTCCAGGCAAGATCTATAGCTATTGATTTTGGGTTACTTGGACCTGATGAGGACTTGAAGATTGAAGAAACAGTGGTGGAAGGAGAAGACTTCCTAAAATATTCAAATAAAGAAATGATGGAGAAGGCTGATAAAATCAAGGTAATGGCAAGGTGCTGCTCCTCTGACAAATACATGATTGTACAGTGCCTAAAGCGAAAAAACCAAGTCGTGGTGGTCATTGGGGACGATAGAAATGATATGCGAGCAATCAAAGAAGCTGATATTGGGATATATATGAGGACCCAATACACTCAAATGGAAATGGAAACATCAGACATCATCATTGCAGAAGGTAACTTCGATTCCGTAATAACTGTTTTGAAGTGGGGAAGGTGCATTTACAGCAACATTCAAAAGTTCATCCAGTTCCAGCTCACAGTGAATGTTGCTACCCTAGTGATCAACTTCATTGCAGCTGTTTCTTCTAGCAGAGTCCCTTTAACGGCAATCCAGCTACTGTGGGTGAACCTGATCATGGATGTATTCGGTGCCTTGGCACTAGCTGCAGAGCAGCCTACCGAGGAGCTCATGGAAAAGCCTCCAGTAGGTCGAAGCAAGTCTGATCTTAACAATGGCTTCATGTATAGGAACCTCATTGGTCAGGCTCTGTATCAGGTGGCAGTCTTGATGGTGCTACATTTCAGTGGAAGCTCTATCTTTGAGGTGAGTGAGGAGATCAACGACACCCTGATGTTCAATACTTTTGTCCTCTGCCAAATCTTTAATCTTTTCAATACAAGGAAGCTAGAGAAGAAGAACGTACTCGGAGGGATACACGAAGAGAACCAGTTTTTCCTTGGCATTGTGATGATAACTGTTGTTCTTCAAGTGGTGATGGTGGAGTTCCTGAATAGCTTCGCCAACACTAAGAGATTGAATTTGGAGCAATGGGTTTTATGCATCGGACTTGCAGCTTTGTCCTGGCCGATTGATTGGGCCGTCAAATGCATCCCAGTTGCTAAACTGTTCTACAATACCCGAGATGATGCTTCTCATGAAAAGGAAGCCTAAAAGAAATATTGGAATGCACAGCAGGGTAGAAAGGTTTGTAGATCAGGGTTGCGTTGTTCTTTCAGCCTTCGTTCGTCTTGTTAAAAAAAATGGTGTAAATAATACCCAAAAGGGGGTCAGCAAACGGATTTGGATTTTGGTGTTTGGATTGCATCCTTCACTGATCTCATCCATAGAATATTTGACACTACCTTTTCATATATAGATGTACTCTCAAATGTTTGAGAATCTCAGGCGATCCTACACATGAAGTTATTAGGAATGGAACTGCAAATAGAACCATATTTATCTTCATCCAAGTAATCAAAATAATCCATTGATGACTAAATCATGGTACAATCTTATCTTACTGGAAAGAGAACCGAAAATAACATGTTCAAATACTTAAAACCATAATCACCCAATTCCTTGAAACAAACAAAAACCATGAACAGATCCAGAGCCAAATTCTCCTTTTGGTTCTTCAGGGAAATTCTCCCAATTTCAAAACAGGTTTTTATCAAACTGAATTGCAAATTAAGCACTATATATGATATTTAAAAGGAAATGCCCTTTATAATTAGGCCAGGGAGCTTCCTTTTTCATGTCAAAGAGGAAATATACATATGAAAACTGAAAATTAAAGCATATCCCGTATATACGCCGTATGGTAGTTGATACTTTATAAAAGAGTTGTCGGAAAAAGTACACGAGTAAAGGAAATAGTAGAGAAACAGACGACGGACTAAGCTCCGGTGAAAGTTTTCACTTACCAGTAACCACCACATTCTTCTACCGGAGGCTAGTTGCTAGCTTGCTGCTGCTCCGGCACACAGAGTCTCACCCACTGACTCTACTACAACTATTTCCCTCTGGCAATTCCATCAATAAGAAGTGGAAATCATTTGCAAGACTGGAAATCTCTCTCACTGGCCGGATTCCTCTAATAACTGTTCTGTGGCTGTCCATCGCGCGCTCCTGAGCCAATTTGGATGACTTGAGAGTCTTGGTACGTTGACCTCCAGTCGCTACCGCCAAGTATGTTTTTTGATATTATATTGGCAGTGAAACTGTGAAAGGAAATTAAGGGTTTGTTTGGCGCATCTTTCTGTAGGGTCTTTCAACTGTTTATAAGTTGGGCAGACTGATTTTCGTTCTATTCCAGCTTGGTTCACAGAAGATCCAATCATCAAAAGTCGGAGCACCAAAAAGACCTGAAAAGCCCATTTTGGCATCTACTAAAGTTTTTCGCGTCTTTCACATTTTATTCTCATATGAAAAGACACAGAAAAATGCACAGAAAGACATGATACTGCTAAACTAGCTTCGGGTTGTACAGATCTTCATATAAAAGCTCAATGAGTACCCAGCACAAGTCAAGGTTGAAGGACCAAACCAAACCATTAGAGCAAGAAACGGTTCTGAAGTCTGTAAATTCAGTTCATACAAGTTTGTATAAATAGGTGATCCCGGTTTATAACTATGTGCATACAAACAAAAATTGATATCACAATATATTGTGGGATTGGATCTGTTGGGCCTCGGGCCCAACATGAACCCATTTCATATCAACCAAAAAAAATTTTTTTTGGGTATATCATACTTTGGGAGTGGTACTGGGAATTAGCCCCCTTAACTTTCATTTGCGACAAAGATCCCTTGAATTTTGAGATTTTGACAGACCCCCTCTCTGTTAAGTTGAGTAACAGAAGAAGTTAATTTACCAAAATACCCTCTTAAAAAATTTCTATAAAATAGAAATTGCAAAAAAAAAGAAAGAAAAACTTCTATGAAAACCTAGAATTGCAGCAAACACAATGTGCAATTAATATCAACTAAAACCAATAACAAATGAAAATTGGAAAAAAAAACCTCTAAAAAATCATTGGAAAAAGGATTGTTAAGGGATTTAGAAAAGTTTAAACAACCACATGAGAATCTATTTCAAGGTTAACTAGTGTAGCATCGCCCTACTCTCGCCAATCACCCCTTGATGTCACCCCTACTCTTGAAAGGGCCTCTGATTGATGAAACTTTTTTTCACCTTATTCATATTTACTTCAGCCTTATATTTATGTTATTTATAGATTTGTGGGTTCTGGGCATATACAGATCTTTCCACTCTATTCATGTGCATTCCAAGTGTATCATGACACGTATCCATTTCTTACCTTAGTGATACACTTTGTGTTGCTGATATTTTGAACCATAATTGGGCTATCAGCTATGCATACAGAATAAGAGGTTTAAATGTGATAAATATTTGCCAAATGCAAAGTATTGTTTCTCCCAAAAATGTACAAGTGAATCTTGTTTCTGGATATAGTATTCTGTGACTTGGCAGATAGCATTTTGGGCATGAGAGGGAACCTTACTAAAAACAACAACCTACAAGGTCTCAACTGGATATAGTTCTTGTTGGTTTTTTTTTTTCAACTTTATGATTATTTTTTATTTTTATTCTATAAAACAAATACTGGGTTGATACATGTGAGCTTGTGAGGATGTGTGAACTTGTTAGAGACTTACAGATTGACTCTAACAAGGAAATTTCATGGGATTAGGATGAGATAAATTTGATGGGCAACTAATCTCAGGCATTGATCTTGAGGGCTTTTTCTGTTTTAGAAATTCCATATCAACCAGAAAATTCTGCACTTTCAGAAGCCATATTTTTCTTCTCACATGAAGGAATTACTCCTCTTCACAGAAGTTTTGTCGACTGCTAGCCTTAATTTCTTCCTGACTGTTTTAACTTTCCCATTTTTATAGTAAACCAGTATTTTCTGCCTTGGGGTAGATCACCACAAACAATTGTTGCCATAGTGAATATGCCTTTCTGATTTTCTCCAAGGTTTAGAATAATGACTCCAATCACAGAATTCCTAAGTTATGGCTTTTCTTACTATAGCTTCCATCCTTTTATACATGTATATAAACAATTAATTAACGAGAATATTTGTCTACAAGCTTATATTATCTGAGTATGCGATAGATCATAAATCTACATTTCGGTTAACCCAATGTGATCATTTCCTTGAGGTAAGTTTTCTGTTTTCTCAACCCCAGTTTTTGTCCCCAAATTCTTGAACAAATGTCGTTTTGAATATGGATAATGGCTTCTGTACTTTTTTTCATCATGTTTAGCTAACAATATTAATTAAAGCCATGGTTTGGGTTGGCATTTTTACAGTCCCACCTGAATCTTGATTCTACAAACCGGAATATGAGAGAAGCAGCTGAAAGCCTGAAACCAACAATCTCCTACCGCTTGGCGAGTTAGCTCCAACAAGAGAATCGAATTGTCTCCTATTTAAACATTTTGTAGGTTTTACTTCTCTATTTTTTCCAACATAATGGCTGGATGAGGTTGCTGGAACAATGTGTTTTTCATGGTCAATAGGAAAACAGATCATTTCCTAATTTTCCTGTATTTGACTACTTTTTTATAGGTACCTCCTGTAACTTGAAAAACAAGTTACATGGTTAAGTATATGAATATCACAAGAATTGAATCCAAAGGCAGACCCTACTCTTAGAAATTATAAGGAATGACATTTCCCTACAAAGCTAACTGGCTGAGGTTGCTATTTTTTTCCTTATTTGGAATCAATGTGTTTTCCATGGTCAATTAAGTACAATCAAGCACCGTTCCACCATTCTATCAGAAAATTTTGATAGGAAAAAAACTCAGAAAGCAAATTTGGTAATGCATCCATGAGAATATGCTTTACAAAGCAGAGTGAAATTTTGTATATTCCAATTTAGAAAAATAAATTGAAGAAAGGGGGAACTCCATTACATTCGTTTTCCAAGTTGGTAATGCATTTTGCATTTCATGCCAATCAAAAGTTTATCCAAACAACCCCATAGGTTTATAGTTCTTTATTTTCATAGACTAAGAAGGTTGTTTGGACCAACAAAATAGCAATACGTGAGATCCTTCAAAATTTGCTGTAGGGCAAAAATACAGTTGACATCTACAGGCCACAATGATTTGAAGGCACTCTACTGATTTTGTCCTTCAAAATAGCAGAGAAGCAATATATTATAGAATGCCTACTTGTGTCACTTCAAGGTGTGGAAAGGACTGCATACTATTTACAGACCAAGGCTAGCTTTATGTAATGTCTCTCTCTGTGCCAGTGCCTTGGATGCTTTATGTGAAATCTGAACAGAGATAATCTTACAAGCATGAGACTTTGAACAAACTGCACAGGAAGTAAATAAGTTTTAGGGTTTTCGCAAACAGATGACAGTACATGAGAGTGCAAATGGTTAAGCTGGGACAGATTGAGGGAGTTTTCTATTATCAGATGAAACCAAACTGTCATAGTATTCCACCAAGACTTTCCATCCACCAGGGCACATGAAGCCATCCGGTGGGTTCTCTCTGTTCTTTGCAAGTGTTCGCATCTGCAAAACAAAAGCAGCCCTTGTTCAGCAAATACACATGAGAACTTACCCCAACTGTATAAAAGAATGATACAGATTTGAATGGTCTCGGTACATCTGATTGGCCTGACCTTGGGTTAGGACTTAAGAAGTTACCTTAGTGCCAGATATGAAAAGGAAATCTTGTGGCCTTGATGGATCAAAGAAAGCCATTTTCCTCTGAGTTTTATCATAGGCAGCTACCTGCAGTTGTAGTTGAACAATGAATCTTATGGTGTATTTCTTAAGGATATACAAAGCTGAAAGATTAAAATTCTGAAAAGAAATTGGCTCTTTGGTGTACCTTGAATGGAAGGATGTTGAGCCGCTCAAGTCCAGGAGCCATACTCAGTACCTTCTTTCCATGATCAGCATCATAGAGGTCTCTTTTCTTAACAGGGTGTCCCATGCCCGCTGGATCTCGACCCACAATATAAAAATTGGCTCCAGCATTTATGCGGGCCTTTGCATGCCATTGCACTTCGGTTGGGCCAGCATAATGCATGGGAGATGGGAAAATTGCAACCACTGTTGTCTCTGGATCAAGAACACCATCTTCAAGCACCTGAAGGAACATTTTTCACTGTTAAGAGAATGGTCTTGTTTTATAGGCAGTCAATTTTTATATAAGAATATCTCATCTACAGGTCCTGGTAAATAGTAAGGATGAGTCAATGAGAAAAAAGGACCTTCTCATGCTGCTTCATTCTCCAACTAAGAGGTACATCATCTGCCTTTGTGTACCCACCCAATGGGTGTAGCAAAAGAACAGGATTTTTGTATCCCATTTCCAGAAGCCGTCGGCGGGTGTCAGTCATGAGCAGAGCATGGCCATTGTGTACAGGGTTTCTGAGTTGGAAAGCAAACACTGCATCAGCATCACGTTTTATAAATTCCTTGCGGAGTTCTGCCGGAGATAGGCGAAACCTATCGAGACCATCATTGTACTTGATTGGCTCTATAACCTCCAAGTCACCTCCAATGAGCCAGTTTCCAGCATTAGTTATAGTTTCATTGACATATGGTAGTCCAGGGGCAGTGGTTCCCCAGGTTCTGGCTATTCGCTCCTCTTTGGGGTGCTTGTAGATCTCAATACTGGAATCATCAAAAGGGAAGACAAAGGAAACATGAGCAATCAATGAGCAGGTTATTCGTCAAATTAGTTTATATTAATCAATCTCAACAGAGGAACTACAGGATACTATATTGAACATGGTAAACTATCTTCATGCATAAATATGGTTTCATCAACGAAGATGTTGGGATTCCATAACCAGTAAACAGGTGAGCAGAGATTCTAACAAAAATCAAGGATATCAGAGAGGGGTCACACACATGGTGGAAAGGCCCCAGCTACACAAACAAGTTAATTCTGACAAAAGACAATAATTATGAAATAAAAGAAATCAAACTTTGTATTTTGACAACCTAAGTATAAAAGGTCTTTCAATAAATAAACCATAAGAAAAAGTACTACCCATCCCTTCCAATCAATTATGATGATCTGAAATTGATAAGGAACGTCTAAGCACAACTAATCCAATTCCATGCAGAATCCAGATTTATGTTCTTTTATTCATAACTTTTAGCATCAAATATTTTCAAATATAATACTCTTATATTTTAGATACTTAGAAAGCTGAGAAATTTACATGACAAACATTTTTTGACCTTCTAATTAACAAGAAATTAACTCTTCAAGCAGTATGAATCAGAATTCAGAAAAGGTTTTGTTATACTGCAATGCTCCTTTTGTAGAAGAAGAGATGCTGAAATGTCAGACGTTTTCAACAAACATTAATTTATTTTTTTCATATCAAATTAATTATCCCCATACCATGTTTTCCATGGTGAGTTAGTCCAGGGTGCAGCAGTTGGTTGCCCGACAATTTTACATGGCCAAGCCTTCTTGGGTTTGTATTGATATAAATATGAAAGTAGACTCTCGTGAGACTGTTTACGTAATCCATCCCAAAAGTATTGGTATTATATGAGCTTTCTACCCAGCTTAGATGATTGAAAGCTTCCCAAATCTAGTCATTCTTCCAAGGGAAAGCTTCTTCCTCCAATTGGGACATCAGTAATGGGAGCTAGGCCATGTTGTTTGAAAGAATCATTACAACTCTTCCCATTTAAATTGAATAAAATGAAAATTTTAATTTAGTAATAAACTATAGAAATAAAATACAATAAAAATCAATCTATAGGTATATGTCTACTAAAAATTAGGGAAAAGGTAAAACAATCACAGTCGGAGTTGCAACAGTAGTTGTAAACGGTTACATCTCAGTCATCAGGTCAATTACAACGGTTGTAAAGCACTAATTTTTCAGATCCTTGGGAAGCCTTTATTTCATAATTTTCCAACAAAACAGAAACCTTGAAAGATATGGTGTTGCAGTGAGGAGTTGCACAGATATTTGATCAGCTCATGGATGAACCAATCTCCAACCTTTTCCTCAATAAACCCAATATAAATTTAAGTTCTTACTAACTAGACCAGCATTTTATACTCAACAACTAAAAAGATATATGAAGCAACTCGGCATCAACAACTGAACTAAATCCCCAAATGAAGTAATCCCACATCAACAATTCAACAAAAATCTCAAATGCATTCAGAGTTTTACATCCTTTAAAATTCCACAAGTTGCAGTAGAAGTGTTTAATGCAAAGCAAAATAATATCATTGACTCGGAGTAGAAAAGACCCAATTCCCTTACTTGCTTAAAATTGCAACCGGGTTATTGCCTGAGTCGACGAGAGCGACCTGGCTTGACCCACCGATCCGATGCTTCTGTTCGTCATTAATGGCCAGCACAATGGGCACCGACATGTTGACGACGGACCCGTTGTCCAGTCGGAGCGAATTGAAATGAAGGATTTGGAGGAACTCGGATTCTCTCATGAATCCACGAAGTGGACTTGCCCACCCCTCGCTGAGAACATGAACCCATTGAAGATCGATACTAGACAGCACAACCCTCGGCATCGACAGCGCTTCTTTCCTCCTCTCATTTCTCTGAGACTCCTTAGCAAAGAGTTGAACAAGCCTTCCTCCGTCTGGTTCAATCAAACCGCAGAAGATGCGAAGCTTCTGGCTATTCTTCTTTTCCTTTCGGAAATGTAGAGTAGAGACTGAGAGCTTTGGCTCGATATCAAACCGGGCATTCTGCATTTTGGGGAATGAGTAAAATGGGCTTGATGCTTTGACCAAGAGAGCGGCCATGGACGCCATGAAAGCTGGAAACCAAGCCTTTTGGCTTGCCTGGTTTTCTGAGAGCTGGTCGGAGGCCTGGAGAGTGGAGACGCCGAGGGTAAGGGTATTTTGGGAATTATGGAATATGGTGTCGAGAATCTTGATGCATGAGACGATAGATTCTGCGTGGATTTTATACGGAAAGTCATGGAAATGTTGAGAGGATGAACCTGGACACTCTTCTCTCTTCTGTTACTTTATAAAATTTTAGTTCATGGCTGAAACGATGCAAATACGTATTAGGATGGTCCCTTATTTCCTTTAACTGTTTGGATTTTTTTTTTTTTTTGATAGAACAATTGATTGGATTTGAATTCAAAAAGATAACAGTAACCATCATGTGTTAGGTTGGTCGGAAAATAGAAAGGAGAAAGGCCGGTGCAACCAATGTTGACCCCAGTGAACATGGCCCCTTTATTGGCTAGGTTCATTCTCTTCTCTTTCATTTGGATCGAGGCACTAATAGGACATATTATCAAGAGCCAAAGCCATAGAAATCATGATATTCACCATCCAACAGAATCCCGTTCCAACACATTATATAGCATTGCATTGGGATTATCTCCCCATGAAATAAAGAACAGAAGTGCGGAGATGTTTTTAATGCAAGGTTGTAAAGGCTATTCCAACAGGTCTTGCACTGACTGAAATCGATTTCGCTTCTATCAGGGTAATGTCTGTTTGAGTAGTTTTTACAGTCTTGTATTGAGAATATCTCTATACTCGTGTTTTATTTCATGGGAAGATATTCCCAATACAAGGTTGCAAGAGGCTGTTGGGACGGTGTAAGTACAAGTTGGTCAAAGTCGATCTCACCCAACAGTCCTACTTTTTAGGACATTAAAAAAAAGACAGCAATTGGGACTCTTCTACCCTTTTTTGTCACGTCATCCTTTTCTTTATTGAGACTGGATGTTGTACGAACATTCTATAGGCACATTGAATAACATTCAAAGAGTAGGAAATATGATCAAATACATGGGCTGAGGTGTTTATGGGATAGGTGTCAGCAGCATTCTTATGAGTGCTTAGTCGGTGTAAGCTTACACCCGAGTGTGCTTAGAGAAAGGATCTCCTGAAAACAAAAATGGTGTAAACACTTTGAGAGTACAGTATCAAGTCACACATCAAGAATATCTCCCAATAAATTTAGCATACAAGTTTAAGAAAAATGATTCTTCCCCATAAATTTAACATACAAGTATAAGAAAAATCTAATACAATGTTTAGACATTTTTTATTTCAAGAGATCTGGACTCGTTTCAGCTTAGTTGTGCCTTACTAGTTTCAACTTTGGCTTATTTGTGACAAAGGGAATCTTTTCTTTTTCCCCTAAAGCATCTTTTGAATTAGATAATTATAAACTCAAATTTTATCACTAGTTGGGATGGGAAATCCAAACCACCGTGGGATATAGCTTGGCTTACTAAACACTGACCTAATTCGAAAGATCCCATATAGATCCGATTGGCCATATCATCCTTTCAAATGGATTAGATAGAGTAAGCCATGTCATGATATTGGGAGAAGATTGTATATTGAAAGTTAAATGAATTGCCAATGCACCCAATAGTTGGTCAGTTGGCATCCCTTCATTTAAGGAGTCAGAGCTTCAAATTCATGGAAGGGCAGCGCAGGCCTCCATGTTCTGATTGCTAGTGGGCGTGTGCATGCACCCCGCCCTCTCACTTTCCTAATTAACTTGGGCCATGTTTGGAATTCATGTTGTTTTCTGAGATGTGTTCTTTGAAAAAACGGTGCTGTATTGGTATGTTGTTGGTAAACAGTTCGGACGCTGGATTGAGTAGGTCACTTGGTCGAGTTGCAAGAAAGTGATTATCAGAGTGTTTGGGTAGTTTGACCCGGGACAGCATTTCGATGCTTAAGTTAGTGAGCTGATAGTTGTTTGCAAGAAAGCAAAAGAGCTAGAGAATTGCGAGAGCTCATTACAAGAAAAACCATTTTAACCACGTTTTTTCCAGCAACGGACCAAAAACCGTGGCTAAAATACTATATATAGCAACGGAATATACCATCCATGGCAATATTCCCGTTTCCTGGTCGTGGCTTAAATATAATTTATTCAGACGTTTTTTAATTTAATCGGTGCTACACATCCTCATTTTTATTAAGAGAGCATTAAACCGTGGCAATTTGATTTGCGCAGGTTCTAAAATCTAAAAATTTTGGCTTGCGCGCATTGTTACTCCCGCGTCTCTCTCAACTATCATCTTCATTCTCTCTCTCTCTTACACATCTGAACTTGCTCCAACTCTCTACCATTTGAACTCGTTCTCACTCTCTCTGAAAAAATTAGGATTTATCATCAACAACGTCCATTACGGGGCAACTAATCTTTACCTTGTGAGCAAGAAACTCCCAATAGGGTCCTTTCGAGAGATTGGCACCTCCTGCCTTCCATTTCTTTAACCCTTTTGCTGGTGAATGGTACGCTAGCGTTCTGTCAACCGGGATTTGTTCTCTCAATGTCTGCATCGAGACCAAGACCAAGGTAACAGCTCATCAACTTCCTCATTCTTTTTCCTTACCCATTAATTTGTATCTTAATGATGGGTTTATACGATTTATTATGTGGTATTTGTCTTTTCTGATCAATACACCCTAATAAGATCTACTTTGTCTTCTATCTTGCAAGAAAATGTCAATTGAGTTTACTTTTTTTGCCTCATTCGATTCTAAGTTTTGGTAGGCAGCCACTTGTCTAGATTATTATTATTTAAATGGAAAATCGTATAATCAACTCATTTGAGTGTTTGCATTCATATGATGAATAGATTACTATTTAGTGGTGAATTCTAGAATCTATATTTTCTTAGTGTGCTTTTCATTCAATTTTAGTAGGCAATCACTTGTCTAGGTTAATTGGTTTTATATAAAATAAATTTTTATTTCTTAGCAATTTAAAAATCAAACAAAAAAATTTAGAATGTTGGATTAGTGGGAACCGTTCTATCCAATAGATGACATCCATGTCTAGCACCACCTTTGTTTCTAAGCTGTTCATGGCTAAACAAATGGAAAGTCCATTACAATCAATGCCTTTTGGCATCAACAAATTTTCCATTGGTTTAGAATTGTGGAGGTTTTTCATGGCCAAACAATCTTTCTCATCATCGGCAAGAATCAAATAAGCAACAATATTGCAAACACCTAACGTGAATAAAATAAGATATCTTTGATGGGTGATTGAGTGGAGCCTAGGGAACCTAGGACTATCTGAAATTAGGAGTATTTAGAAATTAGGAAGGACATATATGACTCTTTTGGAGCAGAATAATGAACAGTGTTGCATGATCTAAGGCTGGCTAAATCTCTCAACTATAAATGTTTGCAGACTGAATGACATTCAGAGGTAGTAATTGCTTTGGTAAAGAACAAAGCAGGTTTGTGGAAGATAACAGGCACCTCCATTTGGTGTCAAACCGTCCTCATTGGAGAAGAAATCTTCATTTGGTGCCAAGCCTCTATTATCTATCTTATCATCTTAGAAGGAAAACCATAGAGGCATAGCAACACCATTGTTGCATAAAAGAATCAGGTTAGATGACAACCACTAAACACTTGTTATCACCTTACAAATTCTAATTATTTAGGGTTTTCTTTTTTGGTTTCATATGCCAATCAATGACAAAACTATGCCAATGACTCAATGTATAGTAGGTCATGCATCAACTCTAACATTTTTTAGACAAAGGTATGTCGAGTCATTGAGTTATCATGTTCTTTTGTGTTGCTTGTTATTATTTAAAATCTATTAATTAGAACATTGTGCTTAAATAGGCCAAACCAGGTTGAATATCTACTTATCTATCCAAAGTAATTGGAACTAATGTGAGGGAATTTGTTCCCCTTTAGTTTAGTTGATCTATTTGTTTCTTTTTCACATGTCTAATTATTTTGGGAAAGACAACATTTTTGGAATCTTATTACTATGGTCTCCTACCAAGCTTTAAATCCCCAATAGTGTACTAGTGATGGGGGACACATAGTCCCACCATGTCTAGAAAATGGGAGCTTATGAAAAAACAAAGGAGACAAAATGCAAGGGATCTCAAATGACTAGGTTGTATGTTCTAATGTAGTGGTAGATAGTTCTATTGTTTCCATTTATTTTAATCTTTTGACTCTGTTATTATTGTGTTGCAAGTCCGAAGGCATCGCTCCCATTTTTATGACAGTTAGAGTTAGGTACATATTCTTTCCTATGATCTTTTGTTTTTTCTTTTGTTGTTAAGTACATACTTAGGTATCAAATTACTCTTGTGAACCAGTTATAATATATCAAGTTACATTGAGATCACATTAACAGTTACAATCAGTGGTTGTACACTATTGTTAATCCTGGTAGTTGAACTAGTGAAATGGTAAACTGGATAGCTGACCAGGTCTTGGGTTTTGTTAGTGCTAGACTATCTAGGCCTTGACTGCCAAACCTATCAGCTGATCAGCTTTAAATGGTCTTGCCAATTCTTACTCCTTAATTCTTTACACTGCTTAGAACACATCATAAACATTATGTTAGTCCTTAGTTCTTTACACTATAGAATTTGTTTTGCAGGTTTGGCACACACTAGCTAGCCTAAATTGCTCGATTGTACTATAAGGCCTATGAGCTGGTATGTTTTGTACTAGTTTGCAAGCCAGTTCATGATAAGTAGGATCTAAAGCTTAGGTAGGAAATCTCTTATTTGGTTGCTCAACATAATTATGCCTAATAAATAGGATAAAAAGCTTGGTAAATTTGAGATTTTTTTAAGAAAAGGGAAAGAAGAATTCTTATGTTTTCTTGTTGAACAAAAGGCAAAATTCATATGGACTATGAATATTGAACTCTATAATAGTGAAGAGAACAACCAATAAAAAAATGAATAGAACACTTTGGTCAATTGTCCCTATAACTAATCCCCTTGTACACTTAAGTCCTTAACATTCTACAAATATGGTTCTTGTATGTGACATGTAATCTAGTTCATGGTACCATTTTGTTTTCATAATCATACATTCTAGAAGTTTGGTATAGATAGTAGCACCATTTAATTAGTTGCATGGAGATATATGGAGATTTTTTTTTATCAATATGGAGATATGGAGATATTCAACATCAAGAACTAACTTATTCAAAAAGAACTATCATGGTAAACCCAAGGATTATAATTTTGTCATGTATTGAGGGGGGGTGTATTGGCCAATACATGTCAAATCAAGGCCCCTTTGATATGCCCCTACACTTAGTGTTTCGGGGTCCAACCTATTTTAGGGGGTAGGCCGACCTTAAACCAACCCTCTGAACCTGTTTCAAAGAAAAGAACTAAAAAAAAATAGAGAGCTCCGGTGTAGGTCGATACGTCCTATCTGGCATATTGGATTGTATCGATATTTTGAACCTTGGATAAACCTTGTTTGGCCTTGTTTAAAAGAAAAGTCTCTTATCTAGCTCTATTGTAATCACCTTTAACAACAAAAAATGGAAGACAAGAATATAGTCTTTTAAATAAGAATGATTAAGATATTGTTTTTTCCTTGAGAAATGCAATTAGATATGCTCAATTCTGTGGTTCTTCTATTATTAGTAATGTTACTATTTATTGGGATTCCATGGTAATTTTCAAGTGGTAGATTTTTATAATTTGCAAAACTTTATAGAAACTCTTCACACGCGCCAAATGTGTATGCACATGATATAGGAAAAGATCTTTCATATGGTAATAAGGTAAAATATTGTGATTCCAATACAATAAAAGTAGCTCAGGTAGTATAAGATGAGGAACCATGTGGCTAAGCAATAGGAATCATTCAACAAGGATATGAATATAATTATGAAGTTTTTTGGTATAATCAATTTTGAAACCCTAATGCTATGCATCTTTACCCAACTCCCAACTACAAGGTGTTAGCTATGAAAATAACTTCACTATTTATTCTGTTCAGTGTGTTATCAATTGTTAACTTATGAGTGCTTAAATCAGTTCTTAGGCTCTTATTACTTTAATTAATTAATGCACTTTTTGGTCTGTCCTTAATCCCTCTATTCTTTTCAGCTTGGAAAAATCACTTCTAATAGTTGTTGGAGATAGTCATTTTTATTTATTTATTTATCTGGTAGAGAGAGCCAGCCTTCTATGCATGTGATCAAACCATCTTAGTCCAATTTTCTCATTTTATCATCTATTTGAGTTATTCTTAGATCCCTTCTAATGACTTCAGCTCCAATCCTATCTTTCTAGTTTTCCACTCATTGTCTCATCCATCTTGGTGCATTTGTTTCTACTACACTTGTTTTTTTTTTTTGGATATGTTGTTTCGTGATTGTCCAATACTCTGCTCCATAAGTATTGCTGGACTTGCAACTGTTTTACAATAATTATAACAATTTGATTGGTTTGGATTGATTTATTGCATTAATTTACTTTTTGTAGTTATTTATCTAAAAAAAATCTAAGATGGTAGACGGATGGAACATCTGGTTGCCTTGCTTTCCTTAATATTATTTACTTATGTTGATTGATGTCAATTTGTAGGACTTACATTCACAAGGTGTTCTACATGGATTCAGTGAATTTAGATACCTTTGGAGAAGGATGTAAGTGACAACTTTTTTGTTTAGTCTATTCATTTTTGGCTATCTTTCCTAATACTAGAATCATGTAAAATCAGCCTTGTACAAATAAGATAAGTCCTTCACAACTTGGACTAAGACATAGTCTTGTTGGTTTAACCAAGGGCCTACATCCCCTAACATTTTAGGTTAGGTCACAAGGAAACCGTGAAGGCAATAATAGGGAGTTCACTTATGGTTGTTTTTTAAAAATAGCCAGGGTTGTTTTGGGAGTCTCTGCACATGTCACCTTAGCTAATTCAGATCCTAATCTGTCTTTTCAACTAAGAAAAATATTTGAATATAAATACATTTTTACCCTCACTCATTATGAAATGTCAATCACAACAACTTCTTAAAAGAACCAATGTTGTTTTATATAAACAGTCAAAGTTTTTCCAATAGCAGCTTTGTTGGTTCCCTAGAGGCTAGATCTAGGGCTATATCTAAAGTTGGTAAAAGAAAAGCCAATAGCCAGGCCATCAATCTCATGTAATGTTGACAATGCATCCAAAGGAGGGGGTAGTAGTCTTTTTATATATAAAAACCAAATCATATAAGTTGACGAAAAAATAGATTTTGTTAACTTTTCCCTAGAGCTAGTGAGCTAGGGCTATACCTAAAGCTGATAAAAGAAAGCTAGCAATTAGGCTTTCAATCTCATGTAAACTATATTTATATCTATAGTACCATTAAAACTAGTAATGAGCTTATAGAATGTGTAAGATAGGGGGATTTAGTTTGGAAAGGTATGATGTGTACTATGTAGACAGATTTTGAGGGGACTTTGTGAAAGATAAAGTAGGAATTGTGTGAAAGGGAAATTAGGGACTGCGTTAACCCCACATTCAGTGCAAATTTATTGGTCTATAAACCCTGATATGAGATGCACCCCTCTTCATTGGGAGTTATTTTATCATATGGCCATTTTATCCATTAAAAGACAATAGTCACAAACACAAGTCATTCAGTTCAGGCACTTCAGCGGTTTTCGGACAATCCTTTAGGGGGGCTTTAGTGCCAAAAATACAGTGAATTTTGATTGGATGCATGCCTTAGTGCCAAAAACTGTAACCAAACATGTTTTCAGTGTTGTGGTTTAATAGATCACTAAAAATGTTATTTTCAAGATAACTTGAATTATTATTGTCTTTCATATTTTGTGCATGATTTTTTTTTTTGAACTTAAGTGTATAAGTGTATATTGGGCAGCAATAACTTCTTACTCAATTGTTGGATCTACTTGAGTTGAGGGTTTAGTATTTGGTAGGACCAAATGACAATAAGTACAGTGAATGTGGGTGTTATTAGAATTGAAATAATTCAGTGATGCCATTGTCAATTCATATGGTTTTACTCTGATGCAATCACACCATTGTTTTCTCACAAGATTTTACTCCCATCTCACCCCAGTCCATGGTCCAGAGCTCTATAATTGCATCATGTATACTGGGTTTCATGAACTCAGGTTTGGGCATTTTTTGTTACTAAGTGGTAAAGCCCATCCCCAACCCAGCCTAAACCTAGGCCTTGAACAGGTCTAATCATCAATGAAACATTCATTCAAATTGAACATGATTCAAAAGAATGCGCCTACCCAAAATTGTGTTGCCATCCATCAACTTGGACTTGGAGGGAATTCATGTATAAAAAGGACCACTTCTTACTCAATTGCTTGATCTGTTTGAGAGGAGGGTTCAGCATTTGGTGGGACCAAATGACAATTCAGTGATGTCATTGTCAATTCATAAGGTTTTACTCTTATGCAATCACACCATTGTTTTCCCTCAAGATTTTACTTTGATCTCACCCACAGTGCATGGTCCAAAGCTCTATAATTGCATCTGGACAGGGATCTTTGCAATAAATCTCTCTCTCCCCAGTATTAGACTAGTGGGGCAAGGTAAAGGGTACAATCATTAATGGTAGTGTTGGGTTATGATGAAAGAACACATTTAGAACCCCTAAATAAAACAACCTTTAATTCTGAAAGGGATCCATGGCATTGTTGGGCCATTTGGTCAAAAGTTGAAGATTTGTAGATAAGATAGCCATGGTGGACCCAATGCATGTATGAACTATGAATGGGACACATGGAACATGGCCCATCTAGAAGCAAGTTCAGTCCTGAATTTGGTTTTTATTGGTTCTTATCTAAAAAACAAACATCAAAAAAGGAAACTAACACTTGAGTAGATGTCAACAATATCTGATACCAATTCATGTTCTATGGTTAGGCATAGCAGGTTGAACATGAACCCCACATAGGAGTCTCAACAACTGTGAACAAGCCTCCACCTCCCAATTGTTTAAGTTGCACCTGAATTGAGGACACCGGGAGATGCCTGCCTCTGAAAATCAAAACAATCTCAAACAGTAACACCCCTATTGGTAATACCTGTCAAACTTTTGGCTTAACTATGTTGATCTTGCACTGTACTATGTGCTTACCTGTTAAAGTAGTGAATGGAAAAGAATAACTTTCCCCTTACCTTTAAAGAGATGACAATTCTTGGATCCTTTATAGAAGGGTTCAAATTTGATAGTTATGATTTAGAATAACCTTCCCCTTACCTAACCCAAAATTCTTTGCTATTGCTATATAATTTTGATACTTCCTTATTAATATTAAAATGTTCTTTCATGGTTTTCATATTGATGTTTAAAAAGAACTTGTTTTCTGAATCAGCAGAGGTCATGAACCAATCTGTTCCACTATCCATTGAAACTGGATATGTCTATGTTTCTTTATCAATCTGATAATTTTCCAATGGTCATGTAGTGTAAATTTTGCATGAGGAAGAGCAATCATTTTATGGATAATTTCCAGCCTTTTCTCTTGCTTCTTTACACACTTCCAATCCTGAATTGCATTTTTCTACTTCTTTTCGGTAATAATAAGATGACTTCTTTGCCTCTACTGTGTCCATCATGTGATTGGTCACATGTCTCGATGGATTTAGTTCATCATCTTTCTCCATTTCCTTATTCATGTTAGGGTCATGCTTACCACAATTTGTACAAGAGGGTAGGAAAATATGATGCAACAGAGCATATCTTGAAAGTAGGATAGGCACACCCTGATGCATGCATATAATGTTGGAAGGTTTGGAAACTTGTTATCATTTTTCCAACCAGCCCTTAGGAAGGTTCTCATCTTCTTTTCTAGTTGCTTTGCATCCAAAAAGGGATTTGAAGTAGTAATAAATAATAAATTTGGAATGGATGATAAGACACTTGTTATCATGTGAACCTCTAAAGGGGGTTTATTTGGGGTTAGCGGGCCCCCTTGAGAAGGTGAAGAATGTTAAGATTTTACGACAACTATAGGGAGTTTTCTCCAACATGAATTGTTTTCTTATTTGCTTCATCTTGATTTTGATTCCCTTGGATTTTTTTTTCTAGGGTAACTCTTGGAGATGCATTTGGATCTCACATCACATTGGTTAAATCAATGGTAAGTGTACAATGCATATAAAAATCTTATATTATTTAATTTATATAGCTAATTATTTACATCAATGCTTATGTATACATTTTTGTTGAAGACTGAAGTTATGATCCGAAGCAAAAGTCTTGAGTATGATGCATGTGCATATAAGCTACTGTTCAGATGCAATGAGGATAATTTTGTTAATTCTGTTTTCTTTTTTGGTGATGAAAAAAATTTATTAAATGTGTATTGAACAAATACTACTACAGATATTTTGTGTAATTTTATACAGGTTTTATCATACAAGAACAGGTGAAATTAATTTTTTTTTTTTTTTTTTTTTGTAATGGCATTCCTTCAAAATATAAATGAGAAATAAACGTTTAGCAACGGTTTTATCAAACCGTTGCTAAAACATCCATACAGCAACAATTTTAGAAACGATTATATTTTCTAACGACCACTCTAGCACATTTGACCCTAACCGTTGCTATAATAATTTTATAGCAACCATTAATGCAAAAAACTGTGGCAATACAAAAGAATAGCTAATACTCATCGCTATTTCTACTTATTCATCAATAGAGCATATTCTATAGCCACGGGTAAAATCGTTGCTATAGCAATTTGTAGAAATAGTATAAAATAAATCCGTTGCAATAAAATTTTTAATTAGCAATGGGTAAAACCATGGCTATACATGCATTTGTAGCCACGATGTATAATAGCCATGGCTATAGGTTTTAGCCACGCCAATATCTTCCACCGACAAAAAACCATGGCTAAACCGTTGCTATAGCCTTTAGCAACGGTTTTTTGTATCTTTTTACAAGGGTTTTGTTCATTGCTAAAGTTGATTTTTCCTGTAGTGACTAAATTGCGCGTACCTAGTGAGGTTAGAGGTGAGGCCTTTGTATAGACAAGCTGCCATGAACCTCACGAAACGCATTCCGAATCTCTGACCTATATGGTTCAGAGGTAGAATCTGTGTAAGCGAGTAACATTTTATCGAACATTAATTCAAAATATTGAATGAATCCAACATTAAAGAAAGGAGAAAGATTATATATGACGGTTAAGGAAAGAAATCAAGGGCCTGTTTGGGCTGTGGGAATAGGAGTAAAATTGAAACTGAAATGTCGGATTGGAAAGCTTCCGGTTAGAGCATGAACCAAATAGACCCTAAATTCTTATCATGAGAGAAAGTACCATCTAAACCTGTTTTCAATTTTTTATTCCCATCCAAAATCATGACCAAGATAAAACCATCAAAAGCAATTGGTCCTATAAGGAGCAATCAAAATATACGTTGTTCTTGTACCCTCCATTTGAACGAGCCCAACAAACAACATAATTAAGGCCTGTTAAACTAGACCTGGGCTTTAAATTTTATTTGCCACTAACCACTTTTGTTGAGCAGCAATTGAGCTGAGTTTGAAGGCTTGAAGCATGTATTTTGTATTATTTTATATGTATTTGCATTGTATATATTTGTATTTATACTCTTAAGAAAAGAGGACAAATATAAATATATAGTGTAAAACTTTATATTTTGGGGGTGTTCTTTTTTATGGATTTTGAGATGGGGGAAAGTTGGTCAATGGGATTTTAGTTCCCATTGACCAAGAAACCCATATTCTTTTTTTTCAAATTTATATGGGGACTAGAGAAAGTTTATACCCATCTCCTAGGTGGGTAAATAACTTTCCCACCTGGGGGCGTTGGGTAAGTCACTAACACTTGAATGAGACAAAAATACTCCATTTTAATAATAAATTTTTATGACTAAAATGGTCATTGTCTTATTTATTTGGAAAATAAAAGAATATGGGTAAATGCACTTACCCAAGTAAGTCTTTCCTAGGAAATAATTACCCAGGTAAATGCATTTACTGAGTAAGTAAATTACCAAAAAGCAAACAGGGCCTTTGTATTATTTTATACATATTTGCATTTACACTCTTTGAAAGGAGTGCAAATAGAGTGCAAAACCTTATATTTGCATTTACACTCTTTGAAAGGAGTACAAATAGAGTACAAATACATATTTGTATTCATATTCTTTCTAAATTGAGCCTTACTTGCAATGGTTTCAGAGCGGCTCATGTAGAAGCCAAGTTCGATAAGAAACACAGGCTGTATCTACCATCTGAAGAACTTAGACCAGACCAACAAACCAGCTGCTTTCAAGCTTCAAAATGCAATATTCCTACCTTTGGGACTACCCACATTTCCCAATTCCCAACGTGTTTCCCTAAGAATATCAGTTAATTCATCAATGAACCAGGCATTAGGAGTAGCCAAGGACTCTAGTTAGTAGTATTAAGTGAAAAACATTTTTAATTAATGGCACACTAATGTGCACATATAGAATCCGTGCTGATTTTATACTTATCTTCTGCTGTCTGTCAATATGTAAATATAAACTATCCAGCAGAGAAAGAAGACATGTTTTCTAATCCATCTTTCATGGCAAAATGTGAGTTCTAAGCTGCGAGAGGCGTCTACCAAATGAGGTTTCAATTTCAATTTTTCAAGCACTATAAAGAAGATGAAATGATCCACTTGGGCAGCTAGTCTGAATGGCTGATTAGTTCACCCTAAACTAAGAAAGAAAGAAAACAACCAAGAACAGCACCAAACCAAAGCAATTACGGAAGCTGATAGTTTATCTCTTTAGTTTAGTAATTGTCCTTCCACCTAGGGAATAGGGATGTCAACAGGCTGCGTTCAGCACTGGGTCTGCTCAACCCTAACCTCACCGAAGCCACTCCAATCCGACCCAACTAACTGGAATGGAGGATATCAAATCTGATCCGACCAGTCACACAAATAGTGACTCTGTATTCAGGCCAAAAATCTGAAAAGCTAGAAATAACCTTAGATGAGCCCAAAAATCGATTTTTCATGAAGTTACAATAGGTTGCTCCTCAGAAGTGACCCTGTCAACACAGCTCAATCAAGGTTCAAAATTTGCATACACCCTGATACAATACAAGGGGCATATCAGTACTTTGAACCTTGGGACTACTCTTTTTTTTTCAAAAATAAATTAGGGATAAGTCTTAGGCCTGTCTACACCCTGAAATAGGTCAAAACCCCAAAACACTAATATATTTTGGATCAGCTGACAAGGCATACGGGCTGATGCATGACGAAAGTTTGAAATTAGAATCAAGGTTTAAAATTTTGATATAATACACTCCATACCAGGCATATTGTATCGTATCTTTCGGGTCCTGATATGCTTGTTTATAGGTGTTTCGGGACCCACTCTTTTTTAATAAAAAAATACCTATATTTAACTCCCCAAAAACTAAATTTTGAAAAAAAATAAAAAATATATTTTCCATATGTATGATACACCTTTGCCGATACACAAAGACGTATCGATATTTTAGACCTTGCCTAGAATTCAATCACTCCCAAAACCCTCCCAAAAGGGCTCTTAAACAGGCTATGGTTGATGATCTCTATATCTTGGCCCATGAGCCTTCCTCATTATCAATGATGTTGTTTGAAAGTGTGGGCGTTTTTTGGGACTGATTTAAAAAAAAAAACGCCCATGATTGCTAGACCCATTTTTCACACAAAAAAAAAAAAGCCTTGATATGTTTGGGAGTGTTTCTGTCACGTAGGCAATGAACAACACTAATGTTGTTTGGTAAGGTAATTTTCACCATCGTTTTTCATGTATGTGCACACATTACTCCGTATGATGTTGTTGGATTAGATCAACAACATCAACATGAATAATGGCATCATATTCAATGGTTGTGAGTGATCCAATCACCTATTACTACAAACAATAGTTAAATGCTTCAAAAAGAAATTTCAGATAATCAATAAGTATCAGTTAAAATGTCTAACAATGTCTCCATTTGTCCATCAAGTTTGATAATAACATATTCATCCTATTTAATGAGCTTCAAGACTAGTAAGATAATTATTAGCCAACCCAAATTAGAACACAAACTAAGCTACAACTATAACAAGTGAAGAGTGCAAAATATCCTTTGTTTTGATGTGGTTGTCTGGTAGATGAAATATGTTGGATAACTTCAGCCCTAGGTGCTGCTCTATGGTGGATTCTACCATATTCATCTATCCATACAAGTGAACCCCTATGGTTACCCCTTAATGGGAAACATAAAAACCATCACCCATAATTAGTTTTCGTCATTGCCATATGTAGTGTCATCTCCTCTTTACCACAAAAGCAGTTTGATAAGAATATCCCATCAATCATTTCTGCATGAATAACTTGTATAGTAAACACCCAATGATGATCAACAAGTGAGCATAAAAATGCATAAACTTAAAATATATGAAGTAGTAAAGAAGTTCAATCCATAACAAATATAAAACTCATCGCAGCTTGAATTCCAACATCTTAATTTGAATCCTAACATCAGGTTTCACATGTTTTGGCATAAGCCACAAATCTATGTAACTTGTCGGGTAGACCTTTGGTACTTCTCCCATATCTCAAAAGCATTTGGTCTCTAACCATGTCTATATCTCTATTCGAACCCGGTGCAGTTGCAGCGTGCTCTTCACCATCATCATCGCCACTTGAACCATCATCATCTGAGTCATTTTCATAACCCTCTACACACTCATCTATGTGTTTATCCTTACGCGCCTCTTGTTTTATGAAGTTGTATATTATAAAACATGACATTACAAGAAGTCGTTGGAACTCTAATTAGTAGTATGACATGTTATCCAAGATGGGAAATTTATTCTTCAAAATCCCAAAGCAACGTTCAATGACATTACGCAGTGAAAAATGAGTATAGTTGAAAAGGTCTTCCTTGGATATAAATCTACCAAAATGTCTCTTAAACTCACTAAGGTAGTACCGTTCACCAGAGTATGGGGCAAGGAAATCGGGAGCATTAGCATATCTAGAATCAACAAGGTAGTACTTTCCTACATTGAATTCCATATGTGAGGACACACAAATGATGAAGACAACTGATAAAGGTCAACTCTGAGGAATGTCTACTACATCTGGTGGTGGTTTGGGAAACCCTACATTGGGCCTACCAAATGCTTCTGCCAATATCCTTAAATCGTGTGTTGATCCTTCCCATCCCATATATACAAAGACAAAGAACATATTAAAATCACAAACAGCCAAAACATTTGTCATACAAACCTTCTTCCTTCCTCTATACATTATTTGTTCAGCAACTGGGACACTAGATGATACATGTGTACCATCTATAACCCCCACACAATCCTAATCACAATTATGAACATAGTTAGAACAACAAATGTGGAGAGAATTAATATAGACTATGAAGTGTAGTTACCTTGAACATTGGGTAATATCTCTTAGATTTCTTCATAAATGGTTGAACTTCTATGAATGCAGGTGGCCTTATGAGCTCTTTCCTTATTTTGAAAATTGTATATTGTACATGTGTATTGATGGTACATGAAGAATGTTGGAATCGCTCACCCATCAGGTGATTCCTCTCATTATGACCAATTGTGAGGAGGAAGAATGCAAGTGACTCCTCGATGGTGGTATTCCTAGTGTTCTTCAAAACTCCTCTCACCGTAAGTAGGGAGGCCAGGTTTTTAAAAGCATGTTGTTTCATCCTAAATGAATTGTAGCATCTATCTGCATGTTCTAAGTCATTAAGGACTTTTATCCACACATAAGCATGTCCGGTCAAAGAAGAAGTCATGCAACGTTGCCTTCTTGTTTGTGGACAATACAAGTGTAGTATGCAGAAAGTCATAATAAAGTTTATCATTTCCTCATCATCATCATCTGAATCAATGGTATGCCTTTTTCATCGATACTGATAAGGATCCATAGAATATTGTTATATGACAAAATACAACATTATAATTAATGAAATCAAAATAAACATCTGAAACCATGGTTATAGCTAGCATATAATCATGTAAATACCAACAAGTAACAAAAAGTTTCATCTGTCTAAATGGGAATGCATATAAGCATTAGAGGTCATCACCCATTACCAAAAATGAAAATAAAAAAAAAATACCATCATTCCAAAAAGTGTTTAGATTCAACCAAGTACAAAATGAAAGGAAAAGTCTTGTAGAAATCATGGGTTTGATGGTTCATCGCTCAATCCATGGAACCAAAAACTCCTAACATTTGTAGGCATAGCAATGAAAGTGTTCATCCACTTCTCTTCCATAAACAACTTGGTTGCCTTGAAATAGCATGTTGGAGATAATTTCTCAACCTAAAATATGAAATTAAGGATTTCAATGTATTCCTCTATTTCCTCATTCTCATTAGCCTTGTCAAGTCTATCCCTTTCTAGATTTCTTTCTTTCTCCATTTCTCGAATCTTTGACCTCTCTTATTTTATCAATCTTTCCTTCTGTACTACAATCTCCTTCTCCATTTCCATTTGTTGCTGCTTATTGATATCCCATGAGCTTTTCTTTTCTAATAGTTCAAGTTTCTTCTTGTTGGACTCTACTCATGAATTAATCATTAAATCAAGTCTGGGTGGAAGACATTGTTTCTTTCCTTTCTTCATACTAGTGGGTGGGTTGCCAACTCTCTTCTTATAGTCTAGCATTTCTAATACACCATTGGTGGGGTCAATAATGTATGGACTAGCAAGAGATCTGGTGGTGGGCTATTTGAAATTGGGACATGATCATCAAGACCCATTTCAAGAGAGTATCCCATGCCTCCGGTTGCATGTGTTCCTCCGAAAATGTATTCTAACTCATCTTAATGATGATAAACTTGTGTCTTAAATGATCGTACCCAATGATGAGTCTACACAGTATAAGGAATTGATTAGGTTTTATACCATTCTAAATCAAAAGTAAATGAGTGGGTTTAAGGCAAATTACCTTTATCAGGCTTTGTCAGACTTCATTTGCAGTAGGATTTTTCATTAATGGATTTACAATCACACTTGTGTGGATAAGGAAGGTTAAGTACCGCTTTCAACGCTGTCTAAGTGCATTATACTTGTTTTTGAGCTGAGCATGGACATAACTCGTGTTATGTTTCTCATTAAATTTCTGACATATATACTTCCACCCTTTCATGTTAAAGGAAGATGAAAGCCTATTATTTGCCCTAACTTGGTCCACCATAAGATTAATGAAGGTCCCTTCCTCTGTATCAGACCACTACATACTATCGGGACCTAATTTGAGTTCTTCACTATCTAACTCAATTGCCATCTTGCTATCAAACCCGCTAAGCTTAATTTTGTTATTGTGAATAGTGCTCTAAAGGCTTTAGTGGGATTATGCAATTTATCAATCAACTATTTCTAATGCTAACATAGCAAACAAGTCCTCAATTAAAATTTCACAATATCAGATTTTTGGCTATTAAGACAAAGATGTGTTTCTGTACTTATTTGTGTCATATCTAATGTGTTTATGCTATCAGGCACTGTTTGTCAAAGGTAACTATATGATCTTTCTACTAATATAATTTGTCATAGCTAAATCGCATAACAAACATAATATATATAAATTGCTACTGATAACTATAGATACAAACATAATAAACAGAGGTGGACAAGTATTTGATTTTCTGAAAAAAAAAAAAAAACAATTTAGACTTTGGACAACTTGGTATTTGCTTTCATGGGAAAAGAAAATAACACACATTATAATAATCTATGTGTAGAGACTATAACACACATTATATAATACACCCCATATTAATTAGGGCATCATAGCTTAAATATATGATAAGCCAAAAGTATGAAACTCTGACATGCATTTAAACTGAGGTCTAGATCTGATTTTGAAAATTGGCCTTATGACCTTAAAAGTCTTAAATCTAATTTTAGTATGTCCATTGCTACTATTCGATCAATTAGTTGATTCCTAAATGGTGACCCCCAAATCCTGATTACTCCTTCAAGCATGTATTAACTAAATCCTTGAAATATCTTTTTTTTTTTGAAAAATTCATCTTCTAAAATAGAATTAATTATCCATTGCAGTATGAAACTTAGAAAAATAATAATTATGATAGCATTAAATTAATGATATGGTTATAAAAGTTAATGTGCCATTTAGTTGAGGAGTAGCAACTATCTTCTCTCATAGTATAAATGTTATCACGAAATAGAGAATTGAACACTGACCCAATCTCAATGATAAAAAGGAGAATTACAAGGTAGCAATTAACAAATGCCTTTGTGAGAACAAATTAATGTGAGGTCTTAACAACTTTTTTAATTCTTTCATTCATTCTTTTTGTGAATCAACTGCACTTGATTGAACCAATGCCTCATTCCACCTTTTGGTTAAGGTGTTTTTATATTAATGATCTGTATTAAAAGAAGTATGTACTTTTCAAATGTTTTATTTCATGAAATTGAAAATGCAAAGTTCTTGATACAACAATAGTGAGGTGATGAACAAACTGCTTCTTTCCTTGTGAGAGGTTATTGCTGCTCCTTTTTTTTTTTTTTTGACAGCATAACCCACTTTAAAGAACTAGACAAAAGGAAAACTCAACCTCTAAAACTCAAACCAACTTTCTTTCTCTATGATTCAATTACTATTGTCCTGCTACTCAGCCTCAGAACTCAAAAGCCTTTTCCACAAACAAGATCAGCAGCTTAAACCCCACTTCTCTTTCTATCTCTCATGGTCATCATGCCTATTACTCTCATTGAAGGGATGGGAGATCCATCATATGGATGGCCAAACCATGCAGGGTTGCTGGGCAAAATTTCAAAAATGTCTTTCTCCCATCTGGGAATCCTATTCCCTGATTTAGAAAAATTACATTTTTCAAGGTTCGTTCTTGAAACAAACCGAACCAAATCTGAAACCAAGATTAGAGAAAGGAATACCTGCTACAGAATCCACGCAAAAAGCTCCTCCCAACGTAGGTGTTCACACCCAAAGAGACTACCAAATCCTTCCTCCACTGAAGATGACACAAATTAGGGCGAGGTAGGATCAGCAAGTGGTTCTTCAGTAAGAACCTTAGATTCTTCAACAAGAATCAAACAGGGTAGTGAGCACAGCTTCAAAATTGTTTCTTCCACCAATAAACAATATCAAGATCAAATCTTGATCACTCCAAGAGGTGGAGATCGAACAGGATATGGCGGCAAGAGCAGAGAGAGAAAGAGAACTGGAAGCAGAAATCAGTCAAACTATAGATGTCTATTCCAGTTCACCCTCCTCCTTTATATAAACCTCAATGATTCAATCTCCTAATGTGATTAGGAGTTTCTTGATCCAAATCTTTTTTTGGATTTGAACTCTTTAAGCGATAAGGATAATTCCTTATCTTATCTATAGATCAAGATCATCTACTTCTAATCAAATTAGAAGTTTACTGATCCAAATCTCTATTTGGATCTGGACTCTTTAAGTGGATAAGAGTTATCGTCTTATCCTTATCTTCCGATCCATACCCAGATTTGCCCCCTATTTAATTAATCCAATTAACTCAATTTGAAATGGGCTTTAGGTTCATTAGGCTTTCAGGCTCACTTCCTTCTAATGCTGGCTAGCTTGGCTCTCTTTGTATAGCATGGGACCCTATCATTGATCTCCACATAAGCCACATGGGTTTAGCGTAGCCTCTGTTACAAGGCCTGGTTGAATTCACTGATCAATACAGTGAACCCTTGAGTCCTTCTAATGCTGGCTAGCTTGGCTCTCTTTGTATAGCATGGGACCCTATCATTGATCTCCACATAAGCCACATGGGTTTAGCGTAGCCTCTGTTACAAGGCCTGGTTGAATTCACTGATCAATACAGTGAACCCTTGAGTCCATCGGTATGGGCTCTTAATGGACCCAACATTTACACTAAATGGTCATTGGGTCCAGCCATCTTATGAAGGCCCAAGGACTGTGGGAAAATGTGAGATTAGTCCATCAGGTTTATTATCCCTAAATGATTTTACACTTAACCTCTCAATCCATAATGATCAAATACTGCCCGACAAGAGAGAACCTTTCCCTCGACTACAAGGTACAGTGTTGCACTCTCTAATCACATGGATCTCAGGAATTAAAATCATTTTGCAAACATTTTGTGAAACCATAATATATATATATGTATATCCCTATATAAATATATTTTGCAAAACAAATTTCAACAAGTTTGAAGTCAACTATCGACAGTTTAGGTTTTCATCAGAGAGAGTGCACTCCCCGATCATTCACTTTGTAGAACAAAGGGGTTGATCCTGTCACTATGATCACCCACTCAGGTGAATTCTCGAACTGCCCCAACATACCCAAGTTTTGACCCCCTCTAAGGATCTCACTAATTGGCATATCAAAGACAGCTCAATCCAACACCTAATGCAGTACCATAATCGAGTCTAGGGGTCAGGTGTAACACTCAAGTTTTTCCCATCTATCTCCAAGGTCCAAGATAATACTAGAATTTGGTCCGATTCAGGGTTTCAAGAAAACCCACACTGCATGTACCTCAGGTATCACCCTAGCAGCTAAGACAAGCCACCCCAACCAACTTGGCGGTACATCAGTGTCAGCCTCGGCAAGATAAATCTCCCTAGATCTATCCAACAACTGTGAAGATTCTAAACTAACACGAGTTTCATAAGTGTCCAGTTTAAGGGTATTACACAGAAACACACCAATATAACATGAATCAAATATGCACTTTATTCATTTACAATAAATGTCATAATGTACATCAAGCTAATTGGAGCTAAGGGCATACACTATCTAGCACTCATTCTGTTTCTCTCTCGATCAAATAATGGAAGAAAAGGAAGAGACGAAAAATGACAGGAAATGTTCTTCTAAGGCCAAGAGGTTCAAAGGGAGCACAAAACCTAATCAATATCAATATCAACATCACCTACTACAACATTCTTATCATAATGGGTTTTCCTACTAGAATCAGTACCAAGCACTTCCAGGCCTTCTTCCTCTACCTCCTCCAATACTTCTTTTGTCACTACCTGCAACCCCATTGCCCCATCAAAATGAGAACTTGAGATTGAAAACCCATTTGCAGAAAATTTCATGGAAGCAAAACAAATTTACTTAGACTACCTCTTCTAATACCCAGGTCCCAGTTTCAACAACTGCACAAGGTAGTTTCTTTATCTTATTGCTCGATCAGTTATTTCATTTTTATTCTTTATGTCTATAAACTGAGTTACTGCTAACTGATTATAGAGTAATAAGGACAACTTAAGAACTCCTTTTATAAGTGAAAACAAATGCCTGAATGATAAAAACAAGTTTACAATCTAGAGCATTAATCCAAAAATGATAAAACAAGTTTACATAGAAATGATAATCCACCAAACAACATAAATGAAATGCTTCTATTCCCTAAAATATTGTTCTTAGAGCTATTTCCTTTTGAATGATAATCCACCAAAAAACATAAATGATAAAACGAGTTTACTCAGATATTACAGAGCATCAACTGTGAGAGGAAAAAAAGTATAAAAACAAACCACCTCCAATGACGACCAACCTCCTCTGGCAACGACAGTGACGAAGAAAATGAGTAGAGGTTACAGAGCATCAACCATGAGGAGAAAAAACTTTCAGCAACAAGAAGAAAATGAGTAGAGGTAAAGCCCCTACCACTTATTTGGTCAGAATGTTTCGGTGGGCCGAGAAGCACCAGAACATTCTAACTAGTGATAACTCATCTAACAAGTAAGCACCACATAGGATACACGTAATCGCCATATCAGTCAACCGTTGGGGCAATGGTTCACCAATGCATAAAACGGTTGTGTCTCGATTTATGATGCATGCCCATTTTTCAGCATTTTTTCAAAAAATGCTTGAACCAAACAATCATGTATGTGGGTGTTTGTAGAATCACTTATGTGGATCTGACATGGCATCATTTTTCATAAAAATGGCCACACTTCCAAACATCCCCAATATCGATATAATTTTCTTTGGAAAGAAAAAGAAAAAGTTTTTAGTGAACGGGTCGGATTTGGAAAAGATGATTAAGTATGTGTTTGGTCCCGTGGGCGTTTGTGGTAGACAATTTATTTGTACTTTTTCACTTTAAACATTTCATGTTTTTGCTGTTTGGTTGGACTTCACTTTAAACATTTTTTATTCTCCACCTCAAATTAATACTCATTAAAGTGTGTCACATCAGCATTTGGTTTCAATAAACACTGGGGCGTTAGGGGAAACAAGAATTTTAGGGTGTTTAGTTCCATGGGCATTTATTCAATAAACGCTGTCATATAGGCACCACTTCAACAATTTCTCTCTCTTGCTCTTCCGTATTCATCGAGAATGACAAAAGTGGACTTTAGTTTTTGTGCACGCCAACTGTTTGTGGAAGTTATTTTTTAAAGCTTCCACAAATGGTCAAGCGTTTTTTCACTATTATGCTGATGTGGAGCCTAGTGGCGCTTAGTGGCGCCTAGTTGTCATAAGCGGTTGTAATTATTACCTTTCTCGGTTTTACCAATAAATAAAGTAAAAACGTTTATTCAATAAATGTAAACAAAACCAAACACATACTTTGACGTTTCCCCAAATGCCCCATGCACAAAAATTAAAGCGTTTAAGTTTTCTACCATTTGTTTAATAAATAGTGAAACCAAATAGTTGTTTCATTTTGCTTCATCTGCAATAAACGCCAATACCTATGTGGCATAGATGTGGTGGTATTTTTTCAATAAACACCAACAGAACCAAACACAACCTAAGACGGACCTGACCCTGTTCTGTCTGATTTGCCACTAGGAAGGACCCATTGATTTCACCTTGCCTCAAATGTGATATGTCCCAACTCCCAACCTTGACAGAGAAATGGACCGGGCAGTTGGCAAACAAGCAACCTTCTGTGCTGAGATCTCATCAATTCACCTTCCAAAATTGCATGTAAATAGGAATGACAACAGGGCGGGTTTGGGGCAGGGATTACATTCCCCATCCCCGACCCCGACCCCCAAATCACACCATCCCCATCGGGGAAAGGAATTCTCCTCCATCTCTGACCCTGACCCTCAAATCACCCCATCCCCAATCCCCATCTGGGAAAGGAATTCTCCTCTATCCCCGACCCTGATGGGGAATTCATCCCCATCGGAGACCCGATTCCCCAATGTGGCCATTAATCCCACAAATAGGAAGTTGGATTTTGCATTTGCAATTCAAATTTTCCATGGAGAAAATCCAAGGCCTACTTTGGATGGTTTCTATAGATAGCACTAATAGAACACCCAATGATAATTATCTTCCCATTTCTTTTCTTTTTATAGGTTTAATCTTACAAATAAAAAGGCAAGAAGAGATTACCTATGTAATGAATGGTGCTTGTTGCGGCACATTAGATGAAGAGTGGACACCCATTGGAGCCTCTTTGTCCAAAGGAGCCTGATGTGGTTGTTTTCTACAACTACAATATAATCGAAACGAGTTAAAGTTGAGAGAGAGAGAGAGAGAGAAGACCATTGCGAGTTGAGGTCAGCGAAGAGAGATAGAGTCCGACGGGTGACGGCGACGGTGACGAGGATGATAAAAGAAGGAAGATTGAAGAACTGGGTTTTAGTTTTTAGTTCTTTTTTCTTTGAGTCTCTCTGTCCTCTGTTGAGTGGTAGTCAACGACGATAGATGTCCGACGTCTGATGTCCGATAGGCGAATGGTGATAGTGACAAAGATGAAGGAAGAAGAAGAAGTGAAGAACTAGGGTTCTCTATGTGTCAACTGTCGAGTGGTAGAATTGAGTCTCGATTCTAGAGTTTTTTAGTGAATAGTATTAGTTTTTGTTTTTAAGTTTTAATCTTTAAAAAAATGAATAATATATAATATAATAATATTATAATATAAATATTATATAATATTAATTATATATAGGGCGGGGCGGGGATTGCATTTCCCATCCCCATCCCCATCCCCATCCCAAACCCGATTAGGGATTCAGGGATAGCCCATCCCCGACCCCGCCAAAGTACTCCCCATACCCGACCCCGTCGGGTCGGAGAGCCTGGGCACCCGTCGGGGATGGGGAAATTGCCGCCCCTACCTGTGAATAAGAAAAAAGTACCAATCATGTTCCTATTTTCTCCCAATCAACACACACTGATTAAAAAACTGTTAACAACCAATCACTTTGCCCGGATACCAAATTAAATGAATGCTTAACGCATCATAGAAAAGGAAACTTTTGCTCATGCACATACAGGTCACGTCAGCTGGTCAGGGACAGAACCTTGGCTCCTTTTGTTTTTGTGATGTTCACTTGGAGCCAATAAAGAAAGAGAATAATCCGCTTTTCTTTTGCAGCCAATTTGACATCCATCCATGATTGAGGCTTTCCATCAAACACATAAGAGGGAAAAAAGATCGGGTCACGTTCAGACTGGTCCCTTTGCTTTAGCTGGTTGAGAAAATCCCCAAATATCAGCTTACATGTATTGGAATCTCTCTGCCTACGATTGGAGATGAAAATGGTATCACTTTGTCATATATAAGATCCACCCAATCTGATGCAGTAATATTTAGGACTACTTTTTCGTGTAATTTATTTTATTAATATTAAATATTCGAATCCAACCCGATCCATTTGCAGCGATACTACGGTTAACATGTCAGTGCACGAATCACTGTGGATTTTATGGGCCCGACGCAGCTACATTAACATCTCCAATCCGAAGTTGAGGGCCACCGGCTTGAGTCTCAACCGAGAAGGAATAGTAAGAATAGATTTTGGATTATTGGATACCTCCCGTTGGACAGAAATGCCCTTGAAACAGTATGGGAAAACTGAACGCCGATGATGATTAAAGGGGGCTGAAAAGGAAACGGTCGGGGGCCTAAATATGGTATGACGTTAAATATGGGCCAGGGGCCTAAAGTTGGATGGGTCGTCTTCGGACAAAGTGGACTGGCAGAAATAAAGCAAGCCCTAAACATCAAAATCAAAGAATTGTAGTATCACCTGTGGGCTTTTTGGGCCCACGTGGTTGAATCTGGTTTGGGCAGACAAATTATTAATTGGGATAGTCGGGTCTGATCTGATTACATTTGATTATGAAATTTACCCTTTTCATCATAAAATATAACAAAAATTACAAGAATATATATTATTAATCATAAAATTTATTCGTTTATTAATAAATTTGGAATAGCAAGTACCGGTCCTGATTCAATTATTAATCAATTTAGAAAATGATGAATATAAATCTGACCACCAAATTACCGAATATGTGGCATGTTTTGGTGAACTGACGACCTTGCCATCAACTCAGAGTACATCATCTTACCGTTGCCTCAAACGATAGAAATCACCTCGGTGACATATAAGTTCATCTCAGACTTAGCTCAACTCATAAATATGGGCTTCACTGACCTCTAACCTCCAAGGAGATCCCCTTGCTGAGACGAGCTCTCAACTAGGAGAGCTCCATCTTAGCATGACAAGTTACTTTTAGAAGAGCTCCATACTCCGACACTTGCCCATCAAGTGACCACCTAGTAGTACAGGCAACAAGATTATCAACACATAAGGTGAACCTGCCAGGTAACCGATCTCAGGCCCACTTCATGCATTTAAGACATAAAGGACATATCACCATTGCATGTCACAACCATGCACCAGGTGGCTAATGCATGTTTCAGGTGGCAAAACAGGTAATATTGATTAGGCTCTAGGTGCTTGAGCCAGATCCCAAGTGTCTCAGTCGAATATCAGTTGGCTTGAGTCAGGCCACAGGTGTCCAGAATGAGTACTATATGGTCGAGCTCGAGTAATAGGTGTCTTGATAGAGTCCTAGGTGTCTTACCCGAGTTCCACCAAGGCAAAGCAAGCTCTAGGTGTCTCAAGCTACGACAGGTGTTCTTCATCTGCCCAACACGTATACACTCTGCCAAGTATCCCGAATCCTATTTAAGAGGCAAGTTAGCATTCAATTCATATTTTATGACAGACTACATTCTCAGCCACCCTCTAGATTACTCGGTACTGACTTAACCATCGAAGCTACATGCCCAGGATATTACCCCAGGTCCTCTAACTAAGTTTCCTTCTCACAGGATATCTTCCGAGCTTGTCCAAAGACCACCACTTTTGGACGACATAAAAAAACAACCACTGAACCAGAACTAACATAATCAGTTTAGTTCTATTGAATAGACCCAACAATTTGGCAATTCTAGGCCTATGCTGGACTCAGTTTCGTGTAATAAGTTGTGCTTAGTAGCACAACCCAAAAATCAATTCAATTATATAATTATTATATCTTTGTCCCTCTAAACTTAGGGTCCGTTTGATTTGCAATCAGAATTAGAATCAGAATGGTTTTATTTTTTCTACCTGTTTAGTTCAACCGAGAATCAAAATGGAGGGATAGGAATGGCCATTCCATTAAATGGGAGTGTCATTCCTCCAAGAATAGAAATAAGATTTTGATTCTGTCCGATCGAGATTAAAATTGGAATGAACCATTCTAATTTTGATACCAAACCCATATTCCTATAAACCAAATGAACCCTTATTTCATTTAAGAGCATTTGAATGGACCACAATAAGTTGGACGGACCTGGACGTGTACATGCTTGAACCAGAAAAAATCCCGACCCATATCATGAGAGTCCTGGGACTCCTGGCCATTGGCCAATGGTGTTGCATTTTCCATAATATTGTGGGTCCGGACTATCCATAATGCATGTATACTAAGTACAGAGTTTTTCAGGGTTGGCACCTGTCCTGTCACCCGATCAAGAGACAAGACAGCACTAATTACTACTACTGCAGCTCATGCCCATAATCACAACTTTCACGCCAAACAAAAATTATTTCACTCTTTGTTAACGTCTTCAGACTTCCAAATGGGAATAACCCAGAATAGAAAATATCAATATTGCCCCTCGAACAAGAGTGGATCCATTTTTTGATCTTCTATTTCACACATGGTTTTTTATCCGTCAGGTCTGAAAATCGTCCAATCAACTGGTTTCATTTTACCTCAAAATTAAAATCTTATAAAAATTGTTGACTTAATCAATAATCCATTAACCCAGGCCATCGAATCATTTAATTCGGGAGCTAAATCCGATAAACCCAACTATTAACCGAGATGATTATGTATTCGGGGACTAAGACGACATTGTCCCGACCCATTTGAAAACCCTAACTGCCAGAAGGTAAGTCCAGTTCCAACTAATAACACCTGGTCGACCTGGAGTTGTGGAGGGCCCCATATGAAAATTTTCCGGCAGAGAAAGACGTACTTGTCAAACAAGCATCACGAAACGTGGGATGTCTTGATTAGGGCTGCAACTGATATCCAATACATTAATTTTAAATATTTCTTTCTTTTTATTTTTGCGGGTCAAGTTTCTTGTTCTAATATCAATTCAAAGCTTGTACGTCAGAATAATCTAAAACATGCTGTCTTTCTATTTCTCCATGAAAACAAGCAGAAGGGGGAGACAATCAGACAAGAGGGTGAAGATAAAGATGGATGATCAGCACTAACAGCATGCAACGCTGCAAAAATCTGCTTTACAGTTTGGGGGAAAAACAGATACGGTCCAATATAATGACACATCAACCAAGAGACGGGTTAAAAAATAGGGAAATTATCTAAAATTCACCATGAGTTTTTAATATTTCTCTAAAACTCACCACAACTTTTTTAAATGTCTAAAACTCGCTATGTCAAAAAGTTTTTATTTTCCAAAACTCACCTTCCATTGATGCACCGTTAATGCTTCTTAACAAAAGTGTCATTGTCAGCATAAATAACAATTTTCATGATCAAATTACCCTTGAATGGTGAGTTAGAGGAAAAGTGGTCTTTTTCAGTTTTCAATTTTCTTGTTTTTTTTTTTTTTGCATTTTTAGTGTTTTGTTATAATTTTCAATGTTTTTTATAATTTCTATTTTTTATATTTTTCTATTTTCTACAATCTATAAATTTTCCTATATTTTTTTTTATTTGCAAGTTCTGTGTTTTTCTATAACTTTTGGTGTCTTTTCTACAATTTTTATTTTCTGATCTTGTTTTTCAATTTCTATAGTTTCTATAATTTGAAAATAATTTTTTTTATTTTGTTTGCAATCTCTATATTTTTTTTGTAATTTCTATGTTTTTATGTATTTTATATTTAAAAATATTTTTTTGAACTTTTTCCTTTTTCATGTCTAAATATTAAAATGGTAATATATTAACACTCGTTAGTCTGTTTAACGTCAAAGTTAGTGACATGGTGAGTTTTAGACATTTTGAAAAGTTGCAGTGAGTTTAAGATAAATGTTGAAAACTCATGGTGAGTTTTACACAATTTCCCTAAAAAATGAAAGCCTCCAAGTGATGGGATCATCAACATCTTGAACAATTTATGCTTTAGAATGGTTATTTCAATATGTTTTATATTTGTTGTTGTTAGTTCATAGAGAACTCAAATTGGGTAATTTAGTAATTTTACTCTCACAATTGACCTTGCTTGTGGGTAGACCTATTCGTGGGCTGGGTAGTCCAACGGGCTTGCTTGGCCTGGCTCGTTCTTTATTTGGTTTGGACAAAATTTTAGGTCTACAAGCTTGGGCCAAGATTTCCCAAATAAACCTGACTCGATATTTTTAAATATAATAAAAATATATTATATATTAATTTATTAAATCATTATATAATATCAATTTATTAAATTACATCATAGGTATGGATTTTTATGTCCAAACCAGACTTGGGTTCAAAATTTAGGCATGATGGTCAGGCCAGGCTCGGGGCCTAGAGGCTCGTTGGTATGAGGGCAAACTATTGAAATCTAGAGGCTCGTTGGGGTCTTAGTCACAAAACAAAGTTCAAGGGGCTAAATATTGTTATTACCCTCTAAGCACAGGTGGAAATTTGTAATTTACCCTAAAGTACTACAAGAAGAGATAAAAGTTTCGGTAGAGATAAAAAAGGAGAAATAAATGCTTATTGTTCCTAACTCTAAAGAAATGATTTGCATTTCTACAAGGATTTCATTTACTTGTAGTTTAGCAATGCATGGATAGAAGTTGCAAGCAGTATTGTCAAACTTGGACCAGACATACAACACATTTTTCAAAGAACTTTTTATCTAAAAATAAGGTTAAGACAATAAACATTGTAAGAGGTAAAACGCATTTAGGTATTACAGATTTTTTTTTTTTTTTTGAAAATGGCCCCTGGTTTCTGATTCTAAGAATCCAAATATCCAGTCTGGGTTTGGCTGGTCTGAGTTTGATAAGGCGGTTGCAATAATATTCAGTACCTGAACTTTCAAAACGTGTCAATTCAATATCTACTGTTAACTAGTTGCTAATTAGCCGTTAAGTGGCATTTGAAAAAAACACAAATGCCCTTCGAGTGTCATCTAATTTTCTTTATCAATCATCCAAACATTGACAAAAAAAAATTAACAATTCCAAATTCTTGCTTCTTCTATTCAAGAAATTTGGGGGCATGTCTCAATGGGTATTCTTCTGGACCTCAACTTTCTTGAATAAAAGAGGCAAAGATTTAGGACTGTTAATTTTTGTCAATGTTTGGATGGTTGATAAAGAAAATTAGATGACACTCAAAGGGTAATTTTGTCTTTTTCAAAAACATTTAACGGCTGATTAACAACTGGTTAACAATAGGTATTGGACTAACATGTTTTGAAAATTCTGATAGTGAAATGCCACATTTTAAAATTCAGGGACCAAGGTGACACTAGGCCCGTATTAATCAAGAATTTTCCCTTTTTTTTTTTGAATGAAGGGAAAATACATTAATAGGTGTAGAGTGTCTTAATTATTTGCCATGTTGTCTAGCAATTAATATTGAACTTCTAGAGCCAATTTGAATAATGGTGGATGCAAGTGCCATCATTCCAATTCAATTTATGGCAACTAACTAGTTAATAAGGTAGTGATAACTTGTCTCTTAGCAGCTAGTTATGTCCTTTACACCGTGCTGGTCATCTTGTTCCAATGGATCAACATGGGTGGGTTAGGTTGAGTGTGGGTTAATTTGGGTTGCAACCCATGTACATAAAAAAATATATGGGTCGTAGGTGGTTGATGGATAGGTTGGTTTTCAATCCATTTCCATCCCAGCCCAATCCATCCATTTGTCACCCGTATGAGGAGGGCATGCAATAATCAAACAATAGGGACCAAACACCACTATTTGAACATGGAACTAAACTAGTCAAATTGTCAAGAAAAATAAGAGAAAACACAATAAGGAAAAATCACTATTGAGTTTTGCTTATAGAACTTTCTCCTTTGGCCCTACCCTACTTTGCTGGTAAAATGTCTCTTTTAATGCAATAATACTTATTCATTTTAACTTCATTTTTTTGATATATAGGGGATTACAAAACAAAAGAAACAAGAAAAAACAAAGAAAATCTAAAAAGAGGACCTTCGATCAGTAAAATGGTCCCGAGATTTCATTTATTGTTGTTTCAACGAAACATTCATGAACCCAATTTGTATCTTCGCTAATACCCATTCTCTTTCTCATTGGAGGAGAGAAGAGGGAGAAATGGAGAGAATTTGATGTAGCGTGGAAGCAATGGAAAACCGGAGATGGCTATGCAAGCACCAGGCGAACACTAGTTGCTAGCGAAACTACACGATTTCTCTAGGAGAGAGAAAAGGTGGCAAAAATTGAAGAGGAAATCTGAAGAAATTCTGAAGTGTCTATTACTGAAAACAATAACAGTATTTATAATACATCTGGAAATTGTAAAGTAATTAGGAAAGAGAATTGTGATAGATCCTAATCTATTCTTGATCTTGACCTTGATAAGATCGGACCTTCTTGGGCTGTCTTAATAAGATCGAACATTCTTGGGCTTGATCTTCCACCGTCCGATCTCCCTAGAACTCATCTATGCATGAATCTTGGAAGTCTCAGAAATTTTGGTTATCTTGACTCTAGAATTCTTGATGATTCTTGAAGTCAGGAATTCTTGATAAGTCTTGGAGTGTTGGATTAAGTCTTGATGGATCTTGAATTATCCTTTCTTGACTTATCTTGGACTCTTATCCTTATCCTATGAGTTGCCGCCCCTACTGATGAGATGGGCCTTATGATGGGCCTCCATCATTCTCCCCCACTTGGAAAGAACTCGACCCCGAGTCGTGACTAGGATAGGCAAGTGGCATCTCTGGCAGGTAGCGGTGAAGGTCAGCAACATTGAAGGTCTTGGAGATACCCATATGATCTGGTAGGTCCACGACATATGCATTGTCATTGATTTTCTTCACGATCTTGTATGGACCGTACTTACGAGGCTACAACTTGTTGTATTTTCCCATGGGAACCCTTTCCTTTCTTAATAAAACCATAACTTCGTCACCGACATCAAATACTTGGGGCCGGCGGTGCTTGTCTGCTGCCAACTTGTACTTGGTGTTGCTTTGCTCTAGCTTCTGCTTCACAACTTCTTGGACGGACTGGATCTGGTCGGCCATCTGTTCTGCGGAGGTACTGGCACCGGGTATTCTGGGTAGCTTCACTAAATCCAATGCATGATTAGGAACCTTCATGTACATGATGGAGAATGGGGATCTATCCGTAGAACTGTGCACTGCATTGTTATAGGCGAACTCGGCTTGCGCAATGGCGAAGTCCTATTGTTTTGGTTTCTCACGACATATGCTACGAATTAAGTTACCAAGGGTCCGGTTTACCACCTCGGTTTTTCCATCTGTCTGCGTATGGGCTGTGTTGCTGAAATTTAGTGATGAGTCAAACAACCTCCACAGGGTCATCCAAAAATGACTTAAAAACCTTGTGTCACGATCTGATGTGATGGTCTTTGGTACCCCATGTAGACGGACAATCTCCCTGAAAAATAATTTGGCTGTTGCTGACGCATTTGTTGTTTTCTTGCATGGGAGAAAGTGAGCCATCTTAGAGAACCTGTCAACCACCACGAAGACGGAGTCCATGTTCCTTTGGGTTTTTGGCAAGCCTAGCACAAAATCCATGGATAGGTCTTCCCAAATAGCAGTAGGAACGGGTAGGGGCATGTAGAGACCAGTATTTTGGGTTTGTCCCTTAGCTGTCTGACAAATATAACATCTGCTTACGATAGTGGACACATCCCTTCTTAATTTCGGCCAGCAATAACGCCCTTTAACTGCTTCAATTGTCTTATCCTTCCCAGGTGCCTGCTAATCCACCCCCATGCAAATCTCTGATGATCTTCTCACGGAGGGAAGTGCAAGGGATGCACAGTTGTTCCCCTTTCATAAAGCACCCATCATGAATGTAGAAATCATCTACTAGCTGTCGATTCATACATTTCTCCCACACCTGTTGGAAGTCCTCATCCTGGGCGTATAGGTCCTTTAGGCACTCAAAACCCACAATCTCAATACTGAGGGTCTTGATGAGGGCTACTCTTCTACTAAGGGCATCGGCCACTTTGTTCTGTTGCCCAGCCTTGTACACAATTTTGTATGGGAATTTATCAAGGAAAGCAGGTCATCTAGCATGCAAATCACTCCTTAATTGTTTTGCCCACTGAGATATTTTAGGGCCTGGTGGTCAGTGTAAAGAACAAATTCCTTTGCAATTAAGTAATGTTCCCATGTTTTCAAGGCTCTTACCACAACATAGAACTCTTTGTCATAGGTGGACCACTTTCTCCTGGCTTCACATAATTTTTCACTGAAGAAAGCAATGGGTCTCTTTTCTTGGGACAATACAGCCCTATGCCAACCCCACTGGCATCACATTCAACTTCAAATAGTTTATCAAAATTTGGCAAGGCAAGGACAGGAGCAGTACATAATTTTTCTTTTATGAGAGAAAAGCTCTACTCTTGTCCTTCTCCCCATTGAAATTTCCCCTTTTTCAAACATTTAGTAATGGAAGCCATAATACTGCTAAATTGCTTAATAAATCGCCTGTAGAAAATTGCCAACCCATGGAAGCGTCTCACATCTGTGACATTTGATGGGGTCGGCCACTCTCTAATGGCTTTCACCTTTTTTTCATTTACTTTAATACCATCCTTGCTCACAATAAATCCCAGGAATAATAAATTATCACTCATAAAAGTGCATTTTTTCGAATTAGCATATAATTTATTTTCCCTCAATGCTTTTAGGACCTCCCTAATATGTCCCATATGATCAGTGATAGATTTGCTGTAAATTAAAATGTCATCAAAATATACCACAACAAATTTACTAGTAAAGGGACGTAGTACCTGGTTCATCAGCCTCATGAATGTGTTGGGTGCATTGGTTAGTCCAAAGAGCATGACTAACCATTCGAACAGGCCATCTCTAGTCTTGAAGGTTGTCTTCCACTCATCTCTATGGCGGATCCTGATCTGATAGTATCCACTCCTGAGATCGATTTTTGAGAAAATCACAGCCCCATTAAGCTGATCTAGCATGCCATCCAGCCTGGGAATAGGGAATTTATATCTAATAGTAATTTTGTTGATAGCCCTGCTGCCGACACACATTCTCCAACTGCCATCCTTTTTGGGCGTTAGCAAAGCTAGTACTGCACAGGGACTCATACTGACTTGAATGTGACCATTTTTCAACAATTCTTCAACCTTCTCCTATAAAATTTCATTCTCCTTGGGATTCATCCTGTAATGTGGGAGGTTAGGTAGGTTGGCACCTGGAACAAAATCAATATGGTGCTGTATATCCCTCATGGGAGGGAGTTCATTTGGTAATTCCTCTGGAACTACATCATGGAATTCATCAAGTAGTCCTTGCACTTCCACTGGAATTTTATTTTCATCACTAACATTTTCTCCCTTTACTACTAACAAATGTACCTCACAAGTATCCTTGCATTCTTTTACAAATTCAGCATGATGATGGGTAATGGTAAGGAAAATTTACTCATGTGCTTTTGGGGCCTTAGGAATATTCCTTTCAGCCATGGGTAACAAGGTGTAGCGTATGCCTTCCTTTTCAAGTTGGTAGGTATTCTTCCTACCCATGTGCCTTGCATCTGTATCAAACTGTCAAGGCCTCCCTAACAAAATATGGCAGGCATCCATATTTACAATATCACAATATACTTCATCATGGTACTTACCAATAGAAAAAGGTACCTTGCAGCGTTCCTCCACCCGTACGCCGCCTCCTTCCTTGATCCACCCAATTGTGTATGGGTTGGGATGTTTATCAGGAAGTAGTTGTAATTTTTGTATTACATCCCTGCAAATAATATTTTCTTGACTGCCACTATCAATAATTAAATCAAATAATTTACCGTTGACAATACATCTGGTACGGAATAATCTGTGCCTTTGAGAAGTATCTTTATTTTTCTGGGACAACATTAATTTTCTCACAACACAAGTATACTCCTCATGTTCGTATGGACCCTCTTCATCTTCCCCATCAGGACCACAGTATACTTCCTCCTCCACTTCTTCTTCCTCCTCCCTTTCTACCATATTAACTGCCTTCCTCCTAGGACAGTCACTGGACCTATGTCCCATCTCATTACATTTAAAGCATTTAATAGGAGCAAGTTTTGCATAGGGATTATTGGGTTTAGGAGGGTTGGAAGAGTTACCTCGAGTATGTCCTCCTGTAGTAACCTTACCGGCGTTAGCTGTACTTGCCGGGTGGGAAGGCTGAACTGCCAGGACTGATTTGTTTCTGTCGACAGTTGCCGGTCTGTTGTCGCTTCCGCTGTACCGGCGATAATTATCACTACGTGCCTTGTCTTGGAACATCAATTCTGCTTTCAAGGCTAGGTTCCTTGCTTCCTGCACACTAAGAACCATCTGTACACCAATTTTATCTCTGATGGACGGTCTCAAACCACTCAGATAACGGGCTGCCTGCTGGTTATCACTTTCAGATAATTGATTTCTTTCAGCTAATCTCAAAAATTCAGATGTATATTCATTAACACTACGGGAACCCTACGCACACCGTTGGTAAGATTCAAACATGTACTGTTCATAATTTGGGGGTAAAAATCTACCTCTTATAAGCTGTTTCATGCACCTCCAAGTTCGAACAGGACCCCTTCCTTCTCTGATCCGGGTCTCTCTTAGGCGTTCCCACCAAACAGATGCGCCTCCCTTTAGCCGGAAAGCTACCAGTTTTACCCTTCGTTCCTCTGGTATCTCCATGTACTCAAAGAATCGATCGACTTCTGTGATCCAATCTAGAAGTCCATCTATGCCAAGATCTCCACTAAAAGTAGGAATATCTACCTTGAGTTTAAATTCATCAATATTCCTACGGGGATTGAAATTACCTTGATTGTGCCAATTTCTGTCGTTTATGTCGTTGCTAGGAAGAACTGGAGCACCACCAAATTCTAAATCATCATCACTGTCGTCGTCAAGAACTGGACGTCGGGACGCAATATTGACGGGTGGTCTATTGTGGTCATCTCCTTCGATCTGATGTGGATGTTCCCGGTTCCATGGAACAACCTCCCGTAACAAGGTTCGCAGTTGTTCAGTCACCTCTGCCAACTGCTATTCGATGTTACGTGTGGCCGTGCACTGCTCTTCGATTGCTCTCCAAACAGCTTGTAACCCCTGATCACCGTCACCGGGCGGGATGCGACTGCTACCGTCTTGGTTGGCCATCTGACTGGGCGAACTCCCTACTCTAATACCACCTGACGCAGCGTGGAAGCAATGGAAAACCGGAGATGGCTATGCAAGCACCGGGCGAACACTAGTTGCTAGCGAAACTACACGATTTCTCTAGGAGAGAGAAAAGGTGGCGAAAATTGAAGAGGAAATCTGAAGAAATTCTGAAGTGTCTATTACTGAAAACAATAACAGTATTTATAATACATCTGAAAATTGTAAAGTAATTAGGAAAGAGAATTGTGATAGATCCTAATCTATTCTTGATCTTGACCTTGATAAGATCGAACCTTCTTGGGCTGTCTTGATAAGATCGAACATTCTTGGGCTTGATCTTCCACCGTTTGATCCCCCTGAAACTCATCTATGTATGAATCTTAGAAGTCTCAGAAATCTTGGTTATCTTGACTCTAGAATTCTTGATGATTCTTGAAGTCTGGAATTCTTGATAAGTCTTTGAATCTTGGATTAAGTCTTGATGGATCTTGAATTATCCTTTCTTGACTTATCTTGGACTTTTATCCTTATCCTATGAGTTGCCGCCCCTACTGATGAGATGGGCCTTGTGATGGGCCTCCATCAGAATTTTGAGAGAGGGGATTCTTTTCAAAATTCCCTCTTTTTTCTTGTTTTCTTCTTTTTTTTTTCAATAAAACAATGCCATTGAAAATAGGTATGTGGGTTTCCACTACAAGCACTCTCATCATTTGGGAAAACGAGTCTCTTCTTGAAATTCCCTTCCAGTATCCCCCTCTCTTGTCCATTATCTCTATATATTAATACAAAGCTTAAACCAAATCAAATCAAAACAAAACAAGCCCACGGAACCTTTCTTTTTTTTTTGTTTATAAATAAAAATTACAAAACCCAAATCAAAACAAAACGAGCCCATACTCTCTCCCCTCCCTCTCTCTCACCTCAATTTTTTCCAGAAGTAATGATTTTATGTATTTATTAGTCGATACATGTCTTCACTCCTCATCTTCATGCACTCTATGCATATAATACACCTCTAGCAGACAGTCAGCACTCTGCACTCATATGTAATTTACCTTTGCAGAGATTGAACATCTTAGCTCAGGATGTGGGGCCCATGGTGTTGAATCTTCAAAGGTACCTTTAGAGGGTGGAGGCTGATCAGATCAGAACCTCTCTTTTTAACATATTCCCCGATGGGTCCAACAATGGTTGTGAGCTGTGATAAATTGATAGTGATAATAGATAGATGAAACACAGCCTAGCTGGCTTGCCATCAAATTATCATATCTTTAATAGGAAAAGTAGCAAACTCCGACAAAACAGAGGATTTCATTTCATATCTCTATCAGAATCTACCGTTACATCATTTATCAAGGTGAGTAGGTAGAGTCTTGGCAGTATGATGAATGGGGATGGAGAGGAGGTCTGGACTCTGGACACTGCAAGTTGGAAATTTTCTTGTTCGATGTATGAACATTGTTTTTCATCCTTGGTAGTTCTTTTGGACTATCTTTCTGTTTCGTTTTTAATTTTAAAAATAGTTTTCTTTATTTTTTTTATCTCCATGAATCCATGTTACGTCCACGAGGCTGCGCGGTCAGACCAAACCAAAACAGGGAGGAGAGAGAGAGAGCATTAAAAGGCAAACCAGGCCCTCTCAAGCCTTTTAACGTGATAAAGAAAAGCCAAAATCAATTGCATGCGTCATCCGTCTATGAGTTTCATTAACGCGCGCTCTCTTTTTCTTTCTCTGAATCCCCCGCAACTCTTGTTTCTTTCCACTTTTGCTTCAGTTTCTATCTCTTTCGCAGCTCTCTTTCAAGTTTCGCGGTTTTTTGATTGAAGAGGCCGTTGGCTTTAGCGAACGAAACGAAAACTACTGCATTTTCTGCGCCTCTCATACTTGTTGGGTTGGTGCGGTAAGTCCCAATGTTTCTCTTCTTCTGAGTTTCTTGCAGTTCTTTTACTGGGTCTTTCTTTTGTTGGATTACTAGCAACTTTAAGTAGTTTAGATTACTGGATTTTTTTTTTTCAAAATTTCTTCGTCACTTTTCCATTTATCTGTTCATCGCTTCAGCTTTTTTCTTTTCCTCGTGTGTGTCTTCTACTATGGCTTTTGAGACGTTAAAGTTAGAAATTGGGTCAAAGATTGGACTTTCATTTTTCTGCTATCTGGCCTTCTGTTCGGTTTTAGGAGGGAGACTGAAATTTTATACTTTGTTGATCTTTACAATATAATACGCTGAAAATTGCGTTCAAAGAATGGCTAGCTCATGGCTATTCTCCTGCCTTGATTTTCTTTCCTTCTAGACCACGTTCACTTTGCTCACCGAGAGAAGGGAGAAGTTGTAAATCTTATACAACAGTTGGCATTGCATTAGACCCAGCGTTATGATTCTCGAGTCTCAGGATTGAAACCAAGCTACAACTCTGTGTTATGGGTTTTGTGTTTTAGGACTTTGTTTTTGATGGGTATTTGAGTTTTGGGGGCGATACCTGGCCACCCGGCTGGTCATCAAGTCCACTATTTATGTTTTGAGCATCTTTCGCCTTCCTCTTTCATGTTTCAGTAATCACCACATAGAAACTTTGAGTAAATTTTTCTGTTTTGGATTTTAATTTAATTATTATTATTTTTTTTTTGGCTGAAACAGAGGTGCAAGTTTTGGGTATCGAGTTTTGCAAGGGAATGGTAATGCTCGCAGTCTGCAACAAAGATTACGTTCTCTCCATTCCCTCTTTTCCTCTTTGCTAAAAACTTAGATGCATTATCATCATAATTTCCATTTATTTACTTTTTTTCAATTGAAATAATCTCGCTAACATGTCTTTCTTCACTCTGTTTTTGGATTCTGAGTACAGATTGTTTGATATCTGTGAGATAAGGTAAGGCAGAGTTGTGTATTTGGTGAAGCGTTTTGGCCTGAAGGACGCTAAGTACATTAGTTTGTGCCGCCATGCCCATGAGACAAATGAAAGAGAGCTCAGAGCAGCATCTTGTGATCAAACCCCAAATACAGGGATCCGTGAATCCGGTTCTGGAGGTCCCCAAAACTGTTCAGAGTGAGAGAGGTCCACCTCGTGAAGAACCTCAGCTTACTAATGGTGAACAGCACCCTTCACCTCTTTCAAGGAACAGAGGTAGGAGGAGAGGAAGAGGTGGCCGAAAGTCCGACCAAGGTGATGTTGTTATGCGACCAACTTCCAGGCCCTGTACCATTGCCGATAAGCCGATTGCAGGCCACTCTGTTGAAACTCTGTCATCTGAAATTGCATGTGTGTCTTCCGATGGAGGTCATGTACATGAAATGGATATGGGTTTCCCTTCTTCAAGAAAAGCTTTGAGGTTTGCTCCAAGGCCTGGGTATGGGCAAGTAGGGACGAAGTGCATCGTGAAGGCCAACCATTTCTTGGCGGAGTTACCAGATAAGGACTTAATCCAGTATGATGTAAGTTATCTGTCTTGTTGGGTTTCCTTCTCACAAGTCTGTTAATTGAATTGCGGAAGAAATGGGCTATGGTTTTTCTTCTCTGGCACCATAACTGGGGTCTCTTTTCTGGCCTTTATTTATTTTTCTTCTTTCACGTGAGTTTCTTCTTACAGTCTACTGCAAACTGAATTGTAGAGGCACCTAAATTGGAGATTTCCTATTTACTACTCTTCTTGTCTTTCCTGTGCTAGCATTATGATATATTTAATATTGGCTCAAATCTTGTTCTTCTTGTTCTTTGTTTGCCCTTGTTATTTTATTATATTTACATGTTTCTTGCAGGTTACTATTACTCCTGAAGTGGTTTCAAAAACCATAAATAGAGCTATCATGGCAGAGCTTGTGAAGCTCTACAGAGAGTCGGGCTTGGGAATGAGACTGCCTGCATATGATGGCCGAAAGAGTCTATACACAGCGGGAGAGCTCCCCTTCACTGCCAAGGAGTTCAAGATCAAACTTGTGGATGAAGATGATGGAATCAGTGGTCCTAAGTAAGGATTCATTATTATCCATCACTTTTCCCTTTCTTTGTTTTTCTTTTCTCTCAGTGGTCTTCCTGCTATCTGTTTAAAGCTTCTCAACTATAATGTGATTTTACTCGAAATAAATAAAGAAAATGAAGAATTGTCCCCTCTTTTGACTGTTATCCCGATTTGGACTTTGTGTTACTTCCATTTGTTTGTTCTCTCTAGAGGTGTTTTCATTCACATTTCAAATTATATACCTTTTGTCATTTTAGAAGGGAGAGAGAATATAACGTGGCAATCAAGTTTGTTGCTCAAGTAGACTTGCACCACTTGGGTCAGTTTTTAGCCGGTAAACGTGCTGATTCTTCACAGGAAGCTCTTCAGATTCTTGACATTGTATTAAGAGAACTCTCAACCAGAAGGTATTATTTATTGCAACTTACTATCTCTATCAATTTGTGCACATTCAATGAAAACTACCAACTGAGTCCTAATAAGTCCTACGATTCCTTCATTTTAAGGTACTGCCCTGTTGGGAGATCATTCTTTTCTCCTAATATAAGAAATCCACAGCAGCTTGGTGAAGGGCTGGAGTCATGGTGTGGATTCTACCAGAGTATAAGACCTACACAGATGGGTTTGTCCCTAAATATTGGTCAGTGAACTTTAATTAGTTAGTATCATTGGTTAAAGCACGATAAACTTGTCTTTTCTTTTCCATCATTGTTTTACTCCTGTTCCTGATTATGTTTTTTATACCATTCCTTTTATATAGATATGTCTTCAGCAGCATTTATTGAACCTCTGCCTGTAGTTGAGTTTATTGCTCAACTTCTAGGCAAGAATGTGCTGTCAAGGCCCTTATCTGATTCTGATTGTGTAAAGGTACTGCTTTTTTTTCACCAATGGGTACTGAATTCCATATTTCATTTTCATTTTAGGTTTCCTTTGTTTTAATGTAAAATGGACAGATTTTTTCATGCTGAAATATTAAGCTTTATTTTTACCTCTTTTATGATAAAAAACTTCATTCGTCTTTGTCATTCACTTGCATGAAAAATAAAAGGGCCAAAGACTGTTTTTTGTGCAAAAGACGCAGAAATGATAGTTGAAACATTTCAGTCTGAGAAAATTTTCATTCATTTTATGGAGAAATAAACACAGCTATTTCATCTTTTATGAAAATGCAGCTGCATTTTTTCTCCACAAAATGAATGTAATTTTTTCTTCAAATTGAAATATTTCAGCTATTATTTCTGTAATTTTTACAGCTAAAACTTTGTGTTTGTTTCTCTATAAAACAGATGGAGAAAATTGTAAACTGAAACATTGGAGCTATCATTTCCACCTCTTTTTCCATGAAACTTTGTTTTCAGCCCCTTTAATTTGATTTTATGTAAATACAAGGAAAACAAAATTTTGATTGTAAAAGGAGTAAAAATATACTTAAATGTCTCAGCTTGAAAATTTTTCTGTCCATTTTATGTTGCAACAAATTCTTAGGAATTGATCATTCATAACCTTTTTTAATGAACTTGTAACTTTTCATTTGGAAAATATATACCAGATCAAGAAAACCCTTAGGGGAGTGAAAGTTGAAGTGACTCATAGAGGAAATGTGCGAAGAAAATATCGAGTATCAGGATTAACGACACAACCTACAAGAGAACTGGTGTAAGATGCTTCTATCTCTCACGCACATTCTTACCTATCTGATATAAACTATAATACTATCTACTATTTTCAAATAAGAAAAGATCCGAGGAACTAGCTCTTTTTGTCATTTGGCAGAGGGATATTGAGATGAAATTTGCATCATGGAAAGAGGATAAGGGGAAAACTAGTGAGAAACCAATTACTTTATCAAGATTTGACTTTGTACTCATAAATATGGACATTTTATAATTTGGGTTGGTTTGTAGGGCCTCAGTTGTAAATGAACTTCATTAGTTTGTTTTTTTCTCCTTTTCATTCAAGGATATATGCATGTCAATCTCCAAGAACAAGCAACCTGACTCCATGATGATTCTGTTCATGATTATGTGAAATCTGGCAGGTTTCCTGTTGATGACAAATCAACAATGAAGTCAGTTGTTGAATATTTTCAAGAAATGTATAGCTTCACAATTCAGCATTCACATCTTCCTTGCCTTCAAGTTGGAAACGATAAGAAGGCAAATTATTTGCCAATGGAAGTAAGGAGTAGTGTTCTTTTATGGATATATCCGTGTTACATATTTACTTTGTGAGAGAATGTTTACAAATCCAGAACCATATTTAATACCCTATTTACATGATTGTGGTTTTCTAGGCATGCAAAATTGTTGAGGGACAACGATATACAAAAAGACTGAATGAGAGGCAGATAACTGCTCTTCTTAAAGTTACATGCCAAAGACCTAGGAATCGGGAAAATGACATCTTGCAGGTATTTCTTGTCTAACTTCTCTCTTCTGTTTCTTTTTTTTTAATACCTTTCAATTCTTTTTTTTTTTTTTTGCAACTTAGATGTGTGGCATAATTATTTTTAATAAATAGGCTATCATGGTTAATGATGGGAAGTTTATAATATGAAATAGGTTGTCATATTTAAATTTATGAAGAGAAAATGGAGATCTGCATATTGATAAAAAAGGAGATCTGCACTATTACATTTTCCCCCAAGTCCTTTATGCTGAAACATTATGCTTCTCAAATCAATGTTATCTGTGATTAAGAACCAAACTTAAATAGGGAAAGAATCCCATGGAGCATCTAAACCTCTGTGTATATATGCATGTTTGCTAGAGGGGGGGGGGTCATAATGTGTTGGGCCTACATGCTTTATCTGTTTGAACTAGCACCTACATGAAATCCACTAGCTTGGACCAAATTATGGTAGCTAACTGAGACAATGGAGTTGGATTTGGATGAATCTCTACAAGTTGCTAATGGTCCCTGAAGCTCCCATCCTAATCCCACAAATAAGGCTCATCCTAGCAGAACCATTTTCCTTTAAGAATTTCTACATCTATCATGGGGACCAAATGGTTGTCTAGAATCTACTTCAGTATACAGACTCTTTGTTAGGTATCATGGGCATAGACCAGCCTGTAGCTGTGTTCTTGTACTGGTTCCACATCCCTATCTGTGGGGAATGTCAAATGTGGGATATTCTTTCACATCTAAATAAAATCTAAGTACTAGTACTGATGGTATTTGATTATATCTAGCTAGCATAGATTTCTAGTAGCTATCAACAGTCTTGGCCTCTAATGGAGTCTACTTGAGTAGGTAAGTTGATTGCCTAGGCATTTCTTGTTTCCTAGGTGACACTTTAGCTGCACTATTCTGTCGTGATGCAATCTAAATGTTGAGAAAATAACATGCTTTACCTTTCATAACCTCTCAAATGCTTCCACAGACAGTTCAACATAATTCTTATGGCCAAGATCCATATGCAAAGGAGTTTGGGATCAAAATCAGTGAAAAGCTAGCTTCTGTTGAGGCTCGGATTCTGCCTGCTCCTTGGGTAATAGTGCAGCTTATAAAACATCATTTCTAGGTTCAAGTAAAGATAGAGATTTTTTACTTTGTAATCACAGTATGAATCTACCTATTTCTGCAGCTGAAATATCATGATACTGGGAAGGAAAAAGATTGTTTGCCTCATGTTGGTCAGTGGAATATGATGAACAAGGTATATCTCTTTGCACTTTGATTGTTTTTTTATCTCATGCAAGTCCACATTTTCCTCAAGTTTTCATGTCTGACAACTGTAGGAATCAGTAACTCTTTTCAAGAGCTCACCCCCTCCCATGTAGCACTTTTTCTTCATTACCCAGTCACTAGAGTTCAGTTTCATATAGTGGTTCAAATTTTCCATCAGAATAGTTACATAGTTTCTACATATCAAATTATATTATTCTAATTTAACAATGGACATGACATTGAATAGAGCAGAACAGGGTTCACGTACCCGACCCCATATAGTTTGGGACAAGGCTTAGTTGAGTTGAATTGCTCCTTTTTTACCCCTCAAATTTACTCCCTTGAATTTTTCTAATGATAAAATAGAGAAACATTCTTGGTTTTGTATGTATCCCATTGAACCAGCATAAATAAACTTGAAAGGTTATGATTCAATTATTATATTTAATTTATTTTCAACTTCAAGTTCATTTTTTAGCTTTTCCTAGTCTCCACTTCCACACATAGCACAAGTTTGACCTCCTGCCTATGTAAAATAGAAAATGATCAATGGGAGCACTGTAAGCCGGTGGGCATGTATCAATTTCTCAAGAAGTGTTCAAGAGAGTGTTGCTCGTGGATTTTGTAATGGGCTGGCTCAAATGTGTCAAATATCTGGCATGGTAGTACTCTCACTTCTTAGCTTTCATGTTTTGGGAAGTGTTTTGTGGTGCTTCTTGTGCATCTTTTCATAGAATACCCAACTTCTTGATTTACGTATAAATTTAAACATATATTATGTTTTATGTTCTTATGTAGGAATTCAATCCAGAACCTGTGATCCCAATATACACAACAAGGCCTGAACAAGTAGAGAAGGCTCTGAAGCATGTTTATCATGCATCTATGAACAAACTCAAAGGGAAAGAGTTGGAGCTACTCTTAGTCATTCTGCCTGACAACAATGGTTCCCTATATGGTATTCTATATGCTATAGTGTATTTATTGGCTATACTTCACTGAACTAAGGTTTGGGATTGATTTTCATAACTAAAACAAGGCCAAGTTTTTTTGTATCATTTAAAAGTTTCCAGAATTCTGTTTTTTTTAGGTGATCTTAAGCGGATATGTGAAACAGATCTAGGTTTAATATCACAATGCTGTCTGACAAAGCATGTTTTCAAGATTAACAAACAGTATCTGGCTAATGTAGCCCTGAAAATCAACGTTAAGGTGTGAGCAACTCCTAAATTCATATCAAATCGTGAAGATGAATATATATTGTTTTACATACATAGACCTATGCACTTTTTTTTCGCAGATGGGAGGAAGAAATACTGTACTCTTGGATGCTATCAGCTGGAGAATACCATTGGTTAGTGACATACCAACCATAATATTTGGGGCAGATGTGACCCATCCAGAAAATGGAGAAGACTCTAGCCCTTCAATTGCTGCTGTAAGATCAGTCAATTTACACTCATGGTTTTCAAAGTTTTTCTCTTCAGCATTGGACAAGGTCTTGAATGCCGATGGATTTCATTTTAACTGTAGGTAGTAGCTTCTCAGGACTGGCCTGAAGTTTCAAAATATGCTGGTCTAGTTTGTGCCCAAGCTCATAGACAGGAACTCATACAAGATTTGTACAAAACTTGGCATGATCCAGTGCATGGTACTGTTAGTGGTGGCATGATTCGGTATGGGGACAGTCTCAGATTGCATTGTTTTAACTTCCATAATCTAAACCATATTTTTCTGATTATACACCCTCCCTTTTGATGTAGGGATCTACTAATTTCCTTTCGAAAAGCAACTGGACAAAAGCCACTAAGGATTATATTCTACAGGTCAATAAACTTTGTCATCATATTGTAATTTTGTCATACCATATTTTTTAATGCTCTGCAGAAACAAACAATTAATCTCACCCTTTCCACTCTAATATCAATATAGAATACTTCAGCCTAATTCTCCTAATAAGAGTGGACTATTCACTGTCGAATAAGGATTTCAAACTAACAAGCATCTTTGGAATCTAGTTAGAAAAATCAAATGATGTTTCAAATTTACAAATTGTCACTCATGTTGGATCTATTGCTACTATTAACTCTCATAACCAGTACAAGTGTTTCAACATATTAAGGGTCCATTTGGTTCACGGTCAGGATTGGAATTGAATCAGAATAAAAATCCCCTGGAACTGGAGTTGGAGTCATCCATTCCCAATACCTGTTTGATTCATATAGGAATCAGAGTCGCATTCCAATTTTTGCTATTTGGTTCATTTGGAGTCGGAATTGGAAGCAACTGAAAATTTTCGATTTTCTATTAGTTTATCAATATTTTATTATTATTGTTTTTTATTAGTATTTTATTAATTATTTTATGAATACATAATTATTTTGTTATTACTTTATTAATATTTTATTACCAGTTAATTAATATTCTATTATTTTTTTGTTTTATTGTTTTAATATTAATTTATTGTTATTATTTAATAATTAATATCTTGGTTTTTATTGTTAATTTATTAATATTTTATTATAGTACTATTATTGTATTACTATTTTAATAACATTTTTTTATTTTATTATTACCTTAATTATATTATTCCATATTTCATTTGTACTTTATTATTATATTTTATTAATATTTAATTATTAATATATTATTGTTTTATTATTATCTTATTATTACTTTAATAATATTTTATTAATATTAGGGTTTGGGTTTTTTTTCTGTCAAGAGTTCTTTACTTCTTGATAGGCTATGGAATGGGAATCCCATTTTGCCAAGAATGGTAGTTGAAATCTCCACTCCAACCAATTCCAGGCACTATTCTAGGGAACGAAATGGACCCTAAAGTATGGATCATTATGAATCATTATATAGACTCAGTTTGGAAGGAGTGTATGTATTTTTCACTGTACATATTTGTATTTGTACTCTTTTCAAACTGAGCCATAGGTTTTGTTTGGGAAGAGTGCAAATGCCAGTTCAATGCATATACACACTGGTTCAGTTTTGCTGGTGTTTGTCAAGAATGCATTTATGTACTAAAAAGTGACAAATTTCACAAATTTCAAGGTATGTTTGCATCCACAATGAGAGCAAATCGGATGCAAACTTTGCACTCAAAGGTGGTCAATGTAAAAAAAGGTAGATTCCAATCTAGGAATTCATGTTTGCGCCCATTACAACTAAAAATCATTTGGCAAGAAAGTAAATTTGTCAATGCAAAACTAAACCAACTTTGCATTTGCATGAACTGGAATGCACTCTACATGTTTGTATTTGCACTCTTCCCAAACAGAGGCATATTAACTGTCTGATATAAGCATGAATAAAGCAAATTATGTATCTAGATAAACATTTGCAAATTAAAAAAAAAAAAACTGAAAATATTATGCATAGAATAGTTTGATTAGTAATTAGTATAACAGGAAGCAAATTTTAAACTGCATATCTAGGGCCAAAAAGTTCTCATGGCCTAGATATTCCCAATGTTACAAATTAGGTGGTGAACTAAAATCTCCCTATATGGTTGTTGGCTTACCCTCTAGGCATGTGGCAAGCTGGAAAGTTTCTGTCCAATGGTCATGTGCTGCTTTGCTGAAAGGGATTTCTTCGTTCTGTAATGTATTGTAAAGAAAGTGAACACTTCAATAGCACATTTTGACAAAGGATATTTAAAGTTGCAGATGCACAGATCCCCCATCAGCTGGATAGTCTGATTTTGTCATGTAAATTATCCATGTGGATAAATCGTTCAGACCATATATGCATGTGTTTTCATGTAGTACATGCTCTACAAATGTTATACAGTATCTGGTGTTGTATCAGGTCCATATCATCTCCACACCAGTATTCAGGCATCATAGCTTGCATGTATTTTCATATATATGTTTTTGCATACATGCATTCGTTTTCATATAAACGTGTTTGCATTATTTACATGGGAATATTTTGAGCAGGGATGGTGTGAGTGAAGGGCAATTTTATCAAGTTCTACTCTATGAGTTAGATGCAATCCGGAAGGTCAGCCTTGTTTTATCTCATATTTTTCTCATTCATATTATTTGAAATGACACTACTAATTGGTCCATACAGGCTTGTGCTTCACTAGAACCAAACTACCAACCACCAGTGACTTTTGTTGTAGTCCAAAAACGGCATCACACAAGACTATTTGCTAACAACCACAGGGACCGGAGTAGCACAGACAAGAGTGGGAACATTTTACCTGGTAAAGTTCAAGTTTTTCAATGACTATATGTACATACCCATATATCAACAAGTTAGAAGGAAGTATGTATCAACAAGAGAAAAGGAAATAAGGATCATGTTGGTGCTCATCTGTCTAACAACATTCTCTTTTATTTTTTTAATCAGGCACAGTGGTTGATTCTAAAATTTGTCACCCTACAGAATTTGATTTTTATCTCTGCAGCCATGCTGGGATTCAGGTATTTATTTATTTGATTTATTCTTTCGTCAATTTGACAAAGCATTCTTCATAACAAGGTATGTTGTTCCAGGTTGGTAAAGTGAAGAAAGGAAAAACAAATCATGAATTTTCAAATAGTAGTTTTTGTGGACACAACCAAAGGACCTTATGAAAGTTCTCTCATAAAAAAGATAGAATGTAGCTATAAAAATGGTTTAGATGTCTTGGTTGGTCTGATGCCTGATCCATAGTTAAGCTCCTAGGATGATGTCTGATCTCTAACAGTTTCTTGAGTTGGAAATATTAAATATACAACTGGGGTAAATAAATTTCAAGACTGTTCAATAGGTTCTGATGCAATTGGTCTAATGTATTCTGGCAATAGACCTGATTAGGTGTGCCGTCCTGCATGTAGCTGAATGTTCATTTGGCAGGCCCTTCTTGTATGAGAATTGAGAGCTTCAAAATCAAATTGGAACCTGACTGCCTACTGATTTTATGTTTCAATCTTCAATACCTTTCTTATGGATGATTTTTGTGCAAGTAGTCTCCAGATCAGAAGTTAATATCCCATTGTTAATCTGATTTTTTGCGCTTTACCTCATTAAAGTGGTTTGCTACAGTAGCGCATTCTACTAGCTCTCCTGTATCTTCACATTCATGAGTTACTTTCATGGATATCTGACAGGGAACAAGCCGACCAGCTCATTACCATGTTCTATGGGATGAGAACAATTTTACAGCAGATGGAATTCAGTCATTGACAAATGATTTATGTTACACATATGCAAGATGTACACGCTCTGTATCAGTTGGTAAACTCTTCTACAATTTTGGTTTTTTTATTCTCTACTTCTTCTTTTGCCAGTTGGTATACTCTGCATCACTTTTATTCTGGTTATTATTATTCTAGCCAGTAGCATAGAAGTTTTAAGACTGCTAGAAAATGTTGTACTGTCCTTGATGAAAGAGGGGACAAACTGATGGTGCTGGTGTAATCATTTTCATGACAATTTCATCCTAACGTTATATTTTCTCTAGATTGGCCATATGCCAATCTTTTTGCTAGTGCAAATTAAATGTTTGTAATAATTAGTTGCATACATATTCTAGCTTATACAATATATGGATGCAAGACTATTAACCATAAGCATTTAGCTACCAGAATTCTTCTTATCCAGTCTAAGTTACCAAGTGGCATTGTCTGTGTTTCTGCAGTTCCTCCTGCCTATTATGCACATTTAGCAGCATTTCGAGCACGATTCTACATGGAGCCAAATGTGCAGGAGAAAGGTGCATCAGCTGGTAGTGTTGGTCAAACATCAACCTGCACTATCCTGGCAACAGGGGAGCCAAGTGTGCGGAAATTGTCAGCCCTCAAGGAGAATGTTAAGAGGGTAATGTTCTATTGTTGAGAGGAAGGAAAGAAAGGTAATGTGGTCTAGAGGGAAAAGAGTGGTTTGTGTGCTGCAGCCATTTCCACTCTTGCATCTCTCTAATTCCTTGTATGTATTATGATTGATGTCTAGTTAAAAGGCCCTAATTTTAAATTAGTGATCTAATGAAATCAAAATATGGGAAGCCAAAATGTAGATTTACAGGGCTGAAAAAATTGTATTAGGAAGTTGAAAAGAAGATTAAGAAAAAGAAAGAAAATGAAGTAACTAAAAGAAGGTAAGGCTGAATATACAATGTTGTTGTATTGCTGAAACACACAAGGCCTTGGATACTAAATCAGGGCCATAACCCAAGCTTAAGAAGTGGAATTTTTATAAAATTAACCTTCCACATTTTCTTGCATGAAGTGGCTGTTCTCAAACTTGAACATGGGGCGGGCTACTCACACTTAACAGTCCAAGATTTTATCACTGCCACTGACTGCAACATTTCATCATCCAGAATAATAAGTGCACATCACACTCAACCCAAATGAGCCCAAGTTGATCTTGATTTAGACTGGCCATCTTCTTCAGGCTAAACACAATGCTTAAGGTTGGGTTTTGTTTGCATTGGAACTGGATGCTTGGTTATAGTCCTGGCCTCCTGGGGGGTGGAAAAAGAAATCCTCTTCTAGCTATAAGCATTTCTTAAGAAAAATGAGAATCTCCACATGAGATTGGAAAAGGAAATAATAGTATTTTGGTCTCAGACATCTACCATTATACCCACACTGGTTAGCTATAATTGCTATGAGTCTGCCTACTTATATAACAGATCATATGGCAGATCATGAATTGGGAGAATTTGGACCTACCATTAATTGCTGGGAACATGCATGCAAAAAATTGACAAATATGACCCAGGTAGAGAAGTATATGCTTATGCTTAAACACATACTCATTTCTGCTTTCTAAGCACAAAGAATGATTGATTGATCAGATTCATACTTCATAGGCCTTTCTATGGGGAAACATTGATTTTATAGTTCATGCCGTACTGAGCATGTTATCCCAATTTTAAATTGGTTTATTATGCAATAATAAATACTAGTTACAATATGTCAAAATCACCAACTCTGCGTTTGGTTTGAAAGAAAAGGTAAGCAAACAAAGGGAAGGGCCTTTTCTTTCAAACCAAACACAGCCTAAAGGATTATCATGGAAAGCTTGATGAAGAAAATCTTAGGCCATGTTTGGGAGTGCTTAAAAATAAGTGCTTATTTGGGCCGGGACCACACCATTAAGCACTTATTGGTGTTTGGGAAATAAGCCCAAAATAAGTGTTTATTTTAAAAATAAGGACTTATTTTTTAAGCACAAATTTCAGTTTTTTAAGTGCTTATTGTATAAGCACTTATTCAATGTTTTCTTCCAAATTTATCCCTAGTTGAATTTTATAAAAGTAATTTAATAAAAGTACTTTCATAAGGGTGTATTTTGAAAATTTGAAAGAAAATGAAGGACAAAATAGTCATAAATGCTTATTTAAGTGCTTATTGGAGAAAAAGGCTATCAAATGCCCAATATGAAATAAGTGATCATTTTTTAAGATAAACACTTAAAGAAGTTAGGTGCCAAATGCAAATAAGTGCTTATTTGAACAAACACTTATTTTTAACATAAACACTCCCAAACATGGCCTAAATCTTATTTGGTTAAAGGGTATTAGCCAATGTGGTCATTTACTTTGGGGTGTTTTTCAAGAAATTGGGTCACAGTGATTCAGATTTATGTTCTATTTTTTTTCTTTTGAAATTGGGCTTGACACATTAATCAGCAAAATAGAGCAACAGGAATCAATTTGAAAATCACTAAAAGTAGTTTTTAAGAAGAAGAATATTCTAGGAATTAATGAACAGTCAAATTTTAAAATGTTTTAAGAAAATGGACATGTAAGTTGCTTTTTGCCATTTTGGTTTGGTTTCGATTATTCTGTAATTAATTATCGGAATCATTCATATTATCCAATGTGCCCTATACCTTTGCCACACCGCCTCTTAATCTCAGGGTAAGTACTTTTCCACCATTATTTTCTACGAAGCATATCCTTGGTAAAATTTTGTGCCTCCAATTTTCACCATCTAAATAAACCATTACAAGGGATTGTTTTTATTGATAACGGACAAAATCTAAAATCTAAAATCAACTCAAAAATTAAATTATTTTTCTATTTGTTGTTGGACTTGGGTCAATAATTCAAACTTTTTGGGTCAAATGTGTCTGCACTTCATGTTATGATTATATAATAAAAGTAAGGGAAATTTTCACTTTAGTATCCTGAACTTTGGAGGTAGTGTCAAGTTAATATCCAAACTTTCAAACGTATCACTACATTATCTAGACTTTTAAAAAGTGTCAAGTTGGTCCCTAGTGTTAATCGATTGTCAGTTATTTGTTGAAAAATGTCAAAATTACCATTCAAAAGAAGACATTATTCATTGTCTTCTTCCTTGAGACTAAACAGGTTGAGGTGTTTGAGAATTTAGACTAGTGAATTCATTGTCTTCTACCTTCAGATCTAAAACACATTATTGTCTAGTTATTTCTTTGCTTTTGGTTATTGTTTCCCTCTGTCATATTTCATATATATATATATATATATATATATATATATATATATATATATATATATATATATATATATATATATATATATATATATATATATATATATATTTTTTTTTTTTCTCTTTTTCTTTGAAGATAACCATTTCAGTATCAGGGTAGAAGACAACGGTGTCTTCTTTTAAAGGGTGGTTTTGATATTTTCAACGGATAATTGGTGGTTAGTTAACGGCAAGGACCAACTTAACACTTTTTGAAAGTTTAGGTAATGCAGTGACACGTTTGAAAGTTTGGGTACTAAGTTGACACTACCCCCAAAGTTCAGGGTACTAAAGTGGAATTTTTAATATCATATAGTCATCATATTAAACAATAATAAGCATGATAGTTGATAAAAAAGAACAATTTTTATACATAGAAATATAATAAAATTGTAAAAAAATGAAAACATATTATCACTATTATCATCATTATCTAAAATTGTCATATACAAAACATGTAAACATTTGTTAGTCTTTTCAATTATTGCCATTCATCCAATCATTTTAGAGATATAATCGTCTCATTTTTCCGGGCATTTTTTTTCTTGATATTTTCCCTCCCTTTCTCATACTAAATACTTTTGAATTTGGTTGTCCATCAAGGATGTCTTTGGATAGGCTCTAGAATAGTCATGCATGATAACCCGAATTGCACCCAAATTGAGTGTAATGAAAAAGCTAGGGTAAGAGATGCTCTTCCTTCAAAATTCAAAATGATATTTGCTGTCTTGCAATAGGTTAAAGGAGTGATGTTTCAAATGAGAATGTGGACCTGGATTAAGTATGAGTTGGTCATGTATCTCAGTATCTGTATTCTGTAACAAGGATAATGGCAATTGATCAACGGGTTAATTCTACCCGTTCAATACCCAAGAACCGAACCGATAATCATAGATTGACCACTCCTTGGGTGACCATTCTAATCGATTATCTATGCCTCTAATGCTAACCTGCAGAATTAAGCTTCTTTTCATGATCACCAGACATCTTATCCTGAACTTCTTCCAGTCCTCACGCGGCTCCATATATACTTAATCAATTTTCTTAACTTTTTTTTTTTTTTTGGAAATTAACCAATTTGGCTGACGCCCAAACTACTGCTCAAATATGAAGCTACCCTGAATAGCTTCTCCGAATACCAGTATTCAACCATGCAGCTCAATTTACACAATACACCCCAAACTCCGAAACCCTCTCAAACGGGTTTTCTTTGGTGCCATCAATCATGTTTAAAGTAAGGTTCAAAGTATCGATACGTGTTGTTCTGGGACCCCTCCGATATGGTCCTATAGTGGGTGTATTGGGATTTGACTGGTTTAGGGGGTGGAGGAGTCTTAAACCAACTCTCTTGAACCGATTGTAAAAAATAAATAAATAAAAAACATGAAAAGCTGTATCAATTTGCCCGATACATCCATACTGATGTATCGGGCATATCGATATTTTGAACCTTGACAGTTTTATACCCGAGCTACTGAGTACTTATGTTACATAAGTGGTCTTGGGCTAGGGTGTCAATTAATTAATCTAATATGTTTTTAGTGTGGGTTTGGTTAGGTTTAAGATGGACTAGTTCATAAATTAATCTAAGTATGTTTTCAGTGATTAATCTATTAAGATACGAGGAAAATAAAATTTTATCTTGTAGTATAATTAAGTGACTGGTATACTAATACAGTAGATATTGAAAGAAATTGTCTTTGAGGTTAGCAAGAGTGGCAGAAAGGTTCTGTTAACCCTATTACCCTACTCATGATATAATAATATTTTTTACAATATATTTATATTTATAATATAAATAAGTATTAAGTTTTTACATTAGCTTATTTATAATATAAAGAAATAAATTTATAATTGATTTAAAAATAAAATTTTATTTATAGCATTTATAATTGGCTCGAGTCAATTATAAATTGGAGCTAGAAATGTGAAAGTCTATCAAGTTTGAGCAGCCTGATATTGGGCTCAACTCGACTCAATTACACCCCTTATAGACCATGGACTATGGACCTGAGACGGTAGGCTTTAATAGGCCCATAAAATTTTCCTTAAGCTGGACAGAAAATCAAAATTAGACTTATACAATAGCAGAATAGGCCAGTTAGTATCATATTAGAGTAGGCTTGGTGAGCTTAGCCACAGCCACAGGCCCACAGTTTACCATCTAACCTGTCAAATACATAAGCTAAAACTAAAGATTGTCAACCGAATTAAGTACAGTTTGGTATTGCTCAAACAAACTCGGCTGATTGGCTCAAACCTTTCCACTCCGGTCAGTCGGTCACACCGAGAAAGCAAAGTTTGCGAGCTCAAGCCCCAAGTCCAATCAGGCTTATAAGTTAACTTGGGGAGTGGTGAGCTAATCGGACCGAGTTCAGATCTAGTTCCAACAAACGCTCCCAACAGCCATTGCAGCTCTCAGAAGGTAAACAGCAGTTTCATACAGTCCAACCTCCTATCATTTTCTTTTCCTAGTTTTTATATCACGCCTAGTTCCCACGGAAATAATCTAAAACACGGGCCTGGTTGCAACAACAACAATACAGTTGTTAATAACTTAAACTATGACGGATGATTGTCATTGACCTCACAAAGCTGGATAAATAGATCAGATGAAATTTAAATTTTCTATAAGAAAGATCCTTTTCTGTTTTTACAGGTGATCGCGTAAATAATCTATAACGGTGTTGTTTTCTCCATAATATACTTAATATATTTGGTGTTAGATAATAAATATTTATTGAGAGACCTCACTTAACAGTTTAAGTTTTTAAGTTGAATGTTTCCTTGAAACTCTATTTGAATCTATTTGATTAAGTGGTTTTGTGTAGGAATGGCAACGGGGCGGGGCGAGAACAGGGAGCCTCTCCCCATCCCTGTCCCCGTCCCCGCTAACGGGGACAAGGTTACCACCATCCCCATTCCCATGGGGGTCCCTATCCCCGTGATTCTTTATAATGCTAACCATTTTGTTTTTATTTTTTATTTTATTAAAAAAAACAAAAATAAAATAATTAATATTTATAATCGTATTAGAAAATATTCAACCGTATTTTTAAAAATATTAATATATAGATGCATGTTTACATATGTACATATATAACATATGCATACATATATACATATATATTAATGGGGATCCCACAAAGCGGGGATCGGGGTCCCGCGGGGTGGGGAGTGCTCTCCCCATCCCTGCCCCGTCCTCCCTAACGGGGATGAAAATTTCCCCAGCCCTGTCCACGCGGGGGAAAATCATCTCCATCCTTGCCCTATTTGGGACGGATCCCCATGAGGATCGGGGAAATGGGGAAAATTGCCATCACTAGTTTTGTGTTAAATATCCACGTTATCCCATTACAATTAATTAAATTTCGATACAAGGTATGAGTGGGACTGTAGTTGTCCTCGCTTCCAGTCCGGTGGGCATTCATGTAAAGTGTTGAAAATTAATGTTTGAATTAATTTAAAAGTCTTAGAAGAATGAAAGTGGATGAACTTACTAAGAACCCTTTCAATTTATGAGGCTTAATTAAATATGTTTTGTAAGTCCTATAATTTTTTTGAATGAGTTAATCAACAATTGCAAGTGAGAAGTGCAAATGAAAGTGATGAGAGAGAATAGAAGTATTGGAAAAGAATTCCAAAGTTCTATTTTAAGCAATATTTCCCAAGCAGGAGACAATGAGCTCCATACACTTCAAATTTTTATCTTGTATAGGTTTTCCTACCTTTTCCTTCAATTATATATAAACTTACCTTTATACTATAAAAATTTGTTTTGTGTGTCTTGTTTTATTGTGGGCCAATGTGTGTAATACTATAGGTTGTATCTGAGCCATATCAACAAATTGGTATTAAGTCTGTTCCATCTCCATTTCAAAGGAGATTTCCTTGTTCTAAAAAAATGCATACATTCCTTTCTTCTGGTAAGGCATTTGGATGGCCTTACCGACCTGACCTTCTCCTCTACATAGCTCTTGAAGCAGGATATCACTTATCAGCAGTTGTTGCTGTTTGGATCCCTTTCCTTCTCCCATCTCAGAAATTTATGCTATGGACGAAGTAAGCTGAGTGAGGGTGCATGGCGAAAAGGCTAAACTAATAGAAAATAGGCGTGATGGTTTCTTTTCAGAAATAGAAGCAAGTTGGCAGCAAGCCACACTTGGTGATTGAAAGAGGAAAGTGTGATGGATGACCTAGACTTTCTGGTACTGATAGTTTGAATTAAGAAAATACTTGAAAAGAAGAGAGAACTCGTTTGAGGAGAATTGACTTCAGTATCTTGGATCACTGAAGCTAAGGGTATTTATAGGCTCCATTGGAGAGTTTGAATTACATATGGAAACATACAAGATAGCAACTAAAAACAGAAGATTAGATAGTACATGAGAGGTCATGTTGATCTAGTCTTATCCTTATCTATCTCAGAGTCCTTATCAAAGTCCAAATTAGATCTAGATTGGTTAAGCCTACCAGAGTCTAGATTAGATTTGGTTTGGTTAGGTTTATCTCCAATATGCCTCCTCAAGCTGAACAACCGGATGTGAAGCTTGGACCATAGAAGACTGAACCGAGGTGTGGCTAGAGGTTTGGTGAAAACATCAGCTACCTGGTCTTTAGAACAAATGTAACGGATGGATAGTTTGTTAGCCACGCAGAGATCTCGCAAGATAGGTAGCACCGAGATTGGCACACCACACTGTAGGCTTTAAAATAGGAAAACCCAGATCAGTCAAGAGAGATTGAATCCATAGAACTTCAGTGACAGTATTGGCAAGAGATCGGAATTCAGATTCCGTACTTGAACGAGCCACAATATGTTGTTTTTTTGAGCTCCAACTGATGAGGTGACGACCCAAATAAACAACAAATCCTCCTATAGACCGCCGATCATCCAGACAACTGGCCCAATTAGCATCCGTGAACGCATTCAACAGAAGAGAGGTAGAGGAGGAACTAAAATGAAGACTATGATCAAGTGTGCACTTGAGATAACGTAGGATGCGTTTCATAGCAGACCAATGCTCATCAGTTGGTGTCTGAAGAAACTGACAAACCATGTTGACGGAGAAGGAGATATCCGGTCTAGTTAAGGTAATGTGCTGAAGTGCACCAACAACGCTCCCGTATTCAGTAGGGTTAGAAAGAGGTGTCCCTGATGTTCTACTTAGCCGAGTAGATGTTGCCATCGGAGAATTGCAGGGTTTGGCTCCATCAAGTTTGGTACGATGCAACAGGTCCAAAATATACTATTTTTGAGAGAGGTGGAGGCCGCCAGAGGTCTATTGTGCCTCGATTCCAAGAAAATAGTGTAATGGGCCGAGGTCCTTGATAGGAAACATTGCCGAAAGTTGTTGAAGCAGGGAAGAAATTGCAGAGGAAATGTTGCTAGTAACTATGATATCATCAACATACACCAAGATGTACATAGTAATGGACTTACTCTTGTAGATAAACAATGAGGGATCAACAACAGAATTTTGAAAGCCCAGAGTAAGTAGAGTGGAAGTCAAGCGAGAATACCAGGAATGAGGAGCTTGCTTGAGTCCGTACAGAGCCTTCTTCAGCTCGCACACATAATCTGGGCAATCTGGATGTTCAAACCCCTTGGGTTAACGAACATAAAATGTCTTTGGCAATGAGGCCATGAAGAAATGCATTGTTGATGTCCAGTTGCCGAACAGACCAGCGGTAAATAGTGGCAAGAGCTAGAATGGTGCGAACTGTGACTGGTTTTACTATTGGACTAAAAGTATTAGTAAAGTCAATGCCTTGTACTTGATAAAAACCTTGAGTGACAAGTCTGGCCTTGTATCGCTCTAGAGAGCCGCCTTACTTCCATTTAATTTTATAAACCCACTTAGTACCTACAACGTTTATGGACAGATGATAAGGCACAAGATCCCATGTGTGATTCTGCAAGAGGGCATTGAACTCCAGCTGCATGGCCAATCTCCAATGCGAAGATTTGGTTTCTTTAGTATAGGAACGAGGCTCCATTTCAGAAGAAAGAGAGCTAAGCAAGGCGGCTGGTATAGGGTATCTCGTGGTTAGATGGGACCGAACAGGGAGAGTGCCATCCATGGAACGTGTAGTCATAGAATGTTTCCAGGTGGATGGTAGAATAGCCGGTGTAGTAGCCAACAGCTTCTCCATCATTTGAAAGTGAGGTTGCCTGCGGACAGGAGCTTCAACTGGAGAAGTATGTGCATCTGAACTAGAAGGAGAGCTTTCTGGTAGAGGGGCTGTAGAAGGCGGCTGAACTGCAGAAGGAGATCCTTGAAGTTGAGGGGAAACATGTAGATAGAAACCGGGGGGAGCACCAAAAATGGACGATGGAGGGAAACCAGGAAAGAGATCCTCATCGAACACTACATGGCGTGCAATAAACTCTTTACCTATCAATGGGTAGAAGCATCTGTACCCTTTATGAGAATGATTGTAACCTAGAAAAATGCATTGCAACGAACGGTATTGAAACTTGTGAGCATTATATGGCCACAGGAGAGGATAACAGGCGCATCTGAAACACCGTAACATAGAGTAGTCAGGATTCTTCTGAAATAACATCTGAAAAGGAGATGAACCTCGCAAGGTGGGAGAAGGAAGACGGTTAATCAAGTATACGGTTGTCTTGGCTGCACCGGCCCAGAAGGAGAAGGGGAGCTTGGAGGTAGCCAGTAGAGCATGGGTGGATTCAATAATGTGGTAATGTTTTCTCTCAACTGTACTGTTCTGCTCATGTGTGTGCGGATAGGACAACCGATGGGAGATAATCTGTGAATCAAGATAGAAAGAGTGCTTGCGATACTCCCCTCCCCAATCAGATTGGAAAGCACGGATTTTGGAGTTGAAAAATAGTTCAACATGTTGTTTAAATTTTAAAAATACCTCAAAAACATCAGATTTTTGTGCTAAGGGATATATCCAAGAAAGTTTGGAATAATCATCAAGAAATAACACATAATAAGAACACCCTTTATTAGACTTAAATGGGAAAAGACCCCGCACATTAGAAAAAATTAGTTCCAACGGACTCTGAGACCTAGACGAAGATGAAGGCAAAGACAAACGATGACTCTTACCCATTTGACAAGATTCACAAACAAATAAACTAGAATTTTGATTAGAATATGGTAAACCATACTGAGATATGACTTGTTGGATGGTACGAAGTGCTGCATGACCAAGACGCTGATGCCAACTCTGAAGGTTTGTCCATTCACCAACAAGAGCAGAAGGTCTAATTGTCAAGCTGTGTGAAATGGATGCTATTTGATGGAAAGCAGTACAATCCTTCTCTACTGACTCCTCGAAGCAGGATTTTTCCCATAGTCCTTCACAAAGCAACAATCACTGAAACTCAAAGAATATATCGTTGTCCTTTGTAAACTTACTAACAAATAATAAATTCTTACAGATTGCAGGAACATGACAGATATCAATCAATGTGAAGGCATGCTGATTAAAGAGAAGAGACGAGGAACTGGTATGTTTTATTTGCAAACCTTGGTCGTTACCCACTCTGACCTAATCCGAACCCAAATACTTTGACCAATTTTGGATGTTATCAGCGTCGAATGTCATGTGATGTGTCGCACTTGAATCCGGATACCATGTTGGATCAAACGATGAATTGCCACTATTGTATGAACCCGTAGTATGGTTTTTGTAGGCGGCAGGTTCGTAATTTTGGTAATTATCATTTGCAAAAATATATTTCGCCTTTTCTGCAGGTGAGCGTACCATGTCCTGGTTTGTTGCAGATCTGACAAATAATTGGAGGTGCCTTACCTCATCCACCATTGGAGAATTGGTGCTGAGTGTAATTTTGTTGTGGATTAAAATTCTGAAAATTTTGTTGTTGACCTCTCCCTTGACCTTTACCATGGCCGTAGGTATTCTGAGATTGTTTTTGCTGATTTTGGAAACTAGAATTGTTTTTTGGTTTCACTCCAGCTACATTAGCAGCCGGTGAAATAACTAAATCAAACGAGATGTGTCCTTGCTTTTGCCAATTTTGGAAACCTAAATTGTTTTTCGGTTTCACTCCAGCTACATTAGCAGCCGGTGAAATACCTGAATCAGACGAGATGTGTCCTTGCTCTTCGAGCCAGCTCTCATGGTTCAGAAGAGAGCCAATAATATTATGCACACCAAGGGTATGCACATCTGGTCTGTTGGTTATAGTAGTCACAACAGACTCAAGTTCATTCCCTAACCCAACTGGAATATAAAGAACCAAATCAAATTTACGAACAAGTTCAACAACAATAGACAAACTTTCCGCTATGGATTTTGCTTTTTGAATGTAAGCAGAAATAGATAGAGACCCTTTCTTTAAACTGTGCAATTGCTTCCTGAGTTGCAGGATGCGAGATCTAGCATGGGTTGAATAAGAAGTAACAAGAGAGCACCATACCTCTACTGAAGTCGAAAATTCCACAACTTGGGCCATGACGCCCTCAATAAGAGAAGAAATTAACTAGCTTAGAACAAGTTGATCAATATCATTCCATTTAACATATTCAGGGTTCAATATACTCCCTTCGCCTGCCGGATCAAGTATCATCTCTGGTGGAGGTTGCATTTTCCCTTCAACAAGATCCATTAGATGGTGATGTCAGAGTATAGGAAGAAACTGCACACGCCACAGCAGGTAGTTGTCACTTCCTAGCTTGATGGGGAGATGGTGCGTCACATTTTGAAGAGAGGGAATCAAAGATGTCGACCCTGAAACATTCGAACCAGCATCGACATTGGTTCAGCTGCCATTGCTTCCTTGAGAGAACTCTATCAGCTTTGATACCAAGTTTGGATTAAGAAAATACTTGAAAAGAAGAGAGAACTCGTATGAGGGGAATTGACTTCAGTGTCTTGGATCACTAAAACTAATGGTATTTATAGGTTCCATTGGAGAGTTTGAATTACATATGGAAACATACAAGATAACAACTAACAATAGAAGATTAGATAGAGTATATGAGAGATCATGTTGATCTAGTCTTATCCTTATCTATCTCAGAGTCCTTATCAAAGTCTGGATTATATCTAGATTAGTTAAGCCTACCAGAGTCCAGATTAGATCTGGTTCAATTAGGTTTATCTCCAATACTAATGAAGGTTTTGATACAGAAGAAGATTGAAAGAGGAAAGACGTAGTTCCTCTTCATCCTTTTAATCCATCCAAATTGTCTTAAGGTTATTGAAAATTTTCATTGGTTGGACTCTATTTTGAAAATTTGAAGAATAGTGGAGGGCAAATTTGACATTTTACTTTTTTCGTTAGCCTTAACAGTGATGCCAATTATATGAAAATTTAGACATACTTTAAGACAATATGTAAAGAGTAAGGATTGAGTTAGTTAATTTCCTAAACCTTAGGAGTACTTTAAGAAATTTGCCCAACAATTTATTGCACCGTCTTTTAATGGATAAAATAATTTATAATTAAATAAATAAAATATGCAAAGGTATAATAATCTACCCAACTTCAATTTTAACCATGGTTTTAAAAAATGACCCAGAAATAGAATCGTTCTAGCAACCGGTTTTCAGGTTGATGGTTCGACCGTCCAATTCGAATGGACGGCCCATTTTGGCAAAAAATTAAAAAATGGCCAAAAACCGTTGAATGGATCGATGGTTCGACCACCCGAGTCATTGAGTCGTTGACTGATTCAACGATTTTTGGCCAAGGACTGGGTTTGGGGTAAAACAGAACCAGTTGCCTAAGAGGGTTCCCGAGCCAAATGGTCTGACCATCCGGGTCAATAGCGGTTCGAAAACCATGATTTCAACCCTTAAAGAACTCACAACCATGTTAAAAACTTATTAACTAAAAGACAAAACAATAAACTTTTCAATTCAGCCACTTCAGCCATTATAAATGGCCAATGATTCAAATTGGGCAGAATTGGCTAATAGGGCAACATTCATGTTCAACCGCCATTAAATATTTTTTTTGGTAAACAAATAAGGAGATATGAATATCTAAGAATTTTTTTTTAAGGCAAAATACCCAAAATAAGGTGTGAATGGATAAACACCTGTCTCTGTTTGTAAAATTTCCCCAAAATATTTCTTTTTGTGGAGAAGATGGAAAGAATCATTGAAACTAATTTGATTTAAAAATGTCATGAATTAGCTAGTTACACTGGTGAAGATGGTACCGCAAAATTTGTACTTAAAAGTGAAATAACATTTACTGTTGTTAGAGGATGGACTCGCAAATCACTATAATAGTATAGAAGAATGTCATAGACCTTGGATGATAATAACTTAATAAGTGACCACAATGCAATGGTGCACATGCAACACTCTCATAGTCTCATGAGGGGTAACGCATGGAGAGATCGTGAACAGTTCATGCCTATATATGTCTATGTTGTTGATCAAAAGGAAATATAGGTAATTACTATTTTATCCCATTTTCATGGTAACTGGCATTCTTAAGAATGTTCTCAATAATATAGACTGTTGGCCCCCAGCAGCCAAAGTTTTTCTTTGATTCATTCCCACTATGTCATTTAACATGTGTCCCTGCTGAATCAACCTAAGGATCTAAGCCTTAATTGCGTTAGGCTATGTTTGGTTTGAAGGAAAATGTAGGGAAAGGAAAGAAAAGATAGGGGAAGCTTTAAAAACTTTGTATAAATTTTCCTATTTTTCCTTTCCTTTCCCTATCTTTTCCTTCAAACCAAACATGGCCTTAGGGAATGTTACGGAATTTCTCATTCCATGCATACATGCATGAGTCCCCTATCTATATAGGGGAGCCCTTCCCTTGAGGGGGAACTTCCAACACTTTAACCTTCTTAGCCATAAGTTCTTTTACCTTCTTGTCTCTAAGTGGACTACGTCTTCTACTATAATTGATTTTCTTTTCAATGATGGCTGATTAATAAAATTTTAAGGTGGCCACCCCTCTACTTGGAGTAAAGTTTGGGATTAAAAAAGTGAGAGAAAAGCATATTGAACAATTTAACATAAATATTCCTAAACTATAAAATCAATTAGCTCAGATTGTACTTGATGAAGAATCCATTTTAACCTAGAAGAACACATATGGCAAGATTCTTAAATTAGGTGGTTTGTTGAAAACTAATGTTCGAATTAATTTAATATCTCTAGTTTTTTAGTTTTTGAATTATATGATTGTTATGCTGAATTTTCTCTCCATGTTGACAAGCAATTGATGTATACATTTAGACTAAAATTCTAATATATGAGTTCTCACCATTTTGCTATGTATAGAATGTATGTAATCATATATAGGTGACATCCAACTCATGAGACATGATGGACATTGAGTGATCAAGAAACAAATATATTATCTAGTATCCAGTTAGGCTGTGTTTGGTTTTAAGGAAAAAGTAGGGAAATCTAACCAAACTTTGTATAAAATTCTCTACCTTTTCCTACTTTTTCCTTCAAACCAAACATAGCCTTAAGTTCTAATGTTTGGTGTGTATGAATTTTAGAAGAATATGATCTGATATTTGTAAAATTTACTACTCTTCTTCCATCTAGTTTCAACCTCAATACTTAATACTTAATGGGTTGTTTCATATGCCTTCAACTTCATTACTATACCTCACAAACTATACTTTGATCCGTCCAACTGACAGGAAAAGCCACTACCCCCTAAGACCTAGCCCTTCTTTATTCAGAAAGGAAGACATTTTGATCTCCCCCAACCCCCCCCACCCCAAAATAAATAAATAAATAAAAATATGAAGTCAAACCAAATCTAACGACAAGAAGAAGAGATATTTCAAGAAATGCTGGAGGCATTTCGATTTCTCTCAAACAATATTAGAAAATAATGTGAGATACAGTAAATTAAGTAAACCATTTCATTAAATGTGAAGACATATTTTCACAATCAAAAAATTTGACCAGTTCTCTTCTGCTGAACTTGTTGAACTTGTCTAGTTTCGTGGTTAATGATTTGGTTACTGGGGAAACCTTGAGACCTAACATGTAGCCAAACAAATCAGCGACTCAGGATGGCAATTTCTTATACACACCCAACGTACCCACTGTAAGTTGTAACCCATGCATCCAAACCCATCCATCTTTATTGCGGGTTGAACATGGATTGAGGCATCCATTAGGGAGACCAGATCTGCTCCTCACACTGATCTTACAAGCACATTCTACTGTGCATTGGAAACATTTCCCATGAATATTGTATTCATAAGTATGAGAGATGTTCCTGATACATGGTGGGATGTGCCTGTGAGATTGTTGTGAAGGTGCACTTTGTGAGTAGCAGATCCAGTCTCTCCATTAAGTCAAATAAAATGGGTTAGGCTGGGTAGGGTCAAGGCTACCCATTATTATGCACTTAGGTACTATTTGACAAGTCTTTTAGGAAGGTGTCTTACCTCAGCCTAGATGCTAAAAGATGTAATGGGCTTTTGGGGTCTTGTTTTTAAAAATCTCCATCATTTGCTAAGCATCCTATTCTACATAACTGTTAAATGAAAGATTTTATGTGTAAAAAGACAGGAAGTTTGAAACTTCCAAATCTATGGCCATTTTGGGTTTTTGTGAGCTTTTTTTTAGAGTATAGGTGAAAAGACGAAATTTGATCTTTCAAGCTTTGAAAAGCCCAAGAGACCATACTAAAAAACTTGCCAAACACCCCCTTAATTTTTATTGTCTTTCCACATGCTATTTAAAATTAAATCACACTACCACTTGAGAGAGAGAGAGAGAGAGATTAAGTGTCATATGCCATATGCCATATGCTTTGGATCCACCAACTGTTAGAACCAACTAACCCTGTTCGTCACATTGTGCTTTACCTTATCATTCCTTTCCCTCTTCTAGTTTTTTTTTTTTTCTTTGTTCTTATAGAAAGAAGTTTTTAATGTAAGATTTTACTTCCTAAATCTAACACTGTACTGTCTACTGTGTTTAATTACCTTTCTTATTGAGCCCGATAATGAACAACGGCCACGATCTATTATCTAAGATTTATACAGAAACCAAACTTTTCTGATACCTTGCTTTAAAAAAGAGTACCATTTTAATTACTTCGTGCTTTCTAAAATGATATCAAATACTATCTGAACAATCAAGTAGATGTAGCCAAATGAATAAGGAGCCTACCTCCTATTAATTTAGGGTAGAATTTTTTGCCCCATAGTGGAATCATAAGGTCAATTGAAAAGCAGAAATCAATGGTGGCAGGTCCTTTGAAAGTGCTTCCAATCACCATCTTACATCTTGCAGAGCTTTTCGTGTGAAAGTCTATACAACGAGGCAACTGGAAATGAATGGTCAAGATATATACAAACATTTTATGGACCCATAATACATGGCCCTATCCCTTTAATAACAGTTGAGCTTGGTGGTCCATATGGCTAGGTAGAGCAAATAGGAGGTGTTTAGCTTAGATTATGTTGAAAATGGGTTTAAAGCAGGGATGGCTTTGGTTGGGTCAGACCCATATATTTGGCAGATGGGTGACTAATGGGTGTGGCCTGTGGCTGATTAGTGGATGGGTTGCTCTTCAACCCATATCTAACCCAACCCAACTCACCCAATTGTCACTCCTATCAGCCACATATAATTGCATAATAGTTAATTAATATTGTTTATCAAAACTTATGTTATGAAATAATTAATTAAACAATGGTTAGATGTGCCAACAGTAGTAAAACCGGAATTGTATTGTCTAAATAATGCATTTAGACAATTCCTCAGCCAAACGTAGTATTTGTGGCTAAGGTTTTTGTATGCTGGTTCATGTATAGTTGTCAACTAGCACAAGCACATCGGTTAATTTAATCTATATAGTTCAGATAAGATTAGCTTAGATACATCTAATAGAAAGTTTTTTTCTTTTGAAAGTAAAAAAAAAAAAAAAACACAATTTTCTATTGCATATAATAGAATGTTAGGATTTCGCCATCTAAAGTGAAGGAATTTTCAGATTCTAAGAAAAGATCGAATCATGTTTCAAGGAGTGAATTAATCTCCAATTGTTTTCCTCGTACCAGAAACGAATTTATTTCAGACGATTTTATTATTTGTCAGTTGAATTCACTAAATTACATTGTTTGAAGTTCTCCCATTGTTTTGTGAACCTAAAGAAAATTCTTCTAGTTTGTCTATATGGTTTTTTTTTGAACTGTTTGATATTGGTATTAGGAAACTAGGCAATTAAATATGAGACTCAAAAGGTTTGACGTAGATTGCTATGACTTCAGTGAAAGGAACCTTGTTAGCTGGTGACATCCCCAAGTCCTGCAGTAATTAATAAAAACGGGAGATGAATAAGATGTATCAGGAGTTAGTGATGGATTATTATAAGGAAGATGAAACCACAAAAATAATCAAGAGAGCCCAAGATAGTTGAAGCTTTTGAAAATTTTAATACCAGGGTTTTCAATCTGTTGCAATTTGCTCACTGAGTTCATATATCAGTGGAAACAAAACTTCCTGATGGCATACTAAGTGATGGATGAAGTGGGGAAGACCATTCAGAACCTAACTGAAACTTGGAGGGGGGGTGAGGGGGACAAGAAAAACTTTCAAGAACCAAATTGTTTTCAAACCAGCTGCTATGATTTTGTTTTTCTTTTGGAACTGGCAACAAGAAAAACAGATCACATTGGACAACACCCCCTAAATTTACCAACGTGAATCAATGTGGAACTAAAAACATTGGAACATGGATTTCACATAATAGAATGGATTAGGTTGATTTAGTACTGACACCGCAGAAGAAAAAGGAAGCCATTGAAATTTGCAAAGGGAGAATCTGATAGAAACAGTTTATATATAATAAACTTGATGAGCTTAGAGAGCAACAAGAAAGCATAAGGTTCAAATTTGAAAATAAGCACCAAATTTGACCAAAAACTATAAGAATAATAAAAATAAGCTAGCATGCTTGATCCCAGGTTGGAATACAATGAATGTGTGTAAACGTACTGCTTAACAGGAACCCCAAACCCACCCCACAAAAAAAGGAAAAACAAAAAGAAAAGAACGATAAAAAGAGAGAAAAAGTAAGAAAGATAAGGGGTAAAAGATCAAAGCAAAGAAAAACCACCACAAAAGAAGAAAGAAAAGAAAAGCTTATACCTGAAACCACCTCCCTCCGAACAATTAATAGAAAATTTCTTCTGTACTGATATTTCCTTTTCAACCCCAACTGTTTTGTTCAAAGTACCACTTAAGCCCCATCCCAGAACCCATCAATTGCCTTAAACCTTACCCATCTTTAAAGGCAACCAATGCCTCTTCATGGGAAGGACCCGTAAATAGAAGTTATAAACCATCCACCATATGTCCTTCATGAAGGAACAAGCTAAATAAGAATCAGAGAGAGAGAGAGAGAGAGAGAGAGAGAGAGAGAGAGAGAGAGAGAGAGAGAGGGAATCAAATCAATGACGTGTCCAGTTACGTGGGTATGCAAGACTCAAAATGGCAAATATGTGGACTCATCCCAGTGGAGTTTCCTACCAAAAGAAAGTACCAAACGCCAAAAACCAAGCTAAGGAAAGAAATTGAAACTTTGGTTTTAAGTTTCGACTCTGTGCAGTGAATGTACATGTGCATCATACCAACATTTAGAGAGGGAGAGAGAGAGAGAGAGATTAGGAAATGCCGTTACACCATGGCGTAGAAAGTTGACTCTACCCTTGTTTACGTAGGAGTCTACTTTCCAAATTTCAAGTGTTGATAAATAGTATTCCACGTTCAGGAACAGAGGAACACTGCAACACATTATCATCATAATTAGAGCAGAAAGACAAATGCACATACACAGGGGCGGAGAGAGAGAGAGAGAGAGCTTTATAGTATCATTCTGAAAATAAAACCCATGGTTTAGTTCTGCAATTGGCCCAGTTTGATATGTACAGTATTTCTTGGTGTCTGCGTTATGAGAAGATAAAGTTGGATATCTACAGTATTCTTTTAGAGACACGAGACGTACCTCAAATGGTTGCCCACTTAAGACAATTTAGATGGCTCCTTTTTGCTTCAGATCTTCACAAAATACAAGAAAAAGATACACGAGTAAATCAAGTTTCAATGACAAGCCCGAGATCAGTTCTGCGAGATTTATTTCTCAAGCTTTCATATACCAAATTAGAGAAAAAAAATTAATAACCCAAAATTAAGAAAGGAGATATTGTTCATAGACAAGATTGCAAAAAGTCTTAGCTACCTAACATCTTTCGTAGGATCAAGTCCTTTCAGATCCATTTACTTCAATTAGTTATCTTTTTACCCGGTATTTTCATGAAAATTTTGGTCACAAAGACTCCGTCAGATCTACTAACCAAAGGCCAATACCAATTTGTTTAACCATAATAACATAAATTAGTATCAAAGAGGGAGAAAGATGCGTGAAAACACAATTGTTGAAAGATTGATAAGTCAGTATTGGAGCTTACCACATGAAACGTAACAGAAAGCTAAGGAACACATTATATATTAAATAAAATATTAAGGTATTGTATGTAAAAGTGATGTATACCCCTATATGAACTTACATCAAATCTGAGCAAAAAAAAATATATATATATATATACATGAAATCTATATGAACAGTAGAGGAACCAACATCCAGGCTGAGAGAGAGAGAACCATGAACCATGAACCATGAACCATGTTGAGAGTTGAGATAATAATTTTGTCATTCAAGACCCTAACAAAATCCTAGACCCAAAGTCAAAATTCTCTGCGTAAATTGGAAGAAAATATAAACAGAATAACACCCAGAAACACCGAAATATCATCACTAATAAATAATATAGGCACCCAGATGACCCAAAATCAAATACAAACCTTCTGCGGTGTTTCTCCAGGGAAACCATATATGCCCACAGATGCAAAAGAGAAGAAAAACTAAATCATAGGGTTGGTTGGTACTTAGTAGGGTTTCTCATGCTCCCGTCAACAGGTGAAACTGCCGCATGATCTGATCTCCCCCCTTGAGTGAGAAGTTTAGATCATGCTGGCAGCTTCAACTGCTAGTGGTGCACGACCATACTAAGAAAGAATTCTACAACTTTAATTCAGCCCACCAAGACCAAGCAAATGATCGATCTTCTTCTTCTTCTTGCATAAACCAAGGGAGGGCAAGGGGTGGCTGGAGACGATGGGATTAGAGGGATATAAATAGTGGGAAAACAGAGGAGGAGGAGGAGGAGGAGGCAAACAAGACTTGGTTATCTCTTGGGACAAGTAGTCATTAGTGGTTTTGTTATTATTAGAGACTAAAAAAGCTGTGAGGAGAGTAAACAAGTAATAAACAGAGAAATAAAGGACGTGGTCCCAAGTGTGTCAAATTGAATATTGTCACGCTCTCAGCACCATGCAGACATGTTAGTGAGAGTTTCTAAATTTACCAATAGCTTTTATTTACTTTAGGTGGGGGACCCTTCTTGCACACCTTCACACCCTCCTCTCTCTCTCTCTAGCCTATATATATAATGATATGCGTAAGCATTCTTCATCCCTGAAGCAAAAAAAGAGTGTCAAACACGAGGAGCATATGGGGGACCATCTTGATCTTGCATGGCTCGTTAGATGTTGCATAAGGTTCACACACTAAAGGAGAAAGAAGAAAGCATCTTAACCTAACAAAATCATGTGACTCTCTCTCTCTCTCTCTCTTGTATGTGTGTCTGTAAATAAATATAAAATTATATATAAATTGTTTCCCTCCTTTACTTACTGATGATGAACTTTTACTTTGTAAATAATGGTTTCCTTCTGCTGGTATCTTGCTACTGGTACATATGAATGGTGACAGGTATACATAACAAGAAGTTATTAAATACATTACCAGGTATTAGGTAACACTTGGAGGATTAGACTGTAAAGTGATTTAGCTCATTCAAGGAATTGAGAAAATGACATGTTTTCCTGAAAGTGATTGTGATTTCGACGTCTCGTTTCTTCTAGTTTGAATCCTTTAGTAGGTTTGTATGGATGGAATCAAGATATGTAGAGTCACTCCTAGAATAGTAGCCATTATGATGTGGCAAGAAATGTATTTATACAGAAAACTTCCCAAGAATTATTGACTTGTATGGGCTCTTCTAAAAACATATTCATTGGCTTTGCATTACCTTTTTCAGATTTTAATTATTTGGTGCATTCAGACCCGGAAGGAATATTTCTCTTTCTTTCAATATATATTTTTTATTGAATGTTTTCTCGTTTTCATTCTGACCCTTTAAAAAATTCAAATAGAACATCATCTGTTGGTTATTATATATATTCTTGGTGTGATATAAGAGAAATTCTATTACAGTAGAACTAATAAATTAAGAGTGGGATTTGGGACCCGTAAATGGAGTACTTAAATCCATTATTGGATGAATACAATGAATTCCCGGCCATTGCAGGTCAAATCAACACCTCCTAATCTTTGTCAAATTATTGCCAAGAGGCCCCTTATTATCTCACATCTAAGCTTTATGCCTTGAGTATCTTGGGTCCAATTTATGATCCTCCTTTTAAAATATAATATTACTAATATGCACACCACATAGTATATTGCTTCCTTCATACGTTTTATTATGCAGCGACTTCGTGTGCCTTTTGTAGCTAGCCCGGCAACTTTAGATGGTATTATATATGGACAATATGTTGTATATAGAGGTGCAACTCCAGCCCAATTTTAAAATTTGAGCTTAAGGTTCAAGTCCGAGGTCAAGTCCAATCTTCTTAATCTAAATCCAGTCTGTACTGTATTTTGATGCATTCGGGTTGGGCTCGGGTTGATCAATGAATTCACTCTAAAATTATACATATATATATATATATATGTATTAATGCAAATATGTATGTAAATAGGTAAAAAAACCCAACTTCTTGAACTCGAACCCAATCTGAGGACCAAAAATCCAAGCCCAGCCCGTGTAAAATTTCAGGCTCAGGCTGGGTCTACATAAGTTGCACCTCTAGTTGTATAATCCACATAAATAGTTTGAATTACCAATTAAAAGAGCTTGATTTTCAAATGCCATCTAACATATTTTTGACACAATAAAATCAAACCAATTGGATAATTTGATCAACTGCAGTGTCAATTGGCCATTACCCAATGTTGGTCCCAGCTATCTGGGGTCTTGGAGGGATAAACTAGATGTGGTCCCAAGCTTTGACATTTAGACTCGAACTTGTGTTCCCATCACTAGCCTGAGGTTCTACCAATTACACCAAGTAATGGTTATAGATGGCAATTTGACCCACTCCAGTTGGGACAGGTTTTTTGACCCTTGGTTGGGTTAAACTTTGGTGACCGGGACAGGGTGTGGTGGTATTTGTCCATGGTCCACCCTGCCCCGACCTCGAACCTGAATCCGCCCTGATTATAAGTGTTTCTATGATTCTGTGTATATTTTTAATATATATTATAATATATTATCTAATTGTAGGTAGGTTTTCAAAAAAAATTAAAAAAAGGGAATGCAAGTGGGGCAAATTTAGGGATTCCTGTTCCCCACAAGAACAGGAATGGGTTTAAGATTTCTAGCCCTGTTGGGGTAAGGGGCAAGGACAGAACAGGGTCATATTTGATTCGAAGTCATAGACAAAATATGCAAAACCCAGCCCCACTCCACCCTATTGCCATTCCTTGGTAATTGGCCCCTATCTTTGTATAGTCACTTTTGATTTTACAGGTTGGATGTTGGTGGTGAGGTTTTGAGGTGGTTGGTTGTTATCAGTTTGGTGGAAATCCTATCTTGATCCTCTTGTATATATCTAGCTACTTTCTCTTTCACTCCTCTCTTTTTTAAATAAAATTTTTATTTTACTACCAAAAAAATTCTGAACAGACAATTAATTATAATTAATATTTGTCTAAAACAAACTAGCTAGAGGGTGGTGATGCTAGCGACTTTTTCTTCCACATGATATTATGGTATCTTGCGTCTAGCCAGTTCAGAGTCTGAATTAGTTGGGAGCACAACAGTTGGCCTTTTATGCTTCGAAGAAAATTTGTGGGTTGCATATATTTTATGTAACTTTCATTAACTGTTTGGCATGCCTTTCAACAGACAGGCTGCTAACTTCTCAATGGAAACAAAGAGGAGCCCATGTTTAAGATGGGAACCTTACGTAATACTTTATGCCCACTAACTCTATTTAGTTATGTTTTCATATTTGGTAGCTTATGAGGTTTCAAAGGAATGGAATATATAGCTCCAATGGAATGGTATATGATTCTTTTTTTTTAATTTATATATCAAAAGGATTATCACCAACTTGTCTGCTATAATTTAGTTTTTAGCATCAAATATAATGTTTTGGAAAAATCAAGTTTGAAAAGAATATATTTTAAAAAGGGTCCAAAAAAAATAAAAAGAATAAAAAAATCTCCACCACATGTTATTGACCTTATGGTTAGTTTAGACACTGATTTGTCTAGTGGGAGCATTCACATATATATATATATATATATATATATATATATATATATATATATTTCTACATGGCCCAAATTAAAGAGTTTGGTAATTCTAACCTTGTAATTGGATTTCTATGGGGGTTTGATTGGTGCAGACTGAAATTAAAAGGGTTATTCTGTTATGTGGAGACTACTGTTAAACTTTATATGATTTCTATAGACTGCTTATAATATGTATTCTGGTTAAAGTCAAAAATTAACCTTTGAGACCTTATTGGGATTTGTTGTCTAAGCTAGATTAGACAAGTATGTTGGTGTCTTTTCATTAATTTAAAATGAGGTCGCTAGGATCAGATGAGGTCAGAGAAATTTCTTTCTTAATGTTAGGGTTAGTTATGAATTCATGGGTACGTGGTCAATGCTTGGTATTAAAGAATTAGGTCTACTAGGGTTCAATTATCTAAAGGCCCATAAAGATTTTACATCTCTTTTTGAGTTTTAGAGGGCATGTGTAATTAACATTGATTTTGGTATTAAAATTTTCTTTTCTTTTCTCTAATTGGATTTCTTCTCCTCTCTCATTCAGCCAGTCATGATAGGCCATTATCTATTATTTGTATTATTACTGCTTCATGGATTCTGACTACTATGTTTTAGACTTTCTGTCATTTCATTATGTTAGTCACGCAAAAAGAAAATAGAAAGATATCGTATAAGGAGGAAGATTTATTATTATTATTATTATTATTATAAGGAGGAAAATTAAAAAAATAGAAAGATATCATAATCAGAATCGTAATCGAAATAATTCGGAATTGGAATCAAAATAGTCTATTCCCATTTCAGACAGAAATGGAAATGACAATTAAAATCATCAGAAATGGAATTTTATCCCCCTGAAACCCATTCTTCCAACAATTAAATACAGCAAGATTTCTAACGACATCAACCTAGCTTTTGGCCCTACTTAAGTGGAGAGACCCCATTCAACAAACGGTCGTGAACTTCTCCTTATCACTTGAAACCTCCCCTGTAATTTCTAACAGCTATGATTTAGCACCCTGCTTAATGTTAATAGCATTGTATCCCCCTCAAACCTCCCCTGGCTCGTTTGTTCCTTTTTCTATCTACGCCGTCTGATCGATAGGAAAGCAAGATGATCGGTATCGGCGATAATCAGCAGCAGCTGGGTGATAGTAACAGAGGAGGCAGTGGTAGAAACGCAGGCAACTCCGGTTTGGCGTCTGGGGACGACAACAGAGGAGGTAACGGTAGAAATGCAGGCAACACCAGTCTGGCGTCTGGAGATGACGGCCTAGGTGCTGGGTTTGTAGGGAATGAAGCCAACGCGGGCTGTCGTTAGGACGATGAACAGTGTGAATGCCCTTTTTTATATTTATCTCGCAAAATTATCTTATTTTAGTTATTTATAAAATTATTACTTTTTATTAATATTTGGGACAAAAAGTTGCCCTTATCTATTAGAAACCCACTAGAAAATTAGCTTGCTCATCCCTACCGTTTAGAAATTGATTTAAATTACCCTTAACTTTTCTAACAATTGACTAAACATTTTCGTGCTGTTAAGGTTTGTTAGCGTTCCATCACAATGCATTCCCATGTCACACCACGGGACATAATTTTTTTTAAACCTTATATTACCCTTTTATGTGTCAAATTTGCCCTCCACTATTCTTTAAATTTTTAAATCTAAATTGTGGCTGTGGAAAGTTTCTAAGGTTTCAATAATTAATGTGGAAACTCTAGCAATTTAGAAGATGAAACCCATGGAAAACAAGGTTGCTTGTACAAGTTCAAACAGATCTGAACCCCCATCTGGAAAACTGTTCAGCTTTTGGGTTAACAATTCAATTGGAATTTTATTGTTTGGGGTTGTCAATTATTCATCTTTTATTTTATGGAATATGGTCATACCAAAAAAAAAAAAATGTTGGACAATTTTGATACATGACATCCTGAAGTTTGTCCATGAATTTTGTCTGTGTCACCTCTTTTCACTGGACAAAGCTTTCAGCTCAGTGGCATTGGACCACAAATGGTAAAAAGATTCATTCCAAATGACCTTCTTATCTTTCTATTTTAAAATTTTGATTAAAAGGGATTTCAGGAGATAGAAGGTCTAGGACCTATGAAATTAAAATATATTCTGTAGTTCTAGCTACAAGAGCCAAAGCCTATAATGAGGATCCCATTAAAGAATAGCGTCAATCCAAATGTATTATGTACAAGGACTCGCACCTAATTGTTTCAACCACTTAATTAATTAGTAGCCTAGCAAATATAATATTCTTCTTCGAACCTTGAATTTCAGTTGTCTAATATCACTTGAATCACTGTTACAATAATATGTTTTAATTAAATAGTTATTTTGAACCAGAATGAAAATGCAACCAGGGGAGATCTGTCAAGAAAGATGGAACAGCTTCAATCAATGCAACCAAAGCAAAATTAAGATTTTGTCCTGAACATGCAATAAGGGTAGTTCAGTAACAAATTAAACAAACTTTTTCATATTAAGTTTTACTTTATGATGCTTAATAAAAACATGATTTTGCCCAAATACCTACTTTAATTTACAATTTTTCTCTCATAATGGAGGGGGTTAAATTAATAATAAAGGTATTTTGGTTACAAAAGTAATAATTCCAAAAATTCTAGGGTGCATTCAGCCTTATGTATGGATGTAGATATCTTTCTTTAATGTTTTGTGATGCCATATATTCATGCAGTCCTACTTCTAGGTAATATTATGTGGGCATGATTTTCTTGGAAAGCAACACCAAGAAAGGGATTAAACACAAGGGTTTACTTATTAGACCCCGTCTCTGAATATGATTCCGGATCGAGTAGGCACATTTGGTGAATTCACTGAGTTCACATCTCCACCCTACAACGCCCCACAGCATATTCCCGCTGTGTATTGGGACCCATCGGGAGATGTTTTCAATACACGGCGGGAATGTGCTGTGGGGTGGCCCCTTGTAGGGCGGATAAGTGATCTCAAACACACTGTAAGTATGTAGTAAATTTTAGGACACCTGTTCCATAAATACCCCCAATCTGCTCTTCTCTGTATTAATTTATGATTCTAATTTTTTATATGGGTTAATTAATAAAATTTAAGTGGCAACATCCACCTGGAATAAAGTTTGGGTTAAAAAAAATCCCCTCCCTCACTCATGAGGCTACAATTTCTTTTTATTTTCAAAATGGAATTTCTATCTAAGGTAATGGCTAAAAAGAAAAACATATGTTCAAGTTATGCATTTTGTGATTACTTTGGGTTGCAACTTGGGTGGGTTCAAGTTAATTAAGCACTTACCAAAATTTGAATGGCCCCAGCCAGGATGCTATGTAAATTCTTCAAGTTGGGTTGTTGTTAGGTATATAGGTGAGCATGGGTCAGTTCTATTCAGTTTCAACTTTTAAGGCAGTACTTGGAACTTACTCTACAAGGGTTGGTTCCAAGTTTTTAGAACTAGAACATATCCTATTAAGATCGGTCTAAGGTTAGTTATAGTCTTGGTGGTTTTAGGGTTGGTTGCAGAGTCTATCCATGGAACCTATTCTTTCTTTACCCTTTTCCCCAAAAATGGAACCTGTTTTTGAAAAAAGTTGATTTTCAATAATAATAATATAGTTAAAATTTATATTTCCTTTATGGCTAATTTGATTAGATTTCGTAATTTAATCATTATGATTTAAATTTTGTAAATATTACCTTTTTCATTACTTATTATACACATTCAAATATTAAATTGAATAAAAATGATCAAATCACTTAAACTATTCAATGGTCAATGAGACCATTGTCTTTGTAACATGAGTGCCTAGGTCCAGATATTTAGATGGTCAAAATATTTTGGGACTTATTTCAAGGTAAATTTAATTCCAAGGCCACTTCCAACAAGGTCAACCATGGTTGATTTGGGTAAGGTAAACCCCTTGACCCTAGACCCAGCCTAGGTGGGGTTCACTTCCAAGAATTTGGAACCATACCCTACCCAGTTCAAGGTTGGTTCCATTTGACTCTGATTAGAACCTACCAATTTGCCAACTCCTGATTAGAAATGGATGTGTTGGACACTTAAACTTGATTTGTGAAATAGTTTAAAAAAGAAAATATTCTATTGCAAATTAAAATTGAAGAATTGCACATAAACAAAATAATATTTAACTAATTTCTTAAAAGTAATTGATGCTATTCGATGATTATTTCCTTGGAAATTAATCTTGAAAAGGGTCATCAATTCGACAATAATATCTCATTGGAGAGACCCATCAAAATGTGGGTTCCCCATAAATATTACATCAATATTAAATGTAAAGTTTTTACACTGATTATCCAATTAAAACTTTACACATTTCCACCCATCACATTTTTCAAAAAGCAACGGTCACTTTCACGGTTCAGTAGTGTATTTTTTTATTTTTACACTGATTATAAAACTCTAATTAATGTTATCTCTTTATATTGCTGTTGAATTTTGTATTTTAATTTCAGTCGTAACAAAACTTTCATTTCATCAAGCAATCTCCTATTTTCTTGGCTCGAGTTCTTCACTCACAACATGCATGGGGGAGACCTCCCTGGATCTTATTCGTGTGGCACAAGGAAATAGTGAGTCTCAAAAACTTTGATATAGCTCAGTATCAAGAGAAACCCACCATATCAACTCTAAGTTCAACCTGTTCTATGAGCGTCGAAGTTTAATGATGTCAGATCTCTCTCTCTCTCGTCATATATACGATTCCATTCCAAACATAGACGATGGTGTGGTAAGATGGACCAAAAATCCTGTTTGGAATTCCCGTTTCTCTTAAATCAACAACACTACGTTTGCATTGGGTAATTGTTTTTTTTTTTGGGGGGGGGGGGGGAGGGAGGGGGGGATTATCAATTAATGGTCGGTATTTTTGATGGTTCAGGAGACAGCAGTGTCATTGTCCATCATACTCATATATGGTGCACTGAAAGGTACACCACCATAAAACCTTAACAAGTTGTCACCACTCAACTGCAGCATAGCTTATAAACATACAATGATACAAACCAGAGCAGAGCACTTGACAAGACACATCATCGTCAGCGGTCTGCATTTCCTTTACTTAATAAGTTTCTACTGAAAATGTTGAGACAACGTTTATGGTGTCGCATTAATACTGATCGATCAAGGCAAATTTGCTAGACCCACATAATGCTTTGACGCTATTGACAGCTCCCACAGAAGAAGTTAGGTTAATTGGGTTCGATTAGATTTTATTGCAGAGTTCAAGCAAAATATAATAATATATAGCTTATGCATTAGCAGTCAATGACTCGATTCCTTTACTAATATCAGATATCAGTTGAGTTATGCCTTGAATTCTTTGTCGAACCCTATTCCATATGTTGTGATGACCCGCATTAGTGTCGACCCATTTTCGACTTCACTTCTTGTTTTCATGCTTATATTCTTCAATACTCTTACTCCACCACCTCGCCTAACTTAACCGTCAGAATCTCTCACCCTAGAATCATACACAAACTACACAAAGAGACTTCTAACATCTTTTCGTACGTGCTTATAAAATATAAATGAGACCCTCAAGCAAATCACCTTTGCAATTCCCAAACTACCCTCGATACCATCTTTAGTAACATCACTTCTTGTTTCTGTAGTTATGGATTTGGGTCTTTTGGTTTGCCCTCTCGCAAGCAACAATATGCTTGTTGTACACAAGGGTTTTTAAAAGATTTCCACGTAGAAAGGAAAGAAGAGGAATAGTAAATTATGTTCCAAAAAAATATTGTATTCCAATGGAACTTTGACCGGTTGATCAAATACTTTGTATAAATTTATCATGTGAGCTTGATGCTTGGTCGCCCAAATGATGAACAAGAGCTCTTTCTGGGATCCTCTTTTATTACTGAAGATTTCTTTTCACTCTCTGCTGCAACAGTGTCACATGATCATCAGAGAATGAGTGTGCTCAAACTCAAAGTACTGAGCAACTTTTTAACTTTTTGAACCACCAATGAGTGAAACGATTGCTTACTCAGTTACTTGTTGCACCGGCCGGCTCTCGATCGGTGACAGCCAGCTAGAGAGAGACGAGCAGCTGCAGTGCAGGCATGGCCCGACCACAAGTGAAGAAAGACGCAAGAGAGACTGTGACCTTCAGGCTACAAAATACATGAATCTCGTATCAACTTAGCAAGAGGCTTCACGTCATTGCCACGGCCAATGTCTGGAAAAAGGAGAAACGGTGACAAAATTGACGGTGACACAATACTTAAGGAATCCCAAATGGCCAAATCTCTTTCTCTGTCTCTTTGGCACCCGTGATAGAGGTTGCTTTTTGAGTTAGCAATGACGACAATATAGGTTGCTTTAGAGTGATATAACAACGACAAAAGTGCTTCTTCTCTCTCCTCTCTCTCTCTCTCCCAATGTATAAGATGTAATTATATATCTAAGTGAGCTCAGTAGACTTGGGAGATCATCAAGGAGAGAATAGAAGCGGTTAACATGTCTTTTCTTGAAAATAACATTGCACGAATACGCACGCAAGAAAAGATTAGAAGAGTGGACAAGATTCCATGAACTCAGACTCGTCACAATGAGATAATTGCTAAAATCATGAGTTCGAATGAGAGAATTCATGTATGGAAGGAAACTAATTAATCCTACGTTTATTTGAAAGAACCAACCATGAGCTTAGAATACTTGTTTGGCAGATACAATCACCACGATAATCTCAGAGTCAGTTATTTCATCCTGGGCCGGGTCTTGTATCGACTATCGAGCAATTAAGTAGAGATTGTTGGGATTTAGATATCCAGTCATCCACCTCTCAACTCTCACAAGAGGGGACCAGCTTTGGGCAACGGACTTCTTTATCGGGGTTTAGACTTACTGAACATAGCATGACTGAGAAAGAGTTTTTCTTTACTGAGAGTGGACTAGTCTATGTATATAAAAAGCTACTAGCCAGGCTAGCAGATCTGTTCCAAGTTGGATCACGTCACATGTAGCTCGTCCAAATGATAATACTTTCTCAGCTTTTTAATTAAATGAAACCTCCAGTACAGCAGATGATTAGTTCACAAATTCTATTTAATGCACTAACATAGCCTTGATATATATATATATCCAGTCACGAAAGATGTTAGTTATTAGATAAAGCAAATTTATAAATTAATCGAATGAATGTTCTACTTGTTCTGAGTATCTAGTTGGTGATAAAATACTTTAGCTAGCTAGTCTGTTAATTGATTTACTTACTGTACCAGTCTTGTGATAGAGAAATCTAGAGAGAGAGATGCTTCCTGAAAACCAATTACATTAGAGAGGTTAAAACAAGACAATTGAGGTTGAGAAAATCAATTGATCTGTTGGGCTGGGGTTGAATTTTTTCAAGTGTTTACAAAGAGCCATTTGTAGTTAACGTGATGTCACCCTTCTGAAGTGCAATAAGACGTGGAAAACAACAATAATGGCAGTCACGATAGAAGACTGAAGTAAAGTTTCAGTTCCAAGTTCTGCACAAGGGAGAAGGTTAAACCAGTGCGAGCACTCTCGTCTTATCATCATTTTTACCGATGGAATCTCTCTCGTCTGACAATTAGATAACAAAATCTTGGAAACTGCCAGCCAAGATAGAAATTTCTTAGAGACACTTGTATGTACCAACCATTTAAAAATAGACATTTGCTTCTCGGGATGCTGGAATTGGGATCACTCCATGCACATTATCTCCTGTAAATTCAAGAGCTTTCAGAAGAGAGGGGGCTCACAAGTCCAAGTAGGTGGTCCTTCATTCAAATTGTATTTTGTTCAGCAATGCAAGTTTTGATTGATTATTTCACAACTGCCACATGTGTTCATCACATCAAGTGGACCATCTTCATTCTTCAGCAATTCATAGAGGCAATAGTGCAAACGGAACACCACTTTGTTTATGCAAACCTTATACAAAGGGCACATGACATGAGGTTAGCTTAGATTACATGCAAACAAAAAATCTGAGGGCAACTGAAGAAACAAGCTGTGGAATGACGCTTAAGACACCAACTTCGGCTTGTTCTTGTTGCATCCCTTCGTACAAGCATGCTAAACATTAATGAGCAACTACTCTCCGGATCACCCTCAAGAGCATAAAGCCATAAACAAAACAAACGAAGGATAAAATAAACAGGAAATTAGTTGAAAAGAAAAAACAAGTAGTCAGGATTCCTTGCAGAAGCTGGCATGCAGATGCAATGGAAAGAATGGTACTTGTTAAAGGAGAAATATAAAAGTAACACTAAAGGGTTTGTGAATGTTGGCACATGAAGAACATTAAGGACAGGAATATACTTACAGAGGTAGTCTCCATCTCTTGGTAGCTGAAGCTCAAGGGTTCAGATTTCAGAATCTATTTGCGCCCCAAAGAGGGAAGGAGTGAGGCTGTCAGAGCATGACCTAGCTAGGGTGCATATTAAAATATATTACTTGGGTATCCATCCAACGCTAGATCATGCTGGCAGCTTCACTTATTCCCTTATGGGGCTCTGCACAACACTGAAGTCAATTTCTCCTCCTTGGGTCTCTCATGAGATAGATGAGAGAGAAAAATGGGTGGGTGCAACTTCTCATCCACCAACATTTCAAATAGCATAGAGAAAATGGGAAAAACCATCGATATATCAAGAAAGCATTACACCCATATTGTGTGGGGGAAAAAAAGAGAGAAACTGAGAAACCCCCTTTTCGAGTTAAGATGATTTTCTTAGTTAGACCCTAGTCTACCTCCCTTAGCAAGGAGAAGATGGATAACAGGAAGGACGAATGGAAAAACATTTTTTTAAGATTTTTATTCCTAAATCTTCAAAGAAGTTTTTCGTTTTATCCTTTGGATGTAGAACCTTTCAAAAAAAGTTGTAAGAAACCTGATGTAACTTCGATACAGAGAGAAGAAAACATGAAAGAACTAACCAAGGAAGCTCTATGCCCTAGAAGAAATGGAAAGGCTATAACAGTGAAGAGAATGGTTGTGTAACCTGTTAAAAAAGATGAAGAAATTAAAATAGGGTGAAGATATAGCTAAGAGTGCAAAAGTGTGGGTGCACCTCACCAACGTATGTATAAAAAAAACATATATATGTAGCAGAGAAGATAAGGTGTTTCATCACGACCACAAAGATGGAGTAGCAGAATAAAATAGACAAAGGATATGAGAAGAAACGGAGGTGAGCACTCTCAAAGGATAAAGCGTGAATGTAAAGAAATATATATAAGAGAAGTCTAAAAAGCTAGAGAAAACAAATAAATCCTAAAACAAAGAAACCCTAATTAAGAGAAGTCGGCATGCTACATGACAACACCCACCAAGTGGGTGTTATTTATAGAGCGAGAGGTGAGAGTTGAAACAACGTAAACGAGAGAGAGAGAGAGAGAGGTCACTGATAAGTCATAAAAAAGCAGCATGTGGGGTTGAGAGAGACTGAGAGAGAGAGAAAGAGACTCGTCCAGATAAGCTAGGTAGGTAGTAGTAAACTATAGGCTGAGTTATAATATGGAATAGGGTCAGAGAAAAGAAAGCATAGGGCGGTATGACAGGAAAGTGGAGGTGGAGGAGGCATCAAGAGAGGAGCCGGAGAGTAGAGGGTAGGAGGTAGGGAGAAGAGAGCCGTACCAAATTTTGCGAGCAGAAGGTTCTCAGGGAGTGCAATTATTGGGTTGAAATTTCAAATTTACACATTATCGATGCAAATTGGATCAGCCGTTTGAGAGGCCCAGCAAACCCCAGTCCCCAGCTGTCCGTTTCAGGGCTCAGTTGGGCTCCATTACCTGGCTGTGTTGTTCCTGTCTCATCTCAAAAAAAAAAAAACTCCAATCTAACGATTTGAGCAGATCCAGCCGTCTCTCCCTCTCTCTAGATGCCTGGGAGCAGCTAATAGGGGATGACAGTATGGTCAGTTGCTAAGGAGGCTCGTGAGTGAATACACAGAAGTGCATTAATTTAAAGTTGAATTTGTACAAGATGGGTTTGCAAATTAAGACAACTTTTTTTTTATAGAAAATCAAGGCAGCTTACATAAATGATCCTTTGACTTAATTAACAGTTAATACCCAACCTTCCTATACTAATTAACCATGCCTTGTAGCCTTACGGGTGTAACAACTTAAAACTAGTGATTTAAGAGTTCCTCCATGCCTGCTGTGCTGCCCGCTTTTACTTTATCTGTTCATTTGTATATTGATTTACTCTCCAGAGTCTACAATAATGTCTTGATTCAAGACAAATAAATGGGTTTAAACTTTCAAGGAATTGTCCAAAATTAAATCAGTTAAATCATGTTTGATTCAATTCTTATTTGTTTTCGTTTTTACTTGATATAAAATTCTAAAATGGATAAGAACGGGAAAAAATTGATAAAATGAGAAAATATTGTTATGAACCTAATGATTTTTTTCTTAAAAATGATTTTTTTTTTAAATTAATAAGTGTCCTCTGTAAACATACAATTGAAAAAGTGATTTTATAAAAGTATTTTCACAAAAGTGATTTTATAAAATTATTTCCGTTAAAGTGATTTTACAAAAATGTTTTCATGTAAAAGTCATTTCATAAAAGTACTTCCACGGTAGTTTGCTAATGGTAGTAGTTTTATAGGCTGAGTTTCCTCAATGAATGAAAATGATCTAAATGGGATATGATTATTTTTCATAATGCAGGTTACTTCAATTTTTGTGCTATGAGTAGACTTGTTCATGGGCCGGGTGGCCCGTCGGTAGAAAATAGTGATGCATGCCAAGGTTCATTCGCTCTTCCCTCACTTTGTCAAACAAGATGTTGCTGCCAAGATCGTTGTCAGTGGAGAACCCTGATGGGATAGCAAGTTTCATCCAATCCAGTTAAACAGGAGTTCTCTCTCTCTCTCTTCCCTCCCCCCCCCCTATGGTCACCCATTCAATTTTCTTTTCTTCTTTGGGTTTCTCAGAAAACAGGGGTTCTTCCTCCCTATGCTTTATCAATACGAACTCAGCACCGACGAACATAGTCACACGAACTCAACACCAGTGACCATCTTTCTGTTAGGTCGGCAACAAGTCGGGCTTCAGGCTCGGGCATGTGCTTTGGTCTTTTTATTAGGGCCGGGCTTGGGCCCAAGTTGTAGGCCTGTTGGTCAGACTAGGCTTGGGCTCAGGCCTAAGAAAATCCTGTTTATGTTGAGTAAAAGCCCGGCCCGGCCCATGAACAGGTCAACCTATGAGCTGATTTTTCATTCTAAAAAGAATGTAGCACATGACATGACAAAAATTTTGTAACCAAACAGTAATGTTATTCATTCTTGCCCAAAATGAACAAGAATTAAAAGAATGAGGCCTGAACCAAAGATGACCTTAATGTTTGGAGATGATATTCTTATTTTTGGAAGAAGTAATAAAGAAGAAGCCATCCGATTCAAAAACATCCTCCTTCATTTTGGAAGCCGTTTGGGTCAAAACTTAAATTTTAGCAAATCATCCATCTTATTCGGCTCAAATGTCCATCGAAGAAGAAGTTTGATCGCCAATACACTTGGAATCTATGAATGGGAAAGAAAATTATTTGGGTGCCCTTTTGCTTTTAAATGGAGGAAAGACTGCTGCTGCTTGAAATTTTGTAGTTGAGAAGGGTGAAAATAAACTGCAAACCTGGAAGGCAAAATGCCATTCTCATTCTGGTCGTGAGATAATGGTTTAAATCTACAATTTCCTCCATCCCATCGTATTTCATGGCTATCAACAAGCTCCCTCTTGCTAGCTACTTGCATGAAGTTAAACTTCATAGCCCAGGATTTCTGGTGGGGCTTCTCTCAAGGACAATGCTACATGTGTATCTCAAGAGTTGGAAATGTCTTGTTAAAAGCAAGGAAATGGAGATTCTTCTACTTCTTTTTGGAGTGTTTCTAAAAAATTTACAAACTCCTCCGTTTGGAATTGTATCTTGGACATGCGAAAGGAGTTAATCAAGGGAGCCCGACTCATTATTTCAAAATTCAAATGGATGATGGGATAAGACCCTTGGCTCTCTCAACCTATTCCAAGGCCAAATTTAGAGGTCTCCAATTCTAAATTCGAATAGGCTCAATGGAACAATTAATTGTTTCATTATCCAAAATTTCCTTAATGAAGTCGCTCAGCAGATTCTCAATATTAATTGATCGAGCTCCCCTTGAATCCTCTCCAGCACCAAGACAGAATCTGTTGGACGCTCACTCTTGTGCCTTAGCTCGACGACTTTTACAATGTCAAATAAAGCTGGGTCTTCTTCAAGTTCCTTCGCCTAATAATTACCAGAAATTACTTGGAAAGAAAAGATCTTTGGAACTTGAGAAATATTCCTCCAAGATTTATCTATTTTCTATGGAGAGTCCTTTACGTACCATGCTATGTATCCCAGTTAAAAGTAGCTGTAGCTAAAGCAAGCCCGAAATTTGATCCTCACTGTGAAATCTCTAGTGAGGGCTAGCTGTTTGGTTTGGCTTGTCTTTCTATATATATCAAAGTTGATGATCAACCTCATTGGAACATCAAAGACTCCTAGATCTCTTATTGGTGAAAAAAGAATCCTAATTAACGATGACAGTGAAATAGGTGTCTTTTGTATGTTTGTTGTTATCTTGTGGAACTGCTGGGAAGGCCAACTGGTGTTGAAAAACTATGGAGAAGATTCCCATTTGCCCCGATTCTGTTATTATGGAAGCTCACCGCCAGATCGATTCATGATCTGTAGCTTGCTAAGATTCAAAGCTCTACTATTAATTCTTGACCAACCAACCAGAGGGTCCAATCCCTTTGAACAATACTCAAGCTAGTTCAGCTTCGGGTCCTGGCATTGTGATTATTAGAATTAATCATACTGGTGGTTTCCTCTTTGCTCGGGCTATTAGTACTAAGTGCACAGACTCGGATCTTACAGAAGCTATCGCCTGCAGATCGAGCTGGTTTACTCTTGGCTCGCGATTTGGGTGCCACTCATCACATTCACCTGGAAGGAGATGCTCAAAAGGAACCAAACAACTCTTTTTTATATAATGTGACGAGTGTATAATACTAAGGGTGTCTCTTAATTTTTCTATAATGGTCCGTTTGGTTGCCGAGAAATACTGGGATGAGAAGGGTTGAAAGGAATATCTATCTCCACAATTTTTTGAGCTATGGATCTATTGAACAAGGTCAACAATTTAGTTTCATCCCAAATTCTAATATCTGGGTTCATTAAATCAGCCACCTTGAGATCTAAGGACTTTCTTGGTCTGGGGCCAATAGGCTTATGCTCTTCCAATCCTGGAATCCAGGGATCATCCCAAATATTAACATCTGTTCATGTACCAATTTGCCAATATATTCCTTTTTCTATCACTTTCCTCCCTTCCAAAATGCTTCTCCAACCCCAAGAAGGTTTTTTCGTTTGAGTGGCTTTAAGGGAGGAATTTGGGAAATATTTGGCTTTTAAGAGTCTAGCCCACATACTAGAGGAGTCATGACAAAGTCTCCATGCCAACTTTGCTAAGAGGGCTAAGTTAAAAGCATGGGAATCCCTAAAACCTAAACCCCCATCATGTTTGTTCATGCTTAATTGGGTCCACCTAACATCTAATATTTTTCCTATCCTCTTTATCCCCCCACCAAAAGGCCTTTTGCCTTTTTCCCATCATATTGCAAATTTCTTTTGGGATCAAAAAGAAGGACATGCAATAAGTCGGAATAACAATTAGGACAGATTTTATGAGAACTTCCTTCCTAGCTTGAGACAGGAGTGAACTCTTCCAGCTATTTGCTCTGCTAGCAACCCTTTTTGCTAAATAATCAAAGACTTGAGATTTTTTTCTTCCCAATCAATGGATGGGTTCCTAGATAAATAGAAGGAGTTTTTTAAGCATTCTAGATATCATTTTTTTTTTTAATTTGGGATGTAAGTTCTTACTAAAGAAAACTTCCGACTTTTGATAGCTTACCTTTTGACCCAAATCTTTTTCATAGAGAGAGATTGCCTCCAGTAAAGAACTTGCCTCTCTAAGATCAACTTTGGTGAATAGATAGCTATCATATGCAAAAAAGAGGTCAGATATAGTTGGAGCCCTTCTACTAATTTTAATTCCTGACAGCTATTTTCTATCCATCTTCTTTCTTAGAATTGTTGAGAGAACATCAGAGCATAGGAGAAATAAGTATGGAGATAAAGGATCACCTTGCCTCAAACTTCTCTAGGGAAATATTCTTCTTGAGGGGGAGCCATTTACCAGAATTTGGTATGACACAGTGAAAACACAAGTAATAACCCAAGAGATCCATTTACTGCCAAACCCTAGTTTTTCCATTGTTGATTTTAAGAAAACCCACTCCACCCTATCATAAGCTTTGCTCATGTCTAATTTGATTGCCATATAGCCATTCTTAGTTTTGGTGTTAGACATATAGTGAAGGATTTCGTGGGCGATTAAAACATTATCTGAGATTGCTTTATCATGAAGGAAGGCACTCTGATTTTCTAAAATTAGGCCTTCCAGAATTTGCTTCAGTTTGTTTGCCAAAATTTTTGTTATAATTCTGTACACTGTATTGCATAGACTGATAGGCCTAAGTTAAGATACTTCCTCCAGGTTCTTTGTTTTAGGGATTAGAGCAATGAAAGTTTCATTTAAAGAATAGTCCAATCTTCCTTCATTGAAAAAACTGGTAACCTCTCTCACCACATCATCTTTAATGGTATCCCAGAATTTTTGAAAGAAAAGATTAGGGAAACCATTCGAACACGGGGATTTTGTGGGAGCCATTTGGAAAAGGGCTACTTTTATTTCCTCTTCGGTTACATCTTTCTGCAGTTCTTGATTCATTTCATCATCAATTAAACAATTTGTGCCATCAAGAGTTACAGAGATTTCAGGTGGATTGGAGGTGTAGAGGATGTTACTGAAATGATTTACTAGAATATTGTTAGTATGCTCCTGGCCTTCCTTCTACTCCCCATTCTCATATTTTAGTTTTAAAATTCTAATTTTTGCCCTTCTCCTAATGGTGGAATTGTGTAAAAATTTTGTGTTCCTATCCCCATAATTTAGCTAGGCTATCCTAGCCTTTTAAGTCCACAGAATATCCTCCCTCTTTAACCATTTTTCCGGTTCAGCTTCAATCCCATAGGTAGCCCCTTCCTTATTTAATTCAGCATTAAGATCCTGCTTTAAATTTTCAATCTAGTTTTGAACTTTGTCGAATTCCTCCTTATTCCATTTCTTTAAAGATATTTTTTATCTTTCACATTTTTGAGAAATGGAACTTGGCTTTAACTGGCTTGTCTCTTTCCCAATGGAATTTTCTAGGTCTTCACACTTGTCATGAGTTAACCACATTTCCTCAAACCTGAAAGGTCTCCTAATGTTAAAATTTATGGGGTTTGTATCCAAGCAGATAGGCAAATGGTCCGAGCCCTGAGTAGCAATGACTAGAACATGAGCTTTAGGGAATAAAGCTCTCCAATTCTGGTTACCTAGACCTCTATCCAATTTGGCTTTTATATGATTCCCTATATCTCTCCTATTTTTTCATGTGTACTTTGAACCATTACTAGGGATTTCCTCCAGGCCCCATCCTCTAAGAAGACTCATATTTTTCCTTACTTGAGACATCCTCACCTCTTTTCCCCCAATTTATCATCCTTATGAAAAATCATATTAAAATCATCAATACTGCACCAAGCTCCTTGGGAGAGATTCGCAAATTGATTCAACTTACAATAACTTTTCTTTTCTTTTTCTCCAGTTCCCCATAAGCAAAAGAACACCACCACGGATTGTCATTATTTTCATCCAAGATTCTTGAGTGAATAATGATGTGGCACGATCCGGGCACTCCTAACTAGCTGCTGACTGGCTCCTTGCTGGCAACGGATGGCACCTGAGAAGATGAAAGGAAGGATTCCTAAGGATTTTACTCGGTGGGAATACTCTGATGCTTAAGTTAGTATGCAAGAAAGAAGGAAAAGAAGAGTCAGTAGCTAAGAGTGTAGGTCGCGCTTTATCACTATACTCGAGAGATTAGAGGTCTCTATAAGAAGCTTCTCTTCTGCCCTGAGGGCTTTTATAGGGGCGCTCTTGCGAGATCGGGCATAACCGCCACTGGGCCCCCACCACAGCTGTTACCTGCCAGGGCTGTGCAGGTGGCCGTTGTGACATACTCCTCGCCTGGGTGAGTGACACGTCTCCAAAGTGACAGGCACGCCTCCGCCTACTGAGAGACGTAGGTGCAGACTGTCGAAAGGACAGAGACTGCGCCGTCAGTAAGGGACGTGGCGCAGTCTGATTGGTACGGCCTATCAGATAGAAGCTTCCAGAGGAATGCTCATGCGGCCCATTCGCGAGCTACTTTGCAGCGAGCTCGGAATACTTCAGGAGTATCGTAAGTAGAATTGGTCCTCGGGATGATTTGTCTGCTCGGGAGCTCGGGCGAGCTGGTTTTCTTAGCTCGCAAGCTAAAGTTGCCTCGGAATATCCCTTTAGAGGTAGCTCGGGGAACCCAGAGCTCGCGTTGTGGTGAGCACCTCCCTTTGCCCGCTATGATGTAGCGAGCTGCTTTATGGGCCCGTTACTTGGTTGTACTGGGCCTCAATGCTGAGTTGTCGCTTATGTTGAGTCAGTGTCTATGTGTCACTGTTTCATAGGTTGGGTCAAATCATACTTCATCAATTGCCCCCCACTCCTCAAGCTAAGAATACCGCCTTAGCGCGGGGAGTTTATGAAGTGCGTTGGACTGATTTGACCAAAATTCAAACTTGATTGACTGCTCATATTAAATGTGTGCACGGGAATCAGGGGATTTCTGACTTTTCAAATACCGAAAATGCACTGAAGCGGCTCTTAACTTTGGATGTCATGCAGCCGCCATTACCTCAATCATGGAGGACGTGCAACCAGTCACATTTCGGTTTCAGAAAGCGTGCGGTCAGCTTGACTGCGAACCGTCGGATCTGCCTCAATCTGGGCCATTGAATCGAAGGCGTAGTGGCTATAAATAGGAGGTCCCCCTAGGCGTCATTTCCTTTCATGCTATCTTGCTATCTTTGGATTCCAAGGTCGCACATCCATCTAATTTACCCGAGCTCTTTCGTTCACTTCATTTCATCTTTTCCGGTGAGTCTCAATCACTGTCAATCATGTTTGGGTATCCGTACCATACTTACTACCGGGACGGTAACCAGGACAATGATGCTCCCTCAAGCTCGGGGGGAGCTTGGGAGCAGGTTCCGGAGGCTCGAGAGACCACCAGTGGTGTGGCCTCTACTTCCCATGGGAGGGAGCCTAACACCTTCGGTCCCTCCTCTATGACGGCGAAGAGACTCAGGTCCCTAATCTGCTATTTTCACCTTCTTGGGGATCTTGTCTACAGTCTCCCCACTGGTAACTTCCCTTAGGAGCATGGTCCCAACGATATAGTTATTTTCCAGGAACAGCTTGAGGCTGGCCTGTGTCTTCCCCTGCACCCCCTAATAGTGGAGGTGTTAAACCATTTTAATGTTACCATCGATCATCTTCATCCCAATGCTATCCGGAACATGGTTTGGACCATTTCTTTGTGTTATGAGTCCCCCTTGGACCTTGACATTTTTACTTCTATTCTTTGTATAAAAAATGTTGCTCCTGGGGTTCCTCCGGAGAGGCGCTTTTATTACCTCTCTCCCCGCCGTGGCTATAAGCTCTTGTACGAGCTGCCGAATAAGATTCCTGCCTGGATGCGTGATTACTTTGTGGTCCATAACCCCAAGGGGTGGCCCTTCCCTACTACTTGGAGGGGCGCCATCCAAGACCCCGGGGCCAAGCTGGACCCCGAAACTCGGAAAACAATCTTGTGGTCTTTTGGCAGCCATCATGTCCAGTGCTGATTCGCGCTGCCTTCTCTCGGGCAGCCAGAGACGCCATGCAAAGAGGACGCACCCCAACCGGACCCCTCCTTCGGGAAGTACTGAGTTCGAATCTGCTGAGGCAGTTCTACCCTCTCCTCCACCCGAGGTTCCGATGCCCCCACCTGAGGGGGCTAGTGGGATTAACCCTGGGGGAAACAAGCTCCCTCAATCGGGGAAGGCTCCCTATAATCCCCTTCAGCCCCGTCCTTACCCCTGGTTCCCAGTGGGAAACTAGGAAGAGGTAAATGATTATCTGGTGGCTCGCTAGAGGAGCCGGAAGGTGATCACTAATGACGAGATCGCTCGGTGGGGAAACATGGAGCCCGGGACCTCTCTGCGTTTGCCTCTGCTCGTTGCATGGTGGTAAGTGACCTTTTTCTCTTTTTTCTCTCTTGTTTTGCCCTTTTCCGCTGTCTTCTGATCTTCTTTTCTGTCGGCAGGTGAATTCCGCCATCCATGCCATGGCTCTTCAGATGCACATCCATTACATCGACGCCCTCGACTAGCGGGCTGCCAACCAGAAGCTTCAGAGCAAGCTCCACCGGATCCGGGGCGAGCTCCATCACACCCGCAAGGGGAGCGAGTCTCAGGAGCTGCTTGTCCACGACCAAGAGGCTCAAATTGCTCGACTTTCTGAAGAGAGCACACGTTACAGGGAGGAATCGTCGAGGATGGCGACAGAGAGGGAGCTCCTTAGGCAACAGGTGCAGGACTTGGAGTCCACTCTTCTATATCGAACTTGAAACTTTGATCAGATGGTAGAGGCTGAGTGAGAGAAAGCGGTCTGGGATTTTAAAGACTCCCAGGAATTTCAGGACCTCTAGGCGGAGTACGGCTCGGGTTCGTACCGCTCGGGGTTTAAACTTTTCCGGTGGCTGGTTCGGAAGAAGTTCTCCGGACTCAACCTCGACGGCATTACTATGAAGGGTCTGTCTCCTGAGACAGCGGACCAAGCGGAGGAAGAGGAGCCTAACTCTCTAGAGGGATGAGGAGGCGGATCCTTGAGGCAGCATTTCTTTGGGCTTCTGGTGGCTTCTGGGTGCCGTAAACCCGATCTTTCACAAGTCTTTGGTTGGGCGGTTGGGCCCTGTGACAGTCAAACTTTTCCTAAGTTGTTTAGCTCATTTACCGTACTTGTTATTATTTTTTTTTGAACTAACAATGAGAGTTCTTTCCTTCTCCTGAGTATGATGAACTCCCTTTATTTTTGCTAAAGCGACCTCATCATTGGAGCTTTTAAGGCAATATGCCTGAAGTAGGACTTTTCGGTAGTCGCTATCCTGATTTGTCCTTTAACGTTTAAGGCCTCTATGGTATACCGCGAAGTGATTACCATGTATGTCCTTTGCCACTGAAATGCCTAAGTCTTTCTTGATGTCGAGGTCTTTGTTAGATCGGTGTTTTGGCCCTTTGGCTGTGGGGGTGACTTATAGTCTACCCTTGAAATTTACCCATGCCATGGAGGCGACTGGGTCTTATAGCGTCGAGGTCGTGTTAGCTCGGCATTTTGGCCCTTAGGCTCTAGGATTGACCAGTGGCCTACTCGGTTGTTACAGGTAGTATTGTCTCAAGTTGATGATATTCCATGCCGAGGTACTTGTTTCCCTTCAAGGGTCTCAAGCTCGTACATTCCTTCCCCGAGCACTCACTTCACCCGGTAGGGGCCTTCTGAGTTGGACCCGAGCTTGCCAACGCTGGGCTCAGGTACCATAACTTTACGAAGGACCAGGTCACCAACGCAGAGGTTTCGCCTCTTGACCCTGGCGTTATAGTACCGAGCTACTCTCTGCTGGAAGGTTGCGGTTCTGATGTACGCGAGGTCACTTACTTCGTCAAGTAGATCGAGGTTGGTACGTAGCTCATCTTCACTGTATGCCTCTATTCGCAGCGTGGGCACTTCGATCTCTGCAGGGATTACTGCTTCAGTGCCGTAGGTGAGATTGAAAGGAGTTTCTCCCATGGTGATCTTCTCTGTGGTCTGGTACGCCCACAAAACACTGGGTAGTTCATCTGCCCACAATCTTTTGGCTTTGTCCAATCGTGCCTTTAATCCGTGAAGGATGGCTCTGTTCGTTACTTATGCTTGACTGTTTGCTTGAGGGTGTGTGACTAAAGTAAAGTTCTGTCAGATTCCCATGCCTTTGCACCAGTCTTGGAATTTGATGTCTTCGAACTGTTTGTCATTGTCGAAAATCAATACCTGAGGTAATTCGAAGCGGCATACAATGTTTTTCCAAAAGAAGTTTTGAACATTCTGGTTGTGATCGTTACGAGGGGTTCGACTTCTACCCACTTGGTAAAATAGTCCACTGCTACCACCAAGAACTTCCTTCCACCCGTTGCTGGTGGGATAGGCCCAAGTAGATCGATGCCCCATTGTGCAAAGGGCCACAGACTGGTGAGATACTTGAGGTCGGCAACGGGTTGGTGATGGATATTGGCATGTCTCTGGCATTTGTCACATTTTCTAACGAGTTCAATGCATCTGCCTTCATTGTTGGCCAATAATACCCTTGTCGAAGTGCTTTCTAGGCAAGGGCTCTGCCCCCCAAGTGCCCGCCGCACAACCCCTCATGAGTGTCATGGAGTACGAGTTCGGCTTCGGTAGGCCACAAGCAACGCAGATAGGGGAGCGTGTAGGATCTCCTGTACAACCGCTCGTCTATCATGACGTATTTGGCTACCTGGAACTGCACCTTTCTGGCTGCATTGCGATCTGCAGGGAGTGTCCCGTGTAGCAAGAAGCTCATGAGCGGGTCAATCCAGCTTAGCTCTACTTGGACGACGGGAGTGACCTCCTCTACCCCCTGAGAATGCTAGGCCGAGACAGGTTCTCTATGTACACGGTTCTCATGGTGATGTCGCTAGTGTTGGCTAACTTGGACAGAGCGTCGGCCTCAGCATTCTCCGACCTAGGTATCTGTCTGATGAAGTGTGACTAGAAGTCGAGCAGGGCTTCTCTAACTTTGGTCAAGTAGGCAGTCATGGCTGGCTCGCAAGCTTCATACTCGGCGATGACCTAGTTAACCACGAGCTGGGAGTCGCTGCAGATAATAATGTGCCTTGCTTTTACTTCTCTGGCTATGGCTAGTCCAGCTATCAACGCCTCATACTCTGCTTCATTGTTAGACGTCGCGAAGTTGAAGCGTAGCACGTATTCCAGTTCCGTACCGCTTGGACTGTGCAAAACTATTCTGGCATCGCTGCCCTGTTGGCTCGAGGAGCCATCTACATGAAGGATCCAGGGCTCCTCATCCCAACTCGCGGTTGGCCAAGCTAGGAGAGGTGCCACACTGGCTGCTACCTCATAGGGTTTGGACTCGACCAACCCGGGAGCTTCGAGCTCACCCGAGGTGGGAGCCTCGCGCTCAACCGGCCTGTGAACTTCAGAGCTGAATGTGCATTCGGCTATGAAATCTGCTAAGGCTTGGGCCTTAATGGCAGTCCGCGGCTTGTACTGGAGGTCATACTCGTTGAGCTCAACGGCCCACTTCGCCAACCGACCAGAGACCTCGGGCTTAAGCAATACTTGCCTCAGAGGTTTGTCGGTGAGGACGATAACAGTATGAGCTTGGAAGTACGAGTGGAGCTTCCGAGCTGCGATTATCAGTGTGTATGCTAGCTTTTCCATCTCCGGGTATCATGTTTCTGCTCCCTACAATACTTTACTAACATAATAGATGGGTCGTTGGACCCGATCTACTTCCTTTATTAGTACCGAATTGACCACTTCGTCACTTGCCGAGAGGTACAGTTCTAAGACATTGCCCTTCTCAGGCCGGGTTAAGGTTGGCACACTAGCGAGGTATTTCTTGAGTTCATCGAACGCAGCTCAGGGTGGCTATGCGGCCATTCAACCTCTGAACCTCTTTCAACTTTCGGGGCAGTCTCATATACAAAATGGCCTTAATCTTATCCGGGTTAGCCTCGATGTCGTGCCGATTAATAATGTATCCTAGGAACTTGCCCGAGGTCACACCAAACACACACTTGTTTGGGTTCAGTCTCATATTAAACATACGCGGAATTTCAAAAACAGAATGCAAATCTTGTATTAATTCATGTGAGAATTGAGTTTTGACGACCATGTCGTCTACATAGCATTCTACTTTTCTACCGATTAACAACGCAAACAACTTATTTACAAGCCTTTGGAAGGTTGCCCCTGCATTTTTCAACCCGAAGGGCATAACCTTGTAACAGTATAGGCCGAATTCTGTGATGAAAGCAGTCTTTTCTTCGTCCGTCGGGTCCATCTTGATTTGATTATAGCCCGAATAGGCGTCCAAGAAACTTAGCAGCTCGTGCCCTGAGGTCGCGTCTACTAAGCGGTGGATTCTGGTGAGCAGGAAGCAGTTTTTCGGGCAATCTTGGTTTAGGTCGGTGTAGTTGATGCACATGCGCCACTTGTCGTTGGCCTTCTTTACTAGGACGGGGTTGGCTACCCAACTCGGGTAGAGGACTTCTCTTATGAAGTCTACTGCGATGAGCTTTTTGACCTCCTCGTCGACCGCTTTCCACCGCTCCGGGGCTAGGTTGCGTTTCTTCTGTCTAACGAGCCTAACTACAGGATCAGTGTTCAGCTTGTGAGTTATGAGTTTGGGGTCTATACTGGGCATCTCTGTCGTGGACTATGCAAAAATATCTAAATTTTGAAGTAAGAAACTTACCAATTCTGATTGTAGAGGTTCCTGGACGGAAGCGTCGATCTGAAGCATTCGAGCTGGGTCCACTGTTGAGGTCGGAACCGCGACTGTTTCTTCTATTGGCGCGGCTCGTTCTTCGCCTTGCTCCATAGGCCGCTCCAGCTCGAGGTCGTCGACTACCTTGGTTTTTCCCTTTAGGGCGGTGATATAGCACTCACGGGACTCGAGTTGATCGCCCTGTGCTACTCCCACACTGAAGTCGGTTGGGAACTTCATAGCCAAATGGTAAGTGGAGACCACTGCCCGTAGGACATGGGTGACCGGTCGACCTACTATGGCATTGTAGGGGGAGGGGGTCGCGACCACCAAGAAGTCGTGCTTGAATCTGACCACACAAGGCCACGTGCCGACTTCCACAGGTATTGTTGTTTTCCCAAGGGGCTGGACTTCTTCTCTGAAGAGGCCTACCAAAAGAGTGTCTGTGGGCTTCAGGTCGCTTCTCTGCAATTGGAGCTGGTCAAATGCAACTTTGAAGTGGATGTCGGTTGAGCTCCTGAGTCGACGAGTACACACCTGACCTCAAAGTTTGACTCTTAGTTTTATTATGAGTGCGTCGTCATGGGGGTAGTGGACTCTTCAAGCATCATCTTTTGTGACGAAAATTGGCTCTTCTGTCCTCGGCCGTTTTGGGGGGTTCTGCTTCTTCCGAATGGCTTCACGAATTGAAGTCCGAGCTACTGCTAAAGTGCAACCCGCGATGATAGAGCCTCCCACTATCATGTGGATGGTTCCTCGGACTGGCCTCTCCTCCGGAGGCTGCCTCTGCGGTTGTTCGACCGGCCTGCGGCTGGACTCGGGAGCATCCTTACCGCGCTCCCCTTGCCGACCTATTTTATTACTATTATTATTATTATTATTCTGTACAAAGTTTCTTAGATACCCACGACGGATGAGCTCCTCTATCTCATCGCGGAGGATTTTACAACTCTCGGTACTGTGACCGTGATCTTGGTGAAAACTGCAATACAGATTCTTATTCCTTTCATTGGGATTCCCCCTCAGATGGGGTGGCCACTTCACGTACGGGGCATCCTTGATCGCCATCAGGATTTCAGCCCTCTTCATGTTCAGTGGGGTGTAATCGGCTAGGTCCGCTACAGGAGGTCGGAATAATTGATCGGCCTTGCTCCCCAAGCTGTCCTTTTTCTTTAGGCTGTCCCCTTGACTGGAAAACTCTCCTTCCCTCTTTCTTTTTTCGGGCGCGCCCTCGCCCTTTTGGTTGATCTCCTCTTCAGTGGCTACGAACCTGTCCGCAAGCTTCAGGAACTCGGTTATGGTCATCAGTTGGTTAATGATCATGTGCCATTTAAACTCTTTGTATGACATGCCCTTCTTAGCTGTTGCAAGGCATACGGCGGTGTCCAGGCACGGTATCTGCATACAGGCATCGTTGAACCACTTGATATAGCATCGGATGGATTCTCCCTCTCTCTGTACTATGCTGAGGAGACTTTCTTCAGTTCGCGGACACTACTTGCTAGTAACGGAGTGGGACGTGAAGGTTTGTGCGAACTGCGCCCAACTTCTTATCGACCCGGGTGCCAAGTTTCAGTACCACGTACGGGCTACTCCCCTAAAAGTAGTAGAGAAGGCCACACACATGCACAACTCACTAGCTCGTGCCAGGTGCATCTGTGACTGAAAGGCATCTACGTGATCATTTGGGTCAAACAACCCATCATACTTGTCAAGAGGGGGATCTTGAAGTCTTTGGGCATCAGGACTGCCAGGAGTTCGGAAGACAGGGGGGATGGAACCGAGAGGAGGGAGGCTTTGACTTCGACTGAGCTTACCTCTTCTTTGCCCATGAGCTCGGGCAAATCCAGGGTGACAAATCGGTGAGCTTGGCAACGGCGTCTCTGCTTCTTGGTGGGCTCGGCATTCATGTTGCTCACCTCTGCGCTGTCCAGAATGGTCTGTGCAGGGAGTATCTCAGTTTGCTGGTGACGACTGCAAACAGAGGAGTCTTACTTGGAGTTTGTTGCCAGGACCTCGAACCGGTTCTCAAGGAGCAGGGTTTCAAACTTCGACTGCCGAGGTGACGTAGACCTGGCGAGTTGGGGTCCTCCCGATCTGTTCGCCCGCAGTGAGATCGGGGTAGCCAGTCTCTCTCGTCTGCTGTGAGGGGAGGCCTGGTTTTTTGGGAGGTTTTGGGGGACCTCTCCTTGGCCAGAGGGGCGCTCGTCCTGGCGGCGAGACTTAGCTTGTTGCGAGGTCAGGTGCCGAGGCAGGAACTACGGCTGCTGAAGTTGAGGTTGAGGCAGCTGGGGGAACTGTTGCTGATACTGATACTGATACTGGGAGACCTGGTGCAGTACGTGTTGTTGATAGAGCTGAAGTTGCTGGAACTGTTGCATTTGGGCCTGCATGCACTGCATCAAGTCCTCCAATTGGTTTGAGCAGGCCGCTGGGGGCATGACCAAGGGTTCGGTGAACGTCGCTCCGACTATAGCAAGGAGTGGGGCGACGACAGGTGTCACTGTGAGAGACACATTCAAGCTGGGGATTCCATCTCCTAAGAGGGGGACGGTGAACTGTCCGATACAGACAGTAGGAAGCTGGGGTTGTTCCCTAGAGTTATCCATTTCTGTGCTTCGTCCAACGTTTCTGGAGGAAGCCATGAGCATTGGATTGTTTTGAGGAAGAAAAGAACTCAGAAAGTTTAGAGAGAAAGGCTTTCTAAAGCGTTTTCCACAGACGGCGTCAAATGATGTGGCATGATCTGGGCACTCCTAACTGGTTGCTCCCTAGCTCCTTCCTGGCAACGGACGGCACCTAAGAAGATGAAAGGAAGGATTCCCGGGGATTTTACCCAGTGGGAATACTCTGATGTTTAAGTTAGAATGCAAGAAAGAAGGAAAAGAAGAGTCGTTAGTTAAGAGTGTAGGTCGCGCTTTATCACTATACTCGAGAGATTAGACGTCTCCAGAAGAAGCTTCTCTTCTGCCTTGAGGGCTTTTATAGGGGCGCTCTTGTGAGATCGGGCATAACCACCACTGGGCCTCAATGCTGAGCTGTCGCTTATGCTGAGTCAGTGTCTATGTGTCACCGTTTCATAGGTTGAGTCAAATCATCCTTCATCAAATAATGTTTTTGTTAGCCACTACCACATTGAGGTTAATATCCTTACTCCAGAAAAGAGCTAAACCTCTAGAGTAGCCTATAGAGTCTAATCCCCAACAGTTCCAATTCCATAGACAACGGAGTTTTCTCCTACTTCTTAAGAGACTACCATTTGTTTTATTAAAGAAAACCACTTCAGCTTTTGTCCTCTTTCGCTACTCAAACTATCAATGGAGAGCCTAATCCTTGGTAGTTTCAGTAGAGCACTCTCATTTCCACCCCGGTAATTGTGTAGGGACAACTCCCACAAGACCTTTAGTTTGATTTTGAAAATGTTCATTGTTATTAGGAAACCCATCTTCAAGATTTATTTAATGGGTAATACAGTTTTTTACTTTAAGCAGTTCAGACCTAAGATTTTTAAACCAATTACAGAATTTACTGTTGAATTTTTTCCCTTCTTGAAAATATGTCTTCTCACATCACAATACCCAAAGCTCTTTTGTTTTTTTGACCTTAATCCCTTTCCTACCCCCTTATTCAATGGCAAAACTACATAAATGAATAACCAGAAATCTTTTCCAAATTTATTTTGTTTTTTCCTCTTTTTTTTTTTGTTCCACCCACCCCATTTTGTTTTATTGCTAAAACATTTTAGCTTATAGAGCAGATATTCCAAAGGTTTGGTTCTAGTCAAATTTATGCCTTTACAATGACAAATATTTGTAGGAAATTTTGGTTCTTCTTCTTCTCGTATGTCATCAGCTCCTCTATTATAAAAATTAATTAAAACAGGGCAGTCAAGAGTTAATATTCCTTTGATTTTTCTTTCAAAATAATACAGTTTAAACATGTCACAGAAAAGGTTTAGGCTTACTTGATCTGAACTTGGCGAACACAACTGGAAGTTCTGCGCAGACGATTGACTAAGATCACAATTGAAGAACTTAATAACTTCCTTCTCTATCCCATCGCTTTCCTTTTCAACTGCAAGCTTCATCTCTTTTTCCTTCTGAATTTCTATCATTTCCTGCACATCTTCAGTGTATTCTCCAGTTCTTATCGCCAGGGTAGCAGCAACAATCTCTAATTTTCACATTAAAGGGATGTTTGGGTTTGGATTCAGGTTAGAAATATTTTCTAGGATCGGGATCTCTTGACTCGGATCCGAACCCATTTTTGTTATCCCCTCTTCCGAGCTATCCTTTTCTTTCTCGATTTTTGCTGAAGCTTCAGATTCTGCTTCAGAAAAAATCTTTCTCTTTGGAGGTCTATCCTATTATCAGAGATTTTGACTTCTCAATACTGCTTTCCGAATATAGTAAGACTTGCCTTGTGAGCTTGGCTTTTCCTTTTTCATTTTCCACCAATAGTATCTCAGCAATTAAACTACTTACGCCATTACCCGAAAAAGAAAATGCTTCTATTGTTGCCTCCCACCTCCCTTCTAGTCCATTTGCTTCATGTAGGCATCGTGAAACTTTGTCGTAAGAAATTTTTCGGTGATAAGATTACATTGAAACTTTGGTTGAAGGCTTCCAGATTTGCCTTGAAAGCACCTTCACATTCTTCTTCCTCAAAAAGTTGGCGTTTAACTGGAGTTCTGGAAAGAACCAGTTCTATCCCCTTCTGTGGCTCTTGGTTATCTTGCTTGCATCGAAAGGAAATTTCATGAACCTAGGGATCATCTCTAACCTTGCCTTCATTGACCGGATCTTGTGGCTCCATCTGCTGACTTCTTCTTTGGGTCTTCTCGATCCCTTCCTTCACCCGACCACCTACATTCAGAAAACAGTCTTTTTGATCTCCAACATCATCAGCTTTAAGCCAAGGCCCATATCCTTCAGGAATTTTTGTTTGGTCTAACTTATACGCACCCAATCTATCCACCAACTCCTCTAGTACCTTCTGGTTTGGCTTTTCTACCCTGCAATTTTTTTCAACTTGACATAGGAGGCCACATCTGAAACAGGACACAGGGAGATGCTCTTACTGGAAGGGGAACCATTCTTCCCTATCATCTGCAAACAGTCCTTTGGAGCCTGTTGCCAAGGGTTTCCTTGTATCTACTCTTACCCTAACTCTTAGCCCCTTATCCCATTCATCTTTGCTTCTCCACAGCTTTCCCTCTTCTGGATTCACATCCAGAACCTCACCCGCTTCTTTGGCCAGGATCTCTGCTGTTTCTTTTTTTGATATACCATTGGAACATTTAGAATCCTCATCCATAGGCTGATGGTGTTGAAGCATACTTCCTAAACCAGCATCTCATCAGATTGATTTTGAAGAAACAGAGGATACTCTTTGATTGTCCATGGTTCCTCTCTTAAATTTTTTTTTTAAATCTTTTTCCTTAGAAATTGAAATCCACAGAATATCGTCACTTGCCCTCTCCATTTTCATTTCACCCTTGATCCACCACCACATACTCCTGATTTGGTCAAGAACTCCTGCAACATTCATGGGTTTATCAGCTAGCACCTTTGCATACAGTCCATCCTTTTTCAGCAACTTCTTGACTAAGACCTTTCGCGTTTACTCCTGAATCCCTGTCTCCCTTCTCTCTTCAACCACAACCATTCTTGCCGCTGCAAGTCACTCCCACCGGATATTGTTCTCAAATCCCCTCCGCTCACACCAGCCCCGAGTTCACGTTCCCTCTCAGAGCCAGTTGTTCGCTCTCAGAACCAGTCGCTACCTCGCACAATTCTCGTGCACAGTGAGAACTAGCTCTATTGATATTATCACTTCATAAAGATATTTGAATTTGAGTAAAAGCAAGAGAATTAACTGTGGCTTGTTGCTTACCAACCCTATAGGCTCTAGGTCAAGAGCAGGCCTATATGTTTTATTTAGCAGTTTTACTTTTATCAAGTCTACCCTAACCAAGATCAAACTCGATCCATTGACAGGCCTATTTTCAAGGGATATCTACTACTACCCTTTTCATGGGATAGTTATGGGTTCAACACCATTGAAGTTTGAATTGTAGGTTGTTTCAATGATCTCACAATAAAACTTCCTGCAACAATTTCCTTGAGGCTATATTTGGTTTGAAGGAAAAAGTAGGGCAAGGAAAGGAAAGGCAAGAAAACACAAATCATTTTCAAGACGTTGATGAACCAATCATTTTTAAGGTGTTTTCAAGATGAACATTACTTAAAGAAAGTTGACAGAAATATGGTCAGCATTAAGATTTCAGGAAAAAAAAAAACGAAAATGATCTCATGCATAAAATAACATAACAGTAGTTTGGGATTTTAGAAATATTTAATATAACATTTCATGAAGTTACAAAGGGGTAAAGTACTGAAACAAAGTTCAGGAGACTAAGCATAATTAGTCCCTAAATACAGGGTGGCTGTCTGTAAATTACCTTTAATATTGTTTTTGAAAACCACCAATTAATACAAGGTGGGGGCGCATATGACTGGTATGGAATGTAGGGCTTAATATGTGACATTGTGACTTATGGACGGTCTGTATCAGCCATGAAATCCCTGCAATGTGGTAGAACCTAGAAATAGGGTGGATATATACCTTGGGGAGCGGCTCCATTTTTATTTTTTTGGGTACATGGTACGAAGTTCCAAAAACCATAAACTAAATTAGGGTTGCCAAAAGGGATACTAAGGGGAATATAAGGTAATTAATTATGATTAATCCTCATTGGACACGTGATGAATTCTGCTCAATTGCCAGATGTTTATCTGATAACAAATTTGATAAGTTGACTCAATGAAGTAAGAAAAGGAAAGGACAATAGGGGAGGGAATATATTGGTCTATAGGAATTAGTAATTGTGCACGTGCCAATATTTTATGATAATAGTGATAGTAAATTTTTTTCTATATTTTTAAATTTATAGAAATTATTTTTATTTTTTTATATTGATTTTTGATTAATATGATGAATATACAATATTATAAAAGGCTTTTTACATATAAAATGATGAAGTTTAGTCATTTAGCAAAATCAGATACGTTTTCAAAAAAAAAAGAGAGGGGGGAGAAGTTTTGCCTTTATTTGGACTAAAATAACCCCAACTAAAAGATTAGCCCACAAACCCATGGACATTTTGGAGATGGAGCCAGAATTGTTGGACGAGGAGTTTCCCATCAGTAGCAATGGGGGTGAGGAATCATCGGATATGAATGCATCAATATCAGTTGGGAAAGTCGAGGAGAATGATAGAAGTGAAGAAGCAAACGACAAGAGTTTCAACTTAGGGGTTGGTTTCGAGTTCAAGTTTGGTCTCGACTTCAAGTCGAACAGAAGAAAATCAAGAAAGTGTAAGCAATAGAGAGGAATTAGTTCCTGTGAATCCATTGCGAAAGAAGCTGCTAAAGCCCGTAAACCACCGATGCAAGCTAAAGGCTCCCAAGGGAAGCGCAAAGTGAAGGTATAGTAATGGGCCTGTGCTAATAATTAAGGCGGTAGGCTGTTGTTGCTTCACATGAACCAGCGATTAGGTGTAACCATTACTATCAAGGACTTAAAAGTTTTTGCGTACAGATTTGCAGTTTCAGTTGAATGTTCAGATTCATTTAGGAACACAATCATAAAGGTGCAACCATAACCTCCATTGGGATTCGTTTTTCCAATCAAAACAAGTTAGCTCTCTCTCACACACACCAGTACTGGAATTAAGCTTGGGATTCAATTTCCTATTAAATGGAATTTTCTATTGACCTAAACAAACGAACGGTGACTTTTCATCCCCCTCTGTTCTCAATTGGGTATAAATAATAACAAGAGAGATCAGTTCAGGAGGAGGAAGAAGATGAATAGTAAGTGATGAGGGTAGATTTGGCCCTCCAGTGAAATTGTGATACGTGGCACCTCATGACAACTAGGTAAACACCCAGCCAACAAACTTATGAAGTTGGTGACCCACCCGGGCACCAGTTTGGTCGGCATGGCGCGACATGCACGCGGCCTGACGAGCGGCCTGCGCGAACTTCACGCGGCCTACGCGAACTGCGCGTGGCCTGGCAAGCGGCCAGCGCGACCTGACCGACCTGGACCAGCCTAGCACATGATCCGGGCAAGCCACCCATAAGACGCCCACCGACAAACTCGGCGGCGTACATCCCCCCCCCCCCCCCGAGCTCGGTAGCTCACTAGGGAGCTCGCCAAAGAGCCAGGCAGCACGGCAGAGCTCGCCACAAACATTTCAGTAGATCTCGCCACAGGCAGCTCGTCATAGGCAGCTCGCCACGGGGAGTTCGCCCCCAAGCAGTTTGCCCCCCAGATAGCTAGCTATAAGTAGCTTGCCACTTGTAGAGAAGTTCGGTACAGGAGTAGTTTGGCGTATCGCAGAAAGATCTCCTGCCTGACGACCTGACCTAGACACTGACACGCCAACTAACACAGGCGCCAACTTGACGACCTGGCCCAGACACCGACCCGCCGACTGACGTAGGCGCCCTCCTGACAACCCGGCCCAGGCGCCGACCTAGCCGCCTGACACAAGCGCCAGTCTGACGACCTCAAGGAGTTCACCACCGTACCCCAGTTCTGACAAGATGTGACGAGTCTTACCGTTTGGAGGCTTTTCACCCACCTAACCCGCGAGGACTCCAGTATATAAAGACCTCACTCCCCAAAGGGGAGAAGGATGAAAAAAGGGAAGTAACCCCTGCTCTCTAGCTCTCTCATATTATCTTCAAAGCTCTCTACAATAAGAGTGCTAACGTAAGCGTCGGAGAGCCCCCGCCGGGAAAATACCCCCGGGACCTCTGATTCAGTTCTCGCAGGTCCCTCAACTCCTGCCGCCTACAAAGAGGAGGAAAAGATGGAGTTCTCGCAGGTCCCTCAGTTCCCGCCACCTACAAAGAGGAGGAAAAGATGGAATTCTCGTAGGTCCCTCAGCTCCCATTGCCTACAAAGGAAAGAAGACCACCTCATGCTGAGGACAGTCGGATTGCGTCGCACCAAGGAGCTCCACCATTCTCTAAGTCACCAGCCGCCTAGTAGGGAGTTCGCCACCAAGTAGCTCTCCGCCACAGAGCAGCTCGCCACCAGGTAGTTCGCCACCGGGCAGTTCGCCACCAGGCAATTTGCCACCAGGCAGTTCGCCCCCAGGCAATTCACCACCGAGAAGCCCGCCACCAGGCAATTCGCCATCGAGCAGTTCACCACCGGGTAGTTCTCCACCAGGCAGTTCGCCACCAAGCAGTTCGCCACCAGGTAGTTCGCCCCCAGGTAGTTCTCCATCAAGCAGTTCGCCAGTAGGTAGTTCACCACCAAGTAGCTCATCACTAAGGCACGCCACCACCGGGTCAAATGACGAGGTACTTAGCCAAAAAATTTTACATCACAAAACATTGGTACGTGGCCGAAAACGGTTGCATCAGTAAGTTCTACCTCCCTTCTCAATTCGATGAAATGGGCAATTTGGTAAAAAAATCATGCTTACCATTTTCGTAATATATTTCAAAGTGTATTGGAATTTGCAAATTCATGAAACTTTATTAATTTTTTTGTAAAAAGCTCTATTATAAATGTGCTCAAATGTTTTTATAATTTTTTTTTTGTATTTTTATACTTTTGTGCATTTTCATTTTTCTTAATTTTTATTATTATTTAATTATTACATCAAGGATTGACACATTTGACCCAAATGGTTGAATTGTTGATTCACCTCCAAATAGGAAAACAATTCCATTTTTGGGTTGGTTTAAACTTGTATTTTATTTCTGTCATCAATTCAAACAATTATTCATTGTGACACTTATTTTTTAATTTATGTGGTTAGTTAATATAAAATATTAGTGATGCAACGTGATCCGGTCACTTCTAGGTGGCATTCACATGGCTCCTAGAAGGTACCTGAGATGAGGAAGAAGAAGAGTCCCTGGGGAGTTTTCCCGGTGGGGATACTCCGATGCTTAAGTTAGTACTATGAAGGAGAAGCAAGAGAAGCAAGGAGGAGACGAAGGCTAAGAGTGCAGATAGCGCGTTCTCACTGTACTCGAGAGATTAGAGGTCTCTAGAAGAAGTTTCTCTTCTGCCCTGAGGGCTTTTATAGGGACACTCACATCAGGTCAAGCATAACCGCCACTGGGCTCCTGCCATAGCCGTTACCTGCTAGGGCTGCGTAGGTGGCCGTTGTGGCATACGTCTCGCTCAGGTAAGTGACACATTTCTAGAGTGGCAAGCATGCCTCTACCTGTTGAGAGACATGGACGCAGACTACCAAAGGACCGGGACTACGCCATCAGTAAGGGATATGGCACAGTCTGATCGGTACGGTCTATCAGTCAAAAGTTTCCTAGATGGCACTCGTGCGGCTCATTAGCGAGCTGTTTTGTAGCGAGCTTGGAACACTCCAGGATTACCCTTAGTGGACTCGGAATGACTTGTTTGCTTGGGAGCTCAGACGAGCTAATAACTTTAGCTCGCGAGCTAAGGTTACCTTGAGTATCTCTTCAAAGGTAGCTCGAGGAGCTTGGGGTTCGCGTGGCAGCGAAATCCTTTCGCGAGCTATAATGTAGCGAGCTGCTACGCAGGCCCGTCACTTGATCGTACCAGGTTACAACGTTGAGCTGTCGCTCGTGTTGATTCAGTGTCCATGTGTCACCGTTTCATAGGTGGGGTCAAATCACCCTCCATCAATTGCCCCCCACTCCTTGGGCTAGGAGCACTACCATAGCGCATGGAGTTTGTGAAGCGCGACGGGCTGATTTGACCGAAATTCAAACTTGATTGACAGCCCACATTAATGCATTTGCGGGAATCAAGAGACTTTCTGACTTTCCTGACTTTTCGGATTCCAAAAACGTGCTGAAGTGGCTTTTACCTTCGAACGCCGTGCGGCCGCGATTACCATAATTATGGAAGACGTGCCGCCAATCACCTTCGATCTTCAGAAGCCGTGCAGTCAGGGCGCCCGCAGGGCATTGGATCTGCTTTGATCCGGGTCATCAAATTGAAAGGGTGGAGACTATAAATAGGGGGCCTCCCGGACATCATTTTCTCCCACGCCATCTAGTTGTCTTCGGATTCTGAGGTCGCGCACTTCATCTAGTCTACCCGAATTCCTTAGTTTGCTTCGTTTCGTCTCTTCTGGTGAGTCCCAATCGCTGTCAGTCATGTCTGGGTACCCATGCCACACCTACCACAGGGGCGATAACCAGGATGACGATGCTCCCTCGAGCTCGGGGGGAGCCTGGGAGCAGATCCCGGAGGCTCGGGAAGCCTTTGGCGATGTAGCGTCTACTTCTAGGGGGAGGGAGCCCAACACCTTCGGCCCTTCATCCATGACAGCGGAGAGACTCAGGTCTCTAAACCGCTACTTTCACCTCCCAGGGGACCTGGTCTACAGCCTCCTTACTGGAAACTTCCCTTAGGAGCATGGTCCCAATGACATAGTAATCTTCCAGGAATAGCTCGAGGTTGGCTTGCATCTCCCCCTGCACCCCCTGATAGTGGAGGTGCTAAATCACTTTAACGTCACTATTGACCAGCTTCATCCTAACGCCATTTGAAATATGGTTGGGACTATATCTTTGTGTTATGAGTATTGTCTTGCTTTGGCCCTTGATATTTTTGCCTCTATCCTCTGTATAAAAAATGTTGCTCCTGGGGTTCCTCCGAAGAGGAGCTTTTACTACCTCTCTCCCCGTCTCGGCTATAATCTCTTGTACGAGCTACCGAACAAGATTTCCGCCTAGAAGCGGGATTATTTTGTGGTTCGCAACCCTGAGGGTGGCCCTTCCCAACCGCTTGGAGGGGCACTATCTAGGACCCCAGGGTCGAGCTGGACCCTGAAACTTGGAAAATGATGTTGTCCTGGGCATCAGTAGGCTTTCTTTGCTCGGACTACTTGACCGAGGAGAAGCTCATGCAAGCCAGCTTGAGCCCGAGAAGCTCGACGAGCTTGACCGGATCCGGGGTGAGCTCCATCACACCCGCAAGGGGAGCGAATCTCAGGAGCTGCTCGTCCATGACCAAAAAGCTCAAATCGCCCGACTTTCTGAAGAGAGTGCGCGTTACAGGGAGGAGGAGTCGAGGATGGCGACAGAGAGGGAACTCCTCAGGCAGCAGGTGCAAAACTTGGAGTCTACTCTTCTAAATCGGATTTGAAACTTCGATCAGATGGTAGAGGCTGAACAAGAGAAAGCGGTCTGGGATTTTAAAGACTCCCAGGAATTCCACGACCTCCAGGCAAAGTATGGTTCAGGTTCGTACCGCACTGGGTTTAAGCTTTGCCAGTGGCTGGTTCAGAAGAAGTTCTCTGGACTCAACCTCAACGGCATTACCATGAAGGGTCTGTTTCTTGAGATGGCGGACCAAGCGGAGGAAGAGGAGCCTGACTCCCCAGAGGATGAGGAGGCGGATCCTTGAGGCGGTGTTTCTCTGCACTTCTGGTGGCTTCCGGGTGCCGTAAACCCGATCTTTCACAAGTCTTTGGTTGGGCAGTTGTGCCCTATGACTTTTTTTTCTTTTTTTTTCTTTTTTTTTTGAAGTGACAATGAAAGTTCTCCCTTTTATCTTCCAAGTATGATGGTACTCTCTTTATCTTTGCTAAGGCGATCTCAACACCCAAGCTATTAGAGCTACGTACCCGAAGTAGAACTCCTCGATAATTGTTGCCTTGAACTGCTCCTTAAACCATTTAAGGCATCTTTATGGTGCACAACAAAGCAATTACCATGTGTTCCCTAACTATATGCTCATTGGTTATTCTCTAGTTTGATCATCGAACTAGAACAAGCTACACTTGGCGGGGTTTAAGCCCGAGCTGCTTACACTCCTCACTTGAAGTTTGCCCATGTCATTAAGATAACTGGGTCTGATTACGCCAAGATCGTGTTAGCCCGGCATTTTGGCCCTTAGGCTCTGGGAGTGATTTATAGTTCACTTTTAAAGTTCGTCCGTGCCTCAAAGGCGACCGGGTCTTATTGCGCTGAGATCGTGTTAGCTCGGCATTTTGGCCCTTAGGCTTTGGGAGTGGCTCGTGGCCTGCTCTGTTGTTACAGATAGTATTGTCTTAAGTTGACAATATTCCATGCCCGAGGTACTTGTTTCCCTTCGAGGGTCTCGAGCTCATACGTTCCTTCCCAGTTAGGCCAGAGTACTCGTTTCACTCGGTAAGGTCCTTCCCAGTTAGGCCCGATCTTGCCAGTGCTGGGCTCAGGTACCATAACCTTTCGAAGAACCAGGTCGCCGACGCGGAGGTTCCGCTTCTTGACCCTGGCATTATAGTACCGAGCTACTCTGCTGGTAGGCTGCAATCCTGATATATGCGAGGTCCCTTACTTCGTCGAGTAGATCGAGGTTGGTGCGGAGCTCGTCTTCATTCATTTGATCACTGTATGCTTCTAGTTGCAGCGTAGGTACCTCGATCTCTGTAGGAATCACTGCTTCGGTGCCGTAGGTGAGATTGAAAGGTGTTTCTCCCATGGCGGTCTTCTCCGTGGTCCGGTAAGCCCATAGGACGCAAGGTAACTCATCTGCCCACAACCCTTTAGCCCGGTCCAGCTGTGCTTTCAGTCCACAGACAATGGCTCTGTTCATGACTTCTGCCTGACCGTTTGCTTGAGGGTGTGTGACTGAAGTAAAATTATATCGGATTCCCATGTCTTGGCACCAGTCTTGTAATTTGATGTCTTCGAACTGCTTGCCGTTGTCAGAAATCAATACCCAAGGTAATTCGAAGCGGCACACGATGTTCTTCTAAAAGAAGTTTTGGACATTCTGGGTTGTGATTGTTACAAGGGGTTCAGCTTCTACCCACTTGGTGAAGTAGTCCACTACTACTACTAAGAACTTCCTCCCATCCGTTGCTAGCGGGAATGGCCCAAGTAGATCGATCCCCCACTGTGCAAAGGGCCACGGGTTGGTGAGGTACTTGAGATCGGCGGTAGGTTGGTGGTGAATATTGGCGTGCTTTTGGCATTTGTCGCATTTTTTAACAAATTCAATAGTGTCTGCCTTCATTGTTGGCCAATAGTACCCCTATCGAAGTGCCTTCTAGGCGAGGGCCTTGCCCCCCAAGTGTTTGCCACACAATCCCTCATGAGTATCGCGGAGTACGAGCTCGGCTTCGGTAGGTCGCAAACAGCGCAGATAGGGGAGCGTGTAAGATCTTCGGTATAGACACTCGTCTATCATGACATATTTGGTTGCCTGGTGTTGCACCCTTCTGGCTGCATTGCGATCTACAGGGAGGGTCCCGTGTAGCAAGAAGCTCGCGAGCGGGTCAATCCAGCTCGGCTCTGCTTGAACGACTGGAGCAACCTCCTCTGCCCCCCCGAGAATGCTACGCCAAGGCAAGTCCTCTATGTACACGGTTCTCATGGTGATGTCGTTGGTACTGGCTAATCTGGACAGGGCATCGGCCTTAGTGTTCTCCGACCTTGGGATTTGCCTAACAAAGTGTAACTGGAAGTAGAGCAGGGCCTCTCTGACTTTGGCTAAGTAAGCTATCATGGTTGGCTCGCGAGCTTCGTACTCGCCGATGACCTGGTTGACCATGAGATGGGAGTCGCTGCAGATAACTATGTGCTTTGCTTTTACTTCTCTGGCTAGGGCCAGTCCAGCTATCAACACCTCGTACTCCGCTTCATTGTTAGATGCCACAAATTCGAAGCGTAGCACATACTCTAGTTTCGTGCCACTTGGGCCATGTAGAACTATTCCAGCTCCGCTACCATGTTGGTTCGAGGAGCCATCTACATGAAGGATCCAAGGCTCCTCATCCCAGCTCACGATTGGCCAAACTAGGAGAGACGCCGCACTAGCTGCTACCTCACGGGGTTCGGACTCGACCGGCCTGGGAGCTTCAGGCTCGCCCTAGCTGGGAGCCTTGTGCTCAACCGGCCAGGGGGCTTCGAAGCTGAATGTACATTCGGCTATGAAATCTGCTAAGGTTTGGACCTTGATGGCAGTCTGCGGCTTGTACTGGAGGTCGTACTCGCTGAGCTCAACAACCCACTTCGTCAACCGACCAAAGACCTCAGGCTTAACTAAGACTTGCCTCAAAGGCTTGTCGGTGAGAACGATAACAGTGTGAGCCTAGAAGTACGGGCAAAGCTTTTGAACTGCAATTACTAGTGCGTAAGCCAGCTTTTCTATCTCTGAGTATCTCGTCTCTGCTCCCTACAATACTTTACTAACATAATAGATGGGTCGTTGAACCCGATCTACTTCTTTTATTAGTACCGAGCTGACCAGTTCGTTGCTTGCCGAGAGGTACAGTTCTAAAATATCACCCTCCTCGGACCGGTTTAAGATTGGCACACTAGCAAGGTATTTCTTGAGCTCGTCGAACGCGAGCTGACAGTCTTGGGTCCATTCGAACCCTTTGCTTTTGATAGACTTAAAGAACGGCAGACAGTAGTCTGTCGATTTGGACATGAAGCGGCTCAAGGCGGCTATGTGGCTATTCAACCTCTGAACCTCCTTCATCTTCCGGGGTGGTTTCATATCTAAGATGGCCTTAATTTTGTCCGAGTTGAACTCAATTCCACGCCGATTAACGATGTACCCTAGAAACTTGCCCGATGTCACACCAAATACACACTTATTTGGGTTCAACCTCATATTAAACTTATGCAAAATTTCAAAAACATAATGCAAGTCTTCTATTAACTCATGTGAGAATTGGGTTTTGACGACCATGTCGTCTACATAGCATTCTACTTTTCTACCGATTAATGGCGCAAACAACTTATTTACAAGTCTTTGAAAGGTTGCCCCTGTGTTTTTCAACCCGAAGGGCATAACCTTGTAACAGTACAGACCGAACTCCATGATGAAGGTAGACTTTTCTTTGTCCGCTTGGTCCATCTTAATTTGGTTATAGCCCGAATAGGCGTCCAAGAAACTTAGCAACTCGTGCCCTGAGATCATGTCCACCAAGCGGTCAATTCTGGGGAGTGGGAAGCAGTCTTTTGGGCAAGCCCGGTTTAGGTCGGTGTAGTCGACGCACATGCACCACTTGTCGTTGGCCTTCTTTACCAGGACGGGGTTGGCCACCCAGCTAGGGTAGTGGACTTCTCTTATGAAGTCAGCTACAAGGAGCTTTTCGACCTCCTCGTTGACCGCTTTCCACCGCTCTAGGGCTAGGTTGCGTTTCTTCTGTCTAATGGAACTAACTACAAGATCAGTGTTCAGCTTATGAGTTATGAGGTCGGGGTCTATACCGGGCATCTCTGCCGCGAACCACACTAAAATATCTAAATTTTGGAGTAGTAAGCTTACCAGTTCGAATTGTAGAGGTTCCTGGACGAAAGCACCTATCTGAAGCGTCCGAGCCGGGTCGACTGCTGAGGTCGAGACTGTGATTGTTTCTTCCATGGGCATGGCTCGTTATTCGCTTTGCTCCGTAGGCCGCTCCAGTTTGATGTCGTCGGCCACCTTGGTCTTTCCCTTCAGGGCGGCGACGTAGCACTTGCGGAACTCGAGCTGGTCACCCCGCACTACCCCCACACCGAAGTCTGTTGGGAACTTCATAGCCAAATGGTAAGTGGAGACCACCGCCCGTAGGACATGGGTGATTGGCTGACCTATTATATCATTGTAGGGGGAGGGGGTCGCGATCACCAGGAAGTCATGTTTGAATCTTCCCAAGGGGCTAGACTTCTTCTCCGCTAAAGCCCACCAAAGGAGTGTCCGCAGGCCTCAAGTCACTTTTCTGTAACTGAAGTTGGTCGAACGCAGCATTGAAGAGGATATCTGTCGAGCTGCCTGAGTCAACGAGTACGCGCCTGACCTCGAAGTCATTGATCCTCAGCTTAATCACAAGTGCGTCATCATGGGGGTAGTGGACTCCTCGTGCGTCATCTTCTGTGAAGAAAATTGGCTCTCCTGTCCTCGGCCGCTTTGGAGGGTTCTACTCTTCTCGGGCGGCCTCATGAACTGACATCCGAGCCACGACTGAAGTACAACCCGCAACGATTGAGCCTCCCAATATCATGTGGATGGTCCCCCGAACTGGCCTTTCTTCCTGAGGCTGCCCCTGTGGCTGTTCGGTCGGCCTGCTGCTGGACTTGGGAGCATCCTTACCGTGCTCCCCTTGCCGACCTGCTTTATTGTTACTATTACTATTATTATGTACAAAATTTCTTAAATACCCGCGATGGGTGAGCTCCTCAATCTCGTTGCGGAGGTTCTTACAATTTTCGGTACTATGACTGTGATCTCTATGAAAACTACAGTACAGATTCTTGTTTCTTGAATTGGGATTCCCCTTCAAACGAGGTGGTCAATTCATGTACGGGGCATCCTTGATCGCCATCAGGATCTCGGTCCGCTTCGCGTTCAGTGGGGTGTAATCAGCTCCCTCCCTCTTTCTTTTTTTGGGCGCGCCCTTGCCCTTCTGGTTGATCTCTTCCGCGGTGGCTACAAACCTGTCCATGAGCTTAAGGAACTCGGTTATGGTCGTTGGTTGGTTGACGACCATGTGCCACTTGAACTCCTTATGCGTCACGCCTTTCTTGGCTGCTGCAAGGCGCACAGCGGGTCCAGGTGTGGTATCTGCATACAAGCGTCATTGAACCGCTTAATGTAGCCCCGGATGGACTCTCCCTCTCTTTGCACTATGCTGAGGAGACTCTCTTCAGTTCGCGGACACCGCTTGCTGGTAACGAAGTGGGACGTGAAAGCCTGTGTGAACTGTGCCCAGCTTCTTATTGACCCAGGTGCCAAGTTCCAGTACCACATACGGGTTGCTTCTCTAAAAGTGGTGGAGAAGGCCATGCACATGCACGACTCGCTAGCTCTTCCCAGGTGCATCTGCGATTGGAAGGCATCTACGTGATCATTTGGGTCGAACGACCCGTCGTACTTGTCAAGAGGGGGGAGCTTAAAGTCTTTAGGCATTGGGACTACCAGGAGCTCGGGAGACAGGGGGGATTGAACTGAAACGATGGGGGCCTTGGCTTCACTCGAGCTTACTTCTTCTTTGCCTCCAAGCTCGGACAGGTCGAGGGTGGCAGACCGGCGAGCTCGGCGGCATCGTCTCTGCTTCTTGGCAGGCTCGACATTCGTGCTACTCACTTCTGTGCTGTTAGGAACGGTGTGTGCAGGAAGCAGCTTAGGCCGCTGGTGATGGCTACGGACAGAGGGCTCCTGCTTGGAGCCTGCGGCCAGGACCTCGAGCTGGTTCTCTAAGAACGGGGTACCGGGCTTGGAGAGCTGAGACGATGTGGGCTTGGCGAGCTGGGGTCCTTCCGACCTGACCTCCCGTGGTAATGTTGGAGTGGTCTGCCTTTCCTGCTTGCTGCGGGAGGAGGCCGGGCTCCTTTGAGGGTTCTGGGGGGCCTTCCCTTAGCAGGAAAGGTGCTCCTCTTCACAATGGGACCTAGCCTGCTGTGAGGCTGGGCGCCAAGGAGGGAGTTGCGATTGCTGAAGCTGAGGTTGCGGTAGCAGGGGAAATTACTGCTGATATTGGTACTAAGAGACCTGGTGCAGCACGTGCTGTTGATAGATCTGAAACTGCTGAAACTGCTGCATTTGAGCCTGCATGGCCCACATGCACTGCACCAAATCTTCCAGCCAGTTCGGGTTGGCCACTGGGGGCACAACCAAGGGTTCAATGAAGGTGACTCCAACTGTGGTAGGGAGGAGCAACGACGGGTGCCCCTACAAGAGGCACGTTCAAACTAGGGATCCCGTCCGCTGAGAGGGGGACGGTGAACTGTCTGATACAGACAGTAGGGAGCTGGGGCTGTTCCGTGGAGTTATTCATCTCCGTGCTTCATTCGATGTTGCCAGAGGAAGCCATGAGCGTTGAGTTTTTGGAGAGTAAGAAGATGTGAAAGTTTAGAGAAAGGCTTTTCAAAGTGTTTCCCATAGACAACGCCAAATGATGCGGCGCGATCTGGTCACTCCTAGCTGACACTCACGTGGCTCCTACAAGGTACCTGAGATGAGGAAGAAGAAGAGTCCCCGGGGAGTTTTCTCGGTGGGGATACTCCGATGCTTAAGTTAGTACTATGAAGGAGAAGCAAGGAGGAGACGAAGGCTAAGAGTGCAGATAGCACGTTCTCACTGTACTCAAGAGATTAGAGGTCTCTAGAAGAAGTTTCTCTTCTGCCCTGAGGGCTTTTATAGGGACACTCACATCAGGTCGAGCATAACCGCCATTGGGCTCCTGCCATAGTCGTTACCTACCAGGGCTACGCAGGTGGCCGTTGTGGCATACGTCTCGCTTAGGTGAGTGACACATTTCTAGAGTGGAAAGCACGCCTCTGCCTGCTGAGAGACGTGGATGCAGACTACCGAAGGACTAGGACTGCACCGTCAGTAAGGGATATGGCACAGTCTAATCGGTACGGTCTATCAGTTAGAAGCTTCCTGAATGGCGCTCGTGCGGCTCATTAGCGAGCTGTTTTGTAGCGAGCTTGGAAGACTCCAGAATTACCCTTAGTGGAATTGGCCCTCGGAATGACTTGTTTGCTTGGGAGCTTGGACGAGCTAATAACTTTAGCTCGAGAGCTAAGGTTACCTCGGAGTATCTCTTCAAAGGTAGCTCGGGGAGCCTGGGGTTCGCGTGGCAGCGAAATCCTTTCGTGAGCTACAACGTAGCAAGCTGCTTCGCAGGCCCATCACTTGATTGTACCAGGTTACAACGCTGAGCTGTCGCTCGTGCTGATTCAGTGTCCATGTGTCACCATTTCATAGGTGGGGTCATCACCCTCCATCAATTAGTGCCCAAATATTTTCTACATACATACATACATATTGTGTTTTTATCTTTTAATTTATTATTTAATTATGACTTCATGGATTAAACATTTGACTTGAAAGGTTGAATTATTATTGATCAACCACGAAACAATTTCACTTTTTGGTTAGTTTTAAATTTTGTATTTTATTTCCATTATCAATAAAAAGTTAAAAACAATTCTATTGTGTTAATTTGATTTTTAATACGATTAGTATAAAATATTTGAGATGTGTCCTAATGTTTTTATAGAGTTTTATATATTTTTCATAATTTTTATATATTTATGTATTTTTAATTTTTTATTATTTAATTAGGAGATCAAGGGTTAATACATATAATCGAAAAGATTGAACCATTGACTTGCCACAAGGAAAATGATTTCATTTCTGGGACAGTTTTAAATTTTATATTTTATTTTCAACATCAATAAAAACAATTATTATTTATCACATTTATTTTTCTTTAGTATGATTCACACACAATACTAGATAAGTGCCTAATGATTTTTACAAAACTTTTGTATATTACATACTTTTTTTTGTGTTTTTTCTCTTTTTTTCATTTTTTTACCTAACTATGATATCAAGGGTTGACACATTTGACTAAAAAGGTTGAATTGATGGCCCACTACTATTAAAATATTTTTTTATTGGTTCAAATTTATATTTCATTCCAACATTAATAACAATTATTATTATTTCACACTTACTTTTATTTTAAATGATTAATATAAAAAATTAGAGATGTGCCCAATATTTTTATATTTTTTATTCTTTTCTATTTTAAAATTTTTTATTTAATAATGACATCATGGATTGATCCATTTGATCCGAACAATAGACTTGATTAGATATAATTGATATAGTTTATTGGTGAAAAGAATATCTTAGATATAAAATTCAATGAGAGAGTGGGGGTTAATACCCTAAATATAAGACTTTATGATAGGGAATTGAATGAGGAAAAGTAGTGGCTTAAAATATCATTTTGTGCCCCCACAATTAGAGAGGGACTAAATTTAATTCTCATTTTTTAAAACATATTGTTGTTTAATTCAAAGAATATATAATATTAATGCATGTTCAATTTTTTCTATAAAATGTACAAAACATTCTATTTTTTTATTTTTTTATTTAATATATGATATAATAAAAGTTACTTATTTACCAGGCGGAAATTCAATTCTAATATATTGCTTGGATATTGGTTTTTAATATTATGGTCAAATCAATTGATTAGATTAACCAATCCACCATCAAACTCAAGATTACAGGTTCATTTACCAGCAAATCACTTACCTATGGGGACCTAACAAATTAAATCGTTGAACCATTTGACGTGATTAGTGGGGTAATGTACATTACTACACTTTTTTTCTCTTAAGTTTTATCCCATTTCCATCATTAATGAAAATAATTTTCACTTATCACACTTTTTTCTATGATGAATATATAATATTATAGAATTTGCCTAAGTTTATCTGCAAATTTCTACATTTTCTAGAACTTTATTTATTTTATTATTTAATTATAACATCATGTGTTGATCCATTTGACATGGACAATTGAACCACTAACCCACCACTTGGATGGAAAAAACATTTTGATTTTTTCGTTGATTTTTGCATCATGTATTCCATTTTCATCACTAATAAAAGTAATTCTTATTTTCATATTTATTTTTGTTTAAAATGATGAATATTATATAACATTAGAAATGTATCAAAATGTTTTATGCAAAGCTTATATTTTTCTTTGAGTTTCTATATATAATTTTAATATTTATTACTTAGTTTTGGCATCATAGATTGATCCATTTGACCCGGAAGGTTAAACCGTTGACTTACCATCAAGATATGAAAATGGTTTCATTTTCAAACTACTTTTAAAATTTTCATTTCATTTATATCATTAATAAAATAATTATTATTTATCACACTTATTTTTGTTTATATGGTTAATATATAATATTATAGATGTGTCCTTAATTATTTCATATTTTTTTATTGTTCTATTTTAATTTTTTTTTAATTATACATCATTGGTTAACCCATTTGGCCTAAAAGGTTGAACCACTAACCTATCCTCTAGATAGGAAAATGGTTTCTTTTTCCATCGGTTTTAAGTTGTATATTCCAAGTCATCATTGATAAAATTATGTCTATTTTTGTCATACTTATCTCTTTAATATGACAAGTATATAATAATAGAAATCTGTCCATTTTTTTCAAATTTTATTAATTTTTATATTTTTTTATATTTTTGTCTAAATTTGTATTATTTATTTATAACATCCTGGAATTATCCATTTGAGCCAAATGGTTGAACTACTTACCCACCACCTAGATGGAAAATATGGTTTCATTTATAGGTTTATTTTAAAACATAAAATTTTATTCTATTAATAATTATTGTGTATGAATTTATTAGTGGGATTTAATGATCAATGAGAAACAAAAGTATAAATGTTGGATTCAATGAGTGAGAGAGAGTGTGTGAGATTTATTTAATGCCTTAAATGTGAGACTTAGGCTATGTTTGTAAAGGTTTCCCTACCTTTCCCTAAATTTTCCTTCAAACCAAGCATAGCCTTAATGAGAAGTAACTGAATGTACTTAATAATATTATTTTAATTACATTTTCTGCCCTCTCAATAAAGATGAACTAAATTCAAGAAAAGGAATATTTTAATAAAAAAAATCCAAAAACCTAATACCCCATTCACACTTTTATAAATAGTATAGATATAATGCCCTTATAACTTGCTATATCATTTCAAGAATTAGAGGAAAATACTAAAACCACCCTCCGTTTTATCCTAATCCTTGGATATCTCATATTTGTTAACTTTAATAATAGAATAGGAAAAATATGAAGGATGCCCTTGTGGAGTTTTGGATGTATAAACCAAATATCAATAATATCCTACTTTTGGGTGAATAACCTGGATTTTAACATGGTCAAATTAATGGCTTTATGACAGACCAAAACCATTCATACTGAAGTTAAGCTTACCCTCTAAATGTGCCACTGTTAAAATTTGGGATCAATTAAAAGCTAGCACGTACTTCAAAGTTTGATATTTGCATTTATAAGAATTAAAATTTTCAGTGAACAGAAACTATTGGATCATATTGACTAATAGAATTAATTTATGGAGAGATATTTGGTGGCTGAGCTAAAAATAAGTGATGTATATATAAGACATTTTCACTTTCTTTTTACTTGAGAAGTGGACCTTTTAATAAACATTTACATAAATTAAAAGAAAACCACAATGGTCATCCATTTGATTTAAAGTCAAACTGAATAGGGGTACTATTCAAACTTTAGAACTTTAATGTCATGTGTAATTAGATGATGCCAGCAATTAAGAGTGGAATAAGTGAATGGTGGTGGTTTTTGTCTTGCTATGTCAGTCAATAAGGTAAATCAGGCCCAACCTTAAAGGTGCAATCCTCAGGGTTGGACCTGGCCCAACCCAAGCTTATCAATTCAATCCTAACCCAAGTTCAATCCAACATAACTCGGTGGGGCTTGGGCTCAAGTTAGGTTAGGACGATTTAGTCAAATTTGAGCGACTTAGTTAAATTTGAAATAGTTCATGTATATATTTTTATACAGCTATCTTTTATTGGGAAGGGATGTTTATAACAAATATAAGAGGTGGTTTATGGACTTTTTCATAGAATAAGATAATTTTAGGCTATGTTTGGTTTGAAGGAAAAAGTAGGAAAAGGAAGGGAAACATAGGAAATCTATACAAGGTTGTAAATGTTTCCCTATATTTCCCTTCATTTTCCTCCTTTTTCCTTCAAACCAAACACAGCCTTAGGTTTTAACCATTTAGGGAGGGGGTGTTCTACAATATGGTTGGTTTTAATGTTTTATTTTTGAAAACAAAAACTTCCATGTCAGAAAAACAATATAGTTTTGCTGATGTAACAGTTGTCTTTGTTTTCATTTATGTTTTGTTTTTCATTACAGAAACTTATACTATGAGTGAGGCTGCTACTGTGTTAAAATCCTTGAACATCTCTGAAGCTTTGGTGTTGAGTGATAGTAAGACTCTAAGCTCATGTCCAAATAGATCAGATCAAAGGTGGCCAGCTGAAGATACTTGGAGCTGATAAAGGGTTGTCTCGTTCATTTTGTTTTTCTGTCAAAGATCCCAAAAATATCATTGTTCATGAGAACCTGAATGGTTCAAATGGCTTTCATTTTTTCTCCTTCCCCATGGTTATACCAGTCAGATCGAAGTGGATTGATAGGGAAGCTGCTCTTTTTTCATGCCAGAATTTTGGTCTCCTTGTTTCTACTTTATGGTTGGAATGAAATTATCTTTTAGGCTATGTTCATTTTTTCCTAAGTTATTTATCTGAGTAAATGCAATTGACTAGGCAAGTTTTTTCTAGGAAATACTTATACGGGTGTATGTATCCATGTTTTCTTATTTCTCATGTAAATAAGGCAATGACCATTTTAATCATAAAAATCTATTATTAAAAGGGTCATTTTTGTCCCATTCAAGCATTGGCAACTTTACCCTAGGTGGGAAAGTTATTTAAGTGATACCCCAGAAAATAAAGTTTTCCTGATCTCCACATAAATCTAAAAAAAAAAACATGAATTTCTTGATCAATGGGAATTTGATTCCCATTAACCAACTTTCCCCCTCTCAAAACCAAAAAAAAAAAACACTCTCTTAGAGTTTAATTATACCCAAAAACAAAAAATAAAAAGCTGTGCTCATCATTGACATTCAAAGGGAGGGATATTTTCCAAGTGACCAACTAAACTACTGTATCATCGGCTCATTGGAATGGTAGAGGTTGGAAAAATGTCCCAGTTAAATCTATTTTTATCTTTTAGGTGTGAACAAGATTCAAAGTATCGACATAGGCCAATACTATCGTACTTTTTATGTTTTATTTTTTTTTTTAACTGGTTCAGAGGGTCAGTTTAATCCCCGGCTACCCTTTGAACTGTAGTCCGACTCAATACAACCCCTATAAGGATGTATTGGGAAGCTACCGGCACTATACGTATGAACCAATATGGATTAATACATATCAATACTTTAATCCTGGGTGTGAGATGCTAAGAAGATGACATGAATATCTTTCCTTACACAAAAGTTATGAAGGTTTGTATTTTCAAACCTGTATTTGCACTGTACAAATCTGTTTTTGTACTTTTCTCACGTTAAGCCACCCGTTTATGCAAAAACAAAATAAATAAAGCAAATATGTAATGTAGTCGGATGTTCCAATTTCCAAATTCTTTTTTGATGGAAATTTTTTGAAAAAGAAAATAAAAAGAAAACACATATTAATATAGTAAGAAATTGATACTGACATGAGGTCACGAGAACTACTCTTCTTAGTTGTTATGTGGACAGTGTTCTTCGTCTCTTGGATTGTACCTATTTACAAGGATTTATAGCCATCTAGCTGTTGCGTAGCTTCATGGCAGGTACGTAGGTCACTGACTTCATGTCTGTCTGTCTGTCTCTCTCTCTGTGATAACAGATGGTATCCACATACACATTGACTTAATCACTTTTCGTTACCAACTTTGGAAGGAGGAATGAAGATTATTTTTGCTTGCATCTTTGTCTTTGTCTTGGGGCTTGGGCTCTTCATGGGTTTTCTGATTCTCTGTCTCCCTCCCTCCCTTGAAGGAATCCAAACCGTTGCTTTGGGGTCCATCAAATCATAGTCAGGGTCCATCCCATGTGGGGTCAGCAAATTAGATTCCCTATATATCTTATTTCTGTCACATGTCACAACTCACAATGACAACGACGACGTACAAAGATAGGGTATTTTGCCCACTCTGTCGGCAGATCAGAATATAGTGAATACCCATACCCCATGTTATATCATCCATCAATTTACCATATGATACCAATTCAACGGTGAAAAGTCCCCCACCCTAGGAGAAAGAATGATTTGGGCACATTGCCATCGTTAGTTCGTTACCTTTGGGGAATAGGATTAATGATTCCCACTGATTATAAGTGGTTAAGATGTTATAAATGGGCTAATATTGGTGCTGCAGAGAATCTTCTGGTCTGGTTGAACGATTGAACCTCAAAATCCAATAAATTGTAGTTATCACAACAATACCTTTGCACTGGAGAAAAGATTTGGGTTCAGATGGGAGGGCTCTTACTCCAGAGACCCAGTATCGCCATGGTTTGGTTGCCTTGTCCTTGTGTCGTCGTTGATGGAGGGTTGGGTTTAGGAACTAATTTTGTTGGATATTACAAATTATGCATCTAAGCTAATGGGTCATTGGCTATAATGGCATAGTTTATGCCGCTTTAAGATTATTGTACCTAAAGTTATTGATGCTATTATAATGTGGATACATACATTCATGAATGCATAATTGCATGCATATAATTAAACATGCATATTATATATAGAGAGAGTAAAAATATAAATACAAATCTTAATTTTAATTTTGCTTTTATGATTTGCACCAAACCCAAGCAACCAAGTCATGTATGAGTATAAATATTTAGTCTTGCATTGTATTTGATAATGGAAAGATTTATTTCTTTTCCATGCTTCTATCTTAGGATGTTATTTGAAGTTTTGAACACTTTGTTCTCTTTTATTGCACAAAAATTAATCTTTATATTGGATGGGGCTTGACTTCTAGTTGGGTTTCCCACAGTGGTCCCACCAGCAGTCCATTGTCCATACTCTCTCTCTATATATATATATATGGGGTACTATATAGAAAATGGAAATGGTCGAAAGTGCTTGATAATTCCTTAATTTTGTGGCAGAAGGCTATCAAGGACAGTCAGTGTATAGAGTGGAGTTGGAAGAAGGATGGTCGAGTAGGGTGGTCCAATGTGAGTGCAATTGGTAATTGGGTGGTCCTGTAAAAACACAACCATTTGAGGGTAGCTTTGTCTCTTTCTAGTTTCCCTTGGAAGGATACACACATAGCCATAGCTGCACAAATGCCATCTATTGGTGAGCAGAGCAGGCTATGCAGGCTGTTCTGCTTCTCATGAAGGGGCCCGGGCCTCACTTCTTTTTCCTGTTCCCATTCGACCCAGGTGGAAGAAACTAGAAAGCAGGAAGAAAGGGTTGAGACACCCTAAGCATTGCTGAAAAGAGAATAGAGATTTTGAAGCCCAAGCAAGGCCTATAAGGTTCCAACTAATTATAAACAAAAAACCACAGCATCGTTGTTTGTGATCCAATAGAATGCTCTGATTGGGGCACTGGGCAGCCCTTATATAGCTGTTCATTTGTTCATTGAAGTGAGGAAAACAGTGGGGTACCCTCAGAGTCTCACAGTCTAGAGCAATTACTCTACTGCGCAACATAAAGAGAGATGATGATGCTGCCAATTCATCATGATCTGTTGCTCACTCTCAAACCAGAGCTTTCTAAATCTAGTCCTTTTCTTTCTTTAGGTTGTTTTCTCAAGAAAAAATTAGGCCCACAAAGTATACGCAGAAGCAGGACCGCATCAAATGGATGTTCGTCTCACATCACAAAAACAACTCAAAAACAACCAAACACACAACCAAAGGATTTAAGCGCAAATAGTCTTGTTTACCAAGTGAAGACGATCATAATATAAAGAGTAAATTACACCCTGTAATTTGGGGTTAGTCAAAGACAGGTACTCTGAAATTTCAATTGCAATACTTGAGTATCCTGAACTCTCAAAAATATACTTATGTTCATCAGTTAGTATTCCATCAGTTAAGGATTACATAATTTCAAAAGTACCCTTTTCATGTATTTCTGATTTCATTTTCAGGTAACCAATTATCTTCCCACGATGCCGTTTTTACATGGACAGCAAATAATACATTCAAATTTCCTGACAATGGCATTCTTTGGTGATGATTTTACTCTGTAGAATGATCTAAAAAATACACGAGAATGGTATTTTTGACATCATGTAATGTTTAACTGACGAAATACTAACGGATGGACCCATGTGTCTATTTTTGAAACTTCAGGATATCTATGTGTCACTACCCCCAAAAGTACAGGTTACCTATCTGTAATTTACCCTAATATAAAACAACAGATAGGTTTTACTTATATGGAATTGATCACAAGGCATTACTCATAATGAGAAAGGCACAGTTTTATGTTTTTTATTTTTTTGAAGAAAAGAAAGGCAAACTCTCCACATTATGTGTCCAAAGGCCCTGTGTGCATCCTGTCACTAACCCATTGATCTCAGGGAGTGCACCTCTCAGCACATCCCACCATATATTGGGAACATCTCCCCATGATAATAACACACAAGTATGGAAGATGTTTCCAACATGCTAAAACGCTATGTGAGGAGCAGATCAAATCTCCTTAAGCCACATCACCAAGGCAACATTCAAAAATTATCCTCCACCTCTTACCAAAAACCCATGACAGAATTGTGACTCTTCTTCTTCTTCTTCTTCTTCTTCTTCTTCTTCTTCTTCTTCTTCTCGTTTCAACGACTCTATTTATTCCCAATTGCCACTGTAGCTTGTATGGTTGTGCTTTTCTAACTCTGTCGTAACTTGTTTAGTCATCGTCGCTACCACCTTCGGCCAGTGCTCTTCTAACTCTGACGATGATGATCCCACCAGCATAGTCGTGCTTTGGCATCTCTGCCGCTTTACGGAAAGAGGGAGGGAGGTGTTAGACAGTTTTCTATGCCCTTAGCTTCAATCAAAATTGATGTACTTTATGAGTTTATTGTAAATGAATAAAAGTGCATATTTGATTCATGTTCCCTTGGTATGTTTCTGTGTAATACCCTTAAACTGGACACTTATTGAGACTCGTGTTAATTTATATTGTTCACAGCCAGTGGGTCGGTCTGGGGAGACCAATCCTGACAAGGCTGACACTGTGGTGCCACCAAGTCGGTTGGGGTGGCTTGTCTCAACTACCAGGGTGAGACCCTAGGCACATACAGTGTGGGATTAATTGAACACTTGAACTGGACCAGATTTCTAGTATTGCCCTGGACCTTGGAGATTGATGGGCAAAACTGGAAAGTTACACCCGACCCCTAAACTCGATTATGATATTGCACTAGGTGTCGGATCGGGCTGTCTTTGATGTACCAATCAGTGAGATCCTTAGCAGGGGTCAAAACCTAGGTATGTTGGGACAATCCGAGAATTCATCTGAGTGGGTGATCATATTGATAGGATCAGCCCCTTTGTCGGACAAAGGTAATGATCGGGGATGCACTCTCACTGTTGGATTTGTTTTGCAAAGTATATTTTATATGATATATAAAAATATATATTATGGTTTCTAAAATGTTTGCAAAGGTTTTAATTCCCAGGATCCATATAAGTGGAGAGTGCAACACTATTCCTTGCAGTCGAGGGAGAGGTCCTCTCTTGTCGGGCAGTGTATGATCATTAAGGACTGAGAGGTTAAGTATAAGACCATTGAAGATAATACATGATGGGCTAATCTTGCATCTGCCTACAGTCCCTGGGTGTTACAAGGTGGCTTGGCCCAGGGACCACTTAGGGTAAGTGTTGGGCCCATAGAGCCCATTCGATGGGTTTCAGGGGGTGCACTGTCTTTAACAGTGTATTCGACCAGGCCTTGTAACAAAGGCTGAGCTGAACCCATGTGGCTGATGTGTAGATCAATGCTTGGGTCCCATGTCATACAAGGAAGCCCAACTGGGTAGCAGTTAGAAAGGTTAAGTGAGCACATAAGCTTAATGGGCCTAAAAGCCCATTTTGAACTGTGCTATTTATTTAGTTAATTAAAGGGGTGAATTCTGAGATAGATTAGCATATAGGATAGGGCCTTAATCCTATCCACTCAGAGAGTCCAGATCTGAATGTGATTCAGATCTAGAAACCTCCTAATAGGATTAGGAGAAAGCTAATCTAATCTGCAGATAAGATAAGGGTTTATCCTTATCACTAGAAGAGAAGGCTGATCCAAATATGATTTGGATAAGCAGCTCCTAATGGAATTAGGAGCTGATCTTTTAAGTTAACAAAAAGAATGAGGGGGCGGCAGCCTTTAACAGATATACATCAGATCCTCTTTAGTGCTGAAATCAAGAAGAGAGAATTCTGCACCCTGCGAATACTCTCTTGCCGCCTCCCTGTTCTTGCCGCCCTGTTTTCCAGTTCCATCTCCAGTTGTGGGAGAAGTCAAGATTGGATCTTGACATCAGTTCTTTGAGAAATGATTGGAAGGAAGTTGTGCTCACGTACCATTCTACTGATTCTTGCGAAGGACAGAGTTCTTGGGGAAGAACACTGCTGATTCTGCTCCATCCTGCACTGCGCCATCTTCAGTGGGAGTAGTCTTTGGATCCTTCCTTGGGCGTAAACACCTTCGTTGGGAGATATTACTTCTCCGTATCAGGTATAATTCTCTCCTATTCCTTTTGGTTCAGATCGGGTTCAGTTTAAGGTTCAAGAATGATCCTTGAAAATATGATTTTCTAAATAGGGAATGTGATTCCCAGTTGAAGGGAAAGAAATTTTTTTTGAAATTCGCCTCTTATTCCGCAATCTTTGGGCATCCATGGGATGGATCTCTCATCCCTTCAGTGGTATCAGAGCCAGGTTCAAATCTTGAACCATTCTGTTTCAGATCTGAACCTGCACAATTAGGGAGAAGGCGTTCTACCCAATTTGCGCAGATATGGGTTTAGGGAAATTTGTTCCCAAATCAGATGGGCAAATAATCTGAAATTAATTTTAAATAGATCTGATTATTATTTAGAATTGTTTTTTATAATTTTCTTGATTTATGGGATGTTCGTACAAGACGAGATCGAATTCTTGGTTTGCGCAGGGAACCTGCGATTTTGCAATTCTTGAATGATTTTTGGGTTTGTAAATAATTTTTTTTATTTTCTAGACTCAATGTACAGGTATTCGATCTGATGTAATTATTAATAGAAATAGGATTTCTATTTATTTTTATTTTGGAACGAAGACGACGGCGTAGAAAAGGAGATTTCGCAGATGGGAGAAACGCTATCTGCGATTTGCAGTTTGTGAAACTGCATTCTGTGATCTAACCTCTGTTTTGCAGGATGGATTGTGCGAACAGCCCTGATTAATTAAGGATTTAATTAAAAATCAAACTGTAGACCCATTCGAACCAAGATTGGTTCAAACTGTTTGGACCAATTCTAGGGTTTAATCAAGGCTGAAAGTCAGCCCTAATTTCCCACTAATGGGCCTAAGGATTGACATTTAATTAAATGGTTAATTCGTCCCAGCCTGTAAAGGCCCAGTGTTAAATAGTTAAAACTACAAAAGCCCATTTTAAAGGATAAAGCTATATGGGTCGAACTGGGCAACCCTAATTCAGCCCATATACCTAGATAATATTAATGGTTAATATTATGGAATTTTAACGGGCTTCCAACGGGTCTTACAGATAATTAATTGATTTGATCAATTTATCCCTGCATGAGATGTATGGATGTGTGATGTGCTACGTACATGGGCCATAAGTACTTGGTCTATGTTCATTCGACGGTGGCTCTTGCGCACACAATGGCTGAATGCACATCATTGCCATGGTGTCCCTTTTGGTCATTGGATGACTTCCCTCAGTGGTGAGCCCCACAACTCATCAAGAGGTTACGTGCGGAACCCAAGCCGATTTAAGGTCCACTGAAATCTGGCTTTATGAAAGTCAGTGGGAGCCACTTTGGTTTGACCTAAATCAAACTAGGGCGTAATTTTGTTCCCTCTAGCTAATATGAGTGCATGTGATAGGGAGATTCATATGATGAACTCTCTAAAAGCCTTCCATCATTAGCATGAGGATGGGTCCTTCAATAATGAGGAAACGCACCAGAAAATGGGCTATCCATTTATTGTTGGGCTTGTCTGAGTGTTTCATAAGATGATAGAGGCGTCATAGACCGATGTGGGAGGGGCTTCACCAGAAAATGGGAACTCTCTCATGGTACCCTAGCGTTCACGAATATGATGGGTAAGCACTCACTGGACAGAAAGGTTTACCTGAAAATGGCTCTGAACCTTGTCTGATAGAAGCTAAAGGGAAAACTCATATGATGAGTGGATATGATCCTTCACGGAAAGGTGGTGGGGTTATGCAGCTGAAATAGTTGGCTCCATGCACCCTATGTGATTTTCCACATTTCTAGAGACAACCCGTAGTCTCCGTCACTGAGAAAGGAGGGAAATCTCAGAGATGAATAAATGGAAATGGATCGTAGATTAAAATCAATATCTATGAAATGAACATGAATCAAATTAGGTTGTGGACTGATGTTTGCTCTTTTATCAGAAAATGGCAAATGGATCTTTTGCAAAGCTGCTTGATGACAACAAGTTGAAGAGCCCAAACTATGCTGACTGGTACAGGAACCTTATGCTGGTCCTAACTTCTGAAAATCTGGACAAAGTGGCAAAGAATCCTGCCCCAGAGCGTCCAGGTGATAGGGCTTCTGAGGCCCGAAGGAGATACTATCAAGAATGGGAGGAGAAAAACTCCCTTGCCCAGTGTTACATCATTGCCTCCTTGGACAACCCGATACAGAGGTAGTTCGATCATATCGAACTTGCCAAAGACATATTGGACAGTCTTAGGACAATGTATGAAGAGCAGAATCGTTCTACTCGACAAAAGGTCTTGAAACAGTTCATGACCGCACAAATGTCCAAGGGTCAACAAGTTCACGACCATTGTCTTCAGATGATGGGATACATCAACGAACTGGAGGCTCTTGGATCCAAGCTGGACCTTGCAACCCAAATAGATGCTATCCTTAACTCTTTGCCTCCTTCCTTTAATCCGTTCATCATGAACTATAACATGAACAAGATGAATGTCAGCTTACAAGAGCTCAGCAATATGTTGCAAAGAGCTGAAGAACTAATTAGAAAGGATGAGCCTGTAGCCATGCTTGTTGAAACTGGCAAGACAGGCAAGAGAAAGAGGAAGGCAAAGAAGCCTCAGAAAAAAGCCACTAAGAGCAAAAAGCAGAAGAAAGACAAAGCATCGGATGCCTATCACTTCTGCAAAAAGACCGACCACTAGAAAAGGAACTGTCCTGCCTACCTGGAATCCAAGAAAGGTAACTTCGAAACTTGTGTTATAGAAACCAATTTGTTGGTAGCTTCTGCGTCCTGGTGTATTGACTCTGGGACTTCAACTCATGCTTGTAACTCACTGCAGGGGTTCAAGGTAAGCAAAAGGCTGAGTGAAGGAGAAGTCACACTCTACTTAGGGACTACTACAACTGTTGTAGCCGCGGCCATAGGAACCGTGGAGTTAATTTTTAGAGAATGAACAATTGTACTAAAAGACTGTCTTTATGTGCAAAATTTAAGAAGAAATTTGATTTCTGTCTCAAAACTATGTGCAGATGGTTATTCTGTCTTCTTTAATAATACGATTACTATTAAAAGAAACAACAGATTCATCGCATATGGGGAATTGGAGAACAGTCTCTATGTTCTACATCCTTCTCTAGAAACTAACATAACTGAAACTACGTCGGCTGAAATCCCCAAGAAGAGAGCCCGTGATACAGTTAATCCCACGTGTCTATGGCATTATCGACTTGGCCACATCGGTGTTGACCGAATCACAAGGTTGGTAAAGGATGGTCCTTTTGATTTTCTAACTGTAGAAGATCTTCCCACTTGTGAGCCTTGCCTATAAGGCAAGATGACGAAACGACCATTTAACGGTAAGCCTGAAAGATGTACAGGCACACTTGACCAAATACATACTGATGTATGTGGTCCCCTGAGTGTTAGGACATGAAATCAACACGTGTATTTCATCACCTTCACAAATGATTTTTCACAATACGGTTACGTGTACCTAATGAGACACAAGTCCGAATCCTTTGAAAAGTTCAAAGAGTTTAGACAAGAGGTCGAGAAACAGTTAGGGAGAGAAATTAAGGCCCTTCGATCAGATCGAGGTGGCGAGTATCTCTCTGACGAATTCAGGGACTACTTAAAAGACAATGGGATAGTATCACAATTATCTCCTCCTGCTACACCACAACTTAACGATGTTTCGGAGAGGAGGAATAGGACCTTATTGGATATGGTCCGGTTGCTTCTCATACACTCAGATTTACCCACATCCTTTTGGGGTTATGCATTAGAGACTGTGATTTATGTGCTGAATCGGGTTCCAACCAAATCGGTTCCGAATACTCCATATGAACTTTGGACCGGAAAGAAACCAAGTGTCAGACACTTGAAGATTTGGGGTTGTCCAGCACACGTTAAAAGAATGAGTGCAGACAAGTTGGAATCCAAGACCAGTCGTTGCCTATTTGTAGGCTACCCAAAAGGCTGTGTAGGTTACCTATTCTATGACCCAAGTGAGCAAAAAGTGTTCTGCAATCGTAATGCGCAATTCTTGGAAACCGACTATATCCTGGACACCCATCGTCAAGAAGTTGTTGTTGATGAGGAGAGCTCAGGAGCAGTGGGAGATGTCCCACAAGTTCCAAGTAGTGACCAACCTAGAAGATCCACTCGGGTATCCAGGCCACCAGTCCGTTATGGTTATGACCAGGATAGTTACCTGGTGGAAACCTTGACTAGTGAGGAGGATCTCATGATTTACACGGAAGCTATGTTGGACATAGAATCCCAGAAGTGGGTGGAGGCCATGAGAGCAGAGATGGACTCAATGGAGACCAATGGAGTCTGGACTCTAGTAGATCCGCCCTCCGGGGTAAAAGCAATCGGTTGCAAATGGATTTACAAGAGGAAGAAGGGCCTCGATGATAAGGTTGAGACCTTCAAGGCTCGTCTAGTGGTGAAAGGGTACACTCAGAAAGAGGGCATCGATTATGAGGAAACCTTTTCGCTTGTGGCCATGCTTAAATCCATTAGGATCCTGCTAGCTGTAGCAGCATACCATGATTATGAGATTTGGCAAATGGATGTCAAAACTGCATTCCTGAATGGAGATCTTACTGAAGATATCTATATGCAGCAGCCGCAAGGCTTCATTGCTGCAGGTCAGGAAAACATGGTATGTAAACTTAATAGATCCATTTATGGACTTAAGCAAGCTTCTAGAAGTTGGAACATCCGTTTTAACTCTGTTGCCAAATCGTTTGACTTCGAGCAGAATCTGGATGAACCCTGTGTCTACAGAAAGTACAGTGGAGATAAGGTTACCTTCTTGGTTCTGTATGTAGATGACATTCTACTCATTTGGAATGATGTAGGAATGTTAACTACGGTGAAAGTATGGCTATCACAGCAATTCTCCATGAAAGATCTTGGAGAAGCCTCCTATATACTAGGTCTTCGACTCTATAGAGATAGATCAAAGCGGATAATAGGATTATCCCAATCTGCCTACATTGACAAAATAGTCAAAAGATATAGCATGGAAAACTCCAAGAAAGGAAATGTTCCTTTCAGGCACGGAGTCACTCTCTCCAAGAAGATGTCTCCCAAGACTTCTGAGGAGATTGATGGCATGAAGGACGTTCCCTATGCCTCTGCCGTAGGGAGCATCATGTATGTTATGCTGTGCACTCGTCTTGACATAGCTCAGGCAGTGAGTGTAGTAAGCAGATTTCAGGCCAACCCTGGGCAGGAGCATTGGACTGCTGTGAAAAACATACTTAAGTACCTTCGAAGGACAAAAGAGTTTTGTCTAGTATTCGACGGTAGCTCACTACAGATCCAAGGGTATACAGATGCTGATTTCCAGTCAGACCCAGATGATAGAAAGTCTACATTTGGATATGTTTTCACGATAGGATCGTGTGCTGTTTGCTGGAAAAGCAGCAAACAGGGGTCCACTGCAGACTCCACGACCAAGGCCGAGTACATTGCCGCAAGTGAGGCTGCCAAAGAAGCCGTGTGGATGAAGAAGTTCATTCATGAGTTGGGAATAGTTACGTCCGACACATCACCCATCCCATTGTTGTGTGACAACAATGGAGCCATTGCTCAGGCTAAGGAGCCACGAGCCCACTCGAAGTCGAAGCACAACGAGAGGAAGTACCACGTACTGCGGGAGATTGTTGGTAGAGGGGACGTCCTGATTCAGAAGGTAGCGTCAGTGGAAAATGTAGCAGACCCATTGACAAAGCCACTATCACAGAAAGTGTTTGAGAAACACGTGGAAAGCATGGGACTCCGGCTAGTACCTGATTGGACCTAAGTGCAAGTAGGAGTTGTTAGACAGTTTTGTATGCCCTTAGCTTCAATCAAAATTGATGTACTTTATGAGTTTATTGTAAATGAATAAAAGTGCATATTTGATTCATGTTCCCTTGGTATGTTTCTGTGTAATACCCTTAAACTGGACACTTATTGAGACTCGTGTTAGTTTAGAATGTTCACAGCCAGTGGGTCGGTCTGGGGTGACCTATCCTGACAAAGCTGACACTATGGTGCCACCAAGTCGGTTGGGGTGGCTTGTCTCAACTACCAGGGTGAGACCCTAGGCACATACAGTGTGGGATTAATTGAATCTTTGAACTAGACCATATTTCCAGTATTGCCCTGGACCTTGGAGATTGATGGGCAAAACTGGAAAGTTACACCCGACCCCTAGACTCGATTATGATACTGCACTAGGTGTCGGATCGAACTGTCTTTAATGTACCAATCAGTGAGATCCTTAGCAGGGGTCAAAACCTGGGTATGTTGGGACAATTCGAGAATTCATCTGAGTGGGTGATCATAGTGACAGGATCAGCCCCTTTGTCGGACAAAGGTAATGATCGGTGATGCACTCTCACTGTTGGAAACCAAGACTGCCGGCTGCCGATTTCAACCGTTGAGATTTGTTTTGCAAAGTATATTTTATATGATATATAAAAGTATATATTATGGTTTCTAAAATGTTTGCAAAGGTTTTAATTCCCGGGATCCATATAAGTGGAGAGTGCAACACTGTTCCTTGCAGTCGAGGGAGAGGTCCTCTCTTGCCGGGCAATGTATGATCATTAAGGGCTGAGCGGTTAAGTGTAAGACCATTGAGGATAATACCTGATGGGCTAATCTTGCATCTGCCCACAGTCCCTCGGTGTTACAATGTGGTTTGGCCCAGGAACCACTTAGGGTAAGTGTTGGGCCCATAGAGCCCATTCGATGGGTTTCAGGGGGTGCACTGTCTTTAACAGTGTATTCGACCAGGCCTTGTAACAAAGGCTGAGCCGAACCCATGTGGCTGATGTGTAGATCAATGCTTGGGTCCCATGCCATACAAGGAAGCCCAACTGGGTAGCAGTTAGGAAGGTTAAGTGAGCACATAAGCTTAATGGGCCTAAAAGCTCATTTCGAACTGTGCTATTTATTTAGTTAATTAAAGGGGTGAATTCTGAGATAGATTAGTAGATAGGATAGGGCCTTAATCCTATCCACTCAGAGAGTCCAGATCTGAATGTGATTCAGATCTAGAAACCTCCTAATAGGATTAGGAGAAAGCTAATCTAATCTACAGATAAGATAAGGGTTTATCCTTATCACTAGAAGAGAAGGTTGATCCAAATATGATTTGGATAAGCAGCTCCTAATGGGATTAGGAGCTGGTCTTTTAAGTTAACAAAAAGAAGGAGGGGGTTGCAGCCTTTAACAGATATACATCAGATCCTCTTTAGTGCTGAAATCAAGAAGAGAGAATTCTGCACCCAGCGAATACTCTCTTGCCACCTCCCTGTTCTTGTCGCCCTGTTTTGCAGTTCGATCTCCAGTTGTGGGAGAAGTCAAGATTGGATCTTGACATCAGTTCTTTGAGAAAGGATTGAAAGGAAGTTGTGCTCACATACCATTCTACTGATTCTTGCGAAGGACAATGTTCTTGGGGAAGAACACTACTGATTCTGCTCCATCCTGCACTGCGCCATCTTCAGTGGGAGCAGTCTTTGGATCCTTCCTTGGGCGTGAACACCTTCGTTGGGAGATATTACTTCTCCATATCAGGTATAATTCTCTCCTATTCCTTTTCGTTCAGATCTAGTTCAGTTTAAAGTTCAAGAATGATCATTGAAAATATGATTTTTTAAATAGGGAATGCGATTCCCAGTTGAAGGGAGAGAAAAATTTTTTGAAATTCGCCCCTTATTCCAGAATCTTTGGGCGTCCATGGGATGGATCTCTCATCCCTTCAGGAGGAGGGAGATTGTAACTCGAGTTTCCTCACCGAGGTCGCATTGTTTTGGTGAGACCCTGAATCAATGATTTTGGGATCTCGCATCCCACCCTTTTCCCATCCCATCCCCCTCTTTCCTCAAAGCAAATATGAGATCTCATCTCCATCCCACAAACCAACGGAGCCTAAAAGAAAAACACTTTCCTCTAAGAAAAACAAAATGAAAAAAGAAAAATTCTCTTATGAGTAATAATACTTTATCCCAGACACTCTTCTAACACTTGCAAGTGGTTTAAACATAGTTATTAAGTAAAAAGACGATGATACAGTAAAGGTAAAAATTTAACTTTTATTTAGGCTTGGTTTCATTGTAGTGAGAATTTTATTTGCATTGCTGTAAATAAATGAGAGTGCAAATAGGTTAGGTGTAAATTTTAGTGTACTTTTGCTTCAGATTTAGCTTTGTCTTGATTGTTTGTGAAAAGTGAATTAAGAAGTAAAATGATGTGTTTCTGATCTTATATGAAAGAAAATGGAGGAAAGAACAGGATTATTTGTTTCAATGTGAGGTAGGAATCCCGATGACATTATGTCCACATTATTTGTATAGCAAATTTCTCTCTCTCTCTCTCTCTCTCTCTCTCTCTCTCTCTCTCTCTCTCTCTCATCCTATTATATTCGTCTTTATTTTTCTCACTTCCCAATTTGTCTTTCATCTCTTTCCATTCTCTCTTTTCTCTTATATCCCATTAATTCTAAACGTGCCAGTTAGAAATCAGTGTCTTTGAACCGTTGTTGAACAGTCGGACTGTTCATCTTATAAATCGTCCAAGCAACTGATTCCATTTCACCCTTAACCCATTCCTGGGCCAAAACCTGTTGATTTGGTCAAATAACTGCTGACCCAGGTAGTTGAACCGTCAACCCATTCGACCTGGACAACGGTTTACGGGTACAACAGAAAAAGAGAAGAACATCTTAGCTCTGAGATTCAGGTACAGTAGAGAGAAGAAGAAGAAGAAGAAGAAGAAGAAGAAGAAGAAGATTGCAGAGGTTGGAGAATGGAAAGAAATCTGAGATCTGCATTTCTATTGTCATCAAAGTCGCAATCACCATTGCTATCATCATTGCCGATGAAGGTCGAATTCTCCTCCTCCACTTCCTTATTCTTCCCTCCTCCTCCTTTTTCCCTCCTTCCTTCCTTCTTTTCTTTCCTTACTCTCCTTCCTTTCCCTTTTTTTCATTTTTTCTTCCTCCTTTCTTTCATTCCTTCTTTCTTTCTTAGCCAACAACCATGGCCTTTTTCTCATAAAATCTAAAATTCTAAAAGTCTAATACCAACATTTGCCCTAATAATGTAAACCATCCAAACTGTTCAACCCAAACGGTTGAACCATAGACCCAGAAACCAGCGACCACAGCGGTTTCATTTTTAGGTCCATTTTAAAATCTCAAGTTTTCTCACTTTCAAGGTTTCCATTTTCATCCGAAACACCTATGAGAGAGTTCCCATATGCAAAAACACTTGAGATCTTGTATAAAAAAAAGAAAATTAAAGTTCATTGAGGTCAAGAATAAGAGGAAGAAAGCATTTTTTGCATTTAATTCTTGAATTGCAAATCCACATTTATTGGTATTTAAAATGCTGATCTATAATGTTTTTGCTTGTACTAATAGATCAAAAAAAAAAAAACCAAAGATAAACTATTTAACAATAATGTAAGTGAAAGAAAGAACTATAAGATTGGTCTATGAAAATTGCATCCAATCAATTGATCCATCAACAACTTATGTCCAAAATGTTTTTTTTTTTTGTTTTTTTTGGTGATCTAGAAAAGTAAAAATAATAAAAACAGAACAATGATTTAGTAATTGTGGTTTATGAGTTGCATCAGATATGATATGCATTTTAGAAGTTCTAAACTTCTAATGGATCAGAAACTTTTAAATAAATTATATATTTCTGTAAATTAGTAATTAATAATTTAATTATAAAAAATAATCGAATAACTTTGAATATTTGCACAAATGAAAAATAATATTTACAAGATTGACTTAATTTACATTAGTAACATTGAATCTTTTCTTTTCTTTTCTTTATAAACCCGGACCCCCTCTAAATCTTTTTACTTTGTAAAGTGAAGCTCAAAAATCAAAATATATCATATGAATTTATGGGTGGCAATTGGATGTGTTTGGTTGGGTTGGATTTGTGTTGCTTTAACTCAACCCGTCTGACTCACTAATCCGTTAATGACCCATTTAGGAAAATTTAAATGGGTTGGGTTCAATCCAAAACCGCCTTAACCCAATCCAAGCCACCCAATCCATTAATCCTACATACATAAAATACATAAAAAAATATAACATAAATTATATAAACATATTACATAAATTATAGAAAAAAACATAGAAAACAAAAATACAAGAAAATATAAAAAAGTTATAAATAAACATAGAAAATAAAAAAATATATATAATAGAAAACAAAAAAAAATAATACAAAAAATACAAATAAGCATTGTAAACCGTAAAATGAAAAAGTTGAAGAGCACTAGCAAGAAATGAATCTATCATTCATGAGTGAGAAAGGCGTGGAGAAGCAAGGACTTGAAGGATTCCAGTAATTGAAAGGAGAGTGGTTCCGTCCCCTTGACAAAGAAGCAAGAAGTGATTCATTTGACACTAGACTTGTTCATGTGCTGGTAGCTTGACGGATTGGCCCAGCCAAGCCTGTTCTTTATTGGGTTTGCAGGCCCATGATTTTGAGCTTCAACTGGCTTGAACCCAGCTTGATAATATTACAGCATAGGTAAAAGTTTTATGTTTAAACCGGGCCTTGGGCTTTATAGAAGGGTCAGGCTTGCACTCAGGACTGGACATTTTTTATTAATAAAGAGGCAAAGCTTGATCCAAATCCAGCACGACTCGGCCAATTAACAGGTCTATTTGACACCAACTGATGACTCTTCCATCATAACTCAAGTGAAAAGAAAAGGAAGATGAAAAATTGTTGGTTTTTACATGCACCAAGAGATAAAAGTAAAGAACAACTATTGTTTTCATTCTTTTTAATGTTTGGATGGGAATAGTAAGCTGGTGCTGAACGAAAAAAAAAATGAAATATGTTTATGGATTACTCATTGGTTGAATGGCATATGTCATCCAAACGGAAATAGTAAAAGTTTGATGCTGAACGGAAAATTGTCATATTTCATCAAAACGGAAAAAAAAAATGACCGAGAGATGAGGGGAGGAAAGCAGAAAACTTGAAATAATAAAAGTTAATATGGATTACCCATTGGATAACCATGACCCAACCCAACCCATTAAATAACCCTTTATTAGATAACCCAAACCGCTAGTGACACAGGCTAAATGGATACAACCCAACTCGCTAATTAATGGGTGGATTGGGTAAAAAAATTGCCTCCCCTAAATATGATACACACCATTATGTTTGATATTTTAGATAAGATAGACAGAGAGATATAGAGGGAGAACCTGGATGAAGGCAAACTAAATCCCGGGTCTTACCTACGGCTATTAATGGATCGGATCGAATTGGATATAGGTATATCCAAATTTGATTTGTTAACATTTGAATTTAAACCAGATCATATCTATCAAATATCTAATGGATTCAAATCAAATTCAAATTATAATCGGATATTAGTATAAATAAATTAGACTAAAAATAACTAAAATATTATATATTATTAATAAGATGAGCTAAAAATGACTTTAATAATATATTTTATGAACAAAATGAATTGAAAATTATTTGTACAAAACTTGAACATATGAAAAATTAGTGAAAATTCAACATTAAGACCACCCATATTGATCCAATTATAAATAGATTGAATTCGGACAATGCTTAATAGGATCGAATTCGAATTCGGATTCGGATAAACGGATACTGTTTGCAGTCCTAGTCTCACCTACAACCAATTAGAGATTTTACAAGCAGGGTTGCCCGCACCTAAGACCAAAATTTACTTGATCACATCCCTGACCCATTAGCCGAAATGAGTGGGCTTGGACGGATTAGATTGGCTTATATATTGCAACCCATACCAATGTTTTTTCAAATGCATCTTTGAGTTAACGTGTTTGAAGGCTAATGACAATTAGGCCATAGATCACATGTTTTTACATTTGGTTTCAATTTTAAATTCAAGATTTAACATAATAATTCGGATAATTGGAATATGGAATCAGTCAAATACAGATATGACCTAATTGAATTCAATAAATATCCAAATTTAGCGGATTATTTAATTTTTATATATAATATACAATATTTAAGTATTCTATATTATTTACATATATAATAATTAAATTATATAAACAATTTATATATTTTATATAAATATAATATTCATTTTATACATTTATTAATTACCTAAAATAATTAATTAGTCAAATTCATATCAAATTAAATATTCAAATATTTAATAAAATTCAAAATATTAATTTTTAATATCAATAAGATATCAAATCGAACTCAGATATCAGATTTTCTAATTCAATTCAAATTTAATCCGTTTATGTGCCACATCTCGTAGAATACTATCTTGTCCGGGTAAGGAAAAACAAGTAATACAAATTGGAGAAAGATATTCCTTGAAATAGATCCCAAGAGTGAGCATTGACACTGAGCACAACTGCATGATAAATTGAAGAGGATGCAGAATACAATTCCCAACATACACCTCATCATAGTCAAATCCCTTAACCTACAATGAGTTCTATGCTATCACTTCATCCCTATGTATTAAAATGTTTATGTGCCACATCTAATCGGAAATTTTGATCAGTCACATTGCAATTACAATCGTCAATTACAGTACAACAGGGAGTACTTGTTGAATGAGGAACTCGAACTACATAGAATTATGACACAGAACAGGAAAAGAACAAAAAAAAAAGAAAAAGAAAGAACTTCCGCCCACCCAAGTTAGACAGGATAAATAAGCTAGTGCTCACCGCTCAGAACTTAATAGGAAAAAAGAGGGGGACGTGGTGCTAAGAAGCCCAAGTGGGGCCACTATGTTGAGGCCGAATCTGGGATAAGTAACGAGGCCAGCATCCTATAACACTTGAAGCACCCTAGATGTAAGGAGCTACAAAATTTTGGACAGGAATGGTTTTACCAACAGGACCAGATCAGTATAGGTCAAGTCAATTACTTTTTCTCCTAGCTAGTTGAATTGGTTAAAGAGATGGAATGAGCATGCAACATGTCATATATATGCCTTGCATTTGGACGATCACCAGGATCCCCTTTGGTGCACTGATGGAAGATGTCCACAAGGAGTCTCATTGTTTCTTGTTCACCTTCTGGACACTCAGAAGATGAGCCCAATCTACTTGTTTGCCGCTCATCTGAAGATCTCAGTGACTCCAGTTCATCTGTAAGTCGGGGTCGTTTGCCCCTCTGTATCAACAGGAAAAAGAAAAAGAAAAACGAAAAGAGCATGCCTTAGTCCAACCCTTTTACACAAATATCAAAAGTTTACATTATTCTCCACTTTGAAACATAGGTTAGGAAAACATTAGTATTCCAAGTAAATTTGAAGGGGAAGCCTACAGGTCAGTATCCTGTCGGGCTATCATAGAATTTGTATTCAAGACATGGCTGTTTTGGCCAATCTGACGGAGAAAACAAGGTTCAGAAAAAAAAAAGGTTTTATAAAAAAGTGTCAACTGAAAAGGAAAGAAATGATATAATTTCAACAACACCTGAAGTAGGCCATGAATTTCAGAATCTGGCAACCCTGCATAAGGAACTTGCAGCGTCAAAAGTTCCAAGAGCAAGCACCCATATGACCAAATATCCACCTCCTGCAACCACAACAAGAAAGACATCATCATCTGAGGAACTTTTGACATACACAAGCTTTTTATAGTATGATTCGTTACAATATAACATCAAATGACATATTAGGTGATTTGTTACAGTATGCCAGGCATGCCATGTACAGGTACCAGGGTATCGTAGTCATTAGTCAGTAACCACTCTCTAGGTCCGACTTTTCTTTTTCACCAACATAATTGCACTTATGTCAATTATTAAAGTATTGTTAAACTGAGCAACAAGATATCATGCTGGTTTGAGGAAATTTATTTCACAAATTGATACCTAAAGCCTTAACATACATCGCAGACAAGTTCTAAGTACTCACAAAGCTGACAATTTGTTTCACAAAAAATAGTAAACCAGTTAGGAGGTGAAAACTTGCCAGTCCATATAATTTCCGTCTGTGCATTGCCTGAAGGACCTCAGGAGCCATCCAGCTAGGTGTTCCAACACAAACATCAGGAGGAGGAATTCCAACATGAGCAAGACAGCATGTGTGTAAGAAAGACCGAAGAGGAACTGCTCTGTCAAAATCACATAACTTGACAATTGGACTGCCATCAGCTCTCTTGTTATCCAAATCAACCAGGATGTTTTCACTTTTGATATCTCGATGAATAATATGCTTAGAATGCAATTCTACCAAGGCGCATGCAACATCCCGAGCAATAAACAATGCCAACTCCATAGGGACATGTTTCTTACCATCTTTTGATAGGTTCTCCATATAACTCTGTTTCATATGCCCAGAAAACAATATGAATTCAAAATGCATATTAAGATAAAAATGAAAAGAATAAAATTTGAAGAGATAAATTACCTTTAAGGAACCACCTTTTATGTACTCCATCACAATTGCAGACTGTAATAGACGATACTCTTTACTTCCATTTAATGGAGAAACCCACTTTGAAGAGATTTGGTGTCCATAAATTTCTACAATGCAGGGATGTTTGTTTAAAACCCTTAACATCCTAAGCTCTCCTAAGCAAGTGTACTCGAAATTTCTCACATCTTCCACTGATTCCTCACATGCTTCTAAAGTACGAACCTAGAGCATTCAATACAGGGATGCATACTTAGACTCTTAGAGGAGATAAATAATTTTAAAGAAAAGCACAGACTATCAAAAGGAACTAAATAAACATACTTGCAAAGTAGAGAAAAATCATACGATTATGGTATAAGATCTAATTCCCACCCCCCAATACTCTTCTAAAATTCCCTTTTCATTATGTCAACCACAACCAGTGTCCAATAGAAATTGAGGATAAATGAATAAAATGACAAAAAATATAATCTCAAGGTAATGCCAAGTGAAAGATAAACACCTTTGCTGCAGCCTCAACTGATCCAAATTTACACTGGATAAGAGAAGTTTGTGCTTTTTTTTCAACTTCATCACATGACGACAGAGAAGGGAAAGAGCAATTCAAGTCATCAATGATTCTGCTATCCAGAGGATCATGTAGCCGACTCAGAGGAATATACCTAAAATAGAAAGCGTATTCATCAGAAAAATCTCCCAGACCTTCAACTTGTAGAAGCATCTATGGACACCTATCTTAAACACAGAAACTTGTTATTCAGGAAAAGAAATAAGATGCCAAATTAACTCGTGATAGCAGCTGCAAACTACTACAAGACTATCAAAAACTCATGTCTATTAATAAAAAGCACAAGGAATAAAAAAGTGCAAAGTGCATTTTGCGTGAAGGTGGAAAGCAAGTGTGAGCTTTTTCAAAGCAAGACATAATTTTTAAAAAATCAAATAATTCAAAAAATATGTAAAAAAATTCAAAAATAAATTAAGAACGTTTTAAAAACAATATTAATTAAAAATACAAAGTTTAATTTTAAAATGGTTATTTGCTCAATAAAATACATAACAATAACAAGTAAAATATGTTCAAATTGAAAATGCAAATAGTAAAAACAAAGATAACATATAAAACACATTCAAGTACATCAAACTTTCAATTTATCTATTTTTTCCTAACTGCACTGTTTTAAATAGATAATATGATGTTAAATATATTTCATTATTCATTCTAAAGCCACCTTTGTACCAAGCCCCATGAGGCAAGACTAAACAAATTCATGTTAGGGTCTTAAATTCTTAATCCCTACCAAAAAAATGGTTTTACAATTTTATTTATCTTTTAGAAAATATCCTTTGTTAGGAAAAATGAAAGAACATTACCTAATAGGTGATACTAACCATTTATTTTATAGGAATTATTAAGAACTTAAGACCACAACAAGGATATATTTGGGCTTGACTCAAGGGGCTTGGATGGGAGTCTGAGGGAGGAGCCCCCGGGCTCAGCCTCCATGCTTCAAAAATACAAAAAAAGAGCACAACAATTAACAAAGGCACACACCTCAGATGAGGCACAAAGTGCACCAGGCACACGCCTAGGCACAGATTCAGACCCTAAAATGCGCCGCAACTGTGCACCTATTCACACTTTTTATATCACTGGGCATTATTATAGAAATACCCAAAGATATGCAAATAAAATTTGTAATCCCACATATCATTCATTAGATAAAAAAAAGAAGAAAATCTTCTCCATGTTATAGAGTATCAAATCATTCTAATGTGTCCACACAGAGAAAAAGAAAGGCAACAAGAGAAAATCACCTGCAGAAATATTCTGGGTCTGTTTCCTCTCTTATATCAGTTGGATGGCATGCATCAACAACCATACGCACCACCGAATCACCCTTCTTGGCAATAATGGCATTCCATGCATGTGGCATGAAATCCAGATAGCCTCTGACAAGCTCACAAGGAATGGGAGGCTCCACCCGATCACATAGATACTACAAATTAGAAGATTGTTCAGTACATAATGGTTGAAATAAGAGAATAATCAAAAACAAAAACAAAAAATAAAAATAAAAACACTTTGAAACATTGTACAGTAAAAGAATCACCTTCATAAGCACTGCCCTATGTCTACAAACACCAAAACGCAGAGTCCCAATAGGAACAATGTTGGAATTCCGTGTTTCTTTGATAAATCGAAGAGATTTCTCACAAAGTTCAATGAAATTACAATCTGACGTTGCTGAAGCGTGTTTGATTGGTGTCCTATTATCATCACTATTCCCAGATGAGCAGGTACATACAAATGGCTTCTGATAATTTGAACCAGAAACAGATTTCCGTGCCTTCTCAATGATAGAACTTCTATCACTACCGCCAAAACAACTTGAGACAAATAGAGCAAGCCATGATGCTACCCGCAAGTTATCAACAGCATCATGATCCCTGTCCTCAACCGAACCACTTGTCTGCTTAAAACGAGACACCAATGCCTGAGCAGACAATAGAATTGCATCTAACTCCTCATCTCTTTCTCTGAAGCATATCAAAGAAAATGAAGCAAATAGTTTCATCAGATTCATAAAACTAAAGGCATTACATCTCCAGCTAAGAATGATTAAATGATATTACTATTTCAGGAATTTAAATATAACAAGCATGGAGAAGTGCTACCTGTCCACAAGAATTACTTCCCGTGAATCAAGACATAGAGTCTGCTCATAATTCTCCAGTGGCATGAAAGGGCGATCACGCCCTGCATCATAAAAACCATCTGGTAGACGATCATCAATGCTACAGAATGATATACTGCTATATTTGCAGGACAAATTTGAGTGATCAGGGAAAGGTCTCCTAGATTTGCTAGGTTTAGGATTGTCAAGATCCCTATCTGAATGCCTTTTTGGCTTTGAAATGTTTATGGATACCTCTGATGATGAGTCCTCATCTTGACCATCAAAGTCAATGCACGAGCAGTTATCTCCAGAAGGTCCCTTACTTGAACTGATTTCCTTAGCAACTCTCCTTGTGTTCTCTTCATTAATATCTTTTACAATGTTTGATGCACACTCAGCAATAGAATCAGAGGCAACCACATGTAGTTCGCACGGTTTGCGTTTCATAGCAACCTCTGTAGTCATTATCTGGTCATGATCTTCAACTCTCAGCTTCCTACTATTGTTTAAACGCTCCTGGCGAGCTCTCTGTTGCAAACAATCACGCCACTTTGACCCTTTTCTCGTCCTTCGTGAAGCAGAACATCTACCATTCGATGAGACCTCAGACAACATACTGGAAGAGGTACCAGATGAGCCTGATTTAAGTTCATAAGTATCAAATATTCAGTTATACAACCATAATCTACACCATAAACACAAATAAAAGCTGACACAAAATCAGTAAACAGGTCTTGTTAACATACAATTACAAGAACTACTTCCATCAACCTTCTCGATAGCAGCATCAAATGCATCTACTTCAACTGAAGAGCTGATGAATTCATCATTGGATGTGTCTTTTCCATTCCCTTCCAAATTGCAGCATATCCATGAAGGAATTTGACAATAATCAAGAAGCTTATTGTACTACAACCAGTAATCGAGAATTACGGACACCAAAAAGAACGTTAGATCCACATAATTCAAAAATGGATACCAAGAAATGACATAAAAGATTCAAATGAATGAACTTAGAGTTATCAAAACGGACAAAAAGTTCTCATGGCACAAACTAAATTAGCATTTCAAGCTTTTTTTAAACAAGAGGAATGAAGCAAGATACTAAAAAAAAAAATTAAAGAAAAATGAGTCTGATAAAGGGAATACACAACCCCCTGCTGAACTTATGCATCTAAATTACATTCAGTTCTAACAAATCCTTGGGGTCATGAAAACTCATATAACTACAATGACAGAATGATAACATCTCCAAACAGTAGAAACATCAAGGGTCATAGTAAACTATAAATGGTGAAAAAAGTCGAGCACTAAGCACCTAATTCAACCTATGAAAATCAAAGAACAAATAAGAATCTAGAAAAGGGCTCAGAATATCACATTTATCATTTTTGGTGCTGTACCTGAAGATTTAATTTCTGGAGGGTGTGCATCGAGGCAAGATTGAGAGAGCCCAATGAAGTCAACCGATTATTAGACAGATCCAGGATTTCAAGACTTTGCAAGCAAGACAACCCTAAGGGCAATTCCACCAATTTATTGTTCGCAACTTTCAGTGATTTCAAGGCACTTAAGAAAGTGACCTCATTAGGTAAACTCTTCAGTTTATTGAATGAAAGATCTAAGTATTCCAGCTTACTAAGACAGCTAATCTCCGGAGGAAGGTATCTACAGGAAAAGGAAAGAAAACTGTATTAAATTACAGCAGGGTGAATCAAGGAAATTTCATAAATTAAGGGAATGTTCACCAACATGAGTGGTTCTGTTTTTCAAAACAAAGAAAAAAAAAAGAAAATCTTACACATCAAAAACAAAAATAGAATAAAACCAAATAAAGTAAAAAACAATAATAAAAGCATGCATATCTAAACTACCCCTAAACCACACATCTCTCAGGGCTTTCACCAGACACTATACTGAAAAGTCTGAAATACTCAAAACCTCAAACCAGTTGCAAGTTAAATAACAACCATAACTTAATTGAGTTCCTCATAATATTATAAAAATATGGTCTAAATTTAGAGCTAAATAAGTTAAGAAAATAAATAATTGATTTCTGAGACAGCTTCTTCTTTTTTTTCTATTTTTACAGTAAACCTCGAATTAGTTGGAAGTAAACAAAATTTGGCAATTAACTGAGTTGCCAGGCAAAAATCCAGTATGAAACTAGAGTTTTTATTGGTAACTTAGTTTTATTGGTTTTGAACTTTTGATAATAAGATATATGCACACCACTGCCATGTAGATTCCCAACACAGTCTGGCTGAAGTTGCCATACCTTACACCCTTAACCATTTACCATAATATCTGATTACAGTAGAGTTAATCAAACCAAGAAGGAAGCCAAAAGATTTATTAGTCAACTTCTGAACCCCCTACTTTGTATTGTTACAATAAAGGGCAAAAAATTAGGCAGAAGCACAGAAGTCCTTAGTTTGCATGAACATGGATATATGGCAGTGACAGAGCTGGATATGGAATTTACACCAAGTATCCAAAACAATACAGCACCCTTGAAAAGGTGGCAGGATATCATAGGTTTAGAGTCGTTATACAAAATTCAATTGGACCTTCTGATTCATCATAGCATACTTCCCTTGTATAGGTATCAGGATATCATAGGTTTAGACTCATTACGCACAATACGGTTGGACTTTAAGATGCATCTCAAAATACTTCCCAATACAAACATGTCTTTAATAAAAAATCCAGGAAAAATAAATAACTTCTAAAACATAATTACAGAAAGTTCAGAACACCGATCAAGTGTGTAGACAGTACAACTTCCCTGTTCATCAAATCAAAACTAACCTGAGAAGCCAGCTAAAAATCAGCCCATGTACTAGTTATTGCAGAAAAACGAATTATGGGGCACTGCTTATCACATTTGAAAAAATGGGGGGACTAAAAACCTAGGAACACAATAAATTGGCAAATTCTCCTAATTAGGAAAAAACAATAGAGGTTTCCCATTTATGCAGACCCTTTATGGACCCCATTAACCTTAAATTTCTCTAATCCTTGAAAAAACTAGATTTTTTCTAAGTTCTGAAAAATATAGGTATGTTTTGAGTTTTATATATGTATCCCTGTGCCCACTTCATATTTTATTTTTCTATTTTTTTAAATTGTGGCCATTTTGGCGAGCAGGATAAACCAGTTATCTGACAATAACAGGAAAAGCAAGCATATCATTGACTACTAGTCACAAACATATGTTATTTGTAATTAATAGTTAATTGAATAAGAAATTTTCCAATTTCTTGTATTTTATCTTCATGTTTTGAGGAATTAACTTTTCTCATAATAGAACTTTCGAAGTATATAGTACATATTATATAGATTTATATACATGCATCTTTTTTATTTGTCTTTATATACATACATAATGATTGTAAATTAGCTTTAAATGCATACATGTTGAGAGTGAATTACATGCACACATATGTTAGTCCGTCGAGAGAAATCTGACACCCCATTTTTTTCTTTTTTATATCAGTAAATTTTTTCTTGTTTCTATCATCCCAGAAATAAATATATGTTGTCAATTTTTTTTTTTCAAGTTCAGTTCCTGTTTCTTTGAGTTACCACAAACGTAGAAAATACACTTACCTTATAGAAAAGTGGCAAAAAGAGAGCTTAGTCAAGGAAGTCAGGCCAGCAACCTCGCTCAGAATAGGAAATGACGAAGGGCGCGGGGGAACTTTACAAAGCTCGAGCTCCTTCAAAGCTTTCAACTTATGCAGCGGCAGACCTGACAGTCCAGGTGATGATATTTTTACTTGCAAGCATTCCAACTCAACCAAATTCTCGGCCTCGGACGGAAACAAATTAATTTCATTTGCAAAGAATTTCAGGGTCTTCAAGCGCTCGAGCCCTCCAAGCGCTCGAGGAATTAAGTTAAAAACGTTTCTGTACAAATACAATCCCCTTATTGAATTCTTGGAAGAATCAAAGAGAGAAAGCTCCCACGTTTTACCCGACACGTCAAGAACAGGCTCGTCGTCCAAATTCTCACCCTCCGGTTCATCCGCTGGAGATTTCTCTGCTACACAGTCTTCGTTAGGCTGCGCTCCATCATCTGAAACGATGTCTTGAGATCCAGGATCTTGCATTGCTATAAACTGATGGAAAGACACCCCAAAACCACCAAACAGAGAATGAGGTCTAAGAATAACCAATCAAAGATAAATAGGAGCAAGAAAAGGAACTTTCTCCTCTCCTGAATAAAACTAGGGTTTTGGTTAGGGTTTCACCAAATGGATGAATAAAAAAGGGAAAAATAAATCGAAGAAGTGAAATAAACAACCAAATTAGATTAGGGTTTCAGCCGCCGAAAAGATACAGGAGAAGACTAAAGGAGGAGAAAGAGAGAAAGAGACTTGCAGAGCGGGGGAACGAATACTAAAAAACCGCTCTTGCAAGTCGCAGAAACTAAAAAAGTAGAAACCCTAGTCACGGCGGAAGAAACAAGTGAAATGGAAATTTAATAAGCGGTTCAAGTGAAAAACAAAAGGAGAGGGCCGAGGGGACATAGGAGATTGGAAACCGGGTTGATCCACGAGGGTCGACGACCGGGTTCATCCTTGCTGTTTTGGTGCGCTGGCCGGTTTTTTCTTCCTTGTTTTTGTTGGATGATCGGATCCCATATCCCACACACCAACAGAGCATAGGCAATAGCCCAAAGGGCAGTTTAGTCAAACCACCTTCGAAATCTAAACAGTTGGGAAATTCAAATCGAATCCTTTTTTATAGATAATCAAAAATGTTCAAATAAAAATAAAATAAAATCCTTTTTATTAGTGAAAAAAGCGAGCCAGTGACGCTCCGCTGGCCATGTTCCTTCCATCATCGCCAGTCTGGTAATGCGTGAAAAAAGGAAACGTGGACATGCGGATGCGGTTAGCAACGAACCGACTAGACCCTAGAGTGGCTCATAAATAAGGTCCAAGCTCAGGCCCAAACTCAGTCCCAGGCTCAACCTACGAGCTTAAGTTAATCTAATAGGCTAATAGCATAACCATATAAAGTCGGTTCCAAAATTTTACTAGTTAAAAGCATACAAAAGGTGTTAAGAAAGTTCAAGGGTCCATTTGGTTTGCAGTTGAAATCAGATTTGGAATCAAGGAAACGTGGACATGCGGATGCGGTTGTCTATAAAAAATTAGACAACTCCAATTTCAACTGTTTGGTTGGAATTAGAGTCGGAATGGACAATTCCAATTTTAATTGTTTGGTTGGACGGAATCAGAATCACATTTCCCATCCTTGGTGGAATGACATATCTCCATTTGAGGGAATGGTCATTCCCTCCCCCTCACTTGGAATGTAATTTGATTCCAGCTTATTCCAGTTTTTATCTGAACCAAATAGACTATGGGATAGACCATTTCCGATTCCAATTCTGAAGGGTTTTGATTTCAATTTCAATTCTGATTTCTATTGCGAACCAAACAGACCCCAAAATTCTTCAGAATTGGAACATAATGGTCTATACCCATAGTTTGTTTGGTTCACAAAAAATCAAAATGGGAATTGGAATCAGGTAGAATGGGATTTCATTCTTAGAGGATAGGGAGGGAATGTTCATTCCCTCAAATGAAGGAATGTCATTTTATTATGAATGGGAATGAGATTACAATTATGTCCAACCAAATAGTTGAAATTGAAATGAAAAGAGAATTAATGAAAAATAAACAGAATTTAATTTGATTAATTGATTTAATTTGTAGCTAATGTTAGTGAATTCACGTAGTTAAATTTTAATATACATGTTCACAAACTGAAGGAGGTAGATTTGGACCGACCCCTTGGCTGTGCGACACGTGGAAGAAGACAAGATGACCTGGTAGGAACGCCAGCTCGGCACGTGACTTAGCACGGCCATATCCCAAAGAGAGGCCCGAACTCCCGAGCTCCTCAAAGAGGGGCCCGAGTTTTCGAGCTCCCCAAAAAGAAACCCGAGCTCTCCCTAAAGGAACTCGAGGCTAATAGCGAAGCCCGTGAGGGGCAAGGCCGGGGCCAGCCCACCTCGAGCCAGTTCGAATCATGTGCTAGCACTTTGGGACACTAGAATCTGCTCATCCGAGCTCAATACTTCATCTCGCGCACCACTCCAGCACCTCAGCTCCAGGTTGCACGATTGTGAAACCATAGCTGGCATCCGTACTCTGAGGCAGCACGCCTGACTGATCTAGGTCTGACAAACAGAAATCACACCGTAACGACCACCTGCCATCTCCATCTCAGTCATGACAGAGACGGCCCTAACAGAGAGGACAATGGCGGTTATGCCTGCCCCCCCCCCCCCCACACACAGAGACGGTTATGCCTGACTTAGTAGAAATTTGGGAGTAAGTGCACCAGGTGGCTATAAGAGGCCTTCCTCCCTCAAGAGAAAGAGGTATGCGATATATTGTGCTTTTTGGTCTCGAAATCCATTCTTTCCCTTGCCTTCTCTAGAGCACTAACTTGAACTTTGAAGTGTTCCAACCGGGTTCTTCCCTGGAAATCCCCAACTTCTTCCTTGTTTCAGGCACCTTCAGCTCCGTCGGAGGCGAGGTAACCGGCAACTAGGTCTGACCAGATTACGCATTATCATTTGGCACCGTCTGTGGGAAGACTTCAAAAAGCCTCCCCTAACCTCTATCTCTCTCTCTCTCTCTCTCTCTCTCTCTCTCTCAAAGAAACCTTAGCTTCCATGGCTTCCTCCAGCAGCAACAGGCACAACGCCGACTTGAATGCTGTAAGGGAACACCCTCAGCCCGCCACTGTATGCATCGGACAGTTCACCGTCCCCCTCTCGACGGACGAAATCCCTAGCCTCATTGCACCGAGCACGGTGGCACCTGTGAATGTTCCCCTTCCCCTCCCTATCGAGACAACCTTCGCCGAATCGACCGTTGTCCCTCTGGCGACCAGCCAAAACCAGCTTGATGACTTGATGCAGCGCGTGCGGGCAATGCAAGCCCAAATGCAGCAGTTTCAGCAACATCAACTCCATCAACAACAAGTATTGCACCACATTTCTCAATGTCACTACCAATAGCAGTTCCCCCAACTGCCTCTGAACCAACCGCAGCTCCCACCTCGGCACCCTGCTGCCAAGCCGGTCAAGCCCTCCCCTCAGGCGGGCGCATTCACCGAGGGGAAGCTTCCCAGCTTCAGAACCCCTCCAGGATCTAGGCCTCATCCCCAGGCAGGAGGGAAAGACTAAATACCCCCGCCTCGCAGCTCGCCGGCGGATTAGGAACCTTCTTGCCGATCAAGTCAGCACCTCGGCACTCTAAGTTTTAGCTCCTGCTCGTAGAGAACCAATTTGGCATCCTGGCGCGGACTACCAACAGTCCGGGACCATCGAGCTCGACAACATCAAGACAAGCAATGCCAATACCAGGCCTTCCAAGCAGCAGCGGAGATGCCGACGAAGTTGCCGAACTACCACTCGCGTCCTGCCTGAGCTCCGAGGTAAAGAAGAAGCAAGCTCGGATGAGGTAAAAGTTGCCCCTCTTCTTTTAGTCCCTTCCCCCCTGTCACCAGAACTCCTTGCGGTCCCATGCCCAAAGATTTCAAACTCCCTTCTCTAGACAAGTATGATGGGTCCTTCGACCCCATTGACCACGTCGATGCCTTCCAGTCCCAAATGCACCTGGCAAGGCCAGCGAGTCCTGCATGTGTGTGACCTTCACTACCACCTTCAGGGGAGTGGCCCGCACCTGGTAGTCACCGTGCACTTAGTTACCAGCAAGCGGTGCCCCCGAACCGAGAGCCTCCTCGGAATAGTCCAGAGGGAAGGAGAGTCCATCCGGGGCTATGTCAAATGGTTCAATGACGCGTACTTGCAGATACCACGCTTAGACCTCGCGGTAGAACTCGCGGTAGCCAAGAGGGGTGTGACACACAAGGAGTTCAAGTGGCACATGGTAGTCAACCAGCCCGTGACCGTAGCTGAATTCCTCAAGCTCGCAGACAAATTCATAAGAACAGAGGAGGAGATCAACCAAAGGACTGAAAGCGGGATCGAAAAAAGGAAGAGGGAAGGCGAACCCTCCAACCCAGATGATAGGAGAAAGAAAGACCCAGCTCGGGGGACGAAGCCAAGCCAGCCATTCCGAGCTCCCTTAGTAGGTCGGACGGACTACACGCCCTTAAACGCGAAGCGGGCCAAGATCTTAATGACGACCAAAGACGCCCTGTATGTGAAGTGGCCACCTCGTCTGAAGGGAAACCCGAACGAGAGGAATAAAAACTTGTACTGCAGTTTCCATAGAGATCACGGTCATAGCACCGAACATTGTAATAATCTCCGCGATGAGATAGAAGAACTTATCCAACGCGGGTACTTGAGAAGTTTTGTACAACATAATAATAATAACAATAACAGTAATAAGACAGGTCGACAGGGAGAGCACAACAGAGATGCTCCTGAGTCCAGCAACTGGCCAGCCGAACCACAAAAGCAACCCTCGGAGGAAAGACCAGTTCGGGGAACAATCTACGTGATCATTGGAGGATCGATCGTAGTAGGGTGCACCTCGGCAGCAGCTCGGGCATCAACCCGGGAGGCCGCCAGAGAAGAACAAAATCCCACAAAGCGGCCTTGGACGGAAGACCCTGTATTCTTCATTGAAGACGATGCGCATGGGGTCCACTACTCCCACGATGACACACTTGTCATAAAGGTGAAGTTCAACGACTTCGAAGTCTAGCACGTACTCGTTGACTCTGGCAGTTCGGCAGACATCCTTTTTAAAGTGGCCTTCGACAAACTCCAGTTCCGAGAGAATGACTTGAAGTCCGCAAACACCCCACTAGTCGGCTTCAGCGGAGAAGAGGTCAGACCCCTGGGAAAGGTCACAGTACCCGTGGAAGTCAGCACATGGCCTAGCATGGTAAGATTCAGTCACGATTTCTTAGTGGTCACGACCCCCTTCCCCTACAATGCCATAGTGGGTCAGCCAATCACCCACGCTTTAAAGGTCGTGGTGTCTACTTACTATTTAGCCATGAAGTTCCCAACGGACTTCGGCATCAGAGTAGTGCAGGGCGACCAGCTCGAGTCCCGTAAGTGCTACATCACCGCTCTCAAGGGAAAGGCCAAGGTAACCGGCGACCTCGAACTGGAGCGACCGGTGGAACAAAACGAGCAGCAAGCTGCACCAACAGAGGAAACTATTCCCATCCCTATCTCGATAGAAGACCCAGACAGATCACTTCAGGTTGGTGCATTCTTGGAAGAACCCTTGCCATCCGAATTGGTACGCTTCTTACTCAGTAACTTAGATGTTTTCGCTTGGTCCGCGACAGAAATGCCTGGCATAGACCCTAAGCTCGTAACTCACAGGCTCAATACTGACCCTGTTGTTAGGCCTATTAGATAGAAGAAATGCAACTTAGCCTCAGAATGCTGGAGGGCGGTCGATGAGGAGGTCGAGAAGCTCCCCGCAGTAGACTTCATAAGGGAAGTTCATTACCCGAGTTGGGTAGCCAACCCTGTTCTGGTAAAAAAGGCGAATGACAAGTGGTGCATGTGCGTCGACTACACCGACCTGAACCGAGCTTGCCTGAAAGATTGCTTCCCCCTCCCCGGGATCGATCGCCTAGTGGACGTGACCTTGGGACATGAGTTGCTATGCTTCCTGGATGCCTACTCGGGCTACAACCAAATCAGGATGGACCAAGCCGACGAGGAAAAAACTACCTTCATAACCGAGTTCGGCCTGTACTGCTACAAGGTTATGCCCTTCGGACTGAAAAATGCTGGGGCAACCTTTCAAAGGCTTGTGAATAAGCTGTTTCAACCCTTAATTGGCACAAAGATAGAATGCTATGTAGACGACATGGTCGTCAAGACACAATCATCACATTAATTAATACAAGATCTGCATTCTATCTTTCAAGTTCTGCGTCAATTTAACATGAAACTAAACCCAAATAAGTGTGTCTTCGGTGCCACCTCAGGTAAGTTCCTAGGGTACATCGTCAACCGACGCGGTTTTGAGGCCAACCTAGACAAAATAAAGGCCATCGTAGATATGATACCACCCCGAAAAGTGACAGAGATTCAGAGACTAAACGGCAGAATAGCCACTCTGAGTCGTTTCATTTCTAAATCAGCAGATCGTTGCATGCCCTTCTTCAAGGCAATAAAAGGAAAAGGGTTCGAGTGGAACCCAGAATGCCAGCTCGCGTTTGATGAGCTCAAAAGATACCTTGCCAGTATCCCAGTATTGACCCGGCCCGAAGAGGGTGATGTTTTAGAACCGTACCTCTCGGCAAGCGACGGAGTGGTCAGTTCAGTACTAATAAAGGAAGCAGATCGGGTCCAACAACCCATCTACTATGTTAGTAAAATATTGTAGGGAGCAGAAACGTGATATCCAGAGATAGAAAAGCTAGCCTATGCGCTAGTCATGCGGCCCGCAAACTCCGCCCGTATTTCCAAGCCCATACCATCATCGTCCTCACCGACAAACCCTTGAGGCAAGTATTACTCAGGCCCGAGGTCTTTGGTCGACTGACGAAGTGGGTCATCGAACTCAGTGAGTACAACCTCTAGTACAAGCTACGAACCGCTATTAAAGCCCAAGCCTTAGCGGATTTTGTTGCATAATGCACGTTCAACTCCGAGGTCCTTAGCCTGGTTGAGCATGAGGCTCCCAGTTCGGGTGAGCTCGTTGCTCCTGGGCCGGTTGAGTCCAAGCCCTGTGAGGTCGCACCCAGTTCGGTATCTCTCTTGGTTAGGCCGAAGCAAACTGGGATGAAGAGCCATGGATCCTTCACGTAGATGACTCCTCAAATCAGCAGGGTAGCAGAGTTGGTGTAGTTCTTCACGGTCCGAGTGGCATGAAACTGGAGTACGCGCTACGCTTCGGGTTCACGACATCCAACAATGAGGCAGAATACGAGGCGTTGATAACTGGGCTAGCCCTGGCGTGAGAAGTAAAAGAAAAACACATAGTTATCTGCAGCGATTCCCAGCTCGTGGTTAACCAAGTTACAGGCGAATACGAAGCCCGCGAGGCAACTATGATCGCCTACCTGGAAAATGTAAAAGAGGCCCTTCTTAACTTCCAGCCACACTTCATCAAGCAAATCCTGAGGTCAGAGAACGCTGAGGCTGATGCCCTGTCCCGGCTAGCCAGCACCAGTAATAACACCATGAGAACTGTGTACATAGAAAACTTACCCCGACCTAGCATTCTCGGGGAGGCAGAGGAGGTTGCTCCTGTCGCCCAAGCAGAGCCAAGCTGGATCAATCCACTCGCGAGCTTCCTGCTACATGGAACCCTCCCCGTAGATCGCAACACCGCCAGAAGGGTAGAGTGCCAGGCAGCTAAAAATGTCATAATAGACAGACGGCTGTACCGGAGATCCTACACGCTCCCCTACCTACGCTGTTTGCGGCCTCCCGAAGCTGAGCTTGTACTCCACGACATTCATGAAGGTCTGTGTGGCAGACACCTAGGGGGCAGGGCCCTCGCTCAAAAGGCACTGCAACAAGGGTACTACTGGCCAACAATGAAAGCATACGTCGTTGAGCTGGTCAGGAAATGTGATAAGTGCCAGAAGCACGCCAATATTCACCATCAGCCCATCACCGACCTCGAGTATCTCACCAGCCCATGGCCCTTCGCACAGTGGGGCATCGATCTACTCGGACCATTCCCGCCAACAACAGGTGAGAGAAAGTTCCTAGTGGTGGCGGTAGATTACTTCACGAAGTGGGGTGAAGCTGAACCTCTCGTAACCATCAAAGCTTGAAACATCCAGAACTTCTTCTGGAAGAACATAGTGTGCCGCTTCAGACTACCTCGGATACTGATCCCCAATAATGGCAAGCAGTTCAAAGACATCAAATTCCAATAATGGTGCTAGAACATGAGGATTCAACAAAACTTCACGTCGGTCACGCACCCACAAGCAAACGGTCAGGCAGAAGTCAAAAAATAGAGTTATTCTTCATGGACTAAAGGCCAGGCTAGACTGAGCTAAAGGGTTATGGGCAGACGAGCTCCCCAGCGTTCTATGGGCATACCGAACTACAGAGAAAACCGCCACTGGAGAAACCCCCTTCAACCTCACCTATGACACAGAGGTAGTCATCCCAGCCGAAATAGAAATCCCCTCACTTTGGCTGGAAGCATACAACGACGATGCTAATAACGATGAGCTACTTACCAACCTCGACCTGCTCGACGAGGTGAGGGACCTCGCATACATCAGGACTACAACATACCAGCAAAGGGTAGCTCGGTACTACAATGCCAGAGTCAAGAAGCGAAACTTCCGCGTCGGTGACCTGGTTCTCCGCAAGGTCATGGTACCTGAGCCTGGCGTTGGCAAACTCTAGCTGAACTGGGAAGGACCCTACCGAATAAAGAGAACACTCGGAGGAGCGTACGATCTCGAGACCTTGGAGGGTAGGCAAATACCTCGAGCTTGGAACATCGTCAATCTAAGGCGATATTACTTATAAGTTGTTGAACTGAGCGGACTTTAAGGCGCTCCCGAGCCTAAGGGTCAGAATGCCGAAGTAACGAAAACCTCAGCACCACAAGACTCGGCCACCTCTCCGACATGGGCGAGAAACCTAGGAAAATATCCTGAGTTAAAGCGTCAAATTGAGGATGACCTCGAGAACTCATCAGTGCAAGCTAAGTGTTAGCACCAAAGGAGCAGGCAGCACGAATGCGAAACCCAGGGTGTAAAGCTCACTCCAAGACAGGTGGAGAACAAATCGAGCATATAGCCTTACTATGTCAGCTCGCCTCAAGAAATTCCCCCCGTCTCGGGGACCTAACTCTATGCAGTTCGGCAACATAATCGCTTCGACAAAAAAGAAATAGCTACACAACAATTAAACAGAAAAAGGTATTTCATTACTAATATTTGCTTTAAAATGTTCACAAGAAAAGAAAGAAGAAATGAGCTCACAGGATGGATACATCACTTCGGGCTCGCAGGCTCGATACACCACTATGGGGCTACATCCACTTTACCCTCAGAAGGGACCTTGGCAGCACTCGGGGGATCAGCTTCGTCGTCAGAATCCGAATCTTCATCGGTCGTAGCAGCCATCTCCGGAGTAATGCGCAAAGTGGTGATGACACGAATATCAAGCTCAAGGTAGGCGTGCCTTATCATCCACCGGCTCAGCTTGAAGCCCCTTCGGTATGAGCCCACCATCAGGTCGTCGAAGCGCTTCAATGCGATGTAATCATCGATGGCCTTCACCTTTGTATCCTCAAGGGCCTGGAAGAATATCTCGGATTTCTCCTTGATATCGGCCTTGAGGTATTCCACCTTGTGCTCCAGAACACCCTTCGAAGTCGTGAGGTGCTTCATGACCAGCCTCAGAGCGTTGTTCTCCCTCCGGAGTCTCTCCAGTTCGCTCATCTGAACTGAAGCTTCACCTTCAAGGCGGTGGACCCCCTCCCGAACTAACCTCAGAGCCTCTTTGGCAGTGCGCGCCTGCTCCTGAGTCGACCCCAAAGCTTCTTTAGTAGCTTGTGCCCGCTTCAAGTTCCTCTCTGCCTAAATTATCAGGGTGTGAATAGAGGAGTTCGCCTGCCAAGCAAAGAGTCAGTTCGACAAGAACATAAAAGAGAATGAAAAAAGCACAAAGGGAAGACTTCAACAACCTACCACCATAACGTGAGACGCTGCACATGTGCCGATGTGGCTGAGAGGGAGCTCAGACCAGGCCATGACCTCACTCGAGTACACGACCTTCTGGCTCTTGCAAAGAGTGCAGCCCAGAGTTAGCACACTGCCAACCCCCTCCTGGCTCCCTGAGCTGGAGAAAACAGTCGGAGTTCAAGAGGCCTCTGTGGTCTTAGCCTCCCGAGGCTCTATAGTGCCTGGCTCCGCTACCATCTCGGGGATGGGCCCTGCCGCCTCGGTTTCCCTGGGAGAGTCCAGGTTGACGACCGGAGGCTAGCTCGGGACTTCGGGCTCCATGGCCCGAGAAGACTCTACCCGAGCTCGCTTGGTGACTCGCTTCCTTCTCTTCATTCTGGCGAGTAAGTTGGCACTGCGGGTCTTCTCTGCTTCCATAATACCTGCAAAAGGAGCTCGTCATCAGTACCAAGAGAGAGAGCTAAGTAAAGAAGCCTACCCGGACTCAGACGGGCCTAAATAAGCTTGGCCTCCATGAGGTATTCTTCGCACACAAGCCTGACCTGGGCCAGGATTGAAAGGTCTCTGTCATGTCTTTGTCTACCATGACGTTGGGATCAGGGATGACCGCCCTCCAATGAGTAGGAAACGGCCACCCCGTAACACTTCGGTCCACGAAGTAGTCCCGCTTCCACGTCGGGAGTTTGAACCCCGGGCGAGGTGACAGGTAGTAAGCCCGCCTGTGCTCGGGAAGGTAGCTCGCTTGTTTCTTAAGCATAAGAAGGGCAGAGAAAATTTCCAAGTCTAAGGGGATGACGAACTCACAATAAAGGGATATGGTCTCGACAAGGTTGCTAATAGAGTTCGGGTGAAGTTGACCTACCGAGACGCCGAAGTGGTTCAAGACTTCGACAATTAAAGGGTGAAGAGGAAGGCGTAGCCCGACAATGAGCTGCTCCCGGAAAACCATGATCTCATCTGGATCATGCTCCCAAGGAATGTTGTCCGAAGGTAAGTTATATGCATACTCCCCGGGCAGATTGAATGACGAACAAGAGACCGAAGTCTCTCAAACGTCATAGTAGAAGGTCCGAACGTGTCCGGCATCCAAACCTGACGTGAGGTGGACTCTAGACTACCCGGGGTAACCCAGGTTGAAGGCCCTACCTCGGGCTCATCAAGAAGGCTGTCAAAGGAGTCAGCCCGACCCGAGGTCTCCGCCTCAGGCCCTTCTAGAAGATTATCTAAACTACCCGAACTATTGGAACTAGACATAGCGAAAGGAAAAGGAGAGGAAATTGAAAATGCTAAGGGGACTCACCAAGGAAAATGCTACCGAACTAAGGAGAATGACGCGAGCTGGGGACTTTGGACGCGAGCTCAAGGAACGATCATTGAAATTTGGCGAAGGAAAAGTGGCCAGGGACCCCACTATTTATAGCCATTGTACCCATGCATCAACGGTCAAGATCGAAGCCATCCAACGGCTCTCAGGAAAACCGGCTGCATGACCCCCGAGGTGAAATCATTTTAGCACAAATTTTTGACATCCGATAGTTGATAAATCGTTTGACGTCCGCGCGTGAGCTGTACACGATCCGATCTGACTCCAGTCGAGCCGCGTTGACCCTAGTTGAGCCAAGAACATTAGTGGGTCAGACCGGGGAATCTCCGAACAGGACTAAGCACGCCACAGAGCAAATCCACCCGTCAGTCCGTAAACTCCCCACGCCGGGTCAAGACCCCAGGCATGGGGAGTGGGAGGCAATTGATGGAGGTAGATTTGGCCCGACCCCTTGGCTGTACAACACGTGGAAGAAGACAAGATGGCCTAGCAAGAACACCTGCTCGGCACGATGACTTAGCACGGCCATATCCCGAAGAGAGGCCCGAACTCCCGAGCTCCTCGAAGAGAGGCCCGAACTCCTGAGCTCCTCAAAGAGAGGCCTGAGTTCTCGAGCTCCCCAAAAAGAAACCCGAGCTCTCCCTAAAGGATCCCGAGGCTAGCAGCGAAGCCCGCGAGGGGCAAGGCTGGGGCCATCCCACCTCGAGCCAGTTTGGATTATGTGCCAGCACTTCGGGACAATAGGATATGCTCATCCGAGCTCAAGACTTCATCTCGCGCACCACTTCGTACTCTGAGGCAGCACGCTTGACTGATCTGGGTCTAACAGACGGCAATCACGCTGTAACGGCCACCTGCCACCGCCATCTCAGTCATGACAGAGACGGCCCTGACAAAGAGGATAGTGGTGGTTATGCCTGCCCCCCCACAAAGGCAGTTATGCCTGACTTAGCAGAAATTTGGGAGTAAGTGCACCAAGTGGCTATAAGAGGCCTTCCTCCCCCAAGAGAAAGAGGTATGTGATATTTTATGCTTTCTGGTCTCGAAATCCATTATTTCCTTTGCCTTCTCTAGAGCACTAACTTGAGCTTCGGAGTGTTCCAACCAGGTTCCTCCCCAGAAATCCCCAGCTTCTTCCTTGTTTCAAGCACCATCAGCTCCGTCGGAGGCGAGGTAACCGGCAGCTAGGTCCAACCGGATTGCGCATTATCACAAACCTTTTATTTTTTGTAATATGGTGTCAAAATGTTGGCTTATATGGACTATGGAGTATGAACATAAATATAACATGGCAGTTACCCTTAGACTTGGTTTGTTCGTAATATGATTTCATTTGTACCGGTGTAGAAGTATGAGAGTGAAAATAAGGTTGTAAATTCTAGTATGCTTTTGTTCTAGGCTTTATTTTATTTAGGCTATGTTTGGAAACTATGCAAATGGAGTGTAAATCCCGGTTCAGGGTAAATTTGTACTCTTGTTTATTTTTGCTTGTATTTGGCAACATTGCCTTTATACATTGACAAATGACAGAAAACACATTTTCTAATGCATATTTATATTGATAATAAGATGTAAAAGTACATCAATAAAAAAGAAGTAAATTTGCATTCAAATGAGTTTTGATAAAAAAAAAAGGCATATGCTTGATTGAAATTCTTATTTGCATCCATTACAGCTAAAAGTTTATTTAATAAGAAGATAATTTTATCTATGCAAAACCAATCCAACTTTACAATTTATATGAACCGTTTTACATATTTGCATTCACAATAATTTGCATAGTTTTCAAACACAGCTTAATTCATGTACATGCAAATGAAGTGAAGTAAATTTGAAGCAAAGTAAAATAACTTTTGAAAGCCAAAATTTGCATTTATTAAAGAAAATGTAAAATTGATTTAAATTTTGCATTGGTGTCAAATGGTTTTTGTTGTGATGGGCACAAACATGAACTCTAATATTAAAAATCACTTATTTTACATTAAGATAAATTGCGTTTATTTTCCGTATAAATATGTGACGAGTGTAAAACTTTACTCCCAATCTGTATTTATTGGCATTTGTTTTGAATGTACGTAATTTTATCGATGTAAATTCCACTTAATATAAAATTTTACATAAATACAATATCAATAAAATCGACGTAAATATTTGTTCACTTAAAAACAGTTCACTCATTTAAACCAATCAGTGTTGAAATATTTACACCAAAGTTTGTGTCTATGTTTTTTTGGATAACTTCATTTTCATTTGGAATGCAAACAAACTGTCATTTTGAATGCAAAAATGTGATATTGTCAATATGACCGTAACATTGAACCAAAATTACATATATGTATATTTAAACCAGCATTCACACTTTTGTCAAACTGAATGATTTATCTGACGTCAGAGGTGTATACCTTCCTATCTTGCAAATTATACAAAGATAAATGTTTAGTGCGGGTGGCATTTCTCATTTGGTGGATTTGCCATGTGGCAACCAGAGACTAAATGAAGTTATGACAAGAAAAAAAGAGGTGTATACCTTCCATGTTGACGCATGGAAAACTCTCATAAGTTTTAGGCAATAAAGCCCAAGGCATTCGAAACCCGGGGTGGCCGGGTGGGGGATCAATATATACTAACCAACTGATCTCGGCAATTCCTCGTCTTTTCTCCTTTTTCTTCTTTCTTTATAATCAGATAAAAAACCTACAAGTGAAATATTTTTTTAGGCTCAGTTTGAAAAGAATATTAATACAAACATGCAAGTGTCAACATATTTGTATTATATTATGCTAAGTTTAGAAGAAATACAAATACAAATATATGTAATATAAATACATACAAAATACAAAGTTTTGCATTCTACATATTTAAATTTATACTTCTTCCTAACTGAACTTAAGAAGTATAAACATAAATACATACTCTATAAATACATACAAAATAACAAAAAATACAAGATTTTGTACTCTACATATTTGTATTTGTACTCTTCCGATCAATAAAGAGTAAAAAATACAAATATTTTCTTATAAACAGAGCCTAAGGTTGTCTTTGGAAACGATGCAAATAAGTGTGAATGCAAATATATAGAGTGTAAGACCATTCATATAAATTGTAAAGTTGGGTTAGTTTTGCACTAACAAATTTATCTTATTACCAAACAGACTTTTAACCATAATGGATGTAAACATGAATTCCAATAAAACGTATGCTTTTTTTTTTTTATCAAAAGCCCACTTAATTGTAAATTTACTTTTTTCTTATTGATGTAGTTTTACATCTTATTATCAATTTAAATATGCATTGGTCTATCATTTGTCAATGCATAAATGTAATGATGTCAAACACAAATAAAAATGAACTAGAATACAAATTTACCCTGAATCAAGATTTACACATCATTTGTATAATTTCCAGATACAGCCTAAAGAGATAATTTTCAAGCTCAATGCAAAACAGCAAAAATGCTACAAAACCGAGATAACTATAATAGAGATTAGACTGGATTAGTGTCTTCACTAACATCAGTAGTGCACTCCTCCAGGGTTAAAACCCATTTTTATGTAAGGTACTATTTTTATTAGGTTTAATCGATTCATGTGCATCATTTTTGGTGTTTATCATTCAAGTGTGCTGCCGTTAATAGTGTCTCCAACGTTGTGTATATGGGTGCAGTATACGATAAATAATAAAAAGAAACATGGCGGTTAAAAATAAAAGGAAGGAAAATGAATGATTTTTTTTAGAAATTAAAATCCAATATAAAACCTGGTTAGATGGGGAGGGATCATTAGTTGGTGTAATTGTGAGGTATCGGACTGACAAGCGTGAGAATATGTAGGGTGGCTAGGGGTGATCATTTCAGTCCGGCCCGCACAAGAATAGTTCGAAAATTTTGGGTTTGGGCCTGGGTTTTGTGTTTAGGCCCGGGTTCACGTCAAGTCTGTAAATTTTAGAGTTGGGTTTGGATTTAATATTTGAAGTTTGGCTCGGTCCGGTTCGCATATATTTAAACTTATACATTTTATGTATAATGTATACATATATATATATATATATATATATATATATATATATATATATAAATGTTATTTTACATTATATTATATATTTTATATATAAATATTATAACATGATATGAATAATTTATATTATATGTAATATTTTATATTATACAATATATAAAATAAAAGTTTATATGCATGTTATGTCATTTAATATAAAATATTATAGATATGTAATGTTTTATATATGAAAGACATTGGCCTAGAATCAGGCCCAGCCTAAACCGGGCCTGTGTAGACATGGGCTAAGGCTTATGCTATAGGCCCAGAACCCCGGGCTGGGCCAGACCTAGGCCTAAGCTATAACCCTTATCATAAGTGCAAAGTCCGACCCGACCCATGATCACCCCTAGGGGTGGCCATTCAGTTTATTCGGTTAAACTGAATTTATTGAAAGTCATAAGAAACTGAAATTAAAGAATAAAAAACGAATTGAAATCAAATTATAAGAAAACCGAAATAATCAAAATAAAAAATTTTGGTTATTTTGATTAAAACCGAATTTCAATAATATATTTTAATATATGTAATGAAACCAAATTTCATTAGAATATATTATATATTATACATTAATAAATAAATATATTATATTATATAATGAAATTTGATTAATTTCTAATTTTAAAAACCAAAACTAAAGCTGAATATTCAAAAGATGAACTAACCAAACCAAATTAACCAAAAATCAAAAATGTCAAAACTGAAATTTTTAGTTTAGTCTTTAGATTTTAACTAAATAATGCTCACCCCTAATTTTTTAGTATTCGAATGAGAATGATCGATTTATACAACAAAAAATGGTTAGCGCCGTATCAAATCAATCCCTCCCAACATCTCATATGGTTGGATCAACATTGGGTAATCTTTTTAGATGTCCTTGGGGGTAAGAATCTACTGGTAAAAAAAAAAGATCTTCTTTAATCTGTGTTCACTTTTCTCTTCTTGATGATGTTGTAAAGAAGTAAACATGATGATCATATTTTCGGTCCCTACAACATCATCGTCCTTTGTTCCTACAAGTATGATTATTTCTCCTCCTCATTAATCATGTGATGAGGGGTGATTTTCCCTTTCAATCACATAGAACCACGTGGTGAACCCAAACCATTTTGTAATACATCGGCACTACGTGTAAATAGGTCGCATCCAACCAATTGGCCTAAGCTGACCAGTCTGAACTGTATTTTGACCGACGGAAGATCAGCGGGTTGCTTCACGGCAGAATGAAGCATGCCACCTCGAGGGAGAAAGCTAATGACTTCAGGTACCGACTTGTCCTCCCCCGACATGGGCATCCAATGACTTGAGTAGTTAATTTACCTCTAAGGGACTGATGTACGTGACAGGCTATCCTTATCATGTTAGCACGCTTATTGGTTCCGATATAAACTGCAGCACGTTGCCCACCTGGCAGGGATGACCCCAGTTTTGGTCACTTCGTGGGGACTGGATGAGGAAAATCACCAATGTCGATAAAATTGCTCCGAAGATAACGAGCCGATAAGTCTTACCATTCTCGGATCTCTAGGACATTGCTCATGGACCCCTGAAGCCTATAAAAAGGCACCTCCATACCTTCACAAGGTGCATGTGCGATTAAGAGCAAACAAGTTCTCTTTCTTTATGAGTCTCTATGCTTTCTTATTTTATAGTTCACCTAATTTAAGCATTGGAGTGCACGACCCGGAGCCAAACCCCAGGTACTTTGATCCTTCATCTCTTGCAAATCAATTTATCGGCCTTGGCATTCATACATCCGATTTATTCAATAGGGGTAGTTAGGTGATTCGCCCTATATCACCATGCATGCATAAAATGTAACCATGGTTGAACAAGATCGTGACACAATATAGATTTGAGAGAGAGAGATCTTCCTATTAGAGCAGTCTTGATGCTTAGATGGTGGAAAGAAAGGTTATCATGTCAAATTTTTTAATCAATTGGTTAACTTGGTCAATTGGAGAATTAATCCATTTGGGCAAGCACCGGTCAATTGCTTAACTTGGTCAGGTCGGTGTTGTGCTCTCAGGGTGTGTGCACAATTTTGGCTTTTAGGAGACTCAAACTCCATTCAACTATTCAACCTTGGGTTTCAATGTAAGGCTTATCATGTAGTAAGTAGATCACACATCCGAGAGTTGGGAAGAGTGCATTTGGTTCATGTAAACGTAAAGTTGGTTCAATTTTGCAATGATAAATTTAATTTATTGCCAAACGATTTTTAATTGTAATAGGCGTAGTAGAAAATAACTTTTTAACATTGACCAACTTTGAATGTAAAGATTCATATCTTTTTTTTTTTTTTTTTTTTTAAATTTTGCTCAAACATGTCTTGAAATACATTTTCACTAAACGCCAGCAAAACAGAACCACAATTTTATATATGCACTAAATCAGCATTTGCACTCTCCCCAAATGGAGTCTAATTGTCATTCATTAACCCTTCCGCCCCAAAAAGGTATATGATGTGATCCATGTAAGGAAAAAAATAAGGTGGTCCACCTCTAATTAAAATTCCATCTGGCCCACTGAAACCCATAATCACTCATGCCTCATGATCAAATAGCCCTAGAGGCCTGGACCTCCAAGAGTAAGGTGTCCATTACCAAATGTTGGTCCCGGTTCCAGCTACCTAGGGTATTGGGAGGGGTAATTAAATCTGCATTCTTGCACTTTGCCAGCTTGAGATTTTATTATTACACCAAGTAAGGACCCCTACCGGACCTCCAAGAGTCCAGACAAAGATAGCATTGGTCTCGATTTTAGTGACCATTCTTCAAAGTTCAAGCCCATATATAACCCATGCCCTCTTCGGATGAGTGGGCAACAAGAGTGTAGTCATTCTCATACTTCCCATGGTTGAGGTCGGCTGAAGCACTAAACTATCAAATGTAACGATACAAGATTGAAGCTCTTTCAGGGTAAAAAATGTACACAACACGTTTTTGTTTATTGATTTAGGAAACCAAATAAAGTATCAAAGAAAATTAGGCCTATTGCAATAAGGTTATGTTTAGTTGCAGTGCACTGGTACAAATGCCTGAGAACGTATTCTCCCGAATATTAAATGAATGTAGTATCTTTTTTTTCTCCTCTGTTCATTTTACATGGTATCAAAGCATTAGATCTTCTACTCCCAAGAACTGCCATCTCTCTTTCTTTGAGCAAGAAGATGGCATCAGAAATCGGAAATTCTAGCAGAAGCAAGAAGTTCTCAAATCCTTTGTCACTGTTTTATCTCCATTCCTCCAACACCCCCGGTTCGATCTTGGTCTCTTGCCTGTTAACGGGAGAAAATTACCAAATGTGGAAGAGTGCTATGATTTTTGCCTTAAGCGTTAAGAACAAAATTGGGTTTGTGGATGAGACAATCAAGAAACTAGACCATTCGAATTTAACTGAATGGTATGCCTGGTCTAAATGCAACTCAGTGGTGATTTCATGGATCTTCAATGTCATTGCTCGAGAACCACACTAGAGTATTGCAAACATTGAGAATGCTTATGAGATTTGGCTGGATTTGGAACAACGCTTTTCTCACTACTAAGACAAGAAAATCTCCCAGTTGCAGTATATTACACCAAGATCAAAGACATGGGATGAATTTGCAACCTTCTCAGGCACACCAGTTTGTTCCTGCGGTGGAGCAACAAAGGACTTCTTTGTTGAGAAAGAAACAAAGCACGTCTATCAGTTTCTCCTCAGCCTAAGTGAGAAATTCAACGCAATCCAATCCAGTGCGCTTAACATGGAGCCTCTCCCAAACATTGCTAAGGTCTATGCCTTGGTATTTCAGGAAGAAAATCATCAAATCTTGACCACTCAACAGGGACTAACGATTGATGATGCAACCATGAACATAGCAGTGCCACCCAAAAGTGGAAACTACAAGAATGTCAATGATTGGCCCATGATGTGTTGCAATCATAGCAAGAAGCAAGGACATACTAAAGACCACTACTACGAGATGTTTGTATATCCAGCAAATTGGGAAGCTAGGGGGATGTTGAAAGGAAAATAACCAGGAAAACCTTCCAACCAAAATCTGGATCACCAATTCACATGCTGAAATTTCTCCAATTAATGGTCTCTCATATGAGCAATATTAGTAGTTGATCAATCTTATCAATGATAGAAAGCCTATACTCTCCAGTTTTGCTGGTAAGGCTGCACAATTATATTGGTTTATGCACTCTAATTGTTGATGACTATTCTCAGGCCACATGGGTGTATCTCTTGAAATGTAAATCAGAAGCCTATTCTTTTTTGTAATGTTCTGTGCTATGGTGAATACTCTGTTTAATGCCAAGGTTCACTACGTACAATTAGACAATGGTTTGGAGTTTTAGTTTAGACCCATGAAAATTTTCCTGAACGAGAATAGTATCATGCAACAAACTTCTTGTGTAGAAACCCAGAACAAAATGGGGTAGTGGAAAGAAAGCACAAATATCTACTAGAGATTGCCAGAGCTTTGCGGTTTCAGGCCAGCTTGCCAATCAAATTTTGGGGGGAATGTATATTGACGACAACATATACAATCAATTATCTTCCCATACCCATCCTTTCTAGGAAGACGCCAGTTGAAATTCTACATGGTTGAGCACCACCCTATAACCATCTTCAAACCTTTGGTTGCCTTGCTTATGCTGCCACTGCAAGCCATGGTCTAGATAAGTTCGATCCTCACTCTAGGTGTTGCCTCTTTCTGGTATACCCCATGGACAATAGGGGTACGAGCTCCTTAACTTAAAGACACACTATTATTCGTCTCACGTGGTGTTAAATTTTTTGAAGTTCTGTTCCCTTTTTCTAAGCACAATCAAGTTGTTCTTTCCTTAGATTCAGTCGCCCAAACTCCAATTATTCCAGCACCAGCAATTGATGATTGAGTTGTGTTCAGGTTATATGAAGGCTTAGATTCCTGTCACAAAATTGGGCTGCCCACTAATACAAACATCATTGTTACTCTTCCCGTTCAAGTTATATGAAGGCTTAGATTCCCATGACAGAATTGAACCCATGAACAGAGTCATTAATGACCCACCACTGTTTTGGGCCCTACTAATCAACCCATTAGACATAAACGCATTTCAACCCACATATTAAATTATGTTTCCCCTACCATTCCAGCCTCCACCTCTCACCCTATCAAATTTTCTAAGTTCTAGTTCTACCATGTACAAACAAGCCCATAAATATGAATGTTGGAGGCAAGCCATGATAACTGAATTGACAACCCTTGCAGACACTAATAGATGAATTCAAACAAAGCTTTCACATGACAAGAAACCCATTGGATGCAAGTGGGTCTACAAAATCAAATACAAACCAAATAGCACCACTGAGTGCTACAAAGTGTGTCTCATTGCCAAAGGATACACACAAACAAAAGGCATTAATACACCGAAACTTTTGCCCCTGTTGCAAAATTGGTCACAGTGCATTGTTTTTTAGCCCTTGTTCTACACATGGTTGGGAACTTCACCAAATGAATGTGAACAATGTGTTCCTTCATGGTTCTCTTTATGAGGTAGTATATATGGTCCCTACTCCTGGACTTCTTTCTCCTGATGATACAAGGGTTTGCAAGTTGAATAAGTCAATTTATGGGCTCAAACAAGCATCACAAAATTGGTTTGACATACTTGTTCATGCTCTTAAACAGGGTGGCTTTCATAAGTCTTTGGTTGATAATACTCTTTTCACTCTACACAGCTCGGGGTCTTTCTTAGCAATATTGGCTTATGTAGACAATTTAGTCATTGCGGGTGATACCCTTCTAGTTGTCAATGACCTCAAGAAGTATCTAAGTACTTGTTTTCCTATCAAGGGTCTCAGTCATCTTTGATAGCACTGAGATAGTTCATCCTCTGGGCTATTTCTTAGTCGACATAAGTACACGTTGGATATCCTTCAAGAAGTTGGTATGCTGGGTTGTAAGCCTAGCTCATTTCCTATGGAACAACAATGTTATCTTGCACTAGATTCAGGGCCCCTAATAACTAATCCTGATCAATATAGACACCTAGTTGGATGTCTCATTTACTTCACTATTACAAGACCTGAGCTCAGCTACGCTGTACATCCACTCAGCCAATTCATTGGTCATCATTGCCAACATCATTTATTGACTATTACAAGACCTCAGCTATGTTGTACATACACTCAGCCAATTCATTGGTCATCCTTGCCAACATCATTTAGATGCTACCATGCATGTCCTCCGTTACTTGAAGTCATCACCTAAACATGACATTCTACTATCCTCTACTTGTGACTTTCGTTTGTGAGCTCACTGTGACTCGAACCGGGCATGTTTCCCTTCCACTCGCAAATCAACCACAGGTTACATCACATTTCTTGGTTCTTCTCCCCTATCTTGGAAAACAAAGAAATAAACTGTAGTTTCTCACTCTTTAGCAGAAGCAGAATACTGAACTATGACAACCAGCACCAGTGAGTTACTTTGGTTAAGACGATTGTTTGCTGACTTGGGCCCTGATCATTCTCAGCCCATGCTGCTCTTTTGTGACAACAAAGCCACACTTCACATCACAGCTAATCCCATGTTTTACAAATGAACGAAACACATTTAGATCGATTGCCACTTCATACGAGAACATATCTGGTCCAATACCATTTCTACTTCACACATCAGTTCTTGGATTCAGCCAAGAGATATATTCACCAAAGCCTTTAGTCGAGATCATTTCGTTCTGTGCTTTCCAAATTGGGCATCCACGATCCAACTTGAGGGGAGTATTACACATTCAAACTAGTTCGTTAGGTCATTACACTTAGCTGTACAGTTTGTTAGCCAGCTGAACTAGCTGGACTCCACTATGTATTCTCTATATATTCTCCCGAATATCAAATGAATGTAGTATCTTTTTTTTCTCCTTGGTTTTGGTTCAGTTTAGACCCTGAATGTCCTATCCGGAGATGGAAAACTGAAATTTTGGCTTGGAAGGGAACTCGGGGAGTGTGATCCCCTAAATTCTCTTCGAAGACCGAGTCAAATGAGAGACGGTGAAGCTATCACTCTCCCTCCTGCAGCAGCTGGGCTGCAATGCTCATTGGCGGAAATTGACTGTTTTAGTGGCGCTGCTGTTGAACTGCATGGCAATTCGGACCCTCACGAAGGAAGCTTGTAAGGCCTTATAAGTGGGTTCTCCCTGACGCAAGACAAAATCACAAGAATTCATTTTAATAGGACCTATCTTTTAAAATCAAGAAAGAAGTTGAACAAAGCGATGAATTGGAGGTTGACGAAGAAGAAGAACCATTCCTCTTACTCAAGCTAACGCTAGTAATAGATGAGGAAGAAGAAAAGGGTAAGAAAGAACTTGAGATGTAGAAGCTTGTGGGATTACAAGCTAATCTTGGAGAAGATGACATTCCTTGTAGGCAGTTGCTTTGGGTCAGAATTTGCTGATTCAAGACTCCATTTTGGTGGGATTTCTCACAGAATTTGAAAGAAATTATTATTACAACTTCACAAGAACACCCAAGAAGATAGGTTTTACGGTTTTAGGATTGCGTCTTTATTATCTAATTTATGGAGACAAAGAAAAGAAGGGCAGATTTGACCTTTTCTTCCGTTTTCTTCAGGCTTCAGCATCAATCCTGACCACAATATGGCTAGGCTTCAGCACAGCTACATCATGGCTAAGCTTCCAAATCTTATTGAGTGGAAGCCGGAGACTAAAGCCTCCACCTCCAAAATTTGAAGGTTAGCCAAGGAAACCCAATCATTCAACCACATGCAGACCTTTTAGACACCATAACTGTTGCAGGGGACTGGGATACCACCAAGTAGGTTTTCCATATAAAACTCATCCTAGCACAAGTATCCAGAAACAAATAGTTCTAGTTATATAACCATCGTCTCTGTCAGATTATCTCTGATGATCAAAGAGTTGGGAAAACAATGCATATATGTAAGCATTTAGCGATGAAATTAAATTCTCATTCACCATGCATCATATAAAAATGGTCTCTCAATATACTACTGCCACATCACTTGTGTGGTGTAAACTCTGAAAATCTTCCAATATTATTATACACAGACACAGGCTAGAAAAGACAGTTCATTTCAGTTCCTCAGATCACAATGCAGCATCAGCCAACATGTTCGACATGAGTCAGAGATGTCACCATGCCATTATACCTCATGATAATATGTCTACTCAGAAGTTTAGGAAAACATTTTAACGGAGTCCTGAGCCACTGAAGCAGAGGACTTCCAGACAACAGGTTAAAACATTAAAGCCAAAGGCTAAAAGATAACAGAGCCTATTTGAAATGCAGATTGTGAAGTTAAATCTGTGAGGACCAGTTTGCAGCACTCCCAACTCTTGGTATGCTACTTTCCTTCTTGGTCTCTTCATCAACTTTGAAAGTCGCACCACAAACCTGGCCTGAACTGTCAACCCTTGGCATTGCCTTCAACGCATTCAGAGGGTGCTCATAACTCCTCAAGCCTCCAGAGGATGTGAAGAAGCATCCTAACAAGAATCAACAGAAAATCAGAATGAAGCTACAAGAAAAATCTGCAGTTGCAGAAAAACTTGTAACAAAATATATTTATGGGATTTCTGTCAACGTTGTACTTCAAGAGCTCACTGTCAAAGTGAGAAAGCAAATCATCATCAACGAGTTTCTTCCTTTGGGAGTGATTCCAACTTCTCAAAACACTGATGTCAGAGTGGTTCATGTTGGTGAACACTCAATAAATCATTATATACCTTTGGGAAATGGTGCGAAAGACTTCCCACAGCCTTTTTTAACGACCTCCGCATCATCCGAGAAAACAAGATTGCCATCAGAATCAGTTCCCCAGAAGAAAGGAACATTCCCATCAGCATCCTGAGTTCAGGAAAATAATCAAAACCCAAAAGTGAGGAACCTAGCCCCAATCCGTATAATAATACACAAACAGAGGATTATAAACTGAAAAACAAAATTAGTGGTTAAGGATTTACTCACAGAGGCAACGAAGGTGAGTTTTGAAGAGCAGTCATAGAGGATAAATGCAAACTTCCCATTGAGATCTTTCACAACCTGATCCGCAGGATAAGGCCCTCTGTCCCTGAGAGTTCTGTAAGCTTCTATCACAATGATGACTTCATTCGCAGTCTTGTTTAATCCATATTGTTGCTTCAGAAGAGCAATGTTCTCGATATGTCCTTGGAACAAGCAGAATATATCGTCCACCACAGAAAATAATCTGGCAGAGGAAAGAGAAGGGGTGAGATTGAAATTTGTTGACAAGTTCTAGTAATGTTTTCGATTTATCGGACAGAGGTCGTTTCTCAACTATAGAAATTCTTAATCTGTAGTAAGATTTTTTCCCCCAATAAAAAGAATTATAGAAAGAGATGCAATCGAACTGGGGCAAAACAGCTTACAGTTTGCAGATCATTCGTGTATGGAATCAGTATATCAATGTATTACTGTAGGAAGTGTATATGGATACTACTAATAACAAACTACGACTAGTAATACAGAAATGGACTAATTATATCTGGTAGAGATCGATCAAGTAAAAACAGAATAAGCATACTGGATTTTGCACTGATCTTTTTTTGATACTTGATTTTGCATCGATCAAACATGAAAAATACAGGTATCATAATTTGGGATGTAATTTTTTTGGTAGGGAGACAATGAGATCTAAAAGAAAGAATCTCTAATGCCAAGTTTTCTTATTAGGCATGGTTTGATCATCCAAACCCAAACCAAAAGACATTCCAAACCACATAATTTATGCAAAGAATGTACACAAGAACAAAATTTCTGAGATGGGTCCTCTCATTTGTTCACAGACTAAATAATCAAAATGGAACTAGATTTTACTCTTACCCACTTGATCTCTATAGATAATCAGCACCACAGAACACATGGAACAGCAAAGAAAACAAAGAACAAATCATCCGAGCCAAAAAATATATAATCAAAAACCAAATTTATGAAATTAAATTTATGGATCTGGAGTTACCTTGGGAGGAGAGGGTTCTGTCTGTCGGTGGTGTACACAAGGGAACCTGCAGTCCCCAGATTAATGGCGACGGAACCCGGATTAACAGAGGAGAAGTAATCGACCAAAACTCCATCCTTCAACGCAGAAACCGATTCAGAATGGGGGCTCTTCAGGCCCTCTGGGCACTTCGCAACCGATTTGTCGAACACCGCCAGCATCCTCTCGCTCGAGTCTTCTTTGTAAAGCGGATAGAAAGTAAGCTCTCCAACTATATAATATTGGGTACGATTATTTCAGCCTTCAGGAGCGATTCGAGTGAAAGTCCATAGAATCGGAAATTGAGACATTAAAATTCTAACTTCACCCTTGTTTCATAGACAATATTACATAGTGCCACTGAACTGTTGGCAGATTGGGAGCTAAAGACACGTGTAGGGTTTGCAATGCGTCGAGCGTGTGATCGCCGATTGAATGTTGGGGTTCATACGTGTGAGTAAGCTAAGGATGACAATTTGACTGAATTGCAATGGGCATTTTGGGAAATTAACTTCAAAGCATATATTTCTGTGCAGCCGTACAGGCAAGGTTTGACCAACAACAAATCACAAAGCTTATCCACCGGGTAATTATTAACATTGATGACGAGTAAACTCGGTGACTCGGTGTAGTGAATGACTCTGTCAAAGTATCCGCTTTGAGTAAACGTGTACGGTTTGATTTCCACTTTTTCAGTTTCCACCACGGGCGGTGAACAAACTGAGTAAAGCGTGCAATCGCTGTATGACACTGTCCATCTAAAGCCACTGTGCGATGAGTTAAACACCACATTGCGAGACGCGTGTTGCACGGTGATTATATGCTTACGCTGTATCCTAGTATGGCTACTGGATCTGGAGAGTTCCGCGGGCCCACACCCAAGATTTTGGATGATGTGTCCCCTCGTCGGAAGTACGTGTTGTACTCGCGTGGGAACGGGATCAGCTCCTCACACTTGGGCGCGTCACATGCACATCCACCGTATCCACCGTGCATTAGAAACATTTTCCGTAAAAAATTACTTACAAGTTAAATTTCGATAAAATTTCATTTTGTTTGGAAGGTTAAACAAAACAAATACAAATATAGAATAGTTACAAATACGGGTAGGATATGCGTGTTAGGCGCGTGTATGGCGCCCTACGTGAGGAGCAGATCTGGTCTCGCTCGCGTGCTTGAGTGTAAGTCGCTCCCGGTGGCGGCACCTACCATTTTCACAAGGATAGAATCATAGATGGAAGGTGGCACGTGATGAAGGATCCGAGTCAGAATTCAGAGGACAGAGATTTAATTTTTTTTTTTTGATAGTAAATATAAGGGTTTCAGAACAGCTATTTCGTCATATTTATATTTAACTAATAATAAATTTATACGCTGTAATATAAAAAATAGATGCTCATTGGGCTGTCTCTTTTTATATTTTTTTTTTATGTTTTAAAAATAAGAAATATAAAATTCAATTCTCATGTAAGATCAGGCGTGCATTTTTTTTTTATTTTATTTTCATCTTTTACCATGCTTCATTCTATATTGATTTTTCATTTTGGCAAATGCTAGTATGTGGGAATGTTCTTCAATCCATACCTGATTTTTCCAATGTGCAGTATTTTGTAGTGTGAGTAGAATTTTTTTATGATGGAATCATTTAGTAATTTGTCTAAAAAATATTTTCATATATTAAATGAGTTGACTAAAAGTAACAAAAATATTTTAAAATCTTCAAAATACAAATATAAGAAAAAAAGCTTAATACATTAATCATATTGACTCAACAAAAATGATAAATGCCATTTTATAATTGTCTTATCTTAAAACAAAAAGTAAAAAATAAAAATAATTAAAAAACAAAAGGCACCTCTATAAAATGTTGAAAGCATATAAAACCATGCGCGAAATTGGGCTTTGTCATTTGACTCATTTCTAAGTAGGAATGGTTAGGCACCCGGGAAAAAAAGTTTATTAATGCTTAAAGTGTGATTTGAACCAAGCCAATTAACGATGAACTGTAAACTCTTAACATCATTATAAACCACTAAGTCATCTCACCTCTTGCAGTATTCATTGAAATAAAATTATTTTTATTCATTTTTGTATTCAACCAAGCAAATAATACATATTTATGATTAACAATTTCAACTAAAAATTAAAAGAAATAATATTTAAAATTAGTATTATATAAATAAATAGAATAAATAATCTATTAAATCCAAATTTACATCAAAAGGTGGGGTTTGGATCTACTCTTCATAGAGCGCACCTCACAACCCCATCCCATCATGTATCGAGAACATCTCCTGTCCTTTGTGCTGTTATTCATGGGGAGATGTTCTTAATACACGGTGGGATGGGACTGTGAGATCTGTGTGAGGTACACTCTATGAGGAGCAGATCCCCATTCCAAAAGATTATTTTAATCCCAAGAATTTATTTAAATAAAATATTAACAATAGAATAATTATCTTAGTACATAAAATTTATAAGTTGGTGCATGATATATATCTTACAATTTATATATGTTTTTATAATTATTACTTAATATTTTAATTTGTATTAAATAGCACTATATTTATCATTTACAAAAGCAATAAAAAATTGTTTATAAAATATTCAAGAATATAATATTAAATTGAATCTATCAAATCCACTAATTTACATTCATATGAAAAAAATGATTTTTAGTTTCAAAATATTTGTACAAGTTCAAATTTTAATAATGAAATAATTATTTTTGTAATTAAAAATTATGAATTTGCATAATATATCTTAGAAAATTTAATAGATTTGATATATTTTGAATAAAAATTATATATTTTTATAGATTGTTAAATGATAGTTTAATTTATATCTGAGAAATTAATATTTGGTTAACCTTTTTTGTTAATGTTAAAAGGTAAAAATAAAATAATAGAAAATAATTGATATAATAATTAGGGTAAATATAATAGGTTCATATGTTCTATGTATTGGACTCTTAATTAATGTATTGTTTGATATCCATATCCGAATCCAAGTTGTTTGATATGATACTCGACACCGATGCTTTAATCCTTGGTTCAATATCAAGTGTATAAAAAATGTTCTTCAAATTTCATTATCAACCAATAACATTCTACAAGAACCAAACTTAGATAGAACCATTCCATATAAAAGAGTAAACAAGATAATATATAAGTCCAAAAATAAATAAAACGAAGTGAATGAATGGGTAAATAAATAAGCTTGACTGTTGATAGCTCATAATTAAGGCAATCCTTATGTAGCACTGCAACTGTTACATGGAGTCTGAACTCCGAATTAGACCTGTTTATTATGAGCCGAGTTCAGCTCCAGGTTTATTTGTTAAATTTTGAACAGGGTTAGTCTGCATTAACCTGTCATGTGGGAAAAATCCTACTAACAGCCCAGGCTGTCAAACTTAGCCAAACTTTTTCCAATCCTCAAGCTTTGATGAAGTTCCATATCACAATTTGTAGAGACAAAACACAGAAAGTGAACGCTGCAATGAAATAGTTCTTCAAAAAGGGATTAAATAGAAAGGTATTACGTTTTGATATGCAAAGAGTATTAAAAAGCAATTTTAAGATAACTATCAAAATATGCTTTTATATGCATGGATGAAGTAAGTCACTAGCTGGTCCCTTCTTCATTTGCTGGTTCATCTTGTTCTAGGTTAAAGAACTCTAACACTGTTATTTGTCGGAGTTCCGACTAGATTGAAACAAGGTTCAAAGTATCGACATGTATCGGCCCGTATCAGCCAATACGTATTGTTTTGGGACCCCTCCGATATGCTCTTACACTGGGTGTATCGGGGGTTTGACCGGTTCAGGGGGTGGAGGAGCCTTAAATCGCCCCCCCTAAACCGGTTGTGAAAAAAAAAATGCATCAAAAGCTGTATTGATTCGCTCAATACACCCATATCGGAATATTGAGCATAGCGATAGTTTGAACCTTGCATTGAAATAATCTGCCGTCAACCATGAATGACCACGACATTGCTCTATGTTCAGACTCGGCTAATTTCTTGAGTCCAAAGAAGAGAGTTTGAGTGATGGGAATTTCTTCATGTATATATGCTGACTTCTTCTTCATGGTTTGCCGAGCTGACCAGAGTGTCGAGCTGCCTATTAGGTGACGAGTTGACCAGAAGGCCGATTTGCCTGAAGGCGAGCTAGATTAATTGTTGAGCTTTGTAGTTCTTAAGACCTGCGAGGAACCACTATCAGAGGACCCGGAGTGGCTAACCTGACGAAATCACTCCAATGCTTAAGTCAGTACTCTCATAATAGACTGTGAGCTAAAAATCACAAAAGTATGAGAGCTAGAATATGCTTACTTGCCACCTCCATGCCATTGGGGTTGGTGCCTTTATATAAGCATTATTTGGCGTGGGCTTCACGCACCATATCCAAGATTTCTGAAAAATTGTCTAAGTGGTCTGAGATTCCCTGAGGCAACCACCATGCACGTTGACCACCCTCCGGATCGTTTGGCACGTGGGCCAACTTCTAAGGATCGTGGGAGTGTTTGGATATGCATGCCAAATTTGTCACCGAGCACATCTCACAGGTTGCTAGCGCCTGTGCCAGGTTGCTAGTTCGCGCCTGGGCCAGATCGCCAGGTCGGCGCCTGTGCCAGGCCGCCAGCTCGCACCTAGGCCAAGCCACCAGGTCGGACACCACCAACTTGGCTAAGACAAGTTGTTGCCTAAGTGGTTCTAGGTGTCACTTAGTTGTTCCGAGGTGCCATGTGTCACAATATCGTTGGAGGGCCAAATCCGCCCTCATCATATATATATATATATTCAAGTTGCCTCGCAAGCTCTAGTAGGCTCAAGCTCAACTCATTTAATAATCTAGTTAGTGAATTGCGCAACTCGTGAAAAGCTCGACTCATTGCCATCCTTGATAAGGAGCATGTTTACAAACCATTTTGCGAATGCCATTCTCAGCTTGTCTTTAGCTGAAGGTGAAATAGATGATAAACTTATTTGGGCTGTAGATCCAAAGGGTATTTTCTATGTGAGATCTGCTTACCTTCTAGTTCTAGCCAAATCCTCTTGCCCTCTAGGCCCTTCTCATAGGAGATTAGATGTGGATTTCAAATCTGTTGGAGTCTTCTGTGGTCCATGTCAGTGGAACCAAAAATCAAAGCTTTTTTTATGGAAATGTGCTCATAATAGGATTGTTGTTAACTTAAACATCCATAAAAGAGGACTAACCCCAAATGAGTTGTGCTATTAGCTCACCTTGAAATGAAAGTAGTGTGGGAGTGTTCCCTTTTGATTCCATGCGATTTGTAAACAAGCTCCTGAAACGGTTTTTCATGCACTATGCGCTTGTGACCATGCAAAGAATATTTGGCTTGTCTCCCCCTTCAAAATAAAACTTGATCATCCCTACAGACACAAGTTTTCCCTCTTGGTTTTTTGACTGGATCAATGGCTGTTCAAAGGATAAATACCAAAAACCTTTACTTCTGATCTACAGTGATGCAGTTCTTTGGACAGTCTGGAATTCCAAAAATAGGATTATCTTTCAAAGTGAGAACACTAATCATTATGTTAATTATGATATATTATTCTTGAACAGGATGGTTTCGAACTCGATGGTGTTAGACAGTTTTGTATGCCCTTAGCTTCAATCAAAATGATGTACTTTATGAGTTTATTGTAAATGGATAAAAGTGCATATTTGATTCATGTTCCCTTGGTATGTTTCTGTGTAATACCCTTAAACTGGACACTTAATGAGACTCGTGTTAGTTTAGAATGTTCACAGCCAGTGGGTCAGTCTGGGGAGACCTATCCTGACAATGCTGACACTGTGGCGCCACCAAGTCCGTTGGGGTGGCTTGTCTCAGCCACCGAGGTGAGACCCTAGGCACATACAGTGTAGGATTAATTGAATCTTTGAACTAGACCAGATTTTTAGTAGTGCCTTGGACCTTGGAGATTGATGGGCAAAACTGGAAAGTTACACTCGACCCCTAGACTCGATTATGATACTGCACTAGGTGTCGGATTGGGTTGTCTTTGATGTACCAATCAATAAGATCCTTAGCAGGGGTCAAAACCTGGGTATGTTGGGACAGTCTGAGAATTCATCTGAGTGGGTGATCATAGTGACAGAATCAGCCCCTTTGTCGGGCAAAGGTAATGATCGGGGATGCACTCTCACTAATGGAAACCAAGACTGCCGGCAGTCGATTTCAATAGTTGAGATTTGTTTTGCAAAATATATTTTATATGAGATATAAAAGTATATATATTATGGTTTCGAAATGATTTGCAAAAGGTTTTAATTCCTGGGATCCATATAAGCAGAGAGTGCAACACTGTTCCTTGCAACTGAGGGAGAGGTCCTCTCTTGTCGGGCAGTGTATGATCATTATGGGCTGAGAGGTAAGTGTAAGATCGTTGACGATAATACCTGATGGGCTAATCTTGCATCTGCCCACAGTCCCTGGGTGTTACAAGGTGGTTTGGCCCAAGGACCACTTAGGGTAAGTGTTGGGCCCATAGAGCCCATCTGATGGGTTTCAGGGGGTGCACTATCCATAACAGTGTATTTGGCTAGGCCTTGTAACAAAGGCTAGGCTAAACCCATGTGACTGATGTGTAAATCAATGTTTGGGTCCCACGCCATACAAGGAAGCCCAACTGGGCAACAGTTTGGAAGGCTAAATGAATACATAACCTTAAATGGGCCTTAAGCCCATTTCGAACTGGGCTAATTTGATTAGTCACTTAAGGGGTGAATTCTGAGATGGATCAGCTAATAGGATTGGGCCCACACCCTATCCACTTAGAGAGTCCAAGATCTAAATAAGATTTAGATCTGGAAACCTCCTAATTAGATTAGGAGATGGCTGATCTAATCTGTAGATAAGATAAGGATTATCCCTTATCACTTAAAGGGACTTCTAATCCAAATATGATTTGGGTTAGCAACTCCTAATGTGATTAGGAGCTAATTCCTTTTTAAGTCTATAAAAGGAAGAAGGGGCGGCAACCTTTAGAGATGCAAGCAATACACTTTCTTGTCTTCAGAGCTGAAATCACAAGAAGAGAGAATCTGCACCCTGCAAATACTCTCTTGCCGCCTCCTTCCTGCAGCCGCCGCCTACAGCAGTTCGATCTCCAGTTCTTGGGAGACATCAAGATTGGATCTTGATACCAATCTTTTGGAGAAAAAATTGGTGGGAGTTGTATTCACAAGCCGTACAGGTGATTCTTGAGAAGGGTCAAGTTCTTTTGGAAGAACACTGCTGATTCTGCTCCACCCTGCACTGTGCCATATTCAGTTGGAGTAGATTTTGGATCCTTCCTTGGGCGTGAACAACTCCATTGGGAGATACTACTTCTCTGTATTAGGTATTATCTCTCCCTACTCCTTTTGGTTCAGATCTGGTTCAGTTTATGGTTCAAGAATGATTCTTGAAAATATGATTTTCTAAATAGGGAATTCGATTCCCAGTTGAAGGGAGAGAAAAATTTTTGAAATTTGCCCCCTTATTCCGCAATCTTTGGGCATCCATGTGATGGATTTCCTATCCCTTTTGTGGTATTAGAGCCATGGTTCAAATCTTGAACCATTCCGTTTCAGATCTGAACCTGCGCAAATAGGGAGAAGGCGTTCTACCCAATTTGCGCAGATATGGGTTTTGGGAAATTTGTTTCCAAAATTGATGGGCAAATAATCTGAAATTAAATTTATATAAATCTGATTATTATTTAGAATAGTTATATATGATTTTCTTGATTTATGGGTTGTTTGTACAAGAGGAGATCGAATTCTTGATTTGCGTAGGGTAAAATGCAATATTTGCAGTTTCTTGAATTTATTTATTACATTTGGTCTGTAAATAATTTTTTTTTTTATTTTTAGACTCAATGTATAGGCATTCGATCTGATGTAATTATTAATAGAAATAGGATTTCTATTTAATTTTATTTTGGATTGAAGATGGCAGCGCAGAGAAGGAGATTTCACAGATGGGACATTCGCTATTTGCGATTTGCAGTTTGTGAAACTGCAATCTGTGATCTAACCTCTGTTTTGTAGGATGGAGTGTGTGAACAACCCTGATTAACTGATTCCTGATTTTCTTTTATCAGTTATTTAATTTCTGATTATATTCTTGAATTAAGGATTTAATTAAAGATCAAACCCTAGACCCATTCGAACCAAGATTGGTTCAAAACTGTTTGGACCAATTCTAGGGTTTAATCAAGGCTGAAAATCAGCCCTAATTTTCCCACTAATGGGCCTGAGGATTGATATTTAATTAAATTGTTAATTCGTCCCAACCTGTAAAGGCCCAGTTTTAAATAGTTAAAACTGCTAAAAGCCCACTTCAAAGGATAAAGCTATATGGGCCGACTGGATAACCCTAATTCAGCCCATATACCTAGATAATATTAATGGTTAATATTATGGATTTTCAACGGGCTTCCAATGGGCCTTATAGATAATTAATTGATTGGATCAATTTATCCCTGCATGAGATGTTTGGATGTGTGATGTGTTGCGTGCATGGGCTATAAGTGCTTGGCCCATGCTCATTCGACAGTGGCTCTTGCGCACACCATGGCTGAATGCACATCATTTCCATGGTGTCCCTTTTGGTCATTAGATGACCTCCCTCAGTGGTGGGCCCCACACCTCATCAAGAGGTTACGTGCGGAACCCTAGCCGATTTAAGGCCTACAAAAATCTGACTTTATGAAAGTCAGTGGGAACCACTTTGGTTTGACCTAAATCAAACTAGGGCGTAATTAACTGTTCCCTCCAGCTAATATGAGTGCAAGTGATAGGGAGATTCATATGATGAACTCTCTAAAGGCCTTCCATCATTAGCATGAGGATGGGTCCTTCAATAATGAGGAAACACACCAGAAAATGGGTTATCCATTTGCTGTTGGGCTTGTTTGAGTGTTTCATAAGATGATAGGGGCGTCATAGACCAATGTGGGAGGGGCTTCACCAGAAAATGGAAACTCTCTCACGGTACTTTAGCGTTTACGAATATGATGGGTAAGCACTCATTGGACAGAAAGGTTTACCTGAAAACGGCTCTGAACCTTGTCTGACAGAGGCCAAAGGGAAACCTCATATGATGAGTGGATATGATCCTTCACAGAAAGGTGGTGGAGTTATGCAGCTGAAACAATTGGCTCCATGCACCCTATGTGATTTCCCACATTTCTAGAGACAACCCGTAGTCTCCATCACTGAGAAATGAGGGAAATCTCTGAGATGAATAAATGAAAATGGAACGTAGATTAAAATCCTCTATGAAATGAACATGAATCAAATTAGGTTGTGGACTGATGCTTGCTCTTTTATCAGAAAATGGCAAACAGATCTTTTGCAAAGCTTCTTGACGACAACAAGCTTAAGGGCCCAAACTATGCCGACTAGTATAGGAACCTTATGTTGGTCTTAACCTCTGAAATGTTGGATAAGGTAGCCAAGAATCCTGCCCCAGATCGTCCGGGAGATAGGGCTTCTGAGGCCCGTAGATGAGAATACCAAGAATGGGAGGAGTAAAACTCCCTTGCCCACTACTATATCATTGCCTCTTTGGACAATCCAATTCAAAGGCAGTTCGATCAGATCGAACTTGCCAAGGACGTATTGGATAGTCTTAAGACAATGTACGAAGAGCATAATCGTTCTACTCGGCAGAAGGTCTTGAAATAGTTCATGACCGCGTAGATGTCCAAGAACCAACAAGTTCACAACCATTGTCTCCGGATGATGGGTTATATCAATGAACTGGAGGCTCTTGGATTCGGGCTGGATCTGGTAACACAGATCGATGCTACTCTCAACTCTCTGCCTCCATCCTTTAATCCATTCATCATGAACTACAACATGAACAAGTTGAATGTCAGCTTACAAGAGCTCAGCAATATGTTGCAAAGAGCTGAAGAATTGATTAAAAAGGATGAGCCCATTGCCATGCTTGTTGAAACTGGCAAATCGGGCAAGAAAAGGAAAGCAAAGAGAAAGCCCTAGAAGAAGGCTGCCAAACCCAAGAGGCAGAAGAAAGACAAAGCATCGGATGCCTGTCATTTCTGCAAGAAGGTCGGCCACTGAAAAAGGAATTGTCCTGCCTACTTGGAATCCAAGAAAGGTAATTTCAAAAATTGTGTTATAGAAACCAATTTATTGGTAGCATCTGTGTCCTGGTGTATTGACTCTGGGGCATCAACTCATGCGTGTAACTCACTGCAGGGGTTCAAGGTAAGCAGAAGGCTGAGTGAAGGAGAAGTCATTCTCTACTTGGGGACTACTGCAACTGTTGCAGCCGCGGCAATAGGAACCGTGGAGTTAATTTTTAGAGAAGGAAAAATTGTACTGAAAGATTGTCTTTATGTACAAAATTTAAGAAGAAATTTGATTTCTGTTTCAAAACGGTGTGCAGATGGTTATTATGTTTTCTTTAGTAATACGATTACTATTAAAAGAAATAATAGATTCATCGCATACGGGGAACTGGAGAACGGTCTCTATGTTTTACATCATTCTCTAGAAACTAACATAACCGAAACTACGTCGGCTGAAATCCCCAAGAAGAGAGCCCGTGATACAGTTAATCCCACGTGTCTGTGGCATTACCGACTTGGCCACATCGATGTTGACCGAATCACAAGGTTGGTAAAGGATGGTCATTTGGATTTTTTAACTATAGAAGATCTTCCCACCTGTGAGCCTTGCCTACAAGGCAAGATGACGAAATGACCATTTAACGGTAAGCTGAAAGGTGTACAGGCACACTTGACCTAATACATAATGTGGTCCCCTGAGTGTTAGGACACGAAATCAACACGTGTATTTCATCACCTTCACAGATGATTTCTCACGATATGGTTACGTGTACCTAATGAGACACAAGTCTAAATCCTTTGAAAAGTTCAAAGAGTTTAGACAAGAGGTCGAGAAACAGTTAGGGAGAGATTAAAGCCCTTCGATCTGATCGAGGTGGCGAGTATCTCTCTAACGAATTCAGGGACTACTTAAAGGACAATGGGATAGTATCACAATTAGCTCCTCCTGCTACACCACAACTTAACGGTGTTTCAGAGAGGAGGAATAGGACCTTATTGGATATGGTCCGGCCACTTCTCATACACTCAGAGTTACCCACATCCTTTTAGGGTTACGCATTAGAGACAACGATTTACGCGCTGAATCGGGTTCCAACCAAATCGGTTCCGAACACTCCATATGAACTTTGGACCGGAAAGAAACCAAGTGTTAGACACTTGAAGATTGGGGTTGTCCAGCACATGTTAAAAGAACGAGTGCAGACGAGTTGGAATCCAAGACCAGTCGTTGCCTATTTGTAGGCTACCCAAAAGGCTCTATAGGTTACCTATTCTATGACCAAATGAGCAAAAAGTGTTCTGTAGTCGAAATGCTCAATTCTTGGAGACCGATTACATCCTGGACACCCATCGTCAGGAAATTGTTCTTGATGAGGAGAACTCAGGAGCAGTGGGAGATGTCTCACAAGTTCCAGGTAGTGACCAACCTAGAAGATCCACTCGGGTATCCAGGCCACCAGTCCGTTATGGTTATGACCAGGATAGTTACCTGGTGGAAACCCTGACTAGTGAGGAGGATCCCGTGACTTACGCGGAAGCTATGTTGGACATAGATTCCCAGAAGTGGGTGGAGGCCCATGAGAGCAGAGATGGACTCAATGGAGACCAATGGAGTCTGGACTCTAGTAGATCCGCCCTCTAGGGTAAAAGCAACCGGTTGCAAATGGATTTACAAGAGAAAGAAGGGCCCCGATGGTAGGGTTGAGACCTTCAAAGCTCGTCTGGTGGCGAAAGGGTACACTCAGAAAGAGGGCATCGATTATGAGGAAACCTTTTCACCTATGGCCATGCTTAAATCCATTAGGATCCTGTTAGCTGTAGCAGCATACCATGATTATGAGATTTGACAAATGGATGTCAAAACTGCATTCCTGAATGGAGATCTTACTGAAGATATCTATATGCAGCAGCCGCAAGGCTTCATAGCTGCGGGTCAGGAAAACATGGTATGTAAACTCAATAGATCCATTTATGGACTTAAGCAAGCTTGTAGAAGTTGGAACATCCGTTTTGACTCTGCTGTCAAATCGTTTGACTTCGAGCAGAATCCGGATGAACTCTGTGTTTACAGGAAGTATAGTGGAGATAATGTTACCTTCTTGGTTCTGTATGTAGACGACATTCTACTCATTGGGAATGATGTAGGAATGTTAATCCATGAAAGATCTTGGAGAAGCCTCCTATATACTGGGTCTTCGACTCTATAGAGATAGATCGAAGCAGATAATAGGATTATCCCAATCTGCCTACATTGACAAAATAGTCAAAAGATACAACATGGAAAACTCCAAGAAAGGAAATGTTCCTTTCAGGCACGGAGTCACTCTCTCCAAGAAGATGTCTCCCAAGACTTCTGAGGAGATTGATGGCATGAAAGACGTTCCCTATGCCTCTGCCGTAGGGAGCATCATGTATGCCATGCTGTGCACTCGTCATGACATTGCTCAGGTAGTGAGTGTAGTAAGCAGATTTCAGGCCAATCCACGACAGGAGTATTGGACTGCTGTGAAAAGCATACTTAAGTACTTTTGAAGGACAAAAGAGTTTTGTCTAGTATTCGATGGTAATTTACTACAGATCCAATGGTATACAGATGCCGATTTTCAGTCGGATCCAGATGATAGAAAGTTTACTGAAATGAGAGAAAAATTTTTGAAATTCGCCCCCTTTATTCCGCAATCTTTGGGTGTCCATGTGATGGATTTCCTATCCCTTCAAATGGTAATTTTGTCAAAGAAGCAGATCGGTCCCCCAGGCCTGAGTTCTAATCCTGGCCCCTCTCGATGGATCCTTCCTTTTGGTGTGTTGTAAAGGTGAACACGGTTGGAGGTTTTTTGGGTCTAAATTTAGCTCGCTTGTGCGGGCGCTCACAGGTTCTTGTGGAATCTGACTGCTTAAGTCTAATCAATGCTGCTAAGGCTCGAAATCTGGAGGTAGATTCAGAAGCTTTCTTTTTGGTGAAGAACATTCATACCTTGACAATCTCCCATTCTCTTTTAACTATACTAGACGGTCCTTAAACAGAGTTGCTCATGAGTTGGCAAGAAGGGGTTTTAATGATCGGGGTGTTCTGGTGCAGAACAGCAGGAGTGCCCGATCTGACTTCAAGAGCTTCTGACTGGATTTCAGTGCCTAATTGTGTGTTTTATCCTATTCTTCTCGTTTTTGAACTGTATTCCTTTCTGTTTTTCTATTCTGGTTTTAAGTCCTGTTATCTCTGTAACCTTTCCGGAGCCAAAGCTCCCTTCCAATGGAAAGTCTTGATTCAGAAAAAAAAAAAAAAAACCATATCAATTGATTTATAACAATTTGTCAAATTATCGCGTATCAATTTGAAATGACTGAGTTTGGGTTTGTAGTGCTTTGTGATGGTTAAGGATTTGCAGCAGTTTCAAACAGTTGGATGTGGATCTGCTACCATTTGTAACAGTTGAATATGAGCTTTGTAACCATTTGTGGCAGTTGAGCATTGACAAATCTGGACTGATACAAACACAACACATATAGATACAAGGAAGATATGGGAGAATTTTATCAAAACTGGAAGATATTGGTATCACCAAAAACTGAAACACGTCTGACCATATCAAACCAACAAGTATTGATGCTAGGTAAATCAGCTTGCCCTCCTCGTTCCCGCCAGTCTCAATTTTCAACTTTCTTGACGCCTGAGTGAGGTATTTGAAAATATTACAGGCTTACTGATAAAGAGGGGTGAGCAATTCTTCTCCTCAATCAATTAAACGCTAATGGGCAGTACATAACAGAGGCGCGGGTAAAGAAATAAAGATTATGACCCAAGACTTCAATTTATTAATACAATGAACTTCTATAATTTAGCTGAAAATTTTCTAGTCATTAAATAAACACAAGGAACATTGTTAGGGTGGATTCAACTCAAACTCTGTTGTAAGCAACCGATTTGCTAAACAGACGGCGGATATACACCACTTGGAGTCCACTTGCACAAATTAGCAGAAGGTACTCTGCAAGTGTATAGAAGATAACACGTCTCCTGGTGCTCTCATTGGCTGCAATTAGAACAAACAAAGATCCCATGAACATTGTCATAATCAGCATAATAACATCAGCAACAATAGTAACAATATAGCAACAATAACCAAGCAACTCTTCAATTCAACGGTACTGTGATTTAGGAGGATTCTTCCTTTGACATTAAGCACAGTCAGCCAGAAGGTTTTCAAAACTGGACTGAACCAGATTGTCAGACCAGAGAAACCGGGAACTGGACACCTGACCAGTTCCGTTTTACCCCCAGACCTCTTCTTGGCCAAAAACCATTGGTTTGGTCAACGAACCACTGACCTAGGCAGTCGGACCGGATGATCAGACCATTCAACCTGGAAACCCAACCCCAGAACGGTTCCCTCTCTGGTCCAGTTTTAAAAACCTTGATCTACAGCATTGATTTCGTCAGTCCTCGTGAAATCAATGCCAAAATTGACGTAGAACGATGAACATCACATTTAACTTATTGCATCCTTTTGAGTGGCCTATAAAAATGAAGATGCAGAATAGAACTGATTAACAACCTACCTATGTGCATAGTTCGGTATATGGGGGATCTTCGTACGCCATGCATACGGATCCTTCCCCCCGCATGTGTACCACAAGAATCAGAAGGCTATTTGCTAGCTTTTAATAGAGAAAGACTACATCCGCCTAATGGCTATATATATATATATATATCTTATTTCCCCAGAAAAAAAAAAAAAAGAAGAAACAAAAGAACTATAGAGGGGCTATACCTACATTGTACTTGCAATCAAGGAAATGAAGATAATTTAAGATGTGTTCCACCAGAAACAAATGATGGGTGATGGGGATGTAATGGCAATTAATGGTTGCTGATAGTGAAAACATGATAATATTGATATTAGCATAATTGTGTTCCAGAATAAAAAATTTTGTTTCAGACCGGAGGGGGGAGTGAGACTTACTATGACGATGCCGAGCATCACGTGCCTTCAGGTACTTCTGCTCTGCCGTAACAGCCTCCAATGCTTCTCTCAACTCGGCAATTTTAACATTTATTGGGTCCAAATGTTCTGAAAAACAAATAAAAAGTTAACAGGAATAAAACTGTAGAAATCGAATTATAAGCATTAGCCACAGATAAAGGAATAAAGAAAAACTAGCAAAACATCCACCAAGTAGATCTTCACGCAAGATTCTAGAATTGAACTAACCATCTTTAGCAAGATCATGCTCATTGGGGATATGGCCAACATGTATGTGAAAAGAAACAGTCTCTGGAGTTGAATAAGGATTATGGAAACAGAATTTGAACATTCCATTCCGTGGGGCCTTGAACTCAAACTTGTCTCCTGAAGTTCCCTTCAAAGTATGCACCACATTACCCCCAGGAGCTGTCACCTGTGTGAAACCAAGGGTTATGATTAATAGTAAATCCATATATATTTAAAATACATGTATTGCAGCAGGCATAATTGGACAAGACAACATTAACAATTCGATAAATTGATATTGCATGAATAAGACAAGGACTCTTTGACACATGGATAATGAAAACAAATGCATGATTGAACAGCAGTGGGAAGTGGCTTTGGAGATCCAATGAACAACCGTGTAGCTTATGTAGTCACTTCTAAATACAGAAGAAAAAATAAAATAAAACATACACAGACACATGGAGTGGGATTTAGGTGAGGTTAATTTCTCCTATGGTTATCCATTTTGGAAAGGGATTGAAAAAACTTACTAACATTTTATCAAAGGCATCAAATATGATGTTGGGAATGGTAAAAAGGTAAGCTTTTGGATAGATACATGGTGTGATGTGAGGCCTATATGTGAGACTTTTCCATCATTGTTTGCTATAGCACAGAATAAGGAAGATTACGTGGACAATTAGGTAAGACCAAATTACATGGTAGTGGGGCCCACATGTTAGAAGGAACTTGAATGGTTTGGAGATTGGCCTGTGGTTAAACTAATGCAGAAACTCCAAAATACCAACTTTGGTATTGACCAGGTAGATAGGAAGGTCTGAGGATGGAATAATTCTGGTAATTTCTTGGTGAGATCCTTCTATAACATAACACTACCCACAACTGAAAATAACTTCCAAGCACAAGAATATGATGGTCCGCTGTTCTATCTAAGGTTGCCTTTCTGGTATGTATAGCAACACTAGACAGACGCCTTACAATATCAAATCTATTAATGAAGAGTATCATCATCATCCAAGCCTTATCCCAACTATATGGGGTCGGCTACATGAATCCTGTTTTGTCATTTCATTCTGTTTAATGTCATGTCCATTGTTAAATTATTGGCTCTTAAATCATTTCTTACTACTACTATCCATGTCCTTTTTGGTCTACCTCTATCTCTTCTAGCCCCTTCAACTTGCAAATAATCACTTTTTCTTACAGGTGCAGTTGATGGTCTTCTATGCACGTGACAGAACCACCTTAGGTATACTTTCTCTCATTTTATTACATATTGGAGCTACTCCTAGGTTCCTTCAAATGACTTCATTTCTGATCCTATCCTCACCAGTTTTTCTACTCATCCATCTCAGCATACACATTTCTGCCACATTATTTGGACATGTTTCTTGACTGCCCAACATTGTCTTCCATACAGCAGAGCTGGCCTTATAACTGTTTTACAGAATTCTCCTTTTTTAATACAAGTGGTATTTGCCTATCACATAAACTCCAGAGCAGCACCCCTCCATTTTGCCCATCCTGCTCTAATTCTATGGATGACATCCTTCTCAATCTCTCCCTTTTTTTTTTGATGAATGGCTCTCAATCTCTCCCTTGTTATGAATTATCAAATCAGGTATCAGAGTATGATGCTAGATAATATTAATTGTAGTTTCATGGAAACAGGGAATCACTTCTTCCTCCATTTTAGTTTCCCTGCCAAACCATGGGCAAGGTTGGAGATAGTTAGAGTGGTATTGGTAGGTTGCTTCCCTGCCTCTCTGGAAGAGTTTTTGTGCTGCTGACAACTAAGGATCCTGAATAGATGCAGTAGGGCTGTTTGAAGATGACCCCATTTGTAGGGTTGCAAGTTGGATTGCTCGATTTGAAGAATTTCAATTACACCAGGCTGAGGTCAAGGTTCAAGCCCATTGAAAACTTAGCAAATTCACAACCCTACCCAAGTTGCAGCCCTAACCATTTATAGTACTATCAATAATCTCAGGGTTAGAGAAATACCTAGATTTTTGAAAACAAAGTCCACTCTAATAAGGTAGAGCTAAAAAAGATACAAGGAATGAAGGAATAGCATACACATGGCTGGCTATGTCTATAGCAGGTTACAACACCAAGGGCTCTCCAGATAGTGGAAACTGTGTGGCCTACACAAATGGTGTTCAGTTTGTTTCATGGATTGAAAGCCATGGATTAGATGATAGTAGGATAATAGGTTAAAGAATCAGTTTTTTTTTCCATAAAGACAATTTTTTCATGCTATTCATCCAAAACAATTCAATTCAATAATTGAAATAGAATAAATTGAAAGCAATTAATAAAAAATTGAAATTTAAGAACTGGTGAAATTAAAAGATAAAACTTAAGTGCAGTCTTTTATTTTAATAATTATCATTGATGGTTCAATAATTGCAATTCAGAACTGGTGTCCTACTATGCCTTTTTTTACAGATCATACATTGGTTTAGGACTTGGGTTGAGTCTAAGATTAAGGGAGCATGGATTTTCTTAGGCCTTATCCCTTTTGGAGTCTTTAGAGAGCATCCCCATTGATCCTTCCTCTTTTGATTTGAGAGCAGAGTTGTACCACCTAAAGTAGGCCTTTGGTTAAAAGTATTTCATGCAAATTACATACGAGAATCTTCAGAAGAGAAGCCCTGTTGCTATAATGCTATTTTTCTCCATTTATGTGATTTCCTTCCAGAGCAAGCTGTGAGATTACTTAGTACTTACCATCTAACCTCCTATCTAGCACTTACAATTTTTTTTCTCTATTTAAATGCAGATGGAATCCTTTGGGGATGTGAGAAGTTTCGTTTTTCTTTTTTTTTTTTTTTTATGAATAACAGGATATTTTATTCATTGCTTTGAAAAACCCAAAATAGTCTAGACAAAGAAAGCAGGGACATCAGAAACCAACCAAAATCTGAACAAACAACATACATAACAAAAGGAAAAAGTAATTACAACAGAACCCCAGGATCTAGCATTCCTAGTTCAAGCTTCTTAACAAAGAAATTACAACAGATCTTACCAAGCTGTCAGCTAGAGAGTCAGCCAACCTGGAATCCACCTGAACGAGAAGTTCAAGCTTCTTCACAAAGCTTTAGCCTCCTTATGACACTCTAAACCTCCAGGGAGGATCTGAAAAAGAATTAATGCATGAGATAGCAACTTGGTGGTCACCTTCAATAACCACATTTAGCTACCGTTGTTGCATCAATAACTTCGGTCCCTGAATTAGTGACTACACCTCAGCTATCAAAGAGTTGCCAAAACCTGCTGCACCTGAGTAACTTAACAAATTGGACCCACATTCATCGCTTACCACCCCTTCCACACCACATTCACCAGGGTTGTCTAAACAACCCCCATCAAAGTTGAGTTTAAGTCTGCCAACATCAGGAGGTTGTAAACAAATCAACCTTGGTAATTTTCCAAGTGTTTCACTTGTGATAATGTGCCAACCTCTAAGATGATCATTCATCCTTATGCCAGCAAACTCTTCACACATTAGCACCCAATATGCCACTCTGACTTTGATTAGCTCTATTAAGTTTTCCACATTATCATCCTTATTCTCAAACACCCTAGCATTTCTTCCCTTCTAAATACTCCACAATGCTGCTGCCCTTACGTTATGCCATATCAACTTCAATCTTTAGTTTTACAATCCACATAATCAGGAGAACTCAAAAGTATTCTGAGGCATACCGACTTCTCCCAAATAAGGACAAGAAATGATGCCAGATTCGCGTAGAATATTGACAAGAAAGAAAAAGATGGTTAGAACTTTCTCAGCTCTTGAGGCAAAGAATGCACGCATGTGGGGATAAGCACCCGATTCGTTTTCCTTTGAAGTCTATCATACATGCTGATGATTTGGAGACTGGCCTCCCAACAGAAAACTTTAGGGGTGGAGAGCAGAATCAATCACAAAGTTTTCCAAGGGAAAGGGGTGGGATTAATTTGGATGTGGAACAGAGAGGAAACAAAGACCTTAGTGAAAGATGAAACAGAAAACTGCCTGATGAACAGTGAGACCATACCCTTTCATCAGAAACCGAAAAAAGGAAGCAAACAGGGATCAATTATGCACTTCCAAGGATCCAGCTTCTTCACTCACTAGTAAAACTCTCCTCAGACCCAAATTCCAAGAGATATGACCATCAGAGGTCACAATGTCAGCAATAGACTTGTTTTTGAACAAGGAGAGGCTATAGAGTCTAGGGAAAGAGGGAAAAAAGTGTGAGTCTCCCTATCAAAGATCTTCCCAAAACTTCACCTTATTCCCCAATTAAGGGTTGTATCTAATATGCTAAGTGAAAATAGGCAAAATGGACACCATAGCTTTCTACAGAATTCTAAGAGTGTGATCCCTGGAAGACTCAGTCCCACCCATTAGGATTCATCCCATGGATACTTTTGATAACTATGATTAGCCTAAGATGCTCTTACATAAGAGAAAAATAAAGAATGAAGTGTCTAAACTTAGATAACTCGGATCTGATTGATTAGAGAATTAAATAAAATAAAGAATTACCATAATGACAAATAGATCCCTGCTGCCAATCTACCAACAACCAAATGCCACAATGCATTATCCACTTTTCGAAACCTCCAGAGCCATTTCCCTAACAAAGTGGACTTCTTTTCTTTTAATCTCCCCAAACCTAGACCATCTCACTCCTTACCCTGTGTAACAATTTCCCAATTTACCAAATGGCCTTTCTTCTCTCTCCCTGGTTCACACAAAAAATACCAAATATTTTTTTTTTCATTTCTCTTTATTAACTTCATAAGGACCCTAAATAAGGAAAAGAAGTAAACTGGGAGATTAGAAATAGTAACTTTAATCAGGGTAATCCTTCCTCCCATTGGGATATAATTCTTCTTCCAAGCCATAAACTTTAGGTAAATCTTTCAAATGATTACCTCCCAAAAATGACAACTCCATTGGAATCCCACCCGACAGCAAAGCAAGACATTTAATTGGCCTATCTGTAACTTCACACCTCAATACCCTAGCACTCTCCACCAACTCACTTTTCTCTAGATGAACCCCCACTAGACTACACTTGGCCCAAATTAATCTTCAGCTCACACTCTCTCTCCACAATAGCAAGGAGTCCTTTTAAGAATCAAACATCCTGAGGACTTCTGCATTCCCCCAAAAATAATGATATCATCTGCAAATTGCAAATGGGAAATCATCTTCACATCACTTCCAACCCTAAAACCTCTAAAACATCCCTTTTCATCAGTGTGCTTAAATAGACAGCCCATGAACTCAACCACCAATACAGAAAGCAGGTGGGGAGGGGATCTCCTTGCCTTAAATCCTTTGACGCCTTAAAAAGCCTCTAAGCAGACCATTCATGAGGACTGAAAAGTAAGCAGCTCTAAGGCAACCCATTATCCAACCGATCCATTTCCCACCAAAACCCATTTTCCACATGATACATCTTAAACACCACTAATCCACATGAGCATAAGCCTTCTCTGAATCCAACTTGCAAAAAAAGCCATTCTTCCTTGACTTTCATGAATCTTCCACTGCTTCATTAACAATGAGGCATTGATCCAAAATTTGGCATTTTTTTATGAAAACCCCCCTTGTTCATCTAATATAACCAAATGTAGAACCCCTTTTAGTCTCACCGAAAGGGCTTTTGCAACTATTTATAAACACAGCATTTCATTTTTCTCTCCTCATAGGAAAAGAAGCAAATATATGGATGGGCACTGAAGTAGCCATACTATGGGCAGTTTGCGAAGGAATAACAGAAATTATGAAGATAAAAGCTACAAGAAAAAAGCCTTAATGGAAAACTTTTCTGTAAAGGTCACCCAATGGGTAAAAACTTTGGAAGTATTTTCTCCATTCTCTATTGATGGCATCATATTGATGTGATGGTGGCAAATTCATCCTCTCCAAGAATATCTATATTGAAATATATATTATTTTTCAACTGATAAAAAATGTATGTTATTTTTTATCTTTCTTAATTTTCGAGTTTGAATAAAAGTCCATTTTATATTTCCTCATATAAAGTCATTTTGGGGACAGATTTTTTTTTAATTCCTTAATGGGAGGTTATATGAATCTTTTCCTTGTTATACACAGTGAGGGGTATACTTGTCTTTTCCTTGTGTTATGAGATAATATAAATAATAGGAGGCTGTGCACCTTGCAGTTTTCCCCTTTCTAAAATCTACACTCTCTTCCCCTTCTTTCTTCCACTTTTCTTCCCTTCTCTTCTAAATAAATACATTTAAAGCAAAAGCTCAAGTAGGTTCCTGAGTTAAGCTCATGCAGTTTATAGGATGAGCAGGTTGCATGGAGATTTGAAGGAGTTGATAAATCTGCATCAAATTATCTGGTTTTAGATGTTTTTTGAAGATTCATTGAAGATAAATGCCCAATAAGGGATCATATGGTTTTACTGAAACTAAGAAATACTAGAGGGAATTTTTTGCAGCTTTACTAAGCAGTTTCTAAAGTTGTTCTGAGGTATTTTCAGATTATTTACATTACAATATAGTGTGTAGTTTTTGTTTTATTGGGATTGGGGATCTCTAGAGTGAGCGGGCGTAATTGCACCCCCTATGTAGAGTACAAAAAAATGAGTGCGTGGAGGAAATGAAGAGATCTAGGAAAAGAGGTTTTGTCTGTAAGCTGGACCTAGAGAAAGCCAATGATCTGGTGGATTGGCAGTTTCTGTTAGAGGTGATGAGGAATTGTGGGTTTGGGGAAAGGTGGTGCAGTTGGATGATGGGTTGTATCAGTAATTGTCACTTTTCCATCCTAGTAAATGGAGTGGTTAGGGACTTCTTTCTAGCCTGTAGGGGCATTAGGCAAGGGGATCCCCTTTCACCTTTTCTCTTTACCTTGGTAGCTAATGCTTTTAGTCAAATTATCACTAGGGCTGATAGGGAAGAGGTCATAAGGGGTTGGAGAATAGGCAGAAACCAAGTTCCAGTTTCCCATCTTCAGTTTGCAGATGATTTAGTGATATTTTGAGATGGAGGCTTTAGTGAGAAGGTGGGAAACTTGAAGGAGTTGACTAAGACCTTTGAAGAAATTTCCAACTTGAAAATCAACTTAGAAAAGAGCTGCATGGCAGGGATTAATTTGGAGAATGAAGAGATTGAGGCTATTGCACATTGCCATGAATGCTCTACTTCCTCTTGGCCTATGACCTACTTAGGGCTTCCATTAGGGGCAAATCCTAGTGAGAGTAGGTCCCGGACTCCAGTCATAGAAAAGTTTGAGAAGAGGTTAACGGTGTGGAAGAAAAATTACTCTTACAAACCTACCTACTTTACGTTACCGCCTAGGGAAGCGAAGAAATTAAAAAAAAAAATGATGAGAGACTTCCTTTGGGAGCCAAGAGAGGGGAAAAAGATCATTTGATCAAATGGGAGATTGTGGGTAGAAACAAAGAGGAAGGGGGATTAGATTTAGGAATTTTGATTAAAAGGCTTTGCTAGGGAAGTGGTTATGGACATGGCATTTGGAGCAAGAGAGGCTTTGGCGTGAAGTGGTGAAGAGTATTCATGGATGCTTAGAGAATGGATGGGATGTTGGTGCATCAAGAAGGGCTAACATGGCAACACCGTGGAGTGCAATCCACAAAATTCTCCCAAAGCTTCTCAGTTGTGTCAGGTATAATACTTGTTCCGTGACTTCTGTTCGTTTTTGGGAAGACACTTGGGTTGGGGATCTCCCTCTTAAAGATCTTTCTCCTTCCTTGTTTTTTGTTTCTTGGTTTAAAAATAAGGCAATTTCAAAGTTCATTCTCCGTTAAATTTTCGGCCTTGTCTTGGGACTTGGGTTTTCGTCAAGGGTTAAGGGATGAGGAAGTTGTTTGTTTGGCTAATTTGCTTTGCCTCCTTGAAAAAGTGTGGTTGGATCCTTCCTTGCCAAACAAGAGGATTTGAGCCCTTCACCCCCAAAGGGTTATTTTCCTATGGTTCCTTTTTTAAGTCACTTTGTAATACCTCCCCTCAACAGATTTTCCCTTCCAAAGAAGTCTGGCGTAGGCCGGTCCCCCCCTAAGGTAATGGCTTTTTCTAGGGAAGTGTGCCATGGGAAAGTCAACACCATGGATAACCTACAAAAGAGAAGAGCCTTTATTTGTATCTCTCCTAACTGGTGTGCCCTTTGTAGATCTCATGGTGAGGATTGTTATCATTTATTTCTATCATGTGATGTCACTACAAAGCTTTGGGGATGGCTTTTATCTCTATCTGGGTGTAGGTGGGAGATGCCAACAGATAAAAGTTTGCTATTCAATTCATCTACCTTCTCATGGCCCCATAAAAGAGGAAGAAGAATGTGTAGGTGTGTAAGAGCAGCGTTGACTTGGACAGTGTGGGAAGAAAGGAATTCAAGATTATTCCAAGAGAAGGAAAGGAACAGCCAGGCATTGAAGGATTGCATTTTAAACAGGGCAATACATTGGTTAAAATCTATGAAACCATTTCATTCCTTCTCCTTTAATGACCTATGGAGGAACTGGATAGCAGTAGCAAGCTGCTCTTCCATAAAGGACAGGGTTTCTATAAACTGCCCCCCCCCCACAAGGTTTTCTAAAACTGAATTTTGATGGGAGCAGCCAGGGCAACCCAGGGCCCTCTGGGCTGGGAGGAGTTTTAAGAAATGAGGCTGAAGAGGTTATCCTTCTCTACTCTGGCCCGTTGGGAGTTGGGAATTCTGTTAGGGCAGAATTGTTAGCCACCATACAAGGAATCCTTCTTGCAAAATAATTGGGTATGGAGCAGGTGCTGATTGAGGGGGACTCGAAAAAGTAGTGGGGTGGTTAAATAATTCAGAGAAGGTTGCATGGATTTACAAGAACGAGCTAAAGAAGTATAAATGGCTGACAAGAAACGTGTTTGTTACAGTAAAGTGGGTGGGAAGATCAGCGAACACTCTTGCTGATACTTTGGCAAAACAAGGGACAAATAGGGAAACACTGTTCTGGGCTAAACTGTAACCTTGTAGTAGCATTCATGTACTCCTTGTTATAGTTTTTATAGTTTTGTTTTTTGGGATTTCTGTGTTGGAGAGGCGGCATCTCGTGCCTCTCCAAAGGACTGTATCTTTCTCTTGATCTTAATGAAATGTGATATTATTTATCAAATATGTGGAGCAACAGTATTATTGCCCACCTAACGGACATGATGACTACCTTGAGCGAGGCATAGTTGTCAAGGTGTCAATGCAAATTTGGGCAACAGTGGAGTGCCTAGTTGCCTAGGTCATAAGAATTTCATGGAAAAAAAACTAGCTTTGCCTAGTTCCTGGTTTTATATACCATTCAGCATGCATATTAATTGAAAAAAAAAAAGCAATTCTTTTTATCAAGAACATTTGATTTCTTCTCAAAACGGTTGGGCCTAGAAAGGCTAATAAGGTGATTCCACAACAGTTGTGGACTAATGAAACGGGGAAGGAGTCTCTTGGCACCTAAGGAATGGCCTTAGAAGATTCAAAAGGCTCTCCAGGGATATGCTGATTCAAATTAACTGGGTTAGAAGATCTGTCAACAGTTTGGCAGATAGTTTGGCTAAACAAGTGGTACGAAGACAGTATATGTTTTGGGCCTATATGTAATATTTGTGGGTTTGGACATCTGGTGTCCTCTTTGTTTCCTTCACAACTTCTGGTTGTACTGCTTTATTTAATTTTATTGAAATCGATTTTCTGAGTTACTGATAAAAAAAAACATTTAATTTCCTCTTGAAACATGCATATACTGGGCAAGGTCACTTGATGAAAGATAATCCACTTCCAAGTATTGTGCTTTCATGGGTGGAAATTTGGTGTCATGAAAGTGTAAAGAAATAGTCTATATCCAATGCAGAAGCCGAGCATAGAGAGCCAATGTCACATGACACTTCAGAACTCAGAAGTATTTTTTTAATCATAATCTTTGCTTGAAGAGTTAGGCATCATTTGACAATTCACTAGTATTAGACTGTGATAATTAGGCATTGTCCGATGAAATTTGCATTAAGACTGGTCAGCAGCTTGAAGATTTGTTCATTAAAGGTGTTACAAAAGTCTAAGATAGAGCATACTCTAGACAAGCGGGGTGTGATTACCATCTCTGCTCAACCTGAGGGGGAAGCTATATGTTATTTTTCAGTTTTGCAGGCAGATTTTATTACTGTTTTCCATGTTTTAGTGGGAAGTTATAGGAGTATTTTCCTTGCTGTACATGACTAGGGGTATGCTCATTTTTTTGGTGTATTATGAGGTAATAAAAATAATAGGAGGCTGCATGCCCCACACTTTTTCCCTCTCAAAACTTGTGTTTTCTTTTCTTTCTTCTACTTTTCTTCCTTTTTCTCTTCTAAATTAATACATTCACACTATAAATCTACAAGAAAAATTAACAAGCATCTATGGTCCAATCCAGAGATGTCATCAAAATAATTTTTGATTGATGCAGCTCGGATAACCTTGGGAATTAAGGGCATCTTTTATTGGACCCCAAGATCTGCCAACAGTGTGGCTGATGCATTAGCAAAAGAAGATGTAAACAGGAGCCAATTAAAAATCCAGTACACATGATGCATTTTCCCAGGCAATCAACTTATTCATAAGCATCCTGATAAGGGAGCCAAATAGTCAAATTTTCAATTTTTTGGGTGTTCATGTATTTTCTGTATGTTTAGACAGCAGGACATTTAGGTCATTTTAAATGTCTGCGGGGTCCAGTTTAGTAGCTTGATTTGTCTAGCTATAGTTAGTTGTATTTAAAGTTTCAAATCCATTGGCTAGCCATTTGGAAGTTAATATGTTTCCTTAATTTCAACGTTTCCTAGTTCTATAGTGTCTATATAAAGGTGTGTAACAAAATATCAGTATATGTATGTATTTTGAGTAAAACATGTGATGATTGATCTTGGAATGAGTCTGTATTTCCTAGTTCTTCTCTCTAATTTTGCAAACAACCATTACAATCGTTGACAGCTCTTAATTACCAAAAAAAAAATCATTGACAGCTATCAAATTCTTCAACCAAGGAGTTGATTCAGCATCTCTAAAGGATTGAAATTGATCCAGGTACATTTAATCTTCAATTTACACCAAAACCAAAAAAATTTCTTGCTTTGGCAATTTTCATCCTTTTTTGCCAAATTACTTCCAACTGCCCTCGTATTTGGACACCCCATATAGATCTTCGTAATGTTAAGTCTACCAAAATTTATCCCAAATCTCCACCTGAAACTCTAGATTACCTAAATTTTGAATTTTTTTTTCATACCACAGAATTTCTGTCCTCTTGTACAAAATGCAATTCAAATCATACCAAACTTGGTCACCCTAGACAAACCTACATATACAGTTTCATTGAAAATTCCAATGCTGAACCTATTTTCTCTAATTTGAAACTTTTCACAATTTTGTAAATGGTGACAAATTTGTAATTATTGCATAAGCTCCAAGACTTCTCTTAACCTAACCAATCCTTGCTTTTAGTCCTAAAATCACATCTAGGCTCATCCTAATCTGCCCTAAACTCATCTTTCAGTCATTCAAGTCCCACATTAGTATGGTATTTAGGACTACTGATCATTCAAATTGGTATTGAAGCAGGTCATCCTATATCACATCCATTGATCAAAATTACATGATCAATTTCAGAGTACCAACCACCTTGGTACAGCATAGATAGGTGATAAGTGTTGGAAGCACTTAGATTTAATGACAAGTTCCATACCGTTTTGGTCCATAACTGTTTTGACTAATGACTAAGCTGTCTAGATAATTATTCCAAAACCAGATCAAAAGTAACTAAGTCAGAATGCTAGTTATTCAGAATTGCAATGACAAATCCTGTAACTAATTCCACCTATTTAAAAACAAAGTTAATGCAAAAATCCTGTAACTAATTCCACCTACAGTAGCTTCTTTTGTTGAACAAGGAACAAAAACTGAAGTGGCTTGTCAGGCTAGAATTGCAATGACAAATAAAATAGTCACAGAATTGGCTGACATGCACCTAAAATGAACAGAACCTTGAAAGTAAAGTTGAACAAATGACATAACTAAGCAATTGAAATCATGAAGATAACAACAGAAAAGGTCAAATGGCTTCAAGCTGCTAAAAAAAATAATTTCATCAAAGTAGAATATGATATGGGGTATTCTTGTAGCTCAGAAATCAAAGAGCCTAAACTAAAAAGCATTCACACTGGCTGAGGGTTGGGGGTTAGGACAGTTCAAAAGGTTAACATAACTCTCCTTGGGCAAATGGTTCTGACATTTCAGTACTGAACTGGAAAGTCTGTAGAAACAGATTATATCAAGCAAATATGGAACATAGTTGTCAAGACAACAACTAGGCAGGCACCTAGTTGATGAGGCCCATGGAGGGTCACCTCACTTGAGCGCCTAGCTATTTCTTATAATGGCACTATAAAATATTTTTGTATTCTTTATTTTTCGGATTATAATAATAAAATAGACATTATTACACTAAATTATTCATTTTGTGGCTTAATAAAGTGTTTTCTTTTTATTATTTTCTTATTCATTAGGGTTCAATCAACACACACATTGGTGTATGCTGTCTTGAACCCATGGAGACTTCAAAACTTGAACTGATAAGCAAGGAAGAACTTAAGATTTTGTCCAATCAATGCATTCTTCACCACAATATTTTCTGGATTTTCTTTTCTTTCTTCTTTTTCTTCTCACGAATTTGTTGATTTTCTATGTTTTAATATGAACTTTATACCTTTTTTATGAAGATTATTGATAATTACTAATGAAAGTTTACCAGTCGCCATGGAACTTAGGGAATTACCCTAGGATTTAGGGTGTGCCACCTTCTCACCTAGTCACACCTTGGGGCCTTGAAAACTATGATTTGGAATGCGACCCTGGTGAGGTGAACACCTCATATGGCAGTGCAGTGGAGGGGAGTACAGAAGGATCATCAGCTTTTTCAAAGTGGAGTCAGGTCTGAGGTTGGAAATGGAGAAAGGGTGAGGTTTTGGAAGGATGTGTGGGTTGAAGAGTAGCGTTTTAGTACCTCTTTCTTCTCTTTTTGCAGTAGCACAAGACAACGAAGTGAGGGTGGTGGAGTGCTATAAGATACACAATGATGAAGCAACATCATGTCCTGAGTTCAGAAGGAGTTTTAAGTGATTGAACAATTGAGTCTTTAGTGGAGCTTGCAGCTTATCCAAATTGTTACAACCCCAACCAGCGGTAGTCCACAGAAGAATTTGAGCTTTGGAGAACTCGGGGACATTTTCTGTGAGGTCAATGTTTAAGATGTTGGAACCAATGGAAGTTGGGCTGTATCCCAGCCATAAGGTCTGGAAGGTGGGAGTGTCATCCAAGGCAGTGTTGCATGGACTCTCCTAAATTGACAACCTAACATGTCGGACATACATCCAAGTCCAACACTCCATGGATTCTTGAGGGCACTTCTACGTGACATTATTCAAATGTCACTTAGTAACAAAGGGCAATATCAGCAGAAGAATCATGGGGGTAGATAATGATGTATGTATAGGTATTTAATGTTAGAATCAAGAACATGAATTGTTTAAATATTATAGACTTTTCCATGGACAAGTCTGCAAGTCCATGTTTTCATATCTTGCTAAGTCAGACTCTTGGACACACATCGGATTCCAAATCCCATTTCTACGTCCATGCAACACTGAAAGGTTGCCTTTTTAACATGGAAAGAATCAAGGGGGCGGACAATGATGTATGTGTGCCTTATGATTCACATCCAGAATCAAGGAATCGCATTTTCCTACGCTGCCAAGGAGATAGCAGGTGTGTTTGGGTTTATTTGAGGTAGGAGTATTTTGGACCCTTTGGACCGAATGGAACAGTTGAATATTCGACCATAAATTGAATCCAAAGGGGAAAATGTTTGGTAGGTTATACTCATCGCCACTTGTTTATAAAATTTTTAGGGGGATAAAGTAAACTCTTTTTCAAAACACAAGTTAAACAGAGTGCATAACATCTCATAGATCAAGTTGTATATCCCTGGTATACAATGATTCAGTACTGTATACAGGGACATCTGTAATTTTATCTTTTCAGTTATTCAATTCAATACTTTAAACTTTTCAACCAAAAAAAGATGGCGCCTCTGGGATTTGTTGTATGCAAACATGCCAGGTAATACAGGGACATCTGTAATTTTATCTTTTCAGTTATTCAATTCAATACTTTAAACTTTTCAACCAAAAAAAGATGGCGCCTCTGGGATTTGTTGTATGCAAACATGCCAGGTACCATTAAGGGGAAAGATATTACCCCAAGTTTTTGTGTCATTTTTCCTTTCTTTTTCTTCTTTTTTGCCGGGGGAGGGGGGACAGTTAAAAGTCCATTACACGATGTCGGTCATAGCCATCTGGGTGGTCTAGGGAGAGGTGGACTGAATACAAACCTAACCTTTTGGCACTTGGTTGCACAAAGAAAGCGGCTGGTCCCAAACTCGAACCAGCGTTCTCATGCTTGCCGAGATTTTAGCTGAACACCAAGTAATAACCCCTTTTTGGGGGGTTGTACTCCAAATTTTCAGATTTTTAAAATTGCTATTGATGACTGTGCCATTCTACGATTCCTATTATAACCCTTATCTTTCTTAAATTGATTATTCAGGAATCAAAGTAGAGCAGTATAATTGTAATAAGATTTCAACCAGAAAGACTAACGCCTAAGGAAAAGCTAAAAAAACTCAAAACATAATTACTAACAACCTAATAAGGCATGAAATTTTCAGTATAATAATTCAAGAAGAAAAACGAAGAAAAAAGGGGAAGCAGAAGAATTGACATGGGGATAAATAGTTCCAACTCGACGCGATAGCAAATCAGCAACGAACATGGATTGTTTCATACTATTAAAAAGGAAAAATAGAAACTGATATTCAACATGACCCCTAGCGAATAAACCAGTTAAATATATACATAAAAAGATGAGGGAAATTGAAATGCGTACAGTAAAATCGATGCCGGGGTGATCCGAGCTCCAGAAGATCTCGTGATCCACAACAACAAAGTTTCCGGAAACAGAATCACCTTCGTAGAGCACGTACTCGTACACGCACTCAACGTCATTTACAGTAATTGAAAGAGCGGAAAGATGGCGAAAAAAGCTAAGCAGAAGCCCTAGAAACAGAAACATCTCCACGGATCCGAACCTCCTCCGCCCCATCGATTTCACGTTAATCTGATACCTCTTCGAGCTCTGAAACGAATATGGAGAGAGAGAGAGAGAGAGAGAGAGAGAGAGAGAACCAACTGTTATTTCGATCTGTTACAAATTTCTTAAGGTTCTAATTGGAGAGCTCCTCCTCTTCCTACGTTGAGTCAGAAAAGTCAGGTTACAAAATAGAAATAGAAACCAAAATAAAGAGACTGAGGGTTGTTTAGGGCAAATCCTAATTTAAACGGGGCACATCCCTTGTGAAAATACAAAAAATACCCCTGTTAAAATACACGAGTACATATGGATGGGGTTCCTCTCTTTTCAAAAGAGTGAAAAACTAAACAAATAACAACTTATATTCCGTTCAAAACTATAAGGAAGGAGAATAAATAAAAATATGTAGAGTGAAAAATCTTGTATTTTGTATGTATAAACAAATAACAACTTATATTTATATTTGTATTAATTTGGAAAGAGTATAAATACAAATTGTACAGTGCACATATATACAAAATTCAAGGTTTTGCATTCTTGCACTGATACAAAATTATGATAGTGCAAATGATTTTAGTATAAATTCTGACCTGTTTTTGTTTTAATATTTTGTTTGATTGCAATACAAATGAAGTAAATTAAGACATGAAGCAGAATAAAGTAAAATCCAAAACAAGATTAAACAAGATTTTTCATTTGTATCAGTGCAAATAAATTTGCATTGTTGCAAATGTTGTATGAAATGACAAAATTCTCTTTCTATTAATGAATTAGTAGAAGCAGCATTGAAACATCAATGCCTTATAATTTAGGAGTTGTTTAGTTCGATTGCTATTTATTTAATAATGTTTTCTACAACATTCATCTTGAAAAATGAGAAAAACGATTGAAAAATGTTTTTTTACAATTGGGCACCATGCTATGTTTGGTTTGAAGGAAAAGGTAGGGAAAGGAAAGGAGAGGTATGAAAATCTATACAAAGTTTGTAAAAGTTTCTTTGCCTTTCCCTACTTTTTCCTTCAAACCAAACATAGCTAAATGTCACATAAGCTCAAAGAGAAAAATGCCTTGGTGTTGGGGATTGTTACAAAGAAGTTTCCCCAATAATGGCTCTCACACAAAGTGAAACAAACGATTGAACCAAACGGCATTTCAAAACAATGGAATCAGACGCCATCCTAAGCATTGGAACGGATAAACTAGGTCATGAGACTCATCTACATGATACGATGGTTATTATTATTATTTTTATGTTTTTTTTTTGAAGCCTTGATAAGATGGTTTATTGATATGTTTTTTTATATATTTTTTTATTTTGTTGTAGAATATGTTTTATGATTCAAATTAATTATTTTAGTTGTTTGTATCTTGTTGGTTTAAAATATTTTGATTTTTCTTTGAATTTTTGTTTCCTTAGCCGATATACTATTTTAGGTTACAACTGAGTATTTGTCTTGGTAAAATAGTGTAAGAGCAAAAAAAGGATAAAACAAAATAAGTGATTTAGTATGTATTCGGTATAGCTTCCGTTTTTTAAATAAATTTTTGTACTTTATTTGTCTTCAAAACCGAGAAAAGTATTTGATAAATTGTTTATTGACAACTGGGCGCCATTAGGCACCACATCAGCAAAACAGTGAATAAACGCTCAACTGTTGGAGAAAGCATTAAAATGAAGCATCCCCTAATGGTTGATGCACATATAAATCAATGCCTACTTTTGTGAATAATTATCCGTTAAGATCAATATGATGGAATAAATGATGATTTGGCAATGACATGGCACTATTTATCAAATAAACGGAAGCCATACAAAACACCGCCTTAATTTTTATGGCGCTCACAAGAAAATATGCACTTCATATGGCATAGATAACATGGTATTAGAAGTGTAAATTGGGCTGTGCTGCCCCCAACCAATACGATTTTGAGCCAACCCGGCACAACAAAATTGTATGGGTCATGTTGGGATTGGGGTTGTAGGTCCATGGGATGGCATGGCACAACACGACCGAGCGGGCTGTGCCTCCCGTGGCCCAGCCCAACTTATAAAATATTAATATATATATAATTTTATTATTACATATATATAAACAATTGTATACATAAAAATTCATATAAAATAAAAATTTAAGATTTTTTTTTGTCTATTTTTAATTTATGTTAAAATTTTCAATATCTTTTCAACATTTAAAAAAAAAAACATGGCTTGGCTTGGTCCACTGCCAGGACTGGCTTAAGGCTCAACATGCGGACCAGCCTGGCCCACGGCACGGGCCCATGCCAGGCTGACACCCCAAAAAATCGCAAGAAGAAAGCACAGCCCGATTGACACTCTACATGGTATAAATAGATATATCGTAAATAAATATAATGGCGTTTTCTTGGTCTTTGTTGCATCTTTTTCTGCCTTATAAATTATCCGAGCTCTACATGAATATGAAGAAAGAAACTCTACCTGAGCCAACACATTGGTTTATTTTCTTGTTATACAATAATATGTAATTTCAGATTTTGTGCTTTGCTTTTTTTTTTTTGTATTTTTATACTTTAGTAACGTTTTTATTCATTATATCAAGACCACTGGATCTACCCAGTAGTCAGGCCTGTTTGACCTATGTTGCAACTGGTTCTGTGTCCCGTCCAAGTATCACAACATAGGTATTACTTTCCCAATTTGTATATTAAGGCAATTTCATGCAATGACCATCTATCCCTGTATATTAAAATTGTTTCCCGAATGCTCTTCGCAATTTCCCCAATGCACCATTCACTAATGATATAGAACCAGCCAAGAAACCCCTGGCAACTTTTACTTGCATAATCAATTCAAATCTAACGTCTCTTCCAGTGATGTTTTCCCTCAATGGTTGTTGAACCTCAAAGGCAAACCTATGTTAATAACCATTTTGTTCTAGTGTAGTGACAGGCTTACCGCTTCTGTCAAAAGAAGATTCAGACCTCCAACACCAGGCAATCAGGCCATCATATCATCCCAAGTCCACTTGCCCATGTCTCCTGCTAAAACCGTGGAAAACTTAGGATCATAAAAACCAGAGTTGGAGGATTTGATCTTCATGCAATCTACCACATCGTTACATTGTAACAGTATGTTTGATCTTTATGTCAAATTGTCAAGCAGAAACCTTGGATCATAAACCATAGTTGGATGATTTGTTTCAGAAAACATCGATCCTAATTCACTCTTATTGAGCACGACAAAAATACAGCCAATTTCAACTATAAAGAGGATTGGAGATACCCAATCAAGTCAGTTTAGGGAGCATTCATTCTCATAAGGACGGAAACCTGAAATTCATAGTCTTGCCCATAATTCTAATTACTTGAAACCTCACACCGAAGGTGTACACAGTACAGTGCTTCTTGGAGGAATCGGTACCATGGTCCACTGACTCCGTAGTAAATGTTCTTCACCCCTAACAAATTTGTAAAGGATCTCCGTCCAGAGAGTGGCATTCTTGGCTCTCCCAAACAAAACTCCAATGTTGAGAAGCAATGGTTTCTCCATGGAATCCTGAACCTTTACCCTCAGATGGGCCAGGGGGGCAAAGGCCAGAGAGAGGGACAAAAGAGGTTGCCCAGGTAAATTGAACAGGGTAAGAACGCTACCACTTACCAGTAGATCAAATTTGGTTGAGCTTCAATATTTTCACCATACAGGATTGCACTAAAAACAACTTCACACCCACCTCTCTTATATTCCAGTTGCATCATTGGCCGCCTCCTCAAAAGAGGCAGACAGGCATTCAGCAAGGCTAGACTGCGAACTGAATTCATTGCTAGTTTCTGAAACTCTGGCCTTTTTCATACTAATTGATTTTGGAAGCCAAGATCTTAGAGAGTCGGGTGTATCTTGACAATTGGATAGAATTGGTCTCCTAATCACAGGCTTCAAGAACTTCCATGGATCATCCATCATGGATTTGTTGTAGAACAGCTCTGGCCTATCCCGTGCTGATACATAAGCATGAGAGCCTCGCCCTCTTCCTCTACCCCATCCTGAACCATTACGAGGACTGTTGAAATGATAATTGCAGCCTCTTCCTGAGCTAACGTTTGGGCTACCTCCCCATCCTGAACGATTTCTGGGACTGTTGCCAAAGCGGTAACTACCACCTATGCCTGAACCAGGACTAGAGCTACCACCCCGTCCAAGACCAGGACTGGGGAAACCACCACCCCTTGGTGAGTTGAAGGGAAAGCCATAACCAGGCATGCCAGGAGATCTGTTCCGGGGCCCAGGAGTTTCTCGGTAACCAGGGAAAGGACTAGTCATTCCCATTGGGCTTCTCCAAGAATCAGGACCATGAAAGGCCATATGTGTTTCATTTGTCCTCTGATCAGGGGAATTATTAGCCTGGAACTGATGAGCAGGAGACACAGACATGAATGGGCTCCTCGGACCTGCTGAAACAGAAGAATGACATTCAGATTCGGGTGTTAATAACTTCTTTCCATCTTAAACTATACAAATAAAAAAAAATACATATTAATGAACAAAATAAATTAAACTTATAGTTCATAGAATGTGACTATGGTGCTGCACGTTCTGAAGGACTAAATGGGAAGATCCCAGCAAATCTGTTTAGAACGCAACTTATATGCAACTATTTTGTTAATGCATAGTCTACAGAACTAGAAAAATCACCTCAGTAACCATGTTCTTAGGTCTCTAACTTTCATGCTTGTAAATGTTCATACCTTTCTGTTATAATGACAAATCCCTTATACATTAATTAGACAAGCCATCTTGATTCCCCATTTCCCAAAATAACATTCCATCAACTTTTTGAAGGCCTTTGGCCCAAGACTTTCTGAGTAACAGGTATCTTGTAAGATATTGTCAGATTTTCAGTAAATTACAAGGCAACAAAAAGCTAAAAGTCTGGTCATAAAACAATCGCTATCAGATTTATGAAGAAGCCAACAAATTAACAGGCAACTTTCTGCATTGACAATCAATCTAGCAAATCAGCTTTCCGCATTGTTGGAAACTTTATTATACCTGAAGGAGATAATGATGGCCTAGTCATAGGAGAACCACTGCTAATAGAAGGTGAGGTATAACTTTGTGACGTCTGGTTTCTGTTGCTCCTTCTCTTGTTACCAGAGAAGGCTGACATAGGGTCTGTGTAATAATCAAACCTCGAAACAACATGTGAATTTTCCTTGGCCAGTGGAGTTGCAGTTGGTTCAATTAATGGATTGGATAGGTACCCCTGTGCTGTAGAACTGTCAACCTTACAAGAATCTTCAGACTGAGCAGCCTCTAGGCGCATTGCTTTCAGCCTTTCTCTTCTCTTCTCTGCTTCCTCCATCTGATTTCAAGGTTGCCAAAAAGAAAGAATAGGAAAAAAAAAAGTCAAAGCAGGCATCAGTTTGTGTATCCACGTTCAACCACACATGTAAATTAGAAATATCTTGGTAATGGCTATAGTTATCTCAAAGAAAATAAGACATACTTGAGTTCTTAATAAAAAGTAGGGATGCATCATATGAAGATTTTGCAAAAAATGTGGATTTTTTCTGTCCTTTTATTTATTTCTTATTTTACAAAGGCTATACATGAAATCAAGAATCATACATTTGATATGTTTTGTAGCTAAAACCCTTTTAGTTTTCTCAAAGAAAGATAAAGAGCAAACTTTTCCCTTGCCCACATTCCTGCCTGTGTAAGGAGATAAAAATTCCATCTTATAATCATTAAGGAAGGAAGGTTACTATATCTCATTTGCAGCTAATAAAAAATAATCTTCTCAAAACAATAAGTAGCACTCAACCAATGTAAGTTGCTTGTTTCAATTGTAAGCTCATGGAGCATCAAACAATTAATCAAAACCAGTAATTAGTTTTATCTGCATGATTTTGGGCCAAAAATAAGTATCCCAACTTCCACAGACACAAAAGAAAAAAATGCAAATTTGCATGATCTCAAAATTGTTATGCAACATAAATTCTTTGAAGAATGATTACCAAACAAGAATTATTAAAAAATGAGATATTTTCTACCTTGATTACATTAACTGCATAAAAACAACACAGAGTAAGACCACATCCAACAATCACAAATAGAAATAGATTAACAAATATTTGGGGAGTTCAAACATATCAAGCAAATGCTAATCTATGTCATCGAACCAAATTAGAGGTCTTGACAAAAAATACGAAAACAAACAATTCCCGGATCAGCCCTTAACTAGATGGAACCCAAAAGATAGATAGGTTCTATCATCTCCACTTGAAAATAAGATAAATTGCTAATAGAACAAACTTGGAAATAAAAGGGAAAAATGAACTAGAACAACCTGGTTTGACATATCTGGTGCAAGATTAGAATATTTCATTTAGAATTACGTGATTTACAAGCACACACACAACACACACACAGAGTTGTATCTCTGTTCAATGACTTTTTTTCTGTTGCAACATTCAGGTTGGAGGTTGATATCAGGGAAAGTTGCAGCCAGGCAGAAAAGCACAAGGGAGTTAGCAAGGCACATGAAAAAGTCACCAACTATCTTTTTCTAGGCTTTTGTTTTGACTCTTTCTTGGTACCAATGACCATGTAGTCTTGGTGATCAATTGGCATCTCCGCATCAAGGGAGCAAACCTGTGGAAAGGCAGGCCGCAGGCACTTTACAATACTTAGGGGCTTGTGGCTGGATCAGATCAGACCTGGTACCTGGTATAAGGGACATCGTGCAATCCCAACCAGGCCAAACCTGCACAACTAACCTAAAATCTGGGCCAAGACACAGTCCTAAAGGGGCATTCTGGCCATATTTACCAGCATGTGCAGTTTCATAAATAAGTAAAATAGAGGTTAGAACCTCATATTCTTGGATCTCTCAATATTCCTTCTCTTCTATTCTATTTTCTTCTAAGTCTGAAACTGATTATATTAGAAAATCATGCATTATCATCATCACCATCATCTAAGCCTTATCCCAACCATACAGGGTCAGTTACATGAATCCTTTTAGGATTCAGAATACAATTACATTAGAAAACTAAACAAGTTTTGGAAATTCCAGTGCCTGTAAGATGAGACAAGGTCTTGAAAGTAGGAGGGGATATACTGCATAAAGATAATATAGAACTTGTTGGACGCAAGGTTCAAAGTATCCATACACCTTTGTGTATCGGCAGAGGTGTATTGGTACTTTAAACCATGCTCCTTTGATTTTTTTTTTCAAATTTCGGTTTTATATTTTTATATTTATTATTCACTAAAAAATTAGGTACCTGTAAACAGGTGTATTGGGTATCCAAAGATACGATATGATATGCCTGATACAGGGCGTATCGTATCGATGCTCCGAAACTTGGTTGGACGTATAGCATATTGATGAGAGCATGCATTCAAATGCATAAATGTGCTCATGCACATGCATACGAACACCATATACAAAGGAAAAATATAGAGAGTATACATGAGCATTGCAATGGTAATATAATTCAGACACTGGATATTGCTTTAGTTTACTCCATTTCTCAAGATAGGTGGGATATAACTAAGAAAAAGAATCGACACAGCTCTCCATGTCCAATCAAAGTTAAGAGACATAGAAGTTTGGCAGTTTGGTTAGTAATTCTAAAATTTGTTGCAAACCTTCTTTTAATTAATTAAAAGTTCTTATATGAGCTTGAATAAACACATTGCTGACCTGTTTCAGATTTTAAATTTCTTACATCAAAATATCTCTATTGCAATTTTTTTCAAGTTTCTTAAGTTAGTATATGTTGTGCTTAACAGATTCTAATATAGAAATGTCGAGACCTCTTTCAACCTTATCCTGAAGCATGAAAAAGTTGCCTTTCGAGAAAGTAATTCTGTTCAACTCTGCTTTTCATGATGGTTCTCTAGAGGTATATCCATGCAAGAAGAGTATTCTAATGATGATAAGAAAGTATGCCAAAATGACGTGCTACCTATATATACAACTACAAACAAGCAGAGGCTCATATACATCATATACAGCTAACCCCTCAATTTGAAATTAAAAAAATGATTTGCCAGTCAATACAGGAGCAATAAAGATTCGGCAGTTATCATTTAAGTACTAAAGAGTGCCTACATTTTGGACTTTAATGTTCATTGAAGATTGGTATGAGCCTAATGATTCAAGAAGAGGATGTGTAGCTCCTAGTTATCATTGATATGTTAATATTGTACTCTCTTGCCTCCAGTATTCTTTATTCAATTGCTTTACTTTGCTTCCTGATTATCAATCTAAAACACTAATTCTTGATTCCCCTGAATTTGTTACCCTTTCTTCTTGATTTTTCAACTTAGAATTTCATTTGAGTAGTAACTATTTTTAAAACTCCTAACTTTTTCTGGAATTAATTAGTAAATACAGGTCTCAAATACTGGAATCTGAAATCTATGAATAAATCATAGAATGCCAAGCTGAAACCAAAAGCAACATCAAAAAATAGATAACTTCAAATTGAACAAATTTGCACTTGTTCACCCTTCCCATCCTAGATATTATTTTTTTCATTTAATAGTTTTCAGTACCACCTAACTTCAAATTTATACAAATTTGCACTTGTATATGGAAGAAGAACAGAGGTAAGAAAAAGCTAAAAGTGACCAAGTAATCAGCCAATCCGCCATTTAGCTTATGTATTTATAATGAAATAGACGCTCTCAAGATGTTGGAATTTGATCCATTTATAGTGCCCTTGGCATTTCTTTTCTTTTTTTGATAAGTAGTGTCTGGCATTTTCTGGACATGAATAACAGTGACAGTTGCTCCCCAATTCGAGGTAATACATGGAGTAAAGCAAATGTGATCAGAAATCAAAAGGTGATGATCCTCAAGAGATAACAGAAAGTGAGACTATATAAAGAATTTCAAACCATATACAAGTAGTAACTTCAACTATGAATTCATCTTTTTTTGGAAGGATAATGAAAAAAAAACTTTATTAAAATAAAAAGGGCATGAACACTTATCAAAAAATAAAAATAAAAAGGGGATGAAATACAACATAGGTGATAAGATATCACCAAAGAGAAAAAACACCCCCGTATACCCAAAATAAACCAAAGAACCCACAGCTTACAAACAACAAAACCCAAGCAAATACCCTGAGCACACCCAAAACAGATCCTCAAAGAAACAAGGATCACCAAACTGACAACTGGCCCACATAAAAAATTCCCTTCCTGAATCGCCCCTCTTCAATCTTCATCTGTAAGAACATCTTCCTGGTTTCAGACATCCTCATCCCATCCTTTACTTCCTGCCGAATATGATTTTTTTTTCTTCAATTTCTCTTCCTTTTTTCTTCAACTTTGAAAGACAGAAAACCCAAGATCTGTGACTCGTACATCCTATCATTAGCAGAAGATCGCTCTTGACATATATCCTATGGTAGCTTATTCAAACTAATAATTCAGATTCTGGATATATATCCTTTATCATTATGCTCTAAGATTTCGTAAGAAGCATATACTGATATACAATAGTTCAGCTTAAAATTTTAGTTCTCGACACATTTTGAGCCAAGCAGAACCATAACCTAATCCACATCATCTGTTTTGATCCCTACTAATTTCAGACACATTGGCAACATGTGATCGGCACAGGCCATATAGCCGGATATAGTAGGGTATATGAGAGAGAGAGAGGGAGAGAGAGAGAGAGAGAGAGAGAGTTAATCAGAGGGAGAGAAATCTTGAGAGTTGAGAAAATAGATAGATATACCAGTTCGTTTAGATGAATCTATTCAAAACGAAAAAGAAAATACTTTGGCAGGAATGCAAAAACCAAAGGGATCAACATTAAACCACCCCCTTTTGAAACGTAACTTCTCTTCATGAAGCAAGTCTGTTCTCACACTTTCCAATCACTGGGTCCCAGAAGCTCACACACCTCGGATTTCCTCCTAAAGGCATACCCAAATACGCTACCAGGCCAGTTCTCCACATTACAACCAAGGGCATGTAGTGATATGTGCCTCCAAGAATCAAATGGTATCATCAGCTAATTGTAAATGTGAGACCTTTATCTCATTCCTCCCAACAACAAAAGCACTCGGAAGATTCATCTGCTTTGCTTTCTCAATGAAATTACTCAAAATGTCAGTCATAAGAGTAAATAGCAAGGGGGGTAAAGGGCAGCCTTATTGTAACCCTCTGTTGGATTTAAAATACCATCCAGGCATATCATTTAACAAAAGAGAGAACCAAGCACTTATTATGCAACCTCCGATCCATTTCACTCACCTGCTACCAAAACCTTTTAGTTCCATTACCCTCTCCATAAGCAATCGTAGTTCACCCTATCATAAGCCTTTCAAGATCAAGCTTCACTACAACTCCTGATCCACCACCATCTTCTATCATCCACACATTCAATGATTACTAAAACACAGTCAATGATCTGCGGCCCCTTAACAAAGGCAAACTGAAAAGGAGAAGTCATTTCACCTAGAACTGCCTTTAGTTTGCCCACCAGCACCTGAATTTTGGACTTTAAAGTTCATTGAAGATTGGTATGAGCCCGATGATTCAAGAAGAGAATGTATAGATCCTAATTATCCCTCTGCTATGTTAATATTGTACTCTCTTGCCTCCTTTATTCAGTTGTTTTACTTTGCTTCCTGATTATCAATCTAAAACTAATTCTTGATTCCCCTGAACTACTTACTCTTTATTCTGGAATTAATTAGTGAAGTCAGGTCTCAAATACTGGAATTTGAAGTCTATGAATTAGCCAATGCCAAACTGAAACTCAAAGTAATATAAAAATAGATAATCTTAAATCCATCAAAGTTCAACTCATTGACCCTTCCCTCCCTAGATGTTCTTTTTACTTAACAGTTTCAGTACCATCTAATCTAACCCCCTAAAATTGACCTGATTGAAAACCCTAGCCTAGTTTTTTTTTTTTCGCCTTTTCCTTTCCCTTTTGAATTTCTTGAAGCTTACTCCCTTAGACTGCAAAGCCCTACTACACAGGAAAACCGATGAGGGATTTTTTACCCTTTGTAAAAAGCATGAAGATAATGTCAAGAAATACACCATTGCAAGGCACAAACTGATGAAAAGAAGCTTGTATATGGAAGAGAAACACAGGTATGAAAAAGCTCAAAATAGCTGTGTGTGCCATGAAAACAACCAAGTAATCAACCAGTCCAACATTTAGCAGATGTATTTATACTGAAATAGACGCTCTAAAGATGTTGGATTTTGATCCACCTATGTTATCCATGACAGACATTTTCTACATGATTAACAGTAAAAGTTGCTCCCCAATTTGAGATGGAGTAAACCAAATGGGAAGCAGAAGGTAGTGATCCTCAAGAGACAATGGGAAGTTGGAGTATATAAAATATTTGGAAACGTATACAAACAGCAACTTGAACTGCAGAGTCAAATTTGAAAGATAAGATCTGTGACTCGTGCATCCTATCATCGGCAGGAAAAAAACCTCTTGATATATATCCTCTGGTAGCTCATCCAAACTAATAATCCAGGTTCTGATATAAGGGGAACAAACTCAATTCTAACTAAACCACCCGTATGAATAAGGGTTAAGAATGCTAGAAAGAGAACCCATGATTGTCCTTTAACATTATGGTCTCAGATTTCGTTAGAAGCATATATAAAAGCTTAGCTTGAAATTATAGTTATCGACACATTTTGAGCTAAGCAGAACCATAACCTAATCCACATGATGTGTTTCAATTCCGACTAATTTCAGACACCTCACGTAGCCATATAAAATAGGGAGTGATAGGAAGAGAAAAAGCGCTCTAAAATAGGGATTATCAGAGGGAGAGATAGCTTGGGGAAATAGTTATTATACCAGTTCGTGTAGATGGATCTATTCAAAACGAAAAAAGAAAATAGTCGGTAGTCTGCTTCCTTCGCCAATACCAGCAGCAACTCTGTAACATACAAAGAAAGAAAATAGAAATTTAAGGTTGCAACGTTCTGATCAAAGAAACCAATGAACAAATTTAACCCCCATCCGGTGTGTGCCGCCGTTCCAGACCTCTGGTGTGGTATACAAGTGTGAAGTGTGTAACAGAGGTAGAGGGACTGAGGGGACTCGTCGCCAGTCGGCTGAGAAACGGGAAAGAAATGATCTTTGTCTCCTCGATTTCTCCAACGATTAGAACGCACTGATTTACTATTAAACCCTTTTTGTTTGATCACAAGCGGGCATCGGTGCATGGGTGTATAGAATGGGGGCTTTTACATTTTGAATGTTTATAAGTATGTAGTGGAATTCAGAAATCTGTGGTCCATATTTTTTCGTTTTATTTTTGTGGTCGGGCTAGCGTCTTATATGCCCCTTTTGAATAAATTAAAAAAAATGTACTTGTTTAGAAAATTGTACTTGTTTGAAAGTAATTTTTGAAAAACATTTTTCTCGATAATAACATTTATGTATATTTTTATTCTACGAGTAAAGGAGTATAATGCCTGATTTATCCAAACAAGTGACTTTACATTTCTCTTGTTTCTAACATTCCCACATAATAGAAACACATTTGGGAAAAAAAAAAAAAAAAAAAGCAAAACAACAGGTCGTTTTGCAATGAGAAGTTGAGAACATCCGAAATTCGTGTTATTTAGGAGTGACAAAATTGACACTCTCATCTCTTACGCTACATCTTATTACATAATAATACTTGTCCTTGATATCATTGCTTTGAATTGTAGCAACATCTCTCCCTAACTTGATTCCATCTATCCATAAAGTAATCATGATAAATATTCAACACCAAATATCCAAGACAAACCCTTTATACCAAAAACATTCTCTTTTGACTAGCGTAGAATGAGTTAGGAGAACTCAAGATACCATTGGAGACATAGAAGAATAAGAAAAAAAAAAAGAGAGAATAAGAAAAAGAAAAGGAGTGAAATAATAAGATGAATAATAAAGAAAGAAATCCAATAAAATAAAACAATCAAGACAAACAAATTTAAAATCAGCTATACTTTTGCCCCTTGTATGATGAAAACATTTGTTGACATTTACACCAAAAGAAATTAAAAGAGGCAAAACGCAAAGTCTACACCAAACAAACACAACGTTTTTGTTTCATTTTGTTATCTTTATAGTCCAATACATTCATGTAATGAGGTTGGGGTAGCTGGCTCTATTTATAATCCAACATGTTCAACTCGGGTAGTATGTAAAAATTTTACTAGATCAGTATTTAACAAAAGGCATGACCTTAGCAAGCTTGATTAGTTATGCTTTTTAATGAATAACAAAAGGCACTTGATTAGTTACGCTTTTTAATAGAAATTTGGGAACCGAAAGATAATAAACAAAACTAAAAGGTAAAAATATGATGTAGTAATAATACACAGATAAGGAACGAAAAGTGTTGAGGTAGAAAGAAAGAGAAAGACACAACTCCCCCCCCTCACAATCTCCTCCTTTTTTTTTTTTCCTAGTTAAAGACTGAAATTCTCTAGTATTCCCTGAATCACAACATGTGGCAGAAATCACAATCTCCCCCTTTTTTGTTTTCCTAGTTAAAGACTGAAATTCTCTAGTATTCCTTGAATCACAACATGTGGCAGAAATCACAATCTCCCCCTTTTTTGTTTTCTCAATTAAAGGCTGAGATTCTTTAGAATTCCTTGAACCACAAAGTAGAGTTTCTTAGGTTTCAGTATAATACGAGTTCAGGCAGGACCCAAAGATTTCTACTCATTCACATTCATGGTAAGTAGTTAGCTAGGAACTAACATACCTGATTTTCTTTTCTTCCACCACGAGCTTTTTAAGTCGATTTGAAGGAGAGTGCATTCATATTCAAATTTATCTACTTTTCTTGGAATTCTTCTATGTAGGAGTACAATTGCTCTATCAAGTTCTTCCGCCTGCCATTCCTCATTTAAGAATGGAAGATTATTGACAGTACCCTTTTCTAAAATAACTTAGAAAAGGGTAGTTTAGGCATTTAAAAATTTTTAAATAGTTAGATGAGATTTTTTGTTTAAATTAACTGACTGAATATTAACAGAAGGGGGTCTTTGTCTAACAGCCAAAGTTCAGGGGGGTATTTGTCGCAAAAGAAAGTATAGGGGGGTCTTTGTCACTGACCCCATAGCACAGGAGGGGTTCTTGTAATTTACCTTTTTTTTTAATCTTGAAATTTTGAAAGTTTCAGACAAATCTATGGTTGCAAAACAAGCAAATGCAGTGAAGGGTTCAAATGACCTAGACTCTTGCTGCAAGTCCAAATTTCAAATCTGTTAACTAGAACCTAGGAACATTAATAACGTTCACTCTTTCTGTTAGGTGTGGTGTCCCAAAGAAATCATTGTACAGTAGAAGCATCTGGAGCATCCTTCCTTTCATTTTGCAGAACTGTCCTGTTCATGGCAAGTATACTACTAAGATGGAAGGTACAAGTATTGTTGGCATGACCATTGTCATCATCATTTGTTACGTTTTCATGGCATGACCATTTTACATTACAATGGCATGACCATTGCTGTCAAAGAACCCATCTCAATGAAGTTGGATATAACAAGACTAAAAATCTTATCTATGTGATAAAGAGAATCAATCTTAGTAGCTCCAGGTCCACTAGCTTAACCAATATAATACAGACTTGTCTTCCTTCAGCCCACAAAGAACAAAAAATACTCGGTTGGTAGACTCCATTTTACATAACTGTAACTCTAGATTGAAGAATAGAGTATGTTGTAAAGAAACTCCGCTAGGAAATATATAGCAAGACAAATAACCCCAATTGGTTTCATGAAGTTACCTTTCATTTCATAAGTTGTAATGTTTTCAAGAATGAAAGCAAATTAAAATTTGTATGGGATGATAACAATTGGCTCAATTTTCCTTGAGAGGATGGGGCTTACAAAGTCCGAGTAAGTGCTTGGTATGTAGTCGTTTCCTCAAGTTCAGGTACAAACGTTGCATGAAGAAATGATCATGATATCAAACAACCACCAAACGTTCTTGTAAATTTCACCCAACTTTAGTGGGAGCGTTCTTCTTTTGGATTTTGGGAAGGGAGAAGTTGGTCAATAAGATTTTGGTTTCCATTAATCAATAATCCTATGTTCTTTTTCATATTTATGTGGGGACCAAGGAAAGTTTATTTTCTTAGATATCATTTACCCAGGTAAGTGATACCTATCTCCTAAGTGGACAAATAACTTTTCCACCTAAGAGAAAAGTTGGCAACACTTGAATGGGACAAAAACGCCCATTTTAATAGTGGATTTTTATAGCTAAAATGGTCATTGCCTTATTTACCTCAGAAATAAAAGAACATGGGTAAGTGTACTTCCCTTGGCAAGTGTTTCATAGAAAAAACTTACCTAGGTAATTGCATTTACCCAGGTAACTTACCGAAAAAACAAAAGAGGCCTTAGGAGTAATATGACAATGCCTGATATGCTTGAACAAAAAATTTATTGTTTCATCATTAAGCAAACACAAAACAATTAAATCAAACATTAAAATATATATTCATGGGTAAGTGAAAAACCAAGATGAACATGGAAAAATAAATAAACAAACATTAGAATACCCATAAAATTTTGTGGAGTGCATCTCCCTTTGGGAGAAGACTAAGACATAAAGAAAGATGATAACTTGTTTTATGCACGGATAAAATCTTGAAAATCGTTAAGTAATAAGGTTTCCAAAAATAATTATATGCAATAATCAGTATGAAAAATTCAAAAAAGAAGACAAACAGATAAGACAACTGAGGGAAGGGGAGCCAAAGATTAAAAATTTCAAGACACACTAGTACGAATCTAATCCCAACATGGTTTCGTTCCTCGCACCCCTTGTTGGGAGGATGCGCAAAACATAGTAGAAAGAAGTGTGGTCGTTCTTCGAAAAAGAAGACATACCTGTGTTACTACTCGAAAAAAAACAGACGTTGGAGAAGACTTGTTGCAGCGTTCACCCTGTAAATGACACTGGTAGGGAGGAAAGCGAGTGAGCGATAAAACAATAGATTCTGTATACTAAGAAAAACGGCAAAAAAAAAAAAGTTTTGCCTTGGTCACTAGTTGTTTGTCATCGTTCACCATTAACAATAAGCAAACCAGAGTTTTCACTGAAGTCCTTGATCGTTCACCGTCAATTCAACGTTCACTGGCCACTATGTTGTGCAAGTCGGAGGAAAGCCATTAGAGGTGAAGTTTATTTGGTTAGGAAAAATGTCTAAAATGCCCACAAATGCACACGTATACATAAATTTGAAGGATGATGTAGGAACCACACAATGTCCATTTTTGTCACTCCCAGAGAACACGGATTTTGGACGTTGTTCTCACTGTAGAACGGTTGTACCGGTCCCAAGTTTATACTTGAAATCTATAATTATCTACGATAAAAGCAACTTAAACCTTGAGTTTTGATAATATTACCTTAATAAAAATGATTAAGGTTAAGATAGAATTCCGTGTAGGTTAGTTTTCTTTGTTTTTCGAATTTGTTGGTTGCTTTTCTCTTTGTTCCGGGGTTGGCATGAGATGGTAGGCTTTGTGTTTTGTATATTGGTTTTGGGTAAGGTAGGCTATGCCCTCCCTTGTATTATGTTTTTCCCTTTTAATAATGGCTAATAAAATTTTAAGATGATTTCTCCTCCACTTCAAGTAAATTTAGTCCATGCTTAGGAAGGCTCATTTAATAAGTGCTTAAAATAAGTATTTTTATTCGAATAAGAACTTATTTGCATTTGGCATCTAATTTTTTACAAGTGTAAAATATTGAGTGTTTGGTGGTCTTTTTCTATAATAAACATTTATTTGTTCAAAAAGACAATTTTAACCCTTGTTTAGTAATTGGGACGCTTTTTGTTGGTATTTGTGAAGGAAATGGATGAAGTGTGAAGCATTGAAGATACCGCGCAACGTGGTAGCCATAAGAGGTTGAGAAGAAGGTCGAGTGTTGCTACATACGGAGGATTCTAAGAAGGAGTAGACTTCAAGCAGTGGAAATTATGTTGTAGACCCACATGCTAGTTCTAGTATTGTTGATATTGTTGTGGGACTTGTGGCAGTGGTTGTTCATGTCGGCAACTCATATTGTGCATATCTTGCTCCTTGACATTTTAGTTGTGCTACTCGAACAATGTTTCAGTGGGATCATGGAGTATGTTTTGCACCAATTGGTTGTTAAGTTCGTGTTCCATTTTGAAGCCGAGTTGTTGTTGGAGGTCAATTCCCATAGAAACAACGATTATAGAGGCATTGGTATCACCAAAGGGATTGTGATGGTCTAGAATGTCCTATGGGGAGGCGGAATTGGAGAGCTTGAGGTTTTCTTAGTTGTTCATAAGTTGTGTTAGGCTTAAGCAGTCTGTGACAGTTTAAGAAGGATTATCAACCGATATTGCTCCTAGTATCTTATGAAGGTTGAAATACTGAGTCGCCTACAAAATGCAGGGGCGATTCTAGCAAAGAAAAGGCACACAACACCTCTTCCTCCTCCATCAGCATCAATAGAGGAAACATCAGCACCACTGGTGCTACCACCTAAGTCAGGAGGTTTTGCTTCATCGTCCAAATTCCTACTTTGACAAGAGGGAAATCGATCATAAGTACACACGCAAAGGCTAAATCACAAGCAATCCACTAGGAAAGAAATCATACCTGAATATTCGATCAAGGAGAATAATCCGCCACTAGTTGCGGAGGGCAATGGAGAAGAAACAACCGATGGCCCAAACCCTAGGTTTTTTACATTCAAAGAGCATTAATTGAATTATAAAAAATTATTGGGGACAGATTTGGTAGAAAAAATGGAACAAGTGATTATTGTTTAAGCACTTAAAAAATTGGAAATTTGGGCTAAAAAATGAGCAATTGTTTTAGGTTTATTTCCCAAATGCCAATAAGTGCTTAATCGCGTGGTCCTAGCCCAAAATAAATGCTTATTTGAAGAAGCACTTGTTTTTAGGCACTCCCAAACTTGGCCTTAGAGGTCTTGAAAAAATGTTTATGTAAGCAAACTCAAGGGATAAAGATGGTGTGGCTCCAAAAGTTTAGAGGGGGGAGGAAAGGGAAATGAGCACAAAGAATCTCTGGTTCACCTCCGATCTCCAAGGAGATGGCACTGTGGCATCTCATTCCATTATAAAGACATTTTGATCTATGTATTTATCAATGATTAGTGAATGTGGGAACGGCATTTGGGGGAAGAGAACTCTACCTTTTTTCCCATTTCAATTCCTTTGTGTGTAGATGGGGTTGTTTGACCGTCATTTTTTTGTCATGCAAAGAGACAAATGAAGAGCAAGTTCGATAATTCTTCCGACGAGGCATAAATTTCCATTTCCTAGTAGAATCTTGCCAGAGTGTGATGTTACTTTTAAACAAAATTTTTTTCCTCCTCTATGCTTGTTTAGACCAACTTTGATCTAATGGTAGTTAATCTCAATAGATTTTTTTTCCATTGATCCGTGTTGTATTTCTCTATACCAAATTGACTACTCAACTCCTTGCCTCGTTGTTGCCTATCTTGCAACCTCATACCAAACCGGCCTTGCCTCACCCTAGTTATGCCTCGCCTTAATCAAGCCACTCCCCTCGCCACATCCTCGCTTGGCCCAACTTTGCCTCGCCACATTCTCACCTTGCCCCACTTGAGCCGCACCCAACCTTGTCTCACCCCAATATGGCCTTGCCCTAAACATGAAATTCCTAAAATTAAATCCTAAAAGGCATTATTTCCTGTACTTTAAATTTCTCAATACCACACTCTTCAAAGAATATCATATATGCATAATAATTGTCGTGTAACCTAGTGTGCTCTCAAAGCTTTACATTGAATTTCAAGCCAATACACAAAGTTTTCAAGTAGAAAGTAATAATTATTTACAATTATTTTTGAAGAATGTCATCCATGAAGTTTTATTGCAACTACTAATCACCAACCATAATATCCCTAGCATTACACAAAAGCCAGGCATTGCACAAAAAGACTGGTTACTTCAATGGCTTTTGCCTTGACGGTGACTTGAAGCATTGCACAAAGGCCCACAACCTCGTTAAATTAAAGTAACTCCGGGAGGCTCTGGCTCGAAGGTAATTATAGAAGAATTTTGTGCCCTAGTGGCCCGACTATATTAGAAGGAAGGCTCAAAAGCCAAACCAGTAACCATGGGGGATCCACTTGACGATAAATCTAGAATAACTAGTAAGTTTGAGGGGCTCCAACTCAACGGTAATTCTAGAATGATTTTGCGTCCCAATGGCCTCACTATATCAAAACAATGGCTTAAAAAGCCAAACTGGTAGCTCTGACTCAATGGCAATTCCAAAAGAATTTTGCACCCTAGTGACTTAACTATATCAAAAGAAAGGCTCAAAAGCCAAACTGAATAACTCTAGATGGCTCTAGCTCGATGGTAATTCCATAAGAAATTTGCACCCTAATGGCCCAACAATATCAAAAGAAATGCTTAATGCCAAACTGGTGATTTTAAGGGGCTTGACTCGATGTTAATTTCATAATATATTACAAAAAAGGTTTTGCGCTTCAAAAGTTCAATGCTATTACAAAAAAGGCTCCACACCTTAAAAGTTTGATGCTATTACAAATAACGCTTCTATATTGCAAAAGACTTCGTGCCTCAAAGTTTAATGATTATACATACATCAAAGCCCTGGCCTCCCAAGGCACTTATCAAAGCCCCAATCTCCTTAGGCATCTTACTCTCAAGCTTTGGATTCATTAGGCACTTATTATAGCCCTTGCCTCCCCAGGCACTCTAAGCAAAACCCTAGTCTCCCCAGGCATTAATAAAATCATACTTCATATATTCATACTCATTTACAATTTATTTACATGCTATATTCACATAATGTGCTTACTCGACTCGTATGATATACTCACAAGACATATTGACATGCTTACCGGATATGCAATGCCTAGCATTTCTAATCATTACTCATGCGCTGCACTCATACTTAGATATCTCGTGTTTATGCTTACATAGCCCATGATCACAACATACAACTCATCAACAATAGTTCATGCATCTTCATAGCTTAAACTCCTGAACACATATGATGTTTAATATAATTCAAAGTCATAAACTTACAAATGTACATACCTCATGATCCATATTCTTAAGCTCAAACACAGAAAAACTACAAGCATACGTACATATACCCATTACATACTTATATACTCAGAATGAATTCATATTTTTAAAAATTCGTACTATGATGTACAAAATCATGCAGTCATGTCATAAATATGTGAGATCACAAACTTGGCTTTGTGCCTCATACAATATTTTAAAAGTGTGTGTCGTGCATTGCACCTCACACACTATTTTAATTGTGCATACCATTTTAATCCCATGCCTCGCTCTTATATATTTGGTCTCGTGCCTTATCACATAGGTATGACTTTACACCTTGCCATTACAATACTACTACTCAATGGCCTCACCCTTGACCTTAATCAGTCTTGCTACAATCATGTTTTTACTATCCAACCTCAAGACGTACAACCTTGTATAATTTTTTTCCTACCTTTGCATACACTAATATTCACATAGACATTTGGGGGCTAATCTTTCACAAAATCCCTTCTAAATTTATGGGGATAATTTTTTTTTTTAATTCTTCAGATATTTGGGAGCTAATCTTTCATAAAATCTTTTAAAATTTTGGGGGCTAATATTTTAGAAAATTCCTCAAATATTTCGAGGCTAATCTTTCACAAATCTCTTCAACATTTTTTGGGGGCTAATCTTATAAAAATTCCTTAGAGTTAAACCGTCTTGAAGGCTAATCCTGTAACAAAAGGTCTTCAACAATAATAGTATATTCAACTTTGGAAGTAACATTTTGCGACCTCACTCCCAAAATGGGGGACGATACTTGAATATAGTAGTTAAAATACTCAACCCATTTTCTGCTTAACAAATGACTTTCACCATTGTTAAGCAAGGGGCTAATGTAAGACAATGGATTTATAATTGTACATCAATTCAACCAGCCCAACATAAATACAAGTTAGACTCAATTGGATAAAATCAATTATTTGCTAAATATTTACAAGCAATCCAAGATATTAGACATGTAGACAAGGGCAAAATGGGCAAAGTGGCAAGAATGAGAAAACACTAGAAAATTACCCAAACATTATAAATACGGCCCCTTTTCCATATGGGGATATTAGGAATAGTGGAATATCCATTAACTTCAGATATATTAAACCCATTATGAAGAAGAGAGAACCTCTCTCTCTCTCTCTCTCTCTCTCTCTCTCTCTATCTATCTATCTATCTATTTATCCTTCTCTCCTTCCTTTCCTTCTGGTGAGGGCAGATTTGGCCATTCATTAAAAATGTGGCACCTGACACCTTAGAACAATTAGGTGACACCCTGGACCACTTTGGCGATAACATGCCTTTGCTTAGTTGGTGTTCTACTAGACGTAGCTTGGCATAGGCGCGGCCTGGCACAAGCGCGAGTTGGCCCTAGCAATCCTAGCATGAGCTGGCAGCCTGGCCCTGACACGACCTACCGGCCCGGCCCTGGCGCGAGTTGGCCTTGGCACGAGTTGGCAGCTTGGCCCTAGCACGAGTTGGCAGCCCAGCCCTGGCACAAGCTGGCCCTGGCACGAGCTGGCAGCCCGGCCCTGGCACGAGCTGGCAGCCCGACCCTGGCATGAGCTGGCAGCTTGGCCCTGCCATGAGCTAGCAACCTGACCCTGGCACGGGCTAGCAGTCTGGCCCTAGCGCGAGTTGGCCCTAGCACGAGCTGGCAACCTGGCCCTAGCACGAGCTGGCAGCTTGGCACAGGCACCAACCTAACAACCTGACCCAGACACCGACCCGTCGACCTGACAACCTGGCCTAGGCGCTGACTTAGCCGCCTGACACAAGCGCCAGCCTGACAACCTCGAGGAGTTCACCACCGTATCCCGGTTCTGACGGGATGTGACGAGTCTTACCGTTTGAAGGCTTTTCACTCACCTAACCCGCGAGGACTCCAGTATATAAAGACCTCACCCCCCAAAGGGGAGGGGGGATGAAAAAGGATGGTAACCCCTGCTCTCTAGCTTTCTCATCCTCTAATATCATCTTCAAGCTCTCTACTATCAGAGTGCTAACTTAGCCATCAGAGAGTCCCTGCTAGGTAAATACCCCCGGGTCCTCTGATTCAGTTCTCACAGGTCCCTCAGCTCCCACAGCCTACAAAGGAGAGGAGATCACCTCATGCAGAGGGTAGTCGGGTTGCACTGCACCAGGGAGCTCCACCATCCTTTGAGTTGCAGGCCGCCTAGGAGCAGGTCAAATGACGAGTCCAACAAGGTAGCTCACCATCAGGGAGCTCGACATAGCTCTCCCCTAGGCAGTTCGCCATCAAGGAGCTCAGCATAGTTCTCCCCAGCTCGGCATAGCTCTCCCCCAGGCAGTTCGCCATTAGGGAGCTCGGCATAGTTCTCCCCAGCTCGGCATAACTCTCCCCCGAGTAGTTCGCCATCAGGGAGCTCGACATAGTTCTCCCCAGCTCGGCATAGCTCTCCCCCGGGCAGTTCACCATCAGGGAGCTCGGCATAGTTCTCCCCGGCTCGGCATAGCTCTCCCCCAGGCAGCTCACCACCAGGGAGCTCGTCACCAGGTAGCTCACCACTAGAGAGCTCGTCCCTAGGCAGCTCACCATCAGGGAGCACGTCACCAGGTAGCTCACCACCAGGGAGCTCGTCACCAAGTAGCTCACCACCAGGGAGCTCGTCACCAAGTAGCTCGCCACCAGGCACTTCACCACCAAGTCAAATGACGAGGTACTTATCCAAAAAGCTAAGTTCTCATCCTACAAAAAGCTAAGTTCTCTTCTCCTAGAAAGCTAAGTCCTCACTATTTAGAAATTGAAGCTCTTGCTTTATAGTTTACATTTTTCTTATGAACTGAAAGACTATGCAAGGAGCTAGCAGACTAATCAGCTCTACCAAATTTACTTCTAATTCGGATAAAATCTCATCAGTCCTCTTCGCAAGGTCCCCCTACAAAGATGAGCTCTTCGTGGCTTCCGCGGGAGTTGGCGGCCAACAGACTACATAGGCACCCTTGCTGGTTGAGCCCTCCAAGTCTCCCGTGTGAGCTAGTGACTTAAAGTTAGTAGTGCTGCCCCCGAAGGTCGAGCCCCTAGTATCTTCTTATAGGAGTGGGTGACCAGCATTACGAGGCCGATGCAGTGCAATCACAAGTAGCTTGGCACCTCATAGGTAGCTCGGCACCTAGTCAGCACGACATCTCATAGGTAGCTCAGCATCTAGTTAGCTCGGCACCTCACAGGTAGCTCGACACTTGGTCAACTTGGCACCTTACAAGCAAAGCCTACGGGCCACATTACTGCTTAAAGACCCAGTCGCCTCTTCGGCATAGGCAAGGTCAAGAATAGTGGACTACGAGTCGCTCCCAAAGCCTACGAACCATATTACTACTTAGACCCAGTCGCCTCTTTGGCATGGGCAAAGTTAAGAAGAGTGGACTACGAGTCACTCCCAAAGACCTACGGACCATAGTGTTGCTAAAAACCCAGTCGCTTCCTCAGCATGGGCAAAATCAACAAAAGTGAACTATAAGTTGCCCCCAGAGTCTAAGGGCTACGCTACTGAACTGGAGGAGACCTCCTCACCTTACAGGCAGCTCGCCACTTGCAGGCAGCTTGCCACATACAGGTAGCTCCCAAAACCTAAGGAATTGGATCAGCACTTACTAGCTCGTCAACTTACGGGCCAAAAGAAGAAATCTACTCCCTTCGTTGAGTTACTCTCAGTTCGTGTGTGGGGGGCAAATGATGAGGGTGGATTTGGCCCTCCAGTAAAAGTGTGGCACTTGGCACCTTAGAACAACTAGGTGACACCTGGGACCACTTTGGCGATAACTTGCCTTTGCTAAGTTGGTGTTCCACTAGGCGTAGCCTGGCACAAGCGCGAGCTGGCAGCCTAGCCCTGGCATGACCTGGCCTTGGCACGAGCTGACAGCCCGGCCCTAGCGCAAGCTGGCCTTGGCACGAGTTGGCAGCCTAGCCCTGGCACGACTTGGCAGCCTGGCCCTGGCACGAGCTGGCAGCCTGGCCCAAACACTGACCCACTGACTGGCACAAACGCCGACCTAACAACCTGGCCCAAGCGCTGACCTGGCCGCCTGACACAAGCGCCTGCTTGACAACCTCGAGGAGTTCACCACCGTACCTCGGTTCTGACGGGATGCGACGAGTCTTACCGTTTGAAGGCTTTTCACCCACCTAACCCGTGAGGACTTCAGTATATAAAGACCTCACCCCCCAAAGGGGAGGGGGATGAAAAAGGATGATAACCCTTGCTCTCTAGCTCTCTCATCCTCTATTATCATCTTTAAGCTCTCTACTATCAGAGTGCTAACTTGGCCATCGGAGAGTCCCCGCCGGGTAAATACCCCCGGGTCCTCTGATTCAGTTCTCGCAGGTCCCTCAACTCCCACAGCATACAAAGGAGAGGAGATCACCTCATGCAGAGGGCAGTCGGGTTGCGCTGCACCAGGGAGCTCCACCATCCTCTAAGTTACAGGCCGCATAGGAGCAGGTCAAATGACAAGTCCAAAAAGGTAGCTCACCATCAGGGAGCTCGGCATAGCTTTCCCCCGGGCAGTTCGCCATCAGGGAGCTCAGCATAGTTCTCCCCAGCTCGACATAGCTCTCCCCCGGGCAGTTTGCCATCAGGGAGCTCGGCATAGTTCTCCCCAGCTCGGCATAGCTCTCCCCCAGGCAGTTCACCATCAGGGATCTCGACATAGTTCTCCCCAACTCGGCATAGCTCTCCCCCAGGCAGCTCACCACCAAGGAGCTCGTCACCAAGTAGCTCACCACCAGGGATCTCGTCCCTAGGCAGCTCACCATCAGGGAGCATGTCACCAGGTAGGTCACCACCAGGGAGTTCGTCACCAAATAGCTCACCACTAGGGAGCTCATCACCAAGTAGCTCACCACCAGGCACTCCACCACCAGGTCAAATGACGAGGTACTTAGCAAAAAAAATTGATACATCACAAAAAATTGGTACGTGACCAGAAACGATCGCATCACCTTCCTTTCCTCTTTCCGTATCTTTTCCACCAACCTAAATCATTGCCATATCTCTACGGACTTTCAAAGCCAAACCATATTTCTCCCCCAAATTGACTTACAATAGGTCATAAAAGTTAAATTTAAATATTTAATTCAATTTATGTCTTACCCTTTACTCGATGCACATGAAACTTAGGGGTCTTGAAAAAAAGGGAAAATTCCTGATTAGTACCCTGTACTTTGGGTTTAGCGTCACACTTTGGTCCCCTAACTTTAAAACACGACAATTCAGTACCTAAACTTTCAAAACCTGTTAATTTAATACATGTTGTTAACCAACCGTTAGTTATGTGTATCATGTGATATCATGTTTGACTTAAAACTTTTGAAAATGTAGAAATAAAATAACGTTCAACATCTTCTTACTCGAAAAAATGAAACAGAGGTGTAATATCTTCTGATTTCCTGCCCGAGTTCTTTCTTGAATGCGTCTCAAATCCTCAGACGCGTTGTTTGTAGCCATTTAGTTAAGCAGGTTTCAACTGTGTTGATCCGAGCTTTACTGGTGGTGTTGGGCCTGAAATCTCCGATTCCATAAAGCAGGTAGGTTTGGTGCATCTCTCTCTCTCTGCTCCTGGCGAATAAACCAGTGAGTTTTGCACATCCAAAGATTTTTTCTAAAATTTCCGATTCTGCACTGCATTTCTTCATTTATTTTTTGGTTGCCAAAGAATTTTTTCTGAAATTGCCGATTCCACAATGCATTTCTTCGTTTCTATATGGTTGCCAAAGATTTTTCTATATTCTTTCTGAAGGCCATCTTTGAAGGTGTTGAGCAACAGAAACAACATTTGCTTTGAGGTGTTGAAGAATGAAAAGACATTTTATTTTCATTCTTTTCTCTTCAATGCCACTAACATGTGATTTTAGTGTTCTTGTTCTTGTTGCTTGTTTGTATTTTTGAGTCTTAATGTTCTGCTACAATTGCATTTATTATTGTATACATGTTTTCTTCATCTTTTTCTTTCCCTTGTAATCTTGGTTGGAAATGATTGACAATGGTGTTTATTATGGGTGTCATCCAGTTCTTTTACCCATTGTTTAGGTTACTGAGCTGCGCAATTACAGATGTTTGCGATTCCACTTGTTTACTCTCCGTCATGACGCAAGGAGCAATTTAGGCCATCCTATCACCTGGAAACTTTATAAAAAAATGTAGTTCTGCAACACATCTGTGTAGTGGATCTAATGATGCAACCTCTTGTATTTTCACGCTTTTAGCATCTGTTTGGTATCAATGTCTATGCTCCAAAAAATGGTGACACATCAGCGTTACGTCGGAAAAAACGGTGCTCCAGGAAATGTTTGTTTGTTTGGAACTATTTTTCCATAAAAAAAATGGTGCTTTAAGCCATGCATTGGACATCGAGAAGGCATGGTTTGGAGCAACACTGAATTTGACATTTTCTCAGATTACAGCTCTTTGTTGCCAATGAGAATGTGATGTGGAAGTGGCTTGGACTTCCTATAATGGGTACCAGTGCTGAAAACAGGCATGGAGCACTAGTAACAATTCCAGGAAACGTCCTACTTGGCAACAACATTTTCAAACAGAAAAAAAACATCATTTTCTTAGAAAATGGTACTTCCAACCCACACATCAGCATCACTTTGCAACATTGATGCCAAACATATACTTAATCAATTTCCCTTGCTTGATTGAAAGAAAATGGTTTTGAAACCACCATCATTTCAGATATCCTGAAAGCCAAGGTAAAGGTGCTAATGGTTCTTCTATTTATAATGATGTAAAATCGATGACAGAAAACAATGTTGGAGCACTTGTGGTGGTGAAACTAGGGGAACAAAAGTCGATTACTATAATTATTATAGAGAGAGATTATCTCAAAAAGATCATTATACATGGGCGATCATCTAAGTCTTTTGTTAGGTGTGTTTCTTTCATGTTGGTTCTTGACCTTTTCCTTTTGTTTTGAAGGAATATTCTATGGAGGGAGGCGAGTTCGGGAGCTAGGATGAATTAATACCCCACGAATTGGGGCTAATCTTCAAAAACCTTTATCTTCATATACAATCGGAATAGAGTAGTAATGGGGTCTTGCTGCAAGAGGCCAATATCAAGTAGGGGTGGAGCTAGGAAATTGTTGGAGGGGGGGAGCAAAACATAAATGAAATATGAATGGGCCGCCAACCATTGAAATGGAGAGTGGGGGTAGGGAAATTTTACACAGAAAGCTGTATTACAATGGGGTTTTTTGAACCATAGGGGGGGGGGGGGGGCATGGGTCCCCTGGCTTTGCCCCTGATATTAAGGAGTGGCGTTTCCACTGCCAATTTAATGCTTGTGGGGTTGATATTTCTATCTGAAGATGGGTATTTGGATGATTGATAAATAAAATTAGATGACATTCGTAGGGCATTTGTGTTTTTTCAAATGCCACTTAACGGTAACTATTAAATTGACACACTTTAAAAGTTTAGGTACTGAATTATTAAGTTTTTAAAATTTGGGGGTCCAAGTGACACTAGGCCCAAAGTACAAAGTATTAATCTAAAATTTTCTCAATATATATATATATATATATGCTAAATTGGATTTGGGTTGGATCAGTTTGGACAAAATCTCAAACCTGACCCAACCCAACCAACCCAACATCTTTCGAATTGGTTCGAGTTAACCTCGCCCAAATTACAGCCCTATCTGTCAAAAAAATAAAAAAAGGTTACAGCCGTATGTGCACGGATCGGGTCAGGTTCGATTGCGCACACCGTTTAGTAGGATTGGATTTGGCTGAAGACAGAGCCATGCCAAACATCGACTCATAGACATCGATGAATAATTTGTCTTAGCCTAATAGGCTGTCTAAAGCCAAGGCCTAAAGTCTAAAGACTTTTTTTTTAGGGCTAAAGCATCTCTTTTGATGTGGTTTAGTACATCTGGCTTTAGTACCTCACCGCTCAGCTTTTTTGCGTTTCTCGACTTTCGAACTTGATGTGGTTGGGTTGGGACTTGGGAGCCCAAAAGCCACCTGCGAAAGCCGCTCCAAACAGTGAGTAGGGAGAATAGCCGACGAAACAGCAACACGGTTACACTTCCGATGAACTGCCCTGCCCTGCCCATGGTGGACGTGGACTTTGTTTTGATTGCCACCGACAGCTCTAATGTCATCATCATCCCAGCAATTACGTTATTAAATGCATAAATGCAGCCCATGATGTTAACATACATTGAAATTTACGCCTTTCATCTTTGTTGAATGGGTCCATACTCCATAGGTCCAGACGTCCAGTGCAGTACATCTACATGAACTCGCATGCCAAGAAAGTCAAACTCACCCAGATGAGTATTAAAATTCTGTTGCTTGCATGGTCGTCTGGACGTGAAGCTAGCCAAGTATCTTGATTATATATTAAACATCCTATTGTTCGTTCTTGGGAACCAAGAGCACGGGCCCGCCTTTGATCATGTGGCCAACATAGTGGAATCATTTAACTTTGGCGGACCAAGAAACACAAGGAAAGGTTCAAGGAACTCCCAGCTCATGAAAGCCTCGTTTGTAATGAAAAGCGCGAATAGTGTATCGAAGAAGCAAATTGGATGGAGCCATGGAGGGTTTGAGCCACGCGTTTTTCTCGCCGACTAAGGAAACACCGGCAGCAGAGTGACCCCCCAAACCGCGATTAATAGAAAGTGCTCATCGTCCAAAATCACACCAAAAGTCTAAAATACCCTTCAATCGTTTATCCGAAGACTTACAAATGAAGGAACATCACTGAAATTATAAGGATAGGTTTGGTCATATGAAATCTTAGTTGCCCGTCATCATCCGAAAGCTAACGTTAAGCATTCCCTAAAATCGAAGTCCTCATCTCAACCCCCCTCTCTCTCTAGCAAAGAAGAACTCGAGCTGCTTCAATTTCGGGCTGGGATCAACAGATCCAAGCTCTAAGACTCATCACCGACAGTTCTTCCGATTTCACTTCTCAGCTCGTTTTCTTCTGTTAAATCCAGCAATGTCATTGTTGTTCATGATTGGCAGATAGAGGATCTCTGGATTTGGATTCTGATCGGAATATAAAGTCGGGAGTTAGATGGGAGCCGTGCCTTCGACGCCGCGCAAGAACGCGCGGCCGCAGGACACGGCGGAATACCTAATCGGCACCTTCGTTGGAAAGAAGTCCTTCCCTACTTCCTCAGATTTCTGGCAGAAATTGCTCGAGCTTCCCCTTACTATTGAATGGCCGGATCACCGAATTCGTCAAGCTTGCGAACTATTAGGTCAGTAGTCCTTGATTGCTACTAAGCTGCCTAAATGGAGTAAATTTAGGGATCATTGTTTGGCTTTGAAAGCTCTGAACTTCATGTTAGCCAATTTTCAGTTCGCAATTACTCTTCTTTCATTAAAATGCGATGCATTTCTTGGGATTCTGTAATTGCGTCGAACCTCTTCGTGGTCGAATGCCATAATTGGGTGGATCACGACAGAAATATGGCCTTTATGATAGCATGTTACGACTGAGGAGACTTGTAGATGTAATTTGTGACGAGGTTCGAGATTATCTTATGAAATGCCTTCATGCTGCATTTTGTTGTTTATTTTTCCAGAACATGTTTTTTACCATCACAAGTTGATGACGAAACATCTTCATTTCTTACAGTGACAACAATCACTTTTGCTCCCCCTTTATGGTTTAGTTAACTTAGGTGTCAGTATGCATCAGATTTGGCAGCGTGGTATGGTGGGTTTCAAATGGTGATGGTCCATAAACTTGGCAACACTGTGAGCTTACCAGTTCCCTTTTTTTGTATATAAGTTTAAAAAGTAAAGGCCTTTGGTGCATTTCAACTTACCCGTTTTCCTCTTAAAAAATCTCAATCTGTGTGTGTTTCTGTCTTTACGCACAGATACATACGTGCACATGTAGATAAAAAAGGGATCTCAGTCTCCATATCTCCATATCTTGATTCCTACCTCCCTTGACTGTTAGTAAGCTCAGTTTTGATTGCTGCTGCATTGGGAATCCAGGATGGTTTGGGATAGGAGTCTTCAGAAACCAAATTGGAGAAGTTTTGATGGTCTATTCAGGTCTAATAGGAGATGGGGATTCCATTCGAGCTGGGCTTCTGACCCCTTTTAAAGGAATGCATTTGAGCTTTTGGTCAAGCCACCCTAATTTGGAAGCTGAGGAAGATTTTCATGTGGTAGCAAGGTGCCAACCAGCTGGTTTGTAAGGCCTCCTTCTGTGTAGAAAAAAAAGGATTTCCATGTGGTGATTGGGTGGATGCTAGGCTGCAGGGGACTTGTTTTTTATTTGGATGGCTGGGTCTTCTGGCCTAGCTCTCTCTCCTTCGGAGGCGTGTGGTTGTTCTGTTGTATTCCTATTACTTTCTTTTTTAATAAATACTTTATGATCTGTTAATGATAAAAGGGAAGAGAGCTTTTGTGCATTCAAGTATTGTCTCAGTATTTCAACCTGTAAGTGCCATGGGCAAGGGCTGATGATGGTTGGATCTCCGAAGGCCGGAGGAGGAGGAGGAGAAATGGTGGTGGTTTGGTTGGAGAGAATGTTGGCGATCAAGGTGGTGGAGGTGGAGCCTGGGCAGAAAGAGAGAGAGAGAGAGAAATCTGGGGCTCCATTTGGAAATGGGTCCCCTATTTATTTATTTATTCTTTTCTTTCTTAAATGAAGTCATTTCTAGAATCTTCTAACTTTGCCATATCAGCAAGAGGTGGCGAGCTGTTTGCCACTTGTTTAACTCAAGGCTTGGCTTGGCTTGTTAATTTATCACCTGGGTTGGAATGGATAGTTTGCTTCAAGTTGGGTCAACTGGGTCTGTTGCCTTATAAAAGACTATGCCCTTACACAGCCCAAATCGTTTTTGGTGTCTCATTTACTCTTTTAGATCTTCCGAGTTACATCATATCAGTCTTTCTTAGTAAATCAGTAGGTTGTCTCCCATGCACATAACTGAAGTTCTTAGTAGATTTTCCTCAGTTTTTTCCTGCTACCAGGTTACCTCTACTCCTAGCCAACTTTCCATGTTTTTCTTCTACTTGTATATAGCTTTGGTCTTGAATATCTTTTATTTTTTTGATAGGTAACAAGAAACTTTTATTAAGCTCGAGAAGAAATGCCATGTACAACTGATGATTGAGTCAGCTACTAGCGATAGCTGAAACAAATAAAACCCTTTACAATATTCCCCAAGACATTTGCTCCCTGTTTACCCCTTGTCTAGCAAAATAGTGTGCCAATCCATTTGCTGATCTCTGAATCCAAAGGAATCTTGTGTTCAAGTCTTGTCCATGCTGCCTGATCTCAATATCTTTTTGTTATTGCTAAAAAAGTACACAGGATTGGAATGATTTTCAAAAAAGTTGGTTGTCTAAAAGAGCTACTTCTTTGGGAAGGAGAATCATGTTGATTAAGTCCACTCCCTCTGACCTGCTGCTATTGGTTTATTTCATCTTGATTTTTAAAGCCTTAGTGAAGTTTACTTTAGAAAGCTATGATGCCCATATAAGGATGCTGACAACAACATTGATAAGGGAAACAGAAATGTGAACACTATGTGTCTTAAGATCCTGGATATGATACTTAATATGCTTATATCATTTGATTTTATATCTAGTTTTTTAAGTAATGCCATTTCTCAATACTTATATCTTTCCAAGTTAAACTTCTAAACAGGTTTTTGAAGGTATAATTTGTTAATTCATGCCATTTTACATATTTTAAGGTGTTAATGTTTTAAAGTACACCCTAGAAGTTTTTGTGCAGTATCCGGTGTTGTATTGGGTATATATCGTGTCTGACATGGTATGGCAGGCATGTACAGGTATTTGGGTATTATTATAGTTATAGAGTGGAAAATTATCAGTCTTCTTGTGGGATATAGGATATATTAATTAACAAGAATTAGCTTGTCAAATAGGAGGTTATATGTAAGAAGAAAGAGATAGGGATCTAGGAATTGTGTGGATAGGAGATAAGAATGCTTCTCTTATAGGAAAACGGTTGTCAAGATTCCTTATGGCGTCTAATAGCCTTTGTCATTTGTTCTTTACCAGTAAGCTTATCCTTGAAAAAAGTGGTTGGGATGACATTCATAGTTTTCAAGGCGCCAAGGCGAGGCTAGGTGACAGGGGGGGCGCCTTGTCGCCTAGTCGCCTAGGCAATACCTAAGCGATGGATTTTTTTTAAGTAAAACCATATATCCTAGGGTAGTTCCCTAGGTTCCATAACCATCTTTCCTTAATAATTATTCATAATTTTCATAAGAAAAGTATAAATTTCATGTTTAAGTCTAGAAAATCAACATTTTATGAGAAGAAAAAGAACAAAGTAAAGAAAATTCAAAAAATATAGGGGCTGAACCCCTTCTTTTGTTATAGGAAAGAAGAAAAGAAAGGGTGGAGGAAGAAGAAGAAAATGTGTTGACTAGACAAAAATTTGAGTTCTTCCCTTGCTTATTGGTTCAAGTTTTGAAATTTTTGAGGGTTCAATCAAGGAACAAAATTTTGATACGACACGCCCTGTATCGGGTGTTTTCGGCGACCCATTTTTTAAATAATATTTATATATATATTTAAAAATGAAATTGAAAACCAAAGAGATAAAAAAAGGGGGAGTATCATTATAAGTATCGATACACCTCTGCCAATACACAAAGGTGTATTGATACTTTGAACCATGGGTTCAATACAACAGTTAGCAATGTTTGCGTTGATTAAACCCTAACAAAATAAGAAAATAATAAAAAGAAATTAGTATATAAACATATAAAATGAATATTCTAGTTTAATAATGTCTATTTTATAATTATAATGTCAAACAATTATAAATATAAAAGTATTTTATAACCCAGTGCACAAAACTGCTTGGCGATTGGGCGAGGCGAGCCTCCAAGGGTGCCTTGTCGCCTAGGCACCCACCTAGGCGTCGCCTTGACAACTATGATGACATCCTTATCGATAGGGCTCCTTGGTGTATTCTTGGAGGCTTTAGCTATCTTGTCCACTTTTTCCATTTATCAGGTATGATTTAGAGTCTTGGGGTAGAGTCAGATTAGAGGAGAATATCCGGCTTTGGAAATTTTTAGGTATGTCCTCCCTTTTAGCATTTCCTAACCTAAGAACATGCCTATATTGTCTTTAACCCTTTTATCAACTCTAGTATTTCTTGGGATTGTAGGTTCTTTAGTGGTTTGAGAGATCATATAGGATTGATGCAACTTCTTATTGGATAGATTAAAGGTGTCTTGATTGATATTAATAGTAATGACCCTTGGGTTTTGGCTACTGATCAGAAGGATCACATCTCTTGATCTTCCTTCTTTAATGTTTTCACTATTAATGCAGATAATTTCACAGCAGTTCAAATCTGGTATGGGTGGGGCCCATTTCCTCCAAAATAAGACCTTTTTATTGGGGAACATAGACATGAAGGCCAATACTAGTGAGATTCTGCGGTGCAGTTAGAAGTGATGTTGTGGCATTTGAACCAAGGCAGCTAGATGTTCAGTGCTAGGGTGGGTTGAACCTTTCTACTAAATCCACCTTGGCATTTGAGTCTCAGTAAAATTAAGGTTGGAGATGATGGGATCTCACCATATAAATAGGGAAGAATGCCTCTTCACTTTAGAAGTTGCAGAGTAGAACTTCAATCTTTCATTAGAGTGGAAAAGATGCAATGGTAGCAAAGCTGATTGTTATAAGCGTAGGCATACTTTACGGTTGTCTAACCTACTAAGAACCTTCAATTTGGTGGAGAGACTGCTGAAGAAGCAACACAGCAGGTGCAACATGCCAATGGACTGGAAACAGATGTTGAACTCAAAAATAGGATTTGGATGCCTTGTTGTCATGGGGGTAATCGTTGGGGCCCCGTGTGGCACTCGAAAGGGGCGAGTAAGCCTACACAACAAAGCAAACACACACAAAAAAGGCAACAAGATGGCACACGAATTAGCAAAAGGCTATTTGTATTGCATTAATCATTGGTAAGCACAAGCACACAATACAGTGTCGAGGGGATCTCGTGCTTAACCTTTACACGCTTATGAGCTCACTCGACTACCTACCTCCCCTCAAAGAGTACGTTAAGCTTTTGGGGGAGTGACAATAGGAAACATCAAAAAGGTGAAAAATCATACTACTGTATTACAATAATGCCATTGGCAATCCCCCTTACAATAGTACATGCATAGCCCACCCATGACACACACTTGGACACTGGAGTGGCGGCTGTAGGCACGATGGATGGCACTTGATGGCGCGACGAAGAGAACACTTGTTACAGGCTCCCCCACTCAATTCAGTCTTCGTCCTCGAAGACTAGCTTCTGCTTGAGGCTTGAACTTGTTGTTGGTGAAGGAAGGTTCTTCGATTGCTCCACGAACAGGGTTTCTTCTAAGGCCCAGGTAGTAGGTTGGGTAGATGGCTAGTGGATGTTCTTGATGGTGGGAAAACCTATGGCTAGTCCCTAAGTTAAGTCCCTGCCTGGTTGCTTTAAGGTAGGATTTTGGATGCTCCTCGATGGTGGTAGGAAAATTGATGGCCAAGGCTGGGTCAAAATGATATTTTGGATTGTTAGGGTGTTGGTTCTCATGCATTTTTCCCCAAGGGTGACTCACAGGGCTACTACGGGATTTAGCTTGAGGGATGATGTGAATGTGGTTCGTAAATAGCTTGGGTGGCACTTGCTCTCTCCGATGGTTGTGGTAGTAGATGTGGTCAAAGTTTGACACGGCCTTGGGTCTTTTGTTGGGCCCAACAGTTGTGGGCATGTGCGACTTCTGCTGCAAAGTTGGCTTCTGCTGCTGTTGCTGTGGCGGCATTGGCACTGATGCTGGCGCTGACTTATTCCTGGAGTTGCTATGATCACTTCTGGTTGCACTGGTGGCTGTTGTAGATCTCTCTGCCATCAATGGTTGAGGGTGGTGTTGGAGTTGCAAGGCTGAGACTTGCTTCTTCTTGGTGCTGGCTATGGCGATCATGTTGACCATGCAAGGTGACTGCTCGTCCAAGATCATCAGGGTGTCAAGGTGAGGCGCCGGTGCCGCTTTTGCCTATATCATGAAGTCCATTCCAAGGACAACATCGAAGTCATCTATGTGGACGACGGAGAGGTCAATCTCTCCATCCCAGGTGCCGAGTTGTAGTCTTACTTGGCGAGCCATGCCTTCAGTAGGTTTGGCATCTGTGTTAACTACTTTGAGCCAGCCAGGCTCTTTGGAAACGGCCAGATTAAGTCTCTTGGCCTCTGCAATGGATATGAAGTTATGAGTGGCCCCCGTGTCAACTAGGGCCCTGGTTGGCCTCCTGCTAATGGTTACATCAACATACCTTAGTCCTCTCTTGACTGAGGAGGGCTGTTTGGAGGTAGCCCCTTTCTTCATCATGGCATTGAAAAGTTGGAGGGCGCCCACTCTTGGCGCCTGGGTACTCCGTTCTCCATTACTTTGCTCATCATCATTTAGCTTGGCAATGAGGGCATTCAACTTTGCTCGCTTTGGGCAATTCCTGGTCAAATGCTCCTCTCCACAAATGTAGCAATTAGGAGGACGGCTGGGTCTCCCTTGATATCTGTTGTTGTAGTAGCTTTGACTTCCTTGTGGCTGCTTCCCTTTGTGGTGCTCGACTGGTTTGTGGTTGTTGGGTGGCTTCTCCTTCGGGGGATTTGGCTGTCTATCTCCCCCACTCGAATGTGTGGTACGTGGGCTGGCTGGTCTGCTTCCTTCATCATCCGACAGTCTCCGATCACTAAGTTGTTCAGCCACGGCCATGGTGGAGGCAAGGTCCTAAACATTGCGTTGTTGGAACTCGAGCTCGGCCCAAGGCTTTAGGCTATCCATGAAGTTGAACAATAAGTCCTTGTCTGACATATCGGTGACTTCTAACGTGAGGGCTGAAAACTCTTTGACATAGTCATGGAGGGAGTCGCCGTGCTTGAGAGTCTTCATCTTGCGACGAGCGAGGTATTCCACATTCTCTGGGTAGAACTGTCTCTTTAGCTCTCTTTTAAAGTCAGCCCAGGTACGGATAATACACGTACCACGTTCTATATCAACACATCTTCTGCGCCACCACAACATAGCGACAACAGTCAAATACATAGTAGCAGTATGCACCGGAGTCATTTCATCAGTCACATTGGCGGCGGCAAGGTAGTGCTCCATTTTCCACATGAAGTTGTCGAGCTCTCGTGCATCGCGGGTACCCGAATAGGGAGTTGGCTCCCTAATCTTGATGTGGGAGGGAGTATGAGCAAATGAAGTGCTGGCTGGATTAGCAACGGCCCTCTTCAGGATTGCACATTCGGCTTTGAGTTCCTCTAGTTGAGCTTGGGTGTCGGAGGAGGCACATGCGGCAGACTTCATTGAGGCCCACTCCGTTCTCATTTCATCTAGTTGGGCCTGGACGACCATTGATGTGGAGGTGGTTCTTCTCCACGTTGCCCACTATTTCTTCATCTCATCGAGCTGGGCTTGAAAACTGTCAAGCCTATCTTGGACCTGTGAGTTGGAGGAGCTTGCTTCTTGTTGGCGCGCCGTGCTACAAATTTCCTTGAGCATGCCATTGATTATGTCACGGACCTCGTCCACGACTCCACTCAAGCGACTTCAATCTCGACCAGTGTACTGTCCATGGCTTCCATGTTTTGATGCAGCTCGTCTATCGAGTCTCGCATCTCACCTACGGTGGCTTCGCAACACAGCATGCGCAACTCAACGGCTGCATGCTTGTTGGAAGATTTCTCACGTTTGCTGGGCTTCGGTGCCTTGTCCTTGCCGATGTCGTCGGCAGGCGCATCATCGGCCTCATGGGTTGTGGAGAGTCCATGCTCGATCTCCTCCATGATGTCCTTGTTGTGCTTCATGCTGTCACTCGCGTCGCGGGTCGATTGGATTATAGGAGCTCCCGCTCTGATACCAACTGTCACGGGGGTAATCGTTGGGGCCTCGTGTGGCACTCGAAAGGGGCGAGTAAGTCTACGCAACAAAGCAAACACACACAAAAAAGGCAACAAGATGGCACACGAATTAGCAAAAGGCTATTTGTATTGCATTAATCAGTGGTAAGCACAAGCACACAATACAGTGTCGAGGGGATCTCGTGCTTAACCTTTACATGCTTATGAGCTCACTCGACTACCTACCTCCCCTCAAAGAGTATGTTAAGCTTTTGGGGGAGTGACAATAGGAAACATCAAAAAGGTGAAAAATCATACTACTGTATTACAATAATGCAATCCCCCTTACAAAAGTACATGCATAGCCTACCCATGACACACACTTGAACACTGGAGTGGCGGCTGTAGGCATGATGGATGGCACTTGATGGCGCGGCGAAGAGAACACTTGTTACATTGTTGCATTGGTGCTGCATCAGGGAGACTTGGAAGATACCCCTTTGTTTTTTTGAACAGTATAGCCCCTCATGTTTGCATCCTATGTTAGAGAAGTAAGTGAATGAATTACTTATTCATTAATTATGCATATGTTATGAGGCTTTGGAATTATTTATTCATTAATTATGCATCTTCTCACCGTCTATAAGAAGAGGAAAACATGGTGAGGAGGAATTTTATGATGTAATTCTTTGGAGAATTTGTGAGGAGGAATTTTATAATGTTCTCTAATAGTAGAAATTCTGGAGATGATCAACTTTGATCTTGTTACTATTAGAGTGGCTATTCTGGATTTTAACAGGAGGCTAGATAGTTCCAGTGTGTTCAGTAATAAGATGGTGACAAATTATTGCAAGCTTATTGTTAGGAGACAACATGCTATACCAGAGTGTGTTCCCCCTTATTTGTTTTTGCGACAGTTGGGGCCGGGTTACCCCCTTGCCTTGTGTAGCTCATTCTGATTTACCAAAAAAAAAAAAAAAAGAGAGTGTGTTCCCCCATTCAGGGAGTTGTCAAAATCAACTTAATGGATTCTCTATGGGGAACATGAAGCTCTCTGAAATCTTGATAGGGTTGCACTTTCATAAGACATGAGCATTGAGTTCTTTTTTGTATTCTAGGTTGACCCATGATGGTGATTTTAGTATATTATATGTCATGGCTGTGCCATAGGGTTTCATGTTGTTTCACTTGGACTCGAGAGCGTTAAGGTAAAAGGGGGTTCTCCAGTTGTTATCAGTTGGCTGTTAGATGGTTCAGATGGTCCATGGAGACTAGGACATCTTGTCTGGAAGGTGAGAGGTTATCTTTTGGAGTGAACATCTTGTGTAGTTACATGCTAAGATACACCAACTTGATGGTAGAAAGTCTTGTTAAGGATGGTTTATCAGGAATCAGTTGTATTGGGGGAGTAATATCCTGTGGTACTTCTATGATTCAGTTGTATTGAACCTGATACCTTGTTGTCATACCTCTTTTCTTCCCTTTTGTGCAGTGTTGTCAGTGTTGATGGTTTATTGGCCACAACTTGACTCCTCTTCCCTAACTTATGGCATTTGACTCATATTCAACTTCTTTTTCTACTATTAAAGATCTTGTTATACACGCACAAACACATGCATTTGTTTGTGTACTGTCTAGGCATTGTGTTCTTCCATTCATTGGACATTCTCCTTCTTGCTGTTATTTTATTAGCTATTGTAAGTAACCATAATGAACCTATGTTTCTTTCACATTTCTAGACTTATTTTGGGATGCTATTAGGTCCCAAAGCGTTTTCTATCTTCACTTTTGTTGGAGTTTCTTTAACTTCAGAAACCTTAATTCTACAAAAATATCTTTATTTTTAATCATTACAGAGCAAGGGATTGCAGTTTTAATGACCCTGAAAGGTGGAGTCTACTTGTTCATTGGACTCCCATTGACTAAATTGCAACTGATCTACTGATTTCTCCAAAGAACTTCATGCAGAATATGCAGAGACATTAGCTCTTTTATCATGGACTTGGACATGGCTCACAAAGGTTTCTAAGGATATGATCCATTCTGATTTTTATACCAAGTGGGAAGAGTTATTGTGCCATTATGACAAGTCTAGCGGGTGTCTTTTATCTTTTATCTTTTTTTTTTTTTTAAAGCTTTGTTTGCAACAATACCATACTCCTGTCATCTCTCTTTTTGTTATCATTTTACAGTTTCTATGCATTTTAGTTTGTTACAAGTACAAGGTGTATACAAGAATGGAGTGGGGATTACAAGAAAAAATAACAGTATCTGCAAACCAATCCAAAAAAGGATGCACAAAACCTCATTTACAAGGAAACTCTGATAGGCAGAAAAGGAAAAGACCAAATAAACAGCTCCAAGAAAAGCCTCGTTCAACACACTCTCCACCCCACAAAAAAGGAGGCAAGCTTGACTGTGGTTGTGTCAGCAAAGGCATTTTATGACAAATTAGAAATCAGTGCCTTGGTAACCATCTACTTACTTTGGTTTTGTTAACTACTCAAAGTGCAGCAAATATGTCATTCTAGATATCGAACCATCCATTCTCCTTTTGGTCCTACTGTAAGGACATGAACATATTAACATTTGAGAATCAGTCTGTGCATCTGCATCATCAGGGTTGTTTAAATATGGTTGGATTGGGGGAGAGGGGTTAATCTTGATTATGTATTTTATTGCTGAAGACAGCTTGAGTATACCAATGTTACAAGATGTGTTTGTCAATATTATTTTATTCTGTGAAACTCTGTGGTACAATAAAGTTATCAAACTATATGTGCTTTTTCTACTGATGAGAATGTGATTCTTTTTCTTGAATTTGTTATTGATGCCTCTAATAGCAGTTTGTTTCTAATATGATAGCTTTTTATAAATTCATTTTCTTTAAACTTCCTGTCTTAAGAGGGTTCTCTTTTGAAGTGATCATTGCAATAGGAGTGCTCATTATCTCTGCTTTTATCTTGCTTGTGCAGCACAGAACAATTATCGCACAAGGCATCTTGCAAAGCTTTTAACTCATCTGGTCCGGTGTCTGCAAGAGTCTATGTCAACTTCTGTCGGGCCATCAACAATATATACAAAGGCTGTGAATGCAGCACATTTGTCATCTGTATTTCTGAAATACTTGATTGAAAATGCTAAAAGTGATAATTTCACAGAATTGTATCTTACACTGGATGAAGGTGAAGCAACAACAGAAGAATATCTCCCAAGGGGTAACTAACTGCTTAAATGATTCATTAGCTACAAATCTTCACTAAGATCATTGTTCAGTAAAATTGTTTTGATAGGTATAGGCAACAATAGGATTACTTGCTGAAGTAGAATCTCTTTGATGGACATGTGGTACGACAACAAAATTCATTGGTCTAAAAGATCCACTTATTCTACTTATTAAATGATATATGTCACTTTCATGTGAATACTTGTTATGAAAAGATCATCATCCAATGAAATAGGCAACAGGAGCTATACTTGCATCAAGGTGGAAGCAGCCACCTTTCCTTGGTGGAATAGCTCTGGCATCAATAAATCCATCCATCCACCAGTTGTGGCAAATTTTTATCCATGTGAAAGGTCTAATAGCTCTGGCATCAAAGAATTTCCATCAGGCTGTGAGAAACTAAGCAAGATTTCTCCCTATCGTCTCTAACCAGACTAGATAGTTGTCGAGGCGTCGCCTAGGTGACTAGGCACCCTTGGTTGGGCGCCTCACCCAAACACCTTGACTTATAGCAACTAGGCACCCGACTAGGCGACAAAAATGACAAGGCAGGTGCCTTTTATAATATCATTGATATTGTTTAATCTTATTAATATGTGTGTGTTAATACATTTTATTATACGCTATATATATCATTTATACCTTGTTTTAATGTTTTTCCATTGAAATTTATAAGATCAAAGGGTTTTGAGGAGAGAGAAAGAAAGAAGGAAAGAAAGAATAGAAGTATAGAGAGGTTCTTTTTTTGCTCTTTCTTTCTCTTCAATTAAATAAAACAGAAATTGCATCCTTGTTTTTTTTCTATTTTACTTACCATCTTGAATATTTATCATATGAAGTTAATAACCTTCTTTAGCTGCTAATTGATACGAAATTTCTCTATTAAATACTTATTATAGTAGTATTATTTTTGAAAATAATGAAATTAATATATGTAAAAGATTTTTTTAATCTTTTAGATGTGATAATTTGCCACATTTTTAGTGGAAATTAATGTTCTTAATAAAGAGAATTGCTATTTTTTCAATTGATATACATGCTAAATGGTATACAAAACTAGGGAACTAGCCAAAAGTTAATTCTTTATATTATAAAATTCTTATCACCTAGGTGACTAGGCGCCACAGTGTTGCCTAGAATCGCCTAGTTGCCTTGAAAACCATGCTTGATACCACTGATACCTGAAGCCCCTAAATTGAACTGTTAAAATGGAAATGTATTCATCGCCTAAAATGCAAATTTGACTAGACAAGAATATATATTTATACTCATCCACTCTTAAAATAGAGGATGAACAAATGAGGGGAGAAGTACAAGGTCTTGGATAATTTATAATGCAACCTCCTAACAATCTTTGGAGGAGGACCTTCCGAAATGGCTTTAACAGAAAAGTTGAGAGAAATATTGGTTAGTTGAGGTGTTTTAAAGAAAGAAGCAGAAGAAAAAGAATGAAAAGAGTCTGGACCCCAAATTCTCTTATCCACTCCATATAAACAAAGGAACACATATTTCAGGTCATCCAAATGGTTCATTGTTTTTATAGCTTCAGGTTCCCTCAAACCTCTACTCAGACCCAAATTTCAAGAAACAACCCCTAATGAAAAAGAAACGAATGTAGCAGTGCTCTTATTTTTGTTATTGAAGAAGGAAAACAAAGGGGTAGGTTTGACAGAGGATGCTCTCCCCACCAAAGATTTTCCAAAAGTGGCACCTCTGGTAGATCAAGAGTTCTGTCCATCTGCATGAATGCCATATTCTCTCCTGATCACTGAATGTCATAGCATATTGTCTTCAATGGGGAATCTCCACAGCCATTTCCCTAGCAAAGCAGTTTTTCCATCCCTCAATCTTTCAAAATCTGTTCTTCCCTTCTCTTTATTATTTTAACAACAGGGGGTTCCAATCCTGTTCTTGTTAAGTTACTTATGAAATAAAGGTGTAGTTGCTAGTTCAACTTATTATTCCAGCAAATTAATTTGATTTACTTTGGGTTAATTTCAGTTCAGCATGTGCTGTTATTACTCAATTTTGTTTATACGATTTTCTATGCCATTTATCATAAATTATGACTTTTCAAGTTGTTAGCATCAGTTCTCTTCTACACTTCAAGTTAGTTGGGTTTACTCTGATCATGGGAAATACAATCTTGTAGTCTCTTGTCTTGACTTGGTAATTGGACCCTGTTATTTCACTGTCCTCTAATTTTGACTTCTTTACCAATATGTTGGATCATTATATGTTTTATAGGTTTATTATATTTATGATTGTTTACTTGTTGAAAAAAAATCTAGCCTTTCTTTTTTTTTTTAATTTTTTATTGTTTTATGTAGATCAAAACCTTGAAAGTTTTGTTATGCGTGGCGTGCTTAGCTTTATTGGCACATCAGATGTAAGGTATGTTATGAGATGTTATTCTTCATTAAGGCTGCATATTTTTCTTATATCTTATACACTCCTATTCCCCCCCGATCCGCTTGTGCTTCTAATTTTATGTCCTTTGTTGTTGAAGTTCTCATACGTGCTTCCTCCATCATGAACTGCTGAACTTTATGCTTGTGGCAATGTCAACTCAGCTGCATTCAGGGCCATCTCCTGGGCCAAAAGATGTGCATCCATTTATTGATGCAGCAATGGCTGAGGTGAGAAAGGAATTGGAACATTTCCTTTAGTGCATGAAGAATTATGAATAACTACTGCTATGATCTCATAGTACAAACCTTCTATTTCGCAGGAAATTTCTTTGGTTAGTTCAGTTGTTCGCAGATTACTGCTTAATTATATTGCACAACCTCGCCTTCCTTTAAATGGTGCTCCTTATTCCATTTTTTCTGAAGTAGGTCAGCATGGTGTTCTTCAGAAAGTTGGTTCTGCTGCTGGTAAGAATCTATTTTTTCAGTGCTGATTGTTTTAAACAACTTTATTATAGTATGCTTTTGTGTTTATTTTTGTCTTTTTCTAGCAGACAATTTGATCATCTTTTAAAACCGTTCAAGTAGATAGACTTGGGTCCCCTAGATTTTTTTTCCCAGTAAACTGAGTTGAAATAAAAGGAAAATGTGAATCATACTTAGACCTGTGGAAATACAAGGAGGCATCTGATGTAGGATGAAAAGGAGAAAGTCCTACAAACAAAACTGTGGTAGGCTAAATGGAGAAAGGCAATGAAATTTGTAGATTGTAGGGGAAATTAAGCTAGTGAATGGTTAAGAGTTATCTAGGATCATTATACCATGTTTAGGGAAAAGAAAACATGATAGTTCTGAAAGTGTTTAGGTATGGGAGAAAACCAGTTCCATGTGCAACCTCTAGGAGCACAAGGTGCAATCTAAAATAGATCAATTACGCTAGTGAATGGTTAAGAGTTATCTAGGATCATTATACCATGTTTAGGGAAAAGAAAACATGATAGTTCTGAAAGTGTTTAGGTATGGGAGAAAACCAGTTCCATGTGCAACCTCTAGGAGCACAAGGTGCAATCTGAAATAGATCACTTAACTATGGTATAGCAGGAAGAAGCATGTGATTTATCCATGCATGTAGTGCTTCTGGTCAAAGCACATGATCTAGAAGGTGAGTCTGTGTGTGTGTGAGAGATAGAGATAAACACTTAAAAGAAAAGAAAACTTGGGACCTTGGACTTAGGAGAGGCCTAAGGGAGTGTTTATCTATTTTGGTTCTCTTCAATTCCTTAATTTTAGAATTTGTTCTTTTGATCCCTCGGGATCATTCTCTTGTGCTTCTTTTTTTCTTGTCCTTTCCTCTCCAGTTCATTCCTCTTAGTATTTTTCCCTTCATTTTTGCTTGCAACAATTATTCCACTTAATAGAAATTTTCAGCATTAAAAAATTTCTCTTCTTTGAATATTCCTTCTGTTGATGATGTACAAAAGGAATAATGGTGTTGGGCCTTTTAGCATCGAGATTTGTTTCTAAGATTGCTTTTGGTAAAGAATCCAAAGAAAAATATGTTCGGTTCATGAAACTGCAAACTCGGTTTGGTTTTGCATTGATAACTCTTGTATTCTTACCAAACATATTTGGTTGTGATGGGTACAAATATGAATTTCAAGATTGGAATCTACCTTTTTGGAAGCAAAATTTGCTCCCATTTTGAATGCAAAACATCACAAAAAACAAATTTACTTTCATTTTCAGTACACAAGCGTTTGTTTGCCAAACACCTGCAAAATTGAACTGGAGTGCAAATTCACTTTGGTTCAGCATTTGCACTCTTAACAAGCACAGCCTAAAATTTGGCCAGGAAAAGCGTCTCCAGGCCCATTTCCTAAATCCAGCTAAGAAAAGGCATAAAAACTTGTTTCTTTGAATTTTTTTTTCATGTGGCAACCTTGTTTCCATGCCTCTCATCATGACAATCAGATATCGAAGAATTATTTTGGACACTGTTTTTATATATTTGAACATTGGTTTTCCTTTTTGATGAGTCAATTACCTGATACTTTATGTGATGTCTCTGTAAAATGTTGGCATGTTCTTCACCTTTGCTCATGTATTTTATATTTTTGTCTTGCAGCAAATCTTGTATTATTTCCATTCAATTACTTAGTTGGTTCGAGTGGTGATGGATCTAGAAGCCCATTGGCAGAGAACAGTCTTCTTCTGTTGCTTATTCTCATACACTATCACAAATGTGTTATGCTAGATGAATCCACAACAGATAAAAGTGAAGATAGTACCACTTCAGATTCTCTTCTGAAAGAAACATCATACTTTTATGACAACCCTTACTGCAAAGCCTTAGAAAATGCTCGAGATATCGAATGTAAGATCATTTTTCCTATAGTACTTTTGAATGGAACAGGACTATATTTATCTATTAATCCTATTATCATTGTGCAAATGACCTGCTTGCAGTTGATCGTGTTGATGTTGAGGGGAATGCACACAATGGACCACTTGTGAGATTGCCTTTTGCTTCTTTATTTGACACCCTTGGACTGTGAGTATCTATTCTTAAAGTAATTAGCTTAATCTGTAGAAAATGAAAGGAGAAAAGGCCAAACCCCCTGCCCATATGTACCAATTCTCATGGCAATATGCCTCATAATCAAGGTTTAAGGTGTCAATACGCGCCTGATACGCGTGAACAGGTGGATCAGGTGTTCCGATGCTTCATAACTTTTTTTTTTTTCAACAATGTTTCAGGGGGTCGGTTTTAGGCTTGCCTATCCCCTGAAAGTGATGTGGGCGCGGGCAGCAGCAGCAGCAGTAATTTAGTGTTCTCAGCAGCAACAATTTAGTGTTGTCATCCTATCTTATCTATTCAGTATTCTTACCTTATCTGCTTTCAGTAGCAGGGATTAGTAGGAGTTTTATCTATTCAGTTATCTTATCTTATCAGTTCAGTAGGATAGATTAAAGGAGTATTATCTTATCTAATTACAGTTCTTATCTTATCTGTAGAGAACATTGATGTGGGCCCCACAGCTGTGGTACCACTCTGTCCGTAGGGTAGAATGTATCTAGTCACAGCTGTGGTTATTTTGTTGTTTTGTTATTTCTAGTTTCAGTTTTATATTGGTTGTTATCTAGTCACAGTTATGATGTAAACACCAAAGGCAGATATGTCCTTTCATGTAACTAGCATAACCTATATATATTAACGTAAAGTGGCGGCGGCAGAATGATTGATATTCTGTTCTTCTCCTCAAAATCTGTGTTCTATTGCTCTTCCATCACTCTTTCTTCTACATCTTCTTCACTTTCTCTTCTCATTGAACCTAAAATCTCTTAGTGATCAAGACTGAATAGCAGTCTTGAAAACCTACATGGTATCAGAGCCAAGTTAGAGTTTTTCATGTGAGTCTAATACCAGCCGACCACATGAGAATCTCCTAGGACTGAAAGCTGAAAAGGAGGAGTTCGCAGACTGATTCTTAGAGATCGCCAGAGGTACTAGCAGCTGTTAGAAACTTGCTAGGGTTGCAGAGTGTTGGTGGTCAGGAAGGATCACAGAAGACTAGGGTTCAGGTAACCCTAGAAGGCAGCGAACTATTTTTCTTTGTAAGTTGTTACTTTTTAATAGAAGTTCTTTAAGAGAAGATAGATTGGACCTATCTGGAGGGGAAGGCCGAATCATTCTAGCTCTTTCTCTCTTCGATTTCCTAGGGTTTTACATCAAACCCTGGACCGAACTGTGTTTCTTTCTACTCTAGGGTTTGAAAGTGATCTGCGGCAAGCTCTAGTGGTTGACTGAACTCTATGATCTACCTAGAGCTACTCTTAAGTTGATTGGTAGATCCGATCAGATTCTAGGGTTTCTTATTAACCCTACTGCAAGCTCATCTATACAGTTTGGACTGTGCGACTGAATTGCTTCCTCTCAGGACTGATTAAAACCCTACTGAAAGCTCATCTATATAGTTTGGACTGTGCGACTGAATTGCTTCCTTTCAGGACTGATTAAAACCCTAACTTTCCCTAGCATATCAGTTTTGTTTTAAAGCTGTTCTCAGAGTTCTAAGGGGGTTAGAGATCTATAGATAGCTACTGCTGTGTTGGCTAGTTGGTTTCAGATTAGAATTACTTCGGTTTTGTGCACATACACTGAGAATACAGATCAAGCCTATACTGTTTTGATTGTGATTGGTGATTCAAGTACTGTTTTGAGACTTGACAGAAATGGAGTCTAAAATTCAGGCAGAAGGCAGTCTTGGGAACATCAGTTATGGTGGTATTTCTGAGATGGGTGGTCAGATTACGACCGTAAAGTTTGATGCTTCAAACTATTTGGAATGGGCCCAATCAGCCATGATGGCTATTGGTGGAAGAGGTAAATTAGGGTACCTCCTGGGAGATATGAAAGAACCTTCCAAGGGAGACCCGACATATACCAAGTGGATGCAAGAAAACTACTTGGTTATGGCATGGCTGTGTAATTCTATGCAGCCTCATATTAGCCGGAATTATTTGTGGGCAAAAACAACTAAGGAGATATGGGATGTTATGAAAGAAACTTACTCCCAACCCTTTAATGTTGCCAGAGCATATGAATTGAAATGTGAAGTGAACACCCTTAAACAATGAGAGAAATCGGTATCAGTCTACTTCTCCACCTTGAAGTCCTTGTGGCATGAGATTTATCACTTAGAGACTCTTGAGTGGGAGAGTCCCAAAGATGCTCAGACCCATAGAAAGCACATCGAGGCAAACAGAGTGTTTGAGTTCCTGGCGGGACTGAACTCAGAATATGATATTGTGAGGCAACAGATTTTGACTAGAGACAATGTGACTCTCTCTCAGGCTTACTCATTTGTACATAGTGAAGAAACCAGAAGGAAGGTTATGATGCAACCCATATCAGCCTTTGTAGCAGCTACACCCAAATCAGGGGGTGATTCAGAGAAGGACAGGAGGAAGGAAGACAAGAAGGATGTAGTATGTGAACATTGTAAGAAACCCAAACATACAAAAGAGACATGTTGGAAACTGCATCCCCATTTGGTTCCTGCGAAGTTAAGAAACAAGAAGGGCATTGCTCATGTAGCCATGAACATTGATTCAACATCCTCATCTGGTACAAAAGGAACATCTTTGGAGACCTTAGCTGCAGTTCGGGCTGCCCTAATACAGCTAGAAAATGAGGTTGGAAATTCAGCTCAGCCACCGCAGCCTCCATCAGCCCCTGTCACATCTGACTTCGCCCATTCAGGTACTCGAGCTTCAGCCTATCATGCCTCAGCTCCAGGTACTACTGAACCTTGTTGGGTAATAGACTCAGCTGCATCTGATCACATGACTAGCTTGTCTTCACTGTTTACTACTTACCATTTGTCTTTTGGTAGGGATAAGGTATCTATTGCTGATGGCTCCTTGGTTCCTATTTCTGGGAAGGGTGACATCAAGCTTTCAGATACTATCTCCCTATCATCTATTTTGCATGTTCCTAAGCTTGATACTAACCTTCTTTCAGTCAGTAGTATTACCAAGCATATGAACTGCTCAGTAACCTTCTTCCCTGACCGATGTGTTTTTCAGGACTTGGAGACGCAGAAGGTGACTGGGACTGGCCGTGAGACGAATGGGATCTATCTGCTCGGGGAGCGGTTTCGTCAGGGAGAGTCAGTAGAGAAGTTGTCTTTTGTTTCTAAGAGTGTGAGTCCGGTTATGCTTTGGCATAACCGATTAGGTCATTTGTCTTTTCGATCTTTACAGAGTTTGTTTCCTACTTTATTTGAGTCTATTGAGTTGTCTCAGCTACAGTGTGAAAGTTGTGAGTTTGCTAAGCATTGTAGAAAGCCTTATTTATTGAGTAATAAAAGGAGTGATAATTTTTTTGATATTGTGCATACTGACGTTTGGGGGCCTTATCATATCCCTTCCATGGGTGGGTACAAATATTTTTTGTTATTTGTTGATGACCATACCCGCTTTTCTTGGGTTTATCTCATGCGTTCACGAGATGAGGTACCTTCCCTGACCCAAAATTTTCACCAAATGATCCTAACCCAGTTTGATGCCAAGATCAAAGTTCTCCGATCTGATAACGCAAAGGAATACTTTGCTAAATCATTGACATCTTATCTTCTTCATCATGGGGTTATCCACCAGAGCTATTGCCCTCATACACCTCAGCAGAATGGAGTTGCCGAGAGGAAGAATAGGCACATTTTGGAAGTGGCTAGAAGCCTCATGTTTACTTCTAATGTCCCTATTCGCTTCTGGGGGGACGCTATCCTCACGGCGGTATACCTTATTAATCGGGTCCCTTTCAGGGTCCTTGATATGCGATCTCCTTTTTCGCTTCTACACCCACGTGAGGACTTGTTTTCTATTCCCCTTAAGACATTCGGTTGCACTTGCTTTGTTCAGCTTCTCGGACCCCATCCCTCCAAGTTCGAACCCAAAGCCTCCAAATGCATCTTCCTTGGTTATGCACAAACTCAAAAGGGTTATTGCTGTTATGATCCTGTCTCCGGGAGGAAGTTTGTCTCCATGGATGTCACTTTCTTTGAGGGGACACCCTATTATCCTCGGGTTGCCCCTCAGGGGGAGAGTAGTGAAAGTGGGGGTTTGAGTTCTTGTCTTCAGGGGGAGAGCAGTGAGAGTGGGGCAGTTCCTTTACTTATTCCATTGGGTGATGAGAACTGCAATGGTGAGGGTGGTCAGAGGGATCGGGAGATGAGGGAAAGCTACAATGGTGAGGGTGGTCAGAGGGATCAGGAGTTGAGGGTTTATCACAGGCGGTGCAGGCAGGTTGATCCTGATCATCAGCAGTCCAGACCAGCTCCAATCTCATCTGCAGCTCCAGGTCCAGATACTTCAGTCCCAGAGCCCACAGAGACTTCCCCTACAGATGATCTTGACCTTCCAATTGCAGTCCGTAAAGGGAAACGACATTGTACCACATCCACAGCCCACTGTATTTCCCATTTTTTATCCTATGATCGCCTATCTCCTACCTACAGGTCCTACCTTAGCTCCATTTCCAATGTCCCTATTCCAAGAACAGTGCAAGAAGCCCTATCCGTCCCTGAATGGAAAGATGCAATGCAAGTTGAGATGGATGCTCTGTTGAAGAACAACACCTGGGAGGTAGTTGATTTGCCAAAAGGAAAGAAACCAGTTGGGTGCAGATGGGTATTTACGGTGAAGCATAATGCAGATGGATCTATTGAGAGGTATAAAGCTCGGTTAGTTGCAAGAGGGTTTACACAGACTTATGGCATAGATTATTTGGAGACATTTGCACCGGTAGCCAAGATGACCACTATTCGAGTTCTCTTGTCCCGTGCAGCAAGTCACACTTGGCCTTTATACCAAATGAACGTGAAAAATGCCTTTCTGGATGGAGATCTGCAGGAAGAAGTTTACATGCGTTTGCCTCCTGGCTTCTATGATGCAGAAGTAGGTAAGAAGGTCTGCCGGCTGAACAAGGCTTTGTATGGTTTGAAACAGTCACCTAGGGCTTGGTTCGATAGATTCAGACTAGCACTTGTGAAGTTTGGATATGTACAGGCCCAGTCAGATCATACCCTATTCATCAAGAGGGCGGAGTCCTCTTTGACACTGTTGGCAGTATATGTTGATGATATTATGGTCACAGGGAACGATAGCCATGAGATTGAGTCTCTTAAACAACTTCTTCACCAAGAATTTGAGGTGAAGGACCTTGATGTACTCCGGTATTTTTTGGGTATTGAGGTTGCTAGATCCAAACAGGGGATCTTTATATCTCAGAGGAAATATGTCCTAGACCTGTTGGCAGAAACTGGAAAGTTAGGTGTCAAGCCTGCAGATACACCAATTGAACAGAATCACAGGATTAGTGCCGAGAGTGGGGAGCTTCTTGAAGACAAAGTTATGTTCCAGCAACTGGTAGGAAAGCTCCTATTATCTCTGCCTCACTCGGCCAGATATTACTTATGCTGTTAGTGTTGTCAGCCAGTACATGCATTCTCCTAGAACCACACATCTTCTTGCGGCAGAAAGAATCTTAGCCTACTTGAAGAGATGCCCAGGTAGGGGTATACTTTTCAAGAACAACAATCACATGAAGGTGGAGGTTTATACTGATGCAGATTGGGCTGGGAGTGTTGATGACAGAAGGTCTACCTCGGGATATTGTGCCATTGTGGGAGGAAACCTTGTCTCTTGGAGAAGTAAGAAACAAAGTGTGGTCTCCCGGTCAAGTGCTGAAGCAGAATACAGGTCCATGGCCAATGGAGTGGCTGAAATCCTATGGCTAAGATCTCTACTTGAGGAGTTGGGTATTGAGTATGAGAAACCCCTGATGCTGTACTGTGATAATCAAGCCGCCATTAATATAGCACATAATCCAGTACAGCATGACAGAACCAAACACATTGAAGTTGACCGCCATTTTGTGTGAGAGAGGGTCTCATCTCAAGAAGTATGCCTCCCTTACATCACATCCAGTATGCAACTAGCCGACATTCTTACTAAAGCCGTATCAAGAAAGAAGCTAGAGGCGGATCTATCCAAGTTGGGAATGATGAACATATACTCCCAACTTGAGGGGGAGTGTAGAGAACATTGATGTGGGCCCCACAGCTGTGGTACCACTCTGTCCGTAGGGTAGAATGTATCTAGTCACAGCTGTGGTTATTTTGTTGTTTTGTTATTTCTAGTTTCAGTTTTATATTGGTTGTTATCTAGTCACAGTTATGATGTAAACACCAAGGGCAGATATGTCCTTTCATGTAACTAGCATAACCTATATATATTAACTTAAAGTGGCGGCGGCAGAATGATTGATATTCTGTTCTCCTCAAAATCTGTGTTCTATTGCTCTTCCATCACTCTTTCTTCTACATCTTCTTCACTTTCTCTTCTCATTGAACCTAAAATCTCTTAGTGATCAAGACTGAATAGTAGTCTTGAAAACCTACATTATCTTATCAGTTCAGTAGGATAGATTAAGGAAGTCTTCTCTTATCTTTATCAGTTCAGTCTTATCTTATCAGTTTAATAGGATAGAGTGGTAGATTAGCAAGGAGTCTTCCTAAAAGTAGGATTCTACATCTTGTAATCTCCTATTTAAGGAGCTGATATTATTCAATAAACATATCGAAAATTTTAGTCAAGAAAGCGAGCAAGGAGATTTAGGTGATCTCTTGGACAAATCACCATTAGGGCGCCAAGATAGGTTCATCAAGGGTAGGGAGGAACAAGGGAAAACAGGAGGTTTTCCCCGTGGACCGACCCGTGACGAGATCCTATTCCCGGGCTCATAACAACTTGGTATCAGAGCAAGGCGTCATGGGTGATCTTGAGCGATTGACGTCTAGGGTTCATGATTTGGAGCACAGACTAGTGGAAAACAGCAAGGAGGTGCACGAGATCAAGGACGACGTCCGAGAATTAAGGTGCTTGATGGAGTTGTACTTTTCCAGCAAGGAAAGGAACCCGAAAGGGGTTGCAACCACAACTGGCCACCGACCAGACATGGTAGAATCGTCCAGTGAGCAGCAGGTCGTTGCCCTAGTGCGAGTTAGCAACACCCGGAATGTTCCGATTAAGTAGGAATCCGGTGTCATCGAGGATTCCATCGACGAGAGTTCAAAGAACAATAAGAGCAACTACTCCAAGGTTGTCATCGCTGGTGAAGTAGCTTGTATGCCTCATGTTGCGGCTGCAAATGTTGCAAAAGAGTGTTTGTTAGCTGCAATCAGATCAAATCCTAGGGCTGCACATATCTGGGTGAATCTTGCTAATGCATACTATTTGGTTGGTGATCATAGAAGTGCTGGAAAGTGCCTAGAGAAGGCAGCAAAATTGGAGCCTAATTGCATGTCAACTTGATATGCTGTTGCGCTTCATCGTATCAAGGATGCAGAAAGGTCTTAGGATCCCACTGAACAACTTTCATGGGCTGCGAATGAAATGGCTTCAATACTCAGAGAAGGGGACTCTACAACAATTGAGCTTCGGATAGCATGGGCAGCACTTGCCATAGTTCACAAGGCTCAGCGAGCTCTATATGCACTAAAGCAGGCAATAGAAGAGGATCCAAATGATGCTGTTCAGTGGCACCAGCTTGGCCTTCACAATCTTTGTACTTTACAGTTCAAGACATCTCAGAAGTACCTTAAGGCTGCAATTGCCTGTGGCAAGGAATGCAGCTATGCATGGTCAAATCTTGGTATCTCACTGTAGCTGTCTGAGGATGAACCCTCTTCATTGGAACCCGATCTAGGAGGGCAAAATCATTCCACCTATCCGGGATTCCTTTGACTGTGTTTCAAGATACCCATCCTGAATTTGAGCTTGAGGACAAGCTCGTAGTCTAGGAGGGGAGTAATGATGTGGGCGCCGGCAGTAGCAACAGTAATTTAGTGCAGCAGCAGCAGTAATTTAGTGTTCTCAGCAGCAACAATTTAGTGTTGTCATCCTATCTTATCTATTCAGTATTTTTACCTTATCTGCTTTCAGTAGCAGGGATTAGTAGGAGTCTTATCTATTCAGTTATCTTATCTTATCAGTTCAGTACGATAGATTAAGGGAGTATTATCTTATCTAATTACAGTTCTTATCTTATCTTATCAGTTCAGTAGGATAGATTAAGGAAGTCTTATCTTATCTTATCAGTTTAATAGGATAGAGTAGTAGATTAGCAAGGAGTCTTCCTAAAGTAAGATTCTGTAATCTCCTATTTAAGGAGCTGATATTATTCAATAAACATATCGAAAATTTCAGTCAAGAAAGAGAGCAAGGAGAGTTAGGTGATCTCTTGGACAAATCACCATTAGGGTGCCAAGATAGGTTCATCAAGAGTAGGGAGGAACAAGGGAAAACAGGAGGTTTTCCCTGTGGACCAACCCGTGACGAGATCCTATTCCCGGGCCCATAATAGAAAGTGCCCAAATTTCAAAGCACCCCTTATTTGGGGTTTTGGAAAGCTACCAATACGATATGATACACCTGATATAGGGCATATGGTATCAAAATTTTGAACCTTGCTCACAATTATTGAAAACACACATTGGGTAGAGGAAAAGTTCATCTCATCTTCTAGTGCGCACTGGGTATGAGTTTTCATGGTGTTTATTTTTATCTTATTCCAGTAGCTCAATAATACCAGCTGTGTTTCTGTTGCTTTTGTTGGATCTGCAAAGTTATCTTTGCAAGATTTGGAGATCTGGAGACTGTTTTTGGGCTTTTGCTTTTGTGTACATCCCCTCCCCCTTTTTGTTCTAATGAAATATTACCTTTTTCCAAAAAAAAAAACAAGATTTGAAGATCTGGAGATGATAGGGACCATTTCCTTGTGCCCCTTTTATGTTTTTGTTATTACTAGCATGGGAGGAATCGACATCCCAACTGTTAAGGTCATGAAGTAAGAACTGTGGAACTGTGGAACTTTGGAATCATTGGAATAGAATAGGAGTACAGAATTTAAAGGAAACTAGAAGAAAATGATGGAACGATTGATTAAATGGGGGAAGTTGATCATGTAATTCGGAGAGCTGTGGGCAAGTTGATCTCTTGGATTTCCACATCTGGGGAATTCAGAGATCTTAGTATGTCTGTTTTGTTTCAATCTTGCTCCTGGTGGAGGTTGTAATTTTGGTTGCTTTTCAGACTGCATTCTTGGGTCTGAATTGCAACCTTCTTTCGCTTATGATGAATAAACTTACATTACCTTTTTCCAAAAAAAAATGATTAAATGGGGGAAGGGGGTTGAACATCTTCTTTCTTTTTTAATGAAACTTATCCTTATTATGAAAAAAGGGGACTGAACTTTCCCCTTTATACTAGGTATTTTTTATTTCTTATTTTTTTTTTTTGGGGGGGGGGTGAGGTGTTCCATGTTTTGCCTTCCAATAGGTCTTCAAGTATGTCCTGACATGTATGGCCCTGTAGGTATTTGGATGAAGAGAGCTCTGTCCTGCTGCTCTACTCGTTGGTGCATGGGAACTCTGATTTTTTGGAATACGTTTTGGTGCGGACAGATTTGGACACATTGGTATGAAACTGCAGATTGTAATTTCTATCTTGAATCGAGTAGATCTTTTTGCAAAAAAGCTGTTTGAGCATTAAAATCTTTAGATCTTTTTTCAAGTTTTTTCAAAGGAAAGTCTTATAATACATTTTTTGATAAGAAAAAATCTTTTTGTAAATTATAGTTGAGTTTTTTTATGTATAAGGGCTATATGCATGTGTACCCCTTATATAGATTCTCGTTGTACAGGGGATTTCTTGTACTTTTTTGTTATATTTAATAAAATACTTTACAGTTCCGAAAAAAGTCTTTGTATCTTTTTGATAATATTTTATTCACGTGGCTGTGCCTTTTGATCCAGTGTTTTAAAAGCGCAATGGCTATTTTGCACCCAAGGTGCAAGGCGAGGCACATGCCTTGTTGAAGCTAGGTGCAAAATTAAAAATAAAAAATAAAAAAGTAAAATATTCAAAATAAATTAAGAAAATATTAGAAATAAGACTGATTAAAAATATAACTTTAATTTTAAATTGAATGATATAAAAAGCCTATTAACTCAAATTAAAATATATAAACATAACATATAAAACATATTCAAAGTGAAATGCAAAAATAAAATTAAAAATAGCATAGGAAACATATTCAAGCATGTCAAACTTTTAATTTCGTTATTTCTTTCCCAATTGCATTTTTTCAAATAACCAATGTGATATTAATCATCTTTCATTCCTAATTCCACAAGCCACCTTTATATCAAACCCCTCGAGGCAAGCCCAAACAAATCCATGTTAGCCTGTTAGGGTCTTAAATTCTTACTGGAGCTCTGAGAATCCCCTATTTGCTAATGTTGTTTATTCATCCAGCCCAATAGAAGATAATTAAAATTATAAAATCATTTTTTGTAGGGATTAAGAATTTAAGACCCTAACATGTTTATCCATCCAGCCCAACTGCCTGGGCTGAAGCTTAAGGCACACTAAGTGTATGCCTAGGCACACCTGGCACACGTTTTGAAAGTGCTGCCCCTGCGTCCTAGGCGAGGCATATACCTTAAAATGCACCTTGCTGGAGTGCCTAGGCGTGCCTTTTAAATCACTGTTTTGATCATTCACAAAATGAAGGCACTCACTTTTCATATTTGATAGATGATATTCCTTTTTCCCCAATTTTTTGGAGAACTTTGAGATTCTTTTTTTTTTTTTTTTTGTACTAAAAAATCTTGTGATGTTTAAATTATCCTTTTGGTCTAAAATGAACTTGTAATCTATATTACCCGGATACGGCAAGGACATGGCTGGATATGGTACAGATGCAAAATGTACACTAAAAGTTGAAGCATCAGACACAAACAGCACCCTTGTACAGGTATCCGGGTATCGTAGGTTGTGTTGCATTTGTTTGTAGCTCAACTGCCTTTGAGTTTGGTTATATTTTGAGGATGCTTCTAATTTGTGAGCTAGCAGTTCATCTGCAAAGTTGACAATGTGAAATTTGTTTGAGCCTCAGCTAATTGGAATTATTTATTTGTGTGGCAATGGAATCAACAGCTGATGCCTATTCTTGAAACACTTTACAATGCTTCAAGGAGGACGTCTAATCAAATCTACATGTTGCTGATTATCCTTCTCATACTAAGTCAGGATTCATCTTTCAATACTAGCATCCACAAGCTGGTAAGAATTGCCTCAATCTGATGATGTACATAATCATTATGTTCAGGTTCTAATTATATCTTTTGCACTTTTATAGATACTGCCTAATGTTCCATGGTACCAAGAACGCCTCCTCAACCACACATCTCTTGGTTCTCTGATGGTCATAGTACTCATAAGGACTGTGAAGTACAACCTATCTAAGCTGCGGGTATGGCTTGAAACATCCATCTATGCTGATTGCTTTGCATGTATTTGCTGCCATTTTTTTTTCTTTGTGTGTGTGTGTGTGTGTGAATGCTGCAGCATATCTAAGCTGCGGATATGGCTTGAAACATTCATCTATGCTGTATGTATTTTCTGCCAGTTCTTTTTTCTGTGTGTGCGTGTGTGTGTGTGCGTGTGTGATGTTCTCTTTTTCCCAGTCCTTTTTGGATTTTCCTCCTTATGTATGTATATGGCATGCATGAATTTTGATTAGAGCCAAGCATTTCATTTGAAGATTTGTTAGTCAATAATTTATTACCACAATGGGATCTGTATTATTTTGACCTTTAAAACTGTTGACAGGATGTATACCTCCACACAAATTGTCTTGCAACTCTGGCAAACATGGCACCACATGTTCACAGGTTGAGTGCATATGCATCACAGAGGCTGGTTAGCCTTTTTGATATGCTTTCTCGCAAGTATGTCACTCCTTTATTAACTATGAACAGTTTTAATTGATAGATAAAGATTGCATTTCTATTAGATGCCGACACGGCTTTCTTTCTGTGAAAACATAATTCGGTGTTTTTTTGTTCTACTGGATTTTAAAATTGCAATCTTCCATCCAGGTATAACAAATTAGCAGAGCTAAGAAATGATAAGATGGTAATGACTAAGGCCACCTCAGTAGGAGGAAGCATTGCAGAAGATACGGTAGTTACTTTATGGGCTTTATCTTTGAAATGCTTTGATCTTAGCAGTGTTTTTTTGGCCATCACTTCCCTCTTCTTTCTTTTTCTAGCTAATTTTTTTTTGGATTTCTTGTAGTCAACGGAGCTGCACATTTATACCGACTTCCTAAGAATTGTACTAGAAATCTTGAATGCAATCCTTACATATGCCTTGCCTCGGAATCCTGAGGTATCATCTATTGATATGATAATTGTTGATCCTATATTAAAATATGTGAATAATCTTGGGATGTTTGTAATATTCATCATTTTTCTGATTGCAGGTTGTATATGCAATAATGCACCGTCAGGAGGTATTTCAGCCTTTCAAGAATCACCCACGCTTTAATGAGCTTCTTGAAAATATTTACACTGTATGGTACTTAGTCCTTTACTTGCAGTAAATTGATGTTTACCTCCATTAAAAAATCCATGCTGCTTAACGAAAAAACTCTATTTAACAAATGGTGCAATGTAACATGTTAAACTACTATGATAATGATTCTCCTGAGATTTGAAGACTTAGAAGATTGCTCAATTTCTTTCAATAAATCTCATTCTTGATAGTATAGCTGGTTTTTATTCTGATGTTCTACTTCTTTAGGTGTTAGATTTCTTCAATAGTCGAATGGATTCTCAGAGAATGGATGGTGAATGGTCAGTGGAAAAAGTCCTCCAAGTTATAATCATCAATTGCCGATCTTGGCGAGGTGAAGGGATGAAGGTGAAATGCCATTTATTCAATTGGAGGTCAATTTTGTTTGTGTAAATATGTGGTCTACGTTTCACTTGTAACTGGAACATCTTTCTTTTCGGCAGATGTTTACTCAATTGCGATTTACATATGAGCAAGAGAATCATCCAGAAGAGTTCTTTATTCCATATGTGTGGCAGCTAGTGCTATCTCGCTGGTATTATTCCTTGATGTTCTGTCTTTTGGGTTGCTAGTTCTGCTGTCTGCTTTTATGCTTTACTTTTAGGAAGATCCACTTGGTTTCTCAACTTACCAAACTTGGAAATAACATGAATTTGAATATATGTAAACTACTTTTCTTTGTTATGTGGTTTCTAATAACCATCATTTTACTTCAATAACTGTATATTTTTAATGCAAATAAATGTGTAACCACGTTGTGCAGTCCAGTTTAATACCACCATTGATTAAGTTAGATTAGTTCCTTTACATATTGCATATGATTCCACTAATATGCTGCTTATCCATGCCTTTGATGTCATTTTTCTTTTGTTCAGCAGCTTCAGTTTTAATCCTGGTGCCATAAATTTGTTCCCAGTTGATATGCCTGTAGAAGTAAGTATGCTGTTCCTCTTCAAATTTTTAGAAAATCATATTTCCATGAAATTATGTGTGACACACACTTTTTTGGTCACTAGTTAAACGTACTACACTTTTTGAGCACCTTTTACGGGACTTAAGTAATGATATTACTCTAGTATTAATATCTTGTTTCCCAATTATTTTCAATGGCACTCAGAGCTCTTGTGTTGTTTATTGTCTTACAAATGATGGTATATATTTCTTCAGGAGAAATAGTTTCCACTGAAATATACTTTGTTGCAGCATGTCTGCCTAATGCCCTCCATCCATCTTATTAGCTTTTCAGGGGAAACCTTTGCAACTTCTGATGTCAAATACTTTTCAAAAAGCAACTGTTAACCTTTTCCCTTATCTGGTTGCACATTTAAGTTTGTCACAATATGCCATCTAATTTGTCAACTTCCTACAAGAGTTCCTATTTCCCATTATTAGTGTTTCTTCTGTTAATATAAGGTTGCATTGCCTATGGTGACCAGTATGAATTGGGAACCAATTAGCTGCATTGCCTAAAGTGTATGTGGCCCATAACCACTCAATCTCTCACTTGCACTAGTGTGGAACTGAATGATTGGTCCCACAGCCAGTAAACCAACTATCAAAAAAAAGTTTTTTTTTTTTTTTGATCAATAACAGATTCATTCAATTCATTGAAATATCAAACTATTTATAGCAAGGAAGACAAAAACTCTTATCATCCGAGTACAACTTAAACCCTCCAAAGAAAGAAACAAGGAAACAAAAGAAACAATTAAGTTACAGCTTAGCCCAAAACATATCTTCCCTTTCTATCACTTGTTTAGCTAATCCACCAGCCAAAGAGTTAGCTGATCTCTTAACCCAATGCATCCTGATTTCCATCTCCCGCATCAGCCACCTGAGTTTTCTCTTTTCATTTCTGTAATTCCATAAACCATAGTTGTCTTTAATCAGCCACCTTATCACTACCTCCGAGTCCCCTTAGATTATGAGTTTCTTAACATTCAACTCCTTGGCTTTCTGAGCTCCTTCCATAACTGCCAAGATCTCAGCTCTAAGGGAATCCCCCACACCAATTGGGCCTGAGAACAGGGCAGAAATGACCCCGTTCTCATCCCTAATAACACCTCCAATCCCTGATTGTCCCAGGTTCCCCCTACAACTTCCATCAAAATTTAACTTTAAGAAGCCAGCAAGTGGGGGAGTCCAAGACACCCTACCCTTGTTACTGGTTTGATCTGAGTGCAGTTTACAATCTCACCCCACTTTCTCAGCATGTCTTCCACTGTGTAGTTTGTAAATAGCTCTAGTGATTTCAGCCACTGTACTGCCCTTATGTGGATCACAACCTTCACATCTTCAGCCCCTCTCTCATTTTCCGAGAAGATTCTAGTATTTCTTTCTTCCCATAATGTCCAGCATACTACAGCCTCAGACCTTTCCACATACTTCCCCTTTTCATGTGCCACCTGAAAAAGGAAGGGGAAAATAGGCTCTGCAAGTCTGATGGAGGGTTCCACCTACACCCAAGATAGAACAAGCCCACTCCCAAATTGACTTTGCAAATTGGCAAGACACTAGTAAGTGAAAACCAGTCTCCCCATCCGCTTTGCAAAGAACACACCAATGAGATGACAAATAAGTATTGGGTCTCTTCTTTTGGAGCAAATCCCCAGTGTGTTGTATCTTTCCAAATAGGCTTCCTAACAAAAACTACCAACCCTAGAAGGAATCGGTCTGCACCAAACCTCACTAATCGGGAAAGGGGAGGTTGCAGGACTGGTGGACTGGCAAAGGACTTTGAAGAAGGAAGCACAAGAAAAAGAACCTGTGGGGGTAGGTGTCCAAATTCTAGAGTCCACCATAGAAGGGTCCAAGAAAACATTATCAAGAAGTTCAAAGGGGTTTGAAATACAATCAAGGTCTGAGTCCCTCACAGCCCTCCTCAGACCCAGGTTCCACCCAACTATCAAATTCAGCTAATCCATTCTCATATGAATACTGGTCCAAGCCATTCACAGCTATGAATCCCGTCTTGCCATTGCATTCTTATCAGAGAACCGACTAATGATACAGAAGGAGAAAAAGCATAGCATGTCATGGAACTAAAGGACATGGTATCTGGCTTTTATGAATGCAACTTTAACCTCTACATAACTCTGGAACCAGAGGTGACTGACCCAAATTCACTCAGTGATTCGTTATCATGTTCTCTTATGGTTTTAGTGCTCAAAACATTATCAATTGTGATACAGAAGGAGAAAAAGCATAGCATTCTTATCATGTTCTCTTATGGTTTTAGTTCTTAGAAAAGAAGTCTGGTTCTGCGATAATATAGTAATTATTTTGATTTCTAAACCAAGTAGATCCAGAATATAGGTTGTGTAATAAATATGGATCTGTGTTAAATAAGATGAAAAGAACATTTTTCTGCCTTGAAAACAGGATGCTGATGCCAAAGAGGAAGCTGACAGGCATCAAGATGGTGAGTTGAACGTCGTCGTATGAGGAGGTTACCAGGATGCGTTGTATGGGGTGTTTGAGCTTCCGTCTATCAGAAGGTGCTCCTTGGTGAATATGTAAATACGTGCAATAGCAGAAAGTATTCTTCTCATTCTTTTCTGTTTATATGTTGATGTGAAACTGACAGTGTTGAGGGCCTTTCCATATAGAAATTGATATATCAATCATTGTATTGAATAAATGAGAGAGGAGAGAGAGGTTGCTCGTGCTATTCCATAACACGGAATGTCATCCTTACAAAGATAAATAAGCCAAGCCGAACGTTCTTTCTCTGCCCTTACGCCTTGGAACTTGGAAGTTGGAAGTGCTTTCATACCTATATGAGATTAAAAGGTAAATAAATTTTGAATTTACTCAACTAAGCTAAATACATATAGCTTCTGCCCTGCTGTTATCCTTGTATTAGTGGGATCTACACTGATATAGAAATGTTACCATATTTATATCGGTTGTTTAAAAAGTGTATGGGAAATGCACTGATCGTATTTGTAAGTTGCAATAGTTATGTTCCACCTGTTTAGAAGAGAGTCGGTCCTGCTCGTTTTTTCTTATATACATCATATCAATAATAATGCATGGATGACGGTTCTCAACTTATTAGGTATTAATTAATTACCTTTGAGAGTACTATAATTCCTGATGTGATTATATTCTAGTGATGGCTGGTGGTATGGTCAAGGGATGTTATTTTAGTTGGGCAAATGGGTATTAATGTCGAGCTGGCTCGTCAGCCTCACGAGCCGAGTTCTAGTAGGCTCGAGTTCGTTTCCTTTCATAATCAAGCCAATGAATCGAGTTTGAACAGCTTGTGAAAAGTTTGGCTCATTGCCACCTCTATTAGATAGGTACCCAAAGGTCGATTGATAATATTAGCCTTGCTAGTTCATTAGGCTAATAAAGGGGGGCTATTTGCTATTATGTATGATTTTTGGTTTTTTGAAAGCAAAAGGGATTATAGCAAATAAGGGCAACTTTTGGGCCTTAATATCAATAAAAGTAATATTAAAAAAAATAAAAAATAGGTTAATTTTTTAAAAATAATATATCAATTTAGGGCAAAAATATTGTTCATCTTCATCTTGCAATCCATTCATGAGTGTCGCTGCCCGCCACTGCCTCCAGCAACGTCTTCGCCTATCTCTACCACCTTTGCCCACCTTCACCTCTACCTCCGGCAACGTTGTCAGATGCGGTGGTGGGTAGTGTTGACGGCGGCGCTGATGAATGGATTGCAAAAGGATGAAGATGAACAGTGCTTTTGCTCTTAATTGATATTATTTTTAAAAAGTTAACCTATTTTTGATTTTTTTTTAAAGTATTACTTTTATTGTTATTAGAGTTCTAAAGTTGCCTTTATATGTTATAATCCCAAAACAAAAACCATTGCCCATTCAGCAAAATTTATTGTTTTTGTTGATGTGGCAATTATTTTGTTGTTTTGAAAAAACAAAATCACACCAGTGTCTGGATCAAATGCAAATCTGATTAAACCAGTATGAAACCCAACTGGCCAGCCGAGCCGTAGCTCCATATTTTAATCGAAAGGTTTGTGACTCAAATAAGGGATCGTCACCCGAGGGAACCTTCTGAAAAATCTGAACTTCTGATCATCAATGGAGGGAAGATGAATCATTTGAGGCTTTGAGCAAATCCTATTTAGGGGGTGGGGGCTGGGGCGCAGATACTAGTCACTACATTATTAATTTGCTATTGATCATTAATCAATACGGAAATGCTGATAAGAAGGGTTTTTTATGGTTCAGTAGGGTATAGGGTGGATTGAGCCATATTGCTAGAGTAGGCTGTCTGTAACAACAAACAAGAAATGCTGATAGAAAAAAAAAAAAAAACCACAAGAAAGAAATTAAATAATCATGTAGCCATTATTGCTATTTGCCACACTGATGCGGGTGGTCAGTGATCATATCGATTACGACGTGCATGTTCTTTGTCATGCAACTTTTGGACACGTGGAAAGTAAAATGCAGCTTTTGTTGCCATATCAGCCTAAAAACATTCATGGAGGCACGTGATCCAGCACGTGTCTCAGGCCAAGACTACCATGCCAGCACCCGTGACGTGTCAGTTCTATCTTTCTTGAGATCCCCTATCGATAGGTGTGGGACCATTGTCCTTCAAATTTAAAATTCTTATACCCTACAATTAGTTTCATTTTTGTTTTTTGTTTCAGGGTTTTTTTCTGATCTCCCCTATGCCAAGGTCCTGTTTGGAATAAGACGGACATTCTGGCTCTTAATGGGACCCACATCCCACGGAGATTCGACAGAATTGGACTTCGGTGAAAGGATCAGCTGTACCCAAAATCACCCAACCAACCACCATCAATTGTGCCAACAGATCAAACTTCCCATCAATGAAGGATCTTTGAGTCTAGATACCAACCGAGCGGTAAAAGCCTCCACATGCATGCACTTAGGCAAGGATTTGATCCGGCTTATGGGTTATTTTCAATTAATCAATCAGGTCACTACAGAATGCGGGCCCATGGCGGGACCACCTGTTGTTCATCTATTGGGCCTCAGTTTCAACTTCAGGATCACTGAAATAGGAACCGGAGCTCATCGCAAGGACCTGAAGTTGGTTAGTTGTAATTCAGTCTTGCATTAGTGTGGATTCAGAAGGGCCCGTGAAGGTTTGGCCCACGATTTTTTGTTTTCCCATTCATCAAGCTATCTCTGGAGAATATCTTCGTAGAAAAATTAACTATAACAATAGATATTCCCATGCTGGGTTAACTGCCAGACATTCTAATCAATTGTACTCTCTCTTTCTCTCTCTCCCCAAAAGGTGAGAACTCTAGATGTAAACCTTATCTAATTAATAAAGGTTCACACATGAATGCAAGAAGTTCTTATTGGGCTGATGCTGTAAAAACTGCCATGTCTAAGATTTTGGAGTTGGCTAGATTTTTTCTCTTGGATATTTGACAGACTAGAATTGCACACGATGGTCGAACCAGTCAGGTCGGGAATGGGAGCCAAAATGATTTTTTGGGTTGTCTGGTTCTTAGATATGTTGATTTGATCAGACCATAGCATTTATTGTTTTAACCTTACTTTGGTGTAAATTAATTAGGTTTAAAAGATAATCAGGAATTATTTTCAAATTTATATTACTAATGATATTTTTATTTGGGGAAGTCGTTGAGTGGTCAAAGAAAACGATTGAAACATTTACCAATGACCCAATCAGGAAAATGGTTTTACATCTGATCGGAATATGATGAGATCGGACCTGCTCCTCACGCAGCGTGTTTCACACCGGGTTCACAGGCACATCCCACGTGCAGTGGGAATATCTCCCATGAATAATAACATATAAGCACGGGATGTTCCTGATACATGGTGGGAGTGCCTGTAAGATCCCTGATCCGGTTTCAAATATGATAACGTTGATTAATTTGTCCAGCAAATATATAGTTAATCTAGTCAAAGTTCTATCAAGTTGGTTGGTGAATTTTTTTCACCAAATTGTCATTCTTGTTTTAGCATCAAGGAGGATGATGTGGTGTTCCTAAATTCTATCAAGTATGGATTAGGGTGTTGAACAAAAAGAAAAAAAAAAAAAAGGTGGCTGGGTGGATGATGGATCAACCTGGGTTAAAAAGAAAAAGAAAAATTTTAGACCTGGGTTGGTTCAACTGTCATGGCTGATCCAATTCAACCTCCGCTATTGGCTCAAATCACTGCATGTCTGCAATCAGGTCTTAAGTAAGAAAAGGTTTAGACAAAGATAAGTTTTACTGATGCAACATACTCTTTTAGGCTATGTTTGGTTTGAAGGAAAAAGTAGAAAAAGGAAGGGAAAGGTAGGAAAACCTATAAAAAGTTTGTAGGTTTCCCTACCTTTCCCTTCCTTTCCCTACTCTTTTCTTCAAACCAAACACAGCCTTAGTGAATACTTAGGAGCAGCAGACAATAAGTTGAGAACTGCTGGAAAAAAGATGATAGATTACAAGCAGAATATGTTTGAATAAAAATGATGCAATTTTGTCTTGATGACTCCATAGACGCTTAATTTCAAACATCTTTTTTGCATATATGGAAATTGTAGGGAAATCTTATCTATCAATCTCTAGATGTTCATGCTGAAAGTTAGGAGTTCATCCGATTATATAACCATTACTGACTGAGCATTTTAGAATGGAAAAATGGAATTTTTCAAACCGCCCAACCTTGTCAGACCTATCTCTTTAGTTTCTGATTGGAAATTCAGAACTGAACTGAATAGCCTGAACAAGCAAGCCAGCGGGAAGGGGGTTACTAAAGAACTGGGGCATGGCAAAATCAATCAAAACGCCATTACCCAATGTTTTTTTGTCCCAGATGTCTTGGGTCTTGGGATGGATGGACGGAATATAGACTTAATTTTTGGCGTTTTCTCTCTCTCTCTCTTTTTTTTTTTTGTGCAAAGTGTCTGCTCTCAGACTGGAACCCACATTCTCATGCTTGTCAGCCATTAATTTTACCATTATACCTAGCAATGGGCCCATAAAAACAAGAAAAAAAACTGTAATAATACTGTAATTTGGTCACTGGGAGGTCAGATTGTAATCATGAATTCAATGAAATGAGCTCCATAACAAGAAAAAAAACTGTAATAATACTGTAATTTGGTCACTGGGAGGTCAGATTGTAATCATGAATTCAATGAAATGAGCTCCATGTCTCTTTAACACTTTTAATTAAAAGGGTTGCGTTGTATATATATAAAAGACTAATCCTTATCTTACCTACTAAGTGAAGGAACAAAAATGACTAAGTGTTATAATAATTACCTTCACAAGACCAACACAATATTATTAGAGAATCCTCTTGGTCTTAACACTCAAAAATAAGAAACCTGAAATGTACATAGGATGATCTTAATTGTTCAATGACCAAGACAATTTTCTTTCTTATAGGCTTCAATTGGTCTCACATATTTCCCAACTAGGAAAAAACAAAAAGACAAAAACTATCTGCAATAAGCCGGACTTACCAGTGATATGCTCTCCAGTGCAAATAGAAGCACTCACTCACATAGGATTCCAGAGGAATTACTAGAGCAACACGTAAAATTGGAACCCATACGGATTAGAGGGTTCCCTAAAAGAAAAACAAAATTCTTTACAATGATGAACTTTACATAAAATTTCTGATAATCATCTTATCTTCTTTATGGATGTCTACATGGCTCTGGGTCTAGGTCTGGAATAAAAAAAGTGAAAAAGATATAAAGATGAAGAGGCCTTCAAAATTCCCATGCATGGTGGGGTTAAGCTTGACACTTTCACCATGCACTAGGATGCAAGAGAATAAGTAACAAAAGCAATAGAGGATGAAACACACAAAATAATTATAATCGGTGAAACAAAGAAAATCTTTAGAAAAATTATTAATTTCCATCAAACCATGCAATTAATCTTTTTTTTTTTCAAAATAGAATATCCTTTTCTAGGATAAAGTATATATGTATATGCATCATCATTCATTTAATTCTAGCTTGTGATCCTTGAAGAGGTAGGAACTTAGGACTTGGGATACATCAAAGAAATGCTAAGTCTCAATTTAGATAACCAGGCATTACTCATATTATCTAAAAAAGGATTAAATTAAAAGAAGAAAAATAAATTAAGGGGTATTAAAAAAGGATGAATTAGTTACAGGGGGGGGTAATAAAGGTGAAAACCCTATAGCAAGATAACAGCTTAAGCTAAGAGTATGGTGAAAATATACTATTAAAATAACAGCTTAAGATGAGAGCTAACCAATCAATCAATCATTTTCATAGTGAGATGTTGAAAAGTCAGTGAGGGCCTCCCCCCATTGCCTTTACCACCCCAAGCTTTTTAAGCTTCTCCTAATCTTCTCGTAATAAGCAACCTCTCCTTTTGATCTCATTCCATTGAAATCAAGGTCCTTTTGAGGTTTGGGTGTTTTATAACAGGAGCAAACGAAAAGACAGAAAGTGCTCACGTCAGATTTTGAGAATAAAAAATGTATAAGATGCTGAATCAAGAGAAGAGGTGGGGTGAGATTCCTGCTCTCTCTCTCTCTCTCTGAATTTGTTACTTTTTGTGGTTTCCTGGTCATTTTCTCGTCTGAGCTTCTTTATTGAATTTTCTCTAATTTGCCAACCCTTGTTATTAGTCTGCCATTGCAATCATCATTTCTTTTGTCTTAGCAGAAAAAGAAAAACACCATCCGTCAAATACGAATTAATGAAATTCAGTCGTTCTTTGTTTACTTGTATATATAGATTGCAGAAACAAAGGAGAGGGTTAATGGGTAGTACAGTTTGGATGAGAAAATATCTTATTATCCAGTTTTTTCCATGTTTGATTGCATGGTGGGCCTCATGGGTTTGAGAGAGTTGGAAAGAGGTTTCTCATTTGTGTTGCAGAGTTGCTCAGACAAGCAATCCAGGAGCGGATAGCGACTCTAGGGTGATCGTAATAATCTTCTCGTCACGAGATTTTCTTTTGACACTCATCAAATGATGCCTTTCTATGTCTAGATATCACTGCCACCTGTGCATAAGAATGGCTGTATTCTGCTGTATACAAAGCTATGATTTCTACTTCGCTGTTGTTTCATATGTAAAGCCGATCAAGCAATAATTACCAAGTGAAGAAATAAACCCAGTAAACAAAGGGATCCGACTGCTATTGCCTTTGGTTTGAATTTCTTTTGTTTAAGTTGTATTCACAGGCATGTTGCTTGCAACCATGTCCAATTCGACCTCTTTGTCTGAGGATGCTAGTGTTTCGTCTGGTACTAGAGTTCAAGACTTGAGCAGTTTAATAAATCCTATCTCGTCTTCCATTTCTCCTCAGCAGCAACAGAAGATCAAGAAGAAGAGAAATCTTCCAGGAAACCCGGGTAAAGGTTCTTCCTTCTTTAATGCATTAGGTCCCTTCCTGATTTTAATCTCCCTATATCCATGTATTTCGTTTGATGGTTTCAGACCCAGATGCTGAAGTGATTGTTTTATCTCCTAAGACACTGTTGGCCACCAACAGATTCGTGTGTGAAATCTGCAACAAGGGTTTTCAGAGAGATCAGAACCTTCAGCTTCACAGGAGAGGCCATAACCTTCCATGGAAGCTGAGGCAGAGAACCAGCAAAGAGATGAGAAAGAGAGTCTATGTGTGTCCAGAGCCCTCGTGTGTTCACCACCACCCTTCAAGGGCCCTTGGTGACCTCACAGGAATCAAGAAACACTTCTGCAGAAAACATGGAGAGAAGAAATGGAAGTGTGAGAAATGCTCTAAGAGATATGCAGTTCAATCAGATTGGAAGGCTCATTCAAAAACCTGTGGCACAAGACAATATAGATGTGACTGTGGAACCATTTTCTCCAGGTAAATGTTTTTGTTTCCCTTTTTCTCTTTTAAATTATATGTTCTTTTGGGTCTGTCTGTCCGTTTGTTAAGATCCCAATCTTCCCTCCTTTTATCAGTTATGGTGTCTCTCATCTCTTCACTCTTTTAGGATATTAGTCCCTTTTCTTGCAAGTTATGTCTTTAGAACGTTCTTTGTTTTTGGTTTCGAGGAACTTTGTTTTGGGGTTGTTCCTACTTCCTTCAAGTGTCTGTTGAAGAAGAGAGAAATTAAACTTAAGATTAAAATCCATCTAAGACATACAAAGAGAAGGAAAAGAAACCTGCATAAACTCTTCCTACCTGTGATTTAATGGCTACTTTTTGTCTTCTCTCCAGTTCTCCAGCTGACTCCTGTCCTATATCTTGATGCAGGCGTTTCTTCTTTCTTGTTGTATGTATGCATGGGACTTCGGGGTCAAAAAGTCAATCAAAACCCATTAATATCTCTGCTGTCCATGCTCACGAAGAAAAACACCATATTCTCTCATACCCATTGGCCTTACTTGGTCGTTTCATGCGAGGTTTTCTTTTGCTTTTTTTTTTTTTTTTTTTTTTTTTTTTTTTTTACTGTTGGTACTTGAAGGTATCAGGTATGGAGTGTCTGCAACCTTAAGAGAAATGATGAAAGTTCTACTCTAGTCAAAGAAAAGTAAAACTTTTAATTCTTTTTTCTTTTAATTTTGACTTTCTTGAAACTTCATGGTTATAGAAAGTCCGTGCTTTGATGTTCATGATGCCTAGCATTATTTACCTACAGATAACAGGCTCTCAGAGCTCCCTGAATCAGAACTATATACACATATAATCATGGCAACTGATAAATCTGCAATATGTGATGTCTAGACTCTTCAATTTTATAGTTTATTTTGACGTCTAGGTCATTCTTCCATTAACGACTCTTAAAGACCCTTTCCCTTGTATATTAAATATTTAAGATTTATGAAGCCATAATTCTATGGGAGCTGAACTCTCTCCATTAATTTCTCAAGCAAGCATTATTAGCTTCTCAGCCTTTTCCTATCCTACAGGAGGATGAATAAGACCTCTTTTTCATGCATGGGGCTTTTCTCCCTTTTACCGTACCAGAGAATTAGGAACTAGGAAGACCTCTCATCCATTAGAATATTATTCTGTTTTCTTTTTTTTTTTTGATCTGAATATTATTCTGTGTTCAAGTGTGACATTCTCACTTTTCATGCATGGCAGCTGTTTGCTATTATTATCTTCACTAAGTTGACAATGAAAAGCATCTGCACTCTGCAAGAGTCTGTCCCCCTAAAATCTTAAGCTTCATATGGCCTTTCTGTCTTTTCTTATAATCATAATGAATATAACTCCATTATTCTCTTTGGCTTGTTTACTTCTTAACTGCAAAAGTATAAAAAATGTAAAAACTAATTATATCTATACTTCATATGTGCATGAATATATCTTTCTTTTGTTGTTTTCCCTTTACTAGCTAGTTGCAGTAAACCTGTTGTGTTCATCGTAGCAAAATCCATGGACTTATCCATTTGTTTCTTTTAGGCTTTTAGAGTTTTAGTTTTAGAGGTCTGGAAACCGCCCAATAGTTTTAATCGACCAGTTAAAAACAGAAAATGAATAACAAAATAGAAAGTTCAATCTCTAATTGTAGAGTTTACTTTACCAACCCCTTTTTAGTTACTGTGTTTCTGATATTTTGTACAGGAAAGACAGCTTCTTTACTCATAGAGCCTTCTGTGATGCCTTGGCAGAAGAGAGTGCAAGACTCTCCAGAAACCTATCAGAACATCCCCTCCATCTCCACCCACAAAACTCAACTCCTCTCTTCCCATTCTTAACTCAACCACAGAACTTCCCAAACCAGACATCCCAGATCGACCCACCTCACAATCCAAACTCTACTCAAAACCCAGTTCAAATCAAGGCCGAGGCTCGTCATCATCATCATCAGCAGCAGCAGCATCAAATCCCAACCATCTCTCCCCCTCCATTGTTCTACGATCAACCATCCCATAAACAGTCGATTGCATCACCCTTACAACACCACCTTCAGATGGCCACCGACAACCCCAACAGAAAAACCAACACAGCTCATATGTCGGCCACTGCGCTGCTTCAAAAGGCTGCGAATTTTGGTGCAGCGGCCCTTTCAAGCGCCACACAAACTCAACCAGTGGGTCATCATATTACGTCCTCCATCAAACGGTTGGACGAGTATGGGAAAAGGAACCATGTGGGGTTCCCGTTAGAAAATCTAGCCACGTGGCAGAAGAATAGCCGTCTGACTCGAGACTTTCTGGGACTAACAGGGGATTGTGAGGGTGGTATCAACGTTAAAGACCTGTTATCATTCGCGGGGGGTGTTGAATTAACTCCTTACGACCGAGACGTCTCGTTGTTGATTGCTGAACATGCTACCTCGGGAAAGTGGGGTGACTATGGTAGTAGAATTGAAGGCTGAGGCTGATCACTGATGGCTGAACCCAAAATGAGGGCTAAAACAGTAATATTGGTAAAACTCCGGGAACGGAGATGGCCCTCCCTTTGTTGAGAATGACAAAGTTGTCCATAATGTCACTCCTTATCTACTTTGTTAAATTTTACAAAATCCACTGTTTCTTATATTTTCTTTTCCTTTTTTTTTTTCCCTTGTAAGTGGCATTGTTGTAATAACTTAGTAAAGCTTTGTCTAAAGTGATCTGATCATCTTCCGGCCAAAAACAGTGATCTCTGCTTAGTCAATTTGGAGGAAAGAGATATTCAGTGAAAAAAAAACACACACACACACTCACAAATGAGAATTTGTACCTGTATGGCCCGCCTGAACAGTAAACGCTTTACTTTTGGAAACAGCTTTGGCTCCAATTACTGTTTACGGGTAATTTTAAGGCTCATTTGATTTGCGGGAATACGTCTGGGCCATTCTTATTCAAATTGTTAGGTTGGAGGGAATCGAAACTTTATTTCCATTCATGGTGAAATAGCATTTCCACATTTGAGGAAATGCCATTTCCTCCCCTTTCCTTAGGAATTAAATACCTAAGATTGCATTTGATACTATTATTGTTTCTACCTGAAATGCCAAATAGATTCTTAGATTGCATTTGATATTTCTACCTGAAACATTTTAGGTTGATCGATACAAATTGTTGAAAGATATATATTATCACATTACATGTGAGATTTATTTCAGAAAGATTGATTAGACTTCAATACCTTGGAGTTGATGTTTCTAAAAACAGCCTCTCACATGCATTTTTAACATATACCTGTTTTAACCATAAATAGCCTCAAACAATGATTGCATATCAATTTATATTGATCAATCCAAAACATCTTAAATAAAAACCTAAATCTTAGGGTTTAGGGTTCTGATGTGAAAAATTAATCTTTTATTTGTAAATCAAGTGGTTAGGGCATATGGTAGGAGCAAAATAAAGATTTTATTTTCAGCTTGACCCTTGATTATGAAAAAAAAAGGATCATTATGTGACAGGAAATGGTCTTATTCAGTGAATGTTAAAGCCACCTCACCGAAAGTTACAAAAAAGTTCAGAAAGGAGGCACGGCCTTGTCATCCACCATAAATAGGACCCTTTCTTCTTTGTGCTCACAGAGGATGCTTTACATCCTTCATTGAATGGACCAAGAGAAACCCATTTTATTGGGGGTCATGTGCCTCATGTCTTGAATGGGCCTTAACATTTGAAACGAGGGTTGTTTGAATGCATCTTTCAACGGAAGCAGTGAATTTTGGGCAAATTTTGTGAGATTCAAACCCTGAGCATGCATGCATGCATCTATATAGAGTTTGTCGAGGCTTATGTCTACTGCAAGTCTGCAACCACCTTTGCAGCAGTTTCTTGCAGCCTCTAATGAAACACAAATATCATTGTTGAATGTTTTAAATTCAAAGAAAAACTCAATCAATAGTTTGAAATTAAGACTGCTTTTGTTTTCAGTATAAATATGAACCAGTGCAAAACTTCACTCTCGGCCCGTATTTTCACATGTTTGTTTCTAATGTAAGTTTTATAATGAAAATCCATGTAAACTTTTCCTTCCATATCAATGTAAATACTATATTGATTTATTATTTACATCAATTATCACAATTTAAAAAGTTCCAACGGTTCACTCATTTTAAACTCAATGGTCTTGAAATCCATCCATGTACTTTTACATCTGAGCACAAACACAGCCTAATAGGACAATAACCGGATGCATACCATAGTGATTTGCATTTTCATCATTTGAACCTTTTTTGAGAGGTGGGGGATTTATGGTTTGTCCCACCTTATAAATTTTTACCAAAACTCCATTAGTTCAATATATAGTATTCCTTATATTGATAGATTCCCTCAATGTCATTATTCCTAACTGTACAATTTATGAGGTAGGAATTAAATTGATAAAATTCCCGTTTTTTTTTTTTCGTTTAACAATTATACAATTCAGAGAATACAATCTGAGTAATGCAAGAAACAAAGTAGTTTTTTTTGGAAGCAACGCAACTAAAGTCTAAACATTTTGTGTTTAGGGTCAGTGCGATGAGTTGCAGAAATTCGTTCCATTTTGCTCCAATAAGACAAAGTCTTTGAACATGCAAGTTTGATTTGAATTATTGTACTAGTCCTCTTATAGAAGGGAACAGTCTTTTCACGCGTGTAGGCTCACATCCACTGGGTAAAGAGCGCACTTTTACACAACCATGAATGAATATGTCGTAGGTCCATGGCCATATGACTCTATGTCTACTGACCCACCATCATCATCACCTCCATCAATGAATTCACATAACAGTCAGTATGGATTGGAGCAAGAGTTGTATTGAGGTGAGTATTTGTCAAAATTCCAATATTGAAGAAGTCTGGGTTCCAAAAACCTTATATACACAACTTACTGTAGATGACACGTTATCATAGATGCGAGGTAAAAGAATAGTTACCTTCAATATTCTTTTAGGTTGCGTTTGGAAGAGGTGTAAAACGTTTTTCTACACTGATGATGTTTTACACTGAACCTTAAATATATATGACCATTGTATTTTGAAATTAATGTAAAAAGTGGTTTAAGTTTTATATTGATAAAATCGATGTAGTTTTTACATCGATTATCAATATAAAACTTTAAATGTAATGAGGTTTTACATCTATCATCGACGTAAATCTACACTCCATCCAAACGCATGCAAAGCCAAATGCGTATAAAAACGAACCGATACAAATTTTACATCCGTCTTTTATTTACATCACATCTAAATACAGCCTTAAATTTTAACCAGAAGGTAAAAGAGTAATTACCTACAATGTTCTTTTTAATAAAAAGATAAACAAGGGGATTGAGTGGGTTATCATGTCATGTAGAGTTTCCACTTTTTTTTTCAAACAGCCTAAGTGTTCTTGACTTGAAATTTTACATGTATAAATTTTTAAGTGCATTGAATTAAGGTCAAAGGTGGACCCATTCAAAATGTAAAACTTCAGCCCTACCCACAAGCTGCACCCTCACTAACTGGAGACTAGATCTCATACCCAGTAGAACCTTACACATGTCTCATTACAGTTGTACATTGAGAAAATCTCCTATATTTGCGTGTTATCATTCATGTTGAGATATTCTCAATGTAAAGCTGTAGTATCATGTGCGTAAGTGTGAGTAGCATTCTTGTAGGTATAGAAGATCTAAACTGTGCTAACTCAGAAGAATAAGTCAGACCAGGGAAGGTAGGCAAGCTGATCAGGGGCCACCGGGTCATGGCTATCTATCTGTCTATATTTTCTGGTATAGATGAATATACCCATTTGGAGCTCTTTGGGATCCATTCTCCCTATCACCCATGCAAGTTGAGTAATCCAAGGGTGTAGTAGGAGTTCTTAGGCAGGACATTAAAGACTGCCATGCATGGTGGGTGCGTGGGTTGAAACTCCGGCCGGGTGGCAAAGGTTTGCAACGACCTTTGTTTCTTATTGATGCCATCCTTGTAATGCTTAGGGGATGGAGATCAATTCATTTCTGCTTTGAAGTTTTGGTTTATCTTCTTTCCTGCATGCATGTTTCTCCACCTTCATCAAATTATTTTTCTGCTCTACTCCCTTTTTCTAATTTCATTTTTCATTTTTTTTTTTGTTTTTAATGATATGCTTTATAGCTAGGTATTGTGAGATCTGAATAGGTTGGTCTTAACCAATAGATCCTCTTTGACCCATACAATCTGAGTTCATATTGGTGCCCCACAGCACATTCCAACTGTGTATTGAGAGAGACCGGATCTGTTTCTCACATAGGGCGTTTCACACTGACCTTAAAGACACATTCCACCATGCATTGGGAATATTTCATGTATTTATACCTTATTATTCATGAAAGTTACTCGCAATACATGATAAGATGTGCATGTGAGGAGCAGATCCTAATTCATATTTGGAACATCTCTCATTGACAATTATGGAAGATATTGTTCCCAATGCTCTCACAGATATGCATGTGAGATCAGTGGGGCGCCAATGTGAATTTACGAGACTCTCTCATAACAAGTCCCCTGTATCAAATACAGTGTATTTAACCATCTGTTTTAATTAGTTAACTTATCACTTGTGAATTATGTTAAAATTTCAAGCATTATAATTAAATATTGAAATATTGTTATTATTACTAAAATCCTTAGGATTCCCTAAGTTGGATCCATCAATCAAAGAATTAATGCATCCTGATTTAATTTATAAGATCATATCAACCCCAAATGTCAGTATAATTATTTTGTTAAATGGGCCATCATCAATCAAATATAATGTCCATTAGTTAATGTGTTCAACATCAAGCACTGAGCAGACAAGCTTGAATTATGATCCCTTCTACATGAAGTAATTAATTATCTACCAAATCACTTTTCCTCCTCTTTCTCATCTTCTAGTTGTAATGAATATTCAATAGATCAAACACTTTTTTTTCTACTCCAATTATTATCAATTTTGAAGTATTAGGGAGTACAAAAGGAATTACAGACTTTTCTAAAGAGGAAACATATATAGGCTGCAAAACCAGTTGTAAGCGTGAGTAAAAAGGTGGCTAAGTGCCGACTGTTGGTGTTTTGGTGGTCCTGGACCTGGTTAATGGTACAGCAAGAAAAAGAAAAGGTGATGAAAAAAAGGAAAAGAAAGAATAAGAAAGGAGAAATAAAAAAGAAAAGATGGATATATACAATCTTTTTCTTGGTGGTGCTTTCTTAAATTCGCACGTCTCACAGTTACAGCTAGCCTTTGGTCGGTAATCCCAAGTTAAATAGCTTTGATAATATTTGATACAATGACCCACATATCTATACATCATTTCATTCCATCCCTATTGTTCCATTTTCAAGAAGTCCATATCGATCTGATAAAAGGGATGGCTCAGATGGGACCTTAGTTGGTGTAAGAATTCTAGGCTAATGGTTGATCCACTGGTTGCTAGAAAACAACAATCTATTCAAGGACTTCATCTGAACGATTTTATGAGTGATATTGTATTTTATTTGATTAAATAGTCCAGTGTATGAGGGGATTTAGAGAATAAAATTAAGCCTGTTCAGTAACCTCACCTAAGAGCTTAACCTTTTATCTGATCACACAAGTTACGTACATGCTATTACATATAGAAGGGACAGTAATCGGGACTGGGGAGGAATATTAAATCTAACCATATATATGTTTAATTTAAACTTTAAACCTTAAAACATAAACAAGCTAATGAGTTGAGCAAATCTCTTGAAGCTATGATTGGTTTGATAGTAAATAAGAAGAAATCTCTTGAATTATTGAGAGGCGGATTAGCCGGCTGACTTTTTTGTTAACCTTGGGATTGATGAAGCCTGTTCTTATAATGTTATAACTGATAATAATTTTAGAAAATTGTTTCTAGAAGATCTAATTGGTCTCCCTAGTTTGCGGGTCAGATGGAAATTTTAGTTGTATTTGCTTTGCCCTTATTTTTTTTCTTCCTTTTGTTTGATTAATTATTGTTTGAGAAGATCAAGTATGTCATCATATCACCGGTTTTGTTTGGATGGTTGAATTGGTGACCCACGATTCAGAGGTAAAAATGGTTCAGCCTTTATATCGGTTTTTAAAGCATTACTTTCTACAGGGAATTCATTTTTCCTTATTCTACCATTAAATTCCCTTACTTAAAAATACTTATATCCAAGGTTCAAAGTACTGAAATATATTGGTGCACATTGATTGATATGTGGTGTCAATTTTCCTTATTCTTTAAAATACCCCCAGCTACCCTTGAAAAAGATTAAAAACCATTCTTGATAATTGTCAGAATATTTATCAAGTGCTCATTGAACACACTTATCAATGTGCACATTGAATATGCTTACAACATTGTGCCAGACTATCAAATTTTAGGGTCAATGATAAACTAAATAATGGGAATTGGGCTGTTTCAAGTTTATTTTTTTGACAAAATAAAAAATAAGCACTAAAAACATCAAAGGCTAAAAACCAACTCTCAATTTGTACATTTACAGCATTGAAGCTTGCCCATATAAGAACATATATAGGACCACAATTACTCATTAGTTAATTGGATGAGAGAGTGATTAATTAAGAGTGCGTTCTACAAATAATGCCATGTTAATTTGTAAAGCATTTCAATTTAAATTGTGATTGGATCAAAACATTCAAGGTATCTGATGGAGCGCAATCTGGCCGGTCTTAGCTGTCAACGATTTCGTCTCTGAGCTGGAGCGGCGGGGAGCCTGAAACGGGAAAGAAGAGGGAACTCCTGGGGGAACCCGGTGAGGTAACTCCGAAGCTCAAGTTAGTATTTTCTCAAAGGCAAAGTATAGACCAGATGGCGCAAAGTTCACCTACCTTGTTGTTGGGGGTAGGGGGCCTTTTATAACCACTTCGCGCACTCGCTCCGAAGCCCTTGTCAAGTCGGGTATGATCACCCTTGCATCTGTCAGTTCAGGTGCCGTCCTTTCTATTGGGACAGAACCGTCACTGCCTTTTGTCGGAACCATCTCTGTAACTGGAGATGGCGGTGTCAGGAGGCGGTAGCAGGTGGCTGTTTGGAGTGCGGCCGTCAAGCGTCAGATCCCAAGTCAATCAAGTGTGCCGCCCTTGGGTACGAACTTCCTCGGTGTCAGGCATAATACGGTTTGTTTGGTTTTGGTGTCCTGAGGGCAATGTGGTGGAGTGGTGAGCGAGGCGAAGTCTTGAGTTCGGAGGTATGTCCTGTATTGCTATAGGGCAGGCCAGTTCGGCGAAGTGTGTCCCAAACTGCTAAGGCAGGCCAGTCCAGCAAGGTGTATCCCAAACTGTTATAAGGCATGCCAGTTCGGTGAGGTATGTCCCGAACTGTTGCATGCAGGCCAATTCAGATTATTGGTTGGTTTGGGGCCGAAGGGTGAGTTTGGGCTCTTAGTAGGGAGTTCGGACCGCTGGTAAGGGAGTTCGGTCAACCAGTTTCTCCCCTTGGTGCTCGCGCCTTAGGCATGCTTTTGTGTCGAACTGTTGCCTTTGCCACGTGTTGCAAAACTGTGAGGTCGAGCCAAATCTTCCTTCATCAATTGCCCCCCACTCCTCGCGCCAATGGTCTTGCCCTGGCGTGGGGAGTTTTGCGAGGTGGTAGGTGGATTTGTCCCGTTCTTCGAATCTTGACTGCGCGAGGTGCTTTGCCAAGGTTCTCCGGTTTTTTGGAGCGTCCGAAAAGGCGGGAGACGTGCCTACTGCTTATGAATGTTGATGGACGTGGCAGCGTGCGTTTATTTTAAATTTCAAAAAATCACGTCGTTGGGATGTGACAGCGGGTCTTTTAATTTTGAAAAAAGCGCGCCACTGCCGTTTTGAGGAGATGTGCGACGCAATGTCAGTTTCAAAAAGACGTGCACCGGTGCGTCGTCGGTTTCAAAAAGGTGTGCACTGACGTCTCGTTCATTTTGAAGAGACGTGTGCCAATCACGTTTCGATCTCAGGGGACGTGCAGTCAACGCGAATGCGGGCCGTCGGATTGGCTTTGATCTGCATTGTTGGTTTTTGGTTACTATAGCTATAAATAGTAGGGGACCCAGTTGATTTGTCACTTCTGCAGTTTGCTTCTTGAGCTCGCGTCCAACTTTTCAGCTCGCGTCTAGGCTTGTTACTCCGCCTTCAAGGATTTTGGCTAGTTCCAGTCTCCGCAGTCTTCAAAACTTTTTTTCGGTGAGTACCTTCCTGAATCCACCTCTTCTCCTCGATGTCTAGCTTTGATAGCTCAGACGATTCTTCAAGTATGATTGATGTAGATTCTACGAATCGATCCGTATCCCCCGACTGCTTTAGTGATCCTGAGGTGGAACTTGAGGATGACTTTGAACCCGTAGGCCGAGCCGCTTTAGAAAGTTTGGCGTCTACCTCTCGTCTAGGTCGGATGCTAGACAAGTTTGGTCCTTCGACCATGATGCCCGAGGGGCTCCAATCTCTACTTATTTCTTACAACCTGCCTGGGGGGTATACCTATTTCATTCCTTTGGGTAGTTTTCCTTGGGAACACGGTTCTTATGAGATCATGATTTTTCGAGAGCAGCTCGTTGCGGGGCTGCAACTACCTTTCCACCCACTTCTCGTCGAGGTCATAAACCACTTCGGCATTACCATTGGCCAGCTTCATCTGAACTCTATTCGGAACCTGGTAGGGACAATCTCCCTTTTTTGTGAACAGAACTTCCCTTTAGACTTGGAGATATTCTCCTCATTCTTAATGCTCAAGAAACAAGCGGGTTCTCTTCCAGGGGGAAGATGGGCGTATTACTTGTCTCCTCACCCGGGCTTTAAGCTTCTGCACGAACTTCCTAATAAGGTCCGGGCATGGAAGCGGGACTACTTCGGGGTGCGAAGTGCACAAGGGTGGCATTTTCAGACCGGGTGGGGTGAGGCCGCTCCTGATTCTGGGGTCACTCTTGATAAAGAGACGGTGAAGGGCCTCCGGCAATGGGCACGACAAGGTTTAAAGTGCCATCAGTACTTAACGAAGGCCAAGCTTATTGCGGTCGACCTAAGTTCAGGTAGGTTTCTAGCTCAGAGGTTTCTTGTTTGCTTTGTTCCATCGTTTTTTCTAATGTCAAACTCTTTTCTACAGGTGTGATGGACGCAGAGAGGATTCGTGGGGGGCACCTGTTCCAAGGCATGAAGAGGAGGAAGCGGGTAGCCAAGCGAACTTGTACCGAGCTGCCCCCGGATGAGGAGCCTCAAGTTCCAGGCCACACGCCAGAGGATCTGCCTAGGGAGCCCGAGGTGGCTCTGCATGAAGCGGCCGGGGCGCCTTACGCTGAGACCACTCACACGGGTGCTCCGGCCTACTCCAGTGCACCTGCTCACTCTGGGTCCGCTCATACGCGGGCTGGGCCTTCGGGTTCGGGAGCTCAAGGGGAGTTCAGGAGCGTGTTGACGCCGAACTACGCTCTTCAGAAGAGTAGGGAGGCTACTTTCCCCAAGGAGATCATGGCGTGGACCAATCTTCCTTTGAATCAGACCGCCTGCCGTGCCGTAACTCATGCTATGGTGGTAAGTTAGATTTCGTCTGCCTTCTTCATTTTCTATCCTTCTTGCTATTGTCGCTCACTTGTTTCTTTTGGTAGGTGAATTCTTCTATTCACGCCTTAGCAACCCAGGTGGAGAGGAGCTCGTGATAGGCGCGAGCTGCTGAGGTGGCCGCTCATGCTACCGAAGAGGCTTTCCATGCCATCGAGGCGAATACCCGAGCTGCTGAGGTAGCCGCTTATGCTGCCGAAGAGGCTGCTCGCGTCGCCATGGCCAGGCAGGCGATGTCTCTGTGGGATGTCAAGGCCATGGGGGTAGTCGTCAAGCACATGGCGGACTTGAGGTAGGACCTACAGCATCAGGTCGAATATCTTCAGGAGGACATCAGGGAGAAAATGCATATCTTTTCTCAAGGTATTGAAGACGCCAAGAAGAAAGCCGTTGAAAACTACATTGCCTCTCCGCGTTTTGACGACCTGATGGTGGATTCTTACAGAAGGGGATTCAAGCTGAGCCGGTGGATGATCTGGAACACGTATCCCGACCTCGACGTTAGTGTCATATCCACATCGCGTATAACCCAGGAGATGGCCAATGCTGCCGATGGCGAGCCAGATTCTGAGGGTGAGGCAAGGCCTTCGGGTGTTGTTGAATTGCCTTCTGATGGGGAAGAAGTAGCTCCGGGCATGTAAAATATATATATATATATATTATGTACTCTCCTTTTCTTGCAATGGAATAGACAATCTTTTCGGTTGAAGTGTTGCTCTTTTTTTCGAACTGATTTTTTGTCGAACTGATAATATGCCAATCTGTTTCTTGCCCGAGTTATTGTACTCGCGCGACCTGTTTCAGCCCTAAGGCTCTTGTAGCGAACTGATTTTTTGCCAAGCTGATAATATGCCCAACTTTTCTTTGCTTGCTTATGTCGAGGTTCCTCTTGTTGGCTCTGCATCCTGGCCCTGGGCTCTTGTAGTGATTTCGTCCACTTCGCTTGGCGGTTTATAGGTAGTATCGCCTTAAGTTAACAATGTACCATTCTCGGGGTACTTGTTTGCCTTCTAAGGTTTTGAGCACGTATGCCCCCCCAAGCACCTCTTTACTTTATAGGGCCCTTCCCAATTTGGACCAAGTTTGCCCACGCCAAGTTCGGGCACCATAATCTTACAAAGGACCAGGTCGTCGACCCGGAAGCTTCACTGCTTTACTCTGGCGTTGTAGTAGCGAGCTACCTGCTGCTGGTAGGCCATTGTCTGGATGTGTGCGAGGTCCCTTACCTCGTCCAGTAGGTCAATGTTGGTACGTAACTCATCTCCGTTTGTCTGATCGTCATATGTTTCTAGTCGCAATGTTGGTACTTCGATTTCCGCCAAGATTACAGCTTCAGTGTCGTAGGTGAGGTTGAAGGGGGTTTCTCCCGTGGCAGTTTTTTCTGTAGTTCGGTGAGCCCATAAAACACTTGGTAGCTCTTCCGCCCACAATCCCCTAGCTCGATCTAGACGTGCTTTCAGTCCACGCAAGATGGCTCTATTCATTACTTCTGTCTGACCGTTTGCCTTTGGGTGCACGACTGATGTGAAGTTCTGCCGAATCCCCATGTTCTGACACCACTCTTGGAACTTGATATCCTCGAACTGCTTGCCGTTGTCGGAGATCAGTACCCGAGGAAACCCGAAGCGACATACTATGTTCTTCCAAAAGAAGTTTTGTATTTTTCGGGCCGTAACTGTTGCCAGAGGTTCAGCTTCTATCCACTTTGTGAAGTAATCTACTACCACCACTAGGAATTTTCTCCCACCTGTTGCTGGCAGGAATGGCCCCAGGAGGTTGATCCCCCATTGTGCAAAGGGCCACGGGCTGGTGAGGTATTTGAGATCGGAAGCAGGCTGATGGTGGATATTGGCGTGCTTCTGACACTTGTCGCATTTTCTAACGAGCTCAACGGCTTCTGTCTTCATCGTTGGCCAGTAGTATCCTTGTCAAAGTGCTTTTTGGGCGAGTGCTCTGCCCCCCAGGTGTCCGCCGCACAGACCTTCATGAGTGTCATGGAGTACGAACTCGACTCTGGCAGGTCGCAGGCAACGCAAGTTGGGGAGCGTGTAGGACCGTCGATACAATCATTCGTCAATTATGACGTATTTGGCTGCCTAGCATTGCACCCTCTTGGCCGCATTGCGATCTGCAGGGAGGGTTCCGTCTAGCAAGAAGCTCGCGAGTGGGTCGATCCAGCTCAGCTATGCTTTGAGGACGGGAGCGACCTCCTCTGCCCCACCAAGAATACTAGGCCGTGGTAAGTCCTCTATGTACACAGTTCTCATGTTGTTGTGACTTGTGCTAGCTAACCGAGACAGAGCATCGGCCTGAGTGTTCTCTGACCTCGGGATTTGCCTGATGAAGTGTGACTGGAAGTTGAGCAAGGCCTCTTTTACTTTCGCCAAGTATGCAATCATGGAGAGCTCGCGTGCTTCATACTCACCCGTAACCTGGTTGACAACGAGTTGGGAATCGCTGCAAATGACTAAGTGCTTTGCTCTTACCTTTTGCGCTAGGTTCAGCCCGGCTATCAGTGCTTCGTATTATGCCTCGTTGTTAGATGTCGCGAACTCAAAGCGTAGTGCGTATTCCAATTTTGTGCCACCCGGTCCGCATAAGACTATACCAGCCCCGCTGCCTTCCTGGTTCGAGGAACCATCTACGTGAAGGATCCAAGGGTCCTCATCCCAGTTCGCGCTTGGCCTGACCAAGAGAGAAGCCACGTTGGCTGCTACTTCACTAGGTTCAGAATCTATTGGCCTGGGAGCTCCGGGTTCGCCTGAACTAGGGACCTCGGGCTCAACCTGTTGAGGGGCTTCGAGGCTGAAAGTGCATTCAGCGATAAAATCTACTAAGGCTTGAGCCTTAATTACAGTCTGTGGTTTGTACTGGAGATCGTACTCGCTGAGTTCGATGGCCCATTTCATCAGCCGATCAGAGACCTCGGGCTTCAGCAGGACTTGTCTTAGGGATTTGTTGGTTAAGACGACGACGGTGTGAGCTTGGAAGTACGGGCAGAGATTTTGAGCTGAAGTCGCCAATGCGTACGCTATTTTTTCTATCTGCGGGTATCTCGTCTCTGCTCCCTACAAAATTTTACTAACGTAATAGACGGGCCGCCGGACCCGATCTACTTCCTTTACTAGTACCGAACTGACCACCCCGTCGCTCGCCGAGAGGTACAGTTCTAAGACCTCGCCCTCCTCGGGTCTGAATAAGGTTGGCACAGTGGCGAGGTAGGTTTTTAGCTCGCCAAACGCGATCTGGCAATCTTGGGTCCATTCGAACCCTTTGCCTTTGATTGCCTTAAAGAAAGGCAGGTAGCAGTCTGCCAATTTGGACATGAAGTGGCTCAGAGTGGCTATGCGGCCGTTTAGACTTTGAACTTCTTTTACTTTCCGGGGTGGTCTCATATCAAGGATGGCCTTTATTTTGTCTGGGTTGGCCTCAATACCATGCCAGTTGACAATGTACCCTAGAAACTTACCCGAGGTGACACCAAAGACACACTTGTTTGGGTTTAGTCTCATTCTATACTGACGCAGAATTTGGAAGACAGAATCCAAGTCTTTTATTAATTCCTGCGAGAACTGTTTTTTGACGACCATGTCATCTACATAACATTCTATTTTCGTGCCGATTAAGGGTCGAAAAAGCTTATTTACAAGTCTTTAGAAGGTCACCCCAGCATTCTTTAGCCCTAAGGGCATGACCTTGTAACAGTACAGGCTGAACTTGGTAATGAAGCTGGTTTTTTCTTCGTCGGACTGGTCCATTTTGATTTGGTTGTAGCCTAAGTATGCATCCAGGAAGCTTAGCAGCTCATATCCCGAGGTCGCATCCACTAGGCGGTCAATTCAAGGCAAGGGGAAGCAGTCTTTTGGGCAAGCTCGGTTCAGGTCGGTGTAGTCGACAGACATGCGCCACTTGCCGTTTGCTTTTTTCACCAACACTTGGTTGGCTACCCAGCTCGGGTAATGAACTTCCCTTATGAAGTCCGTTGCGAGGAGCTTTTCGACTTCTTCGTCGATCGCCCTCCAGCTCTCCGGGGCTAAGCTGCGTTTCTTCTGTCTAATGGGTCTGACTACAGGGTCAGTGTTAAGCTTGTGTGTTATAAGGTCAGGGTCAATACCCGGCATATCCGCCGTGGACCATGCAAAAATATCTAAATTTTGGAGTAAGAAACTCACCAGTATAGTTCACAAAGGCTCCTTGACGAAAGCACCGATCTGTAGTGTTCGCGTCGGATCTGTAGTCGAGGTCGGGATTGTGACTGTTTCCTCAGTGGGTGAAGCTTGTTCCTCGCCCTGCTCCGCAGGCTGTTCCAGTTCAAGGTCGTCGGTTGCCTTGGTTTTTCCCTTTAGGGTGGCAACATAGCGTTTGTGGGACTCAAGTTGGTCGCCCCGCGCTACCCCCACACCGAAGTCCATTGGGAACTTCATTGCCAGATAATAGGTGGAGACCACTGCACGCAGAATATGCGTAATTGGTCACCCTATAATGGCGTTGTATGTGGAGGAGGTCGTGACCACCAAGAAATCGTGATTGAATCTTACCGCGCACGGCCATGTGCCGACTTCCACAGGTACTGTTATCTTCCCCAGGGGCCTGACTTCCTCTCCGTAGAAGCCCACAAGAGGAGTGTGCGCGGGTCTCAACTCACTTTTCTGCAACTGCAATTGGTCGAACGCCAATTTGAATAGGATGTCCGCCGAACTGCCTGAGTCAACAAGTACGTGCCAAACTTCGAAGTCGCTGATCCTTAGCTTAATGACGAGCGCGTCGTCGTGGGGGTAGTGAACACCTCGCACGTCGTCTTCTGTAAAAAAGATCAGTCCTTCTGTCTTCGGCCTCTTGGGAGGGTTCTGCTCCTCTCGGGCTGCTTCACGAACTGACGTCTGTGCTACTGCCGAAGTGCATCCTACCACCACCGAACTGTCCACTATCACGTGGATGGTTCCCCGGACTGGCCTCTCTTCTAGAGGAGGTCGCTGCAAGGCATTGGCCGGTCTGCTGCTCGACTCGGGGACATCCTTCCCGTGTTCCCCTTGCCGACCTGCTTTATTACTATTGTCATAATGTACAAAATTTCTCAAGTACCCGCGACGGATGAGTCCTCTATCTCTTCGTGGAGATTATTACATTGCTCGGTACTATGATCGTGATCTTTATGAAAACTACAATATAGATTTTTGTTCCTTTCGTTTGGGTTGCTCTTTAGGCGAGGTGGCCACTTTATGTAGGGGGCGTCCTTGATCGTCATCAAAATTTCGGTCTACCTTGTGTTCAACGGCGTGTAATCCGTCCGAACTGCTAAGGGAGTTCGGGACTGCTGGCTTGGCTTTGCCTCTCGGGTCTGGCTTCTTCTATCACCGGGATTGGAGGGCTCGCCTTCTCTTTTTCTTTTTTCAACCCCACCTTCGGTTCTCTGGTTGATCTCTTCCTCTGTTCTCATAAACTTGTCTGCGAGCTTGAGGAAGTCGGCCACGGTTGCTGGCTGGCTGGCCACCATGTGCCATTTGAATTCTTTGTGTGTCACCCCTCTTTTGGTCGCAGCGAGTTGTACCGCAGGGTCTAACCGAGGGATCTGCAAGCATGCTTCATTGAACCGCTTGATGTAGCTCCGGATGGGTTCTCCCTCTCTTTGGATTACCACGAAGATACTTTCCTCGATTTTGGGGCACCTTTTGCTGGTAACAAAATGTGTGTCGAAGATCTGCACGAACTAGGCCCAGCTTCTTATTGATCCGGAAGCTAGGTTCCGGTACCAAGTGCGGACCACGCCTCTGAAGGTGGTGGTGAAGGCCACGCACATGCATGACTCGCTGGCCCTAGCAAGGTGCATTTGTGATTGGAATGCGTCGACGTGGTCGTTGGGGTCAAACGACCCATCATACTTGTCCATAGATGGAAGTTTGAAGTCTCGGGGCAGGGGGACTGCCAAAAGTTCTGATGAAAGGGGGGAAGGAACTGAGAGAACTAAGATGGTTTTTACCTCGTCCGAGCTTGTCTCTTCCTTGCCTCTAAGCTCGGGTAGGACACGGGTATTAGTTCGGCGACTTCGCCGGTGCCTTCTTTGAGCAGGCCCAGTGTTGGCGCTGCTGGCCTCCGTATTGCCGAGCTTGGTGGGCCCGGACTGTTGGCTTGCTGCTAGGGAGCTGAACCGGTTCTCTGTGAGTGGGAACTCGGGCCTGGAGCGCTGAGATGACTTTGTGGGCGAGGTTCTTGACCCACCCGCGAGCTGCGAGGCGGGGGTGATCTTTCTTTGCTTTCGGCCTGGGAATGAGGTCTGGCTATTAGGGGGTTCTGGGGTCGGGAAGCTTCTCCTTGGTGAGGTCGTCAACCTTGAGGGGAGGCCTTGACCGGCTTCGAAACAGGGTGTCGGGGGGTAGTGACTGGTTTAAGGGTAGCTGAGGGAACTGCTGCTGATAATGGTGTTGAGAGAGGTGGTGCAGTACCAGGTGTTGCTGGAGTTGGTGCTGCTGGAATTGCTGCATTTGGGCTTGCATTGCCCGCATGCATTGCATTAGATCGTCCAGTTGGTTCTGGCGGGTTGTCAGTGGGACAACAGTTGGTTCAGCGAAGTTCATTTCAATGGGGAGTGGAAGAGGGATGTTCAACGAAGGAGGGTTCAGGGGCACCATTGCTTGTGGCACATTCAAACTGGGGATCCCATCCACTGAAAGAGGGATGGTGAACTGCCCAATGCACACCGCGGGAACATGGAGTTGTTCTTCAGTGGTGGTCGTTTCTATTCCACGTCCGGCACTATTGGAGGAGGCCATGGGTGTTGGAGTTTTTGAAAGAAGGGTAGGTAAGAGAGATTTAGAGGGAGGCTTTTAGAAGCGTTCCCACAGACGGCGCCAATTGATGGAGCGCAATTCGGCCGGTCTTAGCTGTCAACGATTTCGCTTCTGAGCTAGAGCGACGGGGAGCCTAAAAGGGGAAAGATGAGGGAACTCCGGGGGGAACCCGGTGAGATAACTCCGAAGCTCAAGTTAGTATTTTCTCAAAGGCAAAGTATAGACCAGATGGCGCAAAGTTCACCTACCTTGTTGTTGGGGGTAGGGGACCTTTTATAACCACTTCGCGCACTCGCTCCGAAGCCCTTGTCAAGTCGGGTATGATTACCCTTGCATTTGTCAGTTCGGGTGTCGTCCTTTCTGCTAGGACAGAACCGTCACTGCCTTTTGTCGAAACCGTCTCTGTAACTGGAGATGGCGGTGTCAGGAGGCGGTGGTAGGTGGCCGTTTGGAGTGCGGCCGTCAAGCGTCAGATCCCAAGTCAGTCAGGTGCGCCACCCTTGGGTACAGACTTCCTCGGTGTTAGGCATAGTACGGTTTGTTGGTTTTGGTGTCCTGAGGGCGATGTGGTGGAGTGGTGAGCGAGGTGAAGTCTTGAGTTCGGAGGTATGTCCTGTATTGCTATAGGGCAGGAAAGTCCGGCGATGTGTGTCCCGAACTGCTAAGGTAGGCCAGTCCGGCGAGGTGTATCCCGAACTGTTGCATGCAGGCCAGTTCGGATTACTGGCTGGTTTGGGGCCGAAGGGTGAGTTCGGGCTCCTAGTAGGGAGTTCGGTCAACCGGTTTCTCCCCTTGGTGCTCGCGCCTTAGGCGTGCTTTTGTGTCGAACTGTTGCCTTTGCCACGTGTTGTGTAACTGTGAGGTCGGGCCAAATCTTCCTTCATCAGTATCCAAAAGAAACCCTGGTTCGATTCGAAAATAATAAGCAATAACTTTCTTTTTAGTGTTGTGACAACAACAATAGTTAAAAATGCGCGTGGGGTCATCCATGATATAGGCTCAGTATGCCCAACCGCATAAATCTTGGTGTTCTAGCCAAACACACCCCTGTTGCTTGCTTTGTAGTATTTTGCATTCTTTTTACAACTTAAAAACTGAAAATCTGAAAAATAAACACAATGGTGAAATGGTTTGAACATTCAGTCCGAATGGTTCAGCCTATAGTAATTTTGAAAATGTTAAAGTTAGAAACAAGAATGACCCAAAAATCATGGTTGGAATTGAATATTCTAGATCAACGGCTTATTATAAAATTCGAGATAGGTTCAAAACAGAACCCTTTAGGCCATCGATTGAACAATTTCAGGCTTTCAGAAAGTGCATGTAAGCTGCAGATTTGCAATGGTATAATACATACCATTTGGCTGGTAAAAGAGACTGCATCTATTTTTCGTACACAACCAGACATACCAAAAGCTTCTCTTCTTCTTCTATTCTCTACTCTTATCAAAGCAAAAGTTATTGTTGGCAGTTGGCATCTCATGTCATCTTAACTCATCGCTTCGGTCACCGCACCGCTCTCTTTTAGCCTTTACCCTCTTCCTTTTACCTCTTTTTCTTCCTTGCTTGCCGCTTGCTTTTCCATGCTTTTCTTTTCCTTCGTCACTCAGCTGCAGCCTGCAGATCCCAATGCAATTTCTACAAAACAAACGTCCATGAATCCATCCTTTTTTAAGTTTTATCCACCACTACCGATGTGACTATGTAATATGTATTTCTTTACCAAACGACTATATATCCACTAACATCCAAACATGGACTCCAGATCTCCTGTACATCCTGTAATAATGTGCCACTTTAATATTGCTCGGTTTAACTCTCACACGTGTAAAATTTTATATTTCTTTTACTTCTTTATTTTTAAATATTAAAATAAATTAAAAATAATAAAACAAAAAACTCTTTCTTGTTCAATGAAGGTTTTATGTTCCTCCATTTCTTTTCAAGAAGGAAAATCTATGTATATCCCTCTTTAATTTGTTATGAAAAGACTTTTGAATCGATGCGCTTATCAACAACAGGCAATTTTGATTTAAAAACAGCATAGCGAAAGGAGAGACAACGAAAGAAAATAAGAAACTAGAAAGAACTCCACCAACAAAAATCTAACCGGCCAATCTAAACCAACTTATCAACAGGCAATTTTGATTTAGAAAACAAAAAAAGAAAAAAAGAAAATGATATTCTGACCGTTGGTTTTCTACTTTAGAGCCACTACTGTTGAACTTCAATTGGTGCTGAACGATCTACATTATGAGAGCGAATCCATTGAACACGACGGTTCACGAGGAGCGTGCACCCTGTGCACGTCACCCTATTTGAATCCAGCAATTCAGTTAAGTTAAATTTAGTTCACACTCCTGTCATTCGTCCGAATTCCCCTTTTTGCATTTAAGAGCAAGAGACCACCAATGGCAATTTAAACAAGCTCCGACGACGTAGAGTCAACTAGCAATAAGCATTTCTTCTTCACCTTCCCCTTCCAACGCTATTATTCCTCTTCCTTAATACTTTCCTCTTTCATCTTTTCTACTAGGAGATTATCCGCGGCAGTTTCAGTATTATCCTTTAAGGCTCCATTTGATTTGTGGGATGGGGATGAGAAAAGGGAATATTCTAAAATTTTTTTTTTTTTCATTTGTTTTGAGGAAAACAGAGGGATAGAATGAAAAAAAATGTGGGATGTCAGATCCCAAAATCGTGAATTTGGAGTCACACCAAAACCGTACAATCCTGGTGAAAAGGTTTGAGAAAACATTGTTAGAGAACCGGTGATGATGAATAGAGGAGGGAGAGAACCAGTGTTTTCCCCGGTGTGAGATAGAACACCTCCACATCTGAGACAGAATCCAAGCGTACATCATATTTATCATCCTCCAGTCCTCTCGAAGAACACATGAAGTTTCTGAAGCACCCGCTTCCTCATCTCCTGCTCCTGCTCTCCCCCAACCCTTTTATGCAATTCAAAATCTCCATAGGATCTCTTTCCTTCCCTTCCTCCTTCTCTTTCCCCTCCCCTTGGTTCTACGCAGTGTCCATCTCCCCAAATTAATGTCATCTCATCGGATTTGGACCTCGATGCCTACCAGAAAATGGCATAAGTCCAACCTAAACCTTCAACAAGTTGGCTAAGTTGCTGCTGCATACCCCCCTCAACAATCGGCAAAACCAAATCTTGTGAAGCATGTCGTGAAGCCGGCAAAGTCAGGAACTGACAGGCTTCAACATCCAAAACAGCTTCAGCAATGGCCTTTTCTTCTTCTCTGCTCCAGAACTTGTCCTCCACCCATCTCTCTTCTACCACACATCTATCGAACTCAGGCTTAAGATCTCAGCTGAAATTTTAACAATTTTCAGAACTCCAAACCATTTTTCCCGCTCAAATCTATCAATCTCTCCAACAACACCTTCAAGAACCAAACAATCAAAATATAGACAAAATCACGACAGGAATGATCAAATCTCTTGCTTCAACTCAAGATTTCATTCTCTTCAGGTCAATTCCATTGAAAAATATATATTACGAAATAAAAAATGTTTAAGATCAAATGAAGGAAAATCACCTTGATTTCACCCACTTCATCCGTCTCCTGATCTCTTAGCAGCTTTTCTGATATCAACCCAACCAAAAGCTCATATTGTTCGTCTTCCTCTTGGTGAAATAGAGCATTGTTCATCGCCTTCGCTTTTCTTTCGTCATAATGCTTTCCTCATTATTTTCCCATATATATAAACAAACAATAGAAGAATAATTTTTTATATTTTCCCATCCCATCTCATATTTTTCCATTCCACTCAAATCTTCCCATAAACCAAATAGAGCCTAAAATTTTCATTGCAGAGAATATCCTTTAATAGCCATGATTCATATGACCTGGTTCCTTCCCACCTTCTATGTATACAGTTAAATTTAACTGTCACGGCTGTTGTAAGGTTTCCACGCTTATCATACTAGTTCTTCATTTACATTGGTTACCAAGTTTTCTCGATATCATAGTTGGTCGTTTGTGAAAATGAATATAAGCTACTGTTCAACGCACAAGACAGACAATAAATAACATAGCACACTTTACCACTGTTCACATTACATAAATTTAGTCCAATAAAAATCAAACATCAATCCATTTTTGTGGCTTTCAAAAAACATCCCTTTTTGTGGATCCGATCCCCATCCCAGATTCTAAAACTGCTAATCAATTATAGATAACACAGAAGTAAGCCATGGAACTTGAATCACAATTATGTGTTCCTTGAACGTAAATGGCACCTCTTCATCATCAATTAAACAAACTTTTGGTTTCTTTTTTATGCATCTCTATTTCCCCTCACTCCAATTCGAACCGAACTTGTCTTGTCATCCTACTCCAGTGATTGAATGGCACTGCTGGTATTAAGCATGTCGACTAATCCGATAGGAGCAAATTAGATTTTGCTCAATAATAACTTCATCGGAGAAACTGTAAGAAGTTCGAAATTACATGGCTCCGATGAATTCTCCATTCAGTGCTAGAAGAAGAGAAACGAAGAAGATATTAACAAAGAGGAATAACAGGGTTGGAAGGAAAATCAAAAGAAGGGATTCAGCTTATTCTTATCACTAGTTGGATTCATGCCATTAGAGCTTGGTGAAATCGCTGCCGATGGTCTCTTGCTCTTGGGCTAGGGCTCAGGTGAAAATGAAAATGGGGGAAGGGGAATTCAAATAAATGAGAGGCTTTTTGATATAGCGTGATCTGATTATTCTCTGCTGGAGGATGATCTGATTTCCTGTCAGGCAACGAGCTAGGTGAATCTACAAGACAACAAATCAGAGAACCCGGGGTGGTTAACCCGGCAAGGTCGCTCTGATGCTTAAATCAGTAAACTGTGATAAGAAATGAAAAGCTTTGAGAGCTAGAGAGTTGAAAAATCACGCGTACCTTGTGTCATTGGAGTTGCTACCATTATATAGTTGAGCCATCGCGGGTTTTGTAAATCGGTTCCGGGATCTTCATCCTGATGGGATCTGTTTCCGCTTTAATTGGGGGGTAACGTTATCAATAAATAAAGATTATCAATTCTGTCTGATCCGGGCGGGGAGAAGATTAGGCCTACCATTACGTGGCGTCATCCCATGAGGTTCGAAGTCTGTTGGAGAGACTTCCGGGATCGTTACGTGGTGATCCGGGTCGGTATCCCTGAGTTGGTACTTCAGTCTTTTAGTTCCGAACTGAATTGAATGCCGAGGGGACTCTGCGCCGAGGTGACCCTGTGCCGAGGTGATTGAATACCCGAGCTCAATTGTTGCAAACTAGGCATGCCAAGCTGACCTGTCATCTCTTAGTCAATTTGTGTCCACGTGTCCCCTTTTTGCTAGGTCGAGCCAAATCACCATTCATCAATTCCCCCCACTCCCCTAGTCAGGGGTCTCGACCCAGTGTGGGGAGTTCATGACGAGTCCAGGTGGATTTGGCACGAGGTATAGGCGGTTTGACAGGCGAATCATTGGTCAGACTTATTCGGCCACCCGCCTCAACCCGGAATAACCCAGGTCACGTCTAATGTATAAGCAGACATCACTCCATTTTATAAACTCCACGGATGTCAAAACACGCACTAAACCGATTTAAACCCTGGGGGTCGTGCAACCGGTTTTCCTAGGAGCCGTTGGATCGTGACGATCTCGACCATTGATCCCCGGACACAATGGCTATAAATAGGGGGCAAGGGACCCATTTTGTTCCCCACAAGTTCGCTAATCTTCAATCTAAGGTCGCGCTCAAGTCCTTCAGTTTGGTGTCTTTCTGAGGTTGCTTACTTTTCTCCGGTCTTTCTTTTTGTGAGTCTTCCCTAACTCTCTTTTTCGATTCCGCATCTTTTCATTATGTCTAGCTTTAGTTTCAATAGCCTTTTAGACAAGAGCAGTGAGTCCACTGGAGTCGAGGTGGGTACCTCGACTCAGGCCATAGATCTTCGTCCTGCCGAGGAGGTTACTTCGGGTCAAGATGCGGTCAACGGTCCTCTCGAGGTGGATTCACTTCGGGAGGAGCGAGAGGCCTCTGGTGACCTGGCTTCCACCTCGCATTGAGGTCGACTTCCAGATAAATTTGGCCCGTCAACAATGACGGTGGACCGGCTTCTATCCCTAGTAGCTCGGTACACGCTTCCCAATGACCTCATCTACAATATCCCCTTAGGTAATTCCCCTTGAGAGCATGGTTACAACGAGATCGTGATGTTCGAGGAACAACTCATAGCATGGTCACCATAGACCAGTTGCACCAGAACTAGATCTGTAATGTAGTAGGAACCATTTCCCTTTTCCATGACTACAACCTTCCTCTCAACCTCGACATCTTTTCCTCCATTCTTTCCAAAAGAACTCGTCCTGTGTTTTGCCCGAGCACAGACGAACTTATTACCTGTCACCTCGTCCTGGCTTCAAACTCTTGCACGGGCTACCGAACAAGGTCCCTGCCTGGAAGAGGTGATACTTTGTGGTCCGCAACACTAAGGGGTGGCCTTTCCCGACCCATTGGAGGGCAGCCATCCAGGACCCCGGTGTCAGGTTGGACCTGAAGACAAGGGAGACACTCCGATCTTGGGCGAGGCTCGACTTGAAGTTCGTAGACTTCAAGACCAAGGAGAAGCTCGTGCAGGCCGATTTGAGTCCTGGTAGGTCGTTGTTTGTTGTATTTCCTTTGATTTATTTTGGTACTATTTCTGACAGTTTTTTTTTTTTTTGGTTGCAGCTATCATGGACATCCCCGCGAATGAACTCTTCAGGAGTATCAAGAAGAGGAAAAAGAAGTGAGCTTCAAAAAGAGCTCGCGTTGAATCCTCGACAGCTGCCATTCTAGAGCCCGAGCAGCCATCAAACGTCAAGCAACATCCTATGATAGACTTGGTCGAGGAGGAATAGGGCAAGCTCTCCCCACCTCGCTTGCCCGAGGAGGCTACGTCTTCAAAGCCCGCCCCGGTAGCTGCCGCTTCTTCAGGTAGCGACAATGTAGCTCAGAGCATTCTGACTCCGAAATTCAGTCTCCTCAAGAGCAAAGGTGCAGTGTATGTTGAGGAGGTTGCTAGCTGGGCCGAACTACCGGTTGCTCAGTTTGGAGCCCGAGCGGCTACTCATTACATGGTGGTAAGTTTCTGGACTTGTCTTCTTCGATATGTCTTGTACTTGGCTTTTTATATGCAGACGCTTGTTTTCTTCCCTTGGCAGGTGAATTCCGCCTTCCACGCTTTGGCTTATCAGCCAAGGAGTCTTCCCCCAAGGCTCACACCGAGCTGAACTTAGCCCGCAATGAAAATAGCTAACTGAAGAAGGACGTGCGGGCTAAGAAAGAGTTGATCACGTTGCTAATGTCCGAGAAGAAGGAGCTCGAAGAGCGTGAGGCAGCCTTGAAGAAGGAGCTCGCGGAGCGAGAGGCAACGCTGAAGAGGGTGCTGGAGAACCTCGAGGCTCATGTGAAGGAGCGGACTGAGATACTCCTTCAGGAAATGGAGGTGGCCAAGGTTAAGGCCGTCGAAGAGTACAAGACTTCAGCGGAGTACCGGAGGGAGATGGTTGAGGTGGGGACGGCGAGCTAGTGCAAAGGTTTTAAACTTAGCAGGTGGTTGACCCGACCTGAGTTTCCGCAGCTCGACCTCAATGTCATAACTACTTCAAGGGTCACAGAGGAGATGACCGTCGAAGTTGCCCAAGATCCGGACTCCAAAGCAGAAAGCGACGGCGGCCTGTTTGATGATGACAAGGAGACTGTTGCTGGTGAAGTCTCTACCAAGGATGAAGAGCCCCGAAGTGACTAGAGGCCTCTTCTTGATCCTTTATGATGTATACCCCGACCCTCCGAGTTTGGATCATATTGAAAGTTTCTCTTTTTATTGTACTAAAAATTTTACATCAATGAAATACAAGTATTTTGGCTATCTCTGTGTAAGGAATTGTGTAAATAACTCCCGAACTGGCGAACTAGACCAAATAGGAGTAAAAAATGTGTTGGTTACCCCAAATTGTCGAGCTAACGAGCTGGACCACGAGTAGGGATAACCGGAGTAGATTTTTTCAGTGTTGGTTACCCCGAACTGTCGAGCTGTCGAGCTAACGAGCTAGATTCCGAGTAGGGGTAACTTCGCATCATTGTACGCCGAGGTGGGTGGACACTGTAGGGTATATACCCAACTTGTCTACACATGGGCTACTTTCTTAGGTGTCAGTTATCCTTTAGTGTCGAGTCATCAGGCCCGACTCCAAATGCGATCAACCTATTGTTATATGCCGGGGTGGGGTAGACATAGTAGGGTTTGTACCTGAACTGTCTATGCCATAGGCATGAGAACTAATTTTCCTATGCCGAAGAGGCGACTAGGACTTGTCTGCCTATGCCGAAGAGGCAACTAGGACTTATCCGCCTATGACGAAGAGACGACTGTGACTTATCCGCCCATGCCAAAGAGGCGACTGGGACTTATTTGCCCATGCCAAAGAGGCGATTGAGACTTATCGTAGCATCGAGATCTTATGTCAGCTCGGCATCATGGCCCTTAGGCTTCTGGGAGTGACTCGCAGTCCTCCCTCGAGTTTGGTGATCACAAGTAATATCTTCTTAGGTTGTCGATGTTCCACGCACGAGGTACTTGCTTCCCTTCCAGACTCTCGAGCTCGTACTTACCTTCCCGAATACCCGTCTTACTCGGCACGGACCGTACCAATTCAGTCTGAGCTTACCGACACTGGGCTCAGGTACCATAACCTTCCGAAGAACCAGGTCGACGATGCGGAAGTGCCACTTTTTGACCTGGGCGTTATAGTACCGAGCTACTCTCGGTTGGTAAGTTGCAGTCCAAATGTATGCTAGGTCTCGTAATCCTTCCACCAGGTCTAGGTCAGTACAGAGCTCATCATCACATCGATTTCTACTGGGATCATCGCTTCTATATCGTAAGTGAGGTTAAAAGGAGTTTCACCTGTGGCAGTCTTGGTGGTAGTCCGGTAGGCCCAGAGTATACTGGGCAGTTCGTCTACCCACAATCCTTTGGCTCGAGCTAAGCGAGCTTTCAGCCCATGAAGTATGGCTCTGTTGGTGACTTCCGCTTGCCCATTCACTTGGGGGTGCGCCACCGAGGTGAAATTTTGTTGAATTCTCATTTCAGCACACCAATTCTGAAACTTAATATCCTCGAATTGCTTCCCGTGAAGAGATAGGATATCCATCACATGGACGCCCAAAGATTGCGAAATAAGGGGCGAATTTCAATTTTTTTTCTCTCCCTTCAACTGGGAATCGAATTCCCTATTTAGAAAATCATATTTTCAAGGATCATTCTTGAACCACAAACTGAACCAGATCTGAACCAAAAGGAACAGGGAGGGATTATACCAGATACAGAGAAGCAGTAACTCCCAATGGAGGTGTTCACGCCCAAGGAAGGATCCAAAATCTGCTCCCACTGAAGATGGCGCAGTGTAGGGTGGAGCAGAATCAGTAGTGTTCTTCTAAAAGAACTTGACCCTTCGCAAGAATCAACTGGATGGCTTGTGAATACAACTCCAACCAATCTTTTCTCCAAAAGATTGGTATCAAGATCAAATCTTGATTTCTCCCAAGAACTGGAGATCGAACTACTGGATGCGGCAGCTATAGGAAGGAGGCAGCAAGAGAGTATTTACAGGGTGTAGATTCTCTCTTCTTGTGATTTCAGCTCTGAAGACAAGAATGTGTATTACTTGCATGTCTAAAGGCTTCCGCCCCTTCCTCCTTTTATAGACTTAAAAGGATCAGCTCCTAATCCCATTAGGAGTTGCTGATCAAAATCAAATTTGGATTAGAAGTCCCTTCAAGTGATAAGGGATAACCCTTATCTTATCTGCAGATTAGATCAGCCATCTCCTAATCTAATTAAGAGGTTTCTAGATCTAAATCTTATTTAGATCTTGGATTCTCTAAGTGGATAGGGTCTGGGCCCAATTATATCAGCTGATCCATCTCAGAATTCGCCCCTTTAAGTGACTAATCAAATTAGCCCAGTTCAAAATGGGCTTAAGGCCCACTTAAGGTTATGTATTCATTTAGTCTTCCAAACTGCTGCCCAATTGTGCTTCCGTGTATAGCGTGGACCCTAACATTGATTTACACATCAGCCACATGGGTTCGGCCCAGCCTTTGTTACAAGGCTTGGCCGAATACACTGTTATGGACAGTTCACCCCTGAAAACCATCTCATGGTCTCTATGGGCCCAACACTTACCCTAAGTGGTCCCTGGGCCAAGCCACCTTGTAACACCCAAGGACTGTGGGCTGATGCAAGATTAGCCCATCAGGTATTATCCTCAATGGTCTTACAGTTAATCTCTCAGCCCATAATGATCATACACTGTCCAACAAGAGAGGACCTCTCCCTCGGCTGCAAGGAACAGTGTTGCACTCTCTGCTTAAATGGATCCCGAGAATTAAAACCTTTTGCAAATCATTTCGAAACCATAATATATATACTTTTACATCTCATATAAAATATATTTTGCAAAAAAAATCTCAACGATTGAAATCGGTTGGCGGCAGTCTTAGTTTCCATCAACAAGAGTGCACCCCCGATCATTACCTTTGTCTCAAAAATGGCCTGATCCTGTCACTATGATCACCCACTCAGATGAATTTTTAGACTGTCCCAACATACCCAGGTTTTGACCCCTGCTAAGGATCTCACTGATTGGTATATCAAAGACAACCCAATCCGACACCTAGTGCAGTATCAAAATCGAGTCTAGGGGTTGGGTGTAACTTTCCAATTTTGCCCATCAATCTCCAAGGTCCAGGGCAATACTGGAAATCTGGTCTAGTTCAAAGATTCGATTAATCCAACACGGTATGTGCCTAGGGTCTCACTTGGTAGCTGAGACAGGCCACCCCAACAGACTTGGTGGCACCACAGTGTCAGCCTTGTCAGGATAGGTCTCCCCAGACTGACCCACCGGCTGTGAACGTTCTAAACTAACACGAGTCTCATTAAGTGTCCAGTTTAAGGGTATTACACGGAAACGTACCAAGGGCACATGAATCAAATATGTACTTTTATTCATTTACAATAAACTCATAAATTACATCATTTTGATTGAAGCTAAGGCATACAAAACTGTCTAACATCCCGTTCTCGGAGATGAGTACCCGAGGTAGCCCGAATTGACATACTATGTTCTTCCAAAAGAAATTTTGTATGTTGCGAGCTGTGATTGTTGATAGAGGTTCAACCACCACCCACTTCATAAAATAGTCTACTACTACAACCAGAAACTTCCTTTGTCCTACCGCTGGCGAAAATGGGCCAAATATGTCGATTCCCCACTATGTGAAGGGCAACGGGCTAGTGAGGTATTTCAGATCGGCAGTAGGTCGGTGGTGGATGTTGGTGTGCTTCTGACACTTATCGCACTTCTTGACGACCTCGATTGCATCTACCTTCATCGTGGGCCAGTAGTAGCCTTGCCGTAACGCCTTCTATGCGAGAGCCATGCCCCCCAACTGTCCACCGCACAAGTCTTCATGGGTTTCGCAGAGTATGTAATCGGCCTCTAACGTGAGCACAGCTTCCCTTTTCAGTCCTTTCTCAAAGAACTGATGTCAAGATCCAATCTTGACTTCTCCCACAGCTGGAGATCGAACTGGCAAACAAGGCGGCAAGAGCAGGGAGGCGGCAAGAGAGTAATCGCAGGGTGCAGAATTCTCTCTTCTTGATTTCAGCACTAAAGAGGATCTGATGTGTTTCTTGGTCTCTCTAAAGGCTGCCGCCCCCTCCTTCCTTTGGTATATCAAAGACAACCCAATCCAACACCTAGTGCAGTATCAAAATCGAGTCTAGTGGTTGGGTGTAACTTTCCAGTTTTGCCCATCAATCTCCAAGGTCCAGGGCAATACTAGAAATCTGGTCCAGTTCAAAGATTCAATTAATCCCACACTGTATGTGCCTAAGGTCTCACCCCGGTAGCTAAGACAAGCCACCCCAACCGACTTGGTGGCACCACAGTGTCAGCCTTGTCAGGATAGGTCTCCCCAGACCAACCCACTGGCTGTGAACATTCAAAACTAACACGAGTCTCAATAAGTGTCCAGTTTAAGGGTAATACACAGAAACATACCAAGGGAACATGAATCAAATATGCACTTTTATTCATTTACAATAAACTCATAAAGTACATCAATTTTGATTGAAGCTAAGGGCATACAAAACTGTCTAACAGCTCCCACTTGCACTTAGGTCCAATCAGGTACTAGCCGGAGTTCCATGCTTTCCACGTGTTTCTCAAACACTTTCTGTGATAGTGGCTTTGTCAATGGGTCTGCTACATTATCCGCTGACGCTACCTTCTGAATCAGGACGTCCCCTCTACCAACAATCTCCCGTAGTACGTGGTACTTCCTCTCGATGTGCTTCAACTTCGAGTGGGCTCGTGGCTCCTTAGCTTGAGCAATGGCTCCATTGTTGTCACACAACAATGGGATGGGTGATGTGTCGGACGGAACTACTCCCAACTCATGAATGAACTTCTTCATCCATACAGTTTCTTTGGCAGCCTCACTTGCGGCAATGTACTCGGCCTCGGTCGTGGAGTCTGCAGTGGACCCCTGTTTGCTGCTTTTCCAGCAAACAGCACACGATCCTATCATGAAAACATATCCAGATGTAGACTTTCTATCATCTGGGTCTGACTGGAAATCGACATCTGTATACCCTTGGATCTATAGTGAGCTACCGTCAAATACTAAACAAAACTCTTTTGTCCTTCGAAGGTACTTAAGTATGTTTTTCACAGCAGTCCAATGCTCCTGCGCTGGGTTGGCCTGAAATCTGCTTACAACACTCACTGCCTGAGCTATTTCAAGACGAGTGCATAGCATGGCATACATGATGCTCCCTACGGCAGAGGCATAGGGAACGTCTTTCATGCCATCAATCTCCTCAGAAGTCTTGGGAGACATCTTCTTGGAGAGAGTGACTCCGTGCCTGAAAGGAACATTTCCTTTCTTGGAGTTTTCCATTCTGTATCTTTTGACTATTTTGTCAATGTAGGCAGATTGGAATAATCCTATTATCCACTTCGATCTATCTCTATAGAGTCGAATACCCAGTATATAGGAGGCTTCTCCAAGATCTTTCATGGAGAATTGCTGTGATAACCATACTTTCACCGTAGTTAACATACCGACATCATTCCCAATGAGTAGAATGTCATCTACATACAGAACCAAGAAGGTATCCTTATCTCCACTGTACTTCCTGTACACACAGGGTTCATCTGGATTCTGCTCGAAGTCAAACGATTTGACGGCAGAGTCAAAACGGATGTTCCAACTTCTAGAAGCTTGCTTAAGTCCATAAATGGATCTATTAAGTTTACATACCATGTTTTCCTGACCTGCAGCAATGAAGCTTTGCGGCTGCTGCATATATATATCTTCAGTAAGATCTCCATTCAGGAATGCAGTTTTGACATCCATTTGCCAAATCTCATAATCATGGTATGCTGCTACAGCTAACAGGATCCTAATGGATTTAAGCATGGCCACAGGCGAAAAGGTTTCCTCATAATCGATGCCCTCTTTCTGAGTGTACCCTTTCGCCACCAGACGAGCCTTGAAGGTCTCAACCTTACCATCGGGGCCCTTCTTTCTCTTGTAAATCCATTTGCAACCGATTGATTTTACCCCAAAGGGCAGATCTACTAGAGTCCAGACTCCATTGGTCTCCATTGAGTCCATCTCAGCTCTCATGGCCTCCACCCACTTCTGGGAATCTATGTCCAACATAGCTTCCGTGTAAGTCATGGGATCCTCCTCACTAGTCAAGGTTTCCACCAAGTAACTATCCTGGTCATAATCATAACGGACTGGTGGCCTGGATACCCGAGTGGATCTTCTAGGTTGGTCACTACCTGGAACTTGTGGGACATCTCCCACTGCTCCTGAGCTCTCCTCATCAAGAACAACTTCCTGACGATGGGTGTCCAGGATATAGTCGGTTTCCAAGAATTGCGCATTACGACTGCAGAACACTTTCTGCTCACTTGGGTCATAGAATAGGTAACCTACAGAGCCTTTTGGGTAGCCTACAAATAGGCAACGACTGGTCTTGGATTCCAACTTGTCTGCACTCGTTCTCTTAACGTGTGCTGGACAACCCCAAATCTTCAAGTGTCTGACACTTGGTTTCTTTCCGGTCCAAAGTTCATATGGAGTATTCGGAACCAATTTGGTTGGAACCCGATTCAGCACATAAATCGTAGTCTCTAATGCGTAACCCCAAAAGGATGTGGGTAACTCTGAGTGTATGAGAAGCGACCGGACCATATCCAATAAGGTTCTATTCCTCCTCTCCGAAACACCGTTAAGTTGTGGTGTAGCAGGAGGAGCTAATTGTGATACCATCCCATTGTCCTTTAAGTAGTCCCTGAATTCGTCAGAGAGATACTCGCCACCTCGATCTGATCGAAGGGCCTTAATTTCTCTCCCTAACTATTTCTCGACCTCTTGTCTAAACTCTTTGAACTTTTCAAAGGATTCAGACTTGTGTCTCATTAGGTACACGTAACCGTATCGTGAAAAATCATCTGTGAAGGTGATGAAATACACGTGTTGATTTCGTGTCCTAACACTCAGGGGACCACATACATCAGTATGTATTAGGTCAAATGTGACCGTACATCTTTCAGGCTTACCGTTAAATGGTCGTTTCGTCATCTTGCCTTGTAGGCAAGGCTCACAAGTGGGAAGATCTTCTACAGTTAGAAAATCCAAAAGACCATCCTTTACCAACCTTGTGATTCGGTCAACACCGATGTGGCCAAGTCGATAATGCCACAGACACGTGGGATTAACTGTATCACGAGCTCTCTTCTTAGGGATTTCAGCCGACGTAGTTTCGGTTATGTTAGTTTCTAGAGAAGGATGTAGAACATAGAGACTGTTCTCCAGTTCCCCGTATGCGATGAATCTGTTGTTTCTTTTAACAGTAATCGTATTACTAAAAAAGACAGAATAACCATCTGCACAGAGTTTTGAGACAGAAATCAAATTTCTCCTTAAATTTTGTACATAAAGACAGTCTTTCAGTACAATTATTCCTTCTCTAAAAATTAATTCCACTGCTCCTATGGCCGCGGATGCAACAGTTGCAGTAGTCCCCAAGAAGAGTGTGACTTCTCCTTCACTCAGACTTCTGCTTACCTTGAACCCCTACAGTGAGTTACAAGCATGAGTCGAAGCCCCAGAGTCAATACACCATGAAGCAGAAGCTACCAACAAATTGGTTTCTATAACACAAGTTTCGAATTTACCTTTCTTGGATTCCAGGTAGGTAGGACAATTCCTTTTCCAGTGGCCGGTCTTCTTGCAGAAGTGACAGGCATCCGATGCTTTGTCTTTCTTCTGCTTCTTGCTCTTAGTGGCTTTCTTCTGAGGCTTCTTTGCCTTCCTCTTTCTCTTGCCTGTCTTGCCAGCTTCGACAAGCATGGCTACAGGCTCATCCTTTCTAATCAGTTCCTCAGCTCTTTGCAACATATTGCTGAGCTCTTGTAAGCTGACATTCAGCTTGTTCATGTTATAGTTAATGATGAACGGATTAAAGGAAGAAGGCAAAGAGTTAAGGATAACATCTATCTGGGTAGCAAGGTTCAGCCCGGATCCACGAGCCTCCAGTTCGTTGATGTATCCCATCATCCGAAGACAATGGTCGTGAACTTGTTGACCCTTGGACATTTGTGCGGTCATGAACTGTTTCAAGACCTTTTGTCGAGTAGAACGATTCTGCTCTTCATACATTGTCCTGAGACTATCCAATATGTCTTTAGCAAGTTCGATCTGATCGAACTGCCTCTGTATCGGGTTGTCTAAGGAGGCAATGATGTAACACCGGGCAAGGGAGTTTTTCTCCTCCCATTCTTGATAGTCTCTCCTTCGGGCCTCAGAAGACCTATCACCCGGACGCTCCGGGGCAAGATTATTTGCCACTTTGTCCAGCTTTTCAGAAGCTAGGACCAGCATAAGGTTCCTGTACCAATCAGCATAGTTTGGGCCCTTCAACTTGTTGTCATCAAGTAGTTTTGCAAAAGATCCATTTGCCATTTTCTGATAAAAGAGCAAACATCAGTCCACAACCTAATTTGATTCATGTTCATTTCATAGATATGGATTTTAATCTATGATCCATTTCCATTTATTCGTCTCTGAGATTTCCCTCATCTCTCAGTGACGGAGACTACGGGTTGTCTCTGGAAATGTGGGAAATCACATAGGGTGCATGGAGCCAACTGTTTCACCTGCATAACCCCACCACCTTTCTGTGAAGGATCACATCCACTCATCATATGAGTTTTCCCTTTGGCCTCTGTCAGACAAGGTTCAAAGCCGTTTTCAGGTAAACCTTTCTGTCCAGTGAGTGCTTACCCATCATATTCGTGAACGCCAAGGTACCGTGAGAGAGTTCTCATTTTCTGGTGAAGCCCTCCCACATCGGTCTATGACGCCCCTATCATCTTATGAACAACTCAGACAATTCCAACAGCAAATGGATAGCCCATTTTCTGGTGCGTTTCCTCAATACTGAAGGATCCATCCTCATGCTAATGATGGAAGGCCTTTAGAGAGTTCATCATATGAATCTCCCTATCACACACACTCATATTAGCTGGAGGGAACAAAATTACGCCCTAGTTTGATTTAAGTCAAACCAAAGTGGCTCCCACTGACTTTCATAAAGCCAGATTTCGGTGGGCCTTAAATCAGTTAGGGTTCCGCACGCAACCTCTTGATGAGGTGTGGGGCCCACCACTGAGGGAAGTCATCCAATGACCAAAAGGGACACCATGGCAATGATGTGCATTCAGTCATGGTGTGCGCAAGAGCCACTATCGAATGAGCATGGGCCAAGTACTTATGGCCCATGTACGCAGCACATTACACATCCATACATCACATGCAGGGATAAATTGATCCAATCAATTAATTATCTGTAAGGCCCGTTGGAAGCCCGTTAAAATTCCATAATATTAACCATTAATATTATCTAGGTATATGGGCTGAATTAGGGCTACCCAGTTCGGCCCATATAGCTTTATCCTTTGAAATGGGCTTTTGCAGTTTAAACTATTTAAAACTGGGCCTTTACAGGTTGGGCCGAATTAACCATTTAATTAAATATCAATCCTTAGGCCCATTAGTGGAAAATTAGGGCTGACATTCAGCCTTGATTAAACCCTAGAATTGGTCCAAACAGTTTTGAACCAATCTTGGTTTGAATGGGTCTACTGTTTGATTTTTAATTAAATCCTTAATTCAAGAAAATAATCTGAAATTAAATACTGATAAAAGGAAAAACAATAATCAGTCAAACAGGGCTGTTCGCACAATCCTTCCTGCAAAACAGAGGTTAGATCACAGAATGCAGTTTCATAAACTGCAAATCGCAGATAGCATTTCTCTTATCTGCGAAATCTCCTTCTCTGCGCCGCCATCTTCGATCCAAAATAAAATAAATAGAAATCCTATTTCTATTAATAATTACATCAGATCGAATACCTATACATTGAGTCTAGAAGGAAAAAAAAATTAGTTACAGACCCAAAATAAGTCAAGAACTGCAAAATCGCAGATTCCCTGCGCAAACCAAGAATTCGATCTCCTCTTGTACAAACATCCCATAAATCAAGAAAATTATAAAGAATAATTCTAAATAATAATCAGATTTATTTAAAATTAATTTCAGATTATTTGCCCAACTGTTTTGGGAACAAATTTCCCAAAACCAAATCTGCGCAAATTGGGTAGAACGCCTTCTCCCTAATTGCGCAGGTTCAGATCTGAAACAGAATGGTTCAAGATTTGAACCTGTGGCTCTGATACCACTGAAGGGTTGAGAGATCCATCACATGGACGCCCAAAGATTGCGGAATAAGGGACGAATTTCAAAAATTTTTCTCTCCCTTCAACTGGAAATCACATTCCCTATTTAGAAAATCATATTTTCAAGGATCAATCTTGAACCTTAAACTGAACCAGATCTGAACCAAAAGGAATGGGAGAGAGTAATACCTGATACGGAGAAATAATATCTCCCAACGAAGGTGTTTACGCCCAAAGAAGGGTCCAAAAACTGCTCCCACTGAAAATGGCACAGTGCAGGATGGAGAAGAATCAGTAGTGTTCTTCCCAAGAACTCTGTACTTCACAAGAAACAGCAGGATGGAACGTGAGCACAGCTTCCCTTTTCAGTCCTTTCTCAAAGAACTGATGTCAAGATCCAATCTTGACTTCTCCCACAGCTGGAGATCGAACTGGCAAACAGGGCGGCAAGAGCAGGGAGGCGGCAAGAGAGTAATCGCAGGGTGCAGAATTCTCTCTTCTTGATTTCAGCACTAAAGAGGATCTGATGTGTTTCTTGGTCTCTCTCAAGGCTGCCGCCCCCTCCTTCCTTTTGTTAACTTGAAAAGATCAGCTCCTAATCCCATTAGGAGGTGCTTATCCAAATCATATTTGGATCAGCCTTCTCTTCTAATGATAAGGATAAACCCTTATCTTATCTACAGATTAGATTAACTTTATCCTAATCTTATTAGAAGGTTTTTAGATCTGAATCACATTCAGATCTAGACTCTCTGAGTGGATAGGATTAAGACCCTATCCTAACTACTAATCCATCTCAGAATTCGCCCCTTTAATTAACTAAATTAATAGCCCAATTCGAAATGGGCTTTAGGCCCATTAAGCTTATGTGCTCACTTAACCTTCCTAACTGCTGCCCAGTTGGGCTTCCTTGTATGGCGTGGGACCCAAGCATTGATCTACACATCAGCCACATGGGTTCGGCCCAGCCTTTGTTATAAGGCCTGGTCGAATACACTGTTAAAGACAGTGCACCCCCTGAAACCCATCAAATGGGCTCTATGGGCCCAACACTTACCCTAAGTGGTCCCTGGGCCAAGCCACCTTGTAACACCCAGGGACTGTGGGCAGATGCAAGATTAGCCCATCAGGTATTATCCTCAATGGTCTTACACTTAACCTCTCAGCCCATAATGATCATACACTGCCCGACAAGAGAGGACCTCTCCCTCGGCTGCAAGGAACAGTATTGCACTCTCCACTTATATGGATCCCAGGAATTAAAACATTTTGCAAACATTTTAGAAACCATAATGTATATACTTTTATATCTCATATAAAATATATTTTGCAAAACAAATTTCAACGGTTGAAATCGGCTGCCGGCAGTCTTGGTTTCCAACAGTGAGAGTGCATCCCCGATCATTACCTTTGTCCGACAAAGGGGCTGATCCTGTCACTATGATCACCAACTCAGATGAATTCTCAGATTGTCCCAACATACCTAGGTTTTGACCCCCGCTAAGGATCTCACTGATTGGTACATCAAAGGCAGCCCGATCCGACACCTAGTGTAGTATCATAACCGAGTTTAGGGGTCGGGTGTAATTTTCCAGTTTTGCCCATCAACCTCCAAGGTCCAGGGCAATACTAGAAATCTGGTCCAGTTCAAAGATTCAATTAATCCCACACTGTATGTGCCTAAGGTCTCACCCCGGTAGCTAAGACAAGCCACCCAACCGACTTGGTGGCACCACAGTGTCAGCCTTGTCAGGATAGGTCTCTTTAGACCGACCCACTGGCTGTGAACATTCAAAACTAACACGAGTCTCAATAAGTGTCCAGTTTAAGGGTAATACACAGAAACATACCAAGGGAACATGAATCAAATATGCACTTTTATTCATTTACAATAAACTCATAAAGTACATCAATTTTGATTGAAGCTAAGGGCATACAAAACTGTCTAACAGGTCTCATATCTAAGATGGCCTTTATTTTTTCCAGGTTGGTTTCGATGCCACGTTGGTTGACTATATAACCCAAAAATTTACCCGACGTGACCTTTAAGACACACTTGTTGGGATTTAATTTCTTATTATGTTTTCGTAAAATTTGAAAAACACTTTGCAAATCATCTAACAAAAAGTTTGAATATTGGATCTTCACGACCATGTCATAAACATAGCATTCGACTTTATTGCCGATTAACGGCTCAAAAATTTTGTTTACAAGTCTTTGAAAGATTGCCCTGACATTTTTTAGTCTGAAGGGCTTGACCTTGTAGCAATACAACCTGAGCTCAATTATAAAGTTAGTTTTTCGTCATTGGCGGGTGGTCCATCCTAATCTGGTTGTAACCAGAATAGGCGTCTAGGAAGCTCAACAACTCATGCCCTAAGGTTGCGTCCACTAGACGGTCGATCTTGGGCAGCGGGAAGCAGTCTTTCAAACTGGCTTTATTCAAGTCGGTGTAATCGACGCACATACACCACTTGTCGTTGGTCTTTTTTACCAGAACTGGATTAGCTACCCAGCTCGGGTAATGGACTTCCGTGATGAAGTCTGACGTTAGGAGCTTCCCGACCTCTTCATCGACTACCCTCCAGCGTTCTGGGGCGAGGTTGTGCTTTTTTTGTCTAACTGGCTTGACTAAGGGATCAGTATTAAATTTATGAGTTAGAATCTTGAAATCTATTCCGGGCATCTCTACCGCTAACCAAGCAAATATATCTAAATTTTGTAGTAAGAAGCTTGCCAGCTGAGAGTGAAGTGGCTCCTCGATTGAAGCGTCGATCTGGAGAGTCTTGGCTAGGTCATCGGTTGAGACCGCGATGTGGACCATCTCCTCTGTTGGGGCAACTCGATCGTCGGCATACTCTGTTGGTCGCTTGAGCTCGATGCCAGCCGCTAGTTTTTCTTTTCTCTTGAGGGTAGCTACTTAGAACTTGCGAGATTCGAGTTGGTCACCTCGCACAAATCCTACTCCATAGTCCGTTGGGAACTTCATTGCCAGGTAGTAGGTGGATACTATGCACGTAGGACGTGCGTAATGGGGCGACCTACTATGGCATTATAAGGAGAGAGAGTTGTGACCACCAGAAACATGGGCTCGAACCTTGCGATATTCGGCCACGTGCCGGCCTCTACCGGTACTGAGACTCGCCCGAGAGGTCTAACCTCCTCGCCGCTAAAGCCTACCAATGGAGTGTTTGTCGCCTTTAAGTCGTTATTCTGGAGTTGCAGCTTGTTGAAGGTGTCCTTGAACAGTATGTCTGCCGATCTACCCGAGTCCACCAGGATGTGCTTGACTTTGAAGTTGTAGAGCCTCAGTTTTATCACCAGAGCATCATCGTGAGGATACTAGATCTCACACGCATCGTCCTCCGTGATGTAAATTGGTTCTTCAAGTCGAGGTCGCTTTCGTCGGTTCTCCTCTTCGTTTTCTAGTTTGCGGATTGAGGTTCGTCTAGTTGCTGAAGTACACCCTGCAATGATGGACCCACCAGTATTCATATTGATTGCCCCACGGATCGGTCTCTCCTCGGGCAACTGCCGTGGCGGCTGCTCATTCTACCTGCTGCTGGTCTCGGGGGCAATCCTTCTCTAGTCCCCTATCAGTCTGATTTCCGATCTGCTTGGCTTCTTTCTTCTCGTTGTACAAAGTTTTTCAAGTACCCAGAGCGGATGAGCTCCTCAATCTCGTCGCGGAGGTTCCTACGGTTCTCCGTACTATGCCCATGGTCTCTATAGAAGTGACAGTAGACGTTTCGGTTTCTTGTTGTAGGATCTCCCCTCAACCTAGGAGGCCACTTGACAAAGGAGGAGCCCTTGATGGCCATTAGAATTTCTCCTCGCTTAGCGTTGAGGGGTGTGTAGTTCGTTCTTTCAACAAGTGGGGTCCTAGAGCGCCAACCTGACTTGCGAGATCGCGAAGTAGATCGACTTCCAAATTTGTTTCCTCCCCTGCTCGGGGACTTGCTCTTTCTTCTTTTATGTCCGTCATTACCTGTGTTGTCATTGTCTCTTTTTCTTTTTTTTGTCGGGTTGTCAGACTTTTGGTTCATTTCCTCTTCGGTTCTGATGAATTGGTTAGCTAGCTTAAGGAATTCTGTGATGTCTTTTGATTTATTGGCCACCACATGCCATTTGAACTCTCTGTGAGTTATTCCTTTCTTGGCTGCCGTGAGTCTTACCGTCGGGTCTAAGTCGGGGATCTGCAGGCAAGTGTCGTTGAAGCGCTTGATGTAGCTTATAATCGACTCCCCTTCTCTCTGAACCACGTTGAGGAGGCTCTCTTGCAACCTCAGGCACTTCTTGCTGATGATGAAATGCAAGGTAAACAACTCTGCAAACTGCGCCTAGCTCTTGACCGATCTCGGTGCGAGGTTCCGGTACCATGTTTGAACTACCCCCTTGAAAGTGGTGGAGAAAGCCACGCACATGCAAAACTCGTCAGCCCCAGTTAGGTGCATCTGGGACTGGAAGGAGTCCACATGATCATTAGGATCAAAAGACCCATCATACTTGTCCATGGGAGGCATCTTGAAATCTTTGGGCATTGGGGTCGCCAAGAGCTCAAGAGATAGGGGAGACGACCAGGAAAGTAGGGGAGGAGCGGCCTTTGTAGCTATCGAGCTTGCTTCCTCCTTACCTTTAACATGTCCTTCTTGGTTCGGTCTCGTTGGTTGGTTGTTCTAAACTGAAGTACGGCGTGCCTTGTGACACCTCCATTGTTGCTTCTTTATCAGCTCGGCATTGGTGTTGCTGATTTCGATATGCTCCGGTACCATTCTGTTGCGAGGTAGCTCCTAGTTCCTTGTGGGATCCTGGGGTTGGCTATCACAGACAGAGTGGCCCTGCCTTGAGTTCGCACCCAGAACCCTGAACTGGTTACCTGCAAGTGACCCGTCTTGCTGCGAACGCCGAGGAAGATTGGCCATGTTAGGCTGAGTATCCCCAAATTTGTTTCTGAGGTTCCCTTGCGAATAGGGCTGTTCATAAGAATGCCCAACCTGACCAAACCGACCAACCCGAGTCAGTCGGGTTTTCATCCGTACCAGTCGGTTTTGGGTTGGGCACATACATAAACCGAAATCTCGGGTCAGTTTCAGTTTTCTTGCATGAAAATGAAAACCAACCCGACCCGAACCAAACTAGTATTCTACTGGTTTGGTAGTTCCTACTTCCTAGTTTGAGTAGTTTCATAATTCCTAATAGTCTTCTACTTTTAGACTTCTACTAGAACTAGATCTCTAGAAGGTTTCTAAATTTTTATTTTATTGATTTACCTACCTAGATTTACCTAGTTTTTTACTCTAGAAGGCCCATTATTGACACTTGTTTTTACATGAAGAATTTATGGATTTTATCTTTTATCTGGATTAAATTTAGATTTATGTTGGACTCTTGAATATCAAATTATCAACTAATTCAGATTTTATTTGGCTTTGTACAGGAGCAAAACCGAAACCGACCCAAACTGACCCAACCTGACTCAAACTGACAAGGTCGATTTGGCCTATCAGTGAGTTGGTTTCGGTTCCCACCTTAGCTAACCCGAACAGGTCGGTCGGTTGGGAAAATCTCAAGAAACCAACCCAACCCGACCCGTGAACACCCCTACTTGCGAAGCAGGTGGAGTGATATGATCGTCTCTCCTCCCGTGGGGTGATACCTGACTCTTGGGAGGAACTAGGACTTGGGAAGTCTCTTCGCCTCGGTGGGGAGATTGAGTGATGTCTTGGTTCACGCGAGGTCGATTCTGTTTCTACTGGGCCCCTGGGTGCCAAGGTGGAACTGGTTGTTGGCTCTGCGGTAGTGGGGGGAACTGCTGCTGCTACTGATGGTAGGATAAGTACTGCTAGTACTGCTGGAATTGCTGAACCTACTGCATTTGGACATGAATGGCCCGCACACACTGCACCAGGTCGTCAAACTGGGACTATCCAACTCCGAGGGGAACCACAGAAAGCTTAGAAAAGGTTGCGCCTACCACTGGGGGAAATGGGGCGTTCACCTGTGTGGTGTTTGGTGGCATGGTCAGTGTTGGAACCCCAGCCGCAGTAAGTGGTGGTCGATGCTCACTGAAGGAAGTTGGGGTTGTCCCCCGGAGACATTCATCTCACTACTTTGTCTAGCGTGACTGGAAGATGCCATTGATTCGAAAGAAGATTGACTGTAAAGAATATGACTTTCGATCGCTTTCTCACAGACGGTGCCAATTGATGTAGTGCGATCTAACTACTCCCTGTTGGAGGATGATCTGGCTTCTAATCGAGCAGCGAGCTAGGTGAATCTGCAAGACAACGAATTAGAGAACCTGATGTGGCTAACTCGGCGAGGTCGCTCCGATGCTTAAGTCAGTAAACTATGATGCGAGCTGAAAAGTTTTGAGAGCTAGAGAGATAGAGAGTAGAAAAATCACGCGTACCTTGTGTCATTGGGGTTGGTGCCTTTATATAGTTGAGCCCTCGCGGGTTTTGCGGATCGGTTCTAGGATCTTCATCCTGATGGGTTCCGTTTCCGCTTTAATTGGGGGTAGCGTTATCAATTAATAAAGATTATCAATTCCGCCCGATCCAGGCGGGGAGAAGATTAGGCCTGCCATTATGCGGCGTGATCTCGTGAGTTTCAGAGTCTATTGGAGAGACTTTCGGGATCGTTACGTGGTGATCCAGGTTAGTATCCTCGATCTGATACTTCAATCTTTTAGTTTCGAATTGGACTGAATGCCGAGATGACCCTGTGCCGAGGTAATTGAATACCCGAGCTCAATGGTTGCAAACTAGACATGCCATACTAAGCTATCATCTCTTAGTCAGTTCGTGTCTACATGTCGGACCAAATCATGCTTCATCATTTTTATTTGTGATTTTGTATCTTCCCAACGTTGAATCGGATTGACTCGCTTAACGGGGGCATTAATCAAACTTAACATTAAAGGAATTGTTAGATTTGAAAAGGGCGGCATGCCTCCCATTGGTAGGTGCACGCACCCCGTGAACGGACGGGCTCACTGGATTCGAGCTCCTACATTATACATTGTAGAGATACACGATAAATAAATAAAGGTTTTTAAACCAATTCAAACAATGAACCGGTCAGGGGTCCGCTTTCTGGTTTGAATGGTTTGATCGTTTGATTCAAACGGATGGTCCGTTCTAACAAAAAATAAAGAAAAAAATGGTCAAAATCATTAAACGATTCAAATGGTTAAATCACCCAAACCAGCAATCTGCTGATCAAATCAATGTTTTTGGCAACATCCGGTTTTGGGGAAAACTGGAACTAATCACATGACCGGTTTTGTTTTTTCCGGTCCGGTCCGATTTTGAAACCATGATTAACAGTATGGACATTGAAGCAATCAGATTGCATGAAAAATAGGAATGGAGAAAAACATGGGACAACCTTTGTGGCAAATCAGGATGGTGCGAAAAAATCTTTCTGGTTCCCAATCAATGAGCCAATATCCCTGCAATCTGCTTAGAGGGGGAGGAGAAACAACAAAAGGAAATTTTAACAAAGATAATTATGATAAAGAGAACCCACACAGAAGAGTCCAACCCAAAAAACAAAAATGAAGAATCATGAGTAGGGCAAACGTTTCTTCCAAGAATATACACCACCTGCTTGAAGCCAATCCCTGTCGTGGTTTTCTCCTGTAGAAAGCAGGAAGGAGGCAATGTAAAAGACCAAAGTCATCGAAAGAAACCAACACTAAACATTTGAACAGCCATGAAGGATAAGGATCTCCTACCAGAAGGCTTTGATCATGGAAGCAATAAAATCGAATCCAAGAACCAATTGTTATCAGATCAGACATTTCAGCTTCCCTACTTTGGGCTGGAACCCAAGTAACCGAGTCGATTGGCGAGGACATTCACATCTCCATTCTCTCTTCTCTCGACCTAATGCGCCCTTGTTTGTTCAAAAGACTTTCACTAAACAATTCTTCCCAAAATCCATCGTCAAGTGATTTGCTTCCATTCTCAAATTCTTGTTCTCGCTCTGCATCCTCCTCTTCTTCAGGCTCCTCTCTAGCTTTATTAAATCCCCGCATCTCTAATGCAATTATCTCCAGCTCCGACCCTTCGTACCCATACAGCTCCCCATATTCTTTTTGTTCGGCTTTAATGGGGTTTTCTTCTTCACCACTTTGAATTGCCTCATGATCAGCAACTCCAACATCGCTGGGGCCTTGATCAATTCGCCGTCTCCTTTTCTTGGTAACCACTTCTTCTAGTTCCCTTCTCCTTTCTTTCTGTTGGATCAGCTGCTTGATAAAAGATGGGTTCTGTAGTGCTCTAGCTAAGAAAGTCATCATCTGTTGCTGCTTTAGCTCTGTTCTTTGTAGCCTGCTTTCCATAGCTTGAAGTTGGGTACGAGTATGCTGCTGTTGCTGTCTCAGCTTCACTAGTTCTAACAGTAGAACCTGCTTGTCACGCCTCAATCGATCGATTTCTCCATCTAATCCAAATCGTCCTACTTCGACACAAGGGCCTCCTGGGGATTGCTGCAGAGATGAAGGGTGTGGAGGTGCTTTCCTCCTCTTGATGTTCTTCAGGAGATGCTTCTGCCCTCTGAGAAATCCTTCATTTGCAAATTCCCATTTATCTGGATCAACTTTCCTAAATCCCTGTAAAAAAACATATTCCCCATTAAATATTCAAAGTTGAAGGACCGGACCCAGAGGATAAAAAAATAATTGAAAACATTTTCAATTATAAAGTCTTAAAAATCTTGAAAAAAAAGGAGAAATTTACCAAGAAAAGAGACTCGAGCCGACCCAGTATTCCAGTAGCACCGTTTGCATTTTTCTAATATAATATATAACATATTAATTGTTTTAAATCATTAAGAGTATATGACCGAGAGACACAAATCACCCACTTTCAGGAAAAAAAAATCATTGAATACAAAAATGAGAAAAAAAAACGATGTGCCATGGAAGAATTCAATCTGTTCAAAATTGTAGAGAAGTAAATAATTTACTTAAGAAGACACTTACGTAAGTGTTAAGCTGCCTAACAAAGCTTGAGAAGTTGTTGTGCTTGAAGTATCTAGGGAGGAGACTCATGGAGAAAGTATGAGAATCCCAGACAATAAAAGTGTTGCCGTCTCTGCTCCAAGAAACTATGCCGTCGGTGCTTGGATCGTCCACCATGTCGAAGGTTTTCGTCAGGAAAGGTGGAGGGCCTAACTCATGGAGGCCCTCCATTGGCTGTGGAGGAGCCATGGGCGGATCACTGGAGTAGGATGGAGTGGCTTCTGGAAACTCTTCCTTGACTGGGCTTATAGGATTCATGATTGGAAGTTGGAACTATCAAAATAACTCGTACCTTAATTTGGTTTTGCTCTTCTTCTTTTTTAGTATTTGGTTGAAGAATTCAATCTGATGATAGAATCAGAGAAATGGATCTATAATGAGTGTGCAGGAGTAACAAGAAAATGCAGCTAAATGAGTAATTGCTTTAACCAACTGGATAAAGAGAAATAAAAAAACTCAGGTTTTTATGGAAGCTGGGAAAATTGAGAGAAGATCCTTACAGAGTGGAACCTGAAGAAAAACTGAGTAATGGTGGAAATAAAAACAGAATAATTAATTACAGAAGGGGAAGAAAAAGTTAGATTAGACTACACAGAGAAAGGAAAAGATGAAAATTTTGCAGAAGAGATCAAGTGAGGAAAAAAAATGGAGGGGAATTAGGAGAGGGAGAAGTTGAGCGTACGGCAAATGGATTTCAGTCTTACAAACAAGTGAATGCAAAAGAAGGAAAATGGAATCTGAAAATCCTTCTTCCCCAAGAACTTGTTCTTTTGGAAAGGTTGTTTAGACTTTACAACCTTGCTGGTCACAGATGATGAAGCTTAGGTTGAAAATGGATCGGTTCATAACTGAAAGTTCTAGAGAGTAGAGACCATTGGCCATTTTTTGTCTTTGCAATGAATTCTCCTGTCTCCTGCCTTTCTGTTTTTGGCAATAGAGAGAGGGAAAGAGAGAGCAGAAAGTTCTGGAATTTGCATGGTAGAGGAGAAGATGAATTTTGGGTTTGGGAAGAAGGAAGGGAGGCCCAGGTGGTTACGGTTTAACCCAATTTGTCTACGGTAACCGGAGGATACTGGGCCAATTACGACGCATCACGTATCCTGATGCGTGGAATTCACGTGTACGCAGCAGACATAAACTGATATGTGGGACCCGCGTATAAGTTGCTGATGTGGGTTATTGTGATTGGTCAGGTGTCATAAATGAGACGACCTGTAGAGGATCCGAACGAATTGGGACCTACGCCTTACACCAACATCACTGGCACATCTCACCAATGCATGGTAAAATATAATTGTGAGATTGGTGGCGCCTTGTGTGAGAAGTAGATCCGGTATCAATTCGAACTCGTTGTTGGTACTTGGTGGCTTGGACGTGGGCGTGGGCGTGGTGTCGTATGAAATTAGCTGCGGTGGGTTCAAATGGTTCTGGATCCACTAAATTAATGCTTTTTATACCCTCGCACTAATTCAGGAGATCCGGACTGATGAAGGAAAAGTGGTATATGGTCAACATAGTTCCAAAATACAAGATCAATCATTGCACACCACGTCATATTTATAAGGCCCACGTGTTAACCTGACGTGGCGTATAATTGGCCAGTTTTGGGCAACAAAATACGTTTTCCCACCCTATTAATTTGATCTGACACCGTATAGTATATATCTCCTCTCCTCACCCTAATATCTCATCTTGATATCAGGACCCACTGACCCACTGTAAAATTAGTACTCGTCAATCGTCATGTATGATACGCGTGGTGTTCTTGATAGGGGTTTGAACGTGCTTTGTTGGCAGGAGTCTTAACTCGTTGAATGGTGTTCCGAGTTCACGTATAATTCGGATGGGGAAGATTTGGTGCAGCTGAGAATTTGTGAGGTGGTTGTGAGTTGTCCTCAATGATCTCAATTCTTAGATTTGCTTGGTAGGTGGGGAAGTACAAATACCTCCCCTCAAATTTCTGACAATTATAAAAATCTTCTATATAGTTTCATTTTAATAAATATCTTTTTTGAATTTTTGAGAAATTCAACAAAAAATTTCTGTTTAAATTAATGCATCATTTTTTCTAAATTATATATCAAAATACTGAAATAACCATGTTTTAACTTGATAAAAACCTCCTTTAATGATTATCTTTAATGTTTTTTGTTGAATTAAAGTAAGATTATTTCAATATTTTATATATAAAATAATTTATAAAAGAGTAAAATAGTTATTTAGAAAAACTAATACATTAATCTAATGTTTTTCGTTAAGGAAGATAATGAAAGAGAGGTTTTTATTGAGTTTCTCAAAAATTTAAATTCAGGAGAAGTATTTATTAAAATAAAACTACAAGAGAATTTTTTATGATTGTAAGGAACTTCACGATTATTACCAAAAAAAACAATGAGATGGGCCCCGCTCCCGCATGATGCCTTCGGGTTTCACCGTTTCAATTTTCACCTTTCAATGATGGAACCTAACCATTCAATCTACTGTGTACGTTTATCACCAAAAAAAAAAAAACTACTGTGCACGAAATCAATCAAAACTTCAGCTACGCAATTTGGGCCGAGTTCGCATCAGCCCCACAAGTGGGCGCTTCACAACGTTCTACGGCATATCCCAACGGTGTATTGCGAACATCTCTCTATGATACAAGTACAACAAATGATAAAACATTATCGGTAGATATTCTCGATACATAATTGAAATGTGGGATGCCCCTTGCAGGGGTTGATTTGAACTCATTTGGGACCTGCAAAATAAATAGTCACCAATACAATGATCAGAATGGATGAATTAGTGGGGCTTGGTGCGTACATCTTAAAATGGTATTCCACGGGGATTCTAATCCCAAAATTTTTAGTTAACAATACTTTTTGAAAATAAATTTATTTAAAATAAATAAAAATTTTATTCAAAAATTCAGATCGCATAGATTCTCGTGCCTTACTTTGATAACATTTCAGTATTTCATCCGCCATTGTATTTATGAGTAATGGGGCAATGTTTTCTTAGGAAGTAGGGAAATGCATTACTTGAGTAACACAAAATAAACGAGGCTAGTGTAGATATAGGTTCAATAATAATTATTCCCTTTAGCCTTTGTTTGCTTCTACATAAACTCAATTAAAAGCAGTATTTTCATTATAAAAGAATATATATATATTAAAATTGGGCCTCATGTAGGTAGACCTCTACATTCTCTCCTACCATTTATTTATTTTGTGATTTTTTGAATTTTTATTTTTAAAATTAAACGAAATAATTCAAGGTAACCAATCAACTTTAAGTCTACAACACTTTCATCTCTCCTCAATACACTCACCATAACCATTTCTTCTCTCTCATTAACTTCATTGATTATCTCTCCTCATTAATCATTCTATTAACTCTCTCCTCTAATAACTTAGGCTATGTTTGGGAGTGCTTTTATTAAAAATAAGTGTTTATTGAATAAGTGCTTATAAACAAGTGAATAAGCACTTTTTTGTATTTGGCACCCAACTTTTTCAAGTCCTTATATAAAAAATAAGCACTTATTTCATATTGGACATTTTGCAGCCTTTTTCTCCAATAAGTACTTAAATAAGCATTTGTGGCTATTTTGTTATTCATTTTCTTTCAAATTTTATAAAAATACTTTTATGAAAACACTTTTATAAAAATATTTTTACAAAAACACTTTTCCAAAAGTACTTTTATAAAATTCAATTAGGGATAGTTTTATAAGTGGTATTTTAAAATTCAACTAGGGATAATTTTGGAAGAAAATTTTTGAATAAGTGCTTATTGTATAAATACTTAAAAAAAACTAGAAATTTGAACTTAAAAAATAATCACTTATTTCAGGCTTATTTTTCAAACACCAATGAGTGGATAATGGTGTAGTCTTGACCTAAATAAGCACTTATTTTGAGCACTCCAAAATGTGGCCTTAGTCCACTAATTATCTCTCTTCTCAATTACTCCATTATATTACTTAAAATTTATTTAATCTTCTTTTCCTTCTTTTCATTTTATTTTATTCTCTCCTATCCTCATTCATCTAATAAACCAAAAGCAATAGTCTAACTTTGGTCCAAACCCACATTAGCTTGCAAATTTTAGGGGCAAGCTTAAGCCTAATACTTTAAGGCCAACGTTGGCCCAGCTTAGCCCGTGAACAAATATTGGTTTAAAAGTTAGCTAATAAAAATATCATAAATAATTAAATCACCTAAAAAAAATAATGAGAGAGGGGGGATTCCATTTATTTCTATAGGTGTCTTCCCTTATTAGACCATTTTAGCATATTTTTATAGGCCTCTTCCATAGTCCTATTATTAGCCTATTATATTCTACACACACACACAAAGAGAGAGAGGGAGAGAGAGAATTTTACTCTCATCCAAATTCCATTTATTTGTTTTATAATCAAATTTATTTAATTTGTTATTGGTTAATTGTTAGAAAATTACAATTTGAACCTAATAAAAAGTTAAAATATCAAATTTTAGCAAGTTTTTTATCTATCAACTATTAAAAATTAAGAAATTAATAAAAATTAGTAGTTCATAAATTATAAATTAAAATACATTTAAAATCTATTTAAAAATAACTAACATTAATAGGATAATTAAAGTTAACCAAACTATAACTACAAATTTTTGGGCTCAAACAACTATTTTCTTCCAAGCTAGGTTTGGCTCAAATATGCACCAAGCCTACACATAATGTGGATAGTATGACTATAAGTGGATTGAATTTAGATCGGACCTAGTTGCATCTGCATCCACATCCAATTATTATATTGGATTTCAGATCAAATACGAATTAATATGCAACCACCTTATTGTGTTTAAAATGACCAAATTTTAAAAAGTTTAAACAACTAATTATTTAAAGTATGTATGTATAATAAAAACGTATAAATATAAATGTTACTTTTATCAATTATAAATGTTATATAATTATACATAATATCTATATGTATACATAAGTTATATTACATATATACATAAAATAGTAATTTTTATTGGACTCAAATTTTAATCATGTTAAATAGGGTCAAATTCACATCTAATCTGATTATTAATCCGACGCAAGTTCTAACATCCAAGTCTAAGATAATCATATTTAGAGTTAACTTCGGTATTGGGCTTTTAGAGTTTATTGACGGTCTTAGTTGGTAGGGCCCAAATTTGCCTGTATTTTTTGCTGTCAGGACATGTCGTCTATTCAAACCAGACGATTGAACCATTGACCTGAAAACTAGTGGCAGATAAGATATATCATAGTTTTCAAAACTGGACCGAACTGAACACTCAGACTAAAAAACTGGGAACCGATCATCTGACCGGTTCCGTTTTTCTCCAAACCCTCTTTCCCCCTCAAAAACATTGATTTTGGTTAGCAAACCGTTGAACCGGCTAGTTAATCGTTCGAACCGTTTTTCAAATTTGTAAATTTTTGTTTTTTTTTTTGTCAGAACAGACCGAACGTTCGAGTGAACTGGTAACTGGACCCTTACCAGTTCGGTTATATATATATATATATAGAGAGAGAGATGATAACACTAAATTAATTTGCTTTATGTATCTATATGAATAAAATTATTAAATATATTGTTGTATAGTTATCAGTCCCTGCAACTCCGCTAGTATTAGGGAGAAACAATCAGTCAACGGATCACTAATCAACAAGAAGATAAACGGTGAAAGCGAAATGCTTGTGGTCAGAATCGTCCACGTATTTGGTGGTGGTCGGTTGAAGGAAAAAAAGCCTGCATCTGCAAGTGGGTGATTTTTGTGGCAACCAACCAACCACAAACAGTACCATCTTGATTCTTGACTTGACACGCCAAACCGACCAAAGCTGTAGTGAGAGGGTCCACACGCACCCCTCTCCTCCACGCCACAGCACAGGAAAATGAGAAATCTTAGTACATTTTATTTAATTTAAGGTTGTGTTTGGTGTTTGGACTTTCGATTAGACGAAACTTTGGGATGATTTGATTCCCCCTTTCCGGGCGGTGCCAAATATCTGCTTTATCTTATTGTTTCCATTTCTGTATGCTGATTCAAAATCCAAACACAACCTTATAACGTCAAGAAGACAGAACATTTGGTGCTGCAGAAGGATTGGGGAAAGCAAAAATGGCCACATTCCTGAATGACAAGGATGGGATTGGAATAAAAATAGAATGGAGTTGTGGCGTTGACAGATGATTCAATTGTTTGAGTGATTGATAAACACCCTTTCAATGGGGCAAAGGGGCAAAGGGTCAGTAGAGGAGGACCAAACAAGAACAAAGCAGGAGGGCTTGACTCAAATAACATTCTCACCCTTTACTTTTTCATTTGTCGAATAAATGCTTCGGGATTAAAAACATGCACCTTACTTTGTCCCTCCTTAATAAATAACATACTTTCCTACGTACAAAACAAATAAAGTTCGAATCATATATATTATAACTTATCGAGCCTCAAATTCTAAGTTAAAAGTTGAATGTATGAATTACTTATATAGTAAATTAAATGTTAAATGAATACTTACCATCTCATTAGATTTATGAATTTCAGAAACCCAAATCAAACCAGAAAATTACGATATGAGGACTTCTTATATCAAATTGGACCGTTTTTAAGGTTAGATAAGGCAAAACTTCCAATTTCAGTTTGGTGTTCTCAGTCATATAATGAACACCCCTATTGTTGATTGGAACAGATCTATAATGGTTTAGTTTCAGCCCTAACCATTTTTTTTCTCAAAACCATTGGGTTTTTCAATGTCCCATTAACTTAGGTTATGTTTGATTTGAATGAAAAGGTAGGGAAAGGTAAGAAAATGTATATAAAGTTTGTAAAGATTTTTTTTTATCTTTTCCTTCTGTTATCTACTTCTTTCTTCAAACCAAACACAGCCTTAGCTGGTTGAACTGTCAATCTGCTCAACTTAGAAAATGGTTTTGAGCAATTTTTATTTTTGAAATTTTTAAAACATCACTGGTTTGGACGTTAACTGCCCAATTCCGGATTGATTTTTTAAACATTGGTCTCAACTCGTCATTCGCCTATATTTTCGAATTATGTAATAACAAAAACAAATTAAAAGCCAAATAGGTAAATTTCAATTGAGGTCCATCAAAATTTCAATACAGCCTTTAATTAGCTTTATTTAAAAAAAGAAAAAGAAAGAAATAATGATAATGATAAAAAGTTAAAAACAAAACAATCTCTTGAGCTAATAATTACACTTAAGAGATTCCCCCCCCCCCCCTCTCCCACTCTTCCCTTGAACGTTCAGCCTCTTATTAATCATTTCTTCAGAGAAATTCTGATTTTAACAGATCTTTTACTTTATCCTATTTAGAGGCCCAGCTAATGTGTTCAGATCAACCAAGCTTGAAATACTTTTGGTTAATCGTTATGTTCTATGGACTACCATAAATACAATATCATGTAGGCAATTCGAATGAGTCTGATCTCTTGCCCACACAAATTCTGCCCACGCTGTCATATATACAGGCATGATATTCTGCAGAGGGAGATGTTTCTTATTTTTAAGGGTTGTGTGCTGTGGATAGACGTGGTCTGGAGATCCAGACCCGAATTCCACAAGGTCATTTGTCTTGTGGAAAGCTGAGATTCATCCTGCTGGTTATCTGTGTAGAAAAAACCTTACTCAGAATTTGTTGGGACCAAATAATAACTTTTGTCTCTTGTAATAATTTGAGGAGGCACATGTTTTGATGGTTTGTAAATAATATTATATTATATTTTAGAGTAAAAGATAAAAACCCCTTTAAAGTTTTTGACAATCATAAAAAGGTCCCATTTAGTTTTACTTTAATAAAAATCTCCCTTAATCTTCTAAAAAATTTGACAAAAACCTCTCTTTCGTCATTGGCCCAGTCAGAAAGTATTAAACCAATGCATCAATATTTTCAAATACCCATTTTACCCCTTTGTAATTCTCTCTCTCTAGGAGTCAAGTGATGTTTCTTTACGCTTTCATTCGTTCTCTCCCTAGCTTCAAAAGTCACGCTCCCTAGTCCCCCACTTCTCTCTCAAATGCCCCTTCTTCCTTACATTATGAAATCTCTGGTAAGCCTATGTATCAGCGTTACTTACGACCGATCCGGCATCTAGAAATTGCTCGATAGTGCCAAAAGTAGAGAAATTTTATTTGTTACAGTAGGTTTTGCACCAACCAGAGCGCCACTGATGACTTACAAATGCTTAAATCAGGGTTCAGCAGATGGGTTCCCATCGTTTCAGGGTTTCATTCACCCTCTACTGTTGCTGCCGCTGAAACAACCAAATGATCGCAGCGTTGAAGCAGAAAATAGAGGACCAATAGTCTTAAGTCAGGATTTTCAAATACTTGAACTGGTAGCACATAAAAATGGCTCTGGCAATCTTTTCTCCTTTTCAAAATAGAAATTCCCCCTCATGAGTGTGTCCCTATTCCCATCTGTTCCTCCCCTCTCTCCATTATTATTTTCTGGTTGAGATTTCAAAAATTAGAACAGAGAATCCTCCCGTTCTCCCTCCATGAAATTAAAAATGAAAATTATAAAAAACACAATTTCATTTTCTCCTCCAAAAAGAAGCCAAAAAAGTATCCAATATCCACCACTACATATATCTCTCCCTCCCTCCTTGTTTCATCATCTCTCCCGCTCTCTCGTTTTGCCCGCAATAGCAATGAATGCCATCTCCCTCCATGAATAAAACAACAAAGAGAACATTCCTCCTTCTTTGCCAACTAGATTAGCCCAATTCATACAATCAATCCCTTTTTCACCGATAAAAAATGAGGAGGATCGAAAGGCCTCTCGAGAACATTACTCATCTCATTTATCCATTAGTTTGATGCAATTCAGTTGTTGATGTTGATATTCTTTTCTGGGTAATACCGATGCTAAGGCTTACCGGAGATTTCATGATGGCGAGGGAGATGGGGCATTTGAAAGCTCAGAGAGAGAGAGGGGGGAAGGAGGGAGGGTGAAGTGGGGGGGATGGTTGTGGCTTTTGAAGCTGGAGCGTTGTCACTTGACTCCCAGAGAGATAGAGTAATTTACATGTATATAAACTAATTTATAAAAGGGTAAAATGAGTATTTGAAAAATATGGATGCATGAATCTTAACGTTTTTCGTCTGGATGAATGACGGAAGGGTGGTTTTTGTTAAAGTAAAACTAAATGAGAGATTTTTATGATTGTCAAAAATTTTAGGAGAGATTTTTGTATTTTACGACCCAATCCAAAGTCAAACCCGAGTTTCTAAACCCGGGCCCAACCTAACATAACTTGGCCGAACTCAGGCTTATGTTGGATTAAGTTGTTGGGTTGGGTAAGGGCAGGCTGGTCAGGTGAAAATGAATTTATGAATATATTTTTTAGATTTTTGGATATGATATTTTCTGAATTTTGCAAAAAAAGAAAAGATCAATTTCGACCCTAAAGAATTAAAATAGTTATTTTGGACACTAAAGGCTAACATTAGCCAAACACACACAAGAAATATTATTCATAAATCCGTTAAATAATAAATAAAATAATAAGAAATATTAATATGACATTATTCAACTCAAAAATAAATAAAAAATTAGAAGTGGTTAAATCTCACACATTATTAAGAATAAAATAAAAAGTATTTAATGTATAAATTAATAAATATTGAAAATAATATATAAATGAATCCCAGTTGAAATTTCCTGTTTTACCATAAAAAATAAGTGAGTATGTCTTGGGGTATAACCACAAACCTCTCACTGATCGTGAAGTCGTGCATCATGATGGGTCGCAGTCGGTGGTTACAGACGTGGGAACCTCTTCATCGAAGGACGATATGGCAGGTGGAGTGGCGGAAGCCAAGAGAAACAAGTTGGTATTTTTCGAGGGCGGGAAAGGAAGTGTCGGTACTTCATATAAAGCGGATGTAGAGGAAGGGAAGATCGTGGTAGTGAAGAGACTCAAGGATGTACTAGTTCAAAAGAATGAATTCGAGATGTAGATGGAGTTGTTGGGGAAGATTAAGCACGAAAATGCGGTTCCTCTGAGGGCTCTTTACTACTCAAAGGACAAGAAGTTACTTGTCTATGATTACATGCCGCCATAAGCTCATCTTCTCTTCTGCAGGATACAATTTTTTTTAAGTCGGATTCCTTCTATTTCTCTCGCTTATCTCTAGCGAACGGTGTGGAAGCTTGAGCTATTGCAGTAATGGAAATTCCTCTTTCATTTTTTAATTTGCAGCATTTTGAAGGTTGAAACTATAAAGAATCTCTCTAACCAGCGCAAAGTGCGTAGATATCATCCAAAACTTTTTTCCGAATAAAAGTCGAAGTATTCTTGCTTGATTCGAACCTCCGTACCATAGAATAGTGCCAAGAAAATTCGCACTCCGACGTACGCTTTGCAATGTGCCATTGTGCTCTCAATTTGGAGAAAGAATTGACCTGATTTCCTTGTTTTTACCTTTATACCTTTTTTGCAACTCACACACACCGCGACTTGAAAATCCACCGACGAACATACAAATGCTCTCTACTTGATTGTTTTTTATTGCTCATTTCCTGTTTTACCTCTAGAAAATGGCAATTCTGAAATTTTGTATTGTATTTGTCTATTTTGGTGATGATTTCACAAGAAATAGAGATTCGGGTCGTACGCCACTGGACTGGGACAACTGGATGAAGATAGCGCTAAATGCCGGGCGTGGGCTTGCTCACCTACACATGTCGGGAAAAATAGTGCATTGCAACATCAAGGCGTCCAACCTGGGCGCATGTGTCGGTGTCACCGACTTTGGACTGAATCTAGTATTCAGGGGTTCCACGACTCCTAACCGAGTGGCGGGCTACCGTGCGTCAGAGGTGGTGAAAACCCGAAAGGTGATGTTGTTTAAGTCGGATGTGAATAGCTTCGGTGTATTGTTACAAGAGTTGTTGACAGGGAAGGCCCTGAATCAGGCGTCGTTTAGGCAGGAAGGGATTGATTTGCTTAGGTGGGTCCAGTCGGTGCTGAAAGAGAGAGGAGAATGGATGGTTGAGGTATTCGATGTGGAGCTGACGAGATATCAGAATATAGAGGAAGAGATGGTGCAGTTGCTGCAAATAGCCATGGTGTGTGTCGATTGTGCCTGATCAACAGCCTGATATTCAAGTAGTAGTGCGAATGATAGAGGATATTGATGGGATGGAGATGAATGATGGTTTACGTTAATCATATGATGACCCGTCAAACGGATCAGACGCCAGACTCCTTCTATGGAGTCATGGAGTCCTCCGGTTGCAGCCACTGTAAGTTGAATGATCCGCCATGATTTTTTTTTTTTGTTTGTTTGTTTAGGCTGCATTTGGAGTCATTGTAAATCGAAAATGGTGTAAAACTTTACATCGTTTCGTTTTTGTTCGCGTTTGAAATGAGAGTGAAATCATCATCAATGTAAAATTTCACTTTGGTTCAATTTTGTGTAGGTTTGGATGTAAAACTTATCAAAGACACTCTTCACCCATCACATTTTTTAAAAAAACAACGGTCACTTTTACAGTTTAGTGTAAGTGTACTTTTAGACCGATGATGTTTTACACTTAAGTACAGAAATGATATTTTTACACCGACTCCAAACGTATGCTTAATTAATTGTTTTGTGATTTTCATAGAATTTGAATGAATTATATTCGTGGATGGGAGTTGACCAACTTGATGGAATTAAGTTTCTTTTATATAAAAGATTTTTCTTCGTAATAATGGGGATTTAAAATAAAAAATCTTTGTTATTTGTTAAATGTGCAGAGTTTAATCAAAATTTAAAATTGATATAACAGTTAGTGATTGGTGGGGTTCATTTCTCTCGAGACATAGACTGCTGATAGTGTCATTTCAATGAACCTCGATTGCATGCATACGAAATGTTTTTATTTGCTTATTTGTTATAAGTACTTAGATAATAAATGTCGATGTCTTTGACTCCGTTTTATCTAAACATTGAAATTTTTGTATCAGCTAATTGTTAGCCTTATTGGATTTGTAACATTTTGTAACCATGATTATGTTTCGAATTTGTTGGCTGTTTTTTTCATAAAAACCAACTCGGAGATCGAAGTGTTTACATGAAAATCGGACTGCATCGATTGGGTCAATAATCTGAATAATGTGTTTTCGTAATTGGATCAGATTACGAAATGTTACAAATTGAATTCGAATTTTACTCCGCCTGATTCGATTAAAACCTGAATGTGATTATATTATATTATAGTATTTATGGATTTTAACATATAAAATATATATATATATAATTATATTTAAAATAATAAAAAAAATTATATATTATATTATATGCTAAATATATACAAAATAAATTTTAATATACTATATCTAAATTAATTTATTATATATAAATATTATACTTGATGATTATCTCTTTAAATTTGCATGGGCATTGCTTATTACACCATTTCCAAATATTTAATTAATTTCTTTCTAAAACGTATTTCTGCAATCCTTGATTAATCGATCACTATTTCTGTGACACCCCTTACCATTGTCATCGTAAACTACGAAGGTGGGGTCTGGGGTGTCTTCATGATGGTCCAACAATTAACATAACTTTACCTTCAACCAACTCGTAGCCCCTCCAAAGCAGAAAATCACATACATTTTAAGAATTGTTTTTCTACACTCATTAGCCCCTACAAGTATGGGCCACCCTGCGAGTTTAGACAAAATTAATAAGTACATCCCATTTTAAACTATAAGTCTCTCTTCTTCTTCTTCTTCAACACCGGCATGTTCATTGTCGTTCTTGTTTAAATTCTGGAAAAAATGTTGGAAGGTCAATCCTGTCTAATTTCAAGGGCGTTTTCGAGCTTGTGTGAGCAAGAGAGTGAGTGGATTTACATGACTTATCGTCTAATTGAGATGTCAAATGTAAGCGCCATTTAGAAGATAATGGGGATGATGAAGTCATCCTAGCGACTTGATGTTCTTGACAAAAGAGTAATTGTAGGATCTTTCCTCGTCTCTCGCAGATGAATCCAGTAACAAGGGTAACCATTTGGATCAATCATATTTAAATTCCCTTATACAACCCATTGGACGAGATATATCAATCAATTGTTTGCTTCGCTGTTCAAGGTCTGATTATAGTCTCATTGCCTCTCTTAATCGGAGCTTCCGGTCTCTAGTTCGAACTTCGAAGTGGGGATCTCTATAGGCTGAAAGGTAGTGTGATCGAACGTTGGGTCTATTTTGCACGCCATATCCTTGAGTGGGAAGCCTTTATCCCATTTGCAATCGTTGGATGCATTTGCCAAGGATGCCTACAAATGAATGCTTCATGTGTTTTGATAAGGAATCCCTGGTCGTGGGAACGAAGCTTCACGTGTTTACGAAGGAGTAAACTATTTTGACAAATTCTTGGTTAGTCAGCATGAGAATGAACGTGCCTAGTAGACTTGTTCATGGGCCGGGCAGCCCAAGCCTGAATCCAGTTTGACCATTGGGCCTAGATCTTGAGTCTAAGCCCGACTCTTATATAAAGCCTGAAGTCCAGTGCCCGATTTGTATATAATATGTCTTATTTTTCAATGTATTTTTATAAATTAATATCATATTAATTTAGTAAGAATTTAATAAATTAATAAACTAATTTGTATTTCTAAATAGTAAATTAATATTTATTAATCACTTAAGAAATAAATATATATTATATATTTATTATATATAACATAAATATTTTTTTATTATATATAATAGTATCGGGTCGGGCTTATTTGAGAAAGCTTAAGGCCAGCCCGAAAATGATCGGGCCTGGTATTTAAAGCCTAAACTCGAGCCCGTGGGCCTGAAATTTTTTTCAAGCACGAAAGATAATAGGATGGGCTGTCAAGCTACCCGGCCCATGAACATGTCTAGTGCTTAGATGCTTGTTCAGGTCTGCCAGAGGTCTCTATTCTTGAAGGAGGTTGTGATTCAAAAGCAAACATCTTGAGTTCAGCTAAGCTTTATAATTCCGATATTGGAACTTAGGTAACTCTCCCAAGCATGAATAAGCCAAGGAAAGGTCTCAAAACTCTCAACCTTAAACAGCAATGAACATGACAACCTCTATGAAGAAGAATAAGATGGAGAAGGATAAGAGAGAGATGGGTACTAATAATTTCAAGTGGAATCCACTTATATATTTTTTTCAGTATTTATTAATTTGTAATTAAATAATTTTTTTTTTATTCTTGATTAAGTGTGGAATTTAACATGCTATAGTTTTAATGGGACCCACTTGTCATTTTTAATTTTTTTAGTTGAATAGTGCCACATTACACTTCTTATTATTTTATTCATTAATTAATGGATTTGTCAATAATATTTTTAACGTCCTGTGTTTTTTTGGCTAGTATTGGCCTTTTTTTAGTTTAATTTAAGGTCAAAATGGCTCTTTTAATTCTTTATGATCAAAATTGGCATTTTCTCCAAATTCATGGGTTGTTAGAGCCAAAATTTCATATTTTTTTCAATCATCTTTTACTGGACTTTGTAACCCAATTTAGGAGTAGAATGGATTGAAAATATGTATGAATTTCATTAACAAATGTACATATGCATATTTTATACATAGATATGTGTATGTATAATTGGAAAAAGATGTTCTTATATAAATAAAATTCATATTGTATGTATTTTTTTGGTCAGACTCTAGTTACCTAAGGCCTCAATCAAAGCCCAAAACTCACAGCCAGCCTAACCTACAAAAGCTTAGGTCTGATTGGGCCTATCTAATCGGGGTGCAAATGGATTGGTTCATGATCCAATCCGATCATATTTGGTTGAATTCGGATTATCCCTGGTCGGATCCTATGATTCAATCAGAAATAAGATCGGATTTGGATCACCTCCTATTCGATCCATGAAGATCTAATTCAATGTGTTATATATTTATAAATAAATAAATATATATATATATATTATTTATATATAATACATATATATGTTATTTATTTATGAATATATTATTTATATTGTATTTTTATAAATTTGTTATATTATTTATTTTTTTATAGAAACATGTATATATAATGAAAATAATTAAAAAATACTTATATTTTTTTGTTTTCTCTTTATTTAAATTGGTATATTTTATTTTTTCATTTAATAACTTATTATTTTTTAAAGAAAACAAGTCAGATCAAATCAGATCCAAAGATCCGATAGGATTCGAATTCATATCGAGCCCTATTAGATCCAGTTGGATGTTTGAATTGGATCAGATCCAACATGACGGGTTTGAATATATCCTAATTCAAATCTGATTCGATCCATTTGCATCCATACTACCCAAGTTGCAACCCTACCGTACAAGGCCACAACTAATTCCTTATGAATTCAGAATATAAATGAAATATTTTATTGTTGACCATTGTGATATACTGATAACTATTCAAAACTTATTTGACACATTACATTGATAATTATTCAAAATTTATTTGGCACCTTGTTATCCCTTAAAAGAATCAATGACTTTTTTGAACTTGTTATTCATTATTTAGTTATATTATTATTCTTATGTTAAATTCATTTTGTAAGGCTCGTGTGTGGATTGATGCATTTGTTATATTCTAATAATATATGACTACGTCATCATTGGGAATGAATACAATATCCTCATGGGCTAACCCATTTTGGATTTAGTTCCTTGTCACAAGGCATATACGCAATCCCTTATCACTGGTCATAGTCCATTGTGAAATTGCTATGTAACTCTGAATTTGAATATACTGGCATTAATCCGAGACATGGTTCCATTCAGCTTGTTCTTATGATTCTGTAAACTATTTGAAAGTTTGAGTATGTGATTATTCTTCTCAATGATGCATTAAGTAGTTTTGAAACTTATCTTCTAAGTAATATGTGGATTTTATGAATTATTATAATAATAATAATAATTATTATTATTATTATTCCTCATGCTTAGTCCAATTTGGGAGATAAAATGCTAATTACCGAGGGTTGTACTCATTATTCTTGATTCTCTTGCCTTTTAGATGCTAAAGAAGAATAACTATTGTACGGAATTGCTTGAGAGAGAATGCTAGTACAAATTTATTTACATTGGAACTTTGTAAGCCTTTATTCTTTAGATTTTGGATTTATTAGGTATTTGTAAACAATAATTTGGATTTTGACATTAAACAAGTAAAGCCTTACATAAGCATGTGGCATTGTCTCATGCCTAAACTTGGTTGGGGTGTGACAAAAACAACTACCACATCAGCTAGAAAATGTATCATTATTAGACAATGGTTTTTTAAGGGGTATTTGCCAATGTGTCTTTTTTGTTGAAATTCCAAATACAAAACAAAACTATGTGGTTTGAAAAAAATGAATTGGATGTTATAACATAAACATAGTAAACATGTTATTGATTAGACATGTATTTTTTCGTTTTCAAAACTAAAACAAAATACGTTATTGAATTTACAGTTTTTAGGGGGTATTTGCTAATGTGTCTTTTTTGTTGAAGTTTCAAATACAAAATAAAACCAGATGGTTTGAAAAAAAATTGAATTGGATGTTATAACATAAACATAGTATGAGTGTCGAGAAACCAGCTCACTTCAACTGAAATGGAATCACCACCATCAGTTAAGGAAATGAATGTGATGGGACCCTCAAAAATAACATCAAAATTATTTTTTTATCGAATAATGACTCCAATGGCCCAAAGCATTGATTAAACCAGTCTAGATAAGACTTGGATGGGAGAGAGAAAAGGTTAGACACCCCTCTCCTGGGTCCAATAGGTAGGGACCACATAGGATCCCAAATGAGCATAAATGAGAACAAAGCATAAGAATAAATCGAGTTCGGCTTCAGTCAGGGCAAAGCCCATCCAAACAGCCTTTGTTGCCTTGCATTGAGAATATCTCATGTTTTATTTCATGGGGAGATATTCCCAATGCAAGGTTAGGAAAGGTTGTTAGATTGGTGTGGGCACAGATTTGCCCTAACGGAAGCCGATCTCGAATAAATCAGCATAAAAATAAATCCTCCCTAACTACATATCATTATTTTTTATTTTATTATTTTTTAAGAGGATGTACTCATAGGTTCCGATGTGCTTAACTTACTCTGAACTACAAAAATTGAAAATCTCACACTACTCCACCATTCTATTTCATGGTCAATAACCCATGTGATTCAACCCATTAGAAACAAATACCATAACTGAACATCACTAGCTTAAGACAAAGGATATATTGTAATAAATAAATCTTAATCATATAGCAGCCAAAATGAATTATCAGAACTGAGAAGATCAAACTGGTATACAAGGATTTATTGGCTTTTTAAAGAACACCCTATTCAAGATAAGCCTAAATTTCAATCTATTAAAAAAAAAAACATAAGAGAAGAAATAACCAACACCAACTCATTATTCTAAGAAAAAGAAAAACCATGCAATCATTAAAACTAAGAGGAACTAATTCAACTTCTAAAACACCCAATCAACTCAAAATCTACACAATTATTTGAATCTTAAGATAACAACGATTTCATATTTGGATCGAGATGAGAGCTTACAAGAGCCAAACCAGCTTCGTTAGCTTTCTCCTCTCCCTCAAATCCTAGTCGTGACAAGCATTTAAGGGAGATGGATCTTAAGAAAATGAAACAACAAAGAAACAGACTGCAAGGGGAGAAATAATGGGACTTACCTGATACGATTTTGGCTCTAGGATCGAACGATGCTAAAGGGCAGGTTTCGGCTGGGGTTTTGATTTGGAGTAGAATGTTGTAGTAGGGGAAATGTGAGTCTTTAGTTTATTCCCAACTTTCTTCGTAAAGTATGATAGGGACTGGTGTTGTAACAAAGAGCTTTACCAAGAAGAACCAATATTCTAGGTGGGGTTTCATTTGATACCAAGAAGAAGACAGCAACAAGCTACGGATATCGCCACTGCTACAACTCCTTTCCTTTATTTCCATCAAGAGGATGATGAACATTGGGCAGAGATATGGTTTCGGTAGACTATAAAAGAAGGAAGATGGCAATAAAGGGTAAAAATGAAGGAGAAAATGATAATGAGAGAGAATAAGAGGAGAGATTAAGAGAAAGAGTAGATCGCATAAGAGACGGAGAAGACAACTGCCGGTGCTGAAAATTGCAACAGCGGTGGCGGGTAGGGGCGATAACAGGGGAAGGAGAAAGAGATGGATGGTCAAGAGAGGATGATAGAGTGAGTGATGAGGAGAGTGAGAGACCAAAGAAACAAGTGATAGAGGTCGGATCAGGTTTCCTCGCTCTGGTTCGCTTCGAACGCTAAGGAAGATGAACAGTAGCGGTGAAGTGAAAAATTGGAAGAAGAAGATGATGATGATGAGAGCGATAGCAAGATTGTAAGCGAAGGAAATTTGTTGCTGCAACTTTGTTTTTTTGTTCGAATGGGAAAGAAGACGAATAGTGTATCCGGGTGGAAAAAATTTAGAAGAAGAAGAAGAAGAATGAGGGAGAGAAGCCGGTGGTGGAGAACGGAGTAGGTTTCGTCGCTGTCGTTGCAAGAAGCGATTAACTGTTCTGAATAGTGAATTAGCCAGAATTAGGAACATTAAGTTATATTTATAGGTAGGGTGAATGACAATTTTGTAATTTTGGGGGGTTTCAAAATTTATTTATAGGTAGGGTCAAACCAGGTCTAAGGGTGGATAAACCGGAGTTATTTGATGGAAGGCTAGGATTTCTGGCCTTCTTGGTTAAAATGTGAAGGGTTGAGATGGGTTTGACTGCATAAAAGGGTTTTGTGCGCACGGGCTAGTAAGATTGAACGAAACAAGATCTTTTTAAGTTGATGGATAAACATGGGTGCTTTTTGGTTGAAGTTTCACGAGGTGGGTTTTTTGAGCATTTTGGGTTGAATGGTGGGGTCATATTGGGCCGAATAGACCAGGATTGGGCAGATCTAGAAAGGGCTTGATCTGATTAATCTAGAGCTTTGAAATTAAATCTTGTTGCGATAAAGGGGTAAACAAGGGTGTTTTGGGCTGAAATTTTACAGGTAGGTATTTTTAGGGCATCGGGGATCTAGTGATAATGTTTAGGCATGTGTTTTGGTGTGTCTAGGGGTCAACCTTATGGTCTTATTGGCTCATATGTGTTTGAATCAAAGGGATCTCGGTTGTGGGTGTTTTAGGCTAACGATAAGGGCCAAAATGGAATATTTGTTTGATAGGAGGGTAAACAGAAGAGTTTTGACTTGAGATTTGCTAGGTAGGTATTTTCAAAGGTCTTTAGTTTGATGGTTGTGTATGATCTAATGATTGAGGTGCAAATGGGGGTTGATCAGGGGCCATCGGATTGGTATCGGTAGGGGTGAGAAAAAATAAAAAAATCGAACCAATCAATTCGGTTTCAGCTCGATATTCTTAAAAAATGACAGTTAACCGAACCGATCGACATATATATATATATATATATATATATATATATATATATATATATATATATATATATATATATATATATTATTTTTTATTTTTCAAAAAGGTTTGACAGTCTGCTAGAGTGTCAGACTGCCACTACCAGTCTCACTCTCTTCGAAACTCTCAATCTTCCACTGCTAGACTCTCTTCGAAACTCGGAACGACTCAAGAGTCAAGCTTTTTTTCTCTTATTAGCTTCTCTCACTCTCTGTCTCTTCCAAGTCTCTCTAGTCTCTCCCTTCTCTTCTCATTTTCTCAGTCTCTTTAGTCTCTCCGTTCTTTTCTCAGATTGCCACACGGCCCACACCAATCACTGCCTCACCGGCAAGCAGGCACCAACACCATTCATTGTTGTTGGTAGTGTTGAAGGCTTGAAGCATTTGTCGACTACCGGTGGGTAGTGGTTTTGAAGCATCTGGGATCCTTTTCTCTCTCTCTCTCTCTCTCTCTCTCTCTCTCTCTCTCTCTCTCTCTCCTCTCCGCGACTTTGCCAGCAACCACCGACACCAACCAATTTGAGACGATGACAACCATTGACAATATTAGTTTTTTTTTATATACTTTAAGTGCATAAAAAACCGAACCGCAATTAACCGATTAACTAATTGCATTGGTTCGACTTCAATTTGAATATTTAAAAAACCAACTAGGTTAGTTTGGTTTGAAAAAATACCCCATGGTTGGGTTAACCCTAGGTATCGGGTAGATTTATCCGTGAATTTTAGGGATTTTGGGCTGAAATTCGGGTTCTTGGGTTTTTAGGTGTTTTAGAAGGATCATAAGGGTCTGATCAGGAATTTGGGGTGAATTGGGGGTTCAAACGACGGACCTAGCAAAAATCGGGTGCTAACACATAGTAAACATGTTCTTGATTAGACATGCATTTTTCTTTTCCAAAACTAAAACAAAATACATTATTGAATCTCTAGTTTTATGATCATTTTTTATCAACTATTTAAAATGAAATATTATTTTGATGGAAAGATTTAAAATGAAATATTGTTTGATGGAAGGGTAAACATGGGAATCTTGGATTGAAACTTTATAGGCATGTGTTTTGGTGTGTCTAGGGCTCAACCGTATGGTCTAATTGGCTCATATATGTATGAATCAAAGGGATCTAGGTTGTGGGTGTTTTAGTTTAATAATAAGGGCCAAAATGGAATCTTTGTTTGATGAGAGGGTAAACAGAGGAATTTTGAGTTGAGATTTGCTAGGTAGGTATTTTCGAAGGTCTTTAGTTTGATGGTGGTGTATGATCTAATGATTGAGGTGTAAATGGGGGTTGACCAGGGGCCATCGGATTGGTATCGGTAGGGGTGAGAAAAAATAAAAAAATCGAACCGAAAAATCGATTAACCGAACCAATCAGTTCGGTTTTGATTCGATATTCTTAAAAAAATGACAGTTTTGGTTAGGTTTTGGTTAACCATTTAAAAAACGAGTAGTTAACCAAACCGATCGATATATATATATATATATATATATATATATATATATATATATATATATATATATATATTTATAATATTATATGTATATATTATATTATATTTTTTATTTTTCAAAAAGGTTTGGCAGTCTGCCAAAGTGCCAGACTACCACTACTGACTCTCTTCGAAACTTGGAACAACTCAAGAGTCAAGCCTTTTTTCTCTTACCAGCTTCTCTCTCTCTATCTCTTCCAAGTCTCTCTAGTCTCTCCCTTATCTTCTCACTTTCTCAGTCTCTTTAGTCTCTCCATTCTATTCTAAGACTATCGCATGACCCACGCCAACCACCAGCACCAAGCGGCAACGCTAACCACTGCTTCACCGGCAAGCAGGCACCAATGCCATTCAGTGTCGTTGGTAGTGTTGAAGGCTTGAAGCATCTGTCGACTATTGGTGGGCAGTGGTTTTGAAGCATCTGGGATCCTTCTCTTTCTCTCTCTCTCTCTCTCACCTCTCCTCTCTGCGACTCCACCAGCAACCACCGACACCAACCAATTCAGCATGACAACCATTGACAATATTAGTTTTTTTTTTATATATTTTAAGTGCACAAAAAACCAAACCGCGGTTTAACCGATTAATTGATTGTGTCGGTTCAGTTTCAGTTTGAATATTTAAAAAACTAAATAGGTCAGTTCGGTTAAAAAAAAAAACCCATGGTTGGGTTAACCCTAGGTATCGGGTAGATTTATCCATGGATTTTAGGGATTTTGGGCTGAAATTCGGGTTTGTTGGGTTTTTAGGTGTTTTAGAAGGATCATAAGGGTCTGATAAGGAATTTGGGGTTTAAGTGACAGGCCAAGCAAAAATCGGGTGCTAACACATAGTAAACATGTTATTGAATAGACATGCATTTTTCTTTTCCAAAACTAAAACAAAATACATTATTGAATCTCTAGTTTCATGATCATTTTTTATCAACTATTTAAAACCATGTTCCACAATCCACATAGTTTCTATAATTTGAAATTTGTTTTAGCTTTGTCATCTTCCTAATAATAATGTAATCTAAGGATTTCTATCCACCAATAGTCATTTTTTTTCCTAAAATTCTCACATGCCTTATATCACTAGAGTCCTTGGTCTTAACATGAGTTTTAAACAAGTGTCTCATTTTGTTAACTTGCCTAGTAGTAATTAAAAGCGTCTCTTTTATTGTTTTTATGTGTGTGTGTGTGTGAGAAATTCTTCAATGGTTTTAGTTTTAATTTGTCACCCAACATTGGTTTTTGATTACTAATAAGTTGTTTTCTTTGGTTTTGATTTAGTAGGCATGAATTTTCTTTCATTTTTTTTATTTTTTTATTTTTTGGGTAAGTGGTTGGTCCAGACATATTATATAAGGATTTTTATGACAAAAGATGATTTATCATGCGCTCCATGTTTTGATCAATATAAGGCCCAATTGAATATTACTTTCCAATTAATAATGGAGAAAAACTTTTTTTTTAAAAAGAATTGAAGGAACAATCCTTTTACAAGTGGATAATATGCCACGGCTTCGATGTTTTGAAAATTTTTAAATGATAATATGGGATGGCATGGCTTTGACATCCATTGTGAAATAAAGAGCATTCCCTCTTTAAAAAAATAGTATAAAGAAAGTAGGAGATGAAAAGCCTTTTTGTTCTAGTTATTTTTTATGTAATCTCTCTATAATATCTTCCATAAGTAGTAAAACACCAAAGAATTGTTGGGGTCTTACAACATTCACTCACAGGATAAAACCCAAAGTATTTGAAATATCAATTAAGAAAAAATCTAATAGTAACAAAATAATGAAGTCCAAGTAAAGACAATTGAAAACAAGCACCACCAAGGACACAAAGGATTTATGTGGTTCGGCTTGGCCGTCTACGTTTATGGGAAAGATAAAACTTGTTATTTACTATGAAAAAAAAGAGAAACAATATAAGTACTATGTATTTTGCAACTCAAATTAACCCTTAACCCTCGTACACCCGTCATTCCTTTTCCTCTCTTAACTTGAATAATAAAAATAATACGAAACCCCACTCTTACACTAAGAGCACCCTCTTTATCTCTTACTCTGTTTTTTCCTCTCTAAGAATAAAAAGAACATTTTTTTTTTCACTTGTCTAAAACTTGGCATACAAATAAAAACTTTTATATGTAAAACCCTCTTTAACTTAAAGAAAGAGCACATCAAATGTTAGATTAAAAATAATCCAATTGTGGAAAAATAAGACAACCCCAAAAATCTTTATGTTAACTTATTTTTCAACCACCTTGGAGATATACCATTTGAGCCTTCATCTATTCGCAAATATCACAAACCTTTAATGGCCTTGTAAAACACCACTGGATAACATAACCTGAACCACTCAAGTCCTGACTCTACATGATTCAAACAAAATGGCCAATGCACTTGTGTAATTGCACCTAAGCTAACAGTACTAATTAGCCCTAGAGAGGGACTTCAATCGTTCTTTTCCTCCTACAGGAACATTCCTCTAACCATCATCTTCGTATGGTTACATCACCTTATGCATTCAATTTCTAGCATTCAATCGAGGTCTTAGGAACCATTGTACTCCTAATTAGATGATATAATCATTTGCATTTTTCTTCATTCATCAGAACTATATCATTAATGCGTGTAATTTTCATGACTCCACCTATAACAAAGACCTTATAATGCTTAGAATTCAACTGGGTAAATCATATTAAATTCCTACACATTTTTTGAATATACACAACACTACCCAAATTATGAACCATTATATCAAACATTTTGATTTTCATTATTAACACCTATAGAATTGCTCAAAAGTGTTTGAATGTTTGGCAAGAGTAATAGAATTGGCCTAGCCCATTAACCAACCAAAAAAAAAAGGAAAAAGAATAGGGCCGGAGGCCCAAAAATTTTAGGCCCTAGCCCATTGCCCTATTCCTCTATTTGGTATCTATTTTCCTATATCCACTATCCAAAAAACTGCCCTCGGCCCGGTCCAGCCCGTTCTGTCCAAGGCTTCTTGTCCATTGCGCGCCCCTTCCGATGATAGATCGATAGCTGATGGAATGTTCCTCTCATTTCTTGCGCATCACAGTTTATGTTTTGGTAGAGAGACACTCGACTCCTGGGAGCTCCGAACCAATTTTTTCCCGGGTCGATAGACCCTTCCTTGGTTTCCGATCACTGACGCAGAGGAATCCCGGTTGAGATCTACAGTGTTGAATAGGCTGCAGAATGAGCAGATTCAATCGGTTAGGTTTTGGCCAGAAATCCCTCTTCCGGGCTCGACGGGTAAATGTTCAAAACTTCAATGTCCATTCGTTTACGCCATATTGTTTCTCCACTACCGATTATTACCACTCACGTTATCTCCATTTCGTTGTTTTTTCTAGCATTTGCTTTCTTCGGCGTCCAATGCATCACCTGTCTATCACGGGGTTCGATTCGGCGGAGCTTCGGTTTTTCAACAAGTTCTATTTTTCGCTCGGAGTAAATTTTCTTCGCATATTTTGTTATACCTTGTTGTTCTGTAAGAGCCAATGATGCTATTTTAATTGGTTGAGGTCGTCTTCCTGATTTTATGTACTCGGTGACTTCATTCATTTGGATTTTGTGAATGCTGTTACACAAGAGAATTTCTATCTTATCATGTTCGTATTACGAATTATCTCGAGTTCTTGACTAGATTTCTTTGGCGAAAAAAAGGTCATCAACGATAAAAGGCATAGGAGCTTGAAGGAACGCCTCTTTTCTATACGAGGAACCATTTCTTGAGGTTGGGAGTGATACTCAACATGAAGAACTTTCACGCATTATGCTCATTGAATTTCACTCCAATCCGAGTTATTTTATATGCATAGTTGCATACTAACGTTATTTGGCGAGCCGAGCTTGAGCAACGTGCTTGCAGTTAGGCCCAGCTTAAGCTTGTTTATTGTCCAGACTCAGACTCACAATCTTCTACTTTAACTTAGTCCTGGCCATAACCATCTGGCCTATAAACTCGGTTATCTATCTTGCTCATTTTTTTTATCAGCAACACAGAAAATATTTCATTAATTATGAGAGAAACATGATTACAATACAACAAGAGGTTGCGAAATGAACCAGCTATAGAAGCTGTCCCAATTCAGTACTACATTTGAGATCAAAACATATGTGTTCTATGTACCCCTTGCTTGGCTAAGCTGTCTGCCAAGGTATTAACAGTCCTCCTCACCCATTTCACTTGGATTAACATATCCTGTCATCCCGTGACAGCCATTTGAATTTTCTGAAATCATTCCTCAAATGCCATGCCACCCCTCCCCTTTAATCAATCACTTAACCACAGTTTTAGAGTCTCCCTCAATAATCAACCAACTAATACCCTGTTCCTTTGCCTTCTCAACCCCAAAAACTGCAACCAAAATCTTTGATCTTGCCACATCACCTTGCTCCACAGGGTCAGAGTATAAAGTGTTGAAGATTAATTAGTTTTATGATGTTTTTCTGAGTAGATGTTTTATGTTAGTTGTTAAATAGGAGGTGGGGACCACAATAGTTATGTGAGTCCAAATTTTATTATAATTTTGAGTGTTATATATGCTGTTTTATGTTTTGCTACCATTCTTTGTACTGTTCTATTATTTTAGTATAAATAATAAGTGAAGGGGGCGGTTAGATTATTGCTCTCTTTTCTTTTCAACTTATCTTCTTCTCCTTCTCTCTTCAAGAAACTACTTTCTTTCATTATTTTTTAATTTAGCAGATTCATACTTGGTATTAGAGCATCGACTAGAGTTTCTTGAAGCATTCTCATGCATCCCTAGATCAGCCGACTGCATGTAGTAAAGGGCTGATCGATCTGCTATAAATTGCCCAGTTCTTGGAGTTTTTGGTGGGATCTAGACATCAGGAAGGTGACCTACTGTTCGACATCAAAATCAGGAAGAACTGGAGTACGGGGAATAGTCTTAGAAAAGTTGGACTCTTTGTTTTTGATCTGATCTTGGGCGCCCAGGTATTGCTAGTTTTCTTTTGATTTCCTAAAGAGGGCGGTTTGGTTTATGAAATTTTCTAGGCCTCCCGGAGTGATCAATTAACTTTTCTCTTTATTGGGAGGCGTGAGGAGAGAGATTTCCCTTCAACTAGGGTTTTCTTCTTCCGAAAGGGTTGGTTTTTGTGTTTGTGATATTAAAATTTTTTTGAAGGTTTCCAATCTATTTTTTTTCTTACTGTTGAACTGTTTGAAGTAAAATGGAGAGCTGGAATATCGAGATGAAATTTACTGGTACTGTGGGACTGGGTGTTAGAGGTAGTAGTGATATTTTTGGGTTTGGGATCATTACTCCAGTAAAACTTGATGGTACAAATTATTTGGAGTGGGTACAATAAGCTCAGATGGCTATTGGTGCCCGTGGAAAATTAGGGTATCTCACTGGAGAGGAGAAGAAACCTGATACAAACTCTTCTCGATGGGTGCAAGAGAATTACATAGTAATCTCTTGGTTGTGTAATTCTATGTTACCTCATATTATAAAAAATTTCTTATGGGCTAATACTGCTAAGGAGATTTGGGATGGAGAGACTGAAACTTACTCTTAGAAGCAAAATGAAGCCAAAGCCTATCAGTTAAGAAATCGGGTGATAAGTATGAAACAGGGAGAAAAACCTCTTGCTGTATATTTCTCCATGCTGAAAACCCTATGACAGGAAATAAATCACTTAGAAACTGTGGTATGGGAAAGTGTAAATGATGCAACAACTTATCACAGACTGGTAGATAGGAATAGAGTTTTTGAGATCTTGGCAGGGTTGAACCCTGAATTTGACATTGCTAGGCAGCATATTCTTTCTAGGGAGGGTGTGACACTCTCATAGGCCTATGCTTTTGTCTCCTGAGAGGAGAGTAGGAGGAATGTAATGCTGAGACAGCTTGGGATTGACCAGTCGGCTATGGTTGATACAACAAAACGTAAGCCGAATGGAGACAGGGAGAGTAGTGAGACTAAAAGGGAAGATAAAAATGATTTTGTGTGTGATTATTGCAAGAAGCCTAAGCATACCAGGAACACTTGTTGGAAGTTTCATCCAAATCTTATGCCTGCTCGGATAAGAAACAAGAAGGGAAATGCAAATGTAGCCACTACAGGAGACTCTTCAGCCCCTTTCTCCCAAACTGATTGGGAATCCATTATAGTAGTAGTAGTGAGAATAGAATTGGAGAGGTTTGGACAGTTTATGAATAAGAAAGATTCACCCAGCTCTAGCCTTTCAGATGGACAACAGAATGCAGGAGCCAACTACACCACATCCTTTGCACATATAGGTAGTTCATATGCAACTGCAAATCTTGCATCCACTTCAGGTAAGGAGGGACCTCCCTGGATTATAGACTTGGGAGCATTTGAGCATATGACTAATGCCCCTACTATTTTCAGTTCCTATCAGTTGTGCTTTGGCAGAGACAAAGTCTCTACAGCAGATGGTTCACATATGCCCATTGCTGGGAAGGGGAAAGTTAGAGTGACCAATGATATAAATCTATCTTTTGTTTTACATGTCCTTGGACTTCATACCAACCTACTGTCTGTTAGTTCTTTGATAAAAAAATTGAATTGTTTTGTGACCTTTCTTCTTGGTAATTGTGTTTTGCAGGATCTGGAGTCAAAGAAGATGATTGGGAGTGGTCGTGAGGTGAATGGAATCTACCTTATGGATGAGATTCCGAGACATCAGGGCCATCATGTTAGTAGCAGCAATAGTAGTGGGTCAGAGTCAGTGAACCAGATTATGCTTTGGCACAATCGCTTGGGACATATTTCTTTTAGTTTTTTGAAATGTCTTTTTCCAAAGTTGTTTGAGTCTGTTCAATTATCTACTTTGGAGTATGAGAGTTGTCAGTTAGGAAAGCGTTGTAGACAGTCTTTTAAACCAAATAATAAAATAAGTACTTTTGCTTTTAATATTGTTCACACTGATGTATGGGGGCCATATCAAATCCCTTCCATCGGAGGATTCCGTTACTTTCTCTTGTTTGTGGATAATTATACACGATATTCTTAGATATATTTGATTAGATCATGTGATGAGGTTCCTAACTTAGTACAACAATTTCACCAGATGGTTCTCACACAATTTGGAGTGAGAACTGAGGCTTTTAGATCAAATAATGCCAGAGAGTACTTTGAGAAGGACCTAACCACATATCTCTTAGAACATGGTGTAGTTCATCAGAGCAGTTGTGCATATACACTACAACAGAATGGAGTTGATGAGAGGAAAAATAGACACATTGTGGAGGTGGCAAGGAGTCTTATGGTGTGTGCTTCAGTTACTGTTTAGTTCTGGGGAGATGGAATTCTTACAGCCATACATGTGATTAACCACGTTCCTTCCCGGACTTTGGAGTTTAAGGTGCCATTTATCCTTCTTTTTCCAGATGGAGAGATATTTCATATACCTCCGAAGGTTTTTGGTTGTGTTTCTTTTGTTCACATTCTTGGTCGTCATCGCAAGAAATTGGATCCTAAGGCCAAGAAATGTGTTTTGATTGGGTATGCTCATAACCAAAAGGGGTATTGCCGTTATGACCTAGTGTTGAGGAGCAAATTTGTCACTATGGATGTTACCTTTTTTGAATCCACATTTTTCTTCTCGAGTGGTTCTCCTCAGGGAGAGAGTTTTGGGGAGAAGAACTCACAATCTGTTCCTCTTCCTATTTCTGTGGTGCTTCCATTAGTTCAACCAGCATCTACATCAGTTCAGCCACCACCTGCACCATCAGTTCAACCAACATCAGTTCCACCAGCACCTGCACCTCCAGTTTCATTACCTGAGCCACTACGGGCAACCTCACAGCAATATCAGCGCCAGCAGATGATGGTTGGCTCTACACATCCTCAACCCACACCACTCTCTATCAGTCCTTCTGAAACTCTAGATTCGGCAGATACAGTTCCAGGTATTCCTCTTGAGCCTGAGCCTGTTATGTTTTCTAATGATAATGTTTTTGTCCCTAACACCATTGTTGCAGTTGATCCCACTGACCTTGATCTTCCCATTGCACTTCGTAAGGGGAAGAGAAAGTGTACAACCCACTTCATTTCACACCATCTTTCCTACAGTGCCTTATCACCCTCCTACCATGTTTTTCTTTCTTCCTTGGATTTTGTGTCTATATCTAGGAATGTTACTGTGGCTCTCTCCAAACCTGAGTGGAAAACAACCATGCAATATGAGATGGATACTTTGGTCAAAAACCAAACTTGGGAAATAGTTGATCTCCCCCTAGACAAGGAGGTAGTCGGATGTCGATGGGTATTCACAATGAAGTATAAGGCCGATGGAAAGATAGAGAGGTAGAAGGCAATGTTGGTAGCAAAAGGGTATGCTCAGACCTATGGTGTTGATTATCTAGAAACCTTTGCACCAGTAGCTAAGATGAGTTCAGTTCATATTTTTTTAGCTCTAGCAGCCACCTATTCATGGCCCTTGTTCTAGCTTGATGTCAAAAATGCTTTCCTCAATGGTGATTTACAGGATAGGTTATATATGGACATTCCAATAGGTTTTTATGAAAATGTTGGTAAAGGAAAGGTGTGCAGACTTAGAAAATCTTTGTATGGACTGAAACTGTCACCTAGGGCTTGGTTTGACAGGTTCAGAGGGGCACTCATCCGTTTTGGATACACACAGACACAGTTTGATCACACCCTCTTTGTGAAGATGAGAGATGCTTTGGTGTCAATTCTGTTTGTGTATGTGGATGATATAATGGTGACAGGAAATGATTTGGAGGAGATTGATGATCTCAAAAAATCATTGCAGCAAGAATTTGAGATCAAAGATCGTGGTGAGCTCAAATACTTCTTAGGGATTGAAGTTGCAAGATTCAAGCCTGGGATCTTCATTTCATAGAGAAAGTATGTACTTGACCTACTGCGAGAGACTGGGAAGCTGGGGACCAAACCAATAGACACTCCTATTGATCCAAATCATAGAATTAATGGTGTGGATGGTGAATTGGTAAAGGATATGGGGAAATATCAAAGAATGGTGGGCCGACTGCTGTATTTGTGTATGACACGACCAGATATTTTTTATGCTGTCAGTGTTATGAGTCAGTACATGCATGCACCTCGGGTTCAAAACTGGGAAGCTATTGAGAGAATATTTGCATATTTGAAAAAGCACCATGGTGGAGGCATTCTTTTCTCAAATCATCAGAATTTGAAGCTAGAATCCTATACAGATGTAGACTAGGCATGATGCTTAGATGACAAGAGGTCTACATCAGGAGTGTGTACCTTTGTAGGTGGAAACTTGATCTCCTGTAAGAGTAAGAAGCAAGCAATTGTGGCAAGGTCAAGTGCAGAGGTTGAGTATAGATCCATGGCTCATGGTGTCTCAGACTTCTTTGGGTTAGATCTCTTTTGAGTGAGATTGGGGTGAAAGCAGAGGAACCTATGATGTTATACTGTGACAATCAGGCTGCAATCAATATTGCCCACAATCCAATTCAGCATGATAGGACAAAACACATTGAAGTTGATAGACACTTTGTAAGAGAAAGGGTAACAACTGAAGAAGTTTGTTTGCCTTATGTTTCTTCAGAGTTGCAGCTGGTAGATGTTCTCACTAAAGGGGTGGCAAGGAACAAGCTTGAACATGATCTATGCAAGTTGGGAATGTGTGACATTTACTCCCAACTTGAGGGGGAGTGTTGAAGATTAATTAGTTTTATGATGCTTTTCTGAGTAGATGTTTTATGTTAGTTGTTAGATAGGATGTGGGGACCACAGTAGTTATGTGAGTCCAAATTTTATTATGTTTTTGAGTGATATATATGTTGTTTTATGTTTTGTCGCCTTGTAAGGGGGCGGCCAGATTATTGCTTTCTTTTCTTTTCAACTTCTCTTCTTCTTCTTCTCTTCTTCTCCTTCTCTCTTCAAGAAACTACTTTCTTTCATATATATATATATATATTTTTAAATTCAGCAGATTCCTACTTAGAGCAATTTTGTTCCCCTCTTCATCCCTAATGACTTCCCCAATACTTGAGGGGCCTGGGTTACCCAAACAGCTTCCATCAAAATTTAGTTTCTTCCAACCATTTATTGGGGGAGACCAAACCTCAACATATCCTTATCTTGTAGTTGAGGATGCAGCAATGGTACCCAAAGCTCGGAAGAAGTCTTCAACCTTGAAATCTAGAAACAACTTCAAACTTTTTGCCCAATGTGCTACTCTGAATGTTATAGTTTCAACCAAGGCTTCCTTGCTTATTTACAACTATATTCTTAATCGTTTACTGTCTTGTGAACTCTTAAGAGAATATTACCCTTTTTTCTCCTTTTTGAATGATCTGCCCCTATCAAGATGCTTTTGTCTGGATGTTTTTGACTTTTTTCTATTGTTTATTTTCTAATGATGCTAATACTAATGAAGTTATGATATCATAAATACATATTGATTCTCCCGATCTTTTTTTTTGTTATCAGATATTTATAGTTGCAGTTTGGAGGTTAGTAGAAGACCTGATCGTTTCTCAACTGTAGAAATTCGTTTGATGAACAGAAATTTTCATGCTACAGGTACTTAACATAAAATAGTGTGTGTATGTATCTATATCTATCTATCGATGTTTGAACTTTCAACTACAATTTTGTTCCTTATTACTTGCCTTCTTCTAGGTGTATGCTACTCGATAGAACTAGACTTCTATGAAATCCTTGGTGTTCCTAAAGATGCTAGCCAAGATGAAATCAAGAAAGCTTTTCATGTGGTATGTCTTAGGCTGACCCTATATGGGGAATGACTCTTGCATATTGCATCTTTTAGTTTTTAAAAACCTTTGTAATTTTATCAGTACGTTGCAATGCTATTATACTTTTCAGCCTTATTTCTTTATTAGATTCTATTATTTGGTTTTATACTTCATTTTTACCATTTGCATGCTTATGCCAGCTTTGAGGATTAACATAATGTTTTGAAAATTGTAATTGTATTGTAAATTACAAGGGGTTTGAATTGAATTGTATTGCAAATTGTAAGCTTTTCTTATTCATAAAAAAAAATTGTAAGATTTTCTAGAGGTGGTTAAAAAAATGTTGGTCTGAAAAATAAGTGATTTTGCACTATACCAACTTTCATCCTATAGACATCATATAAGTAGGTATTAATGGCGATTATACCACTTGCACAATAACCAATATTCAATAGATAATATGATCAAGTTCAACTTTAATTTTTTGAAGCCAACTGAGGGGTGGCTTAGTTGGTATGTTAGCTGGTTTGCTCCAGCATAGACGTGGATTCGATTCCCACAACCACCGACTTTGGGGAAGGGTGGGGGGAGGAGTTATTAGTGGTGCATATCACCAAATGCCAAAAAAACTTTAATTATTTGAAGAGCTATAATTGCTAAATTATTGAAAGGCATACATATTATAGAGTTGTAGGCAACCAAGATAATATGCATGCAAGAGTTGAATAATTCAAAGTACACATTAGTACAGTACCAATTGTAGCTATAATTAAAAAAAAAATCAAATTCTGAGATCATGCATAGTTTTAAAATTTAAACATTGCAATTCATGTATGTTAGAGCTAGCTGAATAAGGGTAAATTAGTCATTTTATTTCTGTTAAGTTATGTGCTTATGTTGCAGTTTTAATAGAGACTTCCTGTCCCATACTTAAAGTGGAGGCAATTTAGTCTTTGTACTACTAATTAGAGGCTAATCCATATTAAGGGTCGACTGATAGGGTTTAGTCTATTAGGTTCGAATGTTATCTTCTTTTTCTTCTTCTTCTTCTGCTCTTCTCCTGGTTCGAACTACTGTCGCTACAAGACAAACATGGTATCAGAGCAGGACGTTGCTCTCTAAATTTCCTCACCTGCTCCTCCTGTTCGTGACCTCATTTTTTTTCTTTCTTCTTTATGGTTTGAAAAATGGAGAACACAGATTCGACCTATGTCTGAGAACACTTCAGTCCTTCCTCTACGCAGAACTTGGTTGTTTTTCAAGAAAAAAAAACAACCTCAGAAGTGGATGGTCGACTGAAGCTCTCCATCGAAGGTTGGTTACCTTTTTTTTGTACTGTTGGTATTTCTGGGTTGAAAGCCTTCAAAATCTCCTTGGACTGATCAGAACCTAGAGAACTAGGTTGTTTGTAGCCTTGGTTCTTGGAAAAAGGTCCAAGAACAGGCTTTGTTTACAGTGGCCGAATGGTGTAAGGGTATGCTTGCCCTTTATGTTGGTTTGTAGTTGTTTTGAAGGCTTTGTTGGTCACAAGTGACCTGAATTGAATGATAGGTTACTGTAGTTGCAGTAGTTGATGTTTTCTTTGGACTTGTAGTGCCCTCTGAAAAGGTCAGATAGATCTGTACCATGTGTGAAGCTATGGTTGTGTGATGGTGCTTGTGATGTTCAATCTCTATTGAGTAGCTTTAAGAGGGCTTGTATGTGGTCAGTGAGTTGCTGCATTAATGTCAATTTGATTCATGGTTTTGTGAAATCAGTAGTGGTGTGAACAAGAACAAAAGTTTGTGTACCTATCAACTGTGTTTGGGGACTGATTGATTGTGACTGGTTGTAAGCCTATCATCTGTATTTGGGGACTGTTGTAGTGTCTGGAACATCAAACTCCTGACAATAGTACTTAGTTGGCGACTAGGAATTCAGATTAGAAGTAGTATTGGAAGAGCATCATGGCAGCAATTGGAGATGGTTGTAGTGATAAGAAACCTAGTGTTGTGATTCCCTCTGACTATCTGGGTGTGCAGATGACTTCAATTAAACTTAATGGTGAGAACTATGTACCATGAGCCAAGTTAGTGGAAGTTTTTCTCAAGGCAAAGAGGAAAGTGAAGCATGTGAAGGAAGATAAACCACCAGCTGACTCTTCAGGGTTTGATGACTGGGAACAGGAAGATGCCCAAATCATGACATGGTTATGGAATAGTATGGAACCCAAAATAAGTGCCAACTTTATGTTCATAGATACAACTAAGGACATATGGGAACATGCCAAGAAGCTTTATTCTGGGCAGGATAATATTACAAGGGTATATCAACTCTATCAGGAGTATTTCGATCTACAGTAAGGGAATAAAACCCTAAAAGAGTACTATGCTAGTATGAAGAACCTCAGAAATGAATTCAATGTCTGTCATCCCTTCACTCCAGATGTTAAGGTTCAACAACAACAGGGGGAACAACTAGATGTCACTAGGTTCTTAGTGGGGTTGAAATCAGAATATGAACCAGTTAGGGCCCAAATATTGGGAGGCTCCACTCTTCCTACACTTAGGAAGTTTTTGCACGGCTTCGTAGGATTTCTTTGAGACATATAGAGAATCCCACACAGTCTGATAGATCAACATTTGTGATAGCTAGAGGAGGTGGATGTGGTACTAGAGGGGGAGGACATGCCTCCCGAGGAGGTCGTGGTGGTTCCGTATTTGGCCGTGGTAGTGGTCGTGACTTAGGGGGAGGCCGTGGTAAAGGAAAAAGTAACTCTACAAGGAAGTGTACCCATTGTGGCAGAGACAGACATTCGGTGAATTTCTTTTATGATCTCCATGGCCCTCCTACATGGGCCAATCATGCAGTAGCTAGTGGGGTTGATGTCAGTGATAACCAACAGGTAGATCTAACACCTTACACATCTACATCTATTTCCGGGAAGGAGATGGTGAGTGTACCGTGTGATGAGTATGAGAGATTCCTTCAGGTTACTTCACAACATACTACAACCACCCTTGTCCACTCAGATATAGTTTGTCTGGCATCCAAACCCTCTCCCTGAATTATTGACTCTAGAGCCTCTGATTACATGACTGGGACTTTAGGTGTGTTCTCCTCCCTCTTTGAAACTTTCACATCTCAAACTGTTACCCTTGCCAACGATTCCTCTTCTCCCGTCTGTGGTGTTGGTAATGTTGACACGGCTTCTCTTTCTTTATCATCTGTTCTATATGCCCTAAGTTTCTATTTAATCTTATGTCTGTTAGTAAATTAACCAAGATTCTTAATTGCTCTATTACATTTTCCCTTCCTTTTGTGTTTTTCAGGATCTCAAGACAGGGAAGAAGATTTGTGGGGGGCATGAGGCTGGTGGATTGTATTACCTTGATGGTGGTGGATCGTCAGTTGCACTTCAGACTTCACTCGCTCCTCTATAGTGGCATTGTCGACTGGGACATCCATCTCTCAAGGCACTCAAGGTACTAGTTCCGTCATTGAGTCATTTGTTGTCTTTACAGTGTGAGTCATGTCAGTATGGGAAACATTGTCGTGTTCCCTTCAGTCCTAGAGTTTCAGTTGCACTTCAGACTTCACTCACTCCTCTACAGTGGCATTGTCGACTGGGACATCCATCTCTCAAGGCACTCAAGGTACTAGTTCCGTCATTGAGTCATTTGTTGTCTTTACAGTGTGAGTCATGTCAGTATGGGAAACATTGTCGTGTTCCCTTCAGTCCTAGAGTTGATAGTCGTATGTTGAGTCCTTTTGCTTTAGTTCATTCTGATGTTTGGGGTTCGATTAAAATAAAGTCTTATAATTGTTGCAAGTATTTTGTCACTTTTATTAATGATTGTTGAAGGATGACATGGATTTATTTAATGAAAGAAAGGAGTGAATTATTTTCCAATTTTCAAAAATTCCATGCTAAATTACGTACACAATTTGGTGTTTCAATCAAAGTTCTTCGTTCAGATAATGGTCGTGAATACTTTCTTACTTCCTTTCAACAGTATTTAGAACAACATGGCATCATTCATCAAACTTCATGTGCATCCACTTCTCAACAAAATGGAGTGGCTGAGCGAAAGAACCGTCATTTCCTTGAAATTGCTCGGTCTATTCTTCATCATATGAGTGTTCCTAAACGATTTTGGAGTGATGCTGTACTTACAGCGTGTTTCCTTATTAATTGGATCCCCTTCATTCTTCATGATCGGTCTCCCTTCTCTATTTTGTTCCTCACCTTGTCTCCCTTTCCATTATCACCCCGTATATTTGGCTGTGCGTGTTTTGTTTACAATCTGAGTCATGGGATAGACAAGCTGGATGCACGCTCTATTAAGTGTGTCTTTCTTGGCTACTCTCGGACTCAAAAAGGGTACAAGTGTTATAATCCCATTACTTGAAAGTGCTATGTCTATCTTGATGTCACATTGTTTTATTTCTTTTCAACAGTATTTAGAACAACATGGCATCATTCATCAAATTTCATGTGCATCCACTCCTCAACAAAATGGGGTGGCTGAACGAAAGAACCGTCATCTCCTTGAAACTGCTCGGTCTATTCTTCATCATATGGGTGTTCCTAAACGATTTTGGAGTGATGCTGTACTTACAACGTGTTTCCTTATTAATTGGATGCCCTCCTTCATTTTTCATGATCGGTCTCCCTTCTCTATTTTGTTCCCCACCTTGTCTCCCTTTCCATTATCACCCCGTATCTTTGGCTGTGTGTGCTTTGTTTACAATTTGAGTTCTGGGATAGACAAGCTGGATGCACGCTCTATTAAGTGTGTCTTTTTTGGCTATTCTCGAACTCAAAAAGGGTACAAGTGTTACAATCCCATTACTCGGAAGTGCTATGTCTGTCTTGATGTCACATTTTTTGAGTCTGTCCCCTTCTTTTCGGGACCTGAAGCATCGGTGTTTCCACCTTTGCTTCCTCTTCCTCTTCCAGTCAGTGATCCCGTTCTGGGTGTTCTAGTTGGGGTTGACCCTTCACCTCCTTCAGTGTAGATCCCTACTGAACGACCACCGATCTGGCATGTGTATACTCATTGACAGACATCGGCTCCTCCTCCAGCTTTTACCTCGTCTGCGGATCTTGTTGTTGCTCCTATCCCAGAACCTTCAGGACTTGATCTTCTCATTGCTTTACGGAAAGGTAAATGTAGTTGTACCCTCCATTCAATTTCCAATTTTGTTTCAGTCTCTTGCCTTTCCGCTTCACATCGCCGGCTTGTTTCACTGTTGTCATCTATTTTTGTACCTAAGGATGTTCAATATGCTCTTAGCTCACCTGGATGGCGGCATGCGATGGAGGAGGAACTCTCTGCCCTTCGGCATGCTCAAACGTGGGAGCTCACTACTCTTTCTCCTGGTAAGCATGTTGTGGGTTGTAAATGGGTGTATGCTATTAAATACTTGTCGGATGGTAGTGTGGAGCATCTGAAGGCCAGACTTGTTGCTAAAGGTTATTCACAGTTGTATGGGGTGGACTATATGGAGACCTTCTCTCTAGTGGCTAAGATTGGCTCTGTCCGTGTCTTAATTTCCCTGGCAGTTATGTATGATTGGCCCTTGTTTCAACTTGACATTAAAAATGCCTTCCTTCATGGTGACCTTATGGAGGAGGTATATATGGAGCATCCACCTGAGTTTGTTGCTCAAAGGGAGGATGGTAAGGTGTGTAGATTGAAAAAGGCAATTTATGGGTTGAAACAATCACCTCTTGCTTGGTTTGGGAAGTTAGTGAAGTGGTGAAGAATTTTGGAATGAAACAATGCCAGGTTGACCATGTTGGTTCGGCTGCCTTAATTTGTTTGTTTTATCTTTGTTGTGTTTTAAGACATTAGTTATTGGGCCTAATCTTATTTAGTGTTTTATTTGACTAGGTGTCCCATCACTAATCAGGGGCATTCTAGTCTATTTATGTAACATTATGTAATGCTCTTATATATAATAGATTAGGGCTGGTTGAGAGTGATATTGCCGCCCTTCTCATATCTTCTCCTTCTTCTTCTTCTTCTTCTCTTCTCATTCAACAGCCTTATTCCAGCAAACATGGTATCAGAGCTCTAATCTTTCGCCTGGTTACAACAACCATTTCTTCTTCTACTTGCATATACCTGTCTCTCTTTTTCTTTTCTATCTTGGTTGCTGTAAAGAAGCCCTAGGGTTGGTCGTAGAACAAAGTAGGACCTACATCTAAGGTTTCCCTTGGTTGTAGGGCCCAAGGGGAGTTAGACCCAGAAGCTGATGCCCTAATAGGCACAATACAACAAATTGTAGCCATTCGGCTAAGAGGGATCTGTGTAGAACAGATCTAGGAGGGAGGACTGATCTCTGCAGTCCCTAGAACTGTTCGTGGGTGAGGTTATTGCCTGCGATAGCAGTGATTAGCACACAGTAGAAGCCAACACAGCAAGTTGCAGGCTGCGACAACAGTGATTAGAACACAACAGAGGGTCGCACAACAGATTATAGTCTGTGACAACAGTAATTAGGGCACAGTGCAGCAGCATAGTACTCGGTGTTTTAGCTCTGTGATGGGTTCTCAGGACTGAGTTTCAGTGCAACAGGTTCCGTAAGTTTGAAACAGTTCTCTATATATTGTGTTTACAGTCTTGACATTTACAAGTAGGAGAAGATGTCTTTCATATCCGGGGAAGTGTCTTCTAGAGATGTTAGGGCTTGTGGGAGGTCTCCTAATCTGGAGAATCCAAATCTGCACTGCTTATAGATCACAAATGTGTTGTTGGATGAGTACAACTTTAGAGAATAGTCTGTTTCAGCCATGCTCTTCATCACATCCCGGGAACTCATTGGTTACTTGGACGGGCAGAAGAAGGAACTCGAAGTGGGGAGTGCTGAATATGCAGCTTGGCGCAAGGAGAATGCTACAATTATGTCCTGGCTACTTGCTTCAATGACTCCAAGGGTAGCTAGGACTGTTCAACATTGCTGCCTTGAGGCAAGGAGATATGAGTGTGGCAACATATTTTGCTACACTAGAAGGACTATGGGAAGAGCTAGATCATCACCTTATTATTGATTGGGAGAATGCCAGAGACGAGGAAAAGCATGACAAACAGGTTGAAGATGGTAGAGCATTTAATTTTTGGCTGGCCTAGATCCAATATATGAGAGCATAAGGTCCCAAATTTTGGGAAGGGATGAAATGCCTGACTTACATCATGTCTACTACGTTGTGAGGAATGAAGAGGTGAGAAGAAAAGAGATGCAGGTTGATACTCAAACTAAACTAGCTGAACAGTCTGTGGAACATTTGGCCCTAATCTCTACAAATCAAAAAGGGAACAAGTACTCGGACAAGAGACATCTGAAGTGCACCCACTGTGGAGGAGAAAGGCATGTGAAAGAGAAATGTTGGGTTTTCTATCCGCATCTGGAGCCAGCTGCATTGAGGAAAGATAAGAAGCATCAGAAAGGTCAACCTACAAGTGGGAATCTGCCTGCGAGTCACAGTGATGAGGGTTCAAAACACTCATCCACAGTTACTTCCTCTTCCATGGGACAGACTACTAATTCCCCTGGAATCGGGTCCTTGGGTTTTACTGCTGATGAGGTAGAGGTACTTAGCTAGGCCCTAGCCTGTCTAAGGTCCAATTCTCTTGCTTCCACCTCCCTTGCCAGATCAGGTACTGTTGTCTTTGCCTCTAGTGCAACTAGTACTATTGATTCTACCTCTTGGATTATTGATTCTGGTGCAACTGACCACATGACACACATGTCTTCTCTATTTTCTTCCTATCATTTAATGTCTGGCCAAGATAAGATGAGGGTTGCTGATGGTTCTCTCTCTACCAATTTTGGGAAAGGAGTGGTTGACCTAAGCAAGGATCTCTCACTCAAATTTGTCTTGCATGTTCCCAATCTTTCTTTAAATCTTTTATCTGTTTCAAAGCTTACCAAAACTTTGAATTGTAGCATAATCTTTTTTCCTACTCATTGTGTCTTTCAGGACAGATTGACGAAGATAACAATTGGGAGCGGTCATGAATGTGGAGGTCTCTACTACCTTGATGCAGACATCAGTTCGGCCTTACAAACATTTACTACTAGTAGTCGGTCCAATGTGGAGTCAATAGCTAGGTTACATTTGTGGCATGCTAGGTTAGGTCATTTACCATTTTCATCATTGGAAGTGTTGTTTCCAAACTTATTCAAAGGTGTTTCAAGTCAAGAGTTAGTCTGTGAAGTTTGTCAACTATTAAAGCAATGTAGAACTGTTTATTCAACTTCTAATAATGAAATTCAAGCTTCTTTTGACTTAGTCCACTCTGATGTTTGGGGCCCCTCTCCCATTATTTCTGTTGATGGCTTTCGATACTTTATCAGTTTTATTGATCACTATTCTCGATGCACATGGATCTACTTATTAAAAGCACGAGATGAAGTGTCGTGGGTAACCATGACATTTTGCAAAATGATTGAAACACAATTCGGCAAGAAAATCAAACAATTCAGGTCAGATAATGCTGCTGAATATTTTGAAAGGTCTTTGAATCTGTTTATGGAGGATGTTGGAATGATACATCAGTCATCTTGTGCTAGTACTCCCTAACAGAATGGGGTTGTTGAATGCAAGAATAGACACCTATTGGAGACTGCTCGAGCCTTACTATTTCAGCACAAAGTTCCAAAAAACTATTGGTTTCAAGCAATCCTTACTGCATCATATTTGATAAATCGAATGCCGTCCAAGGTATTGGGGATGAAAACTCCTTTCTCTGTTCTTTGCCCTCACCTTCCCGACTTTTCTCTTCCATTGAGAGTCTTTGGTTGTGTTTGCTTTGTACATGTCAAGGATCCGCAGAAGACCAAATTGGATCCTAGGGCTACGAAAGGAATCTTTTTGGGGTACTCCCCTACTCAGATGGGGTACAAGTGTTGTGATCCAGTCACCAAGAAAAAATGTCACAAAGGATGTGGTATTCTTTGAGTCTCAATCCTATTTTCGTTCTTCCCAGAATCCTCTTCAGGGGGAGACTAGTGGGATGGAAGAGGATTCTTCTGTTCCCTCCTTTGTGCCTCTCTCTACCTCGAACCTTCCATCTTCTCTTCCTGATCCACCTAGTTGTGGTATTCCGGGTGATTCTAGTGAGGCTCCCATTGTTCCAGCTACTACTAGTGATGTTGCAGATGTTACTGAAGGCTTCAATAGGCAGCAAAGATATATCAGAATCACCTACAACAGAAGGAAGAAGGGTCCTCTAACTCATGACAACAACCAACTGGACCCGGATCAACTTGTCTCAGAAACTCAAGGTAATCCTATCAATTCCTTTGACTTGGATCTTCCTATTGCCCTTCGTAAGTCTACCCGTTCTTGTACTATCAGACACCCCATTGCTGATTTTGTGTCTTACTCACAATTGTCTCATCGTTATTGTTCTTTTGTGTCTACTCTCTCTTCTGTGCATGTCCTTACTAGGTATTTAGAGGCAATATCTGACCCAAAATGGAAAGAGGCTATGGACGAAGAAATGAATGCCTTAATGAAAGCAGGGACTTGGGAATTAGTGGATCTACCAGAAGGGAAAGGCGCTGTTGGTTGCAAGTGGGTGTTCACTATGAAGCATAGGGAGGATGTGTCCATTGAAAGGTATAAGGCTAGATTGGTAGCAAAAGGGTTTACTCAAAAAGAAGGGATTGACTACAAAGAAACCTTTGCTCCAGTAGCAAAACTCAACACAATCCGAGTTCTATTATCATTATCTGCAAATTTCTCATGGGAGCTACATCAGTTGGACGTGAAGAATGCTTTCTTAAATGGCGACTTACATGAAGAGGTATTCATGGATCCTCCACCAGGTTATGGGTTTGGCAAGAAGGTATGTAGATTGAGAAAAGCTCTATACGGTCTTAAGCAGTCTCCTCGTGGTTGGTTTGAGAAGCTATGTGGGGCCATGAAAAAAGGGGGTTACACTCAAAGTGGGGCAGATCATATCCTGTTCATAAGGAAGAGGAATGGCGAACTTACAACACTTATTGTCTATGTGGATGATATGGTAATTACAGGGGAAGAGGTTAAAAGACTAAAGGAGGTCTTGGCTGCTGAATTTGAGATCAAAGACCTGGGCCAACTGAGATATTTTCTTGGGATTGAAGTTGCTAGATCCAAAGAGGGCATCTATATATGTCAGTGGAAATACATCCTTGATCTTCTATAAGAGACATGCATGATGGGGTGTGGGCCAGCAGATACTCCAATAGAACATAACCATGGTCTACAGGAGCCTGTAGGAGAGGACTATCTTGATAAGGAAAGATACCAAAAGCTGGTGGGGAAGTTGATTTACCTGTCCCTCACTCGCCCTAACATTGCTTATGCTATACATGTTGTCAGTCAGTTCATGCACACACCTAAAATCCCTCACATGAAAGTTGTGGAAAGGATCCTCAGATATTTGAAGTTTTGCCCGGGGGAAGGAATTCTGTTTAGAAAAAAACAATAAAATTGAAGTTGAAGGATATACTAATGCAGATTGGGCTGGCTCTGTTGGGGACAAGAAGTCTACTTCCGGGTACTTCACCTTTGTTGGAGGAAATTTAGTTACATGGAGGAGTAAAAAACAAAATGTGGTGGCTAGACCTAGTGCATAGGCCGAATATCGAGCTATGGCTCATGGTATTGCTGAACTTCTATGGCTTAAGATCCTTCTTGGTGAACTTGGAATAAAGATCGAGTGCCCTCTCAAGTTGTACTGTGGCAACAAGGCTGCCATCAACATTGCAAATAACCAGTGCAACATGATAGAATGAAACATATTGAGATAGACCGCCACTTTGTCAGAGAAAGAATCGTCTTAGGAGAACTCTGCATTCCTTATACTCCCTCTGAGATGCAGATTGTAGATGTTCTACTAAATGGCTAGCTACAGTGAAATTCTTAGACTTACTTGGCAAACTAAACATGATTGACATCCATGCTTAGCTTGAGGGGGAGTGTTGGTTCGACTGTCTTAATTTGTTTGTTTTATCTTTGTTGTGTCTTAAGACATTAGTTATTGGGCCTACTCTTATTTAGTGTTTTATTTGACTAGGTGTCCCATCACTAATCAGGGGCATTCTAGTCTATTTATGTAACATTATGTAATGCTCTTATTAATAATAGATTAGGGCTGGCTGAGAGTGATATTGCCGCCCTTCTCATATCTTCTCCTTCTTCTTCTTCTCTTCTCATTCGACAGCCTTATTCCAGCAAACAGACCACTCGGTGTTCAGCTCTGATTCAGAGACCGGAAAGATTTTATTAGTGGTCTATGTGGATGATATTGTCATAACTGGTATTGACAAATTGGGGATCGGTAAACTAAAGGTCTTTCTGCAAAATCATTTTCAAACAAAAGACCTTGGGACATTGAAGTATTTATTGAGTATAGAAGTTGCTAGATCAGGACAAGGTGTAAACCTATGCCAAAGAAAATATGTTCTTGATCTGCTGGATGAAACATGACTATTAGGTGCAAAACTGGTTGAAACTCCCATGGAGCCAAATGCTAAGTTGAGCAGTGATACAGGGGAAATCTTTGATGATCTTGGAAGTTATAGACGGTTAGTGGGTAAGCTAAACTATTTGACTATCACGAGACTAGACATCTCCTTTGCAGTTAGTGTGGTGAGCCAATTTATGCAGAACCCTCGGATACCTCATTGGAATGCAGTTCTTAGAATTGTAAGGTACTTGAAGGGAGCTCTAGGCCGTGGGTTATCGTACAAACCAAGAGGAAGATTTGAAGTAATTGGGTATACAGATGCAGATTGGGTAGGCTCTGTGTCTGATAGAAGATCTACTTTAGGTTACTGCACATTTCTTGGAGGAAATCTTGTGACATGGAAGAGTAAGAAGTAGACGGTTGTGGAAAGGAGAAGTGCTGAAGCCGAATACAGAGCCATGGCACACACTACATGTGAATTAGTATGGCTGAGAAATCTCCTACAAGAAATCGGGTTCTCCATGGATAGACCTATGAAATTGTACTGTGACAATCAAGTTGCACTCCACATCTCATCTAACCTTGTTTTTCATGAGAGAACAAAGCACATAGAGATTGATTGCTACTTTGTGAGGGAGAAGGTCCTTACTGGAGAGAGAAGCACAGAACATGTGTGGGCTCAGGTGATCAATGGGCAGATTTGTTTACAAAAGGCTTAAGCTCAGGGAGAGTGAACTATATATGTAACAAGCTGGGATTATATGACATATATTCTCCATCTTGAGGGGGAGTGTTAGAGCTAGCCGAATAAGGGTAGATTAGTCATTTTATTTTTGTTAAGTTATGTGCTTATGTGGCAGTTTTAATAGAGACTTCCTATCCCATACTTAAGTGGGGGCAGTTTAGTCTTTGTACTACTAATTAGAGGCTAATCCATATTAAGGGTCGACTAATAGGGTTTAGTCTATTAGGTTCGACTGTTCTCTTCTTCTGCTCTTCTCCTGGTTCGAACTACTGTAGCTAAAGGACAAACAATGTAAAGTATGCATATATTTTATATATCATGCATGTTTTGCTTACATTTCATGAAGGATGAAGACATGGGTAGAACTCTTGTTCTCATGGCACAAAAGAGCATGTGGCAATCTCCTATGTTCATGGAAGAAAAGAATAATAAAAATATGGCAGACCCTTGTATCCATGTCAATTAAGGAAAAAATATGGGGAAGGAACTCCTATTTCGTGCTTACAGAGTGGGGGAGGTGTCCAAATAGAAGAAATAGAAGATGAAAGTAAAATTAGTGATGCATATCAATTACTATACATTGTAAAAATAATGTTAAGAGGTGGGTATCATGCATCTAAATGTGAAGAAGTGTCTGGCACATCAACCCTTCAAAGTTTTTTTCTTGATCAGTAACGCTATTATCAATCTCTCAAAATTCCATTAATGGGACACAACTATATAAATAATTTAAAACTATAAATTCTAAGTAAGAAAGTATGTAGCTGTTGTTAAAGTCATTTCCAATATTTTTTTTATTGCTTAATGTCCATTATTATTTCATAAAAAATCATGGCCACCAAGCAATTAAAAGGAAAATATTGGGATTAGCATTTTGCTTGTGTGTGAAAGGTTTAGAGTTTGACTCCTTCCTTTGGATATTAAAAATAAATAAGGAAACATTACCATTGTCATTCAAGTATAGTTAGTCCCTTAGTATGATTCTTTTTATGGAAAAAAGGACTATTCCATTGAACAATAAAATTGGTCTAGCTATTCATAAAAAAAAATGGTCTAGCTAGGACATGCAATTTCTCATTCTATGGTGGACCAAGTTGCCATATGAATGTTAGACAGTTTTGTATGCCCTTAGCTTCAATCTGATTTGATGTACTTTTGTTATTTAGTGGAAATAAATAAAGTGCATGTTTGATTCATATTGTTTGGTTTAATTCTGTGTAAAACCCTAAAACTGGACATTTATAGAGACTCGTGTTAGTTTTAAATGTTCACAGCCGTTGGATAAGTCTGGGGAGATTTATCCTGCCAAGGCTGATGCTGGTGTGCCACCAAGTGTTGGGATGGCTTGTCTCAGCCATCAGGGTAAGACCCGAGGCACATGCAGTATGGGATTACTTGAATCCTTGAACCGGACCAGATTTCCAGTATTGCCCTGGACCTTGGAGATAGATGGGCAAAACTGGAAAGTTACACCTGACCCCTAGACTTGATTTTGACATTTCACTAGGTGTTGGATCAGACTGCCTTTGATATGCCAATCAGTGAGATCCTTAGCGGGGATCAAAACCTGGGTATGTTGGGGCAGTTTGAGAATTCATCTGAGTGGGTGATCATAGTGACAGAATCAGCCACTTTGTCGGACAAAGGGTAATGATCGGGAATGCACTCTCTCTGATGGAAACCAAACTGCCGGCAGTTGATTTCAATCATTGGAATTTTGTTTTGCAAAATTAATATATTTATATATATATGTACGGTTTCGAATTGTTTGCAAATGGTTTTAATTCCCGGGATCCATCTGAGAGGAGAGTGCGGCACTGTTCCTTGCAGCCGAGGGAGAGGTCCTCTCTTGTCGGGCAGTGCTTGATCATTAAGGGCTGAGAGGTTAAGTGTAAGACCATTGAGGATAATACCTGATGGGCTAATCTTGCACCTGCCCACAGTCCCTGGGTTTTTATAAGATGGCTTGGCCCAGGGACCACTTAATGCAAGTGTTGGGCCCATAGGGTCCATATGATGGACTCAAGGGGTTCATTGAGTTTTTCAGTGAATTCGGCTGGGCCTTGTTTTAGAGGCTGGGCCGAACCCATGTGGCTGGTGTGTAGATCAATGCTTGGGTCCCACGCCATACAAAGAAGCCCAACTGGGCAGCAGATTGGAAAGTAATTAGACAGTGAACACTTAATGGGCCAGAAGCCCATTTCGAGGTGGGTTGATATGATCACCCATCCTTGGGGCGAATCTGAGATTAATGTTAGTAAAAGGATTGGGTCTTTAGCATTATCCACTCTTGGAGACCAAATTCAAATTAGATTTGAATCTGGTAACCTCCTGATAAGATCAGGAGTAAGCTAACTTTATCTGCAGATAGGATTAAGATTATCCCCTATCCAAATACTGATTTGGATTGGGATAACTCCTAATTAGGAGGATTCTTAATCAAGAAGAAAGGAGGAAAAACCCTAACCAAGAAAGAGAAAATATCAGATTTCGAACCACCTTGAAGAGATATGGGATATCTCCTGCGAATTGAGATAGGATCTCATTCATACTCCAGAAAAGAGAAAGGCAGTTCAGCCTTTTCGCCTTTAGAGTTCTCCTCCTACCGCCGCCATCTTTTTTGCAAGATTAGATCTTTGCAGAAAAAGAAAGTCAAGAAATCTGTTCTTGACATTAGTCTTGCAACAAAGACTAAAAGGATTTAGTGTTCAGTGTTTCCAGAGGATTCTTGTGAAGGATCCAGTGTGTAGGACGCACCCTGCTGGTTCTGTTCCATCCACAGCTGTGTCATCTTCAGCAGGAACGGATCTTGGAGCATTCTTTGGGCGTGAACACCAACTTTGGGAGATACTGCTTCTCCGAATCAGGTATATTCCTCCCATTTATCTTTTGGTACAGATCTGGTTTGATTATGGTTCAAGTGGGATCCTTGAATATTGTATTCTAAACTTAGGGAATATGATTCCCAGTTGGGAGAAGGTAGGAAATTTTTTGAAATTCGTCCACCCATTCCGCAACTTTTATGGCGTCCATTAGATGGATCCTACCATTCTTTCAATGAAAACAGTTTTCATCCCATAAACCTGATGTTCAAATAAATGTAAAAGAGTAAAAGATGCAAATGAGAGAGAAGGGGGAAGGAAGAGAGGGGCACCTCTGTGTTCCAAACAAATGCCAGAGGCAAGAAGGGGGGGCGGGGGGAGTGTTACCTGCAAAGTGCCCTGATGACATCGGGACCTTAGCTACTAGCAAAGTTCTATTCCAGACCATTAAATCAGTCCTAAATAGGCCAAAAAATGGATATTTATTTCAGCCTCTAGATGGGTTCAGAGTCCAGATCAAGCTTATAAAATCCAAGCCTAACTTCAGGCCTATGTTCGGGCCCATGCCAAAAGCCTAAGCCTGTACCTACGCCAAATCCAACATATCCAAATCCAAATTGATATCCATACCCATGTCCCATATTCAAAACCTTGTGCAAATCCATTTGGCAACCCATATATACCTATGGATGAAAAAAATTTCTAGGTTGACTAGTATTGGAATTAGTAATTTAGGCCTATCTGGAAAGCTATTAAATTATAGTTTTCTTCACTAGCAAGAAAGCCTATATGCCTGTTATATGCCTTTGCTTGTATGACTTCAATAAACTATTTTAAAGGTGTGACATCTCTGAATGCATAATGTGACTCCAAACCTAAATTAGAGCTCTAAGCTGCCAACCACTATAGTTCAGGGCACTATCCCTTTGTTTCTCTTTTTTTGGGTTTTGTTATCAGTTATCACTATATTTTTCTGCTGTTTTTTAAAAGAATTATGTATCTTACATATTTAATAGGTATGAATTTAAACTTCAAAGACTGCACATAATGGGTGTTTGGTTGGGGGAATTGATTTATCAAGATAATCTTTTCAATTGTAAATGATCTTGTGGGGTTTGGGAAATCACTGATTTCTCCAAGGAAAATGTGTTTAGTAGAAGCAGTGCTGACAGGGTAATTTCTCCAAAAAACATGCAACTCTCACAATCTTTTTGCTTTGCACATTATTAGCATGAACACATCACTGCAATGTCAGAAATCAATTTGAAAATCAGCCCTATGCCAATTTGCAAAACTATTTGGGCATTGCTCGAAATCATGGAAATCAGCACTAACTGGTTCCTCTACTGATTTTTGGGGAATCATTATCATCAAATGGGATTTTTCACATGATTTACAGTATCAGCTGGCAGGTTTATAAATTGGGATTCTCAAATTGATTCCTCCAATCAAACATTCCCATAGTTTTCCAAATTTCTTGAATCATGTGCATATAATAGGTTCTACATATTATAGACAAACTTTAATTGTTGTATGTGGCTATGTGCATTTGCATCATTAAGATAGCTAGTCTGTAGATTACTATTACTTAGAAGAAGAATTTCACAGATATCTTTAGAAAATACTTAACAATGGCCTGCTATTCTCTCTCAAATTTTATCCTATCTCTCTCTCTGACTTCTTTACATGAATTCCCAGTTCAAGGTGGTAGACCTGACGCCCTTGCAAATTCTGTGTAGAGGTCTAGAGATGTCAGCAAAGGGTTCTTCTATTATGTTTCTTCAATAATCTCCAAAGAGGAGTTCTGTCCTTGATGTTTTCTCTTATGGTTCAAAAGGAAACCTTGCATTTTTCCCTTTCTTTTCTCAGCCTTCCACCTTTTTGCATACATCTTGTATAGTTTCTTCTCTCATTGTTATATACTTTTTTATATCTTTCTTTACTTTTTTCCTCTGGTAAAACTTGTTTCTTTTTTCCTAAAAAAAAGAAAAATCTTTATTTCTGTGGCAGTATGGTTCACTACATTTAAGTTTATTAAGATGAGAAAACAATGGTCTGCTGGGTAGTACTGTGATATCAATGTAGACTTGTGGACTGTCTGGTTCGACTAATCTTCTGTGCCAGCATTTTTGTATATTATTTTGTCAACCATTAAACTGCTACAGTTGACACATTACGCAGCTTGCTAAAAAATACCATCCAGATGCAAATAAGAACAATCCTTCAGCAAAGAGGAAGTTTCAAGAAATAAGAGATGCCTATGAGGTTTGTGTTCAGGGTGTATTTGTATTTTTCTTTCCACTCCTGAATAGCATATTTATTGGTTTACAGTGGTGCTGGCATTTGTAATTTACTTTCTCTTTGATGGTTTAGCTGCATCCCTTTGTTGTTGAAGGTAATTCCAGACTCTGCGAGACTCTGAACGGAGAGCACAGTATGATAGGGTAATCACTGCATTTCTTGCTGTGTGTTTGCAAGTTCCATTGACTGCATCTTGTTTCTTCTTGTTTTGAGCCTCTTATCCATCATGTGCTCTATTTTTGCTGCCTAGGTGTAGTAGTAGTGGCCATTGGCCCATAGTTGTCAAGGTGTCACCTAGGTGCCTTGTCGTAATATTGTTAGTTTGTTTTTGTGGCTGCATATTATTACTATGTGTGTTAATACACTCTATCATATATTATATATTATTTTTGCTTTGTTTAAAGATTATACTATTAAGACATAAGTTGGATCAATTTAGGCCCATAAGTCTGTGCAATGTTATTTATAAATTAATTGCAAAAATTATTGCGAACAGATTAAAGCCAATTCTCGCCACATTAGCATCACCCTACCAATTGGCTTTTATCCGAAGTAGGCAAAGATCGGATAATATTTTAATAGCTATGAAATTTTCCACACTATTAGAAGGAAAAAAAAGGAAAAACTGGGCTAGTGGCATACAAAATTGATATGGGAAAGGCCTATGACAAACTCGATTGGAGCTATATAAGAGTGGTGTTGAACAAAACGAGTTTTCATGAAAAATGGATAAATAGGATTATGGAGTGTATAATAACGATCAACTTCCACCTATAAAAAAAGGGTCAGCTTCCAAGTACTTGTCAATGGTTCCCCAGGACAGATATTCAAACCAAACAGAGGAATAAGACAAGGTGACCCCCTATCCCCCTATACTTTTGCATTATGCTTAGAAGCTCTAACCAACAGATTGAGAATCTATCAAGGGGTGAAAATGCAAACCATGGGGTCAAAATTGCTAGGAGTGGCCCAACAATCCCAATTCTGCAATTTGTTTATGACTGCTTGATTTTTGCTGAAGTTAATATTAAAGCAAGCCATAGTGTCAAAATGTTTTTTCATAATTTTGCTATGCTTCAGGTCAAAGACCAATCTTTCAGAAATCTTCCATGATTTTTTCGAAAAATACCTCAAATAGATTCCAAAGGATTGGCAAGAGTGGCAGGTATTTTTTCGAAAAATACCTCAAATACATAATTTTTCTATTCTGATATAATAAACAAAGAGGAAAAATATTTAGGAACCCCTATCATTGAAAAGAGTAACAAAATCCAACTTGTGGAGGAAGATTTTTGCAAAAAAAATATGGTGATATGAGTAATGGTTTCGATGCAGAAGCTTCGGTTGTCCTATGGCTGTGGGGTGTGGAGGGGAATCTCAAAAATTTTCATTCATTTTTGTAAAGGTTTGAGTTACAAGTTAGAAGATGGCAGGAGGCTGCGGTTCTGGCTTGATCTTTGGTGTGGTGATAGAAGTCTAAAAGACTTGTTTCTGGCCCTTTTTAGTTTGGCGGAAACAGTGTTTTAAAAGGTGCCTAGGTGCTCATGCGAGGCACATACCTTAAAATGTGCCTCGCCTAGGCCCTAGGCGCAACACTTTCAAAAGGCATGCGATTGGTGCACCTCAATGTGTGCCTTTTTAAACTTTTGTGTTTTTTGTGTTTTTTTGAACCTAGTGGCTGGGCTTCGCTCGCTCACCGAAGCTTTGAGAACCTCATTTTTGGTAATGTTCATTCATTCATTCTAATAAAATATATTCTTAAAAGTAGGGGTGCAAATGGATTGGATCATGATCCAATCAGATCCTATTTGGTCGAATTTAGATCGCCCCTGTTTGGATCTTCGGATCTGATAATATGATCCGATTAGAAATCGGATCGGATTTGGATCACCCCTATCCGATCTAATGTATATTATATATTTAGAAATATATATATAATACATATATATGTTATTTATTTATTTATAAATATATTATTGTTATATTTTTATAAAATTATTATAGTATTTATTTTTTATAAAAAACATGTATATATGATGAAAATAATTAAAAAATACTTGGTATTTTTTGTTTTTACTTTATTTAAATTAGTATATTAGTATATTTTATTTAATTTTTTAATAATTTATTAATTTTTAAAGAAAGCAAGTTGGATCGGATCAGATCCGAAGATCCGACTTACTGATAGTATTCGAATTCAAATAGTGTCCTATCAGATCTGATTGGATCCGACATGAACAATGTCAAATCGGATTCAAATATATCCTGATTCGAATCCGATCTGATCCATTTGCATCCTTACTTAAAAGGCAATTAAAATTATAAAATCATTATTTTTTGTGAGAATTAAAAATTTAAGACCCTAATATGGACTTATTTGGGCTTGCCTCAAGGGGCTTGGTACAAAGGCGACTCATAGGGGTGCAAATGAAGTCCGATCCTATATATTTTTTTTGATGAATAATAATAAGTATCCTATATTTTTTTTTGATAAATGAAGATAATTTATTAAATCAGAATATAAGGTAATATAGGAAACCCATGAAGAGGCACGGGCTGTTACCTCTTCTAACAAAGTATTACATCAATTAAGAACGAGATAAGCAAAAATAAAATTACATACAACCCAAAACAAATGATCCCTTGAAATCCCTTGCCTAGCTAGTCTATCCGCCAAGGAATTTGCTGATCTTTCTACCCAAAGAGAGGTAACTGTCATATTTCTTGTGAGCCAATTGACTTTCCTCAATAAATCTCTATATCGCCACATAGCTGAAGCTGGCTTTGTCAGCCATCCCACAACAATTTTATAGTCTCCTTCAACTATCAAGTGTTGAACTCCTAACTGTTCAGCAATCTGGATGCCTTGTACAGCCGCTAAGATCTCTGCTCTATTTGAGTCTCCTATTCCCACAGGGCCTGAAAATAAAGCTAGGATGTTGCTCTCTCTATCTCTCAGCATCCCTCCTATCCCTGAAGGGCCTGGGTTTCCTTGGCTACTACCATCAAAATTCAGCTTTGCCCAACCTTCAGGCGGAGGCTTCCACACTGCAGCTGCCTTGTCCCTCGTATGACTAGTGGCTACTGCCTTCCAGTTACTCCAAATGTCATCAAAGGAAAACGTATGAAAGAAGTCCAAAGTTCTTATCCAATGAATGGCTCTAGTCAGTATACAATCCTCAACAGTTTGTAAGCTTCTTTCCTTTTCTTTGAACACCCTAGCATTCCTTTCTTCCCAAATTGTCCACAAGGCTGCTGCTCTAATACATCTCCACATTGTTTTTCTTTTTTTTTGTAGGCCACACAAAACAAGAAGGACCGAACAGCTGACTTAATTTTGAGGACAGATTCCACCTGCATCCGAACTCCAAATAGCACTAGAAAAGGAACACGATACAAATAAGTGGGAGCTATCCTTACCACTAGCCTTGCAAAGTACACACCAGTTAGGGGACACACATGAAAGGCCTTTTCTTCTGCAAGCAATCCAGAGTATTGATCTTCCTATAAAACACCTCCCAACAGAATATTATAATTTTAGGAGGAGCAGGTCTGAACCAAATCTCCTTAGTAGGGAAAACTGTCCTATGGAGGGGCAAAGGGACTTAAAAAAGGAAGCACAAGTGAAAAAACCTTTTGGATGAGGGGACCATGGTCTCACATCCGAGCGAAGAGGGTCCAGAAAGACACCGCCAAGAGGAGACAACAATTCTGAAGAACTACTAAGTTCAACATCCCTCAAACCTCTCCTAAAACCAAAGTCCCAGCTTAAGGAAGAGGGTGAAGTAATAGAAGGAAGAAAATGAGAAACAGTTTTTTCCTTGTAAAGGGAAAGAGAATGGAGATCCAGGAATTTGTCTTTAAGGGCAATGGTACCCACCCAAGTATCTTCCCAAAATAAAACAGAGTCGCCAGAGTTAACATCATACCTGACCATGTTGAGAAACTAAGGGAGGACACTCTGAATTGCTTTCCAAGGAGATGCCAACGTAGCTTGACATGATACACCCGCATCCCAACCATTTTCCTGTTCGCCATGTATACTAGCTATCACTTCATGCCACAATCTCTCCCTTTCTCTAGGTCACCTCCACAACCACTTCCCTAAGAGAGCTTTATTCCTTAGAGCTAACCTTCCTACTCCTGGTCCATCCTCTTATTTACTCCTACAAACTATTTCCCAATTGATTAAGATGATCTTTCTTTCCTTCCCAGGCTCCCACAGAAAAGATCTCATTATCCTCTCCAACTTCTTAGCTTCCCTAATAGGAATCCTAAAGATAGAGAGAAAATAAACCAGTAAATTTGCTAGGGTAGCTCTCAATAAAGTCACTCGATCCCCTATGAAAATGTAGTTCTTTTTCCAAGAAGCTAATCTTTTCTCAAACTTCTCCAGAATTGGGGTCCAAAATCTACTCTCCTTTGGGTTAGTCCCTAGAGGGAGACTGCAAAGTCTCCAAGGGCCAAGAAGAAATGGGACAACCTAGCAATCCACCATAGACTGCAAAGTCCTCTAATTCAAATTAACCCCTACCACATAACTCTTATCTAGGTTTATCTTCAAATTGGAGACATTCTCAAAGTGTTATAACAATGCTTTGAGATTCCTCACTTCCCGCCTGTCACCCCCTTCACAAAAAATTATGATATCATCGGCAAACTGCAGGTGGGTTACCCAGACATTTTTCCTTCCAATCCTCCAGTCTCCAACTTCCTCTTCCCTATCTGCTTTAGAGATTAATCTACTGTAGACATCTGCAACTAGGGTGAAAAGAAAAAGGGAGAGAGGGTCACCTTGTCTAAGGCCTCTACAAGCTGGGGAAAAGTCTTTCACCACCCCATTAACCAAAGTAGAGTAATGTCGGGAACTAATACAGCTCTTTTCCCAATTGCACCATCTAACTCCAAACCCATTGCACCCTAGGACCTCTAGTAAAAAACTCCAATCCACAAGATCATAAGCCTTCTCCAAATCTAGTTTATAAACGAAACCTTGGGTTCCTGACTTTCTCATGTCCTCCACGCACTCATTTGCTATTAGGATCTGATCCGTTATTTGCCTTCCTTGCACGAAAGCACCTTGTTCTTGACTGATGATGGAGGGTAGTACTACTCGGATTCTCAATGACAACACTTTAGCCCGGATTTTATAGATGCTTGTCACTAGATTGATTGGCCTATAGTCCTTAGGGTTCCTTGCATCTCTCTTCTTTGGGATTAGGGCTAGGAAAGTAGCATTGACTCCAGGGCTCACCGTTTTTTTATTTGCAAATTCTTGAGACACCCCAATAAGGTCTTCTTTGACCACATACCAACAATTCTGATAGAAAGCCATTGTAAAGTCATGTGGACCAGGTGCTTTGGATCTATCCATTGAAAACACCGCCTGTCTGATCTCTTCTTCGCTAAAGTCCCTTTCTAACCAGTTTGCTTGTTCTTCAAACAATCTAGTCCACTCCAAGTCTTCCAAGGTTGGCCTATTATTCAATGGTTTCCTATAGATTGATTTGAAATGATCCACAAAACATCTTGCTATCTCATCTTGATTTGTGAGTTCCTCCCAATTCACCTCTAACTTAGTCACAAAATTTTTTCTTCTCCTCCCATTAACTAGTGCATGGAAAAATTTAGTATTTCCATCCCCTTCCTTAATCCATTTATGTCGCGACTTTTGCCTCCGCGAGATTTCCTCTCTCAAAAGGACCTCTTCTAGGTCCTTCTTTAGGTTTCCTCTCAAAACCCGTTCTTGCTCACTCAACATCCTTTGAGCTTCCTAGGAATCAAGTTCACAATCCTAGACGTCAAGTCAATTTTTTGCTCCTTTATCCTTCCAAAGTGTTCCCTATTCCACTCCTTAATTTTGGATCTCAACCTTTTCAGTTTTTTTTTGTGGAATCTTACTCCCTTCCAATTCACTCCTCTTAATTCTTCTCTCCACCATTCCCCAATTAAGTGCACAAAATTCGGATGAGTTAACCACATATTCTTAAATCTAAAAGGCCGAGGACCAGAAGTTAAGGTTTGAGGACTTAGCTGGATAGGACAGTGATCAAAGGTGACTCTGGGTAAGGCTCTAGCCATCAAGTTCGTCCAATGGTTCTCCCACTCTTCAGTAAAGAGGAATCTGTCTAATTTCAAGCAAAGGGGCTTTTCTTGAAATTAGACCATGTAAAATTGGCTTGTAAGAGGGATAACTCCTTTAGACCACAATTAATAATGAAATCATTGAACTTCCTCATGCTGGTTGTAATTGTCCTTTGGGGGTTATTAGATTCGGTACAAAACCTAATTACATTAAAGTCCCCCCAAGACACCAAGGACCCTCCCACAGACCTCGTATGGCATACAACTCTTCCCACATCTCATTCCTCTCTCTATACGAGTTTGGCCCATAGACATTGGGTAAGACCTAGGTGAAGCCATCCCCCACATTCCTAACCTTTAAGGACACAAAAAATCTTCCTATTAGCTCATCCACTGATTCTACAGTATCCTCCCTCCATAAGGTTACTAGACCTCCAGAGGCTCCATAGGACGGCGCCGAAGTCCAACAAACTCCTCTTGATCTCCATACACGTCTAATCCATCTTCTATCCAATTCTGCCAGCTTGGTTTCCTACATCAAGACTATGTCCGGTTTCTCTCTCCTCAACAAATCTTTAATTGCCCTTCTCTTTCTTTCACTTCCCAAGCCTTTCAAATTCCAGCTAATGATCTTCATTAAGCACTTTTTCAAAAAAACCCCTTCTCAAAGACTCCACCTTACAACAAAGTCTTTCTTCTTTCTCCTCTCCCACTAAATTCAGTATCACCCTCAATATCTGAAATCAATCTCCACTTCAGATCTCTTTTTCTTTTTTCTCCTATTGTTACCCTCAGTCTTCCTCATTAAGGCACTAGCTTCATTTATCTCCCCCCCCCCCCCCCCCCCCCATTAGATCTCCTGTAATAGTCCTTTTCTTGAAAAGTTGTTACTCTCTCCCTTTGTTCTAATTTCTCCTCCCTCTCTTTATACTCCAACAACGCGCAGATTCTCTCCCAAATTATCTCTAGTTCCTCCTTCTGTCTCTCTTCCACTGCCATCTCACCTTCTCTCAGTTCGCACTCAGAGCTGCCAGTTTCTCTTCTCATCCCCCCCCACTGGAACTTCCGCTCGGGATGCTGGTGTATCTGTTTCAAGCACAGAAGGCACATTTGTAACCAAAACCGAATGGACAGCAGTACCTGTAATGTTTGGGACTGGGGGGATGACTTCCAAGGGAGAGGGATTCTCGTAAGGAGATGGGCCTAAAGCTGTTCCCTGTGATTGAGCTTGCGTGAGAGAGTTTACACTGTGAATCAAAACCCTGTCTACTTTAATAGGTGAAAGACTCTTCCATTTCGGTACTAATGGACTGACTTCCTTTGCAGGTACAAGCGGCACCTGAACCGTAGCCTTAGGCAGCTGATCTTTAACCTTCACAATGTCTTCCTTGAACTTTGGTGCTTCGTCTTCTTCCTTGTTCTCTTGAAAAAGTACCTCTGTTCCCAGACTGTCTTCATCAAACACATTTCTTGAGCTGCTTAGGTCGATACTCCCTAAACATAGCGTGTCATCTGAATCAGTGGCACTGAAATTTTCCTTAGAATGAGAAAACAACTCCAGCCTCTCTAAATCCCTTTGTCTGATACACCTATGGTTTCTTTTTTCCGGCGACACCGTGTTCTTCTTCTCCGGCGTGACCCATCGTAGTGAGTTCCCAGGTATAGGGAGATTTGAAGACCGCTGGTTTCGGCCTGTGGAGCTCAACGAAGATGATGATAGATGGTTGTTACCATCTATCGACACCATTCTCCTTCTCACGTGCCTACTTAAAGGTGCATTGGGTCCCTTAGATGGGCTTTTAATTTCGGCCCAAATCTCATTTTAATATGAGACTCCCCTTGTCCCACTTTAGACAGGCCCACAATGGGTGGCCCACTACGAGTTTCCCCCACTCTTCTATAAGTTGGCCTGATTTTCTTGGGCCCACTCCGATTTACCTGGACAAGATTGGGGAAAGACTGGGCCCTATTGATGAGGTCTGACTTTTCAACTCCCCTACTCCCTTTTTCCTTTGATTCCAGAAGTTTTATTTGCCCCTTTTCACCATCTGTCCTGCGACCAGGTGTGCTTAATGCAGAACCTTTACTGCCATTAGTTACAGCTAAAACATAAGATCTGTCAGACCTCCAGCTAATGTCTTGTGAAGCACGTCTCCGATTTTCCTTCTTCAGCAAGGCTTTTGAATTTCCAAAAGTTTGCTCTCCTTTTTTTGTGTTAGTGTCTAATTCTTGCAGATCTACCAATCCCCTTCTGCCACGTAATGCTTCTTCCTCAACCTCCCCATCTTCCTCACTTCGAGCTTCCCTCCACTTTCCGGCTTCAATGGAGGAAGCCAACCAGACCGCCATGAAGGCTCCTTCCACTCTCAAGTTTACCTTCTTGGGAATTTCCTCTGGCTTTACTCCGTTTAATAAGATAGCTGCAGACCTGAGGTCTCCCCAAAAGGCACCGGCCAGTCTTGCTCCACACAGTACTGCAATAGCTTCTGCAACTTCAACCTTCCAAAGATGGAAAGGTAGCCCAACCACACGCACTGTTACTCCATCCATTATCATGGATTCCTTTGAGTTTGACGAGGGAAACCATCTGAATATATTCACAGACCCCAGTTTATCTTGTAAACATACAGCCTCAAGATTTGGCTTGTTATTCAAAGGATCAAGTACCGCTTTGCACTCATTAAACGGGGTTAATACATATGTAGTCTTCATCTTCAGCTGTTTTGTCACCAAATCAGCAATCTCCTCCCAACTTCTCCCTGGTCTGTCAACTTCAACAATCAGTTTGTTCACCCAATCTCCTTTTTCCTCCGATACCATTATGGCCGCTCTATTTCCATCCTGCACCAAGGTAGGAACCATTCGGTTAGGGGGTTCAGGATTCACTGCTGTTTTCGAGTAAACCTTTTTTTCCACCTGATCCAAACCTTTCTCCTTTTCCATTTTCGTTCTTGATAGAAACTCTCTCAAGACTTTGATGATTTCAGTCCACCCTTGGCTCTTTCTTCATTCTGGTACACAGACCATTTGCTTCCTATTGTTACCAAAATGCTCTGTAAGTGCTATGAAACAACCCTTATGATTTTTCCTGCATTCCACCTCATACGTCCGTCCCATCTCTGTTATGAATTCTTTCCAACATCTCTCCTTTCCCTTTGCACTTGCTGCATCTACAAAGTTTAGGAACCATTCTACCATGTTTAGTCCTACCAACAACACCGTAGCCAGCTTAGCTTCCCTGATTTTCAAGCTAGTCTGCCCTCTTGAGTTTTAGTTCCTCTAGTAGAAAGTTCTTCGCCTCCACCTTGAGATACTTCCTCCATCTGTTGGCTTCCACAAACTTCTTCTCCTCCATCTTCTCCCCTTTGTCACCAAACAAAAGTGTGTTCTTCCACAATCCCAGCTTTCACGTCCTCCCGGTTTAAGTCCTATCCTATATTCTCGGGTTCAAATAACCGCATTTTGGATCTTTGGATCGGATAATAGGATCTGGTCAGAAATCAGCTTGAATTTGGATCACCCTTATCCGACTTGAGAAGATCTGATCCAATATATATATATATATTATTTATTTATTTATATAAATATATATAACACACACATATATATATGTGTTATTTATTTATTTATAAATATATTATTTATATTGAATTTTTGTAAATTTGTTATATGATTTTTTTTATAAAAAACATGTATTTATACGATCAAAATGGTTGAAAAGATACTTTTATCTTTTTGCTTTTCTTTATTTAAATTGCTATATTTTATTTTTTCTTTTAATAATTTATTATTATTTTTTAAAAAATAAATTGGACCGGATCAAATCCGAATATCCGATTGCCTCATTGGATTCAAATTCAAATCCATGTTTATGAGATCCGATCGGATCAGTTCTGCAATTAAAAGTGTTGGATCGGATTTGGATATACCCTGATTCGAATCCGATCTGATCCATTTGCATCCCTAGCTGCTTGTAGAATCAAGAATGCAAGATGTTTTACTCACATTAGCCATTTGAAGTAATGCAATTAAGGAAAAAAGATATTGTGGGTTTTACATGCTTGAAAATGTTTTATATGTTTGATTTTATATTCTTAAAATTTCATTTGAGTGCACTTTACATGTTATGTTTATGTATTTTAATTTTAGATAATTGTTTTTTTTGGGATTTTTTGTATTTCTGCACTTTGCTTCATAAAGGTGCACATCTTACCTTGCGCTTTGCGCCTCAGGCTCAAATTGTCCCTTGCGCTTTTTTGTCCTTGCACTTTTAAAACACTCCGCGGAAAATAAAGAGGCCACAGTGGCCGAGTTTTTTGTGGTGGAAGGTAATAGTTTCAGCTGGTGTTCTTCTTTTAGAAGGAATTTTAATGACTGGGAGCTAGGAATGATTTCAGATTTGTTGGCCTTGCACCAGAATCATCTCCCAAATCTGGAGTCCCAGGATTCAAGAGTTGGAGCTGGAACCATTCAGGTGTTTTCACTGTTAAATTCTTCTATTTAGTCCTAGTGGGTGAACCCAGGAAGTCTTTTCCTAGCAAAGTAATCTGGAGGTCTGCAAATCCATCAAATATAAAGTTTTTTTTTTCCTTGGGTTACTTCCTTGGAGAAGTGCCTCACTAAAGATATGCTTCGGGAGAAGGGTTTTAGCATTACAAGAGAAGGAAAGTCGTCAAGAGAAAGTATCCAGGGCTTAGCAGACCAAATTTTAAAAGGAGTGGATTAACAGAAAGAAGAATTTCGAATGTGGCCAGAGAAAGAAAATGAGAAAGATGGATTTGGATGATCACCAAGTTTGACAAGAATGGTAGGAAGGGGATAGTGGGTGGAACAGGAATGACTTTTGATGAGCACCCATATACTCCTGTGACTGGTGAGCCCGGGCATTTTCCTCAGCCCAGTAGGGATCTTGATGGGATTTGTGGTTCCTCCAAGTCCTGGGTTACTGTTGTGATGCCCCTAGAGGCTAGATGTGAATCTGGAAAATCAGATTCTACGACATCAAAAACTCTTGTCTCTGTGGAATCAGAGAGGCTGAAAGTGCTGATGCCGAGCTGGAAAATGAAGGTGAGGTTACAGGAAAGGAAGTGTCAACTGGTGAAGAATCCCTTGAAGGACAAGGTCAAAACCTTGTAGAGGATAGTCAGCTTTACGAGGAGGTAAAGGTTGGAAGGGTGGGTGTCGACTTGGGTAGAGAGAGCAATCTTGAGGAGGAGGAGGAACAAACTAATGAGAAGACCAATAAGAAGCTACGCAATTTGAGAAACCATAACATCGTTCATGTGATGAAGATTTTTTTCAAGGCTAAAACTCGGCTTGGCAGGGGCAGGACCTTCAAAAAAATACAAATGGGTGTACAAGAGGAAAAGAGTGAGAGACAATGGGTCATCTGATACAGTTCATAGGGAGGCAATACAGCAAATTAAGTCTTTGGTCCTCCAGACGAAGGAACATCAGGAAAGTGAGCTGAGTGGGGTCAAGCATAACTCTGGTGTGAACAGACTGCTGCAAAGTAGTGGTATTATTGACAGAGATTCAGGTGGCGTAGCTCTCCAGAAATTAGTGGAGAGAGAGGTTACGATCGGGAAATGTCTGGGTCTGTGTTTCTGGGGTGGGGGTGAGGGGTTTGCTAGGAGGGCCTTTGAAGAATTTGAAAAAAGAAAAAAAGGAAGAGAAATCGAAGAAAAAAATTCACTCGGCAAGAAGCGAAGGATGGGATGAGGATGTATCAGACCAGGAAGATATTCTCACGGATGAAGATTGAAGGGGGCCGATTCAGGGAGAGGTTTTTGATGTGGGTGAGTTGTCGGTTTGGTGATTCTTGTTGTTCTTTTTTGAGGATCTGTTTTGGGTATGTTCAGGGCATTTGCTTGGCTTTAGTTGGGTGTTCTTGTTTGTAAGCTGTGGGTTCTTTGGTTTATTTTGGGTACATGAGGGTGTTTTTGCTCCTTGGTGATATCTTATCACCTCTGTTGTATTTCATCTCTTTTTTATTTTAATAAAGTTTTTTTTTCTTTTTTCTTCGGAATAAACTTACAGAGCTGCTGTGCTCCCTTCGCAACCAAGAGGTTGAGACCTCAAATTATCTTTTCTTGCACTGTAAATTCAGTGGAGCTGCGTCCATTTTCTTTAGGCAGTAAATCTAAAATGGTGCTTCCCCAATTCAGCGAAGGCATTGTTAGATGAATGGCAGGTTGTCAGTATGACTAATAAAGGGAAGGTTTGTTGGTTGCCCATTCCCTTGGCAATCTGGTTTGAGAGAAACTACAGATTTTTTGAGCAGAAAATCTCATAGGAAGGAGGAAGCAAAAGTCATCAACAGGGCAGTTGGACTTCTCAGAGATTGGTTGTCTATTCAAAACACTTTTAGGGATGACACTTTGGATGTTTCTTTTCTGAGAGTGAATTTATTTTGAGGTCTTTTTTTTGGCTTTTACATGTATCGATACTCTTTGTACAGCAGACCTTTTCATCAAGTTAACACATTATACTTTTTCTCCAAAAAAAAATCCTTATCATTGGGCGGAAGAGTTACCTTACTAAAAGCGGTAATAGGTAATATTGCCCAATATCAAATGAGTATGTTTGGAATCCCGAAGTAAACCACAAAGGAACTGGATAAATTACAAAGGGGATTTTTGTGGGGCACAAAATAAAATATTAAAACTTTTGCTCTTAGAACTGGGATACTGTCTGTACTGATAAAAGAGAAGGTGGGTTGGGAGTTAGGAAAATATACCAAGTTAATCAGGAAAATTTAATGAAATTAGGATAGAAAACTTTAAATGAAAATGATAATCTGTGGGTCCAAGTAATCCAGGGAAAATATCTAAAACAAGAGGAATTCCTAGACAATGAAGCTCCAAAGTCAGCTTCTTGGTCATGGAAAAAAAATCAATCAACAAAAAAGTCCTGTTAAAAAAGGGATGTTGGTAATGGGAGAAAATGCAACTTTTGGTTGGATAACTGGATTGGCCCATGAAACTTTAATCAAAAAGTCATTGGCTACATAAACAAACAAACAAAAAAAAATTGACCCCAAGATATATTAGACAAAATAATGGCAAATCATATCCCAATGGAGGAGAGGGAAGATAGGAAAGTTTGAGGCGATTGTACAAACAGAAATGTCACAGTTAAATTGGCCTGCAACAGTTTAAGAGAGGAAGGAAGAATTGACTATTAATTCTATCAAGAAAGCCAGGACAAACGTTTGTCAAGAAACTATTAAAATTTTCCCCTGGCTGTTACTGTTGAATAGAATTCCATCAAAGAAACTCTCATCAGAAAAAGAGGATTAAATGTTAATAGTGACTGCCTGTTTTGTGGTGAAGAAGAAGGTCCAGACCACATATAAGAAATTGTCAATTGGCTAGGCAAGTGTGAAGCTTATTGGATCAGCAAGCAGAAAAAGCTTTGTACAGATTATTGGAGTTTTAGTGGCTGGTGGTACCAATGATGGAAGAAAGAGTTGAAGGAGCTATTCCATGGTTCTGGGAAAAAATAACTTACACCTGATATTTATGGAAAAACAGAAATGAAAAAATTTTCAAAATGGAAACTTGATTGGTTTGGTAGTACTACAATCACTATAGCAGAGATGAGAGCTGCCCTCAAAGCGCACAAAATTACGACGTTCTTCCCATCCTCGCACATCATAATGGAAGGTGACTCTCTACTCTCTTGTAACAATTAGGGCACTCAATGGTGACCTTCTTCCTTCTTGGAGATGCAATCAGATCATTCAGGATTGCAGAAGACTTGTTTGAGTCTTGCACATGCCAACAAGGTACAACCACATGTACAGAGGACATTTTGCTGCGGACTGACTCCCTAACAAAGGACTAGAGCAAGAAAGTACTTTTTCTCATAATTTTCCTTGGGATCTTAATTTATTACTTTTCTTGACTCAGCGGGGAGGGTTATCCCTCACCTCCTGTAGTTGCTTTCCTCTTGTATAAAAAAAATGATCCAAGGGTAAAGAGTTTTAACATTACAGACCTGTTATCTTTCTCTCTCTCTCATTAAATAGAAAAAGAGATGTCTTTCTCCCTCGCTTCCTGTAGTTGCTAATGGTTTTCTATGCTCTATTGAATAATTATTATGTTATAATGTTGTGTTTGAAATTTCAAATTTAATTGATTTGAAACACCATTGCCTTTTGCATATGATGATTTGTTATTTTTTTGAGAGGAAAACTAATATTATCAGTAAAGAGCATTGCTGCCTTTTCAGTTTATTTAAATGTATACTGATTGGTATGTATAATTGGGAAACTAACCTAGGATTTAGTTTTTGCATTGTAAAATTGTATTGCCTAGGCAACAAAGCACTCCACTGTTGCCTAGAATCATCAAGATGCCTTGACAACTATCTATGGCAGACTGGTAGTGACAATATTGTATTTAACTAATAATATGAACCTTTATTAATTCTGTTATCAGAATTTTTTTCTTCATTCAATAAAAATATATACAAATTTGAGATATTTTCTCTTTATTCCATTATCTTTTGAAGGTGCGCACTAGAGGTTCAAGGAAAGGTGAATATGCTGCTGCAGATGCAGAGGACACGAACTATTCTTATCAAGGCCATTTCTCTGATTCTTTCCATAAAATTTTCTCTGAGGTATCTCCTGTTTATCTGGTTTTCGTACTTCATTTCAATAGTCTCCCTCTTTTCTGTTTTACTGGGAATGGAATCTGTAATAACCCTACTGTTGATATTCAGTTCTTTAAAGATGAAGCTGAAAACTTTGCCACAGACATACAGGTTGACTCCCTCCCTGCCAGATTGAGTGTAAAAAGGTTATTTAAATTTTCTCTATGTTTGTTTGGAAGCTAAGCTCATTTTTTCTTTCCTGGATTTTTATAGGTGGATCTGCATCTCTCTTTTTCTGAAGCTGCTAAAGGCTGCATAAAAGATCTGTCTTTTAACGCATGTGTCCCCTGTGATTCCTGCAGTGAGTAAAATCTGATGCCATGGAAGTAGATGCACTTCTTTCTTTTGTTTGATTTTTACCCTATATTCTTTTACTTTAGCTTGGCTTTTCAAGGAGAATTTATTTGGTCAGCTGTTACTGGTAGTATTGCATGAGCTTAGTTATGCAGATGTTGAATCAGGGGGAAACCATTGATGAAGAAATAAAGTTTCTTTAGATTCCTGCATCAATGTAATTTTATAATTTGGGTATTTCACATTTTGATACATGTACATATATGTGTATAGGTATGTATAAACATGTATTTTATCAAAAAATAATGTATAATTATGTTTTACATGTAATATATGAAATATTTTATATCTAATTTATGTTTTTATTTTCAGTTTTAAAATTTTATTTGTAAAAAAATTAAAATTTGCAATTTGAGGCCAAAAAAGTTTTTTATTTGGAAAAAAATAACGGGGCAAGGCGCCTATGCAACCTGCGACCCGGTCACCGAGTTGAATGGGTCAACGACCCAACTGTTCGGGTCAGATGAGTTTTGACCAAGTCAACATTTTTTTAACCTTCTCTGGGTTTTACTCAAACCGGACCCAGAATCTTGATTGGGTGACGGTTTGAGCGGTTCAACTGGTTGGGTCAACAACGGGTTGAAAACACTGCTCTAGTGTATTGGTATCTTAGGGGTAGGGTTAATGTTTTAAAGGGCCATTATAATTAAAGGAGTCTTATGATAGAGTTTTAGTATTTTGAAATGTTGAAGTTGCAATTACTACCAAAAAAAAAGAAGTTGCAATGATGTTACTTTTCTTTCAGCTCTTACTTTCAGGGATCAAAGCCTGTCAATTTTGTGTGATTTGGTGTCATTAGATAGGTCTATTGAGTTTTCTATTTTTTGGATCTATCTTTGACTTGTTTTTGATTTGCCAATTTTGGGCTTGTTTTCCTATGCTCTATGCACTCTCCAACTACAGGGCCGAACCCATCACTAAGTTTGTGGTTTTCTCCTCATTGGGGGTTAAATTGTGACTTTGGGTTCCAAAGGGGCCATCGGGAGATGGAGTATGAATCTCTCATCCTTCTTTTGGCCAAGGCTTGATTCGGTCTTTTTGGACCAAAATATAGAGGACACTAAGGGCCCGTTTGGCAAGTCTTTTTGAGAAGATCTTCTTGTGGCTCTAACAGTCAATAGACGCATTGAGCTTTTGACATAAGATTTGGGCAGCCCGAAGACCGTTTGGCAGACGCGCATCTTTCCGTGTGTCGTTTCGGGTCTTTCTGCTCGAGATTAAAACGTGGAAGATGCGGGAAGCTTCATTTAGAGCTTCCCGAAATCAGCCCAAAATGGACTTCCCGCGCCTTTTCGGTGCCCCGTCTTTTGGTGGCGAGATCTTCCGCATGCCAAACGGGAATAGACTGATTTTCGGTCTTCCTGGCTTGTAAGCAGCTGAAAGACCACGTAGAAAGACACACCAAACGGGGCCTAAAGTTTGGTCAATCACTCCAGATGGATTGTTTACTTGTGCCGCTTTCTTTAATAGGTTAGTACAACCTATTACTTTGGAGGTGAACTTCCCCGGTGAAAGAAATTTGGAGTAGCGAATAAAATTCAGGCCCTCTGTTAGGAGGTTTTCCTTAAAAAGATAAACACCTGTGACTTTTTTCAGAAAAGGAGGCCAAACAGATGCCTTTCATCCTTTGCAAAGGAAGTGGTAAATCTATTTCCCATATCTTTGTTTCCTGCTCTTTTGTGCTTTGTATTTGGGAGCATCTTTGTTCTCTCTTTGGGTGTAGATGGATTCCCCCCTAGGATGTGGTTGGCCTCTTAGATTGAAACTTCTTGAGACAGCCAAAGAAAAGAGGAAGGATGTTGTAGAGAGCACTAAGGGTGGCTTTGATTTGGACCATATGGGAAGAAAGGAATGGAAGGATATTCAATCAGGTGTCAGAAGAGTAGATCTGAAATGGAAGCTTACACGGTTCTAGGGAAAGGGATTAGGATTGGCAAGCTAATAGAATCTGGTGACAAGGAGGAGTGGCAGAAGAAATTTGTGATTGAAACTTATAACCAACCAAAGGATTGGAAAAAGGTTGCAGAAGGTATATTACGAGGGCTGAAATTGAAGGGGGTGATAGTCATTACTTCCTTTGCAAGTTGTAAGGCCTTGGTAGCAATGGTAGAGGATAAAGTCGAAATATCGGCAATGAATATTCAGGTGGAGGATGGTGCAGTCACAGTCTTGAATTGATGTGCAAATGCAAACATCAAAGAGGTAGGAGTGGAGGATGAAGTTATTGTAAGATTACTTAGGTTGCCATTTCACCTCTAGAGGGAAGTCTTTGACCTGCATATGTAATGCTTACTTAGATGGGGTGTTTGCCTTTGAACTCCAATCAGCAATGGTGAAGCTTGGTGGGGCGAAACCTGAAGACATTCCTAGAAGAGTTGACACCTTTTCAAACAGGAGGTCCTGCCCTATTTGGATTTCATCACTAAGATGGGATGTTTTCCTTTGACCTAAAAATGCTTTTTGGGTAGGTTTTTTATATATATTTTTTTTATTAAAGAAAGAGGCTTCAAACCCAAAAGATACGATACGATATGCTCGACACGGGGTGTGTTGTATCGGAATTTTGATCCTTGCCTCCAATCGACAATGGTGAAGCTTGGTGGGGTGAAACCTGAAGACATTCCCAGAAGAGTTGATGCCTTTGCAAACGGGAGACCCTGTCCTATTTGGATTGCAACCTCCATGGAAGCTTCTTTGTGGAAGGAAGCTTGCATGGAGGAAGATGAAAGGACAAAAAGTGGTTGCTTATGTGGCATTCAAGAAGCCATTGGGCCAAAAGGTAATGAGACATACTTGAAAGTGGCTAAACAAAGGCTAGAGGATGGAAAAGGAAAGGAACAGATAGAAGGTTACATTGAAAGGGGTAGAAGTCGAGAAGGACCTATTGTTAAGCACTAACAGGTGGAGTTAATGCACCTAAGCGCATGCAAGAGGTCCAAGTTTTAAAGGAGAAGTTTAAAAGAGCGTATGAGGAGAAGGGGCTGGGTCAGGCCACTGGTTCAAGTCAGGATGTTGAATTGGACCAAGCTAATCTGCATGTTGGCTCAAGTGGTCATGTGGGAGGAAGTTTGAATGGCTTGATTGGGCCCATTGCGGTGAACCCAATTACCCAAAGATGATGGGCTGGGTAACGAACTTGGGTCAGCTGCTAGTAACCCATCAGATAAAGATGAGGCACATAGGTTTTTTAGGTAAGCACATGACTGGCAAGGGATGGGCATTACTTTTTTTTTTTTTTTTTGATGGGAAACAATAACTTTCATTAATAATAATAATAAGATTGATGAAATATAACTTACTACATTATTCTTCCTCTTCCTTCCATTTGCCGGGCTATGAAAAAAACCTGTATTACCATCTCCTTTCTTCAACCATTTACTTCTTGATTTTTGTCTCCAACTTATTTCTTCTTTTCTAAGGATTTCCTCCAGTTCATGTTTCAATCTCCATCTCCCTTCCCTTTCTGCTGCCCTCAATCTTCCCCTTGCTTCATCTATCTAATTCTTGAACCCTTTTGGTGACAGTTTTCTTTTTTCTTCAACTCTACCGAATTCCTCTTTATTCCACTCTTTGATCCTAGCTTTCAACTTTTGTAGCTTCTTATAGAATCTGTAGCCTTTCCATCTAAAAGCTACTTGGTCCTCATCCCTCCATTCTTTTACTTTCCTTTTAAATTCCGGGTCTAGCAGCCACATGCTCGCAAATTTGAACAGGCAAAGTCCTCCTCCCAACCTTTCTTGGGATGGTTAGCAGCCACATGATGGATGTTACTTCTGGTCCATCATCTTCCTTTTCGATCAGAGCTTGGTGAGCGGATTTGAGACTGTTTGCAAATAAGAACTTGTCAGTTGGTCTTCAGGGAGCTGAGGAAGATAGGAACAAGGGGTTAGCAACTGAGGTTTTGGGTGAGCTACAGGTTTCTCTAGTAGGCAGTGGGTTGCAACAGGTTGGTGAAGAAAACAGGAAAGGATTTGATTCAGTTGTCACAGGTGGAAGGGAAAAAGTTATGGAGTGGTTGGAAGGAAAGGGAAGAGGTGGAGAGGGCTTTAAGGAAGGGTGTAAGTTTTGTTGAGGATAGCTCAGGGAAGTAGTAGGAAAAGGATGGTTTAGTAAAGGAGTGGATGGAAGGGAAGAAATTGAAGATATTGGGATTAAAGGAACAAAGGTCTACCAAAAAAAAAGGATCTATAGAATGAAACCTCTTGATGAAGATTTGGAGGCTGAAAATGACGAGGAGGAAGATGTGATTATGCTGGATGAAACACATGAAGCTGAATGGAAGTTGATCTGGAAACAGTTGTTAACAGAGGTAAAACACTGAGCTTATTTTTCTTGGATGGAGAGGAATTTTCCAGGAAAGCCTTTAAAAAGTGGAAGAAAATCCTGGTGGGCTTTTGTAGAATAGCAAGAAGGACATTTCAAATCTTGTTGGAGGACTGAGGGCTGCGGTATGCTGGTCTTTTTGGGAAGAAAGAAACTCCAGGATTTTCTCAGAAGTAGAGAGAGGTGCTGAAGAACTGAGGGCTCTAATCCATATAAGGGTTGTACAGTGGCTGAAATCCTTAGAGCTATTCAAAGATTACACAGTGGATGACATGTTGAGGAAGTGGGGTGAGGTTACTAACTGTACCCAGACCAAAACAGTAATGAGTGTGTCTTGGACCCTCCACCTGCTGGATTCCTAAAACTAAACTTTGATGGGAGTAGTAGAGTGAATCCTGGACACTCAGGGACTGGGGGTGTTTTTAGGGATGAGAATGGGGTTGTTTCTGCCTTGTTCTCAGGCCCAATTGGAGTGGGTGACTCCCTCAGAGCTGAGATCTGTGCAGTTATGGAAGGAGTCCAGAAAGATACGGAGATGGATATCAGAAAACTCATAGATGAAGTGGACTCGGAGGTGGTGGTAGGGTGGTTGAATAAAGAAAACAGTGGCTTATGGAATTACAGCAATGTGAGGAGGAAATTCAAGTGGCTGGTTCGAGAGATGGAAGTTAAGATTAGTTGGGTTAAAAGATCAGCTAATTCTTTTGCTGATGGGTTAACTAAACAAGGGGTGGAGAGGGAATCAATGTTTTGGGCTCAGATGTAATTTTATTTTTTCTCTTTTCTTTTCTTGGGGGCTCAAGCTGTAATTGGAAGATAAGAAAGTTTGTCTTCCTCTTTGTAATTATTCTTATGATTAATTAATGAACCTGTTATTGATCAATTTTTTTTTTCTACAGCTGTAGAGGTGAAGGAAGATAGATCTCCGAGTGAAGCAAGGCTTGTGCAAAAGAAGAGCGTCGAATTGACAGCGGAGCAAATATTTGAGAAGGACACAGTCTTAGAGTTAGAAAGAATTAATTATAAATCATGGGGAGAGGAAGAATAGTAAGGTCCTTCCTAACAGAGTTAAAAGATTTAGACACCAAAAAAATAAACTTACTATGCCAGTTTGAAAGATGCTTGCTAGATTGAAGGGAGCTTATCTTGGGTTGGAATTAACAAGAGGGTAAAGAAGACAAGAAAAGCTTTCAAGAAAAAAAAAGAGGTTATTAACTCAATCGTTGAAGGTTTGGAGTGTGTTTGGTTTCTTTATTTGTGAATGGGGCTATGTTTGGGTGGAATTCTAGGTTCTGTTTTTGGGGAAGGTGAGATGGGGTGGCTTCGGTTGTGTTCTAACTTGTATACTTTTGGTCTCGGTTGTGGATAGCTTCAGTTTTTTTTTTTTCTTTTTTTTTCCCCCCAGTTGGGTGTTGGTTTGTGGCTGATGGTGGCTCTTTTGGTTGTTTGTGGGTGATACCTTATCAGTTATCACCTTCTTGTACTCCTTTTGTCTTTCTCAATATTTTTTTCTTTATTTATCTTCAAAGAAAAAAGAAACTAAAAAAATAAAACAATAGTGTATCGGTCACCTGAAAGCTCAATACACATGTTCAGGTGTATTGGGTGTATCGATACTTAGAACCATGGTTGTATACAGTTGTACACAAAATGGTTGTACATGGTCTTTAGTAGTATCCACTCTGTTTTTATACTAATAGAATAGTAATTCAAAAAAAAGTGGCAACTCTCAAACTAGAATCCTTTTTCTCAGACTTGTCAGCTGGGGTTTTTACCAGCATACCAAGCAATGGGCCTTCATACCATGTATCTTTTCAGTTGGAACTTCCAAAATCTGATTGTCAAATAATGTCAACTTTTCAAGTCTAAAACATGGTGTTCATTTTTTTGGTAATGGATTTCATCTGGCCTTTCCTTTATCTTACACATGCTTATATCGGACTAGGTATGTTGTCATGCTTGACAGAGTTTGTGATCTCTTCTGTTAGAGCTATTATTGTTTTTTTCACATCCTCGTTTATCTTGTGATGTAGATGGACATGGTTACCCAATTGGTGCCAAGCTCAGAGTATGCCCAACCTGTAAAGGCATTGGAAGAGTAAGTGTTCAGATATCCTTGCTGGAAGTTCTTATCAATTGAAAAGTTAAATCTTTCTAGAGAGGTCCATTTTATGAGGACACTGTTTCTTTTCCCAATATGTAATGGAAGCATTTTATCTCTTTCAATTATTGTCATTCAGGTTACCCTTCCTCCATTCACATCAACATGCGATTCTTGTAAAGGATCAGGTCAAATTATCAAGGTTAGCTACAAGCTTTGCTAATTCCAAGACACTTGATTTCTTTAAGGAAAAATAGTATTTTTAATGTTTCTTTTTATTTTTTCTTCTTTGCTTCAGGAATATTGTACCACATGCAGAGGATCTGGGGTGGTTGAAGGTGTAAAGGAAGTTAAAGTAACAATCCCAGCAGGTTAGTTTCTATTTTTATTGTTTTCTTTGAAATGGGAATCAAAGCAGATTAATCCTTAAGCTGCAATCTGGTATCATTGACACTGTTTCTTTTTTGGTTTTTTGGGAGAAGGTATCATTGATAATAATGTTACAGCATTTGAAAGTGTACTCAGTAATTACGTTGTATATTTGGTGCATGCCTTTTATTCTGGTTTATTCATTTGTGAGACATTGAGTTTCTTTTTTTGTTGACTTTGTTTTCTCAACCTCCTTTTCTACTATGGAAAACTTGACATCCAGAAAAGGAACCATATACATAATAAGATTGATGCAGGCGAACAAGACTTAAGTGATTCCTCGTTTTTTCTCCAATTTCTTTGATGGTGTAGGTGTGGACTATGGGGATACAATTCATGTACCAAAGGCCGGAAATAGTGGTGGACGGGGAGTTCAACCTGGAAGTCTATACATAAGATTAAAGGTGCAAGCTTCTCCTTATTTTTCATCTTATTTACTTTTTAGCTTTTATAGGGTAGTTATCTATTTCATTAAATCTTGATATTGGTTCCTTATTACAGATGAGGCATTAGATTGAACATAGTCCTCTGTATTGGAGCAAGGTTTAACTGAATGCTTTAGCTGTTCAGCGGGCTGTGGAACCAATGATAAGGTTCAACGCCATTATTTAAATACATGGGGCCCACATCTTTACAGTGGGGCCCATGAATTTATCACTAGCATAGTGATGGAACCTCATCATTGGTTCCACAGCCCGCTGAACAGTTAAAGTGTTCAGCTAATCCGAATTCTCTGTATTGATGTTCTTGTGACCAAAGGCAATATTCTTGTCAGATAAACAACATTATGTGCCAGTGTACACAATCCTAGTAAGGAATTAAGGGGGCAGTTATGATTTTAAAGATGATAATAAGTTTGCAATTGATAAAACAAAATTGTATATATTATTTTTTGTAATTTGAACATAAATTAGATTTCACAGTATGTTTAAATATCAATGGCCTATTTGGGTGAGTCCGGATGCCCAGCCCAGCTCACATAGAAGTGGGTCCAGGAAGCTCAAAATGCTCTTATGCCTTATCAGAACCTGGCCTGGACTGGTTCATGATTATCCTCAATCCCCATCCATTTGAATACTCTTAACAAATTAACTTCTAGGCAAGGTTTGGTGGTATTTCATTCTTTGTGTAAGTTTCAGTCCATGTGCAGTGGAATTAATTCATGGAAGTTCATAGAAATACTGTAAAGTTATGGAAAATGTGAAAAGCTATAAAATGTTGGAAATCTATGATAAACCTTTAGAAGAAGATAGAGTAAACATCATCAATACACACTTAAGATTCATTGTAAAACAAAAACAACTATTGGAATAAGAAATATGGAACATAAATTTTGATGCATGTGATAATTTTGATGACACGCCACTCACATGTCTTATCTTATATTCTTGGAGTCTTCTTTTTTGGTAAAATATTTTCTTGGAATCCAGATCATAAATAAAAAAATAGTTAATAGTCATTATTTTATGGTAATTCATCTTCTATTACAAATAAACACAAACATTGATTTATGCTCTATTTAGATTTTAAATATCTTAGTTTTAGTTTGTAGGGTTTTATAAATTTTTGAGAGAATTTGTCCCTTCTTAATATTTTTTTTAGTAAAGACCCTTGTTTCTCAATTGATTTCATTAATTTACTTAAAAAATATTACAAATTAATGGTGGTGCAGAATAATCCAGCCCTTTTACAATTTTATAGCAAACCCGATAACGATTCTGCCCAAAAAAGTTGTTTCCTATACACTCCTTGCTTAGCTGATGAGTCAGCCATCCCATTTGCAGTTCTTTTTACCCATTTGAATGTGTCCTCCATGGCCCCATCTCCCTTGCTAAACTCTTGATCACTTTTATGATTTGCCTGTGGATCCACACCCCTGGATTGTTGTCACTCCTCCAAGAGATTATCAGTTTCCCCCCTCTACCTCCACATGTTGAAGGCCAAGTTGTCAAATATTTTTTATGCTACAAGTGTAATATTTTGGTTGGGACAAGGAAAACTTATTGAATTTGAGACAAGGTTTTGTTTTCGTTGTCATTGGAAGTGAGCTTTTACATGGAATTAATTCAAATTTTGTGAAGGTTCAAAACCATGCTCATATGAAAAGGCTTTCTTTCTTATTAATGGAATTTACCTGTTATTGATAAAAAAAGGCTTTGAGTCTAAGAAGGTTATATTCTTAATATATTTTTTTATTGCTAGAAAAAGGAAAACATAAGTATTTGAAAAGAAAATGTAGAGGTTTACAAGTAGTAAGAAGGATAGAAAATGAACATATCATTTTGTTTTTGATGAGCAACACTCCATAATAATGTTTCACCAACTCTTGTGTTATCCCCTCAAAATTTCCCCAATCTATGATGCCCAAATATGGATACCAAAATTGACATGCATATTGGGAAGTGAGGCTACATTTCTCCATTTCTTTTGGTCCCAGACATCGATATGGGTATGGATATCGCATTTAATATGCTAATGTCATGCTTTTGTATCTAGGTTTTGAATCTAAGCGTCATTTCTTTATACTTTATCTTGTCAAATTTTAAATAAATTTCTAGCATAAACAGATTTCTAGTATTATTTGTCCATTTTTGTATTTTAGAAGCCATGATTCCAAAAAATATACTCTGCAATTATCAACGCAAATATCTAGAATTGTAATTGGGTACATATCATTGTCAAATACTGGTATTCTAGGCATGCACTTGTATTTGCGTACAACATAGTTGTCAAGGTGACTAGGCGAGGCTAGGCGATCATGGGGCTCCCAGGCGATGGAATCTGAACTAAACTATTTTATAAGTTTGGGAACTAGGAAGGGAGTAGAGTAGGTTCGGCTGTTAAAAATAATAAGTGCAGGAAGCCAGTAACTAGGAAGGGAGGAGAATAGGGGAGAAGAAGGAGGAAGAGGAGGAGTACTGAAGCTGAAGCTGGGCTGGAAGAGAAGAAGCCCCTGTTTTTTCGAAAATAAAGAGCACTGAAGCTGGATTTAGGCACCCGCCTAAGTCTCTGGGCGGTCGCCTAGTATACAAAACATAGGCGTTTTGGCAAGGCGACACTGTAAAACCGCCTAGTCGTCGCCTTGACAATTATGGCGTACAATAGGACCTATTAGCAAAGAGACACCATTTCCTTAAGATAGGAAGACAACGTCATCCCATTTAACAAGGAGCCCACAAAACAAAAACCTTCATTTTCCTAAAGACAACAATTTCTCAGTTGAAGAGATGTTCTATTTTGGTATCTGAACTCTCATAGGAGGCCAATCTCAAGCCTCACACTTGAGTATCCTAGCATACTCAGCAACTGCATTCTTATCAATGTTAATCCCTTATAAACTGCTCTTACTTGGATTGACTTTCATCCCTGAGATCCACTTGAATAACCAGTCCTGGGTATGCAAACTCGTCACTACCTTGACACAAACTGTAAGTGGGAGCTTTCTGCTTAGAAGCTAAGAATTGTTGTTCGTGTGATCTTGGTCTTTGCTGAAGTTCTGGTCTAGACCATGATCTTGAATAAATTAATTATGAGGTAAGGTGCATTTTATAAAGAGAATGCTGCGCAAACCCTCATTTCTAGGTGGTATGGTCTGTAATTTGGAATTAATCATTGTCCACTTTAGAAGATTTTGAACTAATGATAGAATTTGACTGTATGTCTAGTTACTTGAGAAATGGAAGTTACAATCTAATGTCTCCATGTCCTAGAAGTTGTATTTTTATGGAGTCTGTGGTTCTTAATCATTTTATTTTATTAACTTCACATTTCTATTGATTGGCAGGTTGAAAAAGATCCTGTTTTTGAAAGAGATGGAGCTGATATATATGTGGATTCTCATATCAGCTTTACACAAGTGAGTGATTCATGAATAATTTATACTTATCTCAGACTTAAAGTTGAAAACGTAACCAACTTGTATTCAATTTTCTTACTCATGGTGGAATTAAACCAATCTCCTTTCATCTTTTCTGCATTAGCCTAAGTAGATTTTGTAAACCATGAGGCCATTAATGGTGAAGAAGCTTCTAGTTTGTTTTTGTTAATTGTTTTAGTAAGTAGTGTAATGCATTAATAAAAGGAATAGCCTGTGGGTTCTTTTCCACAATGTTAAAAGATTGCATCGGTATGCTACTTTAATACTCTTATAAATCTTATAAAGGATCTATGTATCAGTAAGTTTTGAAGGCCTGTTGAAGGTAAATAATGCCCATGTCCACCTTTTTTGTTTGGAATGTTGGGCATTATGTACCTTTGTATCCGATAATGCAATCAATCTATTTGTTATCCATAATGTTGGTTTGGCTGGTTTAGTGTTTATGTTAGCCATATTTGTGTCTTAAGTCCTTCGTTATTGGGCCCAAACTTGTTTAGTGTTTTATTTGTCTAGGTGTCCCATCACTAATCAGGGGCATTGTAGTCCATTCATGTAACATTATTTTGTAAACATCTATATAAGATTGTTGGGCCGGCTGAAGTGTGCAAGCCACCATTCTCAAATCTTCTTCTCTTCTTCTTCTTCTTCTTCTTCTTCTTCTTCTTCTTCTTCTTCGGCTGCTGTATTCCAGCAAACATGGTATCAGAGCACTAATCCATCTGTCTGGTTACAGCCGCCACTTTCCTACTCTTCTCTATTCCTTTTTTTTCCTCTCTCTTTCTCTCCTATCTTGGCCACTGTGAAGAAACCCTAGGGCTGACCGTAGAACACAGCAAGGTCTGTATCTAGGGTTTCCCTTGGTTGTAGGGCCCAAGGGGAGTTTGTTCCAGAAGCCGATGCCCTACTAGACACCTTGCAGCAGGTAGTAGCCATTCAACTGCTAAGAGAGATCTATGTAGAACAGATCTAGGTGGAAGGACTGACTTCGACAGTCCTAGTACAGATCATAAGGGTGATCACAGTCTACGACAGCAGAAGTCAAAGTCCAGCCTAGTCCAAAAGAGTTCAGCACAGTACAGAGATGGTTGGTTTTTGGTTTCAGACCTGTTACAAGGGGTTCTCAGACTTGTAATAGCCTCGGTGAGTCTGAAATAGTGTTCTTTGTACTGAGTTTTCAATTGTGATCACTGTAAGAGGAAGGAGATGTCTTCAATATTGGGAGAAGTGTCTTCTAGGGATGATAGAACTAGTGGGAGGTTTCCTAATCTGGAAAATCCAAATCTGCATAGCTTGCAGATCACCAGTGTATTGTTGGATGAGTATAAATTTAGAGAATGGTCTGGGACAATAGAACTAGTGGGAGGTTTCCTAATCTGGAAAATCCAAATCTGCACAGCTTGTAGATCACTAGTGTATTGTTGGATGAATATAACTTTAGAGAATGGTCTGTTTCAGCCATGCTCTTCATTACTTCCCGAGAACTTACGGGTTATTTAGATGGACAGAAGAAGGAACCTGAAGTGGGTAGTGTGGAGTACGCAGTATGGCGTAAGGAAAATGCTACTGTTATGTCCTGACTGCTTGCTTCGATGACTCCAAGAATGGCCGGGACTATTCAACACTTTCCCACTGCTGCTAAGATTTGGGAGAAAGTGTCTAAAACTTATGGACAGAGAAAAAACAATACCAGAATTTATAGGCTAAACCAAGACATTGCTGCCTTGAGACAAGGAGATATGACAGTTGCAACATATTTTGCAACCCTAGAAGGACTATGGGAAGAGCTTTGTCACCATCCTATTCTCGATTGGGAGAATGCAAAAGACAAGGAGAGGCATGATAAACAAATTGAAGAGGGTAGAGCCTTTAAGTTCTTGGTTGGTTTAGACCCAATGTATGAGAGCATAAGGTCTCAAATTTTGGGAAGGGATGAAATGCCAGATTTACTCCATGTCTATTATCTAGTAAGGAATGAAGAGGTTAGGAGGAAAAAGATGCAAGTTGACACTCAAATGCAAGTTGAACATTTAGCCCTGATTTCTTCAAACCAAAAGGGGAGCAAGCATTCAGACAAGAAGCATCTTAAGTGCACTCATTGTGGAGGTGAAAGGCATGTAAAAGAGACTTGTTGGGTTCTTTATCCTCATCTGAAACCAGTTGCGTTAAGGAAAGACAAGAAGCCCCAAAAGAATCAAAAGCAAATGGGAACCTTATTACTAGTCATAGTGGTGATAGCTCGAAGAACACATCTACAGTTGCATCTTCTCTCATGGGACATACTGCTAATTCCTCCACATCCGGGTCCTTGGGTTTCACTGCTGATGAGGTAGAGGTCCTTAGCTGTGCCTTAACCCGTTTAAGGACTAATTCCCTCGCTTCCACCTCTCTTGCCAGATCAGGTATTGTCTCTGCTTATAGTGCAACTAGTTCTATAGACTCTATTTCTTGGATTATTGATTCTGGTGCAACTGACCACATGACACACATGTCCTCTTTATTTTCTTTTTACCAATTGATGTCTGGCCAAGATAAGATGAGAGTTGTTGACGGTTCTCTCTCCACCATCTCTGGGAGGGGGGGGAGTTGACCTAAGCAAGGGCCTCTCTCTTATATCTGTTATACATGTTCCCAATCTTACTTCCAATCTCTTATTTGTTTCGAAGCTTTCTAAGAATTTAAACTGTAGCATAACTTTCTTTCCTACTCATTGTATCTTTCAGGATAGATTGGCGAAGAGAACAATTGGGAGCGGTCATGAGTGTGGAGGTCTCTACTATTTTGATGCATACGTCAGTTCGACTTTACAATCAACTGTTGCCAGTAGTCAGAATAATGAGGAGTCTATAGCTAGGTTATACTTGTGGCATGCTAGGCTAGGTCATTTACCTTTTTCATCATTGCAAGGGTTGTTTCCTAAATTATTCAAGGGTAATTCAAGTCAAAGTTTAGTTTGTGAAGTGTGTCAGTTATCAAAACAATGTAGAACTCTTTATCCAATTTCTAGTAATGAAATTCAAGCTCCTTTTGTTTTGGTCCATTCTGATGTTTGGGGCCCTTCACCTCTTGTTTCTGTAGATGACTTTCGTTACTTTATCAGTTTTATTGATCACTACTCACGATGCACATGGATCTACTTGTTAAAAGGACGTGATGAAGTGCCACGATAACCATGGCATTTTGTAAAATGATTGGAACTTTGACAAGAAGATTAAGCAATTCTGTTCAGACAATGATGCTGAATATTTTGAAAGATCCTTGAACTTGTTCATGGAGGATGCTGGCATGCTACACCAGTCATCTTGTGCTAGTACCCCTCAACAGAATGGGGTTACTGAGCGCAAAAATAGACACTTATTGGAGACTACTCAAGCTTTACTATTTTAGCACAAGGTTCCCAAGCACTATTGGTCTCAAGTAGTCCTTACTGCATCATATCTGATAAATCGGATGCCATCCAAGGTGTTGGGTATGAAAACTCCTTTCTCTGTCCTTTGTCCTAATCTTCCAGACTTTCTTCTTTCACCCAGAGTCTTTGGTTGCATATGTTTTATACATGTAAAGGATCCAAAGAAGACCAAGTTGGATCCTAGGGCTATGAAAGGAATCTTTCTAGGGTACTTTCCTACACAGAAGGGTTACAAGTGTTATGATCTCGTCACCAAGAAGAAATACTTCATAAAAGGCGTGGTATTTTTTCAGTCTCAAACCTATTTTCATTATTCCCAGAATCCTCTTCAGGGGGAGACTAGTGGGATGGAAGAGGATTCTTCTTCCCCCTCCTTTTTTGTGCCTCTTTTTGCCTCGGGCCTTCCATTTTCTCCTCCTGATCCTCCTAGTTGTAGCATCCCGGGTGAACCTAGTGAGGCTCCCATTGCACCTGTTACCACTCGTGATGTTGCAGATGTAACTGAGGACACCAGTAGGCAACAAAAAGATATAAGAATCACCTACAACAGAAGGAAAAAGAACCCTCAAACTCATGGAAACAATCAATCGGACTCGAATATTTGTCTCAACAACTCTAGGTAACCTTATTACTCATACTTCTGATTTGGATCTCCCTATTGCTCTTCGTAAGTCTACCCGTTCTTGTACTTTCCGACACCCCATTGCTGAATTTGTTTCTTACTCATGTTTATCTCATTATTATTCCTTTGTGTCTGCTTTGTCCTCCGTGCATGACCCTACTAGGTACTCAGAGGCAGTGTTTGACCCAAGATGGAGAGAGGCTATGAATGAAGAAATGAAAGCCTTAATGAAAGCAAGGACTTGGGAATTAGTGGATCTACAATAAGGGAAGTGCACTGTGGGATGCAAGTGTGTGTTCATTATAAAGCATAGGGAGGATGAGTCCATTGAAAGATACAAGTTCAGACTTGTGGCAAAGGGGTTTACTTAAAAGGAAGGGATTGACTACAAAGAGACCTTTGCTCCAGTTGCGAAGCTCAACACAATCCGGGTTTTATTGTCATTAACTACAAACTTCTCATGGGAGCTACATTAGTTGGATGTGAAGAACGCTTTCCTAAATGGCGATCTATGTGAAGAGGTATTCATGGATCCTCCACCAGGTTATGGCTTTGATGGGAAAGTGTATAAACTGAGGAAAGCATTATATGGTCTTAAGCAGTCTCCTCGGGCTTGGTTTGAGAAGCTTTGTGGGGCCATGAAGAGAGTGGGATACACTCAAAGTGGTGCAAATCATACCTTGTTCACAAGGAAACAGAATAACAGACTTACGACACTCATCGTCTATGTGGATGATATGGTGATTACAGGGAATGGTCTGGAAGAGATGATAAGATTAAAGGAGTTATTGGCTTCTGAGTTTGAGATCAAAGACTTGGATCATCTGAGATACTTCATTGGAATTGAAGTTGTTAGGTCACAAGAGGGCATCTATATATGTCAACGGAAGTATGTCCTTGATCTTCTAGAGGAGACAGGTATGATGGGGTGTAGACCAAAAGATACTCCAATAGAATAGAACCATGGTCTATAGGAATCAGTAGGAGAGTACTACCTTGATAAAGAGAGATACCAAAAACTGGTAGGGAAGTTGATATATCTGTCTCTCACTCGACCAGATATTGCTTATGCTGTACATGTTGTCAGCTAGCTCATGCACTTTCCAAAGATTCCTCATATGAGAGCAGCGGAAAGGATTCTTAGGTACTTGAAGACTTGCCAGGAAAAGGAATTATGTTCAAAAAACACAATAAAATTGAAATTGAAGCATATACTGATGCAGATTGGGCTGGTTCTGTTGGAGACAGGAACTCTACTTCTGGGTATTGCACGTTTGTTGGAGGGAATTTGGTTACATGGCCAAATAAAAAGCAGAATGTGGTTGCTAGATCAAGTGCAGAGGCTGAATATCGAGCTATGGCTCATGGTGTTTTTGAACTACTGTGGCTTAGGACCCTTCTTGGTGAGCTCGGGATAAAGGTCGAGTGTCCTCTCAGGCTGTATTGTGACAACAAGGCTGCCATCAACATTGCAAATAACCCAGTGCAACATGATAGGACAAAGCACATTGAGATTGACCGACACTTTGTTAGAGAAAGAATAGTCTCAGGGGAACTCTGCATTCCTTATACTCCTTCCGAGATGTAGATTGCAGATGTGCTAATAAAAGGACTAGCTTCACCGAAATTCTTAGACTTACTTGGCAAGCTAAACATGACTGACATCCATGCTTAGCTTGAGGGGGAGTGTTGGTTCGGCTGGTTTAGTGTTTATGTTAGTCATATTTGTGTCTTAAGTCCTTAGTTATTGGGCCTAAACTTGTTTAATGTTTTATTTGTCTAGGTGTCCCATCACTAATCAGGGGCATTCTAGTCCATTCATGTAACATTATTTTGTAAACATCTATATAAGATTGTTGGGCCGGCTGAAGTGTGTAAGCCGCCATTCTCAAATCTTCTTCTTCTCTTCTTCTTCTTCTTCTTCTTCTTCTTCTTCTTCTTCGGCTGCTGTATTCCAGCAAACACATAAAATAAAATGTAAAAATGCCCCATGAGATAACAATTAATAAATTCTTTCTGTGACCACTGGATTGCATGATCTCTACATTTCTTCTTACACATATTCTAGATGTTAGTTGCTCCTTCTATCTTACACTTATATCTTGTAATTCACTTAATTTGCGAGCTGTTTTTGCAATTTATTTGGATTTGAGGGTGGGTAAACTAATAGGAATATTCCATTTCTCTTGGTAATTATGTTTATAAACAAGTGCTTCTGAATTTTCTCATCTACTGTTTTGATGGTTCTATTATAATTCCTTTGTACAGGCTATTCTTGGTGGGAAAGTTGATGTACCAACTTTGTCTGGGAAGATGCAAGTTGAAGTATTGTCTTTTTATTTCTTTCCCTATTATTATTTTTCTGCTCTTTATATTTTTGCATATGATGCATTCAAATGCTTCACAATCATATGGCATATGCTATATCTCATGTTGTGTTGTCAAAAAATCTATCTGGGATGGTCATCTGTAGTACTGTAGTATCAAAAACCAGATACAATGGCTTTCAAGGCTCCAAGGGTTGAGCTGACATGTTGGCATGTTAAACCACCATATATAGTAAAATCACAACTAAAATAAGGGTGTTACCGTGTTGACATATTCTGTTTATGAAGTAAGCAGACCTGTGTTGAAGGCAACGGGTATTCCTACGAAAAACTTGAAAAGGAAAAAAAAAGAATACCCTTCTAGGTGGTAAGACCATGGTTCATGATATTGGCGATATTTGGCAAAATTTCCCCGAATATCCATATTTTTCTAGGTGGATATGAAAGCTTACAGGCTATATGTTTAAGGTTTAAAGTTTTAGAATATTATTAAAAGCATTTCGATATTTCATTGAAATCATCCTAATTTTTAGAAGTATTTTCCTAAAAGATTCAGTGGAGAATTAGTGATTAGATAATTGGTTTGCTATTTTGATATGATTCACCTACTAGGTAACTGCAATTCACCTACTAAGTCACCATGATTCACCTATAAGTCACTATAATTCAAAAGAAAAAGAAAAATGCATATAACTACACAAGAGTTTCTCAATCTAATGAAAACATATAGCAACAAAAAAGACAAAAAGTCAAAATGGCAAGTAATTAACATATTTAATGAAAGAGAAGATGGCTAGAAGATTAAAAGGGAGACAAAGAGAAAGATACATGTTAAAGTCTTTTTATTTTCTCCTTTTTAATGTATATAGTTCTTTCTTTGACTCTTGAGCCTCAAATTTGCAATTATGTTTCTGCTAATTTGAAGGTTTATCATCTAATTCCTTGTTTTTAGAAAGCTTTCCTAATTGTTTTTAGACTTTCCAAATATACTAGCGAAATTAGCGAAATATCTCCAAAATTTCTTCATCTCTACATGTCAAAATGTCCATAGATATAGTAATTGTGAACCATGGTTAAAACAAAACTGTCCAATTCCATGGAAGCTGAGATGTGAAGAGAAGCAAAGAACATAGAAAAGGAACTGAGCACCACAGTGGTTTGGACAAAATTGGCTGATAATATAGCAAAACAAACACCAGTAGAAACCAACTATTTTGGGGAACAATCGACATTGACAGGAGAGTTAAAGCATTGTAAAGGGATTAAACAATTGGGGGGGGGGGAGTGGAAGGTTCAGGTAGTGGGTAGTGCTGGGCACTGTTTGTATAAACTCTTCTGTACATACTTTCAATTATTTTCATATCTTACCTATCAAAATAAAAAAAGGAAACCCTGGTATTATGAATTTAGAATTGGGGATGGTGTGCTTTCAGGATAGCTTGGGAGAATTCTTCCTATATTCATTGGCCCTGTTTGAATTGCACACTTAAATAAGGTGATATTCTTTAACCTTTCACTTCACTACAGAAGTATTCCTCTATTAAAAAAAAGAAAAGAAAAGGGCAAAATAAGATGTAATTTTGTCAATAATTGAAATAGTACTTGGTGGGTTTGCTATTTTTTGTTCTTTATAATAGGAAAGCAAAACTTTTTTTTTTTTTTTATAGGAAACGGTAACTTTCATTAGATAAAACCAGAGGAACAACTGTCACCTTCTAAAGTAAAAGGTGACCCCTGTATAATAAATAACTTACAACACTGCACAAAACAAAACCTCCCGGTTCACCCTTTGCTTTGCTAGGTTGTCAGCTAATGCATTTGCTGACCTCCTAGACCAATACACTTGTGCACCCAGTTCCCTTGTGGGGCTCAATAATTCCCTTACATGTTGTCTAAGGGACCACGTTACTAAACTGTTTGATTGCAGCTAACCTACTACTAGTAGGAAAGCAAAGCATTGTTAATTGATATGTTGCTTAGATCAGGTGTTCTTTTCTTAGAGAGATACAATATCATCAATTCCTGGTGATTTATATACTGGAGACTCCTTTGCTTGATGTATTTGCCTATCTATTTTGTTTTCCCCCTATTTTCATTGTATATTGTTTTCTTATGCTACTCTCAGATACCAAAAGGAGTTCAGCCTGGACAGCTTTTGGTATTAAGAGGCAGAGGTGGGTTTCTGTATGCCATATTTTCGGCGTTAAGTTGCTAAGGCAGTTTCTTCTTTTCTTGCCTTTTTGTTCATACAGTTGATCAATTTTGTATGAAATGCAGGATTGCCAAAGCAAGGTGGTTTTATCAATCAGGGTGATCAATATGTGCGGTTCCGTATAAACTTCCCTACGTAAGTTATTCTATTTTGTACTGAACAGCCTTAAGTCTTAACACACCAAATTTTCATCTTGATTCTTAAGTTCTTTAAATGATAATTTCACATGGGAATATTTCTTTACCTTCTACTTCTATTTACAGTTGATGTCCAGTTTCCTCACTTCCTGTATCAATATCCCACTCATTTTCTGTTCAGGCATAACTTCACAAGAGAAGGCATTTTCTTTTTTCTTTTTTTTTTTGATCAATAGGGCATATTTTCTTTCATCAATCTGAACTCTTAAATGTCTGGGCTAGCCCTTGTGTTGGCCACAATCCATTCTCAGTGGTCAATATCTCATTTTGACCAGTCAGATCATCAGTCTTGATAAATGATAACTATGTTTCTGGACCTGGCTAACCCAAAAAACAGCCCTGCATACGATCATCTGGACTAATATAATATAATTGGATTCAATCTTTAGAAAAAAGCTACTTTTCCCACCCCCAGCTTCATTTATTTCACCTGAAGGGTACAAAAGATTCTGAGACCTAAATATTTCACCTATTATTTCCATCAGATAGCTGGAAGTTTCTGCCTGAAAAATGTTTCACCTAATGCTCCTTTTCCACTCCTACTAAAGTTTCCGAAAGGCCCGAAACACACTAAAAGGTGAAGTCTTCTGTTTTTCCCCTTTGCAGTTCCTTGAATGAACGTCAACGTGAGCTGATAGAAGAGTATTCTAGGGATGAATGTAATTCTGGGAATAACACATCTGCTGAAGGAAACTGGTGAGCATGTTGATTTTACGTGCACCTCAAATTTACAGATTACTTGGATATTTGTTTCTTTTTGAGAGCAATTGACTATTTCTGATTCTTGATAAGCTTCTAGTAGACTCATCTCTAACTCCAGTTAATTTAGATATTATAAATGATCCTTAACTTGTCCATCCCTTCTAGTAGGCTCATCCTTCACTTATCCATATTTAGTGTTGAATGCCAAACATGAGTGTTTAAAGCAATCAAAGTTGTAAGTTGGTTACCAAAAATTTATACCTTCAGCAGTGTAAAGTCATTAGACAAAGCAGATAACCTTTTCCAGTTTTTCATAATAAGTAGTTCGACTCTTTTTATATTGTCATCTGAAAGGGAGAAAGAAGGTAACCGCAGACCTGATTTTTCATAAAATTTGATCTGCTTAATCGAAGCATCTCTTCACAAGAGTCGCATCCCTTGCCTAAATATGTTTTCCCATGAAAATTCCTTTGGGATTAGATCAATTGATTGGCCAAAACTAAATCATTCCTTAGAAACAAAGTTCCCACAAGTGCATAAGCCCATTTATGGTGTTCACACCCAAAACCTGCCGAAATTCTTCAGTCAACCCGAGTTGTAGGTGGCACAATTCGTTCTCTTGGGTTAAAAGTTGAAGCTCCAACGATGAGATTAGGGTTCCTATTGGTTAGGAACTAGGGTTTTTGGACTTGATTTTCTATGTTAGGGTTAAGGCTTGATTCAATTTATCTCATCAACCTCTCCTCGTAGTGGAGCAAACCAAAGCCCTATATAATATGGCATCCATCCAGTGCCAAATTGAGTAGAGATCTACTAGGATTGGAATATCTCCTAAATCTCTGCTCAATCCCAAATAGGAGACAAATGCAAATAAATTGGAAACAATCCAAGTATAAAGGGGCATAGGATAGGCAAATCTCGGTCAGCGTGAGACCCATAGGGTTCCTTGTTTGAACCAACAATTATTTGATTTGAAATCAGACTGAAGTAGAGTCCCAGTCGAAGTGGGAGATTCTGCAGTGTCGTGTGACACTAGACCAAGCCCAACTTGGTCCAGACCCAATTTAGAGTCGGGCTATGTTGGGCCTAGCCACCCGCAAGGCCCAACAATGTAAGTTTGAGTTGGATGGTATCCAACAGGCATAGTTGTCAAGGCGACAAGGCACCCTTGGAGGCTCACCTTGCCTAATCGTCAAGCAGTTTTGTACTTTCTATTGTAAAATACTTTTTTATTCTTTATTTTTTGAGATTAGAATTATAAAATAGACATGATTAAACTAAAATATTCATTGTGTGTTTATTTACTAATTTCTTTTATTATTTTCTTATTTGTTAGGGTTTAATCAACACAAACTTTGCTAAATGCTGTATTGAACCCTCAAATAAGTAAGGTAGAACTTAAAATTTTGTCTAATCAACACAAACATTTCTAGAATATCTTCTTTTCTGTTCTTCTAGCTTTTCTTCCACGTCTTCCATATCTTCTTTTTATTTTCTTCTTTTTCTATAACAAAAGTAAGGGTTCAGCCCTTGCTGTCAATACTCAACGTTGGGAACAATGGGGAAGGACTTGTTCCCTCACAAACATCCAATGGTTGTCTTCTACAATGATGAATTTCCATAGAAAACATTTTGCAAACTAGATGATAAGACCATTTTGGAATCACCTGCCGATAGGATTTATTTGGGAATCCATCAAAGAGGACATAACAGAGTATTTCCTTTGATAACGAAGCAATAGAACTTGTCATAATGATCATTTGTCTCCATTCTTTTCTTGAATGTACCAACACACCTTGTCTTGAGTGGTTGACAGTTGTACTCTGTTTATATTCTCATTTCATCATTTCCAATAAAAAATGTACCAACACACCCAAGTATACTTCTCAATTGAGCCTCACTGGTCAGTGATGTTAATTGTCAAATACAACCAAGTCCAAAGCAAGACAAACATTGTTATCAAGTTCGAGGATCACTAGCAACGACCCTGATACTCCGACTATAAGTCCAGGATTCATCTGAAAGCGAGTCTAGTTCAATGTTTCATAAATATCCATGCTCATATTTAGAGCCATAACTTCAGCAATAGAGATGTATTGTCCCTTCTCACAAGGCAATATTTATATGCCAACCTTGTTAAGCTAAATGGGCCCTAAGTCTAGCCACTAGTTGAGAACATTTTAGTCTGCATGCCTGATTATGTCATATCTCTAAGTCATGGTTCAAACCAATAACTGATTATACAAATTAACTTTTACTCATGATAAAAGAAGTTCATAGCAATTATTGGATTTTGTGTTAGACAGTGTATGCCCTTAGCTCCAATCAGAATGATGCACATTATGACATTTATTGTAAATGAATAAAGTACATATTTGATTCCTGTTATTGTGGTATGTTTCTGTGTAATACCCTTAAACTGGACACATATGAGACTCGTGTTAGTTTAGAACCTTCAGCCATTGAATAGATCTGGGGAGATTTATCCTGCCAAGGCTGACACTGTTGTGCCGCCAAGTTTGTTGGGGTGGCTTGTCTCAGATGCCAGGGTGAGACCTGAGGTACATGCAGTGTGAGTTTTCTTGAAACCCTAAACCGAACCAAAATTCCAGTATTGACCTGGACCTTGGAGATTGATGGGCAAAACTGGAATGTTACACATGACCCCTAAACTCGATTATGATTCTGCACTAGGTGTCGGATTGGGCTGTCTTTGATATGCCAATCAGTGAGATCCTTAGAGGGGATCAAAACCTGGGTATGTTGGGACAGTCTGATAATTCATCTTGAGTGGGTGATCATAGTGATAGGATTAGCCCCTTTGTCGGACAAAGTGAATGATCAGAGATAATATGTATATCTCTATATTACGGTTTCAAAATGTTTGCAAAAGGTTTTAATTCCCAAGATCCATGTGAGTAGAGAGTGCAATACTATTCCTTGCAGCTGAAGGAGAGGTCCTCTCTTATCGGGCAATGTTTGATCATTATGGGCTGAGAGGTTAAGTGTAAGACCATTGAGGGTAGTATCTGATGGGCTAATCTTGCATTTGCCCACAGTCCTTGGGTTTTTATGAGGTGGCTTGACCTAGGGACCATTTAGTGTAAATGTTGGGCCCATTAAGAGCCCATGGTGATGGGCTCAGGGGTTTACTGTTTCCTACAATGAATTCGGCCAGCCTTGTAACAGAGGCTGGGCTGAACCCATGTGGCTGATGTGTAGATCAATGTTTGGGTCCCACGCCATACAAGGATACCCAACTGGGCAGCAGTTTGGAGGATATGTGAGCACATGAACTTAATGGGCCTAAAACCCAATTCGAATTGGTAAAATATGATTATTTAAAGAGGGGCTGTTCTGGGATTTAGATTAGTAGATAGGATAGGGAGTTATCCCTATCTACTCAAAGAGTCCAGATCCAAATAAAGATTTGGATTAGGAAACTCCTAATAAGATTAGGAGGGCTGATCTTTATCTGCAGATAAGATAAGGGTTTATCCTTATCTCTTAAAGATAGTCCAGACCCAAATGAGATTTGGATTAGGAAATTCCTAATGGGATTGGGTGAAGCTTTCTTTAAGGCTATAAATAGAGGAGGAGGGCGAACCCTACTACACCCAGAATCATATTACATATTCAAGAGAGAAGACAACTCCAGTCAGACTGATGCCATCTTCTGCTCTTGCCTCCTTCTATTGTTGTTGCCATAGCCAATTTGATCTCCACCTGTACAAGCGTTCTTGATATCAGTTTTTGGTGAAAAACTTATCTGAAGTCGTGCTCACTCACCCTCCATCGAATTCTTGCCGAAGAGTTCGGTTCTTGTTGAAGAACCACCTGTTGATTCTGCTCCACCCTACGTTGTGTCATCTTCAGTGAGAGCAATCTTTGGCGTTTTCCTTGGGCGTGAAAACTTTCATTAGGAGTTACTGTTACTCCGTTTCAGGTACATCCCTCCCCTACCTTTTGGTTTCAGATCTGGTCCGATTTAGGTTCAAGATTGTTCATTGAAAATGCAATTTTTTAAAATAGGGAATGTGATTCCCACATAGGAGAGAGAAATTTTTGAAATTTCGCCCAACCTACCTGCAAGGTTCAGCCATCCATATGATGGATCTCTCATCCCTTCATTTTGAGGGCATTATGTCATGCCTCTAAGTCAGTGGTTCCAAGCAATAACTGATTACAATCCAAAAATGCAGATCAAGGGCATTCGCAGAAACATGTGTCCATGACACATGTGATTGTACAAATACATACAAATAAACTTTTGTTCATGATAAAAGAATTCTGCAGCAACTATTGGATTTTGAGGGTATTACCGTTTGGCATCAACAACTTTCCCGGTGGTCACCAAAAATAATATTAGCTTCTAAAAAAACAAGCTGTCTATGAAATGATTTAAATGATGTCCATCTTGAACAATAACTTTGTGTTTTGTCATCTTAGAGAAGAACTTAGTTCAGTTATGGAAATCCCCATAAAAGTTCATGACCTTGATAGTCATTCTGGGATGAGTGTTAGCATTATTCTATGGAATTGCTAGCTTCTTGGCATTCCCATACAATATCTACTTTTCTTCTTTGTCACATATACAAAACTCTTGCATGTACGTATCCCTTGATCCTCATGTATACTTAGGATTCCATAAATTTCCTAAGAACCAAGTGTTCCTCAGACAAATATACTCTCCATGTCATAGGCATTTGGTTCAGGAGCTGTTCAAAAATCCCTCATCATGCTTTCTCTAATTCAGACCTGTTGTTATCTTGAGCTTGCTTTTGGATAGCATTATGTAGATATCATTTTGTATAGTGAATCATTGTATATCATCATACTTGTACATGATTATACAGTCAATTGAATACAATACTTTTTTTTTCTCAAAAAAAAAAAAAAAGAAAAACTCTTCATACTTCAATCATTCCCTGTGCTTTTGAAGACTTTTACCTTTGCTAGCATCCTTACTCTTGCAGAATTATCCCACTTCCTACTCTTCATAGTTCAATCGTTCCAATGTGCTTGTGTACATCCAGCTCAAATTTCACAGAGCTCCTCATACACATTGGGCTCCATGAGCATCATTTTCACTTCTCTTGCCTCTTGCATTACTATATTTATGTGGTCATTGTATTGTTCTTCTCAATTTGTTACAATCAAGGATCAAAATTTCGTCACGTATCAGCCCGTATCGGCCGATACATATTGTATCGGAGCCTTCCTGATACGCCCCTACAGGGGGTGTTTCAGGTTGGCAAGTGGTTCAGAGGGTAGAACGGCCTTAAACCAGCCCCTCTGGACCAGTTTCGAAAAATAATAAAAAAACACAAAAAATAGTACCGATACGCCCTACCGGCATATTGACCTGTATCGATATTTTGAACCTTGGTTAGAATATAAAGAGCAGTTTTGTTAAACCCTTGTTCTACAATAGTAAGGGCTGAGAATATACTATTTGAGGGGACTAATGAGTCAAGTCGACTCATGTTTGAGACTTTGACTCTCCAAAATATGTATTGGACTCAGTTACAGTGCAAATCAGGCAGATTTACCAAAATGACCACCATGTTTTTTTTAGAAAAGGTTATATTATAAAAACAAAGAGTACACGAGAAGATGTACAATCTGCAGGGAAAGACCAATCGTCTGGAATTAACATAGGCAGAAACCTTTCACTATACAGATTTTACCTAAAGATGCCCAATTTAGCCAAACCGTCAGCTGTTGAGTTCTGGGGACCCAGGCTAGATTTACACAACCTAAGTGTCCAAAATATCTCTGGTCTCTGTCAGATAGTGTGCTAGCCTCCAAGGACCTCCATCCTTCTCCCCTAACCATTTTAAATTATTTGCAGAAATTACCTTCATTGGTTAGAGGAGACCTGCCTTTATCTTTTTCTATTTGAAAACCTGTGTGCAGCCAAGATTTCTGCTTTCTTAGACTCAGCAACCCCAATTGGGCAACTGATAACCCACTCAATGCTTGTGTCCCTTCTCCTGAACATTCCACCTATCCCTGTGACTCCAAGGTTGGTGAAATCTGTTTCACAGATTTCTCACTGGCTGACTTGATGAGAAGCTGGAAAGAGATAGATAGCACTGCCCAATTTAAGAGGTCTTCTAGCCCCTTTTTGACGTCCCCACCTTATGGATTCATAAAACTGAATTTTGAATCTTTGATGGCTGTCGCATGGGGAATCCAGGGCCTTTCTGGAATTGGGGGTGTGTTCAGGAATGAGGAGGGGATTATTTTAGCTTTGTTTTCAGGCCCTATTGGAGGAGACTCACTTAGAGCTGAGATCTTTGCGTGAAGGTAGCCAAAAAGCTAGGGACCTGAACATCAGGAGGTTGATTCTTGAAGGTGATTAGATGGCTAAAGGAAGATAACCGCAGCATGTGGAGGTTTAGCAATGAAAGGAAGAAATTCAAATGGCTTACTAGGGGTATTGAGGTGAAGTACAGCTGGGTGAAAAGGAGTGCCAACTCACTTGCTGATGGTCTAGCCAAACAAGGGGTGAATAGGGGTTCTTTATTTTGGGCTAATTTCTAAGTCTTTTCTTGTATTCTAATGCTGATGGTCTCCCCCTTTCTTGTACTTAAATTTCTATTCTTTAATAAAAGTTTTTAGTTATTGATAAAAAAAAGCTTTAGAAGGCAATCCCAATCAATTTTGTCTTACACTCTCTATAACTAATACAGCCTTTTTGTCTTCTATCTTACAAGCTTTCATTAGCCACTAGAATACTATTAGTTATTTGCCTCCCTTTCACAAATGCAAATTGATTACCAGAAATTAGATCCCCAATACTTCTCTCATCCTGCTTGCCAAGACATTAGCCAAAATTTTGTAAATGCTACCGAGTACCAATCAAACTTATGGGTTGAAGTCCTTAATTTCCAAAATGCCTCTTTTTTTTGGAATTAAACTAATAAAGGTCAAGTTGTTGTTACCTTTATTCACGATAGCTGAACGATAAAAAACAATAAACACCTTCACTAAATCCAATTTGATTGTGTGCTAGCAAGTTTGGAATAACAACAAAGGGAAACCATCCAGCCCAAGAGCTCGGTCTCCATCCATTTTAAATATGGCCTCCTTAATCTCCTGCTCGTCAAATTCCCTCTCTAGTAATCTTCGTCCATCCTACCATGTTGACTCTCCAAAATTACGAATTCTCACTTAAGAAACAAAGATCCAGTCATTTAACTGCTCAATAGGGGAGTCTAGTATTTGTATTTTCCCACTTTACACATAACTTATGGTCCATTGAAATTAGGAAAACAATGAAGAACAACTATGTGGCCACATGACCAATCGACAAAAGCTGTTAGTTTAACATGTCAGTTGTAAATCGAAATTTAATTATTTAAGTTGTTATACTTGTATGGTTCTTGTGAGAATTTGAGAGAAAAAATGAATTGATTGTATTGTCTTACAAGGAGCATATACACAGCTTTATATAGAATTACAAAGCTAACTTACAGGGTGATAAAATAGGAAACTAACTTTTCCTAGAAAACTAATTTCTATATCAGTGGGATTCTCCAATTAATATCCCATGATTCTAGGATATCCCATGATTCTACTTTCCAATACTCTCTCTCAAGCTGGTGAATATGCATCTTTCACTCCCAGCTTGGAGATAAGTCCTTGGAATGCCACACTACAAAGCCCTTTTGTCAGCACATTTGCCAGTTGACTATTCGTTGAGATGTATAGCCATAGTAATTCACATACTCCCTGAGCCATTGCCCTGAATTCTGCCTCCGCACTTGATCTAGCTACCACGTTTTGCTTCTTACTCCTCCATGTCACAAGATTTCCTCCAAGGAACGTACAATAACCTGTAGTGGACTGCCTATCCACGGGAGAGCCTGTATAATCTGCACCGGTGTATGCCTCTAGGGCTAATCCAGTATTTCTTTTAAACAAGATTCCTTTGCCAGGATTAGCCTTTAGGTAATGTAGTATCCTATAGACCGCCTGTAGGTGAACCTCTTTTAGGTTGTGCATAAACTGGCTAACCACGCTCACAGCATATGCTATGTTTGGCCTTGTGTGAGCAAGATATATAAGTTTTCCTACTAATCTTTGGTACATTTCCCTATTCATGGCTGGATCTTCATTTGCTTCTCCCGATTTTAATTTGGCTTAATCGGTGTGGAGGATGGTTTGCATTGCTAGCTTTCCTGTCTCTCTTAAAAGATCTGTTACATATTTCGGTTGTGAGATAAAGATGCCTTCTCTGGAATGAGCTACTTCAATCCCTAGAAAATTCTTCAATCTCCTAAGTTCTTTTATTTTGAATTCTCTGACTAGGCATCTTCTCAAGGCTTCCTTCTCCTTTTCATCATTTCCTGTCACAATTATGTCATCGACATATACCAAAAGAGCCATGACTCCCCCTGCATCTGAATGCTTTATAAAGAGTGTATATATCCTTGACTTTTGTTTGTATCTGATGGCAAGCATAACTTTAGTAAATCTTCCAAACCACGCCCTAGGTGATTGGTTGAGACCATATAGTGCTTTCTTCAACCTGCAAACTTTATTTCCTTTTAGATTTCCTTTGAAGCCCAGAGGAATATCCATGTATATCTCCTCCTCTAAATTACCATGAAGAAAAGCATTCTTGACATCAAATTGCTCCAAGTACTAGTCGAAGTTAGCTGCTAGTGACAACAAAGTTCTTACTGTATTTATCTTAGCCACTGGAGTGAATGTCTTCTAATTGTCAACACCATAGGTTTGTGTATATCCCTTTGCCACAAGTCTTGCCTTGCATCTTTCTAGAGAGCCTTCTGACTTGTACTTTATTGTGAAAACCCACTTGCAGCCCACGGGTTTCTTTCCTGGTGGTAGGTCAACAATTTCCCATGTTTGATTCTTATCTAGAGCCTGCATCTCTTCTCTCATAGCATCTTTCCATTTCTCATCAGATAATGCCTCAGATAAAGTATTAGGAATATGAATGGTGTTTAGACTAACTAGGAAACTTCAATGTGATGGTGAGAATTTTTTAAAGGATACAAAATTTGCTAAGGGATATAAGGGATGTTTAGTGCATTCTCTTATACCCTTCCTAAGGGCAATAGGAAGATATTGGTCAGATGCTAATTCAAAAGAAATTTCTGGAACTGTATTTACTTCATTCTCAGGATTAGGAGTTGAATCTTGAACCTGCACAAGATTAGGATCCCGATCTCTTCTTCTTGAATATACCTGCAATCTCACAGAGTCACAAAGTTCATCATTCTCTGTCATGGATTTGGTATGAATGGGTGAAGAAGTTCGTTTGGCTTGAGGTGGTTTGATAGGTGCAGATATGGATTGAACTAGTATAGATGCTGATTGGGTGTTGAGAAACTGTAGGTAGACCAAGCGGGAACAAATCTCTGTCCTTATCTTCAATGAATGACAAGGACTCCCCCTGAAGATAAGGTTGAGTGAAATATGGTGTTTTTTCTCCAAAAGTGACATCAATAGAGACAAAGGATTTTTTGGTAGGTGGGTGGTAACACTTATACCCCTTTTGGGTGGATGAATAACCCACAAAAATACACTTGACGGCTCTTGGATCTAACTTCCCTCTATTATGGCTATGGACATGGACAAAAGCATTGCATCCAAAGATTCTTGGGGTGAGATTATTTGTTGTACGTAGACCGGGATAAAATTGAGAAAGTGTTTCCATTGGTGTTTTAAATCCTAGTGCCCTCGAAGGTAATCGAATTATAATGTATGCGGCTGTAAGCTCAGCTTCCCCCCAATAGGTTTTTGGAACATGTTGGTGGAAAAGTAAGGCTCAGGTTGCAGCTAGTAGATGACCATACTCCGTTTTGTTGTGGAGTATTAATGTAGGAGGGTTCATGGATAATCCCTTCTTTTTGAAAATATGGGGATAAAGTTTGGGTGAAATAATCTCGTGCATTATCCGATCTAAATCTTTTGATTTTGACCCCAAATTGATTTTGAATCATGTTATGGAAATTTGGGAGTACACTACTTACATCTGATTTTGATTTAAGAAGAAAGATCCAAGAGACCCTAGTGCAATCATCAATAAAAGAGACAAACCATCGTGAGCCAGACACATTTGGAACTGTGGAGGGTCCCCATATATCACTATGGATCAAAAAGAATGGGACTGAACTTCTCTTGTTGCTGATTGTAAAGGGCACACACTTGTGTTTTGCAAATTTACACTCAATCCTTTAAACAATGAGGGAAACATAGTTTTCAGAATTCCAAAAGATGGATATCCTAGTCTAAAGTGATGAAGCCAAATGGTGTCTTTGTCGGATGATGAAAGGAATGACAGAGATAAGTTATCCTGGACAATATTTCATTTGCATGATTCTTCAAGATAGTAGAGTCCATTCTTCTCCTTAGCAAGTCCAATCCTCTTCCCCGAATCCTGGTCCCGAAATATACAGTAAGAAGGATAGAAAAGCGCATTGCAGTTCATGTCATGGGTGAGTTTTTGGATGGATACTAGGTTAGTGGACAATTTGGGAACATGATGGACATTTTTTAGTGTAAGTGATGGATTAATATGGATATCCCCAAGGCCAGCTACGGTAGTAAGGGAACCGTCTGTAGTGGCTATTTTTCGATTGCTTGGCAGGGGGTATACGTGCTAAAATGTAGTGAGGAGTGAGTCATGTAATCTGTGGCTCCTAAGTCAATAACCCATAAATCCCTAATAGGTTCATCTAAGACATTTAGTCCGTGAGGAATACAAAACCTACCTGAGATTGCAAGTGAGCCTGCACCACTAGGTTTCTCTAACGGTCCTAGAAGCCCCCTTAACTTTTTGATCTCCTCCTTATTGAACTCGGTCTTGTCTGGAGGCTTTTCTTGGCTCGGCTGATTTGTGGTGAAGTTAGCTTGATTTCGACTCTTTTGTTGTCCTCCTCGGTAGCCCCATTCCTTGTTCGATGGTTTACCATTCAGCTTCCAACACTTCTCTTTGGTGTGCCTTGGTTTCTTGCAATAGGTACACCAAAGAGACTCCTTGTTGTCCCGTGCAGAGGACAAATCTGTCTTCATTCCTTCCAGTATTTTCGGTTGTTCCATCCTTGTAGCCATGGCTGAACCTTCTAGTACTTGGGGTTCAAGCATAACCCCCCTACGGCGTTCTTCAGCACGAATCAGAGAAATAGTCTCATTTAGAGATGGTACCTCTTCTTTGCCGAGAATCTAGACCCTAACTTGATCAAATTCTGCATTGAGTCCTACAAGAAAGTCATAAACGCGATCTTTTTTGATAAAATCTTTAGGATTGCTGCATCCGCTGCAGATTTAGTCTCAATGCACCCATAATGATCGAGTTCTTGCCACAGGTTCTGCAGTAAATTTGCGTACTCGGTAACTGTCTTGCTGCCTTGTTTAGTCGCTCCAGTCTTGACTTTAATTTCGTACACTTATGCTGCATCACGTGCCTTTGAATATGTTTGTTGGACGGCATCCCAGATCTCTTTAGCCGTGGATAAAAACATACACGTATCGCTGATTTCAGGGTTCATTGAATTCCATAACCATGACATGATCATGGAGTCGGCTTCGTCCCATGCATCAAATCTTGGATCTCCTTCCTTCGGTCCCGTCCCTAAGAGATGGCTAAGCTTTCCTTTTCCCTTTAAATATGTTTGAACAAACTGAGACCACTTCAAATAATTTTTCCCGTTCAACCTACATGCTGCCTGAATGTTTTGCAGGTCGCCAGATAATTGATGGGAGGAAACTTCTTCTGATTGTGCAGTGGTATTTGATACGGTGGCTTCTGACATATTGGGTGGGCTTCAAGAAAGAGAGAAAAACAGAAAATGTAGTTCTGAAAAATTTAGTAAGGGTTGGCGATGAAGGCCTAAAGAATCTTTCAGCCAATGTCCAAAAAAGTAACTGTAATGCTCTGCCAAACTGAAGAGTGGATCGAAACCTCTCAAAATCAAAACTGATCCAAACCAAACTAAAAGGATTCAGTAAATCTGCTCTGGGCAACACCAGATCTAAGATTTCAGACTGATCCGATGTCTCTACAAAGAGATTCAAGAAAAAGGATGAATCCGATGGCGCAGTAGTCCAGAAGAAGAAAAAAAATGTAGAGTTCAGATCTGTAGCCGATTTCGAAGAAGAAGAATCAAGGACACTCAAGAACCTCCCAAATACTGTTAGAGAGTTCTTGAACCAGCAGCAACAGAGATGACCCGAAGAGATACTATGTGTAGATTAGGTCGTGACCAGCACTGATACCATCTCAAAGAACCATTCAACCTAAAAGCTTAAGTTGTTAGGTGAGGTCCTTGAATAGGTTGATATTATCTAACATGCCCCCTCACACGAAAGCCCATTGGGCTTGAAGTGTTTACAAACATAGGCCCACCCATACCTTGTGCTGAAACTTAAATTAATTATAATGGGGTTAATGAGGATCGAACACTAGACCACTTGGTCAAAGTTGCTCTAATACCATGTGAAAATTTGAGAGAAAAAATGAATTGATTGTATTGTCTTACAAGGAGCATATACACAGCTTTATATAGAACTACAGAGCTAACTTACAGGGTAATAAAATAGGAAACTAACTTTTCATAGAAAACTAATTTTTATATCAGTGGGATTCTCCAATTAATATCCCATGGTTCTAGGATATCCCATGATTCTAGGAAACTAACTTTATGTATGTTTCCTAAACTGATGGACCTAAAATTATGGAGAATCAATCAGAGAGTCAATCTTCTACTTTCCAACAGTTCTATGAATCTTAAGAATAATGTTAAAAAAGTAATAATGTGTAGTGAATATAATAAAATATATTGTTATATTTATATGAGATATGCCCACAAATCCTAATTTTGTGGCTTCATCAAGTCAAACTACAGAACATTTGTCAGATTCCAATTCCTGTTTCATGTCAATGAAACATTAGTCTCTGCTCATATGGTATTTCTTGTTACATCGCACTTAGTCATCATTAACAAATTGGCTATAATACATGAATAGAGATTGACTTACTCAGTATCCAGGATGGTCCACACTGTTTCAACTAGTATACTTACCTGGGTCAACCCTGTGACCTACCTGACCCAAGAAAATAATATAGGAAATTATTATTTTAGTTTGGTTTAAAGGTTCTGACAGTAGGTTTGGGTAGATGAATTCTTTGGTCTAGTTCTGAGACATCTTGAACCTGACCAAAAGATCTAGACCTGTGTCATTTAGCCCAACTGACCAGTCATGTATGGACTTTCAAGATGTTGCTCTGGCTATAGATCATAGTTGGACTTTTGGGTTGGCTAGTTGAATTTGATCTAGTTTTGAGATATCTGGAACCTGACCAAAAGTTTTTTGGAGCTAGACGTGTGTTATTCAGCCAAACTGACCAGTCATGAGTAGACTTTCAGGATGTTGCTCTAGCTATAGACCATAGTTGGACTTTTTGTTGGTTTCTATCCATATGATTGTGTTTCTTTCAAATGAAATGCATATGAAAAACTCTCCAAAATCTTTGAGGCCTCTTATGAAAGACAGTGACCCTCTTTTTGGAGAATGTAATTGAGCACCTAGTGGATTAGCCACCCAAGGTTATTTGCAACCTTTTTTTTTATCAATAACAATTTCATTAATTCACCAAAGAGGTTACATAAGGAAGACAAACACACTTATGTCAAGACTGCTGGAATAGACCGACAGAAGGCAGTTAAGCGGTTTTACAATTGCCATTCACTTGTAACAACTTCCTTGTAACAACTATAACAATCAAGGTTGTAAAACTATAAGTAGTAGAGCAGGAAAGGGAATAGGACATTGATTCTTTCAGCATTAAACTCTCCCTCTCTCTCTCTCTCTCTCCCCCTCCCTCTCTCTTCTTCCAAGAATTCAGGAGGTTGGCCCCTCGATTTGGTATAAGATCTAGCATGACCAACACAAGAAACACGTTAGTAGACACCTGAATGGATCAGATGGAGGTAGAGATCCATCGAATGTCTTTAGATCTCAAAGAAATGAAGGAAGGCTTCACTTCTCTCTTCCTTCGACTGGAGCAGGGGGCAACAAACATTGACAGAGGAAGCCAAGAAGAGTGCAGCAATGAAAATAGCCGCAGAACAGGGGTGGCAACAAGAATAGCCAAAATCGACTTCCCCATCTTCTCAAGCGGCGACCCAACTCCCTGGATTCTTAGAGCTGAAAGGTATTTCGATTACCATGAAACATCGGGGCAAGATAGGGTAGCTCTAGCTTCTGCGCATCTTGAAGGGGAAGCTATCCTCTGGTTTCAATGGTACAAAAGGGGGCACCCTCGTCAAACATGGGCAGACTTCACGGATGCCATGATTGTCCGTTTTGAATCATCTGGGTTCGAAGATCTTGATGAAAATTTGGCAAAGCTGCGGCATGTGAGATCAGTAAAAGAATACCAAATGGAGTTTGAAAGGCTAGCCGTGAGAGTCCAAGGGTGGACGGAGAAGGCATTGGTGGGAAGCTTCGTCGACGGCCTAAAAGAAGAACTGTGATTGGAAGTGAAAGCGATGCAGCCCACTTCGGTCATCAGTGCGACAACACTAGCCAAATTGTATGAGGACAAGTTCATTTGAGCAAGAAAGGTGCAGTGACCATGGGGTCTCGGAGTAAGAAGGGAGCAAGAAAGGACGACAGCACCAGACAAGGAGGGAGTACTGGGCCCAAGCCCATTGGTTCCTTTCAAACAGTTGACCTGGGCAGAGACAAAGGTCTCTGTTACAACTGCAAAGAGAAATTTGGGTCGGGACATCGCTGCAAGAAACAATAAGCGTTTCTCCTCCAAACAGATGTCGAAGAGGAAGACAACATCACCGGTTGCGGAGAGTCCAACCTAGGGTGGGAAATACAACCCAATGGCACGCCTGAAATATCCTTACAAGCCCTTACGAGACAATTAGAGTTGTAGGGCTGATCCTAGGACGCTAAGTGTCAATCCTCATAGACAGTGGCAGCTCCCTTAACTTCATAGCTCAAGTCTTGGTGTATAAAATGGGACTTCCAGTTCAACCCACAACGGCCTTTACGGTTCATGTGGCCAACGGTAACAGCCTATCTTGCAATAGCATTTGCATGGGCCTACCACTAAAGATTCAAGGTCATCGGTTTGCGGTGGACCTATATCCTCTCCATCTCAGTGGAGCGGACATGGTGCTAGGCATTCAATGGTTAAGACAGCTAGGGCCCATGGTCTGCGACTGGGCCCGTCTCACCATGGACTTTACATCAAGAAACTCTACAGTCCATCTACAAGGGTAAACATGCAAGGGCCCAAGGCCCATCAGTCTTGCAACACTGACAAAGCAAAGAGGAGATCCAGATCAGCCCATATTCATGCACATGGACTCAAATTGGACCAGGCCATCCTTAGCTAACAGCAGCCCAGATGGGCCTAGAGACTTGCAAAGCCGCCTACAACAACTCCTTCAGCACTATGGCAATGTGTTCAAAGAACCCCATGGACTGCCACCACGATGGGAACATGACCACTGCATCCCCCTCATGCCGGGATCAGCCCCGACCAATGTAAGACCCTACCGATACCCTTACTTTCAAAAATCTGAAATCGAGAAGCAAGTTCAAGATATGCTTAAGCAAGAGATAATACAGCCCAATCACAGCCCATTCTTGTCACCGGTACTATTAGTTAAGAAAAAGGATGGGACGTGGCGGTTTTGTATTGATTACAGAGCCCTTAACAACATCACCATTAAAGACTGATTCCCGATACCGGTCATTGATGAGCTGCTTGATGAACTCGGTCAAGCCACCATATTCTCAAAACTGAATTTACGAGCTGGGTTTCATCAAATAAGGGTACATAGGGAGGATGTTCACAAAATGGCTTTCAGGACACATGATGGCCACTATGAATTTTGGGTCATGCCATTTGGGCTGACCAATGCTCCAGCCACATTTCAAGCCTTGATGAATGACATATTCCAACCATATTTCCGTAAGTTCATCCTTGTTTTCTTTGACGACATATTGGTCTACAACCCCAATTGGGAGGAACGTCTGAACCATCTACAGGTCACCCTTGCAACACTTGAGGCCCACCAACTGTTCGCTAAAGAGTCCAAGTGCTCCTTTGGACAAAACCAAGTTCACTACCTGGGACATGTTGTAGAAAAGGGGACTGTAGTGGCTGACCCAGATAAAATCTCCAGTATACTGGGCTGGCCGCAACCCAAATGTGTGAAAGAATTGAGGGCCTTCTTGGGACTGTTCGGGTTCTACAGCCACTTCATCAAAAACTACGGCCTAATAGCTACCCCATTGACCCAATTGTTGAAACAAGACACTTTTAACTGGTCAAACCAGGCCCAACAAGCTTTTGAGCAATTGAAACAAGCAGTTGTGTGCCCTCCAACATTAGCACTGCCCGATTTCACAAAAGATTTCATCATTGAGTGTGATGCCTCGGGTCAAGGCGTTGGGGCTGTTCTCATGCAAGAGGAGCGACCACTAGCCTTTTTCAGCAAGGCCTTAACATCACAAAAGCAGGCCAAATTAGTTTATGAACGAGAATTAATAGCAATAGTCTTAGCAGTCCAACGTTGGCGATCCTACTTGATAGGTAGACGGTTCACAATTCGAACCGACCATTAAAGTCTGAAGTTCTTATTGGATCAATCAGTTCTATCCCCGGAACAGCAACGCTGGATATCCAAGCTACTGGGGTACGACTACAGAATTGAATACAAAGCAGGGACTACTAACCCGAGTGGCGGATGCCCTCTCACGGCACCCACAGTCATTTCAGTTAATAGTATCTTCCCTAACTTCTCCACTCCTGGATCTACTGCGAAAAGAAGCCCAATCCCATAAGGAGTTACAGCAGTTGAAGGCCCAAGTATTGGCAAATCCCTCACTGCACCCTGGGTACACAATTAAGAATGATCTACTCTTCTTCAAAGGACGCTTGGAAATCCTGGCAACCTTTGCTCGTCTTAGAAAACTCCTAGAATTATTCCATACCTCACCCACGGGTGGCCACTCCGGCATCCTACGAACACAAAAGCGCATCGCCACACAATTTCATTGGAAAGGCATGCGTACATCTAACCAGAACTTCATAGCCGAGTGTGCAGTATGCCAACAAAACAAGTCAGCCACTACAACACCAGCAGGCTTCTTGCAACCACTCCCAATACCAACCCAAGTCTGGGATGATATATCAATGGATTTCATCACGGGATTGCTCGTTTCTGCCGGAAAAACAGTTATCCTTGTGGTAGCAGATAGACTGACAAAATACTGTCATTTCCTACCTCTATCACACCCATTTACAACAGCCACAGTTGTTGAATTATTCCTCTGGGAAATTGTGCACACCTACATGGGCTCCCCAGCTCAACTGTATAAGACAGGGACCCTATCTTTATGAGTCGTTTCTGGGCTGAGCTTTTCCGCCTACATGGGGTTAAACTATTCAAGTCAACTAGCTACCACCCCCAATCTGATGGACAGATAGAGGCGGTTAACAAGAGTCTCGAAACATATCTGAGATGCTTCGCAGGAGATCGACCAAGACAATGGGTGAAGTGGATCCACTGGGCCGAATGGTGGTACAACACCACTTTCCATAGCGCCGCGGGGATGACACCCTTCAGAGCTTTATATGGTCGGGACCCTCCCCCTCTACTTCCTTATGTAAAAGGAACCACCACAGTAGCGGCCGTTGAAGAACAGCTAACGCAATGGAATGAGGTGCTAAGGGAACTGAGACATCATCTCTTACAGGCACAGCAATGGATGAAGCACACCTATGATAAACACCACAAGAATGTCCAATATGAAGTAGGTGATTGGGTGTTTCTCAAATTACAACCCTTCAGGCAGATTTCGGTTGCAAGCCGACAGTGGAACAAACTCAGCCCGTGCTATTTTGGCCCATTTAAAATCCTGGAGAGGATAGGATCAATGGCCTACAAACTGGACCTTCCGGCAACATCCAAACTGCACCCTTTATTCCATATCTCCTTACTGAAGAAGGAGCCGAAGTCAGGAGTCATTACAAGTGCGACCCTTCCCATGTTTTCATAAGAAGGACAAGTGCAGACTGAGCCAGCCCGCATCATTGATTTCAGATGGGTGTGCCGGGGAGGCAGAGTCATACCAGAGGCATTAGTTGTTTGGTCTAACCTTTCGGAAGAGGATGCAACCTGGGAATCCTACTTAGATCTGCAATCTAATTTTCCTACATTAGACCTTGAGGGCAAGGTCACTCTAAAGGAAGGGGGGATTGTCAAGACTGCTGGAACAGACCAACAGAAGGCAGTTAAGCAGTTTTACAAGAGGAGGCCACGTCAGCACAACTAACATCCACTTGTAACAAGTGCCATCCACTTGTAACAACTGTAACAATCAAGGTTGTAAAACTATAAGTAGTAGAGCAGGAAAGGGAATAGGACATTGATTCTTTCAGCATTAAACTCTCTCCCTCTCTCTCTCTCTCTCTTTCTTTTTCCTCTCTCTTCCAAGAATTCAGGAGGTTGGCCCCTCAAAGAGCCCTGAGTTAGGCAGGTTCCTAACAACTTATCTTCCAAGTACAATCAAGAAAACAAAAGAATAGGTAGAGACAAAAATTACAACTTAGCCCAAAACATTGAATCCCTTTCTGCCCCTTGTTTAGCTAAACCATCAGCTAGAGAATTGGCTGATCTTTCGACCCAACACATTTTAACTTCCATCTCCCGCACCAGCCACGCAAATTTCCTCCTCTGATTACTGTACCTTCATAAAACATTGCTGTCTGCATTCAGCCACCCTATCACCACCTCTGAATCCCCTTCGATTAAGAATTTTCTGATGTTCATCTCCTTGGCTTTCTGGACTCCTTCCATAACTGCAAAGATCTCAGCTCTAAGGTTGTCACCCACTCCGATTGGGCCTGAGAACAAGGCAAAAATGACCCCATTCTCATCTCTAAAGACACCCCCAATCCCTGATTGTTCAGGGTTCCCCCTACTACTCCCATCAAAATTTAATTTCATGAACCCAGCAGGTGGAGGTGTCCAAGACACACTCATTACTGACTTGGTCTGTGTGCACTTTGCTATTTCACCCCACTTCCTCAACATGTCATCCACTGTGTAACCTGTGAATAGTTCCAAAGATTTCAGCCACTGTACAGCCCTGAAATGAATGATAACCTTTAGTTCTTTCACCCCTCTCTCTGCCACTGAGAATATCCTGAAGTTTCTTTCTTCCCATATTGTCCAACATACTGCAGCCCTCAAACCTCTCCACATAGTCCTTCCCCTTTTCCTATGCCACCTGAATATTTGCAACACCATTTTGGCTTTTCTTTTCTTTGGTTGTTGTACCTAGAGATTCTGCTAAAATCAAGCCAATATTGAAAAAGTGGAGAATATAGATGAATACATTGGATAAATAATTCATCAAAAAATACATTGGATAAATACTGCCGAGGAGAATCATATAAATGAATGCATGGTCACATAAACAATGGATTTGAGACTATTAGGGGCTTTAAAGAAAGCCATTGCATTCTTACAAGATATTCAGTAATCATTTAGAAGTTTATATGTTGAATAATACCTCAAAATGGCTTTAAATATATTAGATCAGAGAGACAAACATACACATACGCTCAAAGGAGTTGACATCCTCAAGGTGGAATATACTTGGTAATTTCTGGGGTGAGCATCAAGGTGTTTCCCTTGAGCCTTGTCTCCAAGGAGTTCACATCCTCTACACCGTTCTGCACCAACCAATAGCAATCTGCCACACCATTTAGAAAAAATAACTCTCATTTTGAAAATGGAAAGACAGGCTGGCATGGCAAGTTGCTAACTTGCTATTGATCCGGTGCAGAAAACACTGAAATAAGCTTGTCTAAATCCAGATTAAGCATATGTCGGCTAGAGAATGAAAAGGCTTGCTTGCAGACATGCCCAATATTTTTACATGCTAGAAGCTCTGTCGGAGAGAAAATCTGATGGTCCAGTGTCACTATTATCCTTTATTTTCCCCATGTTAGAAGCTCTATCCTTGAACAGTGAGAAACCAAATGGTTTGATGTCACTATTTCAATTCATTTTTTACACGTTTCTTTTTGGATGATATAATGCTTTCAGAAGTACTAAATGATGTTTGTCACAGTGTAAGAAAAGTACTGAATATTGATTAATGAATATGATGCCCGGACCAGTGTTAATCAAGGTGTAAACTAGTTGATTGGCCAATTAAGAGCCAGATTACTGAATCCCTAACTAGTTGGTCAATATTCTTAGTGTGGTCACCTTGGATGGCAAGTTGATGCTTTGCAGTTGAGAGCCCAATGACTGCATCACTAACTAGTTGTCAATATTGGGATGACTAAAGTATCTGACTAAAATATCGGATAAAGAAATTAATGACTAGTCAACCTGGTCAACCACAATTATATGCATGCAGTTGCTTTAAGTTCTTGTGATGAACATGATTCGCTGATGGTATAAAATAGAAACAAGACAAATAAAAGAATAAAGTGGAAAATTCTTTCAAGTTTTTTTCCGATCAGTAGTGTGCTTCATATGAAGTTGCGAACTCTTCTTTGGAAAACAAAGGCTGTAACTTCCTATCCTAGGTTTTGTAGTCTGGCTTTATTTATGCTTGCAAAAACAGGGTCTGTATACTAAATCCATAAAAAAGGATTGCAAATTAAATGTTCACTGTCATTCTTTTATTGCATATTTGCAGTCTATATTAATTTATTTATGTATAGCATCAATATTTTAAATTTAGAACACATCTGTTTTGGTCAACTAGTCAGTGCATGGGCTAGAAAGGATTAGTCATTGCCCCACTTGATTGGAAACATTAGCGCATTTATGGATACCGACGTAGAAACAGATACCAAAGATGGGGATACTACTATCCTTTTTACATAGTTTAAAAAGTGTTGGTGCTATAAAATATAGTCTAGAAATTTTCTATGGAGTATCCAATGCCGGATCCAGTACATATCTTCTCTGTCAGTATGGCATGTACATGTATCTGGTTATCATAGATTAGCATTGGTGGTATAGATTCAGTAAATGTTGCTCAAGTGACCAATTATTGTCATGGGTTGTTTACTTTCAGCTTTTAAATTGAGCTATGAAACACAAAGTACTACATATTTGCATGGTTCAATTCCTTGAATTGGACAGTGAAAATTGGCTTCGGTAACCAGTATATTGTAATTCCTGGGGTTGAATTTGTATTGGGATCGTCATTTTCTTTGTTTTCACAAAATATGACTCCTCTGGTTGAATCTTAATTCCATCTTAGTAATTCATCATTTCTCTACTCTTCCGATTATGATGGAGACCTTGGAAATGGGTTAACAGGCTTTATCAGCAGCTATCTACTGGTTAACTTACAGGTGGCAACAAATTGTAGATCAACTGGCGGGTTCTAGGTTTATGGTTCAGGTTACTTTGATTCTGCTGATCTTCTTGTTCCTGAACAAAACCACGAGCTGAAGACACTTGTGGTGTAGCTGATGAATTGTTGCTGCATATACAAGGAAGGGTTGCTCTGATCTTTGACGCTGCCCTTGAAATATCTCAAAGGTATAGGGCTTATTTCACTCTGAAATTTTACTCTTGCTCATTTATGATCTATACAAAGGCATTCCAAAAGGGTATGCCTACAAATTGTTCATGTGCGGAACTGGCCCTTTCCAATTATAGTAATAAAGTTCCCTTACACCCAGTCCATCTGCTATTCTTTATGTTCTTTAACTTGTACTTTTCCTTTTTTAACCTAGCATCTGTATACATAATTACTTGAAAAGACAATTTGATTATTTTTGTTGAACTCTTTGGGTTAACCCTGTATTATATTATTTAATATGAAATATAAGATATTTGCCTTTTGAGTGTTTGATGGATTAGGAGATATCAAAGTGAACCTTAGATACTCTTTCGTCATTCAATCTCATTATCAAAGTCGAGAATATTTGCTCTGTATATCATCTTTTTGCTTGGACTGCCAGTGGTTTAGGCTTCATAGATAGTCTCAAAGGAATGCGATCATCCAGATTATAGCTTCTCTCCGCTAGATACGCTGTGAAGGCGATGCAAAATGACAGACTGGTAGTGAACGTGAGAAAAAAAACACTCAACAATCTGTTTATGATATACTACAAAAGACAATGACCATTTAATATTATCCTTTTTAACCTAAATTCACAAACAGTTGGACTTGGAATACCCTAACTTGGGATGTAGTCTCGGAGCATGCGATCAAGCCTCGATAAAACTGAAAGCCGAACCCCAGAGCCAATACATTGACGGCGCTACTTGGTTCCACATGGATGAACCCTGGTAAGGTCAATCAATTATATGGGATGATGTATAGGTTCATTAAAATGTTTAAACACTATGTCATTCAATCTCTAATTAATTTAGTGGGAGTCTCAACAATACAGGGAATCGAACTTCACCAGTTGAATATAGCATCAATGGAGTTACTTATTTTTTAGTTTTTTACTAGTGGACCACTGGACCTTAACCATTAATGATGGACAACACTATCATGAGTTTAAATTCCGTTAATCAGAGGATTGAAAGCAAGGTTCAAAGTATTGACACGTATCGGTTGATATGTATTGTGTAGGTGATTTCCCGATATGCCCTTACAGGGATTGTATTGGGTCAGCCACTGAGTTATACCCTTGCCCTTGCCTAGTATTTCAGTTGGAAACGTAAACTGTCAAGGGTAAAGCGATGATAAATACCATATGTGATCGTGACCTTGATCCAGATTCTAATCCTACTATTCTCATGTTCATCACTTCATCAAAGCAAGGTTTTAAAAACTGTCCGGAGATGCAACTGCTTTGACCACCAGTTTCTGGGTCAGCAGTTAGATCGTTTGGGTTGACCAGTTCAGACGGTTTAATTTATTTGACTCAAGGTTTAAAGTATTGACATGTATTGACCCATATTGGTCGATGTGTATTGTATCAGAAGCACTCCAGTATGTCCCTACAGAGGGTTGGAGGAACCTTCAATCGTCCCTCCTGAATCAGTTTTTAAAAAAATATAAAAACAAAAAGTAAGAAAAGGCCCAATATTTAGAACCTTGATTTGACTTATTAGGGTAATGAGAATGATATATCTATTTAAGTGGGGGTGGCTGTAGGCTGCGAAAGGAAAGAATAGAAAGAGAAGGGAAAAAAAATAAAAGAAGAAAGAAAACCCTGTAATAGATTCCTCATTGACACTGTTTTTAACTGTACAGATCTATAAAAATTTGAAGTCGAAGAATCTATAAAAACCCTTAAGATAAAATAAGAGATAGAAGGTAAAGAAAAATGAAATCAAGAGGACATCAATCCAAACAAACCATGTAGTAACGCCTCGCTTGGGTTCAAATGCCAGTGCCAGTACAAAACTCCCAACCCTGTAATATCATTTCATGCAGAGTCTAAAAACAAGAACTAAAAGAAATCAACCTGCAAATTTGTTTATACTTTTCAATATCTTTCTCCATTTTATTTAGTCTTCTCTTTCACTAGTCTATAATGCCATACCTGCTTTAGGTGGTAGGCACTTTTTCAAAACATGCTATTCGTGTTCCTTCAATTTTGATATTACAAATTGGACGGCCCTGATTGATATTCGTAATCATACCACTTGCAAAGAACATATTTCTGGTTGGGAGTTACAGGGCAAGGGAAAGTTAAAGCATTTAATTTTCCATGTCCATTCCCTTCAACTTTTCAGTGATTGTACCTACGCTGGTTTCTCCACCACACTGTCATCCTCTGGACTTTGTAGAAATTGGACCATTGGGAGGCCTGCCGAGGTACTAAGGTCTAACAACTCAAACTAGTGGGCTAGTGGCTAGTACTTTTCAGTTCATTCCCTACATTCTGTTACTGCAACTGTCTGTATGAACGAATTTTCAAGTTTATAAATAAAAAGGAAAAAAGACCATATATAATTTTTTAACAATTTTCTCCTTTCACATAATAAAAATTGCGTGAAAGGGCAAAATTTGAATATTTTGACATAATTAAATTACTGCGTACCTGATTGCATAGATTACAAAAGATAAAAAAAAAAGTAAAAATAACAATAGATAATTAGATATGCTTGCTATATCTAGTCTAGTGTACAATTTCCCTTTTGGGATCCCCTCAAGGTTCTTGGCTGTTCACACGGCTGTGGAGCTCCAGCATCTCTTGATGGTTGGGGTCCACAGAGAGAGCAGCTCGGCAGTCACGCAGGGCACCAGATATATCTCCAATGTGCTCATGGAACGCTGCTCGCAGGTGTAGAAGGTGGAGGTCAGCTTTGAAAGCTATTGCTCTTGATAGTTCTGTAATCGCTTCCTTTTCTTTGTGGTTGTCCATCAGCACTGTTCCAACAAAAATACAAAATCATCTTCAGTGTGGGCTAAACGCAGAAAAACCCTGCTGCCTGATAATTACAAGTGGTCCTTTTGAAGCGTTATAAAGCTCAAGTTTGTTATCTTATCTTGACTTCTTGACTTTTTCATTGAGGGAGTCTGAATAAAGTCGGAAAATAGTTCATCTTTTGCCTTTAGAATCGTAAGACAACATCTCTACTGTCACACTACCCTTGTAATAAATCCGTTTTAACACCTTCGAATGTTTAAAAAAGTCAGAATGATTTCATTTCCTTATTGCTATGATTATGAGTAAATGATGGAAAAATATTCAAAGTGCATGATCTCAAATTGACCAACAGTGGGGTGGGGTGTGCAGCAGCAGCAACCATGGCTCTGCAAAGCTAACAATAAGACTTTGCCACCATCTATTAATCTCCTGTTCATTTGTCTCTCGTGTTTAGGAGAGGTTTTTCTCCTTGTTTGGGTGCATGTGGAATGAGCCAAACAAGTATGGAGAGTGTATTTTATCTGGAAACTTTCAAATGGCCAAAGAAAAGAGGTAAGATGCTGTGGATGGTGATAGTAGCAGCAGTAATTTGGAGAATTTCTGAGGAAAGGTATGTTAGAATTTTCAATCAGATGGAAAGACATTTGGAGGATGTCATAGAGTGTGTTACTATTAGAGGAATGTTAGAATTTTCATGAGATGGAAAGACATTTGGAGGCTGTCATAGAGAGTTTTACTATTAGAGTGGTACATTGGGTAAATCACGTGAGCTTTTTTCCCTTTACTCTTTCAATGATATTTGTTAAGAGGTGGAGGGAAGTGGTCAGCACAAATTACAAAAAAAAAAGAAAATTTCTCTGTTATGAGCTTTGCTGGCCGGAAAAGGAATATATCAAATTAACTTTGATGGAAGTAGTATGTGGAACCCAGGTCCTTCAGGAATAGGGGGATCTTTAGAGGCGAAAGGGGCATTGCATTATTAAGGCTCAGGGCTAGCAGGGAGACTCCATATAAACAAAATTATGGCTTTGATTCAAGGGATTCAAAAGGCAAGAGAAATGAAGATTGAAAAGTTGGTGATTGAAGGAGACTCAAGGTGGTTGTGGGCTGGTTAAAGAAAAAGAAGCTTTATGGGCTTTCAGGAATGAAATGGGTTTATAGGTCAGCCAACACTATGGCTGATAACCTGGCTAACCAAGGGGTAAACACTGAACAGGAATGATCTGTTTTGGGCAGAGTTGTAATGAACTTTAAAGGGCAGAGTAAAAGCCTGTTTTCTCTCTTTTGTATTATCCTGTACTTTAAATGTTTTATATTGCTTAATGAAATAAGCTTAAGTTATTTATCCAAAAAAATAGTTAGATTGTAATAAAGTAGGTTGACAAATGCTACCAAATTACATTCTTTTTGATCATTAGCTAATAAGGCAAACAGACCCAAGAAAAAATAAATCCAAAGATCATATTATTTAAAAGACCAACAGTACAAATAAACCAGCCTTTATGGCAAAGCAAAGAACTCACAAAGGATTAGCTTACACTTTGCATATAGTTATTTTATTGATCCTCTTTCAAGGCTCGTGTCAGTAGCCACAAGGCAAGACTCTATGTAAACAACTTGGAACATGGATTCGAGTCACCATCTTGGCATGTCAAGCTGCAAGGAGAATGTGAGTGTGCAACCCTACAATTTTTCAAAAGAATTATTTTTTCTGCTTCTTTCATTTTCCCTAACCTATTTTACTGTGAAATCGGTTAATATTCCTGATGTTTTTGTTGTACTTAAGACCTTTTCAAGAGTATCTAATATCAAGAGTTTTCTGTAATTGATATTTGGAAGTTGTGAAATATAATTTTGGTCTGCAATCCACATTTCAACCAATTATTGTCATTAATAAATAACTGAAAATAGTTTTCCCCAATAAGCAAATGAAATAAAATAGATACCTTAATAGAGACATTTTCTTGCGTTTTCCCTACACATAGCATGTACCTTAATTTATGTATTTGTCCCTACATATAGCGTGTACATGTGATCATGCATATTGCACACACAATGATGTGCACACAAACAACTTATACACATTTAAGATTGAGTTTTAAGCTTCATTCCTTGCCTCATGCTTTGACTGTCAAATAATCAATTTTATAATCTATGAATTTTTCAAATTAAAGGTGACTCGGGCTCCCCCTTTTAGACACATTTAAGACATTATACAAAATTAAATAAATAAAGAAATGGATAAGGAAATCTGACCTGCAGCTCGGTATCTGTAAGGATAGACACGGAGTGGATCTAATCGAGTTACCATCTCCAGATCTGCCTTTGTGAGTTCACGCTCACAGTATTCAGACCTCTTTTCATATGCTGATGCATTATTCTGAGCTTTCTCAATTAGTTTTGTCATTTCCTCGTATGCAGCATTACGGTCATTCCTAAGGTAATGGACCCTAGCAAGACCCTGGTGGGCTCGGGTGTGCCGGATCTTGAGGGCATTAATGTAGCAATCAGCTGCCAATTCCAGTTTTCCACAATCAACATACACGCTACCAAGATTGTTCAGGGCCTGTCAAGTGGAAATTCGAAAGTTAAATACTGTGAGACAGCCGGACTAGAATATCATTTTATATTACATCATACCATAAACACAAAGGAAATGTATAGAAATCTAAACCCTCACATTTGGTCCATAAATAAATTCATCAATCTAGACTTTTCTTCGATGACCCATTGAAGCGGCAAAATCTAATGAGACAGTTTAATAAGTTGTTGTTCTTGGCCTTTCTCAACTATCATTTCTCCAGCTATGATGGTAAAGAATCTTTTTTTATCAATTACAGTAAGATTCATCAACAATAGTAAAGATTATTCTTCCCATTCATAAAAAAAAAAATAGTAAAGATTCTTCCCAGTTTAATATCAGACTGGATATCCATAAGAAGTGATTTACAATGAATGGCCAAGACTAATAAGATAGTGAGCCACTTGATTGACTAGGTTTTTGTGGAAACTGAGATGCCTTAAGCCAGGTATCATAAAAGCAGACATTCAGAGAAAAATTGAAGACCAGAAAATAGAAGTTTTCAGAGATAGGCTCAAAACAAGTTCAAGTTACAATACCCACAGGATGATGAAAGTTCAAGTACAATCTCATCTGTGGCTGCATCAAATAGCTACATATGCACTTCAAAAGCTGCTAACCCATGATAAATTGAACTTAGGAAGGGAAAACCCCCCAAAACTTTACAATTATTACATGTATTCCTCTTTTTTCTACTACATATTGATATTAGAATCAGAAAGAATAAATTTCATCATCCTGTGGGTTCACACTATCAAAAACTCCTTCTGTACTCACTGTTGTCTACTATTTAAAATACCATCAGGGGAGCAGATATTTCAAGATGCAAATTGAAAACAATGAAGAGAACCATTTTTTCCTCTCTAAATTTTCTATTTATGATTATGTGCGCAAAAGCATATTCCCATAGTTTTTTTTCTTTTGATAAGAGCATATTCCTCTAGTGCTGCATATTAGAGAATTGGTTACTTACAATTATTAAATATTGATATCACCTTTTCTTGTCAAAGGGAACTTATCTATATGTTATTAAATCTAACTATTGTATTTATCACATGTTTTTCATAAAAGAGTTGTTCTTTTTATTATCCTAATATTATATAAAGTGGTAATTATTTACTGCACTGCAGTCCAAGTTAGTATAGCACCACATTTTTACAGCAAGTGTACGGGAATAACTCTTTGTGGCTACAAACATTAAAACTTTCAACTATGAGTTATTATTTTTTTCACAGGATGGAAGTTTCAAAGCCCCATACTGCCGTCTGTAAACATCTTTGTGGAGGTTTCTTCTAGGGAATGTATTATTAATACCCAATCATGAAATAGACCATAAAATAGCCAAAACAAAAAAGAAATTCAGTTGAACTTGAAAGAATGGCTAAGAACATTACTAAAGTCAACTGTTGTGCAAGAGCACTTCTTGAATTTCTTTAATTTCTGAAATTTTCTGGGATGAGTGTCCACAGTTATTCATAAATAGAAGCATCCTTTTATATTGTTTTACACTTTGAATAGGATTGGTCCTAAGATGCCACAATGTTCTTGAGAATGACTGATTGAGTGATGACAGGATTTTAAAGGAGTATGATGGGGCTCCATTTTGTGAGATTGGGGTTCGGTTGCAAGTTTCACATTCAGAACATTGCAGTCATCCCAGAACAGACAGCACCGGAACGGGGTAAGTTAAAGATATACTTGGATGGCTGTTTTCTTTTCTTTTCTTTTCCTGCTTTTATTTTGGTGGGTGAGCTTGGATGGTTGTGACATGAGGCGTTCCACTACTTGGAGGTGTAAGGTGTAGTTCAGAACGTAAGAGGTGCCTCTCAAATACAAGGAGGGGGATGAAGAGGAAGGAGGATCTCATTTTTCTTTATTTTTAATAAAACACATTTATATTAAGAAGAATGAAGATGCATAATACTAGCTGAAAGGGGGGGGGGGTCTTTCCCCTTATCTTTCCTTCCCTTCCCTTTTCTTTCTTTTCTCTTTTATTTTTCTTCTCTTTCTTTCTTTCTTTTTCTTTCCCTTCCCTTTCTTTTTCTTTTTTGATAAATTTCCCTTTCCTTTCCTTTCTTTTCTTTTTTTCTTTCTTTTCTCTGTATTTTTGTATGAGGTGTGTGAGGTGTATTTGGCATATGCCTAACTGTTAAGCCTTGCACTGCTTCTTATATGGTCCCCTCCTTTGTTTCAAACATTTGAGATGGTTGAGGTTTCTCTCACTTATATCAATAAAATTATGATTTCATGTTGCTGATCAGGAATAAGAAAGATACACGGTTCTAAAATTGGGGGCATTGGATAAAGAAGAAAAATACTTCAGGGTCAAGAGAAATGGAATGAATAAGAATTGGGTGGATAGTGCCATTATTAGCTTCCAATAGCTAAGAGTGTAAAGTAAAAAAGAACATTATAGCTATAAGGACACATAGGGGTCATTACAGGCTGGCAAACATGAGAATAAGAGTTTGAGTCTAAGTTCAGCTAGATAATCATGAATAGGTTTGCAGTTAATGTTATAACCTTTCAGGCATTTATGATAGAGCAGAATAAGTGGGATGGGTTGGGTAACCTGCATCAACTATATTCATATTAGAGATACATTGTAGTTTCTGGTTAAACAGGGTAGTTTGAAACATTTGTAATGCCATAGAAATTCTAAATATTTGAAAGGATTAATGAGGACTCTTTTATAACAACGAAAAACTTCATAGGAGACATTTATCCTCTCTCTGACAGTTCCCATTAAAAGTATGGCCTGTCCTATACTAAAGATAGATGTGCTTTGTTAAACATAAAAACTAAAATGTATCGGTAGAAAGAACTAGGATGAAAGAAAACCATACTTGTCCTTTGCGAAGCCTGTCCGAAGGACACTTAAGTGCATCCTCTAGAAGTGAAACAACAGTTGAAGAACAAGAAGGGTCTTGGCTAGAGTCTGCCAAAGCATAGGCTTTTAGAAAATAGGCCTCGAAAGATCTCTTAAGGTTTATTGACTTTTCAGCCTTGCGAAGCCCTTCTTCATAATGACCTGTATCGTATAAGATCCACCCCTCGTAAACCAGGCGCTCATGTTCACTTGATGCATGCTGGCGTGCCAGTTGTAGACTTCGCATGGCTGCATCAGGACAGTTTAACCTGATCAAGCAAAACCATGAGTTTTTATCTGCTTTGACAGAAGCATAACCCTATCAAACAACAATAGCAAGTAAAAAGAAAAAAAAAAAAAAAACGAAGGCCACAAGTTACTTGAGCATACCTAAGGAGAAGCAAAGACTGTCTGAAGTATAGCACACCTTTTGCTGCATCAGATTCAAGCATCTGATAGATAACTGAGAGGGACCCAATATCATCAACTGAAGACCATCGGTCATATAATTGTAGCCAACAATCTGCGGTTGTCCAATTATCAACATGCTCACGTACAAGAGTACGGAGTTGAGAAGCTGCCACCCGCCCTTCAAACATCCTATATTCTGGAGAAAGTGTAAGAATGGCCTGAACATCACACAAGGCAGCTTGGTAATCCTCAAGCGCCAGATAGAAACAGAACCGAAGTTCCAAGCATTCTAATGCCAACTTGAATCCAAGAATCCGATTGATTTCCCCCAAAGCAGATTGAACATTTTGCTTCCTCATCAATGATGCAGCCCGATACATGTATGGATAGTTCAGTGTTGGGTCCAACTCTGTTGCCTTTTCAAGGTCTTCCAACTTTTTGTCACCTTCACAGTATAGTGACCTCTCCTGGTACATCCACCCAAGAGGGGTATAGGAAGAAATAGTAGAGGTTAACTTCTCATATGACCAAAGTTTATGGCCTCTGATAAAACCCAGCCTAGCCAAACCTGCAACAGAATAAACATGGCCCTCATTGAAAGCTGCCTCAAAGAGTTGCTCAGCTTCATCATATTCTTTCCTCAGAAGCCTCACACATCCCAACTGATGAAAGGCCAACTGTCTCTGCCTACTAGTTGTTGCTGACTCTACCAACCGTTCCAAGAAACAGGCTGTTACATCTGACTGGGGATCGCCGTTCATGGCTACCTCACTCAATAGACAATAGAGTGAGAATGAGGCAGACCCCACCATGATTGATCTCTGCTGCTTATTAGTAATGCTGAATATCTTAACCACCCGATCATCATTCAAACAATCAGGAAGTTCATGTAAAAACACTTGTAAACATGAAGCAGCAAGGACTGGGGCATTCTCTTCAAGTGCATATTCCATGAGGTCAATTGCATCTTGTCTTGAGGAGATCAAAGATGCAAGTTTCCGATCACAAGCATCTTTAAGCCTTTCACAACAGAATTTGTTGGCAAATATTAATATTTCCAACAAGGTACCAGGAGAAACCCCTTCCAAACTGCCTGTCCCGCTAAATTCACTAACCACCCTCATGCTCGAAGGGGAGATACCATTTTCAGACAAATCTATGTCTTCTTGATGTGATTCCATGAAACATCCGTTAAGCATAGCATGGAATGGAGCAGACAGAGATGCAATCTTCTGCCTATCACAGGCTATCTTCTCTTCTCCAATTTGGAAGAAGACCGTGCTGGAAATATGACTCCCCACAATCTCAACTGTTTCAAGGGAATTCAAGTTTAAATCAGTGGGAAGCTGAGAGGCAATGTCTAACGGTCCAAATTCCTGTGTGCATTTCCCGCATGAGGCAAGCAAGTCGGCAATGAGATCTTCTCCTTGCTTCTCATACTTAAGCCAAGCTCTAAATACGAGTTTCTCATGAACGGCGGTGGCATTTAGCCATGCTGATCGGAGGCTCCGGCGCAGCAATTTGACTTCTCCAAGGCCCCTAAAGACCTGAAACTGTAGCAAGTAAAGGTTCGGTCTCTCACAGAGCGGACAAGACTCAAGTTCTTCATGAATTTGAGCTAGAACATCAACATAATCAAGGGGCTTAAAGAATGGAAGGATGGGTGGCTCGGGCACCTTGATAAGAGATTCTCTACAGAAAAATGACCTAATCTTAGTTTCAGGAAAAGAAAAACAAAACCCAGTTCAGTAAATGAACATAGAAGCGGTACTTACATAGAAGACGAGGAGTGCGTGGAAAATTTGGAGATCTTCCCTCTTTCAACCTGAAGCCATGATTGTGGATTCAGAGCATGCACTTGTGTTTCTTTGCAGGATTCGGAAAGAAAAAGATTTTTCATGGGGCATAAGAGATGAAACAAGTTCCAGATCTCCACAATCTTGAAATGATTTCTCTCCAACACTCAAATACAAAAAGAAAAAAAAAAAAAGAAAAAAAAAAAATGGAAGAGAGGAAAATAACTAACAAGATGAAAAACAACTGAAAGAAAAGGAGCTCCTTTCACACTAAAATCACAAATTGAACCCGAAAGTGTTGCAAACCCACCAAGCAACAGAATATGAAAAGAAAAAAACAATAAATACAAAACGGAAACAACGCCCTTCCAGATTGACCAAAAAAAAAGAGAATAAAAAAAAAACACCCTTTCAGATAATCTCTCTATACGGGTTCCTCTCTCTCCTTCAAACGTATTACTACAAGGAACTACAGGTTGCTCTTCACGCAAGAAAATGAAGCTTTCTGTGATCAGTCTCTGCTTTTTTGGTGTATAATCAGTCTCTAAATCTATTGTCTTCTCTATCCTACAGGCTAGAGATATTAACAGCCACAAAACTCTACAATTTATTTCCTCAAAGATCTCTAAGTTTCTTCAGCAGTAGGAGCTCAAAAGGATTAAGCAAGATCTCTGATACTGCGAAATCCACCTTAAAATCAACCAAATTCACAGCAATAGAGACAGAAATGGAAACATCAAGAGAGACCACCTACCTTGCTGAAATAATTTCGGGAAAAGAATCCAAAAGAAACCCAATAGAAGAGAGAAGGAGAGAAAAATTCAAAACAGGCTCACTTATTTTCTTGCTTGAATTTTCAGACCCAAGTCCCAAAAATCATCAATACAACTGCATTCCATTCCATGAGATCAAAGAGAAGGAATCCAAAGGAATACTTTCTTTTTCTTTTGTTTGGTAAAAGGACCGGTTTTTCCTCTTTTTCTCCAGTCTTTCTGTTAAAACGAGAAAAAGCAAAGGATTGAAGCCACTGTTGTTTGCTAGTAAAAAAATAGAATAGAATAAAATTGAAAAAAAAAAAAAAAAAGGTTGAGTTCATTGAGAAATGTAGGAGAGAGAGAGAGAGAGAGAGAGAGAGCGAACGCAGAGTAGGATACACTACCAACAGCACATGCTTCCGGTTTGGCTCCTGCAATCGCCGATACTTTTTCAGTCAATTTCTCGGAAGAATATCGTGATGAAAAGACCATATTACCCTTTCATTGCCTGTTATGTGTTATCCACTCACATGTTGTATTATTAAAATCACAATTTCTTTACATTAATTCCATCCTTATTATTTAGTTATTGTCTTAAATATCCTTGAGTTTTTTAATAATTGTCTACATTACACTTTATCCACATGTGATATTACATGAATGGTAATTATTTTAAAATTTCTAAATACCCTTCATTATTCAATAACCTTCCAAAAAGCTAGAAAACCAACATGAAGGAATAGAACGAAATGGGTCATTGTGGAGTGATTAGGAAGAATCAGAAAACAGGTATATTTGAACAAAAATGACGACAATTTCTTCTTATTTATCTATTTTCCATGCCTATCATGTCACTGTAACTCAGATCCCCATCACCTGTTGATGATCATCAAGTCTGTTAAAGCAACAAGCTGAAGTATTTGGAATCCCTGAAGTTGTGCCCGTTAAAAGATGAAAAAAGAGATCATGCAACTTCAGGCGATTTGGTGCTTCTCTTCGTTGAAAGCCAGGGAAAATGCCTAAGCAGATCCACGAGATAAAGGATTTAGTTTTGACAGCAAGAAGGAAAAATGCACATTCTGTCAAAATCAAAAGAAGCGAAGATGTGGTTAAGTTCAAGGTCCACTGCTCCAACTAGCAAAGATGTGTTTGACTCGGAGAAAGCAAATAAGTTAAAGCAGTCTCTTCCTCCTGAATGAATAAGAGGATCTGAGCATGAGCAACCATCAAATAATAAAAGCTCATAGTTGATCTGATCAGAAAGTTTATATTCAAATCATCAATTTGGTTGCTGTGAGAGGGGATCCACTTGTCAAATGTGGGTCTGGTTCAAGGTTTTCACCGATTGGAAGATCATTTTAGTGGATTCCGTTATCGTTGCCACTGGTAATGTGTGCATTCTGGAATTGTTTTATATCGGCCTGCGTTGCGCCCATTTTCGTTGCAGCAGCAGCAGATAGGAGGTGACGAGAGAGAGAGAGAAAGGAAGAACCAGAGAAGAGAGATGCAAAGGAGCCGCTGTTGCTTAGTGGTAGTCATTTTTGGGTCTGCTACAGAGAAAACGATTAAAAAAATAACGGACATAGAGAGAGAGATCATCGTTGGAACTGCTCCGAAACATCATCATCTGAACAGTTCATCAGTTGGGTTTTATTTTGAAATTTAAAGAATAGTAGAGGATAAATTTGATATTTCATTTCTTTTTGTTAACACTTGAATATCAATTTTTATAAACAGTAAATCTATGTAAACAGTAAGGATATAATTAAATAGGAATAATTTAAAGAATTTGTCCTTATTAATTATAATAACAAGTTAAATACCAAGCCCGTACTCAGTATGGGCCATGGCCATGGGGAAACTATTACCCACATTCTCTTGGGACCCATTATCCACGTGGTAAATTAATTATAGGTTGTTTAATTTTAATTAGGAGATTGAAATCAGATTTTATTTATAAAAAAAAAATCAACTTTAACTAAGAATAGGGCCCACATCCTCTTTTATTTGAGTTTGAAGACTATTATTAACTTAAACCAGCATTAAGGCCCACTGATGAGCTGCCATGTGGCTGAGTTGGGAAGATCAGAGCCCATTATCAGATGGGTCCCACTCTAGATGATAGTTGGACAAAAATAAGTGACAATCCAATAAACCCAATTAGACATGCTTGCTTTATAAAATGGATACTTATTTTAGATGAAACTTTATTCAAAGGGTAGATCCAGATCTTCCCTACATGGGACTGTGGCCATTGATGGAAGGGTACTTCAGTGGAGTTATGATATGGGCACCCTCATTGTAGCCCGGTTCTTTTGATTTTAAATGCTTGAAATCTTTAGTATGAAGCCCATTTATGGGTGGGGTCGGGTGGTGCTAGTTGGGTATCCAATTTAATGAATTTACACTGTGGCACTTGGGCTGGACCCCTTCAAATGTAAAGTTGAACAAATATTGATGAGGGCTTAAGAAATGTGATTGGAAGGGGTTGGACAAGGGTAAAATGGGTATATAAAGAGTTGGGATGTGGAAGGACGGGCATGGATGGATAGAGACGATTATCACGTGATATATCGAAACAAAAGATAAAAAGAAAGGAGACAAGAAATAAGCATGGAGAGAAAAAGAGAGAGAGTGGGGAGAGGAGAGAGATTTGGTGGGTTTGGAGATAGACATCATTTGAAAATAATTCGGATTTGCCAAACGAGTTAAAAACTGGACAGAGGGGGGGAGAGAGAGAGAGAGGGAGAGCGTGGCAATTGAGTGGGGTTGAGTTGGATTGGGTTGGATTGTTTCTCTTAGTTTCTTACCCTTACACCACCAAATACAATCCAATAGGACCTCTCCCCCTCCCCCTCCTCCAAATAATTCAATGCACAATGACCATACTACCCACTCAAAAATTCTCTTATTACTTCTCTATAATTGGTCCCATTCACAATATTCCAGATTTGTGGTGTATGGTGCCTTGCTATGGCATCATTGGGACGGTTGCATCTTTTCGATGCTGATCCAATTTGATTATGTACGTCTGACGAGTCTATCCAAATGGGTGTTTCGCTGGCAATGGAAATCAAATCACTCACTGATGGAACCCAAGTTCATCAATCAGAGCACAGGGACTTTACAGACCAAGTGGTGTGTTTCTTGCTCCCATAGGATTCTGGGACCAAAGCTATTCTCACGGGCTTTTGACATATAGGCTCAGTTTGGAAAGAATATAAATACAAATATGTAAAATATAAATATATAAATATATATAAAATATATACATAATAAAAAAGGTTTCATTTTATTTGCAGTGAAAATGAGATGCAAATATTTTGGAAGGAAATTTTTTATTTATTTCTGTTTTTAAGTTCTTCTTTGAGAGGAATAAAGTTGGAAGTGGAATGATGTGGCTGCCATTTTTAATGAAAAAAAAAATCAAAGTAGAAGGAAGTTTGTTTGTTTGAGAGGAGTAGAATGGAAAGTAAAATAATGTGGTCCCACTTTGCATAAGAGAAAATGAAAGGTAGGACACAAGAGGAAAGATAATGCAAATTTTTTGTGAAAATGAAACAAGAAAGTGCAAATTTTTCATTAGTTGGTTATAATTAAATACATGTAAATATGCACCGAGTACAAATTTTGCACTAGAATCTTGCAAGATGCCTCAAAACTGCTGCGTGTCTCCCCATCATCATCTCCCAACTTGGTAAAATTCCATCCTTTTTTTAATTCATTTTCCTTGGCTAAGGAAATTAGGGCATGAAATGCAGCTGGTCATGTGGACATTCCACACTATTCAATACCTATATATATGGAGCGGGTTTAGTTTATCACAAGGTTTCAAATTGTAAAATAAATCCAATAATAAGATCCGAACCCAAACCCATTTTCCTCTTGGGTTTGGGTGATGAGAATCTCATCTGAGCAACAACTCCACAGCATAATTGTTGGATGGTTTTATCTTTATTTCCTTATATTAAATAACAATAAATAATCACTGTGGAACAAAAATAAATGTTCACACAAAGGTTTTTATGGGGGGAAGTGATTTCGCCACCCAAAGAGATGAAATATTCAAGCTTGTATTGGTCCACGCGCTTTGACCAAGGGAATGTGAATGTGAACTTCTGGACCATACAAATCAAATGCCAGCTCCCCTCTTTTTTTTTATTTAATTTCTTTTGTCTTTTTTACTGTCTCTTAATTTTAGTCTTAAGAACTAATAAGTTAATTTAATCAGCTTTTAATAGCTTATCTCTTTTAATCATGAAAAAGACAGAAGAAAATGGCTTTAAAATCACTATTATTATGTTTTTTTTTTGGTATTTTTGCCTTTTGGTAGCAATATTGTATTATATTAGCCCTATCCTAGGCTTGCTGATGAATACTTGGGCTCCATGTAAGCAGTATATTCATCATTTGGGTCCATTTGATTTGGCTTGTGGGAATAGGGGTTTAGGATTGAAATTGGAATGATCTTTTCTGATTCCAATCGTTTGGTTGGATGGAATTGGAATTTCATTTTCATTCTTAGCAAAATGGTATTCCCCATTTAAGGAAATAGCCACTCTCTCTCCCTATCTTGGAAATGATATCTCATTATGGATGATTCTAATTTCAAATTTGATTCTTATTTGAACCAAACAGATTATGGGAATAGACCATTTCATTTTCAATTCTAAAGGATTTTAATTTCGATTTCAGAAATAAACCAAACGGACCCTTGATGTATGTTATGTCATTTGAAGATCAATTGGATCAAGGAAATAAAAAATCTAATTAGATAATGACAGCCCACTGGATCTTTATCTTCCTTGTCTTTTGTGTTTTTTTAATAGTTAAACGCACACCCAAACCACTCCCAACCATGTAAGTGATGATGATGATGATAGGGATTATTGTGTTAGTTAATTTATTAGTGAAAAAATCTCTTGGGTGGATTGGGAACTGAAGTAAGTAGTAAGAGTTGATAACAGAAAAAGGAAATAGCAAGATAAGATTAAGAAATGACCTGCACAATTATCCCGTTATCTCCCTAATGCATGTGAATTAGGATGTTAATTATAATTTATTGTCTCCCTTATTTGTTTAGGTGTATGATGACAGTGTCATCTAGGAAGGGGACATGAGTGGCCTACAATTCTTACTTGTGGCAGCTTTCGAGGGCATACGTGGAACTTTCGTCACTGATCACCCTTCATGGTTCAAAAAGTATGGATATGTTTCATTGTATCATACGATATGTATCAGTTTTGAAGTTGTTAATACACTGAATACAAGGAATTAGAGACATTTATCAAGCTTAAATAAAGGAAGTAAGTGTGAAGTGATTGTGGTGGAAAGATGGGTGTTTAGTGAAAGTTTATAAAAAGAGATTTTGATATTTCAGCTGGGTTAAAAGAAAGTATTGATACTCTGAACCATGTCACCCTCTCTATTCATGTAGCAAGTTTAAGCAAAGTCCAACAGATGGGAAGGTAAAGTGGGTATAAATGAAAATGATGGGGCCCCGTGAAGGATGTCAATCTAGGAAATCCTTTGACCCTTTCTCTTTACTGTTTACCAAATTAGGACAATTCATTTGGTGGATGACAAATGGTAGGAGTGTGAGTCAATATGTACAATACCCATTTTCCTCTATTACTAAAAACACTCTTACCGTGCCTCTTCCATTACAAAAATTGCTCTGCCTCATCTATTTGTGAAACACAAGCATTTGCAATTCCTACGTACAGTCTTCATTTGCACAGACAGAGTCATTCCTTTTAAGGAGCATTTTGACTCTTAATCTGTGAATGGTGAGAGTACGGTTGATATTAGGGTTGGAAGTATCTGATAAGGACAATTGATCTAAGCTTTTCCTTGTTATTTTGTCTTACTTAAAAGATTAAAGCTGCAACTGCAGCAGCAAGTGAATTCAAATCTCCTGTAAATTAAACATGGTTGCAGCCTGCAGGTATCTCCCTATACTCATACTCGTCACAGCATAAGATTTTGATTTTAGGTGGGTCCAATTGACAGTACACAAACTCGGTGGGGTATGGGTGATATTAGGGTTGAGAACAAGAAATTAATAATTCATAATTCCAATCCCACGGGCCACGAGTAGGGTCATCAATGGATTGTATCAAGATCCGGAACGATTAGCTGGATGTGGATTTGGGTGGGGGAATCCGGTCCTTGGACCGCTGTGTCCTAAGTCCTAACCCCATAGTCCACTACTACAGTACTAGGTTAACTTAAGTGGTAAATGTAATGCCTCCGGTTGGCACAGTAGAGTCTTACCCTAAAACCCAATTGGACATGACAGTGCTATTGCTATTGGCTTGGTTTACTCGTCACCGGAAGTAGAAGGAAATGACGAGCACAATTGCAGAATCATTCATTTGGAGGAAAGTAAGGGAAGGTACAAAAGTGCCTTGTTTCTTTCTTCCAAGTAAAGCCTTATTGCCTTAAGGAAAAAATTAATGGACGCAAGAAAGATCACTAGAAAAGGGTGGTGCCCACAAGCCCTAATCTTGATATTGACAAATTTGGCCCTTTCCATTGGCACTGATAAGTGATAGCTAATTTGTATAGGCAAGAAATTAGATATCGTGTCCACCCAAAATCCCAAATCAAATAAGATTTTAATTCAAAGGTTCTTTCTTTATTCTTCTTCTTCTTCTCTCTTTGTTTTGGGCTTATGGCTACAATTTCAAACATGGGGACAATGTGCCTTATCAACCCCACTAGTCCATTACAAGGGTATTAGCCTCCTTGAAAAGGAAAGGCAACTTGGTCACTCTGCTTTATGTTTCAGAGTAGAGAATTATTTAAACCATGGACATGGAATTCACAGTGGAGCAGAGTCATGCCTATCAATATGCTCCATTAGATGTTCAAATCAAAGGACTTGATACTAAAGTAAAGCTGAGCACAAGACAAGTGAGGAATAAACTCTTCATCAATAGTGAAGATTGTATCGGATTTTGGTTGTAGCAAATAAATACGAGAAGGTGGGTCACCCCTCACCCACTCAGCAGATTGGATCTCATCAATAATTTCTCATGACGACATCATAACTACTATAAATTTTCAATATCAAAGGTTATGTGTCCGCTTGTGGTGCGTGCATGTGTGTTGTCTCTGTCCCTTCAATTGCATTCAGCTGTGTTGTTATCAATGTCAACTTCTCGACTCCCAACACACGCCCTAACATACGACGGCAAGTACAGAGGATGAGAGGCAAAGATGACAGTGGTATTGCAGTCTCAAGTCAGATAAATGAGAGAGGATGGAAGGGCAGTGTCTGTGTTTGTGTGTGTCGCTAGAAGAAAGCATTTGGTTAGGACATAAGTTAATAGATGCTGTAAGGGAGAGAGCCCAGAACAGGAAGAGAAGAGCAGCTTATTAATGAAAAAACAAGCATTCATCTCTGTAACTTTGAAAACAAGTGTATTCTATTTCTCGGCCAGCTGTGGTTGACACATTGTAGGGTTTCGAAACTTGTTAGAAAGATTTCATCGTTTCGCTGGCCAACAGGTTCTGTTGTAAGTTACAACAACTTAACTCCCACAACCTCTAATTTGTTTGTTGTAGATTCTAATGGACCATTGGACTGATTAATCAATAATCACTATTCACTGATGCACTTCAAAGCAAAGCTAATCGAGATTTGTCTGTTTATTAATTACTTTCTCAAACAACTTTGCAGCAACCAGTAACTTCGATTTAATTAGGCAAGGACGATAATATTGAAGCAGGAGTGTCAATGGATCCGTTTTTGGGCTGCACCCATCTAAATCAAAAATCAATTTTAAACGGATTGGACGGATCAATAAGATATATTGAATCCAGTACAGTCTCAAGTAGTTATTAGATTGGATTTGATCTGGTCCATCGGTAATGAATTTATATTGTATTTAGTTGGATTGAACCTATATCCAATCCATTAATAGAAGATAAGAATACATGTATCAATATGTATCAATGGACCAAGTTTGGATTGGAATCAATCTAAATTAAAACCAATTTGAACAGATTGAACCGTCTAGACATTGAATTGGACTGGCGCCCAGAGTATTCATGGATTGGATTGGACTTGGTCTATTTGTAATGGATTCATATCAGACCAGACCGGATTGGACCAAATTTGGTCCAATTGACACTCCTTGAAGTAAGGTTTTTCGAACCGTAGTTGATCTGGACAGTCAGACCGTTCAGCCTGAGAGTTGTCTAGGCAACTAGTTCCGTTTTACCCAAAACCCAGTTTTTGGTAAAAAACTATTGAAAAAGTCAACAATCCGTTGACTCGGGTGGTCGACCTGTTCAACAGTTTTGACCATTTTTTTATTTTTAATTATTTTTTATTTTTTAATTTATTTATCAAAACAGGCCATCCGTTCAAACCGGATGGTCAAACCGTCGACTCAAAAACCAGAGGCGAGAACGATTCCGTTTTCGAGTCATTTTTTAAAACGTTGCCTTAAGCATTGATATATGGGTTCAATTCCAGAAAGCAGGTGAATTTGGTATCAGAATGGCAATGCATTTGCTTATTTTGACAACCCAATGAATTAAGGTTGCAAATGGTATTCATTTATTCAGCTGTGATCCCGGATCTTCTGCAAGTAAAAACTCTGCACACATAGCATTCAGTTACACATTGGGTAAATCTTCCATACATGTATGTTAAATTCTTGGGGAGATGCTATCAGTGTGGGCAGAGTTTTACTTCCAGGGAATTCCGTTGCCACCTAGAGGGTGGTTTAAGCGGGCAGGGTCACTTCCAAAGGTTGTGTTGGTAGAGGTGCTGTTATCAGAGATGAGTGGGGTCATTTTGTGGCCAGAAGGTTTAAGTAGGTGTTTGGCATCGGTGCTAGGAACATCGCACCGTTTTCTCATAAAAATGGTGCTAGACATATGAAGTTGTAAGCATGTTTGTTTTTTTTGGAACCGGTGCGGCCATATAAGCGTTTTCTAAGAAAACAACACTAGTTCAACATTGATCTATATTATCTAATTTCTAAGATGATGCCACATTATTGCACCACTGACAGTAATGCGCCATTTTCTCAAAAAACATTGAATTTGGCATTGCTTCAGACCACATTTTGCCAATTTCTAAGGTATGGTTTGTAGCAACATTTTTTCTGAAAAAGAATGTACCAAACAAGAAGGCATTGTTTGAAGCACTGTTTTCTCTAATGTGGTGCCTATATGATTCTGTTTTCTCAGAAAACGACATCAATGCCAAACATCACCGGAGCCTATTGCTAATTGTTTGGTGGAAGAGGCAGAAGCTGACTGGGTTTTGAGTTGGCTCAAAGTTTCGAGATTCACAAGGTTTTGAAGGAAGGATGCACAAGAGTCACTACTCAAGTTCTGTTAGATATAGCACTTCCTCTGTCCTGTGGCCAGTCCAATCTCTCCTTTGGATTTGCGAAACCCTCCTTCCACTGTTTACCAACCATGTAGCACGCTCACGTTGCCTTCTTCTGGTAGAAAGAAATTATGATATCTGCCTCTCCTGATTTCATCTCTTATGTTCTGAATTACATGATTTTGTGCCCCTATAAATCTATTAATCGGATGGAAATGACAGAGGAAGCCGTGGTACACTATAAAATTAAGTCCTTTAAACTGTGTTTTGGTTGCATGGGAAACTAAGAAAAATGAATGATTTCCTTTAAAAATGATATTCAATAGGAAATCAAATCAAACCATACTCTCGATTTCCTAGTGTTTTGCTTAATTTGGAAAATATACAGTCGCAAATAGATCAGATTTAATTTGATCTGAATTCTCGTCCAATTTGTTTACCTCAGATTTGGGTGCCTATTCAGCCATTAATGGAATTAAACCGGATTTAAAAATATGATACATAGATTTTTTTTGTATTAAAATTAAGTGGGACTTTGGATTTTAGATAAATCAATTTTTTTATTGATATTATATTTATTTTTGATATATATACTAATTTTGAACAAATTTAGAATTGAATATTTGGATATGCAAATGAATCAAATTTATTGGATTCTTATCAGATCTATACCCTTATGATATGATTCATTTGCCCCACCAAAAATAGAATGAATGCCATTTTCCTACCAGTACAACTCACTTCCTAGAAAACGTTCCTTTATCTTTTGGCTAAGATTTGATCCCAGGTCTCTGTTAACCGAACCACAGACATTACCAGCAAGCTAGTTAATGCCTTTGGAAAATGTTCACTTTTCAGAGGCATTTTAAATCCAAACACAGTAAAATATTTCCAAGAAATCATTTGATTTCCTTCGTTTTGTGTGCAATCAAACATGATCCTCATTTCTATCAGAAAAAAAAAAAAAAACCAGAAGGCCAGAAAAGAGAATGAGAGAGAGAGAGAGAGAGAGAAATCACCATCCGTCCGACTTCTGAAAATAAAAAAGTAGATTGATGATACATGCACATTGCAAATGACAGAGGAAACCGTGGTACACTATAACTTAATATTTTCATACAAAATTCATGTTCAAAACGAAATACCCATGATGGGAAAATAAGCTTCCTCCACGACAACGTCAAGCAATGCACGCAACTCTAAAAAGTCTAAACTCATTTCTCTACAAAGATGTCAGCAATCTCGTCTGGTCAGCGGAAAACCCACTCCCCGCGGCAAAGATTGTGGTGGATGGCGAGTCTGGTGCCTGCAGAGTTAGTGGTGAATATTACAAAATGCATCATTTTCCCCTTTGTTCTTTCCCTCTTTTTCCCTCACCAAAAGTTGTTTTCAATGGCGACGTCTCCGATCGAAGAGCCTCCATTTGGTGCCACCACACTCAAGCAGCAGCTCCTTCGACATCTGATAGCAACAAGAAATCATCAACCAAATTCTAGAATTTGGTTCCTTGTTCATTAATTCTTGGGAGAAACATTCTCATAAAACTATTGCAAACGACCACTTTCGCATGTAGAGATAAGAACATTTCATCATAGCATTCAGTGGACCTAATTCCCACATTCAAGAAAATCCTAGAACATAGAAATCAAAACATTTACATATTTCATAACCAATCACAAGGTAGGAGACGGATTACCCGGTAAGCCAGATACCCCTGATTGCAGCCAAAGAACACAAAAGGGTGGAAACATTTTGAACCTCTTCCATGTTTGAAGTGACCTAACAATCAAAATACTAAGTGCCTGTTTGGGAGGGCTTCTCTGCCTTTCCCATAGTGACTTGCCAGGAGCGGAACCCAGGGGAGCCATGCCCCCCCCCCCCCCCTATGGTTCAGAAAATCTTCATAGCAATACAGTTTTTTATCTAAAATTTCACCTCCCCCCACTGTCCACCTCAATGGTTGGCCCCCCTTATGGGTCCATCTATATTTCATTTAGGTTTTGGCCCCTCTTACAAAAATTTCCTGACTCCGCCCTGTGACTTGCAATATTGCAAGGCAGGCCCCACACAGAATAGTCTTGTTCAGCTGCAACCTTGACTTCCAGTGAAGCTAGTTTTGGTAGTTTCTTTGAAGCTGCGCAGTCAACGCAGCTCAATCAATGCAGAAAGCCAGAAACCCTCCCAAGTGGGCTCTAAATGCATCTTAACGAAGTACTTTTTGAGCAATTTAATATGATGTACTAGTTGCAAGGTGCCAACTGGCTAGTTGGTAACTTGGGATCAAATCCCACCTGCACCAGGGTAGGGAGTTTGGGGGATGTACTAACCCTATTGTGTAGCCCCCATGGAGAACAAAAAAGATCTACTAGTTCAAAGGTTTAATTCATTAATCTGATACACTATTTCAATAGTATTTCATTCAATTTCAATAAGCTTAGTTGACACAATTTATGCATAATTGTGTACAGATTCAATAAAATAAATAAAGTTGTGGATATGGACTGATATATGGTCATCTATACAGGAAAACCATTTCTCGGACGGTTCTCGGGGATTGCACATTGCATGCCAATAGAAAAGATGAGAAGTTTGACGTCGACACGATCTGTTGAAAGCACGCAACCATCCTACTGTAATAACCCAAAATCTATACAACTAGGCACAAGGCCAAGGCTACCGACTACGACCTCTACCTCTAGGAATGGGCCGCAACCGCAATAATTCGTTAACAGAGGCCTCTGAAACTGAGACTTCTAGGAGAATACCAAGATTTATAATAGGCTACCCAGAGAGCAGAGCAGAGAGCCACTAAAATATCCACTACCACCAGAGATGGATTCAGCCTTACACCCTAAAATGAGGTTAACCATCCATCTCCACTCCACTCCACTCCACTCCACTCCACTCCACTGTCTCGATTGGATTGGAGTTCCCGTCTTTTGTTTTGATTTTCAAGGGGGCATACGGCAGCAATTCCCCACTTTGGCCTACAAAGGGGGACTGGAAAGTGCAACGTGAAATGATTATGGGGGAGAGGGGGGGGTCCTCCCTTTGATGCACTTGAGTAAAGTCTTTTTCTGTTCATACAAATTGAAACAAACACATCGTAGCCTAGCTCGATATAAACAGAGTTTTTCTGTTTAAATGTCAAAAGCTCTTCCCTAATTGGCATTGTTTCTTCAAAATCTTTTACTTATTTACATCAAAAGTACGTAACTGAAATTCTCTCGTTCCACTTTTCTTTCAATTGAAAAATCACTTCGTCAAGCCATGAACTACTTTCGGAGTCATGTCTTAATTTGTTTGCGTACCAGAGACCTGGGGTTTATGTATTTATCAAAATTGGGTCAGATTGACCTGAACGAGGGCAAAGATGAAGTGGGTGGGCCATAGAACAGTGACTAGTTGACTACTATCAGAGTTTCAATTCATCCAATCATACCAAGATTTTAAAAACCAACCAGTTCAATCCGTTCCGGTTGGAGAGTAATAATAATATAGAAGCAAAAAAGTAAATAAACAAGATGTGGCAACTGGCACTCATATGTTAAGACATCAAAGTATTTTCCAAACGGCCAATTTACACTTTCCGAGTGGAAGTACTATTCTGGAAGATCTAAGAAGTTCCAATAGAAAACCAAACAGGTGAAATGCCAACCCCAGTTCACTTCATTCCTATCCATTCCCTGAAGCACCAATTCACACGCCATCTCCGAGGGCTCGAGTGCCCCATACTGTAATCTACCTAAGCTTTAACTAACTCCAAGCCTACCTTATCGGACAGGAGGAAGGACCTGAGATTTTAGGCCGGGTAGCTTGTATTTTCTTGTACCTCGGTGCTCATGGATATGGCCTCCGTAGGCATATAGTAATTTATATATACGGACAGGCATGCTAGTCACGTTGTATAGGCAAGTCTAAACTAAACGACCAAAGTGTGCACACAGCTCATCCAGAGGCACCAGCCACTATGAATGTTACATTTCATGTTTGACTTGGATACCGGTTAGTTTTGAGTATTAGGCACAGTTTGGAAAGAGTACAAATGCATACGAGGCTCAGTTTTGGAAGGAGTACAAATACAAATCTGTAAGTACAAAACCTATTTTGTATGTCTTTGCACTGTAAATATTTGTATTTGTACTCCTTCCAAACTGAGCCTTAGGCTCCATTTTGGAAGAGTGCAAAAACCGGACCAATACAAAACAAAATTGTGTTTGTACCCATCACAACCAAAACTGTTTTATAAGAATACAAACTTATATAAATGCAAACAAAACTTTGTATTTTCATGAACCACACATTTGTATTGCACTTAAAATATGTGTTTGCACTCTTCCCAAGTGGAACATGTTGCACCTCCAGACTGCTAGTGTGTGTGTCTGTTAAGATGGTTGAGATCAGCTTATGGTTGACTTTGTGGGATTGGCCTTCAACTGGCCTCTACTGGCTAAAGTTGCACCCTGGAAATCAAGTGGTCAGAACTATGATGCATCTTAACTAACTCATGCAACATAAAGAGAGAATTGCTGTCTTCATTTCCAAGAAAAGATGTGACAAGAAGACTTCATAGCTTACCACTGCCATTGAGATCAACGGAGAGACCAACATTCTGGGCCTGGTTCTCAACCGGACTACATTGGGTGGGAGTTTGAGGCAGTCTGGGTTGGGGTGGTGAGCTTGTGTCGCTTCGGCTTGATTGCCCATTTGGGGTCTGAGACCTCACTTGATGGTTCAAGTACATCTCCAAGCTAGAAGATGATCCCCCTATCTTTCTCTGGCCCTTAAATCTTCCTCTAACAGGGAGGCGAGAGAAAAAGAAAATGATTGAAATTGCCGGGTTGAAGGGCATGTTGGGGAAAACATAGCGTTATTTTGTCTTCCGATGAAGAGCATTTTAGCCCTTTGAACCATACCTGTCTTTGCGCTTCTCAAGGTATCTTTGCAGTGACGCTTTTCTACTCGTTGGAACCTCTGCACCAGAAAAGAAAACCATCAGCCTCAGCCTCATAAAGCAGAAGACAATTTAAGTAAAAGAATGAATCATAGGAAACTAAAACAGCTTAGGAAAGACAAGTATGAATCACATTCCATCAGCAGCAAATTAGCAACTCCGTCTAAACCCAGCTGGTTCTTGAACATTAAGAAGCCTCATTATTTTGACCATCACATATTAGTTTCTTCAGGAACTATGAAAGCATCCTGATCCTATAAACAAAATATATGGTATACGGTGTCTTATGTCTCACCGTTTGTACCCAAACTAAAGCAATGGAAATTGGGAAAAGTGTTTTGGCACATAATACAATGCAGAATTGTTTATTGTAGTTCGAAAAACATGAACGTCACTAGGCACCACTAGATGTCACATAAGACAACTTAAGTAAAAATTTTCCCCGTTGGCAGAAATGACAGAGATGTTCCCCCAACACCAAGCACATAACCCAATGTAGGTGGTACAAACATTTGAAGTTAGATCTTCCCAACCAAACATGATTTTGGTACTATGAAGTCAAAATGCCTAATTGGCACATACATGAACTCTAAATGGGAATGCAACACCATGGTCCATAACATCCCCTTAATACTACAAAGTTTTGTAAATTTCAAAATCTGTGGATCATGTCAAATTAGCTGATGATCCGAATTGGGCTTTGGGCAAGACAGTGCATCTTTGAGAGGAGAGATCAAGAACCGGAGCTGGTCGAATATTGTATAGAGAAGAGTTTCCCTAATTGTTTTGTTATGGAGGAGAAATTAAAAATCCAGAATCGAGGGATAGAGGACAGAAAAACTAAAAATGTTGAAATTAAAGCATCAAGTCTAGGAGTCCCACCTCTTTTCTAGAGTAAAAGATACTGTTTCACCAATCCTTCTGCTAGCTCATTCTCACCGTCAAGATGGAGCACAAACCCACGGAAATAAGTAAGCATAAGTTTTCAGGGAGTCATTTCTTCAATTCAGAAACGTATGTTACATGCCTTTAATCCATGTTCATAAAGGAATAGGGCTGATTAATATTCTCATCAGCCAGACCTACAAGTGTCCTATTTTGCTACATTTAATGTGCCTTGAGAATGGAAGGTACCAAGACTCTTAACTATAACATAATATAAACGCAAAACATTTCAACTTATATATTCCTACATAAAAGATTAATAAACAGTTGCGACTGTAAAATGGAAAAAAAAAAACCTGCATTCAAAACTAGAAAAAGAATAGTGGAACCAAAGGGTTAAGCACTACTATATAGGTTTTGAAAAGGAGTTTTATGCCAACAGTATTCACTAGAACCACACTTTCTTGTTTCCCTTTTGTGTGGGGGATGAGTGGTTGGGGACCTAGGACTGCTGCCACTTGTTGGACCCCAAGCCAGATTTTAGTCTGGTGTTTTGATCTGCCAAAAAATAGTACATATTCAAATAAAAGGGGCCTGCATTGGTTCAAAGGTGCTGACCTTGTGCCCTTGCAAATTTGATCCAACTTTGTGAAACATGCAAAGACACAAGAAAAGTCCAAACTATCTTACTTGCCCCCTATCCTGATAATGTCTGCTGATGGTTAAGGTCCTCTTGCAGTTGTAAACAGATTGCAATATCAAAAGCGGTTTGCACTGGAGAGCTGACCTTGTGCCCTTGTGGATTTGATCCAACATTGTGAAACATGCAAAGACACAAGAAAAGTCCAAACTATCTTACTTGCCCCCTATCCTGATAATGTCTGCTGATGGTTAAGGTCCTCTTGCAGTTGTAAACAGATTGCAATATCAAAGGCGGTTTGCACTGGAGAGCTGACCTTGTGCCCTTGTGGATTTGATCCAACTTTGTGAAACATGCAAAGACACAAGAAAAGTCCAAACTATCTTACTTGCCCCCTATCCTGATAATGTCTGCTGATGGTTAAGGTCCTCTTGCAGTTGTAAACAGATTGCAATATCAAAGGTGCCTGCATGGGCTCAAAGGTTGGTTTGCACCAGAGAACTAAGCTAGTGCCTTTGCGGCTTTGACCCAACTTCGTGAAACATGCAACACAAGAAAAGTCCAAATTTACATCTGTTGATGGTAAAGGTCCTCTTGGAAAACAGATTACAATATCAAATGGTGGAACCTTGGTTTAACTTACTCATGTTTAAGTGACATCTTACAATGTGAATGTGCTGGTTCAATTTCCCTATGATTGAAGGCATCCTAGATGCCTAATGAAGACAAAATGACTCATTTATGTCCCTGGTTCAAAAAAAAAAAAAAAACTCCAGGAATCCAGTGCTAGAAGTTTTATCCATAAGCTATTTACAAAAGTGGGTCATCAACAAGGTAATATGACTGCATGTGTGTCATCAGCAAGTGTTTTAGATAAATAACTCTGTCCAATGCAGCACTATCATTGAGAAATTCTAAGAGAGTTAATGGATAAAGAGTAGAAGCACTTACCAGGTTCAGCCTCACGAGACATGTCCCCTTCTTCCCGGTGCTGTCCAGAATGTTCAACTATTTTTGCTATTCAAGAAAAGAACATAAAAAGAGAAGGATCAATGAGTGACATTCAAATATTGAGACTTAACAAAAGAGTTATGTAGTTTTAAGTATAGCATCATGTCCCCTATAGTTACACTATTAAACCATACTGGCACTAGACTAAAAAGTGGATTCTTTATTTCCCTACTTTGGAACCCAAAACCACATTGTACTAGTTCATAATCAACTTTAGTACTCAGATAAATAGGGTCAAAGCTGATGAAAAGATAGGAAACGATAATAAAGAATGAACATGGGTTGAGTTCCTGCACAAGCCTTACCACTTTGCAATGATGGAGAGATTGCTGCAGAAGAAGTGGTTTCTGGTCCGACACATGTCACATGGAAACGGAAAGGAAATTGTTGAGTTGCTGCAGTTCCACCAGGTGCAGAATCCTGAGGCAGACAAATGGGACTTGCTGCAAGTTGCATAATTGCTTGTGCCTGCAAATCGATCATTTGGACCAATTGGAAGGCCAACATGCTATGGGATTTATCTCCAGGTATCCACACAAAAAATCAAGCCGCATTACCTTATTAGCAGGCACTCCATCATAGACATTCACCTTGCCACAATAGAAAATAGTCATCTGATCGGATGGCTCATTTGCCACACCTGTGATCCTGCCAAAATTTTAGAGGAATGCTTTCTTTGAGAAACCAATTATCAAAATAATAAGAAAAAACAAATGGCACATGGGCCTGTAAATCAAGACCAGTGCACTTGGGGAAACTTTTTCTAGGGACAGAAATATCTGAGCTTAAATATACAACCCCACAGTTCATTTGTGGTTTGTCTACTACTTCAGCAACTGAATTGAGTGAGTCCAATGGAAATACATATTGCAGCTATCAAATAAACTAAACCATCTGGTCATGCACAAAAACATAACTTAAAAAGGAACAATAAAATTTAGGCTTGTCTCATGGATGTCAATGTGAGGTCATTGACCATCTAATGAACGATGAAGCTGTGAAGCAAAGATACAGAAATGGATGACCACACATATGTGAATATCCTTCAGAAAGAATCCAAGTTCCTTTCGACTATAAGTAACTCAGTAATGAATGACCACACATGCTGAGAAGAAATGAATGCAAACATTTCTTGGTATTGCATCCATATATCAGATGGGCTTCAACAGCCCTAACCTCCCCAAACAGTCATCCATACCCAAAAAAAAAAAACGTACCACAAACTTTAGATTACCATTTACAAGATGGGGAAGACGTTCAAACATGTTTATTTAGGATGACCATTCACCACAATCTGTGTACTCTACCTTAGAATGACAATTTACCAGACTGACAAGATCAAGTTTTGTCTACTTACACAAAGAGCCTGATGAACTGAGGAGATTACAAGTCCATAATATAAAGATGAATATCCAACCTACCTCACAAAACTATCTATAACATAATACTGGTTTTGTTTGTCATAACGTAGTTAAGAAAAGGAGGCAAGGAAATGGAATATATTATCAACACTGGTCCAAACTTCAAGAACAAGCACACATATTTAGTGGCATTTCTTTTATAAGTTTTTTTTATGTGTAACATTAAAGTCCAACCCACTTTTGCCTGTTTCTAATCCAATTTATTGGAAACAAGAAAAAAAAGTAAAAAGGAACCATTATTTTTTTTATCAATAAAAGGAATCCATTATTAACAACACATAAACAGCCTAGCTTTAAAGAATAAATGCGTTTCATTGACGGTTGACGTCATTTCTTCAATAAGTTTATCTAATGCCAATTTTGCACTTCAAATATGACAATTATTTCCTCTGTATTTCAATCTTCTGCAGGTCCAGTCTGTGGTACAGACATACAAGAAGTATGTGCAAATTTCAGATTTACTGACTTCACTAAGAATAGCATTTTACAAGAATATAATTGCAATTTATTTTTCTCAATTCACAATACATTGCATCAACCAAGGGACAATTTCAAATCTAAGGGACAAGTCAATTATTTGACTCCCTGGTTGGTAGTTCACAAGTTAATTACATAATGCCCTTTTTTGAGAAAGGGTAATGATTTCATTTGGCAAAAAGTGTGATTGTGTGTACACAATACACTGTTATTGCTTCTTTGATTTTTGTTGTATATATTACAAAAAATATACTGCATACTCCAAGCCACACTTTTAGTTTACTTTGACTGCTAAATTCTAGACAACATTCTTCTGAATTTGTGTTACAATGTTCTCAGTTGGACTTGAACCTGAAATTGTTTGGCCAACAAGTACTCTGCCCGGCTAACTAAATCATGGGATCAATTGGTACCAATATTTTGTCTTTTTACTGTCTCTTGAGACTAATACCTCAAGGCACCAGCCAACCACCTTGAATATGAAACCTTTTAATTATCATTTCACTAGTAACCAATTTGTGTAAAAGAATGCCACACATTAGATCTGTACCCAATCCAATCCTCCTAAGACCCAAGACAGCTTGGACGAACATTGGGTAATGGCCTTGTAGAGTCAATAGAGTTGATTTTTTAGTTGTCAAAATCTTATGATTTACAAAAAAGGATTAAAATTTTGAACACAAGTGTTTTGGTTCAAATCCTATATCTGACTCCCTTTGTGAAAAAAAAATTCTTATAATAATCATTTGAATCTTAAGATCACATTCATGAATTTTATGATTTATCTCATTCTTGTTTTTCAAATCAATTAAACCCTTATGGGTATGAAGATCTATTTAGGTTATTTAAGATTAATTCAGAAACCTTACTGAGTTTAATTCCATCATATGTAGGTTAAGGAGCATTTATATATGGAGCAATTAATTTTCAAGTCAAACTTGATTAAATCATCTTAAGATTCTAATCTGCAAGTGATAAATTTTGTTGTATTAAGTAGGTAACTACAAAAGCGGGGTCACACACACACACACACACACACATATATATATATATATATAAACAGAAATAAGCTTATGATTTTCAGAACACTAGTCAATTTTAAGGTTTTAGAATTCTAGTTGTCCAGCCAGCTTCAACTACAGAAACAGGCAAATAAATGATATGCACCAAAGGAGAAGAAAACTAATACAAAGATGTAAATGTTGTTGAACAGAGGAAGAGGGTAGGTGCTATAAAGGCTAAACAAAGGATGAATACATCAAGAAGCCCAATATAACTCAAACATTAAGCTGAGATGGCCATACGGCCCATACTCCAACAAAGTTTACTCTCAACTCCTGCTCTATGCTATCCATCAAAGAATAGGACAATCTTTGGATCCATCTAAAAGAAATGTTCATGATAGAAGCCAAAGATCTAGTTTAACAATTCTGCAGAAGCCATGAGCATTCCCCAACCCTCAATCAGATGATAACCACAAAATCTCCCTCTACCTCAACATGAGATAAGTCAGAGAAAACATCAACCTCAAACCCTAAATCAATTCCAAGATCTTTGCTCTAATGGAAACATTTATTCCAATTAGGGCTGCGACTTGGATCAGGTTGGGTTAAGCATTTATTTAATTTTGACTGGGTCCAAATCCAAAATAACTTGGATCAGGTTTAGTTTTGATGTTCAACTCAGGCAACCCAACATGCAACCCTAATTCCAATAGGCCTAGAATTAGTTTGATAGTTTCCTCCTCTAGGTACCTAGAAGCCCCCCAACTCCAGAGTTAAACTTAACTTCAACTTGGGCTGACGAAACGAACTCTGAGCAATGATATTACCACCATTTAAGAACATAAGCAATGGATAAATCCACAAACTCCGTTTTGATGTGGATTCATGAGTGAATCTAATAGTGATGATATCAATTATTCTCTATGATTTCAATATCTTTTTAGAGAGACTCTAGTGTTTCTTTTTTTCTCCAAAAAAGGGCCAATACTGTAATAAAACAAATACATTTCATATAAAAAATGTTTTTTTTTGTTTTATTATGGATTTTTTAGAAATTTCAAAAGGCTCTTAAGATTTCAAATATGGGCCTAAATATTGGTTTACTTATGAGCCAATTTTCCATCACCCAATGCTGATCCTAGCTACCCTGGATCTTGGGAGTGATGAACTGGATATGAACCTAATCTCCAGCATCTTTTGGCATGAATTGGCTGCTCTTGGACTCAAACTCATACTCTCATGCTTGTCTGCACGAGATTTTACCATCCACACAAAACAATTATCCCTATATGTAGACCAAGTCTAACTTCAGTTTAAATCCTTTCCCTTGTAGAGTGGAGTGGCTTAGTTAAATCGGTCTCTTTTTCTTTATGCAGTTAAGCCCTTTATTTTTTTTGATAAATGAGCTAAGCCCTTGCTTTTGATGCACTAATCCAGAACCTTATGCTAGTTGATAGTCCTGTTCCCCTTTAAGAAGGAAAGCTAGATACCCATTAACTCTGCCCCAATCTACCCATAGTCTTAGTCCTCATAATAATCTTACTCCTAGACTACTACCATCCTAGAATTTTGGCTACTAAAGTCTCATCCTATATCTAGCCATACTCGAAAACAACTGCCCCTAGGTTTAGACCTTGTTTAACACTTTAACTTAAGTTGAAATCATTCCCTCCCAGACTGGAATTGCTTAGCTGAATTGATATCTCTTTTTCTTTATGCAGTTAAAGCACCTGTTTTTTGATGCACTAATTCAAAACCTTATGCTAGTGAAATAGCTCTATTCCCCCTTAAGACCGCAACCTAGATACCCAAACTCTACCCTAATCTAGTCATAGCCTTAGTCCTCATTATAATCTTACACATAGTCTAACCCAGATAAACCCCCTTTCTTGTCAGCAGATTCACAATGTAAAGCCAATATTTTAGATGCGAAGCAATCCAAGTAGAAGAAAATGGCATTAAATTTCTTCAAATTCAAGTTCTTGTTCAGGGCAAGTATAATATCACTAATTTCAATTAACTCCCAGGTCTGCATATGTGAATAGCAAAACCTTAATCTTTTTGCTCTCTGAGCAGACCAGAGAGCAGCAATTGACACATCCAAATTTCAAGGGGGCCAAATGTAACAGCAGTAGATTGATTATTTCCTGCACATATTAGCGGAGCCCAGCATATCTATCTATCTATCTACCAGTCTGATTGAAATTCAAAAAAATTATAAGGAAAACACACACACACACACACACACACACACACACACATATATATATATCCAGAATTCAGGAGGACGTAAATGCATTGGCGGGAAGTTTGGGATGAGCTTCCAAATAGGATTGATTTACTGATTTTGAAGGCTTGGCTCCGGATTAAATGGATGCACATCGCGGCGCATATTAGCAAAATTACGAAAAGGTCAAAAATAAAGAGAAGAATAATTTAAAAATGACGGTAGGAAGAAAACCTGGGAGAAATGGTGTCATTATCGGCGACCGGGAGACGGCACGACACATCACCGGGAACCGCGGGTTTCGGGGGGTCTTTTCGCCGATATGAAACCGATTCATCTGCCGAAACAGAAACCTGGAAATCGGCACTCGTTTCCTTGGTCGATGCTGTGGGAGTTACAGGGACCTACAATATTATTTATTTATTCTTATTTTATTCTATTCAATATGCTGACAGCACTCCATCTCCATGAGAGAGAGAGAGAGAGAGAGCGCTTCGTAATACTCACGTGTGGTGGATCCTCTGCTGCCGCCTTGGAGGCCACCCTCTGCCGGATTACGGCACCGGAATCCGTCCTCGCCTCAAGCAGCGATTTGAGTGACAGTACCTGCTGGATTGCCTGAGATTTGTTCCATGAAGGACGACGCATGCCTGTACGGACAAGAGAAGAAACGGGTACGTGGAGGTAATTACGTTTGTTTTTTCTCAATTTCAGTACCTTCTTTTTCCGTCACAAGAAAATATGAAGAAAAAAGAAAACCAAATAGAGTAAGCTGTAGAAGGAAAAAAGAAAGGAAAGAAAATGGAACCTTTTTCTTTGAGGTAGCGCCGGCAATCTTCCCGGGTGAGCTGAGAGATGTCTTCTTCTGTGAGCTGGTCGAGGGGTTTATCGAGTGGCGACCGGAATATAGTTTCGCCGGATCCCATGGCGGCAGATTCCGGACAGAGCTCTGTTTTGTAGGATTGGGAGGGATTGCAGAGAGCCGAGGAAGCGCAGTGAGAGTGAGATCCACTGCTTCTCTCTCTTTCCTTGATATAAATAAAAATCCTACTTTGGTGTGGGGTGGGGGAGGGTCTTCAGGTATTGACTCTTCAGCGCGAGAGAGAGAGAGATAGAGAGAGGTTGCGGGGGCGTGTGTGTCCAAGTTAAAGGGTTTGGCCGCGGCGTCTCCGCTTCGACGGGGCTTTTTATCTAACCTCGCTGCACCCCAGAATGCCACGTAATTGCTTCTTCCATTTTAATATTGTAAATTCCCAATTACAGTATCATCCCTCAGACTTTAGCTAAATTACCATGATGCCCCTCCATTGCACTACTCATTCACATAGTCCTGACTCCTGTCCCGTCCTGAATCATCTCCAGTCTGACCATTAATGCCCAGAAGAAAAGAACCGGGCCCCCTCTCCCCTGCTCCCCCAATTAGATTCGAATCTTTCTCCTCCTCGGAAGCTGTGTATTTGTAACCGTTAGCCCCCTGCCAAATGGCAAGCTGTCTTCACAAGCTCTTTACACGTGGACAGCGTAGAGAGGCCTTAAATTAGCCACGCCAGCATCTCTTATCCACGTTAGTCCACTGTCATGTCAGTGAAAAACACAGGACCAACTTGACTATCTTTTTTTCGCAAGGGAAGAACACTTGAAAGGACCTGAAAGAGACACGTGGACCCATGATGAAACCCCAAAAGTATATTTCTTCCACTGTTGGTTAGGTACGATTTATTTTACTTTAGTGAAAAGCTAAGCAATAAATTATACGTATATATTACAAATTTCAAGAGAAAAGGCTGTACTGTCCCATGTGGAGAGTGGAAATTAAAAGGGCGACTATCATGGCAAGGGGAGCAAAATGAGAGGCCAATTTGGATTGGCCACGTGGCAAGTTTATCTTAAACCTACATGATCTCTCCTCTACATACATATACAAGCTTGGATGTGAAGGAACAAGTGGAGTGGATGACAAGTACTTATTAAGCTTCTCAGCTACTGCTCCTTGAACTTGAACAGCTTTTGATTTAATCCAACAAAAACCCAACCAAATTCAGGTTTGACTTGGACCAACTTTCCAGTCACTTCAAAAATTCAAAGGAAAGGAAAGCAGCCTTTCTTATCTTTCCTTACATTCTGTCTTCCCACGGCAAGCCGTTCAATGATGACTTGACTTCCTTCAATTGCTCTCCGGCTCTCCCTTAAAGGTTAAAGCCTCTTTTTGTCTTCCCATTCATCGTCCCCATTGTTCCTCTCTTCTCCCCCTCACCAGTCAGGCAGTCACCGGCAAATTAAGACCTGTCCGATCTTTTAATTAGACAAACTCAGGAGATGAGGTTGTGCTGAACTCTTTTAACATCCAGCCAAGAGGCTCACATTCTCACAGTGGTTCTCCTGTAAAGGATACATATTGGTCTTATTGAGCACATGTAGCTTGACAATGAATTGAATCCCACCTAAAAAGATGAAGCTAATTTTGGTGGTTCACAATTTTTTTTTAACATGACATGTATTGAGAAGTTGCGACCATCTAATGGATCCCTTGGTCTAGAACCCTAAAATATTTAATTTCTTATGAAACAAATGAGCAGAGCAAAAAAAGAAAAAAGGTTTCACATGGATTTCTTTCTAGACAAGATGTACTGTTAATGCCATATAAAGAGATGTTATGACAGAGTCAGCCCCCCTTGTGTAAGATAATGGACCACATTTTAAAGCGTTCAACTCACCCCAATACAGCACTGTCACTCAGCTTGATTGTTGATCTAAAACTCCAACAAGAAAATGTCAAAAATTTAATTATATTGATATTTAAAGAATAAAAGCTTGGGTTGGTCCATAAAGTGTAAGCGGAAAGTATGCACTCTGAAAATTAAAATTATTACTATCCAACCCTAAAGGAACCCTTCAGCTTAAAAGTTTAAGCAGTTAGGTGAGATTCATATATAGAGATGACAAATTGGAAAGGGTTCCAACCTGTTCTTCCCCAGTTGGGGCAGGTTTTAGGGAAACCTGAAACTTTGATGTTCAGGAACGGGGTGGGGATGGTATTTGTCCATCTAGCTCTAATTAAATGTGTATGTGTGTGTCTATATATGCATTATATGGTAGAATATAATTGTAGTAGGTTTAAAAAATAAAAAACAGAATTGCTAGTAGGGATGATTAGGGTGGGGCATGAAGATGGGGTTGGGATTTATAGCCTTGTTGGAGTATGGGATGAGGTAGTTAAGTTTAGGGTTGGGGACAGGACATGCAAAACCCGGCTCCGCACATGAAAGTAAATTGAGTTTTGAAGTAAAAACAAACATAAGCCCAACCATACCTCATTATCTTGTCCTGAATTTTAATTAATTATAATGGAAGCACCAAGGACCAAATACCAGATCACTTAGTCAAATAGGCTTCAATACCAGCTCAAGGAAGAGTGTTCAACTGTTAGTTAAATTCTCTGAATAGGTTTTTATTCTCTACCAATCAACCTTTGTTGATTTTCCTGAAAACCTCTTCAAAACTTAAGCTTTCTTCCTTAGAAAAGAAATTCAGAAATTCTTATGTGAATCACATTACTAGATTGAACTAGCATAAAAAGAAGGAAAATATGGCACATTAAAACTGGCAGAAACCTTTAACCCATTCTGTGGTTTCATGGGTTGGGTTTGTCTCTACTTTATCCTATATTGTTTTATGAAAAAAAAAGATTATTAAGGGGTTTTTTTAAGCAATTCCATGTTAAGAATTTCCCTCAACTTTCTGTTTCTCTCTTCTTTTCGAATAAAACATGCATTGTTTAATGGTGTGCAATCCGCCCGGTCCTAGCTGTCAACGACCTTGCCTTTGACTGGAGCAACGGGGAGCCTGAAACAGAGAAGATGAGGGAACTCCAGAGGGAACCCAGTGAGATATCTCCGAAGCTCAAGTTAGTATTCTCTCAAAGGCAAGATAAAGACCAGATGGCGCAAAGTTCACATAACTTGTTGTTGGGGGTAGGGGCCTTTTATAACCACTTTGCGCACTCACCCGAGGCCTCTGTCAAGTCGGGTATGATTACTTATGTGTTTCTGCCAGTTCGGGTGTCATCCTTTATGCTGGGACAGAACCGCCACTGCTCCTTGTAGGAGTCGTCTCCGAAACTGGAGATGGCGGTGTCAGGTGGCGGTGGCAGGTGGCCGTTTGAAGTGTGGCCATCAAGCGTCAGATCCCAAGTCAGTCAGGTGCGTCGTCCCTGGATACGAACTTCCTCGGTGTCAGGCATGGAACGGTTTGTTCAATTTGGCGTCTTGGAGGCGAAGTGCTGGAGTGGTGAGCGAGGTGGTCTTGAGTTCGGAGGTATGTCCTGTACTGCCATAGGGCAGGCCAGTTCGGAGAGGCATGTCCCGAACTACCATAGGGCAGGCCAGTTCTGTGAGGTGTGTCCCGAACTGCTACAAGGCAAGCCAGTTCAGAGGTGTGTTCCGAACTGCCATAGGGCAGGCCAATTCGGGTTTGGCTCGGGGCCTAAGGGAGAGTTCAGGTTCCTAGTAGTGAGTTCGGACTGTTGGTAGGTAGTTCGGACCGCTGGTTCCTTCGCGCCTTAGGCGCGCTGTTGTGCCGAGTCGTTGCCTTTGCCACATGTTGCGTAATTACGAGGTCGGGCCAAATATTGCTTCATCAATTGCCCCCCACTCCTCGTGCTAAGGGTCTTGCCCTGGTGCGGGGAGTTCGCGAGGTGGCAGGTGGATTTGTCCCGTACTTCGAATCTTGATAGTGCGAGGTGTGTTGTCAGGGTCCTTCGGGTTTCTCAAGCACCAAAAAGGCGAGAGACGCACCTACCTGCTTACGAATGATGACATACGTGGTGGTGCGCTTATTTCGAATTTCAAAAAAGCGCACTGCTAGGAGATGTGACAGTGGGTCTTTTCGATTTTGAAAATACGCGCCGCTGCCGTTTCAAAAGAAGGGGAGACGTGCACTGGTCGTTCTGTCAGTTGTGCACAGCATTTTGTTAGTTTCAGAAAGACGTGCGCCGGTGTTTCGTAAGTTCCAGAAAGATGTGCGCCGGTGTTTCATCAGTTTCAGAAAGACGTGTGCCAATCACATCTTGGTCTCAGGGGACATGTGGTCAACGCGAATGCGGGCCGTTGGATTTGGCCCTGATCTTCATTGTTGGTTCTCGGTTACTGTGGGTATAAATAGTAGGGGAACCCCAGTCACTTTGTCACTTCTGCGTTTTGCTTCTTGAGCTCGCATCCAAGTTTCAGCTTGCGTCCAGGCCTTTCAGCTCGCGTCTAGGCTTTTTAGTTCGCCTTCAAGGTTTTTTGCTTGTTCCAGTTTTCGGAGTCTTCAAACCTTTTTCCGGGTGAGTACTTTCCTGGAATCCACCTTTTCTCCTTGATGTCTAGCTTGGATAGCTCAAACAGTTCTTCAAGTGGGTCTGGTGTGGGTTCTACGAACCGAGTCGCATCCCCCGGTGGCCTTAGTGAACCTAAGGTGGAACTTGAGGACGATTTTGAACCGATGCAATTTGGCGTCTACCTCTCATCGAGGTCAGATGCTAGATAGGTTTGGTCCTTTGACCATGACGCCCGAGGGGATCCAATCTCTTATTATCTCTTACAATTTTCCTGGGGGGTATGCCTATTTCATTCCTTCGGGTAGCTTTCCTTGGGAACACGGTCCTGATGAGATCGTGATATTTCGGGAGCAGCTCGATGCGGGGCTGCGATTGCCTTTCCACCCCCTTCTTGTCAAGGTCATAAACCACTTCAGCATTACCGTTGGCCAGCTTCATCCGAACTCTATTCATAACTTGGTGAGGACAATCTCCATTTTTTGCGAACAGGGCTTCCCTTTAGACTTGGAGATATTCTCCTCCATTTTAATGCTCAGGAAACAAGCGGGTCCTCTTCCCAGGAGTAGGCGGGCGTATTACCTGTCTCCTCGCTCGGGTTTTAAGCTTTTGCACAAACTTCCCAACAAGGACCCAGCATAGAAGCGGGACTACTTCGGGGTGCGAAGTGCACAATGGTGGCCTTTTTAGACTGGGTGGGGGGCGGCCGCCCCTGACTCTGGTGTCACTCTCGATAAAGAGACGGTGAAGGGCCTCCGGTAATGGGCACGGCTAGGGATAAAATGTCATCAATACCTAACAGAGGCCAAGCTCATTGCGGCCGGCCTGAGTTTGGGTAGGTTCCTTGCTCAGAGGTTTCTTGTTTCATTTTGTTCTTTCATTTTTTTTCTTATGACAAACTCTTTTTTGCAGGTGTGATGGACTCAGAGAGGACTCGCGGTGGGCACCTGTTCCAATGCATGAAGAGGAGGAAGTGGGTCGTCAAGCGAACTCATACCGAGCTGCCCTAGGATGCGGAGCCTCAAGTTCTAGACTACACGTCAGAGGATCCGCCCAGGGAGCCTGAGGTGGCTCCTTCAATGCAGGAAGCGGCAGGGGCCCCTTATGCCAAGACAACTCACACGAGTGCTCCCGCTTACTCTGGGTCCGCTCATACGCGAGCTAGGCCCTCGGGCTCAGGAGCTCAAGGGGAGTTTAGGAGCGTGCTGTCGCTGAACTACACTCTTCAGAAGAGTAGGGAGGCCACTTTCCCCGAGGAGATCGCGGCGTGGACCGATCTTCCCTTGAACCATATCGCTTGTCGTGTCGCAACTCATGCTATGGAGGTGAGTCAAATTTCTTTGTCGGTCCTCTTTGTTTTTATCCTTCTTGCTATCGTTCTCTTAATCACTTGTTCCTTTTGTTAGGTGAACTCTTCTATTCATGCCTTAGCGGCCCAGGTGGAGAGGAGCTCAAGGCAGGCGCGAGCTACCGAAGAGGCCCTTCATGCTGCCGAGGCGACTACCCAAGTTGCTGAGGCGGCTACTCATGCTGCTATGGCTAGGCAGGCGAGGTCTCAGAGGGATGCCGAGGCCATGGGGGTGGTTGTGAAGCATATGGCGGACCTGAGGCTAGATTTGCAGCATCAGGTTGAATACCTTCAGGAGGACGTAAGGGAGAAAACACAGATCTTTTCCCAAGGCATTAGAGATGCCAAGAAGAAGGCCGTTGATGACTACATCGTCTCGCCGCGTTTTGATGACCTGATGGTGGATTCTTATAGAAGGGGATTCAAACTGAGCCGGTGGATGGTCCGTAACACATACCCCAAGCTCGATATTAGTGTCATATCCACTTCGCGTATAACTCAGGAGAGGCCAACACTGCTGATGGTGAGCCAGATTCTAAGGGTGAGGCAGGACCTTTGGGTGTCGTTGAAGTGCCTTCTGATGAGGAAGAAGTAGCTTCGGGCTTGTGAGTTTTTTTTTTCAAATGTACTCTTCCTTATCTTGCAATGGATTGGACTTTTCTTTTGATTAAGTGTTGGTTGTTCTTTCTCTCGAACTGACATTTTTGCCAAACTGATAATATGCCTGATCTGTTTCTTGCTCGGGTTATTGCACTCGCGCGACCTGTTTCGGTGTTTAATACTTAAACTCTGATTCGCCTTAGTCTTTTGGTTGACTTTTCTTTTCTTGCCTATGCCGAGGTTCCTCCGTTAGCTCGGCATCCTGGCCCTTAGGCTCTTGTAGCGATTTCGTCCACTTCGCTTGGCGGTCTATAGGTAGTATCGCCTTAAGTTAACGATGTTCCACGCTCGGGGTACTTGTATACCCCTTCGAGCGCTCTATTTACTATGTAGGGCCCTTCCCAATTTGGTCCAAGTTTGCCTATGCCGGGTTCGGGCACCATAATCATACCGAGAACTACGTCGTCGACTCAGAAGCTTCGCTCCTTTACTCTGGCATTGTAGTACCGAGCTACTTACTGCTGGTAGGCCGCTGTCCGAATGTGCGCGAGGTCTCTTACCTCGTCTAGTAGGTCGATGTTGGTACGTAACTCATCTCTGTTTGGCTGATCGTTATATGCTTCTAGTCGTAGTGTAGGTATTTCGATTTCCACTGGGATTACTACTTCAGTGCCATATGTGAGGTTAAAGGGGGTCTCTCCCATGGCAGTTTTTTCTGTAGTTCGGTGAGCCCATAGAACACTTGGTAGCTCGTCCGCCCACAAACCTTTAGCTCGGTGTAGTCGTGCTTTCAGTCCGCGAAGGATGGCCCTGTTCATTACTTCTGTCTGGCCGTTTGCCTGCGTATGTGCGACCGATGTGAAGTTCTGACGAATTTCCATATTTTGGCACCATTCTTGGAACTTGATATCCTCGAACTGTTTGTCGTTGTTGGAGATCAGTACCCGAGGTAGCCCGAAGCGACATACTATGTTCTTCCAAAAGAAGTTCTATATGTTTCGGGCTGTAACTGTTGCCAGAGGTTCAACTTCTATCCATTTTGTGAAGTAATCTACTGCCACCACTAGGAACTTTCTCCCACCTATTGCTGGCGGGAATGACCCCAGGAGGTCGATGCCCCATTGCGCAAAGGGCCATGGGCTGGTGAGGTATTTGAGGTCGGAAGCAGGCTGATGGTTGATATTGGCGTGCTTCTGACACTTGTCGCATTTTCTGACGAGCTCGACGGCTTCTGCCTTCATCGTTGGCTAGTAGTATCCTTGTCGAAATGCCTTTTGGATGAGGTCTCTACCCCTCATGTGTCCGCCGCACAGACCTTCATGAGTGTCGTAGAGTACTAGCTCAACTTCAGCAGGTCGCAAGCAACGCAAGTAGGGGAGCGTGTAGGACCGTCGGTACAACCGTTCGTCTATCATGACATATTTGGTTACTTGGTGCTGCACCCTCTTGGCTGCATTGCAGTCTGCAGGGATGGTTCCATCTAGCAAGAAGCTCACGAGTGGGTTGATCTAGCTCGACTTTGCTTCAAGGACGGGAACGACCTCCTCTGCCCCACCGAGAATGCTAGGCTGAGGTAAGTCCTCTATGTACACAGTTCTCATGTTGTGACTCATGCTGGCTAATCGGGACAGGGCATCGGCCTTAGTGTTCTCTGACCTCGAGATTTGCCTGATGAAGTGTGACTGGAAGTTGAGCGGAGCCTCTTTTACTTTCGCCAAGTATGCGATCATGGAGAGCTCGCGTGCTTTGTACTTGCCCGTAACCTGGTTGACCACGAGCTGGGAATCACTGCAGATGACTATGTGCTTTGCTCTTACCTTTTGCGCTAGGTTCAGCCCGGCTATCAGTGCCTTGTACTCTGCCTCGTTGTTGGATGCCGCAAACTCAAAGCGTAGTGCATATTCCAATTTTGTGCCACCCAGGCCGCATAAGACTATTCTAGCCCCGCTGCCCTGCTGGTTTGAGGAGCCATCTACGTGAAGGATCCAGGGCTCCTCATCCCAGTTCGCGCTTGGCCTAACCAGGAGAGATGCCACACTGGCTGCTACTTCACGGGGTTTAGACTCTATTGGCTTGGGAGCTCTGGGTTCACCCAAACTGGGGATCTCGGGCTCAACCGACCCAGGGGCTTCGAGGCTGAATGTGCACTTGGCGATAAAATCTGCTAAGGCTTGAGCCTTAATGGTAGTCCGTGGCTTGTACTGGAGGTCGTACTCACTGAGCTCGATAGCCCACTTCGTCAGCCAACCGGAAACCTCGGGCTTGAGTAAGACTTGTCTCAAAGGTTTGTCAGTTAAGACGACGATGGTGTGAGCCTGAAAATATGGGTGGAGTTTCCGAGCTGCAATCACCAGTGTGTACGCTAGCTTTTCTATCTACGAGTATCTCGTCTCTACTCCCTGCAGAATTTTACTAATATAATAGATGAGCTGCTGGACCCGATCTACTTCTTTTATTAGTACCGAACTGACCACCTCGTCGCTCGCCGAGAGGTACAATTCTAAGACCTTGCCCTCCTCAGGCCTTGCTAAGGTTAGCACAATGGCGAGGTAGCTCTTTAGCTTGTCGAACGTGAGCTGGCAGTCTCGGGTCCATTCGAACCCTTTGCCTTTGCTTTAAAGAAAGGCAGACATCGATTTGCCGATTTGGACATGAAGCGGCTCAGAGCGGCTATGCGGTCATTTAGCCTTTAAACCTCTTTTACTTTTCGGGGTGGTCTCATATCTAAGATCACCTTTATCTTGTCTGGGTTGGCCTCAATACCGCGTTGATTGACAATGTACCCTAGGAACTTACTCGAGGTTACACCGAAGACACACTTGTTTGGGTTCAGTCTCATGCTATATTGACGCAAAATTTGGAAGACAGAATCTAAGTCTTTCATTAATTCCTGCGAGAACTGCGTTTTGACAACCATGTCATCTACATAACATTCTATTTTCGTGCCAATTAAGGGCCAAAAAAACTTATTTACAAGTCTTTGGAAGGTTGCCCCAGCATTCTTTAGTCCGAAGGGCATGACCTTGTAACAGTACAGGCCGAACTCGGTTATGAAGCTCATTTTTTCCTCATCGGACTGGTCCATCTTGATTTGGTTGTAGCCTGAGTAGACGTCCAAGAAGCTTAGTAGCTCATGTCCCGAGGTCACGTCCACTAGGTGGTTAATTCGGGGTAGGGGGAACCGGTCTTTTGGGCAATCTCGGTTCAGGTCGATGTAGTCGACGCACATGCGCCACTTGCCGTTTGCTTTTTTCACCAGCACTAGGTTGGCTACCCAGCTCGGGTGATGAACTTCCCTTATGAAGTCCGCTGCGAGGAGCTTTTCGACCTCTTCGTCGACCGCCCTCTAGCGCTCTGGGGCTAAGTTGCGTTTCTTCTGTCTAATGGGTCTGACTACAGGGTCAGTGTTAAGTTTGTGAGTTATAGGGTCAGGGTCAATAACGGGCATATCCGCCGCGGACCATGCAAAAATATCTAAATTTTGAAGTAAGAAACTCACCAGTTCAGTTCGTAGAGGCTCTTTGACAAATCTATAGTCGAGGTCGGGATCGGGACCGTTTCCTCTGTGGGCGAAGCTCGTTCCTCGCCCTGCTCCGTAGGTTGCTCCAGTTCGAGATCGTCGGCTGCCTTGGTTTTTCCCTTCAGGGCGGCAACATAACTTGCGGGACTCAAGCTGGTCGCCCTGCGCCACCCCCACACCGAAGTCTGTGGGGAAATTCATTGCCAGATAGTAGGTGGAGACCACTGCCCACAGAATATGCGTAATTGGTCGCCCTATTATGGCATTGTATGGGGAGGCGGTCGCGACCACCAGGAAATCGTGGTTGAGTCTGACCGCGTAAGGCCATGTGCCGACTTCCACAGGTACTGTTATCTTCCCGAGGGGCCTGACTTCCTCTCCACTAAAGCCCACCAGAGGAGTGTTTGCAGGCTTCAACTCACTTCTCTGCAACTATAGTTGGTCAAACGCCGATTTGAAGAGGATGTCCGCCGAACTACTTGAGTCCACAAGTACGCGTCGGACTTCGAAGTCGCTGATCCTTAGTTTTATGATGAGCGTGTCATCGTAGGGATAGTGGACACCTCGTGCGTCGTCTTCCGTGAAAAAGATCGGTTCTTCCGTCTTCGACCTCTTTAGAGGGTTCTGCTCTTCTCGGGCTGCCTCGCGAACTGACGTCCGTGCTACTGCCGAAGTGCAACCTGCTACCACCGAACCACCCACTATCACATGGATGGTTCCCCGAACTGGCCTCTCTTCTGGAGGAGGTCGCTGCAAGGCTTTGGCCGGTCTGTTGCTGGTCTCGGGGGTGTCCTTCCCGTGCTCCCCTTGCCGACTTGCCTTATTATTATTATCAGTATGTTGTACAAAATTTCTCAACTATCCGCGACGGATGAGTCCCTCTATCTCGTCCTAGAGATTATTACACTGTTCGGTATTGTGACTGTGATCTCTATGAAAACTACAATATAAATTTTTATTTCTCTCGTTTGGATTACTCTTTAGGCAAGGTGGCCACTTCACGTAGGGGGCGTCCTTGATCGTCATCAAGATCTCAGTCCGCTTTGTGTTTAACGGCGTGTAATCCGTCCAAACTGCTAAGGGAGCTCGGGACGGCTGGCTCGGCTTCGCCTCTTGGGCCTGGTTTCTTCTGTTGCCTGGATTGGAGGGCTCACCTTCTCTTTTTCTTTTCTCGACCCCGCCTTCGATTCTTTGGTTGATTTCTTCATCTGTTCTCATGAACTTGTCCGCGAGCTTGAGGAAATCGGCCACGGTTGCGGGCTGGCTGGCTCGACTTCGCCTCTTGGTCGCCACGAGCTGTACCGCGAGGTCTAAATGCGGTATCTGCAAGCATGCTTCATTGAACCGCTTGATGTAGCCCCGATGGATTCTCCTTCCCTCTGGACTACTCCAAAGATGCTTTCCTCGATCATGGGGCACCGCTTGCTGGTAACGAAGTGTGCGGTGAAGACCTGCACGAACTGGGTCCAGTTTCTTATCAACCCAGGGGCTAGGTTCCGGTACCAGGTGCGGGCCACCCCCTGAAGGTGGTGGTGAAGGCCATGCACATGCATAACTCACTGGCCCTAGCGAGGTGCATTTGTGACTAGAAAGCGTCGACGTGGTCATTGGGGTCAAAGGACCCATCATACTCGTCTAAGCTCGTCTCTTCCTTGCCTCTGAGCTCGGGTAGGACACGGGTAGCAGTTCGGCGATTTCGTCGGCGCCTTCATTGAGCGGGCCTAGTGCTGGCGCTGCTAGCCTCCGTGTTGCCGAGCTCGATGGGCCAGGAATGTTGGTTTGCTGCTAGGGCGCTGAACCAGTTCTCCGTGAGTGGGAACTCAGGCTTGGAGCGCCGAGGTGCTGACTTTGTGGGCGAGGTTCCCGACACACCTACGAGCTGCGAGGCGGGGGTAATTTTTCTTTGCTTTTGGCTTGGGGATGAGGCGTGGCTATTAGGGGGGTTCTGGAGTTGGGAAGCTTCTCCTCGGTGAGGGTGTCCACCTTGAGGGGAGGCCTTAACCGGCTTCGGAACAGGGTGCCGGGGGGGAAGCAGTGACTGGTTTAGGGGTAGCTGAGGGAACTGCTGCTGATAATGGTGTTGGGAGAGGTGGTGTAGTACCTGGTGCTACTGGAGTTGATGCTGCTGGAATTGTTGCATTTGTGCTTGCATTGCCCGCATGCATTGCATTAGGTCGACTAGCTGGTTTTGGCGGGTCGCCAGTGGGACAGCAGTTGGTTCAGCGAAGGTTGCTTCGATAGGGAGTGGAAGAGGGACGTTCAAGGCAGGAAGGTTTAGGGGCACCACTGCTTGTGGCGCACTTAGGATGGGGATCCCATCCACTGAAAGAGAGATGGTGAACTGCCCGATGCACACCATGGGAACTTGGAGTTGTTCCCCGGTGGTGTTCATTTCTGTGCCACGTCCAGCATTGTTGGAGGAAGCCATGGGTGTTGGGGGTTTTTTGGAAGAAGAGGAGGTTACGATAGTTTTAGAGGGAGGCTTTTAGAAGTGTTCCCACAGACGGCGCCAATTGATGGTGCACAATCCAGCCGGTCCTAGCTATCAACAACCTTGCCTCTGACTGGAGCAACGGGGAGCCTGAAACAGAGAAGATGAGGGAACTTCAGGGGGAACCCGGTGAGATATCTTCGAAGCTCAAGTTAGTATTCTCTCAAAAGCAAGATAAAGACCAGATGGCGCAAAGTTCACATACCTTGTTGTTGGGGGTAGGGGGCCTTTTATAACCACTTCGCGCACTCACCCCGAGGCTTCTGTCAGGTCGGGTATGGTTACTTCTGTGTTTTTGCCAGTTCGGGTGTCATCCTTTCTGTTGGGATAGAACCGCCACTGCTTCTTGTTGGAGTCATCTCCGTAACTGGAGATGGCGGTGTTAGGTGGCGGTGGCAGGTGGTCGTTTGAAGTGCGGCCGTCAAGCGTCATATCCCAAGTCAGTCAGGTGCGCCGTCCCTGGATACGAACTTCCTTGGTGTCAGGCATGGTACGGTTTGTTTAGTTTGGCGTCTTGGAGGCGAAGTGCTAGAGTGGTGAGCGAGGTGGTCTTGAGTTTGGAAGTATGTCCTAAACTGCCATAGGACAGGCCAGTTCGGAGAGGCGTGTCCCGAACTGCCATAGGGCAGGCCAGTTCGGTGAGGTGTGTCCTGAGCTGCTGCAAGGCAGGCCAGTTTGGAGGTGTGTTCTGAACTGCCATAGGGCAGGCCAGTTCAGGTTTGACTCGGGGCCTAAGGGAGAGTTCGGGTTCCCAGTAGTGAGTTCGGACTGCTGGTAGGTAGTTCGAACCGTTGGTTCCTTCGCGCCTTAAGCACGCTGTTGTGCCGAGCTGTTGCCTTTGCCACGTATTGCATAATTACGAAGTCGGGCCAAATCTTCCTTTATCAGTACCCAATGCCCTATTTAAAACAAATTTACGACCGCCTACTATTCCCAGAACAAGTAAATCTTACTAACCAGTAACTCCACTAGATGACACGTCGGGGCTTTTCTCGGGTTCTTGTTATTAAAATCTTAGCAAAGTTCTGCTAAAATTTTGTTAGTCTTCAGTCAAATCCAATATTGTCAAACTTGGACCGGATAAAAAACCTGAAAGTTGAGAGTTGACTGAGTCATGGTTTTTCGGTTAACCGTAGTGGTGGACATGGCGGGGCTGGGTCCAAGCTGAGCACCTATGACAACAGCCTGGGTTTGGTTTGATATCATCAGCACTGGCTCGGACTCCAGGCCAGACATTGGGCTATACACATGCAAATATTAACCATATAAACCCATTAAGTAACCAGGGCATAAAACGCTCGATAAGGTCACCGAATCACCGGTTCAACCATCCAGTCTATTCTGCGACCCATAAATCAATCCATGGTCTGCATTTAACATATCAAAATGAGAAGGAAGGATCTGTTTGAGGGCATTAGGGTTTGGATCATGGAGGAAGAAAGGCAGAAATACATATGATGGATATTGTTGCTGGACCCTTGCACCATGTGAAATGTCGACCCATACGTGGGTATACAATGAAGTTTAAAGGACCAAGTTGCACCACCCACTTGCTTACTTTGATCTCCAAAGCTTTTAAACTATATAGAGCCCACTGTCCGTCCACGTCACAATTCCATTATATAAATCCTATATAGCTTCTTTTCCTTTCCTGGTATTACTAGTTGCCAATTTATTTATTTATTCTTTCTTCACGTACTCCTCAAATCTGTAAAATCATGTGCATATTTTGTTGGAATGAAACAGCGATTTCAATATAATGATGATTAATATGATAGTTTAATGCATTAGAGCCCTTAGCTAATTAACAAGCTTCTTTGGGCACGAACTTTGTATCCTTGACCACAAAAGTAATGGTTATATATATATATTGAAAAATTGATCATATTATAAGTGACTGTTTATGAGGGAGGGCTTTTCCATGCAGCGGCTTCTGGCTTTCCGGTGAAGCTTCTTTGAGATGAGATGGCTCAGTTAAAGCAGCTCGATCAAAACTTCAACAGTACTCTCTAAAAAGGGCCTTAATCTTAGTTATGGTTCCGTGGGCATAAAGCTACTCATCAGTCATCCTAGCTACCTATCTTCTAATATAGTTTTTGGGCATAAAGTTGACTTGTCTTGTTTTATATATTAAGGAGCTGAGGAGTGAGGACTAGTGCTGGCCAGTGGAAGAAACGGCCACAAAACCCATCTTTTATCATAATTAAGTCTATAGAGGATTCTCACATGTACACATGGGAAATGTTGCATTTGAAGGATCCCAAGTTTTCATCTCTATAGGAGATTTTTTGTTTGAGGGACTATGTAGACGATGGGGATAGCCCATCCCCATCTCCTAAAGGGCCTAAACCTCCGTAACCCTGGCCACTGCTACGAAGCCGAAATCCTACCAATTGGGGCCACCAACCAGTTGAGATGCTCTGTTGGAGATGGGAAATTAGTGAGTACGTGGAAGAGGGAGAATTGTACTAGACTAGATCCATGTCTGAGTTCATTCTATATATGTACTTATGTTTAAGGTGACAATAAGGGTTTCACATGGAAGAAAATCTTATAACATACTCCAATTGTGTTCCGACGTGCCTACCTTATTAAAGTTACCTCTCTCTCTCTCTCTCTCTCACAGAGTCAGGAGATGGCCGGTGGCCGGTGGAGGGGAGTGGGCACTGTATGAAGAAGGGGGCCACCTCCTAGGCTCCTAATCTCCTATCACCTTTATTATAAATTTGTATAATTAAGAGTGTTCTCAATTCTGCTCTAAACCTCCAACCCTAGCTATTTCCTAATTATGCAATTTCATATATTCCCTAAAAAATATAAAATAAGGTACGTACACAGAGGGCCTCTCTATGAAGTAGGACTTAAGTCATTTAGTTAAATGAATCAAAAAAGTCATTTAATTTTTCCACCATATGCTTATATATTATAATATTAAAACGAAAATAGGTAATGTTTTTCAATTTTTTATAATATCTTATGATTTTGTTTTCTTGGATGTATAAAATTTGTGTTAATCTACATTTCTTACATCCAAAATCACATTTTTTTTTGTGTTACCTGTAGATTTATGGAAATTTCATGAGATATTTGGGGAAAATATAGATTAACAAAAAATTTGAAAATATAATTTTTTCTCTGCGTATAAAGACTAAATATGCTTTAGATCTATAGATTTATCTATCATATCCATAGAGCAATTGAAATTTCTTCTTTAATATATAAATATTTTTTATTTTTTACATTTTTAGAATAAAAATAAATATTAATTAATTATATTTTATCGTTTTATCACACCAATTGAAATTTCTTCTTTAATAATTTTTTATTTTTATATTTATAGAATTAAAAAATAAATAATTAACTACCTATATTTTATCATTTGATCACAATGATTGAATATATTATGATTCTATGGATCATCTATTATATATTCCACAAGGCAATTGAAATTTCTTCTTTAATAAATATTTTTTGAATGTATTATGTAATGTTTATTTATTTTTTTATATTTTTTGAAAATAAATATTTAAATAATAAATAATTATTAAGTATATTTTCACTTAGAAGTTGTGTTAATGCATATTTTATGGTTGGATAAGCGAGTTGGTTTTTTCCCATCCCATTAAACATTAAAACTTAAGAATTATAATTTATAAGTTATAGTTAAGTATAAGATTTTTAATGAAATCATAATTAACTATAATATATTTCTTCATAAAACCATTAAAATATATTAATTTAATGTATATACACCTCATTTAGGTCTTATAGTTAGTGTTGTTATGTATTTTTATGATTTATTAAAGTATTTATAGTGTTTCAAAGCATATCTATGCATATCTTAGTTTTTCTTTGATACGCATGCGTATCCAAGGCGTATATTGATACGTCTCTTAAAATTGCCTTTCCGATACACTTGGCGTTTCCGATACTTTAAATCTTGAGTGTATCCAAACGTTGTTTTTATTTCTATAGAATAGAAATTTGCTCATGAGGAACAAATTGCCAAACACTATTATTATTCCCCAACAATCAGAAATGGAATTCCTCTTCTAGAATATATAGGAATTTCTTCAAGAATAGGAACAGGCAGGACCAATGCCAAACGAGACCTAAGATAATTTGATTTTTTTTTTCATTTTAGCAAATTCTCTATTTTTAATTCTTCACCTATCTTACATTCCTCTAATTTCTTATACTAATAAGTGTACATATACTTTGCACATGACAATCTTTTATGATGATGGTGATAGTAATAATATGTTTATAAAATTATATATATAATTTTATATTTTTATGTCTATAAAAATTATTCTTATTTCTCACACTTATTTTTGCTTAACATGGCAAATATACGATACTAGAGATGTGCCCAAATGTCTTTTGCAATTTTTTTTTTGTATTTTCATACTTTCATGTGTTTTCATCTTTTTCAATTTTTATTATTATTTAATTATAACATCTAGGATTGACACATTTGACAAAAAAAGTTGAATTGTTGATTCACCACAAAATAGGAAAACAACATCATTTTTGGGTTGGTTTTAAAGTTGAATTAAATTTGTATTTAATTATTCTTTATCACACTTTTTTTTTTTAATATGGTAAATGAATATAGGATTCAATGAAAGAATGTAAATTAACACCATAAATATAAGACTTAATGAGGGGGGTTAAATGAGGAGAAATATAGTAGTCCACATTACGCTTTTGTGCCACTATTAGTGAGGGACCAAATTCAACAATAAGGATATTCTAGTAAAGAATAGGATTCAATGAATGTCAATGGGCATTATATTAAACTTGCAACTTAATGAGAATGATTTGAATGAGGAGAATGTTATTTTAATTATATTTCTATCCTTACAATTAGAGTAGGATCTAATTCAAAAATTAGAATATTTTAATTAAACAAATGTTCCTCACTACCATTCACCCTTTTAATAGTAGTATAGAGATAAACTATTAGGCTGCGTTTCGAGTTGATGTAAATCAAGAATGGTGTAAAAGTTTACACCGGTTTGACAATGTCTGCATTTGGAAGGAGAGTGTAATCATGATCGACGTAAAACTTTACTCTGGTTCAGTTTTGCATACGTTTGGATGGAGTGTAGTTTTACGTTGATAATCAATGTAAAACCTAACAAACGTAAAGTTTTACAATGATTATTGATGTAAATACTACATCGATTTTATCGATGTAAAACTTTACACTCTTCACCCATTGCGTTTTTCAAAAAGCAACAGTCACTTTCACAGTTCAGTGCAAAACGTCATTGGTACATTGATTCCAAACGCAGCCTTAAGTATGCACATGCTTTATACGTGACAAATTTTGATGATGATGATGATAGTAAATAATATTTTTCCAAAATTTTCTACCACTTTTTAATATTTCTATCTCTAAAATTATTCTTATTAGTTGCGCTTATTATGGTTCAATAATATAAAATATTAGAGATATTCTCAAATATTTTTTACATAATTTATATATATTTTTATATTTTTATGTTCTTATCTTTTCAAATTTTTATCATTTAATTATAACTTCATAGGTTGACACATTTGACCTAAAATGTTGAATTGATCCACCACCAAATAGGAAAACAATTTCACTTTTGAGTTGGTTTTAAAATTTGCATATTATTTTCATCATCAATAAAAAGTTAAGAACAATTTTTGTTTACCATGTCTACCTTTTAGTATGATTAATATAAAATATTATATATGTGTCCAAATGTTTTCTGTAGAGTTTCTATTTTTTTTATGTTTTTTTTTTGTATTTTTATATATATTTTTTAATTTTTATTATTTAATTATGAGATCAAGTGTTGACACATATGACCTAAAAGGTAAATTGTTGACCCACCACGAGGAAAACAATTTCATTTTTGGGTTGGATTAAATTTTATATTTTATTTCCAACATCAACAAAACAACTATTATTTATCACACTTATTTTTTAATATGATTAATATAAAATATTAGATAGGTGCCTAAATGTTATTTACAATTTTTTTGTACTATTAGATAATGTTTTTTGTGTTTTATATTTTTACTTAATTATTATATAAAGGGTTGACACATTTGACACAAAAGGTTGAATTGTTGATCCACCACCACAAAGATAATTTTTATTTTGGGTTGATTTTAAATTTATATCTCATTCCAAAATCTATATATATATATATATATATATAAAGTTGTTTATTTATATTTTAAAAGTTTTTAAAATAGAGGTGTGCTCAATTTTTTATATTTATTATTTATTTTTATTTTAAAATTTTTTATTTAATTATGATATCATGGACTAACCCATTTGACCTTGATGGTTGAATTACTTACTCGCTACTATAATGGAAAAAGTTGTTTCATTTTTGGGTAAATTTTAAAAAGCATGTATTTTATATCATTAAAAGTATTGGATGTAGATATAATTGATAGAATTTGTTTATTTTTTATTTTGTGTAAAGAATAAATTAAATATATGATTCAATAAAAGAATGGGAGTTAATAACTAAGTATAAGACTTAATAAGAAGGAATTGAATGAGGAAAAATATAGTAGCTTAAATTACATTTATACCTTCACAATTAGAGGGGGACCAAATTCATAAATAAGAATATTATAGTCAAGAATAAGATTCAATGAATATCAATGGGAGTTAACAATTTAAATATAAGACTTAATAAGAGTACAAAATATAAACAAGAATTTGCACTCTCATATTTTTTACGCCAATGCAAATAAATTTGCACGGCAAACAAACCAGGCCTTATAATCCTTTGTTTCGTTTTACATGAGTAAGTTTCTAAGAAAGAGCATTTGTATACAAAATAATGACATGCATGTACCACTTATACGGGTCAAGAGACTCAGACCCATCACTGACCGTGGACCCTGCCTAACGGATCTTGATTCTTGAAGACAAAAAATCTACACGATTAAATGTTTGTGGACAAGTTTCAGCCCAAAAGTGCGAATTATGGGACCCACCATGCAGATTCCACCTGTAAGGTTGGATGTGTGTATGATGTGGTAACATCACCCAAGTACCCAAAAAGTAGAGTAAAGGGCTGACATGGACTGAAGGGAGTCATCAGCACATGGACAATCTGGAGGGTTCTCTATCTATCTGATGGATGGTTTGGATTCATTAGCCACAGTCTCTCACATGGCAGGAATAGGCGGAGTCCTGTACAAAAGCAGAGTGATTGGATCAGTCAGGCCTCCTATTTCTCTCCTTTCACTTTTATATATAGCTATAAGCTATCCAAAGAATACACATTTCCAATGGTTCAAATCATCCAACTAATATAACCCAAATTAACCATTAAGTTATGTTGGGTATGAAGGAAAAAGTAGGGAAAGGAAAAAAAACCTTTACAAAACCTGTATAGATTTTTATTTTTATTTTTCTTTATTTTTCCTATCTTTTTCATCAAACCAAACATAGCCTTACTTCTTATATTAATTTATCCATATTTATGGACATGCCTGAGATTATATATATATATGGCCTCGTCTGTTATTCCCAAACTCTCTTTCTCTCTCTCTCTTCAAATCCAAAAGCTCTTTTCCATAGAAAATAAAAAGACTCATATTTGAGTACATTGATTTCTCAGTAATCAATAATTAATCGTTCCTTTGATTGGTTGTGAGGCATATGCACTTTATGTCTAGCGTGGGGTATTATTGATTACACAAGCATTGCATTCAGCTAATTCGGACTCATCTGACTAGTGGTTTAGAATTTAGATTGGTCTTAAATATTTTTCAAAGCAAGGTTTTAAAAACTGGCCTGCTTTAGCCACCAGTTTCAGGTCAGAGGTTTAATTGTCTAGTCCTAACGAATCAATTCGTTATAATATTAAATATTAAAAATAACAAAAAATGATATTTAAAATATAAAATTGACTTGGGCGGTGGCTTAACCAGCTGAATCAGTGGTTTGCTGATTGAATCAACAGTTTTTTTTTTCCGAAAATTCCGGGCTAAATAGAAAGATGGGTCCTCGCAAATGTTGTTGATATATTTGGTAAAGAATATATATATATATATATATATATATATATATATATATATATATATATATATATATATATATATATATATATATATAAGGGTCCACTTTTTCCTTCAATTACAAAATATTGGTGGTGGGCTATCAGAGTCTAAATTCCAGAAAGATATACTAAAAAAAAGAGAAAAAAAAATGGAGACGTGGAGTGTTGTCTTCCCTGTCTTTTCTCATATAATTTCTCTCCTCCCCTTTGATGCCTTTGAAAGAATTCTGCCACTTGCATTAAAGCCTTTATTAGAGATCCCAAAGGATACAAGTAGAATATATGTATATAAAGATAAGATTGGGAGTTGGCAATTTTTAATTGACGTTTCCTGATCCAACCCATCAACCTGCTGCTTCTATGCTTGGGCTTTTCCAGAGTGTGAAGTGTGTCATTAGCCAGCCATTAATTAATTAAACCCACCCAGTTTAATTAATTCTCTTCAAGCTTGGCTCACTTATGAAATGAACCAACCCATTTCATACGGTACGGATACTGAGGATTTCATTTCATTAGACATCTGTGTCTAGTTGTAGCAGTGATCCAAGGGTAAGAGCTGGTGAAGAAGAACATAAAATTAGTCAGAAGTATGGTGGACCATGAGCAAGATAAGGCGACACCAGTGGAGGTAACTGTTCATGGTGTTATTAGCATCTATGAATAAATGATAAAAGCTTTGAACTTGGGAGTGGATGATCCCTAAAACTATGCATTATCGCCTTTTTAAGAGGAACTGACGTATTCCTTTCACAAGTTGTTGATATAAATTAAATGTCACAACATATATAGACATCAATTGGGCAATGGCCTACTTTTGCCATGAAACATTTAATGGAGATATAATCTCGAGAACATTGTTATGGCTCCCCTTTAAAAGGATAAAAAGTTTGATTGATTATACCCAATGTTTTGTCTCAGTAATCTATCGTCTTGGGAGGGGTGAATTAGATACAGACCTGGCTTTTTATGCTTTTTGAGCAAAGTGGTCATCCTGATCAGATTCAAATATCCACTTAAGCTTATCAACTTGAGCTTGCGATTTTACCATTAGATGCAGAAGATATATTTCATTATTATTCTATCACTTCACATTTGATAGTTCATTATATTGTTTTTCTCAGCAAGCAATGAACCAAATCAGCTTGGATATTCATTTGTTTCCTCGAGAAGTAGTCATTCCATGTGATTTTGTATAGCTGCAATCCGATTTTGTCTATAATCAGAGGTAGAAGATTCTGAAAGATGTCTAATCTTTTTAAGACATATATCTCCAACACAAGCTTGTATAGTTGAGTTTGTAATAAGAATCAAGCTTATTTATACTTAACATATAATAAGTTTTTTGGAACAAATATTAAATCTGAGAGAATTGAAGATTAATAAAGGCTCAGTTTGGAAGGAGTACAAAGATAAATACGTACTATGCAAATGCATACAAAATAATACAAAATATAAGGTTTTGCCCTCTATAAATTTGTATTTGTACTTTTTCCAAACTGAAGAGTACAAATGCAAATATGTACATCATAAATACACACAAAATAATATAAAATATAAGATTTTGCATTCTATATATTTGCATTTATACTCCTCCCAAACCAATCCTTAAGCTCGATTTGAAAAGAATACAAATACAGATATATGATTATATAGAATATAACTATATATATATATATAAATTACAAGGTTTTGCACTCTATATATTTGTATTTATACTCCTTTCAAGTGGAACCAAAAACAATTTCTTTTTTCTTCATGCATAAGGGTAATTATAGGAGCTGCTACAGTAAATGTATCTCTAATGCTTCAACTTGAGCATGGACTAGTAATAATCTAATAATCTAATATTCCATAAATAACGTAAAACTGGAATTCCAAGATTATTATTATCTTTATTGATCTACTCCAATAAACCTATTTCTGGTTTTCTTTAGGCGGCTATGGTTTTTTTTTGGAGGCTATTACATATTACACATTAAAGGGGGATATTAAATTAAGGATGGGGACAGGGTACATAATTTGTATGTGAGGTCCACTGCGAAGAACGTGCAGTTATGTTGGTTTGAATACCTTTGGAGTTTGGAGGGATGGTAAATGGACTCCTGATCTCCTGCCCAGCAGAACTCTATCCACGCCTACTCACAATACACTGCCCCCCGTGAATTGGGAACATCTCCCCCCTGTATAATATTATACAGAGGATGAGATATTCTCCATGTATGACCGTAATAAATGTAGACAAAAGATCCAGACCGGGCATGAATTCCCTCGTTCATTGTCACAAGTAGTGTAATAGTCCAAATGTTGAGATTGATTATATGACTCCTTAGCTAGGCAGGCCCAAGTTATATATGCCAATAAAACCAAGCCCAACATAGCAAATAGCTTTTTCAGATTAACTAAATACTGAATTTAATTACTACTGCCCTCCGGCTTATACAAGACAATGCATTAACTTTGGCTGTTGGGGGCTAATAGGGCCAAAGTTTTTCCCAAGACAATGATAAAACCAGAGGTTGTGATGCAAGATATTTCTTCCAAGTTAGCCTTCACACTCCAATAAGTTGGCACTTTTTACTGTTATTTTTTCTTGACCTCTGCTACAACCTACAACATATATAGTCGTGGTATATGGAACACCGGCTAAAGTACCCCAAGTTGCTCAGTTTCAGGATGAATGGCTGATGGCTGAATGCTGTAGTTGACGTGCGTGTATGCCAGCATAAATACATTTGTTGGTATATGTAAAATAAATGACCCCGATGGATCATGGATGCAACTGCAATAAACTGTCAACAGGCTCACGGTTCAGTTAGGCTATGTTTTGAAACCAAACCTGTATTACCGGTTTTTGCAATTCTCTGGATTGAAACTGAATTGATACCATCGATTAATTGCGTGATTGGTTTTGGTTTTTAATCGATTCACTTTTGTGATTTCTTGGTTGTTTATATTTATAATATATAAGAGCATTTGCAGAATTTGATATGCATAGTTTAATAGCATATTTGAGCTAAAAAGGTGCCCATGATTTACCATAGAACAGTACTCCAGACATTACTATTGCTGCACATTGAGAACATCTCCCGTATTTATATTTTACCGTTTATGGGATATGTTCTCAATGTTTCATTTGGAAACAATGCAAATATGTAGAGTGTAAAATGATTTACATAAATTGTAAAATTGGATTAGTTTTGTACTGACAAATTTACCTTCTTACCAAACAGACTTTTAGTTGTAATGGATGCAAACATGAATTTCAATAAAGCATATGCATTTTCTTTTTATCAAAAGCCTACTTGAATGCAAATTTATTTCTTTTTTATTGATATACTTTTACATCTTATTATCAATATAAATATGCATTGGTCTGTCATTTGTCAACGTACAAATGTAATACTGTCAAACACAGACAAAAGTGAACCAGAGTGCAAATTTACCCTGAACTGAGATTTACACTCCATTTGCATCATTTCCAAACGCTGCCCAATGTACAACTGTACTGTCTTGTGAATAGGATGGATTCTTTGTAGATAGGAGATGTGGATCTGATTTGGTCTTCTAAAACAAGGTCTTAGGTCTTGTATATTCATTCATTCACAGAAATTTCCCTTCTTTTTTCTATTCTGTCATTTTGTGTTTGCATTTTCCTTTAGGTGATGGGAGAAGAAATATATGATCTTCTCAAATTTCAAGTTAATAAACTCAAAGAAAGTACAAACATAAAATAACAAGAGGGGAGTTGGTGTTGTTGAGAATATGTCCATGCATAGATTTCTTGATGTAGCTTTTGGAGACCGAATGTAAATTTTGTATCCCTGTGTGGGGCTGATTGAAATCATGTGTAGGTTCCGTTCCGTTCCGTTCCGTTCTACATTGTTTCATTGTTTGAGTTAGGTTGAGCTTATGTGGGTGGTGGGCGGGTGGGGGCTGATTGTTCATTGTTTTGATGGGCTGGATTCGTGGGCCTTTTTTGATGTCTGGGCCCATTTGTAGACTAGAGGTGTGAGGAGATTAGTGTTCATAACAATCCAATGGGGAATTGTAGCGGGCATTGAAAGTTGAAACCAAACCACTTCAAGTTCCAAGCCTCAAATCTTCTCGTACTCTCAATTTCTCAAAAGTTCCTTGTTTTCTTATCCCCACTGCCAATCTCACTTTATATGCTCTCTTATGTCACTATCCCGTTTAATGACAACCCATTTGTCTTTTCTCCTGATATAAAACTCGTAAAAGAATTACAGAGAACATTAATTTAAAAAAGAAAAATTACAATAAATAAAATAATCAGAAATATTTTAATATATTATGCTCCTGATTCTGATTCCAAACCAATTCCTGCTTTTGGACGCTAGATGATGAAACCCTACCATACCAATTCTCATGGGAAATTGGGAAACCATGACGAAATGAATAATATATGTTTCATAACCCAAAGACTACACCAATTCCAATTCATGCATAGTAATTATATGAACCAAGTTTTATCCCTACTGCTATCCCAAGTCTATAATTCCCTAACTCAGCTGTAGTTACAGCCAATTTGGTGTAACGCAAATTATCATAAAATGCCTTTTCAATTATCTCATTTCTGTAATCATTTGAACGTGATTGATGTTCAGCTTTTTTGGCTGCAGAATCAATGATAATGTTCTAGCCAGTAATAAATTTATGGACTCTATTAAGAATCATGGTAGCTAGGCTCTAGAGACAACATGTCTGAATCCTAACAAAGCTTATTAGCTATCTGATCCTCCGGTAACTGTCCATCCAAGCTCATCTTCCGAGTTCCGGTGATGATAAGATCACCAAAATCAGCCTTTCACCCTCTACATTCCCCACACGATACGATATATACATGTACAGGCTTCAAATCCTCTAGTCTAATGTTGCAGATCTGGACCATACATCCTAAAAGGTGTGGTGCAAACTTCTTTCACTCCTTTTATGATTCAAGGATTGTAAAAGTATCCCTACTTTTCCCTTCCTTTTCCTACATTTTTCTTCAAACCAAACATAGCCTAAGGGTCGAGGTGACGGTAGACATTTTAACAGAGGAAGAAGGTTCAACCTTGGATTTGGCTGTATAGAACATTGCAGAATCAATGTTGGTGTTAGGAATTAGGACTGGCTGGGCCAAGGAGCCCAAAAGGGTAGAAGACTAGTGAGGTGAACGTGTAATTAATGGAATAAGGTTCAGTCCATTACACAGGGAGAGTCTGCATGCATGTCTTTACAGCTTATAGCCTGATAGCTATTCCTTCCCCTTCGAAGTCATTCAGCTATAAAATCGAGACATAGACGAGTTAAGTGAAATTTGAAAAAGGATTAGCTGAATTTGATGAGCTGGCTCTTTAATTCTTTATGGCTTCGTTTGTAGTGTTCGAAGTCATTGAGCTACAAAATCGAGATATAGACGAGTTAAGTGAAATTTGAGAAAGGATTAGCTGAATTCGATGAGCTGGCTCTTTAATTCTTTATGTCTTCATTTGTAGTTGCAGTTTGTTGGTTATTTATAAGTTTGGCAGACTGCAATTTGATCTTTTCTTGTTTGACATGCAGTAGATTTAGCTGCCAAAAGCTGATATACCGAAAAGATGCGAGAAACACAATCTTCAAATGAATCTTTTGCATTTTTTTTATTTGTCTTCGTACAAAAAGATACGCCTTAACCAAAGGGCTTTGGACCACTCAGATCTTAATACAAAAGCTCAATGCATCTTTTTACTGTTATAACTACTAAAAAATCTTTCCAAAAAGACTTGTCAAACGGCTCCTATATCTTTTTTTCTCCTTTTTCTAACAGCCACTTTTGCAATGCCAAAACCCAAAAGCCAGAAGCCAGATTAATTGGTTCAGGTTCTAGGAGAGAAATTCCCTGGATTAATAGGGTGGAAATGGACTGTAGTGTTTTTTTAACTAAGTCTCAATTTAAAAGGAGTACAAATACAATTATGTACAGTATAAATATATACAAAATACAGGTTTTTGCACTCTACATATTTGGCTCAGTTTGGAAATTTGTATTTGTTCTCCTTCCAAACTGAGCCTAAGGACTAAAAGAATCAATAAAAATTGAAACTCGAGATTTACAAAGATTTTGGATTTTTCTTTATTTATTCAATTTCCCAAAGGCTGCAAATTTGAGAATAATAGGCTTTCATTTATGTGTTTAAGAAGATTTCTGAAATTTCTAAAGTTGGTCTAGTGAACTGAATTTCACACCATGGAAGCTGAAGTGGAATTTAATTTTTATCCACAGGATCCAAACCACTCAGCCGCTCTTTGGTTGCAATGCAAATAAATTTGCGTTGGTGCAAAACCATAACAGTGTAAATGATTTGAGAATAATTCTGACTTATTTTTTATTAAATTTTAACTTATTTTGTTTAATTGCAGTACAAATGAAGTAAATTAAGACATGAATCAGAATAAAGTAAAATCTAAAATAAAATTAAATGAGAATTTATATTTTCTATATTTGCACTCCCATACATTTATACTAGTGCAAATAAAATTATACTTCAACAAAACACAACCTAAGCTGATAAAGAGAGGTTTACCAAACTATGGAGCTGGTTTGATTTATAACCAATGAATTACTTATTGCTTTAGCTTTCAGTGAATAAAGTAATTCAGTTGGAGGGCAGGCTGGGAGCTCTCTACTTACTGAAGGGCAAGGTGGGATGATTACACCCTGAATATTTCATCCATTAAAGACACAGCGAAAAGTAATTTCCTTAGTTGAGCCAATTGAACTGTTATCAATCAGCTCACAGAAGTGCAACGAATAGATCCACATGAACCTACAATTTTGATAACTGTGTTGGGGTAGCTTTATTTGTTACGTAATCTCTTCTCTGAAGTCCCAGATCAAGATTCTCTGCATCTGTAAAAATCTGATACAAGCGGCAGAGATTGGGTCAAAGGTGCAAGAAATCTTCCTTACTGTATTTGGGGCCCAAAGGGCGTAATATATAATCTGTTGCTGATTCTCTATTAATAGGTAGGGCTGTCAACAGGTAGGGTCTGGGTCCGAACAGGCGAACAGGGTAAAACCAGTTCAGAACCGACGGAAAGTTATACTGTTTTAATAATCAGAATCAAATAAAACCCTATAGGGTCTGTAATTTTAAACCTAAAACCGAATCAATCACTTTTCAAGACATTCGGGTCTAATGGACAGAATTGTAAGAAACATGCTGAAAAGGACAACATATTACAAAAGGAATATCTTTGAAATTCATACCAATGAAATAAATGGTACGCTGATTGCTGATTGAAAATGAGCTCAGTCACTGCTCACAAGACCTTTAGCATCCTCACTCCAATCAAAGTCACTAATAGCTTTTTCACAAGGCCTTGAGTTCACAACTCCTTTTTTGGTTATAGGACACATTTTATCCTTAACGGGAATCGGAGACGGAGATAAGGTTAATTTCAAAATCAGGGGGATGGAAAATATATGATCCCAACTTATTGCCATTCCTAAAACAAGACAAGAATATCAACCGCACATCGGTTACCTGCGGATTGCTGGCTTGCCGTGCTTCCACAATGCTTATAGTGGTTGTTGCTACCGGTGACTATGCTGCCTCCGACTGTGGTCCTAGCCGACGATACCATTGTTTGCGACCTTGTGGTCTTAGGTACAGGGATGGTTCGGTTGGAGGCTTGGAGCTTGGAGATGGAGAATTGGAGTTCGATACTTCGAGGGGGGGGGGGGGGGGGGGATGAGAGGGAGAGATTGAGTGAAAGGAAGAAGAGATTGGAGGAAGAATGGGTGGATTTGATCGATTAGAGAAAAAAGGGGAAATGCCGAAATGGGAAGATGAAATGGTATACATTCTAGTCATCAATTGGGGTTTGAGTCGATTCGGGACAGAGCGAACCTGTTCCCAACCCGATAGGAATCGGGACAAAAAATGAAGAACCGGAACAGACCCATCAGTATAGATCCTCGAACCAAAACTTTGTATTCGGGCCCATCGGGGGTCAGGTTAGACAGCCCATTGTTAGCCCCATTAATGGGTCAAATTTGAATTTAATTATCAAAAAGCCCGCATAAGGTAATTAAGCCTCATTTGCGAGTGCTTATTTTTAAGCACTTATTTTAGGCTGGGATCACATTAATAAGCATTTTTTAAGGAAAATCGCCCATTTTGGATAAATTCAATCTTTTCTAAAGCATTTTTTAAAAAGTACTTATTGAATTTCTAGCCCTTCTTGGCCGGCCATGTAATGTTTAAAATATCTATACTCCCCCTATTTAAAAGATACACTATCTCACCAACCACTTGCATTAATAAGAACTTTATCCAATAAGCCCTCCCAAACGGCTAAAACTACAGCCTGGGGTCCACGTCAGTCACTTACAACGTGGACAATTTAAAGAGCTGCCAGCCGTCAGATTCACTGGTTGGTCTAAGAGTATCTAACAATTGCCCAGACTTCATTGTGTAGAACGTTATTTGAGTAGTTATTAGTGTTTGGGAGGGAGGTTTTTTTCCAAACCAGTATTTCTTTGTATTGCAATGCTTGGTGAGTTATTTATTCCACAAATACTTATATTTTCCGAAATGATTTTCACAAAAGCATATATTTGACATTTTTGAATATTATATCAACATATTTCGATGAAAAATAGTAAAAAAAGCAGGAGGTTACAGAGGATGCCGCCAACTACAATGGATTAGGTGCTAGATCTGAAAATCCATTGCAAATTAGTTCAATATGAATCAGAACGATATGGAAGAAGGAAAGGGTCTGGAGAAATGAAGAAAGCAAAGCAAATAACATGAGGAAAATGGGGCTAAACAATAGGATTTCACACACATGAAGCCAACTAGCACTAGGAAAGTCACCACCACTACTCTTTAGAACGCTGAAATTGAGAAGACAATAGGATTCTATCGCCCTTTGAAAAATAGGGGCAGCCCTTGAAAATGATAGATATATTTAGGGATAGTTTTGTTAATAAAAAGATATACAAGTGTTTATTCGGGACCACAAAGAAATAAGCACTTATTATCGGTACTTATTTTAAATATTTCCAAACAGGGTCTTGAATGCAAGAAGAAAGAGGAGGGAGAAACGGAAAAAGCACCTAAATATGGATGCACTTTCCGGCATATCCTCCCACACAATCAGATCTCTCTCATCGAGGGTGGTGTGGCATTCACTTTCACTTACCATCCTCTCCTTTCCTTAACCTTCTAGTGATGGGCGGATGGTGATTGAGGACATGCACGGATGACACCCTCAGCTGGCCGCGAGGTCATCGGAGTTGGGCCATCTATACCGATGGTAGAAGACGATGGGGAGGGTGTCAAGGCCTATTAGGCATATTCGTAGATAGAGTTCTACACACATCTGCATCTCACTCTCTCTTATCCCCACTATAACTTATCTCCTAACTTAAGTATTATAACCCAACTCTAACACCTAGTGTTTCTTTCGTGTAACACAACTCTATCAAACCTCTTCGTGCTACTTTTCTACCTTGGTATCAGAGACTAATACCATGGCCTCCAACGGTACGGTCTATGCTTCAGTCCACAACTCTTAGAGTTCTTAGTCCAATATGTCCTCAATACGCAGCATGATCTCTTCTTCAGTCTCTACCTTCTCTCACTATCTCCCTATCAAATTGGGTGGAGATAATTACCTACTCTAAAAGGTGCAACTACTCCCATTTTTTACACTAATAACGTCTTGGGCATCGTCGATGGTACCACCAAAGCTCCTCCCAAGGAAGTCGATGATCCTAGGGACCCTAACGTCAAGATGCTGAACCCTGTGTATGCCAAATGGTTTCAACAGGACCAGCTGGTCCTCAGATAGATTATTTATAACCTCACTGAAGGGATCTTCTCTCATGTGGTAGGCCTTTGGTCATCTCATAAGGTATAGACTGCTCTTGTGAAATCGTCTTCTGTTCATTCTCAGTCTCGGATCCATCAGTTGCGTCGATAGTTACAAAGTTGAAAGAAAGGCAATCTCTCTATCACTGAATATATTATGGGGAGACAAATTCTACAAGGACCTAGTAGATACGGGCTTTATTGTTTCCCAAGTAGTCTTAGCATCAAGAATAACTCTCCAATTGCTTTCGTAGGTGAACATACTTCTATTCAAGTTTGGCATCAACTACTAGGACATCCGGCTCTTCGCGTGGTATGACAAGTGGTCTTCAAATTTGGACTCCAGTCTTATGCTAATGGTGTTTCGTCTGTGTGTGTGAGTCTTGTCACTTAGAGAAGAGTCATAGGTTGCATTTATCTTCTTCTATTAGTCAGTCTAGTGCTCCTCTATATTTAATTTTTTAATTTTTTCAGATGTTTGGATCCTACCACTGTTGCATCCAATGATGGTTACAAATATTATGTAATTTTTATTAATGATGGTTACAACAAATTTACTTGGTTATTCTTGATGCAAAATGAATAAGATATATTTGATATTTTTCTTAAATTTAAGAAGCATGTCTGTCAGCACCCAATTTTTGCTCGGTCCATTGCCTGGACCTTCAATTTACCCTAAACAACCAATCAAGCCCTTTTGATCCCCCAGAAACACCAAAAACCCTAAAGAACCCAAATTTTGCTCGTGAGAGCCCTCAAATCTATTGTTAAATTTACTTGATACCAATCCGATAGCCTTGATCAATCCCCACCAACACATCAACCACTAGATCAGACAATACCATTAGACTCAAGACCTCCCAGAATTTCTATCTAGCAAATCTCAACTCAAAATTCCTTCGTTTACCACCCATCAGACCAAGATTCCATTTCAATCCCTGTTATTAGCCTAAACCCTCATAACCCATATTCCCTCAATCTTAACACATTCAAACCGATCAGACCACACCATTAAACTCTAGAGACACCAAAACACCTATGCGTAAATTTTTTAACCTAAGATTCTCCCGTTTATCCTTTTATTAAACCAAGATTTTATTCCTGATCTTATTATTGACCCATATTCAACTTGATACAAACACATCTAAACAAATAAAACCTTTCCATTCACCCTAAAATGTCAAAAAACCTTTACATATAAAATTTCAGCCCAAAATACCTCCTTTTACCCCTTAATTGTGCTAAGATACCATTTCGTGGCTTCAAATTGATTGGATTCTAAATTCGCCTGATCTAGGCTAGTTGGTCCAATCTAACCTTACTAATCACCTTAGATTTCCCAAAAACACTACCCTGTGAAATTTCAACCAAAAATACCTTTATTTGCCCCTTCATCGCACTAAGATTCCATTTCAAAACCCTAAATTAAACAAAATAGTGCTTTTCTGCATCTGCCTGATCCAGGCTTAGTTGGCTCAATCCAACCCCACCAATCAACCCAGAACGTCCAAAAACCCATCCTTCCAAGTTTCAGCCAAAAATATCCTAATTTACCCCTTCATCTGAAAACATTCTATTTCGGCTAATCTTATAGGTTTACACACTCAAGATACTCGGTGCGATCAAAGCCACCTCAACCCTCTGATCTTTGATCCAAAGCCACCCACCATTGGATTATAAACCTGGTTTGACCCCCTTAGTCCCGATTAGACTAGATTGTCCTCGATTTTTCATAATTATGAAAATACCCATAGATTTCTTAAAAATCATCAAAATGCCACTTCCTCCCCTTATAAGTAAACCCAAATTAAGCGGTCACCCTAATCCCAAGAGATCACTATTGAGAGCAATATTCACCTTCTTCTCCATTAGACTTGATATAGTAGTGATGGTAAGAGAGCATCAGATATCTTCTCCCTTCTCTCTTTCTTTTCCCCTTTCTCTCTCTTTCATTCCCCCTCCCCTCTTCGTACCTTCGGTTGTGTATGTTGTCCTCTACTTCAGTCGTACAATCACCATAAGTTCTCCTTCCCATCACTTTGATGCATCTTCATTCACTATAGCAGTTCTCACAAGGGCTACACATGTTATCACCCTTCATTTCGATGACTTTACATTGCCCGACATGTCATTTTTTATGAGAGTAGTTTTTTGGGTATTCCTTCCTCTCCGTCTCCCACTTCATATACTCCGACTGGAGTGACTATTTCTGTACCTCCAGGTTTCTCTTCTTCTACTACTTGTTCGCTGCTGACCATGCCTTCTCCACCAAATGCTGACCCAACCCTCTCATCTTGCTCCACTTCATCTCCGATCGCTCCATCTCTACCTACAAACAACGTTATTCCAAGTGAAGTTCTCCTCCTCCGCGTGGCACTCGACTTGTAAGAGAGTTGTTTGACACCACTCGCCTAGTCCCTCCACCCTCCACCCGCACTCATCATACCATGCTTGCTTATTCTTTTATGTGTTCTCTACCAGCTCAATTGCATACTGTAGTCTGCTATCCTATTCTAAAGTCTCTACTTCCTACTCTTCATGATAACCATCACGGGCCTAGTTATTTTTCTAAAGCCATTAAAGAACCCTATTGGCGTGATGCAATGTCTTGAGAGTTCAATGCTCTTATCGCTAACGACACATGGACCATGGTGCCCCATCAACCTCATATGCATGTCATTATTACAAAGTGGGTGTACAAACTCAAACAATGGGCTGGTGGATTTGTCGAATGGTATAAAGCACGACTGGTTGCTCAGGGTTTCAATAAGGTTTCGAGGATTGATTTCACAGGTACTTTCAGTCCGGTTGTCAAACCAATCTATATTCGTATTGTTATTGCTCTTTCCAGTGCTCTTCGTTGGCCTCTTCAGCAATTGGATTTTGACAATATGCCTTTCTTAATAGCTATGTCTCAGAGGACATTTACGTCCATCAACCTAAAGGTTTTGAGGACCCCAATGTTCCTCACCATGTCTCCTTGAAAGATCTTGGATCAACACACTATTTTCTTGGCTTAGAGATCTCGGCCCAACCTCATGGCATTGTTCTCACCCAACGACAATACATCTTGGATCTCTTGAGGCATGGAAACATGGCTGAGGCCAAACCCCTCACTTCCCCTATGGTAGTAAACTCTAAATTGTCTAAGTTTAGTGGGGACTCTCCCTCAGATCCCCTGGAGTAATGGAGTATTGTAGGTGCACTCCAGTATCTTACTATTACACGGTCGAACATCTCATTCTTCGTCAACAAAGTTTGCTAGTTTCTTCACTCTCCAATGACAGAACACTAGGTTGTTGTTAAACAAATCTTACGGTACCTCAAGCACATGATAGATCATGGACTTCATTCTACTCCACCTTAGCTCTGCTCACTCTTCAAGCATTCTCTGATGCCGATTGGGTCGGGTGCCCCAACGATCATCGTTCTACTTAAGATTACCTCATTTACTCTGGGCGGAACTTGGTTTCCTAGAACTCTAAGAAACAACCCACCATTTCTCGTCCGAGTACGGAGTCTGAATTCCAAGCTTGTTCCAACGCTTGTCATGGAATTGCTTTGGGTTCGTTCGTTGCTACTAGATTTAGGCCTCTCACTGACAATGGTACCGATTATTTGGTGTGACAATATTGGCGCCACATATCTTGCTGCCAATCCTTCTTTTCGTGCTCGTACAAGACACATTGAGGTTCATTTCCATTTTTTGAGGAACCTTGTGCTCAAACACACATTCTCTTTATTCAGTTTATATCATCTAGTAATCAAGTCATGGATCTGCTCACCAAACCGATCAGCGGCACTCGTTTCACCTTTCTATGGTCTAAGCTTCATGTCTTACCTGGATATTTCACTTGAGGGGGCGTATTAGAGCATGCTTGTAGATAGAGTTCTATACAGATCTACATCTCACTCTCTCTTATCCCCACTTTGACTTATCTCCTAACTTAAGTATTGTAATTCAACTCTAACACCTAGTGTTTGTGCCAATGTCTTTGAACCGTTGTTGACTCGGATGGTCAGACCGTTCTAACCGTTGAACCGTTCGACTTGGAGAACGGTTTGTGGTTTATTACTTCTGACAAGTTTTGTTAGAACCATAATTAAAAGAGAAGAAGAACTCTCAGATTTGAGATCTACTGGAGATAGATGTGAGAGACAATGAGAGAGATCTAAGAGATCTCACATTTAGAGATCTAGGAGAGCAGTCTAGATTCTAGATGACAGGTCTGAGAGAGAGAGAGAGAGAGAGAGAGAGAGAGAGAGAGAGAGAGAGTGAGAGTGAGTGAGTGAGTGAGTGAGATATGAGATTGAGAAATCTCAAATCTACTTTTATTACCAGTTTTTCACTATCGCCGCCACTATTGCTGCTATAGTTCGCCATCTCAAATCTCTTTCATTCAAACCTTATTTTCTCTTGTATTTATATGCATCTTATCCTAATATTCCAATCTAATGGATAATATGACATATCGCTTGTTAAAATATTCAAACCATCCAAACCGTTTAACCCGAATGGTTGAACCGCTGATCAAGAAATCAATGGCTAGAATGGTTCCGTTTCCTAATTGATTTTTAAAACCTTGGTTTGTGTTGTAATCAAACTGTGATTGATCACTACAAATATACAAAGGGTTTGATCAACTCATCATCGAACCATTCTACCAAACCTCTTCGTGCTAGTTTTCTGACTAGGCCCATTGCGTGGTCGGGTAAAGACATTGGATATGTCTTCCCCGGACGAGTAGAAGTGTCATAGACGACCATCTTGAATGTAGGTACACGCTGAGTCTTTTTACGTTGTTTTCGGACAATAAAAGAGAGAGAGAGAGGGAGGGAGAGGGATTGGGAGCTCGGTTTTGGAAGCTGGTAGTAGTTGCCTACATTTAGATCTGATGTGATGGACGATTGGGTTTGAATGTTGAATGTTTATTTTTTTGAAGTTCTGGTTCCATAGAAGTTATATTAATTATTATCATTTTTAGTTCAATTTATTGATGATTTTCAATCCAATCCAATCCAACGTATGAAGTTCTGTTTATATCCTAATATTAACGAATCAATTTTGAATCTGAGTCAATCAGATCTGTGTACAGGTCTACCTGTGCAAATTAGTAAGTTAGTTGTGCTGCTGTACGTAGATTTTTGTTTCTCACGAAGATTAATTTATCCAGTTATTCATTAGGTACGTACACAATTAATTCAGGAACCAAGAGGTTGGTTTTTGACATTAAATCTTCAACCAATATCCACAGATTTGTTAGTCGGTTGAAACACATAGAAGGGGCGGTGGCCAATATGTTTAGTTTCAAACTTTAGAATCTCTGATAAATGACAAAATTGCTTTTTCCATTTAGGCTCCGTTTGGGAAGAGTGTAAATATCGATTAAGTGTGTATTTTCACTCTCGTTCAGTTTTGTTACCAAATGACATCGAACACAGATTTGATGATATAATTGTATTCTAAATAAGAACAAAATTTGCATCAAGAAAAAGGATGTAAACTTAATTTACACTCAAAATTGATCAATGTAAGTTATTTTCAATCTTGGGATTCAAGGAGACTTACCTCTCACATTCTGAAGTTATGGCGGGGTAATTAATGGAACACCTTTGTGTCGTACCTGGGCGTTTAAAACATTGGTTGAAATTTTAACCATAAAAACTATTGTTTTAAAACATTGGTTGAAATTTTAACCATAAAACCTATTGTTGCATTTGAAAATAACGCAAATGGAGTGTAAATCCTGGTTCAGAGTAAATTTACACTCTGGTTCACCTGTGTCTACTTCCTACTTTTTTTTTATTTTGTTCGTGTCGGAGAGGCGATCAAGTCTTAAGCAGTAATGTGGCCCGTAGGCTTTTGGGAGTGATTCGTAGTCAATTCTTTTTTGACTTTGCCCATGCCGGAGAGGCGATCGGGTTTTAAGCAGTAATGTGGACCGTAGGCTTTTGGGAGTGACTCGTAGTCTACTCTTTTTTTACTTTGCCCGTGTCGGTGAGGCGACCGGGTCTTAAGCAGTAATGTGGCCCGTAAGTCGATGAGCTAGTAAGTGTTGATCCAATTACTAGTGTGGCCCGTAGGCTTTGGGAGCGACTCGTAGTCTACTCTTTTTTGACTTTGCCCGTGTCGGAGAGGCGACCGGGTCTTAAGCAGTAATGTGGCCCGTAGGCTTTTGGGAGCGACTCGTACCAATGTTTTGTGATGTAACCATTTTTGACCACGTACCAATGTTTTGTGATGTAAAATTTTTTGGCTAAGTACCTCGTTATTTGACCTGGTGGTGGCGTGCCTTAGTGACGAGCTACTTGGTGGCGAACTCCCTGGGGGAGAACTGCTTGGTGACGAACTGCTTGGTGGCGAACTGCTCGGTGGCGAGCCCCCTGGTGGAGAGCTACTTGGTGACAAACTGCCGGGTGGCGAATTGCCTGGTGGTGCTCCCTGGTGGCGAACTGCCTGGTGGCGAACTGCCTGGGAGCGAACTGCCTGATGGCGAACTGCCTGGTGGCGAGCTGCCTACTAGGCGGTCGATGCCTTAGAGAATGCTGGAGCTCTCTGGTGCGGTGCAATCCGACTGCCCTCGGCATGAGGTGGTATTCTTTCCTTTGCAGGCTACGGGAGATGAGGGACCTGTGAGAACTTCATCTTTTCCTCCTCTTTGTGGGTGGCGGGAGCTGAGAACCTGCGAGAACTCCATCTTTTCCTCCTCTTTGTAGGCGGCGGGAGCTGAAGGACCTACGAGAACTTCATCTTTTCCTCCTCTTTGTAGGTGGCAGGAGCTGAGAGACTTGTGAGAACTCCATCTTTTCCTCCTCTTTGTAGGTAGCGGGAGCTGAAGGACCTGCGAGAACTGAATCAGAGGTCCCGGGGGTATTTTCCCGGTGGGGGCTCTCCGACGCTTAAGTTAGCACTCTTATTGTAGAGAGCTTTGAAGATAATATGAGAGAGCTAGAGAGCAGGGGTTACTTCCCTTTTTTCCTCCTCTTTCCCTTTGGGGGGTGAGGTCTTTATATATTGGAGTCCTCGTGGATTAGGTGGGTGAAAAGCCTCCAAACGGTAAGACTCGTCGCATCCCATCAGAACCGGGGTACGGTGGTGAACTCCTCGAGGTCGTCAGGCTGGTGCTTGTGTCAGGCAGCCAAGTCGGCGCCTGGGCCGGGATGTCAGAGGGGTGCCTGCGTCAGTCGGCGGGTTAGTGTCTAGGCCAGGTCGTCAGGTCGGCGCCTGTGTCAGTCGGCGGGTCAGTGTCTAGGCCAGGTTGTTAGGTCGGCACCTGTGTTAGTCGGCGGGTCAGTGTCTAGGCCAGGTCGACGCCTATGTCAGTCGGCGGGTCAGTGTCTAGACCAGGTCGTCAAGCTGGCGCTTGTGTCAATCGGCGGGTCAGTGTCTAGGCCAGGTCATCAGGTCGGCGTCTGTGTCAGTCGGCGGGTCAGTGTCTAGACCAGGTCGTCAAGCTGGCGCCTGTGTCAGTCGGTGGGTCAGTGTCTAGGCCAGGTTCGTCGGTGGGCGCCTTGGCCAGATCATGCGCTAGGCTGGTCCAGGTCGTCCAGGTCGCACAGGCCGCACGCCGCACGCAGCTCGCGCAGGCTGCGTGTGCGCCACGCAGTTCGCACGTGCCGTGCGTAGTTCGCGCTGCGCGCGCGCGCCGCGTAGGTCGCGTGTGCCGCGCGCAGGTCACGCAAGCGCGCGTCATGCCGCGCGCAGGTCGCGCCAAGCTGGCCAGACTGGTGCCCGAGTGGGTCACCAACTTCGTAAATTTATTGGCTGGGTGCTTTCCTAGTTGTCACGAGGTGCCACATGTCACAATTTCACTAGAGGGCCAAATCTGCACTCATCACCTGTGTTTGACAACACTACATTAATGCATTGATAAATAACAGATAAAAAAGAAGTAAATTTGTATTCAAGTGAGTTTTTGAACCGATTTTACAATTTATATGAACTGATTTACACTATATATTTATATTCACACTCATTTACATTAATTATCATCATCATCATCATCTAAACCTTTAACCAATTAATGTCATGTTCTTTGTTACATAATGAGTGGGCGGGAGGAGATCGATCATATGGATATCAATCCTAATTAGCATGATTTTGTTTCTCTAAAACAAAACACAACGACCTGATGGAAGTTTTTCTTTTCACTTTGAAATTTGAATAAAAAATCATACTTATGGATTTATGGATTCTAAATAGTTTGAATGTTGATGGAATATTAGATCCACTTTAACTATTTCAACTTTGAAAGAGTGACAATGGCATACATATCCTAATTACCTATGTTTTCAATCTAAATTCTCTCTCTCTCGCTCAGTATTTAGGTGTAAAACCTCAAAATTTTACATCGATTGTCCTTGGATTTTTAATCCTTCTGCTGGACCCTAGGTTCAAAATCTTTTTTTTTTTTTTTTATTTCTCAGATTGGGCTTAGACCCAACCCTTAGGTAACCCGAGCCCAAACCATTCCTAGCCCAGTTTGAACCCAGCTGACGATATACATTCATATCTACAAAAGTGTATGCAAAAATACATACATAAAATATTCCTATCTAAAGGTATAGGACCAATTTTAACACATTGGCTTAATAGGCCAATAAACTTGAATGATCAACTTGAAACTGAGCCCAACTTTAATGTGTCAAGTGTTAGTTCAGGTTGGGTAGTTGGGCTTGACCTCAGACTCAATTAAAGCTCAAGCCTTAAGCGAGCGTGTTAGGGTTGGATCTCCTCCTCTTTTTCTTTTTCTTCTTCTTCCAAATGCATGTAAGCTAATCCAAAGAATTTCGCTCTAAGTTGAGGTAAAGTTTTTAAGGAATTTTATGTTTAGGTGTGCAACTTGGGTGGACCCAATCCAAATCTAAATCAATTCATCCCACAATTTTACACAAGTTGGACATAGATTTTTTTGTCCTTGGGCTGAACCTGAGCCGAAAAATTTGGGCTTTTATTATTTTTTTGAACTGAACCTAACCCATGCCTTAGTTAGCCTGACTCTGACATAAGACTAGTCCAACAATATACATATGTATGCATACATACATACATACATATAAATACATACACACATATAGATACGCATCAGACATACATGTATACATTTATGTCAAATTTTAGTGGACCCAAGACCAACATGAGTGCATCAAATTCCAGTATGGGATGAACTCCGATTGGATAGATTGGGCTCAAACTCGGGCTTAAACCTTAGGCCCATTTTTATTGTTCGGCCCGAGTTAAGCTTAAACCCAGCTCAGCCCACCCAACATGCATCCCCTATTTATGTCAATAAACCAAACACATCATAGGGCACATCTCATACATAGTCTGCATGAACAAGGATGGAATTTTCTTCTCAAGGATATATATACGTATGTATGTCATAAAGTAATGAACCAGTTTTGAAAAAAATAAAAAAAAAAGCAGAAAAACACTATCGATATCACCCGATATGCCCCTACCGATGTATCAGGCTTATCGATATTTTGAACCTTGATTCCATGTTTACTAAGATATATTTACCATCACATTAAACCAATCATATCTTTAGTTGCATTGTACAACAGATGTATTATAAATTTTACTATTAAAAATATATTGTTGTAACCAAATTTAATGCTTATACATATGTAGCATTACAATAATTAAATGATGTATGGTGACAAAAAGACTATATTTATTATTTATGCAATAATATATCTAATTGCGTTAAACCTAATAGAATGGTAAAAATCATATTAGAAACTGCAACAAAAACAAGCCATAATAAAACAGTTGGGTTTGATTTAATCTGAAAAAGATACCATATTTCATGGGTTTGACCCTAAATCTTCTCCAAACTGCACCAAATCGACCCTGACACTGAATTACAAAAAAATAAAAAAAAAAAGGAGATTTTCAGCCAAAATTTATATCATGAAATGCTATGAAATATGGAGTTAATGCGACTTTTGAATATATTGTACCTTTACAGATGGTGAGACCCATGATAAAACATACAACAAACCAAAATTAGACACGCCTTTTTTTATGGGTCCTACCTACTGTAACTCCTCCAGGAATAAAGGGCTGCAACCGGAAGAGGGGAATAACTCTTGAGGAAGAAACAAATTATCACATGGAAGATTCCTATGTCTTTTTACGCATCTTCATTAAACGTCCCACACGCAGGACCATTCCCTAATCGAAAATTTTGAGAACTTCAATCCATTTGTACTAATTCAAAAAAGGGTAAAATAGATTCTACTCATGATGGCGTCCTTCCAAACCTGAAACCACTGAGGGCCGGGGTGGTAATTATCAATCAAGGCCTGGTTTTTGTTTAGGGCTGCAAATTGATGGATTCAATTGTTATATTATATAGATCTAAATTTAAATAATGACTGTCAAGATGGCCCAGTTGGTCTAAGGCGCTAGTTTCAGGTATTAATCCGAAAGGGCGTGGTTCGAATCCCATTCTTGATACATTTATTTTGTTTCATAAAAAAAAAAATCTAAATTTGATTTATTTATATTTGGACTTGAATCCAATTTTATCCATTAGATTTTATATTAGATTTGAATCAAATTCAAATTGTATAATTTTTAGCTAAAATAATTGAAGCTCAAGATGATCACAACATTATATATTATTTATCATATGAAATTAAAAAAAAAAATCTTTGTTACTGTATATCATAAACAAAATAACTTGTTTGAAACTTGATCCATAAATTTTCAGCCTGCGTTCGTTTTGGATGTAAATGCTTGCCAGTTCGCATTTACCCATGTTTGTTTTCAGTATAAATACGGATTAATGTAAAAATTCACCCCTGATCGGTATTTTCACGCGTTTATTTTTTCAATGTTAACCTCCCCACTGGTTGACTTTTCCGTTGATAATCACACGTTTATTTTTTCGATGTAAACCACCCATGATCCGTATTATCACGTTTAAAAATATTCCAATGGTTCATAAAATATTAAACCCATCAATGTTAAACTCCATCAATTGAATTTACATCGAAAACAAACGCAACTTTATTAAAAATACAACGTTCAAAACAACTTTACTAATAAATACAATATAAATTCTAAATATAGAAAAATCTATAATATCAGCTCCAGAAGAATGTTGACCAATCAAACCCATGTGAAATCCAATTTATTTGCATCTTAATAAATTTTTACGTCATTTGGTTTGTTTGTACCATGCAACTTGAAGCATATAGTAAAGTAAAATCCAAAGCGTTGGCATAAAAAAAAAAAAAAAAAGTAAAATCCAAAATAAAAGAGAAGTCATATTCGTATTATTCTTATTTTTCTATTACAAATGAAATTGTAATACAGGTTGTGTTCCATTGTTGTGCAAATTTATTAGTATTGGTAAATGTATGGGAATGCAAACGAAGAAAATGCAAATTTTAGTTTAATTTTGTCTTGTCTTATTTTGTTTTGCTTCATGTCTTAATTTACTTCATTTGTATTGCAATCAAACAAAATAAACTAAAATGTGAAGTAAAGATAGATCAGAATTTATACTTAAATCATTTGTAATGTAATAATTTTGCATCAGTGCAAATTTATTTGCATTGCTACCGAACACAGCCACAAAAACAAATTGAGTGAAGATGCAAAACAAATAGAATTTCTTTACTTCTATAGAAATCTTAAGCACAAAACTGATGGATGTATCATCCTATAAAGTATCAACCCAGAGAGTCAAAGCGTTGTCAGCCGTCCAAAATGCATGCCATGCCATGGAATTGAAATTTTTGGACGGCAGTGATGCTGGCTGGGGACCGGCCAAATACCAGTCCCATCAGATCTCGGATCTATCGCAAAAACTCTGTTCACACAACATATAACCGTACAATAAGAATATCTCCCGTACATATATTAAATTCATGAAAATAATATTCGTAATATGCGGCTGGATTCTCATGGTTTGCATTGAGACTTTGAGAGCATATGTAGAGTTCGTGATTGCAATTTGCAGGGAATCCCGTGGGGTGGAGAAGGAGGGGGGTCGCAACTGTTTATCGATCGTCGATGTACCTTTATGTGGGGCCCACATCATTAATTAACTGTCGTACTGAACAATGGATTCGTTGAGACCTCCGAGTGAGCGAGGAGATCTTGAGATGGCGAAATCAAAACCAGTAACCACAGACACAGTCCACAGGGAGAGAGAGAGAGATCAATAATGGCGGTTCCGTCTACTCAGATGTTGGCCAGTACGGCACAACACAACACAACTTTCCACACGAGCTCACCCACACGAGCGCTACTCACTCGCCTTTCCACAAATGCTTACCTGAAAACCCCCCTCATTCTGGGAATTTTACAAATTAGCCCTTTTTACTTTTTCCTTTCCTCGTACGCTCTACCTCCTACTGTCCTCAGATTTCAATGGCAATCTAGTAATTTTTTCTGTTTTGATGACTCCATTGCCATTCATCAGTCCGTCCCTTCTCCTTCCCAGGGTCAGGGTCCCACGTTTCTCTCTCTCTCTCTCTTTGCCCGGAAGGGAAAAAGGAGGAGAGAACAAATCTCTTTCTCTTTCTCTTTCTCTCTCTCATATCTGTGCCCTGTTCGTGTTCTGTTCGGGTTCTTTGACTTGGACTCACACGCTATCGCAATAATAGCATCGCCTCCTCAATCTCTTTCTGAGCTTTTAATCCTACCATCCACATTTCTGCTAACGTGCGCAGCCTTTTTAGCTTGGCGATGGGCGTACTACGCCATCAGCACCAGCACCTCCACCACTTTCACCATCATCATCATCATCATCACCGTCTCACTGCTGCAGCTGCTCTCGCTCTTATCTTCATTGCGTCCGTCTCCGTCACGGTTGTCTCCTCGGCCACCCAACTGGGTATGTCGTATGTATAAGCAAAACCCCCAGAAAACCTCTTCTCACTTTAATTCACTTCTCTCTCTCTCTATCTCTCTCTCAATATATATGGTTTATGGTTTGTTTTTCAGGTATTGGGTTAATAGGAGTGAGCGGAGTGAAGTTGGAGAAAGAGGAGGAAGAGAAAAGAGGTGGTGGATTGGAGGCGTTGGAGCGACTTGTGACGCGGAGGAGACTCACTGGGCCGGGATCGTCTCCACCAACGTGCCGGTTCAAGTGTGGGAGTTGTTCGCCCTGCCAGCCGGTGCACGTGCCTATACAGCCCGGTCGGAGTTTTCCTCTGGAGTACTACCCTGAAGCTTGGCGTTGCAAATGTGGGAATAAACTCTTCATGCCTTGATGAACCAGAAGCGACTATACCTGCAGCCCCAAAACGAAGACTTGGAAACAGAAGGCGAAATCTCTCATCCCTTCCTCTTAATATGTTTCTTCCTCTACTCACTTACCTGTATCTGATTCTCCATATTTTCTTCTATGTATGTATTGATTTTCTTTCATGGAAGAGGCAAGGACACATGGGTAATGTAATTTTTTAACTGAGTTGATCATCAGGACTCTCTCTCTCTCTCTCTCTCTCTCTCTCTCTCTCTCCCTGTTCTTCTAATTTGTCATGCCTGTGTAATTACCATGAGATGAGATAGTTAGGCAGTAAAAAGTGAAAGTTGTTAACAGTGAAAGATGAGTTTAGAGTAAATTGTGGGAAACATGTTTTTTTTTTTAATTTTTGGTTAGATGTAGGAGGGAGAGATGAAATTCAGTTTCTTAATATTAGTTATTTTCTGTAATTAGTCTAAGAAAACAATAACCTTTTCAGTTTTCATAAAGAAAAGCTGCACTAGATTTTACAGTATTCACAGAAAAAGGATCTCTCTCTCTCTCAACATTAGTTCTTTTCTGTAATTAAGAGTGTCCTGTCTTGGTGTTTTTGCTCTTCTTCCATTTTATTCTTTTACATGAAACCCCTTAATCTTGTCCTATTTTTGTATTTTCCCCACAATTTATTTCCCATTTTCATGGATCTCCCTTGGATGGTTCAGATTCACCACTTACAATACAAGACATCTAGATGAGTTTATTCTTTACAAGGTATAGATGGGCAAAGAAGAATCCAGAAACGGCCCAGTGCTGTTCAGCTACATTGTCTCTACACGTTAGCTGGGATGTGGGGCCATGTTGGTTTTTATATATTCTTTTTCCCAAAGCCCAAAACCCTTTTTACATGTTTTTAGTTAATGGACTTGTGAGCATATTTTCACCCATCTTTAATGTTTGATAATAATAACATATTCAATGACTTTAACTAACGGTTTAACTAATAGGTTGAATGGTTCTAGACTGTATAACTAAAGTAGATTAATATTTACTTTATTATTTTTATTTTTATTATAATTAATTTAATTTTAGTACAAGATATGAATGGGTCTATACCTGAGAGACATCTGCTTTTATTTTTCCATAACTGTATGTAATTTTCCAATATTAAATCCAAAGAATTAAAATTCATGCATGTGAATTCTTCAAATAAAATGTTTAAATGTGAAAAATATGGATTTGCAAAAAAAAAAAAGGTAAAAATGGAACATTTTATTTATTCAATGAAATAAAACATGGTTATCCAGTATATTTTTAGAGCTTAACTACAATGCATATATTCATTAATATTGGTTGCATGTTTGAATATAGATCTCAAGCAATCAGGTTAAAATCTGCCTACATTTTATTGGTTTAGATTAAAAAGTTTACTTTTACATTGAAAAAGGTGTACTTAATACCTATCATCGCATTCAACGGATCATATCATGTCTCTTGCTGTAACTCACAAAGAACACACCATAGGAGAGCTCAGCATATAAAAAGCTTCGTAAATAATTATGCCAGTTTCGTAAACCTCACTCATCTTTTTATGAAATCAGGGATTCAAAAGTAAATGAATTCCAGTTTTATCAAAGAACACACCATAGGTTTCGCCATACATTTGGTAAAATTTACATGATTTAATGGTTGGGGAGGAAGAAGATCAGACTTCTTTGCTAACAACCCAATTAACAGAGTTCAAATAGCCCCCCAGAGCCCAGATCTCCTGCCCACGTTTATCTCAGTCATTCATAGAAAACATTTTATCCACTGCATAGTTATTATACAGGGGAAGATGTTCCCCATTCACCGGAGGGGTGGTGTATCGTGGGTAGGTGTGGGCAGGAGATCTGGTCCCCTTCATGTATTGAGAACATTTCCGGATGATGACATCATCGGAAATGTAATGTAATACGTTGTGGGGGCTGATTTGATCTCCAATTAACCGAATTGAAACCTGTTAATAACAGCAGCTCTAGAATTAGCCAACCCACTAAGCATCCCTGCACAAACCCACCTACCTAGGGAGGAGTATATTTATGATTTTGTTTTTTCAAAATAAGAACAACTTTTACATCAGCAAAGTAGTTTTTCCACTTAGGGAGTGTTTGCCTATGCTGATTGATGTGCATATTGTTTCGGTTTGGAAAAAAAAAATCACACATTGTCAAACATCCCCAATAGTTAACCACATGGAAGGATTACGTGGCCTATCCAGACCATCAAGCGACCACTATAAAAAAATCTTACGGCCCAATGGATTGGCAATTCATTCGTGTTTTACACATGTACTCCATATACCATTTTCTCTGATCATCTAAAATTTTCCTCTTTATTTTTCTTTTTCTAATTTAAGAATGCTTAGAAACTAAGCATTAATTGTTCTAAATATATGGCAAGATCTTTCAGACTGAATTTTAATTAACACAAGGACTCAGTCGGGCCCTTGACTAAGTTGCGACATGGTATTTTCTTAGGTCGTTTATACTTCTCCACTAAACAATTGGATCAACAAAATCAAAATTCCATCTTTATTTATATATGAGAATACCAACTATCTAGGCATTCTCCACGGATGCCTGATTGGTAAAGTCTGTTGAATTCTCCGTCTTGAAGATTCCATGAAGATTAATGCTTATGGAGCTACTCCATCAGTTCATTGGCATTGTGTAGTTTAAAATAATAATAGGGTCATCTTGCAATTAGGATTATTTTAACCTCCAAATATTTGTCCGTTGAAGCTGAGGTTCAAGGATTCATGGAGAATTTGGGTTAAAACTAAGTCCCTATTTGGCTTGCGGGAATAGAGATCTGGAATCAGAATCAGAATGGATTATTTCCATTCCAACTGTTTGATTGAGTGCAATTGGAATTCTATTCTCATTCCAATTTTCATTTTCTTTACTGTCTGAACCAAACAAATTATAAAAATAAACTATTTCAATTCCGACTCCAATTAATTAGGAGATTAACTAAAAATTATTTGGCCTTTCTCGTCAGTGTCAACTATCAGACTCTCCTTACTCAACTAATCGAGCTGCTTGAGAGGCTTCAAATAACTTCCTTAGTCAATCTTGGTTTGCTTTCTCTCCCTTTTTGCTGCTCCTATATCAGCCATGTTGAATGAATTTTGCCATTTGGCTTTCATGACAAAAAATAATGAAATTAAAGCGTATTAATCACGGCACGCGTATATATCTAGACTTGACAATATTTTATCTTAATGAGTTTGTGTGACTTCAAAGGAGCTACCGAGCTTGGTTGACCGTAAAAGAAGCCAACCAACCTCTAGCTGGGTGGTTGCTGGCTCCCACTACAATGTGTAGCAGGTCTGGGTTTTGGTTTGGAATCAAGGGAATGGCCTCATTTGTACTAGGGATGTACTCTCTTTCTATGTCACAACGGGTTCAAATTAGGTCCAACTCATTTGGTATCGTATGGATGGTTGCCTATCAAAGAAATCATGGTTGCATTTGGTACCACTAAACCGACATCTGAACCTTTGAAGTATTTGCTTTTCAAAGGTTTAGTTAAACATCCAAACACATCTCTAGATTCTAAAAATTCTTCTTAAATTTTCTAAGAGCTAGGTTAGCCCACCTCCAAATAAATTCAATATTGGCGGATTGGGAGATCAAGTAGACAACATATAAATATATAAAATGATATAATTATTATGCAATATGTATTATAATTTTTGAAGGGGAAAACTGTAAAATAGACATTTTTTAGATGTTCCAAGCATTCAAAACATTGAACAACTTCACTATATTTAGAGCTCAGAAAAAGAAAAAGCAAAGAAACAAAAGTTATTTTAATGTAGCAGTTCAAAGTTGAAATACCCAATAGCTAATTAGGGCCTCAACCTGTCTGAGTCCTTAGTAATTAATTAACAATTATTGATATTGATATTGTGTATTTGAAAGAAAAAGCTTAGACATGAATTAGGCAATCATCCTGCTTGACAAACCTACTAATTGATTTTACTGTTTCATACTAAGTACTAGTCTTGTTGATAGCTAGTGTTGTGTTCTATCGTTATCAAAGCTTCCAACTTGTCACTAACTTGCCACAAAGATCTTCAACCAAGTCACATGTATGCTATAGTCGAGCCTCTCTTCTTGACCATCTAAGTGAATCTTGAACAAATTAAGGCTTGGAGGCTTGTGCGCTGTACCAACTAACAAGTGCTCTAGGCCCACATACCAAACACTGGTAGCACCCAGACCCAGAGCCAGTGGAAGGAACGGATTAATTTCTGAAGCTGTCAAATGCATTCAGCCATCTTTAAGCCAAGTGTCTGATACAAATGGCCACTGAGAAAGGACTACTGGTCTCTCCTGGCCTGCTGCCTTCTTATCTATCTAACCTTGTCACATGATCGCGTGGGAGTAAGCCTTAAGCAAGCTCAGAGCTTGGTAAGTATTTATCCTGGTCCACAAGGGAGACATGACAGGCCAAAAAGAACTCCCAAGCTGACACCCAACCGCATGTCATTTGGTCAAACATTTGGCGGATGACAGTGTGGCAGCAGGTGTGAGACCTTTTCCCGTTCCACTCTTACACATCAGAGAAGAAATTAAAAGAGTTGAAAGAAATATAATCTAACCACTCTCTATACCAAGGAAGTAAAAACTTTTACGTGGTGAATTCAGACTCCATTCTCATAGTTACAGATGAGAAAGCTTAGTTTGGATTTGTATTTCTCGGGGTAAATTGAAGAAACAGGAAGGGGAATCATGTAAACAGTAAACTGGATGGAGTAAAGCTCATACGGAAAGGAGACAATCTGAATGTGAGGTCCATTTTGTAAAGTGAAACGTTCAGTCTGATTATTACCACACCTATTTTGACGTATTTGGGAATGTTGTCGGACTCGGACCGGATCCAAAGGTTCGACCATCCTGTTCATCTGTTTGATTTATTTAAATAAATAAGAATTAAATATGTAATGTTAAATGAACTTTCAAACTTATATTTGGTGATTGATGAAATTGACCTTAATTAGGTCTTAAAAATATATTCTGGTCAAATTTGATGTTTACATATAGTTGTATATATATATATATATATATATATATTCTGTTTGGGCTTTCTAATTGGGTTAAGCCCAAACTATATTAAAAACCCATCTAACTGTAATATAATGGTTTAATTAGGTTTAATTTTGCATAAAAAGTCTCACACCAAATTAGAAGAAACAGATATTAACCAATGTATGTGAGGTAGGTTAGACCAAGTCGGCATTATTGATTGCATCCTAAAACTGTTGGTTTCCGGTCCCCATGGCCCAACTGTCCGGTCTGGTCCAAGTCTGACAACACTGATTTGGGTTTGAGTAATATAGGACAAGTTTCAGCCATAGTCCTCTGCCATAAGTCAACATATTAATTTTCTTTTGACTATTATATTATTTATCTGAACAAAGTTAATTGTTCAATAGTAAAAGAAAGGCAACAGCAAATGGGTAATATTGACTGGCTGCACCCTTGTACTCTCTCTACATATAGGTGCAGCGAATAATATCTAACAAAAATTTGTTATTGATTGTTAGTTCCATGAAACCTTTGTAATTCTTTTCCAACATGTATTTCTTCTTGTTTTTTCAAATGATTATTTATTCATCCATAATTAAAATTTTCAAAATTTGGACAATTTTTTTGATAAATTTTGTTAAAATTATAATATTTTTATATTTAATTTATTGGATTTTATATTTTAAAATCATATGAATTTTTTTGGACAAAAACAATATATTCACATTTTGTATCAGTAGCTAGCTGTACATTATCAATAATAAGGGCATTCCCCCTCCACAAGGTTTGAAATTTTGATACATATCGTATCGGGAGCCTCCTGATATGCCCCTACAAAGAATGTTTCAGGGTCTCAACTGGTTCAGAGGGTGAATTAAACCTGCTCCTCTGAACTAGATTTGAAAAAAAAAATAAAAATAAAAATAAAAACTATCAATACTGCCCAATATACTTCTACCGACATATCAAGTATATGAATATTTTAACCTTACCCCTTCATACAAATTTTCTAAATGAATTACACAACTCTCATGTATAATTTTGGTGGTCAATTAGCATCCCCTAAGAAACCCGTGAAAATACAGGGTCTTGGTGTTTTGTAAGTCAATGGGTCCCATATGTATCCCCACTACCTTTGTTGGGTAATATAGTTTGCAACATCTTCCTCATGGAAATGTGGAGAGACTGAATACCTGTCTGCATCCCTACTACCTCAACCCCGCTACTAACCTAACCAGATAAACACTGGTCAAATATAATAACACACATCCATTTAGACTATGTTTGATTTGAAGGAAAATGTAGGAAACAGAAAGAAAAGATAGGAAAACCTTTACAAACTTTGTATAAGTTTTCTTGTCTTTCCCTTCCTTTCCCTACCCTTTCTTTCAAATCAAACATATCCTTATTGATTACCAAAGTTATATGTTTATTAAACAGCCATAAGTTCAAACTTCATAAAAATTATCAGTTATTTATGAGTTTTATTTTCAAATATTTACCGGTTAGAACACGAGTTTCCCGTCAATGCAGAATTTGGAAAGGGAAAGATGTATGGAATCTTTCACAAGATATATTTATTATTAAAGACTTTAACAACATTAAAGATTCAATTATGACAAGCCACTGTATCAATTGTTCAAATTTTTTGCTTGATAATACAGTTGATACATCATAAATTCAATTGGAATGTACATATGAACGAATTGAATCAAAGTTGGCTGACCAATAAACCAAAAGGGAATAAAAGCATCCTTGAGAAGCAGGACAAAATCATGGGAGGACTAGGGGTTTTTTCCTTTAATTAGTTTCTGCTAAACTTTGTTATTTTGAAAATTGTGAAAAAAAAAGGAAAATTGAATGGGCTAGAAATGTTTGGAGTAATGAATTGCTTTTCAATGTTTGGATGAGGTGGTAGCTGACAAAAAGTTGGATCGAAATCGTGTACATGACTAGTATACTTGTCCACATGCGTGCGCCTTTTTGTGTGTAAGGACGACAGCTCTGTCTCTCGATTCTCTTTTAACATAATTCTTGGTGAGAAGTTTCATAGAAGGGCTTGACCCATTTCAAAAGAGACTAGTTGGATTCCTGAATCGTCAAACTCAGATATGATTTGAGTCTTTTTGTATACATATTTTCAACAACATAAAAGGGGGCTTTAAGTACTGGACTATGCAGAAAATATAATATTGCAGACTGCAACCCAACTAGCCATGACCATGGCATCAAGAAGAAACTATATCTATCTACTGTTGTTGTATGCGTTGGCAATTGTCATTCATGCATCCTCACTTTGACCAAATTTGTAGAGTGTGGATATCCCGTTGGCTTCATTCCCATTAGGATTACATTGATCTCATTTTGGGGTGTAGTGGATGGGGAGTGGGGGTTTCCAACAATAACTATGGTTTTCTTTTTCCAAAAACAAAAACAATTACCACTTCAGCAAATTCATGGTGTTTTTTATTTTTTATTTTGAAAAAAAAAAGCATTCTTGTAGATGAACAATTGAACACCCCCTTAATTACATAACTTATGTCAATATAATTGTCTTTCCTTTTTCATTTATAATATTAATTTATTTATTTAGGGCTCCTAGTAAATTTGGCCATTAATTTCCACAGTTTGCCTTGTTTGGGTTTCATCAGTTTCAGTCACAAACAATTCAATAAATCATATAAGATGAGCACTGAATTGGGCAAATGATAGTTAAGGGGATGCTAATCAACCTGCTGGTCATTTTGAGGAATTTTTTTAGACAAAAAAATAAAAAGTTTGTTAGACTTAGAAACGTGAAAAAAATAAATCATTCTATAACCTTGTTATTTTAAAGGTGTTCACCAAACCGGTTTTAAAAAACTTAAAAACTTGAATTAATGGATTATGATTTGGTGTTTCCAAGGCATGCATATAGAGGAAGGAGTCTTTGAGATTTCCTGCATCAAAGCGTATGTTTGGGTTCATTCAGGAATGAGTCATAATCCATTAATTCAAGAATGAGTCATAATGGGTCATAATGGGCTTATACTTATATTGTTTGGATTTATTTTGTGCATGCTACAATTACAAAGCACCATAGCCCATACCCATTGATATTTGGCTGGGTTTGCCCTCATAAGTGAGGAGATTTCCTGCATCAAAGCGTATGTTCATATAGAGAGGATGGCCATATACGTATTAGATGTTAGGGTTTTTTTTACCACACATCGAGGTCGAATCTCTTATCCACAAACTCTTCCCACATCACTATCCACAGCCACAAGACATTACAGGCATACATTGAGAATATTTCCCTTATTATTCAAGGAGAAAAATCTCTAAATTCCTTTTTTTAGATAAATTAGTGGTCGGGTAAATGCAATTACTTGGATAAATTTTTCCCGGGAAACGTATACCGGGATTAAGTGCATTTACCCATGTCTTTACTTTCAATTGTCACTTCACCAGATATGACTTACTTCGTGTTTGTTCATTTTGATTTTGTTCTCTGGATTTGCGAGGCAACTGGATAAGACGATGAAATGCCTGTGAGTTCTCATGGGTCGGTGGGTCAAGAGGATCTAACGCTTGGTCAGCTTACTTAATCCTATTCCCATGTTTAGGGTTCACCCACTTCAGATCTCAAGTCATAGAGTGAGTGAGAGAGAGAATCTGTAATGATCTTTTTATGTGAGTTGAACTGTGAAGTGTTGTGATGTGACAGTGCTGTTGGTGTTGCTGGGGAACTAGGTGGTATAGACCTAGGCCTGTGTCTACCCATCCACCGTTGATTGGATTGTCTTCTAAAACTTCGCTACTAAAATAATGGAGAGTCCTTTTTGTTAATTATGCTGTATCAATGCGAATTAAGGAGACAAACACAAACTGAGAGTGTTTTTCGCTCCCGGTCTGCAAGATCCTGGATTTTGTCAAAGATGGTTATGAACTTTAATCATTTTGTTATACTGTATCATATTGCCAAGTGTTGTGGCCTATTAGTACCTTTTTCCTGTAATATCTTGAGCATTCTTCTCTTCAACGGGGTTTTCTCTACGAATACAAGGCCGACCGCATTAACTAGTCCAGATCCGATGTAAAAACCAGCTTGGTTGTATTGGATTTATCAAGTTCAAATCCCACTTACATTATTATAAAACCAGATCAGTTCCAAGTTTGGAAAAGAGACATCCCTGATTAGATAAATAGTCATTCAGTTATAGTTACACATGAACACGCTTATGCTTCATCATATTCAACTGGATCAAGCTTCACTGGTGCAAATTCCGGTGCACCAAGTATAGCTTTGAGATCTACACCGTGATCACTTTCCAAAAAAGCTCTTAGAAATGCCACAACAATCCCACCTACACATCTCCTCAAAGGGTTCTTGGGACCTTGACCACTTTTACAGCACCAACCTGATAATGCCCACATAATGCCTGGAGGGTTATCATCCAACATGTCCAAGTGACCATATTTCGTTGCCACAATGTGGTAGCGGAGGGGGGGGGGGTTAAATTACTTGAGGTGGGGCGCAAGGAGATAGAAATGGATTCTTCTTTTCTTACAGATAACCAGACTGTAACAGTAGTTGTAGATTCGATCTCCTCGTAACCAGAGGGAGGTAACAAGTTATATAACTGGAAAACCAATTACACAGTTCTTAGATTTATGACACACTTGAAGAGAGCAAAGAAGAGATAAAATTTTCAAAGAACGCACAATAGAAGGCTGGATCAAATGCAGTTCATGTAACCAAAGTTTCAGCCTGAATGGATTCAGCCAACCCAAATCAAGCATAAACAAAGAGGGTTGTTAAAGTTAGTTGAGAATTTGGCATTTACACTATTATATTGCGAAGTGAATCTGGGTTATAGAAGAAATCAAGAGATGATGGAGAAATCTCTATTAAATGCAGAGTAGTAGATTGGTATCGTACATTATATACGAAGCAAATATAAATGGAGTTCCAGCAATAAATGTATAAAAACACAAACATTTGGAAAAAGGGGTGAAAAGAAAAACCTGCAAAGCCACACATATAAAGCCATGAGAAGTTTTATGTTTGAAGAGATTACTGTAGTAACCATTGCGCATTGCAAAGCCATGAAGAAAGACGAGGACGGACCGGATACTTGCCTTCTTCTGTTGGTAAGACAGTCTTCAATGGCTTGGGAGGAGAACAGTGTGTGATGTATCCACGTCTGTAATTTCTACACTGAATTTACCTGTTTTAAATACAGTGGTGGTTTTCATCACATCCAACAGTGCCATCTCTTTCTCTCTTTCTCGTATGGTAGTACTATGAATTTGGCGAGAGTAGCAAAGTTTGGTTGGTTTGGATTTGCAAGCAGTATTGGACATAGGTTATGCGGTTCCTTGTCAAAACAATCAATAAATGTAACAAATTTGTGATGCATGGATCAGTAGCTAAAAGAATTTGGCTTAGTAGTAGATTAGTAGATTTGCTTGTGTGGGTCAGTGGTTTCTTGGGTAGTAGTAGATTAGTAGTCTGAAAGTTTTGAGAGTTTAATGCTTGGTTAAACCTTTTTTTAGACCATGAAACGTTGTTATTCACAAGGCAGCGATTTGAAGATTAAGGGGGCGTTCTTTTTTTGTGGATATTGAGAGGAGGGAAAGTTGGCCAATGTTATTCACCATGGAAAGTTTATTTTCCTGGGTAGTTTAGTAGTCTGAAAGTTTTGAGAGTTTAATGCTTGGTTAAACCTTTTTTTAGACCATGAAATGTTGTTATTCACAAGGCAGCGATTTGAAGATTAAGGGGGCGTTCTTTTTTTGTGGATATTGAGAGGAGGGAAAGTTGGCCAATGTACCACTTACTACCCATCTACTAGGTGGGTAAATAACTTTCCCACCTAGGGGAAAATTGCCAACACTTAAATGGGACAAAAATGCCCCTTTTAATAATGGATTTTTATGGCTAAAATGGCCATTGCCTTATTTACATGAGAAATAAAAGAACATGGGCAAATGCACTTATTTGGGTAAGTGTTTCCTAGGAAAAACTTACCCAGGTAACTGCATTTACCCGGATAAATAACTTATTGAAAAGCGAACTGGGCCTAAATACTTAGAAAAATTAAAGAGAGGGGAGTAAGTTAGCCTTGGATAGAATCGTTTTAGATTATATAGCGGTACAATGGTACAACTCAGGTCGAGTAAGGTCGGGTAGAGGACAACCTAACCTTAGCCTAACCCGAAGTTTTAAGGTTGTGTTAGGACTCTAAGACCTTACTTATCCTGGCATTTACCCGGTAAGTGTTTGGGAAATATTTTCTCGGGTAAGCATTTATCCATATTCTTTTATTTCACAGGTAAATAAAATAATAATCATTTTAGTCATAAAAATTCCATTATCAAAAGGGCATTTTTATCCCATCCATGTGTTGACAACTTTTCCTTAAATGGGAAAGTAAATTTATCCACCTAGAAGATGAGTATCACACAGGAAAGAACATGGGTTTCTTACAATCCCATTGACAAACTTTCCCCCTCTCAAAATCGCAAAAATTAATGCCCCCTAAGTGGTAAAAGTCAAGCCAAGTGTACTTGTTTCCTAGATTTTAAGGGTTTATGTTAATTCAGTATTGGTATTATTACATTTTACCAATGATGAGTGAACATGTTTAAGCGTGTAAGTCAAGCAGGCTAGGATGGGTTTATGGTCAACCTGAGCCCAACCCTAAGATTTGGGCTTAATCCTGAGCCTTAGCTCAAGCCTGATCTTCCCAACCAGGGCTCAGCTCACACACTGAAACTTGATGCACTCGGGTTAGGCTTTAGTTGCTGAGCCCACTCTAAAATTTGACAAATAAGTGCACATGTATGTATGCATATACATATGTATGTGTATAGTTGGGCCAGACTGAGTTGGGATAAGGCCAAGCCAAGTTTAGGCTTCCTAAAGTCTAGGAACAGGCCCAACCCAAATTAGAAAAAACAAAATCTTGGAGATTGGCACAGTCCGAAAAATTTAAAAACAAAATCTTAGGCTTAAGTTCTGCGTGATGACCAAAAATCTAAGCCCAGCCCACGCAAAATTGCAGGTTAAGTCGATTTGGGATTGGGCTAGGCCCACCCAAGTTACACCCCTAGATATGTTAGTATTCCATACATGAGTATGGATCCCATTATGAGCTTCGGGCTAAAGTCATTCACCTGCTTAGCGATCTCTGCGGTGGTGTAAAGAGGATTCATAGTGGTAGCAATAGCTCCAATAGCAACAACCCCCAAGAAACAAATGGAGAATTGAACCGAATTAGGGGCTAATATGAGAATGGCATCGCCTTTCTTTATGCCCAAGCGAACCAAACCATGAGCAACCTTAGCAATTGTGGATTTCAATGGGCTGAAGGTCAAGGCATCGCCGGAATCGACATCCACGAGAGTAAGTTTGCCAGAATATGAAGAAGAGGTGAAGGCTGCAAGTGGAGGGATAACTGCAGGTTTTGTCGGCCACTCTTGCAACCTTACCAATCATGGATTTCATTGCACCGGTCACTTTTGCAAATGCAGATATCCCTCCAACTAGAAGAAGAGGTGAAGGCTGCAGGTTAAGGCTACTTGCTAGCTTCATTCGTAGGGATCGATACTCTAGATCAGATTTCCACTTGAGGGCTATTAGGGATAGCTGCATTAGTTAAAAAGTGGCCCGTGCAATGAAGGCTACATATGGAGTAAAGTTGGGGGTTGCAGCAGCAGCAACTGCATGCAACTATGGTAGATCTAAATAGGAATTAAATAATGCTAGCAAATAGCCTTAACAGTGTTATTAGTGAAAGAGTAAAAGTGTAAGTATACATGTTTTCTGTCTTGGTCATTAAAGGAAAGGAGGTATTTGTCAATTTTTTTTTTCAAAAATAAAAAGGAGGTTTTTCATAAAATAAAGCTATAAGAAAAGTTTTTATGATCGTTAAAAACTTCAGGAAAGATTTTTGTATTTTACTCGTGATAAAATACATGGGGGGCTACGGTGACAAATTAAACGATTATTGGTCCCATGTATTTCATTATTGACTTTGAGGGTTATGATATTGGTCCCAACAGGTATTGCATTCAGTTAATCCATGAAACATGTTTGAGATTTATGATAGATACCACCAGCTTCCACGTCACCCTCCCATGCATAGAAAAAAAAAATGATGACTCAGAATGATTTTTAGTAACGTATACAACTGACACCGGATTCAGTTCTTACAAAATTTGTTCTCATACTGTTCTCAGAGCACTTACGGTCCTGTATTTAAAATATTTTTTATAGTTTTAGTTATGGGGAGATATTCCTGATGCACGACTAAAAACCTGTGAACAACGACTGAATCGGAATTCTATACAGCTGTACCGTTTTCTGTCATGTGGAGACACATTTTTTGAAATTTCCCCATGTTCAATCCTAAGCACATCTCAGTCCTATACAAACAATTCTCAGATTAAAAATTGCCCGAAGAAATGGAATTAATACAGAGAGTCAAAGTGTACATGGGAGTTCACATCAGTTCCCCGCAACTCTATAGCATATCCCAACTGTGTATTGGTAATATCTCTTAGTGATAAGTAGGGAAGAAGCTCTGGACTTGGTGAGTGGGTTGGGTCCGATCAGAAACTAAAAGCTCAATCCGCTCAATCCCAATTGCAATTGTCCCTAATAAGCGTAAAGCATTTATGAGTGTTTGGTGAAAAAATGTGATTTTTTCTTAAATGAGTAATATAAGTATTTTAAAAATTATGTGGTTAGCAAGTCATGCGAGAAATGCAACAGTACTTATTTTACAAACACAAGTAAATGTTTATATGTGTGGTTCCGGCCTAGAATAAGCATTTTCTTAAACAGGGCTTAAGATGCTAAGGGTCCGTCTGATTTGTACTCAGAATCAAAATCCTTGGGAAAGGAATTAAAATGAATTATTCTCCCACCTGTTTGGTTCAGACAGGAATCAAAGTCTAAATCAGAATTGGTTGGAAATAGGATTCTCATTCCTAAGAAGAAACTGCCATTCCCTTAGATGGGGAATGCCATTCCATTCCATTAGGAATGGGAATTAGATTCTAATTCCACCATAACCAATCCTGAAAACCAAATGAACCCTAAGATAATTCTGGGAATGAGATATCAAAAGTTTGACCTCCCTTGGAAGCTAAGCGAGGAGAAGCTGCCAAGAATGCAACTATAGAAGAGATGAGAGAACAACGCAGGCAGAGCAGGAGAAACGCTTCCGTCCACGTGTGACCAACTGCCAACTCGACCTCTCAATGGCTAACTCACTTCCTACACAAAAACCTCCGCACATCAAAGAAAACAAACCGAAAACGTTACATTGTCTATATTTATAATATACGCCACCTTTCGACGCAATTCACGAAAACCAGCCTCCAAAATTTCCCTAATTAATTTCTCGCTTCTTCCTCTTCCTCTCCTCTGCAACTACCAATCCTTCATTAATACAAACCCCTATCCCTAATTCCTCTCCTCTACAACTACCAACCCTTCATTAATACAAACCCCTATCCCTAATTCCTCTCCTCTGTCTCCCTCTCCCTCTCTTTCTCTTGGGCATTCTTTCTCCCTCTGCACTCTTCGATCGTCTCTTCTCAACCTGCGAAAATGTGGCCACCGCAGCAAGAGAAGCATGGCGACATCGAGGCCGGAGGCCAGCAGCTCTATCCCAAGATGCTCGAGAATCCCCAACTCCGGTGGGGGTTCATTCGTAAGGTTTATTGCATCTTGGCCGTCCAATTCCTTCTCACCGTCGTCGTTTCTGCTGTCATCGTCTTCGTTCGTCCCATTGCAGTCTTCTTCGTCACCACTGCCGCCGGTTTTGCTCTGTACATCGTTCTCATTATCTTGCCCTTCATACGTAAGCTTCAACCTCCTCCTTCTTCATTTAATTGCCCATTCTTTTATGAAAGAATTTGTTCATCTTCACTTCTAGTTTTGCTCTTTATTGTGAATATTCTCTCTCATTTGTTTGGATCATTTCTTATTAAATTGTACAGTTTTGTGCCCTCTGTACTACTATCACCAAAAGCATCCTGTGAACCTCATACTTCTTGGATTGTTTACGGTGGCGATATCATTTTCAGTCGGATTGACGTGCGCTTTTACCAAAGGTAAGACGTCAAAATCCTGATATCTGCGTCTCTTTGTTCTTGAGTCATCTATTGAAATTAGAAATTAATTAGGAAAAAAAAAAGTTTTGGTTCAGTGTGTCATAAGAGAACAAACCTCATTATATGGTTCAGCTCTTGGGGTATCGTTCCTCTGCTTTCATGTTTCAGAGTTGTAACAGAACATTTAAATGGATTAAAAGTTTGCTACTGCTATAGTTAATCATGGTTAATTTTCTACAGAGAAGCGGTAGAGTTTTTTTGATGAAGAAAAACTGACCCAATAGGTCACCAAAACAGTCCATGCATCAAGTGTTAGTTCAGTGTGATGTTTCTGTAGTTTCCAACCATTAATACAACAGGATGTGCAACTCAATGTTATATTGGTGTTGGAGCTCTTTTTGGCCTCATTAGTCTCTCATTTCTTGTGCTTTTTGTAGCAAAACTATAAAAGACAAATAAAAATCATGGCCTTAAATTTGTTTGTTACAATGGTGCTAAGGGTGTTAATGGACCGGTTTTGGATTGGACCCGTCCAGTCCAAAATCAATTTGGACGGATTGGACGGACCAATAAGGCATATTTGGATCGGACCTATTCAGTCCAAAATATTTATTAGATTGGATTAGACCTGGTCCATCTGTAATAAATTTATATGGATTGTGTTAGATTAAGCCAACATCTGGTTTATTGATATAAGAAGAATATGTATCAATGGACCGGGTTTGGTTTGAAACCAATCTAAATTAAAATGAATTTGAACAGATTAGACGGTCCAGACATTGAATTAGACCGGTCCAAAATATTCATTGGATCGGATTGGACGTGGTCCATTTATAATGGATTTATCTGGTATTAATGTTCGGATCTTATTGGCAACAGGAAAGATTATTTTGGAGGCTGCAATTCTGACAGCGGTGGTGGTTGTGAGCCTCACTATCTACACCTTCTGGGCAGCAAAGAAGGGTCACGACTTTAGCTTCCTTGGACCCTTCTTGTTTGCTGCTCTTTTAGTTCTTACCATCTTTGGCTTCATTCAGGTATCTGCTGCTGTATTCCAACTTGTTACCATTCAATTTCCTTTGTTCGAAAGGGGAACGCCTTAGGGTGCGTTTAAGGTTAAACCAGGCCCAACCTAAAAACTGGGCTTTAGGCCCAATTCACAAGTATTTGGTTTTGGCCCAGAAATCAAAAGTCCAAGCCCAATCTGTATAGAATCGCAGGTTAGCCTAGACTGGGCTTGGGCACATCCAAGTTGCAGCCATAGCGTTTTTCTTTAGGCCCGTCTCAAAAAAAAATTTAAGAATCCAAAGTTTGGGATATGGCCCAGCTCAAAAATTTAAAGAACCAAAGTTTTGGGCTATGCTCCAGTTCAAGGAACAAAAATCCATGCCCAACCCCCAAAAGAATATTACAGGTTAGCCTGGACAGGGCTTAGGCCCACCTAAGTTGCACCCATTGCGTTTTGTTTAGGCCCATCTGAAAAACTTAAAGAATACAGTATGGGCTGTGGCCCAGCTCAAAAATTAAAGAACCCAAAGCTTTGTACCATGTTTCAGTTCAAGGACCAGAAATCTAAGCCCAACCCGAAAAAATTACAGGTTAGTCTGGACTGGGCTTGGGCCCGCCCAAGCTGCACCCATAGAGTTCTGTTTAGGCCCAGCTCAAAAAAATAAAGAATCCAAAGTTTTGGCTATGGCCCATCTCGAGGGAAAAAAATCCAAGCCTAACCCCAATAAATTTATAGGTTCACCTGGGCTGGGCTTAAACCCACCCAAGTTGCACCCGTAGAGCTTGTCACTAGTTGTAACTTGTAAGCATCGTTTGTATTTATTGGGTTAATCATCCATGTCCTGGCAGATGCTATTTCCATTGGGGAAAACCACTGTGATGATATATTCGGCCTTGGCAGCTATTATATTCTGTGGCTACATAATCTATGACACTGACAACTTGATTAAGCGCTATTCTTACGATGAATACATCTGGGCAGCAGTTTCCCTTTACCTCGACATCATCAACCTGTTCCTGGCTCTCCTCGACATTCTAAGAGCACTTGACGGATAGAAACTTCATTTCTTTCTTTGAAATTTTCCTGTCTTCTAACAAAAGTGCATACAATTTGAAGTGCAAAATGGGTTGGACCTACCCCACCCCACCCCAACCCAACCCAAAAATAGGGTTGTCTTGAAGATTGGGTTAGGGTTAGAAAACACCAACCCAATATAAGGTTCGGTTTGGTTGGTTTGATGCTTTGGGAAACCCAATTCGGATGTATTGTATTTGTAATTATATGTTTTTTATGCTTTAATGTATGATACATGCAATGATCTGTATAGACAAGTATGTTAAAAGTATGCATATGTGAGAGGAGAGAGGATGATAATGAATGCTATGGTTTATATATATTCTAAAATACCACTATCACTTTGGTATGTTGTCTATGTATCGTTTTACATGTAGGATTGTAGCAGTGCGTATCTATTCATTTATTTGTAAATTTGGTAGCAATGGTCCCACTCAAACCCAACTCAACACATTTGATCTTATGGTGGAATAGAGTAAGGGTTGAAAACCTTAGTTGAAGATGAGGTGAGTTGGGTTAGGTTAGAGTCAACATGCAGTATCAAAAACTCAAAATGTATTAAAAATCGTATCAAAATACGTTTTGGATAATTAAAATACAAATGAAAACACTATTAATACCTCAATAAATCATAAAAATCCATTAAATTAATATATTTTAATAGATTTTATTATTCGAGATGAGAAAAGCCAAACTATCTTATTTGTCACTGTATCCCGTATGTTCAATTCCAACAATTCATCGAGCACCCCATGCAACAGTACTGAATAAATAAATAATCGTTATAGGGCTGGTCACTCAATGATCTAGAGAGGGTTAGTTGTTGGGGAACAACTGAACAAAAACCTAACAGCTTCTGCTTTTAGGTTGAACAGGTCCTTGACATTAGTCCTCTCGAATACCCAATTGGGACTTGGGAGTTCCCCCTATCCGTGGATGAGTTTCCTTTCCAATATATTGATCATTTAATGCTTGCAATTGATCTAGCTGTGGTGTCAAACCTCCATTGATTTCTGAGGTTGAAAAATTGGGGTTGCTACATCTATAGTTGCATTGAATTCTCCGGCAACATAAAGAGGATGACTTATGTCGGACAGAAGCTGGTTCAACAGATACCGGGAAATATAATTTCTCTTATGTTCAGTTCAACAAAGTCAGCAAAACTTAAGCACCGAGTGCTAGCTGTGGTTCAGGTTCAATTATTATTCTACCTGGTCCTCGACCGAGTAGTCCTTGAGTCCTGACTTTGTATGTTTACAGAATTCATTTTGCCCACGGTTCCGGTGGTGAGCTTGTGGTTTCTGAGTACCAATGTCATTTAATTCGGTGCATTCCACCGAGACTGCAGTCGCTACTAGCAATTGCCACCTAGACATAATAAACTCGTAAAAGAATGAAATAGTCCGTTATGGGTTTTACCTCCTTCAATAGCAAGTTCTATTTTAAGACTGAAAAGAAAGCTTTTATTTGAAATGGTTCCTTCGTACCTTCCAGTTCTTGCCATTTATTAGCATTTGGGAGAAGGGAATCACCATCACAATTCAACCAATCAATCAATCAACTATGTACAGGGACGAGTATAGCTTTTTTACTGATGTCATGTGATAGCAAGTGACTACAGGGGTGCAAATTTTATCTGACACACCGTCCTGGGTGGCAATTGGGTGGGTTGGTGCAAATTCCATCAGTTGACATATGGTCCAGATTGAATAACATGTCACGCACCTACACTCATTAATCATCCATTTATGTAACACTTAAATGGTTGATGGGCCCGACCCACTTCAACGCATTTAAATTTGTTAAGGCTAAGGGTCCTCTGTCACCATCGATATAAATTTGAAATCGGACTTAGTGGGCCGGTTGGTACTTGTAAAAATTATACAAACCCTTTTACGGTGGGGTTGGTTTGTAACCATTTAGGATGGATTTGCGCCTAATTTGAACGTATGTTTAGTCTAATCAGTTTTGCATTTGGATGTTGATATGTCTTCTCATGGAACACGCCCCCTCATTCATGGGGCTATTGGGCTTGAAGAGTCGACAAATATAGGCCCATCCATATATTATGGTGAAATTCAATTAATTATAATGAGGTGAGGATGATTGAAAAGTAGTTCATTTGGTCAAACAGGTTCTGATACCATTTCAAGGAATCATTCAATCTAAAAGCTGTAACTGTTAAATAAGGTCCCTAATGCTTGTAGCCAATGTTGCAGATTTGTTACACCAATATTGCAGCCAATGTTATCAGTCGAAATGGTTTAACTGGGAATGAATGAACCAGTGAGCTTTCTTTGTAGGGATGTCAATGGATCGGGTTTTATTTTTTTAGTTTAAATAAGGTCTCTAATACAGTATACACTTTTGTGTATCATCAGATATGTATTAGTACTTTTAATCGTGCACCTTTTATTTTTTTAGTTTTTTTTTTTTTTTCAAATGTGAGTTTTAGGCTTATATATATATATATATATATATATATATATATATATATATATATATATATATATATTATTTAATAAAAAATGGGTTCCTGTATTGGGTATTCAAAGATCGTATTGAACTATTGATATGTTGAACCTTGATCGGGTTATCTGGGGTTTGCCTTAACCCAAATCCAACCTGAAGCAAGTCATACCGGACCAGACCCAGCTAAATAAAGAGGGGATATTGAACTAGCCCCATTCCATATATACTCAACCGAGCTTATATATAAAAATGGATAATCTCAACAAGAAAAGTTATCATTTGACAGCTTAAAGACCAACAAAGAATCCCGAAAGGATGAAAATTTCCCATTTTGCTATTGCTGCTCCAATCTAGACAGCCATGTAGTAGGGGCATTCCCTCATATTCCATGATAGGTATTTGATTATCTGAACAAGATGATGATGGAATTCAAAGTTCACCAACAGCTCCCAGTTCCACATGATTGTCTAATGAAGCTTTAGAGAGTCCGTATAGAATATTCTCTCGACTGCAGCCAAGCTGGTAATCTTCTTTCTTTCTTTCTTTTTCTTTTTAACTGGACTCGACGGAATCGGCCCCATGTGTCTCCTTTAAAAGACGAGTCGGTTCTAGGAAACAGTGGCGGATTGCACTAGCATCCCCAACACGCACAGTGAGATTGTTGGATATTTACATGCATGGGCGTGCAGTGCTACGAGGACGGGTCATGGGTGAGCATCACTATTTTGGAGTTGAGTGTGGGGATGGATTCATCACTGAAAAAGATTTTAGACACAATCATTGATCCATTTGGAAGTACTTGCAGTTGCTGCTGCTGCTGAAAAAACAAAAAACAAATAAAAAAAACTGCATCTGAATGCTCTATGATCATTCATAGAAGCCAGTGAAAACCAATTAAATAAATACAAATTGAAGCTCACATGGCTTGGTTAACTGGTTTGGATTGGTGGAGACAAGTTCTGATTAGGCATTTCTCAAGCGTTTGGTTTTTATTAAAATATTTTTCTTGCAATTAGATTAAGGCAATGGCAACCCAGAACCCAGAAATTTGGCATGGCAATTACTGAAAGCTAAAGCCAAAGATTTCGACCCTGATAATAATACTTATTTACAATTCTGGATCTGGTTGAACCCTTGGATATCAGCCTAACACTTGCGGTGAAGATGCTCATCCACTTGATCAAAATTCATAAAGAGGAATAAAGATGGAAAAGAAGAGAGTTAATAAAGCAGAGTTCACATGGATTTCATATATATATATATATATATCCAAGCAGTTGCTTTACCTAGACTAGATGGGGAATTGGGGATGGCTTCCTCCCCTTTTTGACTGATCCTAATAGTCCAAGATTCTTGCTTTTTCTTTCTTTCCAAAACAGTAAGAAATACAGGCCTTAAAACACATGCTAGCGGTCTTGCTCCTGCTTTGATCTTAGATACACATACACCAGCCCTCTCTCACTTTAAAATACAAATTCCCAAACCCAGTGAAATAAAGAAATTCCTTTTGATGAACTATCTTTACATTAGTAGAACAGCAACAGAAAGAGAAACAGCCAGACCCACCCACCAACTTCAATTTCAAAAGATCTGGCATGACTTAGAGAGGGCCATCTTGCTGCTGCTACCCGTGCAGACTGCAGCAGAGCCAGGATGCCTTCTTTGGTAGAGAAGGAGAGGATCATACATACGTCAAGGCTCACTACTTATGTCTATTACTATTCCTTTCAGCTACAATAGAAAGCAGCCTGGGCACACCCTGCGTCCAGACATCATACTCCCTCTGGGTTCTGCACTCAAACTCTACCACACCACGCAATGCTGTCTTCAGCCCAAAGTAACGCCGTTGCTCACCTCCCTCCAGCAAATGACGACCAGGCCATGCTGGCATGTCCTTGATAACCTCCAAAACCACATCTGCAAATGCGAGTCAAATGATTTAAATCAAGCTAACATCACCAAAGGAATAAAAGAAAAAGCTTCTTTTGCTTTTTTTTTTTCACTTTGTTCTGCAATTTACTACATCCTTTCTCTGATCCCAAGAAGGGTAGGGAAACCACCCACCCCTTAGCCTTAGGTGAGAGTAGAGGGCTTACTCTTTTTCTTTTTGGTGATGGTCCCTGCAACATGTTTGCTCTTCATCTTGAGCATCACCTGTGAAAAAGGGCATTAAATAATGTAACGTTAGAATGATTACAACAACAATACACGCCAAAACTGCTACTAGCAAACCTCAGCAATTATATTGTATATGCTTCATCTCAATTCAGATTTTGTTTACAGGTCCACCCCCCACAATTGCAAGAGGTGCTGATACTTCTACTAAAGGAAGAACCATAGACAATGAATAAAGTACAGAAATCAACACTGAAACAGAGATTGTATGAGACACCCACCTGACCCGTCCGGTGGATATAAACAGAGACGATCTTCCAATGCAGATCACCTTCATCACCAAACCAATAATAACAGTTGTTCAATAAAATTAACCAGCAATGGAATTACTAGGAATAAAATAGTAAATAATAACAATAATAATAAGCAGAGGAAGAGGAACAACTAATCCCATACCTTTACGGGTTCGCTTTAGGAGCTCGCAACCCCTTGCGAGGAACTCTTGACTGCACAGACCCAGGAAATTCTCCTCGGGGACAAGCTCGTCGCTGTAGTTACCGTTGGAATTACCGTTATTATGGTTACCGCCTAATCCCATACCTTTCTCCACCGGTATTACCGCAGCTATATTCCACACATCCTTCAATGCCCTCGCCTTCAATGTGGCCGCCCCGCGTAGAGCTGCAGCACTCTCCCACCCAACACCACACGTCTAACGTCAACTCGGTCCACATAAATCTACGAAAATGCCCAACTAAATTAGTTCAATTCACGTACCTGTCGCTGCTGCTGCCGTTAACGTTAAGATATCTCCGGCAGAACGGACATTAACGGCCGAACTAACGACGGAGGCCAGGTGTTCCCGTTCCGCTCCTAGTGCCTCCGCGGCCTCTACACACTGCGCTGCTACCAATGTTGCAGCTGACGCTACCGCCATGTCGGTCTTAGCCATCTGCTCGTCCTTCCCGGACGATGATGAAGCAGCCGTGGCTGCAGCAATGGCAGCCACTGCAGCAGCCACTCCAGCGACGGAGACAGCAGCATGAAGCTGGGCGTTGTGAGCTCGGGTTTCTTCTTTCTTCTTCTCTCTCCTGTCTTTCAACCACCTCCCAACAGTCTTGCCCCTTCCACCGACGATACCGCCACCACCGGGACCCACGCAACCGCCGGCACCACCACCGCCTCCGGTGGGGCCTCTGTTCTGGGTTCTAACTGTGTTGGTACTACGGCACAACTGCAAAAGCAAGCAGGAGAGAGGAGAGTACGATCAACACACAAGGCGGAGGTGTCGGTCAATGGTGATAATAGGACTTACGTACCAGAATGTACCGGACTAAACTCTGGGAGAACAGAATTTGTGACCTGGATCCATGTCCATCTCCGTCCCGGAGGGGCAAGCTAGTAATTAACGACTGGGGCCGACAAGGCAACAACCCTTCGGGTCAGGTGTGGTGCAACTCTTCGATACCTCCACCGTGGATATATGATGGGACCCATGACAATATGCTAGAAGACAAAATTATACTTGGTCCCACCTTGTCCGAGGGGCGATGCACGCAAGAGTTGCACAACGTCGTTGCTCACAAGGACTCGTCAATCAACGGATAGAGTCGTTTATGAATTCATTTGCTGCTGACCAGCGTTATAAACTCACAAGTAACAAAAAGAAGACAACAAGCTTCTACTTTCTTGAAAGATTATGGATTTGTATTTCACAAATTCTCCAGGGCATTTACGTCATTCCGGGGCTGGTTTTCGTGGGATAAAGACAAATTTGGTAAAAAAAAAATTAAACGGATTTGATATTGATAGAATTAAAACAAAAAAAAAAAAAAACAAACGAAAAATAATCACTTCATGGTTTCTAGTGACTGAAATCCGGTTAGAAAGAAAATTTGAGAACAGAGTCACAGGCCATACCTTAACGTCGTCGATATCATCAGACGGAGAGACGGGAGGACTGTCCGTCAACGATCCACAGCTTTGGTTGCCAGTCAAAGGGCCGCTGCTGTGCGAAAGCCTCCCCGACGTAAGCGGCGATACTTCTTGCTGCGCCACAACAAATCACAGAGAATCACTTGACTGAGAATTTTGCAGCTCAAAAACCAAGTTGCCATCATTGGTCAGGATCTTTTAGGTTGCAAATTTATCAGAACTTTAAAAGGAGATGAAAACCCAAAACCAAAATGAAGATAAACTGAAATACGAGAGCAGAGACCTAAGGACATATAAAACATGATTTCTCTGTTATGGGAAATCGTTGCGGCAGAAGAACCATAATAAGATGCTACAGGATTTTCCTGGAGGGTAGAGAATCCCCACTGCTGTTTTCTTTAATTCATTCTTTTTCTGGATTTTGTAGGGAAGAGAAAGCGACCCATTAAAAACCAATAATCGATACAAGCAGACTAGGCCTGAATAATTTCAGAGTTCGAGACAGCGGTTGCAGTTCTGCTTTGCAGAGCTTCAGCTTTCACGCATGAACAGGGAAAAACTGCTGAAATTACCAAGTGGACACAACAGTAACCCCAGTACCAGATTCCCCAGAAAAACAAAAGAAATCCCAGAAACCAACCATAATATGTTGTTTCGAGGGGGAATAAAAGCTCAAATTTATTTATGAGGAAAACCGAACACCACAGACAAAACGAAGCCTATACAAGCAATCACTGCAAATGAACAAAAGCACGCATTGACCCGAGAAGCATGAAACAAAGTTACGATAAAACAAGAAGCCGAACAGTAAATGGAATCAAAAAGAGGAACGATAATTTCTCAATAACAAAAGAAACGAGCAGACGGGCATCATGTCATAAGGCCCCCAGATTCAACGACCCCGGAACGACATTGTCCGTCTCCATCTCTCCCTGCTCAGTGTCATTCTGTCTATTCCCACTTACCGACTGTGACATTATCCTCTCCATCACGAGCTGCGAAGTTGCAGAAGAAGCAAAAGAGAAAGGATTTCCGGAAACCGTGGCCGCTTCTTCGGCCTCCCCGGCGATATCTTCATGAATCGCCCCATCGCCACTGACCGTCTTGAGAAGCAGTGAAGGAGGGACCAGGGCTTTCGACACTTCGAGAGCGGAAACACTCCAAGAACGAGAGAGAAACTCCATGGGTTCAACTGGGATTTCAGGTGGCCGGAACCCGGAGAGGGAAACGGAAGACGGTCTCCATGCGTCGCCAATGCTTTCTTCCATGTAGCCAAAGGGTGAGAGGAGTAAAGTCGAGAGGGATGTTTTGGGAAATTTGTTGTGGGGTGGCGATTTATAGACAGGTCCGGAAGCGGAATGAACAAAGCGGCCGGAATGTCAGTGTTTTTAATAAAAAATAATAGAAAAAAGTAGAAGTATTCGCTGATACAAGCTCAGACGGCTTCCTGTACGCCTGTCTCCTCATCTCATTCTCGATAACACCGAAAATTTACGGCTACCTGCGTGTCTTTTGACCTATTTTACAAAATTGCCCTTGTTCTTGAAAGGGAAGAGACTGATCTTTGCACAAAAAAGAGTTCTTCATTTTGTAATTCCAGCACGTGGAAACCCAAATCACTCCGAGCAAAGAGTTTCCGATCAAAGGCATTATACCACGTCATCACGACGGTGGAGCTCGGCCTCAATGGTAGCGAGTTGGCCACTAGCGAGAGAGACGGCCGACGAGGCTCCCGATAGTCTGTACTCTGTAGAGTGTAGCTGTACTGGAAATATTGGGCCAGTCACAACAAACCACGTCGATTGGATATCACGTGGGCAGTAGCGGTGGTGTCGGTTGCTTTTCATCGTCTACACTATTTAATCGTAATTCGTAATACTGGCCCACTGCCACTGGGGCTGGACCAACAGCAATCCACCACGTCACTTGTACAGCGGAGGCCCAGATGAGAGTAGTAGTAAATTGATATAGCAAATCATGAGTTGGCCCAGTAATTGGGATGCCTTTCCTTGGTAGGGGCAGTTTGTTAACGGCTCAAGTAGATGAATTGAACGACTTGTTACTTTGTCTTTTAGTGGAGACTGAACAATGAACGATTGAATAAAGAGAGCTTTGAGGATATTGTAATCAAACCAAAAAGGACACGGCTTAATCCAGCCGAGTTGGATTGAGCTTTCAAACAATGAGGCTACACTAGTTGGATTGGGGGTCGGGTTGGGTTAGGACTGGGCTTAGGGATGGAATAACCCTGTGTCAGATGCGGCTTGGGTTGGCCTTAATCCAATCAAACTCAGCCCAAATTGCATCCCTAACCATCATCAAGCAGGTCCTTAATTATTATTATTATTATTATTATGTAATCTGTCAAGAGCAAAGGTGCCAACTGGCTGATTGGTAACTGTGTGGTGATGGTTCTAATGGAGGGTCCGGATGTAGTACGCACGTTAGGTAAGCACAATGAGTGAGGTGATACATATGCCAGTTAATGTGTTTTTCATCCCAACGGATTTTTATTCCATTAGAAATTATCTATTATTTTATTATTTTTGTTTAAATATTGAAAATAAAAACAATGAAAATGAAAAACCTAAACGTGTTGGGAGTTGGGACTCATTTACATTTTCCTTTTTCATTATTTTTTGTTTTTAATTATTTTGATAAAGATAATAAAATAATGGATAATTTCTATCTAACGGAATAAAAACCGTTTGGATGAAAGGCACATTAACTGGGACATGTGTCACACAGCTATTACGTGTTCACTCATTGTGATTACCTAACGTGCCTACTACATCCGGACCCCTAATGGGTACTTGGGATTGGAGATTGGACTTAGTGCTCACATCGTTTTTATAGCCACTCATCGGAAATAATTCTGTAATTATATATTTTTTTCATGGAGAGATATTCCCAATGCAAGGCTGAGGGACAGTAGGAACAATGTGAGCATGGTCTTGGTCTTGTGAGGACCAAATCCAATTTCTTGGGATTAAATCCTTATTTTGGCTTTTACTTTTACACCCTTCTATAACGATTTATTTTATTTTCTTCAAATTCCAAAGGCAAATTTCATTCAATCATCAATCAACATGAAACAAAGAGGTTGTTGCACCTCCAAGGCTGTTAGGGTTAGGGTTTTCGTTAGAGGCGCTCTCACAGGTATTTCTTTCAAGGCGGCTCCCTCCATGCCCCTTCCTCCTTCTGATTTTTCTCCCTCTCTCCCTCTCTCTCTATTTTGATAGAGCCTTCATCTCGAGTTTTCTCGAGGCTTCCTCTTGAGTTTTTTCAAGCTTTTGGGTGATCATTATTGGTGGATGTGGCTTTATGATTCACGTCTTTGTTTGAATCTGTTCATAATTCTCCGACAAATGCTATTCAAGGTGAGTTTTGTTCATAGTTTCTCTGACGATGGGAGTCGTATGGATTTCTATTGGTAGATTCGCTCGCCGTATGTGGTGGATTGGAGATGTGCTTTTATACTTTTGTTGATGACGTTTATTCACCTTTATTTGGTTGCAGAAGTTCTTTATGTTCTCCTTCATCCATTTCTATATTTTATTTTCTTAAGAAAATGTTTATGGGCTTTTCCAATTGGCCTTTTCGTTTTTTTTTTTTTTGTATCAATTTCTTAATTGAATGAAATATAAAACCTATTGGCGGTTCAAAAAAAAAATCAACATTAATCTCACGAGATATTTTAATGAAAATCTTAAGCTTTCTCCAAAAAATGAAACTCAACTTGCCTGACTTCATTAAACAAGCTCAATGCATTTATTCCCATGATAATAGAATAAATAAATACATTTATTCATATAGAAAGTGTGCAAACACAAATAATTATAGTGCAAATACAAGGTTTTACACTGTACATATTTCTATTTGCACCCTTTCCAAACTGATCCTTCGGCTGTGTTTGGTTGCAGTGCAATTTTATTTGTACTAGTACAAATGTATGGGAGTACGAATGTAAAAATTGCAAATTCTTGTTTAATTTTGTTTTGGATTTTACTTTATTCTGTTTCATGTCTTAATTTACTTCATTTGTACTGCAATCAAACAAAATAAACTAAAATTTAAAACAAAAATAAGTTAGAATTTACACTCAAATCTTTTGCACTGCCATGATTTATTTGCATTGCAACCAAACACAGTCTAAGTTTTATTTCTTCCCACCCTTCTTCATCTCCATCTCCATCCCACTTTTTAGAGCAAAGATGTTCTTATGTTCCATATATAATTTGATGAAGGAAGATTTGGCCCGACCTCATTATTATGAGACACGTGGCAGAAACGACAGCTCGGCAAAAGGGGCCAAGCCTAGGCGGGAATAAGGGGACATACTTCGCCGAACTAACCCACCTTGTAACAGCTCGGGATAGACTTCGCCGAACTGCCACCTTGTAACAGCTCGGGATAGACTTCGCCGAACTGCCACCTTGTAACAGTTCGGGATAGACCGTCGAACTAACCCACCTTGTAACAGCTCGGGATAGACTTCGCCGAACTGCCGCCTTGTAACAGCTCGGGATAGACTTCGCCGAACTACCTTGTAACAGCTCGGGATACACTTCGCCGAACTGACCCACCTTGTAACAGCTCGGGATAGACTTCACCGAACTGCCACCTTGTAACAGCTCGGGATGGACTTCGCCGAACTGACCCACCTTGTAACAGTTCGGGATACCTCCGAGCTCAAGACCGCCTCGCTCAGCACTTCGCATCATCTTTTGGGCACCAAAGACAAACAAGTCGTACCATGCCTGACACCAGGGAAGTCCGTGCCCGAGGGCGCCACGCCTGACTGACTTGGGATCTGACGTCTGGCAGCAGCACTCTAAACGGCCACCTGCCACCGCCATTGACGCCGCCATCTCCAGTTAGACGGTTAGGCAGTGACGGTTCTGTCTCAGCAGAAGGGACGACGGCCGAGTTGACAAGCGCAAGGGTAATCATACCCGATCTGACAAGGGCCTCGGGACGAGTACACGAAGTGACTATAAGAGCCCCCTGCCCCCCGACAACGGAGGTATGCAAACTTTGCGCTATCTGGTATTACCTTGCTTTTGAAGGATTCTAACTTGAGCTTCGGAGCCTCTACACCGGGTTCCCCCCGGAGCTTTCCCATCTCTTCCGTTTTAGGATCCCTGCTACCCCATTCGGAAGCAAGGCAGCGGACAGCTAAGACCAGCCGGATCGCGCTCCATCAATTGGCACCGTCTGTGGGAAAACACTTCAAAAAGCCTCCCTCCAAACTTTGATACCCCCTTTCTTCTTCAAAAAACCCAACACTCATGGCCTCCTCCAGCAACACCGGACGCGGCACGGAGACAAACGCCACCGGGGAGCAACTTCAGGTCCCCGTAGTGTGCATTGGACAGTTCACCATCCCCCTTTCGGCGGATGGGATCCCCATCCTGAACACGCCACAAGCAGTGGCACCCGTAAACCCTCCTACCACAAACGTCCCCTTTCCTCTCCCCATTGAGACAACTTTCACTGAACCAACTACCGTCCCCCTGGCAGCTAGCCAAGACCGATTGGAGGACCTGATGCAGTGCATGCGGGCAATGCAAACCCAAATGCAACAGTTCCAGCAACACCAGGTTCACCAGCACCAAGTGCTGCACAACATCTCCCAGTATCACTATCAACAGCAGTTCCCCAAACTGCCACTGAACCAACCACTACTTCCACCTCGCCACCCCGCTCCGAGGCCGGTCAAGGCCTCCCCGCAGGATGGGCGCCCTCGCCGGGCGAATGCCTCCCTGCCCGAAAACCACCCCAACAGCCAGGCCTCGTCCCCAGGCCGAAGAGAGAAAAATGTCATCCCCGCCTCGCAACCCGCGGGTGGGTCAGGAACCTCGCCCGCGAGGTCGGCACCCCGGCGCTCCAAGCCCGAGCTCCCGCTCACCGAAAATTGATTCATCGCCCTGGCAGCGGACTACCAGCACTCCGGGCCCATCGAGCTCGGTAACACGGAGGCCAGCAGCGCCAGCACAAGGCCCGCTCAACGGCGAAGGCGCCGGCGAAGTCACCAAACCACCACCCGCGCCTTGTCGGAACTCAGAGGCAAAGCCACGAGCTCGGACGAGGTAGGGGCTACCCCGGCTCTCTCCGTTCCTTCCCCCCTCGCATCGGAACTCCTGGCGGTACCCTTACCCAGAGACTTCAAACTCCCACCTCTGGACAAATACGACGGGTCCTTCAACCCCAACGACCACGTTGACGCCTTTCAGTCGCAAATGCACCTCGCCAGGGCTAGCGGATCGTGCATGTGCGTGGCCTTTACCACCACCCTCAGGGGGGTAGCCCGCACTTGGTACAGGAACCTGGCCCCCGGGTCGATAAAGTGCTGGGCCCAGTTCGTGCAAGTCTTCACCACACACTTCGTCACCAGCTGACGGTGCCCCAGAACAGAGGAAAGCATCTTCGGAGTGGTCCAAAGAGAAGGAGAATCTATTCGGGGCTACATCAAGCGGTTCAACGAGGCATGCTTGGAAATACCGCGGTTGGACCCCACAGTGTAGCTCGCGGCGGCCAAAAGAGGGGTGACGCACAAAGAGTTCAAATGGCACATGGTGGCCAACCAGCCCGCGACCATGGCAGAATTCCTCAAACTCGTAGATAAGTTCATGAGGACAGAGGAAGAGATCAACCAACAAACCGAAGGCAGGAACGAGAAAAGAAAGAGAGAAGGCGAGCTCTCCAACCCGGTGAGTAGAAAAAACCCGACCCGGGAGCCGAAGCCGAACCAGTCCTTCCGGGCCCCCCTAGCAGTTCGGACGGACTACACGCCGTTGAACACGAGGCGGACAGAGATCTTAATGACGATCAAAGACGCTCCGTACGTTAAGTGGCCACCTCGCTTGAAGGGAAATCCGAACGATAGAAACAAGAATTTGTATTTAGTTTCCATAGAGACCATGGTCATAGCACCAAACAGTGTAATAACCTCCGGGACGAGATAGAGGGACTCATCCGTCGTGGATACTTGAGAAACTTTGTACAGCACAACAATAATAAAGCAGGTCGGCAAGGGGAGCACGAAAGGGATGCACCCGAGTCTAGCAACAGTCCTGCCGAACCGTTGCAGAAGCAGCCTCCGGAAGAGAGGCCAGTTCGGGGAACCATCCATGTAATAGTGGGAGGATCGGTGGTAGTGGGGTGTACCTCGGCAGCAGCCCGGACTTCAGTTTGCGAAGCGGCCCTCGAAGAAAGGAACCCCTCAAAGAGACCAAAGACCGAAGAGCCAATCTTTTTCACGGAGGACGACGCGCGAGGAGTCCACTACCCCCATGATGACGCGCTTGTCATTAAGCTAAGGATCAGCGATTTCGAGGTCAGGCGCGTACTCATAGATTCAGGCAGCTCAGCGGACATCCTCTTCAAATCGGCATTTGACCAGCTGCAGTTAAAGAGGAGCGAGCTGAAGCCCGCGAACACTCCCCTGGTAGGTTTCAGCGGAGAGGAAGTTAGGCCCCTCGGGAAAATAACTGTCCCAGTGGAAGTCGGCACATGGCCTTGTGCGGTCAGACTCAACCATGATTTCCTGGTAGTCGCGCCCCCCTCCCCATACAATGCCATAATAGGGGGGCCGATCACGCATGTCCTACGGGCGGCAGTCTCCACCTACTATTTGGCCATGAAGTTCTCTACGGACTTCAGTATAGGGGTAGCGCGGGGCGACCAGCTCGAGTCCCGCAAGTGCTACGTTGCCGCCCTAAAGGGAAAAACCAAGGCGGCCGACGACCTCGAGCTGGAGCGGCCGGCGGAGCAAGGTGAGGAGCGAGCTTCGCCCACGGAGGAAACAGTCGCAATCCAGACTTCAGCTACGGACCCAGCTCGCACACTAAGCATCGGAGCTTCCATCGAAGACCCCCTACGAGCCGAACTGGTGAGTTTTTTACTTCAAAATTTAGATATTTTTGCCTGGTCCGAGGCCGACATGCCCGGCATTAGCCTCAGATTGATAACTCACAAACTTAATACTGACCCTGTAGTCAGACCCGTTAGATAGAAGAAACGCAACTTAGCCCCAGAATGCTGGAGAGCGGTCGACGAGGAGGTTGACAAGCTCCTCGCAGCAAACTTCATAAGGGAAGTCCACTACCCGAGCTGGGTGGCCAACCCGGTGTTGGTAAAAATGGCAAGCGGCAAGTGGCGCATGTGCGTCGACTATACCAACCTGAACCGAGCCTACCCGAAAGATTGCTTCCCCCTCCCCATAATTGACCGCCTAGTGGACGTGACCTCGGGAAACGAGTTGCTAAGCTTCCTAGACGCCTACTCGGGCTACAACCAAGTTAGGATGGACCCATCCGATGAGGAAAAAACCAGCTTCATAACCGAGTTCGGCCTGTATTGCTACAAAGTCATGCCCTTCGGACTAAAAAATGCCGGGGCAACTTTCCAAAGACTTGTAAATAAGCTATTTCGGCCCCTGATTGGTACGAAGATAGAGTGCTATGTAGACGACATGGTCGTCAAGACTCAGTTTTCACATGAGTTAATACAAGACTTAGATTCTGTTTTCCAAATCCTGCGTCAGTTTAGCATGAAGTTGAATCCCAACAAGTGGGGGGCAATTGATGAAGGAAGATTTGGCCCGACCTCTTTATTATGAGACACGTGGCAGAAACGACAGCTCGGCAAAAGGGGCCAAGCCTAGGCGGGAACAAGGGGACACACTTCGCCGAACTAACCCACCTTGTAACAGCTCGGGATAGACTTCGCCGAACTGCCACCTTGTAACAGCTCGGGATAGACTTCGCCGAACTGCCACCTTGTAACAGTTCGGGATAGACCGTCGAACTAACCCACCTTGTAACAGCTCGGGATAGACTTCGCCGAACTGCCGCCTTGTAACAGCTCGGGATAGACTTCGCCGAACTACCTTGTAACAGCTCGGGATACACTTCGTCGAACTGACCCACCTTGTAACAGCTCGGGATAGACTTCGCAGAACTACCACCTTGTAACAGCTCGAGATAGACTTCGTCGAACTGACCCACCTTGTAATAGTTCGGGATACCTCTGAGCTCAAGACCGCCTCGCTCAGCACTTCGCATCATCTTCTGGGCACCAAAGCCAAACAAGTCGTACCATGCCTGACACCAGAGAAGTCCGTGCCCGAGGGCGCCACGCCTGACTGACTTGGGATCTGACGTTTGGCAGCAGCACTCTAAACGGCCACCTGCCACCTGCCATCGCCGAACTAACCCACCTTGTAACAGCTCGGGATAGACTTCGCCGAACACCAGAGAAGTCCAGTTAGACGGTTAGGCAGTGACGGTTTTGTCTCAGCAGAAGGGACGACGGCCGAGTTGACAAGCGCAAGGGTAATCATACCCGATCTGACAAGGGCCTCGGGACGAGTACACGAAGTGACTATAAGAGCCCCCTGCCCCCCGACAACGGAGGTATGCAAACTTTGCGCTATCTGGTATTACCTTGCTTTTGAAGGATTCTAACTTGAGCTTCGGAGCCTCTACACCGGGTTCCCCCCGGAGCTTTCCCATCTCTTCCGTTTCAGGATCCCTGCTACCCCGTTTGGAAGCAAGGCAGCGGACAGCTAAGACCAGCCGGATCGCGCTCCATCATAATTCATAATTCAAAACCTTGTTCTGTGAAGTGGCATTATTCTAACTCTAAATCATCACTAAGGGTAGCATCCATTAATTGTCTAGTCTGATGTTTTATCATGGACTAACAAGAACAAGTTTCAGGTTCAGAGCTCATGAGCAGCCACTGTATAGAAATAAAAAAATGTTGGATGTTAGGTTTGCATCTAGTCGACTTGGTGAGATCCCAAATAGCCTGGAGGCCCTGGACTAAAAGAGTAACGACCATTTTTCTAAGAAGAGGAGAAGCTTTCTAATCACTCCATCAGTACTCCTATGTTTATATTACAAGTAAAATGACTGATTTTTTCTCATATTGCATATAGCTATGCAAAATTATTAATATATTCACTCATTATACACCTTTTTAAACTTTCCTAAGATTCCTTATTATTATATCGATAAAGCTGTCATTTATTAATTATTATTTTAATTAAAAAATTATTAATTTATTCTTAGATTACATCATCATCTAAGTCATGTCTGAACTAAAATTCCATTCTGTTGATTAAATTATGACCGTCAAGATTATTTCTTATTATTTCCACTCAAGTACTTTAGGTATAATAAATAGATAAATAAAAATGATTAATTGATTAAACAGAGAACACTAAATTTGTCTTTATAACCTACCATACCATGATGGATGTTGGCCCCCAAAGATAAAAGTCCTGGAACCCATCCTTGCTCCATTCACTCCTTTTCTATCAACATCCTATACATTTTCGATATCAAAGGAAAAGATGAGGACGTTTACGCTGGAGACATTAGACATTTTATGGGATTATTGTTGCTTAGGTAGATGGTCAGTATCAGTAGCAAAATCATCTCTCCAAGTGAAGCGTTTGGCTTCCACTAGGTATGTTATATAAAAGCAGTATCATGGGCCATATGAATGCTGCCTTTGTCTATGTCAACAATTAAAATCATCTTCTATAAGATTTTTCCTGGATAGAGTTGTAAACAGTAACAACAATTTGTCTGAATTTGATTTCTAATATGATTTTTTTTTTTAGGTAATGCACATTTGATCCATTTTTAATTGAATTGATTGCGGATTTATCCCAATCCCATTTGATATGATGCAATCTGGTAATATTTAATATTATATATTTTTATATCTGCATAAAACCGACATTTCGTTTATGGCATATAATATCAAAGTCGCTTGCGCGACGACCCAATAGTTGAGATGGTCAATCAGCATCCCTCCAAAATAGGAGATGTGAGATCAAACCTATATAACTGTAGAAATTCTGTGGTATGGCCAGTGGACCTCATGTACACCTTGCTTTATCCCCACTCCTGAGTTCCTTGTATGTGCATTACATAATACAAAGAAATTATAAATTAAAATCATTTTTACTTTATTTTATAGTGACTATACTGCTTTTTTATGATACGGAAAAAACTTATGACCAATCAACCAGCCATCATAAATTAAATTAAATAGAAACCAATTAAATTGGCTTTTATCGAAATTTACAAGGGTTTGATTGATTAAAGCCTTTCTGTATCATAAATTTTTACTGATAAAAATAGTAAAGTTGTCTTGATACATGATTGAGGTGGCTGAAATTAATGCATACATCTCTTTATAGCCCATATCTTTGGTATATTATTTACATGGATAGTATTATTTTTTTTTTTTCTTTTAGAAATTTGGGTGGTTTGTTACATCATTCCATGGCCTAGAGTTCAAATTAATGGTCTGAATCTTTTGTCAAGAGATCATGACTACAAATGTCTTTTTAGCAAGATTAAATGGGTCAAAGACAAGTAGTCCTATAAAACAAGATAAGGGCATTTTATTTATTTGTTGCTTGCATTGCCTGGTCATTAGTTATTAATGAATTGAAAGCCGAGTGGGTAAAGGAATTAAATAATGGACCCCATCAAATAGTATGGAACCTGGAGTTTATAGTTTTTGCTAATATAATTAACATTGGGGACCAGTTGCCTTCACAACTCCTAGCTCTAGCTCTTGTGAGATTTTGATTGAGAATATAAGAAAATGCTGCAGAGAGGGAAAAATAATAGATAATTAGATATGACTACTTGGGCAGAGAAGGGTGTAACTTGAGTGGGATCATTTCTCCTACCCGCCATACAGCTGAGGGTGTAACTTGAGTGGGATTAGGCCGAAAACTTTGTTTGCTTAGGTTGAAAATTTTGTTAGAATTTAAGGCTGTATTTGGCTTGGAAGAAAAAGGTAGGCAAAGTGGTCGAAAATTTGCCTACCTTATATTCTTTCAATCCAAACGCAGCCTTATGGGAAAGGGGCCCAATTCTCTTGGTGCATATCTGAATTACACATAAAATTTGCATCCGTTTCAGTTTTATGTGTATGTAATTATGACCTTTTGGTATAAAATTTCTACTTTTTTTTGTTTCATTTGCGTTCATTAGTAATGTGAATTTTGCATCTAAAAAAGTGATACAAATTTTGTACTGCATTTCTCCTACCTCAATTCTCTCAATCTCTCTCATATATAGTGGGAAGCACATCATATTGCTTCCCACCACACTGAAACACTCCTCTTACCTCTATTTCTATTGCATATAAGATAGGACAACACCATTTTGCTTCCTACTTTACTTTTTACAAATAAATAAAATAAGATCAATTCCGAAGCAAAAATAAAGCACAATTAACAACATATTTGCACTCTCATGCATTTACACCAGAAATTTGCGCAGGATTAAAATGAGCCGAGTGTAAGAAGTAAAATGATGTTGTCCCTGCCTTAAAAGCCAGCGTTGCTAGGCAGAAGGGTGAAAAGATTTCCTGTGACTGGTTACGTGCAATCCCCAATGAAATGTGAACACCTGGTATTTTGAACCAAACATCAATTGATGTGGTGTTTTGATTTTTCTCTCAAGTCTCAAACATGGGCATGTTCACATCTTATTGTCTGCGACCCTAATGCAATCTCAGAGAGGGTGGTGCAAATTTTGCATCAATTTTTGAGAAATAAATTTTGTACTGTCAATGAATGAATTTTGCATCAAATTTACAAAATTTGTATCCAGCTTAGATTTGCATTGCAATTTGCAAACAAACATGACCTAAATGAATGACATACTTAAGAGTTCAACAATTCCCGGGGACACATTCAACTAGGTTATGTTTGGTTTGAGGGAAAAAATATGGAAAGGTAGGGAAACCTATACATCTTTCCCTACTTTTTCCCTCAAACCGAACACAGCCTTAATATTTCCCTTCTCTCTATTAGCTTGTTTGACATAAATGATCAATGCACAAGATGAATGCCATTTTTCCCATCTGTTTAGGGATGGCAACGGGGAGAGTTTTGTAAATTATAGACCCTACCTGTTTCCCTAAACCTCCTATTATTTGTTCTTATATATAATCAATAAAAAAGTAAAATAATATGAACAAACAAAAAAAAATCAATTATTTGATTAGGATATATAAAAAACACATAAACTATCAATTATCCTTTACATAAAATTTAAAATATTATTAAATTTAATACCTAATACATAAAGTTTATATGCTTTTCAACAATATGCGATGATGAAAAGGTCGGGTTTAGCCTCATACCCTACCTGTATCCGTATAGGTTGTAGAATCACAAAACCCATCCTTGCCCCAAAATTGGTCTTTCAAGCAAAGAAACCCACCCGTGGATGAATGGAAGCAAGTATCCATTGGGTAGGATAGAAATCGCCATGACTGAGTGAGGAAGGCACAAAACTGAATCCCAATTAACCATAGCTTGGTCTGTATTGAGTTCAGATCTGATGATCACAATACATTCCTAGCTACGCTAATCCAGCCACACGTTGTCACCACAACACAACCGATGTTCCATATGTTCAGTTGGATGAGTATGGTCAGCAATGTATTGTGATCAGCAGATCTGGACTCATTGGCCCGTATCAACTGATACGTAATCATTTCGGGACCATTCTAATATGCCCCTATAGTAGGTATATCGGGGGTTTAGCCGGTTCAGGAATGGAGGAGCCCTGAACCGATTTTAAAAAAATTAAAAAACATAAAAAAAAAAAACAGTATCAATTCGCCTAATACACCCCTACCGGCGTATCAAAAGTATCTATATTTCGAACCTTCGGGTTGGGGCCTGCCGCCTGGGGGAGCTAAAATGACCGAGGCCAACGTGCCCGACACTGAAAGGCTACACTTTTACTCGGTTTTGCCCTCTTTTTAATTTTGTAGAGAAGCGTCCACCCACCCTTGTTAGTTGAAAAGACAAAATGGGTAACCTTGGTGTTTCATTCATGGGCCATGGCTACACACGTTATCATTTAATTAGGGATCAGTCAATGTAGACCCTAGAGTGTAGGGTACCCCACTCTCTCTTTTCATTGGGTCACACTCACACTTTACATCTCTCTCAGGCTCAAGTCTCAAGCTTTAGAAAATTGAACAAAATCCATATGAACACCCATGACACATCTGACCTCCGTTTGATGCTTTTCATCAATCACAATGGTTTAAACTTTTAAAAGGATCATCTTCCAATGTCTGATCTGGTTAATTAATGACGTGGCAAATTCGAAGACTATTAAATGGAATTCTCTAAATATGCCAACTGTAAAATATGGCCATCCATTTCCAATGGTGAGGTCCTACCCATGCAGTTCTTTAATACATTCCACGAGAGTGACAAGATGGTGGGGAGAGTGTGACGAAGGCCATGGTGTATCACTGTATCTAAGAATGAAAGTATCTGATGGTGTGCAATTTGGCCAGTCTTAATTGTCAATGATCTTGTCTCTGACTGGAGCAACGGTAAGATAAAGGCCACATGGCGTAAATTTCACATACTTTGTTGTTGGGGGTAGGGGGCCTTTTATAACCACTTCGCACACTCACTCCGAGGCCTCTGTCAGGTCGGGTATGATTACTTCTGTGTTTCTGCCAGTTTGGATGTCATCCTTTCTGCTGGGACAGAACCGCCACTGCTCCTTGTCGGAGCCATCTCTGTAACTGGAGATGGCGGTGTCAGGTGGCGGTGGCAGGTGGTCGTTTGAAGTACGGCCATCAAGCGTTAGATCCCAGGTCAGTCAGGTGTGCCGCCCCTGGATACGAACTTCCTCGGTGTCAGTCATGGTACGGTTTTGTTCAGTTTGGCGTCTTGGAGGCAAAGTGCTGAAGTGGTGAGCGAGGTGAAGTCTTGAGTTCGGAGGTATGTTCTGAACTGCCATAGGGCAGGCCAGTTCGGTGAGGTGTGTCCCGAACTGCTATAAGGCAGGCCAGTTCAGTGATGTGTGTTCTGAACCGCCATAGGGCAGGCCAGTTCGGTGAGGTGTGTCCCGAATTGCTATAAGGCATGCCAGTTTGGTGAGGTGTGTTCCGAACTGCCATAGGGCAGGCCAGTTCGGTGAGGTGTGTTCCGAACTGCCATAGGGCAGGTCAATTCGGGTTTTGCTTGGGGCCTAAGGGAGAGTTCGGGTTCCCAGCAGTGAGTTCGGGCTCCTAGTAGGGAGTTCGAACCGCCGGTTCCTCCCTTTGGTGCTCGCGCCTTAGGCGTGCTATTGTGTCGAGCTGTTGCCTTTACCACGCGTTGCGTAACTACGAGGTCGGGCCAAATCATCCTTCATCAATTGCCCCCCACTCCTCGTGCTAAGGGTCTTGCCCTGACGCGGGGAGTTCGCGAAGTGGTAGGTGGATTTGTCCCGTACTTCGAATCTTGATAGCGCGAGATGCGTTGTCGGGGTTCTTTGGGTCTCTTGAGTGCCCAAAAGCCGAGAGATGCACCTACCTGCTTTAGAAATGCTGTCAGACGCGGCGGCGTGCGCTTATTTCAAATTTCAAAAAAGCGCGCCGCTGGGAGATGTGATAGCGGGTCTTTTTTATTTTGAAAAGATGCGTCGTTGCCGTTTGAAAGGCGAGGAGACATGCGCTGGCCACTCTGTCAGTTTCAGAAAAAGACGTGCGCGGCGTTTTGTCAGTTTCAGAAAGACGTGCGCCGGCATTTCGTCAGTTTCAGAAAGACATGCGCCAATCACGTCTCGGTCTTCACTGTTGGTTCTCGGTTACTGTGGGTATAAATAGTAGGGGACCCCAGTCGATTTGTCACTTCTACGTTTTGCTTCTTGAGCTCGCATCCAAGTTTTCAACTCGCGTCCAAGTTTTCAGTTCGCGTTTAAGGTTTTTTTCTTGTTCCGGTTACCGAAGTCTTGTTCAAACCTTTTTTTCGAGTGAGTACTTTCCTGGAATCCATCTTTTCTCCTCCATGTCTAGCTTGGGTAGCTCAGACGATTCTTCAAGTGGGTCAGATGCAGGTTCTACGAACCGAGTTGCATCCTTTGATGGCCTTAGCGAACCTGAGGTGTAGAACTCGAGGAAGAGTTTGAGCCTGTAGGCCGAGCCACTTCGGGCAATCTGGCGTCTACCTCTCGCCGAGGTCGGATGTTAGACAGGTTTGGTCCTTCGACCATGACGCCTGAGGGGCTCCAATCCCTTATTACTTATTACAACTTGCCTGGGGAGTACGCCTATTTCATTCCTTTGGGTAGCTTTCCTTGGGAACACGGACCTGAAGAGATCGTGATTTTTCGGGAGCAGCTTGCTGCGGGACTGTGACTACCTTTTCACCCTCTTCTTGTCGAGGTCATAAACCACTTCGGCGTTATCATCACCCAGCTTCACCCGAACTCCATTCTTAACTTGGTGGGGACAATCTCCCTTTTTTGCGAACAGGGCTTCCCTTTAGACTTGGAGGTATTCTCCTCTATTTTAATGCTTAGGAAACAAGCGGGTTCTCTTCCCGGAGGTAGGCGGGCATATTACCTATCTCCTCGCCCGGGTTTTAAGCTCTTGCACGAACTTCCCAACAAGGTCCTGGCATGGAAGCGGGACTACTTTGGGGTGCGAAGTGTGCTAGGGTGGCCTTTTCAAACTGGGTGGGGGATGACCGCTCCTGACTCCGGTGTCACTCTTGATAAGGAGACAATGAAGGGCCTCCGACAATGGGCACGACTAGGGCTAAAATGCAATAGGTACCTGACGGAGGCCAAGCTCATTGTGGCCGGCCTGAGTTCAGGTAGGTTCCTTGCTCAGAGGTTTCTTGTTTCACTATGTTCTTTCATTTTTTTTTCTGATGCCGAACTCTTTTTGCATGTGTGATGGACTCAGAGTGGACTCGCGGTGGGCACCTGTTCCAAGGCATGAAGAGGACAAAGCGGGTCACCAAGCGAACTCATGCCAAGCTGCCCTAGGATGCGGAGCCTCAAGTTCCAGACTACCAGTCAGAGGATCCGCCTAGGGAGCCCGAGGTGGCTCCTTCAATGGAGGAAGCGGCATGGGCCCCTTATGCCGAGACAACTCCCGCTTACTCTGGGTCCGCTCATACGCGAGCTGGGCACTCGAGCTCGGGAGCTCAAGGGGAGTTCAGGAGCGTGCTGTTGCCGAACTACACTCTTCAGAAGAGTGGGGAGGCCACTTTCCCCGAGGAGATCGCAGCGTGGACCGATCTTCCCCTAAACCAGATCGCCTATCGTGCCGCAACTCATGCTATGGTGGTGTGTCAAATTTCTTGTCCATCCTCTTTGTTTTTATCCTTCTTGTTGTCGCTCTTAATCATTTGTTCCTTTTGGTAGGTGAACTCTTCTATTCACGCCTTAGCGGCCCAGGTGGAGAAGAGCTCGAGGCAGGCGCGAGCTATCGAAGAGGCCCTTTGTGTTGTCGAGGCGACTATCCAAGCTGCTGAGGCGGCTGCTCATGCAACTGATGAGGCTACTCGTGCAACTATGGCCAGGCAGGCGAGGTCTCAGAGGGATGCCGAGGCCATGGGGGTGGTTGTAAAGCATATGGCGGACCTGAGGCTGGACCTGTAGCATCAGGTCGAATACCTTCAGGAGGACATAAGGGAAAAAATGCAGATCTTTTGCCAAGGCATCAAAGATGGAAAGAAGAAGGCCGTTGATGACTACATCGCCTCGCCGCGCTTTGACGACCTGATGGTGGATTCTTATAGAAGGGGATTCAAACTGAGCCAGTGGATGATCCGGAACACGTACCCCGAGCTTGATATTAGTGTCGTATCCACTTCGCGTATAACTCAGGAGATGGCCAACGCTGCTGATGGCGAGCCGGATTTCGAGGGCGAGGCAGGACCTTCGGGTGTCGTTGAAGTGCCTTCTGATGAGGAGGAAGTAGCTCCGAGCTTGTGAATTTTTTTTTTCAAATGTACTCTTCCTTATCTTGCAACGAATAGACAATCTTTTGGTTAAGTGTTGTTCTTTCTCCCGAACTGATAATATGCCCGATCTGTTTCTTGCCCGGGTTATTGCACTCGCGCGACCTGTATTGGTGTTTAATACTTAGTCTCCACTTCGCCTTAGTCTTTTGGCTGACTTTTCTTTGCTTGCCTATGCCAAGGTTCCTCCGTTAGCTCGGCACCCTGGCCCTTAGGCTCTTGTAGCGATTTCGTCCACTTCGCTTGGCAGTCTATAGGTAGTATCGCCTTAAGTTAATGATGTTCCACGCTCGGGGTACTTGTTTGCCTTCTAAGGTTTCAAGCTCGTATGCCCCTTCGAGCGCTTTCTTTACTATGTAGGGCCATTCCCAATTTGGTCCAAGTTTTCCCACTCCGGGTTCGGGCACCATAATCTTACAGAGAACCAGGTCGCCGACTTGGAAGTTTCGCTTCTTTACTCTGTACGTAACTCGTCTCCATTTTTCTGATCGTCATATGCTTCTAGTCGCAGTGTAGGTATTTCGATTTCCGCTGGGATTACCGTTTCAGTTCCGTATGTGAGGTTGAAGGGGGTCTCTCCCGTGGTGGTTTTTTCTGTAGTCCGGTGAGCCCATAAAACACTTGGTAGCTCATCCGCTCACAACCCTTTAGCTCGGCCTAGACGTGCTTCCAGTCCGCGCAGGATGGCTCTGTTCATTACTTCTATCTGGTCATTTCCCATATTCTGGCACCATTCTTGGAACTTGATATCCTCGAACTGCTTGCCGTTGTCGGAGATCAGTACTCGAGGTAGCCCGAAGCAGCATACTATGTTCTTCCAAAAGAAGTTCTGTATGTTTCGGGCTGTAACTGTTGCCAGAGGTTCAGCTTCTCTCCACTTTGTGAAGTAATCTACTGCCACCACCAGGAACTTTCTCCCACCTGTTGCTGGCAGGAATGGCCCCAGGAGGTCGATGCCCTGTTGTGCAAAGGACCATGTGTTGGTGAGGTATTTGACGTTGGAAGCAGGCTGATGGTGAATATTGGCGTGCTTCTGACACTTGTCACATTTTCTGACGAGCTCGATGGCTTCTGTCTTCATCGTTGGCCAGTAGTATCCTTGTCGAAGTGCCTTTTGGGCGAGGGCTCTGCCCCCCAAGTGCTCGTCGCATAGACCTTCATGAGTGTCGCTGAGTACGAGCTCGGCTTCGGCAGGTCACAGGCAACGCAAGTAGGGGAGCGTGTAGGACCGTCAGTACAACCGTTCGACTATTATGACGTATTTGGCTGTCTGGCGCTGCGCCCTCTTTGCTGCATTGCGGTCCGCAGGGAGGGTTCCGTCTAGCAAGAAGCTCGCGAGTGGGTCTATCCAGCTCGGCTCTACTTCAAGGACGGGAGAGACCTCCTCTGCCCCACCGAGAATGCTAGGCCGAGGTAAGTCCTCTATGTACACGGTTCTCATGGTGTTGTGACTCGTGATGGCTAACTGGGACAGGGTGTCGGCCTCAGTGTTCTCTGACCTCATAATTTGCCTGATGAAGTGTTACTAGAAGTTGAGCAGGGCCTCTTTTACTTTCGCTAAGTATGCAATCATGGAGAGCTCGCGTGCTTCGTACTCACCCGTAACCTGGCTGACCACAAGTTGGGAATCGCTGCAAATGACTATGTGCTTCGCTCTTACCTTTTGCGGTAGGTTCAACCCGGCTATCAGTGCCTCGTACTCTGCCACGTTGTTGGATGCCGCAAACTCAAAGCGTAATGCGTATTCCAATTTTGTACCACCCGGGCCGCATAGGACTATTCTAACCCCGTTGCCCTGCTGGTTCGAGGAGCCATCTATGTGAAGGATCCATGGCTCCTCATCCCAGTTCGTTCATGGCCTAACCAGGAGAGATGTCACACTGGCTACTACTTCACAGGGTTCAGACTCTATTGGCTTGGAAGCTCCGGGTTCACCCGAGCTGGGGATCTCGAGCTCAAACGGCCCAGGGGCTTCGAGGCTAAATGTGCACTCGGTGATAAAATCTGCCAAGGCTTGGGCCTTAATGGCGGTCCATGGCTTATATTAGAGGTCGTACTCATTGAGCTCGATGGCCCACTTCATCAGCCGATTGGAAACCTCGGGCTTGAGTAACACTTGTCTCAGAGGTTTGTTAGTCAAGACGACGACGGTGTGAGCCTGGAAATATGGACGGAGTTTCCAAGCTGAAATCACCAGTGCGTACGCTAGTTTTTCTATCTACGGGTATCTCGTCTCTGCTCCTTGCAGAATTTTACTAACATAATAGACGAGTCGCTGGACCCAATCTACTTCCTTTATTAGCACCGAACTGACCACCTCGTCGCTCGCTGAGAGGTACAGTTCTAAGACTTCGTCCTCCTCGGGCCTAGCTAAGGTCGGCACAGTAGCGAGGTAGGTCTTTAGCTCGTCGAATGCGAGCTGGCAATCTCGGGCCTATTTGAACCCTTTGCCTTTGATTGCCTTAAAGAAAGGCAAACAGCGGTCTACCGATTTGGACATGAAACGGCTAAGGGCAGCTATGCGGCCGTTTAGCCTCTGAACCTCTTTTACTTTTCGTGGTGGTCTCATATCTAGGATGGCCTTTATTTTGTCCGAATTGGCCTCAATACCTCGTCGGTTGACAATGTACCCTAGAAACTTACCCGAGGTGACACCGAAGACACACTTGTTTAGGTTCAGTCTCATTCTATATTGACACAGAATTTGGAAGACAGAATCTAAGTCTTTTATTAATTCCTGCGAGAACTGCGTTTTGACGACCATGTCGTCTACATAACATTCTATTTTTGTGCCAATTAAGGGTCGAAAAAGCTTATTTACAAGTCTTTGGAAGGTCGCCCCAGCATTCTTTAGTTTGAAGGGCATGACCTTGTAATAGTAGAGGCCGAACTCGGTTATTAAGTTGGTTTTTTCCTCATCGGACTGGTCCATCTTGATTTGGTTGTAGCCTAAGTAGGTGTCCAATAAGCTTAGCAGCTCATGTCCCGAGGTCGCGTCCACTAGGCGGTCAATTCGGGGTAGGGGGAAGCAGTCTTTTGGGCAAGCTCAGTTCAGGTCGGTGTAGTCGACGCACATGCGCCACTTGCCGTTTGCTTTTTTCACCAGCACTGGGTTGGCTACCTAGCTCGGGTAAAGAACTTCCCTTATGAAGTCCGCTGCGATGAGCTTTTCGACCTCTTCGTCGACCGCCCTCCAACGCTCCGGGGCTAAGTTGCGTTTCTTCTGTCTAATGGGTCTGACTACAGGGTCAGTGTTAAGTTTGTGAGTTATAAGGTTTGGGTCAATACCGGGCATATCCGCCGCGGACCATGCAAAAATATCTAAATTTTGGAGTAAAAACTCACCAGTTCCGTTCGTAGAGGCTCTTTGACGGAAGCACCGGTCTGTAGCATTCGTGCCGGATCAGTAGCCGAGGTTGGGATCGCGACCGTTTCCTCAGTGGGTGAAGCTCGTTCCTCGCCCTGCTTCGTAGGCCGCTCCAGTTCGAGGTCGTCGGTTGCCTTGGTTTTTCCCTTTAGGGTGGCAACATAACATTTGTGGGACTCAAGCTAGTCGCCCCGCGCTACCCTCACACCGAAGCCCGTGGGGAACTTCATCGCTAGATAGTAGGTGGAGGCCATTGCCCGCAGAATGTTCATAATTGGTCGCCCTATTATAGCATTGTATGGGGAGGGGTTCGCGACCACCAAGAAATCGTGGTTGAGTCTTACCGCGCAAGGCCATGTGCCGACTTCCACAGGTATTGTTATCTTCCCCAGGGGCCTGACTTCCTCTCCGCTGAAGCCCACCAGAGGAGTGTTTGCGGGTTCAACTCACTTATCTGCAACTGTAGTTGGTCGAACGCCGATTTGAAGAGGATGTCCGCCGAACTACCTGAGTCCACAAGTACGCGCCGGACTTCGAAGTCGATGATCCTTAGTTTTATGACGAGCACGTCATCGTGGGGATAGTGGACACCTCGCACGTCGTCTTCCGTGAAAAATATCGGTTCTTCCGTCTTCGGCCTCTTCGGAGGGTTTTGTTCTTCTCGGGCTGCCTCGCGAACTGACGTCCGTGCTATTGCCGAAGTGCAACCTGCTACCACCGAACCACCCACTATCACATGGATGGTTCCCCGAACTGGCCTCTCTTCTAGAGGAGGTCGCTGCAAGGCTTCGACCAGTCTACTGCTGGACTCGGGGGCATCCTTTCTGTGCTCCCTTGCTGACCTACTTTATTATTATTGTCATTATGTACAAAATTCCTCAAGTATCCGCGACGGATGAGTCCCTCTATCTTGTCCTGGAGATTATTACATTGTTCGGTACTATGACCGTGATCTTTATTAAAACTACAGTATAGGTATTTATTTCTCTCATTTGGATTACTCTTTAGGCGAGGTGGCTACTTTACGTAGGGGGCGTCCTTGATCGTCATCAAGATCTCGGTCCGCCTTGTGTTCAACGACGTGTAATCCATCCGAACTGCTAAGGGAGCTCGGGATGGATGGCTTGGCTTCACCTCTTGGGCCTGGCTTTTCTATCGCTTGGGTTGGAGGGCTCACCTTCCCTTTTTCTTTTCTTGACCTCGCCTTCAGTTCTTTGGTTGATTTCTTCCTCTGTTCTCGTGAACTTGTCCGCGAGCTTGAGGAAATCGGCCACAGTCGCTGGCTGCCTAGCCACCATGTGCCATTTGAACTCCTTGTACATTACCCCTCTCTTGGCCGCCGCGAGCTGTACCACGGGGTCTAATCGCGGTATCTACAAGCATGCTTCATTGAACCGCTTGATGTAGCTTCGGATGGATTCCCCTTCCCTCTGGACTATCCCGAAGATACTTTCCTCGGTTTTGGGGCACCGCTTGCTGGCAATGAAGTGTGCGGTGAAGATTTGCACGAACTGGGCCCAGCTTCTTTTTGACCCGGGGGCTAGGTTCCGATACCAGATGTGGGCCACCCCCTTGAAGGTGGTGGTGAAGGCCACGCACATGCATGACTCGCTGGCCCTAGCGAGGTGCATTTGTGACTAGAAAGCGTCGATGTGGTCATTGGGGTCAAAGGACCCATCATACTTGTCCAGAGATGGAAGCTTGAAGTCTCTAGGCATGGGGACTGCTAGGAGTTCTGACGCGAGGGGGGAAGGAACTAAGAGAATTTGGACAGTTTTTACCTCGTCCGAGCTCGTCCCTTCCTTGCCTCTGAGCTCGGGTATGACACGGGTAGCAGTTCGGCGACTTTGCCGACGCCTTCATTGAGCAGGCCTGGTGATGGCACTGCTAGCCTCCGTGTTTTCGAGCTCGATGGGCCCGGAATGTTGGTCTGCTGCTAGGACGCTGAACTGGTTCTCCGTAAGTGGGAACTCAGGCTTGGAGCGTCGAGGTGACTTTGTGGGCGAGGTTCCCAGCCCACCTGCGAGCTGCGAGGCGAGGGTAATTTTTCTTTGCTTTTGGCCTAGGGATGAGGCCTGGCTATTAGGGGGGTTCTGGAGTTGGGAAGCTTCTCCTCGGTGAGGGTGTCCACCTTGAGGGGAGGCCTTGGCCGACTTCGGGACAGGGGGCCGGGGGGGAAGCAGTGACTGGTTTAGGGGTAGCTGAGGGAACTACTACTGATAATGGTGTTGGGAGAGGTGGTGTAGTACCTGGTGCTGCTGGAGTTAATGCTGTTGGAATTGTTGCATTTTGGCTTGCATTGCCCTAATGCATTGCATTAAGTCGTCAAGCTAATTCTGGTGGGTCGCCAGTGGGACAGCAATTGGTTCAGCGAAGGTTGTTTCGATAGGGAGTGGAAGAGAGGTGTTCAATGTAGGAAGGTTTAGGGGCGCCTCTGCTTATGGCGCATTCAAACTGGGGATCCCATCCACTGAAAGAGGGATGGTGAACTGCCCTATGCACACCACGGGAACTTGGAGTTGCTCTCTGGTGGTGGTCGTTTCTATGCCACGACCAGCATTGTTGGAGGAAGCCATGGGTGTTGGAGTTTTTTGCAAGAAGAGTAGGTAAGAGAGGTAAGAGAGATTAGAGGGAGGCTTTTAGAAGCGTTCCCACAGAGGGTGCCAATTAATGGTGCACAATCTGGCCAGTCTTAGCTGTCAACGATCTTGTCTCTGACTATAGCAACGGGGAGCCTGAAACAGAGAAGATGAGGGAACTCCGGGGGGAACCTGGTGAGATAACTCCGAAGCTCAAGTTAGTATTCTCTCAAAGGCAAGATAATGACCAGATGGCGCAAAGTTCACATACCTTGTTGTTGGGGGTAGGGGGCCTTTTATAACCACTTCGCGCACTCACTCTGAGGCCTCTATCAAGCCGGGTATGATTTCTTCTATGTTTCTGCCAGTTCGGATGTCATCCTTTCTGATGGGACAGAACTGCCACTGCTCCTTGTCAGAGTCGTCTCTGTAACTGGAGATGGCGGTGTTAGGTGGCAATGGCAGGTGGCCGTTTGAAGTGCGGCCGTCAAGCGTCAGATCCCAGGTCAGTCAAGTGTGCCGCCGCTGGATACGAACTTCCTCGGTGTCAGTCATGGTATGGTTTTGTTCAATTTGCCATCCTGGAGGCGAAGTGCTAGAGTGGTGAGCGAGGTGAAGTCTTGAGTTCGGAGGTATGTCCTGAACTGCCATAGGGCAGGCCAGTTTGGTGAGGTGTGTCCCAAACTGCTATAAGGCAGGCCAGTTCGGTGAGGTGTGTTCCGAACTGCCATAGGGCATGCCAGTTCGGTGAGGTGTGTCTCGAACTGCTATAAGGTAGGCCAGTTCGGTGAGGTGTGTTCTGAACTGCCATAGGGCAGGCCAGTTCGTTGAGGTGTGTTCCGAACTGCCATAGGGCAGGTCAGTTCGGGTTTTGCTTGGGGCCTAAGGGAGAGTTTGGGTTCCCAGTAGTGAGTTCAGGCTCCTAATAGGGAGTTCGGACCGAGGGTTCCTCCCTTTGGTGCTCGCGCCTTAGGCGTGTTGTTGTGCCGAGCTGTTGCCTTTACCACGTGTTGCGTAACTACGAGGTCAAGCCAAATCTTCTTTCATCAGTATCAATATCAATGATATATATTTTAGAAATGTATGAATGCAAACAAAAAATATGAAAACAGTTGAATACATTAATGCAATGCATACAAATTTCATAATAAGTATATTAATAATATTAAATTTAATTTCAAAATAGCTACAAATAATGTATAAATACATACAAAATCTATATTTTAATGGTATATATGAAGAAATATATTACAATTGATATAGCGGGATGCATAGATATCACAAAACCTTATTGAAAATACATTAATCAAGATGTAAAGACACATATTATAAAATTAATACATGCACAAATCCATTTTTGTTTTATTTTCTATAAAAGTCCAAAGCAAAGAAAAAAGCATATGCAACTATTATATTTTACTATTTTTAATTTTTAACATTAACAAAAAGGTCAACTAAAAAATTAATTCTCAATTTTTTGGTAATTGATGTTTTTATTTTTGTAAACAATAAATATGTTATTATAAAATGTAAATTAAAATATCAATTAATAATTTACAAAAATATATAATCTTAACATATATCAAATCTATTAAAACTTAGAATATACATATCATATGTAAATTCATAATTTTAAGTTACTAAAATAATTTTTCCATTATTAATATTTTTATTTCTTTAAATTTTATAAAATATATGATCAATTTTTTGATATAAATGTAAATTAGTGGATTTGATAGATTCAATTTATATTATATTCTTAAATATTTTGGAAACATTATTTTTATTTTTCAAATAGTAAATACATTTTTAATAGAAATGAAAATATTAGTTGATAATTTATAAAATTTCTAAGTTACATATCATGTGCAAATTTATAAACATTGAAACTAAAATAATATTATATTATTAATATTTTTATATAAATTTTTTGAGATTAAAAATCATTTTTTGATATAAATGTGGATTTAACAAATTAACTGCTCTATTAGTTTATAAAATATTAATTTTAATTTATAGTTAGAGTTTTTTAATATAATATATGCTATTTTTTTGAATTAATTGTGAACGTTAAAGTTAGTAAAAGTTAATGTACTTCATTTATTATCATGAAATGGATAATGGTTTAATGGTTTAGAATTTAGAGTGCCATTAAGTCTTTAGGTGTTGGATACTTAGATTCAAACCACACCGTTCTCTTTTTTTTATAGTGAGTGTCTAATACGCGCTCAATATGCCTCTATATCGATGAGTATATGGCTGATACTATACATGATGAAGGATGATTTGACCCAATCTATGAAACGGTGATACGTGGACGATGACTCGACGTAAGCGATAGCTCAGCATTGCGGTCCAGTACAGTTAAGTAACGGGCCCATAAAGCAGCTTGCCACGACGCAAGCTTCGGGTTCCCTGAGCTACCCCAAAGGGATATTTCGAGGCAACTTCAGCTCGCAAGCTAAGAAAACCAGCTCGCCCGAACTCCCAAGCAGGCAAGTAATCCCGAGGACTAACTCTACTAAGGGTACTCCTGAAGTATTCCGAGCTCGCTGCAAAGGGTACTCTGACAAGCCGTACCAATCAGACTGTGCCATATCCCTTACTGACGGCGCAGTCCCTGTCCTTTCAACAATCTGCGCTCACGTCTCTCAGTAGGCGGAGGCGTGTCTGTCACTTTGGAGACGTGTCACTCGCCCGGGTAAGGAGTACGTCACAACGGCCACCTGCGCAGCCTTGGCAGGTAACGGCTGTGGCAGGGGGCCCTGTGGCGGTTATGTCCGATCTCCCAAGGAGCGCCCCTATAAAAGCCCTTAGGGCAGAGCAGAAAGGTTTTCTAGAAAACCTCCAATCTCTCAAGTACAAGAAAATTGCGTGACCTCCACTCTTAGCCTTCGTTTTTCCCTTTACTTCCCATACACAGTACTAACTTAAGTATCAGAGTATTTCCACCGGGTAAATCCCCGAGAATCCTTCCTTTCATCTTCTCAGGTGTCGTTCATTGCCAGCAAGGAGCTAGTCAGCGGTCAGCTAGGAGTGCCCGGATCGCGCTACATCAATACACACTGGATACATGGGAAGGATTAACACATCTCATATCAATGCCTTCCGATACTATTACAATATAAGGCGTATCATATTGATTATTTTAAACTTTAGGTGTATCTACGGAGACAGGATGGGCTCTTCGAAGAGCTCTCCCCACAACCCCTCCCCCCTCCCCTTGGTCAATTAGGAACATGTCCTTGTGACAAGCATGAAAGATGTTCTCAATGTACGGGGAGATGGGTTATGGGTTGCGCTCTACAGGGAGCCCATCTGAACTCATATCTATGGGTGAGCAAATGGATAGGTTCTACCCAAAATCGAATGGAACCGACCCTACCCAATTTGTAATAAGGTAAGGTTTGGTTCTAAATTCTTAGAATCGACTCTCACCCAGGTTAGTTCCTAAGTCTAGGGATTTACCCTATCTGAACAGACCTTGATGAATCGGCCTTGGAAACTAGTTGGGGGTAAAACCAACCCCTGAGGTGGTTGGACACGTGGAAACCATAAGAGTATTACACCTTGACCCATGATCTAGACCTTGATGGGTTGATATGACCTCGGGGCAACAGAGCCCACCTCAGATGGTTATAGGTTACCCCACCTCACCTTACTTCGTATAGTTTACTTAAGGCACAAAGAAGGGACGCATAACCCAAAGTATGACCTGAGCTAAGGGCGCAAAAAAGCACTTCTTAAGGGTGGCAATTTTTGACCCAACCTAGTGAACCCACCCAACCCATCCATTTACTTGGCGGGTTGTGTGATCAACCCATAACTCAATCCACCCATTTAATTTTATATAACTGGGTCATTAATGGGTTGGCGGGTTAGATGGGTAGGGTTGAAAACTCAACCCAAACCAAACCCAACCCAATCCACCCAATTGCCACCTCTAGCACTCCTTACCAAGGTGAGCTGTTTTGGAAGGGATGCACTCGAGCTTCACCAAGTGTGCAAAAAGCAACCATTTGGTAGTCCAATTTGACAACGTTATCAACACACGTGGCAGCTCTGTCCTTTTGTGGGCCTCAGGCCCTCTCCATGCATCAACAACGTGGCAGACAAGTCACTTGAACATGTTCCACCCCAGCTCTAAGTGGCTTGGTCGAGTCCCATGTGTCCTAATCAAGCTCTAGGTGGCCTGACTAAGCTCCAAGTGTCTCGTGCCACTTCAACATGTATCCATTAGGCATGCATCTGAAACCTATATAAAGGTCAGATTAGAATTCATTTCACTTTTTATGCTTCATTAAATTCTCACCTAACAAACTTTGGATAGGTCGACTTATTGACTTAACCATCTAAGACCAAAGCCTGGGATATCACCTTAGGCCCTCTGACCTCGTCTTCCTTTGCAAGAGAACTCCAAACTGTTCCGAAGTCATCACCAACTTTCTTCTTCATCAGAACTGAATTTGACTAAAAATAAACCCCAAAATACTTTTGGGGATGTAAAGATTTGTAGTCAAGCACTCATGGTTACAACACCATAGTCTCACTTGAACATTGAATTACTTGAGTGATTTGATCATTAATTTTCATTTTAATATTTAAATATATTTATATAAATTTTAAACTATATATTATATTTATTGAAAATTAAGAATTTAAAGAATATATTTCTGTTTTTATGAATGGAAAAAAAAAAGAATAAATTCTTCGAATAAACCCTAAAACTAACAAAAAAAAAAACCAAAAACCAGAACCGACTCGCAACCAACCGTCAAGTAGGAATCAATTGGTTTTAAGTTATGTCATAAAACCAAACCAAACTGACCCATACTCACAACTTACCTGTACTCGAATCTAGAAAATTGCAACCCGTTAGAGTCTTGGCAACGTCTAGGACCTGACAGATTTAGAGGTTCAGACAAATTTAAGATGAAATTTTGCTATTCCATGACCATGTCTCTCTGTTTTGGCAGAGCAGGGCAACTGCTAAAATGCGCGTGGAAGCGTGCCTAGCGACGTCACCGTCTCCCTCTTTTGATCTCAGCTTCTCCAGGCTCCACCTCTCTCTCCTTCCCATATATGCTTCGCTTATTTCAGTGATCCAGTCTTACGCTCCCTCTCCTCTTCCTTGCTCCTGCTTGTCTGACAAAAAGAAGCACAACCAGCAGCAGCTTTCTCTTTTATCACTTTCTTTTTTTATGCTGTGTTCCTTCCCCATACCCCTCTTTCTACCGAAAATGATCGACCCCTCCTCCATCATCTCCATTTCATCAATGGACGGAATTGCCTTTCCATTCCAAACGAGGAGCTTCCTTTTTTTCCTTTTGTTCTTGTCTTGCTTTCACCAGTGTGACTGGTTTCTTACCAAACCACATCCTGTCTTTGGTGGTATTCTACATGGAATCCAAATTTCACCTCTGAGCTCAATTCAATCAAGGGCTTAAAATGGGAACTTGATGGGGACCCAGTTCATATGGCTCTTTGTCAAGCTTGTCTCCGCTCCATAATTTTGAGTGTAGGTGCATTAAGTCTATAGATGAATTTTGATGGAATCTCCCAGATCCCCAGATATACTGAGCTGAAATTGGGAGATTTCAACTATAGCTGTCAGTCTATGCAACAGAATTTTGATACATCTGTTTACATGTATTTTTAGGATCCCAAAGTATTGATACTAAAATAATTAAACTACGATTATATCAGTTTTACTTCTGTGGTTTTGTCCCGATTAATAATTGGGGCAGACTTATTCTTGCTGTTTCAAATTTATTAAATAGTAGAATGATTTGAAGCTTTTGTTTGGTTGGAGTAGTATGACTTCAAGCTCAAGTTGAGATATTTCAAGTAGAGCTGTCAATGGGTTGGTCTACCTGATAGAATCCAATTATATGTTAATTCTGGTTCTGTTGTTTTGATTAATAATTGGGATGGGATTGGTTCTTTCTGAACCATATACAAAGATCTACTTTTTTTTTTTGTAATTTCTGTTATATTTTATATCTAAAGGGATAAATTTCATAAATAAAGAATATAAATATCAAGTGTAATAGGATGTAGTTAGGTCAAACCTGATTAGCCCGAGTAAAAATTAATTTGCTTCTGGGAATATCTTACAAAATCGATTAATAATCAGAATACACCCTCTTCCCAACTTAACCCGACCCAGCTCTAATTCAGTAAAAAGTCTACAAGAAGATGAGAGAGATGGTGGGACGAAGTTTGTCTTTGTCATCATTAACATTGACATTGATAGGACGTGGGCATTCAATGCAAAGACCTAGGCTACAGCCCGTTGTCCCGGGACCTTCCTTAACCTTGGGCTAATGGGCCCTGCCCAAGAGTCTATCGAGTATGGCCCACTTAAAAGTTAGAAATGGTAATCCAATCCAACAAGCGTGCTCTCCTCGTGCCCCTACTAATTTGGATTCAGTATCAGTGGATCATCACTCGTCCCGCCCTCTGAGCTCAGAGATTCCATTCTTATATCTCAAAGTGGGCATCAACAGGCACTAAATGGGCCCATCCGTAAGTTCTGAAACAATGTAGCATACTTAATAAGGCTGTCATTTGTTAAGGTTTGTACCATCGCGTATCATGTTTTGCTTTTGCAAAAGGTGGGTCCTGGCCCATACGTCATTGGCTTGAGGTAACACCGTCCCTATCTGGCCAGCTCAGCTCAGTATGGGGAATGGGTGGTGAGTCTTCATGCTACCCAGTAGGCCAGTACCAACCTTCTGGGCCTTCCACCGTCCGATCAATTCAATCAAATATCCTTTGGTTTCAATAAGACCTGGGAATTGGGTCATTGGTATAACTGCCCGGGTCAGCTTATCTTTAACCAAGTCAACAGTTTTTTTTCCCACTAAATTCTTTTCGGGTCAGTCCGGGTCGTTGCCTTCTACTTCGGGTGGAACCTAACTTTACCCGATTTTCGGGTTGGATTGGGAGGTCCAGTTTGAATATTGTAATGTGGGCCAGGAGCAGAAAATGATGGGTGTTGTGTAAATGAAGGCTAAGGAGAGAGAAAGACAGGCCATGGAAAATTTCAAAGGAAAGAATAATAGCAGAGACCCACTTCCAATTCCAAGGTTGTAGAGGAGAGGGGGCCGATCCACTATCCAAATTCCAAAACATAGTTGCGTTTGATTTCAGAAAATACATACAAATGACAGACGCATCCATCCCATTAATAAAACAATATTTCATGAAATGGCCAGCAAGTCAGCAACAGCAACAGCAAAGAGAAGAGGACTAGAGGAGGAGTCCAAGTTGGGGCTACTTTTGCTTTGCTTTGTCACTTTAAACGGGCCGGGGCCGCCGTGGGCGGGCTGATGAGTGATGGCTCTTCTAGTGGAGTGTTCCTGTTTAATACAAAGCCAAAGGAATTTCAACGACAGTTTTGATTATCCAACACTAACGCTAGTTAAGTCTCTTCTCTCTCCTACTCAATCTCTAGCTTGAAAGGAGTAGAGAGTGAAAAACGGGTCGTGTCTGGGTGGATTCAAGCTAAGCCAGATGTGACCCTATCTATATATATATATTGACAGTGAGATTCCACAATATACCCACATGAACACGTCGCCAACGCAACCAGAGTCGAGAGAGAACATCATCCCAGTGCTCAAACTCGGTGCCATTGGCTTTGCTTTGCACACAGTGCCAACCCTGATCAGACCAGACTCCAGAGAAGATGTAATGGACCAGAGTTGGTCCTTATTTTTTTTTTTTTATGTCATCAGTGATCAGTGATCAGTGCAGTGGTGGACACGGTCACACCGGACAGTGGACAACCTTGCATTCCAACCCATCTCAACTCATCAGTCGAGTGAGTCGATCGAGGGCCAAGGAAAGAAGAAACTCAGAAAAGATTACGTCAAAATAAAAAGGAAAGGAAAGAACAAAAGTGGGAGTCTGGTAGCTAAGCTCTTTGCTCTTTGATCGAGCTGTCCCTCCCCCTAGTCCATTAAAGAGAATTAAATAGCCATCCAGACAACGCGCCATTGCACACCTCAATAAAATAAAGCTCTTTAGAAACGAAAATCGATAAAAACAGCAAGTGAGAGAGATGGAGATAGAAGGAGAAAAGGGCAGACCAAAGCAAAAGTAATGAGTAGAGCCGTAGAGTAGAGGATGCTACAACAAGTGAGCGAGACGCCGAGAGTCCGAGACCCACTCATAACATAATTTCATAAAGAAAAAGCACCAAAGCAATGAAGAAAGAAATAATAGGCAAGACAAGAGACAAGAGGGGAGCTTGACTTTTAAGCAAATCCTAGTCGACCCAGATCAGAGTCATGAGTCCATTGCTCTACGATCAAATCCGTCGAGTGTGTAGGATTACGCCGCCGATAAAAGGAAAAGCACAAGGGAATTGGTACGAATGAATGGGAACTGAAGGGGTTGTCATGTTCATTGATCATTTTGATTCTCCCCACGATTGATTGAAAGATTCAAGGGAAAAAGAGATACAAAGAAAAAGAATGACCATTTCACACCTCACACTGAGTTTTGAACTGAACCCATTGTTCCCTTTTCTCTCCCTCTCTCTCTCTGGGTGCTGGGCCTTGGTTGGGGCCTTCTCTTCAGATGGGTTGGGTCATGTGGGTCATTGATCCTGGGCCTTGTTCAGAGCTTTGACATCTGCTGTTTCCACACTCCAAAGGACTGGATTCCGCAATACTTTAACATTCAACGTTCTACCGTCTTAATATTACAAGACAAAGTAGAGCAAAAACGAAAAAAAAAAGAAATTACAGAGACAAGAACAAGAACAAGGACAATGAGGAACCATGTGCTGGGGGTTGAAGAACAAAGCATCACCATGTAGGTCCTAGTGTGTCATCCAAGAGAACCCAATTCATCTGGGTCTCAAGAATATCGATATGAATGTTGAGAACTTGAGATGCATGTTGATATTCAGAGCTTCCTTATTTTGTTATACAAATGAGGATGAAGACGAAGAGGAACGCCATTATTCAGAGCTTCCTTCAGTCCTTGTATGAATAGACTTAATTATAGAGCCGGTTCCCTAATTAAGTTCCAATTAATTGGGTATAAACTGATCAAGCTCAACTTTCCATGATAAAATTCATAGCTTTGAATGATTCCCTTCTCTCCTTGCTATAATCGTAATCTCGTGATGATGTCCTTGAGAGCTTTGGAGAAAAAGGAATTGCTCTCAGCGACAGACACGGGACTTAACTTGTTTCATTGCCTATTGCCTAATAATATGCCTACAGTTGAGAGAATCTTAATGTGACATTTCACATCTCAAGTACAATAACATCTGGAACATGTCGGTACTATAAACCTATATGCAGTTTCACTACGTTTAAGTAGTGCATTCTTCATGTATATATGTATAAAAATTTTTTCAATGCAATTCCCTCAGAGCCTGTACCTGGGTGCGTGTATTCACATGGAAGACAATACAATAAATATATATATCATCATTCTCTTCATTCATCTTTGTGGTTTAACAGCTTAGCATCAAGAAGTTGAACAATTAAAGAACCAGAAGACTAAAGGAATTTTTCCTGTGTGTAATGAAGGGAAAGAGAGGGCTGGTACAGAGTTGCGTGTTGTTGTGTACGTACTTGTTTAGTTTCCTTGCAGAGGGAAACAAAGGGAGAATGGGGTTTCCATATTTCTGCACATTTTGGCTTTGCTGGTTGGTTATAACTTATAACATAGTGCAGGAGAGAGGAAAGACCATGGATACATGATATTTCTTCACAACCAACGGCAGATCACTTGGTAATCCAATATTATATTTTACTTTTGTTTATGGTAGATACTTGGTAATCTATCCAATCTGACTACTAGCTCCATAACCATTAACATCCTTTCAACAATCTGAGTCGGGATCTGCTGTGTCCACTGTGCTGTAGACAAGACTGTGCCCCTGTGAGTGAGATCTTCGGGATATGCATAGCAAAACAGAAGTGGCTCTTCACTTCCTTACTGTCGAAAATCAAGTGCCAAACAGCCTAAGGCTTCGTTTTACTTTTACCAATATATACCACCTATCCCCACAAATAATCTCCCTTGGTTTTTCATCACCCAAACCATGAACCATGGATACACCCTCTTGCAGTTTCACCTGATTGGCCTTATTCAATATTGATCCACTCAATCTCTTCCGCTTTTTCTTAAAGTCAACCAAGAGAGTATACTTTAGTGAAGTAGGAATCCGTTTTTATATAGCACATGACAATGAGATCTCCTGGATCACCTAGGTTGATTTCATAAAACATGTTCAAAAGTTGCCATTTCACCAGTTACAATGAGATCTTATGACAAGAGTGCCACATTTGAGTCTATCACTCGCACACCCTATAATAGAAACTGGGTCTAAATTTGCCCAGGTCATGACCCATCCACGGGCCTCTTTTTTGATAGAAAATAGAGGGGCTACACAAAACGGGGTAACATGTCATCAAAAATCCGCAAAACAAATATAAGGAGCTGTTAATAACCAGATTGGAAGGAGAGGTATGACCTAAATTGGCCGGCTAGTCAGCAGCTTGGTTTGTCTCCCTATAACCATGACAAAAAAACAAAGGAAACATTCGAATCATTCACCAACTTGGGACTCTCTTCAACGATGCTCTTGTCTTGATATTCCACGGAATTGACAATCTCTTCAGGCCTCTTTAGTTTAAATCTAGACTAATACCAAAACGATTTATGGATCAGTGGATCAAAATCTCAAGGCATGCATCGGCATCGTAAGATACAGTTGTATACGTATCTATAATTTGAACCCTGGAAAAAGACTGATTAAAAGTCAGAAATCGCTGGACATACATGATATATCTACCGAAACCTACCGGATAGTTATCCATAGGGAGGTACACCAACCCGATACGGCCCTACAGAGGGTTTATCTGGGTTCTGACCTATTCAAGGGGTGGAAGAACCTTATACCAACCCCTGAATCGGTTTTGAAAAAAATAAAAAAAAAGTAAAAAACAAAATACTGATATAACTCAATACACCCTTACTGATGTATTGAGCATATCATATTTTGAACATTGCCAACTAATTATGGCATAAACTGTCCTATTAACACATCTTTTTAATAAGGAGGTTAAACTAAACATTTTCCTAAAAACATACATTTGGTCAAAAATCACCAATGCAAACTTGATTAAGCTTTGCATTAATAAATTTGGAAACATCTCTGATGCCGGAAAGACAATCAAAACCCAAGTGAATTATTTTGACCAAAACCTAATTATTATGATGATGCCGGTCGATTGGTTATAAATTTCTCTTTCCAACAAATTCAAAAAATTTTACATTGTATTTGGTGGTGATGGATACACAAATTTCAAGACTAGAATCTACCTATTTTACTTGTCTAACTTTGGGTGCACATTTTGATTTTGACTATAAATGCAAAGATATCAGAAAAAACCCAGAAAAAGGCAGGTGATACAGAAAGTAAAAACGCAAATGTTGAAATGGATGGATGGTAAAATTAGAAAGGATAGGATCAAAAATAAAAGAAATTAGACTAAAATAGTATAATCAAGTGCATAAAAGACCATCAGCAACACTAATAAAGTTAATAATTAACAGTGGATAACAGATTGACAAAACAGGATTGGATAAGGCTACAGACAAAGATGATGATCAGATTATCAGAAAAAATAATTTTTTTTCAGGACAAACATGTATTTTTGCCAAACAATTGTAAAATCCAATTGGAGTACAAAATTTACCTGCATTTACTCTTACCAAAAACATTATTTTGGAAAGAGTATAAATGCAAATATGTAGAGTGCAAAACCTTATATTTTGTATTATTGTGTATGTATTTATGCTGTACATATTTACATTTGTACTCTTTCCAAACTGAGACTAAAGAGAGAAGGATCTCCCCTTCCAACTCAAAATTACCATTTGTTAAGGCATTAATTACTTTACTGGACATCAGCTTCAACCCCCAGATAGACGGTGCACCATCCCAAAATCAGACCCTTTAACCCCTCTCTGGATTTTAGACAAAGTTAAGTATAGCAATCAAATGAAAAGGGATTATCCCCGTGGTCATGCATTTTATCGAGGCAGACAGAAACTATACTATTTTGTATCCCCTTTCACCAGTTATGAGTAAGTTTCAGTTCACAAATTTATAAAAGAAAAAGAAAGATTTAACGAACAGAGATGAAAAAAAACGAATAAGCAATATGCTAAAATCTCTCTATGTTGTCAGTGATCCTCGATTTTCTTCAACGCTTTCATATCCGTTGTTTCCACCCTGCAACACAACAAAAGAAACAAAATTAGCATAAATTTTTCTACAACAATGCTAACACTGCATGTTACACGGTCCTATCTCTGGTCCCTTCATTCTACAGTCTTGATATCACAGATGGAACATTGCCCGATTGCTAATATTGAAGAATAAATCAGACATGCAGAGACGATAGACCCAACCTACCGTAGCAATCTCCAGGTTCAAATACCTTACGTAGTCAAAGACCATCCTACTAAACATATACTTAAAAATTTCAATGGTTAAATGGGGGATCATGAAAGAATAAAGTGAAACATGAAAAAAAATGCGGTTCCTATAGGTGCCATTGGTTGGTCATGGTTCAACGTATCAAGACAATACGTATCCATTTTCAGAGTCACCAAAACACAATATACTAGGATAGTAGGGTTATGGGGTTTTTGTATGTTCAATAATTAGCATGGTTTTTAAAATCGACCAGAGATGAAACCGGTCAGGGGTCCAGTTACCGGGTCAAACGGTCTGAACGTTCAAATGCTCGGACTGTTCTGACAAAAAAATAAAAAACGGTCAAAACCGTACGAACGGTTAACTTCCCGGTTCAGTGGTTTGCTGACCAAAATTAACGGTTTTTGGGGAAAACGGAACTGGTCACCTGACCTGTTCCTGGTTTTTCCGGTCTGACTGTCCAGTCCGGTCCGGTTTTGAAAACCATGACAATTAGAAACCCTCCTAGCATATTTATCTTTAAAATACAGGACTGAAAAAAAAAATTGAGTATCACTATTGGAAAAAGAAAATATTTATGCAAGTGGTGTGATTGGTTTACGAAAACCTGGGTGTCACCAGAAAGGCATCAACCCCAACACTAGACAGAGCGGCAATAGATGGGTGGTAGATGCATCCTCCTCGGGCTGGGAGTTTTGATCCCTTGGATTTGTAATGCAAGCATCGTTTTCAAGGCGTTGCAGCAAGGCTAGGTGATCGGGGGTGCCATGTCGTGCCTAGTCACCTAGGCAGGCATCTAAGCATTGCCTAGGCGAAGGGAATTTTTTGAATACAAACCCCTAGGTTCCATAGCAATCAGCAACCATCTTTCACTATTAATTGTTTATAATCTTCATAATGTATAAACTTCATTTAAAACATATAAAATCAACATATTCAGTGAAAGAAACAAAAAAGAAAAAAAAAAAAAGAAATTTCAGAAAATAGAAGGGCTGAGCTTCTATTTTTGCCCTGGGAAAAAAAAACAAAAGAAATGATGAATGAAGAACAAGAAGAAGAAGAAGAAGAAGATCAATACGTCTATGTTTTATTATAGGGTTGCAAGAAAGTGTTGTGACCATGCGATTTCATTGAAACCAAATCACCCAGGCATGTATTCATTCAGTAATTTGGTTTTTCATTTGATTGATAGCAAGATTTTGTTTCATTAGAGGGTTGCATGAAAGTGTTGTGGTTGTGTGAACTCATCATTCAAAATGTTAGGCTACCCTGGTATTTCTAAGTTGTCATATTAAGATAGCAGACCCTAGGGGCAATCTCTATTTTTTCATATGTTAGCGAGTTGTTACTTGTTAGCAATGTTTTAAAACGCAGAGGCGTGACACAAGGTGTTCCACTACCTAGAGGCATGAGGCGGAGTTCAGAACGTAAGAGGCATATAAGCCTCCCAAACACAGAGAGGTGTAAGCCTCCTTAAAAGGAGGGAGGATGAGGAGGAGAAGAGGAATAAAAATCTCATTTTTCTCTATTTTTAATAAAAATCTTTTATATTGAGAAAAATGAAGATGCATAGCACTAGTTGAAAGGGGGTCTTGTTAGGCCCTCAATTTGCCAGCTCCCTAAGAATTCAAGGATTATCTAAAGGATGTCCCAATCAACTGAAGAATTCCAAGGAGATGAAACCAGATTTGTTCACTAATATGGCAATACAGAAAAAGATGATCGGCTGTCTCCAAAACAAATCTACAGAAGGGACAACTTGTAGAGTTATCTTTAGTTAGGCATTTGGCTAAGGCCACAGTCCAGACCAAAAATGCTACCTTAGATAGCACATTACATGCCCATACAGATTTACGAGTGAAGCTGGGGGCAGTGAAGTAGAGGTGGTGTAGGTATCAAGGAATTAACTGAGAATATGCCTTTGTTATTCCACCACCACATTCTTCTATCTCCAGAGTAGGAATTCAGCTGGTGGTGCTGGAGCTGACAGAGCAATTCCTCAAGCTGCTCAATTTCCCAGTCAAAGAGATTTCTTCTAAATTTGGAAGATCAAAGTCCACAAGGACCAGAAACAGAGAACATCTCAACAACTGTACTAAAGAGGCTAGGATACAATTGTTCCTAAGTTCTGTCTCCACACCAAAAGTCAAGCCAAAATCTCAGACATGTACCATTGCCTAGTTTGAGAGCAATTCCTTAAAGAAAACGAGAGTGGGCGTTGAACCTTCGAAGCCATATTTGCCAGGAGGGCAATGTTGCATCTCTGGTTCTGTATAACCTGAAGCATCCTAAATGCTTTGAAGTGCAAATTTTGGCTCAACCCACAAGATGTATCTTATTTGCTGCTTTTGCTGGGACATGGAACAACAATAGAAAGTGACAAGGAAAACTTGATAGTGCTTCTTATTAGAATTAACTTTGCACCCTTGATGAGGTACCTAGCCTTCCAAGTGAGTTTTTTTGTGACACCTTTCTAGCACAAGGTCCCAAAAGGAGTAGGAGGAACATTCTACTCCATATTGATAAAAAAGGATCATTCTGCTCCACGAGGGACCCCTAAGTAGACGACTGGTAGATGTGTGACCTTGCATCCAAGGATACTTGTTGGGCATTGTGGGTCAGGAACTTGACCTACAGGAATCAAAGAACTCTTTTCAAAATTAATTCTTAGGCCAGACACAATATCTTAATACGCCCAATAGATTCTGGAACTGGGTGCTGGAGGCTTCAAGGACAAATAGAATGTCATCTGCGAATTGGAGAAGGCAAGTGTTGGGCACATTGTTACACATTTCAAAACCCGAGACAATAGCCACAAAGGTATACACCAAACAAAAAGGAAAAAAAAAAAAAAAGGCAATGAACTTGAGACCAATTTCATTGAGACACCGAATGTCATCTTGCTCCATTTGCAGTAATCCCCTAACAATCCTAACCAATGTTTAGAGAACAGGACTGGGCATAGAACCAGAAAGGGAGAGGTTCACATCACAGGTCAGAGGTTCAATCAGGGTCAACCAGAGGTTGTACCATGATGATGTGGCATACATGTATATATACCACAAGTCGTATAAACAGTACATATATTATATTTTACAATTTTTATCATGCTTGAATGTGGTGGATAGATGGCAAGTTTCTTACTTTTTGAAGTAAATGACCAGGGTTCAAGCCTCTAAACTCAGATTTTCTTTAAAATATGTGGCATACCGTAATATATACAATAAAGAGTCACTAATTAACAGAAATAAAGGGATTGGTAAATGGTAATTGAGTAATACACATAAAGAAAAGGTCACAGGAAGTCTTGCCATTGCCATTCTGAAGTTCCATCTCAAATAGTGACCTGGGTGGTTTTATGAAACCGGGACCAGTTTACTGGTTCTCTGATTAAAACGGCCAGTTAGCCAGTTTTGACCAGTTTTATATCAAATCCAGTTTCCAGGGTCACGGTTCAACTGGCCAGTCCAGTCTGGTTTTCTAAACACTGACCCTAACTATTCACATAATCCAGCACGATGTTCTGAAACCCATCAAGGGTGAAAAATGGCACCAGCTATGGCCACATGGCTCTAGTTTTCACATTAGTTTTAGCACTGACACAAGATCACTGTGGTGATATAAATTAGCATAAAAACACAATAAGATTTTAATCAATGTCTAACATCTAAATTTAGTTCAAAAAACAATATAATATTTGCATTAAGCCAATGCCCTACTAAGACTCAGACATTCTTTTAGATTAGAGTTCATTCAAGGAGCCTTCATCAAATTTTTATACCGGGGTTTCCACCCCTAATATCCTATTGTACTATTCCTTTATTTTAAGAAATTCCCACCAAGTAGTAAAAAGGAAAAATGTTGAATTGCATCTTCATGATTGTTTTCTAGGGCTTTCCAAGTCTGACTACCTGTATCCATGTAAGATTCTATTACTCGTACCAATATCCATGTATCATAGACAAGTAGTTCAATACCTATAAAGCTTTATAATTTTAGTTTTGAACTTGTAATTGACAAGTTAATGCAAATAATGCAGTTGCATGCTAAGACTTCTTTGGGAAAGGAAACTTTTATGGTCTTGAATGCAATTACTGACAACATTAGCTGAATTCAATAAGGAGTATAAGAATCTCAATGCTCCCTAAGTAGAAAACCTGATGATACAAGCAACCTGGTGGCTGGGCCAAGTTAATAGTAAGGTACTCTTATGTTTGGACAACTAATAGAGATTTCAGTTATAAGATTTTTGGTTTTAGTTAAATCAGTGCGGTAACCTAGGATGATGTTTTGAAGATATCTTGAATATTTTCATCACCTTTTATACATAAAATCATAATCATTAGCAGTGACATAAAATAGGATTATCACATGTCAAAGAAAAGGAGATAAGAATATGAGAATATACAGAATAGATGCAACAGAAAAATCTACTTACGTTGTTCCACAGATGACAATCTTCAGAACTTTTGTAATATCGGTATCGCCTTGGTTTCCCTCAACAAAAATAGTCAAACTGATCCAAATCAAGGATAACTAGATGAATTATTTCGCAACTAACTAGATCAAATCATTTTCCATTAGTATATCACATAAAGAGAAGAACTCAAGGAAGTACAAAAAGCACAGAAAGATTAACATACCTGCGAACACTCTGAAACTTGACATACTTTAGTGTAACTGGCTTTCCCTGCAAAATTAAACATGTCTTCAACAAAACATATGCTCAAACAATCTATGTACAACAAGAAGTTACTACTATCTTTCAAAAACCTCCAAACGTTGTTTGGATGTACCTTAAGATTATCTAGGGATAGAACAATTGAGTCACTTGGTGGAAAGTCAGAGACATTACTGCAGAAGTTACCATTCGAAACAAGAATGTAAGAACGCTGCTGAAAATATTAAACAGACATCCAAGGACACGTACTGTCCATGACAGTAATCATCTTCAAATTACCTAAAACCCATGTTCTCCTTATTTGCGAAAAGCTTCACAGTCTTAGGACCTGCCAGAGACACCTCATGTTAGTTTTTTTAAAAGGAAATTTCTATGGTACCAAATAGGTACTGTACGTTATTCAAATCTCACATGAATTTGAATGAAAATACTGATTGATTGGTTATCCTTTGTTGTGTACCACGTATGAAATTAGAAAAAAGAAAGCCTTGTTAGATAAAGTAATAACTATTACTCAAAAAGAGGCTAGAGAAAAATACAGAAAAAGAAAATGAGAGGTTTTGAACCCAAGGTTCAATTGGCAGATGTGTGTACTAGTTCCACACACACACACAGAAAGAGAGAGAAAACATATTGATATTTTTTTGGAAGAGGCAAAATATATTTCATTAATAAACACATACCTTGTGTAACTAGAGGCTGTGCATCTGGCATAAACAAAATACACACCCCATGGCTCCATGCCCCTATACCCCCACCCTTTTGACTGTATAAAAAGATTTTTGTATACAAAAGAAGGAATTTCTTCCTTTGAATTTACTATGCATAGATACCCATGAGAATAATTTGCCTAATATTTTCTGATAGACCACATCAACTGAGATGCTCCTTCTTTGAAAAATTCTGGCATATCTATCCTTCCAGATTGGGCAAAACACAATTGCTGAAGTTGTGTTCGTAATTATTTTTCCTCTCTTGTTCAACCTTTCCAACTCCCTTCAAAAACCCCTCTATTGTGGCAGGATGTCAACTCTTCATAGCAAAAATCTTCATGATTCTTGACCAAATTGTGCAAAAGAATTTACAATGGAGCAAAATGTGATCAGCCAATTCCAATTGCTCCTCACATAGTTCACATTCAACCTTGTCCACCTCATTCCCCTCTTCAGCAGATTTTCTTTAGATAAAATCTTATTCGAGCCTCCCAAACAAAGAATGCCTCTTTAGATGGCACATTTCTGCACCAAACAATATTGACCAGACAGCCATTAGCCTCTTCCAGTCTTGCTTATCCATCTGATTGTACAAGGACTTCACAGAAAACACTCCCGAGGTATACCGATTCGACACTCTCCTGTCTTCCCTGTTGGTGCCAACTGCCAATTTGAGAATTATATAAGATTTTCAATAGCGCCATGAGGGGCTCAACATTCCAATCATTTAATTGCCCCTCTAAGCTGGGATGGCCACACTCTAGTCCCATTGTTCTCTGATATGATCAGCAACCCAAGCTTCCTTGTCCACTGCCAGGTCATAAATGGAGGGATAAATTCCTTGCAATGGTAACTCACACCTTTGCTGAATTTCATGTGGCTTTTCTCAATTCCCTTCTAAACAGAACATCCATGAGAGTGATTTGCCTCTTCAGGTTCCCATCCTGACCTTCTTAACCATACTTGGATTGTATTACTTTCCTCCATAATCCCCCATTCTGTTCGCTAAATCTCCAGAACCATTTGCCCAATAGAGCCGTATTTACTACCTTCAGTCTTCTCACTGCCAAGCCCCCGTACTTCTTCTGACTACACACTTTTTTCTGCTCTAAAAGAAAAAAGAAAATGAATTACAAAGGAATACAATCAATTCCTAGGAGTATCCTTGCAAACTAGGCATTTAACTGCATTAAGATTCTAGCATTGACACTCGCAAAGAGAAAACACTAGAGTTAGTAAAATGGTCATTCCAATCCTACTTTGAATATAATGTTTCTTTTTTTCTTATTTCTTGTTTCTTCCGAGGCAATGCAATAAGGGCACTTCATTTCATAGTTACCAGTTTTCGCTGGCCAATGTGGTATAGGTCAGTCAGCATGTTATGATTCCTTAGTTAAAAAAGAAAAATAAAAAATAAAATAAAATAAAATAAAAGGTAGCCTTCAGTTGATGCACACTTCGAGTCCATCTGGAACAACATACTTATTGTGTCGCGTGTAATTCATACCATCTCAGTACCATAAAATTAAGCATACCATACAAATTGAAACTTTCCATAAGAAGATGGAAACGGAAACAGTAACGAAATAGCAAAAGAGACTAATATTCATGATTAACTGCTTCAACACTGACATAATAGTAGTAGCACAAGTGTAAACAATGAACAAGGAGAAAAGTAGACAGAGGAGTTATTAAGCGTTACCTTCCTCTTCAGGACCTTTGATGAGGATGGAATGCAGTTTAACAACCTGGGTGAAAGGAATGTAAATCAAGAGCTGCTCGTCTGCGTCGCTCTCCAGATGCAAACCCTCGTCTTCTCTATAACCCTAACATGAACACCACAGCGAAAATCAGTTGCAACGTCTAACAAACCCTCCCAAATTAGAAATAATAAAATAAATTAAAACAAAACAAAACAAAATATTCTTCCGAGATACCTGTTTCAGAGCGTTAACGAGAGAATGGCCAGTCTTTTGGTTGAGACATTCGACTCCACTCCAGTCTACGAAGTCGAGCAAATCAACCTAATCAATTTCACGTTCGCACAGAATGCGTTTAAAGTCTAGATAAAGAAAGAAAAATAAATCACATAAGAAGAATGCACAAAAGGGGGACTGGGGGTTGATTAGGGTTCTCATGTGCACGCACTTGGTTTCTTTGAATTGCAGTTGCGGATTCGGCAGACATGGCAGAAGCCACACGCGCGCTAAGACGCAGGCACAAAGAGATGTCGCGAACCAGAGATTTTTCAGGGAGAAGGAAAGAAACACAGACATCGATTTCCTAGATTTTCTGCCTTTTATATTACCGCCAGAGCCGAGTCCGAGATCGTACTGATCTTTTCTTTTATAAATCGTCTTTATGGTCTACCATTTTTTGACTTTAAACTTTAAAGTCAAAGATTAATGGTGCGAGTGGATTCGATGAATCGGTCGAGTTGTGTTGCGGATGGGACGATCCCCGCGTAAGTATAAAATTACTCATCAACAAATGAACTGATGTAGGTGCATGTGGCCGGTCAGTACGGAGCTGACACGTGTCCAACCGCAGGGTTAGCGTACTATGGAGACACTTAGGGCTTAGGCGCAGATGGGATCCAATCTAAGAGCACTGCGTGGCTCTAGCAAAGGTTCTCTTGTACGGTTCATATCTAAACCATCCAAGCCCAATTACTCCCAAGTGATTCAGGCTATAAATACAAAGCACCCCCATAAGGTAAGGGAGCTAGATTCTCTGAATTCAATATGGAGCTAGAGTAACCTCTAAGCACTACTCCCTCTAGAGAACTTAAGTGTTACTTAAGTCCTCGTCTGGACCCCTCGGTTCCAGACCTCTGACCCACTTTATGCTCATATTAATTTGATCGTCGGAGTCCTCACCTCGAGGACCCACTCGAGGCCACTAACACTTTTGTCCTTGCAGGACCCCTCTCACAATGTACCTAGTGCTAGCCTTCGGCTCCTACAACATCTGAAGAGGACCTTTGGCCTTGGATAACAATCCTCGGCCTCGGCCTTTCTTCTTTTGGACCTTCGAAGCCCTCGGCCATCTCCACTGAAGCTCGGGAGCAAAATTACCTTATTGTCCTTGGCCAATCCGAGCATCAACAATTAGTGCCATCTATGGGAAACGTTACTAAGACCATCCCTTAAAGCATTATAAACTAAACACCTCCCCAGCTTCAAGCACCATGGTACGAAGAGCTAGGAACACTCAAAACCTAGTTACAAATGAGCAGTTCCAAACGGTTCTCGACCGTTTAGAATACTTAGCACAAGCTCCCACCGACCCTTGTATCGCGGAGCTGCAAGCCAAGCTTGGAACTGTCAGGGACGAGCTCCGACAAGTTGGTGAAAGTCGAGCTGACGCCTAAGCCAACCAAAGCAGTCAAACCAGGAGGATGGACGCCTTCACCCTAGACATCATTTCGAAACCTCTTCCCTAGCACTTCAAAGCTCCCACACTGGAGACATACGATGGTAGCTCCAACCTGGACAACCATTTGGAGGTTTCAGAGCGCTCATGATTCTCTATGGTCGGGTATTCTGACGCCTTGACGTGCCAAACCTTCCAGGCCACCTTTCGGGGGGCAGCTCACCGTTGGTTCTCCAGCCTTCCACCTCGGTCAATCGGCTCATGGGAGCAGTTTACCAGTCTATTCCTTACTTGCTTCATCAACAATAGACGATGTCAAAAAAGTGTGGTCTCGCTAATGTCAATCAAGCAGAAGCAGGGAGAAAGTCTGCGGTCCTACATCGATCGCTTCAAAAAGGAAGAGTTTGAGGTCCGCGACCTGGACCCCATGGTCTCTATGCACACTGCCATTAATGGACTCTGTGCCGGCTCGGCCCTCAAGAAGGCCCAGAAGTATATTGCGGCCGAAGAGGCTTCGGTTGGGGAACATCAGGAAAGGGAAGCCAAGCGCCACAACAAGCCCCCCGAGAAGAAGAGGAAGGGTGGAGACAACCCCCACCACAACAGCAACAGCAACAAGGACAACAAGAAGCCACCGGCTTTGGCCCTGGCTTACAAGGAGTACACTCCACTTAACTCCACCCGTGCCCAAATACTGATGCAAATCGGGGAGAAGTACATAAAGTAACCTGAGAAGTTGAAAAGGAACCCCAAGAGGGAAAATCCCAGTAGCACCAGCACCATCAAGTGGCAAGCGTCATTGACATCATCTCCGAGGGCCTGGCCTCGGCCCGCAAGGCCTACACCAGGCAATTGAACATCCAGGGGCCATCCTCGAAGAAGAAGAAGTACCTGGAGCCTTCGAAGGAACCGAGTTGTCTGAATGCCCTCGTCTTCACAGACGAGGACCTGAAGGGGGTCACAATCCCCCACGATGATGCCCTTGTGGTGGCAACAATCATCACCAACTACATGGTGAAGATGATCCTAGTGGATAGCGGCTCCTCGACCGACATCCTCTTCTACAACACCTTTGAAAGGATGAATCTCACACCCGAGCGGCTCCAGCCAGCTGACATTCCCCTCATCGGCTTCTCCGGTAGTGCCATCAAACCGAAGGAAAAGATCACCCTGCCCATCACAATAGGGAATGAACCGAACCAAGTAACTTGGATGCATGAGTTCCTGGTAATGAAGGTTATCTCCCCCTACAATGCCATAATGGGGAGGCCTACCCTTCACGTGCTGAGGGCAGCCATGTCATCCTACCACCTGGCCCTCAAGTTCCCCACTGAGCATGGTGTCGAAGTTGTTCGTGGGAACCAACAGATCGCTCGCCAGTGCTATGTGTCAGCACTGAAGGGCAAGAACAAAGAATCCCTATCACTAGAGGGCCTCAACCTCAAGGAGGAGACAGCGAGCCGAGGACATCGTCTCGATTCCCCTAGACAAGGTAGACCCTAAGAAAATAGTCTACATCGGGTCCAACCTTCCCCCGAACGCTTATTCGAACCGGTAAGTTTTCTCATAACTAACGCTGGCGTATTTTCTTGGTCTGTCGCTGGTATGCCTATAATTGACCCCTCAACCATTACTCACAGGCTGAGCGTGGACTCGAGCTCTAGGCTAGTTCGACAAAAGAAGAACTTTGCACCATAACGATGGAAGGCTATAGGAGAGGAAGTTGGTAAGCTACTCGACATCGACTTCATCCGAGAGGTACACCACTCTAACTGGTTGTCAAATGTGGTTTTGGTGAAAGGTGAAGAAAACTAACGGAAAATGGCAGATCTGTATTGACTTCAAAGACCTTAACTGAGCCTGCCCGAAGGACAGTTTTCCTTTACCATGGATAGACCAAACCACCTTGTCAATGCCACTGCAGGGTACGAACTACTCAGCTTCATGGATGCCTTCTCCAGATACAACCAAATAAATATGCACATTGAGGATAAGGAAAAGACCTCGTTCATCGCTGAGCATGGCACATATTGCTATTAAGTAATGCCATTCAGACTCAAGAATGTAGGGACCACCTACTAACGTCTTGTCAACAAGGTGTTCAAGAACCAGATGGGGAGGAAGGTCAAAGCATACGTAGATGACATGGTAGTGAAGAGCCTGATAGCCGAAACGCACACCTTAGACCTGGCCAAACCTTTGACACTTTGTGCAGGTTTAACAAGAAGCTTAACCCAAGCAAGTATGCCTTCGGCGTCAACTCAAGCAAAATTCTTGGGATTCATCGTCACCGAAAGAGGCATTGAAACCTGATGAGGGCAGATTTGGCCCTCCACTGACATCATGACACATGGCATATCAAAATAGCTGGGCTACATCCCAGCATCACCTAGGCGACAACTTACCTTAGCCAAAATGGGGTCCCAGCTGGCAACCTGGTGACCAACTTCTATTGCCGACCTGACGACTTGCCTCTATCGCCAACCTAGCGACTTGGCGATCTGCCTCTGTCGCCGACTTGGCGACCTACCTCTCTATAAGCTTGCCAGTTGTCTCTGAACCTTTCAGGATCACGTCGTGTAACCGTAGGCCTTATCCTCATCCCGCCCGAATCGGAGTGAAACGGTAAGCCTTATTAACTAGCATGTTATCCTCCTTCCAAAGCGGAACGGACCCCTATGACATGGACCGATGATTCCAAGAGCATTTCGCTATACCCATGGCAACCCAACTATATAGGGGCATCAGCCCCTGAGACCTAGGTAGATGCGCAATTTAGTTCTCGCAACTATCCAGCTCTCTCACATTTAGTTATCTTAAAATCTCTGATTCGCTAACTTAAGCATCGGAGTGCCCACCCTGGGTAAAACAACTCGGGCACTCTGACATTGTTTCCTTGCAGGTCGCATCAGAGCCACTTTTCCAACTTATCACCCTTCAGCTAGGCATCAGAGCCACCTCTTTATCTCGTCACCAGATCTGTTCATTGGCCGGGTGGCCCGACGGGCCGGCCCGGCCCCCGGATGGGCTTAAATAGGTATATAGGCCTGCGGGCTTAACCTCGGGCCAAAAAGCCTGGCCCGCAATAAATTCGAGCCGAGTTCAGGATTTGCCAAAATAGCCAGGCCCGGCCCGACCTATAAATAAACCTAAAAACCCTAATTGAATACCCCTCTTTTTTTCACCTCTTTCCCTTCTTTTTCCAATCGAATTCTTCTTCTCCACATCCTCTTTCCCTTCTTTATATATATATATATATATATATATATTTAATATAAATAAAATTTGAATTTATATATTTTTTTATGTAAATAAATTCTGATTTATATTGATTATTGAGTAGGGAAATTCTAATTTTTTTATTAGGTCGGGCTTCGGGCTTTTTATTAGGGTCAGGCTTGGGCCCAAGTTGTAGGCCCGTTGGTCGAGCTAGGCTCGGGCTCGGGCCTAACATATTTTTGTTAATGAAGAGTAAAAGCCTGGCCCAAGCCCGGCCCGGCCTGGACCATGAATAGGTCTACTCGTCACCATTTAGCTAGGCATCAGAGCCACCTCTATAGATCATCGCCATTTAGCTAGGCATCAGAGCCACCTCTCCGGCTCGTCACCATTAGCTAAGCATCAGAACCACCTCTCTAGCTCATCACCATTAGCTAGGCATCAGAACCACCTCTCCAACTCATCACCACTCAGTTAGGCATCAAAGCCACCTCTCCAGCTCGTCACTACTCAATTACTCAGTTAGGCATGAGAGCCACCTCTCCAGCTCGTCACTACTCAGTTAGGCATCAAAGCCACCTCTCCAGCTCGTCACCACTCAACTAGGCATCAGAGCCACCTCTCCAGCTCGTCACCATTCGGCTAGGCATCAGAGCCACATCTCCAGCTCATCACCATTCAACTAGGCATTAGAGCCACCTCTCTAACTTGTCACCATTCAGCTAGGCATTAGAGCTACCTCTCCAGATCGTCACCATTCAACTAGGCATCAAAGCCACCTCTCCAACTTGTCACCGTTCAGCTAGGCATCCAAACCACCTTCCAGGTAGGAACCATCCAGTTAGGCATCCAAGCCACATTCTAGGTAGGGATTATTCAGCCAGGCCAAGTCACCTGCCAGCGGGAGCTGCCGAAATGCACATCATCAATTGGCGTCGTCTGTGGGAAATCCCAACAACAAAGCAGAGTATGAGGCCCTCCTCGTGGGGTTACAACTCGCTAGGAACCTCGACTCCAAGCATATCAAAATCTTTAGCAATTCATAGTTGGTGGTTAATCAAGTCAATTGTGAGTACAAGGCCAGAGAACAATCCCACCACTTCCAACGCTTCTCCTTGCAACAAGTATCGTGAGCCGAGAACGCAAGAGTTGACACCCTCTCCAAGCTGGAAAGTACTTCGGCCCTCTATAGAAGAAGCCCAAGTACTCCAGCTAGAGGCCAAACCGTCTTCGTTGGACTCCATCATTGACTTCCTACTGTCAGGATGGCTGCCCGACGACAGGAACGAAGCTAGACGACTCCAATGTCAGGTAGCACATTACACTTTGCTAGAGGAAAAGTTGTATATGAGATCCTTCACCTTGCCTTACCTTCGATGCCTCCACTAGGAGGAGGGCGAATACGTGCTCCGAGAATTTCACGAAGGCATTTGAGGTAACCACCTCGGCAGTCGAGCCCAAACCCAAAAAACACTAAGGCAGGGATAGTTTTGACCAACTCTTCACAAGGATGCAGCTGAGTTGGTACGAAGGCGCAATCAATGTCAGAGACATGCTAACCTCTACCATCAACCATCCACGACACTCTCGGTTCTCAGTAGTCCCTAGCCCTTTGCCAAATGGGGAATAGACCTCCTTGGCCCTTTCCCTCAAGCAATAGGGGGTAGGAAATACCTCGTCATCGTTGTGAACTACTTCACCAAGTGGGTAGAGGTCAAACCATTAGCCACCATTATAGGCCAAGCAATCCAAAGTTTTTTTTTTGGAAAAAACATCATTTGCTGCATTGGCCTCCCCCACATGCTTGTCACCAACAACGAGAAACAATTCGACGATGCTAAGTTCCAAGAATGGTGCGCCTCCCTCGGCATCAGATAGCAGTACACCTCAATGGGCTATCCTCATATGAATGGCCTAGCCGAGGTCACAAACAGAACCATCTTGGACAAACTGAAGACCAGGTTGGACCAAACCAAAGGCTTGTGGGTTGATGAGCTACACAACGTTCTCTAGGCATATTGAACCACACCTCAGACAAACCATGGAAGAGACCCCTTTCGGCCTAACCTACAGTACGGAAGCAGTAATTCCAGTAGAGATTGGACAGTGAAGCACTTAGAGAAAAATTAGACCTGCTAGAAGAAGCCCGAGAGTAAGCACAAATCAGGGTGGCCGTCTACCAGCAACGAGTGACCCACTACTACAACTCCAATGTGAAAGAAAGGCATTACCAAGAGGGAGACATCGTCCTCAGGAAGGTCGTGGTCCCCGAACCTGGAGTAGGAAAGCTGGGCACCAACTAGGAAGGCCCTTATAGGATCAAGCAAGTTGTCAGCCCCGACAACTTTCGTTTGAAAATTTTAGATGGAAGATTCGTCCCTCGGATGTGGAACTTGGAGAACCTTTGGATGTATTACAAATGAATGTAATTTTTTGATGAAGTAATGAATGAATGAAGCAAAGTTCTTCTTTGGCTGAATGCTTAGCGTGTGTTCCCACAAGGTCTCTAAGACCCCTCAGCTTTGCGACTAGCCGAGGCACATGGCCTCTCCTAAGGATCGCGCCCTCTTGTCGGACCGTTGCTAGGGCATATTGCTAGTAGCGAACACCCTAACAAAATGCCTTGCCAGACTATACCAAGATAGTCGAGGCCTTGCACGCCTCACCACCCGCCTTAGTGGCAATTGGCCTCTTGGTCTTCTACACTTAGCGCCATTAGCTAAAGACGGCAACCCTGACCAACTTGGCAGTTCGCCTCGACCCGAGACCCAGACCTCTTTAGAGAGTCACCTCGGCCTCATCGAAGTAACCACTTGGAGAGGTGGGAGCTAGGTGAGCCTCAACTCTGCCTCGCCCCCCCCCCTTGTAGTTCGACAGACCATCTCGACTTTGCCTAAGCAACCACGAGAGGGAGAGAGCCAGGCAAGCTCGAGCTTTGGCTTTGCCTCGGCCTCTTCCCCACGTATTCAATAGGCCACCTCGGCCTTGTCTAAGTGGACACTTAGAAGGAACTAGGCCAGGTAAGCCACATTTTGGCCGCGTAGCTCTACCTCGGCCTCCCCTTCCTACCAACCTAAGGCATGTGTGTAACGAGTCAACACGAGCTACTTTTCGTGTGTGCACTGTGGTCTCATCGTTGGGAGGGGCAGGGACCCCTTGGTAAAAGAAAAAAGAAGAAAGGGAGAACACATTGCATAGAATAAAAGAAGCACAGTGTACAAAAAGAATGCTCAATTTTATCATTACACTTCTTCACATTTTGAGCCTTTACAAAAAAAAAAAAAAGTTTTGCAACCTCTTTAGCCGAGCACATTTACATCAAGCAACAAAAGACAAAAAGGAAGAAAACCCTCTAGGCCTCACCACTAGCCGGAGGAAGGGCAGAGTCCACACCACCATCGGCAACCTCGATGACTTCAACAACTTCCTGGGAGAGTTCGGAATCACTTTCAAGCTCTCAATGTCAAAGTCCAGCAACATCTCCTTGAGGACTTTCTTGGTGTCCTCGATCTCGTCTAGATACATTCCAGACACGCAGTCCACAAGGTCCTTTGCTCGCTTCTCCACCACTTCGGCTCGCTTCGCTGCCTCGGCTGCCTGCTTTAGCACCTAAACAATTTTCCCTTCAGCCTCTACCACCTTCTTCTCGACTTCGGATGCCTGCTTCAGCGCCTCAACGGTCTACCCTTCAGCTTTAGCTGCCCGCTCTGTCGCCTTGGCTACCTTTCTCTCCACCTCGGCTGCCCGCTGCTGGGCCTCAGAGACGATGCTCTCGAGGCGAACTCTCTCCTCTTGTTCCTTGGAGAGGTCTTTTTGTGCCTCCTTCAGCTTCTCCTTGGTTTTTAGCTGAAAAACTTGCTCATCCTTATGGCCCGCCCTGAACTTGGCAAGCTTCTCCTTAGTAGCGATGGCGGTCTTCTAGAGTTTCTCCTTCTCCTTTTTGAGACTGTCCAGGTGGGCCAGGTTGAGGCTTATCCGGTCCCCTAGACCGACGAAGTGGAGACAGGCCTACAACAAAAACTATTGGCAAAAGTTATAGAAAAAAAAGAGAGAAAGACCCTGGAAGGGCGAAAGAGTCCCCCTCGCGAACTGACCATCAGTGGAGGAAGACCTTGGAAGGGTGCTCAGCCCCTTCGGCGAGCTCTTGTACAGATGTGGGGGCAGATGAGGGCTCCACGTGATGCTTCTTGGCAGGAGGACCCTTCGGCGTGGCGTCCCCGACAGGACACTTGCTGTGGGCCACCTTCTTTGGCAGTTGTTCTCTTAAGGCCTCCTTGGTAGGCCTCTTCCTCCTCGCCTCAACCCCCTTGGCGGGCTCCTTCACTACCTCAGTCGGCTTCCACGTGACCTCAACCAACCCCTTCCCTTTGACTAGGACCTATGGAGTTGCCCCTTTGGTGGGGACCTGGGCAGATGTCCCCTTGGTAGGGACCTTTGGAGCTGCCCCCTTGGTGGGGACCTTTTGTGAAGCTACCCCTTTGGTGGGGGCAAACGCCCTCTCGTCCCTCACGGGCATGCCCTCGACGGGCCTCTGCGGCGTCTGTGAGCCCACCTTTTAGTTTGCTTGCTCCTTCTGCTTGGCATGAGCACGCTCAATAAACATCTTCTTCGCGTCCATCGGTACCTCTGCAAGCAAAAGAAAACATATCAGTATCGCGGAACGAGGATGATGGGTAACGTGTTAAGGAACTGTAGGACCTCTCCTACCGAGGGGGCAGGGTTGATCCCCGCGAACACTAACGAAACCTCCTCCTCCACCAATGGCTTGGCCTGGATTGTCCCCATCATGAGTAGGTGGGCTATGTCAGCGGCCTCCTTATCTCGGAGCGGAGGGGGACACCTGTCAACTACCACGCTGGCCTCTCCCCACCTCGATCTAAACCTCCAACCTTCGGGGCAAGAGACATAAAAGAACTTGTCTTTCTAGCTGTGGATGGACGAAGGGTTGTGAATTAGTTTTCCCCTCCGATGATGAAAGTAGTACATGCTGGCCTCGAAAGCGTTCTTCCTCAGCACAAACATGGCACAAAAACTTCTTCGAAGTCAACTCCACATCCTAAAGCTGAGCTTACACCAACATGGCTATAATGGTCCTAAGGGCATTGGGGAAGAACTGGCTGATAGTGATGCGATACCACTCCAACAACTCAGAGATCAAAGGGGGAAGGGGAAACCTAAGGCCAGACTCCAAAAAATGTTGGTATATGCAAATCTCCCCCTCATTGGGGATCCATGGTCACTCACCGACACCAGGAACCCTGAGTGTGTAGGACCGAGGTATGTGAAACCTCCTAGCTAAAAACTTGACCTAGTCCACCTCTAAGGAGTTGTCGAACTCCGAGCGTGGGATGTTAGCTACAGCCACCCTTCAGGCAGTGCTCCCATCTACGGGTCCCAAGGCGGTCTCCGAGACCCCCTCCCCCTTGGCCTGAGGTGACCCCTCGAGCTCCCTCAGCGATACTGACGTGGCGGTCTCACGGGGAGAGTCATCGCCTCGGTGGCTGCCCTTGGCACCCCTTGAGGCTACTCTTTCCCTCAGCACCATCACCTCTTGCCGAAAGGGAACAATGGCTAGTGGACCCAAGGAAGAGAGAGGGAAAAGGGGTACAAGGAGAGCTCCCCTCTAAAGCGTTTGGAAGTTCATAGCACTCGGGACCAGAGTTCGAGAAAGACATGTTGCAAGGAATTACCTAAAAGTTGGAGAAAATAAAGAGAGGAGATGAACTCTATTGAAGAATGGAAAAATCTCAGAGTTGTTCACTTAGTAACTAGGGCGCATAGAGACAAATGACAGGAGAATCGCGACTAAGCCCCCTATTTACAGGAGAATGGACGGCCCAGATCATGCCCAATCCAATGGCTACATGTCTCCTATCTCCATTGCCCATCCAGGACATGACACCCGTTACTTGACCTCGGAAGACAAAATGATGCTTGATTGGCGCTTAGTTTCGGGGAGACGAAACAATGCCTGAAAACTGACGCCCAGCCTCGAGGAGACGAAATGCCGCCGGGTGAACTAGCGAGTCCGCTTGCTACAACCCATCGGCCAGCGTGAACGGACAAAGCGGACACACGAGCCAGTTCACCCGAAGGCGACTGTCTCCCTCACTGGAAGCTCTCCCCGCGTTAGACTCGTATCGAGTACGATCCCATGCCACACATGGCCCCACCACATAAGTAGGAGGCATGGAGTCAGCTCCACCGAGCCCCTTTTGCCCCAAGCTACCTAGCCGAGGCCGAAGTCGAGGAATCCGCAACTTCACTCCTCCACGAATTGAAAATCAGGTGGATGCAGAAGCGAGACGAAGGCAACGTGACTGCAGGGTATACTCTGTCGATCGAGGCCCAACAACACCTACTGGTATTGACACTCCCTTTGGTCGAAGTCGAGGCCTCTCCTTAACCTCCACCCAACCTCGAGAGTGGGGGCAAGTGATGTAGGCGATATGTGGCCGACCAGTACAGAGCTAACACGTGTCTAATCAGAGAGTGCCAACCTAAGCGTACTATGGGGACACTCAAGGCTCAGGTGCAGACTAGACGGACCCAATCCAAGAGCATCGCGTGAATCTAGCAGAGGATCTCGCCAAGCCCTCGTACGGCTCTTATTTGGACCATCCAGGCCCAACTACTCCCAGGCGACTCCGGCTATAAATACGAAGCACCCCCCACAAGGTAAGGAGCTAGACTCTCTGAACTCATTCTGGAGCTAGAGTAACCTCTAAGCACTACTCCCCTCCGGAGAACTCAAGTGTTACTTAAGTCCTCGTCTAGACCCCTCAATTCCAGACCTCTGACCCACTTTATGCTCGTACTAACTTGATCATCGAAGTCTTCGCCTCGGGTTCCCACCTGAAGCCTCTGACACCTCTGTCCTTGTAGGACCTCATTCAGACCCTCTCACATTGTGACCGGTGCCAGCCTTCGGCTCCTACAACATTCGAAGAGGACCTTCGGCCTTGGACAATAATCCTTGGCCTCGGCCTCCCCTCTTTCGGACCTCCGAAGCCCTTGGCCATCTCCACCAAAGCTCGGGAGTAAAATTAACTTATTGTCCTCAACCAATACAAGCATCAACATGAACAAACCACAACTACCCCACAAGGCCACCATTGCTTCTTCTTGTCGATCTTCAAAGTCATCTCTGCCGATGGACGCTCTATCCGTTCTTTCCGGTCTCCTCTTGATCCTGCTCTTCGTCACTCCTCCATCGCCGCAAAGCCACACGCCTTATCCTACGCACCCCCTAGTCCCTTACCCTACGCCCCCTCTCTCCTACCCCCATGTCCGTCATAACCTTTTCTTCCCCATCTCCTGCTCCCCCACCCACCCAAGACGATCTCAAGAAGCTCGCCGCCGATAAGGCCGTGGAGTACGTTAGCAGTGGCATGGTCCTCGGCCTCGGCCGCCGATAATCAGGGGTATTTATCACGGAATAACTGAATAAAGTCAAAGCCTGTGGCTTAAACAGAAATGCAGAATTCTTCAAGTAGTGTCTGGATACAATTATGAAATAAATGGTGACAGGACAGGATTTTACTTAATTGACGATAAGCATTTAACTTCAGCCCTGTATTAGTCTCTTGGTATTCACCATTTACCCTTTCAATTAATTTTAAAATAACAATAAAATGGTTAGTTGTTGAGTTCCCCAGAAATAACAGTTTCTCCATGACCTGATTCTATCTTAATCCAGGGTAAATGAGGACCTTCCACATCTTTTTCCGGTTCCAACCCGGAAAAAGTACACAATGCTGGAAGCTATACAGAAGTTGCATATAGGAATGTTAATTATGCACGGTCCGGGATCTGCTGTGACAGTGTGACCTATTTGAAGTTTGCAGTGAACCCAACCGCATGGTCACAGCTGTCCCAACTTCATGTGAGCGCTTTCCCTCATGCAACCACTCTCATTTGTGACCATTAGAAGAAAAAGGAAGAAAATGCCACTGCTGCAGCTACCTTTACGTGGTGACCACCAAAGTTTGCTCATTTTTTTCCCTGTTGGAGATTCTCCTATTTCCTGTTTCAGGAATGGCTTCTTCTGTTGACAAAAAGATTGAATTCAGAGCTGGTGGGTTTGAGCAAGGGTACTTCTTTTGGGCATTTTTCTGTTAACTTCTGAAATAGGGTAAGACAAGAATGAGCTTTTGTTATCTATTCTTCTGCAAATTTTGGTTGTAGATACTGTTCTTGGACGGCTTGAGATTCAGAGGCTATTGACATGTGAATGTTGTTCTAACAGATTTGTAGACCTATGGTTATTCTATTTGATGAGATTCAGTGCATTTCTTTCATAAACTATCATCCATTTGAGCTTCTACAACTTATTCAGAGAAGAATGGGTATTTAGCTATGATAATTAAATGGTTGCTAGATCCGAATGAGACGAGCTTTGACAGTCACCATGTGAAGGTAACTGTAGCAATGCTATTTTCTTCATTTGTTAATGGTCACAAACGAGAGTGGATGGACAAGGGAAAGTGGTCACACAAGGTTGGGACAGTTGTGACCATGTGATTGGGTCCATGAGTTGTTCTTGCCTCTTCGACATGAATCTAGAGTCTAGACCGAACTTAGTTTTCCTGTATTTCCTATTTTTGGAGGTTCACAATTTCCCGTGTTCATGTTGTAACTTTATTAGCAGAATAAGTTGATGATAACTGATAAATGGTAACCCAGCAGAGTCTTGTTGCCACTTTTTCTTGTTTATGAAACACAAGGAAAGGAAAATATGGCATATGTGTTGTCATCTATTAAATGGATATTAGAGAAGTAGATGACTTGGTCGGCCTTACCAAATTGACTCAACCAAATCTAGGTTTATTTTATTCTTTTTCGTTTTATTTTTCAGTAGTCATTAGAGGTTCCTGAACAATTCCCAGATCTTACATCAACTTGTTTAGGCTACCTTATTTCAACTTCACATGTAGTTGAATTCTCAAAATAAAGGATTAGCAAGAAAAGTAGTCCCATATAACATCACTCTAGCTAATACACTCATGATTTTTATAGTACTGTCTGTTTTATTCAAAGTACAAGAATCCCCCTCCTCCTAAGTATCCTGTGTAATCACTAATCACAAGAACAGATCCAACTCCTAATACAGCTGTCAAGACTGAATAATACAAAATGTGTTTTCTCTTTTTACATAAGAATCTAATGGACAAGGAATGAAGCAATATCAAATACATGTATCCAGAATGTGAATAAAATGAAATCTCGCACAATAAAACTCTGAGACAGCTAAGAAAAACTCGAGATGCATCTAGTTCTATTCTACAAAACCATGGCGAAGGACATCATCAATATCATCAACCAATTGAAGTTTCCAAGCAGAACTGAGGTACCTGGAAGAGGAAAACCAAAGAAAAGTGACAAGCCAATCAGACTGTACTGCTGTATATATCATGATTCCTTCATGCTGTTTGTGTACTAATTTTAAGATGCTTGTCTTACAGACTCCAATCATCAAATGATCGCATTCTATTTTCTTTCTTTCTTTTTAATTTTATCAAAAATAATAAAAAAGAAAATTTAAGAAATCCATGCTATGATGCATGAAGTTATGGGCAGAACGGTTCTTACCATGACTACTGTCAACCAAGTTAACTGATGTTCCTGGGGTTTGACTTGCAGATTTATTGGACACTGTGATCCCCAAACTGGCACAATCTGCTCCCAGTGTGCCTGATAACCAAAATATCCAAATTTCATATTAGCCCTTCTCTTCAAGATGCTGAAGAGGGTGCATGAAACATAATTTGTTGCGCTTTAACATAGTTTAAAGCAGAGGTACAAACTTGGATATGGTTCAACCTTCCTGCCTGAGTTACAACCAAATCATATTATATACTAAAAAGAAAGAAATGATGTTCTTACATTCACTGAAGCAAGGGAAGACTGTGACATTGAGAAGATTATAGGCACCCTGTTTGCATTCACAGGTATGGGTGTGATCCAACTTCTTTAAACAGGTGCCTTCTCCACAGTAGGCCCAGTAGCAAGCTGGAGAACCAAACAAACAAAATTTGAGGAATAATAGTAAGATTTAAGTTAAAAATATTACCAACCAGCCAATAAAACCATGGCAGACACAAGGTCTTGGTTCAAAGTATCCATCTCTCTCTCTCTCTCTGAATGCCATCGTTCCACCATCACTACTTCATACCTAGTAAGCTACTGCCATTATTTAAGCTTGTAAGATGTCCTTAAGGATAATTCTTTGCATCCAGCATATGAGCAACCTCAAAAACCAATAGATATCGATCCTTTGAACCATGCACATGGTGGTAAAGATTAGAAATAATAAGAGCTAAGTTATGGGTGATTACGGTCCCAAAAGGATTCATTGTGCGGAACATCTTTCTCTGGAACAGGAGAAGGTGCTGATGAGCAGGCGTAGTCCAGCGTGCCTGGAACAATTAATCATACCCACAAAGGTGGTCAATTACGTTAGTTAATAGAAATCCAATTTTGCTGCAAGAAGAAACCTATGCAATATAAAATAAAAATAAAACAACAGAGCTTTCACTCTGAGATCACATATTTGATTTCATGTGTTGATTTGTCTATTTAGGTGGGCACATCTCCACCATACTACGAACCGGAATCACCCATGTGATAAAGACAATTTACCAACTTGATTTTACTTTTGCCTTAATTAATTGCTTTCCAAAAGAAATTTTTAGGAACGTAGTTGCAGGGCAATTGCCATGTGGAGACATTAACTATGAGATGAGATTTTTTTTGGATTCGGTGGTATACACCATTAATAACTTCCCCCTGACCCCTTTTTCCCCAAAATGCTGGTTGGGGGATTTCATTCCGCTGGAACAAACCAGCTAACACACCAACGAGCCAGCCCTCGGTTGGTATGAAATGGACAAAAACTATCTACCAAATCTTCCTTTACCTAACTCCAAAACTGACTCTCAGAATGAACATGGAGACTTTTTTTTTGTCACCAAATTCAGTTTATATTAATCTGTATGAAATGGTTCCTGTTTCAAAACTCAAACTCCGGTGCTGCCTCCCCTCGTTCCATTCTCACAACTGAAACGCCATTGTTTCTGCTCTGCCCTGCTCTACTTGAGCAGGTTATACAGACCCTTCACCGTAGCGAAGATCTAGTGAGACCCACTATAAAATAATACCCCCATCATGCACTAGAGAGACAGTGCTTAAAGTAAGGTCCTCTCCGGTCAGTTCACAGTCAGTATGAGAACAACGAGCAACAAACAAACTCATTAACAAATGGGAGGGTACGTAGCAGGCAAAGAAAAGGTGCTGTACTGAGCATACAACAATTTCATCAAATCCAAAATCATATCCAGTTCTGTTTTTTGGATGGCAAAGGAAACTCATACAACGTAACTCAACAATTTCTTCGCAGGAGGATACTGAAACTTTAAAATTAAGCTGGAACTACTCACAGTTGGGAATCACGCAAGGTAGAATCTTGAAATGGTCTTCGTCTTCGCTACTGAGACGGGTTCGTTTCCAACCTGGTTCGCATTCGCATGTGTAGCCAAACGTGTAATTTAATGGGCTGCAGGTCCCCTTTCCACAGTTCACATCCTTGCATATATCCTCTATACACAATGGTCAAAATTGCAAACAAAGAAAATCCGTTGATTAAATCAGAAAAGTAAACCCAGATGAGATATGACGAACACACCAGTGATCCCATGACCCAGATAAGAAAAAAAACAATAACCAACAAAAATGAAACACTCAAGCTCTTAAAAAGGATAAAAGAATGAGAGAATAAGGCTGAAGAGTACCGGAAACTGGAGAGAAAAAGGGAGATAGAGGATCTCTCCATGCAGTTATGGGTTCCACAACAACGAGAGCGACGATGAAAATAGCGACCAGAGTTAAGGATGAAGAAGCCATCTCGATTCTCAGAGAGATAGAGAGAGAGAGAGAGAGAATGGGCGATGGAAGAGAAATTTATGGTATGCTCATGTATTTATCGGGTGATTGAATCACTTCAAAATGGACTTATCTCAGCCGGCCAAAGTCGAAACAATGACTCTTGTGCTTTGTGGACACCGGAGTTATTGTGGGTCGTTGGGAGATACGACTGAGAGACTTGAGAACCTGAGAGGTGAGAAACTGATTATTTTCTTTCTTTTTTTGTCCAAGGAGTGTAACCCGGGCCGTACCTCCTCCCCTGTGATATTTTGGGGGCGGCCCGGCACGGCCCAAGGCACGAGACCGCGCCGGCCCGTGCCATGCCATGGGCCGGATTGGTCCGTGGATCGAACTTTAGGTCAGGCCGGGTTGTGGATTGGGTTAAAGTTATTTATTTAAAAAATAAAATAAATCTTAATTTTTTATTTTATATGAATTTTGATAATATAATATAATATATTATATAAATATATATGACCACATCGACACGTGGACCACAGGCAATACGGCCCACTCGATCATGCTATACCGGTTTGACTCGCGAATCTAAAACCCCAAATCTAGCATGACCCATACAATCATGCCATACTGGACCCATCGTGCCAAGCCGTGTAGGACCGCGTGCGGCACAGCTTACACCTCTACCTACCGTGGTCGTTATTCATTAGCTTGAAACTTCGTTCTCAGTTCATCATAAATTGTCAGAAGCCACGCTATCCCTTCTTCCTTTATCTACGTGGCAACATCATCTCTGATTCAACCAACCCAATTAAAGAAGGTTATAATTGTGTCCAATAAATAAAGGATAATGTTTGCCCAATTTGGATTCAAACTGTTTTTTTAAAGTAGGGCAATTCTTCATCATTTATACATCTGTATATTTTCAATTTACATGTGATTAGAAACTCAATAAACTTTCATGAAATTAGTATGGATGTACAAAATTAAATGTAAAATAAATAAACAAAACATTTATCTGAACCAAAATCCTACTTAATGCTGAAGAGCTTTAAATTGAAATTCTAAAAAAGGATTTGATAAGCAATAAAATTAGATCTAGATTAATAGTATATAATATCGAAATCCAGTCTAATTTTGATATGATTCGACCCAAATCTTAAAGTGAATCAATCAAATTTGAGAATCTTGATATATCCAATCCGATCATTTTATAGTGTAAGGATGACAATTTTCATCCAATCTGATGAGCATTCATTTCGATGAGGTGGTTTTTTTTTTTTTTTTTGGAATAAGAAAGTATGGGGTGAGGACTGAGGATGGAGTTTGGGATTTTATAACCTGTACGAGTATCCCATACATTGAATATATTAAAATACCCCTAAAGCTTAGATATGGTCTTTCAAAACGTATTACATATAACATTGGTTATTTCACTTATTGTACATTTTAATATTTTTTATGTTCTTTTAATTGTTTATTGCTTATAATAAATAATTGGGTGCAGGGAGGGTTTGCATTTTCATTTGTGGAAAGGGTCTCAAATTTAAAAATTATCAAACCTGATATGAGTTTTGGGACGAATACAGGTTGAATGGTTTAAAAAGGTGGAAAGAAAAGACTTAAAATTTACAAATTCTTCCCCGAATCCGCGCCCGTTGTCATCTTGATTTTATTATTGAGAATTCGATGAACAAGTGTGGTTGTCGAACATCCTGCTAAAAAATCTTTTGGTACTCAAAATTCAACTGAGCTGGGATTTAGGAGGAAAGTTACGAGATAAGCTTTTAAATAAGCTATTAAATAAACATACACAACTCATCTACCACATTCTTCTCGATGATACTACAAAAGTCAACAAACATATACAACTATCGTCATCTTGGCTTCATCTCTTTGTTATGGAGATCGGTCTGTACAGAAACAGAATGTTTTGTTTGGGTTCGGATGTAGTAGGCACGTTAGTTAAGTACAATGAGTGAACATGTAATAGTTGTGTGACACATGTCACAGTTAACGTGTCTTTCATCCAAATGTTTTTATTCCATTAGACAGAAATTATCTTTGTCAAAATAATTAAAAATAAAAATAATAAAAAACGAAAATGCAAATGAGTCCTAACTCCCAATATGTTTAAGTTTTCATTTTTTATTGTTTTTATTTTTGATTATTTTGACAAAGATAATAAAATAATGGATAATTTCTGTCTAACAGAACAAAAACGTTTGGATGAAAGGCACATTAATTGGGACATGTCACACAGCTATTACATGCTCACTCACTCATTGTGCTTACCTAACGTGTCTACTACATCCGGACCCGTTCTGTTTTATACCTCTATATCTATTGTAAGAAAGAGAGGTGTGTAAATCGGGCTGCGCTGGACTAGCACAGCATGGCCCGTGTATAGCCCGTGAAAAATATAGGCTATGCCATGCTGAACCTTGGGCCAGGCCAGGCTGTAGATCGGATCAAGCTATAGTTTTTAAAATTTTTGAGAAAAAAATAATAAAGATTTTAAAATTTAACATAAATTAAAAAATAAACAAAAAATAAAAAAAAAATTTAAATTTTTATTTTATATGAATTTTGATGTATACAATTAAACCTAAAACCCAGGCCTGACACGGCCCATACGATCGTGCCGTGCCCATCACAGCCTGCAGTCCGTCGTGCCAGGCCATGGGCACAATTTACACCTCCAGAGAGAGAGAGGTTATAAATTCTAGCTTCTGACTCGGGAGGGGAGAAAAGAAAATCAAAGGTGTAGCAGTGAAAGTATGTTAGGTCGATTATATGATTTAAAATTTCATTCTCCTTCTCCAATCTGAATCCTGCCCAAAATTAACTCAAATCGGGAGTATTCCTAAATCCTAATTGAATTAAGTTTATCAACGAGTTGGGTCCATGGGTACTAAATCAGATACCTACCCATTTCCAAGAATTTGGCCCATCAAATTTTAACAAAATGATCCCATGCCTGCTGAAATGGGTTTCTTATTACGGTATTATTGCGTCCAATTAGATACAGTAGGAGGGTTAAACCAGGTTAGAGCCAAATCAGGCCCAAACCTAATAATTAGACTTCAAGCCTGGGCCTACTCCAACCCGATATCAAGGCTCAAGTTTTTAACACAAATCTATCAACTTAGGTGGGCTTGGGCTTGGGCTTGGGCTTGGGCTTGTGCAGATTTAGTTTAGACTAGGCGATCAAAGTCGGTTTTTAATTTTTTTCATTGATATTGACATTTATTTATTTTTTCTTACTTTGTCTTATAACATGAATAGAATACTTTATACTACTCAGTTGTGATTTGTTTAATCAGACGGCAATTTTTAAGTATGTAGGATCCACTAAATGATGGGTCAAGGGTCCTTTGTCGTACACATTTAATATTGGGGTCTACAAGCTACAACTCAACCAAAAGGTTTCCAATATCGGCCGGAGCCTTCTTTTTTCCACTTAGTTTTATGCCCAAAGGGGTTTGTTTGGGGGTTTGCTTAGATAAGCATTTAGAAGTTGAAAAGCTTTTGTTTTATAATTTGGTTTTCAAAAGTTGATTATTAAAGTATAAATATTGTTGAGATGGAGCCTGAAGGTGAATAACTGAATACCAGACTAGCTTATGTCAGAGTAAGATTGCCAATGCATACTTAAAAGTTAAAAAAGAGGAAATTAAGAAGCCTGGTAGAAAGATAAGCTTATCCAAACACGCCATTAAAGGCAGATTATGAATAAATAGAAGCAAGAGGGTACTCCGTCAGTTTTCATAATTTCTTGTCAAACTTGCTTTGTTATAATTTCACGTCAGACGACGGTTCTCACACGTTTTTCCTTTTAAAAGTAGAATCGCATCCAAACAGAGAATATAAAATTAGTTTAGTCTAATAGTCTTTGTATGATCTGGATTGAATATAATATTTTACTTAAGGTGGTGTTTGCCAACCTGAACCATTTTTGGGATCCCAATTCATGTAAGTTGGGGCCATCATCTATATCAAATTTCAGAGTCTAATTATTTCTAAAATTGAAATCATATGGGAAATACATCATTGTGTGCAAACGGCAAACCAATTCTTCTCTTACTTTCAACTGGGAATTCATTTTTGGATTCAGGGAATGTTTCTACTTTTGAGTGACACGGGTCCCGTGATCATTGATCAATATTGGAAGTTTGGAACCCAAGGTTTTTCTCAGAAATTGGAATCAATCACATTGGCAAACAGGACTTAAAAATGATACTCGAATTATATGGCGATAGGCATCTGAGTTTGGACATTTTCCTCTAAATCCCTAATGCTTCTAGAAGGGACGATAGAAGTCCCAAGTATGATTAAAAAAGTTGTTTGCGATCAATCGTAGTCGTGAAAAAAACATATATTTTTTAAGACAATAAATGTAGATGATTTTTGACCATGGGAGCAGTTGGGCTGTTATGTTTTTCTTCCATACACATTTACAATGACTTAAAACTTCCATGTGATCACTATTTCTTTATCCCCTCCTTTTTAGGCAGGATGAGGTCATCATGTTGAATTTTCAACAAGATATCTCTTGGTTTGCCTCTAGATCATTTAAGCACTAAATTATAACAGATGAGACAATAATAAGATTGACTAAGAATAAATATCAAATATAGAATGAAGAGTTCAATCCCCTTTCGTTGAAAGTTATTAATTTCTTATTCTCCCCCTCTCTCTCCTTTGCTTGCAAATGCAATCCACTATCAATTTACTTGAATTTGAATCCGACTCTGATCTGATCCAGGCAATTAGATTGTAATATTGAATCAAATACGAATTCCAAACTATTATTTTGAAGTCATTTTATTCATGATAAACAATATCAAATTCATGTTTAGTTCATTTTATTCATAAATTATAATATTCTATTCATTTTGAATATAATTTAGCAAGGGTATTTAATATCCAAGTCCAATCTAAATCAATGAATAAATACAAAGGGCAGCCTAGTGCAGACCAATGTAGGGTCAGGGGAGGGACAGATGTAGGCAACTTTACCTTTGTACAAACAAAGAGGTTGTTTTTAAGAGTTGAACCCTAGTCACCCAGGTTGCAATGGAGCAACCCAACTTCTGCGCCAAGGCCTATGGTTTCCATTTACAGCCTAGACCTATTTCTTTGATGGTTCTTTAAAAGAAACATAGCAAAGCATGCTTGTTCATTTATGAATACTAGTAAGTGTGTATGTGCTTTGCACGTGGCAATTCTAATTAAATGGCAATAATGAAAGTAATAATATATCCAAAATTTTCTATATATTTTTTATTTTTATTATTAATTGGATGCAAACCTCATCCAAATATGTGATAATCGGGTCGAATCGTGAAGTTTCAAATATCATTGATAGGCCTATTTGCTTAGCTAGACTCTTCTTTTTGTAATGTTTTATCTTTTTTGTGTATCTTTTTTTTTTTGTTTATTTATAAAAAAAAATGTAAGATTTGGAATTAAATGAGGTGAAAAGTAATAATCCAATTTGCAATTTAAACCTTACAATTAAATAGGGACTAAATTCAAAAATGAGTAATTTAGTCAAAATAAAGTTCCACAATCTTATTCATATTTTTAATAATAGTGTAAATATAAAATTATAGATGTGTTCAATTTTTTTTTCTTTTTTTTTTTGTATTTGTGAGTGTAAAAATAATTCTAATATGCCAAACATACTTTTTGTTTAATATGATAAATATATGATATTATATATGTGCTTGAATTTTTTTTTGCAAAGTTTTTGTATATTTTCATTTTTTATTTTTACATTTTATTAATTTTTATTATTTATTTATGACATTTAAGGTCAATACATCTCAAAATTTGAACTATTTATTATTTATTTTTATATTTAATTTTTGGCCAATTCTAAATTATGTGTTTTATTCTCATTATCAATAAAAATAATTCTTGTTTATTACACTTATTTTTTAATTTGATTAATAAAAATATCATAAGTGTGTCTAATTTTTTCTATATTTTTGTAATTTCTATATTTATTTCTATTTCAAAAATTTTATTACCTAACTATGACTTCATAAGTTGATCAATTTGATTTGGATGGTTAAATTACTTAGCCACCACTTGGATAAAAAATGGTTTTGTTTTTGAGTCACTTTTAAAATATATGGGTTTCTATTGTTAAAAATATTGGCATATATCTAATTAGTAGCATTTATTAGTGAAAATGACTTAAATATATGGTTTAATAAGAGAAAATGGGATTTAATACCTTAAGTATAAGACTTAATGATAGGAGATTAAATGAGGTGGAAAGTAATAATTGAAATTATATTTTCAACCCTTACAATTAGATGTGGACTAAATACATAGATATGGGCATTTTAGTTGCCATTAAAGATATATAGGGTTGAGAATTCTGCATGATGACAATGATAGTAATAATGTATCAAAAAATTATATTAATATGTTTTTTATTTTTTGTTTTTATATTTATATTTTTATTATTAATTGGATGCAGATTACAAAATCCAAATTTGATTACATAAAAAACCTCATCCAAATATCATTGGATTCTGTTGTAAAGCTTCAAGTATATTGATAAGCCTACATACTTGGCTAGATTCTTCTTTTTGTAATATTTTATCTTTTTGGTGTATCTTTTTTTTTGTTCATTTATCAAAGAAATATAATATTTAAATAGAAATAATTGAATGAAGTGAATGGTGCTATTCAATCCGAGGTGTGTCGAGCTGAACACACAACAAATAGTTTGGCCAATTGGATGAGGTCGAGACAGAAGGATGAAACCATGCACCGTAGTCTACAAGAATAGAGAGAATCAGAGGCTCGAGGAATTTATCCCCAGGTAGGCACTTCGACGCTCAAGTCAACAATGAAGAGAGAGAGATTGGTTGGGCTAAGGAGATAGAGAGCTAGTCCAAGCCAAGGATAGTAGTGTGTGCTAGATCCTAGAGAGCTTACCTTGAAGAGGAGATGCTTTTATATAGACCGAATACCCATGTTGTAGTCGGATGAGATCCGCAAAGTTGTCGAGATGAGGTCACCCACCAAGGTTCTTGGGAGGTCCCATTCGCTCTCTCCAACGAACCGCGTCTCCTTGTCCGTGTGAGACTCTACTTTCTCGTGAGGCCTCTTCGTGACACGGTTGTGGTGACATGTGTTGATGTGGCCCAATGTCACTAGCCACGGAGGCAGATCATGTGGAAACTTTGGCCAACTAAGGCATCACTCAAATAGTGAAAATGTAGTAGTAAGGGTGTTAATGGACTGGTTTTGGATGGATAGGATAAACCAACAAGGCATATTGGATTGGACCAATCCGGTCCAAAAGATTTGTTAGATTGGATTGGACCTGGTCCATTCATAATAAATTTATATTGGATTGGGTTGGATTAATCCAATATCTGGTCCATTGATATAAGATAAGAATATAGGTGTCAATGAACCGGGCCGGGTTTGGGTTGAAACCAATCCAATTTAAAATGAATTTGAATAGATTGGATGGTATAGACATTGAATTGGACTGGTCCAAAATATTTATTGGTTGGACTCGGTCCATTTGTAATTGACTCATGTTGGACTAGATTGGATTGAACCATATCAAATCCAAGTGACACCCCTAATTAGTAGTTCAATTTACAATTTAAACATCATAATAAATAGGGACTAAATTCATAATTTAGTATTTTAGTTAAAAGAACGTTCCATAATCTTATTCATATTTTTAATAGTAGTGTAAATATAGAATCATATATATGTTCAATTTTTCTATAATTATTTTTTGTATTTCTATGCATAAAAATAATTCTATGTGTCACACTTATTTATTTTGATAATTATATGATATTATACATGTGTCTAAATGTTCTTTTGCAAAATTTATTAATTTATATTTTCATATTTTATTAATTTTTATTGATTGATTGATTGATTGATTTATGACATTAAACACTAACAAATTTGACCCAAAAGTTTAACATTGATCTTTGCCAACCAATAAAATAATTTCATTTTTGCTTAATTCTAAATTATGTATTTAATTTTCATTATCAATAAAAATTACTTATATTTATTACACTTATATTTTAATTTTATTAATAAAATATCATAAATGTGTCTAATTTTTTCTATATTTTGTAGTTTTTTATATTTATTTCTATTGTAAAAATTTTATTACCTAACTATGACTGTATAAGTTGATCAATTTGATTTAGATGGTTGAATTTCTTAGCCACCACTTTAATAAAGAATGGATTTGTTATTTAGTTAGTTTTAAAATATACGATTTTAAATTGTTGAAAATATTGTCATAGATCTAATTAATATCATTTATTAGTGAAAAATAACTTAATATATGATTTAATAAGAGAAAATGAGAGTTAATACTTTAAGTTATAAGACTTAATGAGAGGGGATTAAATGGAGTGGAAAGTAATAATTGAAGTTACATTTTCAACCCTTACAATTAGAGATGCACAAATAGACAAATATGGGCATTTTAGTAGCAATTAAAGTTGCCACTAAAGTTAAAATAAAATGACTTTTATACTCTTTCTCAAACAATGAAATATGGGGTAATTTTAATCCAAAAAACTTCCACTCTCCATTCCCAATTTTATATATAGTATAGATTGAACCATTAGCCAATATGTATGGTTTTTTTTTGTTAAAAACAAAAAAGCACGACTATTGACCCCTTTGGCTGCCCCCTAATTAATCATGTTTACTAAGCCCTATAATAACTAATTATGGTTGAAAATGATTTTGTTAGTTGTAAGAAATTATTAGTTTTAACAAATTATTGTTCAAATTCATTTTACATTATCAAGGAAAAACATAAAGTTAAGGGAAAGATGTTAAGGAAATTCACAAAATTTGTTAAGAACTCTCTCAACCAATGTTTTAAAAAATGACCTAGAGTTGAAACCATTCTAGCAACTAGTTTCTAGGTCGATGATTCGATTGTCCGATTTGAACAGATGGCCCGTTCTAGCAAAAAAATTAAAAAAATAATTAAATTCAAAGCTGATGAAATGCCAATGGCAAAAGAAGAGTATTGGTGTCTAAAAGCACAAGGTAGCTATTTGTTGCAAATGAACATTTGGAGGCCTAAGTGTCCTTACCCCCCCCCCCCCCCCCAAAAGTTCAGTTTATCTATTAAACATGGCCTAATGTCTTTTTAAATTATAATAGTTTATTGAGTGAAAAAAGTTAGACTTTTTTCTTTAACTATGGCCCATGATCAACTTCATTAGGTTGTGTTTGATTGCATTGTAAATGTGAATCGACGTAAAACTCTAGCATCGGTTCACATTTAAACGCATTTGTTTCCAATGTAAAAGCAAATTGGTGTAAAACTTCGCACCCAGTCCACATTTTGTGATGTTTGTTTTCCATGAAAATTTTACATAAAAAATCGATATAAACCACTTTTTTAGTTGACTTTTCATTGTAAATCAATGTAAATGATACATTAATTTTATCGAAATACATTTACATCAATTCTCACTTCAAAAATCCCCAATCAGTCTACAAATTTTAAACCAATGGACTTTTACATAGGATTTTTCCATCGATTGACTTTTACACGGAGGATTTTTTCACCGCAATCAAATGCAGCCTTAGAATGAACACATGAATTCATTTATACTACTATATTTATGAGAGGAAAAAAAAACATAATTTGAACTACTACTTTTATTAAATTCATTATATTCCTCATCATTAAGTCTTATATTTAAAGTATTTTTATTCAATGGAAATGAAGTATAAGATTTAAAACTAACCCAAAAATGAAACCATTTTCCTATTCAAGTGGTTAGTCAATGGTTCAACCTTTTAGGTCAAATGGATTAACCCATGATATCATAAATAAATAAAAAAATTAAAAAAGATAGAGACACAAAAATTATTAAAGCATAGAAATTTTGTAAAAAAAACATTTGAGTGCATCTTTAATATTATGTATTCACCATATTAAACAAAAATAAGTGTGATATGTAAGATTTATTTTTATTAATGATAGAGATATAATTAAAAACTAAGCTAACTTAAAAATGAAATTGTTTTTGCATATATTATTGTTCAATGGTCTATAGGGAGGCAAATGAGGTGGGCTTATCTTGACCTTGAATCGGCCTAGCTCATAATTTTAGTTAGTCTAGCCTCAATTTTCAGTCTTCAACTTGGGCCAAGGCTTAGGTTCAAAAGTTTGGGTGTTTTTTTTTTAGGTTGTGCCCAAGCCAGTCCTTTAGATTTCTAAAGTCAAGCCTTATTATATACATATAATCATAAATACATATATAGCACATATTTGCATGCTGACATGTATATACAATTATACACATACATTTTATGCCAAATTTTGACATGGGGTTAATTGATAGGCCTAAGTCAAAGACTAACCAAAGTGTATCAAATTTCAATGTAGGTTGGAAGTTGGGACCAAGTTGAACAGATTAGGCTTAATTTTGGTTTTATGCCTTAAGTCCAATGCATAAGATTGGACTTAGGTTAAACTTAAATTCAGCCCAAAAAATAATTGTGATAAACAATAATTATTTTTAGAATTAATTATGTAAATGGAATAAAAAAATTATAATTGCCCAAAAATGAGATTGATTTTTTTTCAAATCAAATAGGCCACCACATGGTGCCATAATTAGATAATAAAAACTCAAAAAATAGATATAAAACACAAGAATTTGTTTATAAAATTTTAGAATAGAAAAAAAAGAAACTTTCTATCATTTATTAATTTCGTCTTAGTCTGAGATAAAGATAGACATATCTCATCTTAATACTGAATGAATCAATGAGTGAAAATTAAAATTGAAGAAATGGGGTTTAACCTTTTTTTCTGTCGAACAAATAACTCCTTGAAGGGGTCCTATATATTTTTTTTATATTTACATTTATTATATTTATATTAGAAATATGATATGATAATTAATAATCTAATCTCTTTCATAAATTATTAGAACCCAACTTATCGGACTCTTACATTAGCTAAAGCCTATTTGTTCCTGTTCATTCTTATCGCAACAAGATGAGCTTCTTGGGTGGAAATTTCTTTTACCCATTTCTCTAGGTAATCTATTATTGACAACTTCTTCCCAACTCCTTTCACTGTAAAGGAATTTAATCTTCTCCTAGATAATCACTAATAGGTAGATCCCTCAACACATCAAATGGTTCAGGTTTATGTGTATTGTAATTATAGGGAAGCCCTGGGCCCTCATTTACTTGTAACGGCGATTCATAAATATATGAGTCCTTCTTATCTTCATAATTAATATATTTATGTGATAGAAGATCATATCTGTAGTGTTTTTTAAATTTGTCTTTTTGATCCGGTAATGAATTTAGTGTATAATCATTTTGTTTTTCATAAAAAATGAATTGGTCTTTTTTGTATGAACCAAATTTTTGTGAGTCTCTATTTTGAATCGTACGATGTTGATTGACTCTATTTCGCCATTTTTGCGGTACTAATCTAAACCATTTAGTCTGAGATAAATCGTATTGATAGTGACCCTTTAACCAATTTTTCCATTCATATTCATTCATTCCCGAATTCTAAAGTTTTTTATGCTTTGGTTCGGAATGAAATATTCCTTGTGTTTGAAAATAATCCTTTAGTCTATGCTTAATAAAAAGAGATATTCCATTATATTGAAGTACAAATCTCAAGTGATATTTATTAATATTAATAACTTGGTTTTGTAATAATTTATAAAATACATATGCTTGTGATAAGGAGGATAGGTCACAAGAAATTTGTGAATTCTTATTACTATTACTAATATTAAAAGCGGCTTTTTTATAGTTGAAATAAAATGAATTGTATTTTCATTTGTTTCATCAATTCCTTCTTGATTTGTTTCATCGTTGTAAATGTATTTATCAATATATATTTTTTGTTGATTCAAAGAAAAGTTGTGCATTGAGTCTGGGAATATTAATGATACATAAAAGGGTATCTATGTATAGCCTTTCAATAAAAAAATTTATAAAAAAAGTGCCATTTACGTATTAATCGGGCACTTCTTCTTTTGAATATCTGCCAAATACAAACATTTTTTGGTGATTCTGATCTTTTATTATCATAACTAGTTTCCTTAGCATTAATATTTATCTCTGGGGCTAGAAATGTTTTTTTTTTTTTTCTTTTGTGATTCTTTCTATTTGATTTCTAATTGTACTTGTCCTATCAGCCAGATCCTTCATTTTTTTTCTGTCAGTGAATAATTTGTCCAACCCGTGGACTTAATTTGAATGGATAAGTCAGGAATAATCTGATTATTGATTGTAGTTATAGAATTTTTTCCATTTTTTTCATTCAATTCATATACTTTAAAGAATCCAAATAATGGAATTATAGTTACTTTTGTAAATTCTTTCATTATTCTTTTTATAAATAGAACTTTTCTTATAATCCATTCTTTTTGTTCTTTTGAGACCTTTAGAAACCATTTTTTTCTTTCTTTTAAAAATCTTAGAACTAAAAAACTTTTCTTTTTCACGTTTTGAATTTTTTTGTCGAGTTCTTTCCAAATGGATTAAAAAAAAGACAGTCGTTTGTGGGGAGAACCAAAAGGGAGTTCCGCTTCCATTCCAAAAACTGTTAAAAAACAAAAATTTTCTTTTTTTCCTTTATTTTTTATTGTTATTGTATTTTTATGATGGGATCATAGTTTAGATCTATGCCAAGTTTTCAGACGGAAAGGAAATAGGATCTTTATCTGAATACCGTCCAGTTTTTTGGAGATTCTTTTTCTAATAATTGAATATCATTATTGGTGCATTTAATATGCATTTCTCTATTCAATTCCTTCAAATCCTCGTTCCACTTAGGGAATTGAAATAATAACATACGGCAGGGATTTTTAGCTATTATCAATGAAGGCAATACAATATATTTTCTAATAGTTAATTGGGTTATTAACATAAAACCTCTTATTGCTTGCGTAAATATAAAAGTATCTCAAGCTTCTGCTATTCTTATTCGTTCATTCTCCTCTTTTTTCTCTTTCTTTTTTCTTTCTTTTGCCTTTTCTTCCTCAGCAGAATCTGAAATTGTGAATTCTGTATTTTTCTCTATCCAATTCCTAAAAATTAGCTTCAGAATTGGGAGATATCAAAAGAAAAAAAAAAAAAACGGTTTTGTCTTTTCTTCTGTCCAGAATAAAAGCGGGGAATGTTACCCAATTATTGTTTTACGCCTTTGAGCGCGCATGGATCCTTTGATTAGGTTCCTACGAAAATCCGATTGCTGTGAATAATGTATCAAAGCCGTTTCCCTCATATCATCAATAGTATTGTTGATATTAGTAGTAGGGTTGGTATTCTTTTCGTTCAGTAAAAATTATTACTCGTTTGCATTTTCTTGAACGAATTTCATGATCCTCCGTCGCTTCTTCCTCGCCTTCTACATCCTCTTGTTCCAAATAGTCGATTAATTTGTATGACCATCGTTTGCATTTAATTAACATGAAAACGAAATATAAAATCTAAATACACTAATACACTATATTTTTATTATTTATCCTTTTTAAATAATTCTAACAAGGACAATAAAACTATTAGTGGTGTTTGCAATGAGCCTTGAGGTGATGAGACCTTGCGAAGAAAATGGGTTGGCTCATGAGAGTGCACAGACAGATGGGCTCTCTTGCAAAACGCATGAGTCATGGGCTAAAGCCCAATTTTATTGATTAGGCCATAGTTTTTGGTCCAATCCTAGCTCATGAGAGACAACCCACGGCCCAGTAAATGACGGGTGTATCGGTTTATGAAGTGATGTGATGGGGCTTCTGCCAGTACGAGATGGACTGTGAAAGAAAACTATAATTCTTCAAATAAAAAGCCCATTGATAAATGAAAATAAACGATCCCTCAGTCAGCCTCCATGAATCCTTCATTAACTTTGTTACAGCTCATCGATCGTTCGACCATCGTATACCTCTTGTCTAAGGTCTGACCAACTTCAATTTGTTGGGTAATTAATTTTTTTACCCCATTTATAGCTTGCACTCTGCTTGGTTGAAACACTTAAATGCATACGTTATACGTACATAGATTGCTTTTATTTCAACCGTCTGCACTCTATAATTGCAACCTATTCTTTATCAACTTAAGAGAGATGTTGGGATGACATTTTATTTTTCTACGGCTAGGTTAAGTTGTAATCAAACAGACGGCTAGATTAAATATAAAAGGTTTATTTTGTTCGTAAGTTCAGTAATTTTGTTCTTTTTCTTGTTGGAGAGGGAAAAAAGAGAGAGATTGAGAGAAAAATGAGTGATCTTAATGTAAGAGTATATATATATATTCTGTTCAAATACTTCGAATTGAGAGAGAAATGAGAAAAATGGATATATAAAGGTTAAGGGTAGGTTTGAGTTACAAACTACAAAATGGTTTTCATCTCTCCCATAGATGAAAACAATAAGGTTGAACCACGTAAGTTTTTTATATTGTTGTTGAAACTTATCACTTTTGTTTATTTCATTTATTTTGTTGTATTGAGAGAGAGAGAGAGAGGGAGAGAGAGGAGTTGAAGTTGGAAAATGATGAGTCATAACCAACCTGTCTTGGCCTTAAATTTATGTACAAATGTCTTTAATGGGTTGGCTTAAACACTATAGGAATGGAGAGAAAAGAAAAACTAGCATTATTTTATTTGTTCGTTTTGACAGTATGTGAAACATTTAATTAGAATATTAACTAGTGAATGACCCCGTAATTAGTACGAGGAAGTTATATATATATGAATAAGCATTAATGATTTTTATTATTGTTTATAAACTGCCATTTTTTAAAGCACGTATATAGTCTACGGGCCCACATAAATTGACCCTTATATGTCAAACCTGTAAAATTATACGAGTCACTAAATTTAACTTGAACCATTTATTACTTTAATTTAACCATTCTTATTATTAATTTATTTTAGCATTTAATTTAATTTTTTTTGTTATATAGTAATAATATTAACTAAATTTGTAATTATTTAAATATTTACTTAAAATATTTTTTCCAACCAACTATAATTATTATAAAATAGATTTGTTAATTCATATTTTTCATTTAAGAATAAACATTAATGATTTGGCTTAACAATTTTAATGACTATTAATAAATATTGATTCTTATTTAAGATTTAATTACTGTATTTGGTAGTTATTATGGGGCATGCTTTGAATAAACATTAATGATAATTGATGATTGTTATTTCATTTTTTATTATTTACTTAGTTAAGTACTTGAGTACTATTATTATTATTTACTTAATTCAATAATTTTTAGCAAGTAATTATTTGATTTAATTTGAATTATTTCATTTTTTTAATTATTTATAATAGACATTTAGGGCCGCCTATTTATTTGATTTAAGAGACTTCTCATGTTTTATCTAGACAATGATCCCATAGTCCATACTAAGTAAGGGCAACTAAAGTATCATTTAATTTGAAATTTACTATTTAACAATAAAAAATCAATGTCCTGTTGAGCAACCCACACCCAAAAAAGTATTGATAACTTTGAAATCATTAATATATTTTATAAAATAGTAAAATTTAATGGATGTTTACAATAATATCACCAATACTGCTTAATATTTAGGGACATATGAGTGGATAAAAAGCATTTAAATGATATCCATTCAAAAGAGGCAAAGAAGGAAGAAAACCATTGAAAGAACTGTTAAGAAAAACAATTCATGCCAAACAACATTTGCAGATGCATCCACCCTCTAAAGTAAGAGATGAAAAATATATGACTACAATCAAATCATCATGTATGGCTACAATCAACTGATAATTTAATCAGGACTCCAAAGCCCATCCAACATAGAAAACATGAAAGAAAGTAAAATAGCGGGACCATCCCAAGTATGAAAGTCACCTCCAAGTTAGGTGGCAACGCTTCTTTTGGTCGATCATGGTTACGGATTTTAAATCTAAGCTCCCCATATCACACGTAGAATTTATCTTTAGGAAAATGGTAGGGAAGCATGTACATAGCATAATTGTATGTTTGAATTATGGGAATTGGGAGATAGAAATAGGAAATGTAGGTTGAAATTATAATTTTGGGCATGTTGATGTGTCAAATTCAAGTCAATTAGAATACTCATAGATTTTTAGTTCATTTATTTAGTAGAAATTTGAATATTTTTTTATTCCATGTCTTTGTTGAGTAATATAGATTAATAATTATGAAATCAGTAATAATAAGTATATTATTATTACTATTATTTACTAATAATATATTCCTGTTATGTGTGTATTGATTTTGAAATCAGTAATATTAAATTATTATTATTATTATTATTATTATTATTATTATTATTATTATTATGAAATAATTACTTTGTTATAATTATGATTTTTAGTTAATTACTGAAATAATAATTTCTTTTATATTTCTTTTAGTTTAACAATAATGGATAATTGAAATTTTATAATTTAACTTTAACCAAATAAAATATTTATTAGAGAATAATAATAGTATTAATTATAATTACTTATAATAACAATGTAAATAAGTAACAGTAATTATATATTTATAAAATAATTAATATGAATTTATATAAGTATAAAATTACTTTATCTTGTTTAATAATTAACATTATTAAAATACATATTAATTATCATTAATTAATTAACATTCTGAAGTAATAATTATCATTATTATAATTAAGGATACTTATATTAATTAATATAATTATATAATTATATTATTATTATTTTCAATAATTATAATTAATTATTACTAATAATAATTATTTGTGATAAAAATTAATTACTGATTATAATTGCTTACTGATAATAATAATATAATTAATTATTTCATATAAATGTATGAATTGTAATTTCTGATAATAATTCCAATATAAATAATTAACATTAAATATTTATTTTCAAAATAATTAATATGTTAATATAAATATCAAATGATGATTTTCGAATTATTAATTACCATTATAAAAATCGTTATTAATTATCATTCCGAATTAATAATGAGAAATATTATCAGTAATTCTTTAATATCAGTAATTAAGTATTAGCAGTAATTATTATCAGTGAAATATTAATATTAGTAATTAATATCTGAAATTAATTAATTAGAAGTCATTAATTATTATTAATACTCATCTCTTTCAAAAAGTTGACTCATCATCATTGTCATCATCAATGACAACAACTTGATAAATATATAATTTGATAAAAATAGGTAAATATCATTAATTTATTTTTTTATCTTTTGAAAAACTAAATAAGAGAAAAATAAAATGGTTAGCTTTGCAAATGAAAAATTATTTCGATTTTTGCAAAAAAAAGCATTGAACATAAAAAACAATTATTGAAAAATAAGGTCATTAATCAAGGAGTATTTAAAATTATTCAGTAAATAATAATTTTAAGACATTAAAATTATTAATTAATTATCTATCTGAATTAAAATGGGTAATTTTAGCAAATAATTTTAAGTAATTAAAATTTTCTATTAACATTTTTTAATAATAATCAGTATTATTAATAGGTTAATAACAGCTTAATAATTATAGAATCAGTAATAATAATAAGTATATTATTATTACTACTATTATTACTATTTTATTTTTATATTTATTAAGTAATTGATTTGTTATAAATATGATTTTTAGTTAATCCATAAAATAATATTTTCTTTTATAATTCTTTAAGTTTAACAATATTGAATAATAAACTTTACTAAATGAAGTATTTATTGCAGAATAATAATAGAATTAATTATAATAATAGTATTAATTACAATTGCTTGTAATAATAATAATGTAAATATCGGTCAGCCATAGACCCCCTGTTACTGGATCTAATCCTCCACGAAAAGTAAGAAAGTCTGCATATTTTGACCAATTCAAAGTGAAAAATGGGGTTGCTCCTTCGGCAAAGCTGGGAGGATTCAAAATATCACACATTGATCAATCAAAGAGAGATTCAACAACTAAAAGAAAGCTCGATTCTTTGGGATCCTTCCTTTCTTCAAACGGAACAAATAAGTAACACTGGTTATATATTTATAAAATAATTAATATGAATTAATATTAATATAAAATGGTTATATCCCAACTAATATTTAACATTATTAAAATACTTATTAATTATCATTAATTAATTAACATTCTGAAGTAATAATTATCATCATTAGTACTAGTAATAATTAATTATAACTATTGATAATAATAATAATTACCATTATAAAAATATTTATTATTTATCATTAAGTAATCATCATTTCGAATTAATAATGAGCAATATTGTGAGTAATAAATTATCAGTGATTAAGTATTAACAATAATTATTATAAGACATAATTTTCAGTAATTAGTTATTATCAGTGAGTAATTATTATTAGTAATTACTAGCTGTAATTAATTAATTAGAAGTAGTTAACAGCAATTAATTAGTAATTAACAATAATTATTATTAGTAATGGGCAAGATTCCATATGATTCACGTTCAGGTGATTCAGGTGGGCTTAGCCAGTGAATCTTCTGGGCAAAATTTTGAAGTGTGCCAACTTTGTTTCAATTGAAAGAAACAAAATTTTAATCTGACCATCCAAAAGAATCTAATAATAAATAAACGTACAGTTTTAAAGGGAAAAATACAACCATGAAAATTAACAACAATAAAGGGAAAAATACAACCATGAAAACATGTTAAGCTTGCTTAGACAAAAGCAGATAACCACAAGTACTGGGAGAAAGACAACTCGAAAAATCTCTGCAAACAACAGAGATGAATTGAGCAAGTGTGTCTCCCTACCATTTGAGTCCAAACCAACTGCGTAGAATCCCAATCTGTAGCAAAATTAACATAAACATAGTAAACCTGAATGTGGGAGAGGCCCAAGATCTCCTCCTGCGAACACCATTGTATGATTTTTAAAATAAAAATAAATTTTGGAGTATAGATATTGTATAATTTATTAAAAATGATAAAATATTATCAGATGAAAATAGATTTTTCAAACCAAAAGTCCAATAACACGTTTTTTTATTTCAATTTTGGGAAAAAAATTGTAAAACCAAGAACTTGTTTTCGTGTTTTTGTTTTAAAAACTAATATAATTTGTTTTGAAAGGAAATAATTTTTATTTATTTATTTTTGGAAAAGAAAATAGTTGACATTCAAGAACATCCCCTTAGATAATTAACTTATGGATTCAAAATTTCAAATGCCACAAAAAAAAAAAAAAAACTAAAATGAAATGATTTAATTTCAAATTTCTACATGGTTTCCCAAATTCGTCCCGACCAAGATCATATGAAATCAAATGCATCCAATCATGTTATAATTGATCCATTTGCTTGAGTAGCTAGGAATTAGGATCATCATATTGGATCTGATTTTTGTCAATATTTCCTTTAGACGGGTCCACACTAGTCAATGTATTTGGATTTTTTTTTATTACACTGGAACATGGTTTTTAAAAACAAATCGGTCAGAGGTCTGGTTACCGATTTGAACAGTCTGACCATTCAACACGAACGGCCAATCCGTTCTGACAAAAAATAAAAAAAAATTAAAAATTTGAAAAACGATCAAAACCGTTTGAACAATTAACTAACCGATCAATGATTTTTTGACCAAAATTAATGGTTTTAGATGAAAACAAAACCGGTCAAATGACTGGTTTCCAGTTTTTCCAGCCTGACCGTTCAATCCGGTTCGGTTTGAAAACAATGCACTGGATAGGCATGATACTCCCCTGAATTTTGATAAATACCATTAGTAATTGGTTGATTGGACTGTAAATTTTTCTGGTATCATGTCTTTTCATATTATAGTCGAATTTTTTTTTTTCATTTCGGGTAAAAACTTAGACCTCCCCGTTGCATGTTATATCTGACTGTATAATAAAAAGATTCCTTTGCCCTTAAATATTTTATAAATTTTCAAAATACATTAATAAGGTCAAATCTTTAAAATTTGGTTAATTTTGAAGTTTTCACATAATGTGCCACAGCAAAGAGGGTAGTTATTGTATATGAATTAAAGGAAGATCCCAAAAATAGAGGGCAAAGGGCAAAGGTACTAAGTGAACATGAATTACAGCCTTAGAATATCAGATCTGGTAATCGTTGTTGTTCGGTTAGGCAACGAGGATAAAAATGGAAGAACACTTAGAGATCTCAATGTTCCTGAGGTCACAAGATTGGTCAAAGGCCCCAGAGTTCTTATCTGGGGGTAGAGTTTTAGGCCATGTTTGGTTCATTGTTTTGTGTTTCATTCTCTTAATTCTTGCTCATTTTAGGTAAAGATTGACAGGAATGAATAAAATTAGTGTTTGGTTATAAAATTCTTGCCAATGGCCACATTCTTTTTAGAATGAAAAATCAGCCCCATATCACAAAAATTGACTAGCCTGCAGCATGAAAATCAATCATGCCCCATCTTGCTCATTTCATTCTTTGAGGAAACTCTACCTAGAAAACTGTTGTCATAGATGTTTACTTTTGCGAAAGCACTTTACAAAAGTACTTTTATGAAAATGCTTATATAAAAGTACTTTTATGAAAGCACTTTTATAAAATTACTTTTACATGAAAGCACTTTTATAAAAGTACTTTTACAAAAACACTTTTATGAAGGAACTTTTATAAAAGCACTTTTTCGAAAATACTTTTATGAAAGCAATTTTATGGAAGTACTTTTATAAAAACACTTTTATAAAAGCACTTTTACGGAAGTACTTTTATGGAAGTACTTTTATGAAAGCACATTTATAAAATAACATTTACAAAAGTACTTTTACAAAAACACTTTTACGGAAATACTTTTATAAAAGTACGTTTATGAAAGTACTTTTATGAAAGCACTTCTATGAACACTTTTATAAAAGCACTTTTACGAAAATACTTTTATGAAAGTACTTTATGAAAGTAATTTTACAAAAGTACTTTTATAAAAGCACTTTTACGAAAGTACTTTTATAAAAAGAAAAGCATCTGTGCCAATTAGTAAACATTGACTATTGGAGACTTAGGCTAGCGGTTTGTGAATATTGACAGTTTTTTTTTTGAAGAATGAAAATGAGTAACATAGGACACTTGTTAGTCTGAAAAGAATTCATTTTTAGGAAAAAATTGTTTGGTTCATAGCAATATTTTCTCATTCTACCTATTTTTACCCAATCTTTTCCATTTTAGAATTTCATCTTGGGTAAGAATGAGAATTGAACTAAACATGGCCTTAGACACGAAGGAGAGAGAGTGAGAGAGGTGGGGGAGCAAGGTGAGTGATAGAGATAGCATACCTTGAGGAGGTGTGCCCTTTTATAGAGAAGGAATAGACCTATTCATGGGTCAGGTTGGGCTGGGCTTTTACTCTTCATAAACAGGATTTTATTAGGCCTGAGCCCGAGCTCGACCTGACCAACGGGCCTACAACTCGAGCCTAAGCGAGCTTGGCCCTAATAAAAAGCTCGAAGCCCGACCTAACAGAAAGATGACAAAGAGAAAGGACTCACCGCTGATGACTATGTTTGTCGGTGCTGAGTTTGCGTTTAAGAGAGAGAGAGAGAGAGAGAGAGAGAGAGGACTCAGTGCCGATCCACTGGAGTTCATTGGTTGTGCCAATGAGTGTTTGTCGGTTCTGTTTGCCTGAGAGTGTGAGGTTGCGCCGGTGAGTATTCGACTACTAAGAGGAGAGAATTGAGGTTAGGCTAGAAAGAGATGAATGAGAAGAGAGGGCTTAGGATATTTAGGGTTTTTGGTTTAACCTAAAAGCCGGGCTTGGTTTTTTAACAAATCTCGAGCGTGGCTCGTAAAATAATTGGGCTTTGGCTTTTAGGCCCGAGGTCAAACCTGCAGGCTCAAATCTGTGTTCGAGCCCGTCCAACGGCCGAGCCAGCCCATCTGGCTTCCCGACCAATGAACAGGTCTAAGGAGGAACCACCAGTTGCAAGGGTGATGACTCCTCCTTGGATCGGTTCTGGTCCTTCGCTCGGAATGGCCACGTTAACTCTAAAAAATATAAAAACGTTCCCTTTGATTTTTGACGATCATAAAAAACCTCCCCTGTAATATTAAAAAAACCTACACTTACCTCCCTTTTGTTATTGTTCTGAACGGAAAACATTGGCCAAATGCATTAGTTTCTCAAAAGAACTCATTTTGCCCTTATATCTATCAATTTAGACGGACTATGTTAAGGGCAAATCTAACATTTTGAATTGTATTGAAAGATACCCTAATAAATTGTAAGAGTAATTTTGTATTCTTCAAGTCTCCATTACTGGGACAAAGATGAAAGGGAGGTAAAAGGAGGCCTCTGTTAAGATGATATGTCAAGAAAGGTTATTATGATTGTGAGAAACTTCAAGGAAGTTTTTTATATTTTACCCTAATCCTTATCCTCTTTACTCGACCGTTACTTGGGTTGCTATATCGTCATCAGCCCATTATTAATACGTGGCCGTTACTCAGCTGGTACGTTGTGGTCGATACCCCCAATAAATTTCCCATTTTGCCCTCCAATGTGGACCACATGGCATCTTCTAATTAACCTGTATTATCTGGCTGTATCAGTAACCCTTCTTTTACAAGTTGTTTTAACCACTCAGGTGGAAAATGGAAACCTGCACCAAATACAAAAGTAAGTTTAACGTTTCTCCTAGGTGGGTTGCTTTAGGGGCTAGTTGAGGTAGGACCGAACCCGTGAGGTCATGACACCTTTGTATACTGAAATAAATGATACATCATTATTCATTACATCTCAAGAAAAAGACTCAAGGGAGGAGACAAATCGTAATATGTTGATGACAAAAGGGAGTTATTTCCACCATTAATTTGTTTTGTTTCCACGCTAACATTTTTGACAGTTCTGAATGCAAATTCCACCAACTTCTGAACCAATAAATTCATCAAAATTTGCTCCTCCTAAGCAACTTATCATCAAGTCTCTTTCTCTCTCTCCACCATGAACGATGATGGGTTTGACTGTTGGGGACAGTTGAGAATGTTCTTTGGGCATGACAGTTACTTAATTACAGTGTAGGGTAAAAGAGTAATTGTCATCAATATTCTTTTGACCATAAATTGAATGGATTAACGTGGCATACCCAAGAACGTTCTCAACAGCCCAACAGCCAAAATTTTCTCATTTAGTGAAGCCATTAAGAATCAAACGGGGAAGAAATTTTGTATGAGACCGATCATGTATGCTGTTAATTACTACCGGTAGAAATCTAAGTGCAGAACATGAATGAACAAATAGGAGGTGCCCATAGAAGATTATTCTATATATTTTGAGAGAATAGCGGCCAAAAACCAGTTGGGTTTTGGCATTATATGGTAAAACCACTGTTATTATCATTTAATACAGAAATCAGAAATATCTTGATGCGGGTCCCTCTCATTTTTAGAAACTGGTCAAGAGAAAATGGAAAGGCCGATGCTACAAGAGAACCCAAATGAGTTAAATGAAAAATCCAAGCATTTGGGGCATTGACTCATGCATACAGTGAGAAAGAATGAAGCCCAGAGAAGCTAAGGCAGAAGAAATAAGAAAATACCCTCCAGCAGATCATTTTCCGGATTGCAAGAAATCACAAAAGCTAATAAAGAACAATGCTAGATGAGCAAGAGTGGCGTGATACTTGGTGGTGTTAGTTAATGCCTAATGGGTTCGACTTGTATCTTAATTACATAGATAGATATCTAATTTTATAATGAACCCCTTTAGTTGGCAATCACGTGGTTTGATTAAATGCTTCTGATTTGACTTCACCCCAGAGAAAAACTTAGGGGCTTCTGCTTCACTTTATTACCAAAGTCGTTTCCTTGTCTTGTTGGGAGTGGAGTAAGGTTAAGTATCGTTGCGTAACGGTCTATATCAGTTGATATATATAGTTTTGGGACTTTTTTGATACATTCTTATAGTAGGTATATCAGGAGTCTGACCGGTTCAGGGGATGGAAGGGTTCTAGACCGATTCTCTTGAATCAGTTTAAAAAAAAAAATAAAAGATAAAAAAAGAGTATCAAAATGCCCGATATACTTCTACCGATGTATTGAGCATATCAATATTTTGAACCTTAAAGTGAAGTGAGTTCCAAACTTTCAAATTCCCACCACCCCCAGTGTAGATCCATGGGTCTCATCCAATCTGGTAATTTTGATTAATGGGCTGCTTAGCATGTTCAGCCCGAGTGGAATTCAATTGGAACTGGTGCTTAGACTTGAGAGAGGAATTGATTCCAAGTCCCAACTGAATTCAATAAAGAGACCCTTTCTTGGATCATCCACTGTAAAACCCTTTTTTTTCTCATTGTAAAAAACAAAGCTTCCAAAGTGGGGAACCAGGAGGAAAGTCGTCCAGATTGTAACAGATCATGAGGTGGGTCCAGCACCTGCACACGTCCATACAAAGTCCTCTTTAAAGACTTGGTTTTTGGTACACACAACAGATGTACCTACTCCTTGAAATTTCAATATCTCACAGAATTCTTCGCCATTCCAGCATTTGCTTCAACGGTTGGTGTTTGCATGGAAGCCACTGGGCAGTGGGCTCCCCCTATCCAGAGCCAAAGCCCAGCCTAGAAAAAGAAGGAATTGAATTTTGCATTAATTAAAGCTGTCTCCATACCTACCGTCCAGCACAACAGTCTGTTACAAGCTACAACCAAGCCGAGCGTGTAGAGTGTAGACTGTAGTGTTTCTATTTTCAGGGGAATTTAAGCCAGCACTCGATAGAAGTAGGACCCATAACCATAACCCTTCCAATTCTCATTCTCAAGTGTAGAGAGAGAGAGAGAGACTTCATGGAGGGTCTTAGAATCGAGGTTCCTTGGGATGGAGGTGGATTGGCTTAAAAGGCGAAACCAATAGTACGAGGAGCACGTGCGCATTCCTAACTACCAAGTCTTTAGTCTTAGGCCTGAATGCATCACCACAATGCCCAATTGGAGTCCGGAGTATTTTACTTGTTACATGACCCTTTATCACATGGTTTCTGATTCCTTCTAAACTCCACTAGCTGACATGGCATGTTTTAATTTACCAAAACTGCCCCTCATTTCCTGATCCTTGAGGGGATAAATTCGGTACTTCACAAAATTTCCCAAAGAAGGCACGGTGGGGTGTCTGTTCCATCCAATATTTAACAGCGTGTCAAGTCGAAGTGGATTAACAGCCCAAGGGGGAGACGAGGAATTTTCCACTCCGTTTCTTCATTTTTTTCTTCTGCAGGACCGTACAATAAACAAAACAACCAACCAGATCATCCCACGGAATGAGAACAAAGAAGAGAGTTCAGTGGTCAAAACAGTTAAGCCTTTCGTAACAATTTCATCAGAAACCAAAGCAGGAAGCAGAGAGAGAGAGAGAAGAGAGAGATCTATCATATCTTCTTCTGTTTGGTGTTTCTGTTGTCATGGCTAACTAGAAGCTTTGACAGAAATGGGGAAGACCAGCAAATGGATTAGAAGCTTCTTGACAGGGAAGAAAGACAAGGAGAAACAAAGGGAAAAGGAGAAAGGGAAAGTTAATACCAAGCAACTTTCATCGCTTCCCACTGAAAACCCAACAACACCAATTACAGTTCCACCTACAACTCCAAAAGAGAAACGCAGATGGAGTTTCCGAAGATCAACAGCCTCAGCTGCGGCCCCCAAGGATTTGAATTTCATGGAACCAGTTGCTGCCAGTGCACCAGCGATACAGGCCATCTTAGAATCTGAGATTGAGCAAAAGAAGCATGCAATGGCTGTGGCAGCTGCCACGGCTGCTGCTGCCGATGCAGCAGTGGCAGCTGCACAGGCTGCTGCTGCTGTGATCCGTCTCACTGCTGCTGCCACAAGGCCCAATGCCGTTGAAGAGGCTGCCGCTATCAAGATTCAAGCTGTATTCCGTTCCTACCTGGTATGAATCCTAATGTCATCATCTAAAGCTCCATCCTAAAATCATTTTCTCCTGTTATGCTTATTGGGACCCCTATTTTTGGTTTATAGATTACATGGATATGTGTAGCCATGTGGGTACTGGATACCTTAACATAGATCAAAATTAGGCCAAAAGAGAAATAGAATAGCAAAGATTGCAGAGTAAAATGTAGACTGAATTTTTCATGGTGGTGATATTACAGGCAAGGAAAGCATCGTCTGCATTGAAAGGACTAGTGAAGTTGCAGGCCTTGGTAAGGGGTCATCTGGTGAGGAAACAGGCAACTGCTACTCTGCGGTGCATGGAGGCACTGGTGACAGCTCAGGCCAGAGCCAGAGCTCAGAGGATCAGGTTAGCTGAGGAAGCGCAAACCACCATTCAAAGACAATCAATTCACAGAAAACCCTTACAGGACCACCGGTTTAGACAGGTAAACAATGTACGTGCCTTCTCCCTCCTGCATTTCAAATCTATGATATCATAACAAATTCAATTGCCTTGCAAGTTGCATCCATGAATCAAAATCATAAAATATAAGCCATATATCTTCTCAAAATTTTGTAATGTTAAAACATTTATTTAATTTTGTAAGAACCTCTCTACCCAGAAGATGTTTTATATTGAGGATCTAGGAAACATTGGTAATTCACGTTCAATCTCTGATCTGAAATCTGATCTTTTTATGTATGTAGGAGATTGATAGAGGGGTGGAAGATAACATTAAGATTGTGGAGATGGACCTTGGTGAATCAAGAAGCTCAAAGAGCAGGAATATCTACTCAACCCCCCCACAAATTGAACGGTTCGAACAAAGGCTTTCCATGTATTATGCTGGGCATCGTGCAAACTCGAAGCAAGAATACCAGTTCCAGATGTCACCTGCTCCATCAGCTTTGACCGATATGAGCCCAAGAGCTTGTAGTGGCCATTTTGATGATTATTCCTTCCTCACAACACAGAGCAGCCCCCAATGCTACTCTGCTGTTACCAAACCAGACTCAAAAATGGGCTCCTTTGCTTTTTCCCGGTCCGACTATGCTGATTCAGTTTCCAATGACTATCCATTCTTTCCACATTACATGGCAAACACAAAATCTTCCAGAGCAAAAGTCCGTTCACAGAGTGCACCTAAACAACGACCTGATTCATTCGAGAGACAACCAAGCAGACGAAGGGCATCAATTGAAGGAAGGAATATCCCAAGGAGCACCAGGATGCAGCGTTCATCTTCTCATCTGGGTTCCAATATTAATGGGCACCAATACCCATGGTCGATCAAACTTGACAGGTCCACAATGTCCCTCAAGGATAGTGAGCGTGGGTCGACCAGTACAGTTCTGACAAATACCAACTACCACAGATCCCTTGTAACATATGAGGTGAATACCAGTTGATCCAATATTAGAATCATGGAATGGTTTATAAATTTACAGCACATTTTCCAGACAATGGTTTTAAGCCACCCCCAATTTAGCTTAGTTACTTTAACCAGCTACCTTCATAAAAATCTGATTGTATGCTTTTCATTACCTTCCATCACTGCAGGCACATGGGAATAAGCACCGACAGTTCATCAATCTCCAAAGTTAGGACTGGGATTTGTCACCATCAAAGAAGAAGGAACAACGCAGAGCAGGACAAATCAAAGACAATCCACTAATGGAGTTTCTATTGTAGGAGATGCTAAATTTACTGATTGTATTTAATTTTATGATATGATGTCTTTGCAGGGGATTCCTTATATCAGAAGCCTATCTCTAACATTCAATTTCTGCTTCGAGTGTTTCTACATCTTTTCTTGCCTCAAGCATTCTAATGAGAAAGAATGAGGTAGCTGGACTGCAGCAAACTAATTTGTAAAGGCAATACCCAAATCAGATTTTTTTTTATCAACTGTAATCTGTTGCAAGAAATATTGTGAGGGATGTGATACTTTTCTAGGAAATTTAACCATGCGTTGATGTATCAGAAATTATGTACCATTATTTCCATATAAGCTATCTTCTATCTATTGGACTGTAGACCACTTCCACCATAGTACTGCTTGGTAGTTTCACGGGAGAATTCTGCAAATGTCATCCCATCCTTAAACCGTGATGACAGTGGTGGAACTATTTTTTGAATCTCCTGAATTAGTTGATGTTCTTCCTGCTTGGCAAGGTGAATCTTCTCATCACAAGACCCAGAACAGTTACTATTTACAGTCACATTTTCCCTTGAAAAGCCTGAGAAAGTTTTGCTCCAAGATGGTTGCATGAAAACCACAAAAGTTTCTCTACTAATATTTTCTTGCTGAATTGGTCTGCATACAGAGTGCAGGGCTGAACGAAGCTTTCCTTTTGATAAAATATCAGCTGACTCCCCCACCTGAATAATAATATTTTCAGGAGATGATCTCACCACAAGGAGGCTATTCTTGTTGGGATCAAATATTTGCAAGTATGTGTGCCCATCAGGAGGCAGGCATTCTTGTTGAGTTTCCACACAAACCCCATCTTTTGCTTCTGTTGTTGGTGGATGCCATGTTGAGATAAACATCGGAGCCATCAGAACAGTGAAAATACCATAGTCATAGTGCCACTGTTGCCATAAGTCGGAAAGAGAAGTTCTGCATGATTGATCTTGATCAACATTTCTTTCTGATTTTGAGAATTCCACTGGATTTTTCTTATTTCTGCCACAGGATCCTGAATCTATTGACCCACAAGGAGACTGAAACTGACATTTAGCTGATGACTTGGTAGATCTTTTTCTTCCAGCTTCCTTTAACAGAAAATTGTCTAGAGTGGAATGATAATGTATAAGGCGTCCCTTTGCACTACAAGATTCCAATAAACTTTCTTCTAGCTCTTGGCTCCCAATGGCCTTATCACAAACTCGTGCTAAGTGAAACCCTAATTCCATCATGCAGAATCCTAGCTCCTTAAAAATGCTTCCAAGATTCTTGAATTCATTATCCTCAAATATTGACTTACCCCCAATTGGATTCTCTTCTTCAGAGAAATGACTTTCTTGATTTGTATAGTTTTTCTCACTTAAAGTATGTTCTGAAGTTGGATCTCCCACATATCTCAGTTGCAATGCAAAAGATGAGACTGTTCTATTGAGATTCTTCAGAGGAACATCACTTCCCAAGTTGTGGTCCTGGAATTTTACCAAACAAATTTTGAGAGTTAAGAGCAGTATTTAGATGGCATGGGAGGCATTCCTTGACATGAAGCCCTAACAGAATGCCAGGAGGTGTACATACAGGCATGAATACAAATACCTTGTACAACGCATATGCATTTACTGAATCTTCTATGCAAGAAATACATGCCAGTTTGCCAAATATGTTTCACCCTTTTCGAATAGCTTTATTTAAAAAAGCAAAATAAAAGGATGGGTTCATGCTTTTATTAATTTTAAATTTGAATATGATGGATTTATTAGTAACAATTGCAAATATAATTTTTTCTAGGCTTTCCTATTTCTCTATACTTTTTAGGAGAACTTCCCTATTTTCTATTTATTTTATTTTTATTGTTTATTAATGGAAAAATATGTATTCATGAGGCTTATGCCTCTTGCATTCTGGTTTACGGCTCATGTCTCAAGATAGTGAAGCACCTCACATCATGCCTCCATGTTTTAAAACTTTGACTAAGAGCAAGGCAATGCTGCTTAGCAAATAAATCCAAATAAAACAAAGCATGCATATATGATTATATTCTAGACAAGCTTCTTGTAAGTGTATCAAGTGATATAGAGTTTAACTAAAGAGAATTCCAAATTCAGACTGCATAATTTGGTGATTCCACAAAATGAAGTTTCTAGACCTCAATATCCATTCAGTAATAAACTCAAACAACCTTAAAACCATTTTTTTACATGTTGAAAAAAGCCAGAATAATAAATCCATAATAAGACAATATGGAAAATGCAAATTAGAGAAAGAACAAATAAACAAGCACCAATGGCTAAGGGCAACATGGAAAAACACTTTGCATGGCAAACTGAGAACAAAATATTGGGCAGATAAAAGATGTTTAATCAATGTTTTCAATTCATCATTGACCCAATCCAGTTGGTCCAGTCAACCCATTACCCAGCCAAGATTCTGGGTCCATTTAGCCCCTTATCCACTTGATTCCTAAAAACAATTGACCAAGTCAACAACTTGGTGACCTGGCCAGCAAAATAATTGAAATTTTGACCCAGTCAGCAGGTTACCGGGTTGTTGACACTAAACTTTTCTAAACCATAAAATATCATTTATTTTTGAGAAACATCCATCCAAATGCTAAAAACCTAATATTCGATGCTTTAACCTAACATGCATCTAAGTCCTTCACCTTTTTTCTCCATTTTTAGCTATTTCTACCATTAATAACAATAAGTATTATTTTTTACACTTATTTTATTTAATATGATGAATATACGATACTATGAATAAACAGGTTGATCTGTTTGAGCCCGACAGATGAACCACTAACCCACCACCTGGAGGGAAAGCAGCAGTTCTGTTTCCGGGTCAATCTAAAACACTGGTTTTAAATTATGTCCAATCTGACATTGCTTCTTCAATATGTAACAAAGACACACCATTCTCTTAAAGTAGCCATATTTGCCACTGTCATGTTTATGTCAAAAACAAGCAAATAATTCTAAAGTAGCACAGTATTTCAGGATTTCCAGAAACCCAACAACAAAGGTGCTGAATGGTTTTTCCAAATGTTGATTTCTTTTTGCATATCTTCAAGAAAAAACAAATTCATGTAAATCAATATGTCATTACAAACAAAATGGTTGTAAGGCCAGAAATATTGTATAGAATAGAGCTCTGGGAAGTCAGAAAAAACAACATATTCCAAAAAAAAAAAAGCATGGCAGAAATGCAAATGTTGAGATGGAAGAGAGAAAAAACTATAAAGAATAATGTCAAAACGGAAGCCATTATAAGGAACCTAGGAGTGGCTCCAACAGGTGATAAAATGAGAAAAAATTAGTCTAAGATGGTTTGATCACATGCAGAGAAGACCATCAATAGCATAAAACTAACCAATATGCTACAAGTTGAAGGAGAGCTTGGAGCAGGCCAAAAAAGGCATGGATTAAAGTAGTAAGGAATTAATCAAGCACTCATAACTTAACAATGGATATGGCACTGAACAGAATGGAATGGCAAAACAGGATTCATGTAGCCAGCCCTATATGGTTGGGACAAGGCTTAGAAGTGGCTGTGGAGGTGGCCTTTGGAGTAGGATAGACTCCAGCACGGATTAGTGAAGAGTATTCATGGATGTTCAGAGAGTGGTTGGGATGCTGGTGCATCAAGGAGGGCTAATCTAGCCACACCATGGAAAGCAATTCACAAAATTCTTCCGCAATTCCTCAGCTGCATCAGGTATGATGCTTGTTCTGTTAATTCTATTCGGTTTTGGGAGGACATTGGGGTTGGAGATCTCCCTCTGAAAGACCTTTTTCCTTCTTTGTACTCTGTTTCCTTGTATAAAAAAGAGGTGATCTCAAAATTCCTTCCGTCGATTTTAAATTTGCCAGCATTGTCTTGGGATTTGGGTTTCTGTAGAGGGTTAAGGGATGGGGAAATTGAGTGTTTGTCTACTCTTCTATGTCTCCTTGATAAGGTTTGGCTAGATCCTTCGAAACCTGATAAAAGGATTTGGGCCATTCACCCCAATGGGTCTTTTTCTTGTGGCTCCTTTTTCAAGTTCCTCTGCCAAACTTCCTCTCAACAAAGTTTCCCTTCCAAAGAAGTTTGGTGTAGGCCGGTCCCCCCCAAGGTTTTGGCTTTGTGTTGGGAAGTGTGGCATGGTAAAGTAAACATGATAGATAACATACAAAAGAGAAGACCCGTCTTTTGTATTTCACCAAACTGGTGCATTCTTTGCAGATCTCATGGTGAGGATTGTAATCATCTATTTTTTTCTTGTAGTGTAACTGCAGAGCTCTGGGTTTGGCTTCTATCTTTGTTTGGGTATAGTTGGGATATGCCAACAGAAGTAAGCACAATCTTAAACCTTCTTTTTTCTCTTGGCCCCATAAAAGAGGAAGGAAAATGTTGAGATGCTCACGAGCAGCATTGTTATGGACAGTATGGGAAGAAAGGAATGTCAGGATCTTCCAAGAAAAAGGAAGAAGCAGTCAAGCCTTAAAGGACTGCATTATGTCCAGGTCAATACATCGGTTAAAGACTCTAGAATTATTTAACCATTTCTCTTTTACTGATTGTTGGAAGGATTAGAAGTTGTTAGCAAGTTGTTCCTCCCACAAGGTAAAAGGGTATTGACTAGCTGGGTCCCCTCTCCTCTTGGTTCTTTCAAGCTGAATTTTGATGGGAGTAGCCAGGGTAGGGTCCCTCTAGGATGGGAGGTGTACCTAAGGAATGAGGCTGGAGATGTTGTCTTACTCTACTCTAGCCCTTTAGGTGTTGGGAACTCTATCCAGGCAGAATTGTTAGCTGCAATACAAGGAATACTTCTTGCAAAAGAAGTGGGTGTGGAGCAGCTTCTGATTGAAGGAGATTCTAAGACAATGGTGGACTGGTTAAATAATCCGGAGGATGTCACTTGGGGCTATAAAAACGAGCTAAAGAAATTCAAATGGCTGACAAGAAATATGTCTATAACAGTACAGTGGGTTGGGAGATCAGCTAATGCTTTTGCCGATGTCTTGGCAAAACAAGGGATAAATAGGGAAACATTGTTTGGGCACAACTGTAACTCTTGTTTTAACATCAACATTCATGTATTCTCTGTTGTAGTTTGTGTATTTGCTGTTTGGAGAAGCTGCACCTCGCGCCTCTAAGGGGATTTTCTTGTATCTAATCATTGTTTAATGGAAATGATTTTATTAATAAAAAAAAAAAAAACATATCTTCCAAAAACCAGCCAATGTTAAAATCCAGAAAGATAGTAACTTTTTAGTCCATTAGCATAGAACACTTAAGCAAATGGAGTGTTTACCAGGAAATCATTGAGCAGTAAAACTAGAAAGGATAGATCAGAAATGAGCTTATCCAACAGAACCTAGAAGTAGCTCCACGTAGGCTAAGGTCGTTTGATCACATGCAGAGAAGATCATCTACAGCACCATTAAGAAGTGATTTGTTACAAGTTGAAGGGGAAAGAAGAGCTAGGGAGAAACCAAAAAGACATGGAGTGAAGTAGTGAGAAATGATTTAAGAGCCCACATTGGCACAGTTTAACCATGGATAACCAAATAGAACAGAATGGCAGAACAAAATTCATATAGTTAGGAAAAAGAATACAGGAAGAATAGTTGTTTTACTTGACATAGAGAAACCTATATTACAGACCATCAACACAGAAAAGCTTACAATTGAAGCTTATATACATTTTTATAAGGGATTCATCAGAATACAAGGGATAAATCATAGAAACAAACACAGACATGCAAAGAAGTGGGAAGTTGAAGGAGGAAAGAGAGGTGACAAGGAAATTCCAACAGCTAGAAATTCCTATTTTTGGGTAGAGACAGTAGTTTAAATGCCAAGTGAATTATGTGATTGTCTTTTAGCTTGCTGTTTCAAAGGTTGCAAATGTCTTTCAAAGTGCTGCTACAATGCATGTTCAACACATTGTCAGCTAGCATTCACTTACATGTTCACACACATATGAAGGAACATAATTACAATTAGTGTACATTTTAGGGGTTTGCAAGCATTGAGGTAGGACAGAAATTGTTCTAAGCTCTGATAGTCACCTGGAGCCTAAAATGTTGTATCAAAGGAGGGCTTTGGATCCAATTAAACATCTCATCTAGATAGATCCTAATCCCTACCAACTCAACTACCAGTAGCCCTGCCAAGAGTGTGGATGGGAGGAACTAGTTTTATTAGGTCTCTTCTTATCCATAGGCTTAGTAATGCTTGAATAGTTTTATTTCTTCACGTTCACACATAGAAATACATACATGTGTGCCTGTGTGTGTGAAAACACCTAATTTTAGGATTGATCAATCTGTATAAATGGAGCTTAGCATTATACAATCCTTCTCTGCAATTACTTTTATTTTACACCCATAACCAGCATATCTAGAATTATCTTACAACCGAAATTGAGGGAGAAATTCATTGTAGTAACATTAGGTTCAAAATCATCCCAAAACTAGAAGTTAGAAAATCACATTTCAATTACAAGCCCATTACTTGGATGGCCAAAAAGTTCAGAGATCAATCTTCTTGTTATTATGGAAAGGGGAATGGCCATCAGTGTAGAACAAGGAAGCTAAGTCTATTCAAGGGCATGCTATGACTACTTTTTCAGGTTCTTCACTGCATTCTCAATATATGCATGGCGCATAAGACCACATAAACAGAAATAGCATAATGTTCTCATATTGAATTCTGATTTTCTGATCAGATGGGATTTTCAATTCAACCATATGAGGATAAATGGCTTTCTTGCAATCCCCCTAGTAGAATGGATATGGACTCAAATTTCATCAAAAAATGGTGGAAAACTTGGAATGTTGTGCCATGGGACCATCATGTTTGTGTCATATTTCCATTTATGAGCAGGTGCCATCATATCCTTATTTGTTTAGTGAAACCAAGGGAGCTTTTCAAGAGATTACAGAACCTTAATTAAGAGGCATTAGATGATTGGGGATATAATTAATTAATAGAATGCATTTATAGAGATCCCCTTAAAGTATGTAGACTGTGTGTGCCCTAGATGTACATCCTGTACACTGTTTTAATATCACTATAATTTTACCTGTTGCTGATTAAAAGAAAAACAACTGTACCACATGGCCATTTAAGCCAGACCGAGCACTTACCATTGTAGCATTAATTAGTCTCAAAACTTGTGACCCCCGTGGTGTAGAACCTAATTAGCTAATGAGACATAATATGAAAATGCACCATGAAAAATTGTTACGGTTCAAAATGCCCATACCGTAAAAGAGTATTGAAGAAAATATACAGTGGCACATGCCTCGCAAACAAAGGGAAGTCCCCCGCTTCCCCTAAGTTGCAGAAGATTCAAATCAATAAAAACCGCCAGTTTCATAATTCCTATTCTAAAAAGAACAACAATAATCCAAAAATTTTCCATCAATCTCACTTATATTCAAGTTTTTATGGAATGCTGAACCCATTATTATCCAGATACGAAGTAGCATTTCAAACAAGTGAGCACAAACCAATCTCGATACGTCGGTGAAAGGAAATACCAAAAAGTAGAACTGAGTGACTAAGTGAGTAAATTAGAGGAAGGGTGTTTTTGTTTGTGTCAATGGTATCCCGGGGATTACCTTGAGAATCCGACGGCGATCATCGTTACTGAGTAACGCAAGCTTCCGAGCCAATGGGAGGAGAATCCGACGGAACTCAGAGGCTTTCGGGACTCCAGTTATCGTCAGAAGACCAGGCCCCGACGGTCCTAGGGTTTCCATTATAGCTCTGGAGATGGATTCTAGCCTTTCGAGCTCTGCTGATGAAAGGGAAGAAGAAGCCCTAGAAGATGAAGAAGACAACAGTTTAAGGTCTGAGAAACGGACTTCTAACGGATCCAGAATCTCTGCATCTACCACTTCCATCTCTCTCTCTCTCTCTCTCTCTCTCTCTCTCTCTCTCTCTCTCTCTGTATGTATGCACAGTGTGTGTCTGCTGGAATAGGTTGTAGAGTTTGAAAAACTCCAGACAAAAACAAATGATTTTCAGGCGGGTAGACGAGGTTGTCGTTTTGGGCCTATGTGCAAATATGGACCTATGTGCAAAGCTCGCAGAAAATCGGAAATGACATCTAAAGGGTCCCACTTAACAGCTTTTCGACAAGATCATTTGACTTTTTATCACTTTGCCAGTCAAATATTCTAATCCAATAGAGAAAAAAGGTTTGTCATGCGTCGTTTCTATGAACACTTTCAACATCAAAACAATGTGCCATTCAGGTTTAGAACTTTTTAAACACAGCCCACGCCCAACCCTAAGAATAAGGTTTAAGGCCTGAGCCCAGCCCGAATCCGAGGTCAAGCTCAAACTGTTTAAGCTAAGCTGGACCAGCCACATTGAAATTTGGGTTGTAATAAGGACAGGACAGGTTCGGTCGACCTAGGCCTAGGCCCATCCCGTAAAAAATTGTAAAGCCCAAACTTTTAGATACAGACCCAGCCCCAAGGATCGGAGATCTAAATCCAGCCTCTAGGCTCAAGTTGGGCCTGCCCAAGTTGCAGCCCTAGGTTTAGAGAAAGATTGAGTCACTCTGAAATAATCAGTGGTGAGGCCATTTGATAACAGCTGAAATGAATAAGCTTACTGCTTTATCTTCTATTTTTTTAGTAGATAAGTTTTTAAGGAGGTCGTAGGCTCCTTAATGGCTGAAGGTGAAGTCAGGTACACTATTATATCCATGAATATTTTATTATCTACTTATTTTATCCACTAAAAAACAAGGAAAATAAGTCATTAACTTTAACTGTTATCAAACATCCTTAGTGCCTGTTTGGGAGGGCTGAAGCACGGTGGCTCTTGGTTGTCTATGTCGGTGATCAGCCCGTTGAAGGGCCGTCTTCTTCAGTCTCTTTGGATAATTTATCATGACTTCTTAGGCCATTAAGTGAACCCTCAACAAACATAGCTTATGTTATTTATGCAGCTGAACCAAAATTTATCTTATTCATCCGATTAAGTGAACCATCAATAAACATAACTTGTGTTATTTATGCAGCTGAACCAAAGTTTATCTTATTCATCCCTCCCAAACGGGCACTTTGAATATGCAAGTTTTGGCCAAACAGCTATTAATTTGGATTTCACATCTGCAGTGACATGTTTAACCGGGATTATTAATCAGTTCGAAACTGGGACCACTCTGTCACAACCCAGACCCAACCTGCCCAACAAGAAAGTTAAAAACATCATAAATGTGCATTTAATTTGATAATTAGAGTTCAGATCACCTGCCAAATGGTAGTAGATGGTGGGCCCCAATTTTATAGTAAAGATTTGTGGTGTCAGATCACGTTGGTAAAGTGTTTTTGTTAACAGGAGATCCAACTGTGATAATTGGCCTATCCATGTTTATGTTTATTGGGGTGGGGTTAACAAATGGCAGTAGATGTGAACCATGTGATATCTACTTCCACACTGCCAAATCAGAAATTCCATTCCAAGTACCAAACATCTTTATCATATAATGTTGATATTTGCCTTAGCTTCATGTTTAGGTTATGAAAGTAAAATTCAAAATATTTTAATGCTACCAGATAATGTTATTGTTTGCAGAATAATAATTGTCTAAATATTTTAATTCTTTAATTTAAGGTCATGTTTGGTATTTGGAAAATAAGCCTAAAATAAGTGTTTGTTTTAAAAATAATGGATTATTTTTTTAAGCCCAAAGTTTCAGCATTTTCTAAGTGCTTATACAATAAGCACTTATTCAATTTTTTTTCTTCCAAAATTATCCTTAGTTGAAATTTAGAATACCATTTATCCCTAGTTGAATTTTATTATGAAAACACTTTTATAAATGTACTTTTATGAAAGCACTTTTATAAAAGCATTTTTATGAAAGTACTTTTACAAAAGTACTTTTTCAAATGAATTTTTATAAAAGTGCTTTTACAAAAGTACTTTCACAAGGGTACTTTCTTAAAGTGCTTTTATAAAAGTATTTTCATAAAAATATTTTTATAAGTGTTTTCAAAGTATATATTTTGAAATTTTGAAAGAAAATGAAGGGCAAAATAGTCACAAATGCTTATTTAAGTGCTTATTAGAGAAAAAGTCTACTAAACACCCAATATAAAATAAGGCACTTGAAAATTTTAGGTGCCAAATGCAAATAAGTGCTTATTGAAATAAAAACTTGTTTTTAAGAACTTATTCAATAAACACATATTTTTAACTTAAGCACTCCCAAACATGACCTAAGACATTTAAAAAAAATACAGAAAATAAAATGTTTTCAAACTCTAATTCTCATTTTTTTTATCCTTTCAGCTCTAATTGCACAGATGCATGACAAGTGCCCTTACAGGCAATTTCAATGGTAGGTGCCCTTATAGTTTTTTTGGAGAATGGTCGGTGATTCCCCACCAGAAAAAAAAAAATAACTGACTCTCGAGGAAATGATGTTATGGAATCAAGTCCCCCCTGTATTTGCAAGGGCCGATGAGAATATAAAAAACACATTAAATAGGCAATTTTATTCATCTATGCATATTTAAATTTAGTTATTTGGGTAAATGAATCAAATTAATTTAGTGTAATTTAACTAGTTAATTTAACTTAATTGATTAAGTATGGTAAATTAATTAATTACTAATTTAATTAACCTAATTAAATACTTAAATTACATTAATTACTTAAGTTTTCAAACAAATCATTTTGCAATTACAATTAATAACTTTAAAGTAATTAATAAAATCTTAAAAATACATTTAAGAGAAATTAAGCTGGTGTTTGGCATCAATGTTGTTTTATGAGAAAACGGTGCCATGTAGGTGACACATCAGAAAAGGCAATGCTTTAGAAAATGGCTTCTTATTTGGTACCATTTTTCCATTAAAAAAAATGTTGCTTCAGAAATCGGGAAAGTGTGTTCTAAAGCAATGCCAAATTTGATGTTTTCTCAAAAAATAGACCATTGCTACCAACAGTTCAGTGTTGTGGCATCAATGTGGCAACATCTTGGACGCTGGACAATATGGCGAATGCTGAAAACGATTCTACAACACTGGTACCAAACAAAACCAATGCTATTTTCCCAGAAAACAACCTATGTGGCAGCACCGCTTCCAAACAAAAAATAAGCACCACTTTAGAAAATGGTGCTTACAACCCAAATATGCCCAACACCATTTTTTATGAGAAAACAGTGTTGTGTTCCCAATACTAATGCCAAACAGCTACCAAGTAACTTAACATATAATATGCACTAAGACATTTTATCAAGTGTATACTATTGGAGGAGTTGAGGGCAGGGAGGGAGAGAGGGTGGGGAAGGATGTTTGGGAGTGGTTGAATTCTTGGAGAGAGAAAGAGTGAGAGGAGAGAGAATGTTTCAAAATATTAGTTTGCTTTTGTTCTATGGAATTTGATTAAGAAGTTAGAGAGATGTAAATGAAAAGGCTTGACTTGACCCAAAAATTCTGGGCTTGGTCCTAAGTTTTGTGCTTAGATTTGGTTTGGGCCTAGCCCTACAAATTTGTAGCCCACGCTTTGGGCTAATACTTTAGTCTAGCCCAAGCTCACATTAGGCTCACAAATTTTCAAATCAAGTTTGGACCCAACCAAACTAAGTCTAACCTAATTCAAAAATTCAAGGCTTGGGCCTGGGTATTTTGTTCAAGCTTGACCCTAGGCTTGAGTGTGCATTAGGTCCACAAGTTTCCAAGTTGGGTTTGTTCCAATAATTCAATCCCAACTTGGGGATTGTTTTTCAATGTCATATGCACAACTAAAAAAGGTACAGTGATTAGTTTTCAATGTCACTCTTGTAACTACAAAACACTCAATGTGACAAATAATGATACTTTTTGTAATTTGTAAAAAACTTAAAGCGAGAAACAATGGCACTGTTGTAATTATATGAAATTCAACCTTATATATAGAATTAAAAAGAGAAAGAAAAAAACAATGATTGCTTTTAATGGCACTCACGTAATTAATAAAAGACTCAATCTACACTCTTGTAATTAGTAAAAAACTTAAGATAACAAATAATGATATTATTGTAATTAGAAAATGTTTATGAACATCCATACACACCACTAGTAAAGGTAAAATATGTCATACATGCCAAAATGAATATATCATACTCATAAAAATTTGAAATATTCAAATACCTAATAAAATTAATAAATGTATAGGCTCAGTTTTGTATTTGTATTTGTACTCCTTCTAAATTGAGCCATAATGATATAATGATGAATCAATCAAAATCATCCTCCTCCACTAAAAATTTGATGAATACCCCTTAATAAAATAGTTGAACACAACACTAATACACATAAGGGTTGGAGATAGGTAGACAATCCAAAGTTCTATTCTTGGTAGATGACAATATTATCCTCCGTTCCTTACCTGTTTCCATTTTCCAGTACTTTAAAATTTATCAAAGGTCAAACCATCACAAAGACCTTTAGCCTATGCTTGGTTGCAATGCAATTTTATTTGTTCTAGTACAAATGCATGGAGGTACAAATGAGTTAATTTTGTTTTGGGTTTTTCTTTATTCTGTTTCAGGTCTTATTTTACTTCATTTGTATTCCAATCAAACAAAATAAGGTAAATTTTGAAATAAAAATAAAACATAATTTGCACCAAAATCATTTACACTACCATCATTTTGCATCAGTACAAATAAATTCACATTGCAACCAAACACAACCTAAGGCTCAGTTTGGAAGTAGTACAAATACAAATATTTATACAATACAAATGCATACGAAATGATACAAAATGTAAAGTTTTGGGCTATACATTTGTATTTGTACTCCTTCCAAACTGAGCCTAAGGCTGCGTTTGGAAATGATGCAAATAAGTGTGAATACAAACATGTAGTGTAAAACGGTTCATATAAATTGTAAAATTGGGTTCGCTTTGCATTGACAAATTTACCTTCTTTCCAAACAGATTTAGCTGTAATGGATGCAAACATGATTTTCAATAAAAAATATGCTTTTTTTTTTTTTATCAAAAGCTCACTTGAATGCAAATTTACTTCTTTTGTATTGATGTACTTTTACATCTTATTATCAATGTAAATATGCATTAGTCTATCATTTGTCAATGCATAAATTTAATGTTGCCAAATACAAGCAAAAGTGAACTAGAGTGCAAATTTACCCCAAACCGAGATTTACACTCCATTTGCATCGTTTCCAAACACAGTATAAGGCACAGTTTAGGAGTACAAATATAAATATGTACAGTGCAAATACATACAAAATAATACAAAATACAAGGTTTTGCACTCTACATATTTACAATTATACTCCTTCCAAACTGAACCTATGTAGGAATACAAATACAAATATATAAAATGCAAAACCTTACATTCTATTTGTGCTTTTATCAAATTAAGCCTAAGGGACAAAATTTACAACCCGCAGTAAAGCATATTCGCCTTGTAATTTCCATGAAAACTCACCACCCCAAAGTGTATACCAAGGTTCAAAATAGCAATATACCAATATGAGTATCGTGTGAATCGATACAGCTTTTAGTATTTTTCTTATTATTTTCGCAACTGATTCAATGGAGCTGGTTTAAGCCTCCTCCACACCCTAAACCGGTCAGACCCCGATACACCCACGGGCATATCAGAGGTCCTGGACCGATACGTATCGATACTTTGAATCTTGGTGTATTCTTAATTTCTTTTCAAGTTCAAATTTTCATCCTCTAGCATACAAATATCAGTAGTGGATCATCCATATTTCAGGGGGTAAGCACTAAGCACTAAGCAGGCTTAACCTCTGCACCTATGCCCTGTTTACAGAAAATAAATAAAAAAAATGTGTTAAGTATCGATGCATCCGTTCCACTATCGATACTCGACATTTTGAACTTGATTTTTTTGTATGTAGAATTGGGATCACCAAATTGCATACAAATTTCTGCCCCTGTATTAATGCAGAAGCCATTGAATGCCGTGCAGCACCCACTGCCTCGCATTTATAATACTCTTGCTTTCAGAAACTTCCAACCCAAAAAAACGCCATTGCTGTTGCTGCAGAGAGCGAGAAACATGAAACTGTAATTGGACGAGGACGGAGGACCCCCCCCCCCCCCCCCCCCCCCACCCACCCAAAAAAAAAAAATTAAGCAAAAAAGAACGAAAAAAAAAACAACTATGGGCCTTGTAACCAGATTTGAAGCACTAATTTTATAATGCATGTTGCGATGAAGATATTCAATTTCGTTAACCTTCTTGCTTAACTGTTGTCTCTTTGAAGCTCTTAGTCAACCAGATAGCAGTCTCCCTAGGAGAAACCTTCCCAGGCCCAAATGGTTTCAATAGTACCCCAAGCTCTTCGAATCTCTCTTGTTGCAACAGTCGTGCACTGAACTCAAGCAAGCCTTCCAATGCCTCAGCCCGTTGTTGGTATGATGAAGTATCAAATCGGCGCTGCCGCATATCTGATGACGCTCCGCTACCAACAGTTGGATTCATGTCTGAGCATTGACTCCCACCCTCTACATCAACAGGAAAGGCACCATTTCGAATCTCATTCCAGGCATCCATGAAACTTGGCCTTGAAAAGGTTCTATCATGAATTTGGACTGTACATTTATCCTTTGTGATTGAACGCTCACCACAGTATGGTGAGGTGGAAGAGCCTTGTGCAGACATTGACAATGTTCTGCGGATTGGAAATAGAGGATCTTCGTACGAGGCCAAAGGGAACTCAGCTATTCTGTCAATTCGTGGGGCATTGACCGAAACATCAGGGGAGTTTAAGCGTTGGAGGAGACCAATGTTTGATCTGCAAGGGGTTTCCAGAGTTGCAGCTCTTGTAGGCAATGGCAAGGAGGCTCGGCGAGCTGGCCGAGCAGATTTAGTTGCTGGAGTACGTGATGCAGGAAACTGCAAATAAGATCATATCATGCATTCAGAAAGCAAATAAGAGATCAATTCCCAAGATACAGAAGTATTTGAAGTAGAGCTACAATAGTAGAATGTAGGAATAGAAGGATCCAGCCCACGATGAATCTCAGGGCCCTCTCCCCCCCCCCCCCCTCCCCCCCGATTTTATCTCTATAAATAACTTCAGTATAATGAAGCTTACCGATTCGCGATTTGAACCAATTTTTGGTGGGTCTGTTCGTCTCCTAGGAGTAGCAGAAGCTTTTGATGGTGTCTGTCTTGGTGTCTTGGCAATATTTGTTTTTACAGTTCTCGCCTTATCAGCACCTGATAATTCTGCCAGCCTTTTATTCAGAAAACTTGGCAGCTCCTGTATTCTTCTTGTAGAACACACAGATTCCACCTCGGCTTCAGGTACGCTTGGATTCAAGATCCTGTCATTGCTGAATGACCGCCTTTTCTCTTTGGCATTGAAAAGAACATCTTCTGAGTCTGGAAACCTCGTTTTCTTTGTGTAATTGGACTCGGGCCAGTGGGCTGACAAGCTATTCCGCCTAGGAGTATTAATTTTCAGATGGACCTTAAGAACGTAAGGTTGAAGGTGTGGATGCCTGAGCAGATCTGCAGCCTAACATGTGGAAAACAGCAGTTTGAGAACAAATTCGTCAATACTTAAAATAATAGAAAAATACATACAGCAAGAAATTAAAATATGATTAGTATGGACCATATCCTTTACTCAAAAGGCAGGGGAAGCAGTGCAATGGTATGCATTGAAGACTGAGCCATAGTTCTAGGGGTCAGTTCTGAGGGAAAACAGCCAACAGGAGATAAATAACTAGGAATTTGATTTTGCCACAGTTTTTTTTTTTTTTTATTTGACTCTGAATCAATATGGTAGCACCCAGGGCACCACAGTCTCTTTACACATTTACCTCCAATTCTACGTTTTCAGGAATTCTTATACACATTTTTTACCGAACCCCAGATTTCAATGTGGGTCCATACTGGTTTCAGAGCTGCTTCAAACAAATGCACATTAACTTTCAAAACCACATTTTTGAGGAATTGCAATAACTTTTTATAGGGAAGTCACTTAAATTCTATGGAATTGAGAGTGGAGAAGAGTTCAACTTTGGATCTGCTATGTGATTCAAACAGAACCTATAATGCAACTTGGCTGATTTCTTAATCTGAGGATTTTCAAAGAGATCCATCACATGGTGGTTCCTGTTATCTTGTAGCCTACAAATGATTGCTATACATGCATGCAGTGGAACATGCATAACCACTTGATCATGTAGGGGTTACCTAAGCATAAACATGCATTATTATGTTTGTGTACATACAAGTGGTAGTACATACGCTTGGCCTAAGTTCAGGGTTCTTCCGCAGCATGCTTTTAACAAGCCCCCGACTGAACATGCAAAGAAAGATCAAGACACACATTAGCAATCAAAACCAAAATATAAATAGGTAACAAAAGATCAATGGTGAATTAATACCTAAGATACCAAGGAAGAATAAGTAAAATTTATCCCAGTTCATACACCACATACCATTACCATGAATGAATATATAGAGAAATGCATCTTCAAGAAGGGAAATGTTTCAAGGCCAAGGCATGAGGTTACTAAGACCTGTCATATGGTCCAACCACAGTCCTCGAGGAATATTGCATGGGGGCAAAGTGAGTTATTGGTTTTATGCTAGCAGTCCTCTTTCAATAGTTCTTTACGAAAAACTAAAAGGAATATTACATGGGGAAAAGTGAGTTATTGGTTTTATGCTAGCAGTCCTCTTTCAATAGTTCTTTACAAAAAACTAAAAGGAATATTGCATGGGGAAAAGTGAGTTATTGGTTTTATGCTAGCAGCCATCTTTCAATAGTTATTTACAAAAAAAACTAAAACTGGTGCAAGTTTGATCTTCCACAAATGGTTTTTTCATGTAAAACTGGGAGAAGCTGTCTGGAGAAAAATTACATTATCATGCTTTAATAAAGGATGAGAACTCACAAGGGCCCAGAATACATGGTAGGAAGTGGTGCCACTATGGATTTGTTTATTTTATTGATCAGCGCTTGCATATCCTGCTCAGAAAGCAAAATCAAAAGCAATATTCCACATAAGTTTCTTGGACAAAACCTGGTCTGCATCTTTCTTTTCTTTTTTTTTTTTGGAAAAAGAGACGCATATACATTCTAAGATAATAGAGAACAACGCAATTATAAGAGATAACTACTCACATCCAAAACACCTAGAAGGGATCCATAAGTTGCACAAATATCAGGAGAGTGAGTAGAAACACAATATTACAATGATGGATTTCAGTCTAGTGCAAGATCAGGTAAGATCATTCAGGCACTTTCTCTAAGCTACTTCTTTGTATTCATGCAGTACTCAAGAATAGAGTGGAAATATTTTAGTCACCTATACTATTTTTTTTATCAGTTAGTCACCCTATACTGTTGTAGACTTGAAAAAATGTTAGGAAAGTCTATATACAGAACAAATTAATTTCATCCCCTCTTCCATCTCTCCCATTAATCTCAGACTAAAGCAAACTCTAACATATGGATTTTACGTATGTTACCATGTTAATACCATGGTGGTCCAAAATGTCAAAACAAGAATATGGAGACCATCAAGTTCTACATATCACTTGGTTTTCTGGTGGCAATGACAATGAACTATGCCAATAAAACTAGTTTGAAAAATCTTCTCCTTGAAGGGGATCAAGTTATGCTTCAATCGATTACCATTTTCTTGCACCATTGCCATGTTATAGCCACCATCAAGAAAGGGCAACTGATCTTAAAAAGGACATGCCCATTACAAATATAATTAATTATTCATCAAAATAAACTATCACAATAAAACAATGGAAACAAGTATTTGAACTAGGGTTGCAACTTGGGTGGGCTCAAGTTGAGCATTTGCTAAATTTTGAAATGGCCTGCCCCTGATGCTGTGTAAATTCTTAAAGTCAGGTACTCAACTTGTACCCTAATTTGGTTTATGGCGTCAATTGCATAGAAGTTGTATAATGTTACTTCAGAGGACATTAGCATTCAATACTTGGGTAGAGAAAGCTTGATATTTCTTTCAGTTGCTGCACTTTGATCTATTCTACCCGTTCTTATTCTATCCCTCTCCCTACTGCTTTAATGGGGGGAGCCCTAAAAGTTGATACAACTGACATTTGATTAAAAGAGTGAAGAACAGATCAATTGATGGTATAGAAATAGAAGGAAAACTAACAAACTTCATCTCTAAAGAAAGACAGAAGAGATGAAGATTTTTGTTTCTTTCTCAATTCCCCCACCTTTATCCTATGTTTGGTTAATTATTAGTTCTTGAAAATGAAAGAAAATAATCGATATAATGTCTGATAAAACTATTTGCCTTTTAGTAGGGTTAAAAAGGAGGTTCTTGCTCTTGTATCTTCTGTTAATAACATTTCTCATGCAGCAATCTACAAATCTTAGGTAGATAAGATTGCAATAGAAAGCTTCTATAACTTACAAATGCTTTAAAGGCGGGCTTGTGAGCAGTCATTTCATATATGCAGCACCCTGGATAACAGAATAAGAAATTCCTATCACCTATGTAGCTAAGGAATAAATAACTAAAAGGCTACACAAGATTTTAACAGAAAAGTGTTACCCAAAGACCAAATATCTGACTTAGAACCATAAGGTATATCAGCAAGAAGCTCAGGGCACATGTAGCTGGGAGTTCCCACAACCTGCATTATGATAGTTTTCCTAATTAATTAGACAACAAAGCAATAGTTGGAACCTGATAAACAAACCCTTCCCTTCTGTCACAACTTACAGAGGAAGCAAGATCATCTGATGTCAGCATTTTAGCAAGGCCAAAGTCACCTGTTGACCAAGGGAGACGTTGGTTCAGCATATTTATAATGTTTTTAAGGATTTATTGTGAAAATAAATAAATTCACCTACCTAGACGTATGTCCTGATCTTTTGTCAAGAATATATTTGAACACTGAACCAATTAAGGAATAATCAGTACAAACCATCTTCAAAAATTCTAGATAGAAACACCTAATCATAATTTCAATAAATGTACATAAGAGATGCTTCTGACCTTTACATCACGGTGAAGAATATGATTCATGTGCAAGTAATCAAGGGCCATTAAGAGTTGAACAAGCCACTTACAAAGTTTCTGTGCGCAGTTAAAATATTTAAGTTCCAACAAGGACTTGAAAATAATCATTGTTTTAACATATAAATGTGAAAAGTATAAACATAGAAACATTGTACACAATTTACTAGGTAAACAACCTCTTCAGGGAAATGAACACCATTTGCTTTTTTAATGGCTTCTGCCCTGTACAAGAAAAGGAAGAAGCATAAATTCAAGAGTTATACAAAATAAGCAGAAGATTTCACGTTCAAGATGTAGGGTCCACTATTACATAAATAATTGGCTTCTATGAGATAGAATGACTTACATGTCTCCTCCCTCACAGTAACCAATGATAATGCAGACATAGCAACCCTGTACCAAAGGCATCAACATGATCAAAAATGGAATCCAATACTTGTAGCTCATATGTGCTTGTTTAAGCTTGGAGAAAGGGATTACAATGAATCCTGCATGTGTTACGGAAAGATCCTTCAAGAAGGTTGTCTGCCATTAGACCTGTTCAAAGGCCGGGCTGGGCCAGGCTTTGCCTCTATATTAATAAAACATGTTTAGGCCCAAGCCTAAGCCCAACCCTTGTATAAAGCCTGAAGCCTGACCAACAGGTTGGGAAAGAAGATATATTTTTATTGTTATTCAACATAAAAACTGATTTATTTATATTAAACGACCACAGAACCCAAAAATGCTAAAAGATCTCACTATGACTTGAAAAAAGAGAAGAGAAATAAATAAATATATATATATATATATATATATATATATATATGCAAATACAGGAAACATGTCAGAAATGTCATGGAATTATTGTAAAAGTTAGACATAAAATGCTATTTCATGTAATGACAAAAAATACACAAGTAAACCCCCATTAAGTTTTAACTATTTCTTGTTTCGATTCATCTAACCAAGCTAAGAAATTAAGGTTAATAAATAATACGTTACATATTGTCCCATAAATTTCAAGAGTCAAAACTATGATATAGTGAGTTCAACCAAAATTTTAACTCATAGAAACTGCAAATGATGCTAACAGACCAACCAAATAATTTATTATATAATAAGAATTAAGGGTCTGTTTGGTTAACAGTCGGAATTGGAATTGGAATTGGAATCGGAATCGGAATCAAAACCCTCCGGAATCAGAATCGGAATGATCTATTCCTATAGTCTGGTTCAGATAGTAATTGGAATAAACTGGAATGGGATTTCATTCCCAAGGGAGGTGGAGGAAATGACCATACCCTCAAATGGGGGAATGCCATTCCACCAGGAATGGGTATGGATTCCGATTCTGCCCAACCAAACAGTAGGAATCGGAATGGCCCATTCTGATTCCGATTCCTGATCCCTATTCCCGCGATCCAAATGGGCCCTAAGATTTAACTCCACATTTGAAATGAATTTTGAGCTGGATCAAAGTGGTAATCATGTCTACTAAGGTGGACAATAACTCTACTACTCCACATATCTAAAATATTATCACCAATCTGTGTTACTCTGTATACTGCCAGTAGTTTTCGTTAGGGAAAATGTCAATTCTAGTAATGTTTTGTATTGATACCCATGGAAATGAAAATGTCATAGAAGTACTAGGACATATATGGACATTTTAAACCATGAACTCATTCCACATGGAAACTTGCATCCAAGTAGGGCCACTATTCAATGAAGGTAGGGTTGTAACAGGATCAGATTCAGCAAAAATCTGAGTCCGATCCAATTACTGGGAAATTACATCCAAATCCGATCCAAAATCCAATCAGATTTGAAGACCTCATATTCAAATTCGAATCCTAACAGACTCGGATCAAATTCGAATTTAATCCGACTCCGCTTTAATTTTTTAAAATATCAAAAAATTAAAATTTTAACTACTTTTCAACTTTTATATATAATAAATTAATATAAATATAACAGAATTTATTTTATATACAATACAATATATAAAATATATTTTTATAACTTTAAATATAATTATATAAAATTTATATATTAAAATCAATAAATATTATAATATAATCAGATTCGGATTTTAATTGGGTCAGATGGAGTCAAATCCGAATCCAATCCAATTACATAAACACATCATCCAAATCCGAGATAATCAGATCGGATATTGGATATTGGATTGGGCCTCAAAATTTCGTGTATCATTGAAAAGCCTAATGAAGGGTCTTGGGAGAGGTAGATTGCATACAAACTTACAAAGTGCAACGTAGACTGTTTTTGGCACGAAGTAGCCACTCTCAAACTCAAACATGCATTCTTATGCTTTTCAGAACAACGTTTACCATTGCACCAAGAAATGGTAATTTTGTAAGATTGAACCCCACATAGGATTGATGGAAAATGATAAACAGTTGCATAAGCAGCATACCAGTCACATAAAGTTTTAAGGAACATCAAATTTAGTTTCCAAGGACACATAACACTTCATTTAATAAAAGATAAAAAATCCAGCTATGCATGATGTAAGGCCATTTCAAAGATGGAAAAGAAAATGTGTTATTATCAAATAAATAAAATCAATAGCCCTAAATAGTGATTTCATAAAAGAACATTTGCTAACCTTTTCCACCCAAGAATCTTTGTATTCTACAATAAATGGATTCCGTACTTTAGAAATAAGCTCCATCTGCACAAGAAAAAAAAGTCGGCAGCTTTTCCTGGTTAGCAAAGAAGTCAACATCTTAAAGCCTAAAAACCTGAGGAATTCAGATATTGGCTTAAAATTATAATTTCTTTCAAAATAACCTTATTGCAAAATCAGTTTCTAATAATTCTACGACAATAGATCACCACATCTTGACCTAAAATCTAAATCAACAACTTAGAGGATACCTAGGACGGCTGTTAAAATTTTACTGGTATGTATCTCTAAGCAATTTCAAATCATGAAATAGTATTCCTTCTACAACAGTAGAACTACATTATATCTGTGAATTTCAATATTTTTTTATATAAGATATCATCTACTTCTAGCAACAAGAACAAAGAATCTTTGAAAAGGTATACCTGATCCAACTGGAAATTAAAAAAAAATAAAGAACAATCAAAAAAATAATTAAAGTTAATTGACCTCCTGGTGGGCTGATCTTCTGCATCTATCCGTCTGGCGAGCAAGACGAATCTTCTTTAGGACATATCTTCAACGTGAGAGGGAAAATGTGTAAATATTAGTTCACAAATCCAAGGATCCATCAGTAAAAATGGTACGACTGATTTTTAGTCGTACCATTCAATTCCATAAGTAAAAAGCATAAGAAAGATAAAAATCAATGTGATGTACAGCTACTGAATCCTTACCTTTTCTTTTCATGCTTATGTCTCACAAGAAGTGCAGAACCAAAAGCTCCTTTTCCAATCTGTTCTAGTATTTCGTATTGCTCCATTTTAATTTTTAATGTCCTTTATCCCTTCCAAGTGGTTTCAATCCTAGCAAAAAAGAGTCGAAAGAGAACACAAGAAACTTATCAATAATTTAACAGGAGAAATGTTTTACCAAATAGAGTAAAAAAAAATGCAAGAGCACAACCCAAAGAAATGCACAAACTTATCAATACTTCACAGGGGATATATGTTTTACTAATCTATCTAAAACAACAAATGAAAACTACTTTATCTACAAACTTGCTTAAGAAACACAAACGTACCAAAATATAAAGACTGTACCAAAGAAAAAAGGAGGGAGAAGGGGAAACTGGGAAAGATGGCATAAAATGGATGAATGAGGAAACCACCCAAGTCCAGTAAACTCAAAGGATTTGCCCACTCAAGGAAACCAATCAGAGTCCCTCAGGTAATCAAAGAAAATGCAAATTGCTCTCTAAAGCGGATAAGTAAATGTACACACTACTTCACCAATACAGCCAGCCAGCCAGTCACCCACCAAAAAGAAAATATAGAAACATAAGGTAGCATTTTGTTCCTTCTCAGCAAATCGACCACCAAAGACGCAGAGAAACCCTAACAGTGCGCCAACCTCTCCGGGGAATACATCAATACATAGCTATCGGACTAACTATATTAAGACCAGAATAAGCACATTCACATAAAATGCGGAATTCTCGGAAACAAAAGAAAACAATTCCTCCAATAATTTCACTTGAAAAAACTCAACAAAAGCTGAACTCAGCAACCAAACACACGTCTCTAGGAATCAAGAAAAGTTAAAAGAAATAACAGCCAGTAAGAGTGAGTAAATGCATAATCCCGGTAGAGAAGCAGTTGCAGAAGATTCAAAAAGAAGGAACAAAATCATGGGAAGAAAGACAAAAAAACATCCAAAATTTCACATATTAAAAGCGCACATTTCTCTGGAAGACCGAAACAGAAGCTCAGAAAAGCACAAAAATCCAAATATACTTGAATCTCTTCTCTCACGCAGATCGCAAAGGAGCCTTCTGGAGCAAATGCACGCCCAAGGTACAGAAGAAATTTAGTAGACAGTGAACTACTTGAAGGCATTTGAAAATTACAGCAAAGCAAAAACATAGTCAAGAGTAAAAGAGAAGTCAATCAAATCATCGCATCCGCAGATTCACAGAAGAGAACCAAATAAAGACGAGAAAAGAAAAGAAGGCTCACCTGAAATCAGGCACATTTCGATCAACAAGATCTTCGAAGAACTAAAAGAAAGTGGACATTAGCAGAGATAAGACGAATTGGAACTCCCGAATGAGCTCTGCGAGATTAAAGAGTGAGAAATACAGAGAGAGAGAGAGAGAGAGAGAGAGAGAGAGAGAGCGGCAAATATAATAATTAAAAAGAGAAAGTGTGGTGTTTTCAGGAGTTCAAAGTTCAAACTGTAAAAAGAGAGAAAAAGCTTCGGATGTTGGGAGGTTCTATAAAAGAAGTACAGAGAGAAAGAGAGAGGGGGAGGGAGAGAGGGAGAGAGAGAAATTTGGCAGCTTTCGTGCCTGCAGTTGCATGAAGCCATGAAGACCGACCGAAAGAAAAGAAAAAAAAAAAAAAAGAAAGGAAAAGTGGACCCCACGGCCTCGATCGCAACTACTCGATCACGACTCACGATTCACGAGCTTTCTGTTTGGCCCTCCCGGGATTTCTTTTGCATTATGACCAAAATGTCCTCCCAATCCCAAACACACCTCGTGAGTGTCTCTACTTTATGCAAGGATATTTTTGTTGATTGATCGTTTTTGAACCAGAAAGTAAGCGGCAATCTAGGTATTCTTGAAGGGCATTATAGGAAAAAAATTACAGTCAAATTACTAAACCAACCATATTAGGATCATAAATCACAAATGTTAGCTTAAGCATACGTATACATATAATAAGACACACAAGATTAGGCTTATTTGTTTCACATTTTATTTTCTGAATTAATTCAGCGGCACACTCTTTGTCTTCTCTTCCCCACTATTTATCTGTCCGGTGGCTGGTTTATGATATTTAATGAATTTATGGATATTTATTAATGTAATAAGCCTTTTATAATAAATTTTTAAAATAAAAAAAAAATTGGGATAAATGCATGGGCTTGGATTTCAATTGGGAGTTCATACTCCGTCTTCATGCTTAGTAGATACTTGTATGGCATGAGTACAACATGGGAAAAAAGTCGGTGTACGAATTGATTTCAAATTGCAATAAAGAAATTGGTTGAACTTTATTGGCACAGTAAAAAAGTTAGGTTAAAAATGTATAATGTTTAATGAATCATTTAAACAAAAATATCATCATTCCACTTATTTTTAAGTATTTATTCAAGAAGCGCTTATTATGTTTTTGGCCTGTCTCACACCACCACATGATTTTCAAAATATCTCTACTTCTCTACTCCCAAACAAGTCTAAGCCTTCTATATAGCGTTGCTACATGAATCATATTTGGTCAACAATGAGGTCAAATATGTTGCCCAGAAGACAATGATTGAAGGACTTATACCCATATAACTGGCATTATAAAAATAGTAACCAATAAAGTGAGTTTTCATCAAAATTTACTGGGGGAGGGGGAGGGGTTAATAGGTCAAAGCCTTTCCAGTATCATGTCTTTCTGATACTATAGATTTTCTATTTGAAATATATATATATATATATATATATATATAGGAATAAAAAATATATGCATGTACATTCTATTAAGATATGCATATTTATAATTACAATCGCATTTTTATATTACAAAAATATATTAAAAATAAAGTACTTTGTTTTTTTGAAAACTTGTATTGTTAATCTATCATTCATTTTTTCTTTTTAAATTTCCATGGTATTTGGTATCTTTTAAAAATGGGAGTATAATTCATTTTATTCAAAAATTCGAAAATATGAATGTAATACGGTATTATGTAAAATTAAGCTTAAGAATAATAATCCTTCTTGCAAAGTGGAAAGTGTCCATGGAAGAACTTTTCTATTTTAAAAGAGAACAACTTGGTTTGGGGGGCAAAATACCTGTATACAGATTTTGAGGCCCCATAACTTGTCACATATGCCTATGTATCAAGAATTGAGACCCACTAAACTAAAACAATGGGCTTACCAAATACCACCCTAATCAGATGAGTTTTAGCCATCTGAATTGAATATTATTTGCATTTGCAAAATTGTTTTTTTTTTTTTCTTCTAACTTCAAAAGAAACATTTTCCACCATCTTTAGGAGTAAAATAAGAAGCTTATAAACTTCTGTGGATGCTATTATTTTGCAATCTTAAACGTCAGACCCATCTAATGGTAGGACCCAATATGAAAACATAGGATATGTAGCAAATTATGTGGGCCACAAACCATGTATGGGCCCTGTCAAGTAGATATATATATATATATATATATATATATATATATATATATATCAATTATTCTTGCTGTTTTGTCGTCTTCTAAGTATGGACATTAGGTATATTCTAGATCAGTTGAGCAAGGGGTTTATATAATAAGGTAATAAACAAAAGTTATCATTTGGATAATATAACTTAGTAAGCAATAATGCAGTGTTGATTAATAAAGAGACTATTTGAATACCATTTCTTGTGTTTAAGATGCGGGTTGGTGATATCTGGGGAATTAATGGATTCTAAATTGTAAAAAAGGGGTTTAGCAGTCCTTGAATAGTTGGAGCTGAAACAAATTCTACTTCTACATGTTCCCCACTCCATCCTGTACTCATGGCTTTGTGGGAGAAATTTGAAGGCTGAAGTCCAATACTAGGTATTAAAGTTGTCTTGTATCATTGTTGTTTTTATCTGAAACGTTTTGGATTGATCAATACAATTAATTGTTTCTATTTGGATTGGTCAACACAATCAGTCTCACACATGCATTTTTCTATCGGAGGTAACACTCATATATGGGTATGATAGCACATTTTCCACCTGTTTGTATTAATCAGCCAAAAATGTTTTAAGTAGAAACAGCAATGGAATCAAAGATAGCCTTAGTGCAGTGTAAGGTTCAAAGTATCGAGACAGTGTAAGGTTCAAAGTATCGATAAGTCTCTGTGTATTGGCAAAGGTGTATCAGTACTTAGAAATACATTCTTTTATATTTTTTTTAGTGTTTTTTCCAAATTTAGTTTTTGAGGACTTATTTATACATATTTTTTATTAAAAAAGAAAGAGGTTCCAAAACACCTTTAAATAAGTGTATCAGAACCCCAAAAATACGATACGATACACCCAATATGAGACATATCATATCAAAATTTTGAACCTTAATGCAATGGATTTCCTACTTGTATATATATAACCCTATTCTCCCTTTATCTATACATGTATAATTTCACTTCCAAATGCATTTACATGACACTTAGTTTTCAATATAAGAAAAGGGAGACAACATTGTATACTCTTGACCCGGACCAGACCTGACCCATTGATAAGTACCATCACCATCTGACATGGACGAGTCTGATTTCCTAGACTAAGCAATCACAGTCTGACAGAATGTAAGAAGTGTAGGAAGTTGGGACTCCGGATGGACAATCTGGTTTAGCCATATCATTTATTGATATGATAGAATATTAATTTGTCATGTTATCTCCCTGACTCCCCACCTAGAGGCCACAAGTTTGGGATACAAATTGGATTCAAAGGTCCAACTTTGTTGAAGAAACATAATTGTTGAATGACTCAGGCCACAAGACAAACAATTCGCTGGACCAGTCCTACTGAAGAAATGTCAATCCATGCCTTATTGTTTTCAAGTATGGAGTACTAACCAATTGAATTTTATCTAGCCAAAACTTGATCATTCAGCCAATTAATTCATTAACTCATTTTAGATTTTCCTATAAAAATGAACTGTGTATTAATTTAATGTTCATGCTTGCTCTCTTCATCTATTATTTTTTTATGGTCAAATAAAACTCTAAATTAACTTACTCCAGATTTGTTCAGTGTATCAGAGAGATCATCAAAGTTTGAAGGAAAATGCCTACATATCAAAACCTCCCTCAATGACTTAGCTTTCGGAGCAATACAATGAGCAAGATGAGAGAACTAATAAAATCCCTGGTGAAATGAAAATAAATCATTAGTTAACACTTACTAATCCATTTGCAAAATAAAAATACAATTAGTTTTTCAAAAATAAAAATAAAAAACTGTGTACATGAGTATGTGCATGCATTCATTTGTTTTAATTCACCCTACAAACACTAGATGCTATACATTAAAACAAGATAGTAGGTTAGTGACGAGGTACACATGGGGTCCATTCATACAGGGATGCAGTGTGACCAACTCAATTGGGGGAAAGGGCGGGGGGTCATTGTCTTTGCATACAAATGGCAGCTAAAGAAAAAGGACATTACCTAGCTAGTGTTTGTTCCCCTTGCCATTGACAGGGTCTTAGGAGAGATTGGAGGCTTTTAGACTCAAACAATTCTCACACTTGTTAGCCCAAGATTTCATAATTGCAGCAAGCAATAATAATTCCTCAAACAAGACAGTTATTATTCTTTAGGACAAATTCACAGCAAAAAAAAAAAAAAAGGGGATAATAACGGTTCAGAAATTTGCATTGGGCCTGTACTTCTCCAAAAAAAAAAATTATAAAGACCCCAGTACTATGAATCCGGATCCGATCCTCACAAAGCGCTTCTCACACCAACCTCACAATGCATCTTAGTCGCACACTGGGATTATGGAAATTATGGTCCATGTCCATAATTGCTTTTTGATTTATTAAGGTGGTGTTCGCTTCATGGTTTAGAAAAAAAGTAGTATGGTTCTGAACACATATATACCAAGTTTTTATTTATTTTAAAGTGATAATTAATGTATTTTTGTTGAGCCTACAGTGTGTGAGACACCATATAATTGCTATGTCAAGTTTGTCAACTATGTTTTTTGGTTGAAAAAACTATAAAAAGTTGTGGTAGAAAATGTCTAAATTTTATTAGTTTTAGAGCCAATAAAGGATACAGGATTCCAAAACCAGCGATAACATATAAATAACATATAGAACGTGGTTGTATTTGTATATGTTTGGCATCGATGTTGCATATACAGCATTGTTTCTTGAAAAAACAATGTCTTTTTTTTTTGTTTGAAAATGTTGCTGCTAGGTAGGATATTTGTTAGGGCAACAGCAACACCTTCTATTTGGTACCAATGCTCCTTGTTGGCAGCAACGAGCTCCAAATTGAGAAAATGTTAAATTCGGTGTTTCCCCAAACAACACCTTCTCGATTTCTTAGGCATGGTTTTGAGCACTGCTTTTTATGAAAAAACGGTTCCAAACATGTTACCGTTTTATAGAACACCGATTTTTCCAACGTAATGCTAATATATCACTGCCTTTGTAAACCAAATAAAACACAAACACAATAAAAAATTGAATACCTCTTATTGTGTTTGTTTTTGCCAATCTTTTTTTTTTTTTACAGGTAAAATAGATTATATATTAACAAAAACAACAAATTACAAAGTCCTAGACATTATTTACAAAAGGAGGATAAGTATGTAACAAAACATGTTCATGTGTAATATTTTTACTCCATTTTGCTATTTGATGCGCAAGAACATTATACCTCCTATTAATATGTAAAAGTTGGAAAGAATTAAAACTAGAGAGTAGATTCTGAGTCACAATCAACAGTAATAGAGACAAGCAAGGGAAAGAGATTTGATTTTGAAGAGATTGGATCACCACTTGAGAGTCTTAACAAAATATAGGATGAGATTTTCCAAACTGCTACACTAAAATACTCCCTTGTTGGATTGCAAAAAGTTCAGCTTCTTCTATAGATTATAATTTCTTCCTTCCTCTTGAAATTTGAATACAGTGTAACTGAGTATTGAGTATAATAATTCCATAGGAAAATAAAAATTGATTAATCTTCCCTGTATTAGTAAAAATGAGACAATCAATACAAATTTTAAGTTTTAAGCACAGTTGGAAAGTATAAATTGTATGCGGACTTGACTATGAATAAGAGCTTGAAATTGTCTGAAAGATATAATTAGTTTTTCTAATAATCCAAATATTAGAAATATTTGAATCTTTGAAAATCTTTTCATTTCTAGCATACCAAATGTAGTATAAGGCAATAACATACCAGGAAAGTATTAATTGAAAAATATCTTTATTTGGACTCTTGTGCTCAATATGATGGATACAGTCAATCCAAGATGAAGGAGTCATTTCCATAATATTGATATTCCAAGGAGAAGTAAATAGTACACATTTTGTAAAAGGACAATGAAGAGATGATTTGAAGTTTCAGGTTGTTGTTGACAAAAGACACAAGATAAATCCTAAAAATCAAGAAGGATTTTCGTCTTTAGAGGGATATAGTTGTGAATAATTGTCCAAAAAAAGTTAATATCTTGGGGGCAAGAAAGTTTCTAGATCCATTTGGTACAAAATTTGACTTGATTAGAAAGAACAAGAAGAGAGTCTTGAATCAAGTTAGTATAAGCAATTAAAGTCTTAAATTTCCCAAATGAGTGTTTAGTCCAAATCCAGCGAATGTGAGAATTTGCAGGTAATATGGGAGTATTTAGGATTTGAGACATCTTATGAGAATCAAACTGATTTTGGATTAAAGAAGAGTTCCAATGACCATTTATTATGAGACCAGAGAAAGTAGTATCTGTTAAATGATCAGGAACAGTTTGAGTAATTAAATGGAAGTTATGATTTTCTTGAACCCAAGGAATTTGGATAATATTTTCTATAGAAGAGATGGAGACTAGAAATCCTACATCTGAGAATAAATTTTGCAATTTGGGTGCTACAGATTTCCAAAAATAAGAACTAGAATGAGGAATTTTATAAGGAAAAATTGTATTACGAGGTAGATATTTGGATTTCCAAAGTTGGGCCCACCAATGTTGCTGATTATTAAGAAATCTCCAAGCAAGTTTCTTGAGAAGGACAAGGTTGATTAGTTTTGGTTGTCGAAAGCCTAAATCACCAGTTGATTTATGAACAGTTAGGTTATTCCAAGAAGCCCAATGATAAGGATGGGGATTTTTTTCAGATTTATTCTACAAAAAATTCTTAATAATTTGATCAATTTCAGAAATGGTTTTCTTAGGTAATTGAGTTACAAACATGGAATGAGTCGGAACTGATTAAAGTACTGATTGTATGAAAACTCGTTTACCTGCTTGACTAATGGTGGAATCTTTCCATTTATTTAGTTTATTCTTAAGGTTATCCAAGGGGAAAGAGAATTGGGAATGTTTTTTACGTCCCCAAATTAGAGGGAGACCCAAATATTTTGAATTTTCAGGAAGGACTTTCATTTGGAGTTGTCTCTGAATCATACGCTGATGTTTTGAATGGGTATTTTTACTAAAATAAATACTAGATTTATCCAAATTAATTAGCTGACCTAAAAGATTTTGAAATTGCTGGAGAAGAGTTTTGATAGAGTCCAATTCATCTCTATGGTTTCTCAAGAAAAGAAGAATGTCATCAGCAAATAGGAGGTGAGAGATGGTAGGGGCCTGAGGTGAAATTTTCAAACCTTGGAGTTGATTATTGTTTTCAGCTTTAGAAATCATATGGCTAAAGTATACCATGGAAATAATGAAAAGGTAAGGAGATAAAAGGGTCTCCTTGCCTGATACCTCTACTGGGCAAAATCCTGCCCTCTGTTGTACCATTAATGAAAACCGAGTAAGAGACTGAAGAAATACATCCATGAATGATTTGACAGAACTCCAATGCAAAACCTAAGGCTTTAAGGATCTCAAGGAGAAAGGACCACTCAAAACGATCATAGGCTTTTGCCATGTCTAGTTTAATAGCTATATAGTTTGTACCTTTTTAATGATGTTTCAAGTAATGGAGCATCTCATAAGCAATAATGGTATTGTCCAACATTTGACGCTCAGTGATAAAAGCTTATTGATTAGGAGAGATGCATTTATTCAAAATGGTACGAAGTCTATTAGCTAGAATTTTTGAAAGGATTTTGTATAGCACATTACAAAGACTAATTGAGCGGTAATCCTAAATTGTGGTACTATATTCCTTTTTGGTAATGAAACAAATAAAGGTATGATTGAGACAATTTAAAAGTTTTCTATTTTGGAAGAACTCTTTGGCAAAAGTTATGATATCATCTCACATCACATACCAAAATTCTTTGTAGATCAGGGCAGGCATGCCATCTGGACCAGGAGATTTTAGACTTCCTATACTAAAAAGAGCTGATTTGATCTCTTCTTCAAAAGGGATAGTAGTTAACATCTAATTATCTTCTTCAGTTATGGTGGGGTGAAAAAAATCAGACACAGATTCAAGATTAGGGAAAGAACAATGAGTAAATAAATTTGAGAAATAATCAGTAAAGGTGTCAGCTATATGCTTATGATTAGTAACCTGTGTCCCTTGACTATCTTGGATTCCTTGTATTTCATTTCTTCTTTGACGATAGATTGTACTTTTGTGAAAGTAATTAGTATTTCTATCTCCTAAATTTAACTAGAATTGTTTGGATTTTTGTCTCCAAAAACTTTCAATTTGAGCTAGTGTTCCATCATATTTTTTGTAAAGAGAATTTAATTCCATCTGGTTCTAGGGAGTATTTTGTTCACATTGAATAATCTGGGATTCCAGCTGATTTAAGAGATGATGAGGATCAGTAAACTTGGTTTTCTTCTAATTAATGAGATTTTTCTTGATTTGGTCTATTCTTGAAGAGATTCGAAATGCTGCATGTCCAGATACAGGAGAATTCCAACCATCCAAAATTTCAACTTTACAAGTTTCATCCAAGAGACACATTTCAAAAAATTTGAAGGGTTTAGGATGTTGATCTCTCTTTGGGGAAATATCAAGGATTAAAAGGTGATGATCAGATCCCCACCGAGTAGAAATATTGAGAGTTGCATGAGGAAAGGCTGAGATCTAGTTTGGGCTAGCTAAGGCTCTATCTAGAGTTCTATTAACTAAACCTATAGATCTCTTATTGGACCAACTCATCCTACCACCTTGAATATAAATTTTAATAAGATTATGATCAAATATCAAGGATGGTATTGAGTAGAAGACAGTCTAGTAGTTCTGTCAAAGGGAGAGGGATCCTGGATTGTAATATGGTTGGCTTCATTGAAATCTCCAATAAGTTAAAAAGGAAGGTTAAACTTTGGAGTTGTTGATTTAATTGAGACCAAAAATTATTTCTATGGGCTTTAATCGATGGACCATAAATAAAACCAAGCAACCACTTATCTAATATAGAAGTTGGAGTTAAGTTCATAAAAACGTACCTTGGATGACATAAAAGGATAGAAACAGCAAAAACCAATTTTCCAAAAAATGGCTAAGCCTCTTGCTCAACCTTCAGGAGGAATCAAGTACAAATTAGAGTAATGAAAATGGCCAGATAACAATTGCATTTTTTTAGCAGTAAATGCACTATCAGTTTTAGACTGATGTGGACCAAGGGATCGAGAGCATGGCCAAATGTAGAAGCTTCAATTGATGGACAAAGGGAGCTACTTGAAATGGCACAATGTTTGGGCCTTTAGGGTATGGTAAGCCATACAATAAAACATTAAAACAAGGTTTGGTAAAAAAACATTAAAACAAGGTTGTATTAATTAATGAACAAGTTTTCCAAAACTAACTTTTAAAACATTCATTTATTTATTTTCTACATATAAGAGTTATGAATTGGTATATTCCAGCTAAAAATGCCCTGGTATCTTCCTCCATGCCTCTCAATTATGTAGGGTCTGCTACATGAATCTTGTTTTGTCAATTCATTTTATTTAAAGTTGAGTGTAGAAAGATAAATCAAGATCCATATCATAAAAGTTCCACAAAAGCTATAGTATGAACTGCCCACCTGATGCCCTACTATATAGTAGTACAATAATACAAAATATGAGGATCTATCATAGACATATATAGGCTCATACGAAACCAAGTAAATCTATTTATTCTTCACTTTTTCATCTTGATTTCTTTTGCTATTCTTAGTTATACTTTGTTCTCTTTGCAGCAAAATAGCATCTAATGTATTGCAAAAACTAAGCAATTGTCGTGGCATTTGTGTAATGTATTGGTCTTGGATGGTGAAAATGGTTACTAATTAATTAAAGCCTTGCATTCATTGATCGGATGGCCAAAAATCAACCACCCATGCTTAAGCATAACAACTTATTTGTCGCAAAAGAGATACATAATTAGAGATGCATATTAAACCAATGTTTTTGAACCATCATTGACCCGAACGGTCTAACTGTTTGGACTGGAAACTGTCTAGGCGGCCGGTTCCGTTTTACTCCAAATCCAATCTCTGGTAAAAACCATTGAATTAGTCAATGAACCATTGACCTAGACGGTTTGACTGTTGAAATGTTCGACCTGGAGAATGATTTGTGGTTTATTACTTTTGACAAGTTAGAACAAGAACGAAAAGAGAAGACCTCTCAAATCTGAGATCTACTGGGGGGAGAGATCAGTTTAGGGATGTGTGAGACAATGAGAGAGAGTGAGATCTGACATTGGGAAATCTCAGATCTACTTTCATTGCCAGTTTGCCACCATGGTCGCTGCTGTTGCTAGTTGTAGTTTGCCATCGCCGTCACTATTGCCACTATAGGTCACCGTCGTCGTGACCTCATCTTCCTTCTTTTTCTTCTTCTTCTTCTTCTAAACTATTTCAGCCATCGACAATTCTCAAATCTCTTTCATTCTCAAATAGTCAAACCTTATTTCTCTTATATTTATATGCATCTTACCATAATATTCCAATCTAATGGGTAAGATGACATATCACTTGTTAAAATATTTAAACCGTTTGAATCATTTGACCTGGATGGTCGAACCACTAACTTAGAAACCAGTGGCCAGAACAATTCTATTTTCGGGTTGGTTTTTAAAACCTTGTATTAAACTCCTCAAATGGAGTTCAAGTCATATGTGATTAGGCTCGTGATATTGTGTCAATCAACTGGATACACCATGACAACTATGTACAATGGATACCACTTGTCAAGCTGATGTGTTATATCATGATTGGTTCATTATCATGTGATTCTAGTGGGTCAATTGAATAGGAATATATTCATATATATAGATAGATAGAGAGAGAGAGAGAATCATATAGGAAAAATATATACGTTGTAATTAGGTAAAGGGAAAATTCTAGATTAGTACACTGTACTTTGTAACTAGTGCCAATTTGGCCCCTGAACTTTAAAATGCGACAATTCAGTACCTGAACTTTTAAAATGTGACAATCTAGTACTTGTCATTAATTAGTAGTTAATCTGCCACTAAGTGACATTTGAAAAGGAAACAAATGCCCTCCGAGTGTCATTTAATTTTTTTTAGCAATCATCTAGACGTTGACAAAAAACTAACAGTCCCAAATCCTTGCCTCTTATATTCAAGAAAGTTGGTTTCACCAAAATGCCCATTCAAACGTAACCCCAACTTTCTTGAATGGAAGAAGCAAGGATTTGGGACTACTAATTTTTTTGTCAATGTTTGGATAGTTGATAAAGAAAATTAGCCGACACTCGATGGGCATTTGTGTCTTTTTAAAGTGTCACTTAACGGTTGATTAATAGCTAGTTAATTGTAGGTACTGGATTGTCACGTTTTGAGTGTTTGGTTACTGAATTATCGCATTTTAAAGTTTGAGGACCAAAGTGACACTAGATCCAAAGTATAGGGTATCAATCAAGAATTTTCCCTTAGGTGAATTAGGTTCAGTGGCAGATCTATTAGTAGGGGCATACCTCTGGACTCACCTCTTAAGCCTTTTTAAAACCATGAAAAAAAGACCTTACTGGCCTGTACATGGATCTGCCACTAATTAGATTACTTCCTTTTCCACATGCCAAATTCTATTTGACTGGTGTGGTTATAACGGTGTCAATGGACCGGTTTTGGATTGGACCCCGTCCAGTCCAAAATCAATTTGGACGGATTGGATGGACCAACAAGACATATTGCATTGGACCAATTTGGTCTAAAATATTTATTAGATTGGATTGGACCTGGTCCGTCTGTAACAAATTTATATTGGATTGGGTTGGATCAAGCCAATATCTGATCCATTGATATAAGATAAGTATATATGTATCAATGAACCAGCTTTGGATTGAAACCATTAATTTAAACAGATTGGACGGTCCAAACATTGAATTGGACCAGTCCAAATTGGTCCAAAACATTCATTGGATTGGATTGGACCTGATCCATTTATAATGAACTCACATTGGACTAGATCAGATTTGACCAAATCCAGTCCAATTGACACCCCTATGTGTGATTAGACCAATGTGGATTGCTGGATTTTTTATGGGGTAATAGAATATAAGGGCAACTTTTGGGGTTTAATATCAATAAAAGTAATATATTTAAAAAAATTTAAAAGTAGGTTAACTTTTTAAAAGTAATATCAATAAAGGGCAAAAACACTATTCATCTTCTTCTTGCCATTTGTTCACTAGAGCCGCCTCCCGTTGCCGCCTCCGGCAATGTTGCTGGAGGTGGCTGGAGGCGACGCTAGTGGTTTCTCTGTCCACCTCCGCCTCCGCCTCCGGCAACGTTGTTGGAGATGGGTGGAGATAGAGGTGGTGACGGCAACGGACAGAGGAATGACCACCAGTGCTGCTGCCACCACCTCTGCCTCTGGCCACCTCCGACAACGTTGTTAGAGGTGGAGGCAGGCGGCGGTGGACGGCGACGGGCGGTGGTGGACGGTGGCTCTGATGAACAAATGGCAAGAAGAAGAAGATGATGAATAGTGTTTTTACTCTTTATTGATATTATTTTTAATTTTTTTAAATATATTACTTTTATTGATATGGAGTGTTGGCCACCTTAGATTTTTTTTTTCTTTTTCAATTCAATTCAAAAAGATAAAAAGGTATAAGAGAGGAGCTCGCCTTGCCCCAAACCCATATACAAAGGATCTCTCTCCTTGATACAAAATGTGAAGGATGGGAATATTTATAAAATCCTCATGGATAAAGGAAGACAAACCCGGCCCCCAGGGAGCATGCACACGTACAGCTTAAAAAACCAACAGGGAACCGTCATTGATCAATACTCTTGTTTGCGAAGAAACTAGTTAGGGGTGATCATTTCATCCCAGCCCAAACCGGGCCCGGGCCCACATCAGACCCATAAATTTTAGGTTCGAGCTTGGGCTTAATACTTCAAGCTCAGTTTGGGCTTGATCCGGCCCGTATATATTTAAACTTACACATTTTGTGTATAATGTATACATGTTATTTTACATTATAATATATATTTTATATATAAATATTATAACATGGCATGTATAATTTATATTATATGTAATATTTTATACTATATAATATATAAAATAAAAGTTCATATGCATGTTATGTCATTTAATATAAAATATTATAGATATATAATGTTTTATATATGAAAGACATTGGCTTGGAATTAGGCCCGGCCCGGCCCTGGCCTGTATAGACCTGGGCTAGGGTTTATGTTATCCTTCCTATTAATTATCAAGAATTTGAACAAAAAATAGATACCTTTGATGAAAAATCATTATCAACAGACATTTTCCATTTTTTGACCCCAATCCTTGAATTTGTTGAGGAATCAACGCCGAGTTTCAATTTGAAAGTGAAAAGACTTTCGTTATTTGAAGAAAAAGGAACAATTGATTCAGAAAATCAAGCGAACTATTTAAATTTTTTATTTGATGTGATTACAGGCGATCCAAATGATCAAACAATTCGAAAAAAATCTATTGGAATAAAAGAAATCCGTAAAAAAGTAGGTCCAGAACCCCGGGCTGTGCCGGGCCCAGGCTTAAGTTTTAGCTCTTATCATAAGTGCAAAGCCCGGCCCATGATCACCCCTAAAACCAGTACACCAATTTCCTTCCCTAAGGTTGTGTTTGTTTGAAGGAAAAAATAGGGAAATGAAGGGAAAGGTAGGGAATGGTATGAGAGAATGAGATGCCCATGAAGTTGATGATGCTTTTTATTATTTTCTGTAAGAAACCGGGTAGGGGTAAGGCAGCAAATCTTTCATGATACGTACCAGCATAACATTATCATTATCCACTTCGATGCTAAGGAAGCCATGCTTGTGACAGATTTGAGGGTCTGTTTGATTCATAGTCGGAATTGGAATCAAAATCCTTTTGAATTGGAATTGGAATGATTTATTTCCATAGTCTGTTTGATTCCGATAGGAATGAGAATGAAAATTGGAGTTAGTAGAAATGAGATTTCATTCCCAAGGAAGAAGCAGGGTGGCCATTCTCTCAAATTGGGGAATGCCATTCCAGCAAGAATGGGAAGGAGATTCCAATTCCACCCAACCAAACAGTTGAAATCGGAATAGTCCATTCTGATTCCCATTCCGAACCCCTATTCCTGCAAACCAAATGGGGCCTGAGTTCCATCCAGCATAGCATTTTTGATAATTAATTGGATATACTGCTGATAAGAAGCATCCTAACATACAAACAACACGGGGAGAATTCCTGATGTGTGACAATCCTTCGCCAGCTATTGATTAAGGGGTTATTTGGTAGTGTGGTTCATTTGAAAATATCATGGATAAGTTCATCATGATCACACCATACTGAAAAAAGCATTCATTTGAGACATAACTCAGTTCAGTCCACACGACATGGATTGAATTAAGCCATCTTGTAAAGTAATTCATACCATAATAAATGCAATTATTTATATAAAGTCTTACATTAAATTCACAAAATATTTTATAGAAAACTTTATTTGACAAAAGCGTCGACATTGTCCACATAATGGTGTAAAATGTCTTTACATCGTGTGGTATGATCAACCATTCCATGGTGGGACCTACTACATTGAAATGCTCCACATTTTAGAGTCACAACACCAAATAACCTCTGTTGATATTAATGTGTTTATTCTCTCGCTAAATTCATTGTTGTGAGTTGTATGTATGTACTGATACTTTCAAGTTTACAGTAATTGTTTTTGGAAAAAGTTACAAAGCATGTATAATTTATTTATTTATTTATTTTTTCTGTCTGATTGACAGTGCAGGAAACTGTTTGCTCTAAATTTCCCTACTTCTACAGATATGCCCACTAAGTTGTACATCCAGTACAAATCCCATGCGTTTTTCTATTACTAATAATGTTCTATCAGTATTCAGTACAATTATTTGTTTATATTCTTTGTCTCGTTCTTTCTGTTATTATGAATGAAACGTAGATATTTGGAGTGGTTAAAAATAAGTGTTTATTTAAAATATGTGTTTATTTGGGCCATTAATTACTTATTTGTATTTGAGAAATAAGATTGAAATAGGTGTTTATTTTAAAAATAAGAGTTTATTTTTTAAGTTTAAATTTCCAGCTTTTTTTAAGTGCTTATATAATAAGTAAGGTTTCAAATTTCGATACGATATGCCCAATATGGGGCGTATTGTATCGTATCTTTTAAAAATCGATATAGGATATGCATAGAAATTGGACGTTTCATCTTTTCTTCATGCATATAGGACCCATACGTATTGGACTGTATCGGGGGTGTATCGGTGCGTATCAGTAGCATATCGACAAAAAAGATATGGCCAAAAATTGAAAAAAAGGGGAAAAACAAGATTCTTCTTTTCCCTAAAATAAGCCTTCTTTCACCCCAAAATGACTCTAAAACTCCAAACCTCATTCCTAGAGTACTAGATTTACAAAAATTTGCAAGAAACAAGTGTGAACGTTAATTTTTTTTTTGAAAAATTTTCAAATTTTGAAAAAATATGGCAAAAATAGGTAAGTTTTTTCAATTTTTTTATAATATCTTGTGATTTCTTTTTTCTTGAATGTTTAAATTTATGTTGATCTACATTTCTTACATTCAAAATCATATTTTTTTGTGTTATTAATAAATTTATGGAAATTTCATGGAGATATTTGGAGAAAATATAAATTAATAAAAATTTTGAAAATGTAATTTTTATCTACCTAGAAAGACTAAATATGTTTTAGATCTATGAATTTATCTATCATATCCATAGAACAATTGAAATTTCTTCTTTAGTATTTTTTTTATTTTTTATATTTTTATAATTAAAAAATAAATAATAATTAATTATATTTTATCATTTGATCACAACAATTGAATATATTATAATTCTATGAATGATTTATCATATCCACAGATCAATTGAAATTTCTTATTTAATAAATATATATTTTTTTATTTTAAATTTTTAGAATTAAAAAATAAATAACTAATTAATTATATTTTGTCATTTGATCACAATGATGGAATATATTATAATTCAATGAATGACCTATCATATCCACAAAGCAACTAAAATTTCTTCTTTAATAATACTTTTTTGAATATATTATATAATGCTTATTTATTTTTTATAATTTTTGAAAATAAATAATAAATAATTATTGATTATATTTTCACTTAGAAGTTGTGCCAATGCATATTTTATGGTTGGATAGGAGAGTTGGGTTTTTCCCATCCCATAAAACATTAAAACTTAAGAATTATAATTTGTAAATTATAGTTAAGCACATGATTTTTAATGAAATTATAATTAACTACAATATATTTCTTCATAATACCATTAAACTATATTAATTTAATGTATATACACCTTATTGAGGTCTTATATTTAGTTTTTCTCCGATACGCTTACGTATCAAAGGCGTATCCCGATATATTTCTTAAAATTGCCTTTCCGATACACTTGGCGTTTCCAATACTTTGAACCTTGACAATAAGTACTTATTCAAAATACTACTTATAAAATAATCCCTAGTTGAATTTTATAAAAGTGCTTTTACGAAAGCACTTCTATAAAAGTGTTTTTATAAAAATGATTTTACAAAAGCACTTTGATCACTTTTTATAAAAACACTTTTATAAAAGTACTTTATAAATATTTTATAAAGTGCTTTCATTAAAGTACTTCTGTAAAAGTGCTTTCATAAAAGTACTTTCGTAAAAGTACTCTTATAAAAGTGCTATCACAAAAGTACTTTCATAAAAGTGCTTTCATAAAAGTACTTTCATAAAAGTGTTTTCAAAGGGTAAATTTTAAAAATTTGAAAGAAAATAAAGGACAAAATAGTCACAAATGCTTATTTAAGTGCTTATTAGAGAAAAAGACTTCCAAACGCCCAATATAAAATAAGTGCTTATTAAAAAATAATCACTTGAAAAAGTTGAGTGCTAAATGCAAATAAGTGTTTATTGGAATAAGCACTTATTTTTAACTTAAGCACTCTCAAACATGGCCTAAGAATCTTATCGTCCAAAATCCAAAAAATTAAGATGCAAAATAGTATAATAAAAGAAACAAAAATTATAGTTTGACTTTGTAAAATTACAGGAATTACAGAAAAAAAAAGAACCACTTCAAATTTGGTGTGGTTCTTAAACAATGATGACAACAACAACAACAATAATAATGAATATATCCAAATAGTCATTTTGGAAGTAATTGGGTAGTGGTTGAATAGAAAGAGGACCTATAATGGCAAACGTTTGCATTCGAAGATAAATTTTGCAAAGGTTTTATTTCACGTTCCTTAATTTAAATTGAAATTTTAAAAGTGCATGTAATTAGTAACTTTTCATTGCTTTTTGTAATAAAATAAAATTTTATATAATAGAAAAAAATAGAAAGACAAACATTTTTTGATCAAATTTCCATTGTATTTAATCTTTTTAGTTCTTTGAAAAAAAAAAAAAACAATAAAAAGGAAAAGCTAACAATTTTTGTGAGGGGCTGGTGGAGTTTGCGAAGGAGAGTATCTTGTGCTTTGGATATATGGGATAAGGTGGATTACGTACTCCTAGTATTATTTTTTTCCCGGACCCATGTAATAGACTAAAGATTAATAGCGTTTGGTCTGAACTTAGCTCGATAGATACCGACTAGAATGCGTGGAGCGTTTTGGGCCAAAATTAATAATGAGACAGGAAGATTTGTTGGGCCTTCAGAAATCTTCCCCGAAGTGACTAACCATCAACAGCTATGGCTTTTTATGTAAATGTATGCAAACCTGGGTCCAAGAACATGGGTGTGTTTTTGATCCCACACCAATAGAAATATTTCTCTTATCATGGAGAGATGCTTCAAAGGGAAGGTGTCTTTGTGTGTTTTTTATTGCATGGCTGAGTGTTGTGACGACGAAATCGGATTTTGGGTATTGATTGCGAGAACAGTTTGTGGGTAGGAGATCTAGACCGAATTTTGCTCATGACTAACGTAAGAATTTTTTTTTAACCGGAGCTACTCCAAACTGGAATGGCATTCCCAAATTACATCCCCCATTTTTATGGTATTTCTCATTTATAGTACTGGAATGGCATTCCCTCCCCTCCTTTGAAAATTAAAATCCCATTCCAATCAATTCTAATTTCCATCCCGATTTTCAAATAAGCAAACGGAATAGAACATTTCAATTATGATTTCAAGGCATTTTAATTCCAATTCCAACTGTGAATCAATTCGACCCTAAAAATTAAACAAATTGCTAAACCTAATTCGACCCAAATTACATCCCTATTTGGAGGATAGTCGACTCCACTAGTCCACTCTAAAGAAAGGGAAAACATGGACGAAACCAAGAAATTGCAGAGGAAAAAAGTGCATGGTTCCGGACTCAATAAGAGCACCAGGCAGCGCAAATTTCTTCTCCCAAGCGATTGACAAAACATTTTTTGCGTTCAATCGAATTCCCTTACTTTAAGCTCTTCCACTAAGGATGTTGAGCGATTGAGAGTTATAATTGGGCTTCCAAAGAATGATCACAGATGTCTGACCTCGACATACGTAAACAAAGGGCAGCAAATGTGCAACCTGAGTGCGAAGCACAATTATATGCTCCAGTTGCTTTAAGAGAAATTATCGATTGGGCCTGTACACAGAGCGTTATCTGGGTTCCACTCAACGGCCAAACCTGAAATTTTCATTTTTATTTTTCCTCCGTCCTAGTTCAATTTTGGGTTCCAAAAAAGTGCCTCAAGACAGAGCCACAGAACTTGCATATTGGCTTTTGGGGTATGAAGGTGTGGTGTGTTGGGTGTGCTTGTAACATCAGTTGGCCATTTTCAGGACAAAATGAAGTGCGGATGGCCCATTTTCGGGCACTAGGATCAGAAACTACTAAGTATTATTAACCTTAGAACAATGAACAAGGACCCTTTTGGGAGGGCTTCGGTATTTGAGTTGAGCTGCTACACCTACACTGAAACTGTTTATATTGGGCATCCATGTTTGGGATAAATTATTCAGAGTAGCTTATGAGATTTCAATTGGTGTTCCAAACATTGATGCAGATTTTCTGGATTTTCACTAAACATAACTTATGAGATTTCTGTGTAGGGTCTTACTTTGGAATGCTAGAAGCTGCTGCCTGAATGAGTGAATGCCCTCCCAAATTTGGATAATTAACTAAATAAACATAGCCCCATTGCTTAGTATCGCCAGGGCCATGCCTCCACCCCAGGTTATGAGATCAATTATTGTTCATCAATAGGCCATCTTTGAAGAGGTTTATACCATTTTGAAGTTCCCAGGCACACCCTTGCAAGAGTGATGCAGAGGTTAAGTTAACCCAACTCATCAGGGGTTCAAGTAGGGATTTCAGTGAACCGGATTAAATGGTAAATTTGCAGTGAACCAACCTTACTGGGTTAGGGTTGGTTCGTTTTAATTGAGTTTTGAGTTGGGTTTGGGTTGAGGTGAATCCGTGTAAGTATACGTTTGGTTGAATGTAGGTGTATTATGCATGGGATGCCGTGGGACAGGTTTGGTATTTTGCTTATTTTTATAGTTGAGACTTGAGAGTTGAGACGAAAACCCAACCCGTTGACGTTGACAGCCCTATGCTCAACTGGTGATGCTATCTAAAATCTATATTCGATGCCTCAAAATTGGAAACAGAAAACAGAGATCTACTCTCACCAGTGCTTGTACGTATGCCCAATATGTATGGTTGTCATATTGCCAAACCACCTTGAAAAGACAAAAACACCCTTGGCATGGACATGTGTAACAGCAATTGTTACAGTAGATTTCTCGTACCAGTAACCACACTCTGCAAGACTACAAATTTAATCCCACTCCAAAATTCAAAATGCAAGATGCGATGAAACTTGGGCAGGCCCAACCACGGCTTAGAAGGGCCTAACCTAAGCTTCTGCATCAGTTGGGTTCTATCATGGATTTGGTCCTGGGCTTGGGCCGAGGCCAGAATAGTTGGGCAAAAAATTAGGCTGAGTTACGCTTGAGATAAGGCCTATTGGAAACGAGAAACACGCACATATACATACACGCAACACAACACTAAGGCACTAAGTACACACATACCCCATAAACATGTGATAGATGAAAGCATAAGTAAAAACTTAAAATATGTTTTGCTGACGTGACTATATTAGACCAACCCACGAACTTATGTTTCATACTCTCGCCACAGCAACTCAAAACTTGATCAGGCCCAGCCCAATCCAAGCAGGCTGAAGCCCGGCCCAAGTTACGTTGTCCTCAAGTTGTACCAGGCACAAAGGTTGGACCCAACTCTTACGGTTGTGTGCATTTGATTTTGTTGCTAATAACGTTCAGCATGCTGGAGCTGGTTAATTCAATAATCTTCCCTATACAATTTTATCCAAGTAATTTTGGTTTGCTATCACTTGGTTGTTTGAATGTAGATAGAGGTTAGTAATCGGAAAGAAGGTAAAACACAAGGGTTGATTGGTAATGCCAACCCTGTGTGTGGCAGAAAATAGATTTTTTTAGGCTCCATTGGAGAATAGTGCAAATAAAATATGTATAGTAAAAATATAAGGTTTAGAAATATAAATATACTCGATGTAAAATCTTATAGCAAATATTTTTAACCCTTGTATTTATACTGTGGAAAATCTTTGTGGGAGGGATAGCCCAAATAATGTCAGGCCTTCAGGGCCTGTCTGGGATGTTGAAGCTTTGACTGAGCTACTTTCGCTGAACTGATTTGAAGGAGCTAATAAAAGCCAGAGGCCACTGTGAAAGCCCTCTCAAACAGGCACGTAGGCCTCATTTGGGACGGTTTCTGCATTTTGGATGAGTTGCACTAACTAAGCCACTTTGGTTGAGTATTCATGTCTCGGATGAAGCTATTCATAGTGTCTATTTGGAACCGTTGCTGTTGCTCTAGAAAACAGGGCCATGTAGGAAAAAATGTTGTAGAAAACATCCATCTATTCGGAACCGTTTTTTCACAGAAAACGGTGCTCTAAGCCATGTCTTAGAAATCGGAAAGGCATGGTTTGAAGTAACATCAAATTTGGCGTTTCCTAGAACTGCAGCTCATTGTTGCCAACATGGTAGTTATGTGGTAATGGATAATGGGTGGAAGTGCAAAAAACGTTTCTTGAAGCATTGGTATCAAACAGAAAAAGTTGCTGTTGCCCCAGGAAACATCCTATATGGCAGCAACGATTCCAAACAAAAAAAGATAATAAAACGGTGCTCCAAACCACACATTAACAACACTCTTTTCTCAAAAAACGATACTACAACTACAACATCGATGTCAAACATATACATATTATCTTTATATTACAATCACATTTTGGCATTCAGAACAGTCATATTGGTTTTCCGGATTTTCACCAAACACAGCTTCAGACTTCAGAGGTTTCCATATGAGGATTGAGGCCCAACTAAGAATGCTAAAAGTTGCATCCTCTCCTAAACAGGCACGATCAACTCCCTAGTCTTTTAGCTGTATAATCCCTTCCAAAGTTCACATTGCTTTGTTATCAATGATTTCGTTAGTCTCTTACCCAAAAAAAAAAAAAAAAAAATTTCGTTACTCGGTCTATTTTTTTTCTTAAATTAAAGATTGCCCCAAAACTGGCTTACACTAACGAGGTTTTTGGCAAGAGTTTGTTTGAGGAGTAGAGAGTGGATAGGTATAAAATGCCAATTAATGAAATTTTGGTTTCAAATAGGTGAAAAGAACATGAGATATGGGATATATCATAATTCGTCTGAAAAAATATTTCTCATTTTAGATAGCATTTAGCTCAAATATTTTGGATTTATTGGTGCTATTTTATGCCCATAAATTTTCCAAAGGTCCAAATTTGCTAGAAGATGCTATTTATTTTGATGAGGGAAAATAAAAGGGTGACAAATTCTCACCAATATTTCAAAAGAAGAAAAAAAGCCCGGAAGGGATGTTTTAATAGTTTAATACTTTGAACAGTGCGCTTTTCTTTTTTTTTTCCAAGATTCCAAAGAAAGAAGGGTTCATTTCTATGTTATTTAATTTATTAAAAAATCTTAAAACCTCTTAAAATGGGAATATAGGTAGTAGGTTTAAAGATAGGATAGCCTTTGACAAAAACACAGCTATCTTGTTTTACATTTGGTAATAAATCATTGGGTGACCTGGTTCAGCCAGCGCTACCTTATCAGTCGGATCTTCTAATTTGTAAATAACTACTACTGTTAGGTCTTATTCGCTTTTTGGGAAGTTATTTATCCGAGTAAGTACATTTATCTATACTCTTTTATTTTTCAAGTAAATAGCACAATAACCCTTTTAATTGTAAAAATTCATTATTAAAAGGAGTAATTTGTTCCATCTAAGTGTCGGCAATTCCCCCCTCAGATGAAAAAATTATCTACCCACATATGAGATGGATATCACATATCGAGAGAAAAAAAAAAAATCATAAACCCTACATAAATCTAAAAAATAAAATCCGAATATCTTAATCAATGAAAACTAAAATCTCATTGACTAACCTTCCCTCCTCAGAATCTAAAAAACAAATCGACACTTACAGCAATCAAATCAACTTACCAAAAAGAGATGTAAAAAATAATTAATAGGTAATGAGATAAGAAGCTTCACTAATTGCCTTGGTTTGAGGCATCTCTTCCGCACTCCCTTGTACAAGGCTCGGAAGGAAAGGGGAAACTGACGTGGTAGCTGGTAGGTCGATGTTTACAAAGACACACTTTCCGTCTGGTTGCTATCATCGCTCATCACTCCCCAAGTGTTTCGAAATCTGAAGGAATCGGTGTAATGCCTCAAACTGAGAGGGTGAAGCTTTCATTTTCCACATTAAATATTTCATGTGCGCTTTGTCCATACAATGTACTCACATTTCCGTGCTATATTTAGGTTCCGTTTGTTTGCAATACTTCAATCATTTATATCAATACAAATGCACGAAATGAAAATCAGAAGATGGCAAATTTTGGTTCACTGTTTTAATTTAGGTTTTACTTTATGTTATTTATGTTTTATTTTACTTCATTGACACCATAAACATACAAAAATAAAGTAAAATCATATCAACTCATTTTCACTCCCGTACTGCTTGCTAAAGCACAATTAGTGATCACATTTACAGGGCAACTAAACCTTATAAATATAATTAAAGAAAGAGTAAAGGAACAAATGTGTATATACCCGAACTAGAAGGTGGCATGACCTGACCTGACCCCAAGTGAATTTTTTTTTGTACTAAAACCCAAGTGACCAATTGACCATTGACTCATCTAACCCGTGGATCAACACTAACCGGAATATTTAGGTTAGGGTCTAGTCTTTGCAGGTCTAGTAGTGGATTAAGGTCCTTCATAAATGGTGATGATCTTTGCTTTATTCCTTTTTAGTCTCATTTTGTTTGGGCTAAGCCGGTTCTCAATCAAGCCTACATGTAACGACAGGCCTATTCCAGTCCTTTTTTTTTTTTTTTTCTTTTTTGTTTTGTTTTTTAAACTCCAAAGTCCCATAGCACAAACAAAAGATCCCAATTCTCAAGCCATAAAAGTAGGGGTGCTCATGAACCCCCCCCCCCCCCCAAAAAAAAAAAAAAAAAAAACCGAACTGAGAAAATTGAACCACAAAATCTGGTTAATGGAACTGAAAAAATTGAACCACAAAATCCGGTTAACTGAACCCATTCTATTTAAGTGTAAACGTTTTCCCCTTCACTCTTTGTCTTCGGCTCTTTTCACTTCCCAGCCAAAATAGTGAAAACACAAACTGAGAAACCCTAGAGACTTCATCTCCGTTCGGTCACAAATTTCAATTGTCCTCATCAATCATCACCTATATCTTCGTACTCCGTTCTCCAAACTTATTCCTCCTCAGTCCTCCCCAACTGAGAAGAGCTTTCACAACTTATAGTTTTCATTAGTTAACCACTTATTTTGATATACCAGTTCGGTTTCAAACATACACTCCAACGGTTGGATTAAATTTTGGCCCAGCATGACCAAGTCTTAATTGGGCCCATTAATGGATCTTATTCCCTTTGCACCAGATCGGCCGATCCCTCCCTAACTTTTCTCTTAAGCAAGGTCCAACCAAAGAATTGTTCAGTCAAACAAATTGTACGGCCACACCAAGCCAAAAAGGAACCTGAGCTCTTGGGCTGCCTCATTTTATTGCGACAAGCCCACATTTGTCTACTTACTCGATCCATATCATTTAAACTACAAAGCTCACTAGTAGACAACCATAAGGGCCCACAACGAATCCGGACCATGTGAAGGATTTCCTTGTCTTTTAGCTAAAGTGGGTCCCATTGTCATGGGATATGAGGCCCAAGTGGCCGAAATGCTGAATTGAAAAATTATTGTTTTATCTTTTTATTTTTTTAGTGATTTGGTTTTTAAAGAGGTTGTAAGGTTTTTAGGCCTCGTTCGTTGAATGATAAATTATTTATTTGGGTAAATATAATTATTTGGACAATTACTTTTTAAGAAATATATGTTAGGATAAATGCATTTAGGACTTACAAGTTTTTTTTTCCAAGCAAAGTTATACAAAAAAAAAAAAAAAAAATCAATCATGTGTTAACGAATTTCAGAGCAGAGCAGATGGAAAATTGATTTACACAAGTCTATATATTTACCTAGGTAAATGAGCCATTCGAAAATCATTCTTTTCTATGAAATGCACTTATACCAAAACACAAGCCTCTATAGGGTTTCTTGTTGGTTATTATCCATACCTTTTGAAAATAAATTTTATTGTTTAATTGTTTTACCAATTAAAATACAAAACAATAAGATTTTGATGATCCATACAAAACAATAAGCCTCTATAGGGTTTCTAGAAACTCATCCAAATTCCAAACGACCCCAATGTAAGCAGAGGGGAAGGGGGCCGGATGGGGGGTTGGCAAGGTTTGTCATGTTGTGGGTGGGTCACCATCAATCCATATCAGGATTTCATCGAGATTTCTATTGGTCCCCACGCATGATTTAAGTTGGGTCCCACCCGCTTACCTCAAAAGAAAGATTGAAACCGACGCAAGACAACTGACGTTGCGATGGATGTGATTACTTAATCACATTGACTTCCGAGCTCTGGCCTACGAATGCATTATCCATCTAAGAAGCTCTGGATCACCCTAGTCTCTAAAGAGCAAAAAGTTAAATTCTCCCCATAACGTAACGTATTCACATTCTTCACACACATAATTTGAATCCTTGACTTTGAGCATTGTACCAATGTGTTTGGACCGTCTAATTTCTGAGAGATGAGACGAAACAAACGTCTGTTTAGGTTTTGGAAATATCTAGCATCCACCATACACGTCCCTACCTCTCTGTTAACACTGTCATGTGATGGACCCCACCTCTTCAAGAGAAAATCAGTGGCTCTTGTCGCAGTATATGTGCGTATATGAACACGCCTCTCTGATATTTCAATTTTCAAAAATGTCGGTGCTTTTTTTTAGCTCATTTTACTATATTTAAATAAATCCATAAAATTAACAAAAAAAAAAAATTGACACTGAAATTTCAGAATAAAACAAATGAAAATGAGAATATACCGCTTTATTAATAAAGGGTAATTGAAATAGCTTAAGAAAAGAAAAGAAGAGCTTAATTAGTATTCAAAATCTAAGGCGGGTACTTGACCCAAGTTCTTCTTACCTTCGTCAACATGCATAATTGCTTCACTAAAACCACACTTAGAGGATCCGAAGCGGGTTTCCGGGGACTCCAAGCGGTTTTCTGGCGAACTGGAATGGTTTTCAGGTGCTTCAGAGGGTACAGAGAGTGTGCCTTGACTGTACAAACTGCTCAATTGATGGAAGTAAGGACAAGTTTTGGAGTCAAGAGACCTCTTCTTGTTTGCATCCTTGGTTTTCCTGAAGTACTTGTTTATGTTCTCCCATTTCTCTTTGCATTTCTTCGCACTTCTCCTGTAACCCAGCTCCAACATTCCTTGTGAGATTCTCTCCCATATAGGAACTTTGTTTCCATCCTTATCTTCGGTGCTGTTGTAGAGGTTGCACCTCAGGCTTATCAGTGAGTTCACTTCATCTCTTGGCCATCTCTTGCCATGGTCTTCTCTGTCGCTGGATGTAGAATTAGGGTTTTGAGGGGGCAGAACTGCAGTCGATGATGAAGTGGGTGGTAGTACTGTGTTGTTTTGCGCAGTACGGGAGTTAGGGTTTTGGGGAGCCATGGCTGGAGTTGAAGAAGTGGGTACTATTGGATTGGCCTGATGAGAAGTAGTTGGATCAGAGTTCTGGGGTTCTGATGGGGCTTCAGAAGACGAGGTTGGTGGGTTTGGGTTAGCAGATGAACTGGGTTCTTTAAGGTTAAACCGGGAGAACGTATCGGATAAAGAAGTAGGCTTCTGTGCTGGGCTTGAAGACGGTGAAGTGAGTCGATTCTGCTTATTGTTTGTTGTCTGAAGGAGATCTTCGTTTTGCACCGAGAAACCAAGGTTCTGAGATGGACTAATTGATGTTAAATTCTGCAGGAGTTCAATGATGGTAGCTTCTCTATCGCGTGTAACCTCTTGATCGTGTTGCCTAGTTTCGATCTCCCTGTTAATCCTGAGCATTTCTTGCTTCCTCCAAGCTTCTTCTCTAGCAAACCTTTCCTCCTCTCTTCTTTCCATATCTTGGAGGAGCTTATTCTGCAGCTCTTCTTGCTGGGCCATGATATTGTTCACAATCTCTTCACAGAAATTCTTCATCAATTCGAGCTTGTGATGCCTCTTTCTCTTCTTCGCTTTTGATTTCTTGACCACGTATTTATTCTCAACAGGTGGGTTCACCAAGCTCTCGTTTCCTGAATTGTCTTCCAAATTCAGTGTCACCTTGCCCCCTCCTTCATTAGTTATTTCCACCTGCTTTTCGGCCGAGGTCTTACGGTTTTCACCTTCATAGACTGCTTCAAGTTCACTGAAAGACCTGTAATTCTTAGTGTAACTGTTGTTGTTGTTGCTGCTGCCGCAGAACCTGCTCATCTCTTCAAATTTCTCCTTGCATTTGTCAGGGCTCCTTCTGAACCCAACCTCTGCAAGCTTCCTGATATACCCCAAAAAAAATGCACAGAAACCAATAACACATGTGCATGAGCTGAAGCTATTTTTCTTTTTAAATTTGTAATATAGCAAGTACGAAGAACTAAATTATTTCAACTGCTTGAAATTGATTGGTAGCTTCAGGTAGCTAGCTACTAATATTCATCATTCAGCTCTGAAGAGAAAAGAAAAACAGACAAAAAAAAGAATCCTAAATAAAGAATGTATTTATGTATCATCAGCTTTAACAAACTTCCTGCGTCTTCCGCAGTTGAAGCGATTACGATTTTTGGCAGTTAAAGGGTGTTTATCGAAAGATTAAAAATAAAAAAACTTCAATATTATCTCAGTTTTGAAAACAGTGGCGGAATTTGAAGTGGAGGCATTAAATACACAGAATCATAACAGTTTAAACAAGAAGGAGTCATGGGAATAATAAGATACATACCTGGAAACATGTTCCCAAATGAAATCAGAAAATCCAGTTTCCATGGTAGATCTGACTCTCAAGAGTGCAAGTATTTCCTCTTCCCTCCATGGATCTACCAGTTCGGAAGTGGATTTGAGTCCTGGGAGTTCCATACTTGAAGTCATCTCCCTCTCTTCTTCTTGCTCTTCATTTTGGACCGACGAGGAGTGTCGGTGCAGTTGGTGAAGAAGTAGGGAGTGAGACTGGAATAATTGGTGATTTGGGGGGGAGGGATCCAGGCCGGAGAAGTAAGGAGGAGGGGAGACATGGAGAGGTAGAGTGAGTGGAAGAGGGAGTGTGAGAGCTGCTCTTGAGGATATGAGTTCGTGGAACTGGTCTGGCACTCCATTAAACATATTTGAGATCTCTCATTACCACTCTTTTGCTCACTGTAAATGAAAATCTTCAGCAATGAACCCAACAAAAAGTGATCTCTCTCTCTCTCTCCAAAGACTTTGTCTCATACCACCGAAATTAATATAAAAAATTGTTTAGAATCCTATGCAGTAGCTGACGCTGATGATCAGATGATGAGGCAAACGGATACTCAGCACACGTGACAACAGGCAGGGACCAGGGTCCACCGTTTTGAGAGAGCGAGCTGCGAACTGTGGGAGAGAGAGAGAGAAAGAGGTCAGAGGTCCCATCTCGTCACCCGGATGAGGAATAGTGCCAGTGGCCCAGTGTCCGTCTGGTGTTGACACGGATTCTGTCAATCCCACAACAACTTTTTATATGTAACATGCGTAAATCAGCAGGACCCATCACGAAGATGCAAACTTGTCGACACAATATCTGTGACAAATGTCAGATGATTGCAAACTATCACCTCTCGTCTTCTATACTATTTTTGTTCTTCTTAATCTATATTATTGAGTGAAGTAGAAACACCAAATATTATAGAGTTGATGTCGTTTTAATATTAATTTTAAACCAAACATACCCTAAGAACCTTATGGCTCTGCCTTTCTTCAAGGGGGGGGAGCATTAAAGAATTTGGTATATGGAAAAGGCTTTTCTAAGTAGAAATGTATGATTTGCATGGAATAGAAAATTGTTATAAAAATTATTTATGAATAAAATTGTATTTTATTATTAAATAGGATATGATGTATGGTGAGAAAAATCATTAATAAATTTGGGCTTTCCCACAATTTTTCATTGCTCAGTTAAACAGGAGAGAAGAAGAAAAGTTGAGGGAAAGTTCTTGAAAGAAATTTCACAAAAATCGTTAAGAACAACCTCCACTCCCCCAACTTTTTGTTTCTCTTTTACTTTCTTCAAACCAAAAATAGCTTTAGGTATTTGAATGCCGATTTATTGCATTGGCATTTATTAGAATCCTACGCCAGCAAAAGTTAAGTTGGGGATATGTCTGACTATTCTGTCATGTAGACAACAAGATGCACTTTTCTTCTACATTGCACACAAGTTAAACAATTTACATTTAAAATTAGAATCCCAAAGTTAAGCGTCACTTGTGGCATAATTAGTGTAGGTAGCCTTTCACTTACGCTGAATTTGGAATTAGTGAATATATTGATTAAGTTTTACAATGAATGAGAAAGTGATTGTTGTTTTTTTGAAAATAGTGATGGGTGGAAGAGTATAAAGTTTTATATCGATAGAATTGATGTAATTTTTATATCAATTATTGATGTAAAACTTTAGATCTGATGAGATTTTACATCGACTGTCGATATAAAACTACACTTCATTCAAATGTACGTTGATAATAATTACACCCTCTTTCCAAACGTATACAAAATTGAACCAATGTAAATTTTACATCGGTTCTTGATTTACATTGCATTCAAATGCAGCCTTAGGGGTGTTCAATATACGGTTCAAACTGTAAAATCAAATCGAACCAAACTGAATTTATCGTTTGGTTCGGTCTAAATTTATAATGGTTTGATTCGGTTTCATGAATTTAGAAAATATGGCTTACGGTCTACGGTTTGGTTTATTAAATTTTATGAACTAATCCAAACCGTAAATCGTATTAATATAAATATATAAAAATATATATCGAATAATATAATTTAATATATTGATATCAAATTTTAATTTTTAATTTGTACTTATGACTTTCTCTCTCCTCTTTTCGATACCTAGCCAACTAACCTTTTGTTTCCCTTTTGGTTTTCTTCTTAGAGAAAGAGAACACCGAACGCCTAACGGAGAAAGTGAAGTTTTCTTCTCAGAGAATGCCGAGTCGCCGATGATTTAGTGGTGTTGGCTTGCCGCTGCCGCAGGTTTAGTGTCGCTGGTCATACTTTCGTTGTCCGGCTTTGCAGTAAATGTTCTCTCTCTCTCACTCCACCACTGTCGTTGCTTCCATCTCCCTCTCATGATGTTATCTCTCTTCCAACCTTAACAAAACATCCTAACCAAGGAGGCCAGGAAACCGACTTCCTCTGTTCAACTGACAAACCCTATCCACCCTAGTCCAGCGATTTTGGCTGGCTGCTACAATCTCTTTATCATATTCCCATCTCCTCTTTAGTCTATTCTATTATTTGAAAAAGAAAAACCCTAATGGCCTACCCCCTTTATCTCTTCTATGATGCAATAACATATGTTCAACTATGAGCACCCAAGAGCATAACTGGAACTCTAGAAATACAAGAACAAAATTCGAATTTGGGCTTGGGAGAAAGGTAAAACATCAAAGAATTTTAGAATTTTGGACAAAAAATTTAGGATTTATTTATTTGTTAATTATATGTTTATCAACATATGCATGTTTTTAGCATTAGAATGCAGATGCTTTATATGAGAATGTTTATATTAATATTCAGATTTATTTAACTGATTATTTTACATTGTTCTTAAGTTTTTTGGTTTTGTTATGCATTGTATGTATTTAATTTTTCAACAATAAACTGATTTGTTTTTATTTCAATTTTATTAACAGATTTATATATAAAATATATTCTATTGTTTTTTGTTCAAATGTTCCTATTTTTAAAATTGTTTAGATCATAATTGTTAATATACTTCACTAGTTCCCAAACCGTATTAGAAACTGCACCAAACCTTAATAAAACTGTTTGGTTTGATTTGGTTTCTATGCCAAAACGGTTTGGTTTGGTCTAATAATTTCCCAAACTGTAATTTACTAGTTTGGGCTGACAATTTCTCCAAGCCGGACCGTCAACAACCCTACTTTCACCCATTTAGGTATTACATTTTCACTAAATGTGAACTTGATGTGTTTATTTCCACATAACACTTAAAACAATGTCTAAGGTAATGAATTTGAAAAATACCAATTTGATCCGGTTTAATTCATGACTCACTTGGCATGATTAGTAATTAAAAATAATCTGAAGGGCAAAATGGGTAAAAAATAATAAATTTTTAAAATTTAACAAACATAAAAATATTGTGAATAGGACTCCCAAACCCACATGGGGACCTAATACACCCAATAGATCCGATACCTCTCTCTCCACACATTTTTTACCCTCACTATTGGAATTCCAAAGCAGACCAATTAGAAAGGGTGGATTCGAGTCGAGCTAAGCCGAATAGTATGACGCTCGAGCTCGGCTCACCAAGGTTGTATAAGGCTCAAGCTAGAACACTGAGCTCGAGCTTGATTCGAGTAAAAAACTCATAAGCTCAATCTTAGCTTGGCTCGGCTCATCTTGAGCTTGATTTGAGGAAAAATATTTTATAAAAATAAAAATATTTTTATTTGACATTTAAAAAATAAGAATTATAATAATAAAAAATTATAATATTTTTATTATATATATTATTTTCTATAATTTTATTTATATATATATATATATATATATATATATATATATATATATATATATATATATATATATATATATTCGTACTCAGCTCACTTATTAATCGAGCATGTAAATTGGACTCGAACTCGACTCGAAGTACGGTTAAAACCAAGTCGAGCCGAGCCTTCCACGAGCCAAGCTCAAACAACTCGTGAAAAGCTTGGCTCGGTACAATAACATGATCCTTCCTTTGTAGGGAACCCCTCCGATGGTTTAGTCGGTTCCTTTTCTTCTCTTCTTTTTCCTCCCATTCGATTCACGATGCCACCATTTTCCTCAAACTTTCATCATTAGACCATAAGTATCAAATCCACTAGTTTACTGTTAGACAGTGTATGCCCTTAGATCCAATCAGAATGATGTACATTATGACATTTAATGTAAATGAATAAAGTACATATTTGATTCATGCTATTATGGTGTGTTTCTGTGTAATACCTTAAATTGGACACATATGAGACTCGTGTTAGTTTAGAATCTTTACAGCCATTTGATAGATCTGGGGAGATTTATCTTGTCAAGGCCGACACTAATGTGCCGCCAAGTTGGTTAGGGTGGCTTGTCTCAGCTGCTAGGGTGAGACCTGAGGTAAATGTAGTGTGGGTTTTTTTGAAACCCTGAACCGGACCAGAATTCCAGTATTGCCCTAGACCTTAGAGATAGATGGGCAAAACTGGAATGTTACACCTGATCCCTACACTCAATTATGATACTACAGTAGGTGTCGGATGGATTGTCTTTGATATGCCAATCAGTGAGATCCTTAGAGGGGGTCAAAACTTGGGTATGTTGGGGCATTCTGAGAATTCATTTGAGTGGGTGATCATAGTGGCATGATCACCCCCTTTGTCGGACAAAGTGAATGATCGGGGATGCACACACACTCTTTGATGGAACCTAAACTGCCAACAGTTGATTTCAACCGTTGAAATTTGTTTTGCAAAATATATATATATATATATATATATATATATATATATATATATATATATATATATATATATATATATATATATTATGGTTTCAAAATGTTTGCAAAATGTTTTAATTCCCGAGATCCATGTGAGTAGAGAGTGCAACACTGTACCTTGCAGCCAAGGGAGAGATCCTTTCTTGTTGGACAGTGTTTGATCATTATGGGTAGGGAGGTTAAGTGTAAGACCATTAAGGGTAATACTTAATGGGCTAATCTTGCATCTGCCCACAGTCATTGGGTTTTTATAAAATGGCTTGACCCAATAACCATTTAGTGTAAATGTTAGGCCCATTAAGAGCCCATGGTGATGAACTCAAGATTCATTGTTTCCTACAGTGAATTCGGCTAGGCGTTGTAACAGAGGCTGGGCTGAACCCATGTGGTTGATGGGTAGATCAATGTTTGGGTCCCATGCCATACAAGGATAGCCAATTGGACAGCAGTTAGGAGGTTAAGTGAGCATATAGACTTAATGGGCCTAAAGCCCAATTCGGACTGGCTTAATAAGATTAATTAATTAGGGGCTTTCTGTGATTTAGATCAGTAGATAGGATAAGAAATTATCCCTATCCACTAAGAGAGTCTAGATCCAAATAAAGATTTGGATAAGGAAACTCCTAATTTGATTAGTAAGGCTGATATTTATTTGTAGATAAGATAAGAGATTATCTTTATCTCTTAAAGAGAGTCCAGATTCAAGTATAAGATTTGGATTAGGAAACTCCTAGTGGGATTAGGAGATTCTCTCTTTAAAGGCTATAAATAGAAGAGCATGGCGAACCTTCAGATCATCTCACAGACTATTGAATTACAGAGAGAGACAACACAGTTTGACTACACTGTCTTCTTCTCTCCTGCTCTTGCCGCCCTACCAGTTTGATCTCCACCAGTGGGAGTGATCAAGAAATGTTCTTGATATTACCTTTTGGTAGAAAAGGTAATCTGAAGTCATGCTCACCAGCCCTCCATCTCATTTTTGTTGAAGAATTTGGTTTTTGCTGAAGAGTCATCCTGTTGATTCTGCTCCACCTCACACTATGTCATGTTCAGTGGGAGCAGTTTTTAGTTTTCTCCTTAGGCGTGAACACATTCATTGGGAGTTATTGTTACTCCGTATCAGGTATATCCCTCTCCACCTTTTGGTTTCAGATTTGGTCCGATTTGGTTTCAAGATTGATCATTGAAAATGCAATTTTCTAAAATAGGGAATGTGATTCCCACATGGGAGAAAGAAATTTTTGAAAATTTGCCCAACCTTCCTGTAGGGTTCGACTATCCATATGATGGATCTCTCATCCCTTCACTTACACGGTGTAATTGAAAAAATCGGCAAAAATAATACAAATCCTAATTAAAAAAGCAATTAAAATTATGGCATATATTGCTTACACATATTTTGTGTTGTAAATATAATATAGAGAAAATACTTATTTTCCTTGAATAGAGAGATCTATTACACGATCCTGTCTCTATTAGGGCTTGTTTGGATAGTATTATAGAATTTAGATTCTAGTGAGAATCCAAAGTGCTTGGTTCAAACTCTATACAAGTTTTTAAAAATCTAAAAAATGGTTATTCCACATTTCCACTCACACAAGCCAAAGCGAAATGTAATAAAATTTCAACATTTTGTTTTCCAAAAAATACAATAGTATATTTGAGTATATTAATGTCCAAAATAAATACCACTAAAAGTTGTTAACACCCATTAAAAAACCAAAAATCTGTCAAGTGGAATCTTGCCTTCTTTTTTGAAATATCCTAAAGTTTCTAAATATTGCAAAATTTTCAATAAAATCATGCCAAAGTAGCTTAAAAATTTGGAATTTCGACCAAAACAAAGTTTTGTAAAATAGGTTAACATTTGGTGAGGCTTCAAAACTAAAGTATCCTGAATGGTGAGAATCTCAACTATTAATTAATTAACATCTAACGTGGTGGAATTTTATGATGTTCTATTTAAAATAGGGCTGTAAGTCGGGTTGGCCCGAGTTAACGGTTTATATTGTTTCGGGCTTGGGTTTTGGGTTGGGCTTATTGAAATTTTGACAAAATACCAATCTTAACCCCGAAAAGTTGTACCCCTAATTTAAAACCTAATCACATATTACTTCAAAGCAAGGTTCAAAGTGTGAGAAGCACAATGTGTATCAAAAAGATAATTTTAAGAAACATATTGTATTACACTTTGGATATATATGAATACAGATGAAAAATCAAAATATATATGAATATTCTAATAAATTAGAATAAATCTTAAGAATATATTGATGATAAGAAATATAAGTTTTATATGAGTATAAATAAGTTATTTATATACAAAAAAAAGGCTTTAATAGGTTATATAAAATGAGACATCAGGATATAATTAGTAACCATTGAAAAATTATGTAAAAATATAATTTGTGTTAATATTTATTATTATGTAAATTTTAAAAATTAATTTTTCCATTTATTGGCAAACATTCACCAAGAAGAGAATATTTAATGTAGAACTAAAATGCATATATATATATTTTTTTTCAAAAAAAAATGCACAAGCAATTGGAATATTGTGTGATGGTGGACTTAATTATGACCATTATAATCCAATGGGCAAGGTTCAAATTTTAAACATCTTTAAAATTTTTATACCAAAAATTAAAAATTAAAAGCTATTTATACATTGCGAAAATTTGAACATTGATTCAAACTAAGACTGATAAAATCTAATATTAAAGCTGATACAAATGCTTTTACATTTTTCATGCAATTTACATAAAAACAAAATAAATTATAACAAAATAGAGATTTCAGATAAAAAAATTATAGTTAGGGAGAAACAAATTATGCATTACTTGGAATTGGAATACTATGTGCTTTCTTTCTTTCTGTTTTTTAGGTGGAGGGAATACTATGGGCAATTAAAGCCAAAATATCTTTAGTAGACGAGAGACAGGTATCAAATATTTTGCGGTGTTGACTGTTGACGAATCATGTGTTAATCCTAAGTTTGCCGGTGAAAATGTGAGAAGGTGGTGAGACTCAATCATCCCAACTCCTTGACTCGTTTTTGGTGCCCCACCTTAATGAGCAGTTGACTGTGACATACATGTGGCCGGGCACACAGTGTGGATTATACTGCAACTTAATTCTGGACCCCAGCAGGGAAATGAGCAAAACAGGCATGCAGATTTTGATCAACAGTTGTGATTAATTCTCTAATGTGATGTGATGATGATGAATAGATACAAGTGAATGAAAAACCTAGATTGAACTTCAAGCATATCTTCTCTCTCTCTCGCTGTATTGAATTGAAGTTTGTCGTGGTGGGATAAAAGACACAAGTCAATCAGCATCGGTCGGGTCGAGTGTTGAGTGTGGATTCTTGAACAATTCCAATACATCGCAACCTCGCTTCATACCAAACGACAAGGGGTGAGGGGGTGTGAAGGGACACCCCCAAACTTGACCCTTGAGGTTCTGTAAACGACCTTTTTGTTTCTGAAATTTACGGAGGCAAATCCCTGGCTAAGACCGGCAGACACGGACAGTGCATGTGCCACGACCACCGATGCCACATTATTCATATAACTGAATGGACTGGACCAGTGTTTGCTTGGACCTTGGAGCGGCAGCAGTGCCAGCAGCCAGCCAGTCAGCGACATGCCGTCAGATACGCTTTCGGTGCCAGCACCTTGTTTCTCCCCCCCACCCCCCACCCCCCACGCCAAATGGCTACTCACCTAGGCATGTCGGTGCCTCGGCTTAACTGGTAAAAACTTGCGCTGACCCAATCCTATCGGGTTAGATCGGGTCCACCTCAACTGGGTTTCGTATTCGGGTTGAGTTGAACCTCTGTCAGGTCACTTGGGTTTTGGATTGAGCCAAAACCCGACCCCTTGATAGGGGTGTTAATTGGCCGATCCAATATGAGTCCATTACAGATGAACCAGGTCCAATCCAATCCGATGAATACTTTGGATCATTTTGGATTGATCCAATTCAATGTTTAAGACAGTTTAAATTGGTTTTAGTTTAGATTTATTCCAATTCTAACGTGCTCCATTGATAGAGTTCGGCTTCAATCCAGGCACCCTCAGTCAGGACACCGTTTGTGCAATTGGAAGATACGCCGTAAGCGGTTGATGCATGCGAGGGATGCTTCACACCGTTAAAGCAAAATCCAGTTTTCAAGTGCCTTCCTCTCCCTTGAGTGTTGCATGGGAGTGACTCGTTCTCCTCCTCTCTCCCTCCCCCCATTGACCCAGCGGTGACAAACAACCATCACTGGCGAACAGATCAACCTTAGGGAGAGGTTGCTGCTTGAAGCCTTGCTCCCTCAAAACAGCTCTCGCCATGGCCACCAGCTCTCTGTTACTAAGTCTGGTTTCATGCGCCTTTAACACCATTATGGATGGCAATTTCCCTCGTAAAACTAGGGCCCCGCCCCGAAAGGGGCAGGTTTTCTCTGACCCTAAACAAGGACAGGGCAGGGATGGGTTTTGTATATAATTCCCCAAACTCACCCCGAACCCAAAGGTAAATTAGTAAAATATCTCTAAGTTTAATATTGATATTTAAAATATCTCTAAATTTTCCCTAAATTCTTAAAATCGTAGGATTTCATAATTTAATTTTTGAATTACCCCTAAAGTATTATAATTCAATTCTAAAATACCCCCAAATTCCTATATCCTAGGTATAAATTGTTCACAAATAGATAATTTTCAAGTAATTGTCTTAGAACGGGAAAAATTTGGGGATTCCCCATCCCCGATGGGGAGTGGATGCCCGGGAGTGCCCCGCCCCATACCCGCCTTGTTGCCATTCCTAAGCACAATTTGAACAGCATTACTAAACGCCCCATACGCCTTGTCTCCATCGTCAGTCAGATACTCAGATTCATGTCCACAGATGTCTTGTTCGCCTCGTAACCACTGAGAAGAATGCCTACATCTGGGTTTAAAGACTCCACCTAATTGCTTTGAAGCTTTTGTAGGCGGAACTTGATGCTCGCGTCTTCGTCGAAGACTTGGCACAGGTGGGTGCTGACGTCTAGTGAGTTGATGCTAGTCAATGAAGTCAGGTGCTGCAAAATTGAGTCCAGAGGATGGTCTTGGTGCGATGGGCTGGTAATGCGCCACTGGCAATAAAAGGCCCGATTTGCTCTTTCTCCTTGTGGATGAGGCCACCGCTGTCGCAGGAGTCTGATGATGGTGAAGCTTTCTCCCTTTGGCAAGCGATTCACAAAGTGTCAGAAATCGACATCTATTGATTACCTCCGTTGGTGATGGTTTTAATCTAAATAAGAGAGAGAGATGGTTGTTTGTTGCTGGCGGTAATGGATGTTAAGCCACTGCTGAGTGGATGGGGGAGAGAGAAGAGAAGAGAATGAGTCTCTCGCATATGACACTCAAGGGAGAAGAGAGGAGAGGAGGGTACTCGAAAACTCGGTTTTACTTGACTAAAAGCATGAAGCATCCCTCGCATGCTTCAACCGTTTATACAAATTGGAGGACGCTTGGCACGTCCTCCAATTGAACAGTGCCCTGACTGAGGGTGACTGGACTGAAGCCGAACTCCCATTGATATCTGTATTCTTATTTTTATAAATCCATTATAGATGCACCAAGTTCAATGCAATGAAAGAAATACTTTGAACCATCAAGTATAAACTGGTCCAATTCAACATGTTTTATTGATCCGTCCAATTTAATGATTTTGATTTGGATGGGCTTCATCCAAAAACCGGTCCACTGGCACTCCTAAGTCCTGCCCCTTGACATCCTTATTCTTCACACTGCTTCATGGTCCGCAGCCGAGGCCTATGAAATTTGCTCCCAGCGGAGAATCTAGATGTAATCCAAAATTTACGTGGAAACCATCTAAATTAATCTGTATTTTTTACCATTTTTCCAACCTGACCCCAGCCAAACCGGAGTCTGATTGTTTTGATTTCTCCTAAATTGAAGGAAGTTGAATGATTTGCCCCAAATTATGTCATCTTCTGGTGCTTGTTTCAACATAAAATGGTTATAGGAAAGAGAGGTTATTCAAGAAGTGATTCCAGGAAAAATATTGAGATTCCTTCCTTTCTTTCAGTCATTTTCTGAGTGGAAAGTTGGTCCTCCCATATTCCCATTCAGCCATTTACATTAATTTTTCAAATTAATTAGACAAACGGTAGGAAAATTAAGAAAATCTTTTTTTTTTTAAATATCATTTTCTGAGGAGTCCAACCAATTGCAGCCTATGGTGGCTATGCCTTATTGTTAAAAAAAATGAGAGTGAATGAGAGAAATGCTATAATTTTCTCAAGAAAATATTAAAACAAACATTTAGTTGGCTTGAGAAAATATAATAAGATTTTCTTGATTTTAAAATTGTAAAACTTCTCTTACTTAAATGGTTTGTCCGATTTTTTTTTAGGTTTTTGGGTTATCTGAAATTCTGAACATTCTAAGGTGTTTCGTCTTCAAAATGCAATTTTAAAATTGAAATTTTAAGCAAACTTTTCCTACTGACGTTGTGATTTCTAATGGTTACAAATTCCAAGTAAAAGAACCATCTATTGGAATCCTGCCTGCACCTGCGTTGGGTGATGGGCTACCCCCTTGTGTAGTCTTTCTTAACACGTCGGAAAAAACAACATTTTAAAAAAAGACCCGGAAATGGAAATGTTCTGGCCACCGGTTTTCAGGTCAACGGTCTGACCATCCGGTTCGAATGAATGGTTTATTCTAACAGTAAAATTAAAATAATTAAAAATAAAAAAATGGTAAAAAACTGTTGAATGGATTGACGGTTCGACCACCCAAATCAACAGTTTTTTTATCAGATTCCAGGTTTTGGATAAAATGGAACCGGTTGCCTGGACGGTTCCCGAGCTGAACGATCTGGCCATTCGAATCAACGGCAGTTCAAAAACATTGGAAGAAAAGAAACTGCTCCAAATGTTGGCCCATTTGGATATACATGCCTCCATGGATCAATATGTCCCCTAAGGTCGAATTAAATTGGTAAGTGAAAATCTGAAGAATGTTATGTTCCCTCTACTTTTGCAACTTAGGACCTACCCAATCCAAGTAAACAAGTTGGCCAGCCCAAGCCCAGAGAGATAAGCCATAGACAACTCAGTCTTGTCTCGGGCCCATGTGGACCTTGTTCAGCCGAGTCCTTTTTGGAGAGTGAAGGCTGGATTCAATCACAAGTCAGTTGAACTACATTCCCTAACTTTACCAACTGAGCCAGCTCACACCGTCGGGCGTAGGTAGGCTACAAACTACAAGGAGCTTACTATATTCAGAGGCTCACAGCCCAACAGAAGCCCTTTGTATTTTTTGGAATGAATTATCCTTTTAGTATTGAAAAAAATAAAATAAAAATACAGAGTTTGGTGCTTCAGAGTTAACTGGATTTATTAGTCTTATTTTGTTTTTGATACTTTGGGGGGAAAATCTAGGGTGCGGGAACTGCACCGTGAAGTAAAAAACTTGAACCAGTAAATGACACACCATAGTTAACATTTTTTTAGATGATAAAATACACTTTGTAGAAGGTAAACCAATGATTCCATTAATAGGATTGATTAAAATCTTGACTTGACGTGTCTCGAATATTTGTTAATGCACCATAATTGGAATCTACTTCTGGTTATCACACTGCAAATTTTGTGAGTGAAACTGGGCTTCAACATAATTGTTAAAAGGTTGACCCATTTATTGGGCCAAAGGCCCAGTGATATCTTGAGGCTTAAGCATGGTGTGCATATACAAATCTTGTTTAGTCAATGCTCCACAAAGCCAGAAATTGATCCAAAATGATTTCAACTAGTTATAACTTGTTCGGTTGCAACTTGGAATGGAATGATTTCTCCATTGTGACTTTCAACCGCATTGGAGGGAACAATTTCTCCATCATCTGCTAAAGCTATATATCTATTAATTGTTGTCAAAATATAATAGCGGGATTGTTTCGGGATTTCACCTGGAACTGTTGAGAAAAGATAACAATAATTAGTTCATTCCGGGAATGAATTGCAAAGACGAAGAAGAAGACATTGAAAATTTGGAAGGAACTTCGAATTGATTTCACAAAATTAAGTCGTTCAAAATGTGAATATGCTTCTGTTTTTAGAAAGATAATGTGATTTCGAGGTAAAAAATGTTGTACATATAATGTACTACAAATTTCAATGGATGTCTAATGCCCCAACACTAACACTATATGGAAATATAATTAAAGGGTTCAATTATGATACCGAAAAGATATTATATCCAAAAAAATTTGTGATCAATCAAATGGTATCATAAATGTGTGAACCGATCAGATGGTATTTATCAAAATTCACAAGTGGTTGGTCAAAGTGCTTCCGGTACCACAAATTTTCCCATAATTAAGTGGTGTTTGCAAATAGGAAGAATTTTATCTTTCAAAACAAAAGGACAACTGCCACATCGGCCAAATTAAACATGAATTATTGCGCTGATGTGGCTGATATTTTTGTTTTTACAGACAAGGGGAGTGTGGTATTCAAACAATTAAAGATCAGAAGTTAGGTAAACAAGGTATACAGTTGTGGAGGAGTGTAGTTCCTTGTGCTTATACGTAAAATAATATAATAGATAACTTAAAATATAAAAGCAGCCCAAGGATTCCATACGCTTTTTGACATTTTTCTAATGTTGGAAAATATATTAGGGGGTCCCAAATGAAGTGCTTTTTTACCCATGTTTTTTTATTTAAATGAATTGCTTATTTTTCATGTGCTTTTTTAATTTTTCAGATTTCACATTTATCAAACGGCATCTTAGTGTTAAAAGAATGGTTAAGTGGTTCAACTTTTTTTCAATTTCACAGTATTCTAAAAGTGATTTTTGTTTGGTGGGTGGGGAGTGGCAAAATCTGACCATGGAATTTGACTATGATTTGATGGGAACTATGATCTTTATGAGACCCAAAAAAAATGAATATACAAAAATTTAGAGATAATGTTTTCTTTTCCTTTTTTTTTTTTTTAAGTATCACATTGTTCACATTACAAGAGATTCAAGAGATAGAAATGAATTCAGATCTGCTCTTCACATCAACCTCACAATACGTCTTAGACACACATCTAAAATATCTTTCATACTTATATGTTATTGTTCATGTAGAGATATTTTCAATACACAATGGAATGTGTTGTGAGGATCAAATAACAATTCGATAGATATAAAGCATAGTGCACTTACGACCAATTGGCTTTCTACGGAGAACTTGTAGTTCTATGGGTTTGACCAATTGGAATTATTTCAAATTATTTGCCCAATTTGTCGACCTAGTGGACATATGTGGAGTAGTGATTGCAGTTCAAAATTCAAGGCAAGAAAACAAGAGGGCCTACAATGCAATAGTAGTAGTAATGGTTTTAATTTCCACCATCCACCATCTATGTATTAGATCATCAAGCATTATAAAAGAGGAAAATGGAATAAAAGCAGAACTTATATGTCTATCATTGAGTCAACTTTGGAGAGCAATGCTTTCAATACTTAAGAAACCTTAGGGTTCGTTTGGTTTGTAATCGGAATTGGAATAGAAATCTTTCATAATCAAAATCGGAGTGGTCCATTCCCATAGTTTGGCAGGCACGTCGCCGCCTAGTGAGAGATGTGGGTGCAGGGCTCTAGGTTTGGCAGGTAAGGTTGTCAGGGGAGATCTTCCTATGATATGCCGAGCTGTCTTCCTGCGAGCTACCTTGCACCGAGCTACCCTATGTCGAGTTGCAGGTGCCATATTGAGGTGATCCTTCCCGAGGTGGCCTACTTAGGTCTGAGTTAGAAATAAATTTATCAGGAGGCTCCCGAGCTTGCCCCGAAGTGCCTTGAGCTTGGGAGATTCCTGTCTTGGAGAACCTTGGCTCGGAATGCTTTCGTGGAAGAATCTTAGCTCGGGGCGTTCCCTTCTTAAGGAGGAGCTCGGGTGCTCCTTGATGAGGAGGAGCTCGGGGGTTCCTTTACTTGGGAGGAGTTTGGAATAATCGGAGCGTCATCTGGCACTGAGCTGCCACGTTGGACCTTCGTGGACTGGTCACGCTGAGCTGTCATTTATGTTGAGTTATGCCCACGTGTCCCCCTATGATGAGGTCGGGGCAAATCACCATCAATCAATTGCCCCCCACTCCTCGAGCCAGGGGTCCTGATCTGGTGCGGGGAGTTCACGACATGACGGGTGGATTTGGCCCGAAGTCTAGGCTGCCTCGTCAGAATTCGTCGGTCGAACCAGTTTGTCGTTTGGCTCAACCCAGAATAACCCGGATCGCGTACAATTCACGTGCGGATGTGACATGATTTATAGACTCCGCGAACGTCAAAAAACACGCTAAACCAATTTCGCCTCGAGGGTCATGCTGCCGGTTTTCTTGAGGGCTGTTAGATCGTCTTGATCTAAACCATTGAATCTCAGGCATACCAGCTATAAATAGGGGGGATCCCCATCATTTTCTCCGCCATAAGTTCACTAGCACTCACCTTGAGGTCACGTCTAAGGTCTTCAGCTCGGGTTATCCAGTTCATCTCCTTTCTCAGCTCGGTTGCACTTTCTTTGGTGAGTCTCCCTAGCTCCTTCTTTTAGTTCGTTTCCAGTCTTCAGTTTCGGTTTGGTTGCTAGTTGCCCTTAGTTTCCTTTAGTTTGTTTTCCAGTTCGTAGCTATGTCAAATCATAGCTTCGACAGTCTCCTAGACAAGTCCGAGGTAGATGCCTCGGCTCAAGCAGACAGTCTTTTAGATGAGCCCGAGGTGGGCACCTCGGGTCAAGTCGGAGCCTTTGAGGCACATTCCACCTACGAGGTGCGGAAGACCTCGAGTAACCCGGCATCCACCTCTAACCGAGGTCGGATACCAAACAAGTTTGGTCCTTTTACCATGACGGTAGACAGGCTTAGGAGCCTGATAGCCCGGTACAACCTTCCTTGGGAGTACACTTACCTTCTTCCTGCGGGCGACTTCCCTTGGGAACACAGTCGTGATGTGATCATGATTTTCAGGGAACAGCTCGCGGATGGGCTCCACCTTCCACTGCACCCTCTTATTTTGAAGTGTTGAATCACTTCAATGTAACCATAGATCAACTCCACCCGAACTCTGTCCGGAACGTGGTCGGTACAATTTCCCTCTGTTTCGACTACGCCCTTCCCCTTGATCTTCACATTTTTTCTTCTATCTTGTCAATAAAGAAAAATGCATCTAGCGTTCTCCCCGAGCACAGGTGGATCGACTATTTGTCCCCCCACCCGAGCTTCAAGTTGTTACATAAGCTTCCCAATAAAGTCCCGGCTTGGAAACGGGACTATTTTGTAGTTCGTAACTCTACGGGGTGGCCCTTCCCTACTCACTGGAGGGTGGCCATCCAGGACTCCGGCTTTAGGCTGGACCGGGGTACGAGTAAGATACTTCAGTCTTAGGTGGAGCTCGGCTTTGACTACAAGGATTACCTTGCCGAGAACAAGCTTGTTGAGGCCGGTTTGAGTCTCGGTAGGTCACCTTGTTTAGAGTTAGTACTTTTCTTTGGCAGCCAGTTTCTTCTTGGTAGCATTATTGACGTCAAACTCTGTTGCAGGTCCTATGGAGCGATTTAGTGCAGAAAATCTCTTCGAAAAGATGAAGGGGGAAAAGATGCGAGTTGCGAAGAGAGCTCGCGTTGAATCTCCGCGGGCTACTACTCCTGAGCCCGAGTGCCTACCGTTGCTCCAGTGATTGACTTGGAGGAGCTGGAGAACCTTCCACCTCGGGGACTTGAGGCGACTGTGGAGCCCATTCCCGAGGCTACTGCAGAGCCCGCTCCAGTCTCTACCTCAGGGAGTGAGGGAGCATCTCGGAGCATCCTGAACCCGCAGTGTAGCCTTTGGAAGAGCAAAGGGGCTGCGTATCCCGAAGAGGTCTTTGAATGGGCCGAGCTAATGCCTTCCCAGCTCGGAGCTCGAGCAGCTACCGACTCCATGGTGGTAAGTCTCATTATACTTGTAACTTCTATATTTGTTGCTTTATTGGTACTAACTGACATTCTTTGGCAGGTGAACTCCGTCGTGCATGCCCTGACCCTCCAATTCGAGATGCACCTGAAGCAAGTCCGGACTACTGAGGATTCATCCCGCGCAGCACATGCCGAATTGCAGCTAGATCGTGGCCAAATCCACTGGCTGGAGGGCGATGTGCTAGCTTTGAGGTCAGAGAAGGAGGAATGGCTGCACGAGAGGGAGGAGTTGTTGCGCGAGATGGAGGAATTGTTGCGCGATAAGACAACTCTGAAGCGTCGGGTCGAGAACCTCGAAGCTGACATTAAGGAGTGAATTGAAACCCTCCTTGATGCCATGGAGGAGGCCAAAGTCATGCATGAGGGGTTTGATAGGGTGATGGTGGATGCCTACCGCAAAGGCTTCAAGCTCAGTCGATGGTTGATCAAGCGCGAGTTCCCACAACTCGATGTGAGCGCCATCACCACCTCACGGGAGAGGTAGCCCGTCAAGCCGCCGAAGACCCGAACTCTGAAGAAGAGTGTGACGAAGACATCGGGGAGGCTGGCGCTACTGACAAGGCTGCTGACTAGGCCGATACTTCCGCGGAGGCCCTAGGCGAGAAGTCCCCTAAGTAGTTCGAGCGGTCCTTGTACTTTGAGCCTACGAGCTCAACTTTTCCACTCCTTTGGAGTTTGCCCATGCCAAAGAGGTGACTGGGCGCTGAGGTCTTTAGCTCAGCTTTTTGGCCCTTAGGCTGGGTGAGCGACTTAATAGTCCACTCCTTTGGAGTTCGCCCATGCCGAAGAGGCGACTAGGTGTCGAGGTCTCTAGCTCGGCTTTTTGGCCCTTAGGTTGGGGGAACGACTTAATAGTCCACTCCTCCGGATTTTGGTAACTACAGGTAATATTGCCTTAGGTTGACAATATTCCATGCTCGAGGTACTTGCTACCCTTCTAGGGTTTCGAGGTCATACGTCCCTTCCCCGAGCACCCACTTTACTCAGTAGGGTCCTTCCCAATTTGGCCCGAGCTTACCAACACTAGGCTCAGGTACCATGACTTTACGAAAGACCAGGTCTTCGATGCGGAGGTTCCACCTCTTGACCCTGGCGTTATAGTACTGAGCTACTCTCTACTGGTAGGTCGCGGTCCTAATGTATGCGAGGTCCCGTACTTCGTTAAGTTGGTCAAGGTTGGTGCATAGCTCGTCCCCATTTTTCTTGTCATCATACGCTTCCAGACGTAGCGTGGGAACCTTGATCTCAGTTGGGATGACCGCCTCGGTGTCGTACGTGAGATTGAAGGGGGTCTCGCCTATTGCGGTCTTCACCGTAGTTCGATAAGCCCATAGTCTACTGGGCAGCTCATCTACCCACAGTCCCTTAGCTTGGTCTAGATGCACCTTCAGTCCACGGAGAATGGCTCTATTTATGATCTTTGCTTGGCCATTTGCTTGAGGGTGTGCCACCGAGGTGAAATTTTGTTGCATTCCTATATCTTTGCACCAGTTCTGGAATTTAATGTCCTCGAACTGCTTGTCGTTGTCAGAAATAAGTACCCGAGGTAGTCCGAAAAGAAAAACTATATTTTTCCAGAAGAAGTTCTACACATTCCACGCCGTAATCGTTGTGAGAGGTTCGGCCTCCACCCACAGTGAAATAATCAACTGCTACCACTAAAAAGCTCCTCAGTCCTATCGCTGTGGAAATGGTCCAAGTATATCAATCCCCCATTGTGCGAAAGGCCATGAGCTGATGAGGTACTTTAAGTCGGCAGCAGGCTAGTGGTGGAAGTTGGCGTGCTTCTGACACTTGTCACGCTTTCTGACGAGCTCAATCACATATGCTTTCAATGTTGGCTAATAATACCCCTATTGTAGAGCTTTCTGGGCGAGGGCCCTGCCCCCCAGGTGTCCACCACACAGGCCCTCATGAGTGTCGCGGAGCACGAGCTCGGCCTCGGAAGGTCGCAAGCACTGTAGATAGGAGAGCATGTAAGATCTTCGGTACAGCCATTCGTCTATCATGACGTATTTGGCTGCTTGGCGCTCTACCCTTCTAGCAGCATTACAATATGCAGGAAGGGTCCCGTGCAGCAGGAAGCTCGCGAGCCGATCGATCCATCTCGGCTATGCTTGTACAACAGGACCGACCTCCTCTGCCCCTCGAGAATGCTAGGTCGAGGAAAGTTGTCTATGTACACGATTCTCATGGTATTATCACTTGTGTTGGCTAGTCGGAACAGGGCGTTGGCCTCAACGTTCTCAGATCTCGGATTTAATTGATGAAGTGGGACTGGAAGTTGAGCAGGGCCTCTCTTACTTTAGCTAAGTAAGCAACCATGGTTGGCTCACGAGCTTTATATTCACTTGTGACTTGGTTGACCACGAGTTGGGAGTCATTGCAGATGATGATGTGCTTGGCTTTCACTTCATTTGCTAGAGTCAACCCGACTATTAACACCTCGTACTCCACTTCATTGTTGGACGTAGCGAACCCAAAGCATAGCACGTACTCCAGTTTTGCACAGCTTGGCCCATACAGAATGATTCCAGCCCCGCTGCCCTGCTGAGTTGACGAGTCGTCCACGTGAAGGATCTAGGGATCTTCATCCCAGTTCAGGTTTGCTCTAACTAGGAGAGAAGTTGCACTGGTTGTTCCCTCGCAGTGCTCGGGCTCATCCGACCTGGGGACTTCGGTGATGAAACTAAATTCTATGACAAAGTCAGCCAAGGCTTGGGCCTTGATACAAGTTCCCAGCTTGTACTGGATGTCGTACTCGCTGAGCTCGATAGCCCACTTCGTCAACCTACCAGACACCTCGGGATTGAGCAAGACTTTCCTTAGAGGCTTATTGGTGAGAACAATGATAGTATGAGCTTGGAAGTACAGACGGATTTTCCGAGCTGCAACAACTAGAACATACGCCAACTTTTTGATCTCTGGATATCTCGTCACTACCCCCTGCAACACTTTGCTAACATAGTAGATAGGTCGTTGGACCCAATCTACCCATTTTATTAGTACCGAACTGACTACCTCGTTAATCACGGGGAGGTATAGTTCCAAAGTATCACGTAGTAAGTTGTTTCTCGTTCTATGATCCGAGTTGTGTTTCATTCTCTAGGCGATACGCTTTGTCGAATGTTGGATCTATCCAACTCGGCTATGTGAAATATCTTCTATAGAGCTGCTCACCCACTATCACGTAGCGAGCTGTTTGTCATAATCTTTTGTAGAGCTGCTCGCCTACAGTCACGTAGCAAACAGTTTGTTGTAATATCTTTTGTATAGTTGCTCGCCTACTATCACGTAGCAAGCTGTTTGTCGTTCTATGAGCCGAGCTTTGTTTCGTTCTTTTTGTCGAGTCAATCGTGCTCGTAAGTCTAGAAAGGGCATCAGCCTCTGTGTTTTCCGATCTTGGAATTTGATGGAGGTACTAGGAGTCAAAATTGGGGAGGAGTTATCTAAATTTGTGAGGTATGCTACCATGGAGGGTTCCTAGGCCTCGTAATCCCTGTTTACCTAATTTATGATGAAACACGAATCGTTGCATATGACTATGTGTCTAGCTCCCACTTCTTTTGCTAATGCCAATCCTGCTAGTAGAGCCTCGTATTCAACCTCATTATTCGATGCTCGGAACTGAAACCATAGCACGTGCCCTAGCTCTATCTTGCAAGGTCTGTATAGCATTAACCCAACTTTGCTTCCACCCTGGTTGGATGAGCCATCTACGTGAAGTATCCCGGGCTCCTTGTCCCAACTCACTATCATGCGAGAAGAAGGTGTCGCGTTGGATGAGGCTTCTGCTTCCAGCTCTATCTATTCGAGCGATGGCGAGCTGAAGGTACACTTTGCAAGGAAATCTGTCAGGACTTGCGCTTTTATAGCTATGCACGGTTCTAATCGGATATCATATTCGATTGCCCATTTGGTGAGTCTTCTCGAGACCTCGAGCCTTAGGAGGATTTGTTTCAGAGGTCGATCGGTTAATACCATAATGGCGTGGGCTTGGGAATAAGGTCTTAGTTTTCGGATGGCTAGCACCAATGCGATGGCGAGCTTCTCTATGTTGGGGTATTTCGTTTCCGTTGTGTGCAGGACCTTGTTGACATTGTAGATAGGTCGTTGTGTCTTATCTACTTCTCTTACTAGAATTGAACTAACCACCTCGTCACTTGCGGAGAGGTGGAGTTTAATCTCGACCTCGGTCTCAAGTTTGGTTAATAGCAGAGGCGGACTAAGTTCTCTCTTCAGCTCGTCAAAGGCGAACTACTGTACAAAGGTGTAGTGGCTTGTCGTTGAGTCGAGCCCCAAGGTGGCGACCTGGTCTTTCTTCGTGATGAGCTATTGCGCCTATTCTGAGGCAACCTTCTTTTTCTTTGTGGCGAGTTGTTGCCTCTGCTTTGAGGTGACTTGCTTTTTCTTCGTGGTGAGCTATTGCACCCACTCCGAGGTGACCTACTTTTTCTTCTTAGCGAGTTATTGCGCCTGCTCCGAGGCGACCTACTTCTCTTTGTGACAAGCTATTGTGCCTACTCCGAGGCGACCTGCTTCTTCTTCATGGCGAGCTGTTGTGCTTGCTCCGTGGTGACATACTTTTTCTTTCTGACGAGTTGTTGTGCATGCTCCAAGGCGATCTGCTTCTTCTAGGAGATTTACTTGTCTTCTTTTTCTCGTTGTTGCTTGTCCCTTCCTTGTTGTTTGCTTTACCTCTTAACACTTCCCTAGTCAAAGCGGGCTAGCTTATTTTTTTTTAGCATGGTGAGTACGCCTTCCACGCTTTTTCTTGTCCCCGAAGATGAGCTGGTGAACTCAGTTCGAGAGGAGTCATAGCTCGGCTCTCCACCAATAGTTGGTTGTTATCAAGGGTCGTATTGTCGATAGGAGGCTGGTTGTTCAGGTCATTCTACTACTGATTGTTCTGCTGTTGTTGGTCATTCTGCTGCTAGTTGTTCTCCCACGCATACATTTGATTGACACAGGGGGAGGTTCTCAAGGTTCATCATGGATGTTCTTGCCCAAAGTGATTGATTCTTCAATCTTGATGTTTGTGTTGCTAAAAAATTCCATTGAGTTAATAGAAACAGAAATTAGAAGGTGAAAACTCAGCTTTCTAGAGGGTGAGAACTTAGATTTTTATTGCAATATCCCACAGAAGCATTTTTCTCCCTGCCTAGTGCATACGTTTCTTACTTTTGGTGCATTCAGTGGAGCTAGCTACATTGGTTTCGGTAGGGACCTCGTCTTGGCTTTTTGCGGGTACCTACTCGTTCTGGGTTGCTGCATCTTCTCTGCCCGGTATTTGAATTTGACTGCGCACCCGTGGGCGAGGTGGGTCTTCTTGATTCAAGTTATTATTTTGTGGAGGGAGTTGTTGGATGTTCCTCGGGATTTCTTGGTTATTGGCTAGCACTTGTTGACTATTAAACGATCGTTGCTAGCTATTATGCGGCACCTACTGACCATCTCGTGACATAGGATGATCGAGCGCTACAGGATGCCGCTGTTGTTGATATTGTTGTCGCTGCTGCCACTGTTGGAATTTCTACTATTGTCGTTGCTGGAATTGTTGCTGTTATTGGTGTTGATACTGATGTTGTTGTTGCCTAGCAACAAAGACAAATCTATTTTCCCATGACTGCATTTGTTCGAACATGTTGTGCACACATCGCACCAAGTCGTTGAATTGTTGCACGTCCACCGCTGCGAGAGGTGTCACAGAATCTATAGTTGGAAGCAGGGGTGGGATGTTCACATTTTCTTGCGTATCTATTGGTGGTAGAGGAACATCAATTTGACCTATTGTGATTGTCGGCACCTAGTCGTTGCCATTATTGATAGAGGGGATCACCATTGAAAGGCTTCATTGAATGGAATGAGAGAAAACGATGAATAAAAAGAAACACAAGCTTTTTGCTATGTTTCCCACAGACGACGCCAATTGATGATGCACAATCTGGACGCTCCCTCGTGTGTTGTGACTCGAACTCCAACTGGCAACAATCTGGCTGGGCTAAGTTGTGTGGACAAGTTTCGAGTTGGGTATCCGAGTTGAAGCGAGCTGTAAAAAGAGAAGAAGGTGAGAGTGCTCGAGTAGCTTTTACCTAGGGATGGCACTCCGATGCTTAAGTCAGTGAGTGTGTAGGAGTAATCTTTGAGAATGTAAGGGAGCTTCAGAGTATCAGTGTGCATACCTTTCTAAGTGAATTTGGGTGCCTTTTTATCGCTATCTGAGGTTCAAGTGCAATAAGCAACGGCTCTAAGTCTTTTTCAGAGCATTTTCCGTAATTTGGGGCCTGCTGGACTGGCAGTTGCTAAATTCGCGTGACGGTTACACATTGCTTGTGGATCTTGTGGCGGTCAACTCAACGAGCTATTTTTACAGTTACGGTTACAGCGCTTACACGGGCGTTGTTCGCGGGACTGTTTTGGGTGAACCTCGCTCCAGCTTGGCCGCGGTGTGTGTGTAAGAGAATGAATATACACATTATTTATATTGTATGCGAATTAGCTAACTATGGTTGAGGACTTAATATCCAGGGAACCAATCTGATCTACATCTTAAAATTATGCAAAAAATAAAAATAAAAGAAAAGTTATTACCAAAGAATGCCAGTATTTTCAACTAAGGTAGTGGTACTCATCCAGAGCTAGGTTTGAGTCTCCTAAAATTGATTGCAAAAATTATGAAATTTTTGAAAGAAAAAAACTAGGATCCAAGTTTATGTCGTAGGTTAGAATCAATTTGATATCTTATGAATGTTGAAAGAATGAAGGCCTCCCATTAATGCAAACTTTAATTATTTAAGAACAGCCAAACACAAAAGGCTAAAAAGTGTGTACGTAAGAAGAACTCTGCATTTTGATATCATGAAAATGCAGACCTCTTTTTAGTAACTCATTTCCATAGGTTAGAGGAGAAACATCTCTTCAAATGCTATTCATGGGTCTCAGAGAGCAGAGATTCCATTTCCAAGACATTTTACAATGACTTTTAAGGCGGCGTTTGGTTGCAGCGCAACTTTTATTTGCAGTGATGTAAATGCATGAGAGTGCAAATAGACTGAATGGACACTATTCTGGTTTACTTGTTCAGATTTGACCGTGTGTGTTCATCTGTTTCTGAGAAGTAAAATTGTGTCATCCCACATTGCACGTGCAAGAGAATGGAGGTAGGACTATGATGGAGCGCGATCCGGCCGGTCTTAGTTGTCCGCGGCCTTGCTTCTGAACGGGGTAGCAGGGAACCTGAAATGGAGGAGATGGGGAAGCTCCGGGGGGAACCCGGTATAGAGGCTCCGAAGCTCAAGTTAGAATCCTTCAAAAGCAAGGTAATACCAGATAGCGCAAAATTTGCATACCTCGTTTGTCGGGGGGCAGGGGGCTCTTATAATCACTTCGTGCACTCGCCCCGAGGCCCTTGTCAGGTCGGGTATGATTACCCTTGTGCTTGTCAATTCGGCCGTTGTCCTTTCTGCTGAGACAGAACCATCACTGCCTAACCGTCTTTCTAACTGGAGATGGCGGTGTCAGTGGCGGTGGTAGGTGGCCGTTTAGAGTGCTGCCGCCAAACGCCAGATCCCAAGTCAGTCAGGCGCGGCGCCCTCGGGCACGGACTTCCTTAGTGTCAGGCATGGTACGACTTGTTTGGTTTTGGTGCCCAGAAGGTGATGCGAAGTGCTGAGCAAGGCGAGGTCTTGAGCTCGGAGGTATCTATAGGGCAGGTCAGATCGGCGAGGTGTATCCCGAACTGTTACAAAGTGGGTCAGTTCGGCGAAGTGTATCCCGAGCTGTTACAAAGTGGGTCAGTTCGGCGAAATGTATCCCGAGCTGTTACAAAGTGGGTCATTTCGGTGAAGTGTATACCAAGCTGTTACAAAGTGGATCAGTTCGGCGAAGTGTATCCCGAGCTGTTACAAAGTGGGTCAGTTCGGCGAAGTGTATCCCGAGCTGTTACAAAGTTGGCCAGTTTGGCGAGGTGTATCCCGAGCTGTTATAAAGGGTGAGTTCGGGCCCCCCGTAGGGAGTTCAGTCCGCTGGTGTCTCCTTGTTCCCTCTTAAGCTTGGCCCCTTTTGCCGAGCTGTTGTTTCTGCCACATGTCACGTAATAGAGAGGTCGGGCCAAATCTTCCTTCATCAGACTAGAAGGAGGATAAATTGCCTAATAATGAGGTAAGAAGCAAGAAGATGATGTAGTTCCCACTTCATATTCACACCATTATTAATGAGTGCAAATGAGACAAACAGAAATTTGCACTGCAACAAACAAACAGATGAACCGGGTGAACCGGGTGAAATTTTTTTTTCTTTGTACAGAAGCAAGGCTGTAACTATGATTTGTTTGTAAATCATAGTTACAAACAAATAGAAGCAAGGCTGAACCGGGTGAAAATTTTTTATTTGACTTAAATTTGCACTGCAACAAAACTCGTCCTACTTTTTTTTTCTTTGTACAGTCTACTATATATCATTGAAATGTAAATGCCTCACCCAAGATCCTGAAAATTACATGAACGAGCTTGATCAAGAATTTTAACATACTTCAAAGGCCCAATTGATTTTTTTTTTCCATTTATTGTTTTGCTTTGATCTTAATTGTATTTCTTGAGTGAACTCCAACTCTTCTCAGCTAATTAATCGGCCAAACCATCATCCATATATATATATTAGAGAAAAAGAGAGAAGAATTATATTGCTAGTTTTATGACTTTATCTTCCACAACCAGATAGAAAGAAGAATTAGCACAGAGATTGCGGCAATTGGATCGATGCTCTCCGGATGGATATAATTCTGGCGTCGTTAATGGAGGGTTGTGGACTTGAGTCCTTCTATGGAAGATTCGTTTGGGTCGATGTTTTTCAACCATTAATGTCGTACGTCCACTGGTGGTACGTATATCTATCTGTACCTGACCTACATTATCACTACTGTAGAAGCTCTTAATTCTACAGGTGGTGGGTCTGTAGGAATCTGATCCGCAGGCTGTCAGACTTAAAAGCTGATATTAGGAAGAGGCAACGAGGAGAAGAATCCATTACTCTTGTTAACAAAGATAGGAACCACTCACGGCTTAAGATAAAACAAAGATAGGAGTGGTGGAGGTTGTGGTCCTCTCTCTCTCTCTCCATGTAATTGTTGTAAGAGCACCACAGTGAGGAGGACATGCATATTTCATGTGTTTTTCTAACTCGATTACAGGGCAAACAAAGTCATGATCATTGGAACGTAACCCTTAATTTGCAACAAGGGCTGCATGGAACTAGTTCTAATTAATAAATAAAACGATTAGAACGATTCAGGAAGAATATTAACTATACTTTAAATATATAACCAATTGAAACTCCAAACAGACTGCATGGGTGGGTGAATGAGAGTGCTCTATGACCACCCAATAATTTGATTCTTGTTTTCTCACTTTTCTAGGGCAAATGGAGAACTCACTTATGATGTCTACCATATCAATATCCTTGCAAAATCACATGGAAGCCAACCAGCAATAATGTTTGTAACTGTCAACATATATATAGGTGATTCAATAAAAAATTAAGTATCCATTTTGGTTTATAGTCGGAATTAAAATCCAAATTCAAATCCGAATCCGAATGAACTATTTTTATGGACTATTCCAATTAGGATACAGGAATCAGAATTGGAATTAATTGGAATGAGCTTTTATTCCCAAGGGAGGGGGAGTGAATGAATCCTTCAAATGGGAGAATACCATTCCATCAAAAATAGGAATGAAATTTCAATTCCACTCAATCAAACAGATGGAATTAGAATAACCCATTCCAATTCCAATTCCAGACCTCTATTCCCATGAATCAAACAGATCCTAAATATATAATATAAATAAATTGATAAAGATAATATTTTACATTGGATGTAAGCAAATAATTGAAATGAATAAATCCTTATTCTATAGACAGATGGATAGAGGGAGAAATGATGAATTCATTCGCAATGTACCCAATCCAACCCACGTTACCAACCCCTTTACCAGCTACAGGCTACAGCATCTCTTTTTATTATGCGTAGAAACTTCTGTCATTGTTCTCTTACAAATGCATTACAACCACACAATCAAGCTACCAATAAAACTTCATGTATGATTTCATGGACAACAATGATGGTGGAGAATAGCACATTTTCATCGTTTATTGAGTTGTTTTCGTGTCGATCGGCTGCTCTTCGTTTGTACTTCCTTTTCTCTTTCAATGCATTTATTGTTTGAGTTCGTATTCATTCATAATTTGTCACAGACTAATATCGTCACTGTAGGACCCAGATCTTGCTCATGGACTGTTGCTGTATAAAACCATAGTTTCCAATTCACATTGAGATGGTTAATCAAGGGTCTGTTTGGTTCGCGAGAACAGAGGTTTGGAATCAGAATCAGAATGTATGTGAATGAGATTCTGATTCACATTGCCTCTGGAATGGCATTCCTTCATTTGAGGAAATGGCCATTCCAGCCTCTCCCTTGGGATGAGAATGAAAATATCATTCCGGCCAGCAGAAAACAAAATAAATGACTTAAAATTATCCCAATCCTTTTTCTCTTTACCCAATGCCAACCCTTTTTGGGAGTCATACGCATCTTATAAAAGTTGATTTCAACAGTTTAAACTTTGAATTCATTTTTCGCAATCATTTAGCTCATAAACAGATTCAACAATTAACATGACTTGGAGATGCATATCTCAATTGTATGGACCATTTGGAAGGATCAAAATGAATTACTTTTTAATCAAAACAATTGGAATCCTGAAATGATGATTAGCAAAGCAAATTCGCTCTTTCTAAGCCAGAGTCTGCCTAATTTGCAGAATTCAGATGCAAACCCTCAAATTACATTTACCCAATCAACTCAGAACCATTGGGTAAAGCCATGTTCGGGATTCCTGAAACTTAATTTTGATGGGGCCAAATCGAATTCTAAGTGTAGCATTGGTCTAACTGTTCGGGATAATAAAGGAGTAGTGGTGGCTCAAGCTATTCCTACTGTGGCCAATTTGGCGTCTATCACTGAAGCCTTAGCGCTCTTTGAAGGCATCAAATTATTAGCCTTGCAACTGGATCTTCATTCTATTGTTTTTGAAGGTGATACGAAAATTCTAATTAATACTTTGTTGGAGATGAACCCAAATCCTCCTTGGAGCCTTCCGATGCTCATATCTTCTTGTAAGAATTTGCTTAACCACTTTCCTTACTGTTCGCTTACATTCACTCCCAAATCAGGTAACAAGGCAGCCCGCAAACTGACAGAATTTGCGCTGTCTTGCTCATCACCCAAAACTTGATCTTCGGTTCCAGAGTTTTTGAAACAGCAGAGCAAGAATAGGAATGCAATAGGTGGTGTCAGGCAGCGATTACTTTACCTTTATAAGTAGCAGGCTTTAATGAGCACTTATAGGCAATTAATGGAAGCATGTCCACAATTTTTGGAGCACGTTTAGTTGACATCCTTGGAGAACATCTTGTACCCACTTCCTCGTGAAGTGGGGAGGTGGGTACTGGCACGACTACGGTTGCGTAAGGTACAAGTCAGCCCTTCGGCGTTGAGTTTGGAATTAAGATTAAGCTCGCATTACAGGTCAGAGGTGAACTGAGGTTGAAAGCACCGCTCCCATGTCGGATGGACTACATTGGAAGCGTGCCTTGGGTGACCGGGTTCCAGGCGCATCTCTAGACCTCTTCTAGATCAGAGGTCGGTTATTACCCGAACACCCGGGATTGCGCTGCCACTAGTGGTCCAAACTGCTATTTAAGCGCTATCGACCCTCATGAAGTATTTATTAGTATAAGCCTAGCTTAAAATAAGTGCTTTAAAAATAATTATTCCTAACAAGGGGCTTACCATTACACCTGTTCATGGGCGGCCCTCGGACGGGTTTGAACACGCAAATAAACTCCCAAGCTTGTTGATAAAAAGGTTATACCTTAAACCATCATCGTCATTATTCAAGCCTTATTCTAACTAAATCACCATTATCATTATCCCAACTATATATATGGGATCAATTATATGAATCCTATTTTCCCATTTCATTTTATTTAATATCATTTCTACGCCTTACCGTGAGCATGAAAAGACAAATTAGGACCAATGATTTTAAGATAAAAAAAAAATATTAAAACAAATAAAAAGAAACAAAGATACAAGAAATGAGAAAGCCTTCGAAAACAAAACACTTTCCGAGCCCAAAAGCACATACAAAAAAGAACACAAGACAATTAAAACCACCCCCAACATGAGAAAAAACGCACAAATCCAAAGCACAACCACCACCCTCCACTACTTCCAAAACCTCAAAGACCTGGAAACACCAAGGAGTCATGTTTTTTTGGATCTTGATAGAGGGAAAAGTTGGTCAATGGGATTTTGGTTACATTCACCAAGAATTTTATGTTCTTTTTTCAGCTTTATGTGGGGTCAGGAAAATTTTATTTTCCTGGGTATCACTTACCCAAGAAAGTGATACCTATCCTCTATATGTGTAAATAACTTTCCTACATAGGAGTAAAGTTGCCAACACTTGAATGGGACAAAATGCCCTTTTAATAATGAATTTATATGGATAAAATGATCATTGCCTTATTTACCTAGAAAATAAAAAAAATTGGATAAATACAATTACTCAGGTAAGTGTTTCCTAGAAAAAATTTACCCAAATATTTGCATTTACCCAATAAATTAACTTACCAAAAAGCAAACGAAGCCTAAAAAACACGAAACAAGACCTTTGCTAACCCGATCTCTTACTCCTGCCCCCTTCCTCTACCTCTATTGCTTTTAAGACCCCTAGGTTCCAGTTGAACTTCCAATTCCCCAAAGACTCCAAATAAATGTAAACTCAATTGAGGATCCGTGATCATGAAAGTTTGCCAACCTAATATAACCACCCCCCCCCCCTCAAGCCAGTTAGAGGTTATATCTAAAATCAACTTATTAAATTTTTAGTAGCGGTGACACCTTTAAACCTAATTAACAATAACTGCCCGATGGAAGTTCAAAATAACAAGTTAAAAACAAAAATTGCAATATGGAATGACCCGTCTCCTAAGTAGTTATCAAATGGATATTTTCATCCACTCACTAAAAATTTACTTTGGCAATATATCAGTTACCCTATTTTTTTTGTGTGTCTTCTTACAAAGTAATACAAAATACAAGTTTTTACATTCTACATATTATACAGTTCAATTTGGAAGAAGTTCAAATACAAATGTATACAGTGCAAATAGATACAAAATAATAGAAACTACAATGTTTTGCAATCTACATATTTGCATCTGTATTTCATCTAAATTGAGTTTAAGAGTATAAATGCAAATATATACACTGCAAATACATACAAAATGATACAAAATATAAGATTTTGCATTCTATATGTTTGCATTTGTACTCCTTCCAAACAATCCTTAGGCTCAATTTGGAAAAAGTACGAATGCAATTATGAAAGTGCAGATACATAAAAAACAATACAAATTTAATACAATATTTTCTACTTTTGTATTTATACTCCTTCGAAACTGAGCCATATGTTACCTTACAATTTGTCCTAATTGGTATATTTGATTATCTACCAAATGCATGAAATTGATATTTTTTTGGTAAAACATGAAATTAACTTTAATTGTTATGACAGAATACTGTGGTTTATTACTTAGAATCAGTTTAGAAAGAGTATAAATACAATTAAATATGTACAATAAAAATACATAAGGTTTTGCGCTTTACATATTTGTATTTATATTCCTTACAAACTGAGCCTTCAATTCATAACCAGCTTGTTCAAATCAAGTATGGTTTTGCCTACTTTTGAGATTGTAATTGCCATTAGAGAAAATCAGTTTGTTACATCTTTCTATTTTTATTAGATTGGTCAATTTTATTCTCTAACTAAAAAGAGTATAATTTCTTGGATATTTTCCCAACACATCAGTGATCTCTCACATCCTATGAATTGAAGGATGATTCTAGCCCCATTACTTGCTTAAGTCTTCCAACTTAATGAATAATAAAACCTTATCCCAACCATTTCAGATTGGCTTTATTTGGATTGTCATATTAATTTTTTGGTACATCGGAAAGTATAGTAACTTGGGGTGGAAAAATCCGTTGTTAATTCCACAGGTTCACACTTAAGAAGGCAACTTGATCAGATAGAAAGAAACAGTGTGACTGGAGATTAGAAAAGGATTGGAAAGAGACCTAGAGAGAGAGAGAGAAAAAGTATATATAAATCAAGAATTTAGCTAGGTTATATCCAGGGATGTAGCTAACTCGTGCCGTCTTTTAGGAGTCAGAAATCCATATAGCTTTTCTATGTCTTCATCATGTTCATGCCTAACTTTAAAGATTTGGTTTTAGGAGGAAAGTGAAAAAGTGAAATCACTTTTCATTTTCTAGTTTTGCTTGTTTTGTCACCCTCGACGTCATTTGCTACTTCATTCAACCGCTCATATATATATATATATATATATATATATAAAAGATATGGTATGAGAAGAGTTTTGATCAATTAAAATTCACCCATAAATTTTAATAAATAACATCTGATTGACTATCACATGTTAATTAGTTATAAGTTTTTTTAGATATCATATCTTTTTTATATCGTAGTCGAACCCTTGCACTATGATAATTACATGCTACCACTTAGAACCAGAGTCTCCATTTTTCTTTAATTTCATCATCATCCCATGATCAAAGGGAAAACCAACACGTAGTCCATATCCTTTAAGCTGGGAAATGTAAAATCTGACAGAAGAGCTCAACAGGAAATTAAAAAGAAGAAGAATTTCCCATTTCCGGAAATGAATTAAATTCCTGAAGACTTATGATCAGCAGTTTTACTTTTACTATTGCATATTTAAATTCTGGGTTGCCTGCCATGATTGAGGATGACCACATCAAATTCCCATAACACCAACAGGAAAAAGGTGTCAGGCTTAATTATTTCAAAGCTCTGCACTTGCATTGAACTTGGACTCCCATGGAATCTACGCAATGACGTTTCTCCACGTTACACAGTTTATGGGCCATAGGCATAGTGGTGTCCTTCTTAAGTTGACAATGAAGCCTGTCCACTGTCCATTGTCCATTGTCCATTACATTGACGGTTTAAACTGGTGGAGCGGATTAGAATCAATTGAATACTTTTCATAATTCTGCTTGTGAGATTGATTAATACATTATAACTCAAACTCTTGTTAATTATCATATATATAGATAATGGGGAACTTGCTAGTGAAAGAGGATAATCAGATAGGAATAATTGAATGTATTACTGATTGATCAGGGGTTTAAATATAAGGATGTTAGTTTATAGGATAAGTACAATAGTTAAGACAATTCTATCTGAGGTAGAGTTAGAGATGATCTATGACTCTACAGGACAATCACCTTAGAGGATAACCATTATCAAGAATTACAGGCCATGCAAGGATATAGGATAATACATGCGAAGGTGACGTGAGTACGTGGGGTTTTAACTTTGCTAAACAGCTATCAATTAACTGACTGATTCTCATTTGCTTCAGATGGGGATTGATATTAGGTTGGCTCCACTGAGAATACATCTGCTCTCTCTCTCTTTCTCTATTATATATAGATGGATAGAATTTGGAATATTTGCTCCAACTCCACAGAATTCAAATGAGTAGACACTCTAGAAACTCGAAGTTCTAAAAATTGTGAAAATGGAATCCTATATAAAATCTGGATAAATTGTTAAAAAACAGCACTAGATTGAAAGAAAATTTTGATAAACTTGATGCGTAGAGGTAGAGGGGCCTGTTTGAGTGATGAATAGGAACCCCCATTAATTAAAATAAATATTTGATAAAAATTCTTTTGAACCACTGATCTTATATCTTCTATTGGGGGAATGGGATCTTCTGTCCAATCTTTGCAATGCAGCATAAAATTGGATTGGTTAAAGACACTTAAGTAGAAAATGACACCTAGCTATCATTAGGTATTGAGGTAAAAAAATTGATACTTTCAACCTGGAAACGTTTGCAATTGGGCAATTGAAAATTCCAGCATTCAAACGTTCTAGCTAGTAGTAACAGTAGTAGCCCATCTATCAATTATTCAATCCAGCTAACACAAGCAACCAAGTTTTTAATTTGGAGTTTTCAATAATAATCTGAATTCTCAAATGAAATGGATAGAGACACTTGTGTCTACATGTAAAAAGGTTTCCTCTAGAAAACTAATTAATTAATTAATTATAACAAGTTGATGGACATAATTAAATGAGCTACCTAATATCAGGAGAAAACAAATTCAAGCCTCTTTTTCTTGGATTTCCACATGTGTGTACATGTAAATAGATTGAATCGAATTCAGATAGGGGTATAAGAATCCCAGCAGATATCCAGATTTGATTTGATATGCAGTGAATATTTAAAATGTAGATTTGAATTCGATTCATTTACGTAATTGTATATCCATTTTGAATTAATTATTGGATTCATTCATATTCTCTCCCCTCCTTCCTTCTTTCTTCTTTTTGTTTTAATAAATTTATTTTACTATAAAAAAGTAATTCCAAATAAAAATACTGAGATAAATTTACAAAATTAAACATCAAACGAAAAATATACTATGAGTGAAAAGAAAAGGGGACATGCATGTAATGAGAACATGTATATAACTTATAAGTAGAAAGTAGAAACCAAGGTTTAAAAAATCAGACCGGAAGCAGAATCATTTTAGTTACTGATTTTTGGGTCAAATGGTCCGACCATCCGATTAAAAAAGGCTAAAACTGTTGCCAGGTCGATGGTTCGACTGCTTAAGTCAGTAATGATTAAATCAATGGTTTTTGGCCCAAGAAAAGTTTTAAGGTGAAATGGAATCGGTTGTCTAACTGATTTCCGAATCAACTGATCCGACCATCCGATCCTTTCCGATTTTCAAAATCATTCTACAAACTTTTGTACCGATATCCATATGTATTGAATCAAAACGATATCCCGACATAGCAATTCAATCGGGCTGGCACGGTACAGTGTGAATCACCCACTTTACAAGGTGCCCATCAATCGTTACTTGTCGTTGCTCTATCATCAGTAGGGGGCGAATAAGCCTTATGAGTTTTCCTAGTTTTGTCTTCAAGTATAAAGCTCGGTGGCGTGACGGTTCAACAGACGAAAAAAGAAATAAATAAATCACAAACACCGGGATGTGTCGCATCAGTTCTAAATCAGTCACAACCATTTAGTTGCAGGATCGATCAATTCATGGATTAGCAGCTGATACCAGACTCGATGAGACATTGAATCTTATCCATGTCTCTGCACCCCCGTTTCTACATATATGTCCGTAGGGGAGACGGAACTGATACTTGTGTTTTATTTGTTCCTTTGTCACCTCTCTTTTGTTCCCTTCTAGATTGACTATTCTTCAAATGTGGCCACCTTCAATTACTATATATACAGACATAACTGTGTTCTTCAATTAGTCAATATATGGGCTTCAGTCACCGATCAGGGACCAAGTCAGGAACTGATTCCGATATTCATGCTTCTCATCAATTCCATATTTCATCAGTAAATATATATATATCAGAAATAAATCCATATTTCAACTCAATCTCTGACGTGAAATGCTCTATTTTATATGTCCTAACAAGCATTTTTTTTAGCCCCAAACTACAAACTTTACTCCAAGTAAAGGAGAAGCCACCTTGAATTATATTAACCATCGTCAAAGGGAAATAAACAAAAACAAGGGAGGATATTTATGTAGCTCCCCTTACCCTAGAGCCGAAATGCAAAACTCTCTCCCTGGAGCACTCAACCCCACCCACAACAAAACGAAATAAAATAGAATAATTAACTAGCTATTGACTACCCCATATTATACGAAATCACACCCATTATTTGAAAGATTAAGGTCCAAAACACTTACTATAAGTAGACCCCCATACCCATACAAGGACCCATTAATTACATTAAACCCATTAAGAGGGACAAGAACCTGCATTTTCTCTCTCTCCCTTCTTTGAACCATCAACATCTACAACCACTGTCATCTTCCTTTCAATTTTCAGAATTGGACCACCCTCATCCCATTACCGGGCTTATAGCACTAATAAGATCTGCCAGTTAGTTGTTCGAGTTAATGGTTCAACCACTCAAGCATTAATTGTTTGAAAACAATGCCTTTTATATCACCATTTTTTAGCCAACTTTCATGGACACCCCTCAAGATAAAGAGCAGTGACCTTGTACCATGCCATTTGAATGGTTCCACTACAGAAAGATAAAAAATCTGCTGCAACTGTGATCGCATGCGACCTCCAATGAATGGCAAGCACACCATTATTGAAAAAAAAAAAAAAAAAATTCAGTTGATGTGATGCCTTAAACCGATGTGTTCATCATTCATTAGAGGTTACACGCGACCATGGTGCAAGCAGATTTTTCTCCAAAAAAGGGGTGGTACCATAAAAAAAAAAAAAAAAAAAAAAAAAAAAAAAAAAAAAGCTGATAACCACTTAACTGGTATTCATCCAAATTATCCAATTAATCTTTTCTTTTATAAAATCTATTACTAAATTAGGCCATATAATACTTGATAGCCATTTAGTTACCAATTTCCATCCCAGCGAGGTTTAGCTGAACCCTTTAGCTGTTCAGCGGGCTGTGGAACGTGGAACTAATGATAAGATTCTACATCAACATTAAATACATAGAGCCTACATTTTTTACAGTTGAGTTTATGAATTTATTACTGATGTAAAACCTCATCATTGGTTTCAGTCTGCTGAACAGAAAAAGAGTTCAGCTAATCCGAATTCTCTTCCTCACTAACTAGCAGAGAGAAAGGCTTCTCACAAGTCATGCATTTATAAATAGTAGTGAAGAATTCGTTTTTAACTTTTCTTCTAAATTTTGTGGTTTGAATTACTTTCTGCCACTGATAAGGATTTCCCGTTAGACCGAGAATGTAGGTTGATTCTCTACTGAAACAATGGACAAGTTAGATTAGCTACATCTCTCCATGCGCCGCCGACAAAGGAAGGTCCAACTAGCCAGGCCTTACTTGCTAGAGTTATAGCACATAGTGATCACCATTTGTACTCAATGTGGGTTTAATAACGTTCTGCTGCGGTTGAAGGTTCCCTATTATTAATTAGATGAACAATCTAGCTAGGTTGATTCCTCTGTTAGATGAAGGACAAACTAGCTAGCTAGCTAAATTAATCACGTCAGTATCGATATATTGAAGCCCTGGTTGGGAAGGTGAAACTGGCCAGGCCCAACTGGGCAGAAGAAATCCGAGTTCCCAGCTGATACATAGGTGTTTCTGCAGGTTGTGGAAACGATGAGCTTCCCTTCATCTGCATGTAAAAACTACTTGGGGCATGCAATAATAAGTTCAAATCGTCTAAGCATTTGGCGTATATAGCGACTTGACAGTAATACAAGTTAAAGACTGGAATGTGACACTTTAAACATACAAGCGGACTGGACTCTGTCACTCTGCTGGTTTTATTTGGTTTGGGTAGTCAATCAAGGCAACCAAGCTACCAGTTGATGAGTTGTTAATGGATCAGTGACCACTGACGGGACGAGACGTGACTTTGATGTATGGAAAATCATTGGCCGTCGTGTGGTGGCTCAGAAAAAAAAGATTGAGAGAGAGAGAGCCGCCTCCCTGCTGCCTGCTGAGCGGGACATCATGAATCCGGCCATGCATGCTCTAGCTAGCTTGGACAGTCAATCAGGGCATACGAGGCCATAAGCAGGCCACTAATTAGCTGAGCCGAACACGGCTCAATTTTGACACTCGGCCTAAACTAATGAGCTCAATCAAGGAGGTCCTACAACAAGCTGGCTTGGTCGAATAGACTAGACACCAGAGCCCGTTAGTCGTAATTAGTCTCAACTCTCAAGCGCCTATCATCTTGCCACCCGTATCTTATATTTCCAGCATTGGAATCCCCAGCAGATTTATTGCTTTGTCTTTTTTTAGGCCTTATCCTTGTCCCAATTATACGAGGTTCATCATATATATATATATATAAATATATTGTTTTTTGAAAAATAAAATAATTAATAAAATACTGGAGGGTGTAAGTGTAATATTAAATACAACTGGTAAATTGATACATAAGATTCGACAGCCTAGGCTGTCAATTGGGCTGCCCCAACACCTATAGGCTATAGTTTCACCCCTGCGATGGAATTTCCAGTTCCAGCACCAATTAATAATGTTTACAAGGAATATTAACCGATGTGTCATCGAGGGAAGTGCCCCTGTTATTTACAGCCCAAGCTGTTGAATTTAGATTGCCAAATATTCTTGCTCCCAACTTATTGTTATTTCATTGCTGATACTGGCCTGATACACCATGTCAGCCACGAAGACGTTTGTCCCATATGTCAGCATGATGTGAATTCATGTCGTGTTTAGCCCAGAATGGTCCAGCTCTGATAGAGAAATTCACTGACTTCACTAGTTGAGTCACCTTCAAATTTTCTTATTAGGTTAAGCCTCTTGAGTTACACAGCAGAAGCATGTCAGAACATTGATACCTGGAGTGGAACTTTGGAAACTAACAAGTAGGAAATGTGGAAATAATTTGGGTTTTCCAGTTTTAGCAGCCAAGGTCCCAAGGACCAAAAACCAGAAAATAACCAAATGGCCCTTCCTGACCAGTTAACTCTATTATGTTGTCCTCAAATTAATTTTATTCCGATTAACTGACCATGATGGCTGTGTAGACAAATGATAATATCAGTAATAAAATACATGTGCCCATAATTAGAGGTTGAAATGTTGAATTGTTGTATATATGTCCCATGTATTAAAAGACTTGGTGTGGGCCATCTTCAGGTAATTATAGCATTTGATCCGTTTTAGCAATTACAATGTTGAGGAACGGAGAATTAATATCAATCTAAAGTTTAAAGGTTCATGAAATGAAGTTCATCCAGAATTAATTGCTATATCTGTGCTGGATTTCTGGATATGTTCATTAACGTGAACTTTCTTCTTGTTTCCTTGAAATGGGTCTAACCCTCCCAGGTTGAGCTATTCATGAGTGGATACAATTTCTGAAGGATCAAATTCAAACGCAACCTCAAATCCAAACGCCCACAAGACAAAGAAAGTAAGACAACTTGGTGTTGGTGGGCTCGCCTGCTTGACCCAATTTTTGAAACTCTGATTTGCAATCTACATAGAACACAGTCAAGATCAAACTACTGTATTACTGTGTGCATTGCAAGAGCTGAGCTAACCATAAGCATGCCATTGCTTACTATTAACAACATTTAAATTTATGTATATAGCGTTGGGGAGTAAAGCCTGAGATTTCATCACCTTAATTATCTTAAGACAATGATTTTTGAAACGTGATTGTAGTGGACAAAGTCTCAACTTTGTTGGAGTTATAGGTGATAAAATGAGGTAATAGCTAGAGTGGCTGAACTAAGGCCCAGTTTGCTTCATGGGAATAGGGGTCTGGAATTAGAATTGGAATGGGCTATTCCGATTCCAATTGTTTGATTGGGCAGAATTGGAATCCTATTCTCATTCCTGCTGGAATGGCCATTCCCTGCCCCTCCCTTGGGAATGAAATCTCATTCCTGTTCAATTCTCATTCTCATTCCTGTTTGAACCAAATTCCAAAAGATTTAGATTCTGATTCTGGTTTCAGTTTTAACTGGGAACCAAATAGATCCTAAATGAAATTGTTAGGGTCCATTTGGTTCACAGTCGGAATCGAAATCGAAATCCTCCAGAATTGGAATCAGAATGGTCAATTCCCATAATCTGTTTGGTTTAGACAGGAATGGGAATGGGAATTAGAATCAGCAAGAATGGAATTTCATTCCCAAAGGAGGGGGAGGGAAGGGCTATTCCTTCAAATGTGGGAAAATCATTCAAGAAGGAATGGGAATAGGACTCTAATTCCACCCAACCAAACAATTGGAATCAAATAGCCTTTTCGATTCTGATTCTAGACCCCTATTCCTGCAAACCAAACAGGGCCTTAGTTTTTCTTTAGTGAACAAAGTTATTAAGGAAGTTGTGAACTCAATAAGTGATGAAATGAAATTGGACTAATCAATATAACTTCAATATTTTATTATGGGTTCAATTATGATATTGGAATCATGGTTCAAAGTATCGATACACCTCTATGTATCAACTGAGGTGTATTGACACTTTGAACAATACTCCCCCCTCCCCCTTTTTCTTTTTTTTCTTTTTAAGTTTTAGTTTTAAATATAATTTTATATATTATTTTAAAAAATGAATGGGTTCCCAAAACTACCTATAAACAGATTTATCAGAAACCAAAAGATACAATACAATACATCCCATACAGAACAATCGTATTGAAATTTTGATCATTACTTGTAACCACTGAAAGGATATAATAAAAGTCGCAACCAATCAGGTGGCATTTATCAAAATTCACCCATCTGTTGATTGCTCATCAAGTTCCTTTTGGTATTGTGTTTTTCAAGCAGAATGGATTTTTACCTTTATTATTTAATTATTTTATTCATTAAAAGACAAAACAATATATATAAATCATTTAATTCAGCTACTTCAACAATTACTAGACAACTCTTAAGATGGTTTGATCACATATAGAGAACTAGTGAGAGGGAATGATTTATGGTATAAGTTGAAGGGTTTAGAAGAGCTAAAGGCAAACCAAAAATGAGATAGTGCAATAAAAAATCATTTAAAGGCCCATAATTTAAGAATGGATATGGCACCGAATAGAGCAACATGGCATAACAGGATTCATGTAGCCTACCTCACATGATTGGGACAAGGCTTGATAGAATTGAGGTCAAGCCGCTTTGAGCTGACAAGTGTGAGAATGTGCATTCAAGTCTGAGAGTTCCATTTTAGAAGAAAAAAAAATGGAGGTAATCATGTTGGTATCCAATATACCCTCCCAAAAGATTCCATATATGGTTGGAGCAACATTGAATGATGGTTTTTTTAACTTTCTAGATGAGTTACTCCATATATCTTTAATTCGAAAAAAAAAAAGGAATATAATAACCGAAAATATATGATTTGATTTCGAAAGTGAAGATAGTGTAGAAAACTATTTGAACTAATTTTCCTTATTTCTAAAGTTATGCCCACTAAGTCCTATAAACCCCATTCGTGTTCAATATGCTACAAATTATGAAAAAAAAAGCTAAAAGAAAAAGAATGTTTATCTATATTCCTTCTATCTACTAATAGGAAAGAAACTTGGTCTTTTAGAATTATATGTTGTCCATTATTCAAACAGATAAATGATTAATTAAATTAAAGTATAAAGGTAAAAAAGTATATTTATCTTCATAAAGCATTGCAAAAAGTAAAGGAAAAAATAAAAGAAAAAGCTACTTAAGATTTTGTGCAATCCTCCAAAATAATAATGGCATTCAATAGAATGCTATTCAATGCTTGAAAAGCCATTTTAGGAGTAACTGGGGTAGAGATGTGGGAACAGTTTGTTGGTAGGAGCAAGGTTTAAAGTAGCAATATGATTATTTAAAGGGAGTTTTGAGAAATATTTTTTAATAAATAAAATATACAAATATTATAGTTTTATGAGATTTTTGAAAAGAAAACTAAGAAAATGTAAATATAGAAGGATCAAAATCAAAATATCCATACACCCCTTACTTATGCCATATCTAGGTGTATCGATACCTTCAACCTTGGGTAGGATATCAAAACACCCTTTATTGCGAGTGAAAATTTAGAAATATACCCATACCAATAGTTTTCAAAAAAAAATTAAAAGACTAATTTTATCTTTTATTTTTTCTTATTGGCCTATAGGAAGGAGAAGATCAGATGATGAGGAGAAGAAGAATAGCCCATGGAATTAAGAAGAGCACATAGAGAAAGCATGGTTAATGTGTGGTCGTCCTCCAAATCCCAACCATTCCGTGGAATATTTGCATACTTAGGTGGCGTCAGGTAAAAAGGAAGGAAAATCATTAAATACATCAATAATTTTTATTTTTATTTGAAAATCTCCTTTTATTATATCATAAATAAAGCTAGGAGGCAACAATAATACAGAGAAGACTGTTTTTCAAGATTCTCGCTGAACTATAACGACCAATCAGAACTTACCAGGTGGTCAGGGGTGCATTTCAATTAATCCAAGGATGCTGGGCCAATCACCATTCGCCACGTCGCACATAAAATGTGGGGCCTGAAGCCACGAATCTGACGTGTTATATCATGATTGGCCCTGTATTATAACGAAACTGTAGAGTATTTGAACTAGACCCCTGATATTTAATGTACGTAAACCTGATTGGTCCATTGTTTCTTTTTACCACACGTGTCTTCTCAAAGTATCAGCCTCAGCCCATTCATTCGGAGGACCCACAACGCACTTAGATTAGATTAAACCCCCACCACTTCTCTATATAAACCCCAATTCCTCTCCCCCTCGGTCTCGCTCCACCCCTCCCTCCCTCCGGCGGATTTCTCCACCTTGGGCCGCCACCGCCTCCTTCAATTCTGCTCCTAGTTTGGCAGAATAGATCGATAGAACTCTTCTCTATACTTTCTGCTATCGTAGAAGGTAGAACAAGAAGACCACACCACAGCCATAAGCCATCACATTTGGAACCACTCTACTTTACGAGCCTTTTTTCTACATTTAGTGCAAATCGTCAACCTCTCCGACCGGCCGAGAAAAGAGAGCCACTAAGTTTGGCAACACCGCCTCTAAATTTTGTAGCAATAAACGTCAGAGCCCCAGTGTAACTTGGCCCAGAAATGGGTAACGCCGACTACGTATTCCCCTCGAGCGGCGACTGTGGGCATCGCGTGGCGATACCACCGTCACAGCCATTTTACAAATCACTGAAGAAATCCTTGAAGGAGACCTTTTTTCCCGACGACCCAGTTCGGCAATTCAAGAACCAACCACCCTCTCGGAAGTTCATATTGGGCTTGCAGTACTTCCTACCCATTCTCGAATGGGCTCCTCGCTACACTTTCCAGTACTTCAAAGCCGACCTTATCGCCGGGATTACTATCACCAGCCTCGCTATCCCCCAGGGGATAAGCTATGCCAAGCTAGCCAACTTACCACCGATCCTTGGCCTATGTGAGTATTCGAATGTCGGGGAACGAAGATAATTCATAATCTTAAGTAACAGAAAAAGTTTATTAATATTGTTACTATTATTCTTAAAATTAAGTTTTGTCATCATGAGCAATGCAGACTCGAGCTTTGTCCCGCCGTTGGTGTACGCCATGATGGGGAGTTCCAGGGATTTGGCCGTGGGGACTGTAGCTGTTGCATCACTCCTTACGGCTTCTATGTTGGGGAAGGAGGTGAATGCTAATGAGCATCCGACGCTTTATCTTCACCTTGCTTTCACGGCTACATTCTTCGCCGGAGCTCTACAAGCTACCTTGGGAATCTTAAGGTTGGTATGATGAAATAAGATGAGAAACTTGGAATGCGAAGAGGGTCCCTATTCCCATATCCAACATTTCAGTTGATATCTGGTTCTTCCACTGTAGGCCGGTTTGATACAGACTTAAGAAAGTAAAACATATATAGATCAATGTTACGCTTTCTGTCAAAGCTAGCTCTCTCTGGGTGGGCTGGTGGAGTGGATAAGGTTTTCTTAGGTTTTTTCATTTTGCATGTTTAACTAACGACACTGGTAGCTAAAAAGACATGAGTTGGGAAAAGAAATGGATAGATATTGACTCCAAAAACAATGATGAGAGAAAACTGATGAGTATTTTCCTTAACTTTGTCTGAAACTTTTGGCGTGTAACTCTGCACAGGCTTGGGTTTATCGTGGATTTTCTGTCACACGCAACAATAGTCGGTTTCATGGCCGGAGCAGCCACGGTTGTTTGTCTACAACAGCTGAAGGGGATCCTTGGGTTGGAACATTTCACCCATGCCACTGATGTTGTTTCTGTCATGCGTTCTGTCTTCACCCAAACACATCAGGTTATAATCAAATTTCTCCTTCATTCAAGACCCAAAAACAATAGTCACTGAGTACGAGCATAACCTCTAATAAATTATGGGTTTATTGGTTGCTTTAATTTTAGGGTGGCCTTTTCTTTAAAGGAGATATTAAAAAAAAAAATTTTTCTTTTCTCCTATTAACAGTCAACCATGATTCCATACTGATAGTTTTCCAGTTTTTAAGAAGACCACCCAATTTTTCTTCGTCTGTTTTGGTAAAAAGAAACTTCACCCAACTTAAAATTTAATCTAGCATGACAGAGACAGAGGATATATACTATGGCTTTTCTTTCTGTATTTTTTTTTATCTCTTCTTTATTTACAAAAAATGAGAGAGAGAGAGAGAGAGAGAGAGAGGTTGCTCAAGAAAATAAAAAACCAGGACTTTTAGGTGTATTACAATGAAACATGAATTAAGGACTAACCCCAAATCTTATTCGGCCACAGATTAAAAGAAAATCACCCATAAGGACAATTTTCTGGTTTTATTTTTTTGAAACACGAGAATTAATTTAGCCATTGAAATATATGAATTAACTTCTATTTCTTCACTTTTTTTCTCTTAATTTTGTTGGTTTCTCCAACTCATTGCTGATGATGATGATTGTTGTTGTTGTTACAGTGGAGATGGGAAAGTGCTGTACTGGGCTGCTGCTTCCTCTTCTTTCTCATGCTCACTAGATACTTTGTAAGTAAATCTAGTAACTATTTTTGTTGTTCATCAAACTAGTGTAGGACAGCACGCTTTTAAAGTAAATACAATACAACAAAATACAACTATGCCCACTTCTATTTTAGTTGCCCAAAAGTGATAACAAACAGCAATAATTTGAACTTTCATATGAGTATGTCTGCAAGAAACCAAAATGGGTTTTTTGTTTTCAACATAGTTATGTTTATAAGAAATATCCTTTTCTCAATTGAACCCTGGTTAATCTTTCCTCATTTGCTAGGGTTACAAAGCTTAGTGAATTCAACTGTAGAAGAAAAAGTTGCTACACTTTTTATAAGATTCCCAAAAAGCTCACCAACTTAGGGGCGGAAATGGGTCGGGTTAGAAAGTGACCTCGCCCGACCATGAGAATGTATCCTAATGACCATTACACTTTAGAATTAACAAAAGAAAATTAAAATGGAACAAGTCTCTATTTTCTAATCTAAGCAATGGGGTTCATTAAGTAATTACAAATGAGCCTGTTTCTTGCCATATTTGTTAAGAATCTTAAGAAACCAATTTTTTTATTGATTAGGTGGTAGTTTGGGATTACTTATTGGGTAAACATGATTATCATAATAAGTGTAGGTATTTTGAAAATTACGTGAAGGGCCAAAACTGGACAGAAACCCAATAAGTGCTTTTTTCAAAAAGCGCTTGAAAAAATAAAGGGCAAAATTGTGGATTATTCAAAAATGGGTTTTTTTCTAAAAAAGTGCTTATTCGGGTTTATTTTCCAAACAGATACAACAAATAAATGTTTATTGGTGTAGTACGTCCCGGCCTAAAATAAGTATTTTTTCAGTAAGTGCTTAAAAATAAGTACTCCTAAACAGGGACTGGGCAAGTTTTTAGCAAGCAGATGGGCCCGTTTTTGTTCCTTCCTTTCTTTTATTTCTCTAATACTCAATTTGAGGTCCATTAGGTTAAATTCTTACTTCTCAGTCTTTAATATAGAGTTGAAACTCTGTTTTGTTTTTGACGGGGAGCAGAGTAAGAGACGGCCAAGGTTCTTTTGGATATCTGCCCTAGCGCCACTTACGTCCGTTATTCTGGGAAGCCTCCTCGTTTACTTCACTCATGCTGAAAATCATGGCGTTCAAGTGGTGAGGACTGTTGACTGAGGAATCCTATCTCACTCCTTCTTCTGCTGTTTTATATTCCTTGTATATATATATATATATAACAATTCATCGACGCCCTTCTATATGCATGGTCCCACCAAGCTTGATGAAGCAGTTGGTGGGACAAAACAAATGGTTCTGATCGATGTGAAGTTACAATCGAATTGATTTATAATATCTTTCGCTGCACTGCTACGTAAAGGTGTTTGACACGGTGTATTCTCTCGTCATGTTTTGTACAGATAGGACACTTGAAGAAAGGGCTCAACCCCCCGTCCTTGACCCACTTGACTTTTGGGTCCCAGTATCTGACGGTGGTCATGAAAACCGGAATCATCACCGGCGTGATCGCTCTCGCTGTAAGTCTGGGTCAAATTATTCCCTTCGCGTCATCGATATTTAACCAGAGGTCCAGAGCCCACCAAGCTCCAGCGCTCGATGATAACGTCTTTGACTCTTCTCAGACCACGAATGCCTCCGCATACTTTAATAATTCTTGAGTCGTCCGGTCGGGCCATGCCACGTTGTTTGGTGGGTAGGTCCCGCAGCTGAGGGAGCTGCACGTGACCAAAAGGTTCAATCACGTGGTTAGAGAATGGATGACTGAGGAGCATAGTCGTAATGTGGGGGGTGGGTTGGTGTTGGAGGTTGCTCTGCCCCGTCACCCATGTGACCATTTTTATTCTTATTCCCACTGAATTAAAACCCTAGATCTCACCAAAGTGGAAAGGCTGGATCTGGTGGCTGGGTGACTGTTAACGAGGGAACAGTAGTGGCTCAAATTAGCATTTGGTGGTGTATTTTTACCTTGTAAACTAAAGAGCAGTGCGCTTGTTAAAACACAGGAAGGGATCGCAGTGGGGAGAAGCTTTGCTATGTTTAAGAACTATCACATCGACGGAAACAAAGAGATGATTGCTTTCGGCATGATGAACATAGCCGGTTCCTGCACTTCTTGCTACTTGACTACAGGTTATTTTCATTTATTTATCATCAATATGTCAAAATGCAATGCCCTTCTCACCCTCTATATATGTCTATGCGCAACTCTGATTAAAAAGTTAGGGGTTTCATGGTTTTTAAAATCGGACTGGACCGGATAGTCAGGACCAGGAAAACTGAAAAACGGTTTCGTTCCATCCGAAAACCTATTTTATGGTCAAAATTTGTTAATTTGGTTAGCAAATAGCTGATTCGGGTGATTGAACCATTGACCTATATAATGATTTTTGGCTGGTTTTTATTTTTTTTTAAGTTAAAACGGTTCATCCATTTGAACTGGACGATCGAACCATTCAACCTAGGTACTGGTCCCTAGAATGATTTCCCATCCAGTCTAGTTTTAAAAACCTTGGGACTGTCCAGTTGAGCCAGCCGGTTGGATCCCGTCAGTTCCTCCTAGGCAATCCACCCTGATGCTGTATTAAATCCTGGATCTTAAGCCATCCATGGTCTGGAAGGGAAAAAAATAGTTAAATACACTGCAACCCAATGCAGAATTCTGAAATGACAACCCCCCATAGTCTATTAGTAGCCCCCCCCCCCCCAAGTTGCATCCTGCCCGTGACTTTGGCATCAATTCACGGTCAGAATTCATCCCCCCTGTACGGTGGGGCTAGAAAATTCTGACCTAGACTGATCAGTCATTCTCCCTAAAAAAGAAATCCTAAACTTCAAGGCTATAGGGTTAAAAAGGCATCTAAAAAAAGCTATAGAGTTAAAAAGTCATTGTAAATACAAAAGGGGTTTTTACCGTTCAGTCCACCCCTAGGTGGAGCTACTAGTAGACTAGGGGTGGACTGAATCCTGCCCGTAGATTGATGCCAAATTTACGGGCAGGATGCGGTATATAGGAGGGCTACTAGGAGATTAGGAGGGGACTGCAAATTAGATTTCTGAGGGGGATTGCAGTCCAAAAATCCCAATACAAAAATACCCTCTATATGTGTAGGGGTACCAGCCAAAACCCAAACCTAACTCTAGTAAAAGAATCAAAACCCTGACCCTACACCTAAATAAACCTGACCCCAACCTAGCCTTATAAAATCAGGTCAAACCGGACTTATCTTTTAACCCGACCCATTGATATCGCTAAATGCATCCATCATCAATACTGTTACAACAGGGTGAGCTAGCCCTGTTTACAACGCCAAAATTTTCCTAATCCAGCCCGACCTTTAACTGCATCTTCTATTGTTCTATATATAACCCTAACACTAACACAATTGGGTTAATTAAGTAATTAATTAATTTAATTGGATTGGGTTTGAGAAGGGAATAAGTTCGTAAATATGCATATGATATGGGTATTTTTGTATTTTTAACTAAAAATGCATTTGATGTTAAATTATTTATTCAAAGACTGAGGCATAATAATATGAATAGATATGGCCCTGACATAATAAAATGACAGAATAAAATAGGATTCATGTAACCAATAATCCTGTATGGTTGGCAATGCATAGATGCTGATTGAAACTTTTCTCCTCCCCCTCGTCTCTCATACACACTGCCTAAATGCACATATACACTCCTAGGTAAAGGATCTAAGGGTTTAAAAACTGGAACTTTTTGGAGATTGGTTCTTAGGTCGAATGGTCTGATCATTTGGTTTGAATAGATGGTTCGTTTTGACTTAAAAAATAAATAAAATAGAAAAACGGTCAAAACTATTATTTGGATTGACGGTTTGATTGCCTTGGTCTATGAGTTTCTGATAAAATCAATAATTTTGGCCAAAAAACAAGTTTTAGGGTGAAACAGAACCGATTACCTGACCGTTCCTGAGTCAACCAGTCCAACCGTCCGGTCTGATCCGGTTTTTAAAACCATGAAAGTTCATGATCTATATATTGGCATTTCCCATTCCCAACCCAATTAATACTACAGTTTCAACCCCCAATTTTTTTTTTAATATTAGCTAGCTATGCTTAGTTAGAAATAAGAAAAGCAGTAGTGGTGTATTTTGTCATTTACTAAGTAATTAATAAAATAGAGTGTAATTGGAATTGCAGGGCCATTCTCGAGGTCAGCAGTAAACTTCAACGCAGGCTGCAAGACGGCAGTTTCCAACATTGTGATGGCAACCGCAGTGATGATAACACTGCTGTTCCTAACGCCATTGTTCCACTACACTCCTCTGGTGGTGCTCTCTTCCATTATTATTTCTGCAATGCTTGGCTTGATCGACTATGAAGCCGCCGTCCATCTGTGGCAGGTCGACAAGTTCGACTTCATCGTCTGCATCGGTGCATACATCGGTGTAGTTTTTGGCAGTGTCGAGATCGGCTTAGTAATAGCGGTACGTATACCTGCTGTGTGCTACTGCTGAGGGTTGTCAATAAGCTCCCTACCTCCTCTGGTACAGTCGACACTAGAGAGGCGCTCTCACTTACTCTCATCGATCTTCTTATTAAATGATTCGTTATTTTACGTGAACGAATGAATGGATGAATGCAGGTCTCTTTATCAATACTTAGAGTGCTTCTGTTCGTGGCAAGGCCAAGGACCAGTGCTCTTGGCAACATTCCCAACTCCATGACTTATCGAAGTTTCGATCAGTACCCAGTAGCTAATAACATCTCTGGAATCTTCATACTTCGAGTCGATGCGCCCATCTACTTTGCCAATGCAAACTACTTGAGAGAAAGGTATGTATATAATATTAATTAATAGTTACTTCTGTTGAGACCCCAGTACTTAAAATCGAACAAACAAACGCATAAAATTAATTTTGTTCTTAAATTAAAAGGATCTCGAGATGGATCAATGAGGAGGAAGAGAAGCTAAAATCAACAGGAGAAACCAGCTTACAGTACATTATTCTGGACATGGGCTGTATGTATCCATATCCTTCTCGATCAGTTCTCACTGATGTTGATGTTTCAGTTTTACCATAAAAATTAATCTGTGACTCCTAGCTACCTCATAACTAAAACAAAAAAGCTATTTGACAGGCGTAGCTAGCATAGATACAAGCGGGATCAGCATGCTGGAAGAGGTGAAGAAGAACATCGACAGAAGAGGGCTAAAGGTAAAAGATATTATATGATCTTAACTAGGCTACTACGTACTGCAAATTTCAACCAATCTACTGAAAACATTTTCTTTATTAATTTGCTGCTTTGTCGACCCACCACCCACCAGCTCGCCCTAGTCAACCCAGGAAGCGAAGTGATGAAGAAGCTAGACAAATCCAAGTTCCTTGAGGACATTGGCCAGGAATGGGTCTATCTGACGGTTGCAGAGGCAGTGGGAGCATGCAACTTCATGCTACATACGTGCAAGTCAGCCCCTGCAAGAGAGATTGTATGAGCTTAATTAATTTATAGTAAATTAAGCATTAAGAGAGCGAATCGCTATGCTTGTATGAGCTTTTATGTACGTAATCTAGCTACTATATCCTACTAATATTGAAGGAGGACTCGCACATATTTTGCAAATCCAGTGAACCAGAGCGGGTTTTGCCTCCTTTAAGTGAAACTTGGGAGGCTTTTCTCTGCTGACCTTTTGTATTCTGTAGAAAATTTTATATATATGTTCATTAAGAATTAATCAAGCTTTATTTTCTTAAATGTACTGTTTGTAAGGCTGCGCTTGGAAACCATGCAAATAAGTGCGAATGTAAATATAGAGTGTAACAGTTCATACAAATTTACTTTTTTACCAGACTTTTAGCTGTAATGGATGCAAACATGAATTTTAATAAAGCATATGCTTTTTTTATCAAAAGCCCACTTGAATGCACATTTAATTCTTTTTTATTAATGTACTTTTATATCTTATTGTCAATATAAATATGTATTGTCATGTCATTTGTCAATGCATAATTGTAATGTTGCCAAAACACAAGCAAAAGTGAACCAGAGTGCAAATTTACCCTGAACCGGGATTTACACTCTATTTGCATCGTTTCCGAACACAACCTAATTTACCTCAGCCATCAACAATTTCATGTTTAATTTAATTTATACTAAGAGGACTGATGCAATCTTGACCCCATCAAAAGAAGAAAATAAAAACAAATTGACAAGCCAATAACTGCAATTTCAATCAGGAAAGGAACTTATAAAGAAAAGTTACAATGAGCCTAGGGCTTTGAAAGGGTCAGGCAGACCCAAAGGAATGGATGACCGATTATATAGGGTCATTATCATCAGCACCTATGCCTCGTCCCAATTATATGGAGTCAGTTACATGAATCCTGTTTCACCATTCTGTTGAATGTTCGTATCCTTCATTAATTATCGTTGCTTAAATCATTTGTTAAATCTACGGTTCTACTCAAGTCCTTTTCCATCTGTTCCTAGCTCTTCTAGTCCTTCAACATGTATCAAATCACTTTTCCTAGGTGATCTTTTATGCAACCCTAGTATACAGGGTCTAGTAAATGGATCAGGATTTGTTCAAACGAATTAACACCCAACCACCATATATACATATATTGACATTATTAGAAAATACCCCCAATTCAATTTTGATAGATTACAAGTTTTTCTGGTATCATAGTCAAACCCATAATATTATGTGTGCCAATTTAACAAAAAAAATAGTTATTATCAAATTAATTCCTATTAGAGACCCTATAGTGGCAACTGGTTCTTCGCATTGACTTACAGGGTCGGGTCTACCCTGACCTGAACCAGACCCGACCCAGTGACAGAACCTAGATGAGCACTTGCAGAACCTAAAGGTCGTCTACATAAGAGTTCTCGATGGCCTCATCTTCTTTAGTCTTAGTTGGACCCATTTTAAGTTATATAAGCCAGGTTCAGGTACGAGTGTTATATAAGCCAGGTTCAAATCATATTTTCCATTCTTTGCCTTTAATCTATATCACATACGGGGAAATAGAAAAATGACATTTGGAGATACAATAATAAATTATGTTATATTTTTTTAAATAGAATACCTATAACTACACTATTACGAATAACAAATAACTATAGTAGGGCCCAATCTGGTTTAGAGTTGTCAATAAGTCAGGACTATGTAGAACCAATCTTGAACCAATTATTTAATTGGGATCAAATCATAAACCCGATTATATTGAAAACAATAGTTAAAATAATACTAATTTTTTTTATGTTAATAAGTTAAACATTTTTAACTAATACTATCTTATTTATTATTTATCAAATTTACTATTTTAAACATGAAACATGATAAAAATTACAAGAAAGATAAAAAAATTATATATTTCGTAAAATATTTTGTTTTGGACCTGAATCAATTCTGGACAGGTAAGAACAAAAATCAATCCAATAATTAATTAAGATAAAATCATGGAATCAAAACCATTATAATTATGTTCAATCAATTTAGCTCCATCATGATAAACCCAACCCATTGGTTTAGCCATAGTTTTTCTTAAATAAATTAATGTTTATATAATAATTTATTAAATTGAATAAAATAAATAAATAATAGTTTATTGGGATGGGACTGGTATAGGTTGTCTCAAACTAGGCTTGACTCATTAACAGCCCTAAATATTGGGCTGAAGGGGAGAGAATAATTTGGTAGTAAATTATTTCTAATTAAATAAATATATGTTTATTTATTTTATTAAAATAAAATAAATAATTCATTTTACTAAATTATTTTATTGATTTATTTTATTAAAATAAATAAATTATTAAAATTTATTAAATAAATAAATATTTAGATAATAGTAATAATAAAATAAATAAATAAATAAATATTGAGATAGAGAATAGGAGGAGAGAGGGAATTGAGAAAGAAGAGGGATGGCATAATCTTAAATAATTGTATGTGACACTCCTGTAATTTTCGAATGTCATAGAATCAATTACATAAGGAGGTTTGTCTTATATGTGGCACTCCTCTAATTTTTGAATATCATGGAAGTAATTAAATGGCAAGGTAAAGAATGTGTATTTGTCTTATATGTAGCATTTATGTAATTTTCAAATATTATAGAGTCAATTATATAGAGAGGGAGGTTTGTCTTATACTTGACATTCTTGTAATTTTTGAATGCCAACCAAAAGAGAAGTGAGAGAGAGAGAGAGAGAGAGAGTAAAGGAGTGAAGGGAGAGAAAAACACATGTGAAAATTTTAGAGCATGCCTATCAAGCCAAAAGCAAACCATGTGTCAACCTACACCTTCCCAATGTTTTAAGTATACTTTTATAGATTATAGATTCTCACTCTTACCAAAACAAGTCTTTTTTTTTTTGTTTCCTATATTGGTTTAGAAATCTGAGGCCGGTTGGAGCAGAGCTGGAGCTGCTAACTGGCGAGGCTTTACCTAGGGCTAAGGTGCTGCTTAGGGCCCTAGAGAAGTCTACACTTGCAAAGAACAATGGACTAGGCCGTCCATACATAGCCCATCAACTAACAAACAAACAGTCAGAATAACACCAGATGATACCTGCGTACCCCACCAATGAAGTCTTGATGCATCGTATTCCAGACCTGATTCTGGATCTTGATTACATCATGTGCTTACCAACCCAAAAAGGCTAACAAAATTAATTGTACATGGACCAGCTTGCTACCATTGACAGTGGAACACCACACAGAACTCACTTGGTTAGAGAGAGACCTTTGTGGGCTGTGGGCACCACACATAAAACAGCCAATTTCCCTGAGAAACTAAGCCAAGCACAGCTTAGAAAGAACCTCCTCCTCTGTCTGATTTAGCCAAGCCTAGCCCTAACAATAATTATCTTGGCCAGGAAATGAATTGGATCCCTTTGATTTGCAGTTAGATTCGGAATTCGAATCAGAATCAAAATCTTTTGGAGTCAGAATCTGAACCGAAATGATCTATTCCCACAGTCTGTTTGGTTCAAACAGAAATCGCAATGGAAATTGAAATCAGTTTGAATGGGATTTTATTCCCAAGGAAGGGTGGAGAGAATGACCATTCCCTCAAATGGGGGAATGTCATTACATTAGGAATGGGAATGGAATTTTGATTCCATCCAACCAAACAGTTGGAATTAAAATGATCATTCCCATTCTGATTCTAGACCCCTATTCCCATGAACCCAACGGGCCCTAAAATTCTTTTCGAAATTCCTAACAAGAAATAGCCTGAGGACATCATGACTATGAAACATTTTAATAAACAAACAATTACATAAGTAGATAAATTATTAGAGGATGGATTGAAAAGCTAGACCCATAATGAATTGAAAATGTGGCAGAAAAGACCAAACGACAAGACAATGAAAACCCATTTTTCTAATTTTTGCATAGGCTCCCATAGAAGATCTCCTTGGTCAATAGTGCAAATAGAACGCTCTAAAAGGGGCAAGAGGAACTCCAAAACATGGATCTTACATGGAGACAACGTGAGGATATTTTCAATACTGTTGTGCCTTTGCCTCTTTAGAAGCTAACAGGACAGCTTTCATTAAAAAGTATACTAAAGCTCTCTTATGTCAAGGAGTTGTAATTAGTAGAAAGTAGAAACGTAGAGTAGAAAATAGAAGCTAACATTACAGTTCTCACCAACTGTTAACAGGAGATCCTCCTTAAAACATGAACAGAGAATTGAGAGTTGCATTCATGGTGGCATGTCCTTAGGTGAAGCACTCCATGATTCTTTGAGCAGGAGCCATCATTTGGCTCAGTAAAGCACTAGAAATGATTCTGGCCAATTCATTCTGGATCATAACACCAAAGAAAAAAAGCGGGAAGGGGGTCCTTAACTGGGCTAGAAGTGCTGGACTGCAGCAGAATTATTTCTACTTTATTAGTGCTTTTGGGAACATTAATGGACACAACGGTTTCATAAAAAAACCTCATGGGGGCAGAAAGTTGAGTCAGATTAGTGGAGGTTCCTTTTTTCTAAGGGATTGGAATCGAAACTGCACAGAGATGTGACATGCGAGAAAGCTAGGTTGAGTGGGAGACTAGGTGCCCAACTCTTTAACTAGTTGGACCCAAACAGCATCAAATGCCCCTAGCTAAGTTTGGTGACAAACATGCTGGTCTAAGTTTGCACCAAAGTGTTTCCATATACAGAGAGAGTTGTTTGAACATGATCCAATTGAATCATCAACTGTCTTCCACTACATATTTTGCTCAAGGTAGTAAGTAGTGAAAGGTAATCGGGGCCCAATCAATTAATTTAACAGTCACTTTTAATCAATAATTCAATGTAGTTCATGAGCCTAGCTTTAGCGTAGATCATGAAACCAACAAAAGTTAGCGGTGCTTACGGTTCAGTTAACCAAGGGCTTATTTTTCAAATCAAACCGGTATTATTGGTTTTTGGAAATTCATGAACCAAAATTAATTGGTTAATTAATTGATTGGTTCGGTTTTTGATCAGTTTGGTTATTCAATTTTTTGGTTTTTTGATATTTATAATATATTAAATATATATATATATAAATATATCATATAAATACTAGAAATACATATAATATATTATATTATAAATATATATTTATATATAATGTATATATGTTTTTTTATAATATATAGATAATATAAAATGTATATAAAAATAGATATAATATATATGGAAAGCGTACATAATATACATGTGTATGTATATATGTATGTATGTAGGTTAATCAAACTGGTTGATTCAGTTAATCACAATTTTCAATTCCATTTCATCGGTTCGGTTTGATTTTTTTTGTTTATTCAGTTTTCTATGAGCATCCCTAATAAAAGCAAGACAAGCAAACTTAGAGTTGAGGTTCTATGTTACATCCATTTTTTTATGGAGAAGTAAGCGCAGAAGTAAAAAAAACAAGGTATCAATTAAATTCTCTTAAATTCCTAGCAAAAAAAATAAATAAATTCTCCATCCTGTGTCTTCACCTACTACTAAGAAATCTTCAGAAGAAAAGTTTTGAAAGCTTGCTTGGAAAAATGAATATTTATGTATCCATTGTGTTAAGATCATTCACTACTTGGGCATGCCTAGATATTCTTCCGAATTTATTGTTTTAGACCAAATGGTTAACCAAGATTAAGGATCGACTCTATTGCGCATGTATCATGTCATGCATATACAAGGCCAAGACTAGATAGAACCAAGATGTCACCAATTGAACGTTCTTGCTCATCTTTTCAATTCACATCATAGTCTATTCTTTTTCTTTGCTTCCATGAAGAACCCAATTTAATCCAAATGCTGTTGACAATTCGGATCAACCAGAATTCCTCTGGCAAAAACAGGTGGAATTGTTGTCTAGCGAGCTTCCCCAATTTAGGGTCCATTTGATTATTGGGAATAGGGATCTAGAATTAGAACCCATTCCGATTCCAATGGTTGGATGGTATCAAAATCTGATTCCCATTCATGGTGCGATGCCATTTCTCCATTTGAGAGAATAGTCATTCCTTTCCTCTTTATTGGGAATCAGAATTCATTCCAGCCAATTCTGATTCTGATTCCAATTCCAGCCAAAACTAAGCAGACAGTGGGGAATAGACTATTTTAATTCGCATTCCAAAAGATTTATAATTCCAATTCTGACTGTGAATCAAAACTCAGTCTCATTCATGCCACCACAGGCACCAACATGAAAGAACTGAGAATGGAGACTTGATTAATAATGTTGTAATTCAAAATTTAAAAATATTATAAACCATTTTTAGCTCGGAATCTTTGCATCAATACGCTTTGACCACCTATTTCAGCAGTTATCACTCTATCAGATGGCCCCTGAAGTCTCCTGTCACATGCGTAGTCCGTACTAACACCATTGTAGGAAAACGTTGAATCATGGTGTTCGGTTGCTGGCTTGCTGCAAAACTAATGCACTAACACCGTTGTAAGGCCAATGGATTGTGTATTGGGCCACTTGGCCCTTCCTGTTATCATGATTTGCGGATATCTTGGATGATATTGCATCCATATATCGGTTTGGGCGATTGATTTTCTGCCAGATTTGTCTCTGAAACACTGCTCCAATAAATCTCTCATCTAATAATCTGGAATAAAGTGCCTCAGAAATCAGAATGACCCTGTCATGCTAAAAGGGCAATAGTACAATACCAATATGGGCTAGTAATCTTGAATTCTTGATTGTTTGAACTTTGAACTGCATTCTTTTGGGATTGCTATGCCTAACATGCCCTAAGACAGTGATTTACCGGCATAATCAATCTTACACCTCCATTTTGAGGGGCTCTCCAATACCGAAACGCCCCATTATTCTGCAAGACATTGCAAAGTACACCTAGAAAAATTTTGACGATGAGATGAACAAAGCAACCTAACTTGCTTTGGGCACTCAAAACTGATCACACAGAAACGAGACGAGGCTAAAAGTGATTTGCACCAGTAATCTGCAAGGGCCAAATTCCGGAGGGCGCATCTGCTGATTAACATAAATACATCCATCTGATTAAAAAAAGGGGCATAAAACTCGATGCCCTTTTTGCATAACGAGTGAAGTTTTTTTTTTTGTAAGCAATAAATAAAGCTATGTTCATAAATCACAACAGTAACCTTGCTGTACTCTAAACACATGATTGTAATATGATATTTTTTTGGTAATGATTGTAATATGATTTGACACACCATCAGTTATGCTTGTTGCTCAGGGTCTCAGAAACAAGAATAAAGGTTACGCACTCAGGTGATGGCAAATCCATCCAACCCCAAACAGAAAAAATAAGGGAAATCAAAACACTTGAAACAAGACTATGATAACCGTACACTAACGCCACAGGGACCAGATGCTCCTCTCACAAAACCACCACATGGAATTCAGAAATCACAATGCCATTGGGGTATGGGTTGGTGCATATCTCTGAAAGGCACTCTTTGCAAACCATCAAAATCCAAGCAGGAAACTGAGACAAGGAAAAACTTGATAACTTGATACTGTTTCCAACTTCTATTACAAGGCCTTCCATTTAAGAGGTGCCTGCCATTTTTCTCCAATAGGACCCAACCAGTGAAGAGGCTATTGGGAATTAGAGAATGTTTGCTTGAAGAGGCGAGGAAGTACTTCATGGGCGTTGACATCCAAAACCTCAGGGTCCCTGAAAATAAATTAAGCTTAGAAACCTATTTCAATGAGATTGTTGAGAAATAATTATCTCTTCAACTTATACATTAAAAATCGTCCAGAACATTCACCTAGGCAACTCAGGTTATTCGAGTGTAATAGTTTATAAAGAGGAAACTCAAAGATTTTATTATCCGTTTTGATGGCACAAACTAATTACAATTGCCATATAGATAAGTCTACATTCTATAAAACCTTCTACAAGACATGAATCAAAAACCCCCCAACATGCACACGCACACACACACACACACACACAGTGAGAGTGAGAGAGAGAGAGAGAGAGAGGGAGGGAGAGACCTGCACAGTGTGAGCCCCTTTTCACTTGAACTAGGAATAAACCACAACTTCCGCAGAACAGGCGACTCAAATTGGACAAAGAAACCATCACTTTGCCCATGTCTCCACTTCCTTGAACCTTGTCCTTTCCATACCTGCAGACAGCCTTTTACCATGAGATATTGTTCTTGGCAACTCTGCCTAAAAACAATGTTGTTGTAAGCTTCCCTTTATGGAAGAACATGCATACAGATGAATTCCTACTATAGGCTACGTTTGAATGTTGACAAGGCACCAATTTCTTGCAAGTATACCTAGGTTCTCCAATGTTGACAAGGCACCAATCAAAAAAAATAAAAGAACATGCAGCATTTTAGGAAATACTGAAATGGAGAGCTCCTAAAATGGCCCAACAAGCTACCCAAAAGAGAAGCTATCAAAAAAAGAAGCTACCTAAAAGAGCAAAAAGTATAGAATGGTACAGGGAACACATATTATTCATAAAATGAAGACCATGATAAAATAATTAGCATTAATAAGAAGAGAGAAATTTCTGCTCCACTTCTACTATAAAACATGGTGTACATGCTAGCTTCTGATTCTACCAATTGTTGGCTTAAGCAAAAAAAAAAAAAAAAAAACTCAGTCCTATTAAGGTAATTGAATTTATTCTGATGTGTAGACAACATTCTAAACCTGCAAGTATAATTTTTTTCCAGGACAACAAAATGAATGGCATGACTAACATGGCCAATAAACACCTTCAAGTCCGTCTTCAAGAGAGACTAAATTTCAAATAGAACTAAGAATGGGACTTATCATCTTTTCAACACAAGCCTAACTTAATGTTACTAAATATAAGATCCAGAAAAAAACAAAAAAAAAAAAACAGAAAAGGAAAAAAGAATTTGTTACCTGTGGATAAGATATAATACTTTTAGGTGCCACTAAGCAAGCTGCTCTAGAGAAAGAATCTTCTGCATACTGCCTTAGAAATGAAAAACAGCTGCTATGTGTATGGGGTGACTCAAATGCCTGGCATGGTTGATAGGACAATTCATTAGCAATTAAAAGGAATAGAGATAGAGTTTAGCATAAAACAATTCATCTGCTGGAATAGGTTTCTACCATCTCCAAATAAAAGGGTAGGTGCAGTCACAAAATCAAATACATTACAAAATTCAAAAACAAAAAAACAAAAACACGGAGGAAATGAAGTAGGGTGGAGTTAACAAAGATATGTGATTTAATACCTTATCAATAGTGACAACTGGAGCATACTTATCAGTCTGTGTCTTTTCCTTGTCAAGAAGGAGATGAACTCTTGCATCAACTTTAGATGTCTCATGCCATGATTTTATATTAGTCTCCATGGTCTCGACAAGGAAAGAGAAGATGTCTCTCCAACATTCTTCAGTTCCATATTTTTCAGACTGCAAATTAAAAGGATACGATCAATTTCAGGCATCACAAAATGTAGGAGTAACATATTAGTCTTTATTTTCTCAAAATCAGTTGAGAACACAATAGCAATAGCTTGGCCGTTGTGAATGTGTTCAAATAAGTGAATGAGGACAAACATGTACATTCATGGACAGCAGAAACAAGTTCTGTTAAAGACACCACACCCACCAGTTCAGATTTCAAGGAATCTAAGTGTTTTCCTACATCAATGTTGGATCGGATGCTTTCCACCTCTTGAGCTCGTTTTTTTTCTCTTGCCAATTGTGCAAGCCTCTTGATTTTTCTTGAAACTTCTGTATTCTTTGGATTGTACTGCAAAGCTATTTGGAAAGCAGCAGTAGCCTAAATTACACAGATAATGAGTACCATCACCAAAGAAGACATCTGGTGAAAGCAAGAACACTGAACAAAGTGAAATAACATTTTGACTTACATCATCATATCGCTCCATAGCCTCTAGCGTGCATCCTTTCCTGAAATAGCCCTACAAGCACATCAAACCAGCCAGTTGTTTAAGGATGGAAACTCAACAACCAATATGGGCAACAGAGAACAATAATACCTTTTCCCACTGAGGATTCAATGTGATTGTGGTCTCAGCATCAGCAAGTGCTTTTGTAAGCTTGACCAAATGTAGAAATGCTGCAGCTCGATTGCTGTAAAACAGTAACAGGAAAAATGGAAAATGATAATCCACCAAGTGAGAAAAAAAAAATGCTGCAGTCATACAGATGTATGTCCAATTTCAAAAAAAAAATCACAGGGTAGTTCCTTGTACAATAGAAGGGAAAACAACACAACCCAAGAAACCTCAAAAAACAAAAATGTCACAGAACCAAGAACTAAACTGGTGTTGGAGGGTCCAAGCCCCAATAAAGGACTTCTCCCAACCCCTTCCCTCACCAAAGCATCAGCCACATAATTCGCAAATTGAGTTACCTGTCTGAACAAGATGTTCACTCTGGATGCTAATGATCTAGCCTCCCTGATGTGATGATGCACAACCTAAAGACCACCAAACACCATTCATCATCCACCCAATGACAAATGCAAGCCGTCTTCTTATAGTTTGGGTCTTTGCTCTTAAAGATTTTTTTCTTCCAAGAGAAGGGATTTTGTACTCAAGTGATTTTCTACTTCGGGTGTAGAGAGTGGCATATTATAAAGCTTAGACGTTTATCATGTAGAAAGCGTAATAAAATATTTTTCTTACTTTCAAAAAATTTAAAAAATTGTTTGCTTGTTTCCATGAAGGGGTAGAATCACTTCTCTCCCTCCTTTTTGGCCTAGATCATTTTTTGTCTAGTAACATTACTCAAATATTAACAGGAGAAAAACTAGCCATAGTGGTTTACACTCAACACAGACTTAGCTGGCAAATCAACTAGCACAGTAATTTTTTTTATGAATAACTAGCACAGTAATTTTTCAATTTTACAATGTCCCATGGCCCTGGTTCACCCCAACAGAAAGTATTATTTGACATACCAGATCATGCTAGTGAGTCAGCCATGCAATTTGCTGGCCTTGGCACCCACCTAGACAAGTAGTTCAAGTTGGCACTCAATGCATTTGCATGTCTTACCAAATACCGCAAGGCCCATGGTACTTATTTCCCAAATTTCAACCAGTTTATCACTATTCATTACTTGATAATCTCCCTCTACTTCAGAACCTGTCCAGCCATCTATTGAGTTTTTTTTTCTGAAGAGTAAATAGAGAAATTTCATTTAACAAAAGAAAGGAATACAATCCAAGAGGTAACAAGTTGGCACCTCACCATACACGGCAACTTTAAAAACTACAGCAATGAAAACTGAAAGGAATTACATCTGAATTTCAAGAACATTCCAAAAGTTTCCCCCATATCTGATTTACTGATTTTGGAAAATTCTGGGAGCACCCAAGACCAATCTGCCACTAGTTTCCTAACCACAGTCACTAGTGATTCAATATTCTTAGACTTATTTCAAATAGTCTTCTATTTCTTACATTCCAGAGGGCCCAGCAAACAGCAAAAGGAATGCAGCTCCATATTATCTTTGCTTTCCTGTTGCTTCTGAGACTTGGCCAGGCTAAGAAGAGTTCAGCTGTTGATCTTGGCTAAAAGACTCTGACTCCAAACAATGAAGTATAGAATTTCCAAATAAAGATTACAACCTTACAGGTGTAAAACAGATGGAGAACTGTCTCCATCCGAACTGCATAAAACACAGTAGTTAGCCAAGCTAAAACCTCTTCTCTTTAAGTAATCTGCAGATAATATGCCGTCCAATGCAACCAACCAAGCAAAGGCTTCCACTCTAGGAGGAACAGGATTCCCCCAGACCCCTTCCACTTGATCTGAATCCGTTTGATCATTCACCAAAGCCGGATAGAAAGACTTCACGGTAAACCTTCCATTTCTGCATTCTTTCCACCATAGCCCATCCCTCAAGGAGGTTGAAACCAATATCTTCTATAACTTTTCTAACAACTGAATGCACTCTTCTATCTCCTGGTCCAACAGAGGCCTTCTAAATTTAGGTTAGGACACCAAATTACCTGGTCACCCCTGAGTTCAAAGCATTGGTCAATCTTGACTTGATGATCAGTTAACCTGTATAACTGTGGGCACACCTCATATAACTTCCTGCTTCACACCACTCATCCTCCCAAAACCTTATTCTTGATCCATCTCCTACATTGAATCTTACTAAGGTTTTGAAGTCTTGGTTAAACTGCATTATTCCTTTCCAGACACTCACTCCATAAGAGCTTGATACCTCCTTGAATTCCCACCCAAACTTCACCAACCCATGCTTTCCAACTATAACCCTTCTCCATAGAGATTCCCTATCCTTGTCCAACCCAAACCTCCATAGCCACATACCCAATAGAGCCTTATTGAATATTCTGACTGTTCTAAATTCCCAATCGACCCTTTTCTTTTGGCCAGCATACCTTGTCCCATTTTACCAGATTCTCCCCCTACCCCTTCCCACAAAATATATATATATAGAAATAAAAAAACTCTGAAGTTTCTCAATTCTTTTCTGACACCTTTGCTGGTATCTTCAACAAGGAGAGGTAATATGCCAATAAGCTTTACAGAACACTCCTAATCAAAGTGATCTCCCCCCCCCCCGAATGAGCGGTATTTTTCTTTCCAACTCTCCAGTTTGGCATTCAAACACCGCAGCATAATGTTCCAGCTCCTCCCTCCCTACTTCCCCCCACCCCAATCAACATACTCTTGGCCAGATTGACCTTCAAACCTGTGAGCAATTCAAAATTAACCAGTAAGGCCCTTAGGTTTGACACCTGGTCCACTGAAGCATCCAGGAAAATAAGAGTGTCTTGAGTGTCATCAACATACTGGAGATGAGAAATATAAGGACCTTCTGAGCCCACTTTAAAACCTTCAATCCCACCCAACTATGCAGACTTAACCATGAGCATATTCAGCACTCCAAGAACCCCCACTTCACATGGCCATAAGCCTTCTCAATATCAATTTTACACACCAGTCCGGTCTCCCACTCCTTATTCTAGAATCAATTTATTCGCTAGCCACCAGTACCCCATCCAAAATCTGCCTTCCTTTTACAAATGTCATCTGAGCTTCTCCCACCACCTCATGGATTATACCTCTCAATCTCCTAGACATGCCTAACTTGTAAGGGATACAAATCAAGCTTATTGGCCTGAAGTCTTTAATATTCACTTCTCCATCTTTCTTTTGTATCAGTGAAATAAAGGTGGCATTAATTCTTCTGTCAAGCTCTTTCAAGTCATAAAACTCATCAATCATTTGTACAGTCTTCTTCCAAAAAAAATCCAAACAGCCTTGATAAAGTTGAAGTTAAACCCATCCGGACTTGGGGCTCTATCCCCATTTATCTTCTTCAAAGCTTCTCTTATTTCCTCAATCTTGAACTCCCCTTTCCAACCAATTTGTAGAAAAATCACTCAACTTCCTAGGCTCCAAAGGAAGTTGCAACTAACTCCACTTTTTGTGAATTTCCAACCCCTGCAGGCCCTTAGAAACTTAAAACAATGCCTCCCTTATCATCCCTTGCCACAGCCCTATGCCTGAAACACCTAAACTCTTCTGGGCTAGATTGAAGGATGCAACTATGACTTGATATGCAGTCTACCAGCTTCTCTTTTAGACTCCTACATCAATTGTCTTGTTTGTGCAATTCATGAATGAGCCATTTAGACATTTGCCAAAAGATCCTCCATCACAATGAAGTATATTGCTTGCTAATGGCATAGTACTAATTTATGAGACTAGAATGAGGCAAATGCAAAGTTGGAACTAAGGACACATAATTTAGAATAACAATTGTTTTATTGAAAACGGTAACTTTCATTCAAAAACAAAACACAAGTACAATACAGTCACCCCATATAAGTCCAATATTATGATGCACCCCAAAAATATTCTTCCCTCATTGACCCTTGTTTAGCTAATTGATGTAGGATGAGTAGGGGTCCCCTACTAAATTAGAATCTGGTGGAGGGCTTTATGAGATGGATGAGGGACTGTGGGTGGTTAAAGATGAAAATGGATGAAAAGTAGGATGCTTGCTACTTGCTTTTCTTCTTACTAAAGAAAAGTAAGAGAGGGGGGAAGAGAAAATTTTCTGGCAACAACCAGAATTCACTAAGCCAATCTTTATTTCATCAAGTCACTCTTCTTCAACTCCAATTACAATGAGTCTATTTATAGACTCAATTTACTAACTTGGATGTCCCCTTTCATACTCCAATTTGAACTAGGAAATTGACCTAAAACAACTCCTAATTGCTTTAGAACTGAGACAAATCAATAAGTAACACATAAGGACACTTAAATAAGGACTCTAACTCCTAAACAACCCTAATAATACTTTCCTAATCCCACTAAAACTACTTTAATTAAAAGACATCAAAATTACTAAAAATTGTAAACTGCAAGGTTACTAAAAATAGTAATTGTGAGAATTAAATTACTATAAATAATAAGTCCAAGAGTTATCATAAATAGCAATGAAAATATTAAAAAAACAGAACTCTATTCTTAAGATACCCACAATTAGAAAATAAAGAACTGAAAATATACCAATATCCTATAACCCAAAAATTCTGAAATTGGTTTAGGAACAAGAAAATTGGTTTGTTTCCCCATGAATTCTTTCCTTGCTTCTGCATCTGCATCATTCCCCCCCCCCCCAAGTTCAAAAAAAAAAAAACTATGCCCTTGAGTTTTGAAGCGACCAAAATTTGGATTCTTATCTTCGAAAATCACCATCTCAATATGATGAATCTTTTCTTCTTCAAGCACATGGTGAACATTATAGGAAACTTCTTCAAGCACATGATGAATCTCCAAATTTGGTTCTTGATCTACAATAAGCTTTGGTTCTAAACCTAACTGTTCTTCCCCATCAACTGTTTCTATAGTTGCAGCCTTTGCAGTAAGAACATTAAGGACAATTTCAAAGCTGAAATTGTTGCTGCATAGTAGGTGGGCAGCATAGGAACAATGATCTGAGAGTTTGCTACCAAAAAAATAGGTTTAGACACTCCATTAGATGTGTGGCATTTGAAAAACTTTCACCCATAACAATACCCTTCTCCAACTTGGCATTTAAAATGTTGAGTTTGTGATCTATTTCAGCAAATTTCTACTCAAATTTGCCATCCATTCATCCATTGCAGCAACTTTCTGCTCCAAAGAAGTGACTTTAGATGTAATAGAGCCATTTTTTTGATAAATAAGCAAGATTTCATTAATCAATAGAATAAGTCAGTTACAAGCTTCCCATGGAAAGGCGCAAGCTGTGTCCTCTCCTAACTACATGAATAATAGAGTCAATTTGATCATGGAGTTGACCCTCTTTTATCAGCAGAGTTGACCCTTCTCTTCTTCATAGCTATGATCCAAATCATCAAGTTTAGCATTGACTTCTTTCATTGTAGGGTTTATCATGATCACCTCTAGATATGACTCTGATACCTCTTGATATGGATCTAATGTCCTGGGATTTGGCTCTGATACTAAACTGATGTAGGACAGACGTGGTCGGCTTTATGGGAAGGATGAGGGACTGTGGGTTGTTAAAGATGAAGAATATGGATGAAAAAGTAAGTAGGATGCTTGCTGTCCACAAAGGAATATACAAGAAATCAGAAGAGAGAGAACTCTTGCCAGTAGGGCAAACAACAAAGAGACAGATCACTTATAAAAAGAAATGAGAGAGAGAGAGAGAGATTTCTGGCAACAACCAGAATTCACTAAACCAAGCTTCTTTCATCAAATCACTCTTCTTCAACTCCAATTACAATGAGTCTATTTATAGACTCAACTTACTAACACAGATGTCCCCTTTCATGCTCCAATTTGGACTAGGAAATTGACCCAAAACAACCCCCAGTTGCTTTAGAACAAAGACAAATCCATAAGTAACCAAGTGGCACTGTTCACACCAAGAGACTTTTCATTTCTTCTTCACAAGCAAAATTACAAAGGTGCCCTTGAATACGCACCCAAATAAAAAAATAAAAAAATAAAAAAACACAAGAGGACAAAATTCCCTCACACTCTTAACACTCCCCCTCAAGCTAAGCATAGATATTTATCATGCCTAGCTTGTTCAAATTGTTGTCGAGCTTTGATTTGGGAATACCTTTAGTAAGACAATCAGCCAACTGGTCTTCAGACCTCACATAAGGTAGACAAATCTCTCCACTGGCAACTTTTTCTCTAATGAAATGTCAATGAACCTCTATATGCTTTGTACAATCATGTTGAACAGGGTTGTGGGTTATGTTTATGAAAGCTTGATTGTCACAATATAATATCATTGGAGTATCAATTTGCACTCCCATTTCTGTCAACAAGTTCTTCAACCACAACAATTCAAAACTCCATGTGCCATAGCTTTGTACCCTGCCTCTGCACTACATCGAGCCACAATTGATTGCTTTTTACTTCTCCGAGATACAACATTACCACCCACCAATGTACAATAGCCAGAAGTAGACCGCCTATCATCAATAGAACTTGCCTAGTCAACATCAAAATAGGCCTCTACCTTCAAATAACCATGATTAGAATACAATATCCCCTTTCATGGACATCCCTTCAAATAGGCAAGTATTCTATTCACTGCTTGCATATGAAATAATTTAGGCTTGTGCATGTATTGGCTAACCACACTCACAGCATATGATATATCTGGTCTAGTCAAACACAAGTAGAGAAGGTGACCAACAAGTCTCTAATACACACCTTTGTCAGTAAGGACATCTCCATCATCAACTCCCAGCTTATGATTGGGATCAATTGGAGTTGCAGCCGGTTTACAATCCAATTTTCCTACCTCCTGAAGCAAATCAATGACATATTTCCTCTGAGAAATATAAATGCCCCTCTTTGACCTTGCTACCTCAATCCCAAGGAAATACCGGAGATTTCCAAGATCCTTAATTTCGAATTCAGTAGCAAGGAAAGACTTCAGTTCAACAATCCCAGAGATATCATCCCCTGTGATAACAATATCAATGACATACACTACCAACATAGTTATTTTTCCATTTGCTCTCCTAATAAACAGGGTATGGTCAACTTGTGATTGTGAGAAGCCAATTTTTAAGACAGCCTTCCTGAATCTGTCAAACCAAGCTCGAGGGAACTGCTTAAGGCCATAACTCCCAAGGATGTTCACTCCTAGAGGAAGTTCCATGTAAACTTCTTCCTGAATGCCTCCATTAAGGAAGGAGTTCTTAACATCCATTTGATACAAAGGCCAAGAATATTGGGCAGCAAGAGACAATGATAACTCGAATTGAATTCATCTTGGCTACTGGTGCATACGTTTCCTGGTAATCAATGCTATAAGACTGGGTGTACCCTTTTGCCACAAGTCGAGCTTTATACCTTTCAATTGAGCCATCAGCTTTATGCTTCACTGTGTAAACCCACTTGCATCGAACAGGAATTTTGCCTTCTGAAAGAGAAACAATTTCCCATGTCTGGTTTTTTTTAGTGCCTCCATTTCCTGGTTCATAGCATCCTTCCAATGAGGGAACTGCACTGCCTCAGTAACACTGTGGGGATAAAAACGGAAGCAAAAGAAGAGATATAAGCACAATAAGAGGGTGACAAAGTATCATAAGAGACATAGTTTGAGATAGGATACTTAACACATGACCATCTTGCTTTACCAATTGCAATAGGAAGGTTGAGGTTAGAATCTACAAGAGGAGGCTCAACAATAGATTCAACACAGGGATCGGAAACAGGAAGATGTTCAAAATCCAAATTACCTGAGTTCAAGAGGTCAAATTGTAATGGACATTCAATCTCTGGAGTCGCCCTCTTTGTTCATCTGACGAACCACTAATGCCAAGACCGAGGAATAGGCACAGGAAGGAGAAGACTACTACAACCACAAGAGGATGAGAAGAAGTATTAACAGTATCAGTTGCGGGAATCAGCATACAAAAGGGAGTTCGATCTTCACTAACACCCTCCCCCTAAAGAGAAGGACGAGAGACAGAGAAGAAGGGAGTAGACTAAAAAATGTGACATCTTTGGACACATACCTTTTTTCCAGAGCAAGGGTCATAACAACGATACCCCTTTTGGACTGAAGAACAACCCAAGAAGACACACTTGATAGACGTTGGATCAAATTTCAGCCTAGAAGGATTCATGTCATGGACGAAGCAAACACACCCAAAAACCTTGGGAGGAAGATGGGATATATCCTCATCAAGAAAAAGAAGCTGATTAGGAGACTGGAGATGCAAGGTCTGCAAGGGAAGTCTATTAATAAGATATACAGCTGTTTAAGCAACATCCCCCCAAAACCGAGTTGGAACATGCATATGGAATAATAAGCCTCTAGCAACTTCAATCACATGTCTGTTTTTCCTCTCCGACACCCCATTTTTTTGGGGAGTATGAGGGCAAGAACTTTAGTGAATCACTCCTTTTTCTTCAAGAAAGGTTTGTAAGTGCTTCTCAAAGTACTCCTTGGCGTTGTCAGATCTAATAATCTTAATCTTTTTCTCAAACTATGTCTCCAACATACTAAAGAAGCCTTTCACAATTGAAGGAACTTCATCTCGGCTCTTCATCAAATACAACCAAGTATACCGCGAGTAGTCATCAACAAAGAGAATGAAATATTTGTAGCCACCCACATGGAATAGAATAAGGTCCCCAAACATCAGTATGTATTAAATGAAAAGCAACATTACTTCTTTTGTTACTTGCAAAAAAGGTTGTTCTACATTGCTTTGATAGTTGACAGACTTCACATTGCAGACCAAAACTAGACAAGGACTCAAACAAACTAGGAAAGAAAAACTTCAAAGGAACCAAAAGGCACATGCCCAAGACGATGATGACACAATTTCAATTGACTTAGTTTCTCATCATGACAAGACACAGACTGACACATCAACGCTAACATTGGAGACTGATCAAGAAAATAAACTCCACCAGCTTCATGTCCACTGCCAATCATCTTCCCGTACTCAAGTCTTGAAAGACACAATGAGATGGAAAGAAGGTTATAGAGCAATTATGAGACTTTGTAAGAGAACTAATAGATAAGAGATTTTTATGCAATTATGGAACATGGAGTACAGAGTTCAAAGAAAGGCTATTGGTAAGTTTAACTTCACCCCAACCCAATATTGGGGTATGGGATCCATCGGCAATGGTAATCGTACATTTCCTTGAAAAAAGTCTATAAGTGGTAAAGTAGGAAGGCATACCAGTCATATGATCACTGGCTCCAGTGTCAATTATCCAAGAGCTAGAGGGTGGAACATGACATGCAAGTGCAGTACCTGATTTTGCAAAGCCACTAGAAGAAGCATTTGAACCAGTAGATGTAGGTAACCCACTCTTTTCAAAATGGAGTAAGATGCCTCTCACTTTTTCCATCACATCAGAGGTGTCATGAGTAGATGCTAGAGCAGGAGGATTTCCCTCAAGCATATGAGTCTGAGAATCATGACTTGTAGTAGCAACATGAGAATTTACTTTCTTTCCAGTTTTAAACTTCTCAGGTTTCATGTGGGGATTTAGTTTCTAGCATTTATCCTTGGTATGCTTCGGCTTCTTACAATATTCACAAAATACCTCTTCATGTTTACCAAAACTCTACTTAGGCTTTGTGGACACAAGAGCAGTGTTCTCACCTACGAACACTTGCATCATAGCATTCCTCCTACTCTCTTCATTTTGTACAAGAGAATATGTTGTGAAAAGTGAAAAAATATCAACACTAAGGATGTGTTGCCTAGTGAAGTCATAATCAGCATTTAGCCTAGCAAGAAAATCAAAAAGTCGAGTTTTTTCAAGGTACTTCTTGGATTTTCAACATCAACAGGATCTTTCCACTCCAAAGCCTCAAGATGATCAATTTCTTCTCAAATTGATTGTGAGGAGAAATACATGGCCACTGATTTCTCCCCCCGTCACATAATACATGCTTCTCTCCGCAACTGATAGACTCTAGCAATGTTTTTTGCTTGAGAATAAGTTGTAATTAGTCTGTCCCAAATATCTTTAGTTGTTGAAAGGAACATATAGTTACGGGTGATGTGTGGCTGCATAAAGCACACAAGCCATGACATAACCAATAGATTATCCTGCTCCCATTTGGAATAGTGTGGATCTTCAGGCTTCAACTTAGTTTCCTTACCGGTAATAAACCCGAGCTTACCTCTTCCACCAATTGTAAGCTTGGCTAATTGAGACCATTCAAGAAAATTTGTCCCATCAAGTTTTACAGTAGTAATCTGTCCTCCGGCATTGTCATTGCTTCCTGGGAGAACATAGGTAGGTACGCAAACGTCTTTGTGTGAGTCCATTGATCACAACCCCTCCAAAAAAAATTTCTCACCAGCACCAGTCTTCCAACAACAGCTGAACTCCCAAACACCTTTTCCACAAGGTTAGACACGAGTTACAACAAAAAGCCTAGGAAAAATAACTACTGGGGACAAAATATGGGAAGAAAAAAATTCCCAAAAAATGTTTTAGGGCTCTAAAAAATTCAGGACTACTTCCTACAGTCCCAGGGGTTTACCACGACTCAAACACAAAAGGTTTCAGCAGCAACCAATCCACCATACGAGCATGCAAGCCCTAAATTCCAGATCTGGATTTTTCGCCAATTTTCATCCGAAAAATCCAAAACAACTTCAAACCACCATGAAACTTATACCAAAATTCCCCTAAAATCAGGGTAAATCAGTGACCATCAAAAGACCATGAAGATGTCGCCGACTGTAAGGACTGCTGACGTCAACCGGCAGTGTGCTGATGTCAGCGGATCTATCTGTGAGTCACAACCAGCAGCAGAGTTTTCTTGATCGTCCATAGCTCTGATACCAAGTTGTAAAGTTTAGAGATGTTGAAGAGAGAAGAAAAGAAGAAGTGTCAAGATGCTTGGTGTGGCACTGTTCACACCAAGAGACTTTTCATTTCTTCTTCACAAGCAAAATTACAAAGGTGCCCTTGAATAGGTGCCCAAATATTAAAAAAAAAAAACACAAGAGGACAGAAATGACCTCACACTCTTAACAGTTTCCTAATCCCACTAGAACTACTATAAAGAATAAGTCTGAGAGTTACCATAAATAGTAATTTTAAAATAGCAATAAAAATATAAAAAACAAAACCCTATTCATAAAATACCTGCAACTAGAAAATAAAAAACTGAAAATGTACCAATATCCTATAACCCAAAAATTCTAAAATTGGCATAGGAATTGGAAAATTGGTTTGTTTCCCCATAAATTCTTCTCCTGCTTCTGCATCTGCCTGCATCACTAATCCATCAGCCAAACCATTGGCTGTCCTTCTAACCCATCTAAAACTTACATCAATTTCCCTTGCAAGACATCATATTTCTCTCATAGTTTGCCTATGGGTCCAAATTCCCAAATTTCCCACCTGCATCCATCCTATTACCATCCTTCAGTCCCCTTTCACTTCAATCTAATGGTGGCATTATTGTTTAGACAATCTCAAACCTTGTAGAGAGACCAACACTTCAGCTGTTAGCAAGTCTCCCATCCCTATAGGTCCCCTTTAGAATTTAAAAAAAAAAAAAATTAAGATAAATAGGATTGAGGAATTCAATGCAATTATCAATAAGAGTAAGAATGAAGCAATTAGGACTGGTGAACAAGACAAACCTCAATTTGACCATTTTGTACCCCAGTCTGAAGACCCATGATCAGAGACAGATTGAAATGTATATTCTCCATGGAAAACAACAGACTTTATAAAGTGGATAGTTACATCTAGAATGCTCTCTAATGTGTCTCTCGGGTGATTTCTTATTTCTTTTATGAATTTAATTATTATTCTTCAAAAAAAAAGCATCTAGAATGTGATGTAATCAGATAATACCAATTAGGTTGAAAAGAAAATTCTTTGAGATGGTTGTAAGGCCAATAGAGCACTCAACTATGAAACTAAGAAGTAGCATGCCCATAAACAGTTGCAGGAACTATCCTAAATGGATGATGTGCCATGTCAGACGTGTCCAAGTCCAACACTCCACTGATTCTTGAGGGTACTTCTACAAAACATCTCCTAGCTTATTTGGCATAAATGAACAGATAATCTACAAGATGAACCCATTTTTTGTACTAAATGTCACTTACCAATAAAGGCAACATCTTTTGTAGGTATATAATGTTAGAATTCAAAAAAAAAAAAGAATTATTTTAATAGTATATAGCTTTCCATAGACATGTCCACAAGTCCATGTTTTCTCATCTTGCCCAGTTAGACTCTTAGACAAGCATCCAATCCAACAACCATGTTTGTGTCTACGCAACACTGCCTATAAAAAGACAGTAGCAGAGACAAAGATATAGTGATGGATGAGTGGAAAGACTGGAAAGGACATAATTAGAACTGAATGCATTTGTAAGAATCTAAGATTAGCTCCAACAGCTGAGATGTAAACTAAGATTATCTAGGCATGTGCAGATAAGACAAGTGATAGTGCATAGCTTTATGCTGAAAACAGAGAGATGGTAGGCTAAAACGTTGAAGAAGTTTCAGATAAAATAGATGAAAGGAGATAGGTTTGTAGAGAAGGCTTCAGATCTCAAACATGTGTAATAATGCTGTTGGAAAGTAATGATTTAGTTAAAGGATTCAAGATAGCAGTTAGCATAATTACAGAGAGAGAGAGAATACAATAAGCTGCAGACATCTAGATGGAGGAAAAGAAGGAGGAAGGGGGAGTGCACCTCAGTGAAAAAGGGAAAAATCTTCGGTTAGGATAAATGGCGGTTTTAGAAGTTGTGCTTATATTTAAAACCAAACTGGCCAATTAGGATAACTGGTGATTTTTCAAAAGAGAATACAAGACAAGTATAAGGTTATAAGCACATCTTCATAAATCTCTTGTCCAAGCCTTCAACCACTGTAAAACCATTCTACTCTCCCTTTTTCAAAAACCAGACAACTCTCTCTAAAAAGATTTCCTTCAGTTAGATAAACATAAATCATTGGATTCCACAACAAGTGACACTCATACGAAATATTTAACTCAAGTCAATTGATTTCCCCAACAAATCAAGAACTTGTTTTTTAATTGAAGCATATTCATTGTTTTGTTTTGTTTTGTTTTTTTTCTGATAACTGGAAGCATATTCATTGTATTGTTGTTGTCAAAGCTATCTGTATGTCTACAACCCTGACAACGACAACTACCAAGGAGCAAACCTTCACTTTACTAATTAGTACCTTCAGTGGTGAGGCTAGAATTTATGGAGTTCTTTCCTGATCTGGATGTAAGACACTAGGATCCATCTCTTATTTGGCTTGGTGGAGAAGCCATGGGTTGCAGTGTGCCCATCTTCTTTTCAACTATTTGATGGTAATGCTCACCACTGCCTTTGTCAAATAAAAGAAGAAAAACATTGGTTCCATCCTTTTGGCGTTTGCTCCCCCTTTCCTTGTCTACCAAACTACCTCTAGAGTCTAGATCCCTATTTTTCTTTTTCCCGAAATAGATTGTTAATTAATACAAGTCTAGGATCCCAAGACAGTGCACATAAAACGATTCCATGGATTAATAAAATCTGAGTTAACATGAAGCTTCAATGTCCAAACAAATCAAGACCTATGGACATAAACTTCAGGGCAAATTTCCTCAGTGCAACGCCCATGTAACTCTGCACTGAAAGTCTGAAACCTGATATGCCCCTCCTAAGATGGTAAATTAGTAATAAGTTCTTGTTCTGGTGAGATACAAGGTAGTAACTCATAATTGTCACCACGTATTAGTCAGTATATGTCTTTATAATTTGTGGAATGTTACAGCCTATATCATGCTATACTATATGAAAGTGAAAATTATAGGAGTGACCTCTTAACAATGACCAAATCATCATTCGACAAATAGAACCTCCTTAAACAGGTTGACAAACATATGCAATCGAAAAGCTCCTTCTCTAAAACATTTTCAGTAACTAAACATATAAATTTAAAGAAGTGGATCTACTAATTAATACAACGATCATATTTATTTTGTTATTTGATGTAGCATGATCTGGTAGCTCCCTACTGGAGGACAGCTCGAACGTCGGGCTAGTGATGTCGCCTGGTCGAGCTGCAAAACAAGGCTGACAGAGTGTCTGGGGTGCTTTACCCAATGTGGACACTCCGATGCTTAAGTTAGCGATGTGGAGATTTGAGAGAGCTGAGAGCTTAATTGTAAGGGAATTCGAGAACTAAATCGCACGTACCCTATGAGGCTGGAGGCGAGACCTTTATATAAGCAAGTTGTCGTGGGCCTCACAATGTGTGTTCGAAATCGTCAGCCCATCTAGTCCAGAGTTAGTTTCGCACCCAAAGATGGACTCCAAGTAACTTGATAAGGCTTATCCAGGTCCATCCGAATCAAGCGGGGAAAGATACGATCTGTTGGCGTATGTCGTGATCCCGAGGAGATCGGAGACAATCGGCTTGCTTCTAGAAGGAGGTTATGTTGCACCTTGGCATGTCGGTGCATGTAGCTGAACTACCCGGGCCTCGGTCTACTGGGTTACCTGAGGTGCCTGAGGTGACTGGGATCGCTGAGGTGTCACCACATCATTTCGTCGCTCCATGTGTCATCACATCATTGGACTAGCCAAATTACCCCTCATCAATTGCCCCCCACTCCCAAGCCCGACGTGGTCAAGTCAGGGCATGAGTATCATCATGCTAAATAGATTTGGCCCAGTCTTCAGTTCAATCGTGGTTCAACCAATGGTTCAGACCTGATTGACTCAACTGGTTCCGACCTTAGGAGGCGAGGTCACGTCTCGGGCACGCACGGACGTCACATGAAGATTAAGCTCCCCGGATGTCAAAAAACACTCAACTGTTTTCACCTCAAATACGAACAATCACACCCCTAGGAATCGTGGGATCTGTTCGATCTAGACCGTTCATGCTCAGCTTAGGCGGTTATAAATAGGGCCCTTGGGGACCCATTTCTTTCGTCCCTTCTAAGCTCTCGTGCGCATTGAGGTCGTAAAGCATGATGTCATCAGTGTCTTCAATCAGAACGGCGAGGTTGGTCATTTTGTTCCTTAGGTGAGCCACCTTCCTTTGCTTTCTTTCCTTGTTCTTTTCCATTATGTCGAGTGGTAAGTCCGATGAGGAGAGAGGGCAGCCCGGTCAAGCCAAGGTGGGGTCCTCAGTCCAAGACTAACGAGACTATCATAAAGGGGCTTCGTCTTCCCGTCGGCCACCTAGGGCCAAGGTGCCAGACCACTTTGGTCCTACTGAACTGTTTGTTGAGGAGATTCATGGTCTCGCGGCTAAATATAGGATCCTTGACCACTTCGGTTACTTCCTATTGGGGCTTTCCCTTGGGAGCATGACGAGGACAAGGTTGTCGTCTTCGAGGAGGCTCTGAAGGCGGTTCTCCGGTTTCTGCTCCATCCTTTCATTCCCGAAGTCTTGAAGTATTGTAATGTCAACCTTGATCAGTTGCACCCAAACTCCATCCGCACCTTGATCGATACAATATCCCTTTGCTTCAATACCGGCCTTCCTCTAGATATTAAGACCTTTTCCAGCCTCTACCAAATAAAGCAAAACCTTACTAGCACCCCGAGCAAGATTAGTCACTACCTTACTGGCCCGAGTACAAACTTCTGCATGGCTTTCCATCTAAAGTCCCGACCTAGAAGAGTAAGTACTTCTTCCTTGAGTTGTCCAATGGGTGGTCCTTCCCGATGCATTGGAGAAAGGGGGTGAGAGACAATGGGGAAGATCTGAGCAAGCAAGTGCAGGCCAAAGTGTGGAACCTTGTAGACCACCAACTGATGCTGAGTGACTTTCTGGCTGAGGAGAAGCTGATTGAAGCCGGGTTGAGTCCTCCTGGTAGGTCATTGTCTTAGGTTCGGGTGTTCACTTTTATTACTTCGTTTTGGCTTGACTAACTCTTAGTCTTCTTGTGCATGAGACATGTCAAGCATTCTGACTATCAAATTTCTTCAGAGCATGAGGAAGAGGAAGAAGAGAAAGGTGGCCCACAAGGAAGCACCTCGAGCGTCGTCTCTTGAGCTCGTAGCGCTATGTGTTGCCGAGGCGGTCCCGGTGGTCGACCTGGTCAAAGAAGATCAAGCAAAGAAGACCTCATTGAAGACTGTGGCAGCCCAGACATCTGAGGCGCCCTCTACCACCCAAGGCCCCGACGACCGGTAGTTCGGGCACTGAGGACATTCCTAAGGGGAGGCAGACTATCATGGACTTTAGGACCACCCTAATCAAGAGCAAGGAGTCCGTCTTCCTCGAGGTCTCTGATCTTTTTGAGGTGCGCGCTGGCGAGCTCGGCGACAAGGTCATGTGCTCCTTCATGATGGTAAGTTTCCAACCTCCTCCTCGTGCTATTCTCGATCTGCATTCTATACTTAGCTCCTGCTTTCCTTTGTAGACGAACACCCTGACCTACTCCCTTGTCAAGCAATCTGAGCGGCATCTGGCGAGGGTTGAAACTACTGAGGCAGTAGCGAGTGAGTACCAGTCTCAGGTTGAACGGGTTGTGTCCTTCATCGACGAGCTAAAAGACGAGTTGGTCACTAATCGGAACCAAAACAGTGAACTAGAGATTCACGTCAAGAAGCTCAAGCAGGAGTTGTAGGAGAAGGACGCTCTCCTCACTGAACGCGAGGCACAACTCCTCAACGTGGTCCAGGCTTCCAAGGTCTGACTTGTCGAGGAATTCAAAGTTTCACCAGACTTCCTATATAAGAGGGAGGAATTCGGCACCGACGCTTTTCGTCAAGGCTCCAAACTATGCCAAATGCTAGTGAGGTCAATGTACCCCGAGCTTGATCTTTCCTCAATCAAGTCCTTGGCATGTACAAATGATATGACAGATCGGGTCGATCTGGAGCCTGACAAGAAGACGAGATCGACAAGGGAGTTGTAGTTGGAGCCAATGTGGATGTTTTCGAAGTGGATGCTACTGATGTGGTTGGTGATGGGGATGAGGAGCCCCGAGACGTCTGAATCATCTTTGCCTCTTTTCTTGGACCCCCCCCTTTATATATGTAAAGTGCCAAGCCTCCAAGCTCAACCTCAAAAAACTTTTTCTTTTTTTTTTATAACGATGTAACTATTGTTTATCATCAATGAAGTTTCCTTTTTGCACACCTCTTGTCTTTCTTCTTTAAAACTGAAACTTCACAAAAATATACTCAATATGGGATTATAACCCAAGGTACCTAGGTGCTGAAGCAACTAGGCATAGTATGGGATAATAACCTAAAGTGCCTGGGCATACCGAATTGCCGACATCCTTACTAGGTCGACACAGGGGGGCCTTTAGGCTAAGAGCGACTTGGCATCCCCTTTCAGATGTAGTTTAGCCGACGTGCTCCATAATGCAGGTCAGCTCAACCAGGTCATCGAGGCGGGTGGTCTCTTTTACACTTAGTGAAAGTTTGAGAAGTTTGTGAAGTTGCGTACGCCGAACTCTCAAGCTCAAAGGTAGTATCTCCTTAAGTTATTCACGTTCCAGGCACGGGGTATCTACTTCCCCTCAAACATCTCGAGCTCATACGTTCCTTCACCGAGTACCCTTAGTACTCTGTAGGGACCTTCCCAATTCGGTCCTACCTTATCTACACAGGGCTCAGGTACCATCACTTTCCGAAGTACTAGGTCGCTAACTCGGAAGTGGTGCCTCCTGACTTGGGCATTATAGTACCGAGCTACTCGTTGTTGGTAGGCTGCGGTCCGGATATAGGCCAAGTCCCAGACTTCTTCCACTAGGTCAAGGTTGGTCTACAGCTCGTTGTCATTGGTCTCCTCGTCGTATGCCTTAAACCGTAAGGTGGGCACTTCGATCTCGATAGGGATGACAGCCTCCCTCCCATATGTCAGACTGAAAGGGAGTCTCTCCGATCGTCGTTTTGGTGGTAGTTCGATAGGCCCAAAGAATGCTGGGCAACTCATCTACCCATAAACCCTTAGCTCGAGAAAGCCAAGCTTTAAGTCTGCAAAGGATTGCCCTATTCATTACCTTGGCCTATCTGTTTGCTTGGGGATGAGCTACCTAGATGTCTACTGGATTATTTCCAACGTACATCTCTCTCTCATTATTCTAGTAGCGCCTTGTAGGAGGATAGGTCGGACGTCGAGCTAGTGATGTCGCCTGGTCGAGCAACAAAACAAGATTGTCAGTGTCCGAGGTGCTTTACCTGGTGTGAGCACTCTAATGCTTAAGTTAGCGATGTGAAGGTTGTAAGGGAATTCTAGAGCTAAATCGCACATACCTTGTGAGGCTGGAGGGTAGACCTTTATATAGGCAAGCTGCTTTGGGCCTCACGATGCGTGTCCAAAATCGTCAACCCATCTAGTCCAGAGTTAGTTTCACACCCAAAGATGACTCCGAGTAAGTTGATAAGACTTATCCAGGTCCATCCGAATTGAGCGGGTAAAAGATAAAATCCGTTGACATATGCCATGATCCCGAGGAGATGAGAGACAACTTGCTTTCTTCCATAAGGAGGTTACGTGGCACTTCCCAAATTACCTGCAAAAAAGTTGAACGCAAACTGCATTCCAACTCCCAACAGATTTTAACAAAAGATGTTCTACCTTACAACGAAGACAAGAATAAAAGTAAAAACAACGTAATCACTGTGAACAGAGACCAAAAGGTTAATCAAACTAAGAAAATAAAAAAACATTATATCCATTTGAATCAGACCAATGTTCCACTTTCGAAACGGATTATCACCACTTACATTTGAACCAAATTGAGCTTCGACCTTTGAAATAAAAACAAGTGCGTAGAACCCAAGTTCGAAATTTGTGAAAGATAAAAGGAAATTTTCATTTCTATTAATTTACTCAATTAGATGGGATGAAGAACCTGTAGAGGGTAGCGTTCGAGGGATCCTTTTTAATAGCCTGGGTGTAAAGAGCAGCGGCTTTGAGATAGTTCCCGGCTTTGAAGAATTCGTTGCCCTGATCTTTCAGAGACAACCCACCCCGTTCTTCTCCTTCTGATTTCACTGCTTCAGCCATTCAGATGCTATGGTAGTTCTGTGACGCGTTCGTGTTGAGGAGTGAGAGCTTCAAGTAGGGAATGAAAAGAAAGCAACCCCCAACCCAACAAACCATCGTTTTAACTTCGACGGTATACCGCGCTTTTGGGTCTATCTAAGACGAGATCTTAACCGTTCGTTTTGACGGTTGGGAGTCGGGTATCATTGTATGATCGTTTGTATCAAAGGGAAAGGCTTGGGCGGGCGCACGATGCAATTGCTAGGGTGAACATGGGCCGGGCCGGTCCGGGCTTAGCACCACGCCACCAAACCAATGATAAGCGTCATAGACCGGGCCTGGGACATAAAACCCCATTACACCAAGCCTGAAGTGCTTGGGACCGGGCCGGCTCTATGCAGGTCGGGGACAAGCTTTAGGCCTATATCACTTTATAGACTAAATTTAATACATATACACAAATATAAAATATTATTATATAATGTATATTGTCATTTTATAACTCACTAACAAATATGCAATTACATTGTATGTGGCAATTTTAGTATCCTTACCAAAACCCGTTAAAAAAGGTAAATAACCAAAGCATAGTGTATTTGTGGATTTAAATTTTATATTTCCTGTTCATCGTTAATAAAAAAAATGCTTCTTAATTGTCATATTTTATTTTTTTTAATATGATAAATATCTAATATTAGAAATGTACATATTTTTTGTTGTGTTTTCTATAGCTTTTATTTATCTCTATTTTTGTGACATCATTTGTTGACCTATTTGACTTGAAAGAAAAACTATCTCATTTTTTGGCAAGTTTAAGTTTTCTATACCATTTTCATAATTAATTCTAGAAGTAACTCTTGCTTTTCATGCTTATCTTTGTTTTAATATGATATATTTAAAATATTTTAGATATATCAAAATTTTTTATAACTTTTATATGTTTTGTGATTTCAATTTCTATCTATTTAAAATTTGTTATTATTTAATTATGACATTATTGGATGATTCATTTACCCAAACAATTGGACTATTATGGTGCAAGTCATGTACGTAGGGTCAAGTTTAAGCTCAAACCAAGACCAACCCTATGCATTGGGCCTAAGGCTCAAGCACAAAGTCAAGCCTGATCTATCCACTCTAGGGCCAAACTACATTGAAATTTGATGCACTTGGGTTGGGTTGGGTTTGGACTTGCCGACTTGGTTTTGTCAACCAGCTCCACGACAAAATTGATATAAAAGTATGTGTATGTATATGTATGTGCATCCATGTTTGCAAATATGTATCTATATATGCATATATTATAGTTAAGCGTGGCAAGAGCTACCAAAGGACCACCCTTGGGGCTCAATCCAAAAAATAGAAAAGCCCAAACTTTTTGGTCTACAAGATGGGTCAATTTGGGCTCAAGTTAAACTTTCCCAAGTTGCACCCCTATGGATCATTGGCCATCAATTAGATGCAAAAGTAGTTTCCCTTTCAAGTTAGTTTAATTTTTTAGTCCATTTCCACCACTACTAAAAATAACTCCCATTCATCACTTTTCTTTTGTGTTTAATATGATGAATACATATATAATAAGAGATGGACTCAAATGTATTTTGCAAAATTTATACTTTTTTAATATTTTTGTGTATTTATCATTTTTAAAATTTTTATTATTTAATTATGACATCATGGATTGACCCATTTGGCTTAAAAGGTCAAATTATTGACCCACCACTTGAATAGGAAAATGGCATCGTTTCTAGGTCAATTTTTAATTTTGTATTTCATTCCCATCACTAATAAAAATATTTCTTATTTATCATACTTATTTTTATTTTATATGAAAAAATATATAATACTAGAGATGTGGCTATTTTTAGTCATTTTTATATTTTTATTATTTAACTATGAGACTATTGGTGACCCATAGGAGGCAAATGCTTGAACTACTTACTCACTACCTAACTGAAAGGGCAGTTTAGTTTCCATGTTGGTTTTGAATACATAAGTACTATATTATTAAAATTAGGCCAAGGTTCCAGTGGCCAATATGCTTCATTTGGCATAGGTCTGAACATATCCGCTCTGAGAGCTAACAAACCGAATGGATGTGCTCTGAGAGCTTTTATCTCTCTCTGATATACACTGAAGATCCAAACAAAAGGGTGTTTTATGGATTTTTGAAAAATATATTAATCATGTGATGTTATATGTGACGGAATGTGACGAAAAGTTAACAACAGGGGAAGTTTTAAACAATTATCGAAAAATTTAGAGAGTACTTTAAGACGATGTATAACAATTTTCTAAACTTTAAGGTACTTTAAGAAATTTGCCCTAAGTTTTATAAGTGAAATGATTTATTCCTAATAATCCCTTTAACTGTTGCAGATGCAAGTTTGCAACACCTCCCATGAACCCAAAAATGGTAGCATGTGAGAGGAAATCCACAAGAAAACCAACCTACAGAAACCCAAACAAAGTAATTTATATATTCCTGGATAAAAATGGTGGCATAGGACTCTCAAGATAAACTACATGATCAAGAATGCTGTACGAACAATTCCAAAAACTGTTTGAAAGATACTGCAAAGAAAGTTGAAGTGAAAACAAGGTTTCTATAAACAATAGGATTGACCATGGGATCTACAAATTTTGGAATCATAGAGGAAATTAACAAGGAAACCGCTGCCACTGTTTGATGGCTCTCTCTCTTGAACTCCTCATGAGTGTAAATAAGAGGTGGGACAACACTTGTATCTAAAAAGACAAGATCCAAATCATACAATCATATTGAACCCAATCAGATGGGTTTGGGGAAGGTTTCATAAATCTAGACCCTCTTCACCTCCCTAAACCTCTCAATGCAAACCCTCTCGAAAAACCCACAGTAGTTTTAATTTTGCACTGAGGGTGGGCAGGTCAGGTCCAAAACCTACATCTAATTTCTTATTAGGATAAAATATAAAAACCTCCCCTGAGGTTATTGACAATTATAAAAGCCTCCTTTGATATTTCATTTTAACAAAACTCTTTCATGTAGTTTTGAAAAAAAAAAAACCTGCATCACCTCCCTTCTATCATTGTTATGGACCGGGAACATTGGCTTAATGCATTAGTTTTTTAAAAAAATTATCTATTTTACCCTTATACTTATCAATTCATTTGAAGATTATTAAAATACCCCCAAAATCTTTCGCTGGGCCATATTAAAAGGAGCAAAGTAATTGTATTTTGTAAATTCATCAACTAGAGTGAGGTCTAGAAGGACAAATCTGACATTTTAAATCATGTAGAAAGATGCCCTTACAAGTAATAAGGGCAATTTAGTAAATTTTAGGTCTCTATTACTGGAAGTCTAGAACAATGACCCAGGGAGGTAACTGCAGGTTTTTTCAAAACTAAGGGATGCTTTTATTAAAGTGAATTCTTAGGAGAGGTTTTTATATTTTACCTTTTCTATTATTTATATAAATAATAAATAAGTAAAATAATATAAATAAACATTAAAATTTCTAATATTTGACTAAAACAAGTAAAAAATATATAAACTATCAATTATCTTTTAAATAATATTCAAACAAAATACACATGAGAAAGGGTTGAATTTAGCCTAATATTAAACCCTACCTGTACTCCCATGCGTTGTAAAATCCCTAAACCCATTTTCCAAACAAAAATGCCTGTCCCATCGAAGTGAATAAGGGCGAATACCTGCCGCGTAAAGGAAAATTGCCATCATTTATTTTAATAAAATAGATAATAAAATTATAAATTACAAGCATAGGAAGATGTTTATTTGAATTCCCTCCACTACCAAGGAGGGCCCACCTGGAGAAATTTGTCAACTATGAACATGAACAAAGAACAATTGGCTGGTTCCTTCAAGTTTGGCTCCACTCCCAATTCCGCTGATCTATCATCTATGCATGACCAAGGGCCGACAGGAACTCATTTGAACATTGACCCAAGCACTTGCCGAACATAAATGGCATTCTGCAAGATAAATAAGGGCATTTTGGGATTTGATCAATCCTATTCAAACCTGATTGCATGTTATTTACATGAGATTCTTCTTTCTTATTCTTAAGCAAGCCCCCGAGAGGACTTAGTTGATCCATCATTTATGTTTCATCTTTCGTTTGTTTCGAGAAAGATATAGATCAATTTTGATTCGTTCTTTTTCTATTGATCTATGTGTCTATATAAATCCTGTTCATGGATTAACGAAAATGTGCAAAAATTATATTTGCCTCTGCCATTCTATAAGTCTTCCGTTTTGTGTATGGCATCGCCACTCCCTTTGGCAACATCCACTAATTTGGAAAAAAAAAAGGGATAATAGCATATAAGGAAAATTTTTGGCCCTAATATCAATAAAAATAATATTTAAAAAAATTAAAAACAGGTTAACTTTTGAAAAATAATATCAACAAAAGGCAACATCATTGTTCATCTTCTTCATCTTGCAATCTATTCACCAGCACCACTGCTTGCCGCCGTCCGCCTATCTCCGCCCACCTCCGCCTCTGCCTCCGAAAACGTTGCCAGAGGTGGGCGGAGACAGAGGCAGCGGCGGCGCTGGTGGTTATTCCTCTGCCCAACGCCGTAGCCTCCGCCCACTAGCGCCGTCGCCACCTCTTTCTCCACCCACGTCTGACAACATTGCCGGAGGCAGAGGTGGCGACGTTGGGCAAAGGAATGACCACCAACGCTATCACCGCCGTTTCTACCTCCGCCCACCTCCAGCAATGTTGCCAGAGGCGGAGGCGGAGGTAGGCGGAGATAGGCGGAGGCATTGCCAGAAGCGGTGGCGAACAGTGGCAGGTGGCGGCGCTAATGAATAGATTGCAAGAGGAAGAAGATTAACGGTGATTTTGCCCTTTATTGATATTATTTTTCAAAAGTTAACTTATTTTTGAATTTTTATTAAAAATTTTACTTTTTCTCATATTAGGGCCCAAAAGTTGCCCTTATATGCTATTATCCCAATTAAAAAAGTAATTTATTAGAACATCCTTATAATTTCACCAATTTATTTAAACCAACCATATTATATTCATTTTACTAAAACACCTCTATAGTTTGCAATATATTTACTTAATCAACCTTTTCACTGAGGTGTATTTGTTTTGCCATGATCACCTAAACTGAATGAAATATGTTCAGAGGGCATGGGCTCATGATTGTTTATTTCAAAAATACCACTAACACTTATTCGTACAAAAAAAAAGACCAAATAGAGTAATTGCTCATGTTTTATTAAGGGCAAAAATGGTATTTTTCATTTTTATTTTCTTTTAATTAAATTTATTCAAATGGAAATTAGGGTCAAAACTGTCATTTTCCACTATCATCTAATGCAAGGTCGATTAAGTATATATTTGGCATTGATGCTACAGATACAACACTGTTTTCTCAGATAACAGTGCTACTGATGTGTGGGTTGGAAGTATCGTTTTTTGAGAAAATGGTGTCTTTTTTTTGGGAATAGTGCTACCAAGTAGGACGTTTCCTGGAGCAACAACAACTTTTTCTATTTGGTACTAATGCTCTAGGAAATGTTTTCAGCACTGGTATCCATTATCTAGTACCACATCACTGCCACCTCACATCCTTATTGGCAGCAATGAGTTGTAGCTCTAGGAAATGCCAAATTCGGTGTTGTTCCAAGCCATACCTTCCCAATTTCTAAGGCATGGCTTGGAGCACCATTTTTTATGAAAAAATGGTTTCAAACAAATGCCCATTTCCTGGAGCACCGTTTTTTCCGACGTGGCGCTGATGTAATGTCGTTTTTTGGAGCAACGGCAATGATGCCAAACTGATGCTAAGTAAATCAGTTGTAAACTATAAAGGTGTTTTTGTAAAACAGAAACTATGGGATATGCTTTAGTGAATCCATGAAACTATATGAATATTTTAGTAAATGACCCAAAAAACCATCTTAGTCAAGTCATTAATTATAAAATAGAAGACAAAGGCGTATCATATATTTTTTTTTAACTAGCTTAACTTTAAAGCCAATGAGTGATAGATATGGCTTGGTAGTCAACAAAGGTGCTTCCATGGATAGATTTTTCCTTTTTTGTAATTATTCTAATAGTAGTCTCATCATTCATAGAGTTCGGATTCAATTTTCACAAAACCGGTATTACACCGTGCTCACAGCCTTGTACGTCTGTGCACTTGGAACATCACATAGTTGTATGCTTATTTTCATGAGAGATATAACCAAGTACCAAATCTGATTTTTCATTCAAATAGTAGGGGTGGTTGGTAAATGAGGTTTCTAAAAATTGGAAGAGAAGTTCTGAGACGTGTCTGAAGATACTGTTTTTAGAATATTATTTGCCCCCATTCAGTTTTATTGAGTTTGCTGTTGGATTACAAATAAATTCATTATCAGGATATAACAGAGCCTTGGGCGAGAATACCCTTGATAAGAAAATAACCCTGACCCACCAGTCCACCTTTACCTAATTTTATGTGATAAGAATACCCTTGATATGTTCACCTCACAACCCACCAACACCTCAATTCAGCCACCCATTGTTCAATTTAAGTGAATGGATGAGGTTATTTTTTATATTGTGATAGAGAGGAATCATCGTAATCTTGTAGATGACATTTGTTTTAGGAATGGCAATTGGACCCTCTCTCTTTAGGGCTCCGCCCAATCCCGAATTCGGCTTGTGTCAGAGCAAGTTGGTGTTAGTACCATTTGAGCAGTCCCTTGCAGTCTTGCATTAAGAATATCTCTCATGAAATAAACCACATTAGTATAGAGATATTCCTAATATAAGGCAGTAAATGCTGTTGGAACGGGCTTTGCTTTGACTGAAACTGAACTTTCCAATCCCACCTAGTTGGAGTGGTTTTTTCAAACTGTTGACCAGGGTCAGACAAGTTTTGGGGAAATCCTTAATTCAGGTGACTGGGGAGAGATCCACTTCAGTCACAGCAAGGCTCATTCGAACACTGTTCAAACAGCTTTTACAGCCTTGCATGGGAAACATCTACGTACTTCAATACTTTATTTCATGAGGAAATATTCCCAATACATGAGAAGATATTCCCATTTAGACTGAGAACAGAGTAGCGGTGGTATTTGTCCACCTCGCTCCAAGCCCGGCTCCGAACCCAATCACCTGAGTTACTGGATAAAACAAATCACCACATACACAAATACACAAAAGAAAAAAGAAAAAAAATGGTCAAGTTTCGATACGATAAATTATTAAAAACGTAGGAAATAGTTAACTTGAAATAAATGAATGAAACCATGGCTAAAAATGGCTGAGATGGGATGGGACAGTTTCAGGGATCCCTATTTTCCACGCAGACAGAGATGGGGCTAGGATTTCCAGCCCCATTGGGATATGGGGGGTAAAGATATTGAGGGTCAGGGATGAGATATACAAGCCCTGCCCATGCCAGCCTAGTTGCCCCATTGGGATAAGAGGGTCTCTAGAGGTATTGAAAAGTCAGGATAAATTTAAGGAAAAATAAGTGTGAAAGGGGACGAGGTTTCAGACGATATCCTTTTTGTTATCTATTTTCATTTTCAACTATGACTTCATCAAATGGCTATTTGTTTCCAGATTCTTTAAACTTATTTTTTTATAACCTTCAAATTCATAGCAAAAATAAATTTCCCTCTAGTCAATGGAAAATTGTTGTGCAGCATACATAGAGCCTCACATCAATGAATAGCAAGGTTGCTGTACACATGGGAGTGAGAGTACTAATTAATTAAGTCATTTAGGCCCAGTTTGTAATAAGTATAAATACAAATATATAGAGTATAAAACCTTGTATTTTGTATTATTTTTTATATATTTATATTGTATATATTTGTATTTATTTATTTTTTAAAGTTTAAATTATATTTCATTCATTCAAGAAATTGATACAAAGAAATGACAACAAGGCCAATTAAAGTTTAGATACAATCCTCAAGAAGAATAAAATAAAGAAATTGATGTAGGAGAATCGAAATAACCTTTTTTTTAATTCCATACTTTACTCCAGGTGGAGGGGTGGCCACCTTAAAATTTTATTAATCAATATCAAAAAAAGATATTACAGGGGAGAACATAGCTCGCCTTGCCCCAAATGCAAGACACAAATCTCTCAACCTAAGTCTCTTAGCCCAGCCCAAAAGGAAAATACAAAAAAGATTATCTAATTCTTAAATTGGGCAGACCTATAAGATCTTCAAAAGTTAACTTTCTTACTTGATCTGGGTATGTGAAATGGCATTGAAACTGGTGAATCCTTCTAGCAACTCGCTCATTTTAGCTAAGTAATCTGCTGATCAATTCGCTTCATGGTACACATGTTTTAAAGAGAAGTTTATCACATTCAATCTCAATATGAAGATAACCATGATTAATGCAAGTCTTAACTCAATCCCAAAGCGCCTTTATTTCTGCTTGAAAGGAGGTGCACATATCAAAAGAACTTTTGCAACCAAAGAAAATGGATAAGACATCTTTAAAACCACCATGTTTGTATTTATACTCTTTCCAAACTGAACATTATAGGAAATAATTCTAACTATAGGACATGACTTGACCTCTAAAAGGAGCCTGCTCGTTCCTCTTAATGACACAAATATCGGTTTAGAGGCCTTTTATAAAGAGACTCCATACTTGACCCAATTAAGAAGTATATATGCATGCATGTATCTACATGAATCTCTTACTAATAGTATTCACCAGGTGTTACTTACAATTTGTAAAGGCAAAATATGTGAAGCTCAACTCAGCCCCAACCCTAAGAATTGGCTTATAGTTCATGCCTAAGGTCATGTCCAGTCCAGGTCCAACCTGCACTGAAATTTAATGTGTTTGGGTTGGATTTAGGCTAGGGCCAGGCTCAGATTAATTAATTAGCCCACACTAATATTATATATATATATATATATATATATATATATATATATATATATATATATATATATTTGTGTGTGTACATATAAATGTATATATATATATATACATGTATAATCAGATCAGGCACGGATTACATAAGAGCTAGGCCAAAGCCAAGGCCAAAAAAAAAAAAAGGTCAAGCTTTGGGACAAAAATCCAAGCCCATCACATTTAAAATTGTTAAATCCAATGCAATCTATGATTTCCTATTTAGGACGAAATTTGTTATTTTTAGAGAGTTTGTTATTTCAAGAAAGAGTCGAATTAAGCGAGCCAAATATTTATAAATGTGGTAATGACTTGAATTGAATCATCTTAACAAGAATTTCATTATGACGAAGGTGATGATCTTGTTCTTGGTTCGCAACTTTTTTTTCATGTGAGCATGCATGGGATTCTGTAGCATATGTTGTGCATCCTTAAGCCATTGCTTCTTAAAACATTCGCAATACACATTTTCCTTTTCTTGTTCTAAGGCTCAAATTGGAGGAGCTAGGAACTGACTGAAGAACCTTGAAAACCGCAGAGCTTTGCTGGTTTCAAGCAATTTTCTTCCGTCCAGAATCCCCAGTCTGCTAAAGATCAATGTTTCAGTGGTTGCTATAGAGAATATAAAATCTATCTGCCCCACTGAGTTATAGACCTTGCTTAATCTTGTGTTCATGACTTATTAACAGCACAAACTATTGGATGTCCCTAAGTTAGCCAAAGAGCTCCGAAATGGGTTTGCCCCAAAACCCATCACCCTGGCACAGAGAGAGAGAGATTAAAATTTAGGGTTTTTTACCGTTCAGTCCACCCTTAGGTAGAGCTACTAGTAGACTAGGGGTGGACACAATCCTGCCCGTGGATTGATGTCAAATTTATGGGCAGGATACAGTTTATAGGGGAGGCTACTAGGAGACTAGTAGGGGCTGCAAATTCAATTTCTGAGGGGGATTGCAGTCCAAATATCCTTAAAATTTAAAAGGAGTAGCAATTAGACCCACTCATGGGTCTAGTACTTCGGCCAATTTGAGATTTTGTAAATAAGTCTGATCTAATAATATTATATAATAAAATATATATTAATAAAAAGAAAGGTTTAAAATATTGATACATATCGTATTGGGGTTTCTCGATACGCCCCTATAGGGGATTTTTGGGTCTCGACCGGTTCAGAGGGTGGATGGATCTTAAACCGACCCTTCTAAACCAGATTTAAAAAAAAATAAAAAAAAAAGTATTGATACTGTTTAATATCGGATGTATCAATGTTTTGAACCTTGATAAAAAATAATATATAATAATATTATTTATTAATAATATATAATAAATTTTTCTTGTTCCTATTCGGATCGGGTTTGGATCTCAATATTTTCTATTAATAAAGATGTAAAGCCCGACCGTAAACAGGCTTATGGGAATATGCAATTCTTAATTAATTTGCCAAGCATATGTCTTCTTATGTTGAACCTTGAGAATCAAGAAAGCAAAATAAAGCAAATAATTTACCATCATCAATTATAAAAGGTACATAGTGAAGAGTCCCAATCTGGTAATGGATTCTTTGTCAACATTTCATTTCTCCAAACCCCCGTCGGAATAATGTAAAAACGAAATACGATAATATATATCTAGAGAATACAGAATGCCAACGAACAAAAAAGGTATCCTTTAGTCCAAATAGAGGAGAAAAGATTAATGCTCAGTGCCTATTAAACAACTTTCTGATGTCGAACCTGTACCTAAATTGGTCGGCACGCATAGCCTCAACTGTGAGGCTCGTTTGGTTTGAAGTTTGAACTTCAATCTCGTCTCACCTAATTAGGAAATTAAAATAAAATATAGCGAATATTAAAAGCAATAAACCATGCTAAATAGTTTTGTTTGTTGATAGTTTTTCTTTCTTCCCTGCAATCCCAACATTCTAAAATTAATTTAACATTTATTTCTTGAATAAAAACATAACTAATTTAATGATTAACATGCGATTTAATTAAGGTTCAAAGTATTGACACGTATCGGTCGATACATATCATTCTGGGATCCCTCCGGTACTCCCCTACAGTAAATGTATCGGGAGTCTGACCGGTTCAGGGGGTGAAGGAGCCCTAAACCAATTGCGGAAAAAAAAAAGACATGAAAAGTTGTATCAATTTGCAATGTATCTATATTTTGAACCTTGGATTTAATTGCTATATATGTGTACTCTCTCTACTCTCTAATCTATCATTATACCATATTCTTTTCTTAGCTTCACTTGTTTGCTTTTATTCATCTTTTGCTACATTCTTTTTTTAGACATTAATTATTGTCATTATTATTTTGTTTTCTTGTTTCATTTGGTTTCATCTTTCTTGTTCTCCTTTTTTGGTTAAAGCCTATCCTTTATTATTTGATTTTCTTACTTCACCTTCTCTAAAACAAACCTCACTATGCAAGTGGGTTTTAAATTAAACAAGTGACTTTTTTGTTTTTCAACAAAGACTCTGTATTTCTAAATTCCAGCATTTTTCCCCAGATGGTTTGATGGGGTTAACGATAAAAAATGAAATTATGAAATTGTTCATTCAAGATTCAAAGGATGGACAACAATAATATAGTACATTTGCTGCACTTGTAGCAAAAGACATAATTAGACTTTAACATGATTGATGGGAAAATCTATGATTTCAGATAAACAAGGTGTGGTAAAAGTAACCAATCAAAGCACCCTCTTGAATTTTGATTAATGCAACCTAATTGATCACCTCTTTTATGATACCAATTGATTGATGGTAAAAATCTAACCAGATTGTTATATGGATTTAGCATTCAATTGATATTAGTGAATGCATCATAGTTGAACCCTAAATTTAAAGAAAGTTATCCATTGCAAAGCATAGTATTTAAAAATAAATCATTCATTAAAGGCATTGGAGATGAATGGTTCATTCATTATTCACTAATATTTCCATACAGGGTGTTAGTCAGCAAAATAGTGGTCTTAAAAATAATATAAAGTGTAGTTTGGGGTTTTAAAATTTGTATAAACACATGACAGTGACATGGAAATAAAAGAGTGCAGGAGTCTCTGTTGCAAAACAAAGTTAGCTAGGGGGTTAAGTGTCCCGACCCCTCTAAATTCATGGTGGGTATCTATATTAACCAAGAAAACAAGAAGAAGAAATTGTATAGAAGGATGCTTGAATGGACTACAGTGCCCGAGTGGTTGAGAATTGACATATTAACAGCTACTTAAAACCTGACTCTCCTTCGCCCCAAGACTTTGAAAGACCTGCTGCGGTTCCGGTCCCATCTTGCTCTCTTGCCCCAACAAATTAGATGAGGCATGTCAAGTGAGATCATACTCTCTCTCTCTCTCTCTCTCTCTCCCCCCTTATCTAAAAATCCATGTTAGTTGAAATACAGGTTTCCATTTCCGTGTCTTAGTTTTCAATTCATAAAATTAAGCTCTTTCCTGTGGGAGATTAATGATTCAAATGGTCAATCTGTGTCTTGTTCATCACATGTAAATCATAAATCAGATTCTAGGTTAATTAATTATTCCAATTACCCACCCAAAAGCCTTTCTGCCCCCCCAAGTCTTCATCTTTATCTTTTTTATTTTTTTTCTCTCTTCTTTAATATTAATTCATTAGTGACCAAGTAATCATGCCCATATAAATCTCCACTCAAACCTTTTCCCAGATATCAGGCCACCGAGGCAAAATGAGAAACAGATTTCTCAGTTCAGCCCTCTGTGGCTTCTTATCTGTCCTTGCATTCTTCTTTGAACCCTCTCATCATCAACCACTTCCACCTCTCCCAAACCCAAGACTCCTGATTGCCTACACAGCTCTCCAGGCATGGAAACATGCAATTCTGTCCGACCCAAAGAACTTCACTGCAAACTGGTGTGGTCCCCATGTCTGCAACTACACCGGAGTGTACTGTGCACCGGCCCCAGATGACCCTCATATAACAACGGTCGCCGGAATTGACTTGAACCATGCCGACATCTCTGGTTCCTTGCCGGAGGAGCTTGGACTCCTCACCGACCTGGCTGTCTTCCACATCAACTCCAATCGCTTTTGTGGAACCATCCCTGAAAGCTTTCGGAACTTTCACCTTCTTTACGAGCTCGATGTTAGCAATAACGGATTCACAGGCCCCTTCCCTTCTGTTGTCCTTTGCCTCCCTTCACTCAAATATCTTGACATCCGATACAATCAATTTGAAGGTGACGTTCCTACCCGCCTCTTCGACTTGAAGCTCGACGCACTCTTCATAAACAACAACAGGTTTAAATTCTCCCTGCCCAGAAATATCGGCAACTCCCCGGTGTCGGTGCTTGTCTTGGCAAATAACAAGCTCGGCGGCTGCCTGCCTTCAAGTTTGGCAAACATGGTTGGACTGAATGAAATTATTCTCATGAATGCCGGTCTAACATCGTGTGTGCCACCGGAGATTGGACTTCTGAAGAACGTAACGGTTTTCGACGTCAGCTTTAACAACTTGACGGGGCCGTTGCCGGATACAATGGGAGGAATGAAGAGCCTGGAGCAGCTGAACGTGGCTCATAACAAACTTACCGGTGAGATCCCAGAAAGTATATGCCATTTGCCGAGGTTGAAGAATTTCACGTACTCGTATAACTACTTCTGCGGAGAACCACCAATCTGTCTCAAGCTAAAGCACAAGAACGACCGGAAGAATTGTATCCCATATCGGCCGTCTCAACGGTCACCGGAGGAATGTGTAGCGTTCCTATCCCATCCTATACATTGCGATGCATTTGGGTGTTCTCCGAGTCCACCTCCGCCGCCGCCGCCACCACCGCCCCCACCGATTCATTACTAGTATATATATCCATGGCCATGACCAGTAAATTACTGTGTAATAAATCTTAATTTCTTTGTAACAACTGTTTCTAAATAGTATCAAACTATTATGTTTCTCAACGACGAATTTTTCTAATAATTTATCATGGCAGGTAAGGTGAGAGGCTGAGAGCATCGACGGATGATGGTTTGAGTTTGAACCATCAACCATGAACCTGAGAGACTGAGACGAGACGGCCTTTTGACTGTTGAGAGAATACGCGCTATACAGGACATATACCAGGAGCTCGACGTGCAATTTCATGACGTTGTAGGCTTTTTTCATTCCAATGGTTAACATTGCATCGGGTCGGGCCATGTTAAACCGAAAAAACCGACTGGGTGGCGGGGGGCTTAACGATCGAACCATGTGGTCCATTTGATGAAACGACCATAGCCAGGGTCCATGGATCCGGTCAAGCTGTCTGGGCCGCTGGACCACCGGTTTGAGCACCTATATATGCCAACCAGACAATCATGGTTTGAATCTGAATAATTTTGAGTCAAGATAAAAATTACCAAATGTGGGCATGTATAATTCTACGTTAATGACATAGGTGATAATATTCTAAGGTGTTATTTGCCTAAAGACCCTAAACTCTTGAATTGAAGGAATTCCAAATTTGCAACTTTTTTAAGTCATTTTTGCTTCTCTCTTCTGTCAAATCAAAGACAGCCTAAAAATAACAAAAAGAAAAAAAGAAAAGAAAAAAGAAAAAAAAGAAAATTAACCATGTTCTAGAAAAGGGATGTCAATGAATCGGGTTAAATGACAAATCTATGAGATCGAGTTAGAATCAGAAGACTTATTCAGGGTTAAGTTAGGGTTTTAGTTCTTCAATCTGAGTCTGATTCGAACTTTACTACCCTCACCACCATTCATCATACCGTCATGCCCCTACATATTACATATATATTGAGGGGTGTAACTCAATTGGGATGGCCTAAATTAACATTTTACACTGTTTTAGGCTTGGATGGTGAGACCTATTGAAAATTTGACAAAATTTCAGTCCTTATCTATCCAAATTGCACCCCTACTACTTCTAACCCTATAAGTTTAAAGTTTAGGGTTTCTTTTCATGTTGATTTTGATTCCTGTTGTTTGACAATAGAGGAAGTGACATCATGGGACTCACCAATTTTCAACTTAAATTAATGACTTTGAATTTTCAAGATGTATTATAAAGAGTATATAATAGAAAGACTGTGGGTCAGGTCAGTTTGGTATTGGTCGAACCTTTTAAGCTGATGCGAGTTTAGAAATCACATGGTATTGTTGCTCGGTTCAGGTTTGGGTGAATACATCGGAGGCCTGGAGGGCTGGGTGGTGAAGGCAAGTATGAAATGAACCCACCTGTTGGCATCCCTATTTTAAAACATATATATCCATATTATACTGAGGAAAAAGGCCAAAGCCAACTCACTTCAATGCACACGTAGACCTCTTCCTCTCATTTTCTGATACATGATGCATGGGTTATTTGTTTTTAAGTTAAATTATTAAAAATTAAAAATGTCATAATAAAAACCCTATCTTGATTGAGTTTACAATTCCGCCCCACAGTGTATTGAAAACATCCAGCTCTTGTGGGGCGGAGATGTGATCTCATCTTGTGTGGGATCAAACTAGGGCAACGGCAGGCTCTCATGTGCACCTTGTTCTGTCCCCACCTCATGCCATTGCTCTCTCATTTAGGATCATGTTTGCCCTGTCCCCACTCCATGTGCACCCCACAGAGCGCACTCCATGGGTGCCCCACAGCACATCCCAAGTATGTGTTGGGAACATCTCATAATGATAGGTATGGGAGATACACACTGAGATGTTCATGTGGGGCATCAATGCGATCTCCACCTATGTCATTGCTCTCTCAATTAAGATCATTGTTGCTCCGTCTCCACCCCACGTCATTGTTCACTCATTTAAGATCATTTTTAACACACACACACATTCATAGGAGTGTCAATGGGACTATATTTGGTCCAATCCGATCCAGTCCAATGTGAGTCAATTATAAATGGATCAGGTCCAATCCAATCCAATGAATATTTTGGATCAATTTGTACTGGCCCAATTCAATGTCTGAATCATCTAATTTTTTCAAACTTGTTTTGATTTAGATTGGTTTCAACCCAAACCCGGTCCATTGACACTTATATTCTTATGCTTGTATCAATGGATAGATATTGGCTTAATCCAACCCAATGCAATGTAAATTTATTAAAAATGGACCAGATCTAATCCAAAACCGGTCCATTGATACCCTTACACACACTCTCTCTCTCTCTCTCTCTCTATCTATCTATCTAATATATATCCATTCTCCCATTAAATATCTCATTTCCTCTTAATTCTTAATTCTTCCCAATTATCTCTAATAATGTAAGTTATAAATTAAATGGATTGAATCAATGGGAAAATCTATATACGGAAAAGATATGATATAGAAATGTTTTGATTAATCCAAACGCACCCATGAATTTTGATAAATAACACTTGAATCATTATCACGCTTATGATTATAGTTTATTGATCAGTTGTTTTTCCCATATCATAGTTGAACACTTGAATCAAGTTAAAGGGCAACCCAAGAGTAGCCCTAAACATAAACGCTTGACTGGACCTAAATTGATGTCAAAACCCAAATGAGACAATCCCACCCTAACCAAATATCTATTCAACCACAAGCAAATGCATGGGTTTACCCTTTACATGCCAGTGCATTCTAGAAATCTGAAATCATTTTCTTGTATTTTGAGTGAAGATGATTTGAATATTTCAAACACTTGGATCTTGCTGGATAGTTTCCATTGTGTGAACACAGAACACACCATTTGAGGGGTTTTTAGGGGGTAGTTGGTAATTAAAGTGCAAAATTTGATCAGTAAATTAAAGGTGAAAAGAAGTTTCTCATCAGTTTCCCCGTTTGTTAGATTAATTGATAAACAACTTTTCTGATCACGACATTGACTATAACCTTTTTCAAAACAATAACACGAGCTCTGATTTGTTTAGGCTCCATTCATTTTGAAGTAGGGCCGGGGTTGGCAAAATTTTACATCAAGTTTGACTCGTTAGTGGTTTGGTTCGTCATTATTATTCCTTTATTATATAGGGTAAATTTTATTTATTTTACTTGCCAACAAAAGGAATCTTATGAAATTCACCTTTTACTGCAGACTGAACGTTTGGTTTGGATGAAGGGAGATGGTTTTGTTTCCTTGAAAGGTTGATATGAGAATGATATTTTTGAAATAAAAAAAGTCTGTATACATGCCCTTTCACATTTTCTACTCAGCGCATTTGGAAACTATAGGGATGTTTTAATAAATACGTGAAATTATAGTCTAAATAACTGACCCATTTTTAATCTATTCCACTTGCTTTCTAGTTTTTATGGTTATCTCGTTATTTATTTCAATGTTTTTAAAACTGGATTGGATTGGATGGTTGGATCAGAAAAATCAGGAATCAGTTAGTTTTGTTTTACCTCAGAATCATCTTTTGACCAAAAACCATTGATTTGATCAGCAAACACTGATCTGGTGGTTAAATTATTTGAATCGTTCAACAGTTTTTAACCGTTATTTGTTTTTTTTTTGTCAAAAATAAACTAACCGTTTGGTTTGGATGGTCAGACCGTTCGATTCAAGAACCGGACCCTAAACGGTTCGTTGTGTGATTCGGTTTTAAAAACTTTGATTTTTTTTCACTAAAACGTTCCACTTCTCTTTCCCCTCTAAATATGATTTGTGGGTTGCTTTCTTCCTATCATTCTTCACCCGGTAAAACCTTCTCCCTCACATTCCTCGCACAATTTTCCAACATCACCATGTCAAAAGTTGAATGGACATATCCTCACTTCCTCATCACTAAGTGAGAGTTTGGTAGTGACATTACTTGAAAATTTGTCATTTTTACCATAAAAACTATCATTGGAAGACAGAATCTCATTTATATATGACAGTTCTTCCATAACTTATCACGCCTTTCATATTTAAGGGAACAAACCCTAGGTTTATTAACTTATTGTGCTTCTCACGAGAGATTCTTTGTATCAGAGTTAGTTTGGAAATCTACATCACAACTTTGTAAGCCAATAGACTAGCCCTTATTTGATATTGCAAATATCACTTTTAGCAATTTAGAATGCTCATAACTACCAAAATTCTAGACATTATCATTATGATTGCTCCTACCTAATTCATCACCCATGTGAAACAGGGAAGCCACGTCACTTTGTGTAATTTTCACCTTTCAAGGGATAGACTCTTCGGCCATGGCAAACCCACTCTTGCGTATAGGTCATTGCTCACCTACCCTTACCACTAGGGCTGCAACTTTGGTAGGATTAGCCTAAGCCAATTTTGAAAAAGTTAGATGTATGTATGTATTTTATAACGGAAATATCTATAATACAAAAAATACGTTGTACCAAAGAGCTTTGACCAGTCATAGCACCCCTGAATAAGTAATTGGGAAAATTCCCGATCAATACTCTGTATTTTTTGTTCAAGTGATAATTTGGTTTTTAAATTTTAAAATACAATAATTTAATATTCCAATTTTCAATTTATGACAATCCAGGTGTTAACTCACTGTTAGTCAGAGCCATCACGTGAGGTCAGATGCAATTTAAATAATTTTATAATGCCAAAACTAACCCTTATAATAATATTCAGACCATTTTACCCTTTTTCTTTCTTTTTACCATATTCCCCTTTCTCTTCAATCAGAAGAGGTGGCGTTAACTAACCAACCATTTAAGCAATTTCAAGCAATTCTGCTTTGCATATTCCATATATTAGGCAGTTGTATATCTTAATACTTGGTTCAAATGCACTACATTCAAGAGTTTTAAACAGTTTTATTGTGGCAAAGAGTTCCTTAGGTTCAGTTTGGAAAGAGTACAATTGCAAATGTATAGAGTGCAAAACCTTATATTTTATATTATTTTGTACTGTACATATTTGTATTTGTACTTTTTCTAAATTGAGCCTTAAGCTTACTTGAAAAGAAATATAAATATAAATATATACAATACAAATACATACAAAATACATAATTTTACACTCTACATATTTGTATTTGTAGTCCTTCCAAATTGAGCCTAGCCTCATCTTTGGAACTATCATCTCCGCCAAGTGCCGTAAACAACCACATCGGCAGAAATCCTCAAATTCATCATGTCCGCAAAGAGTTCCTTAGCCTCATCTATGGAACCATCTTTACAAAAGGCCATCAATAACCATATTGTACGTAGGGTTGTGCAAATTCAGTGGTAGGGTTGTGTTTCCTGACCTACATAATCCATTAATTAATCAAAGTTCCGTATGTGATTACGGTGGGCATGTAGCCCTGCTCAAATCATTTTTTGGAAGATCTGGGCAGCTTCATTGATCCCATAATCCATGTAAATCCCCTTAATCTGGGATGTGAAAGTCAAAGTGTTTGGGCTGTAACCCTGTTTCAGAATTTCCCCGAAAACTGCTAAATCAAATGGAACATGACAAGAGTTACAAATTTAATAGAATGTTTAGCGTAATGATAACGGGAGAGACACCGATTGGATTCAATTTTCTGTAGAGAGAAACAATAACTAAGTAGTTTTTGATCTTGGCAATTGCACCTAAGACAAGATTGAATACCCTAATGGGAGGCGGGGGTTGCATGAGAAGCATTTGATTAAAGAACCCAATTGCATAATTTAGATGGATATTTCCTGATTTGCACTTATCTTTGAAATTTTCGATTTCTGTTTGTTCTAAATTATGGGAGGAAGAGTATTCTGTTGTAGTTTCGGAGGTAGAACCAAAAACAACAGGCAAGGGTTTTATGAACAAAGATGAAAGTTTACATCCCTCGGCACATCTCAAAGAGGATGATGCAGTAGCAGAAGATTAAACTCTCAACACCATTTAGAACGGAAGTAGCTATGTCGTACCTGGGTCGTGCAGTTTCCTGCTGGTTGATGACTCAGATGTTGAACCGGAGGATTTCCTACTGAAAAGTAATTTGGATGTCGGGTTGAATGGGGCCAAGATAGGTGGTAGTTTAGATGTCAAGTTAAATTGATCGATGAACTATATAGTTCTTTAGAGAGAACTACAAAGAAACAATATTAAAGTGCCTGGATTGCTTTTACCCGGGGTAGACACTCCGATGCTATTAAAGAATGAATGAGCAGTGGGAGAGTAAACAACACTGATGCTATTCAGATGGTTAGAACAGTGAACATTGGTTCCCACCCACAGAAAAAGTTTATTGTAGTGGAGTTTATTTTCATCATTTAAAAAATTACTTAAACTCAGTTATTGAAAATGGGATGGGTATTTATATCTTTTTACCCATTAGACGGTTAATTAACAGGTATTGGATTATCACAAATTGAAAGTTCGGATAATAGACTATTTCGGGGACCAAATTGCAAGTTGAGCCAAAGTATAAGGTAATGATGGAATTTTCCCTAACTAATTTTCAATTTATTTTGTTCTTATGAAATACCATATCATTTTAGTTCATTTTAATAATAATGTATAATAATTTGGTGATTTTTAATTCCATATCCAATTGCAATTCCAATTGGATTCGAATCCGGTATAATCCCATAGATAGGAACCGATGAATCTACCCATATCCGGTTATATATTCGATTAGTTTCGATCCATTTGCAGCATCGTCCATCGTGGATGAATTATCCAGAATGGTGACTTTGGTGGGCCACCATACGTTGTATGGATAATATGCATTTATAAACATGGACCTCAAATGCACCTAATAGAATTTCCCATCAAAAGCAGCAGCGGAAATCGAAGACATTCGAGTTCCAAGTTTCCAACTTCCTAACTTCAACTTCCAACCTCCAAATCTGTATTGTGGTTTGTACAGTGTACACGCGTAACGGTCAATGTGGTCTGACAAACTGTGGAGCTTCCCACCTTCCATCACCGTGTTGGCTCTGCTAAAACCCTTCAAGCTAAAACCCTATTACTACCACTGCAACTCCACTAAAGCAGAAACCCTAGCTATGACAACCCTCAATGAAGCCGGCGTCGGCATCTACAGTTACATTTCTCATCTCCCTGGATTTCACGCCGTTCTGAAGCAAAGGTCTCGATCTTCTCCGTTTTCTATTTAGCTTCAAAAGACATTTTCTTTCTTGTTCCTCACTTCCTCCCCCATTTTATTTGTCTGTTTTAAGTTTTCAATGCATTTTTTGCAGGTATTCCGATTTTATCGTGAATGAAGTAGATTCAGATGGAAAAGTTGTTCACCTTACGTGTTTGGATGCACCTCCTGAAGTAATTTAACTTACTTGTTTGTTTTTTTTCCCATACATTTGATTAAACGCGTGCAACGAGTTCGATTTTTTTTTTCAAATCGAGAATGTGATATTCGTTGTGTTTAAATTGCCAGATTGTAGCAGAAATGGAAAAGGAAAGGGGCCAAACATATAAAACTTATCCATCGGAAATTGAATTATTTAGGGCCCTCGCTGGCGACTCTGATGCAGAATCTCTAAAATCTCTTCTCAATCAAATTACTTCTGGTGGCCGAAGCAACGTCTCTCCAATTGTTCTTTCTCCGGATTCTGATAAGTCGCATAGAACGGCAAGTTCTGAATTCGACGTTTTCATTTCGATCGAGTATTACCTATTGTTGATTATTTGAAGTTTTTCAGGCAGTTCATAAATTCTTCAAGGAGCATTTTAAGTTCCTTCTAACGGACACAGTCGACGGACCAGATGATACATTGAAATGCATTCGTGTGAGGTTAAGTTCCATAGGGCAAGATAGCAATGCCAGGAACTCGAAGAAACGAAAGGACAGGAAAGACAAGCCCTTTGACAGCAGAGGTTCGAATAATTGGCCTGAGCATGTTGGCAAGTTCCTTAGGTGAATGGCTACTGTACTCTTTTTCCCTTTTGTTATAAACTCTTGTTATGTTTTGTAGTTATATCATAATCAAATACCATACAAGCAGGGAATTCATGAAATACCTACTCAAGTTGTTCTTTCTAGCCTTTCTTGTTTTGCCTTGGATGGTGAGAACTCCTTTTTTATTGGTAATAATAAACTTTCATTGCAGAAAAAGGACAGCCAACAAGTATTTCACATATAAATGTCACCTAAAGCATGGTCTCTTCTGAATGAAGCAGCTACCTCATTAACACTGTATTGTAGTAATATACAATGCTAACAAATATGCATGGTCTGTGATTGACCTTCCATTAGAAGAGGCATGCCAAAGAGATTGTTAAAAATCCATAGTCATTTGCTTATCAAAAAATAAATAAATAAATAAATAAATAAATAAAAAACCTGTAATCATTTTAACTGTGCCATATTTATTTGATGATGATTCATCTCTTGAATTTTAATTTTCTTACAATTAGCCCCGGAAAAGTTCATCTTTTCTGATCACCCTTATTATCATAAAAGAACAATATCTAAATTCAGGCAGAACTGTTTGTACATTAACTTCAGATAGATATGTTCTGTTTTGTTTTTTCTCAAAAATCATAAGAGCCACCATGTCAGGGAAAGGTAAATAGATCCAAAGTGGGCAGGTTGCAGAAGAAGGGAGAAATTTTATTCTACAAAATCCTTGGTGCAGATTCTTGGTATTTAATTTTATGGTCACCACTTTGACTGGCCATGAGATCATAAATTGAGTCTTGTCCTATTAGTATATGAAAAATTCCTCTCTATATGAATTAAGAATATCTTTGATCTGGTAATCCTTTTGTCCTTACTTTAAAGATGGTTCTGCACTGGATTGATTGTTCACCATCTAATATTTGTGATGCAACTTTCTTAAGAAAGGTAAGGCGGATGTTTATGCTATGTACAAAAGCATCTGGTCAGAAAATGATTGGTACAGTTCCGCTTGTTAATATCTGGAAACCTGCCAAAGTTGAATTGGAATGCTCTTTTGTGTTTTCTTTGCTGGTTTTCTAGAAATGGTGATCTGGTGTTACATGTTTTTGATTGGAGGGATCTTAAGGGGACAGCGCCTAGCATGCATACCACTAGACCTTAAGAGACATATTACTTCTATGTTATCATGCTAGATTTCTTGTATTTCAGAACCATATTATTTCCTATCATTTTGAGTTCAGCATATGAGGTTAATTTGCTAAATTATTAAAATGCAGCATCTTTGTATTCCTTCAGGTTTCACCTTTATAAAGAGAACAAAGACACTCAAGAGGTTCTAGGACTCTTCGGAAAAATGCTTGGTATCCAGGTGCATTTGTTTTTTTTTCTTTTTTCATGTATTTCTTACTTTGCATCTCATTGTCTCATTATCTTTTGCCACTTACTAATCTAGGGGAATAATGGGAGGGAAAAGAAAAGAAAGGACAGCTATTTTTTTTTTTTTTTTTTTATTGGTAGAAAAAGACGGTAATTTTTTTGGATAAGCAACCATATTTATTTAAGAAACTTCTCACTATCCAAAAAATTGGGTCGAAGCCAAAGAAATACAAAGCCATCTTTGGCTAAACATCTATGACTTGACAATAGAAATTACAAGTCAATTCCCAGCCCCAGTAATTACATACCAGATTTAACAATGCATGGAATCACATGGTTGAAAGTCATTTGATCATGATGGGTTTAGGTATATGTCCTCTTTTATGTCTAACACATTGAATGATGGGTCTTGATCATTATGTATCCAACACACAAGTTATTAGGATTTGAACCTATAATGGGACTATGTAATATGTGTCCCCAGAGTGAGGAATGGTCCCGTGCAATAATATGGGAGACAAAAGATTAAATGCACTATCACATGCAAGGGTTAATGTTTGATAGGTTGACCTTAGGAGGGTTGGAATTTTTTTAATCAGGTTTTTAAGGCAATAAATTATGGTGCATTGTGAGTATTGGAGGCCCATGTATAAATACCATTTTGGTATGCAAGCTGAAAACTTCTGGACCCAGGCTCAGGTTTTTGTATGCAAGCCTGGCCTGGGCTGGGTCTGTATCATTAAGTCCAGAAAATTCAGGGTTGGGCTTGGGCCCAACACTTCAATCCCAGCCCAGCCTGCAATATAATATATATTCTTAATATATATTATTTTTATATTATATATATATATATATATATATATATATAATATTAGAGAGAGAGAGAGATAATAACTGCAAATTTCACTAAGATAAAAAGATAAAATACAAGGAGGAGAGATAAAAATTCTTAACTCTCCTCACAATTCACATATTAAACTGTTACAGTTGAGCCCAAAGCAACTGATTTCTTATTAGAGAGAGAGAGAGAGAGAGAGAGAGAGATCAATAACTGCAAATTTCACTAAGATAAAAAGATAAAATACAAGGAGGAGGGATAAAAAGTCTTAACTCTCCTCACAATTTAAACTGTTACAGTTGAGCCCAAAGCAACTGATTTCTTCCCATCCCTTGTTTTGTCAAAGCATCGACAAACCCATTAGCAGTTCTTTTAACCCAATTAACTCTTACTTCCCATTCCTTGAGTCAGTCATTTGAACCTTTTCCTTTCACTGTTGTATTTCCACAACCCAGCTTCTTCCATTTGTAGCCAACCCACCACCAGCCTTGAATCTCTTTCAATAATCAGCCTACTAATGTGCATATCCTTAGCTCTTTGAACCCCTTCCATCATGCCCAAAACCTCAGCCCTCAAAGAGTCTCCTACACCTATTGGCCCAGAAAATGGACCAATAATATTGCCCTCCTCATTCCTGAATATGCCACCAATGCTTGAAGGACCTGGATTGCCTGTGCTACTCCTATCAAAATTTAATTTAGTGAAACCTTGGGGTGGAGGGGACCAAACAGGACTGGTAACAATCTAATGTTGATCTGAACCAGCCCCTTCCTTCCAATTTCTCATAATTTTACTTGCTGTAAAATCAACAAACAACCCCACTGGTTTAACCCACTATTGAGTGTTGTTCCATGTCCCACATTGCTCAAGAATGGAAATGAATGCCTTGCCTTCATCTATAAAAGAATAGGTAAACCAAGCTAAACCAAGTTTAAGAATTAAATGAAGCTCATTCCTTTATTTTTGTGGAATAGGCCCAAAACCTAGACAAGCCCAGCCTAGTTTGGGTTTGTGCAGTGTTTTCTTCATGTATTATATATTATTTAATTAAATAGTTAATTTTTTTCATTAGGTCTGGAATGCCCATAAGCCCAGCCTGGGTCTAGGCTGAAGCATTTATCATGGGTGCTAAACCTAGCCCGGGCCTGGCCTGGCCCATGATCACCCCTATTTATAGGAATGAAGGATAAGGTTACAACAGATGAAAGCTGCCCTGGTTCAATTCATTAACACTAACAAACCACTAAACAATTTTATACATCCCTCCCTGGATGAGGTGCTCCCCAAATTAATTCCCTTCTAGACACTCCTTCCCTGGCAAGAGCAGATCCAGGCATTCAATTGAATGAGCAATTCATGTGGGATGACAAAATTCTGATTTCCCTTATCAAGTGCCTAAAAATCCAATACCTTCTCTCAACCTAAATAGCTAAACCACAGTTCAACTATTTTAACAAATGCGGAGAAAATAATCATCCTGATTGACAAACAGACAATGGCCTATACTTTTGATGTAAGATCCTGGTGTTATTTACTGTTATTTTTTTGTAATTTGGCCAAAGTGTAAGGGTAGAATTGGAAATAAAATTAAGGAAATTGACCAAAAAAGAGTGGCTCCTCTATTTTATTATAGGTTATAAACTACGGATTCTGTTGTTTTTCCATTTATTCAATCATTTCAGATAATCTGTTACTTTTGGATATCTATATTCTATGGTCCTTGAACTTTCAGAACACCTTTTTTTTTTGACTATTGTGTTTTTGACAGCAAAGATCATTTGGATTTGCGGGTACAAAAGATAAACGTTCTGTTTCGACTCAAAGGGTAAATCTGTTGCTCATTTTTTGTGCTTCACATGTCTATAGTTGTTTTTATTGTTACATTGTTTTTTTTTTTCCTATTGGAAGACTAATAAATGAATGGATATTCACAAGTGTCAAGCACCCCTTGTTTAGGACATCCTTACTGCTATCCCTACTTATGGTCTTTTTCCCCACAAAAGAGGCAAGCATGAGTGTCATTCATTCATGATTGAATTACAGATCGATTCTCCAGAGTGACTAATAGAAAAAAAATATCCAATCTGGAGGTTGACTTACAAATTTCAAAGACCTTGTTTCTGATCTATCTTCTTTCACTAGTATATGGGCTACAAGATTCTGAGGTCTTGGTATACATACTAACTGACATATCAAAAAAGCTGACTTATAGATACAACACCTCACCAGACATGCTTTGCTCATCCTTTTTCAGATCATGGCTAGACTAAAAGCTAGAGCTCTTTCTTAACATCTTTATGATCACTCACCACTGTGTGCACTGCTTGTCAAGCTTTGCATCTGTAACCTGCTAACTACAGGACTTGTGTATAGCACCTCATCCCTGTGGAGGTGAAAGTTACATTACAGAAGAAGGGATTCTGTTAATTCTGATGAGGATACAATTGCAAGATGAAGGTGATTTCTTTTTTTATATTTTTTATTTTTGGTTCTATTTGAGAGATACAGATCTTAGGTCAACCATGGAGGTGGATGGAGGTTTATTTGTAGAAGGATGTGGTGAGATGTCAAGAAGAGGGGTGTAATCTGATTTTTAAAAGAGGTGGTGGAAAGGAAAATTAAGGGCTTGATACTGTGGGAAGAAGACAGATAGCAGGATGTTTGATGAATGTAGGCTATGAGGATGGAGAGTATTATGTGGACGAGGAGACTTTCCCGGGATGCTTGGTCCACAAAACTTGTATACCTGCCCACCTGTATTTTCTTCTTTTTTAATGAAAATTTCTTATTTTCTATAAGAAAAGATGAAATCTTTTTGGTGAATGGAATTCTCTTTTTTAAGCTTTGTGATGATGACTTCATTTGGAGGACAAGGTCCTCATAGAGTTCCTTCCTTCTTTGCAGGTAACTGTATTCAAGCAATATGCAAAAAGGTTGGCTGCTCTCAATGACAGACTAATTGGTATCAAAGTTGGAGACTTTTGGTAAGATTTTGACAAGCTCCTTTATTGTTTTATTATTCTATAATGTCAACATATATTAAATATGTATTGTCTTTCCAGCCATGTCAAAGAAGAACTTCTTCTCGGGCAGCTCCTAGGAAATCGTTTCACAATCACATTGAGGTAAGTTACCTTTTTCCCATAATTTACTTATGATGTTAAACATCACGCACACAAAATGACATTATGATTTCTTTTATTGGTTCAAATCTTCATGGTATGCATTCACATATCTTCTCAGAGGAGTTGTTGCAGATTCTGAAGATACTATTAAAGCAGCCGTAGATGCCTTGGGAAAGAAGGGGTTTATCAACTACTATGGCTTGCAAGTAATTCTTCTGTTTCATTAGATTCTCATTGTCACTTAAAATATACTACTTCATGATGTTTTTTTTTTTTCTTTTTCTTTTTGATCAGTAACAGCAACTTTATTGCTTAAGAACAGCACATTACATGGGTCATGTACAAGCAGTACCTAGTATGAATATATAAATGGAAACAACCTGGTCCTTGGATAGATCCCAAGCTACCCTGCCAATACCCCTTTTACGTACAATTATTCCCCCAAAAAGGCAGACCCGCAAAAAACTGGCTTCTTTGGATGCCTTGTATCAAGAGCACCAGCTATGCTTTGGCAGGTCTCTTTACCCAGCTGAAACTAACAGTAAAATCTTATCAAAACTTGAATCTCTCTCAAACCATTCATGTATCTTCATGATCCTTCTTGTTGCATGCATGTTCAATATGTAGATTTATTTGAATAATTTCACCTCTTGCACTGATTGTTCACATTATAGTGAATGGGCCCTAGAAAGGTCCAAATGGTTTATGCTTAAGATAATCCAGTAAATTGTGATGGACCTCTTGCACTGACTGTGAAAGTCCTAGATTGGAACCATAGAATGATGAATCCTTTCCTTTTGGTATGTCACATTAAGGTACTGCAAAGGAGGATGGTGCCTTTAGTCCTCTCCTTTGTGACACATGTCCTCTTTTAATCAGTATGTTTTTTTTTTTTTTCTTTTTTTTCCCCAGCTTTTGCATTTCTTTATAGCTAATGATGAGTCTACGAAGGTTCCTACACTCTTATGGTTACTGAAGTTATTGAATTGATGTTGCAATGGTTTTCAGCGTTTTGGGAGTGGTTCAATGCCAAATCACTTCATTGGAGCCACATTACTTCGAGGGGAGTGGAAAATGGCTGTAAGCATGATTCTGGATCCAAGAGAAGGGGATATCCTTTTTGAAAAGAGAGGGTTTATACCTCAGATAAAAAATAAGTGCTTAGGCTCTGATGCACAATCAGAAAAACCGTTTTTTTCTTTAACTGTTTTGAAAAAAAAACAGCGTGAAGGAATACGGAAGGCACGTGAGTATTATAAGGACAGTGGTGATATTGAGGGGACTCTTAGACAATTGCCTCACCATCTAGTTGCTGAAAGGGCTATAGTAAGTTTCTCATGATTGATGCTCATATGCATGTGTGTTATATGTGTTTAATATTCTTTTGATCGATTTCAGAACATCAAGAACTGTATTAAAGAAGTGATGATAAGAAAACGTAAAAATACAAATGGATAGCTTATAATTAACTTACTCAAACCAGACTTACCTGTAATCCCAATATGGCAATAATATAACTAAGAAATTACTACTGTTTGCCTCCTTGCGGAGATCCTCAATACATAGGGCTGTCAATGGGTCAGTTCTACCTGATCAATGCAAACCAATTATATCATTTCTGGTTCTGTGATTTTGTCCCAATTAATAACTGGTCCGGTTTTGGTTCTTGCTTGTTCTGAACTGATTAAGATCTGAACCGATTGTTGAGTTAATAATATAAAGGTTTCCTAATTTTCTTGTAATTTTTATAATATTTTATGCCTAAAAGGGTAAATTTGATAGATAATATTGTAGTGAGAATGGGCAGAATGAGCCTTAGTGTTTTTTATTTCTTTTAAGTAGTGTTCAAGTATACGTTTGTTGGTTATTGGCTTTACTTTTGAGCTTTTTTTTTGTTCTCTTTAATTATTTCTTTAGTGCTGGCCACCTCATTAAGGGCATCCAGGTAATTGTACTTAATTTTAGAATTAAGTTAATAAAAGAGATCAAGGGGGCTAGAGAGAGAGTTTGAACTCTTCTTTTCTCTCCTCCCTTCTCTTCTTCCACAACCTACTACTGAAATTGCTTTCTTCTTCTTTCTCTTCCTTTCTTTCTTTCTTTCTTTCTTTTCCTATATTTTCTGAATTACTGCAGGTGTATTTCTCAACTTGGTATCAAAGCAGGTTCTCACTTTCGACTTCTTTCTATTTTCTTTGCCCATACACAGTGTGTATGGAGAACTGATCGGTTGATCAATCAGCAACTCATGCAGCCTAGTTAGGAGGGTTTTTGGAGAGTTTTTGTGGAAGTTTTTCATCCTTAGTTGAAGCCCAAGATAGGTTCTTGGAGATTCTTCTCGAAAACCCTAGATAACTGGAGAAATCTTGTTATAGGTTGTAGAGACATTTTGAACTAGACGCCTAGGGATTAGAGGTAAGACTTTTGATTTTATTGAGGGCGGTTTTGATTGGACTGAGTTTTGGAACCTTTGGTGTGAACGGTTGAAGTTTCTCTCTTCCTCCCCATCATGTCGGGTCCTATGAAACCCTGTTTTTGGGAGGTTGAAGGGTTGTTCTTTGCTTAGAATGACAAATCTAGCCTAGTAAAACTCGTTTTGTTCACTCAATGGAGCAAATTGGAGGAGAGACCAAATATTCCACAAATTCCGGGTTTAGACATGGGGGGTTAGTGGAAAATCTTTTTGGGGTTGTGACCACTATGAAGTTAGATGGGACCAATTATTTAGCTTGGTCTCAATCTATTAAGATACATGTGTGTAGTAGAGGGAAATGGGGTTACATTATTGGGAGCAAGAAGAAATTGGAGGAGGACGATTCTACCTATGAAAGGTGGATGCAGGAAAACTACACAGTAGTGGGTTGGTTAGTGAATTCTTTGCAACCACCACACATTAGTCAGCATTACCTGTGGATAGAAACTACAAAGAAGTGTGGGAAAGTGTCACAAAGACCTATTCCTAAATGCTAAATGTTGCTCAGGCCTACAAATTGAAGTATGATGTGAATAATCTAAGACAGGAGGAGAAGCCCTTAGCCGTCTACTTCTCTATGCTGAAATCTCTTTGGCAAGAGATTGATTTGATGGAGACTATTGTTTGGGGTTGTATAAAGGATGCAAAAACATATAGGAAGTTGGTGGAGAGAAATCGGGTCTTTGAGTTTCTCATTGGATTCAACCCAAAGTATGATATTGTGAGGCATAACGTTTTAGCAAAGGATGAGGTGACTTTGTCTCAGGCTTATGCTATGGTGAGCAGTGAGGAGAGCAGAAGACAAGTTTAGTATGTCGAACCGCAGGTTGACCACTATGCCAATGCCGGGATGAAGCTGAAGGTTAACACTGGGAAGAAAGATGTTATCAGTGAATACTACAAGAAGCCTAAACACACTAAAGATTATGGGTGGATACTCCATGCCATTGTAATATCCAGATTATCATTTTAATACAATACAATTTTCTTGCTGATAAAAAATTTAAAAAAGGTGCAATGGTTATCTTTTTATATTTCTTGCATTTTGTGCTTAACATAATGTGTTTTTCTGATAAAAAAAATAACGTGTTTCTTATTTTCTCAACCAGCTCCAATGTTTGAAGAAGTGCCCCGGTAACTACTTGCAAGCCTTGAAGGCTATACCAAGGACACTGAGAATGATGTAAGATACTATTCTAGATATGGAGTGCAACTTCTCTGGAATTTGTTAGTATTTTTGCAAAATTCTTAATTTAAGTGGCAAGAAAAATTTTTGTTGTTGCTCTACAATTACATGCCTGTGAAGTATTAGTAATATTTTGTTCATTATATCTCAAACATCAATGTTTCATGAAGCTTCACGAGAGGCCGAGAACTTTATGTTCTACATTTTCTAAGTTACAGTCTTAATGTCATAAGCTTAATCAATCACTGATTTTGACAGCGAGTTCATTGAAGTGGTTGTATGACTAACATTTCAATCTTTTAGTGTTTTTAGTTGTTGACGTTAGGAGGAATCGTCTGTTTTATTTGTTTAAGAAGGTTATTTTTTTCAACAACTCTTTTTTGGTGAGTATGAAAAAATAAAGAAAGAAGAAAAAATGAAAGAATTTGTAATTTGATACTAGTAATATATTTAGACTTTTAATAACTCTGGGAAGTAGGAGCATGGATACTAATATTAAACCAATTAAAAAAGCTAAAACCCTCGTAATAAAGTGAACAAGACTCCTAGAGAGCTTCTTCTTATTTAGAACCATAAAACTTAAATAATTTATAATTCTTCAACTACATGAAGATTGTAAAGTCGGTAATGGTAATGATTGCAGTGGTGATGATGACCATGGACTGAACACATTGTTGTGTGCACTATAGAGGTTGACACACCCATACTCATGTGATGGAACATTAGATGTATCTAAGGCATCAAGATTAGATTCAGTGATGCCATACTTTTCCTTTCAATTAAAAAAAAAGAAGATTGTAGATTCAGTGGTGATGGTGATGGTAATGTGATTGCCATCTGTTATCATTTTACAAGCAATGGTACCATCCTTGATCAGATCTATTGTGAGTGCATAACCACATTTATGCAAATGAATATAAGATGCATCTAGGCTACCTATCCTAGGTGCATCTTACTGCTTAAATCTCAGTAGCCAACCCAATGGTCTTCTAATGCCGAGATTGGATGTTTGGATGTTCTGGTAATGTTGGCATTTCTATTCTGTGTTTAGGTATGTCCATAGCTACCAAAGTTACTTGTGGAACCATGCTGCAAGTATTAGGGTGCAAAGACATGGTATGTAGTCTTTTTGCATGTTAGATAATTTTGGGCTTGTCATATGAAGGAAATAACCAGTGTAGATTCAAGGAATGGTATTATGGGGTGTATTGAAAGGAATACTATGCATTTATCTATTCTTGTTTTCTTCTTCTTGTCTCATTCTATTCAAATAATGGTTGGATATCTAATCAATGACAAAGGTGTAATAAACCCTCTTAAGAATTTTGTTGCTTTTAAGTTCAGGACTCACGGCGCCTCGTTTTTAAATTCTTTGATACAGTTTGAGGCTAAAATATTAAATTGATACTGTATGGTAATCTTTGTGCCATATCTTGGGCTTGAGCCCATAACTTAATTGTTTGACATTGTCCACTGCAATGTTCAGAGCACAGCATAAACATGATTCCAGATCTGCTAGTGGCAAACAATGCTAGGCACATCACAGTTTTGTATCATCTATCCTCAACACATGGGGGTTTCGGAAAACAATGTCCCAAATTCATGTTTCTTTTTTGTTGAGGACAGTTGGCATAAAACTGTGATGTGTTACAGTCTGTCGTTGTTCTGTTACTAGCAGCTCAACAGATATAACATAGTGAAACAGAAAAGAGGCTAGATAGACATTTGATGGTTATGGGCTTGGTTAGTTTTGACATGGAATTGAAAAGGTTTTCATTCTGCCTTTCTCCAAATAATTCTGTTGTGATTGATGTAGCTGGATACTTTTTTTCTTTGTATTTTGTAAATTATAAAGTGATTTTTGTATTATTTGTCAAATAATCTGTATGCATTATTGCATAAAAAACATATATAGCAATTCACTTAGCTTGCTTAGCTATGAGTGTATGCAAACTATCAAGAGTATAGAATGTTATCATCTCTTCAGAGACATGGAAATATGTTTCTGATGTTAAGGTATACTCTTTCCACCATAACTCCAGTTGCATTCCCTCACTTATCATGCCTTGTACCAGTGATAATTTAGGTTTGCTTAGCCATTTTCCTTTGACTTTATTCTTTTATTTCCCTTATTTCAATTAACTTGTTGATACATATAAGTAAAACAAATCATTAGACACAAAAGGGATCTACATCAACCACCCTGAGGAAAGGTGTTATTTTTTGGGAAAATTCCACTTTAGTACCCTGAACTTTGGGGGTAGACCAGGGCCGGGCCGGGCTTTTACTCTTCATTAATGGAAATATGTTAGGCCCGAGCCCGAGCCCGGCTCGACCAACGGACCTACAACTTGGGCCCAAGCCCGGCCCTGATAAAAAGCCCGAAGCCCGAGCCCGAGCCCGAGCCCGAGCTTGAAGCCCGACCTAATAAAAAATTAGAAAATTTCCCTATTCAATAATCAATATAAATTAGAATTTATTTATATTAAAAAAAGAATATAAATTCAAAATTTATTTACATTAAAAAAAGAATATAAAGAAGGGAAAAAGGATGTGGAGAAGAAGGGTTCGATTGGAAAAATAAGGGAAAGAGGTGAAAAAAAGAGGGGTGTTCGACTAGGGTTTTTAGGTTTAATTATAGGTTGGGCCGGGCCGGGCTATTTTGGCAACTCCCGAGCCTGGCTCGAATTTATTGCGGGCTGGGCTTTTTGGCCCGAGGTTAAGCCCGCGGCCCATATACCTGTTCAATCCCGTCTGGGGGCCGGGCCGGCCCGTCGGGCCACCCGGCCCATGAACAAGTCTATTTAGGGGTAGTGTCAAGTTAGTATCTGAACTTTCAAATGTGTCACTGCAGTACCTAAACTTTCAAAAAGTGTCAATTTGGTCCCTACTGCTAACTGACCGTCAGTTATCTGTTGAAAATGTCAAAACTACCCTTCAAAAGAAGACACTGTTCATTGTCTTCTACCTTGAGACTGAACCGGCTGAGGTGTTTGAGATTCTAGACTAATGAAGTCATTGTCTTCTACCTTTAGATCTGAAACACATTCTTGTCTAGCTATTTCTTTGCTTTCAGTTATTGTTTCCCTCTATCATATTTCGTGTTTTTTCTCTCTTTTTCTTTGAAGATAACCGGTTCAGTCTCAAGGTAGTAGACAATGATCAGTGTCTTCTTTTGAAGGGTAATTTTGATGTTTTCAACAGATAACTGATGGTTGGTTAACGACAGGGACCAACTTGACACTTTTTGAAAGTTTAGGTATTGCAGTGACATGTTTGAAAGTTCGGGTACTAACTTGACACTACCCCAATGTTCAGGGTACTAAAGTGGAATTTTCCCTTATTTTTTATTTGAACTTTTGAATACATGCTTCTTGACAAAATAATATTGTCTTTGGTAGGAATTGATGGAGTTGTGATAGGAGATTTGGTATATAGTAAAAGTGGTTCTACAGGAATGCCAACTGAAGCCATTAGCAGTGGATTTGAAGATGATAGCTGTAATGACAAATTTGGTTGCAGTGACTTGGATGAAACTACTGAAGCAACATTACCCAAAGAAAAGGGTAGTATTGTGAAGGTGAGAAACTCAAAATCTCTGTTAGTGTTATGTTGGGCTTTATTTGGTTAGAACTTGCCTATTCTTGTATCTCCCTCCCTTCCCTCTATTCCTCCATGCAGGCACTTGTACATGTACACTATTCAAATGTAAGCATATTATGCATCTTTAGAGGGACATCACCACCATTTTCGATTTTTTGTTTCTTTTCTCTTTTTTGATCATTAATAATATAAAAGTAGCATTACTGGAAGTCAACAATGCTGAAAAGATTGAAAGAAAGTGGACTGTTGGGGGGTAGATAACTGTGGCTAGTCTATTAAATTGGATTGACTGGTTGTATTTGTGACCATGTAATTATTTCATTCTTTCATCTTAAATCAATGAAATGGCCCATGGTATGGCCTATGATGCTTGTTAATATGAAATGTTTATATATATATATATATATATATATATATTTATCAATAACACTTTCATTAATTCATCAATAGAAGAATTACAGTAGGAAGACAAACACGCTTATCTTCCAAGAGCAACAAAGAACCTCAAGAAAAGGAAAAAGAAGAAAGAGAAAAGAAAGAAAACACACTAAAGTTACAGCTTGGCCCTCCTGATACCTTCTGAATATACTAACTGTTGGACTTTCTGACCTCAAGATCCACCTGAGCAAGACATTCAATTTGATACTGATAGAATTCAGGTCTGCCTTAGTGTTCGGTCTGACTGAGTTCAGTAATGTAGAAGAAGAAAAGGTGATAAAGAGAGAGAGAGAGAGAGAGAGAGAGAGAGAGAGAATTCTGGTTCGAACTGAAAGAGTCAACTTGACTTCTCGCAGTCGGCCAGTAAGTATTTATATTATTATTAAAACATGACTGAAAAGACCTATGTGCCCTTACTTAAGAGCACATGTTCCAACACAACATTACAGATCAACAACATTAATCAAGGTATAAAGACAGAAATATTTACATATGTAGTCCACTCTTCCCCGACTCAAGCCTTTTGTAAATAAGTCAACCCACTGATTTCCTGTATTAACATGTGTAGTGTCTAGCTCTCCATTCATCACCTTCTCCCTCACAAAGTGATAGTCAACCTCAATGTGTTTGGTTCTTTCATGAAACACTGGATTAGAGGAGATATGAACTGCAGCCTGATTATCACAATAGAGCTTCATTGGAGTGTTAATGTTGTACCCTACTTCCTGTAGAAGGTTCCTTAGCCACACTAATTCACAAGCGGTGTGCGCCATAGCCCTATATTCTGCTTCTGCACCGCTTCTTGCCACAACCGTCTGCTTCTTACTTTTTCATGTCACTAGGTTACCTCCTAAAAACGTGCAATAACCTGTAGTAGATCGCCTATCAGACATAGAACCGGCCCAATTAGCATCAGAATACCCTTCTATTTCAAGTTTTCCCCCACTCTTGTATATCAGATCGCGACCTGGAGCCCCTTTTAGATACTTCACAATTCTCAGAACCGCATTCCAATGAGGGATTAGAGGTTGCATGAACTGGCTTACCACACTAACTACAAATGAGATGTCTGGTTTGGTAATGGTTAGATAGTTCAGTTTGCGCACAAGTCATCGGTGTCTGCTAGGGTCTTCAAACACTTCACCCATATCACTGCTTAGCTTGGTATTTGTGTCTATGGGTGTTTCAACTGGTTTGGCACCCAACAGGCTATTTTCTTCCAGCAAATCAAGCACATACTTCCTCTGGCACAGGTTAATCCCATACTTGGATCTCGCTACCTCTATCCCCAAGAAATATTTCAGTTTACCCAGATCCTTTGTCTGAAAGTGATCCTGCAGATAAGTCTTCAGCCTGTCAATACCAATGTTATCATTCCCAGTAATGACAATATCATCTACATACACCAACAGTATTTTTCCTCCCGGAGAGTCATGACTAAATACAAAATGGTCAACTTTGCACTGTTTCATACCAAACTTCTTTACCACCTCACTGAACCTACCAAACCATGCTTGAGGAGACTGTTTAAGCCCATATATAGCCTTCCTTAGTCTGCACACCTTACCATCCTCCCCCTGAGCAACAAACCCTGGAGGTTGCTCCATGTAGACCTCCTCGAGTAAGTCACCATGCAAAAAGGCATTCTTGATATCAAGCTGATATAGTGGCCACTCATACATGGCTGCAAGAGAGATCACAACACGAACTGACCCTATCTTAGCAACCGGTGACAAGGTCTCTGTGTAGTCAGTACCATAGGTTTGAGAGTACCCTTTTGCAACTAATCGCGCTTCCAGGCGTTCAACACTACCATCAGGTAGATACTTAACCGTATAAACCCATTTACAACCAACAACTTGCTTCCCAGGAGGAAGAGCAGTGAGGTCCCAAGTATGATTATGATGAAGGGCTGAGAGTTCTTCTTCCATGGCATGGCACCACCCTGGAGAGGCAAGGGCTTCCTGAACATCTTTAGGAACAATAACTGATGATAACAAGGTAACAAAATGGCAATGGGAAGCGGAAAGGTGAGTCAGAGAAACATAATTAGAAATGGGATGAAGGGTGCAAGTACGTTTACCTTTCCACAAAGCAATGGGTAGATCAATCTCAGATGCTAAGTGCGGGTGTGGTGCCGGATCCGTCGGCGGAGATGTAGCCGGAGGAGTAGTAGCTGGTGCACGTGGGCGATGTGTATACACATGACGGATATGTGGGCGTTCAACAGGTGGTGGCACTGGAGGCAAGGATTTGGTCACGACTGGAACAAAGGGAGGAGGATCGACAACAGGAAGTGGAAGTGGAGGAGGTGATGAGGAGGAAGAAGCATCACCAGACCCCAAAAAGAACGGAGTAGACTCAAAGAAACTAACATCAGCACACACAAAGGACCGTCGAGAACCAGGATGGTAACACCTATACCCTTTCTGGGTCCGAGAATAGCCAAGGAAGATGCACTTGAGAGAACAGGCATCGAACTTGTCGTTCCCGGGACCCAGATTATGGACGAAGCAGACACACCCAAAAACTCTCGGCGTAAGAGGGAACGGAGACAAAGTGGGAAACAAGACCTGAAACGGAGAATGACCATCAAGGATGAACGTGGGCATCCGGTTAATTAGAAAACAAGAGGTAAGCACTGCATCACTCCAAAAAGGTTTGGGAACATGCATGTGATGCATTAAGGATCTTGCTGTTTCAAGGAGATGGCGATTCTTTCTCTCAGCCACCCCGTTTTGTTGTGGGGTGTAGGTACACGAGGTCTGATGTATAATGACGTGTTGGTCTAGGTATTCCTGAAATGATAGGATAAATATTCGCGACCATTATCAGAATGGAAAATTTGATGTGGGTACCAAATTGGTTACGGATCTCAGCTTAAAATTTTTGAAAAATGGTAAACAATTCACTTTTTTCTTTCATTAAATAGAGCCACATCATCCTTGAAAAATCATCCACAAAAATGACAATATCTGTATCCATTATATGACATCACTTTATAAGGATCCCAAACATCTGAATGAACTAAAGAAAAAGGACTCGACACATGGTTATCAACCCTAGAACTAAAGGGAACACGATGGTGTTTCCCAAACTGACACGACTCACAATCCAAAACAGAAAGCTGACTCAAGGACGGAACCAAGGACTTCAAGACTTTTAGCGACGGATGACCAAATCGGCAGTGCCACTGGAGAGGAGAAAGAGATGACTGGAGAGCTGTTGAAGTTCTACCACCACCACCGTCAAGATAATACAATCTACCTGCTTCATGCCCTCCACCAATCTTCATCCCCGTCTTGAGATCCTGAAAGACACACATAGAAGGGTAAAAGGTAATGGAGCAGTTAAGTGATTTGGTCAGCTTACTAACAGACATAAGGTTAAAAGGCAATTTAGGAACATACAGAACTGATGAGAGGGATACAGGATCTAGTTCAATATTACCAACACCACAAATTGAGGATGTGGAACCATTAGCAAGGGTGACAGATTGTGATGTTGAGCAATGAGATAAGGAGGAAAACACAATTGGAGTTCCAGTCATGTGATCGGAGGCTCCAGAGTCAATGATCCAGGGATTGGGTGTAGATGCCAGACACGCCATACCTGAGTGAGCAGAAGTCGTCGTGTTCTGTTGTGATTGGATAAACCTCTCATATTCATCATGGGGAACACTCACCATCTCCTTCATGGGACCATCTGTGGAAATAGGAGGCATCTGGTCAGATGAATGATTCTCCTGTCTAATGTTGGAACTTGAGTCACTGGTCGCGGCATGATTGGCCCAGGTTGAGGGGGGACCATGTAGATCATAACAATGGTTGATGGTATGTCCATCCATACCACAATGAGTGCACTTCCTCTGGCCTGAGCTACGTCCTCTACCACGGGCTCCCCCTGAATCTCTGCTCCCAGTACGACCACCACCACAATTATAAGTAGACCCACCATTGCCACTTCGGCCATATGCAGAACCACTACCACCACCACGGCCAGACTGAGCTCCCCGAGCTCCACCTCTAACACCACGACCTCTCGATGCAGCAAAGGAAGATCTATCTGAGATATTAGAGTTCTCAGTAGATCCGATAGAAATCCTCTGGAGTCGAGCAAATACCTCTTCTAGGGACGGAAGAGCTGATCCCCCTAATATCTGAGCCCGTACTAGTTCATATTCAGGCTTTAGTCCCACAAAAATCTAGTCACATCAAGCTGCTCTCTTTGTTGTTGCTGAATCTTGACATCAGAAGTGAGAGGATGATAGACATTCAACTCATTACGTATGTTCCTCATGTTGGCATGGTACTCCTCAAGACTCTGATTGCCCTGTTGCAGGTTAAAGTACTCTTGATAAAGCTGATAAACTCTGGTTGTATTTTCCTGCCCCGAATACAATTTCTTTGCTTGGTCCCACACATCTTTGGCAGTATTAAGGAACATGAAGTTCACACTAATCCTGGGTTCCATACTGTTCCACAACCATGTGATGGTATGAGCATCCTCTTGCTCCCAGTCTTCATACTCGTGAGAGTCAGAGGAGGGTTTCTCCTCTCTGATGTGTTTTACCTTCTTCTTTGCCTTCAGAAAGACTTCAACAGATTTAGCCCAAGGCACATAATTCTCTCCATTTAACTTAATGGAGGTCATCTGAACATCCAGGTAGTCTGTAGGCACCATCACACTAGGTTTATAATCATTATCGTCTCCCATTATGTTATCACTGATTCTGCACACTTGCTGAATTCTATTATCACTGAGATCTGCACACTACACACCACTAGGTCACACTTGTCACACTGATTGCAGCACTAATTGTTGTTGGAATGTGTGCTCTTTACACCACAAACCCTAGATCACACCTGTCACACTGATTTCAGCACTTGTTGCTAAAAAGTGTGCTCACACCACAAACCCTACTCCTACAACTACCTGAAATCTCACCACTATATGATCATATCTCTTCCTTCAAAATGCACAAAGAAACCAGCATAAACCCTAGTACTTACTGGCCAAAACCCTTAGCATATGGTCTGAAACACACCTCCTATTTAATCCATAACAGATATCATGCACTGAAATCTCTTACCTTATCGCTGAAGTAACACCCATACGAGCATGAAAGCAGTCCACACACAACAGCTGCTGCACACACAACAGCCACTGCCCACACAGTTCGGTCCTCTATTCTTCCTCTACTAGGAGAGGGCGATCTCAGAAATCACAGCAACCGACCACATACGACCTGACTGGAGGCATAGAGACCTCCAAGGGAAGAGGGCGAACACTCATTTTCAGCCCTTTCCTTTATCTCCAATTGAACACAGAAAAAAAAGAGGAAAACCCTAGATAGGGTGCGTAGAGAATGAACCCTAGGCAAGCAGAAATCTAGGCAGATTTAACCTTGCTCTGATACCATGATAGAATTCAGGTCTGCCTTAGAGTTCGGCCTGACTGAGTTCAATAATGTAGACAATAGAAGATCAAGACTGTAATCAGTCTTGAATCCTAATAGGTTTTAGGTTTGCAAAACAGAAGAAAAAGAGGGAGAAAGGAGAGAGAATAGAAGAGAAACAAGAGAACACAAGTTGTTGAAAGGAGGGACAGATTTTTACTGATTTGCCGCCGCCACTCTCTTAATATTTATAGGTTATGTTTAGTACATAATGGAAAGGACACATCTCCCCTTGGTACTTACATAATAAATAAAGTAAATAAAAGCTGAAATAAATAACAGCTGAATTAACAAACTGACTCAAACTGACACTACTATAACTAAAACAAATAACTACACTGCTGTCCTATGAACACAATGGGGACCACTGTAGTGGGGCCCACATCAGTGTTCTCTACACTCCCCCTCAAGTTGGGAGTAGATATCTATCATGCCCAACTTGGATAGGTCTATCTCTAACTTCTTCCTTGGTACAGCCTTGGTGAGGATATCCGCGAGCTGCATATTAGATGTGATGTACGGAAGACACGCTTCTTGTGATGTGACTCTTTCTTGCACAAAATGTCGATCAACTTCGATATGTTTAGTTCTGTCATGCTGCACTGGGTTGTGGGCTATATTAATAGTTGCCTGATTATCACAATACAACATTAAGGGCTTTTCATAGTCAATACCCAACTCTTCAAGTAGTGACCTCAGCCATAAGATTTCAGCCACTCTATTGGCCATTGACCTGTATTCTGTTTCAGCACTGGAGCGGGAAACAACACTCTGTTTCTTACTCCTCCAAGAGACAAGGTTACCTCCCACCAGGGCACAATGTCCAGAGGTAGACCTTCTGTCATCAATACTTCCAGCCCAATCGGCATCTATATAGACTTCCACCCTCATGTGATTACTGTTCTTGAACAATATACCTCTACCCGGGCATCTCTTCAAGTATGCTAATATTCTCTCTGCCGCAAGAAGATGAGAAGTTCTAGGGGAGTGCATGTACTGGCTAACAACACTAACTGCATAGCTGATATCCGGCCGAGTGAGGCAGAGATATAGAAGCTTTCCAACCAACCGTTGGAACATTACTTTGTCTTCAAGAGGCTCCCCACCCTCTGCACTAATCTTGTGATTTTGTTCGATGGGTATATCAGTTGGCTTAACACCCAACTTTCTAGTTTCCGCCAACAGATCTAGAACATATTTTCTCTAAGAGATAAAAATCCCCTGCTTGGATCTAGCAACCTCAATACCCAAAAAGTACCGTAGTGCACCAAGATCTTTCACCTCAAACTCTTGATGAAGGAGCTATTTGAGGGACTCAATCTCATGACTGTCATTTCCTGTCACCACAATATCATCAACATATACTGCTAGTAGTGTCAGAGAGGACTCCACCCTCTTGATGAATAGTGTATGATCTGACTGGGCCTGGACATAACCAAACCTTCCAAGGGCTAATCTAAACCTATCAAACCAGGCTCTAGGTGACTGCTTCAAACCATACAATGCCTTGTTCAGTCGGCAAACCTTCTTAACTGTCTCTGTATCATAGAATCCAGGAGGCAACTGCATGTAAACCTCTTCTTGCAAGTCTCCATTCAGAAAGGCATTTTTAACATCCATCTGAAACAGGGGCCAAGAATGATTTGTTGCAAGGGATAACAAAACTCGGATGGTGGTCATCTTGGCTACTGGGGCAAAGGTCTCCAAATAGTCTATACCATAAGTCTGAGTGAACCCCTTTGCAACAAGCCGAGCTTTGTACCTTTCAATAGAGCCATCAGCATTATGCTTCACAGTGAACACCCATCTGCATCCCACCAGTTTCTTTCCTTTTGGTGGGTCAACCAGTGCCCAAGTATTATTCTTCAACAGGGCATCCATTTCGATTTGCATTGCATCTTTCCATTCTGGAACTGATAAGGCTTCTTGCACTGTTCTTGGAATAGGGACATCGGCAATGGAAGTGAGATGGGACCGGTAAGATGGTGATAGACGATCATAGGATAAGAACTGTGAGTTGCTGTGAGCTGTAGAAGTGGTGCAATGTCGTTTCCCCTTGTGAATGGCAATAGGGAGATCAAGGTCATCCACAGGAGGGGAAGTGGCAACAGTGAGAGGTATCTCAGTAGGCTCTGGATCTGGAGCCGCAGAAGGAACTGGAGCTGGCCGGGACTGCCGAAGACTAGGATCAACTTGCCTGCATCGTCTGTGATAGACTCTCAACTCCGGATCCCTCTGACCACCCTCACCACTACAATCTTCATTATCCAGTGGAATAGGTAAAGGAACAGCCCCACTTCCACTCTCACTACTCTCCCCCTGAGGAAAGAAACTCAAAATAGCCCCACTCTCACTGCTCTCCCCTTGAGGAGAAACCCTAGGATAATAGGGTGTCTCCTCAAAGAAGGTGACATCCATGGAGACAAACCGTTTCCCTGAAACCGGATCATAGCAGCAATAACCCTTTTGAGTTTGTGCATAACCAAGGAAAATGCATTTGGAGGCCTTAGGTTCAAACTTGGAATGATGAGGCCCGAGAAGCTGAACGAAACAAGTACAACCAAAGGTTTTAAGGGGAACAATGAACAACTCCTCGTCTGGGTATAGAAGGGAAAAGGGGGTTCTCATATCAAGGACCCGGGAAGGAACTCGATTAATGAGATAAACTGCCGTGAGGATAGCATCACCCCAGAAGCGAATAGGTACATTGGAGGTAAACATAATGTTTCTAGCCACCTCCAAGATGTTAGAATGTTAGAGTGATGTTTGGTTGATAAGAGTTCTTATTAGCCCATTCTTATGTTTAACTTATCTTGTAACTGGGCTTGTGTTAATGGGCCTAATCCTGTTTAATGATTTAAGTCATCTGGGTGTCCCATCACTAATCAGGGGCATCCCAGTAATTTCTTGTACCTTGTACTATATTCATCTATAAATAAAGGACTGGTCGACTGGATAGTACAGTTCGACATTCTCTTCAGTTCTGTGGTTCTCTTCTCTTCCTTGCTACTTCGAGTATAGCTCTTCAGATTACATGGTATCAGAGCATTAGCTCCTTCCTGGTTTCAACAGGCGCACTCTTTTCTCTTGCTGTCTTTTCATCTTCTCTCTTCCTTTTCTGGGTTGCTGCAGTGAAGACCTAGGAGTGTAAGAGAGTAAAGCAAGTTCGAACCTAGGGTTTCTCTTGGTTGTAGGACTCAAGGGAAGTAAGACCCAGAAGTAGATGTCCTACTAGATTATCTCCAGCAAATAGTAGCTATTGGGCTACTAAGAGAGGTCTGTATAGGACAGACCTAGTTGAGGACTGATTTCAGCAGTCCTAGCACTAGCCGAAAGGGGGAGAGCTTCCTCTACAGTTGCAGCTTCGTGCTCCAGCAAGACTTGGGCAGAACTGTGGTAACTTCAGTTACAGATTCTCTTCAGGTCGGTTATCAGTCCTACTTTGTGAACTTCAGTTACTAGCACTGTGAACTGGTTCAGTTACTTCGACCAGTCCTAAACAGCACTGCACAGTACCCGAACTGTGAACACTTCTACCAGCACTGTGAACACTGTGACCACTTCGGCCAGTCCTAAACAGAACCACCTACAACACTGTGAACAACTCTTGGACTGAAGTTGGGATGTCCTCACTATCCGGTGAAGTTTCCTCTAGAGATAACAGACCTGTTACAAGGTCCTCAAACTTGGAAAACCCTAATCTGCACAGCTTGCAGATTACAAGTGTGCTGCTAGATAAGTATAACTTCAGAGAGTGGTCTGTCTCAGCAATGTTGTTCATTACCTCTCGTGAGCTCACAGGCTATTTGGATGGAGACAAGAAACAACCAGAAATTGGCAGTCCTGAATACACCGTGTGGCGCAAGGAAAATGCCACAGTCATGTCTTGGTTGCTGGCCTCTATGACTCCTAGGGTGGCCAGAACTGTTCATCACTTCCCCACAGCTTCTAAAATTTGGGAGAAAGTATCTAAGACATATGGCCAGAAAAAGAACAATGCTAGAATCTACAGGCTGAACCAAGACATTGCAGCCCTAAGGCAAGGAGACATGTCCGTGGCAACCTACTTTGCAACACTGGAAGGCCTCTGGGAAGAGCTTGACCACCATTTGATTTTGGATTGGGAAAATGCTAATGATAAGGGAAGGCATGATAAGCAGATTGAGGAGGGCAGAGCCTTCAAGTTTCTGGCGGGTCTTGACCCTATATATGAAGGTATAAGGTCACAGATTCTAGGGAGAGATGAATTACCTAAGCTTCACCATGTCTACTACCTGGTGAGGAATGAAGAAGTAAGGAGAAAGGAGATGCAAGTTGACTCCCAGACACAGTCAACAGAACTACCTGGAGAACATTCAGCCTTAGTCTCCACTAAGGGGAATAGATTTTCAGACAAGAAGTCCCTCAAGTGTACACATTGTGGTGGTGAGAAACACACAAAGGAGAAATGTTGGGTCCTGTACCCTCATCTGAAGCCAGGTGCTCTGAGAAAGGACAAAAGGCAACATAAGGGCCACACAGCAAATGGGAATCTTGCCACCAACAACAGTAGTGACAACTCACAGAGTATTCAGACAATGTCATCTTCCACCGCAAGGCAGGCTGCCGACTCCTCTGGACCAAGTACTTTGGGCTTCACAGCTAGTGAGGTAGAGGTTCTCAGTCGGGCATTAGCCCGTATGAAGAACAATTCTTTAGCTTCCACCTCTCTTGCCAAATCAGGTACAACCTCTGCATTTAGTGCATCTAGTTCCATTAATTCTACCTCTTGGGTGATTGATTCCGGAGCCACTGACCATATGACACATATGTCCTCCTTATTCTCCACATATCATTTGTTGTCTGGCCAGGATAAGATGAGAGTAGCTGATGGGTCCCTCTCCACCATCTCTGGAAAGGGGGTGGTTGACCTAAGCAAGGATCTCTCTCTTAAATCAGTCCTACATGTTCCTAGTCTTACCTCAAATATGTTGTCTGTTTCAAAGCTTACAAAAAACTTGAACTGCAGTATAACTTTCTTTCCTTCTCATTGTGTCTTCCAGGACAGATTGACGAGGAGAACGATTGGGAGTGGTCATGAGTATGGGGGCCTCTACTATTTTGATGAAGATGTCAGCTCAGCCTTGCAACCTTCTACTACTAGCCCGGAAAGTGTGGAGTCAATAGCTAGGCTGCACTTGTGGCATGCTAGGCTAGGTCATTTGTCCTTTTCTTCCTTAGCAATGTTGTTTCCCGAATTATGTAAGGGCATTCCGAGTCAGAGTTTAATTTGTGATGTGTGTCAAATGTCAAAACAATGTAGATCAATGTATCCAATTTCTAGTAATGAATTTCAAGCCCCTTTTGATTTGGTTCATTCTGATGTTTGGGGTCCTTCACCCATTGTTTCCATTGATGGCTTCCGTTACTTTATCAGTTTTATTGACCATTATTCTCGGTGCACTTGGATTTATTTGTTGAAAGGACGTGAAGAAGTTCCCCGGATAACTATGATGTTTTGCAAGATGGTTGAAACACAATTTGATAAAAAGATCAAGCAATTCCGTTCAGACAATGCAGCTGAATACTTTGAAAGATCCCTGAACTCATTCATGGAAGATGCAGGCATGTTACATTAATCATCATGTGCTTACACCCCTCAGCAAAATGGGGTTGCTGAGCGCAAGAACAGACATCTATTGGATACAGCTCGAGCCCTTCTTTTCCAACACAATGTGCCCAAGCAATATTGGTCTCAAGCTGTTCTCACTGCATCATACCTGATAAATCGGATGCCATCTAAGGTACTGGGTATGAAGACCCCTTTCTCTGTTTTGTGTCCCACTCTTCCAGAATTTCCTCTTTTCCCGCGGGTTTTTGGTTGTACATGCTTCATACATGTGAAGGATCCAAAGAAGACCAAGCTGGATCCTAAGGCTACAAAGGGAATATTCTTGGGGTACTCTCCTACGCAGAAGGGGTATAAGTGTTATGATCCTGTCTCCAAGAAAAAATATGTCACTAGGGATGTAGTCTTTTTTGAGTCTCAACCCTATTTCCAGTCTTCTCAGAATCCTCTTCAGGGGGAGAGTAGTGGGTTGGAAGAGGATTCTCATTCTCCCTTCTTTTTTGTTCCCATTTCATCACCTTCCACTACTACTAGTTGTAACATTCCGGGTCAACCTAGTGAGACTTCCACTGTGCCAGTTGCTTCTCCAGATTCGGCTGATGCTTCTGAAGGTTCCAGTAAACAAGAGAAAGAGATACTTACATACAGTAGAAGGAAGAAGGCCCCTCAACCTCATGATTGCAACCAGATGAACTCAGATCAATCTGTCTCTGCAATCCAAGGTAATTTTGATTCACTCAATTCAGATTTGGATCTTCCTATTACTCTTCGTAAGCCTGTTCGTTCTTGTACCACTCGGCATCCCATAGCCGATTATGTTTCTTACTCACACTTATCCCCTGCCTATCATTCCTTTGTGTCTGCTCTTTCCTCTGTATGTGTCCCTTCCAGGTATTCAGAGGTGACATCCGATCCAAGGTGGAAAGAAGCCATGAATGAGGAGATGAAAGCCCTAATGAAAGCAAGGACATGGGAATTGGTGGACCTGCCAGAAGGGAAAGGCACTGTTGGGTGCAAGTGGGTATTCACAGTAAAGCACAGGGAAGATGGGTCAATTGAGAGGTACAAGGCTAGACTTGTGGCAAAGGGATTTACACAAAAGGAAGGAATTGACTACAAGGAAACCTTTGCCCCAGTAGCAAAGCTCAACACAATCAGGGTTCTACTGTCACTAGCAGCAAAATTCTCTTGGGAACTTCATTAGTTGGATGTGAAGAATGCCTTCCTAAATGGTGATCTTCATGAAGAGATATTCATGGAACCCCCACCTGGATATGATGTTGGAAAGAAGGTATGTAAACTAAGGAAAGCATTATATGGTTTGAAGCAATCTCCCCGGGCATGGTTTGAGAGACTTTGTTTGGCCATGAAGAAAGTAGGGTACACTCAGAGCAGTGCAGATCATACATTGTTTACAAGGAGACAGGATGACAAACTTACAGCACTCATTGTGTATGTGGATGATATGGTGATTACTGGAAATGATGTGAAAGAGATGAAGAGGCTGAAGGAGTTCTTAGCTTCAGAATTTGAGATCAAATACCTGGGAAATCTGAGATACTTTCTTGGAATTGAAGTTGCTAGATCAAGAGAAGGAATCTACATATGTCAAAGAAAGTATGTGCTAGATCTCCTAGAGGAAACAGACATGATGGGGTGCAGGCCAGCAGACACTCTAATAGAACCAAGCCATGGATTACAAGAATCAATGGGCGAGGAATACTGTGATAAGGAAAGGTACCAAAAGTTGGTAGGAAAACTGTTATACTTATCCCTTACTCGGCCAGACATTGCCTATGCAGTGCATGTTGTCAGTCAATTCATGCACTCACCAAAGGCCCCTCATATGAGAGCAGTGGAAAGAATCCTCAGATACTTGAAGACTTGCCCAGGGAAAGGAATTCTATTCAGAAAAAACAGCAGACTTGAAATTGAAGCCTACACTGATGCTGATTGGGCTGGGTCCGTTGGAGACAGAAAATCAACCTCAAGTTACTGTACATTCTTGGGAGGAAACCTAGTCACATGGCGTAGTAAGAAGCAGAATGTTGTGGCTAGATCAAGTGCAGAAGCAGAATACCGGGCTATAGCACACGGGGTTGCTGAACTCTTATGGCTCAGGACTCTCCTTAATGAGCTTGGTATCAATATTGAGGGTCCTCTCAAGCTGTATTGTGATAATAAAGCTGTTATCAACATTGCCAACAATCCTGTGCAGCATGACAGGACAAAACATATTGAAATTGATCGACACTTTGTCAGAGAGAGAATTATTTCAGGAGAACTTTGTGTGTTATACTCCATCAGAGATGCAGATTGCAGATGTATTAACTAAAGGGCTGGCATCAACGAAGTTCAGGGACATACTTGGCAAGCTAAACATGATTGATATTCATGCTTAGCTTGAGGGGGAGTGTTAGAATGTTAGAGTCATCTGGGTGTCCCATCACTAATCAGGGGCATCCCAGTAGTTTCTTGTACCTTGTACTATATTCATCTATAAATAATGGACTGGTCGACTGGATAGTACAGTTCGACATTCTCTTCAGTTCTGTGGTTCTCTTCTCTTCCTTGCTACTTTGAGTATAGCTCTTCAAATTACACACACAAGATATGCCTATTCTTCCTTTCGGCAATGCCATTCTGCTGTGGTGTATAAGGGCAAGTGCTCTGGTGAATAACTCCATGGCTAAGAAGGTAGGAGGTCAATGGCTGAGCAAAGTATTCCTTTGCATTATCAGATCTAAGGACTTTGATTTTGGTCCCAAACTGAGTGGGAACCATCTGATGGAAATTTTGGGTCAGAGCAGGAACCTCATCCCGAGAACGCATAAGATAGACCCAAGAAAACCGGGTATGGTCATCAACAAACAGTAGAAAATATCTGTACCCACCCATAGAAGAGATATGATATGGCCCCCAAACATCAGTATGCACAATATCAAAAGAGGAATTACTCCTTTTATTACTTAAAGAATAAGAGGTTCTACAATGTTTGGCAAACTCACAACTCTCACACCTCAACTTTGATAACTCAACAGACTCAAATAAAGCAGGAAACAGACTCTTCAAAGACTTAAAAGATAAATGACCTAATCGGTTATGCCAAAGCATAACCGAATTCACAGACTGGGAAACAAAAGACTTCTTATCCACTGACTCCTCCCGACGAGAACTCTCTCCAAGCAGATAGATCCCGTTCGTCTCACGGCCAGTCCCAATCACCTTCCTCGTCTCCAAATCCTGAAAAACACATCGGTCAGGGAAAAAGGTTACTGAACAGTTCATGTGTTTGGTAATACTACTAACTGAAAGTAGGTTAGTATCAAGCTTAGGAACATGCAAGACAGAAGATAAAGAGATAGTATCCGATAGCTTGATGTCCCCCTTGCCTGAAATGGCAACAAGAGAGCCATCAGCAATGGATACTCTATCTCGGCCAGAGGACAAGTAGAAGTGAACAAAGATGGCAAGCTACTCATATAGTCAGATGCACCTGAATCTATTACCCAGTAGTGATCAGTATTACCTGGAGCTGACGCATGGTAAGCTAAGACTCGAGTACTTGAATGTGCAAATGCAGATGTGGCAGGAGCTAATGGTGACTGAGATGGCTGAGCTGAACTCCCAACTTCCTTTTTCAACAGTATGAGGGCAACCCGAACAGCAGCTAAAGTCTCTAGGGATGTGCCTGATGAGGATGTTGAATCAGTGTTCACTGCCATATGAGCATTACCTTTCTTATTTCTTAGTTTTGCTGGGACCAAGTGAGGGTGTAGCTTTCAACAAGTATCTTTTGTGTGCTTGGGTTTCTTGCAATGTTCACATACCGGATCCCATTTATTTTCCTTCTTCCGGTCCCTTTCTGAGTCACCCCCTGGCTTGGGTTTAACAGCTGTCAAGGCTGGGAAAGAGGGCTAAGGCTGCATCATGACTTTCCTCCTAGTCTCTTCACTATGCATCAGGGAGTATGCTTGAGAGAGGGTCACACTATCTCTTGTCAATATCTGTTGTTGCACAATGTCATATTCTGAATTCAAACCAGCCAGAAACTCAAATACCCTATTCGTCTCGACTTGCTTTCTGTGAGTCTGTGCTTCTTTGGGACTCTCCCACTCAAGGGTCTCTAGATGGTCAATCTCATGCCACAAAGATTTCAAGGTAGAGAAGTAGACAGAAACTGACTTCTCTCCTTGTTTAAGGCTATTCACCTCACACTTCAGTTCATAGGCTCTGGCAACATTAAGGGGTTGGGAATAGGTTTCTTTCACAACATCCCATATCTCTTTGGCTGTCTTTTCCCACAAATAATTTCGGCTGATATGTGGCTGCATAGAATTACACAGCCATGCCATAACCAAATAGTTCTCTTGAACCCACTTGGTGTATGTTGGGTCCTCCTTGGAAGGTTCTTTCACATCTCCCAAGAGGTAACCCAGTTTTCCCCTTCCTCCAATAGCCATCATGGCTGATTGCGCCCACTCCAAATAATTTGACCCATCAAATCTCATAGTTGTAATCTGAAACCCGGTTTCAGATACACTACCATAATTGTGGTTTCCAAAACTACTTTCTCCCTGACCCTTAAACTCCATCTTTGATCAAGATTCAGTGGCTACAAACTGTTAGAGCAACTATACCAGAAAACAGAGTCAAACAAGCAAGTATGAAATCTGATCCGAAACCAACACAAATCTGATATGATCCGATCTGAAATCAACCCAAATCTGATCTGAAATCAATCGCCTATCACAATATATATGCAATAAATCAACTCAAATCTGATCTGAAATCAATCGGCATGCATAGTACAGGCAGCCTATCAATCTGAAATGTTATTTTCTGAAATCACTATTGTGGGGCCCACTACTGCGTGAGCAAAATTAGGGTTTCAACTGTAGGTCTGAAGTAAGTGCTCAGCTGCACTCTCCAAGCAATCCGCACAAGTGGGACTTGTCGTAGGGCAATATGAAACCCTAAAAACTAATCACCTTTGAAGAGGGGGGTTCAGCCCACTAGTCAAACCCTAGAAAGAAACTTAAACACAGTTCGGCAAGCCAAACCCTAGAACAAACTTGAACACAGTTTGGCCCCTCTTTCTAGATAGGTCCAACCTATCTCGACTGATTGCAGTCTCTGAAACTCAGTAAAAAAAACTTACTTATGTACTTCGGTTTACTGTCTTCTAGGGTTACCTGAACCCTAACCTTCGCTGCCTCTTCCTAATTACCAACTCTCTGCAAGCCGTGGCAAGTCTTCAACTGCTGTGAACCTCTCCTGGTAATCTCCAAGATTCAGCCACCGAAAAACTTCTTCAAAGCTTCCAGCCCTAGCTAGTCCTCATGTGGTCGGCTGGACTAGATACACATGAGAAGCCCTAGATAGGCTCTGATACCAAGTAGAAGATCAAGACTGTAATCAGTCTTGAATCCTAATGGGTTTTAGGTTTGCAAAACAGAAGAAAAAGAGGGAGAAAGGAGAGAGAATAGAAGAGAAACAAGAGAACACAAGTTGTTGAAAGGAGGGACAGATTCTTGCTGATCTGCCGCCGCCACTCTCTTAATATTTATAGGTTATGTTTAGTACATAATGGAAAGGACACATCTGCCCTTGGTACTTACATAATAAATAAAGTAAATAAAAGCTGAAATAAATAACAACTGAATTAACAAACTGACTCAAATTGACACTACTATAACTGAAACAAATAACTACACTGCTGTCCTACGAACATAGTGGGGACCACTGCAGTGGGGCCCACATCAGTGTTCTCTACATAGAAGAAGAAAAGGTGATAGAGAGAGAGAGAAGAGAGAATTCCGGTTCGAACTGAAAGAGTCAACTTGACTTCTCACAGTCGGCCAATAAGTATTTATATTATTATTAAAACATGACTGAAAAGACCTATGTGCCCTTAAGTTAAGAGCACATGTTCCAACACAACATTACAGATCAGCAACATTAATCAAGGTATAAAGACAGAAATACCCCTACGCTAACAGATACTATAGCTCTAACCTCTCTCAAAGAGTGTCAGAATCTCCAGGGGTTATCACTACTGTCAGCAAGTTGTTTACCATTTGTCTCTGCCCCATCTTCACATGCTAAACTCCTAAAAAGGTAGTATACCATGGCTGTTGTAATAACATAGTTTTCAAGGCACCGGAGTGAGGCTAGGCAACAGGGGAGCACCTTATCAGTTATCACCTAGTCACTGCCTAGGCAATGGATTTTTTTTTAAATAAAAACCATGAACCCTAGGGTAATTTACTAGGTTCCTTAGAAACCAACAAACATCTTTTGCTAGTATTATCTATAATTTTCATAGAAAAGTATAAATTTCATATTAAAACATAGAAGATCAATATATTCATGAGAACAAAAAAAAGGAAGAAAAAAAAAACTTAGAAAATATAGGGGCTCAGCCTTGTTTTTGGCCTAGAAAAGAAGGAAAAATTCAATATTTAAGTTCTTTCTTGATTATTGGTTCAGGTTTTGAAGTCTTCGAGGGTTCAAAACAGCATACACCACTGTGTGTGTTGATTGAATCCTAACAAATAGGAAAATAATAAAAAAAAAAAGACAGCATACACCTTCTTGCATAGGCATCACATCACCTTGACAACCATGTTCAACAATGATTTTATTTTGGCCATGAGAAAGTTGTCTGTGAAAATAGGGTCTGAGTGGGCCATAAGATCCTTCTTGATGCATACCTGAAAGTGTTTCTTATCCCCAATGGTCCTGGGTTTTTAAGGAGCAGCCCAATTTTAGTTGGAAAATAGCCTGACTACATAGATGAGTTTATTATGTGTAACCACTCCTGTATCATGTCGTCTACATAGGACTCTTGTAGACCTCTATAGTGTGCAATTGATAAAAAAAATCTCTATAGTGAACAGCTGATGGGCTACTCTATTGGTATTAACATCTATCAACTCATCAGTCAACTGCCCTTTTTCCTGGAGAAAAATCTGCACTTCTTTTCTTCCATATCCATTTAAAAAGAAAGAGAAAAATAGACGGGGAAAATCTGGGATTAGGAAGGGGGTGAGGAAATTTTTTGTGCAGAGGAAGAGTAAGGGGACGGAGGTGGGGGGAGTCATGTAGTATGGGGGAGCAGAACGAAGCTGTCATCTTGAAATTTCTGAGGCCTGAAGGAGGAGAGGAGAGCGCGGATTAGGATTTTGATCAGAACACATATTCCGGAGGTGGCCTTATTACAGGAAAACAAATTAGAAGCTTTTGACATGGAGGTGGCCTCTGTTGAAAGCTTGTTTCAAGCTGGGTCTTGATTCTTCCAGAATTTGAGCAGTTTAACAGTGTAGATCTAGTAGAAATTTTTTGGGGTGTTCTTGAGTTCCCAGTCTTAATGTAATCTTATTTTCTTAGTATTCAGACTTCAGCTGTTTGGGTGTTATCTTGACACCCAACACATTTGTATCTTTCTTTTCTTTTTAATAAAATTTTCTTCTTTACTCTTCAAAAAAAAAAAAAGAATATTCCTGCCTGGGCAAAAACATTTTGTGCTATGAAGCAGAACTACATGTGCGCTTGATTTTGTGAATGCTCAGACAGCTTTCTGTCTTGAGGCAGGCTGTAGATGCAGAGGATCTCCAGAGGGGAGATTATACAATTGCTGATGTTATTCTTCCTTTGCCTGGGTAAGATCAATCTACAACTTCTATGGTTCATAAGCTTGTCAGATGTTATTTTGAGAATTAAACTTAATTTGTTCCCCTCCTCCTGGTAGTTCAAGAGTACTCTATCCAACACATGATATTGCTCAAGTTTACCATGATTTGGCAAAGAAGGTACAATGATTATTTTCTTCATTATCACTAAATTCTGTAATGCATGCATGTATGTGTTGCTGTGTGTGCACTGTGCATGTATGTGTTGCATGGTAGTTCTTTCCCACTGATTTTTTTTTCTCATTCTGTTGTTTAATAAACGTTCACAACTATAAATATTTAATAGATTTGAAATTGTACTTGTATCACAATTGAGCAGGTTGTGATGTGGCTGTGTTGTCTGGGTAATATCACTGTTTGCATCCTGAATAAAATAAATTAATTTAGGCCTCATTTGTTTGCAGAAGCTTCATTTGCATCAATGCAAAGGTATGGATATACTAATTCTGATAAACAATTTTTTTTGAAAAAGGTAATGCAAAGTAATGTATTAAGAATCACTATAAACCCTTGCACAATGTGCCGACAAAAAAAAAAAACTTGTACTATGAGATTCTGTACATTAGATCACAGGGTGTGAATAAAAAAAAGTCTATAGACAAAAAGGATTGGTTGAAATCCCCACTGGTAATCATGCTAGCAGATAGCGAGTTTCTGATCAGATCAAAAGCAGAATTTATTACGGATTCCACTGAGCTCTTCTTGATCTTAAAATGCTGAGCATTTCTTTCCATCCAAGTAGCCCAGAAAATGGCTAGAGAAATCATTGCCAAAACTGACCTACCTTTCCTGCTCATATTTTGAATGTGCCACCTGCCAAGAAGTTCACCAACAGAATTAGGATAGAAACCTTTCCACTGAATTGCACTCTGAAAACGAGTCCACAATCTGCTAGTGAATTTACAGTGAATGAACAAGTGTCTAGTAGATTTGAGCTGCTCTTCACAAAGGACACAATCAATGGTGTCCAATGTGAATCCCCTTCTCAATAAGTATTCTTTAGTTTGGCATTTGTCCAGCACCCACCAACCAAGTAAAATACTTGACCTTCAAGGGGGCCACAGTGCCCCAAATCTCCTTGTAAGGTGTTGAAGATTAATTAGTTTATGATGTTTTTCTAAGTAGACGTTTTATGCTAGTTGTTAGATAGGAGGTGGGGACCACAATAGTTATGTGAGTCCAAATTTTATTATGTTTTTGAGTGTTATATATGCTGTTTTATGTTTTGCTGCCCTATAAGGGCATAGTTGTTTTTGTACTGTTCTATTATTTTAGTATAAATGATAAGTGAAGGGGGCATCCAGATTATTGCTCTCTTTTCTTTTCAACTTCTCTTCTTCTCTTCTTCTCCTTCTCTCTTCAAGAAACTACTTTTCTTTTATATTTTTAAATTCAGTAGATTTCTACTTTGTATCAGAGCATCGGCTAGGGTTTCTTGAAGCATTCTCATGCAGCCCTAGATCAGCCAACTGCATGAAGTAGTAAAGGGCTGATCGCTCTGCTATAGATTGCCCAGTTCTTGGAGTTTTTGGTGGGATCTAGACATTAGGAACCTATGATGTTAGATCTCTTTTGAGTGAGATTGGGGTGAAAGCAGAGGAACCTATGATGTTATACTGTGACAATCAGGCTACAATCAATATTGCCCACAATCAAATTCAGCATGATAGGACAAAACACATTGAAGCTGATAGACACTTTATAAGAGAAAGGGTAACAATTGGGGAAGTTTGTTTTCCTTATGTCTCTTCAGAGTTGCAGCTGGCTGATGTTCTCACTAAAGGGGTGCCAAAGAACAAGCTTGAACATGATCTACGCAAGTTGGGAATGTGTGACATTTACTCCCAACTTGAGGGGGAGTGTTGAAGATTAATTAGTTTTGTGATGTTTTTCTGAGTAGATGTTTTATGTTAGTTGTTAGATAGGAGGTGGGGACCACAGTAGTTATGTGAGTCCAAATTTTATTATGTTTTTGAGTGTTATATATGCTGTTTTATGTTTTGCCGCCCTATAAGGGCATAGTTGTCTTTGTACTGTTCTATTATTTTAGTATAAATAATAAGTGAAGGGGGCAGCCAGATTATTGCACTCTTTTCTTTTCAACTTCTCTTCTTCTCTTCTTCTCCTTCTCTCTTTCTTCTCTCTTCAAGAAACTACTTTTCTTTTATATTTTTTAATTCAGCAGATTTCTACTTAAGGAAAAGATCCTGAGTCTCCTTCGGATAACTTCTTGTAGAAAGGTTTTACTGAAAACTTACTGGAGCTGTGCCATTTCCAAATTCTAGAGTCCCTTTGCAAAACATCACAATTCTGATTCTCAATCAAAGACAGTAGGTCAAAGATTTTCCCCAATTCTCTATCATTGAAATTTCTCCAAAAAGAAACAGGATTCCACACAGGAGTGTCTCCGACAAAACTATATTAGTGTGCAACTATTGCATCCTTGTTGCAAGCTAACATGAAAAGCTCAAGATATAACTCTTTTAATAATCATTGTTGCATGCTAATTCTGATATACTTTTATTTTAGCTCTTACTTTTTTGTGCTTAAAGTGCAGATGAGGTAAACAAAATGTTGGGACCTGCCCAATGCACACACACAGAAAGAGAGAAAACAGGAATTCTATGTTATTCTTCTCTTCCCATTGCTTATTCTTATATCATTGACAAAATTGGTAACAGATTACAGGATACAGAAACAGAAGCAGATGACAACAGATTGCAGTTAGGAAGCTTGACAACTTGCACCAGTTGGTTGAGTTTCTTGCTGATGTGGCCGCCTTCTAGAATGATACCTCCTTGTAAGGGAGGCTTCTGAAGTTGATCAATTGAATCCTTGTTCGGTGTCCTAACAACTCCCCAGCCCTTCCCATAAAACCAAAGCCTCATGGATGGAATGACGACCTGACTTAATCCAACACTCTGTGGGTGTAGCAGAACTTCACCGCCATCTGTGAACTGCAACATCACTGTATAATAGGATCGTCGGCCCAATAGATTTCTTGACAACAGATACGTGGAAGACAGGGTGGACCCTTGTAGAGGCTGAAAAATCCAGTTGATCTGCCACTGTACCCACCCATTCTAGAACTTGAAATGGGCCATAGTAACATGGTGAAAGCTTATGCCGCTTCTGCTGGACCACTGAGTGTTGATGATAGGCTGCAATTTCAGTTAGACAAAGTCCCCTACATTGAATTCAACAACACAGTGCTTCCACTGCTGCAACTGAAATTGGCTGAGGGTCTTAAGAATGTTGTCTCTGGTGATAAGGACGTGATCAATTGCTGCAACTGCAGACGATCTTGCCTCATAGGGTAGGATAGAAGGCGGGTCCTGACCATACAATGCCTTGAACCGAGTCATTCCCACCAATGAGTGAAAGGAGCTATTGTACCAAAATTCTGCCTAGTGCAACCATTGAGCCCATTGCTTAGGATAGTCCCCCACATAGCACACTGTAAGTAGGTTTCAATACATCAATTCCCTTTCATAGGTGGACTGGGAAGAAGCCTGATTCCCCATAGCTTTACTAAAGTATGCTATGGACTATTCATCTTGTAATAGGACAGCTCCAAGCCCTGCACCGGAGGCTCATACTCTAACACAAAGTGTTTAGTGAAATCTTGAAGCCGAAGTGTGGGTGGGGTGGAGAGGGCCATCTTCAGATTGTCGAGTGCCTGTTATGCCTGATCCATCCATGTAAACTTGTCTTTTTAAGGAGTTGCATTAAGGGCATAGCTAGGAGACCATACTTGTGTATGAAGTGCTTGTAATAGCCCGTAAGGCCCAAGAATCCATGAAGACCTTTCTTTAATGGACTTGGGTTGGGCCATTCTTGAATGCTACGGAACTTGTCTAGGTCAGCCACAACCCTACCTTGACCCACTAAGTGACCTGAATACCGCACTTGTGTCTTCCCAAAGATGCACTTGGAGGCTTTAGCATATAGCTGGTTATGCCAAGGGATGGCTAAGGTGGTGTCCAAAATGCTTCAGATGGATATTCATAGTGTCCATCATGGGTCTTGAAGGCTGTTTTTGGAATATCATCGAGATAAACCCTTATCTGATGATATCCTAAATGCAAGTCCAATCTAGAGAAGATGGCAGCCCCGTAAAGCTCATCTAACAGTTCTTCAATTAATGGGATTGGAAAATGGTCTTCAACCTTTATTTGATTCAAATCCTTCCACACAAAAACATCGCATACCATCCTTCTTTTTGACCAACAAGACGGGTGAAGAATAGGGACTATGATGAGTTACCGCTCACCTCTGAAGCCCCTTCAAGGGTGGCTTAACCTCCTGAAATAGAAGATGGGAGGGAAAGGGGAGAAGGTAGGAAGAAGATGACACAGAGAGAGAGATGAAAGGGATATTCATTCATGCGACTTATTACATGATCAGGGCCTTATATAGCTGGCCTACATGTATGCAATCATGAAGAGAATATCTTCTGGTGGTAGTGTAACCAACTCTGGGAGGCTCTATTGTGTGTCACGCTAGCCTCTCTGGCTTCTAGTGAAATGCTGCTCGGTGGTGGCCTGCTCCACACCTATAGTTGGGTTCGGAGGGAGTGTTTGGGTCCCAACAATTCTTCCCCCCTTAGCATTGACCTTGCCCTCAAGGTCTAGGTTTGGAAACCTCTCATTCAGCCTATGATAAGGTTCCCAAGTGGCATCATTTGGAGGAAGCCCAGCCCATTCTACCTTGGCTTCTGGCACAACCTGACCACCTCGTCGAACCCAACGGAAATCCACAATTCTGACAGGCTCCGTGTCAATGTCCCCTTCTTCAATGAATTGGGGTAAGTTGGGTGAGACATGTGTATGATTTCCCACCACCTTCTTAAGAAGTGAGATGTGAAACACCAGATGAAGCTTTGAGGTTGCAGGGAGGTCCAATCGATAAGCAACAAGGCCCACTCTCTCCAGAACCTTATAAGGCCCATAATACTTGGGTGCTAGCTTGTGCCAAGCCCATCTTACCACAAAGATCTGGTGGTAAGGTTGGAGCTTAAGGTAAACGAAGTCACCCACCTGAAATTCTAACAGGCGGTGGTGAGTGTCATAGCGGGCTTTCATTCACTGTTGGGCTTTTGTCAAGTTGGACTTAAGCAATCTAAGAATCTCGTCTCTCGCAAGTAGACATGTTTCTACTTCTACCACCTTAGATGACCCATACTCATAAGGTAATATGGGAGGAGGTTCTCTGCCATAAAGAGCCTTGAAGGGTGTCATTCCAGCAGTCGATTGATAAGTCGAATTGTACCAGTATTCTGCCCATGGAAGCCAATGAGCCCATTGTTGGGGCTTTTCCCCTACGAAACATCTAAGGTAGGCTTCCAAGCAACGATTAAGAACTTTAGTCTGCCCATCAGTCTGCAGGTGATAACTCGTGGAGGGGTGCAGTTGGGTTCCTTGCAACCGAAAATATTCCTTCCAGAATGAACTCAGGAAAGCAGGGTCCCGATTTGAGACAATGGATCTTGGGGTTCCATGCAACTTGGCGACGTCACGGATGAAGATGTCAGCCACCATTGCTGCGGTGTAAGGGTGAGGTAATGTAGAGAAATGGTTGTACTTAGTGAGACGGTCAACCACTACCATGATAATCTCCTTTCTTGTAGAATGACGAAGACCCGTGATGAAGTCCATGGAAAGGTCTTCCCACACTTGATTTGGAATCTTGAGAGGTTATAGAAGGCCAACGGGAGACTATGACGAGTATTTCTGCTGTTGGCAGGTTTGGCATTTGGATACATATTATAATACATCCTTACGCATTCCTACCCAATGATAGTGGCTGTTGAGACTCTTTATGGTCCGTAGCACCCCTAAGTGCCCTCCCAAGGTGGAGTCATGAAACAACCTTAGCAGTTCAGCTTTGTGGGTCGAATTCTGGGCAACAACAAACCGACCCCTAAAGAAAAGATCAGGCCCCGCAACTTGGTAACCAGCAACTTGTGAAGGGTCTCGCCTTCACTTATCTCTAATGACCTGCAACTGCGGATCAGACCTGGCTTCTTGCCATATAGCTTCAAACAAAGGGAAGCTGGGCTGAGAGCAGGTCGGATGGGCTAACTCTTCTATTTGTGACAAGGCATCAACTACTCTGTTTGTGGGCCCTGGCTTATATTCTATGAGGTAGTCAAAGCCCATCAGTTTACTAAGACACTTTTGCTACTCCGGGGTGTGCACCCTTTGCTCTGCTATGTACTTCAAACTTCGTTGGTCTGTCCAAATAACAAATTGGTGTCCCAATAGGTATGCACGCCACTTTTGCACTCCCATTACCACAACCATCATTTCTTTGACATAAGTGGACTGACTTTGGTGAGTTGCTGAGAGAGCCTTGCTGAAATAAGCAATGGGCTGCCCTTTATGCATCAAGACGGCCCCTACTCCTACACCCGACGCATCACATTCTATTTCAAAGGGCTGAGAGAAGTCTGGAAGAGTGAGGACTGGAGGGCTGGAAACTGTTGTCTTCAAGTCGTCAAAAACCCGTTGGGCTTTATCAATCCAACTGAAGGAATCCTTCTTTAATAGATGTGTTAGAGGGGCGGCCATAAGCCCATACCCCTTAGTGAAGTGCCTATAATATCCGGTAAGCCCATTACCTGACCTGCTGCAACCACATGGCCTAAGTACTGAATTTGTCCTTGTCCAAAGGAACACTTTGCCATTTTGGCATGTAACTAGTGCCCCTGTAGAGTTGTGAGCGTGAGTTTCAGATGTTCCATATGTGTGTCCCAATACTTGCTGTACACTAGAATATCATCGAAAAACACCAGAATAAATCGCCTTAGAAATGGCATGAAGATGTCATTCATGAGGGCTTGAGAGGTGGAGGGGGCGTTCAAGTCCAAAAGGCATAACCAAGAACTCATAATGGCCATTGTGGGTCCTAAAGGTCGTCTTGTGGATGTCAGCCTGGCGGACCCGAATATGATGATACCCGAACCACAGGTCTAATTTGGAGAACACTCGCGCCTCTCCTAACTCATCCAATAGTTCGTCAATGAGGGGTATAGGAAACTTGTCCTTCATAGTAATCTGATTTAAGGCCCGGTAATCTACACAAAAGCACCAACTACCATCCTTCTTCTTTACTAAGATTACAGGAGATGAAAAATTGCTGGTTCTGGTCTGTATATGCCCTTTTTCCAATGTTTCTCTCACTGCCTTCTCAATTTCCAGCTTCTGAAAGTAAGGGTATCTATATGGCCTCATATTGGCCGGATTAGAATCGGGTAAGAGAGGTATCTGATGATCATGAGCCCAGGGTGGAGGTAATTGGTTCGGCTCCTCGAATACATCGCCAAACTGATCGATTATTGACCGTAAGGCCCTGTATTGGGGTTCTGTGGGGTGAACACAACCCTGGTTGTCCAGAATTGGGACTGTGGGCCGAATGCCTAAGTGCATAAATATGGGTTGGCCAACATCCTTGGAGTCCCGTATCATGGAGGCTAAAGTGTCACTTTGTGGACCAAGGGGCCGCACCCGTTGTAAATGACAAGATGGGCCATCCTGGTGAAAATCCATTGTCATTTTGGCCCAATCACATAGAGCAGGGCCCAGAACACGCAACCAATGAACCCCCAAAATAATATCAGCCCCCGAGAAATCCAATGGGTGGAGATTCACCACAAATTTATGGCCCTATATGAGGATTTTCTCCTTGCATACACCATTACACGACATCGGACTCCCATTAGCCACATGGATTGGAAAGAGAGGAGTGGGTTGTATGGTCATACATAGCTACTTGGCTAAATGGCAAGTGATGAAATTCAGGGTAGAGCCACTGTCATTCAAAATCATCATGGTCCGGCCCATCAATCTTCCTTCTACATGCATGGACTAAAGAGAGTTGAGGCCCATGAGGGCGTGTAAGGAGGTCTCGGTCTCGACAGGTTCTGGCCCATTTGAAATGAGTTCACAATCATTTAAGTGCTCTAGGTCTGTCTCTTTCGGCCCTTCCTTTGTCTGTAGGAGAAACACCCGTTGGACCCGACATTTATGGCCCGGTCCAAACTTATCATCACAGTTATAAGAAAGGCCTTTCTCGCGTCGGGCTTGCATCTCAGCCCATGAGAGATGATTGAAGGGCATAGTGGGCCGGGGCAATATGGGCTTCTGATGATCACCAGCCGGTTTCATGGGCTGCTGATTGACCCGTGGAGTCGTCCTCAAATTCGGGTAGGTTGGTTTGCTAGCTCTACGAAGGTTGTCGATTCTTTCTTCTTACAGGTGAGCCAATCCCACTACAGCCATGATAGTTGCCGGATGGAGAGCCCTCACCTCCAGACGGATATCCTCGCTAAGACCTCCCAAAAACATCCTACTAAGGCTTTCTCTGGCCATTCGTGTACCCTGGTTGCCATCCGCTCGAACTCGATATGGTACTCTGCTACCGTTCCAATCTGCTTCAACCGGGTGATCAGCTCGCCGTAGTCCACGAACGCCGTCGGCCCAAAGCGGATGCACAAAACTTCGATGAACTCTGCCCAAGTTACCTGGGGATGATTCCGACGATACCACTAGAGCCATAGAATCATGTCTCCTTCTAGATGAATGGAGGCGATGGAGACACGCTGGTGTGCGGGAGTTTCGTGGTATTCGAAATATCTTTCTACTTGGAAGATCCAAGGAATGGGATCTCCACCAGAATAGTTGGGAAAGTTGATCTTAGCGACTTTTCCAGTGGGGTAATCCCCTGTTCTTTGGCTACTAGAAGCAGAGGCTTCCGCTCCTTCTAGGTGATTGGTCTCGCCGGACTGTTGTTGAGAGACGAAGCTGGAGACGACCACTTTGAGTTCCTTGAGTTCGTTCAACACTTGGTGAAACCCAACCTCAAGCTGGTCGACCCTTTCATCCACGGTAGTGGAACTTGTCTGTGGCATCGTGAAACCTAGGATTTGGATAGCCTGGCTCTGATACCAATCTAATGAGTTACTGCTCACCTCAGAAGCCCCTTTGAGGTGGCTTAACCTCCTGAAACAGAAGATGGGAGGGAAAGGGGAAAAGGTAGGAAGAAGATGACACAGAGAGAGAGAGATGAAAGGGATATTCATTCACACCACTTATTACATGATCAGGGCCTTATATAGCTGGCCTACATGTATGCAATCATGAAGAGAATATCTTCTGGTGGCAATGTAACTAACTCTGGGAGGCTCTGCCGCGTGTCACGCTAGCCTCTCTGTCTTCTAGTGAAATGTTGCTCGGTGGTGGCTTGCTCCACACCTGTAGTTGGGTTCGGACGGAGTTTTGGGTCCCAACAGACTACAACTAGGTTGAATAAATTTTTTTGCCAACAATTCTTGAATAATCTTCTCTATTTCAGATTTTTGGAAATGTGGGTACCTGTATGAGCTGTACAGCCTTACATTGGCTGGCAGTACCCCAGGGAGGCCGGGAGTGATTGGTTTCCAGTGATCATGGCAACATGGAAGCGGCAAACTCTTGGAAAACATCTTGGTAATGGGAGAGAAGCCGCTGCAGTTCTAGAGGCGTACTAGTTACTGGGTCCAATGCACCAGAAGACAAAATTGGGCTGGTTGGTTCCAGACCCAATCACATGAACATTGGATAGTTGTGCCTACCTCCCTTCAGGATAGAGTGCAAGGACTTGGCCTGTGGCCCACTATCCATGCAGTCTTGCAAATGAAATGATACCCCATTAATTGCAAAGTCCATTGTCATCTTGGTCCAATCGCATAGAACTAGACCCGAAAGCTTTAGCCACTGCACACCCAAGACCACATCCGCCATACTAACCTTAAGTGGGTATAGATCTGGTGTGACTTCATAATTTTGCAACCGGAATGACGTGCTGACAAAAGCCTTCACAGTGAATGTTAGATACTGCCTAACTCATAGACTGTTCGAGCTGTCTAGCCTCCTGGCGTAAGAGAGAGAGAGAGGAATATTAAATTCTGTTATTGATGTCTGTAGCAGTCTGCCTTATATAGGCTTACACTGAATCAAATCTTGGATTCTTGGCCTCTTGGTTGTTACACTTCAGTTATGCCTACGTGGATCTCTTGGCTTCCTTCTTGAGTAAACCCTGATGCAACTTGGGTCTATTGCCTTCGTGGTTCTAACAGTACCTCCCCTCTCAAGGTTAACCTTGCCCTTAAGGTTGAGATGAGGAAACTCTTCTTGCAGTGAGTCATATGGTTCCCATGTACTATCCTCTGCTGGTAGGTTGTTCTACTGGACTTTTGCTTCTTTGGTAATGTGCTGACCCTGTTTAACCTATCTGAAGTCAGTAATTTTCTGGGGTTCTGTTTGCAGGATGCCGTCTGGAGAAAAAGTCAAAAAACCGGTAGCATGGAGCTATAAACTACATCACCACTGATGTGTTTTTTGAAGGGAGGTCTACTTTGTATGCCACAGGACCAATTTTTTCTAGGATTTTAAATGAACCAAAGAAGCATGGAGCCAGCTTGTGCCAAGTACGTTGAGCTAGTGAAACTTGCTTGTAGGGCTGAAGTCTAAGATAGACCAGGTCGCCCACTTGATATGAAACATCATGATGCTTCCGGTCATAGCTGGTTTTCATGAGCTGTTGTGCCCGGGTCAGGTTAGCTTTGAGCTCCTGCAAAATTTGATCTCATTGTGTGAGGTGATCATCCACTACTGCTACTGCAGTTGGTCCCTTTCATTGGTAAAATGGCCAGGGGTTCTCTTCCATATAAGGCACGGTGTGGAAGGGAGTCATGCCTGCTGATACATGGTATGTGGTATTATACCATAAGTCTGCCCAAGGCAGCCATTTGAGCCATTGTTGGGGGTGATCACCAATGAAACAGCAGAGGTATGTTTCTAGACAGTGGTTTACCACCTCTGTCCATCTGATTGAGGGTGATATGCTGATGACCTCGCCAAGTTAGTACCCCGGGGTTGAAAGAAAGCCTCCCAAAACTGACTCATGAAAACTGGGTCTCTATCAGAGAAAATAGAGCGAGGGACGCCATATAATCTGATTACCTCCTTAGTGAAATTTTCTGCACCATAGCTGCTGAATAGGGATGTGATAGTGCCATGAAGTGGGTGTATTTAGTGAGATGACCCACTATGACCATAATAACTGACTTACCGGAGGAAGACGGTAGTCCAGAGATGAAGTCCATAGAAAGGTCCTCCCATACTTCAGAGGGAATGGGTAATGATTGAAGCACTCCAACCGGTGACTGTGCTAGATACTTCTGTTGTTAACAAACTCCGCATGATGAAACGAAGTCTTGGATGGCTTTTCTCATTCCTGGCCAATAATAATGGCCTGAAATGAGTTTATAAGTCCTGAAGATACCTGAATGTCCTCCTGGTGCTGAAGAGTGGAAGAGATGAATGAGTTCAGGTAGAAGGTTTGATGATGCTGGAAGGACCTTCCGATCTTTATAGAATAGCATGGAATCCATAGTAGTGTAGCCAGGTGTTGTAGTTGGATTCTGATTACACGCATTTCGCAGTTTTTGCAAGCTAGGATGGGCCAGGGCTTCTTGTTTTAGTGCTTCCAACAATGGGTAGACTGGATTTGAAATGATCATGGGCTGTAATTCTGGACTTCTTGAAAGGGCATCAGCTGTCACATTGGAGACTCCTGCCTTGTATTCAATTGCATAATCAAAACCCAGGAAGCTTGGAGACCCATTTTTGTTGTTCTGTGCTGAGCACCTGCTGTTCCACGAGAAATTTCAGACTTCTATGATCTGATCTAATGATGAATTTGTGTCCTAATAGGTAAGAATGCCAATGCTGTACTGCCATCACAATTGCCATTAAATCTTTTTCATAGACTGATTTAACATGTGCTTGCATAGACAATGCTTTACTGAAGTATGCTATGGGCTTTCTGTCTTGTATAAACACAGCCTCGACCCCAACTCCTGAAGCATCACACTGTACCACAAATTCTTTGGTGAAATCTGGTAATATCAGCACAGGGGGTGAACTGACTACTTGCTTAAGAGAATCAAATTTTGATTGGGCCTGAGTGTTCCAGACAAATGCATCTTTCTTCAGTAGTTGTGTTAAGGGTTTGGCGATCAATTCATACCCTTTTATGAATTTGTGGTAATATCCGGAGAGGCCCAAAAAACCCCTTAGTTTGACATTCTTGGGTAATATGCATATAATTTTGTCCGGATCAGCTGAAACACTACCATTTTTTAACACATGACCTAGGTAGTGGTCTACAAATGTTCCAAATGTTGTGGCCATTCAGGGTTATATGCTAGAATGTCATCAAAGAAAACAAGTATGAATTTGTGAAGATAGGGTCTAAAGACATAACTCATCAAGGCTTGGAATGTGGATGGGGTGTTAGTTAGACCAAATGGCATGACTAGAAACTCAAAATGCCCATCATGAGTTCGAAAGGCTGTCTTGGATATATCAGTTGGATGTACTCTGATTTGATGGTATCTTGCACATAGGTCCAAGTTGGAGAATATGAGATGCATGCCTTAACTTGTCTAACAGTTCATATTACTGGGATAGGGAATTTGTCATGGACTGTGATTTTTTTAAGTGCCCGGTAGTCAATGCAGAAACACCATGATCTGTCCTTCTTTACCAAGTGAACAGGTGAAGAGAAAGGGCTAGTGCTCGGCTGAATCATGTTTTTGTCCAGGAGTTCTTGAACCTGTTTCTGAATCTCTTGCTTCTGAAAATAAGGGTATCAATAGGGCCTGTTGTTGGGTGGTGCTGCTCCCAGTAACAGGGGTATGTGATGGTCATGTACTCGGGTTGGAGGTAAAGTGGTGGATTCTTGGAAAACACCTTGAAACTCCAACAACAATTGTTGCAGGGCTGCTTGATGTTCAGTAGATCTGTTGGCCTCTTCTGCTATGGTTAGATTGGACTGCGTGGATAGGGTACCCATATGCATAAGCATAGTGTGACAACATTTCTGAATGGATGCTGGGTTGGTTTGGGTGAGACTCGAGGGAGCCAACCCTTGAATTTCAAAGCCCATTGTTAAATTGGCCCAATCACAAAGCACCAGACCCAATAGTCTTAACCACTATATGCCTAGGACTATGTCAGCCCCACTAAATTCTAGTGGGTACAGATCAACTGAGAAAATATGGGATTGGATTCTGAGATCAACCCCTATGCAAACTCCTTCACATTTCAAGTTATTGCCATTTGCTACATGTACTGTAAATAGTCTGGTGGGCTGAACCAGTAGTCCCAATTGTTTAACTAGAATACATGTGATAAAATTTAAGGTGCTACCACTATCCACTAGCACTGTTACAAGGCAGCCCCACAAGATGCCAAGAACTCTCATGGTTTATGCTGAAGAAAGACCTATTAAGGCTTCAAGGGAGATCTTGGATGATTTCAGTACCGGATCCCATATGCTATATGTTTCCATTGGTACCAGGTTCTGGTCATCTATTACTTAAAGAGGGTCCAGTCCATCAGTTTAACATGAAAGCTTGTTGGGTCTTACATTTATGTCCCAGTCCAGATTTTTCTTTGTGGTTGAAGCATATACCACGGTCTCATCGGGCTTGCATTTTGGCCCAGGAGAGTCTTTTTATGGGTACCTGATTCAGGTTCTAAGTTGTAGACCCATTACTTCCCTGGACTGGTGATTTTCCTAAGATACCTTCAATTCTAGTGGCCTGGATATTGGGTTTGAAGGTCTGTCCAGAACCCCGAGTTGCTTGCCATAATCGGTCAAGCTTTTCTTAATGAAGTTTTGCTAATCCTATGGCCGCCAATACTGTAGAGGGTTGCAAAGCTTTTACCTTGAGACGTATCTCTTCCTTCAGACCGCCGACGAAGCATCCCACGAGTGCTTTCTCTGGCCATCTGTGCACTCGCATCGCCAGTCTTTCAAACTGGATCTGGTATTCCCTTACCGACCTTGTCTGCTTTACTCTTGACAGTGCTTCATAGAAATCCTTGAAACCTGACAGACCGAAGCGGATGTAGAGGGCCTTGGTGAAATCTTCCCAGGTCGGTTGGGGATGCGACCATTGGTACCATTGGTACCACTAGATAGCCTCACCTTCGAGGTAGGTGGCTGCAATTACTACCCTTTGAGCCACCGGCGTTTCCTGGACCTCAAAATACCGCTCAGCTCAGAAAATCCAAGAAATCGGGTGTTCTCTGACATATGATGGAAAATCAAGCTTCCCTAGTCTCCAATTGTGGCCGTCTGATCTCCTGCTACTACTGTGGTTGGACCCTTCTTCGTCACATTCTTTTTCCCTATTTTGGTTTGTCTGCTCACATCTGGCAGCAACCATTGATATGGCCTCCTTTATTTCCTTAAGGTCATTTGCAAACTTGTGAATCTCGACCTCCATGTGATCAACTCGATCGTCCATGGCCAAAGCTCGTTTTGTTGGCATGGCTCTGATACCAACCTGTTAGGTACTGCCTAACTCAGAGACCGTTTGAGGTGTCTAGCCTCCTGTTGTAAGAGAGAGAGAGAGAGAGAGAGAGAGAGAGAGAGAGAGAGTATTAACTTCTGTTATTGATGTCTGTAGCAGTCTACCTTATATAGGCTTACACTGAATCAAATCTTGGATTCCGGCTCTTGGTTGTTACACTTCAGTTATGGCCATGTGGCTCTCTTGGCTTTCTTCTTGAATAAACCTTGATGCAACTTGGGTCTATTACCTTCGTGGTTCTAATAGTGAGTATTGTTACCATCAGCCACATGGATCATGAATGTGGGAATCGACTGGCAACTACTATCCATTAGCACAGAAATTGACCAATCCCTTAGAATGCCCTCCGTTCACATAGTTTGGGACGATGGCAGCTCAATAAGAGCCTATAAAAATATTTCTGGAAGTTGTTGGCCCACTTCCCCATTTACATCTGTAAGATATGAAGCTTCTGGCCCCTCTTCTCTAAGGTCATCCTCAAATTAGTCAGTTTGTAAGAGAAAGGCTTTTGGTTCTTGCACTTGTGTCCCATGCTGAATTTATCATCGCAATTGAAACACAAACAATGCTCTCTCCGGGCCTGCATTTCATCCCACGAGAGCTTCTTGAATGGGACAATGGTTTGGTTTTTTATAGGAGGCTTAACCTATAAGGTTTTCACCCTTTGGGGGGTTTTCAAAAGTGGGCCGAGTGGTGGGCCTAATTGCACTTGTGCCGATTCAGCTTTTCTTCTTGAAGTCTGGCCTACCCTACTACAGCTAACACTGTTGGTTGTTGAAGGGCCTTGACCATCACCCATATTCCTCCTTGAGCCCCCTTATGAAACATCCTAGAAGGGCTTTTTCTGGCCAACCTTTGGACTTGGGTGGATAATTTTTCAAATTCTACTAATAGTCTCTAATAGACCCAGTTTGTTTTAATTTCAACAGTATTCATCTTTTTTTTAAACAATAATCGGATTTCATTAAGATTAATATGGAAACAATACAAGAACAGGAGAGGTAAACTTTCTTAACTCTCCGTAGTATAATTTAGCTATTACAATTGAGCCCAGAACAGATTACTCATTCCTACCACTTGCTTTGCTAATACATCAGCAAACCCATTTGCAGTTCTTTTTACCCAATTAAACTTCACCTCCATATTTTGTGTCAAGCACTTGAACCTTTTATTTTCATTGTTAAAAATCCAAATACCTTTTTCTTCCTTCTGTAGCCACTCCAGTACCAGCTTTGAATCACCTTCTATAATCAGCTTTCTTATATTTATGTCCTTTGCCTTTTGCAGTCCCTCCATGACAGCCAACACCTCAGTCCTTAATGAATCACCTACTCCAATTGGGCCTGAAAATAGGCCAACAATTCTGTCTTCATTGTCTCTAAACACCCCACCAATACCCAAGGGACCCGGATTACCTGTACTGCTTCCATCAAAGTTTAAATTTATGTAATCATTTACTGGCGGAGATCAAATAGGGCTTGTAGTGGATTTATGGTACTCAGCATTGGCCACTTCCTTCCAGCTTTTCAGGATATCCTAGTTGAGCATGCAGCAAACATCTCCATGGATTTTACCCACTGTATCACTCTCACCATTATTGTTTCCTTGGCAGCCTCTCTAGTTCTTTCCTTACCTGAAAATAGTATTCATCATAATCATCAAACCCAGTAGGCCCAAACTGCACATAAAGGACCTTTGTAAAATTGACCCAAGAGGCCTGAGGTTGGCTCTGTGGAACCATTGGAACCACAAGATAGCCTTGCCCTCTAAATGGAAAGAGGCTATGGTACCCTTTGTTGTCTAGGAGTTTCGTGGAAGTCAAATCATCTTTCATCTTTAAAGATCCAAGGAACCGGATTGTCTCAGCATTAGGTAGGGAAATCCTGCTTGGCCAAGCACCAATCATGCCACTGCCCCTCCAATCACCACCCTAACTTCCTCCTTCTTGGTCATTGTTGTGGTTGCTGCTGGATGCATCCTTCTCCAATTGCACCACCACCGCCACCAAGGTCTCTTTACCTCCTACAAATCACTGGCGACCTTGTGTAACTGGATCTCCATATGGTCAACTCGACCATCTATTGACAATGACCAGGTACTTGACATTGGTGGCTCTGCTTCAAGGGTGGTGAACCTCTTGAGAACACATACACACAGATGAATTCTTCTCTTCCCATTGCTTCTTATATCATTGACAATTTGTAACATAGTATAGGTTACAGAAACAGATTACAGTTAGAAGCTTGTCAACTTACACCAGTTGGTTGAGCTTCTTTCTGATGTGGCCGCCTTCTAGAATACTACCTCCATATGGGAGGCTTCTGAAGTTGATCAATTGAATCTTTGCTTGGTGCCCTAACACAACACCTGAAGCAAAGTAAAATCTAAAGCAAAAAACAAACCAGAATTTGCATTCCTATGTGTTTTACTAGTGCGAACAAACTGAGCATAATTAAAAAAAAAAAGAAAAAGAAAAAAAACTGCTTTGTTAATAGTAACATGGAAAAGAAAGAATGGCCATGCGGATTGGAAGTTCAGATAAATCAATGTGTATTCTTAAAAGAAAGAATGGCTATTGAATAAGTTTCATGCTTATTAACCTGAACAGAGATAATAAACCGTCTTTCTGTTATATTTCAATTTTTACAAGAGGAAGAAAGGATAATAAAAGAAAAGAAAAAAAAAGGAAATTGCATTAGCTTGTAAGAGGGAAGAAAAAGCTTTTCCCTTGCATCTGTTATTTATCAGGGAAAATTTGAGTTTGATCGTATTAATTTATGATTTTTTATGCTGTTTGTTGGTTACATTTTAACAAACATCTCAGGATGGCATCAGCTTGATGGAGAGCGTACACAGTACCAAGTAACTTTTTGGCTCTCAAATTTTCCAGATCTTACATCTTTCTCAATCTCCATAGCAGATTTTAATACATGTGATCACCCTTCCAGGGAATTCTCAATAACCTGTATGACTGGAGGCTATAGGCATGTCTTCCAGAAGCCAATTGACTTTGATTGGTATGCTTGATTTTTTTGTATCAATAAAACCTTATTTCCTTATCATTGTTAATAATGAGTTCTGGGTCTTCATTTAAATTGCAGGGAATTGATCCAGTATATAGATGGTAATGTACCCTTGGTGGAGACAGATTTGGGTGTTATTGCAAAAACTGGACCTGTACATAATATCAGAGAAGAGGGTTGCACTGATGCAGGTGGGGACAAGATTTGCACTACTGGCTGTGCGAAGCAGTCAGTGAACCTAAAAAATGACACAACATATACACAGTACGATAGTGAGGCTGAGGATGTGAAAGAAGTGGGACTGCATGGTAATCGTGGCCATGGTTGTGATTCTCAGGAACCCCAGGTGGCTCTGAAGTTAGGCTTTACTCTTCCAGCTTCTTGTTATGCCACAATGGCCATAAGGGAGCTGCTAAAAACATCAACTTCTGTATGTTCTATCGAAGCTTTTGCAGATGTCCTGTTTTAATCTGGGTTTGAATCATAGTGCATCAAGTATGCTACATTTTATTGTTGTCCTAATTAACCTGTATGTTTCACATGTGATCATGCTTTAGGCTGTGTGCTTGTAAAGGGATAATGAATATGGGGGCATTCTTAATTAACCACTAAAATGTGCAAACTTGTGCTACCATGTGTATGTTTTGCATATTTGAAAGAACTACATTAAGTGATGCTTTAGTTAGATTTACAGTGGTTGGATATAACAGAGAGTATTGGGGGAAACTGAACTAGCTGATATCCCCTTTCGGCTTTTTTCCATGTGCTGTGGAAAGTTGACTTGTATTTTAGGAAACTTTATTCTTTAAGCATGAAATGGGCATCCGGCTTGATGTTTCTAGTCTAGACATACTACATTCTGTCCTTGAATGCCTGAGTAATATCCATAAAAAAATTAGAAAAAAAAAGGCTGAGCAATATTGATTTTTCCTTGTCATATGCAGGTTGCCTTTCAGAAAACACAGAACCACTAATTTTTCACCAATGAAGATGTAGGGTGTCTTGGAACTTGTATATGATATTTTCTTGGAAATGATAAATCGGATTACGTGATGAACAAACTGCAGGGGGAACATGAAAGTTGCAGGTAAGATTCGCCCCATATGTTTAGAGCGTACCTTCTTTAACTTGATTTTTATGTGTGTGTTTGCTTATGTTTTATTGGCAGCATGATAATATTTAGGCACTTATCTGGTAAGTGCATTTACCCATGTTCTTTTATTTCCCAGGTAAATAAAATAATGACCATTTTAGCCATAAAAATTTCATTATTAAAAGGGGCATTTTTGTCCCATCCAAGTGTTGACAACTTTCCCTTAGATGGAAAAGTTAATTTACCTAGGAAAATAAACTTCCCCTGGTCCCCACATAAATCTGAAAAGAGAACATCGGTTTCTTGGTACAATGGTTTCCCCGTAATTTATCGGGAATTAGTAGAAATGATATATTTTATTGTTTTGATTAATGGGTAGGTGTTTGATTCAATTATTCCTCTTGAGTTCATGCACCCCTAGTTCAATCTAGTACTGATCTTGCACACTAGTAAAAAATGACACTAACTTTATCTTCCTGACATGTGTATAATGCAATGATGGACTGATAGCATAAATTCTGATGTGTTGCATATGTACTAGCGTTAGTAAAATATCATGCCGCAAAAGAAACTTCCCATCCAAAAACAAAATTTTATTTGTTATTAGGTGGATCGAGCAACTGCATACAGCCACGCACAACAGAAAGCAAAATAAAATCCCTTTTTGCTAGACAACCAAGTGATGAAATTTTTAACTTCCCATCCAAAAACAAAATTTTGTTTGTTATTAGGTGGATCGAGAAACTGCATACAGCCACGCACAACAGAAAGCAAAATAAAATCCGCTTTTTGCTAGACAACCAAGTGATGAAATTTCTTTTGTACGTACCCCATATCCAATTTGTCTAATAAGTAACGGGTGAAAGTGAAACCCTAAAATAATTATGACTCTTATGGTTTGCGCAGTCAAATTGCTATTGCATTTTCCGAGGTTTTGTTTTAAATAAAAATGTGAAACATCTAGTGAGTTGAGGTTATATCTAGTAACGTATATCCAGAAATCCTTGAATGTTTAAGGGATTGGCAAGGATTTTTCTTTTTGGGTGGTTGTATATACTGGAGATTATCACTCTGAATTTTGTTTCTCATGTGCTTAGTAATCATGTTATATTTGAAAGTTTGAAATGGAATAATCTTCTTGGGTACGAGGCTGATCCTGAAAAGTTGAAAATTGGAAATTGGTTCTGCATCTTTTACATTTTTGAGGAAAGTATTATGATCGTTCGTCCACTGCCTCTTGTTTTCGTTCCTGGGTTGTTTTTCCTTGCGGGATAGAATTAAAATCTATTACAATATTATTTGCTTCCCTGATTAGTGATTCATCTGCAGTCACCCATGGTCATGGATATACTGTTAGATCTTCGAGGGAGCTTGAAGAGAGGCTTAATCGACTATTCAACTTCTCCAGGAGCCGGGAAGCAGAACTGAAGGTTTCGTTTGGAAACGATGCAAATAAGTGTGAATGCAAATATGTAGAGTGTAAAACGATTCATATAAATTGCAAAGTTGTATTAGTTTTACACTTGACAAATTTATCTTCTTAGACTTTTTGCTGTAATGGATGCAAACATGAATTTCAATAAAGCTTATGTTTTTTTTTTTTTATCCAAATCCCACATGAATGCAAATTTATTTCTTTTTTATTGAAGTACTTTTACATCTTATTATCAATGTAAGTATGCATTGGTCTGTCATTTGTCAATGCATAAATGTAATGTTGCTAAATACAGGCAAAAGTGAATTAGAGTGCAAATTTACCCTAAATCAGGATTTATATTCTATTTGCATCATTTCCAAACGTAACCTCAAGGATGATTCTTTTTTATTTGGTTGGCATTCGTTGGCAGAAGCAAGTTGACGCTCTGTGGTAACCAAGGAGATTTCAATCTAGTCAATCTCCAACATGTCTAGTTATGCGGTTATGCCCCAGGTTCCCAGCTTCGCCATGGACGCTTAGCAAGCCCTCTAGGCTATAGGTTACACCTAGATATCGTACACAGTTACAGGCAGTAACATTGCTTTACTTTCATTTACTAAGCTGGTGTTTGGAATCCATGCATTATTTCTGTTTGAAAAATGACCCCATCAGCATCACATTTGAAATCCATTTTTTCAGACTAGCTGATGTTTGGTTATGGCATGGAAAGAGATTTGACCAATCAAAACCCACCCATGAATTTTGATTAATAACACCTTCGTTATCATGTTTATCATTCCAATTGATTGGTCAAATGCTTTTTAAATATCATATATTTTTCATATCATAGTTGAACCCTATTTTTTTACAAAAAATGATTTCTCATATTGGGAATTGGTAAAGGTGTGGTACGAGAAAATCTCCTTTTTAATGTTTTTTTTTCTTTTAACAGTACGAGAAAATATCCTCCAAATAAAAATGAACAAAGAATAGTATGGAAATTAGTTAAAGAAATTGCCTCCCATACTGATGGAGCTTGGTGTGTTGTTAGGGACTCGAACAATTTCAGGTCATCTGAGAAGAGAGGAGGTGGGGAGGTTCGTCCCAGTCTGATCAATATTTTTAATGAGCTCATGCATTGCAATCTCATCGACTTGGACATGAAAGGCAACCATTTTACATGGAAAATAACAACACCATGGAAAGGCTTGACTGGGTCCTAGTTATTGACTTGTGGAGGAGATTATTCCCCAATGCAAATCTCATTAATTTACCTTTCCTTGCATTTAATCTTTTTCCTCTATTACTTCATACTAAATGCATGCCTTCGGTGGGCACCAAACCTTTTATGTTTGAAGCCATGTGATGTTTCAATCCAAACATTGGGGAAGTGGTGAGGCAAGCATGGAGTTAAGGCGTCAACGGTTAAAGAGATTTTTAATTTGTTGGGAAAAAAAAAAGAAATAGCCTCATTAAAGTTTTAAAATATTGGAATATAAATCATTTCGATTAGGTGTGTAAGTCGGGTGGGTTGGGCCAGGTTTATGATCAACCCGAGCCCGATCCTAAAGTTTGGGCTTAAGGTTTGAGCCCGAGGTCAAGCCCGATCTTCCCAACCCGAGCCCAACCTACACTGTAATTTGATGCACTTGGGTTGTGTTCGAGCCCAAGACTTGTTCATGGGTCAGGTCGGGATTTCACTCTGTATTAATAGATTTTTCTAAGGTCCAAGCCTGTACCCGGCCCGACTGTCGGGCCTACAACTTGGGCCCAAGCCTGGCCCTCATAAAAAGCCCGAAGCCCGGGCTTGGGCCCGAGCCCGAAATTTAGCCCATACTGTTACTACTACTGAAGCGGTTGAATAGAGAGAGAGAGAGAGAGAGAGAGAGAGAGAGAGAGAGAGAGAGAGAGAGAGATTATAAAGAAAAGAATAAAAAATGTATATATATTAAATTATAAATATATATTTTAATAAATATTATATTATTTATATAATATATAAAATACATATTATATATTTTATAAAATATATAATGTTGAGTCGGGCCGGGCCGGGCTTTTTTGACAAGTCCCAAGCCCGGCCCGAAGCACAGTCGGGCTTACTGTGTTAGGCCTGAGGTCAGGCCCGTGGGCCTAATTACATGACCAAGCCCGACAGGGGTGCGGGCTGGCCTGGGCCAGGCCATCGGGCTACCCGGCCCATGAACAGGTCTAGGCTTGAGCCAGGCTCGGGTTGGTCAATGAGCCCATACATACATATGTATGTATAGTTGGATTGGGCTTAGACCGAGTTTGGGCTACTTAAGGGCTAGGCTCAGGTTTGGACCAACAAATAAAAAAGCCTAACTTCTTAGGCCTTAGTCTAGCCCAAGGACTAAAAATCCAAGCCCAACTTGTGTAAACTTTAGAACTGGGCCTGCCCAAGTTGCATCCCTAATTTTGGTGATCTTTTCAAAAGAAAACAAAGTATTATGACTAGATTGGCATCTCAAAAACAAATCATTGGAGACCTAATAATATTGCTTTTCTAGATTTTGAGGGTGCTCTGCAAAAGCAACTTGATAATACCGTTGCTTGTAAGGAAGCCTTTTGTGTCCAAAAATCTAAAATTGTTTGGATTAAATGGGGGGAATAATAAACTTCTTTTCACACTAGCACCACTATTAGAATATCAATGAATAGAATTTTGGCTGTGAAAAACAATAAGGGATCTTGGAATAGTGACCAAACGAAAATCTCATATTATTTTAGTGACAAGCTTGTTCAAAGATTCAAATCCGAAGGTACTAATGAAATCTAGAATTTTATTAGAGAAATAAATAGTTGGGTTAATTCTTGAAGTTCTTGGAATGATCAAGGAGCTAAAAGCCCCAAGGCTAAATGGGCTGAATGCTCTTGTTTTACGAAAAAAATCTGGAATATTGTTGGGGAAGTTGTGAAATCTTTCTTCATAGTGGAAATTTTTGTGGGATCATAAATAAAATGTTTATCACCTTGATCCCAAAAAGTAAGAATGTGAAAACTATAAAAAAAAAAAATACCCCCTACAAGTCTTTGTAATGTCATCTATAAAATTATAGCTAAAATTTTGTTTAACAGGATTAAGCACCTATTGGATAATATCATTTTCCCATTTCAAAATGCCCGTATGACTAATAGAGAAATTAATGTTAACATTCTCATTGCCCATGAAATATTTCTTGCTATATATATATAAAAGAGTTCAAGTATGATGGATTGTAAAATTGATATGGAAAAGGCATATGATAGGTTGGAGTGAGAATTTATTGAAAAGGTGCTTGAAAAGTTTGATCTTTATGAGAAATAGGTGTCTTGGGTCATGGAGTGTATTATGACTGTATCCTATCAGATCTTAATTAATGGTACCCCTCTAAGAAATTCAAAGCTACTGGAGGATAGCGAGCTTCCTTTTGGGTTCTCTCTAGCATCTCTCTTTTCAACCCCATTTTTGAGATTTTTTTCTAATACCAAGTTGGTACTAGAGCACTCTTCCTTCATCTGGGATTCAAAACTTATGATTTTCTCCAATGGTTCATGGACATGCACATGGTGGACGTGGTAATTCTCTTCCACAAGAACAAGACCTTCATGATGTCGAAATGGATGGTTTGAAGAGGCAAGTGCAACAATGCTAAAAATGTTTAAAATGTTTTGAAGCCTTGAGTTATGATGAGCCCCGTTATCATTTAGAGGATGAATGTTCTAATGAAGATGAAGATTAAATTAACTCCTGTTCTGAAGAAATGAGCGAAGAGGCTTTTCGTCATCATCATTTTCAAAGGAATGATAGCTTCCAACAAGATTTCAACATCAAAATGGAGATGCTAGAATTTGAAGGAAGGATGTAACCAGAAGATTTCATTGATTGGCTTCACATTGTTGAGTAAATTTTTGACTATTAAGATGTATCTGGTCACCTCAAGGAGAAACTCATAGCAATCAAACTAAAGAAACATACTATTGCTTGTTGGGAAAATCTCAAAAAATTGATGAGCTCTTGAATGAAAGAGTCAAATTGTAACATGGAAAAAGATGAAGAAAAAACTTGAGAAGAAATTTTCACCTAAAAATTATCGCAAGGATGCTTTTCTCAAAATTCACAATTACAGGAAAAAGGAGTTCTCAATGGAAGACTATACTACTAAATTTGAACATCTCATGATGCGGTGTGTGGTGTTAGTGAGGAGGAAGAGCAAACAATTGTCTGTTATCTTGTGGGTTATGTCAAAAAAATTGCAAAGTTGAGTTACAACCATGTTGGGCTTACAATGATGTAGTCAAGCTTGCAACACAAGTGGAACAACTTAAGGAGTCATGTACGTGGGAGGAGTGTTTCGCCTCTTGATCATACTTTCTTTAAGCAAGGGACTACCCTTGTTTCCAAGCATACTATGACACCTAAAATAATTGTTACAAATTTAATGTCAAGCAAGTTAGGTGTTTCAAAGTTCCAAGGATTTGGTGACATTGCAATTGATTTGCCCCAATCATAAGATGGTTTCCTTTGTTGAAGAAGAGGTTAATGAGGATTCTCAATATTTTAATTAGGAAGACTTAGATGAAGAAGAATAACTAATCTATGCAGACCATAGAGAATCTCTTGTCATTCCCCAAAACTTGAATGCACCCATACCCAAACAAACTCTCATGGCTTCACAAAGGAAATGAGGTATGAGTAGATAAAAGATGTTTGATTCAATTTTCCATTAGTAAGAAGTACACAGATGAAGTGATGTGCGACGTTGTTCCTATGGACATTTGTCATTTACTTCTTGGCCACCTATAGCAATATGATAGGAAGACGACTATTCATGGTGGGTTCAAAAGTGCTTACTCATTTTTCATGGATTGAGTAAAGGTTATATTGGGTCCTCCCCAATTAGAGGGAAGTCATAAACCAGCATGAAACTCATGCCCTTGTGGTGATAGAAGAGATTGAAGAGAAAAAATGGACCCTCTTTAATTTTGAAACCCCTTATTGAAGAGATTGTTGATGTTGTTTTTGAAGAACTACCACCATGGCATTCCCTGGATGCGAAATATGCACCACTACATTGATCTTACTCTTGGTGCAACCTTACCTAACAAGGCTTGTTAGCGTACAAAATGAGTCCAAAGGCTCAATTTGGAAGGAGTACAAATGTAAATTTATAGAGCGTAAAACATTATATTTTGTATGTATTTACATTCTACAAATTTGCACTTGTACTCCTTCCAAACTGAGCCAAAAGAACATGAAAAAAATGCAAAGAGAAGTTTAAGAATTTCTAGATAAATGCTTGGTGAAAGAAAGCACGAGCCCTTGTGTTGTGCCAACCCGTCTTGTGACTAAAAAGGATGAGACTTGGCGTATGTGTGTTGATGGTAGAGCGGTAAACAAGATCACTGTCAAACTAGATTTGAATTTACTGTTTGTGATTCATTACCTATATTTCTGGGGTTTTTATCAATTTTCTATAATTATATCATTAATATCTTCTCAAGCCTCAACATTGTGTAGTGTTGAGGTTGCTTTTTCATGATGCCACAATGAATAGAAAAATTCAAATAAATAAGCAATTGACTATTAATAATTATAACAATGGAAATGAATTGAGGATGGCTAAGCTCAAATAAAAAATCTCAAGTACATAAATAGAATACTAATAATGAATAGATGAATAAAAAATCTGTTGAGTACCAAAAACTATAATGATAGAAATTAGTTGAAATAACTATCACCATTACCTCTTTGTAGGGTTCTTTCTCAACTTTTGTGTAATTGCATCTCTAGTAGTTTCAAGATAAGAAAACATTTGAGTATTAATAAATATAACCATAGGAATAAGTTGAAGAAAACTAAAATAAAAAAGCTTATGAGTACTAATAAGTACAATTCAATTGAAAACTGTTTGAAACAATTAAATAAAATAGAAAAATGAACGAAAATAGAAACCATTACCTCTTCATAATACACATACACCTAATCAAACCTTGTTGAGTGGCTTAAAGAGCTTATTCTATCGCTCCCAATTTGTTTGGATGAATTCGATATTCTAACCCTATAGAGCTTACAAGCTCACAAATTTTCTCTATTCGATCACCATCTATTTTTCTACCTAACTATTGAAGAAGTGAAGAGAAGAAAACTTCTAGCACAAATTTTCTTTACACTTTTCCTATCCAACCAGGGTAGAGCAGTAGATCCGGTTTATATATATGAGAAGTTTTCAATACGTGGTTGGAAGTGTTTTCAGAACGGTGTCAGAGGACGAAAACTAGATTTGAATAGGGAGTGAGGGTACGGGTTGGGATGAACAAATGCGTAGGTTCTAACGAGGACTGAATGAAACCAACTTCAAACCAGTTTTGAACCAACCATACCCAATCTATTATAATTTTGAACCTGATTGTGTGCGATCTAGATGTTCCTAGCTGGAGGACAGCTCGAACGTGATTGCATAGATGACTAGTCAAATTATAAAACAAGTGGATCAGAGGACCCGGGGTTGTTAATCCGGCAATGTCACTCTGATGCTTAAGTCAATACTGTGGGTAAGTAGCGAACTGAAAGTTTGAGAATTGGAGAGCTAGAATGCATTAAATCGCGCATACCTGGGTAAAGGGGGTTGATGCCTTTATATAGTTAGGCTCCCACAGGCCTATTGAAATGCTCCCAGAACTTCGGACCGAACCGTAGGGGTCTATTACGCACTAGAAGGCGGGAATCACGCTAGTTGACAAGGCTTACTATTTTCTCCCGATTCGGGCGGGATGAGGATAATGCCTACGGTTACACGGCGTGATCCCGAAAAGTTCAGAGACGATTGGCAAGCTCTTAAAGATCTACTATGTGTCACTTCGATAGGTTTAGTCATCCCGAGATTCTCGAGCTTCGTCACCATCCTAGGTACCCGAGTTGCTGAGGTGACCTGACCTGCTGAGGTGGCTGAGGATTTGACCCGACCTCCCAAGGTGGCCGGGAATATCTATTTTCTCCTTTTTTTTAATTTTTAATTTTTTTTAATTCCATGCCATTTTTTAAACAACCAATGGGATGCACTTTCCTAATAACCTAAATAATCTCTTCTCCTAAAATTACTCCAAAACTACCTCACCCACTATCCCCCACTTTCTCCAAAATTATCTCTACTTCCTATTTATCTTCTAAATTATCTCTGATTCCTATTTATCATACATGAGACTATTAATTGTGTATTTTTTCTATAAATTTTCAATAATTGTGTATTTTTGCTATAGATTTTCAATAATTACTAGAGTAAAACTAATGTTATTTATCAGAGATGAAACTATTAATTTAGCTAAAATTATGAGTGTTCATGAGTTGGTTCGGTTCGGATGTAGGCTATTTGGCTAACCAAATTGACCTAGTTGGGTTGGGGAGCTAATCAGCTGAAATCGACTGACCTTTTGTGAAAACTGACCCACTCAAGTTGTATCGATTTGGATCAAATTTTTTGTTTGGTCAATCGGTTCAAAAGATTTAAACTTAAAAAATGTATTTAATTTTAAAAATTATAGTGCAATTATTATAAAAATAGATTTATGTTATAAAACATTTTAGACTAAGAAATATGGGAAATTTCTCACTTTTTCATATTAAAAATTATATTTAAAGTATAAAATATTAATATATATCCATGGTTAGGTCGTTCGATTTTGGTTGGTTTACAAATGGTCAAAATGAAATTGATCCAACTTGGTAAAATTGGGAAATTTTTTAACTAAAGCTGACCTAAAATACTAAAAACCGACCAACTCGGGTCGAGTTGATCGGGTTGGTCGATTTCATCAATTTGATGAATAAACCTAACTGAAATTAATTATAGTTATTTTTGTATTATAAAGAATTTATTAAAAGTAGTATATAAAATATGAATAATTATTAATTATTTAAAAGTTGAAAATATGAAACAATTGTATACTCTTATGAGTTCACATTTGTTCCCCACAACGTCCCACAGCATATCCCCGTCGTTTATTGGGAACATCTCTTGAAGATGACACCATCTGTTCTGGTACTATCATCGGGAGATGTTCCCAATACACAGTGGAGATGTGCTGTGAGACGCTGTGGGGTGCCCCCTTGTGGGGCGTAGATGTGAACTCTACTCTTATGTGTCTCTATTAAGGTCATTTACTAGAACACACCTTATAGTTTTACATATTTACTTAAACCTACCTTATAATTTTCATTTTACTAAAACATCCAAAATATAGCCAATAGAGTGGTTGCCCATGATTTACTATTCCAAAAATATCCTTAACAGTTTTTTTATACATAAAACAAAATTGACCAAATATAGCTAATAAAGTAGATGCCCGTGTCTTATTAAGGGAAAAAATGGTATTTTACTTTTTATTTTTTTATTAAATTTACTTAAATAAGCATTAGGGTCGACACTATCATTTTCCACTCTCATCTAATGGAAAATTGATTAAATACATTGCAAATTATAAGTTGTGTTTTAGTAAAATGCTAACTATATGGTAGATTTTAGTAAATCCATGAAACTATAGGCATATTTAGTAAATTACCATTTCTATTATTTACCTTTCACTTAATAAATCCCGTGCATCGCACAAGTCCCTACTAGTATATATATATTAAAACAAGTCATGCCATGTCAACATGCCTTTCCTTTGAGAAAAAAGCTATTTATCTATTTTCTCCTTGTTTTGAATTTTTATTTTTTTAAATCTATGTCATTTTTTAAACAACCAAGCACTTTCCTAATAACCTAAATAATCTCTTCTCATAAAATTACTCCTAAACTACCTCCCGCACTATCCCCCACTTTTTTCAAAATTATCTCTAATTCCTATTTATCTTCTAAATTATCTCTAATTCCTATTTATCTCCAAAATTATCTCTAATTTAGTAGAGAGTTTCTCTCCTAAATTATCTCTAATTCCTATTTATCCTCTCCCATACTTTTAATCTATATCTATTTAAAGAAAGTTTGGATTAAAAAATTTAAGAATTATTTAAATATTCTAACAAAATTAAAAAAAAACTTTAAAATATTTATTAAAAATACAAAATATAATTTTATATTTTTACAAAATATTTCTCGAAATTATGTACTAGCAATTTAAATTATGCTTTTTTTGGATTATCAATTTAAATGTTTTTTAAATATTTAATAATATGTAAAAGCTTTAAATAAATGAAATTCAAATAACAAAAAAATTTAAATATGTTATAGATTATTTAAAATTTTAAATAACTAAATATTTATCATAAATAGATTTTAAATAGTTAAAATAATGAAATATATATATAAAGTGGTCTTGCCATGTCAGCATGTCTCTCCCTTTTTCTCCTTTTTTTGAATTTTTTATTTTTTTTAATTCCATATTATTTTTTAAACAACCAAAGAGATGCATTTTCCCAATAACCTAAATAATCTCTTCTCCTAAAATTACTCCTAAACTACCTCCCCCACTTTCTCCAAAATTATCTCTAATTTCTATTTATCTTCTAAATTATCTCTAATTCCTATTTATCTCCAAAATTATCTCTAATTTAGTAGAGAGTTTTTCTCCTAAATTATCTCTAATTCCTATTTATCTTCTCCCATACTTTTAATCTATGTCTATCTAAAGAAAGTTTGGATTAAAAAATTTAAGAATTATTTAAATATTCTAACAAAATTAAAAAATAACTTTAAGATATTTATTAAAAATACAAAAAATTATTATACTTTTACAAAATATATCTCGAAATTATGTACTAACAATTTAAATTATTATTTTTGGATTATCAATTTAAATGTTTTTTAAATATTTAATAATATGTAAAAGCTTTAAATAAATAAAATTCAAATAACAAAAAACTTTAAATATGTTATAGATTATTTAAATATTTAAGTAACTAAATATTTATCATAACTAGATTTTAGATAGTTAAAATAATGATATATATATATATATATATATATATATATATATATATATATATATCTGCCATGTCAGCATGTCTCTCCTTTGAGAGAAGCTATTTATCTATTTTCTCCTTTTTTTGAATTTTTTATTTTTTTTAATTCCATGCCATTTGTTAAACAACCAAAGAGATGCACTTTCCCAATAACCTAAATAATCTCTTCTCCTAAAATTACTCCTAAACTACCTCCCCCACTATCCCCCACTTTCTCCAAAATTATCTCTAATTCCTATTTATCTTCTAAATTATCTCTAATTCCTATTTATCCTCTCCCATACTTTTAATCTATATCTATCTAAAGAAAGTTTGGATTAAAAATTTTAAGAATTATTTAAATATTCTAAAAAAATAAAAAATAACTTAAAAATATTTATTAAAAACACAAAAAATAATTATATATTTTTACAAAATATATCTCGAAATTATGTACTAACAATTTAAATTATTTTTCTGAATTATCAATTTAAATTTTTTAATATTTAATATTATGTAAAAGCTTTAAATAAATAAAATTCAAATAACAAAAAAATTTGAATTATTTTATAGATTATTTAAATATTTAAATAACTAGATATTTATCATAACTAGATTTTAAACAGTTAAAATAACGAAATTATGTAATAATTTTTAAAAATTCCTTTTAAAGTAGAAAAATAACTATAACATAATATTTAAATTAATAATAATTTAACATATTACAAATTTAATAATGAAATTATGTAATCATATTATAAATTATGCTTTTATAGAAAATCAAATTCAATAAATAATTAATATTTTAAAATTTAAAAATTTTACATAATATTTAAGTATATAAACAACTAAATATTTTAAATAAAAATTATTTAAGATAAATAGATCTTAAATAGTTAAAATAAATAAATTATGTAATAAATTTTAAAAAAATCTAAAAAGTAGAAAAATAATTATAACATAATATTGAAATTAATAATAATTTAATATTTTTACATAATGTTTTAAATAATTAATTTCACTTATATCAAGTAATAATACGAGAAAATAACTTTCAAAAAAATATTTATTATTAATAATTTTAAACTCTTAATCTATATTTATTATATAATTATGTATACTAAAATTAATATTTATTGTCTTTTGTGATAAATGTATTTTCAATAAGTATGTATAAATATATTTTGTTAAGTTATTTAATAGAAAACTTTCAATATTTATTGGAGATAAATTACTATTATTGAAAATTTTAAATTTATTTTATTGTATTTATTGTGTTTTTGGTATAAGTTATTACTTAATATTTAGTAGAGATTAAACTATCATTTAAGATTATACTATTTATTGACTAAGTTAATATATTTTTAGTACTTATTGTATTTTTGTAATTATTGTAGTTTTCATTATCAATATATTTTCAATAGTTGTGCATTTTTGCTATAAATTTACAATAATATCATAGATTAAACTACTTTTATTTATTAGAGATAAGACTATTAATTTAGATGAAATTATGAGTGTTCATGAGTTGGTTCAGTGCGGTCGTAGGCTATTTGGCCAACCAAATTGACCTGGTCAGGTTAGGGAGTTGGTTAGTTGAAACCAACTAACCTTTTGTGAAAAGTGACCTATTCAAGTTGTATTGGTTTGGGTTGATTTTTTTGCTTGGTCAGTCTGTTCAAAAGTTTTAAACTAAAAAATTTAATTTAATTTTAAAAATTAGAGTGCAATTATTAAATAATAATTTTAAAAATTAGATTCATGATATAAATCATTTCAGACTAAGAAATATGGGAAAATTCCCACTTTTTCATATTAAAAATATATTTAAAATATAAAATATTAATATATATTCATAGTTAGGTCATCCGATTTTGGTCGATTTACAAATGGGCGAAGTGGAATTGATCAAATTTGGTCGAATTGGGAAATTTCTGAACCAAAGCCAACCTAATGGAAGATTGATTAAATCACATTGCAAATTATAAGTAATGTTTTAGTAAAATACTAAATATAGGGTAGATTTTAGTAAATCCATAAAACTATAAGGGGTATTTTAGTGTATCGCACTTTTTATTATTTAGCTTTCTCTTAATAAATCCCGTGCATCGCTCAATCCCCGCTAGTTATTATTAAAAATCAAGTTTTTTAAAGAATATGATTTCTTTATTTATTTAAAAAAAATTAAAAAAAAAACAATTTCCACAAAGTAAAATGTATTAAACCACCAGCATGTCTCGCCTTTGAGAGAAGCTATTTATTTATTTTCTCATTTTTTATTTTTTAATTCCATGTCATTTTTAAACAACGAATGAGATGCACTTTCCCAATAACCTAAATAATCTCTTCTCATAAAATTACTCCTAAATTCCTATTTATCTTCTAAATTATCTCTAACTCCTATTTATATCCAAAATTATCTCTAATTTAGTAGAGACTTTATCTCCTAAATTATCTCTAATTCCTATTTACCCTCTCCTATACGTTTTATCTATATCTATCTAAAGAAACTATGGATTAAAAAAATTTAAGAATTATTTAAATATTCTAACAAAATTATAAAATAACTAAAATATTTATTAAAAACACAAAAAAATATAATTTTATATTTTTATAAAATATTTCAAAAAATTATGTACTAACAATTTAAATTATGTTTTCATGGATTATCAATTTAAATGTTTTTTAAATATTTAATAATATGTAATAGCTTTGAATAAATAAAATTCAAATTACAAAAAATTTTAAATATTTTATAGATTATTAAAATATGTAAATAACTAAATATTTATCATAACTAGATTTTAAATAGTTAAAATAACAAAATTATGTAATCAATTTAAAAAAAATATCTACAAAGTAGAAAAATAATTATAACATAATATTTAAATAAATAGTAATTTAATATATTACAGATTTAATAATGAAATTATGTAATCATAGTATAAATTATTATTTTATGGAAAATTAAATTCATTAAATAATTAATATTTTAAAATTTAAATCTTTTACATATTATTTAAGCATTTAAATAACTAAGTATTTTAAATAACAAAATATTTAACATAACTAGATTTTAAATAGATAAAATAAATAAATTATGTATTAAATTTTAAAAAAAAATCTATAAAGTAGAAAAGTAGTTATAACGTAATATTGAAATTAATAATAATTTAATATTTTTACATAATACTATAAATAATTAATTTCACTTATATCAAGTAATAATTCTAGAAAATAACTTTCAAAAAAATAATATTTATTAATAATAACTTTAAACTCTTAATCTATATTTATTATATAATTATATATACTAAAATTAATACTTATTGTCTTTTGTGATAAATGTATTTTCAATAAGTATTTATAAATTTATTTTGGTAAGTTATTTAATAGAAAAGTTTAAATAATTGTTGGAGATTACATTACTATTTTTGAAAATTTTAAAATTAATTTATTGTACTTATTGTGTTTTTGTTATAAGTTATTGATTAATATTTAATATAGATTAAACTATTATTTGAGATTATACTATTTATCGACTAAGTTAATATATATTTTAGTATTTACTGTATTTTTGTACTTTTTATAATTATTGTAGTTTTCATTATCAATATATTTTCAATAATTGTGTATTTTTTCTATAAATTTTCAATAATTATGGGAGATGAAACTATTGTTGTTTATTAGAGATAAAACTATTAAGTTCGCTGAAATTATGAGTGTTCATGAGTTGGTTCGGTGTAGTCGTAAGCTATTTGACCAACCAAATTGACCTGGTCAGGTTTAGGGAGTTGGTCAGTTGAAACCGATTAAACTTTTTGGTTTGGTCAATCTGTTCAAAAAATTGAAACTTAAAAATTTAATTTAATTTTAAAAATTACAGTGTGATTATTAAATAATAAATTTAAAAATTAGATTTATGATATAAAACATTTTAGACTAAAAAATATGGGAAAATTTCCACTTTTTATATTTAAAATATAAAATATTAATATATATCCATGGTTAGGTCGTTTGATTTTGGTGAGTTTACAAATGGCCAAAGTGGAACTGATCTAACTTGATCAAATTGGAAAATTTTTGAACCAAAACCAACCTAGAATACTAGAAAATCGACCAACTTGGGTCGAGTTAATTGGGTTGGTTGGTTTCATTAGTTTGATAAATAAACCTAATTGAAATTAATTATTGCTTTTTTTGTATTATTAAAATTTTATTAAAAGTAGTATATAAAATATGAAAACAATTGTATACTCTTATGTGTTTCTATTAGGGTCATTTATTAGAACACACTTTTAGGGATGACAATTTTCTCCATCCCTGACGGGGACCTGACTTCCCCGACCCAATGGGGTTGGGGATGAGGATTGTTTTGGCGGGGACGAGGATTAATAGGAATCCCCGGTCGAGGTTGGGGTTAGGGATGGGGATTGAGGTCCACGCCCCATCCCAACCTCGATTATATATATATGTGTGTGTGTGTGTGTGTGTGTATTAAATGTTATTTATATTAAATATACTATTGTATTATTTATATTATATATATATATATATATCAAAACATATTTAAAATATTATTTATAATTTAAAATTATTATTTATTTAAAAACCAACCCACTAAAGTTGTATTGGTTTGGGTCAATTTTTTTGTTTGGTCAATCTGTTCAAAAAATTTAATTTAATTTTAAAATTTACAATGTGATTATTAAATAATAGATTTAAAAAATAGATTTATGATATAAAACATTTTAGACTAAGAAATATGGGAAAATTCCCATTTTTTTATATTTAAAATATAAAATATTAATATATATCCATGGTTAGGTCGTTTGATTCTAGTCGGTTTACAAATGGCCAAAGTGGAATTGATCTAACTTGATCAAATTGGGAAATTTTTTAACCAAAACCAACCTAGAATACTAGAAAACCGACAAACTCAGGTCGAGTTAATTGGGTTGGTTGGTTTCATTAGTTTGATAAATAAACCTAATTGAAATTAATTATTATTATTTTTGTATTATTAAATTTTTATTAAAAGTAGTACATAAAATATGAAAACAATTGTATACTCTTATGTGTTTTTATTAGGGTCATTTATTAGAACACACTTTTAGGAATGTCAATTTTCCCCATCCCTGACGGGGACTTAACTTCCCCGACCCAATGGGGCTAGGGATGGGGATTGCTTTGGCGGGGTAGGGGCGAGGACAAGGATTAATAGGAATCTCCAATCGAGGTCGGGGTCGGGGATGGGGATTGAGGTCCACGCCCCACTCCGACCTCTATGTGTGTGTATTAAATATTATTTATATTAAATATACTATTATATTATTTATATATTATATATATCAAAACATATGTAAAACATTATTTATAATTTTAAATTTTTATTTATTTTTAAAAATACTATTATCTAAAAATATTTTGGGGATTTGGGCCCCCATGAGGAACCCATCCCCGTTAGGGAACGGGGATGGGGGTTAATTTCAGAATTGAGGTTGGGGCCTTAGGTCCTCGATTTCATTAAGCATGTTTGTTTTGCCCTTAGGCCTATGATTTTTTATTCTAAAAATACCCCTAGCAATTTTTTTTTTGTATAAAAAACAAAATTGAACAAATGTAGCCAAGTGGTTGCCCAAGTTTTATTAAGGGAAAAATGATATTTTTATTTTTATTTTATTTTGATTAAATTTATTTAAATGAACATTAGGTCAATACTGTTATTTTTCATGTAAGATTGATTAAATGTATTACAAATTATAAGCGGTGTTTTAGTAAAATGCTAACTATAATATAGATTTTAATAAATCCATAAAATTATAAGGGGTATTTTAGTATATGAATCTTTTTATTATTTAGTTATCTATAAAAAGAAAAGCCCATGTTTACAACGAACTGTGAGTTTTGGATATTATTAATCAAATAAAGAAAAAACGAGTTTAGGATGTTTTAGTAATTTTACAAAAAGGCAATTTTGTAGTTTCGGTTGAAAACGGAGGGTATGAGTTTATTTGCGCTGGAGCTATATGTGTGAGTTAAATCGCATATCTTTAGGGTTGAGGATTAGGGTATTTTGCACTCAGAGTCGTCTTCGTGCTCTGCTTCGGAGGCTACCCTAGAAACCTCATCTCCTTTGACAATGGCGGTCGGGTACATCTCTTTTGTCATTTCTTCCTGCGTTTTACAGTCTTTACTTGCAGCTATTGAGCTTGGTTTATTCGGTTTTGTTTGTTTTTCTCTCTAACAGGAAGAACAAGAGGATATCGAAAGGAAAGAAGGGAGGAAAGAAGAAGGCGTGAGTTGAATAAAACTTTAGAAACTGTAGATTGACATTGTAATATTTCTTATTGCGATTTTATTTGGTTTTGATTTCATCTTACAGAGTCGACCCCTTCGCCAAGAAGGATTGGTATGACATCAAGGCACCTTCGATCTTCACTACCAGAAATGTTGGGAAGACCCTCGTTACTAGAACTCAGGGAACCAAGGTCATTTTTTCTTTCCTTTTACATCTGATAATTTTTCATCATTGGGTGCTTTTGTTCTGAAATCTTTAAATATTTTGTACGAGTCTCCATGCTAGAATTAAAGAATTTGGTGCAAGAGCACCAAAAATCTGCTGACGAAAGCTTTAGTAATTAGAAGCATATAAATGATAAAGCAATGATGGTATATACTTTTTAATCTTTTCAGCCTTACATATTTCTTCCCTTGTCCTTGGTTCTTTCCGTATGCTACTCGATGATGTAGTAGTTTTTTGAGATCTCAACTTGAATATATTTTAGATAGAGTTTTAATGAAATAATTAAGAAACACCTATAGTCTCTACTGCGATTTGGTAAATATAGATATAGGCGGTTCTGTTACTCTCCATTATCTCTTTGTTGTGAGAATAACTGTTGTGCATCACGGGTTTCATTAACCATCCACCATGACTTGATATCTGCCGGACAATTTAGACATGCTTGTGCCTGTGAGCCAAGCTTTCATGACACTTTGTTAGAGCTGCTACTTGTTTACAATTAACTTTCCTGGGCTGTAGCAAGCCTAAAAGAGGCAAATAATAATTTAGATGTCAAATATTGGAGCCATAATATTAGGCCTATGGGAATTTATTTCTACTTTTTTGTGGATGTGTTCTACGAATTGCTCTATGAGAAATCATTGAAATGTGAAAATTTCTTGTTCTCCTTGTTGACATTTGCTGTTGCCCTAGAAGTTCATTAAAAATGTGACCAGGGGTTGGCATTATACTTTCACTTTTTGGAAATTTGTATTCAGTGGTTGGTCATGCCTATCATGGTTACTGGTTTCTTTTTTGATAATTAACAGAATAAAAAAAGTTTCATAAATAATGAATTAAAAGATAACCCTTTTGCTATTTTGGTTCTAAAAATCTTTGTAGCTAGCTTCCTGGACTTCCAGATTTGCAGTTCTTTTTCCTCTGCAGTCATTTCTGACAAGATTGTAAAAATGGGAAGTCCCGTTTCACTTCCTAACACAGCTCAGAGCCCAAATCTCAACTTTGGTTGTTGACTGCAGTATGCACAATAATTAATATTTGTTTTCTTTTTCTCCTGTTTTTATGTGCTTTTGGAAGAGTATGACATCTGCCATTTACACAGGCAGCATGTAGTCTTACAATTTTCTTTTATCTCTACAGATTGCTTCTGAAGGACTCAAACACCGAGTGTTTGAGATATCCCTTGCTGATCTGCAGGCTGATGATGACCAGTCCTACAGGAAGATCCGGCTGAGGGCTGAGGATGTCCAAGGAAGGAATGTGCTTACTGACTTTTGGGTAAATATAAGCATTTGTGGTTTCATTTATAACTAATTTGTTATAGGAGATTGATAAATAATAAGATTCTAACAGAGTTAGGATAATTCAGGGGATGAATTTCACCACAGATAAGTTGAGGTCTTTGGTGCGAAAGTGGCAGACATTGATTGAGGCCCATGTGGATGTCAAGACAACAGACAACTACACCCTAAGGATGTTCTGCATTGGATTCACCAAGAGACGTCCTAACCAGGTCAAACGGACCTGTTATGCACAATCCAGCCAAATTCGACAGGTAGATTTAATATTTAAGAGCTTGTTTTCTCCTACAGATTTCGTGGTTATCGCATGTTTGCAATGAAGACTTAGTTGTGGTTTGCATTTGTTTCTTGTCTCATATCACAGTTTTTTTTTTCATAATCAATCGTCATAAGAGCTGCATATTCATCTAGTGTCTTTGCCCACCTTGCATGTGTAACAAGATTGATGTCATGCCTATTCATATTTTTCAGATCCGCCGTAAGATGAGAGAAATCATGGTAAACCAGGCAACTTCTTGTAATCTTAAGGAATTAGTGCAGAAATTCATACCCGAGGTGATTGGAAAGGAGATTGAAAAGGCCACCTCAAGCATTTATCCCCTACAAAATGTCTTCATTCGTAAAGTCAAGATCTTGAAGGCTCCCAAGTTTGATCTTGGCAAGTTGATGGAGGTATGTCCCTCGAACCTTTTCACATATTGTTTTGCAATTTTAAGGGATTAGTCGTGGCATAATTATCGAAGATGAGAAGACATGCTTGCACTTGGGCTTGTAAAACTGGGAAAACTTTTACTTCAGTGATGATACTAATATCATTATAGGCTCCTCTTACTTTCTCCTAATTGAAAGAAACTTTGTAGAAAAGATGTATACATAATGCCAATAACTCAATTGCATAGAGAGGCCTTTCATTGGAATTTCTATAGGTGCCTACTTGCTTTCAGGTCAAATTAAGTTGGAGAGAGTGATTGTTATGTAACTCTTTCAAGGAAAAACACCATGATTTGTAGGGAGCATACTAATCTAATAGTAGTTAGCTCGAATCCAAATAAGCAAATAATGTATTTTGAGTCTTTGACCAAAACACCGAGACTGAGTGTATGGCAGGAAATGCATATCAAAACAAAAGCAAGTACAAAATCCTGGAAGAGACATGAAAAGCTGAAAAATGTTTTTGTAGAAAAGATATAGTTTGACCCCTTTATTGGTACTTTAGGCAATGTTTTGTTTGATGGAAAAGGTAAGGAAAGGAAGGGAAAGGTAAGGAAACCTTTACAAAACTGCCTCATCAATTTACTGTGTAGGTCAGTCCAGGATACTGCTGCATCAATTTTATTACGTCTGTGTCTACTTTCACGGAAAGGGTTTACCATGTTCTGCTGTACTGCTGATGGTGACTCTGAACCAATTTTGGTTGTCATTACAGGTTCATGGTGACTATTCGGAAGATGTTGGTGTGAAAATGGAGAGGCCAGCAGACGATCATATTGCAGAAGGGGAGACTGAGGTCGTTGGAGCATAAATGAAGGTTTTTTACAATATGTTTTCTTTTTAAGATTTCTTCAATTCTCAATGTCTTTCAGATCCCTTCTCTTAAAGAGATTAATTAGAGACTTTTCCTATTTAGAATTTTTGAGTAGATTGTGAGAAGTAAAGCGGTTTTGACTTGAAAATGTGTACCTTAAATCTCATAGAGATGTTTATTTTAAATGCTTCCGATTTTTTTTTTTATTTTCTTTGTTGTTCCATAGTTGAACAAAAAGTCGAGGGCCTCGACTTAATGAAATGTTTTATCATTTTATTTTTAAAGTACATTATTTTAACAAAGCCCAGAGGCAACTTTTGTGGATTGTCAAGGATGTAATCTTCCATTGCTACGAGGATAGTCTCCACTCCAACAGCACAAAAGGTGGTAGAACACTCGCTCCAAGAGTACAAATGCAAATATGTACAGTGCAAATACATACAAAATAGTATAAAATACAAGTTCTGCACTCTACTTATTTGCATACGTACTATTACCAAACTGAGCATAGTGACATCTATTGCGAGTTTTAATGCTGATATTGAGCTTCCCGTTCAAATATGCTATTTCAGTTCCCTAATTTGGAATCCCTTTTGCCCTTTAAGAAGACAGCTCTCCTGAAGGTGATGCTTCCACTCCCATCATTCATCTTCACAGTTGGGCCATTATAAGACAATTAAGGGTTAGGCAGCATGGTGTGGGTCTGATGTGTAGAGTGTGGGCCCCAGAATGTGCCCATATACGGAGTGAGGCCTATTAGTTGCCAATTTCCACCTTCCAATGTTTCAAGCATCTGGGCCAGCAGTTGAGTGGTTTCCAAGTAGTATTAGAGGTTACAGAGATTTTACTTGTAATCCTCTGTAGAAGCTGATTATTGGCCGGTGCCAGGAAGATATTCGAAGTTGAAAGTTGAGTATGGTCTAGAGATTATGGCTTATTGGGTATGGTCTAGAGATTATGAGTCTTGATTAAAAAAATAAAAGAAAAGAAGATGAAGGCTGTATTTGGTATTCCTTATTTTAAGGACTTATCCCCTTTTTAGTTAAAAACCGGTTGATAATAAGGGTATTTTAACAGTTAAAAGGGTAAGTTCTTGAAATAAGGAATGTCATATGCAGCTGAGGGGCTAATCTTGGGTCCAGGGAAACACGATGTGAGTACCTAAGTGTAAATACTGTTTTACCCTCACTTGTCATTCGCTTGGCTTGGGCATTTAGGAGGGTGTTAAGGATTTAAGTGGAGGCTTGGCTTTGGGTTGTATGGTCATTAAAATGGACCGTTCAAAACACACGGACCAAAATTCACATGAAGGGAGACAACATGGCACTGATTATAGATAGTGCTATGGAAAGCTGTAAGCAAGCCCATATCTGCTGTTGTGAACGGCGAACTGAACAAAACTCGGTATACAGAAGTGCATATAGGGCAGCAGATCATGTAGCCAGCTCATCTGGGGCATGGACATGGAGGCCAGAACCTGGAGACCTCCCATATCACCAACGAAGGGAACATATGAAGTATTGATGACAAGACCAAATAACCTAAATTCCTGTTCGAACTTCTAAAAGAAGAAGAAAGAACACAAAAAATCGAGATGTTAATGACTTTGATGCGATTGTGTCCACTGTCCTCTCTGAAATTCATGCCATATGAAAAAGCCGCTTTTGATTTGAAAGATCAGGCTGGCATATACAATTTCTCTACACTAAAGATGGCTCATGCCATGGGCTCTCTCTAGGAGGTATAAAATATTCAGTCAGAGATTAGACTTAATTCCCTTATCATCCCTTAGTCCTAACACATGCACAAAATGGAGTCTTTTGCCCGTGGCCACCCTGTCCTTGTCCTCCACCACCATACAGATAATCCCTCAACAGAACTCTCACTCTTCTGTCACTGTGTCTACTTTTTCCCTTTATCTCCTTCTCCTCGTCAAGTTTCAACAGAAGAAAGTGGATCCTCTGCAACTCCAACTGCAATCGACTAATCTTTTCAGACCCTCGTCGTGCCTGCTCCGTGATTCTCCTCCTCCGTATCTTCGCCTTCTCTTCCAACTCTGGCGCAGCTTTCCCCTCCAAGGATGAAAGGCTCTCCTCCGCATTCTTCGTCAATTTTCCATTGATCTCGACCAACCGTCTGATGGACTCATCAATACCTTGCAGCTCTTCTTTCACGGTGTCGTACTCGGTAACCTTTGCATCCTTGTTCTTCCTGGATGGCTCTGCCTTCTTTTTCATTTCTTGCACTGTTATCTGTAGATTCGTTAACTTTTGGGCATCTGAAGCAAGTCTAGCCAGGATTTTCTTCTTGTTTCCTTGTTGCCGTGGCTGTGCTATTTTCTTGGCTACCTCTAGCTTGTCAACACCCAACTCCTTTTCAGCTTGCAAATACTCCCTCCTCTGCTCTTCTGCTGACTCTGCCTGATGGTACTCTGTGCCACCCTCCATACAAGACATCAGCTTGGATGTGCTTTTGACTGCTGGCTCGAGGCTACAGTCCATTTCAGCAGTTTCCCATAACTCGAGCATCTCGTCATCTGTCTCACCAATTCCTCTCCTGCTTGCCCCATGTGGACCACCTCCAAGATCATAGGACGAACAGTCAGAAGTCTGATCAAGTTGAATATCTTTCATTATTAGTCCATCCTTAAATTTTGATATTTCAGGTTGGGTTTTCTGAAACTTGACAACATCGTTGCCCTCATCCATGCTTCCATTTTGTGGTCGCATCACAATGCCTTCTCCTGTTCGATAATTTTCTCGGAGGTCACTGCTTTCTGATTTTAGTTCCTCACACTCTTTGATTTCTGCCTTTAGTTTAATTTTGCTGCTTGAGCTTTCCATCAATACAAGCCTTTCCATTTCTATTACGGCCTTTTCAATTGCTTTAACCTTAAACTGCAGCTCTTGCAAGTCTGAAACTCCATCTGGTACAGCAGCACTTTGATCTTCACTTGGCTCTTGATGGCCCGTTTCATGAATCTGAGTTGTGAGTTCAGCATCCTGGAAAATTGTGTATACAATGTAAGCCATGGGGGTAAGTAAAATGAACCACATACAATATCTACATAGAAACTCTGAAGAAGTTGGAAACATCTCATTTGGCCACCTGAAGTTAAGGCATACAACTAATTTCTAGCCTCCAATGAGTTTTAACCATGTGATAGGAACATCTAAACAAGATAAAAAAAGGCAGCCCAGTGCCCAGGGCTCCCTCAATGAGGGGTCTGGGGAGGGACAGATGTACACAACCTTACCCTTGCACATACAGAGGCTGTTTCCAACATTGGAACACCCTAGTAACCCATGTCCCAATGGAGCAACCCAACCATTGCACCAAGGCCCACCCTCAACATTAAAACAACATGGAATTGCTAATTAATAATGTTCAGGAATGTATATAAGAACAGCTATCGGCATGTGAATGAATTTCCAATGTGGTTGAAGGCCGATGTTACCAAAATTGCAGTAAGTCCTAATGTAATGGGCGATGCTTAAGTAACATATTCAATCTACTACATACAAAATATGGTTCCTCTTTTTTCTTTCTCTAAATACATGACATGTTCAGTGAAGAAACTATTGTCCAGAACATTCCATGCAGCCAACTAAAAAAGGTACCATGAAATGCCTAAATCACACAGGTTCCAAACAGAAGAGGCAAATGTTCAGGTGACAATTAATTTTATCTATATAATACAACATGTGAAGACAGACAGTCAGACAGGTGGATTTTCCCTTTATTTCTTTAATGCATAGTATGCTAATGCAAGCATGCCATGTGTATATAACATCTAATAATTGGAAAGAGCCATATTGTGGTTTGTCCCTTCCTGGATATGGTTTTGCATGGTATTTACCTTTCCTAGTGGTGTATTCAAATTATTTTCATGTCTGTGTCCACATGAGTGCCTGTGTGTGTGTGCGCTTAAGTGGAAGTCAGTGGCTAGAAAATGCCTTGACTAGCCTGGTAGTTTCCAGTCCATTGTAGAACTCAACTCAATATGGAAACCTAGACAGATGCACTTGCCAGTCAGGCAAGTACTTAGATGGCTTAAAATAAATGCTTTCTTACTTCAGACTCAGCATTGCTTTTGGACTTTTCGCAGATCATGCAATGATTCAACCGAGACTCTAATCAATTAATTGAGACCAGAAAGAGCCCCCTCCCCGGGTTTGTGTAATCTGTTTTCCGAGAGAGAGAGAGAGAGAGAGAGAGAGAGAGAGAGAGAGAGAGAGTCAAATCAAGTTTTTCTAAACGATATACATCTTTCAAGCTTAAAAGAGACCATATTAATCTCACACCAGATTAAGTTGACTCAGCTAGCCATGGTTTGAACTGACTGAATGTCTAAACATGAGATAAAGTTTATTACCATTCTGTGAGAAACATACCTTTGGTTCCTGACTATCTGATATAAAGGTTTTTTTCCAAAAAATGGCATGCTCTTCAAGAGAAGCTATAGTATCTCTCAGAGAAAGCATGACAGGAAAATATGCAGCCAACTCAGCTGTCAGTCTTCCATTTTGCCTTTCCGAGACACCAATTCTTTCTTTCAGCAGTTCAATCTCCATACTTTTAGAAGAACTTTCACTTTCAAGGGCCTCACATGCTGCAATAAGCTCTAGAACCTTATCTTTAAAAAGAGCTTCATGGATACTGGAAATCAGCAGGCCATCATAGAATGCTGTGGCCTCAGCTTCCTGGAATTCAATCTCATTTCTTCTCTCTTGCAGGTCGTGACGCATACATTCTTCTCTGCTCCTGAGTGCTATTACTTCTCCATGTAATTTACCCAGATCAAATTCAAGCTTCTGATTTGCTTCACGAAGGCACACTATCTCCTTGTTCTGATGGATGTTATCTGTAGATAGCTCAAGAATAAGCTTATGTTGCTCTCCCATTATCACCTTTCCCTCATCCTTTTCCTTCTTCAGAGCCTCAATATCCCTATGTAACTCTACATTCTTGCTCTGCATAAATGTGACATTCTGTTCTGCATCTAAAAGCTCCATTTCTTTCTGACAGAGCAGATCTTTTCCAGTTGCAATTTGATGACTTAACTTGTCAGTCATATTCTTGACTCTGCTCAGCTCAGTCTCCAACTTCTCAACTGATTCTTTGAGAAAGAAATTTTCTTTTTGAGCAATTACCAACTTCTCTGCCATTTCTCTAACTTCCTTCTCTAGGCCATTGTTAACCCCAGTAAGACAGTCCAGATCTTCACTAAGCCCTTTTAATTCCACACTTCTCTCAGTGCCAAAAGTCTCAAAAATCAAAGAGAGATTACCCAAAGCCATTGCTTCATAGAGGATAGCATTGTTTTCCTCTTCTAGCATGCACATCTTGTCCTTCAACTCTGACAACTCCTTCCTCAAAGAGCTGTTTCCTTCAAGCAACTTGTAATTTTCTTTATGTGATCCATGGTAAGAGTCATGCAAATCTGAAAGCTTTGCCTGTAGACTCTCAATCTCAGCTTTCAAGGATACCTCCTGGTGCTTCTTTGCCTTCACCTCCAGTTTCAACTCTCCAATTATCTCCAGGAGCTCATGTTTCTTATTTTGCAGCATCAGTAGCTCCTCTGATTTGATTTTGAAATCCTGTTCAAGGACAGTCTTTTCTGAGCCAAGATCTGCTACATCTGATATCAGTTGCCCTAGCAGAGTTACCAGAACTGATTTTTCAAGTAGAATCTGTAGCTTCTCATCCTCAGTTTGCAGAAGAGTACTTCTCATGCTTCTAATTCTTCCTAGAACATGCTTCAGATTCATGTGCTCCTCTTTGATAATATCTTGACACGTATCATCCAAATCAATTTCAAGTGACTTCAAGACCTGATGAATCCCTGTTCTGAGCTTCTGGGTTTGGTCAAACAAGAATCTTGATTCTACCTGAAGCTTGAGATTTTTGTGCTCCAATTCAGAAATCAGATTATCTGAAAACTTGGATTTCTCGAAATACTTCTGACACTCAATTAACAGAGAGAAATATTTTTCTTCCATATCTGTAATAAACCTCTGCAAGATGAAGATCTCAACTTGAGCCTCCATGGATTTTTCCTCTTCTTCTTCTTCAAATTCCTTCTTCCTCCTCTGGCCTTCTTCTTGTAGGAGAAAGATCTGTCTTTCCAGAGCAGCCAACCTGGTCTCACTGGATTGGGTAAAGCTTGCACGTTCTTGTTTTTCTATATCCAAGGAGAACTGTAACTCTTCCACTTCACAAAGTGTGCTGTCTTTCTCCTCTTCCAGAGCCAAGTATTTTTCTTCTAATTCTGCATGTCTTTCCTCCAGGTCCTTCAATCTTAGCTGAATAATTTCCAACTGAGAATTCAAAGCATCTCTTTCAGTAAGAAGGATGGACTTCTCACTGTCAAGAGATCGGCAGGATTCCTCTAAGCTCTTTGCTTTTGCCTTCAAGCCTTCAAGTTCGATATTTGCATCAGAAAAGGAACTCTCAATTAAGGCATTATTCTCTGCAAGCTTCTTCATGCTCTCCACCATAATATCTACTTGGGTAACCAGGCTGGTCTTCTCAACAGAAAGAGAGGAATTTTCTCCCTCAAGCAAGCAGGATGCTTCTTCTAATACCTTGACTTTCTCTCTTAGTCCTTCCAACTCGGCATTCAAACCTGCCAGGGAATTTTCTAGAAGGGCATTCTTCTCCAAAAGATTTTCCATGCCTTCCATTTTTTCCAGAAGAGTCGCTTTCTCATCTTTGTCCTTCTGGCAGATTTCTTTCAGCTTTGCATTCTCACCCAGCAAGTCCTTAACAAATGATCCAATGTGCTCTGGATTCAAACCCACCGAAATCACTTGCTCCATTATAACTTGGTACCTCCTGTTCAAGTCTTTTATTTCCTCTTTAAGACAGTAAATCTCTTTCTGAAGAACATTTTTTTGGTCCAAGCAGAGATCAACCTCCACTTCAAGTTTTGTTTTTGTCTCCTTCAAGCTAAAATTCTCATCCTGCAGGTTCTTTACTGAGACAGCAGAGGATAAGTTCTGTTCCTTCAGGTTTGTGTTTTCCTCCCTAACTTGTTTGATTTTGTCTTCCAATCCCTGCTTCTGGAACTCCATGGCTTTCAACATCCGAATCATATTTTGGAGATCTGATGTCAAAGCTTTCTGTTCTTCCTGAAACTCAGCATGTAAATTCTGCAGAGTATGGAGTGTGTCTTCAGCCTGGAGGAAATGCAAGTGCTCTTCTTGAATGCAAGTCTGGAGTCTCTCCAACTTCTCATGCTTCTCCAGAAGTTCTTGATTCTGGTTCCTGACTTTTTTCACCAAATTGTCCACTTCCATCTGTAAAGCTTGCTTTTCTCTCTTCAACAGAATACATTGTTCTTCTATGCTGTTTAATTTTTTGACCTTCATCTCTACCTCATTGTTAAGCTTCCTGGCCTCCTCTTGTGAATGAGAGAGTTCAGCCTCCAGATTAGATATTTTCTCCAAGCACTGCTGGTACTGTAGAGTAGCAGCTTCCTTCTCCAGATCTAATTTGGCAAGATCTTGCTTTAGTGATTGAACTTCAGTTTCAGTTTTATTAGCTTGATGAATAAGCTTTATGGCGTCCTCCTCTGCATGAGAAATTTTGATCTCTAAGTTAGATATTGTGTCCAAGGATTCCTTGTATTGAATTAAAGTTAATTCCTTTTCAGCTTCTAATCTAGTAAAGGCTTCTTTAAGGATTTGAGCTTCAATTTCGGCTTTACTTGTCCGTTCATGAAATATTCTGGATTCCTCTTCTGCATAAGAGATTTTGGTCTGAAGACTAGATATCTTCTCCAGACACTGTTGATTCTGAACAACACAAGCTTCCTTTTCAGCAGCTAATTTATCAAGAGCTTGCTTCAGGGTTTGAACTTCAGTTTCTGCTTTACAAGCTCGTTCATGGAATCCTGTGGCATCATCTTTTGCACGAGAGACTTCATTCTCCAAAATAGATAACCTCTCCAAACTCTGTTGGTATTGAAGAAGGTCAGCTTCCTTTTCACTTTCTAGTTTTGCAAGGACTCCCTTGAGTGTTTGAACCTCAGTTTCAGCTTTACTTGCTTGTTCAGACTCAAACATGGCCTGGTTCTCAGTTGACAACTGAAACACCCTGTCTTGCAGACTGACTTCTTGTTCTTCAACCTCATGAAAGTTTAGGCCCCTTCTTGCTCTTCCTTCAGAAAACTTTGCTTGGTGTTTTGCCACTTCATCCGGTCCAAACATCTCATTGAGCTGTTTCAACCCCTTTTTGCTGGTTACAGAATCAGATTCTTCAGAACAAGCACCATTCCTATTTATGGCATGGAAATGGGACGACGAGAGCCCCAAAGAATCCTTCTGCAAATCATCAGGATCAAGCAATGCACGTATTGGATGTGGCATCTCAGGTGTGTGAGGCTCAGTCACAGTGGTGGAAGAGCCTGCAGGTGAATCATCAGCCAGCATGAAGGGAACTTGGTTGGGGAATGCTTCTGCCATGGTCTTATGAGCATGGTGGAGCACCCCTGTCGCATGATTATATCTTTCTGCTAAAGCACGGTATGCTCGGTAAAACTCTTCAACCAGTTGCATAAGCTCTGGGCGTTTCTTGTAGTACATCTCTGCCCTCCTTGCAAAGGAATCTGCATCTTCTTCAATGAGTTTGATCATTGCTTTGACCTTGGAATCCATGTCTGTTGAAATAAAACAAACATCATCAATCAGATTTGTTCAAACAAAATATACAGCACCAACCAATCACATAACTACCTTAGCAGTTAGTTAGATACCAACCAGACAAAACATAAGCTAACACGATCAGAAGTTACATTATTGCAGATTCACAACGTATAAAACATGTCTTCAGGTCCCTTTGCAGGAAGATGCAATGCATTTATGCATCATATAAAATGAAGCCAAACAATGCCTTCAGACACCTTTACAGGAATATGTAATGTCCAGCATAATGAGACATTGTGTAACAGGCACTCTGAATGATACACACTGCATTGAGTTCCCCAGGCATGCACATGGGAACATTCTACTTTTCACATCAATAGACTATCTCCTGAATTTCATCATTACGATCAAGCGATCCAAGATGACATGCATATCCAAAGTTCTAGACCCATTTACTTGTAGCTATTAACCTAAGTGTGGAAAATTTTCAAAAGGGTAAGGTGGAGAAGATGGTTAAAGCTCCAATTCAAGTAACTTATGAGTTCTGAGCCACATTCAAATACATGGGCTGTCCCATAACTTAACAGCATATACCAATCAACATGTGCTCCGTGCGTATGACAAAATTAGGATCACCATATGGTCGATCAGACCGGACGGTTGGACTGGAAAAACTTGGAACTGGTCAGGTAATCGGTCCTGTTTTACCCCAGAACCATTATTTCCCCTAAAACCGTTGATTTGGTCAGCAAACCACTGACCCGGGTGGTCGAACCGTTAAATGGTTTGGTCAGTTTTTTTTTTTTTTTTGTCAGAACGGGCCATCCATTCTATTTGAATGATTGGACTATTCGATCCAGGAACTGGACCCCTGACCGGTTAATTGTCCGACTCGGTTTTAAAAACGTTGGTCTAGAATTAATCTTATAAGAAAGAATGACAAAGATGCATACCAATTGTGCCAAGCACCCCTTCTAGCCTAGCATTTCTATAAATAAAAATGTGTGCCTCATGCTTTGTTTTCAGTAAAGAAATGATTCGTAAAGACAAACAACCGAAAAGAAATAGTATTTTATCAAAACTACGGAGAAGATCAGCAAATGGTGATTTATTCTTTTCAGCCTTTCAGGTAGGTAGTATAAGAAAGCATTAAAAAAAACTAGCATCCAAATAACAAGCCGATCCCTAAAAATGTTTCCCTGTTACTGTTTTGAAAGAATGTATTTCATCAACTGCAGTACAAATGATAGTGCTTGTTTACTTCGTCTCTCCCTATGAAGTAATATGGACAATTTATTAAAAGGAAATAGGAAAGGAAAAGATCATACCCGAATTCTGGCTAATCGATATCCTCGAGGGAAGACAAGAAAATTTATAATAGAAAAACCACTCTCCGAAATGAAGTTTGTCCATAAATATCCCACTCTTGCCAAGTGAACCTGCATTTTATTTCTTATTCTTAGATTATGAATCTGCATCTCTTTCATCAAGTTCCTTTCTTGTCTAGAAATACTTGTCTGCATCCCTTGGTTTATAGAAAAGGCCATTGAATAGACTGGATATAGTCCTTACCTTGCCCTTTTTTTCACTCAAACTCCAACATGGTTCTCCTTGCCTGCCCGAGATTTTATCATTACACCACCAAGTAATGGCCCCTATCCCTTGGTAGTATCAATGGTTAATTATTATTCCCCTTACTAATTAATGACACCATGTACTTGGTATGGGGCAATTATATACGCCTATTATTTATTTTGTTTGAGATTAATCCGATTTGGGTTTCTTATTTAATTCAAAAAATTAAATCAGGTTTAATTGTAATTAATTACTTAATTCTAAGGGTGGATATGAGCTGAGCCGAATAGTATAAGGTTCGAACTTGGCTCGCCAAGGTAGTACAAGGCTCGAACTCGATTGAAATAAAAATATTATATATACTATTTTCTATAATTATATATATAGTTATTCGAGTTTGGCTCAATCAATAAACAAGCCTATAAATTGGGCTCGAACTCGATTGAAACCAAGCTAAGCCGAGCTTGAGTAACTCATGAAGAGCTCGGCTCGTGGCCACCCCTACCTATTTCATTTGAAAAAATGGGACTCACACCATTGAAGGCCTTTATGACTCATTTAGAAAGGTTAATATAAGTCTCACATCATTTGAATTTTGAAGTGGATAATTGTTTATTTTTTTAACAGGTAGTCACATGTCTAAAGTAGGGTTGATCATGGGCTAGGCTTTTCACCTATGATAAGGGCTTTAGCTTAGACTTGGGCTTGGACTAGATTGGGTTCTAGGCCTGAAACACTTGCAAGCCCAGCCTGATTCTACCCTATCATGCAGAGTTAAAGTTTTTTTGGACTAAAATTACATTTTATTTATTATTTTTTTAGAAAGGGTATAAAAGTCATTTATTATAGTTTTAATGCCAGCTTTATGACTACTAAAATCCCATATTTGTGTATTTAGTCCATTTCTAATTTGTAAGGGTTGAAAATGTAACTTCAATTATTACTTTCCGCATCATTTTTTCCCCTCTCATTAAGTCTAATACTTAAGTTATTAACTCCCATCTTCTCTTATTAAATCTTATATTTAAGTTATTTTTCACTAATAAATGTTATAAACCCATATATTTTGAAACTGACTAAAACAAAACCATTATTTATCCAAATGGTGGCTAAGCAATTCAAGCATACAATTCAAATTGATTAACCTATATGAAGTCATAGCTAGGTAATCAATTTTTTAAAATAAAAATAAATATAGAAATTATAAAAAAATGTAGAAAAAATAGGTACATTTATGGTATTTTTATTAATCAAATGAAAAAAAAATAAGTGTAATAAAAAAGAATTATTTTTATTGTTAATGAAAATGAAATACATAATTTAAAGCTGACCAAAAATTAAATTATGTTACTTTGGAAAAGATCAATAATTCAACTTTTGGGTCAAACGTGTTAACATTTAATGTCATAAATAAATAATAAAAATTAATAAAATAAAAAAATAAAAAATACATAAATTTTGCAAAAAAAAAGACCATTTAGGCGCATGTACAATATCATATATTTATCATATTAAACAAAAAGTAAGTGTGACATATCAAAATTATTTTTACACAAAAAAAATATAGAAAAATTGAGCACATCTATAATTCTATATCTACAATACTATTAAAAATATGAATAAGATTGTGGAATTTTTTTTTGACTAAAATACTCATTTTTTAATTTATCCACTATTTAATTGTGAGGTTTAAATTATAAATTGAACTACTAATTTTCACTTCATTCAATTCTCTCTATTTAAATCTTATATTTTTTTATAAATGAATAAAAAAAGCTAAACCAAAAAGATAAAACATTACAAAAGAAGAGTCTAGAAAAGCAAGTAGGCCTATCAATGATACTTGAAACTTTACAACTTGATCCAATTATCGCATATTTGGATGAGGTGTTTATGTAATCAGATTTGTATGAAAATGCATAAAATTTATAGAAAATTTTGGATGCATTATTAATATCATTATCATCATCTAGAATTGTCATGTACACACTTACTAGCATAAAATAGCATTTACACATGTATACATTATATAGGAAATACATATATTTAAATATATGTAGATTGGACTGGGATGAAATGATTACCCCTAGTCTAATATATATGTATATATTTTAGAGTGGAGTTGACTATTTCCACATTTTTTTTCTTAGGGTGGAAAAAACCATACTCTCAACACTCTTCTTGAGAAAATAGGTAACGACTTGTCTTAAGTAGAAGCCCTCTGATATGAGGGTTTTCCTCTAGTATAATATTAGATGAGTTGGTCTTTAAGAGTGTTGTCAAACCATCTTCGTGTCATATCTCTGATTGCATTTAACAATAAATAAACAATTTTGATGCACACAAAGATCCTTTTATTGAGCTCAACAATATATACCCGGTCGGTAAACTTGTTGAAAGAGATATTTGAGAACTTAATAACCATACAGTATTGTCAAAAACACACAAAATCTACCAAAGCACAGTGAAGAAGCACATCTATGATGCTTTAAGCCACATAATAGGGTACTAACCAGCAAGTTCAACTTCTGCAATTTGAAGAGTTCTTTTGGACCAACACATAAAGTGCATTAAATGTATGCACCATTATTATGACCATGACATGTGTGTTTTACTATCGACTTAGCATTTGGCATTTGCTACTCTATAACTTTTGCTAAACCATCATCATCATCTAAGCCCTGTCCCGATTATATGGAGTTAGCTGCATGAATCTTATTTCTTCATTCCGTTCTGTTCAATGTGTTATATTCTTCATTAAAGTATGGGCATTTGAATCACTTCCATATAATTCTTTTTGGCTCAGTTTGGAAGGAGTACAAATACAAATATGTACAGTGTAAATATATACAAAATATAAGATTTTATACTCTGCGTATTTGTATTTGTATTCCTTCTAAACTGAGCCTTTCATCCACCCTCTGCTATTTTAGCCCCTTTTATCACATTTATATTTCTGCTATTTTAGTGCATGTTACATTATACTTTGTTGAGAAGACCTAACCTGACCAAAACAAGGACTTGAGCTAGCAACCTTAGTGATATCAGCAGAACGCTGCTCTAAGTAACCAACAATAGGCCATCTTAGGTAATCGTTACTTTAGATTTCTTGTGCACTGTCTTTAACTGTGCTTTTAGTTTGATGAAGCGCATACTTCGCTTTGTATTCACCAAGTATGCTGCTTGGTGAATACCCTTTTAACCATTTGAAGTTGATATAACGTAGCATAACCTCATGCACAGAATGTGATGGAGCATACAAGTAAAATTTCTTTTATTTTTTTGATGGATCATTCAAGTAAAATTGTTATTTCTATAAGTTCTCATTATGAACAAATAGATTCCTGTTTGCAGAAGAACCTAAACCAGGTCTTCTCTTAAGTATCAAATCAATGCTCATGCTAAGATCCAGACGATAACCCTAATGTTTAATGAAATGGTGCAATTTGTTTATCTGTCAATCATGGAAGAAAAATGGAATTATGAAAGATTAAAGGGGAAGAAGAAGGTGCTGTATGAAAAAGAAATCAAACACTACCAATCAGCTATAGTTGTACTTGTTGATAAATGATGAGACAAAGTAACTGATTTAGGGCTATCAAAACTGAAGGCATCAGTGGGCTCGTTGGCAACGTCTCTGGTTGGTTGTAGCGAAGATTTGGGATTTGGGATTTGGGGTGGGGGCCATTTGTGTAGCCCATGAGCCAAAGGAGGGTGCTAAGAAATTTTAGATGCATTTTTCCTTGCTGTTGCTTTACCTTGTGAGGTGTGTTTTCCCAACTATATGGAGATGGCTATACCTAAGCAATAACCATCCCCTTTTAAACTCCATTTTTAATTGATAGAAGCATGGATTAGAATTTGCACTCACATTGTAAAAAAGAAACATTTTGAGAGAGAAATTCATGGTCCAAGTGTGTACATCTTGGAAAAGAAATAACTTTAGAAATTTATGAAAGTATATATGTATCCTAAGAAACATGCCGAAAAGACGATGAATGAGAGGAACTTGAGAGATGAAACTTGAGATGGATGAGTGGAAAAACAAGAAAAGCTGGGATCAGAAATGAACCTATTCATAGGAACTTGGGAGCATGGTTTTCATCGACTCAGATGGTCAAACCGTTCATCCCGAAAACCATTCAGGCAACTAGTTCCATCTCACACTTAACCCATTCCTTTGCCAAAACCCATTGACTTAATCAGTGACCTGCTGATCCAGGTGGTCAAACTGTCAACCCGTTTGACCCAAACAGCGATTTTGACTGTTTTTATTTTAATTAAATTTTTATTATTTATTAAATTGCAACAAACCATCTGTTCAGACCAGATGGTTGGACCACTGACCCGGAAACTGGTGGTCAAAGCGGTTCTAGTTCCAGGTTGGTTTTTAAAACATTGCTTGAGAGTGATTTGAATGGGTGGAGTTCAAAACTGCGCCCAACAAAGGGGTGCCCCACAGCATATCCCCACCTTGTATTGGGAACATCTCTCAATGACAAGTATGGAAATGATGAGATATCTTCGGGAGATGTTCCCAATACAAGGTTGGGATGTACTATAAGGTATGGTGGGGTGCCCCCCTTGTGAGGCTCAGATGTGAACTCGAATGGGTCATATAAAATGAGGAAAAATAGGCTGAGATGGTTTGATTATAGAGAAGACCATTTATAGTTAGAATGAGAAGAAATCATTAGTTAAAAGGGTCTAGAAGAGTTAGGGGCAGACCAAAAGGACATGGATTTAAGTAGTGAAATGGCGGAACGGGATTCATGTAGTCATAGTGTCAGACCATATAATTGGAACAGGGCTTAGTTGAGGCATGTCTGAGAAAACTCTGGCATTGATAATATACAAAAGGAAATGGAAAACGTTAATTCTCAAACAATCTCCTAATTCAAGTGAGCTCAGAGTCAAAGCAATCAAATTTGTTCTAAGAAGCCATTAGCATGCATTTCTCATTTCCTCTTCTTTCTTTTGTAATGTATATCATAAGAAAAAACCTTGCAAATGTGATACAAGTTCAGCATTTCCTACAATTAAGTAAAAGAGAAAGTATTTGACAAAAATGAGTTAATGGATGGACATCTAGCTAGCAGGGTGAATCACGTAAGACATTAGAAATTATTATAATTAACCATTTTAAGTGTTAATGGCAACATAAATACACAAATTGCACCTTTCTTCTACTATTGCCAGACAATGAAATACTAAGAAAGAAAATGAAGTAAGAGAAAGTTTACGCATCTATCAACATCAAGGAGCCAACAAAAGAGAAACCACATTAACTATTAGGAGTAAATGATGAGTCCCATCCACTCCAAAGATTAGTGGATAAACTATCACAATTCACAACAAAAACCCATATTGGCACACATTTCAATTTAATCCGGTTTGGAATAAGGTTCAAAGTATTGGTATGTGAGAAATGCAAAAAGGGGGTTTTGCACATTTCTAAGCTATGATACCATTTTATTCTTTCAAAGATAAAGTTTCAAGGCTAGATTCTAATTATTAGACCTAGAACCCCCGCCACCCTCCCCCCAAATCTCTTTAAATGGTGTTTACATATGTGATGCGTTTCATATATGGTTTTCAAAACCAGATCAGATTGGACGGTCGGATTGAAAAAACTGGAACTAGTCAGGTGACCGATTTCGTTTTACCCCAGAATTATTATTCATCAAAAATCGTTGATTTGGTCAGCAAATCTCTGATCCGGGTGGTTGAATTATTCGAATCGTCCAATGGTCTTAGTCATTTTTTTTTATTTTTTTTAAATATTTTTTATTTTTTATCAGAATGGGCCATCCATTCGGTTCAAATGGTTAGACCATTTGACCTGAAAACCGGACCCTAACCGATTCATTGTACAATTCGATTTTAAAAACCTTGGTTTCATACGATATGAAATGATATATATTGCGATATTTTGATCTTTATTTAGAAATAATGTTAGGAACTTGTGTAAATAAAAATGTATCAATACATATCATACCGTATACAACACATGTTTTTTTCAGGTCACCAGTACTCCATAGTCCACATTAAGAGATGTTTGATTTTATTAGTTTTAAATGTTGTAAGTTGATGTGACATATGCATTAACAAAATGTCAGAACCAAAAATAATAAAAAGAAGAATTTTGCACATTGAAAGTATTGATACGTTGAACCTTGGATTTTATTATTAAATTTTATATACAATAACGAGGCAATATTTATTATGTCAGAAAAGTATGATACCGGAATAACTTTGACCAAACAACCCCCTCCATTGATGAATAACAGCTGATTGATTGCCATTTTTATGATTCCAGTTGATTGATTATAAATTTTTTTAGACATTATGCTTCTCTGGTATCATAATTGGACTCCAAGAATTATATAAAGTTTATAATCAACATTTTTTGGATAATTGAGTTTATAATCAATTTTATATTTATATAGATTTATCCCATATGCATTATAAGTTTATAATCAACATTATGCTTCAGATTTGGATAATTAGATGTAGTTGGATCAGATCCAAATCCAACCCAATTACAGCCCTGGATACAACCAGCATTTTTCACCATTTCTGAAAAATCATGGTGTAGACAATGTTGTTGAAGCACCACCGTAACACGTTTCTGTGGCTGATACTTGATAGTGATACACTCACTATCTCCTGTTTTCTGTACAACACATTAACTTCTGTAGAAAATAAGCCTGCATATTTTTTTCTTTTCTTCTTGAGGCCACTTTTTGTCCTTTTAGTTTAGGCTATTTATATCTTGTATGGTTTTAACTTGTGAATGGCATAACAGTCCTTTTCCATCATTCCTTTTGTAACCCCACGCATAAACTGAACAGAAGTGCAAATTTCTTTATTCTCATTTAATCCCATCCCTCAATATTCTTCTTATTTTCTTGCCTCTGCTACTTCCTTTCAAACTATTTCTCTAGTATATTTACATACTACACAACTTAACAAAGAAAATACGGTAGGTTTTGATCTAAAAGAAAATTGTATGTAGAAGATTGGACGAGAATGAATTTCATTTTCTTTGAAACAGAGAAGCAATGCATGTACCGAATCCAAGTTCAACCTTGAAGCAAAAACTGACAAGGGAAACAAGCAACACACCTGTTAGATTTTCTTGAAGCCATTTTGAATTCTTTGGGCTTATATGACTATCCCACCACCAAGAATACAGTCGTCTGGACTCGGCATGTAAAAGGGTTGCCATGACTCCTGCCAACACCACCAGTACTAACTCTTCTGATCTCACATGAGCCTGATCCTTGTACCAGTAAAAAAAACCGGGAATATGAATCCAAGCCAGAGTTATGCTTAATTAAGTCTAAATATACCCGACTTGATAATGAAAAAATAGCTTGAAGCTTTGAACTTTACTCCTTGTACCTAAACAGAGGAAATCTGCAAAAGAAGAGTGATAAAGAAAAGGATGAGTTATAGACAAATCAGCTGTAGACTGTAGTACCAATAATACAGATGAAACTAGCTACTCGAGATCATGTCAAAATGGCGGGAGATCAGGAATTTCATTTTAAGCATGCAAACTACACAACGGGTCAGTCTCTAGGGGACCTTGAGATTAAAGAACCCAGAAAAGCTATAATGTGCCAGTAACTTAATTAACAAACTTCCTGAATCTGCAATAACTCAGAATTACTTGATTCAGGCAAAAACCAGGAACCAACACGCAAATTACTCTTTCATCTAACATGATCACTCAATGTCCAGTAAAATTCGGAGCACCCAAAAATCCAAACCTTCTACACATTATAACTAGCTGATAAAACAATGCCTACATCAGAAAACCAGCACAAATGACTCAAGAAGCATGAACCCAGAAATAGTAAGCGTACTGTTTGGAGCCCCATCAATCCAAAAACACAAAAGAAGAGGTTGAAGAACTGGTTTTAAGTAAAAGAACATGGAAAACATGCTCTTTCTGCCACTAACAAGATCAATAGCTTACCAGAAAATCAAAACAGGCAATGCTGCTTTGATCAGCAGCTGTGTTAAAAAGATCCTCAGCTGCTTTTTCTCCACTTACCCCATTTCGCCAGATTCCTGTGTTCTCTCCCTCCCTCTCTCACTCTCCGTCTCTCTATCTCTCACTCTCTGTTTTGCTTTGCTTTATATTCTGTGTCTGGTGACCGTTTGTAGACTGTCGAACTCTGTCAAAAAGAGTAAAGGAAAACAGGGAACAGGAAGGAGAGCGAAGTGTTAAAGGAAGAAGATTTGCTTATTTATACATAACCAAAGAACAGAGAAAAAAAAGGAGACAAATGCTGAAACTCTTTCTATTTTTCTCAGAATGAACGTGCTTACCTAAGAACCATATATAAACCGCCGGATTATACAAAAAAAATCCATAAACCGTCGGACTGAAACTATGGGTGTCGCTTAATCCGGTCAGGTTCGAATCTCGTGCCCTCCAAAACACGTGGTTCCTGGATTATTTTTCCAGATTTTGGCTCTGTTAATTAATGAAAACAAAGTTTATATTAACACCTCAAGCTGTGTTCATGGACTATAATCGCATTTGTGATCACTAATCCCACTTTGCTCAAGCACAAACAAATTCTACTTGTGCTTTTCGGGGTTCGCTGGCTTTTTGTCGCTGCTCTGTTTATGTGTCAGCGACTGTTTCTTGGAACTAAACAACAAAATTACGAAACTAGCCTTAGCTTAGAATCTCGACATTGTTCTTTCTCGGGCGGTTGACTGGGAGTAGTTGCACTTGTTTTCTCCTTTCTGATAGATAAACCAAATTACTTAAATTACCAAACAACTGACAAATTACTTAAATTACTAAGGTCCTCTTCGACCGTTTGATATTCTGTCAAACAAAACTAAAAAAACGTGAAAGGATCAGTTTGACCAAGTCAACCATTTTCGGTTCTGGCGACCGGTGGCAATTGTGCGTATTGGGTTGGGTTTGGTTTGGGTTGAGCTATCCGCTAATCTATTAATGATCCAGTTATATAAAATTAAATGGGTTGAGTTCAACCTAAACCCGCTTTAATTCAATCAAATTCATCCAAACCCATTAATCTTATATTTATGGACATAAAAAATAAACTAATTCTTTCTTAACAAATAAGTTGGTCATAGTTTGGTGGTAATAGTACTTACTATTTATATAAGTGATGAAGGTTCAAATTTCATTACATGCATGTTTTTTTTCACAAGTGGCGGAGCCATTTGACTATGTTCGGATTTTAGGTTTGATCGAACCACTTTGGTTCAAATCGGTCAGACCAACTTGAACTATCTAATTAGATTATATTTGAGCTAATCACATCAATGGTGGTTGAATCGTTTAATTTTGGATCGGGTCAGTCCGGTTTCAGTTTGGGTTGTGTGGATGTTGTCAGGCCAAACGGTCCAGACTGGGGCAAAGCATGCAAACACCGAATCATCCCATTTGGAACCATTTCGAATTCGAGTCAACCCAAATCGGCTTGTATCGGGTCGGGTCAGGCTGTGTGAATACTGGTTGGACTGAATAACCCAAACTAGGCAAAGCAAGTGATATCAAATCATCCTGCCCGAGGTCTATTTCGGATTCGGGTCGACCTGTATCAGTATATGTTGGATTGAGTTAGACCGCATTTAACTAGTTCGGACTCAGGCCAAATTGATTTGGATTTATATTGGTGAAGTGTGTTGATTTAAGACAAAACTAAATTTATTCAATAATTATTAGAAAATTAATGCATTAATTATAAATTATTTAATTCAAATGAAAAAAATTAAAAAAAAAGATAAAAAATTAATACTTACGTTTGTAATGATTAACCCAATAGTTATCCACAACCCAACCCATTTAAATGGGCGGATTGGGTGATGGGTTAATCACATAACCTGCCAAATAAATGGACGGGTTAGGTGGATTAGATACGGGGTGGATTGGGTGGGTTAGCAAATTGGCAGAAAAATTGCCACCCCTATTTCTAGCATTCCAATTGAGATATTAGTGATGATATTATGAAAATAATAAATAAATTTGCTACTAACAATGTCTTCAATGTGTCTCTACCCGCACATTTCAAACACATTTTGTATTTGTATGTAGTCATTGATTAGGTCATTCTTGTAAAACCACAACCATTTTGCTATAAATAATGTAGGAATCTTTGTTGGTAGTGTTTTATTGGTAGTTATTAGATTCAATCCGAGTTAGTCTTTATTTTGCATTTATATGCTGTCATTGGTTAGGCTATACTTGTGAAACCACAATCATTTTGAGATGTGAGCCTATAAATGATGTTGGAAGTTTTGTTGGTAGTGTGTGATTGGTAGTTATTGGGATTCAATTTTTTAGATAGTCTTTATTTTGTATTTATACGCTGTCATTAATTAGATTATACTTGTGAAACCACAACCATTTTGAGATGTGAGACTATGAATCGTGTTGGAAGCTTAGTGTTTTATTGGTAGTTATTCAGACTCAATCTGAGCTAGTCTTTATTTCGTATTTGCATATTGTCATTGATTAGGCCATACTTGTAAAACCACAACCATTTTGAGATATGCGACTCTAAATCATGTTGGCATTCATGTTGGAAGCTCTGTTGGTAGTGTATTATTGGTACTTATCAGACTCAATCAGAGCTAGTCTTCAATTCTTATATTTTAATTTAAGAATATTTACACAAAAAAAAACAAATTTAAAAAAGGTATTTGACAATATAATTGATTTTGTTTTTAAAAGCAAAAGCAACTGCTGCATCAACAAAAACGATAAAATTGAATCGATTTTTTTTTTCTGAATAATTGGAAAGTAAAAATGAAAATTCCATTATCATAGATTTTCCCTTCTGAATGGTACCTACAATTTATAAGGTTCATTTGATCAAAAGATCTTCCACTATTTGTTTGAAAATGGTACCTAAATTAAGTACCACATACGAACAACAAATGCAGTAGTAGTGCCCACAGCCCACAGAATGGCCATTGAGTGTTTTGGTAATAAATTGGGTTTAGGGGGTGCAGGATCCGTAAATCATCATGGAGCTGTCCCGGAACTCAGTCATGTGTTGCGTGATCAGATGATGAAAACCCACCAGTGAATGGGTCCCATTCCCATCCAACTCCAAGTGATAAATTTTGGGTAGTAAAATATTTGTTTTCCAAATCCGAACAAGCACCAATGTGATTAAATAATTTAAATTTGGCGACCCCAGACCCATTTAAGGGTCCGACAGCCCTGAACCCAAGATCTTGTGCATTGAAAGCTCAAGCTCTGGGTTTGAGTTGGCCTTGCGATATCAAGATAACAGGATTACAGCTCGCTTGCTCGATCGCAAATAGCAAGGAAGCCTGGTTGTGGTTGGCACACAAACATGAGAATGCGAGTTGGATTCTGACAAGTGAGAGAACAGCGAGAAGATCGTACTGAAGACCCGGATAACCGGAACAAAGTTTTGGCCCAGTTTACTATAATGTACTTGTACCCTCTGCAGGGAGGGACTGTCCGTGTTTCAAGAGTCCCAAACCCAATCAAATCAAAATGAAAAAACAGAAGTAGAGCTGCCGTTTGTCGTCATCGGATTCGCATAGTTGAAGAGTCCTGTGTTGCTTCTTAAGTCACACCAATCGTCCTTTGCTAAAGATTTGATTCCAAGTTGGTATTGACTTGGCCTGGTCGTGTTGAGGCTGAGAGAGCAGATTTTGGTAATTGGTGGTGGTTTCATCAGAATCCGCGGTTATTTCATTAACCAGGGAAGACTGGAGAGGTCTAAGATCATACTTTCGTTGCAAATACAGAACCCACCCTGTTTTTTGTAATTATATATTACTTTTAAGTTTCAACAACAAAGATGCCTCGGATAGCTTACTAAGCTTTTTAATTTTTGGAGCTACTTAGGTCATGTCTTACATGGGTTATTACCATTACCAAAATATAATTTAATTTATATAGATGGTCATGTCCTAAACTATTAAGTATTAACTCGTGGGGAGATGCAGTATTAATTAGTTATACACGGCATAGGGGCCTTGTAAGATTTTTATAGTTCAGTCCACCATTAGGATGGAGTTAAGATTTTTAGGGTTGGACTGAATCTTGACCGCGAATTAATGTTAAATTTACAAGCAAGATATGGTTTATAGAGAGACTATTAATAGGTTAGGAGGAGGTTATAATTTCAGATTTTTGAGGTGGATTGCAATCTATTCATCTCCAAAAAAAATTGTGTATCGAATACTGACGTGTTTACTTGTTATAGATCACCCGGCTTTGTAATTCCAGCCAATTTAGTCCCATACTCCCATATTAGCCATTTGTATTCAAAATTATGATAGATGAGTATTTTTTATTTTAATTTAGAGAAGAAAAGAATGTATTAGGTGCCTGTATTGTATCTGTATGATAACATTGCAAATTGGGCACTCTAAAGAATTTATACAGCCCCACATTCAAATTTTAAAAAATGCTCAATCCGCTGAAGTTGCAATGGCCTTAGGATGGGGCCATAGTCATGGCCGATTTTGATATGCTTTATAGCACACGCTGCTCATGTTAAAAATTCAAATGCATTGGATTTCAAATTTTAACAAATGCTCAATGTAGAGCTGCCCAAATTGTACCCGTGCCGTTTGGTTTATTAGAAAATAAGAAGAATGAGAGAGTTGGGTGCCTAAATTACACCGGTTTGGTTTAGTGTCCAATTGAGAGGGCTTTCGTAGCGTTATATGAGCTGAAAAACCTGAAATGTGGTGTGGTGAAATTTTATATTCGGTAAAACTCCCAAAAGCTGAAAATAGACTTACATGATGAGCAGCAAAATCAACTTTTCGATAACCAAGCGCAGTCAATATAAATAAAGTTCAATCAACGAAGAAACCCTCCCAAACAAGCTCTTATTTTGCGATAAACCAAACACAGTGTGATCTGGTCTTTAGGTTCATCATTCAACTTAAACCTTCTAAATTTTAAAGGCGGGCACTGGGCAGCAGCGCCTGGGCGGTGGCGCCGGTCATCAATACCAATTAAGAAATTCCAATGTAGGAGACAAACCGAATGAATAGTTGAGTTGATGACCATTCCCCGATTCCCATCTATTTAATTTTCTTAAAAAATTAATATAAAAATTTAATTAATTAGATCATAACTGAAGAATATGGGAAGAGTTGTTCACGTGAGTAATTAATTAATTAATTAATTTTCTAACGAATAAATGATAATCGAATTGTGGACAAACGATTAAGATGGCCCAATCACCTTGGCCCATTGGGCCCTCCAAGAAATTTTGGGCCCACCAAATAAGCTAGCCCCATTAACGCAACTGAATCATTACTACCATACTATGTATAATTGGGAATTGGGATGATTCCCATAGTATTAATTTTTAAAACTTAATTAAGTGGGATAAGAAGCACGAGAACTTCTCATTTTTATTAAGTCAACCGAGAATTTTCTCTCTTTTCTTTTTAATTTTTTTTCCTCCTAATCAACGCTCAGACATAAGCTACCCGTATAAGCTATGGGCCCAAAAGAATAGCTTGATCAGGATCCGGGTCAAAGCTTCTGTCTATCTGTATTTTCTGGTAAAATCCTGGCCGCGGTTGTCTGGTTCTGGTACGTAATTTGTTTGTTTCCCAAATTTTTCCCTGAATGTAAGGGGAACTATAGCCTCGTTTGGCTACAAACTTGGCTGCACTCTCTGGCCGTTCACGGGTGCAACTCCATCTCCAATATGGCATACAAATCAAACAATTTTGACCAATCATATCCATCAATCATCGCTCACATTCCAATTGTTTGGACATGGACTCTACTGTTATGAGAACCTTTCAGATCTAAAGGATTCTGCTCATCAGTTCTGGGTCCAAATATGAGACGGTTTTCCCCTTCCCAAGTTCCCATATCCTGATCCAGACCCGGCTTGGCCATGTTGGAAACATAAGGGGTTTCAAATTTCAATCCAATCCAACTGTTTTGGTCTGTATATGGAACCGTCTGTACTGATCCAACCCTGTGTTAAAGATTGGAGATCTCGGACCTGACCCGCTCCAGTACATGCCCTAAACTTGCCCATCAAGATCTTGTTGATGGGATGGGATGACAGAGTTTTCAAAAGTTAAAAAGGTTGGGAGATGGGGAGCGGGAGGGTTAATTTTTGGGCTTTCTTATGGGAAAAGACGTTTGAGGCTGAATTATTGGAACCGTAGAATTTTGGATTGTTTAGTAGAATAGCTTATGAGGCTATGAGGTCAGAGTATTCAGTTTTTGGCCAAGAGTCTGGTCTTTCAATCAACAGCCGTGCATGTAGATGCATATATTACTAGACAAAAGGCCACAGCTTTGGAGGCTTTTGATTGTTGGGTTGCCAAAGGCAAAGAGGTTCCTAAGCAAATACACCGTAGATAGATGTCTGTTTTGGATTCTAGTTTTGCATCAAAAGATGAGAAAGAAGAGGCAGCAGAAAACGTATAGTTGATCTGTGAAAAAAAAAAAAAGCTATGGGGCTTAATAAAAACAGTAAAGTATTTACAGGTGGGGTGGTTGTAGAGATGCCAAGGACCTTCTGAAATCAACCCCTCAATTAAAACCTCGATGTGGGTCAGTTGGTCCAGCAAAGGTGAAACAGTGAAATCAAAACCTCTGAAACTAATGCGGGTCTCTCCTCCCTGAGAATTTTAATATTACATATGGGTCGTTTATAAACATAAATGAGGGGAGTTTTCTAATCTCTACTGGGATTCCACAAGGATTGAATTGGCTGAACTGACTTCTCAAACTTCAGTTAAATTAAAGAAACTTGCAGAATAGCAATGTGTGATGCTCCTGAACAAAACCCAAATGGAGAATCTGGATCTGCTACTTTACCAGTGTTCACCTGTCTTCAAAATGTGCTATATCCAGTGAACTTGTGCAAGTATCTCAATTCAAACCTTCAGTGAAACTCATGTATCAGTGCAGTGAGTAGTAGTAGTGCTGAGTAGAGGTGGCACACTGTAGTAATTTTGTTAATGGCCAATGTACGTAGTAGACCCCAACTCACCAAGATGTAACCAATTTGGAGAGAGGTATGGATTGGCTCAGGTCTGGGAACATGGGACCACTAGTTGCAGACTGAGGCCCTCATAACTTATCACATGGATGATATTTAAAAGAAAAGGACAAATCATTCGATGGGTCCCACCCAAGAGAGTGTGGGCCAAAGATTCATATGGTCAGATGCTTTCAGGCTGTATGATCCATGCATCCTTTCCAGACCCTTCATAGAATACAACTATTTTGCCTCTAAAAACAGACATTTTGGACAAGGATTTAGGCTGATTTGTTGTCCTATTAGTCCTCAAGGTAGGACCCATTAAACGTAGGTCCTGATCATCCTAACCACTATAGTTTGGCTCCAGGCCTATCTTCCTAGACCCAAGCATTTGCAAAGGAAAAGCACAAAACAGAAGGGCATTAAGTATAGAGAACAAAAGCATAGTTGTAACCTGTAATATTTGATGGAGAGGGGTGAGTTTGGATTAGCTGTAACCAGTTACTAGTAGATGCTGTATATATAGCACCGTTTTTTGTATGGGTTGGAAGCATTGTTTTTTATGAAAATTGTCTTTTTTTTAGAAACGTTGTCGGATGTTTTTTGGGCAACAGCAACACTTTTTGTTTGGTATCAATGTTTTATATCTGTTTTCAATATTGGTACTCATTATAAGAAATCCACGTCACTGTCATATCATGTCTTTATTGGCAGCAACGAGCTCCAAATAGAGAAAACATCAAATTTAATGTCTCTCTAAATCACACCTTCTAGATTTCCAATGCATAATTTAGAGTATCATTTTTTATGAAAAAACAATTCCAAACATATTATATTACCATTTTCTAAAGCACTTGTCAATAGCCTATTTTCTGGAGCAACGGCATCGATGCCACACACCATCTAAATGTAAATCTAAAAGAGAAAAAGGGAACCCAGCTATTGCTATCACATGTAATATAGACTGAAAAAATCTAAAGAGTCTCATCAATTTAGCATAGGATTCTTTCTTTTTCTTTTATTAAATTTTGATAAGATGCTGAGAAAAATTCTCGAAGGAAGACAACATGCTTAACACAAGCCCCTTAAAAGCTTTCTAAGATCATCATCATCTGGACCTTGTCCCAATTATTCTGTTTAGTGCCGTATCCATTATTAAACTACAAGATCTTATCTTATAAATAAAAAATAAACAAAATAAAGAGAGGCAAAAAATATATATATATTGAAGAATACAGAGAATGAAACTTATTATGTTGTGGGTCTGCCAGGTGTGAAATTTACAGTAATGGTGACTTTGTATTTATGGCATAGGAGATCCTAACCATCCATCAAACAGGGGGACCCTTAAGACCTGCCACATGCATTTCTCTTTATTCCACTTTACTTCTGATTTATGAATAATAATTGCTAATGATTTTCACATTTTAGGGATTATGCTCTGAATTATGGAAATTTCCTGTTTTTGCATGCATGGCAGACATTGTCTTATTGTGATCTTTGACTTCAAATTTTGGAGGAAAATGTCTGTTGCTTTCTAGAACCTGTAAATAAGTTCCCAAAATCTAGAAACAAGTTCTCAAATGTGTTGATCGACTACATATTTACTGATTTTTGTCTATTGGCTACATATTTTCTGATTTAATATGTCGGTGGACTCTTCATTCCTAAAAATGAAAGCAGACAACAAAGAAGAATGGGTTTCCACTATATTCAGATTGTGAAAATAGTGTAAACACATTAGTTAGGTGCACCCATTTGCTTGAAAAAAAAAAATACTATCTGAAGGAAATGGTCACATTGACAAACACCACTTTTGGGAATGTTCACTAACATGAATTGTTTTCTTTGTTCTGGTTTCAATAAAACTGCACACCTCAAACTCAAAGGGTTTGGAGAAAAAAACCAAAAAAGAAACACTACAAAGAAAATAGTATCCCACTTCAGCCTTACATATAGAACTGAAAACAGTTTTTTTTAATAATCATTTTATTGGTATCAGAAATAATGTTTTTTATTTGAAAATTTTGTTCATCTTGTTTTAAGCATGGTTTTCAAAACCAGATTGGACCAGACGGTCAGACCAGAAAAATCGGTAATCAATCAACCATCAGGGTTCGGTTTTACTAGAAACCAAAAATTTGAAAAAATGTTGAAAAGTCAAAAAAACTGCTGAACCGGGCAGTCAGACTGCTAAACCATTCGACTCGGGCAGTGGTTCGCAAGTTAATATTTTTATTTTTAATGTTTTAAATAAAAAACAAAAAATAAAATGTCAATTATATCCCACGATTTTCGAATCCCAATCCCCAGTCCCTTATTCGGTTTAGCCTTTAGGGTTCACGAGTTCCCTCCTCACTCCTTAGTCCTCTTAAGTCGCAACCCTCACACCCTACCACCTATGGCGATCATCAACTTCGACATCCAACAGCGATCGGTGAACTTGCAATGGCAAAGAGAGTCACCCAAGCACTTGCAGTGACGACTTGTAGTGGCGAACTACCCGAGCCCACTGGTGGCAAATCCATTAAAGTATAATTTTTTTTATATATTTTTTGTGATTTAATTGATTTTTTGAATACTTTGTGATGAAGGAAGATTTGGCCCGACCTCTTTATTATGAGACACGTGGCAGAAATGACAGCTCGGCAAAAGGGGCCAAGCCTAGGCGGGAACAAGGGGACACACTTTGCCGAACTAACCCACCTTGTAACAGTTCGGGATAGACTTCGCCGAACTGCCACCTTGTAACAGCTCGGGATAGACTCCGCCGAACTAACCCTTGTAATAGCTCGGGATAGACTTAGCTGAACTGCCACCTTGTAACAGCTCGGGATAGACTAAGCCGAACTGCCACCTTGTAACAGCTCGAGATAGACTTCGCCGAACTACCTTGTAACAGCTCGGGATAGACTTCGTCGAACTACCTTGTAACAGCTCGGGATACACTTCGCCGAACTGACCTTGTAACAGCTCGGGATACACTTCGCCGAACTGACCCACCTTGTAACAGTTCGGGATACCTCCGAGCTCAAGACCGCCTCGCTCAGCACTTCGCATCATCTTCTGGGCACCAATGCCAAACAAGTCGTACCATGCCTGACACCGGGGAAGTCCGTGCCCGAGGGCGCCTCGCCTGACTGACTTGGGATCTGACGTTTGGCAGCAGCACTCTAAAAGGCCACCTGCCACCGCCACTGACGCCGCCATCTCCGGTTAGACGATTAGGCAGTGACGGTTCTGTCTCGACAGAAGGGATGACAGCCGAGTTGACAAACGCAAGGGTAATCATACCCGATCTGACAAGGGCCTCGAGACGAGTACACGAAGTAACTATAAGAGCCCCCTGCCCCCCGGCAACGGAGGTATGCAAACTTTGCGCTATCTGGTATTACCTTGCTTTTGAAGGATTCTAACTTGAGCTTCGGAGCCTCTACACCGGGTCCCCCCGGAGCTTTCCCATCTCTTCCGTTTCAGGATCCCTGCTACCCCGTTCGGAAGCAAGGCAGCGGACAGCTAAGACCAGCCGGATCGCGCTCCATCACTTTGGACCTGCTAGAATGGTATAATTTGTTGTCATTATCCCTATATATATGTGTGTGTGTGTTCAATATGTTCAGATTTATTTTAATTTAGATTATTTTTAATCTAAACCTGGTCCTTCTTATTTTCTATCAATGGACCAAATATTGGCTCAATCCAATATAAATTTATTACAATGGATCAGGTCCAATCTTCAATAAATACTTTGAACCATTAACTCATTAAGTCTAGAATGGTCCAATTCAATATGTCTTATTGGTCCATCTAATATGTCAAAATTGATTTTGATTTAAATGAAATCCAATCTAAAACCGGTCCATTGACACCCTGCTCTTGAGGCATCAGGCAATTAGTAGGGATTTGTTGGTTGTCACTGGACCCCGTTTATCAGATAATATTAATGAGGCCACTTTTTTGACTGTGCTGTTGCGGAATGACAACTAAAAGCAAACAAGTAATCTTTGGAGGGGATACAGAATGCCGCATTTTGAACGAACCAACATTACACTTCATTGACCGATTCGTTCGGCTCCCTACCATTTCAGCCGTTGTTTTGAGTCTTTGGCTGAGATTTCGACGTGGCAAAAAGTCCAAAACCCGACTCGCTAACCCGCCCAAAAAATCGGATTAGGGTCTCCTATCTAATGGCCCGAAATCGAAAACAAATTAGACCGTTTGGATCATAGGGTGGCATCACCCTTTTTCCAAACCAATGTTTTCAACCCATGATTGAATCCTAAATTAAAGGTTCAGCCTTTACCAAATTGCCAATCTGGCCCGAAAATCAGATCTGCTGAGAACTATCGAGTATCTACTGGAGGTTTCCACCAGATTAAAAGATCCCCCTCCCCCTACCTTGGATGTCATGACAATACTTGCCAATGATTTTGAAGGATGATTTCTACGAGAAGCTTATCCACATCACATTTGTCAAGCCAAAACCCGTTATATCCCTCACACATTTCTCTGTTTAAAATTTAAGGTTCACAATTTTGATATGTATCGGCCGATGTATATCATATCCGAGGCTTCCCAATACGCCCCTACAGGTAGGGTGTCAATTGGACTCGATTTGATCCAATCCGATCTAATCCAATGTGAATTCATTATAAATGAATCAGGTCTAATTCAATTTAATAAATGTTTTAGACCAATTTGGACCGGTCCAATTCAATGTCTGGACCGTTCATTCTGTTCATATTCATTTTGGTTTAGATTGGTTTCAATCAAAGCTCAGTCCATTGACACATATATTCTTATCTTAAATCAATGGACCAGATATTGAATTAATCCAACTCAATCTAATATAAATTTGTTACGGAGGGACAAGGTCCAATCCAATCTAATAAATATTTTGGACCGGATTGGTCCAATCCAATATGTCTTGTTGGTCCATCCAATCCATCATTCAAATTGATTTTGGACTAGATGGGGTCCAATCCAAAACTGGTCTATTGACACCCTTACCTATAGGGGGTGTTTCAGGGTTTAACCCAGTTCAGGGGGTAGACAAGCCTTAAACGATCCCTCTGAACCAGGTTTTAAAAAAACCAAAAAAAAGGAGTGAGCCCCGATACAGTCCAAAATGCCCCTACTGGTGTATCAGGCTGTATAGATATTTTGAACCTTATGTTTAATCAAGGTTCAAAATATCAATATGCCGGTATGGGTGTATTGGGTGAATCAATACAGCTTTTGATGCTTTTTTTTATTAATTCTTTTTCGCAATTGGTTCAGGGGGGGTCAGTTTAGGGCTCCTCCACCCCCTGAACCAATTAGACCCCCTGATACACCCACTATAGGGACATATCGGAGGGGTCCCAGAACGATACGTGTTGATACTTTGAACCTTGTGTTTAATAATACTCCAAATAATGGATGCCATTGATGAGGCCATAATCGCCTCAGGAAACATACCAATGACCATGTATCTATTATCTAAAGTCCTAACCCAACCAAGCACCTTGCGCCTAAGGCTAAGGAGCCAAACTTCATAACCACGCATCTAGGGGTGCAACTTGGGCAGGCCCAACCCAAGCCCAGATCGATCCAGTCTGCAATTTCACAGAGGCTGAGGTTAAATTTTTTATTCTCAGGCTTGGCCTAGCCCTTAGGAAGCCCAAACCCAACCCAAGCCCAGTACGAGCCTGGCCCAACCTTATCCCAACCCAAGCCTAGTCCGATTATATACATGTATATCTTTATACAAGGTTTTTAAAACCAAATCAAATAAGGAAGCGGTCAGGGTCCGGTTCCTTGGTCAAACAGTCTGACCATTTGAACAGAACAGACAGCCTGTTCTGACAAAAAATAAAAAAAAATTAAAAATAAAAAATAAAATAAAACACAGCCAAAACAATTGGATGGTTCGAAAGGTTTGACCTCCCAAGTCAATGGTTTACTAACCAAATCAACAGTTTTTGACGAAATAGCAATTCTAGGGTAAAACTGACCGATTCCCGATTTCTCCAATCCAACTGTCCGGTCCAGTATGGTTTTGAAAACCATGTCTACATATATAGACACATGTGCATGTGTACATGCATGTATGCATATTTTTTAATAAACTATACATATAAGCATACATGCATACGCATACTAGACCTATTCACGGGCCAGGCTTTGGGACCAACTTTGCATTGTTTTAGGCTCAAGCTTCAAACTGGGCCTATTCAAATTTTGACAAAAGTCAAGCCCAAGCCTAATCCATGAAGAGGTTTAACACACACACAGCCCGGCCTAATCTCAAAGTCAGGATTTAGGTCCAATTCTTAGGGTTGGACCTGGGTTGAACTAAAATCTGGCCCACCCTACCAATTTGCACCCTTAGACTTAAAAAAAAAAAAAATTCCGGATGGATACCTAGGCTGACTACCAATTTAGTACCATAACTTTATGCACAATTTAGTATCCAAGTGACACTTTAGTATCTATTGTTAATCAGCGTTAAGTGTTATGGAAAAAGAAACAAATGCGCTTGAAATGTCATCAAATTTTCTTTATCAACCATCAGCAACAACTGTGTAAGAAATACCCTTCCCGGTTTTTCCTTCGAACTACTGTTCACCGTCACTGTTCATCCTCTTCAAGCTCTCAAACAGTAGTGGTGCATAGCGCTCCCCACGGTGATGGGTTTTTGCTGAAATAGTGGGCTGGGTTCGACAGCTTGCTACAGAGCTGTCAGCTGTGTGTTACTCGGGCCCTCCGGATACAGCTCCTTGACAACTCCGCAGCTATGGTGGTGGCGGTGACGGGTTGTTGCTGAAATGGAGGACTGAGTTCGGCAGCTCGCTACAGAGCTGTTTGTTACTCGGGTCCTCTGGATACAGCTCCCTGACGACTCCGGCAACTATGGTGGTGGCAGTGATGGGTTGTTGCTGAAATGGAGTGCTGAGAAGAGGAGAGAAGGGGAAGAGAACGGACTGAGAGGGGTGTCGTCGCCGCTGCAACTCTGTTCGAACGAAGGGTTTCAATACTGGTGAAACTGAATGTCCTCACATCAGCCTCCGCTCGGGTTTCAATACATTGGTTATTTTCCACGGACAGACGGATTGACGGACACGGTGACGGACACGGTGTACTACTGGTGTAGAATCGAACGGGTCGCTGAAACTGAAAGTGAAACTCCTCTGTCGACTGTCGTTGCACCCGGATCTCAATTCATCAACCTGTTGCTTTACAAACGCCCTTTTTTTAATGGAGAAATCGGAGGCTGATGCGAGGACTGAGGTCCATCCTTCCTCATACATGCTCCTGCTAACGTGCCCCTCTGGTCTCTCCCAGGCGCAAGTTAGTCTCTTCACCTTCTTAGCTTTACAACTTCTTTCCTTTAATTTTTTCCGTGATTCGTCACAGGCTACAGATATTATTTGTTAGTTGATTCAGTAATCTGGATCCAGTTGATTTGACACTTTGTCTTAATTTTTTTAAAATTTATGTTTCGGTTTCTGTAGATTTCAGTGTGTTTGAATTCTGTTTCATTCTTGAGAAAGAAGATTAGCAGTCTGTAAGGATAATTTATACATAACTAATAAATTGGCACTCGGCCTAAAAATACATGACACCTATTGGAATTTTCCCAAAAAAAAAGCTTCAGAAAACATATATCTGGCTAAATATTTTTTCTTGAGGTGTTGATCCCATATGTTAACCTGTTTCTGTCAGGCAAGGCTCATTACTCGATGTTGGCCCGAGCTATTTGTGGGCTTGCCAGCCGAGACTTAACCATAAATAAAGGCTCCTGTCCATTATTCCCCAAATAAACGAAAAACTCACTTTCTTCTGAAAGACTCATGAGGGAATTCCCGCCTTCAACCCTTCAAGTTAGTCATCATCATCTCTGTAAATATCAAAGAAATAAGATTCCAAAGGTCTTGACCCATTTCACTATTTCAGTAAACCATCAATACCTTTGAGAAATACTGAAACAGTTCAAATATGAGGAATCATGAGGCTGATACTACGTATGAGATAACTAGAATTATCCAATGACACTACATCATACTGTGTTAAAGAGGTAAAAAAAAAAAAACTAATTCAGAACCTCTATGCTTTTAGGTTGAACAGTAGTTTCTTGGGATGATATCAGAACCAGTTTAACCAACTGGTTTAGTGTTCAAATCACATTGCCCCATTAATAATTAATTAAATTTCAGCACAAGGTACGGATGGGCTTGTGATTATCCAAGCTTCAAGCCCAGTGGGCTTTCACGTAAAGGGATATGAGAGAATAAAAATTTATTCACTCTAACACTATGCATCCACAAAAAAAAAAAAAGTATAAAAAGCTCTGGGCAATGACTAACAAACTTGGCATCCGACAGCACATAATTAAATAATTCAATATATAAAGGAAACTAGATTTTAAATATAGTAAAAGGATAAATTACACTATTACAGAAATGGTTGGATAATATTACAAAACTTTGGAAAAAATATAATATTTATTATACAGGTACCCTAAAAAACTAGACTACTGGTACAACTACAAAACGTACCCGACACCATAAAAGGAAGCACCTCAGCTGAACTTCAATGCAAAGTTGTTGCTTTCATGGTGAGGAGTGAGAGATGGGAATGAAGGAATAGATTGCAGTATCAACTTCCGTCCACTCCTTCGATTAGGGGACAACCCAAGGTGAGGAGGTGAGACCCTCTTGCAGTTGGGAGAAGACATCTTCACACCACTGATGGGTGAGCAATCGCCTTTGAGAATCTCAGGAGTGTCATCTTCAGGAATCAGCTGGAAATGCCTTTCAAATTTGGGTTGGGGGTGTAGCAAATCCGGCTTGCCAAGTCTTTGGCTAGTATGCAGCTGAGGAGACGACCCAATAGAACATACAGAAGATCTTGGTGGCTTTCCACTAGAGGCAAATGGCAGTTGCTCAGATGGTCTGCCGTATAATATAGAATTCAAATATTCAATAAGATTACACTGAGAATAAATGGTAATAACATCAGCCAACCAACAACTTTTAGAATGTCAAACCTGCATATCTGGAAGGATGGAGTTATAGGCAACACAGAATCTGAATATTGCTCCTCGTCCTTCAGAATCTCATTATTATGGACGCTTATATCCACCCCATTCTTTTCACAAGTTTCTTTTTCTTCCTCCTCTGGTTCAGCTTCTTCCATTCCCATTGAAGCAGATCCTGCATAAAAGAAACAATAAATATTTAAATAAACAATAACTGAATTCACTGTAAGAAGTAAATGGGAAAGAAACAGAATAGAACAGTTAACATAACAATTGTCAACCTAATAAATTAACTTCACAAATATGGAAGAAGCCTATATTTGATAGAAAAGAATATAAATCAAGATTTTGGAGTAAAAAAACTAATGTTCAACTAATCGCCTACTTTATTAAAATAACCAAAAAGAAAAAACATAATAATAACAACAACAACAATAATAATAACAATAATAATAATAATAATTTCCAAGTGTGTTAAGATCTTAATTGACTTGAAATCATCAAATAAACACTCACCATCCTTCCTTCCAAAGGCATTTTTACATCCATCACATCTGCAGTTAATTGAGCATCCAACGCCACCCTTTAAAGGCAAACCACCAAATCAGAAGTTATAAAAGACTGAGAAGCATATAAGATGAGCCATGAGCCACAAGAAGCAAAACCTGATAGCATTCGCAATATTTCTTTAAACAACTTGACTTCTTGCAGTTGCATCCTCTTTTATGTCGGGCAGAAGCTGGAGTTTTGTTTGAATCATCCTGCAGGAGAAGAGAAAAAGCACAACACTTTTAACATCAATTCCAAACTCTTGGGTAAATAAAAGAGTTCAGATTAATTTTCCAACCCCAGTTTCTGGAATAGACTCGGAGCTTCTAATCACTTTAGGAGCAAATGCTAGGGGATTTCGAGATTCAATCTGTTTGCGAGTTGCCAGAACAGTATCCTCATGAATAGGTTTGTTAAAGCATTCTTGACATGAACAAGGCTCTATGCAGTAGACACCAGCAGCAAAGCACTCACAATAACTACATGAGAAAATTTGAATGTTAAAACCATGAGGGCATTCTAGTGAAGAATGAAACCTAAATTCTAAGTACTTTCTAACATGAAATTTCATGCCATAATGAAAAGTGACAATCAAAGGTCAATCAACTTGAAACATCAAACCAGATAATTATGAACTTACCGAGTAAAATTGCTTACATGCATATAAACAAACAAAACAGAAGATGATTTATAATATTGCTCATGTATGATCCAATTCAAACTGGATCTCAAAATTGTGCGATTTGCAATATAATATCATAGGATCCAAGGAGTTTTTCTTTGAAACATGAATATAACTTTTACTATGGAAAAAAGAACACATGGGATCTTGTTTTTGTATCATCTTAATAAAAAGATAAATTTACTATGAAAAGAGGAGCATTAAACTAAAAAGGTAGTCTACTAAGCATGCCAAATCCAAGAAAAAAAATAATTCAAATTACATGCAGATAAAAAACCTCCTGGAGAAAGAAAGAATGTAATCATTATTTTCTTCATAAAAGCTACAAAAATATGCAGTCCCAATTCATCATACACACACCAGAAAGGAAAAAAAATAGTTTCTAATAGAGTCTTCACTATATAAAGGAACCCTTCCCACATAGGATCTAGGCCACCCACAGTTGAGCACATGTCTCTTAGGATCTACTTTATATTTCCAGTTCCAATAGAATTGGCAATATTACGTTTTGGGAAGCAAAGAGGGATTTTTTTTTTTTTTTGTAAAAGGTAAGGTAATATATTCATCCAAAGAAACATTCCAATAGAGCCCAGGCCATTAAAGGCTGCCTGGGACCACCTCAGACTACAATCTCATCCAAGACTGAGAACAAAACAACAGACGCAAATTCTGATGTTTAAATTCCTCCATCACTGACACCCAAGAAAATAACTTGACCACAGGCCACAGCTCTGCACTATTTTATCTGGACTTTTAGAAAAAAGCTCAAGATCTCCAGAAGAAGCTTTTAAATGGATTCCTTTTTAATTAAACCACAAAAGGAAGAAAAAACAGGATTACGTCAAACATTAAATAATATTTATCAAGAAATAATAGCCATAGATGGAAATCATATGTTTAGTAGGCACCCCTCGAGGAGCGTGGCACAAAGGTGGCTCATAGAATCAGGAATGTAATAGGTTTTACATTATATTAGCTACTTGAAGTAATGCAATTGAGTGAAAAAAGAGATTAGAGGTTTTACATGCTTGAAAATGTTTTATATGTTTGATTTTATTTTTATATTCTCATTTGAATATGCTTTACACCTTATGTTTATGTATTTTAATTTTAGATAATAGGTTTTTTAAAACATTTATTTTATAATTTATGTTTATATTTTATTAATATTATGTTTAATATTTTTTTATCTTTTGGCATTTTTTTTATTTTCTGACATTTTTTATTTTTTTATATTTTTGCACCTTGCTTCAAAAAGGCACGCGCCTCACCTTGCGCCTTGCACCTCAGGCGCAAATTGACCCCTGCGCCTTTTTTGCGCCTTGCGCTTTTAAAACACTGATCATATCCCACCAAAAATGGATAACATGCAACCTTGTGCAAATGTACCAACTCTCATAGATGACTCAATAACTCAAATTTAGTATTCTTTAAAAGGGTGATATCATTAAGACTTAATTGCATTTCCAATAAAAATCATTTCTCACTCAAAGAAGCCAGGGATACAGGAGGATGTTTCTGAGCCCACCTGAGTGAAGGTTCTGTGACAGTTATCCAAAAAACTTGACCAAATTTAAACAGACACCATGACAATAGACTTAAAACCCTAACAAATAGCAGTACACCTAACAATAATGCTATGGGAGATCTTAATTACTTGGAAACATCAGATCAAGATTCAAGAAAATTGTAAAAAGGTTCATGGTGAAAATTTGGTAGGAAAAGAATATTTGAAACACTTGAGTTTCAACAGAAGCCAAAGTATATGTAAGAAACTTACAGCTTCAAGCATTTCGATTTCTTACAGTTGCAACGCTTGCAAGCATCATTTTCTCCCACATGTTCTAATCTACGCCTGCATGATAATGTGACCTTGAATTAAAATCCACAATGTGAAAGAGGGAGGAAAAAAGGGGAATGTGAGAAAATATCACAAACATCAATAAGAGTTCCATCAAGCAAAGATGCATGCCTCTTTTTTTTGGGGCTAGTCTGATTAAACTCTTCATTAACTCCAAAAGCAGACACCTGAGAAGCATCTTGCATAGCCTGTGCTTCATTATCAGCTAGACCTGTGTCTTTCTCCACAGAATTCAGAGTCATAGATTTTAGAGAATTTGAACCAGATGTCAAAGAATGAAAAGAAGCAATCGAACTTGGCATGCTTATGAGTTGTCGTCCAGGCAGCAGAGATTCATGCTTGACAATTCTACAGTCTTTTGAGGTAGTTGCCAAAGCATTCAAGTGCAAACCAATACCAGGAAGGATACATGGTGAAGAACTACTTCCAGGCTTAACAGGAACCAGTTGCTTTTCATCAGATGCATTTTTTCCATCCGATTGAGGTGAGACTGAAGAACTGCTATTAGAATCATTGGCCAATTTCTTTTTGTGAGCTCCAGAAATCTCAAAAACTAGACAACGCCTCCGCATGCCACGCTGGTTGGCAAGGTGAGGCTGCACACAAAGAAAACCACTTATGCCTTAATGTACAATTGAAAATACTATGGATAAACACTTATTACAAGTAATCTAATGATCAGAGTAAATGCTAAACCAAGAAGTCCCAGAACTACAACCTAAAGCTTAGCATAATTAAATATCACTTGGTTGAAAAAAGTAAAATAAAAGAATAGCAAAACAGGTCCTCTAAGGTGGAAGTAGAGAAAAGATCAAGCTCCTTTCCATGAATTATTTGAATGCTCCCTCCCTCCCTCCCTCTTTTTGTTTGACCAATAGTTGTATTTCTCTTTTTGTATTATTAATATTCCCATTATTGATTTACAAGCAATAATTTCCAGGTGTCATGTTTCTTGGCATCTACTATTTAGACAAGAAAAATGAACATACCATTTTGCCCTAATGCCAAAGCAGAAGGCATTCCTTAGTTAAGAACACTTTAACCATAAATTGAGTTCCAAATTACTATTTCTCTGAACAAACAAAACACATCAATACAGAGTGCATAGTTGTCAAGGCATTGCCTAGGCAACCAGGTGCCTACTATTTTTCAATCATATGCATGCTGAGTGATATATAAAACTAGGGAACAAGGGAAATTTTTTTTTTTTTATTTTATGAAATTCCTATCACTTGGGCAACTAGGTACCCCTCTGTCACCTAGATGCCTTGACAACTATGGCAGAGTGCAAATCTGCCTTCATATGTCCTCCTACTTGTATACAGATACAAGCATTGGACTCAATAGACGTACCTACAAGAACAAAATGCATGAAGGAATTGTACCATACATTTTATTCTCTATAGTTGGAAGAACAGGATGAACTGAGTTCATTCTAATGAATCTAAATATTCTTATTTTGATTGAGCCTTTTGTAGTTTATCATAGTTATGCACCCATACAGTCTTTGTGAGATCACTGTAGGAATATAGGTATTTCTGCCTGATCTTTAGTCCATACATATACAAAATAACTCTGACAATTCCAATTGTCTCTGCCACTGTCTTCTTAGAGACCCCATTTCTGCTGGTAAATTACATTGTGGACAAAAAAGAAAACACACGGGAAAAAATGGATGACATAAGAAACTGAACACAGAGAAAGCATTACATTCTGTTTAGTGCCATATCTATTGTAGTATTGTAAAATTGTGAGAACTTAATTGTTTTCTTACAGCATCATAAAAGAAGGATTGTCCTAAAAATTAGACATGTGACATGTCAATTCAATTTAAGATAATTCACAAACACCAATAACAGACAAGTATTGCATGAACTGAAAGAAATATCACTGAACCCCAGTACAAATAAAAATAAGAATGGAGAAAGCATTATGCTGCAAAATCAAAGTGCTCATGGTCCTGGATACCTAAATTCATGCAACTCATATTCACAGAGCTCAATCAACCTAGTTGCAACATTTACCTTGCAACTGAATGAGATGCTGCTTCCTGCTTTGTCATCCATTTTCTCAATTGAGTCGCTAACTACTTGCTTATTTAAAAAAGTAGCTGAAAGGATGTTTTTTGTTTGATCTGTTTCCTTCTGCTCTAATTCTCTTGGTTGAGCTGTAGGATCCTCCATTTTGTGTTGTTCACGGGAACCAAAAGGACCAACAGGTTGTGTTTTATGTAAATCATTGGTATTTTCTTGAGGAAGCTTTGACATAAGAGAAGTGAAGGAAGTAGTCTCAGGATCCACTAAGTTCTGATCATGCCCCTTAGAAACCTCCATATCAGTGGAAGAATCAAAAATTAACAGATCAGCAGTATCAGAAATTAAGTTTTCCCAATCACATCCTGCCCCTTCTTCTTTATTTTGCTCAGCCTGATGCATCTCCTGTAACTCTGCTTCAGTTTCAAATGACTGGCATCTTTCTTCCGAGACCTCTTGGACAAATTGAACCAGTGACACCGGTGTAACAGCCATTTCTGGCACAGGGTTGGTTTTAGTATCATTGCCAGGCATCAGGTCACCATCAGGGCTACCACAATCATACCTCAAGGTCCTCGGAAGCTCAATAGCTAAATTCAAGTTCTCAGTAGGTGGCTCAACATTGACCTCCCTAATATGCTCTGGAGCAAAGCATCCTTGCTGATCAGCAGAGCACTCAGATGGTTGAACAATCTCTGATACACCTGCACTTGTATTGCCTTCATTTTTGTTGTCCGAAAGCCCAGACTTTGATGGATCTGAGAAGTGATACCTGAAGGCAAAAGGAACAAATTATGAAAGAAGATATCAAATGGAAGATAGTTATTGATAATTGTTTGCATATATGTGCTAGGAAACATCTGTTACCTTCTTGAAAATCTTGATTCCTTGTTTGAACTGACATGTGGCGAAGTAAAAATAGATGGAATAGATGCAAAATTAAGGGAGTGGAATGCTTGAGTAATGTGTACAGATTTAACTGGTTTGATGGGAGAAAGGCTGTTGATATAGTTAAAGACGGGAGAATCCTGCATGTAAACAGAAATTTTCTTTCAATACAGCCTTCCAAGTTTGAAGAATCACCATCATAAAGAATAAAAAGAAGAAAAAAGCATGATGAAGCGCAAAGAGAAAAATAGGGCACAAGCTTTAAAAGTCCAGAAGCGATTCTCAAACCAAAATTACATAAATAAATGATTAAGAAGAAGAAGAAGAAGAAGAAGAAGAAAATAAATAGAAAGAGTTTAAAAAAAAAAATCAGACGTAAATAAGCAGAAACCTCGAAGGGAAAAATCTCCCCGTGACACTCGTGGACCAACTAAATATCAGAAAAAAAAAATCAAAGCAAGGACATGTCGAAAGAATTAACCAAAAAAAAAACACAAAACAAAACAAAACACCGGAAAATGCAACATCAAATTCAAAAAGTTTGCAAGCAGTAGATGAAGATCAAATGGTGAGAATACCGAACCCGAAGCACCGGAGCAGAGCTAGTTACACCAAATTGACACTGAAATAGACTCAACTTCCATTATTATTTATAAAACATAAAAATAAAAATGAACTCGAGCTCCGATACATGAAAAGGGAGATGGGAAAAATCAAGTACCACTAAGAATACTCCAGTGCATCGCTATAATCACCTCATACTAGGAAAGCAAAACCTAATCACACCTAAAATCACCACAATTTGAAGCCAATCAACCCAAACACATGAAGGAACCTGAAAAAAAGCCAGTTAAGTCTTCAAAATGCATCACACAACATCATCAAAACAACGAAAAGAACGTAGTAAATGACAAAAGATCTAATCTTCTAACACCCAAAACCAGTCTAAAATAACCAAGCTGAAAACTTTGACAATTAAATCAACTCCTCATAGTCCAAGTAACAACGAAAAGCTCAACAGCTAGTAAAGATCTCAAACCGAACCAAAAAGAAATTCAAAAACCACTAAGAACCAGTGCAGAAAAGATGAAAACAACACCAGATACGAAATTGAGAGCACCAGAGCCCGTGGAATCACCTCAAATTTGGAAATTGGGGTGCTGATCTGGTTCCTATCGGGCGTATCCATGGAGAGGGAAGCTCGAAGAGCTCACAGCGCTCTTCCACATAGCTCTCTCTCTCTCTCTCTCTCTCTCTCTCTCTCTCTCTCTCTCTCTCGACCAAACTGTGGAGATTCAAGGAGGAGCATAAGGCGGGAAGAGAAGATTTTCTCGTGGCGATAACCCGACCGGCCGACCCTACCACCAAAAATAAAAATAGTTATTTTTTCAATGAAAAAAATAAAACTGTTGCCATTTCTGAGTCTCACATGGCACTTTCACCGTAAGCTTTGCCACGTTGAGTGCGACTGTTACCTGAAGACCGTCAGCTTTCCCTCTTATCTTCTTTCTCTGTGACGCTTTCTTTCTTGAATTAGCTGTATAATTATAATTTAATAATAATTAAGAACGGCGATTATGTGCAATTTTATTTTATGCATCTACCGTTACGATTTTCTACAAATTTTAAATTTCTACTTGGCCGGTGATTCGGGCGCCGCGCTTCTTTTGATTCGTGGGTGCAACCCCTGAAATTTAGGTTGCGTTTGGAATCAGCGTAAAATATATTGATGACGTTTTACACAGAATCAGAAAGTGATCGTTGCTTATTTTAAAATAGTGATGGGTGGAAGTGTGATGTTTTACGTTGATAAAATTGATGTAGTTTTTATATCGATTGTCAATGTAAAACTTTAGAACTGATGAGGTTTTACATCGATTGTTGACGTAAAATTATACTCCATCCAAATGCACGTAAAATTGAATCGAAGTGTACTTTTACGTCAATAATAATTACATCCTCTTTCCAAATGCATATAAAACCAAATCGGTGTAAATTTTACATCGATTCTTGATTTACATTGCATCCAAATGAAGCCTTAGGGATTGTGTGACGGTGTTCAGTCAATCCCCGAACTTTAAAACATGTCTATCCAGTACCCCAAACATTCAGAATGTATCTAATAGGTCCTGTCGTTAACAACCCATCAGTTATCTATATCATGTGATGACATGTGCCCTTAAAAGAATATACTATTCATTGTCTCCTACCTTGAGACTGAAGAGTTGCGCCATTTCTATGACAGTGTCGAGAACTAACAACGGTGCCAAGAATAGATTTGAACGAGCCAACGATGGTATCAGGAATTGACCAAGTTTTGACAACGGTTAAAACTACCATTGCTATGGTTTCCTATATATTCTTTAATTTTTTTTTTATTTTTTGTAAGTAATAAAAAATTCCTATATATTATAATTTCTAAAATCCATCATGGATAGTTGTTGCAACCTTCCTATTTCAGTTAGGATGCAAGGGGAAATAATGTCAATCTTAGCATTTACAAGGGAAAGGTTCTATTGATTGTTGATTATGTTGTAGCTTGCCCACGGTTTCATTGTTGGTAAGCAATAATTTATCATTCCACAAGCTAGAAAATAAGATTATTTGGAATCAAGGTGAAACAACAACATAGTTTACTAGGATCAAGATTTAAATGGAAAGGAGTTTTGTTTAAATTGGTTTATGTGGAAGTGGTAGTTAAAGAAAATTAGATTACACCTAATGGGTAGTTTTGATATTTTTAAAATTAACTAATGAATTGTTAATGGCAAGGGCCAATTAGACACATTCTAAAAGTTTGGGGTACTACATACATGCTTTAAAATTTGGGGATTGAATTAATACAACCCCTAAAGTTCAAGGTACTGATAAAAAATTTTCCCTTTTTTTTGATAAAGCCGAAATATGCCACACAAGTCAGGAGATAGCACGTCCCCACATATCACTGAAGCGAATAAACCTCAAATCCCTCAGAAGCCGCCCAACATTAACACTCTCACTAGTAAGGGTGTTACAATCAAGACAGTCAACAACTTGGTTTGCCTCTCAAAAAGAATGACGAAAATAGACACCGGCAGGGAAGAGAGAGCTCACACAAACGCATTCCTCAGTAATATTCTTCAATCTCCACAACAGGGCAACGGTCTTCCCGAGGCAATCGATGATGAACTTCGAGTCTCCAACCAAAATTGAGTTTTCCCTAATGTTGATGGCAATGTTTAGTGCTTCCCATGTGGCCCATGCTTTAGCAACATTAATATTGGTTAACCCAATATAGTACACTTTGAGATCAATAAACAGAACCGCTCCTGAATGATCTCTTGCAATGCAAGCTATAGAGATTCTGACTCTCCCATCAAGAGAAAGGCTTGAATTAACTTCACAAAAGAAGTGTTGTACTGTTATTATTAAAAATAATTTTATTCTTGTTTTTCCAAATAGCTTAACTTGAGGATAACTTGAGGAGATGTTTGGTATCATTGCCATTTTCTCAAAATAAGAGACACTTTGGTCACGTGGAAATATTGTTTCTCTGCAAAAGTTTTTCTCACTGAAACCATGGCATACAATGTTGCTTGAAATGTTTTGAAAATGCTCAAACAAATAAGTGAGGGAAATGTTCACATGGAGGTGGAAATGCCTTTGAAGATTGACTACCAAATACCTTCTTAGTTGATTTTATGGATATTCTATTAAATGGGTTGGACTATGATGCCAAAAGATACGATATGAGAAAACTAACAACCAATCAAATAACATAATACAAATAGGAACCAATGAAGTGCTTTTCATCCAAATTCACGAGGGTTGTCATTGGTCAAAGCCATTCAGATATCATATCTTTCTGCCATCATAGGTTTTCTCCTTTTCTAAAATACTATCTTTCACACTTCACATTAAGAATTGATTGGTTCTTTCAATAGGTTTCATCTTAAAAGCACCTTAAGAATTGATTGGTTCATCATTGCCTTAAGAAACAATTCCTACTTTAAAATAATTACTAGTAAACGTGTATGTGCATTTTCACGTGATAACATCTCTATGACAAAACTATTTATAATTCATGAACAGTTTCTGAACAATTATAAGTGGCAAGTTTCTGAACAATTATAGGTGGACAGTTTCTAAAATAAGAGTATAGGACATATATGCCCTCTTCATGCCCATTGTATGTTTAGACAAGAAGAATAGAAAACGTCTGATAAAAATTGCAGAAAAAAGGGGCATTCGCTCTTTTATAGGTAAATATAGATTTTCATCATTTTGACATTTGTTGATATCATTATATAGAATCTCAGATAACCAACCTAACCAACCTAGGGCTGGCTTGTTGGTGTGTTAGATGATTTGTTCCAGCGTTAATGTAGAATCAAATCCCGCAAAACACCGAAACACACACACTGATGGACAGTTTAGTAATTTTATTTATTTGCTGATGTGGCAGTTCTTTTTAGTTTTTGAAAAACAAAATGATACACATTGATGAATGCCCCTTAATTGCCTAATTGCTATTCTTTCGTGATTTTAAAAATTGTGATATGATTGAGAAAATATATCATTTTTTTTTGAGAAAAACCATAATACATTTGTATAATGTTTTTATTTTTTGGACCGTATAAGCATTGATAGTGGTGTCATTCACAGGTACCTGTACCATTCACTGACTGTTGTTGAGCAAAAGAAACATCATCAGAGCTTTATTGGTGTGTGAAATCCACCAATGTTACTGCCATGTCATGCTTACATAATCAAACCATGTTGTTTGGGTTGGAATCTGATGTATTTAGAGAAGGGATTTGTTAGGAACAAAATTACCAACAATCGAACAAGCTTTAATCTATATATATAAACCATTTAATGACTTGGTTAAACTAATTGCCAAAGATCATTGCGGTGATTATTTCATCCTCAAAAATTACTGAATTCGAAGCATTTTTTGACAAGTACCTGGTTCATTGGCTGATATTCTGCCCCAAAAGCAGCTTCTCATATATAATTTAAAATGTGGCTTTCTACTGTACCAAAATATAGTGTGAACACATTTTGTAATGAAAGGAATGATGTAAATCTCATTGTTGTTAAATGAAATTCTTCAAAGGCTTTCCAGAAGAGTCAATTTTTTTAGTTCATATAATGCAGCTCTAAGATTAGATTCAAATCAGTAGTTGAGATGGTCATTTGGCACTTTTTAAGGCTCCGATCGCTTTTCGGTAAGTTATTTATCCGGGTAAGTGTTTCTTTATCCATGTTCCTTTATTTTCCAGGTAAATAAAGTAATGACCATTTTAGCCATGAAAATCCATTATTAAAATGATCATTTTTGTCCCATTCAAGTTTTGACAACTTTTTCTGTGGGAGAGTTATTATCAAGAAAAATAAAGTTTCTTTAGTCCTTACATAAATCTGAAAAGAACATGAGTTTCTTGGTCAATGGAAATCAAAATCCAAAAAAAATAATACCCCCTAAGAAAAGAAAAAATCCATTCAGGTATTTCACCAAACTTAAGTTTTTAGGTTGAACAGTTATTTGATTTTGTGGCAATGGACCTCATGCATCATACTCTATCCCAACAGAAAAGATGTTGAGAAACTGAAAATAAAATAAACTAAAAAGTATGGGCAGACTAAGTGTAAATTTCTAAATTCCATTACAAACTTATAAACATTTAAAATGTCAAAATTCCTACTCTATACATCAATGTTCACCCATGAATTGACATCAATTTCGAGCTAATACCTACCCCAACTGCACTTTCGGCTTAAAAAATCCAACCCTGAACTCCCAAAATTGAAAGGGGGTAAGTTTTTTTGGATAAAACAAATTGCAGCGAAGGGCAATTAAATATTGCAGCAGGGCTTTGTTGGCAGTGCTGCCAAGGTATTTGCATGGCAGCTTAATGACGTAAGCCATAATGACAACCAAAAAGTGGATCAGCGCATCTGCTTATTTTGCCCAATCCACGTAAAAGTTAAAACCATGCAAAGACAGTCCCAAGTCCAGACCACATGAGAATGCTAATCCTGTAGTTGTTTAGGCTTGTTTAATGTGGACCTCTCCATTGAGAATCCGGGTTAGCTGAACGCCTTTGCTGTATAGCAGGCTGTAAAACCAATAATAATACTTCACGCCAATGCTTGTGGGCTATATGTATTTATAACCGGTGTAGAGCTTATCCCCTGGCCTGCTGAACAGCTATTCCATTCAGCCAAGCCTATCCCCTTTATTGAGTGCTCCACTTGGCTCACTAGGTAGGCATTTGGCAGCAGAGCATTTAACAAGTATTCTGTTTCATAAGCTTGCTTGACACTTCAGGGGAAAAAATAGAAATGCATATTAACCGTGTTTGGCAATCTGTTTTTTCAAAAAAAAAAACATTGTTGCAATGATGAGGTTCAGGATTTGGGAAAGAGGTGTTAATAGCCTTCCTGATTTTGAATCACTAAGATGATGTGGCACATTGAAATTTGAAAATGTCATACAGTTATTATATTATAATTATATTATAATAATAATAATAATCCAAAAAAAAAAAAAGGCCCAATCAACCTCCATCTCTACCAAATATTTTTTTGTGTTTTTTTAAAGATAAAATGAAACACATATAAATTGGAAGCACTTGTACCCACTAGGCTATTGGTTTACCATGCACTTGACCAATGTTCCCTCAGCCCACATTATAGCGAATTTTTTTTAGGGCTATTATCTAAATTCCCCTTTTACTTTCCCTTTTCATAAATTTTTCTTGACTTTTTTTTTGGTCAATCAGTTAATTGACCACAATCCTTGCACTCATTTACCATTATATTGTGTCCCACAGTAAGCAATGATTACTAGGTAATTGATCTGATACCCTCTTGGAGAGTGGTAAACAACTTACTCGCACTAAAATAACGCTTTCTCCCTCCCTCCCTTTACCTGGATGACCTGTATCACACAAGAATGTTGGAATTCAGACAATATTTACTTAGGAAACACTTGCTCAGGGTAAACTCATGAACAGGGCCTTAAAACCACTGGAGACCCCCTCTCAAAATATCTAACATTATGAGATGTGTACGTTTTTATAAATTTACTATACTACCCCTCCCTTTGAGTTTGCCATGAATGAAAAATTGCATAATGATAAATTTATTTTACTATCCCCTCCATTTGAGAAAAAATAAATATTTTTGTTTTTTATCTTTTTTTAAACAAATATTTGACAGAGAATTAGGGGAGTAGTTTGATCATTAGAAATAGTTAGTGAAGATAACATCTTTAATGGTCACCAACGGTGACTTGATAGAAGGTAAGTTTTTGTTAACAAAAATTCTCTTAGGGGTTCTATGGAGGTTTTAATTTTGAAAATAACATGATAATTTTAAGAGAAATGGAAATAGAATTGAAGGGAAACTTTAGATAATAACCTTTTTCTTTTAAGCCGACGTTCCAATAGCTGAAATGGTCACTTGGTATTTCCCTAGAAAAAGATGCGGGATATCAAACATGAGACCCTTCTAACATACATTTCCTTAAGGGGGTGTTCTTTTTTTTTTTTTGGATTTTGACAAGGGGTGAAGTTGGTTCCCATTGACCAAGAATCTCATATTCTTATTTTCAGATTTATGCGGGGACCAGGAAAAGTTTATTTTCTTGGGTATCACTTACCCGGGTGAGTGGTACCCATCTCATAGGTGGGTAAATAACTTTCCCACTTAAGAGAAAATTCCCAACACTTGAATGGGACAAAAATGCCCCTTTCAATAATGGACTTATATGGCTAAAATGGTCATTGCCTTATTTACATGAAAAATAAAAGAACATGGGTAAATGCACTTACTTGGATAAGTGTTTTCCAATAAAATCTTACCTAAGTAATTGCATTTATCCGGGTAAGTAACTTACCGAAAAACAAACAGGACCTAAGTCTAACTACAAAAAAAAGGGAGCTCTAATAGATGATTAAAATTCTTGTCTTAAACAGCCCAGGTAGATTATATATATATATATCATAAAGCATGAATGCTTTCCCTCCATTTCATGTTTCTCTCATAGGATCTGTTTGGTTCATGGGAATATGGATTTAATATAGGAATTGACCATTTGGTTGGACATTCCTAGTGGAATGGCATTCCCCCACCCCTCCCTTGGGAATGGGAATTCATTCCAGCCAATTTCAATTCCTGTCTAAACATTAAACCAGACAGGTGAGGGGAATAGGCCATTCTAATTCCAATTTCAATTCTGTGTAAACCAAATAGACCCCTTTTTCTGTCTAACGGAACACAGCCTTAAGGAAGGGAGATTCAATGGGAATGTTTTCTTGACTCATTATTGCTAAAATGAAGTCTAAGTGCCTCCACTAAATGAATATAAATGATTTTTGAAAGGAGAAGAGGAGTTGCATGCATGATTGCTCTATAACAAGTTAGCAAAGGAAAAAAAAAAATCACATACAAGACTAGCATTCCTTTTTGTTATAAATTGATATAATGAAGACATTCTGTGTAGGAGGAAGTTCAGGCGGACATATGATTGGCAAGACCATAAAAGGTTGAATTGATGGAGGTAGTTGAACACCTATCCTTTGGACCACGTTTATTGAAGGAATTAGTAAGACAATAGGAATGCCGAAAGGTTGTTCCTTGCAATAAAGAGCTCAACTGCTCAAGTAGGAAGTGCTGGATTGGATTTATTCAACCAAATCTGAATCCGATTCATTTAGTGGAAATCCAAAATCTGAAATTCTGTTGGATTTAAGATTCCGGATTCTACTTAAAAAAATAATGACTGCACGGAAAGACTTACCAAAGGCTGCCTAAGATAATTGAATTGGATCATTGGATGGTAGACTCTTGGAGTCTATCAGTGTTGTATTTAGGTCATATTCTTGGAGAATTTAACTACGTCCAAATTTGATCCAAATCTATACTGTATTCCAAACTTTGATTTATTGTGCTTAAAATGAAGAAAGTTCAAAAAGTCTAGAAATTTTATTTTATTTTTTTTAACTTATACATGTATACATATATAAAAATTAAATTTACTAATTATAAATTTTACATAATTGACTCACATTTTAAGTAGCTCTAACATCTAATATGGGATGTAGGAACTAAAATAACCCCAAGTGTTTTAAACTTTTTTAATGATTTGTTTTCCATGAAAAATAAATGTAACCCTAGAAGTGGGGATAAATTTGTAATTAACAACCTAATACAAGACATTCACCCAAAAAGAAATCTAATATAAGGCCCAATTGGATTTAAGCTTCAATTCGGTCCAAAACTCTCATTATTTAGTTTTGGTCGTTATGATAATTTTGAAAAAAAAAAGATAAAAAGACAGTTTGTTTGTTTGGATAGTTGTGGATTGAGAAAAGATTCTACTACGAGGAGAATAAATAATATCCGATCTAAATGCCTTCTTACATTCCAATTTTCCCGCCTTTAGAGCATTTTGGTCATAACTCATAAATGAGGAGGGAGAATTTTTTTTTGTTTTGTCCATTAGTATATATCCTTTTCTTTTTCTGTTCGTCTTATCCGCTGCCCAGATCTCTGGTTCTTTTTTCTTCCTAAACAGCTAAAGAAGACATTCCTTTGGATAAGGCGATCTTGCGATCAAGGAACAACCGAACAACCCGTCTTCTCACCTCACTGAGCTGACTAATGTATCTCCCTCTACTTGTATGCGTTGTCAGAACCGGATCAACCTTCGGTTGAACCGGTGACCCTTGTGGTCCTATTTATTTTACAGTTTTCATAGCCTTGACAATTAGGGCTGCGACTTGGGTCCGTTAGCACAAATCCAATCTGAACTCAGCCGAAAAAGTTGGATTGGATTGAAGTTTCAGTTAAAGTTAAGGTTGTAGTCTTGTAGATAAGAATGTAAGGGTCCGTTTAGTTTACAGTTGGAATTATGGTTTTCAAAACCGGATTGGACTGGAAAAACTAGGAATCGGTCACCTGACCGATTCTATTTTACTCTAGAACTATTATTTCCCCAAAAATCGTTGGTTTGGCAAGTAAACCGTTGACCTAGGCATTCAAACCGTTCAGCGGTTTGATCAGTTTTTATTTTTTATTTTTTTATTTTTTTATTCTTTGTCAAAAAGGGCCGTCTGTTCAGTTCGAACAATTGGACCGTTTGACCCGGAAATCAGGCCACTGACTGGTTCATTGTCCGATTCAGTTTTAAAAACCATAGTTGGAATCGAAACTAGAATGCTCTATTCCTATAGTCTTTGATTCAGACAAAAGTGGAAAAGGAAATTAGAATCAGTTGGAGTGGAATTTTATTTCCAAAGAATGATCAAATAGAGAAATGCCATTTCACCAGAAATGAGAATGGGATTCCAATTCTGCTCAACAATAAAGTTGTAATTGTAATGTCTGATTCTGATTCTAGACCCTATTCCTGCAAATAATACAAGTCCTCAATATGTATCTATCCATATCAATAATTGATATGCATGTATTTGTATATACATGTATATCAACAATTTTTTAAGGATAGAATATTTTTTAGCATGACAACCATGCCCTTAATTGCCAAAATTGAATTAACCTCAACCCTTGAGTTGAAGAATTTGGCAAAAAGAAAGAAGAAAGAGAGGAAGAAAAATTGGCCAACCCAAATCCAGTCCGATGTCAGCCCAACCCAAAAACTTAGGTTAGGTTAGCCTGTTAATGTTGAGGGTTCCACAGCTCAGGTTGGGTTAGGGTTAATCTCAACCCGGCCAAACTTGCACCCCTGTTGACAATCTAGCAGACCCGGTCAACTGTTAAAACCATGACCCAATGAGCAGTCCGGTCTTCTCTCCGTCCCATACCAATAAGCTCACTGGTCCGAGTTATGGATAGAAGCAGAAAAGGTGTTCTGTATTATGGGTACGGTAGGGACTCGATACATTTTTTACCAGTCACTACCATCACCCAAATGCCATTACGTACCAATTCATTCAATTGGATGTTGTGGATCAACTACTTGATGCTGTTATGATCACATATAATGGTGGATGGCCCATACATCATACATGGTGGACCACATCACGCCCATACTGTTATTTCCATTCTCCACCCGCCAAGAGTAAGAGCAAGAAACATAGTAAAAAAATAATGAAGTGTTTGGAGGCACTAATTTTCATATTTGCAGTCTCCACTTCCTACTCAGAACCCTTCTCGAATTTAGTTGTCAACGCTAATTAAATATTAGCTACGCTTACATTATTCAATGGTTAAAATGTAAAACTCCTCGACTCCCCAAACAGGAAAAAAATTCAACTGTGAATTTCGATTCCTTGCTAGGGAACACCACCCGCCACAGGAGGGAAAAAGATTCACAGAATGCGTGTATTCTACGGATGGTGGTACCGTGTCTCACTGAAAGAGTGAAAGGTGTAGTGGAACTCTCTCAGAAACTGAAGCCTTGCCTGAAGGACATCCCAACAGGCCAACATTGGAGTGAATGCCGCTGGTTCATGAAAGTAATGAATGAATGGGCCGATCGGAGCCTATCCAAATTCCATCTCCATTAAAAATGCTACAAGCGTGCACGTGTTTTCCCGCCCTGCCTCTATCGTTCTTATTTCTTGATGACCAATCAAACCGTTCCATCAAGTTGATCGGCCCATGATTAAATAAATTAAAAAATAAAATCATTATCAACTCAATCAATGCAGAAGAGAAAGCCATCGAACACTTGGGCCCAATGACGATCGAGGACAAATGTACATGAATTAGCAAGACACGTGTACGATTAGACTAATGGGCCCAACAATCCGAGGATCCAAGATTATGTGAGCAGTATGTTTGGTTTGGTCTGTTTTCTTGTCTGGCGATATTTAATGGGACGGATCACGGATGTCTTTTCTTTATGGGCCGGTGGTCCCATTTGCATAAAAGGCCATCACGCTACGCGACTCCCCCACCTTCACAGGCCCAGAATCAGCAGCTACCTAGTAACCGCACCTTCCCTTCGCGTCCCCACACTTTGGGGTTTGTGAGGTCTTTCGCGAGAGAAGACTGTCCACCCCCCCCCCCCCCCCCATGCGCACTTTAGCACGTGCCTCGCGACAAAACTTTGTCTGAGCTCATGCAGAGAAAGAGATATGCCGTATTGAGAGGGTGCTGTGGTTTGTTGTTGACTCAGGCACTCAGCAGTCAGAACTCAGAAAGTCAGCAAGTAGCCAACAAGCACGGTGAGCCCTTTACTTGAGTGTTTCTGAATAATGAGTCTATGATTGCACCACAAAGTCCCAGTCTCCAGTCTCCACTACCAAATCGATCCCATCACGCCGAGTTACTACTTGGTTCAACTCGGGTGAGATGCTGGAATGTGATTTATCAATCATCATGATCATAGTATAACCGATCAAAATAATACTTGTTTAATTCTTTTTGTGACTGAATCTTGAAAGAAATGTAGGGACTAAAGAAATATTTTGCAGAGGGAGTGCAGATTCCAGTTGAGAAAAGAAGAAGGCTGACAGGCTGTAGTATTCTATGTCGGCTAGTTGACTGACTATTACAGTCCATCAAAGTCTAATGTGCGTTCTTTTTCTTTTCTTTCGCAGTGAATATACTAAAATAAGGGATGAAAATTTCTGTCAATCAAATGGACTAATTGGATGATGTCAATGTAGCAACCAGCCTGAAGACACAAGTGGACCTGCTGAAACAGAGCCCAAGCCCAGGCCCAGGCCCAGGCCCTAACAGGATTGAACAACTCTATTTATTAGGGAAATCAAATCACAAATACCATACAATGTTTGTAAAGGTTTTTCCACTTTTTTCTCATTTTCCTATTTTTTCCTTCAAACCAAATACAGCCTAAGGTGATGTTTAGAACTGTGGCCATTTAAAAAAAACAGTGCCACGTTGGATCCACATAAGCATTTCAACAAATGCCCATGTATCTCATTGTTTGGTTCAGCCGATTATTAAAAAATCGGGCATGCTTCAAAAATAGGGGCCCGCCAATGTTGACATTTTATGCATCGGTGAACCATTTCCCCCAACGGTTGACTGATGTGTATCCTATGTGGTGTTTACCTGTCAGTACATACATGAAAAACGTTTTTTTCTTGAAAATTGGTTCCAAAAAGTGTCCACACTGCCAAACACATAATAAGTTGAGACTTGAAACAGATCGGCTAACCAGTAACCACCGGGCCGGGTGGATTGTTTACTTCATATCCGGTTCTAGAAGTGCAGATTCAAGTGGTTTTCTTGAGCTTTTCATAGGCTCAGTTTGGAAGGAGTAAAGATACAAATATGTAGATCTAGCGTATTTTGTATGTATTTGTACTGTACATATTGCTCAGTTTGGAAAGAGGACTGATATAAATATATACAGTGCAAATACAAGATGTAGAAATACAATATACAATGTAACGTTCAGATGCAAGTACAAACGAGAAGGTGGATAGATGCATCGTCAACATTAATTTTAATACATGGTTTTGGAAGAGGGGACCAACGAGAAGGTGGACAGATGCTGCGTAAGGCATTTTGATATCTTGTTCTCCTGGATTTCAAGGTCCTCAGCTTGAGAATTTGCTGAACGAAGAAATGCCATCTTGAGGGGTGTCATTGATTTGGTCCCATCAGTAAGACGGCCATTCATCAAGGCTTTGATACATATAGGCATCCATTCTAATAGCCAAACCAAACTAGCCGCATGAATTCACGTTAAAGAAGAAAATTGAGCAAAATAGAATAAGTACGTAGTAGCAGTGGAGATGCAGGCACACGCTAGCTAGAGAACAAAAATGAGGGTTGAAGCCTCATCTTTACTACCTTTGAAAGGTTAATTTAATTAAGCATGAAACTTGCTTGTCTGCCATTCATTTTCCTCATGGTATGGACAATTTATGAGGCAAGAATTCTATTGTCATGAATTTGTCTTCCCGAAGCAAAAGCATTTTGATACGAGTTGATAAGAGAATCTATTATCTTGTTGAGATGGTGAACTAGCTAGTATCGTAGTCATCACCTTGTATATATGGGACATTAATCCATTTGTATGCATGACCAATTGGTCTAAGATCATTTATAATGCAAACGTATTCGTTTTTTGGGATGAGCACAAGGGTAGGTCGGGAGACGCAAATTAAAGCAGTGAGATCCTCACCTATATAGTTGGCCAGGTACAGAGCATGGACACCATCTGGTCCGGGTGATTTGAGAGCACCAATAGAGAACATAGTAGCATTTTTTTACTTCTTCTTGCCCTGATGGGCGAGAACAAAGTGCTTCATTCATTTCATTAGTATTAATATATTTGATGGGTAATAAGGTGGCAAACCTTGGTATATCCAGCCACTCATGGGTTGTTCCATATATTTTGCCTCCTATTTGACAAAGTAAAAGAAGGTCCCAACTTCCAAGAAACTGAGATCCATGCAACCAGCGTTGCTTTGGTTGAGGCCGGGGTTCTAATCTCTTATGTGATCCTTGTTTGATCTAGTTCAATCAGTCTGGCTTTGATGTCAAAGCTTTAGCACATGTCGATGGCTACGTGGAGTTTATGGTGTAGTCTACAAGCTTTGATCTCGTGTCTGATCCTTGCACAAAAGTGGTTGTACGTACCACGGTAGTCTTTCATATCTGCACCCTAACCTAATTTTATTCATGACAACATATTGAACTATTTGCCACGTATTCATATATTAAATGCACCCAAGCTATCATCAATGGAAATACTAACAGTAAATAGGGAAAATTTCAGATCAGTACTCTGCTAATCAGCTGCTAATTGATATTTGAAAAGTCAAAAATGCCATCTAATTCTCTTTATCAACCATCCAAACATTGAGAATAGTCCCAAATTCTAGATTCTTCTAAACAGTCATCAACTTTTTTGAATAGAAGATGCTAGGGTTTGAGACTGCTCAGTTTTTTGTCAACATTGATAAAGAGAATTAGATGGCATTCGAATGACATTTTGGACTTTTCAAATGTAATTTAACAGCTGATTAACGACAGGTACTGAATTGTCACATATTGAAAGTTTGAGTACTAAATTGTTACATTTTAAAAGCTTTGACACTGGATTGTCGCATTTTAAAGTTTGGGGACCAAATTACCACTGAGCCAGAGTACAAGATACAAGGTACTGACTGGGAAATTTCCCTAGTAAATAATATTTTTGTCATCTTTTAATTTTTCTAATTCAAATATTAATAAAATGCAACATTTAAATCCAACATTTAAATGTATGATGCCGGAAAGGCTTTGACATTTTGACGAAAACCTGTTTGATTGGCTACCACCACTTTTATGAATTATGATTCTGCACCGGATATTAATGATTTAAATTTGGATACAATATATTCGATTCGAATCCTATATGCTTTTATTATTATTATTATTATTATTTTTCCTTTCTTGTTACCAAAAACCCTGATCATATATGAACAAAAAGGACCCAAATCATGTACTTGTACAACACTATTTAAGAGGAATAAAGGGAAAGACCACATCTTTCCGCTGTTAAAATTTGGATACAATATCCGATTTGAATTTTATACGTTCTAAGGCCCAAGTGACACTACATGGGTCACACTGCAATAGTCCAATTAAATTTCAAAACCGATATTTCAACGAAATGGCCCAACAAATTAGGTCTATAAATGACATCCAATTATCCAAATTCAATCTTATTAAGGATGAATCCATTTATAATTAGAATTGAATCAAATATGGCCTATTCCTATTTGATATGATAATTAGGGGATCATTTCAGTCCACCCAGCCCGATCCAAGTATAAATTCGTACAAATTCCGCTTAGAAATTTCGGGCTTGGGCTTAGGATTTGTGTTAAGGCCTTACAAATTTTAGGATTAGGCTTGGACTTAATACATCAATCCCAGCCCAACCCACATTTATTTAAATATACATATTTTATACATATGTATATATATTATTTTATGTCATATTATATATTTTATGTATAAATATTATAATGTGACACTTATAAATATTATATATGTATATGTGTGTAATATTTCATATAAAGAAAACATAGGCCCAGTTAGGGGTGAGCATTCGGTTTATTCAGTTAAAAATCGAACCGAATAAATCGAAATATTAGTTAATTCAATTTTTTCAATTAATTGATTTTTTAATTCTGAAAATCGAAACTAAAAACCAAAATTTACAAAAACTGAATTAACTGAACCAAAATTCCCAAAAAAAAAACGAATTGAAAAATCAAAACCGAAATTTTTAGTTCAGTTTTTTGGTTTTAACCGAATAATGCTCACCCCTTGGCCCAACCTGGTCCAACCCTCAAAGTAAGACTGGGTTTTATGTTTCAAGCCTGGAACCCAAGCTAGGTTAAGCCCTGTCTCGGGCCCGGCCTGACCCATGATCACTCCTAAGTATAATTCAATTTGATTCGATTAAAATATATATGTTTATATATACTAAAAATTTATATTATATAACTATCGGTAAAATTTGTTCAGATATTATATTTTCTTTAAATTGTTATAAGTTCAAGTTTCATAGAAGCAAATTTTAATTCATTTTGTTCATAAAATATAAAATTGAAGTCATTTTAGTACATTTTTTATTATTTTTAGTCTAATTCATTTAAAGAACTTAATGGAGGTGTGATGGTGACAGAAATACAGGGTGGGACCCACTAGTAAAAAACAAATAAAAGCTAAAGTGGAAGACAAAAGGTTTTGTATTGCCTTGTCTTAATGATTTTTATTACCATTTTTTATTACTGTTTATAAACTGCCATTTTTTAAGACACTGATACAGTTTACGGGTCCACATAAATTGACCCTTATATGTCAAACCCGTAAAATTATATAGGCCATTATTATTATTATTATTATTATTATTATTATTATTATTATTATTATTATTATTATTATTATTATTATTTTAGTATTTAATTTAAAATTATTATTACTATTATTAGTATTTAATTTAAAATTATTATTATTATGTCAAACCCGTAAAATTATTATTATTATTATTATTGTTTTAGTATTTAATTTAATATTTTTGTTATTTAGTAATAATATTAACTAAATTTGTAATTATTTAAATATTTACTTAAAATATTTTTTCCAACTGAATATAATTATTATATAATATATTTGTTAATTCATATTTCCATTTAAGAATAAACATTAATGATTTGGCTTAATAATTTTAATGACTATTAATAAATATTGATTCTTATTTAAGGTTTAATTATTGTATTTGGTAATTATTATGGGGCATGCTTTGAATAAACATTAATGATAATTGATGATTGTTATTTTGTTTTTTATTATTTACTTAAATAAGTACTTGATGATTGTTATTATTATTAATTATTTTTATAAATATTTGATTGTTATTATTATTTACTTAATTCAGTAATTTTGAGTAAGTAATTATTTTATTTAGTCTGAATTATTTCATTTTTTAATTATTTATAATAGACATTTAGGGTATGCTCTTTATTTGATTTAAGAGACTTACCATGTTTTTATCTAGACAATGACCTCATACTAAGGGGCAACTATAGTGTCATTTAATTTGAAATTTACTATTTAATAATAAAAAATAACAACCCACCCCCAAAAAAAATATCAATAACTTTGAAATCGTTAATCTATTTATAAAATAGTAAACTTAGATGTATGTTTACAACAATATCACCAATACTGGTTAATATTTAGGGACATATGAATGGATAAAAAACATTTATGATATCCATTCAAAGAGTTTCTAAGAAAAACAATCAATGCCAAACAACATTTGCATATGCATCCATCCTCTAAAGTAAGAGATGAAAAATATATGACTACAACCAAATCATCATCATGTATGGCTACAATCAATTGATAAATTGACCCTTATGTATTTATGTAATAATTATTATGAATTAATATAAATATTAAATGAATATATCCAAAATAATAATTCTCATTATTAAAATCATTATTAATTATCAGTCGGAATTAATAATTATCAATATTACCATTAATTAATTACCAGTAACTCAATAAGTAATTAATTATTATTATTAATTAATTATAAGTAATTATTATTAGTAATAATCAAATTTAAACCAGTTAATTATCAATTAAATAGTATTAATTAATAAGATTATTAATTATTAATTATAAATTTCCTTATTAATTTTGAGTAATTAATTATCAGAAATTAAAATTATATGATATGGGCTTAAATGCATTAAACCCGTGTTGAAACAAACCGGATCTGAATAATTATGTAAAACATGTAAACTGAATCGCTATAAACCGGGTCAACGCGACCCGACCCACTGAAGCAATAAAGTCACCTTCTTAACCCGACCATAGAAGGCTGTCGCTCGATAGAGCGACGAATTGAAAACTTCAACAGGCGTCGACTGGGCACAGACGTGTGGTTTATCACCCATTTCAACCAAAAAAAACTAACTTAAACATGCGAAAATTGATGAAGAAAAATTAAAAAAATGAAGACAACGGTCACTACGAAACTCGACTACTGCTCAACCACCGCTGAGTGCGGTACTTGACCATTGGAGCCATAAACAACCTCGTATGACCTTCCTGGTCGCCGGCGAACTGATGTAAATGAACACAAGTGGTTTGAGTAAATCACGTTATCAAGGCTGTATCGGTAACCAAATTACACGCAGTGTTGGGTCAATATTTATTTTGCTGGAAACAGCTAGCCCGCCATGGTTGATTGGTGCCTGTCCCTAGATGGATCAGTAAATTCGCATTTTGGTACATGTGCCAAAACATAGTAAGCAATCAAGACAACAAATAATGGGACCCAATGTAAAATATGGCCCTTCTGTCTTCTAAATCAACATAGCAAATAATTACAGACATCTATAATCACAGGATTCTTAACTGGATCATCTGGAAGGTTTAGTTAATACCTGAAAGGAAGGCCGAAAAGTACAGTTTGATGCAGAATCAACGTCTAATGGAAGTTCACACTATAGACTGTAGAGGCTGTAGAGAATCGGTACAGCTTTTGTATTAACTGTAGAAAAACTTAAATGTTCCAGAATAGAATAACATTGATTCAAGGGAGAAGGGAAGGTTCAGTTAATACCTGAAAGGCTGCAGGATGAAAAAGTGCAGTATGATGCAGATTCAACGTCCAATGAAAGGGCACACTGTAGACCGCAGAGGCTATAGAGGTACCGTCCAGGTTTTGAATTAACCGTAGAAAAATTGAAATATTTTAGAATAAAATAAAATTGGCCCAACGGAGAATAGAAGGCTTAGTTAATATCAAAAAGGTTGCGGGCTGAAGAAAGTGCAATTTGATGCAGATTGAACGTCAAATGAAGTTGAAGGCTGTTGACCGCAGAGGATGTACAGAATCGGTCCACTTTTTTTTATTAACTGTAGAAAATTTTAAATGTTCCAGAATAGAAGAAGATTGATCCAAGGTAGAATGGAAGGTTTAGTTAATACCTGAAAGTATGCAAGCTGAAAAAGTGCAGTTTGAAGGTATAATGAAATTGAAGGTTGTAGACCGCAGAGGCTGTACAGAGAATGAAACATGTAAATGGGAAACATGTAAATACACGAAATAGAGGATGAAAAGAAAACAGAGATTGAACATAATGTAAATACCAGATTGAATGTCTTATTTCTCTAAAATTGAAGTTTTGGGCAGATTGAACTCGAAAATTGAAAGTTAGCCTAGTGACCCATTAAGCTCTCTTCTTCTTACAATTTAGGATGGTGGCCTTCCAATTGAAATGAATGAGGGGTTTTGTTTTGCTGAAAAATAGGTATGTGACTTAAAACTGCCTCCTAGGTCATGTATTGTATGAACACATCTCTAATGGGAAACTAAATAAACTCTCTCCTGAGTTTTTTATGGACAGATGTCTGAATGGAGGAGGGCCACATGTTTAACTGGAGAGGCTTTGGCCGGATTTCATTACTTTAATATATATATATATATATATTAGATATGTCTTGGGTATTCAACTAATTGGATGAGTTCTCTCTCAACAATTCTAGAAGATGATACTACAAGGAGACAACAATCGTTTTTTCAACATCTCTTCTTTCTTTTCAGTTGTGCATCCACTCTTGGTGAGAAATTTCTTATTTGTTATCTATCTTTGTTGATGATGCTTGTTATTTGAATTCAATATTTTTTTTGATGTTTATATTTAGTTGTAATTAGATAGAAAAATATTGTTCCTCATTATTATTGTTGATAATAGAAGTTTTGGGCTTCAATTTCATGGTTTTTTATCGTCACATTGAGAGGTTTTCCATATTGTTTGTTTTGTATTTGATTGTTTGACTTTATTATTGTATGCTTGCTAATTGTTGATAAGTCTCTTTCATTTGCACAACAAAAATATAGGGATATATTCTCAACATTGATAACATCATTATTGCCCATGGAATAGTACACTCCTTTAAAAAACAAAAGGTAGACATTGCAATTTTATGCTTAAACTAGGATTATGAAAAGCATATGATAGAGTTGAGTGGGGCTTTGTGATGAAAACAATTCTTTGGATTTTGGTCATCAGTTTTGTAATATCATTTTCGTTTGTATATCTACCTTAAATCTGGAAATACAGGTAAATGGCTCTAGCTCTAGCTACCAGTATATATATATATAGGGGATTGTGACAGTGATGCTTTTTATCTTCTTATCTATTCATATGTTCACTCAAAGTCTAAAAAGAGAAATATTTGCTTGGTATTAGATTTGGAATGTCAGGCATCAAGTTGAATCACTTATTCTTTGTTGATGATATATTGATTCTTGATAAGTGCATTTTCATTGAAGTTGATTATATAAAACAATAGATTGTTGTCTTTAGTTAATGGTCGGGGCAAATTATAAATTACTAAAAATCAACCGTATTTTTTAGTAAAACACTCACAAGTGTCTTTGTCTTTGCATAGCTACTACGGTGGGGGTTCGTGCTATGAGTATGAAGGAAAGATATTTAGGTGGACCTTTATCAAAGATAAAATTGTTGTCTTAGGTAGGTTGGCTAGTGCTTATCAAATCTACGCTGGAAGCACTTCTAACGTATCTCATGCAAACCCATTTATTACTTAGATATATATATATATATATATATATATAATAAAATGGATGGAGTTTGACATGATTTTTGGTGGGGTAAGGCCCATAGAAAGCACAAGAGCTCACCTAGCTTCTTGGAAATACCTCTTAAAGCCAAAAGAAGATGGTTGTCTGATGTTGAGAAATGTATTATATTTGGTTGTATTTGGTTTGTTGGAGGTTGTAAGGTATATTTATAATATTGATAAATTATGGGGACACATATGCATTTATGTGAGAAAAATGAGCTTATGTGTAATTTTGATGTAATTCGGCCTTTTGCTTATTTAAGCCAGTGGTTGTGTGAGATTAGAGTTGAGTGAGTGAGTGAATGAGAGAGAGAAAGAGAGAGAGAGAGAAGGAGTTGTATCTCTTGTTCTCATAATGGACATTTTTCCTCTGCTCCTGTGGATGTAGGGTACCAAGTTGTACCAAATAAAATCTTGGTGTTCTTTCTAATTCTCACTACAAGAAAAATGACTTTTATCCCTAAAACTATCGCTAAAAGAACTGTCGCTAGACATTCTAGCGGCAGTTTTCTCGGCTGCCGATACAAATATAAAATTTCCGCTATTTTTAGCGGCAGTCATAACTTTGGCACGCTTTTGTTTTAGCAGCAGCCGTGGACTTCTTTAGCAGTAGTCTTTTTTTCATATAATTCATATATTTTTTAAATTATTCTTGCTTTTCTTCAAATAACATGTTTTGTTTACATTCATCTAAATTATAATGAAATACAAATGCAAATTAAAAGATTTATTTTTCACTCAAAATATTTTCTACAAAAAAAAAAACATTTGAATCACAAATTAATACATTCTCTAATACAAATTTCATCATCCATTCTCAAAACTCAAGACACTTGCAATTGGTTGACTTATTTCAAAACCCATATTTATTTACATAATTCCTGCATATAAAGTTATCTAAAACAGCAAGAGGTCTTGCTTTATGTTCCTTGATTGACTCCTCTCTCAAATAGCCACTTGAGCTGCTGCTAGACATTGTTCACAATGTCTGTAAGATTGATGTCCACATGTCCCAATGATTCCTATATTACACAAAGAGGTAAATCAAGACCAAAAGATTGTGGAGTACAGAAATTATAACATTAATGGATGATAATTTTACCTTTCCTCTGAAACCTAAGCATGCCCGCTTACCAATGACTTTAATATGGAGCTTCTCATTTAAAGGGGCTTGTTCTAGCATGAACTGGAATTCTTCATTCCGACATGGGTCCCGAGTTTTCCTCATCATCTATAGCAAACAATATTAGACACAAATGAGATGAAGAGAATACTTCAAAACACAATTTAATTAATTGCAATAAGAAAGAAAATGTAATTTGAAAGCGCATTAACAAGATGATGCCTGATGAGAATTCTAAACAGAAATGAACCATCAGAATCATCTCAAATTGAAACTTCCTAGTGAACACAGTTTATTTCATACATAGTTTGGAAGAAAGGCAAAATTCTAATCCAAGTTTTCTTCTACTCCCCTCCAAAACAGATAAGAGCGTAAGGGTTGTTGTGATGCTTTCCCTCAACATCCTCAGCCCCTTGGATGACAACTGAAAGTAACCCTGCCCCACTCAAGGCTTCATCTTCACGTACCATCTTAGACAAGGATAATCTGACTAATCTGGTTGATAGTCTAGAGGATTGAAGGATATAAGAATGCAACAATTTGGACTTCTTCAAACAGCCCTTAATTTTCCAGCCTAGAGCTAGATCCTCTAGACAATAGACTTGAGTAAGCATTGTGGTTCTAGAGTAATGATGCCATGTAATTTCCTTATGCCTTGTACATGCATGTTCTCCTGTAGGGTGGTTTGATGGGTTGATGATATTGATATCAGATTATGCAGTTTGTTCTTGGAATGCCCTTTCAGCAAGTTGGCCTAAAATAATGGTTTTCCTTTGCTAGATGGAGATATCATATAAGATTTAGTTTGGGGTCTTTTCTAGTACTAATGACAACCAATAAAGTCCTGTTTGGCTGCTGTAAGAGTAGATTCTATATGCTTTCTTATCCTTGTTAGAATCAATCGTAAATCCAAAGCCTAATGCAGCTCAAAAATTGATGAAAATTTGTTCTATTAGCCTAAAATTTTGATATGGGCAATCATTAATTGGTACCCAAAAGACTGTTGGGCCTTCTTATTGTCTCCTCAAGATCCTGGCTCTAGCTGGCAACAGGCCCCATGGATTGGCTGGAACTCACTTTGCGCTCAGCTCAAGTCAAGTTGACAGGCTTTTTGATCCAAATTCAATCAGAAATTCGGCTTTAGTACAAGTAAAACCTCAAATAAAAAGATGACAACCCATGTTTCAGTCATCTATGGGTTAAGCTTGGTCTCTTTTTATCTTCATGAAGAAACAAGCCTCTCATGTCATGACTATAAGCTGGTTCAATGTTCAAATGCTATTAGATAAATAAAAATTTGTGAAGGAATCTCTATTCACAAAATATACGTACCAACTAAACTATTAGCAGTCACAGAGGCTGAACAACCTTGCATTCACAGAATAAATCTCCATCTATTTTGGGTGCTGACTTTTTAACCTGAAACGAATTAGCTCATTTGTCAGCTAATGCTTGGGATGATGTTGCCCTTTTGGTTGGATACAGAACTCAGATAATCTCTTCTACTACTGGTGCTTGCCAACTCATGCTCTACCTAGTCAAGGAGTTTGAACATTCTCCTCTGAGCTAAGCAATTCATAATTCAGTAAGATATTGTTGTATTGTTGGAAGACCTATTGTCCACCCAAAAGGAACCATATTATCACACTGTAGATTATATACTTGCTTTTTCCTAGATTAGATTCCAAATGAAAGGAATAATATGAATAGGTGTAAATCTTTTATCATGAGATACCAGCTTCTAGGAATCAAAGGATTGATCACAGATAGGAGAAACTGGGAAAAAAATAAAGTTAAATGCAAAGACTTTAAACAGATAGAAACACCTCTATGGGAAAAATTTTAGCTTAACTTGACAATAGGTTGTTTACTAGGTCGTTTGAGAAGTGATTGGATCTTTCGAAACAAATGGGTAAAAATTATATTGTTCTAGACTAGCTATCATTCTGAACATAGAGAAGATGAAAGGAATTCTTACTACATGATATTGAATAAAGGAATTCTACTCAATTATGCAATTAGATGAGCTTTAAGCTATTACTCACCATGTAGTGTAGGAGGAAAACTTCCACTCTCCACCTTTAGAAATTGGCAGAACATGATCAATTGTCAAGTTCTCACGTGAAGAACAATACTTGTTGACAAAAAATGTCCTAATTTTGTAAACTATGCCAAAAGTAAGGTCCATGCAAGGGTAATGTCATTTACCATCATGTCTTCTAGATCATAGAAAAATGATCAAATAATCATAATTATTCACCATTTTGTTATGACCAATCTGAAATTTCTTTTTTATAGTAATGACCATCTGAAAATTAGTTATTTATGAATTGATTTCTGACCCCAGAGATTAACTCTGCACCCTATTTAGACACTTCCCAACTTCATAGAAAGGATGGGTTTAATAATAAGCTTTCAAAAAGTAATTGTTATGTGTATCAGAAGCAATAGAACAAGAACCTTGGAAATAGTCAGGGCAGGGCCCCACTGCTCCTTCAATATAAATACTGCCATTGCTGTTAATATTTGGGTGGAAAACCTTTGTCCTAAATGCAACCTGCATGGTCCATCCCACAATTACAGGCATGAGAGAGAGAGAGAATAAATTGATTGATATGCATCCCATGTTTGACCTTATTACCTCTTCTAGAAGAAAATCAAGTTTTGAAACAAAGATAAGAGCATGAAAGTTAGGAATGCTATTTTTTACTTTCTTGAGGATTAGTAAACAAAATAATTGCAATCATCATCATTCATGCCTTATCCCAGCCATAAAAGGTTTTAATTTTCCATTAAGCTTTCACCGGAGGGGGGGTCAAAATTTTGAGTTTTATGGTGGATGACGTTCGTTTTGCTTATTGGGTTTTACTAAAGAAACTTCCAATTCTTGCAGGTGGTTGAAATAGGACAAGGGAGTAAGGTGAAATATGAACTGGACTAGAAAACTGACATGATCAAGGTAACCAAGGAACCCATTGTTTGGCATATTTCTTAGTTGACATTCCATTCATGTTCATAAAGGGTTTCATTTGCAGGTCGATCATGTACTTTATTCATCAGTTGTATATCCCCATAACTATGGTTTCATTCCATGTACACTCTTGAGGACAATGATCCAATGGATGTTTTGATCCTCATGCAAGTATATGAAGTGTCTATGTTGAATTCCTGCTCACAATAGTATGTTTGAATGATAGTAATACAATAAGATTCGGATGTCGAATTCTTGCACAAGTATGTAGGAATTGCTTGCTATCAAGTTTTCTATGTTTAGAAAACTCAAGAAATGTTAAAACTTCTTCTTGAGCAATAAGATTTGGATCTGAATCTCAATTCAACTCAATTAAGAATTTTCTAGACTGCATGAAGCTACATGAATCTTGTTTTTTTTTTTTTTTTTTTTTTTTTTTTTTTTTTTTTTTTTTTTTTTAATTCTACATGAATCTTGTTTTACCATTCACTCTCAATGCCATATCCATCGAAGATTTGGATCTTGTTTATAGGGAGTCTAACACCTAAATGTGAGAAGGGAGGGGGAGAACCATGGTCCAGAACATGGTACAGACCTATGGGTGGCTCAGAACTGTGGGTCAGAACATGGTTCAGACCTGTGAGTGGCTCAGAACTGTGGGTCAGGTCCATGGTTCAGAACTATGGGCCAGACCCATGGTTCAGACAATGAGCCAATCCATAGTTTAGACCCATGTAATGTTTAATTTTAGACAATTGATCCAATATATCCAAATAGTAAGCTTTCACCAACAAACCCATGGATGTCAAATGATGCATTTAAAGATTTTATTAACCAGTTCTGCCCCATTAAGCACAAAACAATTTAATTTTTTGATCAATGCACAAAACAATTTAATTAGGTATATTTTTTTATGTTTTTTCCTTTAACAAAAACAGCAATAGTTCACAAATATGGCAAAGTGGGATCCTTGGGAAAGTTGCATGCATATCAGAATTAATGCCGAAAAAGGTCCTATAGAAGAAGGAAATTCAATTTGATTAAATTAAAAGTTAATGTTGTTAACTCTTCTTCATAACTATAATGTTAATATGAGCTAGACAATCTATCAATTAGGCTATTAATGACCAAAAATAACTAAAGAACAAAATAAGCTCATTTATAGTTATGTGGTTGAAACATAGAGTTAAATCAAGAAAATACAATCAGGTCCCTTTCTGGTTCAGCACCTAATACAGTTTTCAAAAGATTGCTTTTGCATGTGCATGGAGTGTCTTCATATGTTAACTCTTAATAGCTATTTGGAGATAAGGCAACAACCTAATGGCTACAAAAAGATAACCATATTTTATAAAAAGACAACAAAATGCATTTAAAGGTCCTCACTTGCCATAAAATGTTGTCTAGTGAAGTGCAGCCCAACCATTCACATCATAGAAATTGATACTAACACCCGCAGCTACTATTGGTTCTATGGCCCAATCATAACCAAGAGCAGCTGCTAAATGCAGCATACCTTACCCTCCCTTATCTAATACACTAGAACCTTTTTCATCTTCAATTACCTTGTAAAGAAGCCATGCATGCAACTTCTCTTTCAGTTACTTTTGCAATGATTGGTCCTTTATTTGATCTAGAGAAAACTCCTCTAAGGTAAGCTTCACCATATGGAGCCATTCATAACCATCTTCCTTCATTAACAAACTGATTTTATTGCTTATATGAGCTTTCTCACAAACATTTCTGGTGAGAGTAATTGGGTGACTGGAACATCCCATAGATCAACTTGGGTTTGGCTTGCCCAGTTTTCAGCACTTTCTTTGTGAGATCACAAGGAAAAAATTCCTACTATAGTGTACTTGATGCTAAAGAAGGGGAATTAAGGATCTGAAATTCTGAATTAGGGAACAAAACACACTACTTTAAAACTAAGACAAGCCTGCTAGGACACTCAAGTATAGAATCTAATTCTCAATACAACTCTAAATACCTAATAATAATCCTATTAAATCTAAACAAATTCCAAAATAATCTAAAAAAGATTTAAGTCCACTCACAATCACTCTGACATTGAAATCTGGTTTTACAATGAGAACCTATACATAGCTACCACTTCAAGTTCTCATGGTTGTTCTCTGTACTCAACATGGGATATATATTTTACTATATTTCTTCCTTTTATTCTGATTAATTTGTTTCCCATGTACTGTTTAGGTTGAATCTGGGAAGAGTACAAATACAAATCTGTATAATGCAAAACCTTTTTTGTTTTATATACTCTTTAGCTGAAGTAAGTCCATGCTCCATTGCAGCCTGTAAATTCTTAAATGGTTGTTCTTTAGGAGACATTTTCTTTCTTTGCTTTCTATCCTAGGGATAAAACTCAAAATCATGCTTCAAATCTCATGAACAAGACCCCATACTAAGATAGAGGAACATAACAAACCCAAAAATGATGACATTTCTGGAAATCTAGTTTACAAATGTTCCAACTCCAAAATGTTTTAGGTATATAATACAAGGAACTACAATTGCCCCTTAAAATAAAGAACTCCAAATCTACATGAACTATTATTATTGAAATATGGAGATCACCTCAAATTTAACACTTGGAGAAAATAAAATTGTGAAAGAAGATCATTGTTAGGGTTGTGATTCAAATTCACTAGACCTGTTACATCATTAAATGTGATTAATGCCAATGTATGTTTTATACCTACTATTGATTTAGCTATCATCAAGAAAATTTTCAAATATATTAACTAGAAAGAAACAATATAAACAAACAAAAGGATCTAAACCTACAAAAGTTAAGAAATCACTAAAATTCAGTGGAATAAGTTCTAGAAGCATGTACAATGAACACTAAGAGGGAAAGAGAGAGTCTCACATGTTAATGTCATATTTGGTGGTTTATTTGGTGCTGAGAAAGTCAAGATCGAGGTCACCCTTTGGTTGTCGTCCAGTTGTGAGAAAATCCAGACCGAGGTTGTTCTCTGGTTGCAAGAAAGTCAAGATCGAGATTGCCCTTTGTTTCTCATTCGATTGTGAGAAGATTTGTCCGATATCATTCTCCGATTGTGAGAAAGGAGAGAGAGAGAGAGAGAGAGAGAGAGAGAGAGAGAGAGAGATGTTTAGGGATTTACGCGGGGGAGGAGAAAAGGAAATTTGATGCCAACCTTATAGCGGTAGTCAACAATATTTTTAGCGGCAGTTTTAAGTGACTACCGCTATATATTAGTATTATTAGCAGCAACTAACCTATATCCACTTCTTGAATTGCCACTGAAAGAGTATTCTTTTGTAGTGTCTTCTTCTTATTTTCTCCTTGATTTGCTATTTTGTTTTTATGTTACTTGACATAGTATGAAAGCTATTTTATGTTGTTTAACATGGTATTAGAGCATGTTGCTCTACAATCTATGTTTGCTCCATGTTCACTCACAAATCTCTTGAGGGCTACTGATTTTTGGGTACAGGTCTAGTAGGGTTTCCTTTCATAGTTGATCTATCTAGGGTTTCTTTTTGGAAGGTTGATACTCACTACTAGAAGGGATCAAACCAGTTTTACCTTTCTTTCTTGGTGAATAGTGGTGGTTTTTGACCATCACATGACTATTGTGTTAGGTGAACAATGAGGTGTGTATCCCTCTAATGGATCAAATCCATGAGGGAATGTTGTGATTGAAATATTTCTAGGTTAGTGATCAATGTTGTGAAGAGTTTAATAGTGGTATGATAAGTGATTTTGTGATCTATGAAGGTCTTCTAGTTGCTACCATTTCAAGTTCAGTTGAGGTAGTAGTCAATTACTAACCTCAATGTTTTGTGAGTTGGAAAAGAGGCATTGATGCCTCAAGTTGTGGTTGTTTGTGAGTTGAAAAAAGAGGTATTGATGCCTCAAGTTGTGGCTGTTTGTGAGTTGGTGGTGTTTTGTGAGTTGGAAAAGAGGCTTTTGATTCCTCAAGTTGTAGATGTTTGTGAATTGGTGATGGTTTGTGGTGTGGTGATAACTTTGTTGGTGAGTGTGTGAAGCCTCCAGTGGTATTTGAAAACGGTGTAGTGATGTGATAGTTTGTGGTGCAATAGTGGATTGATGGTGAATGTGTGAAGCTCCCTTGGTGTTCTTGAAAAGTGTAGTGATGTGATAATTTGTCGTGTATTGGTGAACTGTTAGTTTAGAGGTCCCTTCCACATCTCAAGGTTCATGGTTGCTGCTTCAATAGTAAACCTATTTCCATGGAGGTTGCTTCAATATCCTTAATTGCAACTCAAGCTAGTTTTTCCACCTTGAGTTTAAGGGGGCGTGTTAAGAGATATAATGTATTTGGGCTGTTGGAGGTTATAGGGTATATTTGTAATATTGATAAATTATAGGGACCTTTATGTATTTATGGGAGAAAAGGGGTTTATGTGTAATTGTAATATAATTCAGTATTTTTCTTATTTAAGCGAGTAGTTGTGTGGGATGAGGATTGAGTGTGTGTGTGTGTGTGTGTGTGAGAGAGAGAGAGAGAGAGAGAGTTGTATCTCTTGTTCTCATAATGGATATTCTTCCCTTCCTCTTGTGGATGTAGGCTACCAAGTCGAAGCAGTCAAATCTTGGTGTTCTCTCTAATTCTTCTTCTTATTTTCTCCTTGATTTGTTGTTCAGTTTTATGTTGCTTGACATCTAAATACTTGTGGTGGGGTGGTCTAGTGGTCAAAATACTTATGTTTAAATTAAGCAACTTGGATTCAAATCCCTTTAATAACATAATAGTTCTTTATAAAAAAAAAGGATGGTGGTCTTGGCGTGATAGTTGTAAAACTTAAGAATATAGCATTGATTGCTAAACTTAGTTGGAGATTTCTTACTAATCTTGGGTTAAAGTTCTGAACACTAAATATTTTCATGGTGTGTGATGTAACCGTTTTCGGCCACGTACCAATGTTTTGTGATGTAAAATTTTTTGGCAAAGTACCTCGTTATTCGACCCGGTGGTGGCATACCTTAGTGACGAGCTACTTGGTGGCGAACTGCCTGGTGACGAACTCCCTAGTGGCGAACTGCCTGGGGGCGAACTTCCTTGGTGGTGAACTGCCTGGGGGCAAACTGCCTTGGTGGCGAACTGTCTGGGGGCGAACTGCCTTGGTGGCGAACTCCCTGGTGGCGAACTGCCTGGGGGCGAACTGCCTGGTGGCAAACTCCCTGGTGGCGAACTGCCTTGGTGGTGAAATGCCTTGGGGCGAACTGCCTTGGTGGCGAACTGCCTGGGGGCGAACTCCCTGGTGGCGAACTGCCTGGGGGCGAACTGCCTGGTGGCGAACTCCCTGGTGGCGAACTGCCTTGGTGGTGAATTGCCTGGGGGCGAACTACCTTGGTGGCGAAATGCCTGGGGGCGAACTGCCTTGGTGGCGAACTGCCTGGTGGTGAACTGCCTTGTGGCGAACTGCCTTGGTGGTGAACTGCCTGGTGGCGAACTCCCTGGTGGCGAACTAGTGGCGAACTGCCTGGGGGCGAACTCCCTGGTGGCGAACTGCCTGGTGGCGAACTGCCTGGGGGCGAACTCCCTGGTGGCGAATTGCCTGGGGGCGAACTGCCTTGGTGGCGAACTCCCTATTAGGTGGTCGATGCCTTAGAGAATGTTGGAGCTCCCTGGTGCGGCGCAATCCGATTGCCCTCAGCATGAGGCGGTCTTCTTTCCTTTGTAGGCTGCGGGAGATGAGGGACCTGTGAGAACTTCATCTTTTCCTCCTCTTTGTAGGTGGCGGGAGCTGAGAGACCTGCGAGAACTCCATCTTTTCCTCCTCTTTGTAGGTGGCGGGAGCTAAGGGACCTCCGAGAACTCCATCTCTTCCTCCTCCTTGTAGGTGGCGGGGGTTGAGGGACCTGCGAGAACTTCATCTTTTCCTCCTCTTTGTAGGTGGCGGGAGCTGAGAGACCTGCAAGAACTCCATCTTTTCCTCCTCTTTGTAGGTGGCGGGAGCTAAGGGACCTCCGAGAACTCCATCTTTTCCTCCTCCTTGTAGGTGGCGGGAGTTGAGGGACCTCCGAGAACTCCATCTCTTCCTCCTTGTAGGTGGGGGGAGCTGAGGGACTTCCGAGAACTGCATCTTTTCCTCCTCTTCGTAGGCGGCGGGAGCTGAAGGACCTGCGAGAACTGAATCAGAGGTCCCGGGGGTACTTTCCCGGTGGGGGCTCTCCGATGCTTAAGTTAGCACTCTTATTGTAGAGAGCTTTGAAGATAATATGAGAGATCTAGAGAGCAGGGTTACTTCCCTTTCCTTTCCATCCCCTTCCCCTTTGGGGGGTGAGGTCTTTATATACTGGAGTCTTCGCGGGTTAGGTGGGTGAAAAGCCTCCAAACGGTAAGACTCGTCGCATCCGATCAGAATCGGGGTACGGTGGTGAACTCCTCGAGGTCGTCAGGCTGGCGCTTGTCTCAGGCGGCCAGGTCGGCGCCTGGGCCGGGTTGTCAGAGGGGTGCTTGCGTCAGTCGGTGGGTCAGTGTTTAGGCCAGGTCGTCAGGTCGGCGCCTGTGTCAGTCGGCGGGACAGTGCCTAGATCAGGTCGTCAAGCTGGAGCCTGTGTCAGTCGGCGGGTCAGTGTCTAGATCAGGTCGTCAAGCTGGCGCCTTGGCCGGATCATGCGCTAGGCTGGTCCAGGTCGGCCAGGTCGCACAGGCCGTGCACAGTTCGCGCAGGCCGCGCGCAGGTCATGCCAGGCCAGCCAGACAGGTGCCCGGGTGGGTCACCAACTTCGTAAATTTGTTGGTTGGGTGTTTTCCTAGTTGTCACGATGTGCCACGTGTCACAATTTTACTGGAGGGCCAAATCTGCCCTCATCAATAGCCCCCCACTCCCGAGCTGATAGTAACTCAGCGAAGGGAGTAGATTTCTTTTGGCCCGTAAGTCGATGAGCTAGTAAGTGCTGATCCAATTACTAGTATGGCTCGTAGGCTTTGGGAGCGACTCGTAGTCTATTCTTTTTTGACTTTGCCCGTGCCGGATAGGCGACCGGGTCTTGAGCAGTAATGTGGCCCGTAGGCTTTTGGGAGCGACTCGTAGTCTATTCTCTTTTTTTTTACTTTTGCCCGTGTCGGAGAGGCGACCGGGTCTTAAGCAGTAATGTGGCCCGTAGGCTTTTGGGAGCGACTCGTAGTCTACTCTCTCTTTTTTTACTTTTGCCCGTGCCGGAGAGGTGACCGGGTCTTAAGCAGTGATGTGGCCCATAGGCTTTCGGGAGTGACTCGTAGTCTACTCTTTTTTGACTTTTGCCCGTGTCGGAGAGGCGACCGGGTCTTAAGCAGTGATGTGGCCCGTAGGCTTTTGGGAGCGACTCGTAGTCTACTCTCTCTTTTTTAACTCTTGCCCGTGCCGGAGAGGTGACCGGGTCTTAAGCAGTGATGTGGCCCGTAGGCTTTCGGGAGTGACTCGTAGTCTATTCTCTTTTTTTGACTTTTGCCCGTGCCGAAGAGGCGACCGGGTCTTAAGCAGTGAGGTGGCTCGTAGGCTTGGCCTGCATCAGCTTCGTAATGCCGGTCACCTACTCCTACAAGAAGCTACTAGGGGCTCGACCTTCAGGGGCAACACCACTAACTTTAGGTTGCCAGCTCACACGGGAGCCTTGGAAGGCTCGACCGGTAAGGGCGCCTATGTAGTCAGTTGGCCGCCAACTTTCGCGGAAGCCACGAAGAGCTCATCTTTGTAGGGGGGACCTTGCAGAGAGGACTGATGTGACATTATCTGAATTGAAAGTAAGGTTGGTAGAGCTACTTAGTCCGTTAGCTCCCTGCATAGTCTCTGAGTTCATAAAAAATGTAAACTATAAAGCGATAGCTTTAATTTCTAAAAAGTGAGGACTTAGTTTTGGCAAGATGAGAACTTAGCTTTGGTAGGATGAGAACTTAGCTTTTTGTAGCGGGTGCCCACAGACGGCGCCAATTGAAGTAACCGTTTTCGGCCACGTACCAATGTTTTCTGATGTAAAATTTTTTGGCAAAGTACCTCGTTATTCGACCTGGTGGTGGCGTACCTTAGTGACGAGCTACTTGGTGGCGAACTGCCTGGTGGCGAACTGCCTGGGGGCGAACTGCCTTGGTGGTGAACTGCCTGGGGGCGAACTACCTTGGTGGCGAATTGCTTGGGGGCGAACTGCCTTGGTGGCGAACTGCCTGGTGGCGAAATCCCTGGTAGCGAACTGCCTGGGGGCGAACTGCCTGGTGGTGAACTCCCTGGGGGTGAACTGCCTTGGTGGCGAACTGCCTGGGGGCGAACTCCCTGGTGGCGAACTGCCTAGTGGCGAACTGCCTTGGTGGCGAACTGCCTGGGGGCGAACTGCCTTGGTGGCGAACTGCCTTGGTGGCGAACTGCCTGGTGGCGAACTCCTTGGTGGCGAACTCCCCGGTGGCGAACTGCCTGGTGGCAAACTCCCTGGTGGCAAACTCCCTGGTGACGAACTGCCTGGTGGCGAACTGCCTGGGGGCGAACTCCCTGGTGGCGAACTGCCTGGGTGCGAACTGCCTTGGTGGCGAACTCCCTATTAGGCGGTCGATGCCTTAGAGAATGTTGGAGCTCCCTGGTGCGGCGCAATCTGACTGCCCTCAGCATGAGGCGGTCTTCTTTCCTTTGTAGGCTGCGGGAGATGAGGGACTTGCGAGAACTTCATCTTTTCCTCCTCTTTGTAGGTGGCGGGAGCTGAGAGACCTGCGAGAACTCCATCTTTTCCTCCTCTTTGTAGGTGGCGGGAGCTAAGGGACCTCCGAGAACTCCATCTTTTCCTCCTCCTTGTAGGTGGCGGGGGTTGAGGGACCTGCGAGAACTTCATCTTTTCCTCCTCTTTGTAGGTGGCGGGAGCTGAGAGACCTACGAGAACTCCATCTTTTCCTCCTCTTTGTAGGTGGCGGGAGCTAAGGGACCTCCGAGAACTCCATCTTTTCCTCCTCCTTGTAGGTGGCGGGAGTTGAGGGACCTCCGAGAACTCCATCTCTTCCTCCTTGTAGGTGGGGGGAGCTGAGGGACTTCCGAGAACTGCATCTTTTCCTCCTCTTCGTAGGCGGCGGGAGCTGAAGGACCTGCGAGAACTGAATCAGAGGTCCCGGGGGTACTTTCCCGGTGGGGGCTCTCCGATGCTTAAGTTAGCACTCTTATTGTAGAGAGCTTTGAAGATAATATGAGAGAGCTAGAGAGCAGGGTTACTTCCCTTTCCTTTCCATCCCTTTCCCCTTTGGGGGGTGAGGTCTTTATATACCGGAGTCTTCGCGGGTTAGGTGGGTGAAAAGCCTCCAAACGGTAAGACTCGTTGCATCCGGTCAGAACTGGGGTACGGTGGTGAACTCCTCGAGGTCGTCAGGCTGGCGCTTGTGTCAGGCGGCCAGGTCGGCGCCTGGGCCGGGTTGTCAGAGGGGTGCCTGCGTCAGTCGGCGGGTCAGTGTTTAGGCCAGGTCGTCAGGTCGGCGCCTGTGTCAGTCGGCGGGACAGTGCCTAGATCAAGTCGTCAAGCTGGCGCCTGTGTCAGTTGGTGGGTCAATGTCTAGGTCAGGTCGTCAAGCTGGCGCCTTGGCCGGATCATGCGCTAGGCTGGTCCAGGTCGGCCAGGTCGCGCAAGCCGTGCACAGTTCGCGCAGGTCGCGCGCTAGGCCACGCGCAGGTCGCGCAGGCGCGTGTCAGGCCGCGCGCAGGTCGCACCAGGCCGGCCAATCAGGTGCCCGGGTGGGTCACCAACTTCATGAGTTTGTTGGCTGGGTGTTTTTCTAGTTGTCACAATGTGCCACGTGTCACAATTTTACTGGAGGGCCAAATTTGCCCTCATCAGTGTGAATTCCGTGTTCATTTATTCTGTCAAGCATGTTGAAAAGTAAAAGAGCTTTTAAGGAAGGGTGCCTCAATGGGCTTATTAGTAATGGCTGGTTAATGTATTTGTATCAGGACCCATGGTGTGCAAATGGTTTTTTTATTAGGGTGTGTTTGTTTAAGGTTTAAATGTAAGTTGGGGTAAATTTTACACTCTGGTTCAATTTTACTAACATTTAGATGATATGTTATTTTACATCGTAAACGAGTGTAAAACTCCACTTTAGGTAAGTTTTACATCGAAGTTACCACCAATAAAATTAAAATTGATGTAAAACTCTATCTTCCCAAAACTCAATGTACTCTCTCTTTCTCCCCCCTTCATATTCTTTTTCCTCCCCGATTTCACCCTCCTCTGTTTCTACCTACCACTACAACTTCTGGCGGTAGCGGTTCTCCCCCTTTTCTGATCAGGTACTATTTCTTTTAGGGGATTATTCTTTTAGGTATTATTGATAAATTAAATAATGATGAAAATAGGGGATTATTCTTTTAGGGATTCATTTACATTTGTCACTTATTGTTCAACTTTTGTTGGTGGAGTCTTTGGAACCATTGTGGCGCATTAGTACAGCTATTGCAGATTTTAGAAGTTTACTTCGACACCTTCCCTTTGTCTCGGTTCAAGCAATCCGTCGTACGACTAATGTAGCTGCGCACTGTCTAACTAAAATGGCTACTTCCTGATGAAGGAAGATTTGGCCCGATCTCTCTATTATGTGACACGTGGCAGAAACAACAGCTCGGCAAAAGGGGTCAAGCCTAAGCGGGAACAAGGGGACAGTCTTCGCCGAACTGACCCTAGTAACAGCTCGAGATACACTTCGCCGAACTGACCCACCTTGTAACAGCTCGGGATACACCGCCAAACTGCCATTAGTACAGCTATTGCAGATTTTAGAAGTTTACTTCGACACCTTCCCTTTGTCTCGGTTCAAGCAATCCGTCGTACGACTAATGTAGTTGTGCACTGTCTAACTAAAATGGCTACTTCCTGATGAAGGAAGATTTGGCCCGATCTCTCAATTATGTGACACGTGGCAGAAACAACAGCTCGGCAAACGGGGTCAAGCCTAAGCGGGAACAAGGGGACACACTTCGCCGAACTGACCCACCTTGTAACAGCTCGGGATACACCGCCAAACTGCCACCTTGTAACAGCTCGGGATAGACTTTGCCGAACTGCCACCTTGTAACAGCTCGGGATACACCGCCAAACTGCCACCTTGTAACAGCTCGGGATAGACTTCGCCGAACTGCCACCTTGAAACAGCTCGGGATACACTTCGCCGAATTGCCACCTTGTAACAGCTCGGGATAGACTTCGCCGAACTGCCACCTTGTAACAGCTCGGGATACACTTCGCCGAACTGACCCACCTTGTAACAGCTCGGGATAGACTCCGCCGAACTGCCACCTTGTAACAGCTCGGGATAGACTTCGCCGAACTGACCCACCTTGTAACAGCTCGGGATACACATCGCCGAACTGACCCACCTTGTAACAGCTCGGGATACACATCGCCGAACTGACCCACCTTGTAACAGTTCGGGATACACCTCGCCGAAACTGAACTGCCCTATAGATACCTTCGAGCTCAAGACTGCCTCGCTCAGCACTTTGCATCACCTTCTGGGCACCAAAGCCAAACAAGTCGTACCATGCCTGACACTAGGGAAGTCCGTGCCCGAGGGCGCCACGCCTAACTGACTTGGGATCTGACGTTCGGCAGCAGCACTCTAAACGGCCACCTGCCACCGCCACTGACGCCGCCATCTCCAGTTAGACGGTTAGGCAGTGACGGTTATGTCTCAGCAGAAAGGACAACGACCGAATTGACAAGCACAAGGGTAATCATACCCGATCTGACAAGGGCCTCGGGACGAGTACACGAAGTGACTATAAGAGCCCCCTGCCCCCCGACAACGGAGGTATGCAAACTTTGCGCTATCTGGTACTACCTTGCTTTTGAAGGATTCTAACTTGAGCTTCGGAGCCTCTACACTGGGTTCCCCCCGAAGCTTTCCCATCTCCTCTGTTTCAGGTTCCCTGCTACCCCGTTCGGAAAAAAGGCAGCGGACAGCTAAGACCAGCTGGATCGCGCTCCATCAATTGGCGTCGTCTGTGGGAAAACGCTTCAAAAAGCCTCCCTCCAAACTTCAATACCCCCTTAACAGTTCCAGCAACACCAGCTTCACCAGCACCAAGTGTTGCACAACATCTCCTAGTATCACTATCAACAGCAGTTCCCCCAACTGCCACTGAACCAACCACTACTTCAACCTTGCCACCCCGCTCTGAGGCTAGTCAAGGTCTCCCCGCAGGATGGGCGCCCCCGCCAGGCGAAGGCCTCCCGGCCCCAGAACCACCCCAACAGCCAGGCCTCGTCCCCAGGCCGAAGAGAGAAAAATGTCATCCCCGCCTCGCAACCCGCAGGTGGGTCGGGGACCTTGCCCGCAAGGTCGGCACCCTGGCGGTCCAAGCTCGAGCTCCCGCTCACCGAAAACCGATTCAGTGCCCTGGCAGCAGACTACCAGCATTCCAGGCCCATCAAGCTCGGTAACACGGAGGCCAACAGCGCTAGCACAAGGCCCGCTCAACGACGAAGGCGCCGGCGAATCGCCAAACTGCCACCCGCGCCTTGTCGGAATTCAGAGGCAAAGACACGAGCTTGGACGAGGTAGGGGCTGCCCCGGATCTCTCCGTTCCTTCCCCCCTCGCATCGGAACTCCTGGCGGTCCCCTTACCCAGAGACTTCAAGCTCCCACCTCTGGACAAGTACGACGGGTCCTTCGACCCCAACGACCACGTCGACGCCTTTCAGTCGCAAATTTACCTCGCCAGGGCTAGCGAATCGTGCATGTGCGTGGCCTTTACCACCACCCTCAGGGGGGTAGCCCGCACTTGGTACAGGAACCTAGCCCCCGGGTCGATAAAGTGCTGGGCCCAGTTCGTGCAAGTCTTCACCACACACTTCGTCACCAGCCGACGATGCCCCAGAACAGAGGAAAGCATTTCGGAGTTCCCTACTATTTGGCCAAGAAGTTCCCTACGGACTTCGGTATAGGGGTAGCGCGGGGAGACCAGCTCGAGTCCTGCAAATGCTACGTTGCCGCCCTAAAGGGAAAAACCAAGGCAGACGACGACCTCGAACTGAAGCGGCCGGTGGAGCAAGGTGAGGAGCGAGCTTCGCCCACCGAGGAAACAGTCGCAATCCCGACTACAGCTACGGACCCAGCTCGCACACTAAGCATCGGAGCTTCCATCGAAGACCCCCTACGAGCCGAACTAGTGAGTCTTTTACTTCAAAATTTAGATATTTTTGCCTGGTTCGCGGCCGACATGCCCGACATTAGCCCCGGACTGATAACTCACAAACTTAATACTGACCCTGTAGTCAGACCCGTTAGACAGAAGAAACACAACTTAGCCCCAGAACGCTGGAGAGCGGTCGACGAGGAGGTCGAGAAGCTCCTCGCAGCAAACTTCATAAGGGAAATCCACTACCTGAGCTGGGTGGCCAACCCGGTGTTGGTAAAAAAGGCAAACGGCAAGTGGCGCATGTGCATCGACTATACCGACCTGAACCGAGTTTGCCCGAAAGATTGCTTCCCCCTCCCCAGAATTGACCGCCTAGTTTACGCGACCTCGGGAAACGAGTTCCTAAGCTTCCTGGATGCCTACTCGGGCTACAACCAAGTTAGGATGGACCCATCCGATGAGGAAAAAACCAGCTTCATAATCGAGTTCGGCCTGTATTGCTACAAAGTCATGCTCTTCGGACTAAAAAATGGCGGGGCAACTTACCAAAGACTTGTAAATAAGTTATTTCAGCCCCTGATTGGTACGAAGATAGAATGCTTTGTAGACGACATGGTCGTCAAGACTCAGTTTTCACAAGAGTTAATACAAGACTTAGATTCTGTTTTCCAAATCCTGCGTCAGTTTAGCATGAAGTTGAATCCCAACAAGTGTGTCTTCGGCGTCACCTCGGGCAAATTCCTAGGCTACATTGTCAATCGGCGCGGTATTGAGGCCAACCCGGACAAAATAAAAGCCATTCTAGATATGAAACCACCTCGGAAAGTAAAAGAGGTTCAGAGGCTAAACGGCCGCTTTAAGCCGCTTCTTGTCCAAGTCAGCAGACCGCTGCCTACCCTTCTTCAAGGCAGTCAAAAGCAAAGGGACGAACTAAAAGGTTACCTCGCTAGTGTGCCAACCTTAGCCCGGCCCGAGGTGGGCGAGGTCTTAGAACTGTACCTCTCGGCGAGCGATGAGGCGGTCAGTTCGGTACTAATAAAGGAAACAGACCGGCTCCAATGACCCATATATTATGTTAGTAAAATTTTACAGGGAGCAGAGGCAAGGTACCCGTAGATAGAAAAACTAGCATACGCCCTAGTAATAGCAGCTCGTAAACTCCGCCCGAAGTCTCCGGTCGACTAACGAAATGGGCCATTGAACTCAGCGAGTACGACCTTCAGTACAAACCGAGAACCGCTATCAAGGCCCAAGCTTTGGCAGATTTTATTGCCGAGTGCACTTTCAGCCACGAAGCACCACAGGTCGAGCCCGAGGTCCCCAATTGCGGCGAACCCGGAGCTCCTGATCCCATAGAGTCCGAACCCCATGAAGTAGCAGCCAGTGTGGCATCTCTCCTAGTCAGGCGAAGAGCGAATTGGGATGAGTAGCCCTGGATCCTTCACGTGGATGGTTCCTCGAACTGGAAAGGCAGCGGAGTTGTAATAGTCTTGTGCGGCCCGAGTGGCACAAAATTAGAATATGCACTATGCTTTGAATTCGCGGCATCCAACAACAAGGCAGAGTACGAAGCACTGATCGCCGGGCTGGACCTAGCGCGAAAGGTTAAGGCAAAACACTTGGTCATCTGCAGCGATTCTCAGCTCGTGGTAAACCAAGTTACCGGCGAATACGAAGCACGCGATCTCTCCATGATCGCATATTTGGCCAAAGTAAAAGAAGCCCTGCTCAACATCCGGTCACACATCATCAGGAAAATCCCGAGGTCAGAAAACACTGAGGCCGACACCCTGTCCCGGTTAGCCAGTACGAGTCACAACAACATGAGAACTGTGTACATAGAGGACTTACCTCGGCCTAATATTCTCGGGGGGACAGAGGAGGTCGCTCCCGTCTTAGAAGCAGAGCTGAGCTGGATCGATCCACTCGCGAGCTTCCTGATAGACGGAACCCTCCCTGCAGAACGCAATGTGGCCAAGAGGGTGCAGCGCCAGGCGGCCAAATATGTCATAATAGACGAACGGTTATACTGACGGTCGTACACGCTCCCCTATTTGCGGTGCCTGCGACCTACCGAAGTCGAGTTCGTACTCCGCGACACTCATGAAGGCCTGTGTGGCGGACACTTGGGGGGCAGAGCACTTGCCCAAAAGGCACTTCGACAAGGATACTACTGGCCAACGATGAAGGCAGAAGCTGTCGAGCTCGTCAAAAAATGTGACAAGTGTGAGAAGCACGCTAACATCCACCATCAACCTGCCTCCGACCTCAAATACCTCGCCAGGCCGTGGCCCTTTGCACAATGGGGCATCGACCTCCTAGGGCCATTCCCACCAGCAACAGCTGGAAGAAAATCCTTAGTTGTTGCGGTAGATTATTTTACGAAGTGGATAGAAGTCGAACCTTTGGCAACTGTCACGGCTCGAAACATACAAAACTTCTTTTGGAAGAACATAGTATGTCGGTTCGGGTTACCTCGGCTTCTAATCTCCGACAATGGCAAACAGTTCGAGGATATCAAGTTCCAAGAATGGTGCTAGAACATGGGGATTCGGCAAAATTTCACGTCAGTCGCGCACCCGTAGGCAAACGGTCAGACGGAAGTAATGAACAGAGCCATCCTGTGCGGACTGAAAGCACGTCTGGATCGAGCTAAGGGATTGTGGGCCGAAGAGCTACCAAGTGTCTTATGGGCTCACCGAACGACCGAAAAAGCAGCCACGGGAGAAACCCCCTTCAACCTCACCTACAGCACTGAAGCAGTGATCCCGGCGGAAATCAAAATACCAACGTTGTGATTAGAAACATATGACGATCGGACGAACGGAGACGAGTTACGCACCAACCTTGACCTACTAGACGAGGTAAGGGACCTCGCGCACATCCGAACAGCGGCATACCAGCAGCAGGTAGCTCACTACTACAGTAGCAGAGTAATGCAATGAAGCTTCCGAGTCGGCGACCTGGTCCTCCGTAAGATTATGGTGCCCGAACCCGGCATCGGAAAGCTTGGACCTAATTGGGAAGGGCCCTATAAAGTAAAAACAGCGCTAGGGGGCGCATACGAACTTGAAACCTTGGAAGACAAATGAGTACCCCAAATGTGGAACATCGTGAACTTGAGGCGATACTACCTATAAACCACCTAGCGAAGTGGACGAAATCAGGCCCTATGTGCCACAAGGCAAGCCGAGGAACTTCGGCGTAGACAGCACATTATCAGCTCGGCAAAGAATCAGTTCACGGCATAAAAGACCACGGAAATTTAAAAACCCGGCAAAGAAACAGCTCGGGGAAGATGAGCAAGGGGAAAAAGACACTCCATTGCAAGAAACAGTACATTGGCAAAAAAAAAAAAAATTACATGCCCGGAGCCACTTCTTCGCCATCGGAAGGCACTTCAACCACACCTGAAGGCCCTGCCTCTCCTTCAGAGTCCGGCTCGCCATCGGCAGCATTGGCCATCTCCTGAGTTATACGCGAAGTGGTTATGGCACTTACATCGAGGTCGGGGTACGTATTCTAGATCATCCACCGGCTCAACTTGAACCCCCTCCTGTAAGAGTCCACCATCAGATCGTCAAAACGCGGGGAGGCAATGTAGTCTTCAACTGCCTTCTTGGCGTCTTCAATGCCTTGGGAAAAAATCTGTGTTCTCTCCCTGATGTCCTCCTGAAGATATTCGACTTGATGCTGCAAATCCAACTTCAAGTCCGCCATATGCTTGACAACTACCCCCATGGCCTCGGCGTCACGCTGAGACCTCGCCTGTTTGGCCATCGCGACGCGAGTAGCCTCTTCAGCAGCATGAGCGGCAGCCTCGGCAGCTCACGCTTGTCGCGAGCTCCTCTCCACTTGGGCCGCCAAGGCATGAATCGAAGAATTCACCTACCAAAAGAAACAAGTGAGCAAATGACAGCAGAAGCAACAGAATAAAAAAGGAAGACAGAATCTAACTTACCACCATGGCATGTGTTATGGCACGGCAAGCGACCTGATTCAAGGGAAGATCGGTCCACGCCGCGACCTCCTCGGGGAAAATAGCGTCCCTACTCTTCTGAAGAGCGTAGTTCGGCGTCAACACACTCCTAAACACCCCTTGAGCTCCTGAGCCTGAGGGCCCAGCCCGCATATGAGCAGACCCGGAGTGAGCAGGAGCACTTGAGTATGCAGGAGCGCCCGTATGAGTGGTTTCAGCGTAAGGCGCCCCGATAGTCTTGTGCACCGGTGGAGTCACTTCGGGCTCCTAGGCAGATCCTCTGGCATATGGTCTGGGGCTTGGGGCTCCTCATCCAGGGGCAGCTCGGTACGAGTTTGCTTGGCGACCCGCTTCCTCCTCTTCATACCTTGGAACAATGCCCCCCACGAGTTCTCTCCGCGTCCATCACACCTACAGAAACGAGTTCGACATCAGAAAAAAAAATGAACAAACCAAACAAGAAACCGCATAGGTAGAAACCTACCCGAACTCAGGGCGGCTGCAATAAGCTTGGCCTCCGTTAAGTAGTGGTGGCACTTTAAGCCTTGCCGTGCCCATTGCCGGAGACCCTTCACCGTCTCTTTATCAAGAGTTACGCCCAAATCTGGAGCGGCCTCACCCCACCCGGTCTGAAAGGGCCATCCTTGTGCACTTCGCACGCCGAAGTAGTCCCGCTTCCAAGCCGGGACCTTATTAGGAAGATCATGCAGAAGCTTGAAACCCTGGCGAGGAGAAAGGTAATACGCCCGTCTCCCCCCAGGAAGAGAACCCGCCTGTCTCTTGAGCATCAAGATAGAGGAGAATATCTCTAAGTCTAAGGGAAAGTTCTGCTCGCAAAAAAGGGAAATTGTCCCCACCAGGTTCCGAATAGAGTTCGGATGAAGCTGGCCAATGGTGACACCGAAGTGGTTTATGACTTCGACGAGAAGGGGATGGAAAGGAAGTCGCAACCCTGCAGCAAGCTACTCTCTAAAAATCACGATCTCGTCGGGACCGTGTTCCCAAGGAAAGCTACCCGAAGGAATAAAATATGTGTACCCCCTAGGAAGATTGTAAGACAGAAGTATGGATTGAAGCCCCTCAGGCGTCATGGTCGAAGGGCCAAACTGGTCTAGCATCCGACCTCGGCAGGAGGTAGACGCCAAATTGCCCGAAGCGACTCGACCTACTGGTTCGTAGTCCTCAAACTCCACCTCAAGATCACTGAGGCAGTCGGGGGACATGGCTCGGTTGGTGGAACCTACATCGGCCCTACTCGAAGAATCGTCTGAGCTATCAAAGCTAGACATTAGGGAAAAGACGAATTCAAGAAAGTACTCACCGGAAATTTTGAAGAAAAACCAAAGAACCGTGAACTGTATAACCAGCCTTGACGCGAGCTGGAAAATACTTGGACGCGAGCTGAAAGGTTGGACGCGAACTCAGTAGACAAACTGCAGAAGTGACAACCGGGGTCCCCCACTATTTATAGCTACAGTAACCAAGAATCGACCATGCAGACCGAAGACGATCCGACGACCCACGTTCTTATCGACCGCACAACCCTTAAGGTCGAGACGTGATTGGAGCACGTCTTTCCAAAAAAAGCGAAACGTCAGCGCGTCTTTTTGAAACCGACGTCGCTTCGACACGCGTCTTTTCGAAACTGACACGCCGCACGTCTCCCTGACAGTCGACCGCGCACGTACAGTAGTGGCGTGCCTTTTTGGAATGACCCGCTGTCACGTCCCAGCGGCGCGAATTGGTTTGAAATTTAAAACGTGTGGTCACAACCACCATCGTTCTTGAGTAAGCACGTTTCCAGCCTTCTCGGAAACCGAAAGAACCCTACCAAAAGCGTCTCGAACAGTGAAGGTTCGAAGGATGGGACAAATCCGCCAGCTACCTCGCGAAAACTCCCCGCACCATGGCAAGACCCCCGACGCAAGGAGTGGGGGGCAATTGATGAAGGAAGATTTGGCCCGACCTCTCTATTATGTGACACGTGGCAGAAACAACAGCTCGGCAAAAGGGGCCAAGCCTAGGCGGGAACAAGGGGACACATTTCGCCGAACTGACCCTTGTAACAGCTCGGGATACACTTCGCCGAACTGACCCACCTTGTAACAGCTCGGGATACACCGCCGAACTGCCACCTTGTAACAACTCGGGATAGACTTCGCCGAACTGCCACCTTGTAATAGCTAGGGATAGACTTCGCCGAACTGCCACCTTGTAACAGCTCGGGATAGACTTCGTCGAACTGCCACCTTGTAACAGCTCAGGATAATACACTTCGCCGAACTGACCCACCTTGTAACAGCTCGGGATACACCGCCGAAACTGCCACCTTGTAACAGCTCGGGATAGACTTCACTGAACTGCCACCTTGTAATAGCTCGGGATAGACTTTGTCGAACTGCCACCTTGTAACAGCTCGGGATACACTTCGCCGAACTGACCCACCTTGTAACCGCTCGGGATACACTTCGTCGAACTGACCTGCCCTATAGATACCTCCGAGCTCAAGACCGCCTCGCTCAGCACTTCGCATCACTTGGCACCAAAACCAAACAAGTCGTACCACGCCTGACACTAAGGAAGTTCGTGCCCAAGGGCGCCGCGCCTGACTGACTTGGGATCTGACGTTTGGCGGCAACACCCTAAACGGCCACCTGCCACCGCCACTGACACTGCCATCTCCAGTTAGATGACGGTTAGGCAGTGACGATTCTGTATCAGCAGAAAGGACGACGATCGAATTGACAAGCACAAGGGTAATCATACTTGACTTGACAAGGGCCCCGGGACGAGTGCACGAAGTGACTATAAGAGCCCCCTGCCCCCCGACAACAGAGGTATGCAAACTTTGCGCTATCTGGTACTACTTTGCTTTTGAAGGATTCTAACTTGAGCTTCGGAGCCTCTACACCGGGTTCCCCCCGAAGCTTTCCCATCTCCTCCGTTTCAAGTTCCCTGCTACCCCGTTCGGAAGCAAGGCAGCGAACAGCTAAGACCAGCCGGATCGCGCTCCATCACTTCCCTTTATAGAACCTATACATGGTCCGTGTGCCCAAATTTTCTTATATTCATTGTGGATAATGATGTATTGAATTGTGGTTTGCCCCCAAAAAACTTATGGATGGCGCTCAATGATCTCCTTTTTAATGATACTAGTAGAATGGCATCGCACGGGACATTCGAACCAATGAATGATACTACAATCAAATATAGATCTTAACTAAGTTGGGTGTGGCCACTTGTTTGATTCTTCACTTGTGTTAGTGCCAATCTATTTGATTGTCCTAAAATAAAATCATACTTCAATTACTTCATCCTAATTGAGTGTGAGTGGTATAATGTTAAAGAAAACAAAACTGACTTAAAACATGATTAAGGATTCCATTTGACATATAATGTAATGTGTGTGTATATAAGTACACAAAAAGCTTTGTATTGCAATATTAGCACAATCGCTTAAAGGGTTATGGATCCAACCATAATGCTTCGTGCTAGTCATAAATTAAAACCCAAGGACTGATCCTAGTTGAAATGGTGTAACATAGATTTAATTCAATTAAAGAGACTAGCAGTAGGGGGTTTGTTCTCAACTTTCTAGTGTAGGATGTTGAAACCAAACCTAGAGGATGCCAAAAACAAACCATACGAGGGTTTGGCTCTTAGTTTGCAAGTGAAAGATGTTGAAAGCAAACAAGTTGGATCTTTATATAGAACAAACACTAAGTTTTGGTATTTTTATGGTGCATTTCGCTAATGGTTAAGAGAATTAGGTGTGTAAGAACTTACAAGTTGCAAAACACTAGAAAATGCTTAGAAATTACAAATACAAACTTGTTTGGGCAAATGTAAGCCTGTTAAAGACACATGATTAAACACTAAGTTAATCCCAAAGACGAAAAGTGCTTGAAACTTATAAATCAAAACTTATTAAACAAAAACCCTAAAATTAGTTGAATAAAAATAATTATCAAAGAAACTCAATTTTAAACTAAAGCATGATGTGAAATCAAACTCCTATTGCATTTTAATAACATAAAAGAGTGAAAGAGATAATAGAACTTTGCAATTGTGATAAACATGATATTGAGTATGATTTTGCCATATGTTGTTGTTGAATTTTCTTGAGATGAAAGGCAAAAGACTAAATATGATAAAAAATGAAGAACAAAAACACTTGGAACTCCATTAGTTCCAAGTATCTAAAAACATACATAATTTCTATTCACATATTTTCCAATCAATCACCTAGAGGTGTAAAATCGGGCCATGCTGGGCCAAGTGGCACAACCTGCATGTGGCTTGTGCAAAGTGCAGGTCGGGCCAGGCCACAAACCGGGCCAAGTCATGTTTTTTTTTTTTTTTTGAATAAACAATGAAAATTTTAACATAAATTTAAAAATATACACAAAATTTTAAAAACATCTTAAAATTTTATTTTATATGAATTTTGATGTATACAATTGTTTATATATACAATAATATAATAAAATTATATATATTAATATATTAAATATAATATATATACATATTATATATTATATATAAAATATATATATATGGGTCGTACTAGGTTGTGCCCATGCCATCATGCGGGTTACAGGTGGCATGGCCCACTCGATCGTGCCAGGCCGACTCAAAATTATGTTGAACCATGGCCGCGGGTGACACAGCCCGATTTATACCTCTACAATTACCCCTTATGATCAATTTGGAAGGAATACAAATTCAAATATGTACAGTACAGATACATACAAAATAATGCAAATTACAAGGTTTTACACTCTACATATATTTGTATTTGTACTCCTTCCAAATGGAGTCTTATTGTTGGTTTTTAAGAAAATAAATTAATAAACATAGTTATAGGAGCAAAGCATATATATGGTATAATAAATAATGAGGATAATTTTGGAGATAAAAATCAGAGTTTTCAACAAAAACTAATGAACTTTTAAACAATGGAAAAACAAATAGAAATAATGGTGAGGGGTAATTTTAGAAATTAAAATTAGGAGTTTTGACGACTAGGATGATTACCATTCCCATTTTTATTAATGGTTAATAGGGGTAATTTTGGAAATTAAATTTAGGAGTTTTGACGAATGGGACAATTACCATTCCCATTTTTATTAATGGTCAATAGATTTCCTTTAGGCTGCATTTGGAAACGATGCAAACAAGTTTGAATGAAAATATGTAGAGTGTAAAACGGTTCACATAAATTGTAAAATTGGGTTAGTTTTGCAATGACAAATTTACCTTCTTACCAAACAACCTTTTTGCTATAATGGACGATGCAAACATGAATTCCAATAAAGATTGTGTTTTTTTTTTGTTTTTTATCAAAAGCCCTCTTGAATGCAAATTTACTTCTTTTTATTGATGTACTTTTACATCTTATTATCAATGTAAATATGTATTGATTTGTCATTTGTCAATGCATAAATGTATGTTGCCAAACACAGGCAAAAGTGAACCATAGTGCAAATTTACCCTGAACTGGGATTTACGCTCCATTTGCATCATTTCCAAACATAGCCTTAATCTCCTTAGTGTTATTTCTAAAGCTAATGCCTCCATTGAGTATTTACTAGATCCTAAAAGTATATGTACGGAGACAACATCTACAATAACTATAGAGAGAATTACAGCTTGGAGTAGACTTGTTCATAGGCCAGGCTTTGGGCCTGATTTTGCATTGTGTTGGGCTCGGGCTTTGGGTCAAGCCCATTCTAATTTTAGCAAAAGCTTCTAAGCCCGACCCATGGACAAGTTTAGTGGAGAGAGTTATAATTATTTTTGATGCTTTTGTCACCTCTACCTCTACAACTATTCAATTAATTGCACATGATCAAAGTTGGGAATTCCTCTTTGCCAAATCATCTCGTATTCCACTTTTCTCTATTCTTAAATCTAAAGCTTAAGCTTTCTTTGAAGGTCTTCTTTTTGCTAAAGAGCTACATCTTTCACTAGTCATAGTTGAAGGTAGGTGTCAGCACCCGATTTTACGGGTAGATGTTTTGGAAGGTCCTAGGTCTAATGGTTGTGTCTAATCTAACAGTTGATGTGTAAGTGAGGGTCGATCGAGGCCATCATATAGGTATCGGGCATATTTTAACGGTGGATCTGAGAGCTCTCGAGGTGAAATTGAGCTTTATTGGGTTTTTGGGTGTTAAGAAAGGATCATAAGGGTCTGATCGGGAATTTGGGGTGAATTGGGGTTCAGGTGGCGGATCGAGCAAAAATCGGGTGTTGACAATAGGGGTGCTCACAGTTCAATTAATTGAACAGTGGGGTATTTTTTTGAAATAAAATCAGTACTACTGATTTTGAAAAATCCTTGAATTGAAATTGAACTAAATCAACTGATTAATTTGTTGACTGGTTTTAGTTTTTTATTGCTTTGATTCTTTGATTTCTTGGTTTTTATATTTATAGTATATTATAAATATATAATATATTATACATTATAAATAGATTATTATAAGTATATAATTATAAATATAATATTTATATATAATGCACACACACACACACACACACACACACACACACACACACACACACAGGCCAGTTTGGTTAAGCATCGGTCTTTTAGGTTTATTGAAAACCAAAATGATCCTTCAAATTTTCAAAAATACCGAATTAATCGATTCAATTAACCAAAATTTTTTGTTCGATTTTCTCGATTTGGATCAGTTTTTTGGTTTTTTATGAACACTCCTAATTGAAGGTGATGCTTAGTCAATGTTTTCAAACCATCATTGACCCTGGCGGTCTGACCGTTCAGCCTGGAAACTATCCAGACAACCAGTTTTGTTTTACCCCAACCTGGTCCCTAGCCAAAAACCGTTGAATTGTTCAGTGACTTGCTGACTCAGGTGGTCAAACCGTCGACCCATCGACCCATTCAATAATTTTTTACTGTTTTTATTTTAATTATTATTTTTTATTTTTTATTGGAATGATCGTCTATTCAAACTGGATGGTCGAACTGTTGATCGATGGCCAAAGCGGTTCCAGTTTCAAGTCAATTTTTAAAACCTTGTGCTCAATATATTGTTAAGCTTCTTTTTGGCATATTACATTGATCCATTGTGACAACTTTGAATCGCTATCGTTTGGCAAGTCTTTTTTGAAAGATAGTTTGCACTTTACATAAAGAACTTGGTAACCCACAGACCGTTTGGTTGGAGGTGTGTCTTTCCATGTTAAGACGAGACTTGAGTAGGCGAAAAAAAAATGTAAGGCTGCAATTTGGGCTGGGTTGGCCCGGATCCAACCCAAAAAAGTCAGGTTGTTGCTCGAGTTAGGGTTAGGGTTGAAATTCATGAACCTGCCTTTATTTTAGGTTGGGTTAGGGTTGACCCCTTGGGCAACCCGACCCAACTCAAACCCGACTCTATAGTATATGTCATATGCTATATATTATATATCATACATTGATTTGTTTAGATCTATTGATAGTTATATAGCCCTCACAACATACTATCATGTCTTTCTTTTAAAATAACCACTTCATCCCAAATGAAAAGACTAGAACCTTAATAACATATTTTATATTTTTTGAATATTTTATTCTTCACCTCCTCTCTAATGTTTGCCACCCATAAAATATCTATCATAAGTCATAACTCATAATAAACTATAGTCATTTCAAATACTTATTTTTTTAAATTTTGTACTAAGATAACCAATAAAAACATCAACAAACAAATACTAGTAAAACATAGGATTAATAGTAAAATTTGAGATTAAATAATTTTATGATATTTTAAGTGATGGGAAGAAGGTTGGATTGAGCCCAATCCAACCCAAAGTTTGAATTGAGTTAGGGTTGAATGAATTTAATTAGGGTTAGGGTTAGAATTGCGTGGATCAGGTTGAAGGTTGGGTTGAGGGTTTAAAACTTTGGATTGGACTAGGATTAGCCTCAACCCAACCTAACCTTATAGCTCTGAAAAAAAGGCAAGAAGTTTCGTTTCTAATTTCCTGCAATAAGCTAAAATTGAACTGATGGCATCTTTTTAGGGCACAATCTATCGTTAGAAAAATCCTCCTCTAAAAAAACTAAAACGCAAATTGCCAAGATTATAAAAAACTGACAACCTACACGAAAAAAGATGTCGAATGGAGCTTTACATTGTAAGGGACTTCCCACGGAGTTTTTTTTTTTTTTTTTTTTTTATATATTTATTCCACTTCCTCCCACCGAGTTCTTAATATCCTCCTATAATCCGAATTCGATTCCAACCCGCTAGATATCCAAGAGGGATACGATCCAATTTGAATTCAAATATAAAATGTCATGATCTTCATTCGAATTCAAATATAAATGAATCAAATTTGTATTTGTGTATATCCGATCATCTGATCCATTTACTACAAAATTGTGTCACATATCTTCTTCTTAGAATTTCTCTCTGAAATTCAACGGCTCAAAATTAGGGTTGCAAGTCGGACTGGGTTAGGTCGGGTTGAGGCTAACCCTATCCAACCCTAAGTTCTAAACCCCAACCCTAACCCTAACCCAACCCGACCTACCTAACCCAAACCCTAACCCAACCCAATCCAACCACGAAGTCAATTTCGGGTTGGGTTGAGCTCGGGTTGGGCCCAACCCAACCTTCTTCCCATCTCTTAAAACCTCTTAGAATTTATCAATTTTAGATCTTAACTCAACTTTCACTACATATATTAATCCTATATTTCATTAGTATTTGTTTGTTGATATATATATTTTCTTGTTCTTTTCATATAAAATTCAGAAAAACAAGTGTTAGAAATGACTATAGTTTATTATGAGTTATGACTTACGATAGATCTTTCTTCGGCGGCAAACAACATAAAGGAGATGAAGAATATAATTTTCAAAAAAACATAAAATAATGTTATTAAGGTTTTAGTCTTTTTGATTAGGATTAAGTGAAATGATTATCTTAAAAAAAAATACATGATACTATGTGGTGGGGGCTATACAAATATCATGCATCTAAACAAATCTATGTACATTATATATTACATATAACTTATACTTATATATTATTACATGTACTATAGAGTCGGGTTCAGGTTGGATCAGGTTGGTTAAGGGATCAACTCTAACCCAACCCAAAGTAAAATCAGATTCATGAATTTCAACCCTAACTCTAACCCGAACATCAACCCGACCCAACCCAACCCAACTTTTTTCGGGTTGGGCTAGGGTCGGCTTCGGGACAACCCGGCCCAATTGTCAAAATGGATGCAGTGTATCCGATTCGAATCCTATATCTTTCGTGTTGAGAGATCGTATAATCTGCCTACTCATTGTCTACTCTTTCGCCGTTGGATTAGTGTCCGAAGGGTATAAATGTTGAGGCGTGTTAATTAGATTTCAATCTGACGTTAGCAACGGGCACACGTGGGTCTGCCTACCGAACCAATATGCTCTTTATCTGAACTCTTCTTCCACGCAAGCACCAGCTCATGTATAGCCTCCAACAAGATGGTACTTATCGTCGTCAAATCTCTCCTCTCGTATATCAGCGCTCAGCGGAGTGCGGAGAGAGCTCGAACTGGAAAAAATGGCGCTAATGACTTCCATATTTCGTCGAAGAATCCGATTAAATTCGCTGGGGCAGTACCATATACTGTCGCAGAGAAAAACGTTGGCCTCCTCATCGGAGAATAAGAAGCCATGCATAGAGAAAATTCTAATCGCCAACAGAGGAGAAATCGCTTGCAGAATTATGAAAACTGCCAAGAGATTGGGGATTCGAACTGTAGCAGTTTACAGCGATGCAGATAAAGAAAGCCTTCATGTAAAATCTGCAGATGAAGCTATTCGAATTGGGGCGCCTCCGGCTCGATTGAGCTATTTGAATGCTTCGGCAATCATTGAAGCTGCAACTCGTACTGGTGCACAAGTAATATATTTGACGTTTCCCTAACTAAGATTTGCTTTATTCTTTTCTTCTGATTGTGCTTGCCAGTTTCATATAGCATTATCTTTATATTAGTTTTTGTCACTGTTAAAATAATCACAATTGCGGGACATGAAGAATTTTGTTTCATATTTGCAATTACGAGGAGACTTATTAAAGCACATTTATACCTAACTTGGCACTCAAAAGAAAAATCATACAGATTGACTAACGCCCCTTAGTGTAGGTAGTTTCTTTAATAATGATTTTGCATACATTCATCAATTCATCCGTTCTATAATTGTTGTGTTGAGCACATGGAAGACATAGACTAATCTCCCCTGTTCAAGGATTCCAACTCCCACTTAGTGGGTTCCTGGTAAGGTTCAACTTGTAGAATGACTTATACTGTGCAATCAATCAAGGATTCATGGTGGGACGTGAAGGACCGAGTAGATGCGGAGGTGAACGGCTGAGATCTTGGTGTATCAAACCTGCATACAAAGAGAGAATAAGAGTAGTTGCACAATACAGGATCCGAGACACCTATCTCTCAAACAAAATGCAAGAGAGAACTGTCAAATCTGGATGGAGCCGAAATTTGGAGGTTGCTTGACCTTCCAAGTTATCTTTGATTTTGCACACTTTGCTATCTTTGTGATAGCCATATATATAGGTCTTTCCCCAACATTCCCTTGTTTTGAGGAGGGAGCGTAACCAACATGAACGTTTGGAGCGAAGACCAAGTCAAGGCCTCTCCAGATTGAGACAAATGTTTCATACTGACCAAGGATCTATCCACATGGTCATCCAGTTTAGACTGGGTCAAATGGATATCCATTGACCCAATAAGAGCTGGAATTTGGATTCAGAATAATCCAACAATATTGGTATCTCCACGCATAAAAACATTTTCAAATAAACAATCAAATAAATTTATTTTTTTATAGAAAATAAATAAATAAGTAATAATTTAAAATGAATGATTGTGTGTGAGAGTGTTGCATGGAGATAACCATAAAATCATCTTCCATCAACATGTGGCTTATCACATGGCCATTGGATATTCCAACATGTTGGGGATTAAACGAGGGCCTATGGCCACTCTACCATCATCTCCCACTTGGCCAGTTAGGCCCGAGATGAATAAGTGCCAACCAACCCCATTGCAATGGGTTTAGTCAAAGGGTCGGTAATCATATCTTTTGTAGGCACATATTCTACCAGGATCTCATTCCATTGGTAGACATCATATAAATACCGGTAATGGAGATCTATGTGTTTCCCTTTAGGGCCGATCTCACCATTTTTAATTGTCTTAATAGCAGCTTGATTGTCATTGAAAATCTTCACAGCTCCTATTGGCACATTAGGAATTCGAAGTTCTTTCAAGAATCTCCTAATCCAAACTGCTTCAGATGCCGCGGAACTACAAGAGAAAAACTTAGCTTCCATGGTGAATTTAGCTACACAACTTTGTTTCTTGCTTTTCCATGAGACAACACCTCCTCCTAAGAGGAATAAGTATCCAGTTGTAGATTTTCTATCATCCGGGTCACTTGCAAAATTAGCATCACAATAACCCAGTAACTCTAAATCATTTGCATGATAGGTTAATTTGAAGTATTTTGTTAACTGCAAATATCTAAATATTCTTTTAATAGACTTCCAATGTGTTTTACCTAGGTTACTTTGGTATCTACTAATAAGACCTACAACATATGAGATATCTGGTCTTGTGCAAAGCATGGCATACATCAAGCTACCAATAGCTTGAGCATAGGGTCTATACTTCATTTTCTCTATTTCTTCATCATTAGTGGAAGCCATATACCTACTTAATTTGGTTCCTTTACAAATTGGAGTTTCAACTCCATTACAATCTTTCATAATAAATTTCCTTAGAATTTTCTCTAAGTAATGCTCTTGTGAAAGAGTTAAGGTTTTAGTGTTTCTATCTCTTTCTATTTTAATTCCAAGTACATAACTAGCATCATCCATGTCTTTCATTTCAAAGTTGGTTTTTAACCAACTTTTAGTTTCATTAGTCATAGACACATCATTTCTAGCAATAAGAATATCATCTACATATAATGAAAGAACAACAAAACTGCTCCCACTATTCAAAGAGTAAACACAATAATCAAACGGATTAGGTATAAATCCAAGTTTAGAGATTGCTTCATGGAAGGTATGGTACCACATCCTAGAGGACTGTTTTAAACCATACAACGATTTCTTTAATTTATACACTTTATTTTATTGTCCCTCTATTACATAACCTTTGGGTTGAGTCATGTATATTTCTTCATTTAGTTTATAATGAAGAAAGTAGTTTTAACATCTAATTGACACAACTCTAAGTCCAAAAAGGCAATTAAGGACATTAGGATTCTAATAGAGGTAAACTTGGCAACTGGAGAGTAAGTCTCATCATAATCAATCCCTTCTACTTAGGTGTACCCTTTTTGCTACTAATATTGCCTTATATTTTTTCTATAGACCCATCAACATTGAGTTTTCTCTTTAATATCCATTTACACCCTATAGGTTTCATATTCTTGTTTAGATCAACTAATTCCCAAACCTGATTTTTATTTATTTAGTCTAACTCTTCTTCTATGGCTTCACACCACTTTTCTTTATCAGGTGCATCCATAGCATCTTCAAAGTCAATTGGATTATCAAAATATTCTTCATTCAAGTAGGTATAATAATATTTTAATCTTGATGAAGGGAATCTTTCTCTTTGAATTCTACCTAAGGTGTAATTATTAGATGAAGATGAAACCTGTCTATCAAGTGTAGTCTCAGCTTCTATAATTTCTTTATTTATTTCAAATAAGTTGGGTAATTGTTTATTATCCTCAACTTGATCTTCTAGAAAAGCAACATCCCTGTTTTCTATTAATTCAACTGTTTCATCAGATTTATGATTAACAAATCTATACCCTTTGCTATTATCACCCTATAAAGGTACACCTTAGACTCTTGTTATCTAACTTGCTTCTTTGCTGCTTTGACATTCTTACATAAGCACTAACCTCCCAAATTTTGATGTTAGTCAGGTCTGGTTTTCTACCAGTCCACATTTCATGGAGTGTTAAGTTATTAACTTTAGTTGGAACCTTATTTAGAATATATACAACAATACCTAAGGCTTCTCTCCAAAAGTGTGTTTTAGACTTGAGTGAGATAACATTGATATCACCATATCCAACAAAGTCCTATTTCTCCGTTCAACCATTCCATTCTGTTGTGGTGTGAAGGACATGGTTAATTGGTGTATGATTCCATTTTGTGTACAAAAGTCACTAAATAGGTTAGAGATATATTCTCCACCTCTATCACTTCTAAGAGTTTTTATTTTTTTACCCAATTGGTTTCCTACAAATGTTTTATATTTTTTAAATTTCTCTAACACTTCTAATTTTCTTTTAATCAGATATACAAAGCCAAATTTGGAGGAATCATCTATAAAAGTTACAAAATATTCTATACCCCTATGTGTTTTTACATTCAAAGGGCCATAAACATCAGAGTGTATTATAGCCAATAATTCCTCTGATTTCTTTCCTTTCTTAAAAGGGAGCCTAGTCATTTTTCCATTAAGGCATGGTTCATAATAATTGAAATTCATTTCTATTTTGGGAATTAATCCATTGGAGCTCATTCTCATCATTTTATCTTTGTTTACGTGACAAAGTCTCATGTGCCATATGTACGCATTTTCATTCACATGATAAGTACAATCATAAATAGAAAGAGCATCAACTTTATTAATAGTCAAATGATACAATTCATCAGACTTATTCCCAAACATTAAAATTCTACCATGCTTTCCTATGGTTACTTTTCCTCCCCTAAAATGTACATCAAAACCCTTCTCATCTAACAGAGGTACAACAATAAATTTCTCCTAAAATTAGGTGCATACAATACATCATTAAGGATTAAATTTGTGTTCTCATTTATGGGGATCTTCACTTTTCCGGTTTCAAGTACATCAGTGTAGGTGTTGTTTCCCATAAAAATTTTGTTCTCTTGTCTTCATTTCCTTCAGTTCCAGGAACATTTCTTTAGTTTTGCAAATATGCTTAGAGGAGCCAAAATCTATGCACCAATCAGAAAAATCAGAATCAGCAAAGTAGGATTCAGAGACTACACAGACTATGTCTTTCTTTTTAGTTTTTCCCTTTTCATTATTTGATTTATTCTTCTTGCATTCAGGGCAATTATATTTTGTATAGCCTTGTTTTTCACAATTAAAGCAATGTTTACCCTTGGTTTTCTTGAATCCTTTTGAGAATTTAAATTTCTTATTAAATTTCCTCCCATTATTATTTTTGAAAAACTTGCCCTTAGGCTTTTCAGCCATTTGGGAAGTTTCAGTTGGTTTGGGAATAACCATTAAGGATGAAGGTTGGGATTTCTTCCTCTTCCTTTCAGCCTCTAATCCTAACAAGGTAGGTAAGTTTTTTATGCTAACTTCTCTTCTAGATAGATTTAAAATTGTCACTAACATGATCTACTACAGAATCCTCTTCTCTCATTTCATAGCCATAATATTTTTCAATTAACATTTGAACATAGGTTTCAATTATTTTTCCATATGTTTCTTTAATGGCTTCAAACATATCTTTAGCATTATTATATTCTTTAAATACAACATTAATGTCAGGCTCCATAAAATTTAACAAACAATTTCTTGCCTTCCTGTTATCTTTTTCCCATTTTTGAAATTCATGAATTACAATCAAGGAATCATCATCAGTAGGTTTAGCAGGAATAGATTTATCTAATACATAATCAACATTTTCTTCATCAAGTATCATTCTAATCCTATGTTTCCAGAGAGCATAATCGGTGCCATTCAGTTTCTCAATTTTAATGAGTTCTTGGGATAAGGCAGTAGAAGACATTGTTCAAAATAGCAAGAATATTCGAAAATAAATAAAGCAAATACAGGTATCAACTGTCTGTATTTTATGAGACTGTCACTCAAGTTCGGAGGCCAAAAATAAATAAATAAAGTAAATGCAAATAAAGTACTTAGCTGTTTACACAAAAATACTAATCGGCAGCTAAGTTATCCAACATGTTTATTTTGTCCAGCTCCCACTGCTCCTTTTAATTCAGCAGCAGCTTTGGCATTCGACAATGATACTTCTAAGTGGTTTGGAGCTTAAAAAAATGACAGTAGATAATTAATAAGATGTAGAAATCAACGATTGCAAAACCGAACAGAAATGGAAATGGGAGAAATAAGCAAATAAATAAAACTCTAATACCCGATTTGAGATGCTTGGGTTTGGCTCACTAGTCGAATCCGCCTTATCTAACCAGATTTGTTTTGTAGTGAACGAAAACAGTAAAATCCCTAAATTTATTTAGAGTTTCTTGCTTCCGACTTCAGATCTGAGATAAAGTTTTGCAGTTCTTTGAGCAGCAAATTCATATATCTTTCCGAGAAAACTCGAATAGGCGTCTCTTTCGAACAAAAAAAATAAGGAAACTGGAACCAGGTTTGGAGTCGCTAGAGTTTCTGTTCGTTTTGAGTCACCAAAGCAAGAATAATAATAATAAGGAGCAGCTGTTGAAGCTTGTTTGTATCTCGACAAAGAAGAAAGAAGACCTAAAACAGGGTTTCGGTGGAGGATGATGAGAAAACTTCGATCTAGTTCTTCTTCGCAGTGAATAACTACAGTTGGAGGCTCGAACAGATGCGTAGATGGGAGAGCTGACGAAACCCTCGAACAGAGCTTCGGTGGAGAAAGGAGGAAACTCTCGAACCGGTTGTATTCTCTCTCCTCTCCCTTTTCTGAAGCTTAAAAGATGGGGTGCTATCCGGTGTGGCACGGCTACACTCAGAAAACTGTGTCAGTCGATGTTTGGCTCTGATACCGGTGAAGGACCGAGTAGATGCAGAGGTGAACGGCTGAGATCTTGGTGTATCAAACCTGCATACAAAGAGAGAATAAGAGTAGCTGCACAATACCGGATTCGAGACACCTATCTCTCAAACAAAATGCAAGAGACAACTGTCAAATCTGGATGGAGCCGATATTTGGAGGTTGCTTGACCTTCCAAGTTATCTTTGATTTTGCACACTCTGCTATCTTTGTGATAGCCATATATATAGGTCTTTTCCCAACGTTCCCTTCCTTGTTTTGAGGAGGGAGCGTAACCAACTTGAACGTTTGGAGGGAAGACCAAGTCAAGGCCTCTCCAGATTGAGACAAATTTCTCATACTGACCAAGGATCTATCCACATGGTCATCCAGTCTAGACTGGGTCAAATGGATATCCATTGACCACTCTACCATCAGGATGATCATATAAAATCTTCCAGGCTGGTGGCTTAATATTGCCATTTTTTCTTAAGAGCTGAATTCTGATCCTATGGGAAAGCAGGATCCATGGTGGGACGATCATATAAAATTCCTTTGATGGTGGGTTTGGATTGCTTTGGATATACACCAAGCTACCAAATGCTCAAAGCACGCTTGTATTATGCAGGCCCAGATAGATGCACATATATTTATACACTCATAAGTCATAAGTATATATGCATATGTATTTGTATTTGTGAAGGTTTTCTTCATAGATATGGCCTTTGCTACTTAAGGAGATTGTGGTTGCTCAGGTAATGCAAATAAAAATTGGCAATATAAACAGGAGCATATACCTAAGTCACCATTGAGTAGGTGCTAACCTAAGTTTCTGTATCAGGGATCGAGATATGACAATTTTCCCTTTGGAAAATGGGCTAGAGCAGGTCTAAAAATTAGAGATGATGTGAGACTACATTCTTGGAAATTAAACTTATCTTAAGTAACAAGGCAACACAAGGCAAAGAAGACCGCGGGCAATAAGAAACAATTTCTTTACCATCTGCATTCCTCACAGGGGCTTCATGGTTCTGAAAGTTTGAGTACTGTAATTATTTGTCATTGTTACTAGACGTGCAACTTGGATTAGGTCAGGTTGGGAATTTGCTAAATTTTCAATGGGTTCTAGCCCACATAGTTGAAATTCTTCAGATTCGGAAACCTGACTTGCACCCCTAAAATGTTTTTTTTTTTATTATTTTTAATTTGTTCATTTTTATTTCTCTCTCAAAAACTTGATAAGTTGAAGCAGGCTATTGATGCAACAGGATTGGGCTGTATCTGCTTGCTGACAGGTTTAGGCCTAAAAAGGCCTCCATATCATATAGGCTTAATGCAAGAGGATTTTACATTGATCCCACAAATCAGGCCCATCCTATCTGGGCATTTTGAAGAAAGAGATGACTGCAACAGTTAGCATGAGAATCATTTCTAAGCTAACTTGGCAAAGCCTTATCCCTACTATTTGGAGCCAACAGTATGGGAGCCATTAGATACTCAATGCATACACCTATTTATATATACATTTATGTAGATACCTTCATAATACATAATCTTTTTAGAGTTCCATGTGATTTTTTGTTGCATTAATCAAGGTTTATTTGCCTTGAAGGATTGGCTTTTATAATTAATAACTAGACATTGTACTCTCTTTCTTTCAGAATGATAAATTTGTTTTCCCTTACAACTTTATCTCTTTTCTTTTTGGTCGATGAAATTCTAATCTGTGGGTTGGAGATTAACTAGTGAGGCTCTCCTTGTTATCCACCTTTTCCCCTTTCTTTTTCCCTCTCTTCTTTCTCTTTCTTCCTTTCTTGTTTCCATTTTGTGAAGCCACCATTTAAGCAACCATGTTATTGGGATGATCTCCCCCTTCCTGTTTAGATTGTCATGCATTACATCCTGATTTTTCTTCCATAAAATCTCTCACATTTCATCATTCACAGTGATTTTGTATCTTGAAATATGGAGTGACTTTACTCCATGCACATTTGGGTTCATTTTGTTGTGAGTAACCTCTTTGTATCTTCATCAGCTCAACTTTGGTCATCGTAGGTTGGAAGCAACTTGGTAACTTTGCTAGATACAAGAGATTAATTAGAAGTAAATCATTTACAAAGACTTGCTTTTCAGTATGGCTTCTTTCTATATTTAGGCTATACACCCTGGCTATGGTTTTCTATCCGAGAGTGCTGAGTTTGCTCAGCTTTGTGAAACTGAGGGGCTTACATTTATTGGACCTCCAGCATCTGCAATTCGGGACATGGGTGATAAAAGGTATAAATAATGTTCTTCTTCCTCTGTATGTATGTGTTTTGATACATATACTTTTCACATAAACACATTATAGACATGCACTTAGTTAGTTAGTTGGCTTGCAATGTGCCTATTGCTCATTAATGCATGTTATATGCCCCTTTACATGATTATTCTTAACATTCTTCTCTTCTCCTTATGCACATATATATCAACCATATCTTTTATCAGTAACTTTAAACTTATTTCTTCCCTAATTTATATAGATATTTGTTATTGCCTTTTGATTTCCTTTTATTCTTTTTTCTTGCATATTTTCCTTCTTTGGTGTTTACTAGTGCATCAAAGAGGATAATGGGTGCAGCTGGGGTACCACTTGTGCCTGGATATCATGGAGATGAACAAGATATTGATTTTATGAAGTTAGAAGCAGACAAGATAGGATATCCTATCTTGATTAAGCCAACCCATGGAGGTGGAGGAAAGGTGTGCTTATCCTTGGTCTTTCATCAACATGAATTCATTAATGTTTCTTATATCTTCACTGTTATAATATGGAAACTTTTTGGAGGCTTCATTCCATGGACGCACACTTTTTCCTTATAAAAAGTTCAAAAACTATTTATACTGAAATCACCTCTTCCTTTTATTTATGTCTAGGGATATAAACAGGTCAGGTTCAGTTTGGGTTTGCCTTAACCTAAACTTGACATCAAGAAATCTGTTACCAAATCCAACCTGACTTAATGGCCCAACTTAATGACATAGGATGATGAAACATGCCCTGACCCTATAAAGTCCCAACTTATACCACCCTGCCCTGCCCAGCTGCCCCATGAACACTAACCCTGTTCTTAGTGAAGACTAAAGGCTATATTGATAACTAAGTTACATACAACATTCATAACCTAGTTACATACTGTAACATCACTAAAGTATCTCCATGTACTTTAGTCATAGTTGTCAAGGTGACTGCCTAGGCGTCAAGGCGACTGCCTAGGCGACAAGGCACCCTTTGAGGCTCGCCTCGCCTAATTGCCTAGTAGTTTGGTACTATGTATTGTAAAATACTTTTTTATTCTTTATTTTTTGACATTATAATTATAAAATAGGCACTGGTAAACTAAAATACTCATTTTGTGTGTTTATATAGTAATTTGTTTTTATTATTTTCTTATTTGTTAGGATTTAATCAATACAAACATTACTTTTTCTTTTCTTCTTTTCCTAGCCCTTTGAGGCTCGCCTCGCCTAATTGCCTAGTAGTTTTATACTATGTATTGTAAAATACTTTTTATTCTTTATTTTTTGACAATAAAATAAGCACTATTAAACTGAAATACTCATTTTGTGTATTTATATACTAATTTGTTTTTATTATTTTCTTATTTGTTAGGATTTAATCAATACAAACATCGTTAAATGCTGTATTGAACTCTCAAAGACTTTAAAACCTGAACCAATAAGTAAGGAAGAACATAAAATTTTGTCCAATAAGTAGTAGTAGTAGTACTACTACTACTTTATCTTTTCTTCTTTTCCTATAACAAAAATAAAGGTTCAGACCCTATATTTTTTGAATTTTCTTTTCCTTCTTTTTTTTTCCTTCTCATGAATATGTTGATTTTCAATACTTTAACATGAACTCTATACTTGTGAAAATTATGAATAATTATTAAGAAATTATGGCTATGGTACCTAGGGAACTACCCTAGGATCTATATTTTCTATATAAAAAAAGACTATCGCCTAGGCGATAAGGCGCCCCCTTGATGCCCAGCCTCGCCTTGGCGCCTTGAAAACTATGACTTTAATGTATAAACCAGCAAAGTAAACACATAGAGCAAGATGTAAATGAAGGCAAAACTATGACTTAAGGATGTCAATGAGTCGGGTTTGGTATGTATTTGACTTAACCTGAACATAATGCAGGCCAGGGCTGTTAGGCTCACTGAAACTGAACCAGACCAAGGCTGTCCTGATCCCGGTCCTATAAGGTTGGATTGGTTAGGTTTACCATTTAACATGATCCATTGACATTGCTACTCATGTTATATCCAAAATCCAATTTAAGCATCTCTGTCTCTAGTCAACACAACTAGCATTTTGTATTTGAATTGTACTAACCATTTGATAGATGATACTTGTTGTATTGTTGACATGGTATAAATAATTGTTCACAATTTTGACATTGATGGACATTTTAGCATGTAGAGATGGGGAATTTTTCTAAAAACAGGAATTAATTAATAAACCTTTAAGGAATCATTAGAAGAATTATAAAAAAACATAGCAAACAATCGTGTAAATCAAATAAGAGAAGATTAAGAGATTTAAATAGGTATTTTTCTCTGTCTCCCTTTTAATCTTTTAGCCTTCTCTTCATCAAATATGTCATTTTGACTTTTGTCTTTTTTGTTACTATATGTTTTGATTGGATTTAGAATCCTCTTTTGTAGTTCTGCACTTTTTTCCTTTTTATTTTGAATTATAATGATTTATTAATTGAATCATATCAAAATTGTAAGCAAATTATCCAATCACCTAATCCCTATTTGTTTTTTTAGGAAATTATAAAATGTATGATGATTTTAGTGAAATATATAAAATATTTTAATAATATTCTAAAAATTTAAACCTCAAATATACAATCTATCAATGAAATCTGAAATATCACTGAAATATAGTAGGAAAAAAGAAACGATTCTTGGAAAATTTCCCATCACCACTTAACTAAATGGGGGAATTTTGCCAAATCTCACCGATATTGTGAAAGCAGGGTATAATGAATGGTCCATGTGTATATGACTATTTTTACCACATTAGAATAACCATCTCTCTCTCTCATGGTAATGATAATCTGTCAAGGAGAGAAGGAAAATGGTATGGAAGAAACAAGGAAATATCAGATGAGGAAGGCTAAACAAGATGCAGAAACACAAATACATCATCATCATCCTAAACTTATCCCAACTATATGGGGTTGGCAACACGAGTCCTGTTTCGCCATTCCATTCTGTTTAATCTCATATCTGTTGTTAAATTATGGGCAAGTCTTGTCCAACCTCTAAAGCCCCCTCAAGAAACCCAGTACCGCCTTAAGCCAAAAGGATAATAGACCAGGTCCCATCTAGTACCAGCTGCCATGGAGCAGGATAGCAAGCTTCCCTGATGCCAACCCTACCATAGCCAAAAACATAATCCTTAGCCCACATTCCACTAAACCATATTGGATGGTTCTTACTGGTTTGAGCTGAATGCTGAAAATGGTAATAATTATGGAGTTGAAAATATTTTTTAGCTAAGCTGGGGAGGGTAGTTGTTGGAATTGGTTTTGTTGTATGGTGACAGCTGTATTCTGACATATTTTTTCTGCATTTTTTTTAATAATAAAAGAAAATGGATTTAAAAAGCAAGTACAAGAGGAAGGTGATAAGATATCACCTGAGAGGAGAGCTAAAAAAACTAAGCCACATCTTACAATTCAATGTCACCGTACAACAACCCCCCTCCCCCTCCCAAAAAAAAAAAAAAAAAAAGAAAATAACCATCACAATGTGTTTTCTGCATTGCTACTAAAGTTCTGGAGAGGAATAACAAAAAAAAAAAATTGTCCTCTTGTAGTTCTATGGGAGCAAGACAGGTTACTCTTTGTTTCTTCCCTTTTGATTCCTGCAATGATGTTGCGATGTCTCCAATAAGGAGAATATGACCAATGTATCCATTTGTATGGTGAGATGTGCATCCTCATTTGGACAATTATGGATTTGGTCTTCATTGGTTTAGATTGATTGTTCGTTTTCATCAACTTTTCTCACTTCTGTTTTATGCATATTTGTAGTACTTGTATTGTATTTTTCTTTCATTGTTTTAGATTTTTTGTTCGTTTTCTTCAACTTTTCTCACTTATTCTTTATTCATGTTTTCAGTATTTGTAATTTTGGTTCATTTGCAGATATAGATATTGGTTCAGATAAAATTCTCCCCAGTATTATTTACATGAATTTTTAATATTATCCCAGGGTATGAGGATTGTGCAAAGTCCAAATGAATTTGTTGAATCTTTTTTGGGAGCACAACGTGAGGCTGCTGCATCTTTTGGCATAAATACCATCTTACTAGAGAAATATATTACTCAACCAAGACATATAGAAGTTCAGGTAGTGTTCTTCAATATTGCTATACTTTTAAGTGGCTTTGCTGCAGTTAGTCCATAATATATGGTTATATCTGCCAAACCCGAGTATCCTTCTGTTTCCTTTTTATTTATTTTTTCTTTTTAAAGAATTTGCAATTTCATTAACTTTTTTTTTTTTTTTCTGTTTAAAACCTTTGACAAGCTTATATTGCTGTTTGCTGATAGAAAAAGTTTTGCTCTATTTCATGCACGTTGTAATTTATCAATTCTCTTTAAATCTGTCTGATGACATAGATATTTGGGGACAAACACGGTAATGTTCTACATCTCTATGAGAGAGATTGCAGCCTGCAGAGGAGGCACCAGAAAATTATTGAAGAAGCACCAGCAGTATTGTTTGATTTCCATATTGTTTTTCCATATTGTTGTTTTAGTTTTTTTTGGTATCTTTAGCTTGTAACAAAATCTTCATTGATGCAGCCAAATGTTCTTAGTGATTTCCGCGCCCACCTAGGTGAAGCTGCTGTTTCTGCAGCAAAGGTGATAAACCTTGATATTGGTTTCCTGAACATGTTGGATTTCAATTTATTTGGTGAACACACTTATTGATTCTAAAAAAAATTGATATCTGTGGCCATGTTTTTTATTTTTTTTTGGGGGGTGGGGAAGAGAGATTTGTGGCTATTTGGCAGATGATACAATACATGTTATGACAAAGATCAAATCAAACTTGTAAGGGTTTTAATAAAGTTCTGAGTAGTGTTAGTAAACAATTATCCATGCAATCCTTTGAATTCTTTGGCCCGCAAACACAGTGGGATCCATGGAAAGACATATTACAAAACATATTTGGTCATTTTCTTTTCATGGGTTTGACCTTGTTTGTAGGGTGATGAATTTAGGGAGTTGCATAAAGGCATTGTTTACTAGCACTGTTCTGAAGTTTCCAGAAGAACATTTGGTTTTTAAAGTAATGAAATAGGTGGATTTGGTCCTTTTGTTTATATGTGTGTTAGCATAAAAAATATCCTTCTTTTAATTTATTTATTAAAGAAACCTACTTACAATATATGTGCCTAAATATTTGTATCTGGTAGGCCTATGTGTTTCAAAATTTTAACTGAAAAGGAAAACCAAAAGCACAATTTATAATGAACTGCACTACCATAACATATAGTTAAATAATTAATATAACCGCAAGGAAAAATAAATTAAGTTTTAATTCAACTAGCTGTTCTTAGTGACCAATTGACTATTTTCTTGAATTATTCTAGCCTCTCCAAGAAGAATTGCTAAAATCCAAAAATCATATTATCATTGTCATCATCTTCCAAGCCTTATATCCTGTTTCACCATTCTATTATGTTTAATGCTATATAAAAAAAAAACCCAAAACCATATCTATTACACCAATTTTGGTAACACATTAGCCTAATTTGTGGCAAAGATTATCTGCAAGTATCTTCTGAAGTTGGATGATCCCAGCAAGGTGATATGCATTCTTTAGTTGGCAATGGAATTTTATTTGATATTCATGACAATGGTTGGCAATCATTATTAAAATTCTTGGTTGGGTTTATCTTTTCCCTCCTTTGTCTTGTCATTACTCAAGCCATAATACTAGTGCCAAATTCTTTGGCACGTCAGATTAGACATAAAGTAGATTGGTTGAACTCATGAATATTGTTGCCTCAGAAATTAAAATCTACTTGCCACTGAATCCCATAAACCGTGCTTTTGAGCATAGATGTGCAACTTGGGCTGACTTGGGTTGAGGATTTGCTAAAATTTGAATGGGCCCAACCCAAGGCCTGAGCCTAGTGTTGTGTAAATTCTATAAACCGGGTGTCCAACTTACACTCCTATTTGAGCATTAAGACACTCTTCCTTGAAGGGACTATTAAATCCCCATGTATACTGCCTTCTTGAGTGTATATATCTCTTACATGGTAAATTAGCTGAAGCTTAAAGTTTCAGACTCCAGTTCTGTCCTATTAGGAATTTTTGTTCATTTTACAATGTGTGGATCTTGTTATCTAAGGTGGTGGTTCATGCATATGGTTTGGAAGTAGGTCTTAATTGGGATTATAGGGTTCAATTCCATCTGTAGTTGTGAGTTGGCAATGGAGGGTGACTGCAGAAAGTGATTGGTGAAGGATGTGTCTTCCCAGATGAAGGACCAATGAGGGAGAGCAGTGCCAGTTTCCCATGGGTTCAAAGATGATGGAACAGACCTAGGTGTTATTTCAGGATGTTACAGCGAAGTGGGTCTTGGAGCCATGGAAACCAACTACAGGGTGAACATTAAGAAATTAATCTATTGACTATTGTATGTTTCCATTCATTCTACCTTTTCCTAGAGACATTGAACAAATCTTAAAAGAGGCTTCCTGGCAATTTGGCCAAACTCCTATACTATTGGAGTGCTGGGGCTGGTTGTGCATCAAATGAGCTGACAAAAGTCAGAGTTTTTAATGATTTGGATTTGTGATTTGGTATGCCACTCATGCTATGGTGTTTGGACATGATTCAAGTGATGGGAGATTATTGTAGAGAGTTGGTATGCATGTGTAACTCATAATCCAAGCTCTACTCTTGTGAGTGGTGTGCATGTAAAGGTGCAATGGAGAGGAGTGGTGCCGGAGATAATGTTGTTCTGATTTCTGAAGAATTTGTTGTATATTGTGCATTGGCATTGGGAACTACCAAACCCAAATCTCAGTGAATAGATAGTAAAAGTGACAAGCTGGTTAATGGTGATGATGAAAGCATCTTACGCAATACTAGGGAAGCATTAATATGAGCATCAATGAATGCTCATAGTAGGAAGGGGAAGGAAGTGGATGGGGAATATCTTGGCTCTACTATCAAGGAGGTGGAAATAGAACGAGTCATACTAATGGTTTATTCTCCAGCTTCAAGTCTGTTACATGCTCGACTAGCTAAGGCAATGTTGAGCAATGTTGTAAGACTTATACTAGACACAGAACTGGAAACTTGCTCATCTCCAGGTCAAATGGTTTGACCATGAGTAATATAAATAGTATAAAGAATAAATTTTGTGATTTATATCACATATCTAAGTGGCAGCCAGATGGCTGAAGTGCTGTTTTTTGATACAACATACAACTGCCCAGGATTCAAGTCTTGCAACTTGCATTTTATTCATAATATATAGATACTCGAGCGGGTCATGAAACCCAGCCAGTTTTCATGGTTCCACTGGATTTTAACCAATTTGAATGGAAAACCAGGGTATTAAGAAAACCAGAATGGCCTCCCGTTCCTGGTCTGACTGGCTGGTCCAGTCCAAGTCTTGCAACACTGATGTCAGACAACCAAAACCACAAGGTGTTGGAGATAACCATCAGTTCAAATCCCAAGATCAGCCAAATTTTCAAAATTGAAATGCTCAAAACATTTAGATGAATGCAGGGGAAGGTGTCAAGGAGATTACTTGAAAAGTCCTTGCACAAGTATATGATTAGGGAAAAAATGGTATCCACAAAAGACAAGAATAAATTGAGGAATAGGTCTAGCAAATATTGCCATTACAACCAACCTGATTTTAAAGGTAAAAAGACATCAAATGGGCATCTAAACATCACCATATGTGCAAGGTAGAGACCTATGAACCTGGGCCCAACTATGATACAACCTGGTCTATCACACTCTTAGACAACAAATGAACAAAAAGAAATAAAGAGAATTGGTGGTGCTGCAAATGGTATGTGAATGTCCAAATTCGAATTTGAATCCAATTCCATTGGGGGTAATTTAAATTCGATTCATTTATAATTAGATCAAATGTGGATCCACCCCTATCCAATATGATATATTCCGGTTTGGTTCAATTTAATATACGCACACACACACACTTAGAAATTTTACATTATATTTATATTCTATAATTGTTGGTTTTGATGTTGTGTTTTTATTAAAATTTCATAGGTTCAAGTTTCACACAAGTAGTTCTCAATTCATTTTGTTTATGAAATACAATATCAAATTCATTTTATTATAATATATAATATTTTGATGATTTTAAGTTTAATTTATTTATGCTTATCCTATATTCGATTACAATCCAAATTTGATTTGAATCCAACATAAATCCAATGGATAAGATCTGATTCAATTCAATCTGTTTGCAGCCCTAAGAATTGGTTGGAGAAGAAGACATTTATTGGTAAGCCACCAAATTCTGATCCTTAACCTAGCTTCAATGGGAAGCTAAGGGGAGAAATTCACAATATGCTACTTAGGAGCAACAATTCTACAAAGTATCATACCAGGATAGTCATATGTCAACAAGTCAAGGAAGGATTTATAGCAATCAGGTACCCCACACTCCTTCCTAGATAGATGGTGGATTTGGGGGACTGAATGCTACATAAAGAAGAATTAAACAAATAAGCCATCATTGAGAATAGGTAAATTGACTGTCAAGAATAGGGCCTTGTTGGGTAGATGTTTGTACAGATTTCTTTTGGAGCCTAATGGGCAGTGGCACAATGTGGTGTGTAACATTCATGGGATGCAGATTTAAACCCTAGGGTTTCTTTTGGAAGGGCATTATTGGCCTTCTCTCTTCTTTCTTGTACTTTGTTTACTTAGATGCTTGCTTGGGCAATAAAATCAAATTCTGGTAAGACCTTTGGGTTACAAATTTTCCTCTTAAAGTCTTTTATTCTAGACATTTTTCCATTTCCTCCTACACTTCTAAACCAATTTAGGTCTTTGTATCCAATTCGTCTGGTGGTCTTTCTCGGGATCTTGGATTCAGAAGAGGCTTGAGGGATGATAAAATACTTGCTTTGATTGATTTGCTTAACACCCTCCATAAAGTCTTTTTGGACCCTGAATTTTCCTAATACATGTTTGTGGACTTCTGATCCATTGGGGTTGTTCTCTTGTTCTTCTTTTCACAATTCTCTTTTCCTTTTCACTTCCTTGCCACAAAATTCCCTGGTGAAGGACATTTGGAGTGGAGCGATGTTGCATAAAATCACTACCTTTTCTACTAGTTAGTGGTCTATGGTTAAATTAACACATTTGATATCCTTAAAAGGATACCTTATTGGTGTCTTCACATATTTGTTTTCTTTGTCTTGCAAATGGGGAATCTACTCTATACTTTCTAATCTCCTGTCCATTTGTGACCAGCATTGGGAATGGCTCTTTTCTCTCTATGGGTGCAGGTGAGTCCTATAGACATGGAAATGCCATCCCCATCTTTCTTTACTTTACCTAGAAAGAGAGGAAGAATCCTTTGGGGATTTAATAGAATGGCAATGCTTTGGACAATTTGGCAAGGAAGAAATAACAGAATATTCAAGGGGAAGGCAAATAGTGTGGAGACCATGTTGGATAATATCAAGGTGAAAGTGGCACATTGGGCCAAAACAAGGAAATTTTTTACCTCTTTTTCAATTGATGGTCTTTTAAATGTAGCATGGTCTTCTACAATTAAAAAGATTGTTCTAGTGCCCTGGCAGCCATTTTTCACTGTTGAAGACTACTACAATGGAAATCTGTGTTGGTGGATATGGAAGGAAAGACATGATCAAATTTTTGAAGGAAAGAGCCTCTCCCCAATTCAGGTAATATGAAGAGTTGAATGAAAATGATTGGGTGCTCCCTAATATTGAAGGAATTCGCAAGGGGAAAACATGCTTACTTTTCCATGCATTGGGACAGAATGCTTCTTTTATTCTTCTTTTGATGTATAGCACAGTTTGTACATGGTTTAACCTCATAACTGTGTACAGTTCTTGTACTTTTTGGAAACTACCTACACCTACTCATTAATACAATATTTACTATTTATGAGAAAAATCTTATCCAGATACACTAATAGATTTTTCATTGATCAGTTGGTTGAGCTTTCTAATGGTCATTGCTTGGTGCAATGGTAAAAATTAAAATCTCAGGCTGACAAGCGTGAGAATGTACATTCGAGTCTAGAACTTCCATTTTGTGCAAAAAATGCCAAATATTAGGTTAATATCTAGTCCACCCCTCCTATGACCCTGGATGGGTGGGACAACATTGGGCAATGGCCCTTTTAACTACTTGAACTTACTTTTTCTTTTTTTTTTTATGGTAAGGAGTTAGTTTAAATTTCAATGTTTTTTTACCTGTTTAGTTTATTAGCTTTTTATCTTTGGTTGGTATGATTGCAAGTTTTTAGCTCGGATTAACTTATTTGGTTACTTCTGTTTGATATTCACCATCTGAGAAGGCAGTTGCATATCATAATGCTGGCACTGTGGAGTTCATAGTGGATAGAGTTTCAGGTCAATTTTATTTCATGGAGATGAACACCCGGCTTCAGGTGAATCACATTTTGTTCTTGTTATTGAAGTTTTAAGTTAATACATGGTTTTGACTGGAAGCATCTACAACTTTTTTGCAGGTTGAGCATCCTGTGACTGAGATGGTTGTTGGTCAAGATCTTGTGGAGTGGCAGATACGTGTTGCAAATGGAGAACCTCTTCCGTTGAGTCAGTCACAGGTCGCTTTGAGAGGTAAACAATTTGTAAGATGAACTACCTCTTATAAATAATTTTAGCTGTTAGGTTATTACTAGGTCACCTTGTGCTTGCTTTAAAACCATAACTCACCTCGTTTTTAAGTACAACCAAAAAATGGTTATGATTATGTCATATTTGGAACTTCTTTTACTTCAAAGTCATATTTTTTCCCCTTTTCTTTAATACCTTTGGTTACAGATGTCTCTTAGTTGAGGAGGTTGTAGGATAAAGCTGAACAGACTTTTGATCAATAGCCAAAAAGAATAAGAAAAGAGGGAATGGCAGGTAAAGTCAATAAATCATCGAAGATGATCTATCCCATTTACTTGGGACGTGCTACAAAATTCCTTTTCCACAATTCTTTTTAGAATTTATGAGAAAAGACATACAAATTTGATCTTGACTACTGCTTTGTCTCAACCTCCCCTATTTGTGCCTGGGACTGGTAACCTAAACAAAGCCCAACTTTTAGCAGAGCTCAAAACAATAATTAAATAAACAAAAAGTATTACATCAGCATGGCCTTGATTAAGTTAGTTAAATATCCCTTGATTAGTTTTTTACTCTTTAAGAATGAGATGGTCAAAAAGAACTGGGGCCTAGATATCTTGTTTGTTGCCTTGGGTTGTTAGGTTGGTAATTTTCTTTTTACATACTTGGACATGTTGCCCAGGTAGCCTAACCCGAGAGGGAGGGGGTGACGGCTCTTGAAACTGGTAGGGTTTGATGCAACCTGATTTTAGGAATATTTTGGTATGACTCTTGCAGTTGTTTGAAAGTTCCATGATTTTTTGTGATTTTTTCAAGCAAAAATCGGATAAAAATCCACATATGATGCTGGGCATTTTTCTGTAATCGAGAAATCAACTTTCCCTGGCTCGTTTTATGTTTGTAGATTGATGGGAAGAGGTCCTGTATTTTTTTGAACTCTAGAAAATTTTTGGGAGATTTTTCTCTCCTCTCGTTTTATGTTTGTAGATTGGCTTCCAACTGTGTTTTGACTTATCTCTTCGGGTCTGTTGTGTGTTGGTTTGTTGTTGGGGTTCTTCTATTGGCTGTCGAGAGGTATGAAGCAGTCCAAGGTTGTGTCATTTACCTTTGGTGTGTGTAGAGAACACTGATGTGGGCCCCACAGCTACGGTCCCACTGTGTTCGTAGGGTAGAAGGTGTTGTAGTCTTCCTAGGGTTAGCTATTGATCATTTAGTTGTTTCAGTTGTTATTTATTTCAGTCTTATTTTTTCTTTATTTGTTATGTAAAGACTAAGGGCAGATCTGTCCTTTCCATGTAATGAGCATAACCTATATATATTAATTAGAGTGGTGGCGGCAGATTATTAAGCTTCTGCCCCTCCTTTTCAACTCTTGTGTTCTACTGCTTCTCCTCCCTCTTCCTCCTCTTTTCTCTTTACCTTTTTTCTTATTCTCGAACCTGAAATCCATTAGGGTTCAAGACTGATAACAGTCCTGAACTTCTACTTGGTATCAGAGCTAGGGTTTCTCATGTCAGTCTAGTCCAGCCGATCACATGAGAACCATCTAAGGCTAGAAGCTGAGAAAGTAGAGTTCGTTGATTGGTTCTTGGAGATCTCTAGAGGATTAGCAGCTGTTTGAAGAATTGCCACAGTTGCAGTGAGTTGGTGATTAGTAAGAATCAGAGAAGGCTAGGGTTCGGGTAACCTTGGAAGGCAGGAAACAACATCCTATTGTAAGTTTTTTATTTTCTAAGAGAAGTACTATCAAAGAAGATAGGTTGGACCTATCTAGCAAGGGCGGCCGAGCCACTCTAGGGTTTTATCTTTATATTCTCTAGGGTTTTGTCCTAATCCCATTGCAAACCCTAGTACTGGACTGAACCTTGTGATCTAATACTGCAGCAAACCCTAATAGTTCTCTCCTCAACATTGATCAGTTTTAGGGTTTCATATTAACCCTACTACAAGCCTTATCTGTATGGTACTATCTGGAGTGTACGGCTGAGAATTTGCTTTTAGGACTGATTAAAACCCCAATTCGCCTTCAGCATATCAGATTGTTCTTCAAACTGTTTTTCAGTTTTCTTTTGGGGTTTCGAACTCTTCAAAGGGGGTGAAAACAGTTCAGACTGTTGCTGTTGTGTGTGGTAACTGATTTCAGATCAGTTTTATACCTGTTTCATGTACATCTATTGTGAGTACAGACTGGTTCTATACTGATTTTGTGATTGTGGTTGATAGTCCAAGTGCTGTTTTTGACTGTAATAACCCTAATTTTGAGACTTCTGATTTTTGACCGAAATGGAGTTTAAGAATCAAGCAGAAGGCAGTATTGGGAACAACAATTATGTGGTATGTGGGCATTGTAGGAAACCCAAACACACAAAAGAAACATGTTGGAAGCTACATCCTTATTTGGTCCCGGCAAAGTTAAGAAGCAAGAAGGGTAACGTTCATGTGGCAGTGCATACTAATTCAGCATTCTCGTCTATCACAAGAGGCACATTCTTAGAGACCTTAGCCTCAGTTCGGGCTGCACTTATACAATTGGAAGGGGAAGTTAGGAACTCAGCTCAGCCGCCGCAGTCACCATTAGCCCCCGCCACATTTGCTTCCGCACATTCAGGTACTCGAGCCTCAGTCTGCCATGCCTCAGCTCCAGGTACCACTGAACCCTATTGGGTAATAGATTCAGGTGCATCCGACCATATGACTAGCTTGCCTTCATTGTTTACCACTTATCATTTATCTTCTGGTAGGGATAAAGTATCTATTGTTAATGGCTCTCTTGTCCCCATTTCTGGCAAGGGTGACATCAAGCTATCGGATGCCATGTCCTTGTATTCTGTCTTACATGTCCCTAAGCTTGATACTAACCTTCTTTTAGTCAGTAGTATTACCAAACACATGAACTGCTCAGTAACCTTCTTCCTTGACTAGTGTGTTTTTCAGGACCTGAAGACGAAGAAGGTGATTGGGACTGGCCGTGAGACGAATGGGATCTATCTGCTCCGGGGGAGTTCTCGTCGGAAAGAGTCAGGGGATAAGAAGCCACTTGTTTCCCAGAGTGTGAGTTCGGACCGATTGGGTCATTTGTCTTTTCGGTCCTTAAGGAGTCTTTTTCCTAATTTGTTTGAGTTTGTTGAGTTGTCCCAGTTGCAATGTGAAAGCTGTGAGTTTGCTAAACATTGTAGACACTCTTATTCGTTGAGCAGTAAAAGGAGCAATCGTCATTTTGAGCTTGTGCATACGGATGTTTGGGGGCCATATCACATTCCTTCCATGGGTGGGTACAAATATTTTCTGCTATTTGTTGATGACCATACTCGGTTTTCTTGGGTTTATCTTATGCATTCACGAGATGAGGTTCCCGCCCTGATTCAAAACTTTCAACAAATGATCCTAACCCAGTTTGATGCCAAGATCAAAGTTCTTAGATCTGATAATGCAAAGGAATACTTTGCTAAGCCATTGACATCTTACCTTCTTACTCATGGGGTTATTCACCAAAGCACTTGCCCTCATACACCTCAGCAGAAAGGAAGAATAGGCACATCTTGGAGGTGGCTAGAAGCATTATGTTTACCTCCAATGTCCCTATTCGCTTCTTGGGTGATGCTATCCTCACGGTGGTATATCTTATTAATCGGGTTCCTTCCCGGGTTCTTGATATGTCATCTCCTTTTTCCCTTCTATACCCAGATGAGGAGTTGTTCACTATTCCTTTCAAAACATTTGGTTGTACCTGTTTTGTTCAGCTTCTCGGTCCCCATCACTCCAAGTTCGAACTTAAGGCCTCCAAATGCATCTTTCTTGGTTATGTACAAACTCAAAAGGGTTATTGCTGCTATGATCCTGTCTCCGGGAAGAAGTTTGTATCCATGGATGTCACTTTCTTTGAGGAGACACCCTACTATTCTTGGGTCTCTCCTCAGGGGGAGAGTAGTGAGCGTGGAGATTTGGGTCCTTTTCTTCAGGGGGAGTGTAGTGAGGGCAGGGTTAATACTTTTGGGGTTGTTCTCTTACCTATTCCAGTGGGTGATGAGGGCTGCAGTAGCGAGGGTGGTCAGGGGGATCGGGAGTTGCGAGTCTATCACAGGCGATGCAGGCAGGTTGATCCCGGTCATCAGCAGTCCCAGCCAGCTCCAACCTCTTTTGCGGCTCCAAGTTCAGATATTACAGTCCAGGGCCCACAGAGACTCCTTCCATTGTTGCTACCTCACCCCCTGCAGATGACCTTGACCTTCCCATTGCCATCCGTAAAGGAAAACAGCATTGCACCACATCTACAGCCCACTGCATCTCCCAGTTTTTGTCCTATGATCGCCTATCTCCCTCCCACAGGTCCTATCTCACTTCCGTTGCTAATGTCCCTATTCCAAGAACAGTGCAAGAAGCCCTATCAGTCCCGGAGTGGAGAGGTGCAATGCAAGTTGAAATGGATGCCCTGTTGAAAAATAATACCTGGGAGCTAGTTGACTTGCCCAAAGGAAAGAAACCAGTTGGATGCAGATGGGTATTTAGTGTGAAGCACAGTGTGGATGGTTCCATTGAGAGGTACAAAGCTCGACTAATTGCAAAAGGGTTCACTCAGACTTATGGTATAGATTACTTGGAGACATTTGCCCCGGTAGCCAAGATGACCACCATTCGGGTTCTATTATCTCTTGTAACAAGCTACACTTGGCCTTTGTACCAAATGGATGTTAAAAATTCCTTCTTGAATGGGGACTTGCAGGAAGATGTTTACATGCAGTTGCATCCTAGATTCTATGATACAGAGGCAGGTAAGAAGGTTTGTCGGCTCAATAAGGCATTGTATGGTTTGAAGCAGTCACGTAGAGCTTGGGTCGACAGATTCAGACTAGCCCTTGGGAAATTCGGTTATGTATAGGCCCAGTCAGATCATACACTGTTCATCAAGAGGGTGGAGTCGTCGCTGACACTACTTGCAGTATATGTTGATGATATTGTGGTGACAGGAAATGACAACCATGAGATTGAGTCCCTCAAACAGCTCCTTCATCAAGAGTTTGAGGTGAAAGATCTGGGTACACTACGATATTTTTTGGGTATTGAGGTTGCTAGATCTAAACAAGGGATCTTTGTCTCTCAGAGGAAATATGTTCTAGATCTGTTGGTTGAAACTGGAAAGCTGGGTGTCAAACCTGCAGATACATCCATTGAACAGAACCACAGAATTAGTGCAGAGAGTGGGGAGCTGCTTGAAGACAAAGTTATGTTCCAACGGTTAGTGGGAAAGCTCCTATATCTATGCCTCACTCAGCCAGATATCAGTTATGCAGTTAGTGTTGTCAGTCAGTACATGCATTCTCCTAGAACCACACACCTTCTAGCAGCAGAAAGAATACTAGCATACTTGAAGAGATGCCCAGGTAGAGGTATACTGTTCAAGAACAATGACCACATGAAGGTGGAAGTCTATACGGATGCCGATTGGGCTGGGAGTGTTGATGACAGAAGGTCTACCTCTGGATATTGTGCTCTTGTGAGAGGTAACCTGGTCTCTTGGAGGAGACCCTACTTAAGGAATTGAGTATTGAGAATGAGAAGCCCCTGATGCTGTATTGTGATAATCGAGCGGCTATTAATATAGCACACAACCCGGTGCAGCATGACAGAACTAAACATATTGATAGTTGATTGACACTTTGTACGAGAGAGGGTCTCATCACAAGAAGTGTGTCTCCCATACATCACCTCCAACATGCATGGCAGATATCCTCACCAAAGCTGTACCACGGAAGAAGCTAGAGGCGGATCTATCCAAGTTGGGAATGATAAATATTTATTCCCAACTTGAGGGGGAGTGTAGAGAACACTGATGTGGGCCCCACAGCTACGGTCCCACTGTGTTCGTAGGGTAGAAGGTGTTCTAGTCTTCCTAGGGTTAGCTATTGGTCATTTAGTTGTTTCAATTGTTATTTATTTCAGTCTTATTTTTGCTCTATTTGTTATGTAAAGACTAAGGGCAGATCTGTTCCTTCCATGTAATGAGCATAACCTATAAATATTAATTAAAGTGGCGGCGGCAGATGATTAAGCTTCTGCTCCTCCTTTTCAACTTTTGTGTTTTAATGCTTCTCCTCCCTCTTCCTCCTCTATTCTCTTTACCTTTTTTCTTATTCTCGAACCTGAAATCCATTAGGGTTCATGACTGATAACAGTCCTGAACTTCTATTGTGTGCTTCTTGGAAATGTGGACAGTTCCAGTAGCATGATAACTATAATGAAATTGGATGGGACAAATTTTCTCGAGTGGTCCCAATTAGATAAGCTTACCATCACAGGAAGAGGTAAGTTGGAATTTATTACAGGCAAAGAAGTAAAACCGAAGCTTGAAGATTCAAAGTTTGCTAAATGGGAGCAAGACAACTCGTTGGTGATGTCATAGTTGGTTTGCGATAGAGTTGTTGCTACCTACTCCAGACTAAGAATATAGCTAGAATGTATCAGCTTTGGAGAGAAGCTTGTAGTGTGTGTTAGGGGGAAAGATCAATGGCCATATATTTTTCTTCCCTTCAATCACTTTTGGAACAGAAGGACCCTGAGGATGGTGATCAGTACCGGAAGTATATTGAGGAGAATAGAGTCTTTGGTTTTCTGGTTGGTTTGAATCCTGAGTTTACACATTCTTAGTGCAAATATTGTCTCTCTTTCAACCACCTACTCCCTGGTGCAGGGGGAGGAGAGTAGAAAAGCTACTATGATGTAGCCTCTAGTGGCTGAGCACTTAGCCTTTGTCATCTAAACCCAAGCAGTGCATAAGAAAGCATATTGTCAATGAAAAGTCTGAAGGTGTGGTATGTGAGTATTGTAAGAAGCCTAGACATACCAAGAACAGATGTTAGAAACTAAATCTTCATTGGAAATCAAAGAAGTTCAAGATAGGGAGGAAAGGTAGCGTTCATTTGGCAATTGTTGGCAATGATGTTCAGCTTATTTCTGCTTCATCTTCTGCCTTAGACTCCTTTGATGTGCTGGATAAATTTTGGAGTCTCTTGCTGCACTTGGAGAAGAGTGGGACGTCTACATCTATTAGTTTTAAGAATCAGTCCAATGCCTTTGCTAAGATGGGTGCACTTACTTGTTCCTCCTCTAACAACTCTTGGATTGTAGATTATGGGACTAGTGCCCACATGACCAGTGTGTCTTCTTCCATCACCTCATTTAAGTTAGCTCTAGGGAAGGGTAAAATTACAGTAGCTGATGGTTCTCAAACTCTAATGTCTAGTCTGGGTGAAGTCAAGCTTACTAGTAGCCTCACTCTGGGTTTTGTCCTCTATGTGCCTCAGTTGCATAAAAATCCATTATTTGTTAATTCCTTTACAAAATCCCATAATTGTTTATGACCTTTCCTACTTATTATGCCTTCCAAGGCTTGAGCAGAGGGAGGATGATTGGAAGTGGACATGAGGCTGATGAAGTCTATCTTTTTTATCACACATCTGAACAAGGGTTGTTGTGCCAGACTGAGTCCTATCCTAATGAAAATTTGAGTCATTTAGAATTATGGCATTGTTGTCTTGGCCATGTCTTTTGGTTCCATGAAACGTTTATTTCCAAAGTTGTTTAATTCTTTGTCAAACTTGAATTTTCAGTGTGAAGCATGTCATTTGTCAAAGCAATGTAGAACAAATTTTGTGAGTAATAGAAGTAATGTTGCCTTTTCTTTGACACATACTGATGTTTGGGGCCCATATACTGTTCCTTGCAAGGGTGGATACAAGTATTTCTTTCTTTTCATTGATGACTATTCTTGATATACATGGCTGTATTCGATGAAGAATCAGGATAAGATACCTAAAATTATTCAAAATTTTCTAAATATGGTGGAACCATAATTTTAGAAAAGAGTTAAAATCATAAGATCTGGCAATGCAAAGGAGTACTTTGAAAAACATCTACGGGTATTTCTTGAAGGGAAAGGAATTATTCATCAAAGCTCATGTGCTCGTACCCCTCAACAAAATGGGGTTGCTAAATGGAAGAACATGCATGGTTGAGGTGGCTCGAGAACAATTATTCTAGATGCATGTTCCCACTCATTTTTGGGGTGATGTTGAGACTACAGGTTATTAACTTCCATCCAGAACACCGTCTTCAATCTCCTCACTAGCTCCTTTTCCTTAATGAACCAATGTTTAATTTACCCCTAAAAATCTTTGGTTGTACTTGCTTTGTGCATGACATGAGTTTTTCTAAACATAAATTTGATCCAAAGCCCATCAAGTGTATCTTGGTTATTCTCTTGTTCCGAAGGGATATAGATGTTTTGATCCTCTTTCTAGAAGGAGATATGTATTTAAGGATGTCACATTCCTTGAGTTCTTTCCTTTCTCTTGGTTATCTTGTCTTGTTCTTTAGGGGGATCGTGTTAGTAAAGATTGGACTCCTTTTTGCTTCCCTATTCCTATCCCAATATCTATCTATCCATCTACTTCTTCTTTTACTTGCTGTGGTAATATTCCTTCACCTCCTCCTCCTCCTATCTATCAGCCTCGATCTTGGCAGTAGTTTTTTATTAGGCACAATATGAGAGTGACTCTTGATGTTGAGTGTCCACCAAAATCTGAACTCCCAAATTAAGGTAATCTTGAACCTAACACATCTGTTATTGAACCTCATACCTCAAATTCTAATCTTGATCTTCCTATTACCACTAGTAAAGGAAAGCGGAAATGCACCACTAGCTACCCTATTGCTATTTATGTTTCCTATGATGCTCTCTCACCCTCTTGTTGTGCCTATATTTTTGTTATTTCGTCTATTTCCATTCCTCACAATGTTGTAGAGGTAGTGTAGTTATCTTAGTGGAAGGAGGCTATGAGCCAAGAGATGAAAGCTTTCATAAAGAACCAAACTTAATAGATTGTTTCAGTTGAAAAACAGCCCACTTGATGTATGGAACTGTTTGAGATTAGATGCAAACCAGAAAATAAACAAACAAGAGAGGAAGAGGAGAGAGCTGGCGGCAATGAGTGTTAGAGAGTAAGAGGTTCGAACATAACCCCTCTCTAACACTCTAAACATCTTATTAATAAGTTAATCTCTGACAAATTACAGAGAGGCCCTTGAGTGGGCAGGAAAATACAAAAAAAAACAGAACATTACAGAGTATGGGCCCAGAATAAGGCCCACAACAGAGAGAAACATAACATAACATGAAATGACAGTCTATGGGCCATTTGGCCCATCTTCTCTACACTCCCCCTCAAGCTGAGCATAGATGTTAATCATGCCCAGCTTGCCAGTGTCATGTTGAAGCCTTGCCTTGGAAATTCCCTTGGTTAGGAAATCTGCCAATTGTCCTTCAGAAGTAATGAATGGAAGACACACTTCACCGGAGGAGACTCTTGCACAAATAAAGTGTCTATCAACCTCAATATGTTTGGTTCTATCATGTTGTACCGGGTTGTGAGCAATGTTGGTGGCAGCCTGATTATCACAGTACAACATCATGGGTTTGTCATGATCAATCCCAAGTTCTTCCATTAAGGACCTTAGCCACAACAATTCCGAGACTCTAGGTCCTAAAACACACAGTGAGAAGGGAAAAAGGTTACACAACAATTCAATGACTTGGTCAAGCTACTTACAGATAACAAGTTGGTATTTAACTTAGGTACATGAAGAGTGGAAGATAAGAGTAAAGAGTTTGTAGGCTTGACAGTTCCCTTGCCAGAAATAGGGGCAAAAGAACCATCAACTAAGGTGATTTTTTCACGACTAGGAAGCAAATCATATTTCACAAACAAAGTGGAAATGTTTGTCATGTGGTCAGAAGCACCTGAGTCAATGATCCAAGGGGTCTTGGGATTATCTGATGTGAATGCATGGTTAGCAGAAGCCCTTATACCTGAGTGAGCAAATGCGGTGGTGGCTGGACTTCCAGAAGGGTTGGATGATGAAGTTACACCTTCAAGCTGGCTGATCATCTTTCTAAACTTCTCATATTCAGCTTTCATGGTTGCCAATTTTGCACTGGCAGACTCAACCTCTGTATCTGTACTTGTGGCTGCATGTGCACTTCTTGTCTTTCTACTATCATTCTTCTTCTAGAATCGGATAGGGACAGGACTGGGATGCAATTTCCAGCACTTGTCCTTGGTGTGTTTCGGCTTCTTGCAATATTCACACACCACCTCCTTCTTTCCTGTGTCACTGGGAGTTCCTGTAACCCTTTTGGGTTTAATTCCCATATTTGCAAAATGATCATTGGTACTGACTCATTGAACTTGCACTTGCCTCCTACTTTCTTCACTGCTGACCAAAGCATATGCTTGAGACAATGAAACATCTTCCTTAGACAAGATGTTTTGCTTTGTAATGTCATATTCAGAATTCAGTCCTGTCAAGAACTCAAAGACCCTATTCCTTTCAACCAATTTCCTGTATGTTTCAGCATCCTTAGGGGTGTCCCATGTCACCGCCTCTATCAAATCAATCTCTTGCCATATAGATTTTAGGGCTGAGAAGTATGCTGCAAGTGACTTCTCCCCCTGTCTTAGATTCTTCACATCACTTCTCAGTTTGTAAGCTCTGGCAACATTCAACTTCTGGGAGTAAGTTTCTGCAACACTATCCCAGATTTCTTTAGCCGAGTTCATCCACGGATAATGTTGACTAATCTGTGGCTGCATTGAGTTCACAAGCCACCCAATCACTGTGTAGTTTTCTTGCACCCATCTCTCATAAGATGGATCATCCTCTGGAGGAGCTTCTTGCTCCCAAAAATAAAACCCCATTTTCCTTTGCTACAAATATGGATTTTCACTAATTGTGACCAAGCCAAGTAGTTACAGCCAGCATAGAATCGGTTGGGGTTCCCAAAATCTGTCCATATTCAGCAGCATTCTTGTTTTCAAGGCTTGAGAAATCCATCATGTAAAGGCTCCAATTAGGATTTTCAATCGGTTCCCCAAGGTACTAGGGTCTTGATGAGTTTAGTTTGAGCCGAATAGGCAACAACAACTAGCTCACAGATAAGTTCAATCTTGATAACTGTGATAGTCCAGTTCGGTGGTAGTTCTTTCTTTACTGTTTCAGCCTTCAAAGGACTCTTAGAAACCTCCAATCACAAGGTATTTCAGGTTCCCAACAGCCGTTGTCCCAAAGAGAAGAAAAAAGGGCCACAGTCCTTAAGAGACCTTTTGTCGAACACTCAGTGTGCAATAGTTAACAACCTACTGTTAACTAGAAGAAACCACTTCAAAGTGTTCAATATAGGTCCAAGAAGAGGTTGGGATGAAGATGAGACTAGTACCACTTAGTTTTAGATCAGTTTCAGTAGCTTGGCAGTCCAATAATCAGTCGAATAGCACCTCCAAAACAACCCAGAAATTTCTGAGTAGAATCAGTCTAGCAATAGTGGGCCGAATGGAGGTGGGCTTTGAATGCTTTAACAGTCCTCCAAACAACAAAAAATAACCCAGCAAAGGACTGAAAAAAGACTTACAGTAAGAGAGTCTCTGGTTTGAACTATAAACCAGGCCGAACACTCGTTCTCTGAGATAACTTCGAAATTCTTTTTCTCTGATTTCAAATCAGGCCAAACAACTTGCTCTCAGATTCTTCTTGGTCACCGAACCCTTCTCCAAGTGTATAGAAACTTGGGCACCCTCCAATGACTCCAAGAACCAGGCGGATGACTGTAAACTTTCAGCCCTAGAACCTCCTCATGTAGTTGGCTGAACTAGAACCACATGAGGGACACGCCAAGCAATGGCCCGCTCTGATACCAAGTTGAAAAACAACCCACTTGATGTATGGAACTGTTTGAGATTAGATGCAAATCAGAAAATAAACAAACAAGAGAGGAAGAGAAGAGAGAGCTGGCGGCAATGAGTGTTAGAGAGTAAGAGGTTCGAACATAACCCCTCTCTAACACTCTAAACATCTTATTAATAAGTTAATCTTTGACAAATTACAGAGAGGCCCTTGAGTGGGCAGGAAAATACAAAAAAAACAGAACATTACAGAGTATGGGCCCAGAATAAGGCCCACAACAGAGAGAAACATAACATAACATGAAATGACAGTCTATTACAGTTTCTCTTCCTAAGGACAAGATTCCCGTTGCATGATACATTTGCTCCTATGGCTAAAATGAATTCTATTTGGGTGATTATAGTTGTGAAACACACCTATAATAATTCAAAATTATGGAAAAAGCAAGGAAAGATTCAATAGAAGTTTGTGAAAGAAGGAAAGAAGAAAGAAGAGAAGTGCTTGATCCTCTCTCTAGCCCCCAGTGCCCCCCCCCCCTCAAGATATTTTATATTTTTTCTGAATTCTAAAATGAGTACAATTCCCTAGATGCCCTGGCCACCCCTAAAGAATTAATAAAACAAAACAAAAGAGGCCCATAATTGAAAGAACATAAAATAAAACATAACTTAAAAGAAATAAAGAAACTAAGGCCCATTCAACCCATTCTCACTACACTCCCCCTCAAGCTGAGCATAGATGTCAATCATGCCTATCTTGCTTACATAATGTTGAAGCTTTGCTTTTGGAACTCCCTTAGAAAATCTGCTAACTACTCTTCTGATGCAATGAAAGGAAGACACACGTCTCTTGAAGCCACTCTCTCTCATATAAAGTGTCCATCTACCTCAACGTGCTTAGTTCTATCATGCTGAACTGGGTTGTGAGCAATGTTAATAGAGCTTGGTTATCACAATATAACATCAGTGGCTTGTCACACAAGACACCCATCTCATCAAGGAGAAATCTATACCATAACTAAGAAACCCCATGGGCCATAGCCCTATACTCTGCTTCAGTTGAAGATGTAGCAACCACTGACTATTTTTTACTCCTCCAAGAAACAATATTCCCAGCTACCATAGCACAATAGCTTGATGTGAACCTCCTATAACATCTGTATATGCTTCTACCTTCATATGACCATGTTTATCAAATAGTATACCCTTACCGGGAGTTCCCTTAAGATAGCTTAGTGCCCTTTCTGTAGCAACCATATGTGCGTCTCTAGGAACATGCATGAACTGGCTGATTACACTCACAACATATGAAATGTCTAGATGAATTATACGTAGGTAAAGAAGTTTCCTCAATAACCTTTGAAGCACTCCCCTATCAACTAAAAGTTCTCTATCATCAGCTGAAAGTTTATGATTCACATCAATAGGGGTGAAGGCAGGTTTAGCACTAAGTTTCCCAACCTCAATAAGGAGATCCATCACATACTTTTACTAAGAAATAAAGATACCTTCTTTGGACCTAGCAACCTCAATGCCCAAAAAATCCTACATCTCCCCCAAGTCTTTGATCTCAAATTTAGAATTGAGGAACTTCTTGTGTATCATTACTAGTAACAACAATATCATCCACATAAATGATAAGAAATGTGACCCGATTATTTCTTCTCTTAACAAAGAGGGTATTATCTGATTGGATTCGAGTGTAGCCAAACTGAACAAGAGCAGCCCTAAACCTGTCAAACCAAGCATGTGGAGATTTTTTCAAGCCATAAAGTGACTTCTTCAATCTGCACACCTTACCTTGCATCTCATTACCATATATACCAGGGGAAGGGACATATATACTTCTTCAATGAGATCACCATTTAGGAATACATTCTTAAGTCTTAACATCAAACTAGTAAAGAGGCCAATCACAACTCACTGCTAAAGATAAAAGGATTTTCACAGAAGTCATTTTAGCAACTAGAGAGAAGGTCTCAGTGTAATTTATCCCATACACTTGAGTATATCCCTTGGCAACAAGATGTGCCTTATATCACCCAATTGACCCATCTGCATGATACTTGATAATGTAAACCCACTTGCACCCAATAGGTTCCTTCCTAGCTGGCAAGTCAATAATATTCCAAGTATTATTTTTATGAAGTGCTTCCATTTTAATCCTCATAGCATCCCTCCACTCTGGTTTGGCTAAGGCTTTAGTCATTGACTTTGGAATGGCTTGAAAGAAAATAGAGGCTAGAAAGGAATAGTAGGATGGGGACAACAAGCTATAAGAAAGATGTTTGGAAATGCAATGAGTTGTGCATTTCGTCTTACCCTTTCTCGGAGCAATGGGAAGGTCTAGGCCTAGAAACAAGGGTGATAGTGGTGGAGATGTCGGACTTGTCCTCTCTTTGGTGATTGGAAGCAATTGAGATTCAACTAGAGATTTGGGATCAACCTATGTTTGCCTTAATCTTTGCCACTAGTACTACCTTTGGAGAATAGGATGAGTGGTAAAAACTAGAAGACTAGCAGGAGGAGGGGGAGGTGCAGGAATGGGAGACATCGAAAGAGAGGACCCCTCCATGGGAATAGAAGTAACTGTGGAGCATTCAACACAAGACTCAATTTAAGGTGGTAAAGGAAGGGATGGAGAAAACAGTTCAAGAGAACTCTCTCCCTCGGAAGGGTGACTATGAAAAGGAGTTGGCTCTGCAAAGGTGACATCCAACGAAATAAACTGGTTGCTACTAATGGGGTCAAAACAACATACCCTTTTTGTATGGAGGCATAACCAAAGAAGATACATTTTTGAGCCTTGGGTTCAAACTTATGTCTCTTGGAATTGGGAATGTGGACATAGCAAGTGCAATTAAAGACATAGAGGAATGGAGGAAACCTCAACACTAGGAAAGAAGACACCAAAAGGAGACTTTAACCCCAAGACTTGGGAAAGCATGTGGTTAATAAGATAAGTGGTTGTTAAAACTGCATCACCCAAAAATTTCACAAGAACATTGATAGCAAAAAGAATAGCCCTTGCACTTCCACAATATGTCTATTTTTCCTCTCCACTATATTTTGCTGTGGAGTACATGCAGAAGAACTCTGATGAACAATCCCTAATTTTTTAAGGTAGGAGGTAAGATCCTTCTCAAAATATTCCTTAGCATTGTTTAATGGGAATATTTTGATGCGGGTATCAAACTGAGTAAGTATATATATTCATGGAACTGTAGCACAAGTTTGGGCACTTCTACATGAGAGTGCATAAGGTAAATCCAGATATATCGTGAAAAGTCATCAATAAATAGGATGAGATATCTATAGCCACCCATACAAGGTAAATGGTAAGGCTCCACATTAGAGTGAATAATATTAAAAGGAATATTTGATCATTTATTACTTGAAGGATAAGTGTTCTTACAATGTTTTGAAAGACTCACAATGTAGACTCGATAGACTTATTCTTTTAAATCATTCTGGAAACAATTGACTCAATGAAGAGAAAGACAAATGACCCAAACAACTATGATATAATATAATACAACTAGTGGATTCTGAAACAAAAGCAGTTCTCTGAGGTTGTACTTGGCTTTGCTTATGCATGTCTAACATATATATCCCATTCACCTCGTGGTCACTCCCAATCACCTTCTGAGATTTCATGTCCTATAAAACATAATATGAAGGGAAAAAGGTCACATTGCAATTCAAGGATTTAATTAAATTACTAATTGAAAGCAAATTAGTATTAAGTTTAGGTACATTAAGAATAGATGATGAGGTTAGGGCATGTGAGGTCTTGATGTCTCCCTTTCCCATGATAGGAACCAGTGAACCATCAACAAGGGATATCTTGTCCCGGCTAGAAAGGAGTTGGTAAGAGGTGAATAAATGTGAAACACTGGTCATATGGTCAGAGGCACCAAAATCAATTATCTAAGGGATTTTATAAGCACCTAAAATAGTAGCATGATTTGCAATGGCACGCTTGAGTGTGCATACACAAAGGAAGGAACTGTCTCTGATGAATTAGATGCTATAGCAGTAGACTCCAAATGACTAATTATTCAGCCATATTTCTCATACTCAACCTTGGTGGCTGCAAGCTGCTCTCCCACTAACTTCTCACCACTCTTCCCTTATTCATTCTGTGAGGAGGTGGATGCATTTGCATTTCCACCTTTTCCATTCTTAATCCTTTTTCCATTGTTTCCATTCTTGACACTTGAGTTTGGCAAGAGTGGGCTCTAGGTGCAGCTTCCAACAGGTGTCATTAGTATGTTTAGGCTTCTTGTAGTATTCACAGACAACATCTTTCTTCCCAATGTTAACCTTTGGCTTCACCCCAACATTAGCATAGTGATCAACCTATAGCTCTATAGACTGAACCTGTCTTCTGCTCTCCTCACTACTCACCATAGTATAAGCCTGAGACAAAGCCACCTCATTCTTTGCCAAAACATTTTGCCTCTACATCAGATGGATGTAAAGAATGCCTTCCTCAATGGGGACCAACAAGAAGAGGTTTATATGGAGTTGCCTCCAAGGGTGATCCTCCCTAACAGTGAAGGGAAGTTTTATTGTTTAAAAAAGGCTTTGTATGGTCTCAAACAGTCTCCTAGAGCTTGGTTCAATAGATTTAAAAGGGTTGTTTTGAAGATTGGATTTTCTCAATCTCAGGTTGATCATACTCTTTTCATAAGAAGAGTCAATGGACAAGCGACTATGTTGATGATATTGTTGATATTGGAGATGGTGTTTTAGGAATCAACTAGTTAAAATCCTTCCTTGCTTCTAAGTTTGAAATTAAGGACCTTGGTGAGCTTAAATGTTTCCTTGGAATTGAAGTTGCAAGATTAAAGAAAAGAATTTTCATTTCTCAGAGAAAATATGTTCTACACTTACTCCATGAGGTCGGGAAATTGAGGTGCAAGCGTGTTGAAACCTTAAGTGATCCTAATCACAAGTTGAGTGCTAGTTTTGGAGATATTCTTCTAGATAGGAGGGTTTTATCAAAGATTGGTTGGTTGGCTCCTTTCCCTTTGCTTGACTATACCTGACATATCCTATGTAGTTAGTGTGGTAAGCCACTATATGTATGAACCAAGGACCTCTCACATGCAAGCTATCAATAGAATTCTTGCATATTTGAAGGGATTCCCAATAAGAGATGTTATACTCCAACCATGGACATCTAAAGGTTGAGGCTTATACAGAGATGCAAACTAGGCAGGATCTATTGATGACATGAGATCTACATCTAGCTATTGTACTTTAGTGGGAGGCAATGTGGTTTCATGGAGAATGAAGAAACAATCAGTTGTTGCTCGTTCTAGTGCAGAGGTAGAATACAAGGCAATGGTACATGGAGTGTTTGAGTTGCTTTGGTTAAAGACCCTATTGACAGAGATGGGAATCTAGACAGATACTCCAATGAAACTCTACTGTGATAACCAAGCAGTTATAAACATTACTTATAATCTTGTGCAACATGACCGTACAAAGTATATTGAAGTAGACCAACATTTCATCATAGAGAAGATAGCCAGTGAAGAGATTTTTCTAAACTTTGTGAGATCATAAGACCAGCTTGCTGATTGTCTCATTAAGGGAGTCCACAAAACAAAATTTCACAGTAATTTAGACAAGCTGGGCATGATAGATATCTGTGATCAGCTTGAGGGGAAGTGTTGAGAACAGATTTTATTGGAAGGGTATTTTGTCTTTATCCCTGTTTATATTTTGGGCACCCAAATAAGGGCACTATTGTAATTTGTCATCATATTAGAATTCTTTGGTCTATGGGTGTGAATAGTGAATAATACACCACATTTAAACAACCCTTCTTACAAGTTACGACTTTATTAGAGCTATTGATTCTACATTAATTGGTGCCATCCTATCACAACCACTAACTTTTTCCTGTCACAAATCAGAAGAGATCTAGGCTGAACAGCTTTGCCACCAAGTCAGGGGTATATTAGAATTATATATGGCATAAAGCAGTTGAAACCATGGTAATGGGATTTTTTGAGGCTGATCAACTATAGAAGAAAATTTGGCTTGCCTACAAGTCATAGTGTTAGTTCATTTTTCATCTTGCAGCCTGGTCTATGGAGGTTATGCAGCTGAATTTATTTTCATTTTAATTTTATTATTTTTACCACATATTCAAGTTATGTAGCCTCTTTTCACTTTGTGATCTTTGTTTATAATTCCTTACTTTTGGTGTCAGGTCATTCCTTTGAAGCTCGGATATATGCCGAAAATGTTCCAAAAGGATTTCTTCCAGCAACTGGAGTCCTCCATCATTATCATCCTGCCCCTGTCTCACCAACAGGTGCATGCACATGTAGAAGGAAAAAGGCTGCCGTACTTTGTTTTTATTTTTATTTTTTCTGTAGAAGTTGTTCAAATGGGGGAGGAAAGAAGAAGCTGTCTCCCCCTGACACTATTGATTTATTCAAAGATGGATAACCACCATTTTGATGGTTCCATGTAGAAGATTTCTAGTCCAGGAATTTTCCAATCAAATGATCCTAGCCATCCAGTCTATAGAATGTCTATTGGGATATCTACCAATCACAGACATAAACAATCTGTGAACATATTGCTGCAATTCAAAAGAATGACAGCCTCTCTGTATCTGCAGGGGTAAGGCTGCATACATCTGCCCCTCCCCAGACCCCGCATTAGTGAGAGCCTTGTACACTGGGCTGCCCTTGTAGTCAGGATGTTCTAGGTGTTTTTGTCATGTTTAGAATATGCATCTACTTTTCATGCTAGATATTTTTCTTTGACATTATCATTCTGTTAACTGAAGTCACTTTCTGATCTGCTTACTGAGCAGTTCGAGTTGAGACAGGAGTGGAACAGGGAGACACTGTTAGCATGCATTATGATCCAATGATTGCTAAGCTTGTAGTATGGGGAGAAAATCGTGATTCAGCATTGGTTAAATTGAAGGATTGCTTGTCAAAATTTCAGGTATATCTAGTTTTTTGAATTTGAAGAAAATGTGGTTATCAGGTTTTATTGTCACGATGATTGACACCAGTATGCCTACAGTTGGTGCCTGTATCATCTTATACAAGGTTGTCATTTTCCAAACTATGATACCAGCATACCTTTACAATGTTGTCATATCATGTCAGATGCTTCAATTTTTAGTGTAAATTTCGATCTGATATTATATCCATCTGTGTTCTTGACACATCTGTGAAACAGTTTCCAAATCCTTTCCCAGAAGTTGAACCTTCTTGGAACTCCTCTCTCAGAAGTCATAGTGTTGGGAGTTTGATTTAATATTATTTGTTGTCCTTCAGTATACCAATTGAAAGCTCTCTTTCATTAGTGCAGAAATGCAATAGATATTTCATTTCTAGACAGTAAAAATGATTTAGATGTTCTATGTAATATAGATGTAGCTCTGATTAGATAATAATGAAAAATAAAATAAAGTTGGAAAGAATATCCAGACAAACCATCTATAAGTTTACGGTTATCTTTATGACAATATTGCATCATTAAAATATCTATGTATCTTTGTCATTTATATATATATAAGCTTTGGGACATCCAGACACTAAAAAAATGCTTGTTTATAAATCTGGTTCCCTCGTCTGATTTCATGGTACGGTTGCATGAACCTTGTTGCCCTGATTGGACAATCAGTGAAAACATGGTAGATGGTTCAACTCAATCAACTTTAATCCCAACTATTTGGGGTAAGCTACATGGATTCTGTCCTTCTGTCATGCTCTATCAAGAGCTATTATAAGCCTTTAGATAATTTCCTAGCACTTCAACCTATACTTTCTTTGGTCTTCTCCTTTTCTCTTTTGGAGTCTTCTACATGCACCGAGTTGCTCCTTCTTTCTGGTGCAGTTATTGATCATCTATGCACATGATAAATTTGAATTTGCACTTTCAATATCTCTCAATCATGCGTGTTTGCTACTGAATCCTATCTTCTAGAAGTGTGCCTCAAGTGTACCACTATCTTCTTGGAACTATAGTCCACTAGGTGGGTTATTTAGGTGTCTTGTGAAATATAATATCTGTCACCTCTGATTGGTTTGATGCCTCTGTATAGCTTCTATTGAATATTTTCAGGGGTGTCATGTTTGTATCATTGAGGTTTCTAAATTAAACCCCAATATTAAATGCTAGCAATATTTGCAGGTCGCAGGCTTGCCAACCAATATTAATTTCCTACAAAGGCTTGCCAAACATTGGGCATTTGAAAATGGACAAGTGGAAACTCACTTTATTGAGCATTTTAAAGATGACCTATTTTTCGATCCATCTAATGAAATATTGGCAAAGGATGCATATAATGCTGCTGCACTTGGTGCAACATTGGTTGCTGCTTGTATTTGCAAAAAGGAACAAGTAGCTTACAGGGAAAGTCTTCCTGGTAAGCTCAATGATATAAACATGTTGGGTGGTATTACTGAACTATTCATGGTGTCTTAATATCCAAATTTACAAGCTTTTGCAGGGGATAGTAGTTTACTCTCTTTATGGTATGCCCATCCAACTTTCCGAGTCCATCATTCTGCAAGGTGTACAATGGAACTTGAGTGGGATGATGAGTATGATAACAGTGTCTCAAAGATTTTGAAGCTTGGTATCAAATATCGACCAGATGGGAACTATTTCATTGAGGTAAATCCTACTTATAATATTCATAAAGAGATGGTTTCAATCCCAATTTCTGTACTTCAAATTCAGATTGTTCTCTGTTTGCATTAGATTTTCTGTTCTACCTATACTTGTTCTCTGTTTGCATTACTCTTAGGCTGTGTTTGGTTTGATAGAAGATGAGAGAGGAAACTTGAGGGAAAGTTCTCAAGGAATTTCACAAAAATTGTTAAGAATTCCCCCTCAACTTTCTGATACTCTCTTATTTATATCAAACCAAACATAGCCTTAAGTTTTTTTTTTCTTTTTTTTACTCAAAAAGTGTTGTATATGCACCCAACAGAGAGGAGATGGTGATTCTCGTGGGATAGAAATTGAAGTTCTATACCTTGGACATCATGATTTCAGAGTTGAAACTGATGGATTAAGGATGGATGTTAGTTTAGCTGTTTATACCCAGGTAAACTCTTTCTGCAAACACATTCTTTCATTTACCTATCAGAAAGGTGGTCCATTAATATGCTTTATTTGATACCCATTTTTATGTTGCAATTTTAGGTTATTGTTTTATTTGATATTTTTCGATATATAGATTTTTTATTTAATATAAGAGACTAAATCAAGTTTTATTTATAAAAATTATCCCACTTTATGGATCCTACATCATTTGAAATGAGGTTTTGTTTTTTTTTCCCTCTTTTAGTGGGGGTAACTACCACTAACCTTTTTGAGAATGGAGATAACTACCATTTGAAGCTCATACTCTTTTTGAGTGGGTAGACACGTGTCTGAGGAAGGAAGCTTTTGTTTGGAGTGGGAGTAACCACTTTTGAGATGCTCTTTCTTGAGAAACTAAGAGGACACTTGTCTAAGGGAGAAGCTTTCTAGTCTGAGGGATTTGTTTTAATATATATATATATATATATATATATATATATATATATATATAGTGCAACAATGGGTGTTTTGTTTTTGGTAAAATGAACAGAGGTACTCTGGTCATTTCTCTTTAATTTAACTCAAGTGTATATATATATATATATATATATATATATGAAATAGACATCGGCCTCCTTGCACTACCAATTTCTCTTCACCGAAAGTAATTTTTTTTTCTTGCTTGTCATTGCCGATGTCTATTTATATATATATATATATATATATATGAAATAGACATCGGCCTCCTTGCACTACCAATTTCTCTTCACCAAAAGTATTTTTTTTTTCTTGCTTGTCATTGCCGATTCTTCTTCACATTTAGAACATGGAAGACCTCCCTCTTGAAATCATCTTCAACATCCTCTCAAGATCACCAGTGGAGACACTTCTCCAGGCTCCAGCTGAAAATCCCAAGGGTTTTCTTTTATTTCATTTCCCCTCTTTCATACATTAGCAAAAGTTTTTCCTTTGGAATCTCACCAGTAAGTCATCTCCTTCTTTAAGAAATGAATCTTTTCTTACCTATTGCTTCTCTGGTTGTTTGCGCGTTTGCAAAACTTGGGGTTTCTCCTTAAATATAAAATAAAAGAGCTAGTTTTACTGGGTTTTCTTACAGAGAGCATTTCTTCTTCTTGCTTCTTTAATAAATGTTCAAATCCAGGTCTGACCAACTATTTTCTTCTTATTTGTTTGTTTCCTTTATTCGTCTGTATTGCTTCTTTGTCCCACCATGGATGCTGGCTGGGTTAATAAACAGCTTTAAAATGATAACAATGTCCATTTCACCGATTTTACATCTGGACTGTAAATGAAAATTCTTTGGAATTTCATCAAACATTGAAATTGGATATGAGGAGTAATTTAAGTTCAATAAAATAATTATAACCATAATTGGTTTTCTTTAATTTAATTGTTTTTTTTTCTTTCAGAAACTCTTTTTGCTTTAATTTTTATTTTTTCTTGGTTAAAAATCCTCTTGTACTGATTCTTAGCACTACCTGGGTCAGGTTGGGTTGGTATCGGATTCAACCCTATAGGGTTGGGGTGGGTTTGGGAACTGTGGTCTCTTAACTTGGGTTGGGTCAGGATTGGGTGGAGACAGTGGAGGGTTGTGTTAGGGTTGAGGCAAACATGTACTGAACCCGGCCTATTGACATCCTAGTCTGAGTGTTGTAATCATGACGATGTGCTTGGCATGGGAGTTTTGCATAAGTGTTTATGAAAGCTCGGGTCCTAACAGATTTTCCTTTTGAATTATTTATGCAAGTAATATTCACTAGGATGTAGACTACAGCTCAAGCTACTAAATTTATCCTTCACTACTCATCAAAAATGAAAATAATGGAAACAAAGAAAAACAAAAGTTTCCTTTTGCCAACCTAAGTAGCAAATTTCTTTGATAATTGTCTGCTTTAGTAAAAATATAGCCAAAGAAAAATATTAGCCTCTTTTTCTCATTTGGAGTTTTTTGGTTGTGCTCTAGGGGTATACTAAGCACATCCATATTTGGCATGGTAAATATCATCATCATTTTAGACAAAGAATAGGGCTTGATCTGTCAAACGATGAAGGCTCTCTGGATAAGCAAAGTTTTGAAGCAGCATCCCATCCTCGAGGGACTGTGGTAGCACCAATGGCAGGCTTAGTAGTAAAATTACTGGTGAAGGATGGAATGGAAGTGAAGGAAGGGCAGCCTGTCTTGGTCTTAGAAGCAATGAAAATGGAGGTATGCTAGTCATGCATGTTTCTGTCTTACATCTTTTATTTTATTTTTATGATAGAAGAAATCCTGATTATTTTTCTGCTTGTTCCAGCATGCTGTCAAGGCACCATGTGCTGGATTTGTCCGTGGGCTTCAAGTAAAAAATGGCCAGCAGGTTTTTGACAGCAGTATTCTCCTCAGTATTAAGGTAACTCTCTTTGCACATCAGGGAGTAACAAAGATACTATAGACACTAGAGATTATCAAGGATGCCTGCAAATTATCATACTGCAGGGTCAATCTAAGCAAAAATTACTAGTTGTTTTGCTCATGTGTCATATGTTGATGGGCTTAAAAAGTCTTTAGCTAATAATTTAAGATAAGATAAAAAGGAGTGATCTTGAAGGTATATGTTTAATATTAAATGCCCAGTTCTTTCTTACAAAGGTGAAAGAATTTTAAAAACTGGTGAGGCACACCAGCTTCTTTTTGTTTCCTTTTTTTGGGAGGCAGATGTTGATATGCCATTTTTATCTTGTAACTAATGGAATTAAAGAATAAGCCTATTAAAGAAAGTTTAAGCCAACAAACGGAAAAAGTAAACAATAACCATTATAGTTCACGAGATTAGAAACCTATAATTGTATTTCTTTATGATCTATACAAACTGTTTGGTGCACTTGTTTTTTGTGCTACTATTTACTCTATGATAATAAATACTGGTATGCATATTGAGTTCAAGCTTTTGAAAGACAAAATCACTTCTTTTTTGGAAGAGATTGAATAGAACCTCACCACAGTGCTTACATGGTTACATTCTGTGAAGGAGTCTGACTATGATACTAGAAAGGTATGATGCCTAAAAAACTGGAAACCAATGAACTGGTATCACCCGGGGGTGGTGGTTCTGATTGGCTAGAATTCTTCCAGTTTCATTATTGCATATTTATTTGGTTGGTTATTTCCACATTTGACATCTTTTGTGCTCATGGTCTTTTCGATGCAAAATTTTAGCTTTGGAGAATAGATCACAAATTTATCAAATAATAATAAACTACACAAAATCTAGTGTGCCAGGGTATTTACTCATGTTGAAAATCTGTTTAGGTGAAACTTTCAGGGTTCTGGATGTTCTGCCTAAGTTCTGAAAACACCCTTGATATTCATCTGGTTGATAGGAGGCCCAAGGTTTGGCTCATGTTAAATAGAGTGGCTCCCCAATTTTTCTTTTAGGCTGTGTTTGGTTTGAAAGAAAAGGTAGGGAAACCTGTACCCCCTACTTTCCCTACCTTTTCCTTCAAACCAAACACAGCCTTAAGGTTTCTACGGTGGCCATCTGAAATGAATAATCCCGGCTCAACCCCTGCAAACCTGCAGGTAGCCTGTATGTGGATGGGACACATGCACTTTACACATGCTGAAGTGACTTTTACTCCATGTTCCAGGACGAATAGCAGTGATACTGAGCTCCTTTGTCCAGAAAAGCGCTGCTCAGACAAGGCCTCAGTTTGTCTCTGAGTTTGAACTGCTTTATGGTAGCAGCGAGCAGGGCCAATCTACGTTGCTTCGGTAAGAAAATTCTTATGATAAATAACTTGAAAAAATGAAGATATTTTCTTTTAGTAGTTTTTATTTCTTTATATGAAACCAAGTGTCACCATATAAATTATGGCTTAAAGCTTGTCATTACTGCAAATCAAAAGGAATCTTGTATATTCTCAATTTGTAAAAACAAAAGAATTAGTCAATCAATATTGGAGATGCATATGTTACCTTTCTCCTTTAATTTTTCGTTTTGCAACCTCCTATTAAGAACCTTTCCATGGACTTTAATATCAAAATACTAGGATCATAGGGCTATCCGGCTATGCATTTTCAATTGCTGCCTAGTGGATCACTTTATATTATTGTCTAGTTCTTGCATTGATACACTCCAGGGAGGAAATGCCGAGTGGAAGAAGGTAATAATGAGCTTAATGAATAAAATTTGTGAGACGAAAGGCCTGGTTTGAAACCTTTCTTCACCCACTCATAATCACTATTCCCTATTTCCCCAGCAAAGTTTGATTAGCTGACTTTTGAAAAAAAAAAAAAAGAAGTCAATTATTGGATGGTAGGCTTAGCTGATTCTGCTGACTCTACAAAGTGGGATTCCTTTACATGGAGTCCACAGATTTGAAGGAGAAACTAGCAACATAACCGGTTTCATTGCTATAACTTGCGCGTGCAAGTTCAAATGCACCACAAGATGGCATGGGTGCTGACGCATCAATGACAGTAATGAAAGTGATGGGTGGCAATGCTCATTGGGACGGTCCATGCACTGGGTTATATATATATATATATATATATATATTCAAGTTGAGACTTGGTATCAAAACAGTTATTTCTTTTCATCATTTCTTAGTGTGATTTTTATATTCTGTTTTGACAAAAGATTGATGGTGATGCCTTCTTCCAAAATCAGAACAAATTTACTTGAAAAGTAAAGCACAGATTTGCAAAGGTAACAACGATCGTACTAGTGGCTGATTGCCCAGCTGGTGTCTGGTGAGCACTTTGAACCAACATTTAGATATTGATAAAATAATGATTTTTGGGCTTATTGCTATGGCATGTGGCTTGGATGAAAATTGAAATGGCCCTGTTTCGGTGCCGATAGGCAGATGCTTAACTATTAAAAACTGTTACAAACCCATACTTTCTACCATCATAATTTGCCCTATGGGTTCAACTATGATACCGAAAAGACAAGATATTAGAAAAATTTATGACCAATCAACTGGTATCATAAATTTATTAACCAATCAGGTGGATTTGTCAATATTCACGAGTGGGTTTTGATTGGTCAAAATTCTTTCCGTATCATGTCTTTTTTGGCATCATAGATTTTTCCTAAACCATAACAAATCAATGTTCAGTTTCCTTTTGCCCCACAGGGCTATACAACAGGGGTAGCCCGTAACCCCTCCCTCCCAACTTTAGTGCAGGTGGGATTTGATCCCAAGTCTCTGCTACAACCAATAAGAGACCTTATCAATATGCCAGTTGGCATACTTAGTTGGTATAAACCTATTTTAAATTTGAATTGACTATTAAGCAGCGCAGCTAAAAATTATAAACATATATTCATAAATATTCAAATACAAGTTACTTATATGAAAGAAAGATTCTTACTAAAGCTATACATACTATTACAATTTGTTACAATGACGCATGCTTAACATTTAAGCCATCTTTATCCAACCCAACATTTTCTTGTCAATACTATATCAATAGAAAATTAAGGAGTAATTTAATTAATTGATCATTGAAATTAGTTTTTTTTCTTTATTTAAATTACACCATAATTCTTCCACCATTTTCAAATGTTTCTCCAAGTATATTTTGGTAGTCCAGGCTTCATATAAATTATTAAATTCTGCCTTCTATATGATACTTTACTTATAACCATTTGAAACTTGAATTTGGTGTTGTATATAAGGTTCAAAATATTGCAAGCTTTGATGCGTATCAGATGATATGTATCAGTTTTTCAAACATTCCCAAATTTGGTTTAGAGGGTTTTATTTATTTATTTCTTTTTGATGGTGGGGTGGGGGTGGGGAGATCTATAGGTTTAATGGTTAGACCCTCTCTTATTATACTCAACCCTGAAACATCATACAAAAATAATAAAAAAGGGGATTATCTTAAAGTTGAAACACTCAAGCGTTGTTTGGATACTCTGAACCTTGAATGTAGATGTATTCTTGAGAATTATATGAATTTTTTTAGATTATTTATACCGATTTTAATTTTTAGGGTAAAACACAGAAACCTCCCCTGAAGTTTATAACAATCATAAAACCTTCCCTATTGTTTCATTTTAACAAATACCCCCCTAAACTTTTGAGAAACTTGACAAAAACCTCCATTCCCCCCACCTTCCCAGACGATAAACGTTAGACTGATGCACCCATTTTTTTCAAATGCCCATTCTACCCTTTTATAAATTATTTTACATACAAAATTACTAAAATAACCATGTTTTAATTTGACGAAAAACCTACTTTAACATTCATCTCCTAATGTTTTTGTCAAGTTAAAATAGGGTTGTTTCAATCATTTTGTATGTAAAATAATTTATAAAAAGGTAGATAGGTATTTGGAAAAAAATTGGTGCATCAGTCTAACATTTTTTCGTCAAATTAAAACATGGTTATTTCAATCATTTTGTATGTAAAATAATTTATAAAAGGGTAGATAGGTATTTGAGAAAAATGGGTGCATCAATCTAACATTTTCCATCAGGGAAGGTGACAGAAGAAGATTTTTGTTGAGTTTCTCAAAAGTTTAAGGGAGGTATTTGTTAAAATGAAACTATAAGAAGGTTTTCTGATTGTCATAAACTTCTAGGGAAGTTCTTGTATTTTACCCTAATTTTTAATATATCCATGCATTTTTAGCATGTTATAGCATCTTTTAAATTTGCCTTTCATTATACCCTTATCAATACTTTGAACCATAATTTAAACTACTTTGAATTGGCAGTACTACTTATAATGGTCATACGACTTTTTGGTTGAATTTCTATTACAAATTCTGAAAAAAAAAATTCTATGATACGGGAAAGATGTGATATGAAAAGAGTTTTGACCAATCAAAACCCACTCATAAATTTTAATAAATGACACTTGACTCACTATCATTCCAATTTATTGATCAGCTATTTTTGATATCATATCTTTTCCATATCATAGTTGAACCCTACAAATTCCACAACTTAGAAAAAGGCATGCCGTTACTTCATCACCATTAGATTTACAATAGGAATATGATGTGATGTGGGATCAGCTTGTCCATTCACACTAAACGATCAAGAAAGATGGGCTATTCTGGTACCTCCTCACCATCGGATCAATGAGTAGGACGGTGAAGTGGTTGGACACAACACATCCAGTTCCTTTGTACAAAAGCAAAACTATAAGACCATCAACCTTTGAGGGAGAATTGAAGGGTTTGACTTGTGCTCTAGCAATTGTTTGTATGAAGTTTTGAAAAGGAAATCCATGACCTACAGTTAAAAACTAACACTCCTTTCTTGTTCCCAATAATCAAAATATGGATACAGTGGATACCAACACCTTGGGTATCAGTGTACTGTGTATATATTCTTACTTTTTTTAATTTTTTATTTTAAAAAAGAAGATCAGTGATACAAAGTTAAGTTTAAAAAGAAAAAAGAAAAAGGTTCAATTTATCTATGTGCAAAAAAATTGCTTATTGTACATTTCAAAGGATCAATGTAAAATGTTCCCACCGTCTAACTTTGAACCTGAACATGTTTAGGGAGGATATTAATTATCAATTATAACCACATGCCTTAAATCTTAGTAATTATTAATTAGCATACCAATGACCCTGAAAATAGATGCATATTATACGATATACTGTGATTCGTATTGATACTTTGAACTTTGGTTTAGACTTTAATATTGAAATCAGAGAATAATATAAAAAACTTATAACTTTATATATATATATATATATCCGGTCCAAATGAATGGCATTGATTGATTAATACATGGGCAGCCCTTCTCCTACATAAATTTCTATGGCATCTAAGGTATACAACCTGGAAAAACTTCAATTCAGTGGTTGTAAGTTTATTTAGGTACCATACCATTTCGGTATGGTACTGATTGATTAATACATAGCATTTTCTATCACCTATTCCCTCCTTTTTGTCATTTGTGTCGTGTCGGATTTTCTATCATAGTTCATAGGGTTCCAACATCCAAAAAGAGTGGTAGGAATATTGGCCTTCAATGCAATATCATGGGTGACTCCGAAAATTCGACAAGTTTGATTTTTATTATTTCCTCTTTTTAGGATTAATTATTAACATTTTCCCTTTCTAGCGCATCAACGGTCAGCCTCGACGATTGTGCCCTTCCAAACACCATGTATATCGGATATCGAATATGATTTGATCCAATTTAATTTTTGAAAATTATAAATAATATAATAGTTTATATAAAAAAAAAATCTAAGTATTTTCTTTAATTATTTTCATCATATTTATATATACTTTCTTATAAAAATTATAAAAAATGTAATATAAACATAAATAAAATAAATAATACATATATACATATATATATAGGCCAACTTTTGGGCCTTTATCATTAAATATATTATTTTTAATGATATAATAATTTATATTATATGATATTTATGTTAGGATATTTATGCATGTGTGCAAGTAAAGGTAAACATATTTTAATGATATATTTTCAAATTTAAGTTTTATGATCTTCATTAATATCAAGGCAAGTATGTACTTTAGAACAATGTTTTAAAAACGACTCGGAGGCCAAACTATTTTTGCCTTCAAGTTGTAGTCATCGGTTCGACTAGGGGCGGCAATTTCCCCTTCTCGGTGGGGTCAAGGATGGAGATTGTTTTTGTGGGGGCAGGGATAGGTATGGGGATTAATAGGAATCCTCAATCGGGGTCAGGGGATGGGGATTGAGGTCCCTGCTCCCGATTATACACACACACATATATACATACATACTATATATATATATATATATATATATATATATATATATATATATATATATATATATATATATATATATATATATATATATATATGATATTTAAAACATTATTTATAATTTAAATTTTTTATTTATTTTAAGTAAATTTATTTAAAAAAACTGTTATGTAAAAGAATTTCAAGGATTCGAGTCCTTACAGGCAAGGTTCTAAATATTGGCACAGGCTCATATGTCAGTAAGGTGTATCGGCCTATGTCGATGCTTTTTTTTATATATTTTACTTTTTTTTTTTCAAAATCGGTTCAGATGGGCCGGTTTAAGGCCTAGCTACCCTTTGAACTAGTGGCTGACTTGATACAACCCCTGTAGGGGTGTATCGGGAAGCCATCAGCATGATACGGGCTGATATGTGTCGATACTTTGAACCTTGCCTATGGGGAACCCATCCCTGTCAGGGATCGGGGATGGAAGACAAATTTTATCCTCGATGGGGGTTAATTTCAGAATTGGGGTCGGGGATGGGGAATATGATCCCTGCCCTGAACCCACCCTATTGTCATTCCTAGGTTCGACCGGCCAGGTCAAACAGTTCAGATTGTGCCATGTCAACGCGTATGTATTTTAAGTGTGTGTGTGTACAAATACTATCAATAAATAATGTATAATTATATTTTGAATATGATATATGTATTATTGTATATTTAATTTATGTTTTTAAATTTTTATTTATAAAAAATATAAAAAATTGTTTTTTCCACAAAAATAGAGGGGCAAGACACCTACGATACCTTGGGACACATACATCTTGAAAAGTTACCCAAAATAAAAAACCACTTCAATCAAATATCAGAGTGCAAAGTTATGGCCTCCCAAAGTTTGCATACACAATTATTATGCAACCTACAACCTGATCACTAGGTTGACCGGGTCAACAGTCCAACCATCTAGGTCAGATGTTTTTTAACAAATTTAGTAAGGTTTGACATTTCTCTGGGTTTTACTCGAACTGGACCTGAAATCTTCTCCGAGTGATAATTTGAGCTATTCAACCAATTAGGTCAACGGTGGGTTAAAAATGCTTTATAATAATATACATGGTGTTTGGAAGTATGAGCGCTTTTTGGGACCAATTTTCAAGAAAAAATGCCCATGCTTCCCAGACCCATTTTTCACACACACAAAAAAAAAAAAAAACGCTTTTGCCACATAGGCAGTGAGTAACACTATGCTGTTTGGTAAGGTGATTTTCATCACTATTTTTCATGTATGTACTGACAGGTAAGCACCACATAGGATACACATTAGTCAACCATTAAGGAAAACGGTTCACCAATGCATGAAACGTCAAATTATCATTTCATGCATCGGTGGAATCCCAATTTTTTAATAATCGACTAAACCAAACAATAAGATACATGGGCGTTTGCTGAAACACCTATATAAATCCAATGTGACACCGTTTTTTTTTTTAAACAACCACGGTTTCAAACATCCCCATAGATAATATAAACCTGGCTAAACTTAATTTATCCCTCAAGAATACTTGTATCTAATGACCCAAAAGCTTAGATCGCCCAAAGTGCTAACCAACTAATTGGTAAGGTCTCAGGATGGTCGTAGTGGAGCCTTAGTGTCCCTTCGAATCCAGTGGTGCAAGTTAGTTACCCAAATTAAAGCATTTACACTACGCGCCATTAAACTTTTAACAAATTTTCAACCTAAGATTGCCAAGTTGCACTGCTATTGAATATGAGACATAAGATCATATTTGCATAACCATAGGCATGGACCTTGCATGCACTCTGTTTTATTCCACCCCTTCATCCCCTCTAATGTGTAAGTAGAGAATAAACCCCAATACTAAGTACCGGGACAGTATTTTGGTAATTTTTTATTTATGTATTTTGGTAAACTTTGTTAGACAACCATTTTTTATGTTGTAGATTTATGTTATTATTTCATTTGATATTTTTTTATATATAAATTTGTTATATAATTTAGAGATCGAATTATATTTTATTTCTAAATAATAATCTATTTTATGGATCTTACATTATTTGAAATGAATTTTTGTTTTTTAGTAAAGTCAACTACCATTAATCTTTTTTGAGAATGGAGGTAAAAGCTCATACTCTTTTTATTTTTTTTTAGAGTGAGTAAATATATTGCTGAGGAAGAAAGATTTTGTATGAAAGTGGGATTAACCACTTATATATTAGATATATGATATAAAAAACCAAAAATCTATGATAAGGCATGGTACCAAAGAGCTTTGACAATTAAAACACCTCATGAATTGTGATGAATACCATGTGATTGATCAACTCATGAATTGGATGTAAGTTTTTCCGGTACCATCTCTTTCTAATATCATAGTTGAATTGAATCCTATATTAGAACAATTATTGTAAAATCACGTGCTAATGTGCTATACACATTTGTGCAGATATTAGGTTATTAACCATATAAGATATATGGTATTTAAATTTAACTTTCATAATCTGTATAGTCTGGGGTTGATAATGGGTCAGGTCTAGGTGGAACCTAAACCGATCTCACAATAAATACTAAGGACCCGGATCTGGAACCAAATTGGGCCCATTAAGGTCTATAATTTTAAACCTAGAACCAAATCAATCAGTTCATAAGACAATTAGGGTCTATTATAAAAGTATACAAAGTTTTAAAAACCAACTCAAAACTAGAACCATTTTGACCATCGATTTTTTAGTCGAAAGTTCAAACTGATGACTAATTTCAACTGAAAAAATACAAGGTCATTAACCAAATCAATGGTTTTTGACCAAGGACAGGGTTGAAGGTGAAATGGAACCAATTACTTGTATGGTCCTGGGGCCGAACGATCAATTTGTTCGAATTAACGATGGTTCGAACAATTCAGAAACCGGGTGGAACCGATTCCAAACCGGGATAATATAATAAAATCAGATATCCATTTTATACAGTAATTGTTTTTGGATATTGGTTTAACAATATTTGATACATGATATTTTGATTTAATTGCATGAGGGGTAGACGTATCCGCTTTTATATGGTAATAGATTTTTGTTTTTTGCTTCAGTTATATGGTAATAGAATAGATCGATAGTTATATGGTCCACTTGTGTGGATATCACCAGACATTCCTAGCGTGATGTGGTTCTATTATTCCCCACATTGATTTTTGATAAAATCTGGAAATTCTAAGGCAATCTCCACCTCATGTGAAGGCAAATAAATAAAAGGATAAAGAGTACTTTTGTCACAAGGAGGGCAGTTTAGTCCTTTAAAGAATTCTTTTAATGAACCGGTAAATTCGTTAAAAGGAGAGGGAGGGAACTGGGAAGAGAGTTTTGCACTTGTACGCAGTACGCCCTCTTTCCTGCTGTCTGATTTTAGGTTTTGATTGCTGCGGTTTTCTCAACTCTCATCTCTCATCTCTTCTTTCTTTTCTTCTTCTTCTTCTTCTTCTTCTTCTTCTTCTTTCTTTCATTTTCTTAATCCGGCTCTTCTTCTGTTTCTTCTCCTCTTTTTTTTTTTTTAATTATTTTAATTTCCATAAATAAATATATATTATTTGCTTTTGCTTTAAATCTCTTCCAATGGAACCCTACTTTCGGTCGCAATAGATTGAGCCGCTGATGTCGATAATGATGTCATGGGCTCTACTGTCTACAACTGCGTTTTCCATCTGACAAAAGCCACTCGACTTGAGGCTTTAACCACCCATTCTTTCAATTTTGGTCAACCATTCCGTCTCTCTCGCTCTCGCCTTCCCTCTATCATCCCCCCCTCTTTATCAACGCAGCCGCTTTCTTTTCCTTTAGCTATCTATCTATTTTCATCCCGTTGGTTTGCTTTTCCTCATTTGGCGGTTTTTTTTGGTCTTTGAATTCGAGCCTTTTTTCGTTTGGAATTTTGTTGGGTTTAATTGCCGTGGGTGGTGGGCTGTTCACTTTTACTTTAAAATTTTTATCTTTTTTGTTCTGAGTCGTTACAGGTTAGTGGTGGGAATTTTTAAGTTAGAAAGAAGGGAGTATAGCTGACAATGAATTTAGCAATTTTGAGCTGATAAAGGCCGTTATATATTTTTTTTCTCCTTGGCGTGCTGGTTTAGTTTCTTTCTTTTTTTTTTTTTTCAAGGGAAAAACTCACTAGTGGTTAGAATTGTTTGCTGGGTCTTAAGTCAATATCGTGGAGTTGGAATTAGGATATTCAGGGTTTATTAGATCAATTCCTTTTCTAGTGGTTTTGATTTTATTTATTCTTTTTGTGTTTATAATTATTAGTTTGGTGTTCTAGGTCGATACAGGAGGAAATTGGAACTGGACTGGGATTGCAAATTCGGGGTTTATTGCATCTTTTGTGGATTCTTTTTTTCTTCCACAGAATAGAGAAGAAAAAAAATTGATTGGTGCTTGATCCAGTTAAAAAGCTGGTGGTCGGTTTTAACTAGGAATTGAGAGGCACAGGTGGTCTTTCCCATTAAATTGTCTTCCCTTTCTGGTCTCATTTCTCTGATTTTGGCACTCTTTGCAGGGAATTTCTACGTCAACGATTGTAATGATGCCAGCACAATGAGAATTTTTGTTGATTAGGTCTTTATTGATTATAATTGGATTGAGTTTTGCCAATTTGCTTGCAATTGATTGAGCCTTTTTAGCTGGTTTGAGGTTTTCTCTAGTGTTTGTGGTTTTTCCCGGTATCCTTTTTCTGGGCTTCTGAAATTTTCTTCAGGATTCACAAAAATGGGTTCAAGGAACGGTGAGGAAGGTAGAAGTGCTGGAGCAGCTGAGAATTTTGATGTTGGAGAGGGAGCCTTGCGTCCAAAAGTGAGGGGGGTGGGAAGCATGAGTAGCAATGATATGTTTTTCAGAGCAGATAAGATTGATTTGAAGGCCTTGGATGTCCAGCTGGAGAAGCACCTGAGCATGGTCTGGTCAAGAAATAAGGAGCCCCCAAGGACAAAGGAAGAGTGGGAAATTGATCTCTCTAAACTGGACATAAGAAACGTTATTGCTCATGGGACTTATGGTACTGTTTTTCGAGGTGTTTATGATGGGCAAGATGTTGCAGGTAACATTATTGTCATTATTCATCACATCCTAGTTGGATTTTGCATGAACCTGGAGAAAATTTAGTCCTGGTGTTAGATTTTGTACTAGTCTTGTTTATCTGTTTTCTCACTGTCTATATTTATGATTTTGAACCTATTTATCAAAAACAAAATTATGATTTTGAACCTTCATAGCTTGTTCTTCATTTAGTTTCCAAGATTTGATTACTGTTTTGGTTATAACTCTCTTCAATTAAAAAAATCCATATAGTTGTTGGGAAGAAAGTTCTATTAATATCTATACTACATTATTTGGAGAGCCTTGTCTGGCTCATGTCAATATGAACTGGAAGGTTTCATTGACAACCTGTTCTTAGTAGAAGAAGCATCTATACAATATCTATCAAGAGAACCATCCTGGTTCTTGCCTATATATATTAGTTGTCCTCAACTCATCTGTAGCAGAGAAGGTTTTGAAATGAATTCAATAGTTAATTCGCCAATTAATTGATTAACAAAGTCTTAGATCAGTTAAAGTGAGAAAATCAACAAAGTCTGAGTCCAAATGTTGTGGATCAGTTAGACAAATTTCCTTGTGTATGAATGTGTTTAATAAGGGCTAGTCAATGCATAGAGTAAAGAACTTTACAGAAAAGAGATATAAACTTTTGTCTAGCTCCTGGAATAGGATTTTCTTGTATAGAATCTGAGGTAGACAGCAAAAAATATTGAAAAAAAAAAGCAAATTGAATCTTACATTGATTAGATGATGCAAGGAATGAGAGGCACCTTTATGTGTGTGGTGAACTGGTAAGTTATGCATGGAATATATGTATAAGATGTTGCCTTTGTATGGTGTAATTTCTCCCTAGCCAGCACTCATTTGGCCCCACAGACCCATAGTGATGATCCACTTGTTGAAAAATGCACCTTGATTCCTGGTCCTATTGTATTGTATTCTTCTTTATCATAGGCTTGAATATGATGTCTTTTATGTAGTCTTGGGTTTGTGTAATTGTGTGTGTGTGTACGCACACACAACACATATTTCCCTGCGTTCTGCATCCAAAATTAGTCAGCTTTCTAATGTATAAAGACTGAAAGAAAAGTTATACCTTCTTACTTAACTTTTGCATGGCTCAAGCCTAATTTTTATGCTCCTTATGAATGTGAGGAAAATTAGTCACACTTTTCTAATGTATAATTTTTTTCATGACTGTAGAATACCTAATAGTTAATGCTCCTAATGGCAACTACTCTTTGCGTATTTACCTGTTATAGAATATTGGACACTAACTCCTAGTGGAGATATCGGAGATGAATTTTGGAACTCTGAATTTACTGAACTTTCATATTTGTATTTACATGACAATCTGTGGATTTTGTTCCATTGTTTTATACTATATAGTGTCTTCTTTCAGAAAAGGAGTCATGCATGTTGTTTTATTTCATAATCTGTCCTAGACATGGTTCAAAGTATCGATACACTGCTGTGTATTGGCAGAGGTGTGTCAGTACTTTAAGCCATGCACTTTTTATGTTTTTTCTTTTCCAAATTTCGGTTTTATACATATTTTTTGTATATATTATTCATTAAAAAAGGGTTCCCAAAAACACGTGCAAACAGGGGTATTGGACCCCTAAAGATATGATACGGTACAATATGCCCGATGCGCTCTATACATAAGAAGATCTTGGGAAAACCAATTCAGCATATATTGTCGTTCTATAGCATGGGTTTCATATTGTGGAGGCAATCCATTATGCTTGCATGCAATATTTATGGGTGTGTGTATCACCAAAAGTGGTGCTAGTACCAAGACTATGGTGCAACAGTGGAGCATTTTTCATTTCATGGTTTTCTATTATTCTCTTTTTGATTCTTTTGCCACATAGACATGTAGAACCTCCTTGAATTATGATTTTAAGTTTTGTTTGCTTTTGTGATATGTGGTCTATTTCTTATCTTTGACCCCATAATTCTCTCTAAATTCCCATTTCTGCCAGTTATTAGAAATTCCACTCTATACTGATTTGCCTCTGAAATTGCCAATCTAGGGCTGCAAATGGATTGGATTGGATTTGGTAAGGGCACATCTGATCCAATCCATTAAGAAAATCCGACTGATCCGAATCCGATAAGGATCCGTCGGATTTTCAAAAGCATGATTCGAATTCGAATTTGAATGTAATAATATTTATATTATATTTATAAATATCATATTATATTTATATTTATATTATGTAATATAAATAATATATTATATAATTTATATAATATAATAATATATTAAAATATATAATATATAATTATATAAATAATATATAGAATATATATTTCATAATTAACGGATTGGATCGGGTCACAACGGATAGGATCAACCAATATCCGAATTTGATCCGTTAGGTTAACAGATTGGCTTTTCTGATCCAATCCGATTTGTAGGATCAAGAGGGATATCCGAATCCGCCTCTTAATGGATCGATATCGGATTCGAATCGGATCGGATCCAACTTGTTTGCAGCCCTATGCCAATCATACCTTGGGAAAATTTTCATTGTACCTCTTCTTCTTTGGAAAAGACTCTCCCACTAATAGTTCATTTGTCAATTCTTCTTCAATATCTCTTTCTTTTGCACATATAGCATCTTTAAAATTATTTACAAGAATAAAAAAGGCATGCTAATATTCTATTCTCTTCTGTATTTAACATCATCATTAAAACCTTATCCCCCATATAGTTGGGAGAAGGCTTACATGATGATGATGTAACATTACATGTTTTGTTTATTCCGTTATTTTCCTAGGTAGAAGAAAATTGGTTCTAGTTGTTAGAAATTTTGTTTGGTACAAAACCAAAGATTCAAGTTTTGGTTTTGGACCACTATTCTATATGGTTTAGAACCTAAGTTTTTAGAATTTTTTTTTTTGCATTTTGACATCTTAAAACCCTTTGTGAAGTAATTTCATGTCTGGCTGGGTGCTTCATAGCTGTAATAAAAACTAAAATAAAATAAAAAAATGAAGGAATTTTACCATTTCATAAAGTCATTTGATTGTCAACAAAAAGGAATTAGAAAATTTTAAATTAACCGGACTGTTGAGGGTCCAACCTAGATTCTAAAGCATAAAGCTTGAAAAAGAAAGGATATCTGCAGGTGGTACTATGTTTTCTCTGAAAATAGTATTCTAATTTTCTATGTTTTCTAGAGGGAACTCTATATGAGAGAAACATTTATGGAAGTCCCACTAAATTTTTTAAGATAATTGCACAACCTTTGTTTTTATCTTTTGAGAAAACGGGCACTTTATTTCACTTCAATTCACTTTTCTTAAGAAAATACAATTTGGAGTTGTTTCATGGCAATGAGAAATTCAAAATTACAAATGTAGCTGAAAGGACATTATTAGGAACTTCTTTATGACAATAGAAGGGGTTAAGTTTTTGCATAAGGAAAGCAATTTGAATTTTAGAGTAGAATTGGCAGTTCAGAAGCAGGTGAAAGTGAGAGATGATAAAGAAAATGGTGGAGTGAGCATAAGGCTGGTTATGATTGTACTTGGTTGGCTGTTTCTTATCAATTTACATTTATGCGTCAGTGGTTCCATCTGGTTTGTTATACATGACATTAAGATACTTAGTGATTGAAAAGGCACACCTCAGGCAACGCTCATTTTAAGGTATGTGTCTTGCCTAGGCCCTAGGTGCAACACTTTCAAAAGGTGCACGCATGGTGCTCCTAGGCGGGCGCATAGTGTGCCTTCCACTTCAGCCCAGGTGTGCACTTTTTTATTATTTGTGCTTTTTGTTCTTTTCTGAACTTAGCAGACGGGCTGTGGGTTCTGCCCCCCGGACACCCAGCCAAGTCCCTCGAGGCAAGCCCAAAGAAGTCCATGTTAGGGTCTTAAAAAGTTTTTATCCCTATACAAAGAAAAGGTTTTAAATTTTAATTGCCTTTTAAGAAGATATTTAATTAGGATGAGTAAATGAACAACATTAGCAAATAGGCGGTAACATGGACTTGTTTGCACTTGCCTCGAGGGACTTGGTGCAAACATGGCTCGTAGAATTAGGAATACAAGACATTTTACATCACATTAACTATTTGAAGTACTGCAATTGAGGAAATAAAAAGATTGTGGGTTTTACATGCTTAAAGATGTTTTGTATGTTTGATTTTATTTTCAAATTTTCATTTGAATTCACTTTACATGTTATGTTTATGTATTTTAATTTTAGGTAATAGGTTTTTTCATACATTTATTTTAAAACTTAAGTTTATATTTTTTATTAATATTATGTTTAGTATTTTTTATCTTTTTGCATTTTTTATTTTATTTTTGGCATTTTGGTAATTTTTGATTTTTTTCTTTTTGTATTTTTGCACCTTGCTTCAAAAAGGGGTGCACCTCGCCTTGCACTTTTAAAACACTGGGGATGCTATAGGTTACTGATTGAAGGGAAACATTTTATTATGTGCATCTTCTCTCTGATTTTTTTGGTAACTATGTGCATCTACTCCTACTTTTTCCTGGATTAACAATAATATAGTTAAACATAGGAAGTTCATGGAATTATTTGTAATTTCGTCAAAAATTATAATTTGTGGCTGCAAAAGGGCTCCATACCTCGGCCATAGGGGCTTTGTTGAGGGCAAGAAGCTTATTTGGGTTGTAATCTTGTTCGGGGGGGGGGGGGGGGTCTGATTCCCAAGGGGCTCCCCTTGGGGGTTCTGTTGTACTTCTATTTCTGAAATCTAATAAAATTTACATCATCTTTTCTCAAAAAAATTTATAATTTCATAAGATATTTTCTTATATTTAGATGACTGATTGGTCACTTATGCACTCTCCTTCAGGATAAAATTATCCTCTTCCAGAGACCTGATATCCTAATTCCTAACCTTAAGCTCTTTTTTCCTAGATTTTTAAGACACTTTTATTTCATTAAAGATGGTTTCTAAAATATTTTTCCCTGTTAAGTATTTTTCTTCTATCCTAAAATCTAGGGAAGTATATATTTATAAAAAAAAAAGTATAGTAGGAGTTCTTGACCACAAAATATTGGCCAAATCCTGTGCACAAGGCACTACAACTGTACATTGGGAACATCTCTGCACGAATGACATAAGAGATGTTCTTGATATGCAGTTGTTGGGTGTTGTATACAGCATTTTTGTTTCATCAGACCCGGACTCATATATTAGTAACATTACTATTGGTTATAAAGAACATAATTTTACAAGATGCAATTTTGAAATGCATACAAGAGAAAATAATTATCAATATATATTTTTTTTCTAACAATTGAAGGGAAACTTGGTTAAATCTGATAACCTTTTTTAAAAACCTTTGGATTGAAAAATAGTTTAGTGTTTTTTAACATGATAGGTGAGCAATGTTCAGAAATTGGTGGATTGGAGTATGCCAACTTCATATTATGAACCCCTTACTATTTTTTGATGGGCGGAGCATTTGCAAATAATTATATCTCATTCCTGTTGCCGTAATCAGGGATGTCTATCCTTATCAATTTTGGGCCCCTGACTCCATGAGACCACTATTTTTACATGGAGAGTAGGAGCTGCAAGGGTTGCAACTAGAGAAGATTATATAGGGTTCAACTCCAATCCCAATTCTAGGAGTTGTAACAGCTAATATCATAATTCTTGTTTATGTACAGATTATTGAAATTCAGAGAAATTTTGAATAGAACTTGGTCTCTTAGTTGAAACCCAATTGAAAAAGAAAAACCAAAATTTAATGCCTTGGTGTTAACTGAAATGATAGTGGGTTGCCTTATTTTAGTTGGAAGTTACTAGATAATTAGTTAGATTATTAATATTAGTATTGATGCTTAAACTTTTGTGGTTTAATTCACAACAGTACCAACTCATTCATCTAACTGCACTCTTTACATGGTATTATGTTTCATACTATAATGAAGCAGATGGTTAGGTTGAATATTTATTTTTAGAATGTGGGCATGACTCTTCAAACATCATTTTTGGAGGAGGGTCTTTGTTTGGCATACACTAAGAGACCATGCCCAAGACCTATGCCTTTTGTTTATTTCATTTTGCTGATGTTATCATGTAGCCAGTATCTTCACTTGATATTTAATTGTTGGCTTTACTAGTCGGTTGCTTTGAAGTTGTTGGTTTACATTACCTTTCAATATTTATATACAATATACTATCTGTGTTATTCTGTTGAGAGAATGAGAGGTGGCTTTATTAAGGCATAATGATAAAATATTATTCCATCCACTCGTATAAACTATAAACATTTAGCACTTTGAATGGGTTATTTACTGTTATTTATGAAACGAATCTAAGTCCCAATTAAAATCTCACAATACAATATTATTTTCAATATTATAGTGAAGGTATTGGATTGGGGAGAGGATGGTTTTGCCACTAGTGCAGAAACTGCTGCTCTTCGGGCATCATTTCGGCAAGAGGTTGCTGTTTGGAATAAGCTTGATCATCCCAATATTACGAAGGTATGAAATAGTTTCCAAAAAAAGTGCAAGGTATAATTTATTTTTTGTTAATCATATTAAAACCTCTAAGGTCATCTTGTAACTTGTATGTATCTTCTTTGTTGTAGTTTGTTGGAGCTTCAATGGGAACCTCAAATCTTAGGATTCCTTCAAGTGAGGGTCAGAGTTCTTTTCCTTCTCGAGCATGTTGTGTGGTTGTGGAATATCTTCCAGGTGGGACACTAAAGCAATTTTTGATAAGAAACAGACGGAAAAAACTTGCATATAAAATTGTGATACAACTTGCTTTGGACCTTTCTAGAGGGTGAGTAACCTCTCTTATGGTTGAGTTGAAAAGTTTGTACCATGGATTTTTTGATAAATGAATAATCAGTTTTCTTCTAATTTGCAGTTTAAGTTATCTACATTCAAAGAAGATTGTGCATCGTGATGTCAAAACTGAAAATATGTTGCTAGATTTTCATAGAAATTTAAAAATTGCGGACTTTGGGGTTGCTCGTGTTGAAGCTCAAAATCCAAGGGACATGACTGGTGAAACTGGTACTCTTGGCTACATGGCCCCAGAGGTATCCTCACTTTTTTGTAGATATTTAGACATTTATGAAATAAAATTTTAGATTATTTGGGTCATCTTCAATGATAGTTGAGTTCATTTATCTAAAAATTAAAAGGATAAGTTGTTAACCTTAGAAGATGTCTAATGAATATGGCAAATAGTTTGTAGTAAACTATATTTACTACTAGAGTACTTTTTTTTTTCCGAATTTGTAACTAGAGTACTTGAACCTGGAAGAACTGTGTTCTTTCTTTGTTATTTTCTACAATTATTTTCTTTGACTTGAAAAATTACTAACAACACTCTTTGCAGGTCCTTGATGGTAAGCCTTACAATAGAAAATGTGATGTCTACAGTTTTGGCATATGTTTATGGGAAATCTACTGTTGCGACATGCCATATGCTGATCTTAGCTTTTCTGAAGTCTCATCTGCAGTTGTACGACAGGTAGTAGAAAATTGCTAGTGGTATCTGGCATGTTTGTATTGCCTGTTATTTCACATTCTGTCATCCGATATTTCTTTTTATAGATGGTTTTCAGTGTTTCAGAAGTTGAACATTTTGATGCTGGTGATATGCTTCAATTTCCTTGTTGACCAATTTGTTATGTGGACCATATAAATGCTTTTTGTCAGCACTTATTAATTGCTATGGGTAAATTCTGGTAGTTCCAACTGTTTAAGATGACAAGTTGTCAAATTCAATCCAGTCAAGGGTGGTCTGAATTCCATCCTCTGGTTTGATTTATATATATATATTTATATATACTTAAAAAACTTATATTTTATTTGTTAGTAAAATTGGTTTCAATGATGTATTTTACTAAATAGTCATAGGTTCAAGATTCATACAAGTTTTCAATTTTTTTCCCATTTTAGTTTAATTCATTAATGCTATCCATTATCCAATTGCAATCCGAATATTAATGAATCAAATTTGGATCTAGATATTACCCAATTTGGTCTGATCCATTTGCAGCCTTAAGATTATGTATTATAATTGCTTTCTACAATTCATCTATATTATTCCAAGTTTCTTATATGTATAATATCACAGGTCAAATGCACAACTTAATCTTCAAAAACAGTGTCTTATTGTTATCAACAGCCTATGCATGTCATCTATTCCTATATTTATTAGAGTGGCAAAATCTATTATCGGCTCCTAGCAATTTTTAACATAAATTTATGTTAAATTGATTTCCCTTGGTCAAATTGCAGTCTTTTATGATGCGTATAAGGTTTGTTATTTTTGCAATTGCAACATGGAGACTTATGTGTTCTAAATAAAAAAAAAATAAAGTTTATATAATTAGAATGCATGCCTTTGTCTAATTACAATTGTAGGTTGGTGTTACTTGAAATTATTGATGTTGATGTGAGCTTTACTTGTGATTTTTGACAGAATTTGCGACCAGAAATACCTAGATGTTGTCCTAACTCATTTGCAAATATCATGCGTAAATGCTGGGATGCAAATGCAGATAGAAGGCCTGAGATGGATGAGGTGGTGAGATTGTTGGAAGCAGTTGACACAAGCAGAGGAGGCGGCATGATACCAGAGGACCAGGTTCCCCATGGCTGTTTTTGTTTTAGCGCAGCTCGTGGTCCTTGATATTCTTCCCTTTTCCATTGTGTTTATTGATGAAATGAATTCCAAGGTATGTCTATAAATGTTTTAGCAAACTTGCCCAGTCGGTTGTGAGATTATTGACTGGCAATTGGCCTTTTTGTTGTATATTGACCACAGCACAAGCAAAGATTTATTGAATGTTTTTTTTTTCCTGCAATATATAATCTTTCCAAAGCTTTCTAACGTTAATATCAAATGGTATATATGTTTTATAGACCATTAAATTGTTGTTTATCATATAACCTCCCATGCATCTGAATATAATATACAGGAGTGTGGATTTGCTGTTGAAGCTTGGGCAATAAAAAACATGGTGTTGAAACGCCATGATTGGCCAAGTTAGCAACTCGGGGGCATTTTAAATAATCAACATTTGTAGGTGTATTGATCCAAATGCACCCAAAAATATTCATTCAATCACGGTGCTGAATTTGCTGCTGAGCATGAGGTATCAGAAATGATGCTTGATTATCATTATCATCATAACAGGATTCATGTAGCTGACCTCATGATTGGAACAGGGGCCGGACCCTTGTCATTCATGGGGAGATGTTTCTGATGTGTAGTTTATTGTCTTGTTGGGTGACTTGTTGGAAGTGTTTGTTGGGAGCAGATCTGGTTTTTGAGCATGTTAGGGAAATGTTATTGTGGCTGATATAATGGTTGCTGAACTCATAGATCTTTGTGCAAAAACGAGTTCAAATCAGCCCCCCACAATGTCTTACAGCACATCTCCGCCTTGTAGTGGGAACACCTCCCAATGATGACATCAATATTTTTTGTATTATTATTGGGAGATGTTTCCAATACATGGCGGAGATGTGCTGTTGGGTGTTGTGGGGGGCTGATTTGATTTCTGCAAAAACCTGGAACTATGAAGTAGTCCATAAAAAGATTTCATGTAGCATTATTTTGTCGAGTGAATTTGATTCAAGTTTCAAAGTATCTACATGTTTCGGGACCTCTCCAATATGTCCCTACAGTGGGTGTATCAGGGGTCTGATTGGTTCAGGGGGTGGAGGAACTTTAAACCGGCTCTGCCGGCGATTGCTCAAGATAAATTTGCAAAAAACCCCTCATGGTGAATTCGCAGGCATGATTAGGTTATAAGGCATTGGTACAGGACAGGACCGTCCATGATACCCATGTATCAAAATTGGAGTCAATGAAAGACTACTTCTGTGTTCTGTGGAGGCACGGAAACCATCAAGGCAACCTAATACTAGTGTTCATGGCACTTATTCATTGAAGAGATGTGGAGTTGATAGGAATTAGGAAGAACTACACCTTTATATGCTCATCGCTGGAGGAAAATGAAGCTATGGCTAGGCTTTTTGTGGAGGTTTAAAATTGGGAAGAGATTTGGATATCGCTGCTATTTGGGTCGGAGGTGTAAAAAACATTGTAGTTGACGATGGTATGAGATGTGGGTTAGCTTGGCCCAGCCCACATATGACTAGAGGGCCCAGCCCATTAATGCCTGCTAACGTCAATCACAGTAGTGAGAGCCCTATTGTCTTCGTACGGAGTCAATCACTTAATTATCTGGCGTATTGTCAGGGCCTGCAGCCTGGTCTCGTACGGTTCTCATCCGAGGCATTTATCTCTACCTATCACCAGCACGCTCGAGTATAAATAAGAGGTAACTGCCCCTGAAAAGGGGCGGGAATGGAGTAACTCCAACATTTAGTCACTCATTTACTTCCTGCATGTACATTATCTGCCTAACATTAATTCTGGGAGATCTAGTGCATCCAAGGACTTTCTTCAGGAGCACTCTCGCATTCTCCCCAGCTTCACACCTCATACTAACTTGAGCATCGGAGCCTCCACCTCGGGTATCCACCCCGAGGCCTCTGACATTCTCTGTCTTGCAGTACCTTAGGCCACCAAGGACCTCACATCAACTAGTAGTCCTTGGCTACCTTAGTCCTTGCCTCGGTTTGCTTTCCTCGACTTTGGTCAACCTCTTTCGAGGCCTCGGGGTCCTCGGATAATGTTCAAAACTTGAAGAGTAAATTTACCTCGTTGCCCTCGACCAAACCACACGACAACAATTGGCATTGTTTGTGGGAAAGTGGTTGCTAAAATGACCCCCACTTCAGGATAAACAATAATAACACTCTAAGATCCAAAATCCCTGCAAGCTCAGAAGCCATGGTGAGGAGAGCTAGGAACACCCAAAACCTGAAGGCGATCGTCCCGTTGGGGAGTCAGAGGATCAGGGTTAGTGTGAGAACATCGAGATACTGGCTCTCGGCCACGGTAATCCATTGGCCGAACCATCAGAATCGGGCAATAACAACCTCCCAGACTAACATCGAAGGAATGTTTGTCCTTCGAGCCGAAGGGAGAGTGTGCCTGCTCAATCCGAAGACAATCATCAATCTTCTGAACAGCACCACCGTTGTCGTAGGGAGGTCCCCAGGATGATGGCAGGTAGTTCGACTGCCCTGGAGTTTGCTCCCGAGGCTAGAGCCGACGCCATCCCACTCCACCTCCCGTCTCAGACCTCAGGGACATTTTGAATGACCGTCGCACCCGTAGAGGAGCATGCGACCCTGCCTTGGAGTATTCGAGATTCCGAGCCGACACCCATCGGGTCCGCAAAGACAAGAGTAGGGCCCATGCCCATGCCGACCCAGGGATTGCCGAGTTGCGATCCGAGATTGGGGCCATCAAGGACAAGCTCCGCCAAGTTAAGGAGAGCCGAGCCAACGCCCCAACCAGCCACGACAGCTCTATTGATTGCATGGACGCATTCACCTAGGAAATCATCTTGGAGCCTCTCCCCCCACACTTCAAGGCTCCCACACTGGAGACGTACGACAGAAGCACTAACCCCGATGACCACCTGGAGGGTTTCAGAGCGCTCATAATATTGTATGGCTATTCCGACGCCTTGACGTACTGGACCTTCCAGGCTACCTTCAGGGGAGCTGCTCGTCGTTGGTTCTCCACTCTTCCTCCTTGATCAATAAGCTCGTGGGAGCAATTTACAACCATGTTCCTTACCTGCTTCATCAGTAGCAAGCGATGCTAGAAGAGCATAGCCTCTCTGGTGTCGCTCAATTAGGAACCAAGTGAAAGCTTGCAGTCTTACATCGACCGCTTAAAGAAAGAAGAGCTCAAAGTTCGAGACCTCGACCCTATGGTCTCCATGCATGCGGCCACCAACGGACTCTACCCCAGTTTAGCTCTAAAGTGCTTGGTTGCCAAGACCCCGCCAAAGACCAAACTCAAATTCCTCAAGAAGGCCCAGAAATACATTGCGGCCGAAGAGGCTTCAGCTAGAGACAACCAAGCAAGGGCAGCCGAGCGCCCCGATGGGCCCCCGGAGAAGAAGAGGAAAAGTGGAGACCAGCACCACCTGGAAACAATGGTGGCAAAGACAACAAGAAGCCCACCACCCTGGCCCATGGGGACTACATGCCACTCAACTCCACCCGCACCCAGATTCTGATGCAAATAGGGGAAGAGAAGTTCGTGAAGTGGCCAACGAAGTTAAAGTGGAACCGCAAGAGGGGAAACCCTATGAAGTACTACAAGCACCACCGCGGCACTGGACATGACACCGAGGATTGCCACGAACTAAAGAATGAAATAGAGTCCCTCATTCGTCGATGACACCTCAAGTAGTTCATCGGAGGAGAGGCTGACACTTCGTCATCCCAACGACAGTAGCAGTAGTACCAGCAAGTGGCAGGCGTCATCAACGTCATTGCCGAGGGTATGGCCTCAGGTGGAGCCTCGACTTTGGCTCGAAAAGCCTACGCCAAACAGCTCAACATCCAGGAGCCTGCCCCAAAGAAGCAGAAATACTCGGGCACTCCACAGAGCCCGAGAGGTTCACATGCCCTTGTCTTCACTAACGAGGATCTAAAGGGGGTTATTGTCCCCCACGATGATGCCCTCGTGGTCGCAGCCATCATCTCCAATTTTATGATGAAGAATATTTTAGTGGATAGCGGCTCATCAGCCGACATCATTTTCTATGACACCTATGAGAGAATGATGCTCGTGCCAGAGAGGCTCCAGCCAGCTGACGCTCCTCTTGTCGGCTTCTTTAGTAGTGTCACTAGGCCAGAAGGAAATATTACCCTACCATCGCGGTGGAGACAACGCCACACCAGGTGACTTAGATGCATGAGTTCCTAGTGGTGAAGGTTGCCTCTCCCAACAACGTAATAATGGGAAGACCAACCCTTCATGCACTAGGGGCATCCATGTCCTCTTATCACCTGACTCTTAAGTTTCCCACCGAGCACGGCGTCGGTGTCGTTCGTGGGAACCAACAGATCGCCTGCCAATGCTACGTGGTGACACTAAAAGGAAAAATATGAAGGCCTTATCATTGGAGGGCCTCGACCCCCGGGAGGAACCAACGAGTCGAGGACCTCGTCTCAGTTCCCCTGGATGAGTAATCCTCGGAGAGAACAGTTCATGTCGGGTCCAACCTCCCCCCTAAATGCCTATCTGAACTAGTGAGTTTCCTTAGAACTAATGCCAACATATTTGCTTGGTCCGCTGCTGACATGCTTGGCATTGACCCTACAGTCATTACTCACAGGCTGAGCGAGGACCAGAGCTCTAAGCTAGTTCGGAAAAAGAAGTGGAACTTTGCATCGGAATAATGGAAGGCTATAGGAGAGGAAGTTGACAAGCTACTCGACGTCGACTTCAACCGTGAGGTACATTATCCTAACTGGCTGTCTAATGTGGTTTTGGTAAGGAAAGCGAATGGACAATGGTGGATTTGTATTGACTTCACAGACCTTAACTGAGCCTGCTCGAAATATAGTTTTTCTTTGCCGAGGATAGACCACATCGTCGATGCCAATGCAGGGTATGAACTTCTTATCTTCATGGATGCCTTATCTGGGAATAACCAGATGTAGATGCACCCCGAAGATGAGGAGAAGACATCTTTCATCACTGAGCATGACACAATTTGCTACAAAGTGATGTCGTTCGACCTCAAAAATGCAGGGGCCACTTACTAGCGCCTTGTCAACAAGATTTTCAAGAATCAGATGGGGAGGAGCGCCGAAGCCTACGTGAATGACATGGTGGTGAAGAGCCTGAAGGCCAAAGCGCACACCTCAGACTTGGCCGAGACATTTGATACTCTGCGTAAGTTCAACATGAAGCTCAATCCGAGCAAGTATGCCTTTGGGGTTACCTCAGGGAAATTCTTAGGCTTTGTCATCACTCAAAGGGGAATCAAGGCCAACCCAAGCAAGGTATAGGCCATACTAGACATGCCACCCCCTCAGTCAGTGAAGGAGACTCAGAAGCTCACCAGCAAAATAGCCGCCCTCAACCGCTTCATGTCGAAATTGGCAGACTGCTGCCATCCCTTCTTCCGCGCCATCAAGAAGTTGAAAGATTTCTAGTGAACGAAGGAATGCCAACATGCCTTCGATGAGCTTAAACTGTATCTCGCCTCATTCCTACTCCTTACTCGGTCGGTGTTAGGAGAAACTCTGTATTTGTACCTGTCAGCCAGGGACGAGGTCGTTATCTCGGTCCTAGTGAAAGATGACGGAGTTCAGAGACCGGTATACTATGTCAGCAAGGTCCTCACCGGCGCTGAGATTCAGTACCCTAAAGCTTAGGTCATATTTCCAAGCCCACTCCATAGTAGTCCTGACAAATCAACCCCTTAGGGTCATCCTCGCTAAGCCAGAAACTTTGAGACGCTTGATTAAGTGGGCAATAGAATTGTTAGAGTTTGACATACAGTACCGGCCGAGGCCCGCGATCAAAGCGCAAGCCCTGGCTGACTTCATAGCAGAAAGCACTTTCAGCAGGCCCGTCAGTCGTCCTCGCAAAGAAGAGCCAGAAGAAGAACGACCGGCCGGGGAGGTCCTCCCGCGTGGAGACTTTTTATTGATGGTTCATCCAATGCCAAAGGAAGTGGAGCGGGCCTCATTCTCCTCACTCCCGACAATGTCTTCATAGAGTATGCACTGAGATTCAAGTTCCCCGCATCAAACAACGAAGCCAAGTATGAAGCCCTCTTGGCAGGATTGTAGCTCGCCCAAGACCTCGGCTCCAAGCATGTCGAAGTCCTCAGCGACTCGCAACTAGTGGTGAACCAAGTCAACGGTGAGTATGAGGCCATAGAACAAAGCATGGTTAAGTACATCGCCAAAGTTCAAGAGTTAGCCCACCACTTCCAATGCTTCTTCTCTCTGTAGCAAGTCCCGCGAACTCCTGAGCTTATGCCCTCTCCAAATTGGCGAGCAGCTCGGATGCGTCCCTCGATAAATCTGTGCGAATGGAAAGACTAGCTTGACCCTCCATAGAGGAGATCCAACTACTACCCGTGGAAGTTGAACCATCTTGGATAGATCGTATCATCGACTTCCTACTGATAAAATTGCTACTGGATGATAGGAACGAAGCCCGAAAACTTCGATGATAGGTAGCGCATTACACTTCACTAGAAGGAAAGTTGTATACGAGGTCCTTCACCTTGCCTTACCTCTAATGCCTCCATAGGGAGGAGGGTGAGAATGTGCTCCAGGAAATTCATGAAGGCATCTGTGGCAATCACCTCAACGGCCAGACCCTAGCCCAGAAAACTTTAAGGCAAGGGTACTTCTGGCCAACACTTCACAAGGATGCAGTCGACCTGGTGCGGAAATGTGATAAGTGTTAGAGACATGCCAACCTCTACCATTAACCAGCGACCACTCTCCCGACCCTCAGCAGCTCCTGGCCCTTCGCCAAGTGGGGGATGGATCTCCTTGGCCCCTTATCTCAGGCTACGGGAGGCAGGAAGTACCTCGTCGTTGTTGTGGATTACTTCACTAAATGGGTGGAAGTTGAACCCCTAACCACTAGCACTGCGTAGACAATTCAAAGCTTCTTATGGAAGAACACCATTTGCCTCTTTGGCCTCCCCCACATGCTAGTCACGGACAATGAAAAGTAGTTCGATGATGCTAAATTTTGAGAATGGTGCACCTCCCTCAGCATCAGAAAATAGTGCACCTCAGTGGGGTACCCCTAGACGAATGGCCTGGCCGAGGTCACAAACAGGACCATCCTGGATGGGCTAAAGACTAGGCTGGATAGATCTAAAGGCCTATGGGCTGACAAACTACCCAACATCCTTTGGGCGTACCAAACCACACCTCAGACAACGGCGAGAGAAACTCCCTTCGGCCTGACCTACGACATGGAAGCAGTGATCCCAGCGGAGATTGGTCAACCAACGCTTCAGATCCAAAGGTATACCATGGACGGAAATGATGAGGCGCTTAGAGCAAACTTAGATATGCTAGAAGAAGCCCGAGAGCAAGCACAGATAAGGATGACTGCCTATCAGTAGTGAGTGACCCGCTACTACAACTCTAGAGTGAAAGAAAGACACTATAGAGAGGGAGACCTTGTCCTCCGGAAGGTCATGGTTCCTGAACCTGGAGTAGGGAAGCTAGGCCCCAACTGGGAAGGCTCCTACCGGATCAAGCAGGCTTTTGACCGTGACACATTTCAACTGGAAAAGTTCCTCTTCACATCACCTCCTCACCTCCGAACATGGTGACCCCCTCAACCATCTGCACTTAGCATAGAGAAAACAACGAAGCAGAGCCCTCGGCTTCGTCGGTGGGATGCCTCGGCCTCCCCCGAGAGAACACTTGGTAAGAACGAGTCAAGGGAGATGCACCCCAACGGTGCTACTTCGCCATAGCTCTCCATCCACCCAAGTACCTCGACGGCATACTTCAGCCTCGAACCTTGGCCAAAGTGTTAGGTCTCTTCAACCTCGCCTCAGATAGCATGGAATTTGGAGGCCAGGAGAGCTCTGCCTTGAGCATATGACTCCCCATCGGCTTCCAACATCCAGACGAGCCAAAATGAGCGTGCAAATAAACAAATACAACAGCTGAATTGTATGTGCCTTGTGTATTGTGGTTTCAACCTTTTGGAGGGGCAATGACCTATACAAAAAAAAAAGAAAAAAGAGAAGAAAAGAAAAGTGAGAAGAAGGAAAGAAACAACATACGCAAAACAATGTGTACACAAAAAATGGCTTCATTCACTATTATTTTGACCTTGTACACCCTTTACAAAATTTTGCATTGTGCAAAAAAAAAAAAACAATAGAACTATTACAACAACAGAACAAAATGAGAAGGGAGGAGCCTCACTTGAGCACCAACCATCGTTTAGGGGTCCTTGTGCAAGGCCTGGTCCATGAGGACCTCTTGGTGAGTTCAGTGACATGGGGGGAAGTCTACGATTGTGCCTCATCATGGGCCGGAGGAGGAATGACATCTTCGGCAGGAGCGTCGGGGATCACTTGTAGTCACTCGACGTCAAAATCCAGCAGCACCAATAGGAGTGCCTTCTTAGTGTCCTCTATGCCGTCGAGGTAAGATGATGAAGCGTACTCCACCAACGCGTCCAGGTAGTCGGAAGACTTCTTGTACGTCTCCACTGCCTCAGTCGCTGCCTTCTTTGACTTCTTCGTCGAAGCTAGGGCTTTGGAAACTTTCACCTTTGCCTCAACAACTCTTTTTAGGGCTTTGGCAGCCCTCTCCTTGGCCTCGGCATCTCGTCTCTCCGCTTCCCTGATAATACTTTCTATCCTTACCCTCTCCACTTGCTCTTTAGAGAGCCCTTGGCGCGTCTCCTGCAACTGAACTTCGAGGCGGTCCCAAAGCGATTGTTCATCCAGAAGCGCCTTGCGGAACTTTTGGTGCTTCTCCTCGGTGGCAGCAGTTACCTTTTGGAGCTTCTCTTCCGTGGCCTTTTTCTCTTTCTCGGCCTTGTCGACGCAGCCCATGGCTAGCCTTATTCGGTCCCCGAAGCCGATGAAGTGTAGACAGGCCTGCCACAAAACCGATCAACGAAAACAAAATATAAATAAAATGAACATACACATGGTGAAGCATTGAAGAACGTCTTACCTCGGCCAAGTGGTATAAGCCCTCGTCGTAAATAGCCTTGGGTTTGCTTTGAAAGAAGGCGGTAGCAATCCCTTGGTAGAATGGAGCCGCTGACCAACTCCTGGCTAACCCCCTCGTCGCAGATGGAATCCCCCTCTTGGAGCTACCATTGGGGATGGAAAGTTTTGCCAGCCCCTTTAGTCCTCTCGAAGGCGCCCTATACTGATGGGGGGCTGACAAAGGCCCAGATAGACGCTCCCCATGCGCAGACCTCCGCACCACCTCCTCGGCGAAAAGAATGTGGAAGACACATTAACTACAAAACCTCTCCTATCGAGGGGGGCTGGACTAATCCCAACGAAGACGAGGGGGACCTCCTCCACCAACAGCTTCGCATGAAATGTACCCATCACAAGTAGATGAGCTATTGTTGTAGCCTCTTCATCATGGAGCAGTGAGGGACATCTCTCAACGATGACGAGAGCCTCCCCCTAGTCAGACCTAAAGTGCCAGCCCTCGGGGTAGGACACGTAGAAAAACTTGTCCTTCCACCTGTAAATGGAAGAGGGGTTGTGCACTGGCTTCCCTCTCCTCGGGTGGAAGTAGTCCATGTTAGTCTCGGAAGCATGCTTCCTCGACACGAACATGGCATGGAATAGTTTCAACGTCAACTCCACGCCCCTGAGTTGAGCCCACACCATCATACCACGATGGTTCAGAGGGCATTAGGTACGAGTTGACTGATGGTAATGTCATACAATTCCAGTAGCTCGAAAATCAAGGTTGGGAGGGGAAACCTAAGGCCAGACTCTAAAAAATGCTGGTAGATGCAAATTTCCCCCTCCTTGGGGTTCCACGACCTATTGCCCATGTCGAGGACCTTCAGGTCGTAGGACTGAGGTATATGGAACCTCTTCGCCAGGGATTTGACCTGGCATACGTCCAAGGACCTATCAAACTCCAAACGTGGGACGCCAACATCAGCCACCCTTTGGGCATCACTCCCCCCTACTGGTCCGGCGACGAGTTTCGCATCATCACCCTCGGAGAGAGGAGATCCCTCAGGCTCCCTTAGCGACACTGAGGCGACACTTTCATGGGGAGAGTCATATCCCCGATGACTACCTTTGGCACCCCCCGAGGTTAGCCTCTCCCTCACAACGGCCGCCTCCCGTCGATGGGGGACTACAACTAAGGAAGCTAGAGAAGATAAGGGAGAAGGGGTTGTAGGAGAGCTCCCTCCGGAGATGTTTGGGAGTTCATGGCACTTAGGACCAGAGTCTGAAAACGACATCGTGAGATTACCTAAAAAGGATGGAGTGTCCCAAAGAAACAAAGGGGCAAAGTAGTTATAGAGACTTGGGAGTTAGGGAGCTGCGTTCACTTGAGAGCAAGGACGTCTAAGTCCAAATGGAGAAGAAAGGCACCGACAAGGCCCCTATTTAAAGGAAAATGAACGACCAAGATTTCTCCAAATCTGACAGCTAAAAGTAATCCGCTCCTGCCATCCAACCGCGATGCGCCACCTAGCGCAGACCCTCGGAAGATGAAACAACGACCAAGGCAACGGTTCAGATTAGCGCAGATCCAACGAACATGGGAGCCCCCTAGAGTAGGTCCTCAAAAAACAAAATGACACTCAAGGCAACAGTTCAAATCAACGCAGATCCAATGGACGTGGGAGTTCCCCACTCCTGCGAACCAGTCTCACTGTGCCTCCTAACCCATCCCCTCGGAAGGTGAAATGACATCGGGTGAGCCGCAAAGACCACCTGCAATAACCCACCGAGCAAACCGAAAGACTCGCTCGTAGTGGACCACCGGACAACCCATTCAACCCGGCAAACACAAGATTCCTAGGGCAGTCGTCCCCTGAACAATAGCCCCACTAGGGTGACCTGCCCGTGCGGGATATGGGGCATCCCCCGCCAGGCCAAGACATCCGCATCGCTCATGCTTCCGAACCAAAGAGTGACGACACGAACAGCAAAGACGACGCCACTGCAAGGCACCCCTCAACTAACGATTCCGAAGGCATTACGACTGCTACTGCTACTCCCAATGATCGAAGTCGAAGCCTCACTTCAACGACCACCCTTATTACGGGCAAAAGTCGAGGCCTCACCTCGGTTTCAAGAGTGTGGGGCAAGTGATGTGGGTTAGGTTGGCCCAGCCCACTAACGCCTGCTAACGTCAACCATGGTAGGCGAGAGCCCTGCTACCTTCATATGGAGCCAATCACTTAACTATTTGGCATATTGCTAGGGCCTGCAACCTGACCTCATACGGCTCTCATCCGAGGCATTCATCTCTACCTACCACTAACACGCTCGAGTATAAATAAGAGGTAACTGCAACCTGTACGTATATTATCTACGTAGCATTAATTCTGAGAGATCTAGTGCATCTGAGGACTTTCTCCAGGAGCACTCTCACATTCTCCCCAGCTTCACACCTCATACTAACTTGAGCATCAAAAGCCTTCGCCTCGGGTATCTACCCCAAGTCCTCTAACACTTTCTACCTTGCAGTACCTCAGGCCACCAGGGACCTCGCCTCGGCTACCTTTGTCCTCGCCTCGGTTTACTGTCCTCCACTTTGATCAACCTCTTTTGAGGCCTCTGAGTCCTCTAATAAGGTTCGAAACTTGAATAAATTTATCTTCGTTGCCCTCGGCCAAACCGCGCGGCAGTAGTATTGATCCTCCATGGAGTATCGGACTAGTGATAGCTGACTGCAGATCCCTCCTAAAACAGTTTGAAATTTTTATTATTAGTTGCTTGCATGCACCCCCGGGCGTAACTCACAAATTAGCTGAAAAGGCTACTATAAATAGATCAACGACCTCTGGTCTATCATTCCTGATTATGTCGGACCTTAATTTGATCTTGGAGCAAATGCAATTGCCATTTTTTTTTTTGGATGGAGCTAACTTCAGGTTAAAAAAAGGTATGATGATGTCAAGAATGTTCCTCAACCAACCCCTAAAACAATTGTGAAAAAAGAAAAACTAAAGAAAAAGTTATGGAGTATGAAAGCATATCAAAGCACTTGATACACCTGTTTGTGCGCATCAGGCATATGATACTTTAAATCGTGATTATATGAAGATGGAGATGCTCTTTGGCCTTAATGGCTGAAGCTAAAACTGATTATTTGCTCTTGAATATTGTATTACTTAATTACTTTATCCACTAAAGACAAAGTGATAAGCCATTCAATTATCAAATGGCCCTCATTAAAAGGTACATGACCTCACTTGGAATGTTAGTCTAAGGCCAGTTCATTTTTCAGTAAGTTATTTATCCGGGTAAATATAGTTATCTGGGTAAGTTTTTCCTGGGAAACACTTTACTGGGTAAGTGCATTTACCCATGTTCTTTTATTTCTCATGTAAATAAGGCAATGACCAATTAACCATAAAAATCCATTATTAAAAGGGGCATTTTTGTTCCATCCAAGTGTTAGTAACTTTTCCCCTAGGTGAGAGTTATTTACCCACGTAAGTGATACTGAGGAAAATAAACTTTCCCTGATCCCCACATAAATCAGGAAAAAGAACATGGGATTTTTTATCAATAGAAATCAAAATCCCATTGACTAACTTCCCCCTCTCAAAATCCAAAAAAAAGAACGGCCCCTAATAATCTCTGTTAGGCCAACTTGCCATTGCCATATGACAAAAGACAAAAGGGAAATGCTTTGCATCAATGGCCTTGATGTATAAAGTATGGACAGACAATGGGGCGTATCTATCATAGCATTTTTGCTGTTCATGCTGGACAGAGTATGCCATATAGGGGCTAGGGCTCTCTCAAGACAAAATGTTTTCCATCGTTCAACTAGAGGTGATCTTGGGCCGGGTTGGGCCAGGTTTATTACCTATATTAAGGACTATAGTTCAGGTCTTATTTTATTTCATTTGTATTGCGATCAAATAAAATAGAGCAAAAATTGAAATAAAAATAAATCAGAATTTGCACAGAAATCATTTACATTACCATAAATTTGCATTAGTGCAAATAAATCTAAACTACAACCAAATGCACCCTTAATATTAAATATTAAGTATACAATATTTTATATTATATGATATATGTATAAATCTTACTTTCTTAGTATATTATTTGTATGCTTGGCCGAAGTGAGGTAATTTTCTAATTTGAATAAAAAATAAAATTATTTTAAAGCTGGAATTAGACCTTTCCACTTTATGTATACTACAGGAATGGCACGTTCCTAACCCCTAATTTTGAACGGCCTGTGTCTAACCGCACTTCTTGGATTCTTTTTTAATCCTGGTGGAATTGAAAGAAGAAGAAAGAGAAAAGGACAAATAGAGTGTTCTGTAATTGTGCACGGGGTTTGCACTTATTTGCCTTGACTAGACTGGATTAAGATTGGGTGGTCCGTGCCCATCACATCACTTCAGCCCATGTTCTTTGGACTACATTCAATACGTGTCCGAAGGTTGCCGGGTTCTAGGCTTTAATATTCTTGCTAGAAGTTTCGCTTTTACACGTTCCAGTTATTTATTTATTATACTTCAGCGACCCTCTTATTTTGATAAATTCTTGCAGCCGGACGCTGCTTTAACTTACGCGCTCAAGCCGTTGCTTGTTGCATCCGAGCAAGCGAGAAAACTACAGCGCAACAAGCAACGGCTTTGAATCGCTTGCTCGACTGCGCTACCGCGCCGCGCCGCGCTAGCGAGTGCATCCGTTTTGCTCCGGCTTTCGAGCCAGCAAGCATTTATAGTCAAGCCCTTGTCAATATATATTACCCTACAAATGCTAACCGGATTCCAAATGATAAAATTGAAATATCTAAAATACCCCCATACTAGTTACCCTACAGATAATGTTAAATGATGACATAGAGATAGATAGAGCGGAGAGTAAGGAAAATAAATGAAGAGAAAAAAAATTGGGGGAGAGGAAAATATATGGATTAGTTTTTTTATTTTTTTTTGGGCATTGTGATATACCAAGGCCAATATCAGCATTGCAAAGATTTTTGAGAAAAGGATGTCTAACCCAATCTTGCCAAAATGAAGACCACATGCATAATTGTTTTGCTCATTAGGGCTGTATTTGTTACTATTTCCACTTTTTTTTTTTTTTTTACATTTGTATTGGTGAATACAAATTTTTGAAAACAATCACTTTCATTAAAAAAAATATAGGCTTTGGATTAGGTATTGGCATTTATAAAAGAAAACACCAAATTTGACATTTCATTAAAAATCAACAATGGAACCCAACCCAATGTTGTATCGATAACTAAAAGCATTTGTTGTAGAATATATATATATATATATATATATATATTCAAAAAATTTATATTGATCAACATAAAAAATTGTAAGTAAATGTGGCAATGGTACTAAATACAACCCAAGTTGTGAGTTGAATAATTTGATTGTTCTACTCATTTTAATATAAAGGGTAAATTTCTTAAACTACCCTTATAGTTTAATTAATTAACTAAGTATATATACCCTTACTGTTTGAAAATTGATTGATGCTACCCTTATTGTTTCTAACAATTGTCTAACTCTACACTTTAGCATTAGCATTAATCAATATTTCATCAAAACCTATACACATGTGACACCACGTGACCGTTTAAAATTTTTAAAGCCCAATATTACCCTTGACCAAACCTCCTCCAACCTCTGACTGTCTCCATCAACACTAGATCACCGTCAGTTTCGAACCTTGCAAATTATGGCTCACCTTCAAGTTCTCTTCGATCCAACAATGGAAGCCATTGATGCATAAGCAGCGCCACCAGAGAGATCGCAAAGTTCACGCTGCCTTCATGCCAATCTTACTGTTTGAAAATTGACTATGCTAATAGTTGATGGTACCAAATTATCTTTTAAAAGCATTTTAGTTACTTCAAAATATGCTTCAAATGGTAAATTTAAGGTAAATTGTAAATAGGTATACTTTGAGGGTAGTCTACTTTAGGGCTTAAACTTTTAAATGTACCACTTTAGCACCCAAACCTATAGTTTAGTCCAACTCCATTAAACTAACACTAGCGGAGGGGCCCTCCTTCGCAAGGGCTGGAATGGAACCGTCAACCTATCGACCCATTGACCCGGTCTTTGACTGTTTTTTATTTTTTTAAGCGGCCATCTATGCAACCGGTTCCGTTTTATCCTAATCTTGGTCCGTAGCCAAAAATCGTTGAATCGGTCAATGACCCATTGACCTGGGCAGTTGAACCATTGATTCATTCAATGGTTTTTGGTCATTTTTTATTTTTTTAAATTTTATTATCAAAATGGGCCATTCGTTCGAACTGAATAGTCGAACCGTTGACCCAAAATTTGGTGGCTAGAATGGTTCTATTTTCAAGTTGTATAAGTCATGCGCTCGAATGACATAACACGTATGGTAATGCTTAATGGACCTCACACTCAATACTTTGCATATAATTTTTGTTGTCAAAATGAGTCATCCATTTTTTTATTTTTTTAATTGGAAACTGTCCAAGCAACCAGTTCCGTTTTACCCCAATCCTGGTCCCTAACCAAAAACCATTGAATCGGTTAACGACCCATTGACCTGAGTGGTCGAACTGTCAACCCATTGACCCATCCAATGGTTTTTGGCAGTTTTTTTATTTTTTTACTTTTGTTATTAGAATGGGTCATCCGTTCGAATTGGACGGTCAAATCGTTGACCCGAAAACCAGTGGCTAGAATGGTTCAATTTTTGGGTTGTATGAGTCACACGCTCGAATGACATAACATGTATGATACTACTCAATGGACCTCACAAACTTAATTTTTTGCCTGTAATTTTTGTTGTCAAAATGGACTGTCCATTCGAACCGGACGATTGAATCGCTGACCTGAAAACTAGTAGCCAAAACGGTTCCATAAATTTTTGCTTATAATTTTTTATTATCAGAACAAGCCATCCGTTTGAACCAAACGGCCAAACCGTCAATCCAAAAACCGGTGGCCAAAATAGTTCCGTTTTCGGGTCGTATGAGTCACACACTCAAATGACATAACACATATGATACTACTTAATGGACCTCACAAACTCAAATTTTTGCCTATAATTTTTGTTATCAGAACAGATTGTTCGTTCAAAACGTCGACCTGAAAACCGGTGGCTAGAATGGTTCCGTAATTTTTTGCTTGTAATTTTTGTTGTTAGAACGGGCCATCCGTTCAAACAAAACGGTCGAAGAGTCGGTTGTTAGAACGTTATTAACAACATTAATCAATAATAGAAAGTAATTATACTATTTAATTAAATAATCATTAATGATAGTTTTAATAATATTATTTAGTTATTTTTAATATAATAGTAATTATTAAATTTATGAATAGGATTTATTAACAATATTCATTAAATTAATAATTACCATAATTAAATTAAATTAACAGCATTTATTAGTAATAGTCAATAATTATAATATTTTATTAAATAATCAATAATAATAGTTTTAATAACATTTTTAATTATTTTGAATATAACAATAATTACTATATTTATTAACAATATTTATAATTTTCATTTAAAGTAAAATTTAAGTAAATATCTATTTATTAACAATATTTATAATAATAGTAATTTGGGAGAAGTACCAATCAGCCCAAATCAGAATTTACTAGGCCCAAAGTACAGGGGGAATGCATCCTAAATCGTGAATTGATGCCAAATTCCCGGGCATGATGTGATTTATAGGGGGAGAGGGCTAGTTGTAGGGGGGGGGGCTGGAATTCAGAATTCAGCATCGTGTGTTTCAATACCTTTCCCTAGTAATTATTAATTATAATCACTAATTATATATTTATTAATTTACTGCAATAATCAATAATTATTAAAATTGGGTTACTAATTTTATTAACAGTATTTTTAATAACAATATTTATACTTTTAATTTAAAGTAAAATTAAAGTAAATATCTAGTTATTAACAATATTTATATTAACAGTAATTATTAATTATAATAACTAATTATATATTTATTAAATTACTGTGATAATCAGTAATTATTATTACAGTAATTATATAATTACACTATTAATTACTGTAATTAATTAGTAATTATTGTTATTAATTAATAAATAATTAGTACTAGAAATGGGTGCATGTTATTACACTATTAATTACTGTAATTAATTAATAATTATTTTTATTAGTTAGTACTGTAATTATTATTACAGTAATTAATTAGTAATTATTGTTATTAACTAATAATTAATTAGTAACTAATTACTGGAAATTGTTATTACACTATTAATTACTGTAATTAATTACTAATTATTGTTATTAGTTAGTAATTAATTAGTAATTATTATTACTGGAAATGGGTACATGTAATTACATTATTAATTACTCGTAATGGGATCTACTAATTATTGTTATTAGTTAGTAATTAATTAGTAATTATTATTATTAATTACTGTAATTAATTATTGAAAATGGGTGCTCGCACGTGGGATCTACTCGTACCAGTAGATTCCATTTCCTGAGTGCAGACAGCACCCATATCCTTTATATATATAAGGTTATAGGAGGGGTAAAATCACAAAAATACCCATGTTCTGACTCTTTTTTTTTACTATTAATCTTTCTTCTACCTTTGGACTTTTGAACGCAAATAGTGGTAAGAAAATAAGTTCACCCTGATTTGTTTATTGGGGGTAATTTCATTTTTGCATACATACTTTGGTTGTGTTTGGTTTTGTGGGAGCTTATTGAAAAAATGCAGCCACATCAGTGTCACATACGTGCTGACATTTATTGCATATGAAGCAAAATGAAACAACTGTTTGGTTTACCGTTTATCAAATAAATGGTAGAAAACTGACACACTTTGATTTTTGTACATAGGGCATTTGGGGAAATGTCAAATTTTTGTTTTACTCATGCCCCATCGCTTCTTGAAACCAAATGCTAATGTGCTATATTTTAATGAGTATTAATCTAAGGTGGAGAATAAAGAACCTTTAAAGTAAAGCCAAACAACAAAAATAGGAAACGTTTTAAAGTAAAAAAATATTTAAAATCAAAAAGTATAAATAAACACTTAAAATGAAAAAGTACAAATAAGCGACCTATCCATAAACACCCACAGATTCAAACACATACTTTGTTGTTGTTGGTTTGCGTCCAAAGTCCAAACTTAGTGGAAGAAAGATGAACAGTGGAAAAAAGAGTTAGAAGATGGGCATTTTTATAATTTTATCCCTCATGCTAATGTTAGTTTATTGGAATTGGATTTAAATATATATATTTTTAAAAGTTGAGATACTAAAATGTCACATTTAAAAATTCAGGCCCTAAAAGTGAAATTATTCCTAAAGCACAGGGGTTATCTTCATACCCAAATTTTAAAGATGTCGTTAAAAAATTTCTATTGAATGACAAAGTATTATTATTACTTTTCCAAACCACCTTTGACATTGGAAAACGCTTATTTTTCTACATGTATACTTTTAATTATTTAAGAAAAAATTTATAGGGCTCCATTTGTTTCCAGCTTACACGCGTTCGGCTTTGCTCAGTGCAAGCGTACGCTCACACAGTTCGAACAGCCTCTCCCAACCTTACAACCTTACATCGGGAATAACTCCCCAAGAGATTTTAGATATCGAGATATTCACAATGCAATGCTATTCAAAATTTACAATTTTTCTTTTATTCTCATCTAAATTTTGCATCTCAAAAAAATGATGCAAAATTTGTATAATCTTCTCAATGTTTTTTTTTTGTTTCATTTATATTTATGGGTAGTGTAAATTTTGCATCCCAAAACTGATACAAAATTTTACATCACCCTCTCCTTCAAAATTTTACAACGTGATTTATTATTCCCCATTTTTTCCCTCCAAAGAGAATCTTCCACCCACCTTCAATTTTTTCCTTCGTTGAAAGAACCCACACTAAAATAGGGGATTAATGGATTATGTCATTTTGCTTCCTAATCTACTTCCCAGCAAACAGAACACAATAAATTAGAATTTGCACTTTCGTACATTTGTAATGATGCAAATGAAATTTGGACTAAACAAGTGGAGTCAAAGGAGCTACGATCCCACGTTGTGTAGCCAGTTTGCCACCTGGCATAGTCATAAACTAGACAAAATACTTCGAGTAAATTCGACTCCTTCTCTTGACTTATGAGAGCTCTGTATTTTCACTTGATGTTCACTTACAAGGTGTATTGAATCGAGTGGTACAATATACAAAGAGAGACAAGATGTCTGAGAACTTTTAACAACTGATAGCGTCGAGCTGGTTTCTTTCTCTTTTTGTGCTTATCTTATCATCTACGTAGTTGGTGTGAATCTTCATGCTTATCCTTAACCGTATGTCTGCATTTAATTAAAATAAAATGAGATCAGAGGAGTGTCTTTTGGGATTCTGAACACTCGTTCAAGAATGAGGGGGAGTATGGTCATTTGGAGCACTGTCTTCTGTCTATAAATTCTGAACGAGGGTGTCTGACAGCATTTTGTGCTTTTCCCGTAGTTCCTGGACTTCCCATTATCGACTATTGACGTGCGCATTCAGGTTGGGTGGGTACTTTGGTTGCCTACTTGACTCGCCGGAAACTCTCCCAAATTTGTCCAAATAGCCTATCAGCTCTGGTCGTCCAATGGGTGATCTTGGAAGCGTAGAACACTCGTCGGTAATGTCCAATTTCCTCCAGAAGTCTGGTGGGTACGGCGTCATCGATGGTGGTCTTGCAACGGAGCTCGAACGACACGGCGCGGACCTGAACGATCCTCTCTGGAGCGCCAAATGCCTCATTAGCTCCCCTCACTTAATCAGAAGGGTATAACCTTTAAACTCTTTTCCATAGGATTTTAATTTCAATTTTCTATTATGTTTTTTTTTCACTTTTTGATGGCACCGATTTCGTTCTCCTTTTCTGTTTGTTTCATTATTTCAATCAGTTAGCTATCTCTTATGGGTGGATAACTTGGTTTTGTTATCTCACATGCATTGGCCGATTTGTATTCTATTCATGTTTTGATTTTAGACATCTCGCTGCCTGGTCCCCCTATGGAATATGTTCCTTTTTATTTGTTTTTCTTTGTTTCTTGTTCATGCATATTTTTACTGCTGAGGTTTTTATGTGCTGGAGTTCATAATTATTAGTTCTCTCCGGTTTACTGTCTCTGTGGCTGGATTTAGAATTGTGAGCACCAGACTGGATCCTTATTATAATTCATATGTTTCTCTTGTATTTTTGAGTGGAATAGGTACACCTGGACTACCTTGAAGCCGGCGCTGATATTATAACCACTGCCTCTTATCAGGTACTTGAGTGTTCTTTGCTTTTATCAGTAATTACCGATAATGGTTTCTCCAGAGACTTGTGTAATTTGAACAATGGTTATTCTGTTTGTACGACAGGCTACTATTCAAGGTTTTGAGGCTAAAGGCTTGTCAAGGGAAGAAAGTGAAGTTCTGCTGCAAAGGAGTGTAAAACTTGCATGTGAGGCGCGAGATATTTATTATGATAGATGCACAAAATATTTGCCTGATGGCATTGGAAATGAAAGAATCCTGAAAAAGCGTCCCATCTTAGTAGCTGCCTCTGTAGGAAGCTATGGGGCTTATTTGGCTGATGGGTCTGAGTACTGGTCAGTTGAGTTCCCTTGGTTGCAATTTCTTTGGATTTGATATGTTTTTACATTCTTTTAGTCCACAAATCTACAAGGTGCTTTATTTTCAGAACTTAGTTTTTTTCTTATTTATTTTATTTTATTTTTTGTTTTCAACTCCAGCAGTTGTGACATTAATTATTTAAGTGCATAGTTGCTATCCTTTTCCCAAGCGTACCAAAACTAGATTTTCCGAGTAGATGGATGTTATTTGTTCTCAAACCGTGCGTTATTTGCTGTCCAAAAAAAGCATAATCAGTGAGTTACTGATTTTTTTTTTTTTAAAGCTGGGAGTTGATTGCAATGTGGGATACAGGATAAGAAAGGGGAAAATGCATATACAACAAAAATTGATGTGGCTCATCACATGAGTTGTCTCATTCATTGGGCAAAGACAAACTGAGAACTTCACTATGCAAATACTCTGAGGTTATTGATCTATTAGACAACCCATACTGTAGCTTAGGATTTGTATCAAAAACTAATACTGATGTGCCAAATCATCTGAAATGTATGGATAATAAATGATGCAGTCTTTAATCATCTAAATGGTAAGATTCCAAGCCGGAAATGTGAACCCCATGATAATAAAGGAAAAAAGAAAGCATATCTGTAGTCGTAATTAAATATCCAGAGAAAGCAAAGCACTTACCACATCATTATAAGATTATTTAAGATCATATATTTCTTTGTCAGTGGATTCTAATAGCTTTCCATGTGTAAGAAAACTTGTGAGTTTATCTTCTATCCATTGAATATACTGTTAATGGGTTTCATTTTATACTCTTTTGCTATTTCATTGTTCATCAGTCCAATGATTTTCAGTCCCTGTAGTACTATAACAAATTAGTACCATTGCTCTTTTCTTGGATGGTATTTTATGGTATTTTGCATGTCTTCTTTTCCTTGTGGTGTCATTCTGCAGTGGTAACTATGGCGATGCAGTTTCTCTTGCAACTTTGAAAGATTTCCATAGGAGAAGGATTCAGGTTCTAGCAGAATCAGGTGCTGACCTAATTGCATTTGAAACAATTCCAAATAAGCTAGAAGCACAGGTACGTTTTTTGACTCCCTATAAATAAATGGTAGAATTTAGGGGGAGTTTGATAACAGCTGAAGTTGCTGGACCAAATGACATTGATTTGTCTTTTAGTAGATAAAATAATTAAATAATAAAATATTCAAGGTTATAGCAACCTACCCAACTTTAGCTTCAGCCATTAAGGAGCCCCTAACCTCCTTAAAATCATATTCACTTAAAGACAAAGCGATAAGCTTTTCAGTTCAGCAACTTCAGTTGTTATCAAACAGCCCCTTAATTTCGTATTGTTGTTCTTACTTAAAAGTTGATGATGAATGGTTCATCATCCTCATTCTGTTCCATGCTTAGGGGTGCAACTTAGGCTAGGTTCAGGGCCAATGGAGGTCCAATCCTAGAACATGGATCTTGGGTCTGGGAAGGTTGGTTGGGTTTAAAAATTTTCTTAGTTCTTACTCACATTTTGTATTTCTACAATTCCTTTGGACTTTATAGTGCAACTTAGAAATAGAACAAAAGAAAAATATGTACACATATTACATAAAATGCATAAAATATGTATTTTGTGCATTTGTGCATGAATGTGGGGCTGGGTTGATCATATATATGTATATAATGGTGTAAATATATCGTATGAACATATATACTTAGCAGAAATACACAACATATGTATGTCATGGGGTAAATAGATTATAGAAGGTTAGATGGACTCGGGTTGGGTTGGACCAAGCTTGTTCTGTGCTTGGACTACCCAAGCCTAATCTGAACTGAGGCTAAACCTGATTTTTCAGGTTCAGGCCCAATTGGAGTTGGAGCCCAAAATAGAAGCCCAATCTGTACAAACGCTTGGTTTGGATCAGGTGGGGCTCATGTTGGGCCCCGTCCAGGTTGCAGCTTTATCCAAACTACACAGCCATTGGAACTACTGATCTTCTGATCTAGAGACATAACTTGGATGGGTAGCAACTCCATATAAAGTGTCAAAATACATCGGACCATTAGTATATGGATCAAGAGTATGCTAAGAATCAAGAATGATTTCCTAACTGTATTTCTGGTTATGTTACATAGATATTTGTGAGTTGTGTTATTCACATCTGGATACCATAACTGATACAACACTTCAGGGGACTTTTCTATTTGTTACATCTATGATATTTGCTTAGAGTACATCAAGCTCTTACCATAAAAATTGGGAAAATCTGTAATTTACATGGTTTGATAGTTGATGATTTAGTGTATCCGGTCCTTGTTTGCTTAGTGCTTTTTCTCTGATTTACACATCTGTTTTTAATATTTTTTCTTTTTCAAAAGCTTTATAACATGCAAAGATATGATTAGGAAAGTTACGTTACTTAAAACCAAGGTATAGCAGCTGAATCTCTGAATCTTGTTTTTCAGGCTTGCCAAATCACACACCTCACAAGTCATACCTATGACAGATTCTGATGATGCTTGTGCCAGTATCCATATAACATACATTGCTAGGTCTATCCCAATTTGTTTCTGACAATCTTTTGGTTGGTTGGTGGTCATGTAGGCCTATGCTGAGCTGCTTGAGGAAGATGATATAATGATACCAGCATGGTTCTCATTCAATTCTAAGGATGGTTTCAATGTGGTTAGTGGAGATTCTTTGCTTGAGTGTGCATCAATTGCTGATTCATGTAAGAAGATTGTTGCTATTGGAGTCAACTGCACCCCTCCGAGATTTATTCATGGTCTCATTCTCTTAGTTCAAAAGGTATGATCCTCTATTGTGTTGTTTTTAATCCGGGTTAAATATGAAGAGGGTCATATTTGTTTTTCTTTTCCATCTTGGAGGAAATTAAATCTTTAGAAGGAAAAAGATGGAGAAGAAATTAATAATCTGGTTAGTGTAATGTCCTGTTCTACAGAGTTTGAAGTTTGGAAGTCATGGTTATCCTATTTAATCTTGATTATTTTCTGCATTCTATTTTTTACTGTTGCTTGTTCACAAGGATCTATATGTGCAGCATCAAACAGGTAGATTAATTAAAAAATAAAAATGGAAAATGAAAATCTCAGAGACTTGGTCATAAGGATCTATTTTTTACTGTTGCTAGCTGCCAACTGGTTGGTTGGTAAGGTCTCTGGCTGGCTGTAGCGGGGACTTGGGATCAAATCCTACCTGCACCAGTGTTGGAGGGGTTATGGGTTACCCCTTGTTGTGTAATCCCATGGTGCAAAAAAAATTAATACTTCTCAAAAAAATGAAAAAAAGAAAAACAAATGTCTTATTTGGAAAGAGGTCTGTTATAAGTTAAATAGCACAATGACAGTGGAGTATTAGTGGTGTTGTTAACCGGTCAACAAATTTGTATGCATTATTTTTCTCTTTTTCTGTTCACTCTCATGTTAGACTTAACAAATGTCAATTTCTGATGTTCAAAGATGATGCCATCTTATACAGACACCCTAATAGTGAATTTAAACACGAGATTATTTTTATAAATACCCGACTCTATGGAGGAAGCAAAAAATCATATCCAACTAATATTTGAGGTTAGATTGTGTATCAAGGAAACTTTTTTTTTTCTTTTCTGGATCAATGAAACTGTAGATGCCTCAGTTAGAATGACACTGCTGCTAGATTATAGCGCTGTCATTTACTGGAAACTGTTTTCACTCTGTCAGTGCCTCCTATAAGTCTCTTGATACTCTTGCCAATAGTAGCCTAGTAGGAACCTTTTACATAATAGTAGCCTAGTATGAACCTATTAGATTATAGCGCTTCTATGGATACTGTTCTTAATGCTTTTAAGTTGGTGATTCATATCAATCAGTCAGTTCATGCTTCTGATTTTTCCAGAAATTTGGTCTTTAACCACTTTAATTTATTAATGCTTCTGATCATTCCCTTTCCATGCAGCACTCTGAAATACTTGATGTTTGTCTGTGTAACCCTGCAGGTGACAAGTAAACCTATACTTGTTTATCCAAATAGTGGTGAAACTTATGATCCTGATCGAAAAGAATGGGTGGTAAGTTTCCTCCTTGATCTTTTCTGCTACATTTTTTATAACACTTGTTCTTTGCATCACTTGGGAAATCAAGTCATAGGCTCAGGAGACCAGGATGTTGCTTAGATAAGACAAGCATTTTGGTCTCCAAGTTTATGTAAGACTGCAAATCTGCAATACAATTGGAACTATTAGCTCACACCCATGTATCTTTATCTATTCAAAGCACAGATGGGTAACCTAGACTTTGGCCTGTAAAATTCACCGCTCAAAAATTATGTGTTCTCTTATCAGCATCATATTACCTCAATCTGTTCAATGTGAAGAGAAAGAAGCCATTCTTTGTATGGGGCCCATTGGTGAGAAATTGGACCTTCATCACCTCAATCAAACCTAGGCATCATCCATTTGGGGTGAAGTTTAGCTGAAAAAACAGATGAGCAGGCCTACAATTTGTACACCTAATATCATGTTTTAGTCCCATCGTTGAACTCCTAATTTTCTCTGTTAACCCGCCCTTTTTCTATCAGATTAATTGCTCTTGAATGGACGATCACGAATTCACGATCAGCAGTTTATAGGCAAACGGGCCACATTCAAGATTGGAATCCTCTGTCCATGGTTGACCATGTCCAGACTATATCTTTTCCTTTTCAAAAGAAAAAAAAAGGATGAAGTGCTTCATATAAAATCACTTTTATATACGCATACAAATCAAATAAAAAGTGTAGCCAAAAGTAAATTAGAATAAAGTAGTAATGAACTATTGATCTTTTAGATAACTATTCCAAAGTGGATCATGCCCGGACCAGCTGATACATATCTACTTCAACCGGAATGCGGAGTCATGCGTGGCACCCCAGATAACCCATGCTAATGGAACAATGGAAATGGGAATAATAATGATAACTAGCGGGTGAGCCCCTGCGAAATGGAATAAAAAACAGACCGAACTATTTGGTTTTTTAATAAAGTAGCAAAATACATTGTGCTTAGATGGAGTTAAATTCAATTCGAAGTTTTTGATTTGTTCCATAAAATCAAGTTCGAAGTGTAAAAGGGGCAACATAGAAAAAATGTTAAAATGGATTTTGAATCATTTTAAGCAAAACTTTCCATATCAGAAAATGGTGAAGCTCAAGTACTCTGTTTGAAGAGTCCAAGTTTGAAATGTTAGATGTGATTACTCTTGAAAACCCATCATATAGATAGCTAACTGTTTGAATATCTATAATTATACATGTAATTAATATTGTAAGAAAATACATCTATATATAAAGTATTCTAATCTCTCTTATATGCATTCCCTATGTGAAATAGCACAGGTTCATCCTCCACAAAAGCAAGATGTTATCAGACACTGGTGTCTATAACTATCAAGTCATTGTTAGTAACTATCCAAAGTACAACAATAAGCAACTGTATATATGAATAATTCAAATTTTTGATAGGTCCGAGGAAAGAAAATTCATTCATTATAGAAATCCATGATGTATAAGGCTGATATTTGTAATAATGAAGCTTATCCAGTTTGTATGTACATAAACCTTACATATGCCATCTATAAACGTACTTGTTAAACAACCAAATTAACCTTTTCATTGGGTAGAAATCAATAAGTTGGTATCCTTTCCAAGTTTCTTAGCAAAAACCTATGCTAAGAAGATTAGGGCTGATAATAAAGTGTAAGATTTTCCTACGCAATCACTTTATGCTAAAATGAAAGCTATAGAAGGAAAAGTACAAATAAAGTTCATAACCCAAGGAGATCAATTAATCAAGAGATGCAAGAAATACTGCAATATAGTAGAAAATTTATGGGGAGATACCACGTAACATAATAAATGCCATTTGTCCTTACGAAAAATATAAATAAATGAGTAATGAATGCCTAGAGGAGTCTAATGTTGTTAGAGGATCTTATATGAGTATGTACCTTTATTAACTAACTATTGAAGCTTGTCTTTTTCTTCCATCAAAATTGTTCACCCTTGAATCCCAAAGGTGGGTATCAAGAGTCAAGACTATATATTATTCTAATTTGGGAAAAAAACATAGTAGAATTCTCTATTTCCTTTTACAATTTAGATTATAAAAAAATTTGTAGAATCCCATTCTCATATTTGAATTGAACATTTAATCATTAAAATATTATGAAAATTAAGTTAATAAAACACAACTCTTATCACTATTGCTTTACCCAAGATGTGCTCAAATACTCAATGAGTTTTTTATTTATTTTTGATAATTTGTGCTCAAATGCTCAATGAGTATGTTAATTTACAATTTGCTACATCCTAACTGGTTCAATAGAAAAACCTCTAAACTCTCCCTTACAATGTCCTCTTCTCTCCTTGGCAACAATGGTTTAACTTGAGATTATTAGCTCATTGTGTCTTACTTGTCAGTTATAAGTCTTGAAATACATTTATTAGATTCAAAATTTGAATCAAGAAAAGAAATTGAATATTAAACGATATCTTTAGACTCCCAAACATGTCATGAAGACCACAAATACAATAGTACAAATTACAAAACCAGCATTCATGTATCAAAGTCCAATTCTTGAGCCCTGTCTTATTTGAGATGTAAATATACAAAGGTACATGTATCATATAAACAAATAAAACAATGCTTTTTTAGGAATTATTTCAATAAAAAACAGATATATGCTAAATAGGATAGAATATACCTAGCTTTCTACTTTAAATCACTAATTTGAAAATCTGGTTGTTCCATACTTTCATCTATTTGTATCAGGTTTTCTTTGAAAGTTTGAATTAAAAACAAAACCAGGGCAAAAAATCCTCCTAGCCCTAAACTCACAAATAGTGAAAATCTCTCTCACTATTAGTGAAGGAAAGTCCCTTGTTGTGGTATGAATCCCCTCAATGAAGAGTATTCAATGCACTAAGAAAAGGAAAAGAGAAAAAATAAATGTTCAAACTCCTTGGAATTTGTAAAGAAAAGCAAAGCGACCATTAGTGTCATCATAAAATTACTCTTAAATGTATGCATTCTACAACATGAAGTTCCATTGAAAGGCAATTGAAACCCTTAACTGAGCCTTCACTTGCTTTTGAGCAACTGTTGTTGTCAACTGAAATAAGTCTATTACTCTTCAGAACATAGACGATATTACAAAGCATTACATTTGTATACACTGACCTTTATGGGTTTCATAAACAAAACCAAAGATTTTAGCTTTCACTAGATTAATATGGCCAACACCATACACAAATTCAGCTTCATGATTTTGAACAGAATTCATGGGCCAAACTATAAAAATAAGAAAATATTATGTTAGAAATAAGCTCTAAATAATAAGTACAAAATGCCAAATTAATTCCATAAGTGAATAACAAGACAAAAAAAATAAAGAAATGATCTTTAAATAGAAGCCATCTTTAAACAGAACCTACAAAAAAAAATTAATTAAACCACTCTTCCAGGTAAGTAGGATGCAAAAAACCCAACTCTTTGAATCTGCATTTCCCCCTTTTCTGTGTTGGGCCCAGCACATTATGGGATATTGACCCATATTATAGCCCTCTCCTTCAACCAATTGTTTTTTTTTCAAAAAAAAAAAGAAAAATAAAAACTAGGGTTAGATCCTTTTTGCGTGTGATGTGTTGAAGAGAGAGAGAGAGGAAAAGAGAGAAATCGAAATACTATGTAGATTTCTTAATGCGCAGAGTTCATCAAACGGACGGAATTTTCCAATCCACCATCAGATCGAGCAGAAATTTGGATAGTAAGTGAATGACTCATTTTTCTTCATTATGAACAGTCGGATCTTTGATCAAAGCCCTAAATCGCCAATTATTTGAGGTCGAACAAAAGCAACTCATACTTGTTCGGGAAAAGAAAACATCTCGCGGCAGTCTTCATCAATTACTCTGATCGAGGGTCATTTGTTGTTCGATTTGGCTGAAATTTGGTGGGATTGTTCGAAACTTACAGACCTACGATTTGAATGGTGGAGATCTGATTTGTAGCAGTGAAAGTCTCCATGTTGTGGCATGAACAGTAGCCGTGTTTGTGAGTTTTTCTGACTGTTATTTTTCACCACTTTTGATATTCTCGTTTGTATGTTTGAAAATCTATATTTGCTCTAAGTTTGTGAGCATATTGTGGTATTTGAGTTGTTGTAATTGTTACCTCAAGTTATTAGTGAGATTTTTTATTGAGTCTCCTTGGCCCCGTGGTTTTTTACCCTTCACATTGGAGGGGCTTTCCACGTTAAATATCGTGTGTCTCTCTTTGCTTGGCTTATGATTGTTTTTGTTGATATCTTGCTTGGAATTGTGATAGCTAAATATCTACAAGTTTTTTTTTTTTTTAAAGAGAAATAGTTTGTGGATAAACTTAATTTCTTCCCAACATTCTATGTTTTGGACAAATGACAAAACTACAATTTACTACTATCAAGTACAATCAGTTGAACAAATACAAATGCAAAACAAGACTTGAAACAGTAATCAACAAGTTCCAATAAATGTAAAGAGAATCCTACCGGGGTATTAGACTAGTGCCTACATTCCACTATTCTTCTCAAATATAGAAATTTTCTAGACAATACCAAAGGTTGAAAATATATTGATTCTCCCAAGCATATTTTTATTTTTATTTTTTATTTTTATACGTTGGCATTCCCTCAAGCAGATTGACAACATAAATGTAAATCGAAAATCTAGGCTATAGCTATTAAAGTCAAACAAAAGACTAAGATCTAAGGTACAACTAACCCAAATATTAGATTTAATCTCATTGCCCCACTTCAAATCCATTTGCATGCCCAGAATGCACGAATAACAGCACCATAAAGTCTTACACAAAACACAATACATAGAAAATTGAAATGCAAAGGGAACATACCAAGGTTACCCTTGCCTTTGGAATGCATCGGTTTCAAAACCTAGTTTCATGCAAGCCATTTCAAGAAATGGAAAACGAGAAGAAATCTAAAGTAAAAGATGGGATTTGAACAAAGGCTATTTCAAGTGTAGTGAAAACTTCCAATTGAAACTCAATGTTGATTGAGAGAGAACTGAACTGAAGAAAACCCAAACCCTAACTGAAGTAAAGAGGAAAATCACCCTCGACTGGAGCTCGACCTAATTTGCAACCAACAAGAAAAATGAGCCTCTAAAATACACCATGCAAGCAAGAGAAATCAAATCCTCAAGAAACCCTTAAACAAAAAGAAAACAAAGCCCTAAAAAAGACAATGCACTTACAAATCCTAAAACAGATTCAACAATCCTTATAGGCATGCAATGGTGAACAATTGTAGAGAGAGATGAAGATAGGACCATGAGGATATTCTTGCAATTGAAAGCCAGACCAAAGAAATAATGGGCGGGGTTAGGAAGACATAAGTTTAGGGAGAGAAAGAGACAAAGGGAAGATAGAGACATGCCTAGGAACAGTGTAAGGCAGCAAAGCGATCAACAGATTGAGGAGTAAACCAGAGAGGTCATTCCTAAGATTTACTCCAATTCGGTTTATCGAGTGAACAATGTTGGATGGACAGGCTACTGAGGAGTGTTGATAAAGAGAGACAACTTGTTAAGAAGAAACGATGAAAGAGAGAGTGAGAAAGGGCTTAAACCGGCTTTTCCATTGGCGTTTCTAGCGAGGAGACAAGAAGACAATAAGAAGGAAATGGAGGTAGTAGAGAAATTTCAAGGGATGGTGGGGGAGGTACAAACTCGTGCGGCACGTTAAACGTATGATATCATTCTATAGATTTCGCACGCTTACTTTATGTCGCTCGTGGGGATCATACTGCCACGAATCATCCACAAAAGTAGAGAAAAAGGTTTTATAAATGGATCAAGTAGTGATTTTGGTCTATGATAAGGAGGGGTGTAACAGGGGTTGGGTTGGGTTGAGCATTTATCAAAAATTGAATGGACCCAAAACTGATGTAATTGAAACTTGAAAGTTGTCAATTCGGCAAGAGGGCAACCCGATCTGCAGCCATAGTGAATAATGCCTTATTGCAGATCGGGTCGGGTCTCAAGATTAGGGAAAAGGTTTTACAAATGGGTCAACTAGTGAATTTTGCTCTACAATAGCCAGTAGGGGTGTAACATGGGTTGGGTTGAGCATTTATCAAAAATCGAATGGGCCCGAAACTGATGTAGTTGAAACTTGAAACTTATCAATTCGGCAAGAGGGCAACCCGACGACTTGCAGCCATAAACGACGTAGTGAATAATGATGCCTTGTTGAAGATCGGGTCAGGTCTCGCTCCAACTGATTTTTTCTTTTTCTTTTTGTAATTTTTAGTGCTTCTTCTAGGGTGAAATAAAGGGCGCCTGCTTGCGATTGAAATTCCGGGCATTTAAAAATTCAGAATCGTGATTGTAGAGTAACTTATCGGAAACAATGGGTGCTCAACCAAAGTGATAAATCTGATTTTTTTTTTTGTAAAATGCAGAACGGTTTCAAACGGGGCCTACTAAATCTGATTTTCTAAAATGCAGAAGTGGTAAATCTGATTTTCTTCTCTCCCTCTCATTCGTGGCGGTAAAATACAAACAAATGGTGTAAATCAGTGCTGTCTAACATCTGAGTTTGTTTTTAAGAACCATCAAGCATGAAGCATCTCAACAACTGCCTTGGAGTTTGATGTAACCGTTTTCGGCCACATACCAATGTTTTGTGATGTAAAATTTTTTGGTAAAGTACCTCGTTATTTGATCCGGTGGTGGCGTACCTTAGTGGCGAGCTACTTGATGGCGAACTGCTTTGGTGGCGAACTCCCTGGTGGCGAACTGCCTGGGGATGAACTGCCTTGGTGGCGAACTGCCTGGGGGCGAACTGCCTTGGGGGCGAACTGCCTTGATGGCAAACTGCCTGGTGGCGAACTGCTTGGGGGCGAACTGCCTTGGTGGCGAACTGCCTGGGGGCGAACTGCCTTGGTGGCGAACTGCCTGGGGGAGAACTGCCTGGTGGCGAACTGCCTGGGGGCAAACTGCCTTGGTGGCGAACTACTTGGGGGCGAACTGCCTGGTGGCGAACTCCCTAGGGGCGAACTGCCTTGGTGGCGAACTGCCTTGGGGCGAACTCCCTACTAGGCGGTCGATGCCTTAGAGAATGTTGGAGCTCTCTGGTGCGGCACAATCCAACTGCCCTCAGCATGAGGTGGTCTTCTTTCCTTTGTAGGCTGCGAGAGATGAGGGACCTGCGAGAACTTCATCTTTTCCTCCTCTTTGTAAGTGGCGGGAGTTGAGAGACCTGCGAGAACTCCATCTTTTCCTCCTCTTTGTAGGTGGCGGGAGCTAAGGGACCTCCGAGAACTCCATCTTTTCCTCCTCCTTATAGGTGGCGGGAGTTGAGGGACCTTCGAGAACTCCATCTCTTCCTCCTCCTTGTAGGTGGGGGGAGCTGAGGGACTTCCGAGAACTGCATCTTTTCCTCCTCTTCGTAGGCGGTGGGAGCTGAAGGACCTGCGAGAACTGAATCAGAGGTCCCAGGGGTACTTTCCCGGTGGAGGCTCTCCGATGCTTAAGTTAGCACTCTTATTGTAGAGAGCTTTGAAGATAATATGAGAGAGCTAGAGAGCAGGGTTACTTCCCTTTCTTTTTCATCCCCCTCCCCTTTGGGGGGTGAGGTCTTTATATACCGGAGTCTTCGCGGGTTAGGTGGGTGAAAAGCCTCCAAACGGTAAGACTCGTCGCATCCGGTCAGAACCGGGGTACGGTGGTGAACTCCTCGAGGTCGTCAGACTAGCGCTTGTGTCAGGCGGCCAGGTCGGCGCCTGGGCCGGGTTGTCAGAGGGGTGCCTGCATCAGTCAGCGGGTCAGTGTTTAGGCCAGGTCGTCATGTCGGCGCCTGTGTCAGTCGACGGGACAGTGCCTAGATCAGGTCGTCAAGCAGGCGCCTGTGTCAGTCGGTGGGTCAGTGTCTAGATCAGGTCGTCAAGCTGGCGCCTTGGCCGGATCATGCGCTAGGCTGGTCCAGGTTGCGTAGGCCGTGCGCAGTTCGCGTAGGCCGCGCGCAGTTCGCGCAAGCCGCGCGTGCGCCGTGCAGTTCATGCGCGCCGCGCAGGCGCGCGTCAGGCTGCACGCAGGCCGCACCAGGCCGGCCAGACAGGTGCCCGGGTGGGTCACCAACTTCGTAAGTTTGTTGGTTGGGTGTTTTCCTAGTTGTCACGAGGTGCCACGTGTCACAATTTTACTGGAGGGCCAAATCTGCCCTCATCAATAGCCCCCCACTCCCGAGCTGATAGTAACTCAGCGAAGGGAGTAGATTTCTTCTGGCCCGTAAGTCGATGAGCTAGTAAGTGCTGATCCAATTACTAGTATGACCTGTAGGCTTTGGGAGCGACTCGTAGTCTATTCTTTTTTGACTTTTGCCCGTGCCGGACAGGCGACTAGGTCTTAAGCAGTAATGTGGCCCGTAGGCTTTTGGGAGTGACTCATAGTCTACTCTTTTTTTACTTTTGCCCGTGCCGAAGAGGCGACCGGGTCTTAAGCAGTAATGTGGCCCGTAGGCTTTTGGAAGCGACTCGTAGTCTACTCTTTTTTTACTTTTGCCCATGCCGGAGAGGCAACCAGGTCTTAAGCAGTAATGTGGCTCGTAGGCTTTTGGGAGTGACTCATAGTCTACTCTTTTTTTACTTTTGCCCGTGCCGAAGAGGCGACCGGGTCTTAAGCAGTAATGTGGCCCGTAGGCTTTTGGGAGCGACTCGTAGTCTATTCTTTTTTTGACTTTTGCCCGTGCCGGAGAGGCGACCAGGTCTTAAGCAGTAATGTGGCCAGTAGGCTTTTGGGAGCAACTCGTAGTCTACTCTTTTTTTACTTTTTCCCGTGCCAGAGAGGCGACCGGGTCTTAAGCAGTAATGTGGCCCGTAGGCTTTTGGGACCGACTTGTAATCTACTCTTTTTTGACTTTTGCCTGTGCCGGAGAGGCAACCGAGTCTTAAGTAGTGAGGTGGCCCGTAGGCTTGGCCTGCATCAGCTTCGTAATGTCGGTCACCTACTCCTACAAGAAGCTACTAGGGGCTCGACCTTCAAGGGCAACACCACTAACTTTAGGTTGCCAGCTCACACGGGAGCATTGGAAGGCTCGACCAGTAAGGGCGCCTATGTAGTCAGTTGGCCGCCAACTCCCGCGGAAGCCACGAAGAGCTCATCTTTGTAGGGGGGGACCTTGCGGAGAGGACTGATGTGGCATTATCTGAATTGAAAGTAAGGTTGGTAGAGCTACTTAGTTCGTTAGCTCCCTGCATAGTCTCTGAGTTCATAAAAAATGTAAACTATAAAGCGATAGCTTCAATTTCTAAAAAGTGAGGACTTAGTTTTGGTAAGATGAGAACTTAGCTTTGGTAGGATGGGAACTTAGCTTTTTGTAGCGGGTTCCCACAGACAGCGCCAAATGATGTAACCGTTTTCGGCCACGTACCAATGTTTTGTGATGTAAAATTTTTTGGCAAAGTACCTCGTTATTCGACCCGGTGGTGGCGTACCTTAGTGACGAGCTACTTGGTGGCGAACTGCCTGGTGGCAAACTGCTTTGGTGGCGAATTGCCTGGTGGCGAACTCCCTGGTGGCGAACTGCCTGGTGGCGAACTCCCTGGTGGCGAATTGCCTGGGGGCGAATTGCCTTGGTGGCGAACTGCCTGGTGGCGAACTGCCTTGGGGCAAACTGCCTTGGTGGTGAACTGCCAGGGGGCGAACTGCCTTGGTGGCGAACTGCCTGGGGGCGAACTACCTGGGGGCGAACTGCCTGGTGGCGAACTGCCTGGGGGCGAACTACCTGGGGGCGAACTGCCTGGTGGCGAACTGCCTGGGGGCGAACTGCCTTGGTGGCGAACTGCCTGGGGGCGAACTGCCTGGGGGCGAACTGCCTGGTGGCAAACTGCCTGGGGGTGAACTGCCTTGGTGGCGAACTACCTAGGGGCGAACTGCCTTGGGGCGAACTGGCTTGGTGGCGAACTGACCCACCTTGTAACAGCTCGGGTTATACTTGCCAAACTAACCTTGTAACAGCTCGGGATACACTTCGCCGAACTGACCCACCTTGTAACAGCTCGGGATACACTTCGCCGAACTAACCTGCCCTATAGATACCTCCGAGCTCAAGACCTCCGAGCTCAGCACTTCGCATCACTTGGCACCAAAACCAAACAAGTCGTACCACGCCTGACACAAAGGAAGTTCGTGCCCAAGGGCGCTGCGCTTGACTGAGATCTACGTTTGGCGGTAGCACCCTAAACGGCCACTTGCCACCGCCACTGACACCGCCATCTCCGGTTATATGACGATTAGGCAGTGACGGTTCTGTCTCAGCAGAAAGGACGATGGCCGAATTGACAAGCACAAGGGCAATCATACTTGACCTGACACCCCAGGACGAGTGCACGAAGTGACTATAAGAGCCCCCTGCCCCCCGACAACGGAGGTATGCAAACTTTGCGCTATCTGGTATTACCTTGCTTTTGAAGGATTCTAACTTGAGCTTCGGAGCCTCTACACCGGGTTCCCCCCGGAGTTTCTCTGTCTCCTCCGTTTCAGGTTCCCTACTACCCCGTTCGGAAGCAAGGCAGCGGACAGCTAAGACCGACCGGATCGCGCTCCATCAGAGTTTGCCAAATTTTTTGGGTAAATTACACAAACCCCTATACTATACTATGGAGTCACTGATAATTACCCCCTCTGAATTTTTACTTTGCCACATTTACCAATTGGCCATTTAGTCATATGCTCATATGATATTATGATGGCATTAAATTACCAAAATATCCACTTGAATTTATCTTATTTTCTTTTTCTTATTGTTTTCTCTTAAACCCTAATTAACTCAAAAATGTCTCCGTTTTTTCACAAATAAATCAACTAAAATAACAAGAATCATTTTACTTACATAAAAAACAAATTTCTTGAAACTATTGTTTCATTTCACTGACAGAATGTTTTTCTTCATTTTAAAATAAATAAAAAATTATCCACTCTTTTTTTTCAATAAAATTAAGAAAAATCAAACAAAATCTTAAATTTATATCTTTTTCTTTTTAGAAACATAAATTAATATCTATCAAAAAGAAATTTCTACAATTTCATTTGAATATTAAGTTTAAAAATCTACAAGGATCTATTAAAACAACTGAGAGGACTTTAATGTTATATTTGGAAAACTTATCAAATCATAAATTGTTCAAATAACTAAGAAAAGAGTAATTTGGAGATTTAAAAAATTCTAAACAGCTGAATGAGAATCATTTTTGAAGTTAAGTGAAGAACTCCAATGGAATAGGTATTTATTGCAAGGTAAAATTTTAGGGAAGTCTTTGTTGCAAATGAAATTCAAGGGGATAATTGTCAATGGCGCCATAGTAAAGGATGATGATTATTATTATTATTATTATTATTATTATTGGTTTTATGGGCTACCACACGGGGTTTGATCCTATGCCTCTACTATAATGATTCACCACTCACCACCAGTTGGTAGGTGACATTGGTTTACACACTTGATATCACCAATCACATAATTTTTTAGGTTAAATACTTAAATTATCCTTAGGTTTAGCAAATGAATACAAACTTATCTGTTTAAGAAATTACTTAAAGTGCCCCAAACATTTTTAACAATGGACAAAATCCTTCCCTATTGTTAGCACATTCATACAATCCATTCACATGCGATGTCAGGTGACATAATTTTTCTTAATTTCAAAATTACCCTTTTGTGATATATTTTGCCCTTCATTTCTTTAAATTTTTATTTAACTGGAAATCAAATTGCTCTAAAAAATTTATGAAAAAGTACATATAGATCTAATGCAGATTTCTGAATCCCACTGCAGATCTAAACATTCAAAATGTCAAAAACCCCCCACTCTATACACCTCTTTACTCCACCAGTTCAAAATATCAATTCTGAACTGGCACATACTCCGACTGTACTTTGGGCTGAACCGTCTTTCTCCCAAAATTTTGAGAGGGAGTGCTGATTTTGAATGATGCGGTGGTAATGGCGGAGTTTGGCGTTTTTGGAGGGAAGTGGTGGTAAAGTATGGTGAACCCAGGAGTGATTCGGACGAAGGATGGAGGGAACGAGAGGCGTTTTTGCGCTGATGCTTGGTTGTTTCTATGTGAGGTTTCCGCCCTAAGGTTTCAGATCAGGAGGCTTGGGCGTGTCAAGTGTGGAGCTGCAAATCGGCCTTGGGCGTAAGGTCGTTTGACTGCACCAGGTTTCTTTCATTTTTCCCTTGAAAACCCAATGCCCTACTTGCTCTAAGTTTAGCCGTAACATTTATTTGGGCTATCCCGTCTCTACGAGATATAAAACGGATCTTCTTCTCAACCTAGCACCATTTTTTTCTTCGAAGAAGTATCTTTCCTTTCCATGGACAGCCTGACACCATTTTTCTCTCCTCAACCTCTGTAAAATCCCCCTTCAATCATCGTTCGTTGTATTCTGTTATGTGGAGTGTGAGTGCAAGAATTTCATTCTATGCAAAGAGAGATATACAGTAGAGAGAAATAGAGGAATAGTAAGGAGCTACAGCGTGCTTAGAAGCTCCGTTTCTGAGTTGAATGGAGACACAATTGTAAGATCTGTTTTAAGTTCTTCACCAATAGGAAGTATCAGTGTGGGACATGCAAGGTGTTTCGCTCTGCTCTTATCAAGCCTTGGGCGGCCATAGAGCAAGTCACAAGAAGATCAATGGTTGTACGCCATCTTCCTCTGGGCACAACTCACAAGAAATCTTTGCTTCTGGACCAGCTCTTGGTGGGCACAAGAGATCTCACCTTTCTCGTCAGGATTCATGATCAGAACTTCCTTTTGAGACATCTTATGCATGGCGAATATCATCCCGGCGCCGCTGGCGATGGTAACCTCTACCATGCCTATGGTAACCCCCATGCCCTTGACCACTATGTCTAACATTATGAGATGGCATGACAGGTGGAAAGCACCCAAGTACCTGTACTAGCTGACTCTTAGTGAATTGACTAACTTTATCCTTATTATTTAATTATTGTTATAGAATATTATAAGTTTTATGACAATTGATTAATTACTTCCTACCTTTAGGGTTTCGTCTGTAACAATTGACTGTTACATTTTGACAAAATGAAAGATAATAAATTTCAATTTAGTATCTGAACTTTGGAAATAGTGTCAAGTTAATACCTAAATTTCAAAATGTCAATGCATTATCCAAATTTTGGAAAACATTCAATTTGATCCCTACCATTTGTAATCCGTCCTTTATATCACTCACATGATGACATGTGACGATTGAAACTTTTCAATATGTCCAAAATACCCTTTAAGCACATTTAAGGACTATTTTACCCTTTTCCAAATTAATTTAATATTTTCCTAAATGTAGGGTTGGTAAAAGCTCAACAATGAAGATTGGGTGTCATTGCGTGTTTATCCAATCTACATCAACTGGAGAACGACTGGCATTCAGTTATGAGACAAATATATTAATTAATGTCAAAAATTGTACATTAATTAACCATCTTCCCATATCTTCCTCCTCTATCACCTATAGAATGGCCATTGTTGTTCTTGTTCTTAATAGAAGAAGCATTCCAATCACTCACTCTCTCTCTCTATTTCTCTCTTTCAATCAATCAATCAATCTATCTATCATTCTCACAACATGGCGTATTCATCCATACGTCCCTTTTAACACCCCATCTTCCCTTCTTCCTTCCAAAAACCCTCTCTCCTATCTCACAAAAACCCATAAAAGATCACCAAAATTGAGGGAAAAAAAAGAAGAAATAATAGAGAGAAAAGAGAGGAAATCTTCCGCTTCTAAAAGAAAGATCCTTAGTTGAGTCGGAAGAAAACCTAGCTACAACTATCAAATCCAATCTGCAACCAGAAGAGAAATTGGAAGAAGAAAACGCATAGGAGAAATCAACGAAGAGAGGGAGAGATAATCGCCAAGGAACCCGAGGAAAGAGTAAAATATTAATACCCAACAAGAAGATTAAAGGGAAAAGGCAGAATAGTTACGGAAAAAACATTGGATGGTGCATCAGAGCCAAACTTCGGCGAAGGTCCGTTGGCAATGGGTGGTGGGGGCGCAGAAGGATCATCAGCAGCTCTACCGAGTAGGTATGAGTCACAGAAGAGGCGAGATTGGATCACATTCCTACAGTACTTGAAGAACCACAAGCCCCCTTTATTGCTGGCAAGGTGTAGTGATGCATTAATCGAGTTCTTGAAGTAGTTAGACTAGTTTGGAAAGAAAAAGGTGCACTTAACAAGGTATGCCTACTCTAGACACTCATAACAACTTGTTGAGAAATCTTTCGCTTCATCCTTTACTCCGGTAATGGCAAAGCCTTCCTCCAATATTCTCCGTCAACACGGCAGCCTTAAAACTAGTCTCTTTTGTTAAATGGTTCGTAATGAACTTCAAAACTATGGTAGACAAGGGTTTATTCTAACTTGATTGTTGGCGGCGAATGAAAACACCAAAATTCTGTTAGACATTTGTATGCCCTTAGCTTTAATCAGAAATATGTACATTATGAATTTATTGTAAATAAATAAAGTACACATTTGATTCATGTTCCTGTGGTGTGTTTCTGTGTAATACCTATAAATTGGACATTTAATGAGACTTGTGTTAGTTTAGAATGTTCACAGTCATTGGGTAAGTCTAGGGAAATTTATCCTACCAAGGCTGACACTGGTGTGCTGCCAACTGTTGGGGTGGCTTGTCTCATCTACCGGTGTGAGACCTGAAGCACATGTAGTGTAGGATTAATAGAACCTTTGAACCGGACTAGATTTTCAGTATTGCCCTGGACCTTGGAGATAGATGGGCAAAACTGGAAAGTTACACCTGACCCCTAGACTTGATTATGATACTACATTAGGTGTCGGATTGGACTGTCTTTGATGTATCAATCAGTGAGATCCTTAGCGGGGGTCAAAACCTGGGTATGTTGGGACAGTCCGAGAATTCATCTGAGTGGGTGATCATAGTGATAGGATCAACCCCTTTGTCGGACAAAGGTAATGATCGGGGATGCACTCTCTCTGATGAAACCAAGACAGCCGGCAACCGATTTCAATTGTTGAGATTTTGTTTTGCAAAATATATTTATACAAAGATATATATATATATATATATATATATATATAACCTTTGAATCGAACTAGATTTTCAGTATTGCCCTGGACCTTGGAGATAGATGGGCAAAACTGGAAAATTACACCTGACCCCTAGACTCGATTATGATACTACACTAGGTGTCGGATTGGGCTGTCTTTGATGTATCAATTAGTGAAATCCTTAGCGGTGGTCAAAACCTGGGTATGTTGGGACAGTTCGAGAATTCATCTGAGTGGGTGATCATAGTGACAGGATCAGCCCCTTTATCGGACAAAGGTAATGATCGGGGATGCACTCTCTCTGATGGAAACCAAGACTACCGGCAACCAATTTCAATTGTTGAGATTTTGTTTTGCAATATATATATATATATATATATATTATGGTTTCGAAATGATTTGCAAAATGTTTTAATTCTCAGGATCCATGTAAGCAGAGAGTGTAACACTGTTCCTTGCAGTCGAGGGAGAGGTCCTCCCTTGTCGGGCAGTATTTGATCATTATGGGCTGAGAGGTTAAGTGTAAGACCATTGAGGATAATACCTGATGGGTTAATCTTGCATTTGCCCACAGTCCCTGGGTGTTACAAGGTGGCTTGGCCCAGGGACCAGTTAGGGTAAGTGTTGGGCCCATAGAGCCCATAAGATGGGTTTTAGGGGGTGCACTGTCCATAACAATGTATTCGGCCAGGCCTTGTAACAAAGGCTAGGCTAAACCCATGTGGCTGATGTGTAGATCAATGTTTGGGTCCCACGTCATACAAGGAAGCCCAATTGGGCAGCAGTTTGGAAGGCTAAGTGAGTACATAACCTTAAATGGGCCTTAAGCCCATTTCGAACTGGGTTGATTTGATCAGTCAATTAAAGGGGGCGAATTCTAAGATGGATCAGCTGATAGGATTGGGCCTAGACCCTATTCACTTAGAGAGTCCAAGATCTAAATAAGATTTAGATCTGGAAGCCTCCTAATTGGATTAGGAGATGGCTGATCTGATCTGCAGATAAGACAAGGGTTCTCCCTTATCACTTAAAAGGAGTTCTAATCCAAATATAATTTGGATTAGCAACTCCTAATAGGATTAGGAGCTGATCCCTTTAAATCTATAAAAGGAGGAGGAGGCGGCAGCCTTTAGACAAACAACCTAAGACTCTTGTCTTCAGAACTGAAATCATAGAAGAGAGATTTCTGCAACCTCTGCAAAATCTCTCTTGTCGCCTCCTTCCTGCAGCCGCTATTACCTTCAGTTCGATCTCCAGCTCTTAGGAGAAATCAAGATCTGATCTTGATACCAATCTTTTGGGAAAAGATTGATTGGAGCTATACTCACAAGCTATCCAGTGATTCTTGCGAAGGGTCAAGTTTTTTTTAAGAACATTGTTGATTCTGCTCCATCCTGCACTGCGCCATCTTCAGTGAGAGCAGTCTTTGGATCATTCCTTGGGCATGAACACCTCCATTGGGAGATACTAATTCTCCGTATCAGGTACATCCTCCCTCCTACTCCTTTTGGTTCAGCTCTGGTTTGGTTCATGGTTCAAGATTGATCATTGAAAAATATGTTTTTCTAAAATAGGGAATTCGATTCCCTGCAAAGGTGGGAGAAACTTTTGAAATTCGCCCAGTTCATTCCGCAAGACTTGGGCATCCATGTAATGGATATCCCATCCCTTCAAATTCCTCTTTAGCAACAATTTAAAAAACAAACCCTCTGGCGGTGAATGCTGCAACTTCAAACAGACCACTGATGCTTGTTGTGTACAGTGATTCTCGATCTTAGCAAATAGGGGTTTAAACATGGAAAGTTTCGAGATTTTGAAAAACACACTCTCTTTTTTGCACTACTAGGGGCATTTATATCATTACACTTGTTTGTTAACGTCGATTAATAGTTTGGGACCAAATTGATAATTTTCAAAAGTTTGGGTACTACAATGACACATTTTGAAGTTTGGATACTAACTTGACACAACCCCAAAGTTCAAGAGACTAAATTGAAATTAGAGAAAAGTGGCACCGCGGTTCAACCAGAGGTCCAACTAGAGCCACCAGGAAACGCCAGTGGTTGACTGCTATTTTGTTACAACTCATGTTTCTGTCTTGGCACTTGAGGTCGTCCAACTCAATCTCTGACGTTCATATCATTTCGATTCCTCAATTTCCGACTCCAAGGTATTGTCCAAAGGTTACCGACTATCATCTTCAGTTCTAATAGCTTCCACTCTCTATTATGGTGGGGCTCTTCATCGACTTCTCCATCGATAGAGTAGTGGAGTAGGAGGTGACAAATTTTAAACAATGGTAGTTTCCTCTAGTCGTCTTCTTCTCCTCTCTCTCTCTCTCTCTCTCTATCTATCTCTCTCTCTCTTAAACAACGGTAGTTTTCTCCTGTTTCATCTTCCTCTTTTCCCTTGTGAAACTACCGCTATAACAGTAGCGATTCGACCACCAAATCACCACCTCCTCTCTCTCCTCTCCACCATCCTTTCTCACTAATTCCTTTTCAACCAACACCCAACCATGTAAATAGACGAGCCGAGTCTTTCCCCTCTTTGTTGCCACTACAACTCTACCACCTCCTTTCCCCTCTTTGTTTCTCCCACTCCTTCCTGGTGAGAAATCACCAAAAAAAATGAACTCATTGTTGTTGGGATTATGTCTTATTTTGCAACCACTGGATAATCTAATGGTTGGTGTGGTCTCTCATTAAGTTAAAGAGGTTTTGCATATAAAATCTTTCTTTTGTATGTAGGGTTAAGTTTTTTTGAAGATGTGTGAGAGAAAAATACAAAGTTCTCTTGGTGTGAGAGTGGGTTTTTTCTCTTGTTTTTGTTCTTCGGGTTGATAGGAAATGGAGAACGGGTGTACAAGGGTTAAGGTTTGGTTTGGGTTGCAAGCCACAAAGTACTTGTATTGTTTCTCAAATTTCTTTCATAGTGAAGAATAGGTTTTATCTCTCTTGTGGATGTAAGCGGTAAGGCCGAACCATGTAGACCTCTATGTTCTTTGTAGTGCTTGTTTTTATTTGTCTTTGCTTGGATTTCATCATTTTTGTTGCTATTAGATTTCTCGTGGTTGCTATTTCAAATACCTTGCGATTTTATACTATGGGTGGTTATTGTGAAGCCCCAACAAAGTCATATCAGAGCTCCCAAGTTAGTGTTTATAAGGTGTTTGTACAATTGCTTAAGAGATAATGGCAACAAAAGGTACAGGTTCTCAGTTCCAGATTGAGATGTTTGATGGCAAAGGCAGTTTTACCCTATGGTAAATGATGGAGGATGGTTTGACCCGATCTACTGAGATGATGACATGTGAATTTGACTCAGCACGAGCAACAGCTTAGCGTTGTGGTCTGACCCCAACTAAGTAACGAGCCTGTAGAGTAGCTCGCTACATCATAGCTGGCTATAGGGCTGAGCTACTGAGAATAAAGGAATACTCCAAGACTATTTCAACTCGCGAGTTAGGGAAACCAGTTCGCTCCAGCAAGAACTGCCCCAAAGACTAACCTTGATGAGGGTCACCTTGAAATACTCCTAAGAGCTTGCTACAGAGTAGCTCGCTGCGCGATAGGGTAACTACCTACAAAGTAACCCGCGACTAAGCAACGCGACGCTCTCAAGAAGCTTCTATCTGACAAGACCATACTCGTCAAACTGCACCACGTCTCTCGAATGATGGCACAGTCCCTGTCCATTTGACAGTATGCACCCATGTCTTTAGACAGATGGTGGCGTGCCTATCCCCTTAAAGCGTGTCACTCATCCAAGCGGGTAGTACATTGTAACGATCACCTACGCAGCTCTAGCAGGTAACGACTGCGGTAGGAGCCCAATGGCGATTATGCCCGATTTGACAAGAACGCCCCTATAAAAGCCCTTTTTTCGAATGGGAGAACTCTCTCTCGAATTAGATATGAACTTGAACTCTTAGTGATCTAGTGCGACCTACACTCTTAGCCTTTACACTCTTTTCTTCCTCCCCAGCATTCTAACTTAAGCTTCGGAGTATTCCCGATGGGAAAATCCCCCGGGAATCCTTCATCTTCCTCTTCTCAGGTGTTGTTCATTGCCAACAAGGAGCCAATCAGCAGCCAGTTAGGAGTGTCTGGATTGCGCAACATCGTTTGGTGCCGTCTATGGGAACACGCTACAAAAAGCTAAGTTCTCATCCTACAAAAACTAAGTCCTCTTCTCCCAGAAAGCTAAGTCCTCTCTTTTTAGAAATTGAAGCTCTCGCTTTATAGTTTACATCTTTTATGAACTCAAAGACTATGTAGGGAGCCAACAGACTAAGCAGCTCTACCAACTTTCAATTCAGATAAAACCTCATCAGTCCTCTCCACAAGGTCCCCTCTACAAGGATGAGCTCTTCGTGGATTCCGTGGAATTGGCGGTCAATAGACTACATAGGCACCCTTGCTAGTCAAGCCTTCCAAGGCTCCCGTGTGAGTTGGTGACCTAAAGTTAGTAGTGCTGCCCCTGATGGTCGAGCTCCTAGTAGCTTCTTGTAGGAGTGGGTGACCAGGATTACGAGGCTGATGCAGCGCAACGGGAAGCTCGGCACCTAGTTAGCTTGGTACCTCACAGGCAAAGCCTATGGGCTACATTACTACTTAAGACCCAGTCACCTCTTCGACACGGGCAAAGTCAAAAAAGAGTGGACTATGAGTCGCTCCCAAAGCCTACGGGCCACGTTACTACTTAAGACCCAGTCGCCTCTTCGGCATGGGCAAAGTAAAAAAGGAGTAGACTACGAGTCGCTCTCAAAGCCTACGTGCCACATTACTACTTAAGACCCAGTCGCCTCTTCGGCACGGGCAAAGTAAAAAAGGAGTGGACTACGAGTCGCTCCCAAAGCCTACGAACTGCATTATTACTTAAGACCTAGTCGCCTCTTCGGCACGGGCAAAGTCAAAAAAGAGTGGACTACGAGTCGCTCCCAAAGCCTACGGGCCACATTACTACTTAAGACCTAGTCACCTCTTTAGCATGGGCAAAGTCAAGAAGAGTGGACTGCGAGTCGCTACGGGCCACATTATTGCTAAAAACCCAGTCGCTTCCTCAACATGGGCAAAATCAGCAAAAGTGAACTATAAGTTGCTCCCATAGCCTAAGGGCTACAGTACTTAACTAGCGGAGACCTCCTCACCTTACGGGCAGCTCGCCACTTGCAGGCAGCTCCCAAAGCCTAAGGAATTGGATCAGCACTAGACCTGTTCATGGGCCGGGTGGCCCGACGGGCCGAGCCGAGCCCCAGACGGGCTTGAACGTGGTTATAGGCCCGCAGGCTTAAATTTGGGCCAAAAAGCCCAACCCGTAATAAATTCGAGATGGGCTCGGGTTTTGTCAAAATAGCCCCGCCCGACCTAATATTAGACTTAAAGTGAGTAATGTGATTATGTCCATTTGAATAATTTTTTTTATTTAAGAATGTAAAACTGTGTTTTAAAATATAAAAGAAAGGGGAAAAAACCATCTTGTAGGCCCATTGTTCATTTAAATAGGGAAAAAAACTATCCAAATTTTTAATTATAGTTTGAATAGGGAAAATTGTTTTTTTTTATTAGGTTGGGCTTCAGGCTTTTTATCAGGGTCGGGCACGGGCCCAAGTTATAGGCCCGTTGGTCGGGCCGGGCTCGGGCTTGGGCCTAGCATATTTTCCTTAATGACAAATGAAAGCGCGGCTTGGCCCAGCCCAGAACAGGTCTAATCAGCACTTACTAGCTCGTCGACTTACGGGCCAAAAGAAGAAATCTACTCCCTTCGCTGAGTTACTCTCAGCTCGGGAGTGAGGGGCAAATGATGAGGGTGGATTTAGCCCTCCAATGAAATTGTGACACCTGGCACTTCATGCAAGCCAAGTGCAGCCTCATGACAACTCGGCAGCTCCGGCAGCTCGGCATAGCTCCCCCCCCAGGCAGCTCGCCACTTATAGGGTAGCTCGGTATAGAAGAGTAGTTCATCATATCACAGCAAGATCTCCTGTCTGACAACCGTACCCGACAGATCTAGAGACCTACGCCCACGTCTCTCGCCAGGCGACGCCGTGCCTATCAGCCCTGAGAGTTGTCCCTTGCCTGGTAGAGTCGTACTCTGCAATAGCTGCCTGCACCCGCCACTTCAGCTCTGGCAGTAACGGCTACGGTAGAGAGACAGAGGCGGTTATGCCTGACTTGACAGAGGTTGTTATGCCTGATTTGATAGGACACCACTATATAAGGACCCCGACCCCCAAAGACAAGGGGGAGAGAATGGAAAAATGGAGGTAATCCCTACACTCTAGCTCTCTCATTTCTCTCCAAGGTCCCTACAATCAGAATGCTAACTTAGGCATCGGAGAGTCCCCGCCGGGAAAATACCCCCGGGTCCTCTGATTCAGTTCTCGTAGGTTCCTCAACTCCCGCCGCCTACAAAGAAGAGGAAAAGATGGAGTTCTTGCAGGTCCCTCAACTCCCGCCACCTACAAAGAGGAGGAAAAGATGGAATTCTCACAAGTCCCTCAGCTCCCACTGCCTACAAAGGAGAGAAGATCACCTCTCGTAGGAGTAGGTCAAATGACGAGGCACTTAGCCAAAAAAAATTGATACATCACAAAAAATTGGTACGTGACAAGAAACGGTTACATCAGTAAAGAAGGGTAAAGGATGTCTTGGTTCAACAAGGCTTAGCTAGAACGTTGAAGGGAATGGATGAAAAACCAGAAGACATGAAAGATGTTGATTGGGAGGACATCGAGTCAAGGTGTGTTAGTACGATTTGATTGTTCCTAGCTCAGAACGTTATGCTTAACATTATGGAGGAAAATTCTACACCGGAATTGTGGGATAAGCTAGAGAAGCTTTATTTGGGAAAAGAAAAACTTAACTACAAATCTATATCTGAAGTAACAATTGTATGAGCTAAAGATGGAAGAAGGTGGGAATCTCTTGAAACACTCAAATGTGTTCAACGGTATCTTAAATCAACTGGGGAAAGTTGATGTCAATGTGGAGGAAGAAGACAAGGCCCTTTTGTTTCTTACCTAACTTCTTGATTTTTATGAAAACCTGATGACAACATTGTTGTACGGGAAAGATGCAGTGAAGCTATGAGAAGTTATTGCATCTCTTCTATCCAATGAGGTTAGGAGGAAGCCCAAGTATGAGAACAGGCAAGACTCTATGTTAGTTACGCTGGGAATGAATCAAAAAGGAAGGTCGTCTGACAGGATGTCTATATCCAAGGCTAAGGAAAAGGGCAAGATACAATGTTATAGATGCAAGAAATTTAGTCACATGAAGAGAGATTGTTCTGCACAAAAAAGAAGTGGGAATGAATCCAGAGGCGTGGCAATTGCATCTAATGATTATGGATACATTCTCACAGTCTCCAAAGGCATGTGCAATTTTTCTCCAAATGAATGGGTTTTAGATTCTATATGTTCTATGCATATTTTCTCTAGGAAGGAATATTTTGACACGCTCCAATAAAGAAAGACAGGTGTTGTCTCCTTGGGTGATGGATTTATGTGTAACATCACAGGTGTTGGGACAATGAAAATCAAAATATTTGATAGAGTGGCTCACACTTTGGGTGTGTGACGTATATCCCAAAAAATGTGTAGAAATCTAATATCACTTGCAAGGTTTTTGTTGCAGGTGAAGTCATGAAAATCACACATTGTGGTATGATCCTAATGAAGGGAGGAAAATGCAAGGGTTTGTATCATTTGGTTGGGAGTACAGTTGTTCCCAAGACCTCGATGGGATGTTGGAAATGAAATGCATAATGTAGTGTGGACACACGGAGGGTCTCTTTTGCGGATAGAGTTGAGACAAGTGTTACAAGTTTCCAATGTATAAATGATGGTGAGAAGATTACTCTTATTGGAAGAGAGGAAGGATTGAGATCCCTTTCTAAAGTTAACTATGATTGTTAAATTGGATATAGTTACACAAGTACATTGACCGTTTTGTTTGAATTAGGTGGAGTCAGGTCCGAGTGATTCATGTTATGTGTAGATGGTGGTATTTTACAAGACCAATGGATGTTTGTGGTATTTGCAAACAGGTGGAGACACAAATAGTATATTTCTAAGGTGATTGAAAAATAAGTCAAAGTGGAAATTGTTGGGATTGTCTTATTTTACAACCATTGGATTAATTTTAATCTGACGGTTGGTGTGGTCCCTCTTTAGGTTAAAGAGGTTTTACTTATAAAAGCTTTCTTTTATATGTAAAGTTAGTTTTTTTTTTTTGAGAGATAGAATGTGTGAGAGAAAAATACAAAGTATTCTTGATGTGTGAGTGGGTTTTTTTTTCTTGTTTTTGTCCTTTGGGTTGAGAGGAAAGGGAAAACGGGTGTACAAGGATTAAAAATTGGTTTGGGATGCAAGCCACAAAGTATTTGTATTACAGTTTTCTTTCATAGTGAAGAACAAATTGTCTCTCTAGTAGATGTAGCGGTAAATCGGAACCAAGTAAACCTATATTCTTTGTGATACTTATTTTTATTATTAGATTTCTCCTAATTACTATTTCAAATATCTTGTGATTTTATACTGTGGTGGTTGTTGTTGTGAGGCCCCAACAATTATTTCCTGCCCCACCCACTCTCTTCTGCTGCACAACAGAGAACATGCCCCCAACCCCATAAGTGAAACCTGGTATCTAAAGCGCAGAGACCAAAGACTCAAATTCTGAATTGGGTTTTGAAGGTTAGGTCGAGTGTAGCTTGTCGCAGTTATATCCGCAAGAAATTATATTGTTATGCTTACAAGGAGGGTTTTCCACCAAAAATTAAGGGACCCTCGTTGGCTACGTCTTGAAAAAGTAGAGATCTTGGTTAGCCGTTGGTAACTAGTTTGGTTGTCTAGTCACAGATAAACAGAGACAAGAGGATTTAGCGAACGCAAAACTGGGCAGCAGTGTGGTTTCCACCCACGAGTGCCACATGGGTACTTCGCACTCTTGCCCAAAGGAGCAGCAACCACCTCATCCGCTGCACCTCCATTGCTTTCACCGGTCTAGATCGACGGGAGTACTTTTGCTTTTGAGATGTCCAAAGGGATGAGAGGATTTATTGATTTCATTGGAAGGACAAAGGACGGAAGTTAGGGAAAAGGTTGGGTAGAGGAGTGAATGGAGGAAAAGCGGTGATTGATTGATTAACGGGTCCATGAAAAACCAGATTCATCGTTGTTGTTTCTGTAATTTTGTCAAGTAGTTTGTTTTTCCGGTTTCCATAAGGGTTGAAAGGTGATATCGGTGGAGTGGATGAGATACAATAAATGTACGATGACTGAAAATTCAAGAAAGCTCTTCAAATTTTCATGAATTAGATTTTATTTTGAAAATTTTAAAAATTTTGAAGGATAAATTAGACATTTCGTTCTTTTCTATTAGTGCTTAATGACGATGTAAATTGGAGTTAGTGAGTTGGTGAATTAAATAGTTTAAGAAATTTGCCCTTGATAATTTTACCCACTGGCCACTACATAATACATATAGCATACTCCCCACACACCCAGGTGATGCGGCTTCAGATTTTGAGTTTGAAGTGCTATTGGCCGCATGGCTGTCGTCCTTAGCCCGTCTCCCCCGCTCTCCGTCTCAGAGGACGGCATCCTCACCGTCCAGAACAATTCTACTTCGATAGCAAAGGATTACCCTGCAATTAGGTCACTTATAAGAAATTGCAGGAACGTGAGGGAACTGAAGCAGTTACATGCCCAGGTTACAAAGATGGGCCTTGTTCAATCCCCTTCATCCATATCCAATCTCATTGCAGCTTGCGCCGAAATGGCTACTTCCCAAAGCTTGGATTACGCGAGGAAAGCCTTCGAACTCTTCGTCAAAGACGAGGCGGCTGCCAATTACTTGTTCATGTGGAACTGTCTCATCAGAGGTTACTCTTCAGCTGCATTTGGCGATGAAGCCATCTCGCTTTATCTTCGAATGGTGACTCAAGGACTGGCACCCGATCACTTCACCTTCCCTTTCCTCCTGAGCGCTTGCACAAAAGTTGCGGCATTTCAGGAAGGATTTCAGGCCCATGCATCATTAATCAAAATGGGTTTGGAGCATGATATCTTTATTCAGAATTCTCTGATTCACTTCTATTCTGAATGTGGGGAGATTGATTCTGCACGACGAGTTTTCGATGGAATGTCCCAGAAAAATGTTGTCTCATGGACAAGTCTTATTTGCGGTTATGCTCGGCGGGACAATCCCAGAGAGGCCGTTTCTTTGTTCTTTGACATGGTAGAGGCCGGGGTCACACCCAATTCAGTTACCATGGTGTGCGTAGTTTCTGCATGCGCAAAGCTGAGGGATCTCGGTCTAGGTGAGGCAGTTTGCGCTTGTATTGGCAAGTCCGGCGTCAGGCTTAATTCGATTTTGGTGAACGCTCTTGTAGATATGTACATGAAATGTGGAGCAACAGAAACTGCAAAGCGGCTGTTCGACGAATGTGATGACAGAAATGTGGTTCTCTACAACACAATTATGTCAAATTACGTGCACCAGGGGATGACTAGAGAAGCGCTTGCTATCTTGGATGAGATGCTGCGGTTGGGTCCACGACCAGATAAGGTTACAATGGTAACTGCGGTTTCGGCGTCTGCGCAATTAAATGATCTTGGCTCAGGGAAGGTGAGCCATGGTTATATTTTAAGGAATGGGTTGGAAGAATGGGATGCTGTGAGTAATGCCATCATCGATATGTACATGAAGTGTGGCAAGCCAGAGACTGCATGCAGAGTTTTTGATCACATGTCGAACAAGACTGTTGTCTCGTGGAACTCCGTCATTGCAGGTTTTATTACGAATGGTGATGTGGAATCAGCGTGGTCAGTTTTCAATGCGATGCCAGAGAGCGATCTGGTGTCTTGGAACACCATGATTAGTGCGTTGGTACAACAGAGTAGGTTTGAGGAAGCAATTGAGCTTTTCCGGGTGATGCAGAGTGAGGCCGTGAAGGCAGACAGGGTGACAATGGTGGGTATGGCTTCTGCCTGCGGCTACTTAGGAGCTCTCGGTTTTGCGAAGTGGGTTCATGCTTATATAGAAAGGAACAGAATTCAGTGTGATATGCGGCTTAGCACTGCCCTTATTGACATGTATGCAAGGTGTGGAGACTCCCAAAGTTCATTGCAGGTGTTTGAAAAAATGAGGGAAAAAGATATTTCTGCCTGGACTGCTGCTATCGGAGCAATGGCTATGGAGGGGAATGGTGAACGGGCAATAGAGATCTTTGATGAGATGCTCAGGCATGGATTGAAGCCAGATGGTGTAGCATTTGTGGCAGTACTGACTGCATGCAGTCACAGTGGGTTAGTGGAGCAAGGACGGTGCCTGTTCAGGTCTATGAAGAACAGTTGCGGCATTTTGCTACAAGTTGTCCATTATGGATGCATGGTAGATTTACTTGGCCGTGCTGGGTTGTTGGAAGAAGCGCATGATCTGATCAAGAGCATGCCAATGAAACCTAACGATGTGGTTTGGGGGGCACTGCTATCAGCTTGCCGGATCCACAACAATGTCGAGCTAGCAGCTTATGCAGCTGAGAAGGTAATCGAATTGGCTCCTGAGAGAACTGGGATCCATGTGCTACTTTCAAACATATATGCCTCTACCGGGAGATGGAATGATGTGGCGAGAGTAAGGCTGCGTTTAAAGGAAAGGGGGATCCAGAAGCTACCAGGGTCCAGCTCCATTGAGGTGGGAGGGATGATTCATGAGTTTACCTCTGGTGATGAATCGCACCCACAAATGCCTGGTATAGTCAAAATGCTCCATGAAATAAGTTGCAGACTCAAGGATGAAGGCCATGTGCCTGATCTAGCTAATGTTTTGCTTGATGTTGATGAGCAAGAGAAAGAACATCTCCTCAGTCGACATAGCGAGAAACTGTCCATTGCCTTTGGGCTCATTAGCACCAGCCAGGGGGTGCCAATTCGTGTAGTTAAGAACCTCCGTATTTGTACTGATTGCCACTCTTTTGCAAAGTTGGTTTCAACAGTATACAGTCGAAAGATCATAGTTCGAGATAATAATAGGTTCCACCTTTTCCATCAGGGACTGTGTTCTTGTGGGGATTATTGGTAAGAAAGAGGAGATGACTTGGGTTGTAAATTATGTACTTCAAAATTTAAATAAATCATTCAAGACTTGTAAGCAGTAGACACCCAACCAATGCTGCAATGCATATATCATAACCTTTGGATCAAAACTCTCAACTTTCCATTCTACAAGCGACACAGAATTCTCCTTTTAGCAGCAAGGTCTAGGAATAGAAATCCTAACACATCGTTTGTACGATATTTTGAGAGGGAGTTTTAACTAATGTACATCAAGAATCAAAGCCAGAGTAAATACCACTGTCCCTTAACAACCTCTTCTCTTCTTCAACATAATTTTTCCCTCTACTGGCCTGACCAAGATCTCTCTTTCTCTTCTCCTTCTGTGAGAAAGAAAGATTCTTCTTCTCCTTCCGAGTCTGCACACCTGTTAACTCCTCTCCCTCAGCTAGCGCAGCTCTGGTTTTCTGCCGCTCTTCATATGATTCTTCAATTTCCCTGTCTTTAACATTCTCCTTGCCATTAGACCACGACCAGTCTAGTGGCTTGTCATCAACCTCCTTTGGTGGAGGCATGCTCAAGAGCGAAGGTCCACCCCTATAACCATGCCGACTCAAAGCTTCAAAGTCTATGCCACCATTACCCTTCAATTTTCCAAGCTTCACTGTATCCAAGATTCCAAGGAACAAACAAGGTCAATAGGCTATTTCTGGTTATATTTTTAAGAATATAAATGAGATATACTAGCGTCCTTGCATATTTCCAATCCCCCACCTCAAAACTTCCTTTGCCCAGAATCCAAGCCATCTAACACTTGCGGCATGTATTACCCCAATGCCTAGAATTTTGGAGGTGTTTGGTACAGTGGTATTGTGTTGCCATTGTGTTTTGGGTTGATCAATACAAATTTAAAGTTGAGAAAGGGATTTTTCTACTTGAAATGTTTTAAAAACATTTTGAGTTGATCAATACAAATTGCTATTTCTACCTAAACCGTTCAAATTTAATGTTTCTCACAAACATGCAGTTTTCTAGTTGAAATGACATATATAATGAGACAACACATTTCTCACAAATTTGTATGGATCAACCCAAAATGCAACAGCAATGCAACGCCACTGTACCAAACACCCCCTTTGTTTCCAGACGCAGTTTTATGAAATCAAGAGTGGTTGAGAGAACATCTTTTCCTTCCTCAATTCATTGTCAAAGAGCTGAACATTTCTTAGCCACAGTTATCACCCTAAATCATCAGAGCATTACATAACCAATAAAAATGAAGAAAAAAATACAATTTCTTATTCTTTGCTTTTTTTTCATTTCCTAGACACCAACCAAAAGGATGTAATTGTTATGACAAAAAACATCATTCCTTCTTAAATTAACAGTACATGGATCTACAACAATATCTAAAAATGTTACAGAATGCCCCAGTTTGCTTAAGAAACACACTTTGTAAAATGTGTTGCATATCTGTGGTAAAAGATGGGATCAACAAAGGCATATTGCATGGGACTCAAAAGCCAGAGTCACCTAATATGATGATGAAAGTAAGCCTATACATTTCTTCCATGAACCAGATAATGGCTTCAGCTTTAAAGGATGGATAATGGCCAGCAGTGTTACTTGGACTCTCATAAGTGGATGTGCCTGTGTCAGACATGTGATGGATTCTCACACTCCATGGATTTTTGAAGAACACTTCTATGAAACATTTTCCTTTCTCTCCTTATTTATTTTGCCATAAAAGATCTGCTAGTGTGCATAATAAAATCCATTTTTCCTATAAAACATCAATAAGTAACAAAGATAAACTTCTAGAGCTTTTTTATATAGATGTAAACTTTAAAATTAAAAACAAATATGGATTATTTTAAGGGATAATTACTTATATATGCCCTGTATGTTTAGAAAACTACTTAAATGTAACCTGTAGTCTCAAAAACTACCTATATATACCTTATAAGATGGATAACACAAATAGACTCTGTTGAGAAAACTTTTAGGGCCATTTCACATGGCCATTGATTTGTTTTATAATCCTATTTTTATCCCTTCTCTTCTCTCCTTCCTCACCTCTTCAGTCTCCCAAAGGAACAAATCAAAGAGGCTGTACCTCCAATCATGAATTTACAACTCTCAAACCTCCATGACCTCCCACTTTTTTAGAACATTAGTGAGGTAATATAAGGGCTACCATATAATTGCTTGATAGATTTTCCTAAACCCTGCCATAAGGTGAAGGGAATGATCAATTGGATTCATGTCGGAATGGATTTGAGATATGTTTCATGTATTCTTGATGCACTTATGCTCATCAGATTATAGAAATTGTATCACATGGTCACACAGCATGCTCTATGTACCTTACTATTTAAATAAAGAACAGAAAAATCTAAATGAATAAACAAAACAAAAAATGTGGGCAGCTTAGTATGTTCTAAATGGAGTCCTATCCAATTGTCAGAGCATGGACATGCATAACACCACATACATGCAATGGAGGTGTAAAATAGGCACTTCAGTCATTGTAGTTGTGTAAAACAAAGTCGCCAACAATGGTAAGTAATTGACTGCATCCAGGATATGTGATTGAGTTTGGGAAAGGTGTGTGACCATGTTGAGGGCCCGGGAATAGGATCTCGTCACGGGTCGGTCCACGGGGAAAACCTGCTCATGATGAACCTATCTTGGCGCCTTTGGTGATTTGTTCAAGAGATCACCAACTCTCCTAACTCACTCTTGACTGAATAATTTGATATCTCATTCAATAATGGGGGGGTCTCCTTAAATAGGAGATTACAAGAATCCTAATCAAGGGGAGTCTCCTTGCTGAATAGAGAGACTTCCAGTTCTATCTTGCTAAGGATAAGATAAGCTACTAACAATATAAGATAAGCTAAGCTAATCCTAATCTGATAAGCTATTAACAAGATAAGATAAGAGATAAGAACAATAAGATAAGAACAAGCAAAATGAGCTAATCTAATCTAGATAGGACTGCTGTTGCCAAACTGGGTAGGATGAGCATCACTGAATCCTTGCTGATGCTGGCGGTGGGCCCGGGGCCTGTTGCTGCCGACGGGGATGGTACGTCTTCCCAAGGAAGGCGTCCATAACAGACCATGTACCAACCCCCGCATGCAATTCCTCCCATACCAAACAAAGCTGATGTGGCAAAGCTAATCAACATGTCACATCTTGTCAGACAAATATCTCATAACAGCATCTTTGCCGTGGCTTCCTAACAGATTATTGAATAAAGACAAAGTAATAAAAAAACAAGCCTAAAAGGCCCTTGAGTCCAGAAACTCCTAAGAACAACTATAAATATCAGCTCAGATCCCAAGAGCAGGAGTCAGTCATCAAGTCCAAATGGGAGTATCAGTCTTGAAACCTTAGTCGAGAAGATTCCTATCTGATCATTATCAGGGGTGCAGCAGCACCTCTACCACCAATACTAAGGAAGTCCTAGCTACCTCCTATTCAGTTTTCAGCCATTCACGTTCTCAGATCTCCAGATCATCAGATCTGAGAAGAACTCAACCTAGCCTACACTGTTGCTCCAACTTTTAGAGCTCCAGCCCGTCTCAGTCATAACCAATGCCTTAAACTAGGAAATCCATAAAATATTGTTGACAAATATACTATTGGAGAAACTGCTTTAAAATATCAGAAACCTGGTTTCATGTACCAATTTTTTACACCTCCAATGAAGCCTACCAACACGTCTGACCACAACAGAACAATGACCAGAATCCCAACAATCCCAACAATCCCACCACCTTTGACTCTATTACCTTATACTGTGTACTATAAGCTAACCGTTTCATTCTAGGAAATTCATGTATGTATGCATGCATGCAAATGTGTGGGTTCACTTCTTTTATTAATTATATTGTTTAAATATTTCTATGAACAGGATAAGTGAAGAAGTAGCTGCTCAACAATCACAGAAAAAGAAAGGCAAAGAATAAGCAAGATATGTCTACACTTGTTTAAATATAGATACACGTTAGGACAACTTAAATATTTTTTATTCAGAAAAATCCTCCAAGGGAAATGTCCTTTTTCTTTCCTGCAATCATTGTTTCAATGGATAAGAAATAAGATCTTGATTTTTATTGTCCTTATAGCTCCTTTTGTAATGCTGGAGCTCTTTTTGTACCTACGCACACTGAGTAATCTTTTTAGTTGATGTACAGCTTTTGATTGGGCACTGCACAGCTCCTTGTTGTGCAGATTTTGTTCATGTTTTTGTCTAATATATTAATTTACTTTTTCTCAAAAAATTCAGAAATCAGGAGTGCACTTTTAGGTGGCTTTTCAAAAATATCTTGAGAACAGCAGCCAAGGTCCTTTTTACATATAACTCTGTTCCTCTACAAATTTTCCTGTTATAACTTATCAGTAGCTATGCATCTACTTCTCTCTAGAGACACCTTTTAGGGATCCCTGGGAAATCTAATCTCTGATACAAGTTCTTCAAAGCTCAATATGGGAAACCAGGTAAATGACATAGGAAAATAGGAATTGGATGAGAAGATGTTATCTAAGTGTGATGAGAATGAGAAGATGGAGACATAAGTTGGTTAAGATTGCAAATATGATCTGTTCTCCAAGGGTCTTCTCATGTAACCTGTTCTGATGATCTGGTCTGTTCTGATTTAATGAAAATTTGAAATTTTATCTACAAAAAAAAAAAAAAAAAGATTGCAATTATCATATTCAGTCAAGAGAGTTTTGTGGTAATAAATACAGTGAGATGGCCAAGGAAACTATAGGTGCTTGTTTTTAGTTACAATGTAACTTAATAGTTCTAGCAATAGCAGGTATTTTGCAATGTGGTTGGAAATATGGGAGCAGAATAATAGGGGCAGGTTCATCACCAAAACAAAATTAGAGAGAAACAGTAGCACTCATATCAGTTCCAATTAGATGGGTTCCAAGAAACTTTAATTCAATTATTGATGGCCTTGCTACATCAGAGCTATAAAGAACTTTGTGTACAGTAATAGATTCTTACCCTTATCATTTTAGTTTTAAAGGAAGTCTATCTTGTTTCTTGTACAGCTCTATACATCCCCTTACAGTTTTGCCTATACTTGACACAATATACATTGCCTATTTTACAAAAAGAAAAATAAAAGATGTATGAGACTATAATTTTGATGCCTGACATGAAACAGAGATCACATGCAAGTAGGAAGAAATGTAATGGTAATCAACATTTCAGTTTAATTAAAATTTCATTTGTTAGAACTTTGGTTCCCAGACTTTCACAAGGTTTTTTTCTATATCTAACGCGAAACCACTTACACAGAATCCATGTTTGTCTTCCTATCTGAAATTGTGTTTATGAACCAGGTAGACCATCATGTACCTTGTTCTCCTCTCTGCCATTTTGATCTAGCAAAGTTTTTTATGATGAGCAAACTAATCATATTAAGATTTGTATTTAATAACAACTTTAAGAAGTAGAAATTGCATAGAAACAACTTTAGGAAGTTCAAAATTCAAAATTCAACTACCTATCACTTGGTGGTCGAACTACTTTGGTTAGATCCACTCTAGCCAACTTGCTTGTATATTAGTTGTCGGCACTCAAATCCCACAAGGGGTAGCTAGGAAATTGGAAGTAATGATGAAGGACTTTCTTTGGGAGCCAAGGGAGAAATTGTGAATATTCAGAAAGAGAAATGTAGCTTTTTTGGGTAAGTGGTTGTAAAGGCTACCTCTTGATAAGGATAAATTGTGGGCTAAGGTAATTGCTAGCATTCATGGGCTTGCGGTTAATGGATGGGATGTTGGGATTGTGGCTAAGGCTACAAGAGCCTCCCCTTGGAAAGTAGTTTAAGCTATCCTACCTTCCTTCTTGCCTTGGATCAGGTGCAGTTTGTGTTCTGGTAATTGCATTAAATTCTGGGAATAGGTTTAGATTGGGGACTCCCCTCTAAAAGACCATTTTCCCTCTTTGTTTGCCATCTCAAACTACAAAAATGAGATTATCTCTACCTTTTTGGTACCTTCTGATTCCAAAACTAGGTATGGATGGGGCTTGGGACTAAGAAGGGCCATCAAGGACACAGAGTTAGATAATATACCAGTGTTACTTGATATTCTTGATGGGACTTTCTTGGATCCAAAACTAGGTAATAGATGGAGTTTGGGACTAAGAAGAGCTATCAGGGACACAGAGTTAAATAATATCCCAGTGTTACTTGATACTCTTGATGGGATTTTCTTGAATCAAAAACTAGGCACAGATGGGGTTTGGGACTAAGAAGGGCTATCAGGGACACATATTAAATAATATCCCAATGTTACTTGATATTCTTGATAGGACTTTCTTGGACCCTTCCAAATCTAACAACCGAATTTGGACCCCTTCACCCTCTGGTATGTTTACTTGTGCCTCTTTCTTGAGAACCTTAACCCTACTTGTTGCTAGAAGACCTATTCATGGGCTGGTTAACCTGACGGCCTGGCCTATTCTAAGTCGGGCTTGGACATTATTTTAGGCTTGCAGCTCGGGCCCGAGCCTAAAACATCAGGCCCTACCATTTTCAGGTTGGGCCCGGGCTTTCTCAAAAAAGCTCGGCCTAAGCCTGAGCCTGACTTGATAATATATATTATATAATAAAAAACATATATGCAATACTTTTTCTTTGTTTCTCCTCTTTTTTTCAAGTAATAATGAGATCTTTCATTATTTTTGAGTTTGGAGGGCTTTTAATATAAATAAAACACTTATTTTGTTGAATACAAAAGAAAAAACATTGTTTTCAAATTTCTAGCCAGGCTCGGGTTCAAGACCTAGGCCCGATGGTCGGGTCGGGCTCGGGCAAGCTCGGGCCTAAATGTATTCTATTGATACATAGGCAAAGCTCAGCCCAAACCCGGCCCAACCCATGAATAGGTCTAGTTGCTAGTAGTGGGTAGCCTTTCCCTATAAAAGAGGTCTAGAGAAGGCAGTAAGCCTATCCCCCCAAGGTTGGGGGTTTTTGTTGGGAAGTCTTCATGAAAAGAATCAATACATGTGATTCACTTCAAAGAAAGAGACCTCAAGTTGTTTATCCACTCACCAGTGTGTTCTCTGTAAAGTTGATGGTGAGAATTGTTATCACTTATTAATCTCCTACCCTTTTGTTAAAGTTATTTAGGAATGGTTTCTTTCTTTGTTTGAGTGTAGGTGGTCCCCTCGTCGTATGTGCAAAGCACGTTTGGCTCTACAACCTTCAATTGGCCAAAGAAGAGGAAAAGGATAATTTGGAGATGTGTGAGGGTTGCTATAAGTTGGACTATATGGGAAGAAAGAAACTCAAGATTATTTTAGACAATGAGAGAGGTAAAGGACGTGGTACTCAATACAGTGGTATACTGGATCAAGTAGTTGGAATTATTTAAAGATATTCCAATGGACAACTTATTAGAATCTAGAAGGAAGTTGCTTCCTCAACCCCTGTCAAGGATACCATAATTCCTTTATGGACCCCACCCCCCACCCACCCACCAAAATAGTGGGTTTATATTTTGTAAAGATGAATTTTGATAGAAGTTGTGTCGGAAATCTAGGGCCCTCAGGCATTGGAGGTGTTTTTAGGGATGAGGGTGGAAAATATTGCATTCTTTTCAGGACCAATTGGAGAAGGTGATTCTCTATGGGCTTAGTTGTTAGCAATAATGGAAGGGTACAAGGGGCAAAGGATATAAACATTAGAAAGTTGATTATAGGAGACTCCAAGTTGGTGGTGGGCTGGTTGAAGGAAGAGCGAAATGGACTTTGGAACTACAATAATGAAAGGAAAAATTCAAGTGGCTAACACAAGACATTGAAGTACAGGTGCTTTGGGTCAAAATAAGTGCTAATTCCTCTTTTGATGTTTTAGCAAAGCAAGGGGTGAATAGGATTTCTATGTTTTCGGCTCAATTTTAATTGTTTTTTAATTTGTTTTGGCTTTGTTTGAACTTCTATGGGAGAATTAAGAGAGATGATCTCTCATGATCTTGTACTTGTCTCATAATCTTCTCTACAAAAGCAATAGCATTAAGGGTCTGACGCACAAGCAAGGACTTTTTAGGCTGGGATTTAAAAGGTGCGCTTGACAAATAGGCATGGCACAGTTTCAAAGCTACACGGCTACACCCCACCCAGGCCCAACCACGGCCCCTTTAAAAAAGTGTGTGCCTGATCCTGGTGCACTTTGCACCTCACAACCCAGGCATTTGCACCCAAGCCCCTTGAGGCAAGCTCAAACAAGTCCGTGTTAGAAAAAAAGGGGGTTCTACTCCACTCTGGCTTGGTTGATTCACTTGCTCGCCAATGCTCTGAAAGACCCCTTTTTGGGCTTGCCTCCAGGGGCTTGTTCGGGGGCTTATGGACTCCACCCATCTCAAGAACTCAGATAGCTAGGGCCAACATCAGGTGATGGTCCCTTATTACAAACTAGAATTTGAGGAATCAACAAGTTAATACCTTCAGATACAGTTTCTTTGGCCAGTTGAACAATGGTTGGTTTTGTTTTACCCAGCCCATCATCAGATTCTGAATCAGAGTCGGAGGAAGATTCCTCGGATGATAATCCATCCACTTTATCGCTCCATGGCATTGCCCTTTTCATGTTATAAGAAATCCTGACTGAACAAATAATAAATGGGTTATCCAAATATAAAATCCCATGCATATTTTATATGGCACGATGCAAAAACTCATTCTGGTGCACTCAAAATTATAAAGTTGTACTTAAAAAGATACAACAGATACCATTAGAATGCACAGAGTGAACAGGGATAGAAAATCACCATCTGATCAAGCTACAAAACTTAATGAAAATCATATGATAAATGAGAAAAAAGAACAAAAAGAAAAAACATCCATTTGTTGGAATTGAACCCAAAAGGTAAGGAAATCATATCCACTTTCTCGTTGTTCACTGTGATGATTCCCTGATTCAACAACCTCAGTGTCATATAAGCAAAGCAATGTTGCTGAGAAAAAAAAGCATTTATTACTAGATCCAGAACAAAAAGAAAAACACCAATCAATTATTTTTATTTTTGTAAAACAAAAGAGGAGAATGGAGGAAAGAATAAATTGTATCACTAATCTAGTATAAATACTTATGACCTGAACATGAAGAAAGAACAAGGAAGTCAACCAAAAACGATTAACAGCAAGAACCACCCTTTTCCTTTTTGATAACAAATTATACTGAGGTTCCTCCCTCCCTCCACCTTCTTCCTTTTTTATTCCAAAATAATCTTTTTAATACGCAGAATTAGTTAAGAGTAATCAAAACCGAAAAGTCATGTTTTTATATGGTCCCAGAATTTTACTCATGAAGTGATTAATATGTTAACAATCCATTATCCAAATGAAAATGGAAAAGCAGTTCTTGGGTTTTCTTCGGGACGATAATAACTTCGGTCCACTCCCTCGTATACCCGTTCTAATTGAAACAAGCAATTATGAGTTTTGCTTTGCAGAGAAATTAACCAGAGGAATTCTTCTTTCTTTTCTTCGCTAGGGATTAATTAGATGATTTTATGAGAAGAGATGGATTAAAAAACTAGGGTTTCAGAAGAGACGTTAGAAAGTAGCAAATGTGTGAAGACTAAAGAGCGAATACGATACGAGCAAACCCTAAAGATAACTCGGAGAAGAAACAGAAAGATACACGTACCTAGCGGCTGCAACTTGCAAACAGAGAGCTGTTCGAACTTCTGAGACTTGCCACCAGAGTACTGTTACATGTGAATTGTGAGACAAATGAACCAGGTAGGACTTGGCTAAGAGACTACCAAAAATACTCGTCTAGGAAGGCTGACGCTTGGGTTGAGCTGCTTTAGAGAAGCCACTGAAGAAGCTTCAACAGAAAGCCCTTTGCCCCCTTTTTCTTGGCTTTAAGACAGCAAATTTGGGCTTCCTTAATTGTTCACCAGACATTGTTATATATATATATATATATGCTATTATAAACAATACAAATGAGGGTGTGGAATTTTTCTCCACTAAAATGCCTTTGTTATTTAATCCATCTCTAATTAAGAAGGTTAAAAATATAATATTACTTAATGTTTTTCACCCCTTTTAATCCATTTTCATTAACTCTTTTATTTATAGTATTAATTCTCATTCTCTTTTATCAAATCTTATATTTAAGTTAAATTTTCACTAGAAAATGCTATTAATTAGATTTATGTTTAATACTTTTAAAAATATAAACATATAAACCCATATATTTTAAAACTTATTCAAAAATAAAATGGTTCTTTATCCAAGTGATGACTAAACAATTCAACTATCCAAATCAAATTGGCCAACCAATGAAGTCATAGTTAGATAATAACATTTTTAAATAGAAATAAATATAAAAATTTATAAAAATATAGAAAAAATAAACACATTTATGATATTTTTTATTAATCAAATAAAAAGCAATTCTAATAAACATGAATTATTCTTATTGGTGATGAAAATGAAATACATAATCTAAAACTAACAAAAAATGAAATTATTTTCCTTTTTGGTAAAGATCAATAGTTCAACTTTTGGGTTAAATCTTTCAACCTTGAATGTCATAATTAAATAATAATAATAATTAATAAAATATAAAAAACAAACAAAAATAAAAAAAAATACATAAATTTACAAAAAAAATGAGCACATATATTATCATATATTTAACATATTAAATAAAAAAATAAGTTTAAATAACAACATTATTTTTACACACATGAAAATAAAAAATTATAAAAAAAAATTGAACACATCTATAACTCTATATTTAGACTACTATTAAAAATATGAATAAAAATTTGGAATTTTCTTTTGACTAAGGTAGCGTTTGATTGCACTTTTTAGACGTCTGAATATGAAAACGTTGCTTTTCAGACGCAACCTTCGTTTGGTATGCCCTCTTATTACTGATCTAAAATCCAATTTCAAATCTTAATTCATAAGAAGTGGGGTGGGTCCTTAATGCACTCACATGTAATTCAGAGGTGTGTAAAAGACATTAGTATCCTCAAAGAAATTTTAATGACATGGTTTGTCCTTCAAATAACTCAAAAATTAGGTCATTCAAACCCTCTATGTGACCTGAACAAGCTCCACCGCCGTCAAGCTCTCTAAGAACCCTCTCTATGACCTGAACAAGTAGCGGTGGTTCTCTCTCTCTCCCTTTCTCTCCCTGTCTTCCCATCACCTTGCAGTAGCGACGGTTCGGTGAGTACTACTACTACTACTACTACTACTACTACTACTACTTATTATTATTATTATTATTATTATTATTATTATTATTATTATTATTATTATTATTATTATTATTATTATTATTATTATTATTATAAATTATTTTACTAATTATTAAATATTAATTATTTTAATATTTTTATTAAACATTAATCATTTTTATTAATTTTACTTGTGTTATTTATTATTTATTAACTATTTTTATTAACTAGTAATTTTTAATTATTTCATTAAGTTTTAAAAATTATTTTAATTTTTATTTGTGTAAATTATTAATTATTTAAATATTTTTATAGTCATTAATTATTTTTTTAATTTTGATCATTTCATTTATTAATTATTAATTACTAATTACTAATTACCAACTCTACTGGAGGGCAGATTTGGCCCTCCAGTAGAATTGTGACACGTGGCACCTCGTGACAACTAGGTAAACACCCAGCCAACAAACTTACGAAGTTGGTGACCCACCTGGGTCTGGCCGGCCTGACGCGACTTGTGCGACCTGCGCGCGGCATGCGCGATTTGTGCGGCCTGCGCGACCTGGCTGACATGGACCAGCCTAGCACATGATCTGGCCAAGCCGCCCATAAGACGCCCACCGATAAACTCGGTGGCATACATACCCCACAACTCGGCAAAGCTCGCCACAAATAGTTCGGCAGAGCTCGCCACAAGCAGCTCGCCATAGGGAGTTCGCCCCCAGACAGCTAGCTATAGGCAGCTCGCCACTTGTAGAGAAGTTCGGTACAGGAGTAGTTTGGCGTATCGTAGGAAAATCTCCTGTCTGACGACCTGGCCTAGACACTGACCCGCCGACTGACACAGGCGCCAACCTGACGACCTGGCCCAGACACCGATCCGCCGACTGACGTAGGCGCCGCCTTGACAACCCGACCCAGGCGCTAACCTGGCTGCCTGACACAAGCGCCAGCCTGACGACCTCGAGGAGTTCACCACCGTCCCCCGGTTCTAACAAGATGTGACAAGTCTTACCATTTGGAGGCTTTTCACCCACCTAACTCACGAGGACTCCAGTATATAAAGACCTCACCCCCCAAAGGGGAGGGGATTGGAAAAAGGGAAATAACCCCTGCTCTCTAGCTCTCTCATATTATCTTCAAAGCTCTCTACAATCAGAGTGCTAACTTAAGCGTTGGAGAGCCCCCGTCGGGAAAATACCCCCGGGACCTCTGATTCAGTTATCGCATGTCCCTCAACTCCCGCCACCTATAAAGAGGAGGAAAAGGTGGAGTTCTCGCAGGTCCCTCAGCTCCCGCCACCTACAAAGAGGAGGAAAAGATGGAGTTCTCGCAGGTCCCTCAGCTCCCACTGCCTACAAAGGAAAGAAGACCGCCTCATGCTGAGGGCAGTCGGATTGCGCCACACCAGGGAGCTCCACTATTCTCTAAGTCACCGGCCGCCTAGTAGGGAGTTCGGCACCAGGTAGCTATCCGCTAGGCAGTTCGCCACCAAGCAGCTCGCCACCAGGCAGTTTGCCACTGGGCAGTTCACCACCAGGGAGCTCGCCACCAGGCAGTTCACCACCAGGGAGCTCACCACCAGGCAGTTCGCCACCAGGGAGCTCGCCACTAGGCAGTTCGCCACCAGACAGTTCACCACCAGGCAGTTCGCCACCGGGCAGTTCGCCACCAGGCAGTTCGCCCCTAGGCAGTTCACCACCGAGCAGCTCGCCACCAGGCAGTTCGCCACCGAGCAGTTCGCCACCAGGCAGTTCACCACCAGGGAGCTCGCCACTAGGCAGTTCGCCACCAGACAGTTCGCCACCAGGGAGCTCGCCACCAGGCAGTTCGCTACCAGACAGTTCGCCACCAGGCAGTTCGCCCCTAGGCAGTTCTCCACCAAGCAGTTCGCTAGTAGGCAGTTCACCACCAAGTAGCTCATCACTAAGGCACGCCACCACCGGGTCAAATGACGAGGTACTTAGCCAAAAAATTTCACATCACAAAACATTGGTACGTGGCCGAAAACGGTTACATCACCAATTATTAATTATTAATTATTAATTTTTTATTTTTTATTTGTATTGTTTCGCTATTATTTTGAGGTTAATAATAATTTTTTATGAGATAATGCAAATTGAATTCAACATTTTCAAATAGTATGTTCTATGGGTAAAATAGTAAAATCATTAAGTTTCATATGGTAAATGGTTGATCCAACACAAACAAACTTATGGATTCAGAGCCTCTAAAAAATAGAAAAACACATATGCTTCTTTTCAGATTTCAGACAAAAAATATCTTTTTAACTTTTCAGATCTGAAATTTCATATTTATCAAACACCACCTAAAACACTCATTTTTTAATTTAATCTCTATTTAATTGTGATGTTTAAAATGTTGTTTGAACTACAATTTTCACCTCATCCAATTCCTCATCTTTAAATCTTACATTTTTTGATAAATAAACAAAAAAGTATACACTAAGAAGATAAAACATTACAAGAAGAAGAATCCAACCAAATAGGTAGGTCTGCCAATGATACCCAAAACTTTGTAGCCCAATATGAAGTGTTTACGTAATCAGATCGAGATTCTGTAATATGTATATAATTAATAGTGAATAAAAAATATAAATTTTATAGAAAAATTTGGATATATTATTCCTATCATTATCATTATCTAGAATTATCATATGCAAAACATGTGCACGCTTTAAGTGTATATTGAAAAGCAATGTGAATCAACCAATCTAAAGCTGTTATGGGATATATTTTGAAAAGCTGTGTGAGTCAATCAATCAAAAGCTCTATTTGTTTCCTAAAAGGCATGGTGATAGGAGAGGCCACGATCCATCATCTCTTTCAAGTCCCAACACTCTTCTATGATTGTTGAAAGGTTCTAGGGGGTCATGCGTTTCTTAAATTTAGCATGACATTGTGCACCGATAACCAATTTTATCTCCCATTTGGACCATGCTTCAGCAACATTAACGGTAGTTTTTCTAATGCAATAATTTTTTATTTCCAAGAGGCATCAAATTTTATTTTGATAACCCCTTTTGTGGGCTATCCCAACAAATACTCTTCCATGATTTTCTGGCAATGTCTGGTGTCACCTTCATGAGAAGCTTTAATGCTTAGGAATAAGTCCATAGCTTTCTCTATTAGAATGGGGGAGGAATCGATTTATTGTTGAACAGATTCTCATTTTTATTTTTTCAAATGTATCATAAAATAATTATACATTTTTTCCTTTAACCATAAGTCCAAGGACCTATTTTTATAAATTTTTTATTTAAAGGTCCTCTCTAACCGAAATATCACCCTCCATTGGGCCATCGATGTTTGCCCCCACTAACCATCAAACTTGTTTAGCATAGTGGAAAATTTTGAAAATATGATCAAGATCCCTCTTCACCACAAATTGCACAAGCACTATCAATGTTGTAGCCCCTTCTAACAAGTTTTTTTTTTTTTTTTTGTGGGGAATTTATGGTTAAGGAGAAGAAAAGAAAAAAAATAATAATTTAGGAGGGTAGAGTAATTTCCAAATATTTTTCATTTCATTCTGAGGAGGAGCCTTATTTTGAAATGCCAAACATTCCAACTTATAAGCTGATCTGGTTGTAACATCACCATTAGAGGATTACAGACTAGATTATCCTCTTTATTCGTAGAGGGGATGAGGATAGATTGGATTTTCCTCCACGACCCTGAAGAAACTAAAGACTTGATGAGACCTTCGTTCCAGGTTCTTCTATCAGCATTCATTACCTCCTTTACCATGAGGTCCAAATTTTCTATACCATCATGACCAACATCATCATTGTTTTAGGGGTGCACACTTTTTTTTCAACTTAGCAGTGTGGATAGGTTTCCTATTACTAGATTTGGACCGGATAAAATCTCTGTGTCCTGTCCAAATCATCAATCACACTATTTGGGATTTTAAAAACCTCATGATGAAATGAGGTAAAGTCCCAAGGCATTGGTGAGGGTCAACTTTAGAGTAATTTTTTCCCAATCTACTAGTTTATTGGTCATTTTCTCATGAACCTAGAGGTGTACATCAGGGCGGGCGGCACAGCCCAGCCCGTAGTTCGGCCCAGTATGGCCTATATATATATTTTATATATTATAATTATGTAATAATATATTAATATATATATTTTTAATTGTATTATACTAATTTATTTAATTATTGCATATATAAGCAATTTTATACACAAAATTCATATAAAATTAAAATTTTAAATTTTTTTATTAATTTTTTAAATAAATAGCTTTGGCCTAATACACGGCCCGACCTGGCCCAAGGCTTGGCCCACAGGCCCATATGGACCCGGGCCATGGGCCGTGCCGGGCTGACCCCTAAATTTTTCACCGGGGAGGGTGGCACAGCCCGCACCGCCCCCACTTTACACCTCTACATGAACCATTCAAGCTTTGTTCGCAATAATAGTTGAACTTATATATAATATTTTTAATTATTTGTGTAATAAATAATAATTTTCTTCTTCTTCTTCTTCTCATCATCATCATCATCATCATCATCATCCTTGTTGTTGTTGTTATGAGCTTGAATTGAGCCAAACTCAAACATATGAGCTTTTGAATCAAATAGAATTCTAACTAGGTAATCTAGGCCAAGTTTGGGAGTGCTTATTTGAATAAGCACTTATGTGTGTGTGGCACCCCACTTTTTCAATCATCATCATCATCATTATGAGCTTGAGTTGAGCCAAACTCAAACATATGAGCTTTTGAATCAGATAGAATTCTAACTAGGTAATTTAGGCCAAGTTTGGGAGTGCTTATTTGAAAAACAAGTTGAATAAACACTTATGTGTGTTTGGCAACCAACTTTTTCAAGTGCATATTTTAAAAAAATAAACACTTATTTTATATTGGTGTTTGGTGGTCTTTTTTCCCCAATAAACATTTATTCATTCATTTAAAAGACAAATTGAGAAAGAACATCAAATTGATATTCATAGAAAAAAAATGAGAATGTTGGTTGGATGCCATGTCCACTATTCGATTGAAGATGAGAAAAAAAAAAAAAAAACAAAGATTAGAAAAGAATGTTCACCAACTTGGATGCACAAGCTTGGAAAATCCCCAACGTTTAAGAGAAAGAATAAGTTGGTATTCACACACAAAAAAAAATAAATAAATAACAAGGCTGCCCTCTAGAATGGGAACCCCCAGTGCTTGGATTTTTTGTTTGTCACTCAAGGGATTTTAAGAAATTTTGACATGATCCTCTGCAATTTTCTAGAGATATCTTTTTTAGAAACTCAAGACAGATTTAGAGAAATTTAGGTTTTGACTTGAAGAAAGGCATATTTACCCAAAATATCCTTAATTTTAATACATGCATTAATAGAACTTCTCGCAAATATAAAGGCAATCATCAACAACTTGTAAAATTGGAATGGAAGGGCCACTCCTAGGGATTTCACACCCAATTAATTTATCCATACTGATTGATTCACTCTCAAGTTTTAATGATAAAGCTTTAGCACAAAACAAAAATGTACGGGCAAAGGGGTCCCCTTGTCTAATCCCCTAAGGCCTCATTCATTTGCATTTTTATAATTTACTTACCCATGTTCTTTTGATTTTCAGGATTCCAGTTAAGTAACAGAATGTCATTTTTACCCATAAAAGTTAATATAAAATGGACAAAATTATCACATTATTATTTATAAAATTTCCCCTCCATGTGAGAAAGTTACTTACCCACTTGGGAAATGGGTAAGTTTTACTAGAGAAGTGGAGCTTATTTTATTGTAGGGCCCATCAGTAAATGTAAAAAGAACATTGTAAAGTTGGTCAATGGTAAAAAGATACCTATTGACCAACTTTCTTAGGCTTATTTAACAGTAAACTAATGGGGCCTAAAGGGTAGAATCTCTTGTAGGGGTGCCATTAATAAGGATATGAAAGGAAACATGCCTAATACATTCCATGACACAAGAAACCTACTTGTGGTGAAAATCAAATTTGAGAAGCACTTTTTTGATAAAACCCCACTCAAATATCTATGCCAATTTTGCAAACCATAATTTCCATTTTATCATTTTTTATTTTTTTTTTCCTTATGGAGTGGAAAACTTCATGAGCAATTAAGATATTATTAGATATTTGTCTATTTGGCATAAATGCACTCTAGAATAGTGAATTGGTATTATCAAGGAGATGCTTGATATAGTTAGCTAGAATTTTGAAAATACTTTTATAAATCACATTGCATAGACTAATGGGTTTAAAATCATTTACTGTTTATGAGTTCCCTTTTTGGGAATGAGAGAAACAAATGTTATATTAAGAGTTTTATTCATTTTCCAATAATGAAAAAATGCCCTAACAACCAAACAAATGGAACCATCAATTATTGGCTAGATTATTATTATTTTTTTAAATAAGGCATTTTAAACACTCGGGATTTCCTATTCACTTTTCCTACCCACTCTCTACCTGCCGTGAATTGGAGCCACACATCTCTATTATGAATTGAGAGATGTATGACTGCAATTCAGTGCAGATAAAGAGTGAATAGAAAATCTGGGCTCCACTTTAAGCTGTCTGGACTAGGTGCTTTTAAGCCTAGAAGTGCCTGGAGAGCATTATAAATTCCGGCATTAGAAACCTCACTAACAATGTTTTGATTAAACTCATTAGAGATGGGTTGATGTCATTAACAAACTCAGCATCACATGTACCTTCATATTTAAATCTGTCCTCAACAAAGTAGCAAAAACTATCCACTCCCCGCTATAATTTTTGATACCAAGAATTCTATTTTTGCATCTTCTGGTTGTGATGCGTGCTAATATGGAAGAATAGATTATTATTGTCACCAAAATTAAGCCACTCAATTCTAGATTTTTTGGCCCAAAAAACTTTTTCACGAGCCAATATATTATTTAACTGCTTTTGTTGAGAACTTTGTAGATTAATTAGGTAGGGATTAGCAGGATCCTCAAACAAACTTTTTTTAACATTCTCCAATTGAGATATCAGATTTCCTAATTTTTATATTCCCAAAATGTTTTTTATTATAGTCTTTAATTTTATGGACTAGAATATTCCTTTTTTAATGAATTGCATTGCTTTAGACCTACTAACATCACACTCCCAATCATTTCTAATCAGACCCGAAAAGCTGGGGTCAAGGTACCACATGGCCTCAAACCTGAGTGGTTTGGGGTAGAGCATTTAGAAAGGTTGGTCTCGAGCAAGAGAGGTGAATGGTCAGAGGATAAAAATAGGAGTTTGACAAGATTCCTCTATGGAAATTCACATTTCCCAACATCATTAACCAAATACCAATCAATTGTCTCCCTAGTAGAAGAGTTCCTCCATGTAAATTAAATACTTTTAATGTCAAGATCGATCAATTTACAACTAAATATAACATCATTAAAATCTCTAGTTTGGCTAGAGTGAACATCTCTCCCTCACATTTATTTAAACTATTTTGTAGAGCATTGGAATCACCCATGAGGCACCATGCTCTAATGCTCTATTAATATTATCAACAACCTTCTTAATCCAATTTCATACAATAATTTTTTCTTTTTGTTTATTAGGAAGGTATGGTTTTCAAAATTGGATTGGACCAAAAAACTGGGAACCGGTCAAGTTTCATTTTACCCTAAAACCGTTATTTCGCCAGAAACCATTGATATTATTTATTTATCAAACCGTTCGAACCATCCAATGGCTTTGGCTTTTTATTTATTTATTTATTTAATTTTTTCTATAATAGGCTGTCCATTTGGTTTGAATGATTGGACCATTCGGCCCGAGAACCAGACCCTTGACTGGTTCGTTGTTTGGTTCAATTTTAAAAACCCTATAGGAGGCCATAAATCATGGTTTTCGAACCGTCGTTGATCTGGATGGTCGTACCATTTGGCCTGGAAACCGTCCAGACAACTGGTTCCATTTTACTCCAAACCTGATATATGTCCAAAAACCGTTGAATCGATCGACAATCTATTGACCCAAGCAGTTGAATCGTTGACTCGTTCAACAATTTTGGCCGCTTTTTAAATTTAAATTATTTTTTATTTTTTAATTTATTTTGTTAGAACGGTTTTTGACTGTCAATTTGGAAACCAATGGTCAGAACGATTCCGGTTCCGAGGTCGCTTTTAAAACATTGGCATAAAGCAATAAACTAAGGTGTTCAACCAAAATTGATTAGTAACTAAATAGCCAATATGTGACAAAAGCATGAAATAGTCTTTCATTAGATAGAACAATGTTGACAGTAAATTGGCTAGAATCCCATAGGATCGATCCATAGCCCACTAGAGATCAAAACAAAAGGTTCCAACAATACTATTAGCACTAGGGCTAACTCTTGTCTCTGGAACCAGGTTTGTGGATTCTAACAATTTCTTAAACCTGGCGTCTAAATACTAGGGCGTCCATCCAGCTTACAATTTTCATCTTCAAAGTTTTTATTTGCTGAGAACCCATGCCATCTCTTAAGTGCATGAACTAGGAATTCAGAGGATCGAATACCCCATTTTCCGTCTGCCCTTATGGTTATGGTTATGGGTGCTGGGTACAATAGGCACCAAGCCCGGCCCACTGTGGGCAGGGTTTCGGCTGCAGTTCTCTGTCTCTCTGCGCTGCATATTTTAATGCCTTCGGTTTAGTTTCACACTTTCACACTTTCACAAGGGTCCGGGTCGTATAAACTATCTATCATTGCCTAACTCGACTGTCATCATCCGGGTTATCCGGTTAGGGCGAGTAAGAAACTACCGTTGGGAGTGGCGGAACAATTTAAGAATTAACCGCAGCTTTCATCGCCCATCTCTAAGAAAGAAAAAGCAGAACGAATTTAAGGGTTAGGCTCGACCTTGACTTTCTCACTTTATCCACAGCAGTCCTGTTAGGAGAAGTGTTGCTGCGCTATCTTTTCCTTCTCTCCCCAGAACAACAAAGCAGAGGTACCGTTTTTTTTTTTTCAATTTAAATATATATATAGTTTTGATTGGTTGAACTTCTTTTTTTTTTTTTCAATTTAAATATCGTTCTCCATTTCAGTTTCAGTCAAATTCTTTACAGATTGCAGATGTACCCACTTCGGAACTATGACTTTTATTTGAACATCCAGTCTTTTTATGAACTTTACCTCCTTTTGTTATGGTCTCCTATAAAATCAGTGCAGAAACTATAAAAATGCCACCTTTAAGCTTGGATGAACTGATCACATACTTACCCAAATTGATTTTTTCACTGTTATTTCTTCCTTACGTTAGAATACACTTCTGTCACCTAATACAACTCGAGTTCATAGATTACATTTTCAAAATTTAGAAGTTGTGAGTTTTGTTAGGAATCTTGCGTCGTAAAGAACCTTTAGGATCGGCAATGGTCATTCTCCCAGTTAATGGAGTTTATCACATCTTATTCAGGCGTTTCCGTAGCATCAAGTCACAGAGATTCCTGATTAGGTTAAATTCCAACAGGATGGGAAGTGCCTCATCACTGGCTCAGAAGATGATTTTATGCTTCCTACAATTGCAAATTGGTTTAGGAATCAGAAGGACCAAAATAGAGAGACAAGACATTTGTCAAGCGAGATTGACCATGAAGTTGATAAAATTAGTAGGATTCTAAAGAATAGGTTCTGGTAGCCAGTAGCTGTTATCCAAGCAATAACCCCGTTCTACCAACCTATTCTAAAGAATAGACTGATATCAATTTTAAAAATGACCATGGTTGACAAACTATTGAAAAGGTTGAGAATGGCTGTGGAGATTCCCCACAGAATCAAATTCTCTCTGGGCAACTATCATCACCAGTAAGTATGGGTTAAATGCAAATGGTTAGGACTGCAATCTCCAATCAAACTGATCAGAAGATCAGCTCTCTCTAATCCCTGGAAAGGTATTTCTTCTATTCACAACTTTTTTTCTTTCATTAGATACAAGGTAGGTAACAGTAATAGAATAAAATTCTGGATGGATTTGTGGTGGAGCAACTCCACATTAGCAGATCTGTATCTTAGGCTCTACAACCTTACTATAAATAAGGGTGCAACCATCTCCCAGTGCCTTCCCATATCCAGCAATGAAAGAAACCTAAACCTGAACTTCAGAAGACCCTTAAGGGATCCGGAGATCAGTGAGCTAACTGAACTCCTTTATCTTAGTGAAGCCTACATCTCCCCAAATTCCCAAGATTCCCAAGTTTGGAAACCCCACCCTGGAGGTGAGTTCTCGTCCAAGTCTTTCTTCGAATCTCTGGTTGTAGATACTTGAGACAGTTATTTCCCTCACAAGAAGATCTGGTGCAAGGCTATACCCTCAAGAGTGAATTTCTTTGTTTGGGAGGCTTGTCTGCAGCGAGTGAACACCTGTGAGTTACTGCAGAAGAAAAATCTTGGAAGACTTTATATCTCCCCTCACGCCTGTACACTATGCTTATGTGAAGGTGAGACAACAAACCACCTCTTCATACACTGCCAGGTGTCTAGCAGCATCTAGAACTTCTTTCTTCAGTTAGTCGGCTTCAGTTGGGTGGCTCCTAAGCATCTGCAGGATCTGATTTCTCAGTGGCAAGGAATAGGTCTGAGCAAGAGAGGTAAGACCTATTGGTTGATAATACAGCACGCTGTTCTTTGGGGAATTTGGGAGGAAAGAAACAATCGGCTGTTTGAAAATAGGTCCAAATCTAAAGGTGAACTGATCAGCCACATCTACCACTACTGCAACTTGTGGGCCTCTAGTTCAGAGGAGTTTATTGTAGTTAGTATCAATGATCTCATCAGCAACATATATAACTTCCTGGTTTCTTTCCCTCCTACCCCTCTCTCTACCAGAGCTCCTTTAGTTAGAAGGGTAGGAATCTGGACTCTCAGCTTTGATGGAAGTGCTTATGGTAACCCCGGAGCTGCCGGCATTGGAGGAATTCTAAGAGATGAGAATGGCCACACATGATGGGTTTATAGTGGTCCGATTGGCATAGCTGACTTAACAAAGGCAGAAGTGTTAGCAGCTCTAACAGGGATTCGCCAAGTCAACAAACTGGGCATCCAAAGCTTCTCAATTGAAGGTGACTCAGCCAATACTATAAGATGGTTGGAACAACAGGAAACTGGACGTTGGAGACTTAGTCACTTCCTATCAGAGGCAAGGGACCTCCTGGCTCCTTTGAATGTTTTTCTAACCTGGATCTGAAGGGAACTAAATGCAATGGAAGATGGTCTAGCAAAATTAGGAGTTATTCTAGAGACTCTATACTGTGATTCCTGTCCTCCTGTGTAATTCTCAGGGGGTCTCGCCCCTCCTTTGTATTTGTACACACTCTTGTGTACCTCTCCTTTCTTCAATAAAATTGTTAACATTTCTCAAAAAAATGATTGGAACTCAGCCTATGGTTCTTTAAGTGGGCCCACAGGAAAATAGGTGATAGACATTCAATGAACTCTTATGGTCTAATGGTTGATGTTATTGGAAAATCAAAGCAGTTTAATGTTAAGTTGGAATTGGTTGAGGAAATGGTCCAATTGGGACGATTCACGATTGATCTTGTCGGTAACACTGAGTTGGATCATGTGAAGGCATGCAGTAGCTAGCAAATAGACGGATGCAAGAGAAACCTTCCTTCAAATAGAACAATTTGGTTTGAGCAAGGACACTTCAGCTATGACATGCTCTTGGCCACATTATACAGGGAGGGAAATGATGAGCATGCATGGGTAGCATTTTTGGAGTTCAAAAATGACATACATCCAAATTATCATACTTTTAATATTTTGATACATCAATGGTGCAAAGCAAGGCAATTGGATAAGCCCACTTGATTATGGAAGAGAGAGAAAATGCGGGTTTCATCTTTGTGTGCTTTCTTATACTAGTTTTTATTGTGGTGAAAAGGATTTCCACAAGTTTGATGCTGTTCTTGATGAGATGAAGTCCAAGGGTTGCTCTCCAAATGCGTTGACTTATACTATTATTATGCATTCTTTGGCAAAAGGCAGAGAAACCAGTAGAAATCACTGTTTGTAAATCAGGATGAATTCCTTGTGAAGAGAAAGAAGAAGAAGATGAAGAGTTTCAACAGTAGAGAAGAAAAGAGAGGAAAGAAAGAGTGGGATGTTAACCAGAATTGAATTAGTTTTGGCCGCCAACCCCTCATTATATTTTATACTTAACTTAAAAGAATGAAAGATTACAAGAATGCCTTTAGTAGGGCGGCTACTAAAGTAGCTGAATAGTCACAACTTAAAAAACATAAGCTAATGGGCCTAAAGCCCAACAACTTCCTAACTTAACAACTTAAAATAAGAACAAAACAACTGGGCCCAATAACTAGAAATCGGCCCAACTCAACACTCCCCCTCGAGTTGGGAGTAAATGTCACACATTCCCAACTTGCGTAGATCATGCTCCAGCTTGTTCCTTGCAACACCTTTTGTGAGAACATCAGCAAGCTGTAGATCAGAAGCAATGTATGGGAGAAAAACTTCCCCAGAATTCACCCCTTCTCTGATGAAATGTCTATCCACTTCAATGTGCTTAGTCCAATCATGCTGAATTGGGTTATGGGCAATGTTAATTGTTGCTTGGTTATCACAATACAACATCATAGGTTCTTCTGCCTGTACACCAAATTCTCCCAATAGGGAACGGATTCAGAGAAGTTCTGAAACTCCATGTGCCATGGCCCTGTATTCAGGTTCAGCACTTGATCTTGCCACCACTGTCCATTTCTTACTCTTCCACCAAACAAGGTTACCCCCAACAAGGGTGCATACTCTTGAAGTAGATTTCCTGTCATCATGGCATCCTGGCCAATCTGCATCTGTATAAGCCTCTAGTTTCAACTGTCCATGATTAGCAAACAATATGCCTATGCTCGGGTGTCCCTTCAGATAAGCAAGAATCCTGTCAACAACCTCCCAATGCTGGACTTGTGGAGCATGCATGTATTGACTTACCACACACTGCATAGGAAATGTCTGGTCTTGTCATACACAAGTATAGCAGCCACCCCGCAAGCTCTCTGATATCTCCCAATGTCCTTTACTGGCTCACCTTTTGATGCATTAATTGTATGATTTTGATCAATAGGAGTACTGATTGCCTTTGTTCTAAGCTTCCCTGTTCTTGAAGAAGATCCAAGACATACTTCCTCTGAGAGATAAAAATTCAATGTTTTGATCTTGTAACTTCAATGTCTAAGAAGTATCTAAGTTCTCCAAGATCCTTAATTTCAAATTCTTTGTGTAGATTATTCTTCAAACAATCAATCTCACTTAGATCATTCCCTGTGACAACAATATCATCCACATAAACAATTAGGACTAACACCAAGGATTTCCTTCGCTTCACAAACAAGGTATGATCGGATTGAGTCTGAGTGTAGTCAAAAGCAACCAAGGCCTTCTTGAACCTGTCAAACCATGCTCTTGGAGATTGTTTCAAGCCATAAAGTGACTTCTTAAGCCTGCATACCTTTCCTTTTTTAGCATTACTGTAGAAGCTAGCAGGAAGATCCATATACACTTCCTCTTGTAAATCCCCATTTAGGAAAGCATTCTTCACATCAAGTTGAAACAGGGGCCAAGAGTATGTGGCAACAAGAAAAAGAAGTATCCGAATAGAGGTCATCTTTGCAACTAGTGCAAAGGTCTCTAAGTAATCAATGCCATAGGTCTGTGTATACCCTTTTGCAACAAGTCTGGCTTTGTACCTTTCTATACTTCCATCTGCCTTATATTTTACTATGTAAACCCATTTGCATCCAACAGTCTCATTGCCCTCTGGTAGGTCTACAATCTCCCATGCTGATTCTTAATTAAAGCTTCCATCTCTTCTTTCATAGCTGTTTTCCACTTAGGCTTGGAGGGAGCATCATTGACACCCTTAGGTATAGACATAGAGTCAAGAAAGGAAAGAAAAGCACGATAGGAAGGAGAAAGTCTATTGTAGGATAAGTACTGTGAAATACAATAAGCAGTACACTTTCCCTTCCCTTTTTTGAAGGTAATAGGAAGGTCCAGGTTATCTATAACGGGATTAGTAGAACCAATGGGAACTAAAACAATAGAGGGATCAAGAGGAATACTTGAATTTGTGTCAGCTGAATCTGGAGTCTCCAAGGAACCGGCAGGAAGTGATGTGAGTTCTGCTGCACTGGAATCAACCTCCCTGTGAAGTCTCTATCATGAGTAACGCTGAGAAGCAGGACGCAAGGGAGGTGGTAAGGTAGGTGACACAGGAGGATCAGGCACAGGAGTGGACATAGGGACTGGAACTGGGAGAGGGATAGACTGCTCACTCACTTCCCCAAAACACTCCCCCCGAGAAGGATTCTTCGAGAAGAAGTATGTGGACTAAAAAAAAGTGACATCCATAATAACATACTGACTCCCAGAGACAGGATCATATCTGCAATACCCTTTCTAATTTTCTACATATCCAAGGAAGACACTTCTTTGCCTTTGGGTCAAGCTTCGAGCGGTGAGGACCAAGGACATGTGCAAATTAGACACACCCAAACACCCTGAGAGGAATATGAAACATCTCCCCCTCAGGAAAAAGAAGACTGAATGGGGTGCTGAATCCAAGTATACGAGAGGGCACCCTGTTAATCAAATATACTGCCGTGAGATCTGCGTCACGCCAAAACTGAACTGGAACTGTAGATGTGATCACCATGCTTCTTGCAATTTCAACAATGTGTCTGTTCTTCCTTTTTGCAACACCATTATGCTGTGGACTGTAGGAACAACTGCTCTAATGGACAACACCATATTCTAACAAATATGAAGCAAGGTGTTTTTCAAAATATTCCTTGGAGTTGTCTGATCTGAACACCTTTATTCGTGTTCCAAACTGTGTTAGCACCATCTGATGAAATTGCCTTACCAAGGATGGTACCTCATCTCGAGATCTCATCAAGTAAACCCAAGAATATCGAGAGAAATCATCCACAAATAAGAGAAAATATTGATAACCACCCATAGAAGGAACATGATAAGATCCCCACACATCAGAATGAATAACATCAAAAGAAGTAGAACACCTTTTATTACTAGCTTTAAAGGAATGTCTACAATGCTTTCTAAGTTGACAACCTTCACACTCCAGACTTGACAAACTAACAGACTCAAATAGCTTTGGAAACACAAGACTCATAGAAGGGAAAGGCAAATGACCCAAACGATTATGCCAAAGCATAATTTGACCCACAGACCCTAACTCACTATCCCTGCTGACATGATGACACTAATGAGGATGAAGCACATCCAGGAGGTAGATTCCATTCACTTCACGACCACTCCCAATCGTCCTCTTTGAATCTAGATCCTGCAAGATACAATGACTAGGAGAAAAAATTACTGAACAGTTCAGGTTTTTAATCAAACTACTAACAGATAACAAATTAGTGTTCAATCTAGAAACATGAAGGACAGAGGGAAGGGAAATGGAATCACCAATCTTGACAGACCCCTTCCTAGCAATGGGAACATGAGACCCATCAGCTGTGGAGACCCTGTCTCTGCCAGAACAAAGCTAGTAAGAGGAAAAAATGGTGGAGCTATGGGTCATGTGCTCTGAGGCTCCAGAATCTATAATCCAAGGAGGTCCCTCCTTACTTGAAGTAGAAACATAATTTGCAGTGGCATCCTGTGTGAGCAAAGGAAGTAAAATGAACTCCACCAGAACCACCTGTACCTTGTTGTCCGCCTATTTTCAAGGCACCAAGGCGAGGATAGGGGAGGTGCTTTGTTGCCTAGTTTCCTAAGTGGGGTGACAAAGCTTTTTTTTTTTTTAATTAAAATCATGAGTTCTACAGTAATTCCCTAGGTTCCATAGCAACCACCAACCAGTTTTCACTTGAAATTCTCTATAACCTTCAATGTTAGATCATAGAAAATCAACATACTCATGAGAAGATAAAGAAAAAAGAAAGAAAATTCAGAAAATGTAGGGGCTGAGCCCCTATTTTTGTCCTAGGTAAAGAAGAAATGGGTTGATTGGACAAAATCTTAAGTTCTTCCTTGCTCATTATTTTAGGTTCCAAGTTCTTGAGAGTTCAAGACATCATACACCAACATGTGTGTTGATTGAACCATAACAAATAAGAAAATAATAAAAAGAAACTAGTTTATAAATCTACAAAATGAATAATTTAGTTTAATAATATCTATTTTATTATTATAATCTCAAAAATATACAAAATATTTCACAGCGCCATGTACAAAATAGCTTGGTGTTTAAGTGAGGCAACCCTCCATGGTGCCTTGTTGTCTAGGCATCACCTTAACAACTATGCTTCAGAATGGGTAGGTTGATTTGTTTGCAATCATCAAGTTGTGTGTTTTACTCTCCCTGAATTTTATTGTGAATAATTTATACATGCATGCATTGGTATCTTTTCTGAATATGCATTGTTCCTGAACAATACAGTGTTCTTTGCCTGGAATCTGTATGTTTGTCTGCCACTTGGATTTGCTACTAACAGAGTTAACACTAAACACAATCTCTTTTTGATCAATGACTGTCAAATTTATTAGTTATAAAGCAAAAAAGTCCATTTATGTACAGGTGTTCTTTTTATAAGGAGTCTCATCTCAATTATTTAATCTTCTTTTTCTTTTCCTTACAACTGTGACCAAAACATTTGTTCTATCCCCACCCCTTGCTTTGCTAGAGCATCAGCCAAGCTATTATGGGCTTCCCTTGGAATCCAATGAACCCTCACATCTCCATATCTCTGTTCAGCTACCTGAACCTTTTTACTTCATTAGTGTAGGAACAGAAAGCAGCCTCACTTTTTTACACTATCCTACCACCAATTTTGAATCTCCTTCAATAATGATCTTTTTTTTTTTGACCAACAAATGATTTCATTAAAGATGAAGATTAAAGTTAATACAATTGTTGAAGATACAAACACCCTTTGGTAGCATTCAATAATGAACTTTTCCATATCCATTTCCTCTGCTTTTTGCAAGCCTTCCATAATATCCATAATTTCAGCCCTTATGGAATCTCCTACACTTATTGGGTCCAAGAACAAAGCTACAATCTGACCTTCCTCATTTCTGAAGGTCTAGACACAACCATTTGAAAAATGGGTATTAAAAAGAAGAAACAAACAGCATCTGAAAATGCATTCTGACATGGAACTGCCTTATTGGTTAAGGAAAGCTTAGAGATAACAGCAACCTAAATTTTCCTGTTGTTATCGCATTTTATTCTCTCTCCTAAAAAGGTAGAGATGAAAGAAAATTTATCAGGCTTCCTTCCCCTTTTAATATCTCTCTCTCTGCTAGTCAACTACTGGGCTAAAAAAGGGCTATCATTCAATGATATTACTAGTTATCTGTAGTCTTGGGAGGGTACACTGTATAGGGACTTACTAAGCTGTGCATCCAATATCTATCTGCCAGTTAGATCTTGGTAATGATTTGTGATATATTTTATGGTCTTGAGGACCATTTTTTTTAATAGCACCGTTAATTAATAACTTCCCCTTGAGGTGACTTGACAAGGGATTAAATCTTTTCTTGTTAGTCAATTTGGTCTTCTCTGTATTAAGCAACAACCACTCTTCAACTTTAACATTGATGTCATAGAAAGTAGAGAGAGAGACAACAGGAGTGGTGTATTCAGGTTCAAATCACTAGAAGGCGTATGAATTGTCCAAATGACTGGATATTCTTTTACCAGAATGAATACTTGAAATCCCATAAGGGAACTAACTAAACTAAGGCCTTTTTTCATCCTACTGTTTGATGGAATAAGGGCAATATTCATGCTTGAAGGACTAGATGACATGATTGCAAGGAACAGTTTATCTGGGCTTGAAAAACTGCAGTCAAGAGAAGATCAGTGACACAGTCACTTCTGTTGTTGTTCTGCCTTATATTGACATTACAGAAACTGTTAGAAGGGAATGGAAGAGATGAAATTTGAGATTAGATTTTGCACAGAATAAAGTAGTTTGGTCTGTTATAAGATATGATGCCCAGATGCAGATGCGGACACAGTGGATATGGGAAATGGGGATATGCCTCTCTGCTTTCATACCTAGTTTTTGAAGTTGAATGCCATTTCTCAAGACTTATGTTGCCATATTTAATTAAATTTCCAATATGTACAGATTTTTTTAATAGTATAATTTGTTAAAGATTACTATTTTATATATTTTAGAAGTGTTATCTGTGCAGTATCTGGTATCATATACATTGCTACACTAGGCATGTATAGGGTATCATAAGTTACCAGCATGAAAAAATGTTAGAACTTTAATGAGTTGAAATTGCTGGATCATCTAACTAGTGTAGGGATAATATTTAAGGACATTAGGTACTTGATTGAACTAGGAAGTGGAGTGGGTTCAGGTTGAGGAGTCAAAGGAGTGATTAGGTAGTTTTTATACTTTTCTGTATATAATCAAATAGGTAATAATAATATTATTTTTCTCTATAATTCCTTTTCTTGATTTTTTTTTATGCACAGTCGCACAACAAACAGAAGGTACTACCATTCTCTCTCTCTCTCTATGAACCAACTTAGAAGAAGATAAAATGGTGAAGATTAATGATAAAGATAAGTTAAGAAATTACCTTTTAATCTTGTCAATGAGATGAACCTCTTACCAGGCATGTTCTCCCTTAAATCAAATCTAATTATTTGAATGAACTCAACTCATTTAAGCCTTGTCTCAACTACATTAAGTTGGCTAAATGAATCCTGTACTGCCATTCCACTCTGTTCAGTTCGTATCAACTTCCTAGCATGAGCACAAAATGACTTTGGCAAAAGTTTTAATGCCACCTGCCAACTTGACACAACTCTCCTTTATCTGGGTTTGGGATCAGCAGTGCAAAACAAGCTCACACTGGCAAAATTAACTGTCTGAATGATGGTGATCCAAATTTTCTATGGACAGTGGATGCTACTATCTTCCTATTCTGAGATAGGCATACCAATACTTTGCCAATGCACTAGCCTAAAATTTATTATTTTGTTATTGGAAGGGTACATTCTATTTGAATGTATGCTTTTCTTCTTAATGCCCTCATTCTGGCTGAAGGGAAATGTTCTGCATTTGAGTTGATCTAAAACCTAGGAGGTATGCTTCACAAGTATTTTGAATTAATGTTTTTAAAACTGTCCTGTAAATAGAACCAAGTTTGCATCCGGGTGGCAGTTCAGCGGCTCAACTGTCTGGTTCAAATGCATCAACTCATGACATCATAATTAAATAATAAAAATATAAAAATACAAAAAAAGAAATTACAGATTCTTTTTTGAAAAATTGGACAGATCTCTAATATTATATATTCATTATATTAAATAAAAATAAATGTGATAAATAAGAATTATTTTTGTAGAAAAATCATTTTCTTTTACTTCAACATTCTCTTAGATTTCAGAGGTGAAGGTTTAACATGTAGATCTAGATCTAAGTTTTGTTTGTAAGTCAGATAAGAATTCCCATTTATCGGCTTAAAGATTGTTAATTGTGATAAGTATTGATGTTTTAATTTTTTGCTACATATTGGTGTTTGTGCCCTGACATACTGCACTGTTGTTGCATATATTTTATTTATTATGATTAAATTGCTCATGAACAACAGAAAATAAACAGTCAATTGACAGTACAAATTTATGGACTTCTCTGCATTTCTTGTTTGCTTGATCCTTTCATTAAGTAATAGTTCTCCATGGTGACTGCAGTCAGAGACATCCATTTTGAACTGAACTCTTCGTTATGGAGATTGATCAGAATGTAAAAGACCATTCCCTTGTTCTCTTGAAGCAGGGGGCAGAAGCCGTAAGTGAATTTCATTTTTTTCTCTACTTCCAAGAACTTGACTTTGACACACACCTGCTTCTAATGCTTGTTTTTGCCTTCTTTTGCAGAGAGTATACGAGTCAACTTTTGTAGGAAGGAGGTCAATTATCAAGGAACGTTTCTCAAAGAAGTATAGGCATCCGATATTAGACTCAAAAATTACCCTTAAACGCCTGAATGCGGTTAGTTTCTTAAAAGAGAGTTGGTTTCAACCGATGTTGTTTCTATTCCTAGAATCTATGAGTTGGTACATGGTCAACTTGTCATGGTTCTATCTTCATTGCAGGAGGCTCGGTGCATGACAAAAGCAAGACGACTTGGTGTTTCCACACCAGTACTGTATGCTGTTGACCCTGTACTACATACCCTAACATTTGAATATGTAGAGGGTCCCTCTGTTAAAGACATATTTCTTGGCTTTGGTTTGCATGGTGTTGTCAAGGAAAGAATGGAAAACATTGCAACACAGATTGGTGATGCAGTTGGGAAATTACATGATGGTGGCCTGATTCATGGTGACCTGACAACATCAAATATGTTAATCCGAAGTGGTACCAATCAACTGGTGAGCTCTTGGATCCTCACATTTTCACACACATTCAAACCTTAAAAATCGTGTTAGTTGTTATTCTTTGACCCTGCTGTTATGTCAGGTCCTCATTGACTTTGGTCTGAGCTTCACATCAACTCTTCCAGAAGACAAGGCAGTTGACTTATATGTACTTGAGAGAGCTTTGCTGTCAATGCATTCCTTATGCGGGAATGTGGTATGTCCAGCAGGCCTCTTTCTCTGTTTTTCTTATTTCCATATAAATATCAAGATCCTCATAGTTTGCCTTTTGGACAGATGGATCAGATACTGGCTGCTTACAGGAAATCATCGAAGCAGTGGTCATCCACATTGAACAAGTTAGCTCAAGGTGCAGCTCTGTTATTTATTTTCTCCACATTTGAAAATGGTTGCTCATTGTTTTTATCTCAATCTTACTGGTTTCATTTTCTTATCTAAAATATTTTACAGTTCGACAAAGAGGTCGAAAGCGCACCATGGTTGGATGAATCCTCATTGACTGAAGAATATAAAATAACAGTACGTCAGATAGGAGAAATGCCATTACAGATCAATGAAGACTACAATATATTTTTATTCAAAGCAATATTTGTGAGCATATTTTGTACAAACGATATCTTTCTCTGTGTTTTCTTTTTGTTTAAATTTTACCTTTTATTATGGAATCTAGGGCATCATACTTGAGTAGTAAAATTATCTCCACTTGTGCAGTTAAAACTTGCCTGGGGGTGTTCAAGGCATCCTCTAAATCGGCTAGCATCTTCTTCACTTCTGTATCTCAACCGGCTAGCATCTTCTTCTACAGGACAGAGAAGAGTTAAGGCGTAAAAGAAGGCCCACAGATGTGTGATCATCAACAAAAAGAGGGATCAATGAGTTCAGAGTTTGCAGTCTCATTACGCTGTTCTTGATATCCCAACTAAGTTTTTCAAAAGAAAAACATTCTCATTTGCATTTGCCTGCTTCGCGGCAAAAAAGGTTCCAGCAATCTGAGAATCCAAGACTACTAGCAAACTTTCAACACTTTTTGACTTGGCGACTTAATTCCACATCAAGTTCTGAGACAATTATTCTTCTTCTATAAAGTTTTTATGATGACCTTCCCAATTCCCATGCTTTGCAGCATATGCCACCAAAACATCATTTAAAAATGGTTGCAGGCAATACCTCAGATTCCAGGATACTTAACCTGGATCAAACCATCCTAATTCCAAATAGAACACTCTTATCGTGGTCTTATCCACTTGGGTAGATCACACATCTGTGGGCCTAATTCCACAACCTAATTCCAAATAGACCACTCAAATAGTCAAACCAACCTAATTCCGATTATCCAGTATCTCCAAAACGAGTCATATAGCTCAAATAACATCTTCCCATGGCTTGATCTGTCTCCTATTAATAAAAGCTACAAGATATATTCCCATAAAAAGCATATTAGAAGAGTAGTGAATGCATGGTTTTTCATCCCTTTGCAGAGAAATGCCACTCTGCAATCAAACAAACAGCATTTCTCCTTCTATTGGACGACAGAGTGTACCACTATCGACTCCATGAAAATTTCAGTCAGGCCCTGCCACAGAAAATCATTGAGGTATTATCAAACTGTACTAGATCAGTAGAGAATTAGAGATGAAACATGAAAGCTATTCAATGCTGTATTACACTTCAAGCCAAACTACATGACAGAGAGATGCAGTTTCCAGGTCTGAAGCTTGTTTCTCATCTTCGACGACTAGCTTCCGACGGTCATTTATGTTCAGCATTGTAGAGATGGCAAGGTGGTCGTAGATGTTTTATTGGAAAACTTCCTGAGCAAAACCCATGGTAATGGAGTTATTTTTCAATTTAGGGGGAGACTCCACAAGAAGGGACGAAGCTCTTGCTAACTTTGAAGGCAAAGAGAGTGTACGTGAGAACGATGGAGCTCTACAATAAAACAATTTATTATTCCTAACAACACCCAATTTTCTCATGGAGCTCTACAATAAACAACACGCAATTCTACAATAAGGGGGTGTTTGGTTCACGGGAATATACGTTTGGAATCAGAATTGGAATGGGTCATTTTAATTCCAACTGTTTGATTGGGTGGAATTAGAATCCCATTCCCATTCCAGTTGGAATGGCATTCCCCATTTGAGGGAATGGACATTTGGGGAATAAAATCTCATTCCGGTTTATACCAATTCTGATTTCAATTCCTGTCTTGAGCAAACAGACTGTGGGAATAGACCATTTCGATTTCAATTCTGATTCTGATTGCTTTGGACCTGTCTTAATCAAAGAGGAAAAATTTGTCACGGATAATCTACCTGCCTGGCAGATTGCTTTGGACCAAAAGCCAAGCACCAACCAAAACTTCAATTCTTGAAGCTAAGCACCTCAGATGAATTTATACAAAGAAATTACAGAATGCAGTTCACATACAATTTTACCTGAAGTGGTATTAATAGTATCTTCCAATATAAACCTTAAGCAAATTGAGAGAGAGAGAGAGAGAGTTTTAGCCAGTCACTGATACTGTTCTTTTGCTTACAAAAATGGCTTTTCAGTCGTCAGGAGTCAGGTAACCAAACCATACACCTAAATCATAAGCCATTTTTCTCGAGTCATATCCGCATGGGAAATTGGGGCCCCAACCAAAAAAAAAAAAGGCAAGTTCCAAACGAACTGGGCCTAGAAGAGTAGCTTCAAAGCAATTCCTTTCTCCCATTTGCTAAAATAACCTGCAGCCGCTCAGGCCTCCCTAACCAGATCCATAAATAAAACCTGGAATCCAGGATGAGAAGCCCACGTATGAAAATGTTTGCCTCCTCATTCCTGTCTTTGAAGGCTTCATGTTCCCATGTGACATGACATTATAATCACATGGGGCCTTAACTCTTAAATATTACATACTCCGTTGGTCCCACTTTGATCGTTTGAATTCCATGGGCCCCACAAGATCCGCCGGTTGTTGTATTAATCTATTAAAGTGGGGGCCCCTTTGCTTTGTACTAGCAGCAACTACGTTTGCGCACGCAATTCCATCGTAATATTCCTTAGGTCCCACATGATCCCTCGGGCCTTTATTTTCGTGGACCCCACTAAATAACATTACGGTAAAATGACAATGTTGTTGAGAGTGGGATTTGAACCCACGCCCTTTCGGACCAGAACCTTAATCTGGCGCCTTAGACCAACTCGGCCATCTCAACTTCAACGACAGACTTAAATTATAAAGATATCTAATTTCTTCCATAAAATCCAGTCAACCATTCAAAAAATATTGGTGGAAAATATGAACTACGCAAAAGCTTGGGTCTAGAGGCATGGAAACCATTAGATCATTCTTGAGCCTCAACTTCCTAATGAGATTCTTTGAAAGCTTTGAAATTGACTTGCTAACCCAAGCTAAACTCAATAAAACTTAGGTTAGAATTAAGTGGGTTTGATCGAGTTTAGACTAGTTATTTAGGTTTGAAAAATCATCTTACTAATGCTTTTCAGATCTATCTTTAATTTGGACTTTACTCAGGCTTTATAGTCCAATATAAAAAAAAAAAAATAGAACAAAAAGAAGAATTTATGGAAATGTTTTTACATAATACATAAATATATATACTTTTCATACATAATATGTGTCTTACAAGCTGAAGGGACTCTAGAAGAGCTAAGGGAAGATTGAAAAATACTTGGGTAGAAGTAATAAGGCCTCACTTGGTTGGCGAGAATAGGGGTTTGGAATTGGAATCAGAATGGGTTATTTCAATTCCAACTGTTTGATTGGGTGGAATTGAAATCCCATTCCCATCTCTGTTGGAATGGTCATTCCCTGCCCCTCATTTGGGAATGAAATCTTATTCTTGCTAATTCCAATTCTGATTTCGGAGGATTTCAATTCCGATTCCAACTTCAAACCAAACAGATGCTAATTCTGAATTTCTGATAGAATACAAATGTAGCCAAAATTTTTGCATCACTATGGAAACAGTTAATGCAAACATAAAAGGAGAGCTTAGAGAAGGCTTCCTTGTCTCTCATGCGCTTTTAAGAAATAGTCTCTGGAGGCCCAAATGAGATAGATGCATAATCAGGGCTCCTAGTGGATATTAGAAAAGTGCATTATATAATAATATAATTCCAGAGGCGACATTCATGGATACAGAAAGTTTGATGAGACGATCATGACCGCCTCTGTAGCGGTCAATGGGAGTTTGAAGCAGATTTTTAGGTTTTAGTGATTAGAGCTATAGTTTTATCAAACACCATCTAAGATCAATCCTGGCCTGAGACTAGATATTTAGGCTCATCCACTGATTTTGGGCTTGTCTAAACGATGATTATAAGCACTATGTTCAAGATGAGGCCAGCCCAAATGCACCCCAAATTTGTGAGCGAGAGACATGGGCGTCCATGTATCTGGCCATGTATTCAATTCCTGTGCACAGAAGACCAAATCCTGGAACAATTTATTTTAATTATTTATGCACATTTTTTTTTTCATACTTTGACATGATCTGCGGCAAAAGGCTTCATCTGAGAGACTGTGATTGATGCAATCCTTTTAATTTGAACAATTTCGAGTTGTTTAAAGTAAAATATAATCATCGCCACATTGACAATGAACCTAAAAACAGGTTCTATTTTCTCTGTTGAAATCCTTAAATGGTCCCAATTCCGATTTAATAATTATTTTAGTAGGATAGTTTCATATCCACTATGTTCCACTTGTGCATTCAAATGTCCCCTGAATTATGCAACTTGGCCAATGCCATTTCCAGTAAGTTCATTTATATCCAAACACATTATTTTATTTTTTGTTTGTATTGGCTACATTAAGGCTGTGTTTGATTTAAAGGAAAAAGTAGAAAAATCTTTACAAACTTTGTCCCTATCCTTTCCTTCAAAGCAAACATAACGTTAGTTTCAATTATCTTCTTGTATTGTGCCAAATTAATTTATGGCAAATACTATAGTGCAGCCATGAAAACTAGTTATGTATGGTAAAGCTAAATTTATATAGCCAACCACCCCATGAATTTACTAAGCTATCCACTTGTAATTCAAGGTTTTTATAGTTGATTGGCTCAATCTTGACTTTATGGTGTGGAGAAATTACTCTTTATTTAAAGATTTATTTAGAATTATCCATTTGAGTTGGTATGTATTTACTTGGATGGATATTATAGCTCATTCCAAACTTATTATCATTATATATCCACAAGACACATAAATGAGAACATACAAGTATGATAGATGTTTTGGATGTGTGGTTGTGGTGTATCTTGTGGGTAAGTGCTGATAAGATTCTCATGGATAGCAGATTTGAACTCGTTTTCAACCTAAACTATTAATTCTTAACATTGAATTTTTGGAAGGAGTACAAATGCAAATATGGACAATGTAAATACATACAAAATGATACAAAACATAAAGTTTTGCACTCTATATTTACATTTGTATTCCATGCAAACTTAACCAAAGTGTCTCCCTCCCTTTCTCTTTCTCAATGAATAATCCCCTATAACGTATCAATATGTAACTTAATTATCAAGTCAATGAATACACGTCCCTTTTCACAGCCATAACCTTTAATTAAATAATAAGTCAATAAAAAAGTATATTTGGTGAAAACAATTGGCAATGTTCAATGAGGGAGTACTAAAAAAATGAGTAATTCGTTAAAATCTTAGTGTGAACCTTTTCTAAATAAATGGCAATTGTCCAATTTTAGAAACAAACATTTACAAAAGAAAATAAGGAAGCCTAATATACTTATATAAATAATGAACAAAATAAATGTTTATAACTCATTCGAGATATCAGATCACACTGAGAATCCAAAATTAATTAATAATGAAGATGGACCAAATTTCAGAAGGTGATTAATCCAATTTTAGATATAAATCGCTTTATGTTATCTTTGGGTAGGCTTGCTTACCAACTAACTTTTTTTAAAATACCCATTATGATCTCATCAGGATATCCTGGTTGCAAGAATTCTAATGTGGGTCTCACTGGAAGTGTACTTAGGGATCAGGGTTCCCGCCACTAAATGGGCCCCAATCAATAATCTTAACCATACAAAAGAAAGTTGACCACAACCACAAAAAGAAAAAACAAAGGAGATTATTGATTAAGGTTCTCGTTTTGCAAAGAGGTTAGACAGACCAAAGCAAAAGACCAATTAAAGAACCTGAAGAATTAATCTCATGATGAACTTTGTGCCAAACACTTAATTGTTCTTAATTAGGTGAAACAAATTAATCTATTGTTGTTCTAAATTAAAATTTCTCTGCTACTTGTTGGTCAATACGTTTTTGGATAACCTTGCTAATATTAGTATATAATTAATCCAATCAGTTTAAAAAAATAAAAAAGAAAAATTAATAGCTTTGTTGTAATTAAGCTGCAATTAGGCAGCAGGACCCTCTCTTAAAGCAGTGCCTATCATGGGTGTAACTTGGATTGGATTTTTTTTTTTCCGAATTTCGAATGAAATCAACCCAAAACCCGAACCTAAAGCAGTGTGAAATGCTAACTCGAACCAACCCGAATTTCAACTCTAGTACATTTCAAGGATACAGTTCCCTTTTTGCCATTCATGAACTACAGAAGTTCTTGAACCGATTACAACTTCGGTTTTTCTTCTGTTTGGTGGAATGGGCTCTTAATATATCTTTTAAGAGACAGAAATTCGATAAAAGACTCAAGTGGGTGAATGATGAAGGCAAGATTGTACGAAGTAACCATCAAGAGGCCCCAGATGAAAGAGAGGCTAGCTGGAGCTAGTCCATCACTCTGGTCTCTCTTTCAAGGAAGATAAGATCGTGGTGAATCAGAGACAAAGAGTTGGGTGATTTGATGGGCGACGTGGAGATGATAAAGAGACGATTGTGACAACAATGTCTTCACTCACTCCTCAAGGAGAGGGAGGTCGATCGGTAGGATAACAATTCCATTACTGTGTTATTATCTGTATTTCTGCATATTCAATTTTAATTCTGTATGAAGATACACTGTCCTATGGTCTGTTGGCTTTCGATATGCTGTGTCCAGTGTCCACCTTGCTGTCGAGTATGCAGGCTCAGGCTTTGGTCTGACCGAGCATCCGTATGGCTGGCTTAGCTCGTTTAGTGGGGCGAGTCTGGTCTGACCAATCGGCTGATGGTGGTCCACTGGTCCTCGCCTTAGGGAATTTGAAAAATAACAAGGTTATTATTATTTAAAACTCCTCTTTACTTTTTTTTTTTATTTATCCTGACTTAAAATCTCTGAACATCCTCCTGTTAGATATCTACTGTTACGAGACGAACGTTTTTTTATAAATTTATTACATTACCCCTCCCTTTAAGTTTTTTTTTAGGAATAAAAACTGGAAAAGACATGTGCAATACATGGGCTGGTGTTAAAAAGGCTGCTTTTGAAAACGATGTAAATAAGTGTGAATGTAAATATGTAGAGTGTAAAACGGTTGATATAAATTGTAAAATTGGATTAATTTTGTACTGATAATTTTATCTTTTTACCAAATAGATTTTTAGCTGTAATGGATGTAAACATGAATTACAATAAGGCATATGCTTTTTTTTTTTTATTTATCAAAAGCCCACATGAAAGTAAATTTACTTTTTTTTTTATTGATGTACTTTTACATCTTATTATCAATGTAAATGTGTATTGGCCTCTCATTTGTCAATGCATAAATATAATGTTGTCAAATACAGGCAAAAGTGAACCAAAATGTAAATTTACCCTGAGCTGAGATTTACACTTCATTTGCATCCTTTCCAAAAGCAGCCAAAGATATCCATGTTACATTCATTTTTTGCACATGTTTTTCAAACAAGTAATCTACAAAAATCGGGGTTAATTTGATCATTAAAAGAAATCAATAGCTCAATTGAACAACTTCTATTAATGGTCGCTAACATTGATTTGAGTTAATGGAAAGTAAGTTTTAGAGAACAAAAACTCTTTCATAAGAGGAATAGAGGATACACGGAGGTTTAGAAAATTCAGGGTAAGTTTATGAGAAATGGGAAAAGTGAAAGGGAGTTTTTGATAATAACCCAAAATAAAAATTAGACACTTAGAGGTCTTCTCTGGTCCGTTTGGTTCACTTCTGAAGTCAGAATCAGACTGGGAATCAAAATATCTTAGAATTGGAATTGGAATTAAAATTGAAGTCCCATAGTCTGTTTAGTTCAAATAGGAATTGAAATCATGGTTCAAAGTATCGATACGATACACCCGATATGAGGCGTATCGTATCATATCTTTTGAAAAAGATACAATCCAAAACGCCTGTTTTCAGATGTTTCAGACCCCCAATTATTTTAATAATAAAAAGTATGCTAAAAGCTTCACAAAAATCAAAAAGTAAAAAAAAAAAACAAAAAAAAAATAAAGTTTCGGCCGAGGGAGGAGAAGGGAATGACTATTCCCTAAACAGGGGAATATGATTCCACCAAAAATGAAAATGGAATTTCAATTCTGCCCAACCAAATGGTTGAAATTGGAATGGGCCCTATTCCACCCAATCATTCTGATTATGATTCTATTCCTTATTCCCACGAACCAAACGATCCTTTAAGTTCTCTGTAGTCCCATATCATTGTCATCAGCTACGTGAATTGATTGGACCGGTTCATGCAGTTGAGTTTGATCACTGTGATGACACCCAAAACTTTGGAGACCCATCCATTCCTTTCCACGTAGTAGTCTGAGTCCAGGTCAGTAGGTCCAGTTGTCGGTCCCGTCCTCATTCCTCAGTCTAAAGAAAATTTCTGGTCCTAGGTCAAAAATCAGTGTTGCTATAGAAGAGCGTGTCCTACAAAGAAAAAGTAGTCTATAGATCGGATGGCAGCGAAATTGCTTTTTACATTGATCTCCGACAAAAGAAGATATCTTTGGTGGGATCCAGTGAAAGGTGGATCCTTGATCCTGCATGCGTGACACGTGTCCAAACATCTAATCCGAATACGTAAACTGTAATTGGTGTATAAGATGACAAATGTTAGAATTTAGTAGAAGAGAGACACAGAGAAGTAATAGTTCAAAACAGAAGCAAAGGGAGGGGGGGCAAAGGTGCTTTGAACATATTTTTTTCAGTGCCAGAGGTGAAGAAAATGACACAAGAAGAAAGCCCTTACAAAAGGAGGAAAAGCAAAAAATAATTAAAAGCCCAAACAACACCTGAAATGGGTAGAACCGTATAGAAGAAAAGGGAGTAAAAGTTGAGAGCCAAGCAAAGAGATGGGTCGCTTCGCTTGACGAGGGGTTTCATTTCATTGTTTCAAAGCTGAAAAGCAAAAGCCAACAGAACCCCGCTCTTCCCTACTCTCCAACAGAGAGAAGATACTTTGCTCAAAGTACAAATCAAAGATCTCCCTTTGACTGCCTCGTGATCATGATTTTGAGATATTTTCCTTCTGATTATTGGACGACGGCATTTTCTTATTGACACGTGGCAAAAGAGAAATGGCCAACGGGCTTTTTAGCAATTGTTTAAGCTAATAAGGTAGGAGTTTTGTGTATTAAGCAATCACAGAGAAATCTCACAGAGTCACAGTGTGCTTACAATTCAAGGTTCTTATCACTATGTGGGCCCCCACGCCAATTCGATGGGCCTGAACGCTCGTGATCTACACGCTTCATTTCCTATAATAGTGATGGTAGATAGAAGCCATAGTAGTCAAAACCAGTCCATTGACTCAGAGTTAACTCACTGCTTCTCAAATGAGTAAGAAATGGGTGTGCACTGTAGAGTAATGTGCCAGGAGCAAGTTGAGCCATGTCCCATGTGATCAAGTTCTCAATTCTCATGGTGGGTCAGTGTTGTCAGGCTTGGAAGGAACGTAAAACCGTTTCCATTTAGTCCACTGAGTCACGGGTTGAACGGTCCGGCCTTTCTGGTTCCATTGTTTAACTCGCTCAAAAAAAATTATAATACATAGCTTTTATTATGAATCTTTAACAATATAATAATATTGATGTTTTGTATCATTGCCCTTTTCTTAGACAATGGCCATGTTTTAGAATTTAGTAAAGTAATTCCGATTTTATGTATATTTTATATCGTTATTTAGTACCACTGGACCTGTTTATGGGTTTTGGGTTCGGGCTTTAGGCCAAGTCCGTTCAAATTTTGATAAAAGTTAAGGTTCAGTTTGAAAGGAGTACAAATACAAATTTATAGAATACAAAATCTTGCATTTTATAGGTATTTGATATAGGCGCCACATAGGCAAAAAGGTGAAAACATGGTTCCTATAAAATTAAAATGACATATTTGTCTAAAAATTATTCACATAGAATCTAAATCATTTAGTATTGCTTGAAATATTTTGAAAATGTTCAACCAAACAAGAAAAAAATGAGAAAAAGAACAAAAGTCCTATATGGTGGTGACATAACAAATGTGTATCCAAAACCATCAATTAAAAATGGAGCACAAAAACTGTTTGACTGACATTTCTGGTCCAAACGGTCTGATCATTTGCTCAAATCCAAGCCTAACAACAGTGTTCAGGGTTTTTTTCAAAGACTCAACAGACCATTTTATTGGCCAAATTAATGAAAGAAAGGAAATAACAGGAAGAGATGCCCTGAATGTTTGTTAAGCTGAAAAAATTGATGGTATAGATAGATGGCTTAGATTGGTTTTCTAAGCTATAATCTGACGGTTGATGCACCACATGGTGTATAATCCATAGAAGAGGGGGATGGGAATTGGGATTCATATATTCATCATGTCTTTATGGAATCCAAACAAATGCTGTCCCCCTAACAAAAAGGATTTCAAATGTAGGGCCACCTCTCTTGCTCTTTAGATACCAAATTACCCTAATAGGGCCCCACTACTCTTTACTTGATACAACTCTTCACCTTTTTACATGCTTGCTGTAGTATTATTCTAACTTGGCTTTTCTCTCATTGCTTCAAAACGATTCCTAAGTAAGACCCACAACATTTAAGGGAAGCCAAACAAAGACATTTATTGATTCTAGAATTCATACAAAAAGCAAATTCCCTTGCCAACTTATAATGCTTATATTGATTTTAACCCATTGGAATTCGATGGCCCTGACATGGACATAACTCAAAAACTCATGTGGGAGTCTACGCGTTAAACATTTAAACGTTGGTAAGCAGAATTGACAGGAGAGGCCACTTTTGCTTACTAATGCCCATGTCCCTCCACAGCCACAAATGATGATCCACAGCTATAATAAAGCTTTTGGGTTAGGCAATTACAGATTACAGTGACCTACATAAGTCTTAATCACCCCTTAATAGGGACCCATTTGGACTATGATGGTAGTGGAAGCTTCACTAGGGTAGTGGGAGTGGAGGGTTTGAGTTTTTTCTTAGGGAATTTCTCATTTTGGATATGTATAGTAGGGCTTATGGGGCCGGGGCTTGGATTGTTCGGCTGCCAACTAGATTAGTTTAGAGGTTAAACACATAAATTAATACAGTACTTGATTGCAAGAGACCCTGGGAATTATGAGAAGTTAGACTAAGCCAAAAGAAACCAAACACACTCTCCCACATGAGGCATGTGTTTGAAGGTTGGTCAAAGAAGATTTTCGAACTCTGGAGACTTGGAGAGAGAGAGAGGACAGATTAGTTTTACACAGTCCCCCAAGAGAGGGACTGGGCTGAAGTTAGTAGGGTAAGGTGAGGTAGATTTAAGAGCCCTGAATAGCCCAACAAGATCCTTTACCAATGCATTTTAGGTCCCCTTCCCATGGACACAAAATTGGTAACTACCAAGTACTGGACCAATAAAAACATCACCCCAAGACTTAAAATTTGGGATAGCTGCCTTGGTTACCCTAGACATAAGTCTAGATTGAGTCAAAAGGATCTCAAAATTGTCTAACAATCTCCCACTTCCATGCAATCCAATTCTCAATATAGAGAGAAACAAACTAACACATTGGTTCCACAAAAAAGCAACAAAAGAAGTTTTTTGAGGAGATGCACTAGAACAAAAGTTAAACCCAAGAACCCCATCAGACAAACAAAATAACAGTGACCAAGAAACCCCAGAAACCTTGAAAATTCTCAAGGCCTCAAACCCAGAAAATATTTAAAAAGAGCATATAATAGAACAAATGGGAAGTCCGCAGCTTCCCATACAAAAAATTCCCTCCAAACATTCCCCAATAATAAAACCACACATGCCCCTAAGACATCAAGAAATGAAGTAGGCCCTTGTATGCCTACATTCTACAGTATAAATTGGGAGACAGGTTTTGGGTTTTCAAAAAATTGAAAAAGAAGAAAGGCAAAGAAATAGGAACAAAACTCTTCATACATTCCGCTTTATCTTTTTTATTTTAAACTGCCTTTTTCTCATGGAAGACCAAATGGGAGGAAGGGTACAGCTCGAGTATTAGATGACCCTTAACTTTGCTGACCGGGAGCAGGGGTAGTTAGGCGAGGGAGGGGAAGGACGGGCAGCTGCCCGTGCCCGGGCATTTTTTTTCTTTTGTGTTAAGGGGAGTGACCGATATATCCATCGCAATCGCACTCTGTTGCTGTGTTGCGTTGGCCTTGGATTTGGGTTAAAAGGCCTCGATAGAGCTCCTCTGCACTTTATTCTCTTCAAATTCGATACTTAGCTGTACCAAGAACGAGGTTTTGAGGAGAGGAGACCCTTCTCTCTCTTTATGTCCGCTACATTGCCTTGTTAAACGTTCAAATCCCATCTCACTTCTACGAATTAGTGTGTTGTCTCTCTCTGTTCTCTCAGTTTTGAATTCATGAGTTTCTTTTTCTTTTCTTCACGTTTTCTATAGACAAACCCAGAACCAGAAGAGGAAGAGAGTGAAAACCCCATCTGTTTTGGCTTCTTGAATTGAGTCTCTTGTATCGTATTCAGTGTAGAACATCCAGGAACGCAAACATGAAGAATCTGATATTCTTTTCTTCAGTTCCGTTTCTTTCTGGGTGATGAACCGGGAGAGCCGTGAATAGGAGAATGCTCATTCGTTGTTTTCGTCTTACTATTAAGTAATGAGCTTGTCTGCCTCAATTTGAGAAGGCAAAGACCAAGAGATACAGAGAACTGAACTTCTTCTTTCTGATCCCCTTCTCTTTCTAGTGAAAATACGTAGAAATTGGGGAAGAATCCCTATCTGGGGTTCTTTCCTTTGAATTGCTGAGGTACCCGTTCTAGTTTGATTTCATTCATCACTCAATTCTAAACCAAACCGAGAAACCGAGGAACAGGAAAACGGAAATAGAAAATAGCATTCATCAGTCCATTGTAACTTGTAAGCAGGATAGCTGTATGAAGAGGTGGTGAAACAATGAAAGATGGGAACCCGAAGAAAAGCAAGGTTTTGCGAAACGTGGTTTTTTTTTTCTTCTTCTGTTTAGTTTCCTGCATTTTGGTATTTTATCTTTTGAAATTGCTGACTTTCTTTGTGCTTCGTGTTTCTGTTTTTATGTGACTGAAGCTCTCATGGTCGAAGACTCTGGTCAGGAAGTGGTTCAACATCAAGAGCAAAGCTGAGGATTTTCATGCAGACGATGTAGTTTATGAAGGTGTGACATATTTCTTCCCAAGCCGGATTCTGTTCACCTTCTGGATCTTTTCTGAGATTTGGGTTCTGTTATTTGTTTGCACATGATGGTTTCCTCTTACAGAAATTAGGGTTTAGGGGATATGAATCTTGCCTTCGACATTAGAGAGAAAAATGGGTTTAACTCTGCAACAAAGTTTTCGACTTTATTCCTCCCTGTAATTTCTGCTGGGCTCTGAATAACTCTGTCCACATTCTTCTTCTCCATCATTGTTTATCTTCTGCAACTGTCTTTTGGATTTAATGGGTTCTGCAAATTCTTTTCACGGCTTAAGATCCCATCTTCTAGTTGAAGTTCGAATTTTTTTCTTTTTTGTTTTTAGCGTTTTAAGATGTGAGGTTAATGCATAAACAGTAATCGAAAGCAGCTTTAACAACTTTATGTTTCTTCTTTTTCAGGTGGCGATGGAGAACCAAGGGACAGTTTTTCAGAGCGGGAGGCATGCACAGTCAAGAAAAGTAAAACAGGTTTAGTATCAGACTACCTTTAGCCTTGGACCACACCTCTCCCAACCTCACCAAAAACTGAAAAAAGAAAAAAAAATCAAATAGGATAATTGTGAATGGAGATGTTGCAGAGACTCGTGATTTCTAGCGTGCTTATTTTCTTATGTTTTCCCCGTTCGGGTGCACAGAGAGGTTGAATAAAAGGAACTCTGATCGAATCCGGAGAGGGAAGATTGATCTCGATGTCTCTCAAGTTACAGATTTGCAGAACTACAAGTACGCTCTCCTCTTGCAGACTTTCTTTTCTTATTTGATCTATTTTTGCGGGAATTAGTTTTAACTTTTTCTGTTCTCTTAATGGGAGAATAGGATCTTTGTAGCAACATGGAATGTGGGTGGAAAATCGCCTCCGAGTTATTTAAATCTCGAAGATTGGCTCCACACATCACCTCCTGCGGATATTTATGTCCTCGGGTATGTTTGCTTCTTCACGTATTTTCCTTTCTCTTCTCTTTCTCTGCAACTACTCCAAGATTAACATATGCTTTATTTGATACATTTCTCTTTCAGGTTTCAAGAAATTGTTCCTCTGAACGCCGGGAATGTTCTGGGTGCAGAAGACAATGGTCCTGCCAGAAAGTGGCTGGCTCTCATACGGAAGACCTTGAATAACCTTCCTGGCACCAGCGGGAGTGGTGGCTATCACACACCTTCCCCGCTTCTTGATCCCCTTGTAGAGTTGGATGCGGATTTTGAGGGTTCAGCGAGGCAGAAAACCTCAACTTTCTTTCATCGCCGATCATTTCAGTCTTTGAGTCGTAGCATGAGAATGGATAATGACATGTCAATACCACAGCCCCGACTCGATAGAAGATTCAGTGTCTGTGATCGGGTAATTTTTGGTCATAGGCCTAGTGATTTTGATTCCAACTCCAGGTGGGGTTCTTCTGATGATGAGAATGGGCCTGGGGATTCACCAAGTACCACATACTTCTCACCAATGTCCTATGGTGGATCCACAGCAATGGAAGACAGAGAAAGATCATCAGGGCACTCCAGGTACTGCTTGGTTGCAAGTAAGCAAATGGTTGGAATATTTCTTACAGTGTGGGTGAGGAGTGATCTCAGGGATGATGTGCGGAACTTGAAAGTGTCTTGTGTTGGCAGAGGATTGATGGGTTATCTTGGGAACAAGGTACATTGTTCACTACTTGTTTTTCAATCCCCTATTTACTGGAATTTTCCCATACCTTGAAATCCAATCACGAAGAATTAAGCAAAGGAGGCAATCTTATGCTTAAGTTTTTCCAGGGATCAATATCGATTAGCATGTCTGTTCACCAAACAAGCTTCTGCTTCATCTGTAGTCATTTAACATCGGGGCAGAAAGAAGGTGATGAATTAAGAAGGAACTCAGATGTTATGGAGATACTCAGGAAGACAAGGTTTCCACGGGTTCATGGGCTGGGGAATGAGAAGTCCCCTGAAACAATCCTTGAGCATGAGTAAGATCTTTGTTTATTGATCTGTTAATTCATCATTAGTTTAAGTCTCTTACAAGTTTGTTTGCTGTATTTATTCTTTGGTTGCATTCTTTTGTTTTTTGTTTAATGAGTTGGTTTGAATTGAGGGCAATTGCTATGTTCTTTATCAAGTTCTAATCAGCATTCTTCCTTGTGTAGTCGGATTATATGGCTGGGTGATTTGAATTACCGGATTGCTCTATCTTATCGTTCTGCAAAGGCACTTGTTGAGATGCACAACTGGAGGGCATTGTTAGAAAATGATCAGGCATGTCCTGTCCTTTGTATTGGAAGCATTCCTTTACAAATTACAAAAATTTGTCAATCTGAACCTTAAACAACTTTCTTAGCAGCTTCGGATAGAACAGAGACGGGGTCGTGTCTTTGAGGGATGGAATGAAGGAAAGATATATTTTCCACCTACATACAAATATTCGAACAATTCAGACAGATATGCTGGTGATGAAACATACCCTAAAGAGAAGCGACGGACCCCTGCATGGTAAGCACATTTTTTGAAGCAAAAATTATGAATAATGAACAAACATACACACTCCAAAGGAGGAAGAATATAAAATTGCGTATTCTGTGAAACATAAACATGTCTTTGAACATGCTAACAAGTAATAACACATTGAACTGATTTAACTTTCAATTTCTATGTGAAGGTGTGACCGTATCTTGTGGTATGGAAGAGGCCTCCATCAACTTTCTTATGTTCGTGGAGAGTCTAGGTTCTCAGATCATAGGCCTGTTTATAGCATTTTTGTGGCAGAGGTTGAGTCAATAAACCATAGCCGAATTAAGAAAAACATGAGTTCTAGTTCCAGAATTGAAGTAGAAGAATTGTTGCCGCACTCACATGGATACACTGAACTTAATTTCTTTTGAAGGATTAGCGGAACCAATCTATATTCACATTCAAGTACAATCTCTCTCTCTCTCTCTGATTTATATTGCCCATTTTGTATTCTGGATTTTATTATTGTTCAAATCTAAAAGCTTTTCTATTTATTGATCTTTAGGAAGGCATGGAGTTGCCTACCGAGAAAATGTACAGTTCTGGGGTGAGAGACTTACTAACAGATTCAGAATACCATCATAGTATTCAAGTTGGTAATTGTTTTATCCCCGAAGGTAAACTACCAAAACATGGAAAAGGTTTATATATATATATATATATATATATATATATATATATATATATATCATTGAATTTATCTAGAATTTCTTATAATTGGGGTTATTGTCATGCCAGGCTTTCTCGCAATATTGAATCTCACTGACAAATTGATTCTGGAGATGGATTGTCTCTAAGGTGATCATCATCTAATCTACTTTTACCTAAACGACCACTGGTATATATAGTGAAAATTTATAAGGAGATAGCTTGCTAGTGATCTTACCAAGGCACCACTGAGTTAAAACAAGGTGGATCCCTGGTATTTGAATATGAGAATCTTTTGTTTCTCTCGTGGCAAATAAGAAAACTGTGGGCCATTGGAATCTATCCAACAACCATATCTCAAATAGAATTTGTACTTGGCAATTGACACATTTATCTGAAAGCAGTGCCGTAAATTGTATCTTCTATGATAGTTCTGTTCAGGGAAGATACTGTTTATTCCTATTCTCATCTTATTTTGGTCCCTGCTTTGCAGAACAGGCTGTTTTGAAGGAATTCTCTGCCTCAATGGGGGTGAGTGTGACTTTTCCATCCCCCCACAAACCCAAAAAAGGTGTGGTCGTTTTCTCTTTCCTTAGTTTTACTCAATTGTACATGTCAAGTTGTTCTCTTTGATCTGGACTATTTTGTCTAATTCTTGCTACTCTTTACTTGATTTTGACAGACCAGTTTTGTAATCTGTCGATATCGAGTTGGTGTGTTCGTGATTCACAATCTTTATTCATAACCTTATCCTAGTTAGCATGTAATTCCAGTCACAATCAGAGCAATTACATATCTTTTGTATCCTCCAAGGTTGAAACAATCAATTGGGGTCCCACGTTGTGTTAAAGTAAAATGGTCATCTCACTGCCTAGGAGCTTAGTTTGCTTGGTTAAGCACAAGGATGATGCTTGGTATTGCGGGAAGATCTTGGGCATTGTGATTGCAGGAGGAAGAACTTCGGTGGAATGTTTTATATATACATCTTTCTTCTTTTTTTTTTTTTTTTTTTTTTTTTTTTAACTATTCTTTTTGTAACAAATGTCTGCGACTGAAATAAAGATGCAAGGTGATCAGAATAATCATGTAGTGCTGTTTTTGTTTGTTAAAATTATTAACAGAGGGTGACATTTGATGGATCCTCTCATTAGTCATTCACTGAAGTGATATCAAGAAAGAAATAGAAATTTGAAGTGATCATTTAACTGAAGCTCTCAAGCTCTGTTGCTGCTTATGATTTTATTTTGTTTTGCCACTGAAAAAAAATGTTTCCGTTAATGTCTCTCAGGAGCTGTTTTTTTTTTTTTTTTTCCCTTGTTTTGCATAAAAGAGAAGATTTAGTAAAGAAGAAAAGCATAGAACAGCTTACAGTTTAATAGGTACTTTAGGGGGGAAAAGGAAGTCATAGTTTGACAGTTCTTTGTTTCTTATATTTTCTTTTCTAAAGAAGGGAAAACAATTTTCTAATTCAAAATTTTAAATAACAAAAGAAGGAAAAGGTACCAAAGTTGGTGAGGTTCACTCCCATGTTTTTTTGTTTTCTTAATTTGACTTCTTTTCAACGGTAATTTTTAGGTTAAAGGACAGGTGTCAAAAAAATTTTCTAAGTGCTCATTTACCGTGCCTCCCATAATAGTGTGCCTACTACCTGACCCGAACCGTAATTTTGGGGGCGTGGGAGGGAGAAAAGGGTCCAACAAATCCGGGTCGTGTACCACGTCTATTATTGTGGTTGGTCTCGTATTGTGTTTTATCAGAACTTTGAAAAGTATAGCACTCTAGCTCGCTTTCACCAATCACCACATAGTTAGGTTTGGACGTTTGATTGAATGACCAAAATGCTCATTGCCTCCCAAAGGGGGGTGTGTGTTATATATAAACGTCTGGACTCTGGAAAGTGACGGGCAACTATTTTGTTCTCATCCCAAAGTACCCCTTCTATAATTAGTTCTCGCAATTGAAAAATCGGATTTGGCACAGGCACACCACACACCGCACACGGCGCGCAGGTTCTCCTTCTGTCTCTTAAATTCTTCGTAATGACGTAAATTCCCTTGCCCTTTGATATATCGTATATGTAACTAAAAAAGACAAGTTGGTGAATCATAGTGGGCTATTGGGCTGGGCCAATCAAGAAGGGCTTCCATTTTAGGATCGTTCTTTTCATTTGCTCGGTCATTTTTGAGATGAAGACATCCAACTTCATCCATTGACTACGTCTATGTGGTGGGCACAATGACAAAAATGACCTTTAGAAGAATGGAAGCTGCTTTGAACCTTTGTTTGATTGAATCTGATACTTGTGCATCAAAAATCAGTCAAGGCTAGGAATTGGAATTTTGGGTCAGTCAGTAATAGGCCGCATAGACATAGTCCATAGACAGGGAAGTTCTCTTCTTTAGCCCAACTTTTCAGGATGCGGGGTTTTGAATGGTAAAAGAAATGAAATCTAAGGCTCCTTTTTACCCAATTTGAGCAGATGTCGGATCCTCTGAACCATTGGCTGTTGTGTTGTGTCTGTTGACTGATGCCGGATGACCAGTAATATCAATTATCAAGATTTGAAAAACCAGAGATTCTATCTGAATGGCCACGACACAACACAAAAGAAATTGAGAGAACAGAGAAGAAGAAGCATGGGCAAGGAAAAAAAGTGAAGAAATGATATATTGATATGTGGGAGTGGGACCCATTGGTTTCCGTAAACCGTAAAAGATCACCTGATGGCTGATGGGACCCATCCAATTTTTACAGTGTCTCTCTCCTCTCACTACAGCCTTCTTGGGGGTATGGACATTGTGACACTCTCTCTCTCTCTCTCTCTCTCTCTCTCTGTCTGTCTCTCCTCTCATTTCCTTTCATTGTAGACCGCTAAAAGAATAGAAAGAAAAAGAAAGAGGTGGTCGGCAGCTTCAGAAGCAGAAGCACAGAAAGAAAATGAACACTACTACACTCCTTCCCCCACTCCCATCTTCCTTGCTGTCTTCCTGCAATAGCCTACCGCCCTACCCATCATTTCGTTTCCTTTCTAATTCCTCTATCTTTTTTCACCATCACAGACTTTAGATATCTCTGTAAATTAAAATTCTTTTCACCCATTCTCTCTTTCTCACTCGACTTGAATTCTTTATTTAACTCAGTAGTCCTTTTTGTGTGTTTATTTTAATTTTTAAAGCGAGGCGATCTGACCCAAGAGAAGCGGTAAGCTGAGCTTTATTCATGTGGTACGGAGAGTGGAAGAAAGATGGACTCAGAATCGCATGGGGCTTGGTACTGGAGGAGGAGGAGGACGTTCCCAGTTTCCTCTACAGCTAATACTACGAATAGGTTGTGCTTAGGCACCTGTTACCTTGGGCTGGAATCATTTTAATTCCCCTCGGTATCAGGTAAAAAAAGTATTAATATTACGCTTGAGAAGTGAATTGGGCACACCCCCATGCATTTGTGATAAAGGGCTGGCATCCCCCAATCATTCAAAGAGTACAAAAGCACTCAATTCTTTGATGACCAGCAACAATGGCTTCTCTTGTCTTTTCACTTGGAATTAATGTACCCATTTTTCTGAGAAATGGAATAATGTGCCCTTTTCACTCCCCTCGGCCCTGCTCAACCCAAACATTGAGCAAAGTGTGGTCAATGACACTAGTCCTATTTTACATTCCATTAAGGCTGTATTTTGGTCACTAGTACTCCGGATCTACTGGTTACTTTGAACATGTAAGCACAGACTGCCACATGAATACAATGTGTGGTCTGTATTTATATGCTCCAAAGTACATTCCTATTACCGCAGATCCCTCCCTGATAAGTGTTTGGTTAATCAGAAAACAAGAGAAACAGAAACTTGAGGGAGGGTTGGCCAATGTGTAAGGTTTTGTTTTTTAATACCAACAATTTCCACAGACCCACTAAAGGGATGCACCTTACTGTTTCTAAAATCCTAACCAGATGTAATCAGGAGAGCTGTTGAGATGGATTGGATTCAATTGGGTGATCCATCCAATTCAACACTTGTATTCAGCTTAACTGACTGATCCCACCGTTCATTGAAACATTGATAGAGCTGATTATCTTCTTGTAGCTCAGAAAATGAAATCTTTGTTTGGGGGAGATGTGTTGGGATGTAAATCCTCATCCTTGGCTGTTGAATATTTTGTATTTGGACTCTTCAATTCTGCTCTCCAATGCATGTGTATTTATCCATTAAGAAAAATGAAATGTCTATTCAAAAGAATGATAGCATAGGTCCACTGGGAAGTCAGCTAAAAATTTAAAACCAAAAGAAGTGTCCACAAGACCAATTGTCAGTTTGACTTCATGGGTCAATGATGGGTAGAAATAATTTGGTGTGCCTGTTGACAGACCAATTGTCAAAGGCCAGTAAAATTGTTGTGCCGGAGATCAAAAGAATGCACAAGAAAAATGACGTAACAGTATAGAAGAATACACAAGATTTTAACATGGTTCAGTGATTTGTGCCCATGGATGAATTCCTGTGGAAAAAAAGAAAACAGTAATCTTAATCAAGGATCACATCCCTGGTGAAAAAAAAACAAGTTTTTATCATGGAACTAGGTTTCTTTCATCATCAGCGAAGCCTTATCCTAATTATCAAGCTAGAAATTTCTTTACACTTTCCTTATTCAAGAACACCCACGCCGATGATGCACAGTTACTAAAGTTTTATGTGCAACCACTTCATCAAATTAATCAGAACCTCCATTGCTTCCTATTTGTCTTTGAAACATATTCCTTATGAAAGATTCCTATTTATCAAAAACCAAGTATTCTTTGTCTCAAACCAGAACTCTTTACACTTTTTGGTCAGCTCCTTGGTCATTTTAAATCTCTTTCAATCTAGTACACAACTAGGTTTGGTTCATCACTAGAGATGGGTCTGTTGCATAGCCGTGATTTTCTTTATTCCATGATGGGATATATACTCTAGGGCGACGGACTGTATTTGTTTGTCTGAATTTGGGTTTGATTCTAATCTGATTAAGGCAAAGCATATTCAATGCATTTATAATTCAATTGAATATGGGTCTTTCCAATTCCACCTGATCTCATGTGTATACGCTTATATTATTAATGAAGTCTGGTTTGAACATATATAGTATTTTACTAAAGAATATTAGCTTCAAGTGTCATAGAAGTTTCTTTAAGCTATTGTATTCATGATATAAATCCAATAAGAATCTGAGTTGAACCCAACAGATAAAATTCAACTTGAACCAAAACATTAATATTGGGTCAAATTTGGATCTGGATATGTACCACTGGAATCCAATCCATTTGGAGCCCTAAGATGGTGGTGGGGGTTCAATCAGGGTATTTCATGAGGTGGCCCAAAGGAGTTCCATGTGTTTGTTATATCGCCCACTCATCAAAGTACAAATTATAGTTATAATAGTAATTAATGTATCCCTTCCTTCAATGCAATTAATGTCACTATAGGCTGGGTGTCCTGTTTTTGGTAAGCATTAGGTGATCCTTGTAATGTCCTGCTTTAGGCTAGCTAGTTGGACTATATACCATAAACCTGTGTTTAATCTCTAACAGTGTTCAATCTTTAGGCCCCATCTTAAAGATTTTATTCGCCAAAACTCAACCTAGTTGGACAGTTTTACTAAAATGAAAGGTTAGGAAACAAGTGAACCGACCAAAAGATTTATTCATGTGATAAGCTACATTAATTAGTCCAACTAACCCACTTTTCTCCTGTTTGTTCCTACATGAACTCCACCTCTCACACAATTTAAAGTGAAAGAATTATGTGACAGCTCTGCTGATCCAGTAGGTTAGATTTGGGTTGAGAAGTTATTGATTATTAATATGGTTTTCTATTTTTGTTAATTATTTTCAATTTACTGTCTATTTATTTATTGTAATGATTCTACCAATCTACTGAAATAAGGAGCTTGGTAACTGAATCAAGCTTTATACTTTATAAAAGTGTAAGTAAAATCAGCAATTATGATAAAGGCAAATTTCATTCTCTCTATAACATTAGCTACTTTTTTTCCTCAATATTTGTAACTGAAGCTTGATATGAAAAGGTCATGGACCAGTGGTTATTATATACCCTTGAAAGCTAGAGCGAGAGAGAGAGAGAGAGAGAGAGAGAGAGAGAGAGAGAGACTACAACTTGGAACAGGAAGTAAAGAGGTTAGTTGCCAACAACTTGGATGGGATTCCATGTGCTATACACATGGAACCCAGCTTTACCACTAGTTTTAACACACAGAAACTGCGCCAACTCATCGCCCATCTTCTCCATCTTGTAAATGCAGTGGAAATAAACCCTGTTATATCTTGTCGGGGACATGGGAATCCAGTCTCCACGCATATCCATTTGATATTCCCTCACCTCATATCTTCTTGCAAACTGGATTCATCCCAAAAGGACCCAAAAAAAAAAAAACAAACCCTTCTTTTTCTAACATTATCAGTTAAATTTTCGACAATGATTCCATATCCAGAAATGAACCTACAACTAGCCGGGTGGAGAGACTGGAGACAGATAATAGATTGAGGGTGGAATGGTTCCGTTCCGCTCGATGTGCATGGCTGCCAAATTAATTAAACACCCAATAGAGACCAGCTTCTTTTGGTGTGATCGATGAATAAAGTGGGTCTCTATGGTGAGTGAGTGATGGATTCCATGGAAATTAATCGTTTAGAGAGGTCCCCACTCCACCACTCCTATACACCTATGAAGAAATCGGGATCAAATCGATCTTGATCAAAGCAATCTCTTCTGAACTACGTGTTGAACCCAGATACTACTTCTCATCTGAGAGAAGATGATTAGAAGTTCGAGGGGAGCAAATTCAAACGGCTGGTTTGGACGTTTTTGTTTGGAAGAACTTGGGGGCTGGGGCAAAGCAAAGCCCTACATGAGGATGGACGTGATCTTATCAGTCTCTTTTGCATGGGAACGCGGAAATTCCCATGCGCGCGTACTCCTAGTCCTTTTAATTTGCTTCCTTCAAATAATATTATTTGAAAATAATATTTATATCTTTACCAAAAAACATTATTTTCTTTGATAAGAATTTAATTGGGTCATGTTTTTATTATCAAATATTTTAATTAAAATTAAAATTAATAGTGAAATCCTCATAAACAGTAGAATCAGGGCAGCACACTGTTTTCTTTTTTATTTATAATTTAAAAATTAATTATTCCCAATTTAGAACTGCAGATTCATCTTTGTTTGACTGGTTAATTTGAAAGGGTGAAGATGCAAATACCGGCCCACCAAGTTAAGGTCCTTGAAACCAATATTCAATAGGATGAGGGTGGGTCCACCCGGGTGGACCACCCTAGTTGGTCCCATTTTATAACTATTCTTGTAGGAATTGAAGCAATGATTTCTCTCTCTTATTTATTGAATATATATTGGTTTCTTTATATTGGACACAGAGGTGCCTTGTTCGAGTACGAAATAAAGCTAAGGTGTTCTGTGCTCCCTCAATGACTGTCACTGTGAGACTACTCTCTTTTCTTCTGCTTTTCTGTTCTTTCTCTCTTTTCTGGTGGGGCTCCGCTACACAGAGAGAAGAAATGCACCAAGTAATTAGGGAGACAAAGTATCCAAGTAATGGGACGATCCAGAGACCCTTGGTTTCCGTTTCCTCAAGCAAGCGATCCGCTTTTATACAAATAAAGAATACACTCAATTGAAATAAAGGAAAATGTCTTAAAGAAAGAAAATGAATAAATAAATAAGGGGCACTCATTTCTAAATTCAACCAACATACGAAAACCATTTGACTAATGCCAACTCTTTCACTAATCACAACTGCTTTATTCTCATATTGTTATTTATTCAAATACCCAAATCAGTTCAATGATTCAACCCAAAAAAATCAGATTAATGCATTTCTGAATTATGACTGATTTGCAGAAAATTAATGAAAGATAGATGGATTGATGAGGTTAAATAATTGATGCTTAAATTGAGGATTATTTTGAGGGTCCCAGTAATTATGGATGATAGATCCATGTTCTATACTTGATTTGAATTAATATTTCTCTTGGAATAACTAATCTACATTTGGAAGACTAAATTATTGGTCAAGATTCTTAATTTTATATGGTTTTAAACAATGTTTTTGAATTTATTTATCTAAATTCATGGGTGAATTTTGATTGGTCAAAACTCTTTCAATACCATATCTTTTCCACATCATAGATCCAGTTAAATGGAGTCCGAATTGGATGAAAACAAAATCATGCACACAGGCCGGTGACCTGTGATCAATTAACATCTCAATGTTTTGTATGCATAAAATATGGATCTCACATAGGCCTTGTTCTCAGCCTGGTGTGCATGATTTTGTCTCCAGTACATCCAGTCCTGGATAAAGTTAAAAGGATACAGTGTTTTTAAAGTAGGTGTTTGGGATCGATGCCGTCTCCTCAGAAAACGGTGTCACATAAACATCACATCAGATTTGATTGGCTATTTTTCCGAAAAATGTTTTTTTAGATCACGCCTTGAAAATCTAGAAAGGTGTGGTCTGAAAAAATGTCGTTTTTGGTGTTTTCCTGTTTTTCTACTGTTGCTAGCAATGGTGTGCTGATGTGGCATTCAAAAACACCAATGTTGCAGCAACAGTAATGGTACCAAATAGAAAACCTGAGATAACATTTTCTGAGTAAAAAACATGCTTATGCAACAGCGTTTTTCTGAGAAAACTTCTCCCATGAATCAACTAAGAAACGGAACTATTTATCTGTAATAAAAATATAAAAATATAATCATAATGTTATAATCAAATAATATGTATCCATTTATGATGTTATAATCAAATAATAAAAATATAAAGATGAACAAAAAATACAATAAATTATAAAAATATGTGTTATAATTAAAAAAAAAGATTATTGGTGGTGTAAATGGCTTAAATTCTTCATACTTCAGTAGTTCACCACTGAACCTCACCAAGCCAGTCGTTGGGTTTGATAATAAAAATGGACCCGGAATTCGGACTAGGTGATAAGTCAACCGATCCGACTGGTCAGTTGCACCCTGGGCCAAAAACTATTTAAATAAGATATCCCTTGATCAAAATTTATTCAAATTGGATTTAGGTCAACTGGGATAAGACTTTGAATATTTAAATCTGAATAATGACTTAAATCTGAATTTCTACAAGGCTATTAACTATATATATATAATCGATCCAATTATAAATGATAGATTGAATTTGGGTCACCTTAATCCGATCAAATTTGGACTCTAATTCAACTAAAGTTAAGTCAATTGTGGTCCAAATTGAACCGTGTCTTACTACGAAGGCAGTTGGGCCGATGAGCTAGCTACCCACAACCTGGGAATTAAGCAGTTAATCGGGTTTGTTCTATTGGCATTGAAAGTTAAGTAATCAGTTGACTGGATTTTTTCTTTTTAAATTGTCCCTTTAATTTCCTGGCCCTCTCATTCCACCCTTTGGGCATGGTTCTATTCTGTATACAACCAGTGGGGGACGTTTGGATTGACCAAGGCAGAAAATCAAAATCCAGGACAAACCGAAGGCAAAAGGGCTGCCTCTGCGATATCCAAAGAGAATAGCTTTTTCTTTTTTCTTCCCATGAAAAACAAAAGAAAGAAAGAAAGCATCAAAAGCAAAAGGCTAATCTTTCTCTCTCTTTTATGGCTGAGCTACAATCCCACCCATAATTGTGATGACACTGTGGCTTTGATGATGTCTGAACTGCAGCAATCTCTACAGGAAAAGGACAATACGATGTAGGCTTGTATACATGCATCGATCCTGCTTTCATTTGTTTCAAACAAGGTTTAAAAGAAAGTCAACTATGGGTTTGGCAATTCGAATTCTTGTTTTCCCCATACTAACGGTCACTTCATCCCTCACACTCACAGTACCTAAAAAGCAACCACTGAAGAAATGAAGAAAAAAAGGAAACAAAAAAAATGCATGGTTTGGTTCCAAATTACTTTCTTTTTCTATTTTCATTATTCTATACATCTACGTAATTTCATAAGATTAATCTTTGGAATGAAAATCAATTATTCGAAGTTCTTCTCAGTGGAGATTTATTTATCGAATCTGTATGACCCTTCTCATCTACATCAACTATTTCATTAAACTTTTCTTCTTCTATCCTTGTTTAATTATTTGAATGACTGTAAATCTAGTAGTTTCATGGTTTATTACCTCACGGGGAATCTTGAAAGCAATTTAAAATATATTTCATCAAAGCCCAACTGCAGAAATGATCGATTTTCTATACTTTGGCTATTTGATAAGCAAATGATGAAGATCTTGAAAAAGAAGTGGCACTCTTCACCCACCATGGCCTTATTAAAAAAAGTGAAATCGATGATAATGCTATAGATTTGGCATGGTTGATAAGCGTACTCAAACCTATGATTGAATTATCACTTTCAAAATCAAAATTATAACTTATGGAACGAGGAGTTAGGCATCTATACGCCACTATGAATGTTTCTATCGATTTGTCTATGGTGGCATTTAATTATATGCTGTTATATATATTTTATATTGACTTAGTTTTCGGTGACATAAAATGATACGCTGCAGATGCACCGCTATAGATTTATGGTGGCGAAAATAAATGTGGCTATATATAGACCTTTAGGCTATGTTTGGTTTGAAGGAAAAGTTAAGGAAATGAAAGAAAAGGTAGGGAAACCTATATGATGTTTATAAAGGTTTCCTTACCTTTTCCTAACTTTTCCTTCAAGCGAAACACAGCCTTATTGTTGTGCTTGAATGATTTATTTAGTTGTACTTGGTTGATGTCTCCCGTCAATTTGCATATGCATACCATTTTGTAATGAAATTTAAGTGATAAAACCATAAAGAATAGTGTTAGAAACGATGCCTTGCATACAAAGAAACATGAAAGTAGATTGAGTAGATCCAATAGTTCATAAAATGAGAGAAATTGGGTGGTGCATTTTCATCCACACTCCAATAGGATAGGTTTTTGCACCATGGATAAAAATGTGTGTACTCATCCATACCACACCTTAATGGGTGTCCTGAAAGGTGTGACACATTTCTGTCCACAACTTGTGTTTGATTCCATGCATCTCAACTACAAAATGTGAGATTATCTATGTCATTAATTAGTAAAATATAATACTTTATTTTTTAGTAATATATATATATATATATATAATAGAATAAACATTAATAAATTACAAAAGAATCAATAGTTAATAAAAATATTATTAATAAAATTTAATAACAAATAATGATATTAATATTAATTAAACAAGTAATAATAATTAAAAAATAATTATTAACATTAATAAAAATAGTATTAATGTTTAGTGATTAATAAAATAATGTTAACAATAATTAACAATATTAATAATAATATTTATAATATTTGATAATAATTAATAATCTTGTTACTAATTACTAATTCACAATGATTAATAATATTAATAAAAATAATATTCAAAACTTATTAATTAATAAAAATATTATTAATAATATTACTAATATTATTTTATGGAGTTATTAACAATTTTACATTACTATTATTTATTTATGTAAAATAACATGGTTTTCAAAACCGGATGGTCGGACCGGAAAAGCTGGGAATCAGTTAGGTGACTGGTTCCATTTTTTACAAAAACTGGATTTTGGCCAAAAAAACATTGATTTGGTCAGCAAACTGCTGACTCAGGCCGTTGAACCATTCGAATCGTTCTGGGTCAGTTTTAAAATTCTTGTAAAATAATAAATAATAAAATATATATTTATCAAATTAAATGCTATTACTTTTTCTATGGTTTTCAAAACTAGACCGGATCAGACAGTCGGATCAGAAAAATTGGGAACCGGTTAGGTGACCGATTCCATTTTTTGCCAAAACCAGATTTTGGCCAAAAAAATGTTGATTTGGTCAGCAAACCGTTGACCTGGGCAGTTGAACCGTTTGAATTATTTGAACCATTCAACAGTTTTGAGAGTTTTTATTTTTATTTTTTCTGTCAAAATGGGTTGACTGTTTGACCCAGGAATCAGACCCCTGACCGGTTCGCTCTTCGAGTCGGTTTTAGAAACCTTGTAAAATAATAAATAATAAAATATACATTTATCCAATTAAATGTTATTACTTTTTCCATGGTTTTTAAAATTGGACCGGATTGGACGATCAGATCGGAAAAATTGAGAATTGGTCAAGTGTCCATTTTTCGCCAAAATCGGATTTTGGCAAAAAAATGTTGATTTGGTTAGCAAACCATTGACCAGTTGAACCATTCGAATCATTCAAACCATTCAATGGTTTTGATAGTTTTTTATTTTTTATTTTTTCTGTCAAAACGGGTCGACTGTTCGACCCAGGAATCGGACCCCTGACCGGTTCGCTCTTCAAGTCGGTTTTAGAAACCTTGTAAAATAATAAATAATAAAATATACATTTATCCAATTAAATGTTATTACTTTTTCCATGGTTTTCAAAATTGGACCGGATTGGACGATCAGATCGGAAAAATCGAGAATTGGTCAAGTGCCCATTTTTTGCCAAAACCGGATTTTAGCCAAAAAATGTTGATTTGGTTAGCAAACCATTGACCCGTTGAACCATTCGAACAATTCAAAATGTTCAACACTTTTGACCATTTTTTATTATTTTTATTTTTCTATCAGAATGGGCTAATCATTCGGTTCGAACAGCCGGACCATTTGACCCGGGAACTAGACCCCTAACCAGTTCATTCTCCGGGTTTGTTTTAAAAACCTTAACTCTTTCATGCAAATTCAAATAGCATGATATATGCAATGGTAAATATTAGATGCGAAGTATGGGATAACTCCTCATCCCATACAACAAGGTAGTGTGGTTTAATCCACGAGATAAACCCGTGGATGATAAATTGGCCTATGGTGTGGACCAATCCACGAGATAGTGTGGATTGGTCCACACCATGAACCAGAACAAAAGTCAATATATCGTGGAATTTCCATGAAACCGAACACCACCTTGATTGAAGTGCCTCATGTGCATAGAAAATCATATACAACACCAATTGTTAGAAGTGATCTATTTACAAGTTAAAAGGGCTGAAGAACTAGGAGTAAATGACAACTTAGCAAAAGTGCTAAGAAATGATTTAGGGGGTGTTCTTTAGTGTGGATGAGAAATTGAGTGGTGTATTCTCAATACACCATGCTACAACATAATAGATGTTCTACACTTGGGACAAAAATAGGTAGCTTGAACCACACCACACCCATATAGGTGTTTTGCAGGATGTGGTAGTAGTTCAGGCCACACTCTATGTTTTTATTTCATGTATCTCAAATACATAATGTGAGATAATCTATGACATTGAGTAAGAGCAACATTTTTTTTTTGCTTTTTAAGAAAAATACAAATTAATTTAACATTTAATCAATTTAACCATAGTTAATAAAAATTTAATGGATGTATTCAAAAATTGATAATGATTAAAAATTTAAAAATAATATAAAAAAATAATATTCTACTTTTAATACTAAATAATAACAATTATATTGGTAAGATAAATATTATTAATTAGATACAAGACAAATAATTCAAAAAAATATTATATGAATTAATATACATGTGAAATAAGAAGAGAAGCTTGTGGTTTGGTTAGAACAACACCCCCACCATATTGATGTGGCTGATATTTTTGGGTGTGATGTAATCCACACCATGAGATAGTTGGTTTTAAACCACACCCCATCGTAACTGGACACATTAAAGAGGTGTGGTGTAGTTTGAAACCCAATATTTCATGGATTGACAACAATACCGAACATCACATTAAATACGCATAATTTGACAATGGATATGGCTGCGAAAATGAACAAAATGGAGGAATGAAACATGGTTCATGTAGCCAATCCAATATAGTTTGGAGAAGGCTTAAATGATGATGATGATATTAGGGAGAAAGACGGTTCAGCCCAAGGTCAAAATTTATAGGCACAAAGTACTGTTGGGGTAGGTGCCAACTCAGAATTGATGCCAATTCACAGGCGGGCATTGGTGCATAGAGTGTGAATTGTTAACATTTTGAATGTTTATAGTTCTGCAGTGGAAATCAGAAATCTTCATTGAGCCTGTCCTTACTTCTCCGATGATATTATCATCATCTTCCTATGACATTTGGTAGAGTCAATGCATGTGAGGAAAAACTAACACCAATACTTATCCTAAATTGCATAACCTAACAACCACCACCCACCGAATTTTTGTACTTTGGGTTCAAAATAAACCCCAAAATTAATTTAGCACAACAGGAATCACTGAAACTTTATCCTATGAAAATTGCGGGAAGTTATAAAATTGTCAAATTAAAATTAAAGAGTTAAGAAAAGAGTAATTTCTAATAATTCTCTGTGGTGGTGGTACTAGACTATGTGTGCAGACAGACCAAAGGGGTCATTTGGTAGCAATGAATATGCCCCTTAATTTTTAATGAATTGCTTTTGCTTAGCATTGAATATTCCTTGGGGGCTGTTGGTAGCAGAAGATTAAGGAAGTAACAGAGTAGTGTAGTAGAGTTTTCTTAGTAGAGAAGAATTGAAGTTTTGGCAGTTACTTTTGGAAGAAACTAGAAAGAGCACTGAGGAACTTATAGGGTAAATGCCAGAGAGCTCTGTTTGGAAAAGTGGTAGAGGACAGGAAGATGAAGCTTACGGAGTGTTGCAGCAGGTATGGAACTTCTGGAATGATACCAGGTATGAAATTAAGTGGTTGGAGAATGAGCTGTTGTCGATAGTGTTTAAGAAAGGGAAGGACCTAGAGAGATTCCTGGAGCAGGAGCCATGGCTAGTAAATGGATACCCCTCTTGCTACGGAGGTGGGAACCGAATTAGTCCCTAGATAGTTTAGTCTTTCATGAGATGGACATTGCTAATAGGATTCTAAAGACCTCAGTAGAGAAAAGGTGTTGGTATTGGGGGGGGGGGGCAAGAATGGTTTCGATTCTTGGAGAACCAATCAGCATAGAAAAGGGTGAGCAAGGGGAGGAGGATGACCGAGGTAGTGAAGAACCTCTTTGGGAATGATACTTCAGGATCTGAGTTTGGTTGGATGTGAGGAGGTCATTAGCTATAGGCAACTTTGAGATTAAGGAGAATGGTGAAAAAAAATCTGGTACAATTTCCAGTATGAATAGCTCCCAAAGTTCTACTATAGGTGTGGTATCATAGGTCATGAGGAAAACAACTACAGAAGGATCTCAAATTTACAAGCTTTGGAGATCCTAACCAATCGGATGGCAAATCAAAACTTAAGGTCGGAACTAGGGAACTTAAACTTTGGACCTTCCCTTAGGGCTTCACCAGATAAAAGTGATTTTAAGTTTATAAACTCTTCTGCTAGAGAAGAAGATTTAAGGGCTGAAGCAGGTGGAAAGGAGAAAGGAAGTCATGCTTCGATGAAAGAGAAGAGGGATTAGGAGCGCAGGAGGCTCTAATGAATGAAGATCCTTCGCCCATGAATAGACTGAGCAGAGATGTTGTTGTCGATGAGGTTGGCTCGTGCAGGCGGAGGTTGTTCCTAGAAGCAATGGACTTGAATCCTTGCATGTGTGGCTTACTCCCGCTGGAGGGTACATTTAGGCTGATCATCTTGCCAGAGAAGAAGTGCAGGTAGGTGGATGCGGTTGATGATGATGGTATGGACTCAGAATCGATGCATGCAAACGAAAGGAGCTCGAGGTTGGAGGTGATGTGGACAGGGACACAACAGGTAGGTGACATTAGTTAGCATCAACGGATTGAGTTGGTGGGGTGTATTGGCATAGAAGTTGGCGAAGTGGTAGGTGTTAAGTCGAGGGGGGATGAGACAGGTGGAGTTAAGCTATTGAAGAAAAAAAAAAGAGAGAGAAAGGGAAATGGGTCTTAAGAGACTAATTGGCAGGGTTTGAGGGGCCTATCTACTGTTTCCAAAGAAAAAGGAAGAATGAAAGGGTGGTTATTCGGGAGCTAAATGAATCAAACCCGAAGCAAGAGGACCAGGTCCTTCCTATGATGAAAAAAATGAGAAACAATCAAGGTGGAGACCAGATCCGGTAAGGACAGTCCTAGGAGGAACAAAGGACGATAGAGGATTAGATGGAGGAATCGGATTGCAACATTAATGATTTACTGGCTGATAACATAGATGATTTTGTTGGAGAAAGCGGTACTGGTGCTAGAATAGAAGAAGATGATCTAGAAATGACAGAGATGGATCATGATAGAGCATCAGACTTCAAAAAGAACCTAATGGAGCTTCGATCTGAAGAGGTAAGGCATCTAACCCCTTCTGATAGTAAAGTCGTGTTTTCCTGTAAAGTAGGGACCCTAGAGACTGAACCAAACTTGCTCCTAATTCCTTGTTGGAAAAAAAAGGAGCATGTTGAAGAGGGTTAAAAAGAGAGGAAAATGCTAGAAAAAAGATTAAAAATAAATTATAATCCAAGAGAAATCAAAATTTCTATGGAAAAATTAGCAAGAATTTTTTTGAGGTGGAAAAATAAAGACAGAAAAATTTTAAAAAGTAAGGAAAAAATAATTGGTAATCTGGTATTGGTGTAACTTTGATTGTTTTTCCATGGATGTTGACAATAGAAAAAAGAAAACAAAAGAAAAGATTCTGTTTGAACTGGGTTTTCTGAAAGCTATTGTTAGTGAGTCTTTGTTTACTATTTCCAATAAGTGGGTTGGGGGTTCTGTCCCAAAAATAGACCCCAAGTAATAAATGAGACTACTAAGTTGGAATTGTCAGGGTTTGGGGTCAGCCTTAACAATTCTGGTTTTGAGAGAGGCCCGGATTAAGTTAGAAGTCGATTGTGTTTTCCTTATGGAAACAAAAACTTCTCTTTTGAATTGTAAGAAAAAAACTAAAATGTTTTAATGACTGGAACTATTGGGGTGTTGATTCAATTGGTCTGAGTGGTGGGTTAGAACTTTTTTGGAAAAAAGACATTGATGCAAGGATTTGCTATGCAGATAAAAACTTAATTAATGTCTATTTTTTGGATAATCAAAGAGGTTTGTGGCACTACTCTTTCATTTATGGGGAGAAAATAAAGCAAATAGGATGCTTTTTTGCAAAAAATGGAAGAGGGTGGCTGACCTAGTTAGGGGTCCTTGGACTTGTCTGGAGGATATGAACTTTATACTGCACAGTCATGAGAAAGAAGGGGGAATGATATTGAGTGAATGTTTACAAAAATATAGATCATTCTTATAGGAGTGTGGTTTGAAAGAGAGTTGTTGTGAAGGCCTTTTCTTTATTTGGTCAAATAGGAAATAACAAAATGGCTTAATAAGAGCAAGATTGGATATGGTTATTTGCATTGGCCATTGGTTTACCACCTTCAACAATTATCTAGTCCTTGGGGTCTGACCACTTTCCAATTCTATTGGATATTGATGTTAGAAGAAGTGGGAGAAGGAAACTGTTTAGGTTCAAAGAAATTTGGATAGACCATGAGGATTTCCTAAATATCTTAGAAAGTTCTTGGAAAGGTGTGAACTCTGATTCCAGTCATTTCAATCTAGGCAACAAACGCAAAAAGCTGAAGGAAAGCCTAAAAATATGGAATAAGGATAAATTTGGAAATGTCCAACAAAGAATTATGGACTTGAAGACTCAGTTGGATAGTGAATTTAAGAGAAGAGGTCAAAATTTCAATGCTGCCAAAGTCAAAACTCAAGAAGTTGAGCTAGTTGTCCGGCTTAAGAGAGAAGGAATTATGTGGCAACAAAAATCATGAGTGAATTGGTTGAGTTGTGGAGATAAGAATACAAGGTTTTTTCATTCAATTGCATATGGAAGAGGTAGCAAAAATAGAATCCTTTTTATCAAGAAAACTAATGGAAAGGTGGAATCTACAGAAGAGGGGGTTGTGCAGAAAATTGAGAACCATTTCCAACAAAGCTTCAAGACCTCACACCCAAGAATCCATGATAGTTTATTGAGTTGTGTGATGCCTAAGTTGAACTAGATGGACGGAGATTTGCTAGAATCAGACATAACTGGTGATGAGATAAATAATGCTTTATTTCAAATGGCCCCAAGGAAAGCACCAAACCTAGTTGGATTTCCAACTTTGTTCTTCCAAATGTATTGGGGAATTGTAGGAGAGGATATTGTGAAGGCAGTTAATTTTTTTTTTTTTTTTGCTACAGGTAGAATTTTAAGAGAGTTTAATGAAACCCACATTACACTGATACCAAAAGTAAAGAATCCGAAAAACCCTTCTCAATTTAGACCTATTAGCTTATGCAACATAATGTATAAGATCATAGCAAAGGTCTTGGTGAACCGAGTTAAACCACATCTAGGGAATTTGATTAGTGAAAAACAGAGTGCATTTACTCTACGTAGGTGCACTCAAGATAACATTCTAGTTGCCCATAAAATTATTGATTTTATGAGAGAAACAAGGGGTAAAACTCCTTGGATGGCTCTAAATTTAGACATGAGTAAGGGTTATGATAGAATTGAGTGGCATTTTCTAGAAAAAAGTGCTTCTCCAATTAGGATTTGGGCCCAAATGGGTGAACTAGGTAATGCAATGTGTCTCCACAATCTCTTATAGAGTGATAATTAATGGAAGGCCAGGATCAAATTTTTTTCCTAAAAGAGGGTTGAGACAGGGGGATCCTCTCTCCCCTTACCTATTTTTGTTTTGTTCAGAAGTCCTTTCTGCTAATCTGTTAGAGCTAGTGCACCAAAAGAAAATTTCAGGTATTTCCATCACTAAGAATTACCCAATTGTCTTTCATCTATGTTTTGCAGATGATAGTTACATATTCACTAAGGCAAACCTACAAGAAGGGAAGGCTCTCTTGGACGCTATTAAGGTGTATGAAGAAAGCTCTAGTCAATAGGTAAATTTCTCAAAGTCTATTTTTTTTTTCAGTAGGAATTTACACCCCAAAATTCAAAGAATCTTGGCCACATTTATGAAAATGAGGAGGGTGCATACTCCCTCTTTTTACCTGGGGCTACCTACTCAAGTTGAGAAATCCAAAAGGGCCCTGTTTAATTTTCTAATTGAAAAAGTAGGGAAGCTTCTATCCAAGTGGCATGATTCTATGCTCTCTCAGGTAGGGGAGGAAGTTTTGATCAAGGCTATAAACAATGCCATTCCAAATTACACCATCTCTTGCTTTTTACTATCCAAGGGTGTTTGTAAGTAGTTGAAAAGCATCCAAACAAAATTCTGGTGAGGGGGGGGGGGGGATCCCAGGGATCCAGAAAAACCCATTGGGTTTGCTGGGAGAGACTTAGTAGGAATAAACTAGCGGGTGGTTTGGACTTTAGGGACCCCTATCTCTTCAACTTGGCTTTTCTATCCAAGCAAGTTTGGAGAATTTTCAAGGAAGAATAGAACTTGTGGGTTAAGGTGATAACAACCAAATATATTAAAAAGATATGATTGCTTTTTTTTTTGGATGGGAGTAACTTGAGCTCCTTTAAACAATGGCTTTCTTTTTGGCTTACCAGGTGCTCAACTGATAAAAGTGTTAAAAATGATATGAATGCTTTTTTTTTTTCTTGACTATGTGGATTATTTAGAAAAGCAGGAATTTGAAAGTTTTTGAAAATATTAATCCAAACCCAAGCTCCAATCTTTCTATTTTATATAGGATGTGGAGAGAGAGACAGAGGATTTTCCAAGTTGGATTGCAAGGTTCTTCTCGCAGCAACACGACAATGAATTAAGGGCAGTTGTTTTTTGGAAAGCGCCAAGGCCAAGAATTTTTAAAAATGAATGTTGATGGTAGCTTTTTGTGCCCAGGACGCTAAGGTTTTGGGGCTGTCATAAGGGATTCAACTGGGATTGTGTTAGCAGCTGTTTTTGGAAAGTCTACTAAGGCATCTCCGATACAAGCAGAAGCTCTAGCCAATGTAAGGAGCTTGGAAGTGCTGAACAGATAGATATAAGGATAAGTCCATTCTTGTGGAATTAGACAGCTTATCCTTAGTCCAAGCTTTGAATGCCAAGAAGGTTGACTTGGCTTTGGACGCAAGTTTTTTGTGCATGGATATTCTTATGTCTATAGTTGGACTTTCTACTCACTTTGTGCATGTTGGTAGATGTGGAAATATAGTAGCCCAGTGGCTAGAAGAGGTCTGACGGAGTTTGGGTTCTTCTTAGAGGATCCGCCTGAGTGGATCCAACTTTTAGCTAACCAAGACTTGGTTAAAACTTAATTTTTTTTTTCTTTTTTTTTTAAAGTTTGTTGTTTGTTCTGTGTCGCTTTTTAATCAAAAAAAAGAAAAAAGAAAAAAAAGAAAAGTAAAGAAAAGAAAAGAAAAAGAAAAAGAAAAAGAGCATAACTCTTAACTCTTAACTCGGAGCTATTTTCTTCTTTAATTTTTAAACTCTACACAAAATTGACAAATGGTTCCCATGTCTTGTCTCCATAATGCTCTAAACTTAATTATTTAAATATTGAGTTAGTTAAATTAATTATTCAATTATATATTTATTTAAACATAAATGATATAAAAGCATTTTTTTTTTACTTTTTTACTTTCCTCAAAACTATTTTGCTTTTCAGCAATTAGAGTTTAGTGTTACCAAACGATACCTATGTCTGTTAAAATAAGGTGCTCGCTTTGAAGGGCTTTCACTTTGCTGGTTTTGTCTTTGCAAGGTGGGGTTCATCCAGAGAGGCCAAAGTATTGTTATCCAAATCCACCATAGAACCAAGATAAATATCCTAATTTGTCATTTTATTTTTTATTTAAATTTTCTATCCACAATTTTAATCTTTGTCATTGGAGAAGAAGAACTTAACTACTTTAACCGTATGAGAACCAATATTTTCTCTGGAATTGTTGGGTTAATAAAGTTTAAATGAAAGGCAAACAATAAAAGGGCAACTTTGAAATTTAAAAAGCTTTAAACAACAAGTGAGAATGTTTTACAAAGTTAACTGGTGGAACACTAATAAAGGGGATCTTTGTCGCAAATGAAAATATAAGGGATATTTGTCACTGACCCCATACTCGGGGTATCTTTCTAATTTACCCAATACTATAAATTGTTTAATGATTATTGTGGTGAATTACTAAATTCATAACCTAGACAATACGGTTCAATTTCATATGAAATGTTTTCCAATTCATCTTGATAGGTAATATGTTATGGTTAATTATGCATCATTTTACATGATTTTTTTTTTTGCAATTTTTTTTTAATGGTTTGACATAATCTTTTTAATCTCTGCTATTTGTTGCTTCTTTTTTTTTTTTCCATTCTAGTTATTATCGTAAATTATACAAATAATATTGGTGATTCTGTTAAATATTTAATCTGCCAAAAACTCTAAAAACTTTGTGATTGTCAATTACAGAATTAATTTTAAGAAAATAGGTGGTGCCAAACATGCATCATTGAGACTCTGAAAAGCAAGAATTATGATCATTTGCCAAACGCCTAGCTTTTTCCTAGAATCAGGAAAAACAAGAATTGTATTCATTATTTTTTGGATAATTCAAGAATTAGAATTATAGAGAATTGATGCCAAACAAGTCCTAAACCTGTAAACTCTTACTAAGGGTGTCAATGGATCGGTTTGGAATTGAATCCCGTCCAGTCCAAAATCAATTTGGATGGATTGAACAGACCAACAAGACATATTGAATTGGACCAATTCGGTCTAAAATATTTATTGTATTGGATTGGACCTGGTCTGTCCATAATAAATTCATATTGGATTGGTATGGATTAAGCTAATATCTGGTCCATTGATATAAGATAAAAATATAGGTGTCAATGGACCAAGTTTGGTTTGAAACCAATGTAAATCAAAATAAATTTTAACAGACTGGATGGTTCAGACATTAAATTAGACCGGTCCAAAATGGTCTAAAATATTCATTGGACTGAATTAGACTTGATCCATTTATAATGGATTCACATCGGACTGGATCAGATTGGACCAAATCCAGTGATCCAGTCCAATTGACACCCATAACTCTTACCAACAATACTATTATTATTTTTTTGAAAGCCAACAACAACATTATAAAGAAAAAATGTCAGATTATATGCCACTAACAATTTGATTATGGCATTTCACTGATAATGTAGATTTAAATAAATCTGTATTTAAACATGCAGCAGGATTGTGGAAGGGCAGTCTCTGAACACTGTAACATTTGGGCTTGTGCCATCTGGGTGAGGTGAGGTTGCCGGGCTCGACCCAAGGCCCCACTGAACTAAAACCATAAATCATTTATTTTCTTGATACTGGCAGCATTTTGAAAGAAAACTTGTTTGGACCATTGGCTTATTAATGTTACCTTCTCTGTACACTATCATCAGTTCTAAGTTCTCATAAGTCACAACTCAAAAGCAGTGCAGTTGATAAGCTACCAAACCTTTTTTTTTTAAGAGTAAAAACAATTAAAAATTACAGAAAACCTTAAATATCTATCAGCTAGAGTACACAAGTGCAGATTGACAAAATGAGAGCTATCAAACTGAAGAAATCATTCACCTCTGTATGGATAAACTATCTACCCTAGCTAGAGAAGCCTAGAAGAGGAGCACAGAACCCACACTCAGTAAAAGCTATTAACTAGTAGAGTATAGGAAACAACAAGGCTCCATCATCAACTAATATTTTAAATTAGAATTATGTATTAATATATACAAAAGATGGGCATGATATTTTTATATGATTAATTAATTAAAATAAATAAATATTGAGTTAATATTCCCTTCCCTCCAACTTTCGAGGTGTGTTTCTGACAGTTACACTAGCTTTTCATTACATAATAATTTATAGAAACATCTTAATTTTGGCTGGACCCTCCTGAGACACTCTGAGAGACGAGAGGGAGGATTTGTTCTTTCATGGGACGCTGAGTGCCTGAGTCGCTGACACACTTCTCAGCCCGTGGTCCCGCGTGTCCTCGTCCACTGGAAAAAGAGAGAACAAGGGGGCCCATACCCACGACCCATGGGCTAACGTCATCAGCCTCGGAGGCCCCAAGAATTGCAGAGTGAGAGAGAGAGAGAGAGAGGCCGTACAGATGAGGGCTTACGCATGCGAAGGACTGTGTCAAAGTACTGACACGTGACGGTCACGGGACGTCATGACTTTGGTTTGTTCACGAGCAGCGGCAGCAGCCAGCCAGCATCATTCATTCATTCCCCCTCTTGCTTTGCTTTTCTGATCACACAACGCATGTCGGGCAGGAGTCATCTAAGCGAACAGAAGCTTGGATTAATGGAGGGCAATCCCAGGGCTTGAAAATAAGGACAATTTGCCTGCCAACAAAACAGTTCCAACTCTCTACTAACGTCATCTTACACATATGTGAGTTTCACTTTTTGGATAGGTATCAAATGGGTAGAGGGTTGGAACGTATTTTATTGGCAGAAAATCTCAAATCCAATTTGCCGACATGCCCTTTTCACTCTACACACAGTAACCGTTCAGTTGTCTTGTTTGATGATTGAGTATTGTTGTGGTTGTGGCCTTGTGCGTCATCAACCCTAAACCTAACCCTAGCTATATATATAATCTGTGTTTGCCCGGGGTTAGTGATGATGAACCTTTAGTCTCCGTTTGCTTAAAAAACATAAAACCTAAAATGGGCCAAATTTTTTTCGGGCTGAAATAATTGAATTATAAGTCTTTATATTTCTTTATAGTACTGTTTTTCCTAATCAAGGGTAAGCTTACTAAACCACTTTAATCTTTTTTTTTTTTTTTTCGGTTAAGGTTCTAAGAGAATTGAATGTATACAAGTGTTGTTGGTTGATAGATATATTTAAGCTTTTAACCAGATTGGGTTGTCCTAAGAAATTAAAGAAAATCTTTGACGTGCAGCAGGGAGATACAGTAAACAGGTCAGAGAGAGAGAGTGAGGACAGGAAACTTGATGGGCGGATGGAACCATTAATGAATCAATATTTCTACTAAATATTGCTACATTCCTCAAGTCCACAGTTTCATAGTTTTGTGAGCTCACCTGTTTAGATGTAGAGTACTGGAGTGGAGTGACTGAGCAGAGCAGACGTGTGGCACTATTGTAATTAAATATATTTCCCTGCCCACATTTGTTTCTCCGATGAGCTCAGAGAGAGAGAGAGAGAGGTTGCTAGTTGCTGATGGAAAGTGGTGGTGGTGGGGTTGGTATGCTGGAGAGAAGTGGGTGCGTGTAGGTTTCCTTTTTCCGGCAGCCTCTGACGTGGTTGCCGAGAGGGAAGATAATGGTAATGGCGTCATACTCTCTAGCAGGTAGACCTATTTGGCCACGTGTCTCCAGCTCTTTGAAAGCACATCTGATCTGACACTGCATGCAAAACCCGTGAAAATAACGGAACGGCAGACCAGCTCAGGATTTTTGTTGGGAGACCCCAACGGTCGAAGCTAGCTAGCTCTCTCTCTCATCTCCACCTTCTTCTCCTTAGCTTCTTCTGACATATGCCGCAGCGGCAGCGGCAGCAGCAGCTTGCTGGGCCTTACTTCTTTGATCCATTTTCTTATCTGGCCTGCTGGAAGAAGGCGGAATTAATTGGAGTTTGGAGGTGGGGAGCATGTGATTCTAATGATCAGCAACTGAGAAGTGAGAAGAGCCCCAAATAAAGCCTGCTCCCAATGTTGGCCCTTGCCTAGTAAATTCCCAGTTTCATTATGACTCTCCCCCAGAGGGGAGAGGAGAGAGAGAGAGAGAGAGGACTGTCTGTGTTGGTTTCATCTCTCCACCTCCCACTGACGTACTGATCAAACCATAGAATGGTCCATGATGAAGATGCAAGCCTTGCCCATTTGGCCTATATGTGATTAATTAACAACTGCTAAGTAGGAATATCACATAATAGGAGTCTACTTGATCCATGCTTACACTCAAATTGATACAAGATTGTTAGGAATTTAAGGTACTATATTATATATTATTAAGTTAACCACTTATCAGACTACTTTTGTTGCACCATCACATGCTTGCTTCCCTAATTAGGGTTTAGGGGCTAGATTACATGCTTGTCAGCATTCTCATCAAAAGAAACATGTAAGGCAATGTTTTAATTAGTACATTAATTTATTAATTATAGTCACACCAAGTCTCTAACAAATAACAATTCCTCGTTCTTGTGCAACCAGACCACTGATTAAGGTCAAAGGAAAAGCATCATACTACTCGTGAATTACCATTTTATAAGCTGCACGCAACCCTAGAGCTTCAATCTCAGGGGATACAAGGAGAACGTAGGAGTGACTTACAATCAATCCCTGCGGCTGGTCACAGGAGAGAGAGAGAGAGAGAGAGAGTAACACGCATGCATAGTGACAAAAGAGTTGAATCATAGTGACTAGACTATCAAGTATCAATGTTGTCGTGGAAGATGAGACAGTATGAGTCTCACGGAAAGATCGGATTTCGTCTGCTAGTTTTACGTTTGTAAGTCAAGGTCAATCCCTCGTTTTTGACAATGGACCCCCTCCCATGAACCCACTGCCATACATAACTGACTTTGATTGAGTACTTTCTGTGGGGGTTGCGACGATGCTGCCGGGATTGGATTGAATAAACGCAGACTCTAATTTTTTTCAGCCCAGATTTCGTATAGTGCGATTAAATTTTGAAGTCTGTGAATGGGGATGAGGATAGAGGTGGTTCCATCAACCTCGGTGGAGTCTAGTACTACAGCTACCCTACCAAAATGACTCCATGTGTGTCCGTTTTGATCATTTCAATTCCTGGGCGTTGAGCATTTTTGAGAGCTTTGCAGCTTTTCAAAATTGTAGATACTACTTGTCATGACATCATTTGATTCATTTCATGGAAGGAGTATAAATACAAATAGGTAGAGTGCAAAACCTTGTATTTGTACTCCTGAGCCTTAGAAACATTTGAAATGTCTATGATGTGATTTTAACTTTGTTATTTTTGTCTTTATTAATGCACATATCTTTTCCATGGTTTCCAGTATTTTTCTTTGGAAATATCTTCACATTATTTTGAGCGAACACAATTCCAGAAAAATGTTTAATTTATTGCCATGTAGTTGTTAATTTGTTAAGGGTTAGAATTAACATGACTGACGGACAAGGCATTCACCACGTGGCCAGAAAGTCATGCTGTTAAAATTGGAAAGTAGTTTGGTCAAAATAAAAAAAGGAAAAAAAAGCAGCCCATCAAACAGGCCTTGAGCTAGCTAGACAAGTTAAGCAGCAAAGAGAGATATACGTAACCAATTGGTAATGGCAGTTTTAATGGTGGTCCAGATGGGTTCCATCGATCTGAGAATAAAAAAGAGAATTATTTAAATTGCTATATATTCACTTTTCCCTAGGAATTATTTTGTATTTTTTGTTTATTCTTGTAAGACAAACAAGCTAGGTGAGACACGTGAAGTAACATTGGATATGTAAGAACTGGGCTCAATCAAGACTCTAATGTCTCAGAAACAAACCTGGGCTCTTAAGAAAAGGCTGGCTTCCTTTGGCAGGGAATGACTAGCTACTGGGCTGACCCGGCAACCAGTTCGGCTCTTCTGGCCCACTACCGTAACTGTTACCAACAATTACCTTAATTAACTGAATAGTGTAGGAAACATGTTCCTAATTGAATATATCCAGATAGAATCCTTGAAGACCGAGGCTTTAATAATTGATGTCTCACTTGTTGGACCAGCAGCCTATGTGTGGTATAAGGCCATATCAAATATTTCATGTTGAGGGTGGAATAATTTTTCTTTCGCGTAAGTAGGGGTGTCAATTGGCAGTCCAATGTCAGTCCATTATGTATCAGGTTCAATCCAATTTTGGATCGACTCAATTCAATGTCTGAACCGTTTAATCTGTCCAAATTTGTTTTAATTTAGATTAGTTTCAACTTAAATTAATTTTAATTAATACTTATATTCTTTATCTTATAACAAATGGACCAGATATTGGACCAGGTCCAATCCGATCAAATAAATATTTTAGACTGGATTGGTTCAATCCAATGTTTTGTTGGTCCATCTAACACATAAAGGGCAGTATTAAAGAACAAAAACCTATTCCGGAACCTCACCTAACCTATCTAATAATAAAGGATTATTCAAGAAAACATCCATTGAATGGATGACAGCAGATTGAACAATCTTCTCTACAGAATTATATTAATGATATGGTATTCTATACAAAAAATGAGTTATATTAACGGTATATTACTATCTTAATCTAGATTATGGTCCGATTAGGTTGAAATATGACAGCACGCTATATTGGTCAAGTTCAGTTAGTGTTCCATGTTCTTTTTTGTTGGAATGTTTTTTTACGATTTTGAAGGAGAGTGGACCAACGTTGATCAGAACCATATGCAGACCTCAATGCGGGTAAGAAGGCTTATATGCATACCTCTATTTAATTTAGACCATGGGTTGGACTCAGTTTTGACTTTTTTCAAAATTTTAATGGGCCCGGTTCAAAGCCCAAACTCGATACAGTGTAAATTCAAGTCCAAAGCCCGGCTCGTGAACAGATCTAATCTAGTCTGAGCTAAGCGGATTGGCGGACACATGGTTTGAGAAATTCTGACTTATATAATAGTAGCAAATCATTGAATTCCTTTGACCTTTTTCTGCAATGAGCAATTTGACCTTACAAAATGGTAAACATCAAATTGAAAACTTTCAATTATGAGGTGTGGTAAAACTCAAACTCTGACTAAATACATAAAGGTTGAAAAGGTATCCAAGAATACCCAAAAGGTGAACTCTAAGATACACATTTTGGTTAAACTCAGGAAACACATTGATACGATGATATAGTAGAGTGACTTAGGATATGTAAATGAAATTCTTATAGAAGTCACAAAAATATTAATAATGCTAAATCTAGAGTTTAATTGAATATAAATAAAATGTAAAAACATGATACTTATTTTAATAATTTATGTTAAATATGAAGTAAGGGGCCATTGTTTGGTGTAATGGTATAAGAGTGGCTACTTTGTGAACTAAGGTCTAATTACATTTTATATATATGAAGCTAGTTTACAATTATAAGACTGGCTACTTTTAATATATATTTTTTATTTTAGCTTTTATTTTTATGAATGGAAAAGACAAATTAAAATTTGAGGCAAAAAAGGGTTTTGTTTTGACAAAAATAATGGACCAGGGCACCTTTGGCATTATGGAGCATGCATATATTGAAAATTTATCCAAAATAAAAAAAAAACATATTCCCGACCTATAAATAAGACATATGGTATCTGGAAGTTTTAATACATTTTTTTAATGTACAAACTATGATTCAATAACCAGGTCAAATGGGTCAATGGTTTAACTGTAAAGGTCAGCAAGTTTCTGATCAAGTGATTAAGTCAATATTTTTTTTTTACTGATTTGTGGGTCTTAGGAAAACACTACTTCAAAAAGGGATGCATATATCACAAAAAATTCCAAACTGAGCGCGAAGTTAATTATCACCTCTAGAAGCACAAAAAATTCTGAACTGAGCGCAAAGTTAATTATAGCCTCTAGAAGTATTCTGGCCCAAACCTAGACCAAACCCAAGGTGAAGCCCCCAACCTAGGCCCAACCCGTACTGAAATTTAATGCACTTGGGTTGGCTTGGGTTTGGGCCAGGCTTAAGTTGTTTAATCATCCCACACTAAATTTTGGCATAAATGCATGATGTATGCATAGGGATGGATTTGAGCCGATCCGAGTTAAATAGTACCAAGTTCGAGCTCGGTTCGAGCAAGAACCTTGAGCTCAAGCTCGGCTCGAGTCAAAAGTTCATAAGCTCGAGCTCGGCTCGTTTTAAATTTTATAAAAATATTTATTATATATTTTATAAATATTTTATAAAAAATAAAAATTATATAAAAAATATTCTATATTTAAAATTTAATAATTATAATATTTTATTATATATATATATATTATTTTCTATAATTTTATTATATATATATATATATATATATATTCGAGCTGGCTCGCGAGCCTCACGAGCCGAGCTCTAGTAGGTACGAGCTCGGCTCGTTTATTAATCGAGCCACTGAATTAGGCTCGAGCTCGGATGAAACCGAGCCAAGCTGAGCTTTTCTCGAGCCAAACTCGAACTCGAGCAGCTCGTGAAAAGCTCGGCTCGTTGCCACCCCTATGTATGCATGTATACAATATGTATGCAAATATATGCTTATATATACATGCATGTATATATTAGGATTGGACTTGAGTTATAACAAGGTCAAGTCATGTTTGAACATGACTCATGCTACCTAAGGCCGAGATAGGCTTAAGCCTAACCCAAAAAATAAAAAAGACCAAACTTTTAGGCCTAGACCCTTCTAAACACTGAAAATCCAAGCCCAACCTATTTAAAATTGTGGGTTGGGCAAGTCCGGGCTTACCTTGGGCGCTTATGCCTGCCCAAGTTGCACCCTTAATTGAAATTATTGAATTTTATCTAATTTTTTTAATAGGGTTTTATGCTATAGGATATAGTGATTTGTGACTAGGATTGTCTGTAACAAAAAAAAAAAAAAAAATTAATTTAGTGATGGTCTTTATGTCTATGGAAACATTCACGAAACCGTCACTAGTATTTTTTAAATTAGTGAATATCATATGTAAAATGTTACTGATTGTGAAGATATAGTGATGATCTTAAGTTTTATAATGAAACTCACTAATAAATGTAACTAAAAAATTCTAATATTAGTGATGGATACACTGTAGTGCCACTAGATATATAGATATGGGTATGTTAGTAAAACTAAAGCTTTATTATTTGGGTATGTTTGGCTTGAAGGAAATGGTAGGAAAAGAAAGGTAAATGTAAGAAAATTTATACAAGATTTGTAAAGTTGCTGGAACCTGTTATTTGTAATTTCTGTTCTTATGTTTAGTTTAATGATTTTTCATCTATCAAAAAAAAAAAAAAAAAGAAAGAAAAAACTACGTAAATCTAAATCTCTATCTTCTCTTGTAGTGGCCACGTCAACCACACTACTACTTGATCCTAGCTATAAAAAAACTAGAGAGTACAAGGGATTTTCAGTCTTCTGGTCGCTAGCCTGAGATGCCGAGGCTTTCTCCCTTCTCTTATTTTCTCCTCATGCTGTTGGTTTTGGCCTCAGGTTTGCTCTTTCAACCTCTGTTAATTTCTCTTTGTTAGAGAACGGAATCTATTCAGGGATCTCATCCAACAGTTTAAACTTTTAGGTTGAATAGTTCCATACGATTATATGAGTGAATCTGTACTTATCTACATTTAAAGCCCAATTGATTTTTGCATAAGAGAGTCTGTCTGAATAGGCTTTTATTCTCTAACACTCTTTAGAGTTATTTCAAAATAGTCTAGTTAATTAAGTGGCCACACACCACAAGCATGCATATATATGATATATCAACACTGAGTTAATAAACTAACCAGGATTAATTACGATTGAACACACAGTAGATGAGATGATGGTGTTGGTGCCCCAAGCAGAAGCAAAACTGTGCACTGTAGTAATCTTGCATGTGAACTGTAGAGGAGAAGAGATCTGCAAGAAGAAATGCTTAGAGAGGTACAATGGAACTGGGTCGTGCGAGCGATGGGATTTCCTTCAATGTGTGTGCCGCTACCACAGTAGTGGTCGTTGCAGAAGCTGCTGAATTAATTAGTGTGTGCATGCGCATGAACTTGTACCTCCATTGGTCATCAATAGGACATTAGCAATATAAGATTGTAAATTTCTAATGCGCTATACATTTTTATTAAGAAAGCAGTCAAACACGACTTTATCTCTACTATTTCTTTTTTACAAAATTTATTATTCTTATGCCTCAATTATTCTCGTGGGTTCGTTTTAGCACACAGCAATCCAATATATAGTTTAAGCTAAGCAGATCGAACACGTTTCTGTTGGTTTGTCCAACACTAGGGATTATTCTTTTTATAACCCTCAACAGCTTGTCAGCTTAAAGCTGACTTGGGAACTTTGCTTTCCAATCTTTCTTTTAATTTATTTTAATTTTAATGAAAAATAATAAAGTTTTTATTGGACAAAAATATAGCACAAAACTTTCAGGCTGAAAAATTCTATCCATTTTATCAACAGCCTCAGAGTAATTAATGAAGCAAATTAAAGTGACGTTAAGGCAGTTTAAGAGTATAAATACAAATATGTAGAGTGTAAAATCTTATATTTTATACTTGCATATTTGTATTTATAGTTTTATACTCCTTCCAAATTGAGTCTAATTAAATGACGACTTTGAAATGGGTTCAGATTGTTGCCAAGTCTGGATAACTCAGGCTCAGCAGCTATGACCACTGGCCTGAGATACCTATATAAGGGTGTCATATTGCACCATGTTTTTAATTTTTGGGTGTAATTTTGCATCGATTCAATACTATATTCAGTCATGTCCTTGCCATACACTTTAGATATTTCACATGGATTTACAGCAAGAGTGAACGAGTAATAACTTAGGCAAATAGTAATTAGTCGGGTTGTGGCCTTGGCCTATCAAAGCCAAACCAATACCCTGAACTATATTTGTATGTGAAAATTGAGGCTCAAATCCAACGTGTTGAAGTCAAAGAAAGGAAGTCTTGGTGAAATGGGGTCTCTCCACCCTACCTCTCTCCGAGGATCAATTTTGATGGTTAAATCAGAACTTTCAATTAATGGTGCATAAAGAGAAGAGTTGATCTTATGAAGATAGGAACTGAAGATTGAGCTGCTAGAGATCTAGTAGAGTGAGTGCCTCGCATGGATAGGAAATTTCGAGAAAATCAAATGTATATGTTTGAGATGGGATTGCAACAACAACAATCATGAATTATCTTGCATATAATTAAGGTGAAAACTTCCTGGGTAGCTAGATCATTGATTCTTTAGGAAATCTTTTAGACCTTTAAAAAGAGTTGGGAGAGGTCAGGTTCCCTAGACATAAGTAGGGGTGAATCAATATTCGGCTAGCAAGGAAATAAGCAGTGCAATGCAACTCACATGGGCCCAAGTTAACATTTTACAATGCTTCAGGCAGGGTCCATTCAAATATTCACAAAAGCCCGACTCAAGTTGCAACCCTAATGATAATTAGGCTCAGTTCCAAGAACATCTGGGCTTGGTCCCGAAGGCCATTCTGGGACAATATTAGGGGAGAAAGAAAAAGTGGAAAAGGAAAAAAGAAAAAAAAACACAAATAATGTATAAAATCCTAGGATTAGACCCAATAAGTGATAAAATGAGAGAGTAGACTAAGATGGTTTGGTTATATATATATGCATAGAAGACCACCAACAAATCCAGTTACAAGTGGAAGGGCTAGAAGAGATAGGGGTAAAGACAAAAAAGGACATGGGTACGTATAAATAGTAAGAAACGATGCACTAATAATTTAGCGGTGGATATGGTTTCAAATAGGATGAATTAGTGAAATAGGATTCATGTAGCTGATCCCATATATATAGTTTATAGTTGAGATATAGTGATGATGATGATGAAAATTATAGAGTCAAGGTATGTAATTAGTCAATCAAACCCGTAAAATTTAATCTCTAGTGATATTAAATTTCATAAATTTATAGAAAAATCTCAACATAAACTAGAATGAAACATGGAAAGGGACAAACATGCTTATTTGTTATCCCTCCAAACCATTTTTGTTAATGCTGTTGGCCTTGTTTTCATCTCACAAGTACGTGATATAATTTGAAGGGAGAAGGAAAGGACATAAATAAAGTTGAAAGAGCCTATTCAGGCCACTTTAAAACTTTACTCCAGGTAGAGGGGAAGCACGAAAGCATTTGATTCTCTTGACTGTGTAAGAAACTGACCAACAATGATCGAAGAGCCATACCTTTCAATTAGTAACTCATTATCACCTTCCACCTCATTATTGGTATGTATGCTGATGGAACGCAATCCGGTCGGTCTTAGCTGTCAACGAACTCGCCTTTGAGTTGGAGCGTCGGGGAGCCTGAAACGGGAAAAATGAGAGAACTCTGGGGGGAACCCGGTGTGATAACTCTGAAGCTCAAGTCAGTAATCTCTCAAAGGCAAAGTGTAGACCAGATGGCACAAAGTTCACATACCTTGTTCGTTGGGGGCAGGGGGCTCTTATAATCACTTCGCACATTCGCTCCGAGACCCTTGTCAGGTCGGGTATGATTACCCTTACATCTGTCAGGTCGGCCGTCGTCCTTTCTGCTGGGACAGAACCGTCACTGCCTAACCGTCTCTCCAACTAGAGATGGCGGTGTCAGGTGGCGGTGGCAGGTGGCCATTTAGAGTGCGGCCGTCAAGCGTCAAATCCTAAGCCAGTCAGGTGCGGCACCCTTGGGAACGGACTTCCTCAGTGTCAGGCATAGTACGGTTTGTTTGGTTTTGGTGCCCTGAAGGTGTGGAGTGGTGAGCGAGGCGAAGTCTTGAGTTCGGAGGTATGTATAGGGCAGGTCAGTTCGGCGAGGTGTATCTCGAGCTGTTACTAGGTAGGTCAGTTCGGCGAGGTATGTCCCGAACTGTTGCAAGGTAGGCTAGTGGATTACTTTCCGGTTTGGGGCAAGGGTGAGTTCGGTCCATTGGTTTCTCCTCTTGGTGAAAACGCCTTAGGCTTGCTTTTGTGCCGAGCTGTTGCTTTTGCCACGTGTCGCATAACTGTGAGGTCGGGCCAAATCATCCTTCATCAATTGCTCCCTACTCCTCGCGCCAAGGGTCTTACCCTGGTGCGGGGAGTTTTGCAAGGTGGTAAGTGGATTTGTCCCATCCTTCGGATCTTGATTGCGCGAGTTGCATTTGCCAGGGTTCTTCGGTTCTGAGAAGGCGGGAAACGTGCCTACTGCTCATGAATGTTGATGGTCGTGACAACGCGTGTTTTAAATTTCAAAAATTCGTGCCACTGGGACGTGACAGTGGGTCATTTAAATTTGAAGAAAGCGCGCCTCTGTCGTTTTGAAGAGACGTGTGCTGGCGGTTTTTGTCAGTTGCAGGGGGACGTGCGGCGCGGTTAGTTTCAGAAAGACATGCGCCGGCGTGACGTCGATTTCAAAAGACGTGCACTGATGTTTTGCTCTTTTCGGAAAGACGTGCGCCAATCACGTCTTGACCTCAGGGGACGTGCTGTTAGCGTGAATGTGGGCCGCCGGATCGTCTTTGATCTGCACGGTTGGTTCTTGGTTACTGTAGCTATAAATAGTGGGGGACCCCAGTCGATTTGTCACTACTGCGGTTTGCCTATTGAGTTCGCGTCCAACTTTTCAGCTCGCGTCCAAGTTTTTCAGCTCGCATCTAGGCTGGTTACTTAGCCTCCAAGGTTTTTCGGCTTGTTCCCATCTCCGGAGCCTTCAAAACTTTCTTCCGGTGAGTACCTTCCTGAATCCACCTATTTTCCTCGATGTCTAGCTTTGATAGCTCAGACAACTCTTCAAGTAGGACTGGTGTAAGTTCTACAAACCGAGTTGTATCCCCCAACTACCTTAGTGATCCCGAGGTGGAACTTGAGGATGACTATGGACCCGTAGGCCGAGCAGCTTCGGGCAGTTTGGCATCTACCTCTCGCCAAGGTCGGATGCTAGATAGGTTTGGTCCCTCAACCATGACGCCCGAGGGGCTCCAATCTATACTCATGTCTTACAATATGCCTAGGGGGTATACATATTTCATTCCCTCGGGTAGTTTTCCTTGGGAACACGGTCCTGACGAGATCGTGATTTTTCGAGAGCAGCTCGCCGCGGGGCTGCGACTGCCTTTCCACCCCCTTTTAGTCAAAATCATAAACCACTTCGGCGTTACCATTGGCCAGCTTCACCCGAACTCTATTCGGAACCTAGTGGGGACAGTCTCCCTTTTCTGCGAGCAGAATTTCCCTTTAGACTTAGAGATATTCTCCTCCATCTTGATGCTTAAGAGACAAACGAGTTCTCTTCCTGGGGGAAGATGGGTGTGTTACCTTTCTCCTTGCCCAGGCTTTAAGCTTCTGCACGATCTTCCTAATAAGGTCCCGGCATGGAAGCGGGACTACTTCGGCATGCGAAGTGCGCAAAGATGGCCCTTTCAGACCGGGTGGGGTGAGGCCGCTCCTGATTCTGGTGTCACTCTCGACAAAGAGACGGTGAAGGGTCTCCGGCAATGGGCACGACAAGGTTTAAAGTGTCATGAGTACTTGACGGAGGCCAAGCTTATTACGGCCGGCCTGAGTTCGGGTAGGTTTCTAGTTCTGTGATTTCTTGCTTGCTTTTTTCCTTCATTTTTTCTGATGTCGAACTCGGTTCTACAGTTGTGATGGATGCGGAGAGAACTCGTGGGGGCGTTTATTCTAGGGCATGAAGAGGAGGAAGCGGGTCGCCAAGCGAACTCGTACCGAGCTGCCCCCGGATGAGGAGCCTCAAGTTCCAGGCCACACGTCGGAGGATCTACCGTGGGAGCCTGAGGTGACTCCGCCGATGTATGAAACTACCGGGGCGCCTTACGTTGAGACTACTCATACGGGTGCTCCTACATACTCCAGTGCTCCTGCTCACTCTGGGTCCGCTCATACGCGAGCTGGGCCCTCGGGCTCGGGAGCTCAAGGGGAGTTCAGGAGCGTGTTGACGCCGAACTATGCTCTTCAGAAGAGTAGGGAGGCTACTTTCCCTGAGGAGATCACAGCGTGGACCGATCTTCCTTTGAATCAGGTCGCCTGCCGCGCCGTAACACATGCTATGGTGGTAAGTCAGATTTCGTCTGCCTTCACTTTCTATCGCTTTTGCTTCCATTGCTCACTTGTTTCTTTTGGTAGGTGAATTCTTCAACTTCTTGATAGATGGAACCCTTTCTGCAGAATGCAATGTGGCCAAGACTGTGCAGCGCCAGACAGCCAAATACGTCATAATAGACGAACGATTATACTGACGGTCCTACATGCTCCCCTACTTGCGTTGCCTGCGACCTACCGAAACCAAGTTCGTACTCCGCGACACTCATGAAGGCCTGTGCGGCGGACACTTGGGGGGCAGAGCACTTGCCCAAAAAGCACTTCGACAAGGATACTACTGGCCAACGATGAAGGCAGAAGCTGTCGAGCTCATCAGAAAATGTGACAAGTGTTAGAAACACGCCAATATCCACCATTAGTCTGCTTCCGACCTCAAATACCTCTCCAGCCCGTGGCCCTTTGCACAATGGGGCATCGACATCCTGGGGCCATTCCCGCCAGCAACAGGTGGAAGAAAATTCTTAGTTGTTGCAGTAGATTACTTCACGAAGTGGATATAAGTCGAACCTCTGGCAATTGTTACGGCCTGAAACATACAAAACTTCTTTTGGAAGAACATAATATGTCGTTTCGGGTTACCTCGTATACTAATTTTTGACAACGACAAGTAGTTCGAGGATATCAAGTTCCAAGAGTGGTGTTAGAACATGGGGATTCGGCAAAACTTCACATCAGTTGCGCACCCGCAGGCAAATGGTCAGACGAAAGTAATGAACAGAGCCATCCTGCGCAGACTGAAAGCACGTCTGGATCGTGCTAAGGGACTATGGGCCGAAGAGCTACCAAGTGTCTTGTGGGTTCACCGAACTACAAAAAAAACTGCCACAGGGAGAAACCCCCTTCAACCTCACCTACGGCACTAAAGCAGTTATCCCGGCGGAAATCGAAGTACCAACATTGCGACTTGAAACATATGACGATCGGACAAACGGAGATGAGTTACATACCAACCTTGACATACTGGACGAGGTAAGGGACCTCCCGTACATTTGGACAGCGGCCTACCAGCAGCAGGTAGCTTGCTACTACAATGCTAGAGTAAAGCAACGAAGCTTTTGAGTCGGCGACCTGGTCCTTCGTAAGATTATGGTGCCCGAACCCGGCGTGGGCAAACTTGGACCAAACTAGGAAGGGCCCTATAAAGTAAAGAGAGTGCTCGGGGGGGCATACGAGCTCGAAACCTTGAAAGGCAAACTAGTACCTCGAGCATGAAACATCATGAACTTAAGGCGATACTACCTATAAACCGCCAAGCGAAGTGGACGAAATCGCTATAAGGTCCTATGGGCCACGATGCGGAGCCAAGAGGAACCTTGGTGTAAACAAGCAAAGAAAAGTCGGGCATATTATTAGCTCGACAAAAAATCGGTTCGTTGCAAAAGCCTTCGCGGCAAAACAGGTCGCCGAAGTACAATAACCCATACAAGTGGCATATTATCAGTTCGACAAAGAATCAATTCGGGAAAAAGGAACATGGGCAAAAGATTTATCTATTCCGTTGCAAGAAACATGAGTACATTGGCCATCAGAAGGCACTTCAAAAAAAAAAAGATTATCTTTACATGCCCGGAGCTACTTCTTCGCCATCAGAAGGCACTTCAACAACACCCGAAGGCCCTGCCTCTCCTTCAGAGTCTGGCTCACCATCGGCAGCATTGGCCATCTCCTGAGTTATGCGCGAAGTGGATATGACACTAACATCGAGGTCGGGGTACATGTTCCGGATCATCCACCGGCTCATCTTGAACCCCCTTCTGTAAGAATCCACCATCAGATCGTCAAAATGTGGAGAGGCAATATGGTCTTCAACAGCCTTCTTCTTTGGCGTCTTCAATACCTTGGGAAAAAATTTGCGTCTTCTCCCTGATGTCCTCCTAAAGATATTCGACTTGATGCTGCAAGTCCAACTTCAAATCCGCCATGTGTTTGACGACTACCCCCATGGCCTCGGCATCACGCTGAGACATCACCTGCCTGCCCATGGCAACGCGAGCAGCTTCTTCGGCAGCATAAGTGGCCGCCTCAATGGCTCGGGTATTCGCCTCGACGGCATAGAAAGCCTCTTCAGCAGCATGGGTGGCAGCCTCAGCAGTTCGCGTCTGTCGCGAGCTCCTCTCCACTTGGGCCGCTAAGGCGTGAATGGGTCGATCCAGCTCGGCTTTGCTTTGAGGACGGGAGCGACCTCCTCTACCCCCCCGTGAATACTAGGCCGAGGTAAATCCTCTATGTACACGGTTCTCATGTTGTTGTGACTTGTGCTGGCTAACCGGGATAGAGCGTCGGCCTCAGTGTTCTCTGACCTCGGGATTTGCCTGATGAAGTGTGACTGGAAGTTGAGCAGGGCCTTTTTTAGTTTCGCCAAATATGTGATCATGGAGAGCTCGCGTGCTTCATACTCGCCCATAACTTGGTTGACCACGAGCAGGGAATCGCTGCAGATGACCAAGTGCTTTGCTTTTACCTTTCGCGCTAGGTTCAGCCCGGCTATCAATGCTTCATACTCTGCCTCGTTGTTGGATGCCGCGAAATCAAAGCGTAGTGCGTATTCTAATTTTGTGCCGCCCGGGCCGCATAAGACTATTCCAGCCCCGTTGCCTTACTGGGTCGAGGAACCATCCACGTGAAGGATCCAGGGCTCCTCATCCCAGTTCGCGTTTCGCCTAACCAGGAGAGATGCCACACTGGCTGCTACTTCACGGGGTTCAGACTTTATTGGCTCGGGAGCTCCGGGTTCGCCCGAACTGGGGACCTCGGGCTCGACCTATAGGGCTTCATGACTGAAAGTGCACTCGACGATAAAATCTGCCAAAGCTTGGGCCTTAATTGCGGTCCGGGGTTTGTACTGGAGATCATACTCGCTGAGTTCGATGGCCCATTTCGTCAGCCTACCGGAGACCTCGGGCTTCAGTAAAACTTGTCTTAGGGGTTTGTCGGTTAAGACAATGACGGTGTGAGCTTGGAAGTACGGGCGGAGTTTTCGAGCTGATACCACTAGTGCGAAGGTGATTTTTTCTATCTGCGGGTACCTTGTTTCTGCTCCCTACAGAATTTTACTAACATAATAGACGGGCCGCTGGACCCGATCTACTTGTTTTACTAATACCGAACTGACCACTTCGTCGCTCGCCGAGAGGTACAGTTCTAAGACCTCGCCCTCCTCGGGTCTGGCTAAGGTTGGTATGGTGGCGAGGTAAGTCTTCAGCTCGTCGAACGTGAGCTGGCAATCTCGGGTCCATTCGAACCCTTTGCCTTTGATTGCCTTGAAGAAAGGCAAGCAGCGGTCTGCCGACTTAGAAGTCCGCTGCGAGGAGCTTTTCGACCGCCCTCCAGTGCTCCGGGGCTAAGTTGCGTTTCTTCTGTCTAATGGGTCTGACTACAGGGTCAGTGTTAAGCTTGTGAGTTATAAGGCCGGGGTCAATACCAGGCATATCTGCCGCGAACCATGCAAAAATGTCTAAATTTTGGAGTAAGAAACTCACCAATTCAGTTCGCAAAGGCTCGTTGACGGAGGCACCGATCTGTAGTGTTCACGCCGGATCTGTAGCCGAGGCCGGGACGGCGACTGTTTCCTCAGTGGGCGAAGCTCGTTCCTCGCCCTGCTCCGTGGGTCGCTCTATTTCGAGATCGTCGGCTGCCTTGGTTTTTACCTTCAGGGGCGGCAACTTAGCATTTGCGAGACTCAAGTTGGTCGCTCTGTGCTACCCCCACACCGAAGTCCATGGGGAACTTCATTGCCAGATAATAGGTGGAGACCACTATACGCAGAATATGTGTAATTGGTTGCCCTATTATGGCGTTGTATGGGGAGGGGGTCGCGACCACCAGGAAATCGTGGTTGAGTCTTACCGTGCACGCCATGTGCCGACTTCCACAGGTACTGTTATTTTTCCCAAGGGCCTGACTTCCTCTCCGCTGAAGCCTACTAGAGGAGTGTGAGCGGGTTTCAAATCGCTTTTCTGCAACTGCAACTGGTTGAACGCCGATTTGAATAGTATGTCCGCCGAACTGCCTGAGTCTACCAGTACACACCGGACTTTGAAGTCGCTGATCCTTAGCTTTATGACGAGCGCGTCATCGTGGGGGTAATGAACACCTCGTGCATCGTCTTCTGTAAAAAAGATCGATTCTTCCTTCTTCGGCCTCTTGGGAGGGTTCTGCTCCTCTTGGGCTGCTTCGCGAACTGACGTCCTTGCTGCCGCCAAAGTGCATCCTGCCACCACCGAACCGCCCACTATCACGTGGATGGTTCCCCGGACTGGCCTTTCTTCTGGGGGAGGTCGCTGCAAGGTTTCGGCCGGTCTGTTGCTCGGCTCGGGGACATCCTTCCTGTGTTCCCCTTGCCGACCTGCTTTATTACTATTGTCATAATGTACAAAATTTCTTAAGTACCCGCAACGGATGAGTCCTTCTATCACGTCGCGGAGATTATTACATTGCTCAGTGCTATGACCGTGATCTTTATGAAAACTACAATATAAATTTTTCTTCCTCTCGTTGGGGTTGCTCTTCAGGCGAGGTGGCCACTTTACGTAAGGGGCGTCCTTGATCGTCATCAGGATCTCGGTCCGCCTTGTGTTCAATGGCGTGTAATCCGTCCAAACTGCTAAGGGAGCTCGGGACGGCTGGCTTGGCTTCGCCTCTCGGTTGTGGCCTCTTCTGTCGCCGGGGTTGGAGGGCTCGCCTTCTCTTTTTCTTTTTTCAACCCCGCCTTCGTTTCTCTGGTTGATCTCTTCTTCTGTTCTCATAAACTTGTCCGTGAGTTTGAGGAAGTCGGCCATGGTTGCTGGCTGGCTAGCTACCATGTGCCATTTGAACTCTTTATGAGTCACTCCTCTTTTGGTCGCAGCAAGCTGTACCACGGGGTCTAACCGAGGGATCTGCAAACATGCTTCATTGAACCATTTGATGTAGCTCCGGATGGGTTCTCCCTCTCTTTGGATCACCTTGAAGATACTTTCCTCGGTTTTCAGACACCTTTTGCTGGTAACAAAGTGCACAGTGAAGATCTGCACGAACTAGGGCCAGCTTTTTATTGACCCGAAAGCTAGGTTCTAGTACCAAGTGTGGACCACCCCTCTGAAGGTGGTGGTGAAGGCCACACATTTGCGGCTGAAACGCGTCGACGTGGTCGTTGGGGTCAAAGGACCCATCATACTTGTCCAGAGAAGGGAGTTTGAAATCTCTAGTTAAGGGGACTGCCAAAAGTTCTGCTGAAAGGGGGGAAGGAACTGAGAGAATGGGGACGGTTTTTACCTCGCCCGAGCTCGTTTCTTCCTTGCCTCTTCTGGTGAAAGATCAGTTTGTGGTTTTTAACTGATAGTTGTTAAGTGTTATAAGAAATAACTCTGAAAGGTTGGAATAGTAGTACATATAAGTTTATCTGGTTAAATGTCTTTTTAGCACCTAGAAAACCCAAGTATTATCAAGGCTTTCCTGGCACCTAGAAGGTCTGATTTCTTTAGTGGAATTCTTAGGTAGTGTGCCTAGAGAGAGGACGTAGGCCTGGTTTGGCTGAACCTCTATAAATCTACATGTCCTTTCAGTTTCTTTACGGATATTCTTTACACTTGTTGGTTTAGTGGAATTTTTTTTTCTTGTGTTTTTTGGGGGTAAAAAGCAAATTCAATCCAATAAAAGAACCAAATAAAGAACATTCAACAATGAAACAGAAACACACACACAAAAAAAAAAAAAACAGAAACTAAGACCTATCAACCACCAACTATAAACTAAAACAACACAACTACTCCGCTGAATTCGACCACTATCACAATTCAAATAAGGCAAGTTAAACCGCAGGAATAAAACAAAATTCAGTGCTTCTTTAGATAAAAATCATGAAGAGCAGCCAAAGGAAAAACCTTTATTGCCTGAACGCAACACAAAAGTGAATTTTAGCTCCATTTCTTGAGAAATTAAGATGATTGAATCCTTTGACCAAATTTCTATATGTTTTGAAAGGTGTGAAATCAGTTGTAAACAGTTGATTCTAATATGATTTTCTAATCCTTTAACTTCTTAAAACAAAGGACAATACAACAATTGCTTCCACTTGGAAACTTAAAGAAGCCCAACTTCCACCATATTCAAGACGAGAGCAACAGAACCTCCATCTGAATGGCAAATATTTCCACAATTCATTAAAAGACTTAAATAAAAATGTTCTTGAATTGGGAAACCAGTTTCTCTTTCTGGATTCCACTTGCAGATAGGGTATGAAAGACCATTTTTTCTCCTTGGCACATAGAGCTAAACAATGGGGATAGCCCATCCCCATACCCATACACCTCCGAACCTTGGTCGTAACTGGATTTGATCCCTCATCTCCACACAACCAGCTAGGTATCATACCAATTATTCCGCTGTGGTTGCTAAAGATCCAACTAGCTAGTTCACGTAAAATAAGGTGAAATTTTTTCTTCATGAGATTTCAATTTTATAGATACAGAGAACCAGCTGTGAAATTAATTTCACAGCGATGTGTTCCCTCTCCATTAATTAATAGTGCCTTGATGCTTGGGCCAGATTGGTCCATTAAGTATTTATGTTTGGTTTGGGTTCAAATACTATTCGTCAAATTAACACAAGTGTGTGAACCAGACTACATGACCAATCATGAGTGAAAGAAGAAATGGTCAACCACGAATTGAGACATTATTTTTGGGCGAAACAGATGCCTTCATCACCACATATTTAGAAACTATATATTTTGGACCCATTCAAACACCACATCACCACTAATTGCACATATAAATAAGTCGTCTCCTCTCTAACGTCTATTGTAATACTAAGTAAGTAACTAAGAATTCAAAGTAAAAGAAGAGAGAAAGCGATGGCAAACAAGATTGTGGCAGTGTTGGTGGTATGCATGGTTCTTTTTGCTGCGGTGCAATTCTCCGAGGCAGCAGATGAAGGTGCTGATCCTAAGTTCGTAGAATGTCTCTACAAGTGCGGGGACGATTGCAAGGGTGGGGAGGAAAAATCTGCCTGTGACGCCAAGTGCGACCAGGAGTGCAAGGATAAGGTCAAACTTGGTAAGACACACGCACACACAGTTTCCTTTCTTTCTTTTCTTTTTAAGGTGATCAATCGAACGGAACAGATGCAAATTATGGACTCTTTGCCAATGCTAACAGCCCATCTGTTTTGTTTTGAAAGCAATAGTTGTATGAACACGGATTTGGGAATATCTCCTATCTGAAATTAATTCTTGAAGATAGAGATGTTTCATTCCATTATAATGTTTGTCTGGCCCATGCATGTACTATATTCATATGGCTTTTGCTTTCAGGGGATCCCTGTCAAATACGTTAGACCCAGTTGGTGGATTTCCTGTCAATGGGTTCGGTCTATGCATATGCATGATCCCATATATAGAGAACTACTGAACCCACCAAACCGATTATATATATAGTTTATCGTTTTGTGGTTTACTGGTGTCCCAACTCCCAATTTAGAATTGGGTGATGAGGATGAATTCTTTCTGTAATTTTTGTTGGGATGCCATATATAGCCCACCTCAGGCCACCGAGATAGTTAACGTTGGGGCTTCAATATTCATCACATTGCAATTAACTGCATCAACTAATACTCAATTTATTTTTGATTTTTGATGATGATTTTGTTTTAATTTCTTTCTTCCATCATCCGTGCAGGTTAACACCTGAGCAGTAGCGGACAATAAAGCTTAAGTCATGGACAACAACCACGTACCTTGAACGAGTGCAGAGAGATTAACCAATAAGGCAACAACAGTAGAGCTAGAGGAAGTTCCTTACATATGTTTCTCATTCCCATGTCGTAAATGGTGCTATATATAGCTTTCAGGCCACTGCATGTTCTAAGGGTGTAATAGTTTCTTCATACCTACAATGAAATAATGATTTTCTTTATTAATCTCACCTCCAACAACACTACTTAAAGACCTCCAATTTCTCTTATAATTAACAAATTCTTCTCATCAATACAATATATAGCAATGTTAATTAGTTTGTTATTCCTCTACCTAGCTAGGGCTATCTATCTATGGCTTGTGTCTACCCAACCTAACCAAATTAAACCTGCCCAATCAATTATTTGTTATTCCAGACGGTTTAAAATTCCTGATTATATAATGATCATTAATATAAAAAAGGTTTACTGGTTTTCTTGTAAAATTTTATTATATTTCTTCTCCAATAGGTAAATTTCATAAACAATGTATAAAATATTAATTTTGGTAAAAAAAAACGCTTGATTTATCAACTTATAAATAGTTTACTATTTTACTCTCATTTTCATTTAGTTTATATTACCAAATTAAAAAAAAATAAAGTTTTAAGCTGCTATTAGGATAGATAATTTATAGATGCCAAGTATGGTCATATATACCTGATTCTCCCCATTAATAATTAAAACAGTTCTGACTCTATCTTATAAGAACCAATTAATAATTGATTTGCGACGGGAACACCCAGTTCCAAACCAGAACTGAACCATTAAGAGCCCTAGTCTCTAACAGGGAGAGGAAAAGAAATTTTGTATGACGTATCGTAGAACATACAAATAGTTCAGGGCAATGGTTTGGCATAGATATATAGGCTGAGTTCACAACCCTACTTACTATTTGAGCAAGTTAATATTCGTTAAGTCAAGCTGCAAATCCATGGGAAATATCTAATAAGTTCCCACTAACCAGATATGGAAAGGAATACAATTCTTGGTTAAACAATATTAAAGAAAATCCGGAATACATGATTTTTTGGATTTTAAGAGGGGGAAAAGTTGGTCAATAAGAAATTCATATTCTTTTTTCAGATTTACGAGGGGACCAATGAAATTTTTTCTCAGTGGGTAAATAATTTTTCCATATGGGGGAAAGTTAACAAAACTTGAATGGGACAAAAATGCCCTTTTTGCTAATGAAATATTTATGGATAAAATTATCATTATTTTATTTACCTAGAAAATGAAAAAATATGGATAAATAACTTATCAAGAAGTGAATTAAACTTATGCAGTAAAAAAATATTACTATATGAAGCATCCACAGTGGAACCAAACTATCCATCAACAAAGTCCAACAATTGACAATATCACTTAGAGAGGAACCCACATGAAAAGCAAAATTTACACAAGAAAAATTATAGTATATTATACAATGTATATGACCCAGACCCCTTATATAGGTATCCCATGCTAGGGGATAGCTTATTATCTGCCTGAGTTGCTCCAAACTTAGCAATCTAAACCCATACATACCCTCGCCCTCGCCCTAGCCCGGCCCGCCCTGGCGTGCGCATGAAAAGTCGATTGGTTAACTGGTTGACTGGTTCGATTAACCATCAGTTTGGTTCATTGGTTTTTTATTATTTGCAATATCATATATATATATATATATAATAGAAATATATATAAAATATTACATTTTAAATAATAACTAATATATTATATATTATAAATATATATTTATATATAATACATATTTATTAATTTATAATGTTTAGAAAATATAATATATATAATATACATAAAAATACATAAAATATATATAAATATGTGTATACCGGTCGGTTCATTTAACTGTTGGTTTTCTATTATGGTTAACCGAAACCAAACCTGTACCTTCATTTTTTAAAAATATCGAACCAACCGGTTCGACTAATCGAATTTTTGGTTTTTTCTTGCTCACCCCTATCATTGCTATTGGCCGATGGAATGGAGCTGAGTTACGATATCTTAGGATAGCAACCAGAACATTAAAAATGCCGCTTGAAAGAAACAATGAAAGCTAAGCACAAACTTTGCACAAAAATGGAAAAATATGTAGAAAAGAAAACTCCAAAAAAGAGGCTTCTAGTCACCAATCAAGTTTTTAAGAACTGGACTGAACACAGAACTGTTTTGGCCATCGGTTTCTAGGTCAAATGGTCCAACCATCAGATTTGAGTGGATGACCCATTCTGGTTAAAAAATAATTAAAATAAAAATGACCAAAAACCATTGTCTAGGTCGATAGGTTGATGATTCAACCACCTGGGCTAGCAGTCAACGATTTTTAACCCAAGAACATTTTTAAGGTAGAAGGAAACCGGTTTTCGGGTCAACTGGTCTGGTCCGGTGCAATTTTCAAAACCATGTGACCAAAAAATATGTGACTATGAGATGAACCCATTCCATCTGGCCAATGTGTTTGAAAGAGCAGCCTAAACCGAAAATAATATTTTGAGCGTAGAAACCCCATTCCATCTGTTTTGAGCAGCCTAAACCAAAAAATATGTGACTATGAGATGAACCCATTCCATCTGTTTTGGCTCAAAACCCAAAACAGATGGGATATGAGGCCCTTTGTGTGGGTCCCACAACTTGCCACTTGTTACATATTTTGAGCGTAGAAACCCAAGTTCATTTTCGTGCATGGCTAAAACCAAGAATCACATCCTTGGATTTATTGTCGTGGTAGTGGTACCACCAATATGTCACTACATCTAATTGAAGGTTGGGACATCAATTCATCAAAAGCTTTGATTTTGTTGTTGAGTGCAGCCCTACAACACTCTCGTGGCAAAAGTGATGTGTAGAAACCCACCATCATATATGGCTCGAATGGACGCTTATGTTGTTTAGGCTCTTTCAACTTTATTTATGTCCCTTCCTTCCCCCTTCAAACGATATCACATTACATGTGAGGCGAGATCAACAAGGCCAAGGGCAATAATAATGAAGATGGTTTGGAGATACAACAAATAAATAGATTTATCCCTCGCCATGCTTCACGAATTTTTTATAAATTTATGTTGAAATTTAATATTACTAGAGATTAAATTTCACGGGCTTGATTGATTAATTACATAGATTGACTATACTTTTTATCACCATTCAACAGAGGTCAATAATATTAATAGGTTATCCATTTTGGTTGATCAAGACATGCTGATCAATGATATTTACTAAGAAGTAAGAACAAAGAACTCAATGTCCAAAATGATAGATCTATAAAAATAACATGTTCAATACTTTTTTTTTTTTTAACCTTGACACAGTTTAATGGAAAGATTTGAACCCTACACACAAAAAAGGGAAGAGAGAGAGATCATGTCTTCTAGCCTACCTGCGTAGATCTATATATAAAGATTTCTAACCTTACCTTGATACTACATGTGTAGATCTATAAAGAGGGAATAAAGATTTAAACCCTACATGCATAGATTTATAAAACCTTTACCTTGATAGTACCGGTAACAATGGCTTTTAGCTAGTGAATGACCATGTCTTACCACCTGTGAATAAATATTTAAACCCTACATGGTTGTATTTGTACTGTATATATTTGTATTTGTAGTTTTGTATTCCTTCCAAACTCAGCCTAAATAACTTTGAAATGGATTATATAAGGGTGTCATAATGCATCATATACTTAATTTTTTTGGTGTAATTTTGTATCCATCCAATACCATATTCAGTCATGTACTTGTCATATCTGGTTTGTAGGCACTTTAAATATTTCACATGGAATTGCAGCAAGAGTGAACGAGTAAAAACTTAGGCCGTGTTTGACAAATCTTTTGATGGTGTCTTCTAGGCTTCTTAAAGCCTAAAAACCCAATTTTTGAGCTTTTTTCGTTTGGCAAAATAAGACAAGAAGCTGAGAAGATGGGCCACCCAAAAAGCTTGTGCGTGCCCGAAAATCCCCAAAATTGAGAAGCTCCAACTCGAGCAATAGGAGTTCTTCGAAGAAAACCCTCATTCCTCAACGTGCATGCTTCTCTTCAACGTAGGTATTTTCCTCTTCCTTCTTCTTCTTTTGCTTTCTTTTTCTTCTTCTTCTTCTACTTCACCATAACCCATCCGTTTTTCATTTACAAGGACCTACAAACAATATTGTTCTGTTCTCAGGTAAAACCCATCTGCTTTCTTTCTTTTAATTGAAGTTTTTGTTGTTTGCTTTCCCCTATTTATTGATTTAATATCTAAGAACTTCAATTTGTTTATACTATTAATCTTTTCTTTGGTATATCTAAAATTTTTTGATCTTCTAATGTTTGCTCTGCTACTAAACTTCAATTCCTTTCTTTCATTTTTCAAATTTCATTTTAATTTAACTAGTGTTTAATTATCTTTCCATCAATTACATACCTTTTAAGTTTGATTTAACTAGTCATTGTTCAGCTTTGCAACCAGTCGTTGATCCAAATCCAACAATAGGTACCCACCTTCCAAGGTTTGCTTCTTTGGACAGGTCCGAAAGGCTATCGAACCAGACTACATTACCAATCATGAGTGAAAGAAGAAATGGTCAACCACGAATTGAGACATTATTTTTGGGCGAAACCGATGCCTTCATCACCACATATTTAGAAACTATATATTTTGGACCCATTCAAACACCACATCACCACTAATTGCACATATAAATAAGTCGTCTCCTCTCTAACGTCTATTGTAATACTAAGTAAGTAACTAAGAATTCAAAGTAAAAGAAGAGAGAAAGCGATGGCAAACAAGATTGTGGCAGTGTTGGTGGTATGCATGGTTCTTTTTGCTGCGGTGCAATTCTCCGAGGCAGCAGATGAAGGTGCTGATCCTAAGTTCGTAGAATGTCTCTACAAGTGCGGGGACGATTGCAAGGGTGGGGAGGAAAAATCTGCCTGTGACGCCAAGTGCGACCAGGAGTGCAAGGATAAGGTCAAACTTGGTAAGACACACGCACACACAGTTTCCTTTCTTTCTTTTCTTTTTAAGGTGATCAATCGAACAGAACAGATGCAAATTATGGACTCTTTGCCAATGCTAACAGCCCATCTGTTTTGTTTTGAAAGCAGTAGTTGTATGAACACGGATTTGGGAATATCTCCTATCTGAAATTAATTCTTGAAGATAGAGATGTTTCATTCCATTATAATGTTTGTCTGGCCCATGCATGTACTATATTCATATGGCTTTTGCTTTCAGGAGATCCCTGTCAAATACGTTAGACCCACTTGGTGGATTTCCTGTCAATGGGTTCGGTCTATGCATATGCATGATCCCATATATAGAGAACTACTGAACCCACCAAACCGATTATATATATAGTTTCTCGTTTTGTGGTTTACTGGTGTCCCAACTCCCAATTTACAATTGGGTGATGAGGACGAATTCTTTCTGTAATTTTTGTTGGGATGCCATATATAGCCCACCTCAGGCCACCAAGATAGTTAACGTTGGGGCTTCAATATTCATCACATTGCAATTAACTGCATCAACTAATACTCAATTTATTTTTGATTTTTGATGATGATTTTGTTTTAATTTCTTTCTTCCATCATCCGTGCAGGTTAATACCTGAGCAGTAGCGGACAATAAAGCTTAAGTCATGGACAACAACCACGTACCTTGAACGAGTGCAGAGAGATTAACCAATAAAGCAACAACAGTAGAGCTAGAGGAAGTTCCTTACATATGTTTCTCATTCCCATGTCGTAAATGGTGCTATATATAGCTTTCAGACCACTGCATGTTCTAAGGGTGTAATAGTTTCTTCCTACCTACAATGAAATAATGGTTTTCTTTATTAGTCTCACCTCCAACAACACTACTTAAAGACCTCTAATTTCTCTTATAATTAACAAATTCTTCTCATCAATACAATATATAGCAATGTTAATTAGTTTGTTATTCCTCTACCTAGCTGGGGCTATCTATCTATGGCTTGTGTCTACCCAACCTAACCAAATTAAACCTGCCCAATCAATTATTTGTTATTCCAGACGGTTTAAAATTCCTGATTATATAATGATCATTAATATAAAAAGGTTTATTGGTTTTCTTGTAAAATTTTATTATATTTCTTCTCCAATAGGTAAATTTCATAAACAATATATAAAATATCAATTTTGGTAAAAAAAACGCTTGATTTATCAACTTATAAATAGTTTACTATTTTACTCTCATTTTCATTTAGGTTATATTACCAAATAAATAAAAAAAAAATATGTAGTTTTATGCTGCTATTAGGATAGATAATTATAGATGCCAAGTATTAGCGGCCGGGTCATACCTGATTATCTCGAAATTCATAATTATTGTGTTCTATTCAATCCCATCTAAAGCATATTTGATTTTCTCGAAACTTCTTAGCCATGGGGGCAAGGGTACTCTCTTCTCTCTAGCAGCTCAATCTACACTTCCTATCTCCATTTGGATTAACGTATCAGTTTAGGCACATTGATTTTTGTATAATTAATGTATCATAAAACATACAAATAATTGAGGGCAATGGTTTGACTTGGATAAGTCGAGGCCACAACCCCACTTACTATTTGCCCAAGTCATTATTACTCGTTCTCTCAACCCATCTAAAACATACCTACGGCTGTGGTAAAGGTCTAGGGAGAGGTCAACTGAGTACTATTTGCGTGCCAATGACAATAATCTGTCAATAATATCCAATCAGAAATGAGTGGGGAAAAAAAGTCCAAGAAGTGAAAACAAAGGAAATAGGTTATGGTGGCTCATTCTGGACTCCAACGTGTGTGAGGCCATGGCTCACAACAACTCCGGATCGAACGCCCGAATCATCTCCGATCAATGCAATATAGTAGAAGTGCCAAAAACTGAAGATGTACAGATGAGTCTAGAAGATTAAGCAAAATTACAAGGCCTGCAACAACAATAAAGAAATGGCGGCCTTAAAATATGTGTTAGCATATAAAAGCAATGGTGGCTTACACAATTGCAGTCATCGCGAAAACCACAGTATGTGATGCAAGCTTCTAAGAATGTGCCTACAATGACAAGGTTGAAATTGGTTTAGATATATTTATTCATCAATGCATGTCCAAAATCAAAGCCGCACTACAGAATCATATGCAATCATAGCAAAAGATTGAACATTGAGTATGGGTGGGAAGTGTCTTACCTAGGGCAGCAGATCCCAAAAAAGAAGAGAAAGAGATACCAACCTTGTACGGCCTTAGCCCTCCCATCCATTGTATTCTTCAAAGGGCTGTCAACGATTTGGGTCTGCTTGACGGGCCTGAGTAGACCAATCCAATTACAATGGTTCTGGTTCCATGTTTATACCAGAATTGGTAATTGGTTCGGTTCTGATTCCCACACCCCAAAACCGTTTATTATGTTAGTTCTCTATTGCATTTCCTACATTTTCTTATAATATTTATCATAGCATAATTTTAAAGTGTCAAAGGTGAAAAATACATAGATAATGGTTTTCAGCATTCTATCATATTAACAATATACCAAAATTTAAATTTTTGGTTAACGTTTCAATATTAAAACTGGTTTTCAGTTTAATCGGTTCGGTTTTTATCCTAATTGATAGAATAAGCAAACTTTTACATTAAGAGTGATGGTTTTGGCACTACAAGTTTGTCCCGGTAAAGGATCAGTTCGGGAGTGCTTTTACCTGGGTTGGACACGAACCCCACCCGTTGACAACCCTGTCTCCATTGGTAGCCAACTTCCATTTTGCCAACACATAAAGCGCAATGAGATGAGAAACAGTCAATCACTGATCCAATGGAACAAAACGAAAATGAAAGTTCATTGAACATTAGTGTGTCATATACTCACATCGTTATCAAAGGTGGAAGGAATGGTAAGTCTTATGAGTCAACAAGTCCTTCCCCAAAGTAGCAGGACCTCGAACAATCCTAAACTGCACATACAACACAAGCGAATTACAAACCCACAACCACAAGACAACACCAAATGTAGCGGGGAAGTGAGATTCTTACAGCGAAGAGCACATTGGCTTTTTTGCAGTAATGCCTTAAGAGGTTGCGCAGCACTCCACGCAATTCCATCATTCTTGGTGCTTGAACACATAAGGACCGAGGAAGTTATGGCCACCACCGCAACCCGAAAATATTGTCTCCTAGACTGATAAATGCTTTGATTGTAGGCACACTACAACGTGGATATACCTGTGCCACTTCCTAGTCCGTTATCACGTCCGAGTTCCATTTGCGTGCCCATGACAATAACCTGTCAATAATATCCAATTAAAAATGGGTGGGGAAAAAAGTCCAATAAGTGAATACAAAGGAAAGGTGTAATGGTTGCTCATTCTGGGCTCCAGCGTATGTGAGGCCATGGCTTGCAACAACTCCGAATCGAACGCCCAAATCATCTTCGATCAATGCAATATAACAAAAGTGCCAAAAACTGAAGATGTACAGATGAGTTTAGAAGAGAAAGCAAAATTACAAGGCCTGCAACGACAATAAAGAAATGGCAGCCTTAAAAAATGTGTTAGCATATAAAAGCAACGGCAGCTTACACAATCGCAGTTGTTGCTAAAACCATAGTATGCAATGCGAGCTCCTAAGAATGCGCCTACAATGACAAGGTTGAAATTGGTTTAGAGATATTTATTCATCGATGCATGTCCAAAATCAAAACCGCACTACAGAATCATATGCAACCATAGCAAAAGATTGAACATTGAGTATGGGTGGGAAGTGTCTTACCTAGGGCAGTAGATCCCTAGGTTATGGGTGGAGAAGAAAAAGTCCATGAAGTGAATACTAAGGAAAGAGGTTATGGTGGCTCATTCCGGGCTCCAACGTATGTGAGGCCATGGTTCGCAACAGCTCCGAATCAAATGCCTGAATCCTCTCTGCTCAATGCTATATAGTAAAAGTGCCAATACTTGAAGATGTACAGATGAATTTAGAAGAGAAAGCAAAATTACAAGGCCCGCAATGACAATAAAGAAATGGCAGCCTTGAAAAATGTGTTAGCATATAAAAGCAACAACGACTTACACAATCACAGTCGTTGCTAAAACCACAGTACGCGGTTCGAGCTGCTAAGAATGCGCCTGCAATGACAATGTTGAAATTTGTTTAGAGATATTTATTCATCGGTGCGTGTCCAAAATCAAAATCACACGATAGAATGATATGCAACCATAGGAAAAGATTGAACATTGAGTATGGGTAGGAAGGGTATTACCTAGGGCAGTAGATCACGAAGGAGAAGAGAAAGAGATACCAACCTTGCTGCAGCCTTAGCCCTCCCATCCATTGTATTCTTCAAAGGGCTATCAACGATTTGGGTCTACTTGACGGGCCTGAGTAGACCAAGCCAATTACAAAGGTTCTGGTTCCATGTTTATACCAGAAGTGGTAATTGGTTAGGTTCTGATTCCCACACCCCAAAAGCGGTTCATACCCAAAACAGTTTATTATGTTAGTTCTCTATAGCATTTCCTACATTTACTTATAATATTTATCATACCAAAAGTTTAAAGTGTCAAAGCTGATAAATACATACATAATGGTGTTCAACATTCTATCATATAAATAATTAAGAAATTTTCTACCAATTTTATTAACTCTATATTACCAAAATTTAAAATTTTGGTTAACATTTAAATAGTATAACTGGTTTTAAGTTTGATCGAATCGGTTTTTATCCTATGTGATTGTATAAGCTATCTTTTACATTAAGGGAGAGGTTTTGGGTCTACAAATTTGTGCAAGCCCAGGTGGTTGAATCATCGACTTTTCGACCTAGATAATGGTTTTTGGTCATTTTTATTTTAATTATTTTTAATCAGAATGGGTCATCCATTCAAATCTGATGGTTGGACCATTTGACCTAGAAACCGATGGCCAAAACAGTTCTGTGTTCACTCCAGTTTTTGAAAACTTGATTGGTGACTAGAAGCCTCTTTTTTGGAGTTTTCTTTTCTGCATATTTTTCAATTTTTGTGCAAAGTTTGTAATTAGCTTTCATTGTTTTTTTCGAGTGGAATTTTTAATCTTCTGGTTGCTATCCTATGATATCATAGCTCAGCTCCATTCCATCGGCCAATAGCAATGATAGGAGTGAGCAACAAAAAACTGAAAATTCGATTAATCAAACCTGTTGGTTTGATATTTTAAAAAATCAAAGGTACAAGTTTGGTTTCGGTTAACCATAACAGAAAACCAATAGTTAAACAAACCGACCGGTATACATATATTTATATATATTTTATGTATTTTTATGTATATTATATATATTATATTTTCTATACATTATAAATTAATAAATATGTATTATATATAAATATATATTTATAATATATAATATATTATTTATTATTTAAAATGTAATATTATATATATATTTCTAATGTTTTATTATATATATATATATATGTGTATAAAATATTGCAAATAATAAAAAACTGATGAACCAAACTGATGGTTAATCGAACCAATCAACCGGTTAACCGGTCAACTTTGGTTCATTTTGGTTCCCGGTTTTCCAAAAACCAATAACCCCAGTTCAGTTTCATAAATAAGTCCACAGTTTGGTTAACTGTGAGCACCCCTAATCAATGAGATTATAATTTTTTAATGAACTACTTTTATTAATAAAGCAGTCAAACACAATTTATTTCCACCGTTTCTATTTCATATAGCAATCCAAGTAATACAATATAGTTTAACTAAGTTGGTCGAACACATTTCTGTTTCTACGCAAACCAGGGCCTACGTGGTGATTTGGGAACTTTTTTTCCACCTTTTTAATTTATTTTAATATTTATGAAAATTAAAAGATAATAAATTTTTCATTGGGCAATAGTATATCTCAAATATTTCAGTCTAAAAAATTTTAAAATTTTCCATTTTATGAACAGCCTTAGATTAGTTAATGAAGCAAATGAAAGTGAACATAGATCATTAAATGACTTTTGTTGGAGGGAGATTTAAAATTTCAAAAATCTCTCTCCTTCCTCTCTTGCTTTTTAGTTTTGTTTTTTTTTTTTTCCTCTTGAAGTGCATAGGAAAACTCATTGTCCCACATTGCTTGGGAAAGGAGTGGAGGTAGATTATATCTATAGTTTTGCTCTTTCTATGGGTTATCCATACATGTGAGGGATGGTTGGGGGTGCTTTTCATGTGCACGCTAGGGCGGGTTGGGCTAGGTTAAGGGCGAGGGTATGTATGTGTGCGTGATGCATCGAATCAGTTTTTTGTTTTTACCGATTTAATCGTTTGACTTTAAAATTCAAATTTACTTTTTGAACGAACTTCTTTTCCTATTTGTGACTCTCTCCTTTCTATGTGTTTTCAAATAGGTTCATGTCTCTTTACTTTCTGTGTCTAAGAACACTCTATAAAAGGAGTGTTGGTCGACCCAATTTACACACCAACATTTTCGACTTTCTTCTTCTCAGTCTTCTTTGCAAATCTGAGCATCATTTCTTTGTGATTCGTTGAGATCTAGTAAGCGAGTGCACGCCTACCATTGGCCTGTGGGTTGTTTTATCTTGGCAATTGATTTGCGATCACCCAACTACACCATAGGGGCAAATACGATTTTAAGGAGAGTGACCAAGTGGCACGACTCAGCCATCATTCTCCCAGTTCCGCAGTTCTGCAACACCACACTCCTACAAGTTCACGGTTTGAAAATCGATTTCTGATAAGTTTCATTTTCCTTCTTTATTATTTTCCAGCAACTTTGAAATGGGTTTAGATTGCTAAGTTTGGAGAAACTCAGGCAGATAATAAGCTATCCCCTAGTGTGGGATACCTATATAAGGGGCCTGGGTCATATACATTGTATAATATACTGTAATTTTTCTTGTGTAAATTTTGCTTTTCATGTGGGCTTCTCTCTCAAGTGATATTATCAATCGTTGGACTTTGTTGATGGATAGTTTGGTTCTTAGAGGCTTCATATAGTAGTATTTTTTACTGCATAAGTTTAATTCACTTCTCGATAAATTACTTATCCATATTCTTTCATTTTCTAGGTAAATAAAATAATGACCATTTTATCCATAAAAAATTCATTATTAAAAAAGGACATTTTTGTCCCATTCAAGTTTTGATAACTTTCCCCCATATGGAAAAATTATTTACCCACTTGAGAAAAACTTTCACTGGTCCCCTCATAAATCTGAAAAAAGAATAAGGATTTCTTATTGAAAAAAGAATACATGGTCATGTATTCCAGATTTTCTTTTCTATTGTTTAACCAAGAATTGGTGAATGGAATTTTAATTTACCTTCGGGCTTGTTCCCAAAAAAAATATATATTATATCCAGTAATGTCGTTTCCATATCTGGTTAGTGGGAACTTATTAGATATTTCCCATGGATTTGCAGCTTGACTTAACGAATATTAACTTGCTCAAATAGTAAGTAGGGTTGTGAGCTCAGCCTATATATCTATGCCAAACCATTGCCCTGAACTATTTGTATGTTCTACGATACGTCATACAAAATTTCTTTTCCTCTCCCTGTTAGAGACTAGGGCTCTTAATGGTTCAGTTCTGGTTTGGAACTGGGTGTTCCCGTCGCAAATCAATTATTAATTGGTTCTTATAAGATAGAGTCAGAACTGTTTTAATTATTAATGGGGAGAATCAGGTATATATGACCATACTTGGCATCTATAAATTATCTATCCTAATAGCAGCTTAAAACTTTATTTTTTTTAATTTGGTAATATAAACTAAATGAAAATGAGAGTAAAATAGTAAACTATTTATAAGTTGATAAATCAAGCGTTTTTTTTTACCAAAATTAATATTTTATATATTGTTTATGAAATTTACCTATTGGAGAAGAAATATAATAAAATTTTACAAGAAAACCAGTAAACCTTTTTTATATTAATGATCATTATATAATCAGGAATTTTAAACCGTCTGGAATAACAAATAATTGATTGGGCAGGTTTAATTTGGTTAGGTTGGGTAGACACAAGCCATAGATAGATAGCCCCAGCTAGGTAGAGGAATAACAAACTAATTAACATTGCTATATATTGTATTGATGAGAAGAATTTGTTAATTATAAGAGAAATTAGAGGTCTTTAAGTAGTGTTGTTGGAGGTGAGACTAATAAAGAAAACCATTATTTCATTGTAGGTAGGAAGAAACTATTACACCCTTAGAACATGCAGTGGTCTGAAAGCTATATATAGCACCATTTACGACATGGGAATGAGAAACATATGTAAGGAACTTCCTCTAGCTCTACTGTTGTTGCTTTATTGGTTAATCTCTCTGCACTCGTTCAAGGTACGTGGTTGTTGTCCATGACTTAAGCTTTATTGTCCGCTACTGCTCAGGTATTAACCTGCACGGATGATGGAAGAAAGAAATTAAAACAAAATCATCATCAAAAATCAAAAATAAATTGAGTATTAGTTGATGCAGTTAATTGCAATGTGATGAATATTGAAGCCCCAACGTTAACTATCTTGGTGGCCTGAGGTGGGCTATATATGGCATCCCAACAAAAATTACAGAAAGAATTCGTCCTCATCACCCAATTGTAAATTGGGAGTTGGGACACCAGTAAACCACAAAACGAGAAACTATATATATAATCGGTTTGGTGGGTTCAGTAGTTCTCTATATATGGGATCATGCATATGCATAGACCGAACCCATTGACAGGAAATCCACCAAGTGGGTCTAACGTATTTGACAGGGATCTCCTGAAAGCAAAAGCCATATGAATATAGTACATGCATGGGCCAGACAAACATTATAATGGAATGAAACATCTCTATCTTCAAGAATTAATTTCAGATAGGAGATATTCCCAAATCCGTGTTCATACAACTACTGCTTTCAAAACAAAACAGATGGGCTGTTAGCATTGGCAAAGAGTCCATAATTTGCATCTGTTCTGTTCGATTGATCACCTTAAAAAGAAAAGAAAGAAAGGAAACTGTGTGTGCGTGTGTCTTACCAAGTTTGACCTTATCCTTGCACTCCTGGTCGCACTTGGCGTCACAGGCAGATTTTTCCTCCCCACCCTTGCAATCGTCCCCGCACTTGTAGAGACATTCTACGAACTTAGGATCAGCACCTTCATCTGCTGCCTCGGAGAATTGCACCGCAGCAAAAAGAACCATGCATACCACCAACACTGCCACAATCTTGTTTGCCATCGCTTTCTCTCTTCTTTTACTTTGAATTCTTAGTTACTTACTTAGTATTACAATAGACGTTAGAGAGGAGACGACTTATTTATATGTGCAATTAGTGGTGATGTGGTGTTTGAATGGGTCCAAAATATATAGTTTCTAAATATGTGGTGATGAAGGCATCGGTTTCGCCCAAAAATAATGTCTCAATTCGTGGTTGACCATTTCTTCTTTCACTCATGATTGGTAATGTAGTCTGGTTCGATAGCCTTTCGGACCTGTCCAAAGAAGCAAACCTTGGAAGGTGGGTACCTATTGTTGGATTTGGATCAACGACTGGTTGCAAAGCTGAACAATGACTAGTTAAATCAAACTTAAAAGGTATGTAATTGATGGAAAGATAATTAAACACTAGTTAAATTAAAATGAAATTTGAAAAATGAAAGAAAGGAATTGAAGTTTAGTAGCAGAGCAAACATTAGAAGATCAAAAAATTTTAGATATACCAAAGAAAAGATTAATAGTATAAACAAATTGAAGTTCTTAGATATTAAATCAATAAATAGGGGAAAGCAAACAACAAAAACTTCAATTAAAAGAAAGAAAGCAGATGGGTTTTACCTGAGAACAGAACAATATTGTTTGTAGGTCCTTGTAAATGAAAAACGGATGGGTTATGGTGAAGTAGAAGAAGAAGAAGAAAAAGAAAGCAAAAGAAGAAGAAGGAAGAGGAAAATACCTACGTTGAAGAGAAGCATGCACGTTGAGGAATGAGGGTTTTCTTCGAAGAACTCCTATTGCTCGAGTTGGAGCTTCTCAATTTTGGGGATTTTCGGGCACGCACAAGCTTTTTGGGTGGCCCATCTTCTCAGCTTCTTGTCTTATTTTGCCAAACGAAAAAAGCTCAAAAATTGGGTTTTTAGGCTTTAAGAAGCCTAGAAGACACCATCAAAAGATTTGTCAAACACGGCCTAAGTTTTTACTCGTTCACTCTTGCTGCAATTCCATGTGAAATATTTAAAGTGCCTACAAACCAGATATGACAAGTACATGACTGAATATGGTATTGGATGGATACAAAATTACACCAAAAAAATTAAGTATATGATGCATTATGACACCCTTATATAATCCATTTCAAAGTTATTTAGGCTGAGTTTGGAAGGAATACAAAACTACAAATACAAATATATACAGTACAAATACAACCATGTAGGGTTTAAATATTTATTCACAGGTGGTAAGACATGGTCATTCACTAGCTAAAAGCCATTGTTACCGGTACTATCAAGGTAAAGGTTTTATAAATCTATGCATGTAGGGTTTAAATCTTTATTCCCTCTTTATAGATCTACACATGTAGTATCAAGGTAAGGTTAGAAATCTTTATATATAGATCTACGCAGGTAGGCTAGAAGACATGATCTCTCTCTCTTCCCTTTTTTGTGTGTAGGGTTCAAATCTTTCCATTAAACTGTGTCAAGGTTAAAAAAAAAAAAAGTATTGAACATGTTATTTTTATAGATCTATCATTTTGGACATTGAGTTCTTTGTTCTTACTTCTTAGTAAATATCATTGATCAGCATGTCTTGATCAACCAAAATGGATAACCTATTAATATTATTGACCTCTGTTGAATGGTGATAAAAAGTATAGTCAATCTATGTAATTAATCAATCAAGCCCGTGAAATTTAATCTCTAGTAATATTAAATTTCAACATAAATTTATAAAAAATTCGTGAAGCATGGCGAGGGATAAATCTATTTATTTGTTGTATCTCCAAACCATCTTCATTATTATTGCCCTTGGCCTTGTTGATCTCGCCTCACATGTAATGTGATATCGTTTGAAGGGGGAAGGAAGGGACATAAATAAAGTTGAAAGAGCCTAAACAACATAAGCGTCCATTCGAGCCATATATGATGGTGGGTTTCTACACATCACTTTTGCCACGAGAGTGTTGTAGGGCTGCACTCAACAACAAAATCAAAGCTTTTGATGAATTGATGTCCCAACCTTCAATTAGATGTAGTGACATATTGGTGGTACCACTACCACGACAATAAATCCAAGGATGTGATTCTTGGTTTTAGCCATGCACGAAAATGAACTTGGGTTTCTACGCTCAAAATATGTAACAAGTGGCAAGTTGTGGGACCCACACAAAGGGCCTCATATCCCATCTGTTTTGGGTTTTGAGCCAAAACAGATGGAATGGGTTCATCTCATAGTCACATATTTTTTGGTTTAGGCTGCTCAAAACAGATGGAATGGGGTTTCTACGCTCAAAATATTATTTTCGGTTTAGGCTGCTCTTTCAAACACATTGGCCAGATGGAATGGGTTCATCTCATAGTCACATATTTTTTGGTCACATGGTTTTGAAAATTGCACCGGACCAGACCAGTTGACCCGAAAACCGGTTTCCTTCTACCTTAAAAATGTTCTTGGGTTAAAAATCGTTGACTGCTAGCCCAGGTGGTTGAATCATCAACCTATCGACCTAGACAATGGTTTTTGGTCATTTTTATTTTAATTATTTTTTAACCAGAATGGGTCATCCACTCAAATCTGATGGTTGGACCATTTGACCTAGAAACCGATGGCCAAAACAGTTCTGTGTTCAGTCCAGTTCTTAAAAACTTGATTGGTGACTAGAAGCCTCTTTTTTGGAGTTTTCTTTTCTACATATTTTTCCATTTTTGTGCAAAGTTTGTGCTTAGCTTTCATTGTTTCTTTCAAGCGGCATTTTTAATGTTCTGGTTGCTATCCTAAGATATCGTAACTCAGCTCCATTCCATCGGCCAATAGCAATGATAGGGGTGAGCAAGAAAAAACCAAAAATTCGATTAGTCGAACCGGTTGGTTCGATATTTTTAAAAAATGAAGGTACAGGTTTGGTTTCGGTTAACCATAATAGAAAACCAACAGTTAAATGAACCGACCGGTATACACATATTTATATATATTTTATGTATTTTTATGTATATTATATATATTATATTTTATAAACATTATAAATTAATAAATATGTATTATATATAAATATATATTTATAATATATAATATATTAGTTATTATTTAAAATGTAATATTTTATATATATTTCTATTATATATATATATATATATGATATTGCAAATAATAAAAAACCAATGAACCAAACTGATGGTTAATCGAACCAGTCAACCAGTTAACCAATCGACTTTTCATGCGCACGCCAGGGCGGGCCGGGCTAGGGCGAGGGTGAGGGTATGTATGGGTTTAGATTGCTAAGTTTGGAGCAACTCAGGCAGATAATAAGCTATCCCCTAGCATGGGATACCTATATAAGGGGTCTGGGTCATATACATTGTATAATATACTATAATTTTTCTTGTGTAAATTTTGCTTTTCATGTGGGTTCCTCTCTAAGTGATATTGTCAATTGTTGGACTTTGTTGATGGATAGTTTGGTTCCACTGTGGATGCTTCATATAGTAATATTTTTTTACTGCATAAGTTTAATTCACTTCTTGATAAGTTATTTATCCATATTTTTTCATTTTCTAGGTAAATAAAATAATGATAATTTTATCCATAAATATTTCATTAGCAAAAAGGGCATTTTTGTCCCATTCAAGTTTTGTTAACTTTCCCCCATATGGAAAAATTATTTACCCACTGAGAAAAAATTTCATTGGTCCCCTCGTAAATCTGAAAAAAGAATATGAATTTCTTATTGACCAACTTTTCCCCCTCTTAAAATCCAAAAAATCATGTATTCCGGATTTTCTTTAATATTGTTTAACCAAGAATTGTATTCCTTTCCATATCTGGTTAGTGGGAACTTATTAGATATTTCCCATGGATTTGCAGCTTGACTTAACGAATATTAACTTGCTCAAATAGTAAGTAGGGTTGTGAACTCAGCCTATATATCTATGCCAAACCATTGCCCTGAACTATTTGTATGTTCTACGATACGTCATACAAAATTTCTTTTCCTCTCCCTGTTAGAGACTAGGGCTCTTAATGGTTCAGTTCTGGTTTGGAACTGGGTGTTCCCGTCGCAAATCAATTATTAATTGGTTCTTATAAGATAGAGTCAGAACTGTTTTAATTATTAATGGGGAGAATCAGGTATATATGACCATACTTGGCATCTATAAATTATCTATCCTAATAGCAGCTTAAAACTTTATTTTTTTTTAATTTGGTAATATAAACTAAATGAAAATGAGAGTAAAATAGTAAACTATTTATAAGTTGATAAATCAAGCGTTTTTTTTTACCAAAATTAATATTTTATACATTGTTTATGAAATTTACCTATTGGAGAAGAAATATAATAAAATTTTACAAGAAAACCAGTAAACCTTTTTTATATTAATGATCATTATATAATCAGGAATTTTAAACCGTCTGGAATAACAAATAATTGATTGGGCAGGTTTAATTTGGTTAGGTTGGGTAGACACAAGCCATAGATAGATAGCCCTAGCTAGGTAGAGGAATAACAAACTAATTAACATTGCTATATATTGTATTGATGAGAAGAATTTGTTAATTATAAGAGAAATTGGAGGTCTTTAAGTAGTGTTGTTGGAGGTGAGATTAATAAAGAAAATCATTATTTCATTGTAGGTATGAAGAAACTATTACACCCTTAGAACATGCAGTGGCCTGAAAGCTATATATAGCACCATTTACGACATGGGAATGAGAAACATATGTAAGGAACTTCCTCTAGCTCTACTGTTGTTGCCTTATTGGTTAATCTCTCTGCACTCGTTCAAGGTACGTGGTTGTTGTCCATGACTTAAGCTTTATTGTCCGCTACTGCTCAGGTGTTAACCTGCACGGATGATGGAAGAAAGAAATTAAAACAAAATCATCATCAAAAATCAAAAATAAATTGAGTATTAGTTGATGCAGTTAATTGCAATGTGATGAATATTGAAGCCCCAACGTTAACTATCTCGGTGGCCTGAGGTGGGCTATATATGGCATCCCAACAAAAATTACAGAAAGAATTCATCCTCATCACCCAATTCTAAATTGGGAGTTGGGACACCAGTAAACCACAAAACGATAAACTATATATATAATCGGTTTGGTGGGTTCAGTAGTTCTCTATATATGGGATCATGCATATGCATAGACCGAACCCATTGACAGGAAATCCACCAACTGGGTCTAACGTATTTGACAGGGATCCCCTGAAAGCAAAAGCCATATGAATATAGTACATGCATGGGCCAGACAAACATTATAATGGAATGAAACATCTCTATCTTCAAGAATTAATTTCAGATAGGAGATATTCCCAAATCCGTGTTCATACAACTATTGCTTTCAAAACAAAACAGATGGGCTGTTAGCATTGGCAAAGAGTCCATAATTTGCATCTGTTCCGTTCGATTGATCACCTTAAAAAGAAAAGAAAGAAAGGAAACTGTGTGTGCGTGTGTCTTACCAAGTTTGACCTTATCCTTGCACTCCTGGTCGCACTTGGCGTCACAGGCAGATTTTTCCTCCCCACCCTTGCAATCGTCCCCGCACTTGTAGAGACATTCTACGAACTTAGGATCAGCACCTTCATCTGCTGCCTCGGAGAATTGCACCGCAGCAAAAAGAACCATGCATACCACCAACACTGCCACAATCTTGTTTGCCATCGCTTTCTCTCTTCTTTTACTTTGAATTCTTAGTTACTTACTTAGTATTACAATAGACGTTAGAGAGGAGACGACTTATTTATATGTGCAATTAGTGGTGATGTGGTGTTTGAATGGGTCCAAAATATATAGTTTCTAAATATGTGGTGATGAAGGCATCTGTTTCGCCCAAAAATAATGTCTCAATTCGTGGTTGACCATTTCTTCTTTCACTCATGATTGGTCATGTAGTCTGGTTCACACACTTGTGTTAATTTGACGAATAGTATTTGAACCCAAACCAAACATAAATACTTAATGGACCAATCTGGCCCAAGCATCAAGGCACTATTAATTAATGGAGAGGGAACACATCGCTGTGAAATTAATTTCACAGCTGGTTCTCTGTATCTATAAAATTGAAATCTCATGAAGAAAAAATTTCACCTTATTTTACGTGAACTAGCTAGTTGGATCTTTAGCAACCACAGCGGAATAATTGGTATGATACCTAGCTGGTTGTGTGGAGATGAGGGATCAAATCCAGTTACGACCAAGGTTCGGAGGTGTATGGGTATGGGGATGGGCTATCCCCATTGTTTAGCTCTATGTGCCAAGGAGAAAAAATGGTCTTTCATACCCTATCTGCAAGTGGAATCCAGAAAGAGAAACTGGTTTCCCAATTCAAGAACATTTTTATTTAAGTCTTTTAATGAATTGTGGAAATATTTGCCATTCAGATGGAGGTTCTGTTGCTCTCGTCTTGAATATGGTGGAAGTTGGGCTTCTTTAAGTTTCCAAGTGGAAGCAATTGTTGTATTGTCCTTTGTTTTAAGAAGTTAAAGGATTAGAAAATCATATTAGAATCAACTGTTTACAACTGATTTCACACCTTTCAAAACATATAGAAATTTGGTCAAAGGATTCAATCATCTTAATTTCTCAAGAAATGGAGCTAAAATTCACTTTTGTGTTGCGTTCAGGCAATAAAGGTTTTTCCTTTGGCTGCTCTTCATGATTTTTATCTAAAGAAGCACTGAATTTTGTTTTATTCCTGCGGTTTAACTTGCCTTATTTGAATTGTGATAGTGGTCGAATTCAGCGGAGTAGTTGTGTTGTTTTAGTTTATAGTTGGTGGTTGATAGGTCTTAGTTTCTGTTTTTTTTTTTTTTTGTGTGTGTGTTTCTGTTTCATTGTTGAATGTTCTTTATTTGGTTCTTTTATTGGATTGAATTTGCTTTTTACCCCCAAAAAACACAAGAAAAAAAAATTCCACTAAACCAACAAGTGTAAAGAATATCCGTAAAGAAACTGAAAGGACATGTAGATTTATAGAGGTTCAGCCAAACCAGGCCTACGTCCTCTCTCTAGGCACACTACCTAAGAATTCCACTAAAGAAATCAGACCTTCTAGGTGCCAGGAAAGCCTTGATAATACTTGGGTTTTCTAGGTGCTAAAAAGACATTTAACCAGATAAACTTATATGTACTACTATTCCAACCTTTCAGAGTTATTTCTTATAACACTTAACAACTATCAGTTAAAAACCACAAACTGATCTTTCACCAGAAGAGGCAAGGAAGAAACGAGCTCGGGCGAGGTAAAAACCGTCCCCATTCTCTCAGTTCCTTCCCCCCTTTCAGCAGAACTTTTGGCAGTCCCCTTAACTAGAGATTTCAAACTCCCTTCTCTGGACAAGTATGATGGGTCCTTTGACCCCAACGACCACGTCGACGCGTTTCAGCCGCAAATGTGTGGCCTTCACCACCACCTTCAGAGGGGTGGTCCACACTTGGTACTAGAACCTAGCTTTCGGGTCAATAAAAAGCTGGCCCTAGTTCGTGCAGATCTTCACTGTGCACTTTGTTACCAGCAAAAGGTGTCTGAAAACCGAGGAAAGTATCTTCAAGGTGATCCAAAGAGAGGGAGAACCCATCCGGAGCTACATCAAATGGTTCAATGAAGCATGTTTGCAGATCCCTCGGTTAGACCCCGTGGTACAGCTTGCTGCGACCAAAAGAGGAGTGACTCATAAAGAGTTCAAATGGCACATGGTAGCTAGCCAGCCAGCAACCATGGCCGACTTCCTCAAACTCACGGACAAGTTTATGAGAACAGAAGAAGAGATCAACCAGAGAAACGAAGGCGGGGTTGAAAAAAGAAAAAGAGAAGGCGAGCCCTCCAACCCCGGCGACAGAAGAGGCCACAACCGAGAGGCGAAGCCAAGCCAGCCGTCCCGAGCTCCCTTAGCAGTTTGGACGGATTACACGCCATTGAACACAAGGCGGACCGAGATCCTGATGACGATCAAGGACGCCCCTTACGTAAAGTGGCCACCTCGCCTGAAGAGCAACCCCAACGAGAGGAAGAAAAATTTATATTGTAGTTTTCATAAAGATCACGGTCATAGCACTGAGCAATGTAATAATCTCCGCGACGAGATAGAAGGACTCATCCGTTGCGGGTACTTAAGAAATTTTGTACATTATGACAATAGTAATGAAGCAGGTCGGCAAGGGGAACACAGGAAGGATGTCCCCGAGCCGAGCAACAGACCGGCCGAAACCTTGCAGCGACCTCCCCCAGAAGAAAGGCCAGTCCGGGGAACCATCCACGTGATAGTGGGCGGTTCGGTGGTGGCAGGATGCACTTTGGCGGCAGCAAGGACGTCAGTTCTTACGTCGTGAGGAACTCAATGGGAAGGATTCTCCCATCATCGTGAGGAACTCTATAGTTTTGAACTATAGATATTCTCCCATCATCATTGAAGGAGACTCGTTGCTAGTGATCTCATTCCTTATCAAGAACTTCGAGGAGCTTTGGAGACTCAAAATGGTGCTAAAAGAATGCAACATGATAAAGGAGCGCAGAGTGGAATATCGTCATACCTTTAGGCATGGTTTTTAAAAACGAACTGGTCAGGGGTCCGTTTATCGGTTCGAATGGTCAACCCATTCTGACAAAAAAATAAAAAAATTGAAAAATGGTCAAAACTATTCGAATGATTCGAATAGTTAACCAGCCGGTTCAGTGATTTACTGACCAAAATCAACGGTTTTAAGAGAAAATACTTGGTTTTTCCTATCCGACTGTCTTATCTAGTCCGACTTTGAAAACCATGCCTTCAGGGAAACTAATCAAGCTGCTGATTTGTTAGCTAAAGAGACCCTATCCCATTCCGATGTAATTTGTCTTGGGAGTGCAAGCATTCCTAAGGATTTATCTGTAATTTGCTCGGGTGACTTGTGGGGAAGAGCTACCCCCCATTTTGAGTTAATATTGCCTCCCACATCGGGTAAAGAAGTTAACAGTGGAGGGAGCAAAGGATTATAAATAGAGTGAAAGAAGGAAATCCAAACATACTTACCTGGACGGGGTTTATGGGTGATCAAAAAGGCCCATTGCTTAGGTTGGTGACCTCCATTGCACAGAGAAGGGGTGCCCATCTAACATCTCCCCAAGTGGGAGAGTGTACGTCATAATTTGTGGTAGTGGGGGTACGCGTTCGCGCGGCCCCTACCCAATTTTCCATATAAAAGTGTTCTGTGCTTGTTTTATTTAAAGTATGCATCATGATGTTTAACTGGTGGAGGAATACTAACGTAAGGACCTAAGTGTGGGTTGCATTCGAAAGTTTAAAGTATCTAAGTATTATTACCCTCAAAGTACTGGCAATTTATATTTTGCCTTTTAATGTTTATTTCATTGTGATGGTGCAAATATGTTGAGTAGTTTTATGTTGTACAATAACAAATTGAACGTGTAGCTGTCAAGTATATTTGGGTCTTATTGGGCCAGATCAGATAGCCCCAATAATAGGCCCTATAAGGTCTGGTTCGTATTTTCCATCAAAAAAGGGGACTGGTTCAAAACTGATGGTACACGAAACTTAATCGAGTTGAGACCGGGACCACCTTGACCTGAACCAGACCTAACTCACATTGACACTTTGACAGCACTGTATTTGTTTTGGTATCACACATTATGGGATACTCAGGAGTTGGGGTAGAGCAGGGTGCATGAGGGTACTCAGGAACCGGTCATGGCTATGGGTCCAGTTTTAGACCTCAAAACTGTCTGACCAAGGTCTGGACTGGATGATCGGACCATTTGACCCAGGAACCACTGATCAAAGTGGTTTCATTTTCAGGTCGGTTATGAAAACCATGAAAAAAACACTGGGTCTTGATGCCAAAGTCATTCTTGAGTTCAAGATTTGCTTCATGGAATGGGATACTTGGAATCACTTAGGAGGTGTTCTAAAATGTGAATTGTTTTTATTGTTACTGGTTCCAAAAACAAATCAAAGCCATCTGGTTTGAAAACATATTGTTTTTCAAAACAAAAACATAAAAAAACATGTTCTTTGAGTTCTTGTTTTCAAAAATATGTTTTCATCCAATTATTTATTATCATGTTTTATAAATAATATAATTTCTATACTACAAAATTTGTTTTTGTTTTAAAATCCTTTATTATAATGGTTCCAAAAACATATATTGCTTTTTTGAAACAAAACCAACATGTTTTTACCTTTGAAAACAAGAGTTCATGAAAATGTGTTTTGATTTTTTGCTGATGTGGCCACTTTAAAAATAAATGAAAACAAAAACATTCATGTTGTAAAATACACCCTCTAATATTCTTTTGGGAAAATTCGTAAACAGTATACTAAACTTTGGGGGTTGTGTCAAGTCAGTCCCCAAACTTCATAATGTCTTTGCAATGCCTTGAACTTTCAAAATGTGTCTAATAGGTTCCTACTATTGGTTGACCGTTAGTCAACACTGTCACGTGACATCAGGTGCGCAGTAAAAAGTTTAAAATGATAAAATTGCCCTTTATGATATTTTTCTAACCAACCCTTTCGTTTGAGTGTTAGAAGAAGGAAAGGGGAAGAAGGGTTATGAAATCAGACACCGATCAATTGTTGTAGCTCCTGCTCCCCTATTCAATGATCAATTGTAACTGGACGATCACTTGTTTGGTTTCATAACCCTTCTTTTTCTTTCATTTTTTTTTAACACAAACAAAATGGGTAAAATGGTAAAAAAAATATCATAAAAGGTAATTTTGCCATTTTTGAAATTATTTAATGTGCATTTGATGTCACGTGATGGTGTTGAATGGAGTTGATGCTTGGATTGGCCGAGGACAATAAGGTAATTTCACTCCCGAGCTTCGATGGTGATGGTCGAGGTTTGAAGTTTCGAAGGAGGAGAAATCGAGGCCAAGGACTATGTCCGAGGTGGAAGGTCTCTTCGGATATTGTAGGAGTCAAAGGCTGGTACCGAGTGCAATGTGCAAGGGGTCCAAAGTAGGTCTTGCAAGGACAGAGGTGTCAGAAGCCTCGGGTGGGTACCTGAGGCGAGGACTTCGACGATCAAGTTAGTACAACGTAAAGTGAGTCAGAGATTTGAAGCCAAAGGGTCCAGACGAGGATTTAAATAACACTTAAGTTCTCCAAAAGGAAATAGCGCTTAGAGATTACTCAAGCTCCAAATCGAGTCCAGAGAGTCTAGCCCTTTTACCTTGTGGTGGGTGCTTCGTATTTATAGCTGGAGTCGCTTGGGAGTAGTTGGATCTGAATGGTCCAGATACGAGTCATATGAGGGCTTGGCGAGATCCTCTGCCATAGCTATGCGACGCTCTTGGATTGGGTCCGCCCGGTCTACGCCTGAGTCTTGAGTGTCCCCATGATATGCACAAGATGGCGCCCTCTGGTTCTACATGCATCAGTCCGTACAGGCCAGTAAAATGCGCCTACATTAAATGGTTTGAGAGATTGAACCAGAATTCGGACCATTCGCCCCGTATAGTAGCCAAATGAATTTTACGCCTGGACAAAGTCTGATACAGTCCCATACGCTCTTTGAATTTTCCTTCCTTTATTTTGCGTAGATAAATTCTCATTTCTCAGCATCCCAATCAAAGAAACCATGTAATACAAAAATCAGTACCCAGAGCCCAAAATACCCTTTTGATGTACTGGGCCTCCTTGAGCCGGTCATCGGTCCATTTTCGAACTCTTAAAACTCGAAATAACCAAAATACTCACCTTAATTCCAAAAATGCCAATCCACTCTCGTTTCTTGTTCCTCAAGTCCCCACACTCGGTCTCAAAGCTCTGTTCTTCATCAACGGAGCAAATATCGACGTATAGAGAAGACGAAAAGCAGAACTCAAAGTAGAGACTAGAGAGATGGAGTGTGTTTTCGGATTGGTTGGTAGCGGTTTCGCTCTGATTGTGGCCGATACGTCGGCTGTACACAGCATATTGGTTCACAAATCGAACGAAGACAAGATCATGATCCTTGACACTCACAAGCTCTTGGGCGCTAGCGGTGAAAGTGGTGACAGGTGCTTTCTCTCTCTCTCTCTCTCTCTCTCTCTCTCTCTCTCTCTCATTCTGAAATTTCCTCCCTTTTGTCACTGGGGGTGTGAAGAAGTTGTAATGTATTTTGTTTTGTTTTCGAAGAAATTTAATGTTCATTGAAATAAATGCAGAGTTCAGTTTACGGAGTATATACAGAAGAACGTAGCATTGTATCAGTTCCGTAATGGGATTCCGTTGACAACCGCAGCTGCTGCAAATTTCACTCGGGGCGAGCTCGCCACTGCTTTGAGAAAGGTTCCGCTTTTTTCTAAGTTTTCTGGTTCCTTGTTATTTTCTTGATCCCGTCTCTTAATTCAATTTTAGAACTCTGTGGATTTAGACATAAAGTCCTCCCATTTTTTTTTTTGTTCATGTAGATGTTGTGATCTGATACTGGAAAATGTCTAGGGTTTTTAATTTCTGGGATTTAGGTTTTAGTTTTAGCTATGTAGGTGGTAAAATTTTGGGTCGTCGTTTGCTTTTGATCTGAAAGCTGTTTGGACGAGGATTCTTCCAACTGTTGATAAGGTTTTCCTTTTATTTTCAGCTTGAGTTTTTTTTGGTGGTTTGCAGTTTCAATTTTAACTTGGTGGCTTCTCTTATTGGTTGTTAATTTGTTGGGGTTTCAGTTAGGGTTTTTTGTCTGTCAATGCTAATTGCTTTTGTAAGAATACCCCGTTATTTTCTAGAGCTTTTTTTTTTTTGTAAATAGTAAAATTTAAGAATATCCCCCATCTATCAAAAAAAAATTTAAGAATATCCCCGAATTGGTGAGTATAAACACGAATTTCTTGACAGTATATGCATTCACCCATGGACAGGTGGTGCAAGTGAACTTTTGTGTGGATTATTGGGAATCCAAAGATGTTCAGCGTTTATAAATTAAAACACCTATACCTTCTTTTTTTTTTTTTTTTTTCTATTTTGGATCAATAGATAGATTTGTGATTAACTTTCTTATATGGCTGAAAAAATCCAGTATGCTGTCTTGTAGAGTTATGGAATAGGACTACAATTTTACAGTGACTTGATACTCATGATATGTAATCTTAGGGTTCCTGGTCAGATTTTTGAAAGATTTAGGCCCCGTTTGGTTCACAGGAATAGGGGTCTGGAATTGGAATATTCCGATTCCAACTGTTTGGTTGTGTGGAATCAGAATCCCATTCCCATTCCTAGTTTCCTACTGGAATGGCATTCCCCCATTTGAGGGAATGGCCATTCCCTACCCCTCCCTTGAGAATGGAATCCCATTCCTGCTTATTTCAATTTTCATTCGCATCATTGTCTGAAACAAACAGACTATGGGAGTAGACCATTCTGATTCTGATTTCGAAGAATTCCTGATGGAGCGCGATCCGGCTAGTCTTAGCTGTCCGTTGCCTTGCTTCTGAATGGGGTAGCAGGGAACCTGAAACGGAAGAGATGGGAAAGCTCCGGGGGGAACCCGGTGTAGAGTCTCCGAAGCTCAAGTTAGAATCCTTCAAAAGCAAGGTAATACCAGATAGCGCAAAGTTTTCATACCTCCGTTGTCGGGGGGCAGGGGGCTCTTATAGTCACTTCGTGTACTCGTCCCGAGGCCCTTGTCAGATCGGGTATGATTACCCTTGTGCTTGTCAACTCGGTCGTCGTCCTTTCTGCTGAGATAGAACCGTCACTGCCTAACCGTCTAACTGGAGATGGCGGCGTCAGTGGCGGTGGCAGGTGGCCGTTTAGAGTGCTACTGCCAAACGTCAGATCCCAAGTCAGTTAGGCGTGGCGCCCTCGGGCAAGGACTTCCCTAGTGTCAGGCATGGTACGACTTGTTTGGCTTTGGTGCCTAGAAGATGATGCGAAGTGCTGAGAGAGGCGGTCTTGAGCTCGGAGGTATCCCGAACTGTTACAAGGTGGGTCAGTTCGACGAAGTGTATCCCGAACTGTTACAAGGTGGGTCAGTTCGGCGAAGTGTATCCCGAACTGTTACAAGGTGGGTCAGTTCGGCGAAGTCTATCCCGAGCTGTTACAAGGTGGGTCAGTTCGGCGAAGTCTATCCCGAGCTGTTACAAGGTGGGTCAGTTCGGCGAAGTCTATCCCGAGCTGTTACAAGGTGGGTCAGTTCGGCGAAGTGTATCCCGAGCTGTTGCAAGGTGGGTCAGTTCGGCGAAGTGTATCCCGAGCTGTTACAAGGTGGGTCAGTTCGGCGGTGTGTCCCCTTGTTCCCGCCTAGGCTTGGCCCCTTTTGCCGAGCTGTCATTTCTGCCACGTGTCACATAATGAAGAGGTCGGGCCAAATCTTCCTTCATTAATTGCCCCCCACTCCTTGCGCCGAGGGTCTTGCCATGGTGCGGGGAGTTTTCGCGAGGTAGGTGGTGGATTTGTCCCGTCCTTCAAACCTTCACTGTACGAGACGCTTTTGCTAGGGTTCTTTCGGTTTCCGAGGAGGCTGGGAACGTGCTTACTCAAGAACGCTGGTGGTTGTGACCGCGCGTTTTAAATTTCAAACCAACTCGCGCCGCTGGGACGTGACAGCGGGTCATTTCAAAAAGGCACGCCACTGCTATACGTGCACGGTCGACTGTCAGGGAGACGTGCGGCGCGTCAGTTTCGAAAAGACGCGTGTCGAAGCGACGTCGGTTTCAAAAGACGTGCTGATGTTTCGCTTTTCTCGAAAAGACGTGCGCCCGTCACGCCTCGACCTTAAGGGTTGTGCGGTTGGTAAGAACGTGGGCCGTCGGATCGTCTCCGGTCTGCATGGTCGATTCTTGGTTACTGTAGATATAAATAGTGGGGGACCCTGGTTGTTGTCACTTCTGCGGTTTGTCTATTGAGTTCGCGTCCAACCCTTCAGCTCGCGTCCAAGTCTTTTCCAGCTCGCGTCAAGGCTGGCTATACAGTTCACGGTTCTTTGGTATTTCTTCAAACCTTCCGGTGAGTACTTTCTTGAATTCTTTTCCCCAATGTCTAGCTTTGATAGCTCAGACGATTCTTCGATTAGGGCCGATGTAGGTTCCACCAACCGAGCCGTGTCCCCAGACTACCTCAGTGATCCTGAGGTGGAGTTTGATGACTACGAACCAGTAGGTCGAGTCGCTTCGGGCAGTTTGGCGTCTACCTCCCGCCGAGGTCGGATGCTAGACTGGTTTGGCCCTTCGACCATGACGCCGGAGGGGCTTCAATCCATACTTCTGTCTTATAATCTTCCTGGGGGGTACACATATTTTATTCCTTCGGGTAGCTTTCCTTGGGAACACGGTCCCGACGAGATCGTGATTTTTCGAGAGCAGCTTGCTGCAGGGTTGCGACTTCCTTTCCATCCCCTTCTCGTCGAAGTCATAAACCACTTCGGTGTCACCATTGGCCAGCTTCATCCGAACTCTATTCGGAACCTGGTGGGGACAATTTCCCTTTTTTGTGAGCAGAACTTTCCCTTAGACTTAGAGATATTCTCCTCTATCTTGATGCTCAAGAGACAGGCGGGTTCTCTTCCTGGGGGGAGACGGGCGTATTACCTTTCTCCTCGCCAGGGTTTCAAGCTTCTGCACGATCTTCCTAATAAGGTCCCGGCTTGGAAGCGGGACTACTTTGGCGTGCGAAGTGCACAAGGATGGCCCTTTCAGACCGGGTGGGGTGAGCTGGGTCCGTAGTTGAAGTAAAAAACTCACCAGTTCGGCTCGTAGGGGGTCTTTGATGGAAGCTCCGATGCTTAGTGTGCGAGCTGGGTCCGTAGCTGAAGTCGGGATTGCGACTGTTTCCTCCGTGGGCGAAGCTCGCTCCTCACCTTGCTCCGCCGGCCGCTCCAGCTCGAGGTCGTCGGCCGCCTTGGTTTTTCCCTTTAGGGCGGCAACGTAGCACTTGTGGGACTCGAGCTGGTCGCCCCGCGCTACCCCTATACCGAAGTCCGTAGGGAACTTCATGGCCAAATAGTAGGTGGAGACCGCCGCCCGTAGGACATGCGTGACCGGCCGCCCTATTATGGCATTGTATGGGGAGGGGGTCGCGACTACCAGGAAATCATGGTTGAGTCTGACCGCACAAGGCCATGTGCCGACTTCCACAGGGACAGTTACTTTTCCGAGGGGCCTAACTTCCTCTCTGCTGAAACCTACCAGGGGAGTGTTCGCGGGCTTCAGCTCGCTCCTCTTTAACTGTAGCTGGTCAAATGCCGATTTGAAGAGGATGTCCGCTGAGCTGCCCGAATCTACGAGTACGCGCCAGACCTCGAAGTCGCTGATCCTTAGCTTAATGACAAGCGCGTCATCATGGGGGTAATGGACTCCTCGCGCGTCGTCCTCCGTGAAAAAGATTGGTTCTTCGGTCTTTGGTCTCTTTGGGGGGTTCCTTTCTTCGAGGGCCGCTTCGCAAACTGAAGTCCGGGCTGCTGCCGAGGTACACCCCGCTACCACCGATCCTCCCACTATTACATGGATGGTTCCCCGAACTGGCATCTCTTCCGGAGGCTGCTTCTGCAACGGTTCGGCAGGTCTGTTGCTAGACTCGGGTGCATCCTTTTCGTGCTCCCCTTGCCGACCTGCTTTATTGTTATTGTTGTGCTGTACAAAGTTTCTCAAGTATCCGCGACGGATGAGTCCCTCTATCTCGTCCCGGAGGTTATTACACTGTTCGGTGCTATGACCATGGTATCTATGGAAACTACAATACAAATTCTTGTTTCTATCGTTCGGATTTCCCTTCAGATGAGGTGGCCACTTAACGTACGGAGCGTCTTTGATCGTCATTAAGATCTCTGTCCGCCTCGTGTTTAACGGCGTGTAGTCCGTCCGAACTGCTAGGGGGGCTCGGAAGGACTGGTTCGGCTTCGGCTCCCGGGTTGGGTTTTTTCTATTCACTGGGTTGGAGAGCTCGCCTTCTCTCTTTCTTTTCTCGTTCCCGCCTTCGGTTCGTTGGTTGATTTCTTCCTCTGTCCTCATGAACTTATCCGCGAGTTTGAGGAATTCGGCCATGGTCGCGGGCTGGTTGGCCACCATGTGCCATTTGAACTCTTTGTGCGTCACCCCTCTTTTGGCCGCCGCGAGCTACACTGCGGGGTCCAACCGCGGTATTTGCAAGCATGCTTCGTTGAACCGCTTGATGTAGCCCCGAATAGATTCTCCTTCTCTTTGGACCACTTCGAAGATGCTTTCCTCTGTTCTGGGGCACCGTCGGCTGGTGACGAAGTGTGTGGTGAAGACTTGCACGAACTGGGCCCAGCACTTTATCGACCCGGGGGCCAGGTTCCTGTACCAAGTGCGGGCTACCCCCCTGAGGGTGGTGGTAAAGGCCACGCACATGCACGATTTGCTAGCCCTGGCGAGGTGCATTTGCGACTGAAAGGCGTCAACATGGTCGTTGGGGTCGAAGGACCCGTCGTACTTGTCCAGAGGTGGGAGCTTGAAGTCTCTGTGTAAGGGGACCGCCAGGAGTTCCGATGCGAGGGGGGAAGGAACGGAGAGAGCCGGGGTAGCCCCTACCTCGTCCGAGCTCGTGGCTTTGCCTCTGAATTCCGACAAGGCGCGGGTGGCGGTTCGGCGCCTTCGCCGTTGAGCGGGCCTTGTGCTGGCGCTGCTGGCCTCCGTGTTACCGAGCTCGATGGGCCCGGAGTGCTGGTAGTCTGCCACTAGTGCGCTGAATCGGTTTTCGGTGAGCGGGAGCTCGGGCTTGGAGCGCCGGGGTGCCGACCTCGCGGGCGAGGTTCCCGACCCACCCACGGGTTGCGAGGCGGGGATGACATTTTTCTCTCTTCGGCCTGGGGACGAGGCCTGGCTGTTGGGGTGGTTCTGGGGCCGGGAGGCCTTCGCCTGGCGGGGGCGCCCATCCTGCGGGGAGGCCTAGACTGGCCTCGGAGCGGGGTGGCAAGGTGGAAGTAGTGGTTGGTTCAGTGGTAGTTGGGGGAACTGCTGTTGATAGTGATACTGGGAGATGTTGTGCAGCACTTGGTGCTGGTGAAGCTGGTGTTGCTGGAACTGTTGCATTTGGGCTTGCATTGCCCGCATGCACTGCATCAGGTCCTCCAATCGGTCTTGGCTAGCTGCCAGGGGGACGGCAGTTGGTTCAGTGAAGGTTGTCTCAATGGGGAGAGGAAAGGGGACGTTTGTGGTAGGAGGGTTTACGGGTGCCACTGCTTGTGGCGTGTTCAGGATGGGGATCCCATCCGCCGAAAGGGGGATGGTGAACTGTCCAACGCACACTACGGGGACCTGAAGTTGCTCCTCGGTGGCGTTTGTCTCCGTGCCGCGTCCGGTGTTGCTGGAGGAGGCCATGAGTGTTGGGTTTTTTGAAGGAAAAAGGGGGTATCGAAGTTTGGAGGGAGGCTTTTTGAAGCGTGTTCCCACAGACGACGCCAATGGATGGGTCAGTTCGGCGAAGTATTCTCGGGGGGACAGAGGAGGTCGCTCCCATCTTAGAAGCAGAGCCGAGCTGGATCGATCCACTCGCGAGCTCCTGATAGACGGAACCCTCCCTGCAGAACGCAATGCGACCAAGAGGGTGCAGCGCTAGGCGGCCAAATATGTCATAGTAGACGAACGGTTATACCGACGGTCGTACATGCTCCCCTATTTGCGGTGCCTGCGACCTACCGAAGCCGAGTTTGTACTCCGCGACACTCATGAAGGCCTGTGCGGCGGACACTTGGGGGGCAGAGCACTCGCCCAAAAGGCACTTCGACAAGGATACTACTGGCCAACGATGAAGGCAGAAGCTGTCGAGCTCGTCAGAAAATGCGACAAGTGTCAGAAGCACGCTAACATCCACCATCAACCTGCCTCCGACCTCAAATACCTCGCCAGCCCGTGGCCCTTTGCACAATGGGGCATTGACCTCCTAGGGCCATTCCCACCAGCAACAGGCGGAAGAAAATTCTTAGCTGTTGCAGTAGATTACTTTACGAAGTGGATAGAAGCCGAACCTTTGGCAATTGTTACGGCCCGAAACATACAGAACTTCTTTTGGAAGAACATAGTATGTCGGTTCGGATTACCTCGGGTTCTAATCTCCGACAACGGCAAACAGTTCGAGGATATCAAATTCCAAGAGTGGTGCCAGAACATGGGGATTCGGCAAAATTTCACGTCAGTCGCGCACCCATAGGCAAACGGCCAGACGGAAGTGATGAACAGAGCAATCCTGCGCGGACTAAAAGCACGTCTGGATCGTGCTAAGGGATTGTGGGCCGAAGAGCTACCAAGTGTCTTATGGGCTCACCGAACGACCGAAAAAGCAGCCACGGGAGAAACCCCCTTCAACCTCACCTACGGCACTGAAGCGGTGATCCCGGCGGAAATCGAAATACCAACGTTGCGATTAGAAACATATGACGATCGGACGAACGGAGACGAGTTACGCACCAACCTCGACCTACTGGACGAGGTAAGGGACCTCGCGCACATCCGAACAGCGGCATACCAGCAGCAGGTAGCTCGCTACTACAATAGCAGAGTAAAGCAACGAAGCTTCCGAGTCGGCGACCTGGTCCTCCGTAAGATTATGGTGCCCGAACCCAGCATCGGCAAGCTTGGACCTAATTGGGAAGGGCTCTATAAAGTAAAAACAGCGCTCGGTGGCGCATACGAACTCGAAACCTTGGAAGGCAAACGAGTACCCCGAACGTGGAACGTCGTGAACTTGAGGCGATACTACCTATAAACCACCTAGCGAAGTGGACGAAATCAGGCCATGTGCCACAAGGCAAGCCGAGGAACTTCAGCACATTATCAACTCGGCAAAAATCAGTTCGCGGCATAAAAGGCCACGGAAATTTAAAAGCCCGGCAAAGAAACAGCTCGGGGAAGATGAGCAAGGGGAAAAAGACACTCCATTGCAAGAAACAGTACACTGGCAAAAAAAAAAATTTTACATGCCCGGAGCCACTTCTTCGCCATCGGAAGGCACTTCAACAACACCCAAAGGCCCTGCCTCTCATTCAGAGTCCGGCTCGCCATCGGCAGCATTGGCCATCTCCTAAGTTATACGCGAAGTGGTTATGGCACTTACATCGAGGTCGGGGTATGTATTCCGGATCATCCACCGGCTCAATTTGAACCCCCTCTTGTAAGAGTCCACCATCAGATCGTCAAAATGCGGGGAGGCAATGTAGTCTTCAACTGCCTTCTTCTTGGCGTCTTTAATGCCTTGGGAAAAAATCTGTGTTCTCTCCCTAATGTCCTCCTGAAGATACTCGACTTGATGCTGCAAATCCAAATTCAAGTCCGCCATATGCTTGACAACTACCCCCATGGCCTCGGCGTCACGCTGAGACCTCGCCTGTCTGGCCACCGCGACGCGAGCAGCCTTTTCAGCAGCATAAGTAGCCGCCTCAGCAGCCCGGGTATTTGCCTCAGCAGCACGGAAGGCTTCTTCAGCAGCATGAGCGGCAGCCTCAGCAGCTCGCGCCTGTCGCGAGCTCCTCTCCACTTGGGCTGCCAAGGCATGAATCGAAGAATTCACCTACCAAAAGAAACAAGTGAGCAAAATGACAGCAGAAGCAACAGAATAAAAAAGGAAGACAGAATAACTTACCACCATGGCATGTGTTACGGCGCAGCAAGCGACCTAATTCAAGGGAAAATCGGTCCACGCCGCGACCTCCTCGGGGAAAGTAGCGTCCCTACTCTTCTGAAGAGCGTAGTTCGGCGTCAACACGCTCCTAAACTCCCCTTGAGCTCCCGAGCCTGAGGGCCCAGCCCGCATATGAGCAGACCCAGAGTGAGCAGGAGCACTTGAGTACGCAGGAGCGCCCGTATGAGTGGTTTCAGCGTAAGGCGCCCCGGCAGTCTCGTGCACCGGTGGAGTCACTTCGGGCTCCCTGGGCGGATCCTCTGGCGTATGGTCTGGAGTTTGGGGCTCCTTATCCAGGGGCGGCTCGTTACGAGTTCGCTTGGCGACCCGCTTCCTCCTCTTCATACCTTGGAACAAACGCCCCCCACGAGTTCTCTCCGCATCCATCACACCTACAGAAACGAGTTCGACATCAAAAAAAAAAAAAAGCCGCATAGCCAGAAACCTACCCGAACTCAGGCCGGCTGCAAAAAGCTTAGCCTCCGTTAAGTAGTGGTGGCACTTTAAGCCTTGCCGTGCCCATTGCCGGAGACCCTTCACCGTCTCTTTATCAAGAGTTACGCCCATATCGGGAGCGGCCTCACCCCACCCGGTCTGAAAGGGCCATCCTTGTGCACTTCGCACGCCAAAGTAGTCCCGCTTCCAAGCCGGGACCTTATTAGGAAGATCGTGCAGAAGCTTGAAACCCTGGCGAGGAGAAAGGTAATACGCCCGTCTCCCCCCAGGAAGAGAACCCGCCTGTCTCTTGAGCATCAAGATAGAGGAGAATATCTCTAAGTCTAAGGGAAAGTTCTGCTCGCAAAAAAGGGAAATTGTCCCCACCAGGTTCCGAATAGAGTTCGGATGAAGCTGGCCAATGGTGACACCGAAGTGGTTTATGACTTCGACGAGAAGGGGATGGAAAGGAAGTCGCAACCCTGCAGCAAGCTGCTCTCGAAAAATCACGATCTCGTCGGGACCGTGTTCCCAAGGAAAGCTACCCGAAGGAATAAAATATGTGTACCCCCCAGGAAGATTATAAGACAGAAGTATGGATTGAAGCCCCTCCGGCGTCATGGTCGAAGGGCCAAACCGGTCTAGCATCCGACCTCGGCGGGAGGTAGACGCCAAACTGCCCGAAGCGACTCGACCTACTGGTTCGTAGTCCTCAAACTCCACCTCAGGATCACTGAGGTAGTCTGGGGACACGGCTCGGTTGGTGGAACCTACATCGGCCCTACTCGAAGAATCGTCTGAGCTATCAAAGCTAGACATTGGGGAAAAGAATTCAAGAAAGTACTCACCGGAAGGTTTGAAGAAATACCAAAGAACCGTGAACTGTATAGCCAGCCTTGACGTGAGCTGGAAAAGGGTTGGACGCGAACTCAATAGACAAACCGCAGAAGTGACAACAACCAGGGTCCCCCACTATTTATATCTACAGTAACCAAGAATCGACCGTGCAGACCGGAGACGATCCGACGGCCCACGTTCTTACTAACCGCACAACCCTTAAGGTCGAGGCGTGACGGGCGCACGTCTTTTCGAGAAAAGCGAAACATCAGCACGTCTTTTGAAACCGACGTCGCTTCGACACGCGTCTTTTCAAAACTGACGCGCCGCACGTCTCCCTGACAGTCGACCGCGCACGTACAGCAGTGGCGTGCCTTTTTGAAATGACCCGCTGTCACGTCCCAGCGGCGGGAGTTGGTTTGAAATTTAAAACGCGCGGTCACAACCACCAGCGTTCTTGAGTAAGCACGTTCCCAGCCTCCTCGAAAACCGAAAGAACCCTAGCAAAAGCGTCTCGTACAGTGAAGGCTTGAAGGACGGGACAAATCCACCACCTACCTCGCGAAAACTCCCCGCACCATGGCAAGACCCTTAGCGCAAGGAGTGGGGGGGCAATTGATGAAGGAAGATTTGGCCCGACCTCTTCATTATATGACACGTGGCAGAAATGACAGCTCGGCAAAAGGGGCCAAGCCTAGGCGGGAACAAGGGGACACACCGCCGAACTGACCCACCTTGTAACAGCTCGGGATACACTTCGCCGAACTGACCCACCTTGCAACAGCTCGGGATACACTTCGCCGAATTGACCCACCTTGCAACAGCTCGGGATACACTTCGCCGAACTGACCCACCTTGTAACAGCTCGGGATAGACTTCGCCGAACTGACCCACCGCAAATAGGGGAGCGTGTACGACCGTCGGTGTAACTGTTCATCTATTATGACATATTTGGCCGCCTGGCGCTGCACCCTCTTGGCCGCATTGCGTTCTGCAGGGAGGGTTCCGTCTATCAGGAAGCTCGCGAGTGGATCGATCCAGCTCGGCTCTGCTTCTAAGATGGGAGCGACCTCCTCTGTCCCCCCCGAGAATACTAGGCCGAGGTAAGTCCTCTATGTACACAGTTCTCATATTGTTGTGACTCGTGCTGGCTAACCGGGACAGGGCGTCGACTTCAGTGTTTTCGGACCTCGGGATTTGCCTGATGATGTGTGACCGGAAGTTGAGTTGGGCTTTTACTTTGGCCAAATATGCGATCATGGAGAAATCGCGTGCTTCGTATTCGCCGGTCACTTGGTTTACCACGAGCTGAGAATCACTGCAGATGACCAAGTGTTTTGCCTTAACCTTTCGCGCTAGGTCCAGCCCGACGATCAGTGCTTCGTACTCTGCCTCGTTGTTGGATGCTGCGAACTCAAAGCGTAGTGCGTACTTTACTTTTGTGCCGCTCGGGCCGCACAATACTATTCCAGCTCCGCTGCCCTGTCGGTTCGAGGAACCATCCACGTGAAGGATCCAGGGCTCCTCATCCCAATTCGCTCTTCGCCTGATCAGGAGAGATGCCACACTGGGTGCTACTTCACGGGGTTCGAACTCTATGGGCTCAGGAGCTCCGGGTTCGCCGCAAATGGGGACCTCGGGCTCGACCTGTGGGGCTTCGTGGCTGAAAGTGCACTCGGCGATAAAATCTGCCAAAGCTTGGGCCTTGATAGCGGTTCTCGGTTTGTACTGGAGGTCGTACTCGCTGAGTTCGATGGCCCATTTCGTCAGTCGACCGGAGACTTCGGGTTTGACCATGGTCTCTATGGAAACTACAATACAAATTCTTGTTTCTATCGTTCGGATTTCCCTTCAGGCGAGGTGGCCACTTAACGTACGGAGCGTCTTTGATCGTCATTAAGATCTCTGTCCGCCTCGTGTTTAACGGCGTGTAGTCCGTCCGAACTGCTAGGGGGGCCCGGAAGGATTGGTTCGGCTTCGGCTCCCGGGTCGGGTTTTTTCTATTCACCGGGTTGGAGAGCTCGCCTTCTCTCTTTCTTTTCTCGTTCCCGCCTTCGGTTCGTTGGTTGATTTCTTCCTCTGTCCTCATGAAGTTATCCGCGAGTTTGAGGAATTCGGCCACGGTCGCGGGCTGGTTGGCCACCATGTGCCATTTGAACTCTTTGTGCGTCACCCCTCTTTTGGCCGCCGCGAGCTGCACTGCGGGGTCCAACCGCGGTATTTGCAAGCATGCTTTGTTGAACCGCTTGATGTAGCCCCGAATAGATTCTCCTTCTCTTTGGACCACTCTGAAGATGCTTTCCTCTGTTCTGGGGCACCGTCGGCTGGTGACGAAGTGTGTGGTGAAGACTTGCACGAACTGGGCCCAGCACTTTATCGACCCGGGGGCCAGGTCCTGTATCAAGTGCGGGCTACCCCCCTGAGGGTGGTGGTAAAGGCCACGCACATGCACGATTCGCTAGCCCTGGCGAGGTGCAATTGCGACTGAAAGGCTTCAACGTGGTCGTTGGGGTCGAAGGACCCGTCGTACTTGTCCAGAGGTGGGAGCTTGAAGTCTCTGGGTAAGGGGACCGCCAGGAGTTCCGATGCGGGGGGGGAAGGAACGGAGAGAGCCGGGGTAGCCCCTACCTCGTCCGAGCTCGTGGCTTTTGCCTCTAAATTCCGACAAGGCGCGGGTGGCGGTTTGGCGACTTCGCCGGCGCCTTCGCCGTTGAGCGGGCCTTGTTCTGGTGCTGCTGGCCTCCGTGTTACCGAGCTCGATGGGCCCGGAGTGCTGGTAGTCTGCCACCAGGGCGCTGAATCGGTTTTCGGTGAGCGGGAGCTCGGGCTTGGAGCGCCGGGGTGCCGACCTCACGGGCGAGGTTCCCGACCCACCCGCGGGTTGCGAGGCGGGGATGACATTTTTCTCTCTTCGGCCTGGGGATGAGGCCTGGCTGTTGGGGTGGTTCTGGGGGTGGGAGGCCTTCGCCTGGCGGGGGCGCCCATCCTGCGGGGAGGCCTTGATCGGCCTCGGAGCGGGGTGGCGAGGTGGAAGTAGTGGTTGGTTCAGTGGTAGTTGGGGGAACTGCTATTGATAGTGATACTGGGAGATGTTGTGCAGCACTTGGTGCTGGTGAAGCTGGTGTTGCTGGAACTGTTGCATTTGGGCTTGCATTGCCCGCATGCACTGCATCAGGTCCTCCAATCGGTCTTGGCTAGCTGCCAGGGGGACAGCAGTTGGTTCAGTGAAGGTTGTCTCAATGGGGAGAGGAAAGGGGACGCTTGTGGTAGGAGGGTTTACGGGTGCCACTGCTTGTGGCGTGTTCAGGATGGGGATCCCATCCGCCGAAAGGGGGATGGTGAACTGTCCAACGCACACTACGGGGACCTGAAGTTGCTCCTCGGTGGCGTTTGTCTCCGTGCCACGTCCGGCGTTGCTGGAGGAGGCCATGAGTGTTGGGTTTTTTGAAGAAAAAAGGGGGTATCGAAGTTTGGAGGGAGGCTTTTTGAAGCGTTTTCCCACAGACGGCGCCAATTGATGGAGCGCGATCCGGCTGGTCTTAGCTGTCCGCTGCCTTGCTTTTGAACGGGGTAGCTGGGAACCTGAAACGGAAGAGATGGGAAAGCTCCGGGGGGAACCCGGTGTAGAGTCTCCGAAGCTCAAGTTAGAATCCTTCAAAAGCAAGGTAATACCAGATAGCGCAAAGTTTGCATACCTCCGTTGTCGGGGGGCAGGGGGCTCATATAGTCACTTCGTGTACTCGTCCCGAGGCCCTTGTCAGATCGGGTATGATTACCCTTGTGCTTGTCAACTCGGCCGTCGTCCTTTCTTCTGAGACAGAACCGTCACTGCCTAACCATCTAACTGGAGATGGCGGCGTCAGTGGCGGTGGCAGGTGGCCGTTTAGAGTGCTGCTGCCAAACGTTAGATCCCAAGTCAGTTAGGCGTGGCGCCCTCGCGCACGGACTTCCCTAGTGTCAGGCATGGTACGACTTGTTTGGCTTTGGTGCCCAGAAGATGATGCGAAGTGCTGAGCGAGGCGGTCTTGAGCTCGGAGGTATCCCGAACTGTTACAAGGTGGGTCAGTTCGGCGAAGTGTATCCCGAACTGTTACAAGGTGGGTCAGTTCGGCGAAGTGTATCCCGAACTGTTACAAGGTGGGTCAGTTCGGCGAAGTCTATCCCGAGCTGTTACAAGGTGGGTCAGTTCGGCGAAGTCTATCCCGAGCTGTTACAAGGTGGGTCAGTTCGGCGAAGTGTATCCCGAGCTGTTGCAAGGTGGGTCAGTTCGGCGAAGTGTATCCCGAGCTGTTGCAAGGTGGGTCAGTTCGGCGAAGTGTATCCCGAGCTGTTACAAGGTGGGTCAGTTCGGCGGTGTGTCCCCTTGTTCCCGCCTAGGCTTGGCCCCTTTTGCCGAGCTGTCGTTTCTGCCATGTGTCACATAATGAAGAGGTCGGGCCAAATCTTCCTTCATCAATTCCCATTTTGATTCGGATTCTGATTCCGACTGTGAACCAAATGGACCCTTTATTTAGAGAAACAGGCAGACAGCATTAAAATTCAGAAAATACAGATTTGACCCTTTGGCTCTTACATCAATGGGGGGTGTGGTTCATAATATAAAACATGGGGGGCTTCCCTGAAACTCTTTGACATGGTCATCTATGATTGAGTGTCCATAGCTCTCCTTATTACCATCTTTATCGGATGGTTCTTATTTACAAATTTTAGAAAATTGAAAGTTCTTTTCACACCTTATGGTACAAGAGCCAGTGAAAGGCATCATAGACCAGAGATCTTTACCACTCTGTCTCAAACTTTTGAGTTACCATCAATAAAGTAGGCTTTTATCACCAGGCTCAGCCCCAGCTTCCATGCCATCTACACATTATTGTTCTCGAAGCAGTAAAACAAGAGCACCATGATCTTGAGCTGCTGTATGAAGAGATGGCTCAAGCTTTTACTTTTGCACTTTTGGGTGTTTTTTAAGCATGGTGGTTGGGCGGTGGGCTTTGCCCATAGACCCCCAACCAAGCCCCTTGGGGCAGACCCAAACAAGTCCATGTTAGGGTATTAAAATTCTTAATCCCTAAAAGATGATTTTATAATTTTAATTATCTTTTAAAAGTATCTTTATTAGGATGAATGAATGAACATTAGCAAATAGGGGAATAAAAGATATGTTTAAACGATAAAATTAAAATTACTTTTTTTTTGAGAAGGTAAAGTAAAAAATTTTATTGTTGAGAGAAGCTACAATACAACAGCAACCTACCAGTGATTTAATAGGCACGCCTAGGTGCACCGCTATTTGCCAATGTTGTTCATTCATTCATTCCAAAAAACTATCTTCTTAAAAGGCAATTAAAGTTATAAAATCATTATTTTTTATGTGAGAAATAAGAATTTAAGACCCTAACATGGACTTGTTTGGGCTTGCCTTGAGGGGTGTGGTACTAAGGCGATTCATAGAATCAAGAGTGCAATATGTTTTACATTACATTAGCTACTTGAAGTAATGCAATTGAGGGAAAAAGGGATTTCATTTGAATACGCTTTACTTGTTATGTTTATGTATTTTAATTTTAGATAATAGGTTTTTTAAAAACATTTATTTTAAAATTTAAGTTTATATTTTTTATGAATATTATGTTTATTATTTTTTTATTTTTTTGCATTTTTTAAAATTCTTTGGCTTTTTCTTTTGAATTTTCTGACATTTTTTTGATTTTTTAGCTTTTTTTTTTTTGTGTAATTTTGCGCCTTGCTTCAAAAAGGTGCACGCCTCGCCTTGTGCCTTGCACCTCAGGCGTAAATTGGCCCTTGCGCTTTTTTTGTGCCCTGTGCTTTTAAAACACTGCAACCCAGTGGAAAAACACTAGGAGAACTACCACATTACAAAGCCCAAATGTAGCGGGATTCAAGGAGCTGAAGGACATTCTGATTTTTAAATTCTGAAATTACAGATAAGCAGGAAGCAAGTCTATTGACAGCAGTTTTAAGCAGATTTTCAGGAGCTCTAGCCTTGTTACAGAAAACACGACTGTTCCTTTCAGACCAGACAGTGACCAGCTTCCCTTTCTTACTCAGCCCAGGAAGCGTCCAACTACACAGAACCTCCTTTACAGATCGGGGCATAACCCAACTGATGCCGGCTGAAGTGATGAAATGCTCCCACAACTTAGCAGACAGAGGGCAATGAATGCATAGATGATCACCAGTTTCAAGAACCAAACCACATAGACCACAGTTCAGATCAGGAATCTGAATCCCTTGCCTACTCAGATTAGATCTAGACAGGCATTTGTCTAGAGCCAGTACCCAAACCAGAAAACTTGCCTTAGAGAAAACCCCATCTGGCTTAGCTTCTCTGCCATAGATTTTACAGAGAAAACCCCATCACCACTCCATTTCCACTTCCATTTGTCATCCACATCAATAGAAACCTGCTGATTCTGTAATAGCTGTAATAGCTCCAGCAGCTGTTCCAGCTCCCAGTCATGGAGGTTCCTTCTAAAGAGGGGACACCAAACAGCACATCCCTCCTCCCACTCGGAGTCAAAGACTGATACATCATGGGGGGGGGGGGGAGGCACAATGACTGAGGTTAGGGAAAAGCTCAGCCAGGGGGGAGTTTAAGCACCAGAGGTCCTTCCAGAATTTCAGCCTCTTTCCATCTCCCACCTTATATTCCAGACCTCTGAAAAAGAGGGGAAGATTTTCATAATACCTTTCCACAAGGAACATCCCCACTTCTGAAGGGGGTCCAAAGATCTCTAGTTACCCCAATCCACACCATACTTAGCAGCAATCAGAGATGCATCCCTTTTTTTGATGAATCACCATGCATCCCTTTCAGAACCAAATTTCCAAATCCACTTACTTAAGAGGGTAGAATTAAAAATCTTTAGTTTTCTCACTCCCAACCTACCTTCTTTAACAGGCAAAAAGACCTGATCCAATTTACTAAATGTATTTTCTTTTCTTCTTCCCAACCCCTCCACAAGAAGTTCCTTTGGAGGGATTCTAACTTCTTAGAAACCTTGGAGGGGATGGGAAAGAGCGAGAGAAAATAGGTTGGGAGTTTAGAAAGGGTACTCGTTAATGAAGCGGGATCTGCTCCTCACAAATGGGCGCCTCACAGGCACATCCACCGTGCATTGAGAACATCTCCTGTGAATATAACTAATAAGTACGGGAGATGTTCCCAATGCATGGTAGGATGTGCGTCTGAGGCACCACCTGTGAGGAGCAGATCCGATCTCCTTGTTAATAGAGTCATTCTACCACTTGCAGAGAGGTATTTGACCTTCCAAGAAGCCAGCTTCTTCTCCATTCTCTCAATCATAGGATCCCAGACAGAAGAGGAAGTGCATTTAGACCCCAGTGGAAGACCCAAAAATTTTCCTGGGAGATGATTTACCTGACAAGTCAAAACCTCAGCTAACTCCTCCAGATTCTCCACATGGCCAATGCCAATAGGAAAAATCACACTCTTACCAAGGTTAACTTTGAGCCCAGTCACAACCTCAAACCAGCAAAGAATGCCCAACATAGAATCAAGCTGCTCAGCCGAGTGTCATCTGCAAATTGGAGAAGATGAACCTTATCCCACATGCCTTCTTCCACAGCCAACTTCCACACTTGCCCATTGATTAAATCTGAAAATTTAGGAGAAGACACAAACTCTCATCCAGTACCTCCATTTAAGACCAAAGTTCACGTGGTCATAAGCTTTCTCAATATCCAACTTACACACCAAGCCAAGCCTACCATCCCTCTTTCTGGAGTCAATTAGCTCATTTGCAATCAAGACACTGTCCAACATCTGCCTCCCAGGAACAAAGGAACCTTGGTTCTCAGAAATCACAGAAGGCAAGACCTTTTTTAATCTCCCTGCCAAAACTTTTGCCAGAATTTTATGGAAGCTGTTGAGGAAGCTAATAGGTCTGAAATCTTTTATGTTAACAGCCCCAGCTATTTTAGGGATGAGAGTAATAAATGTGGAGGTTAGGCTTCTTCAAAAATTATAAAATCATTTTTTTCAGGGATTATTGGTCTATCAGTTTGATAACCAGCTTCTGCAAGGTTATATCGAAGTTGCTGGCTAATAGACTCACAAAGGTTTTGGCTTTTGGATAAGCTGGTCCTACCTTCTCAAAGTGCTTTTGTGGATGGGAGACAAATTCTTGATGGCCCTCTCATTGCTAACGCATGCATAGATTCCCAGCTGCAGCAAGGAGTGCCTGGATTCATTTGCAAATTGGACCTCAAGAAGGCATATGACCATGTGTATTGGCCCTTTGTTGATTATGTTTTGCAGAGAATGGGGTTTGGAGTCTTGTGGAGGAAATCAATGAGCAAATGTCAAATTTGAAAGTGAATCTCGGGAAAACTTGTGTAGTGGGTGTGAATATGGAGGAGGGAGAGATTAGGGAGAATGCAGAAGTGCTTGGGTGTGAAGTTTTAGGGTGGCCTATGAGTTATTTAGGGTTGCCCTTAGGTGATAATCCCAAGAGAGAGAGCTTTTGGAACCCGGTGGTGGAAAGATTTGAAAAAAGACTTGTCTCTTGGAAAAAGAATTACCTCTTTCTTGGTGGAAGGGCTACACTGATCAAGGCCACACTAGCAAACTTACCCATTTATTTCCTTTCAGTGTTCAAAATTCCAGTGAAGGTTTCCAGTAGGTTGGAGAGGTTGATGAGAGATTTCCTTTGGGAGCTAGGAGAAGAGAAGAGGGACCATAGAGTTAGCTGGAAAGTGGTGACCAGGAGTAAAGCTTATGGTGGTTTGGGGCTTGGGAACATCGGGAAAAGGAACTCGGCCCTCTTGGGAAAGTGGTTGTGGAGCTGGAGCAGGAGAAGCTATGGGCTAGAATAGTGGCAAGCATACATGGGATGGGGCAAAATGGATGGGATGCTGGAATCAGAGCAAGGACCACAAGCACTTCACCTTGAAAGCCATTCATGATTTGCTTCTAGTCTTCTCCCCACTTGTTAGGTATGATTTGAATTCGGGTAATTACATAAGATCCTAGGAACAAACTTGGGCGGGGAATGTTCCACTCAAGTACCAGTTTCCTTCTCTGTATGCTCTCTCTAACTTTAAAAATAAGCCAATTTCTTCTTTCATCACCCCTTCCTCTTCCAGTTCTAGGTTTGGGTGGAACCTGGGTCTGAGGAGGGTTACGAGGGACTCAGACCTCCACAATATTTTGAGCCTCCTTGACCTTCTTGATAATGTTTTTTTAGACTCCTCTAAGGTGGACTCTAGAATTTTGACCCCTACCCCCATGGGCTCTTTTTCTTGTGCTTCTTTCTTCAAAGTCTTATGCAAATCCACCAGTCTTGCAACCTCCCCTTTCCCGGTTAATGAGGTTTGGTGCAGACCAATTCCTCCTAGGGTTGGTAGTTTTTGTTGGGAAGCCTATATGGAAAGATTCAACACTAGTGATTTGCTCCAAAAGAAGAGACCCAATACTTGCTTGTCACCTCATTGGTGTGTTTTGTGCAAAGTGGATGGGGAGACTGGTTTTCACTTACTGGTGTCTTGCCAATTTGCAAAGTCAAATTGGGAATGGGCTTTTTATCTCTTTGGACACAGGTGGAACCCTCCATCAGATTTGCAAAGCCTATTTTCCCCTTCTTTTTTCTCTCTTTGGACACAGCTGCAGTATGCTAATCATTATGGGAAGAAAGAAATCTTAGGATCTTCTCAAAAGATGAGAGAGGGGCTGAAGAATTGAGGGCTGTGATCTATATAAGGGCTGTACAGTGGCTGAAATCTTTAGAGTTATTCACAGACTACACAGTGGATAACATGTTGAGGAAGTGGGGTGAGATTGCAAACTGCACACAGACCAAATCAGTAGTGAGGGTGTCTTGGACCCCCCCCCCCCCCTGCTAGTTTTTTAAAATTAAACTTTGATGGGAGTTGTAGGGAGAATCCTGGACAATCAGGGATTGGGGGTGTTTTTAGCAATGAGAACGGGATCATTTCTGCTGTGTTCTCAGGCCCAATAGGAGTGGGGGATTCCCTTAGAGCTGAGATCTTGGCAATTATGGAAGGAGTCCAGAAAGCTGAGGAGATGAATGTCAGAAAACTCATAATTGAAGGGGACTCGGAGGTGGTGATAGGGTGGCTGATGAAAGACAACTGTAGATTATGGAACTACAGCAATGAGAGGAGGAAATTCAAGTGGCCGGTGCGGGAAATGGAAGTCAGGATGAGTTGGGTCAAAAGAACAGCTAACTCTATAGCTGATGGATTAGCTAAACAGGGGATAGAAGGGGATGCAATGTTTTGGGCCAAGTTGTAACTAAACTGTTTCTTCTTTTCTTCTGAGGATTTAAGTTGTGTTTGGAAGATAAAGTGTTTGTCTTCCTTGCTGTAATTATTCTTATGCTGTTTTAATGAATTTAATGAATCTGTTATTGATAAAAAAAATAATAATAATAATAAATGGCCAGATTGTTTGGGTCCCCAGATTACCTAGAAATCTGAATGATTGGGAGGTGGAAGCTTTGGGTATGCTGTTGAGCAGGTTGTATTATGTCCACCATCTCAATAACTCAAGGGATGTTAGGCTGTGGTCAAAGGGAAAGGAGGGTCAATTCTCAACTAGAATTTGTTATGAGGTTCTTTTTGGCTTGGGTGAAAAGGTAGCCTGGTATTGAGTTTGGAAAGGCTGATGTTCCATCCAAGATTAAGTTCTTTGTGTGGATGGCTGTTATGGATAAGATTCAGTCTGCTGATTTGAGATGCGGTTTGGAACCGGATAGCACCTACATTTTGTGTGGTTCAAGTCCTGAATCTATCCACCATCTTCTAATTCACTGCCCCTATACATATCAGAGTTGGTCCATTTTGCCAAGCTTTCAGGTGTGTTGGGGTCCCTCCTTCCTCCATGGCTGAGTTAGTCTTGGGTTGGAATTTAGCTGCTTCTCAGATAAAGGTAGTTTTCTATGGAACAGCCTGCTATTTGCAGTTTGTTGTGTGTTATTGGAAGGAGTGTAACCAAGGGATTTTTGAATCTAAGTTTGTTTCAGTGGAAGCCATCATAGGGTGGGTGGAGAGAACTGTATTGAGTTGGGCTAGGTGCTCAAAGATTTTTGTGGGAGTGACTACCAGCTTTTTTTCCAATCATTGGTGGTTCATCATCTTTTGATTTTTATAGAGTTTTGTTATACAAAGGTTTGCATTGTACATGATCTGTGTATCTTTATAGGCACTCTTTTGTATATGGTTGAGGGCCTCTTGCCCTCCTTTCGATTTTTAACACAATACATTTGATATTGCTTACACAAAAATCATTTTTAGGGCTTAAGAATTTTAAAACCCTAACATGGACTTGTTTGGGCTTTTTGCCTCAAGGGGCTCGGTATAAAGGCATCTTGTAGATTGGTCCTCACACCCATCTCACAGCCCTTGCAGCCACACATCTGGAGCATCTCTGTACTTGTACGTTTTATTCATGGGGAAATGTTCCCAATGCACAGCTGCAAGTGCTGTGAGGACCAATTCTGTAAGGAAATCCGGATTCCTTTTGTTGGGTTAGCCACTGTACACTTTTATGTTGCACAAGTGCACGATCACATATATGCATTGCCTAATGCATTTTTAGTTTTAACCACTCAATCTAGGCAGCAGTTTGCCTATTGCCTAGGTAGTATCAAGGTGGATAGTTTTATCCACTTAATCTAGGCAACAATTTACCTATTGCCTAGGTAGTATCAGGATGAGTACTACACTTAGGTTAACTGTATTTGTGCAACACCAATTTTTAGATTTCTTGGTGGTTGGCCCATGACTTGCTTTATTAGCACGTATCTTTTGTTCCTTTTGTTATAAAATAAATGAACTGTGTATAACAAAAGTATTGCCCAGTAAAATAACAGAAGCATTGTAAGCTACATTATTTAGTTGTCTCCTAAGCATCTGTGCAAGGAACCATAGGTCAAAAGATCAGGTCTCTCTGGTAGCCTTAATATTTGTTCCATTATTCTACCTGTAAATAATTATTTTACACTCGCTGGTTTTTGGCAAGGTTCGAAGTATTGATACACCCAACACGCATGAACATAGTTTGACCAGTGGTACTATAAAAAACCCTTTTTTTCCTTACATATTTTGATCAGTGGTCAGTTTGACCGTTGTTTAACATGTAAAACTGACAGATTTCGGCCACCTGCCAATACAATATAATACACCTGATATGGGGTGTATTGTGTCAAAATTTTGAACCTTGGTTTTTTGAAAATGCTTTATATGCATAGTATGACTTTATATCTTGTATTATATATATTTCATTCTATTTTTTCAGCCTTTTGGATATATGATAATTCTAATTTCATCATCCAAATTTATTGACTTCATTATTTTTCTAATTCCTGGGTTTCCCATTGGCATTGTGTAAGCCATGATTACCTTGGAGTGCCAAAACTCATGGACATTGCTTACCGGCCTTAGCTGGCCACCTTGGGAGTGTGCACTGGGCTGCCCTTTTTTTATATAAAACTTTATTGATGTCCATAATAGAATGAAATGAACCAATTTTACAGCATCCTTGGTGCTTTCAGAAAAATGTGTACTTGCATATGCACATATCTGGGATCTAATGCTTCTGATGTTTAAAGTCTGATTTTTCTTTTTTTACCTTCTGACTGGTGCCTTGTTTTTTCAGAGCCCTTACTTTGTTAACATCCTTCTGGCTGGCTATGATAAGGAGACTGGTCCATCTTTGTACTATATCGACTACATTGCCACCCTTCACAAGATTGAGAAGGGTGCTTTTGGGTATGGATCCTATTTTTCTCTGTCCATGATGGACAGACACTACCACAGCGGGATGTCAGTTAAAGAAGCAATTGATTTGGTCGACAAATGCATAATGGAGATCCGGTCCAGGTTGGTTGTGGCACCTCCGAATTTTGTGATCAAGATTGTTGACAAAGATGGAGCAAGGGAATATGCCTGGCGAGAATCCATCAAAGAGACTGTTGCTCCTAATACTGCCTGAAATTCTTTTTGTTTCACCAAGACACTCTTCTCCATTTTGTTTGTCCTTTTGTCATTTCCTTTAAGATGGGGCGGCTGTTTGTCATGGAACATTATGACTCTATTTCCTCTGTTCAAACTGATGTCATTACATACACCCCATCTGTTCTTTAGATGTAGCCAATGTGTCGAAGAAAGAGCACAGTGAAGGAATTGACAGGCTGGTACATGACATTCTTGGTTAATCTAATTCTCTTGTATTCCCATCTTAGATGGTTTTCTAAAGCGAAAGATTGCACGATTCAAGCCGGGTGTCTTCAGTCTGTAGACTTTTGATATTTAGGCCGGGAGGCCATCCTTGTTTTTCATTGTATAGCTTCTAAGGCTCTCTCTGGAAGAGGTCCTGAGTCAGACCACGGTTCATGTCCCTTATGGACTCGAGCCCTTTCCAGTGAGCCTATTTCATCTTAATGCAACATGATTACATGAGTTTTCCTACCGAAAAAGAAAAAAACATAAAGAAGAATATAAAAGTACCGATTAGATTAGCTTGGCCGCAGTAAGAGCCATTCATTGGTTGGTATAATGGTAAAATCTTGTGATGAGGCTGAGTTCTTCTTGGGTTGGGCCGTATCCAGCCCACCCCTCCAAGACCCCAGCCCCTTGTCACAGTGCACACGTCAACCCCTTATTTTCTTCCCAGCATGGTTGGTGCCTGTTGTGATTTACAAGTAAGCTACCAATATTGATGCATTTTGTATGTTTTAATGTGGTTAAGTTTCCATAGCAGAGCTACATAATAAATTTCAGTTGATATCTATGTAAAAGAGCCCTTGGAGCATTTAAACCACTAAAACAGCAATACAAGGCTCGTATATTTCAGTATCTGTTCACAGAAGCAGTTGTGACCGTACCAAGGAACTCAACAGACATCATGAAACAAGATTGATGAATTGGCTCAGTGAAGTAAGTAGGTGCATATGGGAGTGAAAAAGAGAGAGATTCCAGGTAAGGACCGGTAATTGCTGCTATCAGCCGGCTTCAATGTAGAAATATTGGGAACAGGCTCTGGTGAGTAATCTTCTGGAATGGATGAACTCACAACAGATTCCGGTGGTGTGCTTGTAGAAGCTGCTGCTGGGGAATTCTCAGCGCTTCCTGCAGATTGATAACTAGAATTAGTTTTGGTATTTATCAACCCAAGTTCCCGCTTGATCATGTTTGAGCGGATACAAAAATTCAAATTCATCTTTTTGTCTGTCTACCCTTAGGTGAAAACTCCAAATCCTGGTAAATCATTTGAACTCATGAATGTCAGATTCAAGTTTTTTATTTTTTTGGTTTTTTTCTCGTAGCCCAAGATTCGTAACCAGCTAGAAACCTTACCAACTGAGCCTGTTGGTGAATCGCGAGTTCTAATCGTCTACCATTCTATTTGTAGTACTATGCCAATCACAGTAGTGGTCAGGTGAAGTCGGTCGGTTGCACTATTACAGTATTACGTTGGAATTGGGATCTGCTCCTTAAATTGCGCACCTCATGGTGGGATGTCCCAGTGAGGTCGGTGTGAGGAGTGATTTGTGAGGAGCATATCCGGACGGACCGGACTCATTACATTGACATGGCGTTTCATGATTGGCTTAATCCTTAGTATCATTGGAATCCTGACACGGACCTCACGGCTACATCCCACCGTCTCCCATGAATAACGAATACAAACACAGGAGATGTTTCTTATGTGCGGCCGCCAGAACATGCTGTGAGATTGCTGTGAGGAGCGCGAGGAACAGTTCCGGACTTTCCAACAGCCTTTGCTGCCATGCATTGGGAACATCTCTTCGTTATTCAAGGAGCTTCCTTCCGGATGTACAGCTACCATGCCTGGTGGGAATCTATTGGGAGGGACTAGGATCCGGTTTTACTACCGAAGGCCTGAAAGAGAAGTTACTGGATAATGGATTGGCATTACCAGAATCAGAGGGATTTGCAGGCCCGAAACCTGCGAGATTCAAACAAAAAATCAGAAAACAGTTTTGTAAAAAAAGAAAGGGTCCCAAAAAGAAATAAAGAGATTTTTGGTCTACAAAATACAATCCATTAAGAATGACGAAAGAATATGTATGGAAGAATCATACCGGTTGTGCTCCCGAGTGGAGGTAATGATTCCGACTCTGTTGCAAATGATCGATAATCAATTAATTAGTTGAGGAATTAATCATTTAATTGCTTCATCTTTTCTGAAATCGTAAGAAGCAATGAAGAATTCTTTAAGAAAAGAAAAGATCAAAAGAAGTTATTATTAAGAAAGAAATTATTATTAATCCTAATCAGAATGATGGTTGGTTTTGTCGCCAAATATAGACACATAGCGATGAGATCGGATTGGAGAATATTTTCTCCAGTAACATCGCTACAGCGCATTACTCCTTTCAATTTGATGCCAAAACGACTAGCCGCCAAGTTAGCAAAACGGAAACTCGAAAGGAAACGGCAAAGAGCAACCACTGAAAGAAAAAATGAAGAAAGAAAGCCGAAACAAGAACAAGATTGAAGAATTTAAAGCAATACTTTCGCAGAGAAAACGCAGAGAGGTTGTATTGGCTGTTGTTTGATCGGCGTTCCTTGAAGGACAGACAAACGAAAGAGATAGGATCCTCGTAGTGTTGAGAGGGAAACCAAGGAGTGAAGGCTGGCGGACGAGGTAGCATAGACAGGCGGATCTACTAGTGTCGGAGAATATGGCGGAGAAGGCATTACAGCACGGAGGAAAGGCCGAGGAAGAGCGGTTGTTCGGCGGTGACGCCAGGTAAGGCAGGCATGGCGACAAGGCTACCAGTTCGTTGGAACAGCCTCGGAACGGCACCTCGTTTACCGCCATTGCCGCAGTGAGACATAGGACAAGCATCATCGCTGCTGGAGATATCGTAACAGGCTTCATGACTGATTCGGTACTGCTGTCTTCCGATTTTCTTTGTGGTAGTGGTAGGAGAAACCGAGAAACAGATAGAAGTGTTGCATGAAATACTTATAAGTGAATCGGAATGGCTGGAGGCTCCCTTAGTTTAAAAAGAATGTTATTCCCGAAGAGAGAGAGAGAGAGAGTTCCATTAGTCGGTCTACTGTTAGCTGATGGGTAATACTTGGCTACCATCCCGTACAAGCGTCCTACTAGGGTGAGAAAAAAATTTAAAAATTGAACCGACCGAAACCGAAACTAAAAATCGATTAATCGAATCGGCCGGTTCGATTAAACCCCAAATCCTAATTTCTAAATTCTGTCTAAACCCTTAAACCAAAGTATAAACCCAAAATCCTAATATCTAAATTTTAAACTCTTAAATCCGTAAACCCCTAAACTTTAATTTTATTGTATAAAATAAATTTGGTTGTGATGATGCGTGGATTTGCCCGCTTCCCTATTGGAGGACGGCTAGGACTAAGTATGATGCCTATTTGTAAAAGGAGAAAAAGATTAAGAGTGTCCAGGTGTTTAGACTCAGGGTGAGCATTTGGATGTTTAAATTAGCCGAATTAGTTGAAAGCAGAGAGTAAGAGAATGAGAGCAAGTTTGCACTTAATTGCATGTACCTTCGTGATTGAGGGTTGAATCCTTTATATAGGCATTGGGGTTTAATTTCTTTGCCGGAGATATCTAGGGAATATTGGGCCTTATCGGCCCGTTATCTTAGGGGCATGTTTCTCTCTCGTTGGTAATCGTCATCCGATCTCCCTGAGTTATACGGAGAATGGAGTCATCGCACCGGATGGGGGTGTTCTACCACCTGATTCAGAAACCGATAGGCGCATTATTCTGTATAAGGTTAATCTGCCATGCAGGTCGGTACCCTGGAGGTCGGCTGGCTGTTCGGGTCTCTGGTTGCAGGTCGGCCTTCGGCCTTCTTTACCGAGGTAGAGTGCACTGCTTTGTTGTCCGGTCAATCTCCTTAAATCGAATTACACGTGGTACTTGGTGCTAACGTCCACGTGTTGTTCCATGTCAAGTCAGCCAAATTACTCCTCATCAGGTTGGATGCATGTCCTCCAACATCGCATGAGCCAAGTATTTTCCAGTGGATGCAATGCATCTTGATTGACGATCACTGTTTCAAAAACCTGATCGAATTAGATGGTCAGATCATCTGGGTAATGACTCTTTTGGGATAAGTACACTGTACATGTACTCCCCCTCAAAAATCTGAAATGGCAGCACCCTGTTAGTCTATCAGTACTACATCTTGTCCATGAATTTGACGTCAATCCACGGGGTAGTATTCAGTCCACTCTTAGAAATTTTAGCTCCACCACAGGGATGGATTAAACTATAAAACCCCCTTCCAGCCAGTCTAACTGTTAAACCTTTTAACTCAGGAGTGGTTCACAGGTCATATTTTATAGTACATGGGGCATCAAACATGTTTTCAAAACCTAGATCCAACCTAATATGACTCATTACATTGCATTTATATAATTTTGGTGGTAATTTTTCATTATTTATAAATATTTTTATATTTTTTGAATTTATAATATCACAGGTTGAACCACTTGACCTAAACGGTTGAACCATTAACCTTAAAAATGATGGCTAAAGCAATTCTGTTTCAAGGTTGATTTTCAAAATCTTGTTGGCGAGAGCCGAATTGGAAGTTGAATCTAGTTCTATCTAGCTATGGGTGATATGAATCTGATATTGTTATATTTGTTGCAATTTGGAATTACCCCAATCTGATCCATATATGATCCGATCAATCTGATAATGTTTAATCATTTACAATTACATAAAATTAGTAGGCAAGTTCTACGATGTCGGAAGCATATATATGGTACCGCAAGAACTTTGACCAATCAGAACTGTTTGTTGGTATCAAAGTAAAACTCCTAAATCCTAAGAGTGCATTTGATTGCAGTACAAATTTTGACTCAGTGCAAAATTTTTACATGCATGATTCAGTTTTGCTTTTATTTTTTTATATGACTTGTATTCCTACCTGATATAATATTTTTTTTTTTGCCTTTTGTGCATTCATTAACAGTATAAATTTTACATCTCAAAAACTAATATAAAATTTGCATCACTTTTTTACTACTTCAATTCTCTCACATAAAATGGAAACCACATCACTTTGCATCATACCATATTCTGAGACAGATAATACACCTCCATTCTCTTTCATTATGTGGAGGTCACTTCATTTTATTCCCTACTTCTGATAAACCAAAAATTCAAATTCGAAGCAAAAGTAAATAAAATTTACACTCAGCCTTTTTGCACTCCCATGCATTTACACCAATGCAACGAAATTTGTACAGCCTAAAATTGTCTGTGATAGTGAATTCACTAAAGGCAGGCTGTGCTTGGTGCAATTTTCATTCTTGTAAAAATTAAATTTCAGAACGAACAGAATATGAAAATATTTGCTAGCTGTGAGTCAAATGCTTTTTTTTTTATTTTAATGAAAAGGAAGTTCTTTTTTGTGGCATGAATTTCAGACTCTGGCCCAAGCAACATCTCGGGGGTACTTAAGCAATCAATAATATACAAATGCCAGATATATTGAGATATGGAATCTGCTTTGTACTCATGGCATGCAATGAATGATCCAATATCCTTTGGACCAATACACCCATGTCAGTGCTGTACACGTAGATCTCACATGTCAAGATGATGTGGCAACTTTGTGATGGTTAAAAAAGTTTTCAATTCTAGTAGAGGATTTGCACACTATTCTTCGTGCCAAATAATTAGGAAAATTTATGCTTTATTAGCCATGTGGCACCGAGACCGCATTATATTCATCCATCCATGTCCAATTACGAATTATAAGTAAGAAACTGCAAATTCATCATTATTGTGCCCATATTTTACAACAATCTCAATCAAAGGATGCATTTAGTCACTCAAACGTCTCCCAAACAAAATGAAATAAAACAAACCCAATCCAATCATTCATGCCCAAAGAATAGAAAGGCCGGCCCATATGTAGAATCCAAGGTCCAGACTTAATGATGACACAAAACCATTACTCCCAGAGCAAATAGGAAGAGCGACGGTGAGTAAATGTAAGAGGGCATAGCTGCTGATGGGTTGAGAAGGGGACGCATCCCGGGTATTGACGTTGGAGTCGCTGAATCCGCTGGTGGTGGTGATGCCACGGTTGTGTCACTCTCCGGAGGCAGAGCTGGTGGTGAAGATTCAGGGATAGAAGCTGCCCAATAGATCAGAAGAAAAAAGCCGTTAATATCACTAAAAGCTTTGGTGTTGGTGATCCATACTGTAAAGTGTAAACACAGCGAAAACTCAAGTAATAAACAATTAATGCATCAGAATGCACTCAATTCTATCCTCTCCGCTACAACCAACCAGCTGGAGTTACTGCTTACTACCCAAAGCTATCTAATTTTGGGAAGAACTCTTCCAGCCCAGGATTGAGACCTGATATTGATGTAGCTGAGAGTTGGGGTTTATCTTGGGCCAAAGCCCATCTTCATCCCTTGAAAATTTTATATTTACCACCCCGCCCCCGCCCCCACAATTTCAGTATGATTAGTTAAGCTTAAACCAAGCAAACAATGATCATCAGGTTACCTTTGGTGCTAGGAGGAGGAGCTTGTATCACAACCGGAGGAACAATCCCGACTGTTGCAGGACCTGCCATTTGTCAAAGATCATGAGTGTAGTTAGGAAACAAAGAAAGCTACACCATCCTAGCTTTGTCTTCAGCACATCAATATAAAAAATAAATCAGCATCTCGCTTGTTATATACCTGGAGATGCAAGAGGAGAGCCAGATGCTGATGCTGCAGAGAGAAAACAAATTCATAATTAGTATCTAAACACACTGATGAGACAAGCAAGCTTCAGAGTATAAGCCATTGGCTTAGTTATGAGGTAAAATGATAAGATATATAGAAAGAGAAGGTCACATTTGCACTGGACGGGAAAACCATCCATCTTGCAGGCTCTGGGAAGTGAGATTGCCAGAGTTCGATTGAATGGTATCTGGAATGGCACATTTCCAGTCACCACAAGGCACGTACAATCCATGCTAGTACTCATAAGAGACCGAAGCGATTGGCAGCAGTCGGCAGTCGGCGAAGACCCATTGCCACTACTCCCAGTTATGTAATTGAAGCATGGCGCAAAGCTGCTAATCATGGCGTTGGTGCAGGGTGAGACGATTTGGCCGTGAGCCAGCATCGCTGATGTCGCCAACACCAGGCCAAGGACACCAGTTATGTGCCAGGAAACCTTGAGCCCCGCCATGTTTCTTCTGTGTTTTGGGGTCTGTACGTTTTATTTCTTGGAGTGAAGAGAAGCTCTGAGGGGATACAAGGGTTTAAGGTTGGTTGCTGAGGTGGAGAAGGGAAGCTGAAAGCAGTTTAATTTATAGATGGATGGGTTTAAGAAGCGTGTGGAGGGAAAAGCTGGTAGATTTGGAGAGGGTTTTGGAGTTCACCAACCTGAGCTGACATTTTCCCCTTGTCAAATATTCTATTGCATTATAAGATTGAAAAGAAAACAGTAATTAGGTAGGGTTGTTATTGGTTGGGAACATGACATTTCCTTTTGAGCTTTATACGTGGAGAGATGTTTGTAGTCGTTCATATTACGTGCCGGTGATTACTTCTCGAATTACAAGAAATTGGCCAAGTATGGTTTTGTACATAGTGACTCGGTGAGTTGTAGTTGGTACTCGGTCTCGAATCTTCTCTCTCACCTGTCCTATGACTCAAGAATGGGTAATTGAGTACTTGACTAGGGAGCAGTCATGGATCTGATGGGGGGTCAGTGGAATTTAGAAATTTGTATTGAATTTATTCATATATATTTTTTTAAATTATTATAATTAATTCTACGTATGTATGTATATTGAGGGATCTTTTCACCACGAAGCTCATATAAATCTCTTCTTTTCATTTCTTACACATGGCTAGTTGTTTCTAAATTAAATTATCAAAATTAAAAGTCAAAATAAAAACCTCTCTTAGGCCTGAATTGATTCTAATAAATTTAATTACTGCTCTCGCCATAAGATCTCTCTCTCATAGTCAGTGTTTGTATTTTGTATCATCTTCCTCTGTTCTATTATTAAATCCCAAATCCATATCTACATATTAAGTTGTTCAAGAATATTTTTTTTTCTTATTTTTTTTGAGTTTTTCTTTTATTTTTCTAAATACTATAAGCTCTAACTGTTGCAATGTGAATGTGGTCTCGGTTGATCATGAAACATAGTTTACTAATATGTGGCGATGTTAGATGCTCTCAAATTGAATAGAAACTTCACTAGCCTTTGTGTTTTCTAACAACCTGTAATCTAGAAAAGTTATATATATTCAAGTTATTACTTTAATGGAAATTTCTTATCGAATTCTACTTGTAAAAAGTATTATGATATTTGTTATACAATTACGGGTTAAGTAACAAACTATGAGAGGCTGGTTGAGATTAAAATGAAAAGTAGTCTTCTAAGTTCTAAGGTTAGAGCGAGAGAGTACAATTATATCTTGCATATTGGCCGTAATAGCCAAGATATTTATGGACCTATCCATCACTAGCTAACGTACCCTCGATTTCCAATAAAAAAGCTTTTAATGTTTGATAAGGTAGACATGATAGATGGTCCATCATAATTTTTCTTATAATAATTATTAATTGTGAAAGAAATAGCGAAAAAGTATGGACAGGCTCAATGCAGATTTCTGAATTCTACCATAGATATATAAACATTCAAAATTTTAATTATCTCCACTCTATGCACTAATGCCCACCTATGAATTGGCATCAATTCTGAACTGGCACCTAACCCAACTATACTTTGGGCCTAAAAATTCTGACCCTGAGATGAATCATCATTCTCCCTAAGAAATAGTAATTATTAAAATTAATAATTTCTATTTAATTTTGCACATTGACTTTACTTCTCGTTATGATGTTATGTTGTAAATTCTAGATCCTACCTATCTCCCTAAACATCCCAACCCGTACCTGCTCCAAAACCCGTACATATTGAATTGGATTTTGAGAATCCAAACCCTCCCCGCACATGAAAAATACAAAATCCACCCCGACCCAACCCGACCCACATTCAAGGGTAGGGGTGGGTTGGATTTAGAATATGCATTTAATTTTTCATTATTTCTTGTTATATATTAGTAATAAATAAGTGAAATAACACAAACAAACAATAATTTTCCAATTATTTGATTTTAAGACATGTAAAAAACATGGACTATCAATTATCGTTCACATAAAATTCAAACTATTATTAAATTCAATGTCTAATACATATAGTTTATGTGCTTTCCAACAATATGCGGCTTGGGGAGGGTATCGGGTTTAGCCTAATACCACATTGTTCACATACCGATATGGGTTGTAGAATTCCAAAACCCATCCCTGCCCCAAAACCTACCAAAAAAAAACCCACTCAGTCAGGGTGGGTAAGGGCAGGTACCCACTGGGTAGGGTAGAAATTGCCATCCCTAGTTATAACTCCATGCAAAAACGTCATAAAATGGTTTAACTTTTGACACAAAAACGATATGGGCACACTAGAGGTGATTTATTTTGTTATAAGCTCACCATAGGTGATTTAATTTGATATGGACACACCACATTTTGCATCCTATTATGTGGATGGGGTATTGATTGAAACATGAAGAAGACTTTATCATTTGGGGAAGGGCTTCAAACAAGTGATAGGTAGACCCAATTTTGCTTCCTTGATATTCAAAATTGAATATGATCTTATCTATAGAAAAGTAGCATCATATTTTTTTAATAAAGAGTATCAAAAGAGTAGTTATTTCCACTCTCAAACGGAAACATTCTTTTTCAAACATACGTGTTTACCCACTCTAAAAGAAAAAAAAGATCATCACTTCAAATGGTATATATAAAAAAAAGAGCATCATTTCTATAAGATCCAACAAATAGGTTGTTTATAAATAAAATTTGATTTAACATCTTAAATTTAATAACAAATTTATATAACAAAAAATTGAAATAAAAAACAACCTAAAATTGCAATATAAATAATGGATGCCCAAAAAAATTGATTAGATTACCGGCCCTATACTTAGTATAGGGTGGTCATTCTCTAGTATATAATAGATAATAGAAAAAAGAAATAGTGGAAGATAGGGGTCCTCTCAAAGCAAAGCTCAAATATACCTCCTCTACCCTTTCTTTTCCTACACATGTGCATATTTGTTTTTAAATTAAACCATTAAAAATATAACATGTCAAAATTAAAACTCTCATATATTTTCATGGTCTCTCATAAAATCTATATTTACTCTCTAATAATATCATTCTTAAACCTCTCTCTCTCTTCCCTATCCATTAAATCCCTATTTTTCTCTTAAGTCTCTCTTAACCCTTTTGGCTCTTTATAATAAACTAGAGGAATAAATTAGGTGGATTTGGTTAGGTTAAGAGCCAACTTAAATCTGAACCCTAGTTTGGATCCAAACTAATGTGTCAAAACCCAAGTTTGTCCACCCATTACATGGGATGATCCAAACTAAAGGATTTATTGCTCCTTTCCATGAGTTATCAAAATTTTATCTCTTTTTATATTAATTTAGTGTAGATTTTTTCATGGATTGCTTTGGTTCAGTAATAAAATGTAATAAAAAACATGTAATGTGAACCTTTGTTATCTTCATCGGTTTAATTTTGAAATTATTTTTCTCTTTAACTTGGTTATTGATCTCATGCGAAGCACATTTTTTGGCTTTATAGGACTACACAACAGGGGTTGTGAATCCCCCAAACCCTTAACCCCCAACTCTAGTGGTAGTAGGATTTGATTCCAGGTCTCAACTACAACTAGATAGAGATCTTGTCAATTGAGCCACCATCAAGAGGTTCTCATGCTAAGCAGTTGATTTATATACCTCTCCTAATATATAAGCTATATAATAAGCTAATATATATATATATATATATATATATATATATATATATATATATACATATATGAAGGAAAATATAGGAAAAGGAAGGGAAAGGAAGGAAACCTATACAAGGTTTATAAAAGTTTCCCTGCCTTTCCCTTCCTTTCCCTACTATTTCCTTCAAACCAAATGCAGCCTAAAAGATACATTTTTAAACAGTGGCCGGTGCATCACATAAGTATCTTTTAATAACCATAAAGAGAGCAATTGCCTCCATAGAGATCTAGAGAGAGACAAATTTCCTATTATTTATTCTCTTTTCAATCATTTATATTTAGATTAGTTGTATCTGTAAAATTGAATTCATCTCTACACGCCCCTAAATGGGTAATGGCCTTTGTAAGAATAAAGGCCCAGACATGTTTTGGGTTTTCTACGAGAATCCCGATGTGGATTTGAGCATATAAGTAAGAATTAAGAAGTGCATCTAGGTGAGGATGATCATTTCTAGCCTGGCCCAGCCTGACCTGTCTCTCAATAAATTAAAATTTTGTATAATTATTATTAATATATATATATTAAATATAACGTATGTAGTGTCATCCGCCCAAAGAGAAACCACCTTCTGTCACCAGGGTTGGGGTTACATAGGGGTTCTCCCAGGGCGGGCCCAATCCAAGCCGCCTATTAAGCCTGGACTAACCCAGTTCACAATTTTGTAACCCCTTATTTCTTTTTATGAGAAAAATAGAGAGAGAGAGACCATGAATTTAATTCATGTACCAGGTCAGATTGTAGGATATAATTTTTATTCATCACTGCTTCTATTTCCCATCAAATCCTTCTGGTCGTTTTTTTTCATGGTGGGCCCTTGAGACAGAAGGAAGAAGGCTAAAGGCATTTGAAAACAGATTGTAGGATCAAGGAAGGTCGGTATGGTAATTTACATAGGGACAACACTACATGAAAGTTTACTATTGAAGTCATACCCAATAGGCCAATATCATTTTTATCAGGGTCCCTAATAACACCATACGTGTTAAGTGCCTACTTGAAAGTAAATATTGGGCCAAACAGGATCTAATTATAGTTGACTGTTTGCTCAACATCTCTTTATCAATATTTTCATGTACTATAATTCTATGTGCTGAAACCTAACCTTTTATCTGCAGATCTAAAAAAAGCTTGTAATTAAACAAATCTCTCTCTCTCTCTCCCCACTGACTTTTACCAGCTAGCTAATTGGCATCTCCAATTGACTTTAGAGAAATTACGGGCACCCTTAGAGCAGCCCAAAGGGCAGGCTGGGCTACCCTCCTTCCCTTGTGTAGCCCCATGAAGCATAAAAATGATAAATAAATAAAAGCACAAATAGTAGACAGTAGTATTTGTTTCCTAGCCGGCCCTAGGTGTCCAGACCGGCCTGAACTCAGAATCAGGTTTGGCCTCTTCAGTCTTCAGATCCAAATTTCCTTCTACTTTATACATAGCCTCCATCCATCAGATTGGTTAATTAGCTCAGCTCAACCGATTGCCGGCCAGCCTCAGCCTGTGCCAAAATAAGAGCATTTCCATTTTAGTTCCAGCACAAGTAGGCTTACTGCCCCAGTTACTCGTGCCCAGTTAGTCAAATCTATACCATCATATATTGTTCCAACTTCCAACTTGTAGTGTGAACGAATTCTATATTATATTCAAGTCTGCAGTCAATGAGAAGTGAAGCATACTATATAACTGGTTTCATGTGCATTAATTGCATCTTAACCACACTAAAAAACTCTCTCATTAAATAAATATTGTTAAGCAATTGGTTTCATAATAATTAAGCATGCAGTCAATAGAAATCCCTTCACTGGACGACTTTCCCCTAGTTTAGCCATGTGGGGTGGGGGACTTGTTTCCAGTGCCAGATTTCTCCATTTGTTTTCTCAAAAATCAAAATCCTCACTTGCCATTGAAGTTTCTAATCGTTTAGTTCGAAAAATGCCCACAGAAAATTAAAGAGCATTCTTACTTTTGCTTCATGAACTCAATCTGAAACTTGATTCACAATTGAATTGAAATTTCTGAAGGTATCTAGTCCACCAAAACTTGTGTATATATTATGGATAGGTAGCAATAGCACGTGCCTTCCCAGCCTCTTCAAGATGACGAAGGCCATGTCGTTATCTATTGATATTAATATTTCAAACTGTCGAATTCTCCTCTAGATCTCTCACCTTTGAATTCTGTTTATAGCTTGCCAATCACCACTAACACCTACATTTGTTTGTTTCTACTCTCTAGCTACTAGTTTGTGATCTGTCTATATAGCTGATGCACATCCCCCTCCCTTCTCATTCAACTCTAACCCAGAAAACATATTCCCCCCATTTTCATCAACCTGAGACCTGACACACAAAGCTCAGAAGCCACCTTTTCTGATATCACCGACCGGTGACATTGCCAGAAAATCCAATAACCTAGAATGGCTTTGAAACGGGTGGAGATGGGTTTGGTCATGGTCTTCATTGTGACCATGCTTTGGGTTGAATTAGCTGTTGCTCAATTGGCTTGCACGTCTGCGCTTATTAGCATGGCACCATGCGTCAATTTCATTACGGGAAATTTCTCGACCCCAACTGTATCATGTTGCACCAACTTTGAAAATGTTGTTAAGACACAGCCAGAATGCCTGTGCACGGTGATCAATGGCACTACCACACCGTTGGGTTTCAACATTAACCAGACTAGGGCTATGGAACTACCTACGGCTTGCAATGTTCAGACTCCACCAGTTAGCCAGTGCAAGGGTAAGTAAGTCTATCTAAGTGAAACAGCTATATCGATCGATATCTTTATGTCTTCAAAGCTTTTAAATAAAGACGACGTACGTTAGCCAGCTGGTATACATATACTAACATCAACTTCTCAACCTGCTATTGTCAACAGCTGCTAACGGACCTGCAACTTCTCCGGCGGGCTCACCGGCAAGTTCTCCATCAGATTTATCCAACAAAACTGCTGAAACTACAACTCCAACACCGTCAATATCAGTCTTCCCATTAGGTATATATAGGATATTAGCCAAATTAATTATACCAAGTAATAGATCAGATCGTCATTTACAGTTTTGAACCAGAAAGTGTACAGATCTGATACATTTTCAAACCATATATATGCAGGAACTAATTCCTCGGCGACGGGGTTCTCTGACGGAAACAGTAATACCAAATCGCCCCTTCAGCTTGTTATCTTCCTCCTATTCATTGCATCATGTGCTTCGAATTTCCCTAGCTTCTGAATCTGCTCCAGGTTGTTGCATTTGCTTCAGTGAGTGTTTGGATGCTTAAGGCAATTTTTACCCAGAAAAGAACAAAAGTTTGTGATTGTATTGTCGATATTTTATACTCTAATCTGTTTGTATTATGTACTAGAAATAGAGAAATTCTTTTTCCTGGTAATGTTTTTTCTTCTATCTTCCAAGCCATATTTTCTGGTTTAATCTTGATTAATTACTAGGTTGTATTATGACACTCATGAACTAACTCCTCAAAAGCACGGAATTGAAGGATTCTTTTAGGCCACTAGTACGTTTTCGGAATTCCACTCTGCTAAGGAATTGGACCCAAAAGAAGAAATTAATCGGGGCAAGATATTGGAATTGGCTCGGAAATCATTTAATTAACAGAGTGGGATTTCTATTGTCCAAACACAGCCTAAGAATTGTTTAGTGAGGAATTATTGTAATTGCTTCCTATGTTGGGTCGTCGACAAATGGAATGTGGAAAAAGTTTGTGGGTAGGAGATCCGGTCTTCTCGTTTTAGTAAAAAATACTGCAGGGGTGTCCAACAAGTAAGGAGCACCTCTTGAAATCTTGAGATTGATGGAGAAAAAACCCTTCATGTGGTTCTGTTTTGAAATTCAGAACTCGGAGAGTACTCTCGTTCAGAATGCAATCCAATTAATCGAGTTCATTCCGCCCGAGATTTTCCGATTTGACAGTTAACTCGTGAACTCGGTTGGGCTTAGAAGCTTCGGGTAGTTGATCAACTATATATGTTTCATACGATCACAACCAGACACCACGTCAGTACGTCACCTCAAGTCTCATCTCAAGACAATACTCAATAGCCATCAACTGCTTAGGGATTCATGTATTTGGATACTTTTGAGGGAGGGCATCGGACATCAGAAGTCCACAGCTAATAATACTTTAAGATTAGATATCTCTACAAATAATATTTTCGATTCGAGTGAGATTTCGTCTTTTGATATTAATTGGTCTCATCTTTGAAACCCGTTTAACCTACCAATATAGGAGAAGTTGGCCACCAAAAAATTGCCTGTATGATTCCTGCGTTTACTTTTTGTTTCACTATTAGTGGAGATCGGTGGGATGCACTGGTTTTGTTAATTAACAATGAAACAATCAAATCTTATAAACAATTTGAAAGAATTAAAAAAAAATGGTCTAATTAATTTATCAACGGATTAATATGATAATATAATATTACATTATTGTTATTAATATTGATAATATTATTATTATATTTATTTAAGTAATTAATATAAATTATTTTATTTATACAATTATTAATTATTAATATAATAAAACTTATTAATACAATCATTATAAAAAATTTAATTAATAAAAACTATTTAACCATACTAAAAGTAATTTAATAAGTTACTTATTATTAAGCAACCCGTGTACTACATGGATTGCTCTACCCGTCCTACACGGGCTGTTGATCCCGTGCCCACGAATTGCATTGCCCGTGTAATACACGGATTGCTTTACCTGTGTAATACACGGGGTTCTTAACCAGCACCGTATCCGAATAGGTTTTCCGAAAGTGTGTCTAGGATGACCCAATTAGATCGTCTTCTTCACCGCATGATAAAACGGGTCCTGCGATAGCCCGGTTCTGTTTTTTACCATGTTTTTCCTTTTTTGTCGTTTTTTCCAGATTTTTGACATCTAGTGAGTTGGTTTGAGTTTCATCTGCAATAGGAAATCACAAAGCCAACTTGAACGAAGTTTAATCATATCTATTTATACTTGTTAAAAATCCAAAGTCAGAAGGTGCAGTTGAACTAACTTGAACGATGTGTTTCTTCTCTATTACCGAAGGCACAGTTGAAAATCCAAGGAAGAAGGCAAACCTGGAAACGAAAAAACAACACAAAAAACCTTGAACTTATCTCAGAAATTGGAAAAAATAAACCGGTTCTGAAAAAAAAATAATACTAACCTGAAACTTATCTCCAACTTTTTCAGGCTACCGATCCGTAAACCTCTCCAAAGCTTATTTCCAACATTTTCAGACTATTGAAGACGCAGCAAACTCATCCTCATACTACCAAGAAGCTGGAAAGACATTCAAAATACACATTTTTTGATAGCGGGAGACGCATCGTAATGGCAAACATTTCCTGCAAAAACTTTTATTGCAAACTATTTGATTGGTTTAGATATTATTACATGGATTTAAAAAATATATAAAAATAAAAAAAAATAGAAAATTATAATGGAAAAGTACGGATAAATCGAATGCAGATTTTTTATTTATTTCACAACAATAAACATTCAATTGGCATCAATTCCATGCTGGCATCGATTCCAATTATACTTTGGGCCTAAAATTTTTTACGCTGGCCCGTCACCCCACATACTTGCCCCCAAAACGTCCCACAAAACCGGAACGTGACGCGTGTCATGACACACGCGCATTAAGTGAAACGCATCTGGAACCCATTTCACGCCGCTCCGTTATTTCCTCTCTTGCCCAAAAGCGTTTCTTCTCCCATTCTCCTTCATTTTAATTCGAACTGAAACTCTCGGCGCCGGCCCCTTTTCGTAACCCATTCACCGGAGATTAACCCGGTCGAGTTCCGCCGGCTGACGCCGGAAGCCATACCAGCAGGAGGTAAATACTCTGTAAGTTTTTCTCATTTCTTATATATATATATATATATTGTTTTTGTTTTTTCTCATTCGTTTTCTAGCATTCACAGATCTTAACCCGTCGGAGTGGAAGCCTCCAGACGCTGTTTCAAACCCTTGACACTCCTGGAATTTGAAAGCCCTCCAAAATTCAAAACTCTCAAGAATTTGAGTTTTGACTTGAGGCGGTTGGCCATGGCTGGAACGGCCTGGGAGGAGGAGTGGGAGCTGTGCAACGACGACGACTTCGTTTATAAGAGAAAGAAAAGAAGATAAGATTATATTGCTGCTGCTACACTACTAGTACCGGTTTTTGATTCAGTGGTGGAGCAAGGTAGCGGAGGGTAGGAGTGGTCACGGGTCGGGTTGGGTCGGTTTCATGGGATTTTCCCAACTGACCCGACCTAGTCGGGTTATCAGAGGTGGGAACTGAAACCGACTCACTGATAGGCCAAACCGACCTGATCGGTTTGAGTCAGTTTGGGTCGGTTTCAGTTTTGCTCCCGTACAAAGCCGAATAAACTCTGAATTAGTTGAGGACTTGAGTTGAGGGGGGCGGACCAACCAAGTTAAGTTAGAGAATAGAAGATTTTAAGAGAAGACGAAAGTGGAATTAGAAGACTAGTAGGAAACTAGGAATTCTAATTATAATTGCCTAATGGGCATTCTAGTTCTAGTAGGAATTCTAATTGTAATTGCCTAATCTAGGTAAAAAACTAAAAAATGACACCTAATTAATTGAATTCTAATTGTAATTGCCTAATCTAGATAAAAACCTAAAAAATGACACCTAATTAGTTAAATTCTAATTGTAATTGCCTAATGAGCCTTCTATTTCTAGTAGAAGTCTAGAAGACTAGTAGGAATTAGGAAACTACTCAAACTAGGAAGTAGGAACTACCAAACTAGTAGAAGAAAGGCTAGTTCGGTTCAGGTTGGGTCGGATTCGGTTTTCACATAAGAAAACCGAAACCGACCCGAGATATCGATTTTTGTATGTGCCCAACCCGAAATCGGCCAGTACGAATGAAAACCCGGCCGACTCGAATTGGATCGGTCCGGATTAGTCGGTTTGGTCGGGTTGGGCATTCTTATGAACAGCCCTAGCGGAGGGAGTGGAAGAAGAGGACACTGCTGAAGCCGAGAGATCAGTTGCGACAAATGAATTTGATCATAATTCCCTTTGTAATGATTGTCATGTATTCTCTGATGAAATATTAAAGGTTCTTTGTCAATATTCTGTCTCTCTTTATTAGATCTACACTCTCTCTCTCTCAGAAGAGGAATTTGGTTTCAACAATGGTAAAAATTTTTAAGTCTTAGGCTTCATTTTCCTTTCCTTATTTTCAAGGACTTACCTCTTATTGGCGTTGGGGGCATTTTAATCGCAAAAACGAGTCCTTAAAATAAAGAATGCCAAATGTAGCCTTAGACCTGGAAGCCATATCTGCAAAGATCATGTAAGAACAATAGAAAACAAAAGATTTAAAGGAGCATCAGTGCTTATGAGAGTATATATCTATTGAGTACTTGCTACACAACATTATGACTCCTACTACTACAGAAATATTGCTTGTCTTTGGTTATTACCAAAATCCCTCTTCTAAACATAGCAGCTATCTAAATGCATACATGAGCAATAAACAAGGTGTTTCGAAGATATCGCTGCATTTCTTTGGTACTTTTTCCGATAACCCGCTCAAGTTGCAGAGGGTTTTAGAAAATGGTTGATAGGACCAATTGCTGAAAGAACTCAGACCTCAGGCTTCTCTCTTTATAATCCTGCTCCCGAACTTCATCTGATGTAGATTACTCCATGCTGCATCAACGCAAATTGTCAGCCATATCCTCTTATAGTAAAAGTGTTGAAACACACCAACAGTTACTAGCATGGCAGTTATGTTTCCTTCCAAACTACTGTTTACCATTATGAATTTTAATTGCTTATGACCGCAGAGTTTTGAATTCTGGAGGGCTTTCGAATTCCGGGGTGTCAAGGGTTTGAAACGGCGTCAGGGGGCTCCCACTCCGGCGGGTTTAGGTCTATGAATGTTAGAAAATGAATGAGAAAAAACAAAAAATATATATATAAGAAATGAGAAAAACTTATAGAGTACTTGCCTCCTGTTGGTATGGCCGTCGACGTCGGCCGACAGAATTCGACTAGATTAATCTCCGGTGAGTGGGTCACGAAAGGGGGCCGGCGCCAAGGGTTTCAGTTTGAAGTAGAATGGAAGAATATGGGAGAAGAAATGCTTTTGGGTAAGAGAGGAATGAACGGAGGTGCATTTCACGACGTGAAATGGGTTCTGAACGCGTATCGCTTAAGTCTATTTGTGAAATACAGGGTACATTTAAGTCTATTTGTGAAAAGTCAAGGTATATTTAAGTCTTTTATTTATTATTTTTTTGTATTAACTACATAGTTTTAGTGTGTGTTTTATTATATGGACGTTTCGTAATAGGTGTTTATTAAAACATCACCATATCATTTCCAAATCAGTATTTTTTCCATCATATTTATTCATACACAATGATATTCACAAAAGTGGATTTTGATTTATGTGTGCACTAACCGGTGGGGGAAGCTTCATTTTAACGCTCCCCCCCCCCCCCCAATGATTGGTATTTATTCACTGTTCTGCTGATGTGGTGTCTAGTATGCCTAATTGTTCATAAACAGTTTATCAAGTACTTTTTTTAGTTTTAAAGACAAATCAAGTACAAGCATTTATTTAATAAACAAAAGTTATACCAAATACATACTTAGTGATTTGTAGGTTGAAATTAAAAAAAAATAATAAAATGAATAAAAACAACCAATTTTGTGATAGCATGAATGGTTCGTTGGCTTCCCGGTTGGCCGGTTATGACCAGTTTTTATTACCACCGATTTTGAGAGTTTGACCGAATTATCTGATGAACTGGTTTATGGTGTCATCGGTTAGACCCGCCAATCCAGTCTGATTCTATAAATACTGAGCGAAAATAATGTTGAGATATACACAAAGAACCATAATCTCTCTTAAATTAGAATGTATAATGAATAACCCAATTAAGGAGATTGCCATTAATTATCTTCACTAGAACTTTGATATCACTTTCCTGTTATAATGTTGCTGATTGTTAAATTCAAGCAAAGGGAAAAAAAAGTCAAAAAACTAATAAGTGGGCAGTTCATATAGTTCTAGTATGACTATACTTGAATGAAGTAACAGACGAATCGAAGGGCAAAAACGCTGTAACTTAAATATTCTTATATACCAATATGCCCTTACTTATATTGTGGTTGTACTTTAATAATAAAAAGCTATCTCAGTGAAACAAAAGACAAGTGAAGGGTTTTATGGTGAAAAAATATTAGTGAAAAGAGAAATAAATTGTGTATTCGTACTTCTATAGTAAGAAATAATTGATAGATAAATAAATAGATATACAATATAATACCATAAATATAAAAAGGTCATGCGTAATGTTGGTCCCAGCAAGGGCGAGATGGATATGCATGTGGGCCTATAAAGCTTAAGGCCCGTGGACTGGACCTTGGCACTATAGCGTAATGAATTATTGGTCAATTCAACAGTTTTTCTGACCAAAAATCGGGTTTGGGATAACATTGTTATGGAATAATGTGTTGATCCACCATACCGTGAGAAAGAGTATCCCTGGACCCTTGCTAGTGTGAATGCTCATCCTATTCCTGTTCCTGGTAAATGTTATTATCATTTTATGATTCATAATGATTTGCCAGGTTTTCTCCAGCTGAAGGAAGCTAATAGGTAAGCACGATTTAATAGCCAAATGACACCATTTAATATATTTATCAATCATAGTATAGTATAGTTTATAAATTATAATCAGTTAGCAGTTGAACCAAATAAAGAAACAGTTAGTAGGAAAAGTTGGCCAACAACATATTAATTAATTTGCATTTGTGTCATACCACAGCGCCTCTTTGTCCTACCATCAATCCCAAGTTCATCTCCTTCCTCAATCTGTAAGCTTCTCCTCTCCTTTGCGTTTTGGGCAACTACATATAACACAATATGGCACCAAGAGGGATGGAGTTGACCCTGGTGGCAGCAGTCACTGTGACCATGCTCTGGGGAGGAGCTGTGGCACAGTCATCAGGCTGCACAAGCGTGCTCGTTGGCATGTCGCCTTGCCTGAACTACATTACTGGAAACTCTATCATCAACCCCATCTTCCTCATGCTGTTCGCAGCTTGCTAGTGTTGTAAAATCGAATCCACGGTGCCTGTGCGACGTCCTTAATGGTGGCGTCTCGTCACTGGGAATCCAAATTTACCAAACTCAGGCCTTGACTCTCCCCAATGCTTGCAATGTCCAAACTCCGCCAGTTAGTGCATGCAACAGTAAGTAACTCCTTTTGGGTTGTTGAGTTCATAGCTCAACCAACACCTCTACTAGTCCACCAGCAATTTAGCGTTCTTTCTTCAACATAGATAAACATAAATTAATAGAACTCTAGATCAAATTTCTGATGAACTTCTCCATCTATTCTGCAACTTTCAGCTGTTTGCCCAACAGCATCACCAGCAGGGACCCCAGATACCAAGGCCACACCAGCAGTTGCAGCTGCAAATCCAGAATCCAAAGCTACACCATCAGTGCCAACCATTCCTTCTGGAATATATATGATTAATCTCAAAATTACTAATTAATAATCCCCCTTTTCTCATTTTACTATAATTTCATATAAATGTTCAACATGGTGCAGGAGGCGGATCCAAGACTGTTCCATCAACAGGAGGCGGGAATACATCAGATGGAAGCTCCACCAAATTGACCTTTCCTCTCCTCTTCTTCCTTCTCTTCTCTGCATACTACGCCAGCTTCTGATCAGTCCTGCTGACCTGTGAATCTGTGATTGTTGTATGGTATTGTGCTCCATATTTTGTTGCATTTAAGTTTGGGGTATTGTTTTTCCCCCTAGTGAGAGACATTGTATTTTGTGTTAGAGAATAAATCTATTCATCAGGGACCTGATCACCCTAACAGCTTGAACGGTTCCTTTGAGAGAGTGGATTAATTTTTTGTGTCTAAAGAGAATTCTTGTATATTCTGTTTCCTTTCAATAAAAGACGATATTATGGTATATGGTTTAGTATTGGAGCTCACAACTCATCATATGGAGAACACAAGGGGATGTATGGTTTATTGCACGCTGTATAATTTTGGGAATCAAAAGAACAATAATTCAGGAACTTCAAAAGTTCAATGGTCCGTGACTCCGTTCGTTTAGTAAGCTTTGCTAAACCACCAAGGGATCGATCAAGGAATCTCATGCATGGAAAATTATATAATTAGTTTGGAGCTCCAAAAGTGTCTTTAAGGCTTGGTTTGTCTGCAATGCAATTTCATTTGCACTACTACAAAAAGCAAATGAGAAAAATACAAATACAAATTTGTAGAGTGTAAAACCTTGTATTTTGTATGTATTTATATTTATACTCTTCCCAAACTGAGCCAATACGAATGAAATTGCATTGCAAACTAGGCTTTTCTTCCCACCCGGGATATGGCGAATATTGACTGTGGCCTGTGGAATTAACCTAGTAGTGGCCAATCCAGTGGGGATCCCCTATGTCTAATGGACGGTCTGCATTGGTCATAAAATTCCCTTTGCATGGCAAAGTAAGTGAGTGTGTGTAGAGAAAGCTCCCCATTTTATATTATCTCCATAAAACATTGGTTATTGACATATTGTGTTTTAATATAAATCTGCGAAGGTAACAACATTAATTTTTTCAAAGTCTGATAAGGTGAACTTCATTTAGCAATGCTTAGATACACACCAAAAGAGTACACTGAACGGGAAAGACAGAGAAATAACTCTAATATTCCAGTTATAAAAGAAAAAAAAAAAAAAAACAGACCAATCTGCTCTGCTGAAGCGAGAAACATGTAAATCAGAGCAGTGTGAGAGGACAATATTATGAGACCCCTGCAATTCTGCAAATGGAGATGAATTTCTGAATAATTAAATTTGGCTAATATTTCAGTGGCTCTGGATAATTAGTTTTCCTTTTTGGAGAGGAAAATAGTTACTGGGCTGGATATACTCGACCGCTAGAAGATTAATTCTGAAAATTAAATCTCAAATCCAATCTATAATGTGAACAGCTACTTACCAACTCTAGAAGGAGACGGGATTTGGTAGCCCAACTCGTAAAATGAATACTGTGTTTAAGTCATTGCATGGATGGGCCAGGAGTTTGTAGTTAGAGCTAATCAGCTAATGAAGATCCATTTAAAAATGGAGCAGGTAGAAACTTCCAAAGCTTCAATTTGGAATGCCAGACCAGACAGAGAGACTTATCATCCGTCGGCCCCCAAATTATTTGAAGTGAGAGAAAATTACCAATCTTTTCGATAATTTGGAACGCCATATTCCAATGAAAATATTTAAGTCTTCTTTCTTCTATGCAGGTTTTTTATCTCTTTAATTTGATAGTGTAGTTACACTAACAATCTATGAGGATTATACTTAACATATAGAAATTTAGAAACTTTTTTTAGATGGCTTCCTTCAAAATTTTGTATAAAAAAAATAAGAATCATGAAAGTTTAGAAATTTTAGTTATTAAAAGATAATATGAAGGTAATGACCGTATAAGAACAAATAATTGAGAAAACAACTCAGAAGGCCAGGACTAGAACATGATTGAATGCCCAAAGGGGACCTACGTATTCCTTTCTCCACCTTCCATTAATATGGATTAAGTTTCAGCCAGAAGTTGCTAAAGAAAAGCTTTTTCTATGTAGGCAGTTGAGCCAATTGGGCTACATTTTTTCTTTCATTGTTTGTGAAAGACCATGTTCAATAATTGTTTTATTTTCAATAAGCAAATACACAACATTAAGTCAAAGAAGAGGAGTCTATATAGAATTAAGGGTGTAAAGAAAACCTAATTTCATCTTCAAGATTCGACATAATCAAATCAAATATAGTAATCCCATCAAAACCAGATATGAAACCCATACCATTTAATTTATCAAATCAAATTCAAATATGGCCTGATTCAATTTGATACACTCATGGACATACAAGATGCCCTAAATATGCTTTATTTCTCTCTAATAAAATTATATTACAGGCTATTTCTTTATGTAATGGTAAAAAATCAGTTAGATGTGATTGAGATTTGTTGAATTAATGGTCAAATTTAAATATTCAAATATCCAGTCAATTTTGAATTTGGATGGCCCTTATAAGAATCTGTTTGATATAAATTCGAATTCAAATTCAGATATGACCTAATTTGCATTGAATTTACTCCAATTAAGCCCCTATACATAACTCCTGCATTACGGGGAGAAATCTAATCAGCAAACTCAAACAAAAGATACTAGAGAAAACAGACTAACAGAGCCCAAATTGAAATAAGGAAACTTTAAAGATACCCTTGTGTTTTAGAATAATACAAATCCTATTCATGATATTTATGTATCCGGTTCAATTTATGCCTTTATACTTGATATCATGGCAGACCTGGAATCATCTAGCAGCACCAACAGATTTAATTCTTTTATGCACATAAAAGTTGAATACCACTTTTAGCCCCAAAGCTTAAGTCATTAACTTGTGGACCGATCCTTTATATATATATAAATCCTTTGTATTCTTATCTCTTTCCAATGTAGGATTTTACACTTGCATCCCAACATGTTATTCATTTGGAAATGGTGATCTTGATGTTAAAAAGACTAAATATCATATAGCCTTTAATTTGGCCATGGTTTCTTGGAATTAACTTTTTTAATATATTGTAGCAAGCTCAAAAAGGAAAAAGGGAAGGATGCATATTTGACACCATCATCCAACAGTTTTTACTGGTAAAAAAGGCGATTAGTCGTCTGAACTATTTATCTCTTTGAAAGAGTGACTGTTCTTACTTCTTAGGCAAGGCTGGTTGACTGTCCAAGCTGACTTTCAACCAGTCAGTCCAACCTGAGCTGAAGCACCTTCTGTTAGGTCTCATGGAAGGTTCCTTCTTCATGAATCAGCATTGTCATCGATTCCCAGATTTGGTTCCATTCAATCTATTTCCAAATATCAAAATGCCCGCCGTGACAACTGCATGTGAGATTGGGGACCCATTACAACTAATTTAACTACTACAGCAACAATCTATCAGTTGCTGCTTAAGATCGATGTAGCAGCAGCTACAAGTTTTGGTTGGTAAAATTAAAATACGAATGGACCCAAACGTCCCAGAGTTTCCTTTCTTAATTTCCTTTAAATAGAATGTCCAATTATATACGTTATTTAAATAATTTCTACTTCCAAGCCTGGCATTTTGAATATAAAATGATAGATTTAAGTTTCGGTTGGTGTACCAAAGAACCCGTTACAGAGTAGGAAAAGTTGGCCAGCCACTGCATTAGTTTGTCTCTTCGTTCTAGTGTTCTTGACCTCCCTCCCTCCCTCTATATAACCATGGCTCCCTCCTGCATCCTTCCAACCCAGATCGAATCAAAGATTTCTCCATCTCCATATTTGTTTGACATATTACGAGCTTTTTCAGTTCAAATGGCAGCCAGAGGAATGGAGATTGCTCTGGTTCTAATACCAGCCCTTGTAGCCATGCTCTGGGGAGGGGCAGCGGCCCAATCGTCAAGCTGCACAAGTGTGATTGTCAGCATGTCACCGTGCCTGAACTATATCACAGGCAACTCATCAACCCCATCTTCCTCCTGCTGCTCTCAGCTCGCCAGCGTTGTCAAATCTTCACCAAGGTGCCTGTGCGAGGTCCTCAATGGTGGTGCTTCATCACTGGGGATCCAAATCAACCAAACTAGGGCCTTAGCACTCCCTAATGCTTGCAGTGTTCAGACTCCGCCTGTCAGCCAATGCAACAGTAAGTACTGCTTGGGGTTCATTTTGCCCATGTAACCTAAAGTGATTAAATACAGTTCTCTTGCCAGTTGGCAAACCTCTCATCTTATTTCTTTTGCAAACGGCAGGCGTTTCCCCAACAGCATCTCCAGCGGGGACCCCAGACACCAAGACCACCCCAGCAACCCCAGACGCAAAGCCAGAGTCCAAGGCTACACCAGCAGTGCCAAGCGTTCCTTCAGGTATGCTAAAAGTACTATATATTCATCCCATTTCAGAAGTGGATGGTTTCTGGCCCTTATATTAGAACTTAATGTGTGAATGTGAACATGGTGCAGGAGCCGGATCTAAGACTGTTCCATCAACAAATGGGAACACATCAGATGGAAGTTCTACCAAACTCACCTCTCTGCTCTTCGTTCTTCTCTTCTCTGCATCATATGTTTCAACCTTCAACAGCTTTTGAGCTCTCAGTGGAAATTCTTCGAGCTTTGTATTCATTCTTAAATTTGTTTCTTTTGTTATGTTATGTATTCCTGTTTCATAAGTGGTTAATTTGGAGACCAGTGTGGGGAATGATTGCTTCAGTTTGCTTTCAACAAAGATAATCTATTGATTGTTTGTACATAAAGATTGGGAGTTCACATCTGGAAGACTGGACCAAAAGCTTGCTTCAGTTTCTTGCTTTCAACAAAGATAATATATTCATCCCATTGCTTCAGTTTGCTTCAGTTTCTTTTGGCACTTAAACAATTAATTACTCTGTAGGATTTGTACGGGCAGTTATTAATTTAGAGAACTTCTCTAATATTTTATATAATTAATATTAAGAGTCGCTGATACTGAATCTTAGTATGGTTTTGTCTTCAGATGAAATATTTAATGGAAAAGTTGCTCCTCGTTAGATTTGAGGTGAATCAAAAGCTTCAAATACGTGAAGAGACATGGACCACATGGTTGGTGCCTTAAAAGCCCCATGGGGTTCTCTTTATCTCTGTTTGATAAGCAAGATTCAGACCAAAAGCCCCTAACCCCCTACCATAATCCACGTGGCAAAACTAATAGCAGCACTCAGACTTCACTCTGCTCTTTTAACTCAACTCTTTAAGCATAGTTGAAGCCCGAATTCAGAAACACAGCCTGAACCCCAAAACATATATATATATATATATATATATATATATATATATTAAAAAAAGGTTAGTAAGAGGGTGGACCTTGACGCATTGGTTGGGTTGCTCCATTGTGACCAGACTAGCATTGAAATTTTGAAAACAGCCACTCTGTATGTGCAGGGTAAGGTTGGGTACATATGTCCCTCCCCAGACCCCACATTGGTGAGAGTGCACTGGGTTGCCGAGGATAAATGAACCTAATTTAAAGTAAATAAAGCCCACTTCGTTCTGGCTCATTCCAAGCAAGCTGAAATTGATGACCCATTTGTGAGGGCTGAAGCTTTTGATTTAGTTACTTTGACTAAGCTGCTTTGAAAAATGCTACTAAAAAAATATTTAATAGAAATCCTTTTTTTTTTTTGCTCAAATGCAGTAAATTTGGGCTTTTTGGGATTTTAATGACCAAACATTGCTTATGGGTTGTTTATTTATTTTAAATACATTTATTTTTTAAAATATTGCTAAATAAAAAAATTTGGGGATTCAACTCCTAGGGATCACCATTAGGGATCGGAGATAGAGGACAATTTTTATCCCTAATGGGGGTCGGGGTTGAGGACAGGGATTTATATCAGAATTGATCGGAGTCAAGGACAGGAAATATGATTCCCACCCCGAACCTGCCCCTACTTTTGAAAGAATATAAATACAAATATGTACCAAGGTTTTAAAAGCTGGACCAGACATGGAACTGTTTTGGTCACTAGTTTTCAGTTCGAATGAATGGTCCATTCTAATTTAAAAAAATAAAAAATATATAAAATAAAATAATGGCAAAAATCCACTGTCTGGGTCAATGGTTCAACCACCCGAGTCAATGGGTCACTAAGCAAATCAACAATTTTTAGCCCAAGGGTGATTTTGGGGTGAAATGGAATCAGTTACCTAACTAATTCCCGGGTCAATCAGTTTGACCATCCTGTCCAGTCCAGTATTCAAAACCATGATGTGTACAGTACATATACATACAAAATACAAGGATATGCAATCTACGTTTTTGTATTTTTACTCCTTCCTAACTGAGCCAAAGCTCCCCTAGTGACAGAATGGCAGCATATGTCTTGATGTAAGAAGATTTTAAAAATGTCATAAAATTTTGGTCTACCTCTTAACCACTTATCTAGATATGCAAAATCTAGGCTTTAGGTGACGTTTGATAACACTTTTCAACCTCTTAAGTCTAAAATTGTTTCTTTTAAGACACCACCTATGTCTGGGTTGAGTCTAAAAAAAGGATCTAAAATGCATTTTCAAATCTGAACGCGGTAAGATTCATTTCAGACGTAACCGAAAGTCTAAAATATCCTCATTATTAAAAATATTCTCAATACTTTTAATAATGGCATATTATATCCCTATTTAAACCCGATAGAAGCCCATTCGATTTGTTGCCATCGAACGAGAAGGGAGATAGCAATGGAGAACTCGAAGAAGCCCTATGATGGAGAACCCACCAAAAAGAAAATCATCTCTCAAATCCCATTCTTCTCTCTCTCTCTCTCTCTCTCTCTCTCTCTCTCTCTCTCTCTCCATCTCTTCTCCACTCACAACCACTATTGTCATCTCCGCCCCATTCTCTGCTTCTACAACTAATGTAAAACAAAACATTGTTGCAACTAATGTAAAATTAATTATTAATTATTTTTATTTTTATTAGTTATTAAATATTTTAATAGTTTTTAAATATTAATTTTCTAATTTTAAATATTTTTTAATTGCTTCATAGACTTTATTACTATTTTTATTATTATTTTAATTGTTAATGATTTATTTTTAATTCATAAATTTATACGTACTATCCAATTTTATTCTTATTTTAATAAGTTAGTTTTTATTTTTTATAAATTTTATTTGTATTAATTATTAATTATTTTAATATTTGATAATTATTAGATATTTTACTAGTTTTAATATATTAATTTTCTAATTATTAAATATTTCCATTGCTTCATGGAATTTATTATTATTTTCATTATTGTTTTAACCTTTAATTATTTATTTTTAATTTATAAATTTATATGTATTTTTCAATTTTATTCTTATTTTAATAAATCGTTTTTTCTACGTTTTATAATTTATTCATATTTTTAATATTATTTTTTTAATTTAATAATTTATATTTTATGAAATAGTGCAAATTAAACTCAAAATTATCAAATAGTTTGTTTTAGGGGTAAAATAGTAAAATCAGATAATTTCAAATACCAAAGGTTTGATACAAAACAAACAACCTTATCTATTTAGATCCTTGTAAAGTAAAAAAACATTTATGCTTCTTTTCAAATTTTAAACATTTTTAATATCTTTTTCAACTTTTCAGATTTCAGATTTATCAAACCCCACATTAGTCTCAAAAATTTAAATCAAACAAGTAACTTGGGTAAAATATAACATTCTTTTTTATTGTAAGTGGTAAGTTTGATTATACTAGCTAGATTATTCATAGTTCTAACTAATTATTGGATATCAATCCTGACCTTTGAATGAAAATCAGTTGCTGTTGGTTAGTTGGTATACCAAAGAACCCGTTAGGAAGTTGGAGAAGTTGGCCATCAATGCAATCAATTAATCACTGCATTTGTCGTCTTCACAGTTTACACCTCTTCTCCGCCGTATATAAACAGCAGCTCCTCTCTTTCTCCTTCCAATCAATCCAAGCTCTCCACCTTAAGATCTCCTTTAACACATTTCGATCGAGCACCATCAATGGCACCTAGAAGGACAGTGATGGGTCTGGTAGCAATGCTTCTGGCCATGCTCTGCGCAGGAGCAGCAGCCCAATCCTCCAGTTGCACAAGTGTGATCGTTAGCATGTCACCTTGCCTCAACTACATTACTGGAAATTCATCCACTCCGTCTTCCTCGTGCTGCTCCCAGCTTGCCACCGTTGTCCAGTCTATTCCACGGTGCCTCTGCGAGGTCCTCAATGGTGGTGGTGTGCCATCTCTGGGGATTTCCATCAACCAGACTCGGGCTCTGACTCTGCCCAATGCTTGCAATATCCAAACTCCCCCTGTTAGCCAGTGCAATGGTAAGAAGCCAGACCCATCTGCATTCACTCAGAATATTGCTATCGTATCTTGGAAATCCTTCTTATTTCATCCACTAAAGTTTCTCTTTATAGAAATTTTCTGATCTTTCCCTCTGTTCTGTTCCTTGGTAGCACTTTCCCCTGCAGCATCTCCAGCAGGAACACCGGAGACCTCTCCGGCAGGGCCTTCAGGAGCACTAGATACCGAGACTACACCAGAAGTTCCAGCTGGGGCACCAGATTCCAAGTCTACACCAGCAGTGCCAAGCGTTCCTGCAGGTATAAGATTTTTATTTCTTATCTTTGGGTTGGGTCTTCTAGAATTTCATACTAACTGTAGGCTTAAAATGGTGTAGGGGGTGGATCAAAGACTGTTCCAACGACAGGGGCAAACACATCTGACGGAAGCTCCAACAAATTGACCTTCACTCTCCTCCTCCTCATCACTGCATCTTATGCTTCATCCTTCATTGGTTTTTGATTTCTCCTCAAATATGAAGTGCCCAATATCGTCACATTCCTTTTCTCCTTTTCTCTTTGAATTTGTTGTGTGGCACTGTTATACATTTTTGTAGACCAGTCCTGGATTGTTTGGATTTTGTATCAGTGGAAAGAATCAGTATTTTGTATTCTTGGTGGATTTGCTTTGTGTTAAATATAAGATCTTACAACCTTTCACAATCTTACTTTTATAATATTACAACATAAATTTCTAATATATATTCTAACAAAAGAATGAGAAAATACTCTTTGGTTCGCAAAGAAGAGAGCTCCGGATATCTCATGCAGAGAACTGGAACTAATTGAATAATGGACATGATCTGGGTTTATCTCTTTATGATCATAATGAGATTATGATCTAGGTTTGTCTCTCGTGAGGTGCTGCTGCAGCTTCTTCCCCGTCGAGAGAGAGATGTCCCTTCTTTATGCACATCCATATACATAGCCAGACACAAAGGTGTACAATCCGGTCAAAATCTTCGGTTCTTTTAAGTTCTTCACTGTATGTGCAGCCCAAGAGAAGAAAAGGCATACTGAATTACTGATCACGAGAAAAGATTTGGATCTGGGAGAACAGGACTGATAACAGACTGACAAGTCTGGGCTCCATAACTTGATCAACTTGCCATCTTCCTATGGATGTTCAGAAACCCACCATTTGGTGAATCCCATCTTGATGATTGATTGGACCAACATTCAGCTTAAAATATTATAAAAAAGTGTGGATTTTCATTTTTCAAAGGAAATTATTGGGATGGGTTGGCAATCAAATTTTCTATTTAAAAAAAAAATACTTTATGAGATCTATGAAAATGGTGTGTGAGAATCAGACAGTATCTTTTTCTTTTTTTTTTCTTTTTTCTTCTTTTTGCTACAAGGTTTACCCAAATCAGCCCCCTACAAAGTTGCCCCTCTCAACGTCTCACACCACATTCTTGTCGTGTGTTAGGAATATATCCCAATAATAATCCCAAAAATAATAATGTCGTTATCGGAAGATGTTCGAATCTGCTGTGGGACGTTGTGGGGGGCTGATTTAAACTCCTCTTAGCTAGGCGGGATCCATCCAATGATGGGTGGTCTTGATCTTCTGATATTTACCACCTGACAAGTTATGTGGGTTCCCAGATGCAATTACACCACTCCTGTCCTGCCAAACCTCTGATCAAAACCCAACCGTGTAAGAGCTAATTCACTGGAGTCCGCGTCAATCACATTTGGCCATGTCGGTTGAGCACGTTCTGTGTAACCGTAACGTGGGTTTGGCCATCAATTGACTGCATCCGATCGGATACAAAAAGATAAAATTGTTCATTTTCATTTCACACGAGTTCGATCTCCCCCTCCCTATACTCATTTCAAACCTTAGCACCTCCAACAGTCGCAGCTCACTCATGGCGCCTTCACTCCACACCGGCGCCCCCGTGAACGATGAAGCCACCGGTGGTGAGAGACAAATCGTCTAGCGGTACTCTCCACTGCTGTAGCCACCGTCTGTTGCTTGCGTGTGCTGGGCTGTGCTTCTTTTCCCCAGCTTCCCTATCTTGGAGGCACTTCCGCCACCATAAGAGACTGAAAACATAGCTGCAAAAACATAAGGTCGCAAGACAGGCTCCGGCTACTGTAACAACAACCAGCAGAATAAGCCTCTTTCTTTTGGGTGTGGGTCCAGCCCATATGGAGGGGGCCACCCCACCTTCATTTGCTCTCATATACGAGCCGGATAGTGGAAGAAAAAAAAGGCTTCCACCTTTCAGTTTTTAGCATAAGTTCGTAACCACCCGACGGAGAAAAATGAAGAAAAAAACAAACTCAGAACCCAAAGGTTTTTATAGTTCTTTTGAGGTTTGTGAAGAAGAAGAAAAAGCTAGCTCTTATTTCATCTAAGATCATTTCATCTAAGATCAAGTTCAGAGGTGCCTTTCAAATCTGTTCTTGATGATATTAAGTGTTGTAGTTAAGAATTTCACTCCAGTTCAGATTTGGTGATTCTTCTTCATTTTTCTACTTCTCATTTTAGATTTACAACAACTTGGTGAGATCTAAACTTCTGTTTGTATTGTATCCACCTTGCATTTGTTGATATTAATGCTGTCCTTGTGAGCTAAGGATTAGTTCTTTGATATTTGTAAGCCTCTAGTTACAACTAGAAAAGACTTTTGTACCCATTAATTTTTGAATTAGTGGAAGACTTTTACCGACCATAGGTCTTGTGGTTTTTCCCCGATTTTGGGGTTTTCAGGTAAAAATTCGGGTGTGTTGTTGTGTAGTGATTGTTATTTGTTTTTCTGTTACTTGGTTGAATTGTTTATTTGTTATTATTGTTGTTGGCAAACCCATTTTGACACAAATTTGGGGAAAAGGTTCTTGCTGTCCTAGGATTGGTTTTACATTCATTTCTACTACTATAGTGTAACTTGCCCATCACATTCTCCTCTTCTTGTTGTTGGATACATTCTCACATTTTACATCCAATTGCTTTTGGTGTAGATTTCTATTCATTGCAAATGCAAAAGGGTCATTGAACCGGAACCCAGCACCTCTCTCTCTCTCTCTCTCTCTAGGTTGTTCCTTGACACGTTGAAGTATTTTAAACTAGAGATGCGAGTCAAATTTGTTGGGATCATCCCAGTCAAGTGGTTCACGTAGAGGTTTAGCATGGTTAGATAGTGAGTCCAGTATGGAACCCACCAGCTGATTTTCATCTAATAACAGAGAAGTTAGAGAAGAGCATTTGGATATTTCCTTCGATATTTCCCCCGAGAAATTGTTCTGCCCCAAGTCAATCTCCTCCAAGTGAGAGAGATGAGAAAGATGAATTGGAATTTGGCCACTCAAACGATTTGAACAAAGCTAAAGGATTTCCAGATCAGAGCAGTTGCTAAGTTACACTAGAATCGCGCCTAAAATGTGATTGTTGGATAAGGAGAGAATAAGCAATGATTTGAGGAAGCCATACGTTGTTGAAATCTTCCCATAAAAAGCATTTGATGTGAAGTTCAAATACCTTAAATCCAATAAGCTACTAAAACCTTTCGATGCATCTCCAAATAATACATTGTCTTGCAGTGCAATTATTTATAGATTTTGCAAACCTGAAAGCTTGAGCGGCATTTCACTATTAAATCTGTTTCCACTGAGATTCAAAGTAGTCAAATTGCTCAACCGCATTAGCTCTGTCAGCACACTGCAAGTCAGGTTGTTTTGCCTTACATTCAGTATTTTCAACTCATACAAATTAGAGAAAGAGTTCGAAATCTGGCCAGAGAAGAAATTTCCTCCAAAAGATAACATCTTCAGATCCCTTAGCTCTCCTATAAACGAAGGAACTTCATCAAAAAAACGATTCCCTTCTAGATCATCTTCACCAGAACAGAACCATTAAGGTTATGTTTGGTTTGAAGAAAAAGGTAGAGAAGGGAAAGAAAATGTAAGGAAACCTTTACAAAGGAAAATGTAGAGAATTGTAAAGATTTTTTTTTTACATTTCCCTTCCTTTCTCTACCTTTTCCTTCAAACCAAACATAGCTTAAATGAATTGTTTGCTGGAATGCCAAATTTCTTGTGGTTGTTCTATAGTCAAGGACCCCGATGTGTGGTGAGTGGCCAACGAGATGCTCGAGTTAGGGCTCGGAGGAGATGAAGACAAGAGATAGGAAGGGGAGAGTTCAAATGATTAAACTTTAAAAGAAGCCCTGCTTTTTGAGTTTTCTTTTTTTGCGGGTGATTGATTGAGGTTTGTTCAGCCAAGGGCTAAACACCTGTTAAAGTTTGTATTTTTTTGAAATGTCAACGTAGTCACTTGTGATTGGCGGATTCACACATCCAATGCATCCACGGGTGCAGACTCAATTTACTGCCTGCACAGATAATTTATTGAAGGTTTTCTCTGTTTAGCTTAGTGAATTTTTATGTTGAAAACACTTCGTAATCACAACGGATCCGTGGCGCAATGGTAGCGCGTCTGACTCCAGATCAGAAGGTTGCGTGTTCGATTCACGTCGGGTTCAATCCCAAAACCTTTTTCTTTGCCAAAAAGTATTTTACTTATTACGACATGGTTTTTTTTCTTCCATTGCCTTTGTATAAGTAGTTTCGAAAAATAAAGGATCTCGTGAGAAAGTGCCTAAAGGAGCATCAATAAATTGAGAAAGTGTAGGAAGAATTAAATTAAGTCTTCAAGTCAACCTGTAAAAAAGAGATATAAAACGGGATATGGATTAGAAATACCTGGACACGAAGAAATGGGCCGTTATGTGGTCCAGCTTGTTACATGGGTTGGGCCTCAGGGGGCACAGTATTCATATTGCAATCTGGAGCCCAATAGCTTGTAATGACTTTCAAGTTTAGAGGGGCGGGATTATCCTACTTACCCATTAAAAAAATAAAACCGATCCTAACTGCATATTTGGCATGGATGCCGATATTCCAAGAATCGGTGCCACATTGGATCCACATCAGCATTTTAAGAATGAGTGATTTTTTTTTTTTATTTAGTTGGCCGATTATGTTAAATTTCTGGGAAACCGGCAGAAAATCTATGGATCACCAGTTTTGATGAATCCCTGGTTTTCAGGCAATTTTGATTTTTGTGGGGTGGCGTAACATCCTATGTGTCAAGGGTGATTTCTCAAAAAGTAATGGTAGTTTAAATTATACTTTCACCCCTCACAATTAGAGAGGGACTATATTCATAAGTAGGGGTATTTTAGTGAATAAGAAAAATTTCACACCCTTATTCATACTTTTAGTAGTAGTAAGTATAGATCATCTCGGAAAGATAGGATGGTTAAAATTCATCTTATGATGCTAATTTTGGTGACCTCTTGTGTTGGATGAACCAGTTCAGTGGCCAGTATGATTCCTCCATCCTCATACACAAAACTCTCCATCAAGAGGATATTTTAAGGGCCTTTTGATAGCCGCTGAAGATGCTGAACTGAAAAGTTCAATGTTTTGTCTTTTAGTGAATAAGATATTATATGGATAATATGATCAGTGAGCTTCTTCATGGCAGAAATTGAAGTTGGGTGGACCACTATATCATTAAAAATTTTATTATTCAATTAATTTAGGGAAAATCTATATAGGAAAGACATGGTACCAGAAAAGCTTTAATCAATCAAAACCCACCTGTGAATTTTGATAAATACCATCTGATTGGTTAAGATGTTTATGGTAGATTGATTATTATTAAATTTTTGGATATAATGTCTTTTCGGTATCACAAAGAAATAGGTTTTTCAGTTTAGAAACTTCAAGGACACCCCCCCCCCCCCCCCCGCCTCTCCCCCCCATTTTTTGTCCCCAACTTTCACGGCGGTCAATTGCCAGGCTTGGCCTCATAACATTAGAAAATTCGGGAAATATGAGCATTTCTATATTGTCAACTGACACTTCTAAGTTCCCAAAATGGATATCTCCATATCTCCCACTGTAAAAGTAATATAAATATAAGCTATGGTTGGTATACCAAAAAGACCGTTAGAAAGTAGGAAAAGTTGGGCGACCAATGAAACCATTTTTTATAGGCAGACGTCGACCCATGAATTGAAACCCACTGTCCACTGCATCCGTCTCTTCTTCACGTATCTCCTCCATGGCTTCAATATATACCCATCTCTACTCTTCTTCTTCCCAATTAACTCAAATCCAATCAAAGCTCTCTGCTCTACATATCTCCTCTCCCTTAGTTCTTTTAACACATTTACCAACACTTGCAAATGGCAGGTAGAGAGATGAGGATGGCTCTGGTAGCTGTCCTTGTGGCCATGCTCTGGGCAGGAGCAGTGGCCCAATCCTCAAGCTGCACTAGTGTGATTGTTAGCATGTCACCATGCCTGAACTACATTACAGGGAATTCATCAACCCCATCTTCCTCTTGCTGCTCTCAGCTTGCCAGTGTTGTCAAATCTACTCCCCAATGCCTGTGCGAGGTCCTTAATGGTGGTGCCTCATCACTGGGGATTGAAATTAACCAAACTCAGGCTTTAACTCTCCCCAATGCTTGCAATGTCCAAACTCTCCCTGTCAGCGAGTGCAACAGTAAGTGATCCACACCCCCCCCCCATAAGATTCTCTATCCACTGCAATTCAGTTGGCTTAGAATCAACCCACCAATCATATTCTTTCTTTAACATGGAAAAACATATAATGATATCAAGTATTGATCTTGATCAAATTTCTGATCTTCTGTCTTCCGTAACTTTCAGCTGTTTCCCCAACAGCATCTCCAGCTGGGGCGCCAGACACAAAGACTACACCAGCCGCACCGGCAGCAAGGCCAGAATCCAAGGCCACGCCAGCTGTGCCAAGCATTCCATCAGGTATATGATACTGTAATCGCTTACTTATTTCAAAACTTTATCTGATTCGATCCTTCATTATTGTTTCAACTTAATATTAATTTAAGTGTTGGCATGGTGCAGGAGGCGGATCTAAGACAGGTCCATCGACTACTGGGGGCACATCAGACGGCAGTTCCATCAAATTGACTTCTTCTATGTTCTTCATCCTTCTCTTCACTGCATCATATGCTTTCGCTAGCTTTTGAGTTCTCTTCAACTATTCAGTCTCCCTTTTTCCCAAAAAAAAATTACACTGTTCAGTCTTCTAGCAACCAAATTCTTTCTGTTTCCTAGCCAGTGTGTTTCTCTAGTATATTATATATGTTGTTTCTTTGTAAACCTGTCAAGGGGGTTTGTTGGGTTTCTCATTAAATAAAGAGACGTGTGGGTCTGAGCTTTGTATTGATGAAGTGGATTCATGTTCTTCTTTCTGTAAATTAATTATAAGAATCTGATTGATTCATTTCTTATGAATAATTATTGGGAAATGATATTGAGAATGGCATGGTTTTACTGTTGGTGGGTATGAAAGTTTCTTCTCTTAATGGTCATGCTTTGCATTGACTATTGTTAATTAAAAACCAAATAAGGCCCTAACATCTTATAGCATACAAGTATTGGTGTACTCACTGAATTTTAGATAGCTAGATCATAAAACTTCATATTCATTAAATGAATATTTATTTAAAAAAAAGGAAAAAAAAACTTGCTCTTGCAATACTTCTCTCAATGATCTCATGATTCAAAAATTTATTGAGGATCCATCTGAAGAAGAAAAAAAAAAACATAGGTGATACAATTTTTCAAATTGGTGGCACCCAAACCCAGATGAAGAAAAACCATGCATCATAATCATCTAGTTTTTCCAGATAGAGGATTGCAAGTTTGGATGGTTGCCTTGTCCACATTAATGCAATTCTTCCCATGTGAAGACAGTGACTGAACATTTTGAAAGGTTTATTTGAGAAATAGTGATTGAATTATCAAGGAAGTAGATCTGAATCCATTGAACAATGTTATAACTGTTAGTATGCCAGATCTTATATAATGTAGGAGATGGTTGTTTGCAAGACAATCGAGGGGTTTATTAGAACAGATCCTGGAAGACAAGGAATCTTTGCACATGATGGGACATAACTCATTAGGACTTAATTTGCTAGGGCCTTAGACTCTTCAATTCATGGGGCAAGTTTCAACCAAACAGTCCAGTGAAAGCCAATCCAGCATTTCTTTCTAAATAACAAAAGATGGAGCTTCAAAAGGGACCCTTTGCCATTCATGGTGGGTACAGAGCTAAGTTTGCAAGGGTAACTGGGTAACTGAGGCATGCGGATCCAATGTATCCACCTTGGGACCTAAAAAGAATGGGCCCGGCCTAACCAACTTAAACCTCGGGCCATGGAGGACCTTACTTTGGGCTGTGGCAGGACTACATTCAAGGGGATCCAGCTGAAGCTGCCGTCTCATCTGCTGCTGCTGCTGAAGCTAAGGTTCAGTTTGGAAGGAGCACAAATAAAAACATGTACAGTGCAAATACATACAAAATAATATAAAATATAAGGTTTTTCACTCTACATATTTGTATTTGTACTCCTTCCAAACTGAGCCTAAGTGAAGTTTCAGTTGCAAAACAGACTAGCTAGGGTGGAAAGTCTTTGTCCATTAAATAAACCAAAGTAGGCATGTTCTGGTATTCTAGTGTTCTAGTAACATATCTGGCTCCCTGTCATAGGATTTCTCTAAGAACATTACCACAGAGTGAGAGAGAGAGAGAGAGAGAGAGAGAGAGAGAGGACTTCACCGAGGTGATGAGCATCTTGACCATTTAACAGTACTTGAGTTGGCTTGGATTGACTTGGCTCAATTAAAAATGTCATAAGGCTCTTTCTACTTCAATCTTGCTTAACAAGACCGTGGATCGCATGGGTCCCCGACTATAACAAAATAACAAAATAAAAATATTAAGATATGATAGAGGTTATATGTTCATTGACTCTCTCTTATCTTTATAATCCAGCTATCACAGATCAGCACCCTGACTCAGAAACGTTTTCCTTCCCAAATCATCAACAACTTTTAACTAATTGTAACGGATAACATAGTTATCCGAAGCTTGGGATCAAGAGGTTAGCACCACCTGAAGATCAGGATTAGATCCATTGTGTAATCACTCCTGTTATCTCTGTTATCCTTATCACTGTATCATGCTTATCTCTCTGTTGTACTTATATATACATTCAATATATAATTGATCTCACGGGTATCCAATATTGATTGCATTGGAACCCTTTACTCCATATCCTTTTCCTCAATTCGTTCGCTAATTAACTATATTCCAATAAAAATATAGCTTCAACTCCGCTTTAAATATCTATTAACTGTGCATAGTTCCAACTGTCTGAAGTTTGATGAGGTTTGGTTGTTACACCAAAAAACCGTTCACAAGTAGGAAAAGTTGTCCACCAACGGCAACGCTGGCATTGGGTTTGTCTGTTCTTCATGATTATCCCTATATAAACCATAACTCCTCTCTTCTTCTGCAACCCAGATCCGATCAAATTCTCTGGCCTCCCATCTCCTCAGTTCAAACATACCCAGTGCTTTCAAATGGCACCCAGAGGGACGGAGTTGGCTCTTGTGGCTATCCTCGTTACAATGCTCTGGGCAGGGACTGCGGCGCAATCCTCAAGTTGCACAAATGTGATAATCAGCATGTCATCTTGCTTGAATTACATTACAGGGAACTCTTCAACCCCATCTTCCTCTTGCTGCTCAGAGCTTGCCAGTGTTGTCAAATCACAGCCACAGTGCCTATGCCAGGTTCTTAACGGAGGTGCATCTTCACTGGGTATCGAAATTAACCAAACTCGGGCTTTGGCTATGCCAAAAGCTTGCAATGTCCAAACTCCGCCAGCCAGCCTGTGTAATGGTAAGAAGATTCCCTAGAATTTTTGCTTCTAAGTGATTAATTCATGAATCTCCAACAACTCTGCAACTAAGTTTGCCCAAGTTGTTGAACTTGATCAAACATATCTCTGTTATGAACGAAATTCTGAATTCTGATCCTCTCAACTTGTCTAATCTGTGGTTGTGTAGCTATTTCGCCAGCAGGAACACTGCCAGCAAACAAGACCACACCATCAACACCAAGCACTCCTTCAGGTATATGGTGGTATTTATCTTTTGCTCAAACAGATCAATTTTTTTTAATGTATTCATTCAAACCTTTTTTCTTTTTAATTTGATTATTGGTTTACAGGAGGAGGATCTAAGACTACATCAACAGGTAGCAACACATCAGATGGAAGTTCTAACAAAATGACCTTTTCTCTCCTCCTCTTCCTTCTGTTCGTTGCGTCATATGCTTCAAACTTCACCGGCTTATGAGTTTATCTTCATCTGTGAATTCTTCTGATCAATCATCATGTACTTGCACGTGTTCTTCGCGTGTGGAAGTTGTCTTCTGGTTGAATGGTGGTGTATTTATCTATTGTTTGGTTGTTTGGGAGACTACATTTGGATATGGGTTTCATTACTTATGTTATATATTTGATTCTTGTACTCTTTCCTTCGAATAAGGATGCTTCATCCATTAATTCATGGGGCCTATACAAAAAAAAATTGAGATATACCAGTTTGAATTACGAAATGTTAATGCACTGAGAACCACCCATTCCAGCTCCATCAAGTGATGTATGTATTCAGCAAGTCACACAGAAGAGAAACCAACAATACACAGGAATTTTTAAATAAAAGAATCACTTTCTACAATTATTTAGTAGACAACTAATTCACATTTATGAAAAAGAAAACTGCAAATAACATATGAGATGTGATCTTTAGGAACCATTTGCAATAAAGTAATTCCAATAGCATCACTGAGGCATGAGAGAGAAACTCTATATAACCTTTTATTTATTTATTTATTTTGCCTTTTTGAAATGAGCAGAAAAGTAAAGATTCAGTGGCTCAAAGCCTAATATGATTTTCCACCAAAAATAACCTAATATGATTGCAAGTTTCTACATGGTACATTTATTATAGTGGCATACAGAGCACACCCCACAACACATCCCAACGGTGTATTGGAAGCATCTTCATATGATAGGTCTGAGAGATACCCAATGCACGCTGAGATGTGCATGTCGGGGCGCTAGTGGGGTGCCAACTAATATTATGTTATCCTAATTTAAAAATATATCAGATACATGAGAGTTGTAGAAGATTCATTAATGATAAATCTGAGAAAAATTTTATGCAAGTGCGGGTAATAAATTTTAATTACTAAAAATGTTTTATGTATATTGTTTTATTTTAATTTCTATAAATTCCAAGCATTAAAATTTTTTTATATAAATGGTCAATGGATACATGGAGTCCGTCAAACATCATATGGTTGTTTTCCTACCATCAAATCAGTGTAAACAGAAGCAAAAATAAATTATTTTTTTATATTTTTCCCCTAGTTTTTTAAGAAAATTCATAGATCTACTTATTCAGATTGTGTTTGGTGCCAAGCTTTTTTTTTTTTTTTATCAAAAGCTAATTGGTGAGTGTGTTCTCACAGACACACCGCCCGATAGCGCATTGCAACGCAGTCATAGGCCGCAGCACGCACCGCCCGGCAGCGCGCACAGCAGCATGCACCACCCGGCAACGCGTAGCACGCACTGCCCAACAGCACGCACCGCATGGCAGCAATACTAGGCAGCAACACGCACTGCACGGCAGCAGCATGCACCGCACGACAGCAACATGCTCCTCACGGCAGCAGCACTACGAGACACGCACACCGCCCAGCAGCAATAGTAGGGCGGGGCCCACATGACAGCTCATCAGGGTGGGCCCACACTTATCTTACCACATCAGCTCTGCCCGCGAACTCGCCGCCAGCTACACCATTCCTTATCCCTTATCCCTTATCCCTTATCTTATCTTATCCTTATCTTATCTTAAGTAAGAGTTGTGTTACTATTAGGAGTAGGTAATTAGGAGTTTGAGTTTGAATTGGATTACCCCAGCTTAGCCGAATCCAACAAGGAATTCCCTTCTGTAATCTCCTATTTAAGGAGCTATGAGTTGAAATAAAGTATTCAGTTTTCCAATCAAGAAATGAGTGAGGAGAGTTCAGGTGGTCTCTTGGACAAATCACCCCAAGGGAGAGTTCGAGTGGTCTCTTGGACAAATCACCCATTCAATTTCCGCAATAGGGTTTGCATGCAAGGGAAAGCAGGGCTTTCTCCCCATGGACCGACCCGTGACGAGATCCTACGCGTGGGACCATAACATTTGGTATCAGAGCCAAACATCACGGGTGATATGGAGCAGCTATCATTCAAGGTCAACGAACTAGAACATAGGCTAGCAGAAACCAGCATGGAGGTTCATGAAGTCAAGGAAGATGTCTGGGAGCTGTGACGCCTGCTGGAAGCATTCCTCTCCCACAAGGAATGGAGTTCTGAGGGAATCGCCAACACAAACAGTCGCCGTCCAGACTGGGGGGAGGCATCTAGCGAACAGCAGATCGCTGCTCCGACAGCCGTAGTTATTGCTAAGGATAGCCATTTGGAGTCTTCCTCATACAGCGGAAGCAGCGACCCAGTGGGATGGCTGTACCACTGTGAGCAATTCTTTCATAACCAGCGCACAGAGGATGAAACTGTAAAGTCTCCTCCTTTGGTCGGGGATGGTAACTATGCAGAAATCCAAGAAACAGGAGTGTGCAAGAGATATAAGGTGGATGGGCAGGATATGGAGGTAACTTTCTCTCAAAGCTTATATTGGTGGCATGGATTTTGTGTTCATAGACAGCCCTATGTTCCGCAATATTGAGAAAAATATATATGGGGGAGGCCGAGGGGATATTTTAAAACGCATGGTTCGCTTCTGTAAGGCTGCTCTTGAGGTTCTCTTCTGTAAGTATACCCAGTGCGTTCCTTTGATCCACAACATAGCACACCGGGGTCGTGATCCAATACACGATTTTCGTTATGTGGACCTTCCACAAAACTACTTCAAACTACATGACCCAGGAGGTGGGGAACACTTCAAGGTCCTTGCAGCTGGCTTGGAAGCAGCAGATCGTGTAGTCACTGTAAGCCATGGTTACACCTGGGGGCTGAAAACTAAAGAAGGAGGTTGGGGTCTACATCAAATAATAAATGAGATTGGAAGGTGAAGGGCATCGTGAATGGGATTGATGCAAAAGAATGGAACCAGCTTTATGCACTGAGCTATGGGACAGCCCCTGTTGTTCATACAGTTGGTGGACTAAGAAATAGTGTGCAACCGTTTAATCCATTCGTAAAGTTCCAAGCCACGTATCCGAAATTCGAGCTTGAGGACAAGCTCGTAGTCTAGGAGGGGTGTGATGTTATGGACACACCGCCCGGCAGCGCACTGTGGCGCAGTCATAGGCAGCAGCACGCACAGCGGGCCACCCAGCAGCACGCACCATCCGGCAGCGCCGTACAGCAGGCTAGCAGCGCACGCACCGCCTAGCAGCACACAGCACGCACCGCCCGGCAGCGCGTACAACAGCATGCACCGCTCAGCAACGCACAGCAAGCAGCACACACCGCCCAGCAACGCCCAGTACGCACCGCCCGGCAGCGCGCAACACGCACCGCCTGGCATCGCGCGGCACGCACCACCCGGCATCGCGCAACACACACCGCACTGCAGCAGCATGAACCGCACGACAGCAACACGCTCCTCACAGCAGCAGCACTGCGAGATGTGCGCACCGCTTGATAGCAGCAATAGGGCAGGGCCCTCATGACAGCTCATCAAGGTGGGCCCACACTTATCTTACCACATCAGCTTTGTCCGCCAACTCGCCGCCAGCTACACCGTTCCTTATCCCTTATCCCTTATCCTATCTTATCCTTATCTTATCTTAAGTAAGAGTTGTGTTACTATTAGGAGTAGGTAATTAGGAGTTTGAGTTTGAGTTGGATTACCCTAGCCTAGCCGAATCCAACAAGGAATTCCCTTTTGTAATCTCCTATTTAAGAAGCTACAAGTTGAAATAAAGTATTCAGTTTTCCAGTCAAGAAAAGAGTGAGGAGAGTTCGGGTGGTCTCTTGGACAAATCACCCATTCAGTTTTCCAGTCAAGAAAAGAGTGAGGAGAGTTTGGGTGGTCGGTAGCGCGCTGCCGGCCTGCTGTGCACCGCTGCCGGGCGGTGCGTGCTGCTGTGCACGCGATTACCCTCTGAACCAATGTCTAGCCTAATACAACCCCTGAAAGGGCGTATCGAAAAGCCATTGACACGATACAGAAGAAGAAAGAAGAGGAAGAAGAAGGAAGAGGAAAGAGAAAGATAGAGACCAGAGGTGGATAGATTTATTTAGTGGTTTGAAAGAAGAAAAAGATGAACAATATTTCTATCCTTTTTTTATATATTTTAAAGAGGAAGAAGAAGGAAGAGGAAAAAGAAAGATAGACCAAGGGTTTTAATCAATGCATGGACAAAGAATGCCAACCAACAAACTTGCATAGGAAAAATAGAAAACAGTGGAGGCACTTAGAGAGAGAGAGAAGACTTTAAAAAGACCACCAAACCTCAAAAAACTATATATAATATAAAGCAAAGTATTACCTAATTGACAAGTTATAATAGCTTTTCTTTTCTGGTCGATTGTGGTTAGCTACAATAATGAAGATGCCTATATAAATATATTCTAACTTCCTACTTCGAAGTTTGAATATCTTATTAAGTTGTTCACCAAAAAAAAACCGTTAAACAGAAGAAGTTGGCCATCTGCGTACCCATCACATTTGTCTCATCTTTAGCATCTTGCCTTAATGCCTTTTATAAGACAAAGCCACTCTCTTTCTCCTTCAATCCCAAAATTCCTATCAAATTAAAGCTCTCTCTCCACAATTCATTTATCAGATAAATGGCATCCAAAGGTATAGAGATAGAGATAGGTCTAGTAGTAGTACTTGTCGTGGCCATGCTATCTGCAGGAGTTTCTGCACAATCAAGTTGCCTAAGTGTACTGGTTAGCATGTCTCCATGCCTTAACTACATTACAGGCAAAACATCGTTACCATCTTCTACATGCTGCTCCCAGCTTGCATTGCTCGGCAGATCACAGCCACGATGTCTATGCAAGATTCTCAATAGTGGTGGATCGCCATCTGAGCCCAATGTTAATCAGACTCAAGCTTTGACACTCCCCAGTGCTTGCAACGTCCCAACTCCACCTTTTAGCGGGTGTAATGGTAAGAATTAAGGGGGAATTCTTTTTTCGGATTTTGAGAGGGGGAAAGTTGGTCAATGGGATTTTGGTTCCTATTGAATAAGAACCTCATGTTCTATTTTTCAGATTTATGTGGGAACAGGAAAATTTTATTTTATGTAGAGGAAAGTCTACCATACATGAATGGAATAGAAATGCCCCTTTTAATAATGAAATTTTATGACTATAATTGGCATTACCTTATTTACATGAAAAATAAAGATGCACTTACCCAGATGTCTTTTCTAAGAAATACTTATTCAGATAAATGCATTTACCTGAATAAATAATTTACCGAAAAGCAAACAGGGCATAAAAAACCCCTGCTCTGCTCCCCAATATATATCAAAATTCTCCCAAATCAATAGCTAGCTTCCTCCTAGTCCTAGTCCTTAGGTGGACATTGATTATTTACCAATATTCAGCTCTTTGAATGAAAATTTTGTGACATTCTCTCAACCTCATCGTCTATTTTGCAGTTGCTACCCCAACAGACACTCCAGTTGGCATTACACCATCGATTCCAAGCATTTCTGCAGGTCTTTCTTTAAAGTTTAAACCAGTTGCTTCTATTTCACTTCCAAAAAAATTGTTGTCACTTTGTTACAAGTTTTTTCAATATAGTAATTAATGCTAGGCTAGCATGTTGCAGGAGGATACCAGACCAGCCCATCAATAGGTGGAAGTACATCGGATGCAAGCTCCACCAAGTTGACACTTTCTATGGTCTCCTTCTTCGTTGCAACATATCTTTCTACCTTCACCCGCCTTTGAACTAACTACGTCTGTGGAGTGTAGGACCCCCCCCCCCCTCCCTGTTTGAATGTACTACCACATGCATCTAAGAATCTTACCATATCCTTTTTTTTCTCATTCAGTTGAGGGGACCCATCCGTTTTAGCTGATGAGTTAAAAGATTTTGTTCTCTTTCCTTTCAATAAAGATGATTCGTTGTTCAATCTTCGATGCATGGTGAGCTACATTATAAATAAGAATTAATGTAGAACCATCTAAAGTGTTTGTTAAAGTGATTCAAGATTGACCATACTGTATTATAATCAATCTGTTAAAATAAAGAGACATGATACAAGACGTTCCACTCCCTAGAGGTGCAAGGCATAGTTCAAAACATAAGAGACGTAAGCCTTTCAAATATAAGAGGATGAAGAAGAATGGGGTTAAGATAATAATGAAGAGGAAGTAGGATCTCATTTTTTCTTTATTTTTAATAAAAATCTTTTTATATTAAGAAAGATAAAGATGCATAACATTAATTGAAAGTAGGGTCTTATTAAAGCCGAAGGCCTCATTTTCATTTCCATGTTCCAACCTTCTACTTCGATTTTGAATAAAATAAAACACAAGCTATTATAGGGTACAAAGTCCAAATAAGAAGTTCCAACAATTATTACAGGATACGAAGTCCCATTTCTTTTGGTAAAATAGAATACAAATAAGAAGTTACTCCCCCAATGACTGGACACCAAGACGAGAATAGCTGCCAAACCTATCATGTGGGAACCAATTTGCAAGGAGGTGAAGGAAAACCTTCCACTCGTGGCAATTTGGTTGGGCCGAGTGTAGCTGGATCTTTCAAAGTCAGTAGGAACAACCTTGATGGATGGACGATATCAGATTTAGTCCTCACAAGTAGGGGTGTCAATTGGACTGGATGTGGTCCAATCCGATCCAGTCCAATGTGAGTCCATTATAAATGGACCAGGTCCAATCCAATTCAATGAATGTTTTGGATCAATTTGGAGTGGTCCAATTCAATGTCTGGACTGCCTAATCTATTCAAATTCATTTTGATTTATATTAGTTTCAACTTAAACCCAGTCCATTGACACATATATTCTTATCTTATATCAATGGACCAAATATTGACTTAATCAAATATAAATTTGTTATGGACAGACCAAGTCCAATCCAATATAATAAATATTTTGGACTGGATTGATTCATCCAATCCATCCAAGTTGATTTTGAACTGGATGGGATCCAATTCAAAACCGATTCATTGACACCCTTACTCACAAGATCGTACTTATACCATACTGACAACCTCTTACAACCGTATATTAAGAATATATACTTTTTATGCGTAGGAAATATTCCCAATATATATAGCTACAAGTGGGTATAAGGATGGTTTAAGCACGGTCATCCTGAACTGATTCTGAGTTTCATACATATTAAAACACCCCTTCACCTTTATAAAAGGACATTGACCTCAATTGTTGATTACATGGATGGACAAAAACCATCCTTTCACCTCATTCCACCATTATTACTTGTTGTCGTTGTATACTATTATTTTTATCAAAGTCCTATTGAAATTTCATTACTACTGCCTTGAGAAAGAAGCAAGCTCTACGTCTACCTTCTCGAGTCAAAAGAAACTGGTAGTGTTTTGTACGCACATTATCTTCTTTTTAGCTTGGCAGATTAGTCACCAAATATCCATTGCCGATTAGATTAGTCCAGTTAGTCATCGTATATATATCTTCCAATCACTTTCTATCCTTTGAAATTTTGTCAAAGTAGACATCAAACTTTTGTTTACATGTTAATCTTTCATTGGGTCCAAACTTTACGCGTGGAAATATTTAGAGGATGAGCTTCAATATCCGATCCATGATGTTGATCTATCAACAAAACCATTAATTGATGTGTTATAAAAACATGATATCGGAAAGGCTTTGACCAATCAATACCTCCAATTTTTTTAGAATGCTCTAAAGGTTAATCCATTCAACACCCTCAGTGAATTTTGATAAATACCATCTGATTGATTAATACTTTGAAACCAGTTCATTGTTTGTAAGTTTTTATGATATCATAGCCAAACCCAATAGACCTCGGCATAAAAGAAAGGTCAATAAGCCTCACGTGCACCCCATTTTGCAAAGGGCCAGGGACTACTGAAGGTCAAGAGGGTCGTTGTAGGCCCGACAGAGGATGTTGGAGTGCCTTTGGCATCGGTTACACTTTTGTACCAACTCAATAGCGTCTTTTTGGATGGTCAGCCAAAAGTGTCGTTGCCTAAGTGTTTTTTATAACAGGACCTTACCTCCTATATGATTGCCACAGATGCATTTATGAATCTCTTTGATCACATACTCTCCTTCCTCTCGGTGGAGGCATCTAAGGTAAGGCATGGTGAATGATCTTCTATACAACTTGCCCTCAAGTATGGTGTACCGTGTTGATACCATCCAGCTCTCCTTGACTTATTCTTATCAAATGGTAGTTGTTCATGTTGCAAGTAGGCAAGAATGAGATCCATCCAACAAGGCTCAATTTGGATGGAGCACACTTGTCTCTCTTCGATGTTGGGATGTGTGAAGCTCTCGATGTGCACAGTGCAGCCGAGGGTTAACCTTGAATAGCTTATAAGTTCTGACGGGGCATCGGCTCGTGTGCTCTCGGCCTATGGGACCTAATGCAGAGCAAAGTGTCGAAAGTGTCCCATTATCTCTCAACTTTGCTCAAATATTTGGCCATATTTGGCAATTTGGCCTTATACTCTCCATTCACCTAGTTCACAATCAATGAAGCTAAGTATAAGGTCTTCATTGTTGGAAGCAAGGAAACCAAATTGCAGTGCATACTCCATCTTGTTATCATCTAGGGAGAGAAGTATGAGGCTGGCTCCACTTCCCTTGGCATTGGAGGATCCATCTACGAACAAAGTCCAGGTCGGCAACTACTCTTCCTCATTCTCTAGGGCTTAGTTGTGGCCTTGGCTAAAGGTGCATTCAACCAAGAAGTCTGCCAATGCTTACACCTTTATTGTAGGTCTCATCTGATAGTGTATGTCAAACTTCGACAGCTCGATAGCCCATTTGGTTAGCCGACCCAAGGTATCAGGCTTTGAGAGCACCGACTCGATGGGTTAATTGATTAACATTAAGATGTTGTGGGCCTGAAAGTAAGGCCTCAACTTCTTGGTCGAGATCACTAGCACAATGGCTACTTTCTCTACTTCTAGGTATCTGGTATCGGTTTCATGGAGCACCTTGCTAACATAATATATTGACCTCTAAACTCCCTTGTCTTCCCGAACCAACACCAAGTTGATCGCCTTGTCCCCCAACTAAGAAGTACAAGAATAAAGTTTCTCTAAGGAGGGGCCTTGTGAACAATAGTGGTGATGCGAGATAGGACTTTAACTCATCGAAGACTTTCTGGAAATCTTCTGTCCATTGAAAATCCTTCAACTTCTTGATGGCTCAGAAGAAGGGTATGCACTAATTGACTGATTTGGACATGAATTGGCTAAGGGTCGTGACTCAACCAATGAGCCTCTAGGTTTCTTTGATTGACCGAGGGGGCTCCATATACAGTACGGCTTGTATCTTCTTAGGGTTGGCCTCTATGCCTTGTTGGGTGACTACAAAACCCAAGAATTTCCCCGATGTGACCCCAAAGGCACATTTAGTGGGATTCAGCTTCATGTTGTATTTTCTCAATACCAAAATTGTCTCATCGAGGTCCAAGGCATGCTAGGTAGCCTTAAGACTCTTCACAACTATGTTGTCAAGATAGGCTTCAATGTTTCTCCCCATCTATTCTTTGAAAATCTTATTCACCGGCATTTGGTAAGTGGCCCCAACATTCTTCAATCCAAAAGGCATCAGCTTGTAACAGTAGGTGTCATGCTCGATGGTGAATGAGGTATTCTCCTCATCAGTGGGATGCATCTTTATCTAGTTGTAGCCAAAGAAGACATCCATGAAGCTTAGTAACTCATACCCTATGGTGGCATTGATGAGGTGACCAATCCTCGAAAAAGGAAAGTTGTCTTTGGGGTAGGCCTTGTTGAGATATGTGAAGTCAATGCAAATGTTCCACTTCCCGTTAGTTTTCTTAACCATGACCACATTAGATAGGCATTTGGGGTAGTGTACCTCTCTTATGAAGTTGGCACCGAGCAACTTGTTCACCTCCTCTCTGATGGCTTTCCAATGTTCTGGTGCAAAGTTCTTCTTTTGTTGAATTGACCTACAGTTCGGATCCACGCTCAGCCTGTGAATAATGATAGAGGGGTCAATTCCTGGCATATCAGTGGCAAACCAACCAAACACATCGGTATTAGCTTTAAGGAAGCTTCCTAATTCGGAAAGTGTGTCCTGAGGGAGACGAGACCCAATTCGTACCATTTTCTCGGGCTCGGCCTCGTCTAAGGGAACCGAGATGAGGTCCTCAACCGACTAGCCTTAGCCGGATGGTTCATCCCTGAGGTTGAGCCCCTCGAGTGGTACAGCTTCCTTGTTCTTGCCTTTTTATGGCGAGGTGGTAAAAAGAGGCGATCGCCTTGAGTGTGTGAAGAGTCGGCCTCCCTATGATGGCATTGTAAGGTGATTCTATCTTCACGATCAAGAACTTAGTCATCCGAGTGATATGACGAGGTTCAATCCCTACGGTGACCGGTAGAGTTATTTTCCTTTAGGTCCGACAGCTACCCCGAAGAAGCCGACCAGTGGCACATTAATGGGCTATAGTTGGTCTGATGTCAGTTGCATATTCTCAAACGTTTCATAGAATAAGATGTCATCCAAAGAGCTATTGTCTATGAGGATACAGTGACCGGTAGAGTTATTTTTCCTTTGTGTTCGACAACTACCCTAGAGAAGCTGACGAGTGGCACATTAATGGGCTATAGTTGGTCCGATGTTAGCTGCATATTCTCAAATGTCTCATAGAATAGGATGTCAACCAAAGAGCTATTGTCTATGAGGATTCTTTTCACCATGTAGTTGGCGATGGTCAGTGATACAACCAACGCGTCATCGTGGGGTATAGATACCCCCCGTAGGTCATTGTTTGGGAAGGAAATGAGGTCTTCCAACCTCGGCTTCTTTGGTGTTTGGTTTTGGATGTTGTACTACTGGGTGTCTGCTTTTCAAGACGAGGTGGATGCTCCCCCGAGGCCAAGCCTCCAGCTATGACTTCAATGACTTCGACTAGGGGGTGATGATTGTAGGGTTTGGCCTATAGTTGTATGAGGAAAACATTGGGACATCACCTTCAATAAAATCTTCTAAGTGCCTACAATGAATGAGGGACTCGATCTTGTTCTTAAGCTCATAGCAATCCTTGATGCCATGGTCGGTGTCGTAGTGGTACTTGTAGTACTTCTTGGGGTTCCCCCTTTTCAGGTTCCTCTTCAACTTAATCGACCACTTCTTGAATTCTTCCTTCCCAACTTGCATTAGTATGTGCGTTTGGGAGAAGTTTAGTGGCATGTACTTTTTGAAGCAAGGGGTCGGCAACTTCTTCTCTCCACCTTTGTTGGTGGGACCGTTGCCGCGGTCGTCCCTTTCCTTCCTCTTCTTGTCACTAGGCCCTCGGCTAGCTTCGACTTCCATTTCTTAGAGGCGTTTGTTGGCTTTGGCCTCTTCGACAGTGATGTACTTATGAACCTTCTTCAAGAACTTGACTTTAGTTTGGGCAGAGTCTTGGAAATGGACCAACTAAGGGGTCCAGGCTAGAGGCCACTGATGGCTGCATGCATGGAGACTGAGGGTTCAAGGTCCATGACATTGAGTTCTTCCTAGTTGAACCTCTTCATATATGCCCGAAGGCTCTCCCTGCATTTCTTCTTGACGAACATCAAGGAGATGACGGTTTTTTTACACCTTTGGCTGCTCATAAAGTGACCTAGGAAGAGGTCCACGAACTATTCCCAAGAGGTGATGGAGTGTGGAGGTAGTATGGAGAACCATCAACATGCCACTCCCTTGAAGGTGGCTTGGAAGACCCAACACATGAGGGTGTCGGGGTATCCATGTAGGAGCATGAAGGCCTGGAACCTTTCCAGGTGGTCCTCGGGGTTTGTACTCCCGCCGTAGGTCTCCAACATTGAGGCCTTGAAATTTGGCTGAAGGGGCTCAAAGAGGATGGAATCTACGAACGCCTCCATTTGGCTAGATAAGGCACAACATCTAGTGGAGGCATCACCTTGGCCTCCTTTACTTGTTGAATCTAATCTTGAAGGGCGCCAATCTATGCTTTAATAACTTTGAGGCGCTGGTCGATGCAAGGTATCGTCACTTCGGCCTGGTCCTAGTTCTCTCTCACGCGGAACAAGTCAACTCCATTCCTAGAGTGCTCGGACATTGGCACATCCTGAGCCTTTTGGGCACAGTGATCGTTGAGAAGGTTACAAAGGTCGAAAACTAGTGGGGGAGAGGTGTGGCACCGATCTCCTACCCTTGGAGGAGGGTTGTAGTGGCTTGAGCGCCCACCATCATCTCGACTAGTCGCCACGCAATGGTGTTGACGACAGAGGTTCTTGTGCTTGGTGTGGGACCCCATGGGATCGGCCCCTCGGATAGGGAGCTGAGGGGTCTTGGAACGAGGTTTGCCAGCCTATCGATTGTTGAGGTTTGACTTCGAGGGGTCTACTCTCTCCGGGCCGCCCAAGTGCTGGCTTAGTGTGGTATGGGTAGATCGTCTGTTGTGTTGTCCATGCTTTCCGACGGGGTGGCCACCCTATGGGTGGCTTCCTATCGGATGCCCTATGTTGTCCAATCGCTAGGCCAAGTTGTCCAATATGTTCAAGACCAGCTTGAACTAGTCAATTGTGACTAAGTTTCGGACATCAAGGATGGGGTCTTGCTTGTCAGCCATTATAGGGACACTAGTTGATTAAATTAGGTTTGTTTGTTTTTTTTTTTTCTTAAGGGAGAGTTTTGAAGACGTTCCCACAAACAAAGCCAATTGTTGTTGCCAAATATAGAGCCAAGGGCAAAACATAATTTCTAGCGTCCGAGGCCGATGAGTCCAACTTATTGAAAGAAAGAAGATGTCAAAGGCCCAAGAGTTATCCCGGGGGCGAAGACTCTAACGGTTGTCAAGTTAGCAAAGGGCTACGAGGGGTCAGGCCAAGCAAGAAAGGAGACTTAGAGCTTAAGTTCCAATGTGTCTTTACCTCAATGTGGGAGCCCCTTTTAGTAGTCGAAGTTAGGGGTGAGCAAAAAAAAACCGAAAAATTGAACCAACCGAAAAAAATGACCAAAACCAAATCGAAAAATCGGTTAACTGAACTAGTCGGTTCGGTTTCAGTTAACCAATATAGAAAATCGATGGTTAATCAAACTGACCGGTATACATATATTTCTATATATTTTATATATATTTATGTATATTATATATATATTTAATATTTTTTATATATTATAAATTAACAAACATGCATTGTATATATAAATAAATATATAATATGATATATTATCTATTATTTAAAATATAATATTTTATTATATATTTATATATACTTTTATAATATATTATAAAAATAAAAAAAAATAAAAAAAAACGATGAAGCAAACTGATGGTTAATCGATTGGTTTCGGTTACCGGTTTTCCGAAAAAGCGATAGTACCAGTTTAGTTACAAAAAAGACCCACGAACCAAACCGTGAGCACCCCTAGTTGAAGTTGCCTTAAAAGAGTAGGTGGTAGCAGTTGGAAGTGATTGGTGATGGATGGTTAGGGTGCATTCGACCAATGCCACATGTCAGGATCCACATAATGGTTGGGATGCATCCAACCTATGCCACGTGTCAAGATCTACAAATCGGCCAAATACCCCTACATTAAAATGTATTTTTAGATTTTTTTTCCTTCTCTAAAATTTAATTTTAAAAAGCAAACAATGGTTAAAGATTTAAAATTTAAGGTACTAAAATGTTACACTTGAAAGTTTTGGCCTTAAGTGCTACTAACCCCAAAATACAAGTACTGGTACCTATTATTTTTAGGGGAAAAGAAAGGCATAGGCCATTCTGCTATTATTGTGGTAAAATGAATGAAGAACATAAAATATAAAAATGTACGAACCGGAAATATTTTATCATAAAAAAATTATTTAACAAGGTTGAATAGTTGGTGAAGGTTTATTTTGTAGGTGTTAGGCATCGTGGATGTTTCTAGCGAGGTGTTTCCTGGAGGAAATGATAGTGCAATACCTCACTTGAAACGGCCACAACAGTTTTTTGTTTGTTTGGCACTGTTGCTGTCACATAGGATAGCATGCAACGTTTTCACCTATATTTTGTTTGGTTTAAACCGTTTTCTTGAAACTGTTTTTTTTATACAATGTATCGTATAATGTACCAGTGTAGGTTGATGATCAATCTATGAACAATATTTGCCTAGCTTCAACCAAGAATCAAAATTGTCATGTATCAGCCTATATGGGTCGATATGCCCCTATAAGGGGTGTTTTGGGTTAGTGAGTAATTTAGGGGATAGACTGGCCTTAAATTGGTTCTCTGAACCAGTTTCAAAAAAATTAAAATAAAAAACACATAAAAACAATACGGATACAGGGCGATTATTTTATTGCATATGAATTAATCGTTAACATACATTATGAAAATAAATTCCTATAAAATCTCTTGACACCTGCAAAAAAAAATACAAAAAATATGATGATAATATTTAAAAATAGACAAAAACAAAGGAGAGAATCATTCACATGGCAGCAAACAATACTTGAAATTAAGAAAAAACACACCCATCAACTAGACGAGAATGAACTCTACCTGCGGCTGCAGTTGAGTTTCTTATATTTTTCAAAAGTTCTCTCTTCGATACTCCTTTCCCCAATGTCACTGCTACAAATACTAATCTTAAGATAAATGCAAACAAAAAAAAAAAAAAAAGAAAAAAAATGGATCAAGAATGAGGATGGAAGAAGGGAGAGCTCCAAGCTCCAAACCTGAAGCAACGAGCGGCGGCACTCTTTTCTTCTCCTGTTAGGGCTCATTGTTTGCTCGGTTCCATAAAACATCAAAGAAACAATAGTGCATCACGAATTCACGATGCACTGTATAATGTTCACTAACTGCCAACTCAGCACACACATCAGAGCCACATCACCTTGGCGTTGGGAGAAATGTTGGTCTCCTGCGTAGACCTGTTCATGGGTCGGGTAGCTCGATGGCCCAGCCTGCACCCCGGTCGGGCTTGGTCATGTAATTAGACCCGCGGGCCTGACCTCAGGCCTAACACAGTAAGCCCGACTGTGCTACGGGTCGGGCTCGAGATTTGTCAAAAAAGCCCGGTCCGAGTTCGGCATAGCCCGACTCAGCATTATATATTTTATAAAATACATAATATGTATTTTATATATTATATAAAATATATAAATAATATAACATTTATTGAAATATATATATTTATAATTTAATATATACATTTTTTTATTTTTTTCTTTATAATTTCTCTCTCACTCTCTCTTTCTCTCTATTCAGCCGCTTCAGTAGTAGTAACAACATGGGCTAAATTTCGGGCCCGGGCCTAGGCTTGGGCTTTGAGCTTTTTATGAGGGTCGGGCTCGGGCCCAAGTTGTAGGCTTGATGGTCGAGCCGGGCTCGGGCTCGGGCCTTAAAAAAATCTGTTAATACAGAGTGAAGCCCGACCCGACCCATGAACAGGTCTACTCCTGCTCAAAACACTTTTTCGTTTCTTCACGTTTTTAACTAAAAACGGCCTAACCAAATATGATTTTTGACCATTGGAGCCTAAATGCCTATGTGGTGCATACGTGGATGGAAACGGGCATGCAACGCCATGATGCCAAACAACACCTTTGTCGTTAGTTAAATATTAATGTTGAAACTAAGGATGAGCAAAAAAAATAAAAAAACCGAACCGACCGAAATTGAATTGAAAAATCGATTAACCGAATCGGCTAGTCCGGTTTTGATTCGAAGTTTTCAAAAAATCGGCAGTTTCAGTTTGGTTTCAGTTAACCATTTAAAAAAACCGGTGGTTAACTGAACTGACTGACTTTTTTATTTTTTTGAAAATCTAATTCAGGCTTTCAGCCTTTTGAAGGTAGACTGACGACTGGCAAACAGGCGAACTCAGGCTTTTTCAACCTTTTCCCTTCAAAATGTTGGCAAACTGGCGACTGGTGAATAGGCAAACTCAAGCTTTTTCAGCCTTTCTCTTCAAAAGGTTGGTAGACTAGCAACTGGTGAATAGGCGAACTTAGGATTTTTTAGCCTTTCTCTTCAAAAGGCTAGCAGACTGGCAAACAAGTGAATTCATGCGAACTCACTGCCAGACTAGCAGTCTCTCCCTTCATCCCTAATAAGCCTTCTTACCTCCACTGCGCCTTTCGAGTTTCTAGTTTCCCCTTTCTTTCCTATCTGAGACTTAAGTTTTCTTTGTCACTCTCAGTCTTAGTTCTCTTCTTCCCCAACGGACCAATGGCCTCCAATGCTCCGCCCTCCGATCCAATCATCGACAACCTCCGATGATCGAGTCACCATCACCGACGTCCAACCAGGCGACCATCTGTCTCACTCTCTGTTCTCTCTCTCAGATTCTTCTTCTTCCCCAACGTCCTCCTCTTCTCTCTTAGTCTCAGTTACTCATCTCTCTCAATCTCTCATCCAATCTCAATCTTAGTTTTGTTCACTTTTCTTTACTCTCAATTTGCTAAAGGAAGGTTTATTCTTCTTCTTCTTTTTTTTTTTAATTTTTAGTGCATAAAAAACCAAAAAACTGAACTACGGTTAACCGATTGCATCGTTTCGATTTCAGTTCAGTTAGATTTAAAAACCAAACATGTCGGTTCAATCTAAAAAATTATCCCACAGTTCGGTTAACCGAACCGTAAGCACCTTTAGTTGAAACTAGTCGGCTCCATTCTCATTAAGCCTATTAAGCCTATCAATGATCTTTGGAAATTTGCAACCCAATCCGACATCTAATCTTATTATATCGAATTTGTATAATGCATTTATGTAATCATATTGAATTTGGATTTAACTCCACCTGATTTGATTAAAATCCAAATCCAATTATATTATAATATTTATTAATTTTAATATAATTATATTTAAAATTATAAAAATTAAAAAATTAAAATAAAATCGATAAAATCCAAATCCAATCCGATTACAATCCTAACCAGCGGAGCCCAGGCAAAGGCCAAGGGAGCCTTGGTCACGCAGCCCCATGCCCCCAAATTACCTACTTATATCACTACTATATGTCAAAGCTCTTAGCCCCATCCTCGCTCCTCCCCTAGTTGAGTATGGGGTCGAAGGTAATTTGGGCATGCTTCATTTTGACAAATGGGAGATAAAAGCATTTACACATTTTACTCAAAAAAAAAAAACATTCATTTTCAAAAGGACGAAAGTGCCCATTTTTATTATTATTAATTTTTGAAGACACCATTTTTTATTATTATAATGGGATATGCCCTACAATTTATCCAGATGGAGTGTACCCAAATAGGTTCATCACACGACTAAATGACGAAAATAACCCTCACACACGAATATTCGCTCTTGTTTTGGGTGTAAGCACGGGTTTAGCACCTCAACTCAGCGGCCCATTACCGTTACGTGAAAATTTGGAAATCCTCTCTCCATTCCATATTTTCATTCCATTCCTATTCGCCTCCCTATCTATCTATTCCCAGAAGTCCAGAACATGTAAAACGCTTATGCGCATAACTTCAAACGCAATCCAACGCTACTTCTTCCTTCTTCTTCTGCTTCACCTTTAGAATGCTCGCTCTCTTTTCTTCGACCAATCTAGAACAGAAGATCTGAATCACAGAGGAAAGGAAACGCCTTCTTTAAAATATTGTTTTATTCGTCAGTCGGCGTTCGAGGTAGAAAGCCTTTCCCTCTCCCTCATTGTGAGACAGAAGAGTAAAGATTCTAGTAGGTTGCCTGCCATTCTTTGCTCAAATTTCCTCCAAATTCTCTTTTGTTTCTTACGCTTTTCTAGAATCACTGGGTACCCATTAATTTTTGTAGCGAATCTCAAGTGGGTTTTATGCCCAAAGTGCATAATTTCTGAATAGCAGTTGTTTCTGTCAGAGAGAAAGAGAGAGAGAGAGAGAGATGAAGAGTCTTTATGCATGTGTGTACTACGTAGTGCTGGGTGTTAGGGTTCTGCAGTTAAACCTGTTAGGTTTATGTTTTGATCTCTTCTGGCTTATGCAAGAAGCCAGAAGGCGTCTATGAATTACAGATGTGGATCTCCGGATGTGGTTGCAGTTCTAGGTCGAATTTTGATGTGTAACGAGTTGTTTTCTTTTTTTTCTTTTTTGTTTTTTGGGTTTCATGTAGCTCTTCTTGTGATGACCCGTGCATCTCATTTGATTTTTTTGGGTTCCATATTTGGAAATCTTTGTTTGTTCACCATGAATTTGCTTTTACTAGGTTTTCAACATTTTCTTGGTAAGAACTAGGTCTTTCAACATGGATCAGGAAATTTATGGCACGGCTATGTATTATGCTGTTATTTGTGGTTGGAAATCCTGTTCCACAATAGAAATGTCTTGGTTATTCTGATTTTGATTTTAGCTACATCCACTTTCTTTATATTCTTTTTTCCTTTCCTTACCTTTGAAAATACCTGTTTATACAGTGGATTCTGTTAATGATGCGAGATTGAATATTCCCTATAATGGAATTGCTTTAAGAACACGTTATTTTTTGGTAGAGTGTTAATGAAGCTGATTGTTGATGTGCACGTGTCATTGGATGATTCTGCTTTTATAATGACTTGAGCATTCAATAATTTCAAATGAAAATGCAGGATTCGTGTTCCTTTATATGCTCTTTTCTGCATAAATTCATTGTTTGATGTGATGGATTTTAGGAAATATGTTTTAAATATCTCAATCCATAATTTCAATAAAAGTGCATTTCGCAGATTGATTGGCTTTGTAAAGAATATTTTGTAGAAAGAGGGGCACTTTCAAAATCAATAAGGTTGGTTTTACGAAGTCTGATTAATTTCTTTCTTGCCTTGCTAATCTGATATGATAGGTTAAAAATCCAGATAGTTAGTCCTGCTAAGTTTATGTTCAATATCACTCCCACTAATCTCTAGTAGTTTTCTTTTGTATTTTTTCCACCATTTATAATTTTGTATACTCTACTAGTGTGAGATTTGTGTTCGAGATTACATGCTTTAGACAGTAGTTTATTTTGCAAATATGAACTCTTCCTTCAAAACTGTCCATGTTGTACAAATTCTCTTCCTATAAATTTCTGTAGTAACATGCAATTGGCACTAATTCTTTGTCCATACTACAGCTTCTATCTGACCCCCATTTTTTCTGTATTGTATCTGGCTTCTTAGAAATCCATACAAAATTGGCCCTTTATTTAGTTGCTTTCTTTTGTCTAAACAGCATGCACTGGACATGCCACTGTTTATTGAACTCACATTTCTGGTAGCTATTTCTTTTAATCATACAAGGTTCTTTAAAAGAAACCTATTATTAAACAACATTATTCTTTTCCTTTCTTCATTACTTCATAGCTCCTTGGATTCCCATATAACATCAGATCAATTGGCAGTATTAGTGATGATTAAACTTATAGTGCAATTACTGCAGTGGTTTGTTTGGATTCTACCTGTGTCAACAATACTGGTCACTTCTCAAGGTTTAAACATATATTAACTTTGGTAGTAATCTATATTGGCCAGAAACAGCTAGGTATGGTGTTGGACACAGAATTTGCACTAAAATTTCAAGTATCTGACATAATATGGCATCTTTGTATAGGTATCTTGTATCATAGGTCGTAATTGGATGCTGGGGATTTTATTTCTTTTCCACTGGCCGATTGATTACTAATGTCACAAATAAGGATAGGTTAATAACAATGACAATACTCTTGTATTCCTTATTTATATTCCTAGTTTATTATATATTGATTTCCCCTTTCTCTCTTTCTTTTCTTAACTATAAGTTCTTGCTAAATTTTAGATTTAGCATACTCTTATTTTTTGCATGCCCTAAATTTATTTATTTCTTACGAATCTCTACAAGCATTTCATATGCATTGCCCTCATGTTTTTTTCCACAAGTGTGGCTGATATCTGTAACTAAGCGAAGCTTTCTGAACTTTTCTTTTTCCTGTACATTAATTGAAGTGTCAAACCTTAAATTTTCACCAATTCATATGGTATTTTTTCCCCTTTCTGCTGGTTAGAGTTTTACCTCTCCCCTATATTCTTGACTGAAGGTTTGGATTTCTTTTTTTTTTTTTTCATTTCTTTGAGTGATGTCAAGGCTTTTATTAGGTGAAAAGCAAACAGTATTAGAAAAGGCCAGATTTTGGTTAAGATGGTATTTTGTATTTTAAGTTTTTGATTACCGTATACTATATTACTAATGCCATATTTTATCCTGCTATTTAAAATGTTGATTTTCTTTGCCAATTCCAGGGGCCATTGCTTGTTGCAATGGTAAAATCTTAGGCTGACAAGTGTGAAATTGAGTTCAAGTCTGAGAGCGGCCCCTTTGTGTAAAAATATGCCAAACTTTAGTCTGAGTCCACTTCTGGGATCAATATGAGTGATGGCCCTTCTTATTTCCTTTGCTAATCTCCTCCCACTCCCAGTTCTGATATCAGATATTTTTAGTTCTCTCAGACTTGCAGTATCTTTTTGTTTGATGCTACCATTGCATTTTTCTTTTTCCTACTGTCCACCAACACATAACATTAAATAGTACCCATTGTTTCCTTGCATTTTTTGTTATCTTTTACCTTCTTGATGTACTTTTTTTTTTTAATAAATAAGATGAGCTTTTATTAGACTTTAAGATAAGACTTTACAAGCATCCCTTAGAGAGGCACGAGATGCTACCTCTCTATAAAATGCAAGGAGCAAAGAAAATTACAATGGAGCCCAAAACAATACATCCCTATTCACCCCTTGCTTAGCCAAAGCATCAGCCATCTCATTTGCAGATCTCCTCACCCATTGTATCCTGAGATTCATATTCCTAGTAAGCCACTTAAACTTCTTCATTTCATTTCTGTAGCACCAGGTTATAGAGTCCAGGTCCTTTAGACAGCCCACCACCACTTTTGAATCCCCTTCTATCACCAAATTTGCTAACTGTAACTCATTGGCAATCTGCACCCCTTGTAATGCTTCCAGCAACTCTGCTTTGAGAGAGTCACCCAAGCCCACGGGGCTGGAAAACAAGGCTATAAGTTTACCTTCTAAATCTCTCAATACCCCTCCTATACCCGAGGGGCCTGGATTTCCTTGGCTGCTCCCGTCGAAATTCAGTTTAACGAAGCCTTCCATTGGAGGTGACCATTGCATCTCTACACGTTCCTTTCTTGAAGAGATTTTTGCAATTACTTCCCATTCCTCCAAACATCACCAATGGGGAGAATTGGGAGAACAACTCCAAGTCCTCACCCAATGGGCCACCCTGACCATTGCACAATCCCTAACAGCTTCTTTGTGTCTCTCTTTACCTGAGAAGATCCTAGCATTCCTTTCTTCCCATATAGTCCACACCACAGCTGCTCTAACACATCTACACATTATTCTTCCCCTTTCTTTGGGCCACAAAAACAAAGAAGGGTTGAATAGCATATTGACCTCTGATGGTGAAGTCCACCTGCACCCAAACAAAGAGAACAATGAAATCCAAATCTCTCCAATAAAAGGACAAGAGATCAGTAGGTGATAGCAACTCTCTTTATTGGATTTGTAGTATGCACCAATTAGGAGAGAGACAAGAATTAGGCATTTTATTTTGTAACATATCTAGAGTATTAATCTTCCCATGCACTACTTCCCAACAAAAAGCTCTTACTTTGTAAGGAATGGGTCTACACCAGAATTCTTTAAAGGGAAAGGATGGAGGGTCTGAAGAGATGCACAAAGTCTTAAACAGAGGCATAAGAGAACAAACCCTTAGGATGGGGCCCAAATATGCTTATCAGGTTTGTCAGGGTCTAAATTGACATTTTGATGTATTTGTAAAATTTCCGAACAAGCTGAAACTTCACTGTCTCTTAGGCCTCTCCGAAAGCCAAAGTCTCAATTGGGGCCCACAGGGAGTAAAGGAGGAACGATACATTTAGACATGTTCATTTTTATACAGGGATACCAAATATAAGGTAGAAAAGAGATCCTTCAGCAGACTACAGCCAACCCAAGTATCCTCTCAAAATTTAACAGAAGCCCCAAAGCAAACATCATACCTGACAAACCAAAGTAGAAAAGGCAAAGTGCGATGAATGGCTTTCCACTGAGAGACCAATGTGGCCCTGTTAGATACTCCTGCTTCTTGTTTCGGTCTAGGTAATAGAAATTAGTGCCTCATCACATAAAACTTTGGATATTTGAGATAATAGGGTTCAATTTCTTTGTAGAGAAAACATGGCATATGAATTTAATAAGGTGGTGTTTGAAAACCTAGATACTTGCCACCCATGTCTAAAAATAATTGCACAAGTGGTTATCCCCCTTTTAATGTGTTTGGTTATACCCTAAAAGGTTTAGTTATATCTGAATTTTTCTCTGATCAACAAGTGATTGAATCACCACTTATCATATTTTAGCTGTGCATATTAGTGCTTCCTTTACTCCTAGCCTTCTAAAGATTTCATAATGACAAGAATACCTTGTACATATGTTCAAAAAGAATAAATTGCAATTGTCACTCTGGTGAAAGTTCCAGCATGATAGTCTAATCAGACTTCAGAATTCAGATGTAAAAGCTCTTATCTAAATAAGATCTAACCTGACATTAGAGTTGTCATAGTTTATACTTTCAAATGCCTCCTAACTGGGTTATTATTTGCATACTTGTTCAGCTACTGATGATATTTATAGAGTATTAGGCTAAGGCTGCATTTGGCATTCCTTATTTTAAGGACTTAATCTCTTTTTTGCAATTAAAATGCCCTTATGAACACTGAATTTTTAACTGCAAAAAGGAGATAAATCCTTAAAATAAGGAATGCCAAATGCAGCCTAAATGAAGAAGTGGCTTTGAATACAAGATTAAAAGATGTTTAACTCTATTAATCTCTTAAAGCAGAAATCTGGTAGGGAAATATGGATGTAGGCCTTGTCATATATTTTTCCTTCTTAATAAGGAGAATTTAAAAGGGGATGTGCAAGCTGGATATCTTTCCTACAGAGAAAAAACTTTCCCACACCTGTATTTGATCATTGACTTGGCTTTTCTCCATCATTTAATATCAGGTGAACATCCTTATCAAAATGTACCTGGGGTTTTTGGAATTATTATTCCTTTTCAATAAAAAAGCTGGAATTCTGTGTTTGCATGAGGTTGCTTTGCCACTACTCTGGGGGCTTTTAAGTCTCTTTCCATCTTCTCATATGTTGTGTTTGGATCAGTGTTGCATAGACTCTTCTAAATGGATGATGCATCTGCGACTGACATGCATCAAATTCTGACACTATGGATTCTTGACATGTGTAACATTGAAAAGCTAATTTTCAGGATGAACACTATTTTTCATATTAAATGTTACTTAGTAACAAAGGCAAACATTTTAGACCCGTTTTTTTGTGGGTATACTATGTTAGATTAAAAAAAATGCGATTTGAATAGCCCTTAGTGCATGAGCAAAATAACCATTTTTGAGAGTGTTTGGAAAAACTAATAGTAGTGCACTACAACTAACAACGATTCAAAACTTAGGCTTTAACACTAGCATGCTCTAGCTTGAGAGTTCAGAAAGGATGCACTACTTCACGACTCTTTAGCCAGTTGTTTGGCTGCACTACTGTGCAAAGGCTTTAACACTAGACAATTAATATGTTCCTTGTTTGATCTATTTTCTTGCAAGGTGTCAATACGGCCATTTTGAAGCATGGCATGCTAGCACTCAACTTAGGTTAGGAGCTTTTTTCACATTGTTATTTTTTAGCCTTTTTTTGCAGTCTTATCCTGTGGAATTTGAATTTTGATAAAACAAGGAATTTTCATGGGCATTTTGTCCATGTTTCTCCAAGTTACGTGAAGCCTGTCTATGTATCATTAGCTCTTCTCTGATTTCATTAGTAAAAGTTATTGGTTCTGACTAAAGAAAGAAATGTTTTCCAAAAGTTTTTGTAAGAAAAGTTTTATTCATTGCTAAGATGTCGCTTTATGTCATGCAAGTTATACAAGGAGAAAATATAGGGAAATCTAGAATTAGTACATGAAAAAAATTTATGGGAAAGAGGTTGCTAGCTTTGGCCAGGTCAAAACAGATCTAAGTCTGTCTTGGATCCCTCCCCCCATTGGTTTTATAAAGTTGAACTTTGATGGCAGTAGTAGAGGAAAGCCTGGGCAATTTGGCATTGGGGGAGTTTTCAGGTATGAGAATGGGATTGTCTCAGCCATTTCTCAGGCCCAATTGGTGTAGGTGACTCCCTCAGGGCTCTGAGATCTTTGCGGTCCTCGGAAGGTGTTCAAAGGGCAAGAGAAATGAACATTAAGGAGGCTTATAGTTGAGGGGATTTGGAGGTGGTGGTAGGGTGAAAGAAGATTAGACTTGGTTATGAAGCTACAGTAATGAAGAGAAAAAATTCAAGTGGCTGGCTAAGGACATGTAAATAAAGTACAGTTGAGTGAAGATGTCTGCTAACTCGTTTGCTGATGGGTTAGCCAAGGAGAAGGGGTGATTAGGGAATCTCTATTCTGGGCTCAGTTGTAATCCTGGTTCTTTTCTTTTGGGGGGCTCTAGACTCTATTGGGGGAGCTAAGATAGTTTACCTCCCCTACTTTGTAATTAATTGTTCTATTTGCTTAGTGAGAGTTTTGTTATTTGATCAAAAGAAAAATATAGAACACATTTTCTTTTTAGCCTATCCATGTACATAGAATGGAACCAGTCAAAGAGGTTGGATTTGGTTGGGTTCTTTTGAGATACTAAAGCAACAAGAATAATGTGATATGAACTTACTGATAAAAAGTGAGATACCATGTTTGATCAGGAATGCTTACCATAGGTCAAGTAGCATTTTTTATTGTCTGTTGTATTGCTTAGGAGAACACTTCCAAGGTAAACATCTTATTGACATCTGATTGTGTTTGCTGATAAGAGGAGAAAGAGCATTAAATATAGTAGCAGTTCCAATGCTTAAATAAAATGTGATGCTCTGTATTCTTCATCTTGAATCGATTTTCTAGAACAACAACAAAAGAATTCATAGCACTACTGTTATTGTAAAAGTGGTGGCATTGGCATAACCTAATTTGCATAAGAGAAGTGGACATAGTAGAGTAGTGACAATGGTATGTTGTGCAAGGCATAAAAGCATCCAGGAATCACTAGTATAAATGAAGGCAGTCTCCAGAACAATAGAAAAAGGTTCCATAGAATATGCTCTAACGGCTCAAGGTTCCCTTTATTACATAGATGGCTTTGAGGAGCTTACCGACATGAATGTTCATGTTCATGATCTTCTATGGTTCCATGTATTTATATCAGAGGCAGAGTGTTGTTATGCATATGGAAGTTTTATAGACATGGGTTTTGGATGGAAAGAAGTTGGTAAAATAAAGTGAAAAAAAGCACGAAATTGTTTGTGGATCTGGACCTTAGATTCTAAATATTAATTTGAGTGGAAGATCTTCGTTAAGATTTTAAGTTGCTCCATTTCTTCCTTTCCATCTTTGCTTTTTCTTTGATAGGCCCCTTTGCCCTTTAATTGAAATTCAAACAACCACAATTTGATTTTCTACAAAAAATGGAAATGTTTATATCTTCCACTCCAATCAAAGCATCTGTTTATCCACATGAGCTAAATAGATTATATTATAGAAGGTAAAATGTTACTAAATTAATAATGAAGTTATTTATTAGTTCTTTTGAGTTGAGAGTTAGAATCCTCTTATTTCCTATCCAGAATAATTTCCTTAACAATAAGTTGTTTTTCAATATTTATTCTTTCCTATATTCTAAACTGAGCAATGGCATATTTGATGTTTCAGATTGTATACTCCATCATACAAGCCATCATTCTCCAATGAGAATCAATTGATTCTGTTATAGGAACCTTGTCATGTCCGGATTAATTGAAGGTCTCCCTGATGCAGTTGTTCTCCAGTGCCTTGCTCGGGTGCCTTATTACCTCCATCCTAAGTTGAAGCTTGTCTGCCGTTCATGGAGAGCCGCTCTTAGCAGACCTGAACTCTTGAAGGCCCGGCATGAGGTTGGGGCATTGGAGGAGCTTTTGTGTATTTCTGCATTTGAGCCAGAAAATTTGTGGCAGCTATATGATCCCCTCCGAGACCTCTGGATGACCATTCCTGTATTACCCTCAGAAATAAGGCATCTTGCACACTTCGGCGTTGTCTCTGTTGGGGGAAAACTGTTTGTGCTTGGTGGGGGAAGTGATGCTGTTGACCCATTGACAGGTGATCAGGATGGCATCTTTGCAACCGATGAGGTTTGGTCTTATGACCCCATTCTCCACCACTGGACCCGGAGAGCTTCTATGCTGGTCCCCCGTGCCATGTTTGCATGTTGTGTGCTGGAAGGAAAGATTGTAGTTGCGGGTGGTTTCACCAATTTCCGTAAGTCGATCTCCAAGGCTGAAATCTATGACCCAGAGAAGGACACTTGGGTCCCTATGCCTGATCTCCGTCTTACTCACAATTCAGCTTGCACCGGGATGGTGATCAGCGGTAAGGTGCACGTTTTACACAAGGGGCTATCAACAGTGCAGGTTTATGAGAATTCTGAGTGCAGGTGGGCAGTCGAGGATTATGGATGGCTCCAAGGTCCAATGGCTGTGGTCCGTGGGGAGCTGTATGTATTAAGTCACGGAGTTATTTTCAAGCAGTATAAGGAGCAAAGGTTGAGGAAGGTGGTGGCATCAGCAATAGACTTCCAAAGTAGATTTGGATTTGCAATGATTGGATTGAGGGATGAGCTCTACATCGTTGGTGGGGTGATTGGACCAGGCCGTTGGAATGTGGACATCAAGCCGCTATCTGATGTGGATGCTCTAATGGTTGGGACTGAGAGGGCAACTTGGCGCAGGGTGACGCCCATGACACAATGTCATGGTTCTATACTCGGCTGTACGGTGCTGAGGATTTAGGTCTAAACTTGTCATATTGACGTACTGCAACTAATGTTATGCTCTTCTGGTTCTGGGTTTTAGTCCTTACGGTTGGAAGATGGAGATGTAGTGGACTTTGAAGTTTGAACGTCAGCAACGGTTCTTTAGCTTTTCTTGGTGTTGAATGGTGTATAAGAATTGAGAGAAATTGATATTCAATGAAGCTACAGACCTTCATCCTACAAGTTCACTAGATTGGAGTCACTTAACTTGGTAGATTTTTCACGTTCTTTTTTTCCTGTTGCATATTCCAAATTTTCGATCTCCCTACGAACTATATCAGTTGTTATTTGTGGCTTTGTGCATTATTATATATACATAGTTCTCTAGCCTCTCTGTGGCGCTTAGTTGAAGAAAATAATGGTAGCCAGCAGGTAGGGTCTATGCTTGTGTTTAACGTTTTGGTAGGGAGGTCTATCACCTGAGAGAGCGAATATGGGATTGCCTTGAGAACACGGAACTAGTTTACAAGGCTCATTGAATAATGAATACGGGTCAAAAATTCGGATGAACCCCACTATGAGCTCCTGAGATCAAAACTCTACTGAAAGGTGAGAGTTACTGGTGATATATCAGCGCAGGAAGAATCCATCAAAACATTCAGATCACAGCATTTGGCAAATAGCCGTGCATCAACAGCCTTTTTCTGAGGCGTTTTATGAAAAAACGGTGCTGCATCAGCATGCTGTCTTCTCAGAAAACTTTTGTTCAGTACTATTGCTGTTGCTGTCACATAGGCATTTTTCAATGGTCTGAGAACGTTTTACAGAAAAAATGGCTGACCAAGCATCAGGTGTTTTCCCAAAAAACGTATTTCAGATGTGATGCCATTTTTTGAAGAAACAGCCTTGATGCCAAACAAATCAACTACATTTGCCATTTCAGAGATCGCACCGATCAATTGAAATCTAGTCCACAATGCTTCTTAGAAGCCAACTGCAAGGACTGATGACTCGTTTCTATGTTATCTAGATGCGCAAACAAGCTGATCACAGTTAAAACTGTTGCTCTCAATTTCCTCAAATGTGACAAGGAAAGAAGTTTTTGCCTTCCGATGTGCCCAATTCAAGACTCCATCCATAACTACGATGGACTAGCACATTGATCAACTTCACAGGAGTATCCTATTTGCAATGTTGTAAATGTTTAGTAAGGTTTTCTCTCATGGTCTCCCCCTGGGGGTCAACCTGTTGGCAGATTTCAGCTCCATAGCCTGGGTCGTGGTGATCAGATAAAAGAACATCTGGTAGTAGTGTATCTCGACTGTCTATAACAATATTGTGGAGTAGACAACAGACCAAGATGATACTGGGTAGTTTCTGCTTGTCAGGTCTCCACATAACCTTGTGAAGTATTCTCCAAGTACCCTTCAACTGTGAGAATGCCCTTTCTGCTAGCAACCTTGCAGCCTTGTGCTTTGCATTAAAATCAACCATGGAGCTTGACAGACCATTGCTTTCATATGGGGTGATGAGCCAAGGGAGAAGAGGATAGGCAGAACCTCCTACTATGAACTCTCTAATTTCAGCTCCATCAGATAACGTCCTTACATGTCCATTCAATCGGTACATACTCTCACAGAGCTTGAAGAACCCTGAGCACTTTAAGAGCCGTGAAAGGGGCATTCCACCAGGCCAACCAGTCATAATGTCAAGAAATCTCATCTCATCATCTACAATTCCCTGTATGAACATACTATAATTATTTGCTTGGTCGCACCAATCTTCTGAGGTTTCAACTGCTGGAAGTGTCATGACTATGTGGGTTGCATCAATAGCACCACAACAGTTTGGCAATCCAAATGCTGCTAAAAACTTGGACTTGATCTCCTCCATTCTGTTGGAATCTGGCCATTTGAGATGGTGCTTAGCTCGCTCCTCCATGGCCTCAATGAATCTCCAGGTCACTTGAGACACTGTGGACTGCCCAACCCCAAAGGCCCACCCTACTGAGACTTGAGAGTCTCCAGAGGCCAACCTCCTTAGGGCAATTGCAACTTGCTTTTCAACACTAAGAAGCCTTCCCTCAATGTTGATGAGACCTGATGGGGGCCTTGAGACAAGATCTTGTCGCACAAGGGAACAGATGTAACCAAATGTCTTCCTTGATACCCTGAAGAAATATTTGAATCCTTCTATTTCATCATTGGGTGCCGAACCTGCATTTATTGAGTGAAGGATCATAACAATTATGTACTTAGATATTTATCAAAAAAAAAAAACAATAATGTACTTTGACAACTCAATACTCACTTGTTTCTCAGGTTGGTTTAGTGTCAAGTGTTCCTTGGTAGAAACCAACAAATCAGTATGACTTACTAAACAAGAGTACAAAACATTCTTATTTAGAGAAGTGAAATAGCTAGGATGGAAAATTGAAGTTTCTTCCTGGAGGAATTCAAAGGATGACTGCATTTTCTTTTAACTCCAATTTCATCCTACTAGAGATATGGGATACTCCTGGTCCATGAACTAGAAAGTAAGAGAAAAACCAAAATAATTAGAATTCTGTTCTTCCAACTAGGATGTAGTGGTCCATTCACTGTACCTCTCATTTCATGTTCCTTTACACTAAACAAGCTCTCCTTCTCTGTAAGCTTCTACTGCTGTAGAACAAACCCCAAACCAAAGAAATAAATGAAAAAGATAGGTCCTACAACTAATTTCATTCTGCGCAATACACGCATGTATTATTGTGTAAATTTTTTGATAGGGTCAGGAAGTTTTACTGGATAAAGGATTAGCTAAACTTGATATCTGTTTTACAGGCTGTGAGACCAATCGTTTTGTTCCACATCACACATAAATGCAAGTGAGGGATTGGTATTGTGGGCCATATGCACCTTATGGTTGGTGTGGAGCAAAATGATTGATCCCACAGCCTGCAAAACAGCTATCAAGTTCAGCTAATATGCTCTCATTTTACTAAGTTCAGACAAAGATATACATTTTATGTGGATGAATCTCCTATACTCCACTTGGTGGGAAAATAAGAAGACAATTTTTTGCTTGCACTACAGTTTTGGTGCGGTTAAGCTACACAGAATGAGGGAGTGCTTAAATCACAGCTCCTTGGAGCCAATGGTGACTGATTCTCCTTTCTTAAAGTAAAAAGAATAATTCTATTACTACAATAAGTGTTGAGAAGGGAAAAAGCTCCTCATGCAAAGATAGAATTGCCTATTGAATATGCCCCATATACATCATTTACAATATAAGGGTCAAAAATAATGTTCTTCCGGTCATTAAATAATAACATTATTTGGGTTCAAAAATAATTGGAACTGGTGCTCTTTGTGCTCACTTCTTCTTAATCTCTTCAGTTTCTTTTCTAGTGGCTCCCACCTCCACATGCATGTTACAGCAACTGACTAAAACATTCATACAAAAAAAAATTTTAAATAGCAGGAATAGCTTGAAGATAGGGAAAATTGGTAATCATTGTAGGTGTAAAAGTTTATATATTCCCATCTAATGGATTGATGGAAATGATTGTACAACTTGCCATGCCACTTACCTCCTGACATTCTCTGTAACATCTTATTTATGCATTATCCTTAAGTTCAAGAGGAACTCTTCTGATGAGATCAAGTAAACTCTTTTTTTTTTTTCTATTCAAGATCAAGTAAACTCCTTAGACCTAATATAAACATATCTGTGTTGTTCATCAACCAATCTTTCTCTAAGGGGGTATTTGCCAATATACCAGATATTTCATCCATTATATTCTAGGGAAACATTTTTATACAGATTAATAGGACAAAACAGCCTTTAAACAAAATCAAATAAGTAGGACTAAAACAGAATATATATGCAATATAAATTTAATAATAATAGGAATGGAAATCAGGGTACAATTAGGATTAGAGACCAAGTGACTTCTTCCGTTACCCTGGTTTGATAATTCACAAGGGAAAGATTGAGGATGATCAGAGGATGTTGCTCATAGAATTATAACATGATGGGAAAAATGGAGTGCATCTGGAATCTTCTGTGATAGGAAAATACCACTTAAGCTAAAAGGAAAACTTTATAAAATGGTTAGAGGTCGGCAGTGTTCTATAAAGTTTTTTTCTTTTTTTTTTTTTGATAAATAGTGTTGTATAAAGCATTGGATAGTCAAAAAACAACATGTCTGAAAAATGAGTGTGGCAAAAATGAAAATATTGAGATAGATGAATGAGAAAACTAGAAAGGAAATAATTGGTAATGAACTTTATTGTAAAGAACCTAGGAGTAGCTCCAACCTCCAATAGGTGACAAAATGAGGGAAAGTAGAATAAGATGGTTTGGGCACGTGCAAACAAACAAGTTCATATATAGCACCAGTAAGAAGTGATCTATTATAAGTTGAATGGGGCTGGAAGAACTAGGGGAAGACCAAAAAGTCATGGTTTGAAGTAGTAAGAAATGATTTAAAAACCCATAATGAGGAATTAAGGAATAAGGGTTAAATATTCTCAAGTTTAAAGATTACATGACTCTGTTTATGAAGTCTGATCACATTAGCAGTTTGCAATCATGGATTTTGCAAAAATTCCATTTCTCAATAACAATGAAATTAAAATTTATCATTCAAGAGAACCCATACTGCATCCTGAAAAAATCCTGAATAAGAAGCAACGAGATTAAGGTAAAAACACAACTTTAATTTGAAAATAGAAAACCCGGTAACTGTTTTCCATGGCAAGGTCTACTTGCTTGATATTAACCAGAAAAAAAAAGAATGATAAAAATGGTGAAGGTTAAGTGAGAGATGAACCTGAAGTTGAATTCTTTTGCCAAAAACTATCCCACCAATCAAATTCGGTAGGCTTGGGTTCCAGAGGAACCAAACTTATGTTTATGCATTTCTTTGAATCCATTGATTTCTTTTTGTTCTTCTTTGACTTCCTTGGAGGAGCCATCTGTGGAACAAAAGAATTTAATCTGCTTGTCATCAATATTCTTTTGAAACACATCAACCAAGTCTTATAACGAATGATGATCAAAGGAGCAAAGTGAAAAATTAAAATAGTGGAAAACAACATTGTGGGGGGAGGAGAAAACTACTCTTACCCCAATTTTTGTGATAGATTAGTTTCCCTTTCTTACACTGCTAGGAGGGCAATGATGGAGCAAATTAGAATTATCAATTACCTGTAAGGGATGTCAATGGGTGGGTTAATTGCATAACCCACCCCAGCACTGCACCCTTATTGGAATGGATTTTTGTTTGTATGCCCCTAATCAGGTCAGTGTTGGGTTCAGGTTGTGAGATGCCAATTCATGAAAGCTTTGGGCCAGGTAATGATCTACACCATCCCCAGATCAACATTCCATGAAGATTTGAAATATTTTTATACGAATTGAAATATTAAGATGTCATCTGATAACAGCTGAAGTGGCTGAACTGAATGATTTATTGTTTTGCCTTTGAGCGGGAAAAATAGTTATACCATCAAATATTTTGGGGGTACAGTAATCAACCCAATATGCCAATATGCCATAATGAAACTAAAGACCACTTATTTCTTCTTCCTTAGCAATTTCTTCCCTTCCATGTCTGCATCACATTCAAACAAAGGTGATCATAACCTCCTTAGTGACTTTTTCATTAACGCAATAAGTCATTCAGTTCAGTCACGAGGCCACTTCAGCGGTTCTCAAACAGCTATTCATTCCAAAATAATAACACATAAAAAAGGAGCAATTCTATTTTAACTTACAAAGATTCATGTGGCCTGTTATGAATTTATTATTTATGCTGATAAGAAACAAACTGAGGGATTTTTGTTTCGACCCATACTTTTGAGATTAGAGGTTGTCATAGTTTGCAAATAATGGCAATATAGAGCCATAAGCATCAAAGCAACAAGCTAAAAGCCTAAAACTCAATGAAAATTTGCACTTACCAAGAACACAACTATCCCTTGCTAATTTTTGCGGATTTGTTGCCTAAGGATGGAGTTAAAAGCCTGAACTTGATAATCCCAATTTCAAAACAAATAATCAGCCAGAGATCTTTGCGCAGATGTTCAATCGATCTTACATTCTAAGTTTCTTAGTGGCGTTTTCTGAAATAAAAACATGGAAAGCCAACAGAGTGTGGGCATCAACGTCTGGATCCATGACATGGCATTGAACAGTCGGCTGACTTCATCAAGAACCACGGTAAGCTGATGACTAACTTCAATTGATCTTGAGCAGAAGAGAAACGAAAGAGTCTAAAAAAGATGGGATTGACTTGAGATTGAGGATGAAGGTGTTGATAGTGCCTTCTGGCTAAGGGAAGAACGAAAAGAGACAGAAGAGATGAGGATAGAGGTGTTCGGTACTGGCTGCCGGCTGGGCTGAGGATAGAGAAAAAGAGGAGAGATGGAAGAGATGAGAATGGAGTTGTTGGTAGTAATCAAAAGGGAGCATATCGCTTAACCAACAAGATGTGAAGTAGAATGGAAGATGAGAGATTGTGAAATCGGGCCATTGAAGTCTTGAAGAAGAGCAGTTGCCTCTTTCAAGTCTTACTACCCTGAGAGAAAGATAGAGAGGAAGACCTATACCGAGTTATTGTGAAATCAAACCATTACTGCTGATATGCAGAGACCGAGGTTAGAGAAGAAATGGCGAGAGAGCGCAGGCGGATCGACTGGAAACCAGAGAGGGTTTTCATTCATTTTTGGAATATATAGGCTCAGGTTTGAAGGAGTACAAATACAAATATACGGAGTGCAAAACTTGCATTCTGTATTAAACCTTACGCCCCATTCGTTTCGGTAAATAAGAGAGGGAAAAGTTTAGTTGAAGTGATTCTCATCTTATCTTATCCATATATATATATATATATTAATCTGGAATAGGTGGTTTCTCCGAAACGGAATCTACTCGTGCGAGTAGCGTGCAAATATTTCACGCGTGTATCGCATCAATTGCATGCTTCTCCCATTTCTTCGATATGCTTCTTCCCAAGTTCGAAGGGAGAGTTCCTCTTCCAGAGAGCTCCTTCGCCTTTCGATTTTCGCTGCCGTTCGAGATGCTTCTTCCTAAGTTCGAAGGGAGAGCTCCTTCGGGCCTGTCTCCTCTTCGCGTAGATCTGATCGATGGCTGTTCCGAAGGAGAGCCTGTCAATGAAAATGCAAAGTAACATCTCTCTCAATGATGGTGATCGGACATGCTAGCAGTTTCACCGGCAAGCTTCAACATTACCAGCGAGACCAAGTGTTGTAGTAGCATCACCGGCTCTGATCTCTCCATCATCTTTCCTTTTTTTTTTTTTTTGTCTTTTTGCTCTCCCCACATCACCTCTCTCGTACTTTCTCTCTCTCCCCCTCTCTCCCTATTTGGGGTTTTTAGGTTTTCCCTTCTCTTGCTTCCGGCAGTAGCAGTAACAGTGGCAGACCTTGCCTTCTCTCTCCCTCTCTCTCTCTCTCCCCCCTCTCTCTCAATGGCGGTGATCGGAAGAGCTTTCCGCCTGCAAATGTGGTATATTTTTTAACATGCAAGAACGGCGAGACACCGGCGAGACCAAGTGTTGTAGTAGCATCACCGGCTCCGATCTCTCAGTCATCTTCCAATGCTTCTGCTCGAAAGAAGATGGTTACTTTCTAATTTTTTACTCTTTATTTTGTTCATATCTTTTGCTTTTTTTTTTTAATCTCTCTGGAGATTGTTCACTAAATGTTTCAAATTTTGTGCCAGAAACCTATTGGAAATAAGGAAAGGGTTCTTCTTGATCTACAGCTTGATTTAGAGAAGGTTGATAGGGAAAGTCGCAGTATTGGTGGCACCGAACAGCAACAACCGCAACAAGTTCAACAGCAGCAGCCGCCTCCGCCGCCGCCAGCCCAACAAAAATCTGGAAGAAATGATTTGAAGGCGGAGAAACCCGGTAAACCTACTTGAAGTTCCAATTTTTGCAATGCAGGGTGTCTGTTTTATTGACCCCACGCTATCGCATTGAGTGGCTTCCTTTCTTCTCCTTATCTTTGCTTTTTCTCATAATTTTCTTCTCTGTTTCAGCTCAATTCACCTCTTCTCCGTTGCCGATGACTATAGCGGGCTTACTTCTCTGGGTGCGAATCCGATTACCTCGTTATATTTCCCTGGATGTTTTGGTTATTTATCATTGTAACCGTAACAATAAATATTTCATAGCTAAGAAATTACCCCAATTTTCATAAGCAGATACATGCCACCATTTCAAGCTGTTGTGTCCATGGATGGGAGTTCTGGATCTTCGACGCCTGGTCAGGTATGTGTCATTTTCTTTATGTAGTGTGTCCACTTGGGCGATGTACCAAAAGTTCTCTAATGATCTTGTGGTGATCTGGTGTTAAAAAAATTTAGGTACCACATTTGTTTCTCTCAACAGCGGCCAAAGAGGTGCGCAACTCATTACCACATTGCTCGGAGCATCTACTGTCATCAGTAGTTTACAAGGATGAATCCTTTCTGGCATGGTGTTGCTGGTTCTGCATCTTTTTATGGGGCCAAGCCATACAATCTCAATGTTGTGTCCCCGACAGAAACCACTATTCTTGGAAACCCATTGCAGCGAAGCTTACCAAGTAGGAATTTGAACTCGATTTCAGACAAGAGCCAAGTTGCTAGCACATTTTCTGGTCATACTACAAAGGATAAGAACTCTGCAGTGGCTGCACCCAACTTTGTGGATGCCCAGAGAAAGCAGCATGTGCTCCAACAAGCTCTGCAGTCTGCTTCTTCTGGAAATCTGCTGGTATGGCCCTCTCTTCTTCACTGAATAATTTACTGGTGATGGTTTAAGAAAATTACTCATTTTATTTGCTCTATATGTTAGCATGGTCCTACTTTCATAAATCGGGCTGTGCCACCTGCCGCCTGGCATGATGTACCGTGGGCCGTGCCGGCATGGCACGACTGAGTGGGTCGTGCTGCCCGCGGTCTGGCCTGATACGGTCCATATATTATTTATATTATAAATAATATATAATATATTATATAAATTATAATTACATAATTGTATAATAATATATAGTATAATATATTAATAAAATAAACAATTGTTTTCAATTTTATTATACTAATTTATTTAATTGTTGTATATATAAGCAATCGAATACATCAAAATTCATATAAAATTAAAATTTTAAGTTTTTTTTTCAATTTTTTAAATAAATTGCTTTGGCCAGGTCCACAGCCCGACCTGGCCCAAGGCTTGGCCCACGGACCAGCCTAGCCCGTGGTACGACACTCTCTTTCTTCTTTTACTGAATGTTATTCAGTTTTCTTTTGGAATCCTATGCACAAATGCAATTACTTGTATAGATTTTTAATTCTTTTGGTCATTATTCAGTTGAATGTAAAGTTTATTGCACATGAAGTATCTTGGTTAAGTTAATCACAGTTGCAACCAATTTACTTAAAATTTTCAATCTCTCTGGTGCAGCTTGTTTATTCTAAACTCAGTTGTCATCCCAACGCTACAATCGATTTCGCCTGATGAATGCCAAAACTTTGGTTCAAAAGATCTTTGCCCTCTTGTTGGGATTGTAAAACTAACGTAATGGTATCCAACTATTCTATGTAAGTATGCATTGTTTTTCAAAAAGCTACTTGAGTCATTTTATGATTTATCTCGTATTTCTTTTCACTATACATGGTATGTGCACATGGCAATGTGTGTTTGTAGGGCCTATTGGTTACAATCAGAACTTGTTTTAGAATTGCATTTCAACTAATCAGTCTACAGTTTAGTCAGATTTTTATAGCTCCCCAACTTTAACCAGCCAGTAGAAATTCTTGGCTGGTTCTGGATCATTAGATATCTGAATAGTCCATTTGTTGCCTCAATTTCTTATTATTTTAATATATGAATTTCTTGTGATTATACAATTCTATAATAGAAAGAATACCATGTAATTGGTCCTAATAGCTCAAAATTAGCATTGCAGCTAATCAATGAAAAAAAAAACAAAACAGATCAAAAGATTGCATCTACATTAAAAGAAAATGGATATCAAAGATTTACTAGCTTCATTACAGGGAGGCTAACCATCACAAGTCAAGGGTATATTGCTTCATAGTTGTTAGATAAGCTTAAGAAAGGGAAGAATTGTCACATACATTGTATTAATTTAGAAAAAGAATATAATAGAGTGCGCAGAGATTAATTTTATGGGTATTGGTTAAAAAGTTAACTCTTTAGCAGATACTTATCAATCTGCTAGGTATAAATTCCCATTAAAAGAAATGGTACATGTTGTTGCATTAGAGATAAACCACATATTAAGAGTGAGATGATAGTATTTTCAATGATAAGACTTAAGAGTAGGACCCAAGCAGAAATCCTCGAGTTAGTTAAGCTGGAAGCTGCACATTGGGTGAAAACTTTGGATGATTTCAAAGTCTTTTCACTAAATGATAATTTAAGAACATGGAAAGAGGTGGCACTATCGGCTATAGACAAGGCAAGGGAAGTGATGGAATGGCGGGGGGGTAGGGGGGGTGTCTTCAAAGATAAAGAAGGTAGGGTGGTGGTTCAATATTCAGGACCTTTGGAGCATAGCGATGAATTGACAGCTGAACTGGTTAGTCTACTGTAGGGGGTTAATACCCAGATTCCTTGGGTATTTAGGTATAAATTTAGGGAGATTGTAAGTCTAACAAGAGAATTAAATGTTTCCTTTAAGTGGGTAAGAAGAACAGCAAATGGAATGGTAGATTCTCTGGCCAAACAACGGGCTGTGAGACGGCATATGTTTTTGGAAAATCTATAATCCTTGCTGATTTGGAATGGAACTTACACCCCAGATCTTGTAATTCCTAATCTTTCATTAATAAAATTCCTTTTCTACTGATAAAAAAAAGGGATTGCATTTGCATCTACATCTCTCTATATATAGTATGGTGGGACTCATCATCATCATCTAAGCCCAACTATATGGGCTTGGCTACACGAGTCTTGTTTCACCATTCCATTCTGTTTAGTGCAATAAAGTATATTGGGGTCAGATAAGATTATTTGGTTTTTACCACTAACTAATTCTTTTCACTACATTTAAATTGTTGTGGTAATGAATTTTCCATGTAAGGTAGGTAATGATTTTTGTGCTATTTTTAAGGTGTTCTTTTTCTTTCTTTATTGTATTTGTTTAGTTATATTTTTGTATTTGCATTCTCTTCCAATCTATTCTGATATTTTAGCATTCTGATTCTGTATGATTGGCCTTTCCCTTGCAGATATTTTGGTTTTACCCACTATACGTTTTCAGCTATGTGTTGAGCAGCATCTGGTATTGATTGTTTCTTTTATCCACTGTTTCATGCCATGTAGCAAATTTTTTGCAATTAATGTTTCTGTAATATTATCATATCACTATTTTGGTATCAATCCTCACTTGTAAATATAATGCCTTTGTTCTTGATGTATTGTTTAATTGGAATATTGCTATGTTGTTGCAAGTTGTAACTCAGCTGATACATGAACCTCTTTCCAACTTGTAACCAAACTTTTAGCTACCACAGAACTGGTTATGCGCATTGGCTTATTTCTTAGCCAATTTTTTTAGGCAATTAAAATCTCATAAAAAAGAAAAATATATGCCCATCCAGTCCAAGGTAAGTTGCATGTAATTATCAAAAACGAAGATGATATAGGCATGGAAGCAAGGAGAGAAACCATGGAAGAAGCAGGGTGACTAAAAGGGATTTAAGTAAGAACGCCTTGTCTGTTTTAGCCTGTGGGAACGCCTTCAAGGGTATATTAACTAGTAATTAATCCTATGTATCTTTTTGGTATTACATTTTTTTCTTTTGTACATTTCTCTATTCTTTCTCTTTCTGTCTTGTTTCTATTTTTTTAAATGTATAATTAATTTTGGTTGCTTTTATTCAAATATCTTATTGGTAAATAAAAGTTAATAAAATGAAATTTATTTAAAATAATTTTAAGTACAAAAATAGTGATAAAAATGAGATTAGCTTCTAGTTAGTGCAAGAATCGTTAGAACAACCTTGCATCAGAATATCTCCACACTATTATGCTTTATTTCATGGAGAGATTTCCAAAGCAAAGTTATTAAAGCTGTTCAAACGGGGTTTACACCGACTAAATCCGATTTTGATAAAAATTGGATACTTTTATCATTTTATTGAAATTACTAAAATTTTCCCTCACCTTAAGCACATAGTTTTTGTTTTAATAGGAAATGGTGATTCGTGGCCGCACATCGTTCAATAAATGGTATCCCCACGAGCGACAAAGTAAGCACGCGTGCGAAATCTATTAAATGATATTATACGTTTAATGCCATTCGAACGTGCCGCTCAAGTTTTTTCCTCCCCCGCCCTCCCTTGAAATTTCTCTATTGCCTCCGTTTCCTTCTTATCGTCTTCTCATCTCCTCGCTGGAAACGCCATCAGAAAAGCTAGTAGACATTTGTCTCTCTTGGTCAACACTCCTCAGTAGCCTGTCCATCCAACATGGTTCATTCGATAAGCCTAATTGGAGTAAATAATAGTGATGGTGTGCAATCTAGAAGTTCTTGGAAGATTATTTAGTCACTAATCATGTAGCGAGTTGGACCAAGTTGTAAAACAAACGATTAGAGAACCTGGAATGGTTAACCTGGCAAGATTGCTCTGATACTTAAGTCAGTATTGTACTCTGGTTGCGAGCTGAAATATTGAATATAAATAGATTATTGAGCAAGTAATCGCACGTACTTCTTAAGAAATAAGACGAATAGGATACCCAAGTAGTAGAGAAATTCCTAGGAACATGAGAACTTTCTTCAAAAATAGTGAGATTCTCTTCAACAATACCCGTATCTGGCCAATAGATCCTTCTCTCAAAATATGTAAAAATTTAATCCGCATACTAAAAATAAGGTTGATTATTTTTGCACATAATAGAAATGGATCGGTAGCCGTGGGAGTGAAGAAATACTCTCATGGTTTCAAGAATTGCTCAAGTTTGGAATTGGACACATTCAAAATATAACAATTTCTCAACCCAATCAGACCAAGTTGCATCCTTAAACAGAACCCTACTGGACTACATGGGGTTGGCTACATCTACATGAATCTTGTTCTGCCATGATAAAAGAAAAAATAGACTAAAAAAAGAAAACAAAGAAACTGAGCTATGTATTATAGGTCTTGAGTGACCACAACAGAGCACATAGGGCTTGCAAATTATTCTGAAATAGTAACAATATACAGCATTCATGAGGGGTGGTCGAACTGTTAAACAGTTTTACCGTTTTTTATTTTTTGTCAGAATGGATTATCTAGGTTCAAACGACCAAACCGTTTAACCCAGAAATTAGACCCTAACCGGTTTGTTGTCTGGTTCGATTCTAAAAATCTAACTAAAAGCAAGAGTCATTATTTTTGTAGGTAAATTAAAAAGTTATTTAAGATAGTGCTATGCAACTCGGGTTGGTCCGAATTAGCATTTTACACTATTTCAGGTTTTGGGATTGACAAAAGGCCAACCCGAGTTCACCCAAGTTCTAAGTTGCACCCCTAAGTGTTATATGATTTGACAGGATCAGATGATTGGGCCATCAAAATTGGGAGCCAGCAGTTTTATCTGATTCTTAGAAATGTTGATTCATTGTTTTATAATCAATAAACCATATTATTTATTGTTTTATAGGTTAATCATCTAACAAATTTGATTTTAAAAGATAATTTGAAATTGTTTATTTTTTTCTTTTTTATATTTTTAGGGGGGTTTCTACAATACAAATGTTTTTATTTTCATTTGCTTTTGAAATTGTAATATCAGCAAGAAAAAAAAAGGTTCTCAAAATGTATTTTTTGTTTTTAAAAGATGAAAAACAACTTGTCTTTGTTCCAACAAATAATGCATGTATATTTTGAAATCATCAAAATAATGGTTTTTTTAAACAAAAACAAATTTGTGGTACAAACATATGATTTATGAACATGATATAAATAACTAGATGAAAATATGTAATTCAACCAGAAATTCAAGAACATGTTTATAGTTTTTTTCTTTTTAAATACAACTAAGAATATATTTATGGTTTTAAGAATCAGTTTTTTTCAAACCAAATGGATTTGATTTGTTTTTACAACTCATAATAAAAACAATTCATGTTGAAGAACACCCCCTTATTTCATCGAATTGAACTATTCTAACCATTAGACATGTGGCATCATGGTTTTCAAAACCGGTCTGGACCGGTCAGATGACCGGTTCTATTTTACCCCAGAATCGTTATTTCACAAAAAATTGTTGATTTGGTCAGCAAACCACTGACTCGGGCAGTCAAACCATTTGAACAGTCCAACAGTTTGGCCATTTTTTATTTTTTTGTCAAAACAGGTTGTCCATTCGGTTTGGGCGATCAGACTGTTCTACACGGGAACCAAACCCCTGACCAATTCGTTGTCCAATTCGGTCTTAAAAACCTTGTGTGGCATAATGTATCCTTTAAAGCAGTTATACTGGGTTGATCCATGATTAGTTCTCGCATTCTTGAATTGAAGCTTTTTGACCCCTTGAATTCTGATCTGGTTAGTTGCAGTTATTGTTGTTGTCGATGCCCTCCTATTGGTTTATTCTTCTTCGTGTTCTTCATCTTCAAGTGGTGGATGATTTATGGTGATGGTATGTGTGTATCCCCCTTTTAATATCGAGATTTAAAGTAACAGTTTTTGATGAAGCGCGATCCGGCCGGTCTTAACTGTCAACGACCTTGCTTCTAAACTGAATAGCAGGGAACCTGAAACGGAGGAGATGAGGAAGCTCCGGGGGGAACCTGGTGTAACAGCTCCGAAGCTTAAGTTAGAATCCTTCAAAAGTAAGATAAAACCAGATAGTGCAAAGTTTGCATACCTCGTTTGTTGGGGGCAGGGGGCTCTTATAATCACTTCGTGCACTCGCTCCGAGGCCCTTGTCAGGTCGAGTATGATTACCCTTGCGCTTGTCAATTCGATCGTCGTCCTTTCTGTTGGGACAGAACCGTTACTGCCTAACCGTCTCTCTAACTGGAGATGGCGGTGCCAGTGGCAGTGGCAGGTGGCCGTTTAGAGTGTGGCCGCCAAGCGTCAAATCCCAAGTCAGTCAGGTGCGGCGCCCTCGGGCACGGACTTCCTCAGTGTCAGGCATGGTACGACTTGTTTGGTTTTGGTGCCCAGAAGGTGATGCGGTGGCGAGCGAGGCGAAGTCTTGAGCTCGGAGGTATCTATAGGGCAGGTCAGTTTGGCGAGGTGTATCCTGAACTGTTACAAGGTTGGCCAGTTCGGCGAGGTATATCCCGAGCTGTTGCGAGGTTGGCCAGTTCGGCGAGGTATACCCCGAGCTGTTACAAGGTTGGCCAGTTCGGATTACTTTCTGGTTTTGGGCCAAGGGTGAGTTCGGGCCCCCAGTAGGGAATTTGGTCCGCTGGTGTCCCCTTGGTGTTCACGCCTTAGGCTTGCTTTTTTGCCGAACTGTTGTTTTTGCCACGTGTCACATAACTGTGAGGTCGAGCCAAATCTTCCTTCATCAGTTTTCAATGGATATGTTGTACTCAGTTGTGTTTGAGCGGGCGAACCAGCGGTCATAACCTCCCTCCATTGAATCGCTCTTTTCTCTCTCTGGCTAAAGCTCAATCAAAGACTATCATAAACCCTCGTTGAATCTCCATTCGCCTTTTGCTTTCTGGCAAAAGTCACACTCAGACCACTGTCCTTATCGTTTGTAGACTAAGAGGTTTTAGGGATGGTATTTTAGGAACAGATGTGATATTTTTGGGAATGGAGGTGGGAAGGGGATTTTCAGAATTTTTGATAAATATATTAATCACATGATATCTCACATGTAACGGAAATTTAACAGATGATAATCGTAAAAGTAAAGTTAATCAATTGTCACAAACAGTAGGGATAGCGTTAATCAAATTTCAAATGTTAAGGATACATATAGTCAATTAGCTAAACCATAATGATAATTTAAGAATTTATCTTTATTTTTATTAAGATTTGAACGCCTATCCAGTCTTTTTGAATTAATCGATGCATTCCTCTCCACCCTCCACTTTCTTTCTCTCGTCCGCCCTCTCTCTTCCGCTCTGAGCTCTCCCCTGTTCTACACTGACCATCGGCGAGGTTGCGCCATCGGAACACACACCCCATACCGGAAATCTCTTTCTCTCCCATTTTTCTTGTTTCCTCTTCTTCCCTCTTCCTCCGAATCGGCAACCCAGCATTCCAATCGAGCCACTGCTTGCTCAAAAGAAGCCGCTGCAACCACCGACGCTACTGCAACCATCAGGCATTGGACACAACACCACAGAAGGCCGGAAATATTGCCGCAGAAGGTCGTAATTAAGTTTTGATGTGTTCTTTGGTCTTCAAGGAGTGGAAAAGCCGGGCCCTAAAATCTATGAGAATGTGCCACAGAAGACCGGAAATATTGCATTAGGAAAAGCTTTGCATATTAATTGGAGATGGCTTGCGAGAGGATTACATGCAAACAAAGAGCATATGAATGCATGCATTGCTGCTTCCTATACCTGATATGTGTTTTTTCTTTATTTCTTTGGATTACTTTTCATAAAGGTTAAACCAGTTTTTTGTTGATAGTCATTGTTCCTGCCAACTTTACATTTTGCGCTGAAATTGCTTATTGGATGATGCTACCCACTTGGACAACTGTGTTTGTTTTGATAATTCAAACTACAATGTTTTTGGTACAGCTAGCATGTCCAATGGATTTGAGGCACATATTTTTCTCTGACAATACTAAAAGAAATAAGACCGACCACATTCCTCTTTTCGGAATGAAAATCGATTCTAGTCTATTCAAGTTCCGGTTTGAACCAAATAGACAGGAGGAATAGACTTATTCCAATAGTGGTTCTGGTTCCAATGTAAACTTTAACTTTTCCCCAGCTAAAACTGATGAGAGAAATCTGAAGGGTCTTGCTGACGGCTGTTATAATTAATCTTCTTCCTAGCTTTCACCACTTATCTTGGACTATTCTTGCCAACAATATCATTAGAATGAGCAGAAAAAAAAAAAAAACAAATGGGACTGTAGATAAGTATCCTTTGCAATCCATAGGATTGCAAGGAGGATTTCTACATTCCAATGCATTAGCACCGAACACAAGGAATTCTCTACTCTCAAACATTGAATCACAAGGATTAAGGAGCTTTAAATATAAAATAGCTTATTCTCCCTAAGTTTATTCTACTAGAAAGCATTTCATTTTACCCTGAATAACGCCAGGACTGCCACTTTGGAGAAGATATAAGATTTAAGCACATATATAACATACTAAAATAGCTTGTCTACCAACCGTTGCCGATTTGGAGCAAGCGGTGTCCCGGTTGGAGTGCTGGGTTGCCCATTCGGAAGAAGAGGGAAGAAGAGGAAATAAGAAAAATAAGAGAGAGAGAGATAGAGTGTGTGTTCCGGTGGTGCAAACTTTGACAGTGGTTGGTGTGGAATAGGGGAGAGGAATGCATCCATTCCATTAATTGTAAAAAGACTGGGCGTGTGTTCAAATCTTAGGCACCGTTTGGCATGTCTTTTTAGATGTTTTTTTGGCTATTTACTAACCAAATAGATCGAAAATGGATCTATTCCCTTTTGGCATGTGAAAGAACTAGCCGCCATAACATCAAAAAGAAGTGTAAAACCCATTTTGAACTGATTTCAGAAAGCTCTAATTGAAGCTTCCCAGATCAACGATCTTCCGAATGCCCAGATCTTAATCATAATCAATCTGTTATGATTAAGTGACGCGGTGGATTTGTATTGGTTCCGTTTATATTTAGTCAATAAACGCCACCACCTCAGCGCCAGTTCAGTTTTTGGGTTATTAAACGTTTATTGGATTCGAAAAGGTTGTTTGGTGCAACCGTTTATTGAAAAAATATTAAAAAACGTTTATCTATTGATTTTCGTGAAAAGAGCCGTTGGGGGAAGCAAAAATTTATTGCTTCCCCGAATGGCTGGCCATTTCACGAAACGCGCGATGAGGTGGATATGACGTGTAACTTGACTTGGCACACGGTTTTTGATCCGGTAGATCGCGGATCAACCATCCCAGAAGAAAAACCACAGTTGAAGACCACGACAGGTGCAGAGCTACGCAGAAGCTCGGTGGAGCATGGGGAGTTCTTCTTTTCACACGATTGACGCTAGCCATTGGACGCCGGTAAGAGTTCGCCGTTGATACCCCCTTATTCCCCTGTCTTTCTTCCGGCAAGTGGTTTTCCTCTGACAAATCGCGACATTTTATTCTTTGTTTTTGCAGGCTTGTAACCCGTCGGCAAGCTTCTTCATACACCGTTAATCCATTTCCATCGCTGCTTCTTTTGCCCATTGATTGGTATGTTCGCCGTTAATCTCTTTCATTTGATAAACTACCATTTGTATGCTACAAACTTCAGATCTGATAGCACATTTCTTTTGCCGTTTGTTCTCTGTTCATCGCTGCTTCTGCCGTTTGTATGCTATCCTACATTTTCTTGGAAGCAGTTTTTACATGGGTTTGAAAATTCTTCTAAAGACAGCAAAAGGGTGTTTTTATTTCTCAAAGGTGAAGAATTTATAATTTCTGCATTTAAGGATTTAGAAGACAGAACTTAGTTATAGGGCACATATGTGGCAGAGTCAAAATGTGAGAAAACAAAAGCTAACTTAGGTACTTCTGCATGAGTATCCAAGGAAATACAGCAGCTTCTTGACTGGGAAATGATGGACCCTAGTCTCTCCCAGAGGGAAGGGTCCTAAAGAATGATAAGCAGGGGAATCTATGGTGCTGCTTGCTTCTAAGGCATTGTACGGTTGTTCTTTATTTATGTTGTAGCTCGGTGAATGTAGTATTAGGCAGTATAATGGTCTGCTAAACCTGGGTGCTTCCCGGATCGGCTTAACAGCTTAGTTTCTTTGCCTAGCTGATCTTTGTCTATGTTTGATCCTGAAAATCGGTCTTTAAATACAAGCACATGTAATATGGACGATTGGATTAATTATCGTATATGCCTAAGTGAAGTGTCACACTGAAAACATCCATATGGTTGTTTCTTGAAACACAGGAAAAGTGAGGAAATATTTATTGTGTTGAGTTGTAAAGGGGCGTTTCTTGAAACACCCAAACCAAACAAAGAAAAAACATTTAAAGTGGGCATTTATCAGATAAACATTTTTCTAATAAATGCCCATCTAATAAACATAAACAGAACCAAACACATATCGGTGATTTTTGGTACCGTTTACATTTATTCAGTAAATGTTTAATGGTGGTGCCACATAGGCACCACCTCAACATTTTCTCTCTCTTGCTCTTCTGCATATACTGGAAATGTAAAAAGTGAACTTTGGTTTATGTGCATGCCAACGGTTTGCACAAATGGCGTGAAGCTTCCACAAAAGACTAGGCATTTATTCATTGTTACAGTGAAGTGGCGTGAGCCTAATGGCACCCAGTTGTCATAAACGGTTGTAATTATTATATTTCTCGGTTTTACCAACATATAAAGTACATGCATTTATTCAATAAACACAAATGGTACCAAACACATACATCATGTGAACTCCTGTATTACCATATTTGATGGACGATCACAGTATTAAATCTTATTAGATGGTCAGATGAATTTCTAATCAGCTGGTTGATAACCTCCTGCTGGTCATAACAAAGACTTGGGATCGAATCACACCTGCACCTTGGGTGGGGGTGGTTATGGGGGAACGGGATCTGCTCCTCACACATGGGCGCCTCACAGGCACATCCACCGTGCATTAAGAATATCTCCCATGAAGAATAATTTATAAGTATGGGATATATTCCCAATGCATGGTAGAATGTGCGTATAAAGTCGGTGTGAGACACCATGTGTGAGGAACAGATCCAGTCTCGATTATGGGTTGGGGGATGGGCTACTCTGTTGTGTACCCCTTCAAAATATATATATATATATATATATATATATATATAAGTCATCAGTTGGGCCCGGCCCACAAAAGAGAGGTTTTGACTAGACAAGATTCTACCACACTCTACTCACAATACACTATTTTGTATGTCATAACTTATAAGTGAAGTGATAATGGGTGAGATGTGCCGATGCAGTTTATTGTGGGTAGAGTGTGGAATGTGGATAGAGTCCCATCGGCAAATAATCTGGACTGTCAATTGCAACCTAGACACATCTACTTCAGCCACGATCACAACACTCCCTTGGGGATAAGACTTTGCCTATTTGGGCTGTTTGGGATCTTTCTCGAGGAGTGCGATTTAGATGAGGCCAACCCAAGCCCAGATCAACTTATTCTGGATTGGGCTTGCATTTTCGGTCCTCAGGATGGGTCTGGGTTTAAAAGTTTGAACTTTTTTTTATTTTTTAGGATGGGTCCAAGCATTATCCTTTAAGTAGCCCAAGTCTGACTTTGATCTTATCTCAATCCGAGTTTAGCCCAACTATATACATGTATACTTAATTACTTATTTAATTATTAACATTAATTAATATTTTAATTTTTTATTATTTTATATTTTATTCTGAAAAATAATTAATTATTAAATTATTTATTTATTAATTGTTTTAGTTAAATTATTTTATTAATATGTTATTAAATAATTAGTAATTTATTTATGGGTTATGGATCCAATATTAAATCTTAAAAAATACTATAAGGAGGGTGTTTTTTTTTCTGTCAAATAAGTTTCCACTTGCATTTCCACTTGTTTCCCACAAAAATGGTGGGACTCTACATCTCAAGAATAGGGATCTATTATCCCACCTTTTTCCCATCCCTTCTCATGACATCCCACGAACCAAATGGAGCCTCAATTGAATCTTGGGAAGACTTGTATTTTACAAGTCACTATGCTTGTGATGTCTGACTGACTGCTCAAATTGGCATTAACCCAAAAAACATTAATAAATTATTAAATTCAAATAGTAGAAAAATGGGTTAAATCAAAATTGAACTGGCCCATTTTGTTTGCAGGAATAAGTGTCTGGAATTGGAATGGGCCATTCCAGTTTCAATTATTTGATTGGCAGAATCCTATTTCCATTCTTAGTAGAATGTCATTCCTGCATTTGAGAGAATGGTCTCATTTCAACTGATTTCAATTCTGTCTGAACCAAACAGACTATGAGAATAGACCATTCTAATTCAACTCGGAGAGATTCTGATTCTGATTCCGGCCATAAACCAAATTGACCCTAGTCCCTAAAACAGAGCAGGAAATTCTATTGGCAAAATTCCTCATTATATTCCATCTCATTTGGGATATCAGAAATGCCATAGCTTACAACCAGACAGCTCTAAATCCATAGCTGGTTGGCCAAGAAAGCATATACAAGTATTTATCTACACCTGAAAATAGTTCTACTGCAACTTATTGTCATTCTCACATCATTGCTTCCGCAAAATATCATCTTTTTGTTGATGGTTCCTTTCAGTCTACATCAAGACTAGAAGGAATTGGTTATACAAATAATTCGAATGATAATCGCCCAATATGTGCTGGCAGGCGGAGAGTGGATGCAGTAAGCAGCAATCAAGCTGAGTGGTGTGCCTTCTTTTTTGGTCTGAAGCGGGCGGCATCATTGCAAATTATATTTTTATTTATTTTCACCCACTCAAGTAATATTGTAAATAGTTGCTATAACCAGATGAAGAGGATGAAGCATACTGATGTTGAACTCTCTTAATTTAGTGTCTGTTAATTGTATTAGTAGATATATGAATATGGCTGCTCATAAACTTGCCTATTTACTGATTGTAATTCTCCTATATTGTAATGCAAGTTTCTCTTTTCTGTCAAAAATCATCCTAATGAAACAAAGCACCACTACATACCTACTTAATTTCTTACTTTCCTTCCTTTCCAATTTTCAAATCCATTACAGTTTCAGTGTTTATGTGGCCGAACATGGCCTCTGTGGATTTGCCCACTTTCTTTTTCTTCTGGCAAGAGATTTGATATCTCCCTGTAATTCATGGATTACAAACTGGTTATTAGGCTTTTATTTTCTCCCCCAGATTCTTTACCCATCTCCCCAATCTTTTTCTTTTTTTCTTCTTCTTCTGTTTTCTTTCTTTGCATTTATTCTACTTCCTCTTCCATGCCACTTCTTTCATCTATTATTCTCACTTTATTAATTAATCAAATCTTCAGCTTCACTTATTAGCTGCATCCTCCAGCGCCAAATCCTAACTTTCCTCCTGTTACATCATAAACCACCTCGAACGTCTGTTGCTGCTTATTCCCAAGGATGGCCACATCGCTGGCATCGCTATTTCCAGCAAAGGCCAAGCAAACCTGAGACAAGCTTGCCACAACAAGAATCCCGGACGAGTCCACGGCGAGGCCAGTGCCGCCTCCAAAATGCAACGTGATCGTAGGTATCGTCACCGTGTTGTATCCGCTCAAGTCATAGCATGTGTCCAAGATTGAAAGCGATGAAGTAGATGGGTACTTGGACATTGCTTGCCGGAACGCTGACCGGAGTGCCGCATAGGCCGCCGGAGGCAGGCGAGTGATGACGGTGCCGGAATCTATGATGGTTCCAGAGGAAGTGAAAGCCGTTGGTGGGATTGCCAATCTCTGTCCCTTAACGCTTATGCCCACCAGTGGGACGAAATAGAAGGAGTTGCCCCGAGAATCTGTCAATAGAGATGTATACTTCACGCTGGAAGAGGAGGTGCCCGCTTGGTTCCCAAATGCCAAGAACCCAGTTCCGCTGCTTGTCGACGGGAGACAGTAAGAGAACTTTTTCCCGAACTTTGTAGCAGTCTGAGACACCAGAGAGATCTGGTTCCGTCCAAGGCCGAGCAACCCGGCAGCACTGCCGAAGAGCCCACGATTGTTTTGGCCACACCCGAATTCAAAGTTGGGGAACACATCAGAAGCGCTCAAGGTTAGTGTTTCTCGACCGTAGAATCCAACGGAGTAGGAGTTGTCTCCGTATAGGACACCATAGATGCAAGTAGAGCTGCATCTCGGGGAGTTGCCGGTGGCCAACCCGACTTGGGTGCACTCCGCCGAGCCACATGAGATGTTGGAGTAGGTGGATGACTGGGAAGGGTCGAAGGTTGGCTCGTTTTGCTGGTAGCAGTTGACGGCACATGGCTTGCATTGAATCCAAGTGAGGTCGCTGCCGGTGTCGAAGATGAGCGTGAGATCTCGCTTTGGTGTGCCGAGCCCGACATTGACGACGAAGTTTCCGGTTCCAAGGGAGCGGCCAGACTTGGCTGGGATTTTAGCCTTAGAATCTGCTAAGGGGGACTGTTTGGAGTTGGAGATTCTGGAGTGGATGGAGCGGACTCGGAGTTCATCTTGGAGGAGGATTTGGCCAAGATTAAGATTTGTTTTCTTCCCCTGGCCTAATGGTGAACAAGGCCCATTTATGTGAACCACTTGTAACTTCCTCAGCTGATTGGAACCTGAAACTGAAATCATGGAATTGTTAACCTGAAATAATGGCCGTTCCAGGGGGTTCACTGGCAATTAGCCACATCAGCTCTTCACCTGGCTCAATAATTTATTCATTTAGAAACCTGTTTGATGTGTGTATGCATGTTGGTTTATCCAGAGCCCAGAGAGTTGGGGCTTCAGGTCATCATCATCTGATTTGGTCCAGGTAGGTCCTATGACTTCTCAGAACTAATTAAGGCTGTGTTTGGATTGTGGGGCAGAAGTGGTAGAGCTTCTGGAGTGCTGGGTTCTCCCCATTTTACTTGGCACATCCTGTCTTGGCTTCTGCTCCAAATTAAGCCCAATCCAAACACGTACAGCCTAATTGAATGAGCTGCCGCAGAGCCAGAGCAGCACAAAATAAAAACACTTGAAGAGGATGGCCAAGGTCTGTGGATACATTTCCACATAAAGAGCAAGAGAGAAAAACTACAAATCTTATACAAGATACTCACCTTTGGGGGATTGAGTGCAAGTTTTTGCGGGAATGAGAGAATTGGTCACAATTACATGATGATGGCTATCTGCTATCTCTCCTCCATGGGCCAAGAGAAGACAACATGACAAGAGGAAACAGAGGAAGGAAGAAGTGGCAATGGCCATGGATGCTGCTGCACTAGTTGTTGTTGATGAAGTATGTATATAGAGAGAAAGGAATCTTCATATGTTCTATCTTTAGACAATGACGATGGAAGCAGCCCTACTTCATTTTTGCCCTCCAGATTATTTTACTCCCCATTTGGCAATATATGGGCCCCCCCAAACGAGGTATTCCACTACAGAGCAAATAAACTATAGACTTAGTTCCCTTCTTCGGTTCCAGGAGTGAACAGAATTAAGCAAACAGCACATGAGTAATGAGTTTGGTCCCCTACCACTCTGCAATTCCCCACCTCAAGAAACTCCCCATATGAGTCGGGTCAATTTCCACCGCTGGAGTGGGCCACCCACGAGCACGAGTGGATACATCATGCATAGAAAGTCTCGTGAGTGAGGGAAACTATTTGTCCAATCCAATTGCCTACCCAAGCTTTTGGCGGATTGGCTCAATATTGCATGTATTTGTTTGTGTAGCGTTGCACCTAGCAACGCCACACACTGGTGCAGCGACATTATTTCATTTAGAGTGGCTGCATTCTGCAATCTACGTCATCTTGGGGCTGGCTTACATCAACACGGTTCAGGACATGGATGATTGTTGTTAGTTCACGGGTCAGTCTCTATGTTCACTGATTTCTTAGGTTAATAATTAATTCCTTAGCGAAACTTTAATTATTATTTAATATAGGTAGTTGGTGACTTGGTGTAGGTCGTTTTATCAATAATGCGTTATCTAGAATATAGATAAGATAACCAAATGGACGATTCTTTTTATCAGAAATATCAAGCTAAAGTGGGGAAATCTTATTGTTTCTCCATCATCCAAATTCACTGTATTTAATTATCACCTGCAATAATCATCCAGTGAAATTGAATTTGGCTAAAATAATCTAATCTATTAGGCAGAAGAACCCATGTATTGATTATGAATTGAAATCCCACATCCGTAAGGGTTTGAGCTAAACTTCTCCAATTTTAGCTCGAACCCATTTGTTAGGGTGAAAATTTGGGTGATTGTACCTTTCGTGTTTCAAGTTTTTATTTTTATTTTTATTTTTTATAAGACTAATAGTGTTGCTTATGTCTATTGCATTATTTATTTTCAAATTTAACCTACTCAATACATAGAAATTCTTTAAAATATTAACAGATGTAAGAGATTGTTGTTTAGAGATAAAAGAGTTGGATACTCAAAATATCAGGGTCTATTTTTTACTAAATATTAGGTATAGGGATCAACTACCATATAAAAGATCACAAATAGTGATTGAGACCGTATTGAGTTGATTCATGTTTTGCCAACGGTCTCTAAGTTAATGCTTACACTAAAAGCCAACATTTATGTATGTTTTATATATCTTAAATTTTCTTATGGGTTTTCATTTTCTTTTTAATTTTTCTAATAGGCAAATTTCCACTTCGACATTGATACTTGTATTAGTCAAAAGCTGCTAGGTGGCCTACGTTGGAGGGTAAAATAGTAATTTGTTTTCTTTTAACTCTTATCTCTTACAAGAATCTTTTAATTTTAAGAGAAAAATGATTGTTCATTTCCTCTTATCTCTTATCTCTTAAAGTGCAAATAATGCAATCATACAACTTTTTTGTTTTTCAGTGATACCCCCAAAAAGACTAACAAAAACTTACATATATGGGGTCAAAATAGATATTTTATCATTTTCAGAATTTAAAACAATATTCTCTATATTTAGAGTTCAAAAAAAAAAAAAGAAAGAAAAAGTTCACCAATACCAATATATCTCTTAATGTATGTAATTATTGCACTTTCAAATGTCAGACTTTAGATTATACAAATAGACCCTTAATGTGACAACTATGATCGAAGGACCTACCTCAATCAGAATAGCCATTATTTCTATAACCAAGGGCTCCTCATCTATAAATAGGCATGCATCCCAAATCAAGGTTGCAATTAAATTGAACTCTAATCGAATAGTTTGGGCTCAAGTTCAAATCAAATTCGAGTTTCAAGACAAGTTCAATTAATTATTCGAATTCTAGTTTGAATAATAAAATGTTTAGCTTGAAAGCTTATGAACCTGGCTTGATTAACATATACATACATATATACATAAATAATAGAATATAAAAATAAATTATATAATAAGTATAATAAAAATTTATTTTTATATTCTATATAATATAAGAATATATTGTATATTATAATATATAAATATACATACTATATGTAAAAATATATTCATTTTTTATCTTTCAAGCTGAACTCGAGCTCATCAAATATTTACATGGTGTTTGGTTATGGTTGTTTATTTGAAAAATGGTGTCAATTCATTGCCACATAGAGGTTTATTCAAAAATACTATTTGATAAGACTATTAAATAAACATTTTCTTGATTTGTATGAGAGCCAACCATTGGTGGAAACACACCATTTTTAATGGTGCGTAATTGCCAAATAAATGCTTATCAACCACTTTCTCATTTTCAAGATAAATCCAATACAAAGTATTTATTAAATAAGTGGCCACAGTACCAAACCAATACAAAGCATTAACACCATTTTAGTCAAACCGAGCGAAGACATACATAAGTTGGGTTTGGCTTGGCTTAATTTCACCCCATTCCCGAATGTACTTTCTCTACACTTTCTAAATATTTTATATTCTTTATTTCTCTCTACACACCTACACTCACTTGTGATTCTGAGTTCATGAGTTCCTTTCTACCTCCATCACCTCAACTGACTTTTAGGGCTAAAGATTCTGCTCCCAAGGAAGAATTCCAAGGCCTCTAACCAGTTCTATGATTGTAAGCTCTATGACCTCTAGGTCATCTTCTAATATTCTCTGGCTGTTGCTGAGATCAAGCAGCAATAGATGATTTAGGCTCAATTTGGAAAGAGTATAAATACAGATTTGTACAGTGCGAATACATATAAAACAATATAAAATACATGATTTTACATTCTACATATTTGTATTTGTACTCCTAAACTGCTTAATTTAAAAAAAAATATATAAATACAAATATATACAATACAAATACATACAAAACAATACAAAGTATAAGATTTTACACTATATATTGGCATATGTACTCCTTCCAAACTGAGCCTTAACAGCAATTAAGTAGATCTATTGGAGAAAAGATTTCCTGAAATGTGAACACTCTAGTGTAGAGTGTTTACTTTAAAATAAAACACCAGCTGATGTGATATTTTGTTTTCTCTTCTAAACACTGGCGTGTTCACATTTTATTGGTTGTTGTTGTTAGAAGAATTAGCACGTACAAAAAGCATTTGGACCATAAAGTCTCTACTATCGAATTCTTTTTTTTTTAAAAGGAAATTGTCCGAAACTCATGATGACTTTTTATCATTTCTCTTAAATTTATCATTACCTCTTGGAAACGTTTAAAACCATGCAAGTAATTTGGCATTAAACAAAGGGCTTAATTACAGTTAATGGGTTCCTGTCAATCAGTCATGCACGGTTTCTTCTAACTTCAGCGGTGCAGCTCAGACTCTTCTGAAATGCTGTTCTTGAATCGAAGTGGTGGGTCCGATCACTAAAACGTCGCTTCACACGATTACGGAGTTTGTTTTCACGCCATGGTGAGTCAAAGGTTCTTTACTTTTCCGTATTTTTTTTCTGCAACGGTTTTAGTGTTTTAATCCTTGGTCTTGTTTGGATATTTTTTAGGAGGACGTAGCAATCACAAACGGGATTCCTACATTCTTGAAGCAATCAATTATATTGCAAACTTCCGGTGCTAATTCCCGCTATCCGTACCAAGACGTCGAAAATGTGTTAATATCACCTTATATCTTGTCGAAAAGCGGGTTGACACTAGAAACGGCACCGATTAACGACGAGGGGGGGACATGGGGAAATTTTCAGAGGCAAAATGGAAGTTCATCCCAAGAACATTAGAGGACGACTTTACAGCAAGTAATTACTTAATTCATCTTTCTCTAATCCAAAAACATAAAACTGACAGTCAAACACACAGGGGAATTTCAGTCAACTTTCGATCTCAGATTGCTAGTTCTTCAAATAGCGATGGTTTCTGTGGATTGCGATTTGAAGATTAGTGGAAGCTGATGGATGATTGGAGAAGCCTGAAGCGGTAAAGGAGTGAAGGGGGAAAATGAGGGAAGAAAATGGTTGGATTAATTTATGTTGGAGATGAGTGAGAATGGGAGAGAAGTTTTACTGCTGCAACTTGTTCGAGTTCAAAATCGAAGACGAATAATAGTTCTTTCCATGGACATTTCAGCTCGATGGAGGTGAGGAAGAGAGGGAGAGAAACTGAGAAAAAATGAGGAATGATGATGGGGAGAGGAGAAGGGAAAGGGGAAGATGCTGATTACCGCCGCTGTTAGGGACGATGAACAGTTGGATAATTTCTATCAATGAATCCCAAAAAAAAAGGAGAAAAAATGCTAATAAACAATGTGTTCATGCAACTCCCGTATGTTTTTGCCCTAAAGACAAGATGAAAGTATGAAACCCGTGAAGATACATGCACATCTAACTTTCTCTTTCTAGAATGAAAAGTAAGTATTCCACCTTATTCAGGAAGCAAAGTTTCCAAGAATTGCAATAGCATTTCTCACGAAAAAAAAAAAAAAAAAAAAAAAGCTGTAGGAACCAACCCTAGATTATATCTTTATCTGTAGCAAAGCATTTTTAGCAAAATCTTTTTCCATCAATAGAGGATTGAGAACTACCAGTAAATAGCTTCTAAAAATTATACATCCTAGAAACAATGCTGCATGGGCACAGACACCAACTTTTGAAATCTAACACATGTCGAAGAGTCTGACTTGGGAAGATAGAACAAAGAATATGTTGCAGGAAAAATGGTATCATCGTATGTATTATCTGTTCATTCTTGTCTAGTGAGTAGAGAAAACAAAAATATTGAATACAGTTAGAATTCAAAGATTTGTAAAATGTCGGGAATCTCATGTGTGTATAACAGGTACAATTTGTCCAGTTTGGAGAGTACATCTGGCTAAAAACCAAAAGAAAAAAGGAAAGGAAAAAAAATCTCATGTATATTCTCTGTTTTTAGCTATGCTAGAAAATAAATGAAGTTAATGTAATCACATGATCTCAATTGGGTGCACCTACATTTCTTTTTCACTTAACAGTGAAATTTACCTATTTCCCATTTCAAGATTAAATTTTATATTATTTTTATTTATACTGTTGATTTTATATGATGCCATCATACTAGTGTTTAATGTGAATTCACACAAGTTCACATTTTCAAAGTGTTAAATGTGAAAATTTATCAAAAAAAAAGTGTTTAATGTGAATGAGTGGCCTTCTGATTCAAAACGGGAAATTTCATTTTCTTTTCTTGTTTTTTTTTTGAGGGAAGGGAGAATTTTCTAAATTATCGCCTTATGAAAATTCTTAAAAACAAAACCATAGAGATTGGCAGATTGCCAGACTCCAGAGGCATAATGGACTGCCGACGATTAAGTAGTTCAGTACTTCAGATTGTCACTACTCACTAGGCATCATTTCATTCATTTTAGGAGTTAAAATCAGCCCCCCACAACGTCCCACAGTACATCCCGGCCGTGTATTGAGAATATCTCGCGATGCTGTGGGATGTTGTGGGGGGCAGTCTAATGGGGGGCTGATTCGGTCTCTTATTTTAGAAGGTGTGGGTTCAAATCCGTGGTAGGGCAGGCTCTGTATAGTGAATGCTAGTGGGGGGCTGCATACCAATCTTATAATATGTTCCCAGCCATAAATCCTTAATATCTCTTGTACTTGCATGCTGTTATTCATGGAGAGATGTTCCCAATATATACACACTATGAGATTAGTGTGAGGACCACTTAATGAGGAACAAATGAACAAATCTCAATTCAGGCTCTGCATAATGCACATGCATCCCCTTTCTAATGAGAGTCTGATCTCCTGCCAACAAGATAATTAAGTTCCAACACCCTTCCACACATTGATCTCACACCATACATCTCACCATGAGACTGGGGCCCATATCCCTATTTGTGGGTCTCGTATTTTATTGGCCAGAGATCCTATAAAATTTCTTAAACTACCCTTGAGCTTTAGGAATTTGACTAACTCTACCCCTATTATTTCACTATTATCTTAAAGTACTCGTATTGTTTTTGACAATTGTCTAAAACCTCCCTTATCGTTAACTTTCCATCACACACTTGATCACATATGTCATCACGTGACCGATTTTTTTTCAAAAATTCCAAAAATACCCTTTAGAATCTTTCTCTCATCCTCACCTCCTCTACACACGGTGGACTGTCAATGAAGCCATTGGCGTCACTGCAACCTTAGGCAGTGGTTCTCTCTCATCTCTAACTTTGGTTCTCCCCCGACCTCTCTATGTCTCTAATTGGGGCTTGGCACAACTGTAGTTGAATATACAACCTCGGTTTTGGTAGGTAAAATGCAAAGTATTGACATAATAACTCACCTCACCCGGTCATTGCCAATAGAGTATTGACACAACACCCTTCCCTGTCGATCTGTTCATGAGATGGAACCGACAAGACACAACAGGAACCGATACGACACAACGCAATAGCAGCCCAACACCTTCACAAATCTGGATGGTGTTTGGAAGCGTGGGCATTTTTTGGGACCAATTTTCAAAAAAATGTCCATACGTACTAGACCCATTTTTCATAAAAAAAAAAAAACAAAAACCTTGATATGTTTGAGAGTGTTTCTGTCACGTAGGCAATGAACAATTTGGTCCGACCTCGTAACAGGGGGACACGTGGACATGCCCTGACTAACAGATGACAGCTCAGCATGACCAGCCCGCAACATAACAGTCTCGAGTACCCATCTACACTGGGCTAAAGTGACCTCGAGACAGGGTCACCCTGAAATGAGATCGCCTCGGTACCAAATCGCAACAAGAACACTTCAATGTCAAGGCACTTTGACACTCAATCTGGTTTGGGGCTTAAAGGCGTCAGCTCGGGGATACCGACGTGCCACTGCGAGGATCCCGAAAATCCCTCTAACGGTTCCCGGACTTCACGGGATCATGCCGCGTAACAACCAACGTTATCTCCCCCGACCGATTCGGACAGACTCGATAAGCCCTATCAGTTGGCAGCACTATCTCCCATTATCGCAGAAACGGATCTCATCGTGACGAGGATTCCATAGCTACTCCGCAAAACCTGCAAGGACTCCATTATATAAAGGCTCCACCCCCCGGGGGTGCAAGGTATGCGTGATTTCTTGCTCTCAAGTTCTCTACTTTCAAGCAATTTTAGCTCGCTACTAGCTTACTGACTTAGGCATCGGAGCAACCTCATCGGGTTAGCATCCCGGGGTTCTCTAACATCCTTGTAGGTTCAGTCCGCCGTCCATCTAGAAGCCAGATCACCTTTAGCTGGGAGCATCCAGATCGCGCTAAATCAAACAATACTATGCTATTTGGTAAGGTGATTTTCATCACCATTTTTCGTGTATGTGCTGATAGGTAAACGCTACATAGGATACACGTAATTGCCAATTAGTCAACCATTGGGGGAAACGGTTCACCAATACATAAAACGCCAAATTTGATGTTTCATCAGTCGATGGGTCCCAATTTACGGGACATGCCTGTTTTTCAACGCTTTTTCAAAAAACACCCGAACCAAACAATCATATATGTGGGCATTTGTTGAAACGCCTATATGGATCCGACGTAATACCAATTTTCAGAAAAACAGCTACGCTTACAAACATTCCCCTAATTTTTTTGGGTTTCATAGCGACCCAACAGATAAAAAAAAGGGGCTTCGACTCTTTTGAATCGTCCCAACCACTGTTATAAATAGGGTCTCGTCTCTCTATTTGCAACCGACAACAACGAGCTTTACAGCAGACAATAAGAAAAGATGAAGAGTCCTGGTGGCAAATAAGAAGATAAACAGGGGATCCTCTCTCTCTCTCTCTATGCTCCGATTTCTGGCATCTATCTCCCTCTACTAATCCGAGAAAGAATCAAAGAAAGAAAATGTCAAAGAAGTTTAAGAACCTGCTCACTTTGTTGATTTGGGCGCCAAATAGCGAGGGGAGATGAATCTCCCAGCCTGCTCTCTCTCTCTCCCTCCTATCTGAATCGGGGTGTGCCACTCCTAATTCCATGTCTTCTAATGATAATGGCAATTGTGATTGCAATCAAAAGCTTGAAGAGAAGGAGACAACCGTCTGCGTGCTCATTTTGCTTGGGATTGAGAAAAGAACAAATTTGAAGTGACGGGATCTGCTCCTTACAAATGGGCGTTTCACAAACATATCCACCATGAATTGAGATGTTTCTAATGCATGATAGGATGTGTATCAATAAAAGTAATATTTTTAAAAAGGTTTAAAAAATAGATGAACTTTTTAAAAATAATATCAATTAACCTTCTTGCAATCCGTTCACCAGTGCCGCCGCCTCCGACAGTGCCTCTGCCTCCGCCTCCGGCAACGTTTACCAGTGCCGCCGCCTCCGACAGCGCCTCAATCTATCTGAGGACAGTTTAGAAGGCCCGAAGTCATCGGGTTTCCGACCTCAAAGGTTTCCTCTAGAGACCGGGGAGGGGAGGCATCCTGCTGCGAGTTGACTTCCCCGGTAGGAACAACAACGCCCTCCACCTCGCTAACACTATCTATGCTAGAACTCGACATAATTGGAAAGCAGGAAAAATCTAAGGAAGGAAGACTCATCGAAAGAAGAGAACGAAGTAGAAAACAAAAAGAAGACCGAACTGGCAGACTCCGACGCGACCTCGGGAGAGCTCAATCACTGAATTTGTTGCAAGAAGAATCAGTCACGGGCCCCCTATTTATAGCCTTTATGTCCGAGAATCTACGGTCGAGATCATTGCAATCCAACGACTATTAAGAAAATCGGCTGCGCGACCCCCAAGGGTGAAATCAGTTTAGTGCATTTTTTGACGTTCGCGGAGTTTGTAAATCGTGTGACGTCTGCACGTAAACCAGACGCAATCTGGGTTCCCTTGGTCAAGCTGAATGGCTGAACAACTCCGACCCGTGATTCATCCGACTAGCTAACTAGGACCTCGGACCAAACCCACTTGGCTCGTCATGAACTCCCCGCACCGGGTCAGTAACCTTGGCTTGGGGAGTGGGGGGCAATTGATGTAGGGAGATTTGACCTGACCTAGTAATAGGGGGACACGTGGACATGACCCAACTGACTAGATGATAGGTCATCTACGAGGGACCGAGCTCGGACAATCGAACCACCTTGGGGCAGGTCCATCTCGGGGCCAGCCCACCTCGGAACAAGTTCATCTCGGAATACAATCGCACCAGGACCACCCTGGCTCTGAGGTAACCCGACATTTCTACCAGGTCGATCCAAGGGGCACCAGCTTGGGTAACATTAACCGACCTCTGCATGACAACCTCGAGGGTCACACCACCAGATTCCACGATTTTCGGGATCATGCCTCGTAACAGCTAACCTTATCTCCTCTGACCGATTCAGACGGAAGTGATGTGCCTTATCGGTTAGCGATGTTATCTTCCATTAATACGGTAACAAGCCTCACCATGACAAGAATCCCGTAACCACTCCGAAAAGCCCGCGAGGACTCCAGTATATAAAGACCCCAACCCTCCAGGGGCAAATGTACGCGCAATTACTACTCACTAGCTCTCTTGCTCTCTAAATTATTCTCAGCTCACACATTACTAAATTAAGCATCGGAGCGACCTCGCCGGGTAAGAACCACGGGTTCTGTGATTCTCTCTGTGCAGATTAGCCAACTCTGTCGTCTACTGGAAGCCACTTCATCTCCAGTTAGGAGTAGCTAGATTGCGTCGCATCAGTATGCATGTATGCATCTATGTATGTATGTATAACATAAGTATTTTTTTATATATGTAATAGTATCGAGTCGGGCTTATTTGAGAAAGCCCAAGCTCGAGCTTATGAGCTTAAAATTTTGTCCAAGCCTGAAAAATAACAAGTCAAGCTGGAAGAGGTCGTTGGGCTACTTGGTACATGAATAGGTCTAATTGTATATATAAACAATTGTATACATAAAAAATCATATGAAATAAAAATTTAAACATATTTTTCATATATTTTTTTAAATGGACATCTCATAGCTTGGCCCGATCAATGGCCTGGCCTGGCCTAAGGCTCGGCCCAGCACAACCCGATTTACACCTCTACTTGAACCCGCCCAATATTGGGGATGAGGTGGGGAAATTTGAGGATTCCCCATCCTTGATGAGGAGTGGGGTGCCTTGCCCCTGAACTCACCCGACATTGAGGAGTGATTGCCTTGCCTTGAACCTACTTGACACTGGGGACATGTCGGGGATGGGGTAGAGTGCCTTGACTATGGGGCAGGGATAAGGATGGGGTGCCCCGCCCTGAACCTACATCGTTGTCATTTTTATATAATTGTTAATTATTAGTGAAATAAATAAAAATGTTAGCTTTTGTAATTAATTTTTAAATGTCTTTGTGGGGGTCGCTTGCAGGTCGTGCCGTGTGAGCCTAGCACAACCCGATTTACACCTCTACTTGAACCTGTCCAATACTGGGGATGAGCCAAGGAAATTCGAGGATTCTTCATCCTTGATGAGGAGTGGGGTGCCTTGCCCCGAAACTCGCCCGACATTGAGGAGTGGTTGCCTTGCCCTCAACCAACTTGACACTAGGGACGGGGCGGGGATGGGGTAGAGTGTCTTGACTATGGGGCAAGGACAAGGATGGGGCGCCCCACCCTGAACCCACCCCATTGTCATTCCTATATAATTGTTAATTGTTAGTGAAATTAATAAAAATGTTGACTTTTGTAATTGTTTTTATTTATTTAAAGTTAATCAAAATTTCATTTAAAAATAATAAAAATAATAACAATTATTAAAATTACTATAAATTATTAATAAAACTAAATTTATTAAAAAAATTGTGTTCATATTAAATTAACAATAATTATTTTATGTAAATAAACATTAAATAAAAATACAATTATTAAAATTTTAGATATTAACTTGAATACTTTTAGTTAATTAACAACAATATTAATTAATAGTAAATAATATTAATAAATCTTTCAGATTTTCCCGTTCGGGTCCCCACTAGTACCATTATAAAGTGGATACTTAATTGGTTTCATGCGAGTCAAAAAAAAAGTTGAATTTGATTGTATAGGATTCCTTTGCGAAGACATTCAATAAAATTTAATTATATAATATCAATTTATATCTTTACCATTTATTTGCACACTTGCATAAACATGTGTCCTTACACTAATAGTTAAAAAAATGAAGAAACATAGTTGACAATGCAACATCAATGACTAATAACACTTTAGAGTCATATTAACATTGAAACATCTAGCCACCCTATTGCTTAGACAATTTCATATCCTCAAACTTTTCATTGGTAACCAAGCTTCAAAATATCAATACACCCGATATGATGGTAGCAGTGTTTTGAAGTGTATTAGTGGTTGTTTCTTTATTTTTGTAGTTTTTTTTTTTCAAATCTAGTTGAGAGGGATCAGTTTAAGGTCTGTCCACTCCCTGAATCGGTTGAAACCCCGAAACACCTCCTGTAGGAGCATATTGGGAAGCCCCTATACAAATATGTATCGATATTTAGAACTTTGTTTGTTACTACAACGAATACACACTATAATAGGGTTATATTGGATATTTACAAACTATAATTCAGTATTCATTTCTTGTAATAGAGATATTAGAAGCAAAAGTATAGGGTGGGAAGAAGAAAAGAAAATAAAAATGATTGCTCTCACTCATTCTCCTATTTGTCAACTTGAGATTTTACCATTACACCAAAGAAACAGAAAGGGTAGAGTAACTCAAGATTGCTACATGAGAAAGGGAAAATATGAACCCATTTTGAGTTGTCATAACAGTTACTATGGGCCTGTTTGGGAGGGCAGAAGCATTGATTGGGCTACTTTTAGTGAGCCACTTTGGGAAGTCACTTAAAGAAGCTTTGGTGGAAAGCCATTTTTTCCTTTTCGCATAGTCATTTTGAGCTATCTAAGGTTTCCACCAAACATGGCTTATGGGCTTAGCATTTAGAAATTAAAGCCCATAGCACAACTTTAATCTATTAAAGTTTAAACAAAAAAATATATATATTAAAGATCACTCTTGTCTAATAATTAAAAAAATACATTAATAGTTGTACACATTAAGAGTTTGTTTGGGTCACAATTAGAATTGGAATCGAAATCGAAATTGAAATTGAAATCCTTTCTAATCAGAATTAGAATGATCTATTTCTAATAGTTTGTTTGATTCAGACAGGAATGAGAATAGGAGTTCAACAGGAATGAGATTTAATTGCCAATGGAGGGGCATGGAATGACCATTCCCTCAAATGGGGGAATGCCATTCCCTCGAATCGGAATAGCTCATTCCGATTCCAATTCCAACCCCTATTCCTGCAAGCCAAATGGGGCATAAATATATGCTATAGCTATATGTCTTATAATAATTGTTAGATAGTCCCACCATCGCTTAAATAAGAAAGGAGAGAGAATACATGACAAAAATAAGAGAAAAAGGATTGAAGAAATACAACCTGAACCGGTCAATGGGTGATCAGAAAAGCCCATGGCCTAGGTTGAAGACCTACATTGCACTTGGGACTTGGGAGAGGTGCCTATCTAACATCTCCTCAAGTGGGAGAGTATAGGACTCATAGGTCATAATTTGTGATAATAGGGCACGGGTTCTAGTAATGGGCATTCATATTTCTCGGAGGGATTGGCTTGTTTCACTTACTTTCTCATACTTGATCTTAAGACGAATTCACATCTCTGCCGTATATTGGGAACATCTCCCGATGATAGATCGGGAGATGTTGCCACTACTGGGATGTGCTGTGGGGCAGCCCCTTGTGGTTAGACCTGTTCATGGGCCAGGTGGGCCGATGGGCTGACCTGGCCCGGCTTGGCCCCTGGACGAGCTTGAGCATGGTTATAGGTCCACGGGCTTAAACTTGGGCCAAAAAGCCTAGCCTGCAATAAATTCGAGCCGGGCTCGGGTTTTGTCAAAATAGCCCGGCCCGACCTAAACTTAGACCTAAAAAACCCTAATCGAATAGCCCCATCTTTTTATTATCTCTTTGCCTCTTTCCCTCTTTTTTTTCCAACCGAACCATTCTTCTCCAACCACCACATCCTCCACACTCCACAGTGAGGCGGCAAACGTTCACCGGCGCAATAATTCCAGCAGCGACGGTTAGTTTTCTCTCTCTCTCTCTCTCTCTCTCTCTCTCTCTCTCTCTCTCTCCCTCTCTCTCTCTCAGATGCGAAGTTGCGAACTAATGAGGGATCTCTGTCAAAGTGCGACGGTGAGTTCTCTCTCTCTCTCTGCGAAATTTATTAGGTCGGGCTTCGGGCTTTTTATCAGGCCCAGGCTCGGGCTCGGGTCTAGCATATTTTGATTAATGGGTACTAAAAGTCCGGCCCGAGCCTGGCCCGGCTTGGCCCATGAACAAGTCTACTTGTGGTGCAAAGATGCGAACTATCTTAAGATTTGGACTTGGTAGAAACAAGTAGGCAAAATCATCCAATTAGCAGAACTCTATAGCTGTGTTGTTGAGTTTAATTAATTTTTTTTGAAGGCTCAGTTGAGTTTTGTTGAATAAGGTGCTTTTAACAAAATTCAGTATTAATTTTTGATAATTTAATCATGGGACGTTTAACTATTTGATTAGGTATCATGTGTACAATTTTGCCTTAAGAGTTTGTAATTTTATGTACAATTTTTTTTTTGAAAATAAACGAAAATATATTATACACAATAGGGAGTAGTATGTCCCCAAAAGTCAACAAAACAAATAAGAAGAAGAAAAGGGGGAAGAGATGAGATGCTAAAATCTAGAGAAGAAAAAGAAGAAAAAAGAGTGTCCCGAGCTAGCCAATCAGCCATTTGATCGGCTTCTCTGTAGACATGTTGATACTGAAGATCTCCTTCGAAGAGCTCTCTCTTCCGTAAGCATATTGAGATAGTACCTCCCAGATTCCAAGGAATATCCACATTTTTTTTTGAGGTAGGAGATGACAAGAAACAAATCTCCTTCTGTGATGATAGGAAACTCCCTATAATTTGTAGCTTAGACATGAGCTTCCCATGTAGCCCAAGCATCAGCCTAGTTAATGGAACAAAATACCGAACTTATATGCTTTGAACACTAGCACCTTACCAAGATGATCCTGGGCTATACAGGCCACTAAACATTTTCCATCTCTGTTGCCAGAGGCATCAAAATATATTTTAATAAAATTACATTTTAGAACATTCCAACTAATTTATTTTAGATGTGGTAGAGGTATTCCATAAACATATTTAGAGCTCTATCTAATAGTATTGGAATGTGAGTAGTATGGAGTCGATTATCTAGATAGGAGAAGGACCCGTGATGGATTTCAAAGATCGAAATAGGGAACAGTGACGACAGGCTATTGCTTACTGATATATAACCCCACATCGGATGGTGAAAAGAATCAAGAGGTAGCGCGACTATAAAAGGTGATGGAAGACAGCAATCAAAGCATACCTTTCTCGGCCTTTTGGCTAAGATCAAGTGTAGTATCTGTTATTATCAGTTTAATATCTGATACGTGGGCCATAGGTCCACATGATATTGAATTAATATTTTCAGGGGGGAACCCACCACAGTAGCTTGCTACTGGGGTCCTCACGCGTCGCCCATGCGTTGCACTACTGCGCGGGCCTAGCGCAACCCACCAAATCAATGTTGAGGATTTGTTCCATTTCCTGTTCTTTATACGGTTTTTTTCCAATTCGATATGGTATTCCACTCAGTACGAATGGTAGTGTCAGAGTCTAAAGAAACTGTCTAGTGATAGTTGATTCGATAATCCGAGACAAATCTCTATAGTGTTCCTGACTTCCTGTGGAGAATGGTAAGGGAGTTTTCCTGGGATCATTGGCAATGCTTCTTGGCTTATAGTGGGCTGTTAAGCTTCAAGCTTTCCGATACATGAATCGACGAAACAGACTGTGTTAAACTTAAGTCGAGCTTGTTCTGAGGTTGTGGGGGAATGGTTTTCCTGTCTGTTGTCTGTGTCAAACTCTGTATGTTAGTTCTTAAATCTATAAATTTATCTTTACCCAAAAACAAAAGCTAGAAGAGAAACTTAGGTAAAAAGCATGACGCAAGGGGTTAAATAACCAGCTGAGAGGCTCTAAATAGAACTTTGCCATCTGCAGACTGCAAAAGCGACCTTCACATGCTTAAACAAATAAACAGTCTAATTGGAGCTAATATAATGTCCCACATCGGCTAAGGAAGTTAACAGCGGAGGAAGCAAAGCGTTATAAATAGAGTGGAAGATTGGGAATGAAACATACTTACCTGGACGGGGTGAATGGGTGATCAAAAAGGCCCATAGCCTAGGTTGGTGACTTCCATTGCACAAAGGAGGGGTGCCCGCCTAACATCTCCCCAAGTGGGAGAGTGTGCGTCATAATTTGTTGCAGCGGGGGAACGCGTTCGCGCGGCCCCTACCCAGTTTGTTAATTCAAAGTCTTCATTTAATAACCATTCTCTCTTTTTACTTGCAAATTAGGCGAGATTGTCGGATTTAAATAAATCCCCTGGTCTCTCAAAATGTTTCTCCATCCTGTTACACACTCATTCCTTGCAAACAATATATAGATTGAGATAGAAACAATATATATTTGTAAGCAAATATATTTTTCTATCCTTTTTTTTGTCGTTATATGAGGATGAAGTGTATACGGAAGATGGCTTGTTAGTTCAAATTCTATTTTTTACTTTACGTAAACAGGGTAATATTGTATTTACCTGTTAACATGTTAGTTCCCCTAATTGTAGTTGTTCACCCCTTTTCAATGGAGTCTGGATCTGCTGACCGCGACACAGTGATGGCCGCACACATCCAGCTTTTTAAAGTACAACCGATGTTCCTGATGTGCGACAAGATGCACATGGCTAGCAATGTATTGTGGTTAGAAGATCCAAACTCTTTTATATGCATTACTTCAATTATGTAAGAGTTTTACTTGGTTGAGTCGACGGTCAGCCCAGGCTCATGCATCCCTAATATTCAAACTGGCCCAATCCATGCAAAAGCTCAAATTAGGCTGGCCGAAGTTGCTGCCCTAGTAAAAGTTGTTATTTTTTAATTAAAAATAATACAAATTCATTATCATATTAGCAATTTTATAGTCTACTAGGTTAAATTATCAAATGAATGATTCTATTAAGCAGGTTCATTTTCAAATTACAATTTACCAAGCTAAATTTGAGATGGCAATTTTCGGCTTGATTAATAATTTTCATGCTTTTTGGGTCTAGGTTGGGATTGGATTGCATATTTTCTTATCAGTTATTCAGTTGTAGTTGGGTCTACCATGCTCTAGACATAATCTGACCCATTGGGATTAACATCCAAAGAGTTTATATCTTGTGAGTATAAGCTGATATTGAGCTCAATTTGATTATCTTAAATAGGACCGATGATCTATTTTAGGCTATGTTTGGTTTGAAGGAATAGGTAGGGAAACCTATACAAGGTTTGTAAAGGTTTCCCTTCCTTTCCCTACTTTTTTCCTTCAAACCAAACACAAGCTAAAGATCCAAACATGGAATAGAGATGGGTTATTGCCTTATTGGGATAGCCTCAACCCATACGTTAAAAGAGATGGACTTTGTTGTTGCCAAATGTGGAGTCGAGGACAATAACGTAATTTCTAACATCTGAGGCCAATGGATCCAACTTGCTGAGAGAAAGAAAGAAGATGTTAGAGACCTCAGGAGTTATCCTAGGGGCGAAGACTCCACTGTCAAATTAGCAAAGAATTGCAAGGGGTCGGTTTGAGCAAAGGAGAAGACTTAGAGCTTGAGTTCCAAAGTGTTTACCTTAATGTGGGAGAGTCCCTTCTTATAGTTAGAATTGCTTGAGAGGAGGAATAGTTGGGAGATGGTGGCGGTGGTTAGTAATGGATGGTCAGGATGCATCCCTTCGACACCACATGTCAAGATCTGCGGGATGGCCAAGATGTATCCGGCCGACGCTAAGTGTTAAGATCTACATGTTAGCCAGATGCCCTACATCAGATTTCAAACTCACGGAATTTTTTTTCGTACCATATTTATAACATCCGAGCTGTGCATTGAGAATATATCTATATTTGTATAGTTTTTCATTCATCGGAAAATGATCTCAATGTATCGCTTGAAGTATTGTTAGGTAGTTCACAACAAGTACCTTAGAAATTAGAAGTTAAATTCAAGAGTCTAAGATCTCTGGTTCCAATCCCATTAAGCGTGGAAGACGATATGAGTAATGTGTGAATTGGATGGCCGTCCCACATCGGATAGCGAAAAGAATCGAAGAGGTAGCACGGACTATAAATGGTGATGGAAGGCACTAACCCAAGCATACCTTTCTCGGCCTTTTGGCTAAGATCAAGTGTAGTATCTGTTCTTATCAGTTTAATATCTGATACGTGGGCCATCGGTCCACATGATATTAAATTAATATTTTTAGGGGGAGGACCCGCCGCAGTAGCTTGCTACTGGGGTTCTCGCGCGTCTCCCCTGCGTAGCACTACTGTATGGGCCTGGCGCACCCCACCAAAACAATGCTGAAGATTTGTTATCGTTTGTTGTTCCAAGTGTTGCGAGATTAAAAGGTGATTGATTTAATTATTTTTATGTCCGAAATAGCCAGACAGGTAAGAATTTCGTGCCAGAGGACAGTCGATCCCGACACCTCGCCTAATAGGGAAACTTCAGCTTGACACTTAAACAATTGAAGGAGACCTTGATTTGGCACCTCAGCAATTGAAGGAGACATCGGCTTAGCACCTCTGCTGCTTGAGAGACCTATAATCAAAGGTAGTCGAGCTCGAGCTCAAGTCTCTAATTCGAATCAAGCTCGAATCTAATAGTTTATGAGCGAGCCCCTGCAATGCAGGGTAGTAATTCAATTAACTTGAAATCAAATTGACAATACAATATGGGGCTAACTCTCCTTAATCTCCAACAACTTGAAATCTCATACTCCATGTCTCAAGCGCATAAGCGATCTTAGTTAAGGATCTACAAATAAACTTAAAAAAGATAAAACCATAAAGAGTCTTTCAAAATCCTAGCATCTGCCAACAGGTAGCTACATTTCCAAGGAAGGGAAGATTGCTTTTGTTGATGAGGTAACGGATAGTTGACTACCAATCCCCTTTGATGATAAACTATTGCCTATGAAATCAACAAGATAACTTGATTGCCATTAGCTACCTTTGATTTTAACACCTTCAGGATCAGCATTTAGGATTAGCATTGTTTTGGCTCTAAAAAAAGCTATGTATAGACTAAAAGCAATACACAAAGCAGCCCCCATCCCATTTCTACAAGTACCATCAAAGTAAATGGTAAAACAAGTACCATGAATATTGGCATCATCATCAACCCTTGTCACCTCGAACTGGCTCCATCCCCAAAACAAGAGTTTGTAGAGGCATTCAATTAACCTTCTAGCCTAAGGATTTGTTTGATAACCTTCTATGGATTGGGAGAAGTATCTGTAAATAATTTTTCATTACGAGCCCTCCAAATTGACCACAAACTGAGAACATGGCGAAGGAGGAGGTTTCAATTGTCCTTGTTAGAAATGTTGCTTGCTCTAATCATATTAATGAGCCACTCTACAACTGAGGTAACCTACACATCCTCAAATTTCCACCCAAGCAAACCAAACCACATAGCCTTCACAAATGGGTAAAACCATAAAAGATGTTCAACCGTTTATAGATGGTTTTCGCACAAATGGTAGCTACAATCCACATCATTACCCCACCAGTTTGTCTTTGTGAAGATCAATTTCTAAACCACCTTCCAAATTATGAGACGCACCATATGATAGATTTTTAAACTCCATAACTTCTTCCACCATCCAATGTCTGAGAACTCTCTCATGTCCTGGTTTGAGAGTAAATGGTAAGTTGATTTTGTTGTGAACTAACCGTTACGCTCAAGTGTCTAAATCCATTCATTAGAACAGGCACCGATTCTTGAGATACCAGTTTTTGTGATTTCTAATTGCTCATTTAAAGCAAATTGATTTGAAATTAACTGAGCATACCATTCTTTGTTCCCTGTGGCAAGGTCTGACAAAAAATCCGTCACCCCACTATGAGTCTGATATGTAGGTGTGGGAATGAAACCTGGTAGAGCTGGGATCCATGAGACTGCATGCTTTCCTCCACACCAATTTTTTTCCTATACCACATTTTTCATTCAAGATTTTTTTTTAACCTTCTCAATTTGGGTGCATGAAGAAAATGTCAAGGAGAGAACTGAATAGTGTATTGTGGGATGGAAGTCAATACATTGTTAATAAGAATGTTCGCCCCATTTGCAACACAGCATTCTTCTTCTACCCACTAAGTATAGCTTTAATGTGATCCACCATAACATCAAATACCTCTTGATTATTTTTTCCAATGTATAGGGGTTATCCGCAAGTATTTTTCTTTTATTCCTAAACATTTCACCTCGAGAGATATCAAGATTAATCTATGTTATCTAGGATGAAGATTACCGCCAAAATAGGTGTCTGACTTCTTGAAGTTGACAACTTGACCAAAATCCTCCCCAAAAGTTTATAGGATTTTCACAATTTTGTCCACTTCAAAATGATAAGCTTTCCCGAAGAGTATCATCAACAAAAAGTAAGTGGGTAACTATTGGGCAGCCACAACCAACTTTGACACCATGAATATCACCCAAGTCAACATATTTGTTAATCATGAGAGAAAGTGCATTAGTACCCATAACGAATAAATATGGGGATGGAGGATCTCTTTGCCGTAATCCCTACTTGTTGAGAAGTGCTCTATTTCTTCACCATTCACCATAATAGTCAGTTTTGGTGTCAAAATACACTGACATATTAACTCCAGTCAGTTATCACAAAACCCCATAAGTTTCATCACCTCCAGGATGAAGTTCTACCCTATGTTATCATACGCTTTATCCATGTCCACCTTGAGAGCAAAATCCCTTATTTGCCTTTTTTTCTCTTAATGGAGTGAATATTTCGTGACCAATGATCATGTCGTCAAGAATTTGTCTATCTTGCACAAAGGCTACTTGCCATGGAGATATGATTTATTTTCTAGGACCCCTCTAATCCTATTATCCAATAGCTTTGAGAAAATTTTATAAAGAACATTGTAGAGGCTAATAGGCCTAAAGTGGCCCACAGTTTATCCGAATTTCACCTTAGAGATTAAGACAGTATTAGCATGATTGACCTCCGGGTCTAATCCTTTCCCATAAAATAAAGAATGAATAAAATAGGCTACATCATTACCAATAATTGACCAAATTTTATGGAAGAAAAAAACAAACGTACAGTCCGAGCCTAGGGCTTTAAGGGCCCCAATCTGGAAGGCAACACTACATATTCTAGTTGGAAAAGGTTGTGTAACATTTCATTGTCCTAAGCCGTAATGAGGTTGGGAATCAAATTTTGGATATTGGGATTCATCTTAGGATCAGAAGAAGCAAAAGGACCTATATAGAAATTAACAAACATATTTTTGATTTCCAAATCATCCTCTATCCAACCTCCTCCATCTAATTTTAACCTATCGATCAACAACTTTTTCTCACTTAAAAGGATGATAAATGGAAGAACTTTGTGTTACGATCCCCATCCCGTAACCAAGATTCATGTGATCTTTGTTGCCAAAACAATTCCTCCCTTCTCAAGATTTCCTCGACCTGGTGCACTAACTTCTTTTCTCTCTAAATTGCATCCTTAGTTTGAGGGCCTCTCTACAATGCCCCAATCTCGCCCCTTAAGCACCTGAGCATTTGAAACAAGGTTTTAAAAAACCGACCCAAAAACAAAACCGCTCTAGCCACCGTCTGGGTCAGTGTCTAGGTCGAACGGTTGAAGCGGTCTAATTAGATTAGAAAATTAGGGCTTTATATCCTTTGTCTTTTATAAGAAAAAACTCAAAAAGAGATGTGGTTGTCGGCTGAGAAAGAAATACAGAAAAAAAGAAAGGAGAGAAAGGAAAAAAAAGAAGGAATGAAGGAGGTAAGAAGAAGGAGGAAGGGGAGGAGGAGCACCCGACGTTCACTAGTGACTACCGTGATGGTGATGGCGACAACGGCGATGGTGATGATGGCAGAAATGGTGGCAACAGGAAACGTAGTGACGCCAACAAGTTCATAACTTTATGAGATATCAAATGTGAAATCTGAGAATTGAGATCTCAAATCTCAGATCTCATATATGAGTCTCAAATCTACAATATTTATTTTCTCTTCTCTTCTCCTCTCTCTCACTCTCTCTCTGGGATCTAATCTCAAATATGAGTCTCAGTCTCTCACCGTCTCTCGATCTCTTTCATCCTATAAAAATGTGAACCGTACCTGGGTCAAATGGGTCAATGGTTTGATCGCCCGGGCAAGCGATTCTCTGACCAAATCAACATTTTTTGACCCAAGAACGGGTTAAGGGTGAAACAGAACCGATTGCATGGGCGGTTTTTGTGTTGAATGGCCAAACCGTCTGGATCAACAATGATTAAAAAACACTGGTTTGAAAAATATTGCCAAATTTTTGCTCATTCCACTTACTAAGAGCCTATCCAAGACATTTAATCTTAATGCAAAAAATGGGAGCTAGCAACATCCTGAGCACACCTACCTCTCCCCTCCAATTTTCTTTCACAACTCCTTCAAAATCTGCATGTCTTATCCACATAGATTCATATCTAAACCTTCTTGCCCAGGGGTAAGGCTCCCCCATTAAGTTCAACAATAGCAGGTTAAGATATGATGAGGCAGTGATCAAGTGAGAAACTTTAGCGCCAGCAAACATACTTTTCCAATCCTTATTCGCCATGGTCCTGCCCAAGTTGTTCTTGAACATTTGCGAGACCCGATCGTTTACTCAACCAAGTAAATTTATTACCCTTAAACCCGAGGTTGACAAGCCCACAAGTGTTAACAACTCTTCTAAAAGCTCTAACACTGCTAGACCCATTCCTCGTACCTCCACCCTTCTTTGATTCATCCATGATGGCCTTGAAAACTCCGTAGCACAACCAAGGACCCCCATGATTTTCAGTCACCCCTTCAAACAACTCCCATAGCTTGTGCTTCTTTTTGTGAGTTCAGCTACCATAAACTCCTGTCAGTAACCATTCTTGATTAGAATGATAATTTTTTACCATCACAACAATCATATGTTTATCCGCATGCATGTAGTATCTTCAATATCAATCTAGTCCCTCCAAGCAAGAAAAACTGAAAAAGACCTCCACTACGTTCCACCACATACACCAAAATAAATTTTTGAAAACCAAGCATTCTTGCCACTTTGCTACATCTTTTCTTTCCCACCTTCGTTTCTGTCAAAAATATGATATCAGCTTGACACTTCCTGGAGAGCTGTTGTAGCTCTCGAACTGTAAGGAAGCCCTCCAAACCCCTATAGTTCCAAATTAAGTGTTTCATGGCCCATTACGGGGTTGATTTAGGTCAATACCCACCAAACCCAATAATGAAGCATTCCTAAAGACTATCCCTCCTTCAAAACTTTGCACTGCTAATTTTCTTTTTATGAATTTTTCTATCTCTGTGAAGTTTTGAATATGGAGCCCAGGTTTAACCCAATCACCCTGCTTTACTTCACTAGTTTCTGCTTCATGCTTTGAATTTTTTTTAGTCATTGGATATTCTAACAGTCCCACCCTTTATACCCTACAACCCAAGGACAGCATTAAGCTTTGGGAACAACAACCCTTGGCCCGCTTCCATCTCTCCAATTCCAATGGCTACTTTAACTAAAGGTTCCCTACAAATTCTCTTCTTAGGCTTACCAATGTGCACCATATTTGTGTTGCCTTGGGAATCATGTAGTTTCCTTCTCTTTCCCTTCATTATCGGTGGGTCTTCAAGTTTCATATCAATCTCATTTATTGCCTCTAGGATTATTGGCTCTCGTAGAGCAATTCCGAATCCATATCCATTGTGAAATTCAACACTTTCATAATTGCCCCTTTAATCAAACCTACTATTTCCATCATCTCTTTCTCCAACTGGATTATGGCCACCTCCTTTCTCCCGTTTGCTTGTGAGCAATGAACATTGCTATTTTCTAGACCTGGCAATTGGGTTGGGTGGGTCAGTTTCGGGTTGGGTTAAATTTTAGTTCGGGTTGTCAAATGCTGGACCCTAATCTTAAATGCTCGGGTTAGGGTTGACCCATGGGTCAATTTGGGTCATCCCAAAAAATAATTGAAATTAAAAAAAATAAAGAAAAATCACATGAAAATTTATCAAAATTAAAAGAATTAACCTTAATATTCCAAATATAAAATAAAAATTTTGAACATTTAACAATTTAAAGAGAAAACAATAAAAAGTAAAGTCTAAATAGAAAAAATTAAAGAGTGGAAACTTCTAATAATGCATAAATAATCTCAATTAGACTTGATAATCGGGTCAATGGGTTGACCCATGATCCAACCTTTTTTTATTCGGGTCATTCTCACATTCGATTAACTAAATATGAGACCCTAACCCTATTTTTTTGGGTTGGGTTGGGTCGGGTTCACGGGTTAAGTCAACTTTTTGCTAGGTCTACTATTCTCTCATGTTTGTTTCCCAACACTTTCACTCGCTCTCTCATGGTCATGACCAAACTGATCCTTATCCTTTTGTGGCTTGCTTTCCTTCCCCTTCTTTATTCCTCCTGTTCAACCCTGTTGGAGCTCGAAGCCAAGCACCCCACTCAAAATCCAACTCCTACACCTATCCTCTGTGTTTTTTGGTCCACCAATTTTGCATAATGTTTATAATCGTAGCCAATACAACCACAGTAATAAGAGAAAATGGGTAACCTCTCATATCTTATCTCAGCCCACATCCTCGCACCATCCCTTCCAAATACCAATACCCTTCTTTTCAATGGCTTTTTTTAGGTCAATCTCCACTCTATAAGAGAGAAAGTTCACCCAAAATTTTGTGTTGTCAACAATATAGTCTTTGACTAGCAGTCCCACCTTCTTTGCTACCTTTTTGCCTATCGGATCAATTCAAACACCATTGGAAGTTTGTGGAATTGGATTGTGAATAAAGACTTTGGAAAGTTCATCGAATCCATAGGCGTATTTGCTTCCCAACCTTTGAGAACCAAAATGAAGCCGACCACAGTCTAGGGGCCCCTTGAGAGCACTGTTCTAATAGCAACTTCATGTTCAAAGAACATAAACACAAAAATTGAACATAAACAAGAATTGGATTGTCAACTTCATGTTCTTTGAAATGGTCAAAGAACTGCTAACCCGGATAATTTAATCGTTAAAATGTTCGATCAAATTAACGATTCTTTGGGTTGCTTTTAAACTAATTCCAAATTTTATATTTATTTTAAAAAAGAAATTAGAAAATAAAAAATTGAAAAAAAAATTCATATCTCATAATCTTGTTCGATTATTCCCAATGTCCAAAATTAGTTAGGGTTAGTTTTTCCATTTTGGTTTTGATTTTTCTCATTTATGTTATTCTTTATAAGCTGTAACACAAAAAATACAAATCCAATTAAAAAATCTAAAAATCAATGCAAGAGATGAGAGATTAAACACCGATCTTATATTAAAATTTGAGGTGCACCAATGAAGCAAACGATCTAGGATTTGAGAGAGATTTAGAGAGATGAGATATATGCAAGAAGAGGGCAAATGGTATTGTAGCAGCGGTCATGAAGAACATAGAGATAATCGTCACCGCTAGTTCCTTCTTCTTTTCAGGGCAAAACGATTTTGTAGTGATCGGTGAACATAGTGACAGCAACCTTCGGCGACGCTTCCTTCTCATCATCATCATCATCATCATCTTCTTCTTCTTCTTCTTCTTCTTCTTTTTTTTCCCCTCACTTCTCAACTTTAACCATCCACCTCCTTCTCAAAGTCTTCACACTTCATTCTCATAATAATGTATATATACGGTGGATTTTAACCTGATCATAATCTAATGATAAAAACAAAAAAGTTATATTATATTTTACATCTTATTGGTTTAACTCGCTCAAACTAGACAGTTGAACCGCTAACTCAAAAACCAAAAGTCAAAGTGGTTCTATTTTTGGATAAATTTTTAAAACCTTGATTTTAGTCAAAAGAAAGTTTCACAATCGTATTCATATTTTTAATAATAGTATAAATATAGAATTATAGATGTGTTCAGTTTTCCTATAATTTTTGTGTTTTTGTGTGTAAAAATAATTTTAATATGTCACTTACTTTTTGTTTAATATGATAAATACATGATATTATACATGTGCCTAAATGTTTTTTTTTGCAAAATTTATGTTTTATTTTTATTTTTATTATTTATATATAACATTAAAGATTAACACATTTAACCCAAAAGTTGATTTTATTATTAATTTTTATATTTCATTTTTTATCATTTCTAAGTTATGTATTTCATTTTCATTATCAATAAAAATAATTATTGTTTATTACATTTATGTTTTTTATTTGATTAATAAAAATATCATAAATGTGTATATTTTTTCTACTTTTATTGTAAATTTTTATATTTATTTATATTTTAAAAATTTTATTACCTAACTATGACTTCATAGGTTGATCAATTTGATTCAAATGGTTGATTTGCTTAGCCACCACTTGAATAAAGAATAGTTTTGTTTTTGAAATAGTTTTAAAATATATGGGGTTATATTGCTAAAAATATTGATATGGATCTAATTAATAGCACTTATTAGTGACAAATAACTTAAAAATATATGATTTAATAAGAGAAAATGAGATTTAATACCTTATGCATAAAACTTAATGAGAAGGGGATTAACTGAGGTGGAAAGTAGTAAGTGATGTTAAATTTTCAATCCTTTCAATTAGAGATGGATTAAATAAACAAATATGACCATTATAGTAGCCATTAAAGATAACACTAAAACTATAATAAAATGATTTTTATACCCTTTCTGAAACAAAGAAATAGAAGGTAATTTTAGTCCAAAAAACGTTTCACACTGCATTCACACTTTTATATATAGTATAGATTATCATACACATTAACCTTTTATTAGAGAGTATAGAAGCTGTGTCTTAACTTTGGATTGGACCTAAAAGAGGCGAAAAAAGGGAAAAGCAAATCCACCACTAAACTCAAACACAACCTAAGTACCTAACTATTATAATAGTCCATGACTGTTTTACCAATTATCTGAGTATGTACACATGGCCTTCCAATTACAAATTGAGTTCTTCATTCACTTTGCATTAAACAATATTCTAAGGTTGGAGTTGACTGGTCTAACAAAACTGAACCCAATCCTTGGTCAAATCATCAAGATGTATATTGGGCTATGGGCACTTCATCCACTCTCGCCATGAACAATTAGACTCTGTTTTTATCAGAAAATGAAAAAAAAAAAATCCCTTACTAGTAAACTTAAAGCAGTCTGATTGAATGATAGACACACGGGTCTGAGTGAAGTTGGGGTGAAATAACATAAACCAAAATGTTTTTATTCATAGCAATTTCACCTTAAAGAAAAAGGCATATAAATGGCTTAATATTTTGTTGAATAAGAATCTTATCTCAATACAATACCCCATTTAGTGATTTTAATTCCTTGGTACAGACAGAAATAGAACCTATCTGAGATGATGTGAAGCAACGGGGCAATTTTGGAGCCAATCCCTTCAAGGATTATCCTCTAAGAAGAGATAGAAGGCGCTTTACAAACTCCCACCCGAACACTAAACTGTCATATACTTGACAACAGCTGAGCGGACCTTCTCCATGAATGCTGCTGCTTCTTTCTGGATAAACAAAGGGGAAGGAGAGATCTAAATTAAACAACTAGTAGTAGCCCAAGGACCTAACAAAAACAATTCAATGGACAGAACGAAGGCATCAGCAACTTCTATCACCTGGTTGCTTTTTTGTGCGCCTGCTATATTTTCATCAAGAAGTGTCAATAAGGATCTATTCAGTTTATTACGCTCAACCATCTCCAACAACTGTTTAACGCAACAGATGATTTTGGCTTGATTCATGAAAATCATATTTTAAGAATTGAAGACCATAATCTGCTATCCTACCGTTGCTTTTATATTCTTTGATGTCAATATTTTGGCAAGGCTTTCCCTTGCTGTGATGAGGTCAACTTGCATCTTATCATAAGCTTCTGCAGCAAAGATCAAGAAGAGATTGGATTGAATCTTAAAAGTGATGGGAGAGTAGAAATTCTTCAGCACCAACACTTTGGGCAATAACAACCTGTTGCTTCAAGCAGAACCTTTTGCATCGTTTCCAGCTCAACTAATCTGTCTTCCATAGCCTGCCAAGATATTGTGATAATTAAAAAGAACTTTCTTCTGTTTATTCCGAGTTTAATTTTCAATTTTTCAGGTGGGAAAGAACCTCTGTTCTCGTAACAGCAAATCTTAGTTGTCCCACTTCTGATTGCAGATGTGAGAAAAATTCCTCATTTAATCTGCAAAATTCTGCATATTATTCCATCTTTTTAACCAGCAATAACATTTTATTATATTCAAGATAAAACCTATTTCATTGTCATCATCAATTAGAAACTAAAATCAAACTATCAAAACTAAAAATGATAAATTCTCATTTAGCCCAAAGAAGAATAGTTTAATACACAGGTCAACACATCTTTAAAACCATTTCATGCAATAGAATTAATTGAAGTTTGGACCACAGGAACAGTTCAGTCATCAGAGACATCTAAACTAATCACTAAATGGAACTAATACATTGAATGAAAGGTATTAAGTTATCAGAAAAATGATCAGTTCAGTCACTTGAGACATTGTTGCAGAGCCAGACAATGGAAGTGAGTATCTTTAAATGGTGAGTTTTACAAACACTAATGCAGGATTTCAGCAAGCAATGCTGTGTTTGATCGAACTCAACTCACCCTCTCAACCAACCATACCTTCTAACTTGAAGCAGGGTGGGTGACTTTCAAAAATTGGTTGCATTAATTTCATGGAAACCCACTTAAGAGAAAAGCGAAAAAAAAAAAAAAAAGACAAATATATCTTACAACACACACCAAAAAATGTAAGACAAGCATGTCCTAAGAAACAATATCTAATAGGAAAGTCGGATACCCCTTGTGATATTTGATTCAGGGCTGCAAACGGATTGAACCAGATCAGAAATGGGTAGGTCCAAATTGATTCGTTTATATTCAATTTTAAATTGGACCTCATCCATCAGATTATGCCAGATTTGAATGGGATTTGAATTGTAATTAGATATTGAATAGTTTAAATAAATCAAACAAAAAAGAATCAAAATATTATACAGTATTAATAAAATGAACTAAGACGACATATATTATATTTTATCAACAAAATTAACTGAAAATTACTTATATGAAACTTGAACCTATGAAATTTTAGTAAAAACACATCATTCAAATCAACTTTACTAATAGATACAAACATACAATATAAATACTTATGTGTGTGTATATAATCAAATTCGAGTTTTGACAATTGGATGCCGTTTGCAACCCTAATTGTTATTGTTTGCAACACAGAAAGTTCAACCTACATGCATCACCATTAGCTAAATTCCCCATTGAACTATCACAAAAAAACTAATTTAATTTATGAGCTATCTAATAAAAGCTAGCAGTTGCAAGAACTAATACCAAACTTCATGACTACTGAGTACTGAATTGAATTATCGGCCTACTATCTTCTTAACTCACACACCGACACCAGCGGTAATAATCAGTGGAGGGACTTGAAAGTGAGAAGAATCAACAGAAAGTGTGATGAAGGCACAATTGAAAATAAGAAAACCCAATTTCCATTTATAATTCTAGGAAGCATGGATCACGTCTGTAAAACAAAATATGGTCACAAATTGATTTATTGCATTATCGATCTAATAGAGTGGAAGAAACCCATTGACTGATATATCTGGTTCAAGAGACAAATATAGAACGGAGTTGGTTTTTGATCGAGCAGAAAACAACACCAATGACAGGTCAAAATGGGTATTCCAGAGAAGTGGAACAAAGAACTCACTGATGCCTCAACCTTGCAACCTCGAACTCAAGCTCCTGAGCTTCAGTATCGAGAAAGTACTCGATCAGCTCCGCAGACGTCTCCGGCGGGACTCGAGACTAAGAAAAGAACAAAATCAAACAAGTACAGAAAACGAATTAGTACAAAGCCTATATATCCCAATTGACTAGGAACAAAAGCCAACAAAATTAGGGTGAAGTAAAATAACCTGCCGAAGAGCTCGGCGACGCTCTTGTTCTTCGCGGATTTGAAGTTGAAAGGCTTCCCGGGCTTCGGCATCCCGCTCGAGACGTCTCTGGAACTCTCTTCGAGCGATGTGGCCGGTCTGTGGAGGTCCAAGTAAACCTTCCGGATCCTTCCTTCGCAGAACAAAAAGGAAAACAAGAAAAGAAAGAGGGATGTTAATTGAACGTTCACTAAATTCGACTTTCGATTTGAGTAATCGAAGAAGAGTTAAGAAGAGATACCCATCCAATACAGAAAATTCTGGGTCGCGAAGTGCTTCTGCTGGTGCTGGATATAGTACGGCCAAATAAGTTCGCGGTTGAAATGCTGAGAGCGGCCATTAGTGGCCCTTACAAGCACAAGCTCTTTGCCTGTGTTTGCTCTCACTGATAAAATTATTATCCGTAAGGCAATGGTGCGGCACTGCGGCTATCCACTTCTTGAGTCTTGACCATATCACCATACCATGATTCTACTATGTTGTCGTGAAATTACCATTTGCTCCTCATACATCCAATTAGAGCTGTTCATGGCTCATGGGCCCCATTTTGCACAGTTTCGTGCTCGGGCTTCGGGTCGGATCCATCCAAATTTTGGCAGAAGTAAAAAAAAACATTTATCTTATATTGCCCCGATATTAGAAATTTAGAATATTAATTTCAACTAAGAGTTTAGATTTTATAATTAAAAAAAGTTTGAATTTTTTAGTTAAAAAATAAAGAAAGGTAAGGATATCTTTCCGTACATTTTCTCTTTCAAACCAATCACATCGTAAAGGATCAATTATCTTGGGCAGCGCCAACCTTATCCAATCCAACCCGAGTTTTTGCATGGGTTGGGATTGAATTTTCGGCCAGATTTTAATTTGGACATAAACTTGAATTGGGCTTGGGTTTAAGCCTCAGATACCCAAGCTTGACCCAAGTCTAGTCTAATCCAATTCTAGTCCATCCAAATAAATATATGTATATAAATATATATGTAGCACACTTAAAAGAAATTTATACTTATGGTGTATGTATTTATATATAACACATTTAAATAAAATTTATAATCAATTCTACTTTTAAATTGGGACATAGAGCCAAATAAAAGATAATCATATTAAAATATAGTAGGTCAATTGCTGAAGCCTTTTTTGGAGTTTCTTAATGTTGCCAAAACCTTCCCTAAAGTTTGCTAATTGCAATCACCTTCCTTGAACTTTCTCAAACAATTGCAAAAGACCCTCTCTATTATAATCTTCTAACAAGAGACACAAAAATGTCTAAAATACCCATGTAGTTACTTTTGACTAAAATGTTTATTTTCCAATTTTTCTCTTCATATCAATCGCTACCCCAAATACTTTCAATTCATTTTCCAAAAGTAATTTATTTTTCAAAATTTTCCTTCATATCAATCGCTTAAAGGTAAACTGCAACTTTAAACTCTCATTTTTATTGTTGTTCATAAAGTTTTTATTTTTTTTATAGAAACCAATAGTAACTACATGTGTATTTTAGACGTTTTTGTGCCTCTTGTTAGAGGATTCTAACAAAGGATGCCCAAACTTGAGTCTGACTAGAGTTATGTTGGGTTAAGCTTTGAACCCAACCCTTTACATTGTATCATTAAAATATTTGCATATATTTGGCATTGTTGAGTATGGATCTACTATATGGGACTAGTTTGATCCAGTTCGTACCCCCATATTCAATTGGTCGGGTTGGGGTTGGCATACCTATCGTTCTCAAGCCCTCTTCATATGAATCTGAAACCAAAAAACAATAAAAAAGAAAAAATGGAGAATTACAAATATCCTACCTAGGTTTCTAATAATAACAAATAGCTGCCCCAGATTTCTCAAATTATTCTGTACTTGTCTCATGATCATAGATAAGATACTTCACAGTTACCATATATATGTAATACATACATATATATATATATATGTATGTATTACATTGTTTTTGGACACTTGGATTGATAATCCAAGTAAGATAGACCAACTAGTTGCGGCCCAATTCAAGTAAAATAGGCCAACTAGGGCATCCAATTCAAGTAAAATAGGCCAACCAGTTGTGGCCCAATTGGTATGTTCACTGCTTTGTTGCAATAGAGACTTAGGATCTATTCCGGTTGCCATCCTCATATCCTCGTATTGCATGGAATAAGAAAAAGCTAAAGTAAAATGACATTAAGGACCCGCTTGGTTCATAGGCCATTTCAATTCTAATTGTTTGGTTGGGTGGAATTGAAATTCTATTTCCATTTCTGGTGGAATGGCATTCTCTTATATGAGGGAATGGCCTTTCCCTTCCCCCTCAAATTATAAATGAAATTCCATTCCACCTTATTCCAATCCCTATTCTGATTCCTTTCTGAACCAAACATATTATGGGAACGTATCATTCAGATTTAGATTTGGATCCAAAAATGAAAATTCTTTTACTGTTTGTTTTTTTTTTTTTTGGCGATCATATGCTAAACATGAGATGTATATGGTATTAAACAAAAACAAAATGGCAAAATAGAATTCATGTAATCGGCTCCATACAATTGGGATAAGGCTTGGATGATGATGCTGTGTCAAACATGAAAGAGCTCACCAACTAATGGTGAGCTGGTGGCTTAGTTGGTAGGGTCTCTAGCTTGTTGCAATAGAGACTTTAGATTTAATCCCATTGGCAATAGGGTTGGGGGATTATGGGCATTAAGAATGGCAACGGGGTGGGGCACACCATCCCCATCCCCATCCCCACTTTGTAATTAAAATCCCCTAATCTGAACTCACCCCAACATTGGTGGGGCATGCACCCTCAAACCAATGTGCACGGGGAATCCCTAAATTTTCCCTGCCCCAAGGCAACTACCTAAACAAGCATAAAATTTTAAGGCTATTTCAGAAAAAATATTATGAGAATATGGGCGTATTTTATAAATGGGATTATGAGATCATAAGTTTTAGAAATTTGAGAGAAAATTCAATGGTATTTTAAGAATTAGCATTAAAGGGTATTTTAATAATTTACATTGGGTTTGAGGAATTATATGCAAACCATGTTCCCGTCCCATCCTCTATTCAGAGTAAAATTATTTTTCCTGTCCTTGTTTAAAATTGGGGAAAACCTGCCACGAATGGGGGCGGGGCTTGATTTTGTAGGAAAAACTGCCATTCCTAATGAGTATGGTATGGGGGATGGGCTATCCCCATTCTATAGCCCATTGAAATTAAAGAAGAAGAAGGAAAAGAAGAAGAAGAAAAACATGTTTTGGTATTGGATAAAAAGGGCATGGTGTGTACATATATAAAATGTTAGATGTTAAAGGTACTTACAACATTGTACATTTATCAATGAGATTGCCTCCTCCTCTCATTTCTCATACATGTACATATTTAGTTTTAAGTTAAATCATTAAAAATTTTACAAGTCAAAATTAAAACCCACATGGTTGTTCATTGATTCTCATAAAATCCATATTTATTCTCCAATAGTACAAGACTATTCTTAAACCTCTCCAGTATTATTATTATTATTTTTGGCTTTGTAAGGCTACACAACAAAGGTAGCTCATCCCCCAACACAGGTGGTAGTAGGATCTAGGTCTCAGTTACAAATAGTCAAAGAACTTACCAATCGAGTTAAGCAGTCGATTTTTGTACAACTAACAATAGGATTTGGTTCTCATGCTAAGCAGCTGATTTTTGCACTTCTCATAATATATAAGCTAAATAAAAAGGAATAAATTTAAAGATGTATAACTAAAAAATAAAAGAAAATTATTTCTTCTACTATTTTATATGTAAAAAAGCTAGATAATATATATATATATATATATAAATTTTGGTAAATCATTGTTACTTCATTTTTTTTCTTGAACCTTGCAAACAATATATAGATTGAGATAGAAATACAAATACTTGGTTGAATTGATGTTATTTGTAAGCAAATATATTTTTCTATCCTTTTTTTTTGTGGTTATATGAGGATGAAGTGTATACGGAAGATGGCTTGTTAGTTCAAATTCTATTTTTTACTTTACGTAAACAGGGTAATATTGTATTTACCTGTTAACATGTTAGTTCCCCTAATTGTAGTTGTTCACCCCTTTTCTAGGGAGTCTGGATCTACTGACCGCGACACAGTGATGGCCGCACACATCCAGCTTTTTAAAGTACAACTGATGTTCCTGATGTGCGACAAGATGCACATGGCTAGCAATGTATTGTGGTTAGAAGATCCAAACTCTTTTATATGCATTACTTCAATTATGTAAGAGTTTTACTTGGTTGAGTCGACGGTCAGCCCAGGCTCATGCATCCCTAATATTCAAACTGGCCCAATCCATGCAAAAGCTCAAATTAGGCTGGCCGAAGTTGCTGCCCTAGTAAAAGTTGTTATTTTTTAATTAAAAATAATACAAATTCATTATCATATTAGCAATTTTATAGTCTACTAGGTTAAATTATCAAATGAATGATTCTATTAAGCAGGTTCATTTTCAAATTACAATTTACCAAGCTAAATTTGAGATGGCAATTTTCGGCTTGATTAATAATTTTCATGCTTTTTGGGTCTAGGTTGGGATTGGATTGCATATTTTCTTATCAGTTATTCAGTTGTAGTTGGGTCTACCATGCTCTAGACATAATCTGACCCATTGGGATTAACTTCCAAAGAGTTTATATCTTGTGAGTATAAGCTGATATTGAGCTCAATTTGATTATCTTAAATAGGACCGATGATCTATTTTAGGCTATGTTTGGTTTGAAGGAATAGGTAGGGAAACCTATACAAGGTTTGTAAAGGTTTCCCTTCCTTTCCCTACTTTTTTCCTTCAAACCAAACACAAGCTAAAGATCCAAACATGGAATAGAGATGGGTTATTGCCTTATTGGGATAGCCTCAACCCATAGGTTAAAAGAGATGGACTTTGTTGTTGCCAAATGTGGAGTCGAGGACAATAACGTAATTTCTAACATCTGAGGCCAATGGATCCAACTTGCTGAGAGAAAGAAAGAAGATGTTAGAGACCTCAGGAGTTATCCTAGGGGCGAAGACTCCACTGTCAAATTAGCAAAGAATTGCAAGGGGTCGGTTTGAGCAAAGGAGAAGACTTAGAGCTTGAGTTCCAAAGTGTTTACCTTAATGTGGGAGAGTCCCTTCTTATAGTTAGAATTGCTTGAGAGGAGGAATAGTTGGGAGATGGTGGCGGTGGTTAGTAATGGATGGTCAGGATGCATCCCTTCGACACCACATGTCAAGATCTGCGGGATGGCCAAGATGTATTCGGCCGACGCTAAGTGTTAAGATCTACATGTTAGCCAGATGCCCTACATCAGATTTCAAACTCACGGAATTTTTTTTCGTACCATATTTATAACATCCGAGCTGTGCATTGAGAATATATCTATATTTGTATAGTTTTTCATTCATCGGAAAATGATCTCAATGTATCGCTTGAAGTATTGTTAGGTAGTTCACAACAAGTACCTTAGAAATTAGAAGTTAAATTCAAGAGTCTAAGATCTCTGGTTCCAATCCCATTAAGCGTGGAAGACGATATGAGTAATGTGTGAATTGGATGGCCGTCCCACATCGGATAGCGAAAAGAATCGAAGAGGTAGCACGGACTATAAATGGTGATGGAAGGCACTAACCCAATCATACCTTTCTCGGCCTTTTGGCTAAGATCAAGTGTAGTATCTGTTCTTATCAGTTTAATATCTGATACGTGGGCCATCGGTCCACATGATATTAAATTAATATTTTTAGGGGGAGGACCCGCCGCAGTAGCTTGCTACTGGGGTCCTCGCGCGTCTCCCCTGCGTCGCACTACTGCATGGGCCTGGCGCACCCCACCAAAACGTTGTTGAAGATTTATTTGGTGATTGATTTAATTATTTTTTTGTTTCCTGGGAGCCTTGTCAATGATGTTCCTGGATCTCCCTTGTTTAAGGCGTTCGCCTTCTTTGCTTATAGCTGGCCTTCTTTGCTTATAGTTCGCCTGTTTAAGGCGTTCGCCTTCTTTGCTTATACATGAATCGAAACAGACTGTTAAACTCACTTTCTTGTGAGAGTCGAGCTTGTTTTGAGGTTGGGGGGAATTCTTTTTGTTGTTTGTGTTAAACTTTGTATGTTAGTTCTTGATCTATAAATTCATCTTTAACCAAAACCAAAAGCCAAAAAGAAAAGCTAGGAAAAAGCATGACGCAAGGGATTAAATACCCAGCTGATAGGCTCTAATAGAACTTCGCCATATGCAGACTGCAAAGCGGCCTTTGCATGGTTAAACAGTCTATTTGAGTTAATATAGTGTCCTACATCGGCTAAAGAAGTTAACAGCGGAGGAAACAAAGCAGTATAAATAAAGTGAAAGAGGGAAGATAAAACATACTTACCTGGACGGGGTCAATGGGTGATCAAGAAGGCCTATGGCCTAGGTTGGTGACCTCCATTGCACAGAGGAGGGGTGCCCGCTTAACATCTCCCTCCCCCCCAAAAAAACGGCGGTACAGATTAGCCTGTTTAGGCCTGCAGTTACAGTAATATTGTCCTGGTTCATAATTTGGACGAGAAAGAAACTTTGTGGCCAATTATTAAGTTAGATCTCTCTCTCACTCTCTACCATTCAGGAACTAAAGATGCTTCGTTTTATGGTTTTACAACATTATCACCTAAGGGTCAGTTTGGAATGAGTATAATAAATACAAATGTGTATAATACAAATACATATAAAATAATACAAAATACAATGTTTTGAGGCTAAGTTTTGAAGGAGCAAAAGTACAAAAATAGAGTGCAAATACATATAAAATAATACAAAATACAAAGTTTTGCACTCTAAATATTTGTATTTATACTCCTTCCAAACTTAGCCTAATGTTCTTCTGCATACCAAAGTACAATTGCTCATAACTTTAATTACTTCTACTAGTTGCTGGTTTGAACTTGTATAAAATTTATACCTAGTGGATCATTTTGCTTATTGAAAACAAAGGGTAGAAAAGAAAAGGGAAAGAGATTATGCAAGTCTTGACTCTCTTGTGATATCATAAATTAGTAAATAATTTGCAGTGCTATTTAGGAGTATAGATTCTCATTTGTTTTTCTTTTTGGTTTTACTTTGTCAAACTGGCCGCACCGAACAGTGAATACTCGGGAGTCGGGACAGATCCCCTGGAAAGATCAGGTCAAGTCTTTTCAACAGGCAAGAGAGAGTGCCGACTGCCTAGCTACCCAGTAAAAAAAACACAAGAGGAAAGAGGAAAGAGGAAAGAGGGTGGTCGATCAGGTCTCAGGGCGGTTTATTCACAAATCAGTTAAGTGTTGATTGATCGAGCTCAGGTCATATTGTCTCGGCTTTAGTCCCACATTGGCTAGTGAAAAGAGTCGAAGAGGTAGCATGAACTATAAAAAGTGATCGAAGAACCAGAGCAAATCATACCTTTCTCGGCCTTTTGGCTAAGATCAAGTGTAGTATCTGTTCTTATCAGTTTAATATCTGATACGTGGGCCATCGGCTCACATGATATTAAATTAATTGTTTTAGGGGGAGAACCCACCACAGTAGCTTGCTACTGGGGTCCTCGCGCGTCGCCCATGCGTTGCACTACTGCACGGGCCTGGCGCACCCCACCAAATCAATGTAGAAGATTTGTTTCTGTGTCCTGTTCTTTATATGTATTTTTTTCGAAGTTGATTGGTATTTCACCGTCAGTACGAATGGTAATGTCAAGTATAGAGACTGTCTAGTGATTCAATTGATTCGATAATTCCTGTGCTTCTTGGCTTAACCAGCTTCAAGTTTTCGGATACATCATACATGAATCGAAACGGACTGTGTTAAACTCAAGTCGAGCTTGTTCTGAGGTTGTGGGGGAATGGTTTTCCTGTCTGTTGTCTGTGTCAAACTCTGTATGTTAGTTCTTAAATCTATAAATTTATCTTTACCCAAAAACAAAAGCTAGAAGAGAAACTTAGGTAAAAAGCATGACGCAAGGGATTAAATAACCAGCTGAGAGGCTCTAAATAGAACTTTGCCATCTGCAGACTGCAAAAGCGACCTTTACATGCTTAAACAAATAAACAGTCTAATTGGAGCTAATATAATGTCCCACATCGGCTAAAGAAGTTAACAGCGGAGGAAGCAAAGCATTATAAATAGAGTGGAAGATGGGGAAATAACCTTTCTTACCTTGACGGGGTGAATGGGTGATCAAGAAGGCCCATAGCCTACGTTGGTGACTTCCATTGCACAGATGAGGGGTTTCGCCTATCAACTCCCCAAGTGGGGGAGTGTACGTCTTAATTTGTTGTAGCGGGGTATCATTTTCTATATTTGATGACCATTCTTTCTTTTTACACGCAAAATATTCAAGATTGTGGGATCTACTTTTACCAAATACTTAATAAGAAATTGCCTGGTTTCTCAAGAAGGCCGGTGGCCTAGGTTGGCGACCTCCATTGCACAAGGGAGGGGCGCCCGCCTAACATCTCCCCAAGTGGGAGAGTGAACGTCATAATTTGTGGTAGTGGGGGTACGCGTTCACGCGTCCCCTTCCCACTTCTCTGTCTAAAAGTTGCATCCTGTATTTGTACGGCATTTGACTGTGACTCACTCGGACAAGTGGAAATACAACTTCACAGAAGAGAGATTCTTTGTTTTCTATCATTCTCCCTCTGTAGATTATTACATTTGGATTTAGTCTTCATTCTTTGTGATGGGCGATAACGTTAAAGGGCAAAAGAGAGCCGTGATTTGCCATGGCCTCTCACCATTATGGGCTTTGATGGTGATCATATCATAAAAATCGATGAAAGAGAATACTTGACATTTCAGCACGTAAAAGTGGTTTTCTGAAAGAAGGTATAGATTAGCCTGTTTAGAGGCCTGTATCACAGATTAGTGTAAAAGACTTAAACCTCCCTAAAGGCAAGCTTTCCCTTTCTTTTCAAAGTTCAAACCCTTTGTCAAAAGTCTCTTTTGCTCCCGTTAGTTCGAATAAGAGACAGAAGAAACTAGAAACCGTATTCAGAAGAAACAAAATCTTGGTATGTATCAAATCCCAAAGTATGTTCAAGAACAATATCAGAAATCAAAAACCCAGTATTCATAGAGTTCATTGAACAGCATTTTCGCCGCTAATTAAAAACCGTATGATTCAAAATCGATAATAGAAGTGGGGGGAATGAAATGTTAAATAAAAGGAAACAGTACCCTTGTCCTCATGCCCATGAATCAATGCCCCTCATCACACTTTTCATTTTGAACGAAGCACCAAATGATGCTTAAAAGGGATTGGTTCTATGGGCGGGCCTCTGTCTTTCTAATATATTACCGCCATGGATCAATTAATTCTTGGAAATCCATCCCTGTGGATAAATACATACAAAGAAAGCTACAAACAGAACTGAGCACTAAAATGAGAAAAGTAGCAGACCCACTACGAGAGACCGAGAACTCGCATTGAAAAAAAAAACCATGCAAAACACAGGAAAAATAAAAGACCCCCCATTTGGAGAGAATGCAACATTTTTGTAACTGCAAAGCAGATCTTTAAGCTAATGAGAGGAGCTCCAAACCAATCCTGGTTGACAATGTGCTACCTCATTACCATTAACTTTGATAAAGAAGAATTAAAGTAACCTGTAGAAAAGTATTGAGCAGATGTGTTATTTTTGTTGTTCCAGTAAATTAGTTTATGTATCGAAAATGGGGTAAAATTGGGTTTTTCAAAAAAAATAATCACTTGTGAGTTGTGACCTTCCCCTCTTGATGGACTGTTAACGGAGGGTGCATTTTTGTTCAATGACGCCACCTAACAGGAATGAAGGGAGGTTTAAGTCTTTTACTCTACAAATTACTTATATATAGTAAACTGCACATTGAAATCTTTGTGGCCAATTGTTAAGTTAGATCGCTCTCTACCATTCAGGAACTAAAAGATGCTTCATTTTTATGGTTTTATAATATTATCACCTAATTAATGTTCTACTACTGCTGCAAAGCAAACTACAATTTCTTATACTATAATTTCTTTTACTAGTTAGTGGTTACTGGTTTGAACTTGTATAAAATTTATACCTAGTGGATCATTTCGCTTATTGCAAACAAATGGTAGAAAAGCAAAGGAAAATAGATTATGCTAGTCTTTACCCTTTACTCTCTTGTGGTATTATCAATTAATAAATAGTTTGCAGTACTGATATTGCATTTGCATTCATTAAAGAGCATGGGAGTGCAAATGAATTAGAGTGTAGATTCTGATTTGATTTTAAGCAAGGTAAACTGAAATATGAAAAAAAAAAAAAAAAACCCATTGATGGAGTAAAAAACCGGTTAGTTAAACCTTTGAACCATTCGTCCTATATGTGGATCAAGGGTTCGGCATTAACACCTCCCCCTTAAACTATAAAATTAATTCTTTGTTTTTGAGAAACTTTCATCCAAATCCTAAAATCTTAATACCCAAGTTTTTCATTATAATATCCATCTAAATCCTTCATTGTTTTGTATTTTTATCCATTTATATCATTAATAACAATAATTCTTATTTTTACACTCGTTTTTGTTTAATGTGATGAATATATAACACTATAAACATGCCTTATTTTTATTTTTACATTTTTTTATATCTTCTTCATTTTATCTATTTTTACATTTTTAATATTTTATTAGATAATTAATGACATCAATGATTGGCCTTCATGGCTGAACCACTGGCCCACCACCCAAATAGAAAGGTAGTCCCATTTTTGGATTGATTTTCGAAACACTAGTTAAACTTGGACCAAATAGAAAACTATTTTGGTAACTTGTTCATAGGTCGAATGATTTAACCATTTGCTTCAACTGTTTAACTCATTTAAAAGAATGTGAAAAATAAAAATTAAAAATCCGAGAGTAATTTAAGACTAACTTTTAAAGCTATCTCAAATCAAAATAAGTTCATGAAAATAAATATTAAAAGGTGTTAAGGGTGTCAATAGCATCCAGAAATCTGAATTCGAATTAGAGGTCGAGCATAATAGAATTGAATTCATATAATTTGAATATGATAGCTGGTTGAATTCAGATATCCTATTCATACTATTTAACTAATTGAATCAAATCGATCTAGATATGACCTAATTGGATTTAATAAACATTTAAATTTAGCTGATTATATAATTCATATATAGAATATAAAAAATTAAATGTTTTAAGTAATTCATATATAATATTTACATTCTATAAATAATTTATATATTTATATATTTTATATAAATAAAAATATTTATATTATGTATATTAAAAACTTATAATAATTAGTATGCCAAACTTGAAATGAATTAAATATTCGAATAGTGGATTGAATTCAAGTTTTAATTTTTAATATCCATTGAATATCGAATCGAATTTTTTAATTGAATTTAAATTTGGATATTGCTTGGTTCGATTCAAATTCACTTTTTTACACCCCTCGAAGGTAAACTATCTTTTAAGACATGGAAATTAGATGAATTTGAACAAATGGATTGATATTTCTAAGAACAGGACAAACAAAAATTGTTTTGGCAGTTAATTTTTGGTTTTTGGCAGTTCTGCAATATGTTTGAATGAGATCTCTTTTGATGAGTTGGAATTTTGAAAAGTCAATAATGCCCCTTAACATTAATATGGAATCACTCATGATAATGATTCCTTAATAAGGCTAAATGGGTAACTTTGGAAGATAAAAATTGTCTTTATCCCAAATATAGCCATACGTTTGGGAAGGGACAGAGCAGAGGTACTCGTGCAAGCAAATAAAGCAATTTTCCCTTGTATTAACTTTGTTACTATATTTAAAACTTTGGGCCAAATAAATGGCCAAAATCTTGAAAATTTGGAAAAGACTTTCCAAGATTTTACACATGAAAATTCTCATATTTACAGAAGAAAGGGTTTTTAGCATATAAGGGCAACCTTTTGCCCTCAATATCAATAAAATAAAAGATAATCTTTTTATAAAATAATTAAAATAAGAGATTTTTTTTAGAAAAATATCAAAAAAGGCAGTGGCACTGTTCATCGTCTTCCACTGCCTTCCTTTGTATTCATGCCAGCCATTTCAACGGGTCAACCGGTCCCGATAGTCCATCCCGCGTGCTGGAAGTTCCAAAAGTCGGAACTACGATGGGCTCTATGCAGACTGGTTCTTCCACCAGAAAAAGTAGAGCAGCTCCTTGGAAGGGCTGGCAAAAGGATCCCCGGTGAAGTCAAGTTCGTCGGTGGAGTTTTGTTGCAGGGAATGAAGCCAGCGCGGGCTGCTCTACTTCTAGCTCTCGGGGCCCCGACGTTAGTCACCGTTCTCTTGTATGTCAGAGTAATGTTCTGGGCACCATTGTCAAAAAGCAGAGCGAATGACGGATGGTTCAAGTCACCTGGCTAAAGAACTTGATTAGTAGGAGGACAAGTGAAACTCCGCCGAGCTACGACAGCCATTTGAGATGAAGTGTAGTTTAGACTGCACAAGTAGTTCAGGTAGTCCTCAGTGCCGATATCATAAATTAGCCCCGGATCGGATGCTCTCTAGGGGTTGACATGTCCTGATCCAAATGCAAAAGGTGTTGCTAAATCTGAAGAGGAAGAAGAACCAGCAGAAGCATCTCTGATTGGAGTAAATTTGTTGTTTAGCATATAAGCTGTTGTCATTAGAGCTGATTTGATCGTGGAGGGAGACCGGTCTCTGTGTACAGATTTAAGGAGGGCAGCCAGGCCACTCACATGTGGACATGACATGGATGTCCCTGAGATTATGTTGAATTCAACACTTCTTTTATCACTCTTTAGCCGAATCGGGCTCACTGTGGGAGGCCAGGCAGCCAATATATTTATCCCTGGTGCCGTTACGTCTGGCTTGATCACATCGGGTGCGATTGGGTTGGGTCCTTTTGCCAACCCTTCTCTACTTCTTCTGCTGGAAGAACCGGTCTCGCACAGAGCTCATCGTATTTCCGACTTCTGAAACTTCCGGCACGCGGTATGGACTACCGGGACCTGTTAATCCGTTGAAATGGCTGGCATGAATACAAAAGAAGGCAGAAGAAGTCACTGCCCTTTTTTGATATTTTTCTAAAAAAGTTCTCTTACTTTAATTATTTTATAAAAGTTTTTATTGATATTAAGGGCAAAAAGTTGCCTTTATTTGCTAAAAACACTAAAACTTTGTAAAATCTTTTAAAATTTAATTGACTCAAACTTTGGTCTCGTCCCACATGGCTGGTGAAAAGAATCGAATAGGTAGCGCCGAGTATAAAAGGTGATGGATAACACTGATGAAATCCTACATTACTCGCCCTTTTGGCTAAGATCAAGTTCTGTATCAGTTTAATGTGTGATACGTGTGCCATCGGTCCACATGATATTAATTTTATTTTAATAGCGAGAGGCCCCATTACATTTGCTTGCTACTGGGGTCTTCGTGCGTCTTCCTTGCGTTGCATTACTTCTCGGGCCTGTTCACCCCTATCAAATCACTTACCAAACGATTCTTCGGGTCAAAGCTACGAATTGTTCGAAAGAACACTAAAATTCTATACAAAATTTGCCCACTTTAAGCTGTTAGTGATTCAGAATAATTTCCACCATGTGGACTGTGTCAGTGGTGCTGTTCACAATTCGGAAACCAGACAAAACTGTCAGTGCTGTTCCCATGGATTTAAGCTGTTACGTCGTCTATCCCTTCCCTTCTAGCTTCTGGCTTTCATTCTCAAATTCTGTGGGTTTCCTATATTCAATCTTATCACTCTTTTTTCTTCCCAATTCTGGTTCCCACTTTTCCATCTACAACCCCCCATCCCCAGATCCTCTCAATTCACTCAATTGAAAGCTCCCTTTCCTCATGTTTCCCTCTGTTGTACTGCTATTCAGTAATTGGCCTTCTGATCTTTTTAATCAGTCTTGTCATTTCCAGTTTGTGTTAAGGATTCCACTCTCCACCTCCATCTCATCTTGTGGCTCTCGTTTTGGAAGCCTGGGCCCTACCCCAGTGGTAAAACCCTTTTCCAAATATGTCCAGCCCTCGGTGCTTACCAAGTTATATAACCTCAAGAGACAGAGAAACCAATCACCTCTTCACTAGTTCTTTTCACTCCCTTTAATTTCAACCTCTGGCTTGATTCTTTTCCGAGTTCTTATATTGTTATCATTATCTATAATCTGAGTAGATTACCAAGTGGATGTCTCATGACGTTTGTGCTTTTGTACTGCAGCAAATCCCTACTGGCCAGTGGATGACCCATGGATTTGTACTACCTCAACTGATTCAATTAACCGTAGTAGGTTTCTGATATATAAACCTGAGTTCCTTGTTTTCATTCTCAAACTACTCGAGCTACCAAACCCATAAATTGTTTTAGCTTTACAGCTACTGTGTTGTTCTTGTTGTTGCTTGCTTGCTGCTGCTGCTGCTACCAAGAATATGGACGTGAATCTGTCGAGTATCACTCTGCGCCCGTTCAGACTCACAGACCTTGACGACTTCATGGTGTGGGCGAGTGACGATCAAGTAACTCGTTTCATGAGATGGAACACCTTCAGCTCTAGGGAAGAGGCACTGAACTACATCAGGGACGTTTGCATCCCCCACCCTTGGCGCCGATCAATATGCTTGGATGACCGCTCCGTTGGATTCATTTCTGTCAAGCCGGCTTCCGGTAACGACTACTGCAGGGCTGAGGTGGGTTATGCCGTTGCCTTTAAGTAGTGGGGCCAGGGGATTGCCACCAGAGCTTTGAAGATGGCACTCTCCTGTGTGTTCAAGGATATGCCATATTTGGTGAGACTGCAGGCTTTGGTTGATATAGATAATAAAGCTTCTGAGAGGGTCTTAGAAAAAGCCGGCTTCATCAAGGAGGGTGTTTTGAGGAAATATTGCCTTCTCAAAAGTGGGGTTAGGGATCTTGCTATCTACAGTTTCCTCAGTACTGATAGCATTCTAGATTGATATATACTCTCTTGTTTTCTTTTTCTGGCCCCCTTTTCACATCTCAGCTGAACTGGATTAGTTAACTGACCAGTCTACGGTTTATTCTTTATAAACTTCTTCCCATCTCTCTCTGGTAAGTGTGTATATGTCACCTGACATTGAAGGTTTCTATGGGTTCTCTTTGAAAAGTAAGTTTCAGTCTGAAGGCTTTGCCACCTGGCAAAAATAAAACGTTTTTGTTTTTCTCTCGCGTTTGTTTGTTAAAAAGTTGATCCTGACACTCAAAAGGTTCGACAAATGGTAGGGATAGGGGGTGCACATGAACAAGTGCGCAGTGGATTTTTAATTGGAATATAGGATTTGCCCTTTGAGCGAGTGAAGAGACGCATAACTCTTCGGTCATTAATAAACAAATGAAAGTTGACTGGAAGGTCATGATCCAACAGGCGCATGATTCACTGCGAAGGCTGCCAATAACTATAAAAACCCCTTTTCTTTTTTCCTTTCTTCCCAGAAGAATACAGATGAAGTTCCGCAGATTCCACGGTGATACAAGAGGTCAGAAGCCTGGATAAGAGGACATGTTGTCCCGGCGTCTTAGGCCACAAGGGCCAGAAACGTTATTTGCAGAAACAACGTTTCTGTCATTGGGGCCTGTGAACTTCTGACCGGGTTTTGAATTTCAGTTAAACAGAGATCATGACTCTTGATGAAGTATAATGGCAACACAAGATGGAAAATTTATATTTTTGGGTTAGTGGTGAGTTGGGTTTAGTTGACACAAACCTTGTGTACAAATTGACTATGGTCAAGGTAAAGGAATATTGGGTTCCGGTGCCCCAAACATGGGACAACTGATACAGGACCTGTCTCCTCATACCCTGTTTTAGCCTTTGCACAAATACCCCGACTTGTGCCCCTTGATTTATTTCTGTGTGCGTGGGAGACATTACTCGAGCAAAGTTCACATATCATTTTGTTAACATCTCTGTTGGATACCATACACAGTTGTAGGCTGTAGGTCTACTTCTATATGTTCATCAATTTCCAACAGAAAAGATAATATTGTTTTTTGTTTCAAGACCAGCATTAACCCTCTAGCTGTTATAAAGTAAGAAAAGTGCCATGGTAAAAGTGTTAATAAAAAATGTGTAGGAAATCTGTAGTCTGTCATGCTGTTAATCTCTGTGTGTGATAAAATTTCCGATTGAAATGTTCTACCAAAGCAGAACCTTTTCTCTTCAACCAGTCAAGAAAGCCGCTACCCTCACTTGTCTAGAACAGAAAAAGACAACCCATTGTATGTGCCCACTTTGATTTTCTTCCACACTAATCTTTCTCATGTTTGGCACCAGGTGAGGAAAAAGGGAAAGGAACAACTCATGGACAGGAATCTCCTGGTTTTCTCAATACAGCTGACATCTCTGGAAATAGTTTTTCTTGAAATTTTCTTAATAGCACAAGGGTCTCACCTTGTCACATCCAACTCTATAAATATCAGATTAGGAGATTAGCACTGGATATCTTATCTGTTGCAACCTTGGAACCAGCACTCCCTTTAAAGTCTTCCCTTTTGAAAAAAGGCCTTGGATATTTAAGAGGTATGCCTCCATCAATGATCGTTGGTGAGGAAACAGAAGCGAGGAAGAATACCGCCATCAAGATCTCACTCCGGCCTTTCCAACTCTCCGACGTCGATAGCTTCATGGAGTGGGCAGGCGACGATGAAGTCACCCGTTACTGTAGATGGGACACCTACACCTCGAGAGACGACGCCCTCAACTTCCTCAAGGATGTCATCAGGTCCCACCCTTGGTACAGGGCCGTTTGCGTCGACGGCCGGCCGATTGGATCCATCTACGTCATGCCGGGGACGGGCAAAGATGAACGCAGAGGAGAGATTGGATACGCTTTTGGGGTGAAGCACTGGGGCCAAGGGATTGCGACAATGGCGGTGAAGCTGCTCATGTCAACAGTGTTTGAGGAGATGCCATATTTGGAGAGGGTGGAAGGGTTGGTTTTTGCAGAGAACGTAGCGTCTCAGAGGGTGCTGGAGAAAGCTGGGTTCGTTAGAGATGGTCTTCTCAGAAAATATTTCCTTGTCAAGGGCAAGAGCAGGGACATCGTCGTATACAGCGTTGTTCCCATTGAACCATCTATAGAAAGTTGATCGGATAAAGGGTTTATGTCTGTCCCAATTTCAATTCGAATCTGTTCCGCTTAAGGCTATCAGATTTCGATCTGATCCGCCTATGAATGGATCAAATGTGGATGAACGATTTTATCCAATATTTACATCATTATACAAATTGCTAATTATCAGTCTTCACATGCTTTTTTTGTTTGAAGCGAAGAAGTGACTCTTTTATGTAGGTGGCTATTTTTCTTTCTCATCAATTTCTATTGATGACACAACACAACCTCAAATATATTTGGTTTGTAACCGTTCTTGGTCACGTCTATCAATTTTTTGCCTAAGTATCTCGTCAGTGACGTCGGCTCCCAAGTGGCATGTCACCCCGAGTGGCCCGACAGGCCAGCTCAGCCCAGCCTGACTCCTGAACGGGCTTGATCGTGGTTATAGGCCCGTGGGCTTAAATCTGGGCCAAAAAGCTCGGCCTGCAATAAATTCGAGCTGAATTCGGGTTTTGTCAAAATATACTGGCCTAATCCGACCTAATATTAGACTTAAAATGATTAATGTGATTATGTCCATTTGATTTAAGAATGTAAAACAATTTTTTAAAATATAAAAGAAAGGGAAAAAAAACCATCTTGTAGGCCCATTGTTCATTTAAATAGGAAAAAAAATTATTTGAATTTTTAATTCTAATTTGAATAGGGAAAATTGTTTTTTTTATTAGGTCAGGCTTCGGACTTCGAGCTCGGGCACGGGCTTCGGGCTTTTTATCAGGGCCGGGCTCAGGCCCAAGTTATAGGCCCGTTGGTCGGGTTGGGCTCGGGCTCGGGCCTAGCATATTTCCCTTAATGACAAGTGAAAGCCTGACCTGTCCCGAGCCCGGCCAGGCCCGGCCCATGAACAGGTCCACCTGTGACTTAGAGGCTGAAGTGGAGCTCCCTAGTGGCAAACTGCCTTGTGGTGAGCTACCTTGATGAGCTACTTGGTGTTGAGCTACTTGTGAGGTGCCGGGCAGGTGTCAAACTGACCAGGTGCTGGGCAGGTGCTGAACTGACCAGGTGACGAGCTTCCTTGCTCTTTAGAGTCCTGTAAGGAACCAAATTAATCCGGCGAGGTCCCTCCGATGCTTAAGTCAGTACTCTCATAGTAGACTGCGAGCTAAAAGTCATAAAGTATGAGATCTAGAATATGCTTATTTGCTTACTTGCCCTCTTGCCATTGGGTTGGTGCCTTTATATAGGCATTGTTTGGTGTGGGCTTCACACACCACGTTCGAGATTTCTGCGAGGTCGTCTAAGTGGTTCGAGATTCCTAGAGGTAATCGCCATGCACGTTGACCACCCTCCAGATCGTTCGGCACGTTGACCAACTTCCAAGGATCGTGGGAGAGTTAGGATATGCATGCAGAATTTGTTGGCGAGCACGTCTCGCAGGTCACCAGGTTGGTGCCTGTGCCAACCCGCCAGGTCGTGCCTGGGCTAGGCTGCTAGGTCGACGCCTGTGCCAGGTCGCACCTGTGCCAGCTCGTGCTTGTGCCAGCTCGTGCCTGTGCCAGGTCACACCTGTGCCAGGTCGTGCCTGTGCCAAGTCGCACCTGTGCTAGGTTGCCAGCTCGTGCCTGTGCCAGGTCGCGCCAGGGCCAGGCCACAACTGGGCCAGGCCGCCAGGTGGGACACCACCAATTTGGCTAAGGCAAGTTGTTGCCAAAGTGGTTTCGGGTGTCACCTAGTTGTTCTGAGGTGCCATGTGTCACAATATCATTGGAGGGCCAAATCCGCCCTCATCATTTGCCCCCCACTCCCGAGCCGAAAGTAACTCGGCGAAGGGAGTAGATTTCTCCTTTTGGCCTAAAATGAATAATTCGATGAGCTCGTAAGCGTCGATTCAATTCCTTAGGCTCTAGGAGCGACTCGCAGTCCACTCCTTGATTTTGCCCATGCCAAAGAGGCGATTGGGTCTTATGTGATATTTTAGCCCTTAGGCTCTAGGAGCGATTCGTAGTCCACTCTCCTTGACTTTGCCCATGCCGGAGATGTGACGAGGAAGCCCCTTATCAGTTCGTCAGTTCGAGCCTGGCCAGGCCGCTAGGTCGGTGCCCGTGCTAGGTCGTGCCAGGTCAGCACATGTGCCAAGTTGCCAGGCCGTCAGGCCGCCAGGTGGGCGCCTTAGAGCTATGATTGTGCTGCATCAGCCTCGTAATGTCGATCACCCACTGCATAGTCTTTGAGTTCATAAAAAATGGGAAGTATAAAGCGAGAGCTTTTGTTTCTAAGAAATGATGACTTAGATTTTTAGAAGAAGAGGACTTAGCTTTTTAGAGGAGGAGAACTTAGTTTTTTGTAGTGATTCCCACAGACGGCACCAAATGATGTAACCGTTCTTGGTCACGTATCAATTTTTTTGTGATGTATCAATTTTTTGGCTAAGTACCTCGTCAGTGACGTTTGCTCCCAAGTGGCCTGTGACTCAGAGGTTGAAGTGGAGCTCCCTAGTGGCGAGCTGTCTAGTGGCGAGCTATCTGGTGGCGAGCTACCTAGTGGCAAACTGCCTGGTGGTGAGCTGCCTGGTGGCAAACTGCCTTGTGGTGAGCTACCTTGTGGCGCACTGCCTTGTGGTGAGCTACCTTGATGAGCTACTTGGTGGTGAGCTACCTAGTGGCGAACTGCCTTGTGGTGAGCTACCTTGATGAGCTACTTATGAGGTGTCGGGCAGGTGCCGAGCTGGGGAGGTTAGGTGACGAGCTTCCTTGCTCTTTAGAGTCCTGCAAGAAACAAAATGTCAGAGGACCCGGGGTGGCTAATTCGGCGAGGTTGCTCCGATACTTAAGTCGGTACTCTCATAGTAGAATGCGAGCTAAAAATCATAAAGTACGAGAGCTAGAATATGCTTACTTGCTTACTTTCCATCTTGCCATTGGGGTTGGTGCCTTTATATATGCATTGTTTGGCGTGGGCTTCACGCACCACATCCGAGATTTCTGTGAGATCGTCTAAGTGGTTCGAGATTCCTGGAGGTAACCACCATGCACATTGACCACCCTTCGGATTGTTCGACACGTGGGCCAACTTCCAAGGATCGTGGGAGAGTTAGGATATGCATGCCGAATTTGTCGGTGAGCACGTCTCATAGGTCGCCAGGTCGGCGCCTAAGCCGCCAAGTCACGCTTGGGCCAGGCCGCCAGGTCGTGCTTGTGCTAGGTCGCACCTGTGCCAGCTCATGCCTGTGCCAGGTCGCACCTATGCCAGCTTGTGCTTGTGCCAGGTCGCGCCTGTGCCAGCTCATGCCTGTGACAGGTCGTGCCTGTGCCAGGCTGCCAGCTTGTGCCTATGCCATGTTGCCAGCTCGTGCCTATGCCAAGTTGCCAGTTCGTGCGTGTGCCAGGTCGTGCCTGTGCTAGGTCGTGCCTATGCCAGGTCGCGCCTGTGCCAGCTCGTGCCTGTGTCAGGTCGCGCCTGTGCCAGCTCGTGCCTGTGCCAGCTCGTGCCTCTGCCAGGTTGCGCCTGTGCCAAATCGCGCCTGTGCCACGCTGCCAGCTCGTGCCTATGCCAGGCTGCCAGTTCGTGCTTGTGTCAGGCCGCCAGGTGGGACACCATCAACTTGGCTAAGGAAAGTTGTTGTCAAAGTGGTTTTGGGTGTCACCTAGTTGTTCTGAGGTGCATGTGTCACAATATCATTGGAGGGCCAAATCCTCCATCAGTAACAATGTCATTTATTTAGGGTGCGTTTGGTGGAAATGCATGTGATTTAGGGTGCGTTTGGTGGAAATGCATGAGTGCAAGTGAAAAGAATACAAATTCTGGTTGAATTTTGTTTTGGGGTTTTACTTTATTCTGCTTCAAATCTTATTTTTTCATTTGAACTGCAATCAAACAAAAGGAAAATTTTGAAACAAAAATTAATCAAAATTTACACCAACATCATTCGCATTACCATATTTTTGCATCAGTGCAAATATATTTGCACTGCAAACCAAACGGCAGCATTTGTATCTCATTAAAGTTATTTTCAATATCTGAATTTAATTTTAGCCTAAATCTCATGGATAAGATAAGATTCGATTTAAATTTGAACATTAACAAATGAAATCTGAAGCTTGCTCCAATCCATTTGCAGGGACTTGGGAATTGGGAATTCATGCCCTCACCCAGGCTTGGGTCGTTTTATGTAATCACTACATGGGCCTCCTGTATTGGGCTACCACGTTGAAGCTGTAAGTTGGGTTTGAGCCTCTAGTTTTAGGTAGACTTGTGTTAGCGTAGTTGTTTATGCCATTAATCCTAAACCCAAAACTATGAATACTACTTGGTTTCGGTCCACCCCTTCCACCCACGGTTTGGGCCAATGGTCCATTGAAACGTTAAGAATGTAAAATCCCATGATTTTCACGTGGGTTCGGTTTAGTCAAGATTTATCAAACAGTTAAAACTGTTGATTTGGTCAAAAACCATTTGATTCGGCCGGTTTAACCATTGACCCATTCAATCCAGTGATTGGGTCACGGGTTGCACACATTGGAGGTTATAACTTTGTATTCCGGTATTCGGTTGGGGTGTTTTTTTTTTTTTTTTGTAACATTTTGAGACCTATGCATCCATAGGTACCTTGCCTCACTATTTTCGTGAAAAACCCCTTTTTTATCCTCAAATTGCGATTTTTAATATTTTTATAAATAAAAAATTAAAAACTGAATTAAAAAATATAAATTAAATATAAAATAATGTATATAATATATTTAAAACATATTTATATATTATTTATTACTAAAATATATATTTATACACATATATATATATATATATATATATATATATATATATATATATATATATATGCTTATACACATACAAGCAAATGATGTGGCACAATCTAAATTGTTCAACCCTGCTGATCGAATCGGTGACCAGCGACCCAGAAAAATGGTTCGTTCTCTAAGTCGGTTTTAAAAACACTGCTTCAAACTTCAAAATGTAAACCAATGGTTTGTCAAAGTTCTAAGATTGTCGAAAAACCTATTTGGAGAAGATTTGTTGAACTATAAACAATCACATCACTCCCCTTTCCTTTCCTTTTTGTTTTTCTTGAGACTTTTGTCTTGTTATTCTCTTTTTTTAACTTTTATCTTCACTGGCGTCCTTAACTAGATTCGCTTATATCCTTGTTTTGGTCTCACAAAGTGGAAATTCCAGCAGTTGGAAGCCCTAGAACTTAGGTGGTGTTTGTAGAAGTTCTAAGATATTTGAAACCTATATGGAGGGATACCAGATTTCTTACTCATTTTTTCTACCCACTCTCTACCTGCAGTGAATTGGGGTCATAAATCTCTTAATTCATAATAGAGATGTGTGGCTCCAATTTATGGCGGGTAAAGAGTTGGAGAAAAGTGAATAGGAAATCCCGAGTGATTTGGAGAAGACTTGTTGAACCATAAGCAAGTCTTCAGACTTCAACAACCATGTAAACCAATGGTTTGTAGAAGTTCTAAGATTGTTGAAGCCTATTTTAGTCTCACTAAGTGGAAATTTAAACAGTTTGAAGCCCTAAAACTTAGGTAGTGTTTGGTGTCGTGGTGTTGCATTTCTTTTTAGACTCCGCTTAGTGCTGTGTTAGCGTTTCCAGTTTCCACTTGGCTTTCCAATGTGGCACAAAGTAAAATAATCTTCTCTCTCTCTAGCTTTAAGATTCAATACCAAAAACTATCTTAGTTTCTTCAATTTAACATTTGTTTTTTTTTTCCACTTAGAAGATGTACAATTTTCATAAGTAGGATGAAGTCTGGTTTGAATAAATTCTAAGGAAAGCTTAACCAAATCTCTAATGCATTTATGGAAGGTTTAAGCTATTTTCATGTAGTTTGTGTATGTGGCTCCTTAATGTTGGATACCCAAATGCATAATTAATTAGACTTTAAAAAAGAGGCAAGGACATAAGAGAGTTGTGAGCTTCTTAATGGCTGAATGGTATGTTGGATTGATAACCATGCACCCTCCTAACCTGCTTGAACCTTTGATTCATTGTCATTTATTTCCCTATTCTTCTTCCAGTGACAAGATGAATACTCGAAAGCCATCAAGGCTGCCTTTGGTCCTTGGTCTTGGTTAGACATGCGGAAGAATCAAGGAAGGAGATAAGAGAGTTCAAATCTGGTAAACACACCTAGTGAGTATGGAGAAATAACACAATCAATGTATTAATCGGATCCGATCTGGTCCCAACATGATCCCAATAGCCATTGCAGTCGTACGTCGACAACACTTTGCCAAAGACAAGGGAGATGTCCCCCGCTGCAATAGGTGTTGTGTTGGGATCATAACTAAACTCCAACTCAACACACGGTTGAATCAGGATTTGTGATTTTAAAGCCCAGAAGAATTGGGATATGCTCTTTACACACTTCGCACGAGTTCGGCTTCAGTCAGGCAAAGCCCATTCGGGCAGTTTTTACTGCCTTGTATTAAGAATATCTCCATACTTGTGTGCTGTATTTCATGGGGAGATATTTCCAATGCAATGTTGCAAAAGGCTGTTAGAATGGTGTGGGCACAAATTTGCCTTGATAGAAGCCGATCTCACTTTACACTAACCTCATAACACATCCCACTGTGTATTGGGAACATCTCTCATGAGTAATAACACGTAAGTACGAGAAATATCCCCAATACATGATGGGATGTGTTTGTGAGGTCTGTGTGAGGAGCACTGTGTGAGGAGAAGATCCAGTAACTTATAGGTAGGGGTGAGCAAAAAAAAACTGAAAAACCGAATTGACCAAAATTGAACCGAAAAGTCGGTTAATCGAACCAGTCGGTTTGGTTTCGGTTAACCTTGTACAAAAACCAGTGGTTGACCGAATCGACCAGTGTATATATACAATAATATTATATATATATATATATATATATATATATATTTATTTATTTATATTTTTATTTTTTAAAATTGAATAAACCTCACCTAGTGCGTGCCTGTCCGCCTTTTCCCCCTTTCCTAGTTTCCCCTTCTTCGAAACCCAAACCAGTAAACCTAATAGGCTAACCCTTGGCTTTATCTCTCTCTTGTCTCTTTGTCTTTCCCCAATCCCCAGTTTTTCCTCTGGTGCCAGTCATCCTCCGATCGACGGCCTCTCACCTAGTGGCCAGTTTTCCCCTTGCTTTAGTGCTTCCCTGTGTCTCTTTCTCTCTCTGTTGCCTGTCATCTCTGTCTCCGCCGCGCCAACTATCAAGCACAAGCACACAACAAAACCGGTCGCCACCTCGCCAGCAAGCACAAAGCCATCTTAGCCAGCCCTAGCTACAACAACCAACCAAGACGTCGGTCGCCGCCTCGACTCCGACAAGAGCACCACCTCCTAGGCTTTGTCTCTGTCTCTCTCATCTCTCATCTCCGTGGTTCCGCTACCTCTCAAGCTTTCACTTCAGGTGGCAACAATCACCAACCAGTCTGGCACCGACAAATCATCGGCCACCACTTTACCCTCATTGACTCGCCCCTCTACCATGTTTGTTTAAGTATTTTTTTCCCTTTTTTTTCTTAATTTTGAGTGCAAAAAAAAAACAAAAAAACCGAACCACAGTTAACCAATTACACCGGTTCAGTTTTGGTTCAGATTTTTAGAAAAATGATCAAGTCGGTTCGGTTCAAAAAAACCCCATGATTCGGTCCCCTACTTATAGGCTGAATTGGGATATGCTCCTCACAGGGCATGCCTCACATCCACATCCCACCCTGTATCGGGAACATCTCCGAATAAATAATAAATAACAAGTATGGGAGATGTTCCCGATGTGTGGCCAGGACGTGCTATGAAGTTGGTGTGAGGCGCGTTATGTGAAGAACAGATAAGACGTGCTGTGAAGTTAAGTGTGAGGCGCGCTATGTGAGGAGTACATCCGGACTCAAGTTATACTTGATGAAAATTCATGAAAGCCCAAATATGGCCATCCGGTGAAGCTTCTTTTAGTAACTTCTTCAAAGCATCTCATTCATCAAAGTTTCAGCAGTTCAGCCCTCCCAAACAGCAAACTGGATTTCCTGTCGACTATTCTCTACCCACTTTGAATTCCAGCCATACATTGTCATATTGTATTGTGAGATGTGCGGCTGCAATGTACTGTGGGAGGGCTGAACTGCTGAAACTTTGATGAATTGTATTGTGAGATGTGCGACTACAATGTACTGTGGGCAGGGCATGGGTAAAGAAAGTGAGTAGGAAAAATCTAGGTTCCCCAAACAGACCCTTAGTTTCTTTATCTTTTCAAAATAATACTTACCGAAAGCTCAATTTTTGTTTTTTCACAGCCAGCTCATTTATCCCAATAGAACCCTTTACCCTAGAAGGGTTTAGGGCCCCTGAAACTTTCTAAGTGTGCAATGCACCAACTTATTCCAACGACAGGGACCTACCAATGTTGGGTCCCATATAAAACATTGGCTCCATTGATAATCAGAATAATTACATGATTTCTAATCATCTAAATTCAGCATCATAAAAATTATTTTTTAATTTAAACAACTATTTCCCACCATTCAAGTAATTTATAAAATATGATGTTCATAGTGATCAATTCATATCCAAAATAGAAGCATAAAATCTGGGTTCTCAATACTTGAAGCATTGAAAAGGTGGCAAGTTACAAGGACTCCAGATCCATCTAGATGTCCTACCAAAATTCAGCCTATATAGTATTTGATGAAATGTGAATCACTGAATTGCTTCCACCAGCACCACCACTACAGCTACAGACACACAAGATCTGAACCCCGAAGATCGTAGCTTAGAATTTCCATCTACTGATCTACGTGTGTGTGTGTGTGTGTGTGAGAGAGAGAGAGAGAGAGAGAGAGAGAGCGAGCTGAGACGGGACATTGAAGGTGAAATCAACAAGGGTACCAGCACATGCACTCGCTGATGCAAGTGCCCGGCGGTCTGTAGCAACTTCCACGGCCATTGTATTTCTCCAAGCACTGTTGATTGCACAAAGAGTCGACTTGGCAGCCAACAAACGCGATCTGGCATGTCCTCCCATCAACAGCCTCGATCGTCCTCATCTCTCCTGCTCAACCTCACAAATCATTCAACATATATATCAGATCGATTAGATGAAACCCATTACCCAACAACAGAAACGAGAAATGAAGAAGATGAAGTCATGAAACAGACCTGTGAAGAAGAGTAGGAGTGCTAAGACATGGAAGGAGAGACAGAGCTTTGCCATCTTCTAACAAGTCTGAGAGAATGAATAGTCCCCCCACCTCTATCAATAACAACGCTAAGGCTTGGCTCCATCATGTTTCTATAGAGCCTCTCTGTGTGGGAGTTAATGGGTTCATGACGTGCATGAATGTAAACACTGGGTCGAGATTTGAAGGAATCTCATGCTCCCGTGTCACTAACATTCACGAGTCACGAGTCAGGACAGTATCAATTGTGTCATCATTTACTCTGAGAGGGCCTGATTATTCAGCTGCTGTTAATAGGTTCCGGATCCATCAATTTCAATTCTGGCTTTCTGGGCACAATAGAACGTACATTAGAGGACCAGCACTCAGTGAACGGCGAACAGACCTGCTGTTATTCATATGGGTTTGGCTAACTGGGTCGCCACAGGTCAAATGGTTTGTTTCATCATTCAGTTTGGCTGTTAGATTCATTCAAATAAAATGTCAGAAAATAAAAAATTTTCTAAGAAGTAAGAACCAGTGATTGTTTTAAAATTGAAGGCACCCAGTAATAACTGATTTTTTCTCTTTTTCTGACTTTCATTTGAATGCTGGCGTGTTATTGTGGGGTGGCAGCAGATGTGATCTCACAAATACAGGTATTTGCAGGAATCTGACAACAGTCCTGAATGTTGACACAAGCTCAGAGAGAGAGAGAGAGAATGGTATTGAAGCAGCACATGGTATCTTAATGGTTATCATTATCATTGATATAAAGTCCACTCAAATTCAAGAAGAGTATTACTTTGGATCTAACATTTACTGATAAGATCATGCAACTCATTCAAAAAGCTTCCTGATGCCTTCTGAGTTCTCACAGTACTATGAAGAGGAGAACCATTACAGATTAGTACCTTTACTTGGGGCTATTCTTACTTTAATATCCGAGCTTTAAAGCAAGTCACTATAGTATCTAAGCTCTCAAAAATTGCCAATTTAGTATCCATCATTATCAATCCTTCAGTTATGTGTCACATGACAAATATGTCACTTTAAATTTTTTTAAATATTAAAATTACCCTTTTTGATATCTTTAAGATCATTTTACCAAAAACATTATGGTGCCCAATTGCATTGAAAAGAGAAAACATGGCTATTTTGGTCATTTCAAAAGTGATGGTTCTCTCACTTATTCAAAACTCAAAGGGTATTATGTCCTTTCATATGCCATCCAACATGGAGTTAAGATTTTGGACTAAATTAATAATTTTTAAGAATTTAGGTATTGCAATGACACATTTTAAAGTTAAGATACTAAAACGAAACTAACCCCAGGATATTAATATGCAATTTATCTAAAATTGTAAATATACTGGATAAAAGGGCTTAAAATAAGAGAAAGATTAACCGGAATTAGCAGGAAAGAATCATAAAGAAACATAAGAAAGTGTATTTATCCTTATCGAGGCAGTAAGCACCCACTCGAAGTCTCGAACCTTGACAAAATTGGCTTCAACCGTTTCATTGAAGCTTCGCAACAAATGCCTAAACCTCCAAAGGAAATCGAGCAGTGTTTTCAAAATTGGATCGGACCAGACGGTCGGACTGGAAAAATCAGGAACCGGTTACTGACTGGTTCCGTTTTCCTCCAAAACCGTTTTTTTTTTCTCTAAAACTGTTGATTTTGGTCAACAAACCATTAAATCGGCTGATTAATCGTTCAAATCATTTGAACCGTTCGAACAATTTTGACCCTTTTTTATTTTTTTTATTTTTTTTGTCAGAACGAACCAGTCGTTCGGATCTAACAATCGGACTGTTCGAACTGATAATCGGACCCTGACCGATTCGATCACCGGTTCGTTTTTGAAAAACATGAAATCAAGTACGGGATTTGGAGTTGGAGAGAAGAGTGGGGAATGGAAGAGCACACCCAGACCCACTAAACGGAATAAAGAGGCTAACTTTAGTCCCGATTACACCTGTTATTTGTTAATTAATTCTAAACGAAATCATGCTTTGATTGTAATATCGACTGATTGCAAATTTATGAAGGATGTTCCACTCAAACTCAACTGGACAACTAGAGAGTAGGGGCCAGCAATTTAATTTAGCTCCACTTTCTTTTCAGCCAAAATAAAACGCATGATTTTTAGACGGGAATGGCGAATGAAAATGATGGATCTTAAGTGATACTGCATGCGCGATCCGGTGCTTCCAGTTGGAGGACAGTTCAGATATCGGGTTGATGAGGTTGGCTGGCTGAATTGCAAGGTGTTAGAGTACTCAGGGTGGGTATTCTGATACTTAAGTTAGCGAAGAGCTTTTGTGAAAGTTAGAAAATGAGAAAACAAGAGAGCTATGAGAGCTAAATCGTACATACATTTTTTGGTTGAATGGAGCACCTTTATATGGGCGCAAGTAGTCGTGAGTTTCAAGTAGTGCATCCAAAATATTCATGAGGATGTGACTTATCTGCCCACCTCGCTTGGAGGTGATTTTTACTCAAAAATGATCTCCGCATAAAGAGATAGTGCTTATCTCATTACCTCTGAAGCGGGCAGCACAGAAGCCAACTCCAATGATGAGGTGACGTGATCCCGAAGGATAAGGCGCACATAGAAGAAGCCAGTCGCCATGTCAAGTAGGTCGCTAATTGGACCTTAGCCAGATCGATGGGACCTCGACGGGAGGTCGCCCCTTATGCTGAGGTGCCTACAGATCAGCTCTACCGAGGTGGCATTGGTATGCTTTCACAATGTGCATGGTGTGTTTGATGTGCCTCTGAGGTGGTTCCAAAGTGGACTCTATTATCTAAGCAAAGGGAGGTCATTGCCTACGTGACACCAATGTGTTAAGCAACGGTTTGAAAGTGCCACATGGCATAATGTTACCGGATGGACAAATTCCCCCTCATCAATAACCAACCTCTCTGATTTGCAATCAACTTATTGTAATTAGCCATCTAATCAAACAATAATGTTTCACCATTGTAAATGGTTCCCTCTCTGGAGCTCTATTCTTTCCCATTATCCTACTCCACTTGCCTTCATCTTCGGGTGGTCCCTATTATCTGAGATAGAGGTGTCAATTGGATGGATTTGGTCCAACCCAATCCAGTCCAATGTGAGTCCACTTATAAATGGACTAGACCCAATCCAATCCAAATCCAATACAAACCAAATCCAATTCAATCAATTAAAGTGTAAACGGATTGGATTGATTCCAATTCAGACCGAAGGAAATATAAAAAATTATATAAAAGCACTTTTAGCATTGAAAAAGAACTTTTGTAAAAGTACTTTGATAAAAATAAAAGCACTTTATTAAAAGTACTTCAGAAGTGCTTTTATACTTTTGTATAAGTACTTTTGTAAATGCACTTTTATAGAAGTGTTTTTATAAAAGTACTTTTGTAGAAGTGTTTCTGTAAATGTATTTTTGTAAAAGCACTTTTCGAAAAGTACTTCCATAGACTTTTATAAAAGTACTTTTGTAGAAGTGCTTTCGTAAAAGTTAACATAAGTGATTTTCTAAAAGTGCTTTTATAAAAGTACTTTTATAAAAGTGATTTCATAAAAGTACTTCCGTAAATTTTTTTTTGTATGTGATTTTATAAGTGCTTTCGTGTAAAAGTACATTTATAAAAGTGCTTTCATAAAAGTACTTTTGTAAAAGTACATTTATTAAACTACTTCTGGAAAAGTGCTTTCATAAAAGTACTTTTGTAAAAGTATTTTTATAAGTGTTCGTAAAAGTATTTTTTATAAAAGTACTTTTATAAAAGTGCTTTTATAAAAATGTTTTCATAAAAGTGTTTTCGTAAGAGTACTTTCATAAAAGTGATTTTATGTTTTCAGTTTTGATTGATTTCAAATTGGACAAGGGTTTGGCCTCATGATTGGATTATTGGAAATTTGGTTTAGGTCTAATTCAAACCAATAACAATATGGACCAATTTATTTTGGATTGGCCTAATCCAATAATTATAATGGACCGCCCAAATCTGATTTGATAAGGTTTGGATCGGATTGGATCCAAACCAAAACCGGTCGATTAACACCACTAGTCTAAGATGAGATGTCCAGGAGTGTACCACAGGGCGGATAATCTGCACGCCAATTCTGGACCATCCAATAAGAAACAAAGAATATCCAAATTATATCTCACAGACCTAAGAAACTCGAGCTACTGACTAAAAATGTCTTGAAGCTCTTGGTTGATGTGAGAAATGTAAGATCTCAACTGTCTGTTAAGAGGTATTTTCAGGAAGTATTGGATTCTCCATAGGAGCACTTTTCTTTTTTGGCTCCATGCGAGGACCTTGAACAAGGTATTGGTAGTGCACAGCGTTTTTTTAGTTAACGGAAAGGAAAAAGGAGTTCGGGTCTCTTGCCCATAAAATCTCTACCCACATAACATTGCAGTCACACATGGAGAACATCTCATCCTCTTACGTAGTATTATGCATAGGAGATGTTCCCAATGCACAGAAGTACTGTATTGTGGGTAGATGTGGATAGAGTTCTTATGGGCAGAGATCCAGAATCAGGAAGAAGTCAAGGGTCCTTTCATATTTCCTAATTTTTTTATATCATATTTCCCTCTCTCCGATGATCTGAACAAACACAGGAGATGTTCTCAATGCGCAGCTGTAGTGATGTATTGGTAGGTGCGAATAGGATTATTGTGTGTAGGAGATCCAAACACCTAAAAATCACCATCCCAAAAAATACATTACATGGAAAGTGGAGAAGAGTTCATTTGGAATTTTATGCAAGCTCTGAATACAACCAACCAATATATGGAAAGCGGGTCATCAGATTATGCTGACACAGATGAAAGCGATGCTTTAATTTGATAATCCATCCCAGGACTCAGCCCCGTCTGTTTTGGAGAGAGATGCCTTCGTTTCCTTTTTATTGTTTTGATGTTTGACACTGGATGGAAGGTGTAAATCTCAGAGATGCATTAATGCAAGCAATTAAATCAACTATCATTTCCATTTTCCTTCAATTAATTTTTAATGAATAAATATAGCATAGAAACTAATATACATCCCTGAAAACTTCTGCCATGTTTAGATTTTAGAACAGCGGAAGACAGTTTTTTTACTCTTCCACAGCGAAATGGGTCATACTGAATGTAATAAAGTGGAGGCACTTCTCTTGTCAGACAAAATCCTCTCAGGCATCTTGCCAGTAGACTGGTTCTTACTGCCACAGCTACCGCTACCTTCTTTCCTAGAGACAGATCGCTGCATTATCCGAATGGGTATCCCACCCATATCGAAGTCTTCTTTCAAAGACTTGGTTAAGAACCTCAGATCTGTATCTGATAGTTGTTTCTTCCCACTCATAAAAGCAACAAAAGTTGGTGGTCGGGCTTTAACTTGTGTGAAGTACTTGATTTTGGGTTGTGCAGCTTGATTTTTCCAAGAATGCCTGCTCATAACCTGTTCAACCAGAACAAAAATCTGTCATCTGTAGGATCATGCCATGCTCAGAACATTGCGTGTGTGATTAGGACTACATGCAGTCCACCACCACCCCACCCCAAGACCCTAGATCACTGGGATCAGCACCGAGCAAATGGCCTTTTGCATTACCAACAAATGATTTTACAGGCACTACAAGCTTACCTTGCGCAGCCAACGGTTAAGGCGTGCTGTTGACAATCTTAAACACCATTTTTCATAAGTTCCAATGACTTGGCGCATGACTGTTGTCCGACCCCTTCCCTCCAATGCAGAAACAAATACAACTGGTATCCCTGTCACCTGCCAACAAACTGTCTTTGTTAAAGGTTGACTAGATTATCATTGATTTAGGCATCAGAAGGTATTATTGGTTCAAAACGTGTTAAACTTTTCCTATAACTTACTTATTTAGTTTCTTAAACTTATATTGCAGAAAGGGGTGTAGAAGTATGCTTGCTTAAGTTCTAATTGTTAAACTACAGGGAAAATATTTTCTTTCAGCGTCTGCAGGGGCAAAATGTGAATCCTTTTGAAGATAAAATGCAATATCACAGTATATGCAAATGTTTTATATTAAAAAAGGAACTAGAATCTTCCTTGAATTACAGAAGAAAACGTAAAAGTAAAACTAGATGATTGGTAAGTTTTATCTTATACTCCAAGATAGCCCATCATAATACACCTAAATCAATCAATGGGGACCTTCAAGTTTGCACGGGATTAAAATCTCAATTAACTTGCTTATGGATGGATAGATCAATTAGACCTAATAAGGAAGCAATAACATCATCATCATCATGGAAGTATCCAATATCAGCTATCTACAGCACTTTGTAACAGCAGAGGAAGACATAACTAAACCATTTAAATATTAGTTGCTTATTTCATGATGTGGAGTCTAAAACTTTGCATCTAATGGTTTTATCAAGTACAAGGTTCCATATTGGTACTTTGAATGCAAAACTTCCCAAGTCTACTGTCAGAATAATTGCATGACAAGCATGGATATTATAAAGTCCAGAAAAGCATTGAAAGCAGAATCCTATTCTTACCAAGTGACCGATGCCTCCTGATAGAACCCAAGAACACAAGGACCAATCCAGAGGGCAACATTACATAATGGGTCATTACTACAGCCGAGCTAGACTATTGGACTCAACCCCAGGGCCCCAGTGAAGTGTGTCCATACAAGGAACCCACGTCAACAGATCTGAGATCTGGCAATTACAATGGCACTAGTTAGTTATTCTGATAGTATCAGTTGTAATCATGATCGATTTCATGAGTCACCCAGCTATATAGGGTGATCCCATTTGAGGATGAATAATGAAGAAGCCATTAAAATGATAATCGATACCAATGTTCAAAATTTCAATATGATATGCCCCGTATTGGGTGTATCGTATCATACCAGTGGCCCATTGATATGCTATTTTTAAGGGTTTCTCAAAAACTAATGTTTTTAAATGATAAATATTGTTAAAAGTCACCCTGGAAAATTTGAAAGTAAAAAAAAAAAATTAAATAGATTTCCATTCTATCGAAACACCTGATATGCATGTTCATGCGTATCAGGTGTATCAATACCTTGAACCTTGGCCGAGACTGATGGATTGAAACTTTGTATTATTTTTTGAATGACTTCCATAATCATTAAAAGAGAACCGCATAGTTAATTACTAAACTGATGTTAGAGCTTTTGGCAGATATGGATAAAAAGTCTGTACATCATGCTGGGCAGATACAGACATTGTAAAGCATTTATTGTTAGACTCTCTTCTAAAACAGTTCAGTGCACCTTCTTTGGCCCTTCATTCAATCTTGGGTTACACTTGCATACACCATATAAATTTGACTTCTGTATAGTATCCTAGTTAATTATGTCATTTGAAAGACATGCTCTAGAGGGTGATTCTAGGCTTCTAGCCATCATATGCTAGAAAATTTTCCTTTTCTAACATAGTTATTAATTAACCAAAAAAAATCAATAATTACCAATATTAAAAGGAAGAGAGAACATAAGCTGAAATTCTTAGAAATTAAGCCAAACTTTTCTGAACAAGTCAAAGACTAAGAAAGAGATAATTTGCCTTCGTGATGAAGCAGTCATTCTTCTAGTCTTCTGGTTGTCAATAGTTTCAAGGATTTTTTTGTAACCAACTTCTACTCTACATGCTATAATTTATCACCCCCTCATAGTGTAATGAACAGAAGACCCTTTCTTTGTGCTTCCACAAGGGGATTCCAATCCCCTTTGTTTTCTTTTCAGTTGTGGTTCCCCCTTTTCCTAATAAAATCCATAAAGTAACACATAAATGTCATGGGCAAGGGAAGTGACAAACCTGGGGTATGACAGATTGAATTTCTTCTGGAACAGCTTCGATAACCTTCTCATATAACTTAGAATTTTTGCTCCCTTTTAGAAGATCCATCTTGTTCACAATAACAACCAGACCACGACCCTCTTCAACTGCTCGTCTTGCTATAACTGCCTCAGAATGCTTCATGCTGCTTCTGGCTCTTGCAATCTAAATGGATCACAGGTACACACACAGCAAAAAGTTACAGAGATTCAATTATGTTGGAAATAGAGATGAATCTCCTGTATCTAAATAATTTGGACATTACCTACAACAGAAAATGCCGGACATTATATACGGTTATAGAATACATGTTAGCTGGTGGAACTGAGTCTTCAAAAATGAAAAATGAAAAAAAAAAGTATTTCCATAAAAAAAGCATATGAAATTTATAATGACACATGAGGAAGAGGAACAAATAACCGCATTTTCCAAGAGAAGAACAGGCCAATAAATACATATCAGAGAACAATCTAAATCAAGAGTGCCATGTGGGCAATAATTTTTTTGTTTCTTTTCTTCCTTTCTAATCAGTAAGAGAAGAAGAATAAAGAGGCAATAAGAAAAGAGACAGGGGACCAACCCAAGAAAAGATAAAAAACAAAATAAAACAAAGACAACAACATAATATAAATAAGCAAGAATACAAACAAAGGAACAATTTGAGATAGATGGCCCACCATGTAACTCACATTTTTTAATGGAACATTTCAAAGAGAATTAGCAAGCAAGTTGGTTTGGCATATATTGGACTGAAAATGTTTAACCTGGATGCTAAAACACAAGCATGTTTGATGAAGAATCTACAGAAGAACCTCTCAAATCCAGGGATTTCCCAAGAATCTGACCCTCTCAAAATAAGTGAGATAATTTGCTAGAAACTCTATGAACACCCTCAAGAAGTCATCCTTGACAACTTCTCCAGCTGTCCAACATTTTTTATCAGAAGTGATGATCAATCCAAATCATTAGTTTTAATATGATTTTGTTCTTTTCAAACCTATTATGTTTTTGAGTACATCATCATAGATGAATTTTTTCCTTCTTATTTTCTATTATGAAATTTATAACTATACATAAATTTATCAAAATATAGTTGATGTTTTAATGTTTTCAACTCTTAACAAAGAACAAAAAATATAATAGCATAAGAAGCATATTCATATTTAAATAATAACATTTATATTAAATAAACATAATAAATTAGTATTAAGACTAAAATATTAACAATGTATTATGTGATAATTTTTAAAGACCTAAATTTATTCTAGGTGAAGAAACAGGCTGTCTTGAAAAGGTATAATCATTCTAAAAGCATCATTATTATTACTATATAATAATGTAACTATTTAAAAGAGTATGTCCTTTAATACTTTCAAAAAGTATTTTATTAGATTAATGTTTACAATGTTATAAAATTTTACAATAAATCTATACAAAATTTCTAATATTTCTTATTTTTAAGTGGTCAACACATTTAAACCTTACTTCCTGAGAGAACAACAATTAAGATCTATGGTTTCATGTATCTCCCAATCAACCCCAAACAGCTCTGGAAATGGAATCAAACCATGGAAGTAACAAAACCATGAATAAGTAGGTGGTGCTTTTCTGTTTCCCCTTTCTACTTGCAGAATGCAATGGGCACCTAAGTATATGGCCAGTGCAGCAAATTAGGAATTTCATAGAGTATATATATAGAAAAGATCATGCTGCTGAATAGAGAACCATTGTGTCAAGAGAGCATTGGAAGAAGATGCAGATATTCCTCCTAAGAAGACTCCTGCCATTTCAAAAATCAAGAAATTCTGTTGGGTGCTCCCTTATGATTTGCAGCTTGGCAAGGGTCAAGATAAGTATATGGAGAAAAGCTTAAGGTTACCTTAGAAGCTGACTAGCCAACAGTAAGATAGGACCACAAGATAGGCACCTTGGGTTGAGTCCTCAGTTTCTCAACTAAAGATATTGCTCCTCATTGGATTTGCACTTAACAGGCTAACAGCTAGGGTCATCCCAAAATTCAATAAACAACAAAATCTAAACTTGCAATTTTTTATAGAAAAGCCTAAATCACAAGTCTTCAAGCTATACGTTAAACTGAGCTAAAATTAAGCTTGAACCCTTGATCATGATCCCAAGTAAGGAGCATCTCAGTTTGGCTCATTAATATTCCTAGTTCAAGGCTATCTTAAGGATGAGATGAACCACTGATCCCAAATGTTAGAAACAATTGGACAAGAGGATAGTTCAGTATTAGGACTGAAGAGAAGTTTCTGTTCTAAATCACCATACTTCCCTTGCAACCTGCCTTGGAAGACAAGTTAACAAATTAATCGAACCAGGCTGCACAGAACCTTCAAGGCCTGAAGAGCCTTTCCTAACCATTTTTCTTTTTCTTTCTTTTTTTTATTTTTTTTCCTTTTTTTAGAATGCCTTTACATCTAACAGGGATCATGTTATTATTATATATCTTTGAAAAAACATATATGCACAAAGAACAGTATGGTACATAACAAACCTCTTCTGCATCAAGGACTAAAGCAACCACATTAGCCCTCATAAGACTTTTTCTTGACTGCATAATACTCAAGGATACTGGTCCTTTTTCCTGCTTTGTCCTTTGCAGCCACCCTGCAGTATCAACCTGAATAATAAAAGAACTCAATTATAAAAATACATCAACTAAAATGTCCAATGACATCTGATGTCACTCATGGTTTATCAAAGAAACATAATGGTTTTCCTTTTTTGGGGTAGGAAAAAAAGGTGAAAGTTGAAGTATGAATATAGTAAAACCGACATTACAGTCTGTTAAAAAGATGTGGGGCTTTCTTTCTCAAGTCTCAACAAATATACTCTCCACTACAAACAAATAACTATAATAGATAATTAGTCCAATAAGGTAAAACCAATAATAGAGCTCATCTAACACTATGTCAGATTTAAAAGCACATGCAAATTTGATAAACAACCTTCTTATGAGTATATGATTGGAAAGTAAACATGTAGAATGGTGGTTTGTCAAACAAAATGCAATCTGATAGAACCAACCAATTTGAATTTCTAACAAAAAAAGAGTTAACTGGACCAACAAAGGACCTTTTATTAATACAATCATACTTTACCCTTTTTCAAAAAAAAAAATGATATAGTACTATTGTATTGCTGAACAAACAAAATCTGAATGATATTAGATTGAGGAAGAGAATATATTTCACCAACAAGAGTCATAGTTCATAAATGAGAAAATAAACTTCCAGAATGCAACCTTGTTTTTGAGAGGAGGAGAGAAGGATAAAGTATGGAGGAATCCCCAAAAACTATATGGTGAGAGACTGTATACCCACCAGAAATAAAATCCCTTAATTACAAACAAAACAAAATAACAGCATTCAGCCCAGTAACAGTTCCTGGGTAAACAGAAAACAAAAACTAACATTTCTAAACATCTCCCCCACTAATAGCCACAAAAACACCAAAGAAGTTGCATTTTTGAGAATTGCATCTTATTGCTTTTCTTGATTCTCAAAAATTCTAGAATTTCTTTCTGTCCAGATACTCTAGATGATGGCCACCAGACTAGCCTTCAATATCAATCTATCTCTACAGTTAAGACCCCCCAAATGCCATCCAATCAGAGCCTCCTTAACTGATCTGGAAAAGCACCAGTGCATGTTTAGGCATCTTGGGAAGAAACACCGTATCTTTAAACTCATAGGGCAATGGATGAAGAGGTGTCCGAAGATTCTGCAGGGTGATTGCGGAAAGAGAAATTCAAAGAATTGAATAGAAAAACTCAAAGACAAGGTGCCCAAACCTCCCCTTAACTAATTCACCTATATAAGATATTTATCCAGAGATATGCAATCCATAGAATGAAGCCAATCTTAGAAGGTACCCTTGGGAGCCGCACAATCTCTAAATGAGAAAATTCCTATTGCCCTCAGTAGTCAAGTTTTTAATACATAGTTTAACTGAAAAAAAAAAAACCCCTGATTTCTCCCACTTCCACCTCCTAATATCCACATAGCCAACCCTTGGAGAAAAGTTTTGAGGCTGCAGGAACAAGGCTGCTACCTAATCCAGCTCCCTATCAAATAAGTTTCTTCAAAATGTTAGGGTACAAAACACCTTATTGTTTCACTATCTCATAGAATTGCTGCACCCTGTAACTTGATAAAGCTTAATTATTTCATTTTCAGCTTACTCATAAGTCATTATTAACCTGCATGTCCACTAAACAAGAATAAGGAGAAAAATATTTAAATCCATTTCATAAAAAACTTACTCCAACAAGCAGCCTTTTGGCATAGTCCAAACGCAATAAGATTTCCATTACTGAATGATGGCCAAGGTTCAGAACCAGCATTATTACTAAAAACCTTAAGGAACAAATGTTTTTTAAGATACTAAATACTACAATCATGCATGCAATGTACCATGGATACATCAATTAATGCTAATGCTCTGAAAGAGGTGGAGACTGGTAATTCATGGTTCAACAGTTCAACCATCCAATTCGAAAAGTTTGACCGCTGACATCTGGAGATGCAATAAAAACATTAAAAAAATAGGAAAATAGGGAAAATATTTAAAAAAGGAAAACAGGAATAGGATAGCAAGTAACCAAAAGAAAATCCATACCAAGAAATTAATTTTTTTCTAATAAATTTTAGGTAAATTTATATTTATTAACAGGATAGTTACAGTGGTTTTTGGCCAAGTCCATGATTCTTTATAAGATGACAATATGGGGTTAATCTGAACTGATTGGTGACCAGTTCAGAATTGGAGTGTCAACTGTCCAATCTGATTAAACATCTCAAGAAAAATCTTGGTGATCAATGGTGACATTGAGCTGGTAGGCCAAGGAAACAAACTCCTTAACATAAAAAGTTCTCTATAATCTGTATTGGCAAAATCCTCTTCATCTACCACTTCAGGTTCTCCAATTTGAATAAAATATTATTAAATAAATATAGGAAAATTCAATAATTTAATCCATCTTCTTTTTCCTCTTCACAAACCAGTGCTTAAGATACATATAACAAGATTCAAGGGTATTCTGGCCTTTTCCTTTATGTTAGGGACTAGGGCTTATCTGGCATTTTTGTACCAATCTAGGGATAGATCTGGAAGTGAATTTAGGTACATGTCGCACAGTTGATAATTTAAGTCAAATGTTTGTTGCAGACCAAACAAACAGTTTGTCATAAGGCAGTGTAGGAGTTCCTTATTGCACAAGTGTAGTCTCTAGGGCTTTCCTTCTTTTCTTAACTGAAAAGATTGCATCAAAGAGGCTCTCAAGAAAGGATGGAAAAGATAATAAGGCTCCACAAAGCGCATCCTGATACATGGAAAGAATCCAAATGTAAGGAATCTCTCCTCACACCCTCTCTAGCAAGCTTGTGAACAACTTGCTTCCTGAAAGATAGGCTCAATGTCCACATACCTTTACCAAGTAACAACCCTAATAATGACCTTTTGAAAGCCTATTGGGAAACGATTTACATCCTTGGAGAAGACATTAGAGTTCTGCTCTCACTGATTTGCCATCACTCAGACCCCAGAGGCCCAGTCACACCATAATAACCAGACCTCAAACCTGAAGATTCCGCCTATTCCACAGGCCACCTTTGCTCGAGGGCCACTATAATAACAACATGAATTCATAGGTTTTCATAGGCCATGTCCAGGATTTGAACATAGAAGACAGCAAAGAGGCGTGGAGGGTACTAGAAGTAAACATTAGAAGTAGAACAAAAGCAAATCAGTCAAATAGGTGGTAGAATGAAAATGATAAAAAAATGAAAGATGTGAAGATATATCTTGATGTACATTATTAGAGTAGTCCTTGTTGTACAGTATGTAGTTCTTATTATTTTATTTGTTCTTTTTATCTTTCAGCCATGTAAGGGCATTCTCGTAACTGTACATGCCTTTTATCTCTTTAATATAAAAGAGACTCTTTGGGGTTGACTATTCTTGACACCCCTAGATCTGTTTTCTTCTTGCTCTGAATTTAGTTCACATGGTACCAGAGCAGGTTGCTCTTTGATCTTCCTTCTCTCTGATCAATCTTATTTTCGTGATTTATTGAGAACCTACTGAAGGGTTGAGAGATCCATCCCATGGACGCCCAAAGATTGCGGAATAAGGGGCGAATTTCAAAAATTTTTTTTTTCTTTCAACTGGGAATCACATTCCCTATTTAGAAAATCATATTTTCAAGGATAAATCTTGAACCTTAAACTGAACCAGATCTGAACCAAAAGGAATGGAAGAGAATGATACCTGATACGGAGAAGCAATATCTCCCAACGAAGGTGTTCACGCCCAAGGAAGGATCCAAAGACTGCTCCCACTGAAGATGGCGCAGTGCAGGATGGAGCAGAATCAGCAATGTTCTTCCCCAAGAACTCTGTCCTTCGCAAGAAACAACAGGATGGAACGTGAGCACAGCTTCCTTTTCAATCCTTTCTCAAAGAATTGATGTCAAGATCCAATCTTGACTTCTCCCACAGTTGGAGATCGAACTGGCAAACAGGGCAGCAAGAGCAGGGAGGCGGCAAGAGAGTATTCGCAGGGTGCAGAATTCTCTCTTCTTGATTTCAGCACTAAAGAGGATCTGATGTGTTTCTTAGTCTCTCTCAAGGTTGCCGCCCCCTCCTTCCTTTTGTTAACTTGAAAAGATCAGCTCCTAATCCCATTAGGAGGTGCTTATCCAAATCATATTTGGATCAGCCTTCTCTTCTAATGATAAGGATAAACCCTTATCTTATCTGCAGATTAGATTAGCTTTATCCCAATCTTATTAGGAGGTTTCTAGATCTGAATCACATTCAGATCTGGACTCTCTGAGTGGATAGGATTAAGACCCTATCCTAACTGCTAATCCATCTCAGAATTCGCCCCTTTAATTAACTAAAATAATAGCCCAGTTCGAAATGGGCTTTAGGCCCATTAAGCTTATGTGCTCACTTAACCTCCCTAACTGCTGCCCAGTTGGGTTTCCTTGTATGGCGTGGGACCCAAGCATTGATCTACACATCAGCCACATGGGTTCGGCCCAGCCTTTGTTACAAGGCCTGGTCGAATACATTGTTAAAGACAGTGCACCCCCTAAAACCCATCAAATGGGCTCTATGGGCCCAACACTTACCCTAAGTGGTCCCTGGGCCAAGCCACCTTGTAACACCCAGGGACTGTGGGCAGATGCAAGATTAGCCCATCAGGTATTATCCTCAATGGTCTTACACTTAACCTCTCAGCCCATAATGATGATACACTGCCCGACAAGAGAGGACCTCTCCCTCGGCTGCAAGGAACAGTGTTGCACTCTCCACTTATATGGATCCCGGGAATTAAAACCCTTTTGCAAACATTTTAGAAACCATAATATATATACTTTTATATCTCATATAAAAAATATTTTGCAAAACAAATTTCAACGGTTGAAATCGGCTGCCGGCAGTCTTGGTTTCCAACAGTGAGAGTGCATCCCCGATCATTACCTTTGTCCGACAAAGGGGCTGATCCTGTCACTATGATCACCCACTCAGATGAATTCTCGGATTGTCCCAACATACCCAGGTTTTGACCCCCGCTAAGGATCTCACTGATTGGTACATCAAAGACAGCCCGATCTGACACCTAGTGCAGTATCATAATCGAGTCTAGGGGTCAGGTGTAACTTTCCAGTTTTGCCCATCAATCTCCAAGGTCCAGGGCAATAATGGAAATCTGGTCCAGTTCAAAGATTCAATTAATCCCACACTGTATGTGCCTAGGGTCTCACCCCGGTAGCTGAGACAAGCCACCCCAACCGACTTGGTGGCACCACAGTGTCAGCCTTGTCAGGATAGATCTCCCCAGACCGACCCACTGGCTGTGAACATTCTAAACTAACACGAGTTTCAATAAGTGTCCAGTTTAAGGGTATTACACAGAAACATACCAAGGGAACATGAATCAAATATGCACTTTTATTCATTTACAATAAACTCATAAAGTACATCAATTTTGATTGAAGCTAAGGGCATACAAAACTGTCTAACACCTACATCTCTGTCGAGTGGTCCTGGACTGTTTTGATTTCTCCGGGAACTCCTCTTCTGTTTTCTGCACATCTAGAGAGAGAGATTTTATTGGATCTCTCTCGTTTGACCTCCGTTTGCAGCAAGAATTGAAAGGAGTTGTCTCCTAGCCCTTCTCAACATATTCTGAAATTTTTACAGAGATCCGTGAAGTTTTGAGAGAGATCTGGACTCTTCTTCTTGGCTGCTGCGCCCAGACTTTTCTTTTTCTGGACTGTGTGTTCAGTTTCTCCTTGTTTTGGATCTTGAACAATCTCCGGTGAAAGTAAGGGGTTTCTATCTCAGTTTTTTTACTCTCTTGGATTGATTACAGCCTATTTCACTCGTCTTTAGATCAAGTTTTACTTTAGTTTAGTTTCTTTAAGCTTCAGCCTAACCCTATTTTGTGCTTTTTTTCTTGCTGTAATGGCTTCAGACAGAGGTGATATCATTCCTGTAAAAATGAATGGACGGAACTATGGGATGTGGAAGTTCCACTTCGACTTTTATGTTGAGAGAAAGGGTTTAGAAGGATATCTGAATGGAACGGTCACCAAACCAGCTGAGACCGAGGCCAAAGCTTTACAACAATGGAAGTTGGATAATGGTAAACTCGTTTCTTGGATTTTGTGTTCTATTGACTATCATATATCTGTACCCATGAGGAGAATGAAAACAGCACATGAGATGTACATGTATCTAAAAAAAGTTTATCAACAGTCCAACGTATCTAAACAATATCAGGTAGAATCAGAAATATTCTTTTACAGCCAAGGAGATAGGAGGATACAGGAGTATTATTCTGGTTTTCTTGATTTATGGGTTGAATATGAGATTGTTCACATTGAACCCTCGGATCTAGTAGAGTGTGTGAAATATCTTCAGAAGCACTTTGAGAAGAGAAAGGTGACTCCGTTCCTGATGAGACTTAGACCTGAATATGAGATAATCAGGTCCAACATTCTAAGTAGGGGAACACTTCTAGATATGGATTCTGTTTTAGGGGAACTTCTAAGGGAAGAGACTAGACTTCTCACTGCAACCGGGTTTGATGGGAAGATGGCTGAAGTTGGGGCTGAAACAACCTTTGTTGCTCATGGGAGTAAGAAGCTAACCTCCAAGGACTTCTCCAAAACCCAGTGCTATGAGTGTAAGGGTTTTGGACATATTGCATCTCACTATAAGAAGAATGTGTGTACCTATTGCAAGCAACATGGTCACATCATTCCAGACTGTCCAGTCCAACCAGCTAAGGGCTCTCAAAAAAAGACTAAGCCTCGGGCCTATCAGGCAACAGATGGACTAGCAACAGACACTATATCTACCAGGGGTGGATCTTCAGTGAAAAGTGATTCAACAGGTGTCATGGATGAAGAAAGGGTCGGCAACTAGTATCTTCTACTATTTCCTTTGCTTTCTCTGTTGTTGGCTTGTCTAGTTAGTTCTCTGCATATTGTTCTTCCCCTTCGCATGCTTGGATTATAGATTCAGGTGCCACCAACCATATGACAGGAGCCTACCTCAATCACCCAATCCCTTCCATTAAAACTCACCATAAACATATTATTACTGCTAATGGTGAAAAGTTGGACATCATTGGTAGTAATGATTTGTCCCTTCAACTATCTCCAACTAGATCATTTCCTCTCTCCAAAACCCTCTTAGTACCCAACCTTACTACTAATCTGATTTCTGTTGGCCAACTTGTTGATGAAGGAAATGTTCTCACCTTTTCTCATGATGGTTGCTTGATACAAGACCGGTACACTAGAAGGTGAAAGGGAAGGGACATAGGTTGGGCCGTCTGTTTGCGCTGGAATTTGAGAAATCTCAATCGGAGGCATCCTTAGCTTTACTTAGTTCTTCCTTGTCTAATTCCCCCTATTGATACTTTTGATGTTTCTTGCACTACGTATTGTTTGAGTAAAAGTCATGTTTTACTATTTCTTCATACATCTGAACATGCCACTAAACCTTTTGAGATAACGCATAGTGATGTTTGGTCTGCTTCTATTACTTCACGATTGGGGTACAGATATTTCGTATTATTTATAGATGATAGTACCAGATATACTTGGATTTATTTTCTGCGACACAAATCAGAAGTCTTTAGTGCATTTAAATTGTTTCATATTATGGTGCAAAATCGATTCAAGTGCAATGTGACTATCCTCCGCTCAGACTCAGGGGGAGAATATAGAGATGGAGACTTCCTGGCATACTTGAGGAATTATGGAATTCAGTCTCAGCGCAGCTACCCAGACACTCCACAGTAGAATGGTGTAGCTGAACGGAAGAACGAACATATTCTCAGTGTTGTGCGGACATTATTACAGGAGTCTCATACTCCAACTTCGTTTTGGGTAGAAGCAGCCAGTACAGCCGTGTATTTGATCAATTTTCTTCCATCCTCTGTTCTAGGCAACACTTTTCCCTTCCAAAAACTTTTTAGTTATCCCCCAGATTTCTCTAGCCTTTATGTTTTTTGTTGTCTTTGCTTTGTTCGTCTTCCTGTTCGTGAACGATCTAAATTAACTGCTCAATCTGCTATGTGTGCCTTTGTGAGATATAGTCCTAACCACAAAAGATTTTTGTGTTATGATCCTGCTATTCGTCGTATTCGGATTTCTTAGAATGTTGTGTTTCTTGAACATATCTCCTTCTTTGCTGGGGTTGCTAGGTTGTCTGCTCCTTCCATCTCTGTTTTGCAAGACTTTGATTCAAATGACACTACTACTTCCTCAACTAAGAGAGATCTTCTTGTCTTCACCCGCAAGCGGCTACATGTCTTGACTCCTACACCTACAACCCCTCTTCCACCCGATCCAGAGCATTCATCTCAGATATCCTCTGTAAGTGATATCTTGACCCAAGATCCTCCTATTTCGGATAGTAGTTCGGTTATTCCACTTTGTCGTTCTACCCGTATCTCTCGACCTCCTAACTGCTATGGTTTTCCTTCAAACCATAATTCCTTTTCTATTGTACTTTCTTCCACAGATATCCCTAGATCTTATCAGCAAGTCATTAGAAGTTCTCAGTGGAAAGAAGCTATGGATGCCGAAATTCAAGCCCTCCATGAGAATGATACTTGGGATCTTGTGCCAGCTCCTCCATATGCTTCTATTGTTTGAAATTGTTGGGTCTATACGATCAAATTGAAATCAGATGGCTCTCTTGATCGATATAAGGCCCAGTTAGTTGCCCAAGGATACAGTCAGGATTATGGGATTGATTATGAAGAAAGATTTGCCCCGGTTGCTAAGATCACCACAGTTTAGACTCTTATTGCCATATCTGTTGTTCATTCCTAGATTATTTACCAATTAGATGTGAAGAATGCTTTCCTTCATGGTGAACTAAAGGAGACAGTCTACATGAAACCTCCGCCTGGATATTGCAGTGATCCTTCATGTGTCTGTCACCTGAATAAGTCTTTATATGGCCTAGAGCAAGCACCCAGGGCTTGTTTTGAACGCTTCCGGGATGTTGTTGTTACAGTTGGGTATAACTAGAGTTCCTCTGACTACTCCCTCTTTGTTAAGAGAAGACCCCAAGGTATTACTATTCTTCTAATGTATGTTGATGACATGCTCCTAACAAGGGATGATCATGACGGCATTTGTGAGCTGAAGTCCTTACTTCATAACTCATTTCACATGAGGGACCTGGGTCCTCTCACTTACTTCTTAGGTTTGGAGGTTCATCGTAGCAATCGAGGGTATTTTATTTGTCAACAAAAATACGCCTCTGATCTCGTCAAACTAGTTGGAATCACTGATGAGAAACATGTTGATACCCCCCTGGAGCTGAATGTCAAGCTATCTAAATCCGAAGGCCTCATCCTTCTTGATGCTACCTTGTACCATCAGCTTGTTGGCTCTTTGATCTATCTTACTATGACCAGGCCTGATATTTCACATGTTGTTCAGGTCGTCAGTCAATTTGTCTCTACCCCGAGACAACCTCATATAGCTGTTATTCGTCGCATCATCCGTTATGTTAGAGACACAACCTCTCAGGGACTATTTTTCTCTTCCTCATCATCCATGCAATTGAGGGTTTATGCTGATGCTGATTGGGCTGGTTGCCCTGACACTCGTCGATCCACTACTGGGTGGTGCGTCTTCATGGGTGACTCTCTCATCTCCTGGAAGTGCAAGAAACAACAAACTGTTTTTAAGTCTTCTACTAAAGTCGAGTATAGAGCTGTGTCTTCTGCATGTAGCAAGATTGTTTGGCTGAAGTCACTTTTCATGGATCTTGGTATTTCTCTTCCTACTCCTATCCCTATGTATGCCAACAACATCAACGCTATCAAAATCGCATCTAATCCAATCTTTCTTGAGAGGACTAAACATATCAAGGTGAATTGTCACTTTATTAGAGACCTCCTTGCTACAAGCTCTATATCTCTTCCTCATGTTGTCTCTCACATGCAAATTGCCAACATCTTCACCAAGGCCATGACTAAAAGTCAACATCTCATTCTTGTGGGCAAACTGATGTTGATGTCTACACATCAGTTTGAGGGGGAGTGTGAAGATAATATCTTGATGTACATTATTAGAGTAGTCCTTGTTGTACAATATCGTAGTTCTTATATTTTTATTTGTTCTTTTTATCTTTCAGCCCTGTAAGGGCATTCTCGCAACTGTACATACATTTTATCTCTTTAATATAAAAGAGACTCTTTGGGGTGGGGGTCAACTATTCTTGACACCCCTAGATCTGTTTTCTTCTTGCTCTGAATTTAGTTCACAAAAGAAAAATGCTTTTAATCCATCATTGATCATTTCCATTCTAAAAAGCATTAATAAAAGAAGATTAATAATACATAGCCTATGAAAGAAAAAAAAAAATTGTGTGACAAATCAAAAATAATGGGAAAAAACAAATAAAGAAACGGAAATAGACCTTATTATGCTAAATGCAATAGAGATATAGAGGAAAGAAAATGTCTGCATTACTTGTAGTTAAAAGGGGAAAAAATGAAGGGTTGGAGCCCCTACTCCTAGTCACATAAAGAAAGAAAGGAGTGATTACGTAGGGAAAAAAGAACAAATGAATGATGCTTTGTTTTGTTTAAAGAAATTAAAAGTCATAGAAGAGACCTTCATGAAGAACAGATGAAGAAAGATACTAGTTGAAGCCATACTATAATAAGCACACCACTTTCTACCCTAAACTTAGTGGTTCTCCAAATTGGAATTTGGTCTTTATGATGCCCTTTTATACCTTTTCACCTTTATTTCAACAATATAATGTTGTTTAGCTGTGCTACACCGTTTTTTTTTTTTTTTTTTGAGAAGAGGTGACATGTATCACTCATTCATTTAATAGCAAAAAAGAGGGATGTACATCAGAGGATGTACAAAACGAACACAAAAAGAGCAAAAACAAAGCCAAAGAACCACCTAAATTTCACAGGCATTGTGTTTGCACTATACAAAATGGTCCCATCCACCCCTGTTTTAGACACACACACACAAAAAAAAAAAAAACATCAGTGACAGAGCACTCCCTTAACCTGACAAGTGACACAATCTAATATCTGAAAATTTTGATTATAATAAACTTCTGCAAAGTGCCACCTATACAGTAGGTGATGGTAGCAAATTTGCAGCACAGACTGTAATTTGTTTCCACAGCCAGAAAGTAGATGCTATATTAGATGCACAGATATATCTCAAAATAGATAAGTCGATGACCACAGATTTATCAACAAAAAGATTCTACAATGACATAATTACAATCCTGCCTACAAAGTATACCATCATTCTTTGCACATCACTACCAAAAATAAAGATAGTGTACCCAGCTTGGCGTTGACCATTCAAAACATTACAGAATAATATCAATGCCTCTAGAGGCTCCTATGACTTTGGTTGAGGCACCAAATGTCAACCAGATGATCTACATGCCTGAGACAAAAAGTATATATTTGGAAGCCTTCTCAAATGAATTACAAAGTCAAGCCTTTTCCAAATATGTATTCAATATGCATTGTTAGAATAAGGGCATGGCAAAAAATATCGTCAAAATCCAAACAAAATAGGTGTCATGGAAATTACCAAGTATATTGTTCGCCCTTGAAATTCAAACTGAGCTCTGACCGAATCTCTTGTCAAACCAGCTTCTGGCCCAACCAGAACACGATTTTGTTGTAATAATGTGTTCAGCAGTGTAGACTTCCCAACATTGGGCCGTCCTACAATTGCCAACTGCAAGGGTAATTTAGACTCCTCAACCTCTGAGAAGCAATTATCCTCGCTTTCTCTGTCTGTGATAGAAAACGCAATCTTAGCTAAAGATCAAAAGACAGCAATGGCACAACAGAAATAGTCAGACATTAAGAAGAGCAAGTGCAAAAGATTGTGCAACAATGAAGAATGAGGGCTTTGTATTTGCACCATACTTTCTACCATACTCATTGTTATGATGTTCTCAGTCAGCCTAAATACTGTTGTAACTGTCCCCCTCCCACTTGAGACTTATCTGAAAGAATGAATTTTTTCTAAGGTATTTAAATAAATCCTTTGATCATGGTTACTGATCAAAATAGTTCATGATTGAATTATTTGGTTAATATGGATTATCAACTAATAAGGTAATTACAATGGTTCACTTTTTGTTCTAACATAAGATAACCACTTAACAACAAGGTACTTTCTTTATTCTACAAGTACGTACCTATCACAACTAGTAGGAATTAGGAAATCATGGACTCAAATTAGTTTCTACTAGCACAAGCAAGCTTATTTTAGTCTGGCAGGACAAAAACTGAGAGACGCGTTGCTTACCATTTAAAACATGGAGCATATAATCATCAAGCAAAGGCTGAAGGGCTTCATATAATTCGACCATACCCAATCCAGTCTCTGCAGATATAGGAATGGGATCCCCATATCCTAATTTATGGGCTTCCGCAGCTACTGCAGTAAGAAACCCACTTTGGTCATCAAGTGATTCAGATTTGTTCATCACTAAAATGGTAGTGATTCCAGGTGCATGCTTGCGCAGCCACTTCCCAACTTCTGCATCCATTGGTTGCAAACCATCCCTAAAACAGAGATTAGAGGTAAAGAAAGATAGAAAATCCACACCAATAGAGAACAACAATATGTATGCAATAAATGACTAGTATGCCACAACATGAAATAAATACATCGAACAACAAGTCTAAGTTATAAACATACTGATTAAAATAAAAACCTAAGTCATCTAGCATATGCTAAAAAACCATTCATGAAACTGACCTGACGTCCAACAATATGTATGCAATAAATGACTAGTATGCCACAACATGAAATAAATACATCAAACAACAAGTCTAAGTTATAAACATACTGATTAAAATAAAAACCTAAGTCATCTAGCATATGCTAAAAAATCATTCATGAAACTGACCTGACGTCTATCAAGAAGATTGCAAATTGTGTCCTTGCCAGCACATTTCTAGTCATTTCAGAAGTTCTGTCAAGAACACTTCCCGAAGATGCTGCCGTTTCTAAGCCAGCTGAATCCAATACCCTAAAACGCAAGTCACCCAATTTTGCGATTCCTTCACGTATGTCCCTTGTAACATGATCGTCTGGAGTGTTATATACAAGAGCTTCCCTCCTCCGGATAAAACTACATTAGATAAAAGGGAGGGGAAGATACAGTAACTAGCTTCAGCTAAGAACACCCTTCCATGTTCCATGCGATCTAAAAAGAAAATACCAGAGAATCAACTCACCGATTAAAGAGTGCCGACTTGCCTACATTAGGACGCCCAACAAGAATTACAGTTGGGAGTAGCTCAGTGTCAACTTTGCTGAATTCAACGAATGATTTATTGCGGATTCTCTTGACCCTTTTTGTTTCAGCACTACCGGCGGTTTCAGAATCCACAACTATGAGATCAACACCTGAATTATGACAACCCAGCAGTTTCTCTTCTTTTGCTCCAGCAAGTCCGCAAAATCCAACCGAGAGAGCTCGACATCTCTGCATAGATGAGAATGAGATTAAACTGCAACAGTTCAATCTCTGGGGTGTCACTCTGGTGGTTTTCCTGAGTGAGTTGAGTGCATGACCCAATAAAGCTCCTGGGAAGCATCATCGTCAGCTCAGTTTAGTTTAACCCACATAAATTCTTCAATCAGAACGGCATAACAGATTTATTGAAATCTTAAAATTCGATTCAAAAGGGGAAAATGAAAGATTGTCTAATATATCAATTATCAAGTGGGAATCGAGGATAAACACAATACAAACCAAATGAATTGGCAACGTCTCTTTCGCTTTCGCCCCAAGACAAGAAGCTCCTTACTCCGTTAATATTGCTAGGTGGCGTAGGACTGTGCCAGAGGAAGGTGAAGCCACAGGGCAGAGCTCGAACGCAGGATCGTCGAGCCATCTAAAGACTACATTTACATTTTACACTACTGTTGTGCTGCTACAAGAGCAATAGAAAAGGTCTCCGTCTCATTTTCGTATAATCCTTTTGGTTCCAATGCAGCTCTGTTTTCAACTTCGACTGCAACTGACGAGACGGGATACAAATTCAAACCTGAATTACACGAATGCCCGGACCTGGAGGCTGGAATGAGGTCTTCTGCTCTTAGGGTTCGTCTTGGACTCGCACTCTCCGTCTGGTCCAATCGGATCCGGTCCGATCCAATCGGGCTACTCACCCGTTGGCTTGCTGCTGCCCTTATCGCCCAACGGCCAACGCCCACAAATCACCCTAACAAATAAGAGAAAAGATTGAGGCAAATTAACATTACAAAGAAGGAAGAGCGGAGTCATAGAGCCTCCCTTGCCCTCAAATCCGCAGCTTGGTTAGTTTCACGATAAATTTGATGGTATTCTAGAATTGGGATCTGTTCCTCACGCAGGGCGCCCCACACCAATATGACCATGTATTGAAACATCTTCTATGAATAATAACTTATAAGTAGGTATAATGTTACCATGGTGGGATGTGCCTGTGAGGTCAATGTGAGGCGTCCTATTTGAGGAGTAGATTCACTCTGGTATTCCACCCCCGCAAATCAGCAGCTCATGAACCTTATAGCATTCCTCTGTGAGGAGTCCATATCTGCTCCTCACATTGTGTGCCTCATAGCATGTCTTGACCGCACATCGGGAACATTTTCTGTCCTTAAATTTATTATTCATGGGGAGATGTTTCCAATACAGGGTGGGATGTGGGTTGTGAGGAGTGCAGTGTAAGGAGCAGATCTCAATTCCTCTGTGAAAAGTCTTTAGTATCCACGGCATGTCAATCTCCCTCTTTAAGCTCAGTTTGGAAGGAGTACAAATAGAAATACATAGAGTGCAAAACCTTGTATTTTTGGATTATTTTGTATATATTTGTATTTATATTCTTTCCAAACTAAGCCTAAGGCATGACTAAGAGAGAATCCTCCCTCAATAGGAATTGGATGTCCATATAATTTAAGGCAATGTTATAGGCTTCCCAAGCAGCCCAAGCTATCGCCAAGTTAATGGAAGTGTTGTCAATAAAATATGTTTTAACCTTTAACACTTCTCCAAAAGCATATCTTGCAACACATGCAATAGCACAAGAATTATCACAATCTCATGATGCATCAAAATTTATTTTGATCTCATCATCTCTTGGAAAGCTCTAAATAATATGCTTCCATTTATCCCTTTTCGCTATTTCTGCAATTAGGTTGTAACTTCTTTGAGTATCTGAGAAAAGTTAGGCACAAAAACAGAATTTTTGTATGCATTGAATTGAACCCACAAGTGTTTACAATAAATAGATGTTGGTACCGTTTACTTTTGGTAACCAGGAGCTAAACAGAGAAATAAGAAATAAAAATGGGAAAAATATACAAGGTAATGTTTGCTAGACACATATGGTAATCATACAACAATATACAAGGTAATAAATTGCAAGACTCCCCCTCAAGTTGGGGCATGAATGTTGAGAATGCCCAACTTGCGTGTGAGATAATGAAGTTGTGTTGCACCTAGGGGTTTGGTAAAAACATCGACAAGTTGATTAGAAGTTGAAACATGTATAGTGCAAATCAAGCCTTGCTGGAGCTTTTCTCATACGATGTAACAATCAATCTCTATGTGTTTTGTGCATTCATGAAACATGGGAGTAGTAGCAATGTGTAGAGCATCTTGATTGTCACAATAAAGAAAAGTATGTCGATGATAAGATACTTGTAAATCTTGTAATAAATAAAATAATCATTGGGGTTCACAACAAGTAGAGGTCATAGCTCTGTATTCCACTTCAGTAAAGGAGCGAAAGAATGTGCTTTGCTTATTTGATTTCCACAAGATGGGTGATGCTCCAAGCAAGTTACGATAACCTGAAACAAAGTGACGAGACTCAAAGCAACTGGCCCAATCAAAATCACAATATGCATGAAACTGCAAAGAACTAGAAGCAGTAAATAGTATTCATTGTCTTGGAGCCATCTTAATCTTAATAAAATGCAAGATCTAATGAGCTGCATCAAGATGCGGCAGGCATGGCTTGTCCATATATTGGCTCAACGCTTGCATAGAGTAGGCAATGTCGAGCCATGTAATGGTGAGGTAGGGAAGATGCCCCACTAATCTACAATAAGAAAAAGGATCAAAGAGCGGATTTCCATCAATGAAGGTAAGCTTGAGTTGTTGCTCCATGGGAACAGGAGATTTCAACCAAGAAAACCAGCATCATTAAGTATTCTTAAAGCATATTTACGTTAGGATAAGTGAATCCCACTAAAAGAATGAGCAATCTCGAGACCAAGGAAATATTTCAACTGCCCTAGGTCTTTAATTTGAAATTGGTGGTGAAAATGATCTTTGAGCTGCTGAATAGAAGAAAAATCATTTCTGACCAAGATAATATCATCAACATATATGAGAATAGCAGTAAAATAAGTGGTAGTCAAGCATATGAAGAGGGAGTTATCGGCCTTTGATCGTGTGTACCCTATTGCAATCAAGGTAGCAGATAATTTGACGAACCATTGTTGAGATGCTTGTTTAAGACCATAAAGTGATATGTTCAATCTGCATACCCTATGCTTCCCCTGTCATGAAAAACCGAGAGGGATATCCATATAAACCTCTTTTTCTAGGTATCCATGAAGGAAAGCCTTATTGACATCAAGTTAATATAAATGCCAATTACGAATTGCAACAATCGCAAGGAGACAACAAACAGTGACAAGCTTTGCTATGGTAGCAAAAGTTTCATGATAATCAAGCCCTTCCTTTTGATTATATCCCTTAGCAACAAGACAAGCTTTATATCTTTCAATACAACCATTAGATTTATACTTGACTTTGTAAATCCATTTGCATCCAATAGGTTCTTTACTTGGAGGTAGTAAAGTGAGAGTCCAAGTATTATCAGCTTCAAGAGTTTGAATCTCCTTAGCCATAGCCTTTCTCCATAAGGAATTATGCATAGCTTGTTGTAAACTATGCGGTTCTTGTGTGGAAGAGAGATACATTGAGAATGCTTTGTAAGCAGGGGATAGTTTATCATAAGATAAAACACAAGAGAGAGGGTGTGATGTACTTATAGATGTTCCTATAAAGGAAGTAGATGATGGATTGAGCAAGGAGCCAATAGCAATTTGACAATGATAATCTTGTAAGTATGGTGGTGCATGCCATTCGACCGCCTAGGAGGGACAAAAGACTCTATTGAAGAAGATATTGGCAGAGAAGGTGAAGAAGGACCCTAGGATGATTCATGTAAAGACGGTGGGTGGGGCCATTGATCCAATAAGTGGAGTGACATGTAAGTCTGGCACGGGTAATGGTACAATATGAGAGGAACCGGTTTCACTTGACAAGAGGGGGAAGACATCTTCATAAAAGACAACATAACGAGAAACAAAGATTGTTTGAGTTTCAAGATCATAAATTCGATATCGCTTTTTGCCATAACCCTAAAAAATACACTTACATACACGATGACCAAATTTGGTTTGAGTAGGATTTATTATAGTTGCATAGCGCAAACAACCAAACACATGGAGGTGAGTTTATGAAGGCTTCAAACCAAAGAAGACTTCATATGGTCTTTTACTAGAAAGGAGTGGAATCGGTGTTTGGTTTGTGAGATAGGTAGTTGTTAGCACACTATCTCCCCAAAAATGAGTGGATAGTTCGGCTTGAAATAATAAGGCACGAGCAACTTCAATGATGTGGCGATTTTTTCTCTCAACAACTTCATTTTGTTGAGGAATGTGCATGCGTTGGTGAACAATTCCTTTGTCATTAAAAAAATCATCCATGTAAAACTCAAGGCCATTGCCACTCCTAACTTATTGGATGTACAAAGAAATAAAAATAGCACGAGTTTCATATCTATGATGCATCAAGTAAACCCAAGTGCTTTGTGAAAAATCATCAACTATATTAAAAATAATGAAAACCATTCAAAGTGGTTGTATGATAACCACCCCCAAATATCATAATGAACAAGTTGAAAATGTCTTGTTGTAGTAATTGAACTGATTGGAAATGACAAATGACTTTATTTAGCTAAATTAATGACAAATATCACAAGGTTCAACATTGTTAAGAACTATCAAACTCGAAATGTCTTTGGACAAAAGACTCATGCGATTGTTATAAGGATCCCCCATCTGTTTATGCCAAATGTCATGAGAAATAATAGTAGTTATGGCATGCTTCAATGACGGGTCCACCTTGCTTACCCGCTCCAATCATTGTCTTCAATGACGGGTCCTGTATAAGACAATGATCATGTGAGAAACTTTACGACACATTGACATTGTGTGGTAAGTTTGTGCACTGGAATAACGTTAAAACCAAAAGATGGAATACAAAGAATTACTATTAAGATAATGAAGGGCATTAAAGTAACTGTTCCAATATGGGTAACAGGTGTTAGTCGACCAAAATCTGTTCAACCGAAATAAATGAACAATTTAAAATAAAATTTTACCTCCAGTCGCCATAACCTCTGTGCAAGGAACTCCCTTATCAATAAGTGTATTGATCGAAACCGCTTTACTTCCTTGAATCGAACCCCGCTAAACTTTGATTCCTTGCTTCGGATTGATACAGTCGAGCTACTCAACAGCTTCACACCGATCATAGTCCCTGACTCGCGAGAACTGTAATAACCCCTTAGACCTCTAGTTGATCTCTCTTGTGTATTAATTCTCTAGTTCAGTGCTAATAGGGAGCACTCTTTTTTTCTTTTTGGGAGAGCAAAATGAGAGTGAAGCTTGAAGGAGAAAAGCCAAGAGGGATTACACGCGTAGGGGAGATGGGTCCTCTCTCTAGTCATTCTTTTAGGCAATCTTCCTATCAAAGATTTTGCCTAATTAGAGAGAATTTAATTCCCTCATGGTTTCCAAAATTGTAAATGGGATATTTAAATTAAAATTTGAATCTCACAAATCCCTTAATTTATAGGGCTGTTTTATTAGGAAATTGTTTAAGTCCAACACCCTCATAATGAGTTCTAATTAGGGTGATTGGATTTGGACCAATTCAATCTAGATCGTGGCCACCATGATGGGCCACAATCCGGGTCCTACCCAACGGGTAATTTCTCTAACAACAGGCACACTAAACCCATTTGGTAACTTGATAGTTGAAGAACCAACAACAACAATGGTGGATAACAAAGAAACTGAACAAACCATGTGGTGGTTCTTGTGTTTAATATCCACGGAGTAGCTGAAAAAATTGAAGTGAGACCAAGAAAGATACCTGATAACATGCTTTCTGATTGAGAAATAAATCTGCAAGGTTGGCACTATGAGGAGACTTATTGAGTAATGCTAGTAGTTGTTGATATGGAGCTGGAGTGAAGGGAAAGTTTCCAGCAGATTAGTTTGTATTAGTTTCACATGAAACCTGATTTGCATTAGAATGTGAGGCATCCTAATTGTAGAGACGATGACCTAGAGGATACCCATGAAGCTTATAACACGTATCCTTTGTATGCCCAACCCATCCGTAGTGATCACAAGTGTGTCTTTCATCTCTTCTGGTCAGAAATGCAACTGAATCTGAACGAGTAGTGCTACCAATCACGATGTCATGTTGCCACCCTTCTTGTAAAACGAGGGAGAAGTACGGATACACGCAATGTATAAATTTGATATCAATGCATGGTCAGAATGCATTCCCCCCTGTACTATAAAGCTATAAAATCTTGATATAGGCTGATTGGTCATCCTCCCAAAACCCAATCGATGTCAAGGGATGGATTCATCATCAGGATCTGTCCTCGCACAACAATGTTAAGACTCATTGAGTCCCATCAAATATTCGATAGGCAAGGGCCGATAGTTATTCTAACTCATTGTGGGCGATGTGCCCTTATGTACGCGTTAAAGAGTGTCGGTGTGGTCATTGCTTGTGGGACATGTCGGAGTTGGAATCAGAATGATATATTCTCTTCATCTGTTTGGTTTAGTTTAGAATCTAAATCAGAATTGGTTGTAATGGATTCTCATTGAGAGGAGAGGGGAGGGAACATGTCATTTCACTTGGCATTGATCTTAGCGTTATGATGTTTGCCAAGTGTCCCCATTCTCTTTGACGGTTACATTGCGCATCAGCGTTAGCCTTCAGGGCATATAGGTGTGCCACATCACCATTCTTCGACTCAGCTTACCATCACTTCGTCAAACTTCCACGTGGAGATTCAACCTGGGCCAGATTTACGACCCATCAAATTTTAAAACACAAGTACACAACCACACTTTGTTCGAACTTCGAAGTTAACCACGAAAAACATCCCCTATTAACTTATTAACTACTAACCGAGTTCGGATCAGGACATTGCTGGTCACGCGCATCTCGTCGTACATCAAAAACATTGATTGTACTTTATAACACTGATATTCCTGATGTATAGCTGGATGCGCGTGGCCAGTAATGTATCGTCGTCAGCAGATCCGGACTCTTAGTCTAATCCGACGGCATGGAAAACCAACCAACCCAACCGGCCCGATTCGGATTTGTTTAATCGGATGTGCTAAAGTCTAAACACGACGCACACTATGAACTACTATCGTAAAATGATACTTACAGCCATTTTCAGCCGTACATCATGAACATCTCCGGGAGTAAATCTGAATTCTCGCTAAAAATCCCTAAAATCTCTGACTCGAAGTAAGGTAGAGGTGAGCAGCAGAGTCTCAGCAGACCACCTAGACACCAACACCAACCGGCGGAGAAAGATCTGTCAGAGGTAAAATGAAAAGAATCTTTGGTTGAAGAGGGAGAAAATAAGAGAGAAAGAAAGGTTTCTTCTCCTGCTTTAGTTGCGGTTCTTTCGATAAAGAAATCTGTGGCAGTCTCTCCCGTCTCAGAGCTTCGCTTCTTTTATTTACAGTGATCTGTGTGTGTATGTGTGTCAAAGAAATTGAAATGTTTCTAAACTCCGAAGTGCATAATGGAAGCAATTCATTATCCAAATGCAGGACGACCTTCAACAACGCTTTACGACAAGAAAATGCGTGAAGATATTATGAAACTTGAAAATGAATCACGAAGAAGTGGTTCTTCAAGAGACACAAAGGAACCCCCAAATAGAATATTGCGAATGGATTATCCCTCTTCTCCATGGGCATTAAGCAAGTTCCTCAGTAATCAGTATTAAAGATATTAATGGATTCTATTTAAATGTTAAACCAACATTTTTTAATGGTTGACGTATTTCTGTACTTGCTGAAGGTAATTTGGATTTTGAATCATAAAAGCATCGTTTGTTCAATGTAATGGGGGAAGGAATGGAAAACTTTCTGCGCAAGGAAGGCTAATATAGAGATGAGTATTTCAGAGAGTAATCCTTTCCCGCCTTTTTTACATTGAAACAACTTGTGCCAGAACAAAAATTGAAAACAAGTATAGCGTTCAATTTGAGTTAATTTTATAGTAATTTCGTGTATATTCAACCGTTCAATTTGACAAGGCCTCTTTTTTTTCGATACATCATGTTTGATTTGGTAGAAACCGAGAGAGAAACAAACAATATATTTGTAATGATCTATTTTAAAATCTTCAGTTGCTTGTGGAAACAATTGAAGCTTTGATTATCACAATGTGGAAGTTTTTGTTATAGAGAGAATGAGTACTTAATGTGAATCTGTTTGACTTGAAATCAATTTAAATATCATATTCTTTTTAGTTAGAAAAGAATATATTCTTTTTCTTTTAATATGGAAAAGTTATATACAAAGGACCAACAAAAAAATTATATAAATAAGGAATAAATCAAAACAAGGAGATAAAACATACACAAAATGTCTTGCTACTTCAAACACTTCGTAACTGCTAAGTTTAATAAAGTTAAAGATTACCTGGTCAATAGGCTTGCTTACTGTGTCAATTGCACTATTACAACTACATTAAACTCTATCAGAAGTTAGAGCATGGTTCTGACAAAAAGGGCTTGCTATTTGTTCTTTTCTTGCAGTGGAGATTGCTCAGTTTCATTAGTGGATAACTCCAGGCCTAGGGTACCTCTTCATACTGATTCCATAAGATCAGTTTGTTTTGGTGCAGAAGGGAGTCTATAATTCTATTTGCATCTGCTGATAAAGGCAAGCTTGTCAAGATTTGGATATAGATTCTGGGCAATGAATCTATACAGTGTAAGTTCTGGTGTGTTTGTTTCATGTTTATGGGAACTGATTAAGACCATATGGATAGCCTTTAAGCACCTATAAATACTAATGATGCACAATTGTAGTGTTGGGACAATATCTCAATGTTCTTATTTTCAAAAGACCATAAATCTTAATTCTGTTGCAATTTGCTATCTGTTTGGTTGTTAGATAAACAAAGGGACAAACTAGGGTGGTGGGGGAAGGGGAACCTTTAAAACATGGTTCCATCTTGTCAGACATCATCATCCCTCTTTCTATGCAGAGATCTGTTATGGTAATTTCAGTTGAATGGTGGATCTGAGATCTCTTATGGTAATAACCACAACTATGTCGTAGTTTCTAGTCTGTCCATGTTATTTGTGTTTTAACTGGGCTTAGGATGGATTGGGTGCCTAGGTTGTCAATGCAAGCTTTGTGTATTTGCTTTTCCTGGCTCAAGCACAATCTATGTCAATGGTTGGGTCAATTTGGTCCAAGCTTCATGCATAATCTCTATCACTTGCATGTGTCGAAATTTATCACTCTTCCTTGTTATTGATATGATTTTGGTTACCAAAATGATGTAGTTGCTCCGATAAGCATGAGTACGATTACTATAAGCCATGGCAATTCTTTTCTTTGTTTTGCTGATAAGTTTGGTGTTGTTGGCTGATGGATTTAGATGGGAATAGTGAAAATCAGTCTTTTGTCAAAATAATGAGGATAACTGATCCTTCTTCATTATTGAAATATCATGACTTCTATAGTTTGTAATTTATTATGGCTCTTCTTCTTCCTTATTCTTTATATTCCTTCTACAGGAAACCATTGGCTTTTTTACATTATAGCTAGTCTTGCTGATGTATTCACAAGGTTGCTTATTTTTTTATGAACACGAATGGTCAAGCCTGACTTGTAAAGTTGATAGATGGGGATTAGAATCTTTATCTGTTGATTTACAAGCTGAACATAGATGATAATTTGGAAAAGAAAGATTTCAGCTTTAACTTTCATGTAAACATTTGTTGCTTATGTCACCCTTCTTCCTCCTTAGCCTGACTAGCACAAGAATACAAGTTTGAGTATGAGAGCATGCTAAAAATGCTGGAGGTTAGCTTCATATCAAATCTTCTGCTCCCAAGATCCAGTATATCTGGGACCAACATTGGACAAAGGTTTAAACCATTTAAATAGTACATGGTGAACTCTTGGACCATTGGACAATGGTTTAAATTTAAACCATTTAAAAGCACCTGGGTTGGATTGGTTCTCTATGGCATTTTTCCACAACTGTTGGGAAGTCTTGGAAAAGGATTTAAAAGAGGTGTTTGATGAATTTGACCAGAAAGGGAAGATTTCACGAGGAACAAATTCCACTTTCATTTCCCTAGTGCCCAAGGGAAAGGAAGCTAAAACTCCAAGGGACTTCAGACCAATCAGTTTGGTGGGTGGCCTATACAAAATAATAGCAAAAGTCCTCTCAGGTAGAATAAAGAAGGTCTTACCCACAATAATCTCCCAATCTCAAGGAGCTTTTGTTGAAGGAAGACAAATTATTTATCAAATATTAGTGATCAAAGAATGTGTTAAAAAGGAGTACAAGGGTGGAAAAGGATTTATTTGTAAATTGGACTTAGAAAAAGCTTATCATTTGGTGGACTGGTCCTCTCTTCTTGAGATTATGGAGAGAATTGTATTTGGGGAAAAATGGAGGCTATGGGTTGATGGATGCTTAAGAATAGTGCAATATTCAGTTCTGATTAATGGGTCTGCTAGAGATTTCTTTCTAGACAAGAGAGGTTTAAGACAGAGTAACCCTTTATGTTTGTTCCTTTTCACCTTATTGCAGAGGTCTTAAGCAGAATGGCCACAAAGGCGGATTTGAATGGCTTATTTGGAGAATGGAGGGTGGGAAGGGATGAGATTGTAGTCACCCATTTGTAATTTGTAGATGGCATAATCCTTTTCAGTGAGGAATCTAGTTCTAAGTCCCTAGGGAACCTAAAAGAGTTGGTGAGTTCCTTTGAGAAACTGCCTAACTTAAGGCTCAAATTTGGAAAAAGCTTTGTGGTGAAGATGAACTTGCAAGAAGAGGAAGTCCTTAATATAGCAGAGCTCTTAGGTTGTGAAATCAAAATGTGGCCTTTAGAGTATCTAGGACTCCCCCTGGGTGGAAACCCAAGATCTAAGAGCTTTTAGAAGCCTTATTTGGAAAGATTTACTAAAAAATTGGCTCTTTGGAAGAGGAATTACATCTCTTTGGAAGGGAGGATAACTTTGATCAAAGTGATGAAGGAAGATTTGGCCCGACCTCACAGTTATACGACACGTGGCAAAAGCAACAGCTCAACACAAAAGCAAGCCTAAGGCGTTTTCACCAAGGGGAGAAACCAGCGGACCAAACTCCCTACTAGGGGCCCAAACTCACCCTTGGCCCCAAACCGGAAAGTAATCCAAACTGGCCTGCCTTGCAACAGTTCGGGACATACCTCGCCGAGCTGACCTGCCTTGCAACAGTTCGGGACATACCTCGCCGAACTGACCTACCTTGTAACAGCTCGGGATACACCTCGCCAAACTGGCCTGCCTTGTAACAGCTCGGGATACCCCTTGCCGAACTGACATGCCCTATACATACCTCCGAACTCGAGACTTCGCCTCTCTCACCACTCCACATCACCTTTAGGGCACCAAAACCAAACAAACCGTACTATGCCTGACACTGAGGAAGTCCGTTCCCGAAGGCACCGCACCTGACTGACTTGGGATCTGACGCTTGACGGCCGCACTCTAAACGGCTACTTGCCACCGCCACCTGACACCGCCATCTCCAGTTAGAGAGACGGTTAGACAGTGACGGTTCTGTCCCAACAGAAAGGACGATGGCCGAATTGACAGACGCAAGGGTAATCATACCCGACCTGACAAGGGCCTCGGAGCGAGTGCGTGAAGTGATTATAAGAGCCCCCTGCCCCCAACAAACAAGGTATGTGAACTTTGCGCTATCTGGTCTACACTTTGCCTTTGAGAGATTACTGACTTGAGCTTCGGAGTTATCACACCAGGTTCCCCCCGGAGTTCCCTCATCTTTCCCGTTTCAGGCTCCCCGAAAATCTAGCTCAGAGGCGAGTTCGTTGACAGCTAAGACCGGCCGGATCGCGCTCCATCACAAAGCAACCCTATCCAACCTTCCTATCTACTTCTTGTTCACTGCCCTTATACCTGTTAAAATTTCTAGGTAGTTAGAAAAGCTAATGTGGGATTTCTTGTGGGAACTAAGGGGTGGAAAGAAAGATCACTTAGTGAAATGGGAACAAGCTAGTAGACCCAAAGAAAAGGGTGGACTTGGTTTGGGCAACTTACTCCAAAAGAACTCAACTCTTCCAGGAAAGTGGCTATGAAGGTTTCCCCTAGAAAGAAACAAGCTCTAGCAAAAGGTGATTGAAAGCATACATGGTCAATCGGACAATGGCTGGGATGCAAAGGTAGCACTCAATGCAAACTCCTCTCCTTGGAAAGCAATCTATGAGGTATATCTTTTCTTTGTTAATCTCATTCGGTATGATGTGGGCAATGGTCAAGAGTATGGTTTTGGGAGGACCTTTGGATAGGTAGTCAACCTCTAAAGGTTCAATTTCCTGCACTTTATGCACTCTCCGATTACAAATGTGAACCCATTTCTAATTATGTGATTTTCTTGGCCTCAAGGATAAATTGGGATTTTGGGTTTAGAAGAGGTCTAAGGGAAATGGAGTGTGATTCTCTCATCCTCCTCTTGGCCAAACTTGATTCCATCTTCTTGGATCAAAGTGTAGAGGGCAACAGAGCGTGGTCCATTTCCTCAGATGGTCTATTTACTTGTGCTTCCTTTTTTAACTTCTTAATTCAGCGTTCTACCTCAGGGGTGAATTTCCCTGTGAAAGAAATTTGGAGAAAGCCAATCCCTCCTAAAATTCAGGCTTTTTGCTGGGAAGTTTTCCTTGGAAAGATTAATACCAATGACATGCAGCAAAAAATAAGGCCAATTACATGCCTCTCTCCTCACATGTGCTTTCTTTGCAAAAACAATGGTGAAACTATTTCCCATATTTTCTTATCCTGTCCTTTTGTGCTTTGTATTTGGGACCATCTTTGTTCTCTCTTTGGGTGTAGATGGATTCCTCAAGATGTGGCAGGGATCTTTGGAAATCCTGGAAAGTGGAAAAAATAAAAATAAAAGTAGCACATTGGGTAAAACCCATGGAGGAATTTAAATCTTTCTCACTAAATAATATTCTGAGAGAAGGAAGAGTGGCTATGTCAGCTCAAAACAAGGAAAGAACAATGATGGAATGGAGACAACCAGTGGCCAACGTGTAAAACTTAACTTTGATGGAAGTTACATAGGCAATCAAGCAATAGCTGGGATAGGAGGGTTTTTTGAGACTTAGAAGGGAAGGTGCTTGCATTATATTCAGGACCTGTAGCTAATGGTGATGCATTGATAATAGAGTTGTCTACTCTACTTCAGGGACTAAAATTTGCTAAGCAATTTTGGTTTCATAACTTGGAGGTGGAAGGGGATTCACAAGTGGTTATCTCATGGGCAAGGAATAGTACCCAAATCCCATGGTTTACAGGCATACTATCTGGGAAATAGAATCCTTAGCAAGGGAGATAGATGTTGCTTTTAGATGGGTGAGAAGAACAGCAAATGGGGTGGTGGACAGATTGGCTAAACAAGGGACTACAAGACAATAGATTTTTTGGGCAAAAATCTAAAGTTTTTCTTGGTGGAGAATTTTCCCACCTTGATGTAATTCCTTTAATTTGAAGTTAATAAAATTTATCCTTATTGATAAAAAAAACTCTTGGACCAATGACAATATTCTCCCGAATTTTGATATTATTGTTATAATATCCCATTCCTTAAATAACGTTTTCTTTACAAGAATAATCTTGTGCTCAACTTAGTTGTATGCTTTTCCTGTCACTTTTTTAGAAAACATCTATTTGCCTTATTAGTCTTCTTTTTATTAGGGGATATATGTTGACAATATGAAATTTCCTGATTAAAAGAAGAAAACCAACCTAATCCAGATTGGAAAATGACTTGTCAAGACAAGGTATGGGACATGGAATTTATACTGAATTGAAGTTTCTACATGATAAGGCACTACAATTATTGTAAAAGAATTGAGTAAAACATAGGTTCAATAAAATGTGAAGCTACATTTTCACTTTTGTCAAGAACCTAGATGATCTTGTGATCTCTAAAATTTAGGAGGTTCTTCTGAAGTAATATTCAGCTATGCCCACATTGTCCTATTTTATTATCAGAGTGGTTCTTCTAACAATTTTTTATTTATGGTGTTAAAACTACTGCCTTATTTATCACTGTTACTTCTTTTCATTCCAAATTTAATATGTAGGAATTTTCTTCTGATTGGTAGTTCCTTGTTAGTGTAAATTCATGTAATTGAAGTTCCTGCTTCTTTAAAATTTATTGATGTTTTTAATGTAGATTTAATGCTTCCTTTATGCTCATTATACTTCTCTTGGCTAAGAAACCCATAAATGGAGGAGTAGGTGTGTGGTGTCCCAGTTTTAGAAGGAACCTGAATGATTGGGAAGTGGAATAATGGGAGGAGTTGATGCAGATCCAGAGCGTGATAAGGGTGGATACAACAAGGGGGGACAGGAGGATTTGGGCAAAGGAGAAATCAGGTAGTTTCTCAGCCAAATCTTTTAACAGCAGCCTGTGCAGGGAGGAGGAAGATAATTTTCCCGAAGACCTCATTTGGAGAACGGTGGCTCCCCTAAAATTTTCCTTTTGTCTATGGGTAACGGCATTAGGGAAGTGCTTAACAGCTGACAATTTGACAAAGAGAGGGTGGCTAGTAGAACCAAGTAGATGAGTCCTATTTGGAAACAACTCTGAAAAGTTGGAGCATCTCTTCCTGCACTGCAGATTTAGTTGGGTAATTTGGATGAAAATGTTAAAGAGGTTTTTGGAGTTCAGTCGTGCCTCCCAAGGAATGTATTGGATCTGCTACGGGGTTGGGTTCTAAGGGGTCTGTTGAGAAGAGGTAAGATTGTATGGAAGGTGCTGCCAGCGGTGGTGGTGTGGTCAATCTGGTTGGAAAGAAACAAGAGACTCTTTGAAAATCAGTTGAGATCAGAGGAGGAAGTATTAAAAAGCATTTGGGGAGGGTTACACTTCTGGGTGGCAACACACAAACTGTTCAAGAATTGCCCTTACAGTTCTTTTTTGGAGTATAGAAATCTTCTTGTATGATGTTCTTTTTTGGTTTTTCTGAGTTGTACAAAGCTTTGCCTTTCTCAGTTCCTCAGTGGGCAAGGCTGGATCTTTTTTCAGTCTCCTGTTAATGAAATACTTTACCTTTTCTCTTAAAAAAATAAAAAAACCCATAAATGGAGCTCATAAGATAAATTTTTTTTGCCCAGGTCACACAAATTCACACAAGAGTGAATTCCTGCCATCATATTTTCAATTCTTTTTACTTCTAATGTTCATTCCTTTGTTGGTCTATTTTTTTATGCACTCCAGAAATAAAAGCTATATTTTGATCTATTAAACCAAGGTTGATTACCAGACCAAAAAGGGCACTTTGACACTCAAAAAGAAATGAAAAAGATAAACCAAACGTTTAACCTTTGAATGTATTCATTATTTTTTATCAGCAACTCAAGAAAATTTTATTAAGGTTAAGGAACAAAAAGGTACAACAAGAAGTTGTTAGGGAAAAGACCCCTTACAGCAAAGAACCCCCACACATTTAACACTCAGCCCAAAACAAACCTTTGAATGCATTCATGTATGAATTAAGCATGAATTTATTTACCTACATACATGTCTACATTGCAAGTAAGCATGTGAATGCCTATGTGCCTTGTGCCTTGTTTGTAGTTCTACCATTTTCCTGTTTTTCATTGATAAAAGTTTCTATTATCAATGAAAAAAGACCTCTTGATTAACTTTGATTCATTGCAAGTACTTTTGTTATTACAACCTCCACAATATGTTCATTGCTTTAAAATTGGATATGACAACTTAACTATATTGAACTCAACTCAATTAGATTTTGGATAGAGTATGATTGTAAAGTTGATCTATAGAACTCTGTTAAGTCAAATTGAAAAACGTGGGTAGCTTACCTATCCACCTTGACCAGTGAGTTAATTCTCTCTCTCATTGGCCATGTTGAAGAGAAGTTTGCTCCACACCCTCTGCATTCTCATCTTTAGTCCTTTGAAGGCTTCAACCATGCAAAATACAGAATTCAAGGCTTCAAAGCCTCATCCTTTAACAGTAAAAACTGAAAATGTGACAAGACCATCTTCAGGGCTTCAACTTTTTGACTGTTACACCATGGTTTTTATAGTAATTTTACAAGAGAAATAACCTACAAGATAAAAACCTTGGTTGTTTGTTTGTTTGTTCCCCTTAAAAGCCATGCCATTTTTTCCTGAGCATTGGCATGGAGTTAAAATGACTTTTATGGTGATACCTTAATGTACATTCAACAAGTTGAGATTTGAGAATTTCTAGAACTGTAATTCTTTATTGTCCAATACACCATATTTGAACATATCCATGGTGCTGATACACTCTTCTGGTTTCTAGCTGTTGAATTCCTGAATGGACGGATGATTCTTAGATAACTCTGTCTGGGCCTTAGCAGGTTGAGAGTGGAGATTAATCCATGGTCACTTTCATGTACGCACGACAGGTTTCTGTCTTGCTTTACCTTTGTTTGTTCCCCAAGTTGTCAACATGGATTTCTTCCCCTTGGTAGTTGTGATTCAACTGTTTTTCTTGTGGGATTCCTGGATATCTTCTTGATATTTGTTAAATTGGAGCACAGGTAACCAAGCCTATTTATTCCATATGTCAGCTGTTATGCTTCATCTAAACAATCCATACTAGAAGGAAAAGGATGATACAAAATCTTTGCTATATGGAAATTAGCAATTATTTTTATTTCCACACCCTTCCTGATAGGGCAATAATGGCATTTTTTTTGCTTTCCTCTTGAAGGTAGGATTTAAAGAGTCTAATAGGAAAGAAATCTGCTATCCTGCTGTCACTGGTATTTCTGCCTTTGCCAACGGTTCAATGGTTGTTGTGACCATCCAGGGGCAAGTCCCTTGGATTTTCATACATTACATGGTTTAAAGGAGTTGAAGGAGTTGCCAATATATTCATTTCCTCAGGCTTTAAGTTCCTTTTGGTACATTTCTTACATATATTTTAAACCCCGCCCCCCAAACAGTTGAGTAATGATTCTTATCTGTCACGTTTCTATGAGGGAACCTTTTCTTGTCAAGGTAAATATCTCAATTCCAGTAAGGAAGTATAACATGGATGGATTTTTTTAAGTAGAAAAACAGGTAAATATTTGGATAAATACCAAAGCAGAAAAAAAATCATACAATTCAATTTACATTGTCAGCTAAGCATTTTTCTTTGACCTGTCATGATTTTAAGTACCTAGTTTTTGGTTGCATTTAGTTGCACTTTTGTTCAGTCAAACCCTCAAACTAATAAACCGATGACTGGGTAGCACCAGTGATGCAGACATGGACAAGATAAAGAAACTATGCAAGGATAAAGCAAGTTTCTCCAAATTCATGTTCCAGTTTCAATTTCATAATATTCAGGTAACTTTGGTGGTGTTTTTCTTGTTGCAGAGTTCCAGAAACAAATCAAAACCACCTATTTTGAAAGCAAATTTTTTGTTAAAATAAAAACACATAAATCATGTTCTTGGTTGTATGTGTGCTGTTTTGTTTCTAGAACTGAAACTCAAAATGTATTCTTGAATTTCTGGTTTAAAGATCATGTTTTCATCCAGTGTTTGATATCATGTTTCACAAATCGTATAATATCTGTACCCAAAACTTGTTTTTGTTTTAAAAACCATTGCTTTTATGGTTTCAAAAGCATGACTTGTTTTTTAAACAAAACAACTTTGTTTTTGAGAAGGCAAAACAAGAACACAGTTCAACTTCAATTTTTTTGCTGATGTGGCAACTTTATAAACAAATGAAACAAAAATGCTCATGTTGAAGAACACCCCCTTAGTTTTTAGTCAATTTGAATATTTTGAAAGATATTTTCCAGCTTGTTATTGTCATATGGATAGGATTAATCATCCTAAAGGGTCAAACTAGTTTAAAGAGCCTTATTGGGGAGGTTTTGGAATTTGAAAGTTGATATCTTAATTATCACTTTTCTTGCAGTCTAAGATTTAAAGGGTCAAAACTTGTCTTTTTAACTTGATTTTGATGTCATTAAACAGTTTTTTATTTCAATTATTTATCCAACAAGATCAAGATCTTCTGAGTTTGATGTGTTTTATGAAAGCTATGGTCATCTTAGTAATAGCCTAATAGGGTGTAAGTCTGACAAGATTCGCATCTGTCTAGTAAGCTTTTCTTAGAGTTGTTTAAGACAGTAGTCAAGGGTATGTCTCGGATTGTTTTTATGTTACATGTTTTTGCCACATAGGCTTGCATATTTAACTGCTGCAATGCACTCTTGACCTGAACTTTGCTGGATTGAGCTGCTTTATGATTTATTACATACGTTAAGAACTTATCCTAAAAAGCCTGTATATATGCAAGTTATACATAAGCCTGCATTTAAGTATAAAAAAAACCTAGACAAGTACTAACGTCATTAAGCATTAAAAAAGCTCATAGGAAATAAATATGAACAAATCATATAGTTCACGTCTTAAAGCAAATCCAATGGAGAGGGTTTTGAATGTTAATGCCTATGACTTTTACATCTACATTTGCCTGCTAATATAAGTAATGTGAAATAAGAAAGAACATTGCCTTTTTTAGAATTCTCATAAACCCCTTATGGTAGTTCTTTCTATTTGATCTAGTCCTTTTTTGTTTTTGTTTCAGCTTCTGATTTTCTTCCACGGGATTAGAGAGAGAGAGAGAGAGAGAGAGGGAGAGATGTCCAGTACTTATGTTTCTACGCATACACATATGCATGCTTTCTGGTCCAGGTGCTTTAAGAATTAAAATGTCTTTAAGCGGACTGTGCATGACCACTACTGGCTTTTCTGGTTCAGTTGGAATTGTTCATTACATGTGATTCGATGATGCTGCTTTTACCTTTAACTACTGACCACTACTGGCTTTTCCTTCAAAAAACCCCAAAAGGAAGAAAAAAGAACTCGAAGGACAGCTTCTCATGGTTTCTTAATTCTTATTCCTTAACATATTCCTTCCTCTCTTTGGATGGCCTACCATGACCATCTAAGTCTAAGAGCACTAAGAATCAAATCAGAGGCAAGGGAGGGACATGAACTTTAGTGGTATGTCAACCTGCTGCTAAGACAGAGAGCACTTTTGGAGGGGGATTGGACCCCTGATCTCCACAACAGTCACTGGGGATTTCTCTTCTGGAAGGTGGTGCCTGGTGGTAAACAAGTTGCTTCTCTTTATCCACATTAAATTTTGTAAAGTGGGAAGAGTATGTTGCTCTGAGGATGCCTTCTTAGTTCTTATGGTTCAGATTCAATTGGATGATCAATGAGGTCCGGGTCTGTTCCGGGCCACCCACCCCTCTTATCATGCTGGTCTTCTCTTTTGATAATTTATTTGCTGGGAAATCCAATTCAAACTCATACATATAAATGAAGAAGACGAACTTCAAAGAAAAGATGACATATCTACCCAGTTTGTTTCCGAAATTTGCCTTTTTTTTCAAAATTTTTTATCTTTTCTCTAAAGGTAGGGAGGAAATAAAAACCATGGGCATCTTCATCTATTACTATTACTACTAGCATTTTTCTGCTACTCCTTTCAATGGTCAGAAACAACATTAAAACCGGGCTGGAATCTTTAGAAAAGCACATATGACATATCTACCCATTTCCTTGCATGTCAAAATTCCGACTTCTCAAACCTTGAGTTGGTCATAATAGAACATCAGGAGACTATGACTACTCATGGACGTCTTCTGATCATGCCACGTGGTGCACTATAAGTGGAAAAAGTGGATGCATGGAAGTAGAACGGTAGTAGTTACGACGATGCCTTGTTTAAGTTGTTTACTTCATTCAAGGGGTCTATTTAATCCTACTAGGATAATCAAAGACATGATGAATAAATGCCATATACCCACCTCTCTCTCTCAATCAAAGCTTGAAAGGAAGTGGCCATGTGGCTAGTGAGTCAATGGGCCTCTTATGTCTTGACATATGGCACAAGCCAACCGTAAATCCTGTCAATCATCCCATGACACGTGGCACGACAAAAGAGGGATGCATTGTGGGTCGGAGAGGTGGGGTCACTAAAGGAAGAAGAAGAGTAGGGGACAAATGAAGAGGTCCCCATTGGTTGGCTTCAATCAGAATTTGACACCTGCCACTAAATGACAAACCCAAGCTATGCCACCACTACTTGTTTTTGCGTTATTCCACTCAGGGTGAAAGGCATATGTCCATGGCCCCATGCATCCAAAAGAGACTAGTGATTGAATTGGATTGAGATAAGGCCGAAGCATTGAAGGGAACCAGAGATCCAGAGCATGATTGATTGGGAAGAGGGTGAGCAACTTATATTGGAGGAGTTGGAGAGAACCGTTTGCGTTTTATAAGTTGTTTGGACACGGCACTGAGGCTTTGATTTGATTGCAACTTTTTGAGATATAAAATATATTGACGTGCATAATTAAGACAGTAGATGGTAGTATCCATCCATAAAGCAGGCCACAGCATGGCATATAGCATATTTGTGAGAATTAGGTTTAAGGGAAAAAATGGTAAAAAAGGGAAATGTGGTAAGCATTTAGTGTTGAGGAATGATGTATGTTGTTGAATAACTCAAATATAGGACCACCTCTCACCAATTACCTCATATGTGGGTGATAGGGCTGTGTTTAATTAAAAATTTGCTCCAAGGTTCACTATGTGAAGAATGGATTGTAAGCCCAAATTAAAGAATTAATTCTAACAGTTTTCTTATGTGAAAACTTGGAAATGTTTCTTAAAATCATAAAATTCATCAGAATTATTTCTCTAAAATCATGCCAAATGCCTCCTTTCTTTGTTTCTTTTTTTAATCCTGATGGCTAAACTTGTGGGTGGTGAATGAGGGATTCGATGCCAATGGTAACAATGTTAGTCCACTTTACTTGCTCAAACTTGGGTCCTAAACTCCTAATCATTACTAATGTACGAGCATCTGCTATGTATGGTATTTGGATTTAACTTTTATGAGTTGTACTGAAATCAAGACAAATATGTGTCTGATTTATATAATATAGATGATTCAGTAATGCTGGGAAAATTCTTTTGAGGAATATACATCCATAGGGGGAGCCAAGAATTTTCTTTTGGAGGAGGGCTAAGTTAAACAAGAAAATGACATATGGAGTAGAAGATGTAGGGTTTGGAGGGAAATGGGGTAGGAAGGTTTGTGTCTATTATAGATCTTTTTTAAAGAAAAAATAAACTTTTTTTATTATTTTTAGAGTTGGAAGAACACTAGAGAATGATACTTAACATTTTATTACGGGTGGGCCCTCTTTATTACGTTTTAGTTATTAACTATATAAATAATTATTTTAATAAAAAGTTTTTTATTATTTTTTTTTTTTGGGGGGGGGGGGGGGGGGACGGGGGAAGGGAGGTGTGTGGGGCTAAGTTAAACAAGAAAATGACATAAGGAGTAGAAGATGTAGGATTTGGAGGGAAATGGGGAAAGAAGGTTTGAGTCTATTATAGATCTTTTTTAAAGAAAAAATAAACTTTTTTTATTATGTAGGGTTTGGAGGGAAATGGAGTAGGAAGGTTTGAATCTATTATAGATTTTTTTAAAGAAAAAATAAACATTTTTTTATTTTTAGAGTTGGACCCACTTTATTACGTTTTAGCTACTAACTATATAAATAATTATTTTAATAAAAAGTTTTGGGAGCGGGGGGAAATACTTGGTTCAGCCCCTGAGTACACTATTTAAAATAAATATTTTTATAGTTTTTATTTCTCGATGCTAAGACTGAAAATATCATTGGACTGTAATATGTGAATATTGTGGTTATCATCATGATGAACAAATCCATACATATGTATAAAAGTAAGGATGGGTATAAGTATAAATATAGAATTACAATATATAATTTTTCAAAAGCCATATAATTACTTGTTTATTCCATTTCCCTTTCAATAGAAACTCCCCATTTCAATTGCGTATAACATGCAAATTTAGCATTCGGCATTCTGATGAATTGGAGGATGGAAGGTCTAATGGAATGTTAAAAAATAATAAAATAAGAACAAAAAACTTTAGCTTGTTCCTCCTTTAATTTCTAATTCAATCTGAGCTACACAACAAAATAAGTTGTTTATCTGCTAAAGTAATATTCAACACTAAGGAGTCAGGAGAGTAATAAAATTTCCTCTTTTTCAATGCATCATAACAACGGTCACTTTGTTTATTAAAGTTGGATAGGGGGAATGAAATGTGATGAGGTCAGTTATGCGAGGATGTGATTTTCAACTCCAATGGGTCCCAATGAAATAGAATACGTAATTGAAAAGTCCAACCAACTTGGGCAACTACAACAGCCATAATCTTCTCAGAGATGGATGCAAATAATGAAGGAGGGGGAGAGCAGCAGAAGAAATCACTCTTCCCCTACAACCACCATGGACATCATACCATTTTTCTGTAAGGAAGCACACGTTTAAACCTGTTGAAGAATAGGTTCTCAGGAAAATACTCGGCTCCTATACAGTTGAAAGACGAGATCGGATTCGATTCTCACAAGACCGTGCTAACACTGTTTTTACAGTCTTTTATGGTCATGTATTGGGAATGTTTCTGTACTTATATATATATATATATATATATATATATTTTCTTTGATTGGGAGATATTTTCAATGCAAGGCAGCAAAGGACTCTGCGAACCATATGAACATGGTCTTGAAAGACACATTCTCAATCAAAGCCATTTTGTACACTAACTTTAGGATTTAAGGGTTTAAAAATTTAAAGTTTAGGGCTTGAGTTTAGAATTTAGATGTTATAATTTAGTATTAGAGTATAGGAATTTAGCTTTTAGGGTTTAGATAACAAAAAAAAATCAAAGAGATGGTTGGATGCTTTCATCCGACTATGACTATGGTAGGAGCATATTGAATGTCAATCAATCAACAGAGCATCCCTGCTACCATTGACCCTCCTAATTGGGTTTGGTGTTGATACTATGGGTTTAGTTTTTAATATCTCTCTAAACCCTAAACTCTAATTGGGTCTAGCATATGGCATCCCCCCAACACTAGATTCAATTATCTGTGTTTGTGGTGGCAGGGATGAATGCAAAAGGTCATTCATTGTATAAAAGCTTTTTTACAATTGAGAATTTGAGATTGATTAGGTATCAACTGAACAGCAAAGAAGGAACAGAGACTCCATGAATCGAGATTAAATAAGGTACAATTTATTAGGTTTTTGGTGAAAGCTACAATTTTGGCAATCGATGATTAATCCTGGATTTTCCATTCTTGCAATTTTTATTCAGGTTGTCCTTGTTAGGTGGAGGCCATCACTTTTGATATAATTTGGGTACTACAAACCTTCTTCTTCTTGGTCTTGTACCAGACTTGATATAATTATTAATGAAAATTAGTCCTTCAATGGATGTCAATGTTGAGTCAATTTCTCAAGGAACAATGACGTAATGAATAACTAGGGTAGTGTTTGGAATGGCTGTGCTTTTTCAGTTTTCTGGTCATTCTTTCTTTTTAAGTTGCCACATTGCTGCATAAGCAGTCAAACACAACAAGGCCCTTTGATCTTTTTGTGTTGTTATGTAAACGATATTTTGACATTTCCACAATCAGTGATGTGGCACATTGAAAAGTGAAATATCTGAACACTTTTCTGATCCCAGCAATGTTTTTCAACAACAAAAGCAAAACAGTTTGAACACCTCATCAACATTTTCCCAACCAATCTTTTATCCACACAAATTCTGTCTATGTTTATCGCAGTCATACATGGAAAACATCTCATCCTCTGCATAATATTATGAATAGGGAAATGTTCTCAATTCATGGGAGGGTAATGTATTGTGGGTAGAAGTGGGCATAGTTCTCGTGAGCAGAAAATCTGGAGTCGTTGCACCGTGTGACAAAATAGAAAGTCATTCCTCAATGTTGGTCTCAGCAATTTAGGATCTTTGACATTTTTTCTCTTATACAAAGTGGCCACTCTCAGACTTGAACCTGCATTCTCCAGGCTTGTCGAGTGGAGATTTTTTTATTGCGTTCTAATTGAAGCGAAACAGCGACACCCCTAAAAAAATTGCAGTCATTACAAACACCATCTGCAAAATTGCTTTGACAGTGAAAAACTCGAATTTAAGGCTAAAAAGGACCATTTAACCATATCATAAATTTGTAATGTAGCTTTCTATCACACTTAAAACTAGAATCACAATTCAACAAGTCCTTGCACTGAATTGCCACTTTCAAGTCTCAACCTCTGGATTGGTGTTAGACAATGTAATTTCCAATGCTGGGATTGGTATGGGTGTTCAGTGGATGTCGATATGACATATTAAAGAAGCCCCTTGTGAGGGATCCATCGTTTAGTAAAGGCCATTATCTAATGCTGGTTTCAGCTATTTGGAGGAGTCATGGGAAGGGTGGACTGGATATGGATTGAAATTGATGGTAGGAATTGAAATTCTCAACTTTGTAAATTTTCTGTGTTTTGGGTCCATTTCAGTGCTGGTGGAATTTGGCAAAACATGAAAGTCTAGCTTTAAAGCTCTGTATTTGTCTTAGCAGATTTCCAAATGACCAGGGGATTTGTCACTTAAATTTCAAATAATCTGGGCTCAATTAAATTCAAATGAATCAAATCCAAATCAATGTAAATGGTCCAAAAGCAACTTAGGCTGAAGTATTAGGCTAAGGGTGGAAACAAGATTAGTAAGATTCGATTTGGGTGTTGAGTGCATGCCAAGTTGATGGATTAAAGGGAACATCAATGAATCAAAATCCTTTGGGCTGTGTTTAGACTAGGGTAGAAACATAAAACAGTGTGAAAAGATTTATACATTTCTACAGTTTTCAGGATTTGTTGTTTTGGGTAGAATTGTAGGAAGTAGGGCCGAGTGGAATCTTGATACTAGTGCCATATTATGGGGGGCTAGTCATCCATTTTTCACTTGGTCCATTGAAGGGTGGAATCACTTCCACTTTCATTTCCCCAAATCCAAACACAACCTAAAACCATGAAACTGGAGAAAGAAACAGAGTGGTCTGGAATTTTGCATCACAATTCTGTAACTTTTGGTTGCAAAAAAGAAAATAAATAAAGAGAAAGAAAATACAAAGAGATGACAAGGGAAACCAAAAGTGAAAAGAAAGTTGAGACAAAATAAGAGGGTAAATTTTCTTTTTGATCTCTTCTATTTTCTCCCTAAAAAGCAGAGAAAGTAGAATATAACCGTAGAGAGTAAAAGTAAAATTGGCCCACATTCTCTCAAATAAAGATAATTCTTTTCTTTGTTCTTTTTCTTTTTACCTCTCTCTCATTTTTCTTTTCAATCAAATCTCTAAGAATGATGCCTTGTGAAAATGAGAAACTTGCAGAAAATATACAAGTACAAAACCTCTGATCTTGGCATTATCTAAAACCCATAAAGTGGTAACATGTGAAATATGTGGAAATTGAAAAGAGGGGGATTTGGGTTCCAATTCCACTCTTGGAATCCATGGTAATTAAGGAAGGATGTAATCTAACACTTTAACCCAAAGTAGGGTTTGTGGTAACGAGTTAATCTTCAAAAGTGCTTCTGGTGGGGATAGTGTCTAGTTCCCAGTCTCATCAAAATCTTTCCATGGACTCGCTATAACAAAGTCCTATCATGGGGTCATCCTAGTTGGTAATGACGTGGCAGCAACAAGGGATAGATCAGATGTAGGCCCCATGTTGGGGCCATAGTTTGAATAATTACACATCGGTTTGAAACTGGTTTACAATTCTTCACGTTCATTTTCCAAGTCTTCTCCAGGGGACAAGTAGCATCACCAATGAAATGAACCACAAGAAAGGGAAATGGGCCCAAATAAGGAGACCCCACCTCCCACAAACGGCACTGGAAATGGGTCTTCTTCCCTATCTTAGTTCATTTTGTTATAATATAAAGTTCAATACATTGAGAAAAGAAATATACATGACTGTGTGGCTCTAAAACCAGGGTTACATCACCCGTGAAAAGTCCAGAACCCCCCCACTTACTCCAACTAGGCTTAGGGTTTCAGGAAGCACATTATTAAATATTAGAAACTTGTCCACATTTACTCCAAATTTCAACCATTCAGGCCCTGTTCTCTAGTTAGGGTTTTGCCTTGGTAGTGTTAACTGTCACACCACTTACTCCACCTTCAAATGGGTTTGTTAATTTGTTTGGGTGCCTCCATTTCTTGTTTGGCAAATAATTCTAGGAAGCCCCACTCAGGGATGATGTAGTTTGTAGATGATCTATTTTGTCTTCTACAATCAGTCCATTCACCATGCTGACCAAGAATATCCCCTCAAATTGCATTTCTAAAATATGTTGCTGTTTGAAGTATTTCAGGGAAATCGGCTTCATGTGGACAAAGAATCATGAACCCAGAAACCCTCGAGTTTTCAGTCTTCACCAAGTACAGATTACGAGGCATAAATGAAGATAGCCATAAAAAATCAAAATCATTAGGTTCAATTAGTCTATCTTAATTGCCAATTATCTTTTGCTAAGAATTACCAATGAAGTTCATGTGTACAAGTACAATATATAGAGATTATAATCCAAAATGGGAAACAAACAAGGAAAACAAGAGAAAAACCAGGGGATTGGGTGTGAAACTTGGGAGGACAATGCATGGAAAAGAAACTCGAAAAATAAAGAGTTTAGACTTAGTCCACCATTTCCCATTTTTCCCTATTCAGGTTTTTCTTCTCTTCAAATGGCATTCCCTTTCCCATGTCGCCTGATCTTCTCTATGTATCCAAACATCCAACCAAATGTGCTCGTGATTTCATCAGATGGGTCCCACCAAATTACTCAGACCAAAGAGGGTAAAATAGAGAATTTGATCTAATATAGCCTAATGCAGTACTGTACTAGCATAGCATGATTTGGATGGGAGTACCCAACCCCACAGCCCGCTAGTCCACTATCTCATGTTTCTCTCTCTCTCCCCCCTCTAAAGTTTAAACTAAGCTAATGATAATCAAGTAATCAACTTATAAAGATTATTATTTGGGGTAATAGTATATAAGGGCAACTTTTGGGGTTTAATATCAATAAAAGTAATATTAAAAAAAAAATAAAAAATAGGTTAACTTTTTAAAAATAATGTTAATAATGGGCAAAAGCATCGATCATCATCTTCTTCTTGCCATTTGTTCATCAACACTGCCGCCTGCCGTCGCCCGCCACCACTAGACCTGTTCATGAGTCGGGCTGGGCTTTTAATGTTCATTAACAAAAAAATAATAGGCCCGAGCCCGAGCCCGGCCCAACCAACAGGCATAGAACTTGGGCCCGAGCCCGGCCCTGATAAAAAGCCCAAAGGCCGAGCCTGAGCCCGAAGCCCGACCTAATAAAAGAAAATAAAAAATTTCCCTATTAAAATAGACATTATCTATTTTAATTCAGGTGTTTTTTCCCCTATTTAAATGAACAATGGGCCTACAAGTGAATCAACAACCTTCTCAAATCAAAAAATTTATTCAAATGGACATCACATAGGGTTTTTACTCAGGTTTAACTATAGGTCGGGCCGGGCTCGGGGCGAGCTATTTTAGCAAAGCCCAAGCCCGGCTCGAATTTTATGCGAGCCGGGCTTTTTGGCTCGAGGTTAAGCCTGCGGGCCAAAAAGCCTATTCAAGCCTGTCCGGGGGTCGGGCTGGGCCGGGCCAGCCCGTTGGGACACCCGACCCATGAACAGGTCTAGCCACCACCCGCTACCGCCATTCGTCGCTGCCTTTGCCCATCTCTGCCTCATTGACGGAGGCAGCCGAAGGCAAAGGTGGCAGTGGCGGTGGTGGTGGTGGTGGCAGCGTAGTGATCATTCCTCTGCCCAGTGCCACCATCGCCACCTCTGTCTCCACCCACCTTCAGCAACATTGCCAGAGGCTTAGGCATTGGGCAGAGAAATGACCACCAACGCCGCCATCGCTACCTCTGGCAACGTTGCCAGAGGCAGAGGCAGGTGGTAGCGAATGGTGGTGGCAAGCAGCAACGGATGATGGCGCTGATGAACAAATGGCAAGAAGAAGATGATGAACAGTATTTTTTTTATCTTTTATTGATATTATTTTAAAAAATTAACCTATTTTTTATTTTTTTTAAATATTATTTTTATTGATATTAAACCCCAAAAATTGACCTTATAAACTATTATCCCTTATTTTTTTAATAGAAATAAAGTAAAAAAGAAGCAATGAAGACCTACCGTAAATGATACCATCTGCTTTTGCCATGGACTTATTAAATTAACTACTTATACATCTTCATCAAGATTTAAAAGATCTTAAGCAACTAAGATGAGAGATGCTGGCACAACTTAACAAGGCATGACACGTAGGATGTATCAGTTCTTCCAATTGGAGCTTGCTTGTAAGTTGTAATCGCATAGCCTCCTGTAAAGTGCAAATTAAATAAAACCTAACCCTAGTTTAATTGGGTGGATTATTGTGCAAAACTAGGGTTAATCTCATTTGGGTTCTAGACGATCATGTCATCAATTTCATCTTTCTACCACTAGGGTTTTTTCTTCTTTTTTCTTTTTTGTTTGTTTGTATAATACTCCTCCAATCAAGGATTTTATTCTTTTCTTTTTTTTTTTGGGTGGGGGGTTTGACTCTAATTAGGGTTTCTCTTTTTGTGGTGGTGGGTGGGGGGGGGGGTAATGACTATAACTAGGGTTTAGGGGACCTATGGAAAACAATTAAAAGCGTAATCATATATTTTCTTTGGTAATTAAACCCCTTTTAATGACAATATGGACCCAACCCCTGATAAGCAAATTAGAGGCATCATTACCCTTTTGTTCTTTTATAGGCAATTATTGAAGAAAAAAGGGTAAATAATTATTAAGAAATAAATAAATCGTTAATTAAATAAATAAAATAAATTAAAGGCTCTTTAATCTCTGTCTCCGAGACGGGTAACAGTTCTCGTCTTTTGAACACAGTCCTTATTTTATTCCCATTTTGGTCCTTTCTTTATTTCGAACTTCAATGAAAAAAATCCATGCGGGTGGGCCCTCTGATTTGACGGTCTTACGGGGGAGGAATTTAATACGCTCAAATGTCACCCACGTGTACGGCGAAGATCAGACTCGTGTTCTGGGCCGGGCGGAGATCGAGAATTTCGAATCTTGGCCGTAGAAACTATGCAACACGTGTAATGCCTGCGAATACGATAGCACGCGCGTGCAGTGAAAAGGTTAAAAAAGGTGAAAGCGGTTTCGGGATCGGGAAAAAAAAAATAACACGAGACCGAGATAAAAGGATAGGACCAACAATAGCTTCTGTTCTAATGGCCTTGTTATCATGCAGTATTCCTCATTTGTCAGAAATAGTTTCTTAGATCGTGGAACCGTGATATCCGTCCGATTGGTGTCAAAATGATACAGTAAAAAATGGGGTGGGAAATGATGTATATATATATGATAAGAAAAAGGAAAGACCGAAAGAGTAGCTGTAGGTTGTGACGAAAGAACAAGAAGCTTAGTACGTAGGAGTAGGAGTGGGGAGGGCTATGGGCCCCATGACTGATGCGCCTGAATCGTCGGTCCAGAACTGCAGTTTAAAGTGGGACCCACTTAACGTAGGCGATGGGGTATTGTGGGTTTTGATAATGACGTGTACGTGTTCTACAGGAGAGAGTCCGTGAACTTCCCACCGTTCGTTGGTGGATCCCCACCACCAACTAACTTAATCTTCCTAGAAGTTTTCGACGCAACGCGGTTCTCACTTCTCTGAGAGTCTGAGGCTCTGAGCCTCCGACTCCGACCGACGCTCGTCGGCTAAGCCTAGCAGTGGCCAGTAGCAATTATTGTGAGTTTGTCCGTCAAACATGAATGATTCTGATTTCTGATTTATGTCCTTATACTCACGTATTGATTATTAATTAGGATGTGTGTTTGGTTAGATAGAAAATAAAAGAGAAACAAAAGTCGAATTTCATAAAATTGTTGAGGAAAAGTCTGTGAGGATCGACTTGCCACCGGAAAAACTTAAAACCAATCAATGGTAGAGGTGTAAATATAAATATATAAATATATAAATAATATATATAGGCGATACCAGACTGTATTGGATTAGGCTGCGGACTGGCTTATATTGTACTGTATTAGTCCGTAAATTTAAAACTCCAGGCCTAACATGACTCACATAATCGTACTGGACCAATCCAAATTCATTGGGCTGTGCCGGGCTATGGACACCTCTAATCAACGGGTATAAAAAAAGTGGCACCATTCCGACATCATAAATTTAAGCATAACCAGAAGAAATTGAGAATCATATCTACAAGATGTCTGCTTATGCAAAAACAAGAAGATATTGATGGTGTATAAAATTGTGTACACTTTTTATTAACATGAGATACATTAAAGGGAGATTAAGGGGTGTGGATAGATTAGGGTGCACACGAGATCCGCTGGCTTATCACAAAGGAGTGCAGATGATGTATATGCACCATGCATAGGATACTATAACTGTAAAGCGAGAACTTCCAAACTTGTATGTTGTCATTTATGGGGAATAGGCCTGCAACTTAGGATTGGGTTAGCTGAAACCTAATTCAAATCTACTTGACTTAATTTGGAGTTGGTTTAGGCTGTGTTTGGTTTGAAGGAAAAAGTAGGAAAAGGTATGGAGACTTTTACAAATCTTATATAGGTTTTCTTGTCTTTCCCTTCTTTTTCCTATCTTTTCCTTCAAACCAAACATAACTTTAGGGTTGAGGCCCTGACTTGAATATATATGTTTTTTTTGTTGTAAGTTGTATGTATGTATATATGTATTTATCTATTTAAACATGTATACATGTATATTATATTGTAAAAAATAAAGTTTAAAAGAAATAATTTCTAAAATATTTGACAAAAGTAGAGAAGTCAGGTCAACCCAACTGACGTGAACCTAACCTAAAAACTCAACCCAACCTGAATATGTTCCAAATGTGCAACTGTAGTGTAATGCTTAAGGTGTACACACAACATTTCTGCACAGTACATCCAAGATCACCAATTCACCATAGAGGAAGTTCACATCAGCACCTCAGCACATCCCAACCGTGTAATGGGAGCATCTCCCAACGACAAGGGAGATGTTCCGTTCCCAATGTACACTGAGATGTATATGTGGGGCGTGTTGTGTGGGGCACTGATGTGATACCCCACAGAGGGCCTACAATTATGAGGATTTGATCCCACCTCCACTTTTTAAGGGATGTTGATGAGCATCTGGGTTTTTGGGGGGTCAGAATGAAAATGATCACCCTCCTTATTTTCATTCCAAATAATCTTTGGGGGTGTTCTTTATTTGGATTTTCAGAGGAGGGAAAGTTGGTCAATGGGATTTTGGTTCTCATTGACCAAGAATCCCGTTTCTTTTTTCAGTTTTATGTGGGGACTAAGGAAAGTTTATTTTTCTGGGTATCATTTACCCAGGAAAGTGATACCCATCTTCTAGGTGGGTAAATAGCTTTCCCACATAAGGAAAAAATTACCAACACTTGAATGGGACAAAAATGCCCCTTTTAATAATGAATTTCTTTGGTTAAAATGGCCATTGCCTTATTTACCTAGGAAATAAAATAACATCGGCAAATGAACTTACCCGAATAAGTAATTTACCGAAAAGTGAACGGGGCCTTGGAGTAATTGGTGAATCCCTATATATCAATGATGCTTGAGAAAATGAGTTTGAAGAATCAATTCCTCTTACCTTACTATCTTAAAAAATCAACTAATAAAAATTGGTTATTTAGGGGGCGTTCTATAACATGAATGTTTTTGTTTTCATTTGTTTTTGAAATTGTCACATCATCAAAAAAATAAAGACACGCTTTGAATTCTGTTTTTGTTTTCATTTGTTTTTGAAATTGTCACATCATCAAGAAAATAAAGACACGTTTTTGAATTCTGTTTTTGTTTTCTAAAGGAAAAATAAGTTTGTTTTGTTTCAAAAATCAATATATATTTTTGAAACCAACAAAATATTGGTTTTTAAAGCAAAAACAATTTTTAGTATAGAAATTATATGATTTTTTGGAGTATGAAGTTGAACAATCAAATGAAAACATGTTTTTGAAATTAGATTCAAGAACATATTTTTGGTTTCAGTTTTGAAACAGAAAATAAATACACAACTAATAACATGTTTTTTGTGTTGAACCAGCAAATGGTTTTTAAGCTCAGTTTGGAAGGAGTACAAATACAATTTTGTAGAGTGCAAAACCTTGTATTTTGTATGTATTTGCATTGTACATATTTGTATTTATACTCCTTCCAAACCGAGCCTTAGAATCAAATGAAATAATCCCGTTTTCAATGCAGAATATTTCCTTGACTCTGAAGATGGGGATGTTTTTGAAACTAAAGAATGAATTTCCCTCTCTTATACTTCCCCCTTTTTAATTTATCGAAAAAAGAGAAAAGCTTACCCTTTTTTTGAATGGAAAAGTACGGACAGACCCAATGCAAATTTCTAATTTCCACCGCAAATCTATAAACATTCAAAAGGTCAAAACCTCCATTCTACACACCAATGCCCACATGTGAATTGGTATCAATAATGAGCTGGCATCCACCCCAACTGTACTTTGGACCTACAAATTCTGACCCTGGGCTGATCAGTCATTCTCCCTTTTTTGGACATATGGGGCCCACTTAAAAATGAGATAGTTTATGCCAAGGAACTCACAATAAGTGATTTCATTCCCAAAAAGCACTAAAATTGAAATCACTCCATGAGGACCAACATCCTAACAATCGTGCCCCGATAATAGTAAATATCGTACATTGTCATAACCATTTTTTAATTTTTGACCAAACATCACAATGATTTAGAATGATATTGATTTTTAAAATACGAGAAAAATGAGAATACTTTAATATGCCTTTATAATATATGATTATCTTGTAAATAAGCATATTTTTAATAGATTGTACATATGTAAAATGTACCAAACCTTTTTATTCTATATCTTAAAATATTAATTATTAAACATGTATTCATTTTTAATTAATCTTATTATACCATGTTTATTTAGCTTAATTTTTAGGATAAATCTATGAAGCCAATTAAAAGAGCTTTAACCAATCAATCCCTTTCAATTTTGATGAATACCACCTGATTAGTTAATAATTACCACTTTTATGTTATCAGTTGATTTATAATAAATTTTTTCTGACATCATAGTCGAATCTTAACTTGTATTGTGTTTTTTATTCTTGAACTTTTCTATACCACACTCAACTTTCTACGCTTATCCACTAACTATGGTCTACATTGCAAAATTTATTTTTGAACATGGTCTAGGTTAGGTCCATATGACCAGTTGCCACCTTGTTAGACAATTTGCTATAGTGGAAGTTCATATTAGTTTTTGGTACCATGGTGTTTTAGGTATCAACATTTTAATCTAGGGGATGTTTGGTATGGCTTTAGTTTATTTAAAAAAAAACATTTGTATTTGATTTGTCTTTACAACTGATGAAAAGTGGTTGGTAAATGTTTTTCTATTGTTTATTTATAGTTAGACGCCATTAGGTGTCACATATGCAGAATAGTAAATAAGCACCTTAGTATTAGGGGAAACATTAAAATGAATCTTCTCCCAATGGTTGATTTGCACACAAACCGATATAAATGTTTATTGGATAAATAGGCTTACCAAATAATATTTTGGTACAAACACCTACATGGCAATGAACTGGCACCATTTATCAAAGAAACAGAACCATACCAAATACCATATTAAATTATCACATGGAGACTTGAGAAAGTGAGATATTTCCATAGAAGAATATTTTATTATAGTTTTAAACACATAGGTGCCACCTAGATTAAGGGCATGCCCCTAAATACATCATTCTTCAATTTGTATGGTCATTTCAAGTTTAATTTATCCAACAAAATGCCTTTTTAGTATGAAAAAGTTGGTGGATGTTTCAGAACATGATTGATTTTGTAGGTGTTTGGCATCGGTGCTAGGAACACCACAACGTTTTTTCATAAAAATGTTGATGGGCATGTGTGAGTTGTAAGCACCGTTTTCTTTTTTTGTTTGAAAGCGGTGCTGTCACATATGTTGTTTTCTGGAAAAACAACACTGATTGTGTTTGGTGCCAGTGTTGTAGAATCGTTTTTAGCATTTGTCATATTATCAAACGTCCAAAATGATACCATATCATTGCACCGTTGGCAACAATGAGCTGTTTTTCGAGAAAACATCAAATTTGACGTTTTTTCAGACTACACTTTCCAAATTTCCAAGGTATGATCTGAAGCACCGCTTTTTCTGATGTGGTGCTTATATGACACCGTTTTTTTATGCAAAACACCCACTTTGTTTTTAAAAATAAGAATAACTGCCAGTCAACAGATATGTGGAATCAAGTTACAACTTCCAACCACTGATAAGGCCATTAATGATGTTTATTGACTTTAGTGCAAAAATTTGCTTTACAAGCCCAATCAACGATTTAAGCTAAGTAATTCAAAAATTAATATCCTTGAATATTAATTAGGGTTCAAATGGAAAAGACATGATACCCGAAAACCTTGTAATCAATGAACCAATGTCGTAAAGGTGATAATCAATTATAATTAGCACCCGAAAAATTGTAATCAATGAACCAATGTCATAAAGGTGATAATCAATTATAATTAGGGCGACATTTAATCATATATATGATTTGGTCAAACAAGCATTAATAGAATCATACTTTATGAATGGTTTTTATTGTTAGTATTTATGAAAATTCGTGGGGGGTTTGATTAGTCAAAGTCCTTCCGTTATCATGTATTTTAGATTATCAAAATTCTAATAATCCAAACGCAACCCAAAACTTGCAAGAATTAAGACAATCTTCAAACCCAGCGGGAAATCAAGAAAACGTGTACGGAACAACTACACTGTAGTCGGAGAGTTGCTGGTTTAATTTAGACCCATTTGCGTCCAATTGTCTCCCGATAAACCATTAATTCTGATCATCTACCCCTTTTCACATCAAACAGAAAACCTTCTAGAAAAGTTTGAACTCTCCGGTTTCTACCACTTTGATTCCATCGAGTCAAGGAAATAAACTGAAGATTGATGGGTCCCCGTCAAACAGTAGCCATACCTAACTGCCATTTTAACTGCTGTAACGGCCGTTACCCGGTTGGTTTTTGGACCTTATAGCCAAGTATTTTATATTTTATTATTTTTTGAATAAGTATAAAAGAAAAGAGATAATTCAATTGGTCAGATAGAATAGAATAAGAAATAGAACAAAAGACAGTACGAGCCGATCAAGAAAGGCCCAGCTGAGCGGAGCCGTTGTATAGACCTAGACGGCTGTATTTTTGTCGGTTTTTGCTTTCGGAATCTACAGTTTAACCGAGGTTAAAAGTTAAACTCGTATATGAGGTTAAAGAGGCGACGTACGGCCGGCGAAATGGACGTAGCGTGTCGTCAGCCTACGAGTCTGTTGTGTTTATATTCGTATTCAGTGACTGGAGAATGGAGAGGGCGAAAAACGGGAAAAAAGAAAACAGAGGAAGAGGAAAAGGAATAGCATCAGAGAGAGAGAGAGAGAGAGAGGTGAGAAAGCGAAAGCAGTCCAGAGAGAGAAAGGGAAGGGAAGAAAGCTCGCAGCCATCAGACTTCTGTTTCTGTCTAAAACCGCCAAGGTAAAACTGCCATTTTGAGAGCAGTGGCGGTTTTTACCAAAACCACTGATTCCTATGCACACGCGTCCTTATATCTTTGAGTCCGTCCGCCACCCTTTTTACCACGAGCTCTCACTTCTTCGTATGGTTTGATGGTCTTTCTTTCCCTGCAAGTCCATGGCGATTCTGCAGTACTGATACTGAAAGAGAAGAAATAAAGCTGAAAAAGATGGAAAGAGAGGAGGAAGAAAAGAAAATCCACTGGGGAAAAGAAGAGTGAGAGGGGAGGGAGGAGCAGTGCCACTCAGCTTTTTGTTTTAATGTTGGTTTTTCGTTTCTGTTCCTATTTTTGTTTATGGGTCTTGTCTTCACCTGGGTTTTGAATCTTTTTCTGTGTAGCAGTAGTAGAAAGTAGAGCTAAGAACTGTTTTTGCTGATATACTGGGGAAAGAACGAAGGAGAGATAAAAGGCAAAGGAAAGAAGAAAAGAAAGCATAAAAATACAAGCTTTTTCTGTCTGCTTGTCGATGTTCTTCACATCTTTCGATCGTGAAGCTTGTTTCTATGTGGGTTCCCATGGAGAGTGATTCTTGTCGTTAAAACTGGGGAAGAAAATACTTGAACTAATTCAGAGAGAAAATCAAGAATATAGGGCAACAGGGGAGCTTTTTTCTTGTTCTATTACATTGTTTGAAAGAGGTTATAGAAGTAGAGAAGAAATTCTCATGGAGCAGACCTGGGCCATTCTTGTTTTTGGTTATTTGATGGGTGATGGTTCTGCCATCTAGTAAAGGCCTTTAAAATCCATTTTACTCCCTTCAGTCCTCTGCATTTTGATGTGGTCTGCAAAACAACACCTTTAATCCATGGTGACATTTTAAGTTCAGTTCTTGCTTCTGTGTGCGCTCCCAAATTATCTCAGGTTAGTTCGGAAGTTCATATTATGTTGTTTTCACTGTATGAATCTTTCTTATTGGAAGGAAAAACAATCTAATTTGTTTTTTCGTGCTTTTCTGCTCTGCAGAGGAGGAAGTTAAGGCTTCCGAGACTCTGATAGAGGAAGTTATGCTAAGGAAGAGATCGAGGGCCATGACCAGTAAGCAAACTCTTATGGCTGATCATGGTTCTCTTCCATCTCCCAAGGACAAATACATAAGGCCGACTTCGCCCTTCTTCAGTTCTCCAAGGCTCTTCACCGCTTTATCTGGAAAGGGTTTTTCTGAAACCGAAGCTGTGATGAGCCCGACTTCTATACTTGACACTAAACCATTCTCTGGTTTTGGTAACCCTATTTGGTCTGATAGATTAACTGCTAAATCCCCAGAACCTTGTCCGGAGAACAGACACCCGTGGGAGAAATTAGACTCAAGAGGCATTGGTCTCGGTATTGTTGATGCTCTTAGTGATGAAAGAAGCACGAACAGTTTTTCCAAACCTGAAAGCCGAATGGTTCTGTTCGGATCACAGCTGAAGATTCAAATACCTCCTCTCCCACCTTCTGTACTTTCTCCCACCGAATCCCCCAAATCTCCTGCTGACTTCGGTATCAAAACCCGAAGTTCTCAGTTGGGTCCTTTCTCCCCGGGAGTATCTCCTTCGGCAAAGAAATCTGCATTTGGGTCAGCAAATTCTGGCCTGGACGCACCCGCCTCTCCTAAGATATTCACAGGTTGTCTTTCTGCAAGCGAGATGGAGCTTTCAGAGGATTATACTTGTGTCATCACCCATGGGCCTAATCCAAGAACGACTCACATCTTTGATAACTGCATTGTGGAGAGTTGCTGTGGTGTTGTTGGTTTGTCTGCATCAAGGAAGGAGAACTGTTTTTCCTCTGACCGATCAAATTATCCCTCAGTGAATTTCCTCAGCTTCTGTTACACTTGCAAGAAGGATCTTGGACAGGGGAAAGACATTTACATTTACAGGTTTGTTCAGATATGCTTTTGCTGCATATAAATTTTGCTTTAATCAGATCCAGAATGATCCTGCTATAAATGGGCTTTGGTTAGACTTATAGTGTCTCGAGTTATAGGTATTATGAAATCTCAGAGAAACTTAAGTTGATGCAGACAAACCTAATTTGAGTTTATCCATTATGGTAATGATCTTTAGTTCAGAGTGGACTATTAATTCTCATATTGATTGATCCCAACTGGTTGAGTTTTTAACATACTTTTCGGTTCTAATTCTGGTTATGATTTTGATTATGGTTTTACGAGGACTGAACTGTGATTACTGTTAATCTAGTTGTGATCTTTTCTTTTTCTCCTGCTATGTTGTTGAATCAACAACGAGTTCCAAATTAACAATTTTTTTTTCCTCATATTTCAGGGGTGAGAAGGCGTTCTGCAGCCGCGAATGCCGCTACCAAGAGATGCTGTTCGACGAAGGAATGGAGAAATCTGAGTTAGATGGTGCTCTTAGGGTCTGTTCCTGATCCTATCCAGATTTTGATCTATCTCCCAATTCACTAGATTGTAGAAATACTTTCAGCAGTTGAGGAGGAAATTCTGTAAATTCTCGATTTTTCAGTATACCTCTATCAACCAATGAAAGAGGACTAGACTGCTTAAATTTGAATACGGATTAATCAACATGGCGCCTGGGTATACTGGGGTAGCTTGCTTATTATTCCTTTTTCTTGTCTTGGCTTATTATTCCCTCTTTCAGTCTCAGACAGAGAGGCTGAGAAGGCTGTTGATTTTGGTTAGATAAGGAGATTGCTGTTGGGTTTTGTCCACAGTTTTTGGCTTCCAAGGGTGATAATGTATGACTGAAACTGTATTACCTTTGTTTATTCTATACTAATCCTTATATAATTGTCAACATGTAAAATAGGACAAATTACTCCATTCCTTTAGATTCTCTTCTTCCTTTTTCCCTTCTTTGTGCATCCTTTTCTTTGGGCTCATTCCCATTTTGTTTGTCTTGATGGACCAAATTACTTGAGCAAATGTTTGCTTAGTTGCATTTCTTTATACCTCAGTCTGATGTAACATTGGTTACTATATTAAGAGAGCAAAGCCAACCTTGAGCGTTGAGCCATATCCAGATTGTGATCCTTTAATTTATTTGATCTTGTAACATGGACTTTCTTGGAAATTCAATCTCAGGGCTTTGGACGTAATTGAGCTTGTAGAATCTGAAGAACAATCAACTCTTTGGTTCCACCTTGTATGACTTTGATTAAGATGGCTGATCTCAATGTGGTTTTTTTAAAAAAAAAAAAAAGTTCAGGCCTTTGCCAGCGTTATTAAACTGATTGCCCCCTGTTCCTTCAAACATGGGGAGGCAGATATCAGATGGTCCAACAGATCCATTGCTGCAGGCCTCCGTGGATGATTTCTTATAAACCCTTCATCTCTATAGCTTTCTTCACGAGTTTTTTCTTGGTTTAGTGGATGAGCTTCTCTGAAACAGGGCTTAAGTGAAAATTTCCAGACTATTATCTTTTGAACTGGTTCAAGTTTTCTCAGCTCAGTTCCTGTTACTGTATGCTGGGGTTTCTCTCATACAGTTATACACTTGTACTAGCTTAAGCGAAACATCAAAAGATGAAAGTTGAAATCAGGTTAAGCATAAATTCTGATCACTTATGTCTTGTAATGGGTTTTCGTCATTCAATTGCTTGTAGAGAACAATGGCCTTTCTTTAATCTTCTTGTCCTGTCCCTAGTTTGTTAAGTCACGGCCAACTTGCTTGAACACAAATCCTGGGTGTCTCTTTCCCTTTAAATTGATTATCTGCATTCTAATCGTTCGATCGTTTTCCCTAATGAAGGAATTAATGGGATCTATAGTTTCTTCTTTTAATTTCATAATAACCAATTGGTACAGAATAATTAAGAACCCATCAGCTGGTTGGTGCGACTTCCGATGGGCATTATGTGAGATGTAACCTATCAAAATTCAAGAGATGGCTCTTAGCTCCAACTCCTTGGATTGATTAGCATTGACAGCTAAGTATAAAGTGTCGCCTTCTTTCTGTATAAAAAAAACAAGGAGTTGATCTAGGTCTGTATTCTAGTATTTTAGTCCTTTTAATCTTGTTTCTTGATTCTTCCTCCAATTATAATATCTAATAAAATTAATGGATAAACTGGAATCTACCCCTCACACAATAGTATCTTTGAATGCAAGGAAAGCTATGTAGATGGGCTAATGGGTAATGCACAGACTCATGTATGCCAGAGGTGTCTCCTTTATTGTCATCATTATTGTGTTCAGAGGATAGTTAGGAGAATGAATTATGAATCCCAACTACTAGCTTTAAAAAAACAATTAACATAATTTAAAACTTTCAGTCCTTTTCTTGGTTTGTCTTAAGTTCCTCTTACTTCATCTATTTAATTGCTTATATTGTTCTGGACTTACGTGAGCATTGTTTCTATTTCTTAACTGATACTGAAAGCTAGTGAACATGGATGCTGTTGTAGGCAACGTTTTTTCTGGTTCTGGGTTTTACGTTTTAATTACTTCTGTCCATGAAGCAAGATGAGCTTCAACAAGGACAACTATATTGACTCCAAATGACTTCCAAGAACAGTGGATCGAGTTAAAGGAAGCTACTGTTGGGAGTCTGAAGTGAAGTTGGTTCGGTCCAAAATATGATCCATGTTCATTGCATTTTAAGATAAGCTTGACTTGAGATGGGGATTGGATTTGTGACGGGTTGCAATGAACCACCTAGTTGGGTTTTGTGTTGGCTTTGGATCTAGATCTGGTTAGACTTGGAGTAGTAACTACTAATAAGGATGCGGGCTTTAAATCTACTGGGCCTCCAAGAATGGTCTGACCCATTTTTATGTATGTATACTAAATATGAATTACCGAATGTGGACCTGATTCTTAAGTAGATAAGGATCACCCCATGTGTAGTTGGTTTCTTGGTTGGATGTATTATTTGGAGCTGATTCATTATCATCATCTAAGCCTTATCCCAATCATATAGGGTTGGTTATATAAATGACGAATCCTGTTTGACCATTCCATTTTGTTTAATGTCATATCTAATTATGAGCATTTAAATCATTTCTTACTACTTCAACCCATGCTCTTTTTGGTCTGCCCCTAACCCCATTACTCCTTTCAATTTTCAACGTGAGAGTATTGTCAATGACATTTGTTTACTTCTCTCATTTTATTTTTACCACCCATTACAGTTATTCCTAGCTCCCTAGGTTCCTTGGAAAGGCTTTGTTTCTAACACTTTAAAACTAGTTAAATTAAATCCACTAAATAACAAAACAATAAGTCATTCAGTTTAGCCACTTCAGCTGTTACCAATTCGCCATTGTTATAAATTTTCAAATTTTGAAAAATCAAACCCACAAACAGGATCAGGTGATGATTTGAATGACTGAACTGTCTAGATGGATGCTTCATCGTCGGTTGATTGAAAACATTGTGTAAAATCTTTTTAGTACCATAGCCTAGATTCCTTAAATGGCCAATATTAGTTGAAATCTAGGTACATTCCACTTTTATTAATAGCTGCATTGCATGTTTGGACAACCGACAACCTAGATTAATTAAAAATTTGGTACATCACTTCAATGGCTAATTGTCACGGGCACGGGTGACCGAACGAGTAATAGGACGTCCGATCAGGAGGGCTTGCCGGGATCCGGTCACCGGAGAAGAGAAAGAAAGTTTCTTCTTCCCTGTTTTGAAAGAGATAGAGTAAACTCCTGGGTTTGTTCGAGAGGCAACCCTTTCCTCCAAGATAATTAATCCGGATAAAATAAAATCTTCATACTTTACCGATAATGACCAACCTTTTTATAGTTGGTTTATTACAACGGTAGGGTTCCTTAAAATAGGAAAAGATATAACAAATAACGAAGATAAACTTCCAGAGCGAAAAAATAACAACTGACTATATATGAAGCATAAAAATCCTATATATGTAAGTACTACGTAAATAAGACCAATTCAAAACACTCTCCTACTTCAATAGGGAACCTGTAAGATGGTGAGTGAACCGTTGCATGGCTCATGCACACGTCATGGCAGGTCCATATGCTATGGGTCTGTGACACTAATTCAATGAAACCACTTCGATGACCCTTTATCAACCTAGGTTGGAATGTAAATAGTTGGATATTTGTTTATTTATGAAAATATGATCCATTTATTGATAGGATTCAATTTGGATGTATATGATAAAAAAATGTTATAAGTATCAATACACCCCAATATAGGTCTTAGGCCTGTCTACTCCTTGAAATAAGTCAAACCCCTAAAGCATTTTTATTTAGTGTATCAATGACCCATCGATACTGTCAATACATAACGAAATTTTGACTTTTCATATATAAAACATTTTTTTTAATATTAAAATTGTTCAGAATTTTGTTAAATTTGTGATTTAGAGAAACTTTCTTTTCCCATTTTCCATTATAGTTCATGTTTTTTGTGTTGTTTTTAATTTTTATATAAATTTATTGATGTTGTTCAATATCCCATATGTCAAGAAATAAAATTTCAATCTTGATGTATTTGATTTGATCCGATCCATTAGAGGACTTTGGGTAGGGGGTGCAATTTGGGTGGATTGGGTTGGAGGTCAACCTAGGCATATAGCCTTAGGACTGTGTTTGGTTGCAATGCAAATAAATTTGTACTGATGCAAAACTATGATAGTGCAAATGATATACTTTTGTTTCAAATTTTAACTTATTTTGTTTGACTGCAATACAAATAAAATAAATCAAGACATGAGACAGAATAAAGTAAAATCCAAAACAAAATTAAATAAGAATTTGCATTTTTTACATTTGCACTCCCATACATTTGTATTAATACAAATAAATTTGCACTGCAACCAAACACAGCTTAAGATGCAACTTGGTCCTGGCTCAACTCGAGGTCAAGCCTGGATTTATATTGGATTGGATCGGACTAGGTAGGTTGGTTGGGTTTAAAAGATTTTATGCTTATCTTTTTATACAATCATCTTTCACCGAGCTTTAATCCCAATTTAGAAGTAGAATGAATTAACAATAAATACATGTATGTATTTCTTCGGACGGATTCAGGTTGAGTCAGGCCTAAGATTTTGTGGCCCAGCCCAAAGCTCGAAAATTCGGGCCCAACCCGTACAAAAGCTCAGATCGGATTCGGGTTGGATCAGATCAAATGTCACCCCTACGTTTGCTGTACGACGTATCTGACGAGATCCGATCCGTTTGGGGGTGTGAAAATGGAAAGTACCAAAAAACGATCTAATTGTACATGCAGTTATGTAGTCCAACTCGAACCCCTACCCGCCCTTTCTCTCTTCTCCCGTTGTCGCAAGCCTGCTGAGCAGCTGAGGACCAGATACATGAATCCAGTTCTCCAGTTCCTCTAAACGAACTCACCGGAAATTACGATGTCAACGGTCAGACAAAGACATGTCAATCATTGTTTCCGCTCTAGCCCCGTCTATCCAGCGAGAGAATGAAGATGATGAACCTTATCCCGATTCTAGAACTCGTGAGTTTCACTTTTTCTGCATTTTACGAATTTTCAGTTAATTTAATTCGGGTATTCCATTATTTAGCTCTTCTCCTGCTTGTTAAAATGTTAACATGGAATTTGATTAAAATTTAATGTTCATACTCATCATTTGATGCAACAGAACAGTTGGGTGAAACAAATAACGACCCAAATTGTTAACTAAGTTAAATGGGCAACTCTAATTGCTCATGCAAATGCAGTTTTATGTGCATACTGTAACATTTTGTTAATAAAATGTATTAAAATGAAGGATGACTATTAGCCTTTACATGATTTCTGAAAAGCAGGACCTGTGAGCAAAACCAGGCCCCTAAAAGGAGTTTTACTATGGAATAGAGCTGGGCTTCACCGCTCTCCAATTTAGCTAGGCTATCGGCCACTCCATATAGACTGACGCTCGGCAAGCTTCCGTGACCCCACGACTTCTCCCCTTGTCCATCTAAATAGTTGCGTTGCTCGAATCACCTCCCATCACCATTGGACTAAACCCAAGGGCAGAGCTAGAAATTTTTATGGGGGGCCAAAACCTAAGTGAATTGGGGGAGGGGGGGGGGGGGGCAACCATTGGATGGGGAGTGGGGAGAAGGGAAAAATATACATGGAATTGTGGAGTTTTCTGGGTCATAGGGGGGCCATGGCTACTCTGGGTCCCCCTTGGCTCCGCCCCTGACTAAACCTCTAGTCTTTGCAATCCAGACCTGGCAGTAAAGCCATTACTTCAACTTTTAGTGAGTAAGCATTACATAATCATGCAAGAAGGATATCATATTGAGAAATGAAAGTACCAATGAATCCCAACGTTATAAATGCATCTGGGGGTGCATAAATAGATAAATAGCAATAGCTTGTTAGATCCACCATGTATTGTTTAATTAATGCCCCTGAATTCTTCTGTGTTTAAAACCACAAGGTGAGATAGGAGATTATCCTCTCCGTACTAGATGGATTATATAATACTCTCCCTTGGCAAGTGTGGCTACTTCTTTCCGCCCACAGCCCACAAAGAATGATCATCACTATGAGTCTCCATGTTTACTCTAAAAGGGATTAGGAGAACATATTGGACAATCTCAGTGATTAGGCAATGCAATGTGTGGTTAATGGATTACTTCCATAGAAACGGACAGGTTCTTGGCAATGCATATTTGAAGCAGTGACTTCTTTGTTGGAAAACATCACACCTGTTCACCTTCCTTTTGATGCTACCCACATGGGAGCACACATCATAGACAGGAGTCACAGGACATATAGAATCCATATCTTCTTGGCTGGGTAGAGAGAAATGGAGGGCAACCTTTTCAGAACTTGAAATAAATATCTGATGCAAAAATATCCACCAAAACTTCGGATTTGAATATGATAATCTAAGTCAAAAGAAGAGAAAAGGACCATACTAAGAGATACAAAGAGTGGTGAGTTTTCAAATTTCCTACTAACAGCTTGAAGGTGATCTCCTTCCATTTTTTTTTGATTGGTGGCTTTTCCTCCTTACATTAACACACTATGAACTAGCTTTTTTGATTGGTCACACTACAAAACTTCTTGTGGATATTAGGAAGGCAGGAAAGATGGAGTGAATGAGAATTTTACATGCGAGTCTTGTAGGAAAAGTGGTGGCAAAGGATTATGAGATGGAAAAAATGGAAGCTTGGGTGGTGTTAGAATGGGGAAGAAAGAAAGTGATGGGGGGGAGAAAATTGAATGCGGGGTTATTATTGTTCATGTTTCATAGCAAGCACTAGGCAGTATGTAAAGTGGGTGTTGGAAATAGAGAAAACAAAAGAAAGAGGTTTTGATTTAAGGTTGGACTAGTAGTTCCTAGCAGTTGGAGAAATAGTTGTAGACAGAAGGAATATGGCAGTGTGGATTGGAGTGGTAGGCATCCCACATTCCCATTGCATGCTTAGAGTATTTTGACTTTTGGAGAAATTTCTAGATGTTGTGGTAGATTCTTGAAATTTGATGACAGGAATAGGACCTGGGAGAAGCTTGACATGGCGAGGATATTGGTCGAAGTTAAGGATTCCACTACAATTCCAAATAGATTAGAACTTGAACTTGTAGTGGAACTCTTTGAATTGAGAATAATTGTTGAAGGTGCCAATGGGTCGTTTTGGAAGGTGGAGGAAAGGGATGTGATGGATAGAAGATTCAATGAAGAAGAGGAGACAAAGGAAGACGGAGTTGGGGCAGGGGAAGTTGGAGGGTTGTCTGGTTGTAGAGTAGAGGAGGAGGCAGACATGAAGAGGAGTCGAATGGTCAATTGGAAAGAGGAGAAGATGAGGTGGAAGTTCCTTACAATAGGGAGGTACAACTGGCCAAAGTCAGGATAAGTGGCTTGTATGAAGGGAGACAGCTGGGGGGGGGGGAGAATGACTTAACGGAAGGCTAAAAGCCAGAAATCTGGGTGGGGAAGGAGGGAGATGGGAAATAGGCGGGGTTATTATTGTTCATGTTTCAATGAACCCACTCTAAAATTATACATATATAAATGTATTTATGCAAATATATATACATATATTTATGTATGTATGTATGTAAATATGTATGCAAAATATCTATACAAATGTTATATATACAAATATGTATGTATATATATATATCCTCCTTGGTCCTTGCCTTTACATACCTGTTCCCATTTTACCCGATGGCCTTTCTTTTCATCTCCCGGCTCCCACAAGAAATCTCTCACTATTTTTTCCAATTGCTTTGCAATTTTTATCGAGATTCTAAAGGTGGATAGGTAATAGGTGGGTAGGTTGGCTAGAGTGGATCTAATCAAAGTGATTCTTCCCCCATGGAAATGTAGTTCCTCTTCCACATGGCTAGCTTCCTAGAAAACCTTTCTATTATGGGTTTCCAAAAGTTGTCTGCTCTCGGGTCCCCCCCGAGACTCTCTGAAAATGTTCTATTAGGACCTTCAAGTTTCTTAAGTTGGATTCTGAGTAGTCCTCACAAAATATGATTATGTCATCTGCAAACTGCAAGTGGGTTACCACAACCTGATTTCTTCCTAGTCTCCACTCTCTAAACTGGTTTTCTAGGTCAGCATTTATAATCAGCCTACTTAGCACCTCCACAACTAGGGTGAAAAGGAAGGGGGAAATGGGATCTCCTTGCCTTAGCCCTCTTTTTGCCGGGAAGAAATCTTTTGCCACACCATTGACTAGAATTGAGAAATGAGCTGAACTAATACAACCTTTGATCCATTTTTCCATCTTCTACCAACCCAACCTTTTCTAGTAAACCTAGGAGAAAGGACGAATCCACCATATCATAGGCTTTCTCTAGATCTAATTACAAATTAAGCCTTTGCCTCCTTGTTTTTTCCTTTCTGCTACACATTCATTTGCCACAAGAATCTGATTAATTATTTGTCTCCCTTCTACAAAGGCTCCCTGATTTTGAGAGATTACCTAGGGCAAGATGCTCTTAAAACATCCCGCTAGGGCTTTAGCAATGATTTTGTACAAGCTACCCACTAGGCTTATTGGTCTATAATCCTTTGGAGATTTGGCACCTTTTTCGTTGGGCACTAGGGCTATGAAGGTTGCATTTGCTCCTGGTGAAATCTTCCCTTTGATGTGGAACTCAGTGAAGACTTCCATCGAATCAAATTTTATTATTTCTAAACAATCCTGAAAAAAATCCATTGAGAAACCATCAGGTCCAAGGGCTTTGGATCTCTCCATTGAGAAAATTGCCTCATGAACCTCTTCCACACTGAAGTGCCTTTCTAGGAGGGCTTCTGGCACTCTAGACCAATTCAGATCCTCTAACTCCATGATTCTTTCACCTACAGTGGAAAACAGTGATTTAAAATGATCCACAAAGGTCTTTGTAATTTTTTCCTCTAAAGTTAACATCTGGCCTTCAGATTCAATGCTAGAAATTTGATTTTTCTTTCTTCTTCCATTTGCCACTGAGTAAAAAAAATGTTTTCTTCCCATCACTCTCCAAAAGCCATTTACATCTCGATTTTTGGCTCCAGGAAATTTCCTCCTTTCTCAAAATCTCCTCTAATTCCACCTTTAGGCGCCATCTTTCCGATCTTTCCTCCTCATTACACGCTCTCTGGGCTTCCTTACAATCTAACTCCTCTATCCTTTTAGCAATTAATTCCTTTTTTTCTTCAATTCTTCCTTATTAATCCTTTCTTTCAACCTCTTTAATTTTTTCATGAATCTCACCCCTCTGTTGTTGGCATTGATCCTATCTTCCATCCACCACTCCTTTATTTTTTCAATGAACTTTGGGACTTCCAATCACATGTTTTCAAATCTAAAAGGAGTGGGACCCCCAAAAGAGTGCTCTTGGCTAAGGCTTAGAGGACAGTGATCGGAGGTTACCCTAGGAAGTGCTTTCAAGACTAGGTTTCCCCAAAGTTCCTCCCACTCTACAGAGAACAGAAATCTATCCAGCTTCGGACAAACTTGGTTTTCCTGAAGGTTGGACCAGGTAAAAGAGGCTTGCAAAAGGTGGGGTTCTTTTAGCTCTAGAGACTCTACCAGGGCATTAAACCTCCTCATACTAGTGATTATGGTATGGTTTGGGTTATTTGTTTCATTTGTATATCTTATGACATTGAAATCTCCCCCCAAACAACAAGGTCCCTCCCACAGAATATTTATATCCATGTTTATACATCTAGATCTTGGTTCTCAGCAGAAATTTGTCTCACAATCAAGTACTTGGTGTGTACAAAGCTTATTTCATTGTGCTTGAAGCCATTATCCATGAACATCGTATCCCCTCCCCCCCCATGAGTGTTTAGCAAACAAGCCAAGCAAAGTCAACATATGGCCAACCAGCGGGTTGGTAAGGCCTCCTGCTGGTCATAGTAGAGACTTGGGATTGATTCCTGCCTGCACCTGGGTTGGGGGATGGGCTGCCCCTGTTGTGTAGTCATTCAAAAGAAAAAAAAAAATCAACATATAGCCAAAGTACTCTGTAATGAGCTATATGTGACTAATAAATGCTTCACTTTTTTTTTTTATGTAAAAATTTAGAATGAAAAGTATCTTGTATATGACATATGTATGAGTGTAAAGATATACAAGTCTTTGACCTGTGAACAATCGGGTGCTATATAATTGGCAATTAAATGTTCAGCCATCAACATATCATATATCTATGTTGCACATACAATGAGTCATAAACAAAATATTTAGAGTAAGGTACATCCATGAACTTTTTGTAAACTGATCCAAGAATAAGAAATGCCAATTGCCTTGTGGAGCACCACCTATGAGGTCAATGGATGGTTATAAAAAATTTGACCGTTCCTTTAACTTCAGTCTATCTAGAAAACCACAAAACGGAAAAAGTCCCCACAGCATCTTTCCCCTCTAACTAAAGCCCTTAATCTGCAAACCAAGAAATGACTCACTAGTGGACAAGGGGAATACTCTAGTGCTCCGAAGATGCTAAAAAGGTGGGCCCAGAGGACTTGGCTGAATTCATAATGACTAAGGAATGGGTTTGAACTTTGAAGAGTAAAGGATCATATTAAATTAAATTATTTTGATAATATTTATGTACATGTGTTAGTGGAAATTTTTTTTAGTATAATTTCTCACATAGCATAATTCACCCAATTAGACTAATAACTGGGTTTTTTGTTATTTGGGTAATCCCCATTCGGGAAATCACATAGATATTCCCTTAATTATGTCTCTGCTAGGGGCAGAGAAAACCTTCTGATTCTGATTCAGAAGTACCAATGAATAGAGACTAAACTAAGTATGAATTTTCTACAGAATTTTCCTTTGAAAATTCTGGTATATATTCCCTCTTTATTTGAGGGAAAACCAGCATATGAAGAAGCAAACATTGTATGCATAACAAGTAAATAGGTATCATAAAAAGCATATTTCATCAATAAGGCTACAAATGGCCTTTAAATTATGGTTGTGTGCACTATCATGCTGTGAGGAACCATAATCAGCCAAGTTTCATGAACAAGGCTGTACATGGTTTTTCCCCTTACACATAGGTTAGTAGGTTGTAAGGAACCATAATCAGCCAAGTTTCATGGACAAGGCTGTAGATGGTTGTCTCCTTACATGTATTTCAATATGAAACAAGGAAGAAAAGAAAAAATAAAATGAAGAAAGAAAGGGGTGAAGAGGAATTGATAGAATATGGGCTTCCATCTCATGTGAGAAGCACAAGGAGTATCATATTGAAGAAGTGTAGGAAGAACACAAGATTCCCTACCTTCTTCTTCCTTTTTCTTTTATGCTCTCCACACCAATCTTCTTCTCTTTTCTCTTCGCACTTGTTTCTTAATGCTAGAAATCCTGCAAATCAATTAGTAATAGCCAACAAAAAAGGCATTAGCTTCTTCTCCTTGTAGGAGAGGGGTTGATATAGAGGAGGGAGGTGGTTAAGTAACTCCCCACTCCTCTTTTCTTGGGGTGCTAAGTGTCAGCCCACTTAAAATGGGTTAAGGAGGGAAAAGAAAACTTTTCCTTCCTAAGGTGACAAGTGTCCCCCCATTTCAAGTGGTTAGAGGAGGAAAAATAACTCCTTCTTCCTAGGGTGACATGTGTCCTCCCCCACTTCAAGTGGTTATAGGAGGGAAGACAAATCCTTCTTCCTGGGGTGACATGTGTCCCCCCACTTAAAGTGGTTAGAGGAGGGAAAATAACTCTCTCCCCTAGGGTGACATGTGTCCCCCCACTTCAAGTGGTTAAAGGAGGGAAAATATTCCTCTTGTTAGAATAGGACAAGTGGCATCCCCTCATAAATAAGTGGGACACCTCACAAGAAATTAAATAAAATGGACATATTCTTTTAGGGCCTGCTGTTCCACTAAATGGGCTCTACTGCAAGCCCATTAAATGCTTATTGCATTATAAATAAGCCCAAATAACTTGGGGCCTGTTGTTCACTAAACTAGACTGCAGGCCCCTTTCTTTATTAAAATGTTTCAGCCCACCAATAGGATTGATTGGGCTTATAAGAAAGCCCTTTTCTCTTCTTTATTATTATTTTTTTAAGCTGTGACTGGGAGTATCTTAATAACCTGCTCCCAGTCCAGCAAATTTAAGGACTTAACAACGTGTAAATTGAAAACTTTAAATTGATATTCATTAACAAAGTAGAATCTATTGAAAATGATATAAAAGTGTGAAGGCACTGGGGAACATTCCAATTCCAGAAATATTTCATGTTAGTAGTACCTATTGAAAGTGGAAATATGTCATGAAAATATTAAGAAATATGCCAACATTTTAAATTGTTGAGCTGTTGGGTCGACCTGATATTGCTTCCTTTTATTTTATGTTTATGGGCCTTGTTCATAATGGGCCTACTCCTACTATTGCTTGGTTCTTTTACAACTAATAAAGTTCAATTAGGGGGCTGGGAGATGTCACGATCCTTTGACTCCCATAACCCTTTTTCTCTCTCTTCCCGCTTTCTCTGAATCTTACCTCTACACTTCCAACCATAATTTTCTTGATTAAAGTTCAGGTTTATTGCTGTTTTATTTCTCATCTTGGTATTAGAGAAAGAACTCTCTTATTTTCTCCCTAAAAGGAACCATATATCTCTAGGACCAGTAAGGTGTATGGGCTTTCAAGGCTTAGAACCTGTTGTTTAAGTTGCTGCCCAAGATCAAGATGAACTGGAGAGATCGGGCCTGTTTTGAGTTACACACCAAAGGGGCTGATTGGGGCTGGCACTCTACCTTTTTTGGATTTCTTTTGAATCACTTTAGAGATCAACTTGCATTGGAATACCTTGTATTGAAGCTAGTTGGAGTGGCTAGGTGTTTTTAGGTTTCTCCCAGGTTGCAGGGTTGGTGAAACCTTAGCTTTGAGTTGATTTCTTAACTATATGTCAAGAGTTTGAAGCCGGTATTGACAATTATTGTTTACAGCAGTATTTCTGTCTTGTCCTGGGATCAATGGAACAATCTGGAGTTGATTTGAAGTAGTACATGGAATCCAAGGTTTGTCCAGCACCAACAGGGTCCGTAGACAATCTGTTCAATGATGTGACCACAAGTTGAAGAAATCTTTCTATTGGCTCAAACAGTCACCTTAAGCTTGGCTTAAGAGATTCCATAATGCCATGGTGAAATTTGGTTATGTTTTAGTCCTTAGACCTAGTTAGATCATATCCTCTTTGTGAAGAGGAGAGATACTTTGGTGACTATACTTGTAGTTTATGTTGATCATATTGTAGTTATTGGTGATGATGCATAAGAAATTGACTAACTTAAAACACTTTCTTAGCACAAAATTTGGAATAAAGAACTTGGGTAAATTGTGGTATCTGTTGGGAATTGAGGTTGCTTGCTCTAAGGATGTTATCTTTATTCCAGTAGAAATCACTAATTGCAGATTTAGTTGAATTCCTTGTGAAGGGAAAGAGGAGGAAGATGAAGATTTCAGCAGTAGAGAAGAAAAGAGGAGAAAAGAGTAGGAAGTCAACCGGGATTCTTAGATTAACCCTAGCCGCCAACCCCTACTTAACTTAAAGGATGAGATATTACAAGGATGCCCTTAGTAGGGTGGCTACTAATGTAGCTGAACAGTCACAACTTATAAACATAAACTATTGGGCCTAAAGCCTAACAACTTCCTAACTAACTTAAAATAAGAATAAAAACAACTAGGCCCAACTCAACATTCCCCCTCAAGTTGGGAGTAAATGTCACACATTCCCAACTTGCGTAGATCATGCTCCAGCCTGTTCTTTGCAACACCTTTTGTGAGAACATCAGCAAGCTGCAGATCAGAAGCAATGTATGGAAGACAAACTTCTCCAGAAGTCACTCTTTCTCTGATAAAATGTCTATCCACTTCAATGTGCTTAGTTCGGTCATGTTGGACTGGGTTATGGGCAATGTTAATTGCTGCTTGGTTATCACAGTACAACATCATAGGTTCTTCTACCTGTACACCAATTTCTTCTAATAGGGAACGGATCCAGAGAAGTTCTGAAACTCCATGTGCCATGGCCTTGTATTCAGCCAGCATTTGATCTTGCCACCACTGTTTGTTTCTTACTCTTCCATGAGACAAGGTTACCCCCAACAAGGGTGCACACTCTTGAAGTTGATCTCTTGTCATCAAGGCATCTTGCCCAATTTGCATCTATATAAGCCTCTAGTTTCAACTGTCCATGATCAGTAAACAATATGCCTCATGCCTGGGTGTCCCTTCAGATAAGCAAGAATCCTGTCAACTGCCTCCCAATGCTAGACTCGTGGAGCATGCATGTATTGACTTACCACACTTACTGCATAGGAAATGTCTGGTCTTGTCATACACAAGTATAGCAGCTGACCCACAAGTCTCTGATATCTCCCAATGTCCTTTACTGGCTCACCTTCTGATGCGTTGATTCTATGGTTCTGATCAATAGGGGTACTGATTGCCTTCGTTCCAAGCTTCCCTGTCTCTTGAAGAAGATCCAAGACATACTTCCTTTGAGAGATAAAAATTTCATATTTTGATCTTGCAACTTCAATGTCTAAGAAGTATCTTAGTTCTCCAAGATTCTTAATTTCAAATTCTTTATGTAGATTCCTTTTTCAGACAATCAATCTCACTTAGGTCATTCCCCGTGACAACAATATCATCCACATAAACAATTAGGACCGACACCAAAGATCTCCTTCGCTTCACAAACAAGGTATGATTGGATTGAGTCTGAGTGTAGCCAAAAGGAATCAAGGCCGTTCTGAATCTGTCAAACCATGCTCTGGGAGATTGTTTCAAGCCATAAAGTGACTTCTTAAGCCTGCATACCTTTTCCTTTTCAACATCACTGTAGAAGCCAGCAGGAAGATCCATATACACTTCCTCTTGCAAATCCCCATTTAGGAAAGCATTCTTCACATCAAGTTGAAACAAGGGCCAAGAGTATGAGGCAGCAAGAGAAAGAAATATCCGAACAGAGGTCATCTTTGCAACTGGTGCAAAGGTCTCTAAGTAATCAATGCCATAGGTCTGTGTGTACCCTTTTGCAACAAGTCTTGCCTTGTACCTTTCTATACTTTCATCTACCTTATATTTTATTGTGTAAACCCATCTGCATCCAACTGTCTCCTTGCCCTCTGGTAGATTCACAATGTCCCATGTCTGATTTTTAATCAAAGCTTCCATCTCTTCCTGCATAGTTGTCTTCCACTCAGGTTTGGAGAGGGCCTCGCTAACACCCTTGGGTATAGACACAGAGTCAAGAGAGGAAAGAAAAGCACGGTAGGAAGGAGAAAGTCTACTGTAGGATAAGTACTGTGAAATACAATGAATAGTACACTTTCTCTTCCCTTTTTTGAGAGCAATAGGAAGATCGAGGTTATCTGTAACAGGGTTAGTAGAATCAATGGGAACTGAAATAGTAATGGGACCAAGAGGAATACCTGAATCCATGTCAGCTGAATCTGGAGTCTCCAAGGAACCAACAGGAAGTGATGTGAGTTCTGCTGTAGTGGAATCAACCTCCTTGTGAAGTCTCTGTTGTAAATAATGCTGAGAAGCAGGACGCAAAGGAGGTGGTAAGGTAAGTGACACAGGAGGGTCAAGCACAGGAGTAGACACAGGGACTAGAACTGGGAGAGGAATAGACTACTGACTCACTTCCCCAAAACACTCCCCCTGAGAAGGATTCTTTGAGAAGAAGTATGTGGATTCAAAAAATGTGGCATCCATGGTAACATACCGGCTCCCAGAGACTAGATCATAGCAGCAGTACCCTTTCTGATTTTCTACATATCCAAGGAAGACACACTTCTTTGCCTTGGGATCAAGCTTCGAGTAGTGAGGACCAAGGATATGTGCAAAGCAAACACACCCAAACACCCTGAGAGGAATATGAAACATCTCCCCCTCAGGAAAAAGGAGACTAAATGGGGTGCTGAATCCAAGTATACGAGAGGGCACCCTGTTAATTAGATATACTGCTGTGAGAACTGCATCACCCCAAAACCGAACTGGAACTGTAGATGTGATCATCATGCTTCTTGCAATCTCAACAATGTGTCTGTTCTTCCTTTATGCAACACCATTCTGCTGTGGACCATAGGGACAACTGCTCTGATGGACAACACCATATTCTAACAGATATGAGGCAAGGTGTTTTTCAAAATATTCCCTGGCATTGTCTGATTTGAACACCTTTGTTCTTGTTCCGAATTGTGTTAGCACCATCTGATGAAATTGCCTCACCAAGGATGGTATTTCGTCGTGGGATCTAATCAGGTAAATCCAAGAGTATCGTGAGAAATCATCCACAAATAAGAGAAAATATCGATAGCCTCCCATAGAAGGAACATGGTAAGGTCCCTACACATCAGAATGAATAACATCAAAAGAAGAACACCTTTTATTACTAGGTTTAAATGAATGTCTACAATGCTTTCCAAGTTGACAACCTTCACACTCCAGACGACAAACTAACAGACTCAAAAAGTTTTGGAAACAAAAGACTCAAAGAAGAAAAAGGTAAATGGCCCAAACGATTATGCCAAAGCATAATTTGACCCACAGACCCTGACTCACTATCCCTGCTAACATGATGACTCTGATGAGGAGGAAGCACATCTAGGAGGTAGATCCCATTCACTTCACGACCACTCCCAATCGTCCTCTTTGAATCTAGATCTTGCAAAATACAATGTCCAGGAGAAAAAATTACTGAGTAGTTCAGGTTCTTAATCAAACTATTAACAGATAACAAATTAGTGCTCAATCTGGGAACATGAAGGACAAAGGGAAGGGAAATAGAATCGCTAATCTTGACAGATCCCTTCTCAGCAATGGGAACATGGGATCCATTAGCTGTGGAGACCCTATCTCTGCCAGAACAGTGCTGGTAAGAGGAAAAAATAGTAAAACTATGGGTCATGTGCTCTGAGACTCCAGAATCTATAATCCAAGGAGGTCCCTCCTTATTTGAAGTAGAAACATAATTTGCAGTGACGTGTGAACTACCTGTGTGAGCAAAGGAAGTAGAGTGGACTCCACCAGTACCACCTGTACCTTGCTTTCCGCTTGTTGCTGAACTGGAACTGGCTGTATCCTGCTAGTTCAGAAGTTGCCCATACCTCTCAAGTTTGGCCCTTACTGCAACAACTGCAACAGACTCCAGAGCAACTGCAGTAAGAGGGGCCAGAATGTCACCAGTAACTGCCATGTGAGCATTTCCCTTCTTATTTTTCAGTCTAGTTGGCACAAGATGTGGGTGAAGCTTCCAGCAAGTATCTCTTGTGTGTTTAGGTTTCTTATAGTAGTCATAGATCAAATCTCTTTTATCTTCCTTCTTGATTTCACTGCCACCCCGATCTCCACTTTGTTTAGGTTTCACAGTACTCACCATGGCAGACTAATCAAAAACAAGATTTTTCATCATCACATCTCTCCTGCTCTCCTCCCCTGACACAAAGCCATATGCCTGGGAGAGGGTAACACTGTCCCTGGAAAGAAGATGTTGTCTTGCAATATCATACTCAGGATTAAGGCTTGCAAGAAACTCAAACACCCTATACTTCTCTAAATGTTTTTGATAGGTAGCTGCATCCTTGTTGGTTTCCCAAGCAAATGTCTCTAAATGGTCAATCTCCTGCCACAGGGTTTTAAGGGCTGAAAATTAGGCTGCAATAGGTCTATCTCCCTACCTTGTAGAAATAATCTGATTTTTCAACTGATAAGCCCTAACAACATTCTCCCTCTGTGAATAGGTTTCTGCAACCCCATCCCATATTTCCTTAGTTGTATTTTCCCATAAAAAAATTTTACTTATATGGGGCAACTTGGAATTACACAACCAAGTCATCACCATATAATTCTCCTGTACACACCGAGAGTTGCTAGTTTCGGGTTTCACTTCTTCACCAGTGATATACCCTAATTTCCCACGAGCACCAATGACCATCTTTGCAGATTGTGACCATTCTAAGTAATTTGCACCATCCAACCTAACTGTAGTAATGGTCCCAGTTCCGAAGAGGTCTCCAACACTTCCTTCCATTGGTCCCATTTCACTCCCGGGCTTATTTTCAACTCCATGCTTCTCAAAAAGTGTAAAGAAAATAACTGAAATATGCAAGAAGATCAAACGAAACACTTCTGGAACCAACAACACATTTCTGGTGTCCTAGACTGTCTTCCCACAAAAGATTCCTTTTTTGCGGGACGGGAGAAAAGAGAGAAGAGGCAGCCACTCTCTCTAGAAGCCTCCAAATCAGGTAGGACTTGAACTGCCCCTTACAAAAAGCTCTAAGGAACCCTAAACAATTAGGGCGCCACTTCCTAGGTCAAAATTGAAGAGTCCAACAGAAACATGACTTTTTCCCTTTCTCCGGTTTTTCCTGATTTTGATGAAAAACCCTAGACCAGCAACAGGGCAAACAGATCCACCAAAAAATCCAAAAACTGGGCTGAGATCATTGATCATCCTCTTAAATCACCATGCAGTCAGCCGATCTAGGGCTGCATGAGAAAACAACTCAAGGAACCTTCGGCCTGCTCTGAGACCAAGTAGAAATCACTGATTGCAGATTTAGTTGAATTCCTTGTGAAGGAAAAGAGGAGGAAGATGAAGATTTCAGCAGTAGAGAAGAAAAGAGGAGGAAGTCAACCAGGATTCTTAGACTAACCCTAGCCGCCAACCCCTCATTATAATTTATACTTAACTTGAAGGATGAGATATTACAAGAATGCCGTTAGTAGGGTGACTACTAATGTAGCTGAACAGTCACAACTTAAAAACATAAACTAATGGGCCTAAAGCCCAACAACTTCTTAACTAAATAACTTAAAATAAGAATAAAAACAACTAGGCCCAACTCAACAATTCCCATAGGAAATATGTGTTTGATTTGCTAGTGGAAACTGGGAAACTTGGTGTTAAGCTTGTCTCTGCTTATATAGACTTGAACTATAAGCTCTCTACTACTGAAGGTGAATTGTTAAATGATAGGGGAGTGTTTCAGAAACTTGTAGGGAAGTTGCAATACCTTTGCATGACAAGGCCTGATATTTCCTATGTAGTAAGTGTGAGTAGCTAGCTTATTCATGTAGCTAGAGACACTCGTTTGGTTGCCGCAAAGTGAGTCTTATGCTACTTGAAGAGGTCACCAAGGAAAGGGATTCTATTTGCCAATCATGGGCATTTGAGATTAAAAGCTTCCAAATGTTGATTGGGCAATTTGTATTTGTTAGAGCTAGCCGAATAAGGATAGATTAGTCAATTGACTTCTGTTAAGTTATGTGCTTATGTGGCAGTCTTTATAGAGACTTCCTGTCCCATACTTAAGTGGGGCAGTTTAGTCTTAATACTACTAATTAGAGCCTAATCAATATTAAGGGTCGGCTAATAGGGTTTAACCTATTATGTTCGACTGTTCTTTCATCTTCTTCTTCTTCTTCTTCTTCTTCTTCTTCTTCTTCTTTTCCTCTTCTACTGGTTCGGACTACTGTACCAACAGAGAAAACATGGTATCAGAGCAGGACGTTGCCCTCTAATCTCCTCACAGATTTGTGACCTGCTCCTTTCTATTTGTGGCCTCTTCTTTTTCTTCTTTCTGGGCTGACAATGGAGAACACAGGTTCGGCCTAGGTTTGAGAACACCTCAGTTCCTCTTTCTCTGCGCAGAACCTGTTTTTTTTTTTTTTTCAAGAGAACAACTTCAGCAGTGAATGGTTGACCGAAGCTCTCAAAAGAAGGTTGGTTACCTCCTTTTTTAGTGCTGTTGATATTTCTGGGTTGAAAGTCTTAAAAAAATCTGTGAGGACTGATCAGAACCTAGAGAACTAGGTTGTTTGTTGCCTTGGTTCTTGGAAAAAGGGTTACTGCAGGTGGCCGAATGGTGTAAGGGGTACTACAGTGGCACTAGTTGAGTTTTCTTTGGACTTGTAGTGCTCTCTGAAAAAGGTTAGACAGATCTGCACCATGTGTGACAGCTATGGCTGTGTGGTGGTGCTTGTGATGCACAATCTCTGTTGAGTAGCCGTAAGAGGGCTTGTATGTGGTCAGTAAATGCTGAATTAATGTCAGTATGATTCATGGTTTTGTGAAATCAGTAGTGGTGTGAACAAGAACAAAAGCTTGTGTACCTATCATTGTGTTTGGGGACTGCTGTAGTTTCTGGAACATCAAACTCCTAACAGCAGTACTTAGTTGGTGACTGGGAATTCAGATTAGAAGCAGCATTGGAAAAGCATCATGGCAGCTACTGGAAATGGCTGTAGTGATCAGAAACCTAGTGTGGTGTTTCCCTCTGACTATCTGGGTGTACAGATGAATTCAATTAAGTCGGTAGAAGTTTTTCTCAAGGCAAAGAGGAAAGTGAAGCATGTGAAGGAAGATAAACCACCAGCTGACTCTTCAGGGTTTGATGATTGGGAACAGGAAGATGCCCAAATTAAGACATGGTTATGGAATAATATGGAACCCAAAATAAGTGCCAATTTTATGTTCTTAGATACAGATAAGGACATATGGGAACATGCCAAGAAGCTATATTCTGGGCAAGATAATACTACAAATGTATATCAGCTCTATCAGGAGTATTTTGATCTGCAGCAAGGGAATAAAACCCTAGAAGAGTACTATGCCAGTATGAAGAACCTCAGAAATGAACTCAATGTCTATCATCCCCTCACTCCAGATGTTAAGGTTCAGCAACAACAGAGGGAACAACTAGATGTTACTAGGTTCTTAGTGGGGTTGAAATCAGAATATGAACCAGTTAGGGCCCAAATATTAGGGGGCTCTACTCTTCCTACACTTGAGGAAGTGTTTGCACGACTTCGTAGGATTTCTTTGGGACCTACAGAGAATCCCACACAGTCTGACAGATCAGCATTTGTGATAGCCAGAGGAGGTGGACATGGTACTAAAGGGGGAGGACATGCCTCCCGAGGAGGTCGTGGTGGTTCCGTATTTGGCCGTGGTGGTGGTCATGACTCAGGGGGAGGTTGTGGCAAAGGAAAAAGTAACTCTACAAGGAAGTGTACCCATTGTGGCAGGGACGGACATTCGGTAAATTACTGTTATGATCTCCATGGCCCTCATTCTACATGGGCCAATCATGCTGTAGTTGGTGGGGTTGATGTCAGTGATAACCAACAGGCAGATCTAACTCCTTCCACATCTACATCTGTTTCCGGGAAGGAGATGGTGAGTGTACCGCGTGATGAGTATGAGCGGTTCCTCCAGACTACTTCACAACATACTACTGCCACCCTTGCCCACTCAGGTATAGCTTGTCTGTCATCCAAACCCTCTCCTTGGATTATTGACTCTGGAGCCTCTGATCACATGACCGGGACTCCAAGTGTGTTCTCGTCCCTCTCTGAAACTTCCACATCTCAAACTGTTACCCTTGCCAATGGTTCCTCTTCTCCCATTTGTGGTGTTGGTAATGTTGACATGGCTTTTCTTTCTTTATCATCTGTTCTATATGTCCCCAAATTTTCATTCAATCTTATGTCTGTTAGTAAATTAACCAAGACTCTTAATCTATTACATTTTTCCCTTCCTTTTGTGTTTTTCAGGATCTCAAGACGGGGAAGAAGATTGGTGGGGGGCATGAGGCTGGTGGATTGTATTACCTTGGCGGTGGTGGATCGTCAGTTGTGCTTCAGACTTCTCTCACTCCTCTACAGTGGCATTGTCGACTGGGACATCCATCTCTCAAGGCACTCAAGATACTGGTTCCGTCTTTGAGTCATTTGTCGTCGTTACAGTGAGTCGTGTTAGTATGAGAAACATCGTCGTGTTCCCTTCAGTCCTAGAGTTGAAAGTCGTATGTTGAGTCCTTTTGCTTTGGTTCATTCAGATGTTTGGGGCCCGATCAAAATAGAGTCTTATAATGGTTACAAGTATTTTGTCACTTTTATTGATGATTGTTCAATGATGACATGGATTTACTTAATGAAAGAAATGAGTGAATTATTTTCCATTTTTCAAAAATTTCATGCTGAAATACGTACACAATTTGGTATTCCAATCAAAGTTCTTCGTTCAGATAATGGTCGTGAATACTTTCTTACTTCCTTTCAACAGTATTTAGAACAGCGTGGCATCATTCATCAAACTTCATGTGCATCCACTCCTCAACAAAATGAGGTGGCTAAACAAAAGAACCGCCATCTCCTTGAAACTGTTCGGTCTATTCTTCATCATATGAGTGTTCCTAAACGGTTTTGGAGTGATGTTGTACTTACTACGTATTTCCTCATTAATCGGATGCCATCCTTCATTCTTCATGGTCGGTCTCCCTTCTCTATCTTGTTCCTCACATTGTCTCTCTTTCCATTAACACCTCGTATCTTTGACTATGTGTGCTTTGTTCACAATCTGAGTCCTGGAATAGACAAGCTGGATGCACACTCCATTAAGTGTGTCTTTCTTGGCTACTCTCGGACTAAAAAAGGGTACAAGTGTTACAATCCCATTACTCGGAAGTGCTATGTCTGTCCTGATGTCACATTTTTTGAGTCTGTCCCCTTCTTCTCGGGACCTGAAGTATCTGTGTCTCCACCTTTGCTTCCTCTTCCTCTTCCAGTCCATGATCCCGTTCCGAGTGTTTCTGTTGGGATTGACCTTTCACCTCCTCCCGTGCAGATCCCTACTGAACGACCACCGATCCGGCACTTGTATAGTCATCGACAAACACTGGCTCCTCCTCCAGCTTCTACCTTGTCTACGGATCCTGTTGTTGCTCCTGTCCGTGAACCCTCAGGACTTGATTTACCCATTGCTTTACGAAAAGGTAAACGTAGTTGTACCCTCCATCTCATTTCCAATTTTGTTTCAGTATCTCGCCTTTCCGCCTCACATCGCCAGTTTGTTTCACTATTTGTCATCTATTTCTATACCTAAGAATGTCCAAGAGTCTCTTAGCTCACCTGGGTGGCGACAGGCAACGGAGGAGGAACTCTCTGCCCTTCAGCATACTCACACATGGGAGCTCACTACTCTTCCACCTGGTAAGCATGTTGTGGGTTGTAAATGGGTGTATACTGTTAAATACTTGCCAGATGGTAGCGTGGAGCGTCTGAAGGCCAGACTTGTTGCTAAAGGTTATTCAAAGTTGTATGGAGTAGACTATGTGGAGACCTTCTCTCTAGTGGCTAAGATTGGCTTTGTCCGTGTGTTAATTTCCCTGGCAGTTATGCATGATTGGCCCTTGTTTCAACTTAACATTAAAAATGCCTTCCTTCATGGTGACCTTATGGAGGAAGTATATATGGAGCAACCACCTGGGTTTGTTGCTCATGGGGAAGATGGTAAGGTGTGCAGACTGAAAAGGGCAATTTATGGGTTGAAACAATCGCCTCGTGCTTGGTTTGGGAAGTTTAGTGAAGTGGTGAAGAATTTTGGAATGAAACAATGCCAGGTTGACCACTCAGTGTTCAACTATGATTCAGAAGTCGGAAAGATTTTATTAGTGGTCTACGTGAATGATATTGTCATAACTGGTAGTGACAAATTGGGGATCAATAAACTAAAGGTCTTTCTGCAAAATCATTTTCAAACAAAAGACCTTGGGACATTAAAGTATTTCTTGGGTATAGAAGTTGCTAGATCAAAACAAGGTGTAAACTTGTGCCAAAGAAAATACGTTCTTGATCTACTGGATGAAACATGACTGTTAGGTGCAAAACCGGCTGAAACTCCTATGGAACCAAATGTTAAGTTGAGCAGTGATACAAGGGAAATATTTGATGATCCTAGAAGGTATAGACGGCTAGTGGGGAAGCTGAACTATTTGACTATCACGAGACCAGACATCTCCTTTGCAGTTAGTGTGGTGAGCCAATTTATGCAGAACCCTCGTATACCTTACTGGGATGCAGTTCTTAGAATTGTAAGGTACCTGAAGGGAGCTCTGGGCCGTGGATTTTTGTACAAACCAGGAGGAAAACTTGAAGTAATTGGGTATATAGATGCAGATTGGGCAGGCTCTATGTCTGATAGAAGATCTACTACAAGTTATTGCACATTTCTTGGAGGAAATCTTGTGACATGGAAGAGTAAGAAGCAGACGGTTGTGGCTAGAAGCAGTGCTGAAGCCGAGTACAGAGCCATGGCACACACTATATGTGAATTAGTATGGTTGAGGAATCTCCTACAAGAAATCGGGCACTCCACATTTCATCCAACCCTTTTGTTCATGAGAGAACAAAACACATAGAGATTGATTGCCACTTTGTGAGGGAGAAGGTCCTTATTGGAGAGAAAAGCACAAAACATGTGGGCTCAGGTGATCGGTGGGTAGATTTGTTTACAAAAGGCTTAAGCTTAGGGAGAGTGTTAGAGCTAGCCGAATAAGGGTAGATTAGTCAATTGACTTCTGTTAAGTTATGTGCTTATGTGGTAGTCTTTACAGAGACTTCCTGTCCCATACTTAAGTGGGGGCAGTTTAGCCTTTATACTACTAATTAGAGCCTAATCAATATTAAGGGTCGGCTAATAGGGTTTAACCTATTATGTTTGACTGTTCTTTCATCATCTTCTTCTTCTTCTTCTTCTTCTTCTCCTCTTCTACTGGTTCGGACTACTGTAGCAATAGAGAAAACAGTATTAATGATAAAAGGTCTACATCTAGGCATTGTACTTTAGTTGTTAGAAATCTCTAATTTCTTAGAGTAAGAAACAATCAGTAGTGGCCTGGTCTTCAACTGAAGCAGAACAAAACATGGTGTATTTGAGCTGCTATGATTGATCTGTCTTGGACAAGCTGGGTGTTGTCTATGATAAGTCAATGATGTTGTACTATGATAATCAAGTGACTACCAACATAGCCTATAATCTCATTCAACACGATAGAACAAAACATATTGAGGTAGATAGACATTTCATAGGGGAGAGAGTTGCATCTGGAGAAGTTTGTCTACCATTCATTGTGTCTGAGTTACAATTGGCTGATGTCCTAACAAAAAGGGTTCCAAAGCACAAGCTACAATAGTATGTAAGCAAGCTGGGCGTGATTAACATCTATGCTTAGCTTAAGGGGGAGTGCTGGGATATTGGGCTGGCCTGATATTTCTTCCTTTTATTTTGTGCTCATGGGCCTTATTCATAACGGGCCTACCATTGCTTGGTTCATTTATTTCTTTAGTTGTGCAGCCACCCTATTAAAGGTATTCATGTGATTTCCTTTTTAGTAATTACAACTAATAAAGTTTGATGAGGGGGCTATGAGATTTCACGATCCTTTGACTACCATAACCCTTTTTTCTATCTCTTGTCTATTCTCTTCTCCTCTTGCTCTGAATCTTACTTCTACACTTCCAATCATAAATTTCTGATTAAAATTCAGGTTAATTGCTTTTTTATTTCTCATCCCATGATGAAACTTGCTACATGGATCCTAATGGGTGGTCTGATGCAATTCTAGTGTCTAATATCCTGTGTCTTTTTCCTCTTCCTTCAATGAAATCTTTACCTTACCTTTCAAAAAAAAATGTTCTATGTGTCTTTTAAGGGGTCTTAGAAGCTACCAAATTTACACTTGGATGGATGAAAGAGGCTATGTAGGACGACTGGACAAGAAGGAGAAAATCCTACCATGGTGAGCATGGTGGGATGAAGAGGGACAATAAAAGATCTGAATTATATGATGAAGAGATTCAGATCTGAGATGGAGAAGGAGAAAAAAGATTTCACCTTTAGAAGAAATATTGAGAGGAGAGAGAGAAAGAATAAGATAACACATTATGACTAATTGGTAACTCCAAAAGAAACCTTTCGTTTCATTAATATCACTCTTCAGATTCAAATACAATGTCTTTATTCATAAACTAATATAAGAACTCAAGTCTCTTTATTGATCCAATTACCAAATTTCCAAGACTCAAAACAAATTCTAACCACTTTAGGCCGAAGGCAACCCAAAAGATAACCCATGGGGAAACTTAGATAAGGATTTAACTCCTAAAATAACTTTAATTACTCATTACTAATCATACTAAAACTAACTTAATGTAGATAGAGAAAGCAGAAATGACTAAAAATAGTATATCACATTTTCTATAAATAATAATTATGAAATTACTATAAGTAGTAATTTCAAAAATTACCATAAATAATACATTTGATTTCTGCTAAAAATAGTTAATGTGTAGAAGACTGAAACTTAGCCCTATTCCTGAGACACCTAAAAATTAGAAAACAAATTATAAAAAAAAAAACTCCAACCAAAATAGTAGCATTCAAAACACCCAAAAATTATAAATTTGCCATTAAGGGGTGATTTGGGCACATCCCAATTTTGAAAAATGGGAAGCGTCCTACCTTTTTCTAAGTGTCAGTCACTTTTGGTTCTGATGTTTCTGAAATACCAGAATTGCTCTCATCTCATTAATAAGAACATAAAAGCTGTCTAGTTCTCAGAAGCTACAAATTGGTTCCTTCTCAATGACCAAACTATTCCTGTCTTTCTAAGCATGCCAAATGTCACCTATTTTTTCAAAACGATGCATCTTGTCAAATGTGTCATATATATTCCATATTCACATGATCTAATCCATCTTAAGGTACTTCTCACCTCTTTTAGATTAAAATAAAATCAGATCATGGCATGATGCAACTTCACAGTTTTGATGCATAGCATGGTGCAACTTCACAGTTTTGATGCATAAATTTGGACCATGCAATCCGTCAAGTTTTCATAAAGTAAATTATGGAGTAAATGGTTCAAAAGTTAACCGTGTTTATTTTTAGCATCAGGCATTTTTTAGGTAAGATCCATCTAACATAATCCCTCAAGTATAACAAGATATGAAAACAAAGTCCAAAACCCATATCCTACTCATGACAACTTGCTTTAATTTTTAATGTTGTGTTTAGTCTAAAGTTTATATATGCATTTGATAGTAGGTATAAATACAAATACGATGGCTACTTAATTTCTCCAACTATTGGACCCACCATTTTAAGCTATTATTGTTTTTCCTTTACCTATTTTTTCTGCAAACCAACTAAAGAACTATACTTGCTTCTAAATTTATGTTGAATCCATAAATAAAATGAGTAAAATGAAATAAACAAAAAGAATAAGGGAAAATATAGTGCACTATTGATTCGGTTAATTACTAGAATGAAAGAAAATGAAGTGAAAAGACAAAAAAAAATGTAAAAGAGGCAAGTTGAATGATTACCTTGAATATTTCTTTGATCAATAATTGAGAATGCCATTATAGAAGAAAATTGGCCAAAATACCTTATTATTGGTTAACATTTCAAGTAATAGGTGGTTAGATTACAGCATGCAAAAGGTAAAGAGCCAATGGAAGAGAAGAATGCTTGGGAGAGGAAGAAAAGTGAAACAGTAGATTACAGTTTCTTTGTTCATTTCGTTAGTGAAATGAGGGCAATTCTAGTACATTGAAATATCAGAACCCCAAGTGACTGACACACTCAGAAAAAGGTGAGGTGTACCCTCTCTAGCTAGTGCCTAGTTGACATTGGCCAGAATTTGGTGTAAACAATAACATTTGTATTATAACCTATCCAGCAGGGTTGGGTAGACCTTTGAGGATTTCCAAGATAACATTAAGAAATTTAAATAAAACTGTTAGTTACTCAGAACAATAAGAAAAAACCATGTGGCTCCTACTAGGGCGCTTAAACATCAAGTCTTAGTATATAACTACTACAACCATTACTATTCCTACTGTTAGAGAATAAAACCTATTCAGGGACCTCACCTAACAGCTTAAGCTTTTAGGTTGAACGGTTCTTTGGCATGGTATTATAGTCTGTTTTACTATGTGGTTTAGTGTTCAATCCTCGTTGTCCCCGTTATAAGTAATTAAATTTCAGCACAAGGTATGGTTCGGCCTTTGCTTGTCCATGCTTCAAGCCTGATGGGATTTCACATCAGGGGTGTGTGTGCGTCAGAGAATAAAACATTTAGGTTGAATGGTTGAATGGTTCCTTGAAACCTACTAAAAGCAAATGAATTAAAATCAACAAAAAAATAATGAAAAAGTTAAACAGAAAATAGAAAATTTCGGTACTTAGATATGCCACTCTATAATAGGATGTAGGGGAAGAGGCACAAACTCCAAAATTGGTATGAATGTAGGGAGCTAAGACAGCTGGCCCTAATAATCTTGCCTTCTCTTGAAGTTATTAGGGTCATAAGCCCTATAAGCCCTACTGGAGTCATTTGGGCCTTAATTTTTGCCAATTTTTTTTTCACGGGCTTCACTATGGCCGATTTATGAATGGACCACTTGAGACCAGTGACTGCTACATCAATGAACCACTTGAGAATCAATGATTTTGGTTTAGAGATGAATGACTGAACATAATAAAGAGGAATTCTAGTGAACTAGTTTATGGAGGTTTTATATTCTTATTCTCTGCATAGATAATGGAACCCATGAAAAGACACACTACAAGACAAAGTAGGACATGTCTTTTATGGGTCCCACCTTGTCTGTAGGGTGGAGAAAACCAAGAGTTGTGTAAACTTGGTTACTAGCATTCCTCTGATAGCTTTCTTTCATCAATTGAAATAAAACTTATTTACTACCATTCATCCATAATGTATGGTCCCTCTTTTGTTTTATCTTTTTTGCTAATCCTTGTACATCTACTCATACATATAGGCGGGCCACTAATGCTGCGTATGGGGAGGAAATCCTTTCTTTCTTTTATAATATAATACAATCTTTTACATGTACCTATCAAAAGATTTCCATCTTGAGTACAGAATCTGGTTTCAGAATGTTATTGCATGTCTGTAATAAAGCTTTGGAAGTTGCAATGGTTTCAGATGCAACGTTTGAACTAGGATAGGACGTGAAAAATATATTAATAGCTTTTTTCATCAACTGAATGTGGTTATCAAATTTCAAGGGATTGACATTGTCTTATCTAGTCTGTTCTGAAACTAGGTTAGATCAACTAGACTTTGTCTGAAGTCATCTTCATATTTTGACAAGGCTTCCATTAACTTCAACGTTAACTTCATTATATTGCTGATAAAATATATAAAAAAAAAACTAAGCAAATACTAAGATGATATCTAGGCTGCTTACAACTGACAACTTTTCTTTTTCCACTTCTAAACGCATTTCCTTTTTTGAAAAATTAAGGCAAGTGGAGGAAATGCTAAAGGTTACAGAACTTTGCAGGCGTCCTTCATCCCTGTACTTGTCTTAGCAGCAAGAATATGTCAAGGGGCGTGGAGGCAACTTTGTTTGCCATCCCAATGTCCATTTCAAATGGAGATAGTTCCATTGGTGGACTGATATGTTCTGGATTGATGCAACTCTTTGGTGTCACAAGGGATAACTTTGACAACTTGGCGATGTTGATATTGATGGTTCTGTACAACATCAGATACTTGATAGTTCTTGGTCTTGTTCCCAGAGACAATCTGATTGCCATGTCAAAGAGGTATGTGGATTGCTCAGATGAAGTCCAGTTAAGTTAAATAGATTTGATTAACATGCTCGGCAATGTATTTAAAGGGAAAAGGAGACGTATAGCTCATTTTTATGTGGAGACAAAAGGGGAAAGGTGAAAGTAATTGCTTTAAATGTAACAGGCCTGTTTAAAGGACAATTGGAGGGTTCCTTCCCCGTTTGCTTTGATTTTAGACAAAGTGATCTGAGTAATTTTCTTCGGCTTTGGTTTTTCTGGAGAAGAGGGTACCTTGGTGCATGCATTTTTCTGCCAGGTTCATTGTCTATGGGTGTTAGTTTGAATCACTGCAGGGTGGAGGCCATTGCCCAGCATTCTGTATATCTTTGTCCACCTTCTGATGTGGCCCAGGATTTTGATTCACTTATGCACCTTGATGTGAGACAGACATAACTCACTGGATTCACTTGGTTCTTGAAAAGATGGTTTCAGATTTTATTCAGCCTTAAATTGTAGTAAGAAGCTCCTGTTTGACTGTTAGTGAGGGAACCTGTGTATTGCTGATCCAGTCTAAATATAAGCATCTTGGGGTGGCATTTTTTTTTTTTTTGGTGGGGGGGAGGTGTGGCGTGTAAGTTTTTAACCTTGTGGGGGGCCTGTGAGAGGACAATGTCACTGGCTCAGAACTGCATGTCCCTTCAAATTTTTTTTATGCAAGTCTATTAAGCATCCATACCTAACCTTTTATTGTTATGAATTTCTCTCTTTCATAAATGTCATGGACAAGTCTGCAGAATTGCAATTTGATTTAACTTAATTCAACTAGGCTTGTTTCGATTAATTGAGTTGGGCTCAGTTCTTCAGTTACATGAAAACTTTTCATCTCACCACTTTTTTTGGGGCCATGGCTGCTGACTATCCTGAAACTGGGTATAGAAAGAAAGAAGGAAAAAATAATTGCTTTCTCACAAAAGGATCCATCAATGCATCTCATGTGTGCAGGTATTTCTGAATCACTTACCCTGAATTATTGATGAAATTAGGATTTGGTAGAACAATAGTAGACCTATGAATTATTTCAGAATACATCAGCATCTTCTTTATTGTTGAGCGGTGATTGATGGGTCCTGCTTTCTATTATCATCCGGCATAAATCTATTTTATACTGATCGGGCGGGCAAAAGAGCCATTCACCCTTACTGGAATGGGGACCGATCTTCATTGCAAAAGAGATTGCATGGCTATCCTATCCAAGAAAAGTGCCTTTCTCCACCATCCATTTTGTTTATCCACAAAAATAGACAACGGAGATGGAGGCCATGGAGCCATGGAGGGTTGTCTCAATTCCAGCCACCATCTGGTTAGATGCGCAAACTGCTTGCATTTATTTCAGCATGGATATATTACATGGGATATTTCTCCAGACGATGACCTGGGGCTCAGCTGGAGAATTGTGTGGATGCATCAGAAGGGGACACGCACGTACATACACAGACCATCACGTGGCATGCTGACTGTTAAACCCACATGGAGGGCCCCACGAATGTTCACATGTGCTGTCATTGATCCTGACCAAGTCTATGGGCTCTAAGTGGGTCCCAGCCAACATTTGTGCGACTTGAGGGGCCCAGGGAACATCAACAAGCATATGAGAGCCCCCGCGAATCTAAGGTTAAGTTTCTCATTTGAGGATTCTCATGGCTCTAGTTCATATTTTCAAGATGCCCATATCCTCATCTCTGGATGTTGTACTCTTATAAAGCTGTTCATATTCTTCTCAATTATTTGACCCGAAATAATTTAGGTGCTTCATTTCTGTATTAGTTTAATTTCATCATCTAGTAATACATGCAAAAATCTAACTGTTCTAGTAAGTGTGGGTTAAGAGCTGACAGTTGCCACTTCAAAACATTCAAAACGGACTTGATTGACATTGGAAATTGACAAAATCCCTAATTTGTTGAATGGATTTAATAAGTCTATGGGCCCCAATGGGATTAACAAAAAGATGGACAGATTTTTCTGTTCAATAATGTCAATCCTATAACATATCTAGTCCTAAAATAAATGCGAAAGCGTTCTGTTTAGACATACCAGCATTAGAGGGCTGGATGAAGCCCATCACCACATATCCATTTCATAAGAAACCTTCTGCACCGACTATATGGATGTTTCTAATTTCAAGTCATCTTCATGTATCAGACTCTTTGGTGTAGATCTTAGAACTCTTGAAAATTTTGACTGAAAATAGATCTGAAAGGGTCTGGTTGAAGCTTCCTTTATCCAAAACCTGGGTGGTTCAAATGTGTTTAGCTGATTCATCCCTGCCACATCAGCAGCATGGTCAGTAAGATTGCAGAATCATGAAGCATGAAAGCTAATGGACTTGGGTGATAAATAGGATTACATAAATTGAACCAATATGAAGTATGAGCAAATTTTGATAACCTTATATGATAAGAAGAGAAAACAATAGCAGAGCTGTTAACTAAGAACAAATGATTGATTGAACTTTGTCAAATGGGATAGAGAATCCATGTTGGGAGCTGAGATCAAGAAGGGAGAGGGTGGCATGTGAATTTGCATGTGAAGGGCATCAAGTGCATATTCCTCCCTATAAAATTCACTTATCTTGATCTGAAGATGGCAGAAAACAACAAGAACCCATGTGAGAAATCATTGAACTCTGAACAAAGGATATAGATCTAAAACCATGGACCAATGATGATCCAAGTGAACATAAAATAAAATTTCTTAGAGAACAAGACATAGCTAGCTACTTAAAGAACTCTAACCAAGACAAAATAGTGCAAGACAGAAATCAGGTAAGTTAACCACTTGGGCATTTTAGATTCTTTTTACAGTGCTTTTATTTACTTTTACAAAGCCTTGGCTCAAGCTTCATTTTGGAGGTCTGGCTCAAGTGTATGGAGCCAAGTCTAGAGCAGTGGAGCTTGATTCCATGTCAAGTGTGATAACAACCTTCTCAATTTGGTCGACTCTTAAGCCTATGACTGGTTTCCCTCAATTTTCTGTTTCTCTCTTATATTCTATCAAACCAAACTCAACCCAAGACGAATGCAAATTTGGACTTTGAAAATCCGGGCCAGTTCAACTCAGAGGAATGGATTAAGCTTGCAAAATGGGTTTTCCACAGCATAAGATTCAGAAATGAAAATTAGACCTTAGCACCTCCTTTTCATGGCTTCAATCACTCGGGTGGATCCTTTCAACTGGTCAATTAAATGATACAAGTTGATTGTAACGTGTTTTCGGAGACCAAGACCAGTCCCATCCAGCGATTTAAAATCGAAACTCAAGATTCAGTTCAGAAGTCCGTTGAGTTGAGTTGAGTTGACTCATCACTCATCCGAGTTTATTGAGTTTTCTGAGTCAATGACTCGAGAAATTGCACCAAAGCCATTCGACTAGGTTGAGTTCCGGGTTGACCCGTTGAGTTTTGAAATGATGAATGATCCATTCAGAAGCTTGGTCTGGGCAGCGGGTATATAGTCCAATCTGGTTTCTAAAACCTTGATAAAAAGTTAAATTCATAGGGTTGTCAAGATGAAAAGCTGGTGTTCATTATTCATTGGCTTGAAATTTTTAATTTAAAACTTTTTTAGGAGAGAGATATGGACACATTCATATATATATATATATATATATACATACACCCTATGCCTAGGGCCCATTGTTTGGTGCAATGCAAAATATTGTCAAGCTTACAAACATGAGAATACAGGTTTTGGGCAGCAACTTTGTGCAAGAAAATACTGAAGGTTATGTTCATATCCAGTTCAACCCTTACAATACTCCCCGATAGCTGCAACCAACATTGATTATTTTCCCTTTTTTATCCCTAAGAAGAGAAAAAGAAAAACCCCTTTTATAATGATAATGATCAATATTAATGGGTGCTTTTGTCTTTTTATTTTGGTGATAATGAGAGAAGAAATCACACAAGATGGGGATAATTGGACCCTAGAAATGTTCAAATGTGATGCCTCTAAACTTGACTTCATCCCCCATTAAGGCCGTGCTTGGCATGGTAATTAAAAAGGACTTTTCTCCTTTTATTCATCTTTGGTCAACCTACTTTTGTTTGCAATCCTCCCCACTGTTACTTAGGATCAGTTTGGAATGAGTACAAATACAAATATGTACAGTGTAAATACATACAGAATAATACAAAATACAAGGTTTTGTACTCTATAAATTTGCATTTGTACTCCTTCCAAACTGAGCCTTAAGGATATGTTTGGTTTGAAGGAAAAAAAGTAGGGAAAGGAAAGGAAAGGTGGAAAATACTTTTACAAACCATGTATAGGTTTCCCCACCTTTCTCTTCCTTTCCCTACCTTTTCCTTCAAACCAATCATAGCCTAAGAGTTAAGATGGCAATCATCCACGAATCCTCTATGATTGTTCTTATCATTTAATGGATTTCACCTTGACTTTGTAAGCACTCCACAGTCAACTTTGCATCTCTTTCCAATCTAATCTAGGTATGACCAATCATTTTTCTAGCTTTGATTGCTTCCCAAGCTATTGCAGAAGTGGAATTTGGAAATGTGAATTCTGATTAAGGTGGTGTTTGATAATGCTTTAACGGGGCCTGATATTTGAAAAAAAAAAAAAAGAAAACTTGTTTTTTAGAGATTAGGTCTCATTTGTATCAACATATAAACCATATCTTTGAAAAGTGATAATAGGTCAGATTTGGTAAGAAGTAATCCACATGAATAATGTTTCCAGTATGTTTCATATGGTTCATAATGACTAAAGTGCCCTTGTTTTTTAATACTATAGAGGCTCTAAAAAAATAAAAAACAAATTTATTGTTTCCAAATATCATATTTGTAAGAAAAGCTTTTCTACTTTTTAGCTATCTTCTTTTATTATCACACACCACCTAAACATTATTAAGACAATAACTTGATTTTATGGTTGAAATATATATTTCTAAAATCTGATTGATCATGTAGATTTGTAGATCTGAAAATAGCAAAATATTAAAATAGTACAGGAAGCATTTATTTGCACAACTAGTAAGTGATAAGTGGTGATTCCATTACTGAGTAATGATATAAAAATTTGAGATGTAAGTGGGCCCATAAGATGTGTAACCAAATGGACAAAAAGGAAAAAGATATTCATAACAAGTGGCAATAAATGTCACCTTAATGGGAAATAGAAGAATGCCATCACTATAAATGACTCCTCCAAGCTCCAAGTGGCAGCTTAGCTATTGGCCAAAAAGAATTCACATGCCCACACATTAGTCTTCCTCATGTGGGTCATTCATCACATGGCAAACGAATTTCTTTTCTTGAAATAATCTTTTTACTAAAAAAAAGGATGGATTGGTCATGTAATCAACTCAAGCCATCTCTATATAAGGTGACAACTCGCTTCATTGGTAAATTTAGTTGGTGTTTGGTATCAATGTCATTTTTTTGAAAACAGTGTCATATTAGTGCCAAGTGTTCATTGTTTGGTTAGATGTTTTTTCTAAAAATATTTTCTCAGATCGCGCCTTAGAAATCAGGAAAGGCGTGGTCCGAGAAACTCCCTTTTTGACGTTTTTGCATTTTTCTACTGTTTCTAACAACAGTATACCAATTTGCATTGAAGAATGCATATGTGGCAGTTATGGTCCCAAAAAAACCCATTTTTCTAAGAAAATAACATACTTATGCAGCACCATATTCTCAAAAAACGGCACTGGAGAAACAGCACCAGTTCCAATCACTGCCTTAATTGATGTAGTTCCTACTAACTAGGGATCCAATCCCCCCCTTATATCCCACTCTCCACCTCCTGGTCAAGAACAAAAATACTAATAACCCAAGAAGAAAAGCTTTTCCCCTTAAAATCAAATTACATAATCAGCTTTTGGTTGCATTGCTTCGTGTGGTTACACAATGGGGACAGCCTATTCCCATACCCATAACCTCTCCGACCCTGGTGACAGCATGATTTGATCCAAATCTCCCTTACAACCATTTAAAACTTACCAACTGAGCCACCATTAATTGGTTATTTAAATGCATTGAAGCTCTAGTTCTTTCAACATAAACAGCATCAAATTTTTCATTCTCAAATATTTCTTAACTGAGAATTTTATTTTTAAATTCTGACATTTTTACATTAAAACAAACACAACATAAGGCCGTCTTTGGTTTGATAGAAAATAAAGGAAAAACATAAATTTGAGATAAAGTTTTAAGAAATTTCACAAAATTTAGTGACTTTTCCTCATCTCTCTATATCAAACCAAACATAGCCTAAACAAAATTTGAAAAGCAATAATGTGATAGACAGAATGCATTAGCAAACAACTACATGTGTATCAAGCATTTGGGTGGAATTGGAAAATGGTGATGAAGAAACATGGATTTGTAGTCAAAGGTAATCTATTTCGGGCATTTTCTGAATTTAAAAAATCATCCTTAATTATATGCAGAGCTTTTAGTTTATTTATGAGGAGGCTGATTTAAAAACAAAACGAAAAGTCGAAAAAGGGTTATCTTTATAAGGGCAATTAATCATGGCACAATATTGCTTCGAAGGTCTGAAATTTTGTAAAGAGACAGCTTCACCGTTATCCTTCTCTTGCCACATTTGCATTGTAGTCCACGTGGCAAGACAATGGTTTGTATTCCATTTTGCCATACCCTCCAACTTCAAAGCAATTATTTGTGCCGTCCACCTTCCAAACAAAAGTCTACATGTAGGGACGCACAAACAATGCATAAGATAACAAGTGGCCCGAGTGAATGATATGTACAGAGACGTTGTTGCAGCAAATGGAGGAGCTCCACGTGCTATGCCACTCGTATGTCTGTGAGCCCTAAAGTGAATGACGATGACCTCCCTTGGGGACGAAAGTGATACGAGATCAGGCGTGTGTTTGGAAGAGTGAGCATTTTTCCGTCATATATGTGTCATTTTTCATGTTTTTCTGAATGTATAAAAAATCATAAAAGGTGGTTTCCATTTATGTGCATGTTTACTTCCAATGATTAAGTGTTTTTTCACTGTTATGCTGATGTTGTGTAGTTGGTCCTAATTGTCATAAACGATTGTAATTATTACTTTCCTTGGTTTTGCAAATAAATAAAATACAATCCTTTAATAAAAAAATGCCTATGGTTCTAAACACATACTAGGACTCACATGAAAAGCAATGACTTGGTGGGTCCATGTAGGGGAATAGGCCAGCTCAAGGTTTGAAATTTCTATGCATATTGGGCCTTATTGGCTGATAATCATATCGGGGGCTTCCCGATACATCCCTACAGAGGGTGTTTCAGGGTTTAACTCAGTTCAAGGGTAGATAGGCCTTAAACCAATCCCTCCGAATTAGGTTTTAAAAAAAAGAACTTCAGTACGCCCCTATCAATATATCGGCCATATCAACATTTTGAACCTTGGGCCAACTGATGGATAAATATGCCTAAGAAAAAATAATTATATAATTATATACCACCATGTGAGAATCATGAAGTATAAAAACACCTTGGCCTCTCATTCATGAGAGCTGAGGTCATGAAGTGAGACCCTACGCATGTCAATAGAAAGAGGTTTCTCTAGTTATAATTCATTCTCATAATAATAATAATAATAATAATAATAATAATAATAATAATATACGTAGCCAAGTGAGGGGTGGCTTAGTTGGTATGTTAGCTGTTTTCATAGGTCAAGCCAAATATATTGGTGGGGAGATCTCCGCCCTGTATTGAGAACATCTCCTGGTGATGCTCCCACCCCAAAAAAAAAAAAAAAAGAAAAAGAAAAAAAAGTTAAAATCATGGTTATTTAGTGGAGGTTGGGTTAAAAACATAATAAAATGTGTTCTTGACCCCTAAAATTTGAATTAAAATTGTAAAGGATCATTCTTTGAGGCTCCTCCAACTCCCCAAAAAAAATCTCTAATAAGTCCAAACCTTCTCAGTTCATTTTTTTTCAAACCCTACTTCTCTTTCCTATCTCATTTTCTTGTTTAACTTCATCCCCCACAAAGGAAAAAAAAAACAAAATTGATTTGTTCTGGTAGAGATGGGGATTGGAGTCCCTCTATCATCAAATCTGGTAGAGATGGGGATTGTTGCCACTCAAACAACCCCTATCCGGGATTCGGGTGTATCACCAAACACCAAAAAAAAAATGAAAATCAATATCAAATCCATATCAAACTGGAAAAAAAAATCAACTGCTCACGATACACGATTTGTTATCAATACTTTGAACCAAGCTCAAAGTATTGGAATGGTTTGCTAAATTGCAGTTAATTTTGTTAGAAAAAATGAAATTAAACATATTGGCATGGCAGATAGCCCATCTCTGATATCTCAGCTACTACAGTGAGCCACAGCCAGACACTTCAATAGCAAAGCTTTAAAGGAGGGCGGGTGTTGTGATCTGATTGAGCTGCCTGGGAGATCTTCTGAATCAAAACTTAAACCAATCAAAGGGGTTCACTATTAATGATTTTATGGATTGTGATCAATGTGAATGTGATTGATTGAATGGTTATGACCAATGAAATTACATGGCATTAAATGTTTGGGAAAACTGCATTTAATTCTATAAGCTGATTGGTGTACCTATATGCCAAACTTATTTAATTGAATCTTATCCATTGGATTCATTCTATAGATTTGGATTTGTTTCCTGAGAAAATTATTGAAAGGGGGAAAATGGTTGAGATATTAACTCAAAAAATCAAATGTAGTATGGTATAGTAAATAAGAAAGTAATCAGAAAATTAAATTGTTAATAAAATGAATTTTTAATAATATTTTCTTATTATGAAGTAATTCCATGATCTATGCATGCGTAAAATCATACATGCACAACTGATAATCTAATATCAGAAATCAGAATATATATATATATATATATATATATTCTCATCCATGCTGCTATCCTGCATTTAGATTGCTTCTCAGCATGTTCTGATTATGGCCATCTGTTGTTACTCTTTATTCCTTACGATTGCTTAATTAGCTTTATTATACTTAAAAATATTACTTACAGCTGCAATTTTTTAACTTAATATTGGACATTTCTTTACTTATTCACCCTTCCATCTGGAATTCTTGGAATTTTAGCCCTATCCACATGATCACCTTATGGATTGGCTACTGTCCACAGTTTAATTTTAAGTTTTTCTTAGGCTCAATTTGGAAGCAGTACAAAGACAAATATGTACAGCATAAATACATACAAAACAATACGAGGTTTTGTACTCTACATATTTACATTTGTATTCCTTCCAAGTTCCAAACTCAGCCTTAGTGAGATAATTACAATCACTTCTTAAACAGAAATATGATCCATCTAATTACATTTAATGCGGGTCAATCCATTAAAAAAAAAGTCATTACTCAAAATTGGTCCTAGTCATATGAAATCTTGGGAGGGATAGATTAGATATAAACTAAGATAATAAAGTGGTCGTTTTCAAATTTGAATATGCATTTTCATGCTTGTCAAACTAAGATTTTACAATTACACTAAGGTGATGATTTTGTTTTTAAAAATAAAAACAACTGCAACATCAGTAAAGATTATATACTTTTTTTGACATAAAAATTATTTTTATTTTCAAAAACAAAACCAATTATATTTTAAAACATGCCGTACGTGTGTGTACATACAAAACAAGCGCATCAACACTCTCTAGGTCTAGCTAGGGGCACTCCAAATCCAACCATATTGATTACTTAGTTTTAAGACTCATCTCTGAAAACAAATCAAATCTCAGGTACATATGACGTACATTTGGGTGTTTATAAACAAAATTTACTACAAAATACATCTTTCCAGATTATATATATGCAAATGCTACTGTACCAAGAATATTATCTATTAATACAACCTTCTACAGATATAATAACGATATAATTATTTTCTTAACGAGGAAAGAGCTGTTGATGAAATTTTCTTTTGATTATAAAATAATATTTGCATTTATAATTTTATATTTGGAATGACTGATCAGAATGCAACATTTGTCGATATCAATCTACCCTGATGATCATAGGTAGTGGGGAAATGTAAAAGCAAACTACCAAAAGACAGAAGAGAAGGCAGCAAGGTCAGTTTCATATTTCCTTATGTCAAGAAAATAACAAAAAGTGAAAGTAAAAGGGACGTTTTGTGCTTGCATGTTTTTTCTTGTGCTCACATTTCTTTTTCTGTCTTTCTGATTTCTGGTTGTCTGTATTTCTGACTCAAAGGCTTGAAGTTCTTTATTCACTTATATATAATTAACAAAGAACGTATACATATATGCATATATACATACATACACACACACACATATATATATATATATATATATATATATAATCAATGTTTGAAACATTGATACATATTATATGTACACATCGGTATGCCAAATATTGTGGAATTTAGGTCCTTTTAATAGGTTTAAACATTAATATTCATTTTATTAATTATATATGCTCACATGCACATAGATAAGTATTGATACATGTTATGCATGTGCGCAAGTATTAACCATGTATATTTGAATTTAATTTTTATAACCTGCACAAAACCCAAGACAAATATATCTATAGATTATATGTCCATGTTTGAATTATATCAAAGTGAAAAAGCAAATTAGAAAACAGAAGTATTGATGCATGGCTGAAATTTTGGATGCATAATGAAATACTCTAAACAATACATATAATGAGGATGATAACAACATTGAGGATGGGGAGCAATGTGGATTTCCATGTTAGACCTACTTTCTGAGAGCAATAGTGACCTTCCATGGAGACTTAAATACTCGTGTCTTATGCATTTCAGAATTATATTAATTTGCAATAATGCAGCAGCACATAAAAATCAAATCAGCCAAGTATGCTGTTCTTCGAAATAAAACAATGATCTGATCTTTGACACCAGAATTTTAAGGTCATTAATTGATGTTGAGATATCACCATTTATTTGAATAGACTGAAATCAAGTAACTCAATGGCTTTAAATGATCCCACTCTAAACAATATTTATGACTGTAGCCTACAAATTGGTATGAAATACATCACATAAACTGTTATGTTATGCTTATATGAGCAAACCATGTTTCTTGATTGAGAAAGTAAGATTGTTAAGGCTCCATTTGGAACGAATTCAAATACAAATATGTAGAGCACAAAACCTAATATTTTGTATGGATTTATAATGTACATATTTGTATTTGTATTCCTTCCAAAGAAAAAGAGAAAAAAAAACTCATTTTTCTGGTTTTGGAATCATATAGAGCACTGGTTGTGTTCATGAACCAGATGAAACATGAATATACTTGAAGTTAGGTTTTTCTTTGTTAAGCAATGATAGAAAACTTGATGGTGACCTTAATGGGAATGCAATGTAGAAAAGGATCTTGTTCTTTCTTTCTCCTCTTGAACAGGAAAACAAAATTGTGTGTAGCAGAGTTTTTCTCTATACTTTTTTTATCATTCCAATTTTCAAGAGAAAAAAAAAACACTAAAGTAGTTTAATGTAATATATCTATATGCATGCATTATGCATATAATACATATTTGCATGTTAATGCATTCTAAAATCCAATATTATTTTGACAAAAAAATCTAATATTATATAAAACAAATTTCTTAAAAATTATTTTCTAGTAAGCATTAATCGGAGGATATTAGTTATAACTGTGGAACCAAGTTAGTTCTCCAAATTTGTATTAGATTATAGGAATTACCATTTGTAAAATAAAGGAACCTACTATTACCCAGAATTTCCTGAATAGCTACTACTAGAATTTCAAAAATAATTGGGACATTAAGGCTTAGTTTGAAAAGAGTAGAAATGCAAATATGTACAATGTAAATACATACAAAATAATAAAAAATATAAGGTTTTGCACTCTACATACTTGTATTTGTACTCCTTCCAAACTAAAGCCTAAGTTGTGTTTGGTATGTACAATTCTTTTAGGTTGACGGATAAAACTTGGTGAGAGAAATGTATTATTGTCACATAACATATAAGAATCACTCTAGCTAGAATGATTAAATTGCACCACCCCTTTAGCAACAGAGACATGCATTTGAAGAATTATAGACATCAATATTGATCAGTCTTATTCCTACTTTAACTATAAACAGCCTCAAATAACAGTTGTATGACAATTTGTATTGATCAACCTAGCTAATTAAAAGCTTTCAGGTAGAAACTTGCATGACTAAAACTATAAATACAAATATGTACTGTGTAAAATACATACAAAATAATATAAAGTACAAGGTTTTGCACTCTATAAATTTGTATTTGTACTCCTTCCAAACACAGCATTAGTCGATATACCCATTTAATGCTAACTAGGTCAAAATCTTCTAAATATGCATACAAAACACATGGTGATTGAAGGGAAGGCATTGCAGTTATGATGAAGAAACCCTAGTTTCAATACAAGGGTTGTTTCTGCTATAATGTTCGACATAGCTAACACAAAGCACCGATCTCAGAAACGACTCTATAGAGAGATATAGAGTAGATAGTGATGCATTTATTGTTCCCAGTGTAATTCTGTGTGAATGTGTGTGTAAAGTCTAGTTTGATGGACAAATTCCTCCGAAACACATTTCAAAAAATTGTCATAAACATATTATATCCGACAATGTAGTAGTAGCTAATAAATGTTGTCTCCCTAGCTTTATAGAAAGGTTGTCAAATAGACTAAAAAAGACAAAAAGAATTGCTTTTACCTGTGAAAAATAATAGTATGACCCAACACCCAAGTGATGAGGATGAAAAGATGGAATTTTCATTCAAAAATGTTTTAAATGATGTAACCAAATTGTGGTGGTTGTATTGAAGAGTCTCAATACGGGCAGCTAGGCCATGTCTGGTTTGTCACAGATTGGTTTTGTTGTTGTTTGGTTTCTTTTTATTTTTTTCCTATTGTTCTCTCGATCTGTTTCCTGTTTTGGTTGATGAATGTTTTAATTACCAAAATAGCCCTTTAATAGTAACATAAAATCAATTAAATTTCATTTTCTTAATTAGTATGCATAAAATTTATTACACCGAGGTATTAAGGATAAATAAGAAAGTACTTAATAAATTTTTTTAAATTAATATAAATAATAAGAATAATTGCATTACTTAAAATGGAAAAAGAAAGGAGATATGCAAAATTGCTACATATTTACATAATAATTTATGCTATTTAAAGCAAGGGTCAAAATTTCAATGCACATGACCAATATGTCAATAATAAGAGATTTTAAAAAGAAATCTTTTTTTAATAAGTTAAATAACATTTTTATGGCCCACTTCTGAAATTTGAAAAAAAAAAAAAGTGGAAGGTTCAAAGTACCAATACACCCGCTCTGCCCTATATGTAGAGTGCATGTATCGATATTTTAAACCTTGATTTAAGTGTTATTATTGTTCAAGAAAACGATAAACTAATTATATATGTGTTTGGTTCCGTTTATATTTTTTCATTCAACGTTTGTACTTTATTTGCTTGTAAAATCCAAACAGATAACAATTACAACCGCTTATGACAATTAAGCACCACATCAGCATAATAGTGAAAAAACACCTAACCGTTTGAAAAAGCTTTAAAAAATAACTTTTCCAAATGGTAGACGTGTACAGAAATCGAATTCATCTTTTGCTATTCTCAATGAATACGGAGGAACATGAGAAGGGAACTATTGAAGTGACGCCTATATAGCAGCATTTATTGAATAAATGCCCACGGTTCGAAACACCCTCTATATCATTTCCTATTTTTTCTACTTTTATTACTAAATTAGAATGTAGCATACATTAGATTTGATATGAAGTCATTCAATATTCAATGACATTATGATAGTCCAAAAAATTATACCCCGGTCATTCTTATTTAGAAATATATATTATGTTAAAAAATATGTAGCTCCATACATATAAAACTGTTACAGTTCAACAAACTTGACAGACATTTGCTTTCTCCATATTTTTCAGATCCTGCATTTATTAGGATCCTAATTTCTCCTTTAAAAAATTAACAAGAAATGCCAAAATATTCTAACCACTGTTTAGGGTTTGAGAACTTTAATTTGAATATTCATATTCTATAATATTAGCCACCAAATATTCGTACTGATGAATCAATATTGTTCAATAAGTACTTTAACCCGAATGAGTATTTAAACCGACCAAATAGTTGGTTAACCATTAGTATTTATTTTGTTTTTCCTAGATAGTTAAATTAATTAATATCAATATAAGAAGAGATCAAATTCATCAAAAATGGAAGTTGAACAACCACCTTCTTTGAGGGCAGTAGAGGATAGGTTGGTCTCGGTTGGCAGTAATGAGTTAACTCGGTTGAATCCGTGTGCATGATCCATAGCATGCATTTTTCCCCTCCCACTCAACAAATGAAGTCAAGAGATCAATACATTCATAAAGATAAACCATTCAGAACAAACGAGGCCTACATACTGGAAGACAATCTGAGCCAGCCCACCCAAGCCAACCCAATTAGCCAAGCCATCTCACAGTTCTAACCGAAAGTAACTGCCAATCAAACAAAAGAAAACAACCCAAGAGTGAGAAAGAAAAACCAGACCAGACCAGAAAGAAAGATGACACGGGGAATAGAGAATCCAATTCCTGAACCCCCTAGATCTTGAGTATTAAATGCAAGAAAAGACCAACCGTGAGAGCTGAGCCCCCCCCAACACATTGTCTCATTTTTCTACTCTCGTTGTCCCTTAGAACAGGGAGAAAATCATGGCAAATTTCCCTACTACAAATCCTTCTCTTCCTCCCACACTATAAAAAAAAAAAAAATCTCTAGCAAGAACCAACTCCACTTGTGAACAAAACCAGCAAATCCAACAAAGCAGAAAAGCAGCCTACCATGAGTATAACCAAAAGCGGCGTCAATTGGTAATAATACTGTAATCACTTTGGCTTGAGACTTGGGTTTGATCATCCTTCAGAGTCCCAGAAGCAGAGAAAGGTCATCAGTGAGATGGAGATTGAGTTGGTGCGATGTGAGTGCTGCGGATTGAAAGAGGACTGTACCCAGGACTACATTAGTGAGGTGAAGGCAAAATTCGACGGGAAATGGCTTTGTGGGTTGTGCTCAGAAGCTGTTAGAGATGAGGTGAGTAGGGGGAAGAAACCATTTGGAATGGAAGAAGCTGTAATGGCTCACATGTCATTCTGTCGGAAATTCAAGTCCAACCCCGCAGTCCGAGTTGCGGATGGGATGAGACAGATGCTCAGGAGGAGGTCAGGGGATTTTTCTTCCCCAAAATCATCATCATCATCTTCTTCTTCTACTTCCAAGAAGTACCTGAGATCGGCAAGCACATCGCAAGTAGGTGATGAATCATCATTCTCGCTTTACTAGTTACAGAAACTGGGTGAGGAGGGGGGCCTCTTCTCGGTTTGAATAAGTATCCAGCTTTTCATGGCCAATTCTCTTCTTCTCTTGTACAGAGAATGTAATTCCAATGGAGGCTTGATGCTAGTTCTGTTTTTTCTTAAGTTGGGTATGTTCTTCATCGCTTTTTCCATGTTTCCACTCTAGCTACATGAGAAACAGAAAATTTTATCAGTAGACTTACTGAAACTTGCCAACTATAGAAGAGATGAAGAAAAAACACAGAATCCTGCTTTCCAAAACAAATATAAGAAAGACCACTGGAAAACCTACCTATCTTTTCATGTCTTTCACTAGTTATTATTGCCCAACAAATTAGGTAAAGAAACACCAGTAAAAAACCCAGTTTTGTTTTCTTCAGAGTTGAGTTATTTCTTCCTTGTTAAGCTTACTTTCTGTTGGGTGTTTCTATTAATCTTGCTACTGGGTTTTCTTTGCCATTTCTTTTTCTTTTTGAGTTTTAGTTAATTATAGTTATGTTGTCATTAAAGGCATTTGTATGTATCGACGTAGTAAATAGAAGGAGAAAACAATGGAATGAACTCAAGCTTTGAAGAAACAAAATGCATTTCTGAGTCATTGAATTTTCATCGGTACCAGGAGAGAGAAGAAAACAAAATGTTTGGTTTATAAAGTTGGAAAACGAGGAAAATTTTGTTTCCATCAAAACATGGGTTTCTTGAGATCCTTCTTGAAAACTGCTTTTTCTCGCTGACCTGGGTTCTAGAATTCAAAATCAAGATCAGATCTGCACTTGTTATATATTAAATTACTAGAGCAAAAGTCAGCCGGCCGCTCCGCTCCACTACAGGGGACTTTTTGAGCAGACAAGATACAAGATGGACTGATGCATGAGAACCAATGATGTGAAAGAAAACTATTATATATTTCGTCCACTATGGTATAATATATTAAGTGGTTGGGAGGTACATCCCCCAAGATTAAATATTTCGTAATTTTTTTAATTATTAAAAGTTGTCCTGTGATTCAATGCTAGAAACTTGCACTAGCTAGGTTTCTGCTGATCTAGATCAGAGTCATAGTATCCTTTCATCGGCCATGACCTATGCTATGAGAGAGATTATTAACTTGTTGAGCTAAATGATTAAAAGGTATTATTTTCCTATTTGCATTCATACGTTAACAATCAAAATCCCAAGGCCAACTGAAAGCAGCACAGTTGAGAGAAAAAGATATTGGCCATAACTAATCTGGTTCAGTTTGTTTGCACTGTAAATTTCATTTGCGCTTGTGTAAATGCATAGTGCAAGCAAGCAGAGTGTAAATTCTGATTTACTTTTGCTTTAGAATTAAGCTGCATTTGGCATTTCTTATTTGAAGGACTTATGAACACTGTATTTGGCATTTCTTTTTATGGTTAAAATGCTCTTATAAACACTGAAGTTTTAACAGAAAAAAGGAGCGTCCTTAAAATAAGGAATGCCAAATGCAGCCTTAATTTTTTCTTATTTGTTTGTAAGATGTAAAATAGGAAAATATAATGTGATTCCTGCCTTATATGAAAGATTGGAGGTAGGAGGGGGGTTAATTGTTTTTGAGTGTGAGGTAGAAAGCAAGAAGATGTGGTAGTTGCTGGTACCACATTCTTTGAGAGAGAATGGAGGAAGGACGGGAGGAATGCGGTGTAAATATTGCATCAGCTTTTGGGATGCAAGCTAGCTTGCATTGTCAGTGAGTGCAAATGGGACAAAAAACGAATTTTTTGTATCAGTTAAGAATGCAAATTACGGAAATAAACAGTTAAAGGATGCAAAACTGAACCTGGTGCAAAATTTGTATACGGTTCAGATTAATTTGCACTGCAAATAAACAAAGTCTCATACAACCAAAAGGGGAAAATAATGGGGTTAATATACTTATAGTCCTTCAAATCAATTTCATAGGGCTGCGTTTGGAAACTATGCAAATGGAGTGTAAATCCCAGTTCAAGGTAAATTTGCACTCTGGTTCACTTTTGCCCGTGTTTGGCAACATTACATTTATGTATTGACAAATAATAGAAAAAACATTTTTCAATGCATATTTACATTGATAATAAGATACATCAATAAAAAAAGAAGTAAATTTGCATTCAAGTGGACTTTTGATAAAAAAAAAAATGCATATGCTTTATTGGAATTCGTATTTGCATCCACTACAGCTAAAAGTCTATTTGGTTAGAAGGTAAATTTGTCAATGCAAAATTAACCAAACTTTGCAATTTATATGTACTGTTTTACACTCTACATATTTGCATTCATACTTATTTGCATAGTTCCATTTGTTGGACCTTTATTTACTTTTTTTTTCTCATTTTTGTTTTGACACCATTTAACTTGTTAGCAAGGCAATACCACATGTCAACTTTGCACTTACTTGAATACATATTAGACATTTCGAATCAGATTCTAGTGTGATGGGGCAAATATGCAATCTAAGGAATAAATTGTCCCTGGAGTCTGGAGAGTTCATGAACTAGTGTAAGATGCCTGGCATTTGAGGGAGTTGTGACACATTCAAGCTTCTCAATCTAAAATGAAGAATAAGAAAGATGTGTAGACACTCCTGCTGAGAGTCCAAAGAAAAATTTCAGGAGAATATTTCTTTGACCAATCTCTCTTAGCAATATAGTTCTCAAAGTAAAGTCTGAGGTCCCCCTAAGAAGCCCATGATTCAATGCGCTCACCCCAAACGTTGATGCCCGAGGAGACTAAATGACTATAACCATATATATGATCAGTTCATCAGTTGGTTTACATTCAGACCAAAAATTATAAGGTATTACTGATGTGGCTGCCCAATAACTCTCATGAAATTATTAACCAACCCAGTGAATTTAGTGGTGATTAAGGGGTTTCATCTGTATTAAAAGGAACAGAAAACTAAAGAGGTGTTCTCCAATTTCCTTTGTGCAATTTCAAGAAAAAAACTAGTTTTCATACCTGACAAAATAATATTTTCTTGAAACAAAACCCCAGAAAACATGTTATTCACTGTCTACATTTTTCTATTTTAGAAAATGAAGTCAGAAACATGTTCTTTATTTTCTTATTTTGGAGATGTAAATTCATTTGAATATGAACCGGTATAAATCCTAATAACTTTAAGGCTTCTTCCATACTTGGGAAGCTATTTACCCGAAGCATATTCTTTTATTTCCTAGGTAAACAAAATAATGGCCGTTTTAGTCATAAGAATCCATTATTAAAGGGACAGTTTGGTTTCATCTAAGTGTGGCAACTGTCCCCCTCCCCCAAGTGTTAAAATTACTTATCCAATTTGGATAGGAATCACTTACTTACATAAGTAATATCCAGGGAAAATGAATTTTTCATAGACCTCACATAAATAAAACATAAGCATCTTGATATGTCTTCAGCACCATTTTTAGTGTGCATGCACACACCAAATGTTAGCCCATATCAGCCTTCTTGAATATGTCTTCAGCACCATTGACATGGTATTAAACACTTACTTTTTGTGTTTGGTTGGGAAGTTTATTATTTTTTAAATGCCTCCAATTGTATGAAAAGTTACCGGTGTAGCAAACACAAAATGAAGCTTATTGCAATGGTACCACTGTTCTTTAATTCTTGATGTATGTAACACCTAATTAGTGATGCCTAATTGGCTTGAATAAATAATAAAAAATGTGTATATAATTTAATACTATTTCAATGGTTTTTAAGGTATAAACGTTTTTTTAAAACAACACCCACTGTACTAAACTTGTCCACGCTCGGAATTAAAAATACTTGTTGGTTTTAGAAACAAGGGTACGTTGCTGAAGCACACTGAAAACATTTTCAGTTTGTTTTGATGAAACTGCATTTTGATAAAATATAAATATGTACATATAAAATATGTACGTTATATATGTATTTGTACTCCTTTCAAACTGAGCCTTATATGTGAAAATGTAGTTGAGAATTTGAGAATGAAAATGTCTCCTGCCCAAAAGATTTGTTTCACAAAAACCCCAATAACTAGAAAGCCAGAAATCAAATTAAGCAATTAGGCTGTGTTTAGTTTGAAAGAAAAAATGGGAAAAGAAAGGGAAATGTAGGAAATTTTTACAAACCTTGTATATGTTTCCTTCCTTTCCCTACCTTTTCCTTGAAACCAAACATAATCTTACTTAACGTAAGAGTTATAATCTTTTCCTGTGACACCTCATATGGACAGAATATTTGCAAATTTGTAAAGGACAAATAGAATGTAGAAACATGTCAATGCTGTTACAGTTTCTTGCTATCTATCTTTTCTGAAGATAAAATACTAATTCGTTCCACTTTGTCTGTAGGGTTGTTCCTACTTGTTGCTTTCTGGAGATGTTTCCAGAAGCAGTCCCGTTGTCTTTTCGACGTATATGAGCTACTTTTCTCTCAATTAAAGAAAGAGTGATCAAAGTGCCAGCTGGTTCATCACCTGGTACAGTCAGTGGTGGATATAGTTTCTACTTTCTACTTTCCACTTCCTACTCATGATCTGATCTGATCCCAGATCAGATTCTGCCTTCACCCTTCTCATTAGGTTACGGGTCCTGTATTACAGTGTTCATCTTTGGATAAAAAATTCAGACAACAAAAAAGTTGTATGCTTTCTCTATTTTTCAGTACAATGATGATACCATAATTTGGGAATACCCAATGAAATTGGGTCCATTGGATGACCCACCTTATAAGTTAGAACTAAAAGGTTCCTTTAGATTGGGACCCTATCGACCTACCAACGAACATGCACCCGAAGGTGCCAGCTGGCTTGCTAGTAAAGTCTCTTGCTAATTATAATGAAGATCTAGGTCGAATATCTCGCCTTAGGGTTTTAGGTGGGGTGGGGGGAGTGTAGCCCATTCACCTAGCAAAAAAACAACCATTGTTGTAGGCTGTCCTTGTGTTTGGTCCAATTGCTATTTCTACATGAAATGTTTCGAGAGGATTATAAAATTTGGCATGATATAGTATGTGTTTGGTATAATTTTCATTTATTAAATAAATGTTTATATTTAATTTATCTTCAAAACTAAGGAAAGTACTTGTTAAATCATTTTTGGACAACTAGGTGCCATTAGGCACCATTAAGGCAATACATCAACAGAACAGTGAATAAATAATTAATCGTTGGGGGAAGTTATAAAATGAAGATTCCTCAATGGTTGATGAGCACATAAATCAAAATACACTTTTATGAATACCAATGTGTATAAATGAATATAATAGGAAAAATACTGATTTAACGATGACATAACGACATTTTAATAAATGCCTACAAAACAAAACACATGCAAAACCATTATTTGCAGCTACTTATAATTGAAACAAACATACCTTAAAAATGCATAAATGGAAGTTATTTGTAAAAACGTCTCTGATCATTCTAGCTTTAACTCTCATATGTGATTGTCAATACATATCTCTAATAACCAATTTGCATTAATCAAAACCCAAAACATTTCAGGTAAAAACAGCAGTGGTACAAACACAACCATATTCTCTTTCTTTCTCTTCTAATTGCAAACTCCTAATTATCTAGACAGGGAAGGTTTTCTTTCTCAAGCTTAGACTGTTTCAGTGAGAACTTTACTAATAGGGATTGGTAATCGACAGTGGCATTTGTAAATGCAGCTACAATAATTCTTAATGTGAAAAGCAATATAGGGTATCAATTCCCCTAATAGTTTCAATCAAGTTGTTTTATGAAATACCAAAAAAGATCAAGTTATTTTATGCAAGGTTACAAACACCTATACACCTTATACACACCTTATCGGTCTTTCAACCCCACAGACCCCTTTGGTAATTTTTTTTTCAAAACCTGTTCAGAGGATTGACGTAAGGCTTCTCTAATCCATGAATAGATCAAATTAAAACATGGGAAAATTTTCGATTAGTACCCTCTATTTTGGGCCTAATGCCACTTTAGTCTCCAAATTTTAAAATATAACAATTCAATACCCAAACTTTTAAAACATAACTTTTCAGTACCTGCCGTTAACCAATTATTATGTTGCATTTGAAAAAGACACAAGTGCTCTTTAAGTGTTATTTAATTTTCTTTATCAGCCATCTAAATGTTGACAAAGAATTAACAGTCTCAAAACTTTGTTTTTTCCATTCAAGAAGGTTGGGGTCATGTTTGAGTGGGCATTCTAATGACCCCAACTTTCTTGAATAGAAGAGGCAAGGATTTGAGACTACTAAATTTTTGTTAATGTTTGGATGGTTGATAAAGAAAATTAGATGACACTCGAAATGGCATTTGTATCTTTTTTAAATGCCACTTAACAACTGGTTAACAGTTAGTTATCAGCAAGTACTGGATTGTCATGTCTTAAAAATTCAGATATTGAATTATCGCATTTTAAAGTCCGGGGACCAAAGTGGCACAAGGCCCCAAAGTACAAGGTGCTAAAATAGGAAATTTTCCCTTAAAAACATTAGAACTTCATTATTTGGCATTGATGACCCATCAATACGATATGTATCATCCAGTACATGACAAAATTGTGAACCTTGATTTTATATTTTCTAAGTAAAATCTTCCCTATCCACATGATAAAGGCCACCAGGATCCCCTTTCTTTTTTTTTTTTTCATAGGTAAACAAGCCCATCAACTTGGGTTGAGAATTTACTACTATCCCCTTTCTTTTTTTTTTTTCATAGGCTAAATGCCCATCAGCTTGGGTTGAGAATTTACTATTCTAATTAGGTTATATTTGGTTTAATAGAAAACAAGAGTGAAATAGAAATTTGAGGAAAAATTATGTAAGGACCAGATATTACATTTTTCATGCAAAGAAAGCTCGGAGAAAAATTGGTGGGAACCATGCAAAGGCTGGCTATTGTAAACATTGATTACAATTCCATTTTTCATGCAAAGAATGCTTGGAGAGATTTTGGCATTCTGCATATCCTCCCAAACTGAGCCATGGCGGATTTTGGCGTCTATAAGGAACGGCTTGCTTTGGTATAAGTACTTTGTCCATCAATAAAGGTTGTGGTGGTCGAGCAAGGTGTTTGGGAATGCGGGGAGTTCTTCTTGTACAGATGTCTAATCATGCGGTTCTCACATGGTTGTCCATCGTATTGGCCGAGGTGTTGATGCTCCTTTGACAACAAGTATAGTGTTGATGCTCGTATTGGCCGAGGTCAACACTATTAGTTCGCTCCCAAGCTGAGGTACGAGGTGCTCGAAGTCAACGTGTCTGAGGTGGCCGAGGGCGGGTAGATCAATCTTGCAAGGTGAGAGAGCACCCGAGGCGGAGATTTCGATGGTCAAGTTGGTAATAGGAGATGGAAAGTGGACAAAGTCTTGGATGCGGGCACAAAAGACGAGGCCACTAAAGAGCAGGAGATCTCAGAGAGCAAGAAGAGTGCTTGAGAGATAAGTTCTGGGATCTTTTACCTTGTGCGGGTCACCTATTATTTGTACTTGAGGCCGCTAGGGGGCGGGTGACCTCGGGCGGCCTGGATGCAGTCCGTACTGAGGGCGCGATCGTTTGGGAGCGCCAGGTGAGGGCGCACAATTGGCTCCACTAGGCCTGCCAACCCCAACCTAGCGTGTGCCCTGGTTGGTCCAGTGCGAGGTGTTGACACCAGCTCAGCCCACGACCCGATTGGTTCCGCTATGTGCTTCGTCACATGACGTGCGTAGGCTTGCCATTGGCCCAGTCGGATGTGCCTACATCATTTGCCCCCCACTCCCGAGGCTGGGGTTGGGGTGGGGGTGGTGGTCCAAGATAGGAAGGGCCTCGACTTCGGCTGAAGAGAGTGCATTATCTCATACTAGGAGGCGTCAATAGACCTGCGTGCGCCGTGGCTTGCGGTGGCATCGGTATGCTTTTCCTTTGAACTACGAGGATGGCCAAAGCTCGTGCAAGGCCTCGGCTTAGCTACACCTGCAGAGGGGGGCCTTGGCTTCGGCTCTGAGTTTGCCGTGGCACGAGGTGGGCGAAAGGGAGGTTGCCCCCCAGTCTTGTGAATGTTGGGCACGTCTCGCAAGGCCTCGGCTTCGGCTGCCGAGAAGGAAGCGCAAGGGTACCCAAGCTGGTGACTTGGTTGCTTTGTGAGGGAGTATCTTTATGCAGTGTCGTAGGTCATGAAGGAAGCGGTCCCCAGAGCTGGATATGGGTCACGCTGGTCACGAGTCCCCAAATTGGCAAGTTGGGGGCCGAGCCCTCAATGGGTTGTTGAGTCGTCGCCGTATGGAGGACAGGACGCCGGTGAACCGGATTGCGCTTTGTTGAGTCAGCATGGTTGGGCTGACTAGTGAGTTGCGGTGAGAAGGTGATTTAGTTCGCCAGGCATCGTTTCATATACCCAAGGCAAGCCACGCATGTCGATCAGTGGATGGGTGAAAAAGGCGATCGTTCGTTAGCTGTTGGATCCCACACAATCTAGGCCGTCTATTTTCTTTAAATAGGGGTCTCGGCTTCAGTCGTCACTTGTTCACTATTGCCTTCGCTTCCAAGAGTTTCCTACTTCGCCAGAGCCCTCAGTTTCAGTCAATCGCCTTCATCTCCATCATCCTTGTTTTCTTCGTGTTGTTTGGTACTATTTTCTTGTAGAGATGCTCGTGGATGCCAAGAGACTACTACTAGAGGGCACCTTGGCCAGGAAGAAAGGCCAGGCAAAGGGCACCTCGGGGGGGCAGACTCCAAGGAGAGTGGTCATGGTGTCGCTCGCAAGGGTGGAGAAGGGGTCCACGCCCGCCAAGGGAACCCCATGTCCACAGGCCCCAGCTAGTGGGGGCGACAGAGGGAAGAAGGTCGAGGAGGATCGGCCAAGGAAGACTGACTAGAAAAGGCCAGCCGGGGTGCCGCCAACACCTCCCACGAAGAGGCCTGCGTAGAAGGACAGCCCAGCCGAGGGCGGTGTGCCGAGGAAGGGGGCTCCTACTGCTCCGAGGAGACCACTTGCGAAGGGGGTCGTTGCCAGGCCTTCATCTGCTCCTCCCTCCACTTCTGAACCCGCAAAGAGGGGGAGTGCCTAAACCATCTCTACCGCCCGAAGTGGGAAGTTCGTGAGGGGGACTCCATTGATACCGGGGGCATAGGTAAGGCCCTCGTCAAGGGGATGGTCCCTCTGGGGGACCGCTTAGACATGATGTAGACGAACCCTATTGCCATTGTCGACGAGGGGATGGACTTCTTGGTCGATGTGAGTTTCCTTCTCTTTTTGACTTGCTGCTTGCTAGATTCTACTGGCTTTACTAATGGTGTGCTTGGTGCAGGTCTGCAGTCACTATGTTGGCCTCAGTGACCACATCCGCCTCCTTCTCGAGCGTGCGGCTCGGCTCGAGAAGAAGAATAAACAGCTTCAAGTGTGGATGGCTACGGTAGAGAGCAGCCAAGATGAGACCTTCGCATTGCTGAAGGAGGAGAAACTGCTCCAGCAGACGTTGGAGGACAACTTGAAGTCCGAGAAGGCTCTCATCGCCAGGGCCAAGAACCAGTTGAGGAGGTCAGAGGCTAAGGATGAGGCAAAATACCGGGATGCTGTTGCTATTTGGCAGAAGATGTCGAAGTACAAACAGTGCTTGGTGCACTATGGATCCGCGGCCTACTTGGAGGGGATTAACGACACCAAGAAGGCTCTTTTGAAGATGGCGTTGGACTTCACCATTGACTAGTTGCAGGTGCTCCCTGACTCTCTCACCCCCGAGGACAAGGCCAAGGTTCCCATCGATGTTGCAGACGCGGGCATCGAGGAACCTGCCATTTCTCCAACAGAGAGTGAGGCCTATCCGACTTTAGTTCTTGTTTTTGTCCGTCATAAATGTACTCGCCTTTGAGGGCCAAAAATTTTGTAAGTTGGATTGTGAAATGAGATGATTGTTTTTTTGTATACTTTGTGCATGTCTAAAAGGGTCACAAGTAGACAAAAAACAATCCAAAGTGGCTCATTAGACATTCGCTTTAGGAAATTAGCCTCACTTATTCCCATAGCCGAGGCTCAGGTGGACCTTCGAGGTAATCGGTGTCACGTGGCGAGGTGAACCGCTGGGACGGTCAGGTTACTATCCTCTTTCCCTTGTCACGTTGTCGTGGAGCCGAGGTGGCCACCTACTGCCGAAGAGGTCTCCAAGTTGTGTATCTTGTGGCTTTTTGCGATTGCATTTTTTCTTGCGTTTCTTGTGTAGGGGTCGGTGCCCTCTTCCGAGGCTGCAGTTTAAATTATGGGCCGACTCATCGGCTGCAGCCGAGTTCCAATAGGTTCTCTGTTAGGAGGGATGAGAAGGCGTGTGACCTCTAGCGGGCCGTATGCCTTGACCCGACGTCTGGTCCGAGCATGTAGCCTTGGCAAAGGTTGTATACCGCGGCTATGCTGTCAACCGAGGTTGGGGACCCAGCGACTAGGCGTACGACCTCCGAATGTCATGTGTCGTGAACCAAAGTCCGTCCTAACACCGCGCTAAGTTATGCTTGTATATCGGCAATCTATTGGCTGGCGAGTACCTCGGTTTCGTTCCGTTCTCCTCGGTAGTGGGATGGGCCGGTTACGTCTCAGTTCCTTTTGGCTTGTCTGTCGCCAAGGTAGCCTCGAAGGTCCGAGGTGCAAGGTGGAGGTGGCATTTCTTGTTAGTGGCGGTGTCCTTGGCTTCAGCGTCGATTGCAAGACCGTACTGATTCATTCTCCCTTCTACTGGGAGGTCTTGCATGCCGAAGAGATTGGTTGCATGTCGACTGCTACCATGTTTGGAGGGCTCAGCCCGGTGGGAGTCGGCGGAAGTGAGGTCTAGCGGGTTCACAAACACGCTGCCCCCGCTAGTTTGATGCCCGGGCAGGGCGACCACCCTAAGGGCAGTTTCCTGCCTGGGGACACGCCTCCCTGACATGCCAGGCGAAGTGGTTAGGACCACTTGGAATTGCTCGTTGGTGACCAGGACGACGCCAATTGTTGATGCTCGGATTGGCCGAGGTCAACACTGTCAGTTCACTCCTAAGCCGAGGTACGAGGTACCCGAAGTTGAGGTGTCTGAGGTGGCCAAGGGCGGGTAGATCGATCTTGCGAGGTGAGAGAGCTCGTTAGAGGCCCCAGGTTGGCACCCGAGGCAGAGGCTCTGACAGTCAAGTTAGTAACAGGAGGTGGAAGAGGCCACTAAAGAGTAGGAGATCTTAAAGAGCAAAAAAAGTGCTTGAGAGTTAAGATCTAGGATCTTTTACCTTGTGGGGGTCACCTCTTATTTGTACTTGAGGCTGCCAGGGCGATCATCTAGGAGTGCCATCTGAGGGCGTCCGATTGGCTCCACGAGGCCTGCCAAGCCCAACCTAGCATCCACCCTGATTGGTCCAACGCGAGATACTGACACCGGCTCTGCTCGCAATCCGATTGGTTCCTCTATGTGATTCGCCGGCTGACGCGTCTAGACTCGCCACTGGCCCAGCCAGATGGAGCTTTTCATTTCCGCTTTGGAGAGGAAATGAAAAGACTAAAAGGAAACAAGTGGCTTGTCATTTCCGCTTTGGAGGAAGAAGATTGTGGAGCTTTTCATTCACGAAAGCAATTCCTAAATGGGAAAAGCTTCTCCTTGTCGCCCTGAAATCCGATAGGCTGTTCGGAAAGTTGGAGTAGTGGTGGATCAGGGTCTTTGGTGTTCCTCTCTCGGCCTGGTGCCCGATTGTGTCAAAGAAATTGGTGACGCAGTGGGGGCTTCATCTTTGCATACCCAAAAAATCTCGCCTGAGAGAATATTGACTCAATCCGTCTTCTGGTTTAGAGCGAACACCAAAAACTACGGAGCTCGTTGCGAGGCAATACATATTTGCTGCGGATTGCAGTTGAAGACCTTGAGCTGCCGTTGGAGAACCGGCCGTCGTGCAGTTGTAACTGGGAGTGTATCCGGTGGTCGCCTGTTTTGTCAGACTTGGAGAGGAAGCCACACCCTGTTCCGGAGTATGAGGTGGAGCTTGGGACTCGGTAGTGGGAGCTGCTGGTCCCTATTTCTCTTTTTGTATGCATCTTGTATACTTAGTCTTTTTCTTTTTTTCTAATAAAATTATCTTACCTTATTCAAAAAACATTAATTGGTGGAATTCATCCCTAAGATTGTCTCATGAGTCATGACCATATTCACATTCTTAAATTAATACATACTAAATAGAAATTTAAGGGGCCTCAATTATGGCCCATTACTATTGGGCTGCAACTATCAACTACACCATAAGCATCTTCAACATTTCTAGCATTTCATTGTCTTTCAGATACCTCTTAATTAAGAGCAATCTTAGGACAAGGTTAGATTTCAAAATTGGGTGCCACGTCGGGTCCACATTGGCGATTCTCTAAAATGCCGATTAATTTTTTGTTTGGTGACCGATTTTCCTGATTTTGGGAGAATTTTTTGAGAAAACTGTCCTTGGAATCTGGCCCAAAGGAGGGATCACCATTTTCGGTGATTTCCCGATTTCTGGCTGATTCTTTTTTTTCTCAGGGATGACATGGCATCCTATGTGTAAAGTGGAGATTGTGATTTGGTGCTTCACAAATCACCAGATATGCTATTTTAAGCTAAGACATATTGATTCTTTTTTTTTTTTCTTATGATATTTTATGCATTTTTTGCTACCATTTTTGCAATCTTTACAGTTGCATGTGGTATTTTAAACCATTTGTAATGGATTTATCATTTGGGCTGTTATATGGTATCTAAAGCATGTGAGTGGAATACACTGAATAATAACTCTAATGAAAAAAAAAAACACACTTGAGAATTATTACCAAACAAATTCATAACCGATTTTTTAAAAATGGGTTCAACTATGATATGGAAAAGATATGATATGGGACAAAAAAATTGACCAATAAACTGAAATCACAAACTAGGAGCAAATAAGGTGTTATTTATTAAAATTCATGGGTGGGTTTTGATTGGTCAAAACTCTTTCCATATCATATCTTTTCTGCATCATAAATTTTCCCTTTAAAAATTGGCTCACAAGGCACTAATGATACCAAATAACAATTAAAGGTGATTTTTGAAAAATCACCAATTTCTGAAAAAACGGTGAAGATTAATCAGCATCGGTTCCAAACACTGCCTTTGTTTTCTAAAAATAAAAACAAATGTAACATGATTTTGGTTTAAAAAATAAAATAAAATAACATATAAAGAATGTTCGAAATATCACAATGTATCATTGTGCATCATATCATATTATGATGCTTATCAACCAGGGCTTTAGACGGCGTCTTTATGTTCAAACGTAAAAAGACTCTCCTAACATACTTAACCCTGAAAAAATATCCTGAAAAATAAAATTTTAAAAAATAAATAAATAAAACATCACGCATTAGAAACATGTGAAGTGCAAAGTGAAACATGTTTCTGTGTTTTATATGTATCAATACTTTGAACCATGTACATGAACCAATTCAGATCTACTACCCACAAGAATCCTATTCAGGCCTATCCACATGATACTACAGTTGTACATTGGGAATATTTCTGCATGAATGGTAACATGGTAGGGTTCTTGTGGGTAGGAGATCTGAACTCTATATAAACACTTCTTCTGAATCTATTGTTTGCATTTTGCACCACTACTGTGTGTAGGCCATTATGTATCCAATCACAAATGAATACACCAGTGTTCAACAGATCCAGGATCTTAAAATAGAGCTGTGAATAGGTTGAGTCTGAACCAGGACAGGGTGGACCTGGTTGCCAACAAATGAAATGAAAAAAAAATGCCAACCCAGTCCCCAATTAAACCCTAATAAAAGCCGATTAAAATTAATAGCTATATACTAACCTATAATTGAGCAATAGACTTCTCATTTCTTAATGCATTTGAACATAATAATAATAATAATAATAATAATAATAATAATAATAATAATAATAATAATAATAATAATAATAATGATGATGATGATGATGATGATGATATACCTAATCAGTTCAGAACAATCACAACCAGTCGAGGGTCTAGACCCAACTATAACCAGAACAAAAAATGTAGACCCATACCCTATATAATTGGGTTGGTTCAGTTCGTATCTGTCCCAACAGCTGTACCTAAAAATCAAGAGAACAAGTGATTAATAAGATTAGTTGTGGCTTAGAAAACAAACCCAGATTGGCTGGAGATAAAATCATGCACACCAGGTTGGGCAACCTATCACGATTTGTGTTCAGTGCAGATGGGGCCTGCAGTGAGCACCAGAATGTTCACTCGTGATAGGTAGCCCAATCTGGTGTGTATAATTTTATGCCAGTTCATCTGGACTGTTAGAATGCCTATTATTATCTCAATAACTCAAGGCTCTAACTGAGGGGTGGCTCAGTTGGTATGTTAATTGGTTTGTTTCAGCATGAGAATTCGAATCCCGTTATGCCAAAATTTGGGGAGAAGAGGCTAAGTATGCTCAAAACGGCTCTATGGGATATTAGGGTGTATCACCAAATACCCCAAAATAAAAAGGTTCAGGATTCCTCCATTGTCCTTTCCTTTTCTTCAACACTAACTGGTAGGACATAGGAATATCGGCTTCTGGGTCGAGTTGTTCAGACCTAACCCATGCTGGTTCTAAATCGGGTAGCCCTAATGCGACCGGTTCAACCAACTCTACCCAGTCCTACCCTCGACGTCAAAATTCAAAGAGACCATAGTTGAGTTTCTATCTCATCGCCAAGCGGACAAATTTAAGTTGGTGTTTGGAGGAATTGTAAATCTCTCTGTGGATTTAGATGAAGGCCCAGGGCCCAAGCCCAGAACTAGGTGGGCTGAAGGGTTCGTTTGAAAATAAAACCCGTTCCCTTGGAAACAAACCAAAACAATACAACAAACTGGGGACCCAAACGTCACTTCCTGACGTCTCGGTCACAGAGTCGGAGTCGCAGCACAGCTTAAAAATCAGCTACTCTCGGTGGAGTAGTAAATTAGCAATGGGCTAAAATTGTGAATCACAGCCCTTCATGTTTTGATATGGCCCACCTCGAATCGGATGAAGTGAGGTAAAGTGGGGGGCCACAGGAATGCAACAAAGGCCGTGATTTTACAATTTTAGGCGCGCTTTGTGTGGAGCAGATCTGGACTCCACAGCTCCACAGCACATGCGATGCGCCTCTCTTGCAAAAAATTTGGGCTCTTGAAATGAGTCCGGATCTCCTGTTCACGTTTATCGGAGTCACACATGGAGAATATCTCATCCTCTGCATAATGCAGGGGGAGATGTTCCTGATTCACGGAAGATAGTGTATCGTGGATAGGCATGGGCAAAGTTCTCGTAGGCAGGTGATCCGGACTCCCTTGAAATTGAATGAGGAGGGAAGCGTCTTCATTTCAACCTTTCCTCCTGACCGTTGGAGAATTTGAATTTCAAATTCTAATTTATGATAACGAATCGAAAATAAAGAAAAGAAAAAGAAGAGTAGAGGATCAATGAACTAGAATTCAAGAAACAGACGAGAAGGGGAAAGAAGGCAAGAAACCATGAAGACCGTTGTCCTGCCAGCATCCTCTGCAAGATCCACCATCACCACCGTGGAAGACTGGTCCGAGACTCGCGATAACTGCTACTTTCCTGGGTGCCGAAAGGATGCAAATTGCAATTGCGAGATCTGTCTTGCGAGCATCAACGCTACCCTCGATCTCATGCCGATGAGCGTTCAAAGGAGTTCGTTTACAAAGCTCTCAGCTCCGAAACAGGCGTTTGAAAGAACCCCAGTTTCATTTGATCCTTCAATTCTCTCCACGCCCAAATCCAGTATTCATCAGACTCCAATAACTCCCCCTCTCAAATCCGCTGCAAAGTTGAGTTCTTTGGAAAAGATTGAGAAGAAGGGGAAGAGACCTTGGGCTATTGAGTTTAAATTTTGGAGATTTCTCGTTGGACTGAGCTTGATTTTAGCTTCGGATATTGGCTTTGCATGGTTTGTCTCTGGGCTTTTCAAACCTGAACTCTCTGCAGAGACAGTAAGGACTATTGCGGGTGAATCTCGGATTCTGAAACAAATGAATTTAAGATTAGAGTTCTTGGAGAAAAGGCTTGGAGCTATTGCTCATGGGAAGGTTTCAAATTGCAGCTCTGCTGGTTCCACATGGGAATTTCATCAGGTAACCTCCAGTAGAACGCAAATTGCCTCCAATTGTTTTTAGAAATTATTTTGTTTCGTTTAAGAAATATGCACATCATTAATCTTTACATTTGGATCATTTAGATTCATTTTCTCCTTTAACAAATAAATAAATAAACTGAGAAATATATCTGCTCCTGAAATAATTGACAGATAAAAGTTTGTTGAAAATCACTGCAGGACGGATTGCTTTTGATTTCACGTTGCATACTGTATAAATCAGCATCAGAAGAGATAAGCATATGGGGATGGCCTCTGCGAACTGCTGGACTGCTTGCAACTGGATTTTCTTCTCGATCATTAACTATCTTAACAGGCAAAATCACAGAGGTAAGTTTATATTATGACAGTATTAGGATTTGTTTGTACACATACTCTTGAGCCATTTCTTCACAACTCATAAAACAAATATGGGGTTGGTGCCCACCATTCCCACGGTTTCAAATCAACCATGGAGTGGTCATGATCAGGAGACTTCTTATTTGATCATCGCAGTGAATGCAACTGGTGTGTTGTTTTCAGTTATCTGGGTCCATTTAAGGTTATAGTAAGGCAAAGTTTGTATCTGTTTTACAGTTATCTGGGCACATTTAATCGTCTAACACTTCGTATCTGTTTGCTGAATCAGTGGTCAGAAGGAAAGTTCGGGTTTTCAGTTGGGAAGACAAATAGCTCATGGGTACAGAAAAGATGGAGCGCCTCTGTTGTACAATTAGATCCAAATACCTGGGTTCTTGAGTATCGACAGAGCACAATGTTGGAGAATCCAAGATTGATTTTGTCTGTGCTGGAGTTTGTGAAATTCAGAATATCAAGAACAATTAGAGAGATGAAACATCAATTCTGGATGTTGCCTTCCTTCTCTCACCACTACAGGAACACTGCAGGAGATAATTGCTCATGCCCAACTTAAATGTACATCAGAACATGATTCATACCTCACTTCTTGTGAGGCTTTTAATTCGCCCTTCTCTTTTGGCAATTGTAAGAACTTATTTGCAGATTATTAACAGTGATAAAGTTAACCAGTCAACCTCCATGGAGAATCCCAACTATGGAAGAATGACAATTGAACTAGGTAGAACAAACAGTTGACAGACTAAGCAATGATGTTTTAGGTGAACTGAGATGTGCTAAGGCATGGAAATGCAGGAGATTCATAGCTGCTGAGAGGAATCATGGGGGTTGGTTCTCCATTCTCCAGCATCAACAGCAGCCATTATCATGTTGAGGTTTACTACAAATTCCACGCCCCTTGGGGCCTTTGTGCATCTCCTCTCTTTAGTGTCCTCAATTGATAGTGCATAGCTGCTGAGAGGAATCATGGGGGTTGGTTCTCCATTCTCCAGCATCAACAGCAACCATGATCATGTTGAGGTTTACTACAAAATCCCCACCCCTTGGGCCTTTTGTGCATCTCCTCCCTTTAGTGTCCTCAATTGATAGTGCAATAGATCACTTGAGCAGAAAGTTTGGATTCAATGAAGATGATGAGATGCATGCTGTTCCTTGGAACCGATCGTGAGAGATGATTTTCGGACAGAAGATAACGGTGGTTAATCTCACCACACAGCACAGAGTTGGGTGGGGAGACATCAAATTAAGAAGGTATTGTTTTTTGTTTTAGAAAACAAAACCATTCAGAATGGCCAACAGTCGAACACCCTAGCGTGGACTGATCACTTAAATGATTACACCATGGATAGATCCAAATAATGTCGCAATTTCTCATCCATATATGGTAGATCAATTCACACCACAATATACTCAAACATTTGTATAAAGTTTCACAATAAATTACTAAGATTTTTCTTATTGACAAAGGCATCTGCACCATCCATTCCATTAGTCTCAAACCCTCATCAAAGTGTTGTGTGGTTCCAAATAGTGTTGGGGCCTAGTGGATCAATTCAAATCACTCAATTTCTCATCCATTCTATTGAATGAGTCTGAATCTGCCAACAATAATACATTGGGAACATCGGTTGTACTTTATATTCCAATATTTTTGGCCAATGTGTTGTGATCATCAAATTCGAAACACAGTTTAAACATGTAATTTAACGTATACAGCCTCGTGATTCATGAATTTGCCCAGTCAACCAATTCTACCAGGTACCTGAGCTTCACTAGGAGGACTCACAAGGAAGCAGAGTAGCCTCTACCAACTGTCAATCGGGAAACACAGTATTGCACAGACATGAGGCAGCAGTATTTCCATGACTTCATCCAATCACATGCGAAGGTGGTCGAAGACTCGAAGCCCATTAATTTTCAAAAAAAAAAGGAATAAATTAAATTCTTGAACCTCTTGATTTGACAATGAACAGGTGAGGAGATTATCTCAGGCAAAAGACGTGGACCAATGAGAAGGTCAAATAAGAAAGTTGAAGTGCCTGGTTGAGATCGGGATTTAATGATCAGCCAATATCTATTCACCACAACACATTGCTGCCAATATCTATTCACCACAACACATTGCTGCCAACATCATATAACCGATATATCCAATGTATGGTTAAGTGAGCGTGACCAACAATGTATCGTCTTAAGCAGATCTAACTTCAAATAAGATACTTATGTCAATCGATCTGTTCCTCACAGAATGCTCCGTACACCAATCTTACAGCCACATCCTATCCTATCATGTATTAGGAATATCTACTCAGAGACAATAAATATAAGTACAGGAGATGTTCCCCCAATGTACCGGTAGTCCTACATCATGGTTTTCAAAACCAAATCGGTGATTAAACTGGTCAGACATCCAGTTACTGGTTCGAACAGCCGGCCTATTTTGACAAAATTTTAAAAAAATGGTCAAAATTATTTAAACGGTTCAAACAGTTAACCGGCCGGATTCAACAATTTACTGACCAAAATCAACGGTTTTGAGAAAAAAAAGTGGTTTTAGGAGAAAACGGAAAGCGACCAGTTCCCGATTTTTTCCGGTCCAATCCAATCCAGTTTTGAAAACCATGCCCCACATGGCACATTAGAACGCTAGAAGAAGTATTTGGTGAAATTCCGGACTGGTCTGGTTTGGAAGGCCCAGAACGAAGAAGACAGTAAAAATCCAAAAAAAAAAAAAAAAACGATCACCACAGCTGAATCAACGCACCTCGACTCTAACGTATAAACCCTTCCAAACGGGCTCTTAAAAGCTTACCAAGTTCAGCCCCCCCTCCAATACACTGAACAGAATTATTAATTCAATGGGCAGCTCAACCAATTGAACATTTCACAACGGATTTGATTCGTTTTAATTTTTAACATAGAGTTCTCCACTAGTGGGTTTTTGTTAAATATTAGCACCCGGCTTACTTATTCCGAGTTTGTCATCGAGTTCGTATTCCACCCCTTCGTTAATTGGCCGCAGTTTTTGCCATCATGAACAAAGGTTCCTCTGATTTACATTTTTGAAGAATAAACTAATATTGGGTTTATGTCTAATATCCAATGTTGAAAGTATCAGTATTGTGTATTACATCAAAACACTTAAAATACGGATAACTATGGGACACATTAAAATGTTGTTCAATAAAAGAACTTGATACATTACTGACAGATCCATTTCATACTTCTTCCACACCACGAAAATCATAAAATACATAAAATAAATGGTTTTTAATTTTCAATCATCAAAAATTAAGAAAAAAAAGAACATTTTTTGCATAAATTATTGTTGGATCAACGAGTTTAAAAGGTCATTGACAGATCCATTTATAATTCTTTATTCCAATGAAAATCATTTAAAACATATGAAAAAATGTTTATAATTTTCTATAGTTTGTTTGTACAGTCTCTAGAAATTGTCAAAAACAAATTTAAGAATCATATTTTTTTGACCTAGGCGCCATTCATAGAGCTATAACGCCATGGCCGCTGTCATAGCCCCATGCATGGGTAACTGTTTGATGCATCCACACCTCTAGATAAGGACACAATGTGCCCTATATTGGGTATTGGATGTATGTATTGATATTTTAAATCTTACCATATCATCAAACGGGAATTGCACATTCCTCCATAAATGAAACTACCATGAAGCCATTTCTAAACAAGCGCAAGAGCTGGTCAGAGAAACACTTTTTTGGGCATTTGGTGTGCAAACTTATTCAACCAACTTTTCTTTATAATACCTACCTTTTGGGCTTCTACAAAATAGGCTTCTGCTTTTTTGGATCAAATAAGCCCATCTGTGGTTTTAACGATTATTACCAATAATATATTTTTGGGTGCTTTCTATGACATCCGTAAAGTTTGATTCACTAGTCAGTCATGTTGACAAAACTGGATCAGATGTTCCATGCTCCCATTGAAGTCTAATTAAGATCAGTAAAAGAACCAATCTGTAAGCTGTCGACCCAAAACGTGGGTCATGGACCTCATGGTCCCCGCCCATCAACACCCGTAGCCCGTTGTCACACCGCCTGGGCGCCTGTATAATTTGAAGTTCAAGTGATATAACATAGACAAGCACATCCTTTAATCGGTATCAAATTCTTATGGGGTTAAATGTGGCTTGATAGAAAATAATAGAGAAATAGAAAGTTGGGGGAAAGTTGTTAACACAAATAGAAAGTTGGGGTTCTCTCCACCTTATGTTTCTCTCTTATTTTCCAACAAACCAAATATATCAACTAAAATAGGTTATACGATACAATTGTTTACGGGTGAGAGATCGTAGCACCGCCACTATATGATGCAAGAAAAGTAAGGAACTATTCCAGTAACTTGTTTGTGAGTTGTGACAGAAGCAAACAGAAACAGACAAGAGCAACATAAGATTTTTGCAAACAAACTTCTGAAGACCCAAGAAACACAACATTGCAGACTAGACTGCAGCGAGAATATCAACCATACAAAGTAACAAACTACATCAACCCTAATCCAACAATAACTAGATATTATGTTATTAACTCCACAATCAGCTCAAGGAGTCCTCAACCCAAGATCACTTCATGGGAATTTCCACCTAAAACTTGAAAGGAAATGGCTAGGCCCAAGTAACTCACAAGTCTTTCTTACAAACTCAACTCATTTAGCTCTACAATCACAAGCCTTCCAGAACAAAGATTGGCAGCTCATTTAGTTCCATGGATCAGCACTGTTTCAAATATGATAAACAAAAATACATCAACAATTCGATTGAAATTTCAAAAGTAGCAACTATTAAAAGTGTAAACTGGAAAATGAAATAGAGATATACCTTATATATAGCATTGAACCTAGTAATCTCCAGAGATTGATATGCCACCTTCCAAGTATTAAAAGACAAATGGTGACACCAGCTAACAGAAGCAGACAACTAGCAGGGATTACAGCAGGACGATAAGATGGAACACAGGGAGCCTAGACACTTTAATGCAAAAGATGAGGATAAACCAAGTAATAGAGTATAGTCTTCCAATTCCCCTTCCCACCTTTCCCTTAAAAAACCTGAAAAGGGGGGGTGTAGAGGAAGCCAAGACCGTTTTGAAGAATTCAGATAGGAGTAAGAGTTTAGAAGGAAAAGGAAAACGAAAAGGTAAAGATACAGAAAGGAGTAAGATGAAGAACAACTAAGCAGCCAATTGACGTAATGTCGGAGACCAGATACTAACAAGTGCAAGCCTACCACCTAACCAGCCAATTCAGGCACAGTTGGACCAAGTAGAAGGAAAAAGAATAAACAGAAGGCAATGCAAATCTACCATCTAATCAGCCAACTCGGGCTAACTATAGAAACATCTACCATGTAAACTTTGGATTAAGTAGAATTCAAATAGTACAGGATTAAGAACCTAAAGGGGATAAAGATGCTATAGAGACCAAACCATGATACAGAACCTGAATGATGATTAACCTAACCAGATGAAAGACCTAAATTGGCGTAATGTCGGAGACCAGATACTAACAAGTGCAAGCCTACCACCTAACCAGCCAATTCAGGCACAGTTGGACCAAGTAGAAGGAAAAAGAATAAACAGAAGGCAATGCAAATCTACCATCTAATCAGCCAACTCGGGCTAACTATAGAAACATCTACCATGTAAACTTTGGATTAAGTAGAATTCAAATAGTACAGGATTAAGAACCTAAAGGGGATAAAGATGCTATAGAGACCAAACCATGATACAGAACCTGAATGATGATTAACCTAACCAGATGAAAGACCTAAACTGGTTAGTTATTTACACACTACATAGAATTAGATATGCCTAACCTACTCAAGAAAGAAACTTTTATCCACGATTATGATAGAAAGCGTGCTTCTCCATAACCATATCATAACTTTTGACCGCTGAAAGACAGTTTCCATCACTACCCATTGATAAGAGAACGCCAAGAACACTGCAGAGACAGGCAGATGTGCAACTGAGCAGATCAAATATCAAATTTTTTCAGCATCAATCCCCTTCTCCTTCCCGAAAAACCATGCTATCCGTTTTTTTTTCAGCACACAGCACTAGTTCCCTTCTCCTTCCCGAAAGCCGTCCATCAGAAAACCCATGTTATCCATTTCTTACCATCTATACTTGCAGTATAGTCAGAATATTGCTGTATGTCGCTGTTCTTTTACCACCAACAAAGAAACAAAGAAAGCTGTAATGATGCAAAGGCTAAACCTACAGACCATATTATTCACTACTTATATACAAGCTACCGGTAACCCATGTTGCACAGGGAAATTATTCACAGGATTCAGGACCCTCCACATTCTCATTCATCATCAATATCCAGATGGAGAATACGGCGCAGGTTCTTAGTTGCAGAGTCAATGTTGAGAAAGAAATCCCTTGGAGTTGGATTAGTTGCAGAGTCAGTGGTGAGAAAGAAGTCCCTTTTAGAGGGACACAGTTCCCTTGTGGGTGAAGGCGGAGCAGATTTAGCAATAGGGTGCATTGTAATCACCGCAGAGGTTGAGGTAGGCAGATCAAGAGACACACTTCGCTTCTGACGAAGGCTAAATTTGGGGATGGGCAAAGAACTCGGGGGAGGTGAGTTCGAATATGCAGGTCCAGCCCAGAGCTCAGAGCAAGAAAGGTCATCGTTGAAAGACCAGCCCTTGTTGGAAACATTGAGATTTATAGGAATTGCGCTGCTTTTTCTAGTATTCTTCAATGGCTTCTCATCTTCAAATTGAGGACTAAAAGATTGTGGCGTTTGCGGGGAAGAACAAGTCCTAATTGCAGAAGGACTATTAAAAAACTTTGAAGGAGTCGGAAGAATACCTGCTCCAGATTGAAAGGTTCTGCAATTGATCTCCCTGAAGCCTCTGGAAGGGGAAGAAAATGTATCGGAAACAGTAGAGTTGCTTCTGCTGTAATATTGATTCCGATGCTGAGAGACAATAACAAGAGTCTCCATTTGCAAGTATAAGAAATCACAGCGGACTAGTTTAGGTTCTCTTTTACGATCTGCGTGACCTTCCCTGTACTAAAAACCTCTAATAGCTCTGTGACCAACCTTGCCTGCTACAGCATAGATAGGTTAAAGCGAGGTCTTCGAACCCCGAAGATTGGTCAAAACCACGAAAGTTTGTCCTATTTTCAGTTCAAATCGCAGGAAAGCTCCTGCACACAAGAGATACTATTATCCACAACTGTCACAGCTGGAGCAGATCTTGACCCCAGATTCAAACTACAGGTCTACAGCCCTCAAGCAGAAGAACCGAAACTAGATCTTCACCTATAGTACTTGAAAGCACAGATCGAGAACAAAACCTCATCAAAATCTGCAACATAAGGAAAAACACCACTTGAATCGATACCGAAAGAAACCAAAAGACAACATCATCGGCAAAGAAGGGGGAAATGCTTGGAAAAAGCACTTACATGTGAAGAACCAGAAACCCCAGTAGATGATAGCCAAAGCAGATGAAACCTTCATAACTTTAACAGAACTATGGACTAGAAAACACCGTAACAAAGATCAGAAAGCTGGAAAATGGAATAAAATCTAGATATGGAAGTTTAGGCAACGACTTGTCGATCTATAAGCGCGATCTCTGTACTCTCAGCTCCGGTTTTCTCTCAGAAATCAGAATGCCCTGAGAGCTCCGCCTCCGAGCTTGGAACAGGAATGGCGGATCTGAAATGACTCATTAGTCATATTTAAAGATCAGAGGTTCGAATCGAAGGGTGTGCGTGCGCCCTGTGAGTGGAAAATAAATAGGCCTGCAGTCTTCCAAAAATGTCTCTCGTCTTTCAATAAATTGACGAAGATAGTATCACCTTTGAGGCTTTTTTGACAAGGAGGGAGGAACTTTGGCTTTCTGACCACCGAGATAAGGTACACTCCGGATTCAGTGCGTTTGGACTCGAAGGGATTTTCTCTTCGAGCCCATTAAAATTTTGACACGTCGTTCGATGCTCTATTAATACTTACAACCGGATGAAATTTATGCTTAACAAAAATAATTTCAAATGAAATTTGATAATTAACTTTTTAAAACTATTACGATATAAATTTCTAAAACCCTCACGTTGTCAGACTCTAACCTTTTTCACCCAATTGCACTATTAACAGCAACACGACAATAGAATGGCAACGGCCAATACGGCGATTATGGATTTTAACGGTAGCAGCAACGGTGTTAGTGAAAAGTTTCAAATAAAGCTGATATCTATGTATGTCTAAGGTTTTTCTCTTCTTTTTGAATGCGGATGAAAAAATCATTTTTTTACTTTCTTTTTAATTCCAGCAAATAGTAATATTGTATGAATGTTGGAAATTCTTTTCCTCTGTACCTATTGAGTATTTCTTTTTGGTTTTTTTGTGCTATTTTACATTTATTGTTTCCAACAAAGTTTTATTGCGGTTGTGACTTTGGATCTGCAAGATAAAACCAAGACGCGAGGCTGTCTTCTTCTTCTTCCATGCAAATGTTCTTTTTTATACGGACAAAAATATCTAAAACCCTCACGTTCTCTTCTCTATTCTTGCTCCCTCAATCAATAACTGTACTTTACCCCTGTTTTGGCAAGCCAAATGGCAAAATGAAATAAAGAGAACTAAAAAACAGATAAGATCTCAATATCAAAACAACCGTTCAGGGGTGCTCTGCTCTATTATTGTTTCATTTTCCTCATCGATTTTGCTAACTTGAATCACCGGTAACGATGGGATTAAATCAAGGGAAATGATAAGCGAGAACCATGAGTTTAGCGTCCGCAGGAGGTGCCTTGGCCTTAGGCTTCTTCGGTCTAAGCAATTCTACCAAGCGGTATCTCGGTGGTATATGGTACAATAACATTTTCGTGTCAGTTCTACAAGTACTCGGCTCAGGAGCAGATCCTGAGCGAAGTCAAGTGATTAATGCATCAATACCCAGATAAGGAACTGAGCATAAACATGACTAGCCACAGCCTGGGTAGCGCGCTAGTGATGCCAAGTGCATATGACATGGCAGAGACGGACATGAACGTGATGGAGGACGGCCAGGCAATTTGGGTGATGGTTTTCTCATTCACAGGACTAAGAGTCGGGATTGTGAGCTTCAAGGTGCGGGTGGTGAGGTTGGGGGTGAACATTCATGACACGGTGCCAAAGGTTTCAGGTATACTGTTCAACGAGCACATGCCAAAGCTGATTCATCGGTTGGTGCAGTGGTTGTCGTGATGTTACTTACATATCGGAGTAGAGCTCATACCGGACCATGAGCACTCTTTCTTCCTCAATTTTTTATTTAAAAATATTTTATTAGTCATAAAGCTTCAACCGGTTGTAGGTGATGACTAGTTGAGCACCGATCATGTGTCAAAACTTTAGTGGGCTCGAAGAGAAAATCCCTTCGAGTCCAAACGCACCGGACCGGTAGGGATTCTTTAAATGACTAAAACACCCTTCTATGAACTTCTGTTCCTTTGGACGTGCTTGTAAGTTGGATGACTGGATCCCAATAAATATTTTGGCATGTATAAGAAAAAAATTATTTGTAAAATATTATATTTATCAAGTTTTTAATGGTTTATTGCAATTTTGATTTGGACTTCGAAAATTAGACTATGTAATTAATTAATTTGCATGGGAGAGAGACTTTTCATGAAACTAGCAAATGTGTAGTGCACATTTTTAGATGATAATAGTAATGATATATGTTCAATTTTATCTACAATTATTTTGATGAATATATAATTTTCCTGTTTGTAGTTTTTCTTTATTAAGATAAATATATAATATTATAGATATATCTTAATATTATAAAAAATCATTTTTCATAATTTTTGTGTTTTTCTATTTAAGTTTTATTATTTAATTATGATATCATGGGATTGATTCATTTGACCCATATGGCTGAATTGTTTATCCAATTACCTATCACTTAGATAGAAGAACCTATCAATAAAAGTATTGTATATAGACTTAACTAATAGAATTTATTGAGGCACTTTCAAAGGGATTTCTTTGGGGGCGGGAGCTGCCCATTTTGGGTTCTCCTTCCCCTTCCTCCTTTTGTTTTCTCTTCCTCCTCCCTCTCTGTGTTTTGAAAGAGCTTTCCTCTCGAGTTTTTCTCGATGCTTCATCTTGAGTTTCTCAAGGTTTTGTTTCTTTGTTCGTAGTTTTAATCTATTTGCAGTTCTTGTTCAATTTTGTTGTTTGCCGGGGAAGACAATCTTTTGGTTTTCTCCTCTATCAATTCGTTGTTCTCTAATAGTTGTTGTTCATAGTGAGTCCCGTTCGCGGTTCTCCAATTGATGTTGTTCATGGTGAGACCCATTCGGTGTTCTTCGGCAATCTTTTGGAATCTTCCCGTATCAGTTTCATTCGCCGTCTATGGTGGATTGGAGATATGCTTGTTTATTTCTGTTGGTGATTTAACCTCACATTTTCTCGATTGTAGAAGATCTTTAGGTTCTCCTTCATCCATTGTTATATTTTGTTCTCTTGAGAAATTCTTTCTGGGTTTTTCTAATTTGGCCTTGTTGGCTTTTTTCATATCAATTTCTTGATTGAATGAAATATAATGCCTATGGGCAATTTCAAAAAGTAATAGAAATTATTGAAGAGAACAAAACATATCTTAAATATAAGATTTAATGAGAGAAAATGAGAATTAATACCTTAAACATGCATCTCTTTACTATATAATGTCAATATTTGCCTTACTTCATATCTATGCCATAGAAGTTAAATCAAAATACTTTTCATCCTTTTATTTTTATATATGCATTTGAATGGCACGTCCTACCAATATTGTATGTATAGTAAATGACATTGATACCTCCTAACATTTTGTTTTTGTTTTCCATGATTTACCCATAATTATTTTATGTACAACATATTTTGGAGATGGTTTATATGATCACTTATAAGAAGTGATGTCTTGCAAGTTGAAGAGATATTGACATATAGAAAAAGACATGGGTTGAAGTAGGTAAGAAATGATTTGAATGCTCATAATTTTAAGAATGGATATAACACCAAATATATTGAAAGGCGAACATGATTCATGTAAATGACTGCATATGGTTTGGAGAAGGCTTAGATGATGATGATAATGATATAAGATATTTTGAAAATGAGCAAAAAAAAATCAGTAGATTTATGGTCAAATAACCAGGCTTAAAGGCTTATTAATCAAATTTAGTCTTATTAGGTGGTTAATTTTGAGTTTATTACTTACCGTCAGAATTGCGCAAATTTCTAGTCTTTTTCTTATTCTTTTGACTCGCCCCTCTAAAATAGGGAATAAAGGAAGAAATACAAGAAGTCATTGTACTAGGATTCTTGAGTTATTCTCTCTGGGTGCTTTTGATTATCTTCCTTTGCACAACAAGATTACTCTACCTTTTTTATGTTGCATTTTCACTTCCCTTGCTGGTTGTTTTCTATAGTCTTGTAATTATGAATTAAATTTGCCTATCAGGCTTTTAAAAATTTAATAAAATTGTACTAGCTTAGCTATAGAGTTTGAACTGTCCTAATAAACCAACCCTACAAACCCAAGATCCATCAACAAATTCAGATTGGATTTATTATTGAGTATCTTGTGGTATGGAATATTAAGGATAAGGGTGTGAATTAGCCAAGCCAAATAGTTAGCTATTCAAACTTAGCTTGCTAAATACTTGAAATTCACTCAAATATAATCAAGTTTAATCAAGTTCAACTCCAATCAAGTTTAGGCTTTCAATACTTGGCTTGACCAACTCACAAGCCTAATCAAGCTTTATAATAAAATATTATTTTTGTATATTTTTATTTATAATATAAATTTCTTAATATGCTTTTATTTATAATATTTTCTTAATTAGGCTCAAATAGCTCACAAGTTTCAACTCCAATTGAATTTGAGTAAGAAACTCAAAAGTCAGTTGAACTCAAGTTGAGTTTCAAGCTCCGAGTTTTTGAGTTGAATTGAGCTTAAGCAGCTCAAACACTTGACTCCATTCGGCTCGATCACACCATCTAAATACCCCATCTAGATTTTTCTCAACGAAGCTGAATAACTAAGGAAAGACTATAACACTTATCTTTAATTCTTTTTAAGATTATTAACCAAAAAAGGAACAAATGCTTTGCACAATGATGGAAACAAAAACTAATAATTTAGATGATCACCTTTTTCTTTGTATTAACCTAAAAAAAGAAAGAAATTGACTTTGCATAACAAATTAAAATGAAGGAAGCAAAAAAATCTTTCCATAAAGCAAGAATTCTTCCACCTTCAAAGCATTAATACCATTATTATAAAAATTTATCCTTATTCAAAAAGAATTATAAAAGTTTATCACACAAATATTGGGAATCTATATATATGCAAAATAAACCCATGTTTATAGGTAATTTCATATTCAAAGTTTAAAACTTAAATTGGACTTTTTGTTTTTTGGAGTAGAAATAATTGTCTAATATACATGTAACCAATACAAGGTGATGCATATAGCTAGCTAACAGGTATATGTGTGTGAGAGAGAGAGAGAATGTATATAAGGTTGACCCTGAACTAGGGAGGGTGGAGTAGAGAAGGAAGTAGAGTTTGGGACAAAACTATGCCACGTGGCAAGGCAGAAATAATTATGGATCTTTTGTATGTTTATGGAAAAGAATATTGTTATCATTTTAAAAACAATATATGTTTGATCTTATATGCAGAAAAACATAAAATTAATTACATATAAAAATGGATTGCTCAAATTACCTCCTTATTTATTTATTTATTTTTAGGGGATGAAGGTTGGGTTTGATTCTAGGTCTCCACTACAACCAATCATAAACTTTAATAGAAAGCTAGCTGGCATCAGTGGATTACAATATCTTAGTGATAACACTTGAGTAATTAGAAAAAAATGAGATTAAAATATTCACTCTAAAGAGAAACTAAGGATTGTAAAACACCAAGTGAAAGATCTCACCCCAAAGGAGAAAAGACATCAACAAATTGAAGTGCATTTTGTCCTTCAAAATGAATAGAGATGGAAAGAAGGACTCTACCTGATTCCTCTCCCTGATTTCCTCCTCCACAATCTAGTAACCTGTTCTAACCCTAAACTTAAAAAGAGAATAGATGATTTCGATCCCCTTTAGTTCTCAGGGGTAATGTTTGTCCTTGGATGGAGGTTTCATACAAGTCATTCTTGTATATTTGAGTGGGGGCAATTGTAAAAAAAAAAAAAAGTTTCTTTTTAAATACATAAAACTTTTTCAAATGTTAGTAGAGGCAATTGCCCACATTGACATCTACATAGATCAGCTCTGGTTGGCACCTTCAAGTCACCTCCTTTCATAGAGGTATTAAGGCTTAATTGGTAATAGGCCTGATCACGGGTCGGGCTTCAGGCCCAAGTTTACACTATCTCGGGCTTGGTTTTCGAGCCGGGCCCATTAGAATTTTGACAAAAGCCAAGCCCAAGCTCAACCCATGAATAGGTCTAGTTGGTAAGGTCTTCGGTTGGTTGGAGATAAGACTTATGGGTCAAATTTTGCCTTTAATAGGGATGAGTGATATGAGTTTGAGAAGGGCTACCCCCATTATGTAACCCCATGAAAAAAAAAAAAAAACTTTTTTCGTTTGAATTTGATTTCAAATGCATAATCTTTTTATGGACATTTTGAAATGCATACTCTTACTCACATATAGGGGTGAGCAAATGGGTAGGTTCTACCCAGAATCAACCTTGAACCGGCTTTGAACTGACTCTACCTGATTTGTTACAGGGTAGGATCTAGTTCCAAATTCTTAGAACTGACCCCCACCTAGGTTGGTTCTAGGGCCTAGGGGTTTACCCTACCTGAACCAACCTGATGAACCAACCTTGGAACCAAACTTGCTGGAAATAAACCTCAAAATATTTTTAAGGATGAAAAGATTTGAGGCCAAGCACTCATGGTTACAAGAGCCATGGTCTCACTTGACCATCAATTTACTTAAATAATTTGACCATTTGTTTTCATTTTAATATTTTTATATGTATAATAAATGGGTCGGACTATATACCATATCATATCTAAAACCTCTGCTACTGCCACGTATACAGCAGTTACTTGAGTTATGTAAGTAACCGGTAATTTTATTTTTTTATATGTTAACCATATCATATCTAGAACCTCTTCTGTTACCCGTTCTTATATCCTTCGAGTTCCCTCTTCTGGTCAACTTCTTCGAGCTCCCTCTTCTGGTCGAACTTCAAGGGAACAAATTTGCTCTGAAAAAAAATTTACAGTACGTTTTCTGGCCTAAAGATCAGTGGCTAATTCATTCTTAAGAAGTTTTGCCCTTTGATATCAGATTCAAACATTTTTAGCTGAATAAATGGGCACTTAAATTATTCAGTATTTGATCATGACAAGTTTCATCTTGAAGGGTATAGGTACTAATGAATTTTTGTTCTGTAAACTTACTGCACATTAACAAAGTATGAATTGAAGTTTGGCAATTGCATGAAATAGACATTAAACGAGCAATGGAATTCATTTTCAAGCTGCCAAAAGCAACCCTAAGAATCAAGAATCAACCTACAAATATACATGTATTCCAAGTTTCTTTTTCATTAATTCCACCAATACCTCGTTGTGTAGATCCCTGCTGCAAGTTCTGTCACTCCAGCACTTATTCTGGTCTGTCAATATGGCCCGCAAGCCACCTACAAGAGAACAAGGCTCGTCATTCCCACTCCAACACAAATGTAGAGAAGAGGGATCTAATAACAGTGTCTAGCAAATGAGATAACACCTAGAAATGTGTTTGCCGTTGCCGGTTGGTGTCGTCCATGGAGAACATAAAGAAAATCAAATATGATATCGAGTACAGAGAGAGAAGGAGAGAAAAACAGAGAAAGAGGAGATAGAGATTTACCGGTGGTTAGATGCCACTGCTGGTTCCGTCCTCGCCAGTGATGTGAAGTTTGAGTAAGAGAGAGAAAGAGACGGCTGTGGGAGAGATTCATCCGAGGAGGAAGAACGAACGGAAAGACGTTAACATCTTTTATTATTTTTAATTGTTGTTGAAACCGGTTGCCTGCGATACCCTGTATTCATCCAAACAGAAAGTCAAAGGTGATTGGTCCATCTCATCCGATATGATATGGAAAATATATTTTTTTTATATCCTAGATAAAAGTTAATATTTACAAAATTTAAATTAAAATGACAAATTTTGAACCATATATTAATATATTATGATAATCTACATATTAAATTAGTCAATTTAATCAATAAAAAAATATAAATTTTAAACTATATATTATCATGTTTTTTTTTTTTTGAAGGATGAGATTAAAGAAAGAACAAGTTCCATGGGTGGACCTTGAAACCAACCCCAAAACCGCTGAAGCCAGAACCGACCTTCATAGAGTAGGTTCCGGTTCCAAAAACCTGGAACTGACCCCTATATGGTAAGTTCCAAACTTCTAGGTTCTCCATAAAACCAAACCGAACCGGCCCATGCTCACCCCTACTCACATATAGAGTAATTTGATAAAAATAACCTTGCAAACATTTTAGTTAATAAAAATACTGGGTGCTTGATTTGGTAATGCTCCAATTCCAATTGTATCAATGAAAAATGTAATTTTAGATTATTAGTGTAATGGCATGTGCCAGTAAAGATAAAAGGGTAAAAAAAAAAGATGAAAAGATATTTTTTTTTATTGTATTTCTTCAAATGTCTTAACTCATTGATCTGATTTAAAGATCATAATATAATATTTAGCCATCCAAATGATGTAGAAATTTGAAGGCACGCTTAGATGGTCTTAAAACATTTTCTTCTTATTGTATGGAAAAGAAAAAACTTTTTTCTTCTTAAGAAACTGGATTTGCCCATTCACCTCCGACCTTTGTTTTTATTTTCCTTAATCGTCTTAGGAGTTAATTTAAAATTTTATTTAAGCATCATATTGAATTGAAATTCATGTAACACCCCATAGATCAATATCATTACAAGTTTGTATTGTAAATAACTTTTCCCTGTTTTCCCAATAAAGAATGTAGGACATAACTTATCTTGCTTTGGATCCTTGAAAGTGTTTTAGGCTGCATTTGGCATTCTTTCTTTTAAAGATTTATTTCCTTTTTGCAATTAAAATGTCCTTTATGAACATTAAGTTTTTAACTGCAAAAATGAAATAAATCCTTAAAATAAAGAATGTCAAATGCAGTCCTAGAGGTTTTTTTTTTTTTAATAAAGCAATATTGAACCATCAGCCCTAGAGCCTGACTCCCAACACCCTTAAAAAATTTAAAATTTTGAGTTATAACTTCAACCTAATCCATACTTTCAAAACAATTTTCTTCATGACACCTAATGATGTTCAATTGTGGTTGATCAAAATATTTTCAATGATGTATATATGGCGTATGTTGATGCTTTAATATAATTCTACTATTGTTCTTGACCTAAAAAAACATAATAATTCGAACTTTGTGGTGAGTGTTTAAAAAGTTTTTCTATCAGTCTTTTTGTATTATATGTTGATTGTTTGGCGAGTATTTGGTAACAACTGAAAAAAGCTTATTGATTTATCTTTTAGTGAATAAGTTTTTAAGAAGATCGTGGGCTTTTTAATGGCTGAAACTGAAATTGGGTAAATTTATCTTTTAATCAACTTTAAAACATAGCAATAAGTCATTTAGTTAAACAGCCCTTCAATTAATTTACTCAATATATAATATTAAGGGACATTTGGATATTTTGGTAATTCCATGTCCATAAAAGTCTTGCAATTTGAGTTAGTTGCACTCATCAAGACAAAGGACAAAGGACAAAAGAAAAAGATAAAAGGTTAGTTGGATTTAGTGGGTTGATAATAAATACTATTCATGTAGCCAAACGTGTCGGTAGTAAGGAGACCAACTTGGTCATTCCTCTTTTTTTTGGAGGGTAAGGAACCGGTCACATGGGGTGGGATTAAATAAATTTATTTATGGGGATGAAATAAATTCAAACAATATAATTCATTCCTTGAAGGATTGAAAAGTGATATAAAGTATAGAAAAAAAGTGACAAAAGCACCTATATCATAATTAGACTGTTCACGAGCCAAGATTCGGGCCTGATTTTACATTATATCGGACTTGGGTTTCGAGAAGGGTCCATTTAAAATTGAGTAAAAGTTAAACCCGAGCCCGGCCTATAAACACATCTAATTATAATTATAATGGTACGGCATTTAAATATTAGTATAATATTACAATTTCATTTATCAAGAAAAATTTAAGCACTTGCACCGCAAACAAATAGCGGGGTTCTGCATGAGGAAGAAGAAATCAAATGGCCAGTTTCATTTCAATTTGGGTCAAAAGTCAATTCTTACTTTAAAGAAATATTGTTGTAGGACAATGACCTAATCGGTGGGATGGTCACTTGGTATCCCTCCAAATATGGAGCAAGATTTTCCCGTGTAATTAAGGCTAATGGACCTCACCTGCACCCTGCACCCTGCTCTATGTTCCCATTGCTTATAATGTGTAATATGTAATATTTAAATAAAAAAGTAATCATGTTTATTGTATTATGTTTAATCACCGTTTATTTTTTTAGTGTATACTATATAAAGTAGATACTTGTCTTGGTTTCCATGGAGGTGGTAAAAGTTAAACCACTTGGCTACATGCCTGTTGTTTGGGTTTACATTTTCATAAAAACATTTTCTCATACCATGCTTTGGAAATTGGAAAATGTGTGGTATGAGAAAACGTGTTTTTTTATGTTTTCTCATTTTTTGACTGGTGCTAGCAATATTATGCTGATGTAGCATTGAAAAATGCCTCTGCCGCGGCAATCAACAGCGATTACAAACAAAAAAAAAGGGAAAACGGTTTTTTAAGAAAACAACGTACCAATATAATACCATTTTCTCAAAAAAACACCTCTCAAGAAATGACATTCATTCCAAACATGGCCTCAATTTACATTACAGTATCCTACATATAAGGTGTTTTTGGTGATGTTTGGCTTTCATGCCAATTCTTTCATATCGATTTTTCAAAAATTGGTTATTTTCGAAATTGGTGATTTTTCAAAAATCAGTAGATTTTATTGTTTGGTATCATTTTTGCCATGTAAGTTAACTTTTAAGAAATTGGCTTTGAGTCTGTTTGGTATTTGATTCTAAAGGGCCAACTATTTTTGCATTGAAGTTATTATTCAGTGCCACATTCATCTTCAAAAAATAGGAATTATTTAGAAAACACAGGAATCACTAAAAATGGTGAATTTTTTGAAAAAGGGCTGACTTTAAAAAAAAAATTGATCAATATCCCAAAAATCACCAAAACCAACCAAATAAACAGAAATTTCAGTAACAATTTCTCTAGCAATGATGTGGCTCCGGCATGGCAGCGATTTTTGAGAAATCAACATCGATACCAAACATCCCCTTTACTTTTTTTTTATCGTGCATATAGAATTCGTATGTGCACACAACACATCCCAACCATGTATTGGGAACATCTCCCAATGACAAAGTATGGAAGATGTTCCCAATGCATGCTGATATGTGCAAGTGGGGCGCCAATGTGAAGTTATGCACATGCACATGGTACATGCTGTTACACTTACACTAGTTATTTTTTTTAAAAAAAAAGAAAGGTAAATTTCTAAAACCTCCCCTGAATTTTCTTCTCCTGAATTTTGGTAATTGCAATCACCACCCATAAATTTTTCACATAGTTCATGTATATCCCCTTTATTAAAATCTTCTAAAAAGAGGTATGCAAATCCAAAATACTCATGTGGTTACTTTTGACAAAAATTTCAAAATTTTCTCCTCATATGAATCACTGACCCAAACCCTTCCAAAGCTGCAACTTTAAATTCTCTATTTTTTATTGTTTATAAAATTTGTAGTATTTTATCTATAAAAACCAGCCTCAATAGAATCCGGATCTCCTACCGACGTCTACCACAATACACCACCCCCCGTGAATTGGAAACATCTCTCTTTGCATAAATACCATGCAGAGGATGAGATGTTCTCCATGTATGACTGCGATAAATATGGGCAGGGTTCTGTCAGTAAGAGATCCTGGCTCACTCAATAATAATTACATAAGTTATTTTGGATATTTTTATGCCTCTTTTTAAAAACCCTGCAACTATGTCAAAACACTTTAAAAGGAGATGATTGCAATTACCAAACTTCATGACAAATTTCATCAAAAGTCAAAAAACTTTCAACAATTTACCCTAAAAAAACTAAATATAAAAATGAACATAAAAGGGGTAAACAAAGAACGCTTCAGAATCTCTAAGCCTAAGTATTTATCATCCCGCTGAGTTGGACCATCCACCCCAAATATGAAGGGAGGTTTTTATAAAAGTCAAACTTCAAAATAAAGGTTAAAGCGCTTGTCAGAAATACAGATAAGATTATTATTGTCCCCACTTCCCACTAACCCACCGCCCGTTGTAACCTGGAAGAGACAAAGGGAGAAAAGGCAAAGACATTGCAGCAGCCAGACTGTCCGTGGCCGTTAATTTGTACTTCAAAAGAAAACAAATTATACTGAAATTTTTAGCCGTTAGCTGCTATCTGCTACTTACTACTGCTAGCAGCAGCCCGGGGCCCGAACAAACTGTTTAGTTTAAAAAGCTAACAGTAAACGACAAATTTATGAATGGGATTATTTTTTCGGAGCGAGTATGGTGTCAACTGGACTGGATTTGGTCCAATCCGATCCAGTCCAATGTGAGCCCATTGTAAATGGATTAGGTTTAATTCAATCTAATGAATATTTTGGATTGGTCCAATTCAATGTTTGAACCGTCCAATCTGTTTCAATTTGTTTTGATTTAGATTGGTTTTAACCCAAACCTAGTTCATTGACATCTATATTCTTATCTTATATCAATGGATTAGACATTGACTTATTTCAACCCAATTCGATATAAACCTATTACAGACGGATCAGGTCCAATCCAATCTAATAAATATTTTCGACCGGATTGGCCCAATCCAATATACCTTGTAGGTGTGTCCAATTTGATTTTGGACTGGACAGGGTCCAATCCAAAACGGTCCATTAACACCCTTAAGTATATCTTGGGTCAAATATAGGTCCATTGACACCTATGTTCTTATCAATATAATATAATATTTTGACAATTTTTAGTTTAATTTTCAGTCTAAGTTTGATTTGAATTCAATATAAATCTGGCAGACAAGATTTGATGTGAATCTAAGTATTAACGAATCAATTTTGCATCCAATCCATTTTTTTTCAGCCCTACCGATTGCTCTTGACATGAAAGTAAACCTTGCCTGAAAAACATAAACTACATTTTGAGCACCCTCACCAATCAAGAATAAACACAATAGTATCTATTCTGTACACATATCATGTTTATGGGCCCTAATTGTTTGATGTCCTCTTCTAATATTTTCTAAAGCTAAGTTTGGAGGGTTATTCCTCTCCAAGGCTCCATTTATACAGGGGTGCTTTCATCATTGTTCTTTTGAGCTGAATCCATCTCGATTCGAATGGGAGCTATTGAAGCCAATGAAAAAGCTTTCTTGTTCCTCGCCTTCCACAGCTCCCACATCAAGAAAGGTATAAATATGTTTGAGTCTCCCCATAAATGACAATATATAAATTAATACAGGAGATGTTCCAAAAAAGTAACTAGTGCAATGTGGGTGTGAAGAGCAAATCTTGATTATAATTCATGATACCTGACATGAGAAAAAGAGTCTCCACGGACCACAGCTTTCTTTGCTTACCAACTAATCAATGCCCCACAAAATCAGGCAGGGTCACACTAAGGTGGCATTTGATAAATCTGAAATCTGAAAAATTAAAAAATATATATATTAAAAGTGTCTGAAATCTGAAAAGAACTATGATGCTTTTCTACATTTTAGAGGCTCTTAATAGATAAGATTATTTGTGTTGGATCAACACTTCAGCATCTGAAGTTCCCCTGATTTTACTATTTTACCCCGAGAACAAGTTATTTGATAATTTTGAGTTCAATTTGCACAATTTCATATCAAATAATTTATGAAATTCAAAAATAATATTGAAATAATGTGACTAAAAAATAATAAATAACACAATTAAAATTATTAAAAATAATTGATGACTAATATTAAAGTAATTAATACTTAATAAAAATTAAAATAATTAAAAATTAAAAATAACACAAAATGCCTTAATTTGATCTTGCAAGAAGATACAATACAAATTACAGAAACCCAGATGTTCATATACTGAGATTATGACTTATTAAAAGAAAAAATATTTTATTTTCCTTAATTTTACAAGACTAACGATGTAATTGTCTAAGTTGGTCCATAGCCACACTAATGGATGGGGACATGGGAAAAGAAGAGGATAAGTCGAGATGATTCAATAAACAAATCAAATATAAAAAGCATGGACGTTTTCTCAACAGTGAAGAGATTCAATAAACAGACAAAGCATCGTACAAAACAAAGCAGGAAGGGGGAAAAACAAGGCATGGATGTTTTCTCAACAGTTAAGAGATTCAATAAATAAATCAAATAATCTACAACTTGCATATGATTATTAACAAACTTAAGAGACTCAATGGTTAAACATAAACAAGCCAAACAAACCAAGAAGATACCTTTGCTAGGCATCTAGCACAACTATAACCCCTAAAAAAATGAAGATTTACGGTGAGAAATCTGATGTTTGACAAAGAAGAAGAAGCAAATTAACATGAGAGAAATTAAGGTCTTGCGGCCATACCTGGAGCAATCTCCACAAGGGAGATTTCTTTCACGTTTGAAACAAAAATGGGCTAGGTTTTTTGGTTTGGGGGGAATCAAGGGCATCAGTGCATCATTTCAAAAATGTTAGAGGGTAGTTTTGACTTTTTATTAACTCTAAAACGTGTCTGAGCATGTTAAGAGCTGGGCTACGCATTTTGAGCTTCAGATCTGAAAACGAAATTCAGATCATTTTTCAGATGCCTCATCAAACGAGTGTAGTGTATGAAAAACAAGTTTTTCAAACACCAGGACGTCTGAAAATTGTTATCAAACACACCCTAAGTGCAAGAATCTCTGGCCAACACATCTATGACATTTCATATTGAATAATAAGTCCTTAGAAATCATCAACTTTTGATTGGGCTATTTTTATGGCCAAGAATTAGATGTACTACAACAGGAAACCTCGTGTTAGAGACACTAGCAAACTTTCCTTATTCTATTTCATCATAAACATTTATGTTTCTGTGTTTTTAGGCGTCTATAGCATAGTGTACATATGTCTTTTTGTTTATTGAAATTTGTTGTTGTGGTTTTCATATGGTAGAATATTGAGAAAGCATTGGGATATTTAATCCTTGCTCCTTGGAGAATGCAGCTTATCAACAAGCATTTCTACTTGGAGAATGTCTTTGATGACTCAAATTTAGATAAGCTGATATCGAGGTGGCAGCGTCCAAATTTCTTTGGTGATAATGTTGATAATGATCAGAGGACACATAACAGCAAGAAACACAGTGAGAAAATTGATTTTGTGCCAAAACTATTGTAAGTATTTTGATATTTCAAAATTGAAAGTATGGGCAAGCTTACCTAACCAATTAGCTTATCTTGTAGAAAATTAGCATAAAATGCTCCATTGTCTTTGAACAGATTCTGGGTCAACTAAGGAAACTCGCTAGATGACCACCCAATTCTGCAATTTACAATCTTCTGGCCTATTATAAGATAGGGATCCCCTGGACGGAACCTATGTGCACTCCCACAGTCCACATCAGCCCTGAATCCCACCTTTTTTTTTTTTTTTTGCAGTTTTGCCTGATTAGTAATAAAACATCAATCTTATAATCTTTTAGTTTCAACCCGTTAGAAGGCTTATGGTTGGATCTTGTGTCAAGATCTTGTGTGCCAAAAATTGTTTCATGAATATATGGTTGGAAGAGATAGTTGGTCGTTGGTTTTTTCTTTAGTCTAATCGTGTTGGTCTGTCCTTAGTTTCTTCTTTAATTTACCAATCAGGTTTGGAAGAACATGGGAATTCCTTTTGGTTTCAAACTAATTTACTATTTGAAAGATTCCTGGTCATTTAGACTTCAGTAAACAATATACTTCTATATCTTGTTTCAATGGTTTCATTTTATATTACAATTGTAATACCTGGTTGTTTTTTATATTAATAATACTCGGTATATGATATTTTATTTGTTACTTTTTCCTTCTGTTCTATCCTCCCAAATTTGTTCTTTATCACTAAAATTTGTCTTATTGATCACATAATAAACAAATAGAAATCCTTGTGCTTCCTAAGGAGTTTCATCTTGGTTTTCCTCAAAGGTTTGGTATTAGTAATTTGTCCCTTTGGGGAAGTAATGGAGGTATCAAAAAGTAGTTGGTGTGATGTAAATTAAATATATCCATGATTGAATATTCATTAAGCCCATCATATAAATTAAAGTATTTGGTGTGATGTAAACTACAAGGGCACTTTCATTACTCTTAAGAATGAAATATCAAAAACCATATAACTGCTCACTTGTACTGTTGCAACAGCTTCAACAACACGTGCGGCTCCTAGTAGGTGACTAATCATTGATTTTGTGGAATTAACTCTTGGCTCCAATAATCAAGGTATAACCAAGCATGCCATATGGTGATTGTGAAAACTCATTATATAATTGAAAGAAATGAAAACAGAAATAAAATGCATTCACATTACCTCAGGATTCTAACCTAAGCAACGAATAAGCGGTTGGTACTGTTTGAGATCATCAGCCTGTGTTGATGTAGCATGTGTAATTACATAATTGGCATCTTCCTCCAAGGAACCCAGTCTAATGAAATTATTCATAAAAACCACACTTGGTAAAGTGTATCTTAGCATGTTTTAGTTCTTCTAAAAGCAGGACACCAGCTCCCTCTCCCATAACAAATCCATCACGATCCTATCCATAAATCATTTCTCACATTAAAAATGCCAAAAACTATGGAAAATTTTTGATGGAATCCATAATCCACATAAGTAGATAAGATTCTTCTTGGATATTAATTTATTCTTAAAATAATTTTTATCTATCAAAAAATTCTTTATTTATTTTCTTTTTGGATAGGCCCAGTTATATCACATTCGTGAGTTTCAAACATAACTTAAAGTTTACTATAAGTTTTCACTTAAACCTTTAGTTGGGTCACTATGTCTCTGTGAAGTGCTCTGCATGCAACAAAGCCCCCCAAGCCTGCAATGACAACAACCATAAAGAAAATAATGATTCAAGGTAAACTCTTTTTAGATGCAACTGAAAATAGAAATTTATTAATAATAAGAACAATGCTCAATCTGTATGGTGATCCCCCTGCTCCAGGCTCACCCCAACAAAAATATTTCCAAGACACACCAGCCCTACCTAATGAGTCATCCATACTATTTGTTGATCTAGGAACCCAAATGAATGAGCAGTTTAGGTTAGATCCCAAAGATCTAGCATGTCTAATCAGAAAAGTGCAGTATCCATGGCACATCATCCCCAATTTTCAACCAGTTAACGACAACTTAACATTCTCCCTCAACTTGTATTCCTATATAGACAGCAGTCAAATTTTAGCCCTTATAGAATTGCTAAAATTTCTCTCTTAAAGAATTTCTAACCCCAATGGTCCTGAAAAGCTCAAAACAATGTTTCCCCTCTCATCTCTAATTATTCCCTCAATAACTAAAATCAGTTGCCCAAACTGTAACCATCAGAATTTCATTATCATGTTTACTTTAAATGAACAAAAGAAAATGAAAAAATAAAAAGGCATTTCCAGCATAAGACCTCCAGTGAAAAAAGTTTGTGAAATGAAAATGGGCCACTTATAGCTTCACCTCTGATAATATGGTTTGTAGCATTAAGTATACAAAAGTTGCTTGATGCACAAGCAGTTGAGATTGAATAATTTGGACACATCAATCCCTACAGTAATGTAATTAAAGAAACAATTAAAAGGTCAGATTCAAAATTTAGTGACCCCTTAATATTTCTATAGTATCAACTTCAAAAATTGTAAATAGAGGTTATTTAGTGGCAGCATGTTTGCAAATAGTGGGCATTTTAACAGCAATTGAAAAGAGAGGTTACTGAGTGATTCCATTTATCGCACACTCAGGCCTTGACTGTACAACATTTCCTTTTAGTATAGATAGTAACCTTTTGTTTTCAACCCATAAAATGATGACAAAAAAAAAATTAGGATAAGATAATATTAAATAGTTTATTGGTTAGGGTTAGTTACAATGAAATTGAGGTTACCCCAAAGAAAGCTGAATGACACTACTCTCAGTCAGAGTTGATATAGTGCCAAAATCACCCAAATGGTATCAAATTATGAGAAGAACAGTCCAACATTTATACTATTTTAAAGCAAAATTAAACCTATAGAATTCAGTGGGGTTACTTTCCTTGCTGACAGAACAGGTAGGTCCTCCACACTTGGTATTCTTGATTGATTTGCAAGCCATAAAAAGAAGAAAAGTGCTTACTACTTAGAATTTTTCTGATTTGAGATTGTATTCAAATCATCCAATTCAATTTACTATCCTGTAGAAAAGCATCCTCTCTCTCTATCTCTCTCTATCTCATTTCAGAAATATCCCCTTTCGTTGTTTCTAAACATTAATAACACTAAAAAAAGAGCAAGGAAATAAAAACATGCAACTCTTAACCACTTAACGGTCCCATGAAAACGTTACTACCAAAAAAAAATTAAGGGGCAAAGCAAAGTTTTAACCCCACTGCCATGACAACCACACCAACGCCAATAGCAAGTATCTTGACTTAGTTTTTTGTATCTCGCAACATCAACCGGTTCTCTATTAGAGTTTGCAGAGCTGTTCTTGTCTTTTGAAACTGTTGCTATTGCCACTCTTGTCCCTGCAATTACCAAACAAATATGTGAGCCAATTATGCATATCAAGATTAAAACCAAAACAAAAAAACAAGGCCAATGTGAACCACTCCCCGACCACTAATAGATGTCTTCTGACCTTACCATTGCTATTCTGCAATTTCTCTTTATGAGTCTTCCTCAGCTTTCCTAAACCTGTGCTACTGAATCCCTTCTATGCAGTTAATAACTTGGCATTGTTCTCCTTCTCTTCTGCAATGATAGTTAATAACTTGGCATTTTTCAGTCCACTACCCGACTCCAGTTTCTTGGTGGTGTTGTTATTTGTCGATGTTCTTCTTGTCATCCTTCAAAATCTTGATTGCCTTTCGAATTGGTGTTTGCTTCTTGTTCGATGACTTTCTCGATGTCATTTGAATCTGAAGTGGTAAATGATGCCTGGAATCTGATCCAGGTGCTCCAAGGCTTAAGCCTGGTAGAACATTGGCGAGAGTTTGATCAGTAGCAGAAATCTCAAGGGACGTTGGAGCCCCAACCAAACATGGGATGCATTCCTTGGTTGCTGAAATCTCATCAATAATAGCAGTAAACTCCTCAGCCACTGTATCCGAAGCTGGCCAATACTTCTCTTTCTCTGCCCTTGGACAGCATCAATAGGAATGTAATCTCAGATTGATCAGCATCAATAAGAACGTCATCTCTTATGGAACAACTGTCAGAACTTGACTCCAAAAATGGATCATAGTTATGCGGTTGTTCAGGAAATAGTTCCATGAAGTTTGAGTCCTTGACAGGATCACATTTTAGCAATTGATCAGGATGGAATCTTCAATTTTCAATTGCATGTTGATTCCAACCTTTGCCGATACTTGATCGGTGGCAGTTATCAGGTCCAAAGATCCAAGTTCCCTGAAAATTAAGCAACATACCTCTGTCTTGCAGCATACTCTGCATCAATACGCCCCACAATTGCTTGTTTTCATAGAGAAAAGACCATAAAGATTCTCTCATTCACTTGTTGAGTACCTAGAAGTCCAGTACTTCTCGATCTCTACCGCTGTTCTTCCTGGTATTCTCCCAGCGATTAGAGACCACCTAATCAAATGATATTGAAATCTTAGATTAAAAAAAGGCTTTGGAAGAGCGAGAACCCAGAAGATGAAAAGGACGAAGGAAGTAATGAAATGGGGAAAAGGCATCAGACCGACCTGTCTCCAAGCAGATTGTAAATAAGCGTTTCCTCGTCCTCTGTAAATTCCAGCTTAGAGCCTTGGTTGGTCTCCTCTATACAAAGACAAAATAAAACCTAGAAAAGAAAAAAAAAATCAAGTTAAAATAGAGTACACATTCTGTTGGGGAAGATGAGGTCACTGTAATTTAGGAGGAGAAGCTTTGAAGCGCGTCTGAAGACACTATCTTTAGAACGTTATTTGTCCCCACTCAGTTTTACTGAGTTTGCTGTTGGGTTACAGGCAAATTCGTTCCCAAGATACAATAGAGCCTTGGGCGAGAATCTGCAACCAGCAAAGTTGAAGAGTCTCCAAAGAAACCTTCTGTGAGGCTGTAGCAGACCGGACTGAGAGAGAGAGATAGTGAATTTCGAAATTGTGTGTTTTGGAGTCTGATTCATGCTCCTTAAATAATTTGTGAAGATGTATGAGGAAAAGGTAGGTGCTGGTTTAGAGAAGGCACCTTGAATAGTCACAATTTCAACCATTGTGACTGTTTAAAAAGTTGTTAACAGTTAGTGACTATTAACTTTGAATTGTGCCTCTTGATCACACCCGATCGAATCGTGACCGTTGATCTCATCAACGGTGATCAATGCACCAAAACTAAAGCCACCCATCGCGAGCCACGCGGGTGCGCGCGAAGTGCGCCTCATTGCGCCACACACATGCGTACGCACGCATTACGCGGTATCAAATCCTCATACTCTCATTTACTAATTCTAAGGAGTGTAAATCAGCTCCTATTGAAATACTGAAAACAAACCTTGTAATTATCCAATGTGAGACAAATTTAAAATTGGTTTTTTTTTTAAGAGAAAAACTGATTTTCCAACCAAATGTGCAAGTGCAATTTCTCATGTAATTGACCAATCAAACCCATTGAATTTAATCTCTTATGAGATTAAAATCTAACACATTCAAGGAATACAAACAGGTCTCATGTCACGAGTAGAGAAGAAAGAGGTAGTGAAGCCATTGTATGAAACAAACACCTCGAAAAAACCAAATCAACAAGTGTATAATAATAAAATTAAAAGGCAGGCACGCATAATAAAAGAAACCAAGCTGAAGAAGAAACGCTTAATGAGCACAGTACTAAATGACAACAAACATTCTATAGACATCTAGTGCGGTCAATGCATGAAATAGCCAGGGAAATAAAACCCGGTTGTCATAGCAAATGACCAATGAAAAAGAGTGGTTGGTTTAGAACGAGATGAAGGAAAGAAATGAGTAAATTTGAAATAGGTACCTCGAGAATCCACAGAGGTGTCGTCAGAGGAGCGATCCAAATCAGCCAAGCTCCCTGAAAATTAAGCAACATTCCGATGGCAAGCAGCATACTTGCCGATACGTTCGAAAGAATAGAAATTAAGCAACATACTTCTGTCTAACTAAACATCTTTTACGCCACTGAAGCAGCATACATCTGTCTTCCTGGACTTCATCTTTTACATTACTGATCGATTTGGGCGGTTCATTGAGCAAGACAGTTTCAAAAATAACAGATGATTGCCTTCAGTCTCTTCCTCAGATAGACAACTCGGCAATCTTAATGTTGCAGGGTACTCAGATGTTCCAGGGAACAATTTGTGGGAGATGAAACGTTCACTTTGCGGGGAGACAAACCGTTGGGGGATAGTTTCAATCAGGGTGGGAATTCAATTGCATGAAATAGTTTGTGGGAGATAAAATTGCTGGATCGTGGGAGATACAACCGTTTCTTTTCCTATTTCTATTGTAGTGAGAGTAAACGAAAATGTGAGAATGACATATTTGCCATTTATGCTTTTTCCATTTAAAATGAGGGTATTCTCTGCCCAATAAAAATTCCAGAAGTCAGTATACCCCATTCGCACTTTTATAATAGTATAGATTATCTTTTGGAAGCTGTTCCATTCCTTTCCTTGTGTGGCTATTTCTAACTTCGCTGGCAGAGAGTGGGCCTTTGGCACAACCGTTGGATTGCTCTATTGCAACTTGGGTGACTACTGACTAGGGTGTAAATCTTGGAAACAGTCCCTATGTATATATAAGGGTACATCTGTCCTTCCCCATACCCTGCACTGGTTTAGGTTATTTTCCATTGTGCAGTAATTCTTCTCTCTTTTTTCATTCCTGTAGCGCAGATTTTGCTAGTGGAGTCGTTCATGGGAGATCTACCCATCCAGTAATATTATGTTTGTGACAACATGGTCGGCAAGTTTTAGCCCCGATATTTCAGCATGGCAAAATCGATGCAAGTTTTGTATAAAAGGAATTTGTTCCAGCAGAGATGCAGATTCCTTACCACCTGACTTTGGAAAGGGGTTATTTGTGTGGTGTTGCACTACTTAATGGCCCCTATAGGGGTTTCGGGTGTATCATAATTTCATTAAAAAACAAAAAAAAAAAGATATGATCTGAAGAATGAGCATATGACTATTTCAGAATTTCAGATGGTACTTTTTTTCTGGCACTGGCAAAGGGAAATAGATTTGGATGGGCCATTGTTTTATGAGGTGTTTCTCTTTTAATGTAACAGATTCATTTGCTCTCGTCCAGCATCTTTGCATGTTTAATTACCTTGCACAAAAACGACATCAATCAGGTAATTACTTCATCCTGATTTCTCGGGAAAAACAAATTTGCCCTTCGAATCAATAATGTTCCGGTTTATTGCCTTTCCCAGGCATTGGCACATTAAATACTGAATTCTTTGTATTAGTGTAATAAATGGTCCTCAGTCCTTATAAATGTGCTATAATTTCGACCTCGGTGAATATCAAAATGAATGCTATTTTATAAACTCTTCCTATCACTTCTTGTCTGTTGTCTCTTCAGATTCTAAAGGTCTAATATTTCACCTCTGATAATCGATGGTTACAATTTAATGTACAAATGTTCATTAAGAGTAATGCTATAGCTTCATGGCCTTTAATGTTTTGTTTTCATTAATAGAGGAAATTTCCAGGCCAACAATAATATTAGGCATATGCTAACTTTTTAATCAAACTCTTGACAACATTGCATTCATTGAAAATCAAGTGATTGCACTTCAAGGAAGGTAAAATTAAAAGCCTACTATTCTTTTTAGCTACATGTTAAAGCCACAGTAAACACTTGTGACTTGCTGCAAAAAAAGGGTAAAGTTAGTGTCTTTACCCTAATATTTGTATCTTTGTCATGGCTGTTATAAGACAGCAATCCACTTATTAATCTCCAGTTCATTTGCATTTTGTACTTGGAATTAGTTTTCTTCTCTATTTGATTGCAAGTGGACACCTCCTCTCTTATGTTGTGGGCCTCCTTAATGCAAGTTACTTCAAACAATCAAAGAAAAGGAGCAGAACCATGTGCAGAGCCACGAGCTACAATAGTTCGGGCAACATTGGCTAAGAACCTTGGATTTGTTCTAGGAGTTTACCTTTAATAATATTATAAGGAGCTGGGATGCTGCAGCGACTTTCTCAACTTCAAGGGTTACTATTCAGGAAGTCTAGTCCCCATCATCTTGTCAATGATTTAAATTAAACTTTGACAAAAACTCCTTTGGTAATTCAGGTGCTTCTAGCATAGGTGGAGTTATAAGGGCTGGTGAAGGGAAAGTTGGGGCATTATATCCAGGGACTATAGGAGAGGATGATTATCAGCCCTTCCTCAAGTGCCGAGAGATTGGCAAAACAGTTGGACTTTCAGCAAATTGAAGTGGAAGGGGAGACTCAAATGGGTAATAAAGTGGATATGAACAGATGGTTTGGGGATTTGGACACTCAGACAGGTCATGAGGAACAACCAAATGGCTTAGCTGATACACTAACCAAACAAGGGACAACTAGGGGTGGATTCCTTTGGACTGAATTGTAATCTTGTATTCCCTTGAGGGGTCAGTTTTCTCATTCCTAGGGATAGTGCATGTATACTTTTTATCTTCCTTGATGAAAAATTACCATTTTCCTATAAAAAGGATCTAACATGGTAACCACTCACCTGTTTAGACTTTAGAGAGGTCAATTGTATGGCGAATGTTTAAGCTCAATGGCCCTATAAATGATGTAAATAGCATATGGATCAACGCCATCCCATTTGCAGTTCAGGTAGAGGTAGCCCATATTGAATGATTATGACAGGACCGTATGCCTGAATTCTAGTAATAAACTAATAACTACAATATTTTTTCCAGTTTAGCTAAAAAAAAAAAGTCAAAACCACATTACTTACATGAAACTGCAAACGGAACTTTGTATTGAAATTACACCATGGGATTATAAGTATGAATGTTTGATGACTTTTCCTCTCTACAAAGCATATAGGCATATAGACATATAGACCACAGTTTGTCTTCCCGGAATGGAACAATGGGCATTCCTGATTCCCTGTACAAAAATTGCTACTGCGGTCTTTAGATGCAGCAGCAGCAAATACATACAATGATATAATTGACCCAACACCAAACCAAAGCCAAAATATTTTTTTCCAGTTATTTACCCTCACCATACAAAAAAGCAACAGCTTATTTTCATTTATATTCACATTTGAGAAGCTGAAACGCTACTTAATGATGTTGAATTTACTGAAATCTCCTGGGGCAAAGGAGCACTTTGCTGGTCTGGAGGGGAAGGGACGACAAGCTGCTGCAAGGACTTGAGAGCTGATGTGAGCTGTGCAAATGAGGGGCGCAAGTTTGGCTCACTGGAAAAGAATAGAATCCTTAGCACCAAATTCAAGATAGAAAATTCATTCTTTTAAACGCAGAAAGTTAGATTCTGTGCTAAGCAGCCTTTTTTTTGTAAGCTTGTGTGTAGTAGTGCATTTTTTTTGTGTGTGCGCATGTGCGTGTAGAGTGAGGGATTTTCAATCTTACGTCTGCCAACATTCCCAAATTATTCTAGCAACCAAGGGATCAACTTCTTTTGGGATGTCAAGCCGGCGGTTCTGGAACCCAACTGCACCCACCACCTGCATTGGGTTCATCCCACTCCAAGGCATTCTCAATGTTGCAAGCTCCCACAAAATGACTCCAAAGCTATAGACATCACACCTGCACAGGTAAACATACAGGACACCATAATGAATAAGCAGTTTGGGCTGCCAATTGAAAGATTGATTGTATTTTTGTCCTCTGCTGATTTTGTATTTTGTACATGTATTTTTGTGCTCTAGTGACTCCCCCCCCCCCTTTCCCCTTCACACACAAGGTATCCTGCCACCTCAGAACTCTATCTTGACCGGGTCAAGTGCAATTGGTATGTGGTATGGTTGAGAAGTATGAAACAGAAAGGTAACAAGCAGGCAAAGCTAAGCAAAGAAATATAAAAAGAAAAAGAGAAACAACTAGCAGTCAAAGAAATATATTACACCAGAGTTGTGTTACACTACAGAAAAAAAAAAAAAGAAAAACAGAAGAGTTTCAGTAAATTAACTCACTTCTCATTGGATGGTTCATTGCGGAGTACTTCTGGTGCCATCCATTCTGGCTAAAGTATTAAAAAAAACACTTATCAGAAGGAGAAATGTCAAGATGACTGGGAAATATCTTGTCACTCATAAGTGAGCACATCTGTGTAATGAAAATGATAGCCATCTCTGCAAATTGGTTTATGATTCTTGAAGATACAGCAGTGAATTTGGATGACAAAAATATCTTATATTTTAACACTATTATACACAGAGTTATAGAAGGATATCTTTGTTCTCACCGTTCCAGCAGTGGATTTGGATGACAAAAATGTATTATGCTTCAAGCGTGACAGCCCAAAATCACTTACCTGCATTGTTTGCAACTTCGGGTCAGATAAAGCAGAAAAGAGGCAATAACAGAGACCCACAAAATTTAGTGATAAAAGCCAGGGATTTACTAGGCTACCTAGGCACTGCCTGCAAGGTTGCAACCACAGTTTAGTTTCATTTACTAAGATTTCTAAAAAGGGAAAAAAAGGATGATGCACTATTATGACAAATGAACTATATAAGGAAAATTTTGAATACTACGAAAAATCCCTGCATTTGAAAATGAGGAAAATGGAGACAACATGAGATGAAATGAAGCCTCTGGGGGTGATTACTATGGAGTTCCTAACCCCCATCTATATATCAAAGAAAGTTCAACAAGAAAAATACTCAACAGGAGGACAGGACCCTGGTGCATCCAATATTGGTTCCATTCATTTATCCTCAGGACTATGCAAATTTTCTAGACTACCTTGCCCCCCCCCCCCCCAACTTATGTTAAAACTGTCATTTATATAACTAGTAAGTGGAGGCTGGGTTAGAAATGTAGTAAAATGGGTCCTTGGTCCCTCCCCCCCCCCCCCCAAAAAAAAAAAAAACTTGAACAGAACTGTTAAGGGTCACTCTAATACTCCTCCAACTCTCAAAATTAATATATATATATATATATGCCCTACCTCTTCTACTTCCTATTTCATTTTCTTGTTTAACTTGGCTTCCCCGTAAACTAAATTACTCATTATTATTGAACTGTTTTGTAAGAACAATAGTAAGAGATTTAGAATGGGATTATAGCCAACAGAGAAGTAATAAAAAAAGAAGGGACTAGAAGAGGGAGAGGTATAAAGGTGATTACAGACCATATATAACATTGAAAAATTCTTGACACCTCTTACACATGTCTCATTAAATGTGCCAGGATTCTTTTATTTCTTTTGAAGGGCTACACAACGGGGGGTTAGCCCATCCCCCAACCCAGGTGCAGGCAGGATTTGATCCCAAGTCTCCGCTACAACCAGCAGGAGACCTTACCAACCAGCTGGTTGGCACCTTACTGCCAGGCTTTTATTTTCACCTAAATGTAGATTCTAGGTTATCATTAAAATTTTTTGACAAGCATATGTACCTATTATCAAAACTGCAACTTTTTTTTTGAAGTTTCTCATACCAGATTGCCTAGTCAGTTCCAGGAGTCACCTAATCACCTTGCACAGATTATGATAACATACAATGTTTTATTTTCCCAATGAGATACATATGTGCAGACAGATAGGCATAAACACTGCATAAATGCATATGTAGATATGTATGCACATAAAACCATCTTTTCTTATTTATCCATAAAATAAACCCATCCTTTTCTTATCAATTATGCATGCATATGTCAAAGTATATCCTGCATCATCATCATCCAAGCATTATCCCAACTATAGTACACAGTGTTTTAAGACTCAGGCCAGACACAAAACTGGAAAATTCTTGCCAGGTCATGGGTCAAACAGTTCGACCATGAGTTGCAAAACAAATATAGATAATAAATTGTGCAATTCATAACTCAAATATTAGTGGCGGCTAGATGGTTAAGGTGCTACCTTTGAAATGAATGACAAGGGTTCAACTCTTGTTTCTTGGTATATAATTTTGACATGATACAGTAAGTACTTTTTTAATCAAGAAGAAAAAAGTATTTATGATGAAAAATATTGCCAGAACACAATACAAAGCCAAACTAACAAAGCAGAAGCACTTCATTAACAATTGCGTTGGATCCTAAAGAATCCAGTAGATTCTCATTAAATGCGTCACCATCCTATTCCTCGGAAGATGATGCACAAAGGCCAGCCCATAACATAATTGACCAGGGATGCATACAAAAAGTGGTTGTCTAGTCAAAAAATAAAAGAATAAGTCAAGAAACAACCTATTTGAACTATGAAATGCATGTATCACATAAAGGATTTGAATTTCCATATGCAATTTTTCTAAAATAGCAACTTTTGCACTTTTTAAAACTAAATTACTAATGTAGTTACAAATAATTCATGCATAAGGACAAAATATGCATGATACGGTTTGCAGAACCATAAAATAAGAATTAATGCACAATAGATAGTAAATTAACAAATGAAATCTTCTTTCTTGTTGCTGATCAAAAAAGAAACAATAAGAATTAATATATAATAATAACGTTTAAATTACAGAAAAATTGATGAATGTACCATAAGCCAAAATATCTTTAGAAGGTGAAAAACAAAAATGAAAAAGCACTTTGCATTATATCTAGGGAAATAGATTTATTAGAACATTATATGTTCACAATTTTAACAACCTAGACAGCGTTTTAGCAAATCCAAGTTGACCTCACTGGACAAACTGAATAGAGTTCAACATTGGAATAACCACTGTTCCTTCCAAATTAAATGTGTTGCTACTCATCATATGGACCTTTGCATAAGCTGGTAAACACTAAAAATAAAAGAATACACAGAATACTACAAAAACTTCCTACCTTTACATTCCAATTCTTATCAACCAATAAATTTGGTGACTTCAGATCACGGTGGACAATTGTTGGTGTGCTAGTGTGCAAGCAATTCATACCCTTAGCCTGCACAACATTGAAAGTTCCTTAAGTTAGAAGAATTAAAGAACAAATTAATAGCAAATAAAGCCATAAACAATTAAAAATTACAAAGAAAAAAATTGATCAAAGGTAGGGTATACATGTTTGATTATTTCATACCACATCAAGAGCCATTTTTATTCTGCGCTTCTCGTCAATTTGACAATTAGGACGATGAAGAATACGGTATAAGCTTCCCCTGGAAAATCAGAATAGTTTAAAAGAGAACACCTCACAAACTTCTGAAAAACTAAAGAAAATGTATAACAATATTGCCTAAAAGCCAACAATTATAACCCATGACCAAATAGGACATGCATTGAAGTAGTAACAAATAATTTTAAAAAAGAGTAAGGAAGAGTACAATCAGCCTAGTTCAAGCTACAGACAATCACAACAATGCTTTCTTTTTTTCTTCTGCAAGACAGTGGTCCAAATTTGAAGGTAAGTAACCAGAGGGAAAAAGGAAGCATCAAAACATACCTAGGAAGAAACTCGGTGACAATAGAGAGATTAGGTGGGCGAGTCACAGCACCCATGAAAAGAACAACATTTGGATGGCGTAACCTGCGCATGATTCGTACCTGACATTTAAAAGCAAAACACCAGATTGCTTGGTTAATAATTGTTGATCAAGGAAAGAGCTCCAGCAATAGGTTCCAATTTGATCGCCTAAAGAATGCAGACATGAAAGGATAACTTGTCACTTACTTCACTTCTGAATTCATCCAAAGCATCGCCTGAGAAATCCTGGTCTAAAAACTTCTTCACAGCTACCTCCTGTGGTTAAACAATAGATAACCAGAACCATATAGTATATTACTTCGATTGGTTTAGAACAGTTATAAAGAGTTAATCACTAAAATATCTCCCAGAGTTATTAGACAAACAGAAACATTCACTATTGAACTTGGAAAATGAGAAGTAAACCATAAAAAAAATGAACTGCTTCATTTCATAATACTCTATATTGTTCTAAACATTTCCATGTCGTATAATTTGAAAATTCTCCAGTTATTGGTATAATTCAAGTGAACCATAATAGAAGATCCTTAGAGATCACTAGAAAATCTCTTGAATTATTGCCATGTCAAAGGAAGACATGCCATAGCATCACCACAACCAATCCCATAGAAAGATTGGATTTCTGAATAAAAACAAAACATGTGGCAAATAGAAAACTTCTTGATTCCTTCTTCTCCTGATAAGTGAAGATTCTATTGAAAAAGAAAAGAGGCAAAACCTCTATTTGCAAGACTGTATACAGAAAGCCAACCAAAGCAGCACCATACAAAAAAAAATAACCACAGACACTGGTGCCAACAAAGGGAAAATAAAGGGATTTACATCTGAGAAACCAGAGAAGAAGGAAATGGGGATATGTCAACGAGTTAACCTAAACTGGACGCAACCTAACGAGACTATACCCAACCCAAACCCACCCATCATATGAATTGACTGGGCCAACATGTTATGATTTATAAAGACAGGGCAAGGTGGGGCAAGACAAGAGATGAGACATGATAATATATATATAAAAAGAAGTAATAGGAAAGAAAGTAAAAGTGCTTGAAATATATATGACAAAGTAAAACAAGGGCAAAGATATATCATAACCTAAACCCGTTATGACTTGACACTCCAACCGAAACCAGAGTCTAGTCCAATTAGGAGCGTACTAAACCTCTCTCAACAGGGGAGGGGTGAGGTATCCCTGATCAACCTGTGCCATTGGCATCCCTAGATGGAAACACTAATGCAATAGTTCAAAGGAGGATATCCAATATTCTGTCAAAGAAAATCAAACAACTTTATCAATTGATCTACTTCTACAATTCCAAGACAAGGTCCATAGTTAATTGCCTGTCAGTGTCAAGGAAAGATGTCAATACATCAGGAGTATGCCCCTCTGCAACACAATTGAATAGAATAGAGACAGATTTATATCCCATATAGGGATAATCCCTTCTCATTTACAGGAATATGTCCCTCTGCAGCACATAAATCCCAACTTAGCCAATGTCTCCACTATATGTCAGTCTATGGAGAATAACCCAGTCCATCTTGGAAAATACATACTACTAAAACAGCAAAAACACTGCCCATGAAGGTATTTTAGTTATTTTGACCTTTTATTATATAGTTGTTTGTGTGGAAAAGCAGATCTTCTCTTCTCATGTCAAATTCTAATTTTATTGTTGTTTGTTTGGTTGTAAGAAAATGAGTTGCCTGTGATGTACAAGATCATTTTTCATCGTCTCATCAGTAAATGAAACAACAGCAAAGTGACTGTGATCTCCTTGCTAAAGAGGATTTTTTTTTTATCAATAACACAATTCATTAATTCATTAATTATCACAATAATTAATGAACTTAAACATACCCTGAGTTTGCAAATATTTTTTTTGGTAAAAGACTTAAACATACCTTGAGTTTTTAAAATGAACTTAAACATACCTTGTAACTCTTTTACCCTTTGTTTTCTTTCACATTTTCAAAAAAGAACCAAATGGAAGACACTATCTACACTGCCTCATCATGATCACACTTGGACCCCCCTTCTCTCTCTCTCATCCCGGCTCTCACTTCTTCCTTTCAGTGTCTAAAGTCTAAACTCATCACCTCATTCTTGGATTTTGTGACTGCAGGAAGATTTCATCTTATTATTTGAGCAGCAGATTTTGTCTTATTATTAGAAGAAACAAAACCATTTGTTCCTTTTTTATAAAAAAGAAAACAGGTCGTCATAGTACTAAGTAAGAGATAATTTGAGCATTCATGAAACCTATGTACCCTGAGAGTTGGGATAAGGTTTTTTGAGTTGCACTCAGAGATTATACTTTATTTTTTTCTGAGGAAAAGGAATAACGTTTCCAATCATGCTGCTTGACAAATAAGTGAATCGTGAGATAAAAAAAAACGTGGTTAATTAGGAAAATGTTTCTTTTCTTTCTGATCAGCAACATAGGATTTTCTGGCATCCATATAATCCAAGAATGGAGGGTAAGGGAAAAATAGGATTTTAAAAATTTTAAATGAATTTGCATGTCACGTTTCACTGATAAAGGGTATCTTTTAGCCCAGTGGGGTCAGTCAACAAGGTATATTTAAGTCTATTTTAGAACCTTGGGGTATGTTTAAGTCAATTTATGAAAACTCAGGGTATGCTCAAGTCTTTTACCCTTTTTATTGGTAACTGAGATATTTCATTGTAAAGAGACTGGGCCGAATGGGCCCTAATATCTTTTCTTGTAGTATGTTTTTATTTATCTGTTAGCTATTGGGCCTATCTTAATGGGTCTGTTATTTCTTTTTGCTAGTTCTTCTTATGTTATGTTAATGCCTAGCTGGCTGCCGCCCACTCAAGGGTATACTTATAATTATGTCAATGTTGAAGTTTAGTAAAAGGATTAGAGAAGGGAGGGAAGAGATATTCGAACTCTTCTTCTTCTTCCTCCTCCTCTTTTCTCCATCTTCTTTCTCTTGTACTGCTGTTCTCTTCTTTTCTTCCTTTTTTTCTCTCTAATTTTTCCAAGTTTACATCAGTTTTAGAGGACTGATTCACATCTTTCATTAATTTATCAAATATGATGCCAAGCATCTCCTCTTTCTAGGCTGGAATTGTCCACCTACTCTTCTAGATTTGCTCATGAAGTAACAACTAACAACTAAATTTAAATACTATGCACCACAATCATTTCCACAAGGTAATGGAGAAAAAAATGCTTGTTTACTGAGCAAGATTTCTTCAACCCTCTTAGAAGGTAGGATACTTTTTATATAGCAATGATTCACAGAAACCCTAAGGCAAGGATAGGTTATTTTTCCACTCCTAAGTACAATGCCAATAACACTTGTTGAGTAATTCTAGTTGAACCAATTCTTCTAAGTACAAAATGCAAGAAACCTCATCACCTCAAAGTCAAAGGTCCTGTCCTGCACCAGAATCTCTTTGGTACATGGTTGAGGGTTGCGGAAATTCTTTCAGGTTTTTGGTATGTTGTTGCAGAGAAGCTAGCATAAACAAGAGACCACTTTAGACAGTCCCTAGTAGGGGTAAAATCGAATCGAGCTTTAATCAAACAGTTCGAGCTCGCATTTGATTAGAATCGATTCAAGATTGATGCTAATCAAGTTCAAACCTCAGGGTAAGTTCTATTAGTTCTTCAAACTAGAATTCAACCAATAAAATACTCTAAAAACATTTATTATATATATAGATATTTTTACACTATACAATTACACATATTATATAACATATATTAAACAATTTATATAACATATAATATTAGAATATACAGTGTCATTTTTATCAAAAATTAAAAAGCAAAACATGTTGCACTTGAAGGCAGGACTGATATCATACAGATTTTGTGTTTAAAGTTATCGTTATTTTCTAGTTCAAGTACACATATTACCAACTTGATGTTCAGTTCTAGTTCAATTCATGCAGGTTTTGTGTTAGAATAATTGATATTTTTATTGATATCTCCTTTATTTGAAATGTGAAAAAGCACGGTTGATATGTCAAATTTAGGCTTGAATTCAAGCTTAATTTGCTTTTCAAATTTTTAAACTGAACTTGATCTTGTCGAATATTTAATCGAACCAAACTCAAACAGGAAATAGAATTCGAAACGAACTTGAACTGGGATTTGAATTATAGAGTATTTTAGTAGAACCAAGCCAAGACATGCTGAAGTTCGGCTTGCCTTAGTTCAGTTGCACCCCTAGTCCCTTTTTCTTCATAAATAATTGCAACCCTAGTCCCTTGCCCCACCCCCACCTCCTCTTTCTGCAGATCAAATGTCATCTCTCTCAGCCTATCAGGCCTTGTCTTTATGATTGCAAAACAGGGATGCCTATGCTAAAAGTTCTTTCTCATATCTCTCCCATCACACAATCTTATTTAATACATAGATTATATGAGATTCCATCATAATCTTCAACGGAGCACATCTTTTTTTGTGTTCAACTAATGAAATCCTAGACAACGACTAGTTGATGCATCATATAGGGACTAGGGAGGCAAAGAAACTAGTCATTACCTCACTCCATTAATAATATTCACTAGACAGTCCTAGTTTTGATGCAACTTAGAGCAGCTGCTTCTTATGCCTTTGAAGGTAGATAGAACTCCTACAAATAAATAAACCATGACTTTTTGCCCACATTTCTGCTTTGCATAGAATGTGATGCAGCTCCTAAATAGATGTTTGTAAAGAGAACCCACTTCAAACAAAAAAAGAGAAGAAATTTAAGCAAAACTATTGTTTTACAAAAAAAGGAAAAAAAAATGTGGGCCTTTTATCTCCTATATTACCTAGTCTGTATTCCCTCATCAGAAAATCAAGAATAAGTTATTGGGTGGGGGTAGGGAAGGGGAAGAACATCAATAGGAACATCTAAAAAAAATGTAATAGATTGTTCTTATTATCAGGGGAGGGACGGGGGAACTTACTGTGCCATTCCAATCAGCATGATACACTTCCCCGTATGAACCTATTCACAAGACAAGAACAATTAATCAACACACCAAAAAAGTGCATGCACATGAACATATGCATTTACAAACATAGAGAAAGATGAATCCATGATTTCATCTCTGGCAGAAGAGAATACTATTTCTTCATAGAGAAAATTATGAAAGTAAAAAACTTAAAAGGGATAGAAGATAAAGACAAATTTTGCCATATGTTCATATCCAGACCCAAAACAGGCCATCCAACTTTTTTTTTCCTCGTTCTTACCTAGTCCAATCCTTTCACCAATGACAAGATCTTCCCATGGAATTTCCCACTCTGCTACATCATCTAGCATTGGATCCAACCTACTTGGGTGGGCATCAAACAGTGAGCTTGAACTATCTGGATCCTTCAATTTTAGATTAGTGCTACCCAAAAATCGATCATGAATACACTTTCTAGGATCATGCTTGCCAATACCATCTTTTCTGTTTTCATCTGTTCCATTTACCTGAGTTTGCAAAGCCTCCCCATCTCTGTGATCATACTCTTTCTTATTATTTTTCTCTGGAGATTGAATTGATGTCAATGGCCTATCTGCTTGATTGCCACCTTCTTCAGAGTGTAGCCTATTATATTTATTTGAGCTTAATGCCAACTGGGAATTATCATTGCTGGAAGAAGCCTCACCAATATTGCTTGTACTGGCAGAACAAGAAACTCCAGAGACCCCAGAAACATTCATTTTAGGGATATTAGGTCGGACCTTTTCCAAAGTAGCAGAGCTGGATGAAGCTAATGACGATGCACTATAATCTTTAGCTTCTTGATTGTTCCTTGGAAATAATTCTTCCACAAACTCATACTGCTTTGCCCTGGGAACCTCATTGCATGCAGAACGATTCTTCCACATCAACGGCAAAGGTGGTCTTCCAGGACCTGAGGCAAAGTTTTCTCTCCTTTTCTGGTAGTCATTAACTTTATTTTCTGCAGGTTTGTTCTGAGCAGAAATCTTGTGAGATCCAATTATTTGAAATGGATTAAGATCTGCAAACAGATTTCTTGAGTCTTCAATGGTATCTTGAGAATATGGCATTACATTAAGATGATCCTTCATATTATCACCAAGAACAAGGCCACCACGAGCTCCTTTGTTCTGGGAAGAAGTTGCACCTGTAGAAGATGAAGCATAATGTGATTGTCTATCAGGAATCACACTCTTGGATGTTCCAGCAGAATTGTTCCCAAATTTGGTAGGCAGAACTCCACTACTTGCACCTGAGAAAGAAGGTATTGCTACTGTTTCTTGCAGACTTGGTTTACTACCTACTGTTATATTATTCTCAGCAACAGATTTCCTATTACCATCTTTATAGTCACCACGTGATGGCTCTGGTCTTGAGTACTCAACTCCCAAATCATTAACTGGACGAAAAGTTGGGGTTTCACTTGGTCTTGGAGTATATGAGTTAAAGGAAGCATCTTTCACACTCAGAATATCAGCTGGAATAAGTGTTCCAGGGGCTCCCATGAGGTCAACTAAAAACTCCCTGGATACAGAAGAATAAATATTAGATCCACTAATTTAAGGGCTAACAATAACTAAGAGAAATTTAAAAGTAATAGAAAATTACGAGGTTCCTTTTTCTTTCGTTAACTGAAAAGGGAAACAAGGCTAAATACTCCACACGATTGAGCTCAATGATTTAAAAACAATAGCAGAAAAGGAAACAAGGCTAAATACTCCACAAGAATGAGCTCAAGCAAACAAGATCTAAAATGTATGTACAGGGCACAGTTCTTAGCAAATACATTGAACGAGGACAAGAATTTTCTCTTGCATGGAATCTTGCCTCATGAGGAAAATGATTCATTACCAAAGGAACCAGATTGATAACCATAGAGATTAATAGCACCACAATTGTATCCTTGAAGAGAAATATACTACACTATAATCTTTACTATACAATGCCAAAACTCGCCTCAGCCTCAAATAAAGATGACTATCAAAAACTTTAGCCCATTTATTTTCCTCTCTCCACATGCACATGCATTTTGTACATGCCACTGAACTAGTGAACAATAAATGGTATTCAGTCACAATTCATTATCTTATGGCCTTTTGACGAAGGAAACCAAATACTGAATATCGATCATTATGAGTAGGATTTTTTTTTATCAGTAACAATAACAATGACGAATGTTATAAATTAAAAAGAGTGTACATAAAGGCATAGGGTGGTCAACCTCAACTAACCAACCATGCAGAATAATTATCAAGTACAACACCCCTCCTGTTCTATAACTCCCAACTCCCAAGTACATAGAATTCCATGTTACCCCTTGCTTAGCCAGCCCATTTGCTAGACCATTAGTAGTCCATATTAACACACAATAATAACAAAGATAATATTTCATGAAAATGTTCACTTTTATGTTATGCTGTAAAGCCTACATTTGAATGACCATATTAACGCACACAATAATCACTAGTAACATATAAATATATAATCCCTGTGAATGTAAAATAATACAATTTGTTATGGATCTGTAATTTACCATACACTGGAAAGCAACAAGTATCAAAGCACAAAATTACCATACATTTGGGTTCATCTTGGTTGAAATCAATAAATGGACTATAGTGCCAATAGTATGACCCATTACTAGGGAGATAGCATGTTCAAAATCTCTATTGTGGTAGCAAAGAGGTTGGAAAAAAATAACTAGGGTGATAGCAAAATCCTGTTAGAAAACATGATCTGTTACAAGTTGAAGGAGCTAGAAAACTAGGGGCAGATTGAAAAGGACTTGGGTGGAAGTGAAAGAAATTATTTAAGCGCCATAATTTAACAACGGATATCGCACCAAACAGAACGGAATGGAAAAACAGGATTCAATGCAGCCAACCCCGTTTAGTTAAGACCAGGCTTAGATGATGATGATTAAGAAAATAGATTAGCAAATGCACTAGCTAAGCGAGAGGTAAATAGAAGGGAACTATTTGAGGGAGTGATGTAACTGATGTAAGCGACTGTAATTCCATCCAAGTTTTAATTTTTCATATAAAAGTTAAGAAAATTTTTTTATTTTGAGCACTTGGCAAAGAACTTTGGGTCAAAAATTTTTCCATTAATAAAGGATGGGGCCAGAAGTATAGGGACTCCTTTCAAGCCCTAAACTAAGTTGCCACACGGAAGATTCTTGGGTCATTTAGGGAAGTTCACTGAATGACCAACTAGCAAACCCGGTTGGGGAGAGGGAGAGGATAGAGAGAGAGAGAGGAGTTTATGGAATCTAGTATTTCAATACAATTTCTCCATCTATAAACCCAAGCTTACTTTACTAAATGACCCACTAGTCTAATGCACAACCAACCATCTTGTTTGGAAGTTCTGGACATGATGAATCCAGAGTAATTTCACAGAAGAGTCTTTTCCACCAGTAATTTCACTGAAAAAATTTTACCAATAAGACAAGACTAGCCTTTCTTTTTCCTTGCTTGAGATGCTTTATCAACTAAAACGGTCAAAAATAGTGGACATATTTAATGAGGTAAACCAACATACACACTATTCAATTCTTGTCATTCAATCTCTTGACTTGGCCCTGAAATTGTATCACCTATGGAAGAAAGGATCTCTCAATTCCCATATGGCTCCGTATAAAAACCAGTCAATTACAACTCTAAATCTGTAATTCAAGTCAACTTGACTACAATTTAAATGTAAAAAGAAATCATACTTATATACATCCAACAATAAGAACTTATAAAACTAAATGTTTTTGAAACAAAAGAATGACTGTTTCTCCAGGAACACTTTCCATCAGAAAAATAGAAAATAAATAAAGATGCAAACCAGACCAAGAATCCACAAGCTAAAAAGGATAAGAAAGGAAACTATAAGTTGTAACCTTTCATTCTCCAACTTTATAATGTTTACAGCATCATCATCAATGCCAGTGTAATGACTTCCTTTAACCAATCTACAGGGTATGCCAACATTGTCTGCTAATACCTGCAATTAGAGAAAAGGTACATGAGAGAACAAGTAGTCAAGTAGTCAAATTTTGCAAGCAGCAAGGACTTAATTAAAATGCTAACAAAACCTTATAAAAAATCTAACAAATAATACAATGTTCAACAGAAACTTGAGGAAATCTTCAGTGGAAGCTAAAGAAGCAAAAGAACACTCATATTAAATACTTGGAGGAAAATTTCCATACTCCATGATTTAATGGAATATCTAGGACAATTTCTTTGGTGTTTTTTATGAATGATGCTTACAAAAGCTTGCATCAGAGAAAGAAGGAAGTAGAATCACAAGGTCAATTTGGAAAACATACAACTACCCACCACTATTTTGAGAACCACCTTATTTCTATAAATTGAAGCCCAATTGCAGCTTTATTTGATGCTATGTTATCTGCCCTTCTGAATATGCAAACATTATTTCAACCAATAGGCAGTGCTTTTAGAGGCTATGATGGGGGTATAAGTTTGGCCCTTCCAGGGTCAATTGGAGAAAGAAAATCTATATGAGTAAAATTACAAGCTGTACTTCAGGGGCTAAGTTTGGCTAGATCATCTAGCTTTCCATGTTTGATTGTAGGAGATTTCAAGACTTTAATTTGCTAGTTGAAAGAGGAATGGCTGGGGCTGTGGAACCTTAGAAATCAAATCAGAGAAGCAAGTACTCGGGTGACATATTAGAAGCAGAGTTCTCCCAGTGATTTAAAAGGTGCACCTGAGGCGCGCCTAGGTGCACAGGCAAGGCACATTTTAGAGTAGGTGCCTCGCCTAGGTCCTAGGCGCAGCAGTTTCAAAAGGCACATGCCCGGTGCGCCTACGTGTGTGCATGATGCGCGTTGCACCTTAGCCTAAGCATGCAACTTTTGAAAATTTTACGCTTTTTTGCTTTTTTTGAACCTAGCGGCTGGGCTAGGGGGCTCCAACCCCGAACCCCCTATTTGCTAATGTTTCTCATTCATTCATCTTAATAAAATATATTCTTAAAAGGCAACTAAAATTATAAAATTATTATTTTTTTGTGTGAAAATTAAGAATTTAAGACCCTAACATGGACTTGGTAGGGCTTGCCTCGAGGAGCGTGGCACAAAGGCAGCTCATAGAATCAGGAATGTAATATGTTTTACATCACATTAGCTACTTTAAGTAATGCAATTGAGGAGAAAAAGAGATTGTGGATTTTACATGCTTGAAAATGTTTTATATGTTTGATTTTATTTTTAAGATTTAATTTGAATATGTTTTACATGTTATGTTTATGTATTTTAATTTTAGATAGTAGGTTTTTTAAAACATCTATTTTAAAGTTTAAGTTTATATTTTTTATTAATATTATGTTTAATATTTTTTTGAATTTTTTGGTATTTTTTTAGCTTCTTTTGTATTTTTGCCCCTTGCTTCAAAAAGGGGCACACCTCGCCGCCTCGGGCACAAATTGGCCCCTGCGCCTTGCGCTTTTAAAACACTAAGTTCTCCTCGATACCTCGGTTTCCTAATTCTTCACTAGCTCATGAGAGAGCTAGTATGCAGTTTCTGATAAGGGATGAATAACCATTGGGGTAAAGGTTAAATCTGGCTGATCTCTGTGTTTTTTTTTCTTTATGCAGTGAGGGGAGCAGCATTGGCCGGCTCCAATCGAAACACCTGAACGTACTTCTCTGTAATTTATATTGTATATTTCTAATGGTATCGATAAAATTTACCTTGATGATTAAAAAATAAGAAAACATTATTTAAATCTGAAAATAATGAAAAGATAAAAAAGAATATTTTAAGATATATGCATAACTTAAGATGCCCAGATATGGATATGGATAGGGACACAAGTATGGGAAATAAGGATGCAACTCTCCATTTCTTGGCATCCATGAAACAGATATATCCATTTAATACAACATTACCATGTATTTAGTTTTTAAGATAAATATCATTTCTAAAATCTCAATGCTGCAGATGTCCCATTTACTGGTGTTATGGCAAAATCTCAGGCTGACAAGCATGAGAACATAGGTTCAAGCCTAAGAGCAGCCACTTTGTGAAAATAAAAATGCCAAAGGTTAGGTCTATCCAGTCCACCCCTCCCAAGACCCCAGGTAGCTAGGGTCAACATTAGGTAATGACCTTTTTAGTAACTGTTAAATATTATCAATGATAATGAAAATTGTACATAGGAATAAACAAGCACTTTGATAAGCTACAAGTACTATATGGTTATATAATTACACATAGATCCATTCCCTTACTGCTATTCAAATCCCGATAATTATCTCTTCTAAAAAGTGATTAACTTACAAGTTACAAAATCTACAAACTTTCCAAATGTAAGTGATAATGTGCTTGTAAAATATAAAATTCACATGTTTTTAAAGCATGCATGCCATAAGGTTTACTCTAAAAATGTTCATGTGTATCAGTGTTGTATCTGATATTTTTTCGATCAGCAACTCAAAGAATTTTATTAAATCTTAAAAAGATAAAAGTACAACAAGAAGTTGTTAGGAATAGCACCCATAACAGCAAAGAATCCCACCGCCCAGCTAACATTGAGCAGTGTTGTATCCAGTGATTTAAAAGGCGCACCTAGGCGAGGCGCATTTTAGGGTAAGTGCCTCGCCCAGGTCCTAGGCACAGCCCATTCAAAAGGCATGCACCTGGTGTGCCTAGGCGTGCACCTGGTGCACCTTGCGCCTTATCCCAGGCGTGCGCCTTTTGAAAATTTGATGCTTTTTCCTTTTTCTGAGTCTAGCGGCTGGGCCAGGGGCTCCACCCCCGGACCCCCGTGCCACGGAGTTTTCACACAAAAAAACAATATAGGGTCTTAAAAGCAATTAAAACTATAAAATCATTATTTTTTGTGTGAAAACTCAGAATTTAAAACCCTAACATGGACTTGTTTGGGCTTGCCTCGAGGGGCGTGGCACAAAGGCGGCTCATAGAATTAGGAATGTAATATGTCACATTAGCTACTTGATTTAATTGAAAAAAAAGAGATTGTGGGTTTTATATGTTTGATTTCATTTTTAAACTCTCATTTGAATATGCTTTACATATTATGTTTATGTATTTTAATTTTAGATAATAGGTTTTTTTAAAACATTTATTTTAAATTTTAAGTTTATATTTTTATTAACATTATGTTTTATAATTTTTTATTTTTGGCATTTTCTTTAATTTTTTGACTTTTTTAAATTGTGCGTCTTGCCTCAAAAAAGGCCCGTGCCCCGCCTTGCGCCTCAGGCACAAAATGGCCCTTGCACCTTTTGCTTTTAAAACACTGGTTGTATCTGATATGGGTGCAAAAAGCATGAAAAGGTTATCTTAATGGATACCTATCACAAGCTGATACTTGTGGAAGTATCAAACTGATAGAGAAAGGTTTAATTCCCCTTTGCCATTTTCTGGGGAATGGATACCTATCACAAGCTGATAGAGAAATGGAAGAATGAATTAAGCCTTTTAAGCTCCTGGAAGAAGTGGATATAGCACTAAACCAAAGGGATGCTTGAAGGTTGAAAGAACGTTTAATCGGTCATTTACTGTCAAATTTTTTTTAAGAAGGTATAGAAAATATATTTGCAGAATCAAAATAAAGATATATCGGCACATTACACCAAGAGACTGATCAAAAAAGGGACTTTATGATGGAAATATACATAAAAGATTCATAACTGTTTCTCCCCACTTTATATGAACAAACTTTCCTTTGCAAACTAGGAATTATATGGTTTTCCTATGAACAGATTATGAATCCCTAGCCATGAGTATAGTAATCCCTGAAGAAAGAGGTTTGGGAGTGGGTGACCACAAGGTTTGTTCATACTCAAGAGCTAAGCTCGTCAAATTGTCTAAGAGATTCAAAGGTTGAAATAGGCCCAGATACAATCCCGTATAAATCTCATGTGCTTTTGATGGAATCAGAGGATGGTGTTACACAAGGTAAGGCTGCGGTAGAGGAGAGTTCTTGGGTCTCAACGACAGTTATTTCCTCCAAACCAGCCAAGGTTGAGGAGGATGGAGTAAGTGCTCTAGGCAATGCATCGAAGAGTAAGGTAAGTTCAAGAGGGATTGACAGCAGGGGAGTTGGACCTGATTTCCAGGGGAGAAATGAGTGTAGTGGGATTCGATCAGGTGTGCGAGGAGGAAGTTTTGAGAAAATCGGTTTTAGCAGGAATATTTGAGGATGGATTTAGGTAGGAGAAGGATCGAAGGAATCTCAGATAATCCTGTTAACGACACACTTTAAACAAGGGAGTTGAGAAAATCAAAAGGTTCGGGAAACAGGCAGCTTGTTCATGTGACCAAAGTTTTTCATCGGCTTAAGGAAGGGCTTGTTGGGGACGGCCCTTGCTGTAAATTCAAGAGAATTTACAAAAGGAAGGGATCGAAAATCAAGGCTAGAGGTACTTGGATAAATTAGACCAGAAACTGATTGTTTTCTGACATAGATTCAGTAGAAAAAGAAGAGAAAAGAAGTTCGTGAACAGAAGAAAAGAGAGAAGAGAATAAGAAAGAGAGAAAGAAAGGGTATGGTTCAATGATTCTGCCACCCCATCAGATTAGTATTTATAGTTTGCATCTTAACTGTAGTGGAGTTACATAAATACCCCTGCTGAAACAGAAATAAATAAAAAGCAATATGTCTAGCCTCATTACCATAACTACCATGGAATAAATATATAAAAAAAATACTAGTGGGACAACACACACATTAACAACTAACAACTATCTCTACAGAGATCAAACCTTTTTGAAAGATAGAGATAAGGCAACCTCTCTGGAGTTAGGTTTGGCCAACAAGATTTCAGGTTCTGTTCTATCCAATTAAAAAGTTGAGGACTCACCAAGGGAGAAGGGGAAAAGGAATGGGTTAAAGCTTACAGAAGAGAAGGAAGGTGAAGAGAATATAGCTAGGAAGGAGGTCATAGAAAAGGTGGCAGTGGAGGGAGGGGAGAAGAGTGAAAGAACAGGAGTGTTGGAAAATATTGTAGTCACGGAATCTCAGTTTAAGGAAGAAGAGGAAAGGAGAGAGGGGGGAAGGTAATTAGGGGGGAATGGAGTTGAAGAGTTCTCCAAGGAAGGTAACTCCGAGAAGGGGAGAGTGGGTATTGATAGACTAGTGGATAGACAAATGGAAATCGAAAGTCCCTTGGCTTATTCTTTCTTTTTTTTATTGGAGAGGGGGGAAGCAGTGGTGAGAAAAGCAACTGAACAATTTGAAAAAAAAAATAGAAGGGAAGAGTTTAACAAATCAAGAGTTGGGGAAAGGGGTGAAGCTTGGGAGGAAGGCGAAGGGGAAGAGGAAGGAATTGTGGACAAAGAATGATGGGGGTGGTGCGAAGTGGCCGCTGATGAGGGGGGAGGTTAAGAGTTGCAGCAGAATTCTATTTTGCCTTCAAGGTTATGTTTCAAAACTGTCTTTATCCTGGTTGGAAAAGAAGAAAGTCCTTTTGGTAGTGCAAGGTTTGATAGAGGGTTAAAGCTGTTGGAATTTTCCGGTTTTTGTTTGTATGTTTTAAGTTTTTCTGTTGTTTCCGGTAAAAGTCCTGGGAGGGGATGGTTTTCAAGTCTGTAATTTGGATATTTGAAGTTAGGTAGCCTTTTTCTTGTGGCTGTTGTGTGGTGATATCTTATCACCCTCCTTGTTTGATGTATCTCCTTTATCTTCAAAAAAAAAAGAGTATAGTAATCCCTGTATCTTTCCTGCCACCATCTCTTCAGCTCCAGTGCTTCACATTTATTATCAAATAACTCAGCATTCCTTTTGGTTCATATGCCCAAAAAACAGCAAGAGGGGCTACCTTCTAAACTGCCGCACCTTCTTTGCTCAAACCCTTAAAGCTGCCAACTATGAAGAAAGACTTCAACCGACTTCAGGAAACATCCCACAACACCAAAAATATTCATCACCCCAGACCATAGTTTCCCAAAACAATTGGTATGAAAGAACAAGCGATTGACTGATTCACTACCGGTATCACACAACACAGTTTCTGCTGTTCGGCTTCATTCCCCTTCTTTACAGATTGTCTTTAGTCAAGCATCTATTCAAAGTAGCTAGCCACACTAGAAAGACCATCTTAGAAGGTACTTCTAAGTGCCATATTTTGGAGGCTAGAAAGTTAGTAGGTGTTGTGTCCATCAATTGCTTATAAAATGACCTTGCTGTAAAATCACCAACCCTTCCAGCATCCACTCTTATCCTCAAGGTTTGAACAGGGTATTATAAACTGCAATTTCTGCAACAATTTAAACATGGAAGCCATTTCCCAATCATTAAGATGTCTTCTGAAGGTTGGGTTCCACATAACCATACCATTGAGGATTTCATAATTTTTCAAAACCAATGTGTTTCCCGAGATATGGCATAAAGTTGAGGGAACATAAAAGGTCTCCCATCACATCAAATATCAGTCCAGAAGTGTACTTTGGAGCCATTCCCAACTTTGTATTTGATTCTTTTGATAAATTCTTGGTATGATTTTCCAATTCCCTTCCATAGTGCACAGCATATAAGGAGTTGACCTCACTAGGGTTTCAGCCCAAATTTCTTCTCCTATACTTTGTTGCAACCACCTGCTTCCATAAGCTGCTATCTTGGTTATTAAACCTCCAGAACCACTTGCCTAGGAGGGCTGTGTTCACTGCCTTCAGCTTCCTTGTACCCAAACCTCCATCCTCTGTCAATATCCACACCTTGTTCCAATAATCCAATTCACTAAATAAATCTTTGGTTCTTCCATCCAGCCTTTCCATAAGAAATTTCTTGTTGTCTTTGCAAGTAGCCCAGCTACACTTGAAGGAATTGGGAAGAGAAATAAACAATAGGTTGTGAGTGATAATAAGACACTTTTAAGAAATAATAACTTTAAGTTATCTCCTTTAAAAGGTAATTTGTCTTCCATGATGCCAGCCTTTTATCACCCCTCTCCAAAATTGGGTCCTAAATAGATTTGGATGCACACCTCACCCGCAAAGGGGCATGGGGGAACCCATTCTTCCCCAAGGGAGAAGGCATTTGCTTGGCTTCTCTCCTTTTTTATAGTTTATTGAAACATTTGTATCAAAAGAAACTCACAAGCATGTCCAGGCCAGACAGCAGGGGGAAGTACAAACAGCATAAAGCTGACCATAACCATACACATAACTCATAATATCACAGATTTAACATAACAAATGTTCCCCAGGCCCTGGTAATCCACAAATACAACTTTGTACAGATACTCCTGCTCAGCTATGGTATTAGCCAATCTAGGGATCTACCTGAACAAGCAGTTCAGTCTGCCTCTGGTCAATTTGGCTTCCCTAAGCAAAGCTCTAAATCTCCAAGTAGATTCTTCATCTGAAGTAAGCCAAGAGATAACAGCTTGAAAGTCCCCTTCTACTAATATATTTCTCCCAAGTGTGTTGTGCAATCAGCTTGAGACCTTGAATTACAGCCATCATCTCTGCTCTCAGAGAATTGCCAAATCCCACACCCCTGAGAAGCTCAGAAATGCTGCTTCTTTCATCCCTTGCTACCCCACGTCCGCACCCATACCAGAGTCACCTGGGTTGCCCAAGAAGTACACATCAAAGTTAAATTTCAATATACCAGTCTCAGGAGGTTGCCAGTTGATCACTTTCTGTGTCTTCAAATTGCCACACTAGCAATAATGTGCCATCCCCTTAACAAATCATCCATCTTCACATCTTGAAACTCTTTTCATGTCAGAATGAAATGTGCAGTTCTAACTTTTATTAGATCAACAAAAGTTTCTACTTCTTGATTTTTATTTTCAAACAGCCTCACTTTGGAACATGTAAAGTGCAGGGATTTTTGTTTGGCATATGAATGCTGAATGTGCATGTGTCAAGAAGAAAATGTATTATATCTCTTTAGTACATGAGGTGTTCCTGACTTGTTATGGAGATTTTTTTGCAAGGTTACTTGGTAAAGCAAGATATGATCCAGCCTTACCAAGCAAGATCTTTTCAAAATAGTCAAATATTTCCAGAAATAAGAAAACATTTTTTTTCTGGAGCATGATTGCTTTTGCTATATGCTGGTGCATTTGGAGAGAAAGCAGAATAAAAGAGTTTCTGAAAATAAGAGCAGCGACAAGAGGAGAATTGTTGCTGATACTGGTTCAATGATTTTGGATTGGTCAGTGGCTCATAATGAGTTTAAAGATATGACTAGAGAGTCATTTGGGTTGGATGTATGGTCATCTCTTGAAGTACCTGAGTCAAAGTATCAAAATGAAAAACTTTTTTTTCTTTTGATAAATAGACTTGTTCTGTATTGTGTTTGTCGTTTTAATGTTTAAAGCTTGTTTGGCTGAGTTATTTTTCCCTTTGTTATCGAAAGAAAGTGCCCTCAAAAGCCTTGGTCTGGTCAATGAGAACTCCTCTCAAGAAAATATTCCAGCTTTGTTTTAGTAAATACCAATAAGGGTGCAAATCAGGTAACCACTTTGAAGAATTTACAAAGCACCGCCCATTCAAATTTTAACAAATTGTCAACCCAAGTTGCAACCCTAAAAACCAGATGATATCAGTTATAGATCAATGAAAAGTTACATTGGTTAACTTCAACTGCAATCCTGGAAATGATCGGCAAATACAATGACTGATTCTCTGGCCAAACAAGGGGTATCAAGGGGAGACCTGTTTTGGGCTACCTTATAATTATAATTCAGGCTTGTATGTTTATTTGCATATTGTTCAGTTCCAGGGGGATGTAACACCTCGTACCTCCTCTTAGGCTGACTGTACACTCTTTATTTGATTAATAAAATTGCATTCATTTATCAAAAAAAAAACCTGCAATCATGGAAATATTAAAAAAATAGAATTATATGTTCAGGCAAAGCCTTCCATTGGGGGGGGGGGTGTATGGGCTTTATGTTCAGGTATCAAAAAGTACCTTCTACTGTGAAACTAAGCTCTTTATAAGCATAAACAAAAGGCCAAATGATGAGCCTAAACTTAAGTGAGTGGGGAGAATTTATTAAAAAATATATAACCTCTTAGCATGGACTATGGGATCCAACACTGTCATTGAAGTCAATGTGATTCAAATGAACATCTCCAAACACCATATGAGAGATCTATAATGTTTTAAATAGCAGGCCATCCAATATGAAAGCTTGTACACACTCCATTTGGAGGGGAAAAAGTCTTACAAAAGAAAATACCCTCACCAATTGAGTTAGCAGGCCTAAATTGACAACAAAAGGCCCTAGCCCTGACACTAGTTTTGGGAGATCAAGGTAAAATAAGTTTGTGCAAATACATCACCTTGAAAAGCAGAGCCCTGTGTCGTGATAGACCAATATTCAAGGACCCAATAGGCAACACATTTGTATGAAGAGAAGCCCGTAATTCTGTATTTCTTTCCATCCACCTTGCCAGCATGATATTAGCATCCCTTACCGGCCCACCCATGTGGTCTGTAACAAGGTCGGCAAGCTTTTGCACCAAAAGACCAACCTCAGAAGGAGAGTAGTCTGATGCAATGCACTGGACAACTTGCTCCAACTCCTCCAAGGCAGGATCAATTGCACGGTTGACTATAACAGCTTCAAAAGAAGGATCCCCAATGTTTCTCTGAAGATCTGTGAGTGAAGGAATCTTTCCTTGGCTTGCAGGCTCAGTGGAGAGCCCATACACGTCATAGAAACCATCCACTACTTTTTCCTCATAGTCAAGTACATTGTAATCCTGTTGAAATAGCCATTCCAGTATAAGAATAAGAACAGTTGGAACATCAAGTATTTTTCCCCATTTAAAAAATACAAAGTATCTATATACAACATACAGGATGTTGAATGAAGCCCAAATTGACTTAGAACTATCATCCAACACGTGCCAACTGCAACTTTTTCAATACATCTAGATACTGACTACTTTGGCCTTGTAATTTTCAAATTTGGAACAGCTGAACCAGCTCTCTAGAAAACTGAACCTTTTTTATTTTTGTTTTTTAGAAAGAACAACTTGATGCAAAAAGCTTCATAGATCATACTGTGTTTAAGTTTGCCTGTAGATAGAAAGACAGAGACAGAAAGAGATAGGTCTGTGTGTAGAGAGCAAGCAAGAGAGAGAAAGAGGGATCATAAAGATGAGCACACAGTGCCTGTTAATATGATGTGAAAAATAAACTTCTTAAATGATGCAGGAGAATATGGGGATACTTAAAAAGGCAGCTATACAGTATCATTACATTCAACCATCTGTCATAATTTTATGAGTTTACAAGTTTCTTGCTTGTCTGACAAATTCAAGTCCCCTGCCTGATAAACCACTAAGTCTCTGATTTTTCCTGCTTTCTGATTTTATTCCATTCTTATGCATCTGACACCATTATATTCATTGCTCCTCTGATCCAGGTTTTGAATTTTTGTCCTCCTCTCTAAAATCTATACACCCAACAAAGAGATATCAAACAAGCAACCCTTCCAAAATAAGGGGAAAATCTCCAACAAACATTTATATCTCTTTATCCCACATCTCCATCTGCATTTATTTATAGGTGTTTCTGAATTTTAATGGTGCTTTTGTCATTTTTATCACCTTTTATTGCAGAGAAAGATGTAGAGGGAAGAATCAATTCTGTTGGAAAATCTGAAAGATTTGTATGTGTACTTCTACGCTTTTCATTTTATATTCTTCTGGAAATGACTTATCTTTCCTTCTATTTCTTGAACAATGTTTCCTTTTCCCTATTTTGCTTCAATTCCTTATTGCTTCTATTGTTCGCCAGGCAGGTTCGTGCAATTGGTTTTTTTCTCATTTATTTTGAAAAAAAAAATCTATTATTGGGAATAATATTGTTGTTTCTGACCACTTATCTGATGACACAACGCAGCTAACAATTACTAGGTATACTATATCTAGGACATCTGTTAGTAGCAGATACTATTTCTTAAGCCATGTGGTAGTGGTACGACCAATGGCATGCAATAGCTAGGACATCTGTTAGTATCACATATTATTTATTGAGCATTTGAGCTTCAAATGGCAAATTAAAATACTTCAGTTAGAGAATTCACACGAATGAATTGTACATCCAGCACTTGTAATCATTTACTTTGAAACAAACGATGGAATTTGATTTGATTTCTATAACGACCATTATGACCTCTTTTAGTAGGTTATGCTGTTCTGCATTTACTTTGTTAGTCAATCAATTTTTTTTTTCAATTGCGTACATCATTTCATATTCAGGCTTCCTTTCTTTGACATATAATTTAACATGTCACGCAAGTCGACAAGATCATCCCAAGCATCGCACAGTATTGGTAGGTTTACCCTAATTATCAGTACCATGGAACGCTGAATTTTCCATTTCAAACCAAATAGTATAACTTCCAAACATGCAATCATAAACTAAGGAACCAGGAATTCATGATCATGCAGTATTACTCGTAACATGCAAGGCTCGAGAAAATCAAATGAATAAAAAGCACGGAAATAAAGCAAAATAACCGTAAACCTAAAATAACCAGGACCAATTTAAGCAACATACCCAATACCGACGCGACAAAGACTCGGTAGCTTGACTCTCATCTCTCCCAGAGTCAATCTGAAGACGCCCCAAGCTCAATAGTGTCGCAGCACGGATCTGATCTTTATCAGGATCCTCTCGGAACTCGGAGTTGGAAGCGCTGATCGCTAGGGCCAACTGAACTTGAAATTCCTCCTCGAACGAAAAATAATCAGGCCGATCGGCGGCGATAACTGAAGGAGCGACGGCGGTCGTGGCCGGAGTAGGTGACGAAGCGGAGGAGGAAGGACTCGGCGGAGGTTGGCTGGATGAACTTGTACGATGATCGGACGCACACGAAGATGATAAAGAGGGAGGTACTTCGTTCGACCGATTGGGATCGTGATTGCTTCCGAAGTGCAGTTTCTTGAAAATGTGTTTCATCGTTCCCGTAGTGATTGTCCTTCTACTTTTCTATTCTCTCTGTGTTGTCTTCTCTCCTCAACTCTGTTCTCTTCTTCAGAGTCAGAAAGTGTGAGAGAGCGGAGGGAAAAACTTCAGGTGGTGTATTTTATGGGACTATTTTATGGTTGTGGGTTTCGTGGAAATTTCGAATTTAATCAATTTATATCCAATATTATCTCGTTTTCATTTTCGTTTTCACGTATTATCGTAAATTCTTTTTAATTATTTGACCAAAAAAATTAATTATTCTACGGTAAATTACAAACTCCCCGAATAAGACCCCCTTATCTTTAACTTTACTACAAATACTCCTTGCCGTCAAGGCCTTCGCCGTTAAGTTAGATAACTATCTTTATTTTCTTTTCTCATCATTTTATTTCGTGCCGTGTTTGTTTTCGGTATAAATGGGAATTGACATAAAACTCCACCGTTTGGCTCGCATCTACATTCTCATCGTTTGACTTTTCCATCAATAAATACATCAAAAATCTCAAATGATCCACTAAAATTTTAAACCCATCAATTGAGTTTTACATCAATAATTTTCCACCCAAATCAAATGTCGGCTAAACTTTAATTGACTCAAAAATTCTTCCACGTTTTTCAAAATAAAACCAATTAATAATAAAAATCATTTCACTAATATAGAAAAACAAGTTTCTTTACATTCATTTTCATTTCACTAAGATAAGGTTCCGTTTGGTTTGTGGGTGGGGGTGAAAAAAGGAAATATTCAAAAATTATTCATTTTTCTCTTATTTGTTTTGAGGGAAATTGGGGATGGGATGAGAAAAACATAGGATGTGGGCCCCCAAAATCATGTAATCAGGGTCATACCCAAATAGTGCGACTCCGGTGGAAAAAACTCAAGAAAACTCGAGTTTTGTTCATTTGTTTTAGGAAGGGGGATGGGCCTTCTTCTTCAACTATAGTAAGGCGACCAGTGATAAAGAGTATCCTTACCATGGTTGCACCAAAACAGTTCCCCTTCCTTTCAATAGCGACAACAAACCATCAATGGTCCCTTCCCCTTGGTCTCTCTCTCTCTCTCCTTTGTTTTTGATTTTGCTCCCCTGTTACCATTGAACCAGATATTGTTCATTGCCTTCCCTGTTTGAACAAAGGAGGCAGCGGTGGCAAGAGAACTAGTGTGGTAGCGACAATCCTTCCACCTCCCTCATCTTTGACCATTTTCTTCCATCCTCTCTCTCTCTCTCCCTCTTCCTCATTTTCTTCTCCCCTTCCTTCGTTTTGAATTCGAAGTTCCACTGTTCATTGTCTCCCTCTCTTCGAATAGGGGTGGCAAAGGAACGATGATCTCTTCTCCTGATCTATTCTTTGTCAATCTCTCTCTCTCTCCATCTTCCTCTTCTCTCTTCTCCCTCACCTTTTTCTTCTTCCTATTCTTTCCATCTTCCTCCCCCTTTGAATTTCCTTCTTTACATGATCGCCACTGCAACTCTCGGTAGTGACGATTTGCTTTCTCATTACTCCCATCTTTCTCTTATTTTGGCGAAGAATCAAGTCGTGGCGGTACTTATCCTACTATTTCCCCATATAAAACCAAACAATGGAAAGTTAAATTTTTACACATTCCCATCCCATCCCATCCAAATCTTCCCACAAACCAAACAAAGCCTAAATGTTCTATTCACCTTAAAATATAAAAATTATCCATTCCTTTTTCCAATAAATCAAGAAAAACCAAACAAAACCTCAAGTATATGTTTAGCATCGATGCTGCAGATATAATACCATTTGCTAATGTTTGGGTTGGAAGCACCATTTTCAGAGAAAACGATGTCTTTTTTTTTTTTGGAAAAGTTGTTGTTAGGTAGGACATTTTCTGGAACAACAACACTTTCTGTTCGGTGCCAGTGCTCCATATCTATTTTTAGCACCGATACCCATTATAGGAAGTCTATGTCACTACCACATCATGTCCTCGTTGGCAGCAATGAGCTCCAATCTAAGAAGACGTCAAATTCAGCATTGCTCCAAACCACACCTTCTCGATTTTCAAGGCGTGGCTTGGAACACCATTTTTTATGGATAAACGGTTATAAGCAAATAGACGTTTCCTGGAGCACCATTTTTTCCGATGTGGCACTGATGTGTCACCATTTTCTAGAGCAACAACATCAATGCCAAATAGACGCTAAATTTATACCTATCAAAAAACCTCCACCATTCCATTTGAATATTGAATCTAATAATAAATTTGCAATGATCTATTAGAGCAACCAAGAGGAGTTCAAATATTATATTTAGAAAACCAATTGAATCATAAATGTTTAAAGTAAATAAAAAAAGGGAAATTTGGGAATTTAAAAAATAAATAGCTAAATAAAAAAAAATATTTTTTAATTAAGAGACAAAATTCCAACGGGGTATTTATTACAAAGAGATGGTTTAGGGGATTGTTATCACAAATAAAAATTCAGAGGATTAATTGTCACTAATCCCGTAGTAGATGGGGTTATTTATAATTTACCCATTATTCTATAATCAAGCATTGGATAGTTGGTTCTCCCCGTGAATTTGGTTGCGCTTTCCTTATTCGTGATCAAATTGTTGCAACCAAGGGTCCCACAAGTGAGGGCTCCTTGTTTACCTCAGATTGAAATGCAGTAGAACATATACCGATATACCCACCTCTATTTAGCATGAAATCCATCCGACAACCGGTCAACAAGTTAAAGTGAGGGCCCCACGCCAAGCGTAAACACCGCGTGGATTGAAACTAATATAAGACCCCGCGATTGGATGGAAATGAAAATGGGGATTCGTTAAATCGGGAAACTTTAGACCCGAAGCCGATGGGTATCAATTTTACTGAAAGCGCTGAGCGAGCCGGTTCATGGCTTGCCCGGGCACAAGGTTATACTGAAAAACATCAAACCCGGCCTGACCCGTTCATTATTCAGTTTGATACATCAATCGGAATCAAGAATGAGTTAGTGTGTAGATCGGGTAGAGAGCACCCATAACCAACAGCCCGATCCAATTAGCCTGCAAAGGGCGACCCTTTTTTTAAGGTTTTGTATCTTATCTTGTTTAATTGTTTTCTTGAAAAAGAGCTTTCAAGCGCGTTACGTCTCGGAGAAGCTGGAAAGCGAAAGGTAAAGGGAAAATAAATACCAAAACTAATATTAGGGAGATGAGAAATAGGTGAGTGGTGTATGATACGGAAAACCAAAAGAAAGTCTTAAATTTAGTTGAAATTGCATTGTTGCCCTCCTTGTTCACGTTTCGTTTTAATAAGGCTGTGTTTGGTTTGGTAGAAAAATAAGATAAAATGAAAGTTGAGTTCATAAGGATTTTTATAAAATTTGTTATAGCCTAAGAGAAATGGGTATTTAAGGGAATATTCATTGGATGGGCAAATCATTCATCTTCTCTGTGTTTGGTTGCAGTGTCATTTTGTATTACAATGGAACAAAACAAAGGTAAAATTTGAAACAAAAGTAAATCAGAATTTGCACCTAATTCATTTGTGCTACCATAATTTTGCATAGTGTATAACCAAATCTAGCCGATCCATAAAATTGCACCCCTGATTAAAATGTTTCTGTATTTTTTTTTTCACCAGCATGTATGATTTATTGTTTGAAGCAAAACGATTGCTACATCTATAAAACAAACCTGTGTTCATCAATATATAGTATTTCTAATGTGGTAGTCATTTTCATTTTGAAAAACAAAATCATGCATATTAGCAAATATCTCCTAAGGCTGTGTTTGGAAACAGTGCAAATGGAGTGTAAATCTCGGTTCAGGTTAAATTTACACTCTGGTTCACTTTTGCCCATGTTTGGCAACATTACATTTTTGCATTGACAAATGACAGACCAATACATATTTACATTGATAATAAGATGTAAAAGTACCTCAATAAAAAAAAAAGTAAATTTGCATTTAAGTGTGCCTTTGATAAAAAAAAAAAAAACATATGTTTTATTGGAATTCCTATTTGCATCCATTACAACTAAAAGTTTGTTTGGTAAGAAGGTAAAATTGTCAATGCAAAACTAACCCAACTTTACAATTTATATGAACCATTTTACACTCTATATATTTGCATTCACACACATATGTACAAGAGAATTTGTACATTAAGAATAAAAAGATAAAAATTAAAAAAAACGGTCATACAATTTTTATTATGTAATGCCAAAGCTTACAAGCAACCTCACATTAATGAGATATACTAATAGCCAGTATCTTTTGTTATATAAAACCTCATGAATGAACACCTATTATTTAGGACAAAAAAATAACCTTAAAATCCCCTATTTTCATAAAAACCCTGATCATATTGTCCTTTTTTTGTAAGGTTAAATTATTACTCAAAAACTTTCTCAACTTTTTTGTTTCTCTTATTTTTTTATGAACCCAAATATAGTCTAAGAGCTCCTTGAAATGATGAATGAGGCCTATGACAATGCAATGTTCATAAGATATTCAGGGATTGGCATGGGACCGGATCTAGTAGGCATAATATAGTAAGCACGTTCAATGAGCACATGATAAATATTCTGACAAATGTCAATAGTGATTTTTGATCTTTTTCAAACGTAGGCGCTGGAGGTATATTAAGGGACAAGTGTACCTAATCTTTACTTGGTTGGCACATGTGACATGATTTCTATGTACCAAAAAAAAAATAAAACAAAAAAAATGCAAAAATAGTCAAAGAAATCAAAGAAGAGAGAAAACACCAAATTTATATGGTTTGATCAAATTGCCTGTATCCACAAGTAACACCTTGGAACTTTCTTCCTACCAAACAACAAGAAAAATAATATTATAAAACCTATACTCAGCTCTGTACAATTTATAGAAATGAATCAACACAAACCAGTGTAGGGTGACTTATATTATCATGGAGGATATAATAGGGATTTTCAAATTATTTTAAACTACAAAACTTACCACCAACCAAGGGAGTGTTATTTTTTCAGATTTTGAGAGGGGAAAAGTTGGTCAATGGAATTTTGGTTCTCATTGGATGGGATTTTCAAATACTTGTATTTTTTTGTTTTTACTTTATTTAGATTAGTATATTTTACTTTTTAATAATTTATTAATTTTTAAAGAAAACAAATTGGATCAGATCATATCCGATTTATTGATAGGATTTAAATTCAAATCGAGTCCTATCAGATACGATCAGATCTTTTAATCCGATATAAACAGTATCAGATCAGATTAAAATATGTGATTTATTTGCATCCCTAGTTTTAGCAATGTTTTGGCTTATAATATCAAAGTCGAGATCTCCTAAAGTGAAAACCATGCAAAACTCTAAGGGAATGGCATCTAGCCGCATAGTGAAAACCATGCAAAACCATCTCCTAAAGTGCATGGATAGATGACGTGCTTTTAGAGTGTTCACTGTTCACACGATTTTTGCTTTTAGGAAATCTTGTCTCATAATAGTGACATATCAGGGGGGGGGGGTACAGCCTACAAATGTTAGGTTCTCTTCCATCATAAAAACAAAAAACAAAAAACATGTTCTTCAACCTGTTTTTGTTTTGAAAAGGAAAAATATGTTGGTTTTGTTTCAAATAAATAGTCCATGTTTTATGTTTTTAAGCTATCATCTTAATGATTTTTAAAATAAAAAAAATAAAGCATAGAAATTATATAATTTATGCAACATGATATTAACCGAATGATTTTTTTTCTTTAAACTATTATTTAACAACATGTATTTTTTTTTCAATTTTGAAAAAAAACGGGCATATATAACCATGAACATGCTTTCTATGCTATTATTTCAACAACCAATTTATTTTCAAAATAACCAATTTTGTTTGCTTTTGAAACTTGCAACAAGAAAAACAATTAATATGAGAGAACACCTACTAAATGTTATATGGTTTTTAACATTAATATGCGTTGATAAATCGTAGCTCTTATCATGACACCATCACCACAACAACATATATATGGATGTGAATATTTACTGATAAAGACCTTCTATGTGTAGTACGTACTTCATTCTTTTTTTGTTTTTATGTGATATACGCAAAGTCTACCTGCATTTGGTGGGATGTAAATGTGAATGAAATAAAAGGTTCTATGCAAAACAAATTTAATAGCTAAAAAAAGAACCATGTTCCTTTTTTTGAAAAATAAACAAAAAATTAAAGTATACACGAATGATATATAAATAAATTGAGAGGACCAACTTTGTCTGAAGAACGACTCATGCAAAATTGGAAGGAATATAACTTTCATATAGTAAGTACTTGTTTGTAAGAAAAAAAAATCATTATTTTTACAACCATTGAATGTGGAAATAAACATCAAATGGTGACAGTTGGCCCAGTTGTTCGGATGGTCACTTGGTATCCTCGGAAAAGAGGACGTGGAGGATCAAATTTGTGTAACCACATGCTCTTCGCGTTAAGGTTAATGGACCTCACGTGCTCTACCCCACCTCAAGAGTGCCCTTGCAATGTATATTTGTGTTTAAAAAAATGAAAAATAAAATGACCACTTGTATTTAGGGGTGTCAATTGGACTGGATTTGGTCTAATCTAATCTAGTCCAATGTGAATCCATTACAAATGGATCAGGTCCAATCCAATCCAATGAATATTTTGGATCATTTTGGACCAGTTCAATTCAATATATGGACCATTTAATTTGTTCAAATCCATTTTACTTTAGATTGGTTTCAACCCAAATTCGGTCCCTTGACACCTATATTCTTATCTTATATCAATAGACTAGATATCGGCTTAGTCCAACCCTATCCAATATAAATTTATTATAGACAGACCATTCCAATCAAATCCAATAAATATTTTGGACCGGTCCAGTTTAATGTTTGGATCATCCAATTTGTTTAAATTAGTTTTAATTTAGATTGATTTCAATCCAAATCATTGACATCTATATTCTTATCTTATATCAATGGACTAGATATTGGCTTAATCCAACCCAATCCAATATAAATTTATTATGGAGAGACCATGTCCAATCCAATCTAATAAATATTTCCTACCAGATTGATCCAATCCAATACAAAACCCGGTCCATTGACACTCTTATTTGTAACAACAAATCACTTGTTTTCCTTTGTTTTGTTGCAACAAAAATAACAAACGAGTAAGCCATCTCAATGGTGGCAAGCAGACAAAAGAAGGGCTTTATTTTTTTATTATTTTTTCCCTTTTCTTTTGTACCAGATATGAGACGGTAGTCACAACATGGGGAGAGTACCATGGGGGCCATCAGGCAAGTACATAAACCAGTTTGTCACAAAAAATATCAGCTGAGACAGACACCATTTGAGAGACCTGAACGCTTGTTACTTGTTAATCCTATATGTACTCTTTGGGAGACCTGATTACTAGTTGTTCATTATTGAAAGGGATGGTGAAAACCATGATTTTTAAAAACGAATCGGTCGGGGGTCTGGTTATCGATTCGAACGCTCTGTTTGTTCGATCCGAATGACCGGCTCATTCTGACAAAAAAATAAAAAGATTTAAAAAATTGGAAAATAATCAAAATTATTCGAACGGTTCGAATAATAACCGGCTGGTTCAACAGTTTGTTGATCAAAATCAACAGTTTTGAAGGAAAAAACGGTTTTAGAAGAAAACGGAATCAATCAAATAATCGGTTCCTGGTTTTTCTAGTCTGACCGTCCGGTCTGGTCTAATTTTGAAAAGAGTGGTGAAAACTGATTGTAGTTTTTCATTATTGAAAGGGATGGTGAAAATTGGCCTGTAGCTTTAATCATTGATGTTGATTGTTCATTATGTACGTGCCACAGCTGGGCACTATTAGGGTTGTGTTTGTTACTATTGTTGTTTTTATTTGAAATATTTTAGGTTAATCTATATAAATTGACATATATATATACTATGTATACCTAAAAATGCACATTACTATTCATTCTGAATTATGTTTTTTTTTTCCGTTTTTTTGATAGATAAACGAATTAAAACATTAACAAACAGGAACAAGATGTTTAATAGAAGAGGGAGGGCTTCTCCAATAGCTATGTGATAAAAATTCCATGTGTAACAATGTTAATGCAAATTGAAGGCGCCAAAACCCAGGGAGCTCACCTACACTTAATTGTGCATGGGACTTATATACAATAAATAAATACAGACCACTTACAACTCAAAAGCCAAGTTATTAGGTTGGACCACTTTTGTATATAGCAGTTTAACACACGTGTTGGATCTGTTCACATTTATTTTTAATTTTCATATGATTCATAAACACAGCCAGTGAGCCAGCATTTTGTATGATATATTAATGGTTTCAGAACCAGCAAAATGACCTTTTTTTTTTAACCCAACTTTTTTATAGCTTTCTCGACCAAGAATCACGGTGTGCTAATATAAGCATAAATTGGAATTTATATGGTGTATTGCATATAGAGGCGGAGCCAGGAAATTGTTATAAGGGGCCCAAAACATAAATGAAGTATGAATGAACCCATAGGAAGAACAACCATTAAAATGGAGAGTGAAGAGAAGAGAAAATTTACATGAAAAACTGTTTTTCAGTGAAGATTTTTTGAACCATAGGAGGGCTATGGCTTCCTGGCTCCGCCCCTGGTTGCACACACGAAGTACATAAACACATAAATCATACAATGTGCTCACATATCATGATTCAAAAAATGACCCATTAACATAACAGCTTCTTTTGCCTTGTGTGATTCATAACCCCATTTTTTAGAATCATGAACTGAATACCATCTAAGGTATGCTCACTTGTTTGCGGTGCAAATCTGAATTAGGTACTAATTTTGCATTTAATTAAAATTTGCATATGTTTAATTACTTGTAATTAATTAATTATGATTTGCATTCTTATCTGATGCAAACTTTAATTTTTACAACCTTCCCATTATTACTCTCTCAATATAAAATTGGTACCATAGAGGCTCCAGTGACATCTGAAAATGAAATCAGCAGAAATGATGAACAAATAAGGTCGTTATTTGTTATTTTGTTTAGTATTATCATCACCGACAACTTTTGTTTAAAATCGTAAGGCTACAATCTGTTATCAAATCACTGCAGGCGAATATTTGGTAGCTTTTGTCTCTTATGTGTTTGGTATATATTTTCTCCTTTTTTTTGTAGGCGATTACGTGGTAGTAGAAATGGTCACTCAGCATTACTCATAAACATGATCTATCTCCTTTAAGGCAGCATCTTTGGGCCGAGTACTTAGCCTCACTTGGAAAAAGTTGGGTTGAGTAAGATCAGATTGACGTTCAGGTTGAGGTAGGGTTATGTTTGGAAAATATGTAAGTTGACTTAACCTTGGGTTTTGCCATAATAAAACAAAAAGACTTAACTTGAGATGGATGAAGCTTTCGTTGAGTTAATTTCATTAAGTTGCTTTGAATAAGCTATTAAAGAAACTCTAATCTTTTGGCTGAAATATAATAAATTTGGGCTTTTTAGGGTTTCCACCAAACATTGCTTATAGACTGTTCGAGTGGCATCCACCTTGTAGAATATACAACTAGGACTGCAAGTTGGGTCGCGTTAAGTCGGGTTGAGGCCAATCCTAGTCCAATCCTAAGTTCTAAACCCCCCAATTCTAACCCTATCTCAACCTAACCTTCAATCAGATTTACCCAACCCTAACCTTAACTCTAACTAAATTCCTTCAACCCTAATCCAACTCAATCTAAAGTTAACTTCGGGTTGGGACTAACACAACCTTCTTCCCATCCCTTAAAATCTCATAAAACTATTTAATCTCAAATCTTAACTCAATTTTCACTATATATATTTATCATATATTTTATTAGTATTTGTTTGTTGATATTTTATTGGTTCTTTTAGTACAAAATTCAAAAAAAAAGAGTGTTTGAATTGACTATAATTTATTATGAATTATGACTTATGATAGCTCTTTTATGTGCGACAAACATTAGAAAGGAGATGAAGAATAAAATATTCAAAAATCATAAAATATGTTATTAAGGTTTTAATCTTTTCATTTGGGATTAAGTGAAGTGGTTATCTTAAAAGAAAGACATGATAGTATGTAATGAGGGCTATACAACTATCATACATCTAAAAACAAATTGATGTATGATATATAATATATACAACGCATATTTATATATGACATATACTATAGAGTCGGATTCGGGTTGGGTCAGCTTGTCTAAGGGGTCAATGCTAACCCAACCCAAAATGAAGTTGGGTTCATGAATTTCAACCCCAACCCTAACCCGAGCATCAACCCAACTTTTTCAGGTTGAATTAGGGTTAGGTTCAGGCCAACCCAACACAAGTTGCAGCCCTATATACAACCCCTATATAAATTTTAACAGATCCTCAACCCAAAACTGCCCAAGTTGTAGTATGTATGTATGTAATTATAAGTAAATAAATGTCAACAATTTCAGTAGGAAAATAAAACAGATACCCAATTTTCTTAGTTTTAACTTGACTTTCAAAACAAATTTAAAATTTAAACAATTAGGAAAATACGTGAGGTGGCAAATTAATGAATTGAGAACACTAACATCTATCTGGAAAATGACTTACCAAAATTTTCAAGGAATGTCATTTTTTTTCTGTAATTGAGGCTCAATTTTTGCAAAGTCTTTGTTTGCTATCTTATGTGTAACAAAACTGAGCCTTAGTGGGTCACAGGTCAAACAGTTCGATTGCTGGCCTCACTCAAAATAAAAATAAAAATAAAAATAAAAAATAAAAATTTTAAAAAGTATCCAATAATTCAAATTATCGTTTAAAGTTAGTTTATATCAAAATAAGCTTTTGATAAATAAGTTTGAAGCTACAAATATTATAGAACACATTTATCTGATGCAAGTTTGACAAAGTCAACATTTATAAGAATGCACAGCATAAAAACCTTGGTCACTGATTTCCGGTTCTGATGGTCCGACCATCTAGTCCAGTCCGAATTTAATAACACAGACTTCATCATTATTTCTTTCACATATTTTTATTGGCTAAAGTAGCTAGGTTCTAAATTTTGCCCTCAAAATTTAAAAAAAAAAAAGGAAAATATAACAGTATTTGTATCCTCCAACCACTCGAAGTCTTATCTTTATGCTCCCAGGTAGCATACTTTTTTTCCTATTCCCATGTGAACGTATTGAATTTTTTGAAATATTAGAAAAGAGACTTAATTTCTAAGTCCATTGGGCCATTAGAGTTGGGCAGGCGAGAGGGGTTGAAGGAATTAATATCTGGACCCTTTTTGTACTATCATCACCTTAGCCCATCAAAGAAAGTGCTAGCATTACAACTCAAAATAGGGTTTAAATTAATTGATGGATAAACATCTTTTTTTTTTTTTTTTTCTAAGATTAGGCACAAATTGTTGTTTAATTGTTATTTCAATTAGTTTTAACCAGAGATTATTTACGCATAGAAGTATGAAAATGTGATATTTACTTATAACTGTAAAAGTCTATATAACTCTGTATGATAGTATTTATTGATGAAAGATACAGTTGTAAATTGCTTTATGCAGTTACGCCGATGACCAAAGTGGGTCCACACGGCCTAAGTATTCAATTACTTTGCAAATGTTTTTTCTTTTTTTAATTTTTTTAAGTAAATAACTTGGCAAATGTCAGACTTGAGATCAGCCAACCTATTAAACAAACAGATACTGCTACCACTTTACTTTTGACTTTAAAAATAAAAAATAAAATAAAATAAAATAAAACAGATCGCCTAGAGAAGAACTGGTATAAGATGCTGGGGGATGGATCCGGTAGGTAAATCATCTAGAGGAAATATAGGTTTTTAAAAAGAAAAAAATCAGTTAGTCTTCTTATCCACATGTGATTTATTAGATATAATTGATGATGAGGAGGAGTAGAAGAGGTTGGTGGGCAATCGAATCATATCACAAAATGAGTTCGGGGTTCATAGATTCAACCGTTTACATGTTCATGATCGGTATAATCATACTCCTGGAAGCTTCATGTATGCGTATATTCTATTTCTAATGAGATTAAAAGAGAAAGTAGATCCACTTGGCAACTTGATTATGTAATTAGCTCCTTGTACATGGCAGCGGTGGTTGATTATGAAATTTCAAGGGAAAATAGGTTTGGAAAACTGAAAAGTGGTCGGGCCCTTGGAGGGCTGTACCTAGGTTTTAAAAATTGATTCAGAAATGGAATCGTTCTAACTATCAGTTTTCGGGTAAGTGGTTCAACCGTTTGGGATGAACAGTTTGGACGGTTTGTATATTAGGGCAAATGTTTATATGAGATTTGCCCTAATACACAAATCTCATATAAGAAAGCAGAGATGCTGACTGAGAAAGCCAGAAAGGAGAAAGGATAACTGTTGTCGGCTGAGAAAGAAGAAGAAGGAAGGAGAGAAGGAGGGACGAAGAAGTAAGAGGAGGAGGATGATTCGATGTTCACCGCCGACGGCGGCAGCAACATATGCAGATCTGAGATCTGAGTTCTCTAAAACACCTGTAGTCTTCTTCTTATTCTCTTTATGCTAGATCCCAGATCTGAGTTCGTATTTCAGACTAGATCTCAGATCTGAGTTCTCCTCTCTGCAACTTTATATTGCGAATCGCTAGCCGGGTCAAACGAGTCGACGGTTTGACCACCAGGGTTAGCGGTTTTTGACCCAAGAATGGGTTAGGGGTGAAACAGAACCAATTGCTTTGATGGTTTTTGGGCCGAATGGTCCGACCGTCTGGGTCAACAACGGTTCAAAAACATTGGGCTGTACTACATATCTTCTGAAAAGGGATCAAGACGGTTGTAATTCATTGGGATCTGCTATTCATAAATTGTTCTCACATCCTTACCCACAAAACATTATGAGATCACTGTCGTGTATTAGGAACATCTCCCCATGAATAATGAATCCGTATTAGTTGAATAGGATGACTCTTCAACATGTTGTAGAATCAATAAAAATGTTCCATGCCAATAATAAATTCATAGGCCCCACTGTAAAAGGTGTGGTTTCATGTACTTTAGGGTTCAACTATGATATGGAAAAGATATGATATCTAAAAAACTTTTGACCAGTCAACTGGAATCATAGACATGATAGCCAATTAGGTGCAATTTATCAAAAGATATGACATCATCATTTTTTATATTACCATTGGGAGATGTTCCCAATACATGGCGGGGATGTGCTGTGAGGGCTGATTCGATCTCCAAAACTCTTTCCATACCATATCTTTCTTGCATCATAGATTTTCCATGTGAAACATTATCAGGTTCCACAGCCCATGGCACAACCATCGCATTCAGCTATTTCTTGCTCATAATGTATGGAGGGCAGGGATGTGAGAATAACCCATAGATTTGAGCTTGTAGTAGTTCCCTATAAATCAGCAATCTGAAGAGAAGATAAGAGAAGAAGAGAGAGACAGGGGGGTGGTAAACAAAGAGTTCACATCTCTGCCCCACAAGGAGCTGCCACACAACACATCCTTGCCATGTATTGAGAACATCTCCCAATGATGACATCATCGGGACTGGTATTATCATCGAGAGATGTTCCCAATACATAACGGAGATGTATTGTGGGGCATTGTGGGGCAGAGATGTGATCTCGTAAACAAAGGGTCTAAGAGTCAATGCCACATCATCCAAGGTGCCAATTGCCAACTATTATAATTTACTTTTAATTATTGCTTGGTGACCCAGATTAATTGCTAGGATGAGTTAACTCGATTATGATTCAAATGTCCATGCTTGTACAAATAGAATATAACGGTTTTGATCCAATAGTAAAAATTACAAACACCTAGGATTTGGGTAGGAGATACACACCTACAAGCTACAACTCAATATGCCATCTAGATACTTGAATGATATTGTGAAAATCTCAATGCTTGAAAACATGGTTTTCAAAACCGTATAGAACCGGAAAACTCGGGAATTGGTTAGGTAATTGGTTCAATTTCACTTTAAAATCGCTTTTTGGCCAAAACCGTTGATTTGGTCGGTGCTTTGTTGACTCAAACAGTCAAACCGGTGACTCGGATAACATTTTTTGGTCGCTCATTTATTTATTTTATTTTTTTAAGTCAAAACAAGTTATTTGTTTGAACCAAACGGTCGAACTGTTCGACTTGCGAACCAGTCCTCAAAATGGTTTCCTGTCTAGTATAGTTTTAAAAACCTTGCTTCAAAAGGATTTCATGTAGCAACTTCTAGATTTGGAGTCGAGCCCCACCCCCATTAGCCTACAAGCCATGTTTGGTGAAAACTTAAAGAAGACAAAAAATGACTTCCTAAAAGCAAAAAATATGGCTTTTTCTTGAGGCTTTTCCAAAGTAACTCAATGAAAGCAATTGAACCTACGGGTCCTTAATGAAGAGATAAAAAACCAACATTATATACAATATGTATATACATATATGAAGAGATGGCTACAAATAAATAATTTTATTGGTAAGGAAAATATTCATTAAAGCTAGAAAACAAAGATTAACCATCGGAACTAATAGGACTAGACTCAGACTCTTAAGAACTACAAACAACCAACTAGGAGGAGAATGGATAAACCATCAAGAACAACAAAAAATGATTAACCATTAGAACTAAAAGGCCCCTACTGCATAGATGGACCGCTTCATTACAAAACCTACTAACATGACTAAACTAAATGGATAAACCATCACAAAAATGTCTTATGTCCATGATTAAAAACATTAACTCCTTCTGTTAGACAGTGTATGCCCTTAGCTCTAATCAGATTGATGTACATAAATATTTATTAGTAAATGAATAAAGTACATTATTGTTTCATGTTCTTATCAGCGTATTTTATGTGAATTACTCCTTAAACTGGACACTTACGAGGCTTGTACTGGTTTAAAATGTTTTCAGCCATTGGATAGACTTAGGAAGTTTATCTTGACAAGACTAACACTGGTATATTGTTGAACTAGTGGAGCAACTTGTTTTAGTTGCTAGGGTTAGCCCCCAAGTACAACTAGTGGGTGTTTAGAGGAAATACTAAATCTGAATCAATTTTTAGTTATGCCTTAGGCCTTGGAGATATATAGACAAAACTGGAAAGTTGCACTTAACCCCATACTTGATTATGATACTACACTTGGACTGAGTTGTATTTTATGTGCTAACTAGTGAGATCCATCTAGGAACAAATACATGGGCATATTTGGTCAATTTGAAAAATTACTTGAGTGGGCGATCATAGTGATAGGATTAGCCATTTTGTCCGACAAAGTGAATATCAGGGTTTACACACTCTTTGATGGAAACCTAAATTTTTAGTAGTAGATTTTGATTGTATTTGAAATCTGATTTGCAAATTGTATTTATATGCTATATTACAATTTTATGAAAAATGTTTGCAAAAGGTCTTAATCGCAGGATCCATCAAAGCAGAGAGTGTGACACTATATTTTACAACCTGGGAAGATATCATTCTCTGTGGGTAGTGTTTTGATGATTATGGGCTGAGAGATTAGGTTAGGTGTAAAGACCATTACATGACTAATTATCTGATGGGCTTTATCTTATATAAATCCATTATCCTTGAGTCTTCATAGGGTGGTTGAATTCATGGGTCATTTATGTGTAAATGTTGGGCACAAACTAAAGCCAAGCTGATTAGGTCAAGGGTTCACTACTCAAAGTAGTGAATTCGGCCTAACCTCTTCTAGAGGTAGGGCCAAACACTTGTGGACTTGTATGAGAACTTTGTGGGTTCCATGACATACAATATTAAGGCCCAAAATGGCCATGCAACACCTTGGGACATGAACCATTAGAGAATACCTTCTAATTAGAAGGTGCAAGTCAAGTTGGGTTGGGTCGAGGTTAACCCTAACCCTATCCTAACTGTGGAACCCTCAATCGTAACACTAATTCAATAGGCTTGGGTTGGGTTCAGGTTGACTCACTACAAGAATACCTTCTAATTAGAGGGTGCTAGTCAGGTTGGGTGGGGTCGAGGTTAACCTTAACCCTATCCTAGCTGTGGAACCCTCAATTGTAATACTAATTCAATGGGCTTGGGTTGGGTTCAGGTCGGCCCAACTTCTCTATTTTCTGCCAAATGTTTTTTGTTTTCTAGGCTCAAGGGTTGAGGTCAATTCAGTTCAACATTATTATGTGATGGGATCTGCTTCTCACACCGACCTAACAACTACATCCCATCGTGTATTGGGAACATCTCCCATGAATAATAACTTACAAGTATGGAAAATGTTCTTGATGATGTGTGACTGGAATATGCTGCAAGATCGATGTGAGGAATGCTCTTTGAGGAGCAGATCCAAACTCCATTAGTATATATAAAAATACACGGTTATTATGCTTTTAGAAGATTCTGTCTTCAAACTTAAAATTGTTGACATGCATATAGATATATGAATAGATCATACATATATACATACATTAACGAAGTGCACATATACATATATACTACATGCAAAAATACATTATATATATATATATATATATATATATATATATATATATATACTTATATACATAAATAAAATGTTTATATGATATTTATACGTAAAAATATAAAATTAAATTGGGCTCAGATTGAATTATTGGCAAAGGCCTCAACCCTAATCCAACCTGAAGTTAAATTGGGTTCATACTAAACCCTAACTTCAATCCAACCCTAACTGCTAGCCCGGCCAAGTTGCAGTATTATTTCTTCTGCTACTCGCATTTAGATAATGAGGATATTTGTGAAGATAACAGAAAGATGAAGAATATTTTTCATAATTTTTTAATACAGTGGTCTAATCCCTCCCTACGGCTGTGTTTGTTTTGCTAAAACAAGAGTGAATCAGAAGGTTGAAGGAAATTCTTCCCTTGTAATTTCTAACACAACCAAATGGTATCAACGCGGAGAAAGTAAGTATGGCTGATAAGAAGGAAGCTATAAAACTCAAGCTAAAGGCCAAAGGAGCAGTTTAAAGAAGCTTCTCACAGACAAAAATTCCTGTCCTTTCTTAGAAAGCTCCTAGTTCCTTCTTTTAGTTGCTCTGCATGAAGAAATGATCTTGTATGTATCTTCTTATTCATTACAAAAGCACCCATGGATATAAAATATTTTAAACATCCTTTTACTCATCTCTGCTTCAGTTTAGGAAATACTCATCTGAAAGTTTGTTGCATTGTCTCTTGGATTCCTGTGCTTTCTATTTGGCATAGAACATTTAGGATCTTTTTGATTTACAGTTGGAATCGGAATTGAAATTAGAATTAACTATAATGGCTTCCTATTCTCAAAGGAGAGGGAGAGACATTCCCTTCAACTGAAAGAATGCCATCCCACTAGGAATCTGAATCAAATTCTGACTCCATCCAACCAAACGATTGGGATGAAAATGAATCATTTCAATTCTATTCTAGGCACTATTCTTATGAACCAAATGGACCCTTAATTGCGCATATACCATTGTATTCTAATCTTATGAATTTATAGTCTATCATTTTGGGTGATTGCATAATGCATACCAACCGATGAACCGAAGAATGGTTGTGGGTTTTCTCAAGCAAAAGCCCACGAAAGACTTGCTGCGATGATAGTGAAAATCAGACCAACCATCCAATAAGGCCCATTTGGATTAGTCAAATCACACATCACACTATGGCTTTGCAATAGCGTCGTTCTCCGAGTGGTTGTACTTTTTTATAGCACTCGTAGTCGTAGCTTCCTCGAAACAGTGCCTTCTTTTTTGCCACGTATGGGCGTACGACAAAGTTGGCAATTGGGCAGATTTTAGTCTTGTTAGAACGTGTGGACCTGTTCTGAACCGACATCACGGCTCTGACGTGTAAACACTATGATTGATATTATCAGTTGAGTGGCACGTGCAAATGCACGTGTAAATGGAAAGAGAAGACACAGTGGTAAAAAAATAAGTGGATTTATTCGGTTAAATTATTTGGTTGTGAAGCCCTTTTGGGCTGTGTTTGGTTTGATAGGAAGTAAGAAAAAAACAGAAAATCAAGGAAAACTTTTATGGGAAAGTTTGTGACATTCCTTAAGAACTTCCTCTCAACTTTTCTGTTTATTTATTTTTTCCTTATTTTCCCTACCTAACCTGATACAACCTTGGGTTTAATTAAGTGAGTTGGATTAGTTATTCACCATGTGATCCGGATCAAGTCAGAAGGGCTCACTACGATGTAGGAGATCATTCTTTCAAAATTATAATGTTCTCCAATAATTATATCTTTTGTTTTTGAGAATAAAAAGTAAGTTGATTTTATTTCAAAAATAGTTCAATTTCTTTTGTAACATTAGACTTATGGGTTTTAATACAAAAACAAGATACAATTTATAAAAAAAATGATATCAAATCATTCAATGAATACATGTTTTTCAAACTAAAAGTTCAAGAAGGAATTTATTTTCCATTTTCTAAGAAAACGATTGCTGCATAAGAATGCCATTTTCTCAGAAAATGGATTCTTTTGTTTGGGACCATTACTGTCACATAGGCATTTTTTAATGATGTGTCAACATTTTTATTACTAACAGTAAAAAAGGACATTTTCTTCAAAAAAATGGCATTGGTTCCAAACACGTTTTAACACCAGTTTGTTAATCCACAACATTCTTGGCCAAGTCAGAACGAACGGAAATATAAATGCGTATCAGGTTTTTCTTTTTTGGGCCAATCTTACTTTACCCCATTTAATAAATTTGTATTGCTTTGTATACTTTCAAACAATGGGAGAAATTAATGCCAAGACTAGCGATATATAATGTCATGACTCATGAGTGCAGCTTTTGGAAATTACAACCTTTTGATCTAGTGAAGCATGGGTATATGTGGTCTTTTAATTGGAATATGGAGGCCGGTTTATCAAAAAGGAAAACTAGGTTCGATTAAACCGGGTCCAATTAAAACAAAAATAATAATCCAGCAATCTGGAGCAGGAGTGCAACTTTAGATTTGTTACGTACGTAACGCCGTGGACAAAGACAAACTACAAAGAAAGACACGATGGCAAATCTGATAATTTGATGGAATTAAGGGGGAATCGGAAATTCATATATTTTACACCGCAGGGATTCTGACCATTATAAAAGGAGCCAATCAAGTTAGAAGAGATTTCTTATCAGTTATCTCTGCTCTGCTCCGCTCTGCAGCAACTCCTTTTTATAATAATTCTTTTTTTTTTTTTTTTTTTGGGCAAAATGGGAGCCCCGCGAATATTTTCCTCGTTTCAATCAATCCACAAATATAATTGACACTTGACAGACAAACAATAGAACATCATTCTTTGTTTGTTTACTCCTTTTTCAGGGATAGATAGATAGGTTCCTAGGGATAGATAAGGTTTTGGGGTTTCTATCCTACCAAAGTTCAGTCTTTTTAATAAGAATTTCAGTGCGGATTTCTTAGAATTTTGATTAGGGTTTCTCTCTGGGTCTTTTCTGAAGTGGGGTTTTTGTATAATTGAACTAGAGGAAAGAAGAAGACCTTCTTCCTTTCCTTTTTTTTTTTTCATTGTATTTGCAGTTTTAAGTGATTTTGCCCTTTTAATGGTTTAATATCACTAGAGATTTATTGGCGTTTTTTTCTTCTTCTGCAATTCGACCAATAATCCATCCTTAACCTGGTTGTCTGTTTTAGGGAAGAATTTGGACGAAATTGACTGATCCATTCATCCACTGGTTTCTCTCTCTGTTGATGCTTCTGTCGCTTCCTTTCAACAATTCGATTAGGGTTGCAATTCGTATTCAAAGCTGGACGGCTTTGTCTGTTAGGGCATCCTTGATATTGATCTGGTTAATTCTTTCTTTGTGTTTGTTCGTTGAATCCGTCGAGAGACTCGAAACCATGAAGGTCCATCCCGCTCCCAAGAAGCGAAACATCACGTTTCGATACGACCACAATTCAAGCCTCTCTGAAGCCAACAGGATCATGAACAGGCAGAAGAAGTTGCGTCGACTTCCTCACATATTCAATCGGGTCCTGGAGCTCCCCTTTCGTTCCGATGCTGATGTCTCGGTTGAAGAGAATTCGGATTGTTTCCGTTTTATCGTAACCACCGATGATGTAGGCGACGATGTTAGAGCACACACGATCGAGATATACCCTGGAGTCACCAAGATTGTGATCAGGGGGACGAACGTTCTTGAACTGTCTTTGGACGAACTTGAGCTCGATCTATGGAGGTTTAGGCTTCCACCTACGACCAGGCCGGAGCTCGCTACCGCCGTTTACGTCGACGGGGAACTAATTGTGACAGTCCCAAAAGGTGCGAATGCTGACAACCCAGGTGGTACCAATGAGGAAGGGGAAGTTTGGGGGGAAGAAAATGGGGACCTCAGGGGAGGAGTTGGTCGCCTTGTCCTTGTACAGTAACGCCTTTCTTCCATTCCTGTGGCTTCAAAATGCAATTTCATTTAAGCTTGTTCATGGAACTCATTCTGTATGCTTTCTGGTTAAATTTAGAAATTGCCTTTAATTACTTGGGATGGCTGGCTCCATTTTTTTTTTTTAATTCTTTGTGGATGGTTTTAGTTCTGCCTCTGGTAAGCTGTTCGAATGACGTCTAGTTTTAATGCTTTTTAATTAATTTGATCTTCACAGTTGACATCACTCGGGCATCATTTTGTTTTGGACTTTAATCCTCTTACTTTTCTTAGAAGATAATGACATTTCTTGTGCTTTGCTTGCTGATTATTCATGAGTTTTTTTTTTTTGTTTTTTGGGTATTTTAGTCTTTGAAAATCTGGTTTTGCCATGTGCCGGTGTTTGCACCACCAAGCAAAGCTCTTTTCAGAAGCTGTATCAGAGTGTTAATTTGGTGTTCTATACCAAGGTGAAGTTTACTTGTTTCATGGTTAACTGACACAGGCATATATTCTCCTGGTTGAGTTAGTGGGGGATGTCATCCTCTAAATTCGATAACCCAATTATGTTATTCTCCTTTGAGCCATTCACATATTCAAAGTTTCAAGTAGTTGATCACTGGCTTGTGCATTTCTTATGCTTTGACAGATCTGGCAATCATATCCTTTTTTAGGGCTGCAAACAGTATCTGATTGTCCGAATTTGAATTCAAATTGATTCTATGGAGGGTGATCTGAATTTGATCAGTGGATCAAATATGGATCCACCCCTATCAGATCTGATATAATCTCATTCTATTCAATCAATCAATCAATCTATATATAGGTTTATGTTTCATATATGTAATTTTCAATTCTTCAAAAAAAGTAATTTTCAATTAATTTTATTCGTAAAATATAATATCAAAGTCATTTTCAGCTCATTTTATTAATACTAACATGATATTTTGATCATTTTTAGTTTAATTTATTTATTTTATTCAATATTTGTTTGCAATCTGAATTTGATTTGAATCCGGCATAAATCCAATCAGAATTTGAATATAAACGAATCAAATTTGGATCTATCTATATCCGATCCAATCTGTTTGCAGCCCTAATTTTTCGTTTAGGGATTTATATTCCCCCACAGTACATACTCATTTGTCACTGGTTTTTCTTTAGCTTGCTGGAAAGTTTTTTGAGAAGGAGATTTTCATCTGGGAATTATATTTTTTCATATTTTTCTTAACATGGTACTTCTAGCATCAATGAAAAAATTTGTCATTCCTAGATAACTTTTCCATATGAAATAAGGGAAATGTTTCCAGCTTTGGAATCTCGAAATGATGTTCCCTGTTTGGGTGAATTTTGCAAGATATTTGTCCACCTTAATTTACTTTCTGCTGAATCAAATACATAGAAACATAAGAAAATGTTTTCCACGAGGACCAATTTTTGATAAAAAAATCCTACTGAAAATCGCTTATTTCAGTAGTTTATATGATTTACCTACACAGATATTATGCTTCCCATCAGATTTTACCTGTCTCATCCAAAGAATCCTACTGGTACCTGGTAGCTGTTTGTGTCTATTTAGCCTTATTATTTCTATTGCATTGCACAGATCAGTCACTTGAGGTTCAACCATACATTGTAAGTTTTTGATTCGTAGACATTTTGTGTCTGAGGATGGTTTACAAAAAAGCTCCCCCCTACTTTGTTGCTTCTCCAAGCACTGCTTGTTGCTGCTGGTGTTCACCAGTGTGTTTAAATTCTGGGTGCAGAGATTGCATTTCAAGTTTTCAACGACTCTGCCAAATCTGAATTATTTTGCTTCTATATGTGCAGTTAAATAAGTGCTCAAGTTTTATTATTTTTATTTTTTATTTTTTAATCGTAGACACTGTCATCTGTGATGCTTACCTAATGTCTTCTCTTTTTATAGTAATTGCTTTTCATGTTTAAAATAAAAATTAAGAACACATTGGAATTTATTTTTGCCTTTTAAATGCAAGTAAATTTCTTGCTCTTTCTCTTTTATTGATTATTTTACCTTATCACAGTTGGAGTTGAAAGAAACCATCGGCTTTGCCTGGGTTGTCATGGACTCATGGGTCACTGTTTGATGTGTCTCAAAGAGCCTTTTAGGTTAAAAATTGTTAGTGATTATTGAATATAACATTCCTACTGTAGGACTGTGTGAGAGTTTTGATATCAGGGTATCTGCATGGTTGTATTTGTTATCAGATTGGGATTTCCACTTAAACAAGCTGGAGGGGCCTTGTATGTGCGTGAAAAAATCAGGAGGTCGAGAAAGAAAAGCCATGTTGTACATTGATGATTGATGGTCTTTCTCAACATTCAGGAGAGTCCAATGCATCATTTCAACTGATGTATACTGATATAAGTTTGAATCTACTCAGCCATGTACTAGTTTGCAGCCTAACAGGAAATGCATATTAGCCTTTATGAAAAGGGAAACATACTAGAAGGGATAATTCTGAAGTTGGGGGATAGAGCTAAGGCAACATGAAGTCATGAACATTGAACATGGAATGAAGGGGGGGTTTCTCCTTTTTATCTTAAAGCATATGAATTATATTTCTGTTTTTTTTTTTTTTTTTATCAATAACACTTTCATTAAATCATCAATAGAAGATTTACAAGAGGAAGACAAACACACTTATCTTCTAAGAGCAACAAAGGACCTCAAGAAAAAGGAAAAATCACTAAAGTTACAGTTTAGCCCAAAATAGTGAATCCCTTTCTACCCCTTGTTTAGCTAAACCATCAGTTAGGGACCACCACCTGCACTAGCCACTTAAATTTCCTCTTTTCATTGTTGTACTTCCATAAGCCATTGTTATCTTTATTCTGCCACCCTATCACCACCTCTGAATCCTCTTCAATTATGAGTTTTCTGATGTTCAACTCCTTAGCTTTTTGGACTTTCCATAATTGTAAAGATCTCAACTCTAAGGGAGTCACCCACTCTAATTGGGCCTGAGAACATGTCAGAGATGACCCCATTCTCATTCCTAAAAACACTCCCAATCCCCTATTGTCTCAGATTTCCCCTACTACATCCATCAAAGTTTAATTTCAAAATCCAACATGTGGAGGGGTCCAAGACACTCATTACTGACTTGGTCTGTGTGCAATTTGCAATTTCACCCCACTTCATCAACATGTCATCCACAGTGTAATTTGTGATTAGCTCCAAAGGTTTCAGCCACTATACAACTTTAATATGTATGATAGCCTTCGTATTTGTTGTTCCTCTCTCAACTTTTGAGAATATCTTAGAATTTCTTAGGCCCTACAAGTCTGATGGAGGATTCCAGTTACATTCAAATAGGGAGAAAGTCCAATCCCAAATTGACCTTGCAAGATAGCAAGACACCAATAGGTGAAAACCAGTCTCCCCATCTGTTTTACAAAGAACACACCAATGAGGTGACAAACGGGTATTGAGTCTTTTCTTTTGGAATAGATCACCAATGTTGAATTATATTTTCTCTTGGAGGTTTTAGTCCTTTAGATGTCAACTTCTTGAACATCACGCAGCTCAGCTTGGAACTTGTAAATAAGCTTGTGGTGGGGACATATTTTTGGCATTTGGCTTGTTTTGTGTCTTGATTTGGTTTCTATTGGAGGAAAACTGAAAAACTAAACCAAGGATCTAATGGTCGTAGTCTCGACACAATTCAACTACTACCAGTGGTGGGGACATATTCTTTCTACGCAATTCAGCTTTTATTGCCTTAAGGTTTTTTGTAGCACACTAGCACTTATATAAAGTGCTAGCATCGTCATTGAGCCATGTAACTAGCTAACTTGACGACGAACTTTCCACTGGATTAGCCTTCATCCTACCACCAGCCTACTGCTGCCATGAGGGGTTTGTATCCTCCTATCAGCACGTGCACAGGGAGGTTCAACCAAGCTGCAGAATGGATTGCTGGACGGGTCAATTGAGAGAGTTGTGTGTTTTAATTTCGGCCTATGTAATGAGTCTGAGCTTATGAATTTATTCTGTTCATGGATTCTTGGGGGAGAGCTACCCCTTGCCTTTGTAGTTCCTTTATCTTCCTTTCTATCAAAAGACAGAAAAGAAAAGGAAGAAAAAAGGGTAAAAAAGATGCACTTGAAAGAATCTCGCAAAATCACAATCGGTTGATAAGGGCATGTTGTTCCCAGAATTCCAACCCAAGAAGAAAGCAATAACATTAGGAAGTCTTTCTTAGATTAGGAGCAATATATGAAAGATATGATGATCACCCTACATGGTTATTCTTCTCAATATCAAAATATATGATCTGATATGTCTTATATTAGCAGATCAATTAATTAATAAAATATCAGCATTAGTATAAATAACTATTGAATCTATTTGGTTGGCTGACAAGCATAAGAATGTGAAGTTTGAATCTGAGAGCAGCCACTGTGTAAAAAGAAATGCAAAGGTTATGTCAATATGCATTCATTCCTCAAAGGCCCTGTGAATTATATTTCAAAAAATTTTATGCCATTAGATTAAGGTTTAAATTATGTTCATATTGCATCCGCATTGGTGTACCCAGATACGCATTGGATACATCAATATAAAGATCTCTTTGTAAATATTTAAAACTTTAAATTGATGGTTGAGACCTTCTAATATTAAAAAAGTAAAAAAAAAGAGCACCAGTCATATCGATATGCACTGATACCCACTCAAGGGCATTGGGTGCATTGATATTTTAATCCTTGAGTAAGATTTAAACCTGGTATTTCATATTAAAGATGTGAGAACTCACCATTAAATCATTTTATCATGGTGCAGTATTTGTTAAAATTATATAGGTTTTACATTATCTAACCCGTATACCACATTTATTCAAATAAATAATGTAATATATGAATATTCAATCAGAAAAGTTAAAAAATAAAGAAAAATTGATCATTAGTATCAATATTTTATGTATGGTAGTGAACTTCACATTGGTTTTCCAAGCATCTAAATACATATTTTACTTCATTTTTTTAGTTTTCCAAAGTGTATAGTTTACATCTCAAATAAACTATAAAAATATTAAAATACGTATTCGTTTTATGTTTATACTTAATTTACAATCTTTTTAAGATTGACCCAGTTTTGGAATTTATGCATATCCTAGTCATTCCAATCCAAAAGTGCATCGCAATATGTATCTTTCAATTTTCCACCAACGTAAATATTGTATCTGAATCAGTTTGGGCCTTAAAATTAGTATTGTTGAAATTGTGAGATTTACTGAGTTTACCTACGTAATCCTAGTAATTCCAGAGTTTCAGCTATATCTATCGATTTCCTCTGTAGGGGACATCTCCCCATAACAAATAGATTTTTCCAATGCACGGTTTGTTGGGATATGCTGTGGTCAGTGGGGAGCCAATACGAATTCAGTGCCTGCACACTCATTGTAACTTCTTACTTCCCAATGTACAGACTTTTTTTTTTGAAGGCGAACCACAGACACTTGTAAAGCAATGGAATTAAATCCAAAATTATCACGTGAACCGCTTTTAATTTCCATCACTCATCTGCCTTTGTTTCACTGGGGGTCGCATGGTAGTGCTGCGAGCCTGCGACCACGGTCACAGCAGATGTTAACTAACTCTTCTAAGTCCCAATCCTCTTTGTCATACCGAAGCTTTGAATCTTGGCCATTATATTAACTAATTGACTGGGTCAGTAATAAAACTGAATGAAGAAAGAATGATTTAATACCCATTGACCAGAAAGATTAAGCTACATTCTATTAAGTTACGCAGTGGTGAAGTAACAGAAACCAAAATACTCGGCCCACCTTCTATAATATAAGGTGATGTATTGCTCCCAGACATCATCAAGTCGACTCCCATCAGATTTTCATCATGCATGAAGAATTCAAAATACATAATCTACGATATATTAATGCATATGCAATGATGCATGGAATGAAGATTGAAGAACTCAAGAAACAATAATTGGCTGATTGCCAACTGTAAGCTCATCACAACCACATAATAATGCAAATTTCAATCTTGTATGTCTAAGCCAAAGTGCTCTCTCAGAATAGTTTTAGAAGCCCTTCCAAATCCTTTGGCTACCTCCTTCATGGTTGTGAGTTTTTCGAGTTCAAGCTTTATCTGACCTACTCTGTTTATGACATTGCCGAGTAGGGCATCAGAGTCGCTGTTGGTTGCTGTTCCGGTGCATTTCGCCAGATGAGCCCTCGATGTGTCAAGTTGTTGATATAAACCCAGAAGAAAATCTTTCTGAGCATACAGTCTTTCCTCTGCAATTCTATACTCAAATTCCTGTGATCTCTTCAAGGATTGGAGAACCTGATCGATCTTGTCCTGTAGTTTTACAGATGCAATACGATGGTCTGAAGTAATGAACATAGGTGGCTGAGATTGCTTCTGTAGTTCAAGATCCAGAGGAAGCTCCAAGTCTGTTCTGAAATCAGGAACATCTTCATCATTTGCATCTTCTGGACTCCCTAGCAAAGTTGCAGTTTTTAAGAAGGGGGAAAAATGTAGAGTGAAACATCAGGTGACTAGCAGAGTGCAGTGGTAGAAAGTAGAGAATTAGTAATATTTTTTAGGTAAATAATAGCTTCTATTTTTAATATTTCAAAATATAAAAAATATAAAGAAATTGTACAACTGATCACCCTCTCGGTCCATTCCTCACTTATCCACTATGACAGTATTAAACAGTACCAAATATTTCCTTTTCTAATTCTAGACATATTTGCCACTTCATGTGCTTTTCCATTCCTTTCTCTTTGCATTCATTATGTTCAGAAAAACCAAAAAGTTGCTGAATATGTTGAACGAATGCTTTTTCCGACCAGATGATGATGTCTGAGCAGTAGATGAGTGCATGATCAAGAAAGTCCATGGTAAACAATGTGCCTTAAGCAAAACCTTTTTTCACCACATTTTTTCTATTATATATACATTGTCTATATTACATGTATCCTAGTTCCTAAATAGCATGTTGCTTAGAAGCAAAGGGGAATTTCAGCTTCTCCATGTCATTTTTAAATTATTATTATGTTGTCATATGTTGGTTTAACATATCTTCACAACATTGATGCAGCATTATGGAAATAATAAGGAATGGAGTTTAGAAGTAAACTAACCAGTTGATACAGGTGAAGCATTTTCCTCTTTCCAGATGTCCTTAAGATCAGCTCCGCATTTAAGCTGATGTACATATCAGATGGTCATACTGCTGGTTGAGAAATTGTATAATGAGACAATATGACTCTTGCAAGGAAGAATTTCATTGAGTTAAATTATATCCATCATAGATTAACCTCACCTTTGTCATTGCTAATCCAATGCGATGCAACAACTTCTTTGCATCTGTTTGTTGTGAGCCATACACAATGCACAAACCCAGGTTTAATATCTTCTCAATGTCATCTCGGGAATCAAGAGACTCACAGGTCATTACAAGCCGTGTAACATATGGAATGAGACTTGTCCTCTTATCACAACGTCTACAGTAGTACTCCACATCTAAACCAATGCTTCCTCCAACAGTCCCAGCCATATATGAACGGAGAGCACAGTCCATGTGTGCAACATGTCCACAAATATGATTGTCACCCACTCTTGCTTCACACTTAACGAAGCTATAACCCCCATAAGCCCAATTAATAGTCTTACAACAAAGAATACAACAGCAATTACGACAAAAACCAGGTTCACTGCAGCATATATCACAATCCATAGATGCTAGAGAGTAGGTCCTTGCTTGTAATTGGAGATTGCAGATCCTGTTTCTAGCCTTGCAATCCATACTCTCATGATTTGAGTCATATCCAGAATGTTCAGCCATCTCTTCATCAGGAAGCATGCCAAGTGAATTGCTTTCATCTGCATTTCACCACAGAATAAAAAGTTTATTACGCAATAACTCTATGCTAAAACTTAAATATGATGTGATGTATGTAGAATCAACAGAGGAGCAATTTAACACATGTATAGAAGGAAAAAGGGAAAAAAAAACATAACCCAGGAAGTGCATACAGGAAATCAACAGTATAAATTGTTTTTAAGTTTTAGCAATTTTAGAGGAAGAAGCGCAGCATGATGAAAGAACACTACAAGCATAATGTGGTGGAAAAATCAGTGCATTTCATGTGGGAAGTAAAGCTCCTCCAATCACCCATATATGGTTTGCTGACACCATAATTTTTGTAGCCCCATTTGTCAAGCAATAGAGGAAATGAATAACAATTGTTTTTTTGGTAATTAATGAAAAACAATTTTAAGAAGTTACAATTGTGCAGTAGCATCAGATCTAACAACCAATTTGAAGAAGAAATTGGTTGTTGGAATTGGGACAACAGAGGACAACTTCTTAGGTTGGTCTCAGAGTGAGCAAGAAGTTGAGAAGGATGGAGAGGGTTTGAAGTGACAGAGATTTCCAAGCAGCAATCAGGTGGATATCTGAACTGCTCATCGAAGCAAAGAAAATACTGCTTGAATAGGGAAGGGTTAGAGGTAGGAACCTGCTGAAAATCAGAGAAGATAGGAGCGCGACAATTCTCTTGCCTGAGGAAGATGTGTTGTGGTTGAAAGGGGTATCGGAGTAATCAACTCTATCAGGATAGTAGGCTGGAAAAATTCCATGGAGATAATAGGGAAGAGGTTTGAAGTTGAGTTGAGAAGGAATGGCAAGGGGAGGAACAGAGGTGGTTAAACTCTGCGGACAAACTACAACAGTATCTCCTATCTTTCGACAGGAGTACAGCTAAGGAAAAAGTATTGAATACAGAAGAGCGTATTGTGCAGAATCATCCTAGCCAGTTGGTATAAGATAAAACCAATCTGGAAAAGGTAAATGGAAAACAGAGCTCCTCCCCTCGTGGAGTAGCGGCTGCAAGTTAGACAGGTTTGCAAAGGATGCTGCTTGAGGCTGGGAGAGGTAACTGGGAATGGAGAATGGTAATGACAGCTGAAGAAGAAGTAAAGGATTGAGGAGGAAAATATTGGATACGGTGGTGAAAAAATTAGAAACAGAAGCTGATGCAGTGTTAATGCTCTTAACAGACAGAAAGGTGGTCCTTGACATTGGTGATGAAGAAAGAGGCTTTACAATGATTGAATCAAAAAAGGGCTTGGTCCAGGTTCAGAACTGGACGCCACTGTACAACAAGATGGAGCACACATTTGGAAGCTTCCTGATAAATCTGTTAGGATTTTGATTCCATCTTTGGAGTGAAACGAATCTTGGGAAAATAGTAAGGCTATTGAGAGGAGTTTTGGAGGAGGTTAATTTTCAAGATTTACACGCTGCAGAGATTAGAATTGCAGGGGTGAAACCAGAACTCCTACCTAGATCAGTTGAAGTTTTTGTATGGTGCCTGGTATCATATCTGGCTGCTATCAGAAGTGGAAGCATCTCTTTGAGGACGAAGAGCCAAGGTTGAAGATGATGCTAATGTGGCAGGCTGTTATATACATGGCACATGAACATTGGTGAGAAAGGGTGTGCAGGGGAAGTCCAAATGGGAAGTTGGAACGTCAGTAGAGGAAAACCAAACAGCAAGCAATCTATTTAAAGAAAGAAATTCACAAGTTTTTCAATTAAAAGAAAAAGAAGAGGGTCGGTTATCCTTTGCTGATGTGGCTAGGGGAGGGTGTGGCTCGACTACAAAACTGATGTGAACTGCTGTCTTTAATCCAACCGGGAGGTAGAGCGGTTTAGCTTCTGGGACAGGTAAAAGAAAAACCGACCCATGTGATATTTTAAGTGATTGCCTAGATCAGGGAAAGGGGTCTGCACTTATAGACAGTAGCCATCGTCTATCTTCTTCTACAAAGGGTGCTGGGTATGACGTGGCTAGGGAATGAGGAAATCCGCTCACCTGCAATCAAAGCCTTGAAAAATAGACTTAGAAGAGAACTCACCATTTGGGGTGAGATGTAACTTCTTTAAGAGTTTGGAGAAAATCAACTATATCAATTATCTCTAAGTCTCTTAAGGGTCTTCTAAGGCTTAAATTCAAGGTGTTCTCAGAAGAGGGGTGAGGCAGGCAGGAGGAAATAGTTGCTTCTTGGTCTTAACGATAGATAAAAAGTCTAGGGAAGGAGGCAGCTAGAGTATACCCCACCAAAAGTCCTACCTACCAAAACTTAATTCTGATCCCATTGTCCACCTTATACCTGATGAAAGGAAAAAAGTTACTGTGGATAGAAACGATACCTTCCCAAGGATTTATTGACGTTACCCTTCTTTTTTTCTGGTTGATATGACAAGAAAGAAACTCAAGGATGTTTCAAAACAAAGGCTGTCAAGAGGATGTAGTGTGGCAGAAAATTGTGGGGAAACTGTATTCTTGGTCTTCAGCACAGTTAAATGTTGACAGTTCTTTCTGTAGTTCTCTTTTTTATTTATTTTTGGTCAGCTAGTTCTCTTTTTGATTTTGGAAGTCTTTGTAATTCCCAATGGGATAGTGGTATGAATGATTTTTGTATTCTCCGTTGTACAGACACTAGTTGTACATGGTTTGGTTTTTTAATGAATCGATACTTTAATTATCAAAAAATCCAGTTCAAATGGAGATTGCTATCCCAACCATTTGTGCTTGAACCATACTTGCTGGTGATGACAGCTGCCCAAAGAGCATTGGACTCAATGGGGAATATCCAAAGCCATTTTCCCAAAAGAGAAGCATTCTTCTTTATTAGATGTCCAATTCCCAGACCTCCTACCTCCTTAGGCTTGCACATTTGTTCCCAGCTCATTAAGTGATTTCCTTTCTCCTTCCACCTTCCCAAAGAAAATTTCTTTGAAGTTTCTCAATTAAATTTCTGACTTTGGTCAGGATCTGAAAGATTGAAAGAAAATAAATTGGCAAGTTTGTTAATGAGGCCTTTAAAAGAGTGAGTGATGTAGGACCAGCTCAGTTCTAGTCCTTAGAGAATGTTGAATGGTTTTCTTGATCAGAATTTTATGGTTGTTGATGGCTGTAATGGCTTCTTAAAGGAATAAGAAAGAAAATAGGGAGAAAGAAGAGAGAAAATACCTGGAATCACTCAGAGTGCCTAGAATCACTCTAGGGCATGGGAATCACTCACCATAGTTAGTAGCATAAGCTGAAGAAAACTCAATATATTTCATTCCCTTCGTGTAAAATGTCCATACATATTTATAGACTCTAAACTCATAATAATCCTAGGAGTCAAAATGTTAGACTCAATAATCCTAGTAGGACTCAAACTAAGCTGTCATATCCTATTTCAATTCAAAGAAGACTCAATAACTCTAATCCTATTTATGCAATGACTCTAAAATTTTAAACATAAAAAACTATAACTAGACAAATTGAACCCTATCATTGGACCCCCACAGAAAATTACAAAATGACAAAAATACCCCTACTATCCAAAAATACAAAAATACATAAAATTTCATAAAATTCCAATTTTGACTCTTTAGCTCTTGCGTCAGTGAGGCTTCCTCCTTTTGGTAAATAGCACATCTTCCAAGTGCCTAATTTCTTCTCGCATTTCTCCACCATTGGTCCTAAGAAGCTTAAAGTTTTTAGGTTCCCACCAAGAGGCATCCCTAGATAGGAAATAGGGAGTCTCCACTTTACACTCCAAAATGGCTTTAAAGCTCTCTAGAAGATCCTCTTCTACTGAGTTTATGGCCACAATACTACTTTTGAAGCAATTGAACCTCATTCCAGTTACCATCTCAAAGTAGTTGATTACCCTTTTGGTATTTAAGATGTTTTTCAAAGATGCTTCCAAGAACAAGCTAATGTCATCAGCAAACTATAAATAAGCAATACATATAGCATCTCTTCCCACTTCAAAACCTTTCACCTGACTTAAACTCTTGGCTTTGTCAAAAAGTTGGCTAAAGATATCCATCACCAAGGTGAAGAGAAAGGGGGAGAGGGGGCAACCTTGTCTTAGCTCTTGACTTGCCTTCAAATAGCCTTTGGGTTCTCCATCTATCAACACTAAGAACCAAGAAGAACTAATGCAGCCTCTGATCCACCATACCCATCTACTACCAAAGCCTCTTGCCTTTAGGATGTGTAGTATGCAATTCCAAACAACTTTATCATAAGCTTTTTCAAGGTCAAGTTTGACTAAAACCCCCAACTCACCATTTAGTCTTCTATCTTCAAAACATTATGATTTCTGCAAGAAGAAAGATCTCGATCAAGAGATGAGAGGAGGAGGAGAGAAGAAGAAGAAGAAGAATGAAGAAGAAAAAAGAAGAGAGGAGAGAAGAAAGAGGTGAAATATTTAGACCAAAAAACGTAAACTAGCGGTACCCAGGATTTGTATTTATAAGTTAGGGTGACTACATAAAAAGTAAAAGGTTAAAAAGACAAAAACGCCCCTACGGCACATAACCGAGATTACATCACTCCCCCTCAAGTTGGGGCGTAGATATCAATCATCCCCAATTTGTCACAAAGATTATAGTGCCGCATGGAATTTAATCCTTTAGTAAGGATGTCTACCAGTTGTTCCTCAGAGCGATGTAGGGAGTGCAAACTTCTCCTTTTTCCAATTTTTCCCTGATGAAGTGTTTGTCAACCTCTATATGTTTAGTTCTACATGGAGAACAGGGTTGGTTGAAATGTTAATAGCAGCCTTATTGTCACAGTATGATGACATAGGATCACTGAGAGGAAAGCCCAATTCACCCAAGAGATTCGGTATCCATAGAAGTTCTGCCACACCATGAGACATGTCTTACTCCTCAAGTAACCAACTTTCCCCCAACAAAAGCACAATAGCCACTAGTAGATTTTCTGTCATCCACAGAACTAGTCCAATCTGCATTAGTGTAAACCTCAACTCTCATGTGCCCATGTTTTCCAAACAGGTGTCCTGTCCTAGGGAATTTCTTCAAATATCTAAGAACTCTGTGTGCTGCCTCCAAGTGTGTGGCCTTGGGAGCATGCATAAACTAAGGACTCCCACTGCATATGCAATGTCAGGTCTTGTCATGGATAGGTAGAGAAGTCTGCCCACAAATCTTTGATACTACTTCATATCAGCTATGGGCTCATCACTACAATCCCCGAACTTGTGGTTTACATCTATAGGAGTGTCGGCAAGTTTTGCTCCAATCTTCTCTGTATCTTTCAAGAGATCAAGAACATATTTCCTTTGGAAGATGAAGATACCCTGATTAGAGCAGGCCACTTCAATTCCAAGGAAATAACGTAAAAGCCCCAAATCCTTCACTTCAAGTTGAGTGGCCAAGAATCTCTTCAATCTTTGTATCTCTGAGTTCCAATCACTGGTGATAATAATGTCATCAACATACACAATTAAAGCTACCATTCTTCCTTGCTCTCTCTTCACAAAGAGTGTGTGATCAAACTGTCACTACTTAAAACCCATCTGTTGAACTGCATTGTGGAACCTATTGAACCAGGCCTTTGGAGACTGTTTTAAACCATACAAAGATTTCTTCAGTCTACATACTTTCTGCTCATCTCCTTTAGCACAAAAACCTAGAGGTTGGATCATATATACTTCTTCTTCTAAGTCACCATTCAAAAAAGCATTTTTAATGTCCAACTGATGAAGTTCCCAATCTAGATTTGTTGCTAATGAAAGGAGAACTCGAAGAGAATTCATTTTTGCTATAGGTGCAAAGGTTTCTGCATAATCAACTCCATACACCTGTGAAAAACCTTTTGCAACTAGCCAGGCCTTGTACCTCTCCACTGTGCCATTTGCCTTATGTTTCACAGAGAATACCCATTTGCACCCCACAGCTTCCTTTCCTTCAAGATCTACCAGCTCCCCCGTGCCATTTTTGTGAAGGGCATTAATCTCCTCCTTCATTGCATTTGTCCATTCAAGAGTAAGTAAGCTTCTGCAACACTCTTAGGAAGGAAAATGTTGTCAATAGCAGAGAGGAAAGCACGAAAAGAGGGTGAAACATGCTCATAGGACAAGGAAAGGGCCACCGGGTGGTGTATGGTGCATGATCTGACACCTTTCCTCTTAGCAATAGGAAGATCCATATCATAATTAGAAGTATCAATATCAATGGGCTCAGGAATGTCAACTAGAACAATAGTACCTGGATGCGGTGATTGATTTAACCCCTGAGAGTTCGATGGCACAGGTTGCACAGCTTTAGGATGCTCTGTGTCTATTAAACTTCATTGATCACAGCCTTGACTTTTGCACCGCTGTCTATGAAAGACCCGAAATGGAGGGGGGTCGGGAGGAGAAGGCAACAAAACCTGTCTCTATTTCTCCTCACTTGGACTCTCCCCCTAAGGAGAAGCAAGAAAGAAATGCACATCTTCAAAGAAAGAAACATCCATAGATACAAAGTACTTTTTGGAAATAGGGTCAAAGCAACAATAACCTTTTTGGAAAAGGGGATAGCCAAGGAATACATAAACAATGGCTTTGGGATCTAACTTACCACGGGTAGGTGATAGATCATGGACAAAACACTTACACCCAAAGACACACAAAGGGATAGGAAACAATGGAGTTGTAGGGAAGATGAGCTAATGAGGGGACTTGTACTCCAAAAGACGAGATGACATCCAATTGATAAGAAAAGCCGTAGTCATAACAGCATCCACCCAGAACCTTTTTGGAACATTCATGTGTATCAACAACCCTCAAGCAACCTCTAAGAGATGACGATTCTTTCTCTCTGCAACTCCATTCTGTTGAGGGGTTTGAGCACAAAAGCTACGATGAATAGAGCCACAAGTTTCAAAAAATTCTGAGGTCACCATGAAGGTACTCTTTAGCATTGTCTGATTGGAAAGTTCGAATCTACATTTGAAATTGTGTGTATACCATACGTTGCAAGGCTTTCATAAATTTAGGAACTTCGTCTCAAGAGTGCATAGGGTACACCCACGAATATTGAGAGAAGTCATCAATGAAAGATATGAAGTATTTGTAGCCATGCTTTGTTGGAATATTTACAGGTTCTCAAACATCAGAATACACAATGGAAAATGAAACATCCGATTTTTTATTACGTAAAGAAAATGAAGTTCTACAATGCTTGCTTAACTGGCACACTTAACACTGAAAATCATTAATAGACACAAACTTAAACAATTCTGGAACCAAACACTTTAAGGACTCAAAAGATAGATGACCCAAACGATTGTGCCACAAAGTAACCTGACTTCTATTTAACTGACTCAAAGATTCTGAGGCTGAAAGACCAACTCTATTATCTAGCACATAGAGGCCACTCACCATGTTCCCTTTACCAATCGTCCTCCCAGAGGCCAAATCTTGAAAGAGACAAGATTGAGGAAAAAAGGTTAATGAGCAGTTCAAAGAGTGTGTAATGCTGCCAATAGATAGTAAATTAATAGGCAGTTTTGGAACATGTAAAACATCTGATAGGGGTAAGCCAAATGGCAAAGATATAGATCCTTGACGAGAATGATCCATTAGTTAACCTCACTTTATCTTTGCCAAAAAAAAAAGGGTGTATGATTGGAGAAAGGTTGACTTATATGCCATGCGATTAGAAGCACCAGAATAAATAATCCATGGGGATTCAGAGGTATCAGTAGACACATGGAATGCAGAAGCTAAGTTACTTGAGGAAGAGGCAAAAGAGGTTGAAGGAGTGGGTCCATAATCAATTTGTGTGAGGGCCCTACCATATTGCTCCAAATGGTCACAAAAGGCGGTGATAATATTTTCCTTAAGATCGGACCTAGGGGGGCAATCTTGAGAGTTCATAGTAGTTCCTCCACTCTGCTACTCATGAGAGGCCAAGTTAGCCGAGGTGAACCTTTTCTGATTTGGTTTCTTGTTCTGTTCTTGTGCTGATTTCTTATTTAGGTCTTGTGCCCACTTCGGCTTGCCATGCAATTCCCAACATGTCTCCCGTGTGTGTTTGGATTTCCGACAATGAGAGCACCACGGTTTATCCTTATCATCAACCCTTTTCTAACCATCTCCCTTTTTTGCTGAATTGATATTACCTCTTGCAGCTAAGGCAATGGTCTCCCCCTCGGGAGGATTCATGGCAGATTTCCTACTTTCCTCAGATTGAACCAACGCATACACTTCTTGGACAGAGGGAAGATCCTTGCTGCCCAAAATTTGAACTCGAATGGGTTCATATATGGGATTAAGTCCCAACAGAAAAGCAAACACCCGCTGTTGTGACACTAACTGTTTGTAGGCTTTGGCATCATTTTCAATCTCCCGGTCAATCTTCTGATAGTAATCTAACTCTTTCCAGATTAGATGTGAGGGTAGAATAGTAGGTGGATAAGCTTCTTTCCCCTTGTTTACACGTTGTAGACTCGACTTGCAATTGATAGATTCTAGCATAGTGCCTCTGTTCGGAGTAAGTTGACCTTGCTTGTTCCCATATTTCCTTGGCTGTTTCAACCGACATAAAGTTCCGCTTCACTGATGGTAGCATAGTAGTCAAGAGCCATGACATAATCATGCAGTTTTCCTGGTCCCACTTATCATATTCAACCGTACCAGTCCTAGGTCCCTTCACTTTTCCAGTGATATACCCTGCTTTACCCGGGGCTGTGATGTACAGCTGCATCTCCTTAGACCATGTCAAATAATTTCTGCCATCTAAGGGAGTAATGGTCGTTGGAAAGCTCATGGAGTCAATACTGTTGTTCATTCCTCCTTGGTTAAAAGAGGCTCCAGAGGTTGCTGAATCTTCATAATTCATGACTGACGCTCACTAAGACAACAACAGTCCCTTCACTTCAGTCAATACACACAAATGTACTACATAGCCCTTACTTTAAGTTTTCTGACAGTTAGAACACAATCACAGCCCTTGCTGCAACACACTCTCACTGATCTAACAGGCCTCTCCAAGGCTAATATAAGCCACAAGCATCAGTATACGGTTGCTGTAACAGTCAAACAAACCAAGTCACTCATGACCTACAACTAATTCCACAAGTTCACAGGTTTCTGGATCATCCGACCCACAAAGAAAGGGTTAAACCTCCCTTATACCATTCGGTCAAGGCAACCCTCAACCTGTTCTTGGTACCAGCACCAAGAACCAAAGAAAAAAGGTTTAAAAAAAACCTGTCCAAGTTCAGTTCAGGTGGTTTCTGGATTTTCCAGTCCAAGAATAATAAAAGAGAATAGAAAAAAAGGAGCCACCAACCTCTTGGAAGGACTCAACCAGTCATCAAGAATTTTCTGCAATCACTTTAGTTGATTTCCGCCCATAACAGGAGAGGGAGATCCAGCCGATGAGTTCTCAGGTCCAGAATAATCTTCTGCAATCACTTCCGCTGAGTTTCTGCCCAGAACTGGAGAGGGGATTCAGCCGATGAGTTCTCAGGTCCAGAGCTGACTTCGTTTCGTCATTCTCAGTCAAGTGAACACAGAGGATGTCATCGACCAAAAAAATTTACAGAGCACCAACCTGCTCTGATACCATGATTTTGGCAAGAAGAAAGATCTTGATCAAGAGATGAGAGGAGGAAAGAAGAAAGAGGCGAAATATTTAAACCAAAAAACGTAAACTGGCGGTGCCCAGGATTTGTATTTATAAGTTAGGGCGACTAAATAAAAAATTAAAGGTTAAAAAGACAAAAATGCCCCTGCGGCACATAACTGAAATTACATCACATTCATTTGTAATTAGAATGCTATCCACAATTTGTCTTCCTTTCACAAAGCAAATTGATTTGGAGAGGTCAGTTCTCCCAGGACTAAGAACATTATTTTCTTGCTTAAAACCATTTTTAATAACAAAGGAAACAAGGAAGATCTGGTGCCATTTTTTAAACATTGTAGGCTACAACTGGGTGTTTCCTGAATGTATTGAAGATTTTCTAAGGCAATGGTAAGGGAGGGGGTTAGGCCAAACCGTCAAAGGGGAAGAATCTACTAGAACACGGTGGCTCAAGTAGTATTGTGGGGCATTTGGGAAGAACAAAACAATCACATTTTTAATAACAAAGCTAGACTCATGGAAGAGGAAGACCATATTTCTCATATTTTTCACTTGTGCAATCTGTGGGTGCTGAATTCAGAGATGTACAAAGGTTCACTCCGAATATGCTTCAGCAGAATGTAGTGGAATGGTTGTTCTCTTCACCTAGTTCTTTAAGAGCTAATAGCCTTCCCCAGTTAAGAGAAGAGGAGGTGACTCCGTATTTTGATGGAAGTGCACTAGGCAACCCGGGATTAAGCTGGAATTGGTGGTCTGTTCAAGAGGAAGGATGGTAGCCCTTTGTGATTTTTTAGTGGACCAATTGGGATCGCAGATTCCACAATGGCTGAAATTTTAGTAGTGCTAAATGGCCTCTGTATCACAAGAAGTCTAGGCTTGACCAACATGGAAGTCAAGGGTGACTCTGGCAACAGGGTAAAGTGGCTTGGGGAGAAGGAAGGTAGGCCTTGGAGATTGGTGAACTACTTGGATGAGGCTAAAGATTTGTGTATTCCTTGAATGTAAATCTAATATGGATCCCTGGGGCCTTAAACTCTGTAGCAGATAGTTTAGCTAAATCAAGTGCTCACGAGGAAGCCTTTATAGTGATAGCATTATGACCTTGTAACCTGTGTGAGGCTAGCGTTCTTTGTACATCATCTCATGTACTCTTCTCTATCTTTAATATAAAGCTACTCTTTTTCTAAAAATAAAAATTAAAAAAAAAAAAAAACTAGCAGTATAGTATATTGTGTTAGTATCAAAATATTAGTTGTCTTGTACAATGAGATGTTGTATACATATAATCACATCAATGTTTTAAAACGCGGAGGCATGACGCAAGGTGTTCCACTACCTAGAAGCATGAGGTGTAAGTCTCCCGAACACAAGAAGGTGTAAGCCTCCTTAAGAGGAGGAGGATTAGGAGGAGGAAGGGGAGGGGGATAAAGAGGAAGGGGGGATCTCATTTTTTCTTTGTTTTTAATAAAAAAATTTTATATTAAGAAGAATAAAGATGCATAACATTAGTTGAAAGGGGGGGTCCCGTCGAAGCGGAGGCGAGCGAGCGAAGCAAGACCCCCCTAACTCAAAAAAACAAATTGGGAAAAGGGGAACCCTTGTTTGGCTAAGCTACCTGTCAAGCTATTAGCAGTCCTCACCCATTTCACATGCATTAACATGTCCTGTGACAGCCATTTGAGTTTTCTGAATTCATTCCTCAAATGCCATGCCACCCCTTCCCCTTTAACCAGCCACATAATCATAGTTTTAGAATCTCTCTCAATAATCAGCCCTCTAATACCCCGCCTTCTCAACCCCAAAAGCTGCAGCCAAAAACTCTGATCTTGCCGCATCACCCTGCTCCACGGGGCCAGAGTATAAAGCAATTATGTTCCCCTCTTCATCCCTAATGACTCCTCCAATACCTGAGGGCCATGGGTTACCCAAACAGCTCCCATCAAAATTCAGTTTCTTCCAACCATTTATTGGAGGAGACTAAACCTCAACAGATCTTTGTCTTGTAGTTGAGGATGCAGCGATTGTACCCCAAGCTCTGAAGAAATCTTCAATCTTGAAATCTGAAAACAGCTTCAAACTTTTTGCTCAATGAACTACCCTCAATGTTATAGTTTCAACCAAAGTTTCCTAGCTTCACTCCTCTTCAAATATTCTTGCATTTCTTTCCTCCCACACAGTCCAAATTAACGCTGCTCTAGTGCATATCCACAAGGTCCTACCCCTCTTTTTTGTACAGCTAATGCTAGTAGGGCTAAACAAACCCCCCAACCTATCAGGAGAAGACCACTTGCATCCAAAAGTAAACCAATCCCAAAGAAAGATAATAAACGGACAAGAGATAAGAAGATGAATCGCAGTCTCACCATTCAACTTGCAAAGAACACACCAGTTTGGTCTCTTCCTTTGAAATAAACCAAAGGTATTAATGCTTCGATACTAAATTATTTAATTACAAACTACTAGGACAAAGTAACTTCCTAATGATACAAAGACAACACAACCTTGGGGTTGGGGGACCAAAAGTGCAATGAGTTTCATCATTCATGAACTGATGAAATGAGAAAAAGGAAAAGATCCCAATAAAAGAGCACAAGACCAGCTGATATATATATAATTATTGAAACAAAAAAAAAAGCAATATAATTACACTAAAACATAAAATAGGGCTGTTAAATCAAAGCCATACCTTTTGTCCATGTGGAATCTTCTGAAGGGACCTTCCAACTAAAAGAGGCAAAGAAGGCATTCACATCTGCATTAGGAAATTCCTTCCGGATATACTGTTCAACTGAGTATCTGCTTGCAAAACGGTATTTCCTACACAAAGTCATGGTTTTCCGAAGACTTCCTGGAGGATACAGGTACCTATCTATCCAGAAGCCAGAAGAAGTTTTCCTCTTCCCCACTTTCCAAGTCCAGTTATCACCGCGATTAGGCCAATCTACAGGAGCATACGGCAAACCCTCACCTGATTCACCTGCTTTAACTGGCCTGAGATGTAGCTCATTTTCCTTCGAACCAGCTGTGAAACCATTATCTTCACCAGGAATATCAAGCTCCATAGATTCTCTTTTACTGATAGTTGGCTGAGGCTGGTAAACTGTACCAAAGGGAACAGTTGGTAATTGAGTGAAATAGTCATTCACTATATTAATGCATCTTTATATGCAATGGAGAACAGAGAGATATTATTAGAAGTTCACTAAAAAGGAATTCAATCTCCCTAATAACATGAATATTTCATCTGGAAGATTGTTAGAAAATGATACACATAGACTGGCCGGTCTACACACACATGACAGAGAGATATTACTAGATTTTCGTTGAAACTAAATCTCCCTAATAACATGAACATATTATCCGGCATATTGTTTAGGAAATGAAAAGGTGACTTAGCTGGAAAACAAAATTAAGAACCATGAGAGCAAACACACAAAGAAAAAGAGTCTGGGTTCATCAGTTGGTGGTCATGTTCATAGCATATGGGTAGGGTCTCCAGTTTGTGAAATTCAACTTCTGAAAATATATACTTTTAAGCTTCTACCTTATCATGCTTTTAACTCAATCCTTCTAGGGGATATTATAAATATGCATACATGTCTAAATCACTAATATCAAGTAAGCAAGAGCCTTTATTGTGTCCTTTGGTGTATAAAATGCCTAGAGATAAGATGGATAAATACCTTGAGAGGAAAATGTAAGAATAACTTGTACAATCTAAACAGGGGGTTAGTATAGAGCACTTGTTTTGGGGGACAGTGGGGTCTTCTTGATGTATCTATTCCAATCATGTCTATGGATCAGGCTGGATTCTGTCCTGAATTTGCTTTGTAACCATAATTCTTTTCTATTCAATTCAATAAAGCTTTAAGTTACCAAGAAAGGATAAAAAAAGAAAAGAAAAACAAGTACAAGATAAAATCATGTTGATTATGAATTGAACTATTAGTTCACGGTGAACATGCACTACAGTCTCTCCCCTAGTGTTAGATAACAGAAAAGGTAGCACCCATCATTTAAGACCTTATGGTAATAAGGGTCTGGAATCAAAATTGGAATGGTCCATTCCAGTTCCAACCGTTTGGTTGGGAAGAATTAGAATCCCATTCCCATCCCTGGTGGAATGGCATTCCCCATTTGAGGGAATCATCATTCCCTCCCCCTCCCTTAGAAATGAGAATCCATTCCAGGATTTTGATTCCCATCTGGACCAAACAGGCGGGAGGAATAGACCATTCCCATTCTGATTCCATTCCGACTACAAACCAAATGGACCCTAACTTTTTTTTTATCATTGTAAGACTTTAATAAGATTACCCATTCAAGAAGATTCTAATGTTCAATACAGAATGTCATTCTAACATTAAAAACTGAGAGCAGAAAAATCATTCACAACTATGAAACATTACTTGCAAACCTTAGATTGATATTACCCACAGAACCAACATTATCTCTTGAAATATGATCAATAATAGAGATGGATAGATTATTTGACATTAGTTTCTGAACAACTTAAAGCAGAGTGGCTATGATAGTTTCAAAATAATTCTACAGGATAAGGGAAATGCACAGATCATATCCACACATCTTCTAGCATCATCAATAATGCCGCAAGGTGGTGGTGTGTCTTTAAGCAAGAGGCACAAGATGCACTCAGAGGCATAATCACTAAGAAGTCTTCTTATTAATTGTTTCGATTAACATTGAAAATATATGAGGTCATATTATTATGCATTATCTTTTCTTTCAATATTCCTCTAGCATTTCTTCTGTTTCCACATCAGCAATGCAATTTGTATTGCACTTTCCAAGATTTTCTTGTTAGAAGGTAACCCTTTTATTTTTTTTATTAATAACAGAAGATTCATTAATTGATTAAGAAAAATAAAACAAGAGAGGGAAACTAAAATAACTTAACTCCCCACAACTGTCAAAGTACACCCAAAATACAAGAGCAGTTACAACTGAGCCCAGAAAACAGAACTCCTATTCACCCCTTGCCTAGCTAAGCCATCTGCAAGTGAATTTGCACTTCTCTTTACCCATGTGCATCGAATTTCAATGTCCTTGGTCAGCCATTTAAACTAAATTTCTTCTTTTCATTGTTGTAGTTCCAGCGCCTAGAGTTGTGGGTAATTTATGAAAACAACACTTTTATGGAGAACCTGAAGTGGGTAATTTTTCACCTAGTACTCTTCATTCTTCATCTTCCACTGCCTCCCCCCCCCCCCCTGCTTCTATAACTTTGTTTTGAGTAGATAGCCAAAAAACCTGACAAAGGTCAGAAAGAGAGAAGATATCATGCATTCAGATAGGTTGAAAATTGAAGAGTCAAAGGACACACACTGAAAGGATCCCTTGGTATGAAAAGAAATGTTTACAACATAAAAAGGTTCAACAGGTGTTTTTATCAGCAACAAGACATTTTAGTAGTCATTGATTAAGAAATAGTAAATATGTACAATAATGTGCTTTATATAACCAGACTTTCTACCCAACCCCTGACAGCTAGTTTTTTGCTTTTCTGTTTACAAACTTCTCTCTTGGGAAGACACCCCCCCCTCCCTCCCCCCAATAGAATTAATTCCTGCTTCTTGTCTTACCAATATATCAGCCATACTGTTTCAAAAGCTGTTTCTAGGATTAACAAAGGCATCCTTAAGAACCAGTTTGCTACCACCACAATTATAACAAGTTACACACACACACACACACACACACACACACACACACACATATATATATATATATATATATATGAGAGAGAGAGAGAAGCTGGCAAGTGGCAAAGGGCATGAATCCAATTTTTCCATCATATTAAACAAAAAATAAGTGATAACTGACTAAAAATAAAATAAAAAAATGAAAATGAGAATTAACTGGACATAAACCAACTTTTGTTATTGGGTCATAGATCTAGCAGTCCACCCATCTAGTTGAATCGTTTTTGAATTAAAAATAAAAAATTTAAGAAAAATAAATAAAATACAAAAAAAACAAATAACTTTTGATTATCTTTTAAAGCTTTTTTGTATAGAAATAAGCTCAGAACGATAAATTGTATATTATACGTTATAACATAGGCTTAATTTTTGTCATTGGATGATGGATCTAGTAGCCCAACCATCTAGTTGAATTGCTCAACTAACTGAATTAAAATTTTAAGAAAAAAAATACAAAGCAACCTAATAATTGTTTTTTTTTTTTGATAATTAGCAACCTAAAAATTGTTTTGACTATTGATTCCATTTTTATGGTCCAAGTCCAACCATTGGTTCTAGTCCTCGGTCATTTACCATTGTTGTGAAGTGAAAAGAAGTTATTTGGACAACAATGTTACAGAAAATGGCACTAAAACAAGGTTCATACCATAACTGGAAAGCATCGAAAGTATATTTAGGCTTTCCTGTTTTTCAACAAATTGTAGGCTGTCCATGTGGGTCACACCTCATAAAACCAGAAAACCAGAAGCTGCTGCGTGAAAGTCCGGCTGCTGAAACCATAATTTGACTTACAGGTCGGTTACCCGCCTTCAAGAATCATGGCAATTTGAGAGTGGTTTACATTCGAAAGAAAAGAAAAAAAGAAAAGAAAAGAAAAAAACGAAGGCGGTGAATGCAGAAAAAATTGCACCGTAAAAAAGATAAGTGATGGCATAACGGTCATTTCGGGAAATCGAAGGATGTGTGCACGATTTTCGCCAAGTTTAACAGATGGAGGGCATTAAAGTTCCAGCTGGCTCAGATGGTTTGTAGCGGAGACTGGATCGATTGCCGCCTTCACCCTGGTTGGGGTGAGAAAATTGGAAAAATGTTGAAATGTTGACATTTTTCAGGACTCAGGAGTTCATGAGAACGCGTTTATGTCGGGAATACTGTAGTGCGAATCTCGGAGAACATCCGACGGTTCAAGACGAAAGAGTACGTTCTCCTGTACCTCTCGAGGAGGGCGCTAACGCAGGACAAGGAAAATGATGGCGCATCCAACAGGAAGTTGGCATGCGCGCAAGCAATGTTTCAGAACAGTGATGTAAACTAAGGTGCGCCGGTGGCGATCCGGACAAACCTACGCCTAGTTTGCTGGTTGATTATCTGTTCTGATTACGGCCATTCGGAGAGGAGAGGTACTTGTCTCCGGCCGGCATTTCCGCTTCGACGGTGACAAAAAGCTAGCTGGAGAACGAGTTACTCGTCGGGCGCATGTTATCAAAACATTCTCAAACAGAACTGTTTTCTTTTTTTTCTTCCCTTTCTTTCTTTATTGATGTAAACAAAGAACTAAGCTTTGTTGAAGCTCCCGATTATCGAAGATCAAATGGATATATGAATTTTGTTTTGCAAAAGAAAACGAAAAAGAGGAAAGTTCATTCATAAAAAATTTCTTACTTGAGACAGAAATAGCGTCGTCCAGAGCCGAAGCGGAAGCGGAAGTTTCTTCACCTGGAGGAAAAATGGCTCCGTTTGTACCCTAAGCGGATGAGAGGGAGAAAGTTCAGGATTTCTGTAAATCTCTGCTCAAGTCTGAAAACTCAAAAAATAAAAATAAATAAATAAATCAGTGAAACAAACCAATATTCATCTGTAAGAAAAATGAGAGAGAAAAAGAGTGGTAATGAAAGAAAGAAAACCTACTCGAGTGTACCCACGTGCACATCTAAGCGTGCGTTGACACATTGTACTAGGAGATGCTCCGAATGCACGGATGAAATGAATTATGGGGCGCGTTCTGTTGGACGGTAAATAATTGGACACAACCTTCTTCAAAATAACCATTCTACCCCATGCATGAAAATTCCACCTGGCGAGAGTAGCGGCCAGTAGCTACCAGCTTTCCGGTTTCTTTTCGGCTTTTCCGTCACAGTCCAGCCCGTTCAGAGACGGACTAGGCTTCGACCAGGTGCCTTAAAGAGGTTTAAAGTCCAGTAAAGCCCGAATATTATAGTCCTCTTAGATGATTAATGTAAATAATTGTGTCATGGTTCGATTGTTTCTTGTTTCACCGTATTCTGGTACTAACTCTTACGTGTCGCACGGCTGGAGTGCCAAGTGGCAAGTGCTACCAACTCCAATCCAATTATTTTTTGGTTAAGTGTTATTATATAAATTTATGTTAATTTTTATTTGTTTTATTATATTCTTAAATACTAGAGTCTTAGGACATTTGTATGTGGACAAAGTTGAACCCTATCCATCTTAATAATATTCTTGCGTTACATATTGTTTAATAAATTAAAAAGAACCAAAAACTTAGAAGGGATTAAGAAGAGGGATTTACTTTTCATTAAGTTAGAATAAAAAATAGTTTTAATTAAATCATGTTTTTACTAATTTGCATCATTTTTAACTAATAAAATAGTTTTTTCTAAGTTTATTAACATTTTTTTTCTTTTTATTATGTTAATTTTTTATTAATAATTTGAATTTGAAATTTTTATAATCTTTATAAGGTAAAAGACTTAAACTTTCATTGAATTTTCACACAAATACTGAAACCTCCCCTCTCATTAGAAAATGGGCTAAAACCTCCCCTACTTGGATATGTCGTTGGGCAAAGACCTACCTGCATTAGTAATCTTTTAAGATTTGCTTACATTTGATGTTAATTTTTTTTAAAACCCCATTTTTGTCCTTTTTCAAAGTGAAGCAAGAAAAAATATATAAAAAACCATGCTGATGTCCTTATTTTTTAATATTTCTGTCTAATATGTTGGAATCGCTGCAAGATTTGATGATGCCAGATTCAATCCTGAAAGAATTTTGCAAAATTGGAATTTGGGTGTGTTACAAATGAATATTGAGAAATTGTTTAAAATTCATCATGAGTTTTTAGCATCTTTCTTAAATTCACCATAACTTTTCAAAATGTCTAAAACTCGTCATGTTAGTAAGTTTTTATTTTTCAAACTCACCTTCCGTTAGTGCACCGTTAATGCTTTTTAACAAAGGTATCCACATCAGCATAAATAACAATTTTCATGACCAAATTACCCTTAAATGGCAAGTTAGAGGAAAAGGGTCATTTTCACTTTTCAAATTTCTTTTTTTTTTTTGCATTTTTAATGTTTTGTTATATTTTCCAATGTTTTTTATAATTTCTGTTTTTATATGTTTCTATTTTATACAATCTATAAATTTTTTTGTTATTTATTTACAATTTTTGTGTTCTATAATTTTTAGTGTTTTTTCTACAATTTTTTTTTTTTGAATTTGTTTTTCAATTTCTAAAGTTTCTAACAAGGTTCAAACTATTGACACGTATTGGCCTGTATCAGCCGATACATATTGTTTCGGGAACTCCCCAATACGCCCCTACAGGGGGTGTATTGGGTTCTGAATGGTTCAGCGGGTGGAGGAGCCTTAAACCGGCCCCCCTTGAACTGGTTTAAAAAAACAAAGCAAGTAAAATAATACTGATATGTCCTGATACATCCCTACCGGTGTATCAGGCATATCAATATTTTGAACCTTGGTTTCTAGAGTTTGAAAATAATTTTTTATTTTGTTTGCAATTTCTATGTTTTTTTATATTTTTGTAATTTTTGTGTTTTTATGTATTTTATATTTGAAAATATTTTTTGAACTTTTCCTTTTTTCATATATATATATATATATATATATATATATATATATATATATATATATTCTAAAAAGTTCTGTTTATCATTAAGTTAGTGACATGGTGAGTTTCAGACAAAACTTGTAAAAATCAACTTGCACAATTAAAGATTATAACTTATCAGATAAACAAATGAGATTCAAATTATATCGTTTCAGATCAGCTTATAAAGATCCACTTTCACATTCATAGATTAGATTGTTAATGCCAAATCCGTCATCCACTTGCACAATTTGAGCTCAATGGTTTAAAGGCAATTGAGTCTACACGAGCATTAATTACTATTTTTTATCTTCTCAAGGAAATGTAAGTGCTGAAAAAAGTACAACAAATGAATTCTTGATCTTGATATTCAACATCTAAATTGTGATTATAATCTATAAAAACGAAAGCAGTTGCTTATTATATGAAAACCCTAAATCCCTCAAAATAACCAAGCGCTGCAAATCAAACAGTAAAGAATCACGAGCTATGAATCCTCCTACAAAACTATAAAATGATCCTTTCGACCCTTTTCGATTAGTCCATCTCTAGAGCCCTTTAATATGTTAAAAAATTATATTATTTTTAGTGAAATTTTTCCTTTTTTACTCTTTTTTGTTTTCAAAATTGCATAATCAGGTCGAACCAATCAAACCATATCTGAATAATTCAGAATGATGGTAATTGAAACTAGTGGGTGGACAGTTTTCGGGTATTCAAATTACCCAACCCTACTCCTTTTGTTTTAGAAATTGATGCGTAGCAATTTTTAGGCCCTTGCTCTTCCGCTTTATTCTTCTTTTGGAAAATTGACAAAGCTAAGGAAATGATCTGACAAAGTAATGGAACTATAAGACAAAGGAGACAATATGTTCACATAAATTGTTCTTAGAAAATTAGAAGTGAAACTTTTACATAATTTGTAGGAAAAATTTTAGTCAATTTTTAATGGAAATTTTCTAAAAGTATACCAGAAAATTATTTTATTGAAATTTTAATTAATATTTTAAGAAAAGCATATTAATTAACAGTGTTTCTAAAATTAATTTCCAAGATATATTTTCTAGAAATTTATATAATAGATTTGGTAGAACAAACCGGATCAATCAAGATTTATATAAATTGGTAACTAAATAAATTGGGCGACCACTTTTGGGTTTTTGAATGATCCAATCCATTAGAGTCATGTTCTTAACCCATCTTCTTGTTACAATGTTTACTCAGCATGCACATAAGCATTTCGATGTAAATACAAAAAATACAAACAATGATATGTGGGCCCTAAAATGTCCCATGGGGGAGAGAGAGATTATAATTAAAATGTAATTTATAATTATAACAATATTTTTAATTAATTATTAAATTTTATTACTTTTATTATTTGTCATATTGTATTATTTATTTTTTCTATTCTTTTTTAGATATTTTGAGTTGTATTATTTCAATATTTAAGTTTTGACTTAAACATTATATTTTAATGCATTGATGAAAAATTAAATCCATGCATATGGAGAGAGAAATAGAAATAGGAGCACTGGACCCTATCTCCAACCAAACACAGACTGAGAGTTTTCTTGATAAAGGTATCCATATAGAAATTGACAAATTTGACATCTTCAATATAAACCCTATATGACTTTGTTTTTCGAATTGCCTCTCTTGCTACAATGTGCTTAGTTTCTTTCTTGGTGAAAGAGTGACTTATTTTGTCCTTTCAAGCGTGAACGAATATCTGCACACATATCCTACCAATGTCTTCAGTCCTGTATTCTGGTGATGGAATCCTTAAGAAATAGAGAAAACTCCATCCTCCGTCTTGCCCACGTCTTCATCGACTTTTATCTGTAATTTCTTAATGGGAATTCCATTTGGAATCTTACCCATCAATATCAATGAAACTCAGTAGACCCTTTCGTTAGAATCTTCTAAAAAGAGGCACAAAAATATCCAAAATATCAATGCAATTACTATTGAGGATGGTTTCTACAGAAAAAACAATACAAATTTTATAAACAAGAAAAAGATAGAGAATTTAAAGTTACAGTTTTGCCTTTGAGTGATTGATATGAAGGGCAAATTTGAAAAATAAATCTTCATAAAATAGATTGGAAGGATGGGTTTGGGCTAGCAATTCATATGAAGAGAGAATTTGGAAAATAAACATTTTGGTCCAAAATAATTTCATAAGCATTTTGGACATTTCCATGCCTCTTTTTAGAAGATTCTAACAAAGGGGATCTACATGCAACTATGTCAGAAACTTCGGGGGAGGTGATTGCAATCGTCAAACTTCAGAGGTTTCAGTAACAACCAGAAACTTTAGGAGAGGTTTTAGCAAGTTACCCTTTTTTAAATATGCTCACCACCAAAAATATAAAATTGTGCATAAGCAAGATTTTCAAGGATTGGATTTTGGGACAAAAAATGGGGGTACGATGGTAGTGCAATTTTTTCATTTCCTCCTTTTTTTTTACTTTTTCCCTTTTTAACTCAAAATAACATATGGCAAAAAAAAATACACAATAAAACTAGTGATATGCTCTGATACCATATGTATGTGCAAGATTGCACCGCCTATGATTGGTTTAGAGATAAAGTAAAAATATGCAATGATTTATGCAATAGATGAAAACAGAAATGGGGCAGAAACCATATTTTTATATAAAAAGTTGAAGTCATTTGGAGATGTATGGGCCATGCTGGGTATGCACAAAGCTCCCCTTCTCTTCTTTTTGACAAGTTCTTTCTCTTTTTTCCCTTCTTATCTTTTCTCCTTACTTCCTTCATCAAACAGAAAGCTGCAGGCCTATTTATACTGTCATGGGGGTCATAGAAACTTCTACTAATAAGACTCATACTAAAGACACAACCCATTACATTGTAACTTAAAGACCCTTCAAATGTCTTCCATGAAACTAACGACTCTAACTCTTCTAAAACTAACAATCTTAATTCACTTTAAACTGAAAACAATGATTTTTCAAATCATATATGTTCCAACAGATTTTTGGTAACCAGAGGAGATACTTCAGTGTTTCTAAAACCAAGTTCCTGATAAAGAATAGTGAAGTTGCTTTTACAAGACACAGAAGGGGGAATACCCATGAGTCAAAGGCTCTCAGGAAAATGAAGCAGCAGACTTGCAAGCTTTGATGTGATTTTACCTCTATAAGTTTTGCAGGACTATGATTTTTTATTCAATGCTGCTGTTGATGAACTTATCAGAGGGAATTCCTCCTATTTTATTCATAAAGCACTGTGATCATTGTTGATTAAAAAAGTGCTCAAAGAAATCTCTAAGAACACTTATTGTAATCTGTATTCTAAACCAAGAAAAAACACTAGACTTCTTTTCCCAGATAGTACAAGATCAAAAGAAATAGTATTTATGTATATTTACAAAACATGTCATAACTCTCCTCTGAATGAACTACAGAAAAGGACAACAGGTAACAGCCTTTAAGATCATCAGCTCTCTACCAGAAAATGATAAAGCCAAAAAAAATCCAGGTATAGTCATTCTCATCCCCAAGCAAAAAAGCACTAGGTCAAATTGCAACTGATGCGACTGCACATAATATCTGATTCATGATTTCTACAAAAGTAGCAAAAAAAGTTTTTCGTATCATATGTGGTTCTGTTGACACAGAATAGTGAACTTTTATTTTTCAAATTATCTAATAAGCTTAAGACAGCTCAAACAGTTGATGAGTGTACTATCTGTGTCTATGTTCATGTTATCTTGATGCCAGCATCAAAAGAATTCTCCACGTGGAGTTAGAGAGTCTACAATCAAAACACTCAAAATCAATCAGAAGCCATGAGATCTATCTGGTAGCCAACTGCACCACCAGCCCCCGATATAGTAAAGTAATATTGTAATAACTGTTCTATCTCCTTTGTTATTTCAAAAGACAAAAAAAAAATCCAAATGGATAGTAATATTTGTTATTTAATTAAAATATATAAAATAAAGAGGCCAGTCATGAGACGTTTCTATGAATGGAAAGAGACATATCGTACCACTAAATGCAGCATGAAATCTTTCTGGGTGATGTTTAACTATAATTACCTCTGTTTTGAGAAAGAGCTACTTTTCCAAAGTTGGATTTCCTTAGCTTTTCAATTGAGTCATAATTTCCTTGCTGACAGTCTTCGTGCATAACAAGTAACTGTTCGGCCACCTGAATTGAGAATCCAAAAATTGAATAAGCACCAAAATATCAAACGTAAAAACCTTAGACTCTTAGCTAGAAGCAAAGAAGAAGAAGAAGAGAGAATCTCCCTAAATATTTGTTACCTTCATTTTTTTATTGGTAACAGATGAACTTTAATGATTATGGTAAAAGAGAGAATCCCCTATTATTTACCCCACCCCCCCAAAAAAAACAATAAAAGAAGGCCATGTATTCTTCTAATAAGACTGTTTCAAAAAAATCACATCACAAAAATATCTTGAAATGTTAGAAATTTAATTGGCTTGGCAAGACATGAATCTTGGAAATGGTTTGGCTTAAAAACTAGATATAAATGCATAGTATAAGCATATTACATGGGACACCGATACCCATATTCATGTCCAGGATTTTAGGAAAATGGTGGTTGCAATTTGACCGAAATCTAGTATACAATTTTATAGATGTAGAACATGGAGAGGGGAACCAGAAAATCCTATCCATGTTTTGTTTAAGGGATAAAAAGCTTGAGGTGGATCACAGGCATGGATCAAAGTATTGACATGCCTCTGTGTATCGACAGAGGCATATCGGTAATTTGATACACGCGGAAACATGGTTTTTTTTTCAAAAATTGATTTTTGGGGAGTTAAATACATGTATTTTTCATTAAAAAATAGTGGGGTCCCAAAACACCTGTAAACAGGTGTATCAGGACCCAAAAGATACAATATGATACGCCCGATACGGGGCGTATTGTATTGAAATTTTGAACCTTGACCGCAGGTAAGGTTCTGGCAGGATGCTTAGTGCAACAATCAGCCATTTATAGAATTATTCCCAACTTTATTCAATGCTTCTGCAAATAGAGATACATCCACCGAAGACTTATGAAAATAGAATACATGGGTTGTTTTCCAACCTAAACTTAAGGTAGAACCTCAATGACCAGGAAATTGACTCTCTGACAAGCATTTTACAAAAGCTCCAATGTAAACTCTGCAGAACCTTTGGAGACTGATGCTAGAATCTGGTCCTGGGATCTGAGTGGTGTGCTTTCAGTCAAATTTATTCTCCAGAAAGTTCCAAGAACCCATAAGAGGAGACTTCTCAACGAAGTAGACTTAGAAGCCACAGGTACTATCCAAAGTAATTTTCATGGTTTGAACTACTGTACTTGGTAAATGCCTAACTACGACCAGCTTTTTTAGAGAGAGAAACTATTATAGAATGTGGTGTTTTGCTGCCATTGCCTATGTGTAAGGGTGGAGAATTCAGCAACCTACCTAATTTTTTATTGTGAATTCGACCAACCTTACTTTTAGTCTTTTACAGCACTTTCCAGTACATTGGATCAAATCTCTCCATTAGGAAATCATGTCCAATGATTGCTAGGGTAGAAATATTACGGACCATATGGGAAAAAAGAAATGAAATAATCTTTCACAACAAGATAAGACTGCTTCATTTGTTGACTGATATCAATACAAAAACTGTTTATCATCTGAGAACAAGAGAAAAATATCATGATTATAGGTTGCCATATCATCCACATTAAAAATAGTGTGCAAATCAGAATCTTTCTCCTCTCCCCAAGGAGTAATAAGGCTTAACTTTGATTGCCACTCCTAAGGGAGTCTGGGACCATCCAGAATGGGAGTTTTCAGAAATTAAACAAGCATGATTTTACTAGTCTTCTAAGGCCATAGTGACTCTTGAGCTCTTAAAATAGAAATCAAAGCCCTATTACAAAGCTTAAGAATATGGAAACTGAGGGTGGCAGGCGGCTACATGGTTATTGGATGGCTTAGAGGCAGAGGGTCCATGGTTATTGAGACATTATGATAAAGAGGTTAGGACTATGGCATCTTGAGTGAACACCTTATATAAATGTGTGGAAAATATTAAATTATTTCACCATTGTAAGCTTAACTTCATATCCAACTTGTGAAACATCTGTGTGAACAAAAGCATACATATGTTTCTTGATTGAGTAGACTGTTATGGGCCCGCGAATAGGATCTCGTCATGGGTCAGTCCATGGGGGAAACCCTCTGTTTTCCCTTGTTCCTCCCTGCTCTTGATGAACCTATCTAGGCGACCTAATGGTGATTTGTTCAAGAGATCACCTAACTCTCCTTTACTCTCTTTCTTGACTGAATATTCGATATCCTCATTCAATAATGGTGTCTCCTTAAATAGGAGATTACAAGAGTCCTAATCTTAGGGAGTCTCATTGCTGAATAGGGAGACTTCCAATTCTATCTTGCTAAGGATAAGATAAGCTAATCCTAATATGATAATAAGATAAACTAATCCTAATCTGATAATAAGATAAACTAATCCTAATCTGATAACTTACTAACAAGATAAGATAAGAGCAATAGAATAAGATAAGAACAAGCAAGATGATCTAATCTAATCTGGCGGTGGGTCAGGTTCCTGTTGCTGCCGGCAGCGACGGTACGTCTTTCCGAGGAATTCGTCCATAACATAGACCATCACTGTGCACCTTATGTTAAGCTTGATGGTAGTGCTACATGATGTATGGGAAGAAAGAAATACTCAGATTATTGAGGATAAGTGTTTGTGCGTCCTAGTTGTCTAATAAAATCTTGGAACTCATTGGGCTACTATAACCAAGAATTCTCAGGGGACCACAAGACATCTTTTTCCCCTTTCTCGATCAGTGATCAAGAGAGTTAGCAATAGAATTGAGTGTGTCCCCTTTCCTTATTATCCAACATCATTGGCAATGACAACACTAACAAAATATATAATAATTCATTTCTTGTTCATTAGCATATGTCCGAAATGTGACCTTATCTTCTTTACAAGGTAATTCTCTAGTTTTTCCTTTTTTTTCCCTTGTGAACATTAAGCCCAACACTGTCAAAATGAGACAAAATATCCATGTCCAAGGATCATACTGACAAATTATATCAGATAATTGATCGTGAACTAGGAGATTCCAAAAGAGGAAACTAACTAGAAGACACAGCTTGATCCAACAAGGATGCAAATCAAACTAGAAAGAAAATAATTTAGACAATCGATTTCACAAACTGATTGTGTTAGTGGTGTCGCTGTAGGCAAAGTGATTAGTTCTTGGACACCTCCTCTGAGTTAATTTGAAGATTAACTGCAATATGGTTTTGTAATTAGAAATGACATTGATTCTTATATGCTGCTGAAGGTGGCTGTTTTAGAACTATGCAAGAGCTCTGGAGTCTGAACTAAAGGCAATTTTATTTTCATGGAATCTGCTTGTTCGATGGGTTGGAAGTCCTCGGTGATACAATCGGACTCCATAATAGCCATTCCTGCTTTGAATGGGAATTATTCAGTTTTGTGCCTAGGAATTGTTGACATATTTTGGACTCTATCAAAGCTTCATATAGAAGAGCAGATCATATATTAATTGTCCATGTAAATAGAAAGAGTAACAGAGTTCCTCAACAGGTTAAGTTCCTAGTTTGTGGGATGGTATAAGTATCAGATCCCCCAGGTTGGCTGTGTAATTTGTTGTTGTTGGACAGACATCTTACTTAAAAATTATCCATCAAAAAAATATTTTGCCAATCAGATCAACTTCCATATGCATACAAACTTAAAGCCACACATTCTTCATTGTACTGACGGTTGGAGAATGTGAAAATATCTGCAATGCATCCAGACCCCCGACATAAATCATGCTATTTGGTAGAAAAGGAAGTTCTCCTTCCATAGCATGACCTAGAATAGTGCGTAAAAGGTACTCTTAAATTCTTCTAGGGGTAAGTAGAATTGAATTCCATTATTCCAACAAGGTACGAAAAACTCTTAGGGATTATTACCATTTGATTACTGCTGATAGGTGCTGAAACCTGAAAGTAGAATGCAGAAAAGATTTCAAATTTAAAAATGGCTGAAATCCAGGGACACTATTGGTATATGATATAATTTTTAGAGGTATAATAATCATCCCAATGCCTATGCTTCACCACTCAGAAAAAAAGTAGGTCTTGAGTTTCTGAAATGTTGATTCATACATTTTAAAGTTATTCTTTCAGCATTCTGCTATTAGCTAGTATTTTAGCAGCTATTAATCGCCACTTTATTCTACCTTGAGTGGACACCAAGTCAAAAATCAGGCACACACTTTAAAGTCAAGGACAAGCCAAACGCCTTAAAAGGCTGGACGAGACACTTCCTCATTCCTAATTCCTAGGTCACAAAAAAACATAATCACTAATCACCCCCCGACAACCCCTTAATGCAAAATTAGCAAGTTATATTAACGAATGACAAAGGATAAATCCCAGAACTAAAAGATATATGAAGGATGACATCATAAGAGTACCAAGTTAATGAGGAACTATGCTCAAAAATAACATAGAGAATAGCATACCTTCTCAATGCTGCCATCCTCAATGTCTGTATTGAAAGAAAGAACCATGTTTTCATCAAGCATGTTTTCTAAATCATCAATATAATGTGGTTCTGGAAAACACAAAATTGAGACAACATGAATAAATGAATGAAGAAGCATGTTGATACAAATCAAAGTTCACAATGGAACAAAACCTTGAAAAAAATTTCTTATTTACAATCAAAATAACCTTCTAATCAAACACTAATACGCCTGCTCACCAAACATAACAAAACAAATAGAAAACCGAGTAAAAAGGCGAACAAATAACAATTCCAGATTTCAGGACAAGAACATTAATCTGCATATGTTCATCTTCAGTGATATCTCGCCTGAAGTTAAAAAGGAAAATAAAATGATAGTGGAATAAAAAGCATTGGCAATTGTTGTTAAAGCGATAAATCTAGAGTCGCTAGATTTGAGACTCCAAATGCTGATTATTTTTTAACCAGGAAATCCGAATTATACCTCTCGATTGGGAGAACCAAGAGAAGATGTCAGCAGCAAGTTGCTCGGATTTCTGGCGAGAATCCTTACCGCCCCATTCGTTCTCGATGGCCATTTGAAGTGCAGTCCAACGGGAAAGAAGTAAGGATATCCCCTCAGACAAGCGAGAGAGAGACTCCGGCGAAGGCTGGGCGGGCACATGGCCTCCATTATCGAGACCCATGGAGGCCTATGTGCCAACCCCAACTCTCGCTTCTGCTCTTCCCTCTTCGCAACACGCTCAAAACAGAGCGAATGCAGATAGAGAGAAGGAAGCAGGGAGGAGGAAAGAAGCGCTCCTTGGGGAATGAATGGATTTGAAGACGAGAGGGCGCGAAAAGAAAGGGTTGGTTAAGAGTAAAACTCGGACCCGTTGTTTGATTCTCTTATCTACAAGCAGGCTGGGGGGTGCAGATGCAGAGTACACCAGAAAAAACAGAGACACGTGCCAACCACGCAATTTATTTGTTCCACATTGAATTTAATTTACCACGTGTCATTGATATGAATTATTAATGGCGCGCCGGCACCCACGTAAAACACTTAGAAACGAGACTCGGGTGGGGGCCGCGCGAACGCGTACCCCCGCTGACACAAATTATGACGTACACTCACTCACTTGGGGAAATGTTAGGCAGGCACCTCTCCTTTGTGCAATGGAGGTCGCCTACCTAGGCCATGGGCCTTCTTGATCACCCATCGACCCCGCCCAGGTAAGTATGTTTCATCCTTTCTCTTTCACTCTATTTATATTCCTCTACTTGCTTCTCTTTTTCTTATTTAAGCGGTGTGGGATTATTGATTCCGTAGCAACTCGGAGTCTTTGTATGACAGCATGTAAATCACCAAGGCTGTATATTGCAGCCTGCAGATGGCGATGTTGTGAATAGAGGCTTAGAGCTTCTCAGCAGCTGGTTATTTGATCCCTTGAGTCATGATCTTAGCTAGTTTTTGCTACAGCTTTTTTTTTCCGGTAAAGATGATGAAGAAACATATATAGAGTTTAACACAGACAGCAGGGGGGGGGGGGGGGGCACTTGACTCTATTTTGAACTTAAAGCAGCTCTGCTCTAATATCATCGAAACAAGAGTCAAGAAACCAGATAGCATGAGGAAATTTTTACTAATCCCTTGATCCACCACAACACTAGAATCCGTTCGGATGCACGTATCACTTGTTGAAGCATAACAGCCAGCAGCAAACCAAGACACACCTCTGAAAACAGGGGAGATTGTTAAGGCTCCCAAAAAAAAACACCATTACTATCCTCTACAAAAACACCATATCCAGCATACTGATTATGTATGAAGAGATGGATCATTAGTATGAATTTTAAGGAAACCTGTGTTGAGTCACTGACGGTGCCAAAGATCTGACGTCAGAGCATTAATTAGTTGGACCCCAAGGTCCTCTCCAGAGAATCTCCATTTCCTTGTAGGCCCTCCTGGGAAGCATGAGAAAGAGCAGCAACAGGGTTAGAACTTAGAACCACATATGAAAGAACCAGAGAGCGTCCTGGGTTCTACTGCAGCTCAGAATTCCTGCTGAAATCTCTGTATATCATCTATAAAAGTGAAACAGAGGAAATGAAAGTCCACCAAATTTGGTTGCTCAAGGATGAGCCATAGTGATCCGGACACTGGAAATGCAGCAGCAGCAATTATAATCTTCAATGAATTGAGTAACATCATACATGCAGCAGGACATCAATGCCGCCGACAAAAGCAGAACGGTGATCAATGATCATGTCTTTACAATTACAGGACATCAATATGTGAAGACTATTTTCATCTTTACTGATGCACAGTCGTCTATTGAGAATATTGTAAATAGTTAGGAATAAGTGTAGGAGGTTGGAGAAACCTCTTGAGAGACCAGGCAATTTCTTATTAAGTTTTTGGTAAAAGTAGATCCCACAATCTTGAATATTTTGCGTGTAAAAAGAAAGAATGGTCATCAAATATAGAAAATGATACCCCGCTGCAACAAATTAAGACGTACACTCCCCCACTTGGGGAGTTGATAGGCGAAACCCCTCATCTGTGCAATGGAAGTCACCAACGTAGGCTATGGGCCTTCTTGATCACCCATTCACCCCGTCAAGGTAAGAAAGGTTATGAGCCTCTCAGCTGGTTATTTAATCCCTTGCGTCATGCTTTTTACCTAAGTTTCTCTTCTAGCTTTTGTTTTTGGGTAAAGATAAATTTATAGATTTAAGAACTAACATACAGAGTTTGACACAGACAACAGACAGGAAAACCATTCCCCCACAACCTCAGAACAAGCTCGACTTGAGTTTAACACAGTCCGTTTCGATTCATGTATGATGTATCCGAAAACTTGAAGCTGGTTAAGCCAAGAAGCACAGGAATTATCGAATCAATTGAATCACTAGACAGTCTCTATACTTGACATTACTATTCGTACTGACGGTGAAATACCAATCAACTTCGAAAAAAATACCTATAAAGAACAGGACACAGAAACAAATCTTCTACATTGATTTGGTGGGGTGCGCCAGGCCCGTGCAGTAGTGCAACGCATGGGCGACGCGCGAGGACCCCAGTAGCAAGCTACTGTGGTGGGTTCTCCCCCTAAAACAATTAATTTAATATCATGTGAGCCGATGGCCCACGTATCAGATATTAAACTGATAAGAACAGATACTACACTTGATCTTAGCCAAAAGGCCGAGAAAGGTATGATTTGCTCTGGTTCTTCGATCACTTTTTATAGTTCATGCTACCTCTTCGACTCTTTTCACTAGCCAATGTGGGACTAAAGCCGAGACAATATGACCTGAGCTCGATCAATCAACACTTAACTGATTTGTGAATAAACCGCCCTGAGACCTGATCGACCACCCTCTTTCCTCTTTCCTCTTTCCTCTTGTGTTTTTTTTACTGGGTAGCTAGGCAGTCGGCACTCTCTCTTGCCTGTTGAAAAGACTTGACCTGATCTTTCCAGGGGATCTGTCCCGACTCCCGAGTATTCACTGTTCGGTGCGGCCAGTTTGACAAAGTAAAACCAAAAAGAAAAACAAATGAGAATCTATACTCCTAAATAGCACTGCAAATTATTTACTAATTTATGATATCACAAGAGAGTCAAGACTTGCATAATCTCTTTCCCTTTTCTTTTCTACCCTTTGTTTTCAATAAGCAAAATGATCCACTAGGTATAAATTTTATACAAGTTCAAACCAGCAACTAGTAGAAGTAATTAAAGTTATGAGCAATTGTACTTTGGTATGCAGAAGAACATTAGGCTAAGTTTGGAAGGAGTATAAATACAAATATTTAGAGTGCAAAACTTTGTATTTTGTATTATTTTATATGTATTTGCACTCTATTTTTGTACTTTTGCTCCTTCAAAACTTAGCCTCAAAACATTGTATTTTGTATTATTTTATATGTATTTGTATTATACACATTTGTATTTATTATACTCATTCCAAACTGACCCTTAGGTGATAATGTTGTAAAACCATAAAACGAAGCATCTTTAGTTCCTGAATGGTAGAGAGTGAGAGAGAGATCTAACTTAATAATTGGCCACAAAGTTTCTTTCTCGTCCAAATTATGAACCAGGACAATATTACTGTAACTGCAGGCCTAAACAGGCTAATCTGTACCGCCGTTTTTTTGGGGGGGGAGGGAGATGTTAAGCGGGCACCCCTCCTCTGTGCAATGGAGGTCACCAACCTAGGCCATAGGCCTTCTTGATCACCCATTGACCCCGTCCAGGTAAGTATGTTTTATCTTCCCTCTTTCACTTTATTTATACTGCTTTGTTTCCTCCGCTGTTAACTTCTTTAGCCGATGTAGGACACTATATTAACTCAAATAGACTGTTTAACCATGCAAAGGCCGCTTTGCAGTCTGCATATGGCGAAGTTCTATTAGAGCCTATCAGCTGGGTATTTAATCCCTTGCGTCATGCTTTTTCCTAGCTTTTCTTTTTGGCTTTTGGTTTTGGTTAAAGATGAATTTATAGATCAAGAACTAACATACAAAGTTTAACACAAACAACAAAAAGAATTCCCCCCAACCTCAAAACAAGCTCGACTCTCACAAGAAAGTGAGTTTAACAGTCTGTTTCGATTCATGTATAAGCAAAGAAGGCGAACGCCTTAAACAGGCGAACTATAAGCAAAGAAGGCGAACGCCTTAAACAAGGGAGATCCAGGAACATCATTGACAAGGCTCCCAGGAAACAAAAAAATCATTGACAAGGCCAGCTATAAATTTCATATGCTTTTTTTATGGAAATACTTTTTTTTTTCATTTTTCATTTTTGAAGACTCAGTTCCACCAGCTAACATGTATTCTATAACCGTATATAATGTCCGGCATTTTCTGTTGTAGGTAATGTCCAAATTATTTAGATACAGGAGATTTCGAAAAGTGCTTTTACAAAAGTACTTCTATAAAAGTCTATGGAAGTACTTTTCGAAAAGTGCTTTTACAAAAATACATTTACAGAAACACTTCTACAAAAGTACTTTTATAAAAACACTTCTATAAAAGTGCATTTACAAAAGTACTTATACAAAAGTATAAAAGCACTTTTCTGAAGTACTTTTAATAAAGTGCTTTTATTTTTATCAAAGTACTTTTACAAAAGTTCTTTTTCAATGCTAAAAGTGCTTTTATATAATTTTTTATATTTCCTTCGGTCTGAATTGGAATCAATCCAATCCGTTTACACTTTAATTGATTGAATTGGATTTGGTTTGTATTGGATTTGGATTGGATTGGGTCTAGTCCATTTATAAGTGGACTCACATTGGACTGGATCGGGTTTGACCAAATCCATCCAATTGACACCTCTATCTCAGATAATAGGGACCACCCGAAGATGAAGGCAAGTGGAGTAGGATAATGGGAAAGAACAGAGCTCCAGAGAGGGAACCATTTACAATGGCGAAACATTATTGTTTGATTAGATGGCTAATTACAATAAGTTGATTGCAAATCAGAGAGGTTGGTTATTGATGAGGGGGAATTTGTCCATCCGGTAACATTATGCCATGTGGCACTTTCAAACCGTTGCTTAACACATTGGTGTCACGTAGGCAATGACCTCCCTTTGCTTAGATAATAGAGTCCACTTTGGAACCACCTCAGAGGCACATCAAACACACCATGCACATTGTCACGTAGGCACCTCAGCATAAGGGGCGACCTCCCGTCGAGGTCCCATCGATCTGGCTAAGGTCCAATTAGCGACCTACTTGACATGGCGACTGGCTTCTTCTATGTGCGCCTTATCCTTCGGGATCACGTCACCTCATCATTGGAGTTGGCTTCTGTGCTGCCCGCTTCAGAGGTAATGAGATAAGCACTATCTCTTTATGCGGAGATCATTTTTGAGTAAAAATTACCTCCAAGCGAGGTGGGCAGATAAGTCACATCCTCATGAATATTTTGGATGCACTACTTGAAACTCACGACTACTTGCGCCCATATAAAGGTGCTCCATTCAACCAAAAAATGTATGTACGATTTAGCTCTCATAGCTCTCTTGTTTTCTCATTTTCTAACTTTCACAAAAGCTCTTCGCTAACTTAAGTATCAGAATACCCACCCTGAGTACTCTAACACCTTGCAATTCAGCCAGCCAACCTCATCAACCCGATATCTGAACTGTCCTCCAACTGGAAGCACCGGATCGCGCATGCAGTATCACTTAAGATCCATCATTTTCATTCGCCATTCCCGTCTAAAAATCATGCGTTTTATTTTGGCTGAAAAGAAAGTGGAGCTAAATTAAATTGCTGGCCCCTACTCTCTAGTTGTCCAGTTGAGTTTGAGTGGAACATCCTTCATAAATTTGCAATCAGTCGATATTACAATCAAAGCATGATTTCGTTTAGAATTAATTAACAAATAACAGGTGTAATCGGGACTAAAGTTAGCCTCTTTATTCCGTTTAGTGGGTCTGGGTGTGCTCTTCCATTCCCCACTCTTCTCTCCAACTCCAAATCCCGTACTTGATTTCATGTTTTTCAAAAACGAACCGGTGATCGAATCGGTCAGGGTCCGATTATCAGTTCGAACAGTCCGATTGTTAGATCCGAACGACTGGTTCGTTCTGACAAAAAAAATAAAAAAAATAAAAAAGGGTCAAAATTGTTCGAACGGTTCAAATGATTTGAACGATTAATCAGCCGATTTAATGGTTTGTTGACCAAAATCAACAGTTTTAGAGAAAAAAAAAACGGTTTTGGAGGAAAACGGAACCAGTCAGTAACCGGTTCCTGATTTTTCCAGTCCGACCGTCTGGTCCGATCCAATTTTGAAAACACTGCTCGATTTCCTTTGGAGGTTTAGGCATTTGTTGCGAAGCTTCAATGAAACGGTTGAAGCCAATTTTGTCAAGGTTCGAGACTTCGAGTGGGTGCTTACTGCCTCGATAAGGATAAATACACTTTCTTATGTTTCTTTATGATTCTTTCCTGCTAATTCCGGTTAATCTTTCTCTTATTTTAAGCCCTTTTATCCAGTATATTTACAATTTTAGATAAATTGCATATTAATATCCTGGGGTTAGTTTCGTTTTAGTATCTTAACTTTAAAATGTGTCATTGCAATACCTAAATTCTTAAAAATTATTAATTTAGTCCAAAATCTTAACTCCATGTTGGATGGCATATGAAAGGACATAATACCCTTTGAGTTTTGAATAAGTGAGAGAACCATCACTTTTGAAATGACCAAAATAGCCATGTTTTCTCTTTTCAATGCAATTGGGCACCATAATGTTTTTGGTAAAATGATCTTAAAGATATCAAAAAGGGTAATTTTAATATTTAAAAAAATTTAAAGTGACATATTTGTCATGTGACACATAACTGAAGGATTGATAATGATGGATACTAAATTGGCAATTTTTGAGAGCTTAGATACTATAGTGACTTGCTTTAAAGCTCGGATATTAAAGTAAGAATAGCCCCAAGTAAAGGTACTAATCTGTAATGGTTCTCCTCTTCATAGTACTGTGAGAACTCAGAAGGCATCAGGAAGCTTTTTGAATGAGTTGCATGATCTTATCAGTAAATGTTAGATCCAAAGTAATACTCTTCTTGAATTTGAGTGGACTTTATATCAATGATAATGATAACCATTAAGATACCATGTGCTGCTTCAATACCATTCTCTCTCTCTCTCTCTGAGCTTGTGTCAACATTCAGGACTGTTGTCAGATTCCTGCAAATACCTGTATTTGTGAGATCACATCTGCTGCCACCCCACAATAACACGCCAGCATTCAAATGAAAGTCAGAAAAAGAGAAAAAATCAGTTATTACTGGGTGCCTTCAATTTTAAAACAATCACTGGTTCTTACTTCTTAGAAAATTTTTTATTTTCTGACATTTTATTTGAATGAATCTAACAGCCAAACTGAATGATGAAACAAACCATTTGACCTGTGGCGACCCAGTTAGCCAAACCCATATGAATAACAGCAGGTCTGTTCGCCGTTCACTGAGTGCTGGTCCTCTAATGTACGTTCTATTGTGCCCAGAAAGCCAGAATTGAAATTGATGGATCCGGAACCTATTAACAGCAGCTGAATAATCAGGCCCTCTCAGAGTAAATGATGACACAATTGATACTGTCCTGACTCGTGACTCGTGAATGTTAGTGACACGGGAGCATGAGATTCCTTCAAATCTCGACCCAGTGTTTACATTCATGCACGTCATGAACCCATTAACTCCCACACAGAGAGGCTCTATAGAAACATGATGGAGCCAAGCCTTAGCGTTGTTATTGATAGAGGTGGGGGGACTATTCATTCTCTCAGACTTGTTAGAAGATGGCAAAGCTCTGTCTCTCCTTCCATGTCTTAGCACTCCTACTCTTCTTCACAGGTCTGTTTCATGACTTCATCTTCTTCATTTCTCGTTTCTGTTGTTGGGTAATGGGTTTCATCTAATCGATCTGATATATATGTTGAATGATTTGTGAGGTTGAGCAGGAGAGATGAGGACGATCGAGGCTGTTGATGGGAGGACATGCCAGATCGCGTTTGTTGGCTGCCAAGTCGACTCTTTGTGCAATCAACAGTGCTTGGAGAAATACAATGGCCGTGGAAGTTGCTACAGACCGCCGGGCACTTGCATCAGCGAGTGCATGTGCTGGTACCCTTGTTGATTTCACCTTCAATGTCCCGTCTCAGCTCGCTCTCTCTCTCTCTCTCTCTCTCTCTCTCTCACACACACACACACACACGTAGATCAGTAGATGGAAATTCTAAGCTACGATCTTCGGGGTTCAGATCTTGTGTGTCTGTAGCTGTAGTGGTGGTGCTGGTGGAAGCAATTCAGTGATTCACATTTCATCAAATACTATATAGGCTGAATTTTGGTAGGACATCTAGATGGATCTGGAGTCCTTGTAACTTGCCACCTTTTCAATGCTTCAAGTATTGAGAACCCAGATTTTATGCTTCTATTTTGGATATGAATTGATCACTATGAACATCATATTTTATAAATTACTTGAATGGTGGGAAATAGTTGTTTAAATTAAAAAATAATTTTTATGATGCTGAATTTAGATGATTAGAAATCATGTAATTATTCTGATTATCAATGGAGCCAATGTTTTATATGGGACCCAACATTGGTAGGTCCCTGTCGTTGGAATAAGTTGGTGCATTGCACACTTAGAAAGTTTCAGGGGCCCTAAACCCTTCTAGGGTAAAGGGTTCTATTGGGATAAATGAGCTGGCTGTGAAAAAACAAAAATTGAGCTTTCGGTAAGTATTATTTTGAAAAGATAAAGAAACTAAGGGTCTGTTTGGGGAACCTAGATTTTTCCTACTCACTTTCTTTACCCATGCCCTGCCCACAGTACATTGTAGTCGCACATCTCACAATACAATTCATCAAAGTTTCAGCAGTTCAGCCCTCCCACAGTACATTGCAGCCGCACATCTCACAATACAATATGACAATGTATGGCTGGAATTCAAAGTGGGTAGAGAATAGTCGACAGGAAATCCAGTTTGCTGTTTGGGAGGGCTGAACTGCTGAAACTTTGATGAATGAGATGCTTTGAAGAAGTTACTAAAAGAAGCTTCACCGGATGGCCATATTTGGGCTTTCATGAATTTTCATCAAGTATAACTTGAGTCCGGATGTACTCCTCACATAGCGCGCCTCACACTTAACTTCACAGCACGTCCTATCTGTTCCTCACATAACGCGCCTCACACCAACTTCATAGCACGTCCTGGCCACACATCGGGAACATCTCCCATACTTGTTATTTATTATTTATTCGGAGATGTTCCCGATACAGGGTGGGATGTGGATGTGAGGCATGCCCTGTGAGGAGCATATCCCAATTCAGCCTATAAGTAGGGGACCGAATCATGGGGTTTTTTTGAACCGAACCGACTTGATCATTTTTCTAAAAATCTGAACCAAAACTGAACCGGTGTAATTGGTTAACTGTGGTTCGGTTTTTTTGTTTTTTTTTTGCACTCAAAATTAAGAAAAAAAAGGGAAAAAAATACTTAAACAAACATGGTAGAGGGGCGAGTCAATGAGGGTAAAGTGGTGGCCGATGATTTGTCGGTGCCAGACTGGTTGGTGATTGTTGCCACCTGAAGTGAAAGCTTGAGAGGTAGCGGAACCACGGAGATGAGAGATGAGAGAGACAGAGACAAAGCCTAGGAGGTGGTGCTCTTGTCGGAGTCGAGGCGGCGACCGACGTCTTGGTTGGTTGTTGTAGCTAGGGCTGGCTAAGATGGCTTTGTGCTTGTTGGCGAGGCGGCGACCGGTTTTGTTGTGTGCTTGTGCTTGATAGTTGGCGCGGCGGAGACAGAGATGACAGACAACAGAGAGAGAAAGAGACACAGGGAAGCACTAAAGCAAGGGGAAAACTGGCCACTAGGTGAGAGGCCGTCGATCGGAGGATGACTGGCACCAGAGGAAAAACTGGGGATTGGGGAAAGACAAAGAGACAAGAGAGACTGAGAGAGTGATAAAGCCAAGGGTTAGCCTATTAGGTTTACTGGTTTGGGTTTCGAAGAAGGGGAAACTAGGAAAGGGGGAAAAGGCGGACAGGCACGCACTAGGTGAGGTTTATTCAATTTTAAAAAATAAAAATATAAATAAATAAATATATATATATATATATATAATATTATTGTATATATACACTGGTCGATTCGGTCAACCACTGGTTTTTGTACAAGGTTAACCGAAACCAAACCGACTGGTTCGATTAATCGACTTTTCGGTTCAATTTTGGTCAATTTAGTTTTTCAGTTTTTTTTTGCTCACCCCTACCTATAAGTTATTGGATCTTCTCCTCACACAGTGCTCCTCACACAGACCTCACAAACACATCCCATCATGTATTGGGGATATTTCCCGTACTTACGTGTTATTACTCATGAGAGATGTTCCCAATACACAGTGGGATGTGTTATGAGGTTGGTGTAAAGTGAGATCGGCTTCTATCAAGGCAAATTTGTGCCCACACCATTCTAACAGCCTTTTGCAACATTGCATTGGAAATATCTCCCCATGAAATAGAGCACACAAGTACGGAGATATTCTTAATACAAGGCAGTAAAAACTGTCCGAATGGGCTTTGCCTGACTGAAGCCGAACTCGTGCGAAGTGTGTGAAGAGCATATCCCAATTCTTCTGGGCTTTAAAATCACAAATCCTGATTCAACCGTGTGTTGAGTTGGAGTTTAGTTATGATCCCAACACAACACCTATTGCAGCGGGGGACATCTCCCTTGTCTTTGGCAAAGTGTTGTCGACGTACGACTGCAATGGCTATTGGGATCATGTTGGGACCAGATCGGATCCGATTAATACATTGATTGTGTTATTTCTCCATACTCACTAGGTGTGTTTACCAGATTTGAACTCTCTTATCTCCTTCCTTGATTCTTCCGCATGTCTAACCAAGACCAAGGACCAAAGGCAGCCTTGATGGCTTTCGAGTATTCATCTTGTCACTGGAAGAAGAATAGGGAAATAAATGACAATGAATCAAAGGTTCAAGCAGGTTAGGAGGGTGCATGGTTATCAATCCAACATACCATTCAGCCATTAAGAAGCTCACAACTCTCTTATGTCCTTGCCTCTTTTTTAAAGTCTAATTAATTATGCATTTGGGTATCCAACATTAAGGAGCCACATACACAAACTACATGAAAATAGCTTAAACCTTCCATAAATGCATTAGAGATTTGGTTAAGCTTTCCTTAGAATTTATTCAAACCAGACTTCATCCTACTTATGAAAATTGTACATCTTCTAAGTGGAAAAAAAAAACAAATGTTAAATTGAAGAAACTAAGATAGTTTTTGGTATTGAATCTTAAAGCTAGAGAGAGAGAAGATTATTTTACTTTGTGCCACATTGGAAAGCCAAGTGGAAACTGGAAACGCTAACACAGCACTAAGCGGAGTCTAAAAAGAAATGCAACACCACGACACCAAACACTACCTAAGTTTTAGGGCTTCAAACTGTTTAAATTTCCACTTAGTGAGACTAAAATAGGCTTCAACAATCTTAGAACTTCTACAAACCATTGGTTTACATGGTTGTTGAAGTCTGAAGACTTGCTTATGGTTCAACAAGTCTTCTCCAAATCACTTGGGATTTCCTATTCACTTTTCTCCAACTCTTTACCCGCCATAAATTGGAGCCACACATCTCTATTATGAATTAAGAGATTTATGACCCCAATTCACTGCAGGTAGAGAGTGGGTAGAAAAAATGAGTAAGAAATCTGGTATCCCTCCATATAGGTTTCAAATATCTTAGAACTTCTACAAACACCACCTAAGTTCTAGGGCTTCCAACTGCTGGAATTTCCACTTTGTGAGACCAAAACAAGGATATAAGCGAATCTAGTTAAGGACGCCAGTGAAGATAAAAGTTAAAAAAAGAGAATAACAAGACAAAAGTCTCAAGAAAAACAAAAAGGAAAGGAAAGGGGAGTGATGTGATTGTTTATAGTTCAACAAATCTTCTCCAAATAGGTTTTTCGATAATCTTAGAACTTTGACAAACCATTGGTTTACATTTTGAAGTTTGAAGCAGTGTTTTTAAAACCGACTTAGAGAACGAACCATTTTTCTGGGTCGCTGGTCACCGATTCGATCAGCAGGGTTGAACAATTTAGATTGTGCCACATCATTTGCTTGTATGTGTATAAGCATATATATATGTATAAATATATATTTTAGTAATAAATAATATATAAATATGTTTTAGATATATTATATACATTATTTTATATTTAATTTATATTTTTTAATTCAGTTTTTAATTTTTTATTTATAAAAATATTAAAAATCGCAATTTGAGGATAAAAAAGGGGTTTTTCACGAAAATAGTGAGGCAAGGTACCTATGGATGCATAGGTCTCAAAATGTTACAAAAAAAAAAAAAACACCCCAACCGAATACCGGAATACAAAGTTATAACCTCCAATGTGTGCAACCCGTGACCCAATCACTGGATTGAATGGGTCAATGGTTAAACCGGCCGAATCAAATGGTTTTTGACCAAATCAACAGTTTTAACTGTTTGATAAATCTTGACTAAACCGAACCCACGTGAAAATCATGGGATTTTACATTCTTAACGTTTCAATGGACCATTGGCCCAAACCGTGGGTGGAAGGGGTGGACCGAAACCAAGTAGTATTCATAGTTTTGGGTTTAGGATTAATGGCATAAACAACTACGCTAACACAAGTCTACCTAAAACTAGAGGCTCAAACCCAACTTACAGCTTCAACGTGGTAGCCCAATACAGGAGGCCCATGTAGTGATTACATAAAACGACCCAAGCCTGGGTGAGGGCATGAATTCCCAATTCCCAAGTCCCTGCAAATGGATTGGAGCAAGCTTCAGATTTCATTTGTTAATGTTCAAATTTAAATCGAATCTTATCTTATCCATGAGATTTAGGCTAAAATTAAATTCAGATATTGAAAATAACTTTAATGAGATACAAATGCTGCCGTTTGGTTTGCAATGCAAATATATTTGCACTGATGCAAAAATATGGTAATGCGAATGATGTTGGTGTAAATTTTGATTAATTTTTGTTTCAAAATTTTCCTTTTGTTTGATTGCAGTTCAAATGAAAAAATAAGATTTGAAGCAGAATAAAGTAAAACCCCAAAACAAAATTCAACCAGAATTTGTATTCTTTTCACTTGCACTCATGCATTTCCACCAAACGCAGCCTAAATCACATGCATTTCCACCAAACGCACCCTAAATAAATGACATTGTAACTGATGGAGGATTTGGCCCTCCAATGATATTGTGACACATGCACCTCAGAACAACTAGGTGACACCCAAAACCACTTTGACAACAACTTTCCTTAGCCAAGTTGATGGTGTCCCACCTGGCGGCCTGACACAAGCACGAACTGGCAGCCTGGCATAGGCACGAGCTGGCAGCGTGGCACAGGCGCGATTTGGCACAGGCGCAACCTGGCAGAGGCACGAGCTGGCACAGGCACGAGCTGGCACAGGCGCGACCTGACACAGGCACGAGCTGGCACAGGCGCGACCTGACACAGGCACGAGCTGGCACAGGCGCGACCTGGCATAGGCACGACCTAGCACAGGCACGACCTGGCACAGGCATGAACTGGCAACTTGGCATAGGCACGAGCTGGCAACTTGGCATAGGCACGAGCTGGCAGCCTGGCACAGGCACGACCTGTCACAGGCATGAGCTGGCACAGGCGCGACCTGGCACAAGCACAAGCTGGCATAGGTGCGACCTGGCACAGGCACGAGCTGGCACAGGTGCGACCTAGCACAAGCACGACCTGGCGGCCTGGCCCAAACGTGACTTGGCGGCTTAGGCGCCGACCTGGCGACCTATGAGACGTGCTCACCAACAAATTCGGCATGCATATCCTAACTCTCCCACGATCCTTGGAAGTTGGCCCACGTGTCGAACAATCCGAAGGGTGGTCAATGTGCATGGTGGTTACCTCCAGGAATCTCGAACCACTTAGACGATCTCACAGAAATCTCGGATGTGGTGCGTGAAGCCCACGCCAAACAATGCATATATAAAGGCACCAACCCCAATGGCAAGATGGAAAGTAAGCAAGTAAGCATATTCTAGCTCTCGTACTTTATGATTTTTAGCTCGCATTCTACTATGAGAGTACCGACTTAAGTATCGGAGCAACCTCGCCGGATTAGCCACCCCGGGTCCTCTGACATTTTGTTTCTTGCAGGACTCTAAAGAGCAAGGAAGCTCGTCACCTAACCTCCCCAGCTCGGCACCTGCCCGACACCTCATAAGTAGCTCATCAAGGTAGCTCACCACAAGGCAGTTCGCCACTAGGTAGCTCACCACCAAGTAGCTCATCAAGGTAGCTCACCACAAGGTAGTGCGCCACAAGGTAGCTCACCACAAGGCAGTTTGCCACCAGGCAGCTCACCACCAGGCAGTTTGCCACTAGGTAGCTCACCACCAGATAGCTCGCCACTAGACAGCTCGCCACTAGGGAGCTCCACTTCAACCTCTGAGTCACAGGCCACTTGGGAGCAAACGTCACTGACGAGGTACTTAGCCAAAAAATTGATACATCACAAAAAAATTGATACGTGACCAAGAACGGTTACATCATTTGGTGCCGTCTGTGGGAATCACTACAAAAAACTAAGTTCTCCTCCTCTAAAAAGCTAAGTCCTCTTCTTCTAAAAATCTAAGTCATCATTTCTTAGAAACAAAAGCTCTCGCTTTATACTTCCCATTTTTTATGAACTCAAAGACTATGCAGTGGGTGATCGACATTACGAGGCTGATGCAGCACAATCATAGCTCTAAGGCGCCCACCTGGCGGCCTGACGGCCTGGCAACTTGGCACATGTGCTGACCTGGCACGACCTAGCACGGGCACCGACCTAGCGGCCTGGCCAGGCTCGAACTGACGAACTGATAAGGGGCTTCCTCGTCACATCTCCGGCATGGGCAAAGTCAAGGAGAGTGGACTACGAATCGCTCCTAGAGCCTAAGGGCTAAAATATCACATAAGACCCAATCGCCTCTTTGGCATGGGCAAAATCAAGGAGTGGACTGCGAGTCGCTCCCAGAGCCTAAGGAATTGAATCGACGCTTACGAGCTCATCGAATTATTCATTTTAGGCCAAAAGGAGAAATCTACTCTCTTCGCCGAGTTACTTTCGGCTCGGGAGTGGGGGGAAAATGATGAGGGCGGATTTGGCCCTCCAATGATATTGTGACACATGGCACCTCAGAACAACTAGGTGACACCCGAAACCACTTTGGCAACAACTTGCCTTAGCCAAATTGGTGGTGTCCCACCTGGCGGCCTGGCCCAGTTGTGGCCTGGCCCTGGCGCGACCTGGCACAGGCACGAGCTGGCAACCTAGCACAGGTGCGACTTGGCACAGGCACGACCTGGCACAGGTGTGACCTGGCACAGGCACGAGCTGGCACAAGCACGAGCTGGCACAAGCACGAGCTGGCACAGGTGCGACCTGGCACAGGCGTCGACCTAGCAGCCTAGCCCAGGCACGACCTGGCGGGTTGGCACAGGCACCAACCTGGTGACCTGCGAGACGTGCTCGCCAACAAATTCTGCATGCATATCCTAACTCTCCCACGATCCTTGGAAGTTGGTCAACGTGCCGAACGATCTGGAGGGTGGTCAACGTGCATGGCGATTACCTCTAGGAATCTCGAACCACTTAGACGACCTCGCAGAAATCTCGAACGTGGTGTGTGAAGCCCACACCAAACAATGCCTATATAAAGGCACCAACCCAATGGCAAGAGGGCAAGTAAGCAAATAAGCATATTCTAGATCTCATACTTTATGACTTTTAGCTCGCAGTCTACTATGAGAGTACTGACTTAAGCATCGGAGGGACCTCGCCGGATTAATTTGGTTCCTTACAGGACTCTAAAGAGCAAGGAAGCTCGTCACCTGGTCAGTTCAGCACCTGCCCAGCACCTGGTCAGTTTGACACCTGCCCGGCACCTCACAGGTAGCTCAACACCAAGTAGCTCATCAAGGTAGCTCACCACAAGGCAGTTTGCCACTAGGGAGCTCCACTTCAGCCTCTAAGTCACAGGTGGACCTGTTCATGGGCCGGGCCTGGCCGGGCTCGGGACAGGTCAGGCTTTCACTTGTCATTAAGGGAAATATGCTAGGCCCGAGCCCGAGCCCAACCCGACCAACGGGCCTATAACTTGGGCCTGAGCCCGGCCCTGATAAAAAGCCCGAAGCCCGTGCCCGAGCTCGAAGTCCGAAGCCTGACCTAATAAAAAAAACAATTTTCCCTATTCAAATTAGAATTAAAAATTCAAATAATTTTTTTTTCCTATTTAAATGAACAATGGGCCTACAAGATGGTTTTTTTTCCCTTTCTTTTATATTTTAAAAAATTGTTTTACATTCTTAAATCAAATGGACATAATCACATTAATCATTTTAAGTCTAATATTAGGTCGGATTAGGCCAGTATATTTTGACAAAACCCGAACTCAACTCGAATTTATTGCAGGCCAAGCTTTTTGGCCCAGATTTAAGCCCACGGGCCTATAACCACGTTCAAGCCCGTTCAGGAGTCAGGCTGGGCTGAGCTGGCCTGTCGGGCCACTCGGCCATGGACAGGTCGTCTGGTGACATGCCACTTGGGAGCCGACGTCACTGACGAGATACTTAGGCAAAAAATTGATAGACGTGACCAAGAACGGTTACAAACCAAATATATTTGAGGTTGTGTTGTGTCATCAATAGAAATTGATGAGAAAGAAAAATAGCCACCTACATAAAAGAGTCACTTCTTCGCTTCAAACAAAAAAAGCATGTGAAGACTGATAATTAGCAATTTGTATAATGATGTAAATATTGGATAAAATCGTTCATCCACATTTGATCCATTCATAGGCGGATCAGATCGAAATCTGATAGCCTTAAGCGGAACAGATTCGAATTGAAATTGGGACAGACATAAACCCTTTATCCGATCAACTTTCTATAGATGGTTCAATGGGAACAACGCTGTATACGACGATGTCCCTGCTCTTGCCCTTGACAAGGAAATATTTTCTGAGAAGACCATCTCTAACGAACCCAGCTTTCTCCAGCACCCTCTGAGACGCTACGTTCTCTGCAAAAACCAACCCTTCCACCCTCTCCAAATATGGCATCTCCTCAAACACTGTTGACATGAGCAGCTTCACCGCCATTGTCGCAATCCCTTGGCCCCAGTGCTTCACCCCAAAAGCGTATCCAATCTCTCCTCTGCGTTCATCTTTGCCCGTCCCCGGCATGACGTAGATGGATCCAATCGGCCGGCCGTCGACGCAAACGGCCCTGTACCAAGGGTGGGACCTGATGACATCCTTGAGGAAGTTGAGGGCGTCGTCTCTCGAGGTGTAGGTGTCCCATCTACAGTAACGGGTGACTTCATCGTCGCCTGCCCACTCCATGAAGCTATCGACGTCGGAGAGTTGGAAAGGCCGGAGTGAGATCTTGATGGCGGTATTCTTCCTCGCTTCTGTTTCCTCACCAACGATCATTGATGGAGGCATACCTCTTAAATATCCAAGGCCTTTTTTCAAAAGGGAAGACTTTAAAGGGAGTGCTGGTTCCAAGGTTGCAACAGATAAGATATCCAGTGCTAATCTCCTAATCTGATATTTATAGAGTTGGATGTGACAAGGTGAGACCCTTGTGCTATTAAGAAAATTTCAAGAAAAACTATTTCCAGAGATGTCAGCTGTATTGAGAAAACCAGGAGATTCCTGTCCATGAGTTGTTCCTTTCCCTTTTTCCTCACCTGGTGCCAAACATGAGAAAGATTAGTGTGGAAGAAAATCAAAGTGGGCACATACAATGGGTTGTCTTTTTCTGTTCTAGACAAGTGAGGGTAGCGGCTTTCTTGACTGGTTGAAGAGAAAAGGTTCTGCTTTGGTAGAACATTTCAATCGGAAATTTTATCACACACAGAGATTAACAGCATGACAGACTACAGATTTCCTACACATTTTTTATTAACACTTTTACCATGGCACTTTTCTTACTTTATAACAGCTAGAGGGTTAATGCTGGTCTTGAAACAAAAAACAATATTATCTTTTCTGTTGGAAATTGATGAACATATAGAAGTAGACCTACAGCCTACAACTGTGTATGGTATCCAACAGAGATGTTAACAAAATGATATGTGAACTTTGCTCGAGTAATGTCTCCCACGCACACAGAAATAAATCAAGGGGCACAAGTCGGGGTATTTGTGCAAAGGCTAAAACAGGGTATGAGGAGACAGGTCCTGTATCAGTTGTCCCATGTTTGGGGCACCGGAACCCAATATTCCTTTACCTTGACCATAGTCAATTTGTACACAAGGTTTGTGTCAACTAAACCCAACTCACCACTAACCCAAAAATATAAATTTTCCATCTTGTGTTGCCATTATACTTCATCAAGAGTCATGATCTCTGTTTAACTGAAATTCAAAACCCGGTCAGAAGTTCACAGGCCCCAATGACAGAAACGTTGTTTCTGCAAATAACGTTTCTGGCCCTTGTGGCCTAAGACGCCGGGACAACATGTCCTCTTATCCAGGCTTCTGACCTCTTGTATCACCGTGGAATCTGCGGAACTTCATCTGTATTCTTCTGGGAAGAAAGGAAAAAAGAAAAGGGGTTTTTATAGTTATTGGCAGCCTTCGCAGTGAATCATGCGCCTGTTGGATCATGACCTTCCAGTCAACTTTCATTTGTTTATTAATGACCGAAGAGTTATGCGTCTCTTCACTCGCTCAAAGGGCAAATCCTATATTCCAATTAAAAATCCACTGCGCACTTGTTCATGTGCACCCCCTATCCCTACCATTTGTCGAACCTTTTGAGTGTCAGGATCAACTTTTTAACAAACAAACGCGAGAGAAAAACAAAAACGTTTTATTTTTGCCAGGTGGCAAGGCCTTCAGACTGAAACTTACTTTTCAAAGAGAACCCATAGAAACCTTCAATGTCAGGTGACATATACACACTTACCAGAGAGAGATGGGAAGAAGTTTATAAAGAATAAACCGTAGACTGGTCAGTTAACTAATCCAGTTCAGCTGAGATGTGAAAAGGGGGCCAGAAAAAGAAAACAAGAGAGTATATATCAATCTAGAATGCTATCAGTACTGAGGAAACTGTAGATAGCAAGATCCCTAACCCCACTTTTGAGAAGGCAATATTTCCTCAAAACACCCTCCTTGATGAAGCCGGCTTTTTCTAAGACCCTCTCAGAAGCTTTATTATCTATATCAACCAAAGCCTGCAGTCTCACCAAATATGGCATATCCTTGAACACACAGGAGAGTGCCATCTTCAAAGCTCTGGTGGCAATCCCCTGGCCCCACTACTTAAAGGCAACGGCATAACCCACCTCAGCCCTGCAGTAGTCGTTACCGGAAGCCGGCTTGACAGAAATGAATCCAACGGAGCGGTCATCCAAGCATATTGATCGGCGCCAAGGGTGGGGGATGCAAACGTCCCTGATGTAGTTCAGTGCCTCTTCCCTAGAGCTGAAGGTGTTCCATCTCATGAAACGAGTTACTTGATCGTCACTCGCCCACACCATGAAGTCGTCAAGGTCTGTGAGTCTGAACGGGCGCAGAGTGATACTCGACAGATTCACGTCCATATTCTTGGTAGCAGCAGCAGCAGCAAGCAAGCAACAACAAGAACAACACAGTAGCTGTAAAGCTAAAACAATTTATGGGTTTGGTAGCTCGAGTAGTTTGAGAATGAAAACAAGGAACTCAGGTTTATATATCAGAAACCTACTACGGTTAATTGAATCAGTTGAGGTAGTACAAATCCATGGGTCATCCACTGGCCAGTAGGGATTTGCTGCAGTACAAAAGCACAAACGTCATCAGACATCCACTTGGTAATCTACTCAGATTATAGATAATGATAACAATATAAGAACTCGGAAAAGAATCAAGCCAGAGGTTGAAATTAAAGGGAGTGAAAAGAACTAGTGAAGAGGTGATTGGTTTCTCTGTCTCTTGAGGTTATATAACTTGGTAAGCACCGAGGGCTGGACATATTTGGAAAAGGGTTTTACCACTGGGGTAGGGCCCAGGCTTCCAAAACGAGAGCCACAAGATGAGATGGAGGTGGAGAGTGGAATCCTTAACACAAACTGGAAATGACAAGACTGATTAAAAAGATCAGAAGGCCAATTACTGAATAGCAGTACAACAGAGGGAAACATGAGGAAAGGGAGCTTTCAATTGAGTGAATTGAGAGGATCTGGGGATGGGGGGTTGTAGATGGAAAAGTGGGAACCAGAATTGGGAAGAAAAAAGAGTGATAAGATTGAATATAGGAAACCCACAGAATTTGAGAATGAAAGCCAGAAGCTAGAAGGGAAGGGATAGACGACGTAACAGCTTAAATCCATGGGAACAGCACTGACAGTTTTGTCTGGTTTCCGAATTGTGAACAGCACCACTGACACAGTCCACATGGTGGAAATTATTCTGAATCACTAACAGCTTAAAGTGGGCAAATTTTGTATAGAATTTTAGTGTTCTTTCGAACAATTCGTAGCTTTGACCCGAAGAATCGTTTGGTAAGTGATTTGATAGGGGTGAACAGGCCCGAGAAGTAATGCAACGCAAGGAAGACGCACGAAGACCCCAGTAGCAAGCAAATGTAATGGGGCCTCTCGCTATTAAAATAAAATTAATATCATGTGGACCGATGGCACACGTATCACACATTAAACTGATACAGAACTTGATCTTAGCCAAAAGGGCGAGTAATGTAGGATTTCATCAGTGTTATCCATCACCTTTTATACTCGGCGCTACCTATTCGATTCTTTTCACCAGCCATGTGGGACGAGACCAAAGTTTGAGTCAATTAAATTTTAAAAGATTTTACAAAGTTTTAGTGTTTTTAGCAAATAAAGGCAACTTTTTGCCCTTAATATCAATAAAAACTTTTATAAAATAATTAAAGTAAGAGAACTTTTTTAGAAAAATATCAAAAAAGGGCAGTGACTTCTTCTGCCTTCTTTTGTATTCATGCCAGCCATTTCAACGGATTAACAGGTCCCGGTAGTCCATACCGCGTGCCGGAAGTTTCAGAAGTCGGAAATACGATGAGCTCTGTGCGAGACCGGTTCTTCCAGCAGAAGAAGTAGAGAAGGGTTGGCAAAAGGACCCAACCCAATCGCACCCGATGTGATCAAGCCAGACGTAACGGCACCAGGGATAAATATATTGGCTGCCTGGCCTCCCACAGTGAGCCCGATTCGGCTAAAGAGTGATAAAAGAAGTGTTGAATTCAACATAATCTCAGGGACATCCATGTCATGTCCACATGTGAGTGGCCTGGCTGCCCTCCTTAAATCTGTACACAGAGACCGGTCTCCCTCCACGATCAAATCAGCTCTAATGACAACAGCTTATATGCTAAACAACAAATTTACTCCAATCAGAGATGCTTCTGCTGGTTCTTCTTCCTCTTCAGATTTAGCAACACCTTTTGCATTTGGATCAGGACATGTCAACCCCTAGAGAGCATCCGATCCGGGGCTAATTTATGATATCGGCACTGAGGACTACCTGAACTACTTGTGCAGTCTAAACTACACTTCATCTCAAATGGCTGTCGTAGCTCGGCGGAGTTTCACTTGTCCTCCTACTAATCAAGTTCTTTAGCCAGGTGACTTGAACCATCCGTCATTCGCTCTGCTTTTTGACAATGGTGCCCAGAACATTACTCTGACATACAAGAGAACGGTGACTAACGTCGGGGCCCCGAGAGCTAGAAGTAGAGCAGCCCGCGCTGGCTTCATTCCCTGCAACAAAACTCCACCGACGAACTTGACTTCACCGGGGATCCTTTTGCCAGCCCTTCCAAGGAGCTGCTCTACTTTTTCTGGTGGAAGAACCAGTCTGCATAGAGCCCATCGTAGTTCCGACTTTTGGAACTTCCAGCACGCGGGATGGACTATCGGGACCGGTTGACCCGTTGAAATGGCTGGCATGAATACAAAGGAAGGCAGTGGAAGACGATGAACAGTGCCACTGCCTTTTTTGATATTTTTCTAAAAAAAATCTCTTATTTTAATTATTTTATAAAAAGATTATCTTTTATTTTATTGATATTGAGGGCAAAAGGTTGCCCTTATATGCTAAAAACCCTTTCTTCTGTAAATATGAGAATTTTCATGTGTAAAATCTTGGAAAGTCTTTTCCAAATTTTCAAGATTTTGGCCATTTATTTGGCCCAAAGTTTTAAATATAGTAACAAAGTTAATACAAGGGAAAATTGCTTTATTTGCTTGCACGAGTACCTCTGCTCTGTCCCTTCCCAAACGTATGGCTATATTTGGGATAAAGACAATTTTTATCTTCCAAAGTTACCCATTTAGCCTTATTAAGGAATCATTATCATGAGTGATTCCATATTAATGTTAAGGGGCATTATTGACTTTTCAAAATTCCAACTCATCAAAAGAGATCTCATTCAAACATATTGCAGAACTGCCAAAAACCAAAAATTAACTGCCAAAACAATTTTTGTTTGTCCTGTTCTTAGAAATATCAATCCATTTGTTCAAATTCATCTAATTTCCATGTCTTAAAAGATAGTTTACCTTCGAGGGGTGTAAAAAAGTGAATTTGAATCGAACCAAGCAATATCCAAATATAAATTCAATTAAAAAATTCGATTCGATATTCAATGGATATTAAAAATTAAAACTTGAATTCAATCCACTATTCGAATATTTAATTCATTTCAAGTTTGGCATACTAATTATTATAAGTTTTTAATATACATAATATAAATATTTTTATTTATATAAAATATATAAATATATAAATTATTTATAGAATGTAAATATTATATATGAATTACTTAAAACATTTAATTTTTTATATTCTATATATGAATTATATAATCAGCTAAATTTAAATGTTTATTAAATCCAATTAGGTCATATCTAGATCGATTTGATTCAATTAGTTAAATAGTATGAATAGGATATCTGAATTCAACCAGCTATCATATTCAAATTATATGAATTCAATTCTATTATGCTCGACCTCTAATTCGAATTCAGATTTCTGGATGCTATTGACACCCTTAACACCTTTTAATATTTATTTTCATGAACTTATTTTGATTTGAGATAGCTTTAAAAGTTAGTCTTAAATTACTCTCGGATTTTTAATTTTTATTTTTCACATTCTTTTAAATGAGTTAAACAGTTGAAGCAAATGGTTAAATCATTCGACCTATGAACAAGTTACCAAAATAGTTTTCTATTTGGTCCAAGTTTAACTAGTGTTTCGAAAATCAATCCAAAAATGGGACTACCTTTCTATTTGGGTGGTGGGCCAGTGGTTCAGCCATGAAGGCCAATCATTGATGTCATTAATTATCTAATAAAATATTAAAAATGTAAAAATAGATAAAATGAAGAAGATATAAAAAAATGTAAAAATAAAAATAAGGCATGTTTATAGTGTTATATATTCATCACATTAAACAAAAACGAGTATAAAAATAAGAATTATTGTTATTAATGATATAAATGGATAAAAATACAAAACAATGAAGGATTTAGATGGATATTATAATGAAAAACTTGGGTATTAAGATTTTAGGATTTGGATGAAAGTTTCTCAAAAACAAAGAATTAATTTTATAGTTTAAGGGGGAGGTGTTAATGCCGAACCCTTGATCCACATATAGGACGAATGGTTCAAAGGTTTAACTAACCGGTTTTTTACTCCATCAATGGGTTTTTTTTTTTTTTTTCATATTTCAGTTTACCTTGCTTAAAATCAAATCAGAATCTACACTCTAATTCATTTGCACTCCCATGCTCTTTAATGAATGCAAATGCAATATCAGTACTGCAAACTATTTATTAATTGATAATACCACAAGAGAGTAAAGGGTAAAGACTAGCATAATCTATTTTCCTTTGCTTTTCTACCATTTGTTTGCAATAAGCGAAATGATCCACTAGGTATAAATTTTATACAAGTTCAAACCAGTAACCACTAACTAGTAAAAGAAATTATAGTATAAGAAATTGTAGTTTGCTTTGCAGCAGTAGTAGAACATTAATTAGGTGATAATATTATAAAACCATAAAAATGAAGCATCTTTTAGTTCCTGAATGGTAGAGAGCGATCTAACTTAACAATTGGCCACAAAGATTTCAATGTGCAGTTTACTATATATAAGTAATTTGTAGAGTAAAAGACTTAAACCTCCCTTCATTCCTGTTAGGTGGCGTCATTGAACAAAAATGCACCCTCCGTTAACAGTCCATCAAGAGGGGAAGGTCACAACTCACAAGTGATTATTTTTTTTGAAAAACCCAATTTTACCCCATTTTCGATACATAAACTAATTTACTGGAACAACAAAAATAACACATCTGCTCAATACTTTTCTACAGGTTACTTTAATTCTTCTTTATCAAAGTTAATGGTAATGAGGTAGCACATTGTCAACCAGGATTGGTTTGGAGCTCCTCTCATTAGCTTAAAGATCTGCTTTGCAGTTACAAAAATGTTGCATTCTCTCCAAATGGGGGGTCTTTTATTTTTCCTGTGTTTTGCATGGTTTTTTTTTTCAATGCGAGTTCTCGGTCTCTCGTAGTGGGTCTGCTACTTTTCTCATTTTAGTGCTCAGTTCTGTTTGTAGCTTTCTTTGTATGTATTTATCCACAGGGATGGATTTCCAAGAATTAATTGATCCATGGCGGTAATATATTAGAAAGACAGAGGCCCGCCCATAGAACCAATCCCTTTTAAGCATCATTTGGTGCTTCGTTCAAAATGAAAAGTGTGATGAGGGGCATTGATTCATGGGCATGAGGACAAGGGTACTGTTTCCTTTTATTTAACATTTCATTCCCCCCACTTCTATTATCGATTTTGAATCATACGGTTTTTAATTAGCGGCGAAAATGCTGTTCAATGAACTCTATGAATACTGGGTTTTTGATTTCTGATATTGTTCTTGAACATACTTTGGGATTTGATACATACCAAGTTTTTGTTTCTTCTGAATACGGTTTCTAGTTTCTTCTGTCTCTTATTCGAACTAACGGGAGCAAAAGAGACTTTTGACAAAGGGTTTGAACTTTGAAAAGAAAGGGAAAGCTTGCCTTTAGGGAGGTTTAAGTCTTTTACACTAATCTGTAATACAGGCCTCTAAACAGGCTAATCTATACCTTCTTTCAGAAAACCACTTTTACGTGCTGAAATGTCAAGTATTCTCTTTGATCGATTTTTATGATATGATCACCATCAAAGCCCATAATGGTGAGAGGCCATGGCAAATCACGGCTCTCTTTTGCCCTTTAACGTTATCGCCCATCACAAAGAATGAAGACTAAATCCAAATGTAATAATCTACAGAGGGAGAATGATAGAAAACAAAGAATCTCTCTTCTGTGAAGTTGTATTTCCACTTGTCCGAGTGAGTCACAGTCAAATGCCGTACAAATACAGGATGCAACTTTTAGACAGAGAAGTGGGAAGGGGACGCGTGAACGCGTACCCCCACTACCACAAATTATGACGTTCACTCTCCCACTTGGGGAGATGTTAGGCGGGCGCCCCTCCCTTGTGCAATGGAGGTCGCCAACCTAGGCCACCGGCCTTCTTGAGAAACCAGGCAATTTCTTATTAAGTTTTTGGTAAAAGTAGATCCCACAATCTTGAATATTTTGCGTGTAAAAAGAAAGAATGGTCATCAAATATAGAAAATGATACCCCGCTGCAACAAATTAAGACGTACACTCCCCCACTTGGGGAGTTGATAGGCGAAACCCCTCATCTGTGCAATGGAAGTCACCAACGTAGGCTATGGGCCTTCTTGATCACCCATTCACCCCGTCAAGGTAAGAAAGGTTATGAGCCTCTCAGCTGGTTATTTAATCCCTTGCGTCATGCTTTTTACCTAAGTTTCTCTTCTAGCTTTTGTTTTTGGGTAAAGATAAATTTATAGATTTAAGAACTAACATACAGAGTTTGACACAGACAACAGACAGGAAAACCATTCCCCCACAACCTCAGAACAAGCTCGACTTGAGTTTAACACAGTCCGTTTCGATTCATGTATGATGTATCCGAAAACTTGAAGCTGGTTAAGCCAAGAAGCACAGGAATTATCGAATCAATTGAATCACTAGACAGTCTCTATACTTGACATTACTATTCGTACTGACGGTGAAATACCAATCAACTTCGAAAAAAATACCTATAAAGAACAGGACACAGAAACAAATCTTCTACATTGATTTGGTGGGGTGCGCCAGGCCCGTGCAGTAGTGCAACGCATGGGCGACGCGCGAGGACCCCAGTAGCAAGCTACTGTGGTGGGTTCTCCCCCTAAAACAATTAATTTAATATCATGTGAGCCGATGGCCCACGTATCAGATATTAAACTGATAAGAACAGATACTACACTTGATCTTAGCCAAAAGGCCGAGAAAGGTATGATTTGCTCTGGTTCTTCGATCACTTTTTATAGTTCATGCTACCTCTTCGACTCTTTTCACTAGCCAATGTGGGACTAAAGCCGAGACAATATGGCCTGAGCTCGATCAATCAACACTTAACTGATTTGTGAATAAACCGCCCTGAGACCTGATCGACCACCCTCTTTCCTCTTTCCTCTTTCCTCTTGTGTTTTTTTTACTGGGTAGCTAGGCAGTCGGCACTCTCTCTTGCCTGTTGAAAAGACTTGACCTGATCTTTCCAGGGGATCTGTCCCGACTCCCGAGTATTCACTGTTCGGTGCGGCCAGTTTGACAAAGTAAAACCAAAAAGAAAAACAAATGAGAATCTATACTCCTAAATAGCACTGCAAATTATTTACTAATTTATGATATCACAAGAGAGTCAAGACTTGCATAATCTCTTTCCCTTTTCTTTTCTACCCTTTGTTTTCAATAAGCAAAATGATCCACTAGGTATAAATTTTATACAAGTTCAAACCAGCAACTAGTAGAAGTAATTAAAGTTATGAGCAATTGTACTTTGGTATGCAGAAGAACATTAGGCTAAGTTTGGAAGGAGTATAAATACAAATATTTAGAGTGCAAAACTTTGTATTTTGTATTATTTTATATGTATTTGCACTCTATTTTTGTACTTTTGCTCCTTCAAAACTTAGCCTCAAAACATTGTATTTTGTATTATTTTATATGTATTTGTATTATACACATTTGTATTTATTATACTCATTCCAAACTGACCCTTAGGTGATAATGTTGTAAAACCATAAAACGAAGCATCTTTAGTTCCTGAATGGTAGAGAGTGAGAGAGAGATCTAACTTAATAATTGGCCACAAAGTTTCTTTCTCGTCCAAATTATGAACCAGGACAATATTACTGTAACTGCAGGCCTAAACAGGCTAATCTGTACCGCCGTTTTTTTGGGGGGGGAGGGAGATGTTAAGCGGGCACCCCTCCTCTGTGCAATGGAGGTCACCAACCTAGGCCATAGGCCTTCTTGATCACCCATTGACCCCGTCCAGGTAAGTATGTTTTATCTTCCCTCTTTCACTTTATTTATACTGCTTTGTTTCCTCCGCTGTTAACTTCTTTAGCCGATGTAGGACACTATATTAACTCAAATAGACTGTTTAACCATGCAAAGGCCGCTTTGCAGTCTGCATATGGCGAAGTTCTATTAGAGCCTATCAGCTGGGTATTTAATCCCTTGCGTCATGCTTTTTCCTAGCTTTTCTTTTTGGCTTTTGGTTTTGGTTAAAGATGAATTTATAGATCAAGAACTAACATACAAAGTTTAACACAAACAACAAAAAGAATTCCCCCCAACCTCAAAACAAGCTCGACTCTCACAAGAAAGTGAGTTTAACAGTCTGTTTCGATTCATGTATAATCAAAGAAGGCGAACGCCTTAAACAGGCGAACTATAAGCAAAGAAGGCCAGCTATAAGCAAAGAAGGCGAACGCCTTAAACAAGGGAGATCCAGGAACATCATTGACAAGGCTCCCAGGAAACAAAAAAATAATTAAATGAATCACCAAATAAATCTTCAACAACGTTTTGGTGGGGTGCGCCAGGCCCATGCAGTAGTGCGACGCAGGGGAGACGCGCGAGGACCCCAGTAGCAAGCTACTGCGGCGGGTCCTCCCCCTAAAAATATTAATTTAATATCATGTGGACCGATGGCCCACGTATCAGATATTAAACTGATAAGAACAGATACTACACTTGATCTTAGCCAAAAGGCCGAGAAAGGTATGATTGGGTTAGTGCCTTCCATCACCATTTATAGTCCGTGCTACCTCTTCGATTCTTTTCGCTATCCGATGTGGGACGGCCATCCAATTCACACATTACTCATATCGTCTTCCACGCTTAATGGGATTGGAACCAGAGATCTTAGACTCTTGAATTTAACTTCTAATTTCTAAGGTACTTGTTGTGAACTACCTAACAATACTTCAAGCGATACATTGAGATCATTTTCCGATGAATGAAAAACTATACAAATATAGATATATTCTCAATGCACAGCTCGGATGTTATAAATATGGTACGAAAAAAAATTCCGTGAGTTTGAAATCTGATGTAGGGCATCTGGCTAACATGTAGATCTTAACACTTAGCGTCGGCCGGATACATCTTGGCCATCCCGCAGATCTTGACATGTGGTGTCGAAGGGATGCATCCTGACCATCCATTACTAACCACCGCCACCATCTCCCAACTATTCCTCCTCTCAAGCAATTCTAACTATAAGAAGGGACTCTCCCACATTAAGGTAAACACTTTGGAACTCAAGCTCTAAGTCTTCTCCTTTGCTCAAACCGACCCCTTGCAATTCTTTGCTAATTTGACAGTGGAGTCTTCGCCCCTAGGATAACTCCTGAGGTCTCTAACATCTTCTTTCTTTCTCTCAGCAAGTTGGATCCATTGGCCTCAGATGTTAGAAATTACGTTATTGTCCTCGACTCCACATTTGGCAACAACAAAGTCCATCTCTTTTAACCTATGGGTTGAGGCTATCCCAATAAGGCAATAACCCATCTCTATTCCATGTTTGGATCTTTAGCTTGTGTTTGGTTTGAAGGAAAAAAGTAGGGAAAGGAAGGGAAACCTTTACAAACCTTGTATAGGTTTCCCTACCTATTCCTTCAAACCAAACATAGCCTAAAATAGATCATCGGTCCTATTTAAGATAATCAAATTGAGCTCAATATCAGCTTATACTCACAAGATATAAACTCTTTGGAAGTTAATCCCAATGGGTCAGATTATGTCTAGAGCATGGTAGACCCAACTACAACTGAATAACTGATAAGAAAATATGCAATCCAATCCCAACCTAGACCCAAAAAGCATGAAAATTATTAATCAAGCCGAAAATTGCCATCTCAAATTTAGCTTGGTAAATTGTAATTTGAAAATGAACCTGCTTAATAGAATCATTCATTTGATAATTTAACCTAGTAGACTATAAAATTGCTAATATGATAATGAATTTGTATTATTTTTAATTAAAAAATAACAACTTTTACTAGGGCAGCAACTTCGGCCAGCCTAATTTGAGCTTTTGCATGGATTGGGCCAGTTTGAATATTAGGGATGCATGAGCCTGGGCTGACCGTCGACTCAACCAAGTAAAACTCTTACATAATTGAAGTAATGCATATAAAAGAGTTTGGATCTTCTAACCACAATACATTGCTAGCCATGTGCATCTTGTCGCACATCAGGAACATCAGTTGTACTTTAAAAAGCTGGATGTGTGCGGCCATCACTGTGTCGCGGTCAGTAGATCCAGACTCCCTAGAAAAGGGGTGAACAACTACAATTAGGGGAACTAACATGTTAACAGGTAAATACAATATTACCCTGTTTACGTAAAGTAAAAAATAGAATTTGAACTAACAAGCCATCTTCCGTATACACTTCATCCTCATATAACCACAAAAAAAAAAGGATAGAAAAATATATTTGCTTACAAATAACATCAATTCAACCAAGTATTTGTATTTCTATCTCAATCTATATATTGTTTGCAAGGTTCAAGAAAAAAAATGAAGTAACAATGATTTACCAAAATTTATATATATATATATATATATATATATATATTATCTAGCTTTTTTACATATAAAATAGTAGAAGAAATAATTTTCTTTTATTTTTTAGTTATACATCTTTAAATTTATTCCTTTTTATTTAGCTTATATATTATGAGAAGTGCAAAAATCAGCTGCTTAGCATGAGAACCAAATCCTATTGTTAGTTGTACAAAAATCGACTGCTTAACTCGATTGGTAAGTTCTTTGACTATTTGTAACTGAGACCTAGATCCTACTACCACCTGTGTTGGGGGATGAGCTACCTTTGTTGTGTAGCCTTACAAAGCCAAAAATAATAATAATAATACTGGAGAGGTTTAAGAATAGTCTTGTACTATTGGAGAATAAATATGGATTTTATGAGAATCAATGAACAACCATGTGGGTTTTAATTTTGACTTGTAAAATTTTTAATGATTTAACTTAAAACTAAATATGTACATGTATGAGAAATGAGAGGAGGAGGCAATCTCATTGATAAATGTACAATGTTGTAAGTACCTTTAACATCTAACATTTTATATATGTACACACCATGCCCTTTTTATCCAATACCAAAACATGTTTTTCTTCTTCTTCTTTTCCTTCTTCTTCTTTAATTTCAATGGGCTATAGAATGGGGATAGCCCATCCCCCATACCATACTCATTAGGAATGGCAGTTTTTCCTACAAAATCAAGCCCCGCCCCCATTCGTGGCAGGTTTTCCCCAATTTTAAACAAGGACAGGAAAAATAATTTTACTCTGAATAGAGGATGGGACGGGAACATGGTTTGCATATAATTCCTCAAACCCAATGTAAATTATTAAAATACCCTTTAATGCTAATTCTTAAAATACCATTGAATTTTCTCTCAAATTTCTAAAACTTATGATCTCATAATCCCATTTATAAAATACGCCCATATTCTCATAATATTTTTTCTGAAATAGCCTTAAAATTTTATGCTTGTTTAGGTAGTTGCCTTGGGGCAGGGAAAATTTAGGGATTCCCCGTGCACATTGGTTTGAGGGTGCATGCCCCACCAATGTTGGGGTGAGTTCAGATTAGGGGATTTTAATTACAAAGTGGGGATGGGGATGGGGATGGTGTGCCCCACCCCGTTGCCATTCTTAATGCCCATAATCCCCCAACCCTATTGCCAATGGGATTAAATCTAAAGTCTCTATTGCAACAAGCTAGAGACCCTACCAACTAAGCCACCAGCTCACCATTAGTTGGTGAGCTCTTTCATGTTTGACACAGCATCATCATCCAAGCCTTATCCCAATTGTATGGAGCCGATTACATGAATTCTATTTTGCCATTTTGTTTTTGTTTAATACCATATACATCTCATGTTTAGCATATGATCGCCAAAAAAAAAAAAACAAACAGTAAAAGAATTTTCATTTTTGGATCCAAATCTAAATCTGAATGATACGTTCCCATAATATGTTTGGTTCAGAAAGGAATCAGAATAGGGATTGGAATAAGGTGGAATGGAATTTCATTTATAATTTGAGGGGGAAGGGAAAGGCCATTCCCTCATATAAGAGAATGCCATTCCACCAGAAATGGAAATAGAATTTCAATTCCACCCAACCAAACAATTAGAATTGAAATGGCCTATGAACCAAGCGGGTCCTTAATGTCATTTTACTTTAGCTTTTTCTTATTCCATGCAATACGAGGATATGAGGATGGCAACCGGAATAGATCCTAAGTCTCTATTGCAACAAAGCAGTGAACATACCAATTGGGCCACAACTGGTTGGCCTATTTTACTTGAATTGGATGCCCTAGTTGGCCTATTTTACTTGAATTGGGCCGCAACTAGTTGGTCTATCTTACTTGGATTATCAATCCAAGTGTCCAAAAACAATGTAATACATACATATATATATATATGTATGTATTACATATATATGGTAACTGTGAAGTATCTTATCTATGATCATGAGACAAGTACAGAATAATTTGAGAAATCTGGGGCAGCTATTTGTTATTATTAGAAACCTAGGTAGGATATTTGTAATTCTCCATTTTTTCTTTTTTATTGTTTTTTGGTTTCAGATTCATATGAAGAGGGCTTGAGAACGATAGGTATGCCAACCCCAACCCGACCAATTGAATATGGGGGTACGAACTGGATCAAACTAGTCCCATATAGTAGATCCATACTCAACAATGCCAAATATATGCAAATATTTTAATGATACAATGTAAAGGGTTGGGTTCAAAGCTTAACCCAACATAACTCTAGTCAGACTCAAGTTTGGGCATCCTTTGTTAGAATCCTCTAACAAGAGGCACAAAAACGTCCAAAATACACATGTAGTTACTATTGGTTTCTATAAAAAAAATAAAAACTTTATGAACAACAATAAAAATGAGAGTTTAAAGTTGCAGTTTACCTTTAAGCGATTGATATGAAGGAAAATTTTGAAAAATAAATTACTTTTGGAAAATGAATTGAAAGTATTTGGGGTAGCGATTGATATGAAGAGAAAAATTGAAAAATAAACATTTTAGTCAAAAGTAACTACATGGGTATTTTAGACATTTTTGTGTCTCTTGTTAGAAGATTATAATAGAGAGGGTCTTTTGCAATTGTTTGAGAAAGTTCAAGGAAGGTGATTGCAATTAGCAAACTTTAGGGAAGGTTTTGGCAACATTAAGAAACTCCAAAAAAGGCTTCAGCAATTGACCTACTATATTTTAATATGATTATCTTTTATTTGGCTCTATGTCCCAATTTAAAAGTAGAATTGATTATAAATTTTATTTAAATGTGTTATATATAAATACATACACCATAAGTATAAATTTCTTTTAAGTGTGCTACATATATATTTATATACATATATTTATTTGGATGGACTAGAATTGGATTAGACTAGACTTGGGTCAAGCTTGGGTATCTGAGGCTTAAACCCAAGCCCAATTCAAGTTTATGTCCAAATTAAAATCTGGCCGAAAATTCAATCCCAACCCATGCAAAAACTCGGGTTGGATTGGATAAGGTTGGCGCTGCCCAAGATAATTGATCCTTTACGATGTTGGGTCAAGCTTGGGTATCTGAGGCTTAAACCCAAGCCCAATTCAAGTTTATGTCCAAATTAAAATCTGGCCGAAAATTCAATCCCAACCCATGCAAAAACTCGGGTTGGATTGGATAAGGTTGGCGCTGCCCAAGATAATTGATCCTTTACGATGTGATTGGTTTGAAAGAGAAAATGTACGGAAAGATATCCTTACCTTTCTTTATTTTTTAACTAAAAAATTCAAACTTTTTTTAATTATAAAATCTAAACTCTTAGTTGAAATTAATATTCTAAATTTCTAATATCGGGGAAATATAAGATAAATGTTTTTTTTTACTTCTGCCAAAATTTGGATGGATCCGAGCCGAAGCCCGAGCACGAAACTGTGCAAAATGGGGCCCATGAGCCATGAACAGCTCTAATTGGATGTATGAGGAGCAAATGGTAATTTCACGACAACATAGTAGAATCATGGTATGGTGATATGGTCAAGACTCAAGAAGTGGATAGCCGCAGTGCCGCACCATTGCCTTACGGATAATAATTTTATCAGTGAGAGCAAACACAGGCAAAGAGCTTGTGCTTGTAAGGGCCACTAATGGCCGCTCTCAGCATTTCAACCGCGAACTTATTTGGCCGTACTATATCCAGCACCAGCAGAAGCACTTCGCGACCCAGAATTTTCTGTATTGGATGGGTATCTCTTCTTAACTCTTCTTCGATTACTCAAATCGAAAGTCGAATTTAGTGAACGTTCAATTAACATCCCTCTTTCTTTTCTTGTTTTCCTTTTTGTTCTGCGAAGGAAGGATCCGGAAGGTTTACTTGGACCTCCACAGACCGGCCACATCGCTCGAAGAGAGTTCCAGAGACGTCTCGAGCGGGATGCCGAAGCCCGGGAAGCCTTTCAACTTCAAATCCGCGAAGAACAAGAGCGTCGCCGAGCTCTTCGGCAGGTTATTTTACTTCACCCTAATTTTGTTGGCTTTTGTTCCTAGTCAATTGGGATATATAGGCTTTGTACTAATTCGTTTTCTGTACTTGTTTGATTTTGTTCTTTTCTTAGTCTCGAGTCCCGCCGGAGACGTCTGCGGAGCTGATCGAGTACTTTCTCGATACTGAAGCTCAGGAGCTTGAGTTCGAGGTTGCAAGGTTGAGGCATCAGTGAGTTCTTTGTTCCACTTCTCTGGAATACCCATTTTGACCTGTCATTGGTGTTGTTTTCTGCTCGATCAAAAACCAACTCCGTTCTATATTTGTCTCTTGAACCAGATATATCAGTCAATGGGTTTCTTCCACTCTATTAGATCGATAATGCAATAAATCAATTTGTGACCATATTTTGTTTTACAGACGTGATCCATGCTTCCTAGAATTATAAATGGAAATTGGGTTTTCTTATTTTCAATTGTGCCTTCATCACACTTTCTGTTGATTCTTCTCACTTTCAAGTCCCTCCACTGATTATTACCGCTGGTGTCGGTGTGTGGGTTAAGAAGATAGTAGGCCGATAATTCAATTCAGTACTCAGTAGTCATGAAGTTTGGTATTAGTTCTTGCAACTGCTAGCTTTTATTAGATAGCTCATAAATTAAATTAGTTTTTTTGTGATAGTTCAATGGGGAATTTAGCTAATGGTGATGCATGTAGGTTGAACTTTCTGTGTTGCAAACAATAACAATTAGGGTTGCAAACGGTATCCAATTGTCAAAACTCGAATTTGATTATATACACACACATAAGTATTTATATTGTATGTTTGTATCTATTAGTAAAGTTGATTTGAATGATGTGTTTTTACTAAAATTTCATAGGTTCAAGTTTCATATAAGTAATTTTCAGTTAATTTTGTTGATAAAATATAATATATGTCGTCTTAGTTCATTTTATTAATACTGTATAATATTTTGATTCTTTTTTGTTTGATTTATTTAAACTATTCAATATCTAATTACAATTCAAATCCCATTCAAATCTGGCATAATCTGATGGATGAGGTCCAATTTAAAATTGAATATAAACGAATCAATTTGGACCTACCCATTTCTGATCTGGTTCAATCCGTTTGCAGCCCTGAATCAAATATCACAAGGGGTATCCGACTTTCCTATTAGATATTGTTTCTTAGGACATGCTTGTCTTACATTTTTTGGTGTGTGTTGTAAGATATATTTGTCTTTTTTTTTTTTTTTTTCGCTTTTCTCTTAAGTGGGTTTCCATGAAATTAATGCAACCAATTTTTGAAAGTCACCCACCCTGCTTCAAGTTAGAAGGTATGGTTGGTTGAGAGGGTGAGTTGAGTTCGATCAAACACAGCATTGCTTGCTGAAATCCTGCATTAGTGTTTGTAAAACTCACCATTTAAAGATACTCACTTCCATTGTCTGGCTCTGCAACAATGTCTCAAGTGACTGAACTGATCATTTTTCTGATAACTTAATACCTTTCATTCAATGTATTAGTTCCATTTAGTGATTAGTTTAGATGTCTCTGATGACTGAACTGTTCCTGTGGTCCAAACTTCAATTAATTCTATTGCATGAAATGGTTTTAAAGATGTGTTGACCTGTGTATTAAACTATTCTTCTTTGGGCTAAATGAGAATTTATCATTTTTAGTTTTGATAGTTTGATTTTAGTTTCTAATTGATGATGACAATGAAATAGGTTTTATCTTGAATATAATAAAATGTTATTGCTGGTTAAAAGATGGAATAATATGCAGAATTTTGCAGATTAAATGAGGAATTTTTCTCACATCTGCAATCAGAAGTGGGACAACTAAGATTTGCTGTTACGAGAACAGAGGTTCTTTCCCACCTGAAAAATTGAAAATTAAACTCGGAATAAACAGAAGAAAGTTCTTTTTAATTATCACAATATCTTGGCAGGCTATGGAAGACAGATTAGTTGAGCTGGAAACGATGCAAAAGGTTCTGCTTGAAGCAACAGGTTGTTATTGCCCAAAGTGTTGGTGCTGAAGAATTTCTACTCTCCCATCACTTTTAAGATTCAATCCAATCTCTTCTTGATCTTTGCTGCAGAAGCTTATGATAAGATGCAAGTTGACCTCATCACAGCAAGGGAAAGCCTTGCCAAAATATTGACATCAAAGAATATAAAAGCAACGGTAGGATAGCAGATTATGGTCTTCAATTCTTAAAATATGATTTTCATGAATCAAGCCAAAATCATCTGTTGCGTTAAACAGTTGTTGGAGATGGTTGAGCGTAATAAACTGAATAGATCCTTATTGACACTTCTTGATGAAAATATAGCAGGCGCACAAAAAAGCAACCAGGTGATAGAAGTTGCTGATGCCTTCGTTCTGTCCATTGAATTGTTTTTGTTAGGTCCTTGGGCTACTACTAGTTGTTTAATTTAGATCTCTCCTTCCCCTTTGTTTATCCAGAAAGAAGCAGCAGCATTCATGGAGAAGGTCCGCTCAGCTGTTGTCAAGTATATGACAGTTTAGTGTTCGGGTGGGAGTTTGTAAAGCGCCTTCTATCTCTTCTTAGAGGATAATCCTTGAAGGGATTGGCTCCAAAATTGCCCCGTTGCTTCACATCATCTCAGATAGGTTGTATTTCTGTCTGTACCAAGGAATTAAAATCACTAAATGGGGTATTGTATTGAGATAAGATTCTTATTCAACAAAATATTAAGCCATTTATATGCCTTTTTCTTTAAGGTGAAATTGCTATGAATAAAAACATTTTGGTTTATGTTATTTCACCCCAACTTCACTCAGACCCGTGTGTCTATCATTCAATCAGACTGCTTTAAGTTTACTAGTAAGGGATTTTTTTTTTTTCATTTTCTGATAAAAACAGAGTCTAATTGTTCATGGCGAGAGTGGATGAAGTGCCCATAGCCCAATATACATCTTGATGATTTGACCAAGGATTGGGTTCAGTTTTGTTAGACCAGTCAACTCCATCCTTAGAATATTGTTTAATGCAAAGTGAATGAAGAACTCAATTTGTAATTGGAAGGCCATGTGTACATACTCAGATAATTGGTAAAACAGTCATGGACTATTATAATAGTTAGGTACTTAGGTTGTGTTTGAGTTTAGTGGTGGATTTGCTTTTCCCTTTTTTCGCCTCTTTTAGGTCCAATCCAAAGTTAAGACACAGCTTCTATACTCTCTAATAAAAGGTTAATGTGTATGATAATCTATACTATATATAAAAGTGTGAATGCAGTGTGAAACGTTTTTTGGACTAAAATTACCTTCTATTTCTTTGTTTCAGAAAGGGTATAAAAATCATTTTATTATAGTTTTAGTGTTATCTTTAATGGCTACTATAATGGTCATATTTGTTTATTTAATCCATCTCTAATTGAAAGGATTGAAAATTTAACATCACTTACTACTTTCCACCTCAGTTAATCCCCTTCTCATTAAGTTTTATGCATAAGGTATTAAATCTCATTTTCTCTTATTAAATCATATATTTTTAAGTTATTTGTCACTAATAAGTGCTATTAATTAGATCCATATCAATATTTTTAGCAATATAACCCCATATGTTTTAAAACTATTTCAAAAACAAAACTATTCTTTATTCAAGTGTTGGCTAAGCAAATCAACCATTTGAATCAAATTGATCAACCTATGAAGTCATAGTTAGGTAATAAAATTTTTAAAATAGAAATAAATATAAAAATTTACAATAAAAGTAGAAAAAATATACACATTTATGATATTTTTATTAATCAAATAAAAAACATAAATGTAATAAACAATAATTATTTTTATTGATAATGAAAATGAAATACATAACTTAGAAATGATAAAAAATGAAATATAAAAATTAATAATAAAATCAACTTTTGGGTTAAATGTGTTAATCTTTAATGTTATATATAAATAATAAAAAAAACATAAATTTTGCAAAAAAAAAAACATTTAGGCACATGTATAATATCATGTATTTATCACATTAAACAAAAAGTAAGTGACATATTAAAATCATTTTTACACACAAAAACACAAAAATTATAGGAAAACTGAACACATCTATAATTCTATATTTATACTATTATTAAAAATATGAATACGATTGTGAAACTTTCTTTTGACTAAAGTCAAGGTTTTAAAAATTTATCCAAAAATAGAACCACTTTGGCTTTTGGTTTTCGAGTTAGCGGTTCAACTGTCTAGTTTGAACGAGTTAAACCAATAAGATGTAAAATATAATATAACTTTTTTGTTTTTATCATTAGATTATGATAAGGTTAAAATCCACCGTATATATACATTATTATGAGAATGAAGTGTGAAGACTTTGAGAAGGAGGTGGATGGTTAAAGTTGAGAAGTGAGGGGAAAAAGAAGAAGAAGAAGAAGAAGAAGAAGAGGATGATGATGAGAAGGAAGCGTCGCCGAAGGTTGTTGTCACTATGTTCACCAATCACTACAAAATCGTTTTGCCCTGAAAAGAAGAAGGAACTAGCGGCGACGATTATCTCTATGTTCTTCATGACCGCTGCTACAATACCATTTGCCCTCTTCTTGCATATATCTCATCTCTCTAAATCTCTCTCAAATCCTAGATCGTTTGCTTCATTGGTGCACCTCAAATTTTAATATAAGATCGGTGTTTAATCTCTCATCTCTTGCATTGATTTTTAGATTTTTTAATTGGAGTTGTATTTTTTGTGTTACAACTTATAAAGAATAACATAAATGAGAAAAATCAAAACCAAAATGGAAAAACTAACCCTAACTAATTTTGGACATTGGGAATAATCGAACAAGATTATGAGATATGATTTTTTTTTCAATTTTTTATTTTCTAATTTCTTTTTTAAAATAAATATAAAATTTGGAATTAGTTTAAAAGCAACCCAAGAATCATTAATTTGATCGAACATTTTAACGATTAAATTATCCGGGTTAGCAATTCTTTGACCATTTCAAAGAACATGAAGTTGACAATCCAATTCTTGTTTATGTTCAATTTTTGTGTTTATGTTCTTTGAACATGAAGTTGCTATTAGAACAGTGCTCTCAAGGGGCCCCTAGACTGTGGTCGACTTCATTTTGGTTCTCAAAGGTTGGGAAGCAAATACGCCTATGGATTTGATGAACTTTCCAAAGTCTTTATTCACAATCCAATTCTACAAACTTCCAATGGTGTTTGAATTGATCCGATAGGCAAAAAGGTAGCAAAGAAGGTGGGACTGCTAGTCAAAGACTATATTGTTGACAACACAAAATTTTGGGTGAACTTTCTCTCTTATAGAATGGAGATTGACCTAAAAAAAGCCATTGAAAAGAAAGGTATTGGTATTTGGAAGGGATGGTGCTCTCTCTTATAGAGTGGAGATTGACCTAAAAAAAGCCATTGAAAAGAAGGGTATTGGTATTTGGAAGGGACGGTGCGAGGATGTGGGCTGAGATAAGATATGAGAGGTTACCCATTTTCTCTTATTACTGTGGTTGTATTGGCTACGATTATAAACATTATGCAAAATTGGTGGACCAAAAAACACAGAGGATAGGTGTAAAGTTGGATTTTGAGTGGGGTGCTTGGCTTTGAGCTCCAACAGGGTTGAACAGGAGGAATAAAGAAGGGGAAGGAAAGCAAGTCACAAAAGGATAAGGATCAGTTTGGTCATGACCATGAGAGAGCAAGTGAAAGTGTTGGGAAACAAACATGAGAGAATAGTAAACCTAGCAAAAAGTTGACTTAACCCGTGAACCCGACCCAACCCAACCCAAAAAAATAGGGTTAGGGTCTCATATTTAGTTAATCGAATGTGAGAATGACCCGAATAAAAAAAGGTTGGATCATGGGTCAACCCATTGACCCGATTATCAAGTCTAATTGAGATTATTTATGCATTATTAGAAGTTTCCACTCTTTAATTTTTTCTATTTAGACTTTACTTTTTATTGTTTTCTCTTTAAATTGTTAAATGTTCAAAATTTTTATTTTATATTTGGAATCTTAAGGTTAATTCTTTTAATTTTGATAAATTTTCATGTGATTTTTCTTTATTTTTTTTAATTTCAATTATTTTTTGGGATGACCCGAATTGACCCATGGGTCAACCCTAACCCGAGCATTTAAGATTAGGGTCCAGCATTTGACAACCCGAACTAAAATTTAACCCAACCCGAAACTGACCCACCCAACCCAATTGCCAGGTCTAGAAAATAGCAATGTTCATTGCTCACAAGCAAACGGGAGAAAGGAGGTGGCCATAATCCAGTTGGAGAAAGAGATGATGGAAATAGTAGGTTTGATTAAAGGGGCAATTTTGAAAGTGTTGAATTTCACAATGGATATGGATTTGGAATTGCTCTACGAGAGCCAATAATCCTAGAGGCAATAAATGAGATTGATATGAAACTTGAAGACCCACCGATAATGAAGGGAAAGAGAAGGAAACTACATGATTCCCAAGGCAACACAAATATGGTGCACATTGGTAAGCCTAAGAAGAGAATTTGTAGGGAATCTTTAGTTAAAGTAGCCATTGGAATTGGAGAGATGGAAGCGGGCCAAGGGTTGTTGTTCCCAAAGCTTAATGCTGTCCTTGGGTTGTAGGGTATAAAGGGTGGGACTGTTAGAATATCCAATGACTAAAAAAAATTCAAAGCATGAAGCAGAAACTAGTGAAGTAAAGCAGGGTGATTGGGTTAAACCTGGGCTCCATATTCAAAACTTCACAGAGATAGAAAAATTCATAAAAAGAAAATTAGCAGTGCAAAGTTTTGAAGGAGGGATAGTCTTTAGGAATGCTTCATTATTGGGTTTGGTGGGTATTGACCTAAATCAACCCCGTAATGGGCCATGAAACACTTAATTTGGAACTATAGGGGTTTGGAGGGCTTCCTTACAGTTCGAGAGCTACAACAGCTCTCCAGGAAGTGTCAAGCTGATATCATATTTTTGACAGAAACGAAGGTGGGAAAGAAAAGATGTAGCAAAGTGGCAAGAAGGCTTGGTTTTCAAAAATTTATTTTGGTGTATGTGGTGGAACGTAGTGGAGGTCTTTTTCAATTTTTCTTGCTTGGAGGGACTAGATTGATATTGAAGATACTACATGCATGCGGATAAACATATGATTGTTGTGATGGTAAAAAATTATCATTCTAATCAAGAATGGTTACTGACAGGAGTTTATGGTAGCTGAACTCACAAAAAGAAGCACAAGCTATGGGAGCTGTTTGAAGGGGTGACTGAAAATCATGGGGGTCCTTGGTTGTGCTACGGAGTTTTCAAGGCCATCATGGATGAATCAAAGAAGGGTGGAGGTACGAGGAATGGGTCTAGCAGTGTTAGAGCTTTTAGAAGAGTTGTTAACACTTGTGGGCTTGCCAACCTCGGGTTTAAGGGTAATAAATTTACTTGGTTGAGTAAACGATCGAGTCTCGCAAATGTTCAAGAACAACTTGGGCAGGACCATGGCGAATAAGGATTGGAAAAGTATGTTTGCTGGCGCTAAAGTTTCTCACTTGATCACTGCCTCATCATATCTTAACCTGCTATTGTTGAACTTAATGGGGGAGCCTTACCCCTGGGCAAGAAGGTTTAGATATGAATCTATGTGGATAAGACATGCAGATTTTGAAGGAGTTGTGAAAGAAAATTGGAGGGGAGAGGTAGGTGTGCTCAGGATGTTGCTAGCTCCCATTTTTTGCATTAAGATTAAATGTCTTGGATAGGCTCTTAGTAAGTGGAATGAGCAAAAATTTGGCAATATTTTTCAAACCAGTGTTTTTGAATCATTGTTGATCCAGACGGTTTGGCCATTCAACACAAAAACCGCCCATGCAATCGGTTCTGTTTCACCCTTAACCCGTTCTTGGGTCAAAAAATGTTGATTTGGTCAGAGAATCGCTTGCCCAGGCGATCAAACCATTGACCCATTTGACCCAGGTACGGTTCACATTTTTATAGGATGAAAGAGATCGAGAGACGGTGAGAGACTGAGACTCATATTTGAGATTAGATCCTAGAGAGAGAGTGAGAGAGAGGAGAAGAGAAGAGAAAATAAATATTGTAGATTTGAGACTCATATATGAGATCTGAGATTTGAGATCTCAATTCTCAGATTTCACATTTGATATCTCATAAAGTTATGAACTTGTTGGCGTCACTACGTTTCCTGTTGCCACCATTTCTGCCATCATCACCATCGCCGTTGTCGCCATCACCATCACGGTAGTCACTAGTGAACGTCGGGTGCTCCTCCTCCCCTTCCTCCTTCTTCTTACCTCCTTCATTCCTTCTTTTTTTTCCTTTCTCTCCTTTCTTTTTTTCTGTATTTCTTTCTCAGCCGACAACCACATCTCTTTTTGAGTTTTTTCTTATAAAAGACAAAGGATATAAAGCCCTAATTTTCTAATCTAATTAGACCGCTTCAACCGTTCGACCTAGATGGTCGAACCACTGACCCAGACGGTGGCTAGAGCGGTTTTGTTTTTGGGTCGGTTTTTTAAAACCTTGTTTCAAATGCTCAGGTGCTTAAGGGGCAAGATTGGGGCATTGTAGAGAGGCCCTCAAACTAAAGATGCAATTTAGAGAGAAAAGAAGTTAGTGCACCAGGTCGAGGAAATCTTGAGAAGGGAGGAATTGTTTTGGCAACAAAGATCACATGAATCTTGGTTACGGGATGGGGATCGTAACACAAAGTTCTTCCATTTATCATCCTTTTAAGTGAGAAAAAGTTGTTGATCGATAGGTTAAAATTAGATGGAGGAGGTTGGATAGAGGATGATTTGGAAATCAAAAATATGTTTGTTAATTTCTATATAGGTCCTTTTGCTTCTTCTGATCCTAAGATGAATCCCAATATCCAAAATTTGATTCCCAACCTCATTACGGCTTAGGACAATGAGATGTTACACAACCTTCTCCAACTAGAATATGTAGTGTTGCCTTCCAGATTGGGGCCCTTAAAGCCCTAGGCTCGGACTGTACGTTTGTTTTTTTCTTCCATAAAATTTGGTCAATTATTGGTAATGATGTAGCCTATTTTATTCATTCTTTATTTTATGGGAAAGGATTAGACCCGGAGGTCAATCATGCTAATACTGTCTTAATCTCTAAGGTGAAATTCGGATAAACTGTGGGCCACTTTAGGCCTATTAGCCTCTACAATGTTCTTTATAAAATTTTCTCAAAGCTATTGGATAATAGGATTAGAGGGGTCCTAGAAAATAAATCATATCTCCATGGCAAGTAGCCTTTGTGCAAGATAGACAAATTCTTGACGACATGATCATTGGTCACGAAATATTTCACTCCATTAAGAGAAAAAAAGGCAAATAAGGGATTTTGCTCTCAAGGTGGACATGGATAAAGCGTATGATAACATAGGGTAGAACTTCATCCTGGAGGTGATGAAACTTATGGGGTTTTGTGATAATTGACTGGAGTTAATATGTCAGTGTATTTTGACACCAAAACTGACTATTATGGTGAATGGTGAAGAAATAGAGCACTTCTCAACAAGTAGGGATTACAGCAAAGAGATCCTCCATCCCCATATTTATTCGTTATGGGTACGAATGCATTTTCTCTCATGATTAACAAATATGTTGACTTGGGTGATATTCATGGTGTCAAAGTTGGTTGTGGCTGCCCAATAGTTATCCACTTACTTTTTGTTGATGATACTCTTCGGGAAAGCTTATCATTTTGAAGTGGACAAAATTGTGAAAATCCTATAAACTTTTGGGGAGGATTTTGGTCAAGTTGTCAACTTCAAGAAGTCAGACACCTATTTTGGCGGTAATCTTCATCCTAGATAACATAGATTAATCTTGATATCTCTCGAGGTGAAATGTTTAGGAATAAAAGAAAAATACTTGGGAATAACCCCTATACATTGGAAAAAATAATCAAGAGGTATTTGATGTTATGGTGGATCACATTAAAGCTATACTTAGTGGGTAGAAGAAGAATGCTTTGTTGCAAATGGGGCGAACATTCTTATTAACAATGTATTGACTTCCATCCCACAATACACTATTCAGTTCTCTCCTTGACCTTTTCTTCATGCACCCAAATTGAGAAGGTTAAAAAAAAATCTTGAATGAAAAATGTGGTATAGGAAAAAAATTGGTGTGGAGGAAAGCATGCAGTCTCATGGATCCCAACTCTACCAGGTTTCATTCCCACACCTACATATCAGACTCATAGTGGGGTGACGGATTTTTTGTCAGACCTTGTCACAGGGAACAAAGAATGGTATGCTCAGTTAATTTCAAATCAATTTGCTTTAAATGAGCAATTAGAAATCACAAAAACTGGTATCTCAAGAATCGGTGCCTGTTCTAATGAATGGATTTAGACACTTGAGCGTAACGGTTAGTTCACAACAAAATCAACTTACCATTTACTCTCAAACCAGGACATGAGAGAGTTCTCAGACATTGGTTGGTGGAAGAAGTTATGGAGTTTAAAAATCTATCCTATGGTGCGTCTCATAATTTGGAAGGTGGTTTAGAAATTGATCTTCACGAAGACAAACTGGTGGGGTAATGATGTGGATTGTAGCTACCATTTGTGCGAAAACCATCTATAAACGGTTGAACATCTTTTATGGTTTTACCCATTTGTGAAGGCTATGTGGTTTGGTTTGCTTGGGTGGAAATTTGAGGATGTGTAGGTTACCTCGGTTGTAGAGTGGCTCATTAATATGATCAGAGCAAGCAACATTTCTAACAAGGACAATTGAAACCTCCTCCTTCGCCATGTTCTCAGTTTGTGGTCAATTTGGAGGGCTCGTAATGAAAAGTTATTTACAGATACTTCTCCCAATCCATAGAAGGTTATCAAACAAATCCTTAGGCTAGAAGGTTAATTGAATGCCTCTACAAACTCTTGTTTTGGGGATGGAGCCAGTTCGAGGTGACAAGGGTTGATGATGATGCCAATATTCATGGTACTTGTTTTACCATTTACTTTGATGGTACTTGTAAAAATGGGATGGGGGCTGCTTTGTGTATTGCTTTTAGTCTATACATAGCTTTTTTTAGAGCCAAAACAATGCTAATCCTAAATGCTGATCCTGAAGGTGTCAAAATCAAAGGTAGCTAATGACAATCAAGTTATCTTGTTGATTTCATAGGCAATAGTTTATCATCAAAGGGGATTGGTAGTCAACTATCCGTTACCTCATCAACAAAAGCAATCTTCCCTTCCTTGGAAATGTAGCTACCTGTTGGCAGATGCTAGGATTTTGAAAGACTCTTTATGGTTTTATCTTTTTTAAGTTTATTTGTAGATCCTTAACTAAGATCGCTTATGCGCTTGATACATGGAGTATGAGATTTCAAGTTGTTGGAGATTAGGGAGAGTTAGCCCCATATTGTATTGTCAATTTGATTTCAAGTTAATTGAATTACGAGTAGAGGGGACCCTGCATTGCAGGGGCTCGCTCATAAACTATTAGACTCGAGCTTGATTCGAATTAGAGACTTGAGCTCGAGCTCGACTACCTTTGATTATAGGTCTCTCAAGCAGCCGAGGTGCTAAGCCGATGTCTCCTTCAATTGCTGAGGTGCCAAATCAAGGTCTCCTTCAATTGTTGAAGTGTCAAGCTGAGGTTTCCCTAGTAGGCGAGGTGTCGAGCTATGGTCTCCCTTAGTTGACAAGGTGCTGAGCTAAGGTCTCCCTTAATTGTCAAGGTGCTGAGACGAGGTCTCCCTTAGTGACCGAGCCGAGGTCTCTCTTAGTGGTCAAGGTGTCGTCTAGGTCGAGCTCGATTCGAATTAAAGACTTGAGCTTGAGCTTAGAAGTTTGAGCTCGGCTCGACTCGAACTCGACTACCTTTGATTGCAGGTCCCCTAGTAGTCGAGATGCTGAGTTGAGGTCTCCCTCAGTTGGAGAGTGAGTGGTATTCTTGTAACTTTTAAGGAGAGAGATGGCACTCTTGTAATTTGTAAGAGAGAGAGAGAGAGAGTGGCATTCTTGTAATTTTTATGAAAAAAAGGCAAAAATTTCAGTTAGATTCCATTTCCCTCATCCTCAGGCCTTCTTACGTACACATTTCAACTTAATATATTTATATAGATGTTTGTTAATAGCAAAAAAGAAAGAAAGAATGAAAGAATGAATGAATGAATGACAAAGGAGCCTAGGTCCATCATGGACCTAAAGACATGCACTTTAATGATGATGCTCTTGTTTAGTATCATTTAAAACAAGCACACATACAGACACACACACACACACACACAAATAGCACTTAAAATAAGTTTTAGGGACCACACAATAAGTTAAAAAATAAGTACTTATTTGTAGTTGGCAAAAAAGCCCAAAATAAGTACTTATTTTGAAAATAAGTTCTTAAATAATATATGTCCCTGGGCAAGCTTCTTTTAAGGCCATGTTTGGGAGTGCTTATGTTAAAAATAAGTGCTTATTCAAATAAACACTTATTTGCATTTGGCATCCAATTTTTTCAAGTGCTTATTTTTAGAAAATAAGCACTAATTTCATATTGAATGTTTGGTAGTCTTTTTCGCAAATAAGCACTTGTGACTATTTTGTCGTTCATTTTCTTTCAAAATTTCAAAATATACATTGTGTATATATATATATATATATATATATATATATATATATATATATATATATATATATATATATATAATATGAGGATTGATTCCTATTTGTCATCTCTCTTCTTTTCATGGGTTCTTTGAATCAATGCTCGTCTACTAGAAAGCTTGCTTCATTGGTTGAAACCCAAATAATCGTATTAAGCTATGACATTCTCACCGGAAATCTCTCCATACATGAATATTTTATGGTATGGCCATTTTATCTCAGTCCTGAGACCAGTCCTTTTGGACTTCTTTCATTGCCTCTACACCACGAACCCAAACTTTAAAGACTCACCAAATCCAAGCCTTAAAGACTCTCCATGCATGAATATTCATTTGGGCTTATTGTTTAAGCATGGGGGCAATTTTGGTTGAAAAAAATGAATAAGTGCTTATTGTTTAAGCACTTAAAAAAGATGGAAAATTGGGCTTAAAAAATAAGCACTTATTTTGGGCTTATTTCCTAAACACCAATAAGTTCTTAGTGGTGTGGTCCTAGCCCAAATAAATACTTGTTTTTAAGCACTCCCAAACATGGCCTTAGTGATTATATAATAAGTGCTTATTTTATTTTAGTGGGACAAAACTGTTCCTAGAAAAATCAAAATACCCCCATTGCCTCTCTTTATAGAGAAGACAATAAAAATGCAAATTAAAGATGACAAAAGTAAACCAAAGCAAAGGCACGAGCAACTAGGGAGGGATTTCATGGTTCATGTTAGCGAAATCCCCTGTTTTTACTTCTCAACATTTCTTGCTCTGTGATTTTGCTATGGTGGGTTTTAACCCATTTTCACCATTTTTTTCATTGATTTGTGTTTGGGAAAGAGGCAAACATGACTAGTCGACAATGACCTATTCGATAATGAGTTCTAAGCTATTTTTCTTATTTTTCCTTTCCATTTATACATACACACATGTATATATATATATGTGTGTGTGTGTGTATATACATGATCAATTTTATACTATTCCTAGCAATCTTTTGATGAAAATGTTAAAATCCGATGCAAGTAGAAAAAGTGGTTAAATTGTTAATATTTGCTTATGATTCTTGTTTATATATATATATTTTTTGATTAATCAGGAAAAAACATTATTGTTTATCATCACCATCATCATTATATTATTATTGTTGTTGTTATTATAAAAGTACTTCTGTATATGTGACACATGGGCCCATGCGTGTCATGAGGGTTATAATTGTCATTTACAAGTACTTCTATGAAAGTACTTTTTGAAACCACTTCTATATTATTTATTATTGTTATCATCATCATCATTTTTATTATTACTATTGTGATTATAATTATTTATTATATTTCTTGTATAAAATAAATTATTTAGTAGTGTCACATGTGTGACACGCGGGTCCATACATGTCATGAGGGTTATAATTATCATTTAAAAGTATTTTAATGAAAGTATTGGTACAATAACTTATTTTTCAGATATTTATTATATTTCCTTATATAAAATAACTTATTTTATAGTATCATATAGGCCCATGCATGTCCTAGGGTCCTCAAATGAGAAAGTGTTTCGAGGATATATTTGGAAAACAAAAACAACATTATGTGAAAGGATTGGTGTGATGCGTACAATATTAAGGCTAAATATTAAAGAATGAACCAAATGCTTTTAAAGTGTAATTTTTTGTACTTTACACTTCAAAAGTAGCGTTAAACGCTCTCCCATAAGCCCCAAGAGATTCAATCCCAAATAAATATTTAAAATAAATGTAAGTAGTTTGGAAAAGGGCCCCGAACACTGATAAATAATCATTGAAATAAATACTTATTTCTAAAACTACTTATTCACTAAATATACCCAAATCTACAAATTATCATACCTTAAAATTATGATAATCTCATTACAAATTATTATACCTTAAAATTAGTGGGACTCATGCATCATTAAAGAAAAAGTGAAATAACCACAACTTATAATTAAAGAAAGACTGCAATACTGATTAAAATAATTAAATCTTTATTTTAATAATAATTTGTTACAAAAATCATTTGCTAATTTAATAATTATCGTACCTTAAAACTATCATAATCTCATTGCAAATTATCATACCTTAAAATTATTCAAGTCCAGCAGCTCTAAAACCACACGTGGTTACCTTAAAATTATGATATGTCGATTGGTTACAAGTTACAAGTTTTTTCGGATTTATTACTCACGGATCCGAGGATGGGACACCGTTTACTAATAAATTAGCCCTCGAGACAAGAAATCGGATTTGTTGCTTACAAAAGCGGAGTTCACATCTCCGCCCCACAACGTCCACAGCATATCCCTGCCGTGTATGCTGTAGGATTAATCTCACAAAGCACGCCTGACACTAATCTCACAGTACATCGCAGCCATGCATTCAGAATATCTTCACAGGATTAATAACATCTCGTACGAAAGATATCCTCTATAAACGGCTGAAAACGCTATGACGTTGGAGCGAGGAGCAAATCGGATTCTTCGATCCACCAATTCCATCATCTCCTTTAAATACAGGTCGAGCAAGCGGACGGACCAAAATATCAGATACGGTTCGCTTCGAACCCGAAAAAGTTGCGTGCAGTGGATGTTTGGAAGAACGTAATTTCATTTTTTCACGTTTCCCCACATACATAACGACTCATGTGGCGCGGAAAGTGTTTGAAGAAAGGTCGCTTTGAAAGCTGAACAAAGCCGAAAAGGTTATACCCAGCGAGAAACCACGACGAGCCAGCGGGTGAGCGAGAGAAATGTGGAGAATATGGAGACGAGTTGGTTCTCTTTCTCCCCTGTTTTCTTCACCTAAATCGTCTATTCTTCGCCAGGTATGGTAACAACCTTTCCTTTTTTTTTTTTTTTTTTCTTTCTTTTTGGTTTGTACCCTTGAGCTTGTTTTAGGAAGGAAATTTGAAGTCTGTCTGAAGTCCCATTTTGTTTGATCGATCAATCACTGCTTTAGTTGATGAACAAAGAACTAAGAACTAAGAACTAAGAACAAAGAACAAAGAAATAATTTCTTAGAGCATGAAAAGCCCCATTTGACTGTATTTAGAGACCAGGGCGTTTATTTATTTATTTTTTCTTTTTTGGTTTGTGCCCTTAGCTTGTTTTAGGAAGGAAACTTTGAAGTCTGTCTGAAGTCCCAATTTGTTTTATCGATCAATAGCTGCTTTAGTTGATGAACAAAGAACAAAGAAATAATTTCTTAGAGCATGAAAAGTCCCATTTGACTGTATTGAGAGACCAGGACGTTTATTTTTTCATATATAAAAGATTACTCAATTTTGATATTAGTTTCATTGGAACTCCAAGTAGTCAATGTTATCTCTATGCATTATACTTATCATGTTTAGGAGTTTTTTTTTAAATTTTTTTAGAAAGAGAGAGCTATTAGTTAATATGGATTTTTGAAATTTAATGTTTGCATAAGCTGTTAAGTGTATGTGAATTAGATCCCTTCGCAGACTCTGGATGATTGGCTTGATTCATTGAGCCTCTCGGTATTCTCTGGTTTTTACTATCCTTCCAAACAGTTCTCTAGTGCTTAATATAATATTGATGACAATAATTAAAGAAGGTGGCTTTCTTGTCATGCTGTTTCTTGTAGAATGATGCTACGTCTAAGAGCCATAGTTATCAAGGTGATGGTTAGACAAGTGCCTTAGCAATGCCTAGGCAACAAGGTTTTTTTCTGGGGCACGCCTTTATATCACATCCTTTTTTTGCATACATGTTTGGCGCCTTTCTTAGGCAAGCAAAAGGGCAAGGCTGCTATGATGCATAAAATCATATATGTTGTAGAGTGTTGTTTTATATTTGTGCGCTATGATGCATAAAACCAATAGCATGTTAGTATGGTATTCATTATTTATATACTTGGATTCAATGTGTTGTAATACTTGTTTTCTTGAATTCATCATGCTACTATTTTGTTGCTTTTTTATTTGTTTAGACTATTGTTATATGAAAATTCATGATTTTAAATATACCATGCTAGATGCTACTTTTCTGAATTGAATTGATTACATTTTATCTGGAATATTGAAATTTATGATGAAACATGATATTGCCTTATGAAATTAATAATGTAATGCCTCTTCATATGCAAAATACATCCTTAGTGGCTTTGTTTTATTATTTTCCATTACAACATGGATCATACCTAATTAACTATAGGTCTTATTTGCCAAAAAAAAAAACACTACTTAACACTTAGGCGGCAAGACAGTACCCTGCCACCTAGTCTCACTTTGCTTTCTCTCTATATAACTATGTAAAAGTTGATTTTGATGGAGTTGCTTAGTTGATTGTTTATTCTTTTGAGTTTCTGGACCTTCTGTAGGTAGCAGATTTCTTCACTTAATATAAGATTCACCTCATGGACATCATTGGTGATGTTTAAAATCTAGTTGATTATCACCAGTATTGGAATTATAATAACGTGGTACGAGGTAAACCTTGGTATTAACTGGAGCTGCCTGTTTCGGATTTTGGCTAATTTTGGAGTATGTCTGCTGTATGAGCATGCTGATACCAGATCCTTTAGAACCATTCTTGATATTTCATCCATGGCTTCTGAATTTGGCATTTGCATGTGGTGCCAGATTTAGAGAATTTGCAGTTACAACTTTTTTCTTTGAAGTTTTCTTGATAGAACAGGTAATAACTTGTCCCAAAATGGTGTACTGTGAACTAGAGGTCTGTTGGATATGAATTCTAATAACGACTGATTTACAATTAGCTGAAAATATCCCTTTATTCCATTGATCCTCTTAACTGCCTGTAATGTCATTTTTAGTTTTATGGATTTCTTTCACTCTATGGGTTTTTGAGATGCCAAGTTCTATTATAACTTTGCATTTATCACATATCAATTTTGAACATGCATTTATGTAGACATTTGCTTTTCTATTTTGTTCTGACATATTTTTTTTCCTTTTGCAATCATAAAGTAAGAAATTTTATTGATAAAAAGTATTGTTACTTAAACTCTATATACCTAACTTGTTTCTTTCTTTATTTGAGGATTTGATACAGGCTCCATATAGATTGAACTTTCTGGGAATCCTCAGCACAGAAAATGGGACACCGGTATTCTTTTGATTCAATTAGTGATTGCTGCTTATTTATTTTGAGGCTTTTAATGGTTGAATTCACTTATCATATTGGATGCATTTTTCAGCAAAAAAAAAAAAAGAAGAAGAAAAGAAAAACATAGTTGGTATATTTAACATGTTAGTCTAATGAGATCCTATAATTCGGATTGTTGAGTATAAAAGAAACATCATGTAAAACTGTTCTTTTAATCCTAAATTCATGTCGAACAGGATTTTTCACTATTACATATAAAACAACTAGTTGTTCTTGTTTATTTGCTTTTGCAAAAATTATCCCGTTTCATAGATGATTTGACTTGATTTTCTTTTTCTCATTTGCTCCTGGAGAATGAATACTGTCATTTGTTCCCCTTTCTGTTCCCTTTTTCATGGAAGCCACTACTCTGCTTAAACATATGGCTGTTTCACTATATTTTATGTGTGAGAGATGTATCCTCATCTTCCTCTTTTTGATGTAGGCAACTATTGGATTTTTCTCCAAAGAGAAAACCCCCTTCATAGCTTTTGTCTTAGGTAAGCACCACACATTCCTTTGGTGTCTGGGTTTGTTTATTTTCTTATGCTTAAACTCAAACCCTTTTACTTAGAATTTTTTTAGAAAGTAACGTAAAATTTGTATATTACCATAAATCAAACCATGTCCAATGAGAAGCTGTAGACTGGGCTATAAAGCAGTGTCTATCTGAGAAAATCAGCTTGCAAAAAAGTGGCTGCAAATAAAAAGAAAAAGATCTATATGGGAATCCTTCAAAAGGCTTTTGGATGCTTATCTACAAGCACAACATCCCTCTTGTGTTACTCTTTACCTCCTTCAGATTCTTCTGCTTGTTCTTAAAAATTCTCTGATTTCTCTCTTACCTTATATTTCTTTGCTCAGTGACTTCTCTCTTTCCATATTACCCATAGGACAGAAGCTGGGAACATGCTCCATAGAACTTTTCCCCTTTTGCTCAAACCCTGAATACACCACTTTGGAATATAGATAGAACTGATTAAGGTAAAACCCCTTTACACTAAAAAATATTTAAAGACATCAACCACAACTTAATAGGAGAAATGACAGTGTATGCGCAGATGATTGGAAGTTTCTGGACATCCTCTTCAATGGACGCAGCAGTCACCATTTCAGGATTGTTCCACTTCTAATAAGGATGTCTGCTGTGAAACATTTCCCTTTAGCAGCTGTCCATGCAAAGAAAGCCACTTTTGAAGGTATGTATTTGGACCTTAACTTAGAGCTTGGGAACATAGTTTCCTCATGCACACTAATCTTATTGTAGGACAGAACTGAGAACCTGCCCTACTTTTTCCATTCCCAAACTCTTGCATCCTCTCTCTACTGGTTTGGCTTATCCTGTAAAGAAGGTTTGCCATTGGTTCAATCTCCCAATCCTAAATATTTCTTCTGAACTGGGGGTGCCATATCACCCCATTTCCTTACTGCTCATAGCAGTCCAGCACCCGTGATTCCTTATCTTGAGAGATATCAGACAAATTCAGGAAAAAACCTCCTCCAAAGTTGTACTTCCATACTTGCTGATGATAAAAAAATTCCCAATTTTATGTTGAATTCCTTTTTGAAAGTCATCATATGCTTTCTCTATCCCATTCCAAACTGCACAACCCATAGGAACTGAAGCTGAACCAGGGTCCCACCTACCGTTGCCATACTTGTAATTATCTGCTTCTGGTTCTTTATTGAATCTCCAAAACCTTTTACCCCAATGACAAGCTTAAGGGAAAGGCCTGTAGTTGCATTCCTCATGACTTTAGGTTCAGTAATAGGATATTTAGTTTTATATTTTATTTTCATAATATGTTTAAGATAACACTAAAATTTAGAGTAATACTCCAATGCTTTTTTTTTTTTCCATACTGAAAAGGGTTTTGGATCATAGTTATCAAGGTAGCATTTAGGTGATAAAGCATTTTTTTAATTGTCTTGTGCCCCGCCTTGGTGTCTTATATGGGAGTTGTAAAAATTTTAGGTGCAGCAGTGTTAAACTGTATCATATTGTAAAAATAAGGTAAAAGGGTGTAAAAGGGCATTATAGAAAACTGATTTTTAGTGTAGAGAGCCATAAAATGGGTTCAAGGGAATGAGAAGGTAATGTCTTCACTGCAATAGGACTTTAAATAATTGCCTTCATTATGTTTTTTTTTTATGAATATTACTTTGATGCCTTCATTATGTATTCTTTACAAGAAGCCTTTACTTCTCCTTTAATTTCCATGCATAAATCAAAGTACATCTTTCTATGTCAGGTCTGGGGCTTTGCCCCTTAGTTCTTTTTCTTTCTTAAATCCATTGTAATCACTGCCTATATTTCTAACTATAAACAGAAAAGAGGTTCACTGCCTATATTTCTTCTTCTTCTTCTTCTGTTTTCTCCTATTCTTTGATTTAATACACATGTGCACACATTCTTTCTGCATCTTCCTTTTGCATAATAGAATGTGAATGGGCTCCATCTCCTAATTTTTCTCATAGGCTGTGTATTTTTATTTTAATTCTACTCTATTGTTTGATCTTTTCATGTTAAATCACTTTTAATATTTCCTAGTTGCTCCACCCAATTGGGAAACAAGCTAAAGTTAACCATATTCTTTACATAAAATCCTTAAAAAACATCACTGAGTTGCCAAGATGACAAGGCACTCACCTGTTGCCCAGCCTTGACATGCCACCTTGACAACTTTGTTCTGGAGCCACTAGCCTCTGTCTTAACTGTTTATGCTTTGTTAATGAATTTATGAACAAACATAATTTGTTTTCTTGATGGTAAATAAAAAAGAGGTTATCAAGATTGTAACCAACAAAGGATAGCCTCATCAATAGAGGTGTGAATATATCCTTAACTTGATGTTCTTTATGTGATCACTGGTGGGAGACTGGATTGTTTGTTTGTTCACTGCCCCAGCAGATCCAAGATCCTGTCTTTCTTTCTTAATGTTCTGAATGAGAATTCGGTTTTTCCAAATTCTGTGAAAGATCAATGGAGAGCTGGTTCACTGGTGGCTTGAACAGTAAGGGGAGAAAGCCCAAAAAGTCATTGCAGCTGCTGTTGTTGGGTTGGTTTGGGTGAAATATGACTCAAGAATCTTTGAGAATGAATCTCATATGGAGGATGAACTGCTAAAAGGAGCTGTTTCTATGGTGGCATCTTGGATATCCATTGGATAACTGTTGAGGAACACTCCTTTTTTACATTTTACTGTTGATACTTTTGAGCTGACTATGAGGTTCTGTTGATTCCTTCTTTTTGTGTGGCATAACCTATCATAATTGATGTACTGTTCACTGTGTAGTGTTTACGGTTCTCAGCCTTTTGAGCTTCCTTTTTGAATGAATATACATTACCTTTTCTTCAAAAAAAGGAAGAAATAAATAAAAGAGACAGAAATTAAGGAGATTGACAGGGTGAATGAGATATCTTTTTTTTTTTTTTAAGAATCAAATAAAAATTCATTAAGAAAAGATAAAGTACAGCAGGAGGTGATAAGACATCACCAGAAGCAAGAAGCACCCACAGAAAAAGAGATTGTGAGTTTTACATGCTTGAAAATGTTTTATATGCTTGATTTTATTTTTAAATTTTCATTTGAATACACTTTACATGTTATGTTTATGTATTTTAATTTTAGATAATAGGTTTTTTAAAACATTTATTTTAAAATTTAAGTTTATATATTTTTTATTTTTTTTTGAAAAATTGGCATTTTTTTGAAATTTCTGACTTTTTTTTTAATTTTTTTGCTTTTTTTTTTGTATTTTGCCCATTGCTTCAGAAAGGCGTGCACCTTGCCTTGTGCCTTGTGCCTCGGGCACAAATTGGCCACTGTGCCTTTTTTGTGCCTTGCGCTTTTAAAACACTGCCAACAATAAACTACAAAGTCAAGACACATTAAAAGCTCAAAAAATACAGCAGAACCAATCATATTCAAAAGAATGCATATTTCAAATTGCAAGAAAGAGTGTTTATTAGATAGATGAGGTGGTTACATTCCTATTGGTATTGGATGTACGACTTTGTAAAAAAATGTCAGACCCCAAACTTTTTTATGTTTTATTTGATTTTTTTCCTTGGACATTTTGTTTTCTCTTGCAATTTGTTATTGTGCTGTATTTGAAAACCAAATTTGGTCCCATGCTTTCAGGTGGCCCTGGCAGTGGAAAAGGTACACAATGTGCAAAGATTGCAGAGGCCTTTGGGTTTACACATCTTAGTGCTGGGGATCTGTTAAGGAAGGAGATATCATCCAATAGTGAAAATGGGTATGTGATGATGCTTATTATCTTCACTCTGATGAGGGTTTTTCGGTTCACATGCACGCTTAAACTACCAGTGGCTCTTTGATGGTCGTTAGAATTTTGTTTGCAGTGCGATGATCCTTGCCACAATTACGGAAGGAAAGATTGTTCCTTCAGGAGTGACAATTAAACTTATTAGGAGGGAGATGGAATCAATTGAAAACAATAAGTTTCTCATCGATGGCTTCCCTAGAAGTGAGGAAAATCGTATTGCATTTGAACGGATTGTGAGTTTCTCTGTCCACTTCTTTTGAACTAGGGTTTATGGAACTATATTTCCCTCTTCTATTCTGTCCTTCAGTATTTTGCTTCTCTTTTTTCATATACTTGATATAGATATTGAAACAAGGAAAGTGTCCATGGAGAAACAAATAAGTTTTTCCATTCCTAGAGCAGCCTGAACAGTTTCAGAATTTTTGTAATGATAGAATATTTATTTGTATTGTTACACTTTATTTATTTTTTAGTTAAAGGTGTCTTAAGATTTGGATTTTTTAGAGTTTTGTTGTTATTTCAAAATTATTATTTATGATTTGTTGGGCTTACTATTTATAGTAATTCTTGCAATTACTATTTATAGTATTTTTTGGTATCTTTAAATTTAGTTGGTTTTAGTGGGATTACGAAAGGTTTGCTATAGTTGTTTAGGAGTCAGAATCCTTGTGTTCATCTGGGTTACCCATGGGCTTCTCTTAGTTTTAAAGCATTAGAAGTTGTTTTAGGTCAGTTTCCTTGTCCAAGTTGGAGTTTGTAAAGGGAATAAGTTGAGTCTATAAAATATAAATAATTAAACAGTCATTGTTATTGGAGTTGAAGAAGAAATAAAGTTTGGTTTAATTGATCAAAAAAAAAAGTTTGGTTTAGAGAATACTGGTTGTGCTGGGAATTTTGGTGGACAGAAAGCTGTCTAATTGCTTTTCCATCTTCATTTTTTCAAGTTTATACAGCACCATTCCTCTTGAATCCTAGGGATAAGGACTATACCCTGTGGACTCTTTGAATGCAGTTGAGTCTTTACTAACCTTTTACTTTGGCATAAACTGCAAATTGTTCCAGTTCATAACCAAAATATTTCCATAATTAGGTTTATGATTTTTTTTTTTGAGAAAGGTTAACTGAGACAATTAAGTTTATGATTTTGTTCCAAATACCATAATTATTGATCCAATGGATTATGACCTGACCATGTGGCTCTTTAGTGCGATTGAAATTTCTGTTATCTTTTTCTTCACATAAACTGCAAATTGTTCCAATACCTAGCAGAGTTATTCCGTAACTGACTTATGATGCTGCCCACTCAAAGTATTATAATTTTTTTGAGAAAAAGTACTAACAATGTGTGATTTTAATTACCTATAGAAACTAAGGATAGTGCACTGAAACTGATGAAAAAAGGACAGTGCAGTGAACCCTTTGCACTAATTTTCCTTATAAATCCTAAATCTAGCACAAACCCCATTTTGTATTAATTAATTTTTTGTCAGTTAAAGATAAAATATATTTCTTTATATTTTTTCTTGTTTTATTTTGATCGAGAAACATAGCTTCCTAGAATCATGTTCTTTGACTTCTTGGAAATCCTGATGGATAAATATTTAACTAAATAAGAATAAAAATAAGAATAAGAATAAAAATAAAAATAAAAATAAAAATAAAAATAAAAATAAAATCAGAAGTGAACTTTAGAACTATGGATTTATGCAAAAGTACAAAAAACAAAGGGAAGTACCTATTTCTGTAATTTCCCTTTGTATTTTGGCCTTGTGTAAAGCAAAGGGAAATTATAGAAACAGGTACTTCATCCTTGGCAAAGTTCTCCTTAACTAATAGTCATTTTAGAAGTATCTTCCCACAAATTTCAATTGGAGTTTTTTTTTTCAAAGCTTAGTTCCATATTTGCTAATTGTAAGTGAAACTTATGAATGACCATTAGACCATATTAGTAATTTTTATTTTTTTCCTGCTTGTGCAGACTGGAGTTGAACCAAACATTGTTCTATTTTTTGACTGCCCTGAAGATGAGATGGTGAAACGAGTGCTAGGTCGTAAACAGGTATTTGGCTTGCATTTCTTCATGCCTTTCTGGAATTTATTTTCTTGATTAAAGTGTGACATTTTTGTTGTTTTGACTCAGGGACGAGTTGATGATAATATAGACACCATTAAGAAACGCCTTAAGGTGTTTGCAGCATTAAATCTTCCTGTAATAAACCACTATACTCGAAGGGGCAAAGTTTACAAGGTGTTATTTACGTATTTTGTTTTACCGAAATTTTTTAATATTATTTATCTTGCTGCTTAATTTGGGATATAGCAATTAAGGCTTGAAACTATATCCCATTTAACTTAGTTATATTCTCTTCTGCAGTTCATACAATATTTGTTACCATTCATACATGTTATTACTTGTTGAGATTTATGTCAATGTTAATAGTAACATATACAAATGCATGCAGATCAATGCAGTAGGAACAATAGATGAGGTATTTGAAAAAGTCCGACAGGTGTTTGATGATTGTAAGGTATATCTTCTTTTCAATTTATTTTAAATGTAAAGTAATTGCGTATTTTTTAAACAGTTAGGGGCAGGAATAATGAAGTTTAGTCTGTCCAATGTAAATCATGCAAAATTGATAGCAACTTGCAAAGTTTTCTGCATACCATAACTCCAAACTAGCATGACAAATATTGACAATATTCTTCTAATGGTCAGAACATAATAATCAAAACAAAAAAGAACACACAAATAGATAAGTTAATGCATTTTTATCTCAGTTGAAGCTGTTAAATTTGGGATTTTTTGGCATATAAGTGAATTACAGTGCGAACAGCCTTAAACAACTCAAAAAATAATGAAAAATGAGAGGAATTAGTCTGGATTAATTCTGGATTGAAGAAGAATAAGATAGGAGAAGAGAAAACTAGGGCTGAAAGCAGAAGAGATTGAATCTACCAATCTCTAATTGTCACCCGCTTTTATTAGTAATATAATAAATAAGGAAATTACAAAACTGACCCTGTTTGAATAATAAAAGAAAAACACTCTTATAACTCTGCCGCCAGTATACAATCAAAAGCATGTGACTTCTAACACTCCCCTTCAAGCTGGAGCATAAATATCATAGGGCTCCAGCTTGCTACAAAAGTGATTCATCTGAGCATGGCTTAAACCTTCAGTGAAAAGATTGGCTAACTGATCTTCTGACCTCACATAAGGAGTGACAACTTGTCCACTTGAAAATCAAGAACATACTTTCATTGTGAAAAATGAAATAGAGCAGCTTTTGGTTAATTTACTTACAAACATAGGCTAAATGGAAACTTAGGAATACACAATAAGAGGGTAAATTAAGACATGGGTTAAGGGTAACATTACTAATACCTGAGATTGAGGATGTGGTACCATTAGCTAGGATAACAGACTGAAGTATAGATGGAGGAGATAGGGGACTAAACAAATCTGGAGATCCAGTCATATGGTCTGAGACTCAAGAATCTATAACCTAGGTAGTAGACTTAGAATGAGAAGCGAGGCAAGCTATACATGTCTTGACAAGAGTGGTGGTGTTTCTGGAAGAAGACATATGATGAAGTTTTTTATATTCTTCACGAGTGGTAGATGTATTTATAAGGTAAAAGTCTTCATACTACATCCCCTATTGAAGGTTGATGGAGGGCTCCTCCAAAGGAGGGTCCTGATGTGGGTTGACAAATGGTAGGCTGGGGGGGTAGGATCATTGAACCTATTTTTCATGGTGGACCTTCTTTTGCAGGGATAGGGAGATAACGTGTAAGGAAACCTAGATGAGCGAAGTTGTTTCCTCCATTAAAGTTGGCCCAAGTTGTTCCTATGTTGGTTGGATGGAGAAGGCACTGAAAACCTCTTGGACTTCCTTAAAGCCTGTTTTGTCGATTCTATGAATGCTAAAGGTTTCTCTGTAGGTGATTTCCATCATTGGGCGGTGAAACAATGGAACACCCCTTTTGGAGTTTGAGTAAGGTAAATCTTCACCAACAAACAATGGAACACCCCTAAGAATTTGGAAAATGGGAGCAAGGAACCATTTCGGCAAACTTCTCCATTTGGAACCTTGGCTTCCCAATCTTGCCTTTTGGCTGCTGGGAAAGAAGGAATCCTTTTCTTGGTTAAAAATCATGGGTCTTCCTCTACAGCTTTGGCCAGAGAACTTGGTTAGGAAGATTGGTGACTTTTGCAGTGGATATGTGGAAATGGACAACTTAGAAGAAGCTAGGAACACAGAGTGGGTTAGGGTGAAGGCACAGTGGTAGGACCCCCTTCACTCGTGGCCAATATCATTGCTGGGGAAGACATTTGGACAATCGCTTTTTGGCTGGAGCTAACCTAGAAGTCAGAGAAGGTGCGGTTAGATTGGTGGATTGGGTTGATGTTGAGGATGACTGGATCTCCATGATGTTGAGAGGAGAGGATATAGGTGAGGTAGTGGCTACAACATTAAAGAGGAAGGCTATTAAAGATGGCAAATGCCCATTATAGGAAGAAGTTCTTGTTTGGTATTTGCTAGAGAAAGGGTTGCTGAAGGTGGAGTTCCTGATAGGGGTAGAGAAAGGCGATTCCTGCCCCCCTTCCTGAAAACTCCACATAGCAGAAAATTGGGGCAGTGATAGGTAGGGGAGACCTAGGCCATTTGGTCTCTGTGGTTTGTCAGGCCGCTTTGTCAGCAAGTGGATCTAAAGGGCATGCTAATTCAGATTTCAAAATTTGAAAGTTGCTTGGAGTCAAAGATGAACAGGTGGCCTGCCAATTGGACATGTAGTGTAAAAATGCCCCGAAATTTACTTATAAGAGGAAATCTGTTTACCGCCTGTCTAAACGATCCAATGGTGGGTAGACCGAACTTCGAGGTACTCATGTTACTGATCCAGTCCAAGGGGCCCTGAAATTTACTTATAAGAGGAAATCTGTTTACCACCTGTCTAAACGATCCAATGGTGGGTAGACCGAACTTTGAGGTACTCATGTTACTGATCCAGTCCAAGGGGTAGTGGGCCAACAACTTTGTTCAATTGATACTTACCTATCAGGCCAACTGCTTGAGCTGCAGGGGAGAACCATACAAACTGACAAACCGGCTGACTCGAATCTCATAACCTGGATTGGGGAGAGGGGGGGGGTTAACCCTTCCCCTACCCCTGATAAGGTGGAAAGGATCCCTTTGGTCCCCACAGAGGAAGATTCCATGGCTGCCTTCAGTAAGGTGAGGGAGTGCCAAAGGAGGGTTAGAGAGCAAGGTGATCCAATCCCTCAATTTCTTGACTCATCTTGGGGCATGACTTTGTGATTACTCCTGCACATTCTATAAATCCCTTTGAAGAGGAAACACTGGAAGTTCCCCCTTTGGTGGTGGTAAGGCAGAGTGGTGTGGATGAGGTAAGTGGGTGTGTTTCTAATCCTGATTGCTCAAGGGATAGCCAATCAGGAAGGAACAAAAGCAAACCCTCTTAACAAGGACATGTTGCCATGGGTTCTTTTGAATTTTTTTTTCTTTTGGGGATTTTCTGGGGGTGTTTCTATTAAAGGCATGGAGAGAGAAACAGTGGAGCTCTTGATGGAGAGTGAGAAGCGTTTCATAGAAGAAATGGGAAGAAAGGGAAGGAAAATTGACTGAGAACTTTTCTGTTTGGTTTGGGGGCTCAATAATAGGACGGGTGATTCAAATACTTCAGTCAGGGGGGGGGGGAAAGCAAAACCTCTAATTTATTGGAAGGGGTTTCTCTTTCTTAGAAAGGCATCATGAAGAATTTCTCTACTTTGGCTGAATCCTTTCCTTGCCACTATAGCCTTACCCGAAACAAAGAAGCTCCCATCTTCCTTGTCCTATCCTCACATCAGTACAACTGGAACCTAGACTTTAGAAGACCTTTGAGAGAAAATGAACTTGAGGAAATATCTAGATTCCTTTACACTCTCAGAGAAGTGTACCTTTCCCCAAACACCCCTGACACTTGAGTCTGGACCCTACACCCAGCAGGTAAGTTCTCAACCAAATCCTACTTCAGGGCTTTAATCAAGAAAGATCAGGTAACTGAACTTTTCCCGTTTAAGACAGTCTGGTGCACTCACATTCCCTCCAGAGTTTGCTTTTTGCGTGGGAAGCCAGTCTGAAGAAGATCAGCACTTTGGATCTTCTCTAGAAAAAGAACCAAGGAAGGTCCTATTTATCCCCTCATGTTTGCTGTTTGTGTGTAAAAGCCAGGGAATCAGCCAATCACATTCTGATCCACTGTGAGGAAACCAGAAAATTCTGGAATTTCTTTCTCAATTATTTCAATTTTAGTTGGACATTCCCCGAATATGTGATAGACTATTTCAGACAATGGACAGCAAGAAAGTTAAGCAAAAGAGGAAGGGTTCTATGGATTTCCATAGCACATGCCATCTTATGGAGCATCTAGGAAGAAAGAAATAACCGAATCTTCAACAACAGAGAAAGAAACTTTGAGGGGCTTTTGTCTATCATTTCTCATAGAATTTTCGTTTGGACCTCCAACTCAGAGCATTTTAAAGGAGTACCGTTTTCCGACCTCCAAAGAAATGCTGCAGAATTTCTGTTCTCCAAACACCAATCCTTAATCCTCTCTACCCCACATTCTCCTGTGGCGGAAGGGGAGATAACCTTGTACTTTGATGGAGGTTCGTTTGGAAACCCAGGTGCAGCAGGAATCGGTGGAATTTTTAGAAGAAGAGATGGCACAGTTATTTGGGCTTTTAGTGGACCAATAGGGATAGCCTCTTCAACAAAGGCTGAAATTATGGCAGCACTAACTGGAATCAGGATTGCGAGAGATCTGGGTTTTCAGAACATCACCATAAAAGGAGATTCAGCAAATACAATCAGGTGGCTAGCTGACTCTGGCAGTGGGCCATGGGCTTTAGCTCATTTTTTGACTGAAGCAAGGGATATCCTTCTCAACCTAAATGCACAGCTGGGTTGGATCCCTAGGGAGCTAAACACTGATGCAGATGGTCTAGCAAAAGCTGGTGCTCACAGGGATGTCTTGTTTAGTGATAGTTCTCTTCCTACTTAACTCTTGAGTTGTAACTTCTGTGTACATCTTCTTATCTACCCTCTATTTCATAAATAAAGTTAACATCTTTTTTCAAAAAAAAAGTTTCTCTACTTTCTTGGAAGGGATTTCAGTCAAGATCGGTAAAGGGGATAGAACTAAATTTTGGAATGACCCTTGGTGCTTGGATGGCCCACTAGCTGATTCATTTCCTTCCCTTTTCCAGTGTGCTTCTAACCAAGATTCCTCAGTGGCTGTGAGTTTCTGTTCTTCCGGAGACTCTGTGATTTGGACTCCTCTTTTTAGGAGGAACCTATTTGACTGGGAGTTGGAAGAGATTATGGAGCTGATGGATCTTCTTCAGAAGCAGAAGATAGACCTGTTCTTGGAAGACAAATGGTGCTGGAAATGGAACCCGGATGGTGAATTTTCTGTCAAATCCCTAACTTCCAAATTGTGCAGCTTGGCCCCCACTAATTTCCCAGCTACTTAGATCTGGAATCTTACAATGGCCCTTGATAAATGCCTTTCCAGATCTAATCTTGAGAGGCGGGGCATTCAAATATTGGATCTTTCTTGTGGTCTTTGTGGGTTTCTTCCAGAATCTACAGATCATTTGTGTCTTCACTGTCCGATCTCCTCCCAGGTGTGGGAGCACTTTCTCAAATCCATGGACATCAGTTGGGTTATGCCTAGGTCGGTCAAGGAGCTACTTTGCTGCTGGAAAGTAAAAGGCCTAAGTAAGAAAGGAAAAGTAGTGTGGAGGACCATCCCTGCAGCAGTTTTGTGGTCCATTTGGACTGAAAGGAACAGCAGGATTTTCTGTAATAGAGTTAAAAGTCCTGAAGATATAGTGCAGAGAGCAGTGGGCAAGCTGAACTCTTGGGTTTCTGTTACTGAGGAGTTCAGAAATCTGAATTTGCCTTTTTTTTTATTTTGGTCTCACTCCTGTTGGAGCTTGTAACTTTGTTGCTCTCGACTGCCTTCCTGGGTCTGAGTTCTGTCTGTATGTTCTTTTGTTTTGAATAAAATTACCTTACTTTTTCCAAAAAAAAACCTCTAATTTATTATCTCCTATTGCAAGTCTGAAAATAATTTCCTGGAATGTTAGGGGCCTTAACTCAGGAAGAAGGAGGCTGGCTATTTTCTCCAGTGTTTTAAAAGCTCAGGGTGCAAAAGGAGGTTGGCTATTTGTTCAAATTTGAGGATATCAAGAGCTTCATCCTCACAGCTGAAAGAAAAAAGAAAGAAATCCGCTTTGAGTCTCCTCACCTGGAAGGAGCTACTCGGCTTCCATTCAACCGTTGCCCAAGTCCACTCATCTTCCACATCTGGTTCAGAGTTAGCAAATCGTCCAACCAAACTTCTTTTGAGCAACTTTAGCCAATTGAGAGTGCCTCCAGTTGAGCTAACAAACACCTCTCTCATCTTGCTGTTCCTAGTTCTTGCATCACCTCTCTCAGTTCGGTAGGACTAGCTGTCTTCCATAGGCCTGCTAAAAGCTCCAAAGAATATTCCCATCAGCTTTGATGAGAACATTACCTATGCCTCTCCCACATCCCTTCAAAGGTTACCTTCCTTATTTGGACAGTGGTCCATGGTATGTGTTTAACAGTGGACAGGTTGACAAGAAGAGGAATGCCTCTGTCTAGCTCTCTTTGTTCTTTATGTAATGAAGTTCCAGAATCCATAAACCACCTCTTCATTCACTGCAAATTTTCTTACCAGTTGTGGGAAATGGCAATATCCTGCTTTGGTTTTCATCTTTGCTTTCTGGAATCTATGCTTCAGCTTTTGCAAGGTTGGTCAGCTAGGGGTCTGAAAAGGAGGTGCAAACTATTGTGGAATACCTTTCTGGCTGTTATCTTCTGGTCATAGTTCACAATATTGACGATATTCAGCGATATATCCCCGAAATATCCCCATTTGCTAGGTGGCGATATGAAATCTTCCAGGAATCTTTTTTTTTTTTTCAAAATATCCCCGATATTTTGCTGATATGTTGGCGATATTTCATATTTCATTGATAGACTATATTTAAAATTTGAACTTTTAGAATATTATTAAAAACTTTTCAATATTTAATCATCGTATTTTTTTTTATAAATATTTTCCTAAAAGAACCAACAAGGAATTGGTGATTGTATAATTGGCTTACTATATTGATATGATTAATTTACTAAGTCACCATAATTCAAAGGAAAAGAAAAATGCATATTAACTATAAAAGAGACATACCTATTATGGTCTCCTAATTTTTCCTATTTGATTTATATAGTTTTTTTGTTATGGTTTTTTTTTTTGATCAATAACACTTTCATTAATTCATCAGTAGAAAATTTACAAGTGGAAGACAAACACACTTATCTTCCAAGAGTCACAAAGAAAGTTTTTTTGTTATGGTTTTGAGCTTAAATATGCAATTATGTTTATTCTAATGATCTCTTGAAGGTTTATTAAATATATTCTATGTTTCTAGAAAACTTTCCTGATTTTTTAGATTTTCTAAATATCCTAGCGAAATATCTCTGAAAATTTTCAAACTCTACATGGCAAAATGTTCATCGATATTGAAATTACGAACTATGTTTCTGGTAAATTTGGAAGGAAAGAAATCAATGCATTTTTTTATCATGAAGTCTCTAATGAAGAGGAAATTAAAAGCAATCTTATAGGCTTGCTCTGTTCTTGGCTGGGTGTACAAGGAATATTTCAGGGGTGTCCAACTGAATTCTTTTTTGCAAGTTGGACCCTTTTTTGTTTGAGCTTTCTTTTTGTATATTCCCATTGTACAGGTCTTCATTGTACATGGGCTGATGTACTTTTGCTTTTATCACTACAATTCTTTACCTTCAAAAAATAGATACCAACTCCTCCTTTCCAGCTCTAGAAGCAGATACATCATTAACAATAGTTCCTTGGGTAGGATCCTCTCCAACTGGTGCATGATTTGCCTACCTGGAAGGTGGACCATGCAAATCGTAACAATAATTAACTAGGTAGTTCTCTTGCCCACTATGACTACATTCACATATTGAACCATGTCCACCAATACCTCTACCCCTAGCAGCACTTCCTTCTCTACCACCTCCATGTCCACCTCTGGTTCCATGACCACTAGCTATAACACCAGCACCCCTACCAGTTACCACAAACACCATTACCACCTCTAGTTGCAACTAAAGCAGATATCTCAGACATGGGAGTACTATTAACCTGTGGATTTGAGACTCTTCTAACTTTGGAGAATACTTTTGATAAAGCAGAATATCACTACTACCTGGAATTTGTGCATGAATTGGTTCATATTCAAATCTTTACCCTGAAAAGAAGCGTGCAACATCCAGATGATCCCTTTGTTGTTGCTGCACTTTCAAATCAGTTGATAGAATAAGCATTTACTTTATTGCGTGGATTTTAAAGACTGGAGTAGTATTCTTCCACATTCTTGTCCCCTTGTTATAAAAGAAAGTAATCCTGATAAAGTTGATAATTTCTCGTCATACATTATCCTGGCTGGAATATAAATGTCTAGCATGGTCCCAAATCTCCTTATTAGTGTCAAGGAACATGAGGTTACCACTGATGTGAGGCTCCATGCTTCCAAAGCCATGTCATTATCTACATGTTTTATTGCACCTATTCATTATAGCCAGCAGTCCCAGACTCTGGTTTAGCATCTTTAACATACTTTCAGTTATCCTTAGTGGTTTAAAGGGCATGCCTTAAAATTTGCATCACTTAGGCCCCAGGCGTATCATTTTCAAAAGGTGTGCACCTGGTTTAAAGGGCATGCTTGAGGTGCCTTGCATTAAAGTCCAAGTGTGCGCCTTTTTGAAATTTGCGCATTTTGCCTTTTTTTTAAGCCTAGTGGCTAGACTGGGTGCTCTGCCCCTGAACCCCAACAAAGCCTCTTGTGGCAAGCCCACCCCCTATTTGCTAATGTTGTTCTTTCATTCATCTTAATGAAAGATATTTTTTAAAAGACAATTAAAATTATAAAATCATTTTTTTGTATGGATTAAGAATTTAGGACCCTAACATAGACTTGTTTGGGCTTGCCTCAAGGGGCTTGGTAACAAAGGCGGCTTGTAGATTCAGGAATGCAAAGTATGTTATGTTTGATTGAAAGTTTCACATGCTTGTACATGTTATGTTTATGTATTTTGATTTGAGATAATAGGTTTTATTAAACACTTATTTTAAAATTTAGGTTTATTTTTTTAAATTAATATTATGTTTTAATATGTTTATTTTTATTTTTTTCATTCTTGCACCTTGCTTTGAAAAAGCATGTGCCTTGCCTTGTGCCTGAGGCACAAAATGCCCCTTGTGCTTTTAAAACACTGGTTTTCCTTTTCCACTGAGAAATACCTCAACAGATTTTTCCCATGGTACATAATTTGTACCATTGAGTTTTACCGAGGCCTCTATACAGCCATAAAATCTGGTTGCAACACCATACCCGATTTGATTTCACGACATGTCAATGCCATAGCAAAGAATAATCTGAATACAAAGGAACACCTGAAACTTCTTGTAATATTGGCCGATCTCAGACACACCAAAAAGATTTATCACCAAACCACTTACAACCATCAAGACACTGCACATACTAGAATAATCAGAAGTGGAAGGAACCAACCTGTAACATCCTTCAAATTGCCTCTCTTCCAACAGCCAAGTAGAGGGATATTAGCACACCATGAGATCAACACAACTCAACACCAACTGAGACATGAAAGCTTCCTTTCTCAAGTGTGATTAGTCCTCTTGTCTCTTTTTGAAACTTATAGAGACCGAAACTGGTATACATTGTATTATTGGGAGAACCAAGAAATCTGCCTAGGCATTCAAGGGTGCTCTGATTCCATGTGAACATCCTTAAATGGATCAGAAAATAATGAAAAATAGGAGGCAGTCAGTTTGGATTAATTCTGGATAGAAGAAAAATAAGATAGGAGAATTAGAGAAGAGAGGAGAAGAGAAAACTAGGGCTGAAAGCAGAAGAGATTGAACCAACTGATATCTTACTGCCACCCACTTTTATTAGTAATATAATGAATACGGAAATTACAAAACTAACACTGTTTAAACAAAAAAGAAAAAAGACTTATAACCGTCGTGCCGATATACAATCAAATGTATGTAATTTCTAACATACAGCAAACTTATTCTTTGCAAAAATTGCAACTGGATAATGGAAAATATGTTTCTGCTGTTTGGCCATGTGATATGAAAATTAATGAATGCAGTAATGAGAAGAAATTTGGTGCAAGTTGAAGGTTCTAAGAAAGATTGGAAGGCCAAAAAGAACCTGGGTGGTGGAAAAAGAAAATTTTAGTTTTCCTTAACAGGAAATTAAGGCCATAGTTAACGCCTCTTCCAAATGCTATTCTGTCTTTGTCTAATGCAATAGCTTAAGGCATGTAGCATGCTTTTTGCAGCAAGAAGGAAATTCATTATTATATATGATCCATGGGAGAAAAAACATTACGGTTGAAGGGATAGCAGTACAATGTCTTACCCAAAGAAGAGGATGGAAATGAAACAACTAGGAAGGAAATCCAGAAACAAGATATATGTCAACTAGATTCTGTAACCAAGGAAAGCATCCTCAATCAACTAATAAACCACCTGTTAACTAGTGCAAGAATGTCAACTATAATAGAATCACAAGGCCTGACAAAACTGAAGAATACAAATACAATCTTACTCTAGGGTGTCTCAATGTCTCCATCAGTACCTGAGGATCCTGTCCTAGTACCCATCAAAATTGAACCTGATAGGTCCTTAAAATGGTGAATGATTGGTGACTCAACAATGTTGTCTGTCTATGGTTGTGTGATGAACTAGCTATTAATTCCAGCCTCTATGTCATCAAATGACTATTTTCTGAAGTCCTTTATAGTCAATACGCATCACCCAGTCAGACAATCTAATGGTGACCAAAGTCAATAATCATTGTTGAATCCTGGATCTTGTTTGAAATATCATAGCTTTAAAGGAATTTCTTTTTTTTTTTGTTTCTGAAAATTAACGAATATGCTGTTATACTATATATATGCCATTTTTTGAATGAAAATGATTGAATTATGTCTTTGTGCAGCAGATGATCAAGTGAAAATAAAAAGACGAAAAAATATTGGAAAAGGCGACAGGGGGGACTGATCCTAGTTATTTTTTGTCAGTTTCCTTGCGTCTCTTCAAGGAGTCAGCTTGATCAATAAAGTTTGCCATCTTATTCTGGAGGATTTGGCTATAGAGGAAAGAAAAATAGGAGAGAATACGCTCTGCTCTCAACGTTACATTGTTTTTTGTTCTTATTTTTTCCCCTACTTGATTATTAATGTATAGCTTTAGATGTAACGATGTGCAAGTGCAACCACCCTCTGGCTTTGGGGGAATTTTCTGTAGCTTGAATTCATCTTTTGGTATCCAGCTCTTGTTCAATGGTTAATAGCCTCTTCCCCAATTATTTTCTAACAAGAAACCGCCAAGAACTGAAGAACCCCATCGAGCAGCTTTCATGATTGCCCCATTCCTTATTGAGCTAAGGAAGATTAATTAGATTGGATCAAGCCGGCTTCAATCAGAACAAAGCCCGTTCCAACAGCCTTTACATCCTTGCGTTGGAAATATCTCCGTAGTTACGTGATTTATTTCATAGGTGATATTCCCAAGGGGCTGCTGGCACCGACATGCTCTGATAGAAGCCGAACTCATCCACGCGTATGAAGAGTTAAATACATATATAATTTCAAAATAATTACATTTTCTGCAATAACAAATATATTTAATTATGTAACTATATATTATCTATATAATTATATTTATGGATATGTAGAGTTAAATACATATATAATTTCAAAATATTATCGGCTCAACCCAAATACTGAATACAGGGAGGCAGAGGTGGGGAATAACTTTTTGCGACGTATGTGATGTAAAGAGAGGCATAAGTGACTTGGCCCAGTAATTTTGCCAAACAAAAGCCCCAGACGGTTGACCTGTTTGACCCAGACGGTTGAACCAATGTCCCGCCATTCGGAGGGAAGAACGGATCAGTCCGGGTTGGTTTTTAAAATACCAGTTTTTGATTGATACCACCAGTAAGATTTTGTATCAACGGCTCGTAACAGACAATCGGATCCATCAAAGCAGAATCTTGTAGTGACAATATTAAAGTGGTAGTGGCACTATCGTTCTCCCAAAATAAACGAACTTCATTCAAATGAAAAAGCGGAGAAGAGGAAAGACAAGATGCTATTCTTTCCACCCCGGTTTTCTATCTCCCTTAACTCTCCTCATTTCTTCGTCTCTCCCGCCTACACCTTTGCCCTGACCGCCAGCACCGTCGCCACCGCCTGCGGCAGCAGCAGCAACATCAACCACAACTGCATCAGAAAATCCTTGAGAGTCTCTATGTCTACTTCTTCTTCAACCCCTTCACATTCCGTTGTTCATTCCAAAGACGACACTCAAGAGCAGCTCTTAAGCCAGGTTCTGAATTACCACAACCAGACCAAACACGCCTTCAACAAATACGCGAGAGGCCCTCACGGCCTTGACTGGGCCAATCAGCCTAACCCGTTTCGCCGCTATGTCTCCTCTCCTCTCCTCCCTCTCCAGCACCTCCCTCCACAACAACACTCACCAGACAACACTGACCCTCTTTACTCCTCTCTCTTCCACTCTCTCCCCTCCCCAAAACCCATCTCTCTAGCGACGCTTTCTCAATTCCTCTACGACTCTCTCTCACTTTCCGCCTGGAAAACCACCGGATACTCCACTTGGTCTCTCCGTGTAAACCCTAGCAGCGGCAATCTTCACCCTACCGAAGCCTACGTCATTGCTCCCCCCATCGATTCTCTCTCTGACTCCCCATTTGTTGCCCATTATGCCCCGAAGGAGCACTCCCTCGAGCTTCGAGCTGTAATCCCATCTGATTTCCTGCCCAAGTTCTTTCCCGAAGGCTCCTTCCTTGTTGGGATCACTTCAATTTTCTGGCGTGAGGCCTGGAAATATGGAGAACGCGCGTTTCGGTACTGTAACCATGACGTGGGTCACGCGATTGCTGCCGTCGCCATGGCCGCTGCTGGGCTTGGATGGGATGTTAAGCTCCTCGATGGGTTGGGTTATTCTGATCTGGAGAAACTTATGGGTTTGGAGTTTTTGCCCCATTTCAAAATTCCGTCTCGTCCGGTGAAGTCTAAGATGCCCGAGATTGAATTCGAACACCCTGATTGTGTTCTTGTTGTTTTTCCCAATGGAAGAAATGGTGAACTCTCTGTGGATTATAAGGGTCTGAGTTCTTCGATATCCGAATTCTCAAAATTGGAATGGAAGGGGAGGCCTAATGTTCTTAGTAAAGAACACGTGTGTTGGGACATAATTTATAGAACTGCAGAAGCCGTTAAGAAGCCTCTGACAGCCGGAGATCAATTTACAATCCACCCATTTCAGAGGAGCGCATCATTTTCGGAAGGTTCATATAAGGGTCTGACGATGAGAGAAGTCGTTCGGAAGCGGAGGAGTGCAGTTGATATGGATGGAATTGCTGTAATAGGGAAAGAAACTTTTTATCAGATTCTCCTGCATTGCCTCCCTTCGGGTGCTCGAGGGGCAGAGGAGAAGCAGGGGAAGCAGTTGGCATTGCCGTTTCGGGTACTTCCTTGGGATGCAGAGGTTCATGCTGCTCTTTTTGTTCATAGGGTAACGGGATTGCCGAAGGGTTTATATTTCTTAGTGAGGAATGAAAATCACTTCAATGATCTCAAACGGGCTACAAGATCTGAATTTGAATGGGAGAAGCCGGAGGGCTGCCCTGCTGATCTTCCTCTATATAGACTTGCTAGAGGCGATTTTCAACAGCTTGCTAAGCGTCTTTCATGTCATCAGGTGGGCCACTTCTTCTTTAAACGATTTTTTTTTTGTCCTCTTCTAAACGTTGATTTTTGAACTGGGGAAAATTCTGCTCAAAGAGATCAATCAGATGACATTAACAAATTCAGGAGCATAAAGCCATAAATATGAAAAACATGTAAGCTCTAGGATTGTACTGACAACCCGTCAATGACATAGGTAAATTCTTCTAGAGTGCTTTCTAATACATCTTGAATTATCTATAAATTCTTTAACAACAGAGATTCAACTTCACATACTTGTGAAATCCTGAAGTTGTGCATTTATCTTGGAACTAGGAATTTATTAAAAAAAAATATTTTTTTACCTGTATATTGCCTTCTATTACTGTCAAATATAATCTTGTTTAAGTGTGGCCAGTGGAAGGGCCGAAGGGGGTAGTAGGTAGCATGGAACTGGATTGGTTTGATGACACTTATGGTTATCAATATTGGCTAATTCAGTTTCCAAAAACTTCCTGTTACGTGAATAGTGAATAAAAGGAATGCCTGCAATAAAAAGAAGAAATTTAAATGGCTGACTAATGACATTGAGGTAAAGTGCAGTTGGGTGAAGAGAAGTGCTTACTTGTTTGCTGATGGGTTAGCCAAGCAAGGGGTGAATAGGGAATCCTTGTTCTGGGTTCAATTCTAATTGGATTTTTCTTTTTCTTTTTCTTTTTCTCTTGGGGGAGTTAAGATAGTTTATCTCCCCCTTCTTGTACTTAAAGCTTTTGATTATTGATTAATGAAAGTTATTTGTTATTGATCTGAAAAAGAAATGATGCTTAAATGCAGGACATTGCCAGTGATGGCTGCTTCAGCATAGGTATGGTGGCACGTTTTGCACCAACTTTGCATGAAAAGAATATCTGGATGTATCCCCGGTTGTTCTGGGAGACTGGTATTCTTGGTCAGGTGTTGTACCTAGAACCTCATGCAGTTGGGATCTCTGCAACTGGGATCGGTTGCTACTTTGATGATGCTGGTACGAGTTTCTTTCTATTTTGTTCTGCACCAAGAATGCTAAAAATGTATTATCTTCTAATTATTACACTTTAGATTTTATCCAGAGTTAGGAAGGCTGTGCAGATTTTTGGAAATAGGTACAAGAACTTAAGGATTTTGGTAAGGATTGGAGAATTGCAGAACTTATCTTCTGCACCATAAAATAGATGTTATCTTCTATTTTATTCTCCACCAAAAAATGCTAAAATTGTAGCCTTCCTAACCCATTTGAAAAGGGCAAAAGATAGAATTACATAATTGACATATTATCTGTTTTTAAAATATTACTTGAAAAAACAAGTTTATTTTTTCATGGGATGTTGCATAAGAAGCATACATGTGGTATTGGAAGGATATGGATATCACAGCATATTTACAATGTGTATTGAAAAGTCTTTTTTCTTATTTTGCAGTCCATGAGGTTCTGGGGTTGAAAGGATCGGATTTTCAGAGTTTGTATCATTTTACCATTGGAGGTCCAGTTCTAGACAAGCGGATAATGAGCCTTCCTGCCTATCCAGGTCCTACAATTGATGCATGAAGGCTCATCTGATATATACCCAAACACAATTGACAGCATTTATTTTTCTTCTACTGCACATATCGAGACAAGTACGGGTGGATTATTCAAAAGTACCAATAAGAAATTTTGTTCTGGTCAGCACTCAGCACCAATAAATAGATTGTTAAAAGGGACTGGATCCCATGCTAATGTAAATTTGTTTCATTTGTGTTTTCTTGCCTGTATTCTGATGAGCATTGCCCAGCACATCAGTCCTTGTAATTTTCTATGGAAATATTTTAAGCATGTACTGCAGGTTGGCATATGGACATTGTATATTATTTAGGAGTAGACATGTCCACCAATTATGAAATTTCAGCTACTTCAATAGTGTTTCTTCGCTTTGTAGTTTATCAAGTCTGCTCCTGCATCCTGTTCCTGCCTCTCACCCTAGCTCTTTAGGAACAAGACCTGCCAGGCTGCCGCTAACATGTGCACCGACAAAGAAGCAAGAAGAATAGTGAAGATAGATTTGAAAATACTGCTTTTTAGGCTGTAGGTGAGGGAGTGCGCTGATGATGCAACTACAAATCGGTGGTTGTGATGATGTGGTGAAAGGTTATTATTTGTTGAGATTTTTGACTCTGATATGATATACAATTCCGCCAATCTGAACTTAGGATGATTGTGTTGGGTTTGTAATTGGCCAAACACACTATATCCGTAGTGAGTTTGATGAAATGATTGTCCCTCTTTGATTTTCGATTAGCTGTACTTCTGGGGCATCAATTGATGGCTAACATGGTGTCATAGGGTTAGACTTTGACAGTAGAATAAGTCCGTTAAAGGGTTTAAGTGTATACTCATTGATGGGTTCACTAAGGCTAGTGGCATTAGATCATGAATTCATTCATGATTCATCTTTGTTATGTGTCAGACCGTGATGCTAGGGCAAGGGGTAGCACAAATAACAAAGATGGGGCACCAATATGACCAACCTTTATTGCCAAGTCTCCTGATGATGCACGAGCCGCAATGCTGATTCATGTATTGTCCATGTGAACGATTGTGCTCATGAGAAACCCAACGCAACCCTGATGGTCATTTAATCAACCAGAATCTCCTTGCGCCTTGTGACAAGGTGGGCATATCGTGTCGTATCTTTTGATTTTGATATATATTTATTTACAGGTGTTTTGGAGCTTATTTATTTTAATAAAAAATACTTAAAAATATTTCTAAAAATCAAATTAAAAAAAATATTGAACGATAAATTTTTAGTACCGATACGCCCCTGCATACAACCTTTTGTGAGGGATGTGTGATAGTGCCAAGGATATGCACCTGAGATGGTCGACCACCCCACCCCCTTCTCAAAGAATAATACATTAAGCTTTTAAACTAAGACATCAAAATACCTAAAAATCATACTACCGAGTACCGACACAGCATGGCAGACTAAACCTGTTTTATTAGACAGCTTGGGCTGTTGACTGGGCTCTTCTTGTACATGCCACGTTACTTCACATAGACACCTTGGTGAATTAATGGAACTTAGTACAAAACCAACAAAATTTCCTTTTTCTTTTCCCCTGATCCCAAAAAGCAAAATGGCATCTGCTGGGAAAAAAATTGGGCGCACCTCCTCCCTCCCAAGTCCCAACTTCTCCAAAGTCCAAACCATATTCTTTCATCTTTACGGCCGCTAGATGTGCTAGTGCATAGCGGTTCGGTCTTTTTCTGTGTCCAGTCCAATTAAAACCCACTAAACACATTACGCGCTCTTTCTGTTTCTGTTATTCCCTGTGGCCTTGCTCCTCGAGAAACCCATGCAATGCAATTGGTGATCCAGACCAGATATGGTGGTAGTAGTAGTACGTCTAGTCATAACTTCTTATTCAACTCCTCCATTAATACCAAGAAAAAGAAGAAACAACAGCAACATCGAAGGAACACTCATTATACCTCCGACATCACTCTCTCTTTTCCGAAATCATATCCAACTCCCCTCCTCATAAATCCAACTCCCCATCTACAAACAAAACACCAAGCGCTCGAGGCCGTTGTCAGCGACCTTGAAACCACAGTAGGAAAGGGCATCAAAGTCGAACCGCAGATTTTCTCCTCCCTCCTTGAGACATGTTTCCATATGCACGCAATCGACCACGGCATCCGAATTCACCGTCTCATCCCCCCGACCCTCCTCCGCAAGAGTACCGGCTTGTCGTCGAAGCTCCTTCGGCTGTATGCTTCGTGTGGATACGTCGACAAGGCTCATCAGCTCTTCGATCAAATGCCAAGGCGAGACGCGTCTGCGTTCGCGTGGAACTCCCTCATCTCCGGGTATGCTGAACTGGGTCTTTGTGAAGATGCAATGGCACTTTATCTACAAATGGTGGAGGAGGGTGTCCAGCCTGATCGGTTCACCTTCCCACGCGTTGTGAAAGCGTGTGCTGGTCTTGGGTCGATTCGACTTGGGGAGGAAATCCACCGCCACATTGTTCGTTCGGGATTCTTCGCCGCTGATGTATTTGTGCTTAACGCCCTCGTCGACATGTATGCCAAATGCGGTGACATTGTAAAATCTCGGAAGGTGTTTGAAAGGATTGCTGATAAAGACTTGGTTTCATGGAACTCGATGTTGACGGGTTACATCCGTCACGACCTTTTGGTCGAGGCATTGGACATTTTCCGGGGGATGCTTCGTGCCGGTTTTGAGCCGGATTGCATTGCCATATCCTCGATTCTCGCAGGGTTTTCGTCGTCTAAACTTGGAGTTGAGATTCATGGGTGGGTTCTGCGCCACGGGCTTGGGCAGAATTTATCCATTTCCAATTCTTTGATTGGTATGTACTCAGAATTTGGCAAGTCGGACAGAGCACGCCGGGTGTTTGAGCAAATGTTGGAGAGGGATGTTGTATCATGGAATTCCATAATCTCAGGCCATCGCAAAGATCCACGGGCGCTAATATATTTCCAGCGGATGGAGAACTATGGCGTTTTACCAGATGGTGTCACATTTATCTCGTTACTATCAGCGTGTGCTCATTTGGGTTTAGTAGAGGAAGGGAAACAACTGTTTTCCAAGATGATACGGGAATATGGAATATCAGCAACCATGGAACACCATGCATGCATGGTGAACCTCTTCGGAAGGGCAGGGTTAATCGATGAAGCTTATGAAATGATAACGAAGAGGATGGAATTAGAGGCTGGTCCTACTGTTTGGGGAGCTCTACTATTTGCTTGCTCCGTTCATGGGAATGTGGATGTGGGAGAGAAGGCTGGAGAAAGGCTCTTTGAGTTGGAGCCTGATAATGCTCATAACTTTGAGCTTATGATGAAGATCTATAAGAATGCAGGTAGGCTGGAGGAAGTAGAGAGGGTGAGAAGATTAATGATGGATAGAGGATTGGATTAATGGTTTCAACTTTGAAACGAGGATCTTGGTTTGGTCTCCAACTCCAAGCACTGTCCATTTGTTTCTTGGATGGTAGATAGAATGGACTAGGACATAACCAAGGACCAAGGCAAACGTTGCTCCAGCACTACCTACCAGTGAAAGTTGAGCTGCTTCTGGATGCAGGACACATCTACAACAACAATCTTCGTTGCAGCACTGAAATTTCTATCTACTTCCAAATGTGGATGGTTTTCGTGGTGTTTATTGTTCTTTCACAAAAAAAAAAAAAATTGTCGATGCGGGTTGCTACCATAAATTACAAAATGAACCAATGAAGGACGGTTAGTATATATATGGGCACCACCTAAGACTAAGAGTGTCTACGTTAAGTTTGCATGATCAATGATTTCCGTTTCTAAACATCTGATCTGTGCTTTATTTTCCATTAGCAATTGTTGAGAGACCATGTTAGAGCATCTCAAGTGAAGCACCACAAGGGCAATCCCCCACAGGCTCCTGTCGCGCAGTCGTCCACATGATGCAAAATTTACATTTCTCGTCCTCTCATTTGCAGTACAATTTTTTAAAGCTTTTTCAAGGGATGGGATTTAGGTAAAACCAGTCCGAACAGATTAAAAAGAGGGAAAATTCCTTAACATTACCCTTAACTTTGTGTCAAAATCAGTTTCCAAACTTTAAAACATGTCTAAAGGGAAGAAGGGTTATGCAATTGCCGAATGATCACTTGTCAGGTTTCATAATCCTTATTCTCCAATGGGTAAAATAGTTAAAAAAAATATCATAAAAGACAACTTTGCCATTTTAAAATTATTTAATGTGCACCTGATATCACATAACAGTGTTGACTAACGGCCAACTAAGTAAGGACTTATTAACACAATTTGAAAATTCAGGATATTGTAGAGACATTTTAAAGTTTGGGACTAACTTGACACAACCCTAAAATTCACGGTACTGTTCAGACACTTATGGCAGTAGCCATCTTTATGTTTCCTTTCAATCAAAATCCCCTTCCCTTACTCTCTCTTGTTGTTTGTATACCACTATAACAAATCAAGTCGATTGCAAAAAAGCTCAGACATAGGTTATCGAGATGGATCTAACACTCCACAGCAAAGTCAAAGTTAAAAAGAGATTTGATCGTCATATTCAGGGGATTATGGTCAAGAGATTGACACCAGGTTGGTTGCCAATCATTCCTGGATCGTCTAATTGGTTAATACATTAAAATGGCTGCTGCTCATTCTTGACCCATTCAGTTGATCCTCAAATTCAACCCACACTGGAGTAAGCACGATTCTTCAAACATTTGAACAACTTGGCTTTACAAATAAGTGGGACTGCCGAAGAGTTCCGTTTGATTAACTGTGCCTGCTCTCTACCAATCTATTTCTCTGGTTTCAAGAAATAACAAATAAGTGGGACTTATGAAGAGTTCCATTGATTAACTGTACGTCTGTATCTGGTCTCCCCCATTCTATTTCTATGTTTTCAAGAAAATAGATAAACAAGATTAATGAAAGGGTTCCATTAATTAATCCTAACTTCTCTACCCCGTTCATTTCTTCTAGTTTCAACTCTCTCCCCTCTTCAAATACAATACTTCATTCTTTTGTGTTTTTGCTGAAACATTTTTTTTTTTGCTTTGAGTCCCTAGTGTGGCTCTTAAATCAAAATGAAAACCAGAGAAAATTGGAGAAAATAAATTAAAGAAGAGAGACTGAGGAAAAGGTAGAGTTGTTCTTGCAACAAGGGTAATAAGAGGTGGATTTCTTTCCCGTTCACCAGATTTTTTTTTTTTTGAAAATTCCCGTTCACCAGATTGATCATTGTTTTACAAATGTAACTGAAGGACTAAATCTTCAGGGTTGATTGCAGCGACAGAGGTAGGGGAAGAAGAAGAAGAAGACGAATGAGGGTAAGACAAAGACTCAGAGAGGAAACGAAGTGGGGACCAGCAGTTTTGCTACTCTATTTCGGCTTGAGGGTGGAAGATGTTATTCAGTTCTGCTTTGTTTTGATGTTCAGTAGGGTTTGGACCTGGCCCCTGGGTTAGTTGACCAAAAATGTAAAGGTGGGAACAAGAAGAAGGGGGGGGGGGGGGGGGAGGGGAGAGAAGATTTCTGTCATGACCACTGTTTTTACCATGGTTCTCAAAACCGGACCAGACCGGACGGTTGGACTGGAAAAACTGGGACTAGTTAGGTGATTGGTTCCGATTATCCCCCAAACCGGATTTTTCATAAAAATCATTGATTTTGGTCAGTAAACCGTTGACCCAGGCGATTAACCATTCAAACGGTTTTCATTTTTTTAATTTTTGTCAGAACGGGCTGACCGTTCGAGTTTGACCCAGTAATTGGACCCCTGACCGGTTTAGTCTCCATGTCGGTTTTAAAAACCATATTTTTTACAGTATATTTCTAAATGTATATGATTTTGTCAATCTCTAAAACTTTATCCTTTTTTTTATAAAAGAACGCCCAAATTTATAGATGGGCACCTCACATGCACATCCATCGTGCATTGAAAACATGTGAATTTAGTTTATATTGTATATTTGTATCTATCAGTGGAGTTGGTTTAAATGTTGCATTTTTATTAAATTATTTCTACTTTATTTTGTTAATGAAATTCAATATTATTCATTTTATAATAATATATAATATTTTGATAATTTATAATTTAATTTATTAATGCCACTCAATATCAGATCGCAATCTGAACTCAATTTGAATCTGATAAATCCAATGGATAAGATCCAAATTAGAATATAAACAATCAAATTTAGATCTATCCAAATCCAATTTGATTCGATCAGATGGGTTTCCTAAAAGTAAACACTGTGACAGCACGGTTAGCCATAGGGAACATCTCCCCATGAATTTCACATACAAGTATGAGAGATATTCCGAGCTCTAAGGGTTTTTGCATGGTCTTTGCTTTTGGGAGATCGGGCTTGTTTGCCGCCCTGCCCATGGCCCCTCGACCGCTTCCACCCCTACCACCCAAATGAAGCCGTGGCAATCACCAAAATAAACATTGTGATGACCGATGAAGGAGGAACACTCCCATTGTATGGAAAATTGAACAAGAGGAAAGTTAACTGCAGCTCCCCACAAAGAGATCCTAGGGGGCAATAACCATTTCCTCGCAATCCTCACTAGGCAAAGGACAATTTCCTTCAAGCGGCTAAGAGCCATGAGGTGGCATTTCTTTTAGACACCGAGTCAATCCTTTGTCCTCAACATCTAATCTAAACAGAGTGTGATTCTTTGAACCCCAAAAGTTTACCAAATAAAATAAAAAATAAAAAGCACATCAGTAAACAGCTTTCAAAAAGGATATTACAAGAATGTGGGAAACAAGTCTATTTCAAAATTGAAGGGATTACAAAACCCAAGAATATTATCCATTTCATATTTAAATGCATCCAAGAAAAGACCCAAAGAAAGCCCAGTCTTCCAATAATTAAAAATAGTGATCAGACTCCTAATCTTGTCAAACAAAGGAAAAGAGCTCGTATACATAAGGGCTCCTATCCCTTCAACCACAACTACAGCCAATCCAGCAGAGAGGATGTCCCAATCACCCGTTTGCCCTATAACAGTGGCAAAGGCAGTTGCACAATAGAAGCCCACCAAGAAAAACAATATTTTCAGTGGAAGCCCTTTCCTCAACTCCTGAAATCTTGCATTTAACTTGATTTGAAAAGTTTGAATGGCTCTAACAAGTCGAGTGCCCCCATTGGTGCTACTCCCAGGAGGTTCCACTCCACTACCATCAATACTGCTCCTAACAGACCATATCATCCTCCTAATAGATAAAAATAGAATTATTCCACTTGGCAAACAAAAAATTTCAATTAGAGAATGGACAGTTTTCAGCAAACTCAATCTTTATTTTTGCAATTATTTTTTATGGGTTATTGATTTTTAAAATAATATGACCCAGTAGTTGGTAATCAAGATTCTCAACTAAGCCTGTAAAACTGCATAAAGATTTATAGAACATGCAAAATTTTTTAGATGATGACCAACAAATCACACTGTTCAATGTGAATTCTCCTAAGACCATTATGTTAGTTCCTAGAATCCAGAGTTTAGTGTTGTGGTGTTATTCAATGTGCAGGCTCTGATCTCAGTTGAAACTAAAGAACCCTCAAAACTAGCTGAACAATCTTTTCACAAGACAAATTAAAAGGCATGATATTGACAAATGGGTAGGGGCATGTAATCCATAGTTCACAGACTGTTGCATAATTTGTCACAGATAGATTTTGAAGATATTTTAATATTCTATAACATGTTCACTTGGTTTTATTTTTTTTCTTTTCAGAAGATACATAGTTGTGCATTATTATTTCATTTAGTTTCTCCATTTTTACAAAGAAAAGAGCCTTAGTTGTGATTATATTTAAAATGTTAGGCTATGGTACCTCTCAATTTAGAGTAATCAGCTGTATCTATTTTACAAATTATGCATAGAAAGAAAAAAAAAAATAGAATAAAAAAGATAATTCCCATGGTGGGCATGTTGACACATGATTTCTGGAGGGGAATTTGTGAATGCATGTACACATACCTGATGTTTGGCATAATCAGTTAATATCAGACACAGCAAGAGGAGTCCTCTTTAGTTGTGTGTCAGAATTGGTGTATAAACATCTTCACTTACAATTTATCCATTTTAGTAAAGAGTCCTTGAAGCATAGAGTACAAAGAATATAATTTGAACATAACAAATGAGTGAAGTATGTTATTGCAATTTAATAAATTATAAATTATTTTGATTGTTTAGTGTAGCTTGCATCGATATATACTTGTACATTTAATTTGTTCTTTATTCCACTAGTTTTTTTTTATATATATACTAAAATATATTAGAAAAGTAATAAAATTAAACAATGCTTTCCTCTCCACGAATCTAATCTTTTCAGGCTCCTGAGCCCAACACCTCATATCATGTTAGATCTCATACTTGTGCCATGCCCACGTAACATGGTAAAGCCCCCAACCTTTTTTTCCTTTCATAGGAGGATCACAATAGTTCATTCATGAGCTATCTCTTACATCCTGAAGTGTAAATGCTACCATAATATATCAACCCCCCAACTGAGAAGTTCTTATCCTATAAAGTTAGCCGTAGAAGGACTATATCAGCTACCCTCCTAATGCTATCAGGATCTTTGAAGAAATATGATGCTGCCTACACATGCATACACACATACATACATGCATATATACATATAACTGATAATTGATTAAGGGTTCACAACTTAACAAATAACAATTGAAATTACACCAAATGGTGCAGAATGGAAAAACAAGATTATGTAGCCAACCCTATGCAGTTGGGGCAGTGGTGGGAACATCTAGAAAAGAAGCCTACTGGCCCAACTACATATGATCATCAAACAACATTCCCAGGTAAGACCAAACCACCATTTTGCAATCACAGCATTCCCAGGTAAGGAACTCCATGTGGCATAAATTGGGGGCTGAATCTTTTTTGCTTGTGGTAATAAACTCTGAAGCAGATAATGTGTACAAACTAAACTTGACAGTTAAGGTAGATCTCCTTAGAGAGCCCACTAATAGAAAACAATTAAATGAAAATTACAAAACAGAAAATTGAAGATATATTTAGTTAAACAAGGACCAGTGGTTGAAATAAAGGAATATCCCAAATATTGCTTCTCAACAAGATAATGTGTCTATACTTACACAAAAGTTTAAATACATATGTTAAATAAAAGATTAAGTCCGGGTACTTTCATAAGAAGTAATAGCAACTAATGAATTGACTAAGAAAAGAAATGAACATGTTGAAGACCCTCCATTGAAAATCCACATTATCAACAAAGCTGAGCAATCTAAAAGCTCTAGAAAGCCTTTCCTTGGCCAAACTCTCAAACTTGGAGTTGGGCTGTGGCTACAAAATCGGAGATCAGTGATAGAATAAGGATATACAAAGAAGAACCAATCCCAATGAATAAGCAGAATAAATTGGATTGTTAAGTAATACCACTCTTAGCCCCCTAACACAAGACCTGATCCTAGAAATCCTAAAAGAAAATCGTGTATGCATCCAGGTAAATCCATTATAAGTAAAATGATAGATAAATAAGTTCAACTATTTCATAACCTTATTGACTGGACTGGGAAAGAAGAAGTTACCCTATATTATTTTATAATATTTTCCAAATTGAATAAATTCTAATGAGTGTGGATTGATGTAGATACAGTTATTGCACCAGTCTCATGCTATATCCAAAGAGTAGTTTGAAATTATACATACAAGAATAGATGAACAGAATCCCATCACTCCATTAGGTAGAAAAATAACCCTTCAGTACCTTAACCATGTACTTTCTCAACATTCTCACGAGTATAGAATTTCTACATTCAATTCCAGTTCAAAAAACAAGAGGGCCACTTGACCTTCATCTACAGGTTTTGCAGATAAGGAATCAGAGAGGTTTTCTCTTTTTGTAAGGCTATCCCCACAACTCCAGCCAGAAAATGCTAATAAAAAATTCCATCCAAAGATGTTTTAAAATATTGAAAAGTAATGAGTTTGCATTCCAATAAGGGGCTATTGCTTGGTGCTCTGGTATAACCTTAGGCTGACAAACTCGAGATTGCAGGTGAGAGCTGCCACTTTGTGCAAAAAGGCCATAAGGTTAGGTCTGTAAGCAGTCCACCCCTCCCAAGACCCTGGATGGCCATGTCCAACATTTGGTATTGGCCCTTGAGTTTGTATTCCAATATTTACTGATATGCTACTTTGCCTCAAATGTATTTCATATTTTTCCAGCATTCAAATTTTTCACAAGTATTTGTGCCGATGACCATTTTAGGTTTATATATCCATGTATAGCATTCTCTTTTTGTAATTATGCTGGAGCAATGGCATCATATTCTATGTTTTTTTAAAAAAGAACTTCTTTCCAAATAAAACTGCTATTTCCTGGAAAACACATTTCAGAAACAGACACATTGAGACAGATCGGGAAGGTTAAGGACAAGGGTGGAAAATCAGGGAGAAATACTAGAAAAATCCTAACAACACTTGGCAAATGACTAGGAAAGATGCTTCTTGTTGGAACTAGCATACTGATGTTCATCTCTCTGCCATTTCCTACACACTTTTGTTCATTTCCTGTGGTGATTACTTCAACCATTTCAACCACTTATATCTTCCTTCTGTTAACTATGATGATATATATTCCAAGTGTATATAAACTGCAATATTTTGAGTTAGGAATTTCAACATCCATTTACATATAATTTAAAACATTCAAGTATGAAATTTATGATGAGAATGACTCCTCAAAATGAACAGCACAGCATGCCAAACTATTTATGCCCATCAAAAATTACAATGGACCTTTCACACTTATGTTATGTGTCAACCACCATTCACACTTTGAGTTAGGCCAAAGAGAATTGCAATATGTGTCTTATTATCTCAACCAGACCCCACCACCACATATCATTTATGGATATTTTAGAACTTTATGAATCATGTCAAGAACTTACTTGGGACTGTTTACTGAAGAAGGTGAAGATACATGAGAGAAACAAAGCTGGGGATAGAGTCTGCAAGTTGATGCGAATGCAGTCTTGTGAAGGCAAGCCAGAACAAGAAATCTTGATCTCAAACACCTAGAAGATGTATGTATATTGTTTACTGGATGGCCACTGATCACTGACAATCTTGTGGCCATCATCATATATGAGCCCTACAAATCGAAATTTACTATGTCATAAAATGAAATAGATAAATATATCAGATGGAGGATAGGCAAGAAAACATGCTAGTGCACAATCTACTCAAGTAATAAGCTTAATAGTAACCATAGGCACTTATCTACGTTTACCTAATAAACAGGAAAAAAAAGAAAAGGCCAACAGTTTGCGAGTGTTTCAAAACTAAAATTCTATTTGACTAATAATTCTGTGAGAGTTTTGTTGGATTCTTGGAGATGCTTAATAACCTTAAATGGCAGTAAAGGAAAATATGTCAACTCTTCGTTTCACCAAATAAATCCATTTTTGGTCCTGAGTTCTGGGGGCGGACGAGAGGGAAGTAATTATGCCGTGTTAATAAAATGCACCTGAGTTCTAATTCACAAGTTGCTAATTCAAATAGATAAATATCGAATCTATGCATTTAAAACAGGTTTGTACCTGGAAAAAAGCAATAGTGCACTAAAACAGAAATGACTAAACACTGCAGCAGTAGTAGTAGTCTAGTAGTAGCACCATAGTTCTTCATCTCCATTCATGTATCACAATTTGGTAATAAATTCCCTCCCCCACCAATTCATCGGGTAAGGCCCTGTTCATTCGTTGACAGTATAGAAACTAACAGAAGATAATTCTCAGAAAATAGAAATTCATTTGAACAGATCCTCATCGATGATTTAAAGCCATGAAAGAAGAGGAATCAGAGGGATAGAATGAGGATGAGCTTACAACGATTTTAGGGTTTTGCTTTTAGGTGGCGGACGTTCTCTGTGCTTTGTTTGCGCGAAAATTTCTCGATTTTAGATGTGAGGACTGAGGAGGGTGCACGGTAGACCGTGCAGAGCTTCGCGTTTCCGCTTGTCAGTCGTGGTTCATGCGATTGTCATAACTCGTAACCAGTAATAAGTAGATATCGGTTACTGGTTGAAACTGTAAGTGAGATTGAGGCAGTGAGGCACTCCTCCACTCCATACCGGAAACGTATGATACCTGAAAAACTTTTAATCAATCATGTAGACGTAGACGTGATAATAGAGCTGCTGGGGATGAAACTCTCATCTTCAGTTCTTCGGTTCTTCCTACTTACTTGGCGGGCAACTTGGGCGAGAATAACAGCATTAACCCGAAGGTGCCAATTGGCTCAGGCCCGTTTGGCATGTTTTTCCGTGCGGCTTTCGGCTATTAATAAGTCGGTCAGACCGTGTCATGATTTTTTTTCTGTTAGATCTAACTGCCAAAATCCAGTGTGCCGAAAAGATGCAAAAGCCCATTTGGGCTGATTTGGGGAAGCTCTAAATGGGCTCAAAATTTATGCAAAGATTGCTTTTGGTGTTTTAAATTGTTTAAATACATACATGACATCACATTCGAATCATTTTGCTATTTTACTGATGCAATGAAGTTGGAATTAAAAGTATAGGATAACTCTCTAACTACCCCTAAAGTATAGGGCAGTTCCCTCTTTTTTTTTTCAAAAAAAAAACTCTAAATCCCAATTGGCCCAACTCGCTTTCGCTGAATCTTGGGATTTTTAGAAATTAGGTTTGGCGAAAATCGAGTTCAACCAAAGCCAATGTCTTGATGCTTCAATATATATAAACCATAAAGGATGCAACTCTCAGGCTGGACAAAATGGGTTTAACTTGATCCTCAATTCGACGAGAACAAGTGCACAACCCAACCTCTGAATGTTACCTCAACCCAACTTAAGTAATCTGATTTTTATAATCGTTATGTGGTCAGATGTTTTTTAGAGGTGTAAAAGAGAAAACTGCGCTCTCACAATTTCCATATTGACATATATCCCACGCAATAAAATAATTAAATAATTAAAACAAATATATTAAAATAATTAAATAGATAATACAATAATTAAATGCTGTAAAAATAATTATTTCATAACAATTCTCTTTGCTTTTCATAATTTAATAATTATTTTTTTTTCTTAATTAGGCAATAATTTTATTAATGAGTTAACTTTTTATTATTGATTCTATTAATGTAAACATTTATAATCCAATGTTAGCAAATCCAAAAAGAACCAAGTAGATTTATGAGTAAAATTGTAAAATAACTGTTATTAGAAGCTACTACATTCAGATATCCAAACAATTTCACTGTATTTTGAGGGTCAGAAAAGTAGGGAAGAAAAGGGGATGAGAAAGAGGAGAATTTTCGGGAGGTGAGATATTACGAAGAGTAGAATATAGGGGAGGGAGAGAGAGAGAGAGAGAGAGAGAGAATACACTTGTCATCATTCAAACATGATACATGTCAAACTGAAAATTTGCTTAGATGGATATGAACAAATGGACTTAGAGGTGTAAATCGGGTCGTGCCGCCGACTTTGGACCGGCCTGGCACAATGGCACACGGGCTGTGCCAGGCCTGGCATAATCGTGTGGGCCATGCTAAGCCTAAGGTTTTAGGTCCTGAGCCGGCACGACACGACACGGTCCACAACCTGACTTGGCACGATCCATATAAAATTAAAATTTTAATTTTTTAAATAAATAACTTTGGCCCGATCCACAATCCAACTTGGTCTGGCCCATAAACCAGCCCAGCCCGCAACATGGCATGACACAGCACAGGCCCGCACGGGCTTGGGCCATGCCAGGCCAATCCCCCAAATTACCCCAAGAAAGAATGACACAACCCAAGATGGCACAGCCCGATTTACACCTCTAGATGAACTCTAGACTCTGTTATCTTGAAATTACAGTTGACTGATTGTTTCAAAGAGAAGATAGAGAAAGAGAGTCAAAATTTACTCGAAGGATGTTAGAACCGAGTTCAAATCAGCCCCCCCACCCCCACAAGGGGGCGCCAGCACATCCCCACCTTGTTTTGGGAATATCTTGAGGCATCATGGGTATCCCCAATACACGGCAGGGATGTGCTGTGAGACATTGTGGGGCGCCCCCTTGTGGGGGGGCTGATTTGAACTTCCCCTGCGGAGGGAGGCAGCATCCTTTTGCCTTGTTTATCAGAAAAGAGAATTCAAAAAAAAAAACTTGTTTTGCAGTTTGGAGTGGACTAACATGGACTGGCATGCTCGCATGATAAACGAGGACAGAGTGGATTTTCTAGATGCTAAAAAAAAGGCAAGAAAGAAGAGTAACTTTATCCAATTTTAAGGGATGGTATAGGAAAACTGATCTCACTCCCTAAAATATAAAAATGAAAAAAAAACAAGCAACAGCTCACGTTAATTTACCACATCTTCATTAGTAAAATGTCTACTCTATGAAGTAATACAATTGTCAAAATTGCAAGTTTGCAGTACATAAAACAAATAAAGAAACTAAAACCAGAGATCAAGAAGCTCTCTTTGGAGGAGACATGTTGCCAACGAGTGCAACAGTTGTGCCAAGTGCAAGGCCATTTACCAGCACACCTGAGCGAAATACCATGATGAAAAATAGTTATACATAGATACATACATTCATGATACATGCATACGTCAAACTTACCAATAATGGCATGGCCAGCCTCAATAAGTTCAAATTTCTTTGTTGCCCAGACACTTGTATTTAGGACAACCTGTTTTAAGTTTCCATACAACTTGTTAGGATAGAAGTTTAGTTGGAACCATCATGCCTGCAACATTTTTCAGTACGGTTTTTTAAAAGCTTACAACATACAAATAAGATAATGCTAATCTTGTACACCTGGCATGCATTCAAGACCAATACATACAATTCATAAAATAGAATCCCCTGCTTTCACTGCCTTCACTCATCACAAAGCGTAAGCTGTAAGATATCAAATAAACTTCGGTGATGTTTGGCATCTATGATGGTTCCTTCTTGCCGATTATCCAGAAATCGGTGATTTTTAGAAAATACAAAAAATTGCTAATTGGTATCATTTCTGTTATATAAGCCATTTTTTGAAAAATCGGCTTTGGTACTGATTTTTAAGGGTCAATTATTTTTGTATTAGAGTTATTATTCAATATCATGTTGGATGACATATCATCCTCAAAAAATCGTAATCATCTAGAGATCAAGAAATCACCAAAAAAAGGTGATCCCTGAGGGCTGGTTTCAATAATTGATTTTTGGCCAATTTCCTGAAAATGTGGCTCTGACATGGCAGTGATTTTCAAGAAATCATCATTGATGCCAAACATCACCTTCATCCTTTTTTTTTCTCGAGGGGTTACACTTATTCATTATAAGCACAATTTTACACTACAGTGGCCAATCCTACTAAAACTAGGGAAAATGAAAATTATAGAATTGCCACTATTATAAGAAAACTAAATAACAACTAAGCTACTAAACCACTGACTCTGAGGCCCCGTTCACTTTCTGGTAAGCTAACTATCCGAGTAAATGCAGTTATCTGGGCAAGTTTTTCTTGGGAAACACTTAACTAGACAAGTGAATTTACCCATGTTCTTTTATTTCCCAAGTAAAAAAGAAAATAGCCATTTTAGCCATAAAAATCCATTATTAAATAAGGCATTTTTGTCCCATTTAAATTTTGGAATCTTCCCCCCTCCAAGTTGGAAAGTTATTTATCCACCTAGGAGATGGGTATCACTTACCCAGGAAAATAAATTTTCCCTAGTCCCCACATTAATCTGAAAAAAGAACGTGGTATTCTTTGTCAATAGGAGCCAAAATCCCATTGACCAACTTTCCCCCCTCAAAATCCAAAAAAAAAAACACCCCGTGAAATTTTAACCACGACAAAATTACAACTAGACAAATCAAATTACTAGGCTAGTCCCCACAGACAACACATCAAATGACCAAAATACCCCTACCCTCTGAAAATACAAAAAAAAAAAAATGCATAGTAATTCAGAAAAAAAATCCATACTTGGCTTTGTCTCATCTATCACTTATCCTCTGGTGGGTAATCTACGAGTTACCCATAAGTTTTTCCTAAATGTTTCACAAGAAAAGGAAGCAAATCCTTTAGGTTATGTTTGGTTTGGAGAAAAAGGCAGGGAAAGGTAGGGAAACCTATACATGGTTTGTAAAGGTTCCCTACCTTTCCCCTCCTTTCCCTACTTTTTCCTTTAAACCAAACACAGCCTTGGTGAGATAAGCTGAATTCCTTCTACCTGTGTCCTGCCTTTGAGCAAAAGAAAAGAATAAAGAATACACAGAATTGAAAGACAAAGTGAATGCAAGAGAATATTTGGAAGCCAACTCTTGGGAATAGACCTATATAATAAAAGCACTACTTTTTTTTTTTTTGAAACTAAATCATGTTAAACACTATATGCATTCAGACGGCAGACATGTCCCACAATTTAATTGTACCAGTACACCTGTGTTTTGGTTTTTCCATAATCACAATTCCAGATATCTTGCATCAGTAATAACCTCAACTCCATGTTACATAAACAAAGACTCCAATACAAGTTGAATCCAATTATCCTTCTAAAGAATGAAATAGTGGATCCACATTTCAAAAAAGTGGATCCATATCTGAAGCAGAATAAATGAACCCTCTTACCTCTAATGAGATGCCACTTCCAACAGTGTATGCAACCGAAATCAGTGTTGCAACAGACAATGCAAACATGTAGAGTCTCAGTAGACTTGTTTGGCTGCGCCTCCGACCTTTCAAAACAAAAAAAAAAATGGCTAATATAAGACAATCTTCAAGTACAAAACTTTAATTATGAAATAACCTTAATAGTTAAACAAATTTTGAGGTTGTATGGAGGACCCAATTCTCCGACTAATAGAGAAAGGAAACCAATGATGACAGAAGAAACAGCAAGCTGATTGGGGCCCTTTGAATTGAATGATGACAACAGAAGAAAGAGCAACCCTATAACCTGAAGGGCGGCCTGCAACAAATGATGCTAATATATATCAAGAAAAGGAAATTGCATACATTAATCTGAGAAAAATTAGTTGTTTAATGAAAACATAGTAAAATATCATCTCAAAGTCTTAGAACACAGAATCTGAATTGTAAATTTTAATACAATTGATTTGAATCTCAAGCTACAAAAATCTTGCAGTCCATGTTCAGGTCCTTTCTCTGTACAATTGCATCAAATTTGTTCTACAAATGGTTTACAATTGCAGAATTCCAATTTAAATTTGAATAATATAATCATAGAAGAAACAGAAACAATACCGTAGATCATAAGTGTTGGGCTAGGTGGCTTTATGCTGGCCTAATATTTTGGGTTGCTCAACACTGTTATACATAACTGATTCTTTATTCACAATCAATAAAATTTTGGGTTACAGACAGTCGTCCTGTACTTAGGGGTAGTGACACTCAGCCACCCAAACTTTGTCTTGCAACAAAGACCCCCCTGAACTTTTGGGTTCTAACACTTTGCTCCCGCAGTTAGCATTCTGTCAGTTAAGTTCATGGAATATTATTTTAAACATTTCTAAAACCCCAAACAACCCTATTGTTATTTTATGAGTCCATTTTTCCCTTTTACTTTAGTTCTTCTAAAATCCTAACTCTCACATGTTTCTCTCAATTTTCTTTCGATAAGGTTCAGGTTGAGAACATCTTGAAATAATCATTTAATCAATGCTTTGAGAACGACTTGTGCTAATGGTATCTCAATCATTTGATATTTGTTGCTGTCAGCCCATAGAATCTCAAATGGGCAATTTAGTAATTTTACTTTCATTGTCAACCCCGTTAGTGGGTAATGGGGCAAAGTGGGAATCTAGCAGTTCTGTGGGCCAAGTGTTATCACCTCCTAAGTACAGGGTTACCATCTGTGGTTTACCCAAAAAAAAAACAACAAAAATAAAAACAGCGCAATAACAAATAAAAGTAGGTACAGGTTCAGACTTCAGAATACCTGAATAACAATAAATGTATATAGTCGAGACTTCCCCTCAGCAACCTTTTTATACCCTGCATTATATTATAGTTAATTATTATAAAATCGAAAGGAAACAACTTTTTTAAAAAATTGCACGCAAAGAAACTTACTAGGATCAACCACCATGCGGTAGGAGAAGTCTGAGCCATCAGTGCCTGATGGCCGCCCCAACGTGGATTTTCGCTGTTGCATATCTCTCTGCTGCTGCTGGGGTCAAGATGAGCTTCACTGATTCTTTCCCTTATTTTAAGAGGAAGAACAATCTGTATGGTTTGCCTAGCTCTGTTAGACCAACCATTTTATAACCCAATTTGAAATTAAACGATATTTCATATTTGGTGTTGTGGTAATTATCTGCTGTTGCTTTGAACAGCTAACAACATCAAGTTTTTGCATAAACAACCAAAAACCATGTTTGTTTATGCCAATTTATACAGAAACACCAATGCATCGGCATAATCTAGCACATTGTTTGGGGGTCAATTGTGCACATCCCCCGTACAGCACATTGGAGAGTGAAAAAGCAAATCAATAATAATAATATTGATTTCGCTAAAGATGAATTGATTTCCGATCTTTACTTTTCCATGTTTTTTAGAGACATGGATTTCGCTAAAGATGCCCTGCTACTACTTTCTCCAGAGTCTTCAGGGGAACTAGATGCGGTCCTAAATAACTTCTTCATCTTATCCTTTAATTCACCAAATATGGTCAGTCAACTTTCACAGCCCTCACTCTTCGGCCTACAATGCGACTACGACCTTGGCTCAAGGGTTCTAGCCTTGGTAAAACCGGCAGGTGTCTAGGTTGTCCAACTGGGATTCTAGCCCAATGATATCTCCGAAGAAGCTACAGTCTTTGGGTTCTAGCCAAAGGTTCTAGGATATTTTCTAGTGACCAGAGATCTGAGTAGGGTAGAAACATGTTCAAATGTTGGAAGGTGTAAAGTTAATATAGAAGATAGAACAGAAAGGGATTAAGAGCTTTGGAAATTATAGCTGAGACATGAGAGATTTATGGATCAATAAGCTCTGACACCAAATGGGGAGTATGCACGAACTACAAGAGTTGCATTACAATATGAATGAAGATGAACAGTAATGACATGCAGGGAGATGATCAGTATAATAGAGTCGATAAAATAGAAAACACATAACGATTGAAAGACTTTGTGATAGAAATCTTAGTAACAGTACTTACAGAAATTTCGCTCACACAGGTACAACATCACACTCTCACACTTTACAAGAAATCTCTTGGAAAGAAAACACTCAAGTCACTTAGAAAGAAAAACTTATTACACTACTTGTAAAGACTTCTCTTCAAATCTTGCACCAAAAAACTTGCACACCCTTTTTGCTTGAGAGAAGAGAAGTTTATATAGAGGTGGCCAAGGTTTCCAGAGCGAGACAGCTTGAAGCCACTTTATTCGATCTTATCTCTAAGGCTTCTATAATTGAGATGCCTCTTGACCTTTTCTTATTGCGCATCTTAATTATTGAGATGCTCCCTTATCACATTCTTGTCCTATTAGGAACAGTTGTCGAAACTTTTACTGTTTTGGATGAGATAGAATCCTCAAATAGTGTCACGACCTTGGTGCGGGCTGAGAGAGCGAACACTTTCCGCCTCGAGGTCCTTTGAGATGCCTTTACTTTTCTCTTTCATCTTCTCGGCCATACCTAGGGACATTTCTTCGAGCTCTAATGGGTCCAAGTTGGGGAACTTACTTCGAAGCTTGTCCATGTAGGATTCAAAGATGGACTGGAAAATGTCATCTTCTTCTGAGATGGGCTTGAGGACATCTGTGAGATCAAATTTATCCCACCATTTTATCTCAATTTTCCTTTCAATAGCTGGAGGCATCCAAGAAACATCCAGGTGATAACTCCATTATAGAATCCAAGGGAGACGAAATGTCTTAAAGAACTTGAACTATTTTACACGATCGAATTCTAGATAAAATATCCTTTTACCAAAGGCTCTATATTTGTCCATGAGCTCTTGGCAAGGGAAAATATCATCGGAAGCTCCCCAAGAGGTCCACCAAACATATGCCCAGTCAGGGTATGGGCCTTGAAAATCTTCGGAGAAGCGTTGAACCATGAATGTCTAAAAATGGAATTCTATAACAGAAAGACTATACCAAGCGTCTTGATAATCCTAGTAATTGAATATTTTGGGTATTCTATCAATAGGCTTAGTACTTGGCTTGCTTGCATCACCCCAGGCAAACAGAGATATAAGCTTGACTGTTATTTGCTTAGAATAAGCTAGTTCAGTTTTTATTTGGGTCTTTGAAGTAGTGCTGAATTCACGCAGATCCCATATGAAGGAGAATTTCTTCATAATACTTCTAGTCCTTATTTTGACCACAGACAGTGAAATGATGCTCATTTAGAATGGAGAGGACAAGGTGCTGGAGAGCCCCCTCTAGATTGACATGAGTGGAGATAGAGGTGGCTTCTTCTCGAGAGATAGTTACCACGAAATCTGAGGAATTCGAAATGTACTGGCTGGAATTAGCTTCTCCCATAGCTGGAGATGGTTCCCTAATTAAGGGAGATATTGATAGGGATTGATTAATCCTTGAACCTGTTCCGATCTTATAATTAGATCTTGGATTGGATTCATTAGTCCTTTTAGGGCGCCTGGAATTAGGACTTAGAGGAAGACGAAGGCTTCTGTTGGTCATCTTTAATTAGATAACCTTGCAAGAATTCCCTGGTTAGAAAATCTGGCAGAGCATTTTCAGATCCTTTAATATATTTGATAACAAAATTAGAAACCGACAAAATAGCTTGCCATCTAGCAAAAATTTGCTTTGAAACCAGGTTTTTAATATCCTTTTCCAAAATCTTTTTGGCTGACTTGCAATCAATTTGAAGAGTAAAATACTGGTTTATCAAATCACTTTGAAATTTAGTAATGCAAAGAACTATGCTAAGCATTTCTTTTTGACAGTGGAGTATTTTTTCTGGGTATCGTTCTAGGTTCTTGAGGTGAACCGGATTAGCTCATCTTTCCCATCTCTTCTTTGTTTTAAGATTCCTCCATATCCTATTTTGCTAGCCTCAGTTTCCATTATCTTTGGGACTTTTGGGTGAGGAATATTGGGGCAGGGAAGGGTTTTTACCCGTTGCTTAATTTTTTTCACTGTTTGAGTGAACTGTTCGCTCCATTCTGAAGGGTTCTTCTTTCGAGTAATTGGCGGTCTTGAGCTAATCCTTGTAATAGTCTGCTACATAATTTAGACTGCCTAAGAATCTTTGAAGTTGGGTTTTTTTATCTTTGATCTCATCAAGGAATTCATCAACAAATTCTATTAATCTTTGGATTGGTGTTATTTTCCCTTTGGATATTTCATATCCTAAAAATCAAATTTTTGTTTGGAAGAGTTTCAATTTCTTAGCAGATGCTGCTAATCCATTTTCTATATAAAAAGCAAGGCAGCTCTAGGGGGATTTGCTTGGTCTAATTAGACCCTTCTCCAATAAATCTTGGATTTTTTTTACGGATTTCCAATAATCTATCACTCATTTGAATTGGTCTAGCTTTTGTGGGAATTTTTTCATCTCTAAAATCTTCTTCATATGGTAATTCCACTGTAAGCTTTTTCCTTTGTCAGAATGCACTATGTCTTCAAACTGGTTAATCAGCTGTCTTTCTTTTACCTCGGTTTGTAATTCCACTATAATCTTTACTTTGACTTTTACACTCTCTTTTAGAGTGTTAATAGTTGAAGCTCTGGGTTTTTGGCAAAACTTAGAAGTAATCGGAATTTCTCCTATTGTTGTCATGATACCTGAAGAATCAATTTGGCAAGGGAGGATGGACAATAAGAATGGAGTTCCCAGCAAGACTTCTTGTCTTAGGTCGTTTACCATAAGGAAAGTAGACTTCAGACAAGTTCCTTAATTGCAAATAGGAGCTATAGGAATCTTGTATTTTATTACAACAGAGTCTTTCTGTTGCAGAATTCCATTTTTAGACATTCATGGTTCATTTGTTTCTCCAAATATTTTCAAGGCCCATGCCCTGATTGGGCATATGTTTGGTGGACCTCTTGGGGAGCTTCCGATGATATCTTCCCTCACCAAGAGCTCATGGACAAATATAGAGAGCCTACAGAAGCAGACATTGAAATTAACATTCTGGAAATAGAAGATGAATTCCAAATAGATAAAGACCTTATTAGTTTGGATTTTAATTCGTAACCCTTAAAGAAAACATGGTTCTTTAAAAAAATCACTAAAGAAGAAAGGTATTGTATCAGAGAAGTGTGGTACGATGACATGACGAAAGCTAAGGAAAATATCCCTTTTTGGGATTGATTTGCAAAACAGAACCAGTTTATACAACCTCCCTTTGAAGAATTAGAGTTATGTGTTATATAGAAAAAGCTGTCTAAAGCTTGGAAAACAGCAACAACCAGGAAAACTATGGAATCAATACATCCACTTTTAGAAACTATAAAGATAGGAAATGATGAGTTTATATCTAGCCCAATAAAAAAACTCAACGATAATAAAAGAGTCTGAAAAGGTCTCGCCAGAACATTGTTCTCAAATAATAAAACAAAATAATTATACAAACATATGCCTAAATGTCTTAGAAAAACAAACCACATGATAGAATCTTTATTAAGCTCACTAGAAATCTCTAAATCCAGAGCAATAATAAAAAAAAAAAGACCAATGGCCATTATGCCGAGCTTCCCCGAAAACATGAAAATCAAAACAAACCTAGTAGACTTGTCAAAAATAAGCTATCAAGAATTATCAGTCAGATTGATATAATAAAAAAAGAAAGACCAATGGCCATTATGTCGAACTTCCCTGAAAATATAAAATCAAAACAAACCTAATGGACCTGTCAAAAATAAGCTATCAAGAATTACCAGCCAGATTGATGTCCCCTTTAATTTGGGAAAATGGAGAAACTTCCAAATCTATTAAAACCAAAAAAGGAAGATGATTTATCAGACTCCAGATCAGTGAATTTCATGGGAGAATATTCAAATAATGAATCTGTAGCCGGGAATTATTCCATTAAAAATCTGGAGATAAATAAACTCTCCTACCAAAGTAGAAAGCCTTATTATTCTAGGCATACCCAAGTTGATCTTCTATTTGAAGAACCAATGAAACCCCAAGTCGGATATAATTGGAATACATTCTATGAATGGAATTTAGATGGGAAATCTGAATATCAGATTCATGACATGATAGCCCATATGACTATGTATGCTTGTGCTAACAAATTGGCTGGTAATGATGAAAATGTGATAGCCACCGTCATCACTGAATCCTTTACAGGACAATTGAAAGGTCGGTGGAACAATTACCTTACAGAAGGAGAAATGGATTATATCCTTAATGCTGTAAAAAGGGATGAAGACGGTGAAAGGATTCTTAGCCAAGGACAACTAATATCTGATGCAGTAATGACTTTAATCCTTAACATCCTAAGTCAGTTCATAGGAAATTCATTAGACATGTGGGAGAGACTAAGAGAACAATTAATAAACCTCAGATGCCAAACCTTATCTGATTTAGATGGTATAAAGATGTATTATTGTCCAAAGTAAATAGATTGACCAACTCTAGACAGGATTTATGGAAATAACAAGGTCTTTATCTATTTGGATTTAAAATCTAACCTAATAAGGTCTTTATCTATTTGGAATTCATCTTCTCTTCGGGTTTTATCGTAGTCCGATGGTGAATTATTTGTTATTGGTGTTCCATAGGTAGAGTAAATAATTCCTGTGGGAGGTCATGCCAGGCCTACCGATCTCTTGGATCTTGTGTCCATTAAATTGGCGTCTTCCGATCTCTTGGACCGTGTGTCCATTGATAAGGCATACGAAAGCCGTGAGGATGTCGAGGCTCTTTTAAACCTGAGTTCTCTAGACTCATCTTGCTCACTAAATATGGAGGCTAATTCGGTGGATTCAATAGGACTAGGGGGCTCTACTTTAGAGAGTGACCAACTTTCGGGTATCTTCACTTCATTCCAAGTGATCTACCTAGGAATCGTAACATTATGTCCATATTTTTTTATAGACAGAGATTTGACTAAAGATGTCCTGTTACTACTTTCTCCAGAGTCTTCGGGAGAACTAGAGGCGGTCCTAAATAACCTCTTCATCTTATCCTTTTACTTCACCAAATATGGTCAATCAACTTTCACAGCCTTCACTCTCTTCAGCCTACAACGCGATTACGACAATGGCTCAAGGGTTCTAGCCTTGGTAAAACCGGTAGGTGTCTAGGCTGTCCGACTGGGGTTTTAGCCCAGTGACATCTCCGAAGAAGCTACAGTCTTTGGGTTCTAGCCAAAGGTTCTAGGATACCTTCCAGCGGCCAGAGATTTGAGTAAGGTAGAAACAGGTTCTCATGTTGAAGGGCGTATGGTCAATATGGAAGATAGAACATAAAGGGTTTAGGAGCCGAGATATGGGAGATTTAGGGATCAAGGGCTCTGATACCAATATGGGGAACATTAATAATATGAACGGGGAAGATGACCAGTAATGATCAATAAGGGGAACAGTAATAATATGAACTAGGAAGATGAACAGTAATGATATACAGAGAGATGCTATGCAGGGAGATAAACAATACTTGGAAAATACTATTCAGAAAGCATATAATGATTGAAAAACTTCTTAATAGAAATCTTAATAATAGTACTAACAGATATATAGCACACAGGTACAACAGCAGACACTCTTACAAGATTACAAGAAATCTCTCAGAAACAAAGCACTCAAAACTTCTCAGAAAAACACTCAAACAGGACTTAATACTCTAAAGACTTATAGACTTTTTTCTCAAATCTTGTACACTCTTCTACTCGAAGGAATAGCGATTTATAGAGGTGGCCGAGGTTTCCAGAGCGATATAGCTTGAACCACTTTATTCGATCTTATCTTTAGGGCTTTTATAATTTAGATGTCTTTTACCTTCTCTTATTGCGCATCATAATTATTGAGATGCTTCCTTATCACCTTCTTGTCTTATTAGGAACAATTGTCAAAACTTTTACTATTTCGGATGAGATGGAATCCTCAAATAGTGTCACGACCTTGGTGCGGGTTGAGAGAGCGAACACTTTCCGTCTCGAGGTCCTTCAAAATGCCTTTACTTTTTTCTTTCATCTTTTCAACCATACATAAGGACATTTTTTCGAGTTCTAATGGGTCCAAGTCTAGGAACTTACTTCGAAGCATGTCCATGTAGGATTCAAAGATGAACTGGATAATGTCGTCTTCTTTCGAGGTAGGCTTGAGGACATCTGTGAGATCAAATTTATCCCACCATTTTATTTCAATTTTCCTCTCAATAGCTGGAGGCATCTAAGAAATATCTAGGTGATAACTCCATTTAGAATCTAAGGGAGACGAAATGTCTTGAAGAACTCGAATTGTTTTGCATGCTCGAATTCCAGATAAGCTCTCCCATTACCAAAGGCTCTATATTTGTCCATGAGCTCTTTGTGAGGGAAGATATCATCGGAAGCTCCCCAAGAGGTCCACCAAACATATGCCCAGTCAGGGTATGGGCATTGAGAATCTTCGGAGAAATGAATGAACCATGAATGTCTAAAAATGGAATTCTACAACAAAAAGATTCTGTACCAAGCGTCTTGATAATCCTAGTAATTGAATATTTTGGGTTTTCTATCAATAGGCTTGGTATTGAATTTTGGCTTGCTTGCATCACCCCAGGCAGACAGAGAGATGAACTTGACTATTACTAACTTGCAATAGGCTAGTTCAGTTTTATTTGGATCTCTGAAATAGTGTAAATCCCGTATGAAGAATAATTTCTTTATAATACTTCTGGTCCTTATTTTGACCACAGACAATGAAATAATGCCCATCTAGGATGAAGAGGGCAAAGTGTTGAAGAGCTCATTCCAGATTGACATGAGTGGAGACGGCGACGGCTTCTTCTCGTGAGATAGTTACCACGAAATTTGAAGAATTAGGCATGTACTGGCTGGAATTAGCCTCTTCCATTGCTGGAGATGGATCCGTAATTAAGGAAGACATTAATGGGGACTGATTAGTCCTTGAACTTGCTTCGATCTCATAATTAGATCTTGGATTGGACTCATTAGTCCTTTTAGGGCACTTGGATTGGTCTGGCTTTTGTGGGAATTTGTGATTCTCTAAAATCTTCTTTATATAGTAATTCCACTATATGCTTTTTCCTATACCAAAATGCATTAGGTGTTTCAGCGCAAATTTCCTTTATTAACTTGGTTTGGAAGTTTTCAATTTCTAATTGCAATTAGGTTCTTCAAGCTGCTTAATTAGTTGTCTTTCTTTTATTTCAGTTTGTAATTCCGCTATAAGCTTTACTCTGCCTTTTACACTCTTTCAGAGTTTTAATAGTTGAAGTTCTAGTTTTTTGGCAAAACTTTTAAGTTTCCGAAATCTCTCCTATTGTTGCCGTGATTCCTGAAGAATCAATTTGGCAAGGGAGGATGGATAACAAGAATGGAGTTCCCAGAATGACTTCTTGTCTTGGGTTTTTTACCATAAGGAAAGTAGACTTTAGACAATCTCCTTGGTTGCAGATATGGGCTACTAGAATCGTGTATTTTATTTTAAGCTTTCTTCCATCCACGGCATTGACTTGCTGGGATATTTTCTCAAAATATCTAGAAGGCACAATTCCTTCTTTAATACAATCATTATCTGCGCCTGAGTCTATTAAGGTTATTACTAAGAAATTGTAATCCTTGATTCTGATGGTAATCTTAGAATACCATTTTTGGTATTTAACTTCTTCTATAGAGTATTTAAACTCTTAATCGTTTCCGACAAATTCATCGGAAACCTGTTCTGATGTTTTTTTTATTGATTTTCCCAGAATTTTTCGGCTTCTAATTGGTCGACCCTTAATTTGAGGGTTTTTAACTCTCTTTTTAGTTGATTAATTTCTTCCTATAGCTCTTGTATTGTAGGAGGTCGAGAAGTTTCTGCTTGAGATCTTCTAATTATTTTTCTATAAGAAATTATATTATGTTCATCCAACAACTGTTTAGGTTTCTCTTTGTTGGCTCTTTCAACTCTACTTTGTAAGGCTGTTAGCATGTATTTTTTCTTTGATTCCTCATTAGGAATTTCATTAAGTATCTCTAGAAGATATTGAGAGAATTTGAGAGAAAAAATGAATTGATTGTATTGTCTTGGAAGGAGCATATACACAACTTTATATAGAATTATAGAGCTAGCTTACAGGGCGATAAAATAGGAAACTAACTTTTCCTAGAAAACTAATTTCTATATCAGTGGGATTCTCCAATTAATATCCCATGATTCTAGGAAACTAACTTATGTATGTTTCCTAAACTGATGGACCTAAAATTATGGAGAATCAATTAGAGAGTCAATCTTCTACTTTCCAACACTCTCCCTCAAGTTGGTGAATATGCATCTTTCATTCTCAGCTTGGAGATAAGTCCTTGGAATGCCACACTGCAAAGCCCTTTTGTCAGCACATCTGCCAGTTGACCATTCGTTGAGACGTATGGAGTGCAAATTAATCCGCTATCCAGTTTTTCCTTTATGAAATGCCTATCTATCTCAATGTGCTTTGTCTTGTCATGTTGGACGGGATTGTGAGCAATGTTAATAGCTGACTTGTTGTCGTAGAATAATCTCATTGGACCTTCCCATCTGATCTTTAGGTCTTCCAAAATTATCTTGAGCCATAGTAATTCACATACTCCTTGAGCCATTGCCCTGAATTCTGCCTCCGCACTTGATCTAGCTACCACATTCTGCTTCTTACTCCTCCATGTCACAAGATTTCCTCCAAGGAACGTATAGTAACCTGTAGTGGACCGCCTATCCACGGGAGAGCCTACATAATCTGCATCGGTGTATGCCTCTAGGGCTAATCCAGTATTTCTTTTAAACAAGATTCCTTTGCCAGGATTAGCCTTTAGATAATATAGTATCCTATAAACCGCCTGTAGGTGAACCTTTTTCGTGTTGTGCATAAATTGGCTAACCACGCTCACGGCATATGCTATGTCTGGCCTTGTGTGGGAAAGATATATAAGTTTTCCTACTAATCTTTGGTAAATTTCCCTATTCACGATTGGATCTTCATTTGCTTCTCCCAATTTGTGATTTGGCTCAATCGGTGTGGAGGATGGTTTGCGTGCTAACTTTCCTGTCTCTCTTAAAAGATCTATTACATATTTCTGTTGTGAGATAAAGTTGCCTTCTATGGAATGAGCTACTTCAATCCCTAGAAAATACTTCAATCTCCCAAGTTCTCTTATTTCGAATTCTTTGACTAGGCATCTTCTCAAGGCTTCCTTCTCCTTTTCATCTTTTCCTGTCACAATTATGCCATCGACATATACCAGAAGAGTCGTGACTCCCCCTGCATCCGAGTTCTTTATAAAGTGTGTATGAACTCCCTGACTTTGTTTGTATCCGATGGCAAGCATAACTTTAGTAAATCTTCCAAATCACGCCCTAGGTGATTGCTTGAGACCATATAGTGCTTTCTTCAACCTGCAAACTTTATTTCCTTTTAGATTTCCTTTGAAGCCTGGAGGAATATCCATGTATATCTCCTCTTCTAAATTACCGTGAAGAAAAGCATTTTTTACATCAAATTGCTCCAAGTACCAATCGAAGTTAGCCGCTAGTGACAACAAAATTCTTACCGTATTCATCTTAGCCACTGGAGTGAATGTCTCATGATAGTCAACACCATAGGTTTGTGTATATCCCTTTGTCATGAGTCTTGCATTGTATCTTTCTAGAGAGCCATCTGACTTGTAATTTACTGTGAAAACCCACTTGCAGCCCACGAGTTTCTTTCTTGGTGGTAGGTCAACAATTTCCCATGTTTGATTCTTATCTAGAGTCAGCATCTCTTCTCTCATAGCATCTTTCCATTTCTCATTAGATAATGCCTCAGATAAAGTATTAGGAATATGAATGGTGTTTAGACTAACTAGGAAACTCTTATGTGGTGGTGAGAATTTTTTAAAGGACACAAAATTTGCTAAGGGATAATAAGGAATGTTTAGTGCATTCTCTTGTGCCTTTCCTAAGGGCAATAGGAAGATCTTGGTCAGATGCTAATTCAGAAGAAATTTCTGGAACTGTATTTACCTCATTCTCATAGAGTCACAAAGTTCATCATTCTCTATCATGGGTCTGGTATGAATGGGTGAAGAAGTTGGTTTGGTTTGAGGTGGTTCGATAGGTGCAGATACGGATTGAACTGGTATAGATGCCAAGTTTGGGTGTTGAGAACTTGTAGGTAGACCAAGCGGGAACAAATCTCTATCCTTATCTTCAATGAATGACAAGGACTTCCCCTGAAGATAAGGTTGAGTGAAATATGGTGTTTTTTCTTCAAAAGTGACATCAATAGAGACAAAGAATTTTTTGGTAGGTGGGTGGTAACACTTATAATCCTTTTGGGTGGACGAATAACCCACAAAATTACACTTGACGACTCTTGGATCTAACTTCCCTCTATTATGGCTATGGACATGGACAAAAGCAATGCATCCAAAGATTCTTGGGGTGAGATTATTTGTTGTACCTAGATCGAGATAAAATTGAGAAAGTGTTTCCATTGGTGTTTTAAATCCCAACACCCTCGAAGGTAATTAATTTATAATGTATGCGGCTGTAAGCACAACTTCCCCCCAATAGGTTTTTGGAACTTGTTGGTGGAAAAGTAAGGCTCGGGTTGTAGCTAGTAGATGACCATTCTTTTCTGCTACTCCGTTTTGTTGTGGAGTATTAATGCAGGAGGATTCATGGATAATCCCTTCTTTTTGAAAATATGGGGATAAAGCTTGGTTGAAATAATCCCGTACATTATCCGATCTAAGTCTTTTGATTCTGACCCCAAACTGATTTTGAATCATGTTATGGAAATTTGGGAGTAAATTACTTACATCTGCTTTAGATTTAAGAAGAAAGATCCAAGAGACCCTAGTGCAATCATCAATAAAAGAGACGAACCATCGTGAGCCAGACACATTTGGAACTGTGGAGGGTCCCCATATATCACTATGGATAAAAAAGAATGGGACTGAACTTCTCTTGTTACTGATTGGAAAGGGCACACGCTTGTGTTTTGCAAATTCACACACATCACAATGAAAATATTCAATACTCAATCCTTAAACAAGGAGGGAAACATAGTTTTTAGAATTCCAAAAGATGGATGTCCTAGTCTAAAGTGATGAAGCCAAATGGTGTCTTTGTTGGATGATGAAAGGAATGACAGAGATAACTTATCCTGGACAATATTTGATTGGCATGTTTCTTCAAGATAGTAGAGTCCATTCTTCTCCTTAGCAAGTCCAATCCTCTTCCCCGAATCCTGGTCCTGAAATATACAGTAAGAATGATAGAAAAGCACATTACAGTTCATGTCATGGGTGAGTTTTTGGATGGATACCAGGTTAGTGGACAATTTGGGAACATGAAGGGCATTTTTTAGCGTAAGTGATTGATTGATATGGATATCCCCAAGGCCATCTACGGTAGTAAGGGAACCGTTTGCAATGGCTATTTTTTGATTGCTTGGGCAGGGGGTATAAGTGCTAAAATGTAGTGAGGAGTGAGTCATGTGATCTGTGGCTCCTGAGTCAATAACCCATAAATCCCTAATAGGTTCATCTGAGACATTTAGTCCGTGAGGAATAGAAAACTTACCTGAGATTGCAAGAGAGCCTGCACCACTAGGTTTCTCCAACGATCCCAAAAGCCCCCTTAACTTTTTGAGCTCCTCCTTATTGAACTCGGTCTTGTCTGGAGGCTTTTCTTGGCTCGGCTGATTCGTGGTGAAGTTAGCTTGATTTCGACTCTTCTATTGTCTTCCTTGGTAGCCCCATTCCCTGTTCGATGGTTTACCATTCAGCTTCCAACACTTCTCTTTGGTGTGCCTTGGTTTCTTGCAATAGGTACACCAAAGAAACTCCTTGTTGTCCAGTGTAGAGGACAAATCTGTCTTTATTCCTTCCAGTATTTTTGATTGTTCCATCCTTGTAGCCATGGCTGAACCTTCTAGTACTTGGGGTTCAAGCATACCCCCCCCTATGGCTTTCTTCAGCACGAATCAGAGAAATAGTCTCATTTAGAGATTGTACCTCTTCTTTGCCGAGAATCTGGACCCTAACTTGATCAAATTCTGCGTTGAGTCCTGCAAGAAAGTCATAAACGTGATCTTTTTCGATAAAACTCTTTAGGATTGCTGCATCTGCTACACATTTATTCTCAATGCACCAATAATGATCGAGTTCTTGCCATAGGTTCTATAGTAAATTTGCGTACTCGGTAATTGTCTTGCTGCCTTGTTTAGTCGCTCCAGTCTTGACTTTAATTTCGTACACTTGTGCTGCATCACGTGCCTTTGAATATGTTTGTCGGACGTCATCCCAGATCTCTTTAGCCATGGATAAAAACATACGTGTGTTGCTGATTTCAGGGTTCATTGAATTCCATAACCATGACATGATCATGGAGTCAGCTTCGCCCCATGCATCAAGTCTTGGATCTCCTTCCTTCCGTTCTGTCCCTAAGAGATGGCTAAGCTTTCCTTTTCCCTTTAAATATGTTCAAACAAACTGAGACCACTTCAAATAATTTTTCCCGTTCAACCTAAATGCTGCCTGAATGTTTTGCAGGTCGCCGGATGCTTGATGAGAGGAGACTTCTTCCGATTGTGCAGTGGTATTTGATACGTGGCTTCTGACATATTGGGCGGGCTTCAAGAAAGAGAGAGAAAAACAGACAATGAAGGTCTGAAAAATTTAGTAAGGGTTGGAGATGAAGGCCTAAAGAATCTTTCAACCAATGTCCAAAAAAAGGTAATTGTAATGCTTTGTCAAATTGAAGAGTGGATCGAAACCTCTCAAAATCAAAACTAATCCGATGTCTCTACAAAGAGATCTAAGAAAAAGGATGAATCCGATGGCGCAACAGTCCAGAAGAAGAAAAAAAATGTAGAGTTCAGATTTGTAGCTGATATCGAAGAAGAATCAAGGATACTTAAGAACCTCCCAAATACTGTTAGAGAGTTCTTGAATTAGCAGTAGCAGAGATGACCGAAGAGATACTATGTGTAGATTAGGTCGTGACCAGCTCTGATACCATGAGAGAATTTGAGAGAAAAAATGAATTGATTGTATTGTCTTGGAAGGAGCATATACACAACTTTATATAGAATTACAGAGCTAACTTACAGGGCGATAAAATAGGAAACTAACTTTTCCTAGAAAACTAATTTCTATATCAGTGGGATTCTCCAATTAATATCCCATGATTCTAGGATATCCCATGATTCTAGGAAACTAACTTATGTATGTTTCCTAAACTGATGAACCTAAAATTATGGAGAATCAATCAGAGAGTCAATCTTCTACTTTCCAATAGATATTCTTCATCTATAAGGTTAATACATTGAGTTCTTCTGACTCTTCCTCAACAGTATCTGTCTCACTTTTACAGGTGCATATATCATTAGCACAACATTTTGATGAAGAGGTAGAAGATTCTCTTGTTGAGATTTCTGGTTCACCTTCTTCTAATTCTGAAGAGGTAGAATCACAAATTCCCACAAAAGCCAGACCAATCCAGGTGCCCTAAAAGGACTAATGAGTCCAATCCAAGATCTAATTATGAGATCGAAACAAGTTCAAGGACTAATCAGTCCCCATTAATGTCTTCCTTAATTACGGATCCATCTCCAGCAATGGAAGAGGCTAATTCCAGCCAGTACATGCCTAATTCTTCAAATTTCGTGGTAACTATCTCACGAGAAGAAGCCGTCGCCGTCTCCACTCATGTCAATCTGGAATGAGCTCTTCAACACTTTGCCCTCTTCATCCTAGATGGGCATTATTTCATTGTCTGTGGTCAAAATAAGGACCAGAAGTATTATAAAGAAATTATTCTTCATACGGGATTTACACTATTTCAGAGATCCAAATAAAACTGAACTAGCCTATTGCAAGTTAGTAATAGTCAAGTTCATCTCTCTGTCTGCCTGGGGTGATGCAAGCAAGCCAAAATTCAATACCAAGCCTATTGATAGAAAACCCAAAATATTCAATTACTAGGATTATCAAGACGCTTGGTACAGAATCTTTTTGTTGTAGAATTCCATTTTTAGACATTCATGGTTCATTCATTTCTCCGAAGATTCTCAATGCCCATACCCTGACTGGGCATATGTTTGGTGGACCTCTTGGGGAGCTTCCGATGATATCTTCCCTCACAAAGAGCTCATGGACAAATATAGAGCCTTTGGTAATGGGAGAGCTTATCTGGAATTCGAGCATGCAAAACAATTCGAGTTCTTCAAGACATTTCGTCTCCCTTAGATTCTAAATGGAGTTATCACCTAGATATTTCTTAGATGCCTCCAGCTATTGAGAGGAAAATTGAAATAAAATGGTGGGATAAATTTGATCTCACAGATGTCCTCAAGCCTACCTCGAAAGAAGACGACATTATCCAGTTCATCTTTGAATCCTACATGGACATGCTTCGAAGTAAGTTCCTAGACTTGGACCCATTAGAACTCGAAAAAATGTCCTTATGTATGGTTGAAAAGATGAAAGAAAAAAGTAAAGGCATTTTGAAGGACCTCGAGACGGAAAGTGTTCGCTCTCTCAACCCGCACCAAGGTCGTGACACTATTTGAGGATTCCATCTCATCCGAAATAGTAAAAGTTTTGACAATTGTTCCTAATAAGACAAGAAGGTGATAAGGAAGCATCTCAATAATTATGATGCGCAATAAGAGAAGGTAAAAGACATCTAAATTATAAAAGCCCTAAAGATAAGATCGAATAAAGTGGTTCAAGCTATATCGCTCTGGAAACCTCGGCCACCTCTATAAATCGCTATTCCTTCGAGTAGAAGAGTGTACAAGATTTGAGAAAAAAGTCTATAAGTCTTTAGAGTATTAAGTCCTGTTTGAGTGTTTTTCTGAGAAGTTTTGAGTGCTTTGTTTCTGAGAGATTTCTTGTAATCTTGTAAGAGTGTCTGCTGTTGTACCTGTGTGCTATATATCTGTTAGTACTATTATTAAGATTTCTATTAAGAAGTTTTTCAATCATTATATGCTTTCTGAATAGTATTTTCCAAGTATTGTTTATCTCCCTGCATAGCATCTCTCTGTATATCATTACTGTTCATCTTCCTAGTTCATATTATTACTGTTCCCCTTATTGATCATTACTGGTCATCTTCCCCGTTCATATTATTAATGTTCCCCATATTGGTATCAGAGCCCTTGATCCCTAAATCTCCCATATCTCGGCTCCTAAACCCTTTATGTTCTATCTTCCATATTGACCATACGCCCTTCAACATGAGAACCTGTTTCTACCTTACTCAAATCTCTGGCCGCTGGAAGGTATCCTAGAACCTTTGGCTAGAACCCAAAGACTGTAGCTTCTTCGGAGATGTCACTGGGCTAAAACCCCAGTCGGACAGCCTAGACACCTACCGGTTTTACCAAGGCTAGAACCCTTGAGCCATTGTCGTAATCGCGTTGTAGGCCGAAGAGAGTGAAGGCTGTGAAAGTTGATTGACCATATTTGGTGAAGTAAAAGGATAAGATGAAGAGGTTATTTAGGACCGCCTCTAGTTCTCCCGAAGACTCTGGAGAAAGTAGTAACAGGACATCTTTAGTCAAATCTCTGTCTATAAAAAAATATGGACATAATGTTACGATTCCTAGGTAGATCACTTGGAATGAAGTGAAGATACCCGAAAGTTGGTCACTCTCTAAAGTAGAGCCCCCTAGTCCTATTGAATCCACCGAATTAGCCTCCATATTTAGTGAGCAAGATGAGTCTAGAGAACTCAGGTTTAAAAGAGCCTCGACATCCTCACGGCTTTCGTATGCCTTATCAATGGACACACGGTCCAAGAGATCGGAAGACGCCAATTTAATGGACACAAGATCCAAGAGATCGGTAGGCCTGGCATGACCTCCCACAGGAATTATTTACTCTACCTATGGAACACCAATAACAAATAATTCACCATCGGACTACCATAAAACCCGAAGAGAAGATGAATTCCAAATAGATAAAGACCTTATTAGGTTAGATTTTAAATCCAAATAGATAAAGACCTTGTTATTTCCATAAATCCTGTCTAGAGTTGGTCAATCTATTTACTTTGGACAATAATACATCTTTATACCATCTAAATCAGATAAGGTTTGGCATCTGAGGTTTATTAATTGTTCTCTTAGTCTCTCCCACATGTCTAATGAATTTCCTATGAACTGACTTAGGATGTTAAGGATTAAAGTCATTACTGCATCAGATATTAGTTGTCCTTGGCTAAGAATCCTTTCACCGTCTTCATCCCTTTTTACAGCATTAAGGATATAATCCATTTCTCCTTCTGTAAGGTAATTGTTCCACCGACCTTTCAATTGTCCTGTAAAGGATTCAGTGATGACGGTGGCTATCACATTTTCATCATTACCAGCCAATTTGTTAGCACAAGCATACATAGTCATATGGGCTATCATGTCATGAATCTGATATTCAGATTTCCCATCTAAATTCCATTCATAGAATGTATTCCAATTATATCCGACTTGGGGTTTCATTGGTTCTTCAAATAGAAGATCAACTTGGGTATGCCTAGAATAATAAGGCTTTCTACTTTGGTAGGAGAGTTTATTTATCTCCAGATTTTTAATGGAATAATTCCCGGCTACAGATTCATTATTTGAATATTCTCCCATGAAATTCACTGATCTGGAGTCTGATAAATCATCTTCCTTTTTTGGTTTTAATAGATTTGGAAGTTTCTCCATTTTCCCAAATTAAAGGGGACATCAATCTGGCTGGTAATTCTTGATAGCTTATTTTTGACAGGTCCATTAGGTTTGTTTTGATTTTATATTTTCAGGGAAGTTCGACATAATGGCCATTGGTCTTTCTTTTTTTATTATATCAATCTGACTGATAATTCTTGATAGCTTATTTTTGACAAGTCTACTAGGTTTGTTTTGATTTTCATGTTTTCGGGGAAGCTCGGCATAATGGCCATTGGTCTTTTTTTTTTTATTATTGCTCTGGATTTAGAGATTTCTAGTGAGCTTAATAAAGATTCTATCATGTGGTTTGTTTTTCTAAGACATTTAGGCATATGTTTGTATAATTATTTTGTTTTATTATTTGAGAACAATGTTCTGGCGAGACCTTTTCAGACTCTTTTATTATCGTTGAGTTTTTTTATTGGGCTAGATATAAACTCATCATTTCCTATCTTTATAGTTTCTAAAAGTGGATGTATTGATTCCATAGTTTTCCTGGTTGTTGCTGTTTTCCAAGCTTTAGACAGCTTTTTCTATATAACACATAACTCTAATTCTTCAAAGGGAGGTTGTATAAACTGGTTCTATTTTGCAAATCAATCCCAAAAAGGGATATTTTCCTTAGCTTTCGTCATGTCATCGTACCACACTTCTCTGATACAATACCTTTCTTCTTTAGTGATTTTTTTAAAGAACCATGTTTTCTTTAAGGGTTACGAATTAAAATCCAAACTAATAAGGTCTTTATCTATTTGGAATTCATCTTCTATTTCCAGAATGTTAATTTCAATGTCTGCTTCTGTAGGCTCTCTATATTTGTCCATGAGCTCTTGGTGAGGGAAGATATCATCGGAAGCTCCCCAAGAGGTCCACCAAACATATGCCCAATCAGGGCATGGGCCTTGAAAATATTTGGAGAAACAAATGAACCATGAATGTCTAAAAATGGAATTCTGCAACAGAAAGACTCTGTACCAAGCGTTTTCATAATCCCAGTAATAATAATAATAATAAATATGACTTTAAATGCATATTCAGCATATATTCTTATCAAATGTGTTTCCTTGAGTATTTTGGTGAATCAGCTGATGTTGCAAGATTATAAAGCAGAATTAAAAAACATTTTTTCTTGCTAAAAACTTCTTTAGGCTATAGATGGATGACATTCTAGAAAATCACAGGACGAGTCAAAAAGAAAAAGTTATTGTGTATTCTCATCCAGAGTACGAGTAGGGACACAATTGGCAAAAATTTCTATGAAGTATCAACCTAACGTAGATAATAAGGATGGTGTTCACTGTTCAGTAATATCTGAGTTGGTTACCTGATGCCACCAATCACCTAAAAAATCCAAGGTCAGTAATGGGGTAAGGTCATTTATGGGTCCCGGATACAAGGTTTCTTATTAGCATATTCACTCATTATAAGTGGAGAACCAAAAAACTGACAAGCCTGTTAGAGAAACATAAATGCAACTCCGTACCATTGCTATTAAAATGTACAAATACCACATTAAGCTCAATATATTAACAGCAAATGCTATAAAGGGAGCCAAGTCACACAAACTGACAACTATGATAATAGTTTGCAAAGTTCCTTTCCAATTAGCGATGTCAATGAACCGGTTTTGGATTGGACCCCGTCCAAACCAAAACCATTTGGATGGATTGGACGGACCAACAAGACATATTGAATTGGACTGGTCCAAACTAAATGGTCCATCTGTAATATTGGATTGGGTTGGATTGAGACAGTATCTGCTCCATTGATAGAAGATAAGAATATAGGTGTCAATGGACCAGGTTTGGGTTAAAACCAATCTAAATTAAAACAAATTTGAACAGATTGGATGGTCCAGACATTGAATTGGACTGGTCCAAAATATTCATTGTATTGGATTGGACCTGGTCCATTTGTAATGGACTCGCATTGGACTGGATCGGATTGAACCAAATCCAGTCCAATTGACACCCCTACTTCCGGTAACCTTTTGCAAAAGGAGAGAAGATCCCCAATACCCATTTTCATTTATAAAACAGGTTCTTGCAATGACATTCTTGATTATCAAGTAAGGCATTCATGTACAAGAACAAATAAAATTCGGTTTAACAAAGTATAGAAGTCTTAAGCATCCAAGTGAGATGACAAGGGTTAGAGTTATGAAAGAAATTGCTTTAGGTGGACTTGTAACATAAATACAGATATCATATTTCACGAGAAAAATAAAATATCAAAGGAATTGACAGAACGTTGAATTCTTAAAAGCAAAGAACCTGCCCTTACATTTAGTGCAAATAAAGTTTGTGCCCATTAAACTCCAATTTGACCCACACAAACATCCAGAAAAAGGAAAAGGAAATTCAGGATAAAGATGATCAACCCAAGAGAGGGGTAGAGAGAGAACCTCTTCAAAGTAGGATTCTGAGAAGGTAAGAGATATACTTGGGGACATGATGAGTGGATTCCATGAAAATAAAATAGAGGGGAGGTCTGCGCATCTTCCATGAGGCCTTAAATGTGTCCACACCAGATGACATGTGACTAATCCACAGGTAACCCAATCATTGTTTGAGAAAAGTAGAACCCAGGTCACCTTGCCAATCACGTTTGGTCACCATGAAAGGAAATTATACTGGAGCTTTTTTGAGAAAATATACTGGAGTTTGTATTCTAAAATTTACTTACTGACTTACTACAGTGTGTCAAAATGCATTTCATATTTCCCTGCATTCAAATCACATTTAAGATTATAGTTTCAAGGAAACTTCTTTCCTAATAAAACTGATGTTTTCTGGGAAACACAACTCAAAAACAGGAAAATTAAGACAAACTAGGAAAGCGTAACAATGCTTAGCACATGAATAGGAAAGATGTTTCTTGACGGTATGGAATTAGGTAATTAGCATTCTGACATTTATCTTTCTTCTATTTCCCACCTATTTTTTTGTTCTTTTCCTGTTCTGGATACTTCCACCATTTCAACCACTCATTTCTCTTTTCTGCTCACTATGATCTGTGTATCATGTATGTATATAAACTACCATATCTTGAGTTGGGGATATCATCACCTATTTACAAATTTAAAGCATTCAAGTATGAAACTTACATGGGAATGACTCCTAAAAACGAACAGCACAGTATATCAAATTGCTTGTCCATCAAATTCATCAAAAATTACAGAGGACATCTCATAATATATAATATACCAACTACTATGGTTTCACATCGTGAGTTACTCCAACAGGATTTTTTATGGATTATGCAAAATGGGAATTACACTCCTTTTTTATTACATATTACACATTACAGGATGATCAAGGGGTGGTGGGGACAGAGCAGGGGGCACATGAGGTCCACTGACCTTACCATGGAGAGCCTGCACCTATGTGGGTTTGATCCCATGCCTCCATATTCAGAGGGACACTGAGTGACCATCTCAGCTACTAGGTCATCAGCAACAGAAATTACACTTCAAGTAGACCAAAATGTGTATCTAGTACTCCCCAACCACATTATTAGTAATACTTCAGAATTGTATGAAGCATGCAAGAAACTTACCTGGAACTGTTCACTGAAGGTGTGGCTAAACAAAGAAACAAAGCTGGGTATAGAATCTTCAAGTTGAAGTAAATGCACTCTTGTGAAGGCAAGCAACAACAAGAAATCTTGATCTCAAGCACCTTGGAGATGTGTGTATATTGTTTACTGGATGGCCACAGATTGCTGACAACCTTGTTGCTATCACCATATATGAACCTGGAAATGATGGACATGCAAGAAAACATATATCACTGTTAAGCTTACCTACTGAACTTCACTAAAGATTGTTACAGTTCTATCCACTCGAGTGCTTAAGTTAAATAGTAAATATAGGCACTTATTTTCTCTGTATAGAAAAAAAAATGTCAAAAAATTCTGCAAGTAATTCAAAGTAACAATTCCATTTGTGTTCTCTGAAGTTTTCACTTTTTGCTCGGCAGTATTTAACATCTTAATGCCAAATCGGGAAAGTTAAATGTGCTAACTCTTCACCAGATTAACCCCTTGAGGGAAATTTTTTTTGATAGATAATGAAAATGATAATTTTATTGATTAAAGAACTAAGTATACATCATACAATTCCCCACTAAGAGGTGCGAGATGCAGCCTCCTAACTACATCATAAAGCTTACTATTGAGCCCAAAAGAGCTGATTCCTATGTACTCCTTGTTTAGCCAGGAGGTCTGCCAGCCCATTTTCCAATCTTCTTTCCCATTGAACTGTGACTGAAATATTTGAAGTCAGCCACTTAAATCTTCTAAAGTCCCCCTGTACACCCAGGCTGCCGTCTCTGGTTCTTTTAGCCATCCAACAACCAATTTGGAATTACCTTCAATCATAATGCTCCACTGCCAACCCTCTTGCATATTCTGCTCCTTGTAACACAGCTTGGAGTTCTGCATTTATTGAGTCTCCCCACCCTATAGGACCAGAAAATAGAGCTACAATCTGACCTTCATTTCTAAAGACTCCCCCTATTCCAGAAGGCCCCGGATTGCCCAAACTACTGCCATCAAAATTTAGTTTAATGACACCTGCATCAAGAGACTTCCAATCCACCACTGGCTTGCTTCTAACTGTAGAACTTTTATCCAGTTGTTCCCAATTTCTCCTTATGTCATCAAAAGTGTAGGAGGAGAACAGATCCAAGGATTTTACTCAACTTATGGCCCTACATAAGATGCTTCCAAACACACAAGTTTAATCCCTCTCCTTGTCATTAAAGATTCTAGCATTTCATTCCTCCTGCACAGTCCACACCAAAGCAGCTCTCACACACCTCCACAAAACTCTTCCTCTTCTCTTTGGCCACCTGAAAGTTGTAGAATCAAAAAGATTGCAAATCTGCACCGGTTCTGTCCACCTGCACCCAAAAAGATCAAAAAGCTTTTCCGAAAGGCCTACAACAAAAGGGCAAGTGATTAGTAAATGGTAGCAACTTTCCTTGTTTGCTTTGCAAAGGGTGCACCAATTAGGAGAGATACAAAGATTGGGTCTTCTTTTTTGCAAAACATCCAAAGTGTTGATTTTCCCAAGGGAGATTTCCCAACAAAGGGCTCCAACTTTAGGAGGGACAGGTTTGGACCAAACTTCCTTGCTATGAAAAGGTAAGCAAAGGAGAGGAGCACAAGGAAGCACAAGAAAAGGAACCCAAAGGTAAAGGTTTCCAAATATAGGAATCTACAGAAGGAGGGTCCAAGCAAACGAAATCAATGGTTCAAAGGAGCAAAGCAACCTGGTCAAGCTCTGAATCTCTCAAGTCTCTTCTAAAGCCCAGATTCCAGTTTATGCCAGAAGAAGAGGAAGAGGATATGAACCTTTGAATTGGCTCATTTTTAAAACAGGAGGTGGAATACAAGGAGGAAAAGAGGTCCTTGAGGGCACAGTCACCAATCCAAACATCCTCCCAAAACAAAACCCTATCTCTAGTACTAGCATCATATCATACCTGACCAGGTTCAGGAAAACGGGAAGAATACTATGAATAGCCTTCCATGGGGATTTCAGCGTAGCACGCCGAGATACACCAGCATCCCATCCGTTGTCTACCGCACCATGCACGCTCCTTACCACTTTATGCCAAAGCCTCTCCCTTTTTAGAGGCCACCTCCACAGCAATTTACCTAGTAATGTTGTATTTTTCTTCCTTAGATTGCCTAATCCCAAACCCCCCTACTCCTTCCTCCTACATACTATTTCCCACCTAACCACATGATCCTTTCTCCCTTCCCTTGACTCCCACAAGAAATCCCTCATCGCAAGAGTAGCTTTGATTAAAGTGATTCGACCCCTGAGGGAAATGTAGTTTCTCTTCCAAACTGCCAGCTTCTTTGTGCATTTTTCTATGATCGAATTCCAAAATCTTCCTTCTCTTGGATTATCTCCTAACCCCTTGAAGGAAAATTTTCAATGATTTAACAGGAAATTTATAATTCATAGAACACAGAAACTTACATGGAGTAATCATCTTTGTCAACAATTTAAAACTGTGAAGGAAGATGAATCAGTAGGGAAGAATGAGAAAGAGCTTATATGATCCTAGGGTTTTCTTTTAGGTCGTGCATGTGCTTTGTCTCCCTAGAAGTAGAAGACCAACTGCAGCACCTTCTGGGGAAAGTGATCTGATACAAGTTGGAGGGGCTAGAAGAGCTAGGGGCAGAGTGCAAAGGACTTGGGTGGAAGTAATAAGAAATGATTCAAGCGCACATAACTTAACATTGGATATGGTATAGAACATAATGGAATGGCGAAACAGGATTCTGTAGCCAACCCCATATAGTTGGGACAAGGCATAGATGATGATGTGCTTTGTCTCCAGTTTGGGCACCTGTTCTTTTGTTAAAAGAAAATTCTCTTATTTCTTGTACTCACTCAATGTTTAAAAACTGGGCCAGCCAATAATCCAAAGTTATGGCTGGTTTAGCCCAACCGGTTTATGGTCTCAATTCTCGAACTATAGAAAACCAGTAATATGGCACCCAAAAATCTAATTTTACTATAGAAGTACATATCTAGTAGGTTTTGATTTTGTTATTTTTCAAGGGAAAAAAGTTATACCAGTGAACCCAACTCCTCTTTCCTTATGAATAGGGGTGTTATTTTATTGTTACAAAGTTGGATGGGAACAATAGTACTGATCAAAATGAGTCAAAATAGTATCCTTCTCTTCTAGAACTTCAAATTTCTAATTCAAATGGAAACCTTACAAACTGAACAGAAATTCAACGCATGCAGCTGAAGAATAAAAAAAGAGTAGAACAAGGAAACTTTAATCCTAACTATGTGTCCCCTCGAAAGGTTTTTGCAACTTAAAGAGAAATTGGAGCTTCTTGCCAATGTGAAATTCAGAAATGTCTTCAATTGTGATAAGCAATATTGAATATTAACCAACCGCCATTGAGATCAGTGGTATAGTTGCTAATTGACAAAAGAATGCAGCTGAGCATGTAGCTGGAGTTGGAGAGACATCAAGGTTGAAGAGGCTCATTAGTACCAAAGAAGTTGGAATCAACATATTTGAAAGAAAGTTCAAAATCTCAGGTTCTTCCATGAGAAAGCTTCTTGGAAGAAGTTTGGATTCTTTGAAAGCCTTAAGATCAACACCATGCTGCTATACCTTGAAGGTGAGGCTTGCTTTCCAGTGTTTGCTTTACTTAAAAGCTGTTTCCCAACTTTCATTGGTTGTTCAGAGCCAATTATAGATGTATTGAAGAAAAAGTGGGGAAAAATAGAAGAAAGAAATATACAACTTATCTAATGAAAATCACATTTTTGTTCAGTTCACATAAAATTTAAAAAAAAAAAAAAACAGAATAAAGAAATTAAAGCTTAGAGGAGATTGGTTGTTTTCAAAACCCAACCCCTCTATTGGATCTCCTCTATTCTATACATGTAAAGAAATAAAAAAAAAAAAAAAAAGGAGTGGGAAAAAAGGAAAAAAAACAAAAAGCTTGTTTTATTTAGGCTAATTTTTTAGAATGATTAAATCCTACAGAAAATAAGTGCCCAGAATTTAACCATGGATATGGTATTGAACAAAATGGAATCGCAAAACAGGATTCATGTAGCCAACCCAATATTGCTAGGACAAGGCTCCTACAAAACAAGGAAGAGATTGAGGAAGATGTCAGCCATAGAATATTAATTAGAGCAGAATAAGGAAAATGGAGCGGTGCATCTGGAGTTGCATGTGATAGGAGAATACCACTTACGCTAAAAGGAAAATTTTATACAACGGTTGTAAGGCCAGCAATATCACATGGAGAAGATTGTTGGGTAGTCAAGAAACAACATGCCCATGAAATAATTGTGGCAGAAATACTCATAAAAAAATTGCGGCAGAAATGTGAATGTTGAGATGGATATGTGAAAAACCAGAAAGGATAGGATTAGAAATGGGTAGTTGAAGGAACTTAAGAGTGGCTCCAGTAGGTAATAAAATGAGGGAAAGTTGATTAAGATGATTTCGGTCACGTGCGAAGAAGAGAAGACCATCTAAAGCACCAGTAAGAAGAAATAACCCGCTACAAGTTGAAGGGACTAGAAGAGTTAGGGGCCAGACCAAAATGGACATGGGTTACTTATCAAAAAAAGGAGATGGGTTGAACTATTTAAGTAGTGAGAAATGATTTAAGGGCTCTTAATTTAACGATGGACATGGCACTAAACAGAATTGGATGATATAACAGGATTCACGTTGCCAACCCAATATAGTTGAAACAAGACTTAGTTGATGATCGTTTTCCAAATCCAAGCCCTTTCTAAATCTCCTCTAGTTCATAATGTGCACATAAATTTTTCAGGAAACAAATAGATGTTGCGGTAATAAGTTCCTCTTTTCTCCTTGTTCTCAAACCATTTCTTATTAGCCTGTGTTTTTTTTAATTTCTTGCTCTGGTTTCTTTTATCTAATGATTATTTTGATCGAACATTCAAGACATACTTATTTTTCACACTTCTTCATGGTGTACCTAGAAGGGTCATAGTCTAGGTTTAGTTTTCTACCCTTTTGTTTTACTCATTCATTATTTCCTTTACCTTTCAGTTGTAAGCTTGGGAGTTTGTTTTCTTTTGGTTTTCTTTAGAAGATTTTATAGGGGATAATTGATGATGAATTTTAGTGGACAGTTATATGGATATATCGAAACCATCTGAATTAATGTATTGAAACCTAGCTTTTCTTTTTCTAATTTTATGATGATTACCTGATTATCAACATGAATCTCGGTTGAAATTTTTGTGCAAACCATGATATAGGAAATATACTTTATTAGGATTTTGAACTAAACCTGAAAATTTACCTTTACATAATTTCAGGTGTCAATATTTATTACTTCAAAGGCTTGGATTAAATGTCATTGGCAAAATATAGCTTAGTATTTATACATTTCCAATTATATTTTCACTTACATTTATATTTTCATGTGTGAATGACAGTCCTAGATGACATTTACATTTTCCTCCTCTTCAGACGTGTTTAAAGCAAAAGGTAAAGGGACCTGAATGACAATAAAGATTGTAAACTTCTATGTTTTTCTTTTCAATTTTTTTTTCACTTTGTTCTTCTCAACTTCTGCAACAGCATTGGGCGATAGTGGAATTACCACTTCACCAGTTAATCAAGAGAAAACCCTGATCTTACGTCTGTATATTATTTGTCTTTAGTTTGTTCTTCGTGTCTGTGAGTTCTATGTAACTTGTGGTCTCCTTAATGGTTACTGTTACCAATTTTAGACCTGCTCTGTCCAGCCAAAACACATGAAGTCATGCTGGCTTTTCCTTTTTATGTTTTGTTATTTAGTTTCAAAAGACAGAGGTGTAGTTTTTTTCCCTCTTTTTTTTTGTATGTCTATTTTAGGGGGAGTTTCATCACGTTCTCAGAAAATACAAAATTTCATATATCATGCCCATAGATGATCAATCTCTCCTGCTAATAGTAGAAATGAACAAATAACAATAAGGGGAGCTCGGATCTGCTACCCACGAGACATGACAACTGCGCATTGGGAATATCTCCCTGGTAATTCATGGGAGATGTTCTCATGGTGGTGCTGCTCTGTGGGTATGGATGTGGGTACAACTCGTGGGTAGCAGATCCCGGTAGAGATCGAAGAACTTACCAAACAACAAAAAGGACAGCTGGAAGACAAGATGACCGTTGTACGAGCATGGAAGAAGAAATTTAGGGCTAGAAATATGGCAAACGAACACCAACCAACACGGGAGTGGAAAAGCAAGAGGATGGAAAGAAATGTATAGATAGTCAAAACCCGAAACATACGGCAGAAGAAGAATGATAAGCAATCCCGTAGGCAGTCAATTGCCTGACCTTATCGAGGTCGGCATCGATCTCGTTTCGATAGGTAGAAACTCCAGCATTGGCTAATCGACTCTGGGAACAAAAGTAACAGCAATAAAGAAGGAAAATTCGCAGAAAGAAAGAGACATCTACGAAAAGAAGGGGACTTCCTCATGGATCGAATCTGCAAAATACCTAGAAAAATAATTCACGACTGTTCATGTTCACGAAACGAATCGAGTCGGTAAAACCCTACTATTCCCTACAAGATGAGACTAACCGAGAAGAAGGAAACGAATGTGCAAGGAAGACTACCTGAATGACAGCCAGGGTTCCAAACAAAGCCAGAATCCATTGAAGCGAGATGGAGAACAGCTTCACTGTGGCCATCGTCCTCTCCGATCCTTCACTCTCTCAAACAAGTTTAATTAAGCGGGTGTTCATTCACTAACGTGATGAGAAATTGGTGTTACTGATCCACACTAGGACCAAACCACATTTCAAAGCTTAAGTACGGTCTAGCCTACACCCATATCGTTCTTTATGCATGGTGTGGAATCTACACCATACACAGCATTTTTTTATTTCATGTATTTTATATATTTTTTATAAATAATTTATAGAGTCTATTATAAACGTCTAATTTTTGTATTTTATATGATTAATATTTTTAAAAAGGCATCGATAAATTATTATTAATCAGTAAATATTATTTTTAATAAAAATGATAGTAAATTAATTAAAAATAAAAAAAAATAAATATTTACAAAATATTGTTTTATCGATAAAAACATTAAAATTTAATATTTAAATAAATAGATAAAGAGTGGAGAAGGAGCACCATCAGGATTGTGCTATAATTAACTTTCAAATTTGTTATTTTATTGAGACAATATTAAAAATATTATTTTAAAATTTTAAAATTAAAAAGAAAGAAAAGTATGTAGAAGAGAGGTATTGTATCAAAATAGAGTGTGGAAATGTTATGTACCGGGCACATCTATGAGATACACATGTAGTCGAGATTTTGGGCCGTGGACAGGGACAGTCCACAATATGGCATGGACCAGTCCTATCCACGACCAACTGAATGGCAAATTCACCCCGTGGCGTGGACCGAAATGGTCTATCCATGAGATGAACACGCATTCAAACACCACTTAAGTAATTAACCAAAATGGCATTCCCACAAAATATATAGTGGAAGATCTTCAACTCTGACCAGACACAAAATCGGAATGCTTACCAGCTCACAAGTTAAACGATCTAACCACAAGGCTGCCTAATGACCCATAATGTCATATAAATAAGATACGATATAATTTAAAGTAAAATGTAGATTAATATTTGTACTTTAGTGTAATGACACTTTAGTATCCAAACTTTAAAACATGCAATTAAGGCGGTGTTCATCTTGTGGATGGACTATTTCAATCCATGCCATGGGGTTAATTCGTCATCCAGTTGGTGGTGGACAGGACTAGTCCACAACATATCGTGGATTGTCCCCATCCATAGTCCAAAATCTCGGCCACACATATATCTTGTGGATGTGGCCGGTCCACAACATTTTCACACTATTTTGATACAATACATCTCTTCTACATACTTTTCTTTCTTTTTAATTTTTAAAATTTTAAATTTTATTTTTTTAATATTTTATCAATAAAATAATATTTTTAATGTTAATTCTAGTACAATCCTAGCAATGCTCCTTCTCCACTATTTTTTTATTTATTTAAATATTAATTCTTAAATTTTTATCAATAAAATAATTTTTTAAAACATTTAAAAATATTTTTTTTATTATTTTACTATTCTTTTTATTCAAATTAATATTTATTGGTTAATATTAATTTATCAATGCTTTTTTTCAATATATTTATCATATAAAATGCAAAAATTAGGCATTTTATGATCGACTGTGTAGATTATTCATAAAATGTATATGAGATACATTGAATTAAAAAGTGTGGTTTGGACTAATCCACACCACGCCTACAGAACGCCACTATTGGTGTGTGGACTAGCCCAGTCCACACAATCTATCCACAGTTCAAAATAGTTGTAGGTTATGGTGTGGTGTGGATTAGTCCCTGCCACAAGGTGTAGTGTGGACAGTCCACACCCACCAATTTCTCGTCCACACCATAGAACACCCCTTGAAATAACAAAAAACCGTCACCTTTAAGGAATTTGGGTTTGCTACTCACCGGGTGCACCTTACTCCAACCTCACAAACACATCCCACCATTTGTTGGGAACATCTCCCATGAGTAATAATAGAAAAGTACAGGAGATGTTCTCGATACATGGTGGGATGTGCCTATGAGTTCGGTGTGAGGTGTACTTTGTGAGAAGCAAATCTGGACTCCACTTTAGGCACCACCATCATCATTCATCAGTTATTTGTATCACATGATGGCATATGCAACTTAAAACTTTTGAAAATGTCATAACTACTCATTATTTTTTAGACCATTTCACATAATTACCACTCTTTAATTTCTTCCTCTAAAAACTTTTACAGAACCAAGGCAAGGACTTCTCTGGTCGTTGTCTTTCCTTATCTTTTTATCATGTTATATCTTTATATTCTCATTTTAGGAATCTCAAGCCTTTTTTTTACTTAGTGTCTTTTTGGTTTGTAGTTGAATCTGAAATCAAAATCCATCAGACTCGTCTATTTCCTTAGTTTGTTTGGTTTAGACAAGAGTCAGAATGAGAATTGAAATTATCTAAAATGGAATTTCATTTGCAAGGGAGGGGGAGGGAATGACCATTCCCTCAAATGGGGGAATTCCATTTCATCATGAATGGGAACGGAATGGAATTCCGATTCCAAACCCCTATTCCTGTGAACCAAACAGGCCCTTAGGGTTAGATTGGATTGATGAGAATTGCTTTATTCCAAGCCAGACCAACAATGATTTCCAAACCATGTCACCACCAATGGCCATATTTACCACGTCGTCGTCATTTTCAATGAGATGAAGAGCATTAAACTCTCTTTGTTGTGACCAACAATTGAATAGAAAGTACTGAATTGGGTATGCTCCTTAGAGAGTGCTCTTCACACCGACCTCACAGCTACATCCCACCGTGTAATGGGAACATCTCCCATGAATAATAACATACAAGTATGGGAGACATTCCCAATGTGTGGCTGATACATGTTGTGAGGTCGATGTGAGTAGGGGTGGCAATTGGGCGGGTTGGGTTTGGCTTGAGCTTCAACCCAACCCGTTATTAACACATTTAGATAAAATTAAATGGTTTGGGTTGCATCCAAACTTGCCTAACCCATTAAGAAAAATACCAAAAGTAATATAGCATAAAATGCCAAAAAAATAACATAAACTGCATAAAAAATATAGAAATTATAAAAAATAAAAATGTAGAAAATAACATAAGTTACAAAAGAAGAATATAAAATTAAGAAAAGAATAATTAAATTTGAAAAATATAACCAAAATTATAAAAAAAAACACAAAAATGAAGAAAACCAATAGGAATAGAAATTACAAAAGAGCAAAGAAAAACCATAAATCACAAAAAAAGAGAAGTTGCAAAAACATAGAAAATGAAGAGAAATATAAAAACCACCAAAAAATAACAAACGCTATAGAAAAAAGCATAGAAATGCAGAAAAATAACAGAAAATATTACAAATATAAAAATACAAAAAATAATAAAAACTACAAAAATTATAGAAAAATATATAATTCAAAAATCACATAAAATTATAAAACTATAACAGAAATTATAGAAAGAACTTCTGTTACATTTAGATAGGGGCAATGAAAGAAAAAACATTTAATTTAAGATTACAAACAAGATTTGATAAAAGGGAAGGAGTGAATGAACATATACCCATTTGATGTTGTAGAATAAATGAAATAGGGGTAAAAACAATGGATTTGAAAAATAAATAAGAAAAGCTAATGAAATATGGATAAATAAACAATGGATTTGAAAAATAAATCAGAAAAGCTAACAAAATATGGATAAATAAACAATGGATTTGAAAAATAAATTAGAAAAGCTATCAATCCATCAATAGGGGTAAAGAAAAGATGTTGAACTTGCTCTTTTGCTCACATCTGAAAGTGCAATAATTACATTAAGAGATATATTGATATTGGCGAACTTTTCTTTCATCTAAATTCTAAATGCAATGTTGTTCTGAATTCTGAAAATTGTCAAACGTCCATTTTAACCCCATATTTGAGAACTTTTAGTTGCCTTTTGGGGGTATCATTAGAAAACAAAAAGTTGTAAGATTTCACTTTAAGAGATAGGAGATAAGAGATAAGAGGCAACAAATACTCATTTTCCTCTTCAAATTACAAGATTCCTCTTAAAGATATAAGAGTTAAGAGGAAGTAAACATGCCTTGAGTTTTGGATTTTATCAACACCATAGGAATGCCATCACATCATTTTGATTTTACCCAAGTGAACTTGAAGAAATAATTTGGCAGCTTTGTGAGTTCATGGCTATCTTGTAAAATTAATCCAAAAAGATTAATTTGTGGGTTGAAAAGTAGCGGCTTCTGCATGTCCTTGGGAAGCACATCGAACTCTATTTGGAGATCCTCCTTTTAGCTTATGAGAAATTATAGTAGAGTTTGCATTGTGCTCTTCTAGATTGTTGCAACTTAATGAATCTAATAAATATGAAACATATCACAACGAAGGCCTTGTTTTGGCGCATGTTTTTGTGTAGACTATCGATTTTTTAGAAGCCCAACAACCTATGGTTTCATCTTTTACCTTTTGGTTGGGAAAAGATTTAGTTGCCAAAAGACGTAGCCCCAAAAAGACATGGGAAGCTCATTTTGAGCTATTTTTGGGAAGCTCCAACTCGCCTCATCTTTGTGTAGAAAGATGCACCTCCACCAAGCAGTTTGTGGGCTGCCAAGATCTTTATGCAAAAGCTCACGTCATCTTTTGGCTGTCAGATCTTCTAAGAGATCTTTCAAAAAAGCCTTGCCAACGACACTAAAGGTAAATGAATTAGTTTTTTGTGGTCATTGTAGTAGCTTTAGTTCGTGTATGGAGGGACCGCTGCCACTGAGTTTGTGTTGATTAGGGTTTGGATAACTAGAGAGAGAGGTGAATGAAACAAAGAAAGATGAAAAATCAAAATACAACTTGCTCAAATCCACCAAGCTTCACTTTAAATGGTTAACCTAGTGTTTTAAAAACTGACCTAGAGGCTGAATTGTATTTGCCTCCTGGTCATAGGACATCGGTTTGACCGTCAGGATCAGATGGGTCAGATTGTGCCACATCAATCATATGGAAATTCAAATATATATGCATATATATATATATATATATATATATATATATATATATATATATATATATATTCATGTATCTATATGTGCATAGGTATGTATAAACATGTATTTTATTAATAAATAACATATAATTATGTTTTACATGTAATATACGAAATATTTTATATTTAATTTATGGCTTTTAATTTAGTTTTAATTTTATTATTTGTAAAATATATTAAAATTTGCAATTTGAGGCCAAAAAAGGGGATTTTGGGAAAAAATAATGGGGCAAGGCACCTATGGCTCATTGTGATGCATAGATCTTGAAAAGTTACCAAAAAAATCACCACAACTAGACATCAGAGTGTAAAGTTACTTTTGAAGTTTGCATACACAATTAGTATGCAACCTATCACCCGATCATTGGGTCAATGGTCCAACCATCCAGGTCAGATGGTTTTTTACCAAGTCAACGATTTTTTGACCTTCTCCAAGTTTTGCTTAAATTAGACCTGAAATTTTAATCGAGTAACAGTTTGAGCGATTCAACTGATCGAATCAACGGTGGGTTGAAAATACTAGGTTAACCGACTTGTTATTGACTTGACATTAAAAAAGTACAACCCAACCCATCAATAAATGGGTAGGTTAGACGGGTTCAATGTGTTGGGTTAGGAATTGCCACCTCTCGTGTGAGGAGTGCTCCATAAGGAATAGGAGTTCAAATCAGCCCCCCATAACGTCCCACACCACATCCCTACCGTATATTGGGAATATCTCCGGATGATAGTATCAGAAATGATGAGGCATCATTGGAAGATGTTCTTAATACATGGCTGGGATATACTATGAGACGTTGTGGGGCGCCACCTTGTGGGGGGCTGATTTGAACTCAAAGAATAAATAGGGATTCTATGAATAAGGATCTGCTCTTCACAAAATGCTCCACACACCGACCTCACAATTCACAACATGCATTTTGTCTTGGGAATATCTCTCAAGAATAATGACATAAAGTATGGGATATGTTTCCATGTGTGGCTGATACATACTAATATGCTGTGAGGTCGCTGTAAAGAGTGCTATGTGAGGAGTAGATCTGACTCATATTCTCCTCCCTTATCTAATCAAATTTATTAATATTTTGTTTAGCCTTCTCGTTCGAATAGCTTTTATCGCGTTGCAATGGGAATATCTCCTAATGAAGTATATAGGTACTTAGATATTCCCAGTGTAAGGCTGTAAAGACTGTTCGAGTGGGCCTTGCACTGAAGCCAATCTCTTTACCGCCACGACGAATCAGAATGAAAATAAAGTTATTCCCACTTCCATTGACCCCACCATAACAGAAGTGTAGGTGTGTCTGTGTGTAAGTGTAACATATGGGCATTTTGCAAGAAATTGATCCCATAAAGAGGACAAGACTAAGCAATAAACTCATTTTCCTTCTCATACCTCATAACTCATTTTCCTTCTCATACCATTGTTTCTCTACCGCGTTAGGTAAGATTTGGATCAACCTCAGCTTGAAGCCTTACCAAGTAGCTTTTGTTTTGGCTAGTTTTATCGAGTCTTTAGAGCACGGTTTTGGATCAACTCAACTAAAGTGACATGGTTAGAAATCTCCACCATGATCTGGGTGGTGAGTAGACATCACTCCAAGAGTATACACAATTTATTTTGTTTTTTCCTTTAATGGACTGTTATATTTTTATAAGGTCTATTTCTTTATGTCTCCTTGCCGAAGCCACATTATCAAAGATTATTATATGATACATAATACAGAGCCCAAAGGTAATTGTAGGGGTGCAAATGAATAGGATCATAATCCGATCTTATTTGAGATTCTGAGATTCGATCTTATTTGGTTGAATTTGGATTATTTTTGTTCGGATCTTTAGACCGGATCAGATAATAGGATCCGATAAAAAATCCGATTGGATTGGGATCACTCCTATATGATCCGATCAATATATTATTTATTTATAAATATATTTTTATAAATTTGTTATATTATTTATTTTTTACAAAAAAATGTATATATGATGAAAGTATTTTTTGTTTTTACTTTATTTAAATTAGTATATTTTATTTTTTTAATAATTTATTAATTTTTAAATAAAACAAGTCGGATTGGATCAGATTCGACTTACCGATAGGATTTAAATTCAAATCGAGTCCTATTAGATCTGATAGAATCTTCAGATTGGATTAGATCCAACATGAATAGTGTTGGATCGGATTTAAATATACCCTAATTCAAATCTGATCTGATCCGTTTGCATCCCTAGGTAATTGTTATGGGTTATAACTAGAGGTGCAAGTTGGGTGGGTTGGGCTGGGTTTATTGTCAATTCAAGCCCAACCCTAAAATTTGGGCTTAAGGCCCAAGCTTGGACCAAGCCACAAGTCAGTCTTGATCTTTTCAACATAAGCCCAACTTGCATTGTAATTTGATGCATTTGGGTTGGGTTTGGATATGAGCCAGACTTGGGTTGATCAATGAACTTGTTCAAAAATTATACATGTTTTTATGTATTTATGCAAAATATATATATGTATGCATATATGTATGTATGTAAGTATACAAATATTTACATATATACATATGTATGCAATGGCGAAGCCAGGAATTTTCTCGGAGGGGAGTTAAACAAAAAAAAATGAGGTGGGAGAAGAAGAGGTAAGCTTTGTAGGAAATTTAGGTCTATTATAGATTTTTTAAAAGAATGATCTTTTAGGGGACAAGGACGCACTTTATTACATTTTTTGACCTTACCTCTACTTAATATGTATATATGTATGAATGTGCATAAACAATACAGTTGGATTGGGCTCAGGCTGAGTTAAGACTACTTAAAGGCTACGTCTGGGCCCAACCCAAAAATATAAAAACTTGAATTATTGAGCCCGAACCTAACCCAATGACCAAAAGTCTAAACCCAGCCCGTTTTATCATGTAAAATTTGAGACTAGGTTCGCCCAAGTTGCACCCCTCCTAATTATGTCATTTGGTTGCTTTTGAATGTTAAAATACTCATTGGGAAAGAGATGTAGCTGTCGATCTTGACAAAAATTTGAGAGTCAAAATCACATAATACTTTCCAATTTCTTTTCAGCAATTTTAAGGCCACCGACATTGTTCATGTCGGATCGGATCCAATCTGAAGATCTGATTGGATTTGATAGGTCTCGATTTGAATTTGAATCTTATCAGTAAGTTGGATTTTCAAATATGATCTGATTTGATTTGTTTTCTTTAAAAATTAATAAATTATTAAAGAAAAAATAAAACATACCGATTTAAATAAAGAAAAAAATACAAGTATTTTTTAATTATTTTCATCATATATAAATTTTTTTATAAAAAATAAATAACATAACAAATTTATAAAAATATAATATAAATAAATAAATAACATATACATGTATTATATATATTTATATTTATAAATATATAACATATATTGGATTAGATCTTCTCAGATCGGATAGGAGTGATCCGAATCCAATCCAATTTCTAATCGGATCATATTATCCGGTTTGATCTGATCCAAATTCAACCAAATAGGGTTGGATCGGATAATGAGCCAATCCATTTGCACCCCTAGTTCGTAGGAATAGGGGTTTGGAATTGGAATCAGAATGGACTATTCTAATTCCAACTCTTTGGTTGGACGGAATCGGAATCCGACCCATCCCCATTCCTGTTGGAATGGCATTCCCCCATTTGAGGGAATGTCCATTCCCTGTCCCTCCCTTGGGAATGAAATTCCATTCCTACTGATTTCATTTTTCACTCCCATTCCTGTCTGGACCAAACAAACAATGGGAATAGACCATTCCTATTCCAATTTTGAAGGATTTCGATCCCGATTCTTGCTCTAAATCAAACGGACCCTAAATCTTTAAGCCAAACTCTATTCGTTTTTCACCCAAATCCATCATCCTTGAAGGCCAAACCCATAGATCCTTTGTTCTTCTAGGAACTTAGGGTTCATTTGGTTCGTAGCCGGAATTGGAATGATTTATTTCCATAGTTTGTTTGGTTCAGATATGAATGAGAATGAAAATTGGAATCAACAGAAATGAGATTTTATTCAAAATGGAAAGATAGGGAATGATGATTCCCTCAAATGGGGGTATGCCATTCCAAGAATGGGAATGGGATTCCAATTACGCCCAACCAAACAGTTGGGTCCATTCCGATTCCGATTCTATACCCTATTCCTATGAACCAAACGGGACCTTACATCCTTGATAGACAGATGGATGTGGGAAACTCTCCATTGGTGCTATGAACCTCGAGAACCCTTGAATAATCCCATCTTCCATCATATATTTAGGATCTAACAGAGATCTTTTGCTTATCTCCATGGCCCATGCAGTAGATTGCGTACATGATATCAAGCATTGAGATAGAGGTGTAATGTGGGTCGTGCTTGGCCGGCACAGCCCACATTTTCGTGGCACCCACCTTGTAGCGGGTCATGTCGGCCTAGCACGACTACCATATCAAGCCATGCCAGCACAGCACGAGCTTGGGCCCATAATCCATGGGCATTAGGAAGTATCGGCACGTATTATTTCATTTTCTTTATTTTTTGTTTTCACTATAAAAAAATAAAAAAATTCAAAAAATATAAAGAAAAAATGATAAATTTAATGATTGCAACAACAATTTGAAAAAAAAAAAATCATTTCAAAATTTTATTCCATATGAACAATCACTTCATGCAATAAATATATAAAATAATTACAGAATTGAAAAAATGCTATAATGAAATCATTAAATGATATGTCAGGTCAGGTTGGACTGGGCTGTGATCCCTTCCGGCACGAGCTCACACAGGCTGTGGGCCAAAAACCCTTGGCTTAGCTCGACCCATTTTATACCTTTACATTATGATAAATCATATGAGCATCGATAACCTTTTAGGGAAGGAAAAAGTTGAGAAAAGAAAGGAAAACTAGGAAAATTTTTACAAATTTTATATAAGTTTCCCTTCTCTTTATTTTCCTATATTTTTTTTCAAACCAAACATAGACTTAAGGAAAAGAAATATTGCAAATGTTACTCATTTGTTGAACACAAAGAGCTCTCGACCAGTTCAGTTACAATATAAAGCATTTCATTTGATGCCAATACCCCCTTATCGTCATCAAAATCGGTGGCTACGTCTCATTACCCATCCTCCCAACGGCACAAAAATATTTTAAAATCTGTAATCATTGAAGAATGATGAAAGTCGTCTTTAAAGAGAATGGAAAAGTAATGTTTTCAAAATTGGACCAGACCGGTCGGTTGGATTGGAAAAATCGGACTGATTCCATTTTACTCCTAAACCGTTATTTAGGAGTAAAATGGAATAGTGGTGTTTTAGGCAGAATGAGCATCAAATACTCTCTGTAAGGCATTTGGTTGCAACATAGGCTTGGCAAGCAGTGTAGAGTAATTTTGCATTGATAATGTGTTTGTTTAATGCTGAACTAACAGGCTTGTTTGGTTTTCTAATTTGTTGCATTTTATGCGATTCCAAATTCTTGAACCAAGTTTATCAATCAATTCCATTGCTAAAATTTGACATAAATATTTGTTTTTTCGGTTCAAAATATAAACATCTGTATTCATGTATGCATATATGTAAATATGTTTTTATATATGTACATAGTCAAGCAGGGCTTGGATTACCCAAGGGCTAGTCCTAGGCCAAACCTGAAAAATTCAGAAGTCCAAACTTTTGGGCCTAGGCTTAGGCCCAGCTTGAGGACAAAAGTCCAAGTCAGTCTGTCTAAAATTGTGAGTTGGGGTCAGTTTGGGTTCATGTTAATTTCACTTAATAAGGTTGGAAAACAGTTTTATTTTCAAGTTTAATTTTTTATTCTATTTTCATCATAATAACGCTTATTTATCACACTTATTTTTATTTAATATTATAAATACATTTATTAGAGATGAATCTAAAAATTTTCTACAAAATTTCTATATTTTTAACAATTATTTGTGTCTTTATCTTTTCTAAAATTTTGATATTTAATTATTACATCATTGGTTGATCCATTTGACCTAAAATGTTGAACAATTGATCAAACACTTGAATAGAAAAATGGTTTCATTTCTAGGTCAGTTTCAAGTTTTGTATTTCATTTTCATTATTAATAAAATTACTTCTTATACTTATTTTTGTTTGATATGATAAATATATAATATGCCTAATTTTTCATAAAAATTATAATATTTTATAATTTATTTATCTTTAAAATTTTATTATTTAATTTTGAGACCATTGGATGACTCATTGTAATGCAAATGGATGAACTACTTACTTGCCATCCGAATGGAATGACAACTTAGTTTTCATGTTGATTTTCAACACAAATGTTTTATATTATTAAAACTATTAAATATAGATTTAATTAGTAAAATTGATTGGTGAGAAACAAAAATACCTCAAATAAAGTATTAAAGAGGGACAATGAAAGTTAACATTTAATAGAAAGAATTGAATGAAGTAAAAGCAATAGTTCTTTAAATTACATTTTCTACCCTTATAGTTAGAATGTGACTAAATTCATAACTATGGGTGCTTTAGTTAATAAAAAGTCTACAAATTTCATTTATTTGATATATCTTAAATATAAAATTTAATAAGAAAGAATAAAACTTAATACCTTAAATATAAGACTTAATGAAAAAAATAGAATAAATTTAATAAAAGTATTAGTTTAAATTATATTTTTGATCTTCATAATAAAAATTGACCAAATTCAAAAATAGAGATATTTTAATCAAGGACCTCATTCCCAACTTTAATGGTAATATAGACATAAATTTAATTTTGACTGGTAGTGGTTTGATGACAAAAAAGGGAAGAATCCAACTCAAAGAATGGAATGGTACCCACTAGCCATTATTATAGGCTCTATGATGGCACTGATTATGTTATATATACAGTTGTATATGAAGAAAGTGCCCATGGATTGAGATAAATATGCCATGTGTTATATTGCGGATTGGCTCAAATGGTTCACTTCTTTGTGGTCCTTCCGTGAGAACCACTTTATTTGTAGATGGGTAAATTAATTACACCTCTTTTGACATTTCTAACAAATAATTAAACTCCCCTAAAACTTAGGTGGTGTTTGACACCAAGTTCGTTTTGTTTTCGAAATTAATTCTTTATACATGTATTATGTGTCACTTAATAAAAATTATTATTTATATAAAATATAATGTATTTGGTAACATAGGCCCAAAATTGGGTCCAAGCCCCACCTGGACCCAGGTCGACCTATGATTACCCCTAACTAAGAGTCAACTTGAATCTTCCATTATTTGATTTTTTCTTGATATTTTTTGATTCCATAAACAAATTAAAATCCTAATTTTGACCAAAGAAATTAAGAAAATCTCATATCAATTATCAAGGTCAAAGTTAAAATTAAAAAAATAAGTCCTTTTTCTGAATTATTTCATTGTGAATTGCACGTTCAGGAGTATCAAATTTTAAAAAGGAAAAGAAAGAGATAGAGATGGATCCTTTCAAGGCTTCGACAATTAATTTTTTTGAACACATAACGAGGCTTCAACATTGTGGGTTCCAATGCTGAATATTGCTAATAATAATGAAGCAGAAACAGAACAGGAACAGAAATTAAATGATTCTTTTTTTTTTTTTTTTCTGTCAATATAAAACATTTTATTTCAGTTGGCATTTAAACAACCATGCGAATTATTAGGGATTTAGGGCGTTAATTAGATCACACATTACCACGAGGCAGAAACTGAACCCAGAAGCAAAGAGGGACAGCTTCTGATCGAAGATCAGCATGTAATATTGTTTTCACATTCATGAACATGACTTATAAAGACTTAAGAGGAGGAATCACATGTGCAGGATGGACCGAAATTCAACAAATCGCCGGATGACCACAAATCAATCATCCAATCCAATCCACTCGAGGTGGTTTATGACCCACCCCCTTTACGTGAGCCATGTGTTTTGTGACGTGATTCTTCTCTAGCCAGACGAATATATATTTTTTATATATTATGTTTGTTTTAATTTTCTTAATTTCAAATCCTTTTTTATTAATTTCTAAATAATTAACTCATCTCATTAATTTCTATGTTTTTCCTCATGAATTCATATTTAATTACATGCCCAAGTTGTAAGCTAACAAAATAACCACATTAGACCACAATTATTTGATTATAATAATTGTATCTGATTTAAATTTTAATAGTTAATTATTTTTCCTTCAGTGTGTATTCATTAAAAACGGAATGGTGAAAGAAACATGACTTAAATTTATAAGTATTAATTAGAACGGTATTGGTGGACATGCACCCTATACCTCTAGATAAGGCTATATTAGATGATGATTAATAATAAGAATAACATTAGTCCCTAAGAATTAAGATATACATCTATGTCTTTGTCGAAGGAGAAAAAGAAAAAGAAAGGATTGTTGGAAAAGACTTAGCCTGTCTCGCTAAATACCCAAGAAACAACAAAGAAAAATTACATCCATTGAACTCTAGCAACAGGCCATATATAAAGTGTATCTTGATATATCTCTTAGGCCTCGTTCGTTTGTCATTATTTTAGTGGGGGTAAATTGGTTAATGGACGAATTTATATGTTGCTATATTGGGTCTTAAGATAAGTCAAGATACCAGAGAGAGAGAGATAATGCGTTAGGTAAATATATAGTTCTTACTTGTTAGGCAGCAAAGGTGGAAGAAAGATATTTGTCTCATCTTGACAACCCAGTTTGAGCACTGGAGATTCATGATCTATTCTTACTTAATTAGGCGGCCAAACCAAGCTGGAAATAACGATATATATAAAAGGAGGATGTGCTCTGGTTTCATGTTGGTAAGGGTAAGACACAGTTGAGACCGAGTGACCTCTGTGATTTTAAGCCACAATTTGCTTTATAGTTTATACAATTCAAATTGAATCCCCACCAGCCTCCAATTGAAGTCTCTTTCTCTGCGATTTGCGATTCATTTTGTTTGCTTATTCAATTTCCCTCGTCCTCTCGACCTTGATTCTAGGGCTTATGTTGGCACAGTAATCTGTTTTTTATTTGATTTATTTAACATCAGCCTTCAATCAAGGCGTATAGTGAGAGAGACCGAACATCATATTAATATATATTAAATTAGTTTAAGCCCAAGTACTATTGCTGCATAGGTGTCAACGGATTGGTTTTGATTAGATTCATCCAAATTAAAATCAATTTGGATGGATTAATAAAACGTATTCAATTGGACTTAATCTATCGTAATAGATTTATATTCGATTGGGTCGGATTAAACTGATATCCTGTATTTTAATAAAAGATAAGAATACAGATGCAAATGAACTAGATTTGACTTGGAATTAATCCGAATTAAAACCAATTTGAACGAATCGAATGGTCCAAACATTGAATTAGATTGGTCTAAAGTATTTATTGGGTTGAACTGGATTGGACCTAATCCCATCCAATTGACACTCTTATATGCAAGTACAGATAAAAAGGAAAAAGATCATGGGCATGAAGACATGTTTATTAATCTGACCCGTATAGAACCCGATCCATTTCAACTGATTGTGTGGGGCCTATGGGCTAGTCTGATCACTCAACCCACGAACGAAGATGGGTCAATGTGGTGACAACTTTAATGGTCTGATGATCCAAACCAAGTCAGGGACTAAGTATGTACATTGCATATAATATTTATGCTGCCCGGTACATATGGTACGCCTATGACCTACCTGATGCATGGTACACCTACCATTCAATTGGTTTTATAATCTTATCTAGATCTGGTAAGGCTTTGTTTGGATCGTTGGGATACAAAATGGTCTGCAATAGGAAATGGAAGTGGGAATTGGGAAACTAACCTTATTATCCAAGTAGTCCATGCATACTTATATTTTAGGAAGCGTGGTAGGTGTCTCTCCTTTCTTATCTTGATCCATGTCCCATGGACCATGGGCCCATTTTTATATATACAGGAGATGAGATAAAGCTCCTGGAAATAAAATAATGCGACTTGAATCGGATAATTTGATCTGCACGTCCGGTTATCCAAACACAACCCAAGGATATAATACTGAAAAAAAAATAAAAAAATAGCATTTGATCGATCACATCATCATAAACCAGCAAACTAATGAGCAGTAAATGCTCATCAACTGGCTAGAACTACAAGTCTAGAATCAAAGGGGCCACTCAATGATCAGGTTCGGACTTATAGAATTACATCGGGTCGGGTCGGGTTAATTGGAAGTCAGTATGGAAGGCTCCCAAGACCAAAGTAGAGACATACCCATTTTTGGTGGACTTGTATACAAATAGCAAGGCAGTCCAAAAAAGTGTGGAATGGACCCACATTGGATTCTAGTTCAACTTGTATTGCGTGAAGCCATGTGGATTACTGGCATCATACGTGCTTCATGTGGAAAAACTATTGTTAGGCCGGTGGCGGAGCCGACAGGACCAAAACGGCATTGGCAAAGCTACAATTTGAATACTCAAGTGGAGAGATGCCGACTCTGCTCCAGCAAAGCTACAATTTCAACTGTTAATTGATTAGTTAGTCAAACTGGTGGGCTCTTTCAGCGAGTTCCGACCCAATTACGGAATCCATTCCCAACGAAATTATTTTATTTCGTACATTTTGAAGAATAAAAAAAATAAAATATTTTCAGATAAGTTGGACCCCCAAAAAATTATTGAAAGAGCTCTAAATGCATTCAAGAGATCGAGTTTTGATTGAGAAGCCAAATCGAGGCTATAAGGGAAAGACATTGAGAAATGTGAGATGGAGTCCGGTTGAGGAGGGAGAGACCAAGATTAATTTTAAAACTCATGATATCATTAAGTTTTTATTTTCTAAAACTCATTTTCCATTAGTGCACTGTTAATATTTCTTAACAGAAGTATTTACATTAGCATAAATAACAATTTTTATAATTAAATCACCCTTGAATAGTGAGTTAGAGGAAAAGAGTCTTTTTCATTTTCCAATTTTTCTTTTGTTTTCTTTTACATTTTTAGTGTTTTATTATAAATTCTGTTTTTTTTTTTACATTTTTCTATTTTTTACACTATAAATTTCTTGTATTTTATGTTATTTATTTGTAATTTCTGTGTTTTTCTATAATTTTTGGTGTTTTTTCTATAATTTTTATTTTTTGATTTTGCTTTTTAATTTCTATAATTTCTATATATTGAAAATAATTTTTTATTTTATGTGCAATTTCTATAATTTTTTATATATATATATTTTTACAATTTCAGTGTTTTTATGTATTTTATATTTCAAAATACTTTTGAACTTTTGCTTTTTTTCATGTTTAAATATTAAAATATATGTATATATTTTATATATGTATGTATTTTATATTTTTCTATGAAGGTTAAAATGATAATATATTAACAATCATTAGTCTCTTTAACTTCAAGTTAGTGACATTGTGAATTTTAAACATTTTGAAAAGTTGTGACGAGTTTAAGAGAAATGCTGAAAATTCATGATGAGTTTTTGACAATTTCCTTTTTTAAATTTGATGTTTCAAGGCTTAACAATGGTATGTGTTTAGTAGTTGCCGTGGCCAGAAACAGTTAAAGGGGAGATTATTGATTTTAAGGATTAGTCTTTGGGTGTATCTACCATCAACAATGCAAAGGCTTGGGTGGCTTGGAAGGCCCACAACTTGGCTGTCAACTTTGAAAGATCAAAAGTCATCGTGGAAGGTGATTTGAAATTAGTCATTTCTGAAGAACCCTTCTTTTCCCCTCGGAACCTCAAGATCATTATCCAGGATTGCACGAGGATTATAGACCTTAAGGCTGTGTTTGGTTTAAACTTTGAAGGAAAAAATAGGGAAAGATAAAGAAATCTTTACAAATCTTGTATCAATTTCCTTGCCTTTCCCTCCTTTTCCCAACGTTTTCCTTCAAACCAAACATAATTTAAGTATAGAATGAGTTATAAACATGTCAGAGAAGCGAATCAAGCAGCCGATTAGATTGCTAATCAAGCACATTTTAATCATAATTTTATTTTCTTGGACTTATGTAAGGGTGACTTGTGGGGACGTTCTACCCCATCCTGTGTAGCATTTTCCAGTTTTATAAAAAAAAAAAAAAAATCATTTCCTTCTGACTTGTCATTTAGAAATGGAGTCCCCCGTAGTATTAACAGCAGTAAGATATCGATTAGCCAAAGCAATTTGTTATTGTTATTATTAATTTGCTTTTGGGCAAGCAAATCTAAAAAACTTGGGACACATTTGGATTTTGCTTGCTTAATTAGTTGAACGCCCAAGCAAAAGCAAAATAGCAAAATAATTTTTTATTCAACACGTGGGAGTGGGACTAAAATTTTCTCCACATTTCAACACTTTCTCAGATCAACCGTGTTTTCAGTTAAAGCAATTTCTGTGTTTTGGGTCAAAGTGATTTTTATTCAAGCATTTATTTATTTTATCTCAAAGCAAAAGAAAAGTAATTTTCTTGTGACAATCCAGTCGGCTGGTTTCCAAACAAAGGATCCAACTCCTTAATCTTCATTTATACACTGTCGGTAGCAAGGCTAATTAAATTATCGTTAATTATACAATAAGATCACAAATATTGTTTTCTAGAATATTATACTTCTTTTTTTAATTAAATTCCAGAAAATTAATAACCCATATTGCTCCCATACGTCTTATGGTTGTCAAAGCTCTGCTTTTATGCACAGACATGTGAGAATGTGACCCACCTTCTGAGAAGTGAGAACATCTCTATATAAACCCAACTCCCACCCTCCCATCTCTCACTCCTCTCATCTCAACTTCTCAACTTCTCAACTTCGATCTCAACCCAGTCCAGTCCCATCTCTTAAACTACTCTTCAAACATATGGCGCGCATTAGCTTTTCCTTGCTCCTGCTGCTTTCAGTCCTCTGCGCGGTCGGCATGGTCGAGTCATCCAGCTCTACAGACTTCATCAAGACCTCTTGTGGCGCCACTCGGTACCCCACGGTGTGCGTCGAGAGTCTCGCCGTGTACGCCAATGCGATTCAACAGAGCCCTCGCCAACTAGCCCAAACTGCCCTGAAAGTGAGCTTGGACAGGGCCAAATCCACCAAGGTGTTCGTGTCGAAGATGACCAGAATGCATGGATTGAAGGGCAGGCAATACCAAGCTGTGAAGGATTGCGTCGACACCATGGGCAACAGTGTGGACCGCCTCAGCCGATCCATTCAGGAGCTGGGGCAGATCAATCGAGGTAGCAGTCAGGATTTCATGTGGCACATGAGCAACGTGCAGACCTGGGTGAGCGCTGCACTCACCGACGAGAACACTTGTATGGATGGGTTTGCGGGCCGCGGCATGGATGGACATGTGAAGATGGCCATAAGAGGGAAGATCGTCAACGTCGCACAGGTTACCAGTAATGCGTTAGCGTTGGTTAACCAGTATGCATCTACGACTGTTACGCATAAGCCATAGCCATGAATGAAGGGTCCCTTTTGAGTGCCTAAGCTTTTCTTTGTACGCTTTTGGTGTAGTTTTGGTTTCCCTTTCTGTTAATGACGCAAAATATATGCAAGTCCCTAGTGATGAGCGACTGTGTAAATGTTACATGTATATCCTTAATGAAAGGTCCCTATCCGGCTGTAGTAGGTTTTGTTTAATTGATCTCTCTCTGTGTCTGTCTCTGTGATATGTAAATCAGTTGTGGATCTGTGTTAGCCACCATTAAGAAGGTAGAAAAACAGCACATGGTCTGAGTCATCTCCTATTTACTTCTCAGCAGCTTTTCCCATTTCTTGAAAACGAAGCCGCCTCTTGGAATTGTGCATGATCAGCCAATGGGTTGAGCCGAATTCTGACTTCAGAGGCCTCAATTACGTGTAGCCTATTGGGTCAGTATTGGCAATTGCCAAATGGGTTCTCCAAGCTTCCAAATAATTTATGAGCTAGCTGTAGTTAGGAATTAGGATCAACTCAAATCGACAGTTGTAAGAGATAAAGTTTTGGGGTGAAGTAAAGAAGAATTAAGCTGCAATAAATTACATTCAAGCAAATGAATAAACTAGTGGACCCAACTGCTAAGTGGGCTTTCATTCAGATCAATCTCGAATTTGCCCATCAGCTTAATAGGTTTAGAGCCCTTTAAATAATTAAATCTGTGGGTGGGTAACTAGGTGGAAAGAATGAGAAGATGAGGTTTGACAAACAGGTATTAATTCATTAAATTAACAAAATATCGCTAGTTAAATATATAAGCATGGTTGCCCCTGGAATATGCATAGTTGAGTGAATACATTCTAACTGTTGTATTTGACACTTGGGCCCAATAGGCAATAGTGTGTTCAAGAAATACTGTATACAAGGTTTTACACTGAATGTTGCATTCTTCGCAAATTTGAGTCATGGGGTGTTCGACAAAATAGCCCGCAATCTACGCCTTGATTGTAATGGACAAAGTAGAAGTTGGAGAGAACCGCGGTGCTCACTTCTCGACTCTCTCACTTTTCCGTTATTTAAATTCTTTTGACTATAACTGTGTTGCCTGTGTCGCCATCATTTATAATTAACACACAAGGTTTTAAAACCGATCCCTAACTGAAACCGGTTTGGCCACTGGTTTACTGGTTTTCAGGTTAGCGGTTTGATTATTCATTATTTCGAATAGATAGTTTGTTCTAATTGAAAAAATAAAAAATAAAAAAGGTCAAAAATCATTATTTGAATTAAATAGATTGACATTCAATCACTCAAGTCAGTAGATCATTGATCAAGTCAATGATTTTTGGCCAAAGACTAGATTAAGAGTGAAGACAAAACCAATTGCTTAGATGATTCTTGGACTGAATAGTCTGACCATCTAGATCAACGATGGCTCCAAAACACTGTTAATACATATTAAATTTAAGTTGATATCAAAATCAAATTCCTAAAAAACAAAGCATAGATGCTACCTTGCACAGAAAAGTTTTGATTTCAAAAACATTTTGCCTATTTAAGATCATTGGTCTGTAACGATTTTTTTCAAAAGCTTGATTTCTTAATTAAATTTAATTGTTTTATGAAATTTCGTATGAAACTTCCAAACTTCAGCAAAAAAATGGTGGGCTAACGGAAATCAGGAAAATCGGCCAGAAGGTAATCATATGAAGTTTCAAAGAAAACATCCGTATCATGCAACCCAGTACAGACGACCAGTGGAAACAGGTGGGATGATAGAACAAAGAGTATGTGAAAAAGCTTAAAGCAATTTCGGTTGACGATCATGATTTCTTTTCCTTTTGAAAAGAAATATAAACCTAATGTTTCCTAAACATTTCCCTTCATTTTCCCACTTCATGGGAGCCATAAACTTATTGGGAAAATGCAATATTTCCCAGAAATACATAATACTTGCAAGTTCCATTTGAAAAACAGAAAAAGAAATAATGTTCACAAAGAATTAAAAGTGATCATTATTTGAAATTGAAGATCAGATTAGACTTTTTGAAATAGATACTATGAGAGGAGACAAGCATGTGTACGTTCTACGAGCAAGAAATATGGATTAATGGCAATTTGCTTTAGAATTATGTGTGAAAGACTGAAAGGAAAAGACCAGAGAAAACACGAAAGATATGGGGCCCTACTAACTAGTTGTTTAATGACTTTTTATTTTCCATTTCATATCTACTTTTTGGTATGAGGGGCTAACTTTGTCTCTAAAGTCCAATGTAGAGAAATAAAGTAAAAAAGAAGAGATAAAGAAATTGCATGGGGAGAGAGATAAGGAAGGTTACATGGAGACAGCGGACTCTTTTAGGACTTTGGAGTGGAGAAACACCAACTTGGTCAGCAACTGGTCCCAGCCAGCCTTTCATGTACTTGTTTTCTTCCTTTTAATTTTCTTCTTTTCTCGATAAGAATAATATAAAAATCAAGTGTGAACTGTGAAATATGAGCGACGAGGTGGACGTTTCATGCTACGATGCGTTGATATGTGTGACAAATAAAATATTGTTCAGAGTTTAGACAGAAAGATCCCCATGCATGATCCCATACTTGGATCGGCTCTGTTTGGGATAGCTTGGCCAAGCTATGCTACTACTGTATAATATTTTACAGTCACGTCAGCTATACATAATGCGGATAAATACAATTACAGAGGAGAAGTCACATCAGTAATATATCATGGGGATAAATACAATTACAGATAAGAAGAGAAGGGAAGACAACTCAGTTGGGGAATAGGACTCTAGCCTGAGGACCTTGGCGGTAATCCTTATCCCGACAACCCTGTAAATCCAATCTGACCAGGGCACGGATCTTTGGCTATAAAGAGGCACTCCCCACTCAAGGTAAGGGATTCCAACTTCTGACATTCATACTGTAACCCTGCTCGGACCAGCACCCTCATTTCTCGGCCTGAGCATCCACCACCTTCTATTGACTCGAGCATCAGAGTGCCAACTCGGAAATCACTCCTTGGGCCTCTGACTTCTTCTTTCTTGATCACAGGTCTTGAAGCGCAGTCTCATCCTTGTATCTCGACACCGCCTTATTGGCAAGGACTATTTGGTAGCTCTCCTTATTTCGTGCTCCACCTCGGATTGAGCAACATTAGACTAGCGCGATTTGTAGGAAATACACAAAAAGCCTTTCCCGAAAATCATTCATTAATCACCGCGCAATCAAGAAAGCAATCAAAATGCCCAAGAACCAGTTTGAACGATCAACAGGCCGATCCCCATCTCGGGAATCTCGGCGTCACAGCCCTCCGCATCAAGAAACTCTACAACCTCTAGCCACGGTTGATCCTGTGCAGTTCCGAGCAATGCAAGAGAAAGTCGATAAAATCTTCGAGATGATGCAAACACTAGGATCCGCAGCACCGCCCAATCGGGCTGCCCCCCTCATACCCCGATACACACGTAGGACGATCCTCATCCCGAGGACCCCAAAACATGTTGACCAAAAAGGGGGGGAGCGTGGTCCGACCATGAGAAGCAAGACATAGCAAGGAGGTCCGCCTCCATGGCATGCTCTCGCGAGCCCGATAACCGCAACAGGATGCACCAAACCAAGCGAATCCCCGCCAAAGAGAGGCTCGGTAGGAGGACGCCACCTCGCGTGGTCTTCGTCATGGAGTCCAGCTTAGTGAAAGACCGCTCCGCATGGCCCAAGAAGGAGATAGCCATGCGTACCGCAATCCTAGATAACAGAGACGTAGAAATTTGGGACATTTGACAATGCTTGGAAGAGTTGGAGCGCAATCATGGCTAGAGAAGCATGACATTGGCTGTAGAACAGTCTGCGTAGCGCAGCTGCACCAACCGCTAAGGAATCACCATTCACCCAGAAGATCGTGGACAAGGTGCCTCCCATGGGGTGGTGGGCACCCCAGCTTGACAAGTATGATGGTAATACTAATTCTGCTGACCACATTGAGGCGCTGAAGGTTCAAATGATGTTGCACGGATCCTCTAAGGGCTAGATATGCAAAGCCCTAGTTGCCACCCTTGCAGGTCCAACCCTAGCTTGGTATTCCTCTCTGCCTCCACGCTCCATAGCATCGTGGGAACAATTGGAAACCCATTTCTGTGCACAATTCACGATGAGCTAGAAGCACTAGAAGACCTCGGCCAACCTTATGCAGGTACGACAGAGGAAGACATAATCTCTTAGAGATTACCTGGCGAGATTCAACAAGGAAGCACTACAGGTCCAGAACCTGAATTAGTCCGTGGCCGTCACCACTATTCAACATGACCTCCTTCCCTCACCATTCAACTTCTCCATCTCAAAAAACCCTCTACAAACCCTAGTCGCATTGATGAGCCATGTGTAGAAATACATCAATGGGGAAGAAGCACAAGCACAGTTGCGGGTCGAGGAAGAAAGGCTAGATAAGAAGAGAAGAGACACAGAGGAGCGAAAGTCAGATAGATTAGATTGGGACCACAAGAGGCAGGATCACTGACCCAATCGCAGACTATGGACACTGCCGCCAACCTATCAGAACTTCATGCCACTGAATACACCGCGATCTAAAGTTCCGATGCAAATATGTGACCATAGTTACGTCCACTTGCTCAAGAAGATGAAAACACAAGGCAACAAGAGGAACCGTGACAAGTACTACGAAGACCACAATCATGACATGGAGAACTGCTTTGACCTGTGTAACCACATCGAAGACCTAACCAGGTGTGGGTACCTTAGCGGGTTCGTCGACAAAAGTGAGAAGCCAGCATAGGAGGAACACCACATGGGAAATGCTCGACCACCGTCCTGAGCTCCTCCTAGTGGTGTGATCCATGTGATATCAGGAGGGATCGCCGTAGGGGAGAGAGAAGCTCGAGGCACAAGAAGTATGCACAACTGTGCGAAATTGACAACTAGGGTCACAAGAAGAAGTGCAACCAGTCAATCACCTTCACCAATGATGACCTCCGAGGGGTTCAGACCCCGCACGACAACACCTTGGTATTCACAGCCGAGGTTGCCAACTTCGAGATGTGGCGGATTTTGGTTGATATAGGTAGCTCCGTTGATGTGTTATTTGAGGATGCATTCGAGAAGCTAGGCATCGACAAAGAGCGCCTCACCCCCGTCAACACTCCCTTAATGGGCTTCTTCGGGGAGTCTCTCTTGCCCATTGGAAGGATAACCCTTTCCCTCCTGATCGGAGACAACAACATCACTGTGACGACCATGGTGGACTTCATTGTGGTACACTGCTCCTAATTGTACAACGCCATCCTCTGTAGGCTGACCCTTAATGCTCTGCAGGTTACGGTCTCTACATTCCACCTTTCCATGAAGTTCCCTTCCAAATATGGTATAGGGGTAGCATGTGGAGATCAAAGAACTGCATGGTAGTGCTACTTGCTTTCTTGCTGAGGACCACGCCCAGCCACAGAAATGTTGATGGAAGAAGCTTATGATCTATGGGACAACTTTGAGAGGATGGTCCAGGTACCGCTTAATGAGGAAGACATCGAGATGATGGTCCAGGTCGGCTCTCTCCTAGATGACTGCCTCCAGGAAGAACATATGTAGTTGTTAAGGGATCACGCCAACGTGTTCACTTTGTTGGCGGCAAATATGCTGGGGATTGACCTTGAAGTCATTACACACCGCCTGAACGCCAACCCTTGCTACCGGCCTATCAAGCAAAAGAAGAGAAGCTTTGCTACGGAACGATGGCAAGTGATCGCTGAGGAATTGCAGAAGTTGCTCGACGCCAACTTCATTCGAGAAGTTAAATATCCCGATTGGCTGGCCAACGTGGTGATGGTGAAGAAGGCCATTGGGAAGTGGAAGATATGCATTGACTTCACCGACTTAAAAAAATCCTACCCTAAAGACAACTTCCCTCTACCGAGGATCGATCAGCTCGTTGATACGGCGGCAGGGCATGAACTCCTGAGCTTCATGGATGCCTTCTCGGGGTAGAACCAGATTCGAATGCACCTAGATGGTCAGGAGAAAATGGCTTTCATCACCGACCACGACCTATACTACTACAAGGTGATGCCCTTTGGCCTCAAGAATGTTGGCGCCACCTACTAGCAGCTGGTGAATGAGGTATTTAAGGACCAGCTTGCCCAAAACATGGAAGTGTACATCGACGACATGCTCGTGAAGAGCAAGAAGGTCGAGCACCACCTTGCCGACCTAAAGGAAGTCTTCGATACCCTAAGGAAGTAAAAGATGAAGCTGAACCCAACCAAATGCGCTTTCAAGGTCGGCTCTAGTAAATTCCTGGGGTTCATGGTGACATCGAGGGGGATTGAAGCGAATCTAAAGAAAATACAGATCATCATTGACATACAATCGCCCCCAGCTCACAAAGAAGTGCAACGACTCACTAGTAGAGTAGCCGCTCTCAACAGATTCATGTCCAAATCTACAAACCGGTGTCTGTCCTTCTTCAAAGCCATCAAGCGATTGAAAGACTTCCAGTGGATCGAGAAATGCAAATAGTCCTTTAAAGAGCTAAAACAGTACCTGAGCTCATTGCCTCTCCTCACCAAGCTGAGCCTAGGGGATGAGCTATTGCTCTACCTCTCAGTCGGGGATGAGGTCGTCAGCTTGGTGCTGGTTAAGGAGAAAGATAGGGTACAAAGGCTGATATACTATACCAACAAGGTCCTCAGTGGTGCGGAAACCTAGTACCCTAACTTGGAAAAAATGGCCCTAGCCCTTGTCACTTCGGCCAGAAAGCTCATGCCATATTTCTAGGCCCACAACATTCGAGTACTCTCTGACCAGCACCTCAAGCAGGTACTCCAAAGGTCGGAAGCATCTGCCCGCCTAATCAAATGGAGCGTAGAGATGAGTGAATCCGACATCAAGTACGTACCCCATCCCGGGATCATGGCTCAGTCCCTGGCAGACTTCAAATTAGCAAGGTAGCAGGGCAAACCTCATTCTCCTTGGCCCAGATGACACAGTGTTAGAGCATGCCCGTAGGTTCATGTTTAAAGCATCGAAAAATGAGGCAGAGTATGAAGCCCTGATCACTGGACTTCGCCTCTCCCTAGACCTTGGGGCTTAGAGAATTGAAGCCTTCAGCGGCTTCCAGCTGGTAGTCAACCAGATCCTCGACTAGTTTGAGTCGCAAACACCTACGATGGTGAGCTATCCATAGAAGGTGTAAGATCTCATCCATCAGCTTGAACATTTCAACATCCAATAGATTCCTTAAGCCGAAAACACATGAGCTGATGGGCTGTCAAAGCTAGCTAGCTCCCCGAAAATTGACCTCAACAAAATAGTGTGGTCAGACATGCTGGTTCAGCGGAGCATCACACTGACTACCCTCCTCATCTTCCCAGTATAGCACGACCTGTCCTGGATGGACCCCATCACGCAGGCACACTTCCAGAAGATCAGATAGAAGCAAAGAGGCTCTAGCATAGATATGCCCGGTACTGCCTTATCCAAGGTCAGCTTTACTGCCGCTCGCATACTCTTCCCTACCTAAAGTGTCTCTCCCCAGCCGAGGCAGATTACGCCCTCAAGGAGATCCATGAAGGCATTTGCGGAAACCACCCCAGCACACACACACTGGTCGACAAGGCACTCCAACAAGTTTATTTTTGGCCAACGATAAAGCAAGATGCAGCACAGCTCGTTCGGAAATGCGACAGTTGCCAGCGACACTCCAATCTCCATCACTAGCCTACAGTCCCCTTGAAGCCGATCACCAGCCCATGGCCATCCAAACAGTGGGGCATGAACATCCTTGGTCCCTTCCCCACTGCGGTTGCACAAAAGAAGTTCCTCCTGGCGTTAGTAGATTACTTCACCAAATGGGTGGAAGCCGAAGCTCTGGCATGCATTACCGTACACAATGCCCGAAACTTTTTCTAGCAAGGTATTGTCTACCAGTTCGGTATTTCGCACGTCCTCATCACGAACAATGGGACCGAAAAATTAGAATCTCTCTGTGCCAACCTAAGGATTGACCACCGAACCACTACCGTACATCGACCCCAAAGAAATGGGAAGACCGAGGTGACCAATCGAACCTTATTGCAAGGCCTAAAAACCCGACTGGATTAGGCCAAAGGAAGGTGGGCTGAGGAACTGCCGAGCATACTTTGGGCATACAGGACTACTCTGCGGATGGCTATCAGAGAGACACCCTTCAACCTGAACTATGGGGCCGAGGCCATGGTACTCGTGGAAATAGGCTCCCCAACTCTTTGATGAAGACCAGAATGGTGAGGACCTCCATAGAGAGTTAGACTTGGTATTAGAAGCCCAGGACTGAGCACATATCAAGATGGTAGCGCAACAGCGGAGGATGGCGAAATACTACGACTCCAAAGTTAGAAGACGCGAGTTCAAAACAGGTGATCTTGTCCTCTACAAAGTCATTGTGCCTGCACCAGGAGAAGCAAGCTCGGACCAAAATAGGAAGGGACATACAGAGTCACTAGGGTTCTTGGACTGGGCACTTATAGACTCGAAGACCTCAATGGACAGCCAATATAGAGGAGTTGGAACACAGGGAATTTTCAAATGTACTATCAGTAGTTTGATGATTAATGCAGAATGTTTTATCCAAGCCATACGTCTGATTGTCCTGCACCACGCACAACACGACACTACACATACACCGTGCAAGCCGTGCTACATAGCCGCACTATACGACTGCGTAACACATGCCGCGCAATGCATCCGTAGCTCAGCACACCTCACTAACTCAACTGATATTTGAATGGCCTAAAACCATAATGCATAGCTCGACAATACATCGCCAATCATGTAGTTTGACTCGACTATCGATGTCTGAGCCTAAGGTGGAGAAGAACGCCCCCGCCTATCAAGGCTAAGGGCAGTCATCAAACTCCACTCACCCAACCGACTGGCGGTTAGAGCTAGCTGAGGAATGGCCTTGAAAAGCTCCAAAAGCTCTTGAGACCAAAAATTGAGCAAATCGAAGATGAGAGCTCGAAACACACTCTGGCCCCATTAGCTGGAGATTGAAGATCTCGGCCAAGGCAAGTCCGAGGAACAAAAAAAAGGAGAGGGAAAATAAGAGAGGAAAATGTATATACACACGCAAGTTCAGAACCATAAGTTTCATTTAAGTTAAACGATCAGTACAACAGTTAAGGCTCAGCATACCGAGCCATTACAAGAACAACAAAAGCAGAGAAATCCGCAACTATTCAATCCTCGGTTGGGGATCAGTGGCCTTGTCACAATCCTCACCATCCTCGTCCCCATCGACCTCCTCATCAGTAACATTGTCTAAAGTAGGTGGAGTGTCCAAGTTGTACGCCTCCCAAGTTTGCGTAATCTCACTCAACTCTAGGCAGTGGCACAGAGCCCTCCTATGGAAGACGCTGAATCCAGCCTCAAAGGAAGTCGAGGCATACTGATCCATCTCCTGCTGGTGCTCCACCGAGGCCTTGTACTGATCCACTGCCTCCTCAGTGGCCTCCTTCTTCAGCCGCTCCTTCTTTGCCTTCAGCTCAGGCTATATACCACATTCGCCTGCTCAGCCAACTGGGCCTTTAGCTCGGCCACCTCCTTCTCCAGTGCAACTGACCTCTCCCCGATCGCTCAAAGCTCGACCAACTGAGCCTTAATCTATAGATACTCGAAATGCTCCTTCTCATACATCCCTCGCAAGTGTCGTAGCCGGTCAACCAGGGCAATCGCCATGCACGCGTTCTACAAACAAAAGAAGTGTTCTTAGCATGAAAAAAGTTAAAGCAACGAAAACAAGTGCAAACTTACCTCAGCCGTTGGATGAATGTGTGAACATTCCAAGGCACCTCTTCGGTAATGTACGCCATCATCATTCTACGGAGTAGCTGCTCAGGAACCCTAGGGATCTCTAGCACGGCACGCGGATGTCCGAGCTACTGCCCCCCATTTCAGTTTGCAAAGGAAAGGCAGCCCTTTCAAAAGACCTCGGTAGAGGAACCACCTCTGGGCAGACTCACAGTTGGACACCAGCCCAGTTATGCATTTGTCGATTCTCCCTCATTTAGTGCACGATCTCCTCCTCGTTGGCCATCTCTACACCTGCACCGAGGAACCTTAATGATTAGTATGAATTCAAAAAAGAGAAAACAAGGATTCGACAAAGTAAACCAAAGCAACAAAAAGAACAGACCGACCACCCTGTGCGTCACATCGGCAAGCATCAACATCTCTGAACATGTGTACACTATCACGTCTATCTCATGAATCTTGCTCAGGGCCAACTTCTCCTCCCAAGTGAGCATAGACCATAGAGGCTGTGACAGTTTCATCCTCGGATCCTACAACACAGCTAGGAAGGGGAGCCCCTGGGACAATGCATGAAGAAGAAAGTCTCCTTCCAATGCTTCACAGAAGAGGGGGCCGCGACCAACAATGCTCTTCCTAGTCGAGAAGTAGTAGTAACCTTATTGGTGAGGTTTCAGCTGAAGGAGGTGGCTCACCATGCCCAGGGTCAAATTGATGTCGTGGTTCGCACAGTTGGACATAAGGCCGAACAAAAATCTAAAGGAGTTTGGCATCAACCACACCAACAATACTTGGTACCACCCCATCACCTCGATGATCCCTTCATTCAATGAAATCCTCAGCCTGGCCTCCAAACTGTTCTCGTACACACATATCTCACCTAGTCGAGCATTGGTTGCCATCTCGCCATGTTGTAGAGACCTCATCCTGAATTCCTTGGGGATGTTATACATAGCTCGGATCTGAGCCATATCCACGGGAGTAAAATGCAGGGTGTGGTCCCAAACTAGTGACCAACCCGCAAGGGAAACTCTACTTCTACCCTAGAGGGACCAATCTTGGCAGCCTCAAAATCCCCAACCTCAGAATCATTGTTAGAGTCATTAGACCTCGAAGGGGAATCAAACACAAAAGAAGAACGGGATGAGGAAGACATCTTATCAAAATTGAAGCCGAGGAATAAGAGCAAAGGCCGAGCAACACCAACCTCACATCTCCAAGACACTGATATTTGGCTATAAAAGGCACTCCCCGCTCAAGGTAAGTGATTCCAACTTCTGACACCCATACTGTTATTCTGCTCCGACCAGCATCCTCATTGCTCGGCCCGACCATCCTCCACCATCTATTGATTCAAGCGTTGGAGTGCCAATCCAATGATCTCTCATCGAGCCTCTGACTTCTTCTTTCTTGATCACAGGTCTTGAAGTGTGGTCTCATTCTTATATCTCAGTACCGCCCTGTTGGCAAGGACTATATGCTTGCTCTCCTCAGTTCGTACACCACCTCGGATTGAACAACATCAGAATGGTTATTCGAGTCAATAAATATTGATGAAAATGCATACTTGTTGGGTCTTTAAGTTTATTTCTTCCGTGGTCAGAATCAGATTAAATAGGAATTGGAACCGAATTACATATAATTCAGATATGTGTAGTACCTTAGAGGGGAGGGTTGGCGTTGGATAAAAGGGAAAAATCACTTTGTTTATTTTTCTTTTTTTACAGGCTGGAATGAGATTCTCATTCCAAAGGGAGGAGGTCGGTATGGCCATTTCCTCAAGGGGGAGAATACTATATTAGCAGGAATGCGAATCCGAATTATATTCTATCAAATTAAATAGTTGGAATCAGAATGAATTAGTTCTTTTGTGATTTTTGTACATTTTCATGTTCAATACTGTTGTTCTAAACGACGCAGGATCTGCTGCCGCTGGGATGTGAGTTAGGCTCAATAACTAATCACAAACTATGGGCCCCCTATGGCCAGAGGAGCCATGACCCCCCTATGGCCCAGAAATTCCTATTTATCCAATTATACTTTTCATGGTTTTTCGTTTTTTCTCAAAACTGTTTTTTTCCCCTAAAATCATTGATTTTAGTCAGTAAATTGCTGAATCGGTTAGTTAATTATTCGAATGGTTTTGATTTTTTTTTAAATTTTTAATTATTTTTAAATTTTTTAATTTTTTTGTCAGAGTGAATTGATCGTTTGGGTTGAACCATTGAATCTAATAATTAGACCCTGATCAGTTCGATTGCCGAGTCGGTTTTAAAAACCATGATATTTTCTCTTTCCCCAAATGCAGCTCTCTATACACGTATGGTATAGTGTATTGTGAAATGAGTTTTCTTATTTTTCATCCAGACGGGTTATAATTAAGGGGCCGAGAGCCTGAGGTTCATAGACACAATTGTTGCATTTATTTTATTTTATTTTATTTTTGAGCAAAACGTACAATTATTTACAATTTTTTTGATGCCTAAAGACAATTCCATTCATAAATGCTCAGGTTACAAGATAGAAAAGGTAACAGCAAGAAAGGGAAACTAACAACTGTAAAAGCAATCTAAACAAGATACGACTAAAACAGATAACCGAGAGCATTAGGAGAAAACAACTCGAGAAATGTCTGCAAACGGTGTGAATTCAAGGAAGCTAAAAGGTCGGCTAAATAAATGCCTTCGAGATGAATCCAGCAAATGTAGCTCCCTAATATATGGGACCTAACCAGCAAAGCATAGCCCACAAAAGGGGATAGAGAAAACGAGAGCCATGGCACCCCTAATCCATGGAAAAAAACATAAGAAATCAGCGCAAATGTGGATGCCAAGATGCTAGTTTCTCCTACAAACACGTTTGTTATGCCCAAGTTGCTTGAAATCCATATATAACAAATTGTAACCTGCCAAACCATGGTTTTTAAAACCGACCTGGTAATCGGTGTTCGACCCGAACGGTCGGTTCATTTTAACAAAAAAATAAAATAAAATTGAAAAACGGTTAAAACCATTCGAACAGTTTGAATGATTAACCGGATGGTTCAACATTTTTTGACCAAAATCAATGATTTTGGGGAAAAATGCGGTTTTGGAGAAAAACTGAGCCGGTCAGGTAAACGGTTACCAATTTTTCCGGTTCAACCATCTGGTCTGGTCCGGTTTTAAAAACCATGTGCTAAACAGCCAAGGAATGGGCTCCACAACAAAAGCAAGAAATCTACATAGTACTTTATAACTGTAGGGGCAAAAAACACTCCCTAACTACCCAAGTTGTTGTATACTACCGAAACGGTTGGAGCATGGACATTGTCAGAGAAAACCCGAAGGTTGTAGGTAGGGCTGTTCATGGGTTGGGTTGGATCGGTTTAGTAGTGTTTTTTCAATTGTCTTGACCTGGTCAGGTTACCTATAGACCAAACCGAAACCGACTCTCTATTAAGTAAAACCGACCTTGCCGGTTTGAATCTGTTTGGGTTTCAACCAATTCCAGACTTGCACAATGTACATGAAGTCAAAGTATTAATATTATATATAATATTTCAGAATATATTTTTTGGAAATATATATTTAAAACCAAAACATATATACAAATATATCAAAATATATATTTTCTAATTTCTGGAAATATATATCTGATATATTTCAGAATATATATATATATATATATATATATATATATATATATATATATATATATTATTTAAAACTAAAACATCTCTATTTAATAGATATTTTTTCAGAATATATATTTTTTCACATAAATCGATTCGGTTTGTTCATCTTTGTAACCCAAAACTGACCGATAGTGAAGAAAAACCTGCCAACTCGGGTTGAGTCGGGCCCGGTTAGTTGGTTTGGATTTATTTGTGAACAGGCCTAGTCGCAGCAAACGAAGCATCGCGTGTAGAGAACATCTCCAAAAACGCCTTAATCTGACGCATTGAAAGCAAAAACATTGGAGAGAAAGCAACATCAACCTCTATGTTCAACAACAAGAGTAAAGAACCACACAGTAAGTCAAAAAGTCAGTCCGAAGCAAACTTAATTAAAAGGGCAAAAGCAATCTTCAAAGAAAATCATGTCTAGACCACCCCCAAATTAATGTATGAAGCAATGTTTTCAAAATCGGACCAGACCGGATGGTTGGACCTGAACTTGACTGGTTCCATTTAACCCCAAAATTGTTTTTTGGGCTGCATTTGGTTGCAATGTAAATGCAAATATATACATTACATATTTACAAATATTCCGGTTCATGAATGCAAATATGGTTCACATTTTAAATTGTTTTTGCATTCTATCTTGTTTGTTTGAAATGGGTGCAAAAGTGTGGGCCCATCATTAAATGCTCCAACTATCTTATACTCCAATGCATACAAAACTGTTAGAAAATACATTTTTGCTCTGATAATCATTATTTTTTTATGTTTCAAACAAATGCTCGCAAATGCGAACCGGAGTACATAAATACCCCGATTTGACGCTTGTATCGCAAATAAACGGGGCCTTGAAAAAAAATGTTGATTTGTTTAACGAACCACTAACCCGGGTGGGTGGATCGTCGAACCGTTCGACCCTGGAAAGTTTTTGGTCATTTTTTGGATTTTTTTAAAATTTTTAATTTTTTCTGCCAAAGTGGCCTGTCCGTTTAGATGAGACCGTCATACCATTCAACTCGGGAACCGGACTCCAAAACGGTTCCCAATCCGATCCAATTTTAAAAACCTTAGTATGAAGTATGAAGCGTTCAAAGGAAAACAAATAAAATCCCACGGCAGAACCCAAAAAGTGCGCCTCACACAAGCAACCAATAACAAACGGTCAGGGAAAAACGAGCAGAGATTGAACAATGTCGGGATCAAAACCGTCGACAAACCCAAACCTGTCACTGGAATCTCTCCAATCAACGTCGATAATAAAACATTGTGCCTACATAGGCAGTAGAACCATTTTGGCAATTGGGCCACAGGACAAACGGTCAACCTTCGGGATTATTTGAAACCGAGAGAAGAGGTAACTTTTACGATAATTTAACAACTTTGACCAGTCATCTGCTGGAATGAATTTTTAGGAATAACAATCGACTTTTATCAATTAATTTAGGTATCGTGCCTTTAAGCCTTTTCGATCTCTATGACTTTATACGGGCCACAGGGTCACGCTACTAACGTTTTTAATTCAAAAAGTAAATCATTTTTGAGTTTAAAAAGATTACATCCAATTAATTAGTAGGAGACTGCTACTAATATTCAACAATGCAGCTTATATAATTAATTTTTAGATGAATGAGTTTTAAAATACATTAGAAAAATTAATTATGTCTGTGTCCTGGGACTTTCAGCTAACAAAACCATTTAATTAGTTATTGTGAGTGGGAGATTTGCAGTCCTTTAATTTAATTGACTTTAAATATGTACTTTCCATTTTCTCTCTAAGCCCTTGTGTGGTTCATTTATTTTAAGCATTTATTTGAATAAGTACTTAGTTTTATGTAGTTATTTGAATAAGTACTTATTTTAAGTACTGGGACCATATGAGAAGTCTAAAATAAATACATGTACATATTTGGCGAAAAGTCTAGAATAAAAGCTTATCCGGAAAATAAGTGCTTAAAAACATAAATAATAATTGAATGACTTTTTTTAAGCACTTATTGAAAATATACATGCTTATTTCAATTTTTTGGGACATGAATTTCCCCAATATTTTGCACTATATACTTGTAGAGCTGGTGACGTGGGCAATTTCTCAGCATACAGGTTTGTTCTCACTCCATTTTTCTCCAGTGTTTTTTTTTTCTTGTTTTTCCACATTTCTCCCTTAGTATCTTCTCATATGAATTTTAGATTTCTAACGCCCTCTTTTGCCATGCTTTTGCATATCCAACACCCAAGCGATGCAATGCTTTATTTTTTATTTTTTATTTATAACTAGTCAGGGCCCGTGTAATGCATGGGCTTTATTTATCAACAAAATTGAAGATGGGGCTCTATGACATTTCCAAATAAATGGTGTCCATCTAAGTTCAATTCAAGTATTATTTTTTGGGGTTATGTCTAATTCATCCAATCACAATCTAAGTTGCGCTTTATTGGGAGTGGCTAATTTCCTATTCTCTAGATAAATTTGTACTATGTTTTTTTTGTATCTTAATGTTAATTCTTATTATTTTTTGGAAAAAAATATTAGTTATTTTATTAATATTGAATTTTTTAGGATAATGTTATTTTTTGTATCTTAATGTTGTATTTTGGGATTATGCTAATTTTTATTAATTAATTAGTGATATATTACCAACAAATTAATTTCTTACCAATAATAGTTAGTTATTTTATTAATATTAAAATTTTATTAACTATTTTCATGAATAATTAAATTAAATATTTTCTTATTTTTTAATATTTATGATATATTAATAATTAATGATTAATTAATTAGTGATATATTACCAAAAAGTTAATTAATCACAAATAATAATTAAATATTTTATTAATATTTAAAATAAAAATTTTAATAACTATTTTTATGAATAATTAATTTAACTAAATTATTTTTTAATAATTCATAATATAAGTTTTATTAATTAATAATGTTGTTGAATACTACTATAATAGTACTAATTTTTATAGACCAATCAAACCCCACCAAATGATCCAATAGGCCAATACCTTTAGAAACCTTATTGTCAACACCCAATTTTTGCTTAGTCGTCGTTAAAACCTCCAATTTACCCCCAAACACCAAATTAGACCGTTTTGATCCCTCCGAAGTGCCTAAAAATCCCAGACACCGCTGTCAGACCTAGGACCTCCTAAAATACATACCCATGAAATTTTAACGCAAGATTCTTCCGTTTACCCTTTAATCAAATCAAGATTCTCTTTCGAACCATCTCGTTAGCTTGAAGCACTCACAACCCAAATCTCCTTGATCCTAACACCTTTGAACCAATCATACCATACAATTGAACCCTAGACACACCGAAACATCCAGTCATAAATTTTCAACCAACAATTCCCTCATTTGCCCTTTCATCGAATATAGATTCCATTTCAGATCCTCTCATTGACCCAAATTTTCATGACTTTGGCCCTCCGAAACCAATCAGATGTTGCTGTCAGATAATAGACACCCTAAAAACCATATCCACAAAAATTGCACCCACAATAACTATGTTTGCCCCTTCATTGCACCAAGATTTCATTTCAAATCTTTGGATTGACTGAATCAAGCCCTTTCGGGATCTTGGATGGGCCTAACCCAAGCTTTACCCAACTTAACCAAAGCTTTTGCACAAGTCGGGCTTGACTTTTTGAACTTCAAGTTGGGCTTAGGTAAACAAATTCAAGCCCAACCTAAACTTAGGTTGGGATTGGGTTGGGGCCTTAGATAGTTCGAGCTTGACCTCATCCAATGCTACAAAACTCAACATACTCAAGCCTAAGCCCATTCCAAGATGTTGGGTTAAGCTCAATTTATGCCTAGGTTGGTAAACTTGAACCTAACCTTGGGTTGGTAAACTTAGGCTTGAATTAGTAAATTATCATTAATTATTCAAATTTATTAGCAATTTTTCTTTTACCAACCTAATCCTAATCCGAGCTTAACCCAACATCTTTGGCTAGGCTTGGGCTTAGACGTATTGAGCTTTGTAGGCAATATCTATGTAGAATATATTAATAATATATAGATATCTAGGGCAGACTCAAATTGATTGGATTGGACTTTAGCTATTCGAGGCCTCAACCCAAGCTCAACTTGAATTTAGGTTTGGCTTTAATTTTTTGGCCTAAACCCAAGTTAAAGCTCAAAAACTCCAGCCCAATTTATGCAAAAGCTTGGTTCAACTAGGTTAGGCTCAGGTTTAGTCCACCCAAACTACACCCTAACTCCTTCACCTCAAATTCATTTTACAAAATCGGTTCATCGCCTGAACTACCCCTAATTATATAATATAAAGTATTGTATATAACATGTATTATAATTGTAATGTTATAATATTTATATATAAAATATAAAACCTAAGCCGGGACATGCTTGAACACAAAACCTAGGTTGAACCTTGGAATTTTTGGACGGGGCTGAGCTCCAAATGATCACTCCTAGGAGCGTGACAAAAGGCATTGACATCCAATCATATATTAGCTTTGCTGAGCTTTTCAACACTCGAGCTTGCAGGGAGACTTCCTTTTTTTTTTCTATTAGTATTTAGTTCCACTAACTTAAACAAGAAAAACTTTTTCTGTTGTGAGCCTCCTTCAACATGACACGTTACAAACTTACAATGGTTATGGGTAAACGCCCTCGAATTCTTTTGACAAAAAACACAAGCAAGAGACTCCATCGATTAACGTTGTCATCCCCAAAAATGCTCCCAACAGTCCAGGCTGTTAGGCTCCCAACGGCCAAAGTTTTGGCAGTTGGTACAGTGATCTCGAATTATGGGTTTCCCAACCACTGGATGCTCTAGCCTCTGCAACAATTATTGATTACGTCCCAACGAATTGAACGTCGGCCACTATACCATAAGAGCACGGCTTCTGCATTCACTGCCTTTAGCTTTTTGTTCGATTGAGCGAACTCCACTAAACTATTGGAGGGTGCAGCACCCTATCTATGCAAGCGAATTCTTAGCCTGAAGTAGTTGGAGCACTCTTTCCGTGAGGGTTCCTGAAGCAGGTGGAGCACTCTTTCCCCGAGGGTGCATGCTTCTTGTACATCTTGGAGGGTGCACTTTAAATTCTTCACTCTGTAATTAAACCACAGCTTATTCGGTTCAAGGCAGCTATGGCGATGCCGCTTGTAATTAATCTATTTCTGATGTGGTGTTCCCTTCTCTTCTGTCTGCTGCTGCATGCTGCATCCTTTGATGTTCCCGGTAGAGTAATTTGGTAGTGCAGAGAAACCCCATATCGGCAACCTGGAGCGCCATCTTTCGAAATTCTGACTTTGTTATGGGAACAGTATGAGGATCATGGTTGATGAAAGACTTGCAAGCGTCGGGATATGAGGTCTTGCTGCATCACCAAATTACTCCGCCGGGAACACCAAAGGATGCAGCAGGAGACAGAAGAGAAGAGAACACTAGAATTTCAGAAATAGCCTAATTACAAGCGACATCGCCATCATATGGGTCCTATATGCATTACTGTCTCTGCTATTCGCTTGAAATCTTTTTTTCTTCTTTGATCCACCTCTGACTTCTTGTACTGCAGTGAAGCAGAAAATTCATGGATGAGAGAAAAAAGTAGGAAAAGATTCTGAGAAAGCTAATTACTATCAATATTTATGAACCTTTAAATTGTTTTCCAATTCAAATAGTTGCAACATGTGTACATAGAGTATCATGAAAAGCCGACTAATTCCCAAAGGGATGCCTTCTACTGGCATTGAAATTAAGAGCAGTCAATCAGAAGTCCTAGAGGCTAACATCAAGTTTCTGAATAAAATGATAGTCAAAAGGATTATTCAATCCTGAAAAATATGAACAGAGTATGATAAATTGACGGACAATCTATGATTCATGAATATTCAGGATAGCTATCCCATAACTTGTTCACTAAGAAGCTGCTGCCAGCTTTGCAGATAAAGAGCTTATGCATTTTCACTCATCCTTTGCCACAAGAACAGGAGATCTGCATGTCTCTGGTTAACAATTTCCATATGGGGGTGAAGGGTGTTCTGATTAAGGATCTCATTGGTCGGATCAAAACCTTGATACAGATAAAGCTCGATCTCAGCTTTGATGCTTCTGTTCCTATATTCCATCACATGAGATCCAACAAAATACATGTTATAGTTGGAAGTTCGGTCATTTACCTGGGCAAATGAAGAGAACATTCCGTTTTAGGCTTTTAGCTATATGATAAAAATTAGTTTTTTGGTGTGCACTATTTACTAATTAAAAGATAATCCTATTCATAGAGAATGAAGTCCAGAATATAGTTTGTGATCTTTATCTTACATTATGATATTTGCAGTGAGTTTCACTGCAAATATGAGTGGTACATATCAGATGACTGCCTCCCACTACTTGTCACTCTGCACTTCATGAATTCAGATAAAGTTGTTGAAATTGAAAAAATGTTAGTATCCTTCCTTGAGTAGGGTCCATGCCAAGTCATCCTAGTCAATAATACATTACTAAGTTTGTTAATCGAAACTGCAATTATTCTGTAGCTCTAGGAAATAGTCAACTTGATATACAAAGAATAGCAGAACCTGGAAAATACTGAAAACCTAGTAAAGTATTTCCATGATTTTTGCATACACACTTATCTGAACCATCAAGTCACCATTTCCAGGGGCAAATTTTGCGAAGTTTTAGCTGAACTGTTCCACCAAATGGCCTCAAACTGAACAACCTACTCAGCATGAATTCACAGAACAATAAATAGAGGGACCAGAGTTCAATGTTCAAGAACCTTAGTAGTTGACATAATTTGAATACTCCAGCCAAAGGTTCTTTCAAGATAATGGCATGGGAAAAATGAAAACCAAATTGGATGATAGTAGCAGATTAATGTACCTTATAAAACACTTCGGGAAGACAATGGAAAACCCACCAAGGAGGGGGAGAGGGGGCACAAAAGAAGAGACAAAGAGTAGGAGTAAATTTTGGAAACTTATCCTGAGATCTGTCAAACTTTTAGAAGCCTGCATGTCGTGGAGTTTCTCATCAGATATATGATATGACCTTCTCCCATTAAACATTTTAATTTCAACACCAATTGCCCCCCTTCTTATTAAGAGTTTGTTACTTTAGATGACAAAGATATCAAAGGCCATTTGATGAGTGCATTTTAAATAATTTTCAAAAAATTCTTTAAAGTTGCTAAAAAAGTTGTTTAAAGAATGTTTATTATGCATCGGCAATGACCAAAATAGAAAGAAATATTCATTTAAGATTTTTTTTCATGAAGGATATTTTATTTTTTGTCACCTTGATTACACATTGTCAAGAGAGACAGGTAACTGATGCTAATCCCAAAATGTGATGGGAGTCAAGGATTTAAGAAATCCAATAGAGGTTTTATAAGGGAGGTTGCTGAAATATACTGAGAATAAAAAGTTGACACTAAAAGTTAAGCAACTCAACAATCATAGAGTCACTAGCTAAGTAATGGGACAGCACAAAAAGAGTCGAATTTGTTCAACCCATTATCCATGTTTACAAACTGCCACCAACTTCTCACATTAGAAAGTGATACCAAAGTATACCAATCTTCCTTCCATGCTACTCTGTAGTGGCCAGCTACGGGTGCGATCTACATTGGGCTCAGTTTCGTCCAAGTTGATGGTTGTTCTGATTTTGTTCATTACTTTATTTCTCTTGCATATACTCTTCATCTAAAGCGGCTTACACTGGAGATATCAGAGAGTACTGCTAGGGACATAAAGGTTCTTAACCCGAGAAAATACAAAAGAATCAATCTTTCAACGGAGTGTTAAAATTAACGAATCTGGCTGAGAAATTCACCATTGTTTCAGTCTTAAATCTGTTCAGTGACTTCAGCGATGATTAAAAACCTAAAAAGTGAAAGCTCTGTGTTTTGAAAACTAGAAACAACCACCTTTTTCTCCAAAAAACTGACTGCTGATTGAACTTTGTTTGTTCAATGTGCTTGAGACTGCATTCCTCCACACCTCCCCAATGTGCTTGAGACTCCGTTCTCTCTCTGAAACAACTTACAGAATAAGATTTAAGGAGAACTATTGTGTTATGAAAATTCAAAACAGACTTTGTTTTCAAAAATACCCATCCGTGATTGAATATAAACGTTCTTCTTCCTTCCCAATGTGCTTGATATTTTGTTCAAGGTTATAGAAAGAGGAGAGTAGAGAATATAGTCGACCCTTTTCTATGTTATGACGTGATGGACCTCATTTTCTATTCTATTATGATCTATTCCTATTTTTTGGAAAAAAAAAAAAAAAAAACAGAAGATTGCCAATAGCAATTCCATGGGTTACTAGAGAGGATTTTGCACTTCGCGTAGAATTGCTCCCTTGCGATAATGGAGAACAAAGAGGCCATCCACGTGACATAACATTAATTTAGTATTTATATAAATTCTAATTCATTTATTCTTCTTCTAGCTCTTATTTTTATTCCATTCTTAATTCTTGTCACGATTTGATAAGCAAGCAGTTTGCACCTTTGATTGATTTTTAGAACTCTCTATACCTAAATAAGCTGCCCTAATTTTACTATGTTCACAAATATACCTAGAATGGGACCGAAAAGAAGAAGAATTGGAGTTCAATTCTCTCTATTGGTCAGAGTACGGGCGTCCTTAATTATTAGAGGAATTCCCTACCAAAACTTCGCTCCTTGAATTTTGGACAAGTCCGTCAAAACACACTATCCGAAGACACAACCAATATTGTTTTAAATTTAAAAACCTTTTTATCTCAGCTAAAGTAGAACTGTTAATTCTGGTCTGGTTCGGGACAGGGTGGATCAGTTTCAAACTGATTATTAGTCGATTTTATAAAATAGATCCAGAACTGAAACAATTATTAATTGTGATAATTGGGTCAGGTTTAAGACAGGGTGAACCAGTCCCAAACCAATTATTAATCGGCTCAATAAAATAGATTATACTGTGGTAACATGTCTTTCCAATCAGATGGCATTTATCAATATTCACCGGTGGGCTTTGATTGGTCAAAGCTCTTTCGGTACCATGTCTTTCAGGCATCATAGATTTTTCCTATTAATTACATAATCAATTTGAAACGGCAAAAGTTGGTCCCCACCCAATTATAATCAAGACATAATTGGTTCAGTTAGTTTGGTTCTATCGACCCGACAGAGCTGATGTTAAATTTGATTAGACGACGATGATCAGTTCATTAGTTGAAAGCTTTGAAAGATGCTTGCATCCTAAGAGCTTTTGTGTTAGATTGATCAGCTGCATTGAGTGAGCCACTTCAGAAAAGCCCCCTAAGTAGTACAACCGGAGAGTCCATTTTTTGTTCTTGTAATCTCTATTTTCGGCTTTACATTTTTTGTCAAACATGGCTTAACGGCGGGCTTTCTGGGTTTCTCAGCTCATATAACGCCATCATAAGCCACTGAGTGAAAGCAAGCCCTTGCAAACAGCCCAAAACTTAAAAGCACAGTAGTACATATATAAGACAAACATCACGAAGCAGCACTCTACATTTTAATACATTACATAGGTAAGAGAAGCCATGAAATACTAGTTAGGGTGACTGCAACTCGGTGTAAGAGAGATTGTTGATGAGGGCCAAAGCGTTGCTGGTGAGCTTGGCGACCCTGAGAATTCTCTTCTTGATTGTGTTCTTGACCTCAGCATTGATGTCGTTGCTGTCGATTCCGTCCACGCATGTATCGTCGTTGGATAGAGCCGCACTCACCCAAGTCTTTATATTGCTCATCTGGAAATCGACATTAGAGCCCCCCAATTCCTGCATCTGCCTTAAGGACTGCTTCAGCTCATCAATGGAGTCTCCTATTTCTTCCACACAGTCTTTCACGGCGGCCGCTTCCCTGGGCATCAGGTCCTGCCGTTGGGACATATTCGAAATCATGGCCGATGTCGACCTGGCGCTTTTCATGCTTACGTTAAGAGCTGTGTAAGCAAGCTTCATATGGCTGGTTTGGATAGAACTCGCGTAGGATGAGAGAGTAGTGTAACATAACTGTGGGTACAGCGTCACGCCGCAGGATGATCGAATGAAGTTGGTGATGGTGGTGTTGTAGGAATTGCTGGTGATATTGTTTGCCGCTGAGCAGGTTTTCATGTTTGAGCCAAAGCCCAGAAAAGCGACAAGGGCTACAAGAATACAAGCTCTAACGGTATAACCTTCCATCTCTCTTCCTCTCTGAAATTTGTTATTTGTGGCGATTGATCAGTTGCTGGGGGACGACCGTTTTTATAGGGGAGCCGTCATCAGGTGAGAGTATGTTCGAGAGGTTCTAATGTAATGCGCTGTACAGCCGAGGTGCATGGATGATGGATGATGATGGTAGAGCTTACCTGGAATCTCTCATTGGTGGGTCAGTGATGGATTGATGTGAATATGTCCGTATACGGCTATGATTTCACCTGAAGTTGGACGTTGCAGTTCTATGGGGGCTATGCTACGAGATTTCAAATTTAATACGGTGGATCGATAGAGATGGATCGCAGAGCTGGTTTTTGTTTGGAGTCAGAAGTGGGATCGATCATGTGCAGCCTATAACGTGAGGAAGAAAAAATAGGCTAGACAGGACAAGTGTGAAGCCTAAAATGGTTAAATTCGTTACTAAGTCAACGTTCCTTGATGAAGTTTCCAACATCTCACGTGTTCTCTGCATTTGCAATCTTCATTAATGGTCGCGATATTCAGTAGGATCGATGCGCAAAAGGTGGCACGATGCGAGGCTGAGTTTGTGCTGGGTTTTGTTAGGCTCCGGCGCTACGCTCATCCCTGGTAGCTGGTGCGGAGCTTCCTCGGGTGGGGCTTTTACAGGCATCCAGACAGCAGACAGGCACCGTTGTCAACCAGAGAAAAATGGATGAGTAATGGATAAGGATTCAGTTATTCGAAGAAGGACCGAAAAGTTGGTTAATGTTTCTGAAAATCTTACCATTAGGTGAAGCAGACATTGACGGGTGAAATTGACAATAGTAAGGGGAGGGAGGAAAGGAAACGAGTAGCACTCAAGCAACCAGGGATTTAAGGATTTAAGTTGTCAATGGCTTCTGATGATAGGGTCGTTAAGGATTTAAGTTTCAATAGGTCGTCAAAACAGCATTTGGATTGTCTATATCATGTGATTTAGATTTGGATCACGGCCGGCTAACCCTAATTTTGGGTATGATTGGTTAAAAAAAAAGAAAGGTTTGGTATATATTTATTTTCTCCTTGAACATTCATGGTTATATATGTTGGTAAATAAATTATTGTTTTTCTTTTTCTAATAAAATAACAAATTTTATAAGAGAAAAAAGAACAATTACAAATGGCTGTATTAATTAAACCACCTGGCCAAAACAAGCAACCAGGCAATACGGATCATTTATCCACAAGAATCCTATCCATACCCACAACACATTAGGGAAGATCCGAACTCTCATCTGGCAGAAAAAAACACCTAAAAAAACCAATCGCCCTGTTAGGCTTGGTTTGAAAAAAAGAGTACAGATATTAGAATGGAAAATCTTGTATATGTATTTACACATTTATATATTTGTATTTATATTTTTTCCAAACCGAGTGTAAGAATCAGAAATTACAATACAACCACCAATGTTATTAGCAACTAAAGATGAGTTTTTCAGTCCGATCCATCTCTATCTCTACCTATTCCCCTAACACTTTTAGAGCCTCTTGGGCCCACAAGCATTATTATATCTACAAAAAATTATACTAATCTTCTTAACTTCCGAATTATTTAACGACTTATAATTCGTCAATTATCAAAAAAGAAAGAATTATTCAGTGACTTATGGGGCGAATTATTACAAAAATTAAGATTTGAGAAGTTTTGCAATGTTTTGTTTTGGTAGTGGTAAGTTGGTCACCCAAACAAAACCCCAAAAATTTTGCATGAATTTCCTCTGGACAAAATTTAGCAATCTTTTCTAAAAATTTGGGATTCATCATCATATATATCTAGCCTGGAATTTTGGATTTTTTTATAAAGCTTACAAAACAATTTAAATACTGGAAATTTTCTAAAATATTAATAAAATTAAGCATTCTCCAGCAATTTGAACTATTTTTAAGTTTAATTCCAGACTTCGGGTTCTTAACAAAATCTCGGAAATTCAAAACCCTGATTTCATTAGGTAGTAGCATTTAAGAATAAATAATTACTAGACAAAAATAACCCTGATCTAGCTGTTCTAACAAAGGGGACTGTTTCCTTTAATAACATGTCCTCTCCATTTCCTTGCATATAGCTGCCACCACCCATATATAGGCAGTGTCCCTCATGAGCAGCTACACGTAGGAACTCTAGCTGAACCCAAATAACATTAAGCAACTGTCAAGATACCAAAGCCAAGTGAAGGAATAATATCTAAAAAACCTTGGTAAACAAACCATTATTGTAGAGTTCAGATCTGCTAGTAAGAAAACAATACTAGGGGTATCATGGTTCTGTGCCATCTATCTTCAATATATGAGAGTGAACTTACTCACATTGTAATCTCCCCCAAGGCTAGTGCATGTAAGATTTAATCCCAAGTCTCTACTACAACCAACCAGAGAGACATCAAAACTAGCAAATAATTAGTACCTTGCGATATTCCTTCCATTGTTTGTTATTTAGTAGGTGTTTGGCATCAATGTTGTTTCTTTGAACAACAACGCCACACATTAAACCCATTTTTTCAGAAAATGCATGATGTTTGATTATCCTTTTTTTTTAGAAAAACATCTTCTCAAATCATGCCTTGGAAATGTGTGGCATGAGAAAATGCCCTTTTTGGTGCTTTCTTGATTTTTTTTTTGTATTGTATCGCTAGCAATAGTATGCTGACATGGCATTGAAAAAAGTCTATGTGGCAGAAACAGCAATATATATAAAACATAAAAAAAAAACATTTTCTGAAAAAATAGCATGCCTATACAGCACTATTTTCTGAGAAAATGCCTCTCAGGAAATAACATTAATTCCAAACGCCTTAGAAAATTTGACTCATAATTATTTCTGTATATTTAGGGCCCATTTGGGTGACTTAAGTTTGGTTGAAGGTCTCTTTGGAAGGGCTTCATTTTGATTCAATTGCTTCAATAAACTACTGGAAGAGGCTTGTCCAGATTATTGTTTTTTCCAAACATTGCTTATAGGCTTTCCAGACGGCCCCGCTTCACAAAGCTAACAATCATTTCTTGAAAGGCCTCCCAAACGGTCACTGGGTGGCTTTTGCTGTGCTGCTTGGAAAGCTAAGGACCAGCTTCGAGGGCTGAAGCCTTAATTGAGCTGCTTTAAAGAAGCCATCAAAAGAAATATCGGCAGAAAGCCAAGTTTTTTTTTGTTAGTGTTGTTATTGTAAGATAGCTAGTTTGGGTTTGTCCGAGTTTTCACCAAACATTACCCAATGGGCCATCCAGGTGGGACCCACCTTGCAAAGCCAAAAGCCACTGATTAAAAGCCCTCGCAAATGGGCAATCTCCCAACTGGGCACTCAACTTATTTCCACAGTAAAATAGCTGCTTGTTGGAGTAAATAACCCTTAATCAATGCGAAGAGCTGCCCAACATCAATAATAAATGGTCTCCATGCCTCGTTGTGTGTCATTTAAAGCTTCACGATGCTATATCAATATCATTCGTTATCACTTCACATTGATTAAAACAGAGAAACAAAAGGAATTGATCATAACTATTACAGCACTGTTGTGATGGTGCCAAATTAATCTATTATCGCATTCATGTATGGGATCCCATTGGAATAAGGTTTAGATAATGTTGATGATGATGATTTGAACGATAAAGAAATTATATGGTCTTAATTAACAAATTAAATAAGGGCTCAACTCCATCCTGGCAATTCTAGAGCTACACGCATTTAAGCATGCAGAATCAAAGCAGCCCATGTGGGTTATTGATTTTTCAACAATTAAGTACTTATTCCTCCTTCGTAGAGAATCTACTTGCATTGAATGCGCATGGATCCCTTCTAAGCCCAAAAAAAAGCCTGAAATGAAATGACTGGATGGTTTGCAAGTAAAATAACTACACATGATTATTCGTTACCTAAGTAATCTAATAACAATTCCTTGAAGAGCACACTTCAAATTAATCCACTCTCTAATCATCCATAAAAAGGTAATTAAGACTATAATTAGATAATGGAAACTGTTGGTAAAATTAACATATGGACAATTGTTTCTAGGCCTGTGATTTTAGGGCCACCTACTCCTCAGCTTGATGAATAGAGCATATATTCTTTCTAATCTAGAATATTGAACGACAAAAATGCCCTATATGGTTATTGTTTTGTTTCATTACTTTAATTAATGGGGAGAAAGCCCTAGGAGTGTGCGTGTGGTGGGGGGGGGGGGGGGCACTGAAGTAAATGCCCTTGACTCCTCTATATTGATTATGCACATATTTAGTCCTTAATTTCTTATATTAATATTTGAGTTACTGTTTAAATGCTAATGTATCCTGCTGCAATAAGGCATTGAGGCATGTGCCTTAAGGTCAAGTAAGCTCAAAATGCATAGCATCATCTGCCTTGTGGATAGTGCCGACTTGTATAGTTGGTAAGATTTTGGTAAGGCGTCTAGTTGTTGGGGAGATTTGAGATCAAATTCCGCTGTCACCATGACTTTGGGGGATGGGGGGGAAATAAAGTAGCTTATTTGTTTAATTTAACGGGTAGGCCTTACCAACCAGGGTAGAGTCTTATCAAATCACGTCCCAAACCAGGGTTGGGTTGGGGGGGTTAAAAGAATGGAGGATGGGCTGCTCCTGTTGTGGCGCATAAGGAAAGAAAAGAGGCTTAGGCCTCAAATATTTTTAGGCTTGCGCCTCACTGTTTTGCGCCTCAAGTGCCTCCTCATCTAATCAGTCTAAAAAAAGAGAAAAGTTATATGATTGTTCTAAATTTGTTGAAGACTTAGGTCAGGTTCGGCAATGCTTAAAAAGTACTTTTAAGTGCTTGTACAATAAACATTTATTCAATTTTTTTTTTCAAAATTATCTCTAGTTGAATTTTATAAATGTACTTTTATGAAAGTAATTTTACAAAAACATTTTTACAAAAGCACTTTTAAAAAAGCACTTTTATGAAAGCATTTTTATGAAAATACTTTTACAAAATCACTTCTATGAAAGCATTTTATAAAAGTGCTTTCGTATGTGTACTTTCTTAAAAGTACTTTTGTAAAGGTGCTTTCATAAAAGTACTTTTGCAAAAGTGCTTTTATAAAAGTGTTTTTATAAAAGTGTTTTTATAAAAGTTCTTCCAAAAAAGTGTTTTTACAAAAGTACTTTCAGTTTCATATAACTGTTTTTATAAAAGTAATTTAATAAAAGTGCTTTCAAAGGGTATATTTAGAAGTTTTGAAAGAAAATGAAGGACAAAATAGTCACAAATGCTTATTTAATTGATTATTAGAGAAAAAAACTACCAAATGCCCAATATAAAATAAGTGTTTATTTTAAAAAATAAGCACTTGAAAAATTTTGGTGCCAAATGCAAATAAGTGCTTATTTGAATAAGCACTTGTTTTTAAGCACTTATTTTTAACTTAAGAAACTCCCAAACATGACCTTAATTATTTAATTAGTTACCAATTAAAACAAAAACTCCACATTCACAAACCTTCCCACTTAACATGTGGTAGTAGAATCCTCTACTATAGAAAACAAAAAGAATCCACCAATCTAAAAAATGAAATTGATGGTTATATATTTTCTTGAATAAAAAAGATAAATTTACCAAAATCCTTTTAACTACTCTCATAAGGCATTTACACTAATAAATTAAGTTGTATATAATGCAAAATATTCATTAGGGTATATTTTCAAAATTATCTTAGACTGAAAAACTAAACTATATGTTAGGGAATTAAGAAAAGGTTTGGTATGTGGATTGCTATGATAAGGGTGATGTTGAATAGAGTTACATTACGAGTTTTCAATAAGATACAATTTGTTATGTTATCATAGAGTTTGAGATGAATTAAGATAAATTGCATAAAGTCCTAGATAGAGTCTAAGAGTTTGAGTTTGAATAGTGATGAAGGAAGATTTGGCCCGACCTTACAGTTACGCAACACGTGGCAAAGGCAACAACTCGGCACAAAAGCACGCCTAAGGCGCAAGTACCAAGGGGGGAAACCAGCAGACCGAACTCCCCTACCAGCGGCCCGAACTCCCTACTAGGAGCCCGAACTCTCCCTTCGGCCCCAAGCCAGACAGTAACCCGAACTGGCCTGCATGTAATAGTTCGGGACACACCTTGCCGAACTGGCCTGCCCTATAGCAATACAGGACATACCTCCGAACTCAAGACTTCGCCTCGTTCACCACTCCACCACATCGCCCCCAAGACACCAGAACTAAACGAACCGTACCATGCCTGACACCGAGGAAGTCCGTACCCAAGGGCGGTGCACCTGACTGACTTGGGATCTGACGCTTGACGGCCGCACTCCAAACAGCCACCTGCCACCGCCTCCTGACACCGCCATCTCCAGTTACAGAGACGACTCCGACAAAGAACAGTGGCGGTTCTGTCCCAGCAGAAAGGACGACACCCGAACTGACAGAAGCAAGGGTAATCATACCCAACCTGACAGGGGCTTCAGAGTGAGTGCGCGAAGTGGTTATAAAAGACCCCTACCCCCAGCAACAAGGTATGTGAACTTTGCACCATCTGGTCTTTACTTTGCCTTTGAGAGAATACTAAATTGAGCTTCGGAGTTATTTCACCGGGTTCCCCCTGGAGTTCCCTCATCTTCTCTGTTTCAAGCTCCCCGTCGCTCCAGTCAGAAGCGAAATCGTTGACAGGTAAGACCGGCCGGATTGCACTCCATCAAATAGGTTTGATATATTTTACTCTATAAATATGATGTAATTACCATATTCAATTAATGCATTCTTTCTAGCCATCTTTGAAATCTAATATGGTATCTGAGCCAAAGGTTCAACCTAAAGGCCTTTCAAATTATTCCCATGTTTCTGGTGGGTCTCACTTTTCCATTCATATTTAATTTTCCATAAATATGATGTAATTTAGTTTTCCATTCATATTTCTAATTATAGTCTATTCTAGTTTAATTCTACATTTACTTTTACTTCAGTTATATTTCTCACATTCACCTATCTACCCCGCTCTCTTGTCCATCACCATCACCCACTATTCATTGTTTGTTCAAATGTTCAACCATATATACACTAGGGAAGGTTGTCTTTGTCACTGTAGATCATTGCCAAACACTCAAATTAGAGATTGTAATTACAGGGTTTCAAAAGGAATTGATATCGTTTTCTGTGGACTTCATTTTTGCCTTGTCGTAGTAAGCTATTATCATCAACAAGGATACCTAGGGTTTGTTTCTTCTCAAAACTAGGTCATTCGTACAGAAATAGAGATCGGATTTGTTTTTCAACAAGCACCGTACACTAAAAGGTTAATCCTGTTTAGTGATGGTCACCGTACAGAAATAGATTATGGTCGGCATCACCCTTATATTGTCCCACTCAAACGGTCTTAGCCTTACAAAGCATTAGTGATGGCCAATAGGAATAACCACAATTGATAGAATATTTTGTTCTATGTATACAATACGTACGCACTATCAACACTCCTTGGTTTTTAATTATTATTATTTGTCCTTATAAAAGAAAATTTTGTTTCCATTTATCTTCTTTGAAGTGGTCCAGTAAAAGTAGTTATTTAGTTGAGAGAAAATATCACGAGAGAAAATATCACAATTACATGTGCATGGTTTTTAAAACTGGATCGGACCGGGTGGTCGAATTGGAAAATCAATAATCAGTCAAGTCATCAATTTTATTTTACTTCAAAATCATTTTTTCGTCAAAAATCATTGATTTGGTCAGGAAACTGTTGACACAGGCAATTGAACTGTTCGAATTGTCCAATGGTTTTGATGATTTTTATCTTTTTGTCAGAATAGGCCATTCATTCGATTCGAACGACCAGACCTTTTGACCTGAGAACCAGACCCCTAATCGGTTCGTTGTTTGATTCAATTTTAAAAACCTTAGATATGTGTTTTATCCTAGTTAAGAAGAAGCCCCCAATGTTCTAAGAGAAGGAATAGGGGGAATGGCAAATTTGCAGGAATTTTTGGATATCCAATCCTAATAAGGCCCATTTATCAAAACCCTACATAGTTTGATATTTTAGATTAAAACTTTATAGGGTTTGAAGCAGGGGTTTTGACTTTAAAGTATCGGATACATGGATAAATATGAATGGTTATTTAATGGTTTCTTAATTTAAAGCAGCTCAACTAAAGCTTAAGCCTTTTCAAGCAGGAACCGAATACAAGTAAACTTCTTTTAAATAAGTTAGGATTTATTGGAGCATTTCCGCCAATTTTGAAATGTACTTAAAGCCTTTTTTTCTTGGTATTTATGAGCTTCAAATGTTATCCTTGCATATAATCATGGCAAAGAACACTAGTTAGAAAATATAAAAAGTACTAGGTTTGGCATTTCAATTATACCCAGGAGAGAGATAAATCTCTTCTTCGCTGTAAAAAGTACTAGCTTCAAATGTTATTCCTTATGCTATGTTTGCAATCAAAACCAACTCTAACCTGCTCTGTCTTCCAGGTTTTAAACCCAAAGAGTTTTAAGGTCTGTTTGGTTCATGGGAATAGAAATTTAGAATCAGAATCAGAATGGGACATATATACCAAATTTCCAATTCCAATTGTTTGGTTGAATATCCCAAGGCATTTTCCCATTTGAGAGAACAGCCATTCTCTCCTCTTTTATTGGGAATGAATTCTTATTCCAGGTTATTCCAATTTTTATTTCAATTCCTGTCTGAGTCAAACGGACTATAGGAATAGACCATTCTGATTCTGATTCCAATTTCAATTCTGTAAACCAAATGGACCCTTGTTCGTCAAAATTTAAAACTCATTTTAGCCAAGTATACTTTCATAAAAACACAATACCAAAAAATTACACTTTCTCTATTCTTTGAATGTTGAAGTTCAAGTCTAAGAGCAGCTACTTCATGCAAGAAATGCTAGGTTAGGTCTATGAGTTCACCCTCCCCAAAACAGGGGATCAACATTGGTTAATGCCCCCTGTATATATGTGACCCCATGATGTGGATGAAAAAACGAGTAATGTTTAATGGTGTCCATTCAGTCCCTTTATCTTTTATTTGTTTTAGGGTCTCTAGAGCTGCTAAATTTTGTGGTGTACAAGCAATCAGAATGATGAATGAGTAAGGCTTAGTTCGGTTGTGCTAATTGCTTAATTCATTTTTGTTGACACATTGCTGATTAATATATTAATTTAATAATTACTAATTATTAGTTATTTATTAATTTTTTAAATATATTTATTGTTTTAATTATTTTCTATTATTTGCTAATCTATAACTATCAAATGTTCTTCTCCTCATTGGGAAAATTGTTGGCTATCATTTCATAGAACCCAACATTCATATGTTACAGCAACATTCTCTATAATCAGATACAAAGGAAAAAAAAAATTATAAGTTTTCACAATGCTTTTGTCAGAGGGGTTTTGCTTTTCAAACATCACTACAACCAAACAGCACTTAACTGCCTTTCACGCACAAGTCTTGTACATCTATTGCACACTGATTAATTGTATATCATAAATTGCATCTACCCACTTAATCCACAAGAGATGAAAATTCTACAGACCTCTGTTAATCTACAAAAGCGATTAATCCTGACATCTAAGGATATCGAATCCAACCCAACCCGTCTCATATAGAGTGCTCAACCAAAACTATATATCCAAAGATTTCAATACTATAATGTCAACGAATCGGATTCAATTCGTCTCAATCAATCAAAACCCAATCCAAAATTCCGATTAAACTCAAGTTCAGTTTGGGTTTACCACTTAGCAATCAAAACCCAATCCAAAATTTCGATTAAACCCAAGTTCAGTGTGGGTCTACCACTTAGCCCAACTTATTGGCATCCTTGTTCCCTCGTGGCATCTTTAAACCTTTATTAGTGCTTTTGGGCCCCTTTTCATCAAGTTCGAAGTGGTCAGTAAAGGAAATGTGGTGCATGGTGCACACTTATCCCACCTATCCTACAATTCTGTCTCAAAATAGTATTTCTTAGTTCAAATATTTTTAGATAAAATATTTGGATGATAAGTGTCATTCCGTTGTAGTCTAGTTGGTTAGGATACTCGGCTCTCACCCGAGAGACCCGGGTTCAATTCCCGGCAACGGAAAGTTGATTTTTTCCCGTTAACAAATAAAAATTTTTCCAAACACGTGAGAACTACAATTCAAAACATCTATGCGTATTTTTCAAACCATATTATTATTATTATTATTAATAAAATTTCTGTGCTTTAAAATAGCGTAAGGGTGTCAATGGATCGGTTTTGGATTGGACATATCTGGTCCATTGAATGGATTATCATATTCATATTAATAATAATAGTTTAATAATTTACAAAATTAAGGACGAATTATGTAATAATAGTACTAATTATAATTTTTTGGATTATTAAATTCAATAAATAATTAATATTTTAAAATTTTAGATAACAATATTATTTAAATAACTAAATAGTATTGTATATGACTAATTTCACTTATATCATTAATAATTATAGAAAATAAATTTCAAAAAACATATTTATTAATAATAATTTTACAATAATAATGTACTCATTATATATTTATATATATACTAAAATTAATGTTTGCTTTATTTTTAGTAATTATTTATTATATTTTTTTGATAAATATGTTTTCATTAATTATTCATATCTATTTTTGTTTTGTTATTTAACATTAAATTGTTAATAATTATTGGAGATTAAATAAATATTATTTAACTTTTTAAATTTAATTTATCATATTTATTGTATTTTGTGATAAATCTACTTTTAGTAATTCTGTATTTTAGATATTTTATTGATTAATATTTATTAGAGATTAAACTATTAATTGAGATAACACTATTTATTGACTAATTTAATATATATATTTAGTATTTACTGTATTTTTATTAGATATGTATTGTATTTTCATTATAAATTTATTTTCAATAATTATTTATTTTTGCTATAAATTTTCAATAATTATTAGAGATTAGACTATTGTTACTTATAGAGTTGAGACTATTAATTTAACTGAAATTAGGAGTATTCAAGGATAGGCCCAAACTCATGACCTAACCAAGTTAATTTTCAAACTTTCTTATATTAAAAAATATTTAAAAAATAATATATATATATATAGTCAGACCAAATCGAAACTGATCTGGTTGAGTTGAAAATTGCAAAACCAAAGCAAATAGGAAATACTAGAAAATTGACCAACTCAGGTCGAATTCAGTCCAATTAATTATTAAAATATTAAAATATTAAACAGTTATATACTCTTATGTGTTTCTATTGTTCAAATTTCACTTGGTGGATTGCACGGATGATATAATGAAATTGGACATACCATGTCAGCACGTCTCTTCATGATCGAAATTCCCTTTTCTAATTTTTTGTATTTTTTATATTTTTCAATTTTTTTTTTTTTGAGTCCACGTAAATGTAATGAAATCCAATCAGAGGCTAGAGATGTTTGGCCTTCCAAAATGTCCCTCGCCCTCCAACCTTTTTGTCTTTTCTCAAGACAAAGAGAACAAGGAACGGCATAGCTGAGTTTCTTTCTTTCTTTTTCGATTGCTAATCTCTCTCTATGTTCACCTGCAAACTCTGCAGGAGCCTTGAGATCCACGGAGTAGAAACAAGAGGATAGTGTAGGTATTTTAGACTTAGGTGACCAAGAAGTTTGAGCGTGAACTAATTCAATCAAAAAGGCATGTATGTGTTCATTCTTCTTCATCTGATTTTTACACCAAAACAGGGTCTCCGCTCCATTCTTATTCTTAATTTTTTTCCTCTCATTTTGACTCCAAAACAGCAAGAGGAGTTATGAAATCAATGGAAAGGCAAACAAAAAGAGGACCCTGAATATTCTTGACCGAGAGGACCCCAATGCAACCAAAACATGTGACTCCCCTGAACATTCATGTTCAATCCATTTTTTCAGCTATCCTCTGCAACCCTGTTTTCATCTGTGTTTTGCAAGTTCGAATTGGAGGCATTCTATTTTTACTACCATTGCATGTTGTTTTTGCATCATATGTTTGTAGTAATGACGTAGAAAACTTGAGTTTTAATTTCTTAGTTGTTTTACGTTGCATGATGCTTGGTGGGATGTTGCTTTCATTTTCTTTTATGACTATGTAAGTTCCTAATATTCTAGATGTCTACTTTAGGTGAGGTTGTAGCTTGGCAGATCATGGCCTAGCACTTCAACTATCCCCTTTCTAGCCATGCCAACAACTATTGTTAAAGTTGGATTTACATCCTACAGGAACAACTATAGCCAATTATGCTCTCATTGCTCCAAGGAATTTTCCCACAAGTTTTTGGATTGTTTTCGTTAAGCTTGCAAGTGATGTTTCACTTTCAAATTTCTTTATTATGTATTTTGAAGATTAAAATGTGACTTTCTTTGCAGATTGTGCATGGAAAAGACTAGATAATGTTGTTGTACATGAAATGTTTCATGCTTTTTCTTTTTTCTTTTTCTTTTTTGAATGCTTAAACTAATGGGTTTTATTTCCATTCGCATTGCTACTTCAACTTTTAGTTGCACTAACATTGATTGGAGGTGTTCAATATCTTGGTGCTTCTAGGACAAAGCTTCAAGGCGTTCAATATCTTGCTGATTATGTTGATGTGATTAGTGGTTGATAGGTTATCAAGATTTATTTTTTCTATAATTTTTTTTATTACATATATCTTACAACTATTATCATGCTTTGTTTTAGGGTTTATTCTACTCAGTAGGGGGTGGTACTCACTCGTAGGCTAGCAATCTTGACCCCAACCCATTTGACACACCAAACTCACCCACCTTGGAATCCACCCATACCCACTCAATCTATTGGTGGGTCAATATGGGTCGAGTAACCCATTAGGGTCAGTGGAAAAAGGGCTAGGGTGGGTTGGGTTGAGGGTACCCATTAGGGTCATGATGGGTTGGGTTGCACGGGTCAAGATGGGTTGGGTAACTATCTATACTCACCAAACCACCATGCCACATTTCATTGAGATAAAGTGAACTAAAATATATTTTAACTTACGTGTTCACATGGAATTTTATACAAAAGCAATTTTATAAAGTAATTTTATGAAAAGAACTTTTACAAAAACACTTTTATAAAAATATTTTTACAAAAGAACTTTTACAAAAGCACTTTTACATGAAAGCACTTTATGAAAGTACTTTTACGAAAACACTTTTATGAAAACATAGAAGTTTTTTTATAAAAGTACTTTTATGAAAGCACCTTTACAAAAGTATTTTTACATGAAAGCACTTTATTAAATGTTTCCCAAGTCAGATTGCAAGGTTCTTCTCGTCAGCATCTAGGCAATGAAGCAAGGATAGCTGTTTTTTGTAAAGCACAAAGGCCAGAATTCCTTAAATTAAATGTTGATGGTAGCTTTTTGTGCTTGGGACGCTCAGGTTTTGGGGCTATCCTGAGGGATTCTTCTGGGACTGTGCTAGCAGCTATTTTTGGGAAGTCTACTGTGGCATCTCTGATACAAGCAAAAGCTCTAACAATCTTAAGAAGCTTGAAAGTGCTGAACGGTTACAAGGACAAGTTTATTCTGGTGGAATTAACCAATTATGTCACTTCATGTTCTATGGTTTTGTATCAATTAATAATTGGGTCATCCAGTTCTTGTTGCTTTGATATTGGGATATTTGCTTTTCTGAAATCTGAACAATTAAAAGTCAAAGGAAATGCAGGTTTTATACCAATTAATAATTGGGTCATCCAGCTCTTGCTGCTTTGATATTGGATATTTGCTTTTCTGAAATCTGAACAATTAAAAGTCAAAGGAAATGCAGAACAGGTGCATCACCTTCAAACCAACACAACCTCGTATAAGTAGGTTGTTTTCTCTATCTTTTCCTTTCTGATACCTAACAAATAACAATACGAGCCATGAAATAGCATTAAGACAGAGTGATTCCACCACACATGCAAGCATTATGTAAAACCGATGCGGTTTAAAAGCAAATTACTTTGAAAAGTTAAAAGAACTTCTCAAGAGTAAGGCTACCTTGGGTTGCAGTGCAAATCTGAACCAGATGCAAATATTGCATCCAGTTCAGTTTTGTATTTCTGTTTGTTTATAATAACCATGATTTACATCCCTATCTGATATAAAATTTATACTTTTGTCTCAATTGCACTCATTAGGGGTGTAAAATTTGCATCTCAAAAACTGATGCAAAATTTGTACTATCTTCTTCATACCTCAATTCTCTCATATAAGTAGGGACACCATATATTGCTTCCTACCTCACTCCTAAGGAAACAATCCTCCTACTTCCATTCTATTGGATGGAACCACACCATTTTACTTTCTATTTTACTTTTTACAAACAAACAAGACAAAGGTTAAACCTGAAGCAAAATTAAACCAGAATTTATACTCAGCCCATTTGCACTCATGCATTTAAACTAGTGAAATTTTCAGCCTAATATAAGAAAACATATAAATTTTGTGCAACTAATGTATATTTAATCACATATGAAGCTCTTCCTTTTGGGCATTTACCTATAACTAGGGATTGCAATCTCTACCCTACCCAATGAGTGCCCGCTCTGACGGGTTTTTCTCTTGAAGGATGGGTTTTGGGATTCTACAATCCATATGGGTATGGTATTAGGCTAAACCCCACCCTCTTGGACCCGCATATTGTTGGAAAGCAATAAAATTTATGTATTAGAAGTTAAATTTAATAAAAGTTTGAATTTTATGTGAAGGATAATTGATAGTTTATATTATGTTAATGTTCTTGATCAAATAATTGAAAATTTAGTTGTTTGTTTGTGTTATTTTACTTATTTATTGCTTATATATAATAAGAAATAATAGGAAATTAGATATGGGTTCTAAATCGAACCTGTCCCTTCCCTTGAATGATTTTCAAAATCCAACCCTTTATGGGTTTTGGGGTAAATATGGGTTGGGAGATTTAGAGAGACACTACAAAACCCTCTCCATACCTGTCCCGTTGCCATCCCTAGCCAATAACACCCTCCCAACAGCCCAAAAGGCAAAAAGAAATTTATCATGCTCAACATGAAAGTAAGCATCAAGAGCATCCTACTTACCTTATCTATCACTCAATTGCTCGAATATTAAAAAAACACAACTTAGTTATAGTTGGCTTATACAATCACCAATCATCAGAAAGCATATTTAGCTTGAGAAAAGATTTTCTCTGAAACAACAAGAACACTAGTAGACAAGTCTTGAAACCTTGATATTACTAGAACCGATTTTGATAAAAACCAGAGTTCAAGTTCAAGGATCGGATCCTATTCCCTAGTAAGAATTTAGCCATGTGTATGGGTTATTGGTTTACTATGGGGAGCACTCTTGGCTGTTAGCTGGATCTAACACAATACGGTAGCAGTTATCTTAACTCATAGAGAAGTTGATTCCCTTGAATTCAGATACCACACCTTATTTTCTTGTTGTTTAAACAAAAGAAGGCCCATGGCCATGTGCAATTTGCCAAACTGCACAGAATTCATATTAATTATATGCAGAAGCATCTCTCTATACTCTGTGCATTTGACTCTGTTCTTTTTTACTTTTTTTTTTTTTTGAGAGAGAGATTTAACCGAAGGTTGATATAAGTGCAGAATACAAAAATAACTCAACACATTCACAAAGCTTAATATAATGAAAGATTAATACATTTAAGAATCTCTCAATGACATTATGTCTTTGTTAGCTGGCCCCTAGGTTCTATTTTGACACATGGACTAGGCCTGAAGCACATAGGTTATTCCAGAAAATTGTACAGAATGATATCAAATCCATCATTTACCTTTCGTGTTCCTACTGCATCATCTCTTTCTCTTACGTTCCCTTCAAGCTGATTCCACTCCTCTCGATCACGTAACCTGGCTTCCACTGACTGCATGATAGAAAATTTAACAATAAATATTTATATTTAAAGAAGAATATGACCCTTAATTTCACAACAAATAAAAAATAGTCATGTGTCAAGTGGAGAAGCCAAATTAGGAAGCAAAATCGTAAAACCATAAAGACAAATCAAGTTTGGAGGTCATCCAAATAATGCATTGAATGTTCTTTTCTTTAAACCTTTTTGTCCCCTCCCCCATCTTGAATAACAAACCAATACGCTGAATTTGTGAAGGTGATTTCAGTGGATAGGTGAAGCTGATCCTAGGGTTCTAGCATGTTTCAGTAATGTAAGTTCAGTTTCTATTATTAAGTGCAAAATTTTTATACTACAGTTCTTTTTAAACAAGTTTGCCATTTTGTTCTTTAGAATCTCCTTAATGGTGAGCCATCAAACTTGTAGATGGTGGCCAGACCCAGAAAACATTTGTGTACATCAATATGCCATCGAAGTTGTTTTATTGATGATTGTATGTGAACAATCATCTAATAATTTTCTTTTAAATGACTGAACCCTATTTCTATTGTACATTGGCATCTGAAAATTTGATTATTACTCAAGAAAATCCTGCAAGAGCTAACAATCAAATTTTCAATGTGGCTAACCCTAACAATGAAGTTACAATAAGGCAACTTGTAGAGTTGATGACAGAGGTACTTAAATAAGTTATTTTATATTTCTCTCTCTCTCTCTCTCTCTCTCGCTCGCTCGCTCGCTCCCTCTAATTAGACTAATTTTCATGTGCATTAGTTTTGCACAACTCTGCAACTAAATAAAAAATAATCTACTTGTTCTGTCCAGGTTTACTTCAAAGTAAGTAGACAGCCCCTCCATTGCCCTAGAATTGGAGGTACCTACCATTGATGAAAGCTTTGAAGAGTTCTATGGTGAACGATATGAAAGAACCCCTCCATTGCCCTAGAATTCAGGTTGGAACCCTAAGACGTCTCTATTTGTTATACCTACAGACTTCATTCAATGAGTGATCCCCTCCATTGCCAAATTTTGGATGAACATTCAAATCAAAGTAAAAATACTAGCAATTTCTGCAATATTTACAGCTTATTAGCAAGATCAACTAAATAAATCAAAACCTAAAATCTTCATGGTTCAATTCACAAAGGCAGACCAAGATAAAATAGATGGTTTATTTCCTTGAGCAAAGTTCCTTTCCACAACAAAATGGTTAGCATGGAAGTATCCATATTTTTCAAGCTAACAAATGATGGAGATTTAATCTGTTGTTTGATTTCTTCTTTGGCCTTCGATTTGGTTTGACTATTTGAATGTCTATGGTTGCTCTAAAGCATTCCAAGGTTATGGTTGAATTTATATAATGTTCTTCTCTTTTCAATTTAGAAGTGTTGTCTGGTGAAGTCAAGTATTTGACTTATCTTCATGCACAAGTAAATGCACTTCAATGGCATGGTGACTGTGGTGAGGTGACAAATCAGGTTTCCATTTTGATTAGTTTTTCAGATAACTATTGAAAGGTAAAATTTCTAGTTCTTGGTAAACCTAGGGAAGATGGTGGCAGTGGAAGTCATGCTAATGTTGGGTGCAAAGAGCAGTCATAGCATCCCATCATCAGGGAGAGCTTCCAAGGCTTGCAAAAAGTTAGTGGGCGTGAGCCAACCAGTATTGACAGGGACTCCCACCTATAGTTTTCTGTCCTTTTTTCATAATAAAATTAAAAACTTATTTAATAAAGACGGTATTAGTTGTATATGACTATGTTCCTAGCAACAACACCAAAGAAAAGGCACAAAGAAGCAAAACATGGACCAGCCCTTCCAAGCCCAAACTATGAAATCATACAAGTTCTGCTATACAGACATCATGTTGTAGAAGGATAATTTAATGGGAAACAAATACATTAAGTGCAAATCCATTTGTTATGGAAAACAAAAAGACATTGTTAGTAGTCTAACATAATGAACAATATTCAGGATTATAATGATATTACATAGTTGCATATGTCCCATACAAACAATCCTGTAGTTGATCCAAACTCTCTATTGGATGGGAGGCCCTCTAGATCGGCCATGTCTTTTATCTTCACTCTTGTTTTCTTTGTTGGTTTATCAAGTGTGGCAACTTTTATCTACTTTTCAGATTGATGACCCTTAACCATAGTGGTCCTAGCTATTTGGGTCTTGAGAGGGGTGGACTAGATGTGAACCTAAACTTTGGAATATTTTTGCACAAAGTGGATGCATTCAAAAGAAAAAAAAAAAAGAAACTAGAATATATGTAAATCAATTGATTTACTTGCAGTGAACAAATTATTTCATTTAAGTATAGAAGGTTATATATGTTAAACAAGAACAATATAAAATTTAAAAAATATAAGCTACATACTACAGCCTTTTACAGTGAGAAGTAAGAGACTTTCTCAAGGCATCAGGATAAGTCATCAGACCTTCAAGCAAATTGTGCAGTCATTAGACTTGCAATACACAATTAAGTCATTGGAGATACATATTTTCATAGGGAGGGTTCATAAAAAAGAATATTTTCAATTTCATATAAAAAATGGCACATTTTTAGTCAAGAGAAAAAACATGAAGGTCCAAATTCTAGCTACACAAAGCTACAAATAGTCCTACTACTTGAAATTTTCGAGGGACTATAATATGATGACGCCCAACAAACACCAACATTGTAGGAGGCAAAACATCAAAAACTATATTCTCACCCTTGTAGTAATGTACACGCTCATAAACCCCTATGAGGATGCCACAGCAACTGAGACTTGTTTCATATAAGAGGCAATTACATTTGTCGGGACAAATAAAGATGGTAATTCCATATGCAGTCAAACATAACATTAAAAACAAAGAATAAATAAACAACATAGCTTCCAACATGATATATAGTCATACACCTTAGACATGTTTCATGACATTAATGGAGAATATGGCATTCATGTTCAAGATATATGGCTATAGATAATGTTTCAAGCTGTGTTGATAGAAGATCCCAACTCCTAGCATTGTACTGACAACTTATCATTGTTGAGAAATTAGTTTTGACTTCCTATGCAGGGGGTTTTCTGAATTTACCCAGATGGATGCCTTATAGTAGTAAATGTGTGAAAATTGCTTAAACTATAGGTTGTTGCCAAATGTCGTCAACAAAAGACTTACTTTCTTCTCAAGGCCACCCCCTCCACCACACACACACATTATCTGGATTGGGAACTTTCCCATGACACCAAGAACATTAAATCCTTCGCAACCAAACTAAATATCTCGTTATCCGGATCCCACTGTTAATATATATTCTTGTCAGTAGCCTAGCAAGAAATGGTGTTGCTACACCAAAGTTGGCTTGGCATCCCTCCATATCTATGTATTATTTTTTTCTTTTGATAGGTAAGTTTCTCTTGTGACATGGTCAATCTACTTTTGTTGATCCCCAGGCGGATCAGCAACCAAAACCAATATTTATTAATTCATTTAAAGAATAGTTAGATGTTACAATTTACAGTATATGGGAGATATGCCCTGCATCCACAACGGTAAACTAGGTCCACCAATCTACCCCAAGGATATCCTCAACCCCACTCTAAAATCAATCTCACTATGAGACTGTGCCACAAAGCAGATGGTTTCTCCTGGTTAAATCATCGGCTAAACTGTTTGTTGATCTTTTAACCATTTGATGGCTGGCTGCTGGTTTCTCCTAATTTCAATAATTAGGAAACATTGTTTCGGAGTGAAGGAGAAAAAGTGGAAGCCAATGGAATTTGAAAAGTTAAGAGAGGTGCAGGCTGTAGTGACCAAGTCACATTTTGTTGAAAAAAAAAAAAAAAGAGAAAAAGGAAACAGGGATCTATATAACCCTGAAGTCTAGCTTGTTCTGTTGGGAATGCAGACATATAAAAACCAAAACGAGAAAAAAAAAAAAAAAACAGTAAACCTCAGACATACAGGCAATAACAAATATGTTAGTAACTAACACTTTAACAGAGAAGGGCGGGCATCTGGGAGAACCAGCTCAATCTATAATCTATGCATAATAATGGTACATCAACAAAACAAAATCGTTTTCACAAAATTAGACAATCTAGAAATTGAGAAATGGAAATCTAACATCAACTAAGAAGAAACCATTTACTTACACCACCTTTTTTTTCTTTAGCGTTTACAAGAGATATCACTGCAAGCAACATCTCAAGCTCCTACTCATGGTTCGTGTAGAAGCTTTACTGGTATCCCAAGCTCCTACTCATGGTTGATTCTCTCTGTGTGAGTGGTTTTTCCTCCTTCCGTTCCTGGTATTATAGCTTTCTTGATGGCAACGAAAAGGGACAGTACCTGGAGATTTCTCTGGGAAAGGAAGAGAGGAGGAGGAAAAGAGGAGAGAAAAGGGAACGAAAAGAGAAAGATATAGGAAAGAAAGGAGAGGAGGAAGAAAGAAAAGAGGGAAGAATCGAAAGAGGAAAAATCAAAAGAGGGAAGCATTGAAAGAGGAAGAATGAAAAGAGGGAACCAGAAGAATCAGAGGAGATTCGGCTTTTTTAAGTGCGATGGTCTTTGGGCGCGCGATGGTTTTTGGGCGCCAAATCCAAATCAGCGACTACTTTGTTCATCCACCAAAATAGAGAAGCAGAAATTATAATTTCAGAGGCATTAAAAAGCGCCTCTAAAATAATCCAACCAATTTTCCGTGTTTAATGTATTATAGAGGCGGTTTTTTTTTACCGCCTCCGGCCAAGTGCCTCTAAACCTAAGAATTCTAGTAGTGTCAATCTGTTCTTGCTGTTACAGATTGTCAACTATTTTCTAAAAATCTATGCATCCCTCTAATCGATTACAACACCCCAGCCCGAATCAAGGTCAATCAAATTTATTTTATCAAAAATAAGTTTTAGAAGGATGCTTACCGGGAGAAGAATCTACAAGGGAGAAGGCCTACTCTGATTCCATTCCTTCCAACAAACCGGATGAAAATATAACTATCTTGTGAATCATTGGACACCAAGAAATGAATAGCGTGGAGCACGAATAACAGAGTAGATAACCAGTGAGCAAGAAGGAGAAGGAGAGAGAGAGAGAATGGAAGACCAAGAGAGGTGGAAGCAGTAATGAATGCGCGGCCGCACGGGCTCCTGGTGACAAAATTTAGAAAATACCCGCGCAATCAAATAGCAACGGTTCCAAATTCGCAGATAGAAGTGGAGGATGTGTTGCAACGGTTAATTTTATAACCGTCTCTAGAAATTATATTTAAGCCACAGGCCATAAAACCGTGGCCAGGGCTGCATATGAGAAGCGAGCATATTGCCACGGATAATAAATTCCGTCGTCGCTATACATAATATTTTAGCCACGGTTTTTTGTCCGTTGTTGAAAAAACCGTGGCTAGAGACCATTTTTTTAGTGAAGGTTTTTCTTTTTCAGATTTTTATTTTTAATTATTTTAACAAAAATAATAAAATAATAGATAATTTTTGCCTAAGGAAAGAAAAACATTTGGATGAAAGGCGCATTAGCTGGGACAGGTATCACACAGCTAAACTATTAGGTGATCACTCATTACTCATTATGTTTACCTAATGTGCATACTACATCCAGACCCCGCTGATATAAATACAAACAAGTATAGTGTCAACCGATGTCTCAAGTTGGGAAGAATGAAAATATAAATGATGTAGTGTAAAACCTTGTATTCTGTATGCATTTCCATTGCTACATGTTACGGAGCCTATATTTCAAATAAGCTACAAAGGCGCACACCCCGCAAAAGTGTCACCTTTCTCTTGCTACACCTACAATGGGTAGGATTTCTATTGATGATTTTGCATATATTATCAAACCGGCTGTAGTGGATACTTTTTTGGCTTCAAGCTAAACCCAGTTTCTTATTAAAACGTTTCTCGACTCCCGGGAGTCATGAACAACCATTTCATTGGCTAGACAATCCATCAACTTTTTATTCTCATTCAAGACTAATTACCATTTTACCGAGAAATCGAGCAACTGATACATACCAAACCAAACGATCGAATACCAAATACAACCTAACAGTAATAAATTTTTCTGCACTAGACAAAATCAGACGACACATATGTATATGCATGGAGATAGAATTAATTCGGGGTGCAATCAGTTGGTGTGGTTGAATTTTATACTTATAAGTAATCAACGCCAAGGCGTTACTGGAACGCTGATAAGCATTGTCGACACTGTTGTTCATCATTTTCCCGACGTTTTCGTTCATTGCATCACCTTCTTCGAAGCCGTAGATGCACATATTCTCATTCGTCAGAGCGGCGCTTACCCATGTCATTATGTTACTCAGCTCCAGGTCGTAGTCGGAGCCTCCCAATTGTTCCATCTCCGCCCAAGACTGTCGGAGCTCTTTTATGCAGGTGCCCATCATCTCGATGCAGTCTCTCAGGGCCGCCGCTTCCCTAGGCTTAATGTCTTTGGATTTCGACAGGTTCAACGCCAAATTGGATGTCGATTCGGCGCTCGCTATGCTGACAGACAGAGCCGCTTGGACCAATCGCTTAGAGCTCTTCCCAGTGGTGCTGGCGTATGGAGAGAGGGTCATGACACACACCTTCTGATATGAAGTCTGCTCAGACGAAGTCGTGATGAAATCCAGATTTGTTCTTGGGTTGAGTCTAGCACCTGCGCAGCTGATGGCTGAGGATAGAGCTAGGAGGGTTGCAACAACACGGAAAGAAGATAGCAGCCTAGAAACACTGCTATAGCCTTCCATTTTGAAGCTGTTATATATGTTGAAGCTAATTAATTTCACATGCAGCTGGCTGGGATGAATGGGATTGGGGTGGAATGAAAAGAAATGGTGTACCCACTTAGCCTTTTTATAGGGTAAGTTAGGACTCAAACCATGCTGTCTGAGTTCACGCAATTATCACATGAAAGATGGATGAACAGAATGGATATTTGGCAATTCATGGAGGAATTGATGTCCGCCTGGCATTCTTAAATTGCCCATATTAGTGGGGCCGAACCGCCGACGACAATCCCTAACCCTAACCCGCACGAACCTGCCATTGACCAGAACAACGTACAGGTATTTGACAATCTCCATCGGATATCAACCCGTCTTATCCTTACAAAGCATTAGTGTTTTGTTTTCTTGGACCAAATGGCCTATGGCCAACAGGAATAACCACCATGATTGATGGAATATTTTGTTGTATGTAGATCACACGTACATACTATCAATACCTTGTTTTTTAATTATTATTATTTTCTTATAAAATAAAATTTTGTTTTGATTTATCTATTTTGAAGTGGTCCATTAAAAGCAGTAGTTATTAATAGAGAGAAAATATCTCAACTACAGGGACATGTGCTTTATCTTAGATAGGAGGAAGTCCCCAATGTTCTAAGCGGAGGAATAGGGATATCCTTACTATTTCGGAGCTCTAACTTATCATGCAACATTCAAAAATGGGAGTCTATAAATAAAACTCGAGGAAGTGGCGTACGTACACATGCTCTCAATGTTAGCTCTTCAAAAAATCTTTTTGCTAGCTGTCCTCTTCAGAAAACCTCTTTGCTAGCTGTCTTAGATTTCTATCATTTACAATCTTCCTTTTTCATTATAGAATAAATAATCAACAGGGAAAATTCCTGATCAGCATCCTATACTTTGGCTCGAGTGATCATTTGGGGAGTGTTCTATAACGTAGATAAGAAATTGGGTGGTGTATTTTCATCCACATCATAGGTAGGTGTGGTGTGGTGTGGATGAAAAACACCACACCCTAACAGGATAGTTGTTTTGTACAATGGACAAAAATGTGTGTATTGATTCATACCTCGCCTAAATAGGTGTTTTGCAAGGTGTGACACATTTCTATTCACATCTTGTGTTTGATTTCATGCATATCAACTACAACATATGAGATTATCTCTGTCGTTAATCATTAAAAAACAAGGTTTTATTTTTAGTAATATATATAATAAAAAACATTAATAAATTGCAAAAAAAAACAATTAATAAAAATAATGTTAATAATAATTAATAATACTAACAATAATATTTAATAACAAATAATGATATTAATATTAACTAAAATTAGTAATAAAAAGTAAAAAATAATTATTAGTAAAATAATATTAATAATTAACGATTAATAAAATAATGTTAACAATAATTAAAAATATTAATAATAATATTTATATTATTTGATAATAATTAATGATATTGTTACTAATTACCAATAATTAACAATGATTCATAATATTAATAAAAAATAATGTTCAAAACTTATTAATTAATAAAAATATTACTAATAATATTACTAGTATTGTTTTGTGAAGTTATTAGCAATTTGACATTTCTATTATTTATTTATGTAAAATAATAAATAATAAAATATACATTTATCCAATTAAATGTTATTACTTTTTCCATGATTTTCAAAACAAGACTGCACCAGATGGTCAGACTGGAAAAACAAGGAACCGGTCAGGTGACCGGTCCTGTTTTTTACCAAAATCGGATTTTAGCAAAAAAAATGTTGATTTGGTCAACAAACCGCTGACCCGGGCAGTTGAACCGTTCGAACCGTTCAATGGTTTTGACTGTTTTTTATTTTTTTTATTTTTTCTGTCAGAGCGGGCCGATCGTTCTGTTTGAACTGTTGGATTAGAAAATTGAGAACCGGTCAGGTGACCGGTTCTGTTTTTTGCCAAAATCGAATTTGGGCAAAAAAAACGTTGATTTGGTCAGCAAACCGCTGACCCAAGCGAATGAACCGTCAAGGTTCAAGATATCAATACGCTCGATATGCCAGTAAGGGTGTGTTGGGCGAATCGATACCTTTTTTTTTGCGTTTTTTTTTTTTTTTTCAAAACTGGTTCAAGGGGGCCAATTTAGGGCTCCTCCACCCCTTGAATCGGTTAGACCCCTGATACACTCACTATAGGGGTGTATCATAGAGTTCTTGGAAAGATATGTATCGGTTGACACGAGCCGGTACGTGTCAACACTTTGAACCTTGCTTGAACCATTCAACAATTTTGACTGTTATTTTTTTTTATTTTTTATTTTTCTGTCAAAATGGGTCGACCATTCGATTCAAACGGTCAGACCAAAAAACTATGAACTGTGAACAATCGCCCAAAACGAATTTTGGCCAAAAAATACTAATTTGGTCAACAAACCGTTGACTCAGGCGGTTGAACCGTTCTACGGTTTTGACCGCTTTTATTTTTATATTTTTTTTGTCAAAACGAGTTATTCGTTCAATGTATTGAATGATAAACATCTTTGATAAAAAAAAAATCAAGATGAACATCTGTTCAAATAGTTGATGAACTCAGGTAACTTTGACCGGTGTTGGCCACCTTCTTCCGACGGCAAGGTAGACTGATGGGAGAGCAAGAGCTACAATATTTTCCACAAAAAAAGAGCTACAACAATAATATTTAGGACAAATTTAATAAAGTACCCTTATGGTTTAGTTAATTGAATATTAATTGAATAACTCTACCAATACTGTTTACATATGGTCTTTATGGTCTTTAAATGTCCTTACTATTTTTTATAATTATCTAAAACCTCTTCTGCCGTCACATATCACATCACGTGGCTGATATTTTTTTGAAAAATCCTGAAATACCCTTTTACCTCTATTCAGAATTCGAATGATTGTCCTTCACGTATATTAGTCGGCCAAATGACTTATTGGGTCGTATTTGGTTGATTTTTCGATTTAAGCAAGGGGATGAAACAGGTTCCACCGAGAGAGGTCCGAAGAAGAAGAGTGACGAATTAACTTATCTTCTCGTATAAAAAGAGGCAGAAAGAGAAGGTCTGAATCGATAAGTGAGAGTTTCACCGAGAGTTCCTATTCAGAGAATAAGAGTTTCAAATAAGAATCATTCCTCCATCAGCTATTCCCCTAAAGCTTTCAAAATGGCATATACTTTGTTCGGAGACCCCTTTTAGGTGTTCACGGACATGGAGTTCAAGCCACCGTTGGAGAGGCACAAGGAGTACAACATGGTGGTCCACGGGTGGACGGATTTGATCTACGACAAACGAAGTTGGACGAGCCTGAACACGGGCGTGTTCCTCCTCGAACAAGCTCTTCCCGGAAAACATCCACTTCGATGGATTTGATGGACTCTCTTCCTCCGACTGAAAACCGGAACGACTCACTATTTTGCTTTTAGAACTGTCTCCGACTTCCCCTCCTGTTCCCAGAATCCTTCAGAAACAACTTCCCCACCAGTGCATAGTGCTCCATCACCTTCATAGCATGTCACCTTCTCAACCATCGTATCTCTTTCTTCATTTCTCCATTCCTACGTAGATGTCAGTTATGTTGTTCAGATTCCCAACGATCTCCAACCAGTATCCTTCAAAGTAGTACTTCCCCTCCAAGCAAATCGTGTCCGCCCATTTCTCCTTCTCCTCCAGCAGCAAGTACTCAAGAGAGAGATCAGAGTTGAACGCCATGGTAGTAGTATGATCAATTGAATGAGAGGGAGGAGAGGGGAGACAGCAGAGGAGAGAAAGACGAACTGGGGCCTTTGGCAGAATTCATATTCAAACGTCTACCACCTAAACTAATCAATCCCATCACTCAAATTTCATCAATTAATTAGACAAGGCATCTGATGACACATATGATGACAAATAACAAATGAGTTGGCAAAGGGAATGCTAAATATTGGTGTTAGGTACACATGCTGCGTACCTTTAGATTTTTACTTCAAATTGGGGATGGGCATGTAAGGGAACGACAGGTGGCACCGGTCGCTGATCCAGATGAATCTCCCTGGATGGGGTGTGGTTGATGTGGAGATCGAGCTTTGACTTTAGAGATCTCCGGCAACAAGATGTGATACAAATACTCCAACGCAGATTCCAATGACAAACGATAAGTGAAAACCAAATATAGAGATTGGCTTGGAGAGATCTCTGTTCAAAAACCCTATGTTGTAGACCGATATGGTCGGCATACAGAAGGGAGAGAGGAAATGTGGCATAAACAATAGTTGGTATCACGGTCCCTGAAATCGATCGGTTTTCTCATTTTTTCAAATTTTGTAACAATTCGGTTTTATTTTGAAAATTTGAATAAAAGTGGAGGATAAATTTGACATTTTGTTTTATTCTGTTAGTATTTAAGATAATATGTAACAGTAAAGGTAGACTTAATCACTTAGTTAAACCATAAGATGCTTCAAGAAATTTGCCCTAATATTTATTAGGATGGAATAATGATGCGAAGTAGGGAAGCAATGGTTCTTGGAGTTTTTCACCATTGAGTGGAGCAATCCACGATTCTTACCCGTGGAAGAGATTTTGCGATATAGTGTGAACTGTTCCACGAGATATTGTGGTTCGGAGATCAAGGTGGTGTTCAGTATTGTTGTTGTTCACGGTATATTGCGTTTGAAAACACACTTCAACACATTTGAAGAGTGCAAACTGTACACAGAACACAATGGTTGTTCACAATAGCATTCTATTCCTACGTGTCGTGGTGTACAGTGCAAACTGTACAAAGAACCGGGCAGAACCGATGAATATTGACCATGGGTATTGGTTCCGGAGGACACCAGATCTCCTACCCACGAGAACCCTGCCCATGCCTATCCACAATACATCACCCCTTTGTAAATTGGGAACATCTCCCCTGCATAATACTATGCATAGGATGAGAAGTTCTCTATGTATAACTGTGATAAACATGGGCAGGGTTCACATGGGCAGGAGATCCGGACTCGTTCCGGAGGCAAATCATCATTGTAGAACCCATTTCAGACTGGGGGCTAATCAGTTGCGTCTCACTCACTTACAAAGCAATGCCTCTGTTGGCAAAATGGGGTCACTGTAACTTTGGAGGAGAAGCTCTGAGGCGCGTCTGAAGACACCGTCTTTAAAATGTTATTTGCCCTCACTCAGTTTCATTGAATTTTGGGTTACAGGCAAATCCGTTCCCAGGATACAACAGAGCATTGGGCGAGAATCGACAACAAGCAAAGTTGAAAAATCTCCGAAGAAACCTATTGTGAGACTATAATAGACCAGACTGAGAGAGAAAGAGAATGTGGATTTCAAAAAATGTGTATTCTTTAAGTCTGATTCATGCTCCTTAAATAGTTTATGAAGAGGTATGAAGAAAAGGTAGGTGCTGATTCAGACAAGACACCTTGAATAGTCACAAATTCAAACATTGTGACTGTTTAAAAAGTAGTTAACAGTTAATAATTGTTTAAAAAGCATCTCATTGCGTTGTACATACGCACGCACACGCGTGCACATGCGTTGTGCAGTATCAAACCCTTATACTCTCTTCTACTATTTTCTAAGGAGTGTAAATCAGCTCCTATTAAAATAATGAAAATAAAACTTATAATTTTTCAATGTGGAACAATTTAAAAACTGATTTTGCAAGAGAAAAATTAAAATTTCAATCAATTGTATATGTACAATTTCTTATGTAATTGACCAATCAAACCCATTGAATTTAATCTCTTATTAAATTAAAATTCACCAATATTTTGTTTGTGTCAGCTCAACATGTTACTTGCACCCCAGTATTGAATAGGCATGGAATGAAGTCATAAATAGCTAAAGGTACAGCCTAGCATTAGCCCGGACCGTTATGAAACTGTGTATTCGATCCAGTGAAAAAAGACACCTAAGGAATTGAATATTGAATAGGGTAACGTGTCATGTGGAGGAAACTCCCAAACAGCCAAAGATATCCTCCTTAATAATTGGGTGAATACATAGCAGAACGCAGAATGATGTAAACATGCAACCGACCAAGTTTCTCTTGATTCTTAAAAGGTCATGGTCATCCCAGCAGTCACCATGAATGGTTGACATGGACCGCATGGACTCTCATAAATCATCATCAAATTAATTGATAAAATCAAGATTTTTCAAATCGAACGGGATAAAGAACCGTTCTGCATTCAGTTACTGGATGGAATAATTCGAACCTTCGGACTGAACAGATAATTCGTTCTAATAAAAAAAAAATTAAATTTAAAAAAGGTTAAAAAATGTTATTTGGGTTAACGATTCAACCCCCTCATGAATCATTTTTGGCCAAAAATTAAAAAATCAACTGGTTTTGAACAAAAAGTACTTTGGAGTAAAATAAAATTGGTTAAGAGTTGGTTTCCAGTTTTTCCAGTCCGACCATCTGATTCGGTCTGATTTTAAAAATATTTATAAATATCTAAATATTTATATTTTTAAGTAAAACTCAACTAAAATAACTCGAATACCGTACAATAAATAAATAAATGAAAGTAATGTTTTTGGTTTTAATTTGCTCTTAATTGGATAAGATTTTGGATACTGATTCCTACAATTGGTTGCTTTTGCCAGCCCGAGTCGTTATCAATTTCTTTGAATCAAGGACACCTGTTTGGATGGACTGAGATAAAGATTGAGTTAAGCTGGTTCATATTCTTTATTTGAAGTGCTCTGAATAAGCTATATATTAATCAGATAGAGAGGTTGAAGCAAACAACCCTTCAAATGACTTACTGACCTTTGATTTAAGCTGGTTCATATGCTTTAATTTAAATTGATTCTACTGTTGAAGCAAAAAACACTAGAATCGGAATTGGAATAGAATATTTCGATCCAACTTTTTGGTTGGGCAGAATTTGAATCTCATTCAATTAAAACTTAGAGAAGAGAAAGACATAATAAATTTGGAAGATAAATACAAAGATAGAAACGTGTAAACAAGGCAATAGCCCAACTAAGTAATTTCTTAAGGAGGAAGTTTCCTCTTTAATCTAGTGGGTCTTCCTATAGTAACCACTCTATCTTTAATAGGAGAGTTGGAGATGGTCGATTCCTCAATACGCCCCTTCAAACGAAAATGGGATGGAAGCAAATTAAGCTTGGATCGAAGCCACTCAAACTGTTGAGAAGAGAGAGGCTTTGTGAAAATATTGACAATTTGATCTTAAGTGGGAAGATATCAAACCATCAAAGTTTTTTTTTTTAAATAAGATCCCATAAAAAATAAAAATCAACTTCAATGTGTTCGGTACGAACATGAAAGATGGGATGAACTACAAGACACGTAGCTCCAATATTACCACAATAGATCACAAGAGAAGATGGGGGAACAATACCCAGATCAGAGAGAGGTGACTGAAGCCACATTAGCTCTGTAGTAGGCTAGTAGCATTACCCAATGCCCGAAACTCAGCCTCCATAATTGAACGGGCAATTGTAGGGCAGTGATCATCTAGTAGCCGGCCCAGCTAGCATCAGAGAAAGCAACCAACGACCCTGAGGAATGTGTAGTGAAGTGCAGCCCATAATCAATAGTTCCTCAGTTGGGCACGTAAAAATTGACAGGCTTTGTTAACAACAAAAGCCACATCTAGACGTGTGAGAGTGACATATTGAAGTGCTCTCACAACACTGCGATATTGAGTAGGGTCATACAGAGGCTCACCTTGAAATTTAGAAAGTCGAGAGGTGGCGACCATTGGACTAGAAACAGGTTTAGTGGCAACAAGATTAGTATTCAACAAGAGGTCCAAAATATATTTGCACTGAGAGAAAAATAGCCCCATGGCATCCCAATCAGATTCAACACCAAGAAAATAATGTAGAGCCCCCAAACTTTGAAAGCAAAGGACTGGGACAGGTCACCAATGAGACAAGAGACATGAGGACCCGATTACAATAACATCATCAATGTGGACAAGTACGTAGATGGATATCTAATCCTTAGTATAGATAGGCAAGGAAGTATCACACTACGAACTTTGAAAGCCAAGATCGTAAAGCCAATAACTCAAACGAGAGAACCAGGCCCAAGGGGCTTATTTGAGACTATAGAGAGCCTTGTGAAGCCTACAAAAATGATTCAGATAGTTTCTATCTTCAAAATCTTTTGGTTGTTACATATATATAGTTTCTGTAATAAACCCATTTAAAAAGGCATTGTGAACATCCAACTGTCAAATATCCCAATCATGAGACACTGCTAGAGGGAGAATAGTACGAATAGTAGTGGGTTTGACCACAGGACTGATGCTGTGAAGTCAACTCCAACAATCAATCAAGCCATCCAACTTGTGTTTGATTTTGAAAACCCACTTGGGACCAATAACATTCATAAACAAGTCATATGGGACCAACTCCCAAGCACCATTCTGTACTAAGGCATGAAATTCAATAGCCATAGCTGAATGCCATTGAGCATACTTAGAGGCTTGAGCATAGGATAACTCAACTTCATGATTAACAATATCATGAAACAATGCAAATGGCAAAGGATTGTGAGTGGTTGTTAATGCACGAGCTAAACGAGATGTCATCGACCTTGTTTCCATGGAATGAGTGTGCGTAGGAAGAAGATTGACAATTGGAATGGTGTTCAACAGGTCCTGAAGAGCCCTAGTGCGCTGAACTGGTAAGGGGTCAAACCTTGTGAAACTATCTACTTTGAGTTAGGAAAAGAAGAAACAAATTCCTCATAAGTAACCTCAATAGAAGGTAAAGGAGAGGGGGTACCTCATGAACTGCAGGAGCCAAACAAGAAGTTGAATCAATGGAGCCTAGAGGAGGAAGAACCACACTAGTGGAGTCAGAAGAGGTAGAATGCGACAATGACTATAAGACCCCTGGAATGAGCCATCATAAAAAATGACATGTCGAGCAATAATTTCTTTTCCCATAGTAGGACTGTAGAGGCAATACCCTTTGTAACAGGTACTGTAACCAATGAATGTGTACGGAGTAGTGCAAAAATCCACGTTATGCTTATTATAGGGCCGAAGAAGGGGATAACACATCCAACCAAACACTTTCAACAAAGAATAATCAAGGGGTTTTCCAAATAATTTTTCATAAGGAGAGAGATTACCAAGACCCAGAGTGGGCAGTCGATTAATGAGAAAAGTGATAGTCTTAGCTGTGTCTGCTTATAAGGACTAAGGAAAAAATGAGGACGCCAATAAAGATAATGTGGACTCAATAACATGATGATGCTTTCGTTCAACACTACTATTTTGTTCATGTGTATGAGGACATCTAAGGTGTCAGTATCCAATTTTTGCTCGGTCCCTTCACCCTACCTCTTCGTACCCTCCTCCTAGGCCCAAAATACTTGGAAAAACAAACAACTTAATTTGAAACTTTCCATCAAACATCATCCCCAAACTTGAAAAACTACAACTTAGTTACGTATCAACTTTCATGACTAAACTACAAAAATCCACCATTCATCACACCAATTTACTTTTTAGCGGCCCCGATCTATGCGATATCCAAATTCCAATTCTTCCAAAATCAAATCCAACATATCCATCACCTCAAAAGCACTAGGAAACAAACAACAAGCGAATCTCAACACAAATTTATGACAACCAACTGTAAAAATATCAAGACCACATTCGGATGGCCCTGAACGATTACCAAGATCGACCAAATATTTCTTAGATCAGAACCACCCACTTAACTCCTCACCCTAATCCATGCCTACCTACCAAATTATAGCGCACAATTTCCCCGTTTGACCCCCCAAAGCCTAAATTCGATTTCAACAAATCTCATTAATTAAAGCTTATCATCCGTCATCCCGATTTCATGACTAATCAGCCCTTACCATTGTATTTGGATACCCAAAAAACCATAGCACGTCAAATTTCATGACCAAACACCTTTGACTGTTGAGAAAATAAGATTCCATTTCAGACACTCTTGTTTACTGGAAAACCATAAGCTAAGATCATGATTTGAACTAAATTAGTCAATCTACACTTATGATCAAAGATCCATCACCTCCATCAAATTTGGGACAATCAAATTGCCTACACACTAATTTTCATCCCAAAATCCCCCTGTTTGACCCTTTATCAAACAAATATTCTATTTCAGCAAATCTTGTTTATCCAAACTTGTCAACTATAGATCTCCATCATTCGAATCCAATTTCTCCAATCTGACCTCACCAGTGTATTTAAAGACCCAAAAAATCCCCGTATCCCAAATTTCATGACCATATTCATCCGTTTGATCATTAAACTAGAAAGATATAATTTCGACACACCAGATTAAATTGGCATGCCATTCGTTCCAATCTGAAGCCTCAAAAGGGTGAGAGCTATTGTCAGACCCATTCTCGACTCATTAGAATACTTGGACCAATGAAATAGAGTCTAATATACCCAAAAGGCCCAAAAACCCCAAGATATCCCTACTTAAAACTAGGAAAAGACAAAATAGCATTTAAAAGTTTATCAAATTTACAATTTTTGCCACAAACATCCCCACATATGAAACTGTCATGATTGGCATGCCCCAAGCTCCCATTGGATACATAAAACCCATGAAACCACCCCCAAATCAAATAAAATGTTTCACCAAATAGGAAAGCTTGATTGAACATTTATTTCTTTGAAAAATCTTTGTCTATTTGTGTGAAAAATCTCTGTTGAATTCCAAACACTGTAATTGAGCGAAATCAAACCTAATCCCCCTCCCTTTCTCTATAAATACTGATCCAATTCGAGCTCAAAAGGGTAGAAGAGGCAGGAAACCTAAGGGAGACCCCCAGAGAGAGAGAGAGAGAGAGAGAAAGAGACAGAGACAGAGAGAGAAAATGAGAGAGGAGGAAACCTGAAAGAGGCCCCTAGAGGGAGAGATGGGGAAGAGAGAAGAGAGTTTCCTCCTAGGCCATATACTACCTCATGTTCACCCGAAATTTGGAGGTACTCTAAACCTTAGATTCAAACTCGCATCCTCCAATTTCAAGCGGAAGTTGTTGCAACCAGAAGTACTCTCTAGCTCAAGAATCCATTTAAACTTCATTCTATCTCATCTTTAGCTGTTGGAAAACATTTAACAAGGTACATATGAAAGGTAAGTCTGTAATCATTCTATCTCATCCTTACTTGCTTAAAGTTCTGAGACCATGGAAAATCATTGTTCTTGACTTCTTCTAGACTGATTATAAAGGCAAAGATGCAAGGGTCTTAGGGAAATTAGTACCTAGGACTTGATAATATCACATCAAAGTCGGTCTCAGGAGAAGTTGAGAGCATGTTTCTTCTGTTTTCATAAATTCTAGCAGTTGTGTTTATTAGTTTTTTAAAAGAAATTAAGCCTGAACAACTCTCGTATTGGGCTGAAACAACAGTTTGGAGGTAGAGGTGCCTAATACATTCCCTCTCCCAATCCTTGGGACCTGAAATTTTTTAGTTGTGTGTCTTTTCCATGGAGAATGAAGTCACTATCAAAGACTTAAATTGAATTTTTCAAATCTAAAAATGATGGTCATTTCCTCTAAAAAATGGGTGGCAACTCTATTTTTTTGAGCCAATCATGAGCTTCTCGAAGCTCACATAAGGCAATGAGTAATACCTTAAGCATCTACATAGCGAGAAAGACTACGAAATTCATCACCCCAATTACTTTGGGACATCTTGATTTTAGTAGAAAATAAAGTTTCCACATGACATTTAAATTTAAGAAAAATATTAAACACGTCCGATTTCTTTTCAAGAAGATAAATCCATGAAAATTTGGAATAGGCATCAATGAATATAACATAAAATCAATATTCTTTATTAGGCAAAACTGGAGCAGGTCACCATTTGACACACCTCACACAAAGGCAAACTTAAACAATGGGCTTTACTCATTTGACACACCCCACACACACAAATAAAAAAAAATGACTAAAAGATATTGAATATTGTAATCCAAACTTAGAATTAATATTTTTAACAATTTTTAAAAAAGCATGACCAAGTCAATGGTGTCATTCTTCCAAAGAAGCTTTCTTGCCCACAAGAGCTTCCAAGACATCTATCTTGTGTCAAACTATCCCTAGAAACTAGTAGAGTCCATCTGTACTGGGTCTTCTATGTAAAATTCTCCCCATATGGTCCTTTAAGACTAAGAAATCTGGGTGAAACTCAAAATTCAAATCATTATCTTGATAAATTTACTTACAAAAAACAAATTCTTTATAAGAGTAGGAACATGAAAAACACTCTTCAAAGAAAATTCATTGTTAAAACTCATTTTAACAAATGGACCAAATGGGAATAGATGATTGTTAAAACTTATTGTAACAAATGACTCTTATTTGTCAAAAATTTAAAACTCATTTTAGCCAAGTATACTTTCATAAAAACACAATACCAAAAAATCACACTTTCTCTATTGTTTGAATGTTGAGGTTGAAGTCTAAGAGTATTACCAAAAAAAAAGTCTAAGAGCAGCTATTTCATACAAGAAATGCTAGGTTAGATCTATCAGTTCACCCTCCCAAAAACAGGGGCTCAACATTGTCTAATGCCCCTTGTATAAATGTGATCCCATGATGTGGTTGAAAAAACGAGTAATGTTTAATGGTGTCCCTTAAATTCATATTTGTTGATACATTGCTGATTAATATATTAATTTATAAATTAGTAATAATTTAATAATTACTAATTATTAGTTATTTATTAGTTTTTTAAATATATTTATTATTTTAACCATTTCTGTTATTAATTGGTTATTCTATAATTATCAAATATTCTTCTCCTCATTGGCAAAATTGTTGATATCATTTCATAGAATCCAACATTCATAGGTTACAGCAATATTCGCTATATTCAGATACAAAGAAAACGAAAATTATAAGTTTTCACAATGCTTTTGTCAGAGGTGTTTTGCTTTTCAAGCATTACTACAACCAAACAGCACTTAACTGCCTTTCACAACACCTATTGCACACTGATTAATAGTATATCATAAATTGCAGCATATCTAATTAAGCTCCTCCTTTTATTGCACCTACCCACTTAATCCACAAGAGATGGAAATTCTACAGACCTCCATTAATGTACAAAAGCGATTAATCCCGACATTCTGGAAGTTGATGCATTTACTCAGATAAATGGTTTATTCAGACTTGAATAAAATCGTAATTTTAGACTGAACCTTAACTAATCTGACTAAAATGAGAAAAATTATGGAATCCAACCCAACCCGTCCCATATAGAGTGCTCAACCAAACCTATATATCCAAATATTTCCAAACCATAATGTCAACGAAGATTCAATACGTCTCAGTCTTAATCAAAACCCAATCCAGAATTCCGATTAAACCCAAGTTCAGTGTGGGTCTACCACTTAGCCCAATCTATTGGCATCCTTGTTCTCTGGTGGCATCTTCAGACCTTTATTAATGCTTTTGGGCCCCTTTCCACCAAGTTCGAAGTGGTCAGTAAAATGGTGGATGTATTTCTTAGTTTAAACTTTTCTAGATTAAATATTAGGAGGCGTGTAAGCGTCATTCCGTTGTAGTCTAGTTGGTTAGGATACTCAGCTCTCACCCGAAAGACCCGGGTTCGAATCCCGGCAACGGAATAATTAATTTTTTCCCATGAATTTCTGTGCTTTAAAATATAGTATTAACATATTGGAATCGGAGTTGGACGACCGTGAGCAGTGAACAGTGGTTAGTGGTTGACTTCACTTGAGAATGTTCTCAACAGTTAGCGCCAAGGCGTTGAGAGTGAGCTCGGAAACTCTGTGGATACTGCTGCTTTTTTTTTTTTTTTTACATCCGTGCCATCGAAGGCTTAAAATTAAGCACGTATCCCCGCACACACTTGCCGTGTTTTCCGATACTTATTCTCGGGTTCAGATCTGGACCTGTGAGATTGACATCTTCTATCTGCCACAGAGACTGTCGAAGCTCGTCCACAGCCATAGCCCATAGACATCACCTCTGCACAGGTCCCAAATGCTTCTCTGGAGGTATTGGATTCTGCTTTTGACAGATTGAAGACCGTGTTTAGAGAGAGACGACTCTGAGCCCTTCAGACTTACAGAGAGAGCTGCTTCAACCAAACGTATGGGGCTGGTTCTAGCGTAGGAGGAAAGAGACTGGAAATACAACTGTGGATACTCAGTCGCGTTACATGAAGTCGGTGTTGTACTGTTGATCATCTTCTCATGAGCCATGATGAGGGGAATCATCCAGTCTTGCTCCGGTGCAGCAACTGGTATTGACATTGGACGGGAAGAGATCGAGTTAGAAGGAGCAGGAGGACTACAGAAGATATCTTAGAAGCAGAACAACCTTCCACCTCAACTCTCAAGATCCAAGGAGATCTAGCATATTGAAGGCTAGCTAATACTAAAACGATTTTAGTGTTTTGAGAACGATGGGTGAGGTGAGAGAATACGTACCGGTTAGTAATAAGGTAGTGCTTGCTCACCATTCACCAATTTATAGGGTTTATTTTGGAACCCTGATTCTCTAGCTAGCTTTATTTGCATCGCAAATACGCCCATGCCCATACTAGTGTTATAATTGCCCATCCCTCTTTCACCAAGCCTCCCTTCCATCAATAACCTTTTCCATTTATTTAATAATATCCCCTTGTATTTCCTCTTCCTCCTAAAGCTGTCAGTGAATCGGGTCACCTACAGAACCAAACCGAGCAAACCAATTATACCGATTGTGATTCCATAGTTTTTTTTTATCTTGATTGATAATTGAATTGGGACCGGTCTTTACTTTTATTATATAATTAATATTATATATAATGGCCTCCTGGTTCTGTTATAATTTTTGTTATATTTTATGTCTAAAAAGGTTTATTTTGCGTTTGCTTGGCATTGGTGTACGGTTCGATGAGTTGTTCCTATGGTCGCGGTAACGGTGTTTGTGAGGGTGCAGCATGTGAAACGGTTTTGGACGAGCTCGGCAGGCCGAGCTCACCCTAGCTCGGCTGCATACCAAGTATTGATTGCCACGTGTTGGTTTGTCGAGCTGTCTTGCTGATTTGGAAGTTGTGTTGCTAGTAGCATCCATATGTCGATAGTTGCATGGGGTGACCAAAATACCCCGCATTGAGGTCCCACCTAGCTGTTTGTAGTTTAGTCTACCAGAGTGGCAGAAATATTACTAATGCAATTATAAAGTTTCTGAGGTGATATGCTTATGTAATACCAAGGTGTCACCCAAATGTTCTGAGATGCCACGTGTCATGAAGTCATTGGATGATCAAATTACCCCTCATCAGAAACAAATGATCAAATCACCTAAAGTAACTTAATGATCAAGTGAGACCATGGCCTTTGTAACCATGAGTGCTTAGGTTCAAATCTTCACATCCCCAAAAGTATTTTGGAGTTTATTTCAAGGTAGATTCCACCAAGGCTAGTTCATCGGGTCGGTTTAGGTAGGATAAACCCCTAACCCTAGAACCAGTCTAGGTGGGGGTCAGTTTCAAGAATTTGAAACCAGACCCTACCCAAAAATAGATCAGGTAGGGTCAATTCAACGCCAATCCAAGATTGGTTCCAAATTTCATAACCATTTTCTCACCTCTAAATCCATAACAATCCTTCAAAATTCAAATGAATAACAACCAATTTGAGCTCTCCACATATTCACTTATAAGGTGTTGGTATACGCCCACCTTAGAAAGCTAAAAGCTAGCCCCTAACATTCAAACCTTCCAAATGAGTATATGGACAAGCATGTCATTTGCATCCACCAAATTAAGGGCTTGTTTTGTTTGTGGTTGCATTTGGGTTTTAGCTGGTTCTAGAATGAAAAGCAAGCGGGATTGCATTCCATTAATTTTCATGGAATCAAGATTTGATACATGGTACAAGAACGAGCAGAAATCTCCCCTTTAGACATGCCAATTTCAAAACATATGATTTTTGGATGTAAGCATGACATGGTTGTCACATGGCTGTTTTGCATACCAATAAGGTAGCGTTTAGTTTCATTTAGGGGTGGTCACAAGCTGAGCTTTTCACGAGTTATTTGAGCTCGGTTCTTGAAAAGCTCAGTTTGGCTAAGTTTAAGCTGAGCTTCAAAACAAGCTTGAGCTTGATATATAGGCTAGTTTGCTAATTGAACCGATCTTGAGTCTACTGAAACTCAACTCGTGAGGCTCGCAAGCTTAATCGAGCCTAATATAATAAATAAATAATTTTTTATTATATGCATTCAAACATACATGCATATACATATACATAGATATAATAAATAATTTTAATTATATATAATAGTATTTTATATATAATATTTTTTTTATGTATAATAGTAAATAATTTTTACAATTCTTATTTTTGTATGTAAAATAAAAACATTTTTATATGTTTACTTTTTATTTTTTATATGCATGATAATAAAAGACTTTTATAATTCTTAATTTTTTATATATAAAATAAAAAATATTTTTATATGTATAATTTTTATTTTGTAGAAAAAAAAAACTTGTCTTGGAGTTAAGCTCAAGCCGAGCCAAACTCAAACTTATGAGCTTTGAACAAAGACGAACTTGAGCTCAAGTCAGCTCGAGCCTAATACAATTTTAGCGAGCCAAGCTCGAATAGCCAAATATTCGGCTCAGCTCGACTAGAATCCACCCCTACATGAACCATCCTCGTCCACAATATAATATAGACAGGGACGATCCATAGAGCATTTTCTCGTCTTTGTCATTATCTCGTGGTTGGGACCTGTTCATGGTGTGGACAAAATGGATAAATGATTCGGTGCAACACACCTGCCTCAAAACTCTTTTTTTAACTGTTTGAAACCCATTCTTAAATTGTTTATTATAATATTTTTAATAATTTTTAAATTTATTATTTATAAATATAATTAATGTTTTAATTTGGTTAATTGCTCAATATTTCATGACGAGCACTTCATAGTTGGATTTTGATGTAGCGCGATCTGGTCACTCTTAGCTGGCACTCACCTGGCTCCCGGAAGATACCTGAGACGAAGAAGAAGAAGAAGAGTCCCCGGGGGTTTACCCGGCGGGAACACTCTGATGCTTAAGTTAGTACTCTGTAGGAGAAGCAAGGAGAAGACGAAGGCTAAGAGTGTAGATAGCGTGTTATCACTATATTAGAGAGATTAAAAGTCTCAAAAAACCGTTTCTTTTCTGCCCTGAGAGCTTTTATAGGGGCGTTCATGTCAGGTCGAGCATAACCGCCACTGGGCTCTTGCCACAGCCGTTACCTGCCAGGGCTGCGCAGGTGGCCGTTGTGACGTACTTCTCGCCCGGGTGAGTGATACGTCTCCAAAGTGGCAAGCACGCCTCCGCCTGCTGAGAGACATGGATGCAAACTGTTGAAATGACAGGGACTGTGCCGTCAGTAAGGGACGCGGCGCAGTCTGATCGGTACGGCCTATCAAATAGAAGCTTCATGAGGAGTGCTCACGCGACTCATTTGACTTGTTTGGTTGGGAGCTCGAGTGAGCTAGTTTCCCTAGCTTGCGAGCTAAAGTTGCCTCGGAGTATCCCTTCAAAGGTAGCTCGGGGAACCCAGAGCTCGTGTTGGGGTGAGCTCCTCCTTTTGTGAGCTACAATGTCACTCGTGCTGAGTCACTGTCCATGTGTCACTGTTTCATAGGTTGGGTCAAATCGTCCTCCATCAGATTTATTAACATTCTAATGGCGGTATAGTTCTTTCTACAGTTACCTAGGTAAGTTTTTCTTGTAAAACACTTACTTGGGTAAGTGCATTTCCCCGTGTTCTTTTATTTCTCATGTAAATAAGGCAATGACCATTTTATCCATAAAAATCTATTATTAAAAAAGGGCATTTTTTTGTTCCATTCAAGTGTTGGCAACTTTCCCCCTAGGTGGGAAAGTTATTTACCCACCTAGGTGATACCTAGGAAAATAAATTTTCCCTAGTCCCCATATAAATCTAAAAAAAGAACATGGGATCCTTGGTCAATGGAAACCAAAATCCCATTGACCAACTTTCCCCCTCTCAAAAAAAAAAAAAGAATGCCCCTTAAAAGTTTCTTTAAAGCAATTTAAATAAAGTAACTCAACCAAACCTTAAGCCTTTCCAAGCAAGAGCTCAAAAGTAAGCTTTTTTAAATAAGTTCAGAAGCTGTTTATTGAAGCATTCCCACCAATTTTGAAATGTTCCAAAAGCCTTTTTTTAGGTATATTTATTAGCTTCAAATGTTATCCTTTGATGTAAAATCATGACAAAGAACACTAGATAGAAAATGTAAAAAAAAAATACAATAAAAAACAAGGTTTATGTGGTTTGTCATTTCAATTATGGGAGAGAAGAGATAAGTCTCTTCTTCACTAAGGATTGGAGGTCAATACATGATTGCATATGTTATATATGTCATCAAAAGCAACCGTAAGCTGTTCTCTCTTTTTTCTTTCAAACCCAAAGAATATTACTTGTCAAAATCCAAAACATTTTAGCCAAGTACCACCTGCATAAAACACACACAAAAAAATCACACATTCTCTTAATTTTCTTTAAATGTTGAATTTCAAGTCTAACAGCAGCTACTTTTTCTCTTCTTTATTTATTTATTGACAAAGGCCGAGAGCAACTACTTCATAAAAGAAAATGCTAGGTTAGATCCATCAGTTCACCCTCCCCAAACCAGGGATCAATATTGTATATGTGACCCTCTTATTAGGGGTGTCAAGTGGACTGGATTTGGTTAATCTGATTCAGTCTAATGTGAGTCCGATATTACAAATGCACCAGGTCCAAATCAATCCAATGAATATTTGGGATCATTTTGGACCATTCCAATTCAATGTTTAGAGATATGTTCAAATTCTAACCCAAAATGGTCCATTCACACCTATATTCCTATCCTCTATCAATGGACTAGATATTGGTTCAATCCAATCCAACCCAATCCAATATAAATTCATTATGGATGGACCAGGTCCAATCCAATAAATACTTTGGGTCATTAAGTATGGACTGGTCCAATTCAATATGTCTTGTTGATTTGTCAAATCTATCCAAATTAATTTTTATTTGCACGAGTCTAATCCAAAATCGATCCATTGACACCCTTACCCCTGATGTGGTCGAAAGAACGAGTGGTGTTTAATGGTGCCCCACTGTCCCTTTATATTTTACTAGTAAACATGTACATGCATTTGCACATGAAAGTATCTCCAAGACAAAACTATTTACAATTCAGACAGTTTTTGAATAGTTATAAGTGGACAGTTTTTTAACAGTTATAAGTGGAAAATTTCTTAACTGTTATAAGTGGGCAGTTTTTGGAGTGAGAATAAAGAATATATATACACTTTTTTATGCCCGTTGTATGTTGCTTAAATAAGATATAAAAATGTCTAACGAGAAGTCCAGAAAATATGACTATTCGCTCTTTCATTAGTAGTATAGATTTGTTTTAGGGTCTGGAGCTGCTAAATTTTGTGGTGTACAAGCAATCAGAATGATGAATAAGCTAGGCTTAGTTCGGTTATGCTAATTGCTTAATTCATAATTGTTGATATACATTACTGATTAATATATTAATTTATAAATTATTAATAATTTAATAATTACTAGTTATTTGTTATTTATTAATTTTTTAATATGCTTATTATTTTTAACCATTTTCTATGTTTTGTTAATATCAAATGTTCTTCTACTCATTGACAAACTTTTTTAACTGTCATTTCACAGAACCCAACATTCATACGTTGGAACAACATTCTCTATATTTAAATATCAGAAAAAAAATAAAAAATTATAAATTTTCTTTGTTTTTTTTTTTTGCTTTTCAAACATCACTAGAACCAAATTGCACTTAACTGAGTTTTGCACACAAGTTTTGTAGATATCTAAGGCTCCTCTTTTCATTGCATCTACCACTTATTCCACAAAATTCTACAGACCTCCATTAATCTACAAAAGCGATTAATCCTGACATCCAAGGATGTCAACAAGTCTGGTTTGGATGGAATTTCAGATCGAGGCCTACCCACCCTAACTAAAATGAGAAGAAACATAGAATCCAACACGTCCCATATGGAGTACTGCTCAACCAAACCTAGCTATATATACAAAGACTTAGGTGGTGTTCGGTATCGTGGTTATCCATGATATATTGCGTTTCAAAACATATTATAGTCATTTTCATCGTTCGGTTCAGTATGGTGTGGACCGAACCACAACATCTAGTGGAACAGTCCACACTATATTGCAAAAGCTCTTCCACGGGTAAGAACGTGGAATACTCCACACAACAGTAAAAAACTCTAAAGCCTTGATTCCCTACTTTGCACCATTATTCCATCCTAATAAATATTATTGTTGTAGCTCTTTTTTTTTAGGAAAGCATTGTAACTCTTGCTCTCCCATCAGTCTGCCTTGCCGCAGGAAGAAGGTGGCCAATACCAGTCAAAGTTACCCTAGTTCATTGAACATCTGTTCATCAACTATTTGAATAGATGTTCATCTAGATTTTTTTTTTTTATCACAGATGTTTATTTGGGATTGAAACAATGTTATCTTGTCAATACATTGAATGGTCAGCCCGTTCTGACAGAAAAAATAAAAAAGATAAAAAGCGGTCAAAATTGTTGAACGGTTTGAACGATTCAACCGCCTGGGTCAATGGTTTGTTGACCAAATCAACGTTTTCTTTGCCAAAATTCGATTTTGGCAAAAAACAGAACCGGTCACCTTACTAATTCCTAGTTTTTTCGGTCTGACCGTTCGAACCAAACCGTCGACCCGTTCTAACAGAAAAAATAAAAAATAAAAAATGGTCAAAACCATTGAACGGTTCGAGCAAGGTTCAAAGTGTCAACACGTATCGGCCCGTCGCGGATGATACGTATCATTCTAGGACCTCTCCGATATGCCCCTATAGTGGGTGCATTGGGGCTCTGACTGGTTCAGGGGGTGGAGGAGCCCTAAACCAGCCCCCCTGAACCGGTTTTGAAAAAAAATAAAAAAAAAGTAAAAAAAATGGGTATAAATTCACCCAATGTGCTTGTAGAACCTTGACGGTTCAACCTCCCAAGTCAACGGTTTGCTGACCAAATCAACATTTTATGACCAAAATCTGATTTTGGCGAAAAACAGAATCGGTCACCTGATTGGTTCCCGGTTTTTCCAGTCTGACCGTTCGAACTGAATGGTCATCCCGTTTTGACAAAAAAAATAAAAAAATAAAAACCGTTAAAACCGTTAAACAGTTTGAAAGGTTCAACCACCCGAGCCAGCAGTTTGTTGACCAAATCAACATTTTAATCGTTGACCTGACCGGTTCCCAGTTTTTCTAGTCTGACCATCTGATCCGGTCCGGTTTTCAAAACCATGGAAAAGTAATAACATTCAATTGGATAAATGTATATTTTATTATTTATTATTTTACATAAATAAATAGTAGTAGTGTCAAAGTGTCAATAACTTCATAAAACAATATTAGTAATATTATTAATAATATTTTTATTAATTAATAAGTTTTGAATGTTATTAATCATGGTTAATTATTAGTAATTAGTAACAATATTATTAATTATTATCAAATATTATAAATATTATTATTAATATTGTTAATTATTGTTAACATTATTTTATTAATATTAATAATTAATTTTAAATTATTATTACAATTTTTAGTTAATATTGATATCATTATTTGTTATTAAATATTATTAATATTTTTTTAATTATTAACTTTTTTGTAATTTATTAATTTTTTCTATTATATATATTACTAAAAAACAAAATATTGTGTTTTAATGATTAATGGCATAGATAATCTCACATGTTGTATTTGAGGTGTATAGAGTCAAACACAAGATGTGGTCAGAAATGTGCCACACCTTGCAAAACACCCATTAAGGTGTGATATGGATCAGTACACACACTTTTGTCCATGATACAGAACAACTATTCTGTTGGAGTGTGATGTGGATAAAAACACACCACCCAATTTCTCATCTACGTTACAGAACACTCCCTTAATTTCAATGCTACAATGTCAATGAATGGGATTCAACATGTGTTGATCTCAATCAAAACCCAATCCGAAACTCCAATTAAGCCCAAGCTCAGTGTGGGTATACCACTTATATATATGTTAATTTCAATCCAAATCCAATCCGATTAAGTCTAATTTCCAAAAAGTTCGAAGTGGTCGGTAATTGATTTGCGGTGCATGGTGCACACTTATCCCACAATTTCTGCAAAATCTAAACCACATAAACGATTCAGCTTTTCCTAATGGTTTTCACTTTTCAATTATATAGATCAAAGTATTTAACAATTAGAAGTTTCCTAGTCAAAATGTTACAACGGGAGAGAAGGAAAGAGCCAATTGAAAATTCTGGAGGAAAGAAACATATTTTCAACTTTACCACGATTATCCATCTCAAAATAGTATATGTATGGCATTGAATATTTGTTTTATGGAAAGAAAAGAAAACAAACTTATAATTCGTGGTACTCTAGTTGGTTAGGATACTCGGCTCTCACCCGAGAGACCCGGTTCGAGTCCCAGCAACGGAATAAATTGTTCTTTTGGCAAGAAGTTATTATTTTGGGGCGGTGTATCCTCCAAATCAATTTGTCTTCCTCTTTTGTCGATGGGATGGGATGGCCCGGATCTTTTCCAGTAGGGCTGTTCATAAGAACACCCAACCTGACCAAGTTGGACGGACCCAACCTGAGTCGGCTGGGTTTTTTTCAGCATCGGTCGGTTTCGGGTTGTAAAAAATCATAAACTGATGGTTCAAATCGATTTCAGTTTTAATGTGTAAAAGCTGAAACCGAACCAACTTAGTAGTTAGCTCTTAGTTAGTAGTTACAACCTATTTAGTTCCTATTTAACTAAATTGTCTCTATCCTAATTACAACATAACTTAATTTATAGTCTTCTAGTTATGAATGACATTAATGACAAGTATTATAAGACAACTAAACAATGAATTTTTTTGAAAAAGTTTAAAGAAAAGAATCAAATGATCCTAGTTTATATGGTCTTTTACACCAAATAGGCAACCAATTACAATTAGAATTAAGTGTCCTCTTTTACTTAGATTAGAAGGTTTCTTGAAATATACAAAGGATCCTAGTTTCTATGGCCTTTTACACCAAATAGGCAACCAATTACAATTAGAATTATGTGTCCTCTTTTACTTAGATTAAAAGATTTCTTGAAATATACAAATTTCAGTATTTTTTCTCTAATACAGTTTGACAGTCTATTTTCTTGATAACTTCTATTTTAACTTGGTCCTCCCCCCTTAGCCCCTCAACTCAAGCACAATCTCTAATACAATTTGACTCTCACGAATCAAAAATTTGAAATTTCAATTTATTACCATAGTTGAACTTAGAGCCGAAACCAACTCAAACTGACCCAATTCAATTCAAACAGACTAGATCGGTTTTTCTTAACACATGGTCAATTTCAGTTTCAATTTTAGGTAACCTGACCAGGTCATGTTAGTTGGAAAAATCTCAATAAATCGACCCAACCTGACCTGTGAACAACCCTATTTTCCGGTAATCATCCTCAAAATTGATGGATTTCCAATTTCCCACTATCCATCCAACACCCTTTCTTAATGCATCCCTAACTTTAAGGATCTCCCTCCAAGAAAGCAGGAATGGCAACCGCGTAGGGCGGGGATGGGGAGCCCCTCCCCATCCCTGTCCCCGCTAATGGAGACAAGGTTATCCTCATCTTCGCGGGGATTCTTATTCCTGTGATTTTTTATAATGTTAATCATTTTATTTTTATTTTTTATTTTATTTAAAAACATAAAAACAAAATAATTAAAATTTACGATCCTATTAGAAAAAATTCAACCATATTTTTGAAAATACTAATATATAAATGTATGTATACATATGTACATATATAACGTATTCATACATATATACATATATATTAGTGGGGATTCCATGGAGCGAGCATCAAGGTCCCCGTGGGGAGGGGAGTGCTCTCCCTGTCCCCACTAACGAGGATGAAAATTTCCCCATCTCCGTCCCCGCAGGGGAAAATTCATCTCCATCCCTGCCCCATTCGCGACTGATCTCCATAAGAATCGAAAAAATGAAAAAAATTGCCATCCCTACAAAAAAGCCCATGAAATGTTTTCTTGATTTTTGGCGACATTTCAAATATCCTCACATTTTAAATATTTACTTCTAACTACTTGCACCCATAAGTTATTTGGCTTGGAAAGGGTTTTCCACCCTAACTTAGCAATGCAAGCAGTATTTACCCAATCTAAATTTCTAATACCCCACCCACCATTGGATTCCATTTTGCATACCGTATTCCACTTGATTTTGCTTATTCATTTTCCTTCCGTTCTTTCATAGGAACTCTCTCTGTGTTTTCTGTCAATATCCTTAACTACAGTTTTTAGAATTCTAAAAGCTCTCATCACATACTGTGGCATCGTACCTATGGATGTGTTTAGAAGGGATAGCTCTTCCTGCAAGAGAAAAGGTGTTCATTTTCCAACCCAACCCAATCCCGTCCGCTCAAACCAAATCTATATATACAAATTTTTATTAACTGCTCAAAGAGTCTTTAAGAGTTCTGTTCAATCTTCTAGCAAAAAAGAATGCCTAATGTATATATATGTATGTATTTGAATGTGTATTAAGATTGACAGTTTGACCAAAGCGACAACATAGTTCATGGTTGTTGGTCCCAAGGCCAAGGATCAGATGGCAACAGGCCCTCAGCAGTAGGGGTGTCAATTGGACTGTATTTGGTCCAATCCGGTCCAGCCCAATGTGAGTCTATTACAAATGGACTTGGTCCAATCTAGTCTAATGATTATTTTGGACTGGTCCAGAGACTATCCAATCTGTTCAAGTTCCTATTAATTTAGATTGGTTTTAACTCAAACTTGGTCCATTGACACCTATGTTCTAACATTTTATATGTTATATTGGCCCAATCCATTATAATTTCATTATGGATAGACCCGGTCCAAAATAATATGTTCTATTGGTCCATCCAATCTGTTCAAATTCAATATGTCTTATTAGTCCATCTAATTTGTACAAATGGATGGACCCAATCCAACCCCAATTTATTGCTTCCTCTTCACCAATAATGCCCACTTTCAACTCGTTCCAAAAAAATGGGATTCCAATTAATAAGCCATTGATATTCAGCAACCCCTGTTAAAAAAAATAATAGCAGAAATCCAGACATTTATCTAACACCTGGCTTGAGAACACTAATACATTATTTGTCGACTGTGTGTCTACGTTCCGTTTTTAAGAGCTTATTGGAACCGAAAGGTATCTTTCCGTTGTAGTCTAGTTGGTTAGGATACTCGGCTCTCACCCGAGAGACCTGGGTTCGAGTCCCGGCAACGGAAATATACCTTTTTGTACATAAACAGTTTGAACTTTGAAGTGTTATTGAAGAAATCCTAGATAGTCTCCTAATTATCAAGATCATCTTCGGTCAGTGCAGGGCCCATTTGAATACCTTTTACAGCAGCCTGATTATCATGCAATTTTTGCTGTGATCCTCCAGCTGATATTCTCAATGGAAGGTTGAAAGAGGCCGACTGAAGCCCGGCTCCTGATTATCATGCAATTTTTATTATATTTTCAGAAAAATTCCATATTAATACCTTATATTTTGGAAATAAACTGTGTCACTGCAATACCTAAATTCTCAAAAAACTATCAATTTAATCTAAAATAGTCAACCTACTAATAGGTGTGCTGATAAGTTAGCATGGCTATGATACAAAATCATCATTGCTGTTTTCATGTGATTCTCCAGCTGATGTTGAGGATATATCTGGTGTTAATAATTGGCGCTTTTGTAATGGGTTATTAGGTTTTAGTCTTGTCCCAAAAATCAAACAAAGGCAAAAGAGATCGATCGCATAGGAGGTAAGTGTCAGAGTACTCCTAAAAGTATATGGGCTTCCCTTTTCCCATTTTTATGCTATCAAACAGAGTACCAAAAACTAATAACTGGTGCCACGAGACATGTTGGAAACAGCGCAAACAGTAAGCATCTCTATCTAGTATCGACTAAGGTAACCATGGTTTATGGTCTTTGTTATTGTTGTAGATGATTTGATACGACAAAGGCCCCAAGTGCCGCGGGTGGCCACAAAATCTGGGACAGCACAGCTCTCGGATGGAAGCTTAAAAGCAAATCAAGTTAATTGTTTTTGGAAAGTGTATGTGTAATAAACAGATCATGGCATTATTTATGATAAAAGATCATGTCCAGTGACAAGTAGGGATAAAGGCATTTAATGATCTTGACCATCGTGTACGTATGATTTAGGGTCTGTTAGGGTATGTTCTATTTTTTATGTATCACTTACCAGGAGAAGTGATACATATCTTCTAGCTAGGTGGATAAATAACTTTTCTGCTTAAGGAGAAAGTTGTTAACACCATAGTTTTTAAAACCTACCTGGTGATCAAACTGGTTAAGGGTCCGGTTACAAGTTCAAATGGTCCGACCATTTGTGTTACCTACAAAAAAATTAAAAAAATTTTGAAAAACGTTCAAATGGTTCGAACGGTTAATCGGCCGATTCAGCAGTTTGCTGACCAAAATCAATGGTTTTCAATTTTTTCCTGGTTTTGAAAATTATGGTTAACACTTAGATTGGACAAAATTACCCCTTTTAATAATGACTTTGTAAGACTAAAACAGTCATTATCTTATTTATCTGTGAAATAAAAGAATATAGATAGATACATTTACCCAATTATCTTCCCAAAAAACAAACAGGACCTTAGAGGCTTGGGGCCCTAATTAACCAATAATCCAAGGCCAGCCCTAACTACACTTGATGGCTGATCTGGGATGTTGTGGGATTCTATCGATTCCTATGTATTATATAGGCTTGCTAGCTATGGATTTGACCTCAATTATCAACATTCTTTGAAGAATAATCCACAGCGGATCCTGGATCTGCTTGTGGGTAGGAGATCCGAGCTCTCCTACCCACATTTGTTTGGAGATCAATTTGATCTATACGAAGACCACATTTGTTTGGAGCTAATCAATTAGATGTTTAGATGCAGAAGTCTACCTGAGGAATTTAATTTGGAGTTAGAAACAGAAAGAATTAACAAAATGGGAAAAAAAAGACAAGAAAAAGCTTGTTAATATCAATGTTTAGAAAACTAAACCGGAGCAGCCAGTTGAACCATAACCCGGGGCCTTGACCGGTTCAGTCACACCCCAAAAACCGGGCTTGTTCAAAACCCATTAAAAACTGGCTGATTGGCCAGTTTAACCAAAAAACCAATGAACCGCTCCCAGTTTTGTAAAACTGCCCGGATCCATACATAAGCAAAATTTTAAAATATTGTTAATAAGATTTGAACCAAATACCTTTGACTTCAGAGATTACTTAATTAAGATTAATCCACCTCTTTACTTGTGTTAAGTAATAACTATTTATTGTACATACTACATTACTATGAACGTATTTTAAAGAAAGCAAGTTAAAAGGCTTGAGTCCTAGTCATTTGTCTTAAAAATTAAGAAGCTTATCATCCATCCACCATATTTAAATAGCTTAAAATTTGTAAAATATATTATATATACTATATAGTCTTTATGTGATGTATAGTATATATATATATATATATATATATATATGTGTATCTACCACATTATCATTGTTCGACCTCTATTTCAACCCCTGTCGAACTTCTGGCCCATGAACCTTATCCCTTCTCCAATTCTATGCCTGGTCCAATTCTCTAAACATTAGTTAATATGACTAGCATTTTTGTTTCAAACACCAAAAATATAACGCAACTGTCAACTACTAACATTACGTTGTTTCCTACCACCTAGGCCAGAAAAAAGAAACGACTTAACAACATGAAAGATTTGCATGTGTGTAATTTATTTCCTGTTTGGTTGTTTTGGCTTCAATGTTCAATCAACTTTATGTGGGAACCCTCCATCATCTATGCTAGTAGAGGTTTCAAAAAGATAATGAATGCTACTTGGTAGCACTGACCTGGGTTGCAAAGTGGTTCCTTCACCCCCCAACTGCTTACCACTAACCTTGTTCCCCTTTCCCCAACACATCTACATAGATCAAAAAGCAAAAAAGCAAATAAGAAAAAAAAAGGAGAAAAAGGAATTCTTAATGCGCTGGTTTTTGCCTTAACCCATGATTATTTCATTAAGATTATATTTGTTTTAAAGGAAAAAATAAGGAAAGGAACGAAAAGATAATAAAACTTTTACAAATTTTATACAAATTCCTCTACCTTTTCCTTCAAACCAAACATAACATAAAGGTTAATTCTCAAAAAAAATAAAAAATAAAAGATAAAGGTTACAGAGTTGAAGGCATTAGAATTTCTGGGGTTTACTCAATTAATGTGCAAGAACCTATGTTCTTTTATATATTTTCCACTTGTTCCAGATTTAAATGCATCCAGTTCTAGGGCTCTTAAATGTATTTCCACAATTATACTCACCGACAAATATTAGGTATCTTCTACCTGGTCGGCTGGTCCGTAAATATAAAATTAACATAACTCAGCAAGTTGCCTTTCCTTTTCTCCACCTTTCTTTTGAAAATATACAACCAAATACCGAGTTTGTTCTTTTCGAAAAGAGTAAAATCTCCAGATTTTCTTTTAACTCTGAACAAATCTTAAGTGTCAAGGAATATAAAAGGATGTTGTTTGTTAGCAGCTAGGATAGTACAACAATATGATATTATTGCTTGCATGTCTGCTTTTGCTTAACAAACAAGCAATTGTTAGAGTCTAGATATGTCAATTGGTCGGGTTAAATCGTAAATGTAGTTTGGCCCGACCCTGTTTCATCAGATTAGGGTCAACATATTTGGTTTTATGGTCGGGTTAGGGTTTTGATTATTCGATCTAAATTGGGTTCAAGTCAACTTCCGATTTTGGCTGACCTGTTCTGGTCATGATACTCTGCATATATGCAAAGTATTCTTATAACTTTTTGACTTCTAACTCTATAGCTTTAAAGTTTAAGATTTATTTGTATATTGGTTTTGATTTTTTTTTTCTTTCTTTTAAATGGGAAAAGTAACATCTTAGATTATATGGGACAATTTTCCAATTTAAATTAATGGATTTTAAGTCTTCAAAACGTGTTAAAAAATACAATTGAAATGATATGAGTCATGTCAGATCGGTATCAGGTTAGAGTTAGACCCTATAGGGTCAGGTTGGGTTTAAAAATTATGTATTTTAAGACAGATCAGCTCGGATTCGGATTAAGGCACTGTAGGGTTGGGTTATGATTGAGGCAAACCTGTGTTAAACCTAACCCGTTGACATCCCTACTGGAGCAAAGAATGTGGCCAAGAGAAGGGAAGCAAGCAGCCACAGACCACGGACCAGTAAAATAATCAACCTAGGCCACTTGGTGAGTTATTCTGCTGAAGAGGGAGATACCATTGACATGTAACTAAGTGCTAATTAGAAAAGAATATGCATGAACCAGTGTTTTCAAATCATTTGTTAACTTAGATGGTCGGACCGTTTGGTTCGGGAACCATTCAGAAAACCAGTTCCATTTCACCCTTAATATGGGCCTCGGTCAAAAATCATTGACTTGGTCAATAATTCATTGGCCTGAACGATTAAACCGTCAAATCGTTCGGCCCAAACGATAGTTTTTGGCTATTTTTTATTTTTTTTTTAAATCGGAGCGAACTGTCTATTTGAATTGAACAATCAAACCACTAATGCAAAAACCGGTGGATAAAACGATTCCAATTCGGGGTCAATTTTTAAAACATTGGCATTGGCATGAACAGACCATACACTGTGTGATTGTCAAACAAGGATTGGTTTTTTCTAGTGTAATATATAATTGTAACATTCAACGAGAATCCAAAGCAAAAACAATATTTCTACAGGGAAATAAGAACCAGAGGAAACAGCAAGATGTTCTTCGACAAGGTGATTTAATCGATCAAGCAATCGTTGATGTGAAGGTAATTTATTGCAGAGAAGGGAGGGAACAATCGCTTCAGAGTGTGTGATGAAGGCAACAGCAATGGCCCATGGGATTTCCCTTCTAACATTTTCAATTCTTAACTACTCAAATGTCTTGGATTTTTATCATCTGGACAAGCAGGAGCTAGTTGAGTGCATCACGGACTGATACTGTGCCATCTCGTCCTTAGCATTTTCCATGCCTGATTCGTGCACTTTTGTACAAGGTAATTTAAGACAATTTCAATCAAACTGATGATGCTGTCACGATGAGTCACATATAAGGATAAACAAAACATTTACTGGTACCACCAACCAAGTTATCTTGTTACATATAAGAAACCTCCAAACAGTTCCAGAAAGCAATTGATATGAGCCTGTGTATTTTATTCTGGTTTATCTTCAAACATTACAGTGGGCGCTGTGTATTTAAAACAGTGGAATGTCATATTTTAGGATTTGGAAGGAAGGCACTCCATCATTTCATTTCTTCCTTAATAACATGAATAGGATGCATTTCGGATGATAATAGTGTGGGCTCAAATGCTATACGATAAATAAATAAAACGGTTCCTGATGGAACGCGATCTCGTAATTCTTACCTGATAGGGGTTATACACCTAATTGGTGTTGGATGAGGTATCTGCAAAGAAAAAGGTAAAGGATTTCTGGGGAGCTCGCCCGGCAAGAACACTCCGATACTTAAGTTAGAACTCGGTGTAGAACTGAGAGAGAGTTGTGAAGAAGAAAATAAATGCTAAGAGTGAAGATGCACAATTTTCGATTACCTCTTTCCTTGGGGGTTGGAGCCCTTATATATTAATGCCCTATCAAATCAGGTGTAACCTTCTCTGAATCTCTGCTGCAGCCGTTATTTGTCAGGGCTGAGTAGGTGGGCGCAAGCAACCATCACAGGGTACGACCCTGTTAGTCGATAGACGTTTTTTTGGAGCTAGCAGGAACAACGCTACCTGATGAGAGACGTGGGCACAGTCCTCTAGATTGGCAGGTGCTGCGCCGTCAAACAAGGGACGTGGGAGTAGTCTGACGGGCACAGTCTTGTCAGATAAGAAGCTTCCCAAAACCCTTGGATTGGTCAGTAGCGAGCTATTCTATAGCGAGTTGCCTGGTAGCAAACTGCCTTTGTAGTGAGTTGCCTTGTAGCGTGTTGCACGGTGGTGAGCTGCCTTGTAGCGAACTGCTTGGTGGCGAGCTGTTAGGCTGGGTTTTAGCGAGCTCATTACGCCAAATTGTAGCCAGGCTGTCATGTTGAGTCGTTACTTACGTTGAGTCATGTCCACGTGTTGCCTAGTCAAAAGGTCGGGTTAAATCACCCTTCATCAATTCGATTTCAAGTATTTACTCATGATTGGGTTACATATAGCCCATTGAACGCACCCTTGTTTGTAGCATATCAGAATGGGAGGGCTTTGTAAATTTTAGACTCTCCCTATCTCCCCAAATATCCCAACATGTATCTTATTCAACACTCACAGTAAGTTGGATTTTCAGAATCCAAACCAGCATCACATGAAAATGCAAAGACCTCTTCACATTTAAGTGGGTTTTCAGCAACTTGGCACAGGTTGGGTTTCAAACGGACATCTAATTTCCTATTATAAATAAGTAATAAACAAGCAAAATAATATGAACAAACATCAAAATTTTCAGTTGTTTGATTGAAACATATAAAATACATTTTACCAATTATCCTTTCACCTAATATTCAAAACATTGTTTAATCTAACATATAAGTTCACATGCATTACAAAAACAATTTAATTATAAGAATTATGGGTATTTTAGTAAATTCAATTTATAAGTTGGGGAGGGTCAGGTTTAGCCTAATACCACCATATCCTACCGGCATGTGTCTGTACAACTTGTAAAATCCCAAAACCCGTCTCCACCCTAAAATCTGCTTTCAAAAAAAAAAAAAAAAAAACCCCACTAGGTAGGGTGGAAATTGCCGTCCCTATCTAGAATCCTCTATAGACAGTCAGATAGAATTTTGATTGTACACAATCAGAATCCAAATAAACCATTACGTTATTGGATTGAATTGGATTAGTGACAAAAAATTGGATCCAAATTATCCAATAAAATTTCAGTCTAACGTTAACTCGAAGGTTTAAAGTATTAATTTGAAGTGGTGTTTGGTGATAATGACATGGTGGTGCAATAGGTGCTAGAGAATAAAATGTTAATTTAGAGACCTCACCTAGTAGCTTAAGTTTTTTGGGGCATTCTTTTTTTGGATTTTGAGAGGGGGGAAAGTTGGTTAATAGGATTTTGGTTCTCATTGACCAAGAATTCTATGTTCCTTTTTTAGATTTATGTGGGGACCAGGGAAAGTTTATTTTCCTGAGTATCACTCATCCGGGTAAATGATACCCATCTCCTAGGTGGGTAAATAACTTTCCTACTAAGGGAGAAAGTTGTCAATAATGGAATGGGACAAAAATGCCCTTTTTAATAATGGATTTTTATGGATAAAATGATCGTTGCCTTATTTACATGAAAAATAAAAGAACATAGGTAAATACACTTACCCATGTAAGTGTTTCCCAAGAAAAATTTACCCGGGTAAGTGCATTTACCCAGATAAGTAACTTACCAAAAAGCAAACGGGGCCTTTATATTGAATGACATGGTATCAAAACTACTTGACCAAATGGTCTAATGTTTTATCGTTGTCGTTCCATCATATTTAATTAAGTTTTAGCATAAGATACGGTGGAACTAGGCTTATCCAAGTTTCAAGTCCAATGGACTTTCGAATGAGGGGCCATGTGAGGATAATAAAAACATATTCAAAGACATCACCTAAAAGATTAAGCTTTTAAGCTATATTTGGTTTGAAGGAAAAGATGGGAAAAGGAAGGGAAAAATAGGAAAACCTATACAAGATACCTTTCTCTACCTTTTCTTTCAAACCAAATACAACCTTAAGTTGGATGATTAATTTGGTTAATTGGGAGTAGGAAACCATTGGTCTTAGACCCTTTGTAAAAATTTTGGCTATTCAGTGTTCACAATATCTTGATGTATATCATGTTAGTATCAATCTGTACCAATTATATTCAACTGTTACAAACTGATACATAGGGGCGGAGCAGGAAATTTTTATAAATGGGTCAAAACCTAAATGAAATATAAATGAATAAAAACTGTATTACGATGAAGATTTTCTGAACCGGGGCATGGCTCCCCTGAGACCCCCCGTGATACACCACCACTACAAACAGTTACAAACTCAAAGTCAACTATTACAAATCATTACAAACCACTGAAACAGTACTAAATTGTCACAAGTCTATATTCAACTGTTACAAATCCATATTCAACTATTACAAACCCATATTCAAGAGCCACATATCTATACTTGACTATTACAAACCGATACTCAACCCCACATAATACGTGTCTCGTCCTGCATCTCCTCTTTGGCAACTTTCTTGCCTGAATTGTGCACTTGCACTTATATAGAAGAGAATTTAAGAGAATTTGAATCAAAACTGGTAATGTAAATGTCAATATTAGGGAACGTATATATAAATTGTTAAGGTTGTGTTTGATTGCAATGCAAATAAATTTGTACTGATATAAAATTGTGGCAGTGCAAATGATTTAAGTGTAAATTCTGTTGTTTCAAATTTTAGTTTTTGTTCGATTGCAGTACATATGAAGTGCATTAAGACATGAAGTAGAATAAAGTAAAAATCAAAACAAAATTAAATAAGAATTTGCATTTATTACATTTGCACTCTCATGCACTTGTATTAATGCAAATAAATTTACACTGCAATCAAACACAGCCTAAAGTTTAGATAAGATGAAGAATCAGATTAGGATAAGAATAGGTTAGGATAGAGTTTTATCATATGTTTTATCTTTATATCTCCTCTTGACTCTATTTAAGATGTAACATCGATCTCATTGATGCAATTAATGAACTATTCTCGACCTTCTCTGAAACTTTACGGCACAACTCACGTATAAGAAAACAAAACATTTTCTGTTACTATGAACCAAGTTCTTTTGGTTCACGTAAGAAGCACTTTCCATGAAAAAACAATGACCCGTATACTTTATTCTGCAGGTATATCTTCACACAGCAAAGTTTCATGTTTACATTTGCGCCTCACAGGCACCCAACAGTACATCCGAACTGTGTATTGGAGAAATGTTCCCCAGTTCAAATTAGCTCCCACAAGATTGCCCTCACAATGTCCCACAATACATATTTACCGTGTATTTGGAACATCTTCCAATGATAACATCATCATTTTTCTAGTATTATCATCAAAAGATGCTTCCAATACATGAGCGGGGATGTGCTGTGAGATGTTATGGGGGGCTGATTTGATCTCGATATTCTCAATGCACACTGAGAAGATGTGCATGTGGGGCAGTGCAGGGAACTCCAAAGTTTCACCATGCATCCAAATTATGGAGTGTTAGCTGTATATAAAATTTCGAGTGCCATTATCTCTTACCATTTCAGTTCTCAATTGACAACATGAATTAAACCCGTTTCAGACAACATAGAGTGGATTCAAATGCTATGCAAAACTTAACGATTGGTGCAAATTATGATTTATTTTGTTTGATTATAGTAAAAATAAAGTAAAATAAGACCTCAAATAGAATAAAGTAAAATTCAAAATAAAATTAAGCAAAATTTTGCATTCTTTTCATTTGCATTCCTTTGTATTTATACACATGCAAATAAAACACGCTAAAAGAAAGAAAGAAAACAAAGAAGTTCATGGTAAGGGCATGAGCAATGTTGTGAGAGACAGGACACAAAATTAGAATTTTGCAGAGTCATCATGGGTCAAATGGTCTAACCACCATGGCTCTCCAGTGACCCGTGACATCATAAAAATAAGATATAAAATATTATGTATATTATAAAACATGTAAAAGTAATGACTAAATGATTTCTTCTTAGTTTTTAAATAAAAGTGACCAGGGTTTAAGTCTTTTAATTAACATTTCAATAAAAAATGTATACATATTTTATGATATAGATATTAAAGAGACAAGGATAGGTGTAAATGGTCTGATGGATTAATGGTGGAATGTTGTTATGCATTAGTAGGGTAACATGAGTTCAAACATTGTTATTATCATTTTATAATTTTTGATAATGAACTCTCTCCTATTTCATTTTGTATTATCAATCTATCAGCATTATAGATTTTTTCCAATGTTTTCAAAACCGAATTGACCAGACGGTCAGATCAGAAAAAACCAGGGAATCAGTCGTTTCAGCCCAGAACCACTTTTTGGTAAAATATTGTTGATTTGGTCAATGAACCGTTGATTTGGGAAGTTGAATCTCCATCGGGATAATAATTTTTTGCCACTTTTTACTTTTTTTTGTCAGAACAGGCTGTTTATTCAATTCAAACGATCAGACCATTTGACCCGGGAATCGGAACCAAAACAGTTTCCGTTCGGTTTTAAAAACCTTGGATTTTACCTTCATTTGTCTTCAATTTAGGATTTATTTTATTTTTTTTTTATTTTTACGTCCATAGTTCCTGCTTAACAAATTTTTGCCACAAAATTAGAAACCAATTTGTTGTTGTGATCTTTGATTTGATTTCGATTTTTTTTGGCAATTTTGATTTCAAATTTTGAAAATCGTTTGTTTACAGAGATAAGTCGCCGTTTCACCAAGGGTCACTCTTTTTTCTATTTTTATTTTTTCTTCTTCTTTTTTGCATCATGGAGCTATACAACAGATCACTCTTCTATTTAGTTCCTTTTTATGTGGGACTCACTCCTGAAATTGAAAATAGACCATGAAGAAGGGGCTTCTTCCTTTTTACAGATTATATATACGAAAATAGTGAAGATTCTGAATTTCTTCTCCCTTTTAGTTGAGGATAATTAAGCAGCTAGCATGATAACTGAGGTGTGGCTTTTATTTTATATTCTAGTTGAGAGAACTTTTGATAAAGTTCAGTTTTTGCTTGTGGTGTGTGACCCTGTTTGGTGGTAAGATATCTTGTGTTTGTTTCTTGGGGTGTGTGTGTGTGTTTAATTTTTAGGTTGGGATTTGGGACTGGGAATTGAAGGAATTTTTGTGCTGTATAATTACGTATCCTCCATGAAGTATCAATTCTTCACACATCCGTTATCTTCGATGGAGTTTCTAGTGGAAATGAAATGCATTCACACATAATTATTTTTCTTTTCTGTTTTATATATAGGTTTCATTTCTATCACGTCGAAATTTCAAAATCATGATGCAAACCTTTGACAACCTTAGCCAGAGACTCCGGTCCTACTTGCCCCCTCTTGGCAGCCTACTCTTACTCTTTACTGCTCTGTTCTATGGATCAAGATGGCCCCATAGTCACCAATATGCATCTTCTTAAGGAAAGGAACCACCCTGACCCTGAGGGTTTCAACTGATTATCCCAGATATGATTCTCATCATCTAGCTGTAGTACTGCACAATTTCACCGTCATATCACTGTCAGCCTAGCTCCTTTCCTTATTAATATATAGTGTTATTGACTTGAATAAAGTTCTGGTTAAAATCTATATATACACTTGTATTACTACTTGCATTGTATATATGTATGGTTTGATGTAGCTTTGCGAGTTACAATTATTGATCATTGTGGGGAACCACAAGCATGAAATACTTCTCCTATAAAAGGGAGGGACCTTTACTCTCTTCAGCCATCGCCTCACCTCAATTATCCTCTTGCCCATCATTTTGTTTCAGAGAGAGAGAGATGGAAAGGTTCAATGGTTCCAGCTCTTGTCGCTGTGTCTTTGCAGGTTTGCTTATTCTGTTGGTATTATTCATCAGTTGCAACCCAAAACCATGCTCAGCTGCGAGAGTACTCAATCCTGGGACGACAAACACCGAATTCATAAAGACGTCCTGTGACACTACAATGTATCCGAAGCTGTGCATCAGCAGCCTCTCGGGCTACGCAAGCGCGATTCAAACAGACCCAAAGTTGCTGGCCGACGCCGCCCTGAACGTTTCCCTCACAAACGCTCGCTCCACTTCAACCATGATGACAGAGCTATCAAGAAGCCACGGAATGAAGCCCAGGGAGGCTGCGGCAATGCAAGACTGCGTCGAGACCGTCGGAGACTCGGTCGACGAGCTGCAGAGGTCTATGGCGGAGATGGGTCATCTGGGGGGACCCAACTTGGCCTTTCAGATAAGCAACATCCAGACATGGGTGAGCGCGGCCTTGACGAACGAGGACACATGCATGGACGGGTTCGCTGGCAAGGCTGTCGACGGGAGTATCAAGACCACAGTCAGAGCCCGCATTCTGAACCTTGCCCAGCTCACAAGCAATGCTCTGTCCTTCATCAACGGACTCGTCAAGACCTCACCCTAATTCACCCATCGCTCTTGCTCTGTTAATTTGTTGTTAGTAATGGTTTCGTTGGTGGATTAGTTGTGTTTAAGTGCCTCTGCAACTGCAATCCTCCCACCGTAGCTTCTTGCTCCTATGAATTGTTGTAATTGTCCTGCTTCTTCTGATTGTAATTAATTAATTAAGTAGCAAACTATAATGAAGCTGTGTATTATAAAATATAAATCGCTTCTTACTTTAGTTAAGAAAAAAGTTTGTTGTGCTGGTTGGTTCCATTTCTGATCAGAGAGAGAGAGAGAGAAATTTGTGAACAATAAAAAAGCGTGCTGAATCCTAGCTTGAATAAAAGGGAATGGCGAAACGGGATTCAGATAGGTGGGTCGAGGATTAAATGATGAAGATGATGACTGAAACCCAACCATGTAGAGGTCCATCACGTGTCGGTGGAGCACCCTTTATCCAAGTCTGATCAATTATTTCCTCTTGATTAGGCTTCAAAAGTTTGATAAAAGATATTTTGCCTAGGAATCTTCAAACAGATTCGGGCCGGATATCTTCTTTTATTAAGAAAACCTGAAAAGAATCCTGCTTTGCCACGGCAAACTAACTTCTCTCTCTTTTGAACCAGTGGGTACATTCATTGGGAGTGGTACAATTAATAAAGATCTCCATGTAATTAAATACATATATAGCTAGTCAGGCTTGACAGCGATGGAGTACAAATGCTGTGCAGTGTTTCGAGCGGCCGGACTTAAGTGAATGCACATGGTCACGTATTCATGCATGGTGGGGTGGTGTTTCCTCCGAGCAGTCATGTTAAGAAGTCATGATCATCCATTATCTCTATCTAATTCATCCACAGAACATGGTGCAATAATTGAACCCTTAACATTGTTGAAATAATCTAATTAAATTTCTCTGGTTTTCTGATTATAACACAAGTAGCGGCTGGCCTAGCTCTGCGACATGCGGAACATGTCTCCTGTTTAAAGGTTTGCCCTTGCCAAGGATATTTTCCTTTTGATTAGTTCGTCATGGATCACGCAAGCATTGCCGGCAAGTTGACAATAACTTGAATCGATCCCCCTTGGAATTAGAACTAATCGTTTTCTTGTAGATAATTGTGTTTTTTGTTTAACATGGTTTTAGAACTGGTTCCCTTTGGTCTGCAGTCGGAATTGGAATCAGGAATCCGAATCGAAAAAATTTAGATGGTTTTTGAAAGTGTGGACGTTTCCAAGACCCATTTTTTACGAAAAAACACTTCTGTCACATAGGCAGTGAACAACATTATGTGTGAAAACGAAAATAAAAATGCGATTCTGATTTCACCCAACCGGACACTTAGAACTGGAATGATCCAAATCCAGATCCTATTCCTGCGAAGTGCGAACCAAAGAGGGCCAACACATCTAACTGCGCAAGTTACAAAGAAATTAAATCAGAATTAGTCAGATATTAGACTTGAATAGGATAAACAACGTTTGGCGCTTGCGACTCGTTCATGAACATGGCGAGACTTGCAGTAAACTTGCGTCACTTGATTGCAACTATGGATGATAATATCACATGGAATGATTGCAGGAAGAGATATATCCAAATATACCGTTTGTTATCCATCTTTTCGATTTCTCTTGGCAGGTAGTAATAGGGATGTTATTTGGTCTGGTTAAGTGGTAAGCCCGCACAAACCCGACTCAATCAGGTTAGGGTCAGACCAGCAATAACCCGGTCTAGGTTGAGTTCGGATTGAGGTGAACCCACACTGGAATGCCCCATTGACATTGAAGCATTGAAATATTCATGTTAACTAGGCTTCATTGACTATATGGGACGGCTCCTCGGGTCGGATTCAATAATTCCTCCCCTTCTTTGTCAGGGCAGGACAGGTTAAGTTGGTTCAAGCCATAGGCATCGAATAGGCGGGTTGGCTCCTAATTTTTTGACCCGGATCAATTAACCATATTTGCTGTTTTGGATCCTCACAATAATCCATTTCCTATCATAAATTGGTCCAAGTACAACAGATGGGTCCGGTCAGATTTTGGACCAGTAATCACGTGCCTATATAACTCGGATGTGGATTGTATATGGAAGCACATGCCTGATATAAGCATTCAACTTCAAAACAATGACTTTTCAATTATATGAAAGCAGAAAAGAAAAAATCTTCTGCATAGACGTCTGAGACCAAAATATATTGGTTGGCCATGAAACCGAAATAAAAATATCTTCATTTGAATTAAAAAAATATCTTTTGCTGGTCGATTTAAATTATTTTTAGTCGTAGTAAGATAATATCAGCTTTTGTTGAGGCTCTATTTTGAAAGAGTGCGAATACAAATGTGTACAGTACACAGGTATATAATAATACAAAATAAAAAAGTTTTACACACTATATATTTTACTGAACCTAATCTTACCTTCGGTTTGATAGAAAAGGTAGGGAAAAGAAGTAAAAATAGAAAAACACATGGTTTTCAAAATCGGACCAGACTGGAAGGTTGGACCAGAAAAACTGGGAATTCATCAGGTGATTGGTTTCATTTTACCTCAGAACCGTTTTTTCCTCCAAAACCGTTGCTTTGGTCAGCAAACTGCTAACCTGGGTAATCAAACCATTTGAATCATGGTTTTTAAAATCGATCGGAGATCGAACCGGTCAAGGGTCTGGTTACTGGGTCGAACGGTCCAGTTGTTCGATTTGAACAGTCGGCCCGTTCTGACAAAAAAAAATTAAAAATATAAAAAAAATGGTCAAAACCATTCAAATGGTTAACCGCCCAGTTCAGTGGTTTGCTAACCAAAATCAAATGTTTTTTGAGAAAATCTGATTTTGGGAGGAAATAGAACCAGTCACCTGACCGATTCCCAGTTTTTCGGTCCAGTCCGGTTTTGAAAACCATGAATTAAATCGTTTAACGGTTTGGTCGGTTTTTATTTTTTAATTTTTTTTTTGTCAGAACGGGCTATCCATTCGGTTCGAACGATCGAACTATTCAACCCAGGAACCGAACCCCTGACCAATTCATTGTTTGGGTCCTTGGAAAAACCTATACAAGATTTATAAAGAAAACAAACTAGAAAAAATACAAACGCTCCATACTTAGAAGAAACAGGAGCACAATGGCCCTATTTATCCACCAAGAAAGAACCATTCTTTGAATCTCTAAACACTAGGTTGTTTTTGGTACCATTGCAACTTCTACTTGCAGCGTTTTAGATAGACCAACTAATCCAAATTTGTATTGACCAATCTAAAAGATTACAAGTAGAAATAACAATGGTACCAATGACAACCTAAATTAAAATCACCAATTTCAGAGCTACAACCTGTAAACCGGGTTACCTGACTTAAAATATTATAATTACATTGGACTTGGGTTAGAATTTGGGCCAATTGAAAATGTAATAAATTCCCAACTCAAGCAGTTGCACTTGCACCCCTAGGTTTTAGAGTTGCAAATACATTTGGATTGAATGGGATACCAGATTTAAAAATAAATTTTACGAAACTTGGTAAAATTATAACAACTAATCCAACTTTAATATAAATATTAAGCATATTAGATTGGATAGAATTGATCCATATATGATCCATATATGATCCAAATCAAACCCAGATCACCCTTAAAATGATCAAATTCGAATTCGAATTCAGATAAAAACCCTAATAGGTATTTCCCTCACCCTCTTCACCACTTCAGTTGAGTGGCAAGGTTTGTGGGATTGGTTGAGCCCAAAACACCCTTCGCCACATATCAAATGAAAGCCCAAACGGATTTAAAATATAGCTCATAACTTTTTCGTTTGAGATAATTTTCTGTAACATAGAAATTTTACAACTAAATAAATAGTCATTAAATTTAATTCTAACTCATTGATCATAACCCAGACATATGATAAGATGTATAGACAAAAATACCAAGTATTTCATTACAATGCCGGTGGTCTAGTTTGGAGTCCGAAATGACCAGTTCCAGCCTTGACTAGACATCCCTACCTTGGAAGTTTTTCCTTCCTATCTTTAGCCATGATAAAGACAAAGGGCTGGGCTGAAACGTAGCAAAAGCCTAGCCGGGCCAATGTCCAGCTCTTCTTCAGGCTTGTAAATTAATCTGTGCCCTCCTGGCTAAGACCCTGTCCAACTCAAGGCAGCCCATTGCCGACAATGGTCAGAAACCCATTACAATCATCCAAGCATATGTGACTGAATACATTTTTTCTTTCTTGTCCTGTTTGATAAAAGCATAAAAACTTTTTCTTGCTTTAAGAGAAATGCCTCATTCACTCATTGGTGTGTTATTTGTAAAACAGATAGAGAGACTGTTTTCACCTACTGGAGTTTTGCCATTTTGCAAGGTTAATTTGGGATTGGGCTTTCTCCCTATTTGGATGTAGCTGGAATCCTCTATCAAACTTGTAGGGCATCTTTTCCCCTTCTTTTTTCAGGTGGCGGATAAAAAGGGGAAGGACTATGTGGAGAGGTCTAAGGGCTGCAGTATGTTGGACACTTAGGGAATAAAAAAACTTCAGGATATTCTCAGAAGTTGAGAGAGGAGCAGTAGATCTGAGGGCTATCATACATATTAGGGCTATACAGTGGTTGAAATCTTTGGAGATATTCACATATTACACTGTAGATGACATGTTGAGGAAGTGGGGTGAAATTGCAAATTACACACAGACCAAGTCAGCAATGAGTGTGTCTTGGACCCCTCCACCTAGTGGATTCTTGAAATTAAACTTTGATAAGTGTACTAAGGGAAATCCGGGAAAATTGGGGATTGGGGGTGTTTTTAGGGATGAGAATGGGGTCATTTATGCCACGTTCTCAGGCCTAATTGGAGTGGGTGACTTCTTTAGAACTGAGATCTTTGCAGTTATGGAAGGAGTCCAAAAAGCTAAGGAGTTAAACATCAGAAAATTCATAATTAAAGGGGATTCAGAGGTGGTGATAGGGTGGCTGATTAAAGATAACAATGGCTTATGAAAGTACAACAATGAGAGGAGGAAATTCAAGTGACTGGTGAGAGAGATAGAAGTTAAGATATATTGGGTTAAAAGATCGGCTAATTCTCTAACTGACGGTTTAGCTAAACAATGGGCAAAAAGGAATTCATTGTTTTGGGCTAAGCTATAACTTTAGTGTTTTTTTCCGTTTTTTCTTTTTCTTGAGGTTCTTTGTTGCTCTTGGAAGATAAGTATGTTTGTCTTCCCTTGTAACTTTTCTATTGATAATTTAAAGAAAGTGTTATTGATTAAAAAAAATGCCTCATTCATTATTAAAGTTTGCAAGTGGTCTTCTGAACAATTGCAATCTGATACGTGCATGCATGCAGCAGCCGAAGACCCGGTCAAAGTGGATAGCAGCAGAAGACCCGGTCATGTTAGCTCTTAATTGGGATAAGCCTTATCCATTCAGTTTTAATTCTGTTAGAATAGATAAGTCTTCAATTCTGCTCCTAGATAAGTGCATTCTGTTTCCTAGATAAGTGCATTAGATAAGTCTTCAATTTCTGTTCCTAGATAAGTGCATTCTGTTTTTTTGTTGATAAGCTCCTAAGATTAAGGGGCAGTAGTTCCTATTTCTACTCCTAGTTTGTAGCACCATAAGGCTATAAATATAGCCGGAATGAATGGAGTTGGCATTGGCTTTTCTACAAACAAACTCTCTCTCTCTCTCTTCTCCTTATTCTAGATCCTTCTCCCTCTTGTTAGATAACTTGAGCGTATCATTGGTATCAGAGCCGGTTCGACCATGGACACCCGTGGAAAGACGAACGCGGAGTTCCGCAATGAGGTCAATGAAACCTTAGCACGACATGAGTCGAGCTTCGACCAAATGAACACTGTCTTGCAAGCAGTGTTAACTGAACTCTAAGCCCTTCGAGCCTCACGAACCACTCCCAATACCACTCCCGAGACCAACCCCTTCGCCCATGAAGAATCCTCACAGCCCCATACTTCCCGTTCAAGCTCCACCCATGACCACCCTCATCAACACGTCAAGCTGTCATTCCCAAAATTTAATGGGGATGATCCGAGCGGTTGGATTTACAAGGTGGAGCAGTATTTTGAATTTCAAAATATTGTTCTAGACCAACAGGTGCAGCTAGCTTCCTTCCATTTGGAAGGCATCACCTTACAGTGGCACAGGTGGTTGACCAAGCATCGCGGACCGCTCACATGGGAAGAACTCTCCAAAGCGGTGTTACAACGGTTCGGCCCCACCGACTACGAGGACCCATTAGAGGCATTAACCCGCCTAAAGCAAACCACCACTGTGACGGCTTATCAAGAAGCCTTCGAGAGGATCTCTCACCAAGTTGACGGCCTGCCCGAGAGCTTTCTCATTGGATGTTTCATTGCAGGACTTCGTGATGACGTTCGTTTAGATGTGAAGATCAAGCAACCTCGAACTTTGATAGAGGCGATTGGAGTGGCCCGGTTAATTGAGGAACGAAATCACTTACAGCGGAGAGCTAGCCAACCGATTCGATCCCCATCAGCCATGACAACCCAGAAGGCGTCGCCCAACCCCATGACCGGTGTACTTGGGCCTCCACCAAGCTCGCGCGCGAACCAGGTTTCCAGTGCTCCTTCCTCAACATTCCGGCGACTCACCAACCAGGAGGCGCGAGAACGTCGTGAGAAGGGGCTGTGTTACTACTGTGATGAGAAGTTCACCTCCGGCCACCGTTGTGCACGTCCACAACTGTTCATGATTGAGGATCCGGAACCGGCGGACGTGGAGACTGTCGAATCAGAGGAGGAAAACCAAGAAACCATCCCTGAAATCTCCTTCCACGCTATTGCAGGAGCTGAGCACCCGCAAACCATACGTGTTCTTGGGAAACTGAAAAACAAGAACGTGACCGTATTAATTGATGGCGGCAGCACCCACAACTTCATTGACCAAGCCATCGTCTCCAAGCTCGGGTTGCCAGTGAACCGAGACAAGAAATTTCAAGTTATGGTGGCCAACCGTGAAAAGATCGAGTGTATGGGGCAATGCCGATCTCTCACCCTCGCCATTCAAGGACACCCCGTTACCGCTGACTATTATGTTCTTCCCGTCGCAGCATGCCAGTTGGTGTTGGGAGTACAGTGGCTAGAGACGCTTGGACCCGTCGAGATGGATTACAAACAACTAACCTTGACGTTCAAAAAGGAGGGACTCTCTTGCACCTTCCAAGGATTGGGACGAGCCAGCATCGAAGCCTTAACCAACAAGGAATGCAATGGGCTACAAGGTATGGGATTTTTTTTTCAAATAGTTCCTTCACATAGCAGCGGCCAACCAGGTTTTCTTCCACCCGAGATGGACCACCTTCCCACCGAATTTTCCCATGTGTTTGAGCCGCCCACAAGCCTGCCTCCTAAACGACCACATGACCACCGGATTGCACTGCTTCCCGACAAAGGACCGGTGAGTGTGAGGCCATATCGATACCCGTATTACCAGAAGACCGAAATAGAGAAGATGGTGAAGGAGCTTTTGTAGACAGGGCTGATAAGACCAAGCAATAGCCCATTCTCATCGCCGGTTTTGCTAGTGAAGAAGGCTGATGGAGCTTGGCGGTTTTGCGTGGATTACCGAGCACTGAACGAAATCACTATTAAAAACAAGTATCCCATTCCTGTGATTGATGAATTATTAGATGAGCTCTACGGCACCAAATTTTACTCCAAACTAGATCTACGGTCGGGATACCATCAGATTCGAGTGCAAGAAGAAGACGTTCCTAAAACAGCTTTCCGAACACATGAAGGGCATTACGAGTTCTTAGTGATGCCGTTCGGCTTGACGAATGCACCTGCAACTTTTCAAAGCCTCATGAACGACCTCTTCCGCCCATACCTCCGAAAATTTATTTTGGTCTTCTTCGATGACATTCTGGTTTATTCTAAATCATGGGAAGACCACCTATCTCATTTGCGAGTTGTTCTAACTGTATTATCCTCTAACAAATTATTTGCAAAAATGTCAAAATGTCAATTTGGGGTTTCGCAGGTCGAGTACTTGGGTCATGTGATTTCAGAACAAGGCGTGTCCGTTGATCCAGCCAAAATACAAGTTGTTCTCGCATGGCCTACACCGACATCAGCAAAGGGGGTCCGTGGCTTCCTCGGGTTAGCAGGATATTACCGGAAGTTCATCCGCGACTTCGGAAGCATTGCAGCTCCCTTAACCCAACTGTTGACCAAAGGGGGATTTCAATGGAACGAGGCAGCAGAACTGGCCTTTCAGCAATTGAAAAGGCACTCACTTCACGCCAATCCTACGTCTACCAGATTTCTCCCAACGGTTTGTGATTGAATGTGATGCGAATGGAACCGGGATTGGCGCCATCCTCATCCAGCAAAACCGACCGGTGGCCTACTTCAGTGAAGCATTGAAAGGTTCAGCCTTGGCATTATCCACCTATGAGAAGGAGATGTTAGCTATTGTCAAAGCCGTTAAGAAATGGCGCCCATATCTGCTTGGGAAAGCATTCACAGTCCGCACCGAACAAAAAAGTCTTAAATATTTACTCGAGCAGAGGATAACCACACCGGCACAAACGCGGTGGCTGCCAAATATACTGGGCTACGACTATGAGATCGAGTATAAAAAAGGGGTTGAGAACCAAGGTGCAGATTCCTTGTCACGTATGGCTGAATTTCAGTTTCTTTCCATCTCTATACCACACGTAGACTGGTGGCCGACGCTACAAGAAGAGGTCAAACAAGACACCTTTTATGAGGAATTGATGAAAAAGTGACCCTCCCACAAGTTGCTTCAACGGGATGGGGTATGGTTCAAGGGGGACAAGATTTATTTGAGCCCCACCTCCACCTTGATTTCAAAGGTGGTGGTGGACTGCCACTCATCCCCTGTAGGGGGACACTTTGGGTTTCATAAGACCCTCTCTCGCATCAAGCACAGCTTCCTTTGGCCCCACATGCGTCGGACGGTGAAGGAGTTCTTGCAACAATGTGACGTATGTCAGCGCTTCAAAACAGATTGCATGAGACCAACGGGATTGCTTCAACCATTACCAATTCCTACTCAAATGTGGACAAACATCTCCATGGACTTCATCGAAGGATTGCCTTCCTCGAATTGGTATACGGTTATCATGGTAATTGTGGATCGGTTGACAAAATTTGCCCACTTCATTCCCTTAAAACACCCATTCACTGCCACCACAGTCACGAAGGCATTTGTTGCCAACGTTGTCCGCCTACACGGAGTACCAACATACATTGTTAGCGACCGTGACAAGGTATTCATCAGCTCATTCTGGCAGACACTTTTTTATATGCATGGGACGAAATTGTGTATGAGCTCCAGTTACCACCCCCAAACCGATGGGCAAACCAAAGTTGTTAACCAGACGTTGGAGCAATATCTACGGTGCTTTGCAGGTGACCAGCCGCGAAAATGGGTAGAGTGGGTTCCTTGGGCAGAATACAGCTACAACACCTCCACTCACTCTTCCACCAAAATGACACCCTTCGAAGCAGTCTACGGAATCCCACCCCTAATCTCCTGACCTATGTACCGGGTACAGCTCGAGTAGGGGCAGTTGACGAATACTTGCGTGACCGGGACATCATCCTACGCGAGCTACAACATAACCTCCAGGTAGCCCGGAACCGGATGAAATGTCAAGCGGACCAGCACGGACGAGAAGTCTCGTTCGTAGCAGGTGACTTCGTGTATGTGAAGCTATAGCCTTACCGGCAGACCTCGGTGGCGTTTCGGCGTTCCATGAAGCTCGCCCCACGTTATTTTGGGCCGTACCCAATCATTGAGAAGATTGGTCCAGTAGCCTACCGCTTAGCCTTGCCCCCCGGCTCTCAAATCCACAATGTGTTTAATGTCAGTTTGCTGCGGAAGCACTTGGGACCCATCACCCCTACTTCCACTCAGCTTCCTCCAATCTCGGATACTTCGACCATCCTACCCCAACTGGAAGCAATCCTGGATCGCCGTATTATTCACAAGGGAAAATACCGCCCAAAATCCGAAGTCTTGGTCAAATGGATTGGGGCGCCAGCTGAGGATGCAACCTGGGAGAATGAATGGCGTTTCAAAAAAGCTTATCCCGACTTCCTTGTGGACAAGGGTCCTTCAGGGGGGGAGGAGAATGATACGTGCATGCATGCAGCAGCCGAAGACCCGGTCAAAGTGGATAGCAGCAGAAGACCCGGTCATGTTAGCTCTTAATTGGGATAAGCCTTATCCATTCAGTTTTAATTCTCTTAGAATAGATAAGTCTTCAATTCTGCTCCTAGATAAGTGCATTCTGTTTCCTAGATAAGTGCATTAGATAAGTCTTCAATTTCTGTTCCTAGATAAGTGCATTCTGTTTCCTAGATAAGTGCATTCTGTTTTTTTATTGATAAGCTCCTAAGATTAAGGGGCAGTAGTTCCTATTTCTACTCCCAGTTTGTAGCACCATAAGGCTATAAATATAGCCTAAATGAATGGAATTGGCATTGGCTTTTCTACAAACAAACTCTCTCTCTCTCTTCTCCTTATTCTAGATCCTTCTCCCTCTTGTTAGATAACTTGAGCGTATCACAATCTCCAATTGACAGAGGCCCACAAGCTTAGAGAATTTTCCTTCTCGGAGCATTAAAATTATGAACACTTTTTCAAGTTTCAATCCTCATATCGCTATCTAGATGGTCCATGGAGGCAAAAGTATCCTTGAAAAGGGAAAAGGCAATAATTTAAATGGTCCCTAGACAAACAATTAAAACTCTGATTCCTTTTGCATTTTGTTCTGAAAATAAGAAAAAAAAATCAAGAATAGAAGTTCATGAACTTCCACATCACACTCTTGAACAGTTATAACACAAATATACCAAGTTCAAAAATAAACAGTAACTAATTGATTGGTAAACTTCTCAGAAATATGACGAGATACGAATGGACCGCTTTCATTAAACTAGACAAAGTGCATTGATGATTGACCTTGTCTCAAAGTTGAAGCTTTATCTATATATATATAAGAGAGAGAGAGACTTCGGTTCAAGCAGCTGCATCCGCAAGTTCCCCACATCATCACATATGCCTGATCCATGTGCATATCCGGATCAGTTCGACTCACAAGGAAATAGAGAAAACTAAGGTTCCATTTGAAAGGAGTATAAATACAAATAGGTAGAATGCAAAATTTTATATTTTGTATTATTTGGTATAAATGTATATTGTATATATTTGTATTTGTATTCATTTCAAACTAAGTCTAAAGGAAAAATAAATAAAAATAGATTTAGGGTCTGTTTGGTTCGTAATCGAATTTGGAATTGGAATGGTTCATTCCCATAGTCTGTTTAGTTCAGACAAGAATGAGAATGAAAATTAAAATCAACGAGAATGAGATTTCATTCCCAAGGGAAAGGCAAGAAATGGTCATTCCTTCCAATGGGGAAATATCATTCCAATAAGAATGAGAATGAGAATGGAATTCTAATTCCTCCCAACCAAACAATTGAAATCAAAATAACTCATTCCAATTCCAATTCTAAACCCCTATTCCCACAAGCCAAAAGGGGCATTAATTTTTGACGGTACAACAGAGTGCAAATTAGGATGGCTAAATTGGGAAATAAAGAAATCTACCAAAGTTAAGATGTACTTAAGGACCAAGGTTTAAGTTCTCAAAAAATAAATAAAAAGAAAGCCCAATGTTAAATCCAGCCCTCAGAGTGGATATGGATCAACCTTTCTGTACGTCTTACTGTTGAAACTAATTGACTTTGGACATAATTAATTTTGATGAAAATCCCCACAAGCAGTCGTATAGAGCCCTCACTCCAACAGTGGCCATGTTAGCCTTTTAAGGACGCAACTTTGGGAGACCAATTCAGCTTGAAATTTTATACAAATTGGGTTTGCATTTTTATCGTTGGACTTAGGTCCAAAAGGTTGAGCTTTTTTATTTTTGTATTGGGCCTAGACTTTGCTCTTAAGTAGCTTAACAAAGTTTAACTTTATTCCACCTAAACTCAGCCCAATTATATATACACGTATGTAATATGTAATATACCTTTCAAACTAAACACAGCCTTACAATTTCCTTTGTAATAACACTGGGGGTGTTTGTTAACGGCTGAGGGATCATAATGGATCGAGTGGGTTTTAATTTGCAACAAAAACAAAAGAGCTGGCCCAGAACTTAAAAGAATGGAATAAAAATAAAATTGGAAATGTGTTCAAAGAAAAACAAGTATTCTAGAAAATTTCAAGGAGACTCAACAAAAACTACCCATGAACCTAGATGGAGGATCCATTAATAAGGAAAAGGCCTTACAAAAATGTTTCAAGAAAATCCTATAAAAAAGAGGAATTATATTAGGCCCAAAAGATCTAGAGTTAATTGGCTCCAAAATGGAGATACAAATACAAGGGTTTTTCAACTGAGAGCCACCATAAAAAATATAAAAATAAAATAACCAAAATCAAAAATTAATCTAGGGATTGGACAAAGGACCCCAACAAAACCGGGGGCGGATTGAGACAAAAACATGCACATCCGGCTGAATCACCTATCATGGTTGAATACACTATTGTTCAGTACAGCTGGGTCCCATATGGACCCACAATGAGCACTAATGTGTTTAACTGTAATTGATAGTTCAGCCGGGTGTGTATAATTTTGTCTCCAGAGTCTGAGTGAAGCCTTTAAAGAACAGTTAAGCCAGGGAATAACTGAGAACGCAGACCAATTTCTAGAGTTAATCAAACCAACCCTGCTATCTCTAGAGGAAAATGAACATCTAGGCCAAATGGTTCAAGAGGAGGAAATAATGAAAGCTCTGAAGTCATATGGGGGGTTTAAAGCTCCATGCCTTGATTAAATGCTAACTTCTTCAAAACCCATTGGGAAATAGTAGGAGAGAATGTCAAAAAAAGTAATTGAAGCTTTCTTTCATTCTAGAAAAATGACAACAATTATACAATGTATTTATCACCTCAATCCCCAAAAATGAGAATCCAAAAAGTAACCATTTCAGACTTATTAGTGTTTTCAATGTCATTTATAAATTATCAAATTATAATAAATAGAGTAAAAAATCATCTAGGAAAAATGGTGTCCAACTACCGGTTTGCCTTTGTAGCAGGTAGGCAAATAACATATAAAGGATATGATCGACTAGAATGACCATACATTAATAAAAACTCCAGAAAATTTTTGACTAAATAAAAAATGTATTGATTTAGTGATGGAGTACATAGCATCAATGAGCTACCAATTGTAGTAAATGGATCCCTCGGAGATCATTCACCCCTCACGAGGGAATAGACAATGACACCATTTGTTCCCTTACGTTTTTGTAACAAGACAAATAATCAAAGCAACCAAGGAAAAATAAAGCCTTGGTGTCCAAGTAGATAGAAATATCCAAAATATGTCAATTCTCCAATTTGCAGATGACTGATATTTTAGAAAGCCTCAGTCGTAAATACATTAAAAATTAAAGGCATCCTAGAAAGGTATGCTAAAGCATCTATTCAACTCCCTAATTATTAGAAATCAGATTTTTTTTTTTTTAATTACTGAAAAGATTAAGGAAAGTTATATAAAAAATCATTAAGATCCATGGAAAGGAAGTGAGGGGTAAGTATGTGGGAGGCCCAATGATAAAAGGAAGAATCAACAATGCCACTCTCAAAGATTGTTTCGACAAGGTTAAAAATAAATTAGAAGAATGGAAGGGTAAAATTCGATCAAAAGGTAGAAGGCTACCCCTATTAAAAGCAACCATTGGCAATATAACCCAATATCAAATGAGTATCTTTCATTTTCATAGAAAATTAATGAGGGAAATGGACAAACTTCAACAAAAATTCTTGTGGAGGAGCAAAGGAGATAAAAAAACATCTATGCCTTTAAAACATGGCATAAGGTCATAATGCGGCCTAGTAGTCAGACATTCGGAATGGATTAATAATTCCAATATAATGAATCTAGGTTGGAGATTGTTGCGAAATGAAAAAGCCTATGGGTAGAAGTTGTGAAAAAAAAAGTATCTAAATATAAGGACTTTATTCAAGTAAATGCAAGAAAAAAAGAAAAAAAAAAAAAAGCCTCTTGAGCTTGGAGGGGTGTTTGCAATCAAGTAGAGAACTTGAAAGGAAGAATGATGACGAACATTGGAAATGGTAGGAAGTGAAAATTATGGAAGGATAAGTGGGTAACTAAATAGTCCATTAATACTAATATTCCTGGCCAAATGAGTGAGCAATCTAATATATTGTTTCTAATATTCCTGGCCTCTTCATTGATGTAGGCCGTCATCACTCCATGGAGCAACTGCTTGGGAATTTTGGGAGTCTCTAGCCCATCATGACTACAAACTGTCCAGCGTGGCACATGGATGTCCGAGCTGCTGTTACCCACCTCAACCTGCATAGGGAAAGTTGTCGGCCAAGCTTCCCCAGGTTCCACTACCACCATGTCTTCGTCACCGTTTCCCCGCCGTCGAGCTCTTTTTTTCCGGCGAGGTGCCCTCTCGGAAGACCTCAAGGGAGGAACTACCTCAGCACAGACCTATGGTACCGCGCCAGCCCAGCTCTACCTTTGGCGATTCTCCTTCATCCGGCTTACAATCTCCTCTTCACTCGCCATTTCTACACCTACATCACGGAAGCACGACAGTAAGTACGAGAACAAAGAAGCAAAGAAAGTACAGGAAGATAAAGCAATGAAAAGGACAAACTAGACACCCCTCGCATCAGCCCGCCAAGCATCAGCATCTTTGAGCATGTATACACAGCTACGTCTATCTTGTGGGTCATGCTCAAAGCTGACCTTTCCTCCCAAGTAAGTGCCAACCATTGAGGTTGGGGCACTCTCGTTCTTGGCTCTTGTAGCACGGCTAGGAAGGGGAAGTCCCCAAGGTAGTGGATAAAGAAAAAAGGCTCCTTCTAGTGCATCACAGAGGAATGAGCCCCGACCAGCACTTTGACGTTCTTCCTAGTCGAGAAATAGTAATAGCCCTACTGGTGAGGTTTGAGCTGAAGAAGAAAGCTCACCATACCCAAGGTCAACTCAATATCACGGATGGCATAGTAGGACAGAAGGCCAACCAAAAACCTAAAGGAGTTCGGCATCAACTGCACCGATAGTACTCGGAACCATGCAAGTACCTCGGCAACCCCTTCATTCAGAGGGAACCTCAACCCGACTTCCAGACTGCTATCGTACACATAGTTCGTTGGGCCAAGCATCGGTTGCCATCTAACCATGTTGCGAACACCTCATTCAGAAATCCTCAGGGATGTCGTACATAGCTTGGATCTGAGCCATATCCTCGAGGTCCAACGCACAGGGTGTGGTTCCAAACCGGCGACCAGCCCGCAGTGGAAGCTCGGCTTCTATACTAGAGGGACCAACCTCGACCTCCTCAACCTCGGCCCTCTCAACCTCGACATCCTAGAAAACCCCAACCTCGGACTCGTAATCAGACCCACTAGAACTAGAAGAGCTAGAAGTGGAAGAAGAATGGGAAGATGAGGAAGACATATTATCGAGCTTGAAGCCGAGGAATAAAAATAAAGCGCCGAGCAACAATATCAACACCCCATCGAGCTATCCCAACAACTCCTCTCGCAAATGGCAAAGGGGGAATGCCCCTCCACCCCTTCTTATAGCCCATAGGGACGCGAATTGACACCAGGTCTACGGTAGAGATCGAGCGTTGCCCTGACAAAGCTCAGGAAGACCAATCGATGTGATTGTTAGCACATGCGCAAAGCCTCAAAAATGGAAGCAATGACCTTGACAAGCTCAGCACCGGCAAGGCCCTTAGCTTTGAAGATCAGCAAGCCTCAACTGAACATCACAACAAGCTCGGCACCAAGAGGCCCTCGAACATCTCAATAGCTCGGCACCTGGGGGCCTTGGCTTCGGTGCTTGACAAGTCATAGCCGGGCATCACAACGGCCTTAGTTCCACAGCCTACCTCCGTAGCCCGATGCCCCGTGGATGAGCATCATGACCTCAATTCCAGAGCTCGGCCTCTAACTTCGAAAGCTCGACACATCATGGCCGAGCATCACAGAGGCCTCAACTCCAAAGTTCAGACCCAACTCCAAAGCTCGACGCACCATGGTCGAGCATCACCATGGCACAGAAGCTCGACTTCCACTTGGAATCAGAGTCATTCCTCGGCTCCACCAGGAGGACGGACCTGGAAGCTCAGTTTGACACCTTGGCTCTTTGTCGAGTTACGCAACCGCGCAACACTTCAGACCAGCCACTCCCCCTCCTCGGCTCCAAAACTGGGGGAGTGGTGTTCGAATTCCGAAGTCAGAGCTCTTAGAGTTCTGTAGCCCACGATGAGCAGATTCCTCAGCCACTTTCCATATTGCCTGGTTTCCAAAATTGCGACAAGCGCTGAGGAACACCAAAGGGGCCAAACGCCCATCCAGACATCAACTTGAAGTTCTTCAGCTGAATAACGAATTGGACTACTTCATTCCTCGACCACAGAACTAGGGGAGTGGTGTTCGGGTCATGGCTGAGCTAGCCCTGCAAGACATGTGGCCGCCCAGCTATCGCCCTGCCACGTCATCCTAGCTCGACCACGTCGGCATAGCTCGGCCGAGCTATGCTATTATTGTGGTCCCCCATCTTATCCTTTCAGGCACGTCAACTACACGTCACATGGATGAGCACAACTACGGATAAAGAGGAATAAGGAAAAAGATTTCGTTGGGGAACGAGACTCTACCCCGGAAACCTCGACGGCTAACCTCATCCCGACAACCCCGGAAGCCCAATCCGACCAGAACACAGATCTTCGGCTATAAAAAGGTACTCCACGCTTGAGGTAAGGATCCAACTTCTAACATCCATACTGCTACTTAGCTCGGACCAGCATCCTTATAGCTCGGCCCGACCATCTACCACCTCCTATTGACTTGAGCGTCGGAGTACTTACCTGGGGATAATCCTCGTGCATCTAACTTCTTTTTCCTTGATCATTGGTCTTTAAGCACGGCCTCATTCTTGTAACTCGGCCCCGCCCTGCTAGAAAGGAACTATCTGATTGCTCTCATCAGTTTATACACCACCTCAGATTGATAAACATCACGCGTATTACATATTTTGAAGCTCGGAGGTTCGGAGTTTCTCCTATATTACGTCTTTTGAAGCTTGGAAGTTCGGTCGTAGAGCAAAGCAGCATATGGCCTTCGTGTTTACGTCATTTAAAAGTAGCAGATGGTCTCAGAGAAAAGCCGGAGGTTCGTCTTTTGAAGTTCGTGTATTACGTCTTTCGAAGCTCAGAGGTTCGAAGTTTAAGTCCGTGTTTAAGTCTCCACGGCGAGGAAGGCCATCGATTTGGTTTTAAAACAGAGTAGCAAAGCTTCCTAATTCGTCCACTTCAGTAGGAACCCTTACCCTTGACTCCATGAGGGTTGTACCAACGCTGATGGTCTTCTCCATCCACGCCGATCTGGACGCAGAGTAGAGGACAATGTGGACAAGATGATTTGTAGGAAATGCTACACACTCTGCATCACAGGGGGGCGTGTGGTTTTGGATAGAGGTGTAATACGGGCCGTGTAATAACTTGAGGGTCAGCCCAGCACAGCCCACGGCCCAAGCTTGTGCGAGCCTGTGTTGTGCCATGCCATGGGTCGGGTCGGCCCGGCATAGCTCATGGTGCAAGTTTGTGCGGACCTGTGCCATGCCATGCCATGGGCCAGGCTGGCCCGTGGGCCAAGCTTTTGGCTAGGCCAGGTCAAAGCTATTTATTTAAAAAAAATTTGAAAAAGCTTAAAATTTTAATTTTATATGAATTTTGATGTATATAATTGCTTATACATACAATAGTTAAATATATTAGTAAATTAAAATTGAAAATAATTATTTATTTTATTAATAAATTATATACTATATTATTATATAATTATAATTTATATAATAGATAATATTATATGTAATATATATAAATAATATATATGGGTCGTGCGCCGATCCGGCCCGTGAACCTAAAACCCAAGGCCTAGCATGGCCCATTCGATCGTGTCGGGTCGGTTCAAATTCATGCTAGGTCGCAGGCAATATGGCCCAATTTATACCTCTAATTTTGGATATTGTTTAAAATTAAATCAAATACGTAAAATCACATATAAACTGTCTATGACAGAATTAATGAAGGGAGTTGTGCGACAATTGTAAAAAATAATAGAGATACTTTAAAACAATATTGAAATAATAAGGATATAGCGAACCAATTTTCTAAAACTTAAGGATAATTTAGGAAATTTGCTAAAAATAAAATCATCAAAATGTTGAATTCTCTTTTTTTTTATTTCTAACGCCTGAAATGTGATTAAATTTATTCAGTCATTTTGTTGGCGTCCATAAGAAAGCTTGGATGGTAATATCTAGAAGTCATTGAATGAGAATTAAAGTAGGCTAACAGACCCACAAGAGGCGCATTAATATATGTGGTGGGCTCTGATTGCCTGAATAGCGTCCTAGAATCAGCGTATGTATCATCTACTGCTGGGCCTCCAACGACAGCTCCTACCAACACATTAGGATTAGGGTTACTGGTTAATATGTAGGGATTCCCGTCCTTGCAGCCCATGTGCTTTGGGTGCTTGTCAACCGACGGAAGCGAAGAACCTCGATGATGAATCCTCTGTGGAAATTTATTCCCGTATCCAACCATGTAAGACATGTTCAGAGGATTGTGGCCCAGTATGTAATCCACCTGACAAACCCAATTCCGGCCCAATTGTTAATTCATAGTCGCTTGGCCCAATAGAAAAATAGCAATCAATTGGCCCATTAATCAATTAAATACCTGGCTTTTGGCGAATGCTATGAGCCTGTTTGGATCGGCCACAACTTGTTCTCCACAGTGAACGACATTGTTGCTGGCACTCAAGTGCTGAGCGTAGACAAGGAGGAGGAATGATATGGCGGTCACGCATTGCATGTTGGTTGCTTCTGCTTTGTATAGAAGTCCACCTGCATCAGCCATTTATTTTCTCTATTGAGTATTACTGTATCAGTTGTTGTAATGGCTATATCCGAAGGAAATTTGGATTCGGTCCTCACAAACTGTGCTCACACCAGATGTGCATTGGGAACATTTTTTCATAAATAAAAATGTATATATAAATAAATAAACAGATGTTTCAAATGTAAGACTGTAAGTGTTGCGAGAACGGTGTGAGAACAAATTTTGTGAAGACTGAATAAGGGGTGTTCATTCGGTCGATTTGGTATTTAATCAATATTTCAGTTAAGCCATTTCTATAAATCAAACTGAATCAGGCTTTAAAATCGAATCAAACTGAACTGAATTCAAATTAGTTCGATTCGTTTCAGTTTTAAATCAATTAATTCAGTATATTAAAATATAAATGTATATTATATTTATGCAGAAAAAATGGATGTTATATATATTTATAATAATATTTGTTATTAAAACATATCAACATTTATAACTAAAATGCATATTATATATTAATATTAAATATTATTGTTTATAATTAAAATATAAGTATATATTTTCTTTTGGTTAATTCGATTTTCGGTTCAACTCAGTTGAATTTTTTTACTGGATCTATTTGGGTTTTCGGTTTGATGACGAAATTTGAACACCCTACAGTCGACGAACCTGGCGAGTACCGGACGTTTTTCGTTGGCGATTCGGGAAGTACCGAGCAAATAAATTTGTCAGCATTCGCATGTAACATTGGGATACCAGATGGATTAGACCTCGACGGCGATACCTACAATATCAAGAAATTACAGTGAGAGATCAAAAGAGAGAGTTCGAATGAATAGCTATATTCAGTACGTAGTTCATAGATGTGAATGATTAAAAGCGGTCGGGTGGAATTGGACTTACATCAGCCATGAAAACATTGATGCCAGCATGCTTGCTGTCCCAGCCAAATTCAGTAGGGGCATAGTAGATGGATTCCAATTTATCTATGTTGTTCGCTAAGTAGTCCCAGTATTCTTGATTCCCAGAAGCCTTGTATAGCCATGCAGCTGCCCAGACCAATTCATCCTACAATTCACCCCACCCCCAATAGAAAATCATATCAGAGGATGGAAGCCATGAAAAACTTTGAGGATTAAAGAGTAAATGAAAGGATTGAATCTCATTATTATACACAACCCTTCTGTAAAAAAACATGATGAATATAAATAAAGAACACAAGAAACTGCTGCTGATAAAGATATAACAATTAATGGAGAGCAACACAACGAACAGGAAGATGGAAGAAACGAAAACAAATGAAAAAGTCGATAGTTCATACCATGTAACCACTGAAATCGCAATAAAATGGGCACACCCCTCCACCTATGCTATCATTATATGATCCCCGGTACGTATCTGCAAAACGGAAAACCTAATACACACACACACATAGATATATATATATTCATCATTAGTTGAAGAAGAAGAAGAAATGAAATGTGATTCAAGTTCCTGAGTAGGTTCACCTCTTTGGCCCTCTGAAGAAGAGTTTTTGAATAGGAAGGATCAGAGGATGCAAAGACCATGGAAGAAGCTGCAAGTGCAGCAGCTGTCTCTGCTGCTACCTCCGAACCAGGGTGGTCTTTAGTAACAAAATAAACAGTTCGAGGTGTTTCCATGTCCTCAGGCCTCTCCCAGCAATCATGGTCCCCGTAAGGGTTCCCCACTTGAGCATAGACCACGTCCGGGGTGCTTGTCGATTTGAGGAAGTAGTCCGTTGCCCAGCGAATTGCCTCTTGAGCATGTTGAAGTTGTGAGCCCATGGATTGACCGAACGCCACCACGCTCCATGCCAACATTGTCGTCGAGAATGCCATGGGGAAATTAAATTTCACGTTGTCCCCAGCATCGTAGTAACCTCCCACCAGGTCCACCTGAAATCATCTTTTGTGATCAGTTGACAAGATCTACAAGCTTCAAATTAAGTTTAAACGCTGCCTCAGAAGACAAATATTAGTCTGTCTCTGTTTCTGTGTCAATAAGTCGATAACACAAACACAGAGTCCCGGAGTCTTCCCTCAATTCAATGATCAAAAGGGAGAAAGAAACTCACTTTCATGTAGTGGCCGTCCTGTAAGGCGGAGTCTTTCCTCCATGTCATCCGCTGTGAAGCCGGTAACTTTCCTGACCTCTGGCCCTCAAAGAACAATATACTCTTGGCCAATGCATCTACATAGCTATGCTGTCCTTTTGAAGCCACCGTCAGTGTCATCTCGTTTGATACAGATAAGAACAGTACAAGGGAGAAGGAAATCAACCAACCCATCTAGCTCGCTCGCTCGCTCTCAATGAAAGGCGAAAGTTCAGGGGTTCTTACTTATAAAGAGAAGAGAACCTTACATGGATATTCTGGTAAAATGGTCTTCTTCAAGACTCCAACTAAATTTAGTTATTGACGTTTAATGAAGCAAGCTAACAGTAACAGAATAATTAGATGTACTTAATTATGACATGGGGTGTGGATGATCATGGACCAGGCCAGGCCAAGCATCCAGGCTTGCCCGTATTAATTAATAAAATTCTAGTTTTTGAAAATTTAAATTTAAATTTAAATTTAAATTAATTTTATTACCAAAATTAAAGAAAATATATAAAAATAATTTTATGTATCAATATATTATTCCATATATATATATATATATATCCATGCCAAATATTTATCTACATATATAGTATACGGTATAATATATAGTACAAGATATATATATATATATATATATATACATAAAAACAATAATATTCAGTGAAATATTATACTATATATATATAAGATATTATAAATTACCAAAAACAAGATAATATATCTTATATATATGTTACAAATAATAGATTTATATTTGGTAAATATAGATACATTCCAAGGTATGAATTTCTCTCTTGCTTCTACGAGTTTCTGTCACGCACATGTGAGGTTTAATTTGTTTCTTTTTCTCGTTTTATCGTTGTTATCTTCCAAATCTGATCGGACTATGCTAGAGAAGATTTTGGTTGTGTATAGTCCAATCTGTTTTGGGAAAGACGCTGTCTTCCCCTGATGTTCATCCACCAATGCTTCTGAACCTGTCCTCCATGGCATGCCTAAGATGATGCAGCATATGGGCACCGCTTTTCTCAGTCCCAGCACTGGTACAGTTAACAATGATGAACGTCCTGGTGATGTTATGGCTGGTAACAGGATATCCAACAACCTTAGGGATGTATCTCTTTTTGGCGATGTTCAGGGTGATTCGTTTCTTAAAGAAGTCGATTGGGGCGGGAGTAGTGGTGTTTCTTGTGCTATTAATGAGGATTTGGTGGTGACGAAGAAGAGTATTTCTGTCCAACGATTCTGTGCCGCCGAAGCAGAGGATGGTGGTTCTTTTTCCGGTATTGTTCTCTCCGGCCCTCCAGTTTCCGGCGACTATGGTTCATCATCTACTTCTGGCGTTAACTCACACCTTGGCTTTGATTCTCACCTGGGCTGGGCGCGACGTGGGCGTTTTGAAGTGGGATTTTGTACTTGACGACGATTTACAGGGTGGTATACGTACGTATACGGTATATCTAATTCCGGGGTTTCTTCAATGGCCGGCAGCATTTGTCTAAATGTTTTTTTTATATCCTACGGTGATGGTGATAAATTTAGGCGAGAAGGTGGGCTGAGTTTTCGGCAATACCTTTGCTGGTTCCGCTGGACGTGGAAGACTTAATTAATAGGGAAATTATCTAAAACCCGCCATCAGTTTTTCCGAATTCTCATAAACCCATCACAACTCTTTTAAGCGTAAAAAATTCACCATGTCAGTGAGATTTTATTTTCTAAAACTCACCATCCGTTACACCGCCGTTAAAGCTGAATGATCCAAATTGTCCACGTCAGCCTAAACGAATATTTTATAACTAAACTGACCCTAAATTGATGATTCAGCCTGTTAAACATTTTTTGACCGAAATGCTCTTATGGCATGGGGGCAGTTTTACAGCCGAAGAAACCCGTGCAGCGTCCAGGGTAAGGCAAGCCGGGACAAGCCTTTATGTGCTTAGAGGCTAGGAGTTGCCCGATGAGATGGCTCCACCAAGGTCAATAGCACTGGATCATGACCTCAAGTCGCATGGCCGGGGCACTCAGCTGGCTCTGTCCGGTCCATGGGAGGCGCCACTTACGTGCTAAAGGGGGACGGCCATAATGTGAGGCGACTGTGCACCGAAGAGGTGAATGGGCATCGATGTGATGGGTCTCCTGTGTGCCGATGATGATGGGCACCCGTGTGCCATGTTGAGAGGACACCGCTTGGGCCGGAACACACCCGTGCGCTAGGGGCAACGAGATAGCTCGCTCAACTTGGGCAATGGGCTACGTAGTGAAGGGTCATGCTTGAGCCAGGCCCGCATGCCAAGCCTCCCTTGAATGTCGATAACGCAGTGCCGGTCCATGCACTGTCCCCATGATGAGCATGTGTTCGCCCATGAGGAACCCTGGTAGCTATGCTAGCCATTAACTAGGGCCGCCCCACAAGGGAAGTTGGTCTAGGAGTGTCAAGGTTAGGCACCCAAGGAGGTCGATCACCCCTCCTCAAAGAGTACGTTAAGCTTTTGGTGGTATGCCTGAAGATAACTTCAATTCTCTCAAAAATCTTAAAGGCGAAAATGATAGTAATGTCCCTTAACGTAAGCCTGCCAAGCGTAGGCAAGGCTAAGCCTGTGTCAGACCGTAACACTTAGGCACACAAAATGGCACAACAAGCCAAGTGAGCGAGAGTGTCGAGACTGGAGAGTGTACTCTAAGCAAGAGAGAGAGAGAGAGAGAGAGAGAAATCAAGTTTGGTTCTCTTTCCTTCCTCCAGGGTGCGATCGCTTTTTCACAACAACTCACTCTTGGACCCAAATTCGTAGCAGCGAAGGCAAGTCCATCTCTGGTTCTTTAAGCAAAGGCCATAACCAGTGGGGGAGACTGGCTTGCTCGACATGCCCGTATTAGAAAGAAGGTTTAAGGGACACCAGAGAGGCCAAGGTTGTATGTCTTTCGCTCCAACAAACATATCTATGTCCAGATGATCGATGACACTAAGATGCACACCCTTGCTTCAGCTTCAACAATGCAGAAACCCATATCTGAAGAATTTGATTATTCTTCTGGACCTACAGTTGAAGTGGCAGAGAGAGTTGGTGAAATCATTGCTAAGAACTGTTTGGAGAAAGGAATCACAAACGTAGCATTTGACCGGGGTGGTTACCCTTTCCATTGGCGTTTTGAAGCCCTTGCTAATGCTGCGAGGGAACATGGTCTTCAATTCTGAAACTTGGTAGTTACTTTTTCTGTTTCTCCAAGCACTGAACATTGTTTTATGTTTTACCCTTTTTTGTTCTTCTTAGTCATGCATGATGGACTAATTAGACGTGAATGAAAATTTTCTTGGTCTTCTTAGTCGATGTGATTGATGAAAGAATTAAATGGGAATGAGATCTATCCTCTCCAGTTAAAAAAAAAAAAAGAGTATCTCACTGCTTTAAGAGACTCTTTTTAAGGTTAGGGTTGGAGGTTCATCACTAGTATAGAATAGGAAACGGACGCAAGGTGTTTTGAAATTTCTGATCCATGTTTATTTAATACTATCCAGACATCTACTTGTATGGTCACTGCTTGTTTAATCCTCTTTTACTTTGACTAAATGTTAAGTGTTCAGAAGATGGTTTCAGCCAATACCATGCGGAAATTTTTTAATCGCATCTAGTTTCCTCATCTCAAGCTTTGCCTTCTAGAGCCTTGTAGTCTTGCTATATTTTCTGCTAAAGTCTCAATTTATATGTTCCTGTCCAAAGGATGATTAATGTTGTTGCTTGACCAATTATTGTCCTTTGTAGTCGATGTAGAAAGTAATCTGGTAAGGATTGTTAAATTAGCACATTTGTTGCACAAGATGGGGATAATTTCAGTGTAAAAGAGAAATAGGTTGTGTACATCAGAAATGTGTTTATATAGGTTGTGTACAAGATGGGGATAATTTGTTGCTCAGGATGGATAAATGAACATACAAAATTGAAATTGCATTCTCAACTCATTGCACCGTGGAGCTTCATAAGAAATATATTTGTGGGGAGACTTGCTCCAATGAACTTCCATATGGTCTCCTTTCTTCCTATATTAATCATTGATAAATGCATAGTCATAGCACTAATGGCTAATGGTTCCACACAAAAGTAGTATTCAATTCTCCAATTCACTGAACTCAAGATAAATTCCTCCTTAAGACCTCAACTTTTAGTTTCTTGATTTATGACTGTTTATGTAACTTACTGCTTTTAAATTTATGTTGGCATTGTTTTCCACAGGGGCAGGGATGCAAATTGGAAGTTTCAGATGTCCATAGATAGTGAAGGGAGAGATCCACTTCCTCTTTTTCCCATGGCTCCATCTGTGCAGGTTCAGAATCCAGTACTCCAGAGTCAAAGTAGTGATCAGCAGACAACAGTGATCAGGGTGGTGCCTCACAATCGTAGATCTGCAACTGAGTCAGCAGCGCGGATTTTCCAGTCCACACAAAAAGAGAGGCAAAAATATGATTCAGTTTGATTCAATATCTGATGGCAATGATCAACATTAATCCCACTACGCTGAAGTCAGTAATCCAACCGTTCTTCTTCTCAGACGATGAGAGAAGTAGCGACCGGTGAGAAGTTTCAAACTGTATTCGGACTGCTCTTCTTCTCAGACGAAGGGAGCAGTCTTGATGAGCATCCGACCGTTCTTCTTATCAGACGAAGGTACGAGAGTTCTTCTCAGAAGTTGCAGACTGTTCTTCTCAGAGACGCATCCTGTTCTTCAATCTCAAACAAAGGGGAGGCAGGGGCCGATGGAGGAAGAAATCAGCAGCTGTTTTGGGTTGAATAATGACGGGGGAGTTGCGGACTGTTCTTCTCAGAGACGCGTCCTGTTCTTCAATCTCAAACAAGGAAGAGTGGCCGAAGGAGGAAGAAAGCAGCGGCTAATGCTTGGGTTTTGGGTTGAATAACGACGGGGTAATTTTGGTATTGCAAAATGGACCGAAAATAATAAAGGGTAAAATGGTAAATTAACAATGTCCGTTAGTGAAGTTACTGTTATCTTATTGAGATGTTGAGTTTTTGACGTTTTGAAAAATTATGGTGGGTTTAAGAGAATTCAGAAAAACTGATGGTGGGTTTGGGACAATTTCCCTAATTAATATTGCATGTCGGGGGATGAGAGTGGATAGGAAAAGTGACTGAAATCCAGTTTAATGAATATAATCCATCCCTACCAAATGAGCAACCCAAAAAGAGCCAACCAAACCCTAACCCCAAGAATTTGGATTTCCTCCTCACATAACAATATTCACATCGATTCTGGATCTCCTGCTCACGAGAACTCTGCCCATATAACATCGCAGCCATACATGGAGAATATTTAATCCTGGTGTATAGTATTATATAGGGAGAGATGTTCCTAATTCACAGAGGTAATGTATTGTGAATAGACGTGAGCAGAATTCTCGTGGGCAGGAGATCCCGCATCGTTCAAACCTCCCAAACACTTAACAGCACATGTGGAAACATCTCCTTACTTAATTGCAAAGTATCATTTATTTGTGAGTGCATATATCAATAAGGTGAATATTTTTATCTGTAAAAAGACTCAAAACTCTTCCCATATCATATCATTTCCGCATCATAGATTTTCCCTTTTTTTAAAACTCATGGGGATGTTTTCATCATCCAAAACTTTTAGAAACCCCTAACCCTACGAGATGGGTTGGTTGAGGGTTAGGTATGGGGGACATGCTAGCCACCGTTGCATAGCCCCATAAAGCAAAAGCCAAATAAACAAATACTAGTGAGTAGGGGTGATCATTTCAGCCCGGCCCATAAATTCTAGGTTTGGGCCTGGGTTTTGTTTTCAGGCCCACAAATTTTAGGGTCGGGCTTGGGCTTAATATTTCAAGCCTGGCCCAGGCCTGGCCCAGCCCGCATATATTTAAACGTACACATTTTGTGTATATATATATATATGTGTTATTTTACATTATATTATATATTTTATCTGTCAATGCATATATCATTTAATATATAGATATGTAATGTTTTATATATGAGTAACATTAGCCCGGAATCAAGCTCGACCTAGCTCGAGCCCGTATAGACCTAGGCTAGGGCTTATGTTTCAGGCCCGAGCCTAAGCTATAACCCTTATCATAAATGCAAAGCCCGGCACATGATCACCATTACTAGTGAGTGGCAATGTGGCACTTTTGAACATGCATGCAAAATGAGAAGAAAAATATATACAGTGTATAGCAAGGCTAATCAAAAATATGGATTATATATTGCATAGAAACATTGGAACATTTAGCATAAATACTATTATATGGGATTTTCGGCTCTCACAATTCTTGTATTTTTCGAAAAGGCCACATTTGTCATTGAACAAATGAAAGGACCAAATTAAATCTCAAACTTCAAAAAAAGTCAATCATAAACAGAGAATGCATGGTGTTAATGACACCGTTTACAATCCGTTAAATAATCAATAAAATAATAGGAAACACTGATATGCCTATGTTGAACTCAAAAAAACTTAAAATTACAAATGAGTTCTACTGAATAAAACAAAAGGCATTTAATGTATAATTAATAAATGTTGAAAATAATATATAAATAGGTCCTAGTTGAAACTTTATCTTGAGAAAAATAATAGGTCTCACACGTATTATTTTTCTGGGAGAGAGAATGTGGGTCCCCAAATGCCAACGGTGGAGACCCCAAATTCTGGTGGGTGGTTATTGCGGAGGAGAGAAGAAGAAGAAGGGGAGAGAGAATGTGTGTGGAGGGGGGGACCCACGTATTATTTTCCTCTTAAAAGAAAAAAAAAAGTGGGACTCACTTTTTAATTTTCTCTTAAAAGAAGAAACTCAAGTGGAACCCACCTATATATTATTTTCAACATTTATTAAATTTTATAATATCATATTTATTTCAACTAGGCCCATAGGAGATGTCATATGCTGAATGGGCATGCCAATTCACCATTTTTTATTATTTTATTCGATCTCAAATAGTATAGGCGACGACGTTACAAACATCAATTGGTTCTGCCTATGGTTTGCCCTTTTTTAAGTCTGAGGTCTAAATTGGCCCTTTCGATTGTACAAGGGCAAAAGTGGCCTTTTCAAAAAGTAAAGGAGTTGTCAAAGCCGAAAATCGCTATTATATGTGAATGTACATTGTATTGCATGTGACAACTTCAAATAACAATAATAATTTTAGTATTATTATCAAAACACATGAAACAAAGTAGATAAATACTCAAAGCATATATGTGTTTAAATTTTATATTCCATTTTCATTTTTCTAAAAATATTTATTGTTTATCACATTTATTTTTGTTTGACATAATATAAATATAATATTAAAGGCTTGTACAAATTTTTTCATAATTTTTTTTTTATTTTTTTATCTATTTGTTGAGTTTTTATTATATAACTATGACATCATGCATTGCTTAGTTTTGGGTGGTTTTAAATATTCTATTACATTTCCCACAATTAATTATAAAAATAGTTCTTGTTTATCACAATTATCTTAATATGATAAATGTATAATATTTGAGATGTGTCAAATTTTTCTATAAATTATTGTATTTCTATGTATTTTTTAATCTTCATTATTTAATTATGACATCATTAGTTGACCCATTTTATCCAAATGGTTGGATTGTTAACCCACAATTTAGATAAAGATCAGCTTTGTTTTTGTTTTAAATATTTATTTCATGTCTATCATTACAAAAAAAAATATTATTATTTATCTCACTTATTTTTTGTTTAATATGATAAATACATAACATTAAAGATATAACCAAGTGTTTTCTAACATTCTATATTTTTAATAAGGAAAAATTTCTTAAACTACCCTTACTATTTAGTTAATTGACTAACTCTACCCTTACTATTAAACTCATGTCTTAGAATATCCCTAAGTTTTCTAACAAATGACTAGCTCTACCCCTACCATTAGCATCCATTAATATTCTGTCAAAATTCGTACACATGTGACACCACGTGACACTTTTTTAAAACCCAATATTACCCTTCATCCCTCTTTTGTAAACCGGATAAGAATCTCCGCCTGTAAGTGGGACTATTACAACCACTATTATAGTCTCCAATTCTTCGCTAGTGTTTTTGTTTTAAATATTTATTTCATGTCTATCATTACAAAAAAATATATTATTATTTATCTCACTTATTTTTTGTTTAATATGATAAATACATAACATTAAAGATATAACCAAGTGTTTTCTAACATTCTATATTTTTAATAAGGAAAAATTTCTTAAACTACCCTTACTATTTAGTTAATTGACTAACTCTACCCTTACTATTAAACTCATGTCTTAGAATATCCCTAAGTTTTCTAACAAATGACTAGCTCTACCCCTACCATTAGCATCCATTAATATTCTGTCAAAATTCGTACACATGTGACACCACGTGACACTTTTTTAAAACCCAATATTACCCTTCATCCCTCTTTTGTAAACCGGATAAGAATCTCCGCCTGTAAGCGGGACTATTACAACCACTATTATAGTCTCCAATTCTTCGCTAGTAAGACTTTGATCCCTCCAGGATCTCTTTACTATTAAAATCTCCCGTCGCCCCAATATTCAGATCAGGCAAGATCAGTGAGAGGTATCAAATTTACTGCTAAAATATCTCAATTGGATTGATGAGAGGTATCAAAACTTAGTGGAACCTGTTGTTGATGTTGCTACTAAGGGTTTGGCGGATCGAGGATAACCTATTGTTGTTGTTGAGGGTTTTGTGGCAGCTACATACCTAGGCAAGGTGGGTCAGAAACAAGAACACTGGCCTTGCCTGGTGCCGATGAATGTGGATAGGAAACTAAGCTCTCTTGAGCTCCACCTGCTTCTACCACTCTCCCGTCAGAGTTTCAGGAAGAAGGGTGGGAAGTTTGGTAGAACACACTTTGGGAGACCGAAAAGCACGTGCCTCAAGACCCTCTAGTAAAGATTGAGTCTTCCCAATGCCCCATGTATTAGAAGACCAATAAGAATTCTCTTTCCGTCATCCTACAAGTTGGGAATTGGGGTCATTGAAACTTGGAGGAAAAGCTCTGAGTCGTGTCTGAAGACTATCTATAAAACATTATTTTCCCCCACTCAGTTTTACTAAATTTCTTATTGGGTTACAGGCAAATTCATTCACAAAATACAATAGACCCTTGGTCGAGAATCTACAACCAGCAAAGTTGAAGAGTCTCCGAAGAAACCTTCTATGAAATAGTAGCATATCAAACCGAAAGAGACAAAAGTAATTTCTAAATAGTCATTGAGCAAAGGAAGGTGTTGATTCAAAAAAGACTCATTGAACAGTCAAAATTTCAAACATTGTGACTGCTAAAAAGATAGTTAACATTTAATGACTGTTAACTTTAAATAATGCATCTTGATCACACATGATCGAATCGTGACAGTTGATGTTTCAACGGTCAGCTTTGCACCAAAAGTTAAAGCTGTTCTTCGCTAGCCATGTGGGTGCAAGCAAAATGCACCTTTAAAGTGCGTGTTGCGCGATAACAAGCCTCCATACTCTCCTCTTTATTTCTGAGTGTAAATAAGATACTATTTAAAAACTCAAAACAAGTCTTGTAATTTTCCAATATTGGACAAATTAAAACTGGTTTTAGTAAGAGAAAAAACTATTTTTCAAGACATGTGTACATGTGTGTTTTTCATGTAATTGATCAATCAAACCCCATTGAATTTAATCTCTAATGAGATTAAAATCCAACACTACATCCTGAGAACAAGAATTCTGGTTGAGTGGTTTAACTCAAAGATGCTAGATTTTAGTTTCACCTCGGTCAGCAAAGGTTGGCCTGGCAAAAGGGTGTCTGCCGGTGAAGGAAAGCTCTCTCACACGAGTCCTAACCCCTAACCCTTCCATCCACGACCAGTCAAACAAATCCATCGGTAGTTGCAATGAGTTGCATGGAAGAAAGTGAACGCATGACACTCGAGAATTAAAAGCCTTGCAAGCCATCTTTTTTGTTTGTTCTTCCCCTCCTTCAATTTCGCTTCTCTTCCCGCCTCTTCTTCTGTCTCTTGCTACCGCTCTCCTCTGTTGCTAAACTCTTGATCCAAATCGCAACAAGACCTGACATCTTTGGCTCTAGAGGAAAAACAGCAGATCTTCTCTCTTAACCGTTCGAGAGTATTGCTGAGAGATAAAATGATGACTTCCTTCTCTCTGACGACTCTCTACCATGCCCTTGCAAACACGGTAGTACTCCTGCTCTCCCCATTCCTTCCCCCATGAATTCTTGATGATCCAATACGGCCTGTAGACAAGCCTGAGAATGGAGAACCCCTTGGCGCCATAACCCACCAGCAAAATGGACTAAATGGTCTGCAACTTGATTCTCATCAAGCAGGAAGACTTGTGATGGCTTCCTTGCTACAGTTTTATTCTCATATGCCCGTTTTGTCTAGGCTTCGGATGGGCAATTGGGAGTAACGTAAGGAGATATAGAAAGAGAGAGATTAGAAAAAGGGGGTTGAGGAAGAAAAGAAATCGGAGGAGTTGCCAATACACAATGTTCCCATCATGAGGTTGGGGACAATAATAGCTGGACCAGAGGAAGGGGAGATTCCAAATTAGGTTAAATGAAGAAGAGACTAAGGGAAAAAGGGCATTTTCATCATTTCTGTTACTATTTAATGGCAATGACAATTGTCAAAAACAGTAAGGTGGTTTAAGACAATAGTTAAACAGTAAGGAGTTTGTCAATTTGTTAAACAGCAGCGGTAGTTTAAGAAACTTGCTCTTTTAATAGTTATTTTTGTTTCTATCTTTTAAAAAAAATTATTGTTTAATAAGGAAACTATGGGTTGATCTTTTTGAACTAAAAAGTTGAACCAGTGACCCACTACCTAAATCGGAAAATGCTTTCATTACTAGGTCGATTTTAAATTTTGTATTTCATTTTCATCAATAATAAAAACCATTCTTATTTATCATGTTTATTTTTGTTCAATATGATGAATGTATAATATGATAGATGTTCTTATATTTTTTATAAAAATATATATATTCTTTTGTAATTTTATATTATATTTTTTAATTTTTATTATTTAATTATGACTTCATAGGTTGATCCATTAGACCCAATTGGTTGAAATACTTACCCACCACCCAAAAAGAACTATTTCATCTCCATGCCAATTTTAAATAAATAGGTTCTAATTAATAGAATTTATTAATAAGAAACAAAAATATTTTAAATATATGATTTAATGAGAGAGAGAGAGAGAGAGAGAGAGAGAGAGAGTGGGGGTTAACACCTAAATATAGGACTTAATGAGAGAGGAATTAAATAAAAGGAAATTAATATATAACTCAAATTACATTTTCTGCCCTCACAATTAAAGTGAAACCCAATTCAAAAGTATGGGTGTTTTAGGCAACATGTCCACAAAACTCATTTTTTTAATATTACCTTAAATATAAGATTTAATGAGAGGGGATGGGATTCAATACCTTAAATATAAGATTTAATGAGAGGGATAAAATGAACTTAAAAGTACTACCAAAAAATTATGCTTTTGCCCTCAAAATAAAGGATCAAAATAAAAAATAGGGGTATATTAGTCAAGAAAAGTCCAAAATCTTGACCACATTAGTAGTGTAGAAAGATAGTTTTCACTGAGTTTTTTTTTTTTTTCTTCTTTTTGGTAATTACAAATCATCACCCTACACTTTGGAGGCAGTGACACTAAGCCTCCCAAACTTTCATTTCTAACAAAGGCCTCCCACCTTGAGCTTTCAGATTATAGCACTTTGCTCTGGCCTCGCTAAGTGATGGTGGAAATAAAATTATGAATCCATCCAAAGTTTTGGATTATTTTATATTTTTATCTTTCTGTACTTCCCCTTTTTCTTTGCTTGTATTTTTCTTGATGTTTGTTGAACTTTCTCAATTATTTGTTCGATTTTATGCTTTTTTGCATTTTGTAGTGTTTCCTGTATTTCTCTATTTTTCGTAGTTTTCACTTTTTTCTTTATTATATTTTCTACAATTTTTTGTTTATTTTATTTTGTTTCACTTTCCTCTTTTTCTTCACTTCCTATTTTAGTCCCCATGTATATTTTATGCAATTTCCTACTTTTTCTTTATTTTATATTTTTGTTGTGTTTTATCAATTTTCTACAAAATGTGTCATTATTGAGATTAGGATTGGCAAGGTTTCGGGTCTGGTTTAGGACAGGGTAGAACCATTCCGAACCAATTGCTAAAACCAGTAGTGCGAGAACTAAACCAAACCCTATCGGTTCCACAAAATCGATGGGTCGGCTGGGTCTGCCCCAATCAAACCTGGTTAAATCAAAAAATCAAAAAAATATATATATTAACACATAACCTTTTTTTTTTACTTGTAGGAAAAAAACATTTTATTCAATCATTCAATGGCATGTATTTTTAGGTGGAAAAAAAACTATTCAACCTGTAAGCAAATAAGAAAACCTGCAATTACTAAAGGAAATCTGATCTGAGGAGTCATCTATTAAAAATCAAATAACTAAGCTAGATAAAAGGAAATGCATTTGCAGTATCTTTACCAAAAGAAAATTGAAATATTACATAACAAATATAACATTTAAAACAACAAAAAATAATCCAAGTGTTATGGAAGATAAAAATGGTTTAGGGACTTAGGGTGGGCATAGGGTGAACCTCACCAAAAAAGAATCATGGATTCCTGGGACAATGGGAGAGAAAGCACTCAGTGTTGTCGTTGCTGCCGAAGACGAACATGAACTCAATAAGTGGAAAAACCCAGTTACATTGTGTCTAATGTCTTCAAGATCAAACGGGTAGGGTTTTGATGTTTCAAGCTTTAGTGTTCAAATGTTTTAGGGGAGATGTGGACACTAATTACTAGTGCTAAGGGTTTGGGTTCAAACTTACACTATTTCAGGTAGTTGAGAGTTTGAGCCTTTGAGGGTTTCTAGCTTCGTCCAAATGAGGGAAGATTGGAGAATATCACACTTCAAGCTTGAAAGTTTACCCCTTGACATTGTTTCATACAAAAGCAATTTTTCTCATCTCCATTGGGTATTCAGCTTCCCCGACCCAATATGATCAGGGCTGGATATTTCCTTGACAGGGATGGGACGGGGATAGGGATTGATAATAATACCCGATTGAGGATGGGGTGTGAATTACCTGCCCCATCCTGACCCCAGACATATATATTAAATATATATTATATATTGAACATATACATATATAATATCATTTATATTATATAAAGTATATTTAAAATATTATTCGTTTTAAGGTTTTCTCTTATTTTAAGTAAATATATTTTCTAAAAATAATTTTAATTTAAAAATTCTAGTGATTCGGGGACCAGAAACTCGCCCCCATTAGGGATCAGGGATGGAAATTTGTTTCAAAGTCAGGATCGGGGACAGGAATCCCTATCATGTTGCCATTCTTAGAAAGTAAAATGATTTCAGGTTTTGAAATCCATCATAAATTTGAACATTACTTAACACTATTATTACATATAAAACTCAAGGATAAAATATGATATATTGCATATATAAGTGGTTCGGGTTTCAGTTGGTTTGAACATCCAAAACCAGTCCCAAACCAATAGTAATCAGGACACGTTTCTTAGACCCAGAGTCAACCGAATAGTTTTACACTTGGAACCAAAACCATTATATTTGGTTCGATTGGTTCAGGTCTATCGTGCAGACCCGATCCATTCACGACCCTAACTGAGATGTTAATTTTTGTTGGACCTGAACATGTGTCACAAGGAGGTGGACAAATGATAGGAAATCCCACCACACATAGACAGCCAAAGTTTTCTTATTTTAACCAAATACATTTTGCATTGGGCAAAACCTATTATGCATTTATATGAAAATGGTTGCAACATAACAAAGCATTGATGAAGCAATATGTCACAATGATAAAGTATTAAAGTCTTTAATGGTAGATACACCTTGTTAAATGTGAAAGTACATCTTTGTGCGCAACATAATAAAAAGTAAATAGACCCCTTGATGTCATTAAAGTGATTGATTCTAATTTTGATTTAATGTGCAACAAATATTTTAATGAGAGGGAATTGAATAAAATGAGAATTAACACCTTAAGTATAGGACTTAATGAGAGAGAATTGAATGAAGTAAAAGTTTCGGTTTCAAATTATATTCTCTTCCCTTACAATTAGAGAGGCCAAATTCAGCAAATGGGGGAATTTTAATTAAGAAAAAGCTCACAAAACTAACTTATTTAATATACCTTATATAAAATTTAACGAAAATGAATAAAAGTTAATACCTTAAATACAAGACTTAATAAGATAAAATACAATGAACTTAGCAGTACCAAGAAAATTATGTTTTTGCCATCACAATGAAGGGACCAAATACACAAATAGGGTATTTTAGTCCAAAATAGTCCAAAATCTTGAATTTATTCCCACTTTTAATACTATCATAGATAGATGGTTTTCACTTAGTTTTTTCTTTTATTTTTTTGGGTTAAATTACAATCACCCTGTTCTTTAGAGGCATTGGCACTTGGTTTCCCAAACTTTTATTTATGACAAAGACCTACCTAAACTTTAGATTCCAGCACTTCACTCCTGCATTGTCAATGAACTTTATGGTAAAGATAAAATAACAAAAATGTCCATCCAAAGTTTTGTGTTTTTTTGACTTTATTGTCTTTCCTCTTTTTCTTTGTTTGCATATTTCTTTTTCGTTATATTTTTTGCTCTTTTTTTTACAATTTTGAGTATTTTATGTATTTTTCTCTTTTTCTTTATAATATTTTATTTAATTTTTAAATATTTTGTTTTATTTTCCTCTTTTTCTTCTTTTTTTATTGTATTTCTTATATTTTATGCAACTTCCTACTTTTTTCTTTATTTTCTTTTTTGTTGTATTGTATTAATTTTCTATAAAATGGTCTCACAAAATGATATAAAAAAGTTAGGGGTTTTAGAAATGTTTAAATATGCACTCGACAATCGTATGAGATTTTTTGTCTGAGTAGCAAATGGAATGATGCTATTTGAAATCTGAAAGTTCAGAACTAGTGTTGCTATCACCAGAGAACAGGGTGAGAGTCTGTAATATACCCTTATTTTTTTGTGATTTAACTTTCACCGAGTATAACGACACCATGTTAGTATGTTAGCATTCATGGGGTGGGATAGGTTCTTTATTCCGTTTTATTAGTTAATCGGGTCAGGTTGGATTTGGGTTTTGACCAAAATCCATACCAAACCTGACCATTGACATCCATAGCCAGGGCGGAGCCAAGTATTTTATCATATTGTAAATAAAATAAAACCTGAAGCAAAATAAATTCCAAATCAAAAGTAAATAATTTGTATAAGTGCAAATGAAATTGCACTGCATGCAAAAGGAGCCCAAGGACCAAAAGCCAAAGGCATGAACACTGATGTTAAGCAATAGGAGATGGAACCGGCTGCCCCCGTAGCACGCCCCAAAGGCGCTCCATTGCACATCCCCTTAGTTCATTGGGAATATCTCCTCATCACATGCACGGGAGATGTTCCCAGTGCACAGAGGGAATGGGCAGTGGGGCACGCTCTGTGGGCAGGCAATCCAATCGCATGCTATAGGCCCAAACACCTAGATATGACTCAATGAGATAACAATATCACACCTTAGGATGATATATAAGCAGAAAGCACCACAAAATGAAAAGGGTTGTGTGGGCCTCCAAACAACATTTGAGTTTGGAGGTTTAAATACTCTCGAGAGGCAAGATGACCTAGATCAGATCATATCATATCATCCAAAGGTAAAGCAAAATTTTTGTTCACATAAAGGATAAAGCAGCTTACAAGTCCTTTCTTCCTCCTTGTGAACAAAAACCTGACTATTCGGTAATGAAGCTAGACACATAAAGGTCCTAGACCCCATTCATCTATACAACAAATGTGCATATACTCTAACCAAGTTCAATGATAGAACCTAGATATCAATGAAGCAACGGGGCCCAGACACTTCAGCTCCAGTCTAGGCCCAAAATCCAATTCTCTCTCTCTCTCTCTCTCTCTCTCTCAAAGTAGCTATAGCTCCCTGTTCTATTCACAAATCTATCATTTGGTATTAGAGCCCTACCTTTGAATGCCTCTCACTAGATCTGTCACCATGGATGAAAGAGTTGATTTTATGGAGGTTGACTTACACAAATTCTCTAGAGCTCTAAAGGACATGAAGGAAATGCTTTTAGCAGTCATCGTTCAACTGGAGAAGACGTCTTCCTCTAGTGATTCTCTTTTTGTGATTTCTTGTCTTAAGATGTAGATCGAGGTCCCTTAGAGGCTAAAGTCCATTATTGAAGATTTTTTTAAGCTGGCTGACTCACTAGATCGAGGCGTTTCTTACCTTTACACCTATAGAGAAGCAAATCAAGCTGCATATTGGCTGGCAAGTCAAGCTCTCTCCCCTTCCCTTTAATCCCTTTTGCCTCGCTTCTGTTCTTTGATTTATTTGTTTGAGTGATTTTGGGGGCCAAGCTACCCCATGTCTTTGTCTAGCTCCTCCTAGCTTTACCAGAAAAAAAGAAACAAGGAGACCGAGCTAGAGAGCTCCAACTATGTTGGTTCAAGGAGAGGTAGCAACATTCCAGTTTGCAATACTCATCTGGACTTTCCAACCTTCACAGGTGAGGATTCAGTCCCTTGGATCTACAGAGCAGAAAAATTCTTTGATTTTCATGAGACTTTGGTTAATCAACATGTTTCAATAGCCTGGGTCCATTTGGATGGAGAGTCAAGTAGATGGTACCAATGGTATCGCAAAACACACCCTCAAACGACCTAGTTAGACTTTACCGAAGCTCAATGAGTAAGATTTGGACCTTCAAGCCAAGAAATTTTTGACTATAAACAGCTGACCTAGGCTAAGATGTGAGCTTGGCACAAAAGAAAACATGGGCCATGGATCCAGCATTAGTTTCAGAAGAGCCGAAAGCCCCTAAGATTGATGAAGCCCAGCTTCAGTCTTTCCTACAAGAATACCAAGATGTTTTCCAAGAGCCTCAAGTCCTACCACCGGCATAGGCCCATAACCATAGAATTCCCATTTGTCCAAGAGCTATACCCACTAATGTCAAGCCATTTTGCTACCCTCCATATCAAAGGGTTAAAATTGAAGGATGGGACTTGGTGCTTTTGCATAGACTGTCGGGCCTTTAACCACATTACAGTTAAATACAGGTTTTCTCTACCATTGATTGATTAATTGTTTGATGTGTTGGGCCAAGCTCTAATCTCTCTAAGTAAGATCTTAAGTCAGGTTATCACCAAATAAGAAGCACCCAGACAATGTTCATAATACGTGTTCAGGGCAGTAGATGGTCACTATGAATTTTTTATCATACCATTTGGCCTCCTAACCAATGCTTTGGACACCTTTCAAAGCCTTATGGACGATGTTTTCAAACCTCTTTTTTGCGCCAACACATAATAGTTTTATTTGACAATATCTCGGTGTATAGTCCAAGTTGGACGCCTATTTAGAACGCCTATGTTGCACCTCAGGCATCCTAAGACATCACCAGTAATTTGCAAAGCTTGCTAATTGTTCTTTTGGTCAGACTAAGATGCAATGCTTGGACCATATTATTTTGGGCGGAAAGGTAGAAACTGACCTAAAGAAAATCGAGTGCATGTTGAACTAGGCTAAGCTCACTTCTTTGAGAGGGCTGAGGGGATATCTAGGTTTAGCTGTTTCTCATCACTAGTTCATCAAAGGTTATCCATATTTGAATCCCTTACTAAGGTGTCATTTGGCAAGTCATTTTTTGAAAGATATTCTAGCAGGCCTGACAGCTAAAAGACGATATGAGCTTTTGCATTAATATCTTAGCAGCTTAAAGACCGTTTGGTTAAGGTGTGTCTTCCTGTGCATCTTTTTGCACAAAAATGATGGGAAAAAAAATCGAAAAACTCCATTTAGAGCTTGTCAAAAATAGCCCAAAATGGGTTTCATGCGCTTTTCGCGGTGGCATCTTTTGGCAGTTAGATCTTTTCTTAACTACATGGAAAAAGACCAAAACGTGGACTACCAGGCTTCTAATTAAACAGCCAATAGCCTACATGGAAAAACACATCAAATAGAGCCTAAATTATAAAAATAAAATTAAAAAAAAAATGAGACTTTTCATTGGACTGAAGAAGTTGAACAAACGTTTAAAATTCTCAATACCATGGCAACTTCTCCGCCCACTCTACTACTACCTGATGTTTCTAAGGAATTTGTTGTTGAAAGTGATGCTTCATGAAGAGGAGAGGGTGCCATGTTGATGCAACAAGGCCAACCAATAGGATATTTCAGCAAATATTCTCTCTCCCCAAACACAATCAAAGTCTACATATGAAAACGAATTAATTGCAGTGACTTTGGCCATCCAAAAATGGAGGCCCTATGCTTTGTGGTAAGAACCCATCATTGCAACATAAAACATCTGATGGGCAATGGGTGCTAAGCCTAGAGCACTAGAAATGTACTACCGAATTATTGGGCTATGATTTGTGGTTGAGTATAAACCAAGTCCTTCTATTGTTGTGGCCAATGCTTTGTCCAAGCCCGAGAGTTGAGCTATATGGGGGTTTCATAGCTACAGTTTTAGGGCCAAATCAAACAAGAAGCCCAATGAGATTCTGAATTGGCCCAGGTTTAAGCCTAATGGGCATAAGATCCCAGTAATGTGCCCAGTTATTCAGTGGTCAAGTATTCTCTATTTTATAAGGGTTAGTTGGTTGTAGCCCGGAATTTTGCCCATCATTAAAACCTTTTGTAGTTGGTTCATGATTCAGCCCTCAGAGGGTATTCAGTCGTACTCGAAACATATTAACAACTGGTGGCACATTTCTTCTATCTGGGGATGAAGAAAATGGTATAGTCTTGTATAGCTTCTTTTGCAACTTTTCAGCAACAAAAATACATCACCCAGTCATCGATTGGGCTACTACAGCCTTTGCCAATTCCAAACCAAATCAGTAGGAAATTGGTTATTTTTATGGTGACAAACCTACCAAGTACACCCATTTTGTTGCATTACCACACCCCTATACTACCAATATTAATAGCAGCAAAGGCATTCATTGATAATGTAGCAAAGTTGCATGGCACCTTGATATAGTCAGAGGCCAAAATCCACTCTTTATGAGTAGATATTGGAAAGCCTATTTCAAGCACCACAAAGTTCTACTAACTGCCATCCTCGTACGAATGGAATGGTTAGACGTAAGTGATGAATCGCTATTTGAGAACTTATCTAAGGTGCTCCATTGGTAAGAATCCAATATAGTGGACATATTAGCTGCCTTGGGCTAAAGCTAAATACTGTTTCAACACCACTTTCCATACTTCTATGGAGATCACTCCCTTCAAGGTTGTTTATGGACAGGATTCTCCTTCGCTCTTGCCCTGTGAGAAGGAGTCCTCTTCTATTATTGTTGAGGTAGACTAACAATTATCATCTTGAGATGAGTTGTTGCAGTCCCTCGAGAAACACCTGCAACAAGCCCAAGAAAGAATGAAGTGAGTTTATGACTAGAAACATCAAAATGTGGAATACAAGCTAGGAGACATTTTCTTAAGCTGCAACTCTACTAGCAATCTTTTTTAGCCCGTTGAGCTTGGTAGAAATTATCACATAGATACTTTGGTCCCTTCAAGATTCTAGAAAGGATTGGCCTAGCTTACAAACTGGATTTATTTGCATTTTCCAAGCTGCACCTAGGCCATGTTTGGGTGTGCTTATATTAAAAATAAGTGCTTAAAAGAAGTATTTATTCAAACAAGCATTTATTTGTATTTGGTACCTAACTTTTTTAAGTGCTTATTTTAAAAAAGGAAGAATGACTGTTCAGCCCATGGTCAAAATTTTTAGGCTCAAAGTATAATTGGGGTAGATGCCAATTCATGGGCATGCATTGATTTATAGGGTGGGGGTTTTTGACATTTTGAATGTTTATAGATCTACTGTGGATTTCAGAAATCTGTATTGGGCTTGTCTGTACCTCTCCATTTAAAAAATAAAGAACTTAGTTCTTATTGGGCATTTAATAATCTTTTTCTCTAATAAGCACTTAAATAAGCATTTGTGGCTATTTTGTCATTCATCTTCTTTCAAATTTTACAAAATCACTTTTACAAAAATACTTTTATGAAAAAAACTTTAATAAAAACATTTTTATGAAAATACTTTTATAAAAGCATTTTTATAAAAATACTTTTTATAAAAATACTTTTTATAAAAGCATTTTTATAAAAATACTTTTTATAAAAATATTTTTATGAAAATACTTCAATAAAAACACTTTTACAAAAATACTTTTATAAAATTCAACTAAGGATAGTTTTATAAGTAATATTTTAAAATTCAACTAAGGATAATTTTGAAAGAAAAAATTGAAGTGTCTATTATATAAATACTTAAAAAATAACTAAAAAATTAGACTTAAAAAGTGAGCCCTTTAACTTATTTTAGGCTTATTTTCCAAACACCAATAAATGCTTAATGATACAATTTCAACCCAAATAAGCATTATTTTTAAACACTCCCAAACATGGCCCTAGTGTTTCATGTGTCTCCCTTGAAGCCATGCATTTCTATTACTATTGTAAGCCCAATAGTTCACTAATGAGGTAGAGCTATAAGCAGAAGCGATTTTCCTAACCTAAATATCAGTGGAGCAACAAGGCCCGGACACTTCAGCTGCAGCCTAGGCCCAAGATCCAACTCGGTGCTGACCCAGAGAGATTCCCTACAAACCATCTCTTAAATATGTATATTCTATGAAGACAAATCAGCATAATTAGTTACCAGCTTGTTAATCTTGATGAAAATGGATGTACAATGCTACAAGTGGCCATTCGAAATTGAAATCAGAGAAATTTTCCTCATATTCTCTCTCTGAGGCGGAGTACCCTCGAAGTAGCTCCAGTTCCCTGTTCTGTTCACAGCTCTATCACTTAACGCTAATAAAAACAGAAGATTCTAGAAAGACCCAGAGACGAAGACTGAAAAAGATAATACAGTATTAAAATGATAAATGTGGGAATGACGATTACCAAACCAAATGATCGACCATGACACAAAGATCCCCCAAAAGCCGAAACTGAATCTCGGCAATTCAAAATTTTCAAATATAAGTTTGACTAAACCGTCCACTCAAATACAAACGGGGAATAATAGGACAATAAAGACGACATTCACTTGATGTTTGCTCATGCTCAGTCACCGTTTCTGTCTTCCCTTTCAACATTATCTAATTTGAACGATCCCTGCGCTAACCAGCTTCTGTATCTTGTGCATCACCTGAGGGTTCTTAAGATGCTCTTGTGCGGCCTTGGGGTTCTCCTGGAAGTCAATCAATACCTGTACACCGACACATAATATCCCATAATAAACCGTATACAACAGAAGAACAGCAGATGACGCATCAAGTTGCCTCAAATCTACAGAAGTTCTGCGTGAAATTACCTGTCTCATTATTGGATCAGATAAGATGTTCTGAATTTCTGGATCCTGCATTGCCTTAGCCTGCACAAAACACAAAAATAAAATGGTCAAAACAATGGCCACAATTGAGGGCCTGGTAAAAACAGGAGATACTTTATCTAACCTGTCTCTCTTTCAATTCATCAGGGCTAATCTCACCACGGTTAGTCTTGTTGATCTGCTCAACACATCTGTCATAGAAATGGAGCAAATATCAATACATGTCAAAATATTAGCACCAGAAAACCTCTTTGACTGATAATGTTCAATGAATGTACCTTCGGACACCATCCATCAATTCTTGGTTGTTAGCATCATGTTTCAGCCCCTCCTGGTAAGTCTCCAAGGCTTTGTCATATTCTTTCATGAAGAATTGGATTGCACCTTTCCTCGTGTACCCTTTTGAGAAGGTTGGATCAAGTTCAATGCATTTCTCTGCATCCTTCAATCCTTCAGGCAAGGCTCCCAACTTGGTATAGCAGGCTGCCCTATTGCTATATACCTGCAAAATGACAAGCAAATCATGTTTCAAACAATTGCTACAGTGATGCCATCCTTTTACAAATGCATGATTATAGAAAAATGTATCATTACCCTTGGGTCTTTAGGATTCCGTTTCAAGGCTTCCGTGTAATGTTTCACAGCCTCAGGATACTTCTGCTGCTTGAAATATTCGTTACCTGTACATTCGGCAGTACAATATAGGATGAGAATGTATGACCACCCACTCCTTAATACGAACTGTTTTAGAAGATAAAATAAAATTCACAAAAATATCCTGGCTAACTCCAATAAATTGAATACATTCATATGCCACTAAGTGCAGAACCATGCCTGTTTCTCCTACCACCCACAAAAATTTTGATGTTAGCTTTGAATAAACTAACCAAAATCTACTCTAATTTTTAATGGGAGGGAATAGAAGTAGTCATTCCTTTGCGTTTTACCTATTTTACCCTCAAAAGTATGGCCCAGATTCATCAACAGTTTCAATAGAACTATCCATGGTTAACTACACATGCATGCATGTGCAAAGTGCAAGCATTCTCTGGATGAAACAACTAAGCAACTTCAAAACACAAATTCCATGCAAATAGTCAGAAACCCGAGAATGTTTGCACAAACGATGACAATTGTCAACACAGTTTCAGTAATATAAGAAGACAAAAAATGCAAAACTCTAAGGATATACCTTTCTCACGTTCCTCATCTGCCAATTTTGGATCAAAATACTCTTGCTGCTCTAGGTCTTTCTTCGCTTTCTCAGCATCATTAAGCCTTTTCAATGTGTCAGGATTGCGATGCTCAGTAAGAGCCTTCTGGAAAGTCTCAATTGCAGGTTCATAGTCCTTTGAACATTTTGCCATTTTCACCAAGGCAGTTCCCTTCCTTGTCAATGCCCTTGCAATCATCTTGAAGTCTGAGCGCAGCTCTCTTCCTCTCTCAACTGCTTTACCACAATCCTTGATACATTCCTCATACTGTGGCACCATATAGATTCAAGTTAGAAAAGTAATAGAGAAAGAAAGCACCAAAATCACTAGAGAAATAAAATCACTATAAGAAAAATCATAAACCATCAGTGGAACATTGCATCCTTATTTCAACAGACAACTCATCACTGAAGCAGTTAGTTTTACAAAGAAAGCTATGGTACTAATAAGGAAGAATAGGCCTTAAGATGTCTTCATGGTACATGCATGCGGGGTGTTCTCAGACTAGTGATTATGGTACATTAACCTAGAAATCACAACATCAACCATGATAATGCGAACCAACTCCTTAACACATTTATCTTTTAAGCAAGAACAGTGAACCACACAATCAACAAATTCACAATCGATCACATAGCCCACAGAGAACTACCACCTGTAAAACAAATTAAACACAAAAAACAGCAATATATGGTAAAAAAAGCACAAAAAATAATACTCTATTCAATCGGTGCAATAAATTTAATGTTACTGGAAAATTTGAAAACAACTTCTTCATGTAAGATTCAATATTAAAGGGCTTGGCTCCTTGTCTCTGTGTTTGTGATTCTTCATCATGTCTGGGTGATTCCATATCTTTTTTTCCTTCGATACATAGGGTGTTTCCATACAACTATAAATGCATGATCTTGTTACCAATCATAGAAAGAAAAAGAGAGTGCAAAAACAGAAAGCATATAGCTAAGTAGGCTAATTTAAGGTCTTGTTGAGTAGAGTTGAAGTGATATAAAACAAAATCATAATATTTAAATAAAAATTAAAGAAACTACAAAACAATAAGTTTTCTCCAGCTAAATAAATCATGGTACCTGAGTACAATATTGAACATCCCAGATAACTTTCAGCAAAAACCATGCCTTCAGTGCACAAGGTTTACAAGATCTTGAAGAACCAGTAACCACCAAAAGAAATATTCTGGTGGCAACCATCTCAACTGAACTAAGCCCTAACGCAAATATTTTGGTCAGCACCATGAATCCTGCCCCATTTTTTGATAGGCCAAGAATCCTACTCCATTACCCTCCAGAAGAAATAAAAAATCATGGAAACAGTTTTCCAGGTAGGAGCTCTTAACAAACCTTTACCTAGCTGAACTATGCCCTATCTCAAATATTTTGGTTAGATCAGAGATGCAATGGCACCATTTCTACCTGCCTTGGTAAATTGGCTCTGATTCAATAAATAAGGACTTTGAAATAGATACTCTAAGAGGGGACAGGTGTTGGAAAAATCTTACTTTCCAAAGGTGGGCTAGTTTAAAACAGCACTTTCCAAATCGAAGATGCAGCAGGTTGTCACATATGACCAACTTCCAAAGAGGAAACCAAACAGACAATTACAGATAGAAGACGTTAAGCTAAGGGCAGGTTTCCGGCTTTCTGCATGTCTTTTCACAAGTTTGTATATTAGTCCCTTTTATGTAACTTTCAAAGCCATTGTCATCTTTTTTTATATATTTTTTTTTATCAGCAACAAGCCATTGCCATCTTTTCCTAAACTCTTATTTTCCTTCTTCCATTTCTCTTTTGCTTACCTCAGCACCCCAAGCAGACACATGAACCGAGAGACATTGGAAGAAATTCTACGAAGTAACCAAGTGACTGCTCCCCCTAGTCTGTCGTCCACCTTCATATGTGACAACATCACGGTATTCTATACCCTTTTTTAGATCCGCACATACTTTGTTACCTCCATACGTTTTCACGCTTTGGCCAGAAAGAGTGGAACAGTGTATCAAAAAAAGACACCAAGCATTTCAACAAAGAGGAAAAAGACACGAAAAAAATGAGGATCATGCCTCACCAAGCTTACAAGCACAATAATAAACGAGTAATTCAAAATGCTGAAGTGGAGTTCTTCAATATGGGGTTGAACAAGGTGGTGGTGGGCATAAAACAAGGGTAAAAAAGAAAATGAAGAAAGTAATCTCCAATTCTCCACTCTCAATATGTCCTTTATCATCAAAGCTTAAATAAATAAACTTCTAGAGAAAAATAGTCTGCAAGTTTTAATGATGTACACAAAGTATCTGTCAAAAACATGATGTCCACAAAGTTTCATTTAAAGGACACCTTTCAAACTTAATGATCACTTATAGTTTCCATTTCTTCGTTCAGAATTTGTTTATCCATACTAAACAGCAATATAACAGTTCCCGTGAGACCAGTTTCTCCTACATAAGATCGGTGAACATGAATGTTTATGTCCTATATTTTCCTTTGACCAGACAATCTATGTTAAGGAAAATAACATAGATGCACTGCAAACAAAATATGCATATAACAATTTTTTTTCTATAAACTATTAGAACGAGTAATTAGTATAGCATAAGTAATGGCAAAAAGAACAAAAATAAGCACCATGAAAGTAGTCCATAGGTATGAAAAAGGAAATCAAGTACACATATATATCGAACAAGAAGAGACCATACCTTTCCCATTTCCAAGTAAACTGCTGCCCTGTTGGTGAGGAAAGAAATATCCTCATCATCCAACTCCATTGCCTTGGTATAATGTTGAATTGCTGTCTCGAAATCCTTTTTCTTGTAGGCTGCATTTCCCGCCTCCTTCTCCTTCTGAGCCTGTGCCTTCCTTTCTTTTGCTCCCTTCTCATCTGTAAGATCCATTGGCTCCGGCTCCGGTTCCGGCTCTGTCTGCTTCACTGGTTCAGGCTCTGGATGTGGGTGCCTCTTGTGCTCTGTCTCCGCTTCGGGGACCTCCATATCCTCCGAAGTAGGAGTCTTCAATTTTACGTTAAGCGCAACCCCCAAAGCTTGCATCATCCTTTGATCCTTCAAATACAAGTTTAGATTGTTAGGGTTTTTCTGCACATCCTGAAGCATCTTCACGAAATCGGGCTGTTGAAGATAGCCCCTCGTCGTGGGATCAGCCGCCAATTTAGCCCACAATTCCGGCCCTCCGAATATGTTTCCGAACGGCGACGACGACGACGATGACGGAGGAGGAGCGCGCGATCGAGAAGCAGCAGACTGAGCATCAGCAAGACCCGATTTCAGAGCTTCGTTGTTGGGGTCAAGCTCGAGACCTTTCTTGTACGCAGCGATGGCATCGTCTAAGTTACCAAGGCCAACGTAGGCTGCGCCCAGACGGCTGTAACCCTTGGACCAGTCGGGCTTAAGCTCGACGGTCTTCTTCGCATCGGCGAGGGCTTCCGAGTAATGGTGGATGGAAGCGTGAGCAGCGGAACGATTGGAGTAGAGGACATGGTTTGTTGGGGCGAGATTGATTGCATCGGAGAAGAATCGAATGGCTTCTTCGAAACGGCCAGCGGAGAAGGCCGCATTTCCTTTCGCTTTAGCTTCCTCGGCCATGCCGAAACCCCAACCTAGCTACGTATAAGAGATGAAGAATGTTACTGGCGCAGAACGGATCGAGACTTCTGTTCTAAGAGATGGATTTTGGTTTGGACCTGTACTGAAGAGCTATTCTGGAGAGTTCTCACTTTTCAAGGCCTACGAAGAGGAGGAAGACGACGATGAGTTGGTATTAAAGGATGCGACGAGAGAGTTCTAGGAGAGAATCAAGTATCTAACGATATTCTGGAAGGTTCCGAACAATGGGTAAGTGCTGAGCCTGAGGTTTAGCGGGTGCACTCGTGATGGAGGGAAATGACACGAGTGAGCAGTGCTGTGATAAAAAAAGGGTGATTGGCTGACACCTCCCTAGAACTTTCTGACTCGGTTGCATCAAACCCCTAATGTAATAATTAATAACCGGTACGAAAATGTCCAAAATATCTATAAAATAATTTTTAATCAAAATATTTATTTTTAAAATTTTTTATATAGAGTAAAGTACAAAAATTTTTATTAAGTTTCTGATAATTATAAAAATCTCTCTTTTAATTTTATTTTAATAAAAACCTCCCCTAAACTTTTGTATAAAATTATAAAACTATCCCTAATTAATCGTTAGGGCATCCTATGTACGGGAAGAATTTAAGAAAAGGGAATGGCATCCTTTTGTTCATGATACACTTCCAAACCCAGAAAGAAGAAAGAAGAAACTGTAATCAATAAGATGGCAATCCAATACTAAACTGATGGAACAATCTTTTGTCTTCAAAAGAGAAATTGTAATCAATAAAACAAAGCTTGAAGTAGATGGCGATCCCCAAAAACAGGAGCAACACCAAGCCAATAAAGATTGGGCCTTTCACATACACAGCCATTGGTTCTTTGTCTACTAGTCCATCTGTTGTCTCTCGTTTGCTCGCTCGCTCGTAAGCTCAGAAAGAATCACATGGGAGTCCACCTTAGGCTTCGCCTAGTCCCAAGTGAAGGGGAAACTACGGATTACGAACTAGTGGTGCAATTAAAGAGACAAAGAGAGAGGAACAGGAGGTTCTATTGAGGAAGTGAATTTGAAAATGGCGTGTAAGCTGTGATGGGTAAGCCCTGAATTGAGAAAGAATTTTGGCGCAGTCGATACTCAATACTATATTTAGAAGAGCACATTTGTTAGTTTGAGAAAGGCGGACAAATAGCAAGGGGCATTTTTTCAATTTATCGTCCAAAATGTAGCGTTAGTCGGACTCTTCCTCTTTGGCTTTCCAAAACCTCCCAACGTAAAGTCTATGAGAATAGAGAACAGATGATATATAGTAGGTGTGGCCCATTTGGGCTCTGGGAATTTTAGATATGCTTTTTATCCTTGTATTGAAATGAAAGAGCTTCAGAGGCGATGACTGCTTCCATTTAATAGAACAAAATTCTACCAGCGGCCGACCGACCGATGGAGGGAGATAAAGAGAGAGGGGAGAGAGAAATAGATGATCGAATAATCACATCTGCCATAACCATAGTCGCAGCGATTCATTGACACGGTCCTGTTTGCTTTATATTGAAACACCTAGCGATCTGTTTTTTCTTAATCATTTGCGTCTGTTTTAAATTTTGGCAATTCTTGGTATTCCGAGCAATGGCGCCGCTGCAAATGTTTAGTGGTGTTAAGTTGTGTCATTTTCTTTTGGTCTGAAAAAAGAATGGTAACCAATTGTGGAAGTGTTGTCGGTCGAATGAGGGCAATTTGTGATTTTAAAAAATTTTAAATGAGGTCGTGCAAGTTAGTTAGGGGTAATTTTATAAGTTTATACGTTTCTGGTCTGGGTCAATGACGGAAGGGGAGTTTTGTTGAGTTTTTTAAAAATTTAGGGGAGGTTTTTATTAAAATGAAACTAAAGGGAAGGCTATTATGATAGTCAGAAAATTCATGGAAAGTTTTGTATTTTACCCTTTTATTTATATCAATCACTATCTCAAGAGTCGAGCCTTTAAATCTCTTTTTTAAAATTGATTTATTTTTTTATTTTGCCCTTTAACATCATTTTTTCTTGATATGTCAATTTTTTTGTCTAACTACCATCTCGTCTGCTCCCATGTGGTCGATGATTCAGAAGCTGAAGTGGAGCTCCCTGGTGGTGAACTACCTTTATGAGCTGCTTGGAGATGAACTACCTTGATGAACTGCTTGGAGGTGAGCTACCTTGATGAACTGCTTGGAGGTGAGCTACCTTGGTGAGCTGCCTGGAGGTGAACTACCTTGATGAGCTGCCTGGAGGTGAGCTACCTTGGTGACGAGCTCCCTAGTGTAGTGCAACCCAACTACTACCAGCAGAAGGTGGTAACGACGAGAACTGAACTGACTACTCCTTGCTAGCGATGAACTGCTCATCTTTGTAAGCAGCGGGAGCTGAGGGACCCATCCCTTTTTGCATCATTTTTTTGCCTCATAGCTTCGCCCCCAGGGGGTGAGGTCTTTATATACTGGAGTCCTCATGGGTTAGGTAGAGCAATTCTTGGATCCCAGCTGTGATAGGACTGGCTTGCGTATTAGGTGGGTGAAATGCCATCAAACAGGGCCAATCCCGTAAAATGCGGGGTACGGTGGTGACCTCCTCGAAGTTGTTAGATCGGCGCCTGTGTTAGGCCGCCAAGTCGTTAGCTCGTGCCAGTGCCAGGTCGCACCAGGGCCAAGCTGCCAGCTCGTGCCAGGATACCAGAAGCGCCTGCACCAGGCTGCCAGCTCGTGCTAGGCCGCGCCTGGTGGGACACCATCAACTTAACAAAGCCAAGTTGTTGTCAAAGTGGTCCCGGGTGTCGCCTAGTTGTTCTGAGGTGCCAGGCTACATGATGGCGAGTTGCCTAGTGGCGAGCTTCCTGTGAAGTGTCGCATGGTGGCGAGCTGCCTATGAGGGTTGCATGGTGGAGAGCTGCCTGTGACAAGCTGCCTGTGGTGAGCTCGAGCTGTCTAGCTGTTAAGGGGCTGCACTTAATTGGCATGAGGTATCAGGAATCACAATGTCATTAGAGAGCCAAATCCACCCTTATCAATTGCCCCCCACTCTCGAGCTAAAAGTAACTCGGTGAATGGAGTAGATTTCTCATTTTGGTTCGTAATTCGACGAGCTCGTAGGCACTGATTCAGTTTTTTAGGCTTTGGGAGCTGCCTGGAAGCGAGTTGCCCGTGAGGCGCCGAGGTTTCTGCCAATTCGATACTTTAGCCCTTAGATTCTGGAGGGACTTGTAATCCACTCTCCTTGACTTTGCCCATGTTGACGAGGCGGCTAGGTCTTGTGCAGTAGCGTTGCCCATGTCGTAGAGGCGATTAGGTCTTTCAGCAGTAGTGGCCCTTAGGCTTTGGGAGGGACTTGTAGTCCGCTCCTGAACTTTTGCCCATGCCGTAGAGGTGACTGGGTCTTCTTGTGGCCCTTAGGCTTTGGGAGGGACCTGTAGTTCGCTCCTGAACTTCGTTGCTCCTTAGAGACCTGCAAGGAACTAAATGTCAGAGGACCCGGGGTGGCTAACCCGGTGAGGTCACTCCGATGGCTAAGTTAGTACTCTCATAGTAGGCTGCAAGCTAGAAATCACAATCTGAGAGGTAGAGCTTGCTTACTTGTTTCTGAGGCTAGTGCCTTTTCAGTTCGTGAGTTCGCGCCTGGGCAAGGCCACTAGGTCGGGGCTCGTGTCAGGTTGCGCCAGGTCAGCGCAGGTCACACCATGCCGCTAGGCCGTGCGCTAGGCCGCCATGCCATCAGGTGGGCGTCTTAGAGCTACTTAGTCTGTTAGCTCCTTGCACAGTCTTTGAGTTCATAAAAAATGGAAACTAGGTTTCTAAAAAGGTGAGGACTTAGCTTTTTGTAAGATAAGAACTTGGCTTTTCATAGCGTGTTCCCACAGACGGCGCCAATTGATGTAACCATTTCCGGTCACGTATCATTTTTTCGTGATGTGTCAAATTTTTTGCTAAGTACCTCGTCATCTTGTATGCTCCCATGTGGTCAGTGACTCAGAGGCTGAAGTGGATCTCCCTGGTGGTGAACTACCTTGATGAGCTGCTTGGAGGTGAGCCACCTTGAAGAGCTGCTTGGAGGTGAGCTACCTTGATGAGCTGCCTGGAGGCGAGCTCCCCAGTGTAGTGCAACCCAACCTCTATCGGCATGAGGTGATCTGGCTACCAGTAATGATGAGAACTGAATTGGCTACTCCCTACTGGCGATGATCTGCTCATCTTTGTAAGCGGTGGGAGCTGAGGGACCCATCCCTTTTTGCATCATTTTTTTGCCTCATACCTTCGCCCCTAGGGGATGAGGTATTTATATATTGGAGTCCTCATGGGTTAGGTGGAGCAGTTCTTGGATCCCAACTGTGATGGGACTAGCTTGCGTGTTAGGTGGGTGAAACGTCATCAAACGGTAAAAATGTCCCTTCTCGTCAAAACCAGGGAGTTGGTGAACTAATATAGTCGTTACAAGTCACAATCCCGTAAAATGCATGGTACGGTGGTGAGCTCCTCGAGGTTGTCAAATCGGCGTCTGTGTTAGGCCACCAGGTTGGTGCCTGGGCCAGGTCATCCACTCGTGCCAGGGCCAGGTTGTGCCGAGGCCAGGCTGCCAGCTCGTGCCAGGGCCAGGCTGCCAACTCGTGCCAGGCCGTGCCTGGTGGGACACCATCAACTTAGCAAAGGCAAGTTGTTGTTAAAGTGGTCCCGAGTGTCGCCTAGTTGTTCTTAGGTTACAAGCTACATGATGGCGAAGTGCCTAGTGGCGAGCTGCCTGTGACGAGATGCCTGTGGCGAGCTCGAGCTTTCTAGCTATCAAGGGGCTGCACTTAATTAGCATGAGGTGCCAGGTGTTACAATGTCATTGGAGGGCTAAATCCGCCCTTATCAGTTGCCCCCCACTCTCAAGCTGAAAGTAACTCGGTGAAGGGAGTAGATTTCTCCTTTGGGCCCATAAATCGACAAGCTCGTAGGCACCGATTCAGTTTTTTAGGCTCTGGGAGCTGCTTGGAAGCAAGCTGCTCGTAAGGCGCCGTGGTTTATGCCAATTCAGTACTTTAGCCCTTAGATTCTGGAGGGACTTGTAGTCCACTCTCCTTGACTTTGCCCATGCCAACGAGGCGGCTGAGTCTTGTGTAGTAGTGTTGCCCATGCCGTAGAGGCGACTGGGAGGGACCCGTAGTCCGCTTTTGAACTTTTGCCCATGCCGTAGAGGCGACTGGGTCTTCTTGTGGCCCTCAGGCTTTGGGAGGGACCCATAGTCCGCTCTTGAATTTCACCCATGTCGAAGCAGCAACTGGGTTTTCTTGTGGCCCTTAGGCTTTAGGAGGGACCCGTAGTCCGCTTCTGAACTTTTGCCCATGCTGTAGAGGCGATTGGGTCTTCTTATTGCTGTTAGGCTTTGGGAGGGACCCGTAGTCTGCTCCTAAACTTCGTTGCTCCTTAGAGACCTACAAGGAACTAAATGTCAGAGGACCCGGGGTGGCTGACCCGATGAGGTCACTTCGATGACTAAGTTAGTACTCTCATAGTAGACTGCGAGCTAGAAATCACAATCTGATAGGTAGAGCTTGCTTACTTGTTTTTGAGGCTGGTGCCTTTTCAGTTCGTGAGTTCACACCTAAGCAAGGCCACCAGGTCGGAGCTCGTGCCAGGTCGGTGCAGGCCGTGCCATGACGCTAGGCCGCCGGGTGGGCGTCTTAGTGCTACTTAGTCTGTTAGCTCCCTGCACAGTCTTTGAGTTCATAAAAAATGGAAACTATAAAGCAAGAGCTTCGGTTTTTAAAAATGTGAGGACTTAGCTTTTTGTAAGATAAGAACTTGGCTTTTCGTAGCGTGTTCCCACAGACGACGCCAATTTATGTAACCGTTTTCGGTCACGTATCATTTTTTCGTGATGTGTCAAATTTTTTGCTAAGTACCTCGACATCTCGTCTGCTCCCATGTGGTCGGTGACTTAGAGGCTGAAGTGGATCTCCCTAGTGGCGAGCTGCCTGGTGGTGAATTACCTTGATGAGTTGCTTGAAGGCGAGCTACCTTGATGAGCTGCTTGGAGGTGAGCTACCTTGATGATCTACTTGGAGGTGAGCTACCTTGATGATCTACTTGGAGGTGAGCTACCTTGGTGAGCTGCCTGGAGGTGAACTACCTTGATGAGCTGCCTGGAGGTGAGCTACCTTGGTGACGAGCTCCCTAGTGTAGTGCAATCCAACTGCTACGGGCAGGAGGTGATTTGGCTACCAGTAACGACGGGAACTGAACTAGCTACTCCCTACTGGCGATGATATGCTCATCTTTGTAAGCGGCGGGAGCTGAGGGACCCATCCCTTTTTGCATCATTTTTTTTTTGCCTCATACCTTCGTCCCTAGGGGGGGTGAGGTCTTTATATACTAGAGTCCTCATGGGTTAGGTGGAGCAATTCTTGGATCCCAGCTATGATGGGACTGGCTTGCGTGTTAGGTGGGTGAAATGCCATCAAACAGTAAAACTGTCCATTCTCATCAGAACCAGGGAGTTGGTGAACTTACAAGTCACAATCCCGTAAAATGCGGGGTACTGTGGTGAGCTCCTCGAGGTTGTCAGATTGGCGCATGTGTCAGGCCGCCAGGTCGGTGCCTGGGCCAGGCCGTCAGCTCGTGCTAGGGACATGTTGCAGTAGGGCCAAGCTGCCAGTTCGTGCCAGGGCCAGGCCGCGCCTGGTGGGATACCATCAACTTAGCAAAGGCAAGTTGTTGTCAATGTGGTCCCGAGTGTCGCCTAGTTATTCTGAGGTGCTATGCTACATGATGGCGAGCTGCCTGTGAAGTGCCGCATGGTGGCGAGCTTCTTGTGGCAAGCTCAAGTTGTCTACCTGTCAAGGGGTTGCACTTAGTTGGCATGGGGTGCCAGGTGTCACAATGTCATTAGAGGGCCAAATCTGCCCTTATCAGTATCCTTTGCTTAAGGTAGAATTGTACTTTTAAACTCTCTTTTCTCTTGTTGTTTATGAAAATTGTATTTTTTTTATGAAGAAATCAGTCACAACACTAATTGTATGGGTATTTTGGACATTTTTTGTACCTTTTGTTAGAGGATTCTCTTAAGAGAAGGAATCTATTTGCAACCAAGTCATAAAGTTCAAGGGAGGTAATTGCAATTACCAAACTCGATGAGGGGTTTCAGCAACAATTAAAAACTTCAGGGGAAGTTTCAGAAACTTACCCTAAAAATGATTTATTACTTGCATATACCTTGTATATTTAGGAAGCTTATCAAATGTACCATAAACTTTTAAAACCTACTTATGCATACCATTTTTCTGGGGGGGTATTCATTATGCATACCTTGTTAACCTTTAAAAGATTAAGTCTTACATATAAGTTCTAAAAGACAAAATGTCTTTAAATGTTCATTAAATTTTCAAAAATTAATCAAAATTGTTATCCTTTAAAAGATTAGGTCTTAGGCATACCTTGTTAACCTTTAAAAGATTACTCTTCATTTGCCTTTTGTTAGAGGGTTCTCCTAGAAGAAGGGGTCTAGTTGCAACTGAGTCAGAAAGTCCAAGGGAGGTGATTACAATTACCAAACTTTATGAGAAGTTTCAGCAACAATTAAAAACTTTAGAGGAGGTTTTAGAAACTTACCCTAAAAAATGATTGATTATTTGCATATACCCTCTTTATTTAGGAAACTTATCAAATGTACCCCAAACTTGTAAAACCTACTTACGCATACCTTTTTCTTTGGATATTCCTTATGCATATCTTGTTAACCTTTAAAAGATTAAGTCTTACATATAAGTTCTAAAAGACAAAATGTCTTTAAATGTTCATTAAATTTTCAAAAATTAATCAAAATTGTTATCCTTTAAAAGATTAGGTCTTAGGCATACCTTGTTATCCTTTAAAAGATTACTCTTCATTTGCCTTTTGTTAGAGGGTTCTCCTAGAAGAAGGGGTCTAGTTGCAACTGAGTCAGAAAGTCCAAGGGAGGTGATTACAATTACCAAACTTTATGAGAAGTTTCAGCAACAATTAAAAACTTTAGAGGAGGTTTCAGAAACTTACCCTAAAAAATGATTGATTATTTGCATATACCCTCTTTATTTAGGAAACTTATCAAATGTACCCCAAACTTGTAAAACCTACTTACGCATACCTTTTTCTTTGGATATTCCTTATGCATATCTTGTTAACCTTTAAAATATTAAGTCTTACATATAAGTTCTAAAAGACAAAAATGTCTTTAAATGTTCATTAAATTTTCAAAAATTAATCAAAATTGTTATACTTCAAGGGATTTCTTTGTAATAGAAACACAACATCGTAGTTTGAAGATGACAAGCAATAGAAGGGTGCATTTGGGATTTTGAAACAAAATAATAGGGATGTGAAACCACTGTTTTCATAACCAGACCGGACCGGACGGTTAAACCGGGAACCGGTCACTTCCATTTTCCTTCAAAACTGTTTTTTTTTTCCAAAACTGTTGATTTTGGTCAGTAAATCGCTGAACCGGCTGGTTAATTGTATAAACGGTTTTGACCATTTTCCAAATTTTTTATTTTTTTATTTTTTTTGTTAGAATGAGCCAACCATTTGGGCCAAACAGTCAGACCGTTCAAATCGATAACCGGACCCCTGACCGGTTCGATCACCGATTCATTTTTAAAAACCATGTGTGAAACAATTATAAATGTTTCCTTAACAGATGGCATATTTGTCTAATGTGAAACCAATTAGTTTTGGCATTTTGGGTGGTCGGATCATGACTCGCATCGACAATTCTGGTCATAGCAGAATTTTTCCTAAAACCCATTGCTCTGTCAAATCTCTGGGACTTTGCTTGGGCCCAATAGCGATCACTGTTCGTCCACGTTCTCACCCTTATTGTCTTGGCTTCTCTGTTCCTGATATTTTAAGCTTGCCAGTAATTGTTTGAAGTGTCCTTTGTTTTTCCTCTTATTAACCAGATTCCAACCATTATTTTCCTTTGGGTCATCTTTGTTTTCTTAACGTGTCGTAAGGTGCTACTCGTAGATTCTATCCCTCACTCTTCATTTATGCCTTCTGGATTATGTGGCGGAACGATTTGGGTTTCTCTTTATGTGTATTGGCGGAGGAAGGGCTGAGGTTGAGGGTTTGAAGGGATGCCTTATATCAGTATATGTTTTTTCAATAAAGGCGTAATCATTTCCAACGAAACTTAGTCTATTTCCTACTTACTTATTTGGACATAAGTTCTTAGTGTATTTGAATTTGTCATTTTGATAGAACTTATTAATATTATTGCAAAAAGACCTAAAACTAAAATACAAATTTAAAATCGACTCAAAAAGATGGAATTGGTTTTCTACTTGGTGGCAACTAGCAAGTCAATAATTCAACATTTGAGTTAAAATATATAAACTTTGATGTCATAGTTAAATAATAATAAAAATTAAAAGAGATAAATCACACAAAAATAATAAAAATACTTTTTTTTTGGTAGAAAACATTTAAACACATCTCTAATATCATATATACTTCATATTAAATAAAAATAAGTTTGACAAATAAGAATAATTTTTTATAAACATATAAATATAAAAATTGTAGAAAAAATTGAAAATACATTATTTACTATTATCATCATCATGCAAAATTTGTCACGTGCAAAGCACATACATAATTATTAGTATACTTAAAGTTTTATATGGTATTTATTGTAAAATTGGTTTGGATTTTGTGTTTTATTATATTCACAAATTCAAATTCCAAAGAGGTTATCTTTAATTAATTTTTGGTCGTGATAATTATTATTAAATAATTAAAATTATTTTTTAATTTTACTTAAATTTTTATTTATAATTCATTATATCGGTAATTTGACCATTTTGAGTTGATTAATAAGAAAAAAAAGTTAACTTGATCATTTTAAATTTAATTTAATAATGTTATGAATATAAACAAACCAATTTGGATCTATCTACATCCCATTCGATTCAATCTGATGTTATATATAAACAAATCTTAACCCATTATTGCTCCTCCCAAAAGGCCTACCTTATTAATTGAGGCTCTGTTTGGTGCGTCTTTTCATGCAAGTTGTCGACTTTTTAAAAGCTCAACTGTCTGCTTTTTCATCTTTTCCCATTTGATTGGGAAAAGATTTGGCCATTGAAAGACAACCTCAAAAAGATGCGAAAAAACCCGTTTCTGGCTATTTATAAGAAGCTCCAAAATGGAGCATTTAATTTTTTACCGCCTCATCTTCATGCGAAAATATGCATCAAAAAATTGAATTGACCAAAAAAAACTGACTTAAATTGAACCGAAAATTCGGTTAACCAAATTTAGTGTTTTTAAAAAGCTGAAGGTACCGGTTCGATTTCAGTTAATCAATATAGAAAACCAATGGTTAACTGAACAAACTGGTATACATATATTTCTATATATTATATCTTTTATGTATAATAAATTAATAAATATGCATTATATATACAAATATATACATGTTTATAATATATGATATATTATTTGTTATTTAAAATATAATATTATATATATTTCTAATTTTTATTATATTTAAATATATATATTTTTATAATATATATTGTTAAAATTAAAAATTTAAAAAACCAATGAACCAAACCGACATGCTTCAATAGTATGCCAATACCTTTATACATAAATTTACATCATACAAAAACTTGCCAAATGGCACCTAATGCAAATATGTGGCTCACACAGGGTGGTTATTGATGCATAGGGCTGTTCATAAGAAGACCCAACCCGACCAAATCGACCCAACTCGAGTTGGTTGGGTTTTCTTCAGCACCGGGCGGTTTCGAGTTATAAAAAACCATAAACTGATGATTCGGTTCAGTTTTCAGTTTTCATTTGTGAAAACCGAAACCGACTCGAACCGATGTAGTAGTTAGTAGTTACAACCTACTTAGTTCCCACTTAACTAAGTTGTCTCTATCATAATTACAACCTACTTAACTAAGTTGCCTCTCAAAGTTTGCTCCCTCCACAACTGGATCCATGGATGGGTCACAAAACATTAAGAAAATGTTGATTTCCTTTGGGAATGTAGAGCCAGAAATGAACACTTGAACAACAAATAAGTCACCACTAAGTAGAGCCGAAACCGACTCAAATCGATTCAAACCAATCGGGTCAGTTTTGCTTAACACAGGATTGGTTTCGATTTCAATTTCAGATAACCCGACCAGGTCGGGTCGATTGGAAAAACATTAATAAACCGACCCAACCCGATCCATAAACAGCCCTATTGATGCAAAAGGGCGAATTCACATTTGCACCCTACAAACGCCCCACAAACACCCCACAACACTTTCCAACCGTGCATTGGGATCATCTCCCAATCACAAATGCAGGAGATGTTCCCAATGTACGCTGCGATATGCTGTACGGCGTTTGTGGGGCGCAGATGTAAACTCTCGCAAAGGAGAAGTGATTAGTGAATGTACGATGAGATTAAAATCCTGAATTGGGTAAATGGATTTTGGACCAAAATCCGAAAATCCGAATTATTTACTGTGACTGACAAAGTGACGACTCCCTTCCTTCCCAAGTCCAAACGGTGTCACACCCTGAAATAAGAAGGGTTGTCTCCAAATTGCGGCATCTCGGAAACCAAAACCAACCAAACAGCCGAGGCGGGAAACAAGAAAGACAGTCGTCGAAGAAAATTATATCTAAGTCTAACGGCTCTCTAATGGCGGCCAAAGAAGAAATCCAAACAAGAGACGATCCGGTTGCAGCAACAGCTGAAGAAGACGATGAGCACGATTCCAAGGAGAGAGTTCTCCAGAGGTACTTTCTCCAAGAGTGGAAGCTACTCAAGTCTCTCCTAGACGACATCGTCGCCAATGGCCGTGTCTCCGATCCCTCTGCTGTAAACAACATCCGCACCATCGTAATCCTCTGGTCACTTTCTTCATTTTTCATGTTGTTTCGTTCCCCTTTAGTATGTCATTTGATATTACAATCCACAGTTATTTTATCTGAGATGGCGAAGTTAGAATTACAGTCCTATTACGTGATTTTGCATTTTTTTGGGCTTTGCTGACTAGAATCTACGGTGGATTAAGACAATATGATCGCCTTATCTGGAAAAAGCTTGGTTGTTCGTGATCCAGTATAGCGGAATGGTTTTGTTCTCTAATGTTTAATGCAGCGCGTCTACAAGTTCTGCACTTTAGTAGTACAGAGCGAAAGAAAGTTTGGGCAGCTATAAGATGCTTTGGAGACGATGCATATCCTAGTGTGTCAGTCTTCCCGGCCTTCTGGGCATTTATTTTGGAAAAATAGGTGCACCTTTAGGATTGGAAAAATGGTTGCTAGTGCAAACTCATGAAAGCTGTGGTTAAATAGATGAATAGTTGAGATGGAATAACTCGTCCATCATTCCTATAACCATCTTGAGTTTTTTTTTTCCTCTCTCTCCCTTCTGTTGGATGACTCACTTGTGGGAAATTGTATTCTTTACTTTAGTGGTAACTTCATGTTACTTGGGTTATGAAAAGGGAGCCATTTTGGAACATTAAATATCATCTTGCCTATCAAAAAGAAGAGTCACCTCACTGATCGTAGGAGGTTTGAATTACTTCAATCCTTTCATTTTTTTTTTTTGTTCATAGTTTCTGACATTGGGAGAAGGGCAGCCTTCTTGCTGGAAATCAGATGGGAGGTGATTAAGTGGGTGGTTAGCACTCCATCTATGGGTTTTCACTGTGGTCAAGAGTAGGGCTATCAATGGTACGTGATTATCTGAGCCTGAGTTTGAATATGATCTGATTAAGCCAGATTTGGATTTCAAAAAAGCAGGTCTATTTATAATTGGATTGGACATGCATACACATACACCTCAATCCAATTAAGACCCAAGTATGGTAATATTAGTGTGTATGTGCATATTTTTATATAACACATATTTCATTAATCATGCTGGTTCAAACATCATATGTTCATTAGAGGCTCATAAGTTCAAGTTTCATGAAAATTATTTTTAATTCACTTTATTAACAATATACAATGTTCAAGTCATTTTTAGTTCATTTTATTAATAGAATATAGTACTTTGGTTTTTTTAATTAATTTTATTAAAGATACAAAATGTTTGAATCCTATCTGAGTTCAATCAAAATCTGATGGGCAGAATTTGATTCAATTCATAATAATAGGGTTGGATTCAAATCTAGGTAGATCTGATCCAAATCTGTTATGCATGAACGTAATGAGTTATGCCAAACTATGGTGTTTATTATGGCTGTTAAGGGGATGTGCTGGATTCTAGTTTTACATATTGGTCTGCTTGGTAAGATGAATTACATTCTATGTTGTGGTGGGTACATGGACATAGATGATGCATCTGAAGTGCCCAGTTAGGTTTTGTCTTTTGGGTCTTATAGTGGATCCTGATTTCTCTTAACGATCTTGAAGCTGATTTGAGGAAATCAATGTATTATTTTATTCATAGCACATCAGCAAGTAGAAAAGTTGAGGCGAGCAACTGTTCTGTGTGGTTACTACACTTTTTCTATATCTGTGATTGATGTTTGCAATAAATCACTTAATCTTGAAGGATAGGCATATTGACGACATTGATTCAGATGTTAGGTGAACCATTGGTTTATTCTATTACCTTATTTATTTATTATGTCAACGATTAGAAGGTAGACTGATGTAGGACTTGGGGGGGGGTTCTAAAACTCTCAGGTTTGGTGGTGGGCTCTAGGGTGAAAGAGCAAATTTTGGTGATTAACAATGGGGAATATAGATGGAGAAGTAAGTAGTGAAGAACGAGTGGGAGATTAGAAAGAAAGAGAAGAACTCTTACTGTTAGAGTAGACAACAAAGAAATAGGTTACTTGGAACTTGGAAGAAAAGAATAACTGAGAGTGAGCCCAAAAAAAAGAAAGAAAAATACCAGGATATAACCATAATTCACTAAACTAAACTAAACTTTTATTTTATTTTATTTTCTTATCAGCAAGAGAATTATGAATTATATTGAAATATGTATCTGGTTATTACAATGAAATTATATCCACCCATAAGGACCCAATCCAGCCCCAACAAAGTTACAATATTACAATAGTGCCCCAAACAACTGTTGCCTACATACCCCTTGTTTTGCTAAAGTATTGTATCGGCCATCCCGTTTGCTGTCCTTCTAACCCAATTGAAAGTTATGTTCAGCTCTCGTGTGTTACTCTCTATTTTCTTAAACTTATGCCTATAGATCCATGGCTTAAGCTTCTTACTCTTGGCCCAAGAAATGACCAACTTTGAGTCTCCATCTATTTCCAAGTTCTGAAAATTTGATTCCTTAGCAATTCTTAATCCTTGTAAAGTTGTAATAGTGCCATCAGTTCAACCTTTAGTGAATCTCCAAACCCCAAAGGTCCTGAAACCATATCCAACACATTTCCTGTACAATTTCTAAATACTCCTTCAACACCTGCTATTCCTTTGCTCCCCATGGAGCTCCAATCAAAATTTAATTTTATTAGCTGCTTGGGGGTAACTATTCCATAAACACCTTTTCCTTTTCTTTAGAAGAAGATGCCACTTTAGTCCATGCCCTTAAGATATCATTCACTGAAAATTCTTTGAATAGATCAAATGTCTTTATCCAATGTGCAGCTTTGATTTTTATAGCTCCAACCATTTCCTCTTTTGATCTACTTTTCATTGATTGTCGTCTCATTCCTTTCCTCCCAAACAATCCACAGTACTGCAGCACAGATTTCTTTCTAGATAATTCTTCCTCTGTTTCTTGGTTGCCTTAGGAAACTTGGGCTGAAAAGGCTCTCTACATCCTGTGGAGAAGTTCACTTGCAGCCAAAAAGAGAACAGTAGAGGTCCCAAACACAAAGCACAAAAGGGCAAGAAAGCAGTAAAAGAGACAAGGATTCACCACTTGCAAGGCAAAGGAAGCACACGTGGGGCAATAGACATTTGTTTGACCTTTTTTTTTGGATCATATCACTAGTGTTTACCTTTCCAAGAAAGACTTCCCAGCACATGTGATAAATAAAATATACTTTTATTCATCAGATCAAATATTCTAATTCAAGTACAATGCTTCTATTTGTAGACTCATCAAGGGCTTGAATCTTTCTTTACAGATTCCAAATCAATTAGAAAACTGACTGAAAACAACTTCAATTTCTTTAGAACTAAGACAAACTCCTAGTATGGACACTGAAATAGGAGTGTAACTCCCAAAACAACTTCAATAACACTTGGAAAGGGTGGAGAGGATACTAGATGGTTGGAAAGCAAAATATTTATCTTTGGGAGGTAGGATAACTTTGATCAAGAGTGTACTATCAAGCTTACCAACCTACTACTTATCCTTACTAAGGATTCCATCTCAAGTGGCTGAAAGAATTGACAGAGGGATTTTTTATGGGAAGGGGTGTGCAGGGAAGGTGGGGTGCAGAAGTTTCACTTGGTAAATTTGGGGGAGAGTTTGTAAACCAAAGGAAAAGGGTGGGCTGGGATTCAGGAGAGTGAAGGACTTCAATAAGGCTTTGGTAGGGAAGTGGCTATGGAGATTTGGCTTAGGGAAAGAGGAAAACTCTTTCTGGAGAAGAGTGGTGGTGGGTAAGTATGGGATGGTGAGATTTGGATGGGAACCCAAGAAGGTGAGATCTTCATATGTGATGAGTGTGTGGAAGGGAATCATGAAATTTAATCAGGAGTTCAGATGCTTAACTAGTTTTTCAGTTGGAGATGGTGCAAGAATCAGGTTCTGGGAAGATGATTGTTGTCTGAGGCTAAAGTTTCTATAAAGGAATGCTATGAGAAGAGGGGGGGGGGGATCAGCTGATCTGGTGTCCAAAGTTTAGAAGGCCTTTGTTAGACAGAGAAGTGGAGGAATGCATACACCTGTTGGAGAAATTAGAGGAAATGAAGGTTTCATCTCAGACAAGGGATGAACTTTGGTGGAAAGAGTGCTCAAATGGGAAGTTCTCTGTTAAGTTGTGTTACATGGATATCATTAGGGACGATTTAGATCCAATTCAGATAGATGGCATTTGGGGAAATCCAATCCCTCCAAGTGTTGAAGCATTTGTATGGATCGTGGCAATGGACAGTATTTTGACAGTGGATCATCTGTTGTACATCTTTTTATCTCATGCAAGGTTGCTGGGTTTTTGTGGAAGATTTTCACTTCTTTATTTGGATTTCCAAACTTTCAGCCAGAATCTGCTGCAGTCCAGGCACAAGGATATCAGAGAACCAAATTCAGTAGTCAAGAAATCAAGTTGGCAGTCCAAAAAAAAGGGTAAGTTTTAAGACTGTCGAGTCTAAAATCTTTCAAATATGAATATGAAGTATGTTTTTTTTTTTGTGATCAGTAAATATGTATTTGATTAAAATTCAGATTGTAAGCAGTTTATGCAACTTGATGATGGGACTGATGATCCCCTTTCATCACTCTATTCACCCCTCATCACAGTGTAGCCCAAAATAATTGCTGTCTCAATGCCCCTTGTTTTGCTAATCCGTCAACTAGCCCATTTGCACTTCTTTTGACCCATTTAAATTCCGCCTCAACCTCCTTAGAATCTTCTCCACTTCCCTAATCACATGTTTAAACGTCCATGGGGTGTGGCTGCTATTTGTTGCTCATGTTGAGTCCCCTTCCACTTCAACATGTCTGCATCCTAGTTGTTTGGCTAGCTTTAACCCTTGTAGTAATGCCGATAGTTCAGCCTTCAGTGAGTTTCCATTACCGATCGGTCCTGAGAACATACCCAATATCCTCCTGTCAGAGTTTCTTAATACTCCTATTCTTGAGATGCCTGGATTTTCATATGAGCATCCATCAAAATTCAGCTTTACTTTATTGCCTTTAGGTGGTTTCCACTCCATCCTTACCTTATCTCTTGCTCTCGAAGATTGTGCTACTTTGGACCATGTTCTTAGAATATCTGCGATTGAAAAGACTTGAAAGTAGTCCAAGGGTTTTACCCAATGGGCTACTTTCACCTTAATACTATCAATCACTTCTTCTATTGTTCTACTTTTTTTCCAAGAAAACAGTTGTTCCTCTCTTCCCATGTTACCCAGCAAATTTCTGCCTTTGTTGCTTTCCACATTAGCATCCCTCTTTTCTTTCTCTATCTCAAGAAATCATGGTTGAAGAGTCCTGCCACATCTTGAGGGGGAACCCGCTTGCAGCCAAAGAGAGTACAAAAGAATTCCCAAATTCGATGCACAAAAGAACATGATATCATTAAATGAGGAAGAGTCTCACCACTTTCTTTACATAGTGAACACACACGAGGAGAAAGGCAAATATATGGCCTTCTTTTCTGCAGCATATCACAAGTGTTTACCTTACCAAGGAATACTTCCAAGTAGAAAGCTTGGATCTTCGGGGGAATAGGTTTGCACCAAATTTTTTTTCACAGGGAAAATCCCACCTAGAGGGTTAGGGGAAGCAAGTATTTTGAAGAAAGAGGAGCAAGAAAAGAGGCTGTCTGGAGAGCCTACCTAGATTCTAGAGTCTTCCAATGAAGGGTCCAAGTGGATCTGCCCTAAGGGGTCCAGCAAATGGGTTAATGATTCACACTCATTCTCCCTTAGCCCCCTTCTAAAGCCCAAATTCTAGTTCACACCAGTTGGACACAGGTGATCCCAACATGGATATAGCTTCTCCCTTATGGTTAGATAGCGCAAAGAGATGAGGGAATTGGTCTTTTAGTGGGGTTTCCCCTACCCATAGATCTTCCCAAAACAGAATTCTATTACCTTGTCCCACATCAAACCGGATGGAATTGAGGAAAGTAGGGTAGATTTCATGAATTGCTTTCCAAGGAGATGTTGAAGACTTGTGAGGGGAAACTTTTGCATCCCAGCCATTTCTAGTCACCCCATGAATGCTCTCAATCTCTTTGTGCCACAATCTGTTGCCCTCAAAGGGAAACCTCCAAAGCCACTTACCTAGTAGAGCTGTGTTCCTTAAAAGGATGTTCCCAATTCCCAAACCCCCTTGTTCCTTGGGTTTACTAACCTGCTCCCACTTGATCAAGTGATCCTTCCCTTCCTCTCCTGGGTTCCATAGGAAATCTCTCATATACTTCTCTAAGCACCTTTTTTTTTTTTTTGATCAATAACACTTTCATTAATTCATCAATAGAAGATTTACAAAAGGAAGACAAACACGCTTATCTTCCAAGAGCAACAAAGAACCTCAAGAAAAGGAAAAAAAGAAAAAGAAAAGAAAGAAAGAAAGAAAACACACTACAGTTACAGCTTGGCCCAAAAAAGTGAGTCCCTTTCTGCCCCTTGTTTAGCTAAACCGTCAGCTAGGGAATTAGCCGATCTTTTAACCCAACGTATCTACCTTAGAAGGGCTTCTAAAAGTTGAAAGGAAATAGGTGGGGAGGTTTGCCAGAGTGGCTCTAATCAAAGTTATTCTTCCACTCAAAGAAATGTAATTCCTCTTCCAAAGGGCTAACTTCCTATCAAACCTTTCTTACGCTGGTTTCCAGAAACCAGCTGACTTGGGATTTCCTCCTAAGGGTAAGCCTTGGTAACTAATAGTTCTCCTTCCTCCAAATTGATTCCTACAATTTTACTTTTGGTCCAATTTATCCTCAGCCCTGTTACTCCCACAAAATTTTTCAGCAGCACCCTCAAATTTCCCACCAATTCCTCATTGTTTCCTTCACAAAAAAATATGGTGTCATATGCAAAATGGAGATGGGTAACAATCACTCGGTTTCTACCTACCCTCCACCCTCTGATGAGGCCTTGAGCATAAGCGTTTGCCACCATTCTACTTAACACTTTTGCCACTAGGAGGGTAAACAAGAATGGGGATAGGGGGTCACCTTGCCTAATTCCTTTCCTGGCCGGGGAAGAAATCCTTTGCTGTACCATTGATTAGGATTGAGTAGTGAGTGAACTTAAACATCCTTTGATCCAAGCCCTCCATCTATCTTCGAATCCGAGTCTTTCCATAACTTTTAGAAGGACTTCCCAATTAACCAAGTCATAGGCCTTTTCTAGATCTGCCTTACAAACCAGCCCCTTTTCTCTACCCTTTCTTCTTTCCCCTACGCATTCATTAGCCACCTAGATTTGATCCACAATCTGTCTTCCATCTACAAAAGCTCCTTGAAAAGGAGAGATGATTGAGGGTAATACCTTTTTTAGTCTTTCTGCTAAAACCTTTGACAGAATTTTGTAAACACTCCCAATGAGACTTATTGGTCTAAAGTCTTTAGGAGTTTTGGCTTCCGTCTTCTTTGGAATCAAAGTGATAAATGTGGCATTTGCTCCTGGTGATACCTCCCCTTTGGAGAAAAATTCATTAAAGACTTCCAGGATGTCTGATTTCACCATATCCCAACACTCTTGATAGAAGGCCACAGAGAAGCCATCCGGCCTAGGGGCTTTAGAACTGTCCATTGAAAAAAGAGCTTCCTTGATTTCTTGTAGAGAAAATCTCCTTTCTAGGGCATGAGATTGTTCTTCTGACAGAACATCCCCTTTCATCTTTGGCAATTCTGGCAACACTCCATGTGGGCTTGAGAAAATTTCTTTAAAATAATTTACAAAAATCCTTGTAATCCCCTGACTTTCTCTTACCACTTGTCCCTCTTCCTCCACACTCAGGATTAAGTTCTTTCTCCTCCCATTTGCAAGAGAGTGAAAAAACTTAGTGTTTTTTGCTTTTGATTCCATCTTTCCCCTCTTTCTTCTTCTGAAATGACTTTGAGAGCCTCTTTCCTATCTTAGCTCCTCAATCCTTTTTACTAAGTTATCTTTTATTTCCTCTACCCTTCCGAAATGGGCTTTATTCCATTCTTTTATTTATTTATTTTTCTTTTAGCCTCTTCAGTTTTCTGGAGAAACCTACCATTTTCAACCTCCCCAAAGGTCTGAGTGCCTCCCACCACTCCTTTAGCTTTGTGCTTTCTGCTTGTTCTTATCTTTGTGCGTTTTTCATTTTGAATTTAAAAATGGAAAACATTCCTTGGTGGTTCAATGCTTGAGATCACTAAATGCGAATATGCAATAATAATGTACCCTTGTTCAAAAGTGAAGTATTAGTTTTTGTTCCAAACCTTGATTTCTAGATTATTCATGTTTTCTTTGGTTCATTTTTTTTCTTCATGCCAGATCTGCTAACTCTGCATAGATCTGTTTTTACCACATAGTGGATATTTGATAAAAATTGTTAAATTGTTTTCTTTTCCTTTGTTTTGCAGCTAGATAAGTACCAAGAACAGGGTCAACTGCTAGAGCCTTACTTAGAGACCATTATTTCTCCACTGATGTTTATAGTCCGCTCAAAAACTGTTGCATTGGGGGTTGTCACAGATGAAATTCTTGAGATAATCAAGCCTTTGTGCATTATTATTTATTCCCTTGTTACTGTATGTGGATACAAGTCTGTCATCAAGTTTTTCCCACATCAGGTCTCTGATTTAGAACTTGCTGTCTCTCTTTTGGAGAAGTGCCATCATGCAACTGTAGTGACATCATTGCGGCAAGAAAGTACTGGGGAAATGGAGACAAAATGTGTCATACTTCTATGGCTCTCAATACTTGTTTTGGTTCCTTTTGATATCTCTTCAGTGGATACTAGTATTGCAAGCAGTGGCCTTGTGGGTGGACTTGAACCCTCTCCTTTGGTGCTGGAAATACTAGGGTTCTCTAAAGATTACCTTTCAAGTGCTGGCCCAATGCGTGCCATAGCTGGGTTACTGCTCTCGAGGCTTCTAACGCGACCAGACATGCCTAAAGCCTTTTCAAGGTATATCTTATCAAGCATGGATGCATTTACATCAACCATTCTCTCTCAATCTCTCTTACACATGTATAGGTATTTTCACTAATACTAGATGGGTCATTTAGAAAAGAGATATAGATAGTGGAAATTGTACAAGTTTGGCCATTAATCCCCTGCTATTTGGCTTAACAGAAATCTGTTGTTAAAATAGTTGAAATCATAAAAGTTGGCATGACTTTGAAAAAGCTGCAATGCTGCTTGGGGTATTAACTGAAATGGACTGAAGAAGTGAACGCATGGTCATTACATAATGCCCCTTCTCTGATGGATGAAAATTGATTACATTATCCCTCTACAGGCTTCACAACATGCCCTTATTATTTGAAAAGGACTTTGATAAATAGAGTGGTTGGTTATAAACCACACATTCTCACGCTAACCCACAATCAAAGCAATTGGCCACGTGGTTTTATTGCTTTGGTATTTAGATATCTATATTTATGTATTACATTTATATGTATGTTTGATTAGCTTCTTTGTTCTTTGTATGTCTTCATAATTAATGAGGCTGCAATTCTACATTTATCTATACTTGAGTAATTCCACTCATGTGCACCTTTTCTTGAAGCAATATAAGAAATCAGTGAGTTGATCTTTGGTCTTCACATACTGTAAACCAACTTATTTGCAAACTACTTTCTCTTTGATGAAATGCCTGGCTGCCTCAATATGTTTAGTGTTGTCGTGTTGTCTGGAATTATGAGCAATGTTGATTGCCACTTTTTTTGTAATAACACAACTTCATAGGACCATTAACCTTAACATCTAATTTAGTCAACAAAAGTTTTAAGCACAGTAGTTTTGAACCCTATGAGCCATAGCCCTAGATTCAGCTTCTGATCTCAATTTTTAGACAACTGTTTGTTTTTCACTTCCCCATGTCACAAGGTTCCTGCCAACCCAACTAAGGTGCAATAGCCCAAAGTTGAGTGTCTATTAGCTAGCTAGATCTCCCATCAAATTAGTATTTCTGAGTGCTTCCACCTAAAAGTGGCTATGATGGCAAATATTCTTCTTACTGAAGGTTTTTGAGCAAAAGAAGAAGAAGAAGAAGAGAAGACAAGAAAAAAAGACGAGAGAATGTGGCGGCAGCTTAGCTTCATCCAGCCTTAGATGGTATTTAAGAGAATGTTCAAAAACATGAAAAAGTACAATATTGCCTCTCATTAGGTGGGCTGAGCATAAAATGTTTAAAGGACAATATAACCCAGGTCCCACTAAGCCCAATAAGAAACAAATAGAAAACAGCCCATCCATTACAAGATTAAGACTTACAACACTAACCTTCCTCTATTTTTACACACTTTATTCCAAATCATAAGATGATATTTTTTCCCATTGCCACAACCCCACAAATAATCCCTGATAATCTTCTCTAATCTCCTTCACTACCTACAAGGGGGCTTTAAACAACAAGAGGAAATACATGAGGAGATTAGACAGTGCGGATTTAATAAGAGTTAACTTGCCACCTTTTGATACATAATTCTTTTCCATGCAGCAAGTTTTTTTCTTTTTGAGAATCTCTCCGCAATGACATCCCAAAAGGTTCCCTCCCTAGGATTGCCCTCCAAAGGCAGATCTATATACTTAATAGGCCAAGTCTTAATTTCACGCCCCAACAAAGCTGCACACTCTTCTTATCATCATTCTCTATATGAATCCACACAAACCACATATGGCAAGGTTGACCTTCAGCCCCATAACTCTCTCCACAATTCCCAAAATCTTCCTATGACTTCTACGTTCTAACATCTTGAAGAGTGAAGACCTCTATATTCCCCCAATACCACTGTATCATCTGCAAATTGCAAATGGGAAACGACTTGATCCTATCCCTTCCATCCACTCTCCTAAGCAAAGGAATACTGTTATTTGTTAAGTGGTTTCAAGTGTGTTGGTAAAACCCCGCAAGAAAAACTTCCACCCTAAGCTCACTTGATAGACCACCTAACCGTCCAACTTCAACCTTAGCATCCCCCAAAAGAATGACTTACAAGTCACAACAAATGAACTCTTGACTTCATCTTAACACCATTTGACACTTAATTACTCGACTTAATCCTCTCCAATTCCAAAATCACACTCTCTATCGACATCCTCAATGCCTCTGACTGGTCTTAGTCTGTCTAGGGCCATCTCTTCTAAATTAAAACCATCCTCTTTATGAACCTGATTATCTTTTTCCTAACCTTTGTTCTCCAACTCATTAAACACCTCCAAAAAACAGTCCCAGCGTTTTGCTTACCTCCACATATTCACATCTTTCTCAATATCAATCGATTTTTTTTATAATTGTCAATTGTATATTTTCATCAATAACCACCTTGTCCGGTAAATCATCACCCTCATGATTTTCCTCAATTTTACTTTCAACGACTAAAGGTTTAGTTCTGTAATTTCTCATCCTCTTGTAAACGTTAACCTCCTCAGCATCTCTTTTGCCAACTCTTTGACCCCATTGATTACCTCTTCCCCCTTATTTTTTTTTTTTGATCAATAACAGTAAAACTTTATTAATGATGTGAAAATTTGTGAAGATTTAGATACAACAGGGGAGGTAAAAAGACTTAACTCCCCCACAACAGAATACAAAGACAGAAGTTCAAAAATTAGCCCAGAATATAGCCTCCCTATTCACCCCCTGCTTGGCCAGCCCATCTGCAAGTGAGTTGGCAGACCTCTTCACCCAGCTATAGTGTATCTCAATGTCTTTGCCGAACCAACAAAATTTTTTCTTTTCATTGTTATATCTCCACAAGCCACTGCCCTCTTCCTTTAGCCAGCTAATCACCACCTTCGAGTCACCTTCCAAGACCAAGCGTCTGATATTTAGTTCCCTTGCTCTTTGAATTCCTTCCAGAGCTGCAAGGATCTCAGCTCTGAGAGAGTCTCCTTCCCCAATGGGGCCGGAAAACAAAGCAATAATAACCCCCTCCTTATTCTTAAACACTCCCCCAATCCCAGAAGGTCCTGGATTCCCCAAACTACTGCCATCTAAATTCAGTTTTATACACCTAGAGGGAGGAGGGGACCAAAAGTGACTAGGAGACCTCTTACACATAACAGAAGTAGCTATCTCTTTCCAGTTTCTTAATAAGTTAGCCACAGGAAAGTCTGAAAACTGCTCCATAGATTTTAGCCAATGGACAACCCTTAAGAGAAATAGATCTAATAGGTTTGCCGGGGATCTATCCATGTCTGAGAAGATTCGGAGATTTCTTTCTTCCCAAAGGGACCAACATACGGCTGCCCTAATGCTCCTCCACATAATCTTCCCTCTCTTCTTAGGCCAGCTGAAAAACGTAGGAGAGAACAGCCTCTGGACACTCTCGGGAGGATTCCAAGAACACCTAAAGAGGGAAAGAGCCCAGTCCCAAACAGTGTTAGCAATCTTACAAGAAACCATAAGGTGGTAACTAGTTTCCCCATCAGCTTTACAAAGAGTACACCAATTAGGAAGTAAGCAAGAGTTAGGTCTCTTTTTTTTGAAGTAAATCAAATGTGTTAAATCTTTCCATGAAAATTTCCCAACAAAAACTACCAACCTGATGAGGAGCTTGCTCCAAATCTCTTTAACCGGAAAGGACACCCCTAAAGTGATAGGAGGCTAAGTTAGAGTTTTAAAAAACAAAGCATAAGAGAAAGTACCTGAGGTGGAAGGAGTCCAGATTCTAGTATCCTCCTTATTAGGATCCAGAAAGACATTCTCAAGGATGGATAACAAAGATAAGGTGCTGTCCACGTCTGTATCCCTAATTGCCCTTCTCAGGCCTAGGTTCCAACCAAAATCAGAGGTGGAATCTGAAGGACCTATGAAAGAAGAAATAGGCTCATTTTTCAAGTCAGACAAAGCATACAAGGAGGGGAACTGGTCCTTCAGAGGTGAATCCCCTACCCAGTATATTCCCAAAATTTTATTCGATTACCAGAGTTAAGACCATACCCGACCCAAGGGGCGAAAGCAGGAAGTAAAGCATGAAAGGATTTCCAAGATGAAGCAATTGTAGCCCTTGTAGCGATTCCAGGATCCTAGCCATTGTCTTCCATCCCATGTATGTTAGCCACAATCTTAGCCCACAACTTATCTTTTTCCATTGTAAATCTCCACAACCATTTCCCCAACAAAGCCATATTCCTTTTCTTAATGTTACCAATCCCAAGGCCTCCTAGCTTTTTACCTCTAGATACCACCTCCCAACTCACCCTATGGTCTTTCTTTTCATCTCTTGGCTCCCAGAGAAAGTTCCTCATTAATTTTTCCAAAAGGTTGGAAACCTTAGTGGAGAAGTACTTGGGCCTCCCCTTAGGAGATAATCCTAAGAATGAAAGCTTCTAGAACCCGGTAGTGGAGAGATTTGAGAAGAGGATTGCATTCTGGAGGAAAAATTATCTCTCCTTGGGGGGGAGGGGGAGAATCACCTTGATTAGATCTACCCTAGCTAACCTTCCAGTCTACTTTCTGCCGGTGTTTAAAATCTCCCTTCTTCAATTCGTCCACCCTCAGAATTTCCTCATTACTATTTTCTCAAATTCATCTACCGATACAACCTAGGCCACCCCATACTCAGCCAACCCCCATGCCTCACCTTCTTAACCCCTTCTCTCCCCAAAAGTTCTTGAAACCCATCATCACATCCCTCTCAAATCTCAAACAAAATAGACTCCACCCCCTTGAACAACCTTTCGTCATGCCACCTACTTCAAATCCCTCCACCAAACAACCCTGAAACCAATCATCTAAACCCTCATCTCTACCAAAACTATCTGAGAATCTTACCTTTGATGAAATGTTGTTGACTCTATGGCCGGCATTGATCTCACTATTCTCAAATAACACCATAAAAACCTGTAACAACTTTATTTACCTCTGCAAGCTCCTCAACCTGATCATCAGTAGAATTAGAGCAGGATGAGCAAAATGGAGGGTGCATTCGGAGTTTTATGTGATATTCAAATACCACTTTGGCTGAAAGGAAAGTACTATATAACAGGGCAAGGCCAACTATGTTATATGGAGCAGAGTGTTGGGCAGTTAAGAAACATGTCCAAAAAATGATGAATGTGGTACAAATGCAAATGCTTAGATGGGTGAGTGGTAAACCGGGGACTACAAGAACTTGTTAGAAAAAGTTGATTGAGGTGGTTAGGACCATCTACAGCACTTGTTAGAAAAAGTGATCTCTTACAAATTGAAGGGACTACAAGAACTGGGGGCAGACCGAAAAGGACTTGGAAGGAGGTAATAAGGTGTTTTATAAACACCCATGATTTACTGATTGTTGAGGTTTTAGACAAATTGTGTAATCTATAGTGGTAGTTTTTGATTATTTATTGTTTAGATAGGAAGTGGGGACGATGATAAAAAAAAAAAGATAGGAAGTGGGGACGATGATAAAAAAAAAGATAGGAAGTGGGGACCACATCACTCTTGTTGGGTCCTTTTTGAGCAGTTATATTACTTGTTTTATGTGTTAGCCACCCTATAAGGGCATATTTGTCTTTGTACTCTTTTTTATTTTCAGACTACAAATAGTAGTGAAGAGGGCGGCCAGCACTATCGCTCTCTTTTCTCCCTCATCTCTTCTCTTCCTTTTCTTCTTCTTCTTCTTCTTCTTCTTCCTTCTTCAAGAAATATTATTTTCTTTTACAGATTTTTTATTTCTGCACCTTTCTACTCTGATGGATATGACACTTAATAGAATGGAATGGCGAAACAGGATTCATGTAACCTACCCCATATAGTTGGGACAAAGCTTAGATGATGAGCTTATCTTGTAACCATTTAAAGATGAAGAACAGTATTCTCGATATATTTATGAGTTATGAGATTTATATGAGTTTCGTCTATCTTAACTTTTACAATGTTTCCTGAAGCATATTGTGCATCTCTTGTAATTTCCATTGCTATAATCCATTTGCTGTTACCTTGTTGATGTTTTGAACCTTTTGTTTGTTTGTATCTATTTGCATAACATCATGCATACCCAATGTTGGTCCTAGCTATCTGAGGTCTTAGGAGGGTAGACTGGAGATCAAACCTTTGGCATTTATTTTGCACAAGGTGGCTTCTTTGGCCACATACACTGTACTTGGTCTTGTTTATCTTTTTTCCCCACAGAAATTGTCTATGGCAACACAACCTTTCTTTCATTTATCTGCTCTGAGAACTGTTGGTGAATCAAATTTGATGCTGAAGGTGACATGTTTATGGTTTTCTTTCTTCTTCCAGTTTCATTGAATGGACACATGAAATTTTATCTTCTGCAACAAACGATGTCATGGATCACTTTCGGTTACTTGGTGTTGTGGAAGCACTAGCAGCCATTTTCAAGGTGTGATTATCATTCATCATGCTATTCTGATCATGTCATTATGGATGACATTTGTTATCCAAAAAGATGGGTGACATTGATTTAAAAGTCAATATGCATAACAGGTCATGGATCTTCAGGCATAAGCTTAGAACTCTGGCATCAAGAATCTAGACATTGTTCAGATGGATATGGGGATTGGAAAACTATCTTTGCAGAAAGTTTAGATATAGGAAGGGTGGGACGGGAGGTATTTGATGGGATGTTACTATACCAAAAGTTGCTTTAGGGTTGCTGCTGTTGCTTTAATACATTTTCTCTTTTGTTAGTTTGCATTTCATAATTGTTGAAAGGTTTAGGTCATATTCTCCTTATCCTTTTGATAATAAATAAAAGTAAAATTTAGTAAATAAAAACATATTATAAAGTAAGAGTTTGATATAACATCCTTACAAAAGCCACCCAAACGTACAAATACAACGGCATGACCGGTGTTTTAAAAACTGACCTAGAAATGGAATTGCTCCCATTTGGGTGGTCAGCAGTTCAACCGTTCAGGTCAAATGAGTTGGCCTGTGAGGTCATAAATAAAATAAAAATAGATAAAAGTGCAATAAAATATAGAATATCAGAGAATATGTAGATAAAAATTATGCATGTCTAGTGTTATGTATTCATCACATTAAACAAAAATTAACTATTGGCTAAAAATACAAAAAATTATGCTGGTCTTTTGCTGGCTCGTTTTTTTTCGCTGGATATGGGCAGCGGTGACGGCCAGGGAGGTGGTTTAGTTAATTAAGAACTGTGAGAAGCTTGCTTTAGAATCTCGAAGTAGAAGCTGTATTAGATCTTTTCTTTGCAAAAATGAAGTTTATGAAACTTGGATCAAATCCAAATTCATTTCGAACTGAAGGGAGCAGTGTTAGTGACGATCAGTGGTGGTGACGAGGAATACTGACGAGCGACAAGAAGAAGAGGAACAAAAGGGAGTTGAGGAGGATGCGAAAGTGTTGAGGAGGATGAAAAGGGGTGAAGGAAAACGTTGGGAGGAAAAATGTGGTATAGTCAAGGCCATCCAAAGGCTGGCTTAAGAAGGAATTTCTCGTTTAAGAAAGCAATAATGGTGGGTGCCTAGCCAAACTTTGGGAGGACAAAACCAACAAAACTGGGGGAATGTTAGTGTTAGTAACTTCAGAAGAGGGTGTTCGTGCGAGATCCTACCTACAAAGATGTCTGGTTGGATGCTTCGAGAGAAAGATTTCTATTGAGGAGGCGGAAGCTGGGGCAACAAGGTGTTGGAGAGAAGTGGGTGGGGTGAGGATAAAAAAATTGATAGAAAAGTTGTACCTTTTCATCTTCCCGTCTAGGGGGGAAGCGTACTAGGTTCTAGCAAATGGGCCATGACAGTTTAATCAAAGTAGGTTGAATCTAGAATGGTGGGAAAAGACGGTGATGAATCCCTCATCGGAGAGGGCAGAAGTAGCTAAAGAACCTAAGGAGATATGGACAAAAGTTTTTGGATTGCCTCTGCCATTTTGGTGCCCGAGTGTGATGGAGGGAATAAGAAGTCTCTGTGGAGGATATATCCGTATGATGACTCTAAGGAAGAACTAAAAGTCTGTGAATGGGTAAGAATAAGGGTGAAGGCCAGGGGGTGATTCCTGAAAAAGTGGAGCGAAGGTCGGGGGACCTCTCAGTGTGGGTGTGGATCTGGAAAGAAGAAAGGCCACGGGTTAGCTGGAAGGGGGTAGGAGAGGTGGGATTAGGGGACAGGGCCTGTGCGAAAGAGGGAGAGAAAGAGGAGTCACTGGCGAGCAAGACGGTGGTGCTGGTTGATGGATAAGAAGAAAGCAACATTGAGAAAAGGTCGCCGGAATCGGAGAAGACGTCGGGGGAGGCAGAAGGGCAGTATCAGGCCATGTGGAATACGGTTGTCTGGGATTCTGTTTCATCCCTGGGGAGAAGTGTGATTCCTGACTCCTTTACGGAGGCCTGTCAGTTGAAGCTTGGAAGCTCAGGCGGGTGTGGCTGAACCTGGTTTGTCCGAAAGAAGTGAACTTGGTCCAACCGATTGGGGGCAGACCAGGTCAGGCCAACAAAATCTATTCCCAGACCAAACCCATAGAAATAGGAAGGATAACAGGCCAGGAGCTGGGCAAATTTCTGGGTGTCTCCATTGCTGGTTCGGAGAAAGAAATGATCCTCTACCTAGAGAAGATCGAGAAAAGAAGTCGGAAAGGAAAAGGAAAACAGAATGCTAAAAAAGGGGGAAACGAGATGAAGAAGAGTAGGGAGATAATGATGTTGGAGTGGGGTTTAAATGAGAAGGGGGGCAAAGGAGTGGGCTCCTCATGGGGGGTGGGGGAAAGAAGGTAGGGTGGGGAGAGTCATCTGTTTAATGGAATTAAAAATTATGTCATGGAATGTGAGGGGGTTGGGTTCTGGGAGGAGGAGGATGGTGGTTTGTGATTTGTTGAAGAGGTGGGAGTCAGAGGTGGTGTTTTTCCAAGAAACTAAATTGGAAACAGTTGATCCTGGAGTGGTGAGGAGCATTTGGGGTCCAGGGCAGGTATGGTGGGTGTGTAAACCAGCTAGAGTTAGTGCGGGGGGTTTGTTAATCATGTGGGATAGGCTGAAGTGTAAGTTGATATCGTCGCATGTGGGAGAGTTCTCAATTTCAGTTGTTCTAGAATTTGAAGGCGGATTTCAAGGTCAATTCACAAATGTATCTGATGGAGTATTTTGAGAGAGAGAGGTTATGGGGGGACCTTACAGAATCAAGAGGGAATTGTTCTATTCCGTGGGTGCTTGGGTGGGACTTTAATGTAGTGAGATTTAGGGAGGGGCCAGGAGAACCAGAGAGATGAGAAGATTTGGTGAATTTGTCAACCAGTTTGAATTGATTGACTTGCCTCTGATTGGATCCCAATTCACCTGGACAAACAACCAGGATTCTCCGGCTTTGGTGAAGCTGGACAGGTTCCTAATTTCATCTGGATGGAAGATAATTTCTAGGGTTTGAAACAGTTGGATCTCCCACGGCCAATATCTGATAATACCCCCGTGCAGTTAGTGTGTGGTAATCTGAAGACCAGAAAATGCCCTTTTAAGATGGAAAATACGTGGTTTGAAGAAGAAGGATTGGCCCAGCTGCTGTCAATGAAATGGTCAGACCTGAATTTTGAAGGCACCAACTCGTTTATTTTGGCAAGAAAACTCAGTCAAACTAAGGATTTTTTGAAAGAATGGAGGAAAGAGTTTAAAGGAAATTCAAACCTAGAGAAATAGAAATGCCTAGAGAAGAGGAGGGAAATAAAAGACTTGCTGCTAAGCTATCCCTGGATAAGTTAGCTCATAGAGATGAAGTAAAATGGAGGCAAAGAGCCAAAGTCAAGTGGCTGAAAGCGGGAGACAAAAATTCAGTTTCTTCCACAAGATGGTGAATGCTAGAAGAAGATTTAATCAGTTGGAGAGGCTGGAATCTGAGGACTAGATTGGTGAAAATTGGGAGGGAATGACAAGAATTGCCACTTCCTACTTTTCAAAGCTCTTTAAGGAACCCTGGAAGAATAGGCCTTTCTTGGTTGAGCTTAACTTTAGAAGGCTCTTGGAAGATCAGCAAAGCAGTTTGGAAGCCCCATTTACAGAGGAGGAGATATGGCATGTGATAAAAAATCTGGAAGTGGGTAAATCACTAGGGCCAGATGGTCTAACAAATTTGTTTTATAAACAATGCTGGGAGGTGATAAAAGTAGACATTTTGAAGGTGTTTCAGGATTTCCACTAAAATGCAGCATTGGAAAGAAGCGTGAATGCCACATTTCTATCATTAATCCCAAAAGTGGAAGGAGCAACAAACATTAAGGACTTCAGGCTGATCAGTTTACTGAGCAGTTTTTATAAAATTTTGGCTAAGGTTTTAGCAGAAAGGTTGAAGAAGGTGCTGAACACAGTAATAGCAAATAATCAGTTTGCATTTGTGCCAGGCAGACAAATGTTGGATAGTGTGCTTGTGGCAAATGAATTGATTGACTCTAGGAAAAGGGAGGGGAAGCCAGGTCTTCTTTGTAAGCTAGATTTGGAGAAGGCTTACGATCATGTAAATTGGAATTGTCTGGATCTGGTGCTGGAAAAAATGAATTTTGGATGGAAATGGAGGAGTTGGATAAAGGTATGTTCTCTTCTCCAAAATTTTCAGTATTGGTGAATGGTCAATCGGCTGGTTTCTTCAAGAGTTCCAGAGGTCTAAGGCAAGGGGACCCTTTATCTCCCCTCCTTTTTATATGTGTGATGGGAATTCTTACTCTGTTTACTTGCCGAGTAGGGGAGGAAGGATTATGGAATGGTTTCGGATGGCCCTTGGGAGAGAGTTCAGCTTCTCCAATTTGCAGATGATTTGTATGCTCTGTTTTATTGATGCTGAGGTGGATCAGTTGGAAATCCTAGTAGGGGTCCTGAACTGGTTTGAAGTGGTGTTGGGTTTGAAAGTAAATTGGACAAAGAGCAGACTCATCCCAGTTGGAAAGGTAGAGAACATAGACTCCCTTGCTGAGGTGTTGACATGTCAAGTAGGCTATCTTCCTGCAAAGTACCTATCATTAGTAGGCAGAATTACTCTCCTAAAGAGCTCCTTGTCCAATCTGCCCTCCTATTTTCTGTCTCTGTTTCCAATCCCAAGGAAGGTGGCACAAAAATTAGAAAAACTCAGGAGGGATTTCTTATGGAGAGGTTGGGAGGAGGAAAAGAAAATCCATTTAATTAATTGGGATCAAGTGTGCTCCCCTAAGGAAAAAGGAGGTCTGGGAAGCAGAAGTCTAAAGCTGAAGTTCTGGAAAGATAACTGGTGTGGGAACAGGCCCTTAACAGTGCTCTTTCCTCAGTTGTTTCAGCTAGCAGAGAATCATGAGGTGTTGCTGGTGGAATGTTATGAGTTGAGAAACAGTTTGATTTCCTGGAATCCAATTCCCCCCACCAAGGTGAATGCACTGTTGTGGGCTGTTGTGTTGGACAAAAGTCTCTCCAAGAAGAACCTGGCAAGGAGAGGTGTCCAGGTTCCTAACCTGCTATGTGTGATGTGTGGGAGGGAGGAGGAGGACAACAATCATTTATTCCTCCACTGTCTAGTTATTGCAGATTTGTGGAGTCATTATCTCTCTTCGGTGGGTTTGAGCTGGACCATGCCATCATCAGTAAAGGACTTACTATGGTGCTATGAGATTCAAGGCTTGTCAAGATTGGCTAAAGAGGTTTGGAAGACAGTCCCAACTGCTATTATTAATACCATTTGGGAGGAAAGGAATAAGAGACTTTTTCAAAGCTGTTCCATGGAAGTCAACAGTTTAATCTCCACATCCTATGGGAGGCTAGTTTCTTGGACAGCTGCTGTAAAAGGTCTCCAAAGCAGGGTGCTTGGTCTGCATCTGGGTTCTTGTAGTTTCGTTGAGTTGTAATACTGTGCTTAGTTCCTGATTTAGGATCTGTTGATCCTGGTTAGGGCAATATGTAATCTTTGTCTCCTATTAATAAAATTACATTACCTTTTTCAAAAAAACAAATAGTGAATAAATGCATGACCCATGACCCACACTGACTTGGTCAAACTGTTCAGCACTCATTGGTTCAACCAGCCAGTTCACAAGGCCATTGTCCAAGTCAACAGCTTTTTTTTTTTTTGCAACTGAACAGTAGGGTGAAATGGACCTGGAAATCTAGCCAGGTGGCAGGTCAGTAGTCCAACTGTACAGTTTGATCACAAGTTAAAATCATTGGGTAATTTCAATTTATAGTCATGTCAACACATTATTAGTCCAACTAAATAAGAAAAAAGAACTCACCTCTCATTTTTATCAACTTCTCACCCAATCCCTGTCTTTTGGGGCAGCTAGGAGTTTGCTTTATTGAATATACGATTATTTATCAAATGAAAAAAATATTGGCTTAAGAGGTTAAATGAACCACAAACAGAAAACAAAAAACAACTTCAAATACCTACACTCCTCAAACCAAAGATGACTGTAAATCATCTTTCCCCTTAGTAATTTCTTTTTAAACCAATCGTTCCACCAAGTCACCAACCCTCCTCTTGAAATTACTTCTCCTCTTTTCAATCATTGGAGAAGAACAAATCACCCTGAAATGTCCCCTAGCATTTCTTTGAGAAATTCCTAGTTCTCTTATCACATGTAACAAGTATATCAGAAAATTGAAATGGTTTTATGCTAGGAAGATCAACCATGGAAGCAGTGTTTTAAAAGAACAAGGTGCAAAAAAAGCACAAAGGCCATTTTTGCACCCAAGGTACAAAGTGAGGCAGGCACCTTTTTGAAGCAAGGCGTGAAATAAAAAAAAGTGCAAAAAACTATAAAATTCAAAATAAATTATGAAAATATTAAAAATACTGTTAATTAAAAAAAGTTCAAACTTTAATTTTAAACTAAATGTTTTAAAAGCATATTAGCTCAAAATTAAATACATAAACATAACATGTAAAACATATTCAAAGTGAAAAATGCAAAAATAAAATAAAAAGTAGCATGCAAAACATATCCAAGTGTGTCAAACTTTTAATTTCTTTATTTATTTCTCAATCGCATTATTTCAAATGGTTATTGTGATGTAACTTCTTTCATTCCTAATTCTATACGTCGCCTTTGTACCAAGCCCCTTGAGGCAAGCCCAAACAAGTCCATGTTAGGGCCTTAAAATTCTTAATCCCTAAAAAATGATTTTATAATTCTAATTATCTTTTAAAAATATCTTTAATTAGGATGAATGAATGAACTACATTAGCAAATAGGGGATTCTTGGAGCCCTTGACCAGACACCATGCTTAAAAAACACCAAAAAGCCCAAAAAGAGTGCACGCCTGGGCTGAGGTGTAAGACTCACCAGGCATGCAACTTTTGAAAGTGGTGCACCCGAGACCTAGGTGAGGTGCATGCCTTAAAATGTGCCTAGGCACACCTTTCAAATCACTGCATGGAAGCAATCTTTTTATTGATAGAAAAGCTTTCATAATAGAACAAAGATCTTCATATGGTATTGATTGATCTAAAGAAAGCATACAATAGAGTATCTAGAGAGACAATATGGTGGGTTTTTGAAAAGGAGCTCTAAATAGGCACGTGGGCTTAATTAAGGACATGTACATGAGAACACAGGTTGGAGTTTGAGAGTGGCTACTTTTGTGAAAAAATGCCAAAGGTTAGGATTATACCCAGTCTACCCTTCCAAGGCCCTAGAGGGTTGACCAATATTGAGTGGTAGCCTTTGATGGGAAGATTTAAGTGGCTAACCTCCAATTTAACAGTTAGAGTTCAATGGGAGAGGAGATCAGCTAATGAGATGGCAGACCTTTTAGCTAAGCAAGGGGTGCATAGGGATCAATTTTTTTTTTGCGCTTAGTTGTAATTTTGCTTTGTCTTGAGGCAGCATCTCACGCCTCTTTGTGGAAACTCCATTCTGTACCTTATGTTGGCTCATTTTAATTAATCCTAATAAATTACTTATTACTTATCAAAAAGCAACCAACATTCGAACACTTGTGGTAGAGACATCGGAATTTTTGGTTAAAATGTGACTTGGCAAAGATTCAAGACTTGGTCCTTATTTATTTGCACTGGTCATGGATGATAAGTAAAAGTTCTTTAGTATTTCATTAAATCAGTAAAGATAAGCAACTATTACAAGCTTCCTTGATGGAGGCACGAGATGCAGCCTCATAAAGAAAAAAACAGCACAAGAATTACAATTGATCCCTAGTTACCCCTTGCTTAGCTAATGAATCGGCCATAGCATTAGCCTCCCTCCCCACCCATTGTATAGTCAAGCTCATCTGCTGTGTTAACCATTTGAATTTCTTCATTTCGTCTTGATAGCACCGCATCATTGAATCCGGGCATTTTGGCCAGCCCACCACCACCTTGGAGTCCCCTTCAACCACCAGGTTTTCCAAATTCATCTCTTTTGCAATCTGAACACCTTGTAGGACTGAAAAGTGCAAACACTTTAGTCAATTAGAGTCTCCATTCTCCATTGGTCATGGATGAATTGACTAAACATGTTTAGGGGGAGGTCCCATGGTGCATGTGGTTTGCTGATGACATAGTATTAATTAATAGCGCTAAATAATGTTTAAATGCAAAATTAGATTCATTGACAAATACCTTGGTGACGATTGATTTAAAATAAGGGCTAAAACAGAATATATGCAATGCAAACTTAATTATAATAGGACTATAGAAGTGGAAATTAGGGTACGCCTGGGATTGGAGACCAAGTGGCAACACAGACCTCTTCCGCTACCTTGGTTTGATAATCGCTAACAAGGGAAACATTGAGGAGGATGCCACTTATTTTGTATGTATTTGCACTGTACATATTTTTGTTTGTACCTTTTCCAAACTGAGCCTTAAGATGGCAAATGATCTTGTAGGGGAAATCATTTCTCCACATCTCCAGATTCCTCTTACATGCTAATCTGGGATGACGAGGTCCCCTCCAAGATAGCTTTTCATACTTGGATTGCAGTCCTTGGAAAATCCCTTACAAAGGAAAATCTCATCAAAAGAGGCATACCTGTGCCTTCACACCAACCTGTGTGTAAACCAACAGGGATAGGATGGACTTAGAGTCTTGGAATCAAGGAAGGGTGATGCTAGGCTTTGGTGTCAAGATGGATTGGACTTTGGTTCCTGATATAGAGACTAGTCTCACTATTTATAGACATGGAAGGGAACTAGATTGCATGCATGAGACTAGAATTCCAAAATATTCTTTATTTAGCATAGCGTCAGGAGGTAGATTCCATTTATTTCTCTCTTTGGGACACATGTCCCTTGGGACCACAAAGTGGTTAGAGCGCATTGCTGCATTCTTCGGTCTTCTTATGGAATTTATAAGGTAGGCATAGTTCTATGAGGCAGGCAATCTTACTTAGGTGAGGTGGCTTTCGTGGGGTGGTTCCTCACAAGGTGCAATTTCATTATTTAGCAAGGCAACTATTGTGAGGCAGATGATTGTAATCCAGTGAGGCGACTCGTGAATCTGGCCCAATGTTGCTTTGCAAGGCGGTTTGTGAGTACCTTATTGTATTGCCTCATGAGGCAATTCTTGGGTCTCGTTTAATGTCGTTTTGCGATGTGGCTTGTGATGTTAGGGTATTTCATTTTTGTAGGATTAAATCGGCCTCGCTCTGTTTACGATGTTATAAAATATTCTTTTTGTCATTCTCGTCGTCTATGTTGATGAGGATTTACTTCTTTTCTTAAAACACATGTTTACTATCTTACACTGTTATTTGCACATTCTTGTATCTTTCCATTCACTTGCTTACCAAATAGCTGGTTGGTTTATTCTTTTTTTTAGATATGTATCATTTTTATTTAAGTGTACTTACACTTCCACTTATATATGTAATTTCTTGGAAATGCAGGTTGGTAGTCGTAAAGTTTTGCTTGATCTAGTTCCTGTTGTTTGGAATGACACCTCAATCTTGGTTAAGTCCAATACTGCAGTTCGGAGTCCTCTTTTACGCAAGTTTTTGGTGAAGTTAACTCAGCGAACTGGGCTTGTTTGCCTTCCTCCTCGATCCCCATCATGGCAATATGTGGTCAGCATATTCTTCATACTTGGCTGCTCTTGGCATATTATTATCTTCTGACATTTCCTGTTCTAACCTTTTGAGATCCTTAAATATGGTATCTTGTTTATCTGCATACATATTTCTCTTTATTCTTTTGCTTCTGCTGTTTCTTTTGATTTGAACTTCAGAGTTTTGTCTTATTTTGTTTTAGATGTTAACTATTATTTTTTACCTAAAAAAAAAAGAATTAAAACTATTCTTTCGTGTTTGGATATGAGATTGGTATAGGAAGCAACAGATTAATATGGATTGAGATAGCAGTTGTGACCTCTCCATCTAGGTCATCCTAATCACTTTCAAATTTCAACCAATGTTTTAAAACGTGGATGTGTGTTGTGGGGCGTTCCACTACCTGGAGGTGAGGCGTAGTTTAGAACAGAACAGATGTAAGCCTCCTGGGGGTGGGGGGGGGGAGAGGAAGGAGGAGGAAAAAGAAGACAGAGTTCTTGCTTCTTTTTGATGAAATATTTCTTGTACTAAAAAAATGATGATGTATAACTCTAGCTGAAGGTGGGGGGGTCCTGGCACAAAAAACCAAATTGGGCTGTATGTGAAAGGTGTTGGGACCTAGATGTACATTCACATTTTAAAGCAATGTTTGCATTAGAATCTTCACTATGGTAGTTAGGACTGTCTGTATAATGGTTATCTAGAAAGTGGAATCCCCCAATTTAGCTAAAGCTTTTAGCTCCCCTGGATTACAGGCTTTCTTATTAATCTCTTGTCCCTTAATCTGTTGTTTAAAGAAGCTTTTTTTTTTTTCATTGTTTATCATGAGGAGACCACTGATTGATATTAACAGCCTCTTTGAGTGTTCTCTGTTTTTCTGCTGTTCTATAAAAGTGAAGATGTGTATCAATATCACAGAGTATCAGAATGTGAAGAATGTGAAGCTACTGGTGCAACAAAGATGGCATAATGTAATAATTTGAGGAGATTGCCTAATTGTTATTTCTTTGCTAAATTCTGAAGAAGAATCTCCATGGAGCCATAGAGCATTGGTAAGGGAAGCCAAATACTTGGGGAGTAGTATAAACTGTTCATTCAGTTGTAATGGTTATAAGTGATAGCTTGGTAAGATCTGGTCACATGAAGCTCTCTGGCATGGAAGTGTTCGCAAAGCTAGACTGGTGTAATCTTGATCAAGTTAGGCAGTTAGAGGCCTGCTTAGTAGGTCATTTTGCTAATGCTGAGCTAGAAGAGGAGGAACTTTTGAATTGGGTTGCTGTGGATTGGCATCCGAGAAAGTATTAAGTAAGAAAATTAAGCACACGACTTTTTCTCTTTGTCCTGAGTAGAAAGGAAGAAGCAGAGGAAGTTTTGGTTTGTGAAACCGTTAAGGTTAGATATCTGGAGTTAGAGGATCATGTTTCAGGGGAAGTTGTCGAGGAAGGATCATGTGAAGAGTCAAGTGAGGTTGTTCAATAGGTTGCAAGTGATACAGATTCAACTGTTGATCGATTTATAAATGATCTTGTGGGTTGCTCTCGGGCAACCCATATTTCCCTCTTCTACGCAGCTCAGAGTCCTCTTCTCGGGCAACCCACTTATATAGGTAATTTTTTGGTGAAGTCCAATACTGCAGCTCGGAGTCCTTTTCTATGCAAGCTATATCTCCCTCTTTCTATTAACATATAAATAATTTTTTAATTTTTCTGGTATTTTAGAAAATTTATAGCGGAGTCGGATTTGAATCCAAATCTTTAAATCTGATCGGATTCAGATGTATCATGTATGTATCAGTAATTGGATCGGATGTGGATTTTTCTGCATCTAATCCGAGTTTGATCCGATTACAGCCCTAATCATGCTCAACTTGTTACACAATTCATTATGCTGTAAGTAGTGAAGACCTTCTGTAAGAACGTCTACTAGTTGTTCCTTGGAACTGATGTAAGAAGTACGCTCTTCTCCCTTCTTAAGTTTTTCTCTTATGAAGTGCTTGTCAACTTCAATATGCTTGGTCCTGTCATGAAGAAATGGGTTGATTGCAATATTAATGGCTGCCTTGTTTGCACAGTAAAGGGACATTGGACTATCAACAGAGAAGCCCAATTCACCAATCAAAATTTTGACCCAAAGCACTTCTACAACCCCATGAGCCATATTTCTATAGCCTTAACACCGGATCTAGCCACTACCAAGTTTCCACCAACAAAGGTGCAATATCCACTAGTAGACTTCCTATCATCAATTGCACCAACCCAATCTGCATTTGTGTGGACTTCCACTTTCATTTGACCATGCTTCTTGAACAAAATGCCACTCCCTAGAATCTTCTTTAGATATCTTAGGACTCTCTCTGTTGCCTCCAATTGGGAAGTCTTTGGAGAATGCATAAATTTATTGAGGACACCAAGAACATATGCTATATTCGGTTGTGTCATCGATAAATAGAGGAGTCTTCCTACTAAACCTTTGAAATTTCTTGACATTTGTCACAAGTTCTCTAGTACAATCACCAAGTTTATGATTTTCATCAATGGGGGAATCTATAGGCTTTGCTCCCAACTTTCTTGTATAAGAGATCTAGGACATATTTCCTTTGATAAATGAAGATGCCCTTTTGAGAATGGGCAACCTTACTTCTAAGGAAATAACGTAACTGCCCTAGGTCCTTAACTTCAATTTTCACAAGGGATTGTTCTACTTTCTGTATTTCAGAGTCCCAATTTCCTATAATTACTATGTCGTCTACATACAAGATTAGAATCACAACCTTTTCTTGGTTTCTTGTTATAAATGGAGTATGATCAAACTGACACTACTTGAACTCGATTTGTTGAGGAACCAATTGAACTCTGCTAAACCAGGCCCTAGGAGATTGCTTTAGCCCATATATTGATTTTTCAGTTTGTAGACTTTTCCTTCACATCCTTGTGCTATAAACTCGGGTGGCTGAATCTTATACACTTCTTCTAGATCAAGTTCCTAGTCAAAGTTAACAACCAAGGATAATATGATCCGAATAATGTTCATTTTAGAAACTGGGGTAAAGGGTTCTGGAATCCCATATACCTGTGTGTACTCTTTTGCAACCAACCTAGCCTTATACCTCTGAACAGTCCCATTGGCCTTGTGTTTAGTTGTAAGGCCTTGTTCGTTTGCATCTTTGTAACTTACTTACCCAAGTAAATGTTTCTTGGGTAACATTTACCTGGGTAAGTATACTTACCCATGTTCTTTTGATTTCCAGGATTCCCATGTAAGTAATAGAATGGATTTTTTACTCATAAAAAAACTAATATAAAAGGGGTAAAGTTGTCCCATTATGCTTTATAAAGTTTCCCCCAGGTGGGAAACGGGTAAGTTTTACTCGAGGAAGTGGAGCTTATTTTACCGTGGAGCCCATTTGTAAATGCAAAAAGAACATTGTAAAGTTGGTCAATGGGAAAAAGATACCCATTGACCAACTTTCCCAAGCTTATTTACCAATGAACGAACGGGGCCCAAGAGTGTGGGAGGAAGAGGATAAAATGAGAGGAAGAAGAAAAGGAATAGAAGAAGAAAGGTTACGGGAGAAGAGGGTGTTTCACTGTTACACCCAAAACATTGCTTTTTATATTGAAGATAGTAATTACATCTATGTCCCCATATGGACGCCCAAGCTAAAAATAAAGAGAAATGAGAACAATACCTATAAGGCATAGTAACCTTAGCACTATACTCAACCATAGTAATTATGATACACCATGGGCCATAGCTCTATACTCGGCTTTAGCACTAGATTGGGCAACAAAAGATTGTTTTTTGCTTCTCCAAGACACAACATTACCTACCAAGGTGCAACAACCGGAGGTGGATCTTCTATCATCCATAGAACCTGCCCAATTAGCAACAATATAGGCCTCGATCTTGAGATGACCTTGGTTGGAGTACAACATTCCTTTTCTTGGACACCCCTTTAGGTAGGCAAGAATCTTGTTGACAACCTGCATACTTGAAGTTCTGGGACTGTGCATATACTGACTCACCATGCTTACAGCATAGGATATATCAGGTTGAGTCAGGCACAGGTAAAAAAGCCATCCAACAAGTCTCTAGTAGACACCCTTATCTAGAAGATTATCTCCACCATCAACACTTTGCGAAATGAATATCCCTTCCCTTGACCTTGCCACTTTGATTCTAAAAAAGTGTTTGAGATTCCCAAGATCTTTGATTTCAAATTCAGAAGCAAGAAATGACTTTAGTTGGTTTATCCCAGAGTGATCATCTCCAGTGACAACAATATCATCAACACACACTATTAACTAGGTTACTTGGCCACTAGCCCTTCTTATGAAAACAATATGTTCTGCCTATGATCGTGTGAACCCAATTTTGAGAACAACTTTCCCGAATCCATAAAACCAAGTTCTAGGGGACTGCTTAAGTCCATAAAGAGACTTTTTTAGATGGCAAACCTTCCCCTCACTAATAGGGAAGCTTACCCCCGATGGTAGATCCATACATACCTCCTCTTGAAGATCTCCATCTAGGAAGGCATTCTTCATATCCATCTGGTATAGAGGCCATAAATAATGAACAACAAGCGACATAATGACTCAGATAGAGTTCATTTTGGCTACAGGAGCAAAGGTATCTTGATAATCAATCCTATATGTTTGGGTGTATCCTTTTGCCACCAACTTAGCTTTATATCTTTTAATTGATCCATCAGCCCAATGTTTAATATTATACACCCACTTGTAGCCCATTGGGACTTTGCCTTCAGGAAGAGGAACAAGCTCCCAGGTGTGGTTTGGTTTTTTAAGAGGGCCTTTATCTCTTGGTCCATAACATCCTTCCACTGAGGTGACTGCACTGCATTTGAAACATTACAAGGAACAAAAACAGAGGAGATAACAGAAATATAGGCATAATATGAAGGTGAAAGAGTATCATAAGAAAGATAGTTGGTGATGGGGTAGGCAGTGCATTTTCTTTTTCCTTTTCTAACTGCAATGGGAAGGTTGAGGTCATATTGTGAGATATCAGGCTCAATAACAACAGGAATAGGATGTTCAGGGTTGCTTTCAGAATTACCTAGAGGCGGGTGATTAGATTGTTGTGGACATTCAGCCTCAGGAGTATCCTTCCTTCAACCACTTGCTAAAACCGTTGTAGAGGAAAGGGAGGAGGAGGAAGAGGAGCAGTAACACTGTTACTACAAGAGGAAGATGGATAAGGATTGTCCATAGATGTAAGAATAGGAAAACAAGAAGGAGTTTGATCTTCACTAACACTCCCCCTTGAAGAGAAGGATGAGTGGACTGGAAATATGGGGTAGACTCAAGGAATGTAACATCGTTAGATACATACTGTTGGCCAGAGTAGGGATCAAATCACTTGTATCCCTTTTGGACTGAAGAGTATCCCAAAAATATGCATTTGATATATTTAGGGTCAAATTTAAGACAAGGAGGACTCGTGTCATGAATAAAGTAGCTATAACCAAAGACTCTGAGAGGTAGAAAGAAAATTGAATTTTCAAGGGAACAAAAGTTGATGAGGGGATTGAAGAGAAAGGGTTCGTGAAGGAAGTTTGTTAATGAGATGCACTGCTGTTTCAACAGCATCTCCTTAGAAGCAGATTGGCACATGCATCCGGAAGAGGCCTCTAGCAACTTCAACAACATGTCTGTTTTTTCTCTCTGCTACACCATTTTGTTGCAGAGTATGAGAACATGAGCTTTGATGAATTGCTCCCATTTCTTCAAGGAATAGTCTTAGATGCTCTTTGGCATTATTAGACCTTATTATCTTAATGTGCTTTTCAAATTGTGTTTCCACCACCTTGAAGAAGTTTTGAACAACGACAGAACTTCATCTCTACTCTTCATTAGGTATAACCACGTATATCTAGAGTAATCATCAAGGTATGGGCCCCAAACACCAGTGTGTATCAAGTTGAAAGCAACACCACTCCTTTTATTACTTGCAGGAGATGATAGGCTTCACTTTACATATCCAAACCAGACACAGACTAACACAAGTTTGGAAACAAAAACTTAATGGACTTAAAAGACACATGACTATGGTGATAATGCCACAACTTCAAAAGATTCAAATTTTCATCTTGACAAGACTAAGTTTGGCATAGTAATCCTTCTTAAGAGGCTTGATAAAAAAGGTAAACTTCATCAACTTTATGCCCAGTTCCATTCATCCTCCTCGTTTTCAGGTCCTGGAAGACACAATGAGAAGGGTAAAAGGTCACTGAACAATTATGGGATTTGGTAAGAGATAACAGATAAAAGGTTTTTGTACAACTAAGGAACATGAAGAACAAAGCTTAGGGAAAGATCATGTGTAGGCTTAACTTCCCCTAGACCAGATATTGGGGTTTGAGATCCATCAACTATAGTGATTTTTGCCTTCCCTTGGCCAATTTATAAGAGGTGAAGTGGGAAGGCACACCAGTCATATGTGCACTAGCTCCAGAGTCCATAATCTAGGAGCTAGTAGAAGAAGATTAACAAGTGAATGCAGTACTTGCAGTACCTCTTTTCGCAAAAGCTCTGGAAGGATTACTGAACTAGTAGAGGTAGAAGACCCTAATTTCTTAAGTTAAGTTAGTAGGATCCTGAGCTTCTCCATCACATTAGAGGGATCATGTGTAGGGGCTTGTACATTAGAAGGATAATAAACTCCAATAGTATCAAGATGAACATTACCCTTCTTTGTTTTAAAATTTTCAAGCTTTAAATGTGGATTCAGTTTCCAACAAATGTCCTTCCTATGTCTTGACTTCTTGTAGTAATCACATACCACCTGATCATGCTTTTCATTAATACATATTTGTTTGTACTCGGCTTGGATTTTGAAGAGATGTAGATGGAATGATCCATCACTGAGGTTTGCATCATGGTAGCCCTTCTACTCTCCTCTCCATGTACTAAGGAGTATGTAGTAGCAAGAGAAACAGTATCTGCACTCAAAATATGCTGTTGAGTAAAATCATACTCACCATTCAACCCTGCTAAGAAGTCAAACACTCGGTTCTTCACAACATACTTTTGGTATTGCTCACCATCCTCAGGGTTTTTCCATTCTAAGGCCTCCAAATGGTCAATTTCCCCTTGATGCATATTACAAGTTTCTCTTTGGAGTTTGTAGACTTGGGCTGTTTTTTTTTGCCTGGGAGTATGTGGCTGAACACGGCCCAAGTATCCTTGGCAGTGGAGAGGAACATGTAGTTACAGGCTATATGTGGTTGCATCGAACACACCATCCATGATATAACCAAGGAGTTATCCTATTCCCATTTAGCAAGTTTGGGGTCATTAGATTTCGGCTTCCTCTCTTTACCAGTGATAAATCCTAGCTTACCCCTACCTTCAATAGTAATCTCGGCTGACTGAGACCACTCTAGGAAATTGGTTCTATCAAGTTTCATAATGGTTATCATACCACTAGAGACATCGACATTGCCTGGGAGCATTCCATAAACAATCTGTAACTCCTTGGGCACGTCCATTTGAGTTGGATAGGCTTCTTAACAGCTCTACAACACTCCAAAAACCAACCAGCACACACAAGACCCATAAAAAATGGGAAACACTTCGTTGGAGTCCAATAGGAGGACCAAAACTGAACTGGTGGCAATATATGACTAGAAAAAAGCCTCTTGAAGAAATATTAGGGATTATAAAATTGTGAAACCACTTCCCATACCTCCAGAAGTGTCAAACAAACTAAACACCACAAGTTTTTCAAGCAAGCATCGAACTCAAACAAAGAGGAAAAAAATCCAAACATTGAACCAGTAATTTTCTGTACTTTCAGATTGTAAAGTTCAGGAACAATCGTAGGAACATCAGATGAAGATAAGAATCATAACAAAAAATCCCTAAAATTAGGGCACACCAAATTAGACCTTTTTCAAGGGTTGCCACCGGTACCTATATGGATTGTTGACGTCATCCGACGATGGTTTGATGTTAGTAGGTCTTCTTGAGTTCGGGAGTTGGCAAAAAAAAAAAAACTAATCCAAGGTTCCTTCCTGCTTTGATACCAAGTTGTAAGAGTGGTTGGTGTCATTGTTCATACCCAAAACATTGCTTTTTATATTAAAGATGGTAATTACATCTATTTCCCTATATGAGCGCCCAAATTACAAATAAAGAGAAATACCAAGTTGTAAGAGTGGGTGTGTCATTGTTCATCCACTTACACTCCATTGGTTCTTTGCCTTAAGGAAGATCCACCAACTCCCAAGTGTTATTTTTGTGTAGAGCACAAATTTCCTCCTTCATTGCATATGTATGTTTAGGGATAGACAAGGCTTCTACAACACTTTTGGAAATGGAGACACAATCAATGGCAACCAGAAAAAGCATGAAATGAGGGTAAGATGTTTTCATAAGACAAGAAATGGGCAATAGGGTGTTTAGTAATAATTGATCTAACACCCTTTTTGTGAGCGATTGGGACATCAAGATCATTAGTAGAATCATCAATAACAATTGGTTTAGTAACATCAAGGGGAACAAGGATACTTGGATTCGTCTCCAAGGAGTTAGATGATGTCGGATGCATAGTTTATGGATGTACTACACCCTTTGAACTCAGCTGTCCCTTGAAACGTCCCAGAAAAACACAAAATGTGGTGGAGTCAGGAATGAATGGGAGTGACACTTGGGGAACTTGCCTCTCCTCTGGCACTCTATTCTCCCCCTGAGGAAAGGTCTAGAAGAAAGGATTAGACTCAAAAAAGGAGCCATACATTGATACAAAGGACTTGCAAGAGACATGATTAAAGTATTTGTAGTTTTTTTGGGAGGATGGGTAACCCAAAAAAATACATGGAACAAATCATGAACAAAACATTTACAACTAGTCACACCGCACAGGAATAGAAAGCAAAGGGGATTGAGGAAACAAGAGTTGATGTGGGGCCTTGTACTGTAAGAGACAAGACAGCATGTGATTAATAACATACGCCGTAGTCATCACAACGTCAATCTAGAACCGCTTGGGAGCATTCATATGTAGCATCATACTACGCGCAACTTCAAGAAGATGTTGGTTCTTCTTTTTTGCAACACCATTCTATTGTGGTGTTTTGGCACAAGAGCTTTGATGAAGAGATCCATGAGCTGCAAAGAAATCAGCTAGATCATGATGAAAATATTCGTTCGCATTATCTGACTGGAAAGTTTGTATTTCAACATGAAACTGAGTAAAAACCATGCGATGAAATTCCTTCACAAATCTGGGTACCTCTTCTCAGGAATGCATAGGATATATCCAAGTATATCTGGATTCTGGAATAACCATCAGCGAAGTTGATAAAATACTTGTATTTTCCCTCAATTGGTATGTTCATAGGGCCCCAAACATTATAATTTAGAGTGCACAACATGGAAAGGCAAGATAGATCTCTTATTACTTGAAGGAAAATTTGTTAAACAATGTTTGCTTAATTGACAAGTTTGACATTGCAATCCAGAGGTAGACACAGACTTAAAAAGATCAAGAAACATAACCACACTTGACTCTTTGTAGACTGACTTACAGACTAACTCAAAAGACTTATAGGAGCTGATGTCGAAGGACCAGCTTTATTCTCCAAAAGTAGAGGTCATCAACCATATATCCTTTACCAACTGTCCTCCTCGAGGCCAAATCCTAAAAAACACAGGAGCGAGGAAAAAATGTTACACAACAATTCAGGGATTGAGTCATATTACTAATGGATAGCAAGTTAATAGGAAGTTGGGAACATAGAGTATGGGGTAAGAGGTAAGGCCATCGGGAAAAGATATCGATCCTTGACCAGTTATGGTGGAGAAGGATCCATATGCTAATCTAACTTTATCTCTACCAGAGAGGAGAGTATAGTTCTGAAATAAATTTGATTTACCAGTCATGTGATTAGATGCCCCTGAGTTAATGATCCAAGGGGAATTTGAAATAGAGGTAGACACATGAAATGTAGAAGCACTTTTACTTGATGTAGATGCAAAGGAGGTAGGGAGTAGGATCCGACCTATCCATTTATCCTAGGGTCCTATCATATAGTTCCAAGTGATCTTTGAAGGAGTTAATGATGTCTTCCTTAAGGTTTGAGCCAACAGAACACTCTTGATAAGTAATGATAGTCGAGTTACTTGACTGAGAATCTTGAGTGGCTAGATTTGTAGAGGTAAATTTCTTCTGAATGGGCTTTTTTGAAGTATCCTGATTCTTGGTTGCTCACTTGGGTTTCCCAACTAACTCCCAACAAGTCTCTTGGGTGTGTCTGGGCTTTTGGCAGTGAGTACACCACAATTTATCCTTATCATCATTTTTTCTTGAGTCACTTTTTTTTTTTTCATTTCAGTGTTGCCCTACCTTGCGGCTAGGGCAACTGACTGCTCCTCTTTAGAAGCATTCATCAGAAGCATAGACCTCTTGTACAGAGGGAAGTTCACTACTTCCCAAAATCTGCAGCTGAAATGGTTCATAAACTGGGTTCAGCCCAAACAAGAAAGCAAACACATGTTCTTGAGAGACAAGTTTCTTATAATCTTTAGCAACCTCATCATTTTTCCATTCAATGGTCTGATAATGGTCCAGCTCCTTCCACACAGAGGTAAGGGCTGAATAGTGGGCATATAGGCTACGGTTTCCCTGCTTACAAGTAAATGATTCTGCTTGAAGTTGGTATATCTTAGCATAATGTCTCTGTTCTAAATAGGTTGCCTTGGCCTGTTCCCAAATCTCACAAGCTGTATCAGCCCATATGAAGTTCTTCTTTACATGTGGCAGCATAGAACCATGACATAACCATATTGTTCTCTTGATCCCATGTATCATGTTTCGCTATACCAGATTTTGGTTCTTTAACTTTCCCATTTATATAACCAGCCTTTCTCCTAGCCGTCACATACTGTTTGATGCCTTTGGACCATTCCAAGTAATTGAGACCACCAAAGGGTGTGATAGACAGAGAGAAATTTATGTTGTCCATCCCTCCATTCAGATTTCCTTGGGGAGAGGTAATACCAGAAGATGCTGAATCTTCAATGGACATTGGGCTCACTATATTATTGATGAATCTTCAACATCCTGTTGCTAGTAGTCGATTACTAGCAGTCTCCTGTCTGTAGTACTCGACTACTACACGAAGAGATTTCTTAGTTGTTGACTACTACCTCAACAACACTGAGAAAAACTAAGGTTATGTACCTCAACAGCATTGTTATTGGATTGAGGTCGGGAAACCCTAGCCAAATAGCTATCAGCTTATAGCTACAAAGAGATCCAATCTCTACAACTCCAAACTATAACACCCACAGTTATACCACACTAAAAAACTGAATATAATAGTACATACCTGGAGTACATAAATAAACTCCTGGCCCTACAGTCCATGCAAAAGAGGACAAACCCCAAGAATGCTATTCACTGCATTCGGCTGCCACCAAAAAACACCATAGAGCCTCCTCTTGGTACAACGACCAAGAGAGAGAAAAGGAAAAAACTCAGAGGCACAAGCCTAGTTCAGCCTGATGAGTTTTTGGTTCTTCTAGTCAAAAGGAGTTTTCAAATAAAAACTCAATTTGAGAAGCCTGAGCCCGGATCAGTGCTCTGATTCCATTAGTCCAGCAAGAAGAAATAAGAAAAGAAGAAAAGGAGAAGAAAAGAATAAGAGGAAGGAGAAAAGAGATGGAACAGTTCTATTCAAAAAGTTTTTAGGCTGGCGGCACCTAAGTTAGTATTTGTACTTAGGGCGACAACATACAATAAAAGTATAAGAAAAAAGACAAAAATACCCATACAGCAATGCATAACATATTTCAACAGTCCCTTGTCAAGGCAATAGACTTGATGGTTGTATGGAGCCTTGGAATTTTCAGTACTACAATAGATCAAAGTTTTTGTCTGGGATCACTTTGTTCCAGTGGATCCAAAGACCTGACAACAAGTTAGCTGATTTCTTGTAGTCAAGGAAGGACGAGTGCATTGGGGTTGGCTATTACAGACTAGATTGGTGTACATGAGGTGCTGTTGTGGTCAGCCTGGTGTGTTTTCTATTTTTTCCATGTTCTTTGTTTCTGTAGTCCTTATTTTGTCAAATATAAAAAAATTCTTGGGCTTGTTACTGATAAAATCTTATTATCTAAAATTTAAGATTATCTCTATCTTTTCTTTTCCTTTTCCTTTTTATTTTATTGCTGGTTAAGAAAAGCACAAAACATATATTTCTCATGTCTTTGTGCGTTTTCCTGGATCATATATATGGTATACCTAAATTGATATATGCTGCCAAAGATTAGTTTATGTATTTTGTACAGTCTTTGCATGAGTAAGCTTATTTTTTGCTTTTCATTGAATGCCTTCTAGAGATTGAAGATCTCATGCAAGTTTTGTGCAAAAGAATGTGTTGGTGTAGCATGGAAAATTGCATGTACTAATTAGAGTGCTCTTCCAATAGCATTCTCTCTGCTGATATTATTTACTCTGCATGCAGGGGAAAAGCAGTTCATTAGGGGAGAATGTAACTGACAAACATGATATATGCAATAATGAACGGAATGCAGATTCCTTTTATTCAAAAGAAAGTGCATGTTCTGTGCAAGAAGGTGATATGGATGTTCCAGAAATCATAGAGGAGATTATTGAGTTGCTATTGTCAGGATTGAGAGATACGGTATGCATGAATGCTGATGTTCTGTTTCCTAGATTCCTCATGTAAAACTAAGTAGGTCCATGGTTGACACTTGGCTTTCATTAGAAGATCTCTATAATGCTAGATACTTGCTCAGCTCATAATGTAGTAGAAGGTGACTCTTCTAGTGAAACCTACTAATCTTGCAAGATGGTATGGTTTAAAGCATTCCTGCTTAGTGCAAATTTAGGACACTGTATGCACCAGAAATGTTGATCTCTGGTTACGAACTGTTATGTTTGCCAATACATCCTCCTCTACCAATATGACATGTTACGTGATTAAATTTTTTCTACAAAATGTCACTCACTGATATACCACTTTTCTAGGAAGCTTATAGCCTGGAAGAATAATTACATCTCACTTGGAAATGGAATCACTACAATCAGACTCAGTTTTACCACTTTTCTAGTTTACTTTCTTTCTCTCAGGGGCTTCTATGAAGGTGGTGAAAAGAAAAAGATAGTTGTCAGACTCTCTATTGGAATCTGGAGTGTTCCAAAAAGGAGTAAAAGACCACCTTGTCAATTGGGAAATCACTTGTAGACAAAGGAAGTGGATTGTCTGGGCATTGAGAAGGGTTAACGATATAAATGAGATTCTTCTTCGAAAATGGCTCCTGTTCTCAAAGAAAACTAAAGGTCTGCTGTAATGAATTATTAGGAGCAGTTATGGATTCATCAAATGGTTTTTTTTTTTTTTTTTTGATGTACAAAGATAATTTATAAAATCAGAAAAAAGGCAATACAGGAAACCCAGGAAGAGGCACGAGCTGTTACCTCTTCAAAAACTATTACATCAAATTAAAACAAAAATAGCCAGAAGTAAAATTACTGAGCAGCCCAAAATAAATTGGGAGAATGGCCAATCAGCCCAGATCAGAATTTTATAGCCTCAAAGTACAGAGGAAATGCATCCTGACCGTGAATTGATGCCAAATTCATGGGCAGGATGTGGCTTATAGGGGGGGGGGGCTGGAATTCAGAAATCTGCATCGGGTGTATCCGTACTTGTCCGAAATAAATTTTCCCTTGTGGCCCCCTGCTTAGCTAATCCATCCGCTAAGGTATTTTCTGATCTTCCCACCCAAAGAAAGGTAACAGTCAGACTCTAGAATTTGGACCCCCACCCCTACTGGTTCATTCTCTTGTGCCTCCTTTAAAGCGTTAAGCCAGTCCACCAATCCTATAACCCCTTCCTTCCCTGTTACTGAGGTATGGTGCAGACCAATTCCTCTTAGGGTTGGTAGTTTTTGTTGGGAAGCATTTCTGGAAAGAATCAATACCGGTGATCTGCTCTAAAAGAAGAGACCCAATTCTTGTTTGTCCCTTCATTGGTGTGTTCTTTGTAAGGCTGATGGGGAGACTGGTTTTCACCTATTTGTGTCCTGCCAATTTGCAAAAGCTATTTGGGAGTGGGCTTTATCTCTGTTTGGGTGTACTTGGAATCCTCCATCAATTCTGCAAAATCTGTTTGCTCCTTTTTTCAGGTGGAGTGTGAAAAGGGGAAGGACCATGTGGAGAGGACTGAGGGCAGCAGTTTGCTGGTCTTTATGGGAAGAGAGAAATTCCAGAATCTTCTCTGAAGAAGAAAGAAGTGCTGAAGATCTGAAGGCCCTGATCCACATAAGGGCTGTACAGTGGTTGAAATCCTTAGAGTTATTTACAAACTACACAGTGGATGACATGCTGCGGAAGTGGGGTGAGATTGCTAGCTGTACCCAGATTAAAGCAGTTATAAGTGTGTCTTGGACTCCCCCACCTGTGGGGTTCATAAAGGTAAACTTTGATGGAAGTAGCAAAGGGAATCCTGGATGATAAGACCCGCTGCTGTTCTGTCACTGGTGAGCTGGTTCGAGGGAGCTCGCCCTCCCGAAATGGACGAGAGGTAGAAGTCTTGAGAAGAGAAAGAGAAAGAGAGGGAGCTCGCCCTCTTGCTGTTCATTAACACCCGTCAAGCATTCGTTCATTGGCCTATATAATAAATGGCCAGCTACAACTGTAACCGCTTCTGAGCATTTTCATAGACTCACAGTTTATGATTACTTTTCAAATACGTGGGTGTTGGTTATATACGAATGTATTGGGTGGTGCCACCCGTGTGATTCGTGTGGTGTTCTGGACTGACGTGTGGGCTTTCTGGGCCTGACTTGCTGTGTGTCTTTGGCCTAGGTTTCCTGTTGTGGGCTCGAGTGGGTAGTTGAGGGCCTATCAGTCCCACCTTGTTCAAGAAACACCTTGTCGTCAAGGTTGATGTGGGGATACTGATCTTGTAGTATGTCATAATCCTCCAGAGTGGCATTTTTCGGTGGCAAGTTTTTCCAGATGACTAACACCTGCTTGTGTAACTTCTTGCCTATCTCAACCCCTCTTACATTTCTGATTTGTCATGGTTTAATCAGTATACCCCTGTCTTCTGTGAATTGCGGAAGGGTCGGGCTGACCTTAGTTGTAGGGCTTAGGCAAGGCTTCAACATACTAACATGGAAAATCGGGTGTAATTTCGAGCAAGTAGGATGCCCCAATTTGTGAGCCACTTGTCCCACTCGTCCAATCACCATGCATGGGCCAAAATACTTATCTCGATATCTCATCTCTTACGTCCTCAATGCACAGCTCGTAGTTCCCTCCCTTGATCCATTTTTGACGTACATCTCTGAAAAGTGTGTGGATATCTGCTGTTGTAAGGTACCCTCTTCCATGGAGATCAAGACACCGAGATAAATATGTCAATCCTCCCGGTGTATCTTTGTTTTCTAGGACCAAAACAAAGTCAAGGAAACTTTCAAAATCCATCTCCTGTGCATTATCACCACCACCACCAATTTTGCCACACCGAACATGTTTATCAAATGCCCACTCCATGAATATTTCTGTCAATGTACCATCTACATATTCTCGAAGCTCCTACTTGCTCAATGTCCCATTCAAAACTTTGTCTAGAGAAAGAAACATATCACATATCCGTTGTGTGGATGAGAACCGGTTTTCAGCTTGTTCAGTATCAGTGACTTCTTCCTCACTTTCTTGATGCAGTTCCATGAGTTCCTGGAGGCAGTTACTAAGTAGTGCCTTCTTTATGCATGCTTTACCTCGCCTGTGAGGATCACAGAAGAAGAAAAATTTGCATGCAGCAATGCGGTAGTTCATTTGAAGAAAAGCTGCAGGCCTACCTCGTAGTTGTGCCAGATTAGGGATAAAACCTCTAATGTAGGCCTCCATTTCATGAGAGTGAAGGAAACCATCAGAATCCTCATCAAGCTCGCTCATATCAATTCTCGCCTTAGTGAGGGAAACAGTGCGCATCACATAAAGGTAAAATGGCAGGATGGAAATTCTTCCAGACTCATCTTTCTCAAGCTTCATAAAATTTGAAGAGCTGAAAAATCGTCGACACCTTGGGCCTATTTTCTCCGTACATACAGAAGCACTACGACAGAAATCTTCATATTTCATCTTCTTCGGTGAGAGTGTAGCTGAGGCTGGGACACTCATGACAATGATAAATCTCTTCTTTGTAGCAACAGGACGAGCACTAATTAATCCAACTCCAAATTGCCTGAACATACTCACAACAACAACATCCACCTAGATATAGGATATGGCACCACTGGAGATGCTAGAATGGACAAGGTGAACAATGACTACGTTAAAGATGCTTGCATTCTCACCATCACCTATTTTGGAACCAAAACCCAAATCATTGAGTCTGCCTTAGCTATTTTGGCATCACTGTCAATGACCGAAAGAATTTGCCAACATCGTAACTTGGTGGAAACAAGCACACGTCCAATGCGATCTTCGTGGTCGAAGGTTCTGTGACCACCGGGCCTAACTCCAACAATGAACCAGAACTCATGGTTGTCACTAGGGAGCCATGGAAGAAGAGAAAGAATAGGGATCTATAAAACTGGAGGGTGGACAGAGACGGATTTCAGGTGGCATGGTGAGATGGGTCGGGTTATGGTTGCCGCCAACGAAAATGATGACCAGAGGTTGAACAATTGAGACGGACCTGGGCTGGGTATGGACAGGCTCGATTTAAGTGAGAGAGTGAGAGGGAAGAGAACAGGGACCAGGGGTCGAGCTACATGGATAATGAAGGATGGGGTTATAGTCTTCACACTGCCCTTTCGTACCTCCCCTATTTTGTCACCTAACATCACTGAGCTCATTGCTAGGGTTGAAGTCTCAACTTCTGATGATGATCTCGTTGTCGTTATTGGCTTTCCAATGCTCTCTATCAGCTACGATCCTCCATTTTCTCTGAAATGAGTGTTGACGGAAGGAGCTCGGCGACTATGCTCTTCTAGAGAACCAACCATCTTGCCAAGCCTGTCTAAAACCATCTTCAGCTCGGCCGGAATTCCTTTCTGATTCCTCTGACTTCCCTCAAGACGACTGAGACTGTCTTCAAGCCTTGTCATCTGCGCATCCATGGATCTTGTACCAATTGATAAGACTCGCTGCTGTTTTGTCATCGGTGAGCTGGTTCGACGAGCTTGCCCTCCTGAAATGGACGAGAGGTAGAGGACGAGAGAGAGAGAGAGAGAGAGAGAGAGAGATCTCAATGATTCATTAACACCCCTCAAGCATTCATTCATTGGCCTATATAATAAATGGCTATCTACAACTGTAACCGCTTCTGAGCCTTTTCAGTCTATGATTACTTTTCAAATACGTGGGTTTGCCTTGAGGGGTGTGGCACAAAGGTGGCTTGTAGAATTAGGAATGTAATATGTTTTACATCACATTAGCTACTTGAAGTAATATAATTTAGGAAAAAAAGAGATTGTGGGTTTTACATGCTTGAAAATGTTTTATATGTTTGATTTTTTTTAAATTCTCATTTGAATATGCTTTACATGTTATGTTTATGTATTTTAATTTTATATAATAGGTTTTTTAAAACATTTATTTTAAAATTTAAGTTTATATTTTTTATTAATATTATGTTTATATTTTTGACTTTTTTTTTGATTTTTTGTATTTTTGCACTTGCTTCAAAAAGGTGCATGCCGCATGCCTCGCCTTGCACCTTGCGCCTTAGTTGCAAATTGGCCCCTGTGCAGTCTGAGTTGACAAACCTAAGGCCCTATTTGTTTACCGGTAAATAAGAGGGGGAAAGTTGGTCAATGGGATCTCTTTCCCATTGACTAACTTTACAATTTTCTTTTTGCATTAAGTATTGGGCCCCACAGTAAAGAGAGCTTCATTTACCTGGGTAAAACTTACCCATCTCTCAGGTGGGTAAGTAATTTTCCCACATGGGGGAAAAGCTTATCAAACATAATGGGACAAGTTTGCCCTTTTTGACATTAGCTTTTTATGGGTAAAAAGGTCATTATATTACTTACTTGGGAATCAAAAGAACATTGGTAAGTGAACTTACCCGGGTAAGTGTTACCTAGGAAATATTTACTTGGGTAAGTGCACTTACTCGGGTAAGTGAGAACTTTGTAAATGAACATGGCCTAAGTGTTTCATGTATTGTGTTTCTTGAGCTGAATTAAGCTATGCTTTAAAGAGATGAAGTAGCATAAGTTGGAGAAAATATATGCATATTTTCCTATTGTCCTAGTCGGATGTGTATGTGAAATCTTAATTTTATAAAAGTTGTTTCATATTCACCAGAACCTTTATTTTTTTCTATAAAAGTTTATATTCCAGGTGAGCTTTGCTCTCTGTGTCCTCGACTTTGTCTGTCTTGTTGCAAATGAGTAGAAATATTTCTGAATTCTTCTTTGTCCAAGGCATCTCAGTGGTGTTCAATCCTATGTCCTGTAAAACAAGGAAACCGTAAAATGTCATCTACTTTTTCAGAAGCTTGAAGAAGCTCTCGTCTTTCCAGACAATAGATATGGAAATTTTTGGAAATAGGATTCAAAGGGAAGGTTGCCTCTGTTTCTCCCTTCAAGAGGGGAAACTTTTAGTTTCTGTTGCTTGTGCTTATGATTGATCACCCAAACAATGGGGGAAAGCATATCCGTAACTGTTGTGCAATGTGCAAAGCACCAAAACAACCAATGAAACAATGTTCTCTTCATTTCTTTTCCATGGGAATTCTTTGATTCTTTATTTAAGGTTTCATAAGCCTGTTCCTTCTTGATGGGGGATGTGATTCAATCATGATATTTGGTGGAAGTTGGTAGTAGGGTGGCTTTGAATTTGTCCATGGTGTGCCATGCAGTTTGTTAAACTATTTGCGAGAAGTATAGGCAATTTGGATGTGTTTTTAAATTCTATCGCTCTTATATAATCTTATACTTCACTAAAATGCTTTCATAATTTGTTAGAAAAAATTGACAGATGCCATGTTTGTTGGTGGTGCAGGATACTGTTGTCCGCTGGTCTGCAGCAAAAGGTATTGGACGCATAACTGCACGTTTAACATCTACCCTTTCAGATGAAGTGCTGTCATCTGTATTGGAACTTTTCTCACCTGGCGAGGTTTGTTGCCTTACAATTTTCTTTTGTTTACTTCCCATGATGTCTTGCATTGAATTTGAGGATGTAATGTGCTAAAGATACAACAGTTATGGACTACAGGAACTAATACAACTGAAAATGTTTATGGGCTTTGTATTTCTTCTTTTATTCAATTTGGCAATTTTGCATTGCTAACTTTATGATTATCAATTCATGGTTAATAGGGAGATGGTTCATGGCATGGAGGTTGCTTAGCCCTCGCTGAGCTGGCTCGCAGAGGATTACTCTTACCTCTTAGTCTTCCTAAAGTTGTTCCTGTTATCATCAAGGTAGGATGTGTTGTCTCCTAAATTTTAGTTGTCACAAAATTCAAGAATATGTGGCAAATGTTGTTGATGTATTAGTTAATTTGGAATATCTGCCCAATTCTTTTGTTTCCAAGAGAAGTATCTCTTTCCAATATCTTTAAGTTACTCTATCATGATGTTTGCTTTCTTCTCTACCTTATTGATGTTGAGTTGGTTGGCCTAAAGCAATGTTATTTATACTTGGTGAAAAAAGAGTAAAATACAATAATACCCCTCTATTATCTGAATATTAGTACACTGCACTGATCTCTATCATTGTCAACTTGGTCAAAATATTGTTCAATTTTGAGTGAACTATTCTGATTTTCAAAAAATTTAAAAGTTGACTGTAGTCTTTATATAACAAGACTGCATCTTTATAGGCTGTTTTTTCTCTGATAAAGTGCCTATCAACTTCAATATGTTTTACCAACCGAGGGGTGTCTCATTGGTATGCTAGCTGGTTCTTTCCAGCATTGACGCAGAATCGATTCTTGCAATCACTGATTTGGGGAAAGGGGGGTTATTAGTGGTGCATGGAACCAAATACCAAAAAAGGAAAAACTTAGATGCACCATGAGTTATTGCCTTATATTCGGCTTTAACACTTGATTGATCTACAATCAACTGGTTTTTGTTCCTCCATGTTACCACCAATACAATGCTTTTCTATAATGTAAGCCACCTGCCCAATCAAATTAAAATGTGTATATGCTTCCACACAAGGTTCAAAAAATCGATATGACTTACTACCTTCCTTCTCAGTTGATATAATTGGAGTAAGTGTTCCCCTTCCCACCAACTTGGCATTGGACCTTTTTTCTTTTGAAAATGGTAGGGTAATTTTATTAAATTAGGAATAATAGTACAAGAGGATCCCCTCAAAAACAACTCTTGAGGAAGCTGGAAGATTGGACAGAGAGCTTTTTAATAGAGTAATTCTTTCCCCCAAGGACAAATATTTAGCCTTCCATGATGCCAATTTCTTTTCTATCGTTCCAGAACTGGTTCCCATATCAGAGCCGAAGTGCATTTAGCTCCTAATGGTAGCCTCAAATACTTGGTTGGCAAGAAACTCACTTGACAAGATAACCTTTCTGCCAAGTCCTCAATGTTTTCCACATTACCAACAGGGATCAAACTACTTTTATTCTAATTTACTTTCAGGCTCGGCACTAGTCCAAACCAACTGAGCACCCCTACCAACAAATCAAGTTGATCCTCCTTAGCTTCCCACAAAGCACAAGGTATCATCCGCAAATTGCAATAGCTGGACACTCTCCCCTCCTAGAATCACCTCAAAGCCTTTCCGTAAACCCTTCTCCCCCACTTGGCTACTAAAATTAGTGAGAACTTCCATTACATAGATAAGCAAAAGAAGGGAGAAGGGGTCACCCTGTCTGAGTCCCTTAGAACTAGGCATTGGACCATTTGTATCCTAGTAGTTCCTTTCCTTTAGGAATCTTAACTAGTTCCTAAGTATTTTTTTAATGTAAAGCATCATCTCCATAGTTATTGTTTCCTTTCACTCAGGTTTAATAAAGTGAGAGCCTCAACAACATCATGAGAAATAAGCACAGGAGAAATACAAGTGAGTAAAGCAAAATATGAAGGAGACAAGGAGGAATAAGAAAAAAATGTAATTGGATACATAGTATAGGTTGCACACAATATCTAGTGCATTTAGTTGGCATTGGATGTTCTACCATGTCCATGATTTCCTTTCCCTTCTTACAATGTTGTGTATAGGCATGCAATTTGTTAGGCATAGGAGACTGAGTAACACTAAGTTCCGACTTTGGAGGAGGCAAAAGGTGGCAATGGATAGGAAGAAGAACGGGCCTCCCTTTTATGCTACTATTCTCCTAAAGAAACAGGGAAAACATATAGTAGACTCAAATAATGTATTATCCATAATGATAAAGGGCAAAAGGAGGCATTGGATAGGAAGAAGAACGGGCCTCCCTTTTATGCTACTATTCCCCTAAAGAAACAGGGAAAACATTTAGTAGACTCAAATAAAGGATTACCCATAATGGTAAACCGTTTTCCAAAAAAAAAAAAACATAATCCAGATGCTTAACGTTAGGATCCAACTTCATATGATATAGACCAAAGATGTGCATTAGATACACACGTCTCAAGTGAAAGACATGAAATGATATTTGGTTTATGAGAAAGGTAACTATAAGAACACCTTCAGCCCAGATTTTATATGGATAATTCATTGTCAACAAAAGACTTCTTGAAACCTCCAAAAGCGACTATTTTTCCTCTTAGATACCCCATTTTGTTGATGAGTGTAAACATAAGAACTCTGATTAAAGATACTAGATTCTTCCAAGAAGGAATTAAGGGAGTTTTCAAAATGTTTTCCCCATTTTGCTCTCAAATTAGGTCAAATCATATAATATAATTTTTTTTTACAATCACTTTTGTATATTTTAGCATGTAGGAATCCTAAGTATGTGATAATTTGGATTTGGATTCTATCTGAATGATCAAACAGGATTTCAAGTGTGCTTGCTTATCTGAACTTTCTTCCACACTTTGCATGGTGGAGAAATAAGATGGTATTTGTCAAGGCGATTCCTAGGTGACAATGGCACTCATGGAGAGTTGTGTCACTTAACTGCCAAGCTAATTTGTACATGGTGCAATGAAATACTTTTGTATTCTATTTTTTTTAAATATAATAATAAAATAGACATTATTAAAATAAAATATTCTTTTTGTAGATTTATATATTAGTTTCTTATTTATTAGGGTTCAATCAACACTCATGTTGGTGTATGTTGTCTTGAACCCTCAAGGACTTAAAAACCTGAACCAATAAGCTAACAAGAACTTAATGTTGTTGTTGTTGTTCTTCTTCTTCTTCTTCTTCTACCTTTTCTTTTCTTGTTTTCCTAGGACAAAAACAGGGGCTCAACTCAACCCCTATATTTTCTGAATTTTCTTTTCTTTGTTCTTTGTCTTATCATAAATATGCTGATTTTCTATATTTGAATATATTTATACTTTTTATGAAAATTATAGATACTTATTAATGAATGATGGTTACTAGTTTCTATGGAACCTAGGGAACTACCCCAGGGTTCATGTTTTTTTAAGATAATCCATCGCCTAGGTGACTAGGTGACAAGGTGCCCTCCTGTGAATAAGACGATAAACTATGAATAAGATGCTAAACTCTTCTCCCCCTGATGAAAAGCTATCAATTTCCTGATGAAACTGAGCTTGGGATGTCTTATTGGCTCTTCCACAAACTTTGGCTGTAGTTTCAGGAAACAAAAAACCATGACATATGAGGCTGTATTGGATTTCAGTAGCTAGGACATAATAGTGTAATTCTCCTACTTGTTCACAGATTGTGGCCGCTTAACAGTAGTAACTATAGATCTGGGTTGTCTTCCTAGGTACTCATGGTAGACCCTATCCAATGTCCATCAACCTGTAGCTCCGCCTGAAACTTCAAGATCCTTTAAGTTGTGCATGGTAGACATTTCCAGCAACTGACAATACACCTATTGGATTGAATCAACACACACCACAGGTCAATCCAATAAGCACAACAGAAATCGTTGCAATCAGCTCGTATATAGGTTTCAGAAACATCTGAGGACCTTGATACAGGTATAAAAAGACTTCCAAGTGTCAGGCTTTAACGAATCTGAACCTTGTTGTCCACATAATTAGACATAGCATCCAATGTGTTCATACATTGGAAAACATAGAATTCAAGGTTTCCAGATGTTAGAATACATAGCTCAAGAATACAAAGTCTGAAGCGGCGAATATAGAATGAAGAAATGATCACTGCAGTTAGTTCTTCACCAAATCACACAAGGCAAAACTTGCTGAATTCACAAACTTGGTACAGATGGCCCATATGATTGCAGCATTCAGAAAGATGCAAGCTGATATTTTTGACTTTTCCTATGGTTTTGTCTTAGTTTTAAAGCAATTAGAAATTGTTTTTGGTCAGTTTAGTAGTCCAACTAGAGTCTATGAAGGGAAATCTGAGTTCTTATGGTAAGCCTATAGATAGATTTCATTGTAATTGAAAAAAAGGGTTGATTTGATGAAATAAAAATTGGCTCGGTGAATTCTGGTTGTTGCCAGGTATTTTTTCTCTTCCCCCCCTCTCTCACTTATTACTCTGACAGAAAGAGTTATTCTTTTCTTGCTTCTCCATCCCTATTCTTCATTTTCTTTGAAGATAAATAGAGGAAGGAATTTTATTAATTCTGCAAAACATTACAATAACATCTGGTGACAAGGCGTCACTAATCCAGTACCAAAAATAAGAAGCATAAAAAACCATACAACTCTTTTTAAGTACATTACATTCACTGAAATTCATAGTGCTCCAAAAATTAGAACCAAAATCTTGTCTTTTGAGGCCTTCAAATTCTGGAAGTATAAACATCCAATCCATAAGCTTTGCTCCAATAACTGCACTTAGTCCTTCCTTGCTCTTCATCTTCCCTTCTAAATTTCTTCTATTTCTTTCTTTCCAAATTTCCCAACAAACAGCCAAAAGGAATAAAGCTCCATAATATATTTTCTTTGATGTCAATATTGAACCTTGGCCAAAGCTCAAAAATCTCCTTTGGCTCACATGGTGACCAACCTTCGAATCTGAATAGTTGGAAGAAATATCCCCAAATTCCTCTTGAGAAAGCTGCACCTCACCAGCAAATGAATAATGTTTTCTTCCTCTGAAAGGCACAGCGTACATCTATTTGCCAATTGCAAAATGCAAATCTCTCTTCTACAACTTATCTTGAGTGAGAATGCTGTCCATTGGCCCTACAAAGATCACCACCAGATCTGCAATCTATACACCAGTTTGATATCTCAATTTGTTTGATACATTAATGCTATAATTTCTCTTATAAAAATGATTGCTTATTTTTGCATGAATGGATTAATGTTAAAACTATTCACAAAATACATTAGATACACCATAAATGTTTCTTACAGCATCATTACTTAGAAGAGATCTTCTTAACAGGCACTACATTATGATATTCGAAGGGGTCCACATAGTGTTGGATCCCATGTGCGTGATGCTGCTGCCTATGTTTGTTGGGCATTTGGTCGTTCATACTTCCACTCAGATATGAAAAACATTTTGGAACAACTTGCTCCGCACCTATTAACAGTAGCCTGTTATGACCGTGAGGTGGATAACTTCTTTCTATCCAACCCTTTATTTTCACATAGCAATTTTATTTAATGTAAGGATTGGGTTTGTAACTGAGTATCTATTTGTGATGCTTAGGTTAATTGCAGGAGAGCTGCTGCAGCCGCTTTTCAGGAGAATGTTGGAAGACAGGGGAGTTTTCCACATGGCATTGAAATAGTTAATACAGCAGATTATTTCTCACTCTCCTCACGAGTAAACTCATACCTTAATGTTGCTGTAAACATTGTGCAGTATAAGGAGTATCTTCATCCTTTTGTTGAAGAGCTTCTATGTAGTAAGATTTGTCACTGGGTATGCTTCTAATTTGTCACCTAGTAATCTCTCTCTCTCTCTCTCTCCCACACACACACACATGCAAACACCAGGCACAAGATTCGTCTTTTTGAAATTAGATATATAGGACTTTGGAATATCTTTTGAGTGATCTCCTTTCGTATTTTTTATTTTTAATAAATGATATAGTATATCATCAGTAAAAGGGGGGAATCCTAAAATCATTACATAACCTTTACATGGTTAATGATAAAAAATCATTTAAAGCCATAAGTTTGGCTATTCATCAACGAAAGTATAGAAAAAACATATCCTGTTGTTGCCTAAAATGGTTATGTTTTATCCCTTAAAAATCCTTCAAGATCATAGACCAGTAAACCGACATTTTTCCTCACAATAAACATGTTTTTGGAAAAACTCATGCCTTCAAAATATGGTTGTTCTTTCATTCCAAATGCACCAAAAAATGACAAAAGGAAGGAGATTCCAAAGAATGGTGCCAGTTGCCAGGTCCAGAAACCTCTTGCTAGTCAAGAGGATGTTACTATGTTTGCATGGGAAGGTCCTTGGGAGTTAAAATTCTTTTGAAGAGTAATAAAATTGGGACCGGATATTATGGGTATTTGCACTTCAGCAGCATATGTGGCTCTTAAAGGCTGCATCAATTATCAATATCTCTAACTATTGCTCTACTATTATAAACTAATCATTATCCTAACTATACGGGTTAAGCTACAATAGTCCTGTTTCACAATTTCACTCTATTAATGCTCATTTTCATTGTTAAACTGTGATCCTTCAAATTATTCCTGACTACCCCATCACGTGTCCTTTTTAGCCTGCCCTTTGCTCTTTTAGACTCTTGGACATGCATCGGATCATTTAGTTACTAGTGCAGTAGATGCTGTTCTTCCCTGAATTATCTTAGTAAGTGTTTGGTATCAATGCTGTTTATTCAAGGCGTTTCTGCCTGGTCAGTGCCATATTTGCCTCTTGTTTTCTCCCTAACTTTTTTTTTTTGTTTGGTTGAACATTTTCTACCCTTTTCAAGTAACACTGTGTGCCTCGGGTTCTACGAGAGCTACTCTTGAAGAAAACATCATTCTGATGTTTCTTGCAATAACGTTTTCTCCTTTTTCCCTATGTGGTGCCTATCTGGCTCTAAATATCAATTTAAAATTTGCATAGAACCCGGAATAACTTTACCAAATTCCAAGGCGTGGCTGTTGCCTGAGAAAATGGCATTGATACCAAACATAGTGTTAATGGAATTATTCACCAGTAGGGCCAAACAGATAGTTTTAAAAGATTTCACAAAGAAAACACCATTGCCATCTGCCTTCTGGAATACTTTTCACTGTTATGGATACTAAAGCAGTTCAGATGGTCAAGCAGGGAGACCAGCATGATCTCTTGTTGATTGGTATAATTGATACAGATATGAAAACAAGGAAGGAATCCATAGATAATTAAATTAACTTTCCAGTTCCTACAACAACATTTTTTTTGGTGATAGGATATTGATATTGTTGGATTTTTTTTTCTAAATTTATTATCTAGTCATAGGTGTCCTAAGAATGGGGTTTTAAGTTTCCCAAAAATTTATTGGTATATTGAAATTACTATTTATGGTAACTTTCAGACTTATTATGTATATACTAAAATCGAAATTTACTATTTCTAGTAATTCTAGTGTCTTTACATTAAGTAAGTTTTAGTGGGATTGGGAAAATTTTAGATTTGTTTAGGAGTTTTGATCCTTATTTAAATGTCCCAATGGATTATCTATGGGTCTTTCAAGCAAGGAGACCAGCATGGGATGGATTATTTTTTGTTTTCTGTTTATGGGCCTTCCATTATGGGCTAGGCCTAATTTCATTTTTGTTTTATTATGTCCATAATTGCCACATCCTTGCTTATGAAGGGCAGGTATGAAACATTGCCCTCTTCTTGTTCTTGTTCTCTCTCTCTCTCTCTCTCTCACACACACACACACACACACACACCCACTTCTGAACCATCTTTTCCTGGACAAGCTACACAAAATTCTTTAACCAGAATTGTTTCTTGGACACACGAATCAAATAGAAGTTGATTTGGGTCAGTTTACTAGTCTAAATTGGAGTACTGGAGTCTGTGAAGGGGCTTCTAAGTTCATAAGTTGAGTCCATAAGTAGTCTTCTTAATTGTAATTGAAAATAGTTGATTTGAAAAAGAAAATAAAGTTATGTTTAGTGAGTTCTGGTTGTTAGGAGGATTTTTTCTCCCTCTTATTACTTCTTCTAAGTGATCTATTTCTTTGCTATTTAGCATTAAATAAAGAGTTCTTTCTCTTTCTAATTTCTTTCTCATTCCTTGGTGGACAACAAGCTTTCTTCTTTCTTTTCCATCCATATTCTTCACCTTTAATCACCTAAAGTTCCTCTGCCTCACAAAGCCCACTACCAGATTTGAAATTTGTAGGACCCCTATCCCCTCCTACAGCAATGACACTTTCTTTGTTGTCTCATCAATACCATTTATGCATTAGAGTATCCTTGTTCAACGTTATCCATAATAAGAGAGACTAGATTTTGTAAGGCTCATAGGATTAGTTTTCTGTAGAGAAAGTGGAGGAGAGTAGCATAACCAATGCATGTTAATCAAATTGACAAAAAATACTTTATGAGCTATATTAATTGTTAGAAAGTGTATGCCCTTAGCTCCAATCAGATTGATGTAACTGAATTTTATGTATTAGTAAAATCAGTTCATTATTGTTTTTATTCCTTGATTGGTATGTTTTTGTGAATTACCCCTTAAGGTGGACACCAATGAGACTTGTGTTAGTTTTGAAAGTTCTTAGCCATTGGAGTTTATCCTAACAAGGTTGATGTGGGTGTACTATCGAAATGGTGGAACAACTGATCTTAGCTGTTGGGGTTAAGACCCTAAGTACATTCTGTGGGTGTTTGGAAGAAACATTGAACATGGATCAATTCTACTTATGCCCTAGATTTTGGAGATAGATGGGCAAAATCGAAAAATTGCACTTGACCCCAGACTTGATAATGATACTACGGTCTTGGACTTAGTTGCTTTTGATATGCCAACCGGTGAGATCCTTTAGGGTCAAATACTTGCGCATGTTGGAGCAATTTAGGGTATTACCTGAGTGTGTGATGATTGTGATAGGATTAGCCCCTTTGTCAGACAAGTGAATATCAGGGTTTACACTCTCTGATGGAAAACAAATTCAGACTACAAATGAACTCAATACAATTGTTCCCTACTTTCCCCTTGCTTTGTTAGACAGTTAGCCATATCATTTCCTGATCTCCCCACCCATTTAATATTAACAACTAGGCTCTTTATCATCCACTTAAATTTTTTAATTTCATTCTTAAAGCTCCACACGATAGACTCAGGGTTCTATAGCCAGCCCACTACCACCTTGTAATCCCCTTCTATTAGTAATTGTTGCACACCTAACTGAACTGCAAGCTGTACACCCTGGATGGCAGCTAGCATTTCTGTTCTAATAGAGTTTCCAATCTCTTTACAAAATGTATTTATATTTGTATTATATTATTTTATGAAAAAGGTTTGCAAAATGTTTTAATCCTGGGATCCACCTATGCAGAGGGTGTGATACTGCGTTTTGTAGTCAGGGAAGGGGTCATTGTGAGCAGTGATCATTTGGTTGCCACTCGGTTGGGTAAGGGATGAGAAAAGGGAACTACAATTGAAGGTACTAGAGGGTGTTAGGGCCCAAAATCTTTTATCCCTTTTACCAGCTACTAGACAAATCCTTTCCAAGGACTGTAGTAGGATTGTGACATTATTCAACTCATGATCATGAAGCCCTCTTCTAAAGCCTAAATCCCAATTACACCCAGCAATTGCATCAGATAGGTCTAAAAAAACAAGATATGGTTCCTCCCTATGGTTGGAAAGAGCATAGAGACTGGGGAATTGTGTCTTTAGTGGAAGGTTGTCCACTCAAATATGATCCCAAAACTTAACAAGATTCCCAGAACCCGGGCATGACATAGGTGTGTTAAGAGGGCTTACTTGGTAGACCAGTAAGGATATATTAGAAATGAGTTGATTCAGATAGTTTAGGTGTATGATTGAAGACCAATTCTACACCATTGACCAGGGTTGCCACTTGAGAGGGAAGGGTCTGGTTTAGGAGCAATCCAACACCTAGCCCAACTCTGAGTTTGTAATGGCTAATCCAAGCCCCATTCTTTAAGGTTAAGGATCCACATTTGCATTAGGTTCAACTAATGGTTTTTATGCTGGCTTGTAGCCTGACATAGTCCTTTATCTAGGCTTGTGACTGGCAGTGTAAGACAAGCCAACGCTGATTGAGTTAAAAGCCTCAAGAAACTAACCTCCCTAGGTGCACAGGTGAGGTTTACATTTTTAAAATCACTGCCAGTTGCAAGCCTTAAAAAGGGTATGCACCTAACCTTGTATACACAGCTTTAAATGCCAATGGTAAGGTCTGTATCCAGTCCACTCCTCCAAGATCCAAGATAGCTAGGACCAACTTCAGGTAATGGTCTTTTACTGTTGGGCTTGGGTTGCATCAGATTTGGTTAAGGCTCAACCTGAGCACAACATTGGCTTAAGCTGAGTTAGGGTTTGTAGGCCCCAAGTGTAAAAAAGGTTCTAAGAAGAGAGATTTGATGCAAATTGGAAACTCAAATAGAGCAAAGAGGGATGAAAAGGTCATAATTGAAGTTGTAGAAGAAGACTTGAGCATTAACAGTGTTGCTCCCTGGCTTGGTCATCGTATCTGCTCTACAATATCTATTGCTATGTTTGTATCATGGGTTATAGGATTGAAGGTTTTACACTTTGTTATCTTGTACAGCTCCTAAATAAAGTTCTAGCAGTGCTTCCACAGTGACTTGTTAAATCATGCATATTCTTTTGGGTATTAAAAAATCTGTATTGGCATCTCATATTACTATCCTCTTGCAATTCTTTCCAATGTCAAAAAACTTCATTGAAAGAATCAGTAATTGCCTTTGTACCTTTTTTCATCTGTTACGTGTATTTGCTGACTGTAACATCTTACACTGCATAAACCTGCTTAGGATAAAGGCTTGAGAGAACTTGCTGCAGAGGCGCTTTCTGCTCTTGTGAAGTATGATACTGGGTATTTTGCATCGTTTGTTCTGGAACGTTTGATTCCCTGTACTCTCTCAACTGATTTGTGCATGCGTCATGGTGCAACCTTAGCTGTTGGGGAACTTGTTTTGGCTCTACATCAATGTGATCATTTGCTTTCCACTGGTCAGTATTTTCCACATGTTTTAGCAAAATTAGCAAAATACCCCCTATGGTTCCCGATTTTTGCTTGCCAAAATGTCCATCACTATTGAAACTACAAACCATGGTCAGAGCAAAATGAGCCAAATCCCTCTTACCATAAAAGCATTATGATCTCTCACAATAAAAATAAGGACAGAGAGGCAGTGTCGTAAAGAAGTTTCTATATTGTAGAGGTTTTATAACAAGTGAGCTTTTGATCTTTGGTTTCCTTAGACAAGTTATGGTTAAGCCTATCTGAATTCTTTCTTACACCAGATAAGCAGAAATCTGTTGCTGGTATTGTTCCTGCAATTGAGAAAGCGCGTCTTTATCGTGGAAAGGGTGGAGAAATAATGCGCTCTGCTGTTTCTCGTTTCATTGAGTGTATATCTCTCAGTCATATATCCTTACCACAAAGAATCAAACAAAGTTTGCTTGGTACCCTTAACGAGAATCTGAGACATCCGAATGATCAGATCCAGGTATGTCTTATATAGATTAGGAACTTCTTATCTTGTTTTCTGATCTTTTGCTTCTTCCCAGTTTCACATTGTAATGAATTTAATTATATTACTTGCAGAATGCTGCTGTTGAAGCCCTAAAACACTTTGTCCCAGCATACCTTGTCATGGTAGATGATGGGAATGCTGATAGTATAACATCCAAGTATCTGGATCTCTTGTCAGATCCTAATGTTGCAGCAAGGCGTGGATCAGCATTGGCATTAGGTATCCTGCCTTTCAAGTTTCTGGCTGCAAAGTGGACGGTTGTGATATCGAATCTTTGTAGGTCTTGTGCAATTGAGGTAAATATTGTGGTATTCATTTCAATGGGGTTATTTTGCTGGGGGCTATTGTTAAGCTTTTCTGCCTCAAAGCCAACTTTGTCATTTGCTGGCATGGTAAAGAGTCCTCCTATGTGCAGGATAATCCTGATGATAGAGATGCTGAAGCCCGTGTAAATGCAGTTCGAGGGCTTGTATCGGTTTGTGAAACATTAAGTTCTACCAGGAAACATTCTCAATTCCTTTCTGTTGATGATGACATGTCTCTTTGTCTTATGATAAAAAGGGAAGTTATGCAGACATTATTTAAAGCACTTGATGACTACTCTGTAGATAACAGAGGTGATGTGGGTTCTTGGGTCCGAGAAGCTGCCATGGATGGCCTTGAAAGATGTACATATATCCTTTGTGAAAGAGAACCTGAGGGCTTCCTGAGGAAGACAACAGGGATCGAATATAAAGAACATCCAGATAATGACATTGCTGAAAGGGATCAGGGACACACACTTTTTGATGCAAGTCTTGCAACCAGCTTAGTTGGAGGGTTTGTAAAGCAAGCTGTCGAGAAGATTGATAAAATAAGAGACATTGCAGCAACTATTCTTGGGAGGATTTTGCACAACGAAAGAATTTTTGTTCCGTGCATACCTTTTCGGGAAAAGCTGGAAGAATTTGTTCCCAATCATCCAGACTTAAAGTGGGGAGTAAGTAGAGATGGATCATTCTATCAATTTACCTGAGTTTTTCAACTGATGTCATTCATAAATTTCTTGCAGGTACCAACTTTCTCTTACCCACGCTTAGTTCAGTTGCTTCAATTTAGTTGTTACAGCAGATTTCTGATTTCTGGGTTAGTTATCTCTATTGGGGGATTGCAAGATTCCCTGCGGAAGGCATCGACCACAGCTTTATTAATGTATCTTCAAGATACTCTAGCTGACAAACATGAAGGGTGCTCGAGAGAGCATATGTTAGGTGATGATCTCCTTTGGGTCCTCCAACAGTATAGAAGATGTGACAGGGTCATTATACCCACACTGAAGGTAAAAGCATTTTGTATCCTCATGGATGTTGAAAGATGTGACCGGGTCGTAAAAATGTTTACTTTCATTACTATGGAATCCTAGCAATCTTGAAAATTTAGTTAAAGTATGAGTTCATTCATGGCCTTCCCTGGACAAAGGAGGGTTATGTCAGGTTGGCAGCTGACACAAAACTCTTACAAACTATTCTTTTGGTCAGTGATCTTGAAAGCTCATTGATTATGAACAAATAATATTTACAACTGCCAAGTAGCCCAGGAGGTGCCACTGTTATCAGTCCCTCTTGCTATTAATTCTGTGAAGTTTGACCATGAACGCTTTCCCTCTGTACATCATCAGGTACCTCCCCCAAAAATTGATCCTTATTGCCTTCCTCAGCCAATGAGTCAACAACACCATTTTCAGACCTGTGAATGCATGAATGTCATGTTAAAGTCTCTTATCATTTCTTTGACCTTTCTCATGGTACTTTGATAGTGCCAAGTTCCCATCCTGTTATTTTCCATCCATCCTATTACTACTTTTGAGTCCCCTTCTATGATCAGTGTTGTGATATTTATGATGTGCTCAATCTCAACCTATGGAAGAGTGGCATTAGTTCTGCTCTTATATAGAATTTTCATAGCATATTGGCCCCAAGTAGATGTTTTTAATTCAAACATTATAGTCTCTAATGACTCCCCTAATGGCCTTAGATTGCTCATGCTCTACACCATTCAAAGTTTAGGTTGTAGGCATCATAGTGAGGTAGGTATCATTGTAATATCCTCTTACACTTTGATGTAGTAGAGTTAGCCACCCAATGCCGAACTTGGATATGCTCCCCACACCTACCCACACAACAGCCATGCATTGGTAACACCTTCCCATGAATGAAAACAAGAGATGTTCCCAATGCATGGCGGTAGTGTTGTGCGTGTAGGTCTGGGTAGCAGATCCGAATTCCCCAATGCCACCTCTTTGAGATGTCCTCCATGGAGAAGGATTCAAAAGTTATAAGGTCTAAGCCCAATGACATCTTCACCAAGATATTCTTTAGAATCTCCTCTTTTTGCCTTGATTGAAGAAGATCCTATCATTCCTCTCCTAAATGGACCAAAGAATAGTCACCCTAGTTCACCTCCATTTTATTCTCCCTCTCTTGAATGAGAGAGAAAAAAGTGGGCTTAAAAAGAGTTTCCGAGTCAAGGGGAGAGGAGTCCATAAAAGGAAAAGTCAAGGGGTGAGGACCACTTACAACTAAACAAGGAAGTGAACCTTTCCCAAATCCAAGTAGAAAAAGGATAGGAGATTGGTAGGTGATATGAAGATTCACCACTTGACCAAACAAAGAGCACATACAAGGGGAAACCAGCACAATAAACTCCTTTTTCTAAGAAAGATCAGAAGTGTTGTTTTTTTTTTTTTTGGTGGAACACCTGTCAACAAAAAGCCCTAATTTTTTTTATGGCACAGGTTGGTACTGAATTTCCTACATTGGAAAAGACAATGAGACCAAAGACTGAGGCTGAAAGGAGATAGCCTTGAAGAAGGTGGCACAAGAAAATAAATTGGAGCAAGGGAACCAAATTCTAGAATCAGAAGAAGAGGAATCCAAGTGAATAGCATCAAGAGATAGGAAGTCCAAGATAGGGATGCTTCACCATATTTATTTAAAGAAGAGGAATAATTATGTGTTGTGCTGTGTGTGCAAGAGCAGCACTGATTTGGACAGTGTGGGAAGAAGGGGATGGCAGAATTTTCCAAGAGGCGAGTGTAGAGAACACTGATGTGGGCCCCACTGCAGTGGTCCCCACTGTGTTCGTAGGACAGCATGTGTAGTTATTTGTTTCAGTTATAGTAGTGTCAGTTTGAGTCAGTTTGTTAATTCAGTTGTTATTTATTTCAGCTTTTATTTACTTTATTTATTATGTAAGTACTAAGGGCAGATGTGTCCTTTCCATTATGTACTAAACATAACCTATAAATAATAAGAAAGTGGTGGCGGCAGATCTGTTAGAATCTGTCCCTCCTTTCAACCACTTGTGTTCTCCTGTTTCTCTTCTATTCTCTCTTTTTTCTCTCTCTTTTCTTTCACTTTTCTTCTGTTTTGTAAACCTAAAACCTATTAGGATTCAAGACTGATTACAGTCTTGATCTTCTACTTGGTATCAGAGCCTATCTAGGGCTTCTCATGTGTGTCTAGTCCAGTCGACCTAGGGCTGGAAGCTTTGAAGAAGTATTCGGTGACTGAATCTTGGAGATTACCAGGAGAGGTTCGCGGCAGTTGAAGACTTGCCGCGGCTTGCATAGAGTTGGTAATCAGGAAGAAGCAGTGAAGGTTAGGGTTTAGGTAACCCTAGAAGACAGTAAACCGAAGTACATAAGTAAGTTTTTTTTATTGAGTTTCAGAGACTGCAATCAGTCGAGATAGGTTGGACCTATTTAGAAGGAGGGGCCGAACTGTGTTCAAGTTTGTTTCTAGGGTTTGACTTGCCGAACTGTGTTTAAGTTTGTTTCTAGGGTTTGACTGTTGGGCCGAACCCCCCTCCCCCCTCCCCCCTCTCAGAGGTGATTAGTTTTAGGGTTTCATATTGCCCTACGACAAGTCCCACTTGTGCGGACTGCTTGGAGAGTGCAACTGAGCACTTATTTCAGACCTACAGTTGAAACCCTAATTTTGCTCTCGCAGCAGTGGGCCCCACAGTAGTGATTTCAGAAAATAGCATCTCAAATTGACAGGCTGCTTGGTACTGTGCATGCCGATTGATTTCAGATCAGATTTGAGTTGATTCCTTGTATATACTGTGATAGGCGGCTGGTTTTAGATCAGATTTCGGATCAGATTTCAGACCTGCTTGTTTGACTCTGTTTTCTGGTATAGTGGCTCTAACAGTTTGTAGCCACTGAATCTTAATCAAAGATGGAGTTTAAGGGTCAGGGAGAAAGTAGTTTTGGAAACCACAGTTATGGTAGTGTATCTGAAACCGGGTTTCAAATTACAACTATGAGACTTGATGGGTCAAATTATTTGGAGTGGGCTCAATCATCCATGATGGTTATTGGAGGAAGGGGAAAACTGGGTTACCTCTTGGGAGATGTGAAAGAACCTTCCAAGGAGGACCCAACATACACCAAATGGGTTCAAGAGAACTATTTGGTTATGGCATGGCTGTGTAATTCTATGCAGCCACATATCAGCCAAAATTACTTGTGGGCAAAGATAGCCAAAGAGATATGGGATGTTGTGAAAGAAACCTATTCCCAACCCCTTAATGTTGCTAGAGCCTATGAACTGAAGTGTGAGGTGAACAGCCTTAAACAAGGAGAGAAGCCAATTTTTGCCTACTTCTCTACCTTGAAATCCTTGTGGCATGGGATTGACCATCTAGAGACCCTTGAGTGGGAGAGTCTCAAAGATGCATAGACCCACAGAAAGCAAGTCGAGACGAATAGGGTATTTGAGTTTCTGGCTGGTTTGAATTCAGATTATGACATTGTGCGACAACAGATATTGACAAGAGATAGTGTGACCCTTTCTCAAATATTCTCACTGGTGCATAGTGAAGAGAACAGGAGGAAAGTCATGATGCAGCCTCAACCCTCTTTCCCAGCCTTGACAGCTATTAAACCTAAGCCAAGGGGTGACTCAGAAAGGGACTGGAAGAAGGAAGATAAACGGGATCTGGTATGTGAACATTGCAAGAAACCCAAGCACACAAAAGATACTTGTTGGAAGCTACATCCTCACTTAGTCCCAGCAAAACTAAGAAATAAGAAGGGTAATGCTCATGTGGCCGTGAACACTGATTCAACATCCTCATCAGGCACATCCCTAGAGACTTTAGCTACTGTTCGGGCTGCCCTCATACAGTTGGAAAAGGAAGTTGGGAGTTCAGCTCAGCCATCTCAGTCACCATCAGCTCCTGCCACATCTGCATTTGCACATTCAGGTACTCGAGCCTCAGCTTACCATGCTTCAGCTCCAGGTAATGCTGACCACTGCTGGGTAATTGATTCAGGTGCATCTGACCATATGACTAGCTTGCCATCTTTGTTCACTTCTTATCACTTGTCCTTTGGCCGAGATAGAGTATCCATTGCTGATGGCTCTCTTGTTCCCATTTCGGGCAAGGGGGACATCAAGCTATCGGATACTATCTCTTTGACTTCTGTCTTGCATGTTCCTAAGTTTGATACTAACCTGCTTTCAGTTAGTAGTATTACCAAACACATGAACTGTTCAGTAACCTTTTTCCCTGACCGATGTGTTTTTCAGGATTTGGAGACGAGGGAGGTGATTGGGACTGGCCGTGAGACGAACGGGATCTATCTGCTTGGAGAGAGTTCTCGTCGGGAGGAGTCAGTGGATAAGAAGTCTTTTGTTTCCCAGTCTGTGAGTTCGGTTATGTCAAAGCATAACCGATTAGGTCATTTGTCTTTTAAGTCTTTGAAGAGTCTGTTTCCTGCCTTATTTGAGTCTGTTGAGTTATCAAAGTTGAGGTGTGAGAGTTGTGAGTTTGCCAAACATTGTAGAACCTCTTATTCTTTAAGTAATAAAAGGAGTAATTCCTCTTTTGATATTGTGCATACTGATGTTTGGGGGCCATATCATCTCTCTTCTATGGGTGGGTACAGATATTTTCCACTGTTTGTTGATGACCATACTCGTTTTTCTTGGGTCTATCTTATGCGTTCTCGGGATGAGGTTCCTGCTCTGACCCAAAACTTCCATCAGATGGTTCTCACTCAGTTTGGGACCAAAATCAAAGTCCTTAGATCTGATAATGCAAAGGAATACTTTGCTCAGCCATTGACCTCCTACCTTCTTAGCCATGGAGTTATTCACCAGAGCACTTGCCCTTATACACCACAGCAGAACGGCGTTGCCGAAAGGAAGAATAGGCATATCTTGGAGGTGGCTAGAAGCATTATGTTTACTTCCAATGTACCTATTCGCTTCTGGGGTGATGCTATCCTCACGGCAGTTTATCTCATTAATCGAGTTCCTTCCCAGGTTCTTGATATGAGAACCCTCTTTTCCCTTCTATACCCAGACGAGGAGTTGTTCATTGTTCCCCTTAAAACCTTTGGTTGTACCTGTTTCGTTCAGCTTCTCGGGCCTCATCATTCCAAGTTTGAACCTAAGGCCTCTAAATGCATTTTCCTTGGTTATGCACAAACTCAAAAGGGTTATTGCTGCTATGATCCGGTTTCATGGAAACGGTTTGTCTCCATGGATGTCACCTTCTTTGAGGAGACACCCTATTATCCTAGGGTTTCTCCTCAGGGGGTGAGCAGTGAGAGTGGGGCTGTTTTGAGTTTCTTTCCTTAAGGGGAGAGCAGTGAGAGTGGAAGTGGGGCTGTTTTGAGTGGGGCTGTTCCTTTACCTATTCCACTGGATAATGAAGGCTGTAGTGGTGAGGATGGTCAGAGGGAGCCGGAGTTGAGAGTCTATCACAGGCGATGCAGGCAGGTTGATCCTAGTCATCGACAGTCCCAGCCAGCTCCAGTTCCTTCTGCGGCTCCAGATCTAGAGCCTACTAAGATACCTCTCACTGTTGCCACTTCCCCTCTTGTGGATGACCTTGATATCCCTATTGCCATTCGCAAAGGGAAACGACATTGCACCACTTCTACAACTCATAGCATCTCATAGTTCTTATCCTATGATCGTCTATCTCCATCTTACCGGTCCTATCTCACTTCCATTGCCGATGTCCCTATTCCAAGAACAGTGCAAGAAGCCTTATCAGTTCTAGAATGGAAAGATGCAATGCAAGTCGAAATGGATGCCTTGTTGAAGAATAATACTTGGGCACTGGTTGACCTACCAAAAGGAAAGAAACCAGTGGGATGCAGATGGGTGTTCACTGTGAAGCATAATGCTGATGGCTCTATTGAAAGGTACAAAGCCCGGCTGGTTGCAAAGGGGTTCACTCAGACTTATGGTATAGACTACTTGGAGACCTTTGCCCCAGTAGCCAAGATGACCACCATCCGAGTTCTGTTATCCTATGCAGTAAATCATTCTTGGCCCCTGTTTCAGATGGATGTTAAAAATGCCTTTCTGAATGGAGACTTACAGGAAGAGGTTTACATGTAGTTGCCTCCTGGATTCTATGATATAGAGACAGGTAAGAAGGTTTGCCGACTGAACAAGGCATTGTATGGTTTGAAGCAGTCACCTAGAGCTTGGTTTGATAGGTTCAGATTATCCCTTGGAAAGTTTGGTTATGTACAGGCCCAATCAGATAATACACTATTCATGAAGAGGGTGGAGTCCTCTCTGACACTACTTGCAGTATATGTTGATGATATTGTGGTGACAGGAAATGACAGTCATGAGATTGAGTCCCTCAAACAACTCCATCAAGAGTTTGAGGTGAAAGATCTTGGTGCACTGCGGTACTTTTTGGGTATTGAGGTTGCTAGATCCAAGCAAGGGATTTTTTTCTCTCAGAGAAAATATGTTCTAGATCTGTTGGCGGAAACTGGAAAGTTGGGTGTTAAGCCGGCTGATACACCCATCGAACAAAATCACAAGATTAGTGCAGAGGGCGGGGAGCCTCTTGAAGACAAAGTTATGTTCCAACGGTTGGTTGGAAAGCTCCTATATCTCTGCCTCACTCAGCCGGATATCAGCTATGCAGTTAGTGTTGTTAGCCAGTACATGCACTCCCCTAGAACTTCTCATCTTCTTGCGGCAGAGAAAATATTAGCATATTTGAAGAGATGCCCGGGTAGAGGTATACTGCTCAAGAACAATAATCACATGAGGGTGGAAGTCTATACAGATGCCGATTGGGCTGGGAGTATTGATGACAGAAGGTCTACCTCTGGATATTGTGCCCTTGTGGGAGGTAACCTTGTCTCTTGTAGGAGTAAGAAGCAGGGTGTTGTTTCCCACTCCAGTGCTGAAGCGGAATACAGGTCAATGGCTAATGGAGTGGCTGAAATCTTATGGCTGAGGTCACTACTTGAAGAGATGGGTATTGACAATGAAAAGCCCTTAATGCTGTATTGTGATAATCAGGCATATTTTAATATAGCCCACAACCTAGTGCAGCATGACAGAACTAAACATATCGAAGTTGATCGACATTTTGTGCGAGAAAGGGTCACATCACAAGAAGTGTGTCTTCCGTACATCACATCTAATATGCAGCTCGCGGATATCCTCACCATGGCTGTACCAAGGAGAAGTTAGAGACAGACCTATCCAAGTTGGGAATGATAGATATCTACTCCTAACTTGAGGGGGAGTGTAGAGAACACTGATGTGGGCCCCACTACAGTGGTCCCCACTGTGTTCGTAGGACAACATGTGTAGTTATTTGTTTCAGTTATAGTAGTTTTAGTTTGAGTCAATTTGTTAATTCAGTTGTTATTTATTTCAGCTTTTATTTACTTTATTTATTATGTAAGTACTAAGGGCAGATGTGTTCTTTCCATTATGTACTAAACAACCTATAAATAATAAGAAAGTGGCGGCATCAGATCTATTAGAATCTGTCCCTCCTTTCAACCACTTGTGTTCTCCCGTTTCTCTTCTATTCTCTCTCCTTTCTCTCACTTTTCTTCTGTTTTGTAAACCTAAAACCTATTAGGATTCAAGACTGATTACAGTCTTGATCTTCTACTGCGAGAAGTCTACAAGAATTGAAGGAGTGCATTCTAAATAGGGTGTTTTTGTGGCTAAAATCCCTGGATTGATTCCACCAATTCTCTTTCAATCTGGAGGAATTGGTCAGCAGTAGCAAGCTGCTCCTCTTTAGAGAGGAGTTTGAGTTGGGAATCCCCTCCTGAAGGTTTCTTGAAACTGAATTTTGATGGCAGCAGTCAAGGTAATCCAGGCCCCTTTGGAATGGCGAATGGGAGGGGTGCTGAGGAATGAAATATGGTTCTAGTAGGAATCTGCTGAATTAAAAAAATATGAAGAAAGTAGTTTCTTGAAGAGAGAAGGAAGAGAGAAGGAGAAGAAGAGAAGAAGAGTAGTTGAAAAGAAAAGAGAGCAAGAATCTGGCCGCCCCCTTCACTTATTATTTATACTAAAATAATAGAACAGTACAAAGACAACTATGCCCTTATAGGGCAGAAAAACATAAAACAACATATATAACACTTAAAAAACATAATAAAATTTGGACTCACATAACTATTGTGGTCCCCACCTCCTATCTAACCACTAACATAAAACATCTACTCAGAAAAACATCATAAAACTAATTAATCTTCAACACCCCCTCAAGGTGGGAGTAAATGTCACACATTCCCAACTTGTGTAGATCATGTTCAAGCTTGTTCCTTGCCACCCCTTTAGTGAGAACATTAGCTAGGAAATAAGGCAGACAAACGTCTCCGGTTGTTACCCTTTCTCTTATAAAGTGTTATTAACTTCATTGTGTTTTGTCCTATCATGCTGAATTGGATTGTGGGCAATATTGATTGCAGCCTGATTGTCACAGTATAACATCATAGTTTCCTCTACTTTCACCCCAATCTCACTCAAAAGAGATCTAACCCAAAGAAGTTCTGAGACACCATGAGTTGTGGATCTATACTCAGCCTCTGCACTTGACCTTGCCATAACCGCTTGCTTCTTACTCTTCCAGGAGATCAAGTTTCCACCTACAAAGGTACACACTTCTGATGTAGACCTCTTGTCATCTAAGCATCCTGCCCAGTCTGTATCTGTATAGGATTCTAGCTTAAGATTCTCATGATTTGAGAAAAGAATGCCTCTGGCAGGGTGCTTTTTCAGATATGCAAGTTTTCTCTCAATAGCTTCCCAGTGCTGAACCCGAGGTGCATGCATGTACTGGCTCACAACACTGACAGCATAAGAAATATCTGGTAGTGTCATACACAAATACAACAATCAACCCATCATTCTTTGATATCTCCCCATATCCTTTACCAATTCACCATCCACACCATTAATTCTGTGATTTGGATCAATAGGAGTGTCTGCTAGTTTGGTCCCCAGCTTCCCAGTCTCTCGCAGTAGGTCAAGTACATAGTTTCTTTGTGAAATGAAGATCCCATGCTTGGATCTTGCAACTTCAATCCCTAAGAAGTATTTGAGCTCACCAAGATCTTTGATCTCAAGTTCTTGTTGCAATGATTTTTTGGGATCATCAGTCTCCTCCAGATCATTTCTTGTCACCACTATATCATCCACATACACAATCAGAATTGACACCAAAGCATCTCTCCTCTTCACAAAGTGGGTGTGATCAGACTGTGTCTATGTGTATCCAAAATGGATGAGTGCCCTTCTGAACCTGTCAAACCAAGCCCTAAGTGACTGTTTCCGTCCATACAGAGATTTTCTGAGTTTGCACACCTTTCCTTTACCAACATTTTTCATAAAAGCCTACTGGAATGTCCATATATACCTCGTCCTGTAAGTCACCTTTGAGGAAAGCATTTTTGACATCAAGCTGGAACAAGGGCCATGAATAGGTGGCTGCTAGAGATAAAAGGATACGAACTGAACTCATCTTAGCTACTAGTGCAAAGGTTTCCAGATAATCGACACCATAGGTCTGAGTATACCCTTTTGCTACCAACCTTGCCTTGTACTTCTCTATCTTGCCATCGACCTTATACTTCACTATGAATACCCATCGACATCCAACTGTCTCCTTGTCGGGGGGGGAGATCAACTATTTCCCAAGTTTGGTTTTTGACCAAAGCATCCATCTCATCTTGCATGGTTGTTTTCCTCTCAGGTTTGGAGAGAGCCTCAATAACATTCATGGGTATAGACACAGAATCACGGGAAGAAAGAAAAGCATGGTAGGAGGGTGATAAGGCACTGTAGGAAAGATGGTGTGAAATGCAGTGGGCTGTACATTTTCTCTTCCTCTTACGAAGTGCAATGGGAAGATCAAGGTTAGTGGGATCAGCTGCAACAATGGTGTTAGGGACAGAAACATTATCATCAGAAAACATAACAGGCTCAGGCTCAAGAGGAATACCTGAACTGTATCTACCGAATCTGAAGTTTCAGGACTAATAGAGAGTGGTGTGGGTCGAGGATGTGTGGAATCAACCATCATCTTCTGGCGTTGATATTGCTATGTGGCTGTCCTAGTGGCTCAGGTAATGAAACTGGAGGTGCAGGTGCTGGCTGAACTGATGTAGATGCTGGCTGAACTGATGGAGGAACCACAAAAACAGGAAGATGAGCAAATTGTGAGTTCTCCTCCCCAAAACTCTCCCCCTGAGGAGAACCACTCGAGAAGAAGAATGTGGATTCAAGAAAGGTAACACCCATAGTGACAAATCTGCTCTTCGACACTAGGTCATAACAGCAATACCCCTTTTGGTTCTGAGCATACCCAAGAAAAACACATTTCTTGGCCATAGGATCCAATTTCTTGCGATGAAGGCCAAGAATGTGAACAAAAGAAACACAACCAAAAACTCTCAGAGGTATATGCAATATCTCTCCATCTGGAAAAAGAATGCTAAATGACACCTTAAACCCCAAAGTTCGTGAAGGAACACAGTTAATCACATGTACGGCCGTAAGAACTGCATCTCCCCAGAACTGCACAGGAAGTGAAGCACACACCATAAGACTCCTTGCCACTCCCACAATGTGTCTGCTTTTCCTCTTAGCAACTCCATTCTATTGCGGTGTATATGCACAATTGCTCTGATGAACTACACCATGTTCTAAGAGATACGTGGTTAGGTCCTTCTCAAAGTACTCTCTGGCATTATCTGATCTAAAAGCCTTAGTTCTCACTTGAAATTGTGTGAGAACCATCTGGTGGAATTGTCATACTAAGTTAGGAACCTCATCACGTGATCTCATCAAATATATTCAAGAATGTCATGTATAGTCATCCACAAACAAGAGAAAGTAACAGAATCCTCCCATGGAAGGGATTTGATATGGCCCCCATATATCAGTGTGAACAATATTAAAAGCAGAAGTGCTTCTTTTATTACTTGGTTTAAAAGACTGTCTACAATGCTTTCCTAACTGACAACTCTCACACTCTAAAGTAGATAATTGAATAGACTTAAACAACTTTGGGAAAAGACATTTCAAAGAACTAAAAGAAAGATATCCCAAGCGATTGTGCCAAAGCATAATCTGGTTCACTGACTCTGACCCACCACTATTGCTGCTGCTAACATGATGGTCCTGATGTCTTGGAATCTCATCCAAAAGGTAGACTCCATTCACCTCACGACCACTCTCAATCATCTTCTTTGACTTCAGATCCTGCAAAACACAATTACCAAGAAGAAAGGTCACAGAACAATTCAAAATTTTTGTCAAAGAACTAATAGACAGTAGGTTGGTATGAAGTCTAGGGACATGTAAAACAGAAGACTGAGTTATATCATTGGTCACTCTAATTGTCCCCTTCCCAGCAATGGGCATATGTGAACCATCTGCTGTAGAGACTCTGTTTCTACCAGAGTACAACTGATAGGAACTGAAAATGGTGGGGGCATTAGTCATATGCTCAGATGCTCCTGAGTCTATAATCCATAGAGGTCCCTCCTTACCTGAAGTGGATGCAAGATTTGTAGTTGCATATGAACTACCTGTATGTGCAAAGGAAGTGGTGTAGTTGGCTCCTGCATTCTGCTGTCCATCTGGAAGGCTAGAGCTGGGTGAATCTTTCTTACTCATAAGCTGTCCAAACCTCTCTAATTCCGTTCTCACTACTTCTACTGCAATGGATTCCCAATCAGTTTGGGAGAGAGGGGCTGAAGAGTTTCTTGTAGTGGCTACATTTGCATTTCCCTTCTTGTTACTTATCCGAGCAGGCATAAGATTTGGATGAAGCTTCCAACAAGTGTCCCTGGTATGCTTAGGTTTCTTGCAATAATCACACACCAAGTCCTCCTTATCTTCCCTTCTAGTCTCACTACTCCCCCTGTCTCTATTCGGCTTAGGTTTTGTTGTACCAACCATATCCGACTGGTCAATCCCAGGCTGTCTCAGCATAACATTTCTCCTACTCTCCTCTCCAGAGACAAAAGCATAGGCTTGAGAGAGTGTCACACCCTTCCTAGAAAGAATATGCTGCCTAGCAATGTCAAATTCATGGTTCAGCCCTGCCAAGAACTCAAAAACCCTATTCCTCTCTACCAGTTTGTGATAAGTTGCTACATCATTTACATTTTCCCATACCACAGTTTCTAAGTGATCTATTTCCTGCCATAGGGTTTTTAGCATGGAGAAATACCCAGCAAGAGGTTTTTCTCCTTGTTTCATACTTATCACCTGATTTCTTAACTGATAGGCTCTGGTTTCATTTTGCTTCTGAGAGTAGGTTTCAGTCACTCCATCTGAAATCTCCTTAGTAGTATTAGCCCATAGGAAATTTTGTGCAATATGAGGTAACATAGAATTACGCAGCCAGGATATTAGCATGTAATTCTCTTGCACCCATCGGGAAGAGTCTGTATCAGGTTTCTTCTCCTCCCCAGTGAGATACCCTAATTTTCCACGGCCACCAATAGCCATCTTAGCTGATTGTGCCCACTCCAAATAATTTGTACCATCAAGTTTTACTGTAGTAATGATCCTAGACCAAAAAATATCACTACTACCTCCAATACCCAGTCCCACAGTACCGGTAGATTTCATCTCGGTATTCCAACTCTCCATTTTACTTCAAATAGTTCAACAGTAAGAAAAAATAGATTGGAGACCTTCAAAAAATAATTTAATACCACACACACAGAAACCAACCCTTCCGAAAGAAGAAAACCCTATCTGAAGGGAAATCTCTCTCCTCCCCATGCCTTCCAATAGAGAGAAAAGTGAATCGATCACTTCGGGAGGCCTAGAAAATTTTAGAAACCAAACCACCCTCTTCAGAAAATCAAAAGAAAACTAACAATACCTAGGCGCCCAAGATCAGATAAAAAACATAGAGTCCAACTTTTCTGGGACTCTTCCCCGTACTCTAGTTCTTCTTGATTTTGATGCCAAACAGTAGATCACCTTCCTGATGTCTAGATCCCACCAAACAGTCCAAGAACTGGGCAATCTATAGCAGATCGATCAGCCCTTTACTACTTCATGCAGTTGGTTGATCTAGGGTTGCATGAGAATGCTTCAAGAAACCCTAGCCGATGCTCTGATACCAAGTAGGAATCTGCTGAATTAAAAAAATATGAAAGAAAGTAGTTTCTTGAAGAGAGAAGGAGACGAAGAGAAGAAGAGAAGTTGAAAAGAAAAGAGAGCAATAATCTGGCTGCCCCCTTCACTTATTATTTATACTAAAATAATAGAACAATACAAAGACAACTATGCCCTTATAGGGCGGCAAAACATAAAACAGCATATATAACACTCAAAAAACATAATAAATTTGGACTCACATAACTACTGTGGTCCCCACCTCCTATCTAACAACTAACATAAAACATCTACTCAGAAAAAATCATAAAACTAATTAATCTTCAACAGTTCTCCTTTACTCGGGTCCTCTAAGAGTTGGGAACTCTACTAGGGCAGAATTGCTAGCTGCCACCAAGGGTGTACAACTTGCAGTTCAGCTAGGTGTGGAACACTGCTAATTGAAGGGGATTCCGAGGTGGTAGTGGGTTGGCTACAGAATCCAGAGTCTATGGTGTGGTGCTTTACGAATGAAATTGAAAAATTCAAGTGGCTGACAAGGAACTTGGCTGTAAGAATACAATGGTTGGGGGGATCAGCAAATGCTTTGACTGATTGCCTAGCAAAGTAAGGGACAAACAAGGAATAATTGTATGGGCTCAATTGTAGTTTGAATTTGGTTTCTGTTTTCTGTTTCTTCTTGTTGTTAGGAGAGGATACAGCTCGCTCCTCTTCATGGGAAGCTTATCTCAAGTTCTCTTTCTCTTAATGGAATCTTAATTTATTTATAAAAAAAGACCCCTTTGAAAGCCTAAGACCCAAAAAATGAGGGTAAAAGTCTTTAAAAGACACAGGATAAGGTCAATTTAACTTGGTTGTTGGATAAAGGAAAACAAATGAGGGTAAATGTCTTTAAAAGGAGTGTTTCTCCTGCATAGATCCTTCGAAAATTTGGTTTTGGTTCTGGAGCAAGCATTTTTCCAAACCCACGCCCCTTGATCCTTCTGGCTAAACTAATATCCTAAAATGGAGTAGTATCTTCCTACCACTTTCACTTTTAAAATTTTTATCATTTGAAAGCAATCAATCAATAACTGCATATTCCTCACCCTTGTTCCTCCATTGTCCTCACCAAAAAGTATTATGTCTATGGACTGTAGATCTGTGATTCTTGTCTCATTCCTTCCCACTTTCCACTCCTAAATTAGCTATGTCTTTTAGTAGAGGGTAATAGTGGATCTCTTTGTCTTAAACCTATTTTTATAGGAAAAAAAAATCTTTTACACCCTGTTAACTAGAATTTTTGTAGGAACTTTCACCTTACAATCAACCTCCTCCAATGATCATACAACCACATTTTCCTAAGATTTCTCCCATAAAGGACCAATCCACCATATCATATGCCTTCTCTAAGTCCAATTTGCAGACCTCTTGTTTTTTTCCTGACCTTTTCATTTCTTTGAGGCATTCATTGGAAATCAAACATTGGGCATTGGTCTATTATTTGTCTTCCTTGAACAAAGGCCCCTTGTAAAATTAGACACCTACCTATCAAACTAATAGGCCTGAAATCATTAGGGTGCTTAGCCTCAGATTGTTTGGGGATTAAGGCAATGAGGGTGGCTTTTTCCCTTGGGTTTATTACTCTTTTTGAATTCTTCAAATACATCCAGTAGATCCTGCTTCAGGATATTCCAACATTTTTGGAAAAAATCCATAGAGAAACCATTTGGTCTCAAGGCTTTAGATTGCCCTGTTAAGAACTCTGCTGATCCTCCTCAATCAGTCTCTCCAACTCTATAGCTATGTCCCTATCCAAGGTTGGCCAGTCAAACCTCTTGACAAGCAATTTCTTTGGTTGAGAGCAACAAAGACTGCTTTAAATGGTTCACAAAAGGTTGTGGGTATTACTTCAGGCTGAGTGCGTTCCCATCAATTTCTACTTTTGAGACAAAATTCTTCTTATCTTACCGTTTGATAGAGAATGAAGGCACTTAGTGTTCTTGTCACCCTCCTTGATCCACCTACTTTGCGATTTTTTTTTTCTCTAAAAGATAGAGGCTCCTCGGTATTAGATGCAAACCGTTCTTCAGTTTCCACTCTTACTCTTATCAGAAGATAGAGGCTCCTGAGTCTCCTTGAAATCAAGGGTTTCTAACCGATTCAGGATTTGTTGCTTATATGTTTTGACCCTCCCAAATTCTTCCTTGTTCCATGTTTTAATCTTTCTTTCAACCTTTGAAGTCTTCTGTAAAAGCGATGACCTTTCCATCCAGCCCCACCTGCATCCTGCTCCCACCAAGACTTTACCATCAATTTGGCTAAGAAAAGGTGCTACTAATTAACCCATTTGGGTCAATTGCACAAGAGATGCAATGGGATTAGTATACCTAGTTTGAATGTATGCATTTTATGTGCTTGACTCACCAAGCTCACTTTTTGTGATCTTTATGCAACTTAATTACGGCTGGATAAAGGAGGGTTGCATCAGGTTGGAGGCTGGTACTAAAACTTTAGCCAAACTCTCATGATCATGGATCCTGATTTGTCATTTTATACATATGCTAGGGCATGGATAGGCAGTAAACAGAACAGAATGGTGAAGTAGGATTAATGTAGCCAACCCAATATAGTTGGGATAAGGTTTGGATTATGATGAATTGAAAAGAGATCTCATAGAATTGGCAGTCATATGCAGTAAGCCACTGCAAAGCTAATATCAGCATAGACATAGACTTCTATTTTTCCATCGATGTACATGAGCCAAGTCTGCCCATCACTTTCTTTAACAACTCTTGAGATCTTTTATTCTCAAAAATCTTTTTGTTTCTTTTTGTCCAAATAGTTCACTTTACTGCACATGATGGTATGGTTGACCAAACAAATTTTCCTTTGCTGCTAAACCCTTTCACTGACCAAGCCTCAAAAAATTCTTTCACTGATCTAGGTTAGATCCAGTAAAGGTCCAGAAGTTTATGAAAATGAGACCAAATTTTGTGTGAGCTGGCAGTGCATGAACAGATGATCCTCTGTCCATTTTTTCCTGATTTTACAGAACACATGGCATGTCCTGAATATTCTTCCCTTCTTAATCAATCTATCCTTAGGCAGGCAATTTACCTGAGACTCCTAACCATGTCAGACAAGAGACTTTTGAAGGGACATCCAAACTCCACACAACTTTGTATGTGAAACTTGAATTTTTGGTCTCTCTGAGGTGCTTGGCAACTGATTTGACAGAGAAGCAGGACTCAGCAGTCCACTTCTATAGCCTACAATCTTCACTCTTCATGTTTGGTGACTTTGGTCCATTACCTAGAAGCAAGAGCAATAGATTGGCTGTACTCCCTATTTCTCAGTTAGGGTTGTCAGTGGGTGGAGTTAAGTTGTAAACCCGCACTGATCCAACCATAGTTTTCAAGGCACCTAGCAATCCTCTTTATTAAGAACATTAAATTTCCTCTAAAAATGTGGCAAACCATCACATTATATTAATGTTTAATTATTTTAAAAAATAATACTGCTATAATAAGGATTTAATAGAGAATTCCATATCAATTAGTAGCTAAGAAGGTCAACTTTATATGATAAATATTCAAGATGGAAAGTAAAATAGAAAAAATAAGGATGGAGTTTATGTTTTATTTAATTAGAGAGAGAGAATAGAAAAAAAACACAACCTCTTTATAATTCTATTCTTTCTTTCGTCTTTCTTTCTTTCTTTCTCTCTATCTTTCTTTTTCTCTCCTCAAAACCCTTTGATCTTTTAAATTTCAAAGGTAAAGCATTAAAACAAAGTGTATATATATATATATATATATATAGCATACAATAAAGTGTATTTACACATACATTAATAAGATACAACAATATAAATTATATTATAAAAGGCACCCGCCTTATCATTTATGTTGCCTAGGCGGGCGTCTAGTTGCTAAAAGTCTAAGGCGTTTGAGCAAGGCGCCCAGCCAAGGGTGCCTAGTCGCCTAGGCGGTGCCTTGACAACTATGGATCCAACCCTATTGGGTTAGGGTCAGGTCAACCTTGATCTGGTTTCAGGTTGAGGTAAACCTGTGCTGAACCTGACCCATTGACATTGCTGCAGTGAAATATTTGTAAATATAAGCTTAGTTGAGTACATGCATACTATACATGGGATGGGACGGGTTGGGTTTGGTGTCCTCTACTTAGTTGGGTCAGGTAAGGTTGATGCTGCTTTGGGTTGGTTTGGTTGAAGCAAACCAACTCGAACCTGAGCTGCTGAGTACTCTTAGTTCTGAAAATTACTGCAAAATCTTGGCATCCAAGTAATATCACTGTCTTGATATTCAAAGGATGTGCCACGCTGCCACTTTGCATCTTTATGGTCTGCAATCAAGTGTGGGTCTGTAAAAACCTCAGAAGAGGTTTTTTTTCTGCACCACTTATCCTGCTGGAAACGTAACCTTTCCCTATTTCCCACCTTATAGGATACTCCTTTGATGAAAGATTTGTAAGCATTCCAAACAGAATAGCTGAAGAATATTGGCCTTGGTCTGACCCACCTGACCTGTATCCATAATTCTCTGCAATCAAACTTGTCGACTGCCCCTTTCTTCTTAAACTTCCAAAACCACTTTGTTAACAAAGCTGTGTTCATTAGTGTTTTAATTTTTTGTTGTCCCAGACCTTCCACTTCCTTGAGATTGTAAGTCTGATTACAATTTACAAAAAGCATTTTCCTCTCTTCCCTCCACTCCACAAAAATTCCCTTTAAATCCTTTTAGTCTTTTTGCCAACTTTGCTGGAATCAGAAAAAGTGACAAATATTATGCTGGCAAGTTGGATGGGGTACTTTGGTAAATAAACCAAAGTAGAAATGCTTTTCTGTGGCTTCATAGGGTTCACCTGTGAGGAGAAAAAAGAACAAAACTTCACACCCAGCCATATCCCCCTCCTAATTAACTATTAACCCCAAGACTCCAACAACCAAGCCTACTGAACCAATGACACCACAGAAACCTCCCACTGAGCCCAACTCAGCAACTTACAATCAAATAAATTCAAAAATAGAAAAAAATCCGACTTCTTTCCACACCCTTACAATAAATCACAAACTTTAATCTAACTTTTATTGCAAGGTCTCATATCGCATACTTTAAGTGATTTTGTCTTATATATTTCCATGACCTCTATTTTCCACATTTGCATTAATATTGTTCTTCTGTTTCATGCCATTATCTTTTCTAGAATTCCAGTATGGATTTGAAGCTTCGGAGATCTGATGGATTCTTTTTTCATTTTCAGACCATTGAGATTCTTTTCAGCAAAAAGATCCTCCTGAACATGGAGGTTAGTCAACTGTTTCCTTTTGTCTTCTGCTGTTAATGTTTCATTGTATTATATTTATAGGAGCTGTTTGATGACAGCTTAAGTGACTGAATTGAATGTCTTATTGCTTTGTATTTTCATGTAAATAATAAATACTTGAGGATATAGTAATCAGCCCAATAAAGGAGCTCACAACCCCAGAAACTTATTTGCTAAAAGGCCAAGCTATAAGTCATTTCAGTGGAGCTATTTCAGCTGTAATGTGATGGCCCCTTATGGCACTGAACAGAATGGAATGGCAAAACAGGATTCATGTAGCCGATCTCATGTAGTTGGGACAAGGCTTAGATGATGAAAATGACGAGGGAGTGAGCACACACAGAATTGAAGAGTTTTTCTTTTCATTTTTTTAATGTTATCAAGAAAATTATTTTGGCAAAACTCCTGAGGCTGTTATGTGGGTTTCATCCGTACTATTAGTAATGAATCTTGTGGACGGTTTGCATCTTAAAAAGTAACATTCATCACATTACTTGTTGGTGAATTCTCAATAATAATCAATAAAAAGTAGATAACTAATGGAAGAAGGTAAGATGGCAAGAGAAGAGAGGAACAGAAGAAAGGATAATGGCTGTAATAATGGGAGTACAAAGAGTAGGTGATATGAATATCAACAAGAACTAGATGCATGGAAGTAAAAGTTCAATGGGTTCAAAGGGAAACCAACGGCATGGCTGATTATTCTCCTTGGGATTTCTTTATGCATGTACGTCTTGTTTTTATTTTAATAAAATCACAAAGTTGTTAATAAAAAAGAGAAGAAAGGAGAGACGAGAAAAGCAAACCAGTAGTGGGAGCCAATGTGAACCTCAAACATTTATATTAGCTGCTAGAACTGATAAGGAAAATTACAATAGTGCCCCTAGTTAGGCGGTAGCAGTAACAACTATATGTAACTGCTAAAAAAGGCCCATGGCCCAATAAGAAATTATAATAAAAAATGTCCAACAATAGGGAAAGAAGGACAGCAGTAACCAAGTAAAAAATAAACACCCTAGTGGAACATTCAAGGAGCATCCAATAAATGGAGCAATAGGCATCTTGATGCTGTCTTATGGCCTAAATAATTACACAATGGAAGGAATTATGCGTTTGATGTTGGTAAGAACTTTCTGACAATGTGTCTAGTTCCAAGCAAGGGAACCTGTCATTTCCACTTGAAACAACTCTAGTTATGCTGCCGGTTCAGCAGGACACGAAGCAAAAATTGAGAGCAAGTGTGAAAGCCATGTGATAGCATCCGAGCAGTAGAGCTGCTTGATGAAGTGCACTAGGATTGCAATTCATTTTTCACGATGTTGTAGCACACCCTTTTTCTTGTGTGGTGCCTGTGCACTCTTTAAGTTTTGAAGTTGGATGCAATGTCTTAACTCATGCTTAATATTTGAATTAGATATTTTTCATACTAAAATACCACTCTATTCTTAAGATAGAAATGGTTGCTTGCATTTGTTCATTTCTATCTTCTTTTTCCTGTTTCATATTTTTTTTCGAAAGGGTTGCCTTACACACTGGAAAGCAGGATTATTAATTAAATCCTTAGGGTTAGCTTGTACTGACATGGCAGTATCATGACATAACAGGCTAAGACTCTGGATTTTTGTGTTGGTGTTTTGGACTCCTTGGCTATTGAATTGAAGGGATCAAGGGACTTCTCCAAGTTATATGCAGGCATTTCTATTCTTGGTTATGTTGCTTCTGTTTCAGATCCCATCAATATTCAGGCTTTTTCTCAGCTTCTTACTTTTCTTGGTCATCGATACCCAAAGGTTTGTACCCACAGAATGAAACACTGATTATAAACCTCAAATTCCAGCATTGAGTGATTTGCATCATTATGGCTTCTCTCCTGGAATGAATCTCCTTTTTTTTCTTTAATTATTTTATTTTCCACTTGTCTATAAAGGCATCTATCTATTGGATAATGATACGTAAGGACTGCAGTAAATACTAAAATAACATCCAGAAGGGAATCAACAATATAGGCATTTAACAGTGCCCTGACCAAATGCTTGATAGTGCCCTTTATTTGTTCTTTAAACCTTCTCCCCTGCTATTAAAATTACTTTGTTACATTTTATTTCTCAGATACGGAAAGCATCCGCTGATCAGGTCTATCTTGCCTTGTTGCAAAACGAGAATCTCGTGGCAGCAAGGGACAAAAGGGAGAAGGCACTTGAGATCATTTCTGAAACTTGTTGGGAAGGTGACATAGAGGAAGCAAAACACAAAAGGTTACTACTGTATGAGATGGCTGGTATGGAAGCCAGTAAACTTTTGAAGACCAACAGAGAAGCAAACAAGGATAATAAGAAATCCGTAGCTGATGAGAATGCATCATATTCGTCACTAGTTGGTTCATCTGGGTTCTGACTATAGAGATTAGCTGCTTCGCCATATTTGTTCCATAAATTTGAATGGTAAATGGAGCTCTCTCTGTAGCTTTGTGCTTGTATGGGTGTGGCAACAAAAGATGTGTGATTCTTGAATGTGTCAGTAGTGTACAATCAGATGGATCTGCAGGGTCTTATCTGCGTTTTCAGTTGTAGAAATTGCTTGTAAATTAATTAAGAAGGTAAAAATATAGGCAGGGTAAAAGTAGGTCATATACCCACTTCCAGGAAGAATCAACATGCCATTCGACGTAATAGAATTCCTTCAGCTGAGTCATGGCGTGCAGTCATTTTTTCTATTTAGCTGCTCACCACCCTGCAATACTCGAGGAGGGATCCAGCACAATTGGAAGAATAGTGCACATTGCATTTGCATGGCGTCTTTGCCTCCGTTGCTGTCCTTGAATACATGGAATGTTATCAATGGCAAGCCGCGGGGTTGCAATATCATGCATCCCCCGGTAGGTGCATGATATCTAAGAGAAATTCTTGAGGATCTTTTTATTACATTTGTATGGTATTTGTTGTAAAAATCTAATCAAGGGAATGGAACTTATCGTTTTCTCTTTCCGAACCAGAGTGCAACTGTGTTCGTAGAAGTGGTGCTGAGAAACTGAGAAATGCTGTCAGAAGGTTGAGTTTGTGCCATTGGTCATTCTCCTCAAAACCATATTTGTCCCCATGGTGCATATGGTGCAGTGAGTGAATGCAAATCGGTTTTCAAGATGAAACAGTCTATATGTTTGTTTATCTGAATGGACACAGTTGTGTCCTAAAATTTAATTTAAATTTAAATAGTCAAAAAAAGCATACGTGCACCTGTGCCCACGCCCTGGTTCGGCGTGGCACGTGCATTTGTGAAAAGCACCCCCAACCAAGGTTCAGAGTATCAATACTTGCCGATACTGGCATATCAGCCTATATCGGTACTCTTCTTTTCTGTTTGTTTATTTTTTTTTTGAATTTAGTTTAGAGGGGTTGGATTATGCCTGGTTTACCCCCTTAACCATTTGTCAGCCCAAAACACCCCCTGTAGGGGCGTATTTAAAAGGCTCCGATACGATACGGGCTGATACGTATCGATGCTTTGAACCTTGTCACCAACCCCCCTCACATGTATGTGAACATTGGTTAAGGGAAGTCAAATTCATAGAGAGAACAAGTCTAGTAATATACTCAAATTCATCTCTTTTCCAAACAATGTTGGACAAGAGAGTTTTCACATGTTTATGAGAAACAAAAGCAAAACTAACAAAGACAACCAAAAAACAGAGGGAGGGAAGTCAATTTTTTTGTAATTTGAATCTTCCCTCCAACAGTATCTAAAGGGATATTGTGGTGTTATGGAAGGCTCAGTTTGGAAAGAGTACAATTACAAATATGTAGAGTGGGAATGAGATTCCAATTCTGTCTGACCCAAGAGTTGGAATGGAAATAGTCCGTTATGATTCTCATCCCAAAACCCTATTCCTATAAGTCAAACAAGCTCTTATTTATTTCTAGCTTGGCTACCTTCGATGGTTGAGCGGTAAAATTAGAAGTCAGAACAACAAAAGGGAACTTGCAGAGTTGCAGTCTTGCACAAGAAGTCAATTGTCAAGGGAAGAGCAAGAGCTTCTTTGTGATATTCAGACCTACCTTGTAATTTATGTAAATTATATTTTTATCAACCTGTTTGGGCAGAATTCTCCAAGTCACACCCTTGGTGATTGCCCCGCCTCGCCATGGTGCAACCAGCAATTGTTTCTGAAGCAATGTGATAAAGCTTTTTGCATCAATGCGGCTACCTCTTATGTACATGTGATGGTAGGAATAATCGCTTCTCCCTAGTCCGAAACTCCGAATTCTCCTAGCTTTAAATTTCACATAATATGATATGACGCACTTTGATTCCTATTCCTGCCGTCTAAACTGGGTCTAAATTTTGATATCAGGCAGCTAGTGATCAGACTTGTCCAATCAAATTGCATCATTATCTATTTAAAGGATAAGTGAATTGCAATTCACCTCAGAAATTTGAAATTGCACCCCTCTCTAGTGTACTAGTAGCCCCTCTATAAACCGCATCCTGCCCGTGAATTTGGTATCAATCCACGGGTAGGATTCAGCCCACTAAATCTTAGTTCCACCTTATGAGTGGACTGAAATATAAAAACCCCTTTATTTGAAATCAGTGTGAAGAGCGCTATGTGAGGAGCAGATCCAAACTCTGGGAACACACCTTTTGATGTTAGTGCCTGTGGTGGGATGCATTTAACCTTATCAATACCAAAGAAAAATTTGTTGTTGCGAGTTGCGACATGGGCTGGAAGTGCTCTTCTTTAGTATATGTTTGGCATCAATGCTGCAGATACATTACCTTTTTCTCAAAAAACTGTACTGCTGATGTGTGGGTTAGAAGAATCGTTTTCTGAGAAAACGGTCTTTTTTTTTCTTTTTTTTTTTTGTTTGGAATCGTTGCTGTTAAGTAGGACAATTCCTGGAGAAACAACAACATTTTCTGTTTGGTACCAATGCTCCAGGAAAAGTTTTCAACACTGGTAGCTATTATCCAGTGCCATGTCATGTCCTTGTCACTGCCACCTCATGTCCCTTTTGGCAGCAATGAGCTGCAGCTTCAAGAAATGACAAATTCGATGTCGCTTCAAGCCACGTCATCCCGATTTCTAAGGCGTGGCTTGGAGCACCGTTTTTTATGGAAAAACGGTTCCAAACAAATAGGCGTTTCCTGAAGCACCATTTTTTCTGATGTGGTGTTGATGTGTTGCTGTTTTCTGGAGCAACAACATCGATGCCAAATAGACGCTTAATTAACACACATAGTCCTTAATTTTAATGAATATATTTATTTAAGTAAACTATTGTTTGTTAATTTATTTATTTCTAAAGCAAATTAAAATACTTCCAGTTTTTCCAGTTTTTCATAAAAAAAAAGCAAATTTAAATAGTTTTCGTTGATTTATTGTGTAAATTTGGATTGAAGGGGGAGAACGGAACTTATCATTTTGATGGTTTGAATCTTTCCTCCAAATTCAACAAATACAACACAACTAAAACTAAGAATCGTTTAGCTACAAAAATGATCTGTTAAGAAGGAATCTTTGCTGAAAAAATATATGAATATAAAATAGAAGGTATTTCTTCTGCTTCAAACTAATGATATGCTATTAGTATTTAATTTTAAACTTCAGGAGGGAAGGAATCCAATCCCGCGGTTTGTCATCCTCTTGAAATCAGTTTCCTTAAAGGAAAAAAAACCACTAAATATTGTTAAATTTCATGCAAATCTAACACCATGCGGTGGCAACTACCGCTTTGTCTTTCCATTGAATTAAAAACGACCATACAAAAATATTGTTAGATCTAATCCCATGGTTTGTCCTTTTATTTTTTGTGGCAGAGCACAGCTATATGACAGTAGTATAGCTGTCTCTGCATTGTTGACTACGAAATCTTTACAATGTCATCACCATGAATTAATAGTCTTTCATGAAAGAGTAGAGCTCACTCAACTACACCCCGCAGCTCTGTAAAGTGTAAGCTAGCTAACAGCATATATAAACGCAGAATTGCTTGGAACATTAGGAAAGGTTTGAATAGTTTGCCAGTTGGCATTATACATTTTGATTCTCTTCCTTTTGATCCCCAACGAGGGGAGTGCTTGTAGTAGCTCCTATGATTTCAAGGGTAAAATTTGTATCGTCTACCTTGACTCTTTGATCATAAAGAAAACGGAGGACAATTAATTAACAAATATCAGCTTTAATCTATGTAGCATGCATACAACCAAAAGAATTGAACTAGTATCAAGACGGCCAATGTCAACTTTATTGTTTGCATCATGTAATGTAAGTGCTTGGCTAAGCATGTGCATTAACTACTATGATGCCAAGAAATGTTGACTCCATAGAATGTTGAATGGATTTGTTATGAGCAGCTGGATGGAGTAGTTGATTTTGGGCTGAGAATGTGGATGTCAAATGCCATGTTATTCACGAAATTGAAAGTTTCACGCCTTCCTTTTAGTGGTAAATTAATAGAAAAATTAAAGATAAAATTCTCAAACCATACCTGTTGATCTATTCATCCATTGACTTCATATTAATTAGTTATTAAGATGTCGGTGATAATAAAGCAATCCCAGCTTCAAGCAGATTTGACAAATCCCTGGTGAAGAAAAAAACAAAACAAGGTAGATAACTTCACAACACAATCCCCGTTTGGTGTGTTTGTCCTTCTTATCATTCCATATCGCGTTTATAAGGGTGGTTGATTAGATCATTAAAAGCTTGTTCGCAACTGACCTTGGTCCATTTGGTTTACAGGAATAGGGGTTTGGAAATGGTGCATTCCGATTCCAATTGTCTGGTTGGGTGGAATCAGAATCTCATTCCCATTCCTGTTGAAATGACATTCCCCATTTGAGAAATGAGAATGGCCATTCTCTCCTCCTCTCCTAGGAATGAAAATCCATTTCATCCAATTCTGATTCCAATTTCAATTCCAGGCTGAACCAAACAGGTGAAGAGAATAATTCATTCTGATTCCAACCATAAACTAAACGGACCCTTGTTTGAGTTGCGAGGTTTACATATATTACGGTTTTGTAATAGTACATGGATGAATAATGAGTCTCAAGCATTGTCTAGAAAAACTGGATCAGACCAACTGATTAGAGGGTTTCACCTGATTGGGTCTTAACTTGGATAGAAACTTCAAAATGTTGATAATAAAACTTGAATTAAGAGACTTCAACCCTGGTCATTTATTTTACAAACTTAAAAATAAGCCATTTATCTATCAAATGCAAATATATGATTTTTAAGACTTATAAAATATATGTATATATGCCATGTCATCATGATTCAACCTCTGGTTTGGTCGTGGTTGAACTTCGAACCCGTGAGTCTCTCATTTTTCTGATTTTATGTCCAATCCGGTTCTTTAAACATTGGTGTCAAATGATCATAAGGCTGTTTTTCATTTGATAGAATATAAATAGAGAAACATAAAGTTGTGAGGTGATGAAGGTTTTTTGTCAAATCAAAACACATGAATGTTTAAAGCGAGATTCATGCATGTTATAGATGACATTTTTATGTTGTTAAAGTATTTAATGTGATGGATAAATATATCTTGTAAAACACAAACTAATAAAAGAAAAATTTCACTGAAACCTACCCCACAAATTTTTATTTCACCATATACATTTACAGCAATTTAGAACTTTCAACACCCCCACCCATCACACCATACCCCTTTGTATTATTATCAATTTCTTCCCATATTCCTATTCCCAACTGTTGGATGAAATAGAAATTTGTGAGGTAAGGATAAACGAAGATTCCATAATCTAACACTTAAAATAAAATAATTTATTTGAATTCTCAAAACATACGCATGAATAAAATGTTATCATTTAAATACCTATTAATTCCGTAAAAAATTTGACAGCTCGAGATGAAGGCAATCGACATATATTCCAACATGCACATGATACAGGATTGACCTAGTTTATCATTATACATTGCAACTACAACTCTACATGATTCAAACTGGGAGGACTACTTTATAAGATAGCTGTCTCCTTTTTGCAGTTAGGGACACGGTCGGCGTACTATGGGAGGACTACTTTATAGAATGATAAATCAGCATTCTCTCTCTAGATCTCTCTCTTGGCGCACATGGATTCAGCTTGAACCATATATTCTTTGTTCAATGGTTTGGTGGACATGGGACTTCAGATTACATTTGGAATTTTGGATGGAACCTTACCCAATGTGATATTAGAAATTTTACAAAGTCATATCTCATTAATATTTATATATCTTGTTTACTGTGAAGAAAATTATGCCATTTGATTAAGAAATAGTTTTTTCTTCTTTTTCTTTTCAGAATTTGATTTCGACACCTTCTGTTCTTAAGAAACAAGTTCATGCATTTAAAAGAAGAAAAAAAACAGACTTTATGTGCCCAAATTGCTTCCCTATTTTTATTGACAAGCCAAATTTGTAACTGCTGTTTCTAATTTGATGCCCAAATTAAATACCGCATATTAATTTATTTGGATAAACTAGCTAGTTGATCATGGTTTTCAAAACCGTACCGGATGGTCGGACTGGAAAAATCGGGAATTGGTCATTTGACATGTTCTGTTTTTCTCCTAAAACCGTTGATTTTGATCAACAAACCACTGAACCGTCCGATTAACTGTTTGAATGGTTTTAACCGTTTTTCAAATTTTTTAATTTTTTAATTTTTTAATTTTTTTATCAGAACAGATCGAACAACCGGCTCATTCAAACCGGTAACCGGACCCCTGACCGGCTAGATTTAAAAACCATGTAGTTGATTTCAATAGTTTAGAAACATCTGTTATATGATTCATTGGTTATATGAATGAACACTAATAGAACCACAGAATAGAAGTTTAGCTGAAAAACAGAATAGCATGTAATATTATTTTAATTTACTAAAAAATTTAAATCAATCAAATACAACTCAACACGCAATACCACTCGACAGAAGTTTTGCCAATTCAAGCAATCAAAAATTAACACAACTCAACAAATAAATTTATGGAAAAGCATGGACAGATCCAATGCAAATTTCTGAATTCTATTGTAGTTCTATAAACATTTAAAATGTCAAATATTCCTATTTTATGCATCAATACCAACCCGTATGACTCTACCCAACTATACTTTGAGCCTAAAAATCATGACACTGCGCTGAACCGTCATTCTCCCGCAAATTTATGGGATGAAAACTTAGTAGCGCCCACTCTCGTCCCGCGTTAAGACTTTTTCCGTTATGCAATAGCGATGGCGGCCCGCAAAGATGACTCTGAAAAAAATCAAGTCGAAAAGTCTAAAGTCAAACATCATTACATTAAGCAATATAATCAACCATCCGTATTTTATTTCTATCATTGTCCGTAGCATTCAATCAAATAAAAATGAATTCAAACTAGAAAATAATTATTTGTTGTTTTCCTCTATTCTTCCTTACCTATTATATTATTCAACGCTCAAAGTTATAGGCCATCCTATATAAATGAATCCTTCCCTCTGAAACCAAGACATAGCTTACTTATCCATCAATACTTGCATAAACCACAGTACTGGTTCTTCTCTTCAAGGCAGCTTGATTAATTATGGCCACTATGATGGTTATACCGCTTATAATTAATGTATTTCTGATATTTGTAGTGCAGTTCTCTTTTCTTCTGTCTCCTGCTGCATCTTTTGATGTTCCCGGCGGTGTAAACTGGTGGTGCAGCAAGACCCCATATCCCGATGCTTGCAAGTCTTTCATCAACCATGATCCTCACACTTATGTTACCAGAACAAAGTCAGAGTTTCGAAAGATGGCGCTGCAGGTTGCCATGGACCGAGCTCTTCGCGCGGAGAGTCACACCAAGTGGCTCGAGCCCAAATGTCGTAACGAGCGAGAGAAAGCTGCATGGGCCGACTGTTTGAAGCTTTACCAGGATACCGTTCTCCAACTCAATCGCACTCTCGACCCCTCCATCAAGTGCACCAATTTTGATGCACAGACATGGCTTAGCACAGCCCTTACCAACCTTCACACCTGCAGAGCCGGCTTCATTGAGCTTGGGGTCTCGGACTTCATGCTGCCTCTCATGTCGAACAATGTCTCCAAGCTAATCAGCAACACATTGGCAATTAACAAGGCTATATCCCAGAATCAAAATTATACAGACGGCGGGTTCCCAAGTTGGGTGTCACCCGGTGACCGGAAGCTCCTGCAATCATCATCTCCGGCTTCACGGGCAAACATGGTGGTCGTACAAGATGGGTCAGGAAACTTTCGCACCATTAAAGCTGCTCTCGATGCGGTGTCGAAGCAAAGGAAAGGAAGCGGTAGGTTTATCATTCATGTGAAGGCAGGTGTTTACAGGGAGAATCTTGAGATTGGAAATGGCATGAAGAATATCATGCTCGTAGGCGATGGCATGCGAAGCACGATTATCACTGGTAGTAGGAGCGTGGGAGGAGGTTTCACCACCTTCAACTCTGCAACTGTTGGTAAGAGGGTTTAAATTAATTTATCTGTCTAGACCTTTGATTAATTACTTGGTTTCTTTCTCTATGACCTGACTTCATGATCGAACATGCCTTTAATTAATTAATTTTACCTATGACTATATATCAGCTGTCACTGGTGAAGGATTCATCGCAACGGGGATCACATTCCGCAACACGGCTGGCCCACAAAACCACCAAGCAGTGGCACTCCGATCAGGCTCTGATCTCTCTGTCTTCTACCGCTGTGGCTTTGAAGGATATCAGGATACCCTATATGTCCACTCTCAACGACAGTTCTACAGAGAATGCTATATCTATGGAACAGTGGACTTCATCTTTGGAAATGCAGCTGCTGTTCTCCAAAACTGCATGATCCTCCCAAGGAGACCCATGGACGGGCAATCGAATGTGGTAACGGCACAAGGCCGGACCGACCCCAACCAGAACACTGGAATCTCAATCCATAATTGTAGAGTCATGGCTTCCTCAGACCTGAAGCCAGTGCAGAGCTCATTCAAGACATTCCTTGGACGACCATGGAAGGAGTACTCTCGAACCGTCTATCTCCAAACTTACCTTGACACGTTGGTGGATCCCGCCGGATGGATGGAATGGAGTGGTAACTTTGCTCTAAATACGTTGTATTACGGAGAGTATAGGAACTTCGGACCAGCTTCATCCACTGCAAGGAGAGTAAAGTGGCGCGGCTATCGTGTCATAACCAATCCATCCGAAGCTTCACGCTTCACAGTAGGCAACTTTATATCCGGCGGTTCCTGGTTGCCGGCAACAGGAGTGCCATTCAACTCCGGCCTCTGATCTTCTTCAATTCTACACGTATGTAACAAGCCCACTAATCAATCTTCTATATCCCACTTATTTTTTATTTTTATTTTTGGTGTTCAATTGCAATGTTCTTCTTTAATTTGCTTCCTTTCAGTATTTGTAAGAGGCCAATAAGACAGTGAAACTGTCATGTTAAGGGATATTTCATATTTGATTTGTTCTTAACAAACATTAATAAATTCTTGAAAATCATTTCATTACACTGAATTTCTTGTCAATAATTAATCAAGACCTCCATCTAATTAAGTAACCATGATCACTATCTTCACTCTGGAAAAAGAATAATGCATAAATTATGAGGTCACTTTCTCTGGCTAGGTTGAAAATTAATTTTGATGAAACCATCCAGCCAATGTGGAATTCTAGAATCTATTGAACTTTGGACATTTTTGACTTTTAAGAGCCCAGACTTTGCCAATTGCCATACCCATCATGTCATGTGGCCCAAGATAAAAGATGATGTATGGCTTTCTGGAATTTGGATCATGGATGGGAGGGGTCTATATTTGAATTCCACGCATCCTTCATCTTTTGGAATCCAAGTGAGCATTTAGTATGGTGGTGTTATGTGTCTCTTTGTGATTCTGTTTCAATGATAGTGTCACACAGGTGATTATATCTACGTCTTGTTTGGTAGGCTCATAAAATTCAAAATTTGTATATTATTTTATATTTTTTCTTGTGTGAAACTCATTTTTAGAGGAAACACCAAAATGATGTTTTCATTTGTGTGTTTTGGTTTAGTCTAGTGGTGCCTAATGACACCTAATTATATACTTCGTGCCTGCAACGTTTTTTTTCCCGATTTTTAAAGCAAAAACGCAAAAAACACAAACACATCCATACCAAACACCCACCAAATGACTACCCTACATTGTCATTTTCTGTTCTTCTAAGACGTGTAGAATTTGAGAAGTAAAAAGAGTTCATGTTTTAACGTTTTTTCAGGTTAGGCAGGCCTACATCCAAATCAAACTATCAAAGTGTAATGAACTCTTACACTACAATATATGTGCATGGCTATAGCTTAATAAAAAAAAAAAAAAAGATCCTGTGCGTTCAATTTGTGGGGCAAGTTCAAAGTTTTTCTACACCGTCAGTTCAATTGGGTAATTACTTGTATTTCACGCCCTGCGCTTTGATCCAAAACGAGAGGGAATTTTAGTGACAGAATAAAATAGACAAAATTAAGACAGAAACAGTTATTTGCCGAAGTTTCTTTTAATTTATTCTTCAACAAGAAAATATTAGTTTTACCTTTGAAAATATGTAATTTGAAATTAATATTAAGATTCTCTTTTATAAATTAACACTAAATTAAAATAGCATATTGAATTTCTATATTATTTATGATATCTATTTTATTTTTTTAATCCGTTCTAAGTTCTCTGTTCCAACTTTCCACTTTAAAAGTTAGGGTTCGACTATGATGAGGAAAGACATGATACCACAACAAATTTACCCAATCAACTGGGGTTATATAAGTGGTGACGAATCTGGTGGATTTTAATCAAAATTCATGGAAGGTTTTGATTGATCAAATCCCTTTCGGCAAGGTTTTAAAAATTGAATCAGAAATAAAACGGCTTTGACTATTAGTTTCTGGGTCAGTGGTTCAACCATCTAGGTTGAACTATTCAGGTGATTTTATCTATTTGACCTATTAGGGTGAAAAGGATGATCTCTCTCTCTCAAAGGAAGAGAGGTAGTTCACCAGTGATGATGATGGTGGCAGTGACATACAGCAGCGATGACTGTAGATTTGATCTCAAATCTCACTAATCTCTTAGTTTCTCTCCAATCTCTCTCTCTCTCTCACACACACACACGGACATGCACACATCTCAGTGATCTCAAATCTGAGATCCCATTTCAATCCCTGCCCCATCTCTCCATCTCCTCTCTAATACTCTCTTAAAAATAAAATAACATTTTATTAAACCAGGTCAAATGGTTTAGTGATTTGACTGTCTGGTTCAACGGTTTTTTGATTACTTCATTTTCAAAAGAGCAATCCACTCGAAAATCAGACCCAAAAATATTACTGTTTCTTGGGTCAAACGGTTGAACCGTCCGATTTAATCCAAATTTCAAAAACAATACCTTTCAGTATCATGTCTTTCTGGCATTATAGATTTGTCTTGAGAGTTATAATAGTAAAATTTTCTCGCTTTAACAAGTATGAGGGTATTTGTATCATATAGTACATAAGAAGGTTCATAAGGGTACATGTACTATGTCATATGAAGATTTTTTTATTCTTTGAAATCCAAAACTTGGCTCATTTAATTTAGAGTAAATTATAAAGACTTCATACTTTGGGAGGATCAGCGCAAGATTTTCTTTGCGCGAAAAAAAAAAAGAAGGAAAAGCAGTGATGCTCAATGATACTTGGCTGATGTGGCAATGGATTTTCTCTTCGAGAAAAAAAAAAGGAAAAATTCAGGATACGGGTCTGGATAAAAACCTGATAGGCCTCTCTCTCCTAACTTAACGCCAATTCTGGCATTTCTAGAAAGTTTTAGGTCCGGTCAATTTGGAGATTTTGAACAGTAACAACAAGAATACAGAGGTGGATTTTGAACCGATTGAAGAGGATATGAGCAATGATTCACAGATGCAAGGAGTGCAGTTTGAAGGAACAATGACCAACTTCCAACTCCAACAAATTTCTGAACACTCATCCAGTGCAATCCAGGAGGACGAAGCATGTTTTATAAATCAGGATTTTAATTCACGATGTTCAATTCCAACTTGCACTACCCATCATAGTCTTAGTTTTTTGTGCAATTTCACAGCTATTAGCTACGGAAAGTTCAAATCTGTTAGTTGGAAAAAACAAAGAAAAAAAAAGGAAAAGCTTTGTATTTGAAACTCCGGAAAAGGACTCTATACTGAGGAAAAAACTAAGGAAACTAAAATAAAAAGTTTTTGTTGGTCTTAGTGGTTTTTAAGAACTCACAACAGATCACCTACAAGAGTTGAAGATTAAGAAAATTTTGAATAATTTTAAGAAGTTTTCTCTAGTCAAGTTTATTGATAAAAAAAAGAAGAAGAATGGGATTGAGAATAGGAATGAAAGTATTCTTTTTGTAATGAATGTTTCATTGGTTAAACTAAAACAAAAGAAATATTCCGAAAGATTAATTGATTGCGGAGTAGAAGAGTGTCAAGCTAACTTGTTGAAAGAACTCACAAGTGATTCCATGCTCTAGTCCCTTATAGAGTCAATAAATAAGTGGGTTAGTGGTTCTGTCCCGCATTAGGCCCCGGGGTCAAAATGAAAATTTTAAGTTGGAATTTCCAAGGAATTGGATATACCTTGACAATTCAAGCTCTTAAAGAGATCCAAAAAAACACAAATCTAGATAGCATTTTTCTTATGGAAACTAAGCATTCTTTGCTAGGTTGTAAAAAAAAAATAACTTTTCTCAAAAAGTTGGAATTGTTGGGGCTATGATGCAGAGGATCTTTAAGGGTGGTTTAGCTCTTTTCTGGAAAGATGATATTAATAAGCAAGATCTTGGTCTATTGACCAAAATTTTATCCATTCAAATTTAAAAGAGGCCGGGGGACAAGTCCGGTGTATTGTTTCTTCATTTATGGAGAACCCAAAAGGCAACAGAGAAAAGCTTTTGTTCAAAACTGGAGGGAGTTGGTAGAGTTTGATAAGGGTCTCTGGATGTGCTGCAGAGATCTAAATTTAGTCTTTGATCCTCAAAAAAAAGTAGGGGGAAGGCCTTGTAGTTTAGCTTATGTAAAGGCAAATAAAAATCTGCTAAATGATTGTGGTTTGATGGAGATTCATATCCATGACTACAATTACACTTGGTCAAATAAAAAGGAAGATAGTATAAACATAAGAGCAAACTAGACAGAGCTTTGTGTAATCAACGGTGGAAAGATTTCTCTGTAGAAGCTATAGTTAAGGTTTTGATATCCCTTGGGTCAGATCATTTACCGATTTTGGTCAGTAATGAAAGAATTGGTAAGTGGAGGAGGAGACCATGAGGAGACCATATCAATGCTACCGATTTTGGTCAGTAATGTGGTTGGATCATGAGGATTTTCAAGAGACAATGGAGAGGAATTGGTTTAAACCTCAATCAGGACCAATTCAAGATCAATTTTAGAAAAAAATTGTCAATCTTAAGAAAAACTTAAAAGTTTGGAATAAAGAAATCTTTGGAAATGTGAGAAGAAACATTGGTAGGCTCAAGTTGGGAATAAAGACAGAACTAAACAAGAAAGACCTTAAGGACAATGAAAATCTGAATAGACTTGAGGCAAATCTAGGAGTTTGGTTAAAAAGAGATGAGCATATGTGGGCCAAAAAATCAAGGATAAATTGGCTCCAATGTGGGGATAAAAACACAAAACTTTTTTTTTTATGCCTTAAGATAAGAAGAAGTAGAAACATAATTCTTTAATTGGAAAAGGAACCTAGAATCTAGGTAGATACTGAGGAGCAAATAGACTATTTATTAGCATTTTGGAGAAATTTTTAAATCTTCCAACCCCCAAGGAAGTGAAGAAATTCTTAGTAATCTGAAGGAAAACATTTCAAAGGAAGACAGGAATTGGTTAGAGAGAGACATAGAAGATGAAGAAATCAAAACAACCCTATTTCAAATGGCTCCTTTAAAAGCTCCTGGTCTTGATGGCTTTCAAAACTTGTTTTTTCAAAAATTTTGGAATGTGGTGGACAAAGACCATATCAATGCTACCAAGGATTTCTTCAATGGAAATAGATTTCTAAGTGACTTTAATCAGACTTACATTGCCCTAATTCTGAAAACCAATAACCCAACCAATGCCAGTCATTTCAGGCCCATCAGTCTTTGTAATACAATATATAAAATTATAGCAAAAGTCCTGCTTAACAGAGTCAAACATTTGCTCAACAAAATCATAAGTGAAAATCAAAGTGCTTTCAGTACAGAAAGACTAAACTAAAATAACATTTTAGTGGCTCAAGAAGTAATTGACTTTACGAAAAATCTCAAAGGAAAAAAAAAAGCTTGGATGGCTCTAAAATTGGACATAAGCAAGGCTTATGATAGAGTGGAATGGGCTTTTTTTTTGGAAAAAGTAATAGGAAAACTAGGTTTTGGAAGCAAATGGATAAAATGGGTTACGGATTGTGTCACTACAGTGTCATATCAAATCCTAATCAATGGAACCTCGGGGAAAAAAATATGGCTAGAAAGTGGCCTTAGACAAAGATATCCTTTATCTCCCTACTTGTTCCTTTTCTACTTTGAAGTTTTATATGCTCACATAAACAATCTTGGTTTGTAGAATTTTTTTTCTAGAATCAAGCTAAACAGATTTTGCCCTGTAATTTCTCACCATTTCTTTTCATATGATAATTTTTTCTTCACTAGGGTTACTCCCCAAGAAGGTCAGATTCTTTTGGAGGCCATCAAGCTTTATGAAAGATCTGTTGAAAGGGTTAGGATCCATCATATTGATGTCCGAACCATGCTAGATGGCTAGGCAAAATTTCAAAAATTTCCTAATCTTTTTGGCAATCGAATTCCCTATATTTTGAAAAACTATATTTTTTAGGATCGGTCTTGCACTAAATCGGACTAGATTTGAAACCAATCAAAGAGAAAGACTTATACCTGATACGGATACCACAAATGCAAACCCCAAGGTGGAAGTTCACACCCAAATCAATCCTAAAACCAGCCTCCATGGAATATGGTGCAATGTGTATGTGAAGTTGATTAAACAACACAATTTTCAGCAAAACTATAACCCAACTACTTGGATTGAATCGGGGAAGGTGAGCCTGAAGTTCCTTTGAATTTTTTTACAAAACAAAACTGATCTCTATCAGTCATTGAAAGCCTAGCTAGGTCGTGATAGGATTTTTTGGAAGACAAAAGAGAAGAAGAGAGAACAAAAAAGAGTGGGTTAGTCTAGTTCATCATCTTTTTCTTTTATCTCCTTATGGAGCACTCTCCCAATCAAATTAGGAGATTATCCAAATCTAATTTGGATCCAGACTCTATCAAGAGATAAGCCTTATCCTCTTAGGATGGGTGCTCCATACCCAAACCCAGATTTGACCCGTCATGTGACAACTTAAGTTATCATGTAACAACATACTTAATCTTATTAATTATGGGCCTTAGGCCCATTTCCTTCAAAGACTCACGATTCAAGATGTTGCATGGCTAACTTAGGCTTGATTTGTATGGTGTGGGACCCCATAATGACCTCATTTAAGTCCATATGGGTTCGGCCCAGCCTCTGTGGAAAGGCTTGGTTGAATTCACTGCTAAATGCAGTAAGCCCCTGAGCACATCACTATGGGCTCAATATGGGCCCAACATTTGCACTTAAATGATCATTGAATTCAACCATCCTATGAAGACCCAAGGATAATGGACTTAAGTAAGATAAAGCCCATCAGGTATCAACCCCGTAATAGTCTCTTATACTTAATCTCTCGGCTCATAATGATCACAACACTACCCGATAGGGAAGGATTTCTCCCCCAACTACAATGTACAGTGTCACACTCACTACTCGGATGGATCTCAGGAGTTAAAATCTTTTGTAAACATTTTTCATAAAAAATCACACACACACACAAAACCAAATATCAAGTACAATTGAAATCCACTACTAGTAGTTTAGGTTTCCATCAGAGAGAGTGTAAGCCTTATCATTCACTTTGTCCGACAAAGGGGCCGATCCTATTACTTTGATCACCCCTCAGATGAATTCTCAGATTGCCCCAACATACATTGGATTTGACCATCAATGGATCTCACTGATTGGCATATTAAAGACAACACAATCCAACACCTAGTGCAGTATCATAATCAAGTCTAGGGGTTATGTATAACTTTACAATTTTGCCTATCAATCTCTAAGGTCTTGGACATAACTAGAAAATGGTTCAGGTTCAGTGTTTCATTCAAATACACACTACATGTGCTTTGGGTCTAATCATATTTAAAATACCAAAATAACTAAATAACAAAATTTTAAATAGTTAAAATAATGAAATTATGTAATAAACTTAAAAATTTTAATAAAAGTAGAAAATCATTATAATAGATTTATAATATTTGTATTAATAATAATTTTATAGCTTACAAAATTAATAACAAAATTATGTAATAATAGTATAACTTATAATTTTATGGATTATGAAATTCAATAAATAAGTAATATTGAAATAACTAAATAGTGATATTATTTAAATAGATGAATAATATTGTAAATAACTAATTTTAAATATTTTAGATATTAAAAAAAATCATAACTAAATCATATTTTAAATATTATTTAAAATAGAAACGTGCCACATCATGGCCTAAGCTCTCTCCCTTACCCCAAACGAGAACTTTCAGACACTCTTCATTTTAGCCTTTCTTGCTCCCTCATGAAGGCACCTCATCACTCCTTTCCCCTTCTCTCATACTGAAATATTTAAGTTATTTAATTAACTAACATTATTTTACGATATTTCCTTAATTATTTAATTAATTAATAGTATTAGCAATACATTATTTAACAATATTTATTAATAAATTATGATATTTATTTAATTAAATGCCATAATTAATAAAAATATTGTTAATTAATGAATTACTAATTAATTATCTCAAAATACCATTAATTAATTAATAGTATTTTCATAAATACTGTTTATTAATTAAATAAATATTGTTATTAATAACAAAAAATATCATTAAAAAAATACTGTAATTAATTATGGTATTGATTTATTTTAGGTATTTGGGTAATTTTGTTAAGCTTAGGGGGTATTTTAGTCAATTCTGGTCTAAGGAGGCCAAAACAAAATTCTAATATAATGATGGGTATTTTGGGTTAAAAAAATGAAGGGTGAAAACAGATTTGAGTATATATAGTGGTTTTGCATGTACGGACCAATGTGATTGGCCAAAATAGAATCTTTTATATGGAGGGCAAAAATTTTACAGGTGGGGTTTTTAGGCATCTTGAATCGATTGGTGGAATTAGATTGGCCTAAATTGGCTCGAATTAGGCAGATCTAGAGGGGTAGTGATTTAGCTAATTTATTAACTTTGAAATAGAATCTTTGTTTGATGGAGGGAAAAATGAGGGAATTTTTTGTTGAAATTTAGTAGGGTGGTGTTTTTGAGAATTATGGGTTGATTGGTAGGGTCATATTGGCCCAATTATGCCGGGATCGGGCAAATTTGGAAAGGACTTCATCTAGTCAATGCGAAGCTTTGAAATTGAATCTTGGTGTAATGGAAGAGCAAACAAAGGTATTTTGGGCTGAATTTTTGTGGGTAGAGTTTTTAGGGTGTCTAGGATCTTATGGAAACATCTGATTGATTTTGGAGGGCCAAAATCACAGAAATTTAGGTCAACGGGAGCATTCAAAATGGAATATTTAGTTGATGATGGGGTAAATGGGGGAATTTTAGGTTGAAAATTTATGGGTAGATAATTTTGGTGTGTCTAGGGTTCAATTGTATGGTCTAATTGATTCAGAGGGATTAGGATCAAGGAGATTTGGGTTATGGGTGCTTTAGGCTAACGAGAGGGTTCGAAAGGGAATTTTGGTTTGATAAAAGAATAAACAGAGGGGAATCTTGGGTTAAAATTTCAGGGCTAGATATTTTAGAAGGTCCTAGGTCTGATGATGATGTTCAGGGAAATTTGGGTACTTCGAAAGGATCAGAATGATGTGATTGGGTGTTCATGGTAAATTGGGGTTTCGACAACTAATTGAGCCAAAATTAGGTGTTGAGAAAGTGACAATAGAGTTTCTAGAGGTATTGGTCACTTGGATCATTTGGTGGGGTTTGATTGGTCCATAATAGTATAATCAAGGGCATTTAAGAAATGAATATCTTAGCCAATGAAATAGCCCAAATTTAAATCTTAGTGTGATGAAAAGTCAAATGGGAGATATCTGTGATGAAATTTTGTGGTAAGGTTTTTATAAGTATCTTGGGCTCTTTAAAAGCCCATTAACTCTTATTTGCATTTTGGTTAAAAAGTCCTGTGCATCGCATGCAAGGGTTCCAACTAATTATGATTATGCTTTAAAATTTTCACATGCAATGCACGTGTTGCATTTACTATAAACATTAAAGTTTATTTTTAATTATATTATTATTTTTATTAATTTTTAATTTCTTTCTTAAATATGATATATCTAAAATTTAAATAATTAATATGAAAAAAATTCTCACGTATAAACACGTGCTTAATTGCTAATTTATTAAAAAATTATATTTTCCATAATCCCTACAATTCTTTGCAATGATTTGATTTGATAAAATAAAAAGATTGACGCTTACGTGGCGATGCTATACCAAACACCCTTAAGGTTCTGCAACCTACAATTGACGAGTTGGGCTATCTTGCATTGGAGTTAAAAACCAAGTTCCTAAATGTTAAGAATTTAACACACACGCAAATTATTCTTGCAGAAATCAATCATTGATTATCACATATATAGTTTGATCAGCAACCAGAACTGTGGGATGTCAAGTCAAATCTTGTAGCCAGTGCCAGCCGCATGGACCACCACCAAAGTCATCACCCTTTCGAATCCAACAAATGCCTCTCTGGCAAATCCTAGCCCTCTACACGTTGGAGCACAAGAAGGTATCAGACAAGTGTTCGACTCAATTGCACAAAAAGCTGAAGACAGTGAATATGCATGACACACAGATCAGACGGTCCATTTAAGTGAATTTACCTAAATCAGTACACGTGGCAAATTATTTTGTTTTCATTTTATGTGAACGAAAACGGTGGCTTTAACTTTAACTCCACGAGTCGATCGGTTCACCCGGCATACGTTACCTTTAAAACTGAGCTACTGAGCTCCACATGATGTATTAGAAAGTAGAAATACAGCTTCTAAATTTCAAAGAACACCGTTTTGTATATACGACGGTTTGACCAACCGTGTGACTAGCGTTTCTCACTTATCTATCTACTAGGGTAGGAATAAGGCTGTCCATGGGTCGGGTAGACCCGATAGAACCAAACAGAACCAATGCATCACTGCTGCTTACCTCAATTATAACTGTTTCGGTTCTGGGTTTTGACTTCCGAACCGATTATTATAATATCATGCATATCAGCATATTACATAGTTTAATGCTGCTTTTCTCATAATACAATGTCCAAATATATCAACTTAACAAATTAATTTGCATGTTTATTGTCAAATTAGAGCTGTAAATTGTAACAGAAAACTGATCGGGTCAAACCCGATCCTGATTAATAATTGGGTCAAATCTAAATTCTGATTCTGTTAGGTTTGGAACTGGTTCTGCACATTTATTTATCACCAGGTTCATGATTCATCCCATTGATAGCACTAGATTGGAAGTCCACTACCCTACGGTTACATTAAATATTTATATGCATCTCTCGTTCTCACATTCAATGAAAATAAGGTGGTGTCAGCTTCTTCATGACTACTACTGTAACTTATTATTATTATCCTCCATACCTCCTTTATATAAAGAGCAGCTCAGTTGGAGCATGGATATCAAACGAACCCAAGAACAAAACATAGCCTGTTTAGAGTTTAGACACCCAAAGAAAGGGAGAAGAACCCAAACAATCGTTATCCGGCAATGGCGATCCGAAATCATCTCCTGATAATATTAGTTCATCTGTTTCTGTCACCAGTAGTATTCTCCAGTTACATTCCTCCCAACATAAAATTATGGTGCAGGCAGACACCGTACCCGCAACATTGCGAATACTTCATGAATCACAAAAATCACTCTTCTGGTGTCAAGTCTAGGTCCGATTTCAAAAAGTTGGCTGTGCGTATCGCTCTGGAGCAAGCTCTCATGGCCACAAGCAACGCCATGTTGCTTGGACCAAAGTGCCGGAATGAGCGGGAGAAGATGGCGTGGGCTGACTGCCTTGAGCTCTACGACAACACCATAATTCGACTCAATGATACCATCAACTCCAACTACGGTGATTACATGACATGGCTTAGCACGGCTCTCACAAACCTTGAGACATGCCGCACTGGATTCGTTGAACTCGGTATTACAGACTACATTTTGCCTCTTATGTCCAACAACGTCTCTGAGTTAATTAGCAATACTCTCGCAGTTAGTAAGCTTCCAACTGGTGAACCAACAACATACGAAGATGGATCATGGCAGCCTAGCTGGGTGAAAGCCGACGATCAGAAGCTCTTGCATGCAGCTTCTCGGCCGACTTCAGAGGCAGATGTTGTGGTTGCACAAGATGGGACGGGGGACTTCGAGACAGTTAACGAGGCAATGAATGCAGCAGCAAAGCAAAAGAGGAGAGGCAGGTTGTTGATTTATGTGAAGGCAGGGACTTACAGAGAGAATGTGCAGATAGGAAAGAAACTGAAAAATATCATGCTTATTGGTGATGGCATGGGAAGGACTATAATCACCGGAAGCAAGAGCGTCAAGGGAGGCTCTACTACCTTTAGCTCTGCTACCGTTGGTAAGTTCAGACATGCTGCCTTATTATATTTGACTTTGACAAATTTCCTAACTTTATTCAGAGTCAATGCTTAAGAAAATGTTGGTAGTTAGTATTACTATTAAATGTAGTTGTTACAGTTTCTTCCACCAACTAGAGAAAGAGAGAGAGAGGAGAGAGATGACATTTGCGCCTCACAGAAGACGCTCCACATGTACATCTCAGCATGCATTGGGAATATCTCCCGATACACGGTTGGGATATGCAGTGAGGCGCACATGTGAATTCGAGAGAGAGAGGCTTCATCTTTGACTTAACTAGAACATGCCTTTTTCCATGCCGATTCAAGTTTCAGCCTGATTAAATTCATGTTGAGTTTGGTTTGAAAATTGGAACCCAAGTTCCACATGACCATCCTTTTATAAAATGAGGTTTGATGATATTTTCCATGCTTTTGGATAATTGGATCTAATTGTAGAGCTGTCAATGGATGGGTTCTGGTTTTGGACAGTGGCCAGTCCCGGAAGACACATCCAAAACCAAACCGATAATCGGGTCTGCCTGACATTTATAATTACCTATGGTTATAACTATGGTTCTGGCTCAAAGTATTGATACATCTAATGCGCCGGTAGAGATGTGTCTGAGTGTATCGGTGGCTTATTTTTAGTTTTTTTTTTTTTTTTTTAATTTGGTTTAGAGGGGTTGGTTTAAAGTTTGTTCATCCTCTTAGCCGGTTTAGACCCTGAAACATCCCAGGTGTATTGGGAAGTCCCTGATACAATATAGTCCGATACATATCAGTACTTTTTGATAATATAGCATTAATAAATATGACAATTAAATAGTAAACTGATTATATGTGGATGAAACATATATTTTTAACTAACATTATCTTATATACTGTAAATTTAAACTTACAAAATATAACAAAAATTACAAAAAAAATGAGAACTCTATATGTTATTATATAATGGGTTTGGGTCTTAATCGATTTGGACAAAATATAACATAACCAGAACCGACCTAATCGGTTCAGTCAGTTTGGTTCTATGGTGGACAACTTCACCATATGGTTGAGTTGATTTTAATTCTGGATCCACTTGGAGGTTGTAAAGGTGGCCAAAGTCTATTCCTCTTCATTAACCAATATATATATAACTACTCTACCTGGCTTAGGCTCTTGAACTAATTCATGAGTTCAGGCTCTCCTCTTAAGTTCATTTAGCCAAGCTTAGGATTGGTTCTTATTCTATATGATACTTTTATATATAAAGGACTTCTCTAAACCCCTAATTTACAATTATAGCCATGCTTATTTGGGTAGAACCAACTAAAAGAAAAAGATTAAAACGGGTTGGATATAAAGTGGATGATCAACACTCTGACTTGGAACCATGTCATTGAGATACATATTTAGTTCCATCATCCTCAATTATTATTAGGGCAAATTTCTTAAACTACTCTTATGATTTAATTAATTAATTAAATATATCCTTATTGTTTGATTATTTTCTAATGCTATCCCTATTGTTTTTGGCAATTGACTAGTTCTACCTTTATATTAGCATCGTTAATATTTCCTCACATGAGACATAATTTTTTTAAAATCCAATTTTACCCTTAATCCCTCTCCCTCTCTTCACCATCTTCTTCAAGAGAGCCACCAACACCTCTTGCCAATCTACCAATGAAAACCTAGAAGTTCCACTCTGGTGAAGAGAAAATCTGTCTGACAAAATGAGTTAACCCTCTTTTCATTGGTTCTCTCCGAGCCTCAATCTCACTAGAGACGACTCCCTATAGAGACAAATCCACTCTATAGGGTTCAAGATGGATGTGGAGGGGTCGGCGGTGATGAAACATGGGCGAGAGGGAGAAGATGGTGATGAAACAGTTTCCTGCTTTCGTATCTTGTAAATAAAGAAGACAAGTGCAACCAAATAGATTTATCAAGTAAAAATAAACAAAAATACCCATCAATAACTGGAGCCCTAAGACGATTGTAACTAGGTGGAGTTTTGTCACCAAACAAAGAAGAATGGAGGTGTATAATTTATACAGATGGAAGCTTTAGCGGTGAGAGATCTGAGCATCTCTCTCAGATCTAAGATGGAATTTATACAGGAGAGGTGGAGAAGGAGAATGAAGAGGGAAGGGGGTGGAGGAAGAAGATCATCGCCACTATTGGAAGTTGCAGCAAAGGCGGTGATTTTGATTGATAAGAGGGAGAGAGAGAGAGAGAAAGAGAAGGAGACATCAACAATCTTTCGAAGATCAATGCCAACTACACTGCCTGAACCCCACTCTAGTTTTTGGAGAAAGCATCTCTAGTCCATCCACAGAGGAAATTGACCATTCATGGACGGGTGCAGTATATGTGGCTTCGGACTTATCAGCATTGTAGACGTTGGCTTCAACATTTTCTAAGCATTCGATCGGCCTTGGAAAGACGATGAGCTCCCTATAGAGACAACTCCACTCTATAGGGTTCAAGCATGGATGCGGAGGGGTCGGCGGTGATGAAACAATGGTAAGAGGGAGAGAGAACAAAGGGGACGGAGAGAACAAAGCAGATGGAGAGAGAGGGGTAAGATGTGGAGGGATCTGCTGCTACTACGACAGTGGTGATGAAAAACAAGGGCGAGAGGGAAAGAGAACGAAGGGGATAGAGCGATGGAGAGAGAGAACGAAGGGGACGGAGAGAGAGAGAGAGAGAGAGAGAGAGAGAGAGAGAGAGAGAGAGAGAGAGAGAGAGAGAGAGGGGATGTGGAAGGATCTGCCGTTGCTGTGACAGTGGTGATGAAATAGGGGCGAGAGGGAGAGAGAATGAAGGGGGAGGAGAGATGGAGAGAGAGAACAAAGGGGACTGAGAGAGAGGGGTCGGATGTGGAGGGATTTGCCGTTGTTGCGGCAACGGTGATGAAATGGGGGCAAGAGGGAGCAAGAACGAAGGGGACGAAGAGAGAGAGGTCGGATGGATGTGGAGGGGTCTGCTGCTTTGCAATAGCGGCGGTGATGAAACATAGGCGAGAGAGAGAGAGAGAGAGAGGCCAGATGTGGAGTGGTCTGCCACTGCAACTTGCAGCAGCGACAGTGATGAAATAGGGGTGAGAGGAAGAGAACGATGGGGACGGGGAGAGAGAGAGAGAGAGGGGGGTTAGTGTTGTTCTCCATCTGTTCAAAGCTCCTCCATACGTACCCACTTCATCTCAAATGAAAGAACCTAGATCTAGACGAAAACAAATCGAGGAAGATGAAGAAGAAGCAGAGGAGCTTTCAGTTTGACCTAAGGGTTAAACGGGCATTTCAGCATTTCTATTAATATTTTATCAGTAATGATAATTTTCCGAAACAGTAGAAGTAGCATTAGACAATCAACAGTCAAACAATAGGGTATACTGAATCAATTAAATAAACCATAAGATAGTTTAAGAAATTTGTCATTATTTGTTATATGGATGTATAGTAAGGATTTCATACATATAATCGGTTTTTATTCAGATCCTACGATGGAGAGCTAATGAATGAGTTTAGTCAAAGAAAAGAATGTATCACGGCACAGCGGCACAGACAGTCCTCATTGCGGCATTGCCTGTCAATATGGTTTTGAAAACCGGATCAAACCGTATGGTTGGATAGTTTGACCTGGGAGCCGGTCATGGCTTCAAGTATGGTTTTAGATAAAAACCATTTGACCAAAGTTTAGATCGAACGGTCAGACCATATGACCCTAGAAACAGTTGTCAAAGTGGTTATGTTTCCGGTTCGGTTTTTAAAGCCACGCACGTACAGCATAAACTGTTATGGTAGAAGTATAATCCACCTCTGCCTATGGAAATGCAGCGGTTTCAGGGGATGGATTTATTGCTCGTGACATTACATTCCAAAACACTGCTGGGCCGGAGAATAGGCAGGCAGTGGCTCTACGCTCCGGGTCGGATCTCTCGGTGTTTTACCGATGTGGCTTTGAAGGATATCAAGACACTCTTTATGTCCATTCTGAAAGGCAATTTTATAGGGAATGTGATATATATGGCACGGTTGATTTTATATTCGGTAACGCAGCCGTTGTCTTCCAGAAGTGCAACATCTATGCTAGGAGGCACAGCATAATCACGGTAACGGCACAGGGTCGGAATGACCCGAACCAGAACAGTGGTATTGTGATACACAATTCTAGAATAATGGCAGCTTCAGACCTAAAACCAGTACAGAGCTCGGTCAAGGCATACCTTGGGAGGCCGTGGAGGCAATATTCTCGAATTGTCTACCTCAAGACATTTCTGGATAGCTTGATCCATCCAGCCGGTTGGTTGGAATGGAATGAAAATTCTGCTCTTAATAAATTGTACTATGGAGAGTACCAGAACACCGGCCCTGGTTCATCGACGGCAAACCGAGTTAAGTGGGGTGGTTATCACATCATAACCACTTTATCCGAAGCATCTACCTTCACCGTGGAGAATTTCCTAGCAGGTGATTCATGGTTACCGGTGACCGGTGTGCCTTTCACTTCCGGCCTATGAATCGGCCGCTTTACAAACCAATATATATATACAAATTACTACCTGTGTGTCTTTAATTTAATGATGTTGTTAGATAAGTAAAACTAATGCCTTCGGAAGGAAAATCATAGTAGGATTCGTAATAAAATGTGACAAGTACAATCTTTATGTTTGTTTCAATGTATTCTTTTTTTCATCTCCCAAACGGCAACAGTGCCAAACACCGCTGCAAATTACAGAAACCAATCATTGATGATCACATATATACGCTGATCAACAAGCAGAACTAATGTCAGTAGTGTGGGATGTCAAGTCAAATCTTGTAGTAAGTGCATGGCCGGCCACATGAACCACCACCAAAGTCATCATCCTTTCCAATGCAACGATGCCTCTCTGCCAAATCCTAGCGCTCTACACGTTGGAGCACAAGAAGATATCAGACAAGTAGATCAGACGGTTCATTTAAGTGAAATAATCGAGATCAGTACACGTGGCAAATTATTTTGTTTTCATTCACTATAGAAAAAACGTTCTAAGGTGACGGTCATCAGTCCACCCCTAAGCCGCTGTCGACTTAGAATCTAGTCCACTGACTTAAACAGAAAAGATCGCCGCCCAGGACCGATCTGAAGCGGTTCAATCATCCCCAAAACGGCAGTATATCAGAACCGTCGGTTTAGTGTGAATAAAGGTGGCGGTTTTGCGTTTTTAGGCGGCGGTCTGAACTACTGATTCGCCTTAGGTAAGCAAAAACGTTAACTCTGTTTTTAGGTGGTGGTCTGAACTACCAGTTTATATCTTATTTGACCACCGCCTTAGGTATTGTTTATGGCTAAATTGGCATTTGCATGACCGCCCGTTTTGATATTTCATTTTTTTATTTTTATACCAAATTAATTTGTACCTACACTTTAGTTCCAACATTCATCAATTTAACATCTGTTTAACACAAATCTCATGGCAATTGATATATAAAAATAATTTATATAAAAATGCAATTTAAAATAAAATCTATTAATTGAATTATTAATTATTATAATATCCTAAACAATTTGTTCAAAAATAATTAAATGAAATTAAAATAAATGTATTTATGTTGTAGACCGCCCTCTTAAATTATTATTGACAAAATAAGGGGTTTTGGATAATTACCCTACTTTTATCATATATCCACATGATAGTTTTTTAATATTAAAAAGAAAAATGAAATATAAAAAGAAGACGAGCAATCCGGCCAAACTCCATACGGAATGCTAATACTGCACAAACAGGGCATAACCCACACCACCTCCCACCCACGCAAAGAAAGAACCTGCACTAACACAGCATTCGGTCACAAAACAAAACTTACCTACACACTCCAAGAAAAGTGGGCCCCATGTTAAATTTTATCATTAACTATTTTAGGGTGTGCAGGATACCATTTACAAATTCTTTGGCAATTAATTAACCAAGTTTTGAACAAGTTAGGGATGGAGAAATTAAGCACCTAGCTTCTTCCTCTTGTTGCAGCACTTGAGTAAGCCAATGTCGTGGAAATCGTTGATTTCTTTAATTGCTTGATGTAGATCTATTTCAATGGAGGCCTTGCTTAGCAGCCTCTTTTCAATAAATCCACAATTAAATGTTGGGATGGGATATATTCAAAGTTTGTTGCAATGGTCCAGGTTTAGAACAAGAAATTGTTATGGCGCTTAATTAGGTTTTGGCTATGGGCTTTAGCCACTTTTGACCGAACCTTTTCAATCCGATTGATTTTTCAGTAATTCAGGTTTGGATTTTTCTATTTGATGTGGGTTTGGTCAAGGTGTTGCTTAAATAGGAAAAGGACAAGTACAATTCAAATTATCCTTTATCTAATCCTACTTACTTTTTCAAGCTATATATTGCAAGGTTTTAAAAACCGGATTGGATATGGAACCGTTTTGGCTACTGTTCCTGGGACAAATGGTCCAACCGTCTGATTTGAATGAATAGTCTGTTATGATTTAAAAAAAAATTAAAATAAAAAATGGCTAAAAATTATCGTTTGAGTCGATGAGTCGATAATTCAATTGCCCGGATTAATGGATTACTGACCAAATCAACAGTTGTTGGCTCAGGAACAGTTTTAGGATGAAATGGAATTAGTTGCCTGACCGATTCCCGGGTCAATTAGTAACCATCCGGTTCAGTCCAATTTTCGAAACCATGCTATATTGACATATTCTGCAGATGAATAATGAAATTAAACTTCATTGTTTATACGAGTTTGTGCCCTCTTCAGTTTTGCAACTTTAGTTATTTAGGTCACAATTCAGATAAGTTTCAGGATTTATGCTTTAGACTGCATTTAGTAACGATGGAAATAAGAGTGAATGCAAATATGTAGAGTGTAAAAGGGTTCATATAAATTGCAAAGTTGGGTTTATTTTACGCTGACAAATTTACCTTCTTACCAAACAGACTTTTACGGTTTTACCTGTAATGGATGCAAACAAGAATTCTAATAAAACATATGCATTTTTTTTTATCAAAAACCCACTTAAATGAAAGTTTACTTCTTTTTTGTTGATGCACTTTTACATCTTATTATCTGTCATTTATCAATGCATAAATGTAATGTTGTCAAACAAAAGTGAACCAGAGTGCAAATTTACCCTGAACCGGGATTTGTACTTCATTTGCATCATTTCCAAACACAGCCTTAAAGTACAAAACCTCAATTTTAAGTTTTATACTTTGAGGTTTAAAATTATTTTGGTTTTAGATTATTATATTTTTAAAATCATTTTTTTTTTATCAAATACTCCAAAGTCTAAACACACTTTAACTAACTTTTTATGTTTTCCGCAGCCTAAAGCTCAAAAGCAAAAAATAACACATTTATAGAGCTGCCTCATACCAAAAAATCTCATGGGCTCCCTTACTCTGTCCAAATACATGGATTATGCGGTGTTTAATTTTATCCTTATTGGAATTTAAAGGCTCTATATCACAACCTAGTGTTTTCAAACAGACATTGATCCGGACGGTCGGACCATCCAATATCATTTTCCCCAATATAGGGTTAATCTTGTTTCAATGAATTACTCAATTTCATTCCTTGGATTAATTGAGTTCAAACATCCTAAAATTCAAGCTTCAAGTACTTAAAAAAGTGCTCTATTTTCTTTTTACCTGAAACTAAAACATATTAAGAAGCGAAACGAAACAAAGAGGAGAATTACAATTGGAACCTGGGAAGTTGGGGGACCTTACCTCCTAAAAGATCCTAACAGTTCACTGCAAGAGTGAAAGCAATGGATACCGCATCATACGCTTTGAATCACCCAATTGATAGCTACATGCTGTCAGGAAACAAGAGCATCTTTTGATCGCATAACAAATAGGGTATCAGCAACCCAAGCGGTTGTCTTTTTGCTGTTTTGATCCTACATCATGACATCATTAGTTCGTTTTGCCGCCGGCTGTCAAGTGGCAAGTGGTTGTTTTGCCACTGCAATAATTTGTCAGTACGGAATTCAAATCAGCGGAAAAATTTTAGCTGTTGGGGGCCAACAGCATACGCTGTTTTTGAGACAGTTTCTAATGCCTGGTTACCATGACAATGGGTAAATTAATAATTACATCTCAATTTATTTTGACTAAATACCAAAGCATAGGCGTGAATAAGTGAATTACCCAGAACTTGTCCAGTCCAAAACCTTCTCAACAGCCTATGCTATTGGGCCCCAACAGCCAAAGTTAACCCCAAATCAGATTCCCACCCCACCCCACCACACACAAGATTGCCCCCATATAACATCCCACAGCACATCCCGGCCATATATTAGAAACATCTCCCAACATCATCATTTATGGTATTATCTTACTGTGGGATGTTGTGGGGGGCTGATTTGATCTCTTTCATTATGATCTTTCTTTAATTGTTTTTAAAGCAGGACCATTCTATAAGTTAGCTTCATTAAATATTCTTTTAAATATTTTTAAAACCCTGTTCATATGTTATTGGCTAAAATACAAAAACCTCCCTTGAAGTGTCTAAAAACCATAAAAACCTCTCCTATAGTTTCATTTTAGCAAAAACCTCCCCTTTATTTTTAAAAAAGTTGACAAATACCTCCTATTATTGACCAAGACGAAAAATGTTAAATTGATGACCACTTTTTTTCAAAATACATATTTTACCCTTTTACGAATTAATGTGTATCTGATTTTTACTAAAATACCCCTATCAACATTTTATACTCCGAAGAGGAGCAACTTACGGCAATGAACTCAAGAAGAACAAACCAAGGATTCCGATCAAGTGGGTTCCTTGCAACTATCTGGTTTGATAATTGAGGATAATTGCAGAGAGTACCGGTTTGAGGATTGAGAATAGTTGCAGAGAGTGGGGTAAAGGGAAAAATTCCCCGAAGAGGCAAGTGATGGCTTGTTCAATGACGAGATTGGAAGTTTGGTAAGCCCAACTTTGGATACAAAGGAGGTTGAAGACAATGAAACTACCATTAATGTAGGACTAGGTAAGATCAAAGGTTTGAATTCTCTTGAGGCATATGCATCGGGACAAGGTGAGGAATTCTTGGATCTCGGAGAGATCAGATGATGATTGGCTAGTGATTTGTTATGATTTGAAGATGGTGTCGAAGAGATCATTATGCCAAATTTCGTCTATTCCCCCAATGTTGTTGTCGAAATCCGCATCAAAGTCTAATGACAGAGAAAGACTATCTCATTGAAGTCATGTTGAGAACAAAGAGTGCGCGAAACCAAGGAGGTCTTCGGTGGTACCAATGTAGGGAAGGCTCTTGGAAGCACTCCAGAAGCTAGTAATCGCGAAACCAAGGAGAAGTCCGAACCAGCTCCCACTCAGAATGGAACAAACAATGGAGCGTTTGGATTCAAGGAAGACGTGGTATGCCGCATTTGGATTCAAGTCTTAACTGCACACTCGATCTACTAACCCAATTTTCATTTTATGAAATTTAATGAAATAAAATAACCATTTTCTATTTTAGTGTCCACATGTAATGTAGAAAAATTACATTTGTGTTTAACAATTCCAGCAAAATAAAAAAGTAATATTCAAAACTAATATTTTATAAACTAATTGAGTAAATAATTTCTTAAATCCACATTTATATTAAAAATTTGTTTAATCTCAAGAAATTTATACGAAAAAAGATATTAATAATACAATAATTATTTTAGTAGTTAATATTTATAAATTTGAACATGAAATGTATCTTAGAATTTTATAAATTATTAATTAATATTTTAGTTTGAACTAAATAAAAGTATATATATATATATATATATATATATATTATTTATAAAAAATATTATTTACAAAAACCTTGAGAATATAATATAAATTGAATTTGTCAAATCCATTAATCTACATTTATATAAAAATGATTTTTTTTAATCTTGAAATTTATGGAAATAAAAATATTAATAATGGAATAATTATTTTAGAAGTTAAAAATTATGAATTTGCATATGATGTGTATCTTAGAAAATTTAATATATTTGAGATATTTTAAGTTAATATTATATATTATTATAATTTTTTAATTTATATTTTAATTACATTTTATAATAACGCGTTTATTGTTTACAAAAATAAAAATATTTTTAACTAAACATTTGAGAATTAATTTTTAGTTGAATTTTAGTTAATATTAAAAATTAAAAATAGTAAAATAGAAAATAATCGACATAATAATTCACATATAATAGTTGCATATGTTTTGCGCCTTGAAATTCAATAGAAAATAAAATAATAATAGCTTTGTGCATGTATTAATTTTTAATATATGCATACATACATACATACATACATACATACATATATATATATATATATAATATGTTATGGGATTCTTGATTGATACAATATCAATAAAGTTTTATGATTTCTATGCATCCCACTATATTAATTGTAGTATATTTTGTCATATATACCTTTAGAATATACATTTTCTATGTATCTATACATTAATTGTGGCTATTTTGATTTTAAAAATAATGTTATTGATATGTCTATGGAATTTATATGCATTTTTTGGCATATCCATATTTTTTCATCTGTATCCATGCATTTCCAAAGCATATCCATATCCGAGTGGTCCAATACAAGACCTAATACCGACACTTTAATCCTTGGCCGCGACATTTCATCCATTACCACTCAGAAAATAGCTATCACCGGTTGAAAAGCAAAATCCGATGATCTCTTTGACTCACATAAACAAAAAGGGAAAAAAAAAACAAAAACAAATTCTTGGAGTTCAAATCAGCTTCCCACAAAACTATCCCTCACAACGTCCTAGAGTACATCCATGCCTGTATTGAAAACATCTCCCGATGAGAATACCAACAATGATAATATTATCATCGAAAGATATTTCTAATACAATGTGCCGTAAGAGGTTGTGAGGGACAGTTTTGCGAGGGGCTGATTCGGTTTCATATTCTATCATATGTCCATGCTTTTTAAGTTTGTGTTCATTTGAAGATGAGGCCAATAATGTAAGGCATTAGTTGAACTAACGCTGTCTTATTAATAAGGTTGAGATTAACCGTTGTAGTTACTGCTCAAAATTAGAAATTAGGTAGTTACCTTTCTGACTTAATTTTGAAACTTGATACTTACCTGCCAACTATTTGTTTTGTGAAATTTTCTTGTTTCTAGTTTAAAAAATAAAGCAAAATCAACTGGATTGAAAAAAAATGGTTCATAAAACACAAACACTGTAAACATGTTTTTGATTATTATATGTTTTTGGCTTTCCAAATTTGAAACAACAAAAAAAAAACATGCATTATGTTTTCATCTAGCAATTTAATATAAAACATGCGTTGTTTTTTCAAAATAAAATCAATTTATTTTTGTTTTTAAAAATAAAAAACACAGTTCAAGAATATATGATAAAACACAGACCTCCAGGTCGAGGACCAGGAGTTGAGCCCAAACCCTCTGCACAATAATTTGATTCAAGCCCAAAACCTCAAAAAGATAAAGTGGGAGTGTAGAGCCTTGCTCTTGTAACTAGCTACGTATTTATCAAAAGGAAAAATTTATGATAGGAGAAAGAATACAATATGGAAAGAGTTTTGACCAATCAAAATTCATTCATGAATTTTGATAAATTACACTTGATTCGCTACTACGTTTAAGATTTTAATTTATTTGTCAGTTATTTTTCCAATATCATATATTTTCCATATTATAGTCGAACCCTTTTATTTTATTAAAGAAACATATACTTTCAATCAATGGTTTGAGAATCCTTTTTGGTCAATCATGTATTAATTCCTCAAGAAAAAGTTGGCCCTATACGACACCTTGAATATGACTTTTTGCCCACTTAATAATAGCCATTTAATTAATATTTAATTTTTTTTTTATTTTAACTTTATAAGAAGGGATTTGTATTAAATGGGTTAGATTTTCACATGGTGATGTGGGCATAAAGCCAAAGAAAATATCAGTATAAAAGGATTGGGAGAGGATTATGGAGGTTTCTTTTGATCTACAAACTGACTTGTCATGAGTAAGACTAGTCGATCATTAAGGGAGCTCGTTTTGCAGCACAGCATGTGCAAAATATTTAGACCTGAGAATGATTGGTGGAAAAGGAAAAGAAAAGGAGAAAGTTAAAAGAGAGAGAGGAGAAAGAATGTAGGACTAGCGCCTATGACCCGGTTGTCAAGATGGTGACTTGGCACCCCTCCAAATAAAAGGCACAGGTTCTTAGTGGTATGGTCAATGGGCTTCATGTCCTTATGATGTGTAAAATGTAATACCAAAAGATAAAAAGAAAAACATAAAACTCTGAATTTTAATGCTCATTTATAAATATGAAAATGTCATTTGATGAAAGATAGTTAATGACGATTAATGATATAATGAAATGTGAGGTGAGCTTCACTGCAATTCAACCTAAATGCTTAATCTGTTTGGTGAGATCCCTAAATAGATATATTCTCTAACATGTCCCCTCATGAAAAAATCCATTGGGCTTGAAATATAAGTACAGATCCATCATACATTGTGCTGAAATTTAATGAAGTATATATAATGAGGTGGCGACAATTGGACTTGATTAAATATTCAATCTAAAAGCTTAAACTATTAGGTGAAGTCTCTAAATAGTTATTTATTATCTAACAATATGTTAAAATGATGTCCTGAAAAGATAATGCATCATGTATACAGAGCTACTATGATGCTTTGCAACCAACCGAGGGCTGGCTCATTGGTGTATTAACTGGTTTTTTCCAACGTTAACGTGAAATCGAATCCTGCAACCAATACTTTGAGAAAAAAAGGATAAGGGGAAGTTATTAATGGCGCATGGCACCGAATACCAAAAAAACGTCTGATGCCTTACTAAGAATACTAGACTCATTACCAAAAATACTAGGCTTATTCGGTAATATTGATCTGGTTGGGTGCAATGTCTAGTTGTCTACATTAACATACACGCACACAGAAATGCAGGAGAGAGAATTTTGAATTGGCAAATAATGTTGGTAAATTCAGATAATGTTCGTTTAACTTCAAAAACTAATTAATGCAGAACTCTGATCCACATTACAAATCAAGCTATGCTTTTGGAATTTTAACTAAAAATAAAATGGAAGGTTGATTGCTTTAGATACTCAAAACATTGACATTTGTGATTTGGAAAAGTGTGGAACTACTCATTCATTAAACTAAATGATGATTTTGGTATCATGGATTTTTAAACCCAAGTTTCTCAACAAGAAAAAAAAAAAAATCGTAAATTCTAAACTAGAGCTGCAACCTGAATAGGCTTGAGTTGAAAATTTGCTAAAATTTCAATGGACCCACCCAAAAACCTGGGCCCAATATAGTGTAAATTCTTCAAATTGGATATCTAACTTGCACCCCCCAGTTCTGAACCACGGTGACAAAAACCAGATGGCGGATTATGGTCATCGGTCCATATTGAAAACTAAAAACAGTGATTGTTTGTACATTTAGATAATTAATGTAATAATGTATACATTTTTTTTTGTTTTTTTTTCACTGCAAGTATTAATGTATACTTATTAAGGTGGACGAGAGAGAGAGATAATTTTGAAATGTATAATCTAAAATCATCAATTCATGTTTGGAACAAGATAGGCAAGATTCCATTGCCGGTTTTAATTTGGAGAAATAGAGAAACACTGTGCAACCGAAACTATATTAATGTATTTTTGTTGTAAGAAAATAATATTATTGAACTATTTTGTCAATTGTATGAATTTTTTCTTGAAACCACAATTCACAACATAGATTTATCCACTAGTTTCAACGGAAGAAATGGAAAACATGAAAAAATCGCGAAATATTTAAAAAGCACAACTCTTGAAATCATAACCCCGCTTTTTTAACTTGGTTTACCCAATAAAATTTAGGGAGAAGTACCAATCAGCCCACATCAGAATTTACTAGGCCCAAAGTACAGGGGGAATGCATCCTGACCGTGAATTGATGCCAAAATTCACGGGCAGGATGTGATTTATAGGGGAAGAGGGCTAGTTGTAAGGGGGAGGGGGGTCTGGAATTCAGAATTCTGCATCCTTTACTTTTCTCTAAAATTTATTGACTTTTTTTGACAGAAATATCAATATTTATAAGCTGTCTTCATTTAAATATTTAGTCAATGATGTCAATTGATCAACTATAGCTTAAAAAACTTTTGACATATGGTGCCCAGGCTTTTCAAGGTATCCTTGTTTATCTAGAGGTCAAAAATGTAATCTCAGCTATCACAACTTTTTGCTTCTTTATATATATATATATATATATATATATATATATTGCCTTGGGCGCGCGTTTGAAAAACCACTCATTTCTAACTGAGTTGGATTTGCTCCTTATAAAGCATACCTCACATGATCTCATAGTATTTGCAGTTGCACATTGAGAATATCTCCCATACTTGCATATTATTGTTTATGAGAGATATTTTCTATGCACGGCTGCAACATGCTGTAAGGTTAGTGTGAAGCACGTTATATGAGGAGCAAATCCAAATTCCTACTGACCACCAAAACAATATTAAAAATTTAATGATAATCTATAACAAAGTCTAAAGACCCCTACTTTTGAATATAATCCCAGGGTAGAAATCTTAATTTGAAATGCCTCAATAAATCCATTTTATTTCTCTCATTAAGTTTTAAATGCATTAACTCCCGTTTCTCTCATTAAATCTAATATTTAAGATATTTTTTATTCTCACCATTAAAGTTCACTTACTATAAATAATTTCAAAGGTATAGATTTTAATCATAGATAAGTAGATCGATATAGGACCATTTTCCTACCTAAAGTATCTATAAAATAATAAATAAACTCCAAAAAGGCACTATGTCCATGTTCATGAAAATTGAATTGCCCCCAAAAGAAAATTGAAAATCAATCTCGAAATTGATTTGTTTTGACTTTTTGGAAGATGCACATCTTTGTATTAGACTATTATTAATTAGTCAGTTTGTTTCATAAATTAAGGATAAAGAAAAGATTCATACGAGCAAGGATTGAAAACTAAAATATCTTTACATTTAAGAAAATTAATACTAAACATTATTGGTAGCCTCACAAGCTGTAGCAATTAATTCATATAAATTAAGGAGGAAATTAAAACTCTAGTTGATAGAGAATTTGCACCAGTCTGCACTTCATAATCAATATGCTGTTGAGCCAGTTTTAATAATCTCTTTGAAGAGTTGTGATTTCCACTTATTATAATCTCGTAATTAATTGGTTTCTAAATATTGGTTTCCGATGGCCGTCCACTTGCTCTCGCTGGAGAAATTCAGAGGCCGGAAGTGAAAGGCACATTGGAGGCTGGTAGCCATGAACTACCAGCAATGAAGTTTCCTACGGTGAACTTGGATGCTTCAGCTACGCTGGTTATGACACGATAACCACCCCATTTCACTCGGTTGGCTGTGGACGAACCGGGGCCTGTGTTCTGGTACTCCCCATAATACAACGTATTGAGACCAAAACTTCCACTCCATTCCAACCAACCGGCTGGTTGGATCAGGTTATCCAGAAATGACTTGAGGATAACAGTTCGAGAATACTGCCTCCATGGCCTTCCGAGGTATGCCTTTACTGAGCTCTGAACTGGCTTTAGGTCGGAAGCGGCTGTTATCTGAGAAGTGTGTATCACAATTCCGGTGTTCTGGTTGGGGTCAATTCGACCTTGTGCCGTTACTGTGACTACGCCGTTGATGGGCTTTCTGGAAAAGATGTTACAGTTCTGTAGCACAACGGCTGCGTTTCCAAAGATGAAATCCACTGTGCCGTAGATTGCACATTCTCTGTAGAATTGTCTCTCAGAGTGGACGTAGAGAGTGTCTTGATATCCTTCGAAACTACATCGGTAGAATACGGAGAGGTCAGATCCCGAGCGGAGCGCCACTGCCTGCCCCTTTCCCGGCCCAGCGGTGTTCCGGAATGTGATGTCACGAGCGATGAATCCATCTCCCACGACCGCTGAAATCCAAGTTTTATTTAACGGAATTGAAAGAAAACTTCCATCATTTTGAAACAATAGGTCATTATCTTTTATTAAGAAACCCATATATTATGTAGGTCGGATTTGGAACTGCCCGATCCGGACTAAAGGTGAACCCCTTGAGTATTAGCCAAGTTTTTGTACCCCAGTAACACGCAGGGTTGGAAGGTTAGGTGATCAGTCCAAATTACAACCCCATTGCAATCCACGACGACTCAACGTGGTGGACCATATCGACAAAAGAGGACCCATATAAATCAATGAAGTAAATGGATATGAAAATGAAACCAAGAAAGATCCACTTAAAATTAAGTCCAGGACCACTTAGGCTGCATTTGGCATTCCTTATTTCAAGGACTTAATTACTTCTTTTTGCAGTTAAAATGAGTTTTTAACTACAAAAAGGAAGTCTTTAACATAACATAAGGAATGCCAAATACAATCTTAAACAGTTAAACCCCGTTAATGGGGTGATTATTTTCCTCTCTTGGGGAGAGGGTGGGGGTGGGGTGAGTGAATGAAGCAATAGCTAGCTACTTGTAACCGGGGCACCTTATGATAATTCTGCCAAAAGGGGTAAAGAAACTATTTGATAATTAACTTTATTAAGGTGTGTTTGGCAAGTCTTTTTAAAAATATTTTCCAGCACCCAGATGGTTCAAAGATATATTGAACTTAGGGGGTCTTGTCATTAAAAACAAAGACCATTTGGTAAGCCGCCTAGTAGAGGACTTTTAAAACAAGTATAGAGGCCATCTATCTATCACGCAGAAAAGCTTTTCAAAATTCGGTATTTTTGGTCTTTTTAGGTTTTTCCACACATACATCTTCTCTTCTTTTCATCTTTTGGTTACCAAAAAAAACTGATTTTTGGTCTTTCGAACTTATCAAAGCCCAGAAGGCCACGTGGAATGACATGTCAAACACTGTCTAAAGGAGAGGATGGGTTTATTTCAGTTGAAGCCTTAGCTCTACCTCTAAGCAAGAAAAGATGAACTCAACATAAGTTGTGTCTTAAGCCCAATAAAATTAAATAAAAGCTCATTGAACTCACCAACTGTAGCAGAATTGAAAGTGGTGGAGCCTCCCCCAACGCTCATGCTTCCGGTGATTACAGTGTTTCCTATGCCATCACCAACAAGCATCAAATTTGGGCTTCCTATGTGCAAATGCTCTGCATAAGTCCCTGCCTTCACTTGTATCACAAACCGGCCGCCCGTGTTCTGCTTGGCCGCCGCGTTGATTGCCTTGTTGATTGTCTTGAAGTTCCCTGACCCATCTCGTGCCACCACAAGAATTGCCCGTGAAGCCAGAGCAGTTGCCTGCAAGAGCTTTCGATCTCGGGGCGATACCCAGGTAGGGAAACCTTCGTGATATGTTTGTTCATTAGGCAGAGCTACTGGCTTGTTAATTGCAAGGATGTTACTAATTAACTTGGAGACATTGTTGGACATAAGAGGCAAGATGTAGTCGGAGACACCGAGCTCCACGAAACCGGTGCGGCATGTCTCAAGGTTGGTCAGAGCTGTGCTCAGCCATGTTTGCAAATCAACATCAGTGCACTTGGCGCCCGGGTTGACAGTGAGGTTAAGTCGAGCTATTGTGTTCTTGTAGAGCTCGATGCAGTCTGTCCATGCGGCCTTCTCACGCTCATTGCGGCACTTGGGCCCAAGCAACATGTTGTTGCTTTCAGCCTGGATTGCTTGGTCCAAGGCAATTTGCATTGCCAATTTCTTGGAATCTGAATGACCTGAGAGGAGGGAAGAATGAGGGTGGTGACCCATGTAGTACTCACAAGACTGGGGATAGGATGTTTGGCTGCACCATGTTCTTATGTTTGGAGGAATGTGGTCGGAGAACGACGGAGAAGAAAGGAGAGAAATCAATATTACAAGTGTTAGGAACTCATGGAGCGCCATGACGTTCCTTTCTTGATGGGTTTGCTTGGAGCTCATGCCTCTCATGGGAGCCCTTTATATAGAAGAGATACGAGGGATATGGCAATTAGTTGTTGCATGTAGTAGCTAGACAATAAGAGACCGACACTTTTTTCTTTTTTTTTATACAGTGAAGGAGAGTGGAAAAACCATGTTAACTTCATAACTTGTTTCCGAAGCTCCTGCTTTAGTGAAAAAGGCCTTATCTGCTGGGGTCGGGACAGATTATTGCTAGCAACAAAGTGCCAAGGAACATTGCACTCCAGACTCCACAACACTATTTTATGATCCCTCATTCCCTCCTATGGTGGCTCGGTATGTTATAGGGGAGACTTGGGATCAAATCAAATCCCAAGCTTTTTTTTTGAGAGATCTTCTGGCAGATCTAAGAGATAAAAGACGATATGAAATTGTACATTAAGATCTTAACAATCTGAAAATCGTTTGATTAAGGTGCGTCTTTCTGTGCAAAAACATGATGAAAAAAAAAAAAAAACCCGAAAAGCTCCATTTGGAACTTTCCGAAAATAATCCAAAACATACCGTCAGTATTTGAAAATGTTTTCATATAATTATGAAAATTAGGAAGAAATTTAACTTTTTTTACGGTTGCCCTCACTCAAATAAAACAGTAGGGGGTCAAATAAAAGAATGACACCATGTCTCTATTCCATATTGACCAAGTTATGGGGTCATTTTTTTTCATTTCACATCCCTCAACAATTCAATCTCATCTCTCTATTCCATCTCTTCAAACCTAGTGATGACAATTTTCCTTGTCCTCATTGGGTATTCATCCTCACCTCTCGGTACCCTACCCCCATTGATCAAAGGTCCTAAATCTGCCACTGGCTTTGCGTGTCCTTTCGGGGTGGCATCTTTTCATGACTAAATCTTTTCCCAACCAACTGGGAAGGACCAAAATGCAAGTTTCCGAGCTTCTAAACAGTAGACAGCCAACGCAGAAAGACACACCGAATGGGGCCTTAGTTTTATATAGTTCCGTGGATCTCTCACACAGTGTTTGGACAACATAGGAAGTGTATGAAATCCCTAATCAACCATTAATTTAGACATTTTCAATTAATTAGTGGTCATTTAAGTCCAATTCACGCATTATATTTTTGTTTATATCTAATTTAAACAATTAATTATGCTTTAATGAGAATGACCAATTTCTGGTCAATATGGCAACTGGGCGTGCTGATTTTATATATATATATATATATATATATATATAGATATATATATATTAAAATTCATATAAAATAAAATTTTAAGATTCTTTTAATTTGTGCCCACCTAGGCTCGTGCTGTGTTTCCCTTTTGAGGGGTTCCAAGCAGACATGGTCCACTACAGTGCGAGCGACTTGCAAAAGTGGTCCTTGATGGCCCGACACAGCGACCTGAAAAAGTAGTCCTTGATGGCCCGGCACGGCCCACATTGTACCTCTAGTAACTCTCTGTGTTGATGTCCGAACCATTTGAGAAAAGTCAGAAAACCTTCTCCCCTGTTCAAACTGATCCAAATGTCAAAAGTTAAGAATGAAGGAGATTTCGTTCTATAAATCATTGACACATCATAGAACTACTAGGCCAACTTTCCCAAGTACAAGTTAGACATGTCTATCGTGAAGCTAATTGATGTTCAGATTACTTGGAGAGTGCTTAGTATATGAACAGACCGGTATATATGTCTGGTTGGTTAATCTGCCAACTGCTCTATACTCACATACAAAATATGCAGACTTTGTAGGAGTTTCCTTTCTCAGAGTTTGTAGTTCTCTTTAGTTTAATATGATTTCCTTTGATATATAAAAACGGGGTTGCTTTCTCAGAGACTGGCTCTCAATCAAGATCCATGTAAGTTACGCTCTTTTATCTATATTTGTATATAATTCTATCTAATTCTCCTGCAGTTGATTTATGTAGAGCTATGTTTCTTTTTCATTATTTAGGACGAGATTATAGTCAGTTTCTACCGCCTAGAAGACTAATTACACCGACAGCCATCATCCATCCAAGCAACTGTTCAGACGTTCAAATTATGAAAAATTAAGTAGTCGATCAGGTCAAGATATGAGGACAAGCACTTGGATTTGTCTAACATGGTCCCCTACATGTGACCCATGATTTTGACATCCCCAGTTTTGAAATAATTTACAAGGCATTAATTCCCTACACGGCATTAGTTAAACAAAATCAAGTTATTTTTACTTTTGTTTTTCAAAACAAAAAGATTTTTTTTTTTTTATTCTTTTGCTAAAGTGGCAACTTCTAAAGCAAATGAAAAGAAAAGCAAACATATTGTAGAACTTCCCTTACTCAATTTAATCGATAACTTTGATTCGTTACTGGAACCATGATTTTCAAAATCGGACCGGACCGAACAACCGGACCGGAAAAACTGGAAACCGGTCAGGTTCATTTTCCCCCAAAACCAGATTTCCCTTCAAAATCGTTGATTTTGATCAGCAAACTGCTGAACCAGTCGGTTAATCATTCGAACGGTTTTGACCATTTTTTATTTTTTTGAATTTTTTTGTCAGAACAAGCCAAGCGTTCGGGACTTTAAAAACCATGACTAGAACTTTTGGTTATTAGGGTAGACGTCAATCTCTGATTTAAAAAGATAACATCCATCCCCTTTGACCCTATACCAAATAATAGGTTTTAATAGAAAACTAGCGGGATCGGTGCAATGTATAAATTTTGTTAAGAAAATAATTGTTTTATATTATATCTTTTAAATAGTTAATAATTATTTATATTTTATATATTATTTTTAATAATTTTTTTGTAATATAAAAATAATAATAATTAATTTCAATTAATTTGTTCATCAATTTGATGAAATTGACCAAACAGACCCAACTCGACTTGAGTTGTTCACTTTCTAGTATTTTTGGTCAACTTCAATTCAGCAATTTCCTAATTCGACCAAGTTGGATTAGTTTCAGTTTGACTATTTGTAAACCGACCAAAATCGAACCGACCTGATCATAAATATATACATATATATATATATATATTATATTTCAAATATAATCTTTTGTCAAGATTTAGGTTTCCTTGTTGTTTAGATTTATTCTATTTTAATAAATCCCTATTAAGTAGGTAGTTTCCAGTTTGACTCATTCTCTGCTCTTTACCACGTTATTTGTTAGTGTAAAACGTAGGCTGTTTTTTCTCTCAATTAGTTATTGTAAAGGCTATTTATTAGCCAAAGTTGTTGATCAATAATAAAGAATCATTCCAGTTTGTTTTAAGCTTGTTCTATTCAAGTTCTTATTCACAACATTCTGGTATCAGAGCCAGGTTGGGCTTGAAGAAACAAAGCAGCAACCTTTGTGATTTGCAGCAGCAAGATAGATGATGACTGTAGGGAATTTTGTGCAACCTGCTATTCCTCACTTTGATGGTCATTACGATCATTGGAGCATGTTGATGGAAAACTTTTTAAGATCCAAGGAGTACTAGAGTTTTGTGGAGACTGGTTATGTTGAGCTAGAAAGCGGAGCAGTATTGACAAAAGCGCAACAGAAGAAGCTTGATGAGATGAAGCTAAAAGACTTGAAGGTGAAAAATTATCCATTTCAAGCCATCGATCGAACTATCCTAGAAACCATCCTACAGAAGAACACATCCAAACAGATATGGGATTCCATGAAGAAGAAGTATGAGGGGAATGAAAGGGTGAAACGATCCATTCTTCAAGCTCTTCGCAAAGAGTTTGAAACTCTTGAGATGAAATCTGGTGAAGGTATCTCTGACTATTTCTCAAGAGTGATGTTTGTTGCCAATAAGATGAGAGTTCGTGGTGAACAAATGAGAGATGTTACAATAGTAGAAAAGATACTTCGATCATTGAGCAACAAATTCAATTATATTGTTTGCTCAATTGAAGAGTCAAAGGACATTGATCGCATATCAATTGATGAACTGCAAAGTTCCTTAATTGTTCACGAGCAGAAGCTCCATATGCACAAAGGAGAAGAGTAGGCACTGAAGGTAACTTATGAAGAAAGTACATGGGGAAGAGGTCGTGGTCGCGGATCCATTTGAGGAAGAAGCAGAGGCAGAGGATGCCAATCCTTTAACAAAGCTACTGTAGAATGCTACAAGTGTCACAAACTTGGACATTTTCAATATGAATGCCCAAGTTGGGACAAAGAGGCCAATTATGCTGAGGTTGGAGAAGAAGAAGTGATGTCGTTAATGTCCTATGTTGAAATAAATGAAGCAAAAAAGGAGGATGTTTGGTTCTTATATTCGGGCTGTAGCAACCATATGTGTGGAGACAAAGCTCTCTTCTGTGACTTTAATGAAAACTTCAGGCAACTGGTGAAGCTGGGAAATAACTCAAAAATGACAGTGATGGGGAAGGGTAATATAAAGCTGAAAATGAATGGATTCAATCATATAGTCACCGAGGTATTTTATATGCCTGAATTGAAGAACAATTTACTGAGCATTGGGCAACTGCAGGAGAAATGTTTAGCAATTCTTATTCAACACGACAAGTGTAAAATCTATCATCCTGAGAAGGGCTTGATCATTCAAGCAGAGATGTCTGCCAATAGAATGTTTACCTTGTTGGCTACGTCGCAACCAAAGAAATCAGCTTGCTTTCACACAGCCACACAAGACTTATCACATCTCTAGCACTGCCGATATGGACACTTGAGTCACAAAGGATTGAGGACTCTTCAAAACAAGAAGATGGTGAATGGACTACCACAATTCGAGGCTTCAAAAACTGTGTGCACTGATTGCATGGTTGGAAAGCAGCATAGAGATCCAATTCCAAAGAATAGCACTTGGAGAGCATCTTCGAAACTTCAACTCATTCATGCTGATATATGTGGCCCTATCACACCAATCTCAAACAGCAAAAAGAGGTATCTAATTAGCTTCATTGATGATTTTAGTCAAAAGGCATGGATTTACTTCTTGGTTGAAAAATCTAAAGCTTTAGTTATCTTTAGACAGTATAAAAGTTGTGTTGAGAAAGAAACAGGTTCCTATATTAAGTGTTTGCGTATTGATCGAGGGGGTGAGTTCAATTCACAAGAGTTTAATGAATTTTGTAAAGAAAATGGCATCAAGAGGCAATTGACAGCAGCTTACACTCCGCAACAGAGCGGAGTTGAAGAGAGGAAGAATCAGACCATCATGAACATGGTTCGAAGTATGCTTTCAGAGAAGAAGATTCCAAAGACTTTTTGGCTAGAAGCTATGAATTGGACAGTGCATATTCTAAATCGAAGTCCTACTCTAGTAGTGAAGAACATAACTCCGGAGGAAGCTTGGAGTGGAGTCAAGCCTTTAGTTGAATATTTTCGAGTGTTTGGCTGTATCTCACATGTTCATGTACCTGATGTCAAGAGAACCAAGTTGGAAGACAAAAGTTTTATTTGTGTGTTGTTGGGAGTTAGTGAAGAATCTAAAGCTTATAGGCTCTATGATCCAATAGCCGAGAAGATTGTAATTAGCAGGGATGTAGTTTTTGAAGAGAAAAATCTTGGGATTGGGATAAGAGCTATGAAGCTATACACAACAATATGGAGTTGATTACACAGAGATTTTTGTGCCGGTGGCAAGGATGGATACAGTTTGAATAATTATTGCTCTTGCAGCTCAAAAGAGTTGGACGATTTACCAACTTGATGTGAAATCAGCCTTTCTCCATGGAGAACTAAGTGAAGAGGTGTTTGTTGAGCAACCAAGAGGCTATGAGTAGAAGGACAATCCACACAAGGTATACAAACTGAAGAAAGCTTTATACAGACTCGAACAAGCTCCATGAGCTTGGTTTAGTCATATAGAAGCATACTTTGTAAATGAAGGCTTTGAAAGGTGCCATAGTAAGCATACCTTGTTCTGAACTCGACCTGACTTGATGTTTGTAGTGAGTTTAATTAGTAGATACATGGGGCAGCCAAATGAGTTTCATTTACAAGCTGCAAAGAGGGTGTTAAGATATTTGAAAGGCACAACAAATCTTGGGATCTTCTACAAGAAGGGAGGGAATGATAAACTGGTTGCTTTTACTAATAGTGACTACGCCGGTGATTTGGAGGATGGGAAAAGCACATCAGGATATGTATTCATGTTGAGTTCTAGAGCTGTGTCTTGGTCCTCTAGAAAGCAGCCTGTTGTTTCACTCTCCACAACTGAAATTGGGTTCATAGCCGCAGCATCCTGTACATGTCAAGCTGTTTGGATAAGGAGAATCTTGGAGAAGCTCAATCATACACAAGGTAATTGTACTACTGTGTTTTGTGACAATAGTTCAACAATTAAATTATCAAAGAATCCAGTAATGCATGGACAAAGCAAACACATAGATGTTCGCTTTCATTTTCTACATGATCTTATTAATGAAGGAGTAGTGGAGTTAGTTCATTGTGGCACACAATATCAGATTGCAGACGTGATGACTAAGCCTCTCAAGCTTTACACGTTTTTGAAGCTGAGAAAGCTCATGGGTGTTTGTGAAGTTCCAGATGTAGCAGTTAGTTTAAGGGAGGGTATCGAGATTTAGGTTTCCTTGTTGTTTAGATTTATTCTATTTTAATAAATCTCTATTAAGTAGGTAGTTTCCAGCTTTGACTCATTCTCTGCTCTTTACCACGTTATTTGTTAATGTAAAAATTCCAGTTTGTTTTAAGCTTGTTCTATTCAAGTTATGATTCACAACATTTTTAATATAGGAAAATGGGAAAACCAACCATTATAATTTTTTAAATTTAAATATTTTGAACCAACCAACCAAATCAAAAACTGATCTAAACTGATACCAATATTTTATACCCGCCATATTTAATCCCGGTGCACTCTTCTACCTCTCCCTCTTCATCAGTACGGCCTGTTTCACATAGTTCCAAGGTACCTTGGACACATTCATCAAATGATTCTAAATTGAAAATCATTAAGAAAGAATATGATTAAAGAAATATTTAAACAAACCGAGTGGATCAGTCAATCAGCGAGTCCTGAATTTTAAAACAATGGTAAGTAACAACTATTGCGTTGATTTGTGCAATATATGAGCAATGCTATTTACTTGCGCAACACATGCCTTGCACTAGTATAAGGATATTTTCATGGATGTGATATTTTTCATGGTTGAAATAGAATGAAGGAACAGGGGGCCATATATAAAGGAAAAGAGTTCATAAGATGTGATCTAGTGGATCACCTTAGCTTGAAAAATCATGAACCACCTCCAACCTTCTACTCTCTAGGTGATAGCAAATGATCTTCTGAAGCAACCTGAGAAACACGACTTGCGGATTCATAGGATTGAATGGTAGAAGGAGAGGGAGAACATAGGATCCCATGGTGTCCGATCGAGTACTCCTGAAAACTCGCTCTGTGCTTCGAAAACCATTCAGTCTCAACTACACCCCCATTATCAAAGTGGTAGCAATCTCGTTTATATTTATTTTGAAACCAAAAAAAGTGCTCTAGCCCCCTATGGAGAAGTCCGCCTGACTCTCCAAATGAAGGGAAAAATATCTATCTGATGTGGGGGACATCCAAAAGGCAATTAACGAAGAAGTATATAAAGCATTACACTTTCCTACGAGATGATCGGGTGTTTGATGAAAGTGGAAGAACTGGTCTTCGCGTGTGTTTGGGAGCGTCGGATTTGATGCATAGGTGTTGGATCATGTTTTGGGTAAGGAGGACTTGGAAAAGATCAATGTAGTTAATGTTAAGTATTTTAGGGAGCTTCCTTTCTTGTTGTAGTTGAGTATGTAGGTTTATAAGTGAACTGTTGATCCATGTTATGAATTGAGTTTGTTTGGGAGGAAAGTGGATGTGAGTATGGGAAGTTGATGGATCCCCGTTACATCGAAATGGGAAAGTACCATTTGTCTAAAGAATCTTTCGATGGTAATGCCCTGAAAGCGGTGAGGCAAAGTATGGATGGTTGGAAGTGGAATTCTGGTACAATGGCTCAAATGAGGGTGGAAACCAAAAAATGTTTGGGTTAGTGACCTGGTGATTGGCTAGCTAAGTTCTCTAATGGTTGTAGAATTGGTTAAAGGTTTCATCATGTTATTGTTTCTTGGTGTATACGCATCTAGGGTTACTTCATTTTTAAGTGTTAGGCAAATTCGTTTAAAAAAAGGTAGGATAATTGAAGGAATGAGGAGATAGACTAACAAAGTGTTAGAAAATGGGGTCATTGTAACTTTGGAGGAAAAGCTTTGAAGCGCGTCTGAAGACACTATCTTTAGAACATTATTTTCCCCCACTCACTTTTACTAAGTTTGCTGTTGTGTTATAGGCAAATCCGTTCCCATGATACAACAGAGCCTTGGGCGAGAATCTACAACCAGCAAAGTTGAAGAATCTCCGGAGAAACCTTCTGTGAGATTGTAGCAGATCGGACTGATGTGTGTTTTGAAGTCTGAGTCATGCTCCTTAAATAGTTTATGAAGAGGTATGAAGAAAAGGTAGGTGTTGGTTCAGAGAAGGCACCTTGAACAGTCACAATTTCAAACATTGTGACTGTTTAAAAAGTAGTTAACAGTTAATGACTGTTAACTTTGAATTGTGCCTCTTGATCAAACACGGTCGAATCGTGACCGTTGATCTCATCAACGGTGATCAAAGGTTAGCATTGCACCAAAACCAAAGCCACGCTTCACGAGCCACGCAAAGTGCAAGCAAAGTGCGCCTCTAAAGTGAGGGTGAGTTCGGTATCAAACCCCCATACTCTCATCTACTATTTCTAAGGAGTGTAAATCAGCTCCTATTAAAATACTGAAAACAAAGCTTATAATTTTCCAATGTGGGACAAGTTCTAAACTAAGTTTTGTAAGAGAAAAGCTAATTTTTCAATCAAGTGTGCAGGTGCAATTTCTCATGTAATTGACTAATCAAACCCATTGGATTTAATCTCTTATGAGATTAAAATCCAACACAAAGGTCTATGAACCATGCGAGGGTGAGTTCGATAAGGCTTTGTGGAAAGAGTTGTTAGAGGAGAGGACATCATTATGTTGAATACTAACACATTGAATTAGGAAAGATTTTTGTTTGGATGTGGGGCTTTCTAGTGCCGCCATAAAAGGTGAATTGAGGGGTGATAAAGTTGGGGGGGGTGGGGGGGGACCAAAGGTGATGGATTCAGGAAAGGGTAAAGAGCATAGTTCATGTAACGAGAGTGTTTGGGAAACTAGCGTTATGATCATCTGATTGTTTGGCGATGAGTTTAGTAACTACATGTTCAAGGTTATCTTGGGATATTTGTGCGGTGGTAAAGGTTTGATCGGGTTGGACTTGTGGTGTGGGAATGTGTGGAGGGTTAAGACTGAGGGATGATGTAGTGTATGTAATGGGAGGGCTAATTGTATGGGTTGTAATTGTAGGATTGGTTGTGCCTTGCTGTTGTGATGTGGAAGGGGTGGGAATGAGTTGATTATGTTGCAATTAGACTAAGTGGGAATGGGTTGGTTATGCATTGTTGTTGTGATGTGGATTGGTTGTGTGATGCATGGGCTTTGTTAAGCGAAAGTTAGACAATAGAAATATATAGGAGTATATGATTGTTTTATATTTTAACTTTTTAATAATCAATCTTATCAAACTTGACTCGAGTTGGTCAATTTTCTTAGGATTGTCAATGGATCGGGTTTGACCCGAATGACCCAAGCCAACTGGGTCGGTTCTAGTTTTGGTAACTAGAACCAAAAGGTCAGTTTTGGGTCCTAATATAGGGTCCTGATTACTATCGGTTCTGAACTAGTTCCACTTAGTCTAATTTATTTTTTTATAATAGCATTGTAATTAATTAAATTTAAATTTAATTTTGAACTTTAAATCTTTTGAACAAACAAACCAAACCAAAAATAGACCCAAACGAATACAACCCGAGTTGGTAGGTTTTCACTAATGGTCAATAAGTTTTGGGTGACAAACTCTCGACCTCACCAAGTTGATTTGATTGGTGAAATAGCCAACAGCCAAACTTAACCAATTCTTGAACACTCCTAATTTCAGCTAAATTAATAGTTATTCTCTAATAAATAACAAAAGCTTAATCTCCAATAACTATTGAAATTTTATGGAAAAAATACCCAATTATTGAAAATCAATTTATAATGAAAATACAATAAATATCTAATAAAAATACAATAATCTCAAAAATACAATAAACACTAAAAATATATTAAATTAGCCAATAAATAATGTGATCTCAAATAATAGTTTAATCTCTAATAAATAATACTCAATCAATTATAAAAGATACATAATTACTAAAAGTAGATTTATAACAAAAATACAATAACTACAATAAATTAAATTTCAAAAGTTAAATAATAACTGTTTAATCTCCATTAATTATTAAAAATTTACTATTGAATAACAAAACAAAAATAGATTTATAAATATTATTGAAAACATATCTATCAAAAAAAATAAAATAATTAATTATTGAAAATAAAATAAATATTAAATTTACTATATATAAATATATAACGAATACCCACTATTATTATAAAATTATTACTAATAAATATTATCTTTTAAAGTTATTTTCTATAGTATTTAATTGATATAAGTGAAATTAGTTATTCACAATATTTTTTAGTTATTTAAATAATATTGTTATTTAAAATTTTAAAACATTAATTATTTATTAAATTTAATAATCTGTAAAATTATAATTAGTACTATCATTACATAATTTGTCATTAATTTTGTAAAATATTAAATTATTATTAACATGAATATTATGAAATTAATTACAATTATTTTTCTACTTAATTTTGTTATTTTAACTATTTAAAATTTAGTCATGTTAAACATGTCATTATTTAAATATCGAAATAATATGTAAAATATTTAAAAATTTTCATTCTTTGAATTTTATTTATTTTAATGTTATTACATATTATTAAATATTTTGTTGTATAATTATTTAGCTAATTTTAATATTTTTTATTTAAGATATTTAAATATTATTTTATTTTTTAATGTTAAATTCTATTATTTGAATAGCATTTTAAAAGGAGATACCCTCCCTTTGTGAATGTTTTAATTTTTATTCCATGCCATTTTTCAAACAACTAATGAGATGCTCCCATTCCCCATAAAAAATTACCTAAAATCTCTCTCTCTCTCTCTCTCTCTCTCTCTCTCTCTCTCTCTCTCCATCCCACAGTTCTCAGTAACCTAAATAATATCTTTTCCTAAAATTTATCCTAAACTACCTCTCCCCCACTTTCTCTTAAATTATCTCTAATCTTATTTATATATATATATATATACACGTGGACGCTTGAACATTCACTAAATGGTATCTAAACGTGCAGGCAAAAAATTGAGTGTGTGTGGTCCATTGGAGCGTGTGACTCATACGACTCGAAAATGGAGCCATTCTGGCCACCGATTTTTGGGTCGATGGTTTGACCATCTAGTTCAAATGGCCAGCCCATTCTAACAACAAAAATTACAGGCAAAAAATTACAGAACCACTCTGGCCATTGGTTTTCGGGTTGACAATTTGACTGTTCAATTCGAACAGACGACCTGTTTTGACAACAAAAATTACAGGCAAAAAATTGGGTGAAGTTCGTTAAGCAATATCATACGTGTTATGTCATTCGAGCATGTGACTCATACGACTCAAAAATGGAACCATTTTGGCCATTGGTTTTCGGGTCGATGGATTGACCATCTAGTTTGAATGGATGGCTTGTTCTGATAACAAAAACTAAAAAATAAAAAATGGCCAAAAACCATTGAACGGGTCGACGGTTCGATCGCCCGGGTGAATGGGTCGTTGACCGATTCAACGGTTTTTGGCTAGGGACTAGGATTGAGGTAAAATGGAACCGGTTGCCTGGGTGGTTCCTAGGACGAAATGTCCAACCATTTGGGTCAATGACAGTTCGAAAGCCATGATTTTTTATGCTTTTAGCTTTTTATTATTCAAAGGTTTCTTCTATTGTGGGCTTTATTCAAGCGTGTGTGGTATGTTCCTTTTTTTTTTCATTTTTTGTTTTTTTTTTTTTTTTGCATTTGGTCTTCTTCTTCAAGGTCTTCCAAAATAGTCTAGGGTTTACTACCATTTTATTTCTTCCCTTTTGTTTTTCTTTGGTTTTTCTTGTGCAATGTTTTTTATTTTTTTTTTACAAGGCAATTTGCATTTTCTCTTTCTTTGATTGTATTATGTTTAGCTCTATTTCAAAGAAAAACTTTGGACTCGATTTTCTGATTTTTTTTCCTTGGTTTTTCTAGTTTGGTGGATTTAATGCCAATTTTTTTCTGTGTTTAAGGTCACTTTGGATTTATCTTTCAAGGTTTTGGAATCCCTTCCAATGTCCACCCTTCCCATGACTATGACTGCAAAGTTATTTCGTCTAATTATTGACATTTAGAAAAAATGACTCAGAAATGGAACTGTTTTGGCCATCAGTTTCCAGGTCAACGGTTCGACCAACCAGTTCGAACAGATGGCCCGTTCTGACAAAAAATTAAAAAATAATTAAAAATAAAGAAAAATAAAAAAATGGCCAAATACCGTTGAACGAGTCAACGATTTGACCACCTAGGTCAATGGGTCGTTGACTGATTCAACGATTTTTGGTGATGGACCAGGTTTGGGGTAAAACGGAACTAATTGCCTAGATGGTTCCCAGGCCGAACAATCCTACCATCCGAGTCAACTAGGACTTCTTGATGTGAAACAAAGGACAAATATGAAGTAGAACTCAAAACTATCACTATATGATTGTGTTCTTTTATATGAGATGCTTTGCTAAAGCAATATTTAAAAATCGAGCACATGATGATCTCTTTTAAGTCTTTATATGAGTTTCAAGACATGAGTACTTATAATTGCAAGTATCTTATTAAGAAACCATTGTCTTTTTTAATGTAGGAAATAGCAATGTTACAATTCCAATCCAGCCCCTATGAAGCAGAGGCCCTCCGCTAGGTCCTACTTATCTTCAGAATTATCACTAATTCCTATTTATTTCCTTCCTATTTTTACTCTCCCCTACCTTTTATCCATATCTCTCTAAAGAAAGTTTGAATTAAAAATTTTAAAAATATTTAAATATTCTAACAAAAATATATAATAACTTTAAAATATTTATTGAAAACACAAAAAATAAATACAATAGATTTAACAATATTCACTTTATTAATAATTTTATATCTTTACAAAATTTATCATGAAATTATGTACTAACATTATAAATTATGATTTTTCGGATTATTCAATTTAAATGTTATTAAAATAATAAAAACTAAAATTTAACAATAAAAATTAAAATATTATTTAAATATTTAGAAACTAAATATCTTAAATAAAAAAATACTAAAAATAGCTAAATAATTATATAAAAAAGTAATTAATGTTATGTAATAACTTTAAAATAAATAAACTTCAAATAATGAAAATTTTTAAATATTTTATATATTATTTCAATATTTAAATACTATTTTAAATAATGAAATATTTAACATAACTAGATTTTAAATATTAAAATAAAGGAGTTATGTAATAAATTCAAAACATTTCTTAAAAGTAGAAAGATAATTATAACATAATATTCAAATTAATAATAATTTAAAAATGTACAAAATTAACAAAATAATTATGTAATAATAGTATAAATTCTAATTTTATGGATTATTAAATACAATAGATAATTAATATTTTAAAATTTTAAATAATGATAATATTTAAATAACTAATTTCACTTATATAAATTAATAATTCTTGAAAAATAACTTTCAAAAAAATTATTATTTATTAATAATAATTTGAAAATCGTAATCTATATTTATCTATACTATAACTAATATTTATTGTATTTTTAGTAATTATTTATTGTTTTTTTGATAAAAATATTTTCAATAATTAAGTATAAGTTTATTTTTATTTTTTATTTAATAAAAAATTTTTAATAATTATTGGAAATTAAACTATTGTTAATTAACTTTTTAAATATAATTTATTGTACTTATTGTATTTTTATTATAATTTATTGATTAATATTCATTAGAGATTAAACTATTATTTGAAATTACACTATTTCTTTACTAATTTAATACAATTTTTAGTATTTATTATATTTTTGTAATTATATTAGATTAGACTATTAACTTAACTAAAATTAAGAGTGTTCATGAGTTGGTTTGACTCAGTTATAGGTTGTTTGGTCAACCAAATTGACTTGGTCAGGTTGGGGAGTTGGTCACCCGAAACGAACTAACCATTAGTGAAAATCGACCAAATCGGGTTGTATCGGTTTATGTAAATTTTCGGTTTGGTTGGTCATTTCAAAAGAATTAAACTAAAAAAAATTAAATTTATATTTTAAAAATTATAATGGCATATTAACAAACTAAATTTAAATTTTAAATTTATGATATAAAATATTTTACACTAAGAAATTTTCGAACTTTCCTACTTCCGATATTAAAAAAAATTATATTAAAAATATAAAATGTGTGTGTGTGTGTGGTCAAGTCAATCGATTTTGGAAAATTGGTGAAGTAATGCCGACCGGACTTAAATCAGTTTGATGAACAACCCTAACTGAAATTAATTATCATTATTTTTGTATTACAAAAAAATTATTAAGAGTAGTATATAAAATATAAATAAGTATTAACTATTTAAAAAGTTAAAAATATAAAACAATTATGTACTCTTATGTGTTTCTAATCTCGTGCATCACATGGTTCCCCACTAGTTTATATGCTATGATTTGCAGGTTCAATCATTATGTTAAGTGGATTTGCATTGAAAGATGTATTACATTATTCAAGAAATTGTTTTTTTTTAATTCCTTGTACTTTTTTATATGTCAATTAGATATTATATTTAATCTTTAGCAACAAAAGGATAAGAGGATTGGGGAGGAAGGGGATTGGTACGTTTAGAACTGCGTCGAAGGGATAGACCAATTCCTTATAAGGTGAGAAGAATAAACAAAAAGCCTCTAAGTTGTGTGAAATAGCAGACCTGTAGCAAGAGATGCATTGCAAATTATTGGTAAGGGCAGGGGCATTGTTGAGAATGCATTAATTAAGATGGTAAAATGTGGGTCCAAGCTAAAGCCAAAGCTGTTGGTTTGGTACCCGAAAGCTCCGAATCCACTTCTGGTTTTGTAGCCAGGAAGCGATGGGGTACCTGGTTTTTTTTTTCCTCTTTCCAGTGCCCACATCTCTCTCTTTCTCTCATCCAGCGTCATTATTGTTGAGAGAGCACGTGGTATCGGGCATTCATCTTCATTCGCCTATTCCCAAAACAGTGGTACCAGTGTGGTTCTATAAAGCACTATAGTCTTTAGTGAAGAATAGAGAAAGAACAGAGGTCTCTGGTGAAGAACCGTTTGTATTCTCGGCGAATGAACAACAAAAATAGTCTCTGATGAAGAATGATTATAACATCCGATGAAGAAAGTTTTGGATTCTTAGAGAGCAAAAAATGATTTAGTTTCTCAAAGAATGAACAGAATAATAGTCTCCGATGAAGAATGGTGATAAACGATTGTCTTCGATGAAGTATAGTTGCCGGAAAAACGGATGGTGGAATATACTGAGTAATATCATTGTATAACTAGTAGGGTTATTAAGGGCAAATATAGAATTTTTCAAATTGACCCGATGACACCTAAGGGTAAAAATGTAATTACACACATTTTTCGTCTTGGTAATTGACAAAGGGAAGTATCTGTCAATTTTTTTAAAATAAAGGGGAGGTTTTTATGATTGTCAGAAACCCCTAAAATTTCTAACAATCATAAAAACCTTCCATACAGTTTCACTATAACAAATATTTCCCTTAAAACTTTTGAAAAATTCAACAAAAACTTCCCCTCTATCACTAACCCAAACGAAAAACATTAACTCATGCATTAATTTCTTTTAAATACCAATTTTACCATTCTGTCACTACCGAGATTGAAAATGTCACTAACCACCCACACAACAAGTAAGGCTGGCAATCTTGACCCCAACCCATTTGACCCACCCAATCTATTGATGGGTCAATATTGATCGAGCAACCCATTAGGGTTAGTGGAAAAGGGTTAGGGTGGGTTGGGTGGGTGGAGGGTACCCATTAGGGTCAAGATGTGTTGGGTCACGCGGGTCAAGAAGGGTTGGGTCAAAGTCAATTCTACCTATACTCGCCAAATCTCAAAAATTAAAAGCTATGGTGATTCAAACTCAAACCCCCTAACGTGCAAACATTTGATTCCACTTCCAAACCACTATGCCAAATTTCATTTTGTTAATTAAAGCGAAATAAAATAGATTTTAATACCTTTCGCGTTCACATGCAATTTTATACAAAAACACTTTTACAAAAGCAATTTTACAAAGTAATTTTATGAAAAGAACTTTTATAAAAGAATTTTTACATAAGTACTTATGAAAGTACTTTTACAAAAATACTTTTATAAAAGTACTTTTACAAAAGCACTTTATATTTACGAAAACACTTTTATGAAAGTATAAAAACACTTATAAAACTATTTTTATGAAAGCACTTTTACAAAAGTACTTTTACACGAAAGCACTTTTATGAAAAACTTTTATGAAAGCATAAAAATACTTTTACGAAAGTACTTTTATGAAACCATAAAAACACTTTTATAAAAATACTTTTGTGCAAGCATTTTTATGAAAAGCCCGAAATTTGAATCGGACTCGGACTCAACATGTAGGCCCGATGGTCGGGCCAGGCTCGGGGTCGGACCTGCACAAAACCCTGGCCCGGTCCGACACATGGACAGGTGTACTTGGCATCTTATACTAAAGATAACTCCACTGAATTGCATTCACTACATCAATCTACTGATCATGCTGATCTTAGTCTGACTGTCTCGGCATTTTCTGATGGATTGATACTTGATAGTTGATACCTTTTCGTATGGCTCTCTTTCTCTCTCTCTCTTTATATAACACTTGGCAACTCTGGGATCCGAGAGGCAATTTCAGTCCAGCCGTGTGGCTTCAGACCTGAGGCAATCCCAAATCCCAACAGGCCAAGCTCAAAGTGCTTAACGCCGACCGATCGGATCACACTCACCCAGGGCCACGTTTTTGTTTCAGTTTCAAGGCCTTTTGTACACGCGTTGTCTTCACATGTATCCTTCTTGCATGGCGCATGGCGCCTGACCCTGACGCTACTGTTCGGCGCCTACACCCATTTTAAGATGCGGTACACGGTTTCCGTTGTCACTTTTCATCTCTCTCTCTCTGCTTGACTATGACTCTATGAGTAGAGTCTCGGCCTTAGTAAATCCATAGTCCGTGCAACCCCTACTCCATATCTGGCTTACCCATTCTTCAATGGCGAATTCATCGGCAAATAGTCGCTTTGTTTTAAATGTCAGCTCGGTGGCGGTCTTGCTCTTGCTAATGCTATTCGAAGGCATCGGAGGCGGTGGAGCAGCTCGATTGGAAAGGTGGGATTCCGGGATCAAAATGCCGACGCAGAGGGAAGAGGGGGAAGAGGACGGAGAGGGAGTCGGCACGACTTGGGCCGTTCTCGTCGCCGGTTCTTCGGGTTTCGGGAATTATCGGCACCAGGTAAGGGGATTAGGAAATAGGAAATAGGAAAGCGTCCGAGTGAAGCTAAGCTACTACTCTGTAGAATCGTAGCCTGAGTAGTGAGAGTTCATGTGAGTGTTGGCGTTTGGCTTACGTGTGTGGCGTATGGATGCAGGCGGACGTCTGCCATGCATATCAACTGCTGAGGAAAGGAGGGTTGAAGGAGGAGAACATAGTGGTGTTCATGTACGATGACATTGCCTACAGTGAGTTCAATCCCAGGCCAGGTGTCATCATCAACCATCCCCAAGGTCCTGATGTCTATGCTGGCGTTCCTAAGGTATGTATTGGTAGTACACTTTACTCCAATCACGCAAAGGTTCCTTGAACCGTTGGATTGGAATTATTACCATCTTACAAAGAGAATGTGTTTTTTTAAGCTGATGGATGATGTTTTCTTTCTTATTAAAATAAAATAACAAATATAATTGCAAACATATTGAGCTTGTTTCAATTAGGTAGCATGCGTTTATTATTCTACTATATTGGATCAAAACCCAGCCCAATTACAATTGATCACCAAGCCACTGAGTCAGTGGCCCATTAAACTGTTCGTGAATTCAATATATATATTTGAAAAATGACTTCAGTGTATTGAGTAATCCGTTTGTATTTCTTAATGTATATTTGATTCTTATCTAGACCTAGGTATCACCATTTGCCAAGTTAATATATTGATTAGAAAGGGCCAAAGGGGCATGGACACATGATTTTGCTTAGGGCTGTTCGGATCACATTCGGAAACATCCAAATCTGATCCGACTAATAAAAACTGAAATTCGAATCCAATCCGAAACCGGTCGGATTGGGATTTAATCCAACTTTGCATCATATTTTATTTAAAAATACAAGGGAATTTTTAAACACAAAAAACTAGTTACTTGTTAATTTACTTATCATAAATTAATATAAATATGAAATCTATGAATTTAATATACGTGAGTTAAATCGTATATATTGACCCCATCCATACTATTATGAAATAATCGGAGATGGCGTTAAATTTGCATATGATCCGATTATGTATACCATTACCCAAATCTGACATAATCGGATCGTATGAGAGGATTGGGTTTAGGACTTTTTTGAATCCGATGACAGAACTACTTGCTACTCGAGCTGTATGGAGAAGTGGAGGACCGTAAAGAGCAGGAATCCTTCACATCACATGTTGCCAAATGTTGGTCTCTCCAAACCACTCACTGAATAAAATGGCTCTCATTTCTTAAGCTTTTATTATGAGAAGAATGAGGACTGTGGAACACAGCCTAAAAAGAGTGAGTAGCATTGATGCATCCAGGTAGGGTTTAGTAATAATATCTTCTGCTTGTGGGGACAATAGCATCCTTACCATCATGAGAACAAAAGTTCAAAGAAGCCATTTCATTTTCAGAATCATAAGGTGGCTCACTCTCAGCCAATTTATTGAATTATTGGTTTTAGCCACTTTTAATATAAATTTATTTCTTAGCCAATTCATTTAGTGGTTGATTAGACCCTCTATATATAGCGATCTGTTTCCCCACTCTGATTAAGATAAATTACTTGATATTTCATTCTTATTTTGTTGTATTTTTGCAATGGCAGGACTATACTGGGAAGCATGTCACTGCTAATAACCTATATGCAGTACTTCTTGGCGATAAGAATGCTGTACAAGGTGGAAGTGGTAAGGTTATTGATAGCAAACCAAATGACAGAATCTTCCTGTATTACTCCGACCACGGAGGCCCAGGTGTGCTTGGTTAGTATGAGAAACCTTTCCTTTTTCCATCTACAACAACTCTTATAGAACATTGTGCATATTGATTTCAATCCAAGTTTATGGGTATAATAGAATGGAAATTTGTGTTTTTCTTTACAAAATTTTGTTTAAAGTTTTTATTATGCACCACAGTTTTACCTAACATTTGATGAAGTAAGGCCTTAAGCCTTGAAAATGATTGTGGACAAGTCGACTACAGGCGATTATGGCCACAGTATCTAGGGATTACAGTTTTTTTTAATGTTATTACATATATAACATATTTGATATAATTAAAACTGTTAATTAGATTGCTTTGGAATTGTAACTGATGTTCTGAACAGAAAATTGCACATGTATCACAATAAATTACCAGAAGTTTTATACACCATTCACTGTAAAAGCATCCTGTACTAATGTAAATATAGACTAGTGGTTGGCCTTATAAATCTAATAATACCCTTCCCATTTTATTTCAGGAATGCCTAATATGCCTTTCCTCTATGCTGTTGATTTCATTGAGGTATTGAAGAAGAAACATGCAGCAGGAACTTACAAAGAGATGGTGAGAGAAACATCCCCCCCACCCCCACCCCAACTGCAGGGCATGAATTTTGTGCGTTACAATGATACTTATGTTGTGTACATGCAGGTTATGTATGTAGAAGCTTGTGAGAGTGGGAGTATTTTTGAAGGTATGATGCCTGAAGATCTCAATATTTATGTAACAACAGCATCAAATGCTGAGGAGAGCAGCTTTGGCACTTATTGTCCTGGAATGGAACCTTCTCCATCCCCAGAATTCCTAACTTGTTTAGGGGACTTGTACAGCGTAGCATGGATGGAAGACAGGTACACTTTGCCATCACTTTCTAACGTGAGAAGTTGGTGGCAGTTTGTAAACATGGCTATCGGATTGAACTGATTTGACTCTTTTTATGCTGTCCCACTACTTAGCTAGTGATTCTATGATTCTTGAGTTTCTTAAATAGTATCCATTAACTTTCTCTTATTATTAATTGTACAAAAACTATAGAGATATTTACCATGAATTTAAACAATTGAGTGTTACTGTATTGTGTACAGTGATCTATTTTGCTTGTCACAGGAGATCTTTAGTTGAAAATTAGCCCTATGGCATAACTCTTGGTCCAATCCCCGGGTTGTTATGATTCAATGTAGAGAACTTTTTATTCTCAGTATATTTCAGCAACCTCCCTTATAAATCCTCTATTGAATTTCTCAAATATCCTTGATTCCCCTGACATCTTGGGATTAGCATCAGTTACCTGTCTCTCTTGACAAATTGTATTCAAGGTGACAAAACATCAAATGTCCTTCATGAAAAAACATCTTAAATCAATATTTGTTTCTATTTTGGCCACTGCTGATTTAAAGAATTTTTTGAGCATTATTTAAAATGCACTCATCAAATGACCTTTGATATCTTTGTCATCTTAAGTAACAAGCTCTTAATAAGGGAGGCAATTGGTGTTGATATTAAAATGTTAAGGGGTGAAGGTCATATCTGAGGAGAAACTCCAGGACAGGCTTCTAAAAGTTTCACAAATCTCAGGTTAAGTTTCCAAAATTTACTTCTACTCTTTGTTTCTTCTTTTGTGCCCCTTCTCCCCCTCCTTGGTGGGCTTTTCATTGTCTTCTCTAAGTGCTTTATATGGTACATTAATTTGTTACTATCATCCAATTTGGTTTTCATTTTTCCCATGCCATTATCTTGAAAGAACGTTTGGGTGGTGTATTGAGATTATGTCAACTATTAAGGTTCTTGAACATTGCACTCTGGTCGCCCTATTTATTGTTCTCTGAATTCATGTTGAGTAGGAGTTCAGTTTGAGGCCATTTGGTGGAACAGTTCTGCTAAACTTTGCAGAACTTGCCCCTGGAAATGGTGACTTAGATGGTTCAGTTAAGTGTGCATGCAAAAGCCATGGAAATACTTTGCTAGGCTTTCAGTATTTTCCAGGTGCTGTTGTTCTTGTATTTGTATCAAGTTGACTGTTTCCTGGAGCTACAGAAGAATTGCAGCTTCGGTTAACAATCTTAGTAATGTATTGTTGACTAGGGTGACTCAGCATGGACCCTACTCAGGGAAGGATACTAACATTGTTTCAATTTCAACAACTTTATCTGAATTCATGAAGTGCAGAGTGAGAAGTAGTGAGAGGCAGTCATCTGATATGTAGCACTCATATTTGGTTTTGTTTTATTTTTCTTTTTCTTGCTTTCTGCAGTGAACTAGCAGCAGCTTCTTAGTGAACAAGTTATGGGATAGCTAGCCTGAATATTCAAGAATCATAGATCGTACATTAATGTTCAGATTTTTCAAAATTGAATCATTCTTTTGGCAATCATTTTATTCAGAAATTTGATGTTAGCCTCTAGGATTTCTGATTGACTGCTCTTAGTTTCACTGCCAGTAGAAAGTACCCCTTTGGGTATTGGTCTGCTTCTCATGATAATCTATGTACACATGTTGCAACTATTTGAAATGGAAAACTATTTAAAGGTTCATAAATATTGATAGTCGGCTTTTTCAGAATCTTTTCCTACTGTTTTCTCTCATCCATGAATTTTCTCCTTCTCTGCAGTACAAGAAGTCAGAGGATGGATCAAAGAAGAAAGAAGCTTTCAAGCGAATAGCAGAGACAGTAATGCATAGGACCCATATTGATGGTAGTGTTGAACTGATTGGCAATAATCTATTTGGAACAGAAAGATCTGCTTCCATCCTCAGTGCAGTGAGGCCATCTGGGTTGCCCTTGGTTGATGACTGGGGTTGCCTAAAAGCAATGGTAATGTTTGAAATTGAATCAATGCGGGTTGCCCAACTTAGTAATGTATTTTTGGTTGATTTCAAGCATTGCCCACCCAGTAACATTTGAATTTGGCGAACAGGTCCGATTGTTTGAATATCACTGCGGGTCATTGACTCAATATGGGATGAGGCACATGCGTGCATTTGCAAACATTTGCAACAGTGGAATCTCAGAGGATGCAATGGAGGCAGCATGTAGGGCTGCCTGTAGCGGACCCCTGTCAGCAGTGTGGAGTCCTTTCACCCGAGGTTATAGTGCTTGAATGTGTCATAAGTTCCAAAGATTTCTTAGTAGAAGTAACAGTGCAAAAGTAAAAACTTTGTTTTTTTTGGCTTGTACAAGACTATAAACTGCCTGTTTAATTATGTGGTTATTAATGCCAGTGGTTTAGTTTATGTTCAAGCCTTCAAGGTTCTTATTAGGGTGTTTGAAACTGGCCTTTTTCGCAAGAGCCAAAAATCCAATATAAAAGGTTTGTGTATTATAATTATCATTCATTGCTTGTCAAATGAAATTTACATTTTCCATCATGGAAATATGTAGCCTTTTGAATTTCAAAGTTGTTTTCAGGAGGCTGTACTGTTCAAGCATGAAGCATCGATTGTCCTGAAGGTTAAAGCTACTTGGGACCATTTGAAAACTATTGAAATTGTTGAACTGAAAGTTATTAAAATAAGCTTTGTAGTTAAGTCACTTCAGTTGTTATCAAAACAACCCTGTATGATAGGGTTTAACAATAATTCTTATGTTTGCTGGTTACTACTGAATGGGGTGGATCTGATGTTTTGGAGAATGTGACTTATGCAAGGGCCTATAGCACTTACAATTAGTTAAATTCTTTTTTTTTTAAGTTTCTTCATGGTTGAAACCAAGCATCTTTGGTAATTCTCACACATGCACACACTCATAGAAAGAGAGATGAAAATAAGAAGCTCAGTCATTGTTGCCTGTGTTGACGGAATCTGTTGTTTGCAGCCCACTGGCTATAAACTTATAAACTTCATCGTTGTTAGCCCAGAGTTTGAGTTAAGTTTATTAACTTGCACAAAATCTCCATTGGGGTGGTGGCGCAGTTGGCTAGCGCGTAGGTCTCATAGCTTCCGAGTTATCCTGAGGTCGAGAGTTCGAGCCTCTCTCACCCCAACGTTATTTTATGCTGGTTGGTCCTCTGATTGTAGATTTATAGTCTTATTACTCTTATACTTGGCGCAGTTGGCTAGCGCGTAGGTCTCATAGCTTCCGAGTTATCCTGAGGTCGAGAGTTCGAGCCTCTCTCACCCCATCGTTATTTTTTGCTGGTTGGTCCTCTGATTGTAGACTTATAGTCTTATTACTCTTATACTTGGGTGCAACTTGGGTGGGTCTAGTCTTTATGTAGCTCGAATCCAGTTTGAGCCCGCTCAATTATATACATTTACCTATACTACTAACAAAAGAGCAAATAACCTCATTTTTTGGACTTTTCATTAGACATTTTTATCTTTTATCTAAGTAACATACAACGGGCATAAAAAGGGTATATATGTTCTTTATTCTCACTCCAAAAATTGTCTACATATAACAGTTAAAAAATTGTCCACTTATAAGTTCAAAAGTTATCCACTTATAAGTTCAAAAACTGTCCATAAATTATAAATAGTTTTATCTTGGAAATAATGTCACGTGTAAATGCACGTACATGTTTACTAGTACATACATATGTGTATATTTACATATATATTACATACTATATATAATATTTGAATACATATTTTGCATACATATTTACATATATATACAAATATATGCATATATATATTTGTATAAATATATATATATATATATATATATATATATATATATATATATATATATATATATATATATGTATATAATTTTAGATTGGGTTCATTGACCAATCCGAGTCCGGCCCGGGCCCGAGCCCAACTCAAGTGCATCAAATTATAATATGGGTTGGGCTTGGGTTGGGATAATTAGGCTTGACCTCAAGCTCGGTCCGTAGGGCTAGGCTTGGGTTGACCATAAACCCGGCCCAACCTGCCCACTTGTGCCCCTAGTGGAAGCTTGGGATTAGGGGTGATCATGGGCCAAACATTTGTATTATGTATTGTGTCTAGCTTTAAAAGTACTAGGCCATATTGAGCCCAAGTCTAAACATAAAACCTAACTAGTAATTCATACCATTTTTTGCCTAAAATTTGTTGACTTAGGTAATTTTTTTATTTCAGTTTTTTACTATTTTAGTTTTTTAAATTGTCATAAACCAATCCATTCAGACCATATGGTTAAACCACTAACCCAAAAATCAGTGGCCAAAGTGGTTCTAGTTCCAATTAGTTTTAAAATAGTGGATGGGGAATGGGCTACCCTCTACCCTCATTTTTTTAAGCACTACCCTAGTTGTATAAATATTAAATAATGAGGTGTAGAGTATGATTTTGTGCCTAATCCCATGGGTTCCGAAGTTATTATGACTCACATCTCTATTAGAAAATATGTGCATTGCTTATGATAGGCCACTGATGTTGTATTATGATAATCAGATTGCCATTAGCATTACTCATAACCCGATTCAACATAATAGAAATAAGCATATTGAGGTAGATAAACACTTCATACAAGAAAGAGTGACCTCGGGGGAAGTATGTAGTCCTTTCACTTCTTTAGAAGAACAACTAGATGATATCTTGACCAAGAGAGTCCCAAGGCAAGGCTCTAACACCATGCAACTATGTAAGCAAACTGGACATAATTAACATCTATGTTCAGCTTGAAGGGGAGTTTAGAGAGATTGGGCCAGATGAGCCTTAGTTTTGTTTATTTATTTAATAGTTATGTTTTAGCTATAGTAGGCCTTCTTTGTGGGCCTCAAAACTTATTATTTCCTTATGTGCTTCGGGTCAGCCACATAACTAGGACCCATGTAATTTTGTTTCTTTTTTATTATAGAGAGAGAGATGATTTAACTCTGCTCTTATCCCATTTCTTCTTCTTTCTCTTCCTCCTAAGCATATTCTTCTTCATTCTTTTTCTTTATTTCCCTTCTCTAAATCCATGACTAATTTGGTATTAACAAATAAAGACTACTAGTACTATCACTAATTACTAACAACAATAACAACAATAACAAGGAAGGAATTTTTGAAATTATGTGCAATATGATGCTCACATTGGATATAATAGTGGAATTAATAGAAAGACTTAATTATTATAAATATTCTTATACAAAAGGTAGGTTACCAAATTGCACAAGTAAAGAAAGAAAAATTAGTTAAAATGAAGGAACTCCACAGAGTACTTTCATTCTCCTTTGCTTCTTGGTAAAGTGGTCAGGCACAAGAAGCACCAACACCAGCATATATTTCCACAAACTGCGATGCAAAAATTGAAAAGAAATTAACACCTGCCTCACTAGCCACAACTTTTGTTAGTAAATGTCTTCCCCACTCTAGGGGAACCATAAAGAAGTATGCCACCTAAGAAAGAAACATATCATATCATCAAAATACTAGTGGTTCAACTCAAGCTAAATCACCTACAAAGAATCACTATGATATAATGTAAAAAGCTTAATGCCAATGACAAAAATGGACAAAGAAAATTCCAGACTTAATATGATATTTGACATAAAAAGAATGACTTAGAAGAATAGCATTATAACATAAATTAGAATCCAAGTCAAAATAAAAACTAGATAGAAACCCTAAGGGTCCTTGGTATTAACCAAAAACATCAAAAATATTATAGAAAGATGGATTTTCCAAATATTTGTGGGGGCATGAACTTGTAAGTTGTAACAATGACCCAAAATTGAGATGAATAAGAAGAATGTTATTATTAAGTAACCAAAAATTAGAATCTAAATGAAAAACCTCAAGGATCCATTTCAATAAATGACCATAAACATAAAAATATTATACAAAGATGGGTGGCTTCCTAATCTTGCATTTTTTGAAGTTGGGTGTATTCCAAGAAATTTAACTCCATTGAAGGTAGCTCAGCTAGATTTGGGGTGGAAAGAGAGGGGGGATTCCCAAGTAAGGCAATCTAGGCTCCTCCTATTGCAATTAAAGTCCCTTTCACTATGTAAGTTTCTATCTAAAGACACATTGATTTTAAGAGGAATGAATATCCACTCAACATAATGTGTTTTCACAATGAGGGCTACAAACAACAGATTACTGGGTTATTCATTGCTCATTCATGTTGGTTAAGTTGGCAAATTTTTGTGGGGTGGGAAACTTCTAAGTGGTGCAGCCCAAGGATAGTGGTGGAGTTAAGTGCTGGGTGGAATTTAAAGGGCTTGAATAAAACAGGTAGAACGATGTAGAGCATACAAACACTGGTGATCATATGGATAGTTTGGAGGGAGAGGAAATTTATGATATTTAAGAACAAAGTATCATCATTAGATCAAGTCAGAAGGCATTATTTTGATCAGGACAAACAATAGGTAATCCATTGAATACAATTGACCAAGCTCATCCTTTAATCAACTTAGGGGATTTGGTAAATTAGAAGGCTTTTTTGAAGGTGACATAAGTTAAAAGCTCCCTGTATGTGTCAGTAGGTTATCAAAATCCATCCCAACACATAGTGGACTTGTTTCATTTATATTTAAGAGGTTTTGCAAGAAATTAAGAGGGTTGTAATAGGTATAAAATATTTGAAACATCTTCCCATCTTCCTGGTTGCTACTTAGCAGTGGAAATCCTTTCAACAACTGCTTAAAATAATTTAAATCCTAAAATATTTTCGTACTTGATATTGTATCATGCTATTATGTGATGTCATTTTAGTGTTATTATGAATTGGACCTATTAGATGAAACAAAAGCATACCATTTTTCTTTTTCTTTTTTTTTTTTTTTTGTAGATAAGACTAAGGATGGTTTGTATATTTAAAGGCCCAAGCTCCATATGCAAAGAGCTAAATGGTCGAGACTCGTGTACAAAATATATAACAATTCACCAAGATGAGTTGTAAAACTAATGTTGTGCTTAGACCTATTCATCAGCCAGGTATGGGCCAGGCTTTGCCTCTTCGTAAATAAAAAAGGACCAAGCTTGACCAACCATTGGGCCTAAATCTTAAGGCCGAGCCCAAGCTCAAAGCCCAATCTGGATAGATATTTTATGTTATATTAATTATACATTATTATTAATATTCTATTATTATACTATTATATATTATGTATTATTAATATACATTATATTTTTAATTATATATAATATAATCAAGTCAGGCTGGCTTATTTGGGAAAGCCCGAGCCTAGCCTGAAAAAATAGTCGGACCTAATGTTTAGAGCTTGAGCCTAAGCCTGCGAGCTTAAAACTTTGTTTAAACCCGATTTAGAATAGGCTAATTCGGGCCTGCCTATTGGGTTACTTGGGTCATGAATAGGTGTAGTTGTGCCAATACCACTAAAATTATAAAGTAGTAAGTTTCAAGGATTAATAATCTACTTGCTAAACCCCTTAATGGACCATGCATTTGTGTGCCATGTTACCCTATATGTAACTGAACTAATTTTACCATTGAGCTTGAATGCATAAAGTATCGATATCAATAGAAAAAAAATACCAATAAAAAACACTTCAAAGGAAACAATTATATGACCTAGTATTTTTACTCATTCCCTATGATACATTTCTCCATGTGTAAAACACTTAACAATCTCCTTGAGCTCAAGACATATTTTACTAAGTTTTACAACACCTAAAAACTTCACATGAAAACCTATGTCCAAACATAGATGGAGTCTTTTACTATTTGCTCTATGAAACTACACCAGATAAATATTCTACTCACTTCCCCCTTCTTTACCCCATCACCTTCACCCTCAATTCCTTTCAGTTCCCTTTCTAGCTCCCTTATTTTCTTCCTCTCCTTTGCCTCCTATAGTTTAAAACAACAATCTTGTAAAAGATGAAGAAGAAAACAAACCCAAGGACAATTGCTAATTTTTTACTCCAAACCATGTTGGCCCATACAAGTGCCATATATTGCTAGTTCCTCCTTGCTTTACATAGAGTTGCTTCATGCTTTATCTTTCTCAATTCCCTATTCTTTTTATTTTCTTTCATCTTCTTCTTAGTCTTGATGGCTTTCCCCATCATTTTACATTCTCCTTTCACCTTGTTTAGTTCATATTTCTTTCTCATTTGTAGTTTTTTTTTAGCTCTCTTAAGCTCCAATGCCCGCTTTGATTGTGTCTTTACTTTGACAACTAGGTGGAGGAAGGTTCTTGATATGGAAAAGAAAAGGTTTCTATTGGAATAATCAAGGGAAAGACCAACAATTAAAATGCAAGAAGACAAAAGAGCTATGGTGGTTTTGAATAGAGAGGCTACAAAGTGGCTCAAAGACTTCATTGATGGAATGATATATGCAATCATAGAACCAGGTTGGAAAGGAGAGTTAATGCTCACATGGGAAGAAAATTGTTGTGGAAATAAAAACCAATAACAGAGGTAGGTTCATTCAATTGAACAAGGTGTTTAGGAATGGCAAGCAACAAATGCTTTGTATTCTAGAATGGAAGGCAAAGCATTGTTGGTTAATGTTTGTTGGAGCTTTGAATAACTTTGCATAGAGAAGATGGTTCATGGAACGAATGACCAAATCCCTGTAAGTCATTGTGGAAATTATTAAGGTTGGACAAGAAACCGAGTTATAAATGAGGATGATAAATGTTAGGGAAGCCACGTAAGCTATGATAACAAAAGAAGATAATCCCTATCACTTTGTTCAATAGCTAAGGATAATTGTTATCTTTCTATTGTAAACTGCTTATTCTTTATCTCTTTGTAATCTTTATCAGATCGACACCACAACTGTATATATATGAACTCCTGTCTCTAATACAAAACACACTTCTTCCATTCTTGTGTTACTCTATCTTGGTATCGGAGCCAACATTGTGACAAACGTCCATGGCTTCTGGAAATCTTCAGAATACCTCCATGCCCTCAGTACAAACTTAGTCTGATTCAAGCAATGGTCGAACCATCAACACCATCCTAGCAGGATTCATGAATATTATCTCAATAAAGCTTGATAGCACAAAATTTCTACTTTGGATCATGCAAACTACACCAACATTAAAGGGCCATCAACTCTATGGGTATGTGGATGGATCATTTTCATGCCCATTAGAATATTTGAGTTCAACCTCTAAAAGAATGATCACTCCTGACTTCATCACCTGGCATGAACAAGATCAATTAATTATGAGTTGGCTATTATCCTCAATAACTGAACCTATATTGGCTTAGATTGTGGGATGCATTACCTCCAAACAAGTATAGGGTAGACTACATTCTCTTTTTTCTTCAACTAGCAAATCTCGAGTTCATGATCTCAAACTTGAACTTACCAACCTTAAGAAAGGAATTCTGCCAATATCTGATTACATTCAAAAAATTAAAGGTCTCTCTAATTCTTTAGTTGCTCTAGCATGCCATCATGTGCAACATTCTCTTGATACTTCATCTACAAATATTGCTCACAAGAAGAAAGACCCATAGTACCCCCATCACAAATGACTAAGCCTCGATCAAATCATGGTGGTGATTCTGATGGAAAGCCTTCTGACTCCAACAATTGGAAGCCATACAATGGCAATTCTGATATCCAAACCCCTGGAGTTATTTGTCAGTTATGTGGTTATAAAGGGCACATTGTAGCAACTTGTCGTCAGTATCTTGAGCTAGTTGGTACCATAATTAAGAAACCTCTCTCTTCATGAAGATTATCATGGCACTGACCAAATTACAGTGGGCAATGGTACAGGTCTACCCATTTCTCATGTTGGGTTTTCTACATGTTATACTTCTTCTGGTTCTGTTACTTTACATAATATATTGCAAGTGCCTCATATCTCTAAGAATCTATTCTTGGTTAGCCAATTTTGTTGTGATAATAATGCTACTCTCATTTTTAACTCTATTGGTTTCTCTGTAAAGGACAATATGATTGAGAAAACTCTCTTCCATGAGTAGAATAATGGTGGTCTCTACCAGATCTGTGCAATGGATAATAAGAATGAACTCTCAGCTCTTGTTGGAGAAAGAACCGACTCTTCTATTTGGCATTACAGACTTGGATATCCCAATTCGAAGATTACCCAACATGTTATTAGTTCCTTTAGTTTACCTGTTTCTACTGATTGTTCTTTAGGCAAGAGTCATTCCTTATTGATTTCATACTAGTAATTTTGTTGCTTCTCGTCCACTAGAAATTTTATATTCTGATGTTTGGGGACTAGCTCCCATTTTATCTAGACATGGAAATCAATGTTATTTGCTATCTATGGATGGCTTTAGTAATTTTTTTATAAATCTTTCCCATGGCTCATAAATCTCAAGTACCTACTATTTTTGAATCCTTTTAGAAGAATGTTGATAATTTGCTTGAATGTAAAATCAATTTTCTACAAATTGATGGTGGAACTGAGTACAATCATCTCCAACCTCTCTTGCACCAGTCTGGCATTACATTACGTCATTCTTGTCCACATACACATGCTCAAAATGGCTCAGTTGAGCGTTGCCATCGGCATATTGTTGAGACTAGCTTAACTCTTATGGCTACCGCTTCTCTTTATAAGACTTTTTGGTATGATGCCTTTGAAATAGAAGTATATTTACTTAATCACCTTCCTACACCTATTCTCAACATGATCTCTCCTTGGAGGCGCTTATTCGGTTCAGATCCTGATTATTTATTTTTGAAAACATATGTGTGTGCTTACTATCCCAATTTGAGACCATATATTGATTCTAAGTTGGATTTTTGCTCCAAATGATGTATTTTTATTGGGTACAATCCCCATCACAAGAGGTATTGGTGCTTGGACTTAGAAATTGGACATGTTTATATTGCACGCAATGTTTTATTTGATGAACGTGTTTTTCCCATGACTGTACGCTCTAATACCCCTGCACAACCCAGCTTGCCATGTGATGGGCCCACCGGCCCACCAACTGTTGCTTTCCCCTACCCACTTAAGAATGAGAGCAGGTATGCACACACTCCTACCTTTGAAAATCCTCCTACTTCACCCACCGTCACAAGTGCTTTTGACTCTTCAGTTGCAGCCATATCGACTGAACCCACTTTGAAACCAGTAATAGAGTCCAACCCTACTCCAATTAACTCTCATGGCATGATGACTAGGTCCAAATGTGGGATATTCAAACCTAATCCCCGCTATGATCTTGATGCATCCTTATATTCAGAGGTTGAGCGTATTTCGTACAAACAAGCCAAACAAGATCCAAGATGGATTTTTGCAATGCAAGATGAGTTCAAAGCCTTGTTGCTTAATAAAACTTGGGATCTTGTTCCCCCTCCACCCAACAAAAATATTGTTGGCAATCGATGAGTCTATAAGATCAAGAGACATGATGATGGTTCTATTGAGCACTTCAAGGCGTGATTGGTCTCTAAGGGGTATACTCAACAAGCGGGGCTTGATTTTCATGAGACCTTTAGCCTGGTGGTCAAACCCACTATAATTTGATTAGTTCTCTCTCTTGTTGCCTCCTTTGGATGGGACTTACGCCAACTTGACGTCAGTAATGCATTCTTACATGGACAACTTATTGAGGAGGTGTATATGAGTCAGCCTATTATTGGCTATGAAGATCCTCATCATCCCCATTATGTGTGCAAGTTAAAACGGTCTCTTTACAGCCTTAAATAGTCTCCTAGAGCTTGGTTTACTTGGCTTAAGGATTTTATTCTTTCTCTTGGCTTCATTGAATCTCATGCAAATTGTTCTCTCTTCATGCGGCGTTGCAATGTTGAAGTTATCTTCGTTCTCATTTATGTGGATGATATTCCCATTACGGGCTCTTTCTCCACTTTTATTCAATCTCTAGTCCAACAACTCTCTTCAAACTTTGCTATTCTAGATCTTGGGCCAACCCATTATTTCATGGGTCTTGAAATGCAGCACGATGCCAATGGCTTCATTTGTCCCAAAAGAAATATATTGTTTATCTTCTCACTTTGCACCAAAATGCATGAGGCCAAACTCATTAGTACTCCCATAGTTGCTTCTACACGGCTAGATTCTACTTTTGGATCTCCTCTTGATGATCCGTCGATGTATTGGAGTGTGGTAGTATCTCACTCTTACCCATCTTGATATTTGCTTCTCGGTTAATAAAGTATGTCAGTTTATTCAATCTCTTACTGATGTTCATTGGTCAGTTGTCAAATGGATTTTGCGATACCTCAAATCCACCTTAGATCATGGACTTCTTCTTCATCCCTCTTAATCCCTCACACTTGAGGCTTTCTCGGACGCCGATTGGGCCAATTACCCTATGGACAGGCATTCCAAGGAGGATTTTGTATCTATCTTGGTAACAATTTGATTACATGGAGTTCTTGCAAGCATAACACCATATTCCACTCTAGTACGGAATCCAAGTATCGTAGCCTCACCTCCACCATTGCTGAACTCTTGTGGCTGTGCATGTTACTCATTGAATTGGGTTGGAAGTTTTCCTCCTCCTTTGTTTTATGGTGCGATAACCTAAGTGCCAATATATCTTGCTTCCAATCTAGTACTTCACTCTCGCATTAAGCACATAGAGCTAGATATTCACTTTATTCGCGAGAAGGTGATTGATGGTTCACTCTTCGTTTTACTTCCTCCCTAGCAAGGATCAAGTGGTAGACATTTTGACCAAACTGCTTCCCTTCGGACGCTTTCATGACCTGAAGCTCAAGCTTACTATGTCCAAACGACCCGTCAACTTGCAAAGGATGTTAGAGAAGCCACGCCAACTATATAGCTCGATAATAGATGAAGATAATTCTTATCACTCTGTTCAATAGCTAAGGATAACCATTATCTTTTTGTTGTAAACTGTTTATTCATTATCTTTTTGTAATCTTTATCAAATCGACACCACAACTGTATATATATGGACTCCTATATCTAATATAAAACACACTTTTTCCATTCTTGTGTTATTCTATCTATAAACCAATGTTTGTTAAAGGCTTGTATGGAACTTCTCTTTATTTGAAGTTGACGGAGGATGGTAAACTAGAGGAATGGCAAAAAGGAAGGTATTGAGGGTGGCCAAGAAAGTTGGAGACCGGGAAAAAGTCTTGGGTGGTGTTATGGAAACCTTCTCCATGAAAGAGAAAGCAATCCTTATCCCATGCATTCAAAGAATATGCAGCTATTCTTGACACATGAGTAGCGCTCAGGAGCAAATCACCGAACAATTATGTGGGGATGGCAATGATCGAAAACTCGAATACCTCTTGCAATGAATCAAAGTTAGAGGTGGGAACTCACCAAGATAAAATCATGGGGCTCCCCAAGGTTTTCGACCAAGTGGTGACCATTCATGAAGGAGGTCTTGAGGGAGTCCGGATTTCCTGCCCACACAAACTCTACCCACGTCTATCCACATAACATTTTAGCCACACATGGAGAACATCTCATTCTCCTATATGATATTATGCACGGAGAGATGTTCCCAATTCATGGGAGTAGTGTTTTGTGAGTAGACGTGGGCAGAGTTCTTGTGGACAGGTGATCCGGAGTCGTCTTGAAATTATAAACACTTTTGATTTTCAGGCGACAAGAATAAGGATTGCAGGATCCAAACCGGAAAACATAGCGCTTTTGTAGCGTATTGGGATGCTGTTGGAAGCCATGGAGTTGGTAGCAGATCCAGACACGTTTCGTTGTTGGATCTATTAGTAATGTACCTTCGAGCGGCGTGAGTGTTCATTAGACATATGATAGCTACTAGATTGGAATCTTTTTGTAGGAAGTAAAAACAAGAGTCAAGAGACTTGTGTCTCAATTAGTCGTAAGCAAAAAAAAGCTTCCAATCCAACGGTAAAAGTGGTACCGTATATATGCACGGGTGGGATGAAACTGAGGCTATCAACGGACCGAACTGATTATAATGGTTCTAATTCTATAATTCTATCCTGATTAATAATTGGGTTGGTTTCAGTTTTTGCTAATTCAGATTAAAAAATTTTATTAAATATATAATATTTTATTAAATTTCTTATAATTTTTATCATATTTTATGTTCGAAATGATAAATTTGATAGATAATATATAAGATAGTACTATCTAAAAATGTTTAGTTTATTAACATATAAATAAATAATTTAGTATTTTTCTATCAATTTTATTAAGATTATATTATTAAAATTAAAATTTTAAATTATTATTTAAATAAAAATATAATTTTCAGTATTATCGGATCAGACCGGATAGACCCGATTATTAACCGGGATGGTTCTAGACCGGCTCGGGTCTATTTCTACCCGTAAAAAACCCAGACCCGATCCGTTGACAGCCCTAGCGGCTAGCCCGATCCCCGAATTTGGATAAGGATACGGAGGGGGATGGAGTTCAACGCGTTTCCCTCTCCCCTCGCCGCGACGCCGCCTCTCTCTTTTATATCTTGCAACGATATTCGATAGAAGGAAGAAGGAAAGTCGGTAGATTTGAATTATTCTTCATTTTCATCTGGTACGTGAATTGTTCTTCTGTCTGTGATTTTTTTTTTCTATCTAATGAAAAATCTCGATCTGGGGTTAGATCATTCTAGGTTATAGGGTTAGGGTTTCGTCTTTTAATGCACCTTCTCCTGTTTTGAAGATTTCATGACTCAATATCTGATCTCGAAATAGAGCATAAACTTATCTATACACGTTGTTTGATATTCTCCACCGGTAAATTAATTGCTTTTCTTTCTCTTCTTTTTTTTTTTTTGTATTTTTATTGTATCAGTTGTTGGCTTGAGATAACCGGTGCTTTGTACTCCCCTTGGTGGTTTCGCCATGGCTGCGCTAAAAGACCTGCTTCCACCTGCTAAATCGTCGACCACTTCGTATTACGACCATTCAAATGACCCATGGTTCAAGCAACGTTTTAGTTCTGAGGCAGAACACTCTACCACCACTGCCAAAGCCAATCCGGTACCTCCATACTTGAAACGTGCTGGTTTTGTGCCCCGAAAGCCCGAGGATTTTGGAGATGGCGGTGCGTTTCCTGAGATTCATGTCGCCCAGTACCCTCTTGGCATGGGCAGGAAAGATCAGAAGCCAGGCTCAAAAATCCTCCCACTTAGTGTGGACTCCCATGGCGACATTGCCTTCGATGCAATTGTTAAGCAGAACGAGAATGCTTCAAAAATTGTATACTCGCAGCATAAAGATCTCATCCCCAAAATTCTGACAGAAGAAGTTAAAGAATCTGAGGAGTTGGAGAAAGAGATAGATGAAACAACAGAGCGCACAAAGGCAGCTCTTGAAAAAATTGTCAATGTCCGATTGAGTGCGGCACAACCGAAGAATGTGCCAACACAGTCATCTGACTCAAAGTTCATTAAGTATAAACCATCACAGCAGGCAGCAGCTTTCAATTCAGGTGCAAAAGAGAGAATAATTAGAATGGTAGAGATGCCAGTTGATCCACTTGAGCCGCCAAAGTTCAAGCACAAGAGAGTCCCAAAAGCCTCGGGGTCCCCACCTGTGCCAGTTATGCATTCCCCACCTCGTCCGGTGACGGTGAAGGATCAACAGGATTGGAAAATACCACCTTGCATTTCTAATTGGAAGAACCCCAAAGGTTATACAATCCCACTTGATAAACGTCTTGCAGCAGATGGACGAGGTCTTCAAGAAGTCCAGATTAATGACAACTTCGCCAAACTTTCTGAGGCACTATATGTAGCAGAACAGAAAGCTAGAGAAGCTGTTGCAATGAGATCAAAGGTCCAAAAGGAGATGCTGTTGAAGGAGAAGGAAAGAAAGGAGCAGGAGCTGCGAGCATTGGCTCAGAAAGCTCGAGCTGAGAGGACTGGGGGTGCACCACCCCCTGCAGCTGTTCCCATCCCTACTGATAGAACAATGATGGATAGTGGTGATGTGAGAGGGGATCATGAAAGAGTGAGGGAAAAAGAGGACCCTGTGAGGGAGACAAAGGAAGAGAGGGAGGAGCGTCTGCAGCGAGAAAAGATTCGTGAGGAGCGACGCCGGGAGAGGGAGCGAGAGAGAAGATTGGAGGCCAAGGATGCTGCAATGGGTAAGAAGAGTAAGATCACACGTGATAGAGACCGTGATATTAGTGAAAAAGTGGCACTTGGTATGGCTAGTACAGGAGCAGGACGTGGGGAAGTCATGTATGACCAGAGGCTGTTCAACCAGGAGAAAGGAATGGACTCTGGATTCGCAACTGATGATCAGTACAACATATATGATAAGGGCCTGTTTACTGCACAGTCTACCCTGTCTAGCTTGTACAGGCCCAAGAAGGATGTGGATGCTGATATGTATGGAGGTGCAGATGAGCAACTTGAAAAGATCATGAAGACTGATCGCTTCAAGCCTGATAGGGCATTTACTGGTGCCCCAGAGAGTGCAGTTCCCAGAAGTGGTGCAGTGGAGTTTGAGAAGCAGGCAGAAGAGGCTGATCCATTTGGATTGGAACAGTTCTTGACAGAGGTCAAGAAGGGTAAGAAGGCCATGGAAAAAGTTGGGAGTGGAGGGACCATGAGTGCAAGTGCCGGATCTTCAATGCGTGATGGCTATGACAGAGGTTCTGGTAGAACCCGCATTGGATTTGAGAAAGGACGTTAGGAGAGATTTTTATCTGGTTATCATTGAACTTTTGTGCATGTGATAAGAGTCCAAATTTGTGTCTCCTTTCTTATACATGAATCCTGTGGACTAGGACTCTTGAAGTAAAAGGTTTCTTTTCATGTAACATGTTGTCTAGCAATATATTTTGCTATAAAAATTGAAGCCTCTTCCAGGCATTGGTTATTGATCTTTTTGATTGGCATTCATGATGGGTGTTGTTCTGAGATGATTTTCTGAACCAGTTGCTCTTAGGAACTGTGTAATAGATGCTGATCATCATGGGCATTCTTTAATGACTTAAGGACATAGGGGTGAGCATTTGGTTTATTCAGTTAAAAACTGAACAGACTAAACTGAAATTTTAAAAACCAAACTTAAAAAATAAAAAATCGAACCGAAACTGAATTATAGAAAAACTGAAATAACTGAAACCAAAATTTCTGGTTTGGTTTTCAGTTAAAACTGAATTTCAATAGTATATATATACTATATACTATATTATAATATATGTTATGAAATCAAATTTCATTATATGATATATTTATTTATAAATATATTAAATAATGTATATTATATACTGAAATAACTGAAACCAAAATTTTTGGTTTGGTTTTCAGTTAAAACCGAATTTCAATAATATATATATACTATATTATATATTATAATATATGTTATGAAATCAAATTTCGTTATATGATATATTTATTTATAAATATATTAAATAATGTATATTATATGTTATATATTATGTACTATATATTATATATTATATATTATATGTTATATATTACATGTTCTATAGCAAAGTTTGGTTAACTTGTTTTTTCAGTTAATCAAATTTCTAATTCTAAAAACTGAAACCAAAACCAAAAACAAAATATTCAAAAACAAACCAACTGAACCAAATTATACAAAACCTGAAAACCTGAACCAAAAAACTGAAACTGAAAATTTTGGTTCAGTTTTTCAGTTTTAACTGAATAATGCTCACCCCTACAAGGACACTCTTGAACCTGGAGTACCTTTGCTTGAAAAAATTTTACTGCTTCAAAACTAATATCAGGATGGAGAAATGGTTAAATGTGCACTTTTATACTCCAGGTAATGGAGAATTTGCAAAACTTAACACATTTTACAAGAGCTGTGGCTTGGACGCAATCGTATCCAAATGGTAAACCTGTGTGGACTAAGATGCATCAAGAAGATTAGCTTGCAGATCACCGCTTGATATCCATGTTGGGATTTCAGGTGTGCCACTGTTGAACGTTAGTTTGTTTGATGGAAACATTTAGATAGAAAGGCCAAGCAAATAAATTAGTTTGTAACTTTGTATAACAAATCTACATGCATTCATTTTTTCATTTCTTCAATTTTCTTCACTATTGCTAGGATTGTGTTTCTTTAGAAGAGCTATACTTGAGCCATAATGGTATTTCAAAGATGTAAGGGTTATCCACCTTGGTTAACCTGCGTGTTCTGGATGTTTTTTCAAACGTGTTAACAACCAGATGACATTGAACACCTGACAAGGTATGCTATGCATGGATGTCTTACATGGATCAGGTTAGGTCCTTCTTGTTTTTAGTAATATCAAGGATTTACTTTGCAGGCTGGAGGATCTGTGGCTCAGTGACAACCAAATAGCATAACTTGGAGGCACTGATGTAGCTGTCACAGGTTCAAGGCAAAAGCTCACAACCATTTATCTTGAGCACAATCCATTTTTATGGTTCCTAAGTTCAACAAGGCTCTAATTGTTCTTCACTTAATACCAATTGCTCATATATGTTATTTCCAATTTACTATTGGTCTATTGCTATTTCTATTGAAAGGTTATGCATTCTCTTGGTTATGTCTGTTTTTCTAGCATATTGAAGTTTTCTTTTGCCTTTTTCCCTATTCCTGGTGGCAAATCTGCCAATTTTAGTCATTCTTCATGTACTTCTTGCAAAAGCCACTTCAATGTAGAAGCACAACTAAGGCAGGTCAGGTTGTGGGCCAACCTGGGGCCAAACCTAGGAACTGGGAACTGCAACCTCACCTTCCACAAGGATCAACCTGAGTTTTTCAGCCTGATCTCAGCCAAAATCTAACTTATTTGACTACAACTGAACCTGGTTGAGTTGTGCTAGGTCTAGCATCAAGTATTGGGCTTATTTTGCTCTCTCTGCCAGTAACTAGCAATTTATTTTCATTTTTTTATTGATTTAGCTATTAATTTATCTGATTCTGATTTTTGATATGTTTATGAAGTTTTATTCCTAAGTGCAATATACCATGAATGTGAAATTTTCTGGAATAGAAATTTTAGAGTTGGTAATAGAAATTTTGTGGGTGCAACTTATCTAGGGCCATTTCCTGTTCATTCAAGTTTCTAAACCTGTATTGAATCTGATGTAGCACCAGTGACCCTACTCTTGGGGCCACCTTCCACTGGTGTTCTAGTTTTTTATTTTTTATCACTATATGTCTTTTTATGATTATTATATATGTCAAAACCATCAGAATCATCTTTCCTTATTATATCACCTATGGTTGCTCCATCCATCTTGAGAGTCTCAATATCAGCCATTCTATGAACATGATGCTTGTTGATAGTTAAATATCTCACAAAAAAAGGGGCATGTAATCGTGATATAATCTCATTATGTTTTGCTTGAATTTGATTAGTGTATATAGGTTATGTTGCACAATTAGAAGCCCAGGTTCTCTCTTGTTGGCCAAATCTGCTTCAATTGGCCACATCATTCTCAATTTACTTTCTGTATGGATAGCTCAACCAGGAAAAGGAACCAAACTTATTGGAGTAGCTTCCCAGGTCTACTTTATTCTTCTCACTTAACACTGCCACAGCATATCCTACTTCAAATACTTTCTATTTATAGCTTTCTTCAGTTCTATCTCCTTGGGGGCTTAAATTAGTTGGACAATCATCAGATATGAGATACATTCCTACCAGCCACTCTTAAACATTTCATTTCTTAGTAGGTTCTTCAGAATCGGTATATTACTTATATTTATAGAACAGTGCGTGGAAGGGAAAAACTTATTTTTCTGATGATATACTTCTAATGTTATCATATTATGATGTCTATATGTCTCAATTTAACAAATAAGAAGGTTTATTGTCAAATTACAGGTTAAAAGTATTGTTGTCAATTATAATAAGGTCTTATCAGGTCAGACCTGATAGCCCCAATTATAGACCCTATAGGATCTGGTTAAGAAATGGTTCTGCACATTTATTTATTGGGTTGGGACCTTAGTTAGCATACTTAATTATGAACTGGTTCTAACACTTATGCACAATCTGTACATATCAAGGCTCATTTGGTCTTTGGATAGTTCCTTAGCACCAATGGTACGATTGCTCTTGTTTGCCGGCAACTCCATCAAATTACTCTGCTATTCTTCAAAATATTTTCCCAAATCTTCAGCAGATTGATTCAGATTTCAGACATTCTCCTAGGACTCCAAGCTTTTCCCTTCTTATGCTATTTCAAGGACAGTGTGAGTTCATACTGAAAGCTCCAAGAAAAATGGACCAACCTGATACAAGTTGGGTAATAATTCTTACTTCTTTCCCATTCGTTCCTTCTGAGATTTCCCCCTAAAAGGTTCTATTTATATCCTCTCATATTTTCTTGTTTGTTCATCTGCTTCCTGTTTTGGCTTGCAGTGCGGATGATGAAGTTAATTTATATGGCAGGTTTAAAGGTTAGCTCAGTTGGTTCTTGAACATTCCTTTTCCACAAGGAGATGAGCATGCAGCTCTAGAGCAGGGCTGGATGAACGTACACAACTTTTTCAATTGCATCTGTCAAGATAAATTTGGTTACTGTATATCATCTAAATCTTACCCTCTCTTTGCACACACTTGGGTGGGGCTTTATCTTCTTTTTTTATGTTTTTTTTTTTTTTTTCCTGCTAGTGGACCAGGAATGGGAATTTCTTGGATTTGATTCCCTCGTACATTTTCAGCCAAGGAATTGTAGACCCTTTGACTGAGAGGAGAGATTATAATCCAAATTGGTAGTGGATGTATTTAGGTCTAGATTATAATAACTGTAGTTTGATGAATTTTTATATTTGTTTTCTTATGGATCGAAATGAATCTATGAGCCTGTGGATGCTACTGTTCGCTATTGTCCACCGATCATGTGGAAGAAAATGTGGTCTCAGGTGTGGTACGTTCCTTGGTACTGTAAAATCCCCGACCAGCCCGGCCATGCCCATGATCATCTCTGTTTGGTAATTGATGGTACCCTTGTATAAGGGTGCAGCTTGGGCTGGATTAGCCCCAATCCAACCCAAAAGGTTGAAGTTGGGTTGGGCTTAATGTTGAAAAATATCAACCCAACTTCGGGTTGGGCTAGGGTTAAAGCTGACCCAGTCTAAAGTTAACATGTGCTTATATTTGTATATGAGGCTGCGTTTGGTTGGAGGAAACTTTTCATCGGTTTGGTAAGGGTTTAAAAATACCCCAAATTTTTATGCAAAAATGTGTATAGATCAGGGTTTGCATCGCAAATAAGAGGAAGCTTTGCTTTCAAAAAGTCAAAAGTAAAATTTGCTATCTTTGAACATGGTTTTGCATCCACTCTCGGGGTGTTCTCCATGTGTGGCTGCGATTCTGTGTGATTAGAGGTGGGCAGAGTTTGTGTGAGCATACGATCCGGACTCATCTCTTCCGCCCTCTAAGAGAGAATTGAGGTAACCATAGTGATCTCTACCTTCAAAAATAAAAAAATCAAAGTAAAATTTGCTCTCTTTCTCTTCCAACTGTAGTGATCTCTACCTTCTTTGATCTTTGAAAATTGAGAGGTAACTCTATTATTTTGATATCTGGTATCTCATTTTGATTTTTTTTTTTTGTTTTTGTTTTTAGGTTGCCTATCTTGTCGGAAGATCTACATTCGTTTATAGGTCTCCACCATATAACAGTTGAAAGCTAGAACCTTCTTTGTGCGCACCTAATTTAGTTAGGGGGATTTATAGGAAGCACCGTTGCAGTTCGGAAACTTAAAAGAATGTTGCAGTCCAGAATATAGTATTCAAATAGCTATTCATAATGAATATGTTTCTGCATTTTCAATTTAAGCATCACAAATGACATTCTCTTCTTACATAATGATTTTGGGACCTTGTTGTGGATTAAGGTAATATAGATGAAATTTGCTCGAATGTGCATTGTATGATTCCATTTTATAATTGATAATCGGAATTAGAAGCCTTCTAATTTATAAAATAGATTACAGAGAGTTTCAAAATGCTGGTTACAGAGAGTTTCAAACCTCAAACCTCTTCCAATCTCTCCTCTCCATCTTTAAAACAGAATTTGGAAGAAATTCAGGCTCACTGTTTGATTGTCTCATCCAACAAAACCTTGTCAACCAATAGAATCACTTATTAAATATTAACAACAAATTGTTCTGATCATCCACACCTCTCTTGTTCTGTTCTTAAACATGGTCTTGAATCATTTGGATCCAAGGATGAGGATTCTACAGAACTGAGCTGTGAAAGGTCTGTTGTAAGCCATGGATGAGGGTTCACATTATGCTTATAATGGGTGATTCCTTATAGCCATAGTTTTCAAGGTGCCTAAGTGAGGCTAGGCAACCACAGGGCGCCCAGGTGCCTAGATGGAATTTGAAAATATTAGTTTTATTAAATTTTTACTTTTCCTACACTTCTTTAAGCTAGTTTATTGGTTTTGTATGCTGACTAACAATCATGTACACTAATTATTAACACTAGAATCATTCAAATGAGTATAAATTTTATATAAAAACATAAAATATTATCATGTATTCATGTTCATCATTTAAATATATTATTTTCAATAGGAATCAAAACCAATTACGTTAAAAAATAAATTAACAAATATTAAAAGTATTTTAAGTTCACAAATTCATACCTTTGAGGTGAATGTTGAGTGTTGTCCTCCTTGAGTGCTATCATTTTTCTCACAACTTTGCCTTTAACAAAAACAAATCAATAATAGATTAAACAAATAGAAGAAGCATTACAAATTTATAACAAATGCATAAAGAATAAAAAATCCAATCCAATAATAATTAAATTTCAACAAATTAACCCCAAAGGAATCAAACACATACCTTGATTGAAAGCTTGATACTTAGGCGTTTAATAGGACCAAATCAACCAATGAATAAAACCATAACGAAAAATGGCAATACCAACTCATCTATTTAGTAATCAAATCAAAGTATCAAAGTATCAAACTGCTAAGAACCTAAATTATAGAACATATAATAAAAAACTAAAAAAGTAGAAATCACCTCCAATTCTCACAAAAGGATAATAAAATATGAAGTTTAGATAAATCGTGTACAATCAATAAAGAAAAATATCTAATTAATTTGAGTGTCTAAGAAATAAGAAACCACAACCCCTCCATTGAATACACCAACATCGTTAGTAACACAATCAACATATTCATCATCATCATTATCTTCCACATCAAGTTCTACGTCTTCATCTTCATTATCCGCAATATTTTTATCCCACATTAAGTCTTTCTCTTCTTCTTGTTCTTGTAGATCACTTCTGCATATAGCTTCCTCATCGAATGTACGTTGATTTATCATATAATGTTCAGATTCTTCAAAATTGAATAATCCTTTTGACTATCATCTTTTTCAGAAACTTGATATTAGCCTCTAGGATTTCTGATTGATTGCTATTAGTAGTTTCACTGCCAATAGAAAGTATTCCTTTGGGTACTGATCTGCTTTTCATGATAATCTATGTACACATGTTGCAACTATTTGCAGTGGAAAACTACTTAAGGGTTCATAATTGATTGTTAGCTTTCTCAGAATCTTTTCCTACTGTTTTCTCTTATTGACGAATTTTCTGGTTCTCTGCAGTACAAGAAGTCAGAGGATGAACCAAAGAAGAAAGAAGTTTTCAAGCAAATAGCAGACAGTAACGCATAGGACCCATATTGATGGTAGTGTTGAACTGATTGGCAATATTCTATTTGGAGCAGAAAGAGCTGCTTCCATGCTCAGTGTGCGGTGAGGCCATCTGGGTTGCCCTTTGTTGATGGCTGAGGTTGCCTAAAAGCAATAGTAATGTTTGAAAATTGAGATTGAATCAATGTGGGTTGCCCGACTTAGTAATGTATTTTTGGTTAATTTCAAGCATTGCCCACCTTTAACATTTGAAATTGGCGAACAGGTCTGTTGTTTGAATATCACTGCGGGTCATTGACTCTATGAGGCACATGCGTGCATTTGCAAACATCTGCAACGGTTGAATGTCAAAGGATGGAATAGAGGCAGCATGTAGGGCTGCCTGTAGCGGACCCGTCAGCGGTGTGGAGCCCTTCCACCCGAGGTTATGGTGCTTGAATGTAGCATAAGTGCCAAAGATTTCTTAGTACAAGTTAAGAGTGCAGAAGTAAAATCTGTGTTGTTTCTTTTGCTTCTACAAGACTATAAACCGCGTGTTTAATTATGTGGCTGTTATTCCAGTCGTTTAGTTTATATTCTAGGTTCTTATTAGGGTGTTAGAAATGGGTCAACAACACGTCCTCTGATGGTCCACGCTATAAAAATTCCCATGTTGGTAACTGGCCATATTGAAGGAAATATCAAATATGATATCAGTGGTTCACATATTCAATTGTATTAATTGGGAATTGTTTTATTTGATATGTACTTTCCTATTGAGATTCGATTCGAGAATGCTGAGGAAGCTACTGATTGATTAGGTTCCTAGATTTGATCCTCTCTATAATGTTAATTATTAAATTATACTGTAGGATAGGATATTTTATATTTAGACCAGGATTCACGATCAGACTCGGGCCTGAACATGAACATTTTTTATTAATAAAGAGGCAAAGCCCGGCTCGGCCCGTGTACATATATATTTGCCATGGACGATCTGATTAGCATATTAAAGTGTTAGTGTGGCACTCACTACCTTTTAGTGGATGAAAAGGGATTGGTCGGAGTCTTTTCAAAGTGCATTTCTGTGATTAATTATGGCATTATACAATTATATATAACCTTTAGATCATTGTGATGGCGCTCTCTCCTTTGGAAGAAAAATAACATTGTATTAATGAACTTTGAAATGTAAGAAAGAGTAAAGTCAGGCTGCAAATTGCCATTGTTAAGTGGGAATCTCAAGCTTCTCGAGGCTCCTTTTTAAAAAGTCAGTGGAGTGGAGTGTTTTTTTTTTTTTTTGGTATTTAGTGGAGTGGAGGTTGGGGGCTTTATTTATGCTAGAGACGAGAGCCAATCCTAACTTTTATTGCACCAGAGAATATTATTGCCTTGAATGAATAAACAAAAAGAAGATTTGATTTAAAATTATAATGTTCAACAATCATCGATCATTAATAGCTTGCCAAAAAGATGATCCTCCTCTTTACCTCATCCTTATCCTCTTAGCCTGCATGTATGTGTACACGATAAATATAATTAAATCTACGTTATATGGAAAGCTGGGTACAAGGAGGTTATATGCAGTATGCATGGAGAAGATGTGTAGTAAGAAAATGGTGGTGGTAGTGAGAGGATTTACCGACTGCTTTGCGCAGAAAGGAAAGAAGGACGACGACCAGAGCGAATCCTGCAAGTACTCCGACGATGATAGCTACCGTCTTTCCCACGTCGTCATCGGTGGAGGAATCTGAATACACAAACAAAAGCAAAAGCAATGGGTATTTGTTGTACTAATCAAGCTTCCCACTGACAAATACATGGTGCCTTTATCTCTCATACTTTAGCTTACGGGTGGAGTCAGAAATCAAAAAGCAAATCTTCAAAGGTAAAACTGCAGAGACATACTATGTGTATAATTTATATAAATATTTGAATGAAGCTAGAGATGGGTCACTTTCTCTCACGAGGACCTAAATGATAAACCGTAGACGTAACTTCCTTGGATCTTTTTCTTTTTGCTTTGGTGGTTGGTGGGCGACGTTCCTCCTTTTGATCTTATACGAATCAAGAAACTTCTAAAAAAATTAGACAATCAGGATAACTTTGGTGCCAAATTTGAGTGCACTAAGCAAGCGTCTAACAACCAAATATGGAAATGTGGTAAAAGGAAAAAGTAAAACAGTGAAGCTGAGTAAAGCAGTGTCTAAAATTCATAATAGGAAGCAAGTTTTTGACCCTTAGGGCGTGTTTGGTTAAATAGAAAAATGAACAATTTTACATAATTTGTTGATTAATAACTTTTCCTCAACTACTAGTTTTTCTTATTTTCTATCAAAGCAAACACAACCTCATGGACAACCTCAGTGAGTTTTCTTCAGTGGGTGAAAATATTATAATTACATGGCCTATGGCTTTACTACTTCCATTTTTTTCCAATGTTTTCTTGTGGTAGAATCGATCGGAAATTTGTATAGAACACATATGAGTAAACCAAAAAAATTAAAAACAAAAACTGAAGCGGAAAAAATGAACAGCACCTGAAGAGGAATCGTAGTACCCAGATGCCCAGTACCGAGCATAACACTGGGCCAAGTAAACATCCGCTGCCGACGCCGATCCACATACATTCTTTAACCTCCCCACAGCTTCAGCCAGACAAGAAGAGCAATCCCCTGAACTCAAATCCCCCAAGCACTGAGAAAAACCCTCCACTGACCCCAGGCTACTAACTCGAAAACCATTTGCCGTCTGCAAGTCAGCAAGAACGTCGTCCCTGCGCTTAAAGAACTCAACATCATTACTGGTTCCTCGACTGCACTTCTTGTACACGAGCGTCATATCGAGCCTCCCCAGGAAGTTGACGTTGTCGTATCTTACGTAGCAGACTTCTAGCTGCAAACTGGCTGCTATCGAGTAAGGACAAACCAAAGTAATCTGGTTAACGGCGTTTTGGATGCACCCCGAACAGTCACTTGTCTTGAGGTCGCCCCTGCACTGGTACAGACCATAAACTGCTGCGTCAGCCGGTGTGGAGCTATCGTTGCCGACGGAAAAGCTGTTGTAATCTGACTGAGATGCGGAGCTGGCAATGGAAGACAATAAGGAGTTGAAGTTGGCTTCGAAAGTTGAGGTGGACTGGTATTTGTCTGGAGAGCATCCTCCATAGATGAAAGAGTGAGCTTTGACAAAGAGGCGGTCATGGTTGGTGAAGGATGAGAGGAGGAAGAATAGTAGAGAAGAGATTTTTAGAGCTATTGAGATGGTACTGCGGGAGGAGTGTTGTTGAAGGTTCTTCCACATCTTTCTTTTCAAACTTCGATTTGTTTTTTCTTTTGCTTGTGTGATCTTTAGCTCGAAGGATCGAGACCTTTTGGTGTTTTTCCTGTGAGGATCCTTCCCGCGGAAGAGTGAAGTAAGCGTATATATATGTATCTACAACCCTAATCGTGATTGTTGTTGGGATCCCATCTCACCATCTGTATGTTAAAAAGGGGAAGTGAAAGAGATGGACTTTATATTTTGATTATACTCTTTAACCCTGCTTCATTGTCGTACGTTGTGGGTCATGAATTCTTTCATCTGAGCCGTTCGATCTGTTATTTAATTGTGATTTTAAACCTTAATTAATCACAAGCCAACCCAACCAGTGTTGTAAGACTAGGCCCGTGTTTGGAACCGATGCCGTCTTTTTTTTTTTTTTTTGGTAAACGGCATCACACTTCACCTCAGTATCCTGAAATCCATTTTTCTCTAGACCACGCCTGATGTTTGGTTATGGATTTTTCTGAAAAATATTTTGTGAAATCATACATTGAAAATCGGGAAATGTGTGGTTTGAGAAAACATTCTTTTTGGTGTTTTTTATTTTATTTTTTTGTTTGTACTGTTGCTAACAAGTATATGCTGATATGGCATTGAAAAAAGCCTATGTAGCAGCAACCATCAACCGTCCCAAATAAAAATAAATAAATAAATGTTTTATGAGAAAACATGTCAATGAAGCACTGTTTTTCTCATAAAACACCCCTTAGTAATGGCATTGATTCCAAACATGGCCTAGATAGTTTATCAAATAGGAGAGGCTATCGGTTCATGGGTTCAATGGTCTAACCATTGGTTGATCCAATGACCAACAACGTCATACATAGAAGGGTGTCAATTGGACTGGATTTGGTCCAATTTGATCCAATCCAATCTGAATCCATTATAAATGGGCCAGGTCCAATCTAGTCCAATGAATATTTTAGACTATTTTGGATCGGCCTAATTCAATGTCTGGACCATCCAATCTGTTCAAGTTCGTTTTGATTTATATTGGTTTCAACCCAAACCTGGTTCATTGACACCTATATTCTTATCTTATATCAGTGGACCAGATATTGGCTTAATCCAACCCAATCCAATATAAATTTATTACGGACAGACCAGGTCCCATCCAATCGAATAAATATTTTGGACCGGATTGGTCCAATCCAATATGTCTTGTTGGTCCATCCAATCCATCCAAATTGATTTTGGACTGGATGGGGTCCAATCCAAAACCGGTCCATTGACACACTTACATACATATATACAAATATATAATATATTATTATTAACACTTCAACATCTGTGCTCTATATGATTTCATGTTTTTTTTTTTTAATTTTCATTCAAGCGTTGTGGGTTCAACCATTCAAGTCTTGTAAATTATGTCTTTTTTAGGGGTGGATTCTGATGAAGGATGATTTGACCTGATCTATGAAACGGCGACACGTGGACAATGACCCGACGTAAGCGACAACTCAGCATTGTGGCCCGGTACAGCTAAGTAATGGGCCCATAAAGCAGCTCGCCACGACGCAAGCTCCGGGTTCCCCGAGCTATCTCCAAAGGGATATTCTGAGGCAATTTCAGCTCACAAAACCAGCTCGCCCGAACTCCCAAGCAGACAAGTCATCCCGATGACTAATTCTACAAAGGCTACTCCCGAAGTATTCCGAACTCGCTGCAAAGTAGCTCGAGAGTGGGTCGCACGAGCATTCCACAGGAAGCTTCTATCTGACAGACCGTACCAATCATACTATACCATATCCCTTACCGACGGCGCAGTCCCTGTCCTTTCGACAGTTTGCGCCCATGTCTCTCAGTAGGCGGAGGTGTGCCTGTCACTTTGGAGACGTGTCACTCGCCTGGGTAAGGAGTACATCACAACGGCCACCTGCGCAGCCCTGGCAGGTAACGGCTGTGGCAGGGGGTCCAGTGGCATCTATGTCCGATTTTCCCAGGGAGCTCCCCTATAAAAGCCCTTAGGGCAGAGGATAAACTTCTTCTTGAAACCTCAAATCTCTCGAGTACAGGAAAACTGCGCAACCTCCACTCTTAGCCTTCATTTTTCCCTTTACTTCCCATACACAGTACTAATTTAAGCATCGGAGTATTCCCATCGGGTAAATCCCCGAGAATCCTTCCTTTCATCTTCTCAGATGCCATTCGTTGCCAGCAAGGAGCCAGTCAGCGGTCATCTAGGAGTGCCCAGATCGCACTACATCATTTGGCGCCGTCTGTGGGAATCGCTTCAAAAGGCCTTTCCCTCTAAATTTTTTCAGTTCCTTCTTCTTCCTTGAAACAATCCAACATTCATGGCCTCCCCTAGCAACGTCGGTCGAAGCATGGAAATGGATAACTCCAGGGAACAACCCTAGCTTCCTACTGTCTATATCGGACAGTTCACCGTCCCCCTCTCAGCGGACGGAATCCCCAGTTTGAACGTGCCTCTCACAATGGCACCTGTCATGGCCCCACTCCCTACTACAGTCGAAACGACGTTCACCGAACCTTTAGTTGTGCCCCCGATGGCCAGTACAAACCAGCTGGAGGACCTGATGCAGTGCATGAGAGCCATGTAGGCCCAAATGCAACAGTTCCAACAACTTCAGCTCTATCAATAGCACGTGCTGCACCAGGTCTCCCAGTACCAGTATTAGTAGCAGTTCCCCCAACTGCCTCGACCTCAGCTTCAACAGCCTCAGCTCTAGCCTCAGCACCGGGCCTCGTAGCAAGCCAAGTCTCACCGCCAGAGCGAACACTCTGGCCGAGGAGAGGCCCCCCAAAGTCTCCCAAAAAACCAAGCCTCCCCCCATGGCAGACGAGAGAGACCGTCTACCCCGATCTCGCACCGGGCGGACAGGTCGGGAGGACCTCAGCCCGGCCAGTTAACGTCGCCCTGACAGTCGAAGTTTGGAACCCCAATCCTTGAGAACCGGTTTGAAATCCTAGCAGCAGACTCCAAGCAGGCCCCTTCTGTCTGTAGCCATCACCAGCAGACTGGGCTACCCCCGGCGCAAACTATTCTGGATAGCGCGGAAGTGAGCAGCACGAATGCCGAGATCATTAGGAAGCAGAGGTGCCGACACCGAGCTCGCCGGTCTGTCACCCGCGATTTGCCCGAGCTCATGGGCAAAGAAGAGGTAGGCTCAGACAAAGCCAACGCTCCCCTCCTCTCAGTTCCGTCCCCCCTGTCTTCTGAACTCCTGGCGGTCCCAATGCCCAAGGATTTCAAGCTCCCCCCTCTTGACAAGTATGACGGGTCGTTCGACCCGAGTGATCATGTAGATGCCTTTCAGTCACAAATGAACATGGCGCGAGCCAGTGAGTCGTGCATGTGCGTGGCCTTCTCCACTATGTTCAGGGGAGCAGCCCGCACGTGGTACCGGAACTTGGCGCTCGGGTCAATAAGAAGTTGGGCATAGTTCGCATAAGCTTTCACGTCCCACTTTGTCACCAGCAAGCGGTGCCCGCGAACTGAAGAAAGCATCTTCAACATAACACAAAGGGAGGGAGAGTCCATCAGGAGTTATATCAAGTGGTTCAACGACGCTTGTATGCAGATATCGTGCCTGGATCCCGCCGTACGCCTTGCAGCGGCCAAGAAGGGCGTGAAGCACAAAGAGTTCAAGTGGCACATGGTCGTCAGCCAACCCGCGACCATAATCGAGTTTCTGAAACTTGCGGATAAGTTCATAGCCACCGAAGAGGAGATCAACCAGAAGGGTGACAGCGCACTCGAAAAAAGAAAAAGAGAAGAACCTCCCAATCAAGAGGACACCTGAAGAAAAAAGGAAACAACTCGGGGTGCAAAGCTGGGTCAGTTGTTTTGAGCTCCTGCTCCGGACCGAGCTGATTACACTCCACTGAACACGAAGCGGGCCGAAATTCTGATGGCGATCAAGGACGCCCCGTACGTGAAGTGGCCACCCTGTCTGAGGGGGAATCCCAATGATAGAAATAAGAATCTGTATTGCAGCTTTCATAGAGACCACGGTCACAATACCGAGAGTTGTAAAAACCTCTGCGACGAGATAGAGGAGCTCATCCGTAGTAGATATTTGAGGAACGTTGTACAAAATAATAATAATAATAATAATAATAATAATAATAATAATAATAATAATAATAATAATAATAATAATAATAGAACAGGTTGGCAAGGGGAGCACGGTAGAGACGCTCCTGAGTCCGGTAGCAGGCCAGCCGAACAATCGCAGAGACAGCCTCCGGAGGAGAGGCCAGTTTGGGGGACTATCCAAATGATAGTGGGAGGTTCAATCGTTGCGGGTTGCACTTCAGCGGCGGCTTGGACGTCGGTTCGTGAGGTCGCCCGGGAGGAGTAGAACTCCCCAAAGCGGCCAAGAATAGAAGAGCCGATTTTCTTCATAGAAGACGATGCGCGAGGGGTCTATTAGCCCCAAGACGACGCACTCGTGATAAAGCTGAGAATCAATGACTTCGAGGTCAGGCGCGTACTCATCGAATCAGGCAGCTCGGTCGACATACTTTTCAAAGCTGCGTTTGACCAGCTCCAGTTGCAGAGAAGCGACCTGAAGCCCGCAGACACTCCGTTGGTAGGCTTCAATGGAGAAGAAGTCTGGCCCCTTGGGAAAATAACAGTCCTTGTAGAGGTCGGCACGTGGCCTTGTGTGGCCAGATTCGAACACAACTTTCTGGTGGTAGCAACCCCCTCGCCCTACAATGCCATAGTAGGTCGACCAATCACCCATGTCCTGTGGGCGGTGGTCTCCACTTACCATTTAGCTATGAAGTTCCCAACTAACTTCGGGGTGGGAGTAGCGTGAGGCGACCAACTTGAGTCTTGCAAGTGCTACGTTGCCGCCCTAAAGGGGAAAACCAAGGTAGCCGATGACCTTGAACTGGAGCGACCCAAGGAGCAAGGCGAAGAGCGAGCTACGCCCACGGAAGAAATGGTCGCGGTCCCAACCTCGACAGCAGACCTAGCTCGAATGCTCCAGATCGGTGCTTCTGTCCAAGAACCCCTACGATCCGAACTGGTAAGTTTTTTACTTCAAAATTTAGATATTTTTGCATGGTCCACGGAAGAAATGCACGGTATAGACCCCAGACTCATAACTCACAAGCTGAACACTGATCCTGTAGTTAGGCCCGTTAAACAGAAGAAGCGTAACCTAGCCCCGGAATGGTGGAAAGCGGTCGACGGGGAAGTCGAGAAGCTCATCGCAGCGGACTTCATAAGAGAAGTCCAATACCCGAGCTGGGTAGCCAACCCCGTCCTGGTAAAGAAAGCCAACGGCAAGTGGCGCATGTGCGTCGACTAGACCGACCTGAACTAGGCTTGCCCGAAAGACTACTTCCCGCTCCCCCGAATCGACCATCTGGTGGACGCGACCTCAAGGCATGAGTTGCTTAGTTTCTTGGACGCCTATTCGGACTATAACCAGATCGAGATGGACCCGACAGACGAAGAAAAAACTGCCTTCATCACAGAGTTCGGCCTCTACTGTTACAAGGTTATGCCCTTCGGGTTGAAAAACGCAGGGGCAACCTTTCAGAGGCTTGTAAATAAATTGTTTGCGCCGTTAATCGCAGAAAAGTAGAATGCTATGTAGACGACATGGTCGTCAAAACTCAATTCTCACATGAATTAATACAAGACTTGCGTTCTGTTTTTGAAATTTTGCGTAAATTTAATATGAGATTGAATCCAAACAAGTGTGTGTTCGGTGTAACCTCGGGTAAGTTCCTAGGATACATCGTTAACCGGTGCGGCATTGAAGCCAACCCGGATAAGGTTAAGGCCATCTTGAACATGAAACCACCCCGAAAGCTGAAAGAAGTTCAAAGGTTGAATGGCCGCATAGCCGCCCTAAGCCGTTTCATGTCTAAATCGACGGACCGCTGTCTGTCGTTCTTTAAGGCAATAAAGAGCAAAGGGTTTGAATGGACCCAAGATTGCCAGCTCGCGTTCAACGAGCTCAAAGAATACCTTACTAGTGTGCTGACCTTAACCTGGCCCGATGAGGGCGATGTTTTAGAACTCTACCTCTCGGCGAGCGACGAGGTGGTCAGTTCGGTACTAATAAAAGAAGTAGATAGGGTCCAACGACCCATCTATTATGTTAGTAAAGTATTGTAGGGAGCATAAACGAGATACTCGGAGATGGAAAAGCTAGCATACACATTGATAATTGCAGCTCGGAAGCTCCGTCCATACTTCCAAGCTCATACTATTATCGTCCTTACCGACAAACCTCTGAGGCAAGTATTGCTTAAGCCCGAGGTCTCCGGTCGGTTAATGAAGTGGGCCATTGCCTAAGCCTTAACAGATTTCATAGCCAAATGCACATTCAGCTCTGAAGTTCCCAGTCCGGTCGAGCACGAGGCTCCCACCTTGGGTGAGCCCGAAGCTCCTGGATCAGTTGAGTCCGAACCCCGTGAAGTAGTAGCTAGTGTGGCACCCCTCCTAGCTCGGCCAACCGCGAGCTGGTATGAGGAGCCCTAGATCCTTCACGTAGATGGCTCCTCGAACCGGCAGGGCAGCGGTGCCAGAATAGTTCTGCACGGCCCAAGCGGCATGAAACTGGAGTACACGCTATGCTTCGAGTTCGAGGCATCCAACAATGAAGCAGAATATGAGGCACTGATAGCCGGACTAACCTTAGCTAGAGAAGTAAAAGCCAAGCACATCGTTATCTGCAGCGACTCTCAGCTCATAGTCAACCAGGTCACGGGCGAATATGAAGCTCGCAAGCCGACCATGGTCGCCTACTTAGCCAAAGTCAGAGAGGCCCTGCTCGACTTCCAATCACACTTCATCAGATGGATCCTTAGGTCGGAGAACGCCGAGGTCGATGCCCTGTCCAAGTTAGCCAGCACTAGCGACATCACCATGAGAACCGTGTACATAAAGGACCTGTCTCGGCCTAGCATTCTCGGGGGGGGGGGGCAGAGGAGGTCGCTCCCGTCGTTCGAGCAGAGTCAAGCTGGATTGACCCACTCGTGAGCTTCTTGTTACACGGGACCCTCCCTGCAAATCGCAATACAGCCAGGAGGGCGCGACGTCAGGCAGCTAAATACATTAAGGTAGATGAGCGGCTATACAGGAGATCCTATACGCTCCCCTACCTGTGTTGCTTGCGACCTACCGAAGCCGAGGTCGTCTCCGTGACACTCATGAGGGTTTGTGCGGTAGACACTTGGGGGGTAGGGCCCTTGCCCAGAAAGCACTTCGGCAAGGGTATTATTGGCCAACAATGAAGGCAGACACCATTGAACTCGTCAGAAAATGTGACAAATGTCATAGACATGCCAATATTCACCACCAACCCGCTGCCGACCTCAAGTATCTCACTAGCCCGTGGCCCTTTGCGCAGTGGGGCATCGATCTACTCGGGCCATTCACGCCAGCAACGGGTGGAAGAAAGTTCTTAGTAGTGGCGATGGACTATTTTACCAAGTGGGTAGAAGCCGAGCCCCTCGTGACGATCACAACCCGAAATGTCCAAAACTTCTTTTGTAAGAGCATCGTATGCCGCTTCGGACTACCTCGGGTATTGATTTCCGACAATGGCAAACAGTTCGAGGACATCAAATTTCAAGATTGGTGCCGAGACATGGGGATCCAACAGAACTTTACTTTAGTCGTGCACCCTCAAGCAAACGGTCAGGCAGAAATTACGAACATAGCCATCCTCCGCGAACTAAAGGCACGGATGAATCGAGCTAAAGGATTGTGGGCAGATGAACTACCCAGTGTCCTATGGGCCTACCGAACCATGGAGAAGACCACCACGGGAGAAACACCCTTCAATCTCACCTACGGCACTGAAGTAGTGATTCTCACAGAGATCGAAGTACCTACCTTGCGCCTGGAAGCATATAGTGATCAAACAAAAGAAGATGAGCTACGTACCAACATCGACCTACTCGACGAAGTGAGGGACCTCGCGTACATTAGGACCGCAACTTACCAGTAGAGGGTAGCTCGGTACTATAACGCCAGGGTCAAGAGGCAAAACCTCCGTGTTGGCGACCTGGCCCTTCGTAAACTTATGGTGCCTGAGCTCGGTGCTGGCAAGCTTGGGTCCAACTAGATTGGTCCTTATCGAGTGAAACAAGTGCTCGGGGAAGGAACATATGAGCTTGAGACCCTCGAAGGGAAACAAGTATCTCAAGCATGGAATATTGTCAACCTGAGGCAATATTACCTATAAAAATCAAGCGGACCACGCGTCCCTTCCAAAGCCTAAGGGCCAGAATACCGAGCTAACATGACCTCGGCACAAGAAGACCCTAGTTGCCACGCCGGCATAGGAGAAATCCAGGAGCGGACTACGAGTCCCTCCCAAAGCCTAAGGGCTAGAATACAGAGCTAAAATGACCTCGGCACAAGAAGACCCCAGTTGCCACTCCGGCCTAGGAGAAATCCAGGAGCGGACTACGAGTCCCTCCCAAAGCCTAAGGGCCAGAATACTGAGCTAACATGACCTCAGCACAAGAAGACCCCAATTGCCACTTCGGCCTGGGAGAAATATAGGAGCGGACTACGGGTCCCTCCCAAAGCCTAAGGGCCAAAACACCGAGCTAACAATGACCTCGGCGTGAAGAAAAAACACTTTAGTGGCAAAGGCAAGGTATGAAATATTAAAAGCGTAAGTAGCTCGGGTTTAAACCCCACGAAGCATAGTTCATCCCGATACGTTGATCAAACTAAGAAATAGTCAACCAATGCTTAGCTCAGACATACGTTATAATCACTCCGTGATATAAAACAAAGGCCTTAAACGTGACAAATTGGGATAATGCCTACCAAAGAGCCCAACTTCAAGTATGTAACTTTAACAACTCAAATGAGCTCGAGCTTGACTAAATTGGCAAATGAACCTATATAATAGACTTGAATTTGGCTGATCTGGATTGAGCTAATTTTGACAAGCCAAACTCCAATAGCTCATAAAAAGCTTATTTCATGTTCACTCTTATGTTTGATTGGTAAAGATGCGAAAGGAATAATAAATTACACAAATATGAATGGCGTTGCAGTTTAATAATAATTTACAATTCTTTGTAAAGCAGAGGTTATACATTTGATTCCTCTTGTTGTCGGTTCACAACAGATGATGAAGTAGTGAGTTAGTGACCCCTCCGGTTGATTTACTAAAATCCAGACGGTTTACTGAGGTTTAGCTAGATTAATAAGAAGTTCAACATTTTCTGAAAATAACTAACTTCGAATATTGAACAATTTGGATAGTATATAATATTGGGGTGATATATACTCTCTTAACTCCCTGCATTATGTATATAGGGCTCAGATCTGCTACCCACTAGTTTTTCTCACATCCCTACCCATTGGATATAACAGCTGTGCATTGGGAATATTTCATTTTTCATTTTATAGGGACGTATTCCCAATACAGTTTGGGTATAGATGTGGAAACAATTAGTGCATAGCAGATCCGGAGTGGTATCTCTCTCTCATATATATATATATATATATATATATATATATATCATGGTTTTTAAAACTGATCCGGTGACTGAATCGGTCAGGGGTCCGGTTACTGGGTCGAATGGTCTGACTGTTCGAACTGAACGATCAGCCCGTTCTAACAAAAAAAATTAAAAGAATAAAAAGCGGTCAAAACCGTTTGAATGATTAACCACCCGATTCAGCGGTTTACTGACTAAAATCAACGGTTAAAATGAAACCGGTCCCTAGGATTTTCTGGTCCGACCATTATATATATATATATATATAAGAGCGAGCGAGCTGTTGAATGACTCTCACCTGTTGTGGAGAGCAGCCGTTTAGTTTGATTATTTATTACTTTGTTAGTTGTTACATGTGTTTTACAGAAACTACAAGATTTATGAATTTGAATCTAGTTGTTGAGTTGAGATAGGTTGCTATTTAATGATTTTATTGGAGTGCTGATTATGATCATCATGGTTTTCGAACTGCCTTGACCCAGACGGTCAGACTGTTCGGCTTGGGAACTATCTAGGAAATCGGTTTCGTTTTACTCCAAACCCAGTCTCTGGCAAAAAACCATTAAATCGGTTAATGACCTAATGACTTGAGTAGTCGAACCATCAACCCATTTAACCCATTCAATGATTTTGTTTGTTTTTTATTTTTTAAAATTTTTATTATCAGAATGGGCCATCCATTCAAACCAGACAATCGAACCATGACCCAGAAACCAGTGGCCAGAATAGTTCTGGTTCCAAGTCATTTTTTAAAACATTAGTGGTCATTGTAGAAATGAATGTGGTGCTTGAGCCATAGTACCACTCTATCCTTAACAATACTAACCTAAAAATGAATACCAACACTTCGAGGCAATGGATTCTTTTAATTGTTGAATCTGGTAGGGGTGCTCACAGTTTGGTAACCAAACCGTGGGGCTCATTTTGTAACTGAACCTGTAGTACTGGTTTTTGGGAAATCGGTAATAGAAACCTATCGGTTAACTAGTTGACTGGTTTGGATAATCGTCGGTTCAATTCGTTGGCTTTTCGTTTTTTTTAATTTTTATAATATTTATTATAAATATATATAAATTTATAATAAAAAATTATAAATATATATAAAATATTATTTTTAAAATAATAAATAATATATCATCTATTATAGTATATATATAATGTATATTTATTAATTTGTAATATATAAAAAATATAAAAATATATATAATATACATAAATATATATAAAATATATAAAAATATATGTATATCGGTTGTATTGGTTAACCGAAACCGAAACCGGTACCTTCAGTTTTTTGAAAACACTGAATCGAAACCAAATCGACCAATTCGGTTAACCGATTTTTTTGTTCGATTTCGGTTGATTTTTTCAGTTGGTTCGGTTTTTCGGTTTTTTTTTTGCTCACCCCTAGAATCTGGTGCAATACCAACACTTTGGTTCGGATTTCCTCCCAACCAAAAAACTGTTCCAACACTGATGTATATCCACACATCCCACCATACATATGACTGATGAGTCAAGATTTTTTGCCCACATCTACCCACATAACATCGCAGCCACACATGGAGAACATCTCATTTTCCTACAACCTACATGGTTTTATGCAGGGGGAGATGTTCCCAATTCAAGGGGATAGTGCGTTGTGAGTAAATGTGGACAGAGTTATCATAGGCAGGTGATCCGGTACCCACCGTGTATGAAATATGCGGACCTAGATCTTGTTGGAATGTTTTTTTTTTGGAAGATGTAGACTCACAAACCTTATTCTCTTCCTTACTAGTATACAATTTGGAGGCATGAATTGTCAAGTTTTGCTTTACATCAATCTCATAACCATTCTAATGTAACAGTGCACAATTATATTAAGGGATTAAATTGCAGTTTGCTAAGGCTTCAAGGGGTGTTTCAAACCTTCCAAGAATGCATTAAATTTGTATATATTCATCATTTTTGTTAGTTGACATTCTACAATGTCCCAATTTAAGAAATTTAGAGATAATTTTAATTAAATGAATGAACGTGTGTGTATGTATAAGAATAAAGAATATTAATAGAGAATAAGATTCCTCTTAACTAATAGGCATCAAGCATCCAACAATTGGGGCTTCAGAAGAGTTACTTTTTGGTTATATATATGAATTTCTAGCTTTTCTACTTTGAACTTGAATTCCTTAGACTCAATGATCTTGGATTAGCTTCATCTATGCAGATATGTATCACTGAACAAGGGCCACAAGCCCTTATCCTTGCCAAGTTGCCACTGATTCCAGCAGGCCTCATGCTTAAACTAATTGTAGAAGAAAAGAATTAAAGAAAGCATCCTATCCAAAATAAGCGCTCGAATCTCCTATCCACGGGTGCTCTGCCCACACTTACCCACAAATAATATACAGCCGTTTATTGAGAATATATTCGGTATTTATATATTCGATAAAAGATCCGGTATTCATATCTGTTGGATATGAGAAACTGCTGTGGATGGGATTGATAATCCCTCTCCATTTGAATTGCTTTCTAGTAATTCAATCACAAATAAATTCTTGGGTTTCTCGAACACTTTAATCGAATTTGATTTGGATCGTTTTTTTTCAGATATCCAATAAGGACTGGTTCAATATATCCAATATAATATATTGCAAAATGAATCGAATATCATTTTATTCGATCGGATAACGGGTGAATCGAATTCGATCCAATTCCGAAACAGATCCTATTTTGTCATCCAACCCAATTCTAATATCTGACAAGGGATATCCGAATCCAGTAAAATCAGATAAGATTAGAATTCGTATTTGATGATTGATCCATTCCATTTGTACCGCTATCAGAAAAAAAAAAAAGACAAAAATATGTTCCCTAACTCAGTTTTTGTTTTAACTGAAAACAAGATGATTTTGTTTTAAAAAACAAATAATTATGTTTTTTAAAACAAAAATAAATTTTCACCCTTCAAACATTTGAAAACCAAAAACACATACAACCAAGGACATATCTCTATGTTTTTTGTTTTGAGAATCAATGTATTTGAAATCAGATAGTTTTTTCATATAAAAAAAGAAGATAGTTTTGATTTTTTTCTTGAAACCGGCAACAAGGAAAGGAAATTACATTGATGATTTATATGTTTACTCATAATTGGTCAATGTAGTATATTCTACACGGTTTATTTGGAGCAGAAATATTGGGCTCTGCTGCTCGTTATTCTTTAGGCCCTTTTCATCTGGCAACAAGTTAATTACTTGGGTAAATGTATTTTATGTGGGTAAGTCCGTAAGTGTTACTATATTTATCAATTTTTTTTTTCTAGAAAATGTTCGTTGGATAAGTGACAAATTTCCTAAAGAACCCCTAACTTTTTTATTCTAACAAGTGCATTTTAGTCTTACATAGTTTGACAATTTCTCTCCTAAATGTTTAAAGACTGCATTTGGTATTCCTGATTTTAAAGACTTATCACCTTTTCGCAATTAAAATGACCCTATGAACAATGACTACCCCCCCCCCCCCCCCTTGTTCAAATCTGCCCCATATAGAATGTGCCTCAAAAGCATCCCACAGCATATCTCAACTGTGTATTGGGAACATCTCCCAATAACAAGTATGGGAAATATTCTCAATGCATGCTGAGATGTGCATGTGGGGCGTTTTTGGGATGCATTCTGTGGGGGGCAGATGTAAAATGGGGCCTTCAGGAAACATAAACGTGGATAGACATCTGCTACAATCATTGTCTTATAAAACAATTATTGTGACAGCCCAATAAAATGAGTTTGGATCTACTACCAATAAAATGCTCCCAACAAACTGGTCATTGCAGCTGCACATTGGAAATATCTTCTCATGACATTCATGAGAAGATCCTTACCCCAATGTGCGGCTGCAGTGGCCAGTTGGGATGGTGTTTGGAGCATTTTGTTGATAGAATCAGGGTTCAAAATATCGATACACCCGATACGCCAGTAGGGGCGTATCAGGCTATATCAGTACTTTTTTTTTATTTTTTTCAAAGCCGGTTCAAGGGGATCGGTTTAAGGCTCCTCTACACCTTGAGCCGATCAGAATCCCGATACACCCTCTGTAAGAGCGTATCAAAAAACTCCTGACATGATACATATCAATCGATATGGATCAATACATGTCAATACTTTAAACTTTGCATAGAATATCCCTACCCCTATAAAATAGGGATATGGTACTTTCTTTTACATTCAAAACATTAGGTGAATATCTTTTGATTGCATTGCTAGCAAATACATAGTAATTTTATAGACACGAGAGTGAGTGCCATAATACATGCAGAAGTTCAGGGAATTTTTTTTTTTTATCTGAGAAAAGCTTTAGGGACTACTTGATAATGGATGAAGTGGCTGAATTCTAAATAAAATTATTAAATAAGAATCAGTTGGTGGTGGCTAAATTTGTAAGTTCTCTTGGTCAGTTATAGTGAAGATCTGGCATCAAATCCACTGCCACGGTGCCTCCAGGATTGGAGGGCGTATGGGTATGGGGGATGGGCTTATGGTAGATGCGATATCAAAGGGCTTTTTGATTTGGGCCTGAATCTGGCTTTTTTACTTCAAGGCTCATTATTACCATATTCAAGGCAGCTGATGTGAGATTAGAAGCCTCCACACGAGCATTTTACACCAAAATAAGTAAATATCAGAAGTTGTAATAGCTATTGATACATGTAGCTATGATAAGTTTCTCCAAGCCAATATGTTTATGGAACGGCCAACCCAAAACCATTTTGGCTGCCGGTTTATGGTTCAAACGATCCTCTGATGAAGCTGCATGCTCTTAATTAATACGTTGTTGGCCAGGACCTTGGATTAAAGGAAACCTCATCTGCTTATATAAGCTTTGAAATGGTAATTATACAACGGTGTCATTTGGTAGGTATTTTCAGAAATATCTTTCAGTAGTTATCTCGTCAAAAGACATATTAAGTTTTTGAGGGTTTGTCTGTAAAGATAAAGACCATTTCATAAGTAGTTTGGTCTACTGAAATTTTGAAAATGTGTTTAGATGCTATCTATCACGCAAACAAGACTAAAAAATTTCATTTGATGTTTTTCGAAATTTGGCATTTTAGGTCTTTTTAAGTATTTATACACATACATCTTCTCATCTTTCCAGCTTTTGACTACGAAACGAAAAAAAACTATTTTCAATCTTTCAAGCTTGCTAAAACCCAAAAGACTTGTCAAATGCTGCCAATGTTCACCGCCGTAACGTGGGCAGGCTTAACCCAAGCCTGACATCCGACCTGAGATCTTGTAAGGGTTAGGATTGGGCCAGAAAATTTGTTTTGCTCTCAACTAGTATTGGGCTTGAGTTGAGACCAAAGGTAACCTGAGCCAGGAGTTAAAATGTACTAACTCAATCCAAGAACAACAAGCCCGGTCATCCATCTTCTGTAACACATTTACCCCATTTATATATGTAAATTGCGTTTTTATGCAATTTATATGCATATAATCATTCTATCTACGCTCATGCACAAACATGTATAAATTCACATACCTTATATTATGTATACGTATGTTATGTATGATGTATCTACTGACATCTATTATTTTCTTTTATTTTATCCTTATATTGGGCTATAAGACACAAATGAAAGGTATAAATGTAAACCATGAAAAAAAAAACTTAACGTCTGACCAACTCGCCCTGTCTTTCTGAGCCTGTGCAATCCTGAACTTAACCCAATTGTGTTAAATTTAGCTTACGTTAGGTTGGGGTTGGTCAACTTGGAGTTTAAAGAGTTTAGGCTGGCCCTATGATTTAAGTCTTCTCTTTGGGCTTATGTTGGTCTAGATTGTCTCTCTATTCAAACTTGAAATCCAAAGGCATTGACTGAATAAAAGAAGCTGATTTTAACACATAATCAACAGCCTCAGAGAGAGAGAGAAGCCTGTTAATGGGCCTGTAAACAGCCTCAATGAGCTCTAAGGTTAGAGCACATTACGTCCAAGCCTGGAATTTAGAAACTAACCCTTTGAAACCCAGTATCTAGGCTTGCTTGGGCTTTCATTTTCTTAAATAGTGCAACCCAAGTGTTGATATACTTGGTAGTTAATGCTGCATTTGGAAAACAATGCAAATGGAGTGTAAATCCCGAGTAAATATGCACTCTGGTTCATTTTTGCATGTATTTGACAACATTACTTTTAAGTATTGACAAATGACAGACCAATGCATATTTATATTGATAATAAGATGTAAAAATACATCAATAAAAAAGAAGTAAATTTGCATTCAAAGTGAACTTTTGATAAAAAAAAGCATATACTTTATTAGAATACATGTTTGCATCCATTACTGCTAAAAATCGGTTTAATAAAAAGATAAATTTGTCTGTGCAAAATTAACTACTTTTACAATTTATATAAACCATTTTACACTCTACAAATTTACATTCACACTTATTTGTATTGTTTTCAAACGCAGACTAAAGAGCTTAAGCAAGCATCAGAATTGGAGGAGCCTAGCTACCTAAATCAAATAGTGGAAGAGATAAAGTGAAGAGAGTATTGTAGGTCATTGTATTCTTATAACCAAGGCAGCAAAGATAGCATTTAGACAGAATTGACGAATTTGCAGGTGTTGGGATTGACATGTGAGCGTGGAAAAATAGTCACATTGAAAAGAAATACAAGGATTAACCTATAAGCCAATAACTTATGGATTGGAGTTAAAGTAGCCGAATGGAAAGGAATGATGGAAAAACAAATACAGAATGATCCTCAGATCATTTTCCTTATATATGCAGGTTCTCTTATCAAGAAACAAAAAAAATGTAAAATATGTTTTTGTTGAAGAAAAATTTTGATTTTTTTTGATAAACTGCTAATTCATTTAAACCAGAGAAATATAAACAAAAATTATTAATGGTACTATAATTTATTATATGATTTTTTATATAACCTATTAATGTTTTACTTTTTGCTCTATTCCACACATAGAAATAGGTTAGAGGGCTCAACCAGTCAACCAACTAGAAAAAGGCTTTAAACTAAAGTTGAACGAAACAGGACAAAGGGCCAATTAATGAATAGCAATACTAAGGGCATGTTGGGAGTGTTTAAAAATAAGTGTTTATATAAAATGAGTGCTTATTTGGGTCATTAAGCACTTGTTGGTATTTGGAAAATAAGCCCGAAATAAGTACTTATTTTAAAAATAAGACTTTATTTTTTAAGCCCAAATTTCCAGCTTTTTTTAAATGCTTATACAATAAGCACTTATTCAATTTTTTCTTTCAAAATTATCCCTAGTTGAATTTTAAAATACCACTTATCAAGAATAACGGTTCAGCCCAGGGTTAGAATTTTTAGGCCCAAAGTATAGTTGGGGTGGATGCCAGCTCGGAATTGATGCCAATTCACAGGCGGGCATTGGTGTAGAGTGGGGGTTTTTGACATTATGAATGTTTATAACTCTGTAGTGGAAATAAGAAATCTGCATTAGGCCCGTCCGCACTTCTCCGTAAAATTATCCCTAGTTGAATTTTATAAAAGCACTTTTAAGAAAGTACTTTTATGAAAGAACTTTATAAAAGCATTTTTACGAAAGCACTTTTATGAATCACAAAAAGTGCTTTTATAAAAGTACTTTCATAAAAGTACTTTTATAAAAGTGTTTTATTAAAGTGTTTTTATAAAAGTACTTTCATAAAAGTGTTTTTTATAAAAGTAATTTAATAAAAGTGCTTTCAAAGAGTATATTTTGAAAATTTGAAAGAAAATGAAGAACAAAATAGTCACAAATGCTTATTTAAGTGCTTATTAGAGAGAAAGAGTACCAAATTCCCAATATAAAATAAACATTTGAAAAAGTTCGGTGCCAAATGCAAATGTGCTTATTTGAATAAGCACTTATTCAATAAGCAATTATTTTTAACTTAAGCACTCCCAAACATGTAAGGGTGTCCATGGTTCAGTTAACCGAACCATGGACAATTTTTGCAAACCAAACCGGTCCTATCAGTTTTTCAATTTCGATTTTTGACTGATTTGGTTCTTTGGGTTTTCAGTTTTTTATATTTATAATATATATTATATAAATATATGTATAATACTATATATAAATAATAAATGAGATATAATATATTATAAATATTATAAAAATATAAAGTATATATAATATATTTGTAAGTAGATTATTATAAATATAATATATGTATACATTTATTTATATATATATATATATATATATATATATATATATATATATATATATATATATACATATAAATATATATACCGGTTGATTTGGTTAACCATCGGTTTTTTTCTATGATAACTGAAAATCAAACCAGCCCTTTGGTTTTCAAAAATACCAAACCGAAACCGAACTGATTTATTCAGTTAACCGTATTTTCTAGTTCGGTTTTCTCGATTCGGTTTTTCATGAATACCCCTACAAATATGGCCTAAAAACATGTCTAAACTATGGGAAGAAAACTACAAATTTAAAGGAAAAAAAAAATTGAGATTCTATTTTATAAAGATGGCAACCAGTTCACTTGTAAACTCTATTGCCTAATGGACTGCACTGAGAACAAATGCGTGGGAAACGGGTTACGTAATCGATGAAAGGGTCAAACACACCAGTGCTCATGTTTACAAAAGTTGCATAGCCTGTTATACATGCCTTTGTTTGTAGCAGATTCTGGCTCTGTCTAATGCAGTGGAAATTGACTCAATCTACTAGAAACAAGATGTGTGCAAACGAGTTTCAGACTCCAATTACAAACAAATTGTGCTGTTAGATGTACCGGCAACTGCGGTGTTTATGCATGTGATTGGGAATCTGTGTAATCCCTATATGACTTTGTTTCTAGCAGTCTAATACCAGCAACTGAAATTCAATCTGCCATTTACAAACAGCCTCCCACATGTTTAAGTAACTTTCACATCACAATACACCTCTCTCACCAGTTGGTATTGATCCATTCAAAACGTTTCACATAGAAACAAAAATAGTACAACGCAAGAACAAATTAAAGAATTATTATTATTAGCGCATGTCGCATGATGTTTAGAATTAATGAGTTGCCAAGGCACGGCTTAAAAATTATTTTTCTTATTTTTGTTACTACATATAGTTGGTATATCATAGGGGAATTAGGGGTGGGGAGAGCTCACCTTGCTCATAAATCCCACTGGGGCCATTCCACATATAGCGACTCTGTGCCTCTTATTTTGAACGGATGTTGACTGACCATCTCAACTACTAATTATTCAACACGCTGCTTTCAAAATCCAAACCCTAATTTGAGTGGTTGTTTTTTCTTTCTCACACAAAAATAAGAGATCACCTCAGCATCTCAGGGGGGCGCCCCACATGCACATCTCAGCAAGCCTCGAGTCATCCGAAGATATTCCCAATATATGGTTAGAATTTGCTGTAGGGAGCTGTAGTGTGCCCCTGCCCCTTATGGGAAGCTGATGTAAACTCCAAAACAAAGCCGGAGTCTGACCAAGAGATTCTCATCAACAATCATATATAATCACACCCATAGTCCATAGAGAAGGCAACGTAACTGCTGACTGGCTGACCAACCACTGCGAGGATCTGAATACAAAATCCCCCTCCCAATACAACCACTACTCTCCAAGAATTATTATTTGACGGTCTATGTCTAGCCACGTAACAAGGTTACGTTGGGACCAGCCATAGGATGATGATCGGTTCCATCACCAACGTACAACCTATATAGAGCTAAAGATGATAGCAACTGAGCCACCATAAAATGGCTATTCCTAATTGCACACCACCAAAATATCGTATCGATTGAAGTTGAATGAAGGGACGCAACCATGTTTCTTTTTCTGCATGGCTTTTCATTTTTTTTCTTTCTTTAGAAAAGATGAAGGGTCATGATGTTGAATGTGAAAAATAGCGACCGCCATTTACGATGCGAAGATGCTTACAATTTGCAAGACGGCACTTCTGTAGAGATAGCAGTCCACGTGGCTATGTAAGATGAAGATTGATGTAATGTATGTGTACAGATGTCAGTATATCACACAACCAATCAACGTCACCTACCACGAACAAATCATCAGCGCAGACCGATGACGATTAGACTGACAGAGGAATAGTGTGATTAAGGTGCCGTTTCATTGCATTTTTTAGAGGTCTGGATATAAAAATACTATTTTTCACATCTCATCTGGTTTTACCTCTTAAATGGGCTGAAAATTATAGACTTTGGGCCGACTCTTAACGTGTACGCGTTGTTTTAGAATTGGCCCATTTTTTATAAATGACTCGAGTTATCTTTGATACCCCCAAATTTAGAAAACTCAAACATTCGATCTCTCTCTCTTTGCCCTATCTTCCTGCCACCGCGGTTGTAACTTGCAGCGGTGGTTCTCTCTCCCGATCTTCTCACTCTCTTTGCCTTGTATTCCTGCCACCACCATTGCAACTTGTAACGGTAGCTCTTTCTCTCCCCCTGTCTTCTCTAGCTCTTACTCTCACTTCCTCTCTCTTTGTCCGATATTATTGCCACCGTCACTACAACGACAACTCTCTCTCTCCCGATCTTCTCACTCTCTTTGCCTTGTATTCCTGCCACCACCATTGCAATTTGTAACGGCAGCTCTCTCTCTCACTCCCTCTCTCTCTTCGTCCTTGCCACCGTCACTACAACGACAACTCTCTCTCTCCCGATCTTCTCTCTCTTTACCCTATCTTCGGTATTTCGATGAATAATAAAAATGCTTTTATTAATTATTAAATATAAATTATTTATTAAAACTGAGCTAATAGGCCTCGTTGTAAATACGGGAAATATTTATTTACATAAGTGGCACTTCGAACAGTAAAATAAATAGGCACTCTCGATATTCACCACTCACGCTCAACCACTACCTCTCCTACACGGCTACACCTATACACCTATCCGTGTTTATTGTTTAAGTAGTGTATGGTGTGGGTCAGCGTCTGAGATTTTTTCTTCTCTGCGCGGGTGAGTGGATCCTTTTTCTTTGGACTTCTACGACCGTCTCGTCTGTGAGCCGCGTTGGTTCCCATTTTCCTACTCCACCGAGCCTGTGAGAGAAAAGCATTGTCTGACAACAACGCCTTCCCTTGCTGACGACCACAATGACGAAAATCCTCCCATTCAAGGAGTGAATACTGAATATAGAATTCTATTTACCAAAAAAGGAAAAGACACACGAAAAAAACAGAGACAAATAAAGGAGAAAATCCTGAAAGAAAAAAAAAAAAGGTGTTCTTTCCTACTTCAAAATTAAATCCTTTGTTTGTTACACCCACTAATTTATATGAACCACAGTCGAAACCAAGGGCTATCTAAATCATGATCATCAATTTGTCATCATCGTCGTCCTCAACTACTTGACTGTAATAAATCACAAAACTATTCACAGTCGACGTTTCCACGTTGATTTACGGCAATTCACACCTGCGGCAATCCTCGTCTGCACGCTCTCAAACTCCGATATCTGGCAGGGTATTGTTATTCCGCCTGGGTGGTGGAAGCCATACTCATCCTCAGCCTCCCTCAGCAATTGCGCAAATAGGGGGTGATTAAAGTATATAACCGGCACCAAGAACCGATGGGGGTCGCCGTCTTTCTGACCCACGTACACCGCAAGGTGCCCTTTCGGGACTGTCACCGGCTTCTCGTCCAACGCCTCCCGATCGAAGCGAGTGTACCCGGAAGCTGAATTGGTGCAAGAGCAGAGTCCCTTGGCTCCACGCTTCAGGCATCGGCCCCAGTCGAAAATTTTCGATATGGCCTTGCTTTTGCAGCTAGGAAGGTCCAACCGTAGGTACCCAGCCGGCTTGCTCTTCCGCCTGAATACCCATTTGAACACTGTAACGAGCTTGCGACCCAGCTTAAAACCTCTCGTTTTTCTCATAGTTTGTTACTGTACAAAGAGAAGAAGAGGGAGAAAAGGAATGGGGGGGGGGGGGGGCGATAGAATGATGGACTATGTATGAAGAAGCTCTGTGGAATTGATTTGGTTCAGGAGAAAGGCCATAGGTCTGCTGGACATGGCGAGACGGAAGACAGTAAGGCGGACTTCAAAGGGAGAGGTGGGGATATTTGACATGGTAGGGAGGAGGAAGTGTGTTAGAGAAGAATAGTTTCATCCGGATCTACAACGAACTATTCGATGGATGGAATGGACCGCAGATTCTGTAGTTTTATCCTCTTTCCCTTCTCTTGGGAATCCTCTTCCTCTGTCTGACGTTCACTTGATTTCAACCTGCTCGGATTGTGTTGGGTAGTTGGAGGTGGTGGCGAGATCAGATTCTTCGATCGGAACAGAAGAATATAAGGTTCCTCACACTCCTCTCCTCAGTTGCGCAAGGCCGCAGGGCATTTTATAGGTGCCCGAGGAAGTGAAATTGAAATGTACGGGGATGAATCAGAAAAAATAAAAAAGAAACAAAAAAAGTGGGAAGAGAGATAATTGTGTATTAGTTGCTTTTTGAGCGGCGTGAAATTGTCAGGAGGTTCGGATTTTTCGAGGGCATGGATGGGATGGATTAGATAAATAAACTGACTGTTGGTAATTATTTGAGGGAGAGCGTCTCAACTCAATTCTCCTTTTTTTTCCCTCACCTCCGTAAAATGAAATGATTTTCAAATTCAGGGGATTTCTTTAAAACCTGTCGACTGATCGATCCGTCCGTCCGAACTCCGAACTCCGAACCAGTCAACTGGGGGGAACCGGGGAAAAGCTAAATCAAACACATATTATCCCACCGTTGAAATTCCCAAGTACCGACAGGATGTCAGTCACCCGACGAGAGTGCCCTCATTGGGTAGTCCTACGTGTGTTTGGGTTACGGGATAGGGCCATTATGACTGAATTCAATTGCAACGCGGTAAGGTTGAATCATCAATGTTTCCACGAAACTTGTACACAATTGGCCAACTGTAAGGTTGCGACTTCTGGGTAGTCAACCAAATTGGACAATCCCAGCCACTGGATTAAGTTGAACCTATAGTTTTAATTATTGGTAAACAAGCAAATTAAAGAGCTATAATGCCATGCGATTTTGGTGCAGCCCAAGTGGCACCAATGCAAAGAATCAACAACGGTGGTGAGGTGGGTTTATCCCTTTATGTACGGAATTTGACTTGAAAAATAAAAATAAATATTTTTTATTATTATTGCTTGATAATTGATAATTAGGAGTCATTAAATATCATTTGACACTATATGAATTAACAATAAATAAACAAGTTGTTTTGAAGGAAATATTAAAATAATATTTTTATCAACGGTTGATTTCCACATTAATCAAAATAAACGTTCATCTAATAAATATCTTGATCACATGATGACATAACCAAGCACCACCGTAATCGTTGCTAGGGTAAAATAGTAAATATCGGCCATTAAACCTGAGTCTTGAGATGAGGAACAGTGGTAAGATAGTCCAATCAACATGGATGGACATGCTTCCTCATCATCTATCTTCCGTACATACACGTGGCAGGCATTGGAAACATGATGATGAGATGAGATGAGATGTTCCCTCTGATGAGTAATGAATGAAAGAAATGAACCTGTCGGTCGTTCCGTCGTGAATCGTGATCACACATTTTTATTGCGATGGTCCTGACTCCGGGCTCTTGAATATTTCAATTCCACTTTTACCCATTCTGCGGTTCCGTTTAGAAGTTTCCTCACCCTCCACGGCAGTCTGTCACCTAGACTAGAGTCATAAATATATTAATTAGTACGTGAAAAACACCGTAGAGTCATAAACGGTGCCACTCCAAAATGATACCCATGTCAATATTCAAAAACAACAGGGTTGGGTTGTACGGTCGCAAGTTCATTTCTTAGAATTAGGAAATTAACTGAACGCCACGAACCAAGTGATGCAAAAGCCGTACATGCATCTAGTATCAACCAGCATGGATGCTGCTGAAAAAAGTGGCCTAAATCAATCCTAAATTCCTAATCTCAATACAACCGCTTTCATTCTTGTACCAGAGAAAACAAAACAGTTTCGTTCTTGACGATGAGAAAAAATATTAGGCCCCTGACGTTTCTGACAATCATAAAAACTTCCTCTATAATTTTTTTAGTAAAAAGGACTATTTTTGAAAAATTCGACAAGTATCTCAACGTTAAAGCGGTGGTCAATTTTTCCAAAATATCCATTATACCCTTTTACGAATTAAAATGCTCTATCTTTACTAAAATACCCGTTTTACCAATTTCATAATCCGATTACTGTTTATCTTCTTCCTCATGACGCACAATGACGGTGCACTCCCCCTCCAGCCTTCCCTCTTCTTTAATTATCCCCTCTCTCTCCACCAACACGAAATAATACTATTCACCGTTCCCCCATCCATCCTTGACTGAAACACACAACTACGGCCATCGAATTCAATCTCCACCTCCGGCCATCCTTTCTCTCATTTTCATTATCTCTCTCTCTCTCTCTTAATTAATCTCTTCCCTTCCTCCTCATCCCCCATCGTCTTCTATCACTGCAAACACCCCCTCGGTTACCTCGATTACCAATTTCATCTATTTGAATAGCAGTAGTGGCTGAGTTACTATGACAACCTCATACCATTACCCCATTTTCTCAATCAGTCTCTCTCTCTCTCCCCTCTTTTTCTTCTTCCCTCAATTCCTTCCATTTGTAACCTGAAGCGATCCACCTCTTTGCTTCTACCAATCAATCATCTATTTTTCATCCGTCGACTAGGTCTGAATCTTTAGACTCCCTCTTACCTTTTTCTTCCATTATCTTTACATTATTTTCCATCTCCCCCTCTTTAGCATTTCTTTCTTTTATTTTATTCCCATACCTCTCCACCATGCTTCCTCCTATAATGAACGAGAAATTAGAGTACAGTTCCTGTTGCTGAACGAAATTCTTAGTATCACCATTGGACGGGTACCGGGAATCGGTAAGCATCAACATCGGATGTATTAATGGACCAGACAATTAAGCTGTAAGCATCGGTAAGCACCACTTTCCCATCCCTATGCAGCGAAACTCTGGATCGATGACCATTGACGGGTTTGTTTCGGTTGGCCATTCATACACCATTAAGTTGGTATACTAGATTGAGAAGTTGTATGGTTTGTGTCCGACCACTGGGTAGAATCCACGGATGAACCATTTGTTAGGGGAGATTAGAACGTTTGAAGCAAAATCTTTGACTGATAGAGAGGAACATCTGTTCAAATAACCCCTTGGGGTTGAAAATGCAAAAGAAGAGTAAAAGAAGAAGACACTGAACATAAGAGAAAAAAGGGATGACTCGACAACAAGGAATTGGGTGTTTTGTGTAGGAGAAAAGATAAATTGATCTTAGAATTCGTCTGAAATATTTCTGGAAAATTTGGGGTTCCGCCTTGATTTTTGGTCTCTGTGGACAAACATCGAGTTAACGCTTTTACCAAGGAGGATATTCAAATTTTCAACGATAATAACGTAAAGGCCATGAGTGAGAGAACATAAAGAATAGTCATAGACTAATCGTCACCAGAGGCTCATATCTCTTTTTCTCTTCAAGGTTCGCTGAATTCATTTTCATTGGAAGCGATCAGTGTTAGGCGGAACCTGTGGTTTGCTAGGAAAGTTACTCAACCAAACTTCACCGAAATTGGCTATTACTATCAATTTCTTAAAGCCACATGTGTATCGGGAGGCAGTTCCAACAGTTCGTGACAGAAAACTCTTGCAATTTCACATCTTCGCAAGTTCTGGAGGCAATTTCGACAATTCGTGATAGAAAACTCTTATAATTGTATATCTTCACAAGTTTTGGAGGTAGTTCCAACTAACAGAAAATGTTTAGAGTCGGTGAAGGCCAAGCTGGAGGATGGCGTCCTTACAATCTCTTTGGCCAAGCTGTCCCTGGACCAGATCAAGGGCCTCAGAGTGGTCGGAATCGAAGGTGCTGATGGGGAGCAAGAAAAGCTGAGTGAGGCCAGAGCACTAGTCGTGCCAAGAGACAAGAAATATATAAACTAATTTAAAAAGGGTAAAATGGGTATTTAAAAACATTTGATGCATGGGTTTAACGTTTTCCGTTTGGACCGGTGATGGAAGGGAGATATTTGTTGAATTTTTTAAAAATTCATGGGAGGATTTTGTTAAAATAAAAAATAGGGAGGTTTTTATGATTCTTAGAAAATTGAGGATAGGTTTTTGTGTTTTACCCAAAATATTAAAAACTAAGGATAAATAGACTGCAGTCCTCAGAAATCTGAAATTACACCCTCTTATAAACCGTACCCTGGCCATGGATTTGACATTGATTCACGGCCAGGATTCATCCCACGGGTTCAGATTTCTGGGGTGGACTACTGGACTGAACAATAAAAATCTCTAAAAACTATTTAAAAATTAAGGTGATGTTTGATATCCATACTGATTATTTTTTGTCAATTTTTCAAATATCATGATTTTTGAAATTAATGATTTCTCAAAAATGGCTAGAGTTTTCTATTTTAGTTTCGTTTCTTCCATGTAAACCAGTTTTTGAGAAATCAACTTTAAGTCTATTTGGTACTGGCTTTTAAGTACGTTTGCATTGGAGTTATTATTGTATGCCATGTCATCCTCAAAAATTTGAAATCAGGTAGAAATCATGAAACCACAAAAAAATGTTGATCCTTGAAAAAAAGCCTATTTGAAGAATTGATTTTTTGGAGAAGTACGGACAAGCCCAGTGTGGACTTCTGAATCCCACTGCAGACGTATAGACATTCAAAATGTCTAATACCCCTATTTTATACACAAATGCCCGCCCGAAAATTTGACATCAATTCCCAACGAGCACCTACCCCAATAGCCCAACTGTACCTTTGGCCTAAAAATTCAGACCCTGGGCTGAGTCGTTGTTCTCCCTTAATTTTTTGGTTGATTCCTCTAGCACTGTTGTGACTTCCACATAATAGTGATTTTCAAAAAACCAGGATCGATACCAAACATCACCTAAATAGATAGATAAATAAATGTTGTTGGGCTTGAGAGGGAGACCCACTTTTAGGGTGTGGCCTTGATTGTTGATTCCTTATATTGACGACTCCTTGCAAATGTGTCCAGATTCTAGACTCCAAAATCACCTTTCTAAAATATTGACGAGGATCTGTCGCGGTTTCCTGGAATGTTCCTGACCTTGAGAACCTTTCTCCCTGCAGGCTGCTACCTCCCCCTGAAAATCTTCTTAAAGTTAATACCAATAACCAGTGATTAAGCAGGGAACAACTTCCACAGAAGCACAGATGCCTGTCACTGCCAAACTCCATCCACACCCTCAACTCCAGTGCTTAATTACATCATCCATTATTTAAACTAGACGGTCATAAATCTTTTTCTTTTTCTTGGTTTTCTTTATACATTGGGTTTTGTTTGTCTAGTTATTGTCCCCTTGGTTGCTTTCATGTATAAGTATAATGCATGATATGAATCGTGCTCTACGCTGGGCTCCTTAGCTTAAACCGAAAAAAACACAATGGATTGGAGATTCCATGTACATGAAGACAAAGGCTTGAGTCCTGTGCAATTAAACTTTCTTCTGTCCACAAATTTATACTCCAAGAACTCAAATCATGCTGTCTTCACTTGCTACATCTTTTATGATCATCATCATTATTATTAAATCTAAACGAAATAAATAATGCTTTGCTTAATTGTGTGGTGTAAATTAACATGTAAATGATATTCTGGACACTGATATCGATCATTAGACAAACAAACAAAAAAAGAGCAATCAATGACGATGGACCGTTCTTCTTCCATTAATGATAGTATGATACCCCACAAAAGTTTGAGGGAACACACCCAGACAACTTGTCCAGGAATTGTTCTATTAACACTGACAAATCCGTATCAGCAGCAATCCATCTCTCCCAGAATCTGCATGTCTTGGTTCCATCGTTCATGGACCCTTGATTTGCGTTCTGCTGAAGAGTGAAGACTCGTTCCATGCATGTCAATATATATATTTCATTGGTTTACTCAAAGTCAACATTAATAAGAGATAAGGTATTAGCTAATGTGTCTCCACTCCCCAGTGTGTATACGTGACGGTTCAACCTCTTGATTCATGGATTATATTTAGCTGAATAAATAATTTTTTTTATTAAAATCCTTTAATTTACTTTGAAGGGAGACGTTCCAACTTCCATATTAATCAGTGAAAACATAATTAATTATATGTTATAATACCACATATATTATCCTCAATCCTCCACCAAACAAGCGTAAACTAACCCATTGCTGCATCGGCTTCTGGTTTGTCATTCAGTTATTAATGAACCCAATCGGTATTTTCTCAAGAATAGGTCAACCGATCGAGGTTTGATTCAGTACATGGCTCTGTACAGCAAATGAAAATTCCCTTAGAAACTTGTTTATATGAATAATAAAACTTTATCTTTTACATCCTATTCAAATTTTAAAAGTTATTTATCGAATTGAGGCGTAGTGTGTATGAGAAATATGAGAAATTGATGGGTGTGGATTGGTTTTCACTACACCCTATGGTAGAAACCAATCTACAGTAGCATTCTGTAGGCGTGGTGTGGACCAATCCACACCATACCTTTTGACTCCATGTATCTCATATACATTTATGAATGATCTACACTAACATTTTAAAAAACAACCTGGAAACGGAACTGTTCTGACCACTGGTTTTCGAGTCGACAGTCGGACCGTTCGGTTCAAACGGATGGCCCATTCTGACAAACAAATAAAAAATAAAAAAATAACTAAAAATAAAAAACGGTAAAAAATTGTTGAACGGGTCGACCGGTTGACAGGTCAATTGCTTGGGTCAATGGGTTGTTGACTTTTTCAACGATTTTTGGCCAAAAACTAGGTTTGCGGTAAAACAGAATCGCTTGCCTGGATGGTTCCTGAGCCGAACGGTCCGACCGTTTTGGTCAACGACAGTTCAAAAACCTTGATCTACACGGTTAATCATAAACATCTAATTTTTGCATTTTATATGATAAATATTGAAAAATGCATCAATGAATTAATATTAATTCTTTTATAAAAATAATAGTAAAATAATTAAAAACTTAAAAAATATGTTTTAAATATTTTAAGTATTATTTTATTGATAAAACATTAAACTTTAAAAAAATAAAATTTTAAAGTAAAATAATTAATATTTTATTGACAAAAATATTAAAATGTGAAATAGACAATAGGGTTTCAGCCTTTCAGGGGAAGTGTGAAGTAGGGGATCAAAAATCAAGTGTGGACGGTCCCTAACGATGAGATTTTTCCGTGGACAAGAAATTGGGGTGTGGACGGGTGTTCATCCTGTGGGTGAGACCGAAATGAACACGGTGTCAAACATTGCCTAAATGTATTTATCTGTGTCCCAGGTAAATAAGAAAAAGATTATTTAATTTTATTCTGTCCAAATGTTGGCAACTTTCCACCATGTGAAAAATAAATTTTTCATGGACCCCACATAAATCTAAAAAAAGAACATGAGCATTTTAGTCAATGGGAACCAAAATTCTAGTGACCAACTTTCCCCCCTCTCAAAATCCAGAAAAAAAGATAGAACTGGCCCTTAGATTTAGGTTGATATACTTGGTTTGGCTTGGCCTGCATTCATTATAAAAATTTAAATGCAAATATTATATATCATATATATTGATTGGACAATGCTATTCCTCACAATAAAATTCTATAAAAGAGAACAGAAAATGACACACGTTTATACATTTAAGTTTTTTTTTTCCCAAAACCTACTTTTTAGTACCTAAGGATGTCAATGAGTCAGGTTAAGTGGTAAACCCAGGTTTACCTGACCCTATAGGGTTGTGTTAGGGTCAGGTTGGGGTTTTGATTCTTTTATCCTGAGTCGGGTTTTGGTTTTGGCTAATCCACCCGCTGGGTCATGATACCCTTACATATATATTGAGATTCTTATAATTTGCTGATTTCTAACTTTATAGCATTAAAAGTTAAGAATTCTTTTTCTCATGTTTATTTTGGTTTTTCTCTTTTTAGGAATAGAGAAAGTGACACCTTAAAACCTTTAAGTTAATTAAATCCTAATTTAAATAAATGGTTTTTTTTTTTTTTTCAAAATGTATTATAAAAATTATAATTGAAAGGCTGCGGTCAGGTTGGGTTCTGAAATTGCATGTTGCTTGGTTGGGTCAAAACATTGGAGAGTTGGACTAGGGTTGAGGCAAACAATGCCCAACCTGGTATCATCTCTCTATCTCTCTCCAATAAAGATAAAAATGAAATTACAAATACCTTCCCTATGGATGACTCCAAAAGTACTTTATCTCTTTCAACTATTGAAAATGCATGAAGTGAATAAGGAACAGGAGTAGAAATGCCAAAGTTTTCTTTGGAGAATAAAAATAAATATTAAGCAAATGGTTACACCTGACAAATATTGCTAACTCATATACAGCAACATTGGAGTTTGGAAAACAACAAATAGAAAGAAAGAATAATTCAGGGTTTGTCCTAATTTTTTGTTGGATCAGAAAACAAATGTAATCTATCTAACATTCTAACAACAAGGTTCAGAGTATCGACATCATATGTGTTCTGACAGTATCGTATCGGTACTTAGAAACGCCCGAAATTATATTTTTTTTAGTTTTCTTTTCAAAGTTTAGTTTTTTGGGAAGTTAAAATCATGATTTTTTAATTAAAAAAAATTAAGATTCTAAAAAACCTGAAAACAGGCGTTTTAGATCATATCATTTTCAAAAGATACGATATGATACACCTGATACGGAACATATCGTATCAATACTTTAAATCATGACTAACAATCGTTAACAAGCAACGTGCACAATGTCCTTTTTGTTCTCAAACAGTAAATTGTGGTGATGTTGTCAATGGAGAAGAAAAAGGGGTCGAGAATCAATTAATAACCTCATAACATCAATGTGGATCCTAAAGAGTAAAGTGAACTTGCTGGTTAGCAAGCAAGGAATCTCGTCTACCTCTTGCCTATATATGCATAGTAGAACTTGTGAAGCACATTCACATTAATTATATGATATCAGGATATATTTATAAAGAGGGAGATGAGAAATGTCATCACTTTTTAAACAAGAAAAGAAAGAGTCTAAATAAACAAATGGACATTGATAGTTCAAATTTGCTACCCACTAAGTACATGTATATCCATAAGACATGCACTACAGCGATGCATTGAGAATATTTCTCATGAATATGACTAGTGAGATATTCCTCATGTGTAGCAAGTAGGAACATAATTAAGCATCCCTGTAGAGTATGCTTGTTATTATTTTTCTCTAAATCTCGACCAATCCATGGTCTGAAGCAACCACCATCCAACCTTATTATGCCTTAAGGGTATTGCTTTTTCAGAAGAAAAATGGAAGTATCAGCAGAACCATATTATTGATGGTATGGATGTAGGACAGATTACCTTTTCCAGACCAGGAAGGTAGGCCCATTGAGAAAGAGATAACAAAGACTAAAACAAGCCAAATTTTATTGTTTTCGTTGTCATATTGTATACATGCACATCAGTCCGAATACACCATTGTACTTACAGTAAATATTTAAAAGGAAAATAAATGGCAGTAACCAGTTATATTGCTGATTTTTTTATAAATATAGCATATTTGATGGTCAGATCTAAAATATGTTTACTAGCGTGGGGACCCATTAAATGCATGACTTAAATATAAATTTGACATATATAACAAATAAGTAATAACCTAGAGAGAGAGAGAGATAGAGAATAGGTTAATTAGAGAGTAACGCTAGAGGTGAATGAAGCTAGGAAGTATAAAGACAGGTTTTAATAATTAGAGGAATTGATGAGATCAGTATTATTAATATTTATACTTTTTAATTTTAAAAAATAAGTATTTCACATGTGTGAGATTGGAGAGGCCAAGCTTCATGTGATGCAGATTTGAATGAGTTAATCAGCATTTTCGAAAGTCCACATATTTTGACAATTTGTTTTGGGCACATGCGATGCAGCTTTGACCCCCACAAGGAGGGGTGTGGTGTTAGTGGAATTCACATCTGTGCCCTACAACATATCCCAACCGTGTATTGGGAATATCTCCCATTGACACATTCGAGAAATGTTTCCAATGCCCGTTGAGTCTGTTGAGCGTTTGTGGGCGCAGATGTGATTATGGTAGTGGAATTCACATATGTGCCCTACAACATATCCCAACTGTGTATTGGAAATATCTCCCATTGACACATTCGAGAAATGTTTCCAATGCCCGCTGAGCATGTTGAGCGTCTGTGGGTGCAGATGTGATTATGGTAGGATACGCATTAGGGTGCAAATGGATCAGATCATGGTTGAATTCGGAGGTTGTTGGATCTTTGAATCGGATTCGGATCTTCAAATCGGAGGATACGCATTATTATTTATATTGTATTTTTATAAATTTTATTTTTTTATTTTTTTATAAGAAACATGTATATATGATGAAAATAATTAAAAAAACTTGTATTTTTTGTTTTTTGCTTTATTTAAATTGGTATATTTTATTTTTTCTTTTAATCATTTATTAATTTTTAAATAAATAAGTCAGATCAAATCAAATCCGAAAATCCAAAGATCTGATAGGATTCAAATTCAGATAGAGTCCTATCAAATCCGGTCAGATCTTCAAATCGGATTGGACCAACATGAACAATGGCAGATCGGATTCGAGTATACCCTAATTCAAATCTGATCCGATCTATTTGCATTCCTACTAGCATTAACTAGGTAGAGAGCCTGTTAGGAGTGTTCATCATATGGTCCCAACCGCCAAACACCAAATTGAACCAAACTGAAATTGGTGGTTTAGTCTAACCTCAACTTAGAAATGGTTTGGTTTAGTTTGGGATAATTTCAAATTCCAATTTACGATTTTAATTCAGTTGTCTGAATTTTAAAAACCAAACCAAGCTGTAAACCAAAATATATATTAATATATAATACAATAACTTTTTAAATTCCACCCATATTAAAAACCAGATCAAACCGTATTAGATTTTATATTTATATTAAAATGGTTTGAGAATATTTCAATACTATAATTAATTGATTTGGTCTAAAACCTTCTTCAAACCAAACCAAATCGGACCCTGAAAACCCCTAAAACCTAAATTTTTATAAATTTGACCAACTGAACTACTGAGTCATCCGTTTGGACAACTTTCAAATGTGAAATTTAAGGAAGCTTATGGGGGTGGGGATGGTTCCGAGAAATAACATGCTATATGGTCAGAGGTAGAGGTGGGCAAGTGATTAATCCACAGCCAGCCATATTAATATGATAGCTATGGTCTATGGATAAAGAAGCTCCTAGGGAGAACATGAACATTTAAATAACTTGAAATGTGGGCACTTTGAGAAGCGAGAAGAGCAGGGACAGCAGAGAGACAATCAGTTGCCATTGAATACACAAACAGCACGGTGCCATGTGCAACAATTTCTCGATTTTCAAATTTCAACCCACCCATCTATCTGTCCCGTTTGCAACTTGCGTTGGATTGGGTTGAGCTTTTGTCAAATATAATTTTGAATGGGCCCGAACCTGATGCAATTGAAACTCTATCTTGGTGTGGCCCATTATGTGGCCCAACATTCCCGTTTTCTTTGTGGGCCGACTACTGTCTATTGACATTACCTCCCCAAGCACTGTAATTACTTTCTTTGGATTTCGGATGGTTGAAAGGAATTTGGCTTTCGCCTCCAGAGAAAAGAATAAATAAATAAATAAATAACCTTCTATCTGGAATTGAGCACATGGGTATAAACTATTTGTCAATTGGACCGGGCCCATCTACACTTCCTGCCCAGCCCACAAATACTATTTTTACTATGTATGCATTGGGTAGCGGTGGTTATTAATGGTTAAGAGGTTAAGATGCATGTTAGTTAGGATTCAATAACAACTATGAGCAGGGATTGGCTTGGGACAAAGTGACAAACTGAGGGGCTTGATGGTTAAGTGCAGACTTGGATTTTACTGATAGGTTAGGCGTGGGACTTTGCCAACCCAGCCCAGCCCAGCTCAGGCATAAATTGGAGGTGGCTCAGCCAAGTTAGGCTGTAGACGCCCATCATTTCCTACATTCATTGCAAATACAAAACTGGGTGTCTCGAAATAGATTCTATATTGGTCTGCCTGCCTTCCATCACTTGCCATTATTTTCTTTTGCATACATTTCTGATGTCTGTATGGACTATGGAATTGAAGGCCTTTCACTCACACAGAAAGACTCAAAAAGGCATCCCCAATGATATGAACATAAACTTCATTTGGGAAACACGCTTTTAGCCATTGATACTTGAAAAAGGAGTTTTAGCTTCTCAGGCCCTGTTTGTTTTTTCGGGAAATAAGAGGGGAAATTTTGTTAGAGTGTTCTTTTTTTCAGTAAGCACCTGGCCTCATAGTAAAGTTATTTTTCCTGCGTACTACTTATCCATTTAAATAATATCCATCCACCAGGTGCGCAAAAAACTTTCTGACATTTGTTTTTTATAGATGAAGATGTCATTATATAACTGTACTTGGCAATCCAAAGAACATGGGTAAGTGAACTTACCCAGGTAACTGTTTCCCAAGAATCGTTGTGCACTTACCTGGGTAAGTAACCTTTTGAAAAATGAACAAGGCCTCAAAATGAAGTATACAATCACCCACAAAGTCTTAAATATATCTCTTTTTTAATTATTTTCTAGGTAGAGTCATATAAGCAATATCTGGTTTTTAGGATTTTGAAAAATATAAAAAATAGAGACCACCAATAAAACAATAAGAGATAAATTTAATCAAATTAAGGTTGTGTATGATTTGAAAGAAAAGTAAGGGTTTCCTTCCTTTTCTTTCAACCAAGCACAGCCTAAAGGTGCATATTAATAGGTGATAAAATGTTCGTGGAAAAAATGCAAATATTGAGAAGGACTAGTGTAAAACAATAAGGGGCAGAGTAAAAAACATGAAGTTATTTGAAGTAACCTTGGGAGTAGCTCAGATAGGTGATAATTTGAATAGTCTGATATGGTTTGATTACGTGTAGAAAATATTAAACGTACTGTTAGTCGTATGCCCTAAAACCAACTATGTGACACAGTAGAGGGGTAATTTTGTACTATTCACATTTATTAATAAAATGACATTTTTATCATTCATATTTGTAACTTTTACTTTCATATGAATGGCCTATAGTTTCTTTGTTTAAGTAAACGTATTCCTAAGTATGTTAGTAATTATAAGATATAAATGTTTCAATTGATACAAAGATCTTAAAATTTTTCGTAGTCAAAGGACTATCAAGAGGTATTTGATGGTCCAAACTGACTAGCAATATTATAATTGCTTATGGGGTGATGAATTTCAAGTCATTTGTGTAGAAACACTAAGCAAATATGTGGGTGACTGTTAGAGAACATGTTACATGTAATCATTAGTCAATAACTGTTGTATCACCCAATCATATAGATAATCCTTAGGCTTGAGGATCATGGATATTTTCTATATGAGGCATTATAGTTTAATAGTGCAAATACTTATGCCCTAACCAATATGGATTTAGGCTTGTACATATTAGCTATAGTGTCTCATACATGAAGCTATGTGAATGCACTCATAGAGTCTATCACTCTCCATGAGGAGAGAGAATGTCCTATGTGACTGAAATTGATGAGACTCACAAAGTCCTTGGCCAAAGTATAATGGTATATGGAAAGAGTTCAAGTGTCACTAATTTCAACGGGACATACAATTGGCCCAATAGGATTTGATTATCCACCATTACCCTTTTCTCTCTTAAGACATTGTATGATAGAAAGAAAGATTCATTTGTATGATATACCGGTAGGTGTCACTTATAGTTTGTTTTACCCTTGTGAATAATGGTTGATTATTCACATTCAATTAAGGGTGTCAACGGTATTCGAAATTTCGATTTCAAATTCGAATATGACCTGATTTGATTCGATAAATATCTGAATTCGATCAATTGTTTAATTCTTATATATAATATATAAGATATTTAAATGTTTTATATAATTTATATATATAATAATTAAAATATATAAATAATATATATATATATATATTTATATAAATAAAACATTTATTAATTACTTAAAATAATTAATTAGTCAAATTCAAATTGAATCGAATATTTGAATATTTAATCAGAATCAAATTCAAATATTAATTTCCAATATCCATTAGATATCAAATTGAATTTGGATATCAAATTTTTTAATCGGATTCGAATTTGAATATTGCTTGATTTGATTCAAATTCAAACCATTTACACCCCTACATTCAACAGGGAATTAAAAGAGTTTTAATTTAATTCAACTAGAAGGAGTTCTATATAGGATATTGTAGGAGTTTGGTATTATTGGCCACTACCTAATAGTGTTGAATCTAAGAGATCACAGACAATAAGGGGCAAAATGCAAACAAAGTGTGGAGGAGGGTGTACTCATTAAGCGGAGTCTTAGTAGAGGAATGCAATTATAAGAATTAGGGACCTAATTTCAATTATAAGGATTTGTTGGATAAATCCTTTTATAATTAGAAAAGGAGTGAAAACTGTATAAGATATAGAAGAGAGAGTCCCTAGCTAGGTTACAGAAATCAAATGGGTTTGAAATCTCTTATCTATTGTGTATTTTGTGTGGATCAATCTTGAAGGTCAATTGTTTGCGAGGTTGCAGTTAGAATTAGTTTTGCTAAAATTCTGCTTTAATAGATTAAATCTACATAACAAACATATAGTTTTTGGTTATGTAAATAAGGCATTGTGCATCACCATGGGCAGGGGTTTGTTAATATTAATTAATTTTTAATTTCTGATAGATCAAAAGGAACATAATACCTATAAGAATTGACCCATTATTACATATGAAAGGCCTAGAAGAACAAAGAATAGATTGAAAAGTACATGGGTTGTAGTAGCAAGAAACTAAATGATTTAAAAGCTCTCATAATTTAACAATGAAGATGACACAAAAGGAATGACACAAATAAGGTTTTATATGTAGCTGACCCATTGGGACACGGCTTAGATGATGATAATAATGATTTAAGTGAAGCAATAAAAATACCAAATCTAGATTTATATGGCACCTCTAGAATAGTTTGTACGATTTTGACATCCTTTGCGTTATTCCATTTCATGTCTCGCTAGTACAATTATTCTTTGACCAAGTAGTAGGGGGTTCTCCTTTCATCTATCTATCAATATGTGACCAATTCTTCAGGCTAAAACACTTAAAATATAAAAGAAAATTTGATGCAGGTTCCACTATGATACCAAAAAGGCTTATTCAAAAAAAAAAAAAAAAAAAAGCTTATAACCAATAAGTCCGGTATTCATCAAAATTAATGAAAAGTTTCATTGGTCAAAATTCTTCCCGTCTCATACCTTTCCAGCATAGTAGATATATATTGCCTTATTTGACAAAGAAGGGAAAACGGTTCTCATTGGATTATGCTTCTTTTAGTAGTTAAAATATTTGAATACTTTGCCATATGTAGTATCAATGTACTAAAGTCTCCCATCCATGTACCAAGTTGGCAGCAGCAAATCACAAAAATTTACCAAGATTAAATCTCATAGAAACTGTTTAGTGAAAAAAAAAAAAAAAGACAACTAGGCTTTTGGGAGACAGAGAAATATAGGGATTTCGACCAATTTTTGCTCTTTTAATATTTAAATTCAAAGCCTATAAAACTTCATGCTCTTTTAATATATAAGATGCATTTGGTTTACAATCGGAATCGGAATCAGAATGATCTTATTCTTATAATTTGTTTGATTTAGACAGGAATCAAAATCAGAATTGGAATAAGCTAGAATGAGATTTTATTCCTAAGGGAAGAAAAGGGAATGGCCATTCCCTCAAATGGGAGAATGTCATTTCACTAGAAATGGGAATGAGATTCTGATTCTGTCCAACCAAACAGTTGGAATTGAAATGGCCCAGTCTTATTCCGATGCTGATTCCAGACCCTTACTCCCGCGAACCAAATGGGTCCTAAATGTGGATGATGAAGTATGAAGCAGTGTTTAAAATAGGCAAATAATCTCTTAGGAAAAACCCCTGTCAATCGTCTGGTGTAGAATCAAGAAATCCACCGTCTACTAACCGAGGTACCATGGTCAGTTCCTTACATGTTCCCTGCTGATTGTGTAAGTTTAGATTGACCCAATCAGTGCCCTTCATGTGACATGATGATCTGAAATTTCTCTTGCCAATATGGTGGAGCCTGAAGCCTCATGCCATAGTGAAAGATTATTATACGTGCTTCAAAGACATGTAATGGTGGGGATATTGGATATGTAGAAGCTTTCTCCCATTTTAATTAGTAGATAGTGGGGATATGGACCATATGGTAAACCCCATACTGATGAGCCAGTCTTGTCACTATTCAGCTTAATTCCATGCTTAGTCTCCATCAATTTCAATTGATGATCCACCTCTTGCATGGATGCACCCATTATTATAATGCCAATATTCCATAAAAAACCAAATGAATTGGCCCTTGCTTTTCGGTCTTTCAAGCAGGTATTAAGGCAATGGATATGTTCTGTTTGGTATATCGATCCCACTGCGAATTGAAGGATCTCATCGCTTGGATTTTTATTTATTCGCCCTTTTTTCTCTTTCTTTTTGTTAGTAAGGACGCATATATACATGTAGGCTACACCATACGACGAATGACATGAGGCAATTGGCAATGAGCCTTTAGAGATCAAATACATAGGCTGTGAAGAACTGAGATTGGCTAACTGCCCTAATAATGATCATACCCCATTGCTCAATATCACCTGGTTAAAGGCCCACCCACACTCAATACCGCTAAGGTTCCTTTCATAAGGTGAATTGCGTTGTGGGGCAAAAACAAGATATCATTGTTAATGACACATCCTTGGGAAAGAGAAGTTTCATTCTTTCTTGTCAGCTCTGCTTTGTGAAGAGAATTCACATTAGCCAAGGAAAGAAAAAGCTAAAGAAACTCTCTAGCCAACTTCCTCACCACAAAGGGTTTCCAGGAAAAATTAAGAAACAATAGATATCACATTGCAAACCAGAACTGTAATATATCTGTAAGAGACTTTTATCTCTTTGCATGCTCTCCATTGAACCACATCATCAACTTCCTTTTCTCTTCTCTGAACCAAAATATCCAACGGTAATGGAAGCTAGCTCCTTAGAAGCTCTCTCTGGCTTCTTCTCTACGTATGATGAGTTCTTTCCGATTACTACATGCGAGTGTGTGTTCATGTTTATTCAGGTCCATAATAACCATGTGTGATTATTGGGCGATTAATTCTAACTGCAGAACTTCTATGCCTAACCAACTGACATTCCAAAACTAATTAATAGATTATTGGCAGAGGTTCGAATACGGTTAGTTATTTCTTGATTTGTGTTTGTTTGTTAAGTTTATTTTTGAAGAATGGTTGTTTATGATTAGGCATCTAATCAATTTTCCAGTCTGGACATTGGATTATATTGTGTGAACATGAGGTGATGGTGGGTGAAGATGGCAATGGCATGAACTGTGAAGCATATCCGGTGGTGGCTCCGCCCCGGACCACCGACCACCTACCTACTCCAATCCGAGCGACATCCAACATCCTCTAATGATAACCGATTTCTCGCATTAATTTGCTCTCAGATTGATCAACCACCACCATTTCCATTGTTTCATAATACCAAATTCAGATGAAATTATTATGTTTTTATATTCTTTGCTTTAATTAGTGGAAACAGTTATCATTTTAAATAATGCACCATAAATAGCTACTTATCAAGAAAAAAACAAATCAAATAGAACAAAAAGAACAGCCTTCCCAAACTAAAACCCTTTCCTAGGTGTCACTATCATCTCACCTTTGACACCAGACACTATGGGCTAGGTCGATCAAGATAACGAGCAATTCATCAGCAGGATGAGTTGGCTTGTGAACTGCGAAGAACTGGCCAATGCATGCGGACTGGCTAGAGCTAGAGTGCAGGAGCAGCTAGACACTACCACCATTATTGTCTTCATTTGGTTTGACCCACCACCAGTACTACCTTGATGTGGCCCCTGTCTCCTTATTCGGTCAACATCCAAATCCATGGTGGTTATGTTAGGATTTATTTGTCCCACATTGATCGTATGGGATGCTAATGTGAAAGATCTCACATTGTTAGTATGAGATGCTGTTGTGGAGTATGGATATGCTTGGATTTCTTCTTTCTAACAAGCTAACTTTTAAGAGGCGTTCTTTTTTTGGATTTGGAGAGGGGGGAAAGTTGGTCAATGGGATGTTGATTCCCATTGACCATGAATTTCATGTTCTTCTTTCAACTTTATATGGGACCAAGGAAAATTTATTTTCTTAGATATTATTTACCTAGAAAAGTGATACCATTTCCTAGGTGGATAAATAACTTTTTCACCTAAGGGGAAAGTTACCAACACTTGAATGAGACAAAAATGTCCGTTTTAATAATGAATTTCTATGGCTAAAATGGTCATTGTCTTATTTACCCGGAAAATAAAAGAATATGGGTAAATGCACTTATTTGGGTAAGCATTTCTCAGGAAAAACTTACCTAGGTAATTGCATTTATTCGGATAAATAACTTACCGAAAAATGAACAAGACCCTAGGGGGAGTTCCTTCTATGGATTTTGAGGGGAAAAAGCTGATCAATGAGATATACTAAGAAACCCATGTACTTTTTTTCAGATTTGTGTGGAGACTAGGGAAAGTTTATCATGTAAGTGATACCCTCCTAAGTGGGTGTAAATAACTTTTTCACATAGGGAAGATTTGTCAACACTTGAATAGAACAAAAATGTCCATTTTAATAATGGATTTTTATGGCTAAAATGATCATTTTCTTATTTATATGAGAAATAAAAAAAAATATGAATAAATACATTTATCCATATAAAATCACTTACCAAAAAATTAACGGAGCATTAGGCGTAACTTCTTGACACGTATCAGGTTATTTTAGGCCATTTTATTAGCAAACGAAATCTTGTCAAAACAAGTTAGATTTCTCATATAATTTTGCAGAAATATTAACTTGCCATGTCTGCCCTTGTGATGGATGCAACGGAGCTTCTGATTAATCTATCAATCTTCAGTGGTCATCCTTTAATCAGTCACCTAATCACCTATTTCTGTTGATAACTTCTAGTTAAATTTATTTTAATTGTCTCGATAAATTCAATTAGAGTTTGTGTTATTAACTTAACCACCCAACTGAATTACTTTTCTTTCCAGTTGTCGTAATTTCATTTACAGTAACATGTTGTTCGATTCGATATCGATGCGTCGGTTAATTTCTCATGAGACCCCAGAATCATTACAAGCTCCACTCTCTAATGCACTACTTTATTTGTTCTGATTTCTTATTCATATTATTATTGCTATAATTGGTATTATCGTGAAGGAGACATATAAACCAAAACGCAATCATAATCTCATCTTATTATTTAATATAAATTTAAGTGAAGCTTCATCATCTATTTCCTCCCAACTCAAAAAATAATTTAATAAATAACACATTATAAAAGCTACATATAAGAACACACTTATTAGTCATTAAGCACTGCTGAGACTAAATCAGCCTCTCACAAGATTGTCTCTCATAACGTCTCACAGCTCATCCCTATCTTGTATTAATGATAATCCTAGAAATAATAATGTTATTATCGGAACATATTTTCAATACACGGTGGAGATATACTGTAGGACGTGGTGAGGGACAATCTTGTGGTGGGCTGATTTGAACTCAGTGCTGCTGTGCAAGTACAACAATACTGTGCGTGGCAGTGAGAGATGTGGAGGGATGGAAGCGGAGAGACAAAGTTGACAAGCACGATTGGGGTCAAAGGTTTTTGGCGAAACACTTTTTAATGTTCTGGATTTGTATATTTTATATAGATGTGCATGGCCCCTCGGCCCTCCTATTCTTTTGCCAGAAATTGCAAATTAAATATGTCAATTAATCTGTGTAGAAGAATGAACTCTGAAATGACTGAGACCCTTCAACGGAAATGGTCTGAAATGTTCTTAGTGAATGTCTCTGCTTGGACTTCCTGCACCATTGGAGAGGAGGAGAGCTGCCAGCCGAAGTAGGGTTGTCTGATTCTGGGATATGTCTAACCCCACCTGCTTATAAATCCGGATTCCATTGAGAATTCCCCAAACAAATTAAGCGGGTTAATTTGTTGGAGACTTACCTTGGATCGCATTCAATCTGAGAAAAATTAATTAAGGATGAACAATTTACATTTTACAGTACTGGGCCAGACTTGAGCTGATCCAATTCATGATGCATGCCCAGGTCCTGCTCTAGTCCAGTGGGGTTTTCTTTCTAATGGATCAATCTGTGAATGATTATATATAGATGTGAGAAGATTATTTTTGGGTTGATTTCAGGAAGCTTCAAATGAAGTTTTTTTGTATCTTTTGCATTTTATTCTCGTGTGAAAAGACATGTGGTAGCAAAATTACTTTTGGACTGCTCAAATCTTGATGTAAAAACTCAATGCGTCTATTGACCATAAGAATTACCAAAAGATCTTCCCCAAAAGATTTGCCAAATGGCCCCTACATTAGAACACGTGAAACCATTCAGTACAATAGAACATCTCAAAAATTTTGGAAAGGGCATCTAAAAAAACGTTATGGCCTTATTAAAGTTGCATAAGGCATTCTTTATTTTAAGGACTTATCTCATTTCTCAGTTTTCATAAAGACATTTTAACTGCAATAAAAAGATAAGGCCTTATCAGTCGCACTGCCAAATGCAGCCCAAGTGATTTTTATATCGAAGATCATTCAATGATTTTAGTACAAATAGAGCGAGGTGCAGCCAGTGATCCGGTCATCAGGGCAAGATTCAAAATGGCGATTTTGCATTGGAAATATCGTATCATATCTTTTGTAAGAATCAAAATACCTTTTTTAAGGCATTTCAAGAAATATGAATTCCAAACCCAGCAACCATAAAAAAGAAAAGGACAAAGAAATAAATAAATAGAATCCTGCTGTAAAATAACTTGAGATCTGTATAAGATCTGGAGCTTTTTTTTTTACATTTTTTATTTTTTTCCTAAGTGCAAAAATCAAATAACTAAAAAAAACACTTGATAGTCCTGAATGTGAAAGAGCAAACTTCTAGAATATATGAAATTGATGTTTGTTGTATTGTTGAAGAAGGTAACCCACCATGCTTGTTCCGTGGTTTAATATGACTAGCTTGCAGCCCAAGTGGTGGGTCCAAACTTTACCACAATGGCACCATGCAATTTCAATCATAACTAGTGGTTGATATGTATGTCAGCATGTGCCTACACATTTTTCACATGTATATAATCAATCTAAATTACCTTACTATTTTTTTTCTAACCAAATTGTATTATTAATTATTATTTTTACTCACAAATTAAACTTTATTCCATTTGGAGGATGGCCACCTTAAAATTTTATTAACTATTATCAAAGAGATAATAAAAAGAATATGAGGAAGGATATATCCTGTCTTGCTTCCAAACCCAAGCTTACAAAAGTTCTCCCTCAACAACTCAATCCTCCTAAAGCAAAAGGAATTAGCCATAACAAATAACTGGGAGGCCAATTAGATCCTCATGAAGTAGGCTGAGATAGGGTGAGCATTCGGTTTATTCAGTTAAAAACCAATTCGAATAAATCAAAATTTTAAAAATCAAACTGAATCCAAATTTTAGAAAAATTGAAAAATTTTGTTCGGTTTTTGGTTAAAACCCAATTTTAATAATATAATCTATATTATATTATATATATTATATATTATAAAATATATATTATGAAATCAAATTTCATTATATTAATGTTGCATATTATATATTACATCTTACATATTATATACTAAAGTTTGATTTATTCGATTAACCGAATGTGTAATTCTAAAAGCTGAAAGCGTAACAAAACCGAAATCTTTTGTTCGGTTTTAACCAAATAATGCTCACCTCTAGGCTGAGATTAACAATTTCCTTACTAATTAAGTAATAAAAATAATTGCAGAAAAATTTAAGTTATAGAAAAGGGGCATTAATAATTCAAGAACAAGAAGGTTAAGTGCTCTCTCTCTATCTCTCCCTAAAATATAGTATATATATTAGTAAGGACCTGTGCAATGAAGAGGCTTTGTTCAGCAAAATTGAGGCAGAAGAAGCCTTTTGACATTCTCAATTAGACCAAGATAGATTGAGTCCATTCCAAGAATTATTTTCGGGTTATGTATTGTTAGATAATTTTTTTTTTATAAATTTTAAATGGAAATAAATGGATTTTAACTATTACTATTATTATTATTATTATTATTATTATTATTATTATTATTGTTATTTTTATTATTATTTATCAACTATTATTAAATAAACTTATTTAATTTTTGCTATTTTTATAATAATTTTCAATTAATACATATAATTCAAAAACTAATTTTTTTAACTTTATCAATAAAATTGTATTAAGTTATTGCCTTAATTAGTTGATTAATTTATTAAGTTATTAATTAAGCTAAGTTATCAATTATGTTAATTAATTAAGTTAATAAGTTAATATTAGTTTTTATTATTCTTTTATCATTTCTAGATGGAACTTAAATGGACTCTAATTTTTATTAATAATTTTATTTTATTAATTTTTGTTAGATAAAATTGTTTTATTTTTTACTAATTTTTATTAATTCTATTATTTTTAATTGGATTTATACTAATAAAGATTAATTTGAGAACTGGTGATGCGCATTTCGGCAGCTCTCGCGGCTAGTAGGTGACTCGAATGCCTGGCTGAATAATCCCTACCTGGAATGTGGCATGGATGCCTAGTTGAATAGTTCCTACCTGGAAGGTGGCTTGGACGCCTAGCTGAATGGTGACGAGCTAGAGAGGTGGCTTTGATGCCTAGCTGAATGGTGACGAGCTGGAGAGGTGGTTCTAATGCCTAGTTAAATGGTGACAAGCTGGAGAGGTGGCTCTAATGTCTAGCTAAGTAGTGATGAGCTAGAGAGGTGGCTCTGATGCTTAATTAAATGGTGACGAGTTGGAAAGGTGGCTCTGATGCGACCTGCAAGGAAACAATGTCAGAGTGCCCGGGTTTCTTTACCCAGGGTGGGTATTCCGATGCTTAAGTTAGCGAGTCAGAGATTTTAAGATAGCTAAATGTAAGAGAGCTGTGAGAACTAAAAATTGCACATCTCTCCCCTGGAGTTGGAGGTAAGGCCTTTATATAGGCATTGTTTGGCGTGAGCACCACACAACACGTCCGGGATCTCCGGGAGGACGTGCCTAACTGCTCCGAAGTCCATGGAGGTAGTTGTGCACGTAGGCCAATCTTTGCACCTTACTCAGTTTCTCCCAAAACATTCGGTGTGAGAGTTGACTTCCGAGAGACCCAGGAGTGATGGGATGCATGCAGAAATCGATGACGAGCATGACTCGTAGGTCGCCACTTGGACCTCAATCAGGTCGGCAAGCCCTCGAGGGAGGTCGCTCCCCAAGTTGAGGTCGCTTTCAGTCGATACTGACGAGGTACCACAGGTTGGTCCTAGACGAGGTGCTAGTAGCTGCCCTGAGTCGTGGACGAGGTCGCTGGCTAGGTTTCTGCCAAGTTGGCAGTGGAGGCAGGTCGCCAGGTCGATAACAGTGGCAGGTTGCCAGGTTAGCGCTAGAGGCAGGTCGCTAGGTCAGCACCAGAGGCAGGTCACCAGGTCGGTGCCAGAGGCAGGTCGCTGGCTGGGACTCCATCATTTTGGCTAAGGCAAATTGTCGCCTAGGTGGTTCTGAGTGTCACTAGTTGTTCTGAGATGCCATGTGTCATGATGTTAGTGGAGGGCCAAATTTGCCATCATCAAGAACTAATAATTTTTTCAAGTTTATTAATAAATTTACATTACTTGATATTAAATTTTATTACAATATTTATTTAATTATTAATTAATTAGTTTATAAGTTATTATGTGAGGGAACCATTTGTTTCCTTTCTTTGAATAGGAAATCAAAGGCATTGGGGAGCAAAAAGGAGAGAGAGAGAGAGAGAGAGAGAGAGAGAGAGAGAGAGCGCTATTGATGTTGATATTTGATAATTAATTGGTAATATAGCACGACCCAATAGTACATTGGTTCAAATGCACGAGGACCCCACAAATGAAGATCTCCGTAAAAATAAAGCTGATAATAAAATGCTTCTAGGATGAACGGCTTTGATCGCTAGGCTGGACTGATTTCCTGACAAGCAATGCACCCATAAAACACCAATCGAACAAGAGAGGGTCCCACAGTCCACTTGTATATCAAGTTGGTAAGCAGCCCTTGAGTGCTATGTACAAGCTGATGAGATATACATTAAACACTGTATCACATCACTGTATCAAACTTGAGTATTCAGTACACCTCGTAGTTGTGGACTTGTGGGAGCAAAGATGTTATGATTCAAATTTCAGAAACCACCCTTATATAAGTTGCAAAAATTACAAAACAGGACCACTAAGCTTCATCCTACGGTTGAGTATTGTGTATTGAATTGAGGTGTTTTATTTATTTTGTAGAGTTCGAAAAGGTTAAAGGGTGTTTCTGTTAATGTTTAATTCTCTCTTATGGTGCTTCTCAGTCACGCTTGATTACGAAAAAAGCTCAATCTTGTCTGTTAAAACTTTCTTAGATGTGGTAGGTGACCAATAAGAGCTATCCATGCGGGCCCACCTAAGCAAATATAAAAAAAAAAAAAAAAAAAAAAGAAAAGAAAAGGAAGTTCTTCTCCGCGACTGTAGGGATAAGCCTGGACGAGTAGGCATGATGGTAGAACAAGTGAAGGGGTATGGTGGGGCCCAAGGTGTATTAGAGAAGCAGCATCAGTATTGTTTCGTTGCGGTCGAATTCAGCCACCCAAACGGTGCCACGTTGGATGTTAAACGGAATTCCCCCTCCATGGGGACGTGGCAAACGGAGATAATGATGTTCTTACATCCATAATGATTAAGGGCGGGGCCCGCCGAGGTTAAATCTCAACCATACAGTTTCTTTTGTTACCTCTCTCTTTCACGATATTTACTAATTCATTTGCATCCGGACAAGGATCTTTAAGCAACTATAGCTGCTACGATACGTTCTGCGTGTATCGGCTGGTTCTTGCTTAACGTTTCGGTTTTTAGTTTTAACGAAGGAGTGAACAGTGAATTTGCCACTTTCTACCCACGTGAGGAATATAAAGATGCTGGCACGGTGATTTTGAGCTCGTGGGGTGTGGACGATGAGTACCCTCATGACTATTGGATCACGTGTGAAACTTTTGCTTCACTTTACTACTTGATTGATTGAAGAGAAAATATATAAATTAAAAAAAAAAAACAAAGTGAATTCTTGTAAATTTTCTTTTCCCTTATTTATCCATGGCAACCGGCGACGAATCGGGCCGATATGGAGGAAGTGTTGGGGAGTTTGTTAATTTATCGGTACGGCACGTTCTAAGGATAAAGCTACGTGTCATTAGGGGAATGCATCAATCCATCTCCATCCTGGCAAAAAAAGCAGTTCTAGGTGGGCCGAGAGGTTGGGCCGGAAAGGTTGGGGCCCACTTGCACAACCGGCAAGCACCCAAATTGCGAGCTTAATAATGACCGGGACTAGCCCACGCCGGACCATGAGCCGCCACGTTCAGAACCGTGGACATCATTCCGTCGACGGGTCCCACATTCCACCATTGCATTCACCCAAGGTCCCAACTTCCAAGCTTTCTCCGTCTCTCGACTCTATCACTCTAGGCCAGGCTTTCGGGCCTTTGGCTTCATCAGTTAGCCTGCCGGCTAGGCTGTCTTTAGCCTTTAGCTAGCCGGCTTGAAGGAAAGCTTTTGTTTCTATTTGGAGAGCTGTCTCTTTCATAATGCTTTAGGTCGGTTTGCGGGGCTCACATGAAAGAGAGAAAGATTAAATAAATATTGGAGGCGGGCCAACCAGAGCCACCCGTGCCATTTTCTAGTGAAAGCCAAAGGCAAGCTTATTAATATTTTATTACCTAAGTTACCCTCATCTCACTGTATTTTTCATAATTAAAAAGGAACATGAAACCAGTACGGGACGGAACCAAAAAACGGTGAGCTTCAACGGGCCTCGTGGGTGGTAACAATCGAGTCGACTCAGCTTTCACCACCATAATTCCAGTCCAGCTATGATTTATCATGGTTCTATCATCATAACAGTGAGGCATTGTCTGAAGGGGATAACGTATCGGCCTTCCCACCCAAGAACTGATACGTTCAAAATTTTTAGTAATTACGTCGCAAAATGAAGGCTATTTGTGGAATTACGGTTCATGAATGATATTTTTCACCAGTGGGGTTGCAATTATTTTAATATAAAAAGAGTCAGGGACAAGAGAGAGATAGGGTGGTAGGGACAAACTCAGGGCCTACCAAAAGCCACCCCCGGCCCCCGTCCGGTCCTCCCCCGCCAGAGAGAGAGAGAGAGAGCGCTTTTGGCGAGAGGATGTGCAATTGCGTCACCACCAAAATCCTGTCGAACTATGATTATTATATATTCTTCTTCTTTTTTCTTCATTTGTTTTCTCTGGGTCTGAAGGGTTTAACGAAGGAACGGTAAGTGGTCCTCGCCGTTACATCCTCTGACGTTCACCGTTTTCTCATTCGGTCGAAGCGCCCGTAACTCTCTCTCTCTCTCTCTCTGAAATCACATATATTGCACAAATATTACACAGTGACCAGCAAGCTCAGAGAAGAGAGATTGCTTCTGGTCTTTATCAGTAGCGGGTGGAGTGGAAGTGGCAGTTGGGATTTCCTATACGCAGGTTCTTTTCCCCCGGCCAATTTTCCGCCTTCCTTTCTTCCCGCCTGAGACTTTCCCAGCAATCTAGCTCTCAACTCAACTCGGAGACAAGGAGAGATAATGAGAGGAAGAAAAGTGTGTGTTTTTACATGATGGATAGTTGAGGGGTGTGTGCTCTCATTTGCCTGCTTCTCTGTTATTTAATGCTATCTCTTTTTCCTTTCTTCCATTCTTCAGCCGTTCCTTCTCTCCTACTTTCTTTCCACTTTTGTCCACCTCTTCCCCACAAACACCTGCATTTCTTCTCCTCGGGATCTGATCCATTCACACTTGCTCCGACAATCTTGACACTTTAACCAGAAGTACAAACTATTTTCTCATTCTGGAATCAGGGTTCAACTCCCGAGGAAAACTAGTGTTTCTTGTTTGACCTTTCTTTTAGAGCTGCCGATTTTTCTGGCTTCTTGTTTTTGTGTAGTATTTGGAAGAAATTCAGAAAAAAGCCGCCGTGTGGAGTCTCTATCGTTTGCTGCTTGAAGAAACCAGGTTGAGTTGACCCAGATCTTGTACGCAGGGGCTTAAGTCAGCACCACAGAATCTAAGTCACGCCAAAACTTGTCGGGGAGGACCAGCTCGTTGTTGTTCTTTTCATCTGTGAGCTCTCTTTTTTCTTCCTGTTTCTGTTTCTTTTCTCATCTGGGTTTTCTTGACGACTTCCTATTTGGACTCTTTCCTTTTTTTTTTTTTTTTAAATCTTTTTAACGTGAGAGAATGCTCAAGTTTATAGATCTTCAAATCTCTGATAGTTTCTGGCTTCGTTTCTGGTATTAAACTCAATCTGGGGTTTTGCTTATTGATCGTATATATGCTTTTTGTGATGCAGCTAGATTAGGCAACAATGACATGGTTATATTCTGGTTTTGGTAATCTCACATCTCACTTGCCACATCTAACACTCTTTCCACCTTCTCATAATATGCCTTTATCTTCTTCTTCTCCTCTTCCATTCCTTGTTTTCTTTTTTCTCTAAACCCCAAGCTTTATTCCAGGTGGAGGGGATCCTCATGTTCCCTTTTTTTTTTCCTCTTTTTCCTGTGTGTTTGTTTTCACTTCTAGGAAATTGATGTTATTATAGGTTGAAATATTTCATGTCCAAATTTTTGATATATGCCTCTTAGGATTGTAGTGCAATCTGATAAATAAAATAATAGTAAGAGATCAAAAAGAGGAAGCACAATGGTTAATTTCAAAAACAATTTGTTGCAACTTTTTATTTTTCTTTCTTTTATGTTCATATTCGTTGAGAGTATTCATTATTACTTGATGCCTTTTCACCAATAAAACTTCATGGGTTCAAAGTTTTTCACATTATATATATATATATATATATATATATATATATATATATATATTGAGAATGGACAAAATGCAATAAGTGCCCTTGCAAATTGCACTATTATTCATCGTTGGATCTCATCTGAAAAAAAAAAAAGTTATATGGAAAACATACCAAAGAAAGTCAAATTTGAGAGCAGGAAACTAGGGTATTGTACACTTCCAATAGCAAAATTTTCATCTCTATTCCACAGTAAATGGAACTCCACCACATTTCAGCCAATGAAAGATTTTAAGTTTCAAATTGTGGATTCGTGGGAAATTTTCACTTCAAGATTTGATGAACGAAACATTGCTTTGTTTTGCTGTATTTATGACTATCTAGTTTTTCGATTGAAATAGTAACTCAGTTAAACAGGTTCTAGGAACACTAGCTAGCAGTATTACTAAAAACTGTACAAGAAAGAAACACAAGTAATTAATTTGCGAAATGTACAATGGAGAAATCGCTCCTTTGCCTTTGTCAGCTGTGTAACCTAATTGATTTGATTTTTCCGTTCTTTGTAAACAACACAAACAATATGGTTGTTATATGTAGCAATATGAAACATCCTTTGCATTTTCGCTCAAAATTAGCATTTTATAAGAGAATGAGCCTGGGATCCTTTGAATGCTAACTGTTGAAAAGACATTTTCTTCTTCTCTTCTTCTCCATGAGAAGCTAGGAAATGAACTTCTATACATGCTTCTTAATCAACTCAATGCTTGTCTTGTAGGAGTTCTTACACTAGTTTGTAATCTAGAAAGTATTAAACCGAGCTTGTACAAGTTGGCATTATTCAAATCCTTGTTGAATCATGATTTATAAGTTTCTGTTTCTTAGCTAAATTTCATTTACTGATAAGTTATTTCTTATTATCTCTATGATATGTGGCTTGGAAGCTTCGGTTACCATTGACTTTTAGCCGATTTTCATGGACTAGATACCTTCACTTTATGCTCCATGTATACTTGTTTTTGTGCTGATTTAGGTTTATTGTTTTTTTTGGGGGGCTTCAACATATTTGGGTTTAATCAGTAATATAAACTCTTTCTAGGATTATATTCAACATTGCAATATCTGAGTTAAATCACAGGGGGAAGAAGCACTCTATTAGCACAGAATTCAATTTCACTCCTTCGATGAGAGTCCTTCCAATTAGCACCTCAGCAGCAGAAACGTAAGCAGGCTAAACGTCAACCTAAAAAGAGAGGACTATTTAGGCCTTAAAACAATCCTGATTATGTGGCAATCTCTCTGGGGTGCTTTGTAGGACACATGGATTCTTAATGGAGGGAGTGAAAATGAAATCATTAGCATGAGAGACCTCACAAAATGATACCAAATGGACACTCTCCTTGCTTAATTTGTAACTCCTTTTGGAAGGAGAAATGCAAAGAAAAGTTAACATGGAGACAAAGAGCTAAATGGCCTTAAGTTCATGCTAAACTGTAGGCACTAGTTTACAAGGTGAATTAAAAGCAACTTGGGTTTCTGCATAACAATGTTAGTACCACGCATCAGGGGGAGCTTTTTGGATATGTTTGGTTTGATATAGGAAATAAGAGAGCAACAGAAAGTTGATGAGGGGAAAGTTGTTCTTAACAAGTTTTAATTTGTGAAATTCATTAAGAAGTTCCCCTCAAGTTTCTCTTTCTCTCTTAATTTTTATTGAACCAAACACAGTCTCAAGTGTTGATAAGTATTAGTTCTCCCTGCATGACATAGATTTTCTTTTCTGCAATATAATCCACTTTGACCACTATTCTTTCTACCGCATTAGGCCCCTTATAATTGATGTTTTATATATGAATAATTTCTATAACCTAATAAAATAAGGAAGAACCAACTGGTTCCTTATGAATACACGTGTAGTATATGAAGTGTATATAAATATTTATATTTATGTATTCGATATAACAAAAGTAAATATAAAGAAATTCCTTTAGAAAGGCCATTCTATTCGATCTTTGTTAAAAAACCACTTTGTGTTCTATCTTCCTCAAATATGCATTATAAAAGATGAAGTTAAAAGATACAACCTATTTCTCCTGTACTCTGTCTCCATATTCATAAAAATGAAGAGAAGTAAAAGTTCTTCCCACAGCTCATTTCCAACCCACTCCACAATCTCTCAACATGTTTACTACCTTTCATTCCTTAATTTAATTTGTCTTTAAGGCTGTGTTTGGTTGAAGTGCAATTTTATTTGCACTAGTACAAATGCATGGGAGTGCAAATGTAAAAAATGCAAATTCGATCTCGTTTAATTTTATTTTGGATTTTACTTTATTCTGTTTCTTGTCTTAATTTACTTCATTTGTACTGCAACTAAACAAAATAAGCTAAAATTTGAAACAAAAATAGGTCAGAATTTACACTCAAATCATTTGCACTGCCATGGTTTTGCATCAGTGCAAATTTATTTGCATTGCAACCAAACACAGCCTAAGGCTCAGTTTGGAAGGAGGACAAATACAAATATGCAGAGTGCAAAACCTTATATTTTGTATGTATTTACACTGTACATATTTGTATTTGTACTCTTTCCAAACTGAGACTAAATAACTTAATTCCTAAGGTTATAGTCTAGGGGCTACAAATCAGGTACCTATGAGGTATATCCACTGTATCAGAATTAAGTCCTCGAGTTGGACCCCCTCCAAATTTTAACCAATCCCAAGCCTACCCAAGTTTGATCAAGTTGAATCAAAACCTTTTACTTCTTTTGTTTTTATTGTATTTTTCAAACTTAATGTTATATTGTTCCTAGAGATTGAAAAGATGCTGGTAAAGCTCAAGGAGTTGAACCCTAGAGATGGGATTGAGTAGTCCAATCTCCATTGTTACCAACAGCTTACCAATAAACCACCTAGTTAGACTTTCCAAGAAAAAAAAAAGGGAATAGAGTCCTATTATAGGAAGCATGCCTAACTTTAATATTTTTAATGGTAGTCTTATATTTATATACTCAAATTGAAAGTTTGTAAATGAAAGTGGAGTTGATATCTGCTGTAAACAAATGCTGTAGTCGAATGTTGTATTGCCTATCAGCATTGGACAGCAGTTCCCTAAATAAACACTTGAGAAACAGAACCCTTAGAAGTCCAAACAGCCGTGAAATGCTGATAGACAATTAAATCATTTAAATGCTGTGCAAGATTCAGGGCCATGTCTTTTGTTAAACAAACAGATACCAAGTTCCAACCATCATTTTTTTTTTTAAGTCTATATATCTAAAAGATCAATTTATATGCCAGTAGGAAAAGTAACATAACTCCATCCCCACAATTTATTCCAACGAGAAGGCACTTATATTTTTTAGCTCCCAATGGCAAACATATAATATTCTAGTTTTCCACTGCCTTCTAAATATTTTGCAGCATATAATTTCCTATTGGCTATTAAAAAATAAGGTAAACCTTTAAAACGGTGAATTTTTTTAATTTCAATTTCGGATTAACTGGTGCACAGGGAGATAAATTGTCTGAAGAATACAACTCCTATTACAAATCCATAGGGTTTTTTCTTTGAAAGAAAAAGCCCTCAGGCTAGTTTCATTCATCACCAGAAAAATTACAAAGATTATCGTCAAGTAAAGGAGGATAAACAAGCCAATGTTCATTTATCAAAGAATTCATCTCCCACCTATAGCTAGTAAATGAAGGAATATGGTATAGTGATTTAATTTTTCATTACTTCTTCACTGGTAGATGAAATATATATATATATATATATATATATTATTGAAAAGAACTCTGATTTTTTTTCCTATTCAATATTTCAATTCATGATGATGAGTCTTTTTTTATTCTTTCTTTTGATACCTTCAGCATAATTCAAGAAAGTATGATCCCAGCTATTTGGGAATTGGGATAGATACACCCAAAAACAGAATATAGAAACATGTTTGCTGTGAAACACTACGGATGTGAAATACTGCAGACTAGGCTTGCATTGTTTGCAGTCTAGACTTTCAAAACATTGAAGTGTTGCAACCTATATATATGTACAGTGATCAGAGTGTGCAAAACTAGAAGTGTCCTTGTTTTTCTAATGCTTTCATAATTATCCTTTTCCTTATCTTAGTAAATTAAAATTAAGGATAAAATTCTAACAGAGTTCTCCATTTAAATTGCAGATTTTGTCCTCTTAAGGAGAATATGAATAGTTTTTCACATGTTCCTCCGGGTTTCCGGTTCCATCCAACAGATGAAGAACTTGTTGATTACTACCTTAGAAAAAAAATTGCTTCAAGGAGGATTGACCTAGATGTCATTAAAGACATCGATCTCTATAAGATAGAACCGTGGGATCTTCAAGGTAGTTTCACACTATTCATTCTTGTCATCAGAGTTGAATTGCTTCGTTTGTAATTCATAAACAATCGCAGAATAACATTGCTAACTTTGTTCGTTTGAACAGAGAAATGCAAGATAGGAACAGAAGAACAAAATGAATGGTATTTTTTTAGCCATAAGGATAAGAAGTACCCAACTGGAACTCGCACTAATAGAGCCACAACAGCAGGGTTTTGGAAAGCAACAGGAAGAGACAAGGCTATTTACTCCAGGCATAATTTGATTGGCATGAGAAAGACCTTAGTCTTTTATAAAGGTCGAGCTCCAAATGGACAAAAATCAGATTGGATTATGCATGAGTATCGTCTTGAAACAAATGAAAATGGGACACCTCAGGCAAGTATAGTTAGTGTTTTATAACAATGGAATAACTAAAAATAAAATCATATGGAATTTATTTGATGATGATTTGCTCAATATAATCATTTATTTCCTCCCTATTCTTCATCTGAAAACAAAAATTGAGCAAGATTGGACGAGGATATCTTGTCAAATACAAGCCTCAGGACTTGTGTTTGAAACTTAGCATTAAATTTGAGAGGATATATATAAGTTTATGAAACTTTTGCATGTGCATAATAGTAGCCTATATTGTCTTGATGGTAAAATGACAGATAATAAAGTTATACGTTAACATGACTATAAAATATTTTAAATTGAACAACTTAGTTTGTTCTGAGTTCCTATGTTCTGTACATGTTGGGCATGCAATTAACAACTCAAAATTTTCATCCCAAACATCATTTACATATATGAGAGACAAAAACTGAAAACTTGCTCTTCTTTTTCATTACTTTCGAGTGATGGTCTGGTACCCCATGTATCCACCATCAATAATAAGTTTGCGCTGATCCAATTAACAATTAATTAACTTCTATCTAGGCCCTCTCCCAATCTCTACGTCTTGAGACTTTACAATATTTTTTTTGGTTTTACTCAATATTGTAGTGTGCATTTGTACATGAACAATCCAGCAATAACAAGGGAAAAAAAATATATTTTCAGAGTATCTTGATGTCATTAACCATAGCTCCTTGCAGCTGAACCGACCGGTTGTTGTTGGTTTCTCTAACAAGGGTATACAAAGGGCTATATAAGGGTGAACAGTCCCAATAGGTTGCTTTATTATCCATTTGATGCATGAGAAATGTTTCAATATTCATAAGTGTAATTCTAGATGCTATGCATACAGAAGTAAAGAGCACTACTTGATATTAGATCTGGTAGAAAACTCAAGAAAGAGAATTCTTTAATAAGAGGTTGATATTAAAGTTTATTAAAAGTTCAACAGAGATATAGCCAATTGAATCATCTTGAATCTCCATGTTCTCTTGGAAGACATCTAGCTTGAAATTTCAGCTCCAAATGGTTTATTTTTTTATAGGCTTCTGTGTGTGTGTGTGTGCATTAATTTGCGGAAAGGAGTATGTGTTTGTGGGAGTGTCTAAGAAACTATATATTGATGGATTTTCTAGGCATATAGTTGAGCATTTATTAATATATATGACTCTCCGTCGTTACTTGTATAACTTGTTGTTGTAGTTATTTACAACAGCTAGTGACGATCAATGTAACTTTGATTGAATTGCACCAGGAAGAGGGGTGGGTGGTTTGTAGGGTGTTCAAGAAGCGGATAACAACAATGCGGAAAGTGAGCGAACATGAATCTCCTTGTTGGTATGACGAGCAGGTCTCATTCATGCCAGACCTCGACTCGCCAAAAAGGATTATTGCTCAGCCTCAGCCTGATCATATGCCCTTCCACCAACCTTATTCCTGCAAGCAAGAGCTCGAGTTGCAGTATCACATGCCTCTTGACGCCTATGTCCAGCTCCCTCAACTAGAGAGCCCCAAACTTCCGCATTCAGTAGCCAGTGTTCGTTGTAACTCCATGGCTGGATACGTCCTTGACATTAATAACCATGGAAGCAGTCTTCAGTCCTCCCTCACGCAAGAAGAACAGATGCAGAAAAGCTATCATCAGCACAATGTGAATAACTCTCTCTACAACAACAACAACAGTAATGAACAAGCAGTGGATCAAGTGACTACTGACTGGCGGGTTCTTGACAAGTTTGTTGCATCTCAACTCAGCCATGAACATGCCTCCAAGGAAACAAATTATTCCAATGCTGCCAATGTCTTTCACGTATCTGACCAAGTGAGCATTCTAGTCAGACAACCAAACAAGCAACAACTGGCACCCGAATATGCTTCCACATCCACCTCTAGTTGCCAAATTGATCTGTGGAAGTGATATCTACATAATGCAGTAAATCCAAAATATATACTAATTATAGGAAGTAAGATTTGAAAGAGAAAGGGAGAAAATTATGATCCAGATTCCTGTATATAATAAAATTAAAATGGTAAAACCTATAGCTGTTGGACTTCTGCCTAGCTACTCTTTGTAATAGCGGTTTAGGACTGTGTTAGGAAGGAACCCCTTCTACTCTTAATAAAGATAATATATATATATATATATATATATTAGTAAATATGGAATGTGCAGCCGAGTATGCTGTGTCAGCTGACTCGGTATTTTGCTTTTTCTTTGCAGCATTATCTGCATGTAATTAGCTTTTTTACATAGTCCATGATCCAACAGCTATGGCCTGCTCTGTTGACGGAATCGATTTGAGCTCGATTCTTAGATGTCTCTGTATGTTTTGTCTGGAGTTAGAATAATATGTTTTGTTTTTCTTTTCTTTATTATGTATGTATGTTTCCTGTTTCTTCTCCTTCTCTTTTACTCCGATGACAATACCTGAAAATGAGAGTTTATGAGAATAAGTGAACTTGACAATGCAACATTTAGTGCATGGTTGAATTGTTTAGGCTTAATTTGAACAGTTTCAACAAAATATTCAGTTGAAATGATCAATGAATTACATGCAGCTAGAGTGATTTTAAGATCTAGTAATTATTAATTTCTATATATGCAACGAAATTCCTTCCATCTCCACCATCAAAAGCTAATTAAATGGAGAAGTTCAGTTCGACTAGATGATGGCTATGTATTACCAAACAGAGGGATGACGTAGTGAAAGGTGTGTTGGGGCGTCCAGAAAATTAGATGAGGCTCAATAGCAACCAAATCTGTTAGTTTTAACTAATTACTTAAATAGCAGTAAAGAAGCTGCGTGGAGAGAAGGGTTGGATGTTCCTTTCTGTTTCAGGTCATATTGTAACTTGCTGAAAAGTTTAAATTACCTCTAATATTTCAATACATATGTTTTGCACTTCAGGAAGTCTCTGCAATGACTCCACATTTCCTACTAATAATTTTGCATTGTAATTTAATGTAAATAAAATTGCAAGAACCTGAATCCTAAATGAACTTATTGTATGCAAAAGGCCATTACTCAATGTTGGTCCCAGATATCTGGGGCTGGGACCCTAAACTTATTTCTTCTAAATGAAAAAATCATGGTAAAAGAATTAACCACGATTTGTAGCGACTTAAAATCTCAGTGTGATGATTTCACTAAAAATTGACGAAGTAGGAAAAGAAAAGAGAAAATATTTGCAGTTGAGACTACAGAAATTGTCAGAAAGATAATATTTTCCTTGTTAGGTTGGATGAATCATGGTTTCCAATAGCCTCCACCAAGCCACCAGCTACTATAATAATCAAAAGAAACGAATAAATTAATAAACAAGTACTAAACCTATAATTAGTAAGGTTCACATAAGGAATTCTTTGGTGTGCCGTAGGGATATCTTGGGCTGAAGTGTTTGAATACAATCCATTTCGTGCAAAAAATGCTAGAGGTTAGGTCGCATTCAGTCCAACCCTTCAATAACACCGGGATAGTTGGGACCAGCATTGGGCAATAGCCCTTTTCTGTTATAATCAGTAAGGTTCATAAATGTAAGTAGGACATCCTTTTTGTTTTCTGTGTGTGTGTGTGTCCCAGGTTTGCTAGACGAACCTATTGCAGGAGTTGGGTGATCCAAATGGTAATTAATGGTGTACCAACTAAGAACTCTTTGCTGATTATTTTAGACAATGACAGTAATGGTGAACTAACATTAGTTACTTGGAAAAGAATTTCAACAAGTCAAGAATCCAATGATTTCCTCATGTTAATTTCTTCTTTACTACTAACTAAAAATAAACGTACCTGAGCATGGAAATTTATTTACGAGAAACAACATCACCTTCTTGCAGAAGCTGAAATTTTCAATCTATATATACTTCAGAAACTAAAGCAACCCATCTCTTATTTCTGAAGCTTTCAGTAGAGACTGAGCTAGAGAGGCTATATATATGCATACATATATATAAAAGTACCAATATAATATATAAGAACACTTGAATTCCTCTTGAAGCTAAAAATTTTCAGTCTATACTTCAGCAACTAAGGCAACCAGTCTCTTATTTCTGAAGCTTTCAGTAGAGACTGAGCTAGAGAGATTATATATGCATACATATATAAAAGCACCAATCTATAAGAACACTTGAATCCCTGTTTGCAGAAGCTGAACTTTTTAATCTACAACAGGTACTAAGGCAACCCATCTCTTAGTCCTGAAGTAGAAACTAAAATTAGAATCATATAAAAGCAACGGAGCTCTATAGTTCTTCTTGAATTCCATCAACTAATGAAGAATAGGAACACTGAGAGGTCAAAAACCGAAGGGTAGGAAACACAGAAAGAAGCAAAGAAACACTAGTATATTTCCTGAGCAGTACTAGTTATTCGATTAATCATCAAATACCTACCCAATCTATTAAAAATCCAACATCCGTAGCTTCCCTGCAGGTTGAGATACACTGGCTCAGCACTGCAAATGAGGAAGAAGAGTAACGGTGTGCCTATTCCATCGCAGGAATATGCTTCTGAAACCAACTCAGTATTAATACCAGTAGCAGAAGAAACAAATTGCTAACCCTATTTATGGACCATTTGATCAACGGCCAGTAAAATTACTACTTCACTTATTGTTTGAGGGAGCACTCACTTGGGTTTGAGTTGAAGTCAATCATGGAATTCCCTTTTAAGCAATGAAAACTTCCAGCGACAAACTCATTAGGCGTGTTCTTATGACCCCATAAGTACCCATCATCTCTAACGCTCTCTAAACTTCGAAGTCGAGAGAGAGAGAGCATCCAGTTTCCTAAGAAGGGAAGGAATTCAAAGCTAAAAGCTTGCGAAGTTTGTGCTTCTTTCTGACCAAGTATGACGTGAAGGTTCTCATTACGGTTTTGCTTTCTGTGCCTTATCTCTATTTGTACCAGGTTTGTCACCTGCAGGTATAGAAGGATAAGAGTAGGATTCTCTTTTATCCAACCAACCACAGAGGCTCGCTGCCCTGCAAAGTCAAAATTCCACCCATACGCATGTGATTTCATCGAGGACAGGTCACAGTGTGATTGAATAATTAGGGTCTTCTTAAATGTTGTTTGTAGGAGAAGATAACATGATTCGCAGGTGAAACATCCATGTGGTTTCATTATATCCTTCTTCTCCAAGTCCAACCCCCTCCCCTCAACAACAATGGAGAGAGAGAGAGAGAGCTCTCTACACGCTCCATCTCAACTCTCAAGTACACTTTGATCAAATCTTTAATTAGCTTAGGATATTGTCCCGAGATAAAGAAATTAAAATGCCTAATCTTTATTTGTCGCAATGATCAAACTAAAAAATTTCTCGTTGTCATGTGATGATGTGAACAACAGATTTTCCTTGAAGTTTCGACATATATCAACAGGTCTAGACCATATATATTTGCCTGCACCATAAGTTAGAGACTTGAGGGTCCATGGTGCACCACGTGGATTACATGTGGCAACTGGCAAGCATCAAAACCTAAGCACCACTTGAAACCAGAACTAGTCTGGTTGGTGAAAATCGGTCAATTCAGGTTATATTAGTTTAGGTCGGTTTTTTATTTGTTCAATTGGTTTAAAAGATTTAAATTTAAATTAAAGAATTATAATTATATTATTAAAAAAATAGATTAAAAAAATTTACAATATAAAATATTTTAAATTAAAAAATATAGGAATTTTTTCATTTTCCCATATTAAAAAATAAAAATTCAAAATATAAAATATTAATATGTATCTATAGTAGAGATGAGTCAAATGACCTAATCAAAACTGATTCAAACTCTCAAATTAGCATAATAACTGATGAACCGAAACCAATAAAAGTTATTAAAAAACCAACCAACTCAAATCGAATTGGTTAAGATTGATCGGTTTCACGGGTTTGATGAACAGCCCTACCCTTCCTTCAACAATCTGATGATCCTATATTAAGCAAGTGGATTTCAAGTGGGTTTCATCATGTGGTATTATATTAATCATATCAATCACTGACTCTGTAAGATGGTATTTTAAATATATTTACAATGTTAGGAAATAAGGTTTAGTTTCACCTATAAAGCAGTGCTTGAATGTTGAGTTTGTCATGAGATGATAAAGTTGACGAGATAACTGCATGCGATAGGTAAAAAAGCAAGAAAAAGAGGATAGATGGACTAAGAGGTAAAATCCCTGCAAGGCAATGTTTGAGACAGCCACAAAGGAAACATCTGTTTCCTTTTACAGTGATTGATGTTTCCCTACTGGTTATGATCTGGCCCACTTAGACTAAAGCTACTGAGATTACTTCAGAGGGTGGGGAGTTTTGATTTGGGAATTGGGTCGGATCTCTCTTCTACCTTTTTTTTTTTTTCATTGAATGAACAAAATGATCCCAGGTCAGTGACACACAGCAGGACCGGTGGTACGTATGGGCTAACTTCTTTCAAAAGATAACTATGGTCAATAAATTATAACCACATTCAAAGCATAATTATGGAGGTCATGAGAAGAGCCAAACCTCTTTTAAGGTAATTAAAAATAAAATTTTGTTAAAAAAAATGAGAGGTCAGCCGGATTTTATTAAAATTTTAATAAATTAAACTAGTTTATTAAAAACTTCTTTCCTTGAATGATGTCAAATCCTTTGTCAATAAAGCTACTTAGATGAAATTGCAATAGTAAGATCATTATTGAACCACACGCAACAAGAAACAAAAATAGATTTTTGTTCAACTCCCGAAGTTCATACTGTACTTCTAATTGGTAATAATACCACAAATTGCACCTCAAGCTATAATATTGTTTTATTGCTGCAATTTTACATCTATGGTGGGACTTTGTACAGTACACGGTGTAATTCAAATTAATGGCACAAAAACAAATGCGTTTTTGTACTTTGTAATTAACAGCACAAGCTACACTATCTCTATAGTCCATAGGATTTTTTTTTTTTTTTTTTGCATCTAAGGCTCAGTTTGGATAGAGAATAAATATAAAAAGTGTAAGGCTCAATTTGGACTTTGTATTTGCATTAAGTCTAAGGCTCCTTGGGGAAGAGTGCAAATACAAAAATGTAAATACAGAAGTTTTGTATTATATTTAAACACTTCTGTTTATTTTCCGATTTTACATTGATTCACCACCTATATATGTTTTACAGGTTGACTGCATGCATGCCCTTGTCACTAGCTAGTAAATATGGAAATTAAAACCATTTTTTGACTAATTATGATGTGATAAAATTACTGTTCAATGTCTCAAATTAAAAAGAGAATAGAATCTGTATAAGAGAAATCTTTTGAATTTTAATTTGGAAAAAGCATAAATTCTACAATATATATATATATATATATACAAAAATTAAAATAAATAGATTCCCCTATAAATTACAGGTTGCTTCATAATTTGATACAGTCCATCAAAGGAAATGGATGGAGCCAATCTGCAAAACTTACGGGCCACCATTTGTTACCCTGGTTGGACCGTTTGGCCCAAAAATTATCAAGACAATCGATTTTGTTTCACCTCTGAACTGTTCTTTTATCAAAATTCATTGATTTGATGAACAATCAATTGATCCGAACGATTGAACCATTATTGACTCATGTAACCCAATTAATAGATTTTGCCATTTTTTTTATTTTAATTATTTTTTTTAAATTGCAATGAGCCATCCATTTAGATTAATATTGGATGATCAAACCACCAGTCCAGAAACATTGTACAAGTCGACCACTAAAACACGGTCCCGAATCAGTTTTTAAAACATTGTAAAAAAAACACTAAAAATGGAAGCAAGGATGCAAAAAGCCATAGCTTAAACTCGGAGAAGACTAGGAAAAATACTAATTAATGTTGTCATCCTATACTGAAGGACTTCAAAACACAAGCTAAAATGGCAGAAGAAATTCATCATGATGAAGACGGACCCATTTTAAATTGTGTGTTCTGTTTAAAAAGAAACCACTTGATGATCAGTCAAGCCTCTCATGCACTCCCGTTCCCTCTTGTGGATACAAATTGGTGGTAGAAATACTGGACTAGTCAGGGTATACGCAACATCAGCTTGACCGTAGGAGCTACATGTATGAAAGCTGATATGGCTTATCCTGATATGTGGCTTATCCCGTTCTCTCTCTCTCTCTCTCTCGTTTCATCAGGTTTCTTTCCTGGATTTATTGGTTGCATATTCAATTCCCTTCTGGTCATAATAGACAACAAGGTCAGTCTTCCTATCTCCCTCTCATATTTATTTCTTTACTTCCCCAATCTCTTTCAATCCCTCCTTTCATACTTTGTGTTTTTGGTTTTCATTCTATTCTTGCTTCAAGAATTTTTCAAGTTCTAATGGAATACCCTTTGCAGTTTTGCTCTTAACTTGATCTCGTTTCCTAGTTTAGAGAACTTGAGAAATAAGCTGAAACAAGGATCAAATTTTTTATACAATATATCTTATATTGGGTGTATTGTATTGTATATTTTGATTTCTAATACACCTATTTATAAGTGCTTTAGAGACCTATTTTTTTAAATAATATATATAAATATTTAGAACTGAAATTTAAAAAATATTATTCAAAGTACCGATACACCTCTCTACTGATACTTTGAACCATGACCGAAACCAAGGCCTGTTACTGATTCAAAGTTGCTTTCCGTTGCCAATTGACCCTCAAAACATTGGAGTCTCCTTTAAGACTATCAGCACATCGCTACTGTTTGCCGAACTTTGTTGGGATAGAGTTAGAGAGAAACATGTGAAATTCAGGCTGTGTTTGGTTTGAAAGAAAAATAAGAAAAAAAAGGAAAAAGTAGAAAAACCTTTATAAACCTTATATAGATTTTCTTGTCTTTCCTTTCCTTTCCCTATCTTTTTCTTCAAACTAAACATAACCTCAAGGTTTCATTAATTAAAACCAAATTATATAAAGGGACGCATAAATGGTCTCATGATAAAATACAAAGCCGGTTTGGAGTTTTAAAAACATTGTTTACATCCGTACATTAAAATGATAATCGATGAAGTTAACCGATGGAATGTTAGCTGATGGGGCAAAATATTAGAATCCAAAAGTACAAGATGTCTTTGTTACAAAATAAAGTTCAGGGGCTGTGTCGGTACCTGCTAAGTAGCGGAGTGATTGTCTGTAATTTACCTAAAATAATTAATTATTATGATCGGCAACCGTGCACTTTAATACAAAACAAATTACAAATTAATTACATAACACGAAAACAATGTGCGTCCACATTGAAGGTGATTCTCAAGTTGTAATCAAGACACCGGTACGTAGGCATACAAATGTCAAAATCCATAAAGCAGATCATATGGAACCCAATCACTACTCGACAGATAATTTGCTGAAATGATCAGTATTAGTGAATAGTCGTATTTATAGAGAAAGCAGCACAGTGGCAAATCATATCGCAAGCATGGGACATTGAGCGTAGAGATTGTTAGATTGTGTGTATTTTACTAGTTGGGAATAGGGCTGTTAATGGGTCGGGTCTACCCGGTGGATTTAAAGCAATTAAATTGATTACAAGGGCTTTGTTCACAATTTTGTCATAATTAATAATTGGGTTGGTTTTAATTCGTTTGTTTCAAATTTATTTAGACTTGGAAACGATTATTTTATTAAATATATATAAGATTTTATTAATTTTTCTTATAATTTTTATCATTTTTTATGTTTGAAATTGTAAATTTGATAGATAATATTAGTTAAAAATGTTTAATTTGTCAATACATAAATAATTTTTGTATTTTTCTGTCATTTTTATTAAGGTTATATTATCAAATTTTAAATTTTAAGTTATTGTTTAAATAAACTAATATAGCTTTTAGTATAATCAGGTATTGGGTTGGGACCCAATAGACCCAACTATTAATCGGGATGGTTTTGAGTTTTTTATTTTGTCCCAATAGACCCAACTATTGACCACCTTGTCCCCCAACCCGGATCCAACCTATTGACAACCCTAGTTCAAAACTAGACCATTTATTAGGGATGGCAATTTTCCCCATCCCTGACGGGTACCCGGGCTCCCCAACCCGGTGGGGTCAGGTATGGGGAGTGCTTTGGCGGGGTCGGGGTAGGGGATGGGGCTAAAATTGAATCCCTAGTCGGGTTTGGGGACAGGGATGGGGAATGCAATCCCCGTCCTGCCCCGTCCTCGATTATATACATATATTATTTATATTATAATTATACAAATAACAAAAACTTAAAACTCTGGACTCTCTTCTACTAATTATCTTAAACCTAAACTAATTAACTCAACAGACAAAGAAGAAAGAACAGAGAAAAGAACTTGCGGTGGCAGTGCTTGAAACTCAAAACCCTACCCTTCTTCTTCCGTTGTCGTTGGTACTCTCTCTCTCAGGTGAGGCAACACTGCAAGCCCACAACGGTCCCCCCTTTCTCTCTCTCTCTCTCTCTCTCTCTCTCTCTCTCTCTCTCAACTCAGTGCTCACAAGTTTGGTTTCTGATTTTTGAAATTTCAAACAAATGTGAGATGTTACAGATTTGAAACTTTGCAACTCACAAGTCGCAAGTTTGAAGTCTCTCTCTCAAACAATCAAAGATCTGGATCTTTGACAGGGAACTCATCCCTGATTGGGTCAGGGATGGAAGAGTATTTCTTTTCTGATGTGGATGGGGGATGATTTGGATGTCAGGGTTAGAGATGGGAAATATAGTCCCCACCCTGAACCCGCCATGTTGCCATTCCTAGCATTTATTTTATGGGCCAAAAATTACACATAAAAACTTGCAAAGCATCTTTTTTGTCATAGTAACACCAAAGTGGATAGATGAGAGAGAATTATATATATATATATATATATATATATATATATATATATATATATATATATATTATAAAACAAACACTTGCCTTGATTTTGGTGTAGGTGATAAGAGTTCAATTTAAAGGCATATTATTAATGTATGGCAATTTACTTATTAGAGCAAAGGATGGATCTCTTGAAAGCAAAAGTCATGTATACACTCTAGGAGCATGGAATCTAGCTGCACATTAGTAATATTATTGTACTTGTACACACCCTAGCGAACTCCTTCTCCCCTTATTCGGCTTTTATTGTGTAAGACATTATATCTTTGGCTGATCTGTGTCTAAATATAACCTTCTCCTTTATGCCTAGATCAGCTAATTTTATAGCGCATGAAATGGCTAGAGGTTTGTCCATTCTGCCCTTGGGACCTCGTTCCTAATGGAGGAGTCATCTTGGCTCTATAAGTTGGCCTCAGACGACTTTCATTTTAATGGATCAGCTTGAGCTCTTTGCACCAAAAAGAATGTTAAATTTATGAAGCGATATTCTCTATGTATAGCTGGATTTTGTGCTTTTTTAGAAAATCCTGTCTAGTGATAGGATGTCATGCTCGCATAGTGTTTGCACAATTTTTGATTTCCAAACTTTGCAATAGAACTTTTTCTAGTTAGAAAGCAGCCTTGGCAAGAGTATAATAGCCAACAATTTCCAATAAGGGTTAATTACTTATATATATTATGTACATTTGAGAAATCAAGATTTTAAAAAATGACTCAGAACCAGAACCGTTATAGCCACCGGTTTCTGAGTCGAGAGTTCGATCATCTGGTTCAAATGGATGGTCCATTCGAACTAAAAAACAAAATAAATAATTAAAATAAAAATAGCCAAAAAATGTTAAATAGGTCAATGGTTTGACCGCCCTAGTTAGTGGATTGTTAACCAATTCAATGATTTTTTGCTAAAGACTAAGTTTGGGGTAAAATAGAACCAGTTGCCTAGACGGTTCGACTGGCTGGGTCAACAGTGGTTCGAAAACACTATATTACCCGAACTTTTAAAAGCAACCTATATGTACCTTGTTTTTTTTTTTAGCCCCAAACTTTCCTCTATGTGGGTGGCTGACCACCTTAAAACTTTATTAAATGAAAACACTATAAAATTATTGAAGTACTTGTTAATACACACATCGAGGAGACATTGAGCCTAAATTTAATAGGTTCACTATAATCATATTATCACTCTCAACCAATATATTACTCAAATTGATGTTTGAGCATAATTGAAGCATCAAGAAGAGCTTTTCAAAGAAGTGCTATGCTCATAGAAACAAGAGAAGCCAACAATAAATCTTCCTTCACAACCTCTAAGTACCCCACCACCTCAACCAATTAAGCCTAGGTTGCCTCTACAAGCTCCATCTGTATTAAGTTTAACTTATGTGTACCTTGTTATCCTTTCCAACATTAAGTCTAACAAATAATATGCAAAAGACAAAAGTATCCATAATTATTCATTAAATTTTCAAAATATGTCATTTTCTTTCTTTTTCTCTTTTTTTCCTTCTCTCTCTCCTTCTTCATTGTTAGTTTTCACTTGTAAATATGCTTGGTTTCCACTTTCTTTTATCAACTTTTCAATTTGATAATTCAGGGAATAACTAAATTAATTATGTTTCCACTTCCTCTTGTCAACATCTTCAAAAGTAACTTAGACCAATTTTCTTTCTACATCTCCTCTTTCATGAACTCTCTTACCACTCTAATGTTTAATGGTCTCAAAGCATGAATTCTTATCAACAGAAAACAACAAATAAACCACCTTTTTTTTTTGAGAAAAAGTGAGATTTCTATTAAAAAAATACAGATAAAGATATATATATATATAAAGGTTCCTGAGGGACAACCAAAAACAACAAAGCAAAAAAAGGGCAAAGGAATTAAAGCCTTACAATCTAAAACCACCCTCCCACAAAATATCATTCCAGTGACTAGAGAACTGACCAAAATTGAAGCCCTTAAATAAAGTTTTGGTTGATGTCCACTTGACTAGCATCCTTTCTACCTTGCTTTTGACTTGCTCAATTGGGAGAGCTTGTTATCGAAGGTCATCCACTTGTTCCATTCATTCCAGATACACCAACAAATTGCAAAAGGTGCTAAGTGCCACAAAAGATTCCCCCTTCTACTAAAGGCTTTCACTTTCCAGGAGGCCAATAATAGTTCTAAGGTAGGGAAGGACCTAGTTCATAGAAAAGAGCTTTAGGACATGAGACCACACACTATAAGGATAGTTGCAAGCTAAGAGAGTGTTATATGGTTTCCTTTACATAGCCAAATAAGCAACACCGATTGACCAGCTACATTCCTTTCTTTTTAGGACGTCAATGGTTTGATTTTTCCTTTCAGAGTCACCAACAAAACCTTTGAAGGGATTCTAGACTTCTTAGAGGGTCACAATAACCGACCTTCAGCTAGTGGCTAGGGTTTAATCTATTCAAGTTGTTTTAATAATGTAATTAATGCCTCCATATGATTTTATCTTCCCTATCTTACGCTGAAGCAAACATAAAGGAGAAAGCAATACGAAGAGGCCTATCACTACACCGTCTATCCTTCTAGAAAAGAATTCCCTCACCTAAGCCCAAATTTAAAGGGACCAGATTGAAAAAGAGATCTCTATTTTGCATGATTACCTTCAAAAGATCTGCACCATAAGACTGACTCATTAATCGGGAATGGTTCCCACCCTAAACTAGCTTTCCTATATTAGTCTTTCATCATATTAATTTCTCCACTGAGCATTGGATTTTGTAGCAAACCTCCACAACCATTTGGGTAGAAGGGCCAAATTTACTTGCTTGAGGGGTTTTACTCCAAAGCTCCCAACATTTTTTGTTTGCACACCTCTGATCACACAACTAAATGGAATTTCCTTTCATCATCTTTTCCATTCCATAGGAAGTCTCTTCTAAGTTTCTCAAGAGATTTTAAGACAAAGGCCGGTGTTTGGAAGAGAGACATGTAAATGGGCAAGCTTGAAAGGACACTTTGAATAAGAGTTAATTTGCCTCCCTTTGAAAGGTAACGAGTATTCCAATCTGCTAGTTTGGACTTTACTCTTTCAATCATCAGATCCCATATCTCTTTAGATTTATAGTGAACACCTAAGGGTAATCCCACAAATTTAGATGAGAGGAATTCCACCCTGCAGCCCAGGACTTTTGCCAACTAATTTATATTTGGAACACTCCCAATATGGACGAATACACTCTTTTGGAGGCTTATCTTTAGTAGGGAAACATTTACAAACTTTGTATGGGTTTCCCTACATTTTCCTTCAAACCAAACATAGCCTTAAAGAAAACTATAAGGAATATCAGATCATGACAACTTGGGCTAAGAAAAAGCAACAAATTAGAGGATAGTAATTGAATCGTTGTTCCTTTGAGATAGCCGGCTAAGACAACTCTATCAATCATTGTACTCAAAGCTTCCACCACCAAGATAAACAAGAAAGGTGAAATGAGATAACCCTATATATCAAAGACCCTTCTTAACTGGAAAGAAACCTTCTGGCTTCCTGTTTACTAAAATAGAAATTTTAGTAAACCCGAAACCTATCCACTTCCTCCATTTCAACCTAAACCCAATCTCCTTAGAATACTCTATAAAACCCCAATGCATATGATCATAAGCTTTTTCCATGTGTAATTTGCAGATTACACCTGGAAGATCTTTTCTTAGTATGGAGTTGATGACCTTATTTGCCACCAAAGCCCCATCTAAAATTTGCCTCCTATTTATAAAAGCACCTTGGGAAGGGGAAATTAGAAGTTTCCAATTAGACTTATTGGTTCATAGTCCTTGATTTTAATTTTACCTTTCTTCTTTGGGATTAGGGCTAAGAAAGCTGCTTTTGAAGTATCCTCTAGCTCTGTATTGGCATAGAAGTTAGAAAACACCTACTTCAAATCCCGCTTTGAGAAAGGCCAACACCTATCGTAGAACTTTATAGGTAAGGGTGGATTTGAGACGAGCTGAATATTTGGCTATTCAAGCTCGAGCTCTATTTGAGCTAGAGACTTGAGCTTGAGCTCGGCTTGGTTCAAAGCTTGCAAGTTTGAGCTCGGATGGGTTCGAGCTCAACTACAAACCAAGTTTTTTTCTAAAAAATAAAAATCATACATATAATTTTTTTATTTATTTTACATACCAAAAACTAAGAATTATAAAAGTTATTTATTATTATACATATAAAAATAAAAAATACACATATAAAAAATGTTTTTATTTTACATACAATAAAATAAGGATTATAAAAACTATTTATTATATATATTTACATATGTATATGTATATATATTATTATATGTATGTATGTATATAATAAAGAGTTATTTATTTATTATACTAGGGTCGATTAGGCACGCGAACCTCACGAGCCAAGCTTCATTAGGCTCGAGCTTGGCTCAATTAGAAATCAAGCCTATATATCAAGCTTGAACTTGGCTCAAAGCTCGGTTTAAGCCGAGTCGAACCAAGCTTAAATAGCTCATAAGAAGCTCGGCTCATGGCATATAAGATCATTGGTGCCTTATAGCATTATAGTACAAAAGGCCTTTCCAAGTAGTTTCTTTCTAAGTCAGGTAGATGGGGGAGAATTAGCCCATTCAGGGGTTGTCTTCTTATCCTATCTCATCTTCACTGAATCAAGAGCATGTTGAGTTTTTCCTTTGCAAGAAATTTATCACCATGATCATGTTATCACTCATTAATATGTGGATCACCTTATCCAAAAACGTTGGAACAAGGGTGCATGACGTGCAGCTTCAGCTTCCACTGCCTTTACACCAAGAACACAAGTAGGTTCCAGTCTAGCCTCCACGAATAAACGCCCTACTAATTATCAACAACGACCCATGCATGTAGCAAAAGGCAACCCAAAGTGCAAGGAACCATCGCAATAGATTTTAAAGTCCGCCCCAACGGATTTGTTATAAGCACACGATGACACAGGCTTCCATTTGTCAAGGAATTGGTCAATCTCACAAATGAAATTAATGGAGATCTAGGATTCTAAACAAGATTTTAGAAGATCACTTCAATTATTTCTGGCCATCCATATTTTCCATAGTGTAGTAGCCTAAATCTCCACCAAGAGGACTGTTCATCATTGCACACCACTTCAGATATAGAAGTCCGAATCCAGCTACAAACTGTTGAAACTCCTCCTGACCTCAGTGACCTCGAGATATGGCAATGAAATGATCGATTCCATTGCCTGGCACCCGAAAGCTAGGGCATATATAATCGTTTTGTAGCCAATAAAGTTTATCTCTGGTCACGATCGAGTCCATGGTCTAATAGTTTCGTCCATGAAAATATTTGAATTCTTGGGTACGTAGAGCTTGAGTTTCCAAAAGGTGGCTTCCCCATCTAAAGTTAGGCACGCGCGTATATCTGTTTTGATAGAAAAATAAGTCTGGCCACTTCTCTCCAACATCCACATCCTAACATCCTCTATTGCATTCCTTGCAATTGGCACATTCATTATATATATATTAGCGGGGACTCGTAGGATATACGGGATTTATTAAAAGAAAGCTAAATAATAGAAAGATTTATTTATTAAAATACCCCTTATAGTTTCATAGATTTACTAAAATCTACTCTATACTCAAAATTTTACTAAAACACCACTTATAATTTGCAATGAATTTAATCAATTTTCCATTAGATGACAATGGAAAATGACAACGTTGACCCTAATGTTCATTTAAATAAATTTAATCAAAAGAAAATAAAAATAAAAATATCATTTTTGCCTTTCATAAGACACGGATAACTACTCTATTGGTTATATTTGGTTAATTTTGTTTTCTGTACAAAAAAAAGTGTTAAGGGTAATTTTGGAATAAAAATCACCGGCCTAATGGCAAAACAAACACTCTTTAATGAAATATTGGTTAAGTAAATTAGTTGTAAAATACATTGTATTTTTTAATAAAATGAAAACTATAAGATATGTTTAAATAAATATGTAAAACTATAAGATGTGTTCTAATAAATGACCCTAATAGAATCACATAAGAGTATACAATTGTTTTATATTTTCAAATTTTTAAATAATAAATAATTATTCATATTTTATATACTACTTTAATAATTTTTTATAATACAAAAATAACAATAGTTAATTTCAATTAGGTTTATTCATCAAACTGATGAAACCGACCAATTCGACCAACTCGACCCGAATTGGTCGGTTTTCTAGTGTTTTAGGTAAGCTTTGGTTAAAAAATTTCTCAATTCGACCAAATTGGATCAATTTCACTTTGGCCATTATAAACCAACCAAAATTGAACAACCTAACCATGGATATATATTAATATTTTATATTTTAAATAATTTTTAATATGAAAAAGTGAGAAATTTCCCATATTTCTTAGTCTAAAATATTTTATATCATAAATTTCATTTTTAATAATTGCACTATAATTTTTAAGTTTAAATCTTTTGAACCGACTGACCAAACCAAAAAACGACCCAAACCGATACAACTTGAGTGGGTCGATTTTCACAAAAGGTCAATCGATTTTAATTGACCAACTCCCCAACCTGACAAGGTCAATTTGGTTGGCCAAATGCCTACGACCAAACCGAACCAACTCATGAACATTCATAATTTCAACAAAATTAATAGTCTCATCTTTAATAAATAACAATAGTTTAATATCTAATAATATCCAATAATTAATTTAATCAATAAATAATATAATATCAAATAATAGATTAATCTCTAATAAATATTAATCAATAAGTTAAACAAAAATACAAACATCCACATCCAAACATCCTGATCGATTGCATTCCTTGCAATTGGCACATTGAGCAATATCCCGTCGCATCTAGCTACTGAGGAGATCACTGCTAAACTCAGGCACCATTACTTGTGACCAAGCTGGCACAGTGATGGAATTTTTGGGTAGAGCTTGAGCCAGAAATTTCTCGTAACAACTTGCATATTGGGCTTTAAAGTGACTGGTTCCATTATAGTCTGGCCTAAGGCGTCTCACTCTCACTCAGTCTGACTAACATCGCCCCCACCCGTGACCCGGCCACCCAGCCATGAACCATGAGCCATGGACCAAACCCTCCCGGAAACATGAATCTGCTACGCGGCATACTGCATGTTCAACCTCTTGAATTGATTACTTGAATCCTGATCTCTTGACTTCTTGACGTAAATACATCGGACGGTTATAATCATCGGATCACGTCAAATAATTTCGAAAATTTGACGTCAAGATCAACATTACCTTAAGTGGGACCATCAGCGCCTGGGCCCAAGAGAAGCCCATAAGGCGACACCACTTGTCTTGAGTTTGACACAGAGACTCGATGGAGGATCTGTCTATAACATAACATCTGTGTAGTGTGAACGAGTGACATAGCAGATGGGCTTCGAGCCTTTAAACACGATCCTTGCTCTCTATTCATTCAGTCCGAGTTGTTTGATGCACGGAGGAACAGAAATCCAAGGAAGAAGAAAGAAAGGGTTTCTGTGAATTTATCCGGTTGAATGACAATTTCAACTGTATTAACGGAACCAATTACCGCTGCTGCATAGAAGAACAAGCAGAACTCAAAATTATAAAATCTTTTAATCCGAGAAAGCGAGGGCTGCTTGCTTATGCAAATGACGGATCCAAATCTGGAGTTGCAGGAAGCCGGCTGGGAGGAATTGAGAAAAGAGGCCAGAAAGATTGAGGGCGATCTTGACGTCAAGCTCTCTTCCTACGCCAAGCTCGGTGCAAGGTTTACCCAGGGAGGTCTGTCTTCTTTGATCTCTTTCCTTTCTGTTTCTCTCTGTCAGTGTTTCTGTGCATCGTATTTTAGATTCTCTTCAATAGTGAATTTCAACCACTGTTAATGAGCATTTTGAACATGTTTTATGTTAGTAGAGGGATTTGGAAATTGTAGGTTCCAAATGGGAAGATCCATTTTGTGCCCGCGTTGGGCACTTGAACGTAAACTCGTTTTCGTCTTTCAAATGTAATCTGACCGATTTCATATCTGACTATGCATTTTGGGTGAAAACTGCAAAATGGCTTACGAGTAACAGAGAGACCATCCATGTGAAGTTGAATTACTGGATATGTGCTAATGTATGTGGTTTACATGTATTTGCATTACATTGAAAGTTTAATTGGAACCCTCTTATTAGATTCCTCTTTGATGCAGTGGCAATGTGGAATAGTCCACTTGAAGCATCTACAAACTGCAAACCAATTCAATGAATTATGAAGTAAATTGTAATCTTTTTTTATAAGTAATGGAGAATTTATTAATATTAAAAGGTTAAATAAGAAGATACAGTAGAGGCTTCCCACATAGAGGTGTGAGATGCAGCCTCAAAACCAAGACAAATTACAATTGAGTCCAAAAAAGCTGATTCTTATGCACCTACTCAATCTTTGAACGGGTCAATCCCTTAAGTCCACCTACTCAATCTTCTTTAACCTTCTCATCTTCTTCCCTCCTACATTCACGCCACAAAGAAGCTTCAATGGCTGTCACCAGCCAAACAGAGTAAAATGCCCCATCCGTAAACATGTCAACCTTCCAGGGGATGTCTTCTGGCCTTACGTTGCTTAGACTGACAGCAACTGAGTGAGGTCTTTCACAAGGAAACCATCCAACTGAGCCTTGCACAGAGAAGCAATGGAACAAAAGCCTTCTAATTTCCAGAGATAAATTGATGAAACAATAGGCCCAAGATTCAAACAACAATTCTATCTTCCACTTGCAGAATTTTTGAGTTAGACAGGGGACTCCACCTAAACACAGTAATATTATCAGATTCCATTTGAAACATGCTGCATCAACCCCAACCTCTTACTTATCACTTCCAAGAGCGCCTTACACTTCTTGAAAGGGGTTAACATTATGGTGGATTTCAACTTTAAACCTCTTATCACACCATCTGCGATTCTCCTCCAGTCTCCCAGTGGTTCTTTGGTAACCACTACTAACTTCTTCTCCAAATCAACCTTGGCTGCATTGATAGTTATCCTATTATCACTTTAAACGTGTCCTACCATCAGTAGCTCTCCCATCTTCTCAAATTGCTGCTGCTGCTGCTCCTTTCCTGCAGATTCTTTGCTAGGCTTCTGAGTTTCCTTTGTTGATTCCACCCTTATTTCTTGCATATCTCCCATCCATAGCATGAAACCTTTCAAAGCACCTAAGATCTCCTTCCAACCAGTCGCCAGGTTTCCTTGTGGGAAACAAACTAGTTGATTTTCCCTTCCTCCAAAATATTCAATGATCACCATAAAGCTTCGCTTAGCATTCCTTCTTCTTTCTACCACATACTTCCTATCATCTTCCTCTGTTGATCCCTTACACTCCGTCTTCCAACTTGCTACGATTGCTTCCTCAACAAAATCCTTAAACCAGGTTATCACATCTTTCCCTACCAGGAATACCATAGCCATTTTTCATCTCTCTAATTTTCAATGCTCCCTTCCCTTTCTCCCTGAAGCTTTCCAAAAGAAAATGCTTTGCTGATCTTCAAGGCCTTCTCCACATGGGAATCTGCCTGAATTCACCTAATGATTCCATTTTTCCTTGTTCCTCTCGTCCACACTTTAAAAGAGTTGCAAAATTTCCCTTGGATTCGCAAAAGATTCATGAACTCTTAACATGCAAGTAGAGATTCTACAAGGTATTACTATGCCTTAATAAAAAAATGAAAAAAAGGAGAAAAAAGGAAAGGAAAGAAAAGAAATAAGTAGCTTTGTGTAGTCTATGGTTACAAGAGTTTAAAGTTTTCACCTTGTCATGGTTTATTAGGTTAGTGGCATTGCATTGGAGGAAGTTATTGTAATTTATGGATACTACTATTCTTTCACAATTCTAAGTTTTTTCATTCTTCTCTCATTGTGATCCAGTAAGATGATTGTACTAGTGTTTCACATTATACAGATACAGGATCACCTACTCTTGGGTCCAGCAGATCATGGAAGTCTATGGAAATGGAGATTCAGTCTTTGCTTGAAAAGCTACTAGATACAAATGATGCCATGAGCCGTTGTGCTGCATCTGCAGCACCTACTACTTCGGTAACACAGAAGCTAGCAAGGCACAGGGATATACTTCATGAGTTTTCTCAGGTTTTTTTCCTTTTTCTTTTTTTCTCTAATGGTTAGGGTAACTTGGCTATTTCTTCATTATCTATGCAAGCTTTTATTTTGTTGAAAATTGTTTTTTTCCTCCCTCTTTTTTTTTTCTTCCTGTATTTTGGGTACTTTGTTTTGGTTATGCATGATGCACTCTCAGTAGATAGCCATATTTTGTTGTTTTAATGCCATGCTTTCCTGAAATAATTACCAATAAGAATTTTCCTCACTTTAGGGGCCATTGCTTGCTCCAATAGTGGAACCCTTGGTTCACAAGCATGAGAATGGGTGGTCGATTCTGAGACAGCCACTTCATGCAAGAAAATGCTGAAGGTTAGGTCTGCATCCAGTCCACCCCTCCCAAGACCCTGGATAACTGGGACCAACGTTTTTTTTTTTTTTTTTTGATGAGTGATAACTGGGACCAACATTGGTAATGACACGTGAGTTTCCTCACTTTCTCTGCCTCTTTGACAAGCATGTTGTTTAGATCTTCACTATATTCTCCAACTTGACATCTTTATTACATGGTTATTTTGATACTTTTCTATAAGATACATGATTGCCTGACTATGAATTTACGCCTAAGTTTAAACCTATAAATTTTAATTTGAGATTGGGAGTTAATCAACTGATGGTGGCTCAGTTAGTAGGATCTCTGACTTGTTGTATCTGAGACCTGGGATCAAATCCCGCTGCCACCGGGGTTTGAGGGAGGGGGTTAAGGGGATGGAGGTGGGCTACCCACCATTATGTAGCTCCATCAAAAAGAAAATTGATTTGGGAGTTTACTGTGGTGAGTTTTTGGAAAAAAAGAAGCAGAGTTGGACACTTTAATGGTTTAACCTAATTAAGTATATTTTTTTATGGTGCATCATTAGTATCAGAACATTTTGTGGGGAGGGGAGAGTTTGTTGTTGCGTTGTCTACACTAGGGGTCAATTCTAGTCCATGTATTTTTGCATCAACGTTAGATGAGCTGAGAGCTGACAAGGCATTTATGGAGGGAGAGGGATTCCATGACATGTGATGTTTTGATGACAATATAGTAACAATTGACAAGACTGTAGGATTATGTAAAATTAAATCTATAACAAGATGCTTCAGAATCAAAAGGTTTTAAAGTGAACTCAGATAGAATATGTTTGGTGTATTGTAAATGAGGGTGAGGGTGCAATTAGAGTTGGTGGCCAAGAGATACCTCGAAGTGATGATTTCTGCCACTTCGTTTAGTAGTTCATAACAAATGAGAGATCAAAGAAGATATTTTTCACAGAATTGGAGTGGGTTGAATTAAGTGTTGAGGTGCACCGGGTGTTGTATGATCATTATCTCCTCAGAGGACCCTTATATGTTGCTTTCTTTGTGTGTTCTGTTATGTGATGCACCAAGTCCCTAAGAGCAGCCAGCCACTTATTTATCCATTACCCCTTCTCATCTTCTATTTGGGCTCAGATTGTGGGGTTAGTTGACCTATTTTGGTGTTTCCTCTCACTACTTTTCAGTCTTTGAAGCTGACAACTGAAGAAGCTCAGAGAACTTGGAAAAGTTGAATGGAAAACAAAAATAAGAATACTGATCATTGAATGGAATACAATATATTACACAAATAATTTTACTGTCTACTGTATATGTTTGAAAAGCTAATGTCAAGTATATAAAAAACATATCATGCTTATGGACAACATTTATTACATATTCTATCAACATTTTGGTTTGGCATGTTGTAGAGTGTCAATTGTCAGGTAAAATTATTGACTTTGACCAAAATATTATGATATTCAACCAACTTTTTGGAATTTTCTAACTTATTTTAAGATTTCTGTTGATGGCTCAAACTGAAATATGTCAGCTAACATTTCTGACATGTTTTGACATTTGAAAGTTGAAGCCATTATTTTGTTTTTAATTATTTTTTTGAAGTCGAAACCATTATTGCATTAGCCAAAACCTTAAATAACCAAGAAGAACTCTAACTGATTTGCAATATGAATATAACATTGAGATATTCCCTTCTGCCCCAGTGTAATCAGCATATCCAGTGGGTGGGTTCACCGAAAGCCCAGAGATGCTACTACTGTTGATGTTAAGAAATACTTCTTTGGTTCTAGTTTCTAGCTGGACCTGGATTGCATCTTGAGCTGCAATGATACGACAGTTTAACCTTCTCACTGGAGGCAAGAGATGGGGCTCCTACTCTAATTTGTAGGGGCACTCAAGTGCTGATTCTGACTCTAAATAACTAAATCCACTTGACTCCTACGATATCTAGAAGTAGAAAATAACTTAAAGAAAAGAAAAGGTGGCCTAAGGGCTTCTTTTCCTTCCTAGTCTTTTCTGTGTTTGCATAAGTGATCAGTTTCTACTCAGGGCCAATAGGCAAGAAAACTCTATGAGAGCAGAATTGATAGCACTCCTACATAAGGTTGGGCAGAATAGCAGATAATTATTTATCTCAACACTGATAAAAAAAGGGGACTTGAAAGTAGTAGTGGGCTAGATTGAAAATAACAACATGGGAAATTGGCACTATCAAAGCATCATGAGAAAGACCAAGGAACCGATAAGACACTTTAACATCACATATTCATGGGTGCACAACTCAAAAAATGGATTTTCTGACTATTTGGCTAAAGAGAGATTCAATAGGGATCTGCTTTTCTGGAGAGCTACTTGATGATGTACAAGTAGGTAAAGGGCTCACAACTAATTTGTAAGTTGTAAACAGCAATACCACAAAGAATTGGTGGCAGTGGTCACCTCAAGGAGCTGCTTGCAGTTTATATATATTATTTTTTCTCCATAAGCAATGAAATCTTAAGTTATCGATAAAAAATTAATCCAGTGTTTCCCTAAGAGGCAGCACTGAAAGATAAATATAGTATTCTATTGCCAAAAGGAAGGGGGAAACACCAATGGTTACAAGAGCAGCCCCCATGAGAAGGGGAGGATGATAATATATGTTTTCAGTTATTCACATTTTTACATAAATATAACAAAAAATAGTAAGCAATCTTATTTATCAAAAGTAGGCAATGGATCATTTGATGTACAATTACATACATGTTATTGTAAAACCAGTGTCTTCTTGAATCAATTTCCTTTATCAGTGGGCAACAGAGCCACACAAATAACTTGAGATTATTTTTATTTCAATACAGGAGATGGAGAAAACAAATTCCAAGTTTTTCCACATTCTCATCTATCTCCCAAGACATAGTTGTGGAAAATCCAGCATAGCTCTAGAAGTTGGTAGAGATATATATTTTGTCTTTTTTCCTTTTTATCACATTTGATGCATGGGATTCACAGTTTTGTTTACTACAATTCATCAAGGTTTTGATGGTGAACCTAAGGTAAGCAGGACCATTTTAGATTTCTACAAGTTACTCACCAATCATGATGTAGTTTATCCACAACTTGTTTAAGAGGGGTAGGAGGTGGTAGGGTCTAGTGTACTTTGAAAGCCTGAAGGATTAAGTTAGTGATTCCTTTTTTGTCTAAGTTTTTGTTGTTGTTGAGAAATATAACGGTTGGCTCTGGGATGTGATTCCAAAATGTTCTTCCCACTTCATTGCATCTTCTAATATGATGAATCTTCCTTTTCTAGTTATTCATTATTTAGTTATGCTAGGCTAGCAAAGCTAGGCTTAGTTAGTTGCACATGATGGGGAAGGTTTGATCATGTTCTTAGGTGTGTGCTTAGTACATGATACCATATTACCCTTTCACTTATATCACTTAAGTGAGGGTATTCTCATACTTATTCATTTTTTATAGATATTCTCATACTTATTCATTGTTAGTATATATTTTTATCCTCTTGCATTACCTGATAACAATGTACCCATTTCATAGATTATTCCAGAGAAGAAAGATCACGAGAAAGGAACTACTCATTCTGTTAGTAGCAAGGGAAAAGTGGTCAAGGCAAAGGTAAGGAAAGTGATGTTACCAAAGGTGGCCCTGTGGTGGTAGGTAGTGAGAAGAGAAAGGGGAGGTCTCCTTCACCTGAGAAAGAGAAGGGTTCTATTTGCTACTGTAGCATTTGGATGTAAGAAGAAGGCATCAAAGAAAAGTGAATGGTAAAGGGGGATGAAGTAGTAATAATAATAACAAATGCCTAGAGAAGCAATCCAAAATTTTGACAATTTGAGGAAGATGCCTTATTCAAGGTGGATGAAGTAGTAATAATAATAACAAATGCCTAATGTAAGAGGGTGTGAATATAAGATAGGGAATGAATATTATGAGGACACCCTGACTTGTGTGATATAAAAAAAGGGGTATCACATGCCAAGCACGTGTGTAAGAACATGAAGTTAATTGCCACCAAATACTTCACAGAATTGTTCCAGGAAATTTGGACTAGAAGACCTTTTCCAACAGATCTTGAGTTTAGGAAGATTTCTGATTCTCAACAAAGAGAGTTGGAAACCCCTTTTACTGAGGCTGAAATATGGTATATGATCAAGAATGGAAGTAGATAAATCTCCAGGGCCGGATGGTCTTACAAGTCTTTTCTATAAGAAGTGCTGGGAGGTGGTGAAAGAGGATTTAATGAAAGTATTTCAAGACTTCCATCAAAGTGCAGCTCTAGAAAGAAGTCTAAATTCCACTTTCATCTCCTTAATTTCTAAAGTGGAAGGGGCAACTAACATTAAAGATTTTAGGCCCATCAGTTTGTTAAACAGTTTCTATAAAATTCTGGCAAAGGTTCTAGCAGAAAGATTGAAAACAGTGCTGAATTCTGTGATTGCAAAGAATCAATTTGCATTCGTGCCGGGAAGGCAGATGTTAGACAGTGTCCTGGTGGCAAATGAATTGATAGACTCAAGGAGAAGGGAGGGTAAAACAGGGCTGATTTGTAAGCTGGATGCCTGGATCTTGAAAAGGCCTACGACCATGTTAACTGGAAATGTTTGGATTTAGTTTTGTAGAAGATGAATTTTGGTCAGAAATGGAGGAACTGGATCAAAGTTTGTGTTTCTTCCCTCAAATTTGCAGTTCTAGTTAATAGTGAATCGGTTGACTTATTTAAAAGTTCTAGAGGCCTCAGACAAGGCGACCCCCTTTCCCTCTCTACTGTTCATTTGTATAATAGAGATATTGTCCCTTTTTGTTCACCGAGTTAGTGAAGAAGGCTTGTGGAAGGGGTTAGAAGAAAAACAGTCTTTTGAGAACAAAGGACTGTTTAGAACAGATGTAGAAATCAAAATAAAATAACAGAAATCATTCTTCTAAGGAAGAGAAGATGAAGAAGAAGATGGTGGCAATAAGGGTTCAGAGTAAGAGAGTTTCGAACCTTAATCTTTACTCTTACCCCCTAACGCAATTTTATTAAGTTAAACTTTGATAATTTACAAAGAGGCCCTTAGTTGGGCAAGAAATTAAAAGAACATAACACAGAAAGAATAGGCCTAGAATAAGGTCCATTACAACAAAAAATATAAAAGATAAAAAAGGATAACAGCCTATGGGCCATTCGGCCCATCTTCTCTACACTCCCCTTCAAGTTGAGCATAGATGTCAATCATGCCAATCTTGCCAGTATCATGCTAAACTTTGCTAACTGTCCTTCAGAGGTGATGAAAGGTAGACAAACTTCACCAGAAGCCACTCTCTCTCGAATGAAGTGTCTGTCAACTTCAATATGCTTAGTTTTGTCATGTTGTACTGGGTTGTGAGCAATGTTGATGGCGGCCTGATTATCACAGTATAACATCATTGGCTTATCATGCTCAATCCCCAGCTCCTCCATCAATGATTTTAACCACAATAGTTCAAAAACTTCATGTGCCATGGCTCTGTATTCTGCTTCTACTGATCGAACAACAACATATTGTTTCTTGCTTCTCCAAGAGACAATATTACCTGCCACCAAGTTGCAGTACCTAGAAATAGATATTCTGTCATCAATGTTTCCAGCCCAGTCAACATTTGTATAGGCTTCAAGTTTCATATGGCCATGCTTGGCAAACAGAATTCCCTTTCCAGGGGAGCCCTTCAAATAACACAGAACTCGCTCTGCTGCTGCCATATGAGTATCCTAGGGAGCATGCATGAATTGGCTAATGCAACTGACAGCATATGCAATGTCTGGCCGAGTCATGCATAGGTAGAGAAGTTTTCCAAGAAGTCTCTGGAAGACTCCTTTGTCTTCTAACAATATTCCATCTGAAGCAGAGAGTTTATGGCTCATATCAATAGGAGTAGCAACTGGTCTAGCACCCATCTTCCCTGTTTTAGAGAGCAAATCAAGAACATACATCCTCTGAGAGATAAGAATCCCATCATTGGATCTAGCAACTTCTATGCCAAGGAAGTATATCAATTCCCCCATATCTTTGATTTCAAACTTTGTATGAAGAAAAGATTTGAGATCATTAATTCCTGAAACATCATTACCAGTCACAACAATATCATCAACATAAACAATTAGCTTAACTGCCAGGAATCCTCTCCTCTTCACAAAGAGAGTATGATCAGACTGTGTCTGTACATAGCCAAAGTTGACAAGGGCAGCCCTAAACCTCTAAAACCATGCTCTAGGGGACTGTTTTAGTCCATAAAGAGATCTCTTCAGCTTGCATACCTTTCCTTTCATATTTGTTTCATACATCCCTGGAGGAAGAGACATATAAACCTCCTCATGTAATTCTCCATTCAGAAATGCATTCTTTACATCTAGTTGATAAAGTGGTCAGTCGTTGTAAGCAACCAAAGATAGAAGAACTCTCACAGAAGTCATCTTGGCAACAGGGGCAAAGGTTTCCAGATAATCAATCCCATATGTTTGTGTATAACCTTTTGCAACCAGGCTAGCCTTGTACCTCTCAATGGTGCCATCAACATGATATTTGATAGTAAAGACCCACTTACAGCCAACTGGATCCTTCCTTTCAGGCAAATCAACCACTTCCCAAGTGTCATTCTTGTGCAGGGCATCAATTTCGGATCTCATAGCATCCCTCTATTCTGGAATATTAAGAGCTTCTGACACAGACTTGGGAATTGGGTTAGAGGCAACAGAAGAAAGATAGGCAAAATATGAAGGAGAAAGCAAACCATAAGAAAGGTGTTTGGAAATGCAATGTGCAGTACACTTCCTTTTTCCTTTCCTAATAGCAATGGGTGTATCAAGGTCTTGGAAGGATGGCTCCAAAGGGGTTGAAACAGTATCTGCTGTCTCATCTGTAACTAGAAGTGCATGAGGCTCATGTGTTGTAGGGGAAACAACCTGCTCATTTCTGGATCTTTGCCTTTGATACATCTTGGGATTAAAAAGAGGACGAGGAGGTAAAGGGGGAGGAACACTGGGATAGGAAGAGTGGAATGATTGATCATCCCTTGATTCATTTGAAAGAGGAAGAGACTCAATAAAAGACTCAACTGGGACAGGAAGAGGAAGAGCAAAGACCTGTGACAAATCCTCCCCCTTTGGACAATGTCCCTCCATAAAGGAACCATAAAAGGAAGAAAGCTCATCAAAGGTGACATCCATTGTGACATATCGAGTACCAGTCTTTGGATCAAAGCAACAATAACCCTTTTGTGTGGGGGAATAACCAAGGAAGATACACTCGTGGGCTTTTGGCTCAAATTTATGTCTTTGGACACTAGGGATATGTACATAATAGGTGCAGCCAAAGACACGAAGAGGAATAGAAAAAAGCTCATTGTCTGAATGAAGGAGACTTAAACCCCAAAACCCTGGATGGCATACGGTTTATAAGGTAGGTAGCAGTGAGAACAACATCACCCCAAAACTTTGCAGGAACATGTGAGGAAAACAGGATACTTCTTGCAACTTCAACAATATGTCTATTTTTTCTTTCAGCAACTCCATTCTGTTCTGGGGTCCTAACACAGGAGCTTTGATGAATAACCCCTAAGTCAGTGAGATAGCAGGACAAGTTCTTCTCAAAATATTTTTTTGTATTGTCAGATCTGAAAATTTTAATCTTGGTATCAAACTGGGTTAGGACAAATTCATGGAATTGCCTCACAAGTCTGGGAACTTCATCACAGGATTTCATCAAGAATATCCAAGTAAATCGAGAGAAGTCATCAATGAACAAGATAAAATAGTTGTAGCAACCCATAGAGGGTAAGTGGTAAGGCCCCCACACATCAGAGTGCACAATATTAAAAGGAGAAGAAGATCTTTTACTACTCAAGGGATAATTGTTTCTACAATGCTTTGACAGCTCACAAGACTCACAATGAATACTGGACAAACTAATTCCCTTAAACAGTTCAGGGAATAAATGACTCAATGCAGAAAAAGAAAGATATAGACCCAAAAGTAGCTTTTCCAGGTTGATCAGGGCACTGTCTCGGAGTATCAAGCATGTATATTCCATTCGCCTCACGGCCACTCCCAATCACCTTCTGAGACTCTAGATCCTGAAAAGCACAGTAGGAAGGGAAGAAGGTTATGCAACAATTTAATGACTTAGTTAGACTACTTACAAATAACAAGTTGTATTTAGTCTAGGTACATGAAGAGCAGAAGGAAGGATCAAGGAATCTGTAGCCTTGATGGTTCCCTTGCCGGAGATAGAGGCAAGAGAACCATTGACAATGGTGATTTTGTCACGTCTAGGAAGTAAATCATATGAAACAAACAATGTAGAAAAGTTGGTTATATGATCAGAAGCACCTGAATCAATAATCCAAGGGATCCTACGATTACCTGAAATGGTTGCATTATTGGCAGAAGCCCGTATACCTAAATGAGCAAATGCAGAAGAGGTTGAATTTTTTGAAGGGTTGGAAGAATAAGTCACACCCTCTAGGTGATTGATCATCCTCCCAAATTTCTCATATTCTGCTTCATGGCTGCTAACTGTGCACTAGCTGTCATCTCTTTAGTTTGGTACTTGTCACTATCTGGACCAGCAGCAACATTAGCACTCCCTGCCCTTTTATTATCATGCTTCTTCTGGAACTGAAGAGGAAGAAGCTCAGGATGTAATTTCCAGCACTTGTCTTTAGTGTGTTTTGGCCTTTTACAATACTCACAGACAACCTCTTTCTTCCCTGAGCCACTTGGAGTCCCTGCAACCCCTTTGGGTTTCACTCCCATATTAGCAAAGTGATCATTCAGACCAACCTCTTGGACCTGGACAATCCTTCTGCTCTCTTCACTACTTACCAAGGCATATGCTTGTGATAGTGAGACACTATCCTTGGATAAAATATTTTGTTTTGTAATATCATACTCTGGGTTTAGTCCAGTTAAGAACTCAAACACCCTGTTTCTCTCAACTAGCTTTCTGTAGGTCTCTGCATCATTAGTGGTGTCCCAGGTTACAACTTCTATCAAATCTATTTCTTGCCACAAAGACTTCAGTGTTGAGAAGTATACAACTAAAGGTTTCTCCCCCTGTCTTAAATTCTTCACATCGCTTCTCAACTTGTAAGCTCTAGCCACATTTAATTTTTGGGATTAGGTTTCAGTAACACTATCTCATATTTCCTTTGCTGAATTCATCCACAAATAGTGCTGACTAATCTGTGGCTGCATTGAGTTCACAAGCCACCCAATAACAATATAATTTTCTTGCATCCACTTCTCATAAGATGGATCATCTTCTGAGGGAGCCTTTTTACTCCCAGAGATAAAACCCCACTTTCCTCTACTACAGGTATGAATCTTTACCGATTGTGACCATGCCAGATAATTAGTTCCATCCAGCTTGACTGTGGTCACAGTCAGTAAAGAATCAATAGAGGCTCCCGGAACTTGCTCAGATTCAGCAACATTCTTGTTTTCAATCTCTGAGGAGTTCATCTCTTTAAACACTTCAAAAAGATTTCAACCAACTTCAAAAAGACACTGAATGAAGATGGAACAAGGACTGTGTTAAGCCTACCTCTATGCAGCAGTACCACAAATCTAAGGCACACCCAGAAGCTGGGAGAAACAGAAAAAAAGGAGCCGCACCTTGTAGACTACACGAAACACCAACCAACTTGGTTCGCTCTTCAAGAAAGAAAATCAGAAAGCCTCCAAACACTGAGCACCCAGTCCAAACACCCTACGGAGCCCACAAACAATTTTCTCCAGAAAATTAGGGTTTTGGGTAGTACACTTGAATCAGCCAAGGAGGCGACACAGTCAGTCCCCTTTCTCTCCAGAAACCACTAACAACTGGACAGAACAGTCTCTTTAACAGTCCGTACGATTCAGTTCTCCATACACACTGTGTATGGGAAAAAAGGGGTGAAAAAGGAAAAGAGAACCTGCTCTGATACCAAAAAGAAAAAGTCTTTTGAGAACAAATGACTGTTTAGAACAGATGCAGAAATCAAAATAAAATAACAGAAATCATTCTTCTAAGGAAGAGAAGATGAAGAAGAAGATGGTGGCAATAAGGGTTCAGAGTAAGAGAGTTTCGAACCTTAATCTCTACTTTTACCCCCTAACACAATTTTATTAAGTTAAACTTTGATAATTTACAAAGAGGCCCTTAGTTGGGCAAGAAATTAAAAGAACATAACATAGAAAGAATAGGCACAGAATAAGGCCCATTACAGCAAAGAACATAAAAGATAAAAAAGGATAACAGCCTATGGGCCATTCGGCCCATCTTCTCTATAGGGTTTGAATCAGTACTAGGAGGAGAAAAGGTCCAGTTGCTTTAGTTTGCAGACGACACATTGTGTTTTATTGATGCAAAGCTAGATCAACTAGAGGTCATGCTTGGGGTGTTGAGTTGGTTTGAAGTGGTTACAGGTTTGAAGGTTAACTGGGCCAAGAGTAGAGTAATTCCAGTGGGGAAGATTGAGAATCTTGAAGTTCTAGCAGAAGCTCTTGCTTGTCAGATTGGGTATCTTCCAACAATGTATCTAGGGCTTCTCTTAGGGGCTAAGTGCTCTTCCTCTCTAATTTGGGATCCGGTGGTGGAAAGATTGGAAAGGAAATTGGCATCTTGGAAAGCTAAATATCTCTTTGGGGGGTAGAATCACTCTACTAAAGAGTTCTCTGTCTAACCTCCCCTCCTAGTTCCTCTCTCTCTTCCCAATACCTACCAAAGTGGCAAATAAATTAGAAAGGCTCCAAAGGGATTTCCTTTGGAAGGGTTGGGAGGAGGAAATGAAAATACACTTAGTCAGTTGGAATCAGGTGTGTACTCCAAAAGAAAGAGGTGGCTTAGGGGTGAGAAGTCTGAAAACTTTTAACAGAGCGTTAATGGGAAAATGGATCTGGAGATTTTCTAGAGAAAGAACTAGTTGGTGGAGGTCTTTAATTGCAGCTAAGTATGAAACAGATGGAGGAAACTGGTTAACCACCTTGAACTTTCCTTCCTTGGGTTGCTCTCTTTGGAAGAAAATTATGGAAATCTACCCTCTGATCCAAAGTGGTTTGTCCCCTAAGTTGGGGTCAGGACTTCGCTTGAAGTTTTGGAAAGACAATTGGTGTAACAATAGGTCCTTTGAAGAGCTGTTTCCTTACCTGTTCCAACTTGCAGAGAATCAAGATGTAATGGTGGCAGATTATTGTGAGCTGATTGGGAATATTCTTGCCTGGAGTCCTTCGTTCAGAAGACCTTTCCAAGACTGGGAAGTGGACCAAGTGGTGAATCTGTTAGAATTGCTTTCTAGTCAGATTTTGAACCCCTTGGAAGAAGACTCATGGATCTGGAAATGGAATGCAGATGGAATGTTACTGTAAATTCTTTTGCCAGAAGATTAGCTGGTGGAGGAATTGAAAATTTTCCTGCAGCTAGAATCTGGAATCAGATTCCTCCTCTCAAGGTGAATGCGCTGCTGTGGATGGTAGTGTTGGATAAAAACCTAACTAAACAGAATTTGGCAAAAAGAGGAATTCTGATTCAAAACATGTTTTGTGAGCTGTGTGGTCAAGCAGAGGAAGACAATAATCATCTCCTCATCCATTGCCCTTTCGCGGCAGGAATTTGGAATCATTTTCTCTTCTGAAGGTATTTCCTGGGTCATGCCAAAACAGGTATCAGATCTGTTAAGGAGTTAGGATATCTTAGGTCTTTCAAAGCTGGCTAGAAGTGTGTGGTGGGCTATCCCTGCAGCTGTAATCAGTTCCATATGGGCGGAGAGAAACAAAAGAATCTTTCAAAATAAAGAAAAGGAGGTGGACTGTCTTGTGTCTTGTGCAGTGGGAAAATTAGTGTTTTGGATTGCAGGCGTAAAAGACTTCCATTCTAGGGTCTTGGGGTCTCAGTTAAGGTCTATTAGTATATTTGAGTTGTAATGTAAACGGAGAGGCTGTTCTCAGCCTTTGCTCCTTCCTGGGAGCTTCTTTGTATGGTTCTGATTTCAGTCAATACCTTACCTTCTTCTTCTTCTTCTTCTTCAAAAGAAAAAAGGAACATGATCAAATTATCCCCGTCATGCACAACCACCTGACAATTTGGTCATGCTGACCTTATACAGATAAATAATGAATAACCTGAAAAGGAAGATTGAGCGTGTCAAAAGAAATGCAATGAACTGGGAAGAACTTTATGGAATTAGATCCAAGATTCCAACTATAAAATGCGAACTATAAAACACTCTAAACTTACACAAGAGAAGATCCTTCCTTTTTATTTCTCCCAACTGGTATACCCTTTGTAGAGCTCATGGGGAGGATTGTTACCATCTCTACTAATATCTTGTCCATTCTTTATAGATTTATGGGCTTGGTTGTAGTTGGAGCTTGCCAGCATAAGTAAACATGATCTTTGACCTACAAAAAGAGGGGGAATTATGTGGAGATGTGCTTGAGCAGCCTTGGTTTGGACTTTATGGGAAGAAAGGAATGCTAGGATTTTTCAAGAGAAAGGAAAAGAGCATCCAGGAATTGAAGGACTGTGTGTTGAATAGGGCAATACTTTGGCTGAAGACTTTGGAAAATTTTCATCAATTTTCATTTAATGACTTTTGGAGAAACTTGTTAGCAGCAGCGAGGTGTTCTTCCATTAAGAATAAGATAGCTACAAGGTGGTTTCCTCCATCTTAAGGCTCACTAAAGCTGAATTTTGATGGAAGTAGCTTGGGCAATACAAGGTTATCTGGAATGGGGGGTGTTTTGAGGAATGAGATTGGAGAGGTTGTCATGCACTACTCGGGTCCTTTAGGATTTAGAGATTCTGCTAGGGCAGAGCTATTAGTTGCGGTACAAGTGTGCAATTTGCAAATCAATTGGGGGTAGAGCATTTAATCATTGAAGGGAATTCCAAGGTGGTGGTGGGCTGGTTGAAAAACCCTGAGGATACTATATGATGCTACAAGAATGAAATTAAGAAATTTAGTTGGATGACAAGGAATATGTTGTTTCTATACAGTGGGTGGAGAGATCAGCAAATACTTTGGCTGATGTGTTAGCCAAGCAAGGGGTAAATAGGGAATAGCTGTTTTGGGTTCAGTTTTGATTTCTGTGATTTATTCCTAGTTTACTTGTAAGCTATTGGGATAGGCTGCAGCCTCTCCATGGGATATTATATGAAATTACATTTCTAAATCAGTTTCTGAATTAATAAAGTTTCACTATTACTCATAAAAAATGCCAACTTTCATATTTCTCAACAACAATAGAAACTCAAGACAAACAAAATGCAATGAAGCGGGAAGAACTTTCTGGAATTAGCTCTAAAATCCCAACTATAAAAGGCTAATATTCTCAACAACAATAGAAACTCAGAAATGAGGGAATTACTGCCTTAATCCTTTAGACTTTCAGAGCATACTGGACCTTAGCGACCTCCTACTCCTCTTACAACTTGAAGTAGTGTTTGATCACATCTAGATAGAAGAGGGTGGTCAGTTGCAAAGAAGCTTGAAAGAGGTAGAAGTGCTGCAAACCATGGAAGAGATGAAATCCAGTAAACCTCCAGGACTTGATGGTTTTCCCATGATGTTCTGATGAGGTGTTGGCACATTATCAAGGATTAGTTTATGCAGATGATGTTTGAGTTTTGTTGTCAGTCCATAACACGAGAAAAAATCCACTTTCATTACACTTATCCCAAAATTAGAGGGGGTGTCTATCCAGGTGACAAGGCATCACCTGCTGAAAAGTAATACAGAACAAAAATAGACCAAATACAACTGTTTTCATTACAAAAATCAAAATTTCAAAGTGTTCCAGAAGTCAGCAAAGAAATCCTCTCTTCTTGAGTCTTGAAAATCTAGGGTGACCAGCATCTCCACCAGCCTTGAACCAATTCAATTTTTCTTTGCACTTTGCTTTTTCATTAAAAATTCTTCTGCTCTTTCTACACTTCCCAGAAAACTGCAAAAGGGGATGCAACTCCACATGATTTTAGTTTTCCTTTCCCCCCCAAAACATTTTTTTTTTTGATAAATGAGTGAAATTTTATTAAACCAGCAAATAAGAGTTACATGCAACCCGTGGAAAGGCATGAGATGCGACCTTTCCTTTAAAGCTAATTACAGAATTATAAGTACAAAAGAAATTACAATGAAGCCCAAAATAAAGTATCCCGGGAAACCCCTTGTTTTGCAAGTGAATCAGCCAATGAGTTTGCTGATCTGCCTACCCACTGAACTCTGATTGTCATATTTCTTGTTAACCATTTAACCATTTTGAGAAGATCTCTAAAACCCTAAATAACAGTGTCTGGATCCTTCAACCAACCCACTATCACCTGGGAATCCCCTTCAATAATCAGATGCTCTATGCCTAGCTGATTTGCAAGCTGGATTTCTCGTACAGCAGCCAGTAACTCGGCCCTTAAAGAGTCTCCTACACCCGCTGGACCTGAGTACAAAGATATCATGTTACTATCTTCCCCCCCCCCCCCCCCCCCCAAAACATTGACCACTTCTTGAAAATTTCCTTGGGAAATCTGGGTGACCATCCCTCCATTTTGAAAAGATGAAAGAAAAACAGACGAATGCTTCTAACAAAGCTGCAATTCACCATCAAATCCATCACCTCTTCAGATTCAGCTTAGCAAAAGACAAATCTCTTTGCCATATAAAAGCCTTCTTTCATCAGATGATCTCTGCAAGAATGCTATCCATAGCCACCAGGCATTCAAAAGCTTCAACTCTTGGGGGGACAGGGTTCCCCACACTCCTACAAAAGGTTGACCTGCCACTTAATTTCTAATCAAAACTTTAGAAAATGATTTGACTGTAAACCTGCCATTCATGCTCTCCTTTCTCTACCTCAAGCCTGAAGATTTTGGTTCCACCTCTGCCTCTTGAAGTTTAGATAACAAAAATAAACATTCTTCCACCTCGCTATCCAGCAATGGCCTCCTAAAACTTGGTCACCAACAGACATCTCCCTGCTTCCACTTGAAGCATTGCGCAATTGAAACATCTCCCTGCTTCCACTTGAAGCATTGCACAATTGAAATCTCCTTTGTACTTAATCTGTAAAGTCTTGGACACAGATCACACAATTTCCCCACCTTCAGCCACTCATCCTCCAAAAATCTAATACTAGACCTATCCCCCACCTTCCAAGACATAAAAGGTAAAATCCTATCTTGGAACTCCATATTCCCTTCCACACACTCGCCCAACAAGAAGAGCTAACCAGGGCTTGTATATGAATATATGATTACCAGCCAATAACTATTTCTTATTGGAAATAAGGTAGAGAACAAATGGGAAAGCAAGGTAATGCATGGGATCATAAAGGAAAAAAAATTGGTTAATACATTTCTATTGAACTCCCAGGATCAGGTGGAAATCTTGGATTGCCAATGGTCTGGTTGATAGTCTAGCAAAATTGGGTTCACAAGTCGAGAAGACCTTAGCCAAGCATTCCAGGAAGTAGAAAGGTGAAGATTTTCTGTAAACTCTTTGATCAAACAAGGAGTTCCAGGTAAGAAGAAGTGCCTTTAAAAATGGAGAAGTCTGAACTGATGGGAAGCTGAAGTGGAGAAGTTTTTTCATTTGATGAGTGGATGGAAGTCTGAACTGATTATTGAAGCGAAGAAATTTTTATTTGAGAGCGGAAGGGCCAGAGGAAAGAACCTGTTAAAAATTAGGGAGGATAGGAAGGCTACAATGCTATTGTTTGAGGAAGCAGTGGCATGGTTAAAGGGCTTTATTGATGGTGTTATACAATCGGTTAGGACAATAGGATGGAAATTTGTCTTTGAACTGGGAAAGAAGAGGTACGAAGTGGAACTGAGATGCAATGGTAAAGGCTGGTTCATCATGGTCACAGAATATTTCGACGCAAGAAGACAATTGCTTTGCTTACTGGAAGGGAAGAGGAAACAAGGTTGGGTGGCCTTTGCAGAGGTGTTGCAGCAGTTTCTTGTCTCTGTCGATGTGGTGTTGGAGCAAGAACGAAGTTCAGCACCCATTAAAAGCCTGGAGAAGCCGTTGAAGAAGAGCTCATGCAGTGATGGTGAACTTATTTCGAGCTCTAATACAGGGGTGAAGCTATGGTTTGAGGGTGAGAAAGAAGACTGGGAGCGGAAAATGGCGATCTCAGCAAGCAAAGCAATACAAGAGATTGGAGGAAGGTCCTAAACTCGGTGGTGCACAACTTGAAGCTGGAGTCCGAGGTTTCTCTGAAACTATTCTCAGACAGGAAGGCAGTGTTGAGAATTGACGATGAAAAAATCAGGGGATTTACATCTTTTGAATGTGAAGAAGGTTTGATTCAGATTCAAAACTGGAAACCGTTGTGTAATGAGATGGAACATGTCTGCAGAAGTTTCCTGCTCAAATTGGTAGGTCTTCCCTTCCATCTCTGGAGTGAAGCAAATCTGGGAAATATTGTGAAGCTGCTGGGTGGAGAAATGGAGGAAGTCCATCTGCAAGATTTTTGTGCCGCTGTGGTTAGGATGGTCGGGGTTAGACCGGAATCGCTCCCAAGAACAATAGAGGTTCTTGCTGAAGGTACATGGTTTAAAGTATGGTTAGTTTCAGAGGTGGAAGCAGAGCTGTGGGGACGAAGACCCAAGGTAGAAGACGATGCTGACGTGGAGGGTTGGATTATTAGGGGCATACAGCTGGAGGGTAAGACTGAACATAGGGGGCAGCTTAGAAAGGAAGCTGAAAAGTCGGTGGGAGAGAACCAAAAGCCACGAATCTATTAAAAGAAGTAAACTCAAAATTTTTTGAATTAGCCGGTAATTCGAAGGGACAAGACACCTTCACTGACATGGTTAAGAAAGGGAGATTTCTGCAGGCTGGGTCATCTGAACCGGTGGATGGACCGATCGGCTCAGCCAGAAGGGGGTGATACTAACTGTTGCTTTTTGACTTCCCACCACAACCCAAGTAACTGTGTCCTTTCGTTTTGTGATACTAATTGTTGCTTTTTGACTTCCGTGCCTAATACAAATCTCAACCCAGAGGCTCCCTTGTAGGAGGGGATGGGGTGAGAGAAAATAGAAGCGACAGGGAGGGTTAGGAGAGAGAAGTAGGGAATGAAGGAGAAATTGAGAAAAAAGAAAAGAATCCTGGAAATCCTAGTGTCTGTTAAATGAAGCAGTGGTGGAAAACATTCAAAAGGAAGGGTCAGAGGGAGTTAGAGTAGAGGGTTCTGAGGAGGAAGGAGATAGAAGGGGGGAGACAAAAACAGGGGAGGGAAGTAGAAAGTCAAGTGTAAGAGATGTAATTAGTGAGGATTCTGTGGCGGGTTTTGTACAGAAACTGGGGTGCAAATTGAAAGATCCAAATGCTCTCAAAGTATTTTTGAAAACAAAGAAAGAAGAAGCAAAATTTAAAAGGAGAAGAGTGAGTGAGGCTGAAAGGCTGCTAAAGGAGGTGGGAGGAGATAGAGGTTTGAAGGTTAAAGGAGAAAGAAGGAAGAGGAAGAACTGAGGGTAGGAGGGTCTAAGGGGGAAGAAGATAGTTAGATGAGGATCTTAAGCTGGAATATCAGAGGTTTGGGAAGTGCTAGGAAGAGAGCAGTAATAAAAGAGGCCATCAAGAAAACAGACCCAGATGTGGTACTCTTGTAGGAGACCAAGAGAGCAGATTTTGACATTAGGTGGGCAAGGAGTGTCTGGAGAGGCAGGGGGATTAGCTAGGCAGCTCTGCCTTCTTGGGGTTCTGCGGGGGGTGTTGGCACAATGTGGAAGAGCGAAGTAGTCATAGGTTAGGAAGGGTTAATAGGCCAATTTTCAATTTCCTTGAAGTTTAAACAAGTGGAGGAAGGGTTTGAATGGGTGCTTACCAATGTATATGGTCCAAATGACTACAGAGAGAGAAGGAAGTTGTGGGAAGAACTAGCTGATATAAGGGGACTATGGGAAGGACCTTGGTGTCTTGGAGGTGACTTTAATGTTATAAGATTCCTAGAAGAGACAAATAGTCCGAGGCGGAGACCGACCTTGAGTATGAGGAAATTCAATCAATTTGTGGATGTTTACGAGCTTAAAGAGATCCCACTATCACACAACTGTTTTACTTGATCCAATCTCCAAGTGAACCTGATTTGCTCTAAGCTGGATAGATTTCTATTCTCAAATGATTGGGAAGAATATTGGGGGAATCTAAACTCTAGAGCATATCTAAGGGTGACTTCTGACCATTGGCCTATTCTAATCTGTAGGGAGGAAGTGAGAAGTGCTGGTCCTGCTCCCTTTAGATTTGAAAACATGTGGCTAGGACACCCGGGGTTCATAAAGAAAGTCAAAGAGTGATGGATAGAAAGCAATCCATTGTGAAATGGAGTGGAATGGGATTTCATAAGAAGCTCCAATATCTGAAAGGCAAAATCAAGGAGTGGAATCTGTTAGAGTTTGGGAGATTAGAGGAAAGAAAGAAAATAGTGCCTGCACAAATTGAGGGCCTGGATGGCAAGGAAGAAAGGGGTTGTCTTACAGAAGAAGATAAGGAGCTAAGATGGAAATTGCCTAAACAGTTAGAGGATTATCTTCTTCAGGAGGAAATAAGTTGGAGACAAAAATCAAGGTGTAAATGGTTGAAGGAGGGAGATAGGAATACCAAATTTTTTCATGCGGTGGCAAGTGGAAGAAGAAGAAGGAATTTTGTATCAAGTCTGGAGATTGGAGGGGTTACAATATCCACCCAAAGAGAAATAGCAAGAGCTTTTGCAAATCACTTAGGTCTATCTTTAGAAAATCCCTAAATAGTAGGGTGTGGATCGAGGGTATGGAATGGCCAAATTTGTAGATAGAGGATAGGGATTGGTTGGAAAGGAAATTTGAAGTGGAAGAGATAAGGGAGGCAGTGTTCTCTATGGATAGATCAAAGGCACCAAGTCCAGATGGCTTTACGATGGCTTTTTATCAAGATTGCTGGGAGATATTAAAGGAGGATCTATGGACTGTGTTTGATGAATTCCACTCTAGAGGGGTGATCAACCTAAGGCTGAACTCCACTTTTATTGCACTGGTTCCTAAGAAGAGGAATGCATGTCACCCAAAGGATTTCAGGCCGATCAACCTAGTCAATAGCCTTTATAGGATTATCACCAAAGTGTTGTCCATTAGAATAAGGAAAGTGCTCCCAGCAATTATAGCAGGTAATCAAGGAGCCTTTGTGAAGGGGAGACAGATAGCAAATCAGATTCTGATAGCAAATGAGAACTTGGAGGAGTTTAAGAGATCCAAGAAAAATGGGGTGATTTGTAAACTGGATTTGGAAAAGGCTTATGATTTGGTGGATTGGTCTTTCTTGATGGAGGTGATGACCAATTTTGGTTTTGGGGATAATTGGTGCAGATGGGTCTTGGGTTGTATCAGGAACTGCCATTACTCCATACTGGTAAATGGGACAGTGGTCGATTTCTTCCCAGCCTTGAGAGGGATTAGGCAAGGAGACCCCCTCTCTCCCTTTTTATTTACTTTGGTAGCTGAAGTTTTGGGGAAACTAATTTATAGAGCAGATTCCAGGGGCTTAATTAGAGCTTGGAGAGTTGGGAGGGAGCTTGTGCCACTCACACATTTGCAATTTGCAGATGACACCATACTCTTTTGTGAAGCAGGGGGCCCTAACAGGATTGGAAATTTGAAGCTTACTATACGACTTTTTGAGCAAATGTCAAACCTTAAGGTGAACTTTGAGAAGAGTTGTATAGTTGGGGTAAATATGGGCGAGGGGGAGATCTCTGAGGCTGTAGACATCTTAGAATGTGCAATAGCAAACTAGCCCTTTAATTACCTTGGTTTGCCATTGGGTGATAACCCTCAGAAAGGTGAGTTTTGGGTTCTGGTTGTGAAGAGGTTTGAAAAGAAATTAGCAACTTGGAAGAAAAACTATTTGTCTCTTGGAGGGAGAACCACTCTAATCGGGTCTAGTTTAGCTAACCTTTCTGTTTACTTTTTGTTAATCTTCAAGATTCCGACAAAGGTGACTAGTAGATTAGAAAAACTAATGAGAGACTTTCTCTGGGAGTCGGGGGAGGAGGACCATAGGGTGGGGGTGGAAGATGGTTTGTAGGAGTAAGAGGGAGGGAGGTTTGGGTATCGGGAATTTAAGGAATAAGAACTTGGCTCTTCTGGGGAAATGGCTTTGGAGGTTCTCATTGGAGAAGGACAAACTTTGGGTGAAGATAGTGGAAAGTATTCATGGGGTTGTAGCAAATGGATGGGACTCTGGGATTCTGGCAAGGAGTACAAGAGCATCTCCTTGGAAAATTATTCAATCTATTCTACCTTTGTTCTCTCCATGGATCAGGTATGACTTGCACTCAGGCAATCTTATTAATTTTTGGGAACATGTTTGGATTGGGGACTCCTCCCTAAAAGACCAATTCCCAAGCCTTTTTGCCCTTTCCACTTTTAAAAACGAACTGGTGTCTTCATTCATTGTTCCTTCTAATTCTATTTCTGGGGTCAGCTGGAACTTGGGCCTAGGAAGAGATATCAGGGGCACAAAGCTTGATGGTATCTCATCATTGTTATCCATTCTTGAAGGGGTGTTCCTAGAGCCAACAAAGGCAGATAGTAGAATTTGGACTCTCATCCCCTCTGGTTCTTTCACTTGTGCCTCTTTCTTTAGTGCTCTCACACATTGTTCTTCTCTGGGCTTGTCTTTCCCTATTAAAGAGGTGTGGTGTCATCCTATACCTCCTAAGGTTGGGATTTCTGTTGGGAAGCCTTTCTGGAAGGAGTTAGCACAACAGATTTACTTCAAAGAAAAAGACCCAATAGTTGTTTTTGTCCACACTGGTGTGTCCTCTGTAAAGCTGATGGTGAGTCTGGATATCACTTACTAATCTTCTGTCGGTTCACTAACATCATTTGGGAGTGGTGTACTTTTTTTGTTTGGGTGCAGGTGGACCCCCCCATCGAATGTGCAAAGCCTATTCACATGTATGCCGTTTCGGCCAACAAAAAGGGCCAAGTTTATGTGGAGGTGTATGAGGGCTGCAGTCTGTTGGACTATTTGGGAGGAGAGAAATTCACGAATATTTATAGATAAGGAGAGAAGTTTGGAAGCAATTCTGGAGATCATCCACATTAGGGTTATACACTGGCTAAAAACCTTGGCTCTGTTCGCAGAATTCTCAGTTGATGAGCTGCAAAGAAAGTGGAAGGAGATAGCAGAACTTGTTCCAATGAGGAAGGCCTCAAATGTTTGTTGGATCTCCCCCCACCCCATGACAGACTTTGTTAAACTAAACTTTGATGGCAGCAGCTTGGGCAATCCAGGGCCATCCGGAATAGGGAAGCTGTTAGCTATGTATTCTGGACCAGTTGGGGTGGGAGATTCTTTGAGAGCTGAGATTCTTGCAGCTCTTGAAGGGGTACAAAGAATCAAAGATATGCATATTAACAAGTTGATCATAGAAGGAGATTCTGAAGTGGTGGTAAACTGGCTGAAAGAGGATAGTCTTAGACTTTGAAATTACAGTAATGAAAAGAGGAAATTCAAGTGACTGACTAAGGACATGGAAATCCAATACAAATGGGTAAAAAGAAGTGTGAACTCTTTGGCAGATGGTCTAGCTAGACAAGGGGTGAATAGACATGCTATTTTTTGGGCTGTCTTGTAATTTTTGTTCTTTTGATGCTTAATGGTTGTTCTTGGGAGCTAAGGCTGTTTAGCCCCCTTGCCCTGTAATGTTCTCATATTTTTAATATTAATTCAATCCACAATTATTGATCAAAAAAAAAAAAAATACAAGAAGAGCTAACCACCCTTGTATCCCAACCAAAATTCACCAACCCATATTTACAAGAAATGACCTTCCTCAATCAGGCTTCCCTCTCCCTCCCAAGCCTCCTCCATACCCATTTCCCCAGAAGTGCTTGATTAACAGTTTTCACCCTTATTGCCAAACCCCCATCTTTTTTTCACCCTACAAACCCATTCCCATTTGACCAAGTGAAATTTCTGAGGGCCACTTTAACATTCCTTTAGAATTCCCTTTGGATCCTCTCAATTTCTTGACTCACCACAGCTGGAACTTTTAGAAGAGATAAGTAATATATTGGTAAATTTGACAGCACACTTTTAATGGTGGTAATCTTCCCCCCAAATGAGAGATATTTCCCCTTCCAGCAATCCAGCCTGCCAATCTTTGCTTAATCCTATCCAAAAGCAGTTGCCACATTGAAGGTGCTATGCTTTTGCTCCAACAGACAAATCCAAGTAGGTAAATGGAAATTCACCAATGAGACATACCAAATATGCTGCACAATCTTCTAAAACTTCTTGATGCACATCACCTACTCCAATCAACATGCTCTTATTTAAATTATTCTTCAAACACTTTGAGAATCCCCCTCAAATACTGCACTTGTTCAGTTGATGCATCAGTAAAAGCCAGCGTATTGTCTGCATATTGTAAGTGAGAGATGATCAGATCCTCTGGATTGAAGATAAATATTCAAAAAAGTGAACTCATTCCAGTAGGTGATGTTCCAAATATTGGAGAGCTTGCCACCACCCTTGGCTATAGATGTGATACACTCCCATCAAAATTTTTTGGGGCTTGCCTTGGATGCAAGTTACAGATACAAGGTTATTTAGGATCATATCACCAAGAGGTTTAGAAGGAAAATGGCAGGATGGAAAAGAGGCTACTTATCAGGAGGTAAATTGACATAGATTCATAATTCCCTATGAAATCTCCTGACATATTTCCTGTCTTTGACTCTTTGTTTTCAGTTCCATCATCAGTTGGAAATATTTTGGAAAAAATAAAGGGAGGTTTTTTTATGGGAGTAGGCACTTTTCCCTCTAAGGAAGATGAATAGAGCACTTCTTGAAGTAGGACAGGTAGGGAACTAGGGATCTTACAACTTTTAGATGTGGTGGTGGGATTTGTAGGGTGAAATAAGGTGATTGTATGATTAAGGACAAAGAATACAAGTGGAAAAGTAGATAGCTTTCTTTAAGTGTTGGTGATGCAGCTTTAGCCCCCATAGGGTGATAGGGGCCAGGTGCTATATGCTACCTAGTCAATGGGTTAGTGGGTTATTGACAGGGTGCATATGGGGGCCACAGGCACACAATGTAGAGAGTCTGCCTGTCTGCGGTTTGAGCCCACACACCCTCAATATGAAGGATGCCTTGCGATCGACTTGACACGAATGGATTGACAGAAAAGTAGATGGCTTACTGTCCACTAAAGAATGAGGTCCAACTGTTCAATTTGGGACACCACTTTTAATTTTCTTTCCTCCACTCTTCCAAAATGCTCTGTATTCCATTCTCTTATTTTTCCCTTGAGCCTTTGCATCTTCCTATGGAATTTAACCCCTTTCCACAAGACATCCTTCACTTCCTCATTCCATCATTCCTCCACCTTGTGCACCATGTGTGAGCCACATATTTTCAAATCTAAATGGTTTGGGGCCATTTATAAAATCTTTGTTCCAATATTAATCTGGCAATAATTTGAAATGACTCTTGGCAAGGCCCTTGCCATTAACCCTACCCAATGATCTTCCCGTTCAGAACTGAAAAGGAACCTATCCAACTTGGAGCAGATAGGGGGAATTTATAAATTGTACCAAGTAAACAAAGTCTATCGGAAAGGAATCTCTTTTAGAGCACAATAATCAATAAACCCATTGAACTTCCTCATACTAGTTGACACTGTCTGATTGGGATTATTTGTCTCATTTTAAAATCTGCACCAAGACACCACAGTCCATCCCATAGGCCTCTAACATCAACAAGTTCTTCCCACATTTCACCTCTCTCTATATATCTGTTAGGACCATAAACATTAGATAGAACCCAAATGAAATTGTCTCCCAAATTCCTGAATTTTAGAGAGATCGAGAACCTACTTATTAGCATGGTTTGAAATGTCCCTAATTTCCCTAATATTTCCATTTCCATGGGTGGCAACACGAAATTTTACTAAACTGACATATTCCATGATGAACACTACCAGCACTATGTGGAGTCCAAGAGATAGTTTCCATGACATTTCCATTTCCACTTCCATGGGTAGCGGCATGAAGACATTTTACTGAGTAGAGATCACTAATTGCAGATTTAGTCGAGTTTCTTGTGAAGGAAAGAGGGGGAAGATGAAGATTTCAGCAGTAGAGAAGAAAGGAGAAGAAGAAGAGAGTAGGAAGTCAACCAAGATTATGAAATCAACCCTAGTCGCCTCCCTCTCATTATATTTATACTTAACTTAAAAAGATGAGATATTACAAGGATGCCCTTAGTAGGGCGGCTACTAAAAGTTGAACAGTCACAACATAAAAAACATAAACTAATGGGCCTAAAGCCCAACAATTCCTAACTAAATAAAAACAAACCGGACCAACTCAACACTCCCCCTCAAGTTGGGAGTAAATGTCACACATTCCCAACTTGCGTAGATCATGCTCCAGCTTGTTCTTTGCAACACCTTTTGATCATGCTTCTTGCAGTCTCAACAATGTGTCTGTTCTTCCTTTCTACAACACCATTCTGCTGTGGACTGTAGGGGCAACTGCTCTGATGGACAACACCATATTCTAACAGATATGAAGCAAGATGTCTTTCAAAATATCCCCTGGCATTGTTAGATCTGAACATCTTTATTCTTGTTCCAAACTGTGTTAGTACCATCTGATGAAATTGCCTCACCAAGGATGGTACCTCATTACGGGATCTCATCAGGTAAATCCAAGAGTATCGTGAGAAATCATTCACAAATAAGAGAAAATAGCGATAGCCTCCCATAGAAGGAACATGGTAAGGGCCCCACACATCCGAATGAATAACATCAAAAGAAGAACATCTTTTATTACTAGGTTTAAATGAATGTCTACAATGCTTTCCAAGATGACAACCTTCACACTCCAGACTTGACAAACTAACAAACTCAAAAAGTTTTGGAAACAAAAAAACTCAAAGAAGAGAACGGTAAAATGACCCAAACAATTATGCCAAAGCATAATTTGACTCATAGACCCCGACTCACTGTCCCTACTGACATGATGACTCTGATGAGAAGGAAGTACATCCAGGAGGTAGATTCCATTCACTTCATGACCACTCCCAATCGTCCTCTTTGAATCCAAATCCTGCAAAATACAACGACTAGGAGAAAAAAATATTGAGCAGTTCAGGTTCTTAGTCAAACTACTAACAGATAACAAATTAGTGCTCAATCTGGGAACATGAAGGACAGAGGGTAGAGAAATAGAATCACTAATCTTGACAGATCCCTTCTCAGCAATGGGAACATGGGATCCATCAGCTGTGGAAACCCTATCTCTGCCAGAATAGAGTTGGTAAGTTGAAAAAATAGTAGAGCTCTGGGTCATGTGCTCTAAAGCTCCAAAATCTATAATCCAAGGAGGTCCCTCCTTACCTAAAGTGGAAACATAATTTACAGTGACTTGTGAACTACCTGTGTGAGCAAAGGAAGTAGAGTGGACTCCACCAGTGCCACCTGTACCTTGTTGTCCGCTTGCGGCTGAACTGGAACTGGCTGTATCCCGCTGGTTCAGAAGTAGCCCATACCTCTCAAGTTTGGCCCTTACTGTAGCAGTTGCAACAGACTCCAAAGCAGCTATAGTAAGAGGGGCCGGAATGTCACCAATAACTGCCATGTGCGCATTTCCCTTCTTATTTTTCAATCTAGTCGGCACAAGATGTGGGTGAAGCTTCCAACAAGTATCTCTTGTATGTTTAGGCTTCTTACAATAGTCACAGATCAGATCTTTTTTATCTTCCTTCTTGATGTCACTGCCACTTTGTTTAGGTTTCACAACACTTAAAATGGCAGACTGATAAGAAATAAGGTTTTTCATCATCACATCTCTCCTGCACTCCTCCCCTGACACAAAGGCATATGCTTGGGGGAGAGTAACACTGTCCCTGGAAAGAAGGTGTTGTCGTGCAATATCATACTCAGGATTAAGGCCAGCAAGGAATTCAAACACCCTATACTTCTCTAGATGTTTCTGATAGGTAGCTGCATCCTTAGTGGTTTCCCAAGCAAAAGTTTCTAAATGGTCAATCTCCTGCCACAAGGTTTCAAGGACTGAAAAATAGGATGCAACAGATCTCTCTCCCTGCCTTGTAGCAATAATTTGATTTCTCAATTGATAAGCCCTAGGAACATTCTCCCTCTGTGAATAGGTTTCTGCAACCCCATCCCATATTTCCTTAGCTGTATTTGCCCATAAAAAAATTTTACTTATGTGTGGCAACATGAAATTACACAACCAAGTCATTACCATATAATTCTCCTGTACCCACTGGGAGTTGCTAGTTTCGGGCTTCACCTCTTCACCAGTGATATACTCTAATTTTCCACGAGCACCAATGGCCATCTTTGCAGGTTATGACCATTCTAAGTAATTTGCACCATCCAACCTAACTGTAATAATGGTCCCAGCCCCAAAAGGGTCTCTAACACCTCCTCCCACTGGTCCCATTTCACTCCCGGGCTTATTTTCAACTTTGTGGCCTTCCATGCTTCTCAAAAAATGTAAAGAAAATAATTGAAATTTGCAGCAAGATCAAACAAAACACCTTTTGGAACCAACAACACCTTTATGGTGTCCTAGACTTTCTTCCCACAAAAGATTCCTTTTTTGTAAGACGGGAGAAGAGAGAGAAGCAACTGCCCTCTCTAGAAGCCTCCAAATCAGGCAGGACTTGAATCGCCCCTTACAAAAAACTCCAAGGAACCCTAAAAAGTTAGGGCACCACTTCCTAGGTCAAAATTGAAGAGTCCAACAGAAACATGACTCTTCCCCTTTCTCCAGTTTTTCCTGATTTTGATGAGAAACCCTAGACCATCTACAGGGCACACAAATCCACCAAAAAAATCCAAAAACTGGGCTTACCTGAGAGCTTTGATCAGCCTCTTAAATCACCATGTAGTTGGCCGATCTAGGGCTGCATGAGAGAACAACTTCAAGGAACCTTCGACCTGCTCTGATACCAAGTAGAGATCACTAATTGCAGATTTAGTCGAGTTTCTTGTGAAGGAAAGAGGGGGAAGATGAAGATTTCAGCAGTAGAGAAGAAAGGAGAAGAAGAAGAGAGTAGGAAGTCAACCAGGATTGTGAAATCAACCCTAGCCGCCCCCCTCTCATTATATTTATACTCAACTTAAAAAGATGAGATATTACAAGGATGCCCTTAGTAGGGCGGCTACTAAAAGCTGAACAGTCATGACTTCAAAAACCATAAACTAATGGGCCTAAAGCCCAACAACTTCCTAACTAAATAAAAACAAACCGAACCAACTCAACATACTGCAATCAGCATACTCCCCAGTAATCGCTACAAACACTATGTGGACTGAGTACAAGAGATAGTATTATAACATAAGTTGGTGACAATATTGTAGATATGTGGAGTAACAATGTTAGTGCCCACCTACATGCTTACCACTTTGAGCTAGCTCAATATTCATTTCAAACATGAAGTTAAGTATTAGTTTTTGTTTGTGTAATAGATTATTTGGTTGATATATTACAACCATTTACATTTTCTACGAGTCTAAAACTTAATTTTTTCTTTAACTCATTTTATCATTAAGCTCTGAATCTCAAGGTTTACAAGGCAACTTCAGAATGTATTCTTTTGTTTATAACCTTAGTTTCTTAGATTTGTTTAATGATTTGAAACAAGAATATAATTTAAAAAGGTGTGCATATGCTTCTTTTATCATTTCATAAAATGTCATTTTATATTTTGTATATTTTACAATATTTCCACCATATCTATAATTTTTACAATATTTCCATATGATATTTTCTGACATGTTTCTTATATTTGGACGACTGACATTTCCACCAGCACCAACATTTTAAGCCTTGAATGAGATAAAGATTAGGAAGAAAGAGAAGCTCTTGCTACTGGAGTAAACAGCAAAGAGATAGATCACTTAGAAGAAGAAATAAGTAAGAGGAATATATAGAAAAACGGATAGCTGCAACCAGAATTAACTAAACAAACTTTGTTCATCAAATTAGTTATCCTTTTTCAATTACAATGTGACTTTTAACATAAGAACTTGGATATCATTCAACTGACTCCAAAGTTGATCTAGAACATATAATTTCTATAAAACTAAGACAAACCCATGGGGAACCCATAGAGGCACTTGCATAAGGACTCTCACTCCTAAAACAACTCTAGTAGCTCATTACCAATCCTACTAAACTAACTTAAGCAAGGAAACCAGAAACTACTGAAAGTAAGTAGATTGTAAATTTACTACAAATAGAAATATGGGAATTACTATAGATAGTAAATTTGGAAGTTACTATAAATAATAATTTTATTTTTTTATTGCTAAAAGTAAATTTCTAGAAGACTTAAAAGTCATATTCCTAAAATACCAACAAACTAAAAAGACACCAATATCCCTATCACCCAAATTCTGAAATTAGTGGTCAGGAAGAAATCATCTTATGATTGTGAAGGTACAGAATGGAGAAGGATAATTTGTGGAGAAAGATTATTTCTACCAAATATGGAGGTAGAGGTACTTCACATGACCAGGAATCTGGACTCATACAACACTTACAAGACAAGCACCTTGCAAGGTGTTAAGCAAATTAGGGAAGAATTAAATACATCAATTTTAAGCCTAGCACAGGAGTTCACATTCAAGGAATCAGGTTTAAATGATCTTTGATTGGTGATAGGTCTCAAAGCTCAGGTTTTCCTTCCTTATTCCATCTGTTTGTGAACAAGGAAGCCACATTTAGTAAATTCCATTGACTGTTGATAACATAGTATGGCTGTCTTGGCTTTGACATGATATTAACTATTGGGAAGTGGATTCTGCAATCATTTTATTAGCTAATCTTAGTAGATCCAACATTCATCCCAGGTGTTATTATAAAATTCAGAAAATTAGACTGATTTTTTTAAAGTCCAATCATTCTATTTAACTGAAAGGGCCAAACCATTCTTCTATTCCTTGGAGGTGGCTGTGCAAAGTACAAGTACCATCCAAAGTTACCTTTTTCTTTTCGACAGTTGTTCAAGAAAAGACCCTCACATTGATACAAATCCTTCACTTATTATAAAAGAAAAAGACAAGATCCTCACTATTGATCATTTGAAAATAGCACGCTGTCTTTGCAGTGTGGAAGAGGAGACTCTTAAGCATTAACCAATTCACTGCAGTTTTACATTCAAGATTGGGATCACTTTCAGAAGCTTCTTGCCTGGTTTGGGTGCTCCCTGAAAATCTTGTAATTTTGATCTCTTCGTGGAAAGTGATTGTTTTCAGCACTAGATGGAAAATCCTCTTGAATTTACCCCTTTGCTATCTGTTGGTCCCTTTGGAAGGAGAGTAATGGAAGAATTTTTTATCAACATGATTGCTCAACAGGTCTGAACGTTGACAAAATTGAGGGCCTATTACAGTGTTGGGCTGCAATTTTTAAAGAATTTGATGGCATTCTATATGATCACTTTCAAAGACAATGGGAATTATGGTCATAATTAATGCAAATCCTATTTATCAAGATAGATGTGCCAAAACAGTTTTGTTTCGTAAAACTTTTTTTTTCATGCATAATCATATATATGTTTGCATGGATTTGACATATCTTGACCTGATTATAATATTAGGCACATTGGCTGTTTAGCTTTAGAACTGCCTTTTCATATCACTTACTGTTCACTCAATATGACAAAATCAGTTCTACTTATGGAAGTGCCTTTAATACAAGTTCTTTATTTTTATGTGTTGATCAAGGTCACCCAGAGTATATTTGAAGAGATCATGTTTTTTTTTCCTAGGAATTTAGACGAATCAAAGGAAATATAAACTCCATGAGGGAGCATGCTGAACTTCTAAGTTCTGTGAGGGATGATATTAGTGAACACAAGGTCAGCAAGGCTTGGTTGTGAACTCATTTGATTTCATTCTAGTTTTAATTTGTTTGTTTTTTTTTTCAATAGTCCATGCTAATTTTGTTCTCTTATTTGTTCTACTTTGGTCTAGGCATCTGGGAGTATGTCACCTAGAATGCATTTATTACGAGAGAGAGCTGCTATACATGGAAATATTGCTCATGTAAGTCCAATTTTATTTCATATTCATGTATAGAAGGTCATGTTCTCCATTTATTTCCTTTTTTTTTCTATTTTATATTAAATCGTAGAAAGAATTCAGGTGTTTCCCCTTGACATATTCTTTCTTTGCCTCTCTCCTGGATCTATTTTCTTCTCTTTGTTGCTGGTGCATTTTTGGTGATATTGTTCTTGGAGTTTGGACTAATATTATTGGGCTATCAAATCATCACAAATTAGGTAAACATCCATTGTCTTTCTAATTTTCTACATCATCTTACAACCTAACCCTAGAAAACCCAATCAATTTCCCTAGAAATTCTCCAAGCCTTGAAGAGAAATCGTCCAGGAGCAGGAACATCAAACCTTTACGTTATCATCCTAAGTTGAGGTTTTCAAACTTGGCAGTTATAATGGTTATTGTTCACTTCAACCAACTTCTTACAAAATAGTTATTGTTACCAACTTAGGTGGATTCCCGTACGTCAGCTTTTGCCCATCAACTGTTGAATTACTAGCTCATAATGGTGATGCTCCAAAAATAGAAATTCTTCTAATTTTCGGCATTCTTCATGCTTTTCAAGAAATAGATATTTTGCTTAGCCTATTCAAATTCCCCATTTTTATTTCCCCTTTGCATGAAATCCTACTTAAATAAAATCCTCCAAATGAATCCGTATTTGCTCCTCACAGTGCACCTCACACCAACCTCATAATGCTGAACATCTCTCGTAATTGATTTTGTCATTCATGGGAAGATGTTGCCAAAATAGGGCTGCAATGTGCTGTTTGGTTGGCGTGAAGCGCGCTCTATGAGCAAACCAATTTTCCCTCCAAATGCCGTGATTTGTATTTAATTAGGCACCTTGTTACGTTGTCCAATGTTATCCTCACAAAAGTCACGATACAAGTAATTTGATTCCGGGCAGATTGATGAAGTGATAAATCAAGCTCAAGCTACGAGATCAGTTTTGAGCTCCCAACGAACCTTATTTGGAGATGTTCAAGGGAAAGTCAAGCAACTAAGTGACAAGTTTCCTATCATCCGTGGCCTTCTTGGTACGTTGCGTCTCTGTTGATCTATTTGTATAACAAATTTGCTCTTTTGAAATTGCTGTTAATACTCGATTCGAACCTTTTGCAGGTGCCATCAAGAAGAAGCGATCAAGAGACACTCTTATTCTCTCAGCTGTCATCGCTGCTTGCACGTTATTCCTGATTATCTATTGGCTTTCAAAATAAAAGGAATTCAGATGCCAAAACGGAGAATGGAGGTCATAATGCTGTTTCAGAAATTTTTGCTTCACATTTTGTTTAAAACAAATACAAATAGATACAAGCTCGTTGTTGTTCGATTATCTCTTGACAATTATCCATAAACTGAATTGATCGACAAGGATGATTTTTTTGACGCCTCCATGTGTATATTCACAAATACAAGACAATGGTATTCATTCACCCCATCACTTTGCATCACAGAGGCCCGTAGCTTGGTCACAGAATCCATCCCGATCAAGCAGTTTCTGTGGTGGGGCACTTAATAGAGGAGATGATGGGCTCCCATAAGCGCTACGACGACTGTTGCCGCAACCTAGACTAGCTCTCGTGCTCACCCCTGTAACAGGATTCGTTCCACTTGCATATTTGCACAGAGCCTAAACGAATGAACTCAACGTTAAACAAAGACGACATTAATTGTTATAAATGATTGAAAAAAGAGAAAATGAGGTGCCCAGTAAGGATTTTTAACGTGTTATGGAACAAATACCTACAAATTAATTGGACGTAAATACCAACAAGAATGATGAAATAAACAGCACACAAATATGCCTAACCCCCAATAATACTCATTGGCTATCCAGGATTAGCCGGGACCCCAAACCAACTCTTCTTACTTGACACCATCTCTAGCTAAAGCGCCCACCAAAGGATTAGCTGATGTTTTTCTATGCATATTTTTAATTTTTTGTATGTACAATTTTTTATATGAAGTTCGGCTCACTATTGAGCTTGAGCTGAACCGAGTTGAACATATGAGCTTTAGAGTCAAGCTGAATTCGAGCTCATGTTTCTAGATCAAATCGAGATCAAACCCGAATTCAAGCTTTATGTTTTTCTGCCAACCCAGATCAGCTTGAATCCACCCTTAATCAGGCCCTCGGTCACTGAAGTTTCCTAATTCAACAGTATACAGATAGGAAGTATCTGGAGAAGCATAATATGGCATTTCCAGATGTTTTCTGAAAGGGGGAAAAGGAACAGTGGTCAATCAAAGGCTGCTATCAATAACTGAGCTTCTAATGAAACATAAGGGTTTTGTCTTTCCTAATTGCTGCTACATATTAAGAACTAAAGCGCTTGATATATAAACACCAATAATAGGTTGTTCTTGGTATCGGATCCTCAGTTACTGAAAATTCTTAACTATAAGTAAATAAGGAAGCAACAGAATAACCATTAACAGTGGATTCTGAAGAGAAAACTACAGTCATCAAGCAAAGGCTGTTTTAACATGTGCAGAAAACCTAAATTATGTTAAATGGATATCAATATATAAGACAAGAATAGAAGTTACTACCTGCTTCTGAGGAAGATCCAAGACAGCATCACTGAAGTCAGCACCTTCAATGATTGCACCTCCAAGATCACTGCGGGTAAGTACAGATCTAATGAGCACAGCATTTGTGAAGTCAGCTTCATTAAGAACCTGGACAGAAAATAAAAATAAAAATAAAGAATTATGTTTATATTCATTACCAACCATTGTAAATCAAACAAAGTAGAACGTAATGAAACAAAATTCACATTCCAGTTTACCAGACTGCAACCAAAGTATTTTTAATTTTCTTCAAATATGAAGGTGAATAACAGAACCCAAGGTTTTCTGTTAACTAAACACTAATCTCTTTCCGGTTTACTGCACTGCAACCAAACTTTTTCCGTTAGATTTAAACATGATGATGAATGAAGCCAAGATTGCTATATGTGGAGCTTACAACAGCCAAATAGGATTCAGATTGTTCATTTTCTTTTGATTTGTTTTCTTTTTTGGTGAAGTTAGATTAAGTAAATATCCATTTCCATTTTCTGTACAATGTATTCTTAGCACATATTATTGGCAAAAATATAAGTTTGTGAAATTGTTTATATGAAAATGAAGATATAATGGATCCTGATGCTACGGTTTGACTGTATTTACCATGCGGTCCATCAATGTGTCACTCAAGTCCGCACCTAGGAGAAAATGAAAGGAATGAGAAGATTAAAGACATAGCATCTAATTTATAGAAAAATTTACAATATCAAAATAAGAATGTATGATTTTTCTAAAAGCTGGGCATAGGATGCAGTACATGCAACATTAGTTTCACTGTAACAACCTGTAGAGGAAACACACAAAAATAATGAACAAAAGAAGGCAATTAGTGGTGCAAGACTATCAAATAGAAAGAAAAAACAAGGTATTCATTGTTATCTAATGGAATTAAAATGAGAACATTATTCTTGAAATATGTTATTGTGGTTTGCTTCCATGACATATTTAGTGTTCTTTTGTGTGGTATTTTTAGGGGTGGTAGTGGTGATCTCACAAGCGGCAAAAGCATAAGAAAAATATTGCAATACACATAGTAAATGTAACCATTTTGAGCTGCAGCTATGAGAGAGAGAGAGAGAGAGAGAGAGAGTTGCTGCTTTTGAGGCTCTGATTAGAGCTCAAGAAGTTATTAAATAAGCAAGAAAGTCTTTAGCACACCCTATTATTACATGATTGAACCATAAGAGTACATCAACTATGGAATTTTTCACTTTTGGTAGTAAGCAGGCACAGCTTAAAAATTTTAGAAGGTACACAGTTATGGTGTGCAAAACTTATGCATTAACAAAGAGTAAATAAATATACCCATTTAACCTTCTTGTTTACTTTAAAAAGCACGTTTTATAATTTTAAAGAATATGAAGAGATATTTCCATAGATTAAAATTTATAATGTTATAAAATTTTAACTGTAAATCTATACAGATTGTCTTACATCTAAAATATATCTTACTTTTAACTGATTGATATTTTCACTGAAATCAACAAATAGAACCTTTTTTTTAGAATCAAAGGATCTTTTGTACTGTCTTCTATATTCTAACTGTGTTAACCATTGTTCCATTTGAGAAATTTCATTTCCCATCAACAAGCTCCAGACTTCGGTCCCATCTATTTTGGCCCCTGCTATCACTTTGGATCACTGGAAACCACAGATTTTGAGGCTCCCAAGGAAGATGCTGGAGTCATTTCCTAGAAGCACCAATTTTTTTGTCCTTAACCCTCCCTGAACCAAACAATCACTTCTTAGGTTTGCAAGCTTAATTTGAATTGTTTTGTTTTTCCTGTCATTTCCTTTTCTCACTCAGTAGGCTTTCACAAGAAATTTCTCTCTATATTTTCAATATTTAGGGGAAGTAGTTAAGAAGAAATATGAATTTGGACTTTATTAAAGTGAACTTAATATGACATTGAGATCTAGAATCTTATGGAAACAACTCAGAAGGAAATCCATTTATAAATGCTATATTAGTTAAATAGAAAAAGGGACTTTTCCATCTCCATTCTTCATCCTGAATCACCTATATCCCCACCTTCGCCCCACAAGCCCACCACCAGATCTGAAATTTGTAGGCCCCTACCTTGTCCTACATCACACTTTCGCCAGAAATGTTTAAAGCAACTAGCATGCATAATAAAGGCATCTAAGTTGTTATTTTAAATAATTAGAAATAAAAACAAACAAATAAAATTTTAATATCAGTGACTGAATAGTTTGATTAGGCTGACTAGTTGTAAATGGACCTAGTTGATCAAGTTTGTGATTAATTCCCAGGTGATCGCATCATGGGTCTTCAACGGACTAGTTAGTCATGCAGTCAGTGTGGCCCTCAACTGACTAAGAAATTTAAGAAAACACCAACTATAAGGCCACTTAATAACAGTTGATATGGTTGAAATGAATGATTTATTGCTCTTTTTAGTAGATAACCATATCCATATTATATAATAGTAAAACTTAAGATTCATCCATTAAGGAGCATGCAACCTCCTGAATAAATTATTTGCAAAAAAACAAAGCAACAAATCATTCAATTCAAGCACTTCAGCTTTTATCAAATGGCCCCTACATCTGGAAATATTCTGATGAAGGGGAACAGATGAAGGTTCTAGAAGGGGAGAGATCCTTTTATTGTGTGTGTGTGTGTGTATGTGAGAGAGAGAGAGAGAATTCTTTAGGTCCTAATCTAATAAACTAAATAGATTTTTAAAATGGGTTAAGTAGTTTGTTCATGTAAAAGCCTGAGTTTATGTGTTTACAAGGCAAAAGAGTTCGCTTCCATCAAACAATCATGCCATGCTCTCCCCAACCAATGGTTCTATTGCTTACATTTATTGACCATCCACAAGGTTTTTTTTTTTTCTCATAGGCATCTCAAAGAAATCACAGGATGACAAATCCCAGAGAAATCCTGGAAATATCCATTCCAGTTAGATGGATATCCGTGTTTTAAGTTTTGGTCTTTAGTCTCAGCTTGCTCTAAAAATTTGATAAAAGAGGTGATTTCTTGGTGCCATGTTAAATCTTTGGGATAATAAGAATGACATTACAGGTTCTGGTATGAAGCAGCCACATTCTGCCAAAAATTAGGTCCATATCCAGTCCACTTCTCCTAAGTCCCAAGATTGGATTGTCAGGACAAACATTGTGTAGTGCCCCTTTTATGCATCTACCATTTTCTTTAGAATGTGAACCTGTTCCCCTGCACAACAAGTTCCTTGGTGAATACGCTAGTACTACCTTTACAACTAACAAGTTGAACAGGAATCTTAAAATGTGAATACCCAAAAATTAAGCACCAATCTCAGCTCCAAGACCCTTGATAGATGGATACATAGATTGCCAGTTTCCACCTTATGGATACGAGGTTGTAAAAAGGCCACCAAGCTATTAGGAACAGGAATATCCAAAAGATCATACAAAGCAGATAGACCTTAAAGTCAATGTTCCTTCAGTTCTAACTAAATCATTGGCTTCAACATCATAAAGTGTTCCCTGATGAAGCTAGTAGACCTTCCAAGCATTAACTTGCATCAGAATATTCTGAAGGTGATGACTGTGCACCCTGCTTTCACAGCCCCTCCTTATCTCTTCTCAATGCCCACATCAATGTATTCTGAAGGTAATGATTGTGAACCCTGCTTTCACGGCCCCTCTCTCCTGTATAAGTGTTTGTACCCCACACACACACACCCCACACACACACACACACAAACAAAAGAAACAAAGAAAGGAAAAGAAAACTAATGGAGTTTGTATCCAGAAATGTTAGCATTAATCCAAATATCATCACAGGGGTAGGTCCATGTTGGGTTTCAATGAAAGTCTACCATTGAATTCAACTAAGATATAATAGTCCATGAAAATCATTTATTCCATACCAGAAAACAAACTGTGAAGTCTAAGAGTACAAGAAAGGGAGTATAGATTTAGGGCCAGAGTAATAGTACTGGAATCTTGTTTTCTATGTCAGATAATACAAAATTTAAGCAAAAAATGCACCTGTGAAATTCGCCTTGTATGCAACCGCCTTTTCAAGGTATGCGCCATTAAATGTTGAACCACTAAAATCAGATTCCCTCATATCGGCAGATGTGAAGTTGGCTCGTCTGCGCAAAACAGTTAGACTTATTGTTATTATTATATTGAACTGAAGAACCTAGCTATTTATTTAATTAGGTCAGGAAATAAGAATAGACATTCAGTTTAAAAATTCCCCCACCCCCGTTTGAACTATCTCTACTTTTTGGTGATGAAGAATTCCATACAAACATTCTCAGCTTAAATTAAAACAAATTAGCCAAATATCAACTTCAGATCAGTATAAAGTACGTCAACTACATATTTAATATAAGTTTACAGGGGAATGCCAGACCAGAAGTATCACCTGAAATTCTCATTCACATGAACCGCTTTCCTGTGAAGCAGGAAACAGAGGAAGTGAATTACTGTTGGAGAACTAAGGCATATACGTTAAGAGAAAATAATATGAATTTAACAAGGAAATGAACCTGAGATCAGCAGAACCAAATTGGGCTGCAGATCCAATCCCGAATTCACCACGGACCTCCGCTTCATATTTGTTGAGATCGGCGAGAGATGGCAGTCCGGAGTTGAAGCTTATAACCGCAGTTGCCAATGCAGTCGACATTAGAGCCTTCAACTTCTTCGATTCTGTGCTTATCGACAACGTATCTTGTTATAAGATTCTCAAAGCTCTAAGAACCAAAAATAAAGCTAAAGCTTGTTAAAGAATATAGAATTTCACCGAAAGGATTGGGCCTGCTTTCCGGTGAGGCGCTACAGATAACGACGGAGGGCCTCGAGACATGTTCCAGATTATTCCCAACCGAAGAAGAAGACAACGACAATTTTAGGGCTTTTACAGAAAATGGAGAGACGGAAGCAAGAGCCATTTCTAAAGAATAAAAGATTAAGGAGTTTGGTTTTTTAGATGGCAAATTGGCAATTGGCAAAGGATGAAGAATGACGAGAGAGAGAGAGAGAGAGAGACCGAAAAACAGATTTGAAGTTACCAAAACGAATTTACACGTGCGATACGCTTTCCCTCCAACCACATCCACTCTAGGCTAAGGAATGGTTAAAACGTCCACACGTGTACTTTTAAGTATTTAGATTTTAGACAAGCAACATATTATGGATGCTACGCAGACACGTCGATGTTAGTAAAGAAGTACCCCGTTCAACTAATGTTGTCAGATTAGGATTGGACCGGGATGGTCAGACCAAAAATCCTTTTTTTTTTCTTTTTTTCATTGAGATTTCGTATTAGCTGAATGCTTGAGCTGTGGAACAATGATGATTGATGAAGTTCCACGGCAGTAATAAATTCATGGGCTCCATTCTGTAAAAGATTTAATACTAACGTGGAACGCCCACATAACACTGTTCAGCTAAACCTTGCTTGGTTTGATTGCCGTGTAAATGTTAATCAACTTAAAATTCCATTATAGTTTTGATTTCAGTATAAAAATGGATCAATGTAAAATTTCATACAGTCTATTTTTTTAAGAGTTTGTTTTGAATGTAAAGTTTACATTGAAAATGGATATAAACCATCTAACCGATTGACTTTTTCATTGTAAATCAATGTAAATGATGCATCGATTTTATCAATTCTTACATAAAAAATCCTCCTAACATTCCATTCAAATTTTAAACCAATCCACTGACTTTTCCATCAATTCACTTTTACATCAATACATCAACAATTTCTCTTCTAGTATCATGTATTTCACGCAGAATACATTTTTATTTACTTATATTCTTATAAAAGTATCTATATAGTTACTAGATGCAGTATATCTCAAGTTATTATAATTTCAATTTCCTTCCCTCAACATCTTTTTAAAATCATCAAATGATTTTATAATAAACTTTGGTCCCTCAACTTTAAAACACAACAATTCAGTACCCGCACTTTCAAAATGTGCCAGTACTGTCGTTAATTAGTTCATCACATCTCATTGGGCATTCTGGTGACCCCAACTTTCATAAATAGAAAAGTCAAGGGTTTGGGACTGTTTATTTTTTATCAATGTTTGGATGGTTGATAAAGAAACTTAGATGACACTCGAAAGGTATTTGTGTCTTTTTAAATGCCACTTAACAACTAATTGACAAGTTGGTTAACGATAGGTATTGGATTGGCACGTTTTAAAAGTTTGGATATTAAATTATTATGTTTTAAAATTTTGGGACCAAAGTGGCACTATGCCCAAACTACATGATACTAATTAGGAATTTTCCTTAATTTTTTACATGTAGTAAGTAGTTCCTAATCATGTTAGAGTAATGAGCCTCTCTACACAACCTAGCACAAAAAGAGAGGTGTTGTAGCTAATGCAGTTGTCTAAGTAGGGGACTTTGGGATTGGCCACTTGTACAATCTTTTATTATTCCACAACGACTTGTGGATCACCTTTTTATTAGTGCCCTTCACAAGCTTTTTTATTGGCCAATGAAAGTTTTGATATTTTAATATCGAATTATATATATATTAAAGGAAAGTCTTCAAACTACAACCCCCTACCATTTAGACACATGGCATTTTCATTTCTTTGAACATCTAGACACGTGGCATTTTTTGAGAAGTTGTTGTTAAAGCCCACAACCCACTATCACCATTTAGACAAGTGGCATTCTCATTTTCTAGAAAGCTAAACAAGTGGCAATTTTGAGAAATTCCTGTTAAAACCCACAATCCACTATTAGGTATAGCCCCCTACAATTTAGACATGTGGTCTTCTCATTTTTCTAGAAAAATAGACATATGACATTTTCTAAGAAATTTCTACTAAAGCCCACAACCCACTACCACTATTCAAACAACATCCTATTAGTTCAAGAAATATGATTCAAAAAGTGAGTAGTTTCACTCCTAAACATTCTCAATAGACATTTATTTATTAGCTTAACACATGTTCATCCATAGTCTATTAAATACAAATGGTGGAACCCATTAAAAATTATCATAAACCCATGTTTGTTTTTAAACAATGTTTAAAAAAAAACATTTTATTAATTACAAATTTGATTTAACTTTTAGGAAACAAGCTAACTTAACTTTTAAAAATAAATAACTCAAAATAGATTTATTAGATAAATAGTAAATACCAAATAAAGTGGGTTATTGTTTACGAATAAGATCTCATTTAATATATTAAATCAAATTAAAAAAAAACATAAATTAATAATAGTTTTCAAATAAAATAGGTCTAGGTTGTCAATTACAAAGATGCAAGACCCATATTAATTTTTTTTACTTTAATTTTTAATAACTAAATAATAAACTTCATACTAAATTATACACACATTTAGTTACCCCGTACTTAGTAAGAGGGTCATCCTCTAGTTTAAACAAAAAGAAAAATTTATTCTAATCATATCACAATGATTTTAGACTCAATTTTGCCCCTATCAAGTGGAGACGGCAGGAAACATAATCGACCCTTTCAGACTCTGAACCAATTTGCCACGTGGAAGATATTTTTATTGCTATGACTAGAAAATCTACTCCCAAAGCAATATATATATATATATATATATATATATATATACATCTTTTCAAATTTTTAGGCAAAAGTTTGGTGATTTAAAAACCAATCTCCTTGAGCAAATTAAATAATTTTTTTTTATGAAATTTTGACAAAATGAATCCCAAGCTAGGTACGTTGGATAGGATGCCAATGAGTCCCAAGCGAGTTTAAGTGTTTGACCCATTAAGTCCAACAAAGTATTTGACATAGAGTGAACTTTTTCAGATGTTATTAGATGTATATGGGTTTGAGTCGGTTTGAGTATGAGTTAGCTAGGGGGTTTGAGTTAGTACTGTTGGCCAAAATAAAAAAGTACAAATTTGGTTCAACACTCTCACGATCATCATTCAGTGATTGTAGGGTTTTTGTTTATTGTACTGAGCTGACAATTGAATGGTACATGTCTGAGTTATAACTCACCCATTTAACCCATAAACTTATTTAAAAACCTACCAGCATGGTGCCTAAATGGGTGCGAGTGTGTGGCCCACCAATGCTAAACTCTGACACAAGTAATGGGTGTCCCTCACCCAACCTATACCTATCCACTTGGATGGTGTTTAAACTTTAAAGTTTCAAACTGAACTGTTTAAAATTGAACCCTAGCGGTTCAACCTTATCAAGCTTATCAATCCTAGTGGTTCAAATTAATTGAATCCTGCTGGCGTCTAAGGTAAGGCAGGTTATTTTGGGTCTAAAAAAAAATCTTATCAAGCTCATTTTAATTTGTCATGCAAATTATGATATTTTATTATTATTTTTTGAATGTGTTAAAGCGGTGTTTGTTTTTTGAATTTTGGGAGGAAAAAAGGTTAGTCAATCCCATTGATTAGGATATTTATATTCTTTTTTCAGATTTATACGAGGATTATAAAAAGTTTATTTTCTTGGGTATTACTCCCAGGTGAATAAACAACTTTTTCATATGAAGGAAAGTAGTCAATAATTGTATGGGACAAAAATATTCTTTTTAATAATAGATTTTTATAGCTAAAACTATTATTATCTTATTTATCTAGAAAATAAAAGAACATAGATAAATACATTTACCAGAAACATTTACCCCAGTAAATAACTTGAGAAAAGAAGGAGGACTAAGTGCCATTAGACCGCACATAGAATAAATGAAGCAGAAAAGCCCTTCAGATTGTAAGAAATATCCATAATATGTGAATTCAAGTTGAATGGGCTGTACCAGATATGTGAAAGTTGAATTGCCTATGCAGCGCTGATGTAGCTAACATTCCAAACCTGAAATGGGGAGGGCAACGAGGCAAGCTCTTGAGCTCTATCATATCCAAAGCGTTGACATCCAATATACAACCCTCCAAATGTGTTGGTTGGATGGATCAAAAATATTTATCACCCCTATGGACATGGTATATATATAGAGAGAGAGAGAGAATTCTATAAGTCTACAAAAGCCTAACTGGCTATAACATCCATCCTTGTCCCACATTGGAGGACCCTCTGGTAGACACCAAGATCAGTGTAACACACTCTACCACTTCAGCGTTCACCCTTTGAAAAGTGCAAACCTCACTTTTGCAATTCCCCAACCATAAACACAGTCACCATGCATGGATAACCCAGAGTATAGTAGACAAAACAATGGTCCCAAGGATCTACTCTGAGGGAGAACTATTTCACCCTCCTAGCGCTAGTGTAGTCGTGCAGAAAAATTTTCGGCTAAACATTAGTACGTACTTCACAGTTTCGTACTCTACCAAATTAATTCACTTTCAAAGTAATAGGGTTAGATCAGCCAGTAGTGTTATTGTACCATGTCTTCCAACACCCGGCGATTCCAATGTCTCTACTCTCTACCACAAAAAATGCATGAGATATTTGAAGTGGGAGATGGCATTAATGCTTCTCCCTATGTACCGTAGTAACACTATCAATATGATGATTGTACACCGAATTTAATGAGAGCATCTTTGAACACCAAGAATAGGTTAGAGATGCCCACATCTGGTATGTCAAATCCCTCTTGGACAGGGAAACTTGGGGGAGAAAACCAACACTCATATCTGCATTTATCTACTTGTTCTCTCTCACACCAAAAATTGTAAAACAACAACAGTGGTTTAATCGATCTTGGGTCACTGTAAGCGTGGATCCAAATCGATCAGCAATTCTGAGAAATGCAGCTGGGAAATGTTAAATGGAATGGCCAAAAAAAAAAAAAAAACTGTGAAATTGTAGCCCTTGGATGCATTGTTGTGACCTTACTTTACATCACCTCATCTGATTTTTGAGCAGGAGGGGATTCAGGGGAGGCATTTCATGGCTCCTTGCATCTCTACTCTTGTAACCTTTTGAACCGCCTAGGACCTGATTGGTCCAAAACGTACAACACTTCCTGGTTAGAATTCACCAAACCAAGTACAAGTCTCTGTCAAAATGCCATTCCAAATTAGTGGTGATGCTACCCGTATGGATACTATACATACGGCTAGAAATATTCATATTAATAGTACTGCTAGTACAATGTGCAATTATAAAAATGAAAATGTATATATCTTTATTTTACGTGTTTTCAACCTGCCTTTGATTGAGATGTTTAAACCATTTGAACAATTACCCGGCCATGATTCTGGGTCTAATTTCTTTAAAACCGGGAGTTTGTTAAAACAAAACTTCTAACTTGGGTGGTTATATCATTGAACCATTTAATCTCATCCATAGGCCATTGGTTGCATGCTAAATGTATATAGAGGCATAAATTAATGGGAGAATGACTGTTCAATACATCTTAAGAATTTTTAGTCTCACTGTACAATTGGGGTAGGTGCCAGGTTGGAATTAATACCAATTCACGGACAGGTATTGGTTTTTTAGGGTGGGGGTATTTGTCATTTTGAATTGTATAGAATTACAATGGAATTCAGAGTTTTGCAGTTGGCTGCAATGTACTTTTCCATAAATTATTACATATATTATATAATTTATCATATATTATTTTATTGATATAGTACTTATTTTATTGATATAGTACATGTATATAAGACATACAAATAAATATATCTAGGTATTTATTAAGGGCGAGCAAGAAAAATTAAACCAAACTGACGAAACTGAACTGACTAGTATATATATATATATATATATATATATATATATATATATATATATATATATATATATATATATATATATATTCCAATATATCTTATAAAGTAAAAAAAACCAAATAACTGATGCAAACCAATCAATCAGTTAACTGATCAACTTTGATTCAATTTTGATTACCAATTTTGTAAAAATCGATAATGCCGATTCGACTCATCTGGACACCAAAATAAATTGGTGGTGGTGGTGTGGGGTCGGGGGTGGGGGGTTATGGGTTGGAGGAATTAATAGGAGAGGTAAGAGGAATTAAGGCTTCATAACCTTTTCGTCATCAATATCAATAATCTTTCTTTGGGGCACTCCCGAGTTGAACGGTCTGATTGTTTGCATCAAACAGATGGCCCGTTCTGGCAAAAATAAAAAATGGTAAAAACCATTGAATGGTTTGACCATCTAGGTCAACGGTTTACTAACCAAATCAATGGATTTTGGCAAAATAACAGTTATGAGGTAAAGCAGAACTAATCACTTGACTAGTTCTCAATTTTTTTAGTCCAACAAGTCGGTTTGATCCAATTTTAATAACCATACTCTTACTCTCTCTCTCTCACAAAATCTTCTCTTCCGAGGAAGAGCAGTCCTAGCTATATACGTACTAATTCCACCACCTGTGTATCCTTTGACATCCCTGGACTACTTGTATTGAGTTGAAGTGGGGGGCGGGATTAGTCTCTCCTAAAGAACCTTGCCAGCTCCACCTTCTCGCACCCTATCCCCTTAAGATGTCTTCTTTAGTTTCATTAGATTTCTGCCTCTGCTCAAAAGCCAAGGTAATCAGCTTCTTGTTCAACCTATTATGCTTTAACCTCTCCTCCTCTTCTATTTGTTAATCTTGCGACTTGCGAGCATCAGTAAATTTCTGGTTAGAGTCCGCTAAACTTGAGGCTTTAATTTCTAGGAGCAATAGCTGTGTTTATTAAGACCCCGTTTGGTACATTTTTTTATATAGATTAATCACTTTTTAGAAGTTCCGTAGTTTGCATTTTAGTCTTTTTTTGTTTAGTTGGGAAAAGATATAGTCGTCGAAAGCTGCAACCTTGAAAAGATGCAAGAAGTCTATTTTGGGCTATTTTCGAAAAGTTCCAAATAGAATTGTCTTTTTTTTCAACTCGTATTCTGTCGAAAAGACGTATGAACAGATGCACCTTAACCAAACAATCTTCAAACTGTTAACATATTAATGCAAAAACTAACTTCATATTTTAACCGTCTAAACATCCAAAACATCATTCAAAAAAGATTTGCCAAACAGCCCCGAAGAATTTCCAAATTAAAAACGGTATAAGGGCACGAGAGAACATGGATTTGAATTTGAAATTGAAAGGGGAAGGGCCCACGTGCACTGACACCAACTCCATCCTAACTAGACCCCTACCTACCTACCTAGTCTTTTATTCATTGTTTCACCAGGAGATGTTCTCAATACATCCTGTTGTAGGGGACTGATTCCAACTCCGCCACCCGACTGTTGTAGCTCTAGTAGCCGTTCCCCCTTCCCTCTCTCAAAACATCCCTCCGTCTTCGTTGTCTTCACCGGCACCAAAGGCCATCAGCTTCATCATGCATATGGGGGCTTTGTATTTGCATTCAGATTTTGGTTAATCAAGTCATCTCCAGGGCCTCAATCATATCTATCTCCTCTCCATCGAACGGAATCGCAACAGCCTCGAAACCCAAAGAGTAGAAACGAGAGTCAACACCACAAGAGCTCAACTTTATCCGCTCTGCCAACATCGCTGCTCCATCCAAATGCTGGACCTTCCACCATAATTCTTATAACAAGAAACTGATCATTACCCACCGCCAGTTTGATCGATCTTGGGAACTGCTACTTCAAATCATCAAACTAACATATAGCTGAGGTCTGAGGAGGTCCATTGAAAGTTCTCGGGATCAAACATTGATAAAACCTCCGATTCCAAGAGAGTCATCACCCACTTCTTTAAAAATATATAGCAAAACACCAAGAAGCATTCAGGGACCGGGCAGGCCCAACACCTGGACCTATTATTTACTATAACCCCTTTTTGACCGTAATAACTAATTTGCATTCAATGTAAATGTATTGTAACTTTCTTGGGATTAGATGATGAGGCCTCATGAAAACATAAGAAGACAAAGGATAAATTGTCCTGTACTGAATTCTCAAAAATACACATTTGGGTGCATTGTTTATGTGAGAATGTCATGTTTGGAAGAGTTTGGTTACATGAGAATGATCTAAAAAATACAATGAAAAGGGTATTTTTGGTATTATATAATATTTAACTGACTAAATACTATCATATGGATCTAAGAGTCCAATTTTGGGAATTCGGGGTATTCAGTGTTACAATTGAAAGTTGAGGTACTTATGTCACTATCTCAAATAATTTATCCAAAGAAAAAAACTACTTTTCTAATGGAGAAGTAAGGACAGGTCCAACGTAGATTTTGCACTGCATAGTTATAAACATTTAGAAGTTTAAAAACCTCACCTATATCCTGTTGGATTTTAATCTTATAAGAGATTAAATCCAATGGGTTTGATTGGTCAATTATATGATAAATTGCACCTATACACTTGATTGAAAAATCAGTTTTTCTCTTGCAAAAACCTAGTTTTGAATTTGTCTCACATTGGAAAATTATAAGTCTTGTTTTCAGTATTTCAATAGAAGTTGATTTACACTCCTTAGAATTAGTAGAGGAGAGTATAGGGATTCGATACTGCACAACGCGCGCACGCATGTGCGTGCGTGTGTGTGGCGCTTTAGAGGCGCACTTTGCTCTTACTCGCGTGGCTCGCGATGGGCAGCTTTGGTTTTGGTGCATTGCTGACCATTAATCACCGTTGATGAGATCAATGATCACGATTCGATCGGGTGTGATCAAGAGGCGCAATTCAAAGTTAACAATCACCAACTGTTAGCTACTTTTTAAATAGTCACAATGCTTGAAATTGTGACTGTTCAATGTGCCTTCTCTAAACCAACACCTACCTTTTCCTCATACTTCTTCACAAATTATTTAAGGAGCATGAATTAGACTCCAAAACACACAATTTTGAAATTCACTCTCTCTCTCTCTCTCAGTCTGGTCTGCTACAGTCTCACAGAAGGTTTCTTTGGAGACTCTTCAACTTTGCTGGTTGCAAAATCTCGCCCAAGGCTCTGTTGAATCTTGGGAACGAATTTGCCTGTAACCCAATAGCAAACTCAGTAAAACTGAGTGGGGGCAAATAACGTTCTAAAGACAGTGTTTTCAGATGCGCCTCAGAGCTTCTCCTTCAAAGTTACAGTGACCCCATTTTTCTCCAACAATTTTAGAACGTTATACTGCAATGGAGGCGGAAGCAAGCATGACTTCGATCAAGATGATGAACCAAGATCTTGTTCGACTAGACTAGTTCGATAGAGCAAATTTCTGTCGATGGCAAGACAAGATGATCTTCTTTCTGACCACACTGAAGCTATACTATCTGTTGGACCCGAATCTGCAACTAGTTCCTAATCCCACTAACAAAGACTCAGAGAAACTAAAGAAGGAAAGAGCAAAACGAGAAGAGGAATCACTTCTGTGCTGAGGACACATACTGAATGCTTTATCAGACTAGCTCTACAACTTCTACAAGGAACTTACATCTTCAAAAGAAATATGGAAGGTCTTGAAATTCAAATACAAGGTGCAAGAAGCAAGTACGAATAAGTATCTTATTGCAGAATACTTTGACTTCACCATGAACGACTATAAACCCATACTAGAGCAAGTTCATGAATTACAGGTGATAGTCAATAAAATTTGATCCTTTAACATCATCCTTCCTGAATCTTTCTAAGTGGGAGCAATTATTGCCAAACTTCCACCATCTTGGAAGGATTATAGGAAGAAGCTTCTACACGAGGCTGAAGAACTTACCTTGGAGCAAATTCAGCAACACCTTTGTATTGAAGAAGAATCTCGGTTTAGAGACAGTAGGGATAAGTCTCTGACCGATATGTTGAACTCTAAGGTCAATTTTGTGGAAAATAGATCGAAGAAGACTAACCCTACATTACAAGTAAAGAAGAAGGATGGGAACTTCAAGAAGAGTAACAATAAGAAATGATCATGCTATGTTTGTGGAAAGAAGGGGCACTATGCCCAAATCTGCCGACATCGGAAAGGCGGAACCAAGTCTGTCAACATCGGAAAGGTAGAAGACAATCTCGTGGCCATGATTATTGAAGTCAACATGGCAAAATCGTCTTCTGGATGGTGGTTTGATTCAGGTGCCACAGTCCATGTTTGCAATGACAAGTCATTGTTTAAGACATATAAAGAAGTGATTGATGGCCAGGAAGTACAGATGGGAAACCAAACATGTGCCAAAGTTGCTGGAAGAGGCAGCGTAGAGTTGAACTTCACCTCCGAAAAGACACTGACTCTCCTGAATGTTCTCCATGTTCCTGACATTAGAAAGAACTTGGTCTCAGTAAATCTTGTTTGTAAGAGGGGATTCAAAGTTGTCTTTGAATCCAACAAACTAATCATATCCAAGAATTGGATGTTTGTTGGAAAGGGATATGGTGGTAATGGTATATTCAAATTAAGTATTAATGAAGGAAAATTTTCTGTTTATATTGTTGATTCTTTCTCTTTATGGCATGATAGATTAGCACACTTGAATTTTAAATCCATAAAGAACATGAGCAAACTTGGCATAATTATTTACAATAATGAATCAACTGAAAAATGTAAAATATGTGTAAAATCTAAAATGGCTAAGAAACATTTTCTTAGTGTTGAGAGAAATTATCAATTTCTAGAATTAATCCATTCTGACATCTGTGAACTTAGTGGTGTATTAACTAGAGGAGGTAAAAGATACTTCATAACATTTATAAATGACTTTTCTAGGTACACATATGTCTACCTTATGAGAACTAAAGATGAAGCCTTTGACATGTTTAAACTATATAAGACTGAAGTTGAAAATCAACTAGAAAAGAAAATTAAAATCTTTAGAAGTGATAGGGGTGCTGAATACTTTAAAAATGAGTTTAATTCTTTCTGTGAAGAATTTGGAATAAAACATCAGTGTTCTGCTCCCTATACCCCTCAACAGAATGACCTGACTAAAAGAAAAAATAGAACACTTACAGAAATGATAAACTGCATATTGTTAAAAGCTAATGCACCCTTAAACCTGTGGGGAGAAGCACTCCTAACAGCCTGCCATTTACATAACAGAATTGTTTCTAGAGTTAATAACAAATCCCATATGAATTATGGACATGAAGAAAGCCTAATATAGCATATCTAAATGTGTGGGGGTGTTTAGCATACTATAGATTTTTAAATCCTAAAAGAACCAAATTAGGACTTAGAGCTAAGAAAAGTATGTTTGTTGGATATGCAAAACATAGCAAGGCATATAGGCTTCTAGACTTAGAGTCCAACATAATAATTGAAACTAGAGATATTGAATTCTTTGAAAATAAACTGTGTTCTGAACCTACAGAAAATGACAGAGAAACTCATATCTCAATACCTATTGATAATAATGAGATTGAAAGAAGAAATGACACAATTGTAATACCTACAATAGGACTTAGAAGAAGTCAAAGACAAAGAACAGAGAAACACTTAGGTTCTGATTTTATCTCTACTCAGACAATTGTATTTTTGGTCGAGGCTGATAGAGAGAAGATTTTAAATATGATACCTATTGTCCTAAAACATTGAAAATGATCCAAAAACCTATAGTGAGGCCATGACCTCTAGAGATGTTGCCTTTTGGAAGGAAGCTATAAATGATTAAATGGATTCAATAATGTCAAATAACACATGGATACTAGTAGATCTGCCTCTATGATCAAAACCAATAAATTGTAAATGGATGTTTAGAACAAAATACAACACTGATGGAACCGTACAAACTTTTAAGGCTAGATTGGTAGAAAAATTATTTAGTCAAAAGGAAGGGATTGATTACTTTGACACCTATGCACCAGTGGCTAGAACAACTTCCATTAGAACACTTATAGCATTAGCATCCATTTATCACTTATCTGTTCACCAAATGGATGTTAAAACCACTTTCTTAAATGGTGATTTAAATGAAGAGATTTATATAAAACAACCAGAAGGATTTGTTCTTCCTGGAAATGAGAAGAAAGTCTGTAAACTGGTTAAATCACTATATGGATTAAAACAAGTACATAAACAGTGGTATGAGAAATTTGATTCTTGCATCCTAGCTTTTGGTTTTAAACATAATAGTACTGATAGATGCATCTACTCAAAATTCATTGAAAATTATAGAGTAATTGTATGTCTTTATGTTGATGATATGCTTATTGTGGGTACAAATATGGTTGGCATAAATGAAACTAAAAACTATTTATCCTCTACCTTCAAGATGAAAGATTTAGGAGAAGTAGATACCATCTTGAGAATAAAAATTAAAAAGCATAGTAGGGGTTATGCATTAAGCCAATCACATTATATTGAGAAAGTACTTGAGAAATTTAAGCATTTAGGGTTTAAAGAATATAGTATGCCATATGATTCTAGTATAAAGCTAGTAGAAAATACTAGTAGAGCAATTGCACAACTTGAGTATACTAGTGCAGTAGGGAGCTTGATGTATGTTATGCTTTGTAGCAGACCTGATATTGCATTTGCAGTAAGTAACTCAGTCGGTTTACAAGTAATCCCGGTGCAGAGCACTGGAAGGTAATTGAGAGAGTTCTTGGGTATCTCAAGAGAACCTTGGAACTCGGCTTGTTTTACTGTGATTATCTAGTTGTACTAGAAGGGTACACTGATGCAAGTTGGATTACCGGTAATGGAGATAACAAGTCCACATCTAGATGGATTTTCGTCCTTGGTGGGGGTGCAATCTCTTGGGCATCCAAGAGACAAACTTGTATATCTCACTCGACCATGGAATCCGAATTCATAGCCTTAGTGGCTGCTGGAAAAGAGGCTGAATGGATTAGAAATTTATTATTGGATATAAAACTTTGGCCTATTCCTATGCCTCCAATTTCCATTTACTGTGATAGTAAGGCAACTCTGTCAATGGCCTACAGTGGTACCTACAATGGTAAGTCTAGACGTATAAGCCTGAGACATAAATTTGTTAGGCAACTGATTCAAGATGAAATCATCACTATAACCTATTTGAAGTCAAGTAAAAATTTGGCTGATCCTCTTACCAAGGGCTTGGCCAAAGAATTGGTAAGAATGACAACCAAAGAGATGGGATTAAAATCCTTTACTTAGTCACCTATAATAGTAATACAAACTAAACTAGAAAACCATCAGTATTGGGTTTAATGGGTAACAACAAGTTACAACAATGTGATTGTTAGCACTGACATTGAGAAATTTCCCATCACAACATAAGCAGTGTTGTCTGTTATGATGAAAGTTGAGATAAACTCTTAATGAAGTTCTGAAATGTGTCAAATAACGGAGCACATAGTGGAACTTCACCTATGTGAACATAGAAGTGGTGGTGCTTCTCATGAGGGTTTGGGTTTGCTCTCGGGATTGTTCATGAAACCAGGAAAGAAGCACATGGCTATAACAGTGCTGAGCAAAACTTGAAACTCTTAAAGAGATTTGACATTTTTATGTGTATAGGTGTCTTCGGTTTGTCTTCAGAGTAATTGGTGTAAGGTCTTACCACCAATAACTTTGACAAGGCTCTGAGATAACTATACTAACAAGAGATTTAAGTTGATAAACACCTTTTGTATGCATAACTGTGTCATATTAGTTTGGATTGAGAGAGAACTATGTAATTGATCAATCAATGTGGGGGATTGTTGGATTTTAATCTCATAAAAGATTAAATCCAATGGGTTTGATTAGTCAATTACATGAGAAATTGCACATGCACACTTGATTAAAAAAACGATTTTTCTCTTACAAAAACCCAGTTTTGAACTTGTCCCACATTGGAAAATTATAAGTTTTGTTTTCAGTATTTCAATAGGAATTGATTTACACTCAGAATTAGCAGAGGAGAGTATGGGGATTCGATACCGTGCAACGTGCATGCATGCATGTGCGCGCGTGTGCGACGCAATGAGGTGCTTTAGAGGCGCACTTTGCTCGCACCTGCGTGGCTTGCAACAGGCAGCTTTGGTTTTGGTGCGTTGCTGACCGTTGATCACCGTTGATGAGATCAACGGTCACGATTCAATTGGATGTAATCAAGAGGCACAATTCAAAGTTAACAATCACCAACTATTAACTACTTTTTAAACAGTCACAATGCTTGAAATTGTGACTGTTCAAGGTGCCTTCTTTAAACCAGCACCTACCTTTTCCTCATACCTCTTCACAAATTATTTAAGGAGCATGAATTAGACTCCAAAACACAATTTTGAAATTCATTCTCTCTCTCTCTCTCTTAGTCCGGTCTGCTATAGTCTCATAGAAGGTTTCTTTGGAGACTCTTCAACTTTGCTGGTTGCAGATTCTCGCCCAAGGCTTTGTTGTATCCAACAGCAAACTCAATAAATTTGCCTATAACCCAATAGCAAACTCAATAAAACTGAGTGGGGGCAAATAGCGTTCTAAAGGCAGTGTCTTCAGACACGCCTCAGAGCTTTTCCTCCAAAGTTACAGTGATCCCATTTTTCTCCAACATATCCCTCCATAAATTAGTATCAATTCCGAACTAGCACCTACCCCAAATGTACTTTATATTTAAGCCTACAAATTCTGACCCTGGACTAAATCGTTATTCTCCCTTTTTCTAAAACTCTCAAATCTGATCAAACCACCCATCAAGCATTTTCTCAAAAAGCTCTCTCTCCAACACACCAAACTCAAAAATCACCACCCCATGGCACGCCCCAACAAATTGAACTCGAGCTTCACCAGATTCAGATATTCCTATATCGGCCATAAAGATTACAATCAGAGGAAATGAAACAAATCCGGCTTCACACATTCAAAACTACCCGCAAAACATTTTCTCAAAAAGCTTTTCCTTTCCAACACACACCTAATTAACTCAAAAACCACCAAACCCTACGGCATGTAATAACAATTTGAGCTCGAGCTTCACTAGTTTCAGAGGTTCATCCATAAATATTACAATCAAAGGAAACTGCGAGTTTTCATATTCCATCGATGCAACTTTTTGCCATCATATATTTTGTGCGCCAAAAGTCTTACATGATTAGCCCAAAATGAACTATTTAAACAAGACCAAATCTAATAAGAACATTAAATGAGTATTTAATAAATATTTTAACATCTGTCAAAAATGGATATTAATATTTTTTAATGGTAGGTTGGAAATATTATAAAGGACAGGTGTCAAAATTTTCTAAGTGCTCATTTAACATGTTTATAACGTCGTGCCTATGGAACTGCACTTAAACTACCCACTAAAGCAAAATGCTTAGTCTAATCTTTTTTTTTTTTTTTTGCCTTTATTGAAGGTAAGTGAATGATCTTAAGCCTTTATATATTATTTTCAAAATATTTTAAGTTTGCATGTTTTATTATTCTTTTGGTGAATATAATAATTAAATTCAGAATATATTATACTTTAACAATGTACCATTGTTAAAATAATTATATAATTTATCCATAGTTTAACTTAAAACAAATTTTATGACTGCGTAAATATCAATTTCAGCCTCAGCTTGTCGTATGGCCATGATTTTATATATAACAAAGGATGGAGAGCACTTGACAAATCGAGGGGTATAGTCTTGAAAGTTACAAGACATTTTAATCAATTTAGATAGCTTTTAAATGCTTCCCTCAACTGTGAGGTGAGCATTTAAAAGAGAATTGAAGTTTATGATCGAGGTTTGGATCTTATGTCAATGGAATTGAAGTTTATGATCATCATGTTGCACTGTAAAGAATTTGACAAAGACATGAAATTTTTGAAATTTTATCTTGAGTGGATTTTTTTTTTTTTTTTCAAATTGTCTTAAGTGGAATTGACATCCAAGGTAATGCCCCCGCTAGGAGTGCAATCAATGTTCAAAGTATCGGATATGTCTAGCATATCAAAAAGGCAATTTTAAGATACATATCGATATATGCTTTGGATACGCATGTGTATCGAGAAAAATTAAGATACGCATAAATACACATAAAAACACTATAAAAATATCAATATAACATAAAAATACATCAATAACACTAAATATAAGGCTTTAATATATATATATATATATATATATATATATATATATATATATTAAATTAATATATTTTAATAGAATTTATGAGAAATTGCACCATACTCAAATGTAATTAAATATTATTTATTATTAATTCTGAAAATTAAAAAAAATTCAAAAAAACCATATTTGAATGACAAATGTCAAGTGATCTATGGATATGATAGATCAGCCATATATTAAGAATATATTCAGTCCTTAGGGCTATATCATAATAAATTGTAGTTAAATATTATTTATTATTAATTCTGAAAATTACAAAAAATTCAAAAAAATCATATTTGAATGAAAAATGTCAAATGATTTATGGATATGACAGATCAGCCATATATTAAGAATATATTCAGTGTTTATGGACAAATCATAATAAGAAATAATTAATTAATATTTATTTTTAATTCTGAAAATTACAAAAAAATCATGTTTTAATGATAAATGTCAAATGATCTATGGATATGATAGATCATCCATATATTAAGAATATATTCAGTTTTTATGGATAAATCATAATAAAAATAAATAATTAATTTTTATTTTTATTCTAAAAATTACAAAAAAAATAAAAAAAATAATAATATTTGAATGATAAGTGTCAAATGATCTATGGATATGATATATCAGCCATATATTAAGAATATATTCAATTTGTATGGACAAATCATAATAAAAATAATTAACTAATATTTATTTTTAATTCTAAAAATTACAAAAAATCCAAAAAAAAATCGTATTTGAATGATAAATGTCAAATGCACTATGGATATGATAGATCAGCCATATATTAAGAATATACTCAGTGTTTATGGACAAATCATAATAAAAATCAATTAATTAATATTTATTTCTAATTCTAAAAATTAAAAAAAATAAATAATAATATATTTAAAGAATAAATGCCAAAATGCCAAATTATCTATGGATATGATAGTTCAGCCATAGATCTAAAATACATTCAATCATTATGGACAAATCATAATAAAAAAATAAATAATTAATATGTATTTTTTATTTCCAAAAAATAAAAAAAAACAAATATTACATGGATATGGTAGATCATCCATAGGTTTCAAACATATTAAGTTCTTACATTCAAATAAAAAAAAAACATTTTTTTTTATTTTTTCTTTATTTTTATTTTTCCATATTTCTTCATAAAAATCCATAGATCTACACATATAACCAAAAAAATTGTTATTTTTGACATGGGAAATGTAGATCAGCTAAGTGTAGAGCACTTACAAGCATTCAAACAAGAAAGAAACAACAAATCAAAGAGATTAAATGAAAAAAAAAATGAAAAACTCACCTATTTTCGCAATATTTTCCAAAACTTCAAAAATCTTCCCAAATCTTCAAGTTTGATGCATTTTTGTTGTTTTTTTTGGTAGATCTAGTAGTCTAGGCAAGTACGTGAGAGGTTTGGAGTGGTTTGGGAGGGAGAAAATACTTTTTTTCAGGAGAAAGAAGCCTTCTTTCTCCAATTCAAACTTTTTGTTTTCTGCCCGTATCGTTTTGGGGGCGTATTAGTCGATACACCCCTAATACGGGGGTGTATCAACCAATACACCACCAAAATGGGCGATATGGTACCGTATCGTGCTGATGCGGTACCGATACAGTCGAATAGATATGCAACAACAATTTTGTTGTGTATCCTATATCTTATATTAAACCTTGGGTGCAATCAAACTGAGCGAACCAAAATTCTCTGTCTCTTAACTCATTTTTTAAAGTCTGAGTTTAACTCAAAATTCGGTATGTCTTGGCTCAAACTTTTATTAAAATACTATAAAGTTCGAGTTTGACTCATCAGAACCTAAAAAAATGAATATATTTTTATATTTTATAAATAAACAAATAAATAAAATCATTATAAAATATATTTTATATTCTATAATATGTAAGCATGTGTTGGGATTGTCTTATTTTACAACCGTTGGATTAATTTTAATCTAACAGTTTGTGTGTGGTCCCTCTTTAGGTTATAGAGGTTTTACATATAAAAGATTTCTTTTATATATAAGATTAAGGCCTTTTTTGGAGAGAAATTGTGAGAGAAAAATACAGAGTGCTCTTGGTGAGAGTGAGTTTCTTCTCTTATTTTTGTTCTTCTGGTTGAGAGGAAAGGGAGAACGGGTATACAAGGGTTAAGGGTTGGTTCAGACTACAAGCCACAAAGTAATTGTATTGTTTCTTAATTTTCTTTTATAGTGAAGAATAGGTTTCGTCTCTCCCGTAAACGTAGGTGGTAAGGCTGAATCACGTAAATCTTTGTGTTATTTGTGGTGTTCTTTTTTTATTTGTCTTTTCTTAGATTTCATCATTTTTGTCGCTATTATATTTCTCGTGATTGCTATTTTAAATACCTTGTGATTTTATACAATGGGTGGTTGTTGTAAGACTCTAACAAAGTGGTATCAGAGCTCCTATGTTAGTACTTACAAGGTGTTTGTAAAATTGCTTGAAAGATAATGGCAGTAAATGGTATAGGTTCTCAGTTCCAGATTGAGAGGTTTGATAGCAAAGGCAGTTTTACTCTATGACAAAGAAGGGTAAAGGATGCCCTGACTCAACAAGGCTTGGCTAGAGCTTTAAAGGGAAATAATGGGGAGTTAGAAGACATAAAGGACATTAATTGGGAGGACATCGGGTCAAGGTGTGTTAGTACGATTCGATTGCTCCTAGTTGATAATATTAGGGAGGAGAATTCTACACCGGAATTGTGGGATAAGTTGGAGAAGCTTTATTTGGGGAAAAGCTTAACTACAAACCTATATCTGAAGTGGTAGTTGTACAGGCTAAAGATGGAAGAAGGTGGGAATCTCCTAAAACACCTGAATGTGTTCAACAATATCTTGGATCAAATAAGGAAAGTTGTTGTCAGGGTGGAGGAAGAAGACAAGACCCTTTTGCTTCTTACCTCACTTCCTGATTTGTATGAAAACTTGGTGACAACATTGCAGTATGGGAAAGATATAGTGAAACTCAAAGAAGTTACTACATCTCTTCTATTCGATGAGGTTAGGAGGAAGCCTAAGTATGAGAGCGGGCAAGACTCTATGTTAGTTACGATGGGAACGGATCGAAAAGGAAGGTTGTTTGACAAGGGGTCTAAGAGCAGTAAATCTACATCCAAAGCTAGGAAAAAGGGCAAGATACAATGTTATAGATGCAAGGAATTTGGTCACATGAAGAGAGATTGTCTTGCACGAAAAAGGAGTGGGGATGAATCCGGAAGTGTGACAATTGCATTTGATGATGATATAGACGTTTTCAAAATCTCCGAAGGTATGTGCAATTTTTTTTCCAAACGAATGGGTTTTAGATTTTGGGTGTTCTATGCATATTTTCTCTATGAAGGAATATTTTGACACGTTCTAAGAGAGGAAGACGGGTGTTGTCTCCTTGGGTGATGGATCTACATGTAACATCGCGGGTGCTGGGACAATGAAAGTCCAAATGTTTGATGGAGTGATTTGCACTTTGGATGGTGTGGCGTAAGTCCCAAAAATGTGTAGGAATCTAATATCACTTAGCTAATTAGACTCCAAGGGATGCAAGATTTTTGTTGCAGGTGGAGCCATGAAAATCACACGTGGTGGTATGGTTCTGATGAAGAGAGAAAAAAGCAAGTGTTTGTATCATTTGGTTGGGAGTACAGTGGTTCCCAAGACCTTGGTAGGATGTTGGAAACGAAATGCGCAAGGTAGTGTGGTCACACGGAGGGTCTCTTTTGCGAATAGAGTAGAGACAAGTGCTGCAAGTTTCCAATGTATAGATGATGGTGAGAGGAAAATTCCTAATAGAAGAAATGAATGATCGAGGTTCCTCTTTGAAGTTAACTAGGATTGTTAGCTTAAATGCAGTTACACAGGTACATTGGTCATTTTGTTTGAATAAAGTGGAGTCAAGACCTAGTGGTTCATGTTATGTGTAGTTGGTAGTATTTTACAAGGCCAATGGAGATTTGCGGTATTTGCAAACAAGTGGAGGCACAAATAATATATCTCTAAGGTAGTTGAAAAATAAGCCAATGTGGAGACTATTGGGAGTGTGTCTTATTTTACAATTGCTGGACTAATTTTAATCTAACAATTGGTGTGGTTCCTCATTAAGTTAAAGAGGTTTTACATATAAAATCTTTCTTTTGTATGTAGGGTTAATGCCTTTTTTGGAGAGAATGTGTAAAAGTGGGTTTTTTTCTCTTGCTTTTGTTCTTTGGGTTAAGAGGAAAGGGAGAATGGGTGTACAAGGGATTGGTTTGGGCTGCAAACCACAAAACACTTGTATTGTTTCTCAATTTTCTTTCATAGTAATGAACATGTTTCGTCTCTCCCGTGGACATAGGTGGTAAGGCCGAACCACATAAATCTTTATATTCTTTGTGGTGCTTATTTTTTATTTGTCTTTGTTTAGATTTCACCATTTTTGTTGTTATTAGATTTCTTGTGGTTGCTATTTCAAATACCTTGTATTTTTATACTGTGGGTCACTGCTTTCAAAACCGGACTGGACCGGACAGTCGGATCGGAAAAATCGGGAACCGAACCTAATCGGTTCCGTTTTCCTCCAAAACTGCTTTTTCCCCTAAAACCGTTGATTTCGGTCAACAAACCACTTGAATCGTTCGAACGGTTTTGATTGTTTTTCAATTTTTTTATTTTTTATTTTTTTTTGTTAGAACAGACTAGTTGTTCGAGTCGAACAATCAGACTGTTCGAACCAATAACCGGACCCCTGACCAATTCAATCACCGGTTCGTTTTTAAAAACCATATTGTGGGTAATTGTTGTGAGGCCCCAAGAATATGTATGTATGAATATATATTAATCAAGTTAAGCTCACAAAATTTTAAACTGAACATTTTATTAATCGAGCTTAAATTCAAATAGTTAAGCTTACCTCGAGATTTAAACTTGAATAAAATCGAAGTCGAAGTGAGGCAAATTGAACTCAATCCCAAACTATTCGATTAGAGATCGATTTAGTTGCAGCTCTAGCCCAATGTAAGGTGATGATGAGGGTTTAGGTAGGCTGAGTTAGGGAGAGCTAACCTGCGTCGACAATGGTGGTGAGTGTTTTGTCACACTCCTAAAAGCGGTCAAATGATAAATATTTTGGATTAGGCTTTTGAGGTTAATGCTCTCTTTATAATTATATGATGTCCCGTCTTTAGGATATAATATTGTATTTATTTCTACCTTCGAAGGTTTGAACACTTGAAGATTTTTGGAATTAGTATCTTAATATTATTTTTCTTTATCTAAATGCTTACTCGCAAATGTGTGATTGCAAGAATATCTATTTGTCACATTAATTAATTAGTTATGTGCCATATACCATAATCTTATACGATCGAGATCGAATAGATAGGGACATGATATTAGAACAAACGCTATTTGCATTCCTGTGCATGTCTCTTGGATTTGGCCCTTTAATGATAGGGACACATCCGATCATGGTTTTTGATGAGGTTGGATTTGGCCCTTTAATGATATTGTAACACATGGTACTTCAAAGCAATTAGGTGACATCCAGAATTACTTTGGTAATAATTTGTCTTAACCAAGTTGATGGTATCCCACCTGGTAGCCTGGCACAGGCACGACCTGGTGGCCTGGCCCTAGCGCGACTTAGTGGCCGGGCCCTAGCGCGACCTGGCCCAGGAGCGAGCTGGCAACCTAGCAAATACGTGACCTGGCGACCTGGCTTTGGCACAACCTGGCAGCCTAGCATAGGCGCGAAGCTGGCAGCCTAGCACTGGCGTGACCTGGCGGCCTGGCCCTGGCGCAACCTGACGGCCTGGCCTAGGCGCGAACTGGTGACCTGGCCCTGGCACGACCTGGCGGCTGGCACAGGCGCCGACCTAGCGGCCTGCGAGACATGCTCGCCAACAAATTCGACATGCATATCCAAACTCTCCCACATTCCTTGGAAGTTGGCCCACGTGCCGAACGATCTTGAGGGTGGTCAACGTGCATGGCGGTTACCTTAGGGAATCTCAACCACTTAGACGACTTCTTAGAAATTTCGGATATGGTGCGTTAAGCCCATGCCAAACAATGCCTATATAAAGGCACCAACCCCAATGGCATAGGGAGGCAAGTAAGCATATTCTAGCTCTCATACTTTATGATTTTTAGCTCACACTATACTATGAAAGTACTGACTTAAGCATCGGAGTGACCTCACCGGGTTAGCCACCCCGGGTCCTCTGACATTGATTCCTTGCATGTCTCTAAAGAACTACGAAATCTCAACAATCAATCCAGCTTGCCACCAACCAGCTCGACACTCTGGTAAGCTCGTCACCTAATAGACAGCTCGGCCCAGTCAGCTCGGCACCTAACCTGCCTAGCTCGGCCCAGTCAATTCGGCACCTAACTTGCCTAACTCGACCCAGTTAACTCGACACCTAATCTGCCCCCAGCTTAGACCAAATGACAAGGTACTTAGCCAAAAAATTGATACATCACAAAAAATTGATTCATCAATTGGCGCTGTCTGTGGGAAACACTACGAAAAGCTAAGTTCTCATCTTCTGAAAGGCTAAGTCCTCTTCTTCCAAAAAGCTAAGTTCTCACCTTTTAGAAACTAAAAGGTCTCACTTTCTAGTTTCCATTTTTTATGAACTCAAAGACTATACAGGAAATTGATGGCCAACAGACTAAGCAGCTCTACCAACTTTATTTCAACTCGGATAAAGCCTCATCAGTCCTCTTCGCGAGGTACCCTCTACAAAGATGAGCTCTTCGTGGCTTCCGTGGGAGTAGGCGGCCAACAGACTACATGGACGCCCCTACCGGTCAAGCCTTCCAAGGCTCCCATGCGAGCTGGTGACCTAAAGTCAGTAGTGTTGCCCCTGTAGGTTGAGCTCCTAGTAGCTTCTTGTAGGAGTGGGTAATTGACGTCACTAATGAGGCTGATGCAGCGCAGCCATAGCTCTAAGGCGCGACCTGGCACAGACCCTGACCTGGCGGCCTGGCAAGGGCGCCGACCTGGCAACCTGGCCCAGGCGCAAACTGGCGAGCTGATCAAAGACTTCGGCTCCACATAAGACTCAATTGCCTCTTCGGCATGGGCAAAATCAAAGATCAAGGAGAGTGGACTACGAGTCACTCCCAGAGCCTAAGGGCTAAAGTGTCGAACTGGCAAAGACTTCGGCACCACATAAGACCTAGTCGCCTCTTTGGCATGGGAAAAATCAAAGATAAAGGAGAGTGGACTACGAGTCGCTCCCAGAGCCTAAGGGCTAAAGTGTCGAACTGGCAAAGACTTTGGCACCACATAAGACCCAGTTGCCTCTTCGACATGGGCAAAATCAAAGATCCAGGAGAGTGGACTACAAGTCGTTCCGAGAGCCTAAGGGCTAAAGTGCAGAACTAATAAAAGACTTCAACACCACATAAGTCCCAGTCGCCTCCTCGACATGGGCATACAAGTCCTAGTTGCCTCCTCGGCATGTGCATACAAGTTCCGGTCGCCTCCTCGGCATGGGCACATAAGACCCAATCGCCTCTTCGGCATGGGCAAAATCAAGCGTAAGGAGAGTGGACTGCAAGTCGCTCCCAGAGCCTAAGGAATTGAACCGACGCATACAAGCTCATTGAATTAGTCATTTCAAGTCAAAAGGAGCAATCTACTCCCTTCGTCGAGTTACTTTCAGCTTGGGAGTGGGGGCAAATGGTGAGGGCGGATTTGGCCCTCCAATGATATTGTGACACATGGCACCTCGGAGAAATTAGGTGACACCCAGAACCACTTTGGCAACAACTTGCCTTAGTCAAGTTGATGGTGTCCCACCTGGCGGCCTGGCCCTGGCGCGACTTGGCCCAGGCGCGAGCTAGTGACCTGGCCCTGGCGTGACCTGGCCCTGGCACAACCTAGCCCTGGCATGACCTGGCAACCTGGCCCTAGCGCGAACTGGCAGCCTAGCACAGGCGCGAGCTGGTAGCCTGGCACTGGCGCGACCTAGCGGCCTACGAGATGTGCTCGCCAACAAATTCGGCATGCATATCCGAACACTCCCACGATCCTAGGAAGTTGGCCCACGTGCCGAACGATCCGGATGGTGGTCAACGTGCATGGCGGTTACCTCAGGGAATCTCAGACCACTTAGATGACTTCTCAGAAATCTCGGATATGGTGCGTGAAACCCACGCCAAACAATGTCTATATAAAGGCACCAACCCCAATGGCATAGGGGGGCAAGTAAGCATATTCTAACTCTCATACTTTGTGATTTTTAGCTTGCAGTCTACTATGAGAGTACTGACTTAAGCATCAGAGCGACCTCCCTGGGTTAGCCACCCCGGGTCCTCTGACATTGATTCCTTGCAGGTCTCTAAAGAACTACGGAGCTCAACAATCAATCTAGCTCACCACCAGCCAGCTCGACACTCTGGTCAGCTCGGCACTCTAGTCAGCTCGTCACCTAACCTGCCTAGCTCGACCCAGTTATCTCGGCACCTAATCTGCCCCCAGCTCAGACCAAATGACAAGGTACTTAGCCAAAAAATTGATACATCACCAAAAATCGATTCATCAGTTTTTAAAAACGAACCGGTGATCGAATCGGTCAGGGGTCCAGTTACAAGTTTGAACGGTCCGACCATTTGACCTGAATGACCGGCCCGTTCTGACAAAATAATAAAAAATTGGAAAATGGTCAGAATTGTTCGAACGGTTCAAATGGTTAACCGACTGGTTCAGTGGTTTGTTGACCAAAATCAACGGTTTTAGGGGAAAATCGGTTTTGGAGGAAAACAGAACCGATCAGATGACCGATTCCCGGTTTTTCCAGTCCAACCGTCCGATAGGGTCCGGTTTTGAGAACATTGCATCCGATCACCTATTTCTATAGTGATATTGTTTGGCATTTAAGTTGCAAGTTAGAAATATTAAAGCTATATATCGTTTTGCACTACCAAATTAGAACGCCTATTTCGCAAATATAAACACTTCAAACTTCTACAGTAGTGGCTAAAGATGGAAAGTTCTCTAAAGATAGATTCCATTTAGTTTATTAAGATATAATTATTATTAATTAAGACCAACCCTAATGGTTTTTTTCCACCCCATATTGCTGTTTTACTTCTTTAATTATACTATTTCCACTAGGTTTAGTCCAGCGTCTTATCAAGTAATCATCATCCTCACCCCCAAATTCACAAGAAAATGTAGGAAAAGAATAATTTTGTTATATTTAGGTTATGTTTGGTTTGAAGGAAAAGGTAGGGAAAGGAAGGAAAATACAGGAAAACCAATACAAGATTTGTAAAGATTTTTCTACTTTTCCCTTCCTTTCTCTACCTTTTCCTTCAAACCAAACATAACATTAGTATAATCAGCACCACTTATACATTATAAGGAAGGCTAAGAAATATCAGAATATCTTGAAATTAATGGACTAGAGGGCTATTCACCATAATCAAGAGTTATGGATGGATTCATTATAGATGTCTCTCTTAAGCAAAGTTATGTGCAGATCTTTAATTTAGTGCCGCTTTAAGGTATATTGGAAAAACTTTCTCCCATGAATGACATTATTGATAAAGTTATAGTGTAACCTTCTGCATCCCTGAGAGCCTCAAATATTATTACAGGGATTTAGATCCTTTCCATCATAGATTTCATTGATGTAAACTCGATTTCCCTTGAAATTCTTGTTTTATGAAAGATTAATAGATCCTAAGGCCCCATTCAGGAAGTTATTTGTCCATGTAAATGCACTTAATTATCTGGGTAAATATTTCCTAGGAAACACTTACCGAAGTAAGTCTATTTATCTATATTCTTTTTATCTTGATCAATATGAATTAAAATTCCATTAACCAACTTTTTCCCTTCTCAAAATACAAAAAATAAATAAATAAATAGAAAAGGGGCTCTAATTTGTAGTTAGGGTTTAGGATTTTAATATAAAAGGACATTAAATTTCAGTTTTAATTTGTTCTTTCATTCCCACCTAATGAAGTGTTTCGCGTGAAAAGAAAGGAGAACTAGATACTGTTTCCAATTGATAATAACTTTTGAATCCACAAGAGAAATAAAAGCTCCGCTTAATAAAAAAAGCCCCTTACAGTGCATGCCTCAATAATAACTATAATAAATAAAACCCTAGCGACCTTAAGACCCAAGAGAAGTCCTATTGAAAATACAATTTCTATTAAGCCCAAATCTCACCATTAACCATACCCAATGGTAAATTATAACTGTTATAACCTTTTCCAAATCACGTAATGTCATATTGCATTCTAAAAATACCTCATGTCATATTTACATTATCTTGGTTTCGTTGGAGTTGGATGGATAATTGGCAAAACTATATAAAATGTCAAGCAGATCAATTTTGATCCTCCAAATCAAGATAAAAGAACAATGGAAAACTAAGATACACTAAATTTATTTACAATTCATGTTTTCCTAAACCCTAATAGTAAATGAATTTGGCCATCTCGATCTACATCACTGCTTTTCAGCAAGTCCTTAGTTAATTTTTCAGTTATTCATAAAAGAAACATCTAATTTAGCAGTTAGGGCAGAATTAGTCATCATTAGGGGTGGCCATGAGCCAAGCTCTTTTCGAGCTACTCGAGCTCAGCTTGTGAAAAGTTCGGTTCAATTCGGTTTCAATCGAGCTTTGAGCCGAGTTCGAGCCTAATAGAACTCGACTCATGAGGTTCGCGAGCTGAGCTCGAATATATATAATAAAAGTATTATAATTCTACATTTTTTAAATATCAAACAAAAATATTTTTTATATATAATTTTTTATTTTTATTTTTTCTCAAATCAAGCTCGAGCCAAGTCGAGCCAAGCTCGAATTTATGAGTTTTTGACTCGAGCCCAACTCAAACTCAAGGCTCTAGCTCGAGACTTGTCCTACCTTGATGAGCCAAGCTCGAACTTCATACTATTCGGTTCAACTCAGCTCAAATCCGCCCCTAATAATTATGCATGTTATTGAAAATGGGATATCTTCTTTTAAAGGAAAAGGCAGAAAAAGTGAAAATATACTTATATACTAATGGAGATTCCTTCTATCAGTGACTCATGAAGATATTAGGACGTGGATACCCCAAATCACAATTGATAGTTTTAGGCTAAAACTTTTTTAGGGTGAGCAAGAAAAACCGAATCAAACTGACAAGACGGAATTGAAAATTTTAGTAAATTGAATCAATCGGTTCTGTTTTGATTTGGTATTTTGAAAAATTGAAAGTATCAATTCGATTTCGGTTAATCAATATAAAAAACCAATGGTTAATGAGTTAATCGAATGGATCGGTATACATATATATTATTTACAATATATTTTATAAAATCAAAAAAAAAAAAACCAACAGTTAAGTTAATTGAACCGATTAATCGATCAGTTTCAGTTTTGTTTCAATTACTGATTTTTCAAAAGCCGATATTACCGAAACGATTCGATTTGAAATTTAGAGCCATGGTTCGGTTAACCCCTATATTTTTTGGAAGATGAATTAGGGAGCACTTAAAAAGAATAATTTACAAACAGGACCTGGATCAAAGTTTAATTTTCTCCGAAGAACAACACTATATATACAGAAAACAATTATAGTAGTGTGAACAGCTGGCCGGAACCTGGACAACCTAACCATTCAAAACGAGTGAAAAACCGAGTAAGCCGAGTTTGGACTTTGCCTTATTCCTACTTGACTTGAGGTGTGGAGAGGGAGTAGGTTTGACTGATAAAACTTGTGAAGCGCTCTCTCCTCAGTCCTCACTCTCTGTCTTGCTCATGCTGAACATCGATCCTATATTCTATCCTTTTTGTGGGGGACTGTCCATAATCCATATCGTTTCTCAAAACAATATACCCAATCTGATATGTCCACCATGTGCAACATACCACGAGGCTACAACTGCAACATGTGGGAGTATCTAGCTATCCCACCCCAACTCGATGTACGTGTAGCACAGAGGGGCCAACCACGGTCACGGTCAGGTCGAGAGTCCAAATTATCAGAAACCACAGCGCATTAAATTTCACCTTTATCGGTTTCTACCCCACCACGCCTTAGCAAAAACACACACACACACTTTCAGTCACACAAAAACCCAGCATAAGAGAGAGAGAGAGAGAGATCCCCGTATCCTAGCCAACAGCAACAATACCTCTTCACAGGCTTTTGCAGAGAAAGCTTTACCCCTATAGTACATGCATGCATGCATCCATACTACGACCATGAACGACATTTACATGGGAAACGAAAGACAAAGGTAGAGGACAAACTCCAAGATCTCGGTGTTATTTGTTTTTATTTGCACGATATATCATGAGATCGATCAATGCAAACTATTTTGTGTTGTTGTTTTAGGTGGTCCATATTTACTGCTCTTCTCTTCTCTTGCTCCAGTGAGTGTTGCCACCGTGAGGTAATGTTGGGCTTTAAACCCATTTTACTGTACACTGAGCGGTCAAGCCTTAGTGCTGTAGAAACGGAGACTATAACAGTTGCCACCACTTGGTTCAATGGGATAGTCCTAAAGAAACTTGGGATGTCTATGCCTAAGGTCTCTATCAGCTATTAGGCCTTGGTACGGTTTTTTTTTTTTTCCTTCTCACACTTGCATTAGGAATTTAGGATATAGGGCCCACCCACTGTATGTATGGTTTGTCACATGGGAAATCTACTGTTTAATTTCCTCAATTTAGTTACTTGATCGACTTGTTGGAGCCCTATGATCTTGTGACTTCATCTGAATGGTCAACAATTAACTAGATATAAAATATATATGAACGATGGTCCCGGCCCACTTGGGTCTGTAGAGGACGGATGGTCATTGACATTCTACCGATTAGATTTTTTGTTAAGGAAGATACTATACCGCGCGTTTACCAGACAAAATGAGATCGGTACGTAGGTAGGGCCCCTTTAATAAGCCATGTCTTATTTGCAAGTATTATTAGGACGTCAATATTCCCGTTTGAGTTCGTTTTGTCAAGGAGGGAGAAATATCAAATATAATTGTTTACAAATTAAGTTAAAATAAAAGTTTATATAACCAAGGTGTTTCTGTTTGTCTATCCAAGCAAAGTACAAAGTGTCCAGGTGGGTAATATTGAGAAAAGCTTCTCAGGTGATGCTTGTACACTCAGCTCAGAGCCCATTGGTTATGTGGATTTGTATTGTTTGCCACTGCCCAAAGCTGCCTCCACCGTTTCATTACCATTAAATTACTCATCATCTTTTGAGTTTTCTCAATCCGAGGCTAATAAATGGTCATTGAATCAAATGCATCCCATTGATACATGGTGTGAGTTTCCTACAAACCTCCCTGGCCATCCCCCTTCCCAAGAGAGAGAGAAGAAAAACTCTAATTTGTTTTTGGTTCAGCATTGATGATGTTGTTGTCTATAACTGGGTGGGTGACTATTTAGACATTGAGTGCGTGGATAGATCATTTAGTTCTGTTGCATGGACCACTTTCTCTCTCCCTCCCCAGTACCCACACGGCCACACATATAGACTACATCCATGGACCATGGTCCATATAAACCCAACAAACGTTGGACAAAACCAGCCACTAGCTAATTCCCTTGTTATTTACAAGGACATATAAGTTGCGTAAGAGGCAGCCCGGAAAGCACTCTCTCACAGTCACAGTCTCTCACTTAGCTTGTATGGCTTGTGACTTGAGAGTGAGTGAGTGAAGCTTTACTTTTGGGGCAATTCTGGGGAAGAGGAAAAACTTTTGTTTACATGTGGATGGATGGTGATTGTTTTTGAACTTGTAAGAGAGACGTCAGGGTCATCTTTTTCACCAAAGTGAGGGTTCCTTTGCGCAACATTTGTAGCAGATAACAAATAAAACCCTAGAAATGTGTGGAGGAGACTGGAGAGTGAACAAAGGGGTAAGGCTTAACTAAATTTGCTAACACAAGCCAAAAAGAAATAGAAATTTAGGAAAGGACAAAGGTGCAACTTACAAGGGAGGAAAAAGAGAGGAGAGGATCTCTGTCTACTGTTGTTGTTTATTGACTTGAATACGTGTATGTGGATATGTGTGGGTGTGTGGGTGTGTCTGATGTGTCTGTGAGTGAGAGAGAGAAGTGTGAGTGTGTAGTCAAATCGGTAGAAGTAAAGCTTTGTTTTTCTCCAACTCACTCAGAATAAATAAATAATAGAGTAGGTGGTGAATTACCCTAAGAAGGCGGAGTGGCAAAATTTTTTTAGCTTATTGCCCGAGAGTTTGAAGAGGGGGACATCGATTCGGAAAGCGAGAAAGGCTTGGCAATCCACCCTCTTAACTACGAAAACAACAGGTGAATGAGCGAAAGCTAATCACCCCATGCAAACGTCCCTTTCTCGCTCCTCTCCCCCACCTCTGCCGCCTCTGCTGCTACTCTCTCTCTCTCTCTCCCTCTCTCATCGGGAATGCCAACCACACATTTCCTTGCAATTTAACCTCAGGCGTATGTTAGAGTAGGCTCTGGTTCTCCCTCACTCTACCCTATGAATGATACATTTCTACAATATATACATGTATAATATCTATAAAATATATTAAACAACGACACCACCAACACCACCAAGCACCACCGAAGCAGAGGGAAAGAGAAGGCGCGCTTTCTGAGTTCTTTACATCCACTACCTTATAAGTCGATCCATCTCTTCTTCTTCTTCTTCTTCTTCTTCTTCTTTCCTATCTTTGATTCTCCATTTATAACTACTTGTCAACAAAAACATATCCGAGTTGATTAGCTTGTCAATCTATCAATCATCAGTCAATCAATCGAAGCTAATCAATCGAGTGATCCAATCAAATCAAGGAATCAAACATGTCCTCGTCCTCTGCTTTTTCACTGGACCACCTATCTCCCTCCGAGCAGCTCTGCTACGTCCATTGCAACTTTTGCGACACTGTCCTCGCGGTATCAAATTCCCCATCTCTTCTGTTTGTCGTGAATCATGGCTACTGCACATCCACTGCCCATTTGTTTATCCTTGACACTGCACTTGCGGCACAACTTAGCTCAATTAGGGTTCTCTAGGGTTTCAGCTTATTCTCATTTTTTTTTCTTCTTACATAAAAGATGCTCCTTTGTTCCATGATAGGTGAGCGTCCCGTGCAGCAGTTTGTTCAAGACGGTTACGGTTCGATGTGGGCATTGCACCAACCTCCTCTCTGTAAACATGCGCGGGCTGCTTCTACCTGCAGCTAATCAGCTTCACCTTGGCAATACCTTCTTCTCTCCTTCCCGCAACTTTCTGGTAAAATGGAGGAATCTAGTTATTTCTTTATCAAGTTTTATGGAATTGATTTTTTTTATGTGAATTTATTTGTTGTTCTCGATCAATGGTTGTGTTGCAGGAAGAGATCCCAAGCCCACAGCCCAACTTGTTGATCGATCAGCCTAACCCAACTGACTCAATTGTTTCAGTCCGAGGAGGAAGCGATGAGCTCCCCAGACCCCCTGTTGTTAACAGACGTGAGATTCCTTGAAACATTTGTTTGTCATTTTCATGTCTCTGCAACGCCTGTGTTTGCTATAAGGAGTGGCTTCTCTGGCAGCTCCTTTGTTCCATCAGAATGTTCTCTTCTTTCTCCATTCCATTTTTCCTTAACAAAGTATACAACTTTATTTCCCTTTTAGAAAAATAAAATATATATAAACGACCTGCACCATACTCCTTAAGGATAGTCATGTCTTAGTCAATCAAGAAAAGAAGAGTTAGAAAAATTAGACAATATACTTTATAAGCTTGCGGCTTACCACTGCGCCCTGGTAAAATCGCAAGGTTTGGTGGAGGGAAGAAAGAAACTTTAATGCAATAATAGAAGCCTACTCCTCCCTTTCCTGCTATCTCAGCCATTTTTTTTATAGTACTAAAAGACTCTCTTCAGTGGTCATGACTGTCACAAAATTCATTTCTTTTCAGTGCACCGTTTTTTGTTTAACATCCATCTTTTACCTCCACTTTCATACATATCTACAGTTAGCCACAGTTAACATTTGAAATCGCCACAGAAAAGTTCATTTGTGGGTACCATCAAGATGTTCTCTCTTTGGTGCGAACTTCCCTGCCGTTTTGCCTTGTTAGCAAAATCCCCCATGAAACCCATTCAGAAGATATTCTGAAAATTTCAAGTTTTGGGTTTGTTTCCTTCTCTCCTCACTTCTTGTTACATGTGTATCGGAATTGATTATAATCGGTTGCTTTTTTGAGTTTTATATATCCATGCTTTCTTTTGGGTTGTGGTTTTTTATTTTGGGAAGAGGAATATAGGATGTGCGTGTGTGTGGTTTATAATTGTTTTTGTGTGTATGTGTGTCTTGGACAGAGAGAGGGAGAATAGAATCTATAGATAGTTATAGATAGATAGATAGATCAGATAATGGTGATGATGAAGTGATGATAGAGAGATAAAAAAATGCAGAATTTCACAAAAGTCAGTGAAGTGTTTTTAATGTGTCTGTCCAGCTCCGGAGAAGAGACAGAGAGTCCCGTCTGCGTACAACCGATTCATCAAGTGAGTAATAATGAAAAGTGTTTGAGAAAAAAGCTTCTTTTTTTTTGTTTCATTTTCATTTCCTTCCTTTTAGTTATTTTATTCTTTTTGACATTTTAATACAATTGTTGTTGTTTCTAAGACACGGTAGAATCCGAAACATAGAAACAAATGTATGATCTTGACACCTACTGCTGCAGGGACGAGATCCAACGCATCAAGGCAGGAAATCCCGATATAACCCATAGGGAGGCTTTCAGTGCCGCTGCAAAGAACGTAAGATCCAAGAAAGTTACAGCATTATTTCTTAGCTCTCTACTGCTATCTCTATTTCCTTCATTCCTTCTCATTTCTCAAACTAGAGTTCTCTCTCTCTCTACCTGTATTACCCTTATTTATTTATGCATTTCTTTCTTCGGTTTCTTGATTTGTGAGTCCTCTTGATTTTCTCTCAGTGGGCCCACTTCCCACACATCCACTTTGGTCTCATGCCTGATCAAACCGTGAAGAAACCTAATGTGCGCCAACAGGTACCCTTCTGCAATCCACTTTAGTTAACTCCTCTCTCTCTCTCTTACCCACGCGCACAGTAGCTAGCATAAATAGTCGCACACACATATAATCACGGGTTTCTGTTTGGAGATACTGAACGTGTTTCTCTGTTTGCTCTTGGTGAAGGAAGGAGAAGACGTTCTTATGAAAGATGGTTTCTTCGCTTCCGCCAACGTGGGCGTGTCTCCTTACTAAATAGTGAGCTGTTAGCTAGATAGGGTCTCTCGTCATTCTCTTCTTCTTTTTCTTCACTTCCTTTCTTTAGGGGAGAGACCATTGGTCTTGGCTTCTCATGTCAAATGATAGAGGAAGTCTTATATATATATATATATATATATATATATATATGAAGTTTAGGATGTCAAGTCTACCAACTTTTAACTCCTCATAACCCCATCTAAAAGTCAGGGTCCTAGTGTACTGATAGCTCTCTACGTGACTACGTATATTTTGGAATTTCAATACAACTTTTAATTTGCTTGTAGAACATTAATTATCCTTTGGTTTGGAGTTTGGAAATGCTCTTAGTATACTGGTGTGTTTTAATTTGCATGTTATATAATCATATTATATCGTCCCTTGTTATTTTACCAGATTGTTTTCTTATCAATGTGATTGATCATATATACGGTTACTAAGTTCAACCATGTGGTCATTTTGTTAAACTTTGAACGTATTTTGATTTTGGATATTCATACTATTGACTAACAAAAGTACATTAATTAAAATCTAGCTAGGAAACTCGGAAGTATCTAATGATGATATTCTCAACACAATTCTAGCTTTTGTGACCTACGTCTACAAGGCACACATCTTTCATAATTAATTAGTATCCTAACAAAGCCACACGTGATCATATTCCTAAACACACATACATCATTGTTATGATTTTATATAGGATAAAATTGAGAGATTCTAATTGTCTCAATGATACACTTCTTCTTTTATTATATTCATCTACTACTGTTACATTTGAATTTTCAATTTTTTTCAGAGAATTTTGGACAGGCCCAATATAGATCTCTGATTTCCACTGCAGAGTTATAGACATTCAAAATTTCAAAATTCCACACTCTATGCATCCATGCTTGTCGTGAATTGACATCAATTCCGAACTAGCACCTACTTCAAATGTACTTTGAGCTTACAAATTCTGACTCTGGGCTAAACCATTATTCTCCCTTTTTTTGGTTTTGGAGCACGTGATAAAGCAGCTTTCCTTAGTTAGATCTTTTTAGGTATTTGTCCTAACGTATGTTAGTCTTGATAATTTTCTGATTTCTCCCTTTCTTCCTCGTTTTGTTTTGTTTTGTTACACCACCACAACAAGAAGCAGGAGGATAACAAACACCCAAATATTTTGCAATGAATTATTGAAACCACGTACGTTCTGAATCTGGAAGAGTACAAGAAATTTAGTGCTCCAACCTTAGAACAAGTAAGAAAAATCAATCACTTAATCAGATTTTTTTTAAATGGTTCTTGTTTTTTATAGGTTTTACTAATAAAAAACAGAGTTGTAAGCATGGTTTTTAAAAACGAACCGGTCAGGGGTCTGGTTACCGGTTTGTACAGTCCGACCATTCGACCCGAATGGCCGGTTCGTTCTGACAAAAAAATTAAAAATTTGAAAAACAATCAAAACTGTTCGAACGATTAACTAGCTGATTCAGTGATTTACCAACCAAAATCAACGGTTTTGAGGGAAAAACGGTTTTAGAGAAAAACCAGAACCGATCCGGTCTGACCGTCCGGTTCGGTCCGATTTTGAAAACAGTGGTTGTAAGCCATCATGCACAGAAATCTCCGTAGGATTACATTGGGAAAAAGTAAAACTTGGGTTTACAGGAGCAGTGCTTTAGACATGGTAGTTTTGAGAAGTATTAATTTCCTCAATTTTTGGTGACTAACTGCCAATTCTTAATTACTCAATTTGAAGTTGTAAGGAAGTTGAAATGGAATTTCGTTTCCCGTGGACGAAAATGAGATGTTTTGACCAAAACTCCATTTCCTCCAACTAGGAGCTAAAATGGCTGCAAAATTTTGGAAGCAGAGAGCTAACAGTAGTCTACATCCATCAACTGGTCTACGTACCCAGTTACTTGTAGGTGAAAACGATATGTCATAAAGAAATAAAACGAGCTATCTTATGCCTACAACCTTAAAAAAGAGTTGCCAGTTTTAAGTTAGAAAATATGAAGCCAACTTTTAGCTCGTTGTTCAAACAAGTGTAGTAATTCCTAAGTCATAAAAAAAACGCAACTGTGTTTCAGAATCCAACTAAAAGGTGCTTTTAAGGAAAAAAACATGATTAGAAATTTGTATAGCAACGATGTTATGCCCTAACCTTATTTTTAAGGGCTGCAAATCTTGTATATTCCTCTCTTAGGATTAATATAACGTCTTGTAATTTTCTCTCAAAATAAAAAATATTTCCAGTTTAAATTTTGGGATAAAAAAGGATAGTGTTAAGTTATTACTTGAATTTTCAAACGTATTCTTGTAGTATCTAAATTTTCAAAAAGTGTTAAGTTGGTCCAAAACTACTAACAAGTTAAGTATCATGTAAAAGAACAAAAATGCCCTTCACCTATCATTTAATTTTCTTATGATCAATATCCGATCTCTAACCCGTAACCACCTCCAATGTCAAGCTGGTTATGGATTCAGATATTCCCATCAACGACAAAAATACAAAAATGAACAAATAATTTTTTATTTGCAACCATAAAGAAAAGATCATTCATTGAAAATAGAAATCTTCAATGAAACGGGTGGGACGAATTGGGGTGGGATCGAATACATGCTAGAGACCTAGAGAGAGAGAAGGTTTGAGTCAAAGGGCCCAAGCTTGTATTTCCATATATATATTACCGTGTTGAGCTACTGTAGTTTATCGAATATAATTGATCTCGATAGGTTATCTAAATTCAGTCTTTATATGATACGTATCGTTGGTACGCGCCATACCGTACGAAATTTTGATCCTTGCTCCTGCCAACTTAATAAATTATGCAACAAAAGGTTGCAAGCTTTAAAGGGCTTCACACACAAGCCACAGAAAAGTGTCAAGTTGCTCCCTACCATTAATCAACCAGTTATCGATCACATAGTGACATGTACAACTTAAAACTTTTGAAAATATCAAAACTGGCATTCAAGAGAAGAAACCGTTCATTGCCTTCTACCTTGAGATTGAATCGATTGAATTGTTTGAGATTCTGAACTAATGAAGACATTGTTCATTATCTTCTCTACCTTTAGATGGTAGGCCCACCTCTAACTAGAATGAAAAGAAGGGAGGAGGAAACGATAATACCTCCAACCAGAACAGAAAGGGGGGAGGGGAAACGACGACACCCAATACCCATCGGGGATCAACGATGCATGCAATGCACCCTAGTACCAAAAGAAGTTAAACTGCAGTGGGGTGGTCCAATCCCAACTCATTCCTTTCTTTTGCTCCTCCCAGAGAGGTTCTTGCATAAGCCAAGTTCTTGGGTTAGAATTATTTGCGTTAATCTCTTCTCAAAAGAATAACCATGGCATGTCAAAACAGAATATATCCAAGGAAATATGACCTAGGCTTTCTGTGGCTTGTGTGTGAAGCCCTTTAAAGCTTGCAACCTTTTGTTGCATAATTTATTAAGTTGGCAGGGAGCAAGGATCAAAATTTCGTACGGTATGGCACGTACCAACAATTCCTATCATATAAAGACTTTGGAAGTTTGGATATTAATTTGACATTATCCCTAAAGTTTAGGGTACTAAATTGAAATTTTCCAAAAAAAAAAAAAACATAACTTTTATTTTATAAATTTAAAACATTATCGGGCCCAATTTTCTTGAAATCACAACAAATTAGGACAAAAAACATGTTGAAGAATAAACCCTTCGTGGACAAGGTTGACTATACCAGGAAACAATATGTTTGCATAATTAGCATAACCAAAATAAGAATGTTTATATGGATTAATTAAGAGCAAGATTGAAAGAGATTAAAGCAAAATATAGTACATGAGGTTGGATATTGTCAATGAAGTAAGAAGAGATCCATGGAAAACTGGAGTTGGCCGGTTCCTCACATATGAAGATTTTGCATGATAGCCACGAGGGTTACCTTATTGCAGACTGAAGACTCTAATAGGATAAAGTATGGCCCAAAGAAGCAGAAATGGTAGAATAATATTCACTTCTGGTCCTGTATTATTCATTTATATCTGTGGATGGGGGTCCGAGAAAGAAAAACTTACCAGCTATTCTGTTCTGACTTCTTCTAGAGTTCATGAAGCATACTGTTTCAAGTTTAGTGCCTGCTTGTCTGATTGTCATGGAAGCTTAGAGACATAGACGACAGAAATAAATGAAAGTAAAGATGAAGTTAATAAAAAACAATGGGATTTGAATATTATCACTTTCTGAAATGTTATCTAGAATTTCAAACTGAAGAGATTTGAGAGATTTACAGGTTATGACTTCTAACTCTTGTTAAGCGTTTTGTTTATTTGGTTATTATGGACTGACATTTCTGACCTACGAAAGAAAGATACTAGAAATCGTTCATTAATTTCTTTCAAATTTAGAGTTTTAATAATTTGGTTAACATTGTATTTTGTATTTAAAATTTAATGTGATGACGTCATATTTATAAGCTTTTTTTAATCAAAATCCGCCTAATGCTCAAAAATGCAACAGCAATATCAAAGGAATGGTCACCTTCCATCATGATTAAATTATTTCAAAATTAAAAAAAAAAGAAAGAAAATTTTTATTAAGAATAAAAAGGAGGGGGCATGAGACCTTCCATCATGATTAAAATTTTTATATTTATCTTCAAAAAAATCATGATTAATTGTTTTGAAGAACTCTGAGTTTCTAATTATCTGTGGACACTTGGGGATTAAGTGCATTCGGATACTTTAGATAAGCTAATTAATTACCTTCTAATCCTACATAATAGAGTTCCATGAGATGCTTCCTTACCAACATTTGGATTTTCAACTTCTAATTAAAATTGGTTGACAAAGTTGAATCCTGATTAGTGAGAATATTGTACAAAAGAAAATTAACATAGGTTGCATTTTCTTAAATCTCACCCAAGAATTGAAGTATGGTGGCACTCAATTATCCCATTTTTAGCTTCCCCTATCTCACTATTTAGTTATTTGTCAAACAAAACCTAAAATTTGTATTCTCATTTTCATATTTTTTTTTATGGTTGTTGTGGTTGTGATGGCCAAGAAAGGAAGGACGTCTGCTCTCTTTTTTGTTAATTGTCCACCTTGTTGGATACATTCTTGTAGAACTGCTAGAGGCCCAAATAACCCTGGAAAATCTTGAGCTTGTAAAGCATAAAAGGACAAAAGGCTGAACAGGGTGTTTCTGCAAATAAATAGGGCTTAGGACTGTTTAGTGGTTTGTCGTGTTGTGTTCTTCTGGGATGCCCTCGTCATAGCTTGGTTTCAACTTTCAACTTTGCAATTTGCTAAGTTGTACAATATTGTTTTGCAACAGGGGGTTCTCCAGACATTATTTGGGTCCCAACGATTCAGACAAGTATTACATTTTCTGTTTGTTTGATATTCCTGCAGAATCAAATTTGTAGAATATGATGTCTGTTTGAAATAGATAAAAAAATAAATAAGATCTAGCGAAGAAGGGTAGAAACTCAAAAACATTTTCTCTAAAACGGTGAAGAGGGTCATCAGGTAAATTATAGAGCTGGGTATTCCATTTCAGGCGAGAAGGGTAGAAATCATATTGATGGATGAATAACTTTTTAGCTAGGACGAACTTTCCCCATTTTCCCTAGAATTAGCTAGATAATGTGAAACAGAACAGTTTTCATATATATTTAGTCCATTTGTTGCATGGGTCGAAGGGCCGATGTTTGTTTGAAAGAGGCCCTCAACAGTTAACACAACACACCTATGAAAGCAGCAGGCAAGTAACAGGAATGAGTTACAGTATATCCATGTAACTTTAGCTAGTGAAGGTCATATCCATCCTGATGATAACACTTTTATGATCCTTGGAAAGAATTTGTCGCTTGTCCTTGATCCTTTTTTCCTTTCAAGGTTTGATTAGACGTACGGTTATCATAGCTTTCAGTCACCAAGACACAGACAGATGTGGCCGATTCAGACCATTCATCAGATAGCTATTTAGTCTCTCAGCATATATGTTTCTTCTAACAGTAGTACGGGCCAACTTTATGATCTCTCACCACAACCATCGATGATCGATCCCTTTTTGTCAAAATTTTTGAATAAGGAAACGGCCGGTTAAGAAAATAACTTCATTTTTTGGCACAAGGAAGAGCCATTGGAGGAGGGTTTAAGTGAAAATTTGCACAGTAGGAGATATTTGGGGCCGACCGGCCAGCCCCTTACAACCAACCCTATTCCCCACAATCCCAGAGTTTCTCTTTTTGACAAACATCACCTCTTATCTGTCTTGCCGGTTTTATATTCTTTTAAAAAGAATCCAGAATCCAGAATCCAATCCACCCTATCATGGAGAGCACTGTTTTGAAAATCTAACGTGATTGAAATGTCAGACAGTTTGAGTCAGGATTCGAAGCCTTTGACGTCAATCTAGTTTGCTGGTTGAACTGATACGCCATGCCCCAACTAAAAAGAAAAAGAGAAAAAAAGAATCACAGACAACCATTCAAACTGTCGAAACTTGTTAAAGCTAATGTGGACCACAGGGGGTCATTATGATTTATGACCCACCTGGACCTGGTTCAAAAGACTCAGAGGAAAATATATATATATATATATATATGCTGCCGGAAAAGGAATAAGGCAGACAGTAGCAGGCATAAAAATAAAACTAGGTTTAGGTTGGTCAATGATATGCTGTCGTCCCAACATCTGAAAGTGTTGAGGCATCACTCCACATCCACAGCATTCAGTCTCGCGACATTGCAGGCTGCATTGTCCCACCAAAATGGCCGGTCGGCTCCTGTAAACCCCATGGCTCTGACTGACTGACTGGTCCCTCTCCCTTGCCAAATTGCTTTATGAAACCACCAATACACTCGCACGCATAGTTATCCATTGGGATTGGGGAGGTGTCGATCTGATTCCAACAATTCCAATCTATATAGAGTTGTAATTCTTTTTTTATTTTTTATTTTTGATAAAATCAGAATGCGGCTACACAGAACCGGGGTAGCACGTCCCCATAAGTCAAAACAAGTGATTATATTTAGAGGAATAGGAATGGAGCTGAGATAAACTCCGTTTGCTCTAATCTTTCTTTTAAAGCATTGCAATCTTCAATAATTGGGCGCACTCCATGAATTCTGGCATTCTGTTGGTTAATTGGACTCTTTTCCATTAGTTTAATTAATGTTTTTTTTTGTTCAAAGTTGGTTACTTGGAAACAAGGATTTTTTTAGGGGGTGTTTGGTAGTGAGGAACTTATTTGGATATCTAAACTGACTATGTCCGGTTTTTATCAAAATTCCATGTTTCCAACATCTTGGAACTTATACATTGATAAATTCAAACTAGCTGTTTGACCATCCTGGTTAACCATGACCATTGACAATGTTTGAAAGTTCTTTTTTTTTTTTTGGAAAATGTAATGCACAAGTACGCCCCTAACAACTAATAATTCTGGTGAAAATTAAGGGATTTTATTAATTAAAACTTTCTTTCATGATATCAGTTTCATTGTAAATATACATGCGTGGGGCTTATATTTTTATGAAAATATATTATATAAGAATATATTATCAGTTGCTTAATTGATTCAAACCTGAACTGTTGCGGCCAAGGATGGGACCGAGAGAAACAAGGGAATTTAGTTGATGTTTGAGGTTGATGGGTCCAATCTATGAATAGGAGAAGAGCACACGTCAGAGGCCCTGGGTATTATCTTAGGGGTAGAGACCCCAACGGTCAAGTTAGTCAAGTGCTAAAGAGGGTCGGACTAGGCTTGAAACGAGAGCTCAGAGCTTAGTCCTTAAGAGCTCAAAAGAAGTCTCTCGAGATACTAAATGCAAGAGAGCAAGAATGAGCAAGATGGTTTTACCTTGAGTTGGATACCCCCTTTGATAGCTGACCTTGCCATAGAGTGATTGGAAGCAATTAGAAATGGACGACCAGGATCCCTTCCAACCAATGCCACATGGTGCAATCCGAGACCTGCCATATACACATACATCACAAATTATTTGATTAGAGCTTTAAACTCGAACTTGAACTATTCAATTAGAGCTTTAAACTCAAACCCGAACTATTCAATTATTGCTCAATTCCATTGCACCCCTAGTTGTTAAGATCTCCGGTTGATTGTAAAGGATACATCAACTTCCACCCCTTATCATCCGTATGAAGTAAAAATAAAGAAATAAATAAGTATGAAAATAAAATATAGTGAAATCTACAAATCATATCATTTGAATAAAGAATTGAGAAAAATATTTTTCATGTAAACTTAAGTAAAAGACGAAGGGTATAATTTTTATTCATTTATATATCTAATCTAATAATAATATGTTAAATATGTAAATATATGGACATTAAATCACATATGCATCATGTATGTGTAGACAAAGTCATGTAAAAATTACATTCTGATATCTAATAATATAAAAAATTCTTAAAAAATTGTTAGTTAATAAATTTTAGAGAATATTAGCTCTAATAACCATGAAACCAAGTTGGTTCCTCAAAATTTTATTAGATTATAGGAACTTTTTATTTAAACAATATTAATCATAAGGGGGAATTGTACTACTACTGTACTAAATGAGATATAATAAAATATAACATGCTATATATATTTAGGGGGCAAAGCAGCAACCAGACAACCAAATATCATACTACCGACGTGGGCAAAAGTATTTATCAATAAATAAATAAATAACATGGACAAAGGTTGTTTTTAAGAAAAACAAGGGGCAGGTAGGAATGGCAATAGAACAGGTTTGGGAGGGTTTTATAAATTTTTTACTTTATTTGCCTCCCTAAACCTCTTAATCCATTTCTGCCTCAAAATCCATAGCAGATTGGATTTTAAGAATCCAAACCCTCCCTATACATGAAAATACAAAATCCTATCTAACTCTACCCTCTCCACATTTAAAGGTAGAGATGGGTTGGATTTAGAACTGGAATCTAATTTTCTATTATTTTTTGTCATATATAAGCAATAAATAAACAAAATAACACAAATAAACAATAAAACCCATCTAATTTCTTATTATTTCTTATTTACCCATACCCGTATGGGTGTAGAGTCCTAAAACCCACCCCTGCCCCAAAACCCATTCCTTCAAGCAAAAAAAACCCACCCCAAAACCCATCTTTCATTCAAAAAAATTCACCCCGTCAGAGAGGGTAGTGGCGGGTACCCATCGGCTAAGGTAAAAATTACCATCCTAAGGGCACACAGTTAATTGTCTCATCCTAGTTTTTGTTTATCAAAACGCAATAGAGCACGGAAAAGTTAGGAGTTATTTTACTTCTATAGTTTGTGTTATCTCTTATGGATTTGTAATTATTTCTTGTTGGTTTATGAATACTGATTTGCTTAGAAAATAGAAATATTAAGGCTAAATGTTGTGTATGCAGAGACAGGACCCTTATATGGGTTGGCGGTGGGCCCCCTAAATAACTTGTCACCTGTCCTGTGCTTTTACCTTTAGAGTTTAGACTTAATTTTGCGGTGCGAATTTCTTTTGCACTGGTGTAAATGTATGGGAATGGAAATATATTGGATATAAATTCTGGTTTTTTTTTATCCTTAATAATTGAATGTCTCATTTGTTTGTGAGAAGAAAAATGATGTGGACCAGTGGTCCCTGACTTGCATGAAAGAGAATGGAGGTAGAAGAAGGATTATTTGTTTTGGAATGACATGGGAAACAAGATAATGTGGTCCTTACTTTTATGCAAGAGACGCAAGAAAAGTGGTGTAAATTTTGCATAAACTTTTAGGATGATAAAGTTGTAAATCATAGTAACAAATAAACAGATTGATGCAAAACTGAACCTAGTGCAAACTTTGTATTCCTGCAAAAAAGAATTAAAATAAACAAAAAATAAAACAGAGTATTGGATGCGTCCTACCTACCTATAGTAGATCACAAATCTGCATCAAGATTCCATATCCACCCCCATTTTATTTTTTCTTTTCAATGTCTTGTTTTCTAGGATGACAAAAAAGGAAAATATTACGGTCTGTATAAAGGAAAACAGATCAAAGGGTAGGTGTTCTCCTCATCAATCAATTTGTCTATAAAGTAGCTCTCTGAAAACTGGATTAGACCATCTGATGGAAGTGGGAACAAAACTGGAGCCTATTCTGGTAACCTGGTTCCATAATTTAGAGAAGTTAAAAAGCAACGTTTGGGGGGAAGAAAACACGGAGAGCCAAAGGCGGAGGTCGTTCAACCACTTGAATGGTTCTGAACTTCTGATCAATTCATGTTTCTTTTTATAACTTGGGTCCAACTCTCTGTGTTTTTCTCCTTATAAAACATTCCATATAAAACAAAAATATCTTTTTCACTCTTGTTTTCATCTAATGTCTTCCCTTTTATGCCACCATTAACCTAATAAGCTTGAGCCTTTGAGTCCTCCCAATCTGACTATTGTTGTTGAATTCTCAGTTGGAACATGGAAACCCAGTAGCTGGACCCCAACCCAAATTTCCAATTGTCAGAACATTGATATAAAAGTGAACTGACTATTGTTGTTGAATTCTCAGTTGGAACATGGAAACCCAGTAGCTGGACCCCAACCCAAATTTCCAATTGTCAGAACATTGATATAAAAGTGAAACTTGTGGAACCATTAACGAGCCCCAATCCCCTGGTCGATTGACAAAGAAATGCATTGTAATGCTCTCAAAAATCAAAATTGCTTCGTTATGTGGTGTTCCTTTCTATCGTTTCCATACATTGCTTATTCTCTTCATTTGTTTTTCTATTTTTAAATTGTTAATATTGCTTATTGCCTCATCTGATATCAACAAATTTTGTTGAACATGACAAACTAACCACTGAAACTGAATCAGAGGAGACAACTTAATTTGGCTCCTATTATAAATTACAGATACAGTCACTTTTCACCCAATATTCAAAACTTTTTTAAAAAACAAGGAGGTGGTGGCTTCACCATCCACCCTTCGATTGTGCCTACAATTTTTAATAGGACTGAAAGTTTTTTATGAATCAGAGCCTCAGAGGGGTCTTCTAATATTTGCTAATTTGGTTCATTGCATCCTCCAGTTTTTGGAAAGACAATGATTAAGGCACTAAGGCAGAGTCCAAATTTTGAATATCAGTTCGCTTTGAGGCTCTGTTTGTTTGAACTTGGAGGTGTTAATCTGAATCCAACATAAATCTTGCATCCGGTTCAATTTTGCACACTAGTTTGTTTGTAACTATGATTTGCATTCCTGTGTGATATAAAATTCGTACTTTCTGCCTCATTTAACAACTTTCCTCATACCTCAATTCTTCCCCATATAAAATGAGGATCATATCATTTTACTTCCTACCACACTTTCAACAAATGACACTCTTCTTATCTCCATTCCCTTTCAATGTAAAGTAGGGGCTATTTTATTTCTTACAAATAAATATAAGTTGAATCTGAAGCAAAAGGTAAGACAAAATTTACACTCAATCTATTTTGTATACCAGTACAAATGAAATTCATACCACAAACAAACTGAATTTAGGTATAACTTGGGAAAAAAACAAATAATGGACTGTCCTGAAGTCTAGACATGTATAGAAAAGGGGCTCCGGATCTACTGCTCGCTTCCTTGCACCAGACGATTCCACATTATCCATATATTTAACCTTTTATGTGCTGCTGCTTTCTCTGGTCTTCGGAAAATTTCTGTGCACACTCTGAAAACATAGGCATCCAACTGGATGTTGGAAGAATCTCTCCATGAATTTAATTTAATATAAATGTACAGGATCCCTTGAATTTAACATCCATGTGCAGGACATATTCCCAGTTAGACAGGTTCACTGTTCGGACCCTAACCAGGCTTTACTACTTATTAACAAAATAATGTCCAGGCTCAAGCCTAAATTTGGCCTGATTGTCAAGCCTATTCTTGAACCCAATCAAGCCCAGCCCCAATATAAAGCCTGAAGTCCTGTGTACGTTATGTAATATCTTAGTTCTATCTTCTAATTCCATATTTTTTAACTTGATGGATGCTGCTGCTGCTGCAACAAATAACAAAGGGAGCATATCTGTAAATGGGAAATAGGAGGAGAAAATTGGAAATGGTTTTGGCTGGTTTATTTACAAAGTCCAATCTCTGCTTGAACAATAGCCTAACAGCTGAGCTACCTGGCCCATGAATAAGTCTATTGTCAATTGTGATGCGTTCTTAATTTGTGGAGATCCTAACTCATTGATTTATGAAGCAAGACATTTTTTTTCAAAGAAAAAATTTGGACCATTTCTCGATTTGTATGTATCATCCTTGTGCTGGAATCATGCTAATCTTCTCTGTATCGTTCCAATTTTATCGAATGTCTTAAAACACAAACAAGCTGCCTCTCCAATAAGGAGGGACTTGGGCTAACTGATCCATCCTTTTTCTCTCTCTCTCTTCCTAGGAGACGGGGTTGTAGATATAAAGGGCATTCTAGACCTAGATTTACCAATTGCTCATACAAATGAAAGGGATTTTTTTTAGCTAAAAAGGTTGTAACATTACAATCGTGCTTATCTTATTTCCTCAATTTTTCGTGAAAGACACTATGATCGATATCATTAAATGGCAGGCTTTAGTGTCTAGCCTGGCCCATGCTTGTTCAGTCGTTCTTTAGTTATTTATATTGGGTAGCCCTGGGCTGAATTATTAGAAATGTCAGGCCCATGTTTCATCTCGGGCCAGGTAGGCACAACTTTGTAGTACGTTTAATGAACACATAAATTTTTCTTTGATACCTGTCCCTTAAAATACCTCCAATCCGCCCTTGAAAAAGATTAAAAGTTGTTAAAATATTTTATCAAATGTTCATTTAACGTGCTTAATTATCATGTTTGGCTTCATTCAACCTCATTAAATCACGTGCTGGATGGAGCATACTGCATGAGCCTGCCGACAATGATTGCTAAAAAGAGGAAGGATAAAAGACTTGGGCTAGCATAGTATCATGAACCCGTACCGTACATACTAGTTTATTGACCATTTATAAAATAAAGGAATAAGTAAACTGCACTCCACCTCGGAAATCTGAAATTACAGCCCCCCTCCTAGAGGTTGTTTGGTATTCATGGCATTTATAAGATAAATGTTTTTTATGATTTTGTCTTGAAATACGAAACAAAATCTGTTTTAAACGTTTTGTACGATTTTTTATATCAGCGCCAATGGGTGCCACTAGACGCCCTTAGGCACCATATAAGCCAAACAATGAAAAATCTGTCTTGAAAATGAAAAACGTCAAGATTGGTGTTTCTTTAATAAACGGTTCACACGATTTTCGAGAGAGTCATTTATCATATAAATGGCTCAACCAAATAACTTTTTAGGCATTTTCTGTTAAATGCATCTCTAATGCTAAGCTGGCACTGTTTCTTCCAAAAGCTACATCAATACCAAATACCATCCTAGTCTATCAGTAGCCCCCCTATAAACCACATCATGCCCGTGGATTTGGCATGGATTCATGGTCAGGATTCATCCCACCTGTACAGTGGAGCTAAGATTTCTAGGGATGGGCTGAACAATAAAAACCCCAATAATGAATGAGAATGGAGCAAGTACAATGAGCCTGATCTTGATTTTACAATATTATCCTATATAAAAGCCATGTGTTTCGCTTGTCGAAAATGGAACTCCATGTGTTTCGTTGATAATCAGAGTTTTTGCGGTAATGAATACTGAACGAGAAAGCATGCCGGAATCCTTCTCAGCAATTTTGTGTTTTTCCCCATCTGAGAGATTGTTTCTAATCTCTTTTATTCTTGTTCTCTGATAATCAGTTAGTTTTTAGCTAGAAATGCCATAGGTTTTAACTACAGTACTTCTTTTATGAAATCTTTTGTTACTATTATTCTATTAATTTTAATTAGGGTTTCAGTTTAACAACATATGTAACGAAATCAGGTGTAGATTTACATGTTTTATAAGCAGATTTTGTGTTTTATGTTTTCTCTTGTTAATTTTTTGTGACTCAATTATTTTTAATCAATTAGTGTTTTGGTTTAACAATGGATTTTTATTGAATTAGGTATCGATTTTTCAGTTCATTAGTTCAAATAGGTTTAAAATGACTATCAGGTCCAGTGGTTCAGTTAATAGTGGTTGTTCAACAATTTCAAGTCTTTTTTTTAGCTTAGGCATGCCAAAAGTTCAGTTCCTTCTACCATACTACATTGTAAAGGATAGGTAAGGATTACTTTTGTTTTATTATATTATATATATATATATATATTTGTCTCAAGGATGTATGTATGCCAATATTGTATTGTTTAATAAGTTCTTATCCCACCTTTGGTTCTGTTCTTGTTACTGTTTTAGCTGTTGTAACTTTTGTTTTTGGTTATGTAGAGATGTAGTGGAAGTACTTAATCAGGAGTTTCCCAAGTTAATCTAAATGTTGTTCCAACTACATGTAGTGAATGTCCCATTTGCGAGTTCAATGTTGGGAATGAGGTAAATAATTCTAATTTTGCACTGTTTTTTATCAAAATGACCAAGCATTTATAGTGGGAAAATTTGATCATCTTGTTTTTTTATATATATATTTGAGAATGTCATGATGCCATAACCATTTGAATAAATCCACTTCATTTTTATGTTGCTCATTTGTTGTGTATTTTGCCCATGGTTACACCCTTTGTTTTTCTTTTCATTTTTTTTTCTTTTTTGTCATGGTCCACATAATAGATGTCATTTTCGTAAATTGTAGAAGCAAGAAAAATCATGGCATGAAGAGTTTTCTAACCAAGTTTTAAATGTACTTGACCATTTCCCATAATCTAATTCATATGGAAAGCCAGCATATTTTTGGGCTTTCTACCTTAAGCATGTTTTTCCTTTTGGGTTTCATCCAAGAGGAATTGTGGTGCTGTCCCTTCTATTTTAGGATATGTTAAGATTGTTACGTTGCAAGTGAGTATTGGAAGCTTTTCAGGTTCATGGACTCCCTTGTGCTTACAATTTTCATGTGGAGTGTATTGATGAGTGGATTTTGGTAAATGTGAAGTACCTGCATTCAAGGTTTGAAGTATCGACACATATCGGCCTGTATCGGTCGATACATATTGTTCTGGGATTCCTCCGATATGCCTCTATAGTGGGTGTATTGGGGGTTTGACCGGTTCAGGAGGTGGAGTCCTAAACTGGCCCCCCTGAACCAGTTTCAGAAAAAAATAAAAAAAATACAGTATCAATTCGCCCGATACACCCCTACCAGCATATCAGGTGTATTGATGTTTTGAACCTTACCTGCATTATTGTTCAGTTTTTGTAAAACCTGTGTTGATCATTTTGTGTTTTCATCTCGGTACCTTCCTTTTATGTTCTAAACAAGCTGTTTGAACTACACGTACAATAATTTATGCTTCAGATCACTCATAACATGAATAAAGTCACTTTTTTTTCTTTTTTAAGATACATAAATGTTAGTTTTTTCCATTATACCAAGTGGAATTCTTCATCATGTTTTAAATAAGTTTTATTTTCTTAACCTTAACCGTCCTTTTCAATTAGGATTAAAGAAATTGAATTGTGATTTTATGTTGGGTCAAAACATCAAGAATTGAACAAATTGATGCTAACACAAGCAGTCAAGAATCAACCAAGTTGTTACAGCCAACTTAGTTAAATTTCTATATGGTTAATCATCCATTGATTCAAATACCCCGTGCATCGCACGGGAAATTTTACTAATCTACCAAAATAAAGCAGTAAATACTAGTAGTGAAAATGAAAAATGTAGGATCATTCATCCCTATCTATTATTCCACTCTAAACTTTTACTTCGATATGTCCATTCACTTGCATTTCAGGATCAAAACAAGTTAACGCAGGGACGAAGAGCAGTCTGAGGAGAGTTCCTCTGTGCAAGTAGTACTGGATCAGAAAAGAGTGGGATAAGATGCACGGGGACAGATCAACCCTACTTAAGCAACAAGGATTTGAGATATGAACCTATTGGTACTGACAGGCTGGAGACCAATAGCCCAAGCTTGGTTTAGTTCATTCATTAAATATTTCAAAGCATGTCCAAGCTTGACCTGTTACGTCAACCCATATAAGATTACCTAAGCCATTCAGCACTAGTAGTGAGCTTGGTTAGCGGTTGCAGAGCTACTCCATATCTAATGGTATGGGTCATGAGTAATGACTTTCCATATAAAAAAGCAAATTGCATGAGTTCACTACCCGTGTACCAAAAAATGAACGACGACTAAGTAGTACCTGGTCGAATGGAAAATATATTTTTACTGGGTCCGATTGGACCTTTTATAAATAAAGCAGATATGCTAGATAGAATAACGAGAATACAAAGTCTCCAGACTTCAATCGCCTTGCAGCCTCCAAGAACTGAAACGCTCTGTACAACGAACTCTAGATTCTAAAATAGGTCTAACCATCCAGACCTAAACATGAAACCAAATCTTCTTACACTAGTCAACTCTGATCCGAGGTTTAAGCAATCCCCCCTCCCCCAGACCCTTTAACTGCTGCTCATTGCCCAACACATACACACACATAGGCTTCGCAAATCACGTGGCTAAATCCAACTGAACTGCAAACAAGGTACAAGATTAAAAGCACAAACGACACCTTTCTGGTGCTATAGAACCTATAACCCTCAATGACAAAATGAGCATTTGATTGTTTTTGTTACTGACCAGAAAATACAGACATGCTTAATGGAGTCATCCACTCTGGTTAAGTGGTTATTCCTTGAAGACTCAGTTTGCTTTATGAAGTTCTCTCCATTAAGCAAGAATAGTAAAGGTAATGCATAGGACGATGCACTCAAAGAAGCTCCGACCTTCATCATAACATCAATTGCAACATTCAAAGAACACACCATAGACCCTGCAAAAGAAGCGAACCTGAAGCTGTCTTCCCATTGACCCTGGGATGTAAGCCATATGCATATCTACCCAGTTCCATAACTTCCATTCCCCTTGACCTGAAGCCGTCTTCCCATTATGCCTCAGTTGAATTTCAAGAAATAAATAAGAAAAAAAAATACAGAATTGGGGAAAAAGGAGTCCCGATATGGTTGCTAACCAAATTTAAATATCCAGTACATATATTTAATAGCAAAACAAATTAGATACCTTTCGATATGAACCAGATGAAAACGATGAAGATGAAAAATGAAATAGAATCATTTAGGTATTTATCACCTGAATTCATAACTCTTGTAATTATGAGAAATACTTGATTCAGATACACAAATTCGTATGTTATTGTGCTGTCGGGTTCACCAATCAAGGACATGAAAGGGGAGAAAGAAAATATTTTCTTTACAAGCAGCTCTACAAGGGAGGTCTAACAGAAAACCCCAATCAGTAATGAAAGTGGAAAGCAGAACTCTGTAATCAGTAAAGAGAAGAAGCACAACTGTGCATTGAAATGAAGCATCCTTTGGATGCCAATCTCATCACTTGTTTTACACAAAAGCCGAGGTTCCTTTCAAGCTCGACATTCTGTCCTGGGTCATATGCAGAATCCTAGCATCAATCTTGCAGCCCAACAAGCCAAAGTCATCCAAGATCTATCTAATTGCGAAGAAAGACACCAAATATGGGGAGCCCCCTTCATAAATCAAATGCGTTATACCCAATTGTTTTCACCATTTGCTCCTTCCATAAGTCGAATACTAATGATTTGGATGAAGAACCAATATGTGCTTCTCTTCTTCATTCTGGCTTTTACACTGGGAAACAAGGATACACTCAATCTGCACGCTTGGTGCCAATTAGATACACCTGAGATTGAATGACGGTCCTCCCAATTCTAAATCCTGGAATAACCGTGAAACCAACCTTCGCTCTTGTTTGGTCTCGTGTCACACCTTCCCGCGTGACGTTTTCCATGTAAACCATCGAGAAATCAACCCCTCTCTCCACCTGAAAAATCTCAACCGGTGGATCGAACGATAATGCCAACTTATGCAGCATCCAAATGGAACTAGCCATGTTTACAAACAACTCGTGGAAAGCAGCGGAAGCCCTCCAAGAACTCAACACAAGTTCGTTCTGGTCCAAGTTTTTGATCAGAGAGGACCCCATGGTAGGGTGAATTAGCTGCTCGTACTTGTTCTCACAAAACCTGGCGAAATCACCACTTGGGTCCCTATTTAGAAGCTCCATCTCGTTACCTGTACCTTGCTCGACAAATTGCCTCAAAGAATTTTTCCTCCGAATACTCAAATCAACTCCATTATACTCGATTTCATCTCCTCCCAAGCCAAAACCCTCTAAATCGAAGCCTTCAAACATTACTAAACAAACGTACGAGAGAAACGCATACCGATTATGCCCCCTCTTCACGTAGTCGATACCCGGTTGAACGGAGTTCGCAGCCAAATCCAAATCCCACCCGGCTTTCTTCATCAAAGAGATCAAGAGCTTAGTAAAACTATGCACCGATCTGCAAGCGTCCTGTAAAACCGAACTGAAAACTCCGACAGACAATAGAACCTCAGAAGAAGAAGAACAAGAAGAAACAGACGAGGACGCGGACGATGAAGAAGATGAAGAAGAATAAGAATTCAATGACGAAGTAGAATTCGAATTACACAGCCTCTTGGATAACCTGAGATTGGAATTTTGAATTTTCTCCAACTTTTGCTTCATTGTGGAAACCTCAGCATCTTTGAGATCGATATCGGACTGTAACGTGTTGACGACTATCTCCAAAGTACGGAGCAGACTCTGATTCTCCTGTACCTGAGCTTCCAAATCAGACAAAGCGATAGGGAAATTGGGGTTAGGGGTAGGGTTCTTGCGAAAATCCCCATAAGATTGTTTCAACTCGGATAGTCTCTGAAGGTGTGAGACCAAAGCTCGATCAGCCGTCTTTATATTGTCGGCATCGAAAGGGGCATGAGCAGTCTGAAATTGCAAATAAGAAGCTTCGAAGGAGGAAATGGTGGCGAAGAGGGAAGAGATTAGGGTTTGGACGATTTGGAGATTGTCGGGGTGGTAACGATCTCTCTCATTTTGTTGTTGTGGTTGTTGTTGTTGAGGTGGTGGTGATGGTAATTGCTGGTGTTGGTGATGCTGCTGCTGCTGCTGCTGCAGTTGGGCAGGTGGGGTTGGCTTAATGAGTTGATCGGGCTTGATGACGACGACGCGCTGACCGGTGATGACTTCTTCAGTGGAGTCGAGAAGGGAGAGGGGATCGGCATCGTCGTCTTCTTCGTCCGCGAAGAATTCGATGGTTTTGGTCTTGAAGGCCAAGGCGAACTTCTGAAACATTTCGGAGATTTGGGGGGGAGCCTTTGCTGGACCTTCCATCTCTGGCATTTCCCCTCTCTCTTTCTTTTAACTTGGCAGAAGAAACCAAAAACAGAAAATACAAGCTTATTTTTGTTGTTATCCGGCGAGACGAACAACTCCGCCGAGAGACTTGAGACCAGAGACCAGAGACCAGAGACTAGAGAGAGAAGTCGTGATTGAACAGGAGAGAGAGAGAGAGAGGGAGAGAGAGAGAGAGAGAGAGAGAGAGGGCGCTTGGGTTTGTTGCAGTGCTTTTGAATGGGGATGGAATGTAATGTTGAAAGGGGTTCTCGAGAATTCCAACGAACGGAAGTTTTCTCTTCACTTCTTTATTAGTATTTGAAATAAAAGAAAATTACACTTAATTAACTTGAAGTATGGGGTAGTATCAAGTTAGTACTAAGTGTGTCAACGGATCGGTTTTGAATTGTACCCGTCCGGTCCAAAATCAATTTGGACGGATTGGACGGACCAATAGATTGGATCAATCCGGTCCAAAATATTTATTAGATTGGATCGGGTTGGTATCTGATCCATTGATATAAAATAAGAGTATAAGTGCCAATGGGCTTGGTTTAGATTGAAACCAATCTAAATCAAAATGAATTTGAATAGATTGGATGGTCCAAACATTGAATTGGACCGGTCCAAAATGGTCTAATATATTCATTGGACTAGATTAGACCTGGTCCATTTATAATGGATTCACATTGGACAGGATAGGATTGGACCAAATCGGTCCAATTAACACCCCTAGTTAGTACCTAAACTTTCATATGTATCACTATAGTACCTAAACTTTCAAAAAGTTTCAAGTTAGTCCTTGCTGTTAACCAACCATCGGTTAACTATTGAAAATGTCCAAACTACCCTTCAAAAGAAGACACTGTTCATTGTTTTTTCTACTTGAGATTGAACTGACTGAGGTGTTTGAGATTCTAGACTAATGAAGTCATTGTCTTCTACCTTTATATCTTAAAAACATTCTTGTCTAATTATTTCTTTGCTTTCGGTTATTGTTTCCCTCTATCTCTTTTTATTTGAAGATAACCGGTTCAATATCAATCTCAAGGTAGAAGATAATGAACAGTATCTTCTTTTGAATGATAGTTTTGACATTTTCAATAGTTAATTGACGATTGATTAACGGTAGAGACCAACTTAACAGTGACACATTTAAAAATTCGGATACTAACTTTACACTACCCAAAGTTAAAAGTTCAGGATAGTAAATTTAAAATTTTCCTTCAAATAAAAATGTGAAACTGTGTATTGTGTGAGCCTTTTGAATCTTCTTCCTAAATCCCACTTGGATTGATGATACCAAAAGGAAAATTGTAAATTATGTTTTCTCACATGCCAAATTAATTAAGTCTGGGCCATCTGATTTCATATCTCGCAAAAAAGAGAGTCTACAGATCCAATGGTAAAACTATGAGGAAATTTTATATCTGACAACGCGGTTTTCTCACTTTAGTCTTCTGTACAATGATGAGGGTGTGGGGCTGAGTTCCAACCTCCAACTCTGCAAGCAACAAACTTCCAAAGCTCAATACGAAAAAAGAAGTTGCATTTGCCAGCCACTGAACATCATTTCACCAGGTTCTGTGTAACATGATACCCCAAGAACAACAACAACAGGGTTTCAGGTTCTGGGGTTAATATGTTTGTCTCTGAATGTTGGGGTAATGGACATCAATAAATTATGTTTTTTTAATCATCCCAATTTACTTATGGGATTGATGGCGTGTTCAATTCTGTCATTATTAAGTAGTTGGAGTTTGGAATTAATTATATATGGCTAACAATATAGTAGATTAGCACATGAATGGATTATGGATAACCTCTGCTGCTTCAGACCTTAGTGGTCTTTTGGTTACTTTTATAGTGTAAAATATGTTTTTATTCTAAGGTAGTAGAGGAAAAGGGTTTGCTTGTTGGAAAGGAGAGACACAAGAAAAGAATCAGATAAGCATGGTTTTGCTTTCTGCAACTTTAGCAAAGACAAGAAAAGGGCTTTGAGGTTGTAGTTTTGTAAGACAGGTGAGTAGCTCCCTGCTCTTTTCTGTCTCTTCTTTTCTTTGGATTCAAGAATTCTCGCTTTAAATAGCAAACAGGGCGGTGGTAAGTGATCCAATCCTGAGTGGCCGAGAGTTTAATTTCATTCTTTTAGAGTGGGCATTGCCATTTGCCAGCTGGGCTGATGATGATGATGATAGTGAGATCGAAGATGAGGGTAGTTACAGTTGGGGAGCGTAGATTACAATACAAGGATTGGAAAAGTTCAACGCCATCATCCTTTCTAGACAAAATTATCCCACTGCCAAGTGCCTAAGTACCAACTTTTTCGTTTTTTTATTGCATTATACATTGGTTTCTGTAATTTGTGCACAGTTGAGTTGGGCGTAAATACTTTTTTTTTAACTTTAACAACAACAACAACAATAAAAAGATTATAAATGGCAAATCCAAATGATTCACGACAAAGAGCTATTAGCATATCCAAATTTAATTGAACCCAAATTACAAATTAATGTCCAGCAGAATCTACAGAAAAAATAAAATAAAAAAATAGAGTTAATCCCTGAAAAATGTAATAGCAAATGATTCTGTATTAAAATTTAATTAATTGTTGTATCACTTGTATGTAGTTGTAATAATGCAAACAAATTAGATTAGACATGATCAATTAATTGATCATGGACAACGGAACACCGTCCCCACAGTAATGATCATGGATGATGAATCATGAGTCACGGGAAATGTCGTTTCATAAGGCATTAAACAAAGGATGTGATTTCATTCTTATTTCTTTAGTTAACAACCCCTCTTTTTTTAAAACCTCTATCCCAAAGCTTGTCTTTTTTCTCTAATCAATAACCACCAATAATAAAGAAAATCTCACTAATCAGAACTTTATTCAGCTTCCTGTGACTGGGAGATATAAAGGAATCAACATCAGGCTAGGAGAAGACAAATTAGAGTGGTTGAATATTGTTTAATTAAAAAGAAGTGGGAGTCTTTGTTTATCTACCTACTCTACATTCTACTTACTCGACAAGGGATACAATGTTTTCAATGGGAGTCTTTGTTTTCAGTTTTTCACTCGTGTTGGCTAACTGCAAATTGACTGAACCAACAACTCAAATCCTATGTTATAATTTATGAACACCTCATGCATATCTAAATTCATTCATGGATGATATATCTCCTTACAATTTTTGGAGAGCAATACAGGATTTGACTGCCCGAGCCTGGTCCATTTGGATTTGTTAAATTTCCTTTTATGCTTGGGTTGATGAAAGCCCACTAGACCATGGCCCCAAAGCCTGAGCCTGACCCAAGACCAGCCCATGTATTAATTTGAAAGTTTGAGGCTACGCTTGGCACATTGAAGACCAAATTGAACCCACTCAAGATGGAGTCTGGATCTGTTGACCACAATTGTATGACCACAGAGCTGACCATCGCATGAAAAGATAACACCTGTCCATACACATGCAAAACATTTTGGCATGTGTGGGAAACTAACGCATGAGTGTTAAACCCCATTGTTAGCTTCCAAAAAAATTTCAAACTCAATTTCAGAAAATGTTCTCTCTTCTTCGACCCTAAACCCCATCTTTATCTCTAAATACTGTTCATCTCTGAAATCTTAATCACCACCTCCTCATTCTCTCTCTGCATCTTTGAACTTCTCTCTTTATCTCTAAACACTGCTCTGAACCTAAACCCCATCTTTGAACTTCTCTCTCTCAATCGACCCTAAACCCCATCTTCTCTCACCGTTTAAAATTTTGAAACCCTGATCACTTCTCTGAACCTTATCTTCCCAACTTGTAATCCTATTTTCTCAACTTATTGGAATCCGATTATCCCTGGCATTTGCAACTACCATCATTCTACTCTCATTGGTGCTACCATAGGTGAGTCTTTCAAAACTTCTCTAAGTTCTCTGTTTAATTTATACTTTTACCTTATTCCCCCTCTTTGTTTCTGGTTAAAGGCATAGGGTACTTGTAAGCCAACTTCCCTAAGTTTCTTTACTGGATTTTAGACGTCTCTTGTTATTTCTTTAATGGATATCATCCGTTTCATTTTTTTCTTCTTTTTAATTCTGAATGGAAATGCTAGATTGGTTAATTGGATGGCTCACAAAACGACCAACGCCAATATCTGCGTTGAAACATATCACATATGTGCCCAAGATTATTTACATTAATCTCAACCCTAAGAACAACAGATCCACTGGTTAGGTGTATATTTCCAAACAATTGAGAGTTGTCATATAATGACTTATTTACACAAGTGCTCTGAGAAACATTGCTTTAGAAGTGGAGGTAGGGACTTTTAAGCCCTGTTTGATGATTAAGTACTTGTTAAAAGAATTACTTGTTTTACAAGTACTTCTTAGAAGTACTTATTTTAACAACCACTTAAGGTTGTTTGGTAATCAACTTTTCAAATCACTTATTATGCTTTTAAGCACTTATTGGAGTGGGAATGTTTGGTAAGCTATTTCCCCCGTAAGTGCTTATATTGATGCAAATGACAATTTTAACCCTCACTTCACTCATACATATATACAATGCTTTTCACATATTATAATATACATTTCAACTGAGAGCCCACACAGACCCCACTTCATGACAACTAGGAGCCCACGTGAACCCACACGTGAATCGCCATGTGGATTCAATTAATAACAATAATAATAATAATAATAATAATAATAATAATAATTATTATTATTATTATTATTATTATTATTATTATTATTATTATTATTATTATTATTATTTGGCACTTCACCAAAACCCTAAGAGTCATCTCTTGCGACCGACAATCTCTAGAAGATGTCGGAAACAATGGATAAGTTCGAGAAACAATTTGTCATCGAAAAATCCTATTAATAAAATATAAAAATACAAAAAATGGGGTGGTGGACATTCTGGTGACAGAGTGGATCTTCCACGGAGGCAGCCTTTCTGACTTCCAACCTCCTCTTCCTCTCTGTCTATCGTCGTCCGCCACCGGAGCCACTTATGTCTTTCGATCTGTCCAAGACGTAAAAGAAACTAGAGAATCCATGAAGAGAGTTTCGTGATCAAGTAGGAGTCTTGAAGCTCTACAATAACGGTGATTCTCTACGCAGTGGTGGTGCGAGGGACAATCATTCTAGCTGAGTTCAGTGCTATCTCTGGGAACACAGGCGTTGTTGCACGAAGGATCATGGAGAAATTGCCGTCTGAAGATGATACGAGACTCTGTTTCTCGCAAGATCGGTATATATTTCACATACTGAGATCGAATGGTCTCACCTTTCTATGCATGGCGAACAACACCTTCGGATGGTGAACAGGGTTTACTGATCGTCGTCGGTGGACCTGCAACTGGTGCACCGCTACCTGGGTTTGAGGTTCGAATGAATGGAGAATGAGGAGGTATAACCCTCATAGGGGTATTTTAGGCATTATAAAAATTATCAGGGACTGGTTCGTCCAATTTTTTTGGAAAAATACTTCTTCAAGAAGTACTTAAAAAAAAAACCAAGTTGAAATCACTTTTTTAAAGAAGTACTTCTTTAATAAAAAGTACTTCTTCCCCTCTTTTTTACCAAACACCCATAAGTACTTAAAAACCAGTTAATGTGTGGTCCTATGTCTTAAAAGAAGTACTTCTTTTAAGGGTTCTCAAACACTACATTAATCATAGTGCTCTAAGAAACATTTTTGCTTCCTATCCATCCAACATCATGTTCAAAAAGTTTTGTGCCAAGAAGAAAATAATGTATGAGTATATAATATAAGAAAAATTATTTTTTATTAGTTACTAGATCTATTAGTATACCCATAGTTGCTTTATCTAATGCAACTGAAACTTTAGCAGTTGAACTGGAAATAAACAACAATGCATATGCTAGTCTAATATGTGGCATTTGTAGAACATATTCATATTTAAAATTTAAGTTGTATCTTTTTTTTTTTTTTGTTTTTTGATAACAGGTAAGAATATTTACTAAGTCGTGCTTACAAGTCAGATTTCTTCAAGTTTTGGAGCATGTGTGCTGAAATATGTGAGCCATCATTGTAAATGTCCATACAACCCAAACACTACACCAAAGATATCCAGTCAAGATGATAATAAAAGACAATATGTACATCTATGCAAGTAGAAAATGTAACTATTTTGGATGGTGTATCCTTTATAATTTTGATGAGGTGTTTGAATTGGAACATGCATCAAATAGATGGATAAATGAACTAATAGAAGAAAGTGGATTGATGAGAAAGCGGTTATAGAACAATTTGAGAAGGAAATATCAGTATTAGAGGTCAACTTTATGAAAGCGTTTTGGGAAGCATATAGTTTTCATTTTATTGATAATGGTTTTAAAGTAGTAGATTTTCAAATGTATGCTCATAAAGTATGATAGTTAATTTATGCTAGTTAAGGTGACTTATTACAAGTTGCTTTAATTGTGAAAAAACTTCAAATTTGTGCTAAAAACAAACTAATAGCAGGCTTTTATTGCTCCATTTTGTGAGCTTTGAGTGGTTGTTCTTTTTCAACACTAACACTTTTTACCAAGCCACCACTCCAAGTTCATCCTAATATATGTTCTCAATGAGAATAGATTTTATTCCAATTTTCAGAACTAAATTGCATACTCATTCCTTAGATACAATAATGGTTTCAAAATTTTAAATTAACCATTGTAAGAGCACCTGGAAAGTTTATTCATTTATCACCCTAGGCTAACCCACTATGTAGCTAATTGTGCAAAGTAACATACTATACTGTTCCTTCTAAAATTATAGAATTTCTTATAGAATTAATCAAGTTTCTACTTGTTCAATTCCAAATAAATGACTATAATGCTACCAAAAATAATAAATCAAAGTAGGAGCTAGAACACCCCTTAGCAGTATTCCATAAATTAGAATTACTACATTCCCACAATTTAAATACAAAAGTGGATATTGAGAAATAACCTTTTGTTTTGATAATAAAAATTAAAGGATTATATTTTGGGATTTGAGGTACAAAATAATATGGTAGAAGGTTCCAATACAATCTTAGCATCTTTAATAAGGGAGTAAATAGATTGATGTGCCATCTTTGAAGAAGCCCACATGTTACAATGGCAATTAAATTGTAAAAACTAACTTTTTCTCTTTGATCATTCACTTTAGTATTCAAAGTCATGGTTTTCAAAACCGGACCAAACCAGATGGTTGGACCAAAAAACCGGTAACCGGTCAGCCCCTCGGGTCTGGTTTTACTAAAAATAAAAAATTGTTAAAAAAACATTGAAAAGGTCAGAAAAGCATTGATCAAGATGGTCGGACCACTAAACCGTTCAACCCAAGCAGCGGTTCACGGGTTAATATTTTTTATTTTTAATGTTTAAAAATAAAATAAAATAAAATACCTATTATATCCCAATCCAGTTCGAACCTCTTAGCTTTAAGGTTAGAATTTCTAACCCTTCCCAAGTTCCCTCCTCAGTCCTCTCAAGTCTCAACTCTCACACCCTACCTACCGACCACCTGCAGCAGCCATCATCTCCGGCGTCTGACAGCGACCGGCGAACTTGCAATGGCAAAAAGACTCACCCTCACCAGCACTTATAGCAGCATCTGATGACGAAAATTTCTCCCTTCTTTTATTCCTTCTTACTTACAAGTTTATTTCGGCACGTCTGGGAAAATGGGTTTTCTGGGTTGTTGGTCAATCCACATCCATATCCTTTCTATGATGTATGAGGCGAAAATACTCACCAGCTGACCAACACTTGCAGCGGCAAATGGTGATCTTGCAGCGGTTGTCCGACAAATTTGCAGCGGCACTTAGTTGGCTCATCTAGTAAAGTCATAAGATGTATTTCCTACTAACTTGGGATTGAATCCCACATTCACCCTCCCCACCTCTATTTCTTCCTAACAAAAAGATATTTTGAAACTTGCTGACTTTAGAAATCTGCAGAATAGATAGCTATAATTGGGTTGCATCAATAAAATAACTCTCTTTGTCTAGTTTAGAAGGATGACCTAGTATTAGCTTTGGTTCAGGTGAACTATGTCTCTAAAAAAAATTAATATTGGTAGCACACCATTAGTTGGGTTCTATACTTTTTGGAATTTTTTCTATATTTTTTGGAATTTTTTTTATATTTTTTGGAAATTTTTCTATCTTTTTTGGAATTTTTTCTCTATTTTTTTGTATTTTCTGTATTTTATTATTTTTATTTTTTCATATGTTGTTCTTTTTATTGTATTTTTTTGTATTTTATTTAAATTTCTATGGTAGTTTTTATTATATATAAATATTTTTTGTTTTTTATTTATTTATGACGTTACGGGTCGAACGGTTGAACTGTCGAATCGAAAAACGATGCCCATAACGGTTCTGTTTCTGGGTCGGTTTTAAAAACCTTGCTCAAAATATTGTCATCTCTTGAGTTTATAAGCCAAAATGCATCAGACACTTAAAGTGATTCAATTATTGTAGCTTTGTTTGTGAACAAAAACCCCCAAAGTCAAAGTTTGCCTGAAAAATATAAGAAAGAAATGTGAGAAGAAGCCAATAAGAATTATGAAGAAGACATAAATAAAATATATCAAACAAGGATACTTGTTGGTATGGCAATGTGGTTATATAGGTTTTGTCCCATTTGTTTAAGTTATGACTAAAGAATGATAAAAAAGCTTGAAAAGTCTGGGCTCGTTCAAACTTTGGAAGGAGAAGATTCCAAATAGTAGACCGGTGGTCCAAATGTTTGGTGGTAAAAGGGCTTGAAAAGCAGTGAAAACAGAACATTCCAAAATGCAGGGTTAGAGAGCGGTTCGATGAAATCAATACAAAACCCCCAAGTGCTATAAAATATTAATTTAAAAAACAAAACATTGTTTTAGAGAGCAAAAAATCTTTTTAATTAAAAGACTCATCTATAATAGCTTCAATGAGAACAATACGATGGTAGTTGTGAATGTTGGGAATAAACGGATTACAAGTTGGAAAGATAAGGTTCAGAGAAGTTATTAGGGTTTTAAATTTTTAAACGGTGAACAATGTTCAGAGATAAAGAGAAAGAAATTCAGAGACGCAGAGAGAGAATGAGGGAGAAATGAGGAGATGGTGATTAAGATTTCAGAGATGAACAGTATTTGGAGACAAAGACGGGTTCAGGGACGAAGAAGAGAGAATTTTTTTTTTTTTTTTGGACTGATGTGGTTCAGGGAACTAACACCCCTCAATTAGTTCCCCACACATGCCAAAGTGGTTTGCATGTGTATGAACAGGTGTTATCTTCTCATGCAGTGGTCGATTATGTAGTCATACAAGCGTGGTCAGCAGATCTGGATTTCCTTACACATATCAAAGTACTTTGCATGTGTATGGACAGGTGTTCTCTTCTCATACGGTGGTCAGCTATATGGCCATACAAGGGTAGTCAGCAGATCCAGATTGGGTAAATTAAATCTTTGTTTTCATGATTTGACAAAATATTAGTACTATCACAGGTAGTCGATGCATGAAAAAGATAATGTTAAAAGCTATCGCGAATCAAGCTGGAAACCATAGCCACAAGTTCATACCCGGTTCTTACTCACCCATAACAGAACTTCTGCTGTTGGAGAGGGCCGAGAGGCTACCTGTGTAGTGTTTAATACTGGGGAGTGGGAAGGATTTCCTTCTAGCAAAATCAGTTGAGATGCATATTTTGTATTTGGCTGTTGAAGTGGCATCCAACAACTTAATCGAAACATGCAGATATTGGTGAAGGGTGACTGTTTGGTTGTGATATCACACATGAATGGCTTAGTGGAGAGCAAGGTTTTTAAAACCCAACCGGATAACGAACTGGTTAGGGGTCCGTTTCCCAGGTCAAATATTCCCATAATTCAAACTGAATGAATGGTTCATTCTGATAAAAAAATAAAAACTGACTAAATCATTAAATGATTTGACCACGGAATCCACGGTTTAGTGACCAAATCAACAGTTTTTAGAAAAATAATGTTTCTGGGTAAAACAGAACCAGCCACCCTACCAGTTCCTGGTTTTTCCGGTCCGATCCACAAGAAAAAAAACCGCTTGTAACAAACAACAAATAGAAACTATAAATTTATAATGGGTAAATTTCTTAAACTATTTAAAATTGATTTACCCTACCCCTACCGTTTCTAACAATTACTTAACTCTACCCTTACTATTAAATTCCGTTAATATTCTTGTCAAAACTCATTAAAACCCAATTTTACCCTCACCTCTCTCCCCTCTTTCTCTCTCTCCTTTTCAGTCATAGATTTCACCAATACGAGGGTTTCACCGTGCTCTTCTTCTTCTTAAAGCCATCCGAAGTTCCGAACATCGGTGAAGCTCTTTGTCTTGCAATCACCGCCCCACACCACTGCAATTCAACTTCCCTGAGTTCAATGTTAGCAAGGATGTTTTTGTGAATGACTCAATCGAACTGCTGCGCCAGAGCGGAATGAATTTGAAGAAGAACAACGAGAAGGGTATCGACGCGCATCGGTTCAGAGAACTCCTCATGTCCTCTGGGACGGATTTCAAGAAGAACAACGAGAAGGGTATTCACGCGCATCGGTTCGGAGAACTCCTCATGTCCTCTGGAATTGTGTTGAACGATAGCGTGCTTTGGATGATACGATTTTGACTATTTGCTTACTAAGCTCTGACGTGCCACAACTTGCCGGATACGCAGGCTGGATTTTTCATCAATGCCACCGCCGCTGCAACTCCTAGCAGCGGCAGCAAAGTTTTTGGTCATTCTCTCCGTCTCCCCTCTTTCTCTCAGCCTACACCTCTCTCTTGTTCTCAGGTAGTTTTCTAATTCTCATTTCTCTCGGTCTCCCCTCTCTCTTTCGAGTGTCACCCACTCTGATCTCTGAACCTCTTTTCATTCCTGTTCTCCGTTCATGGCTTCCTTCATTTCATTACTCTTCTTCGCAATAGCTATTGAGCACCTATCTCTTCCGTCTTCACAAATTGTTCTACCTCTCACGCACTCACTCAGTCTCTCAGAAACCGAGTTCAATCACACCCACCACCTTCTCAAGCCCTCCTCTGTTCGCTCCACCACCAGGTTCCGTCACCATCACCGGCACCACCAGAATCAGCGTCAAGTCTCTTTACCCCTTTCTCCCGGTAGCGACTATACTCTGTCCTTCTCCCTCGGTTCCAACCCAACTCAAACCATCTCTCTTTACATGGACACTAGAAGCGACCTTGTCTTGCCTGGTTTCCCTGCGCAGCATTCGAATGCATACTCTGCGAAGACAAATACGACACCACCGCTACTGCCGACACCACTCCTCCTAATGTCGACAGTGAAGGAAGACGAATCTGAACGCCTGGAAATGTCAACGCCATAGACGAAATCCTCTAAACGCGTATTGGTTATAGTTTCGGTTTCTTTTCTTTTGCAGCGTGGGTGCTTAAGTGAAGGTGAGAGTGAGAGCAGAGAAGACCCTTCCTTGTGAAACGGGAAAAGGTTGTGGTTCAATTGTTTGGGGAAATTTCAGAATCAGATTAACCAAAGACAGAAACAAACAGTCCGTGAAACTAGTAGAATTTTCACAAAGAAGAAGAAGGGCAAAGAGAGAGGGAAGAGGAGAGTGAGACCGGGGAAGGGACCTGGTCAGAGGTGGAGAGGGTCAATGCCAGTTTCGCCCCGCTGTGCAGAGAATTAGAAGAGACGATGAACAGTGTTTTTTTTTCTCTCAAAAATGAATTCGGGATGAGGGAGGGGTAATATTGGATTTTAAGAAAAAAATTAAACATCACTTGCACGGGTTTTGAAGGAATAATAATGGGTAGGAAAATATTAATCAATTGTCAGAAATAATAAAGATTTTAAACAGAAGCTAAACTATAAGGATAATTTAAGAAATTTACCCATCTATAATCCATCCCATTTTAGTAGCATATGGTTTGGATTTGCACTCCAATTAATTCTAATAACCTATCATTATGGTGGATCCGAACTGAATCAAATATTTGATTATTGAAGCCCGACTCAGTAAAAAAATATGAAGCTCAAGTTTAGGTTAACCTATCATTACGGTGGATCCGAGTTGAGTCAAATATTTGATTATTGAAGCCCAATTCAGTAGAAAAATATGAAGCTCAAGTTTAGGTTCAAGTTTGTTTCAAGCTATAAACATGAGCTCGAGTTCACTTGGACTTAGAAGATCATATGTTGGGCTCGGCTTAGCTCAAGTTCAACAATGAGACAAGCTTCATAAAAAAGTAAAAAGTTAAACATGTAAAAATTATATATATATATATATATATATATATAATATTAAAATTTATACATATAAAAAATTAAAAATATTATATATAATATAAATTTAATTAGGATCATGAGCTTAACAATCTGAATATCATTGGGCTTGAATTCAGCCCGATTAACAAAGTCTCAGTTGGTATCCACCCTACCAGCCACATTGAAATGCAACGACCCAATTTCTCATTACCTTGCATTATATCCATTTCATGGAGATGGGAAATTGGAAATTGATTTAACGAGTACAAAAATCAAGTGATTTGCGCCAAATCCTCTTCTCTCCACAGGCAACATAGAGTGAATCTAAAATGCCTCACTTGTCATTCATTAATCCAGCAAAATGTGGGCCTCTAAAGGCATGAGTAGGATGAACACCGGTTGATTTGGTAAGACCTTAACAACGTCAAGCCAAGCCAAAAGTCGACCCTCATTGTAACGACCTTCACAATTGACTCATCGGCCAAACCCTAGCTTCTTTAATAGATTGACACTTTTTGATGAATTAAGCCGATTTTCCATTTCCATAGTGGGGCAGAATTTTCTGGAGCCCAGATATTTCTTAGAATTTGGTGTTTTTGTAGAGTTATAAATTCTTGGGAGCGGGGATAATCATTTACTTAAAGTTTAAACTAGACTATAATGGATAGGAGTGTCAATGGATCAGGTTTGGGTTGGACTCGTTCAGATTGGATGGATCAATAAGACATTGAATTGGACTCCATCTGTGATGGATTTGCATTGGGTTAGGTCAGATTGAACTAATATCCACACAAGATAAGAATACAGGTGTGTCAATGGACTATATTTGGCTGGACCCAATCTAAATTAAGACCAATTTGAACACAGATTAAAAGGTCCAAATATTGAATTGATTGGACTCATATTGGATTTCATCAGTTTGGATTAGACCTGATCCATCTGAGATGGACTCATATTGGACTGAATTGATTGGACCAATATCCGGTCCATTAACAGCCCTAAGAACGGATTCAATTGCAAATCCACTCTTTTAGATATCTGATAGAGTCCGAATCTCCTGCACTTTTATCTTACACTTCCATTCAGTATGCAGCAAGATGATAAGGAAAGGATTAGATTGTTTGGGTGAACTATTTACCTGCAACTGCCCGGTCCAGGCCCATTCAAATTTAGCAACTGCTCAACCCAAGCCCACGTAAGTTTCACTCTTGGGCTGGTTTCTGTTCTGATTAATTTACCTGGGGTCCGGGCTAATAAACTTGCCCAAGATCAAAAATAATGTAATCAGGCCTATCTGAGTTTGGTTCATCATTGACTATAGTTATTTTCTTTTAGTTCTTTCAGCATGTACATTAGCCAATAATTTTTTTGTATTTATTTTTCTATAATTTTAGTCTTCTTTTTTTCTTTTAATTGTTTTTAGGCATTAATCAAACAGGTTGAATCAGCATTGTATCTATAATCTTTTTAAATAACGGGTAAGTGGTTCAGCCGTTAGCAAGTGATTGAAATATGTATAGTGAAGTGTTCGCATTTTAAGTTTTTACCCAAAAAATTCAAAAGCATATCTAGAAGCGTCTCCTTCGAGGGAACATTTTAAATCATGAAATTATATTTAGTAAAATTCATTTCTTCATCAACATTCTATTGTTTACTTTTTCCCTTTGAATACGGATTCTGAAATGATATTTGATGAACGACCACAAATTGATGTTTAGTAGCAGTTGAAAGCATTCAAGTTGTACGTTTGGCAATTTTCATGTTTCATATGTATTCTTTAGCAGATGTAATTCACTTATTTTATTACATGTGTTATAGTGCACCTAAGAAGAGGGTATTTGAAATCGTGGCCATTTATTTAAATAAATGCTGTTATATAGGCGTTATTCCAGCATTTCTACTGTTATATCAATTCGTACGCATAGGAACTTATGAAAGTAGGTGTTGACGAAAGTTTCATTTTAGTGTTTTCTCCAACGGACTTTTATTCACTACTTTGCTAATGCCGTGCCTAATGGCACCTAAGTGTTAACAAATGGGTTTATTATTGCTTTTCTCCGTTTTCCAAACAAATAATGTATAAAACATTTAGTAAATAAACGTCTACAGTTCCAAACATATACTAATTATGCATAAATAATTTGATTTTTGAATACAAAAAAAGCACATTTGGTAAATTGAAGGGAACTGATTTATTTTCATTTAATGGCCCTCGAGAGCCAGAAATGGATAGCAGTCCCCAAAGGATGGTCATGGTCAAATGGTGGAAATAATAAAGGGAAAATTACTGATTAGTACCATGTACTTTGGGTCTAATGTCACTTTGATCCCCAAACTTTAAAATGTGACAATTTAGTACCTGAACTTTCAAGATGTGACAATCCAGTACATGTTGTTAATTAGTTGTTAATCAGCCGCTAAGTGACTTTTAAAAAGACAAAAATGACCTTCGAGTGTCACCTAATTTTCTTTATCAACTATCCAAACATTGACAAAAAAAAAAACAATAGTCTCAATTCCTTGCATATTCTATTAAAAAAAGTTGGGATCACTAGAATGCCCACTTAAACGTAAGCCCAACTTTCTTGAATGGAAGAAGTAAGGATTTGAGACTGTTAATTTTTTTGTCAATGTTTAGATGGTCAATAAAGAAAATTAAATGACACTCGAAGGGCATTTGTTTCCTTTTCAAATGTAACATAACGACAGGTTAACTGTTGATCAATGGCAAGTACTGGGTTGTCACATTTTGAAAGTTTGGGTACTGAATTGTCATATTTTAAAGTTCGGGGACCAAAGTGGGACTAAGCAGTGTAGGCACAAAGTATAGGGTACTAATCAGGAATTTTCCCAATAATCAAATAAAGATAAATATTCTGTATATATATATATATATATATATATATATATATATATATATATGTATGTATGTATGTATGTATGTTCACCCATTTTTTGTATTGGACTGCTAGGGTAGGTCCTGGGATGGACGGAAAAATGATTTGCCTATATATGGTTTTTAAATTCGACCCAAAGACCGAACCGGTAAGGGTGATTTACTAACCAAAATCAATGATTTTTATGGAAAATGCGGTTTTGAGGGAAAATCGGAATTTAACATGTAAGTATAGGAGATATTTACTATGCTCTCAACATGTTAATACACTTTTCGCTTTCAAGAGATCAGCCCTTGCAAACAACCCTTTCAGGCGTCATTTGGCAAGTCTTTCCGTGTGGTCTTTTGGGCTTAGGCAAGCTCAAAAGGTCGAAAGTCGGTCCTTTTTCGTTTTACAATCAAATGAAACTTTCTACTCTTCCCCCAAAAACTCAATACCTATTGGCCATTTAAGATGGTGTTTGAAAGCGTGAGCATTTTTTGGGACCGATTTTCAAAAAAAAAACGCCCATGTTTGTTAGACCTGTTTTTCACAAAAAAAAAAAAAAAACGCCTTGATATGTTTGGGAGTGTTTCTGCCAGGTAGACCGTGAGCAACACTATGTTGTTTGGTAAGGTGATTTTCATCACCGTTTTCATGTATGTGCTGTCAAGTAAGCGCCAGATAGGATACACGTAATCGCCAATCAGTCAACCGTTAGGGGCAACGGTTCACCGAAGCATGAAAAGCCAAATTTGATGTTTCATGCAACCTGCAACAGTTGGGTCCTGCTTTACGAGGCATGCCCATTTTTCAGCATTTTTTTTTCAAAAAACACTTGAACCAAACAATCATGTAGGAGGGCATTTGTGGAATCGCCTGCATAGATCCAACATGGCACCGTTTTTCAAAAAAATGGCCATGCTTCCAAACATCCCCTAAGTTGGGCTGCTGAAAGATCATTGTAAAAATTCTTGAGAAACAACACCTTAAACTTCCCCTATTTTTTCTAATAATGCTTTAACCTTCCTGTACGATGGCCTCCCCTATAAACTCCCTTTGACATTTGCGGAAAATTATATAAACCGATTCCTTGTTCTGGTTAGTTTGAAGTGATGGAGACAATGAAGTTCCTGTCTATAGGCAAAAACAAAGGACTTACACCAATTTCACCGTTCACCTGGACTCAAGAAACATATAATGGTAAAGTAGGAAATAGGGGTATTCACATTAAATGTCAAACCGATCAAACTGGCTTGACCCAACCTGAGTTGATCGGTTTTTTAAAACCATCAGTCGGTTTCAATTTATATGAGAAAATAAACCGATAACTCAGTTCAGTTTCAGTTTTCATACATGAAAACCAAACCGCCTATATGTTTAAGTAATTATTAATTAGTTCCTAACCTACATGTTAAATGTTGATATATTTTATTTTTGTTTGAACTTTGAAAAAAATGGTTATTTATGACAAAAGCTAAAAAGTAAAACCAATACAAATATAATACAATGGTACAATATTTAATTCAATTTTGTATAAATTTAAATATATATTGACCAAAAAAATCAGTTTTGCATAAAAGACTAATCGATTTAAATATATATTTTGATTTTGCATAAAAACTAAAAAGAAATAAACTTAAATATAAATAGATATATAGAAATAGATATTTTAGTTTAAAATATACATAAAAACCGACTAAACCGATAAACCAACCCTCTATGTTTGGGTCGATTTTGCTTCAGGGTCGATCGGTTTCGGTTTAGTCAGTAAGTAAACCGACTAGGTCGGGTCGGTTGAAGAAAATGACTCAAACCGGTCCAACCTGACCCATGAACACCCCTAGTAGGAAATGACTAGTTAAGTGCCAATGGTTGAGTTTTCACTGATCTGAGACTCAGTTTGGAAGGAGTACAAATACAAATTTGTAGAGTACAAAACCTTGCATTTTATATAAATTCATATGTATTTGTACTGTACATATTTGTATTTGTACTATTTCCAAACTGAGCTGAAGAGTATAAAAACCATAGTTTCCAAAACCGGATCGGACCAGATGGTTGAACCGGAAAAACCATGAACTGGTCATGTGACCAGTTCCATTTTACCCTATAACCGTTATTTCGCCAAAAACCGTTGATTTGGTCAAAAAACCATTGACTTAGGCAGTCGAAACGTTTGAACCATCCAACGATTTTGGCCGTTTTTATTTTTTTATTTTTTTTTCAGAACAGACCGTCCATTTGGTTCAAACAGTCGAACCGTTCGACCCAAGAACCGAACCCCTGGCTGGTTCGATTTTAAAAGCCTAAGCCTTGATAAAAACAGAAAAGGAATACAAGTAATTTTAAGGTAAAAAGCTCCCTGAGGTTTCTTACAAATGCGCTTAGCCATCCCCCTCAGGTTTTTGACCGGACTTAAGCCTCCGCTGTCAGTGAAGAATTAAGATGGCGTTATACTTGACAGAGCAAATAAAAAGATTATTTTACCCTTCAATATTTTTCAAATTTTTAAAGAAAACCACTGCAACTGTTCAATCTGAAACAAGAAAAAAACAGCAGCCGAAAGGAAAAAGAAAGGGCACAAACCGTGTCCAAACAAACCAAATATTTTTGCAATACCAGTCTATGAGCATTTTCGGGCTGGGTTCTTGCGATTTTCTTCTAACCCATTTTCAAACGAGCAAGCAGTATAGATCCTACGGCTGATGACATTTGAGTTCCAAACAGAAACAAGTCCCTTGACCCCCTTCAGGCTTCATTGTCCCTAAATGCCTCTTTGATATATCCACCATTGACCGCCCCAAACCCAACAGCAATAGGCAGATGGCTAAGGGAGGGTATTATTTGTCTAGTGACAATCATCCCACAAGAGAGGTTTAAGTCCTGTCAGAAACCAACCAGAGGGGAGGTGCAAGTATCTGTGAGAAACCTCAGGTGGAGTTTATCGAGAGCTCTATAGAATCCAAGGTTATTAGTCAAGTGTATACAAAGAGGCCACATCTGCATAACAGAACAAAACTATGGTAGGAAAGTCTATGACGCGGGAAAGACACGGAAAAACTTACAACCAATTCAAGGTTATCATGTCTTTCTGGCATAAATCTATCGTTGTAAAAGAACAAAACTGAAGTATTGTAATCAGCTGTAAGCATCAGAATGAAAACACTAAATAAAAGGGGTAATTTGAGTTCAATCCACCTTAGGATTCATAATGCGACTGCACAGTTTGGGTCAGTGTTAAGGGAAAAGATTCCCAATTCAAGGGGATGCTGTTTAAAGGGGTGAAGATAAGAAAGGGAGGCATCTAAGATTTTCAAATCAATTCTCTCTCTCTCTCTCTCTCTCTTACCATTTGGATGTTGGCTCCCTCGAAGAATATGCAGGTTTCTAACAGAGTTTTAAGTCTTTTACCCTAACTTTTACCGTCTCTTGCGGGCGGTTCAGTTTTTACAGTGTCATGAACAATCCCACCTTGCCTTCACCTTTTTAGAATTGAGCAGTTCGTCACCTCTCTGCAATGACATCCGAAACAAGAACCACTGCGTGTCAGTTGTTGTACTACAATTATGTGTTTAATAACAACCCAAAAGCGAACTAAAATTTAAATGTGAGCCTATTAATCCTGGAGAAATATCTCCTCCAAAGAAATCACAAACTGTTCTACTGATATTGGCCAAATTCGCCGAGAAGTTTTGAAAGAGTTGTAGCATCACGGAGACTGTCCCTGGGGATGTTAATTGGACTGGATTGAACCAGATTTGGTCCAATCTAATCCGATCCAATGAGTCCATTACGGATAGATCAGGTCCAATCCAATCCGATGGATATTTTGGACCATCCAATCTGTTCGAATTGGTTTCAATACAAATCTGGTCCATTGGCTTCTGTGTTTTTATCTTCTATCAATGGATTGGTTCAATCCAATTCAATATGTCTTATTGGTCCATCCAATTAATCGAAATTGATTTTGATTTGGATGGATCCAATCCAAAATTGGTCCATTGACACCCTCAACTGTCTAGGCTTGCGCTACAAGAAAGACATAGAGGAAGAACTTGAATCAATCAACACCCCTCTCTCGTGAATACAAGTTTTTTCAGTATCATATTCCAAAATACAAATACTTGGGAAAGAAATCAGCCTGTATCTTAGAAATTGGTACGTTGGAGAGAGGGTGGAAGCTGGGTCAATTTCTGTGTTCTTTTGTTAGTAAATGTGGAACTACAGAAACTTGACTTTCCTCCAGTCCATTTATTCAGGAAATTCTTACTCTTTCCTTATTTGTATAAATTACTTTTCCACCGAGAGAAAAAGTTTTCAAAATTAATAAGATAAAAACGTCCATTGAAAATCTTTTATAAACAAAAAAGTCCAAAGGTAAATATGGTAACAGGGAAAACTTATCTAAATAAAATTCAACATAATAAACATAGATAAACACACTTGACTAATAAACACCAGAATTTACCTGAGTAAATAATTTACCAGCAAAGCTTCATTTAGATCCGGTGTAAAACGACATCAGTGTAAAAGTATTATGTTTTACACTGAACCATATAATAGGTGACCATTTTGAAAACCATGATAAAAAAATGTAAAGTTTTATATCGATAAAATTGATGTAGTATTTACATCAATAATCGATGTAAAACTATATTTGTTGAGGTTTTACATCGATTCACTATATAAAACTCCACTCCATCCAAACACAAACAAATCTAAACTAGAATAAAGTTTTACATCGATCTTCATTTACATTCCTTTCAAACACCAACAAAACTGAATCGGTATAAACTTTTACATCGTTATTGATTTACACTCATTCCAAACGCAGCTTAAATGAATGAAACCTAAATACAACCTAAACGACAACACAACCTAGACGATTACCCACTCACTCAAGCTCGGAAGAAGACCACAGATTTGGTTTTGTTGCAGGTCCAAATCACTCTAAAGCTGTACTTGAGGCAACCATCGATGCTGATGCCATTATGACCAATAGATTTCTCAAGATCTCACAGAGGTTGGATTCGGGATCTACTATAAACAAGGCGTATAAACACGTTAGCTTTTGCCTTCATGGTACATCTGGCAAACGGTACGAAACACAAACGTGTTTACTTCTGATTGGAGTTTTCTAGCCTGATTTCCACTCCTTGTTTCAATCAGATCCAGAATCGACAAACGAGTGCATCCGGGTGTAGGAGGATGCATCCATTGCTGATAAGTGCTTTTTTCCAAATACATGTAAAAATAAAAAAAAAAAAAAAACGTTTTTATGGAAATACAAAGCTACACCTGCACCCAGACAGCCAAAAAAGAGAGGCCTTTCAAAAACCAACATCATGGACCACATACATTCTCTCCTCACCTTTCACATTGACGGTAACCCACTATGACTATCTACGACCCCGCTGCTGCTTGTCATGCTCATGAGCTATGCAGCAGCCATGCATCTTATGCTCAAATTAGATGTTCAAATGTAATTAAAAATCAATTCTGTAACAAAAAAGAACTAGAATTGGATAAACATCATCTAAACTTGGGTATGGAGAGTCGAATGGTAGTGAAATGGGTGAATCTTCATTGGTACATAAATTATAGGGTCGAAAAGAATGATAAATAACCCTCCCCCCCCCCCCCCAACCCAATAACCCAAAATACAAGGAATTGGGGACTGAAAAAAGTTGGGAAGACACCAGGCCAAAATCACAGCTAAAACTCGTATTAACAGGATTGGTTTTGCACACCTAAACACTTGCAACTGGAAAATGTCACTCTCAAGGAAGCATGCCCCCACCAGCAACAGGCACAAGACAACCCATCATAGCCACCACCATCTTTGTTATCATCACCGAAGATTGTAGAGTTCTGGCAGCATGAAAATTTAGTGGAAAATGAAAATGACAGCAAAGAGAAACATTTGCAGAGTGAAGAACACGTTCCATCTTCTACTGGCGATTGATGAAGCAGCATTCTTCTTCTTGTGGTGTTGTGCCCTGAAGATGTAAAGCAAAGATTGTATAAGTTTTGATTGATGGAGAATTGGGGATGACTACATAAAAAAGAGGGTTGTTTGAAAACAAGGATTTGGTTACATACTTCTGCATAGATTTGAGTGCGCCACAGTACAGAGCATTGTCTGGTATTGGCAACTCAGTTTTGTTGTTGGCCTCTGGATTAACAATCCTTACATATGTTTCTTGGCCAAGATACCATGAGTCTAGATTTTCTGTTCGGAGATTCCAGACTCCAACATTGTCAAGGGAGACTAGAATTGCCGTCCACGCTCCTGGGTATACCTACACAAAAAACAACACAACTATATTCAGTCTCTTTTCTTTTCTTCTTTCCTCCTTGAATTGATTTGAAAAAGAAAATAGAAAAAAATAAAAGCAAAAATCTTGCAACACAAATGCAATTTCTCTGTATCCTCTTAGAAGGGGCCATGTGTATAGTGATCATAGTAATATCTCAACTGGATGCTGTATAAACTGAGTATCAACACTACTCAACTGAGGATTTTTACGCAACCAATCTTTCAACTCATATAGAATGAGCACATTGAGTGACAATTAATCTAAGATCTCTTTCAACTCATAAGTGCAATGTTCTTCCTTTGAAGATATTCTTGCAGCAACTTGTCTCATAAACCTTGTTATTATACAGGTAACAACCAGATTTTTAACGATCCCCATCCACCATGTTATGAACTCACAAAGTCAACAGTATGAACCCAATGAATTCTTTGTGCTGATGTTCTGTTTGACCTAGGGTATTAAATGAAGGTAACGTGAGATGCACAAGACCAGATGAAAAAGCTATCACTGAAGGAGAAAACATTCAACCAAGCATTTTCCACATAAACCAAGAGAAGAATGAGTGTTACCTTTACTAACCAATGGTAAATGTAGAGATAACGAAGACTTAGATAATTAAAGGAATGTATAAAGATGCATCAAAGCTTATGAGGAATCTGTCCAAACTGTTAAATGCACCACCACAGGTTGTACAATCCAAAGGATAAAGAAATAACAAACAGAAAATCTATAGATAAAAAGTCTTAACCATCAAGGAGACAAGGTCCAAAGAGGGCCTTGGCACTTTGCCCACTCATCATCATTATCATCAATGCCTTACCCCAATTATATGGGTTCGGGTACATTAATCCTGTTTCCCCATACATTAATCATTTCTTACTACTTCCACCCAAGTCCCTTTCGGTCCTGCCCATAGCTCTTCTAGCCCCTTCCACTACCTCAATAAAAAAAGTCATTACCCTATGTTGGTCCCAGCTGTTATCAGGTGGGATGGACTGGATGAGATCCAAAGCTTTGGCCTTTTTTCTGTGCAAAGTGGCTGCTCTCAGATTCAAACCTGCATTTGCACACTTGCCAGCCCAAAATTTTACCATCAAACCAAGTAATGGCCCCTGGTCAACTACCTCAATGAGATTAGAATTTTTCCTAAATACAACTTCAGACTATGTAGTAGATGGCTTCCTAGGGGAGGAAAGGGCCTTTTAGTATAGAAACAGCTCTTTACCTACCTGGTATTTTTTTCTGGAGAGCTTTCATAGATATTCTGTACATAAATGTATTATCATGTAAGACCTTTTCTTTTCCATATATTATATAAATACAGGTTACCATTCTCTATAAATAAATAAATACCCACAAAGTACTTCAAAATTTAGAGGTTAAAAGAGCCCTCCCTCTGGATTTCTTGGGATACAAACCATAGAAGAGGCATTTAGAAAATTGGACACTAAAGCTATTAATAAGTGACACACAACCATATGCAGCACAGGAACCATTGAGTCATGAACTAAAAGAAAATGTCTTTTAATGATGCTGGTCAGCCATCGTTTAATGGAAGAATGGATTGTCATTTTTTCCTTTCCTTTTTTGTTTTCTATACACTAAAAGAAAAGAGGAAAAAAATAAACCTGAGAAATAAAAAGTTGACCAAGATAAGGAAAAATCAAAACACACCTGTATTGTGCTGCGAGCAATTCCATCCCATTTATTATAAGTACCCCTGCTGTTTTCTGTCCACTCTCCATAATCCATCCTGTAACCAATCAATTGAACTATTATTCATAAAAGTGAGAAAATTACCATGTAACTCATGGATGTGTACACCATGTATAGGAAATGCTCACCCAACCACGAAAAATGCATAACCATCCATGTGATAGCTCTGGATTGTCGTATGATTGTTCTGTAGAATGACTTCCATAAATCCCCTATATGTACCATTTATAACAGATGACTCCATTAGAGATGGTCCAGTAAGTGGCCGGTTGGGGAAATCAAGCTTGTATACCCCCTTCACATTGTACTGGTCAGCAAGCCTGATTGGGGTAGATGGATTGACATATGAGATTCCACTGAGAGTAGTTCTTCTCTTCCCATTAATTGTTACTGGTGGCTTGTTCTTCAAAACATATATATCAGTCACATTGATTGTGCCATATCTAAAAGACCCCTGTGGATTAGGTCGAGCACCACTAGCAGACACATTCCACCTAGTAAATTTGGAAAATGGGAAGTCAAAATAAATAGATAGATAATTTGTGTTTTCAGACTTTTTTTGGGGGGTGGGTGGGATGAGGTACTCCCATCACAACCAGAAGATTATGTGAACAAACCTGATAGACCTTGCCTGGTTCATTGAATACGTCTTGTCAAAAAAGTCATTTGGTGAATCTGGGAGAGGACCAGATGCCTTTCCCTTGGAATTGGAATAATGCAAGATTGCAACACCTGTGACTCTTTTCCAAAGAGATTCATTCACAAACCTAGCACTTGCTACAATATAGTAATCACTGCTTGCATTCTGATCCATGGTAACCAAGAATGAATAAGATTGTCCAACAGATATATCCAAGTTAGTATAATTCTGCTGGACTGTGTATGACCCCTCTGTCTCTACAAGAAGCAAATTGTGGTTCTGGATCCTGAAGTTCAAAGTAGTTGAGATTCCAACATTGTGGACACGGATACGATAAGTTTTGCCTGCCCCAACATCATACAACTGTACTTTCAGACTACAAAGAATTTCATTGTAACCAAAAAAATGGAAATACAAATGGTAGGAGACAGATGTATAAGAGATAATATTTGATATCCCCAAAATTAGTAGATTAAATAACTTAAGATACCAAGAGAAAGAGTTCTTATCAACTCTAGCATTCTCTCCACCCTTGATCATAACAGCATTGACTGTTGAAATTTATTTTGGCTGGTTATTGGCTGTTGAAACTTTATTGATTAATGAATTGGAATGAATACTCCGCTACATAAGAGAGGTGCTTCATTCTGTATCCTACCCACTACTAAAGCATCACTATGCATTATTAGATTTTAAAGCATAACAACTTTCAATAATAAAGATTGTCATTAAAACTAAACTGACCAAACAATATATCAGGCTCCATAAAGATTGTCATTAGATCTATCAAGTAAAAGGTTATCAAGTAAAAGGTTGGCAAATGTCATTGATCAACTCCTAGATCTAAAATAGGTTAGTGTTCTAGAATTATTTTCAAGATAGGAACTAACAATGTCATTGATCAACTCCTAGATCTAAAAGGTTGGCAAATGTAAAATGATATATGATATAAAATCCACAACTCATATGATAAAACTATAAAAGAAAAATCCACAAATCATTATTCACAAAGCTGGATTCAAATTACCTGGATGGACATTCCAAGTTTCATAATCAATCCCATCTGGAACGAGAGTGGTGTTATATCTGTATGGACCCTTCCCGTTTATGAGCACTCCATCTGGCATCCCAAGGTCTTTACCAGCATTAAGGGCCTTTCTCAGATCCTACAACCAGAAGAGGCTCATAGAATAAACCACTACACATCCTAGAAACCAAGTTGATTTTCCTTAAAAGCAATAAAAAATCAAAAGAGAAAAAAGGAAGAATTGAAAAAAAAAAAGATTGCTGATCATGCAATAACACTGACCGTATGGTTTCGGTTGTACCAGTCACCAATCAGAATAGTGTAATCTCCATCCGGGGTCCCAAAAGGCACCGGAATGACAGGCCGGTTGTTTATAATAAAGCCTCCATAACCACCGGCGGCTCTCTGGAAATTGAGCGAAGGGAAGTAGAAAAAGCTCCCAATCTGATCCTTGACCTGAAACTGGTAAGTCCAGTTATAATCCACAGGGATAGGACAATTGGTTCCCAGAACACCATCTTGCCAAGAATTACGACGCTGCTGAACACCGTCCCTGTCAAAACCCAACCCATAAACAAATCTTTAAAAGTTAAAATAATAATAATAATAATAATAATAAACTCCAGCAGCTATACCCCAGAATTATATGAGGAGTAAATTCAAGCAAAATAAGTAGAACAACATAAGTTGAAACTTACCAAGTAATGAGGAGATCTTCATCCAGACTGTTCAGAACATTAACGACGACGTTGTTATTCGTAGTCACATTAACAGTAGGTCCAGGAAACTTGCCATTAATCGCTATTACCTGCAATCCCAAGGCAATGCAGAGAGACGCAGAAGAAAATTACTTCAAACGAAATCTAAATCACTTCAAGCCGCTATAAATCTCTGGGTTTTAGATAGTAGTAGAACAATAACAGCAAAGCCCAGATAACAAAAAAAACAAAAGAGAATGCAAAACCAAGATAAGCAAAGCCACTAAGTTTGTATAAACTAGCATATTTAGTAGATCCGGAGAAAGAAAGACTACCAGAGAAAATCAAACGCCTCATAGAAGAAAAACCCAGTAAACAAGAGGAGAAGATCTAGCGCTAGACAAAGGAAACAGAAAGCAGATCCAAAACTCAAACCTGTTGTTTGACACCCAAAGGAGCAGCCGTGATGTAAGAGACCTCCCAGTCGTAAAAGACAAAGGGATCTTCGGCAAGACAGAGGCACAAAAATGACGAAATGCAGAGCAAAATCAGAGGGAAAAACCGAAAAGAAGCCATGTAGCGAGTTTAAGGGTGCTTGTAGCGTATTTGGAGCCAATTTTCTGAGAAGTTGGTTGATTACATTTATCTGTTAGAGAGCAACAAAGAGAGGGAATTGAGCAGCAGAGGAGCAGCAGAAGGAGAGAGGGGGTGAAGATTGATGAGTTTGAGTTATAATGAGAAAACCCAAAAAAATGAGTCATAATGAGAAAACGGCTTCTTTTGCCGCAGTTTGTCACTAGCGCCATTGTCTATGAGGGTAATTGCCGGTTTGCCCTAAAATTTAAAAATATAGAAATAAATAAAATCTCAAAATATATTTGGCTGTTACTAAATTTAAAAGGGTAAATTACTGGGACCCTCCCTACAGTTTATGGGGTATTGCACATGGTCCCTTATACTATTGTTTTTCACATTTGACCCTTCATATTTTTATGCTATGACAAGCAATCCCTTTCATCACTTTTGTCAATTATCTACGTTCATGGTTAAACATTTCTGAAACGCTATGATATGTTTTGTCTTATTTTAGAAGATGATTGTGCCCTTTTATGATTTTGTGACAGAAGATCAGGACCGTTGAATTCATGCCTAATTTGACAAATAATCTTGAAAAACTAGGTATATTTTTAGCATTGGTGCGTTTCATGATCGTTTCTGTTGATCTGTCATGCAATGATGCACACCATATCAGCAAATAAATGGAATTTGCTAGAAAATTGCATTTGGCAAAGGTTTTTCTCAAAAATAATGTGTTTATAATGATTACCATTGGAATTTGGGAAAGGAGGGGTTTGTTGAAATGTTAAATTTATGTTTTTTGAATCACGTAGGTGATCTTGAATTGGCGTGATGGTACATTGAAATTTGAACAAATTTATTACTTTTTAAAATGTTATCATTATAAATATATTATAATATTAACCTAAATTACTTTAAATACCTGGTTAGCTTGCACCACTTTTTTTTTTTTGTGTGTTTTTCAAAAAGAATAGGTGAAACGAACCGCTTCGGAATCAAAGCCCATTACCGAAACAGAACGCTTGTAAAATGCTCGGATGCCAAACAACCTCTACGTGATGTGCAATGGTCTCCAAGTAACCTTTGATATTTAGTGCATTAACCTAACAACCACAGTCATCCAAATTTAATTAATCTAATGCCAAAAAGAAATTAGTGATTTGAACTTTAGAGTAAAGAATTTAGGTGATGTTTGGCATGGATGATGATTTCTTGAAAATCATTATCATGTTGGAGCCACATCAGAGTTAGAGGAATCGTTGAAATTTTTGTTTGGTTAGCCGATTTTGATTATTTTCAGGAAATCGGCCAAAAATCAATTCTGTTTGATTGGTAGTTTCTCTAACTCGTCGAAGTAAAGACCTGTGATCAAGTCCCGCTGCCACCAAGGGTTGAGGGGGTTAAGGGAAAGGGGATGGACTACGCCCTGTTGTGTAGCCCCATGAAGCAGAAAAAAAAAAAAACAGTTATTTTCAAATATCACATTTTTTGGTGATTTCCTAATTTCTAGCTGATTTTGATTTTCTAAGATGACATGACACGGGACATGACATTGAAAAATAAATCTAATACAAAAATAATTGGCCATTGAGAGCCAGTACCAAACAGACTCAAAACCAATTTCTCAAAAATCAGTTTATATGACAAAAATGATATCAAATAACAAAATTTATCGATTTTCGAAAAACACTAATTTTAAGAATCACCGATTTTTGAAAAATCAGTAAGGAAGAATAAGCTTTGATGCCAAATATCACCTTAGTGTTTATCACAAAAGGAACGTATTGATGTAAAAAGCATCCAAATAATGTACGAAATTAGCGCAAGGTCACAAAAATGGTCTCCTATATAAATATCATCCATCCAAGTGATGTGTCAATTTTAAGAAAATAATTTGTATTGCGTTTGGATGAACATTTTTTAAGCCTGATAAGGCTAATTCAAGAGGAACTTAGAGAGCAATTAGGCGTTTAGACGCCACAAATTTCTTCCAAATGTGACTAGGGGTGCAAGTCGGGTGGATCAGGTCGGGTTTATGGACAACCTAGACCCAACCCTAAGATTTGGGCCTAAGGGTTGAGCTCATACCAAGCCAGAGATCAAATTCAATCTTCTCAACATGAGTCTAGCCTGTATTGTAATTTGATGCACTAGGTTAGGTTTGGGTTGGTCATCGAAACTGCTCTAAAATTATACATGTATATATATATATGCATTTATGTAAATATATACATGAGATCCATTATGATACCAAAAAGATATAACATCTAAAAAACTTTTGACCAATTAATTGGTATCATAAACATGATAACCAATCAGGTGTTATTTATCAAAATTCATGGGTGGGTTTTTGACTAGTCAATTCTCTTTCAGTACCATTCTTTGTAGCATCATAAATTTTCCTAGAATAAAACTCACATTGGAAGGGAAGGAATGCAAAGAGGAACAGAGGAATCGATTACAGTGAAATTAACAAGAAATATAAGAAAAATGGTCTCTCTAGTTTTCTCTAGTTTTCCATTGAATTTGGAGATGTACAAGTACAACTGAACATGAATATTGGGAAAGCTTCTTAGATACAAGTACACATGTTCATGGGCCGGGTAGCCTGATGGGCTGGCCCGACCCAACCCGTTCTAAATTGGGCTTGAACAAAATTTTAAGACCACATGCTCGGGCTCTAAAAACCAAGCCTAACTATTTTCAGGCCGGTCTCGAGCTTTCCCAAATAAGCTCGGCCCGAGCCCAAGTCCGATGATATTAAATATAAATAGAAATATATTATACGTGTTAATAATACATAATATATATTATATAATAATAAAATTAATAGCGAAAAAGTATTATATATAATGTATAAAATATTATATAATATGTTATAAAATACCTATCAAAGTCGGGCTTCAGGCTTTATATAGGGCCGGGCTCGGGCTCAAGATCTAGGCCCGATGGTTGGATCGGGCTTGAGCTCAGGCTTAGTATTTTTTCTATTTATAAAGAGGCAAAGCCCAACCAGAACTCGGCCTGACCCGGTCCATGTTCTAGATACAAGGTGAGATAAAACATTTTGTTGAAAAGAAAAAAAAAACGAAAACCCAAAATCTCACTAACATGGACCTACATCTTTATTGGGCATAAGGGTTCTATGATCTAGTAGAACTTTGGTGTCAAGAGCAATAACTTCGAAAGTGAGGGTTCTTTTTTTGGCCCTGTTTGCTTCAAGTAAATACACTCACCTATTAAAGTATTCCCTAAGAAATAATTACTTAGTAAGTCAGCATTTACCTATATTCTTTTATTTCTCATGTAAAAAAGACAATGACTATTTAGCCATAAAATGCTATTACTAAAATAACAATTTTTATCCATCCAAATATTGACAACTTTCCTCGTGCATGAAAAATTTATTTACCACCTAATGGAATATCCAAAGAAAGTATTTTTTTCATAGACCCTACGTAAATCTGAAAAAAAAAAAGATTCTTTAAGATACTACATTTTATGAAAATCAAATTTGCTCGAAGCCATGCAATTGAAGCACAAAACATCCCATTCTTACTTCGAGCTTTTTTATTGTAAATGTATTTTATTGATGAAAGCACGAAAATAGGAAACAAAGTGCTTATCTAAAGCCTAGTTTGTCAGTGCGCATAAATAAATCAATGGAGGATCTATGATATATCATAGTGAACAAATCTCTCTCAATAACAAACATTAGTCACCACCTAATCTTCACTTTAGTCTATCTCTATCCAAAAAAAAGTCTTGACTTTTGTCTTGAAGGTGCACTTCATGATGTTAAAGGTTTAACAATTGGGTAATTTTACATTAATCCTTCAAAGAGTCTGACATAACATAATATTTAAACATATAAGTAAATGGGACTTCAGTGTGACATTGCCCAAATGACAGGGGTGCCCCTCTAATTTACCCAATTTAGAAACATAGGCTTGGAGCTTTTATTTATTTATTCCATGTCGGTCATGGAACTTGGAACTTGGAACTTGGAAGGAGGGTGAGGTGGAATGGTGGGTCATGGATCATGGAAGATACCGCCAGCCAATATCCAGTACACATACGCTAATTTTCTTCTTTTCTTTTGAAATTTCAAATTACAGCCATATCCCGATTCCCGACCTTCCAACGTTCAGAAATTCTGAAAGCGTCCATTTGCAGAGCGGGCCCACCCTCTATGTGGGTCCCACACTCCTCTTCGGTTCAGCTTTCAAGTATCACGCTCTTTTTGGATTTGGTCTGCCTATGTAGGGATACTGGTACCTGGTGCGTGGCAACTGCCAACTGGCAACAGATCAGCTTGCACTGCAGCCTGCACCATTTTCTCGTAGTGGGAATTAACTGTACGTACGGGGAGGGAGGGAGAGTGGGTCCGACTGACTCGATTGTGAACAGACAGGAGCAGAGCAGGACATTATTTCCGTCTGATCTGCTTACATTATTAATTAATCGGTTAATCCTGGGTGGAATTATGGCAACGGTCTTCGAGGATAACGTATCAAAAGCTGTTTCTCTACTTGCGAAAAATAACGTGATCATGTCATCCCTTCGGGACTCGCCGTAAAATATATATATATATCGTGTTTTAGTATCGAATTTTAATACGAGAAATTATTTTTATTTTACGTCAAGAGACCGTATTGCCCTCTTCCTTAAACTGGGCTAAACGAATTCACACAGCAAATTTCATCCGTTTATTGGTAACACCTCCCAATCACAATGAATATTCCCAATGCACGCTCAGGTCTACATTTGGGGCGCCTTTTCTACACATCTGCGCCCACATCATATCATTTATCCCAATCGTGTATTGAGAATATCCCCCACTGATATCGGCGCAGATGTAAACTTGGAATAAGGTTGAAAGGCGTTTCCCCTCGATGGCTCGACAAGGCTGTTTTCTTTTTTATTTATTTTAGAAGCTTCTTTATATAAATTAAACGGTTGCTTAGGGTCAGTTTGGCTTCAGAATCTGAATTGAAATGATTTATTTTTAGAATCTATATGGTTTAAACAGGAATCAAAATCAAATTTAAAATCAATTAAAATGAGATTTTATTTATAAGGGAGGGGGGAAAGAATAATCATTCCCTCAAATGTGAGAATACTATTCCAATAGGAATGATAATAGGATTTCGATTCCACCCAACTAAATGATTGGAATCGAAATGGGTCCAATTCTAGACCCCTATTCCTATAAATTAAACATGGTCTTAAACATATTTAGGTTATTATTTAAAATATCTTTACTTCTTTACCCCCACCTTTTAATTTTTATTTTATAAAACCCCACCTATGATACGATACACCCTTATATTTGTCGCTTTGTCAGATTCCCCCATATGTTACTATTCTCAATCATACAAAAATAAAAAATTTATGAAGAATAATCTGAAAATATGCTTATATTTTATGGATAAACGAAAATGCAATATGGACCGGACGCTAAAGATTATAATTTCATAAAATGGTATTTACCAAATAAGAAAAAAAATTGAGGTAGAGTGGGGATAATATATCAACTCCACTCTTATGTGACACTTTAGAATGTCCAAAATTGTGATTTGGTCACGAATGGTGGTGGTGGAAAGCTGTCCTTTAAAATTTAAAGGGTAAAAATGACTGCAAACCACGTCAAAAATTAAATTTACAACCCCCCCATCAATCCGCGGATAGGATTCAATGTACCCTTAGTCTATCAGTAATTCCACCTAGGGGTGGGCTGAATGGTAGAAACCCCAAATTTAAATGCTTGAAGTGAAAGTTTTTGAAAACTTTTGGTTAAGAGAATGGATAGAACGAACAGATTGCAAGTGACACGAGTGTGCTTCTACATGTCTGATCTCCTTAAAAACGAAACTCAGTGACCTTATAACATGTTCCAGCCGCACATAGGAAACATCTTTCTTACTTATATCTTATACATGGTAGGATGTGGCTAGGGGTGAGCATTATTCTATTAAAACCAAAAATTTTGGTTTTAATTTTTTCGATTTGGTTTTTTTAGTTTTTGATTAATTCGATATATAGAACTACAATTTTGATTAACCGAATAAACCAAATTTTGATTTATAATATACAACATACAATATATTATATATTTATATTAATATATTAATATAATGAAATTTGATTATATATTATATGTTATAATGTATATAATATAATATATATTATTAAAAATCGCTTTTAACTGAGGATTGGACAAAATATTTCGATTTTAATTATTTTGATTTTTCTTAAAATTGGTTTCAGTTTAATTTTTATTTTTTTAGTTTGGTTTTTAAAATTTTGATTTATTTGATTGGATTTTTAAATGTCAACGTCAATGAGAGGTTTTTTTTTGACCTTTGTAAGAGCTGTCTACACTCTAGAGTGTATACTGACTAGCGAACAGAGAGACGTTGCATTTTGGGTATTATGTAAAATGCTGATTGGGGCAAAACAAAAACACTTGATAAAACCCAACCATGCAAAACGCCATCTTATTAAAATGTCAAAATCATTCGGGCCCATTTGAAAATTTGAAGGGTTTTGGAGTGTCTAAGAGGGCATTTTGGTTATAAAAAAAGAAACACTCAAGTGGTCTCAGTCAGCTCTGTTCCTCTCTTTCTACATTGGTTAAACTTTTTAATACTATGGATTAAAGCTTAAAAGGTGGCGGAGAATAACAGCAAATTTGAGGCGGAAGATGGGGATAGAAGAAAATTAGGTAGGACCCACATATTGGTAATAATCAAAAGATAGGAGTTAGGAGGAGGGGACAGACAATAAAAAGAGAAGGGGGAGAGAGTATCGACAATCGAGTATGAACAAGAACAGCTCATCTTTTGAGTAAATTCAGCTGCGTGGCGTCCCCCTTTCAACTTTTCTTTTCAAATTGAGGAGAGTACGGGTTTAAAGAATTAAAGAAAAATAAAAATAAAAGTTATATCCTCCTTTATACTTTTAGAAGAAAAAAGAGTGAAACGGTTCAAGACATCCACGTGGCAGGGTAAAGAATCTGCCAACGTTCAACTTCCTTCAATTCTGGGTACAACGAGATATAAGCATTTGCTATATTTCTGTCGGTACACCCTTAAAAAATGGCAGGAAGAGTTTTGAAGTGGATAAAATCTATAACACATCAGCATTTGAAGTTCATCTGACGTGGTGCATTGTAAAGTGAATCACCACACCACATTTCAGTTTCACGACTTTTGTCACATTTTAAATATATTTTAATTTTTTTTCTCAACTTTAATATACTAGCTAATATGAATATCGGCTATGGAGTTCGAGCATCTGTTGCTGTACTGTGCAAGTTTGAAGTGTACAATAACCCTCAAGTGACCGTTAAATCTCCACTTACAAACGACAATTAAGGGGGGTATCGGTGCCTCGGTGGGATCTGGCCATGGCAGATTCCTTATTTTGCCACTGTCCGTTTGTCTATATAAACCCCCACCTGTGAAATGGAAATCAGTGCGGATTTATCTGACATAACCAAACCAATTATTGTGAGCCCAGATCTTCCTTCATTCGCATGGAGATATTCCAGATACCATTTGCAGGACATCCAGTTCCGATTATATTTGTTTGGAAAAATCTTAGTTCATTGTTTTGTGTCCTAATTAATAATTAATTAGGTTGGGATTGGTTTTTATTGGATAAAAATACTTGTTTTATAAATATAAATAATATTTTTTTTATTTATTATCATTTTTATCAAGATTATTTTACAAAAAATGAAGTTCCGTTGTTATTGATGTCTAATTAGGTTAGATTCGTTCATGGTTTGTTCGGTTTTGGGTCTGAAGGCATCTGATCCACCCTGTGCTGAACCATACCCGATCCATTGATTTGGTTGCCTACATTCTACGGTCTAGCTAGATTGTCTAAAGTTTAGAATTGAAGGAATATTGAGGGCCACGTCAAGTTTGGCAACCACTTAACTGGTTGTGGAATTTAGTCCACCCATTTTACTTGCTGGTCTTCACCTATACTTCTTTTATTTGATAAAACTCTTGATTATTGCTGTAGATATTAAAATTTTCACGAGCTTTTAAATGGGCCCTACCTCGAACTCAAATTTCTTCATGGGCCTTAATATCGTTATTTTTATTTGAACCATACCCCATACTCTTATGGGCTTAACATTATGTCGGAAATTCAAACTCAAATTTGAATTACAAATCTTATTAACTTATGTAAATAATCCAACTAGAACCCATCTTACCTCTTAAGGATGAAAATCTAGTCAATAATTAAAGAGAGAATAATTGATTAGAAATTATTTTCTCTACATATGGTAAATTGCCAACTCTCTTCTTTATGAAAGGTAACTTGAACCGTTTTCGAACGGTTGTTGACCAAGATGGTCAGACCGTTTGGATTGGAAATCAGTCACTCGAACATTTTCGCGTTTACCCCGAATCATCTTCTAGTACAAAACTGTTGAAAAAGTAAAAAACAAAACGTCGACCTGGATGGTCGAACCATCAACATGTTCAACCTAGACAATGGTTAGCGGTTCGGCATTTTTTATTTTTATTTCTTATTTTATTTAAAAAAAAAACAAGAATTGACAAACACATCAAGTTCCTAACTACCATTGATGACTTTCCTCTAGGGTCTTGTTTTGCCAAACCCAAAAGCCCTAAACTCCTTTAGGCCTTCACCTAATAAAACGACGACAACACACCGGCACCTTCCTTCCCAAAATCCGAACAAGCACCTGCCAGCAACCAAAGTTCCAACATCTTTGAAGGAACAACTTAACGACATCTTGAAAGGAGTTGCTTAATAGCATCTCTTGAAGGGGACGACGACAACCACTGTGGACATCTAACCTCTGGCGACCAATCTTTGCTGCGGTTGTTGGCGACTAGTCTGGAAGGAGTACAACAATGACTATTCAGATTTCAGGTAAATAAGTATGTTTTTTTCGTTTTTCTCTTACCTCTCATTTGAATGATTTGATCTATGCATTAAGCCATTAACTACTTTTATTTTCAATACTATGATTTTTCATTTTCTTGTAAAGGAACTGAACCACCATTTGTGTCGGTGACCACTCCATTGGAGCCAAGAGCCATTGCAAAATCTAAGAATCACATCCCTTATTTTTCAATTTTGATTTGAAGCTTAAACTGGTATATTTCTGTCTTATTTGAAGCTTAAAACCTTAAAATTTGGATTTTATATCATGCATCATGCTTTGTTGGTATGCATGAATTGGTTAATCTTGTATTTTTGGCTCCTTAGCTAGTTTTCTGAAATCTGAATGCTCAAGAAGACAAAGTACTTTAGCTTGATTTCATTTGATTTGTTTGATAGTATATATTTTAGTTTATGAGTTTAATTTTTGGTTGTTTAACTGAATTGTGTAATCATATGTTCATATATTTCAGTTTAATTGGTTGTTTAGCTGAATTGTGTAATAATATATTCATATATTTAAGCTTAATTGGTTGTTCAGTTTAATTTTTGGTTGATGGGTGTTTTGTGATTTTTTTTTTGTTTTTTTAATATGTAAGAAAAAACCTCAAGGGGGGCGGGGGGGGGGGGGGGGACGTAAGGCCTTACCCCTCAAAATCTATACAAAGGAAACCCAACCCATAAATATAACATCATATGTCTAAAAAACCTAAAATAAATGAATTCTTAGAAATGGAAGCCCAAGACCATCTGCATTAACCAAATTCTAGATGTGGGAGGGAAGATTTTCTATGCAATCATAAACAGTTTTCTATAGATATGTACATAAAAGAAATCCAAACTACTCCTAAGCTCCTATACTTGTAAAAACCAAAACCAAAGCTTCTAGGGTGTTGTACAAACTCCATTGAGAATATCAACCAGAATTTTGGAATCCGACTCAACCATAATCCTATTTAATCCTAAGGCAACTATAATGTGCAATCCATCTAGCAGAGCCAAAGCTTCTACAACCAAATTAGCTTCAAGGCCACATGTGTTGGAAAAGAAACAAACAAAACCATTCCCTCCATTACCTCTGGAAGCTCTATTGACATTAAGTTTCATATAGCCCTCTAGCACAACCATCAAATGAACCACTTTGACATTCCTTTCTATGATCGGTTGGATCCTTAACCCCAGTTCTTACAAGGAGATCTATTGGTTGTAGTTCACCTTATGGGTCAAATTCAGTGAGGAGGACACCTCATGTAACCATCTCACTACCACCCAAATCATTATTTTTGAGCATCTAAATTCATTTTCCATCTTGCACCTATTCCTCTCCTTCCAAATCTCCTAAATAGCAAAGCAAGCTATCAACCCCACTACAACATCCCATTGGTTCCTAGCCTATGCTGCTAAAAACAAACAAGAAAGAAGTTCCTTAATATCCTCATTCCCCCTGAAAAGGTAACCCTAAGATTCTGTTGAAGTAGAGCCACACTTTTTGAGCTAAGCAGCCACACACCAACACATGATTGGTGTCCTCTTCTGAAGGGTGACGACAACACATGCATATGGAAGCCAAGGGAATTCCCAGCTCTTTGATATCTACCTCCACACTCACCTTATAGACCATAATTTTTCAAAGAAAGAAACTTATCTTGGTCAAAACAAGAGCATTCCACACCACCTTGGACCAGCTCACTGAAAGGTGAGTTGTCCTATAAAAGGACAAAGCCGAATGTAAGGAAAATTCCCACTTCACCTCAGCTAGCCATAGAATTTTGTCTTGGCAGTTGGAGAGCCTCACACTTGACCCTTGAATACTATTAAGAATATCCTCCTCTAAAAAATCACTAACCTGATCCAAGTGCCAAACCCCTTCTTCATCTAGGACATCATAAATCGTAGCTGATCCACAACCAACAATAGAGTCTACCTCCTTGAATGTTAGGACCAAAACCGATCCTACATGGGAACATGTTACCCTTAAAGTAGATCTTATTAGTGGAGCAAAGTCAATGGCATGCATGCATTGTCAAAAGACTTTTAAAGGGGGAGGCATTAATAGGATGAAACAACACCTTGCACAAAGAAAAGGAGAAAATGCAATTTGTCAAAAAATGCCATATGATGTTAAGTTTAAAATGGAGTAGTTGTTAGATGGAATTAGTGAAAAGAAAAAAAAGCTTCTAGCTCTGAATTTGGATTGGGTGGTGCTAAAACAAGTGATGATGTTGATGTTAGGGAAGTTCATCTATCTAGTACAGATGGAGAGAATTTGAGGAATAGTCAAGAGAAAAAGTCAAATACAACCTCAAGAAAGGGGAAAACACCTACAGGGCTAATAACTAACCATTTTGCTCCACAAACCACTCCAAGTGCACAGCCATCCGTTAAGAGTACATTAGCATCTAAGGCATCCGTTAAACTTATAGATCGTGCTGTTATGAGATGGATGTGTGATACTTGAATTCCTTTGAATGTTATTAAATCAAAATATTTTCAACTCATGTTGGATGCAATTATAAAATTAATTTACTGAGAGATTTGGTCAATGAGGTTCAATTGTCTACTGATAAACTTCGTAGGGAGTGGGGATCGGTTGGTTGTACCAATATGGCTGATAGATGGACAGGCACACGTAATCGGACTTTGATAAACTTTTTGGCATACTACCTTGGAGGAATTAGTCTTTGGATGCCTCTAATATGGTTAAGAGTGCAAATAACTTGTTTCACTTGTTTAAGAAAGTTATAAATTGGGTTAAGGTTGAAAATGTTGTTTAAGTTGTTACAAACAATGCAGCAAATTATGTGATTGCAGAAAGATTATTGGAGGAAGAATTTCCATGGATTTTTTTATCACTTTGTGCAATACATTGCTTAAACATAATATTGAAGGAAGTTGTAGAAATTGCTTATATTGAAGATGTGATTCGACGCACTTCTAAAATAATAAAGTTTGTATGTAATTATACTTTTGTATTATCAATGCTAAGGAAAAGATCTTGTTAGACAAAGATAGTGCGCCTTGGAGCCACCCGCTTTGCAACTAATTTCGTTACATTAGATAGTATTTTGAAGCACATGCATGAGATCTACAATATTTGGTGATTGATAGAAATTTCAATGAATCTAGATATGCAAGAGATGTAAGTAGGAGAGAAGTAATATTGATTGTATTGGATCCTGTTTTTTGGAAATTATACAAAACAATTGTGGGTTTTACATCACCACTTGTTAGTGCATTGAAAATTGTTGATTCAGACAAAAAGCATGCATGGGGTATATGTACTATATCCTATTGAAGGCAAAGGAAATAATTAAAAAACATTTCCATAATAGGAGATCTGAATATGGCCCAATTTCTAGATTGTTGAAAATAGATGGGATAGACAAATGGGTCAAAAGTTTTATCTTGTAGGTGATTATCTCAATCCAATATTTCAATATGATATAAATTCAAAAATTAAAACCCCAACCGTTATGTCAACTATTCTTGATGTCATTGAGAGGTTCATAGATAAAAAATGAAGATGTGTAAATACAGATTTGAATGTTGCCTTGGTGATTTTGTGAGGGACATGACTTTAAGAGTGGTTAAGAGAATGGCTCTAGGTAATAGTTTTTTCTTTCTTATGACATGTTTATTATTTCATTTTTATTATATAATCTCTTATTTCATTTTATTTATTTGGTTCTATCATCTATATAATTTCTAGGTGAATGGTGGATGAGGTTTAATTGTGGTGCCCCAATTCTTGCAAGAGTTGTTGTGTGGACTTTTAGTCAAACTTGTAGTTCATCTGATTGTGAATGTAATTGAAGTGTTTTTTATGCATTCACACAAAGAGAAGAAATAGGTTGAAGCATCAAAAGCTTAATGATCTTGTATACATTCACTGTAATCTACGTTTGATGGATGGATATGCATTTTATTTTTCATAATGCATATTATTTATTATTTATTAGTGCCTAGTATATTTCTAATTTCTTATGTCATTTCATCTTACTTTCATTTGTGATAATAACTTGTAGGAGACAAATTCAAAAGTTTGATCCAATTGCAAATGATCATATTGATTTTCTAAAAGATTTGGTGGTAGGTGAAGATGAGAATCCTCCGTTATTTAACAATGCTGAAAAGGATAATATGTTTTATGGTGATGGTACAACAAATCCAATATTAGAATCTCAAGCAACCGTGCGATTTACGGATGAAGGTAATTTGGTTAAAATCATCTCATATTCTTGGTTTCATACTTTAGTCTTGAATCTTGAGCCTTATGATTAATGTGTGTATAAATCTAATTTTGTCTATTTATTTTTTTAGATGACTCTAATTTTTTCAATGAGATGTTGGGGGAAAATCTAGGACATGATCATCTAGATGCAGATGAAGATGAAATACAACCCGAAGATGAGGATGATATACCCCTTGGTTTTAGTTGATTCCACTATGAAGAGTTTATGGATTTGAAATTTGGACTTGTTAGTTATATTTTAATTCAGTGACTAGCCTTTGATACTTCTTAGATTTTAATTTGTGGACCTTATGTTTAATATTTACTATTTAGTTGCAACTCATGAGTTATGGAAACTTGGAAAGGTTATTTAATTTCATGTTATTGCATCTTGTTTTATGGTAGTTTAATTTGGCACTCTTGTATTCTTACACTTTTATGGTAGTTTAACAAAGAATTCAAGCATGAATTCAAGAAATCAATCAAAAAGTCAACCATGATCCATTACTTAATGCAAAATTGTTGTCCTAAGGTGAGTCTCTTTTCATATCTAAATTGTATAAACTGGGTTCAGAATATTATTTTGTCTTATTTTCATATTGTGTATTATTAACCTTATGCAAAGAATATAAAAAGGAAAAGCTTTGAAGGAAAGTAAAGCTTTTACCAAGAAGAATAAGAGGGCATATTCATGAGGCACTTATTTGAATTTCAGGTCATCAAATGAAGGTACACAATACTTTTTTTTTAAATGATCCACCTTTTGAAAAGAATAAAATATCATTCTGTTTCACTCGAAATTAGGAAACATATTCGTATTTTTTTTATTTTTTTGCAATTTTCTATGGAATACATGTTATAGGTTTAGCAACTGCAAAAAAGTGAAAAACCATAACTGATTCAGCCATTCCACATATCTAAGGTTCTTTTTCATCCCATCAAAACAGTTCAGAAAAAATCTACCAAAAAACTGAGTTTACAAAAGTTTCTAATTTTGAGACTCCCATCCCCCTTCTCTAAACCTACCTCCAGCCCCTCAAAACTAAAACCTTGGACCTAGCCCCTTACTATATATCATCACTTATTTTATCAATTTTCCTCAAATTTGTCATTAGTCCAGCTTTCCATCACAATAGGCCTACACTAGATATGTTCTAGAATTTAAGGTATTGATGTAATCCCATAAATAATTTAATATAAACTACAATGATGAAAGAAAAAGAAATGAGATTAAACATTTAGTTTAGTCTCTAAAAAAGTTTCCAAAGAATGATATCGGCTTTGATTGTTTGATCACTTTGATGTGCCTTTGTATGTGACAACTCCCATTGATTGGAATAAAACTTAAACTGCTTGATTCTTGAACAAAACACAACATATTCTAGTATCTAGATAAGTAAGAATCGTGTAGTCAAATAGAAACCTTTTTCACTAATGTCAACTCAAGGGACAGATTTTGAGCTACAACTCGCATGAGGATATCTTTTGAACTCATATGATTGAATTTTTCCTCATACAAATTGGAGAAAAAATATCTGTACTTTTTTATTTTGATATTTTTATTTTTTTTCATATGTTGTTCTTTATCCTATATTTTTTTTGTGTATTTTCCATATTTATTTACTTTTTGTAGTATTTTTATTATATATAAATATTTTTTGTTTTTTAATTTATTTATGGCATCACGATTTGAATTGTTTAATTTGGACACTTGAATCGCCGAACTAGAAAACAATGCCTAGAATGGTTCCGTTTTTAGGTCGGTTTTTAAAACCTTGGTCAAGGCATATCTTCCCATGGATGGAAATTATCTAATAACTAAGGAGAGAAAATGGAAGATAAATTATTCTCTCCAAGAATGGTAATAATACAACTTTTCACTTTATAAAAAAGAGTAAGGAGAGCTAATCAAATCCTTAATTAAAGGGATTAAGAGATTAGACCAAGAAATCTATAAATAGGGGTTCCTATCAAGAGGGAGGGTAATTTTGGGGTCAAGAAGAAACCAAATTAGAAAGCTCTTGGGGATGGAGGAAACACATTCACAATTCTATGAAGAGGAAAGCTACAACACACTCGGAATTCTTGTAGAATTTTTATTTTGACTAAGCATTCAAAGTCCAATTGAAGGAATCAATCTTTGTCATTTTTTGAAGTACAGGAGTACGTCATCTGACCATCGGCTTCAATTCAATCCAAATCTTCAAGTTGCAGGAAGTACGTCATCAATAGAGAATCATAGGTTGTATCTGTTTTGTGAGAGAGTTCAAATCCAAAGAGTTTATATATAATTTATTTTAAATATATAAAAAATCAATTTATTTAAATTTGTCTTCATTTTTCTTATATTTGAATTTATACACTAATTTTATATCAACAATTGGATTGGACTGTTTTTCTTTTGACCCTTGGGTGATAGTTTGTATCTCGGGTTTGGGGTAAGGCAGGTATGTCGTTCCTGTTTTTCTTAATTATCCTGTTTATTTTTAATAAAATCTTTAGGTGGGACCCCTCCACCTGGAGTCAAGTTTGGGGCTCAAAAAGAAATTAATTTTCTCTCATTTTGTCTTCTTCCGGGCATCTACGCATCTACCATGAATGTATTATCTTATTTAATAAAGGAATCCATTTTGAAGGCATGCAGGTTCTTTGTTGAAATGGTACAAGAATGCATCATCTTCCAAAATATACGACTCTATTTTATTTTTTGTTATGGTTATCTTATTGTATTTGGGCAAGTAACAAGTTGTTTGTTGGAGCACAGAGTAAGCCATGAATAATAAAGACCTTGATGTAGTGGAGAAAGAGTTGTAATGTTTATGTGAAATTACAAATTTTGCTCACTCTCTCCTGCTTCTATCTCCTTTTTTATCACTAGGTATAGAGTGCTGAGACTTGAGAGCAATGGAATGGATCTGTCTAATGGTGGTTGTGGAACCAGTTTAATAATTAGTGCTCTAGGCACAGAAAGACCATTATAGTAACCAGACGGTCTCCTTTACGGGTAAAGCAGATGACTCATTAAGACAGACCAATTGTTGCTTGATCAAACTAGTCAAACCAGAGATTCTCCATTACAAGGTTCTACGAGAAAATCTTCTTTTGATGGATGATGAATTTTACAGACCAACAGCAAGTGAACGTAGCATACATCACACTGTTGTTTTCTTCTTTCCTACTTAATACAGCTTCCCAACAAACCAAATTTTGAAAATACTCATTTAACGTGCTTACAATAACATGTTTACCTAATCCCGACCCCTTAAACCATTTACAGTGCGAAGGAAAAAAAATTCGGATGCAACTACAAAGCAAATAAAAGAAATTTGGGTACCATTTCCAAAGAGGTAATGGAAGCCGAGTCAATGGGATCTTAAATTACCTAATAAAATAAAACAAAATTGATGGCAGGGGCCAGGGTTGTGTTTCATGGCAGGATCCCTATGTTGGGCTCTGATCCATCCATAAATGTATTGGTCTAAACTAAGCAACCAACATTTAATATTATGGAAAAAAAGCCCACCAAGCAATGAAGAGATTTGAATTGGTATTGGACAAGTCATTGAGACGATGGATTCGGGCAGGATAATGCCATGGTTTTTGTGAGAGAGACAGCAAATTTCTAGAATAGCGTGAATGGATGATTTTCCCAAATAAAAGAGAGACAGCAAATTTCTAGAATAGCGTGACTCAACACCTAACCTTTTTCAAAATTAAAATATAAAAGTAGTCAAATATACAACATCACTATCAAATGATTCAAATCTCCTCCCACTTAAAACGGTCCAACCGACCAAGGAAATGGAGTAGATATGATTATAGGAAACAGGGATTTGTGTGAAGAGAGAAAGAGAGATGTTTCATTTAGACAAGATTTCCAAGGCACACGGCGCAATTCAGGCAGTGTTATCAATTAGTAATATATGTCAAAAATCCTCCATTCTAAATTATTATTTTCTTTCCAAATTCCATAGATCACTGCTGGAGCCTGGAAGAATGAAGATGGAGAAAGCTGGGTTAGGTGGTGTATGTACTACAAGCATCATTATTCATTCACACCAACCACCACCACCACCACCACAGTTAAACACCTCACAAGCCAAGTTAATCATCAGTATCTCTTATATTATTAATATAGACTGATGGATTATTTAGTTCTAATTAATACGAGTACCTTCCCATTTCCCATTTCACATCATCCTATTAATTCAAATTGCATGTTAAAATAAATTAATTAATAAAGGTTTTTCTTTTTTTTTTTTTTTTTGCATAATGAGGATAGATAAATTGATGACTACGAACCCTGTAGGGCCTTTTGTTTATATAACAATCTCTCAGTTGGGTAAAATGTGATATAGGCCCAAATTAAACAGCTTTTAGCCGTCCTCGTTTGTCCCTCATGGTCCACGGTCTGCTGTGCCCTCAATGGCTTGTTCACATGGGCAATGTTTTTTGTCTTTCTTTATTATAGTAGGTTTGGGTTAAAAGCTCATTCACTTTAACTTGTATATATAGAAAGAGAGAGAAAGAATACAGTACAAAATGAAAAGGATTGGTCATATAACGGAACCCACACCAATCATAAAATATATGTGGCCCATAACCATTCAATCTCTGCATTTATGAGTCGACATGGAGCGTTATCATTGATCCACTTCCACACCCTGTCTCACCAATTTGAATGGACTCCCTGTCCCCACACGCTACAGGCACATCTCCAATGCGTTTAGATTTTAGAACAAAATAATTAAATATGGCGGGGTGGGTGTGTGGGTGGGAGGGTGGTTCTCCAAATGAACGGCCGGATGTGCCTAAGTCACGCTTCATGGCGAGCCCATCCGAACTCCCACCTTCAACTAATCCAAATTACTATTACCATAAACCACAGTCAAGTCAACAACCCATCAAAGGGGCCCAGCAAGTAGCAATACATGAAGTCCAATCTAATAACACAGGTGCCCCCACCCCACCTAGCTTTTTTACTTATGTTGTGGTTGGTACCATTGTTTCTTTTTAGGTTGTGAATACAAAATTTTGAAAAAAATGTATTATTGCATCATATTACATAACTATTTTCACTAAAAAATATAGGCGTCAAATTGAATGTTGGCATGGTGTTTGGGTGATTTCCCAATTGTCTAAAGGTGCCATGTGGTGGCTAGTGAGATCCGGGCTGCGTCAGTGTCATTATTCCAACACCAACTAGGGAGTGCAACTAAGGAGTGTTCTACACAGATAAGAAAGTGGACTCCATCAAGGTAAGGGAGTCTTCTCGAAGACCTCGATGAATAATCTCATCCCGACAATCCTAGAAAGCCACTCCAACTAGGATACAAATGATCAACTATAAGTAGGTATTCCTCACTTGAGGTAAAGAACTTTTGACTCTAAACTCAATCGAATACCCATCTTGCATTTACCTCAGTCTCGACCAGCTTATACACCTCAATTCGTCTTAACCGATTTCTTCACCACTCACTAACTTAAGCATTGGAGTGCCTACCCAGGGAACAATTGCTCGGGCCTCTAACTCTTCCTGTAATTGCAGGCTTCGGTGTGCGGGTTTGTCCTTCCACCTTGGCTTCATCCAGTTGGTAGGACTATTTGACTGCAACCTTAGTTCCAAATACCTCAAATCAAACAATATCGGGCATCTATAGTAGAAACACCAAATTTGACGCTTCCTCAAGAAACAATAATGACACCAAATGTCGTATTGATAATTCAATATTTGTGATAAATAATATTTTCATAAAATTTGTATTGAACGACCTAAAACATTACAAGTAGAAATGAAAATGGTACCAAATACAACCCTAGTGAGATCAATTGCTTTGTTTTCCCTTGCTAATTGTGAAAAGAAGAGTAACCGCTCAAAATCTGGATGATGTGTATGTCTTGCATAAGTCCTAAAATTCTTGATTCAATTTTGCACTTTTTTATTCTCAATTGGATACCTTCAATTGTCACAAGCTTTTTTTTTTGGTAAATTGAGAGACAAATTAGCACCAGCTAGAGCATGCCCTATCAGCAGCATTCAAATCACGATGAAATTAAAATCCTAGGGGATATCCTACAAAATGAACTATATTATATTGTAAGTCAAATATATGATTAAAAATTAAAGCTAAAAATTGTCCATTATGTGATATTTCTTTGGTTAGAAAATTGGCACTAAACAAGGACAAATGGAGTTGGTTACATGTGAAAGAGAGGACATGGACTTAGAGGTATAAATTGGGTTGTATTTATCCCCTTTAGGATACTTTTGAAGTCAGGCCTTACACGACCCATTGTCATGGGGCTAATCGATTGGGGTCGAGAAAGCCTACAAATGCAAGCAACAACACACAAAAGGAAACAAGAGTGCACACAAATTAGACAAAAGACAACTTGTATTGCATCAATCAGTGGTAAGCACAAGCACACAGTACAGTGTCGAGGGGATCTCGTGCTTAACCTTTACACGCTTATGAGCTCACTCGACAACCTACCTCCCCTCAAAGAGTACGTTAAGCTTTTGGGGGAGTGACAAAATGATACATCAAAATATTGTACATGCATACTACTATTTACATAATTGCCAATGGCATACTCCTCTTACAAAAAGAGTAGAAGGACCCAACCCAAAACACTTAGATGGCGTGCTGATGGCGTGCTGGTGGCACTGATAGTGGCTGAACCATCACAGTCTCCCCCACTCAATTCAATCTTCATCCTCGAAGATTCTTCCTCAGGTGCTCGTCCAACTTCACTGTGAACGGAAGGAGGTCTTCTGCAAGCTCCCAGGTATCTTCTTCTGCAGGTCCCTTCCACTTCACCAGGTACTCCCATTCTGATGTTTGGGAGGATTGGGACAACCTATGGTTGAGGATGGAGTCGAGGGATCGGTTCTTGGGTGGTTGGTAGGATGGGTGTGGGTGTTGACTTTGGCTTTGGGAGGTACTTTTAGCCAGGGGGTAGTTTGAGTTTGTAGGCTGAAGCTCATACTTTGGCTAGGATTTCATAGGGTCCCTCATAATTTCTCACAAGCCCGGGGTGTACTCTTCGAAAGAACCTAACGCAATGGGTATGGATTTTTACTAAGGCCAGGTCACCTACTTGGAAGTTCTCGGGTCGTCTACCCAAATCGACCCATTTCTTCATTCTTTTGGAGGCTTTCTTTAGGGAGGCTCGAGTGATGTCAAGGCATTCTTTCCATTCCTTGGTGAAAGTGAAGGCTCGAGGGCTTCTTCTATGACTGAAAGTAACTAGTAGCTATGTTGTCAGTCTTGACCACGGACTTAGAGCCAAGTAGGTAGTGTCGCCATGTGCGGAGGCAGTGGACAATGGCTGTTATCTCCTTCTCTTGCACAGTGTACCTCCTCTCTGTATCATTCAACTTGCGGCTTTCAAAGGTGATGGGATGTCCTTTTTTCATCAAGACCCCACCAATGGCAAAATCATAAGCAACTATGTGTAGCTCATACAGCTTGCTTGGATCAAGCAGGTCGATGACAGGTTATGCTGAGACAGCTCTCTTCAAATCATCAAAAGCTGTTTGGCAGCATTCACTCTAGGTCCACATACTAGTCTTCTTCAGTAAGTTGGTGAGGGCAGTGGCTCGTGCTGAGAATCCAGAGATGAATCTTCGATAGCAGTTCACGAGGCCAAGGAAGGAGCGAAGTTCGGTGAGCCTGGTGGGCGGTGTCCAATCTTGAATGGCCTTGACTTTAGTTGGATCCATGCTGATTGTGCTTGCTCGGGTTATATGTCCGAGGAAGGCCACCTCTTCTGTGGCGAAAGAACATTTCCCCTTCTTAACAAATAGGTTGTTGTCCCGCAAGACCTGGAAAACAGTATGGAAGTGGTCAACATGTTCCTCCAAGGTTCTACCGTAAATTACAATATCATCATAATACACAACAACAAATTGGTCTAGGTAGGGATGAAATATTCTGTTCATCAATGTACAAAAGGTGGCTGGAGAATTGGTGAGCCCAAAGGGCATGACACGAAATTCAAAGGGCCCATATCGGGTAACACAAGCTGTTTTGTGTTCATCTCCTTCGGCTATACGCACTTGATAGTACCCTGACCTCAGGTCTAGCTTGGTGAAGTCCTTGGCCCTGCTGAGCTGGTCAAAGAGGTCGGCCACCAAAGGTATAGGATATTTGTTCTTGATGGTGAGCTTGTTGAGAGCTCGATAGTCAATACAGAGCCGAAGAGATCCATCATACTTCTTTTGAAACAGGACTGGTGCTCCAAAAGGGGCCTTAGAAGGCTGAATCAATCCAACATCCAACAACTCATTCAACTGCTTTCGTAGCTCGGCCAGCTCAGGAGGAGACATTCTGTATGGCGGGCGTGCTAGTGGTTTGGTTCTAGGCTCCAACTCAATCTTGTGATCAACTTCTCTCCTTGGGGGAAGCTTCTTCGGCAATGTGGGAAGCATGACATCCTGGAATTCTTCTAGTGCCATTGTAATCGTTGGCAGGATATGCCTGGTTGGTGGGTCAAACAGGTCGGAGTCCACCAATGTGGCTAGGTAAGTGGTCTCTCCTTTCCGCACTCCATCCTTGAGTTGCAATGCTAAGAGCATCTTGGGGGTAGATGTGGTCTCTGACACAACTGGAACCATGCAAGGAGCCTGATCTTCAAATATGCACACTTTGTTGAGGAAGGGCATGGGCACCGCCTTTATTTGAGTTAAGAAGTCCATACCAAGAACAACCTGAAAATCATCCATGGGCATGACTGAAAGGTCTATCATCCATTCGCAGTCACCAAGTTGCAAGACCACCCCATGAGCTACACCTTGTATGGGTTTGGCATTAGAATTTACAGCCTTCAACCATCTGACTTCCTTGGTAGGTGTAAGTTCTACTCGAGATGCCTCCTCCATAGAGATAAAGTTGTGGGTAGCACCTGTATCCACCATGGTTCTTGTGGACTTACTATTCAAGCGAATGTCTACATACATCAGTTCCTTCGGCTTGAACTTTGATGCTCCTTCCAGGCTCGTCTTCTTCTTCATTGCATTGAGTCTTCATAGAGGCCCCCATTCTTGTCTCCCCTGGTTCCTTCTCCTCCTCGCTATGCTCATCATCACTAAGCTTTGCAAGCAAGGCATTGAGCTTCCCCCAACTAGGGCAATCCTTAGTCCAATGTTTTCCCTCACAGATGAAGAATGGTGCCGGAGGTGTTCTCTTCACAAACTGGCCACCCCTGTATCCAGAGTCTCCTTCAGGTCTCCTGTAGAACTTAAAAGTGTTGGGTTTACTTGGCCCAGAGTCTCCCTTGGGCGCGTAGTAAGGTTTCCTATCACCTCCAATCTTCCCTACGCCCTGATATGAGTTGGGTTTGGGGCCGTCTTTGCTTTGTCGCCTGTTGTCTACCAGTTGTTCAGCAACGGCCATGGCTGTGTCGAGGTCCTTCACACCTCGTCTCTGGAGTTCAAGCTCGACCCATTGTTGTAGGCCGTTCATAAAGTTGAAGAGTAGGTCTTTGTCTGACATGTCCATGATCTCGAGCGATAGTGCAGAGAACTCCCCTTCACGTACTCATGCAATGAGCCCGTGTGTTTTAGGTTCTTGAGCTTCCGATGGGCTTGGTACTCCACATTCTCTGGATAGAATTGGCGCTTTATCTCGCTCTTGAACACGGACCAGGTATTAATGGAGCATAATCCTCGCTCCGCATCGGCACATCTTCTGCGCCACCATAACATAGCAACATCAGTAAGATACATAACAACGGTACGCACCTTGGCCGCCTCCTCAATGAGTTCGGCGGTGGTGAAATATTGTTCCATTTGCTACAGGAAGTTGTCAATCTCCCAGGCATCGCGGGTCCCTGCATATGAGGTAGGCTCGCGGACTTTGATCTTTGGAGGGGTTGGAGCAGCAGGTGTGCTGGTTGTACTGGTCATCAGCCTCTTCAGAAGGGTCACTTCGCCCTTCAAGTCTTCGAGCTGGATCTGTAGGCACTTCACCAGGTCTTCTTGTGGGTTGTCTGGCCTGTTGGAGCTGTCATCGGACTGGTTCTCCAATCTTTCCACGACCGATGCTATGGTCTCAAGGTTGAGTTGAAGCTCGTCCACATGGTCACGAGTTTCGCCAACCACTGCTTCACAGCGCATGATGCCCTTGTCCATGGTCGCAAGCTTGTCAAGTGACTTGTCACGCTTGCTACGCCTTGAGCTGACGCCTTTGTCTTTGGGAGAGCTACCTCTAGGCTCGTCCTCATCATAGACCCGTGAGATCCCTTCCTGGATCTCCTCTCGCGTGTCATGATTCATTCTTCATCGAGCTGGTGTTGTTGCAGGGCACGACAGGGACTCGTTGGGCTTGACAACTACTAGTGTCAACGAGGCTTTGATACCAACTGTCATGGGGCTAATCGACGGGGCCCTGTGCGGTACTTGATTGGGGTCGAGAAAGCCTACAAATGCAAGCAACAACACACAAAAGGAAACAAGAGTGCACACAAATTAGACAAAAGGCAACTTGTATTGCATTAATCAGTGGTAAGCACAAGCACACAATACAGTGTCGAGGGGATATCGTGCTTAACCTTTACACGCTTATGAGCTCACTCGACAACCTACCTCCCCTCAAAGAGTACGTTAAGCTTTTGGGGGGAGTGACAAAATGATACATCAAAATATTGTACATGCATACTACTATTTACATAATTGCCATTGACATACCCCCCATTACAAAAAGAGTAGAAGGACCCAATCCAAAACACTTAGATGGCATGATGATAGAGTGCTGGTGCTTGACACTTTTATTATTTTTTGGACAAATTTCTTAAACTATCCGTTAATTGACTAACTATACCCATATTGTCTAACAAGTGCGTAAAAGTTAAATTACTTCTTTAACCTTAAATTAAACACACCCTTGCCAGCAATGGTTGCCGCTACAACTTCTGACCACGGCGATCACCACACCCAGTTTTTTCTTTTCTCAATCTCTCTCTGCCCCTCTCTCTTCCTCACTACACCGAGTTTTTTCTCCTTCTCCCTCGTAGTATTTATTCATCTTTCTTAGCCCAACTTTAATGGTGGTGGCAAACCAACAAATGACAGAGATAGAATCAGATGGAATGAACCCCACCTCCCTCTTTTTCGATCTCTCCCTCTCTCTTACGATCAGACCTGATGAACTATTTGATGCCAACATTCCCCCCCACCCTCCCCCCCCTCTATTAACCTCGAGTAGCCTTGTTTTAAAAGAGAGCAGAGGCTTGGCTATGGGTTGGTGAGGTATAGGGACTTGATGAACTATTTTATTGCTCGACAACAATTTCATTAATGACGATGATGACAAAGGCAAGACCTTGCTTGCCAAAGAGGAATCGAAGTTTAAAAAGGAAATCATCTACATCATCCTCAGCGGCAAGACCAAAACCCTAAAGCCTAATTCCGGACAAGCCATCACGATTGACGACCACCACATCTGCGTTGGTTTCCATGAAGTACACCACATCCTCGGCTGGTTAGAAGGAAACGTTGGATGGTTGTTGCCACCACTTCTCTGTCGAACGACAGCCATAAGACTTATAACAGGGAATCGCGGGAGGCGGTGCGGTGGACGATTTGAAGCTAAGAGGGAGAGGAAACGATGCCGCTCTACGTTCCTCTTCAGGTCAAAGACGATGAAGATTTCTAAGAAATTTTATTTTTCTAAGAATTTGGGATTTCCAAAAGCCCCAGATCGACAGGTCTGAAAGTCTGAGAATCTGATATTTCCAAATGCCTCAGATCGACAGGTCTAAAAGATGGGAGGAAGAGAGATCAACAAGTTGTGGTCAAACTTTTGCAAATAAGTAGTTGAAGCTGATGAAAGAGAAATCTATTGGCGCCGCTATGCCATGGCCGAGTACCAGTCACCGTTGTCCACAGGAGGACAATGATGAACAGTGTATTCTCGCTGACTATTTCGTTGGTGGAGATAGACAACGGGAAAATGAGGTAGAGAGATAATGAGAGGGGAAAATGTTAGAGGAAAGATCGGAGGGAAGTGGTGTCGAAGGGTTGAAGAAGATGAACAATTCCTCGGCAGGGATAATTTCAACTCGCTGAAGTGAGGAGGAGAAGGCTAATATTAGGTTTAAAACAATTATACGTAGGTGGTATCACGTGCGTACGGATTTTGACAAAACATGAATAGACGCTAATGACAGGGGTAGTTTAAGAAATTTGCCCTTAATTTTTTTTTTATTTTTCTAAATAATGTGATATAAAATTTGGGAAAAATAAAAATTTAACAAAATATAAAATAGATAATAAATTGAAAAAAAAATAGCAATTTTATTTCATTTGAATTTGAATAATACAATGGAATACCGAAAATGGATAAAATATAAAAACAATATAATAAAATTGAAAATAAAAATATAATGGTATTGAAAAAATAACAAATAATTTAAATAAATTTGAAAAAACAAAATTTACAATAATTTAAAAAATGATATACAATTATTGAGTTTACAAAAAAATATTGACTTCATCATTTTCTTCAAGTTCCACCTCTATCTCTTTGACCCTTATCATCATATGCTTTTGGTGAAATATCAAGTGAATGCCCTCTTTTATCTTGTAGTCTATCCTTATCATTCAACCAATGTTTCAAATATATACACATCTTCAGGATTTCATCGTTCATGCAACTTCTCTTGTCGTCCAATACCCTATTACTTTCACTAAAACAAGAACTCGATAAAACTATAGACATTGGAGGGGTTAGTAGATAACGTGCCATGTTGACAAGAACTGGGTAATTTTTTCCATGTCAACTCCACTACGCTAAAGTATTAAAATTATTTAATTCCTCCAAATCAAATGAATCATTTAAATTAGAAACATTAGCTTGTAAATAAAAATTAAATTCAATAAATGAACTTTGATGAGGGCGGATTTGGCCATCCAGTGAAATTATGACTCCTGGCACCTCATGCCAATTAAGTGCAGCCTCTTGACAACTAGACAGCTCGAGCTAGCTACAGGCAACTCGTCACATACAGGCAGCTTGCCACTTATAGGCAACTCAGCATAGGCAGCTCGCCAAAGGTAGCTCGCCACTTACAGGCAGCTCGGCATAGGCAGCTCGCCATAGGTGGCTCGCCACTTACAGGTAGCTCGGCATAGGCAGCTCGCCACAGGTAGCTCACCACTTATAGGCAGCTCGGCAAAGGCAGCTCGACAAAGACAGCTCACCACAGCCAGTTCACCACTTACAGGCAGCTCGCCATGGGCAGCCTGGCATCTTATGAACAACTCGGGTAGAAGCACTTCGGCACATTACCGACAGCTCGCCACAGGAAGCCTGGCATCTTATGAACAGCTCGGGTAGAAGCACCACGGCACATTACCATCAGCTCGGTGAAAAAAAGCTCGGTGCAAGGTAGCTCGTTGCAGAGCAGCTCGGTGTATCGCAAGAAGATTTCCTACCTGACAATCATACCTGCCAAATCTGGAGACCTGCGCCCACGTCTCTCGCCAGGCGGCATCGTGCCTGCCAGCCCTGAGAGATGTCCCTTGTCTGGCAAGGCCATACTCTGCAATGGTTACCTGCGTCCACCAGCTCAGCCTAGCAAGTAACGACTGTGACAGAGAATCAAAGGCGGTCACGCTAAATATCTAAGAACACCGCTATATATGAGCTCTGACCCCCCTAGAGGGGAGGGGGATGAAAAATGGAGGTAACCCCTGCTCTCTAGATCTCTCATTTCTCTAATATTATCTTCAAGCTCCTACTATCAGAGTGTTAACTTAGCCATCGGAGTGGCCCCGCCGGGTAAACACCCCCGGGTCCTCTGATTCAGCTCTCGTAGGTTCATCGCCTCCCGCCGTCTACAAAGAGGAGCATATCATCTCATGCAGAGGGCAGTCGGGTTGCACTACACTAAGAGGCTCGCCACCAAGACAGCACACCCAACAACTCATCAAGTAGGTCACCACCAGGGAGCTCGTCACCAAGTAGGTCACCACCAGGGAGTTCGCCACCAAGTAGCTCACCATCAGGCAGTTCGCCACTAGGGAGCTCCATCATCATCTAAGTCACAAGCCACCTGGGAGCAGGTCAAATGATGAAGTACTTAGCCAAAAATTGATACATCATGAAAAAAAAAATTGGTACGTGACCAGAAACGGTTACATCAAACTTGATGATGAAGTGGCAACAAATTTCTACCTTTTATTTATTAAAGATCAAAATTTTTCTCTTCCACTACTATAGCTAGATGTTTTAAAAGTGAAATTTACATTTGTTGTACATGTACAAGTTTTCCTATGCCCAAATAATTGAGATTCATTAAAATTGTACATTTCAAATAAAAAATTAATAATTTCTTTTTTTGTTTCCAATTTCAGAATTCATATTTTCACAATAAGATTCAAGTAAAACATCTAAACCATCTTTCCTAATCCTTGGATCTAATATTACAACTAAGCAATAAAGAGGAAAAATATTTTCTCAATATTTTTTAAATTTAAATTCCATTATTTCAATAATACGTTTAAAATTTGAATTACTTCTATGTTTTTCAAAATATAAAATTCATTAGTAGTACATAAAAAAATTGTAAAAAATCTTTTATATAAACTGCTATTTCCCATCCATCTTCAATTATAAAATCATGTGGATTTTTTTCATTATAAAAATTAGTAATCATAGGTGGAATTCCACCTATGTTGAACATCTAATAATTTTTTTTTTATATTCTAAACCATGTTTTTTTCATAAATATTTAAATTCTTGTTTTCTTGTTCCAGATTTTCTAATTTATATAATACAATTTCTAATTTTTGAAATATGATGAAAAATAATATTGAAAGTATCTTGAACACAAATTTTAGATGTGACATGCAAATCTAATATGAAATAATTTACCATTTAAACATGATTTTAATTGATATTTTAAAATATTTATTGCTGAATAATTATTACTAGCATTATCAAAACTAATAGAAAAAAATTATTTTCAATTCCATAAGTATGTAAAGTATTTAAAATACTCGCAGCAATTGTTGATCCTGTATGTACCATTCAAGCTTAATAAAACTTAAAATTCTTTTTTGCAAAGCCAATTTTCATCAATAAAATGTCCAATATCACAAACAAAACTTATATTACATTTAGAAGTCGAAATATGATAAGCAATTGCAACTTTAGAATTAAGTGTTGACAAAGTAGAAATTAAATTTTGTTTATATGAACAAAATTTTTTAAAGCATCAATTCTAATAGTATTCTTGGAATTTTTTTTTTTAATTGGGGATTTACAGATTGTTTTAAAAGTCTTTCTAGCCCATTGTCTTAGATAATAAAAGTGGTTGTTCAGTATGCACAATATATTTTGCTAATTCTTATTTATATTTTTCTTGTGAATATTGAAATTTACCAAAAACTACGCCTAATTTGTGTTAGTGATGATTGTTTACCATTTTTTTTTTCATTTTTTATATTAGTGACCATATGTCTACCCAAATGGCCAGTACCACCCTTGCTACTATAACTAAAATCACTCATTTATTTATGACAAACAATTTTTTTTTCTTTCCCTCAACTTTTTATATGGTAAATAATTTCCAAACTAGGCTAATCAACTTCCCTTTTTCTTTGCCCTACTAGTAGTACTAGGGGTGGCAACTCTGGTAACATCAGCCATAGAACCACTAGCATCCATATCAGTGCTGTTGTACTACGGCTGAACTTCATCGAAATTGAATATGTTGTGAACTTGTGATGAGGGTAGATTTGACCCTCTATTGACATCATGACACGTGGCATCTCAAAACAGTTGGACGATGCCTCAGCTCTACAAGGGTGATGACTTGCCTTAGACAAAATGACTGAAACCCAGTTGCCGACCTACTAGAGACCTGTCTGGCGACCTCATACACAACTTGGGCACCTCGACAGGGCGGCTAGGTGCACTTCATCCAGGGCCGACTTGTGGTACCTTGTTGTTACCGATCCAAGGGACTTCAACGTGAGGAGCGGCCTCCCTCGAGGACTTGTCGACTCGACTGAGGTCCAAGTGGAAACCTGCGAGACGTGCTTGTTGACCTCCTCCATGTGTGCATCCTGTCACTCCTGGGTTTTCCGAAAGTCAGCTCCCACACGAAATTTTCAGAGGAAGCCGAATAAGGCACAAAGCCTGGTCTACGTGCGCCACTAGCTTCGAGGACTTCAGACCGGCCAGCCACATCTTCCCGGAGATCTCAGACGTAGTGCGTGAAGTGCAAGCCAAACAACGCCTATGTAAAAGTCTCATTTCCAATCTCAGAAGGTATGCGCAACTTAGCTCTCGCAGCTTTCTAGCTCTCTTGCATTTTACCTCTCTCTAAAATCTCCACATTGCTGACTTAAGCATTGGAGTGCCCACCTTGGGTAAAGCAACGTGGACACTCTAACATTGTCTCTTTGGAGGTCAACCCAGCGAGTAGGGGTGGCAATGAGCTGAGCTTTTCACGAGTTACTCGGTTCGTGAAAAGCTCGGTTCGGCTTAGTTTCAACTGAGCTCGAGTCCAATTTAGTGGCCCGATTATTAAACAAGCCGAGCTTGAACCTATTAGAGCTCAGCTCGTGAGGCTCACGAGCCGGCTTATATATATATATTTGATATTTAATATATATGTAATATATATAATCAAATTATAGAAATAATATATTATAATTATTAATTAATATAAATCTTAATTTTTTAAATTTAAAATAATTTTTTTTATATATAACTTTTATTTTTATAAAATATTTTTCTCAAAATCAAGCTCAAGCTAAGCCGAGCCGAGCTCGAGGTTAAGAACTTTTTGACTTGAGCCGAGCTTGAGCTCATGGTTCTGACTAATGAATCGAGCTGAAGCTCGAACTCGAGCCTTGTAGAATAGTCTTGAGCCGAGCTTGAGCCTGGTACTACTCGACTCGACTTGGCTCGAATCCACCCTTACCAGCGAACTAGCCAGATCAGTATCCAAGCCACCTTCCAATAGGGAACTCACCAACTTGTCGTCCGAACCATCCTCTAACAGAAAACTATCAGATCATGCATCATCATGTTAGGAAATTGATTTTGAGAGAGAGCAAAAACTAGCCGTAGGGGAAGGGGGTCGCCAATGGCTATATTAAGCAGTCAGGCCGATGCGGCCCCCTATGGGCTGGGCCATGCCAACCCACGAGCTTGAAAACCCAAAACCGACAGGTCCCGATTTACAACTCCATATGAACCCACCGTTTAATCTTTCTCATCCCCTTTCCCTCTTCTTAAATGCATTTCGTACACCAAATTTCACTTCATTCATGATGATCCTTGAACAATTTTTTTACGTGAAATTAATGCTTCATCTCATTACAAATAAATAAGTCCGTTGAAAGGAAAAGATATTTTAAGAGAAAAGTGTATATAAGTCCGTTGAAAGGAAAAGATATTTCTTCATCAGATGTTTAGTTTTATGTTTCATCTTTTCCTTGGGTTCTGGTTTTTCTTCTTCCTTTTCTACGTTCCAGTGGGCACCCCATTCCATGTATAGAGCATCAGGTATTCTATTTAGCTACTTTTCTAATGTATAAATTACAGGGCATCAAATGAGATCGAAAGGCACAACATAATAAGCACGTCAATGAACACTTTAATAAATATTTTAACAACTGTCAAAAATAATTTTTAATCTTTTTGAAGTATAAACTGGAGTATTTTAAGGTACAGGTGTCTAAATATTTTTCTAAATGCAGTGGTCTGGAATTATTTTAGGAGCTTTGAAGCTAGTGGCTATGGATGGGGGATACATTTCATCCGTGATTCTAATACTCGATGGTGACAGCACAATACTACTCCAACCTAACAACATGGTTTTTGCAAGAAATTTCCTACAGCTTTAGTATCATCTATGACAAAACCTGGGTGTGAATCAACTATTGTATGGTTCGATAGAACATAGAAAAGCACATCAATGTATCAACAAGGAGAGGTGTTTGTTATGATACGATAGGGAAGCATATTGTTTTGAGTGAGAGGTGTTGATTGGGTTATTCGAAATTGAATAATTGGTCAGAGAGAGATGGTTACAGGTTAAGAAATTTTCAGCACCGTGGGTAGGAGTGGTAATTTTTCACCTAACCCGCTCATTTACTTGGTGGGCTGGAAATGGGTTTGATTACCCATTAGATCAATTTAAATAGATTGGGTTGGGTTGGATTTGGTTGTGGATAACCATTGGTTTAATCACTAAAGATATAAGTATTAATTTCTTAGTTTTTTTTTTCTTTATTTGAATAAAATAATTTATAATTAATGAATTAATTTTTTATTAATTATTGACTAAAATTAGTTTTGTCTCAAATCAACACACTTCACCCAAATCGACACAAATCCAAATTAACTTGACCTGAGTACTTGGTCTAAATATGAATAGACCCAATCACATTGGTTCAGTTCGTTTGGGTCGGTCAGCCTAATCTGAACCTGACCCGACTCAGGGCATGTTGATCTGGCGACCCGAATCCGGAATGAGACCAGATGGGATGGTTCGGTCTGGACCCTGATCAGATCCAAACTCCGCACCCATTGCCATACCGGGTTCGGATAGTCCTGTCCAACTTGGCTCAAATCCAGATTGGTCTGATTTACTTCTCCTGACCTACTTCGGGCCAGTCGGTTCGGTTCCAAATCCATGTACGAGCCTGATATGGACCAATCTAAGTCAACTTGCCTTTTGACTGAACCAATCCAGTCTGGTCCGACTGGATTTATCTGGGATCTAAACGGTTCAACCACTCTACATGTAATTAGCTCGAAAACAATCCAATTAAATAGATCAAGTTGGTCTGACTAGTTTGAATCTAAGTGGTTCGGTCAAACCCGAAACCTAAACTTAGTCAAATGGTTTCGCCGCTTGTATAAAAACAACATATATATAATGTGATTTGAACCTTCACCATTTATGTAAATAACAAATACTATTACCACTAAGTTATGACCAACTTACTCGTTAAGAGGGAATTAATTTTTTGTTTTAAGTAGATAAATATAAAATTAATGGGTTTGAACGAATTAAATTGTGTTAAAGCTGATTTGAATTGAAACCAACCTATTTAATTTTATATAACTGGGTTATTAATAGGTTGACAAATTAGATGAATTGGATTGAAGCTCAACCCAACCAACGTGCCGAATTACCACCGCTAACCGTAGGTGTATGGATGAGCTTTCCTTCGTGTTGAGAACCTGGAGAGATGATTCTTCGTCGTATCATGTTATGGAGATCGACTAATCTCTATTATTTTTGGTTGTGTAGAGTCTTGTAGCCAGGCTAACCAGCTGGAGATAATGGCCTTGCTGTGAAACATCAAATTGGCTCGTTTGGTTTACAATTAGAAAGGTGTATCTCTCATATATGCTAAAAAGAAAGTCCATCCATCCACCCCATCCATCACAGAGAGAGATGAATTGGGCCTAATAATACAGCCCTACGCTAATATTGGGCTTCGTCAAAGTAAAAAATAGAAAATAAAAAGTTGATATTGGACTTGGGTTGAGGCGTAGGCCTTGGCAATTCAAACACAAATGAGTCCAGCAGTACATGTTATGTTAGATAAGAGTGTCACCTACGCTTACAAAACGTTCAATTCAAAGTTAAAACCTTATCGTTGCGCTGGGCTTGGGTTGGTCCCGAACCTGAACCAGCCCGTTTAAGTTGCATGCCCATGTTTTTATAGGAACAATTTTGAGGCAGTTGGAAGATGGAGAAGTGGCCAACTTACAAAGGGAAAATGGGAGGGTCAGAAGTTTTATTTAGGCTGCATTTGGAAATGATGCAAATATGTGTGAATGTAAATATGTAGAGTGTAAAATGATTTATATAAATTATAAAGTTGGGTTAGTTTTGCATTCACAAATTTACCATTTTATTAAATAGATTTTTAGTTGTAATGAATGTAAACATAAATTCCAATGAAGCATTTGTTTTTTTTTTTTTTTTTGTTTTTTTTATCAAAAACCCACTTAAATGCAAATTTACTTCTTTTTTATTCATGTACTTTTACATCTTATTATCAATATAAATATGTTATTGAAAAATATGTTCTGTCATTTGTCAATACATACATATAATGTTACCAAATACAAAAAGAAATGAACCAGAATATAAATTTATCCTGAACCAAGATTTACACTCCATTTGCATTGTTTCCGAAGACAGCCATAATAACTATGATTTTATCGAGAATAAGTATAATCGGCTGAGTTCTAGAAAAGCACTCCACCACCACCCATCTGATGTTCATGTTCTAGTGGTAGGTCCTACATGATTGAAGACTTGGAGTATCGCGAAGCATAGGTTAAGGCAGGGCATCATTGATGTAGATAACATACAATAACTTCAATAATAGTACATATCTTATCAGCAATGAAGGACACCGTTGATGTAGAAGTGGTCTTGCGCGTAGAAATTGATCGCTCTAAAGTTGCAGGGTTTGTGGCCCAGGAGTTGGATGATTGAGGAAGCATCGGTTAAACAGGGATTGATGGTAATTCGACCTGATACTCTCGGGTTAAGATCGGGTCAGGTTCAGATTGGGGTTAACCCGATTGGACCTGACCTATTGACATTATTTAGTTAGCATTTTGTTATTAGGTGTACTGTACAATACATACGGCGGGTCAGGTGGAATCCCCTCTCTCCATTCGGTCGGGTTGGGTTCAGATTGATGCAAAAACCGTGTCAATTTTAGTTTTTTCTTTTTTTTTTTTTTTCCAAATCTGATCATTTGACAGTATCACTTTGTGAACAAGCTGCCAAAAACCCATGTGAAGAAATTCGTGATAATCCACTAAATGACCATCAAAACTTATCAGAATGGGCACCACGGATGAGTCCTAATAAGGAGATCTTCACTAATCACTACCATAAATCACCATATACATGGGTTAGGTGATACGACTTTAACCCCTCAAAAGAGTTAGATGCCGTACATTAAACTCAATTCATGGGTTAGTGGGATTAATGACATGATATACACGGGGCCATTGACACACGACATGGAGGGCCTGCCTTCCGCAGTTTGAATCTTTGCCTCCTTAGGTGGTGTTTGGCATTCGTGCTATTGTCTCATAAGACGGTTCTACATGGAAAAAATGGTGTGCCAGGAAATGCATATTTGTTTGCGACCATTGATGCTTCAGAAAACGCAAGGAAAACGATCTTGCCTTGGAATTTGGGAAGGAAAGGCATGGTCTGAGCCAACGTGGCATTTTCTCATTCTTGGAATCATTTCTGCCAAGGGTACAATAAGGTGATACCAATATTGCATGTTCTGAAGCATTGGAAATGTAGACCAATTCTAAAAATGGTCATACAGCACTGGTGCCAAATAAAAACGGATGTTGTTTTCCCGAAATACATCCTATGTGGCAGCATCAATGTCGAATAAAAAAAAATGAACCATTTTTTTAGAAAATGACTATAAAGAAACGGCAGCATTGATGCCCAACACCTAGTTAATATAAGTGATACTCTAACCAAATTAACCCCGAGTGGATTGACAACCTACACATACTCAAATGGTCAGTTCTGAGTAGGAAATCTAAAGTGAAACACTGACAACATGTTAAAGATGAAATGGCTAGAGATGATCTAATGATGCTTCTTGGTATTAGGGGTGTTAATGGACCGATTTTGGATTGGAACCTGTCCAAATCAAAATCAATTTGGACGGATTGGATGGACCAACAAGACATTGAATTAGACCAGTCCAAATTTAATGGTCAAAGTATTTATTGGATTAGATTGGACCAAGTCCATCCATAATGAATTTATATTGGATTGGGTTGGATTGAGTTAATATCTAGTCCATTGATAGAAGATAACAATATAGGTCTCAATGGACTAGATTTGGGTTTGAACTAATCTAACTTAAAATAAATTTGAACAGATTAGATGTTCCAGACATTGAATTAGACCAGTCCAAAATGATCCAAAATATTCATTGGATTGAATTGGACATAGTTCATTTGTAAGGGACTCACAATGGATTGAATCTGATTGGACCAAATCCAGTCCAATTGACACCCCCTACTTAGTATGAGAGATCTCCTAGTTGGATCCATTCATTGAACAATTGGTGCCAAAATCACACTGAGAACAAAATGTGAAAAAAAAATATCATGACTAAAAATGCATAGCCTTAAATGAGCTTATTTCAGCTTCATCTTTTTCTAGCGTTCTTCCTTTTAAAATATTTTAAAGATACTGAAATAATTTGATCCAAAATTACAATGGATAGGATTTTAACATTTTGAAAGCTCTATTATACTGCTTAACCTTTATGCTATGGTATCATGTCATTCAACTCACAGAAACCGATTAAACAGAGAAAGGAAGTTGTGAGATGACCAACAATTTGTGTCCATGTTTTCATTTATTATGGATTGATTGGTTGATCTCTTTGCCTTAATACCTAAATCAAATGGTAACCCATTAATTGGTCAATAGGCTATGTTTGTTTACCGTGCAAATCTAAAGTAGATATAAATTTTGCATCCAGCTTAGTTTGACATCCATTTTTTTTTTTATATCAATGACTTGCATTCTTATTTAATACAAAAGTTATACATTTTTTTTGTCTCACGAACAAAAGTAGATGTATTTTGCATGTGGCAATTTTAGATGATGATGATAGTAATAATGTATCATTTTTTTTATAATTTTTTCTATTTCTATGTGTACATAAAAATAATTTTTTTATCACTTAGTTTTGTTTAATATGATGAATATATAAGACGTGCTCAAATTTTTCCTGAAAAACTTTAGTATTTTTGTGTTTTATTGTTTTTAATTTTTATTATTTAATTCTGACATCAGTCAACAAATTTGACCTAAAAGTTTAGGCAGAACAAAATAATGGCTTTGTTTTTGGGTTGGCTTGTTATTGAATATAGATATAACTAGTAGAATTTATTGATGAGAAAAATACCTTAAATATAAGGCTTAGTGAAAAGAAATTGAATAGATGAAAAGCAGTAGTTCAAATTACATTTTTTGCACTCAAAATTAGAGAGTGGCCAAATCCAAAAGTAGGGGCATTTTAGTCAAAAACAAAAATTTCACATGCTCATTCATATTTTTAATGGCATTAAAAAGTATGTATGTGCTTTCCACATGGCAATTTTTTATGATAATGATGATAGTAAATATATATTTCCAAAATGTTCTACAATTTTTTTATCTATTTATCATCTATGTCGGTACAAATTATTTTATACGTAACACTTATTTTTATTTAATTTGATGAATATATGATATTAGAGATGTTCCCAAATGTTTTCTAGTTTTTTATAATTTTGTGTGCAATCATATTTTTTGATTATTATTATTATTATTCAATTATAACATTAAGGGTTGACACATTTGACCCAAAAAGTTGAATTATTAATTCGTTGCAAAACAAGAAAATAACTCCGTTTTTGGGTTGGTTTTTATTTTTGTATTTATTTTTATCATCAATAAAAATAATTTTCTTTACCACACTTATTTTTCTTTAATATGAATAGTTAATATATGATCCAATGAATGAATGAGAATTAATGCCCTAAATATAAGACTTAGGAGATTGAATTGAATGAGGAAAAATGTATAGTTCAAATTTGTTAATTTCTGGTGTCAAGCTTAATAGTAGATGTCCAACAATCTCACATTTATTTTTTGCAGATAACAGTTTCATCTTCACTAAAGCTGATTCAGTGGAAGGCTAGAGGGTTTTGGAGGCAATTAGAGATTATGAACAAGCTTCAGAACAATAGGTGAATCTAAGCAAATCTGAAGCTACTTTTAGTAAAAATGTGCATTGTAGGATTCAAATGTTATTGGCAAGAAGCATGCAAATCAAGAGAACAGAAAAGCCCTCTATTTACTTAGGTCTACCCTCCCACTTTTGTAGATCAAAATATAAAATGTTTGAGTTCTTGACTGACAGAGCGAAGAGAAAGGCCTTTAATTGGAAGAATAAGTGGTTGAGCCCAGTAGGAAAAGAGGTGTTGATAAAAGCTGTTCTCAATGCAATTCCTGTCTATAGCATGTCTTGTTTCAAGCTGCCAAGTAAGGTGTGTGAGAAACTAAAGAAGATCTAGAAGGATTTTTGGTGGGACAAAGAGAGGGATAAGAGAGGTGTTAACTGGGTCAGTTGGAAAAACCTCAATCAAAATAAACTCTTTGGTGGGCTGGGGTTTAGAGACCATGTCCCCTTTAATAAGGCCTTGCCGGCCAAGGGTGATGATAGTTTGTGGGCTCAGGTTTTAAGAATAAAGTATATTAGAAATCTATCTTTTCTAAATGATAATCTCCCCAAATCAGGTTCATAGGGATGGAAAAGTATGCTGGTGGGAAGAGATATTAAGGAGGAAGTGTGCTGGTTTCTAGGCTCAGTAAGAAATATTGCAGTTTGGGAAGAGCCATGGATTCCTGGAATCCCAGGTTTTAGAATCATAGGCCCGAAGCCAAATAATCCAAATATCTTAAAAGTCTGTGATTTGTTCTTTCCCAAGAGCAAGGAGTGGAACATAGATCTAATCAACAATACCTTTATTCCTCCAGTTGCCTAGAAAATCTTGGAAATTAGAGCCCCCCATCTTCGATTGGGATGAGAAGCTAACTTGGGTTGCTGTTAAGAAAGGCTTTTTTTTTTAGTAAAATCTGCCTATTTTGTTGCAAATAAAGTAGCTGAACCTACAATCTCTCACGGTCTGAGAGACAAACAACTCTGGTTCCAAATCTGGAATCTGAAAGTGCCCTCGAAAATTAAAAATTTCCTTTGGCGTGCTTGCCTTGATGCAATAGCGGTTAAGGTAAATCTGGTCAAAAAGAGAATTCGGTTTGTTTCCACCTACCCTGTCTGCTCAAAGGAAGAAGAAGCAGTTATGCATGCTCTCTGTGAGTGTGACTTGGCAAAAACATGTTGGTTTGGTAGCCCTTGGGACTCAGAATGTAATCCCTCCCTCCTGTCTCGTCTTTTAAGGAGTGGCTAATAGGCTATTTCTCTATGTGCAATAGCTTTCAAGAAAGGAAGCAAAAACTAAAATCCACTTTAGCTCTTCTTTGTTTGAATATCTGGCTCCATAGGAATGATATTATTTTTAAAGATACCCTTCCTAACCCAAGATTTGTTATTGGTAGGGTTTTGAATCAGCTCCAAGAACTTCTGACGATGGAAGCTACTTCATCACAAACATAACCCCCTTCTAATGGGGAGGCTGTCTTTTCTGTTCTTTGGACTCCTCAAGCTGATTCTTTGAAATTAAATGTGGACGAAGCCTTTTTGGCAGTTAATTCAGCAGCTTCTGGTTTAGTTATCAAGGACCAAGGAGGTCTTTTTGTGACGGCTAAGTGTGGCAAAGCATCAGCTGTCTCAGCCCTCCAATCAGAGGCTCTAGCTGTCCTAAATGGTCTGTTGTTTGCTCGAGATTTGCAGTTTAAGAAGGTGATTATTGAAAGTGACAACAAGTCTCTGGTTAGTTGGCTCAAAAAGAAAGAGATTGACTGTCCTACAGAGATTTCTGCCATAGTTCAAGGCTGCTTAAAAGTTGCTAGCTTTTTCGAAGTCTCCTTCTCCTCTGTAAAGAGGTCGGCAAATAAAGTTGCCCATGTTGCAGCTCAAAGAGGTGTCCTGGGACCAAAGCATTGGCTGGATGCTGCTCCCTTTTGGTTGGCTGGTGCTCTTGCTGATGATTGATCTGGTGGTTAACTGTGTTTTTTCTTGTGTTTTTTTTTTAATGTTTCTTGTGTTTCTGCTGTTTGTTTCTCTGTGTTCTGTTTTTGTATTTCTGATATTGTTCCCTGGCTTCCGCCTTTCTTTCTCAATGAAATATGTTTATTACCAAAAAAAAAAAAAAAATCATATTTTGGGCCCTCTTAATTAGAAACGGACAAACGAATTGAAGCAAAATTTACACCACATTCCTTCCATCTCAATTCTCTTTCATTTGATGTGTGGACCACATCTTCTTGACTTAAAAACTTCCAACACCCTTTGTCGTTATCAATCTGTCAATTAACTACATGGAATATTTCCATGTGACTGCCATGTGCCCTTTTATATATTCAAATTCCCCAAACCATGCATGGTTGTGTTATTTTTTAAGACCTTTTGGTCCCATTTGTTTTTTTTTTTTTTTTTTTCTCAAACACTAATTCTGTTTTTGGTTTGAAGGAAAATGGTAGGGAAATAAAGGGAAATGTAGTACCTTTATAAACCTTGTATAGTTTTCCCTATGTTTCTATTCCTTTCCCTATCTTTTCCTTCAAACCAAACATAGCCTAAACTCTTACATATTTCTCTTAGCAAACCCTGGTAATGACTTAATTTCCATTTATGGAAGTGTTATTGTACCAGCACTTCATATTCAATGCCCTGAACAAGCAGCGGTTGACAAAGTTTTGAGGCAAAGTGCTGAACTTTGTGACAAAACAAAGTTTTGAGGGGCCAAAGTGTCAAGTACCCCCCCCCCCCCCCCCTATAATTCACTGTAAAAAGCAAACTAGAATTTACTCTGGAACTCCTATTCTTTGGAACCAGTGTAAATGAGATATATATGCGGTGCAAATTAACCGAGACACAAGAGCAAGTATCAGGTATTTACATTCACAATGAATGGAAAGATGTAATATATCAATTTGCCTCGTACAAAATTTTCTGACGTATCATTAATTCTACAAGGATCCAATTACCAAATAGATATGACAGGGCCAGCCTAGAATGGAACAGCAAATGGCCCACTGAAAAAGAACAGGAATATAAGGTAGAATGAGATGATGAAAATCGATCCAACTGGTAGATGGGAATTGAATTGAAACACTTGAAATAATGGATTGGGGGGGTTGACGGAAGGTTGAGGAAATGTAGGTGGGTGGATGTGAGGACTGGGGAGAGGCAGATGTTAGATGTAGTGGTCATTGAAGTAGGGGCGAATGAAAGCAGAGTTCATCTGCCAAATCTTCAATGAGGCAGTGACGTTGGCCGCTGTAGCGTTGTTGAACAAGAAAACCCGGGCTGCTCCATATATTGCTTGTGTTGGATATACCCTTGATGTGATGACTGTTCTCCCTCCTTGAGCAAAGCTTTCCACTATCGAATGATCAACCTGCATGCGTAGGCGTAGCCATCCACCCACACCAATACAGGTTATCAGTAACTACATGCATAAAATGAAACTAGCTAATTAAAAGAAATAATAGTCACAGAGGATCCAGGTGGGTTTTAATTTCGATTTTTTGTTAATGGGTCGGGTCGGGGCGGGGCGGGTTGGGATGGAAGAAGCATTCAAGGGTCCCATCTCATTGACATTAATTCCTATTTGGTTTTGCAAATTAATCTAGCAATTTTAGAAAGGAGAAAGCTCGATGCATGGTAGCTTCTTAATAACAAAGGCTGGCCTGTCAACATACCAGTAGCCTCATAATTAATTTTTCTCCTTCAAGTACAGGAACATAGCTCCCGTAGACATATTTAACAACATCATTTGCCAAAGAAGACCTGCACCAGCAGAAGCATTTTCATTTATTAGTTTCAATGGAACTAATTAAGGCTCCACCACTTTAATCAATCCATGCATGGATACCTAAGAAGCAAGTAGATGAGTATTAGTTAAGTGAGGATCAATCTACAAGTAGTCAAGTACTGTGCATGAGCTAGAGAGGAGAGGACCACACCACGGGACTTGGCTAATAAGAGAAAGAACAAGGAAATTAAAGGAGCATGCCATGCCTTGATTCGTCGGCACAGAAGAAGGTCCTGTAATCGCCGTCAGTGTCCTTGGCAATGTAGAAGTATACTGGTGTCTGCTCGGCAAGGCTGTTCTCTGCCAGAACCAAGAGGCCGAAGGGTCCCAAGGTGCCTCTTCCGGCAGCTCCACCGCTCGTGGTGCAGTTGTAGCCTATATCAGCTTCGATGGTCCCTTCTAAGGTCTCACTGTCGATCTCAAACTCAGCAGTTATGTCCAACTGTAACCAATTCGATCCAGTCACTCCCCTGGTGATGAGCCAAAAACCGAAAAACAATTCAACAAAGTAACCATAAAAAAGGATGAAAGAAAGCAGACCTGTGTGGCTGTTCCCACGTCGAGCGGCACAACTGATCCAGCTCCGACTACCACTTTGTCAAATTCCGTACTGGTCAATCTCAGGCTCTCTACCTCCTCCACTGGCCACTGTACTAGATTGCTCCCAGTCTTCTGGTCAAACAACACCACCCTTGGAATGCTCTGTTACGTTGGATGTAATAATCAATACAGAAAAAGTCAAAATCACACCGATCGAAGGAAGTGCACAAGTCATGTTCCATGAATCAAGAAAGCTGATTAATTTGTGTCTCAAATCGAATGCTCTAATCCGGTGAATTTTCATTTTAGCTAGTAATCTCAAGTCGAATTTAATTGTTGGTTCATGTAGGACGCATAGTAGCTACTTTGAATTGAAATAAAGAATCATATATAGTACCTGAACAGAAGCCCAACCCTTCTTTATGTCCTCGGCCTCGTTGTCGGTCTCACCAATCCAACCGAATAACACTCTCCTCTGCTTGTGCTGATCGTAGAATGTCTTGGAGGCGTAATACTTGCCATAATCGTAGCGGATGCCAATTCCAACATCCGCCACGGGATTGTCCGGGATCCACGTATCATTCTCTTCGTAGTAAGTTCCGAGGGCGTAGTAATCTTTCTTACTGTCGTCGAGGCTGGCCTTGAGCACATGCTTCACTCCAGGCCCAAAAGCCGACGTGTTCAGGCCTATCTCCTCTGTGGTCGAGACAGGATAGAAGTCCACGCATTCCCACATTCCAGTGCCGGGAACGGCATGGAGCACACCGTCCAGAAGTTCGTAACTGGTGAAGTTGGTGGTCTGGTACACAAGGGAAATGCCGGTTTCGTTTACTTTGGAACCGAGAGTAAGGCGCCAATTGCCGTCGGGAGTGAGCCAGGCGGTGGTGGGGTCTCGGAAGTCCAAGGTGCCAATGCCGGGCGGTGGAACCATGACCGGGTTGCCTGGATACTTAATCCAGTGGAGGAGTAGAGGGTCAGAGGGGTCGGCCGGGTGGGCGAGGTTCTGGACCTGAACCTTTTCGTCGGTGGAGCCGGTGTAAAGAATGACGACAGAACCGTCAGGGAGCAAGGTGGCCGAACCGGTCCAGACACCATTGATGTCGTACCAGTGATCAGGGACCATGGCAAGGGGGAGGTAGAGCCAATGGATGAGGTCCTTTGAGACGGCATGGCCCCACGTTATGTTGCCCCACACTGCACTATCAGGGTTGTATTGGTAGAATAGGTGGTACCATCCTTTGTAGAACATTGGCCCTGCAACGTATCATTTCCCAAATCAGCATAATTATATCATTATTAGCTCCACCATAGAAATCTTAGCTCCACCTTGGGTGGACTGAACTATAAAAACTCCTAAAATTTTTCGGATATCATAAATTTTCTTTTAATTTTTTTCTTATATATTCACGTCACGTGAGGCCACCGATAAGGCATTCCACGGAATGACTACAGAGTCCGGATCGCAACCCAAGCATACATGAAGAACATTTCACGACCAATACACGGGGTAGTGTTTTTTGTGGGCAGAGTTGGTCGTGGGTAGGACTGTAGGAGATGGGCGAGTTTGATCCCGCGCCTCCTGAAGGAGTCTCTCGTCAAGTAAATCTCTACAACTGTACGGAATAACGAATCATCGGCAATATGTCACTAATATGGATGGATACGGGAGGGGAAGGATTTAATGTCTTGTCGGACATTTACATGGCTGAGGCAGACCGGCCCACACATTCCACTTTGTCAAATCGGAGATCTGATCATTTTCTCTAGTTTCTAGGGACTCGAAGGAAGGACGTGGTACCTAATTGCGGAGTTTGACTCGCCGGTGGCACTTAAAAGCGAGACCCTGGTTTCACCTAACGTCCACGTGACCATCCCATGGGCCATGGCTTAGGTTCTCCATTCCAGTCTAGAAATTAGAATTAATAAAAACAACAATAATACTAGTTTTGACAAAAGCCAAAACTCAAAAGGAGATTCAATTCATCAACATCAGAGCAGGTTTCGATTATGATCATCTTTCCTTAATTCCGTAGATTCCTTCCATTTTTCATCTGTCGTAAGTGGAAGTCCAGCAGAGATTCAATTCTGGATTTTCCATGTCACAAATTCACATTTATAACTCCTTTTAACAAGAAAAAAAAAACGAGAAATATATAATCAGAAGAAAAGTAGAGGATATTGTTCAGAAGATTTACCATTGGGATCTGGAGCAGAAAGAAGAAGATTCATTCCCCCAATCGTATCAGAACAATGAGAAAGGAACGAAGATTAATATTAGAAGATATGAGATTAACAACAAGAGAAGAAAGAGAAATCTCAGGTAACTTAGAAGTTTTTGATTTGAAAAAAAAAAAGATGGGTACCCACCATTCATCCAGTTCTTCTCGGGCTGAAAGTGGTAGGCCGTTCTCTGCCAAGACAACATGAGGTTAGTCCATGGATACGAATCTCCTTTCTCGGAGTAAGGACGGAAAGCCTTCTCCGACACCCCTTCCGATACCCCCCGTGATACCCACTCAGGTTCTATGACTCTCGACGGTTTAGAAGAAGGAAATGAGGGATGATGATTCCCTTCTACTACCTCTACTACTTTTTCTTCTGATCTCTGGCCACCGGTCAACACCATTACCAGAGATAGAAGTAAGATCCCAGACAACAAGGTGGACAATAGAACTTTCATGGGTCTCCTCCGGCCACCCGACGGAGCTTCCGCTTGTTCTTCTTCATCACGCAGGGTATCGTAAGAATATGGGACGACATGTTCAAGATCGGGAAAGCTCCGGAAGGGATTGGTGTACATACTCATCTTATTGGTGATGGCTCTGACTTCTCAGTCTATTGAGACTTGAGAGTTGAGAGAACGTACATATATATAGGAGAGAGAGAGAGAGAGAGAGAGAGAGAGAGAGAGAGAGAGAGAGACTGATGAATTGGAGTGTGTCAGACAAATGAGAAATCACAAATCAGCTGCTCCCATTGGAGTAGAGCGATAGGCTAAAAGCATGAATCACGTCCCTCGATGTATTAAGGTGGGGCCATATCAATGCATCGAAGGCCGTGAATCGTGATTCCACGGTTTTAGCCCAGCGCTCTACTCCAATGTGAGCAGCTGATTTTTGAGAGGAGGCAGTGTGTCAAATCAGGATTCGTCGTGGATGCGTTCATCTTTCCATGGTGCCGCGACAGGCCAATCAATCAATCATCTAGGGCCTATGGACGGTGTGATCTGATTCGATCTGGGGTTGGTCAATTCTCCGGCTTGATTGGAATTTGGAACAGGTTTTCGTTTTACCTTTTTTGAAAGGTTATTGAAGGGAGGATGGTTCCCGAATTCCGTCGGCAGAAAATTTGAAATATATCAATGGACCAGGCCTTACGGTACAAGCATCTTCAGACGCCGTTGGATTGGGATACATCAATCTGATAAAGCCTGAGCATCCATGTTCTGATCATCTGAGCAGTAGTGGTAACTGGTAAGCACTCTTTCCCATGACAAATTGGCTGCTGATTTGCATTTGCATGGGGTAACATTTTATTTTCTAGATTAATCCGATTATAATATAATAAATCACCCCCATCACTATCAATATTCCGTAGGGTCCAGATGTATCGTCGATGAGGCTACCGTCAAGGCGTTCATGATCCATCGGTCCATATGCCAAACCAGGGGCATGGTTCACGTGGTCTTTATTACTCTTAACAAAGTTACTGTAGGTGGGCGTGGCGTGGGACTTCCACCTTTGATGACATCCATGCGGGCCCCCATGTCAAAGTCGAGTTCGTGATCACTGATCATAAAACGGGAAGTGTGGGGACCCACACTGAATGGACCGGAGGAGACGTGGAGAAGTGATGATCACGTCTATTGCGATAGAATTGCAGATTGGATTGGCCCTAAAATTGTGACTCACCTGGAGCAAACATGACCAGGCAAAAACACCCAATAATAATAAGAGTTAGTGAGGTGGAGTGCATTCTATTTATTCTTAATAATAATAATAATAATAATAATAATAATTGAGTCACCAGGAGCAAACATGACCAGGCAAAAACACCCAATAATAATAAGAGTTAGTGTGGTAGAGTGCAGTCTATTTATTCTTAATAATAATAATAATAAAAATAAATAAATAAATAAATAAAATAATTCAACGTAGAAGTAAATTGGTAGGTGGTTCTACACTTCCACAACCTTCGGTCTATAACCGCTATTACCACGTGGAGTTGAAGGACTGGAAATGAGTGTAAAAAGTCTAGATACGATCTGTCAGATTTTTCTCTTACCACGTCAGCATGTCCGCGTTGATGTTGATTCATTTGATGGATTTGGATCTCTAATTAACCTGCTTTATTTTTGGACTGTGCACTTTTTGATTTTTGAACCCGATCAATGGAAGCATAAGTGGGATAAGATTAAATTTGGGAGTGCTTAATTGTTTAGGACTATAATCACACTAATAACCACTTATTTGTGTTTTAGAAATAAGCTTAAAATAAATGATTATATTTTATTTATTTGAAAAGCTTAAATTTTAAACTTATTTTTAAGTGTTTATTCAATAAATGTTTTTATTCTTTATATATAACTTTGACCGTCTATGTTCGACAGCCTGCACTATTCACAAGCTCTTTTCATGCGACATACAATTATAATAAGCCTTCTGCAACCTAGTAGAAAAAGAAAATAAAAAACCTATGCCTTGAGGGCCTCAGGTTTCAGCATTATTGCTGCTGTTGCATGAAGATCATATGAACTAATGTATCATACAAAAAGAGTCATGTGAGTAGCACATGCTAAATAACGTAAATAACGTAATCAGCCAACATTTTCTGTATATTTAGTAACTCTCTTTCACAAAAGTATAGGTTGTATTTAGACGTCCATTGCTTTTTGTCTTTTGCGCCCGTGATATGTTGAATCAAAATAAGGTGGAGGTGGTAGAACAAATAATAGAATAGTGATAGCAACCCCACCCAGACAGATATGAAGCACCGGGATGCATGTGCAGTTAATGCTTTTTAGACGATTGAGTAAGATGTTTGGTATGGTGGTGTTTTTCTTGTATCAGCCATGGAAAGTATCTATTGTTATTAGGGATTTTCTACTCTTCTTCTATTCATCGTGAATTGGAGTTATACATCTCTATTATGAATGATCAAAATCGTTCAAATGGTTTGAACAGTTAACCGGTTGATTCAGCGGTTTATTGATCAAAATCAATGGTTTTGGAGGAAAATGGTAACTGGTTCCCAGTTTTTCCAGTCCGACGGTCCAATCCGGTTTTGAAAACAATGCATAAAACCAAAGCCCCACTCAGAATGGAGAGGGTTTTTCCTGATCTTAAACAGGGACGGGGAAAATATTTTTATGGAGATGAGGTTTGCTTATAATTCTCGGAACCCGTCTCGAACCGATCCCATAATTCTATTTGTAAAGTAACTCCAAATTGTTATAATTCAATTCCTTCGGGATAGGGAAAAATCAATTATTCTCCATCCCTGATAAGGAGTGGGTGCCCAACCGCAAACCCAAACCCGCCCCATTCCATTCCCAATAAGTCTAGGCTTTCTCATGTGGGCCTTGCTCTGAGTTGTTGCTTTGTTTCCATCGCTTAATCCCCCTATGATGTGTAATACTCTATTCATGTATATCATATAAACATCCAAATGTTCTGTTCTTGCCAAGAGTGCTTCAAAAATATTGTGTTGGGTGTTTTGATACCGAAAAACATGACTTTTTAACTGTTGGGACGGGCTTTGTATTGAGTTAAGCCAACTTTGTGTAAACTGTGATACAATACAATTGACTTTACCAATATTGTCATAGTTGAATATAGATGGTACAAATCATGGAAACCCGGGCCTCGGTCAGGGTGGGGGTATTCTAAGAACTTATGATGGTAATGCTTGCTTTTCTTTCTCAAACTATTATGATCATGTCCTCTATATGGTCTAAATGTTTATTTTAAATGGGTAATGAAAAGGTTGAAATTGAAAGTGATAACTCCTTAAAACTATCATAGCGAATGCTCACCTTGAGTAGAGTGTAGCGTATATCATGAGAAAAATAGCAATTATATATTCCTGGTAGCATGCAAGTTAAATTCATGCATATTCTAAGAGAAGGAAATATATGTATTGACTTTCTAGTAAGATTAGGTGTGGAAGAGGATAAATTAATAATCGTCGAGAAAAGAAGCTAACGAAGCCTCTTCCCTGTTAGAGTTCTGAGTTAATATGATTAGGGAAGATGATATGCGTATATATTCTCTATATCTTTGGTATTGAGTTCTGAGTTTATCAATTAATCTGTTGGTTGTTTTGACTATGTTTTTATTATCATGGAGACAATGACACATTAATAAAGAATATAATAGACAAGAAAATCATGAACAATGTATGAAAAAGGTGAAGTTTCTATCTATTGGGTTCAAATTGCTTCAAATGCTTTATAAAAGTGAAATCATCAGTAACATACTTAGAAAGGCTAGTCTTACTCTACATCTACGCCAACTATATTGTCTTTATATTTTTGTATATAAATGTAAATTGTTGTCTATATCAACCGTGCTGTCTTAGGCTCTTAGCTCACGCAAGGAAATTTTAGTAAAAAGTCTCTTTTCCATTATATATATATATATATATATATATAGAATCAATTAAAAGACTCCTTTGCCCTTAAATATTTTAAAATTTCTCAAAACATGTTAAAAAGTCCAATCTTTAGAGTTTGATACTTTTAAAATGTTTCTTGTATCCACGTAGTATGCCACGCAAAGAGGACAGGAAGCTTTACTAACTAAAGACCTTATGGTGATCCAATAAAGTTTGATTAGTAAGAGGGTGTTCTACAACGCAAATGTTTTTCCTTTTCACCAGTTTTTGAAATTGCCACATCAGCAAACAAAAATAAAAACATCTTCTTGCACTTCATTTTTGCTTTGATAAGTAAAAACAAGTTGGTTTGTTTCGAAAAACGAGTCCTGTTCTAAAAACCATCAAAATGACGAAGGGGTAATAGTTGCTAAAAGGGATATTTAAGTCTTTTACCCAGAATTTTATTGGTAGCGTCAACATTAGGATTGATTAGAGCAAATCTTTTGCTTTGTCTCTCTTTGCAACCAGCTCATGCAAATTTTGCACATGATTCAGATTCTCTTCCATTTGGTCAATTCTTTGGTATCACGTCTTTTTCAGCATCCTAAATTATATATGGAACCTTAAGAAATAACAAATCTTGTACAGTGAGCATACAGAGGTTAGAAGTATACTCATTTATAAAAATGAGGGCAATACTTGACTCCCACCACGTTGGAAGACGTGCACCCTACGACCTCCTGATTTTTTTTTACATCTAAACCTCAAATTCTTAAACCTTAAACCTTGAAATCAATTCTAAACCCTTAAACCTTAAACTCTATGCCCCTAAATTAATCCTAAATCCTAGACTCTAAACCCTAAAATCATGTCCTCCCTCGTGTAAGGGTGTGAATGGACAGGTTTTAGATTGGATCCCGTCCAATCCAACATCAATTTGGACAGATTGGATGCACCAACAAGACATATTGGATTGGACCAATCCAGTCCAAAATATTTATCAAGTTCGGTGGTGTTTTTTTCACTCATTTCTGAGACATAGTTGGAGACGATGTTTGCAAAGCCATCAAACCTATTTTCATCACTAAATGTTTTTCCAGGTATTACAATTCTACTTTTATTGTTTTAATTCCGAAGATCGATAATCCCAAGCAGTTCTCAGATTTTAGACCAATTAGTCTATGTGGTTTTTCTATAAGATTTTTGCAAATCCTATCAGAAAGGTTGAAATCTCTACTTCCTCCTATCATATCTCCAGAACCTTTGTAGAAGGCCATTTCATAGGGGAAGATATTTCCATTGTTCAAGAGATGGTTAGTGAAATTAATAGACGTTCTATGGGAGGAAATCTATCTCTCTCTCTCTCTCTCTCTCTCTCTCTCTCTCTCTCTCTCTCTCTCTCTCTCTCTCTCTCTCTCTCTCTCTATATATATATATATATATATATATATATATATATATATTAAAATCGGTCCTGCCATGTCAGCATAGCTCTCCTTTAAGAGAAGTTATTTATCTATTTTCTCTTTTTTGAATTTTTCTTTTTTTAATTCCATATTATTATTGAAACAACCAATGAGATTCACCTTCCCAATAACCTAAATAATCTCTTCTCCTACAATTTCTCCTAAACTACCTCCCCCACTATCCCTCACTTTCTCCAAAATTATCTCTAATTCCTATTTATCTCCAAAATTATCTCTAATTTAGTAAAGAGTTTTTCTCCTAAATTATCTAATTCCTATTTATGATCACCCCTACTTCTTATCTATATCTATCTAAAGAAAGTTTGGATTAAAAAAATAAGAATTATTTAAATATTCTAACAAAATTATATAATAACTTTAAACTATTTATTCAAAACACAAAAAAAAAATATTTTTTTACAAAATATATCACGAAATTATGTACTAACAATTTAAATTATGTTTTTTCCAGATTATCAAATTAAATGTTTTTCAAATATTTAATAATATATAATAGCTTTAAATAAATAAAATCTAAATATTTTATAGATCATTTAAATATTTATCATAACTAGATTTTAAATAGTTAAAATAACAAAATTATGTAATAAATTTAAAAAATTTCTTCAAAGTAGAAAAATAATTATAACATAATATTTAAATTAATAATAATTTAATATATTACAAAATTAATAATGAAATTATGTAATAATAGTATAAATTATGATTTTATGGATAATTAAATTCAATAAATAATTAATATTTTAAATAAGAATATTTAACATAACTAGATTTAAATAATTAAAGTAAAGAATTTATGTAATAAATTTAAAGTAATTCTAAAAAGTAGAAAAATAATTATAACATAATATTTAAATTAATAATAATTTAATATTTTTACATAATATTGTAAATAACTAATTTCACTTATATCAAGTAATAATTCGAGAAAATAACTATCAAAAAAAGAATATTTATTAATAATAATTTTGTACTCTTAAGCAAAAATGGTATTATTTTTTATTTTTATTTTCATTTGATTAAATTTATTTAAATGAACATTAGGGTCAATACTGTCATTTTCCACTGTCATCTACTGGATGATTGATTAAGTCCATTGTAAATTATAAGTGGTGTTTTAGTAAAATTCTAACTACATGGTAGATTTTAGTGAATCCATAAAACTATAAGAGTTATTTTAGTATATAACCCTTTCTATTATTTAGATTTCTCAATAACTAAAAATCTTAAATAAAAACAGTAAAAATAGCTAAATAATATAACAAAAATTTTAATATTATGTAATAAATTTAAAATAAATAAAATACAAATAATGAAAAATTTTAAATATTTTACATATTATTTAAATTTTTAAATAAAAAATATTTAAAATGACAAAATTTTAAATAGTTAAAATAAAAAAAATTATGTAATAAATTTAAAAAAATCTTAAAAGTAGAAAAAAATTATAATAGAATTCATAATATTCATATTAATAATAATTTAATATTTTACAAAATTAATAACGAATTATGTAATAATAGTACAATTATAATTTTATGGATTATTAAATTCAATAAATAGTTAATATTTTTAAGAATTTAAATGAAAATATTATTTAAATAAGTAAATAATATTGTAAATAACTAATTTCACTTAAATCAATTAATAATTATAGAAAATAACTATCAACAAAATTATATTTGTTAGTAATAATTTTACAATAATAGTGTATATTCAATATATATATATATATATATATATATATATATATATATATATATATATATATATATATATATAATATTTTTTTATTTTCAGTAATTATTGATTGTTTTTATGCTTTCAATAATTATTTATAAATGTATTTTTATTTTTGTTATTTAGTACAAAATTATCAATACCTATTGGAGATTAAACAACTATTATTTAACTATTGAAATTTAATTTGTCATATTTATTGTATTTTTGTAATAAATTTATTTTTAGTAATTATATATTTTTTATTATTTATAGATCAATACTTATTAGAGATTAAACTATTATTTAAGATTACACTATTTATTGACTAATTCAGTATATTTTTAGTATTTATTATATTTTGGTATTTATTGTATTTTTATTATATATCTATTATATTTTCATTATAAACTTATTTTCAATGATTGTGTAAGTTTGCTATAAATTTTCAATAACTATTGGAGATTAAACTTTTATTATTTATTAGTGATCAGACTATAAATTTAGTTGAAATTAGGAATGTTCAATGATTGGTTCAGTTCACTTGCAAGTTGTTTCTCTAACCAAATCGATTTGGTCAAGTATGCAGTTTGTCACTCAAAACCAATTGACCATTAGCGAAAATCCAACAACTTGGATTGTATCGATTTGGGTCTATTTTAGGTTTAGTTAGTTTGTTTAAAAGATTTAAACAAACTATAAATTGAAATTTATTAAAGATAAATGGCTATGGGAAATGGAAAACTATAATTTGAACAAACAATTACACAAATTATTAAGATAAATTAGTGGAATTAATATTAAATGGGGCAGGGAAAGGGATGGGGTGCCCTGCCTTGAACCCACCCCGTTATCATTCCTATATAATTGTTAATTATTAGTGGAATTAATAAAAATGTTAGATTTTATAATTATTTTATTTATTTTAAAATTAATCAAATTTTCATTAAAAATTAATAAAAAGATTTAAATTATTAAAATTACTACAAATTATTAATAAAACTAAATTTATTAAAAAATATTTGTTCACATTCAATTAACAATAATTATTTTTTACAAATCAACATTAAATGAAAAATAAAATTATTAAATCTTTCACAATTTTTCGTGCATCGCACGGGTCCGTGCTAGTGTAGTTCTTAAACTGGATATGGCTAAAGCCTATGACAAGCTTAACTGGAATTTCCTATTCAAAACTCTTTGAAAATTTGGTTTCAATGACTCTTGGATTGAATTAATTAAACTTGGAGTTTGTAACTGCTGGTTCTGTGTCTTGATCAATGGTTTCCTAATGGGCTATTTTAAATCTTCAAGAGCTTTGCGCCAAGGTGATCCCCCATCTCCTAGCTTGTTTATAATTGCTGAAGATGTTTTAAGTAGGGCTCAGCAAAATATATCACAATGGTTATATAGAGTTGTTTAAAATGCTAGGAGATACTGTTCAAATCTCTCATAGCCTTTTTTCCGATGACACAATAGTCTTTGTAAGAGGTCTCAAAAGAAGCCTGGAAAATCTTATGGAATTTCTTAAAGTTTATGAAGAAGCTTCTGGGCAACAAATTAACAAGCAAAAGTCTTGTTTTATCATTTTTGAGAAAATGTCAAGAAAAAGAATTGAGATGAACACCCAAGTGACTGGTTTTTCAAGAAAACCACTCCCTTTTATGTATCTAGGAGCCCCAAATGGAAGGAAGAGATTAAGAATAAGGGACTTTGATCCTCTAATTGGCTAAATAATAAAGATGTTAGAAGCTTAGAAAACAAAATTATTAATTCCTGGAGGCAAATTTACTCTTATTCCGAGTGTGCTTCAAAGCAAGGCCATTCATGTTTTGAGTACAACAAGTCCTCCTAAGAAAGTAATTCGTAATATTCACAAAATCTTAACCCAATTCCTGTGGGGAGACTTTGAGTATGGGCTAAAGCACCATTGGATAAGTTGGGAAAAAAATTGCAACCAATTATCATCATTCATCATTCATGGCTGTCCAAAATTGACAAGTGCAAAGCGAGTTGAGATATTCTGCCAATAAAATACGTTCCAACCCTCTACTAAGTTGATCTAACACTGCACATCTCATTATGACACTGGAGGCGCTATAAAAATGAAAGATGTGCGGTGATGTTGGTAGAGGGTTAGAATGTGTTTTGTTGGCAGGTGATCCACGGACTCGTGCAATTCAAATATTCACATTCAAGTACGGCATGGCCAAACAAAAGACTACAAATGAAAACCGAAAAGCATTAATTAATTTCTCTCATTGCTTGAAACAAAACTTTCTACAAATAATTCCGAAGGGATTGAAAATTCAATAGATATTAGCAAGGACCATCCTGCCTAGCTAGAACAAAAGCGGAAATTGGCCCAACTGCAAAATATAAAAGAATGAAATAATGAAAATGGATACAAGGGGTGGGGGGGAATTTATGAAAGCAGCAGAGTTCATCTGCCAAATCTTGAGTGACGCAGTGACGTTGGCCTCTGTAGCATTGTTGAACAAGAAAACCCGAGCTGACTCGTATATTGCTTTTGTTGGGTATATCCTTGATGTGATGACAGTCCTCCCACCTTGGCCAAAGCTTTCCACTATCGAATGATCAACCTGCGTGAGTAACCATCCACCCACACCCACAATTGATGAGAATGTGAGGTCAGGTGATCAGTATGCAATGCAACAAGCTAAAACAAACAGCGACAGAACCATCAACCTTTTCAGGCTTCAACCAGGGAAGGTTCTGGGTTCAGATAGTTTGATTACAAATCTAGCAATTAATTTTAAATAAATAGAGTGATGCTGGATGGTAGTAGATTCAATATTGTTCTAGCTTCTGCAACAAAACAATTAATCAACTTACTAGTATCCTCATGGTTAACTTTTCGCCTTCAAGTACAGGAACCAAGCTGCCGGAGACAAATTTACCAACATGAGGGGCCAGAGAAGACCTGCACCGCAGCAGCATTTTTTTTTTTTTTTTTAACTCAGTTCATGTATTTTTATTTATATATAACAAAGTAATTGAATATAAAAACAACAGCCTAGCTAGAGGTAGAAAGGATGAGGGGATGGCTGAGTTAGGATTTTCTGTACTACTTAAACAACTTTCAGAAACGGAAAGGAACAAGAAAATTAAAGGAGCATGCCTTGATTGGTCGGCACAGAAGAAGGTCCTATATTCACCACCACTGTCCTTGGAAATGTAGAAGTATACAGGTGTTTGCTCGGCTAGGCTGTCCTCTGCCAGAACCAAGATGCCGAAGGGTCCCAAGGTGCCTCTTCCGGCAGCTCCACCACCCACGACGCAGTTGTAACCAACAATATCATCTCTGGTGGCCCCTTTTAATGCCTTACCGTCTATCTCAAACTCGGCACTTATGTCCAACTGTTACCATTGCCACAGGACAGGAAGCTTATCAACTGAAGTCAATGCAATAAATTAAGTAATTAATTAAGCTAAACAGACCTGTGTTGCTGTGCCGACGTCGAGTGGCACGACTGTTCCAGGTCCGACTACCACTTTGTTAAATTCCTTAAGATTCGATCTCAAGTTCTCCACCTCCTCCACTGGCCATTGAAGTAGATTGCTCCTAGTCTTCTGGTCAAACAGCACCACCCTTGGAATGCTCTGTACGAACGTCAAAGTCATCATGTACATGTAAAATTTTTTCATAAATCCATTGGTCTAGCTAGTTCAATTCTAATGGCTAGCTACACTGAAATAAAAAGAATTACAGTACCTGAACTGATGCCCAGCCCTTCTTTATGTCGTCGTCCTCGCTGTCGCTCTCACCAATCCAACCCCACAACACTCTTCTCTGCTTGTTTTGATCGTAGAATGTCTTGGAAGCATAATACTTACCATAATCATAGCGCAACCCAAATCCCACATCCGCCATTTCATTGTCTGGGATCCATGTATCATTCTCTACGTAGTAAGTTCCGAGCGCGTAGTAATCTATCTTAGTGTTGTCGAGACTGGCTTTGAGCACATGCTTCACTCCAGGCCAATTGTCCGACGTGTTCAGGCCTTTCTTTTCCGTGGTTGAGACAGGATAGAAGTCCACGCATTCCCACATTCCGGTTTCGGGAACGGCATGGAGCAGCCCATCCAAAAGCTCGTAGGTGGTGAAGTTGGTGGTATGATACACTAGAGAAATGCCGGTATCGTTGATCTTGGAGCCGATAGCAACGCGCCAATGGCCGTCGGGACCGAACCAGGCGGTGGTGGGATCTCGGAAGTCCAAGTCGTGAATGTGGGGCGGTGGAACCAGGATCGGATTGCCGGGATACTTAACCCAGTGGATGAGACGAGGATCTGAGGGGTCGGCCGGGTAGGCCAGGTTCTGGACCTGAACCTTGTCTTTGGTGAAGCCGGTATAAAGGACGACGATAGAACCATCGGGGAGCAGCGTGGCCGAACCGGTCCAGACACCGTTGATATCGTACCATTCATCAGGGACCATGGCAAAAGGAAGATTCTCCCAGTTGATGAGGTCCTTCGAGATGGCATGGCCCCACGTTATGTTGCCCCACACTGCACTCTCAGGGTTGTATTGGTAGAATAGGTGGTACCATCCATTGTAATACATTGGCGCTGCAACGTAACATTTCCTCGGGTCAGAAAACACATTTCTATTCCAATACATTGGCCCATTTTTTTAGTTTTACATATATATATATATATATATATATCTAAACATACTGTTGGAGCCTGGGACGTTTAGATGGCTGATCAAATCCGTCCAATTGGAATTCTTGGGGGGAAATAGAAGTATAGAACTAGGGCCACGGTATTTTATTGTTTCGGATTAAGTTGCCTATTATACCCCTCAAGGCCTCAATTATTAACAAGTTGTTATAAGTGGCTGAATGATATTTAAAACTTTTCAACTGTCCAATTTGTAATTTGATGTTTGCGGCACCTCCCATAATTGTATGGACAATAGTCAACAATACCCTCAGTTATAGTTTTTTGTCGATGGGAACAAATTTCCTTCAGCCAAAGCCTAAATTGAAGGTGACTTTGTGCATATAATAATAAAAAAAGGTGCCATAAACGAGTAAAGTGGAGTTTTAAAAAGTTTAAAATGTCATGTAAACAATTTTCAAACACTAAAACTGAGGTCAGTGAAGGGTTGAATAGCTCAATCCCAAACTGTAAGTGCAAGTTAATATCTAAATCCAAGTATTGACCAAAACCCAGGTGACCTATATGTAATAAAGCCATAAAGGGATTCGAATAAATAAAATGCAATTCCAGAAAGTAGAGATCTGTGCTGTTCAGAGGATTTACCATTAGGATCTGGAGCAAAACATAAGAAGATTCCGCCGCGATTGGATCAGAACAGTGAGAACGGAACGGCAAAATTCATGTCAGTATGAGATGAGAAACAGTAAACAAAAAAGAAGAAAATATTGGGTAATTGAGAGAGACAGAGAGAGAAAGATGGGAAGTTGGGAACCCACCATTCATCCAGTTATTTTCGGGTTGAAAATGGTAAGCCGTTCTCTGCCAAGACAACATGGGTTGGGTCCATGGATACGTGACTCCTCCTTTATTAGAATAGAGACGGAAAGTCTTCTCCGACACCCCTTCCAATACCCCACGTGATACCCCCACAGGTGTAGAAGATGGAAGTGAGTGATGATGATTCCTTTCCATTACATCTGTTAATGGCTCTTGTGATCTTTGAACACAGAGAAACACCATTACCAAAGCCAAAACAAAGATTCCACTCAACAATATAGATGATATCACTTTTATCGGTCTCCGGCCAGGCACCGGAGTTCCCTCTTGTTCAACTTCATTGTGCAGAGGGTTGTAAGGGTATGAGACAGCACGTTCGAGGTCAGGACAGATCCGGAAGGGATCGGTATACATGGTGATGGTGAACGTCGTGACTGTAACGGTGATACTGATGCTGATGGTGATATTCCTACCAGAACCTACCTATTGTGCATATATTTATATATGTTAGAGAGAGAAGCTAGGTCGATGAATTAGAGAATGTATCAGATAAGGAGGTGGTCTGTAGATCCTCATTCCTCGTTTGATGCATCTATCTTTTTCTGGGACTGGGTCTATGGGCGAGGTGTTATGCGGTTGGTTAATTTTCGTGCTTGATTGGAACCGAGAGAGACACAGAGTGTATGTTCCGGTGCTCGGGGCACGTTTGAAGAATCGGGTTTTTTCTGACTTTTTCTTTTCTGGCTTTTGATTTTTGAGCGAGTAAAATACAAAAGAGTTGCGTGGCTTGTCCATATGGGGGGAGGAAAACGTAGTTGTTATAGCTTATAGGGATTCAAACGCTATCCAATTGTCTGAAATCAGAATTCCAATTATTTCGAATTAGATGCCACTAAGGTTGATCTCATCCGTTTATAATTAGGTATTTAGGTACCATTAACTCGTATAAGCCCTTCCTATCATATCATGTCGTTTGGACATTATAGATTTTTCCTTGGATCAAAATCAAATATGAATTCACTCCTACCATCTTATACTCAAACTTCATAATATTATATCTATTAATAAATTTGGTTATTTTCAATTCATTTTATTCATTAAATATAATATCAAGGCCATTTTTTATTCACTTTATGAATTATATACTAACAGGGCATGTACGGTGCACAGACTTTGTTATGCGGAACTTGGTCGATCTTGATGTTTGCATGCATTTGATGCATTAAGAAAATAATATTTTTTCTTAATTTTTACAATTTTACTTTTATAACTAATTTATTCAAGGTTAAAACACATATTCTATCAACCAACATATAAACAGTTTAATATTTTTATCTTCAATAATATTATCTATGAAGTTCTAAATTATTATTATTATTATTATTATAATTGGTAATTATCCGTGTCAAATATAATTGGTCTAATAAAATCAAACCCAATTATTATCACAATTAATAATTGGTTCAATTTTGGATCCTGTCTTGATTAATGATCTGGAGATAACTGGTACATAGTGCCTTAAACCAAACCTGACCCACTGGCAGCTATGGATTCAATGACACCCCACAGAGCCGGTGAGATCACATCGGTGCCCCCACAGAACATCCAAACCGTACATTGGGAACATCTCCCAATGAAAAGCATGGGAGATCTTCTCAATGCACGCTCAGATGTGCCTGCGGGACGCAGATGTGAATTCTGATCCGGTCCCGTTTTGAAATTTTAATTCCATTATTTAAGTTATTTAATTAGTGATATTACAACATCAACTAAATTAATAAAATAATTTTGAAAATTTAAAATTATTTGTTTATTGAAGTTGTTTTTTATTTGTCAATCATTGTATTAATTTCTCTATCAGTACTAAGTTATTAGAGATTTCTAAAATTATTAAATTTTAATAACTTATATTATTCATTTCTGTTTGGTACTATTTCGAATAAATTGAATTAATATGCATACTGTGTTAAACAAAGTAACATTACAATATATGGATCACGCGCAACCAGTTGTCCATCTTCTTTAGACGAATATGAAAACAGGTTCACAATTATTCAAATCGTTTGATCAATAAAACGGCAAAAGAAAAGGTGTCAAAAGAATACTTCAAAATGTCAAATACCCCCATCTTATGCATCAATGCCCACCCGTGAGTTGGTATCAATTCCGAGCTGACATCTACCCCAATTGTACTTTGGGTTTATGAATTCTAATGCTAGGTTGAATCGTCATTCTCTCTAAAATTTATACACAGTCCAATTGTTAGCTTGATGAAAAAACCATCAGATTAATTCCACACAATATCAACTTCACAGCACATCCCACCTTGTATTAGAACAATACGTAAATACGGAGGAGCAGATCTCATGAGAAAAAGACAAATTGATTTGTTCAAAGAAGAAATCATATTGAAGAGAAATAATAGTTCCTTTTAAAAGACCAAATCTGAGTGTGAATTCTGTGTGAAGAAATCAGCATATGTTAGGTAGCTCTGTCCAGCACTTATGTCACCATTTAAGATTATTCAGGATACCATGCATGTGGAAAATAATACTCAAAATAGAGCATAAAACACAGAACCAAAATCTAATTGTATGATACTTGATTTTACCTTACAAAAGCACAAGCACTTCAGTATCTGAACTCACGGAAAAGCACCTGAGTATCCTATACTTTAGGGTCAGTCTCACTTTAGTACCCAAAATTCAAAATACAGTATTGCAATATTTAAACTATATTATCTGTATCATAAGATGACATGTGCGAGTAAATTTTTCAAAAATGTCAAAACTACCCTTTTTAATATTTGTTAGATAATTGTACATTGATTGTCTTCCCCATGGGTGGCAAGAATTCTAACCTCACCCCTTATTATGGATTCAATAACTGAATAAGAAAACGATTACAACGATGGCTATCTAAATCCCTCTTCTTTGGCAATAGCATCTTTGATGACATTTTTATTTTTTATAAACATGGCTATTTTGGTCACTTCAAAACTATCTTTCTCTTGCCTATTCAAAACTCAAAGGGTATTTATATCCTTTCACAAGCCATCTAAGGTTAATACTTTTGGACTAAACTGACAATTTTTAAGAATTCAGATATTATAGTGGCAAACTTTGAAGTTTAGGTATTAAAGTAAGACTGGTCCCAAGGTATATATATAATATTAATAAGCAATTTACCCAAAAAGAAAAAAAGAAAAAAAAAATCCTTATTGGCAACATCAATCTTTGATTTTGATCATGTCTATCTTTGTTCTCTTAATTTCCACCATCAATGACCCAAAAATGATGTGAACAAACATTTTTTCTGCAATACCTCTAACTGACCTCAAAAAAAAAAAAAACACCTTGCTTTTATTTTTTGTCTGAAAAATAAAAAATAATTTTATATGTATATATTTTTTTCAAAAAAAACACCTTGCTTATAGTTAAGCTCAACTTGTGAGCTATGAACCAAGCCAAGCTCAATTCGAGCTAGAGACTTGAGATCAAGCTCGGCTTGGTTCATAGTTCACAAGTTGGAGCTTAACTATAAGCAAGGTGTTTTTTTTTGAAAAAAATTATATACATAAAATTATTTTTTATTTTTCAGACAAAAAATAAGAATTATAAAAATTATTTACTACTATACATAATTATGTATGTACATATGTATTTGTATGTATGTATATATATAATAAAAATTATTTATTTAATAATAGGCTCGAGAGTGGAGCTTCATTGGGCTTGAGTTCAACTCGATTAACAAACGAGCCTATATATCGGGCTCGAATTCAACTTGAAGCTCATTTTAAACCGAATCAAGCCAAGCTCGAATAGCTTATAAAAGGCTTGACTCATGGCCACCCCTACTTTTATATATTGGAGTGGATCTCAAGAATCTAAGCGATGCTTCCAAGAATCTAATGACCCCAAAATTTCTGTCAACATGAACCAAAAAAAATGGTAAGTTACAAAGAGCCACCCTATACCCCCTCCAACTTTTTACATTGTGATAAATACTCCTTTTGCCGTTAAGTTGAATTCATTAAATTATCAATATACCCCACTAAACTTTTTTCTATTTTCTTTTTCTTGCCCATTTTCTGTTAAAACCCAACTAACCCAAAAATATATCATTGTCTGAAAAAGAGTTGTGCGCCACTGCTCTCACTTTTTTTATTTTCTGGTAGAAACTAGGCGTCATGGCGTGGCGTGCTTGTAGTGTGCCTGAGAGCCAGGCCTGAACCTCAAATTCTCAATCAAAGGCTGGTGACGGTGGGAGAGGATGGGTAGTTTGCACAATTGCATCGCAAGATCGAGCATTAACCTAACAGGTGCCTGAATAGAAGTGGCTCTTAATACCCCACCAATTTGGGTCTTTTTTAATCAAGTCCTGCCTGAAGGTCATTTTCTCTAAAAAGACACTTGCAAATTAATCTGTGTTACGTACCCTTTTCACTTTTTCAGAGATGAAAATTGATATGCAACTCCCTCGAGCATCAACGCAGGAGCGCCACTCAATCAGGACTCAGGATAACTGAAGAAGATGAATTTCATTAAATGTCGAATACCCGTCCTTATTGGTTTATATAGGCTCATGGCCATTACAAGCAAATGATTTGCAATAATTACAATTAGTGATCATAATGGCAATGATTCTCTCTTATCAACTCTAACGGTCTCCAGGAGTGCCCATGGCTTTTATGTAAATACCCATGCTAGCCCCATAGTAAGGGTAGTAAGCTTTTCATCCTGTTGGAAGATTAAGGCTCGTTAACATTCCCACCCCCTTAACTACAGTCTACAGCCTTGTCCTCAAGGATGATGTTAACAAACTGATGACAAATGTCTCCTCACCTCTTCCTAGTGGCATTTCCTACTGCAAATAGCTGTCTAAGTGCATATGTGACAGCTAACTTAAGAGTAGGCATACTGAAATCCACAGCAAGAGATGCTCCTTCATTCACCATACGTCTAAACATTTCAACTCCTCTATTGCTTTACCGAGTAACCATGTAATCATCAGTGAGCTACTGCACTCTAGAGTTCTCATCAAGCAATCCTCTTTAATCGGAACCATTTTTCCCCTACAAGCTGATTGGAAAGGATTGAACATGGGCACTTGCACAAACAAAACCTTGTTTTAAAACATAATTCTCAACTTATCCCCCAATTGGTTCCATTAATTGCATTGAAAGAGGCAATAAATGGTCGAATTGAAAGCTCTTACCAACCATGACGATAACATTCATTTTGGTGCATGCTCCAACGAAGATGGATATAGCAACCATACCTTTAAGAATAGGAAATTCATCATCTATCAATTTCACTTTCACTTCATAGTCCAAAAAGATGGATTTCTGTATCAAACTTTCATTTAATGCTTTAAGACAACCATAGAAAACTTTTGTATCATCAGGGAAATTGCTTGTAAATGTTACCCACTCTCTCTCCTCATCAATGTTTCTTAATGGGGCAAAATGTTTCATAGGCTCCATAATGCGGAGGAACAAATATTTGATCTCATTTTCCTCGATGCTTTCATAACTGTTGGACTCCATTTCTTCTCTTCCCAAAGTCTTCCTAACCCCATACTTTATGGTTATGTTTTCCTGTAGCACTTGTTTGTTGTCTGTTGGAGACAAATCTTCTATAAAGACATCAATCCTCACCTGAGTGACAATCTTAGCATACTGTGCCTTGCCAAAAGCTGCTTCATCCAAAACGCCATCATGTTCAACATTGGCACTGTGAACATCTTCCTTCCTATCTCTTTCTCTCTCCAGAATGTAAGTATGGAAATATTCCCAATGCATGGTTGTGAAAGACCATGAGCTACTTAACATAAAAGTTAGAGGACCAAATCCACTCTATTCATTTTCTTTTTAATTTTTTGTAATGGGTAGCCCTCTCTAACCCCCAAATGAAGGTGGGATTCAATCCCTTGTCTCAAATACAACCATTTTAAGGATGACAATTTCCCCCATCCCCATTGGGTACTCAGTCTCCCCAACCCTAACGGGTTAGAGATGGAGATTGCTTCGGTGGGGATGGGATTAATAGTGATACCCGACCTGGACCATGGTTGGGATGGGGAGTGAATTCCCCCCCCCCCATTATATATATATGGTATCAAAGAGTTTTGACCAATCAAAACCCACCCATGAATTTTGATAAATAACACTTGATCGGCTACCACGTTCATAATACCAGTTAATTAGAAGTTTTTTTCTGGTATCATAGTTGAACCCATGTGTAATATATTATATACATACATAATGTCATTTATGTTTTAAAAAATTCCTTTATTTTAAGTAAACCTATTTTCCTAAAAACTTTTAATTAAAAAGTTTTGGGCTTTGGGTCCCCCAACATGAAACTCGTCTCTATTTCCATTTGGAAAATGGATCAGAAATTTAATGGTCTTGGCTAACCCATGATGTCATAATTAAACAATAAAAATGTAAAAATACATAGAAACATAAAACATTATGGAAAAAAAAAACACACAAGGTTTATAGAAAAATAAAAAGAAGGCATCCCTAATACTATGCATTTATCATATTATAAAAACAATAGTTTTTTTATGATAGAAAGAGTAAAAATTTTAAAATTGACACAAAAAAAAACTATTTTCTTTGTTATGTCAAATGGGTTAGCTCATGATGTAGTAATTAAATAATAAAAAATTAAAATTAGATAAATAGAAAAAATAAAAAACTTTATAAAAAATCTTCACACATATTTCATATTATTATTACTATCTAAAATTGCCACAGTCCAATGCACATATACATTTATTAATATACCTTTACATATGAAAAACCATTTTTTTTAATTTTATAAAATTAAGTGAGATTTGGTATTTAAATAAACCTTTTCTATTTATATACTTTCCACTCTAGCCTTGTTCATTTGTAATAGTGAAGCTTACCTGGGTAAGTGCACTTACCCAAATAAATATTTATTGGGAAACATTACATGGGTAAGTTATTCTCGTTGTTTTGATTTTCAGGATTCTCAGCTAAATAATATAATGACATTTTTACCCCCAAAAAGTAATTATTAAAATGGGTAAGTATTACCCAAAAAAGTAAGGGTAACTTTAACGTGAGACCCACTGCTTAATGCAAAAAGAACATGGGAAAGTTGATTAATGGGAAAAATTTGTCTATGCATATTTAACTGCAAATGAACGGAGCCTTTATGTTTGACTTTATAAAAATAATACTAATTTTGTACAGATTTAAAATCCATTTGAGAGGATTTACATTGAATGAGCTGCATTGACTGAACCGCTTTAGTGAAGCTTCCCAAAATAACTTCACGGAAATGTCAATTTTTCAGCTCATCTAAACCTGTTTTGGGCTTTTCAGTTTTCTTACCAAACATCGTTTAACAGTTTTCCGGCTGTTTCAATTCACATAGCACCAAAAGCTGAAGCTCACATTTGAGCCCCACAGAAGTGCCGTACATCACATCCCAACCATATATTGAGAGCATCTCCCTATGATAAATACAAGAAATGTTTCCAATGCATGCTGATGAGTAAAAGCCCTGCCAAATGAACCGTTACTAATATTCCAAATATCCAATCAAATTAGAGTCCGGATCACTTGCCAACAAAATAATTTCCAAAACAATCTGACACCGCACATCTCATACATGACAGGTCCCACTTTTATAGTGGATCCTAGTCTCATGGTGAGATATGCCATGTTAGATCATATTGGTAGGGTATTGGAATGTTTTTGTTGACAAGAGATCCCAACCCATCAAATTGGGATATCCGGATATACAAACAAAATTGAACTTAAGAGGGTGTTCTTTTTTCGGATTTTGAGAGGGGGGAAAGTTGGTCAATGGGATTCCGGTTCTCATTGACCAAGAACCCCATGTTCTTTTTTCAAATTTATGTGGGGAGCAGAGAAAGTTTATTTTCTTAAGTATCGCTTACCCGGATAAGTGATACCCACCTCTTAGATGGGTAAATAACTTTCCCACCTAGGGGGAAGTTACCAACACTTGAATGGAACAAAAATGTCATTTTTAATAATGGATTTTTATGGCTAAAATGGTCATTGTCTTATTTACATGAAAAATAAAAGAACATCGGTAGATGCACTTACCCAAGTAACTGCATTTACCTGGGTAAATAACTTACCAAAAAGCGTCTATTCACTTAATGGGTAAGTAACTTACTAAATATATGTTTTACCTATCCATTGGATATTGAATAGGAGATCTATTATAATTAAATTAACTTTAAATATACACCCCATTAGGAGTGATGCAATGCAGACGTTTAAATCATAAATTAACCATTTATCCTTCTGTTAGAAAAGCCATCCTTCGCGCTCACTACCAATCTACCATCATATGACATAATTGTCATTAGGAGTGGCTATTTTATGTCCAACACGTTGAACCCAACCAATCTATCTATTTATAATCCGCCCAAACCGTCTATTCACTTAATGGGTTGGAAATGGGCCGAATCACCAAGTCACTTTGAATGGATTGAGTTTAGGAGTGGATTTAAGTCGAACTGAGTCAAATATTTGGACATTCAAGCTCAATCTGCTAAAAGAACATGAGGTTTGAGCTCAAGTTCAAAGCCAATTCAACTTAGAGGCTTGAACTCAAGTTCAGCTTGATTCAAAAGCGCATATGTTCAAACTCGGCTGTAATTTGTGAACTAAACTCTCTCTCTCTCTCTCTCTCTCTCTTTGTATACACTCCTAATAAAAGAGAAAATAGCCCAATTTTTTACTTTTACATGTTTACCCCTTATCTAAGCAACATACAACGGGCATAAAAAAAGGGCATATATGTCCTTTACTCTCACTCCAAAAACTGCCCACTTATAACAGTTAAGAAATTGCCAACTTATAACTGTTCAAAAATTGTTCATTTATAACAGTTAAGAAACTGCCCACTTATAACTGTCCATGAACAGTAAATAGTTTTGTCTTGGAGATACTGTCACGTACATGTTTACTAGTACTATAAAAAGTACGAATAACCTCTAAAATTTCTAGAATTTTTTTGATTGAAATACCCCATTTTCTGAAATATGATCTCTCTATTGTGAGGGTAGAAAATGTAATTTGAATGCTATTATTCACTGCATTCAATTCCCTCTCATTAATTACACATTTAAGGTATTAACTCTCATTCACCCTCATTAAATCATATATTTAAAATATTTTATTTATTCTCATCACTAAATTCCACTAATTAAATCTATACATAATAAATTAATAAATCCAATAACATACAAACTTATACTTTTAAAATCTACATGGAAAAAAAAAGTGTTTTCATCAAGGTGGTGGTAATAAACTAAACCATTTTGGGTCAAGTGGGCCAATTCATGTTGCCACAATTAAATAATAAAAATTCAAAAATAGATAAAATGCAAAAAATATAAAAATTAAAGAAAATTTTAGAACAATTTTAACATCAAATATTTGATAAATAATAATAAGTATGATAAATAAGAAATATTTTTATTAATGATGGAAATGGAATATAAAATTTAAAACCAATTTGAAATAAAACTATTTTTTTTATTCTCTCTCATTAAATTTCATATCCGAGTTATATTCTCTCATTAAATCCTATATTGAAGATATGTTTTCTCATCATTAAATTCCACTAATTAAATCCACAATATTAATTTTATTACTATAAAAATAAATATTTTAAAATTTTATTTGAAAACAAAATCATTTTCCTTCCTTTCCGGTGATGGGTAAGAAATTAAAACATTTGGAGTTAAATGGGTTAATCAACAATGTCATAATTTAATACTAAAAATTTAAAATAAATAAAATATAAAATATAGAAAAACAAAAAGAATTAGGGGTTTTTATAGTTCAGTCCACCTCTAGGATGGAGCTAGGATTTCTAGGGGTGGACTGAATCCTACCCGTGGATTGATGCCAAATTCATGGTAAAGATGCGGTTTATGGGGGGGGGGGGGGGTACTAGTAGACTATGAGGTGGCTGCAATTCAGATTTCTGAGGTGGATTGCAGTCCACTTATCCCAAAGAATTAAGCATATCTCTAACATTGTATATTCATTATACTAAACAAAAATAAGTATGAAATATAAGAAGTAATATTATTAATGATGAAAATGGAATGTCAAATATAAAATCAACATAAAAATAAAATGATGTCTTAGTCAAATAATAAAATTTTTAAAAATAGAAAATAAAAATAATCACAAAAATAAAAAAAAATAGATAAAATACTGGACACATATCTAGTGTTATATATTTATAAAAAATAAAATATTGGGTACATCTATAATATTATATATTCATTATATTGAACAAAAATAAGTATTATACATAAGAATTAATTTTATCAATGATGTAAATGTAATACAAAACTTAATGTCAACTTAAAAATCAAACAATTTTCCTTTCTTTTTTTGAGAAAAAAAAAACTATTATCCTGTTTGGGTGCTAGGTTATTGGTTTTGGTCAAATGGATTAACAAATGATATCATAGTTAAATAATAAAACTTCAAAAAATAAAAAAAAAAGAACAAATAATCAAAAGAATACAAAAATATAAAAAAAATGTATACATCTCTAATGTTATATATTAATTATATCAAACAAAAATTTAGTGTAATAAGTAAAAAATATTTATATAATGTAGATGAAATATATAATTTAAAACTGATTTAAAGCAAAGTTATTTCCCTATATAAATGGTGGGTCAATGATCCAACTTTACAAATAAACTCATGGTTAAAATTTAACAGCAACAACAACAACAACAACAACAATAATAATAATAATAATTGTTATTGTATTTAAAATTTCCATGTGCAATCCACATGAAGTTGGAATTTTTTGTGTATATTTACTTTTTATTTTATATGATATGCATACATCCCATTCTTCTTATTAAATCCCATATTTAAGTTATTATTTCACTAATAAATGCTACTAATTAGATCTATGTCCAATACTTGTAACAATATAAACCCATATATTTTAAAACTTACTCAATAGCAAAACCATTCTTTATCCAAGTGATGACTAAGCAATTCAACTATCCAAATCAAATTGGTAACCCATGAAATTATAGTTATATAATAAAATTTTTAAATAGAAATAAATATATAAAATTAAAAAGTGTAGAAAAAATGTATACAATTGTGATAAAAAGTGTAGTAAAAAATAATTATTTTTATTGATGATGAAAATGAAATTATTTTCCTGTTTAGCGGAGATAAATAGTTCAATTGTTGGGTCAGATCTATCAACCTTTAATGTTAAAATTAAACAATAAACTTAACAAAATATAAAAAACACAAAAATAAAAATACATAAATTTTATAAAAAAAAAACATTTGGGTACATGTATTATATCGTATATTTATCATATTAAATAGAAACAAGCATACATAACAATATTATTTTCACACACATAGAAATAGAAAATGTATATATATATATATAGAAAAAATTTAATACATCTATAACTCCATATTTACACTATTATTAAAAATATGAATAAGATTGTAAAATGTAGTTTGAACTACAAATTTTACCTCATTCAATTCCCTCTCTTTAAATCTTATATTTTTTTTATAAATGAACAAAAAAATATACACTAAGAAGATAAAACATTACAAAAAGAATAGTCCAACTAAGTGAGTAGGCCCATCAATAATGTGTGAAACTTTACAGCCCAATATGAGATGTTTACGTAATTAGATTCAGATTTTGCAATGAGAGAGAGAGAGAGAGAGAGAGAGAATATAAGCTTGATTAAACTCGCAGTCCTCACAAGCCAAGCCGAGTTCAAATAACTCATGAAAAGTTCGATTCAAGTTCACCCCTAGTTGGGTTGGGTCGAGTTGAGGGTACCCAATTAGGGATTGCAAATGACCATATTCAAAAAAATCCGAATCCATTCCGATTATTGAAAATTTGTATATGAATTCAAGCTGAAATCTGATCCGATTTGAACACCTCGAATTCAAATTGGAATCCTAATAGATTCAGATTTAATCCGAGTCTGCGTTAATTTTTAGTGTAAAAGACTTAGCCTTCCTTCTTATTCATGCTAAATACTAAGACCTCCCCTCTCTTTTCAAAAATGACTATGATCTCCTTTGTGAGATGACAGCATCATCATACATATACCTCCCTTCTGTTAGAGAGAGAGACGGGGAATATAAGCTTGATTAAACTTGCAATCCTCACAAGCCAATTCAAATAATTCATGAAAAGCTTGATTTATGTTCACCCCTAGTTGGGTTGGGTCGAATTGGGTGTACCCAATTAGGGATTGCAAACGACCGGATTCAAAAAAATCCGAGTCCATTCCGGTTATTGAAAATTTGCATATGAATTCAATCTGAAATCTGATCCGATTTGAACACCTAGAATTCAAATTGGAATCCTAATAGATTCAGATTTACATCCAACTCTGCTTTAATTTTTAGTGTAAAAGACTTGAGCCTTCCTTGTTGTTCATGCTAAATAATAAGACCTCCCCTCTCTTTTAAAAAAGGACTATGATCTCCCTATGACAGCATCGTCATACATATACCTCCCTTCTGTTACCAATTTGTTAAGATCTAGTTATAGATTGCTAATTTTTTTAAATCTTTTCAAGAAACCCAATATTGCCCCTCTTTTGACACAACAGCAAGACATAATCCCTAGAAACAATTTTGGGAGGTTGAAAAAAGTAACTAGATAGATCTCATCTCGTGAACTGCAGCAGCAGGATGCAACATTGTTCATCTTGTTGCATGTGAAACTCCCCTCCCCCCTCCCCCCTCCATGAATTTCTTCTACAAAATTATAAAACGGAATCCATGGTGTGAATTGTAACAAACAGCAACACTTATATCCAACAATCCTAGCAGCATTGTTCACACAAACAAGAAAATTGCAGGTAAGTTGAAGAACAGTTCGTGATGGGAATCTCTTGAACTGTAGGATGGAACCTTGTAGTAAGACACAGACTGTTGACGCTAACCAAAGAACTCAGAATCAGCCTACCATCAGAAGGGTTGTTGAGTCTTTCACCCTCTTTTTGGGGTTAGTTATTACTTATCATCTGGTTATACATATTTGGGATCCCTTAACTTTGGGTTCTTTTGATTTTTTTCCCAACAATGTTATAGATTGAGAGTGCATATAGAGCATTGGAAAGAATTGAAAGACAAGTGTTTCCTATCAATTTTGAATGACTTAATTAGAAGCTATATATGTTTCAGTATGGCTTACGTAGCATTCAGAGGTAGCTGTTAAGACATGTATACTAGGATTTTCTACTTAGCAAAAGAACATCTAGGAATTTCCTTCCAGATGGGATTGTAGTTATTTAAAAATCTAGGGGTAGTTCGATCACATGATATATGGTTCTCAATCTTCTGCTAGTTCCTTGAATTGCCATGATTGATTCAATTAACATAAACGATATGTTTCTGAGTGTTAACCATTCTCCGTATCTTCTCTTACCATCCCTATGTTTACCCTATTAAAACGATATACTCTACTGAAACAAGAAACCTCATGATTTTTTAGCTTGTACTCTTGGAAGCCAAAAAAAAAAAAACAAAAACAAAAAAGATTAGTTGAAAACGTGGGCTTTATTATTATTTCGTTGTAGCTGTGGAAAAAAAATACCTTCAACATGTTTTTGGATAATTGTATCCAATTGTCCGAAAACCCTCACTCTTTATGAACCGAAAAAAAAAAAAAAAAAACTTGTCATCTTGCTTCAGGTTTCTGTTTTTTGGTCCTCCAAAACAGAGGTCCTTTAATGTGCCCCAGATTTGTTGTTCATTTCAGGCTGAGGTCCCCTTAATCTACGTCTTCCAACAGGACGAAACACTGATCATGCAAACTGTAACTGTTGTTTTCTTTGAAATTTTGAAGCATAATGAGGGATAAAAATGTGTTTTCATCAATCTGTTAAATATAATGGCATCTCATTATTAGAGAAGAGGGAAGGTTTTAAGTCCTATCAAAAATCAGAAGGGAGGTGTTAGTATTTATGAGAAACCTTAGGGGAGGTTTAAGTCTTTTACCCTAATTTTGTCTTAAAAAGTTAATTATTTTTCAATTTTTACATATAATAAATTAATATAAATATAACATGCTGAATTTATTATATATGTAAATGCATATATAATATAATATATAAAAATATATTTTTATAAATTTAAATATAATTATATAAAATTTATATATATATTAAAATAAATAAATATAATAATATAATCGGATTAAATGGAGTCAAATCCAAATCAGATCTAATTATTAATCGGAGGTAGATTGCAAATCCAAATTTGATCCAATTACATAAACACATCATCCAAATCATCGTATTAGATGTCAGATTGGGCCTCACTGGTTAATTGTTAATAATACAAGTATGAATTGCCTAACTAGTAGTTTCTCATTCACAAATACACCACAACCGTACCTATCTCAAATTAACCTTACTTGAACTTGATCAAATGTTCTGATGGTCTGATCCGGGTCAGCACGTGCACCCACACCCAATCAAAATTAATTCAAATCTGATTAGATAGTTCGATGGCCAAATTAGTCTAGTCCAGTATAGAACAACTCTATGTAGAATCAATTGATTCAACCAATGTTTTCAAAACTGGACCAAACCAAATAGTTGGACAAGAAAAACCAAAAACCGGTCACCTGACAGGTTCCGTTTCAGCCCAGAACCGCTTTTTGACCAAAAACCGTTGATTTGGTCAGCAAATTGCTGACCTGGGCAGTCGAACCGTCAACCCACTGACCCAGACAACGGTTTTTGGCCATTCTTTACTTTTTTATTATTTTTTATTTTTTTGTCAGAACAGGCCATCCATTCGATTCGAACGGTCAGAATATTCAACCTGAGAACCAGACCCCAGAACAGTTCCCTGTCCTGTTCGGTTTTAAAAACCTTGGATTCAACTATACCCAACTGAATTAACTCGAACCCATTCAAATGGGTAGATGGTCTGACTTGGTTTCAACCAGTTCAACCAACCAATTTATATGGCCCATTTCAGTTATAGTTAACCTAGTTCAATCTGAGCACGAACGGCCCAACCAATCCCATACAAAGCTAGTAGGTTTTGGCCCAATTTGGCTAAGACCAGACCAGTCCAAGTTATACCCAAACGGTCCAACATACCTAACTCAAAGCAACCCCAAACCTAGTCAGTTGGCACGGTTCAATCCTATTTGGATCAGTTTGGCCCAAATCAAACCCAAACAATTCGACCGTGCTCAACCCAAATTAAATTGAACCCAAACATCCTGTTTGATCCAAACCAGTTTGGTTAGCTAGTCTGATTCTGGCCCAAATCAAACCCAAACAATTCGACCGTACTCCGAGGTTCCTTTGAATGACATTCATTTCTGGCCCTATACTTTCTAATTTTTTCACTCATCTATTTCAGCATATGAAATTCCGTTACACCCATTACTTGGACATGTTTATCGACTGTCTTACACTCTGTACAGCATAGTTGGCCTTGCAACTGTTATAGGGAACTTTCCTTTTAATTTAAATGGTATTAGCCTATCACATTAGATTCCAAATGCACCCCTCCATTTTGCCACCGTGACACCTCCCTGTCATGAGTTGTCAAACCAAGGTACTGAAAAGGTCACAGAATTATTTCTTGATCTCCAATCCCAAGTGTTCCCTGATTGCATTCTTATTATCATTAAATTTACATATCATATTATTCTACTTTAGTCTAATCCCATCACACACATGTTGGAACTTGGAAGGAAAGAGACATTTATTTAATGTCAGGTTGGGATTAACTTAACAACAGATCCTCCTTATCCCATCTGAATTCATCGTATGAAAGGGTAAGCAGGCATTTGATTGATGAGAGTCTACTGTTAACAGATTACCGAGATAGGTGAAGGGAAATATAGGACTACACAAGTTCTCTCTTCTGTTATTCTTATAGCAACAAGAAAAGGTTCGTGTACCATTTTCGCTTGGCCCAAAAAATAAAATAAAATAAAATGACAACTGAGAGTAGCCCTCATGGAAAATTATCACACGTTTGGTGGTGGCCATATCCTACCAAATAATTCCTCTACACGCTTCGCTTGATTAACATAACCTTCTAATCCAGCAGCCAGAAGCTCTTCAGCAGCAGGCCCCATAGTCGATGCGAAGCTCAACTGGTCCCACTTAACAAGCTGTAAATGAAGACAAGAAAATTCATTATCAAAGTGCATCAAGGTCCACATTATCCCATCAACCAAAGCACATATAACAGGAAGTTTAACTGTATATCAGACACAAAATGGTCCACAGAGAAAATTAACGAGGGGTCCAATTCCATCTTTCAAAATAGCAGGCACCATGCTATGTTCACATGGCCAACCAATGCATTATTCCGTTTTCGGCCATTTGGCCACCTCTTCTTGGGTGGTTAACCACAGGAAACAACCTACTCAGTGGTGTGCTCAAGTTGATTACACGTATCAGGCAGTTCAGGATTAGTAGATCATCGGGATTATCATCTAATGGCACACCCAAGTTCCAACATATTGACCAACAGTATTGATAGATGGCATGATTGAGAATGCTTGGCATCATCAAATGTGACATTCACTAAGGAAGCTATCTCCCATTATATACTTCTTACCTTGGAGTTGGATAACATGATCCCTGGAGAAAATAAGTTGTGGATCTCCTACTACTTTGCTACTTTTTAACTAAAGTAAGACAAGTTACCATGCAAGCCAGGGGAAAAGAAGACAGAATTAAGGGGAAATATCATACATCCTCTTCACTGAAATTGTAAGCTGCAGCGGATTGTGGGGATAGACTCCTCACAAAAGAATACTTCTCATCAGGGGAGGTAATGGATTCTTTGAGTGACTGCAATATCTTCAATGGTGCAACGATGTAGTCAACCCTGAGAATGCAAGAATTGAATAAACACCTTGTGAATATCCTGAAGACAGAGTCTTCAAATCAACAATAGTCAATGCATGAGGGCACATTGTTCCTACCCCAGGAGGCTGAATATATCCTGCTTGTTTCGAACTGCAGCTGCCATTAACTTTGATTTAAATCCATATTTGTGAATATAATTGTATGCTTTGGTCACCTGCAAACATGGAAAAGGAACAGTTCTTTCAAGAACCTTAAGTTGTTTCAGAAGCTATAAGGGGTGATAAAGAAAAAACTTGATTAACATTTAATCATTGAATAGCTTAAATACATTTTTCTACAGAGCAGGTTTTATCTGTTGTTAGTGTTATATGGACTCCCAAATGGACAAATTGTCGTGTCCCATCCAAACATTGCATTCTTTCGCTCTCTGGATTCTTGAAGGTAATGTGGCTTCCACAAGCAATTGGCCCAAGTGAATATCTATCATACATAATAACTTCCATCTTTTCTTATTAGCTGTTTCTAGGAAATTAAGATGGACTCTCAAATTTACCTACGCAAAACTTCTTTAGGTATATTATGATAGAATTCACAAGAAATGGAACTTCTGGCCAGTCCAACACACTGGTTACAGTTCAAGGAGTAAAACTTCCATTTTGAACTTCTGACAGAATTCACAAGAAATGCATCCTGGCCAAGTAATAGTCCACTTCACACTACGAATGTTTTAACCTTGAGTGTTCTCCAGATGCAGATAAATAAAGGTGTCACACCAAGTGAAGGTATGCATGGGAATTCCCATAGAAGTAGAACAGAATGGGCAAAGTAGAGAGGTGCATCTGGAATCCAATGCATTAGGAGAACACCACTTAGTTCAAAGGATTTTTTTTCTAAAACAGTTGCAAGGCCAGTAAGGATGTGTATGGAGCCAAGAGTTGGACAGTCAAGAAACATGAACAAAAAATAAGTTTAGCAGATATGCGAATGTTGAGATGGATGAATGAGAAAATTAGAAATAATAAGATGAAAAAATAACTTACTAGAAGAAACCTAGGAGTAGGTGATAAAATGAAGGAAAGTAGACTAAGATGGTTAGGTGATGTACAGAAACAATCATCTAAAGCACCAACGAGAAGTGATCTTTAACAAGTTGAAGGGTCTAAAAGAGCTAGGAGCAGATCAATTTGCTCAATCTCCTCAAATAAGTTTTTCTTACACAAAATGAAGACTAATGAATGTGGCCTGTTGACTCTGGCGGAACATTTCTTATAAATCTTTCCTTGAAGCCTTGGACCCCTCTCCACAAAACCCCATTCCTATCCCCTTCAAAGCTGTTCGGAAAGGCCTTTATCCTTAAGTAAAGGCTTCTTGCTAGGAAGCCTCTCTCAAGATCATCAACACAGGTGAGATGCCTCAAAGGAGATTAAACAGTTATCTGTCCCCTCGTGTGCATCTTTTGTTTCAAATATGGGGAGAATATCAATCATATCTCTTCTTATCTTGCCCCTATGTAACAAAGACTTGAACCCACTTCTTTCTTCATTTTGGAAAGACTTGGACTGCTCCACAAGTAATACTTTATCTCTTTTTGCCCCTCAAACTCCTTCACAATCAAAGGGGCAAGCTTATGTGGCAAAGTACTAGAGCAGCAATATATGGAGCATTTAGAATAAGCATAACGAAAGAAACTTCAACGAAAAAAGCTTGAAGTGCACATGTTCATAGAAAATGTAACAGTAAAGATTGCATATTGGTCAATGACAAAAGAAGAAACCATCAGTAGCAACTTAGGATAACTTGGACTGCAGAAAAACCGAGCAAACATGCCAGCTAGGAAAGGTATTTAAAAAAAAATGTTCTGGAGTGGGGGCTTCCTAGTCCAAGGAGGGATTTTTACCGAATTTAAACTCATTTCTATTTTTTCAATAGGTCAATGTTGAGTTGCACGAAACTGTTTGGCCTACAGTTCTTGGATTGTTTTGCTCTCCTTTGAGATGAATGCCTTTCATGCAATTGATAAAGAAAAAAAAGGAGTTAGGGAAAGACTAAGGACATAGTTATCAAATTTAGCCTTTCAACAGAACATGGCTTTAAAAGGTGCCAAGGTGTATGCCTCGAGGTGAGGTGCAACCAAAACACCAAGCCTTAGCTGCCTTCTGTACTAGGTCTGAGGCATAGTTATCAAATTTAGTGAGGTATGCATTGCACCACCTTTCTCCTCAAATTGGTGAGGCACATGGCCCATGTAATTAATCTATAAAAATGCAAAAAAGAAAAATTATATCATATTTTCCAAAATTCAATAAAAGCAAACAACATAGACCTAACAATTTCTCTTAACTACATGTGAAAATACCTAACAATTTCTCTTAACCCAAAAAATATCTCTTTGTTTCTCTTGGTTACCAAATAAAAGTCTCCCAATGTACTACTCCACATCTCATTCTACTACACGTGTGATTAGCATCTCTACTTATATGTTCACCCATAAGACATGGTAGTAGGACCCACCAACCTTAAAACTAAAAAGGATTGTTCATTTCAAAATATTTTTAAATTATTTAAGCAAAAAATGAGCTAGAATATATACAAGTTAAATAAACAAATGATTTCATTTAGGTAGAGAAAGTTATAAACATAAAACAAAACACAAAATAAATTTCAAAAACATAGGATTCATATTAAAAAGATTATATATGTAATAAAAAGGAAATATAAAAATTAAAGATAAATTATAAAAGAAATAAATTGTACTCCAAAATACATAAAAAACTATAGTAAGTTTAGTTTTGCATTACACCTTGCCTCTTCAAATCATGAGAATCTTAATTGCACATAAACCTAAATCACAGAGAGGTACCCATATGCCCATATTTTACATGATAATAGTATGGAAGAAAAGACAGTCCACAATCTGAAGTTGCAAGCTGGCTCGGCTCAATTTGTAACGTCTGGAGGAGTCAAACTGCGGTCTTGAGATCAAACCCTGCCTTCATTGTCCTAACAGTGAACACTAACACATTGCCCATCCAAAAAAGAGAAAAAACATAATTGACCATTGAAATGATATCAAGTTTGAGCAAATGGAATAATATCCGTTAGGCCATGTTTGGATGAGTCGGATCTATGGATTCTGTACTTTGGATCTATTGTATGGCAGGGGAAGTTTATCCTTCAAGTTTAATGCTCTAGCCAAATTTGAAATGACATGGATGAGTAGTAATTTGACTAATTTCAAATCTCCCATGAACTAAATTCAAAACATTCCAATGTCCATCATCCAGATGCAACCATACGTTATGGGCCCGGGCGTAGGATCTCGTCACGAGTCGGTCCACGGGGAGAACCTCTAGTTTCCCCTTGCCCCTCCCTTTGCGTGTTGACCCTATCGTGGCGACCTAAGGGGTGATTTGTCCAAGAGATCACCCTAACTCTCCTTTACTCTTCTCTTTGACTGAAATTTTGGATGCCTTTATTCAATAATAGTGGCTCCTTAAATAAGAGATTACAAGAGTCCTGCTCTTAGGGAGACTCCTTGCTGAATAGGGAGACCTCCAACCCTATCTTGATAAGATAAGACTGATAAGATAAGATAAGTCTCTCTTAATCCTAATCTAATAAGATAAGATAATCTAATCTACTAACTTAATAAGATAAGAATGACAAGATAGTCTAATCTAATCTGCTGAATGGATAAGACTGTTGCTGCCGAATTGGATAGGATGAGAACACTAGATCATTGTTGTTGCTTCTCCCAATACGCGTCCACATCATTACTCCCCTCTTGGACTACGAGCTTGTCCTCAAGCTCGAATTCAGGATGGGTGTCGGGAAACACCGTCGAAGGAATCTCGGATAAGTGGAATGACTTTGCCCTCCTGGATCGGGTTCCAATGAAGAGGGTTCATCCTCATCTTCCTCTTGTTTCACCAGGAGGCAGAAAAGTCTCTTGCACTTGTACCCTGCTGAGTAGAGTTCATCGCAATTAAAACATTGTCCCCTCGCCTTGTGTTCCGCCATCTCAGCCCTGGACAAGTGCTTAACAGGGGGTGTAACAATGTTGCTCCCATACTGGATGCTGATCTGGAATTGTTGCTCGTTTGTGGCTTCCATTCTTGGCTGGCTGTTGAATATGGAGCCATTCTGAATGGTTCCGGGGATGCCCATGCTGATGGAGGCCGCCCCATACTGAAGGTTCCGTGGTTGAGTTGTAGTTTGCGTTTGAAGGCGCGAGCTATATTCATGGTTGTAACCAGGTTGGGGGGATTCTGCATTTCCACGTCCACCCGTAGGGGTTCTGCTAACCCAGCGGTGAACATGTCTACATGCTGGTCCGGTCGCACTGAAGATGCCCTCGCGAGGAGGGTCTGGAACTGGCCCTGGTATTCTGCCACCGTGTCGGTTTGTTTAAAGTTAATCAGCTCACCTAAGGGGTTGCTTGTCAGTGGGGGCCCAAATCTAAGAAGGCAGTAGGACTTGAACTAGGTCCAACTGAGCCCAGGTTCTTCCTGTTCTAGTCGATAAAACCAGAGTTACGCTTCCTCTGTTAAGTGAAAGGTGGCTAGGCTTACCTTATCCCGGTCGTCTATCCATTGATTTCGAAAAAACTGCTCGCACCGGTACAGCCAGCACAAGGGATCTCCGTTGCCGTTGTACGACTGGAATTCTAACCTACTGTACTTGGGGATGACTGCGGCCCCCTAGTTGCCGAACTGCCGTTCGCCGGAAGACTCCGGCAGATCTTATCAGCAGCCGCTAGTGGTTGTCACCCCTTCTGTGTTCCTCTCTTTGCTAGAAAGGAATAACTCCATCAAACGCCGTAGCTCCCTGACTTCATACTTGATTTCCTGTACTTCCAAGCCGGTCTCCATGATCCGGTGCTCGAGTTCGTGGACCCTGGACGGCAGCTGCTCCAGATCACCCATGGCGCCTTGCTCTGATACCAAAATGTTATGGGCCCGGGCATAGGATCTCGTCACGGGTCGGTCCATGGGGAGAACCTCAAGTTTCCCCTTGCCCCTCCCTTTGTGTGTTGACCCTATCGTGGCGACCTAAGGGGTGATTTGTCCAAGAGATCACCCTAACTCTCCTTTACTCTTCTCTTTGACTGAAATTTTGGATGCCTTTATTCAATAACAGTGGCTCCTTAAATAGGAGATTACAAGAGTCCTACTCTTAGGGAGACTCCTTGCTGAATAGGGAGACCTCCAACTCTATCTTGATAAGATAAGACTGATAAGATAAGATAAGTCTCTCTTAATCCTAATCTATTAAGATAAGATAAGATAATCTACTAACTTAACAAGATAAGAATAACAAGATAGTCTAATCTAATCTGCTGAATGGATAAGACTGTTGCTGCCGAATTAGATAGGATGAGAACACCGGATCATTGCTTCTGCTGCTCCCAATACGCGTCCACATCACCATAATACTATTACATAGAGAAATTGAAGCCAAGGGAATGAAAGAGGTTAAACTTTTCAAGTAATTGAGGGTTCAAATTAAAAGAAATTAGAAAATGAGGAGTTGTTCATTAAAGGGGGTATAGAGATGTGACCAAATTATAGGGCTTTCGCTTTCTAGGGATGTGACCAATTTATAGAAAATTGGATGTTCCCAAATCAATCTCCAACGAGAATTAAGAAAAGAAATAACAAACTAGGTAATGTTTAGTTAAACAAACAAGACCTTGAAATTCAAGGAAATAGATCTAGCAATCAACAGTCCACACTTTTGAAATGTAAAGATTTAACCAAATGAGTTCAGATTAAAGAAACAAGAAAAGTGAATAAAGAAAATAATCAAGAATGTATCACATCTTCTTTCTTGACTGGTATGCAACATCTCATCAATCCAAACTGAAAGAAGTTGAATGAAGACATACCATGGAGGAAAGTTATCAAATTTTTATTATTTGATTCACATTCATTCTATTTATACAGTTCAGTTTTTCTGTTTTTTTTTTTTGATCAATCAGTTCACTTTTTCTGTTAAAAGAAATAAAAGCAATTGCCCCCACTTAGGACTCTTCTAGGGCCCAAACTCTAAAAAAGACTAAACAAAGTTTCTAAACAAAATAAATAAGGAAACATAATAAAATTGGACTCTTTAACCAGTATAATCACACACACATGGATAACACTAAAATGAGTCAAGCATATAATTTTTTTTTAATTAGTAAAAACATTAAATAAATAAATAATCAAAATAAAAGAAAAATCAGTGCAACAATGGGGTGTCTTCATGAATAATAGCTATGAGGTGTCTTCTGTCCATTCTCAGGTGCCCTATGTATAAAGCATTAGGACCAAATCTTGTCTAACAGATCATCATCACCCAAGCCTCATCCCAACTATACGGGGCCATCTACATGAATTCAATTCGACATGCCATTCTGTTTAATGCCATATCCCGACTATATAGGATCAGCCACATGAATTTTGTTCCACCATTCAACTCTGTTCAGTGTCAGTGCCCTAGCATGACATTCAGGATCCATGTTCATAAGAGTCTGGCAAATACTTCTAATACCAGTTGCCAACCTGAACACAACCCTCCTTAATATGGGCTTGCGACCAGCAGTGTAAGACAAGCTCAACACTTCTCAATTGAAAACATACCTTTTCTTCCTGATTGAAAACCAGCAAAAATATTTACTAAAACAAGGGAGAAATAGATAGAAGGTGCAAGAAGTCATTTGAAGGAGAAAGGTCCAACTCCCAAGCCATGCAAGTAGCAAAATACCAGAAGAATAAAACTTAACAAGCCAAGCCTTACCATTGAAAAATTGATCCTCAGTATAGATCATTTGTTTCTAACTTTCTACTCCTGCTCTAGACAAACTTTTGGAAAACAAGTCAACAGATATTGGACCTATTTCTGAACATATTAAATTAGAAACCAAAGATCTACCTCCTCCATGTAATGTTCCAAAAGCCAGGGACCATATATCAATTTACAGAGAAGAAAACATATGAAAAATAAAGAAGGAAAAAAAAAAAAAAAAAACAGATTTAACATTCTTCAGCTTGGTAGCCTACATCCATGGGAGAGAGCATAAAAATTCTACTGCAACTGAAATAGGAAAAAAAAGACCCAAGCACAATGTAATCCTCTCACAAAACAACACAAACACCCACTTTAACATGAATAACCATTAATAGATTTATTTACCAAAACTGACTAGAAACCATTCTAAGATAACTACATCCAGAGTACAAAACTCAAAGTTGTCAAGGTGTCCCTTATGTAAAAAGGCACCCTTGGTTAAGTGCCTCACGCAAACACCATGACCAATATAAAAGCACCCATCTAGGCAACTAGGCACCTCCTAGGTGACAAAAAGCACAAGACAAGTGCCTTATTGCAATATTATTGTTTTGTCTAAGGTGGTGTTTGATAAATCTGAAAATTCAGATCTGAAAAGTTAAAAAGATATTAGAAGTGTCTGAAATCTGAAAAGAGGGATAGATGCTTTTCTACTTTTTAGAGAATCTGAATCCATAAGTTTGTTTGTGTTTGATCAACCCTTTACCATCTGAAATTTACTGATTTTACTATTTTACCCCTAGAATTTACTATTTGTAAATGTTGAGTTCAATTTGCATTATCTCATAAAAAATAATTTTCAACTTCAAAATAATATTGAAACAATACAAATAAAAAATAATAAATTAATAATTACTAATTAAAAATTGAAATGGTTAAAATTAAAAAAAATAATTAATGACTAAAAAAATATTAACATAATTAATAATTTACACAAATAAAAAATTAAAATAATTTTAAGAAATTAATGAAATAATTAAAATTTACTAGTTAATAAAAATAATTAATAATTAATAAATAACCCAAATAAATTTAATAAAAAAATCATTAATGTTTAATTATAAATATTAAAATAATTTATAATTAATAAAAATAATTTATAATTAAATATTTTTACTTATATTAATTAAGTAAAACACAAGGGAGAGAGAGAGAGAGAGAGAGAGGTAGTTTTGACTTTTGGCCACGTCTGAAACGCATCTGAACGCGTTAAGTGACTGGCCAGTCTAAAAATTTCAGATCTGAAAAAAGTTCTCAGACCCTATTTCAGATGCAATACCAAACAAAAGTGGCGTCTGAAAAGCAACATTTTCAGATTCAGACGTCTGAAAAGTGCAATCAAACGCCACCTAAATACTACTACAATGTATATTAATACATCTTATTATATATTATGTATATCACTTTACATTGTTAGTTGGGACAAGGCATCACTCTACATTGTTAGAGGATTTTACTATTAAAAGACAAAAGATCTGACATTTTTAAGATGAGAAAACGAATTATAGAAGACAATAGATCTGTCACCTTGCTTATGAAGGTGACAGTTGTACTAAGTTTTCCTTAAAGATTAATGAAAGTTACCGTTACCAATCAAAAAAAAATAAGAGAAAAAGAATAATAGAAGAGAAGGATAAAGAGATTTTTCCCTTCTCGCTACTCACGTGTATTCCATTCTAAGCCTCAGTATTCCAAAGACTTTACACTTATTCCTATTCAAATTCGTCACAACAGTTTATTGCTTTTTCCATTCTTTCCAAGTAGCAATATTTTTTTTAAGAAAACATGGAATTTGTATCCGCTAATATTCCCCTCTACAGGGGACTGTGCCCCACTGTACTCTGTCCTCCTATTGGGTGCTAGGCAAGTTCCACTAATGTTCCCCTCTACAGGGAGACCCCCCCCTGTAGCAGCAAGTTTCTCTCCCTTGAATCTAAAACCTTTGAAATCACCTGCACCCTTCACCCTGAGGAGGAAAACAGCATCACTGAACGGGGTTAGAGGCTGCTTGTGAACCAGATCTTCAACAACTGCTGAATTCATGGTTAATCTAGCCAAATCAGCACATGCCCCTTTGGACAGGAAGATCTCATTTCAGCTTCATCACACTGTCTTCCAAGTGAAGGGCAACAACAGGGGAAGATATGTGTGGGTTGCTTCCTGGAGGGATCAAAAGAATCAGAGGAATTTGTATACCAGAAGCAAAGAATGGGTTTGATTGGAAATATTCCACAGAAGCTTTGGATTCCTTTAGGGCAACCACCTCAGCCAACCAGCAGGCACCACCCCAACCTATAGCTTCTTCCTTCCCCCGTCCTACAAGACAGGAGAACCATATTATGTCAGCAGGAGGTGGGAAGTTTATCAGTATTATTCACTCTACCAACCCTTTCGGAATCTAGAGGTTAGCTTTTCCTTGCAAGAAACTGAAAGAACCAAGCTGGACAGATGTGGAATGAGGCTTAACAGTAAACCTACACTCTTCTTCCTGGATAAAGCTTGAGGCCCTTCTCTGAGTACCAGGCAGTTGGTTTTGCTGACTCTGACAAACAGCTCCATAAATGGTTGATGTTAGGCTCCTTGTGCATCTTTGGTGGAGAGGTCTCCCTTCACAGATGGTGACCGCATGTAAGTTCACAGGAAGATTTCCATTCATTTTTATGGCTAGGTGATTATCCAGGGCCCCTCTTTCCACCTTGGTCATGACATACCTTCAAGCGTATCAACAACCTCTATGGAGGGCTGGAGAACATCCACCCCTCAACAAAGCTTCTTAAAGATCTTCAGGGGGCTAAAATTAGAGTCCATAGATGGAACCTTCATGAGATTCCCAGAGCTGTCCTTCTACATGAACGCAATGTCTGGTTTATTGTAGCCCTTGAGGTGAAGGCAGTCAACCCAGATGGGTCAACTTAACTTGGCTAGAGTCAACACAGATACTCAACCTTGTCTGCTGAAACAAGCCCTGACCCAGACCTCTCTTCCCACCCAGGGTTCCCTCTCAACTGTTAGAAACCTAGAGCTTCAAATTTCAAATCTGAGATGGGTCATAATGTCCCAAGCCCACTTCCCACAAGACCTTTCAATCCCCAGACCAGCCCACTTTCCCCGAGATCGCCCAAGCCCCAGGCAGCAGCAGACTGAACTTTGACCATATCCACTAGACCCACCCTCGGAAACCTTGGTAGCTTAGATCTCCAGAGCTGAAGACGAGTCAGGTTCAAAGCTGCTGGAACAAAACTATCAGGCCAAAGCTTCCTCACCGACAAAGTAAAATGTACACTGAATCCCCATATACAAGAGCATATAAAGGAGAGGTACAGCTAACCAAAGCCCAAGGATCAAATAGGGATTTAATCTTTGTTTTCTAACCCCTTAATTCCTTTATTTGTCTCTTGTAAACTTCAAGCTTTTGGTGCTCCCCATTGAAGTTGTACGAGTACTGGGGGTACCCCATAGGGTGGGACACATATCAAGGGTGGAACCATCTAAATCTGGGCCTAATGTATTATAAATCTGGATACACTGATTCCAGACCTGGACATGGACCACTTACCACCCTACAGTTGAGAAACATAAGCCAAACCTCAATGAACCAGAGAAAATTTTCAATCAAAATGCAGTTGGAATGGGTTAATGAAATAATAAAGGATGCAACAGCACATTTACCAAAGCCAAACCAGGATCTTCTCCTCTTCTGCAAGCAGCTTCTATCTCGGGATCACCAGAATGATTGCGTGCCCAATCCTAAAACAGAATAATGTCTATAATGATCAATACCCCCATGAGAAATTTTGAGATACAGTTAACTAGCAGAAGAAAGTTACCCTAAGACGACCAATAAATATCTGGATAACAGAAGCCCCGGCTTGTGCTGCAGCTGCAGCTTGAGAGAAGCTGAAGAAGCATAATCAGATCATTGGAAGATCTTGTAATAGAGACTGATATAATATTTACTGGTCCATAGGTAGTCAACCATAATAAGAGTAAATCTTACAAAAGAAAAGAACAAAGAACAATAAAAATATGAACTTGCACCTGAAATTAAACCCAATTTCCATATACTGAAATTTTATTGGCCCATATCATTTACTTGTCAAAGGTAACTCTATATCTTTATCAGGGTGGGGGAACAATCTTAATTCCATGAAAACAAGTAAACCATTTCAATGCTATCCATGCCAGATCATGGCAAGAAATTGTCATTGTTTATGTAGAGGGAGGGGGGTATACCATATGTTACAAGCATCTGCACAAATACCTGTAAACAAAGGTCAAGTGTGTTTGTATGCCTTCAGACTCCAGCACCCGTGAGGCCTCTATTCCCTGAAAGGGAGGAAAATGTAATGAGTCACAGTGGGTTGAAAAAGAATCATCATCTTCCACATACAAAGCCCATTGCATTTGTAATGCAAGACAAATTGGTAAGATAAACAGAGCATGCACTTTATCAGATGCTTACTTGCCATGTTGAAGGAATTTTGAATAGCAGACGCTCTGGAGAGACCTCTAGTTCATTGTATAACTTCAAAAGATCATGCACCTGGAGTATAAGTCAAATTAAATTGCATCAATTTAAATAAGAGTAACCCTGTTTCATTAATAAGAACTTCAAATCCTTACAAATCTTAAGCAATTTGAGGTATTTAGATAATCCCTGGATCTCACTTAAAAAAGAAAAGGCAGGAAGACAAGGAAATTCAGTAATCAATTTAATGCTGAAATTGAGTGAAAAACAATCATTTAAAGGACAGGATACAATGAACCAGTTCCCAGAATCTGTTCTTTTTGTTTTTCTTTGATCAGTAACTCAAGCATCTGCATGTAGATTTAAGGTGCAGGATAACTTAGATTATAACTGATGTCCAATTAAGCTAGACTGGATTAGTAAATATAGATCTGCACTGGTTTCAATATCAACCATAAATCATACTCCATGACATGTGATGAATTCACAGTCCAATACTCCACTTATTTTCTCCTATCATTTTTAGCAACTGAAAACCTCTTCCATTTGCTTTCGGTGAAAAGAAAGCCAACCATTTGTATTGCGCCCAGGCAGATGTAGTGGCCTGGGTCTTGTTGTATCTTTCCTCATTAAGATGAATAAAGTACTTTACCATTTTCCAAAAAAAAAAAAAAAAAGAAAGCCAACCATTTTAGGCCATAGTTTACCATTCTAAGGGCCTGTACCTTGCAGAGGCAATGCCACCCTAAAGGTTTGTCAGAATAGTGTTAAGACTGCAAGTTACAGATCGTAAAATGTTCCTAAACAGGCAAGAAGAAATTATATCATATGACTTTTGTAACCTGCATTACTCCAACTCAATTTTATTATATAGATGATATATTCTGGAAATTTTGCATTATGGAATGATTTGTAGAAGAATATAACAAACTCTGACCAACATTTTATTATCTGGAGGGAATTAATGAGCAACCTCATTAGCAAGGTGAGATACAACACCTCTAGCAATATGTTCTAGGAGTGCTTGGGTTGAGCATTTCTTTGTTAAGAAATGCTCTATATTTTTCTGATTTATTTAGAGTATAAGTAGGAATCTTTTGATATATGATTTTGTAAGTAGTCTTGGGAATTGATATATTTTCTTTTTTCTTTGTTTTATTTTGTGTTTATTATTACTGTTATAAAGAAGAACATGACCAGGGGTATACTCTAGGCATAAGCCTAACTCCCAACCAATGAGAAAACATGAATGGAAAAGTGGAACAATAATTTCAAAAAAATAGTTCATTCAAAACCCTTTTGTCCCACTAAGGTCCCTAAACTAAATCAAATAAGCAAGTCTGTGTTTTAATCCAAATATGGAGGACAGAGACAGATCATAGAACGGAGAGGCAGAGAAAGAAAACAAGGCCGAAACCAAAATGTCTTTGTTTGCATATGCCAAGCCCATCTTCATTTGTATGCGTGTACATTGTCTTATTTTCCTATTTATGCAGGAAAACATTCTCTTCATCTTGCTTGTTCTGCTATCCTGATAAATGTTTTCAAAAACTGGATTAGACCACCAAGTTGAACCAGAAAATAAGGAACCAAACAAGCTAGTAGATTGCACTGGGAACCGGATAGCTTTCCAGTTCAATCTGGTCAGGTTTTCAAAATTAAGGGCTCTTCCCTATGACTTGATCACCACTCTCTTTAGATGGTCATTGTGTTTGACGCTTTGGAGTTGTGTTATGTTTTAGTGAATTGTTATACAGGAGATTTCTGCAAATATCTTTTCTATGCTTTCTCTGATAATTCTCTACCTCCTACTTTAATCTTTTCATAGTAGTAGTAATTTTCTAAGACAGCAATTATTCTTCCTATTTCCCATATATTGGATTTTCTTCTAATTTATTACTGCCAGATTCCCTATTCATTATTTCCATCATTGACCTTTGACCCTCACCAACTATATTTTTTCATGCCAATTCTCCATGGGAAAATAACCAATACATATCTCAAAACCATTATTTTATTGTGTCTAAGTTGGTTTGGCATCAGGATATACTTATTTGATCTTTGTGTTATTGTGTATCTTGTAAAATTCCCTTTCCGCCAATTTATTTTTGGGTGGTTAATATCCTATTTTGGTATAAACGTAACACATTTTTCTGCTTTCATTCTTTCAACTATATTCTTATTTGCATTATTGATTAAAAGAATACACTTCAGAATTAAACAATCCATGCTTGTTCCAGTTCCACAAACTTAAATGAATCAGGCTTTCACCTATAATAAAAATTTCTTTGCAATATCAAGTTTCAGACACTCTTCAAAATGCCCCAGAAAATTATACATTTCCACAATTTGCAAGGGAATGAGGAGTTCAATAACCCGTAACTATAACTATCAGAGACCAAGGATCAAATGACAAAAAATATAACAAACAAAAGCCATCAATAATTAAATATAAAAGATAAACCAGTTCCAACCAGTGCCAAGAAAAAGCAACCTCAAGATTCACAAAAACAGTGCTAAGAAAAATAAAACAAAAGAAAGAAAGACTATACATTAACAATTGCATAAATCAAGATAGACAACATTAACAGGACTCTAAATACTACAGAAATTTAATTTGTTTACAGCATCATACTAGAAACTGGAAGTGTTGATCTTTGTCAGAAGTCAAGAAATTGGTATCTACAACAACAGGTTATTTTAGTACCTTCCTAATAATGCCATGAGTATCAAAAGCCAGGCGAGCATCCACTTCAGTCGACACCCTACCAGGAACTAGTTTCGACAAGTCACCTCCAACATTAACTAAAGCCTGTGATCCAATAATGCTTTCCCATCAACATAGGCAAACCAAAATGAGAAACCCTTCCAGAATTTGGTCTCGATTTAATGGACAAAAACAAACCTTGTTAAGGAAGCAGGACATTCGAACGCCGGGATCTTTTTGCCCATAACACTCTGAATCCGCCAGAGCAGTTTCTACAGCGCTCTATACCACAAATCATTGAATATCATCAATAATGAAGAAGTTGTAAAATAAAAAATAATATATAATAATAACAAAATAATAAAAACAGAAACGACACTCACCCTGAATATCGTATCCGGAAGACTGCATATGCCTAAAAGGAGCGAAGAGCTGGCAGTTGCAGCAGTTGGTGGAAACCTACATTCCAAATGATTTGCAGAAACATGAGAATAGACCAAATTTTCGTAATATCACCTTCAAAGAATAGCATTCTAAAATAATATGAAGAACGAGAAGAGGAATACTAAATCATGAAATTACTTCTCGAAATCATCGAAAATGACAGTATCTGGAACGATCTCACTGAAGCTCGAAACAGCATCTAATTCAGTGCTCAAACCTGCAAAATTCAGATAAAATGGAATCAAAACCAGCCCTCACGATTAGAAGCTCGGATTTGCTGGAACGACAGAAGCATGGCAGTAGATGCACAACCAGTCTCGATAGATGAAGCATTGCTGCTTGAAGCACGGAGCTGAGGGTATGTCCTGTGAAGCTTGAAAATAAAATTCGCCGTATAAGATCGAATCGGAAAGCTGCAATTCCCCTCCTGTTAAACCCCAAAAAACAAGTTGTTTGAGGAATAAAGCCTGAAAGAACTGAAGATAACAACAATAACAATTAAGAGAAGCGAAGATGACCTGAAGAGGTGAGACGGCGAAGAGAGCCGATGAAGTAGAAGGCAAGGAGACTGACATTTTGGCGAGAGATTGAGAGTAGAGAGTTGAGAGACAGAGAGCGATGAACGAAATTCGAATTCAAGAACGTATACGGTCTGATGAGAGATTAGTAATGGATTTAATAGAGCGGACAGCGGAAGAGATTAGTAAGGTTGTTTTTGTAAATTGAGCCGGAGAAAGATTGTTACTTGTTAGATTGGATTGGATATTTTACTTTTTTTATTTTACGAGTATTGAATTGTTTTGGGCAAATATTTTAAAGGGAAAATTCTCGATAGCTGTACTTTAGGCTGAGTGTCATGGAAAAAGATACAAATGCCCATAAAGCATCAATTAATTTTATTTACCAACCATCAGCAGCACCTGTGTAATAAATGCCCTTCCCGATTTTTCTTTCGAAGAGTGATGAGGGTTGAGGTTCGTTTAACTCAAAGACTGATGACTCAATGTTTCTCGTTGCCCTAAACTATTGTTCACTGCCATTGTTTATCCTCTTCAAACTCTCGAACAGCGGCAGTGCATAACGCTCCCCACAGTCATTATTCTTCCTTCCTTTTTCTCCTCTGTCTATTCTCACATATCTCTCATTCCCTCTTCACTTTCATCGTTCTCTTCCTTTTTCTTTCTTTGCTATTCATCACCGTTTCTGACAAGAAACAGAGGAGTTGCAGCGGTGAAACTCCTCTGTTACTCTCATTCGGTTAACCCCTTTTGGCACAAACCCAATCGATACCCAACCCCATTCTACTCCCCATCGATCCCCCTTAGTATTCCACTGCTTTCAAGCTCTCTCATCCCATCGGCCCCATCCTCTGTAGCTTCAGCATTCAAACAGAAAAGATCGACGCAGCAGTCATACAGATCTTACCGGTTGAAGAAACTCAATCCCGCATCATCTTCCGCGAAGTTATATCTGCTCGGAGGCGAACGGCCCGAAGCAAAAACTGGTCGAACCTCCTCTATTTTTCTGTATACATCATCCATGGAGTAGATTTGGTTACAGCAATTTGTTGGAACTCCCGACGGCACACTCACGTTAATACCACGAGGCGAAATGGTAGACGAAGACTCTACTTGGAATGTTGATCCAACTGAACTGCCACCGATATTTGATTGCATTGGCATAGTAGAACCAGTTAGCGGGCGAATGCTCGGTGGTCCTTGTAGCCCAGTCTGTGCTCCCGGCCCTGATCCAGCAACCCCTCGCTGCTGCATGGAATAAGATGCAGATCCAGACAACGTCATGGCTTCTCTCTCATCCATGCATTTAATTAAAAAAATAATCGCAAAAACGCACTTCTGCTAAAATAGAAATTTTAAGCTTTATTTGCCCATATATTACTTCTTCCAACCATGGATCTGTGGCTCTTCGGGAAACCCAATCGATTGTGTGAGATACTTCCTTGAAGCTCACAAACTGCATTCACAAAGACGAAAATGCAATTGAAAAAAATCAAAAACCCCAAAATTTAGATTTAAGAAGGCTTTTGTCAGAAACAAAGTTTCGGAGTCATAGACGCTAAACGGCCGAGCGTCATACCACCCCTATTCGTTCTGACAATTGATTAGTTATACCTCTATTATTAGCGTCCGTTAATTTCTTGTCAAATTTTATATATACGTGACACTATGTGATACATATATTTTTTTTAACCTAATAGTACCTTATTCGTTTTTCCCCTATGTCTTGTCATATTCCTCATCCCCCTCTACTCCCTTCTTCTTCACAATCCACTTGATCGATTCTCTCTCTGTCCCAGGTTCTCTAATGATTAAGAACGGGTTCTGAGATAATCGTCTGTTCTTCTACCATCTTACATCAGTCTAAATCATTTTGGCGGTGTTAGGAATCGTGTAAATCTCGTAGACGGGACTATTTTTGGTCTTGTCCACGAGATTTGGTCGTGTTTGGCTGGGTGCGGATAGGACCGGTCCTTTCCACACCCCAATACAGCGTGGACAGGTCCTACCCACGCCCCAATTTCTCATCCATGGTAAAATCTCGTGGTTGGGGACCATCCACACTTGATTTTTGATTCCCTACTTCACACTTTCCTTGAAAGGCTACCATATTGTTTGTTTCACATTTTAATATTTTTGTCAATAAAATATTAATTATTTTACTTAATTTTTTATTTTTTTAATTTAATGCTTTATCAATAAAATTATATTTTAAATGTATTTTTAATTTTTTTATTATTTTACTATTATTTTTATAAAAAATTTAATATTTATTAGTTAATATTAATTCATTGATGCATTTATCATATAAAATGCAAAAATTAGATATTTATGATTAACTATGTAGATCAAGATTTTTGAACCGCCGTTAGACCCAGACAGTCGGATCGTTCAGCTCGGGAATCGTCTAGGCAAGTGGTTCCATTTTACCCCAAACTCGATTTTTGCCAAAAAACCGTTAAAAAAGTCAACAACCCATTGACCTGAGCGGTCAAACCGTCGACCCGTTCAATAGTTTTTTACCATTTTTTATTTTTTTAATTTGTTTGTCAGAATGGGCAATCCGTTTAAATCAAATGGTCGGACCATCGACCCGAAAACCAGTGGCTAGAACGATTTCGTTTCTGGGTCATTTTTTAAAATGTTGGTGTAGATTATTCATAAATGTATATGAAATACATGGAATCAAAAAGTGTAGTATGGACAGGTCCTCACCACGCCTATAGAACACCATTGTGGGTATAGACTAGACCAGTCCACACAATTTGTCTACATTTAAAAATAGCTATGGACTTGTAGTATGGTGTGGATTGGTCCCTTATAGAAGATGTGGTAAATTAATCCACACCCACCAATTTCTCATCCACAACACCCCATTCTTCCTCTCATTTCCCCTTTCTTCTCCTCGCTTCACCTTAAACAAACTACCGTTTGTCACCTCATTTAATCCTCACAGAATCCAACCAAAGATTGTATTTTAATTGCAGTCGGTATTCAAACCCAAACCCGAGGCCATAAACCAAGAAGTGTGTCCTTGATCATCAATATTCAAACCCAACCCGAGGCCATCGATGCTAGCTTGTATCAACATCAATCCCATCTCGATTACCACAAACTCTAGACTAATAGGCAGCAAGAGTAACACCGGTCGACTGGAAAAGACCACTTTTCTTTTCAAACCAGTTCCCAACCACGACAATTACAAAAAGGCCATTCGATCGACTGGAAAAGACCAAAAAAACATCTAAGCCATCCGTTTTTTCTCCACCTTCGGAGCATCTTGCCTCTTTCATTAAGAAGTTGCAACACTATTCGGTATCTGTCCTTCTTCAAGCTCCACCGGCAGATCTGTCCTTCGATCCTCTACTTGGTCTTCTGAGAGGCTAGATGCCAGAGTTTAGTGGAGGAATGGCGAAAAGGTTGAACACCATTTGTAGAACCTTTTTTAACAATAGGTTTTGATATTTCATATTTCTTGATACAGCGGCGCCGGCAATGAACACTGCCAAGAAAACGGTGAAAAATCACCAAACGTCACCAATGACAAGGGAAAGGAGAGGAAGAGGAGGAATAAGAGGGAAGAGAGAGATAGAGTGAGAGAGAGACCATCGATTTGCTCCCCCAAACGATATGATTGGTAAACGGAGACGGAGCAACAATCTGTTTCTTGTCTTCCTGAAATTTGAATTTTATTTTAAAAATATGAATAATAATGAAGGGTAAATTTAACATTTCATTTTTTTCATTAACACTCAAGAACGATGTTAATTATCATAAATAATAGGGGTGGTATAAGATAATAGTTAAATAGTAATGATGTAATTAGTTAATTAGTTAAATGTAGGGATAGTTTAAGAAACTTACCCCCTTTTTTGGTAAAAAAAGATCAGAATTCATTATATTAGTTTGAAACATGATTACTATCAGCGTTCACCCAGCTTGACAACCAAAGATCCAAACATCAGAACCGTATAAACCTCTCGAGGCTAGCTTATGGGCCAACCTATTCCCCTCCCTTTAAACAAAAGAAAAGTTAATGTTGGTGTTCTCAGAGGATAAGTCCCTACTTGAGAGAGTCTGGATTAGAGATCTGTTATCATTTTCCACAATAGAAAGGTAGGGGTGCTCACGGTTTGAGTAACTGAACCGTGGGCCTTTTTTGTGAACAGAACAGGTAATACTGGTTTTTAAAAAACCAGTAACTAGAACCGAACCAAAACCAGTTGGGCTCTGCCCAATATCTTTTGAAGATTTTGTTTCCAAGGGCATCGTTGATGTTATTCATTCTTACATCCATCCAGGTTACTTCAGGAACACCGATCAAATAAAATTTCACATGATGCTTGGTCGAGGTCAGTGGCTTCTCTTCCATATTTGTTCTTTCCTTTCACATAACTATGTTTCTTGTAACACGTGTGAAAACTAAAAACTGCTGGATGTTTAATAGGTCTATGGTAGGCAATTGGGTGGTAAATAGCTAAAGGAAGAGCAATGCTACATTGCTACTATCTATTCCATATTTCCAATTCCATTCCAGCCTCCCATTGGAATGTAAAACTCATCCCAACCCGGGCCAAAAAACAAACCAACAATTCCAAATGTAAACCAAACAGACCCTAAAATGAAACCTTGAAAACATTAATACTGATTTCTACCATGTTGGAGGGAAAAAAACTATTATAAATAGAATATAGAAGAGACTTGTGTTAAAGAGATGCCATGTTACTACATTAATTGGTTCTGGCTGAGCTTAATTGCTTAAATAACCCAACCCCCATATTTAATCAACGGGAGCAATTGTGCAGATCCAGATCACCAATGAACAGAAAACTCGGATTCGCTCCCCACATAGCACATTGCATCCATGGGCAGAGAACTCGGATCCGTGCTTTGGGAACATGTCCACAATGCACGGCTGCAATGTGCTAGCTATGTGATTTGTGCGGGGAGTAGATCCGGATTCGGATAGAGAAGGTTGCAATAGAAATGTCTATTGGTGGCATCGAGGCCTAAAAAAAACATAGCATCAGGCTTTCCACAATGTACAAGTCATTGGCTCCACGTGCATTCCTAAATTGCAATAAAACCTCGAGAGAGGAGAGAGTCTAAAATTCCAACGATGATTAAATATAAGGAAGATTACCAAAATGATCTTATAATATAACATTTTCAATAGAAACATAAATTTCGAGATATAACATTAGACCAAAATTCTGAAAGGAACCAAAAAAAAAAGGAAAAAAAAAGACGCGATTAATACAGACATCATTTCCGCATTAGCAGAAGATGGAATTTACAAGGAAAGAAACCGTTGGACGAGACCAACAAAAGTATAATAAATAAATAAATGAATAGCATCGGACCAAACAAAGACGGCCTCACGAGGTAGGCTCCTCTCTGAGCTTTTGATTTATTTCTTATAAAGAGTTCAAAAACACATGGGCATTATACGCATATCACAAGAGCTGTCCTATTCCTTCATATATGTTTTTTTTTCTTTATAGTTTACTCAATTTCTTCCATCTCACCAGGGACTTGAGAAATTCCATGACCTGTGCAATATCAATAGTTGATGATTAATTAATCAGAAAGAAGGTATAAGGCAAACACAAAGGGGAGAGTGCCAAAGACCTTTATTAAGAGAGTCAGATTTCGTGTACCTCACATGGATCCCTCAGAGAGTAGAATGCACTGCTATCTTTTGGCACTGAAGATACTAAAATTCCAAAACCACGATTACCCTCACGAAGGACCTGCAAATATCAGTAATAAATAAACTAATTAAATTGCTTACCCATCAAAAGAACACTTGATTTATCTTCAGTCATGGTTTATCTCGTTTTACCTTAAATGCATCTTCATCTGTACGGTCGTCTCCAACATATATTGGGAGAACATCAGCAGAATCACCTAGTCCTGCACCATTTTTCATACAAAAAAGTGAGGCCAGAAAATGAACAGCGACAATGTAGATGATAGTGGACTAATGGTTATGATGATGACATAAAGAGAAGCAGAATTACCGAGTGACTCAAGAAGAAACTCAACGGCTTTCCCTTTATCCCAGTCAATCACAGGACGGACCTCTAAAACCTACACATAGGGGAAAATAAAGCGCACAATGAGAAATAATATCAAACTCAAGATCTACTTCACAACACTGAAGACGGGGATGATTCTTCAAATGAGAAACAAAAAAAAAAAATCGACTCATTTAAAAACTCAGTCCAGCGAAGTACCTTCCGCCCATGAGTTAATCGTAGACGTGGGTAATTTTTCAGCACACCATGAACACACTGTGCAACTATAGGCCAATTCTAGAAGAAAATCAAAAGCAGCAAAAAGAAATAGTGAGGATAATCATTGTTGCAAGTAACCCAATAAGAAATTATATGCTCAAACTTGAGATTACCTTTTCATCTACATTACGGTAATGTACAGAGGTACAAAACTTGTGATTCTCAACTTTTGCACCTTTAATTCCTTTTGTATTCTCGACAAGGGTTCTAAAAACCTGCAAAAGCATAACAGCATTATTAACTCAGCCAATTTCAAAAAAAAAATGGAGATTTATTGCTTTACATTACATATTACATATTACTTCAAGAAAAATAGTTACAAACCTCATCAATCATAGGTAAAAACTCACTAGCAGGTTGGAACAGATTTACCTCCTTACCCTACATTCAAAAGAAACACAAGAGAAAAGCATGGTGAGATAAAAGAAGACACCATACAGTAGTCAGCAAGAAAGGACAACATCCATTCCTACAGTGCAATATCCTCTCACCTGCTTGTCAGTAGACCTAATACAATTTGGATGGTCATCAGCAGACACCGAATGTCTGACCGGGCCCATGATGTCCATCCCATGACTACCAGCATAGTAGAGTTCTGTCAATCCTACAAATTCGTATACCTGAATGGAAGAAAAAAAAGGTACAGAGAAATGGGTTATCAACTGAAAGCAGAATTTTTTATCTCTAGTAAATATAGGACGAGAGACATACCATATCACGCCTCCTTCCACTAATTATTGCTGTTGGGAAATATTTGGCAACATTTCTCACAGCAGAACGCATCTGATAAGAAATAAATTTCAATAAGAAAACAATTTTAAAGATGATTTCTTCTACCTGAAATGCTTTAAAGTCAATTAGCTAAGCTCTTACAGCGTTAGACATAAAAGCACGGTCAGGGTCATCTACAATTGGGGAAAGGGTCCCATCATAGTCCAGAAACAATGCTATCCTCTTGTCCTTTGCATAATTTGTGATTTCATCAAAAGATGTAAGTGCTGATGGATACTTCAGCTGCATATTTAAGTAAAAGAAAGAGTTGGCTTTTAAAACTGAGACTTGAGGAATTTTCAATAGAAAGGAAACAAGAAGATCAAAGAACAAACAAAGGAAAGAAGGTAACATACCATCCAGGAGCGGTAAGAAGCATCAGTATCATCAGATGCAACCTCAATGTTGAAATCCTTAGTTGGCTTCTTGCGAGGAGGTGAGGAGGCTTCCATGGCATCCAGCCAACTGCTGATGCGTACATCATCAAACTTTCCTGGCATGGGCTTCTTTCTTGGAATTGTTAAGAACAAACCTCCTGGTGGGGAATATGGCAACAGATTTGTATGGATGCCTAATCTTGACTTGCTTATGGGTATGGGGTCAGTGAGAACAGGAGCTGCATGGTTTGATTTCAAATCCATTGGATCCAGATCACTTTATAAGTGTTTAAAGCTTAAACAAGTATTGTGTGATATGTAAGAGCTGGCAGGTCCAAAATTCACGTCAAGTCAAAATGATGTCACTGCAATCTCTAGTATCTTCACCCAACTCTCTTATCAATGAAAAACCACCTCTTCAAAGTTTTCTTATCACTGCTGTTATGCGAGCAGTCCATCAAGCGCAAACTTCCCAAAAACTGGAAATAACAGGAATGTGTTACATAAAAACTAAAGCGGACACACAAGGAAAATCCTCAAACGGAACTTGGATGAAATATAAAACCATACCTTCTCATCTCCAAAACTACAAATCATTTATATTAGATAACATTATGTGCAGAGTTAAACTTGAGGGAGTGCTGCTTTATAGATCTATAATCCCCAGAAGAGTTCTGAAGTCTGCACAAAAAGGAGGCAAATAATTATACGGACCAGAATATAAGAGCTCAAATATAAAGCATGATTTAGGCAAAAGATGGTTAAAACAAACCTACCAAGCAGTACGAGTATTGTAACCTTTTTTTATTTTCATTGAATTTTTTCCTCCCAAGTTAGTTCGATAACAGAGGTATTGGCTTTCCAATAAGGCAATCAATGAATAATAACCAAGCTTTTTTTGAAAACTGGTAATGTAAATAATGAATTTGGTACATACTAATAATCTTTTCTTCAAAAAAACTATTAAGAAATCTAAAAACTATTGACGAGTTTAATTCCCTGGAGCATAATAAAAAGAAAATGCGCTCCTGAGAACTTCCTAATACTTTTAGATATCTCCTAGGCTCCCCTTCCTTTAAAGTTCATTCTGCGCTGTTATTTATACTTGTGGCATAGACATTTTAGAAAATACAATAATGGATAAGATTCTTTTCTATTTCACTATAAAAATCAACAAATAAAATAACTGAGAAAATAAGAAGAAAGATGAAAATAAGTCTACTACACACACATGATAATTTAATTATGTAGTGGAAGAACAATGATCTATTTTTTCACAATATCCTAATGATTAGATCCAATATGTACCAGAATCTGTACAAATCCATTTGGACCCTTTATACCCTATCTGTGGCTGATTCTATTTGCTTTGCATCTCTGTCCATGATTTCTTCTGGCACTCTGAACAACTAAAACCTTATTCAATGAACAATATATAAAATACCGCAGATTAATGCTGTTTGCCTAATTAAATGGAATCGTCTTTGCCAATGAACAATTCGGAGATGGAAAGAGGGGTAAAAGATAACAAGCACCAAGTAATTTTGGTGTGAGACCATGCAGATCAAGTATCAAACATGGGGCTTGCCCCTGATTTTGGCAATCACCACAAATTCCAAAAAATGAAAGAGGAGAGGAAAAGGGGGAAAGTTCCAACACCATAAAGGAAAAAAGAGTCAATAAGTAATAGTTTTAGAAGTATTTCCCTGGAAGTTGCTTTTATGAAGAATACAGATGCACCGTACTATGCATCAGGACAGGACAGGACAGCATGAACAACTATTTTTGTTATCACTATTAATATTAAGGTGTACAAAATATCAACTACCTTCACTGCGAGCGGATGGTGTACTGAAGAAGCAGTGATAATGTAGAAAGGTCTACGATAAAACATTAGTGAAAGTACAGGAAAAAAAATAGAAAAAAAAAAGGTAGGCATCCATCTTTACATCTCATTCATCAACAAAGGACGGATGAAGAACACTGAGTGAAAAGAAAAGGAAAAAAATAAAGAAATAAAAGTTGGTGGTTAATTTAAAATGATACTCAACATCGAAGGCTGGCCCACCCAATTTGATGTTTTATGGAGATGGACGAATTAAATTAAGTAATATGTTAAGAGATGTACATAACTGAATATTCAAAGTTGCCCTACCGCACGTAGTGGGTGGAAAATAAAACAAACACCAAAATTTTTTGAGCCTCCGTAGCAACAGCATGGAAGCCATTAAACGTTTGGATCTGGCGCACAGACAGAAGCCAGCTGACCAAGAAAAAAAAAGTAAAGAAGCAACCCAACAAAAATAATATAATAATGTTATGATAAAATCATGAATTAGTGTTTTAGAATACCATTTTGTTCATCGCAAGATCCAAAATAACTACCCCGAAAAGAAACATAGCTTTTCAAGAAGTCAGTGCCTTTGGCAATAACCAGAACTTTTATGAACTTTCCAGTTGCGATTGTTCCAATGAATGCAAACGTGGCGGTATCGGCAACCCTTGCAAATTCACCCTCCCCACTAAAGGAATCTGTGACTTTTTTCAGTTCTGTTAGACCGGGCGACATTGATAAAGACAACGGGATGCATACGTTATTTTCTTCTTGCAGTTTACAGCAATCGACAAAACATTTACACCAAAAGAAATCAAAGAAGAAAACAAAGACGGTACACATCAGTTGTAAGCCAAAAACAGTTACAGTATGAAGAAGAAATGATACGGTTAATGTCGGCAGATTTTCTCCACAAAAGGAAAAGCGCCAACCACAACCTACACCACTAATTTCATTTACCCACAAAAAGTTACTCGACATCAGCTGACGACAACCATGGTCTCATTCTCCCCATCTCACTCGGGTTAAAACAAAATCGAGATCAAACCCAAAATCGTCATGTCACCAACTCGCAAAAGACAAATCGAAACTGTAGAATCCTGAATTTATACAACAGAAGCTTTTTAAGCTCATCAGCTAAGCTCCTCGGGAAGAAGCCCTAGCGCTCGAGCGACGACGCACGACCCTTGCCTTGACACAAATAGATAAAGATCGATAACATAATAGGAGAAAATAATATCAAAAACCAAATCTAACAACAACAAACGTCAATCCGCGAAGCACAATCGGAGGAAAATCCAAGGCCTCCTTCGCGGAGGCATTTCGAATCAAAGCCATGATTTTTCTCAGATTAAATCGATCAGCATTACGTACAACCCTAGAAATGCTTCACAATAGTAAAAAAAATCGGGAGAAGACGATACTAGCGTACCTGAACCACGAGCTCTCACACAGTAAGGGTCCTTTCAAGGATCAGAACCGCGAGAAGATTCAATCTTCGAAATGCAGTTACGTGATCAAAAGTCTCAGATCCCGACCACCAACAGTAACCGTGAAATCGTTTTCAGAAAGCAGAAACAAGGGCTAAGGCGAGGATGAGCAATGAAAGCTACGAGAAGGAAGAAAGAAGAATATAGATGGAAGAAGCAAAGAGAACCGCGTTTAAAACTACGACAACACAGAGAAACAAAGGGAAACGAACGACGAAGATCATATATGCGCGAAGAAAAAACGAGGGAAGGAAGGGAAGCCGAAGAGGCGTTTAGGCATTTATAGAGTTTTCGTCCGCCGAGGAGACGTGCTAAACAAGGCAACTCGGTTGTTGAATCGGGAAACACCACGAGAAATTTACAAAATCTTATTTAATAATAAAATAGTAAGAGAACTAATTAAAATAAAGATTTTCTTACTATTTTCCTTTAAAAATAAAAATAAAATAAAAAATGAAAAAAACTGCCAGACATGTTTCGGTCGTATTCTCTCCCGCTACCTTCAATCGGATCCACCAAGAGACTTATGAAAAATCTACACGTGTGAGCTATAGCTTTCGGCCCACGCGGCTGATGACACCTGTGGTAGTATCAAGCATGACGTGGCCACGTGTCAGAGCGGGCCCGCCACGCGGGGTCATTTGCCGGAAGCGTCGCTTTCCATAACAGCTGGTGGTAGTTGGTACATGAAGGTTTTAAATTGTTGAATAATAGCCGCAGAGATGGATCCACGTGGCACATGTGTGGGATCGAGGTGACGTGTGGAAATCGGGCACGGGAAGGCGAAAAGCGGTCTTGTTTTTCTTCGCGGTCTAAGGTCGCCCCTTGATTCTCGTGTACGATTCAAGTGGTCCCAGTCCGAGCTGGCAACTCGGCTTTACTCGGTCAAACAGACCTTCACGAATCAGAGAGTTGAAACGATAAAACCTAAAAAGTAAAAAAGAAAAGAAAGGTGACGTTTCCCTGTCCTATCGTCGACACGTAGTGGTTTACTCGAGTCGGTGGGGCCCAAATACGGTTGGTTGTTTCTGGTAGTAACGAGTAACGACGGATCTCCTTTGGAGCGGTCGGTCATGCGACTTTGGCCCGGTCTCTGTCCTTGTGAGAGCCATTGGTTTTTTTTTGGGTAAATAAGCTATTATAGTAGTATTATTTATCAGATTTGGCCATTTTAGATCCTGAAAAATCTGGGTCAAACGGGTTTCCTTCGAATCGATCTCTATGAAAAGGGGAAGGAAAGGAAAGGATCACTGGCTTGTCCTGAATTCTGATGTGATGATCTCGGATTCGGATCTCCTACTGACTACTGAATGCTGTGCACTTCAATTAGCGATGGACAGTTGTTCATCCAGTCAATCCGATGTTTTTAGGATTGTCAACGGATTCCGAACGTTCCATACCAGACATCACATCCCATTTAAAATCTGATTTCGATAAACTTGATAAACTGGAATCATAAGCATGGTAGTAAATCAGGTATTATTTGTTAAAATTGATGGGTGGGTTTAAAATTATATAGGTTTTCTTAAAATTATTATTATTATTATTATTATTATTATTATTATTATTGTATCTAATAAATTAAATATTTTATACCTATACAAATTTATTATAAAAAATAAATTATTTTAAAATTTATATTTTTTAAACATATTTAATCGGACTCAGATTAAATTTATTATAGTAAATAGATGGAATTCATGATGTATCCGGATCCGATTTAAATTTGACCCGATTACATCAGTTAGGATGGTTGTCTATAGCGATGTGTATAATATCTTATTTACAGTAAATCTTTACTGGATTATGTCACCATAAGGTTGGAATCTAATGAACACTAAAGGCTGGTCATCCTACAGCCGGGAATATTTATTGCATTTAAGCCACATTATTTATCTCTTTTTTGTTCAAAATATTCCAAGTTTTTTATTATAAAAAATAGATAAGTTCTTAAAAGAAAGAATGCCAAATGCAAACCTTATTTGTTGTTTATACATAAATAGACTAAATAGTTTCTGATTTGCAAATATAATGTCTTGTGCATAGAAATAGAATGTAACCAGCATTTCATGGTAATTTGGTAAGTATATCCGAACTACTTTCCAACAGGTTTGATAATTGATTGGATATTTATTTTTCCTATTTTGTTAGTATGAAGATTGATGGTGTACTGGCTGGTCTTAACTGTCAATGACTTTGCCTCCGACAGGAATAACAAGGAGCTTGAAACGGAGAAGATGAGGAATCTTCGGGGAGGAACCCGGTGAGATTGTTCCAAAGCTTAAGTTAATATTCTCTTGAAGGTAAGATAAAAACTAAATGGCGCAAAGTTCACATACCTTGTTCTTGGGGGGCAGGGAGCCTTTTATAACCACCTCGCGCATTCACTCTGAGGCTTCTGTCAGGTCGGGTATGATTACTTCTATGCTTCTGCCAGTTTGGGTGTCATCCCCTCTGTTGGGACATAACCGCCACTGCTCCTTGTCGGAGCCGTCTCTGTAACTGGAGATGGCGGGGTTAGGTGGCGGTGGCAGGTGGCCGTTGGAATGCGGCTGTCAAGCGTCAGATCCCAAGTCAGTCAGGTGCGCCGCCCCTGGATACGAACTCCTTCGGTGTCAGGTACGGTTTGTTCAGTTCGGTGTCCTGGGCGAAGTGCTGAAGTGGTGTGCGAGGCGAAGTCTTGAGTTCGGAGAGAGGTGTGGCCCGAACTGCCATGGGGCAGGCCAGTTCGGGTTGTTGCCCTTTGTGTTAATAAGGCTAGGGGCCTAAGGGAGAGCTCAGGCTCCGTATTGGGAGTTTGGGCTCCTTGCGGAGAGTTCGGACCGCTAGTTCCTCCCTTTGGAGCTCACGCCTTGGAGACTTGTTGCTTTTGCCACGTGTTGAGTGATTACGAGGTCGAACCAAATCTCCCTTCATCAATTGCCCCCCACTCCTCGTGCTAAGGGTCTTGCCCTGGCGCAGGGAGTTCGCAAGGTGGCGGGTGGATTTGTCTCGTACTTCGAATTGGTTGAGTGATAGCGCGAGGTGCGTTGCCAGGATTTTTGGGTTTCTCGAGCGCTCAAAAGACGGGAGACATGCCGATCTTCCTACAAATGCTGACTAACATGACAGCGAGCACCTTATTTCAAAATTCAAAAAGCGCGCCATTGGAGATGTGACATCAGGTGTCTTTTCAAATTTGAAAACATGCCACTGTCGCCTTTAATGTGAGGAGACGTGTGGCCAGTCGTGTCTTGGTCTTAGGAGACGTGCGGTCAGCGCGGCTGCGGGTCGTCGATCTGGCTTTGATCTAAGCCGTTGATTCTTGGTTACTACAGGTATAAATAGTGGGGGACCCCAGTTGCTTTTGTCACTTCTGCAGTTTGCTTCTTGAGCTCGTGTCCGAGTTTCAGCTCACGTCCAAGCTTTTAGTTCGCATTCAATGTTTTTTGCTCGTGTTCCAATTCCCGTAGTTTGTTCAAGCCTTTTTTCGGGTGAATACTTTCCTGGAATCCATCTTTTCTCCTTGATGTCTAGTTTGGATAGCTCAGATGATTCTTCAAGTGGGTCAAATGCAAGTTCTACGAACCGAGTTGCATCCCTTGGTGGTCCTAGCGAGCCGGAGGTAGAGCTCGAGGAAGAGTTCAAACCCGTAGGCCGAGTCGCCCCGGGTAGTTTGGCATCCACCTCTCGTCGAGGTTGGATGTTAGACAAGTTTGGTCCCTCGACCATGACGCCTGAGGAGCTCCAATCCCTTATTACCTATTACAACTTGCCTAGGGAGTACGCCTACTTCATACCTTCAAGTAGCTTTCCTTGGGAACACGGTCCTGAAGAGATCGTGATATTCTGGGAGCAGCTCACTGCGGAGCTGCGACTACCTTTCCACCTCCTTCTTGTCGAGGTCATGAACCACTTCGGTGTTACTGTCGGTCAGCTTCACCCGAACTCCATTCGTAACTTGGTGAGGACAATCTCCCTATTTTGCAAACAGGGCTTTTCCTTTGGACTTGGAGATATTCTCTTCTATTTTAATACTTAAGAAGCAAGCGGGTTCCCTTCCCGGGCGTAGGCGGGCGTATTACCTGTCTCCCCGCCCGAGTTTTAAGCTTTTATATGAACTTCCCAACAAGGTCCCGATGTGGAAGCGATACTACTTCGGGGTGCGAAGTGTACTGGGGTGGCCATTTCAAACCGGGTGGGGGATGGCCGCCCCTGACTCCAGTGTTACGCTTGATAAAGGGACGGTGAAGGGCCTCCGGCAATGGGCACGAATTGGGCTAAAATGCCATCAGTATCTGACGGAGGCCAAGCTCATTGCGGCCGGCCTGAGTTCGGGTAGGTTCCTTGCTCAGAGTTTTGTTCTTTTTTTGAACTCTTTTTTGCAGGTGTGATGGACTTAAAAAGGACTCGTGGTGGGCACCTGTTTCAAGGCATGAAGAGGAGGAAGCGAGTCGCCAAGCGAACTCGTGCCGAGCTACCCCAAGACACGAAGCCCAAGGTACTAGACTACCCGTCAGAGGATCCTCCCAAGGAGCCCGAGGTGGCTCCAATGCAAGAAGCGGCAGGGGCCCCTTATGCCAAGACTACTTACACGGGGGCTCCCGCCTACTCTAGGTTTGCTTATACGCGAGTTGGGCCCTCAGGCTTGGGAGCCCAAGGGAAATTCAGGAGCGTGTTGTCGCCGAACTACGCTCTTCAGAAGAGTAGGGAGGCCACCTTCCCTGAGGAGGTCGCGGCGTGGACCGATCTTCCTTTGAACCAGGTGGTCTGTCGTGCTGCCACTCATGCAATGGTGGTGAATTAGATTTCTTATCGAGCTCTTTTGCTTTTATCCCTCTTGCTGTCGTTCTTCTAATCACTTGTTCTTTCCTTTTGGTAGGTGAACTCTTCTATCCATGCCTTGGTGGCCCAAGTGGAAAGGAGCTCGAGGCAGGCACAAGATGCTGAAGAGGCTCTCCGTGCTACCGGGACGACATCTTGAGCTGCTGAGGCGGATGCTCGTGCTGCTGAGGCAACTGCTCGCGTTGCACAGACCAGGGAGGTGAGGTCTCAGAGAGATGCCGAGGCCATGGGAGTAGTGGTGAAGCACATGGCGGACCTGAGGCTGGATCTACAGCATCAGGTTGAATACCTTCAGGAGGATATTAGGGAGAGGACGCATATCTTTTCTCAAGGCATCGGAGATGCCAAGAAGAAGGTCGTCGATGAGTACATCGCCTCGCCGCGCTTTGATGACATGATGGTGGACTCGTACAGAAGGGGTTTTAAACTGAGCCGGTGGATGATCCGGAACACGTACCCCGAGCTTGATATCAGTGCTATATCCACTTCGCGCATAACTCAGGAGATGGCCAACGCTGCTGATGGTGAGCCAGATTCCGAGGGTGAGGCAGGACCTTTGGGTATCGTTGAAGTGCCTTCTGATAATGAAGAAGTGGTTTCGGGCCTGTGAAATGTATTTTTTTTTTCAAAATGTACACTCCCTTATTTTGAAATGGAATGGCTTTTCTTTTGGTTAAGTGTTGGTTGTTCTTTCTCCCAAGCTGACCATATGCCCGACTTGTTTCTTGCCCGGGTTACTACACTCGCATGGCCTGTTTTGATGTTTAATTCTTAGTCTCTGAGATGCCGATGTCACTATTAGTTCGTTGTCTTTGCTTCGCCCGAGCCTTTGGCCGACACTTTTCTTTGCTTGCCTATGTCGAGGTTTTTTCGTTAGCCCGGTATCCTAGCCCTTAGGCTCTGGTAGCGATTTTGTCCACTTCGCTTGGTAGTCTATAGGTAGTATCGCCTTAAGTTGACGATGTTCCACGCTCGGGGTACTTGTTTGCCCTCTAAGGTTTCGAGCTCGTATGCCCCCCCCCCCGAGCGCTCTCTTTACTCTGTAGGGCCCTTCCCAATTTGGTCCAAGTTTGCCCACACCGAGTTCGGGCACCATGATCTTACGGAGAATCAGGTCGCTGATGCGGAAGCTCCGCTTCTTTACTCTGGCATTGTAGTACCGAACTACTTTTTGCTGGTAGGCCGCTGTTCGGATGTGCACGAGGTCTCTTACCTCATCCAGTAGGTCGAGGTTAGTACATAACTCATCTTCGTTTGTTTCATCGTCATATACTTCTAGTCACAGTGTAGGTATTTCGATTTCCGCCGAGATTACCGCTTCAGTGCCGTAGGTGAGGTTAAAGGGGGTCTCTCCCATGGTGGTTTTTTTCGTAGTTCGGTGAGCCCATAGAACACTTGGTAGCTCGTCCGCCCACAACCCTTTAGCTCTGTCTAGTTGTGCTTTCAGTCCACAGAGGATGGCTTTGTTCATTACTTCTGTCTGACCGTTTGCTTGCGGGTGTGCGACTGATGTGAAGTTCTGACGAATTCCCATATCTTGGCATCATTCTTGGAACTTTATATCCTCGAACTGCTTGCCGTTGTCGGAGATCAGTACCCGAGGTAGCCCGAAGCGACATACTATGTTATTCCAAAAGAAGTTCTGTATGTTTCGGGCTGTAACTGTTGCCAGAGTTCCAGCTTCTATCCATTTTGTGAAGTTATCTACTGCCACCACTAGGAACTTTCTCCCTCATGTTGCTTGTGGTAATGGCCCCAGGAGGTCGATGCCCCATTGCGCAAAGGGCCATGGACTGGTGAGGTACTTGAGGTTGGAAGCAGGCTGATGGTGGATATTGGCATGCTTCTAACACTTGCCGCATTTTCTGATGAGCTCGACAGCTTCTGCCTTCATCGTTGGCTAGTAGTATCCTTGTCGAAATGCCTTTTGGGTGAGGGCTCTGCCCTCCAGGTGTCCACCGCACAGACCTTCATGAGTGTCGCGGAGTACGAGCTCGGCTTCGGCAGTTCACAAGCAACACAGGTAGGGGAGCGTGTAGGACCGTCGGTACAACCGTTCATCTATTATAACGTATTTGGCTGTCTGGTGTTGCACCCTCTTGGCTGCATTGCGGTCCTCAAGGAGGGTTCCATCTAGCAAGAAGCTCGCGAGTGGGTCGATCCAGCTCGGCTCTGCTTCAAGGACGGGAGCGACCTCCTCTGCCCCATCGAGAATGCTGGGCCGAGGTAAGTCCTCTATGTACACGATTTCTCATGGTGTTGTGACTCGTGCTGGCCAACCGGGACAGGGCATCGGCCTTAGTGTCCTCTGACCTCGGGATTTGCCTGATGAAGTGTGATTGGAAGTTGAGCAGAGCATCCTTTACTTTCGCCAAGTATGCGATCATAGAGAGCTTGCGTGCTTCATATTCGCCCGTAACCTGATTGACCACGAGCTGGGAATCACTGTAGATAACTATGTGCTTTGCTCTTACCTTTTGCGCTAGGTTCAGCCCGGCTATCGGTGCCTCGTACTCTGCCTCGTTGTTGGATCTCGCGAACTCAAAGAGTAGTGCGTATTCCAATTTCGTGCCACCCGGGCCACGTAGGACTATTCCAGCCCCGCTGTCCTGCTGGTTTGAGGAGCCATCTACGTGAAAGATCCAGGGCTCCTCATCCCAGTTCGCGTTTGGCCTAACTAGGAGAGATGCCATACTGGCTGCTAGTTCACGAGGTTCAGACTCTATTGGCTTGGGAGCTCTGGGCTCACCCAAACTGGGGATCTCGGGCTCAACCGGCCTAGGGGCTTCGAGGCTGAATGTGCACTCGACGATAAAATCTGCTAAGGCTTGGGCCTTAATAGCAGTTCGTGGCTTATACTGGAAGTCGTACTTGCTGAGCTCGATGGCCCACTTCATCAGCCGACCAAAAACCTTGGGCTTGAGTAAGACTTGTCTCAGAGATTTGTCAGTTAATACGATCACGGTGTGAGCCTGGAAATTTGGGCGGAGTTTCTAAGCTGCAATTACCAGTGCGTATGCTAGTTTTTCTATCTGCGGGTATGTCGTCTCTGCTCCCTGTAGAATTTTACTAACATAATAGATGGGTCGCTTGTCCCGATCTACTTCTTTTATTAGTATCGAATTGACCACCCCATTGCTTGCCGAGAGGTACAGGTCTAAGACCTCGCCCTCCTCGGGCCTGGCTAAGGTTGGCACAGTGGTGAGGTAGCTCTTTAGCTCGTCGAACACGAGCTGGCAGTCTCGGGTCCATTCAAACCCTTTGCCTTTGATTGCCTTAAAGAAAGGCAGACAGCGGTCTGCCGATTTGGACATGAAGCGGCTCAGAGTGGCTATGCGGCCGTTTAGCCTCTAAACTTCTTTTACTTTTTGGGATGGTCTCATATCTAGGATGGCCTTTATCTTGTCCGGGTTGGCCTCAATACCGTGCCGGTTGACAATGTACCCTAGGAACTTACCCAAGGTGACACCGAAGACACATTTGTTGGGGTTCAGTTTCATGCTAAATTAACGCAGAATTTGGAAGACAGAATCTAAGTCTTGTATTAATTCCTATGAGAACTGCGTCTTGACGACCATGTCGTCTACATAACATTCTATTTTCGTGCCATTTAAGGCCTTAAACAACTTATTTACAAGTCTTTGGAAGGTCGCCCCAACATTCTTCAGTCCAAAGGGCATGACCTTGTAGCAGTACAGGCCAAACTCGGTTATGAAGCTGGGGTTTTTTCCTCATCAGACAGGTCCATCTTGATTTGGTTGTAGCCTGAGTAGGCGTCCAAAAAGCTTAACAACTCATGTCCCGAGGTCGCGTCCACTAGGCGGTCAATTCTGGGGAGGGGGAAGCAGTCTTTTGCGTAAGGTCGGTTCAGGTTGGTGTAGTCGACGCACGTGCGCCACTTGCCGTTTGTCTTTTTCACCAGTACTGGGTTGGCTACCCAGCTCGAGTAATGAACTTCCCTTATGAAGTCCACTGTGAGGAGCTTTTCGACCTCCTTGTCGACCGCCCTCCAGCGCTCTGGGGCTAAGTTGCATTTCTTCTGTCTAATGGGTTTGACTACAGGGTCAGTGTTAAGTTTGTGAGTTATAAGGCCAGGGTCAATACCGGGCATATCGGCCACAGACCATGCAAAAATATCTAAATTTTGAAGTAAGAAACTCACTAGTTCAGTTCGTAGAGGCTTCTTGACGAAAGCACCGATCTGTAGTGTTCGAGCCGGATCCGTTGCCGAGGTCAGGATCGCGACCGTTTCCTTTGTGGGCGAAGCTCGTTCCTCACCCTACTCCGTAGGCCGCTCCAGCTCGAGGTCGTCAGCTGCCTTGGTTTTTCCCTTCAGGGCGGCAACATAACACTTGCGGGACTCAAGCTGGTCGCTCTGCGCTACCCCCACACCGAAGTCTGTGGGGAACTTCATTGCCAAATAGTAGGTGGAAACCACTGCCCGTAGAATATGCGTAATTGGCCACCCTATTATGGCATTGTATGGGGAGGGGGTCGCAACCACCAGGAAATCGTGTTGAGTCTAACCGCACAAGGCCATGTGCCGACTTCCACAGGCATTGTTATCTTCCCGAGGGGCCTGACTTCCTCTCCGCTGAAGCCCACCAGAGGAGTGTTTGCGGGCTTCAGCTCGCTTCTCTGCAACTGTAGCTGGTCAAATGCCGATTTGAAGAGGATGTCCGCCGAACTACCTGAATCCACAAGTACGCACCTAACTTCGAAATCGCTGATCCTTAGTTTTATGACAAGCGCATCATCGTGGGGGTAGTGGACACCTCACGCATCGTCTTCTGTGAAGAAGATCGGTTCTTCTGTCTTTGGCCTCTTTGGAGGGTTCTGTTCTTCTCGGGTTGCCTCACGAACTGACGTCTGGGCTACTGCCGAAGTACACCCTGCTACCACCGAACCTCCCACTATCACATGGATGGTTCCCCGAACTGGCCTCTCTTCCGGAGGCTGTCATTGCAATGCTTTGGCTGGTCTGCTGCTGGATTTAGGGGCATCCTTTCCGTGATCCCCTTGCCGACTTGCCTTATTTTTATTATTATTATTATGTTGTACAAAATTTCTCAAGTATTCACGACGAATGAGTCTCTCTATCTCGTCCCGGAGTTTATTACACTGTTCGGTACTAGTCCCGTGATCTCTATGAAAACTATAGTACACATTTTTATTTCTCTCGTTTGGATTCCCCTTTAGGAGAGGTGGCCACTTTACGTATGGGGCGTCTTTGATCGTCATCAAGATCTCGGTCCGCCTCGTGTTCAATGGCGTGTAATCTGTCCGAACTGCCAAGGGATCTCGGGACGACTGGCTTGGCTTCGCCTCCCGGGCTGAGTTTCTTCTGTCACCTGGGTTGGAGGGCTCACCTTCTCTTTTCCTTTTCTCGACCCTGCCTTCAGTCCTTTGGTTGATCTCTTCCTCTGTTCTCATGAACTTGTCCGCGAGCTTGAGGAATTCGTCTGCGATCACGGGCTGGCTGGCTACCATGTGCCATTTAAACTCCTTGTGCGTTACTCCTCTCTTGGCCGCCGCGAGCTGTACCACGGGGTCTAATCGCAGTATCTGCAAGCATGCTTCATTGAACCGCGATGTAGCCCCAGATGGATTCTCCTTCTCTCTGGACTAATCCGAATATGCTTTCATTGGTTCTGGGGCATCGCTTGCTAGTAACAAAGTGTGCGGTGAAGACTTGGACGAACTGGGTCTAGCTTCTTATTGACCCAGGGGCTAGGTTCCTGTACCTGGTGCGGGCCACCCCCTGAAGGTGGTGGTGAAGGCCATGCACATGCATGATTCACTAGCCCTAGCGAGGTGCATTTGGGACTGGAAAGCATCAACGTGGTCGTTGGGGTCAAATGACCCATCATACTTGTCCAAAGGTGGGAGCTTGAAGTCCCTGGGCATGGGGACTGCCAGGAGTTCTGATGGGAGGGGGGAAGGAATTGAGAGAATTGGGGCAGCTTTTACCTCGTCCGAGCTCATCTCTTCCTTACCTCTGAGCTCAGGCAAGACACGGGTGGCAGTTCGGTGACTTCGTCGGTGCCTTCGTTGAGCGGGCCTGGTACTGGCATTGCTGGCCTCTGTGTTGCCGAGCTCGATGGGTCCAGAATGTTGGTAGTCTGCTTTAGGGCATTGAATCGGTTCTCTGTGAGCGGGAGCTCAGGCTTGGAACGCCAAGGTGCTGACTTTGCGGGCAAGGTTCCCAACCCACCTGCGAGCTGTGAGGCAGGGGTGATTTTCCTTTCCCTTCGACCTAGGGATGAGGCCTAACTGTTAGGGGGTTTTGGAGTTGGGAGGCTTCTCCTTGGTGAGGGCGCCCACCCTGAGGGGAGGCCTTAACCGGCTTCGGAGCAGGGTGCCGAGGAGGAAGCAGTGACTGGTTCAGGGGTAGTTGGGGGAACTGTTGCTGATAGTGATGTTGAGAGAGGTGGTGTAGTACTTGGTGCTGCTGGAGTTGGTGCTACTGGAATTGTTGCATTTGGGCTTGCATTGCCCGCATGCATTGCATCAGGTCGTCAAACTGATTCTGGCGGGTCGCCAGGGGGACAACAGTTGGTTCAACAAAAGTTGTTTCGATAGGGAGTGGGAGAGAGACGTTTATGGCAGGAAGGTTTACGGGTGCCACTGTTCGTGGTGCATTCAAGCTGGGGGTCCCATCCACCGGAAGGGGGATGTGAACTGTCTGATGCACACCACGAGGACTTGGAGTTGTTCCCCGATGGTGTTCGTCTCTGTGCCACGTCCGACATTGCTGGAAGAAGCCATGGGTGTTGGAGTTTTTGGAAGAAGAAGAGGTTATGAGAGTTTTAGAGGGAGGCTTTTAGAAGCGCTTCCCACAGACGGCGCCAATTGATGGTGCGCAATCCGGCTGGTCTTAGCTATCAACGATCTTGCCTCCGACTGGAGCAACAGGGAGCCTGAAACGGAGAAGATGAGGAATCTCCGGGGAGGAACCCGGTGAGATTACTCCGAAGCTCAAGTTAGTATTCTCTTGAAGGCAAGATAAAACCAGATGGCGCAAAGTTCACATACCTTGTTCTTGGGGGGTAGGGAGCCTTTTATAACCACCTCGCGCACTCACTCCGAGGCTTCTATTAGGTCAGGTATGATTACTTCTGTGCTTCTACCAGTTCGGGTGTCATCCCCTCTGCTGGGACAAAACCGCCACTCCTCCTTGTCGGAGCCATCTCTGTAACTGGAGATGGCGGGGTCAAGTGGTGGTGGCAGGTGGCCGTTGGAATACGACTGTCAAGCGTCAGATCCCAAGTCAGTCAGGTGCGTCGCCCCTGGATATGGACTCCTTCGGTGTCAGGTACGGTTTGTTCAGTTTGGTGTCCTGGGCGAAGTGTTGAAGTGGTGTGCGAGGCGAAGTCTTGAGTTCGGAGAGAGGTGTGGCTCGAACTGCCATGGGGCAGGACAGTTCGGGTTGTTGCCCTTTGTGTTCATAAGGCTCGGGGCCTAAGGGAGAGCTCGGGCTTCGTACTGAGAGTTCGGGCTCCTTGTGGAGAGTTCGTATCACTGGTTCCTCCCTTCGGAGCTCGCACCTTGGCGAGCTGTTATGCCAAGCTGTTGCTTTTGCCACGTGTTGAGTGATTATGAGGTCGGACCAAGTCTCCCTTCATCAAAGATATATAGAGATCAGAAGCAAAACAACAATTTTAGAGCATCCTTGATAAACTCTAGGGGAGCCCAATAAGAGTGAACATCAGCGCCCCCACATCATATCCCAACATCTCCTAATGACAAGTATAGAGATGTTCTCGGTGCATGCTGAGATGTGCATGTGGGGTTTACCCTGTGGGGTGCTGATGTGATCTCACCCAATAAAGGGTATCATGACCATCCAAACCCGAAAGAGCTAAAATATGTAGGGCTGCAAATGGATCAGATGCATTTGAAATCCATTCCTACTTTGTGTTCTGGATTGGACCCCTATCTGATTTGAATATTATATATATATAGTATTTTTGTGAATTTTTTACATTACCTTTTTTTATAAAAAACATATATCTATATGATAAAAATAGTCGAATTTCTTTATTTAAATTAATATATTTTTCCTTTTAATGATTTATTAATTTTATTAAAATAAAATTAGATCAGACCGACATCCTGATCAGATTCAAATTCAAATCAATATTTATGAGATTATATTAGATCTTTAAATTCAAATTCGGATATACCCTTAATTCAAATCCAATCTATTTACATCCCAAAAAAATCAGGCAAGTTCCTACTCATATATATATATATATATAAAATAGAAAGGCAGGCACATTTGCATCCCTTACAAACAAAAGACAGAGTTTTCACACAGCCTGTAAATGTTTTCTAGAGTAGGCCACAGAAGAGGGCAATTAAAAGAGCCAGCAATGAGAGTATTAATAATAGTACTAGAATCACTTTAATCATCACATTTGAATAGACTAGGTCAATCAACAAAGAACAGCATTCACGAATTACATAGCATTGAGCATAAAATAGAGAGGAAAAACTAACAATTTTCTGAATTTCTATTTTACTGTATTTTGTTACAGGCAAAATCGCCTTCTAAAAACCATTTTTAAAAAATGAGTATTAATTACAAAAATATAACATTACTGTTTAGTTTATAAGTCCTTTTCTCAGAAAAAGATTGGTCCTCACATTCAAATATTGCCATATTCCTGTAATTTTCATTTCTCTACAGGTTTGTTTGCAAGTTAAGTGAATTTAAAAAAAAAAAAAAAGGAAAAATCTATGATGCAGTAATATGAATATCATTTATAAGAAAATGATTCATTTTTCTTTAACATGACAGAAATTGGTTTAACCAAAAAAAGGCAAATCATTGAATGTGACCAAGAAAACAAACATAAAGCTGGCCTTATCACCCAGTAGTTGAGATGGCCATTTGGCATCCCTCCAATTGGAAGGTACGGGATCAAATTTGTGGAATCACGGCCTCTTCATGGTATGGTGCATGATTTTTAAAAACGAATACAAACCGGTCAGGGGTCCGGTTACTAGTTCGAATGGTTTGACCATTTGAGTCAGCCATTAAAAGACCGGCCCGTTCTGATAAAAAAAAAGCAAATGGTTAAAACCGTTCGAACGGTTAACTGGCTAATTCAGTAGTTTGTTGATCAAAATTAGCAGTTTTGGGGAAAAACGGTTTTGAGAAAAAACTGAACCAGTCAAATGACTGATTTCCGATTTTTCTGATCTGACTGTTCCGGATCCAATTTTAAAAACCATGGTATGGTCAGTGGGCATTATATACATTACACTCTGTCTATCCTCAATTTTCCTATTTTCCTATAAAAGCAAATAAGAGATAAATAAATAGATAAATAGAGAGAGATCCATCCCTATCCTTTTATCAAAGCCTTGACCTCTTTGAAAAGCAAGAACTTTGTACACATGTCATCCAGCTCCATTTTGGGAATCTATCTAGTATCTGTATGTAAAATTCATGGAGAGATGTGTGCAGAACATTTGCTTTGAGGAGATCCCATTACCCTTTTAATTCCGAGTTGAGAGGACAAAAAACAAATCCGAGTTGGGAGGACAAAAAAAAAAAAAAAAAACTGTTCGAACACGATCCAACTATTAAAAGATTGGTTTTAATCACTTTCTGTCCTTTCAGCATCACTTGCCCCATAAAAACAAACAGATTTTGTTTTATTAAAAAACTTATATCTAACTTCTCTTTTCCTCCGCCTCCCCCCCACCCAAAATAGTGGAACCTGCAAAACCAAGTTCATTGAATGTTTGAAACTTTAAATGACTTCAGCTTAATAGTGGAACCTGCAAAGCCAAGTTCATTGAATGTTTGAATGACTTCACCGTTTGTTTGAAATGAAACATTTGAAATAAGAAAACAAATTACTTTCACCCTGGACCTTTGTGGAACGGTTTTACACTCAGAATCCTTGTTCCAAGATTGTGAGATAAGAAAACAAACGTCTAATAACTTGAAGGTAGAAAACCCTTCAAATGATCGTTATAATTCCTTGTACCAGTGTTTAATAATTTAAGGTTGTGTTAGGTTGCAGTGTAAATAAAATTGTACTGGTGCAAAACTATAATAGTGTAAATAATTTGGGTGCAAGTTTTGATTTATTTTTGTTTCAAATTTTATCATATTTTGTTTGGTTGCAATAAAAATAAAATAAAATAATATCCAAGGTAAAATAAAGTAAAAGTCCAAAACAAAATTAAACCAAAATTTACATTTTTTTTTCATTTACACTCCCATATATTTATATAGTGCAAATAAAATTGCACTGCAACCAAAAACATGTTAAATTGTAAACCATTGGTTTCCGTATACAATTTTTCCCCAACCTATTTTTCTTTTGGTAGAAGAACATTACTTATTTTTCTTTTGGTTTCAAATTTTCTTTTGGTAGAATATAACACTACTTATTTTTCCCCTACCTAGTTAGTAGCTACGCAGTTATGGATACGATTGAATATGGTTTTCAAAATCGGACCGGACCAGAAAAATCGGGAATCGATCACCTGATGGGTTCCGTTTTCCTCCAAAACTGTTTTCCCTCAAAACCATTGATTTTGGTCAACAAATCGTTGAATCAACCGGTTAACTGTTCGAACGGTTTTGACCATTTTTTATTTTTTTTTATCAGAATGAGCTGGCCGTTTGGGTCGAACAGTTGGACCATTTGAACCAATAACCGGACCCCTGACCAGTTCGGTCACCATTTCATTTTTAAAAACCATGCGATTGAATGAGAAATGTCAATCGCAAGCTAATTTTTCCATGCTACTCTCTGGTTATGCATCAAAGACTGGTTTCTGGATTCTTAAATTAATAGATTTCTTAGTAATCCTGAGAAAAAGTCCTACTTTTCACTAGTTCCAGTTCTTTCTTTTCCTTCTTTTTCAGTAGAAGTTACCCTTTTTCTTTTATAGAAGTTGTAAAGTTTCCATTTATTTGTTCTGTTGAAACCCTTCCTCAACCTAACCCAATCAATAAATATCACTATTGTTCATGTATCACGTATTAACAAATAGAAGTATGCAAGTCATGAATCCATTCTATGAAATTGTTCTTCAATAGAGCTTATTCTGCGCAAAATGTGAACTTGGAATCTGTTTTCCTTTGATATTTCCAAAATCCCACATGCTGTTGGCGAAAATCTTAGTATCTGTTGGCAAAATATAGATAACCCAAACCAATCTATCTTAACAAAAAGAAGAAACACCTCATTACTTTGATTTTAAGCATTCAAAAGAATTAAAAGAAAGGGAACCCTAGTAATTGCAATCACAACTAGAGCTGCAACTTGAATTAGGTTAACCCAAACCCAACCCGAAAAAGTCAAGTTGGGTTGGGGCCGAGTTGAACTACAAGTTAGGGTTAGAGGTTGAAAAGTATGAGTCGGAATTAACTTTGGGTTGGGTTAGGATTGAGGGCTTGACAAACCTAACCTAACCTAAACCTGACTTAACTTCATATTTATAAGTATAAATATTGTATTTTTTGATGAAAATAAGTATAAATATTATATAAACATGTATTTATGTATTGAGCAAATATGCTTTCATAAATGTGTATGAATGTATATTTTTTTACCACAAATATTTATGCATGTATGTATTATGTATCATGTATACTGTATGCCAACATGATACCTTGCACTAAAATTACTCTAAAACATGGTAACTATGTTCTTTTACACATGCATGATAATGCTAAAATGCCTAAAATTGAATTAACCTCAACTTTTATTCTAAAAATTGGCAATAGAATTAGAGAAGTCAGGCCAATTCGAGCCCAACCTAAAATTTGGCCAACTTGGACCACTATTTATAGCTTTGAAGAGTCAGACAAGTACTTCTTAAAAATAAAATTTGGCAACTTGGAAAGGTAAATTGATGAGAGTATATTTAAAAGACACCTTTCAATGTTTTTCTTTTTCTTTTTTCCTCTTTTTAAGCTTATCTAAAATCATTCTTAAAAATTTGAAAGTTTCTTACAACTAGTAAGTGTGCATGTGGGAATTTTTAATGATAATAAACAATAGTAAATAATGTGTTTGCAAAATTTTCTACAACTTTTTTATATTTATATATCTATAGCATTTATTCTTATTGGTCACGTTTATTAAGAAGTGCCCAGATGTTTTCTATAAAATTGCTTGTATTTTTTTTATACTTTTGTGTGTTTTGATCTTTTTTTAATCATCATTGTCATCAAGGGTTGTCACATTTTGTGCCAAAATGTTGAATTGTTGACTTGCCACCAAATAAGAAAACAACTCCATTTTTGGATTGATTTTAAATTTGTATTTTATTTCTATCATCAATAAAAATAATCATTTTTGTCACAGTTATTTTTGTAATATGGTTAATTAATATATGATTCAATGAAAGAATGAGAGTTAATGCCCTAAATATAAGGCTTAATGAGATGGAATTGAATGAGGAGAAATGTAATAGTTCAAATGACATTTTGTACAGTCACAATTAAAGATTGATCAAATTCAAAAATAAGGGTATTCTAGTCAAAATTAGGATTCAATAAATATTAATGGGAGTTAATACCTTAAATATAAGACTTAATGAAGAGATTTGAATAGGAGAAATGTGATTGTTTAAATTACATTTTTGTCATTGCAATTAAAGAATTACCAAATTCAAAAGTTTGAATAAAAGTTTCACACTTTTAATAGTAGTGTGTATGTGTGTATATATATATATATATATATATATAGATATATATGTGTGTGTGTGTATTAATTGTCTCATTTTAAAATTTTATGATGAGACCAAATTTTCCCAATTTTTTTCCAGTTCTATCTTAAAAAAAAAAAAAAGAGTTATAACTGAAATGAATGAGCGTCCATTGAGTAAATATCATGAGCATCTAAGTCATTGACCAAAGAATTCAGGGAACAATTTTTGGGAATTCTTCCCATTTTTATTTTGGCTGGAAACCTATTCTAGTATGGGAATGTTATGCACAACCTGAAATGGTTGAGACACAACAGTTTGCTCGATGATACAGTAACTAATATAGAATAGAAAGTTAATACAACAACAAACAAAGTTTAAGACCATGGTAAACTAGCATATTAAAGTAACGTTTCCTTTTCATTATTTGGTATTTGTTCTACTATTCATTAAATAAACAAAGCGCAGTGCCTGTCTCCATATTCAAACAGTAAAGCATGCCTACGGAATTGACTCTCCCATAACGTGATTACCCTTCTATCTCAACAAGAAACTAACATAATTAACAATACATCCACTCCATGGGTTACCGTCTATTAATTTAAAATAAGTAGTTTTTATTATTCAGCAATAAATCTTAGCTTTATCGTATAATTGGAGTAAATATTAGTTCGGAATTAATGTTAATACATAGGCGGGTATTGATATTAAGTAGAGGGATTTGAAATTTTGAATTGTTGTAAATCTGTAGTGGAACTGAACCTATAACATGTAATTACAATGTGAATGGTAGTAGTAGGTAATTAGCACATTCTAATAGCTATCAACAAACATTCAGATGCCAATATTAATAGTAATAAGTGATATAGGAGAGAGATCTAAGAGATCTAGAGAGAAAGATTTGTATCAGAAAATAAAATCTGTACCAGTATGAAAATGATATTTAGAATTTTCATTTTCTTAAAACGTCCTACCCCAGTATTTTATATCATTCACATGCTTTAGTTAATTGTTTTTATATTTATTTTTGGTATTTTTTTCTTATTTTTTATAAGCTATAACTGGGTCCAAAGTCAACAAAATGAACCAATGTCAATTAATTTTCATTTTCCTAATGGCAAATTTTTAGGTTGTATTTGATTTGAAAGAAAAAATAGAGAAAAGAAGGAAAAGATAGAAAACCTTTACAAACCTTATAATGCTTTCTTTTCCTTCAAACCAAATATAGCCTTAGGGTTAGGGGTCTTGTTTTTTTTTTTGTTTGTCCGGGTTCGGGTGGATAAATCCAATCAGAATTGCTTTCCCAATCCAGAGATATTTTAGAAAAAGCAATGCGTGGATTGGCTGACTGAGGATCAATCAAATCAGAACTGGTTTCCAATCCAGCTTCTTCCTTTATAATCCGGGTGAGATTCCAAAGGGCGTATTCCAAAGCTGTATGGGATAGGACCATATATTAGGGGTTGGACCCGACCGAATGACAATAATTCGGTCTATTTGCTTCTTCTGCGATGAAGCTCTGTGGGAAACTGGGGCTACACGAGAGTCAGAATTCAGAAAGATACAAACCCGCCGTCAGCTATCACAGCTTAGCTTTGGAAGAGGCGGTCGCCATTGTCGTCTATAGAAATGACTCAGCTGGGGGCGATCGGTCCTTGTCTGCGCTTTTTTCTTTCCACATACGCCCGGGGTAATAAAATACATTGATCATCTGCCTGCGCCTCCAATTCAAAGTTCAAACATTAACGGCGACGACTGCAACAAGCCCAAGCTTTACAAAGAAAACAAAGCAAAAAGCAAGCAAAGGAAGAAGATACAACGAGAAAAGCCAATAAGCTCAAGAAGTCACCTCGAATACACGAGGGAAGGTTTTGTCTTGACGGTGGATGACCAAAAAGAGATGTTATTGATGCAAGGCGGATGTGCCTTGTAAGGCGCCCCTGTGTGAGAAGCAGATCCCGTTTTGACAAAAAAAAGCCCAAAACAGGGTCCACATAAGCACGGCGAAGATTTTGCATACTTACATGGCATGAAGATGTAACCCCACCAAATTCAGCATTGCCTAGTCATCACATGCTCATAATCTTATAATATGTATTTGGAATGGCCAATAAATGCCTATTTGTTGGGAAAGCATTAAAATGAAGCATACTCAAGGTAGGCATATACAGAAACTAAAGTCTACTATTACAAGTCTCTATGTACACGAATTCACATGATAGAAAAAGTGCTGAAATGACACCTATGTGACAATATTTATTTAATAAACAGAAAAATAGAGAATGCAAATTTTTTATTTTCACTGCAGAACGATAAAGATTCAAAATGTCAAAAATTCATACTTTATACATCAATGCCCACGAATTGGCATCAATTCTAAGTTTACACCCCCACCCCAACTGTACTTTGGGCCTAAAAATTCTGACCCTATCATTCTCCCTTTAATAAATACTCACGATTCCAGACACCTTAAAAATTAACAAGCCATTGCAACTATGATGAAGTAGATTACAGATTAGGAAAAGCATGTTGACTGGAAGCTGAGTTGGAAAGCCAGCGTTTCAAGTAGAAAAAGAGTGAAACAGAATTAATTAATAATTAGGATAAAATACAAAAGCCTTTTCTCAAGTTTTTTATAATTATAAAAACTTCCTTTATAATTTTATTTTAATAAATACTCTCCTGAACTTTTAAGAAATTTGACAAAAGGAAAAACTTTGTTATCTTTCCAGACGGATATCATTTGATTGATGCGTCAGTTTTTCCTTTTTTTTCTGCAAATACTCATTTTATCTTTTTATAAATTATTTTACATTGAAATAATCTTGTTTTAACTTAACAAAAATCTCCTTTAATGATCACGTTTTAACGTTTTTGTCGAGTTAAAACATGATTATTTCGGAAAATTTCTATGTAAAATAATTTATAAAATGGTAAAGTGGAAATTTAGAAAAAATTGGTGCATCAGTCTAACTTTTATTATCTGAAAAGGTAACATAAGAGAGGTTTTTATTAAATTTTTTAAAAGTTAAAATAAAATTATAAAAAATATTTTCTATAATTGACAGAAATTACAGGAAAGATTTTTGTATTTTACTCTAAAAATTAATGAACACGGCTTTTGAGTTCTCAGTCTTCTGACTTGTGTTGAGGTTGGTTTGAAGTTTGAAAAGAATAATTAATGCTTTCTTTACTTTTTATCAGCCTCTTGGACTGCATCTTCCCCTCCTTTGTGGTGACAGTGATTTGATTGTTTTTTCTATGTAGGAGGACCTGAAACTGAGGGCAGAAAGCTACCATCCATTTTATATTACAAGTCTATTCTATTATATTATGACTGTGTTTCCAAAGGTCTCTCAGCCTTTTTCCAAGAAGAAACTTAACATAAATGTGGAATAATGGCACATGAGGTGCTTTCTGATTGGCCAAGTTTCAGGCAACCAACCCTCATAATCAGTCATGTGCCGCAAGTGTCTGTCATCACAGGGTGGTTGTTTGCCTATGGGTCGTTTCTTTCGTATGGATTACGAAATAAATCTCTTCAATATATACTGTATACGGTAGGTTTTCGCATCATCCCACATGCATGCTGTCGCATGTGTCACACTTGCAAATGCATACATGACGCATGCAATCAATCTGTGACCTTGTCTTCAGTTAGGCTTTGCCTAACCTTTTACATCTAGTAGGTAGCAATACAAGATTAATGGTCGTAGTTAGTTTCCTTTTCTTTCTCTCTCTTTTGTTCTTTTTTTTTTTCCACTCTATATAGGCTCACGTTATTAATCAATAGAATGATCTACTCACCACGAAGTCAGCAGTTACAAGGGTTTGATCCCGTTCCACCATTTTCAAAGATAAATATTCAAATATCAAGTACCTAAGTGTCGTGAATCTATGATGGCAGAAAGAACCCCCCCCCCCCCCCCCCCCCCAATTCTTATTTCTTTTCTTTTACATTTTGTTAAGAGAACTGATAATGGTTTTAAATGTTTGGGGAAATTTTCATGAAGCTTCAGAAACGGCCACCACCCTGAATATACGGTTGGATTTATTTCGGTTCAGAACTTTTTTTTTTTTTGCGAAAATTGCAGGAATATGATGTGGAATAGCAGAAATCAATAATGTATAATACTAGAACAAGTTGTGGGGTTGATGACTGAGTAATTAACCAATTTTCTAATTGAACAAGTTGTGGGGTTGAGGATGGAGACGAGTGGCACGAAACATTGGCGTCAAGGTACTGTCTGTAACTCCATAATTCTGATTTATGCATCTAAACTCAATTAACTCACGTGAAAAAGGGGCTTTACAGTTTACAAAATCCTTGAATTACTAAAATATGGTTTTATGTATTTTTTCAGCCTTCTGAATGCGGTTAGATACATGCAAACCCAATAAAGCAGGAAAGGCCTTAAAACAACAATTAAACTGGCCTTAATCCTTACTGATTCTGATTTATCCATCAAAACCGAATTAATCAATGTGTAAATGAGACCTAAAAACCATCCTTTACCAAAGAAACAAGTTTTGAGTTCAATTGTCGCGGCCAAAAGTTGAGATGTCGACGCAGCACCAACTCATCATTTTTGAACCTGTAAGTAGAGATGACATATTCTATGCTGTTATCATCCAATGTGTTATCATCCACTAATGCCAACTTGAGATACCTTTTAGTGGGTCCCTTTCCCATCACAGTGGACCCACCAACCATATGATAAGGCCTGGTGACCAAGATGATTTTTTTTCCTTTTTTTTTTTCTTTTTTTATCTCAAGGACCCAACTTATGAGTTAGGCACATGCAAAATATCAAGACATGCTCATGTCACATTCAAAGGGTGAGAGTAGGACCCTTCATGAGATGGGCTTCACCTCCAGGCCATCTCTCACATCAAGGGTCAAAACTTCGAGCTGTATCTTGGAGTTTTCACTAATTTTTCTTCCCAGCCATTTTGAGGACAACACAGACCGCACAATTATGAATAAAGATCTGAACGTTTAGTAGTTAGTATATATCTCAAACTCAAAGAAGATATCTCCATACTAGTTATGTATAGAGTATACAAGACAGTTTCTGAAAGAAGAAAACATTTCTGTACTCTGTGGTCTCTGTGTGTTTCTTATCTATTTTTCTTATCCATTACCTATCCCCTCGCATATCTTCCAATGGACAAGTACAATGCGCATATATATTCTATCTAATATCATATTGGAAAAACTACCAAGTGACCATCTTAACTGGGAGCTAGAATTAATATAAAGACACCCAATTTAAAAATAAAATAGATATTCACTTTGTGGCTTATGTTTGCTACTTGATTACATTATAAAATGAATGTGCCCCTGATCCAATTGATCAGGATCAACTTGGTTCAGTGCCCCTCCTATGGGAAATGCAAGTTGTGTGGTCAATCCTTATCCTTTTTCTGGTTTAAAGATTTAATTCTCATATTTAAACAGTTTCAAGCTAATTATCCCATGTGCCACGGATTCATGTTTGAGAATAGCATCAATGAAAGCCTAGCAAAATGTTTATAGTTAACTAGGGGCGGGATTCCTGGTTATCCAAGGCTACCATCGTTTGAAGCTATTGCTATTATATGGGTAGTAGGTCTTGTGTGAGAACAACATGCTACTGATATTGCACCTCATAGATCCTAGGTGAAAACAACATACTATTCTCTCTCTCTCTCTCTCTCCATTGAAGAAGATGTGCTGTGCTTTACATTGTCATGCTGTAAATTTCCTAGTTTTTAAGTATCAGCATGCTACTGCTTTTATATGGGTAGTAGGTCTTGTGTGAGAACAACATTCTACTGATATTGCACTTCATAGATCCTAGGTGAAAACAACATACTATCCTCTCTCTCTCTCTCTCTCTAACCATTGAAGAAGATGCACTGTGCTTTACATTGTCATGCTGTAAATTTCCTAGTTTTTAAGTATCAGCAGGCATCCACCCCAACCATTTACTTAAAAAAAAATTTCACCTCAACTTACTACTAATGGGAAATAATAAGTAAGCTTTTTGAAAAGTTCAACTTTTAACCATTTGCAGTTGCCTGCACACCTTGTTTGTAGTTGTAGTTGCCATTTATGGCCAACATGACTTGAAAACGATTGCTGTTTTTATTAATAAAAGATCTTAGTGTATATAATTATGATTATTTGTGTCCAAGGGTAAAGATATGTAGTTCACTAATTATAGCATTTTCTGGATGTAATCTAATTGAAATAAAGCAGGGCTTTACAGGTATTAGAGCCTCTTAAAAATGAAAATATCCTACCTCAGGCTGGTATTATAAAATTGGAAAAGTAAATTTGAAAAAAAAAAGGAAAGAAAAGTCCTGTATTTGGGATATGTAGATTCTTTTAATATTGCAACTTGTGCCTATGCTTTAGATGACACCCTACTGGCTACCACATTAGACTTTTAAGCATCCACTGATAAAAACAAAAGATTTTGAACAGTGAGATGCTCTGGAATGTGTACTCCATTGCCCAATCTCCTATCCTTTCAGAGTTTGTTATGTTTTTAACTTCTTCATCAATACTGTCAAACAATCACTACCTAAATTATCTTCTCGTTGGAATTACAATTCTGCAAGTATTATCAAGAAGAGAACTCTGTCATCAGTTATCAATGCCTAACACAACAGTCGGACCTCCAGAGATAACAAAGTCAATAGTGCTGGTGAATTAGCAATACCCTATAGTTCACATAAATCCGGAAATATGAACCATCTAACCTTAATAACCTGCTCAAACAATGATGGTAGAGAGGACAATAAACAAGGTAAGAAGTAGATTGAAAATTGATAGGTAAAGTCCATAAATTAGATAACCAAGTCCAAAAGAAAAACAGATATGTGATGATTTGGATTTACAAACTCAGTAATACATCTTACATATCAGGCAGAAGGCTCCATAGATTGTTAGAGTGACCAAGAAATATGCTAGGGTTTTACTGTTCACCAAATTTACCAGCTGTGGAAGTAGGGTTTATCTATATCCACTAGGATTAAAGAAAAACAGATACAATCCTTGTAAATTGCAACCTAATTACATTAGAAGTGACTGTTATCTTAGTTTAGTTGTGCAGGACCAACTTTTTCTAATACCTACCTGAAGGAGTAGGTTAGTGGCTAGGTCGATCCTTGTTCTAGTCATAGCCCATAGATTTTGTTGAACATTAATTAGTTTTATAATGTTTTTCTGATTAGATGTTTTATGTTAGTTGTTAGATAGGAGGTGGGGACCACAGTAGTTATGCGAGTCCAAATTTTATTATGTTTTTGAGTGTTATATATGATGCTTTATGTTTTACCGCCTTATAAGGGCATAGTTGTCTTTGTACTGTTCTATTATTTTAGTATAAATAATAAGTGAAGGGGCGGCCAGATTATTGCTCTCTTTTCTTTCAACTTCTCTTATTCTCTTTTTCTCCTTCTCTCTACCTTCTCTCTTCAAGAAACTACTTTTCTTTTATATTTTTTAATTCAGCAGATTTTTACTTGGTATCAGAGCATCGGCTAGGGTTTCTTGAAGCATTCTCATGCAGCCCTAGATCAACTGACTGCATGAAGTAGTAAAGGGCTTATCGATCTGCTATAAATTGCTCAATTCTTGGAGTTTTTGGTGGGATCTAGACATCAGGAAGGTCTATTGTTCGGCATCAAAATCAGGAAGAACTAGAGTACGAGGAAGAGTCCCAGAAAAGTTGGACTCTTTGTTTTTGATTTGATCTGGGGCGCCCAGGTATTGTTAGTTTTCTTTTGATTTTCTGAAGAGGGCAGTTTGGTTTCTGAAATTTTCTAGGCCTCCTGGAGTGATCGATTCACTTCTCTCTGTTGGGAAGCATGGGGAGGAGAGATTTCCCTCCAAATAGGGTTTTCTTCTTCTAGAAGAAGGGTTTGTTTCTGTGTGTGTGATATTAAATTATTTTTTGAAGGTCTCCAATCTATTTTTTCTTATTGTTGAACTGTTTGAAGTAAAATGGAGAGTTGGAATACCGAGATTAAATCTACCGGTACTGTGGGACTGGGTGTTGGAGGTAGTAGTGATATTTTTTGGTCTGGGATCATTATTACAAGAAAACTTGATGGTACAAATAATTTGGAGTGGGCATAATCAGCTAAGATGGCTATTGGTACCCGTGGAAAATTAGAGTATCTCACTAGGGAGGAGAAGAAACCTAATACAGACTCTTCCCGATAGGTGCAAGAGTACATGGTAATGTCCTGACTGTGTAATTCTATGTTACCTCATATTGCAAAAAAATTTCCTATGGGCTAATACTGCTAAAGAGATTTGGGATGGAGTGACTGAAACCTACTCTCAGAAGCAAAATGAAGCCAAAGTTTATCAGTTAAGAAATCAGGTGATAAGTATGAAACAGGGAGAAAAACCTTTTGTTGTGTATTTCTCCATGCTGAAAACCCTATGGCAGGAAATATATCACTTAGAAACTGTGGTATGGGAAAGTGTAAATGATGCAACAACTTATCACAAACTGGTAGACATTGCTAGGAAACATATTCTTTTTAGGGAGGGTGTGACATTCTCTCGGGCCTATGCTTTTGTCTTTGGAGAGGAGAGTAGGAGGAATGTATTGCTGAGACAGCCTGGGATTGACCAGTTAGCTATGATTGGTACAACAAAACCTAAGCCAAATGGAGACAGGGGGAGTAGTGAGACTAGAAGGGAAGATAAGGACTTGGTGTGTGATTATTGCAAGAAGCCTAAGCATACCAGGGACACTTGTCGGAAGCTTCATCCAAATCTTATGCCTGCTCGGATAAGAAACAAGAAGGGAAATGCAAATGTAGCGACTACAGGAGACTCTTCAGCCCCTCTCTCCCAAACCGATTGAGAATCCATTGTAGTAGCAGCAGTGAGAACAGAATTGGAGAGGTTTAGACAACTTATGAGTAAGAAAGATTCACCTAGCTCTAGCCTTTCAGATGGACAGCAGAATGCAGGAGCTAACTACACCACTTCCTTTGCACATACAAGTAGTTCATATGCAACTGCAAATCTTGCATCCACTTCAGGTAAAGAGGGACCTCCCTGAATTATAGACTAAGGAGCATCTGAGCATATGACTAATGCCCCTACCATTTTCAGTTCCTATCAATTGTGCAGCAGATGATTCACATATGCCCATTGCTGGGAAGGGGACAGTTAGAGTGACCAATGATTTAACTCTATCTTTTGTTTTACATGTCCCTAGACTTCATACCAACCTACTATCTGTTAGTTCTTTGACAAAAAAAATTGAATTGTTCCATGACCTTTCTTCCTAGTAATTGTGTTTTGTAGAATCTAGAGTCAAAGAAATGATTGGGAGTGGTCGTGAGGTGAATGGAGTCTACCTTCTGGATGAGATTCTGAGGCATCAGGGCCATCATGTTAGCTACAGCAGTAGTAGTGGGTCAGAGTCAGTAAACCAAATTATGCTTTGGCACAATCGCTTGGAACATCTTTGTTTAAGTTCTTTGAAATGTCATTTCCCAAAGTTGTTTGAGTCTGTTCAATTATCTACTTTGGAGTGTGAAAGTTGTCAGTTAGGAAAGCATTGTAGACAGTCTTTTAAACCAAGTAATAAAAGTACTTTTGCTTTTAATATTGTTCACATTGATGTATGGGGGCCATATCAAATCCCTTCCATGGGAGGATTCCATTAATTTCTCTTGTTTGTGGATGATTATACACGATATTCTTGGATATATTTGATGAGATCATGTGATGAGGTTCCTAACTTAGTACGACAATCCCACCAGATGGTTTTCAAACAATTTGGAGTGAGAACTAAGGCTTTTAGATCAGATAATGCCAGAGAGTACTTTGAGAAGGACCTAACCACGTATCTCTTAGAACATGGTGTAGTTCATCAGTGCAGTTGTGCATATACACCGCAACAGAATGGAGTTGTTGAGAGGAAAAACAGACACATTGTGGAGTTGGCAAGGAGTCTTATGGTGTGTGTTTCAGTTCTTGTGCAGTTCTGGGGAGATGCAGTTCTTACAGCCGTGCATTTGATTAATCGTATTCCTTCACGGGCTTTGGGGTTTAAGGTGCCATTTAACATTCTTTTTCCAGATGGAGAGATATTTCATATACCTCTGAGGGTTTTTGGTTGTGTTTCTTTTGTTCACATTCTTGGCCCTCATCGCAAGAAATTGGATCCTAAGGCCAAGAAATGTGTTTTTCTTGGGTATGCTCAGAACCAAAGGGGTATTGCAGTTATGACCCAGTGTGGAGGAGCATATTTGTCACTATGGATGTTACCTTTTTTGAATCCACATTCTTCTCCTCGAGTGGTTCTCCTTAGGGGGAGAGCTCACAATCTGTTCCTCTTCCTATTTCTGTGGTGTCTCTATCCGTTCAACCAGCACCTGCACCTCCAGTTTTATTACCTGAGCCGCTACGGGCAGCCTCATAGCAATATCAGCGCGGACAGATGATGGTTGACTCCACACATCCTTGACCCACACCACTCTCTGTCAGTCCTTCTGAAACTCCAGATTCGGCAGATACAGTTCCATGTATTATTCTTGAGACTGAGCCTGTTATGTTTTCTGATGATAATGTTTCTACCCCTAACACCATTGTTGCAGCTGATCCCATTGACCTTGATCTTCCCATTGCACTTCGTAAGGGGAAGCTGCATTTCACACCATCTTTCCTACAGTGCCTTATCACCCTCATATCGTGCTTTTCTTTCTTCCCTGGATTCTGTGTCTATACCCGGGAATGTTACTGAGGCTCTCTCCAAGATGAGATGGATGTTTTGGTAAAAAACTAAACTTGGGAAATAGTTGATCTTCCCCAGACAAAGAGACGGTCGGATGTTGATGGGTATTCACAGTGAAGTATAAGGCCGATGGCAAGATAGAGAGGTACAAGGCAAGGTTCGTAGCAAAAGGGTATACTTAGACATATGGTGTTGATTATCTGGAAACCTTTGCACCAGTAGCTAAGATGAGTTCAGTTCGTATCCTTTCATCTCTAGTAGCCACCTATTCATGGCCCTTGTTCCAGTTTGATGTCAAAAATGCTTTCCTCAATGGTGATTTACAAGAGGAGGTATATATGGACATTCCAGTAGACTTTTATGAAAATATTGGTAAAGGAAAGGTGTGTAGACTCAGAAAATCTCTGTATGAATCGAAACTATCACCTAGGGCTTGGTTTGACAGGTTCAGAGGGGCACTCATCCGTTTTGGATACACACAAACACATTCTGATCACACCCTCTTTGTGAAGAGGAGAGATGCTTTGGTGTCAATTCTGATTGTGTATGTGGATGATATAGTGGTGATAGGAAATGATCTGGAGGAAATTGATGATCTCAAAAAATCATTGCAGCAAGAAATTGAGATCAAAGATCTTGATGAGCTCAAATACTTATTAGGGATTGAAGTTACAAGATCTAAGCATGGGATCTTCATTTTACAGAGAAAGTATGTACTTGACTTACTGCGAGAGACTGGAAAGCTGGGGACCAAACCAGTAAACACTCCTATTGATCCAAATCACAGAATTAATGGTGTGGATGGTGAATTAGTAAAAGATGTGGAGAGATATCAAAGAATGGTGGGCCAACTGCTGTATTTGTGTATGACACGACCAGATATTTCTTACGTTGTCAGTGTTGTGAGTCAGTACATGCATGCACCTCGGGTTCAGCACTAGGAAACTATTGAAATAATACTTGCATATCAGAAAAAGCACCTTGGCAGAGGCATTCTTTTCTCAAATCATGAGAATCTAAAGCTAGAATCGTATACAGATGCAGACTGGGCACGATGCTTAGATGACAGGAGGTCTACATCAAGAGTGTGTACCTTTGTAGGTGGAAACTTGATCTCCTGGAAGAGTAAGAAGCAAGCGGTTTTGGCAAGGTCAAGTGCAGAGGCTGAGTATAGATCCATGGCTCATGGTGTCTTAGAACTTCATTGGGAACTTCTTTGGGTTAGATCTCTTTTGAGTGAGATTGGGGTCAAAGTAGAGGAACCTATGATGTTATACTGTGACAATCAGGCTGCAATCAATATTGCCCACAATCCAATTCACCATGATAGGACAAAACACATTGAAGTTGACAAACACTTTATAAGAGAAGGGGTAAAACCGGAGAAGTTTGTTTGCCTTATCTCTTCAAAGTTGCAGCTAGCTAATGTTCTCACTGAAGGGGTGGCAAGGAACAAGCTTGAACATGATCTACGCAAGTTGGGAATGTGTGACATTTACTCCCAACTTGAGGGGGAGTGTTGAAGATTAATTAGTTTTATGATGTTTTTCTGAGTAGATGTTTTATGTTAGTTGTTAGATAGGAGGTGGGGACCACAGTAGTTATGTGAGTCCAAATTTTATTATGTTTTTTGAGTGTTATATATGTTGTTTTATGTTTTGCCGCCCTATAAGGGCATAGTTGTCTTTGTACTGTTCTATTATTTTGGTATAAATAATAAGTGAAGGGGGCGGCCAGATTATTGCTCTCTTTTCTTTCAACTTCTCTTCTTCTCTTCTTCTCCTTCTCTCTTCCTTCTCTCTTCAAGAAACTACTTTCTTTAATATTTTTTAATTCAGTAGATTTCTACTCCATGTGACATTTCCAACATGTTTCCTATATTTAGATGATTGATATTTCCGCCAACACCAACACTTTAAACCTTGTCCATACCCACAACTCTATTTTCCTTTGTGTTTGCTTCCCACTTAGAGTGTGACCTCCTTTTTCAAGTTCCATTCTGCCTACAGCTGATAGGATTACCACTCCTCTCAACTAAGGGGATTATTTTTCATTTATTGCATTGATACATATAGACTGATCAGAGAAAACCCTTTTAAACAATAATATAGAATATAATCCAGGTTCCACAGAACCTATTTTAAAAAGTCTTCTTTGGAATGCATCAACGATCAGAGTCACCAGACAGAACCATGCTTAAGTCATAATCACACAATGATGGAAATCATGGAATAAAGATGAGTGACCATATACAACTTTATATTCTATCATAATTTTCTGTAAATAGAAGAAACAGATTGCTCAGTCTAACCCTGTAGTGTAGAATGCTTCATCCTTTCAAGAAGGAAACATTGTTCTTATAGAGTGTTATTATGCATTGTAACTTCTTGGTGTTCTATCTAAAAGATCTTAGTACTTCATAAGTTGGAAAACGAGACCCATCCCAAGACCCCAAATATTGGGTACCAACATTGGGTGATGGTCCTTACCCATATCCCAATAGACAATCAATAGCAAAGATGTTATGTGACATCGATATTTGCATGAACAGCTCCCCTGGAATTGGATTATCAGTTTATCACATCCTTTGGCATGTTCAAAGCTAAATACCTACTCTTGAAGATGCTGAACAAGGCAACCAGATCTAAAGGGTCTCAAGTGTGAAATCTAAGTTAAAGATCTAGATCTTTCTTACTCAAATAAAGGATTTGAAACTTTTCACTGGGATACTATGATGAAGTCCCTCAGTCATAGTCTTACATTTGCATAACCTGAAGATCTCAGATACATTCAAATATCATAATCATCAGTATCTGCCTCAGCAAGACATTTTGAACAAAAGTCTCTAACGGTCTAACCTATGGAAACAGTTAATGGGTGATGTGTTTTGTTAAGGCCTTACCAGTGTAATTGGTTACAGGTTTTGAATTTTGGCAAAATTGTATGCAAGATAGCAATTGCTCAGTTAATAGGGTTATCAATATGGCTTGACTATATATAACTCTAAAAGTGTCCTCATACTAGTTGAGCAGCTAATCAGCAGATCAGTCCAATGAATTTTTTTGCTTTGCCAAAACTACAGTTTTCACTCATTTAAGTCTCTCAAAGTTCTGACTACTTTACGCATTTCATTAAACTGAATGGAGATGATGCACCATGAAAATGGTTAATTAGAGTACTCATGAAATTTCGGTCAATTATAAAATTTTGAACCATCAAATTGGAGGCAACCATACACTAGAAGTCAATATGAAATTACGAAATACAGAAAAAGGATCATAATAATGATGAACTTCATTTAGCATATTTAATATGGTGGGAGGAAGTTGCTCATATCGTATTACATGCTATGAACTTGGTAGAGAAAAAAGCATTCAAGAGGGGTTTAGCCAAATCAATACAATCCCAAAATTGTATTAAGCGTCAAGTAGCGGAATTGAAGTATAACTAGAAAAACAGAGGGAAAAAGGAATTCGATCTGTGCTGGAAAACCTAGTGGTTTGGGAAAGAGAAAAGAATATACTGTTAGAATACCATTGGAAATACCCTACTTACAAATGGAAGAACCCAAATCAGATTCCAAATGTTATAGGCATCCTGCAATGCTCAAAGTCAAGGAGCAATCCGGTGTCCAGAAACCCAACAAAGAATTCAGCAAGCCTCTCGAGGTAGAGAGCTGCCTGATAAACATCTGTGGCACCCATGATTTCCATCAGAATACTTCTTCTGAGCCTATTAACGTCTAGAAAAATGGTGACGAGCTCCTCTATCTGCGCCATGGCAGCCTTTGCGATAATGGATTTGGCAGCCTCCTTTCTACCCTCAAAGTTCTCCCAATCAACCGCTACTCTCTCAATAAATGCAGACTGTGCATTCCTAGCACGGTCAACGAGTGCAGGAACCATGAGCCTGAGACCACATTCAATCTGCTCGATCCGGCTCATAAGAGCCTTGGACGGGTCCTTCCATGCGAGCGCAAACAGCAAGCGCCTGTCCCTATTGTTGAAATTGTTCCCATCTTCAGAGTCGTTGAGGAAGGATCGGAGGAGGTTGGTGAAGATACTGGGGTGGAAATCGCCAAGCCAGAGGAAAGGCTTCTCGATAGAATTGCGCCACTCCGGGTAGAGGAGCTGCGAGACATCGTCAGAGGCAGCGAGGTCAAGGGCTTCGTAGTAGTCTTGGAAATGGTGGTAAAGCATCTGGACGTGGGTGGAGAGGGGACTAGTCGAGGAGACCGATACTGAGTGACGAAGCGCTGGGAGCAAAGTGTTCTTGAGACTGTCAATCCATTCACCATAAAAATTTTTGAAAGGGCGACAGCTTTTCTTGCAGCCGCCAATGCGGGCTGTTCAGTTTTTTCCGTCATGGCATGGGAGAGGAGAAGGAAACAACTATGGTTAGGGTTTCTTGAAGAAATAAGAAACAATGGCACGGACATAGAGAGAGGAAAACTTACCTACTGCTTTCATCATCTTGGAAGGATCTTCTGGTTCTTCTTCTTTCGCTTATTATGGAGTTTTTCTTTGTTTCTTTCAAGGACAGATAGAGAGAAAGACAGGGCGAGGGACCAAACCAAAATCCAAGAGGGAAGAGAGACACCATTCAAAAGACCGTTACTTTCTTAACCATAAACTAAAGAATGAATGACCCCGTACTAAGTACGGGGCTAAGTATTTTTTGATCATTTTTATTTTGTTTAAGCAAAAAATGTCTAATTTTTTATTATTTATTTTTTGAAAGATTATTTGTATTGTAATATAATTCCAATTTAGTACCCTAAACTTTGGGGGTAGTGTAAAGTTATTATCTGAACTTTCAAATGTGTCATGCATTACCTAAACTTTCAAAAAGTGTCAAGATTGTTAACCGTCCGTTATCTATTGAAAATGTCAAAACTACCCTTCAAAAGAAGATGGACAATGTTCATTGTCCTCTACCTTGAAGCTGAACCACAAAAAAGAACATATGATGTGTAAATTGATTAAAACAAGGAAAAATAAAGAGAGAATAAGAAGGCAATGACCATTAATTCAACAATGATTTGTAAAGCATTTGTTCATGGGGATTAATGTTAGAACTCAACGAGAAGTGGAATTGACTCATTTATATCATCGAGTGTCCATTATTCCAATCTAAAAGCAAGAATCTATCAACACCAACACCATAATATATCTTTAATTTGCTTTTCTGTATTAAAAAACAATGAAGTTAAAGAAACACCAACACCATTTTGCCGATTTTGGCTACCACTGCTAGGGCTAGAAATCTTGACCCCAACCCATTTGACCCACCCCCCTTGGAACGCACCCAATCTATTGGTGGGTCAATATGGGTCGAGTAACCCATTAGGGTCAATGGAAAAGGGTTAAGGTGGGTTGGGTCGAAGATACCCATTAGGGTCAAGATGGGTTGGCTTTCACGGATCAGGATGGGTTGGGTCAAAGTTAGCTCTATCTATACTCGCCAAATTAAAAAAACAATTAGTTAAAGTGACTCAAACTCACGCCTCCTAACACGTCTATATCTCGTTACAATTCCAAATAACCATGCCACATTTCATTTTGAGATTAAAAGTGAAATAAAATAGATTTTATTAACTTTTGTGTTAACATGCAATTTTACATAAGCATTTCTAAAAAAACAATTATATAAAGTAATTTTATGAAAAGGACTTACAAAAGTACGTTTACATGAAAGCACTTTTATAAAAGTACTTTTATACGAAAACACTTTTATGAAAGCATTTTTATAAAAGTACTTTTATGAAAGTAGTTTTACAAAAGCACTTTTACACAAAACACTTTATGAAAGTACTTTTACGACAACACTTTTATGAAAGCATAAAAGCATTTTTTTAAAAGTACTTTTATGAAAGCACTTTTACAAAAGTACTTTTACACAAAAGCACTTTTATGAAATTACTTTTATGAAAGCATAAAAACACTTTTACAAAAGTGCTTGAAAGTACTTTTATGAAAGTGCTTTTATGAAAGTACTTTTATATAAGTACTTTTGTGAAAGCATTTTTACAAAGTGCTTTTTTCTACATTTTTTTTTTGTGTTTCAAAAGTGCTTTTATAAAAGTTATACATCTTTTGCAAATTTTTGGCATTTTTCTACATTTTTTGAAAACTTTTGGTATTTTTTTGCATTTTCTACAATTTTTTGGTATTTTTTCATATTTTTTGGTTTTCTACAAAAGTTCTAATTTTTTTGCATTTTCAGTGTTTTTTGTAATTTTTTGTAATTTTTATATTTTTTGCAATTTTTAGTATGTTTTGCATTTTCTGCAATTTTCTACTATTTTCTACATTTATCTATAATTTTTGCATTTTTAGGTATATGGGTTGACTTGACTCATTTTTTCACGTGGCAATCTTGAGAGAGATTATTCTCTCAAAAGTTATTATTTCGGGTATATGGGTCGTTTCGACCCATTTTTGTATTTATAGTTGAGGATAGGAGGGTTAGTATGGGTGAGGGTGGTTAAGGGTCAATATGGATGGCTCAAGTGGGTCAATATGGGTGGGTTAAGGTTAGGGTGGGTTATGACCCTTTAACAAGGATTGATGATATGTCATGGTGGGTTAGTGGGTCAATAAGGGTGGGTTGGTATTAAACCCTTACCCAACCCAACCCACCTATTTGTCTCCTAGACGTTGCGATAGTAGGGCCCCTGGTTGGGCTCTTAGGCGTTTCAGGGTTTGCGATCGATGGCATTTGTTTCGTTCATGGTGTACTATGACCTTGATGAGATTAGTTGTGACATCGAGGTGGTGACAGTCCGTGTTGTTCTCTCAGCACACTTCCATAGCTTGCTGAAGGTTTTGATTTCAATGTTCTCGATCCCAATTCTATATGTTGGGTGCATCCCCTAAATGCACTGCCCCACAAAGCCTTTTTCTGTTGCATGCTCTTCAAAGACCAAGTGCGTTAACTTTTGGAATTGCATGAAATGTGCCAGAAGGTCTTCTCCAGCACGCTAACTTGTGTTACATAGGTCTGCCATTGTCAACCTCCACTCGAGAGTGAACCACTTGGACAAGAAATTCTTTGCTAGCTCTACCCATGAGTCAATGCTCCCTGTTGTCAAGTTGATGAACCACGAATACATCGACATGGTCAAATATTTAGAGAACTCTCGGACCTTAAAGTCTCTCCATCCAAGGCAAACGCTCCTAGTACATCTTCAAACTTGTTAATGTGTTCTTGCGGACTCCCTCCTCACCCACCATATTGTGGCCACTGCTGTTGGGGAACGTAACCAAAGGGATATGGCTTGTATAAGATGCATCTAGAGTACGAGTGTGGGTTGGGTTCTACTCTGGTTTTCCTCCACCAAGCCTTGGACGTATTCCCTTATCTCCATTTGACTGATGGGCTCCTCCATCACCGCATTACCCCGTGGAACTATGTGAGGTTGTTTGACGGCGGAAAAGCAAGTCCTCTATACTGCGTCTGATGCAGGTGCAAGGTTGGCTCTAGAGGAGTGCTTAGTTGTTCCAAGGTTCAGACCTCTAGGGTGGTTAGCGGGGACAAGCGTAAAGGGGCCAACAGGAGTGAATGGGGAGTATTCAATTGTCGTTGTTTTTTGTAGGAGTAGTTGTAGGATGTTTCTCATTTTGGCTTGCATCTATTCCAGACGGTCGAAACAAGTTTCGAAATCATACACCTTGTTGGCCAAGATTTCGATATCAGCCTGGTCGGTTGTTTCCTGGCCAATCTGGTTCTCGACTTCTAGGTTAGTGTTGTCGAGATTATTGGGTTGTTCTTCTAGGACAAGGGAAAGGTTGATTCTACGAGTAGCCATCCTCCGCAATCAAGGACAAACTAGAGATTCTAATGTAAGTGGTGTGATATGGCTAAGTGCGGTGGTCTCCTTGAAGGGCAAAGAAAGGCTAGGAGTTTTGGGTAACAAAGGTAAGCTACGATCTTCTATTGACAGAATTGTGTTTTTGTTATGATCCACACCCCCTTTTATAAGGGGAAATCCTGAGGCCCTGAAGGGAAGGAGCCAAAAAGGGTTTGACTCCTATTTGGAAAGGGGATATTCGATTTGGTGTCGGTTGTCAAGGGGACACTGCTAGGGATTTGCCACATGTCTCATGAAACCTTTCCAGGATGAAGTTTCCTTTCGTCTGAGGATTCTCATAGTATACATGTGCTACTTCCCTTTTTGGATCTCCTATATTAACGTGGTGTGATCGACGTCAAAACTAGTCTAACGTGTCCTGCTTAATCCTGTTGGATGTCTTGCTATAAGCAACTTTGGTTGGTGGTGTTTTCGTCCATCGCAGGTCCGCAATGGCTTTGAAATCATCGTGGGTGTTTGATGGGTTATGGGTTCATTGTAATTCCGTGGCACATTATGGACTTTGTTGTGGACTTGTGTTGGCTTGTGTGTCGTCGTGGGTGTTTCTTTGGTTCCGACTGGATACCTTCAAACCAATCACAGTTGTGGTAAAACAACATGTACTTACACAAAGAGAATGTTTAATACCTTTTTTCTATACTCAATCTACTAGAATTCGCTCGTCGATTCTCTTCGATCAATGATGCATGTGTAGACATTAGTCCGTTGGGAACAAGTGATGAATTGAAGGTTGAACAATTGATCCAATCCTTCAGAAGATCCTCTGGTATTAAAACATAACCATCCACCTTGGTTCGATGTCTCTTTAGTCCTTCACGTCTAGAAACCTCCATTGATGCATAGGTATTAACATCTTACATTTTGACGCCAATGGTGGTGGTTGTCAGCGATGGGCCCTGCAATTCTTAAACCCTGTCCCTCCTCCTATTCTTGGGGTTTATTGGGTTCTGAAGAAAGTGGAACCTCTAGTGAAGCACAACCATCAACAATTTCTTTTTCGGCATCAATGGTGGTGGCGGTGGTCGGTGATGGGACCTGCAATCCTTCAACTGGGTTCTCCTCCTACTCTTGGGGTTTACTGGGTTTTGAAGAAGGTGGAGGAATCTGGTGGTTGGAGTTACTCCGATTTCGACGACTCATTTTGTTGGGTATATAATTTTCTAATGAAAGGAGAATAGCTATGTCTTCTTGGTCGTCTTTGTTTTTCGATGTCGAAGGAGAGAGAGAGAGAGAGAGAGAGAGAGAGAGAGAGAGAGAGAGAGAGAGAGAGAACTTCATGTGTGGGAGCAAGGCTCCATGGGAAGAAACGGGTGAGGTGTCAATTTGGATGTCATATGTTCAAGGTAGAAGATAATGCACAGTGTTTTCTTTTGAAGGGTAGTTTTGACATTTTCAACAGATAATTGACTGTCGATTAATAATAGGGACCAACTTGACACTTTTTAAAAGTTTAGGTACCACAATGACACATTTGAAAGTTCGGGTACTAAATCGACACTACCCCAAAGTTCAGGGTACTAAAGTGGAAATTTCCCTTAGTTAATTAATTATTGTTATTAATATTATTAAGTACTTAACTAAAGCTTTTATTATCATAATAATTGTTATAGTTAAAATTTTTACTATAAAATTTAAAGATTAATCAAAATATTTACTTAATTGTTTAATTAAAGATTAATATTATTAATGGTGATGATTATTTTCTTATATTCTTATTAATAATCAGTATTTAATTACTGAGTATTGTTGTTATAATATATTTTTTAATTACACTAAATTCTGATAATTTGTATAACTTTAATGCACAATTAATTATAGCTAAAATTAATTATCAGCTTATTATTTAAAAAAGCATAAAAGAGAAAATAAAGAGAAAAATATAAATACAAAAGCTTGGAATGGGGTCAAATCTCTGGTCATTGTCATAGACTCATAGGCGAAATGAAAAACAGGGGAAGGGTGGAGGTATCATTTTTGATTAATTTTCTCTGTAATGTTTGTTTTCATTGTAAGAAAAACAAGTCTTTGCGAGCAGCAGTGTCCACGATCCTGTTCGTCGACTGTTCACTATAGTTGAGAAGAGTTTGCTTTCACACGGGCGATACTGTTCGCGAGCTGTCGGCAATGTCGATAATACTGTTCATCAATTCCTCTGTTCACCAACAGGAGGTGAACAGGGGCATCTCTGCTTCGTTCCAACATAGGTTGATGCAGCCGTAGCTTCTAGGTCACCGAAAAGCTGCTTTGCTTTTCATTCGGCGACAGAGCTTCTACAAACGAAAGTGAAGACTCTCATCTCTCCCTTGCCAGAACTTTTGAAACGCCTTCACTGGAGGGATGGAGCAAGAGAGAAATGGGAGGATCAGATCTGTACTGCTCTGGTTTTTGCATCGTTCAAGTGCAAAGATGATGAATAATTGGGTTTAATTGCTCTCTCTCTCTCTCTCTGTAATTCCTATTGGGCAACTGCTCTTTCACTCTCTCACTGTAATTACTATTGGGTATCAACTATGTGTGCGTATGTCCCTCTCTACTTTCGTTGCCATTCTGGTATACCCTTGGTGTGTTTTATCTACTTTTGTTTATTATATCTCAGAATCGCTCAGTCGAGACGTCTTGGTCTCAGCCGGTCTAAAACAATACAACAGCGCCCTATAAGTATCCCCAACCACGGGCTGCCACCCAGAAGTGACCGCCAGTGGCTGGTGATGTCATCTACATTAAATGTAAAGACTGTTAACGGCTAAATAATAACAGTAAAAAACAGAGCATGTAATAACTGTACAACACAGAGAGGTTCCATCTAGAACAATACAACGACGGCCTATAATTAATTCATATGAACAGTGGCCGGTGTATAAAACATAGTATCTAATAATTGTTAAAAAATTGTAAACTAACCGGATTGAGACAATCTACTAAAATCAATTCCTAGAGTATCTAGAATGCCAATTAAGTTTGATGCAGAAATTCTATTAATTTAAATTACTGTATGTTTGTAGAAGCAAAAGGTGGTCAGTTGTTTGAAGAATTTGCAAAATGGGTATATTGCTTGGGCTGTGTTTCAGATCATTGCCCGAGCATATCTCGCTGTTGACAACATAGGCTATGACGATGCGCCACTTGAGAGCAGGTGTACCACCATCAAAGACAAATAAAATTGGTGTGGAGGAAGAGTAACTTGCAAATGTGGCGCAAGAAACCTATGGGATGAGGTTCCTCACAATTTCTCCCTTCTCATCTCATCGCTTTGGTGAACCCAAGAGGATTTTGAGATCAAACATTTAGTTGAAGAGAGGAATTGATTTTTGTGCCAATTATGCCAAAACATTTTTTAGATCAAGGATGCAATGAGTGGAAGTTTGAATAGATCCTGTTCATTGCAGAGTTGAATTGGTTAACTCCACTTATGCATATAATTACACCTTTTGCATGAGAAACTAAAGAGGAAACAAAGAAGACGTGAGAATAACCACTTTTGACAGTTTTTTTTAGGAGTGGATGCACTTTCTTTAAAAATGGGAGGTACCCACTTTTCAGATTTTTATTTAGATTAGTTATTAAATGTGTGTCACCTGTCTTAGTGTGCCACTTATTTGAATGAGCAGAAGAGAAGGAAGATAAAGAATTGATAGGAAGAATGATCATATTATTGGGTTTTTTTTTTTCTTGAAATTAAGGCCACCTTTGTTTGGGGTGGAAAATTGAACCGGGGTTCCACATGTTTGGAAAGCGTGTAGTTTTATACCATAAATCGGTGTAAAACTGATTTTTGAATTTTTTTTATATCAATAATCGATGTAAAATATACATCAAAATTATCGGTGTAGTTTTACAACTTCTCTCTTTTCTCCTTCTCTCTTCACAGATCGGAACCCAAGGCGGTAGCGGCAGGCGATCTGAAACCAGTTGCTGCGGCTCCCTCTTCGTTGCAGCGGCAACGTCTCTTTTGTTCCCCCCCCCCCCCCTTTTTTTCTTTCTTTGTTCCATCACCGCCACTGTAATTGCAGCGACAGATCTGAGATAGCCTCTTTACTCTTTTGAAGAGCATAGGTCGACGTCAATACACTCCTGAAATCCCCTGGGCCCCCCGAGCCCGAGGGCCCAGCTCGCGTAGGAGCAGACCCGGAGTAAGCTGGAGCCCCAGAGTATGTAGGAGCCCTTGTGTATGTAGTCTCAGCATAAGGGCCCCCTGCCGGCTCCTGCATCGGAGGGACCACCTCGGGCTCCCAGGGCGGATCTTCTGGTTGATAGCCCGGCACCTCGGGCTCCGCATCCTGAGGCATCTCGGCGCGAGTTCGCTTGGCAACCCGCTTTCTCCTCTTCATACCTTGAAACAAGTGCCCACCCCGGGTCCCTCGCGAATCCATCACACATGCGAAAAGAAGTTCGCCATCAGTAAAAAGCAAGAAAGACAGCAAGATAAGAGTCTCTAAGTGGAGAACCTACCCGATCTCAGGCCAACCGCAATGAGCTTGGCCTCCGTCAGATACTGTTGACACTTCAGCCCAAGCCGCGCCCATTGCCGGAGGCCCTTCGCCGTCTCCTTGTCAAGCGTGACCCCGGAGTCAGGAGCGGCCATCCCCCACCCGGTCTGAAAAGGCCACCCCAGCACACTTCGCACCCCGAAATAGTCCCACTTCCATGCTGGGACCTTGTTGGGGAGCTCGTGTAAAAGCTTAAAGCCCGGGCGAGGAGACAGGTAGTAAGCCCGCCTGCGCCCGGGGAGGGGACCCGCTTGCTTCTTAAGCATCAAGACTGAAGAAAAAATCTCCAAGTCCAACGGAAAGCTCTCACCGCAGAATAAGGAGATTGTCCCCACCAAGTTTCGAATGGAATTCGGGTGAAGCTGGCCGACCGTCACGCCGAAGTGGTTCAAGACTTCGACAAAGAGGGGATGGAAAGGCAATTGCAGCCCCGGAATATCACGATCTCATCAGGACCGTGTTCCCAAGGAAAGATACCCGAAGGTATGAAATAAGCATACTCCTCGGGCAAGTTATAGTAAGTAATGAGGGATTGGAGCCCCTCGGGCGTCATGGTCGAAGGGCCGAACTTGTCTAACATCCGACCCCGACGAGAGGTGGACGCCAAACTACCCGAAGCGCCACGGCCTACGAGCTCGAACTCTTCCTCGAGCTCTACCTCCGGCTCGCTAGGGCTATCGGGGGATGCAACTTGGTTCGTAGAACCTGCATCAGACCCGCTGAAAGGACTATCTGAGCCATCCGAGCTAGACATCGGGAGTGATGAGATCCAGGAAAGTACTCACCCGGACAGAAGCTGTAGACCACAGGAGCTCGGACGAGCGGAAGACCTTGAGAGCGAATTGAAAAAACCTGGACGCGAACTGGATGCGAGCTGAAACTCAGACGCGAGCTCGAGAGAAGTGACAACTGGGGTCCCCCCCGCTATTTATGCTCATAGTGACCGAAAGGCAATGGCTTAGATCAAAGCCAGTCCGACGGCCCACAGCCGCACTGACTGCACGTCTCCCGAGACCGAGACGTGATTGGCGCACGTCTTTTTGAAACTGACAACGCCGACGCACATCTTTTCGAAACTGACGAAACGCCAGCGCACGTCTCCTGAAAAACGGCAGCGGCACGTCTTTTTCAAATTTGAAAAGACGCCTGCTATCGCGCCCCCCAAGTGGCGCGCTTTTTTGAAATTTTGAAATAATGCGCTCACCGCCACATCTATCAGCGTTTAGATAGACCGGCGCGCTTCCCGCCTAAATGGACGCTCGAAGAAGCTCAAGAAACCCTGACAACGCACCTCGCGCCAGCAGAACCAAGATTCAAAGTGCAGTACAAATCTACCTGACACCTTGCGAACTCCCCGCGCCAGGGCAAGACCCTTAGCACGAGGAGTGGGGGGCAATTGATGAAGGAAGATTTGGCCCGACCTCGCAAATCACGCCACGTGGCAAAAAACAAGTAGCTCGGCACTTAAAACAGCGTACCGAGGGTACAAACACCAAAGGGAAGAAACCAGCGGTCCGAACTCCCTACTTAGAGTTCGAACTCCCTACTTAGAGCTCGAACTCCCTACGAGGAGCCCGAACTCCCTGCAAGGTGCCCGAACTCCCTACTTAGAGTTCGAACTCCCTACGAGGAGCCCGAACTCTCCCTTTGGCCCCGTCACACAAAGCAGAGACCCGAACTGGCCCATCTTATGACAGTTCGGAACCTCCCCCTTATCCGAACTCAAGACCGCCTCACGCACCGCTCCAGGCACTTTGCTTCCAGAGCGTTGAACTGGATGAACCACACCGTACCTGACACCGAAGGAGTTCGTATCCAGGGGCGGCGCACCCGACTGACTTGGGATCTGACGCTTGACGGCCGCACTACAAACGGCCACTTGCCACCGTCACTTCCAGTTACAGAGACGGCTCCGACAAAAAGAGCAGTGACGGTTCTGCCCCAGCAGAGGCGAGGACGCCCGAACTGGCAGAAGCACGGAAATACTCATTCCCGACCTGACAGGAGTCTAGGAGTGAGTGCGCGAGGTGGTTATAAAAGGCTTTCCACTCCCCCAAAGAGGAGGTATGTAAACTTTGCGCTATCTGGTTTTATTTTGCCTTTGAAGGATTCTAACTTAAGCTTTGGAGCCTTTACACCGGGTTCCCCCTGGAGCTTCCTCACCTCCTCCATTTCAGGTTCCCTGCTATTCAGTTCAGAAGCAAGGTCGTTGACAGCTAAGACCGGCCGGATCGCGCATCATCAGAAACATTGCTACCAAGTAGGGCGTTTCTAGAGCAAAAACAACACTTTTTGTTTGGTACTAGTGCTCCATATCTATTTTTAGCACTGGTACCAATTATAGGAAATCCATGTCACTGCCATATCATGTCTTTGTTGGCAGTAACGAGCTCTAATATGAGAAAACGTTAAATTCGGTATTGCTCCAAACCACGCCTTCTCGATTTCCAAGATGTGTCTTAGAGCACTGTTTGAAAGAACGGTTCCAAACATATTGGCATTTCCTAAAACATTGATTTTTCTAACGTGGCGCTATGTGTCACCGTTTTATGGAACAATAGCACTGGTTCTAAACACCACCTTCGTTGTCCCTCTGTTGTCGACACCATTGATCCTCCCAATTGTCGCCGCCGTTGTTCCGCCTAGTTGCTGTTGCTAGCTACTGCTCATTGTTTTTTCCTCGATTGAAACGATAAGAACCACTATTCCTCTTCCTGTTGATCCGTCGATCCTCTGTGATGCACATAATGCATCTTATTTCATTGACTTCATTTTTTCTTTGGATTTTTTGTTTCCAAAATTCTTGGTAATCCAATTGACTTCTGGAATATTATCTATCTTGTTTGTTCTAAATGACTAAGATCAATTATTTTTAGCCCAACTTCATCTCCAGGGAGAACTGTGGCTGTATTTTCTGATGAAGGGCAATCTCGGGGAGCATGCATTGGGTATGCATCAGGATCAAATTTCCCCACTTGCTATAAAGTGCGACTCTGTTCTACAAAGGGATCATGACTAATAGTTGGCATAACTGATGATGGAACTTCATCGTTGGAGGACCCATTCACAACCGCAGAGCTAGAGCTAGAATTGGACATTTCTGTTTTACGGGTGTCTTGTGAAGTAGCAATACCAACTTTTGTATTAGTGATAGGAATCGATAAACATCCTTGAAGACTTATTATAGAAAGAATAAGGCCTTACAACAGGTCCTAATATGGCATAGTGATGGTATTTAGAATTTGGACTGAATTAAACAATAAAGGTATTTTTGTCATTTTATAATTTTTCTATAGGGTCCAGTAAGAGGGTTTGATTGCCTTTGTTTGTGTTTTAAAATTTTAGAGTCATTGCATAAATAGGATTAGAGTTATTGAGTATTCTTTGAATTGAAATAGGATATGACAACTTAGTTTGAGTCCTACTACCATTATTAAGTTTAATAGTTTGACTCCTAAGACTATTATGAGTCTAACAGTTTGACTCCTAAGATTATTATGAGTTTGAAGTCTATTAATATGTATGGACATTTTATACAAAGGTGATGAAATATATTGAGTTTTTTTTTTTTTCAGCTTATGCTTGCTATTGTGAGTGATTCTCATGTTCTAGAGTGATTTTAGGCACCCTGCGATTGATTTCAGGTATTTTCTCTCTTCTTCCTCTCCTTATTTTCTTGCTTATTCCTTCAAGAAATCATTACAACCATCAACAGCCATAAAACTCTGATCAAGAAGACCATAAAACATTCTCTAAGGACTAGAACTAAGATGGTCCTACATCAATCAATTTTCCTAGCAACATCTGGGGTAACCCTTGACGATATATCCTCTTTGATCACTCATTTTGTCTTGATATCCACCTCTTTTGATTGCTATGACTGGGAGTGTTGAGGCATATGTTCATGCCTTTTGTCTTTATAGTTGCCTATTGGTATGATATCTGAGGTTGTATTTGTGTTAATACTTTTCCATTTCTAGGACGAGTCTTGTTTTTCTTCACCTTGAACAATCATCTCACCATTGCTAATCCCTTCTTGGAGAACTTTATCATCTCTAGATATGTTTTCAGAATATCTTGTTGGACCAACCATTTTCGTCTCAAGTTTATTTGTTTTGGGGATAGGAACTGTAGATAGTTCCTTGTCAATTACCCCTCAATTTCCTTGCCCTCTTGTTTTGTTTTGTATTTACAATCCAAAATATTGTTTGATTACAAAGAGGTAGAGTACTTGCTTGAAAAGTCACTGCTTATCGTGAGTTACATCTCAAAAGACAAATCCTCTGGTGACTTCTAGGTATAGTGAAGCATGAAATGGAAGTAATGTAGTTAATTCAAGTTTCTAATATGATTGATTCAAGCTATCTATCTCCACTTCTAGTTTCTAAAGTTTAAATTTCAGCAATTACATCGAATGTGGATATATTTGATATTGCTGATCGTTCTCTTGCTGTAACAAAAATATAAAAATAGAATGACCTGTGTTAGTTCAAAAAACTCATCCATAAATTCCTATATTACAGTAAAAAGGAATATTACCTAATGTTGGTCCTTACCATCTTGGATCTCGGGAGGGGTGGACTGGATACGAACCCAACATTCGGGCATTTTCTAAAACGAAGTGGCCACTCTCAGACTTGAAGCCTTCTTTCTCATGCTTGTCAGAGTGAGATTTTAACATTGCACCAAACTTGCCATTGTTGAGTAAGGAATATTAATAACATGACAATTAGCTTCCACCCAGTAGATTATTGGAAAGGAAGGTTTTGGTTTGAGTTCATTACTTCCCCAAAGCCTTTCTTCACAACTTTCTAACATGGAGATTGGAGGTTGCTTCAGACCCTCATCATCATCAACAACAACATAATAATCAGACACGGGCTTCCTCTGCAGTTGCTTATACTACAGACTTCTTTCTCTCTCCTAGTCTAAACAACTTTGGCATCTGTTATGGGGTTGAAGGAGAAAATGGTGCACTCTACCCTCATTTGTCTATAATTTCATTGAAGTCTAATGGTTCTTTATGCAGTGATAGAGCACCAGGTATCAACATTTGTTATTTATGCTCCATTTGTTTGCAGTGCAAATGCATTACACTGATAGAAATGTATAAGAGTGCAAATTTTTGGTCAATTTTTGCTTTAGGTTTTAGTTTGCTTAAAAAGAGAGCAATTTTTGAATAATTTTTGTTTTAGGTTTTACTTCATTTGCATTGCAAATGAACAAAATAAAGTAAGAAATAAATTGGAGCTGGATAATGAAGGGCTGAAATGCTTTGACATCTGTCTGATTTGGGGTGGTTGTGGAAATGTAGAATAAATTGGCCTACTGCAATGGTGTATATGGTTAGTGTTTTCGAGGAAACACTTACCCGAGTAAGTGTATTTGTCTATGTTCTTTTTCTGTTTAATTTACCCAAGTAAATGAGATTGCTTACTTTCCCATGTTCTTTCGCAACATCCACTTTCCTGTAAACTTGTGAACCGATTTGATAATCTCGGGTTTAGATGGGTTAAATGTCATATCAGATCAGATTCGAATGGTAGAAGTGAAATCTGATTAAAATTGGATCGAACTCGGATTCACTCCCATCCGATCCGATGGGATGGGAGTGCATTTACCCATGTTCGCTTTTCAGTAAGTTACTTACCCGGGTAAATGCAATTACTTGGATAAGTTTTCTTGGGAAACACTTATCTAGGTAAGTGCATTTACTCATGCTTTTTTATTTCTTATATAAATAAGGCAATGACCATTTTAATCATAAAAATTCATTATCAAAAGGGGCATTTTGTCCCATTCAAGTATTGACAACTTTTTCCCTAGATGGGAAAGTTATTTATCCACCTAGAAGATGGGTATCATTGATTCGTGTAAGTAATACACAGGAAAACAAACTTTCCTTGATCCCCACATAAATTAAAAAATAAGAACATGAGATTCTTGGTCAATGGGAACCAAAATCTCATTGACCAACATTCCCCCTCTCAAAATCCAAAAAAAGAACACCCCCTTAGGGGTAAACGAGGAAATGTGTTTCTCAAACCCCGAGTTGGCCAGCCCTAAACCCTAAATCACTTGACGTTTTCTTCTCAACCCAGTTTTTCTTCTCTCTCGCTGTCGCCTTGTGGTTCTCTCCTCTCTCAACTCTCACTCTCTGCAATAATCAACAAGAACAAGACTACAGCTCTCGCTATCACCTTGCCGTTCTCTCCTCTCTCAACTCTCATTCTCTGCAACAACCAATAAGAACAAGATTACAACTCTCGTTGTCGCCTTGCCATTCTCTCCTCTCTCAACTCTCAGTCTCTGCAACAACCAACAAGAACAAGACTACAACTCTCGTGGTTGCCTTGCCGTTCTCTCCTCTCAACTCTCAGTCTCTGCAACAACCAACAAGAACAAGACTACAACTCTCACCGTTCTTTATTCTGCCCTTTTCTTCATTCTCGCCTTTGTTTTACAAGTTTAGCTTACCTTACAGATTACAGGTTACAGGTTTAATTTGATCTCCAATTCTTATTTGTTCTGAATAAATTATAGATTACAGATTATATTTTCATTTGTTCTGAATAAATTACTTTTGTTTCAAGTAAGGAATTGTTTTATTTTAAAACTTTTGAAATGAAAATTTAAGTGTTATAGATTACACAATTGTTTCCAAACTTTTGAGTAAAGAATTACAGAATTGTTTTACTTTTGTTTTATCCATAATAACATCAGTAGAGTCGTATTAAAATCCGAAATCCAAAAAATCTGATCGAATTTGAACTTAGATGCGCTGCACACAATCTGATTTATCAGAATTTCGGATCAGAATCGAATGCAACTAACATCATGTCGAATCGAATTCAGATTTAGATAAATCCAATCCGAATCCGATGCGATTACATGCGTAATTGGGTCAGGATGATTCAGATTTATATTCAGTGAATGCACAACTGCACCTTTATATGACTGGAGGGCGGTGAAATCTTGGCCAAAATAGCTTCGTTGCTTAGGCATGCCTGGATTTCCTGCTCACTGTACTGGATTCTACCCACAATACATTGTAACTGCACATTTCAGCATAGAAGTTTGCCATGTGCATCTGTAGTGCCATGTGGCTAGTCTTGTGAGTAGGAAATCCAATGTGCATCCGTTTATAGCAAAGGAGTTAGTTTTAAGGTACGGCTGTCATAGCAAGCTTGTTCCTGGACCATGTCGGGCCCAGGGCATTTAATATAAGCAGCTTAAGTTAGGACCAGATAAAGCCTGATCCACACCGTAGGCATCTGGCCCAAGCCCAGCCTCCAAATTTTTAGGCCTGATGCAGGCTCAGGCCTGAATCGGGCCTACAATTGCAACCTAAGCCCAAATTTAAAATTCAGGCTGGACGAGGCTGGGCTGAGAAAGGCCAACCCGCCAAATTTCAGTAAAATACAAAGAGAACTGCGGCAATTAAGTCTTTTATGGACTGTTTTGTCCATCTAATACAATACTATTATTATTGTTTTTTTAATATTTTTATCATTTTAGTAAACATTATATTAAACATAAAATTATTTATTAGCATGATAATTGCTCTTGATAGGTTAGTGTTGTAATTTTTTTATTGAATAAATCTATTATCAAATTCTATTTTTTGATGTTATAATCTATTCAAATTCTATAACTTCAGTGCTTTGCTTCACCATTTATAGTGCATGATTATGATTCGATGTGTATATATAAAATTTGAAAGAAGGACAAAAGATAAGAGGCCTTCCTTGTGCAAAGAATGCTGAAAGCTTAACTAATCTAAAGTGAGGAGGTTTTGGAAAAAGGAAATGAAAACGACTGTACAAACTTTAGGGTTGCTTTTCAGATAAAACCATTAGGGAATTTTGTAACCCTTCCAGTTATTTTCATTAGAGTGAAGGCTGATTAATTTCTTTGTTGGGCATAGGATAAACCCATAAAGATCTTGTATTGGCCCATTATTATCTATTTTCTATTAGTTTTCTTTGTTGAGGTTCTCTCCTAGGCCGGGTCCCTTTGATTTTCAACAACTATTATTCAACCCAGATCTCTAATCTAAGGTTGAAGCTGGGGAATCCATTATAAAGCCAGAGAAAGCTCTAATACAACGTGAGTATTGAAATTCAAGGGAAAGATGTACAAAAAACCAATTTAAAGAGTCCACTTGTCCACTTGGTGTTGGTCCTTGGTGGTTTGGGTTTGCCACATCATTCCTCTACATGGCAAGAATTGGTGGACTCTTGTGGTGGAGGGAATTCAATTACATTCATATTCATCTGACTAGACTATCCTTTTTCTCTCAAAAAATACAAGTCTCTTTCACTCTTGACTACCAGCTTTTACTTATAACAGTAACATGATGGTGGGCTTGCTAGTTGTAGTTGGCTCATTGAATGAAGAAATCTTTAATTTGGAAACAAGTTGGGAAGCCCATAAGTTCTTCACATGTTCCTCTCACTGCCCTTTTGCCCTTTGGTCATGGTTCATGGTTCATGGACAGTTAGCAGGATTGGCCATAAAATCCATCCATCCACAACTGTGGCCAAAATAGGTGGGCTGCTGGTCTGCCTACTTCTTCTTGACACCAGCAGTTTTGAACCGGGTCAATACCCGATCATTCACATTAAAGTTAAGGGTAAAATACAAAAACTTCCTCTCTCTTATAGTTTCGTTTTAGCAAAAACCTCCCCTGAATTTTTAAATAAATAAACAAAAATATCCCTTCCGTCAATGATCCAGATGGAAAACATCACCGTTTACGAAATTACCCTTACCACACACCCAAATCCAGGGAAAATCGACGCTTGTTTGTTTGTATCACAAACACCCAAATCCTTTGCGCCTTTCTTATTTTCTTCGAGTAGCGTTAAAACATCCATCTCCAAACACGTTAATAAACCAATGTGATCGATAGCTCTATTAACATTCCAAACAACACCCTAAAATTTAAACGTTGAACAACATCAATTTTTGAACACGGTAAATTAACAACATACCAAATCTGAACTTAGCTCTTTATTGCTAGATGAACGTTATACTCTTTGGCGAAGACAAAAGGGACGATCCCATGAGGGAGCTCGACCTGTAAATTTGCGATGTGGAGGAAGTGGCCTCGTAAATCAATAGCAATGGAAGCTGCAACCATTACCACTGTTGGGCCGTTAGAAAACGCACGGCCATGACAAACGCTGCAACTGAGTTCCCACATGTCGGAGCACCATAAACGTCCCTACCCAATGAAAACTCATATTAATATCTAAACAAATAAATAAATATTCCTTCTTCTGATGACTGAACCATGCAGTTTCAGTCATGGAGACCTTCCAATAACTGAACCGGTGCAGTTTCAGTCATGGAGCCGACCAACACAAGACCAGGAGGACCACAAGCAACTTGATCGTTAGTCCCGCATATCGGGCAGTGGACTTGGGATAATTGACACACCTCTTAATTTACCAGAAATGGCATAGGCTATTGCCATCCAAGGAAGTTGTCGCTTGCAGTAAATGACCAATCTCATCGAGCCTCAGTTAGCTCTCTGTTCAATCTTCTTGTGGCTAGAGAAGATCATTAACCATGGGCCCATGGCCCACAAATTGGATGACCATGTTCCCTTTGCCATTTTCAAATGGCTGAGAAACCAACGATTGAGCGTAGGGGACCGTTAATAAGTTATTAACGCAGGTCATTCGTATCCGGTCGACGCTCAAGCTGACTCTAACACTGTAATATAACTGTCTATACAAAAGTACATACACATTCAGATTTGTTGATTGAACTCACCTAACTAGAATATGGCCATCCCAAGACCGTCGTTAGAGAGTATAGAGATTGATCCCTTTATTATTTGCAGCATCGACACGTCCCACTTGCATTAACAAAAAAGAAATGAGGGACCAAATAACATCGAGGCCGAATACGTGTTTGCGTCATGCTATTTTACAAAATTTTTAAATGGCGTCTCAAGGGTAATTTTATAAATATAAGCGTTTTTTCTTGGGATCATTGACGGAAGGGGGATTTTTGTTGAATTCTTTAAAAATTAGAGGGACTTTTGTTAAAGTAGATTTACAATTGTCAGAAAATTTTAGGAGAAAATTAAACCCGATGAGCTCAGCACCGGCACCGGCACCAGCACCAGCACAGTGCCACAGTCCCTCCTTTTGTTTTTTTCTACTTTGGATTTTGGAAAACAAAAATACGAAGGAAAAGGTGGGGGGGATTAATTAATGCGGTCTGACGCGTGTAGTAAAGTGGGGAAGATACTCAGGACCTGAAAATCTGCGAACTGCTGTGGTCCCCTCTACCCTACGCCTGGGGTGCGTACGGAAAACCCCCCATATCCCTTCCTTGTCCGGAACACCACTTACATTGATCATGTACGAGAATGTAAATGGTTACGAAAAAAATGTAAAGGAGAAAAAAAAAAACTAATTAAGAAGCTCACTCCATAATATCCAAGAAAATTAGGCTATGTTTGCTTTAATTTTCATTCTTATTCATGATGAAATTTTAAAATAGATAAGAATGACAAGTGTCCTATGTTTCTCATTTTTATTCTTAAAAAAATACTGTAATGGTATTTATAAACCACATACTTAGATCTATCGACATAGATGTTTATTAGTGGATGACCGGCTGTCAATGTCTGTTGATTTGAGTTTCCACCGTAGTCCTCTTATAAATATTTATGGCAGCAGTTTTGTAGGAAGAGTTATTTCAAAGAATGAAAATGAGCAAGATGTGATATGATAATTTTTCATGTTGAAGGTTACCTCAATTGGGCTGATTTTTCATTCTAAAAATAATGCAACAATAGTAAGAATTTTGTAACTAACCATTCTAATGTTATTCATTTTTGTCCATTTTACCCAAAATGAATAAAAATTAAAAAAATGAGGCCCAGAGCAATGAACCAAAAATGGCCTTTGGTTACTTCTCGTAATTTCTTCCCCTCCTTTTGGAGTGGAGGGACAACGAGTTGGGCAAGGGAATCTGAAGTCCATCTCATGGTCCTTCAAATCTTTATGATTTCCTTTGGTTTTGGGCATCTTAAGTCTTTAACTAGTAATTTCTTGTCATGCAGCTTTATCAGATTAATGTTATTTGTTGGCCATATTTGGTTCTCTATGCTATTTTCTTTTGACTGATTTGGGAAAGAGTACAAATATAAATATGTACAATGCAAATACATACAAAATAATACAAAATACAAGGTTTGCACTCTACATATTTGTATTTGTACTCCTTCCAAACTCAGCCTTTTGTTACTTAGCCATGAGTCCATGATAATTGCAAAAGTCAATGCAAAAGAGGGGTTTCTACTTTTTAGAGCAAATGATAGAATTTTCTCTTTCATTCTCAGTTTATGAGTACAAATACAAATATATGGAGTGTAAAACTTTATATTTTATATTATTTTGAAAAGAGTATTAATACAAATATAAATACGTAATAGTATTGTGTATTATGTAGGAACCTATGTCTTCGGGTTTCTATGAAAATCTAAAAAAGAACCAAAAATCCAATCCGAACCAAAAAAATTCAAGTAACCTAATCAATCAATTTGGTTTTCCATTTGTTTTCACTTAACCTAGGAAAAATCTCACAACTAATCAATCAATTTGCCACTTAGCATGGCTTATCTCCCCTTTTCTTATCTTTTTATATTAGGAAACTAACTATCCCCCACTTTCTCCTAAATTATCTTTAACTATCTCTAATTCCTATTTATCCACTCCCACACTTTTCAATTATATATATCTAAAGAAACTTTCAATTAAAAAAATATAATAATTTTTTAAATATTAGAATGAAATTATGTAATAACTTTATTTAAAGGGAAAATATATGATGCAAAAAAGGTATGGTATGGGAAGAGTTTTGACCAATCAAAACCCACCCATGAATTTTGATAAATAACACCTGATTGTCTACCACATTTATGATTCCAATTGATTGATCAGAAGTTTTTCAGATATCATATCTTTTCCATATCATAGTCAAACCCTTATTTAAATATTTAAATAATGAAATATTTAACATAACTAAATGTTAAATAGTTAAAATAACAAAATTATATAATAAATTTAAAAATTTTCTTAAGGTAGAAAAATAATTATAACAGATTTCATTATATTTGAATTAATAATAGTTTTATATTTTACAAAATTATGTAAAAATAGTATAAATTATAATTTTATGAATTATAAAACTTGATAAATAATTAATATTTTAAAATTTTAAATAATTGTATTATTTAAATGATTAAATAATATTGTAAATAATAATTTTTAAATACATTAAATAAAAATAATAATAACTAAATCATATTTCAAAAACAAAAAATAGATTAAATAACAAAAATATGTTATAAATTTAAAAAAATTATCAAAAACACAAAAATAATTACAATAGATTTAATAATATTTGATAATAAGAATATAAAATATAAATAATTTAAAAAATAACTAAATAACTTTTTAAATAACTAATTTTTAATTGTTTTAAATATAAAAAAATTTAATACTAAATCATATTTTAATCATTATTTAAAAACAAAAATATATTAAATAACAAAATTATGTAATAACTTTAAAAAATTATCAAAAACATAAAATTAATTATAATAGATTTAATAATATTCAATAGTAAGAATATAAAATATAAATAATTGGAAAATAAATTAAGTAATATTGAAATAATGAAAGTTGATTAAATAACTTAGTGGTATTGAAGCTTTTTATTAGTTATGTATTGTATTTTCATTATAAATATATTTTCAATAATTATGCATTTTCGCTATAAATTTTTAACAATTATTGGAGATTAGACTGTTGCAATTTTTTAGAGATTACACTATTAATTTAGCTGAAATTAGGAGTATTCACTAGGCAGTTCAATTTGGTTGCAAATTGTTTGGCTAGCCAAATTGATTTGGTTTGGTTGGGGAGTTGGTCACTTGAAACTGACCAACCATTAGTTAAAACTGACCTACTCAAGTTATATCGGTCAATGTTTTAAAAACCAACCCAGATATTGAATTGCCTTTGCATTTGGGTTGCAATCACCGGTTCAACTGTTTGGGTCAAATGGGTTAGACCGTTCCCCATCGGCACTCTATATATAAATGTGCATATATGTATATATGTGTGCAAATACATATAATATCAAAAAGTAGTGTATAATTATGTTTTAAATGTAATATATGTATTGTTTTATATTTTATTTATATTTTTTAATTCAATTTTAATTTTTTGTTTGTAAAAAACATTAAAAATTGTGATTTAAGGCCGAAAAGGTTTTTTTCCAAAGAAATAACAGGGCAAGGTACCTACAGAACCTTGAGATGCATAGATCTTGAAAAGTTGCCCAAAATAAAAAAAAAGATCACCTTAATCGGAGATTGGAGTGCAAAGTTATGGTCTCTGAAAGTTTTTACATGCATTAAGTATGTAACCGCAACCCAATGACTGGGTCAAACGGGTCAATAGTTGAACCCTTCGAGCGAGTTGAGTTAGTTTTTACCAAATCAACTATTTTTGACCGAAGGGCAGTTTTCAATAGAACTAGACTTGGAATCAAGGTTAGGTGATGGTTTGAACGGTTCAACCGATCGAGTAAATGCCAGGTATAAAACATTGGTATCAGTTTGGTTTGTTAGTTCAAAAGATTTAAACTTAAAAAATTAAATTTTAAAATTTACAATGATATTATTAAAAGAATAAATTTAAAAATTTAAATTTACAATATAAAATATTTTAGATCGTTTCGATTTTGGTTAGTTTACAAATGACCAAACCTAAACTAACCTGACTTGGTCGGGTTGGGAAATTGCTGAGCCTAAGCTGATTGGAAATATTAGAAAGTGACCAACTCAGGTTGAGTTAGGTTAGTTTCATTGGTTTGATGAACAACCTTAGTTGAAGTTAATTATTGTTATTTTTGTATTGCAAAAAAAATATATAAAAATAGTATATAAAATATAAATAATTATTAATCATTAAAAATTAAAAGAAAAAACAATTGTCTACTCTATGTATTTCTATTATTTAACTTTTGCTTAACAAAGTTCGTGCATTGCACCGGTCATAGCTAGTAATTAATTAATTTTATTTTTTTGGCCAATACTAGTAATTTTTTGGCAACTACAAATTAAACTTAGAAAAATTCTAAATTGGTTCCAACAAACATGTATCGAACATTGAAATTATCTTATAAAAAATGTAAAGTTATATGCATGATCATGAAATCAATATTAAGCTCAATTTGAAAAGTATATAAATACAAATAAAACAATACATAATAAGTTTTTGCACTCTATTATATTTGTACATTTTTCGGATTATTATATATAGAATATAATTGGTGTAAATGTAACATGGGAGTTGAGATAGGGCGGCACAAAGAGGCAAGAAAAGAACAAAGGGTAAAATATAAAAACCTCCCTTGAGATTTCTGACAATCATAAAAACCTTCTCTCAAGTTTCACTTAAACAAAAACCATCCCTAATTTTTTTTTGGAATACTAAACACAAACCTCCCTTCCATTAATATCCTAAATGGAAAAGATTTGACTAATACATTATTTTTTTTTTCAGAAGGCCAGTTTTACCCTTCTATTTTGTAACAAGACACAGGAATGGAATCAAGTTAATATTATTTCCCCAAGAAACAAATATTATTTTCTGCACTTGCAGGTTGCAGCCAATCAACCCCTTCAAAGATAGTTTTGCACATTTCAAAGATATTTTCTCCAATGCCTCTCTACTAGGACTTGCATTACAATGAACTCCATAATCGGACTGGTAGAGTAGAAACAAAGATAATAGTAATCAAGTATAGAAGCTCCTACACTCCATTAATGGATTCTTCAAAGATACTCTATTGTAATAGTTTCTAGCTTCAGATTCCACGACGACACCATTCCAAACTTTCGCAACTTCAAATCCCCTCTCCATGCCATGCTAGGCATTTCTTCCTTTGAAATCATAGGAATGCCATGTAAAGACAAATCCCCTTATGCAGTTGACTTATAATTGACTCTATTGTATTTGAAAATTACAAGACAACCACATAATAAGACAAACCTTTTATGTAGCTGACTTGTACTTGCCTTTATTGTATTCGAAAATTACAAGACAACCATATATAAGACAAACCTTCCAACTTGTAATTGCTTCTATAGTATTCGAAAATTACAAGCCTTCCAATTTAATTGACTCTATGATATTCGAAAATTATAAGAGTGCCATATACAATTATTTATGATTATGCCATCCTATAAAATAAAATGCTATCCCTCTTCTCTCTCTCTCTCTCTCTCTCTCTCTCTCTCTCTCCCCCTTCTATTATTTATTTCAACTTTTATTTAGTCATTTATATATTTGTTTTATTATTATCTAAGCATTTATTTATTTAATACAATTAAATAAATTATTTATAAATTAATAAAATAAAAGGAGATTGGCATTGCAAGAAAGATTTTAATAGACATTTATTTATTTACTTAATTAATTTTATTCTTATTATCTAAGCATTTATTTATTTAATAAAAGTAAATAAATTATTTATAAATCAGTAGAATACAAGAATTTGACATTGATAAAATTAATAGACATTTATTTACTTATTTTACTAAATTATTTATTTATTTAAAAATAATTTACTAACAAATTATTCTCTCCACTTAAACCCAATATTTAGAGCTATCAATAGGTAGGCTTGAGCCCAATATTTATGAGGGGGCCAAAGTGTAAGTGGAATGGGGGGCCATGGCTTCCCTGTCCCTGGGGTTGGGATTAAACCTATTCAAAGGTCATGTTAGGCTTTGACTTTATATCAGTAGAACATATTTAAGTCCAAGTCTGAGCATGACAGACCATCGGGCCTAGATCTTGAGTCCAAGCCCGACCCACATATAAAAGCCTAAAGCCCAACCAAGAAATTGAGAAAAAAAGATTTGTATTCTTTATTTAACAAAAAAAGTATTTATTTATATTAAATTGACTTTAAAAGTGAAAGTTTTAATTAATTATTTATTATTATATTTTATTAAATTAACTGTATCATTGTCCATAATGTTTTATTTATTTAATTCAATATGTCAATGAGTCGGGTTTGGTTATAGATAACTTGAACCAGTTTTGTCCCAATAATAAATAAACATTTAATTATTTATTTTGCAAAATTAATTAAATTATTATCCATAGATTTCTATTTATTTAATATAATAAACTATTCAATTAATTAATAATTTATTTTACTAACAGATTATTTCTCTCTTTGCCCGGGCTTAATAATTTAGGGCTATTAATAGGTTAGGTTTGGGTTGGGTAGGGGTGGAGCTAGGATTTTTTTATGAGGGGTTCAAAATCTAAGTGGATTAAGGTTAGGGGGAATAAATATGGATGGCCATTAGGGGGGACCATTGGAGTGGGAAATGGGGGAGGCGAAAAATATACATGAAGAGTTGGGATTTGTTAGGCAAGGGGGGTGGGGGGGCATGGCTCCCTGAGATCCCCTGGCTCCGCTATGGGGTTGGGATTAAACCCATGGTTTTAAAAAATGACCTGGAAATGTAACTGTTCTGGCCACTAGTTTTTGGGTCAACGGTTTAATTGTCCGGTTCGAATGAACGACTTGTTTTGATAAAAAAAAAGTAATTAAAAATAAAAAAGGAAAAAATATAACATTGGATTAGAATCTATATACATATATTATATGATTTATGAATCATAATATCAAATCACTAATGGAAAAAATGCATTTAAAACCATAAATTCAAGATAATGTTTTTGGTTTCAGTTTTGAAAACAAAAAACATATTCACAAATAAGAGAATGCTTTTTATTTTTTCAAAAACAATCTGTTTCCAAACCAACTGGTCTTGATTTATTTTATCATTATCATGACATCCCATTTGCTATGACTTATCCATTCATCACTAAATCTTTGAAGGGAAAGTGCATTAATTATCACAAAGTTGTTGAGTGTTGTCAGGAGCATTAACATTGTTATTGCTAATTGCAGCAGCATGCACTCTCGCTTCCATTCTTCTCGATTTCTTATGTCTCAAGAATTGCCAACAAAGCTATTCATTGAATCACTAGCTATGTTCTTTCATGTACACAGCCTTGTACTTGTTCTTAATGCCTTAATTTTCCTTTTTATTTCTATTGTACTTGCTGATGTACAAACAAGTGAGACGAATGAATGAATGAATTTGTGTTGTTTTAAGCATTTAAACAAAATATATATACAAGGTGAATGAAGTAATGGTACATTGTGATAATGAATGAATGCTCTTTTACTCCATTTTGACAGGTCAGTAGCATTTAAGCTGCACAAAGTTACCACAGATTTATAGTATTTATTAGATGTAGAACATTCACGGTGTGCATCTCTCTTAACACCCTCTAAAGTTTTTCCATCCATAGTTTGAAGGAGCAGTTAAATCTAAAATCTTAGGCTGATAAGTGAGGTTCTTAAAATGGGATTTTATTTTCTAACACTCCACTCCATGTGAAAGCCTATTGGGCTACTTTCGCTTGAAGTATATATATATATATTAAAACTGGTCCTGCCATGTCAGCATAGCTCTTCTTGCAGGAAACCCCCTTCCTAATTTTCTGTTTTTTTGAATTTTTTATTTTTTTTATTCCACATATTTACCCATTAAACCAATAAGAAAATCACATATACCTAACTATTTCTAGCAACCATAAAGCTTTTCTAATGTTTAGCCAAGTGGCACTACTTTCCCCCACTTCCTCCTAAATTGTCTCTAATTACTATATATCTCCTAAATTATCTTTAACTCCTATTTATCTCTTAAATTATCTCTAATTTAGTAGAGAGGTTCTCTCCTAAACTATCTCTAATTCCTATTTATCCTCTCCCCCACTTTTAATCTATATCTATCTAAATAAAGTTTCAATTAAAAAATACTTAAATGTTATAACGAAATTATATACTAAATTTAAAATATTTATTCAAAACACAAAAAAATAATAGATTTAATAATATTCATATTATTAATAATTCAATATTTTTACAAAATTCACCATGAAATTATGTAGTAACAATAAAAATTATAATTTTATGAATTATTCAAATAATAAGAATTTAACATTAAAAAATAAAACGTTATTTAAATATTTCAATAACTAAAAATCTTAAATAAAAACATTAAAAATAGATAAATAATATAACAAAATATTTAATATTACGTAATAACATTAAAATAAATAAAATTCAAATAATGAAAAATTTTAAATATTTAAATAACAAAATATTTAACATGACAAAATTTTAAATAGTTAAAGTAACGAAATTATGTAATAAATTTAAAAATAAATTCTTAAAAGTAGAAAAATAATTATAATAGAATTTATAATATTCATATTAATAATAATTTAATATTTTATAAAATTAATAACAAATTATGTAATAATAGTACAATTAGAACTTTATGGATTATTAAATTCAATAAATAATTAATATTTTAAGAACTTAAATAACAATATTATTTAAATAAGTAAATAATATTGTAAATAACTAATTTCAATTATATCAATTAATAATGATAGAAAATAACTATTAACAAAATTATATTTTATTAGTAATAATTTTACAATCATAGTGTATATTCATTATATTTATATTTACTATAATTAATATTTATTTTATTTTCAGTAATTATTTATTGTTTTTAATAAATATGCTGTCAATAATTATTTTTAAATGTATTTTTATTTTGTTATAATTTATAGATTAATACTTATTAGAGATTAAACTATTATTTAAGATTACATTGTTTATTGACTAACTTAGTATATTTTTAGTATTTATTATATTTTTCTAATTATAGTATTTTTATTATAAATCTATTATCTTTTCATTATAAACTTATTTTCAATGATTGTGCACGTTTGTTATAATTTTTCAATAATTATTGGAGATTAAACTATTGCTATTTATTAGAAATTAGACTATAAATTTAGTTGAAATTAGGAGTGTTTAATGATTGGTTCAGTTTAGTTGCAGGTTGTTTTGCCAGCCAAATCATGGTTTTTAAAACCGACCTAGTGACTGATCCGATTAGGGGTTCGGTTATCGGGCTAAGTCGAACAGTTGACCCGTTTTGACAAAAAATAAAAGATTTAAAATAATTAAAAAATAAAAAAAATGGTCAATACCGTTTGAACGGTTAACCGATCGGTTCAACGGTTTTAGGGGAAAATGGTTTTTGGGAAAAATGGAACCGATCGTGTGACCGGTTCCTAGTATTTCGGTCCGATCTTCTAGTCCAGTTCGGTTTTGAAAACCATGAACCAAATCGATCTGGTCAAGTCCATAGTTTGTCACTCGAAACTGATTGACCATTAGTGAAAACCCACCAACTCAGGTTGTATCGATTTGGGTCTATTTTTGGTTTAGTTTGCTTGTTCAAAAGATTTAAACCTTAAAATTTAACTTTAAATTTCATAAATTACAATGATATTATTAAAAAATAAATTACAAAAATTACAATAATATTTTTAAATTTTCCCACTTTCTCGTATTAAAAAATTAAATTTAAAATATAAAATATTAATATATATATTTATCAAACCAAAGCCGATCTAAAATACTAGAAAGCCGACTAACTCGAGTTGAGTTTGATTGGGTTGTTTATTAAAATGTTCAAATATAATACAATTATATACTCTTATTTATTTCTATTGTTTAACTTTTGCTTAACAAAGCACATGTCCCGTCACCATGCCTCTCCTTGCTCCATTATCCCCACCTGCATTCTCTTTAACTTTCTCTCATCTCCCCTTCCCACCACTCTCATTAAGCCATGTCACCCAACTACATAAAAATATTCTTATAATCTCTCTCCTAAGATATCCCATTTATACCAATAGGAAATATCATGTTGCCCACTCCCTAATGAATTCCTAAAATGCATTCCCCCCCAATTTATCTCCACTCTCCCTCATTTAAAATATTCATATTAATTAATAAATAATTAAATACGGTTAATATTTAATCCCACCTACATTCAATGAGTATTAAATAGTGTTATTATCAAAAGTTAATAAATATGGTTAGTAAATTACCAAAAATTAATAAATATTGTTATTAATTAACTCATTAACAACATTTTATAGAAATTAAAAACTCTTTAACTAATTTCTATAAAATTGAGAATTATATTTAACAATTATCAAAAAGTGTAAAATTTTAGTTATTGTTTTTATTATAATCAATAACCAAATACAAATAGGGGGATAGAATATTATAATGTTAGAAAATGAAACTATTAATTAATTTATATTGAAAAATAAAAGATAAATTAGTATAAATTTGTTAGTAAACTACCAAATAAAAATATATATATTTAATAACAATTTAAAAAAATTTTCAATAAATCCCCATAGTTACACAAATGCAATAAATTTTTCAAAAATTTTCATAAAATAACATTTTTGAAATAAAAAGATATAAAGTATTTGAAAGTTTATTAAAAATGCATTAAATAATTATTGAAAATTATTAGAATATTTTGGAAGTTTTAGGAAAATTTATTACATTTGATAGATTTTGGAAAATTATTGAAAAATTATGTAATTTTCATTGCAAATTATTGAAAATTATTAAAGATAAATGACTATGGGAAATGAAAAACTATAATTTGAACAAATAATTACACAAATTATTAATATAAATTAGTATAATATTGGAAAAAGGAAATTATTGGTTAGTTTATATTAGAAATTATAAGATAAATTAGTATAATTCTGTAAGTAAACCATTTAAAAGGAAAATAAATTATTTAATAAAAATTTAAATAAATTTGAATAAATTTTCAAAATTACACAAGTACAATAAATTTTCCAAAATTTTCATAAAATTACATTTTTGAATATTAAAGATAATTTAGTGTACTTTTAGAAATTCACCATGTGGTTGATACTCAACATATCATTTTGATCATTTCTATCATCAAATTGAATATTGGGTTGACGGGGACAATGTTTTCAAAATTGGATCAAATCAGATGGTTAGACAAGAAAATTGGGAATCAGACATCATTTCTCCTCAAAACCTCTTTTTGTCCAAAAAAGCGAATCGTTGACCTGGGCGGACGAATCGTTTGACAAATAGACCGTTCAATCCCAGAACGGTTCCCTATCTGGTCCATTTTTAAAAACCTTGGATGGGGAGTGAGTGCCTTGCCTTGAGATTGGCTTGGTGTGCGGCATGGCCTGGCCCAAGGCCCGGCCAATGGACCAGCTTGACCCACGGCATGGCACGGACCCGTGCAGTCTCGAGCCATGGGCCATGTCGAACCAACCCCCCAAATTATCCTAGAGGAGGGAGGCACAGCCTGAGATGCCTCGTGGGCCAACACGGCAAGACTTGCATTTTGTGCGGGCTACATGCGGATCGTGTCGTGCCGACCTAGCACGATCCAATTTATACCTCTACTTGAACCCGCCTAATACTGGGGATGGGGCAGAGAAATTTGAGGATTCTCCATCCTTGCTGTGGAGTGGGGTGCCTTGCCCCTGAACTCGCTCGACATTGAAGAGTGGTTACCTTGCCCTGAACCTGTGTGATGTTGGAGATGGGGCGGGGATGGGGTGCCCTGCCCTGAATCCACCCCGTTGTCATTCCAATATAATTGTTAATTATTAGTAGAATTAATAAAAAAATTAATTTTTATAATTAATTTTATTTATTTTAACAGTAATCAAAATTTTATTTAAAAATAATAAAAAGAATAAAAATGATTAAAATTACTACAAATTATTAATAAAACAAAATTATTAAAAAATATTTATTTATATTTAATTAGCAATTATTATTTTTTTATAAATCAACATTAAATGAAAAATAAAATTATTAAATCTTTCAGATTTTCCCATACATTGCACGGGTCCCTACTAGTTTAATTAATTATAATAGGGCAACGAAGATCAAATACTAAACCTTAGTTTGTAATCTCTAACACATATAGATAATGAAGAATGCCATATTACATTTGGGATTAGATAGAAAAATGTTGACAATATTATATAATATTGAAATGCATTGATATAAAACAATGCATTAATTTCATGAATAACAAAACTCTATATAAAGCGAAGAACTCAATGTAGATAGATGAAATTGCTTGGTAAAAGTTTCTCATATCGAATTTAATTACACTTCTATCATATAGCACCGAAAATACAACAGCACACCCAAAGGATGAGAAAAATGCCAACTATACAAATATTTACAAGCAGTATGAGTTTATTATATTCATGTTAACGATTATCGGTTCTATTTTTGTATGTTTATTAATTTTAGTTACTTTTTCACTGGTGCATTATTATTCACTATTCATTAATATGTATATTCTTGTTTTAGAGCCAGTACTTTTTTTCTTCTTTGTTTTTTTTGTGAAAATGCCAAGACTTATTCGATGAAGAAGCACCAGACAATTTACAATGGTGTATACATGTTGAATGATCTTCTTGACTCTTGACATATAAGGATTAACAAAAGTAATTTTAAGTGATGCCTAACCAAAAAAGAAAGTATGAAAGGGGCTACACAAGAACCGGGGGAGGGGGTGTTAGTGCTAAGGATGATGATTTTCTTCATCCCGGATGGGGATTCAATTTTAATGGGGTCGGGGATGGGGATTAATAGGAATCTTTGATCGGGGTCAGGGTCAGGGATGGGGATTGAGGTCCCCGCCCCACCCCGACCCCGATTATATATATATATATTATTTCTATATATCAAAGCATATTTAAAACATAATTTATAATTTAAAATTTTTATTTATTTTAAGTAAATTTATTTTTTAAAAAATACTATTATCTAAAAAAATTTCGGGGATTTGGGCTCCCACGGGAAACCTATCACCGTCTGGGATCAGAGATAGAGGACAAATTTTATCTCCAATAGGGATCAGAAACAGGGATGAAGTTAATTTCAGAATCGGGACATTCCTCAATGATGTTCTTAAGCCTCCATGGGGGAGTCACCATCCTCGAAAGACAGTCAATACGGGCTCGGAATCACCTTCGATATTTATTGACAAACCTGTAAAGTTAAGCATAACATTGTGGGCTTCCTAAGCTGCCCAGACTTTAGCAAGATTAATAGTTGCAATGCTAATAAGATAAGCTTTTTCAAATATAAGACCTTACCAAAATGATACCTAACAATGCAAGCAATGGAAGAAAAATAAATTATCCTATAATTTAGCTAATATCTCACATAAATTTTCTTCAGCCTAGCACACCAAGTCACCAAGAACACCTCAACCACACCCTTGGCACCATACAGTACTATAATTAATTTACCATATTATCAAATTCCAATAACATCTATCGAAAATATATAGTGAAGTATCTGATAGATTCTACATCTAATCAATGGTGTGATGGATCAACCAAGATGTGGGTCAAAGTATAGTTTTTAAAACCGATCGGAGGTTGAACCGGTTAGGGGTCCAGTTACCAGGTCGAACGTTCTGACAAAAAAAAAATAAAAAAAAAAGGTCAAAACTATTTGAACGATTAACCGCCTGGTTCAACGGTTTGTTGACCAAAATCAATATTTTTTTTGAAAAAAATCCGGATTTGGGGGAAACGGAATCAGTCACCTGACTGGTTCCCGGTTTTTCCAGTCTGGTCCAGTTTTGAAAACCATGGGTGAAAGGCAAAGTGACGATTTTAAAAAAGAAAGGATGGCAAACCGATAGAAGAAGAATGGAATGCTATAATATCTTCATTCACATGGAAGTATGGAACTCGAAGAGAGGGCTGCAACTTATGTACTTGAATATATATTCAGCTTCTTTTCTCTGACGGCTGATGGCTGTGTTGCATAGTGATGTAGGGATGGCAATGGAATGGGTTTGGAGAAGATTTTGTAAATTCTAGATCCTCTTTGTCTTCCCAAACCTTTCAACCCATACCTCTCTAAAGCCTACAACGGGTTGAATGTTCAGAATTCAGATCCTTCCTGGACATCAAAATATTGCAAAACCTCTCCAACCCTATCAATTATCTTTTACATAAAATTCAAAACATTACTAAATTCAACACATGCCACATAAATTTATATGCCTTACAACAACAATTTAATTATAAGTACTAGGGGTATTTTAGGGTATATTTAGTTTGAAAGAAAAGATGGGGAAAAGAAAGGAAAGGTGAAGAAATCTTTACAAACCTTGTATAGATTTTCCCATCTTTCCCTACCCTTTCCTTCAAACCAAACATAGAATTGATATATTCATACGTTGGGGAGAGTGGTATTTAGCCTAATACAGTATCTTACTACAGGTTATAAAAATCCCAAAACCGATACCTTTCCCAAAATCCACTTAAAAAAACAATGGGCCAGGTACGAATACATGCCAAGTAGGTGAAAATTGTCATCCGTATCCATGACATGTATGCAACTCTTCGCTGCTCCCATCAAGTCCCTAAATACCATTTCTAGGTCAATGGCCATGCTACATTACGGACTGCACATGCAGATAATTTGTAGCATGCAATATATTATTACTTATAACCATCGTTTTCAAAAGTGGACCAAACCGGGCAGTCAGACTGGAAAAACCGGATTGATTCCGTTTTCTCCAAAAACCGTAATTTTGGTTAGTAAACTGTTAAGTCGGACGGTTAATCATTTGACCGTTTTAGTCATTTTTTATTTTTTTTTATTTTTTTTCTATCAGAACGGGCTGAGCATTCAGTTTAAATAATCAGACCGTTCGACTCAATAACCAGACCCCTGACCAGTTCAATCACAGAATCAGTTTTAAAAACCATGCTTATAACTCTCTTTATGTATAAAATACCAAATATTCCATCCCAAATTCCTTCTTTAGACAAGAATGAATTAAACAACAATGCATAGTTTGACATGCATGTTTCTTCTTTCTCTACTAAATATAGGGCTCAACTGCTTAATTGGCAGAACCACACAATAAGCGTAACATAAGCACTTATTCATATTTTGTAAAAAAGATCAAAATAATAAGTGACTAAAAATAAGCCAAAATTAAATGGCCTTTTTTAAGAACTTATTTATTTTTTGGGGGACAAGTCCCCCCGTCTTCAAAAGAACACTATTCACTTCCTTCTTCGAGACTCAAACCAGTGACAGTGATCGACCACCCATCAACAAAACCACTGCCACTGCCTCTCTCTCTCTCTCTCTCTGTCTCTGTCTCTCCTCCTCCTCCTCCTCTTCTCTCTCCTATTCCTTCCTCCACCATTGTAACTATGTCCTCAAACCAACCACCACTGCCCCTCTCTTCTTTATTTATTTATCTTTTTCTTCTTCTTCTTCTCTCTCTCTCTATTAGGTTATCTGTCAATTCTAGTCCAATCAATGTGTTGACCCTTCAATCTTAACGCTAGCCCAACCCAATCTTAAACTTGAAGTTCTCAATCCTAACCCTATCTGATAATGAATTGGGTTGGTAAGTCTGTGTTTGGATCTTTGCAACTAAATTAACAAAAACATGCATGAATATACATGTTAAGTGTTATACATGCAAGTAATGCATAGATCCCAAATTATAATTTTATTGTAAAAAGGTACCATATCCTCATCTTTTCAACATGAAATTAAAAAATGAGCATAAGTAGCATAAACTACATTGGGTTAAGTAGTTTGACTCAGATATCTTTAAATCTCAACACTAACCCAACCAGGGATTTTATGGTTTGCAGTTTTCTATCCTAACTCCAACACAATCTCTAACGAACTATTCATGCTAGCTGCTCAAGCGGGTGCATAGGTTGTCACTGATTTCTATTTTTGTGATTGCATTGAGGTTTTTGGAGTCATCACTCATCACCCTTTTAGTTCCGAGGAAAAATGTGGTTTTGTTTTGTTTTGTTTTGTTTTGTGTTTTTTGTTTTTTTTCAGAAATTCTATTCTTATAAGTTGGAAGAAAAAGAATTATTGCCTCCTGATTGAAGTTAGGGTCTTAAAGTCATCACCCTTTAGTTCAATGAAAAATAAGTCTTGTTTCTTTTGGACTTTTTGAAAATTTATAGGGATGGGGCATTAAAACTCTTTTCTAAAATTATCCCAAAAAAAAGTGGTTCCAAGTGAATAAAGTTCTAGTTGTAAAGAAAGAATAGTTCTCAGTTTAGAGGTTCAATTACAGAAGTGTGAGTTTGTATAAAAAAAATACAAGAGTGTGAGGATCCTAGGCAGACCCTCTTACCCATAGTAAAGTGATATGCCACTTTTTTTCTCATACTTAGCATCTCATTATAATAGCCAAAATTACATCAGATATACTCCATTAGAGAGACATGACAAAATTTAATAGAATACACCTTAGTTTAAGGGTGAGGAGAGCAAATTCGAATAATGGGAAAACGTTTGTACAAAATTATTAGCAATATTTTTAGATTTTGTAGCTTTTGCTAAGATAAAATTTCAACAACACTTACAAGTTTCAGCTACTTTTATTCGGGAATGAGGGAATGAGGGAATGATAATTCACATACACACACATACCCCCCCCCCACACACATACAGAGAGAGAGAGAGAGATAAATATAGAAACTGAAAACCATTTTTGTTTATTTTCAAATCATACAATTGTTGAGCAGAGAGAGATGGCAGTGAAAGTGAGAGAAACTGAAAACCTTTTTATTTTTAGATACCTCAACATTAAGGGCAATTTCAATATAAGCTTTTTGTTGCCTATAAATAGAAACTGAAAACCATTTTTGTTTATTTTCAAATCATACAATCGTTGAACAGAGAGAGATGACAGTGAAAGTGAGAGAAACTGGAAACCTTTTTTTATTTTTAAATACCCCAACATTAAGGGCAATTTCAATATAAGCTTTTTGCTGCATCCAACATGAGTTAATAGTCCATATTGGCTACAGCCACATAAGCCTCTTATGACATGATAGGGGGTTTTTATAATTTAAAATATAGAACCAGCTATCAAAGTTTTATTGGTTTACGAACCAATTTACAACCTAATTTTAAATGTTGAGTTGGCTCAGACTATAATTTCCTTTTTTTAGTTTATAACCTACATAAAGAGTGATTACAGTTTCACTTCGTTCTTAGTTAACCTCTATTTATTTTATTTTATATTTATTATTATATAAACCTATATATAATGTATAATATATAAGCCAGAGTTTCACTTCCCAACTTTAATTGATATTCAAACTTTTATATGCCCATATGCCCACAAGGCCATAATATCCCTGCTACCCAATCCTATATTTATCCACTATCTTCTCTCTCTCTCCTCTTAATTAGGGTTGTAACTTCCATATCCAAGTTAAAGAATTTACACTGTATCGGTCCAGGTTTTAGGGTCCATTCAAATTTTGATGAAACTCTCCATTTTAGTCCACCCAAGTTACAGCCCTACTCTTAATGACCCGTCACATGCGCATTCGCACATATATACCACTCCATTAGTTTTTAAAAAAAGTAAAAATTAAGCTAATGTCATTAATATCACCCACATTAATGATATTATTTAATGTGGTTACTATCTTAACGTAGTACAAAATTAGGTGGGGGCATGAAAACTTGCATTAGTCATATTAACGCTTAGGCATTAATGTAAATAAAGCAACCCATGACTTGGTATGGTCAAGGCGGTTCCATCATTAACAATTAGTCATAATGTCTTGTTTAGTATGGTCAGAAGGAAAGTTCAGTATGGCTAGAAAATGGTGCGAAAGTTTCTCGAAAAAGTGGATTGCAAAAATCAGGTGCTTTTCTTTTCAATTTAGATGGGTTTGGGTTGGTTTGAACCAACTTGCATTTCTAATGGTATGTAGTTAATTGAGTGGTGATTCGGTCGGTGCATAAATTGGGCAGCCTCAGAGGATATGTGGTTTTGAATTTTATTATCAGTTTTCACCATCTTTCAAAAGAGTTATTAATGTTGTTAATAAAAATATTGTACTATGATAAAATAGAATTGAATTACGGTTTGTATGGGGATAAAGGCAAATAATCAATACAAAAAAAAAATCTAATGTTATATGTACAATTAAGGGGCATATTTTTTTGAAAGTCATAATCCGGTGTAGTTTTAATACTTCCAACTTTTGTCATACAGGGAGACCCTTGTTTTTAAAGTATGAGTTGTGATACATTCTTCTATATGGTTTAAAATATTCCATGCGGGCTAAACTAAATTACTTATTATGCTTCATCTTTTAATGTCTAAAAATAATTAAATAACAAAATATTTAAGAGCATAATTGTTTACCCAAATTATATTCAGCTGTTAAAGAGCTTGCAACTTAGGCTCCATTCACTTTTCAGTAAGTTATTTATCCTGGTAAATGCAATTACTTAGATAGGTTTTTCTTGAGAAACACTTGTCTAGACAAGTGCCATAGAAATCCATTATTAAAAGGAACATTTTTGTCCTATTCAAGTGTTGGCAACTTTCCCCTTATGTGGGAAAGTAGTTTACCCACCTAGGAGATGTGTATCATTTTCTTGAGTAAGTGATACCTAGGAAAATAAACTTTTCTTATTATCCACATAAAGCTGAAAAAAGAACATGAGATATTTGGTCAATGGGAGTTCCCATTGACCCATTGACCAAAGAACGCCCCCTAGAAAAATAAACTTTCTCTGGTACCCACATAAAGCTGAAAAAAGAACATGAGATTCTTGATTCCCATTGACCAAAGAACGCCCCTTAATGGCTATTCATTAAAAGGAAAAATTCATTTGTCTCCAACCATATTATATAACATGACCTCCGTCTTATTGGTTTGACTAATGTCCCTTACAAGGTAATTGCCAAGATCATTGCCTCACATTTGAAACATATTATGGATACTCTCATTACACCTCAATCAGAATGCATTCTCCCCTGGGAGACAAATTCATGATAATAGAAATTTGGCTTCAGAAATCATCCATACTATGCAAAAACAAAAGGATATGGTTGCCAGTTTCTTGTTGAAAGTGGACTTAGCCAAAGCATATGATAGAGTTGAGTGGGGTTTTCTCTTGTGGAGTCTTCTTCAACGGGGGTTCTCTCCAAACTCCATCTCTCTTATTTGTGCTTGTATCACATATGCTTCTTACTCTATCTTGATAAATGGCAAAATGGGGAATTCATTAAGACCAGAAAGAGGTTTAAGACAAGGATGTCCTTCGTCTCCATATCTTTTCATCTTATATATGGATATTCTTTCTCGTATGCTTCTGCACAATTTGAATGGTGGTCTTCTACAATGTTTCAAACTTGCAAAGAACTGTCCAAAACTAAATCATATATATATATATATATATATATATATATATTTGCAGATGATATCCTTATTGTTGAAATGTTCCATATCAGAAATTTCAAATATATGAGATATTCTTCTTAGATTTGAGGATGCCTCAGGTCAAAGAATCAATTTTGAGAAATCGGCTATCTACTTCAGTAAAATGTCCACAGACGAAGGAGAACTGAAATCTCTGAATTTCTTGGGGTTCCCACTATGAAGACTCATGACTCTTATCTTGGTGTTCCACTGCTAAAACATGGAGGTCAAAAGAGCACTTGGAACTTTGTTGTTGATAAATGTAAACAAAAGCTAAGTAAGTGGAAGACTGAGTGCTTATCACATGTAGAAAGAAATACTTATTAAATCAACAATCACCTCTATTCCATCTTACTCCATGAACTCAAATCCCCTCCCTCACTCAATATGTCCCAAATCAATCCTGTTGCAAGGGATTTTTGGTGGGGATTTAAAAGCAGGCAGGCTCATAGACATCTACAAGGGTGGAAAAAAATTCACAAATCCAAAGTTCAATGGTGGACTTGGAATTCATGATATTCTCCTAAAAAATCGTGTGACAGCCATGAAACTAGCTTGGCGTTGTCTGATTGAACAAGACAGGCTATGGGCCAAACAATTAAAACTAAAGTACTTGATCTCTGGCGAATCTTTTTGGAGTGTCAAGCCTAAAGGATCATCTTCCCACATCTGGAAGTGTCTTCTTAACTCAAGGGAGGATTTAAGAAAGGGAACACGAATGCTGATCTCAAACAGATGGGACACAAACATCTTCAATGATCCGTGGATTCCAAACTTCATTCTTAACAGAGATGACTCTCAATCCAATGGGAAAGTTGCAGATGTCATTGACTTTGACTATGGTAAGTGGAGATCAGAGCTGATTCTTTCATAGTTCGATCCTATCATTGCTCAAAGCATTCTTAAGATTGAGATTCTGGCTAATCCTCTTGCCCATCAGGATAAGATCACCTGGACTGTCACCCCCAATGGTTGTTTCTCTAGTTCTTTGGCCTATAGATTACTGAACGAGGAGTATGTTAATTCCTCTTATAATCTGAGTGCAACCCCAAACATTTCTTGGAAAGAATTCTGGGCTTTCAAAGAGCTCCCACCACGTATTCACATCTTTGTTTGGAGAATACTTCGCCAAATTCTTCCTCTGAAAGGAGTCCTCTCTAAGTATTCAAAGAAGATTGACAATCTTTGTCCCCTTTGTTTTGAAGTGGAAGAAGATATGGATCACCTGTTTATTCGCTGTTATACCCTCCGCCCAGTCTGGTTTGGTTCATGCCTATCACTCAAAGTTGAGGAATGGCCACATAAAGGAGTTAAGGATTGGATCTCCTTTTGATGGAACAGAATCAATGAAACACCCGATAATGATCTTTGTGCGTTTAGTAAATTTTCTATTATCCTTTGGCACTGTTGGAAGGCAAGATGTAAAGTTGCGTTGGAGAATTCCCAGTTTAGGCCTTCTTCGATAATTGCTGTGGCCAACTCCCAAATTGAAGAACTGATCAGTGTTAAATTGAGCCATGACTCAAATCAAACTTCAATTTCAGTTATGCCCTTCCCAAAATATTACTTGTGTTGACGTTTGGTGTGGCTGAGTAATTCAACAGTCACAAATTACTCCACTAAACTGCTCCACCCCTTTCATCTTGTTGAAATTTAGGGACCACGTTCCCATTTTCTTCTCTATAAAAGGGAGCTTCCAGAGAGAAGATAGTGGTGTGGTTAGTGAGCATTAGAGAGCACTAACCCAGAGATCTGAACTTCAGAAATCCTTTATTCGAGCAGTTTGCATATTCAGAGAACTCTGCAACTTAGAGAAGTTTGAACTTCTGTAATACTTCAATTGATGTTGTTATCTACTAGTTTCTCTGCCTTTGCAGCCTATGCCATGGAGTGCGTCAAGGCTTCATTAAAAGCATCTCGGCACTATTAAGGTGGCTAGTTTGTAGTACCCTCATCACGGATATGAATAAAATAAGTTCTCATTCCTCTCTCGTGGATGTAGGTCTCTTTGACCAAACCACATAAATCTGACGTCATCTTTACCTTTCTCTTTTGCTTTGTAATTCACATATTTCTCAATTGTTTGTGAGTTTGCTATCTGATTGCCATACTAATTAATCGGTAATTCAGAGTATTAATCCTTACAACATGGCGTCCCCCTACACAACCTTTCATCAAAATCAATGTAGATGGAGCTCATAACCATTCTCAATCTGGTTGGAAGAGCGATTAACTTCCCTTTCTTTGATCATCCTATCTCAGAGGCCTTGGATTTCAGAGAAGGAACTCAAATGGCCAAGGATTTACAAATCTCTCATGTTTGGATTGAAGGTGATACTAAAAAGGTAGTCCAAGGCCTGTTGAATGACCGCCTGGATACCCCTTGGCGGTTATTTTCCATTATCACTGATTGCAGGGACCTTTTGAAAGGATTTCAGTCTTCAGTTATTTCCTTTAAGCCTCGTACAGGCAATAGAGCAGCACATTTAATCGCAAAATTTGCTTGTAATCGATCAAGGACCTTAACTTGATCGATTCCTCCTGATTTCCTTTTGCCTGTACTCGTTGATGATATGAATAAATGAATTGCCTATGGGCTGCTGCTTCTTCTTCGAAAAAAAAACCATATTACATAACACACGTCTATAACTCCATTGAACTTATCTATCTAGTAATAGATGAATGTGGAGTCACAATACCAACTATTTGATCAATTTTTTTAGTTAGTGAACTATTTGATCATTGGTGCTTATAACCATATTAAAGGAACCCTAACCACCTCCCAGATGTGACACCAGCCCTCGGTTTGACTCCACAATATTGTGCCCTCTATCTAGACACTCTATGGGCATGTAAAATGAAACCCAAATTTTTTATTCACTTTTCTACCCACACTCTACCCACCTTGAATTGCAGTCACACATCTCACAATTCAAGATGGTGATGCGTGGCTACAATTCACGGCGAATAGAGTGTGGGAAGAGAGGGTTTGTGTAAAATCAGTATTCCATATTGTATAATGTGTATGTTCAACTTATTTGTGTTGTATAATTGCATTGAATATATTTACATTTGCACTTTTATTAGGGCACCACACATACACATTTCTATGCATTTGTAACATCTCCCAATGACAAGATAATGTGGGATGCCTGTGGAGATGTGAATTTGTTTTAGCCAACCAAGTATAATTGGCATAAAGTTTGAGTAATGATGATGATGAGGATAGTTTAATAAGAGTTTTAATGAATCTTTTTCCTTTCCTTATTGATGGACTTTATGAAAACTTGTAAATGGTGGTGATAATTGGAATTTACTAAAGCCTTTTCACTTGGGCTATTTGATAAAAACAAAAAAGAGAAAAAGGAAAGTAAATCGATTAGAAGTTCTTATTAATTTTGACAAAATTTGGCTCCTTTATTTTTCTTTAAAATCAAGAATAACTTTTTAAGCTGCATTTGGCGTTCTTTGTTTTAAAGATTTATTATCTTATTGTACTTAAAAACTCAATATTTATACGAGACATTTCAACTGCAAAAAAAGAGAGAAACTTTAGTATTAAGAATGCGAAATGCAGCTAGAAAGAGTCGAAATATGTCCATGGAGTCATACATGGACAACATATCATCCTCTCGCATAGTTCTCGTGCGCAGGTGATCCCGACTCAGCTAGAAACTCATGAAAGACATTACCACTCATTAACAATCATACATCCATCTAATCTTTTCGTGGGAAACATCTTTCCTCATTCAAACAATCAAACATTCTGGCTCGGTGGTTCAAGTTTAAAACTTCAGCCAGGAGGGCCACCTTCAGCCATCTAACAATCTGGTGGTGACCACCTAAAATTAAGTTGATCCAAATGAAATAATTATAGGGTTCTAGGGTTTTGTGAACTCTGTAAACCCTCCAAGGCTCCAAAGTCTAAAGGTATTCTTAATTTCTTATGATCTCATCTGAGGGATTGATTGGGACATATCCCAGAAAGGCTGCGGCTACTCTTGTCATTTCAAGCAAAACGGTCACCAATGAAAAACCCTAATTCCTCTCTTCACCTCTGATTAACCGCTTATTTTACCGATAGTTGAAAAAAGTCACCCTCTATAGTCTTGTCATCTAGCCGAAAGGGAGAGAGGAGGAGCTAGCCAGGTCTTGAGTCATGACTCATGGCTTGAGTTGAGCCCAAAACTGGGCTCCATTATGGGTTTAGGGTTTTAAAAGGGACGTTTTAAAAGAAAAAGAAAAGGGGAAAAAGAGAGAATAGAATGAAAGAAGAGAATTATTTTTTATTTTCTTTTTCAAATTTATGGACGCCACAGCCACTGCTAGTCGACTAAGACAGTAAGACTACCCCCTCTCTTTAAATGAGGCCAACCTATACTCTCCTGTTTCTCCATTGGTAACAGTAACCATAGTAGCAGTTGCAGGCGCCGTTTCCCTTTTTTACACTCTCCTCTCTCCTTTTCCCCTTTCCTCTTTTGTTTCTCTCTGCAACAACATGCCGGGAGCTTCTCACTATCTTCGCAAACCGTGACCACTCCCCCCTCTCTCTGACTGTCCGTCTGTCCCTCTCTCTTCCTCAGCAGCAGCAGCAGGGAAGAAGAAAAGAGAAAATGGTGGGTCTTGCTTTTCGTTTTCTAGTTTCGTGTTGCAGATTTTTCATGGAACTTAATTGAATTTTGCTCATGTTTTTCAGGTTGGTATTTCTTCTCTTCCCCACTGGCTTGAGGTCCTTCTCGGAGAGAAGTTCTTTAATCCTTGTTTGGTTCATGAGTCTGCAAAGAAGAACGAGAAAAACATTTTCTGCTTGGATTGTTGCACTAGTATATGTCCTCACTGCTTATCTCCTCACCGTTCTCATCGGCTCTTACAGGTTTAAAGAAAGTCATAAAACTACTCGACTCACAAATTGAAACAGAAAAAATCCCCATTTCTTTGTTGTTCAAGCTTCAGATTTTTTTTTTTCTTTTAACTTCTTTCTTATTTCAGATAAGAAGGTATGTTTACCATGACGTTATACGACTGGATGATATCGAAAAATTAATCGATTGCGCCTTTGTTCAAGTAAGTTAAGAAAAATATAGAAAAAGCTTCTCATAAATTAAATTATGTATTTTTTTTTCTTTATACAGTGTTTTGAATTCTGGGTTTTGCTTTATTTTTACAGTCGTACACGACGAACAGCGCAAAGGTGGTATTTTTAAACCAGAGGCCCCAGTCTCGGCCTTTTAGAGGCTCCGGCAGCATCTGCAGCACCTGCGACAGGAGCCTGCAAGACCCATATCTCTTCTGTTCTCTCGCCTGCAAGGTCGAGCACCTGCAATGGACTCCATTGACCGACTTTTTTTTATTGCTTTTAGCATACCCATCTCTCTCTCTCTCTTACCATTTCTTTGCCTTCTGTGGCTCATATCAGGTTCATCATCTGGCGAGGAGCGAAGGTGGACTGTCGAAGTATCTTTTCGAGTGCGAATTCCTTCCATTACCGGAAGGAGGAAAAGGAGAGAGCTGTTGCGAACTGGAGGATGGGCAAATGACGCCCAGCTCGATACTGGAATCGCCAATTTCTTTACACACCTCATCCGGGTCCAGCGCAAGTGGTGGTGGTGGTGGCGTGGGTTGCAGGACCCTTGCCTGCACTGCTACGACGGAGTTCGTGAAGAAGAAGCGGACCAGCATTTCGGTTTCAAGGACGACGTATCGGCCGACATGTTCACGCGCGTCGGAAATCTCAATCAGTAACAGGCGAAAGAGTATCCCCCACCGGTCGCCACTTTATTGACCGTGTACGAAGAAGCAATTAAGAAAGGTATTGGGGAATGGGGAGGAGCGGTGTTGTGGGGGACATACATGGAATTTCCATGTTTTTTGTTTTGTTTACTTACATGGTGTCTCTGCATTGCCAAAGCACAACCCTCCCAATTTTGTAGAGGAATTATTGTTCTTTCTCTTTAGGTCACTATTGCTTTAGTCTCTCTCTCTCTCTCTCTCTGTCTCTCTCTCTCTCTCTCTCGTGGATAACAGAACAACAAACAAAGAATGCAGTCAATAGTGGGGAGAAGGGCCTGTTTCTAGTAATGCTTTGTCTTCTCTTTCTTTTTCTTTTCTTTTCTTTCTTTTTTTCCTTATTTGGGATTTTTGTTGGTCCCAACGTCCTAATGTTAGCTATAATTCTGGTCAATTCAAAGCTTTATATTCGGTTAAATTCCACCAAATTACAACAAGATTTCTTTAATTTAGAGATACAAATAGATGTTTAGAATAGAATTGCTTTTGTATGTACTAGTGTGAGCTGATTTTTATTTTATATTGAGATTGTTGAAATTGGAAATTGAGATGAAATGACAAGTATTTTTATTCATGCCAACAGTGTAAAAAACTGCACAGCCAGAGTAAATCTCTTGAGTTTTATCTAATTGGGGGGGGCTAAGGTTGGGTTGGAAAATGGGACCCTTGAATCCATGGAAGTGGAAGCAGTAAGGTGTATGACCCACCATCCCCTAGCTTCCCCAAAGGGAAACCCTAGAATTTGCAAGCACAAGTACCCAACAGGAAACAATTCTTTGTCTTTTGTTTCTATCCCCCTTGGAACTGAACAATAAAGAACTCCATCAGACAATGGCCAGAATTTTTTTTTTTGAATTATTTTTTTGTTTTGAAGTTTTCTGCCAATTCAATTCACCTGCAAATAAATAAATAGATAAATAAACAGTACACAAATTAATTAAAAATTCCTATAAATACTTGAAATTGAATGCTTCCAGCTACCCAAATCAGTTGTACAAAATGGTACAAGTAAAGGACACAATTTAAAAGATGGTCCCATTAGGTCGATTTCTAGTCATAGAAGGTAATTGTGTGGGGTCCAACAATTGGATGGTGAGATTTGTGTATCATGTTGAAAAAAACCATTTCCCTACCTCATTGATTTCATTGTCCTCTTATTTTTTGTTTTCTTTCTTTTAATTATTTAATGAAATGCGTATGGGACGAGGTCTTGGGGGCAGAGAGGGTTGAGGTTGGGTGGTGAGGAGGCATCCATTCAAGCTCTTGTGCTCTTGGTTATTTTAAATATGTCCGACATGTCGCCTCTTTGGGGAATCGGGATTTGCAACTCACAGAGTGAACCTCACAACCCACACCATATCTCACCGTGTGTTGAAAACATCTTCCCGTATTATGAGGCTAGTGTGAGCAGATCTGGACTCTTTAGGGCGGAAATATCAAATATCCCGTTTTGAGTCCAATAGAAAAAATACATGATAAATAATAACCTCTTAAGGGCATTCATGTCTTTTAACCACTTCGATTAGAGAGAACCTGGAAGGAGCGCTCTTTAGAATCACAGGCTGAGGCCGCCTCAATTTCTATACGGCCACCTGAGCTGTAGAAGACGGGTTGGGTTGTAAACAAATTATTTACGGACCTGATTTTGCCACGTGGCAAGTGTGGAAAGGGTTGGTAACGTGAGGTCGAGTGTTGTACCTGTCATACAGCTGCGGATGCTCGTCTCTAGTCCAGGGGCTTTCATGCAAACCTCCTCCCCTGACATTAGCATTTATTGTGGTAGAATATATAATACGATGTTTACAGGTAAATGAGTTCCATTATTCCATCCATACTGGGACCAATTCTAAATTCTAATTTTCTATGCAAGGAAGGAGGGAACGAAATGAACCAAGTTTTTAAGTCTAAGTGGTTTGATTACCAAAAAAAAAGTGGGTTGATTTCAAAAGCATCTCTCCTCGTCAACTCTACCTGAATTAGATGAACAACTTGTTTTAAAATGGAAGTGCCTCCTAATAGGTTTGTATCAGTTGGACATGGATCAGACCGGATGGTTGGACCGTCAGAATTTAGAATCTTCGTCCAAAACAGTTGAGTTAATCAATTCTTAGAAATTTTGAATCTCTGTGTGAAACCTATATATTCAAATATGTAGGTCAATTAATAACAGTCTTTACCCACAATATTTGTTCTTCTAAACTTATATAATCGTGAAGTATTTGCTATTTTTCATATTTGTTTGAGCAAATCAATTTAATTTTCTTTTTATTTGTTCATTCTTTGGTAATACTGCAATAGAGCAAGTCAATTCAGATAGTAAGACTGTTCAACGTGTGACCAAAACCGTCTTATTTCCAGTCTGGGTGACAAAATTTGTTTGTACCTTGCAAAGTAGCACGACTACACCCATTACTCAAATCTTGTAAAAAGCATTGCATTGGGATCTTGTCTGGATGTCCATTTGAAGTTACATGGGAATGCTATTTCCTACACTATAAAGCTTAGCTACTATAAATTAAATATAAATATTAAATAATATGGATTAATCATAAACATACATTAAAAAAAAAAATGACCTTAATTTCAAATTAAAACCCACTTGGGCAAACATATATAGATGAGTTCTAGGGAGGTTTTGATGTTTAAATTATATGATATATTAACACTTTTTTTAGAGTAGTAGACTACGTTATTGTCTTCCTGTTATTTAAAAATCTCCCACTTTTTATGCCTTTTTTTATTTGGGAAAAAATGGTGAATTAATCTAGAATCAAGCAAACCTTGAGAACCTTTCTACGAATTAATAGGCCTAGAGAAAGTGATTTGAATGGATTTCAAATTAAAAAGACCTTAGTTCTAATTCTATATTGTGCCATCCAACCATTGAGAGTTTGCAAGCAAACTTATTATTATTATTATTTCACAAAAATACTCCTGTTTGGTTTTGTCATTTTTTTCTGCATTATTCCATTACATGGTGGCATCCGTCCAAGTAAAATTCAAAATATAAGTGCTTCTGTGTTTTGTTATATGTAATTGCTCTGAATGGCAGACGTACCTAGGGTACTAGTTTATTGATAATTTGATATTATGGCACCATATGAGCCTTGCACGGCTGGAGCTGATGTGTAATGAGAGAGAGAGAGAGAGAGGTCCATTTGTAGTTATGAGCAATGAGAGTTGTTATTTTCTTTTGTATTATCAGGAAATTAAAGAAATGGTATTATTGTGCTAATTATGGGAGTTGTAAACATATGACCTCTCCCTTCTCTGGTATTGAAGAATGAGGTAGTGTTGTTAAAACATGAAAGGAATCATATTTGTAGTTTATTGTTAATGGTCCAAAAGAGCTAAGATATGGACTTATCGGATAAGTACTTGACTACCTGTAAGATATCAAAAGGTCTCACGAGAGTGAATGATAAAAGGGAAAAGCCAAGGGATAAAAGTGAAGGGGAATCCTCCATGGATGTCTAGGGAGCAAGTAGGCTGATTTTGTGTAAGAGGCGAGAGAGGTCAGAGGAGGAGTCATATTCATTTGGGTCAGTGTGTCATTTGGAAACAGATATCCACTTGGTTGGAGCCCACGATTCCATAGGCAACAGTCCCTAGGAATAGGACTTACCCAAATGGAATAGGGATTGTTCACGCCTACATACAGATAGTCTTTCAGTCATTCTTTCTTATTTTATTATTATTATTATTATTATTATTATTATTTATTTATTTTTTTGGCAGCTAACGCCAACATTATACGGTCTTTTGAATTGAATTGAATTGTATTCTGCTATTCTATTCTAACGAGGGGACATTTTGGGACTTTCTTTTAGACTGGTTTTGAAATAGACTCAAACCCATATAAGTTATAACCCACCCAATTCACTCATATCCCATCTAACCCAACCCATATTACTCATTCAATTCACTAACTTTATAACCCAGCTAAACCCAAATCCAGTCATTTACTTAGTTGGAAAAGGAACTGGGTTGAATTGCCAATTCATAGACTCAGATGGGTTTGATTAAGCTGGGTCATGGATAGTCAGATATTGGATCACATTTTAGTTTATCAATGCATTGCAGTCAGTTGCCCTTCAACCCAAACCCAATGCAACCGATTGCCATCTACCTCAGCTTCTGCACTGGGATCGGGACCAATCACCAAAACCCATATGGGTTCTTCACCCAAAATCTAGTCTAGAATATAAAACTGTCCAACCTCAGGTCCTCAGCACAAAGAACCATGAGTCCCACAAAAAACACAAGGGCACCACCATATAAAAAACATACTGCCCTTATAAACAGTTTGAACTAAATGGCAAAAGTTTGGGCTTGGGGCTCTAGGATCCCTAAAACGATCTGGAGCTGCCACATGTCTCTACTTTGTTATTTCATTGAAAATCCACCACTAATTGTAATTTATTAAAAGGATTGGTTAGGCCAAGTTTTGATTTTGAAAATTTGGCAGATGGATGCATTTGGTTCGGAAATTGGGAAGAAGTTCTATCGCAGCTTTCAGGGTTCATTTTACCTGTGCATTATGCCAATGGTGTTTGAGCAATTGGTTCTAATCCTCTGAATATACAGTCCAAGGGAGATTATCTGGGTCCTAAATCCAAGATAACCTCATATTACATAATTTATATTTGATTGCATTGTAATATAAAGGAAAATAAAGAATAGTTTCAAATCTGGATAGAGTCATTATAACCAATTGGGCTGTGGAATTGCTCGACTAATTCCAACCAACAATTGAACAAGACAAATGTACACGTAGAACATTCACAACATCGAGGAGCACACAACATGGAACATCTACACCAAGGCTTTAATGTGTAGAATTATTTTTTTTTTCAAACTCTTCGTCCATAATTAAAATTTTATAAAATTTTTATATTATTAAGAAATACCTTTGATAAATTTGAATTGCTTTATTAAATTATGACATTTTGTGTTTTATTTATAACTAGTGGAGACCCGTGTGATGCACAGGTTTTGTTAAACAAATTGAGGCAAAAAGATTTAAGTCAAACATGAGTTTAGATTAGGCTTGACCTTTTCTGCTTAAGCCAGTTTGAAGTTCGAAAACTCAAGCCCAACTTGTGCAAAGCTTTCCTTCATCTGGGCCAGGCTCGGGTTGGTCCCACCCAAGTTGCACCCCTAGCTCTTTTGCCTCAAATTCTTTTAACAAAGCCCGTGCACCATACAAGTCCCCATTAGCTTTTCATAAATTTACTCCAACTTCTGATAATTTTCAATAAATAATGATTAAAAGTAAGAAAATGGCAGCAAATTACAATAAAAAAGTAAGTATTAAAAGAACAATATATTACACTGATTTTTTTATTATTTTCAATTATTAATTATTCAAACTCAGAAAATAACAGTAAATTGGAATATAAAATTAAATATTAAAGAACAATATATTACACTACTTTTTGATAGTTTTCAGTAATTAGTGATTAAAAGTAAAAAAATAACAGTAAATTACAGTAAAAAAATTAAATATTAAGTAACAATAAAGTACACCAATTTTTTATACTTTTCAATAATTGATGATTAAAAACCAGAAAGTAATAGTAAATTACAATGAAAAAATTAAATATTAAATAACAATAAATTACACTAATTTTTTATATAATTTTCAACAATTATAATGATTAAAAATCAGAAAATAATAGTAAATTACGATAAAAATGGAATATTAATAACAATATATGACCGGCTATCGGGTCATGATACCCAGCCCATAAACATATATATGGCATTCTTGTAATTTGATGACTTCTATCTAACATGATAACCTCAAAGTATAGGATTTCTTTTCATGTTTATTTTAGTTATTGAGGAGAAAGTGACATCTTAAAACCTATAAACCAAATTTTAACTTAAATAATGACTTTTAGGTTGTCAAAATTTGTTATAAAAATGGGTTGGATTTGGAACTTACACATTATTATGCCATATTGAGTCGGTCCCTATTGGGATGCTGGAGGATCAAGTTAGGATTGAGGCAAACCTGTGTTGAACTCAATCCATTGACACCCCCCAAATATAAATTAGAGAATATCTAAGAGACATGTAAACCAATATGGGTAATTGGAAAATGGATCATAAAAAACTCTGTTAGGTTTTCTTTTTTGCTAGCCAGCACACATGTTTCTTGAAATTTGTTTACTTGACTAATCTCTTAACACCAACTTGGGTCACATCTGAAGCCAGTCTTTCCTCCTCCTCTCTCTCCCTCCCCTGTGATGAGTTATGACTTATGAGTATGTTTGACTAATCTTAGCATCATCATCCAAAATCCACCAAAAAATGGAACGAAAGTATCGGCATCATCATCCAAAATCCACCTGAAAGTATCCACTTCCATGACTTAGTAAAATTCCAACTATCTAAAAAATCATTGACAGACCATCTCCCTTAGACCTTCCATTAGTTTGTTGACCGTTGAAGCTCTCCCCCATTTGTGTTTTCATGGACGACACCCATTTCAACTACAAGCCTTAGTAATGGTTGAAACAAAATTCTACAGAACTGATGAAACATAAAAGATCATACAGAATTGCCCCCTCCATGGAATTCATTTCCTCCAAGCCTAAACGGTTTTAGACACCAAAGCTTCGTCGACTTGTACTACCCTTAGTAATGGTTGATACAAAATTACTCTTCTTGGTGTATTGATTCTATGAAAAGCAAGTACAGAACAAATATAACAAATATTATAGAACAAGCCTTTCAATAAGACAACGTAGATGAACCTCTCACAACAACTAAATAGAGAACCAAAAATGATCCTTTTACCACAAAGAATGACCAATACTTTTGATACTTCTTGCCCCTTGAGAAGCATGATTGTATCACTGCCTAGAACTGACAATCAAATCTAATGGTTGAAACAAATGGTGTCATCCAATTATGGTATGGACTCGATCCTTGACAAAGTTAATTTCAATCATATGTACATAAACCCCCTTTAAACTTGATGGGTTCCGTGCTACTTGGATCAATGGTACATGCCTTCCCTAGTTTGTCCTCACCAACTTTTTAGTTATAGCCCCTTGTGCTTGGATTTCAAGGAACTGCACTACGGCGAAAGGAACCTTACTTCCTATCCTCCCAGGACCTCATAGAGTGGAAGGCATTTATTTAGGCCATATTTGGTTTGAAGGAAAATGTAGGGAAAGAAAGGGAAAGACAGAAAAATCAATACAAGATTTGTATTGGTTTTCCTACCTTTTCCTTCATTTTCCTACAAACCAAACATAACCTTAAGGAAAGGAAGTGAGGGGTAAGGGATTTTCGGAGTGAATGATATTTACAATGAGAGAAGGGACAGTGGGAGAAACTTTAGCTTACTAACTAATTTGTAGTGGGACGTGGCTATATATATTTTCGTATATGAAGGGGATTTTTTTTTTTTCAAAATTAAAAAGAGACCAAAAGAAGGAAATTATAATTTTGAGAAAAGAGATAAATATAGAGAAGATAATTTGAAAGGTGAGAAGATAAATATAGAGAAGATAGTTTGGATTCCTAGAATCCTGATATACTATGGGTCTAGTTACATACGTTTCCCTTCCTTTCCCTACCTTTTCTATCAAACCAAACAATTAACACAGCCTAAATTAAAATCTTGGTTCTTAGTTATTGGGTGTTAAGAAGAGCTCCAGCCACTCTGGTGTTTGGGGAAGTATGCTGGCTTGATGTCAAGAGTTCTAGTTGGGTGCACAGTGGCTGGTGGGTAGCTGCTAGAGTATTGACGCTTTTAATGAACCATGGATTCCTGGTGTTTATACAAGAAGAAACTCAAAGTGGAAGTTGATGGGTCTTTTTGGAGAAAAAAAAAATGCAGCAGCCCTTATAGATCATAGTAGAGGCCGATGCTGGCGGTTTGATGAATTCCACAGATTCTTTGACGAGGTCTATTGTAATGCAATTCAGCAAATCAAAATCCCATCTCACAGGGAGTTCTTCGAAGACATATTGATTAGGAAGAGTTCAAAAATTGGTGGGAGGCGACAAAATTCTGAGATCTCAGGAAGCGCAATGCTCTACTATCGAAAACACATTCAGAGAGGTGACATGGACTAAGCTTTGGAATAAAAAACATATCTCCAAGTATTCTTATATTTCTATGGCGATGCATCCAAAATGCACTTCCTATAAAATCAGAGATTACGAAAAGATCATGTCAAATGATGATACCTGCCCCTTGTGTATGAGGAGCAAGAGATGGTGGATCACCTCTTCGTCCAATGTAGAGTTGCTAGGGCGGGTTTGATTTGGAAGTAGTATCGATCGGTATTCGAACTGATGGGGGAGCTCTCATTGATTGGTTGCAAGGTTTTTAAAATCGAACCGGTCAGGGGTTTGATTACTGGTTTGAACAGTCTGGAAAAACGGACCAGTTCCCGGTTTTTCCTCTCCGGTCCAGTTTTAAAAACCATGATTGGTTGGGTATCTAGTCAAAGATGAATAAAATTTCTTAAGTCACAGTACTCTATCTTTGCCAAATGTGCTATCATTCTTTGGCAACTCTAGAAACATAGATGTAAGGTTGCTTAGGAAGGTACTCAGCTTAATACATACACCATTACCTTCTGAGCTCAAGCCCAAATGGAGGAGGTGGGTTGGAAAATTCAGCAGCATGAAGTTAATGTTGAAATATTAGAATTAGTTAAGACAAATGTCTTACTTGTCATGTGTATAATTCTATTATAATAGTTGTGAAGCTATGTCTATATATAGCACTTGTTTCTTCCTAAATTAATACAAGGAATTCTTTCTCTCTTCGTCTAATACCTAATTCTTTCTCTCTATTCTACTCAAGTCTCACAGCGGAGCTGCTCTGTTTTCTTGCTGATCTTCTTCCTTCCTTCTTCTGCATTTCTCCACCGAAGATCTAGAGGTTATTGCAACCAACTCTCCATATTTCTTGCATCCATCCCATAGCCCGAGTTGTTCTCGTATCATCGCAACTAATGCTCTTAGGGTAAAGAACAAATGGATCTTTAACACGTCCAACTTACAATACACTACATCTGAAAGCCTGGACTAAATGCAACTCCATGATAGTTACATGGATTTTTATCAACTCACTAAAATAGGGAAATATACAAAGTGTGGATTTCACCGAATCTACTATTGATATTGATATTTGGAAAGAGATTCAAGAATATTTTTCTCAAGGTAACACCCCTCGCATCCACCAAGATGGGTCCTCTCTGACAACCTACTTCACTGACTACACCCAGCTAGAGGGTGATCTGGCTTCCAATCGAGCAGCGAGCTGGATGAATCTGCAAGATAGTGAATCAGAGAATCCGGGGTGGCTAACACGGCGGTGTCACTCTGATGCTTAAGTTAGTAATCTGATGCGAGCTGAATTACTTTTGAGAGGTTAGAGAGTTAGAGAGCAGAAAAATCACACGTACCTTGAGCCATTGGGGTTGGTGCCATTATATACTGAAATAGTCGTGGAACTCACGAAAGAGCTCCTGGATATCCGGGATGTGGAGATAGAGTTCGCTCCGCTTCCGAAGGAGCAGTATACAGGTAAGGCTTATCTCGTTCCACTTCCGATTCCGATGGTGTTAGGATAAGTCTGTGATCCCAAAAAAGTTGGGATCTGTTAACTCATCGTGATCTCGAAGGATTCGGGATCCGTTGGAGAGACCTCCAGAGTTGGTTACGTGGCAATTCGAATTGTTGGTTCCGAACTGGTACTTCAGTCTTTTAGTTCCGAACCGGCTTGACTACCGAGGTGCCTCGATGCCAAGGTGAGACTTGCACCAAGGTGAGCCTTAAGTCGAGGTGGTCTTTGTGCCGAGGTGATTGAATACCCGAGCTCAATTATTACGAATTAAACTTGTCAGGCTGAATTGTTATTTCTTAGTCAGGTCGTGTTCACGTATCCCCTTTTTACTAGGTCGAGCAAAATCACCCTTCATCAAAACTCTACAAGATGAACTTTTGATGAATCTTTTGATGCCATCATCTGATCAAGCATTCTTGGATCCGAGCCACTACCTTCACTCAACACGGCTTATGCCTTATCACTCAAGAGGAGCAAAATGATCACTCAATCAAAAGCGGCGGCTCTTGAAATGGATGCTTCCAAGTGTGACCGCTTCAAACACACTAACCTCACCAATGATAACTACGATGTTGTCGTAGTTTATCCTGCCAATTGGAATCATAAAACCTCCACATAGTAAGTCAGTTATTCCAAGACTGATCGATCGACCTTTTGCGCTTTAGTTGATGACAAATCTATTGCATCCATGGATTAGACATCTCAGCATGCATCATCCATCGAATGGATGATAGGATAGTGGTGCATCCGACCACGTGATATCTTCTCCCTCTTTTCTTTATAATTCTAAACATGTTCGTACCTCCATTTGATGACCCAATGGATCATGTATTTCTTCGAGGTTCTGTTATAGTTAATTCCTACATCCTTTATGATTTTCTATTTGTAACTAATTTTCATTTTAGTCTCCCATCTGATAGTAAAATAACACAACAATCTGCCCACTTTCTTTGCCTCTTCTTGTACAGTTCAAGACACAAGCTCCAAGGTTGTGATTGGGATGGGTGAACTTTGCGATGGCCTATATCACTTCATCTTCCAATCCATCACACAGCCATTGGCTATCAACTTCTCTTCCGCCTGTCAGCATATATTCCATTTCCCATTAATACTACCTGTAGTAATTTTACTTTTATTTTAATTCACTATGACATCTGGGGTGGTTGTAAGACCCCCTCACACTCTAGTGTAGGGGTGTCAATTGAATTGGATTTGGTCCAATTCAGTCCAGTCCAATGTGAGTCCATTACAAAAGGACATGGTCTAATCCAGTTCAATGAATATTTTGACCATTTTGAACCGGTCCAAAGACTGTTTAATCTGTTCAAATTCCTGTTAATTTAGATTGGTCTCAACTCAAACCTGGTCCATTGACACCTATGTTCTAATCTTCTATCAATGAACCAGAAATTGGCTCAATCCAATATAAATTCATTATAGACGGACCAGGTCCAATCCAATATGTCATATTGGTCCGTCCAGTCCGTCCAAATTCAATATGTCATATTGGTCCGTCCAGTCCGTCCAAATTCAATATGTCTTATTGGTCCGTCCAATCCGTCCAAATGAATTTTGATTTGAACGAGTACAACACAAAACCGGTCCGTTGACACCCCTACTCTAGTGCATGGTACCTGGGTTTGTCTATCGGCTGGTATTTCATTTCCCAATGCTACTACCTGCAATGAATTTTCTTTTCTTTTTATTCACTGACATTTGGAGTGGTTATAAGGTCTCCTCACACTCTGGTGCACCGCGTTTCCTTATTATTGTAGATGTTCATACACAATATACTTGGGTTTATCTGTTAAAGAATAAATCTATGGCTAGTTCTTATCTAATGGCCTTTTTGACTATGGTCATTTGCTAATTTAATACATCCATTTACCAAATTTGTTCAAACAACGAATATGAATTTCTTTCTTGACTTGTTCAACAATTTTTCATGAATCAGGGAATTTTACAACAAACCCTATGGGTTGCTATGCCCCAACAAAACAGGGTAGTAGAAAGAAAGAATCACCACATATTAGAAATGGCCTTACCATCTTATAATCATTTGAGGGCATTTGGTTGGCTCTGTTATGTTTAGGCCATCCCACATCCATTGAACAAATTTGATGCCCAAGCTGAACCCTGCATATTTATGGGCTAACCACATGGACAAAAAGGCTATTGGATTTACAATACCTGAAAGAAATAATACTTGGACAATTGTACCCCTACCTTCGGGCAAGCATTGGTTCAAAATGTGTGTACAAAATTAAATATAAGGCAAATGGTTCCATTGAACACTTTAAAGTATGACTCATTGCAAAAGGCTATACATAAGTTGAAGGCCTTGACTAGCATGATACATTTGCTCCAGTTGCAAAATTGGCCCCATTTCATTGCCTTCCTTCATAGTGATACCTCCATGAAGATGTCTACATGACAATTCCCCAAGGCATTGAGACTACAAATTCAACTCATGTTTGCAAGCTTCAGAAATCTCTATTGGCCTTAAGCAAGCCTTCCGCATGTGGTTTGCTATGATTGTACATGCCATTACATCCATGGGGTTCAAGCAATCTTCTACCTATTACTTTCTCTTCATCACTAATTCCTCTTTCATTGTTGTATTTGTGTATGTGGATGAAGTCATCATCACTGGTGATGACCATGCTTGAATCATATCTCTCAATAAGTGCATTGATGACCAATTTGGAATAAAAGATCTTGGGTCGTTACACTTCTTGGGCCTTGAAGTTACTTGCTCTGCTTCTACATTTTCCTTAGTTAGCACAAATATGCTCTAGGCATTGTGCAAGACATAGGACTTCAAGAATGCAAGTCGAATTTGACTCCCATGAAACAATAAAATCACTTTGTTGATGATTCGAGTCCTCCATGCTTTGATCCAGCATGGAGGACTTGCCATGAGCATTTGTCAGTGATTCACCTCTTTCTTGGAAAATAAAAAAGCAACACACCCACAGGCCACAGCTAAATACAAGGCCATGGTTGTTGCCACTTTTTAACTTGTTTGGCCACGTAGAGTATTTGTTGAACTCACCAAGCCTCCAAATCTTCATTGTGATAGCAAATGTGCTCTCTTAACATTGCAACAAAAGTGCATAAAACACAGAGAAATTGATTATTACTTTTTTCCTCAGCTGACGCAACATGGAAACTTACTCACTGCTATACTCCAACCTGAGGGGGGTGTTGGAAAATCAGAATTAGTTATAACATGTATATTACTTGCGGCGTATATAATTATTTTATAATAGTTGTGAACCTGTGTCAGTTAATCCAATTGTTAATCCAATTGTTAGTCAAGAGAGAAGGAACCTAGTAGCTTCAGCCTTCAGTCCATTGGAAGAAACCTACGATGAACTGTCAAGTTGAACTTTGATGGCGCAACTTTGTTGTCATCCTCTGTGATCGGCATTGTGATTCGTGATTCAGTGGGAAACTTGTGTATATGCAAAGCAAACCGTATAGACCGTTTTTGCTTGTGACACTGAAGCCAGGGCCCTTCTCGAAGGTTTGAAGTTTACGGCTGATGAAGGTTCCCAAAATATTCTTATTGAGGGAGATGCGCTGGTAATTTTCAAAGGACTCAAAGCTCTATTGGAGGCCTCCATGGCAAATTCTACAAACCTGAACTCTGTACAGAATTACAGATCTCTCCTTTATAGATTCCCTCGTTGCTCAAACTCCTTTGTTCCCAAGTGGTCAATTCGGCTGCACATTTAGTTAAATCCAAACATCATGTATAATACATAATATTTACTTATATATGCATAGTAAGGTACTACTTACCTTGCTTTTGGTGAAGCCTTACAAACTATAAGACTGCATTTGGAAATGATGCAAATGGAGTATAAATCTCGGTGCAGGGTAAATTTGCACTCTGGTTCACTTTTGCCTGTGTTTGCAACATTACATTTATGCATTGACAAATGACAAAAAAATACATTTTCCAATGCATATTTACATTGATAATAATATGTAAAAGTACATTAATAAAAAAGAAGTAAATTTGCATTCAAGTGAACTTTTGATAAAAAAAAAAGCATATGCTTTATTAAAATTTGTGTTTACATCCATTGTAGCTAAAAGTCTATCTGGTAAGAAGGTAAATTTGTCAATGCAAAACTAACCCAACTCTGCAATTTATATGAACCGTTTTACACTCTATATATTTGCATCATTTCTAAACACACCCTAAAAGTTAAATAAGATTATCATATCATATAAGATTTTTTTTGGGTCATATAAGGTTCATACTTATGTCGTTACGAATTTATCTTTATTTGTGACAGGATGTGGGCCCAAGTTGGACCTAAATACAAAGCTTAGGACCAAGCCTAGAATTTATGGGTTGGCTTGAAAATGATAATGCATAGGTTCCACTGATTTCTATAAAAATAATTGAAAAAAAAATAATGAAGATAATACTGTTTCAGTGGTGAAAGAAAATAAAACATTTTAAAGCACAAATTTATAATTTAAAACTAGGGATACAAATTGATTGGATCGGATCAGATTCGAAATGGGGTATATCCAAATCTGATACAATAATATAAATAATATAAAACTTATAGCCAATCCAATCCAATGATATGATCAGATCTCACAAAGGTCAATTAAAAGGGAAAAACATAACAATCTATATAAAGAAAAACAAAAAATACAAGCATTTTATTCAATTATTTTTATCATATATGTACATGTCTTCTTATAAATAAACAAATAATGTGTATATTACATACATATATGATATAGGAGGTTATCTGATTTTTATTTAAATACTATTATTCAATCTGATCCAAATATTCAACAAGGGATATCCGAATCTAACAAAATAGGATGATATTCAAATTCGAATAAGTTCATGATCCAATCTTATGCACCCCTATTTAAAACAAATCCCTTTCTGTGAAAAAAAGGCCATCTTAGTCTTAGATTTATTAAAACAAATTCATTAATTGTGTTTTGTTAAATGAATCCATTTCAAATGACTTCAATGTGGGCTAAAGTGGGAAAGAACAATATGATTGAAAACTATAAACTGTTGTCAGTATTACTGAATACATTCTTGTCACTAGGGTTGACATGAATGTAGGTGTAGCAAGTTGCCCACTTTGACCACCCGATTAGGAAACTTGGATTCAAAGTGAATGGCGGTCCTTCGGGTTGACTGTGGAGACATCTCGGATATTGCCATTGGTAAGCTGTTATAAATCTCTGAACGAAGAAGACACCCAAAGTGATTGGTTTCCCCGGACCCAGGGTGTATTGAAAGTGAATGTGGATGGGGGTTTTCTTGAATCAGGCAGGGATTTGTACGGTTTCCTGGCTTGAGACAGTGATGGTGCTGTGTGGTGGTTAGAACAATGCATCCTCTGGCTTAAGTTTGCACACAGTGAACTGTTTAATGCAAAATCTTCAGTCACCAGGATATTGTGTTTGTGATTAAGGATATCTTCAAACTTTGTGAAAGTAGACCAGTTAGGTTCTCTTGGATTCCTAGTGAAGTCACCTGTACTTTGTATTTAGTGTCACTTTAGTCTTCAAACTTTAAAACACAACAATTCAATACCTGAATTTAAAAAATGTCCCAATTCAACACCTGCCCATTAAGTGACACTTGAAAAGGCATAAATGCCCTTTAAGTGTCATCTAATTCTCTTTATCAAATCATCCAATTGTAGATAAAAAATGGCCCCAATTTTTTTTTAATAGAATTAAAGATTTGAGACTTCATTTTTTGTCTTTTTTTTGGTAGTACCTATTCATTTTTTGTCAATGATGATTGATAAAGAGAATTAAATGACATTTATGGTTAATGGGATGGTTAACATCAGTTACTGGATTGATACTTTTAAAAGTTCTGTTGCATTTTAAAGTTCAGTCACCAAAGTAGCATTAGGCACAGTTTTAAATCTCTGTTATAGTGGGTGTCTGTTTTTTTTTTTTCTTTGTTTCTTTCTGTTCTGTATATCGGTTTCTTTCTTTGGTTTACCAATGAAATCTTTTTACGGAATGGTTCTTTTCTTGAACCTAAGGCTTATACTACCGATAAACACAATCACAATTAAGTTCCCTTTGGATAACTTTTTTGAGCTTCTTTCATTATACTCCACCCAGATGACATGGCTGCTTAAGAATTTAGGACCCATTTGATTGACAGGAATAGGGGTCTGTAATCAGAATCGGAATGATCCAACTGTAACTGTTTGGTTGGGTGGAATTAGAATTCCATTCCCATTCCCATTCCCTCCCTCTCAGGAATGAAATCCCAATTCCATTTTCGATTCCTGACTGACCAAACAGATTATGAAAATAGACCAATTCAAAAGGATTTTGATTCTGATTCTTATTCCAATGCGAACCAAAGAGACCTTCAAAGTTTTGAAGAATTCTTTTACTGCCGGCCGGAAGCCTTTATGATCATGATCAGCAATTAGGGTATTGAAAGGAAAGACTGAGACACCTACTAGCTACTACATATTTCACGTTAACACAACACAACACAACACAACATGAAGAAGGTTAAGATGTAAGAAGCAACAGACAGGAATACAAACAACACATTCTCACAAGCAAGCTTCGAAAGCAGCCTTCCCACTGTCAACCTGATCCAGCATTTGGACGACCTCCGCCACACCAGCTGCAATTTCCTTCTGGATACCACCCTCAGGCAGATCGAACTTCCTCCGCTTCATGGATCCCAGCTTTCCAATTCCAGCAGCAGGCTGTGGATCAACCACATCCAACATTGCTTCCAGCTCATCTATCATTGACTTCCTAGCCGTTCGAACCATAACATCAACTCCCTAAATGCATTTACAGACAAATTAGGTTAAAACATTCACCAACCACCAAACCCATTTCGTTTGCAAGTTCTTCATGCCCATGGTTAATGCATGGTTGCCATTCATTTTGTAAAATTCAACAATCACATGAAACATTATGGGATGAATGCAAGACATAAGGAGGAATCAGAATCCTCAGACTGCTAGAGATTACCTACCTCTATTGCATCAACTGTGAGGAGGAGGACAATGATCTTCTCAGAGAACCTCTGGCGTTCCTCGGCATCACGGTTAACGCGACGTCGGTAGGATAAGTTGTTGAAGTAGGCCCTCATCTCCTTCAGCTTGGATTTTGCCACGGCTAGCTCTCGGAGTGCCCGCAGTGCTTGGGATCGACGGATCAGATAAGCTCTGAAGCTCGTCTGGATCACCATCGCCGCGTCTTGGGGAGACAGCTCCTTCTTCTTCCCTTTGCCATTGTTAACGCTTCCAGCTCTCTTTGCAAATGCCTTCTCACAACAGAGAACACATCCTTCAGCAATCAAATCATGGGCATTGCAATTTCAGTCAAACAAGATAATGCAAGCGAAATCACCACATACCTGTTTGAGAATAACAGCCCCATGATCAACCGGGCCCTCAATCTCCACCACACGTTTGGAAGGCGAAGATTTGACGCCTTTCTTCTTAGGCTTGCTGGAGTTGCTGCTGCCCTCTCCGGCAGCGGCAGGAGATGTTGACGCCTTGAGCGTGTAGGTCTGAGAGATGGGACTGTGTTTTCCCTTACCCTTCATCTCGACCGTCCATTCATAGTTCTTCTCGACGCCTCCCAACTCGCCGTCCTTGGACTTCGCCCCCTTGATCTCCGCAGTCCACTTATACTTCCGATCGAGGCAGTCCTCTTCGGGGTCCTTGATCTTGGCCGTCCATGAGTACTTCCGATCTAGCTTGTTGATCTTCTTCGCATTCAGAAGCCGATCAAATCCCAGCTCGAGAGAAGACACTCGATCACACAGGCTCCGTAAGCAGGAATCCGTGGCTATCCGCTCCTGGTACCTGTTGTAAGAAGACGAAAATGGGGTTTTCTCGATCTGGATCAGATCGGTCACGGTGTCCAAGACATCGAAATGAGACGATATAGCCGGGGCTGGGAAGTAGCATTGTGGGGAGAGATCAAAGAGGCTGGGTTTAGGGTTTAAGAGATCGAGAGTCAAAGCGAACTCGTCTTCTTCTACTTCTGCAAATGAGGGAAAGATTAGCGATTTCGGTCGACAAATGGAGGTCTCTCTGATGAGGAGAGACGGTGAAGGCTCGAAAATCTCGATTCTTCGGAAAGCGCTCATGGCTGTTATTTTGATGGATCGAGTGAAAGAAAACCACTCACAGTAAGGAAGCGTAAGAAAAGATTCTAGGGTTTTCCAGGGATTTAATGATAAAAAAGAAGAGGGAACGCAGAAAGGTGACAGGGCATAAACAAGGAACAAAGGCAAAGTTGCAGAAAAGGAAATGGTGGGTCAAAAGGAAGGAGGTGGCAGAGATGGGTAAAGATGAAATTATAAGACGCTGTCAGAGGTATAATGGTCAATTTAAATAACTTTTGAATGGTGAAAGAAAATGACAAAGGATAGATAAGGATGATGGATCGCCGCATAAGCAGAAGAATCAAGAGAAGAATGGCCCTAGCTTTTCCAAGAAAATTACATAAAATGGAACCCACTGCCACTCCACTAAGGCCAGACTCTCTTGAGAGAGGACCGAATCATCCGTAGATTTTAGATAAAAACAAGTGCGCAGCATGTGTTGAGGTTGCGTGTGATGGTTTTTGTATGAAGAGTGTGAACACGATTGAAAGAACCGAACCACGGGCCCATATTTTTAGACTAAAACCGGATCTCCAAATGGAACAAGTTGACAGGGACCAGCCAATCTGACCCATATGGATCTGGTATGATTGGCCCATTCTAATACCGTTGAGTAACAAAACAAACAACAATTCCATCATCAATGGGCGGGGCTACGTGCCGTCATGTCGTGTTGTTTTATGACCCCCAAAACGTCCCCCATAGACTTGACCCCCAAAACGTCCCACGGACTCACAACTTGCCGCGTGTGAGTACACGCGAATGCCGCTATCTCGTGCGGAGATAATGGGACGGCCATTAACTCGTCCCGTTAGCTCCCGTTACTCCCAAAATACGTCATCTCTCAATCCTCTCTCGAATCTCAGCCTCACTCGAATCCTCGATATAGAATGTGCTCTCTGAAATCTGTCGGAGCTTGCTAGGTCGCCACCCATGATTGTTCCAGCAACTTTATTTATCGAAGGTAAATTTTCCTCTCTATTTTCAGTTAGAGATGGCAATATTTTCTTTCCCAACCCCAACCCCAGTGTCGGGAATGGGCTTGTTTTGACGAAAATATTATTTATAATTTAAAATATGATCCTCGCCTCATTGCCATTCATATTCTCAGTTCTTCTGTTCTCTTATCTATTTTTTCTCATTTTTCTAACTTATTTTTTTTCTCTTGTCTGTTTTTTCTCATTTTTCTAACTTGTTTTTTGTTTTTTTGGAATAGAAAAAACGTAGAAGGTGCATGCTGCGGATACAGGTACGGTTTCAAACTCTGTTTTTTCTTTTAGTACAGAACCCACTCCCCTGTTCTGTTCTATGTTGGCCGAGCATACAACGTTAGGGTTTTATGTTCATATTGATTTTTTTCAGCTCGAATTTTAGTTGTTACGTTATATCACAATACATTTTTAATACCTAAAACCTGGAATGCATTATGTGCTATTTAAATTGCATCTAAGGGTTTATGTGCTATTTGAATTGCATCGTCGGTTCACTTACTATTTGGTGTTTTATTTAATCCACCAACAAAGAAGAGAGTAAATTTGGAATGGAGGGCACACCAAACCCCATGTGAAGGTTGGTGTTTGAACTTGAAGGAGATGAGGGTGAATCATCCAAACTTTCATCTAGCATGCGTGAAATGGAGGGTACCAACATGGTCAATAATTTTGATGAGGTAAAACTTTCACCTAAGAGGAGTGAATGAGATGCCTACATGTGAGGAAAGTAGGGGCATTGGTGCAAATATTTCAAATATATTGAAGGAAAAGCTGTGTTATTCCTCAAGAGTGTATTCCGGTTGGCATAATATTTGAAACAGTAGAGGAAGCATATGAGTTCTATAATAGATATGCTGGGAAGGTGGTGTTTAGTACTCAAAAAGAAAATAAAGTGGTTGCCAAGCAGACTAACCAAATAAGATACTGTACGTTTTGTTGCTCTAGAGAAGGAAAGATTAGTGCAAATAGACATAGGGTTACTGTAAAAACTCGCCGACCAATTACAAGATGTGGTTGTATGGCAATCATGAAGATAAGTCGTATGAAGGATGGTTATTGTGTCATTGGCTTTGATGGGATGCATAATCATATGGTTGCAACTCCTTCCAAGTCACATATGTTGAGGTCACAGCGAAAGATTAATGAGGTGCAAGGTAATCCAGCTATAATGGCAGATGATGCAAGAATTGCTAGTAGTAATGGAGTTGATGGCCAATGAGGCTGGTGGGCCAGCATGAAAATGTTGGCCTTACCTCTGTGGATTTGATGAATTACTTGTATACATACTGAACTAGGAATATGGAAAGGGGGGGGGGGAGGTAGGTGGTGTTCTGAACTATTTTGAAGATAGGCAGTCACAAGATCCATCATTTGTTTATGCAATATAATTTGACCAAGTTGAATTGGTTACAAATTTATTTTGGGGAAATGCACAAATGGTTGTAAATTATGCTCATTTTGGTGATGTAATATGTTTTGACACAACATATAAACCAACAAGGAAAATAGACCATTTGCAGTATTTTTGGGGTTAAATATTATAGACAAACAATAATTTTTGGTGTTGCATTGTTGTACGATGAAACTGTACATACTTTTGAGTGGTTGTTTAATGTGTTTGTCAAAACCATGAGAGGAAAAAAAGCCTAAAACAATTCTAATCGATGATGATGCAGATATGGCAAAAGCAATTGGTTTGGTGCAAGGTTTTTTAAATCGAACCGGACATCAAACCAATCAGGGGTCAAGTTTCCGGGTCGAATGGTCCGACCATTTGAACCGAATGGATGGCCCGTTTTGACAAAAAATAAAAAAATGGCCAAACCATTGGACGGTTTGAATAGTTCAACCGCCCTGTGTTAGCGGCTTGCTAACCAAATCAACGGTTTTTTGGTGAAATAATGTTCTAGGGTAAAATGTAACCAATTTCCTGTTATTCTGGTCCGACCGTCCAATCCAGTTTTGAAAACCATGGTTTTGTGCTATCAGAATTACATCATCAGTTATATCTATGGCATATGTTTCAAAATGTTGCAAAGCACCTTAATGGTGTGTTTGAGAAATTTAAACCATTTTCCATAGATTTTAGTAATTGTGTGTATAATTGTGAAGATGTTGATGAATTTGAAAATACTTGGGTAGTCATGATCAATAGGTATGGACTTCAGAAAAATGAGTGGTTGCAAAGATTGTATAGAAAAATACACAAATGGGCATTAGCATTTGGACGATAAACATTTTTTGTCAGGATGAGCACAACACAAAAAAGCGAGAGTTTGAATGCTTTCCTTGAGAAATATCTCAATATAAGGTATGATTTGTCAATGTTTCTTTTACACTTTGAAAGAGTAGTTGCTGATAGACAGTACGAGGAGTTGAAAGCTGAATTTGCAACAACACAAAGCACCCCAATCATGGTAATACATGTCGGAATTTTGGATTTTGCTTCTCATGTGTATACCCCAAATCATGTAACTTCTTTTTCCCATGAATGGAATTAAATGATCCCAAACAAAACCTAAAGGGACAAAATGACAATCAATTCCGGGTCTCTAACGTTGATCGAGAGTTCTAACTCAGAAAAGGCACCATTTTTTATTGATTCAAAATAAGGAGTCTTTGGTTCATGGGAATAGAGATAGAATTGGAATTGAAATGGTCTAACTGTTTGGTTAGATGGAATAGGAATCTCATTCCTATTTATGGTGAAGTGGCATTCTCCTATTGGAGAGATGGTCATTCCCTCCCCCTCTCTTGGGAATAGGAATGGCAATGGGTGTGGTGGGGACGGGGAGCCACTCCCCATCCCCATCCTCACGAAAATCCACATTCCCATCCCTGCCAGTGGGGATAAGGTTATCACCGTCCCCATCCCCATCCCCATAGCCACAGGGATCCCCACTTCCCATAATTTTTTATAATGTCAATTATTTTGTTTTAAAAAATTAAAAATAAAATAATTAAAATTTAAAATCCTACTAAAAATTATTCGAATATATTCAAACATATTTTTAAAAATATTAATATGCATAAATACATATATAGACGTAGGCGTACATATATATTAGAGAGGATCCCCATAAGGCGGGGATCGATGACCCCATGGGGCTGAAAGTGCTCTCCCCGTCCTCGCCAATGATGATGACAATTTCCCCATCCGGGGTGAGTCCACACAGAAATCAGGGAAATAGGAAAAATTGTCATTCTTATTTGGGAATGAATTCTCATTCTAGCTTATTCCAATTTTCATATAAACCAAATGGACTATGGAAATAAACCATTCCGTTCATTCTGATTTGGATTCCGATTCTGGAGATAAACCAAACGGACACTAAATAATTGAGTGATAGTACTAGAGGAAAGAGATAAGTAGAGTTAGAGCACAAGTTCGGTCAGTTTGTATAAATTGATGGTGTTGAGGTTAATCCTTACCCTAGACCAACCCAAGATGCTGATTGTTGAACCCTCAACCTCACCTACAATTAGATGTAGTGAACCATAATCTTAGCTCGACCTAAAAATAAAACTCCTCAACTATAACCCAATCCAATCCACCAAAGATTGCTTTGTTCATCCATACTTAAGGTGTAAATCTATCAAATTGAAGAACAGGGCTGACGGAAAGTTATATATCTGTATTATACCATTATACATACACGCTGATGGGGTTGAGAATTGGGCCTAAGTTAAATTGTCACGTGGAAGCATGACGAGGTGGCACCTGGCCAAGTCAAGTCGATGACTGCCACATGTCCAAAGCCTAAGCTAATCGAGGAAAAGTGATGTGATGCATTCGTACGCCCAAGGCAAATGTTGGTGCACATTGCAAGTCTCGATGAAGTGGGGACATGTGGCGAACATTCAATGAAGCCTTACCATCCAGGTTAGCACTAATGTCCCTAAGGCTGAATTCGGAAGGAGTACAAATACAAATGTGTAGAGGGTAAAACCTTGTATTTTGTATTATTTTGTATGTATTTGTATTGTACATATTTGCATTTGTACTTTTTCCAAATGGAGCCTAAGTTTCTTGCACAATTCATATGGCATACATCTTTCAAACCTTGGTCGTTAACCACCTTAGAAGTTGACATGTGTCTCGTAACTCGTAAGTGAGGAGCACAATGGCACTCTCAAGTATATGAAGGCAAAGTGTCTAAAGTGAGACTCTCTTCACACTCTTCAGTTCTCAAGCATTATTGCTCTCTTACTCACTCAAACTATCTAACCCGTATGGCTATAACCAATTTGGTCTAGCCAATCACCACTCTCATCACTAAATTAAGCATTGGAGTGCTCCCCCTCAAAGAACCACCTTAGGGCCTCTAACCATTTGTGTGCATAGATCTTTGAATCCAACACAGTTCATTCAATTCATCAAGACATCATCTTCTGCCTGTCTTAGTTCGGGCAGCATAAAATAGAAAGAAGAAAGAGGGGAGGGGAGGTGTCCTCTCATACAGAGCTCACAAATACCTATTCCATTTCTCTTTTCTTTTCTCACACATGTGCATATTTAGTTTTAAATTAAATCATTAAAAATATAACAAGTCAAAATTTAAATCTTTATGGATTGTCATTATCTCTCATAAAATCTATATTTATTCTCTAATAAGACCATTTTTAAATCTTTCTCTCTCTCTCTCTCTATGTTTGTAACATCTTCCTTTTTCATTAAATCCTTTTTACCCTTTTAAATCTCTATTAATCCCTTTTTGCTCTCTAAAGTAGAGGTATAATTTAGATGGATTAGGTTAAGTTAAAGGCAACCTTAATATAACCCTAAAGCCTAACTTAGACCCAAACTAATTTCAAAACCTAAATTTGCCCACTAATACACTGCGTAAACCAATGTTCCTCAATTCTAATATAGAAGTGTAAAAAAAAAAAAAACACTTGTAATAAATACTTAAACCTCCTTTTTTTAAGGTTTAAGACCCAAAAAAAAGTGGTGTGATTAAATGATGGTTTTTGTCTAATTTGTCTTGCCATGTTAGCAAACAGGAGAGGGTAGAGTCCTTTTTAGCAAAAAGGTCCAAGGGAGGTATTAATATTTGTTAGAAACCTGAGAAGAGGAGAGGATACGGTGCTGGGCTATTGTCTATTGACCGTAAAAGTTCAACATGGTAAAGCGCAAAGAACTTTGTCAATGGCTGTAATAAAAATAGGTACATAAGTTTTTATCATGTAGTTAAATTTATATCTTAACAGCAGCTATCTGGTAACCGTTTGATGTGGCCTGTGAAAGAACTTTGACAATGCTGCCTGCCTCTGAAAGGATTACAGTTGTGGGCCTCGTAGCTTTGGATTACGTGGGCCCATTAATGGAAGTTAAAAAAATCAAATTATAAGCCCATCTTTCCACCCATCCATTTCCATACTACAGGCACAACTCATATTGGCATTCGCAGTACTGGAGAGTCAAGAGTGGAGACTTGGGCACCAGGGTTTGGGGGAAGGAGGAGGTTTATAGGTATTTTTGCCTATAAACGGATGGGTAGCCTCCGATAGTGGTGAGCAAAAAAATTGGACCGATTCAAAATATAGATCGAAATCGAATTAAAAAAATCAGTTAACCGAATTGATTGGTTTGGTTTTAATTTGGTGTTTTTAAAAAATTGAAGATATTGGTTCGATTTTGATTAATCAATATAAAAAATTGGTAGTTAATCAAACTAATTGATATACATATATTCTATATATTTTATATACATTTATGTATATTATATATATTTAAATTTTTTATAAATTATAAATTAATAAATATGTATTATATATATTTATAATATATGATATATTATTTATTAATTAAAATATAATATTATATATATTTATAATTTTTTATTATATATTTTTATAATATATATTATAAAAATTGAAAAACCAACAATTAACTGAATCAGTCAACCAATTAATCGGCTGATTTCGATTATAATATCGGCTCAGTTCTAAAAAAATCCCACACCAAACCGTGAGCACCCCTAACCCTAGCCACGGATAACAAGCCAGCTTCACGTACGCCCTGCTATGCCCCACCTTTGATTCCTTTGAAAAAATAAAAAAAAGGAGCTGAAATAAATATATAATGGCAATCTCAACAGTCAGGTAGCTTCCTGTTATAATACAACAAGAGATTGTAATGCATTGTACACAATTCAACGTGGGGGAGAAAACAAAATTTAAGTGGCAAAATGACTTATTTTGTCATCTTCAGTAGGTAAAATAGTCATAAAATAAATTATGTAGGAATAGTAGAATCAGAGTGCAATTATTAAAATAATTCAGACACTTCAACAGATATATTAAAAAAGGATTGGACGGAGGGCTCTAATCGCTTCTGTTATTTGATGTGTTTGTGGCTTAGTTAAATAATATTTTTAAAGGGCCATAGTAAATTGGAGATGATAAAATTGGCACCAGTGGTCTAGTGGTAGAATAGTTCCCTGCCACGGTACAGACCCGGGCTCGATTCCCGGCTGGTGCAAGGATGAGAAAAGCACTGCTTCACCAAATGAAACACAATAGAAACAGGGAACTTGCCTCAAGTTTTGCAAGATCTTGAGGGTCCAAATTACAGTCCCTGAGGACATGGAGAACGATGGAGGGGTTAGCTGCCAAGGCGAATTCTCCGAAACAATGGCGTTGTTGTCGTTGAAATGTTGGAAAAGGAAGGACAACAAGAGCCAGGTAATATGCACATCGAAGGGGCTCCACTCGCTGTGGCGTCCATGGGGCACTGCCAAAGCTTGCAGTGCTCGAGCTTGGCCGAGAAGTAGAACAAGATGAACATCTCAACTGTTGGAAAATTCCCAAACAAAATTCTATTTCGATACTACTCTTTCTTCCAACAGGATTAAACCATCAGGTTCCTTGTTTTTGTTATATATAGTGAACGCCTTAGGCAGAAGTATCCACACTATGTACTAGGCTGATCAATTAACTTCCATTCTCAAACCTAGATGTATAAAATCAAGAGCGATGGTGTCACAGACCATCTACAACAGCCAAAGAACGGGAAATGAAAAGAAAATGAGAATAAGGAAAAGTTAAAGAGAAAAAGATTGAAATGAATGAATCGGCATCGCCATTAACATTGCAAAAATTAATCCAACTAAGCTGTAAAACATTTCCATTTTGAAAAAATCATAATAAAACTCCATCAGATGTTAGACTAACAAAAGACCCAGCTAAAAGGAAAAGAAAATCCAAAGCCAATTCACAAGCACGGAGCGGAGCGACGGAGGAATGAAAACAATCGGCGCTGCTTCTGGGTTCGAACGGGGAAGGGGAGGTACTAGACGATGAACAGGAGAATGAGAAGAAGAAAGGAGAGAGGGAGGAAGGGAGTGGCTAAGAGGAGATACCGCCGCCGCTGCTCTGCTTCTGGGTTTGAACGGGGAAGAAGAAGAACGGAAAGGAGTGGTTGAGAGGGGGTGCCACAGCCGTTGCTCTGCTTTTGGATTCGAATGGGGAAGGGGAGGTACTACACGATGAATAGAAGAAAGAGAAGAAGAAAGGAGAGAAGGAGGAAGGGAGTGGCTGAGAGGGGCTACCGCCGCCGCTGCTCTGCGTCTGGGTTAAAATGGGGAAGAAAGGGGTGCCGCCGCCGCTGCTCTGCTTCTGGGTTCAAACGACGAAGGGAGGTAGATGATGAACGGTGAATTCTCAAAATTTACAGTTATTTTTCAAAATTTTCCATCTCGGTCGCTTGGTTTTGGTGCGACTCAAATCCACGATTTTGGGATATGACATCCCACATTTTATTCATCCCATACCTCGGAAAAAAAAAATTAAAATATTCCTTTTTTTCTCATCCCATCCCATAAATCAAAGGGAGCCTTAATTAAATACTTGACTCTACAAGATTGGCTATTTCATTGGTTTAAACTTGACTATCCTTTTAATGAAAGTCAGTTATCATACTTTACTATTGCAAGCATTTTCATGTGGCAGATATGAAAATCTAGTTGTAATATAATCATGGAAAATCGGGCATTTGAAGGTATGACAGATATCTTCAAGGCCCAGTCCCAAATGGAGGAAGTTGGATGCTCTTTATCGATTAATGGAGATATTTCTAATACTACCATCTCAAGGCTGGATGACTCCTCCTACTTTTGGCATAAACATACAAAATCAACTTTGATAGTGATTTACCGTCTTTAGGCGGGGGTTTAGGTGTTGTGATCCGTGATCACTCAGGGGCTTTTATTTATGGTAGATCCATTAAAGTTCCTAAAGCTTCTCCAAGAGAATTAAAAGCTAAAGTTGCTCATGCGGCCCTTTTGTTTGCACTAGATTTGGGGCTTTCTTTCATCATTCTTGAGGGAGATTATAGTATTGTGATTATAAGTCTGTTGGAGTTTGGCTCTCAGGCTCCTTGGCGGATACACATGTTGATCACAAATTGCAGACTTTTTATTAGAAATTTCTCTCACTGCTCGTAAATTGGATTGCTCATTCTGGTAATGTGGCCACTCATATGTTGGCCAAACATGCCCTAACAATCACATGCATACATGGTCTTTATGTCCATCTTTTTTACATTCTGCTATCTATCAAGATTGTAATCATGAGCAATTGAATTAATGAATTTGGTTATGAGGCACTCCGCCTTATAACCTATTGACCTTCAAAAAAAGAGTAAAACTAAATACCATAAAAACTTTTGTATAGAGGCATGACATCTTGATTCTCGAATGGGACTGTCAATGGGTCGGGTCTCGGTCAGAATTGGGTAGAATCAATTTCAACTTTCAAACTGACAAGAAATATTAATGTTTTGGAATCGATTTAGATCTTAATTTTAGATTCAGAACCGAATTGATGTTATTCCAGACAATCTGATCTAACCCAATGGGTCCGATTATAATAAGTTATAATTAAGAATATATTTAAAATAAGTTCTAGCTTAAGAACTTTTCCTCAAACTTCCATATTTCTGTTTCTCTTTTATTTTTTATCAAACCAAACATAGACTGAAGGTAAATCATGTTCAGTAGATTGGATTAGGCTTATTAGTTGAACACATTGACCATCAAACGAGGACAGCTTTGCACATCAAGTTTCAATTTGGTTAGGTTCTGCAGTCTGCTTAATTGATAGGCTCTCAAAATCAATTGATGAATGAGGATTTGTTTTCCTATGCTCACTAATAGAAACAAAGAAAAATAACAAATTAAGGCCTTGATTTCACTTCTAAAAAGTACTTCTTTTAAGTGTTGGGACCACACATTAAGTGGTAAAAAAGTGCTTATTTGTGCTTGGTAAAAAAGTCACTAAGTACTAATAGAAAAAGTGATCTGAGAGTGACTTTTTTTCAGCACTTCTCGGTGAAGTGCTTTTTCAAAATGAATGGGACAATTCAGTCCCTAAATAATTTATTTAATACCAGATTTGCCCCCGCACGAGGGTTTATTCCCTCTCCTTCAGCCACAATCGATGGTGCGAAAATACGACTAACAAACCTGTTGTTTTTCCCATTGTGACTATTTTTTGCTTATTTTATTCAATTTGAAGCATTTTTTTTGAGTTTTTTAATGCCTGATAAGGTACTTTTCTCTCTGTTTGCAGATCTGTTATTGGGCAAGTTTATCGACGACACCCGATTATCTAGCTGTCAACGAACAAATGTGAGTTCACCCAAACTCCTCCCCTCCATGTTTGATGTTATTTTCTTGTTTTTTTTGGGTTAATATTTGTCAGGATTCGTTTTTTCAGATTTTTCAAGTGAGAAATCCGAACTATTTGCTTTTTTTGCATTGTCTATGTGATGGTTTCTATGCATGAGTCAGATTTTTTTGTGTTATTTATCAATATTATTTATTATTTGTTTGAATTTGTTATTTATCAATATTATTTATTATTTGTTATTATTAGTTATTATTATCTGTTGTTGTTGTTGTTGTTGTTATTATTATTAATTGGATCCACATGGTGCTCCACGTGGGCTCTCAGGTGTCATGGTGTGGAAACTTTTCATTGAAATGTATAGTATAATATGTGAAAAGCATTGTTTATATGTATGTGAAATGAGGGCTAAAATTGTCATTTGTGTCAATATAAGCACTTGTGGGGAAAGTAGCTCACCAAATATCCCTACCCCAATAAGTTCTTAAAAAGCATAATAAGTGATTTGGCAAGTGAGTCACCAAACAATCTTAAGTGGTTGTTAAAAGAAGCACTTCTAAAAAGTACTTGTGCAACGAGTACTTCTTTTAACAACCACTTAATCACCAAACATAGCCTAAAATTGACAACTTTCCTAGACAAGAGGGAACAAAGACTAACAAAAGAAAGAAAGAAAGAAAGATGTTCAATCGTCAAACCTATTAACCAATCAAAGATTTTTTTTTCATCTATATATAGGTAAAACTACAAAAGTAGAACAATCAAAACTCAAAAGTTCTTAGCTATAATCGTTAAGATTGCAATTGTCAATTGAAATTGTTATCACTCTACTTTGACCATTCTTATTGGCTTGCTTGGAATAGCCCAACAGTGGAGAGTTCGATTGATCAAATGGCGAAAGTGGTAAGAAAAAAACTAAGGTTTTAAAAATCAACCTAGAAACGAAACTGCTTTGGCCACCAGTTTGACCATCTAGGTCAAACGGTTCAAATGTTTCAATAGTATACCCCATCTTACCCTTTGGATTGGAATATTAGAGTAAGATGGATATAAATGTTATGAGAAGGGGAATAAGAATGACAGTGAGAAGAGGACTGTAGTGGCGATGGTGACGATGACCTCTAGTGGCGACGGATCTCTCTTGTTGATTTATAATCTAAGATCTCAATGTTTTTTAGTAAAATAGTAGTTTAACACTAAAATGGAAACGGTACCATGACTTGTTTCCAAGTCAAGCAGTTTGACTGGCCAGGTAAATGATAGTTTTAAAACCATGGAAAAAACAAAGAAGATGAAGAGAGAGAGAGAGAGAGAGAGAGAGAGAGAGAGAGAGACGACAACGATGACAAGATAGTGAGCTTCAGAAGTTCAACCCTTTCATTTTTTATCCAAGTCCCTTTCAGAAGTTCTACGCACCAATACAGAAGTCTTCATCCAATGGTAGATCTAGGGACTTTGATCAGTGGGAATGTGGGATCAAGCATTATCATAACATCAACTTAGTCATGACATATGGGTAATTAAAATAAAAAAAAAATTGATATTAAAACACTTTCACTCAAAACATTTTTAGAGACATAGATATACCTCACAATTGAAAAATGATTATACCACAAAATTAGAAAATCCCTTAATAATATCAATTTTATAAGAGAAGCATCCATTAAAAAACAAATTATAAAAGTAAAAGTAATTTTAAATATCTCATCAATGCAAGGATAAAAATAATAATATATTCATAAATATAAAAAATATAAAAAATATTAAATAAATACAACAAAATAAAGGTACAATCACATAAAAAAATGTAACAAATAAGAACTTATGAGAATAATATCATTATTAACAAGTTACAATCAAGGGAAGGAAATAAAGCATATCAACAAAATAAGAATTGTAATTTGTAAAAGGTAAACTATCTCATTTAGGAAAAACAAAGTGAATAATAAGATAATAATAGAATAAAAAAAATCTAAATATGCACATAAAAAATTCATTTACCAAAAACAAATACAAATTTCAAAGGAAATTTATGACAGACATCTTTCATTTTTTGCTTGATAAAACAAGAAAAAAGAACTTTTTGTAAATTGTAAACAGCTTCATAACAAATAGCTTAGGTACTTGGGTATCAAAACTAGTGCCCATATGCCTTGAAATGCTAAAACCCAAATGTAAAAAAACCACAAGGGTTAAAAAAAATAAAAAGAAGGTTATGATTAAAAAAAGTAAAACCAAGATAGCTAATTATAACTTTCTAGTTTGAATCTTTGGTAGTAAACAAAGTTAGGATTAAAAAATGTAATTCCAAGATATGATAGGAACAACTTTCTAGTTTGAAGGATTGCGATAAAACAAAGTTGGGATTAAAAATAAAAATAAAAAAGAAGATTCAAATGGATCACCTTTTCTCCTAGATTTTTTTTTTATATTTTCAAGCATATAGGGATCTAAAAACTAAAAAAATAAAGAAAAATTCTTCTTAACATATCAATGACTAGGATGATTTTGCATACAAAACAAGAGCTGTAATTTGTAAAACACTAAGAGAATTCAAATGTATTTTATCTCCCTGATTTCCTCCTCTACAATCTAGCAACCTACTCTAAGCCTCCAACCCTAAATTTGAAAGGATAGTAAATCGTTTGAATGACCCATTTAGTTTTTAGGGGTAATGCTTATTAGTTGTCATATTGGAAAAAAAAAAGTATGAGGGTATAAAGCCATAGTTGGGACCAATAACTTTACTCAAGAGGGGGGATGCATTGGATATAACTTAAAAAATTTAATCAAGAATATGCTCGTAATGATTAACTTTATTATCGAATGTAGATTTGTAGCTTTAAGACAAACAATATAACAACTAGGGCTGTAAAAGTTAATAGTTAAACATATATATAACAATAAGCACAAATAACTACTTGAAAGTAAACAATACCTGAAAGCAAGGTTCAAAATATCGATGTAGTTAGGGCATATCACCTTTATTGGTACTATTTTTTATGTGTTTTCTTAAGTTTTTTGAAATCGGTTCAAATGCGATACGTATTGGGAAGGCCGATCTACCCTCTGAACCACTTGTTGACCCGAAACACCCCATGTAGGGGCATATCGGGAAAGCTCTAATGCGATACGTATCGGTTTGATCCTTGCCTAAAAGTAAATTAACAGGGAAATAAACAAGCTACTATCTGGTTAGTGTTAATGCATTTAAATAAAGAGTAAGCAATAAATGTAAATAACTACAAAATGTAATTGGCAACTGAAAGTAAAATAGACATAAAGTAAATGATAACTTGTCAAAACTAAAAAGATTGTGCAAGAGAGGAAGGACCAACCACAACAAAATAGTTGAGAAATAGACTAGCTTTTCAAAATAATCAACTTAAGATACAAGCAATTGTTAGGCTACTATCAGAATCTCAAGGGCAATGAAAATAAACAGTTATAAATGTAAACAATTGTAAATAGTTAGTAGTTAATGAAAGTTGATAAGCAATAAAATACTTAAATTGCTAAACCTATATCTTAGTATAGTTACTAAAATCAGTGATGTTAGTAGCACAAGAACTACACCAAGAACTTTGTATTTTACAAATTAAAAGAAAATAAATTGAATAAAGTGTAAATTCTACAAGATAACTAGATGTTCAAGATTATGTAGTTAGCTAAGAGGTTAGTAATGTTAGTAGAAAAGTAGCTATAGAAATTTGAAGTAAAATAAATAAAGCACAAGCGACAAGGAACACAAGATTTATAGAGGTATAGTAGAAACCCCTACCAATGTCCTTTACCTTAGGCCACCACTAAGAATTTCCACTAACTAATTGGATTGACGAGCTCTAGCAAAGCCTTACAATCTATAGGACTTCTGAGTATCTATAATACCTTAACCAATAGGACTTGTGGGTACCTATAATACCTCAAACAATAGGACTTGCTAGTGCCCACAATACCTTGAATAGGACTTGTTGGTGCTTGCTATACCTAACCAACAAGACTTGCGGTGCCTTTAATACCTAACAGTTGGGCTTTCAGATGCCAACAAGACCTTAATGGTGTTCAAACTTGAACACCTACCTATCTGCTCTCAAGATAATATAGATATAGCCCAAGGCAAGTTTATAGCAAGAGACCTACAATATATGAGTATGAGAATGTATAAGCTCAAGGGATTTTCTTCTTTTCTCATCTCCAAAACTATTCTACTAGAATTTTTTCAACAAATGACTCTTACTAACTTGCTTTCTTTAAAAACCAATTATACACTATTTATAATGATAAGTCATGTTTTTCTCTTGCTTGGTTTGAATCAAGCAAAACACTTGTATTTATAGAGGATTTAAGAGCAAGTAACCATTTTCTAGCTGTTGGAGGGATTTTGCGATTCTTAAAAATGATTCAAATTTGCTACAACATGATAGAAGGCTTACCAAATATAGCAACATTCGTTTAAGCCTTCAAACGGTCAAATTTCTTTAAAGTAGTCAATTGCCAAATTTTTGGCATTCATCTACTAAAGGAAGGGAGAAATCTTTTTTTCTCTTCCAATCAACTGGTTTCTCTTATTAGTTGACTACCACCAATTTGAACAGGACCTATTTAGATTACTTGACTATGCATTTTGGGTAATCAACTACTTCCCTCAGCCAATCTTGGGAAAACATGCCTTGGCTATCACATTTAGCCGACTATGCTTTTTGGTGTAGTTGACTATGTCTCACATTCAGACATATCATGCATCAACTATCATAGTTAGCCAAACACATAGAGCCTAAGAAATCATGCCTTATAGATAGCCAAACATTTATAAACCTTAAAAATATTCATGCAAAGGTTTGGAACTTCTTCCTTTAGCTTTCAAAATAGATTTTTAGGTTTGTAATCACTTGTTTAAGTCCAAGAAAGCCTAAGAACTAAACTTGTTCTAGCCATTGGTCTCTAAGGTTGCCTAAATTGAGTTCAATCTTATTAAATGTCATTGAGAGTGCATCTTATGCAATTTATTTAAGATCCTGAAGACTAATACTTTTGAATATAACTTAATGTAGTCTTCCTCCTTAAGGAGTTGTTGTAGTAAATAAGCATTTAAGTAGCTTTAAATCTTTTGAGTTCTTAATGCTTAATTTTTTAAGCATCCTCACTAAAGAGATTTGGTGATGGTGATGAGATTAAAAGGCTTGAGTAGCTAATCAAATAGAATTTTCACTTCTTCATCTTTTGTAGTAAACTTGCTTTAATACAATTAATACTCAAAAAAGCTTACTTAAGATGGTTGCATACTTAAACACAATATTAGTATTCTTAATGAGTTCGTTATCATCAAAACACATAAAGTCAATAGTCATCACTTCATTTTTTATTATTTCAATTTTAAATTTTAAGTAGGTCATAGAACATGGGTGTCATTATTTGATCCCTTATTCATTACCCAAAAAAATAATAATAATAAATTGAACCCTAATATTTTATTTGAGTGGGGGCAAATGTGAAAAAGATTAAAATTTTCCATGAACATACAAAAGTTTTCAAATCTTAGTGGGGACAATTGCCCGCCCTCACTAACATATACATGCTTATGTCTTCATTTGTATTAAGTTTCAAAGAAAGGCTTAATTAAATGCATCGATCAACATGAGACGTATATCATATATAAAGTGAAAAACTCTAATTTAATTCAAATTTATCATCAATGACTATTCTCTTACTCTTATCTTATATTAACAATCTTTCAATTTGATTTGATCTTAACATTAATATTCCTTAGCACACCCCCTCAAACCCATGATAACCAAATATTTTCATGGGTTTCACAATTATGTTGCAATCTTATCTTATGACGTCCTCAAAATTTATAATACTGATGTAACATCAATGATGGTGTGACCTAAAGATGATGATATGTGGCATATATTAGTCTAATCCACCGTGAAGTTAGTTCCATGCTTGGTGGGATGATGATGTGGTAGTCTATTGAGACATGGCAATTTGATGATGACTGAAAATCTCCATGGTGATAATGATGGGGCACGTAGTCCCGCTACTCCTTCAAGACAAAGAACCTCCATGGGCTTGTTTTGTAATTAAAATGTAGCCATTATAGCTTAACCGAAGTGGGGCACTTTTGGCTGGCTTCTAGGGAGCCGATTCAACAACAACCAACATGGGCCAGACTTGAGATAGGTCGAAACACGCCAAAGGGACCTCATTGGGTCAAGCAAAAATGCCTCATGGGAAAGGCCAAAATAATGGTATCTCAATGCGCTTTCTCTTTTTTCTTCTTCTTTCTTTTGCTAAAATGGATCTTCAAAGGCAAACCCAAGTCTTGATAGACACCATTAGTCATTATGGGATGAAATGATAATGAAGTGGGCTTCATTGGGTCAAATTTGGAGAAAAAATTGAACTGAATCGGTTTGACCAGTCTAAACCGAGTCAACTGGGTGACCCACTTTCATCAACAGTTGCAACTATGCGCTCTTCAACACAAAAGCACAAAACCAGCCACAGAGTTTCTACAACCACAAACATAAAGACAATCACGATGCAAGGTCTGGTATCAGAAACCCACTCGATTCAGAACTTCAAAAGGCCGCAAGTTACATTGGGAAGATGGGCTCTACCATCCAACTGTGAAGCTGACCAATAGACTGCAAAAGAAGCTCCCCACTGGGTAGGGGTAGATGGAGCAACATAGCAGTGGTGAAGAGGGTTGATCACATAATGGAAAGACCGAAACAACTGGTGGGGAACCGAAATTATCGGAGATGGAGGTGCAATCCAGTGAGCCATGCCAAACAATCAGAAACCATTGATAATAATCAGTGCTTAGATTAGTTCATCAGAAGGAAGTGTCTGAATTTCCGACATCATAGTGGAACCCTAATGTATAAACCTTTAAAGTGGTTCATATTTTGTTGAAACCATGGCCATTGTGGCCATTGTTGCTAGTTGCAGTCCAGATCTATACTTTCACTCATAATAAAGCGTACACTAATCAATAAAAATTCATATCTTGGGGTGATATGGGCGGGCCAAAGCCAAGCTTTGCGTTTATGATAAAGAGTTATAGCCCAGGCCTGCATATATACGGCCCTAAGCTGGGCTTGTCTAGACTATGTGCAGTTACTATTGAGTCTGGTTTCATTGGAAAACAATTACAAACTTTATGAACAACAAAAACAAAGAGGATTTAAAGTTGCAGCTTTACCTTTAAGTGATTGTTATGAAGGGAAAAATTTTAAAATAAATCAATTTCCGAAAAAAGATTTGAAGGGTTTGGAGTAGTGATTCATATAAAGAGAAAAATTGAAAAATAAACATTTTTGTTAAAAGTAATTACATGGGTATTTTGGAAATTTTCAACTATGGCATAAAGTTCAGGGAAGGTGATTGCAATTACCAAATTCAGGTGAGATTTTAACAACTAAAAACTTCAGGGGAATGATAAAGTCATGTTGGATGGGTATATAGATGCAGACATGATTGGTGATGTTAATTCCTAAAAGTTCATTTCGGGATACTTAATAACTTTTGTAGGAGGAGCAATTTTGTGGCAATCCAAACTTCAAAAGTGTGTTGCATTGTCCACCACATAAGCAAAATATATTGCAACTACAGAAGCTTATAAGGAGATCCTATGGTTAAAGAAGTTTTTCCAAGGATGAGGAATGAAGCAAGAAAGATATGTTCTCTATTGTGATAGTCAGAGTGCTACCAATCTCTCTAAAAATCCAACTTTCCATGCAAGATCCAAACACATTGATGTAAGGTACCATTGGATTCGGGATGTGTTGAATATGAAGTTGTTAAATATTGAGAAGATCCATACTGATGAGAATGGTGCAAATATATTAGCAAAGTCATTTCTTAAAGACAAATTTGAATTTTGTAAAGAAGTTGCGGACTTGGTGAAGCCCCCCGTATGAGCTGGAGGGGGAGAATTATTGGGTGTGGGTCCAACCCATATGAGGGGCCCACCTCACCTTTTCATGCTCCCAAAAAAGAGATGTATTGCGGAAGCCAAAAGGGCTCCCACCTTTTTTTTTTATTTGGTGTGCTTCCATTTCGTAACCACTGAAGTGAGAAAGAGAGAAGAGAAACAAAGGGAGCCGAGAGTCTTTTTGGATTTTGAGTTTTGTGAAAAAGAGAAGAAAAAGCTGGTTTCTATTCCATTCAAGTCCAAGTTCGGATGTGTTATCAAGCCCATGCTTAATGTGATTAAGTATTGTTCAAGGAGTCAAGAATCTCACTCCAATTAAAATTGGTTCTCTTCCTTTCTTCTCAGTTTCATATTTATAGAAACTTGATGACATTCAAATCTTTGTTCTTGTTGAATCCACCTTATATTTGATGATGTTAATGTTGTACTTCTGAGCCAAGGATTATATCCTTGATGTCTGTAAACCTTTAGTTGCTACTAGAGAGGACTATTGTATCCATTAATTTCTGAATTAGTAGAAGACTTTTAAGGACTATAGGTTTCGTGGTTTTCCCCAATTTTGGGGTTTTCACATAAAAATTTTAGTGTACTATTGTGTGGTGGCTGCTATTTGTATTTTCTATTACTTCGTTGAATTGTTTATCTATTGCCATTATTGTTGACAAACCATTTTAACACCCAAACTTAGGGAAAAGTTTGTTGCTGTAATGTGATTACTTTTCACACTTATTTCTACTACTGTAGTATATCTTCCCCAACAAAAAAATAATAATAATCTTTTATATCATATATTCATATATGCAAGGATCAATGGGTCGAGTGTAAACTTGATGTACAATTTGATCGATACTACTTGTCCTTTTAACTTTTTATTTCTAACAATTTTTAGTAAGTTTATAATTACTATTTAAACCTTTTAAAACTACCTAACCATAAGTATTGCACATATTGGTGATCTAAAAAGTCAATATGTATTTAAAATCACAAAAAAAAAACAACTTTTCAATCACTACAAAAATTGATCGTCTCAAAATTTATGACAAGGTGAAAATTAACTATCGTATTGTTGAGTTCTACGTATTTGTGTCTATTATATTTTGCTCAAAAAAATCAAAATTGATGCCATAGGTTTGCACCCAAGGATTCAGCCATCTAGTATTTCCAAAGCTATTTTCTTCTTTACGATGTATTACCTTTGATGTAATGTTTAGGGTCCATTTGGTTTGCTGTTAGAATCTGAATGGGAACCAGAATGGTCTATTCCCATAGTTTGTTTGGTTTAGACTAGGGGTGAGCATTTGGTTTATTCGATTAAAAACCAAATCGAATAAATTGAAATTTTTACAACTGAAATAAAATAATAAAAATTGAGCCAAAACTGAATTGCAAGAAAACCAAAATTTTCGGCTCGGTTTTCGATTATTTCAGTTAAAACTGAATTTAATTAATATACATAAATTATTATATATTATAACCTATAATATATATATTTTAATATATATTATGAAACTGAATTTCATTATAATACATTATATATAATATATTAGTATATAAATATATATAGCATATTATATATTATATATTACATGTTATATATTGAAATTTGTTTTTTTTGCTTAACCGAGTTTCTAATTTTGAAAACTAAAAACCAAAAACCAAAAACTAAAATTCCTAAAAATCGAATTAGCCGAACTGAATTAACCAAAAACTAAAAAATCAAACTAAAAAAACCGAAATCATAATTTTCAGTTTGATTTTTCAGTTTTAACCGAATAATGCTCACCCCTAGTTCAGACAAGAACATTGGGAATGAAAATTGGAATCAACGATAATAGGATTTCATTCGCAAGAGAGGGAGAGAGAATGGCCATTCCCTTAAATGGGGTTATAGAAAGGAAAATTTGCGACCTCCTAGAAGTAGCTCAAGGAATGTTTCTACAAATGAATACACCAAAAAGGTTTTGGGTGGATGTTGTTATGACTACTGCTTATATTATAAATCGCATACCATCTTGATTATTAGAATATAAGGCTCCACATCAACTTTTCTTCCCTAAAGCTCTATTATTTCCTATACCAATACATGTCTTTGATTGTCGATGTTTCATTCATGATCTATTCCCTAATCCCTACCCGTGATAAAATTGACCCTAAAGTTATTGTGTGTGTTTTCCTTGGCTACCCTCTTTCTTAGAAGGGCTATCATTGTTTTGACCTATTTCTTAAAAAAAAAAATACTTCATCTCTATGGATATATCTTCCTTTGACAATAAGCCCTACTTCTCTATTTCTCCTCAAAAGAGTAAGGTTGAGGAGAAACAGAAACAAGTTATATTATCTCATTTTTCTGATCCTCCTCCATTATGTGTCTTTCTTAGACAATGTTATGAAGGCCAGGACTAGCAAAGTTCAAAAGTTGTGGAGCAACTAGAAGTTGTGCAACCAATACCATCGGATTCTTTAGGAGTTGGATCCCTCAAATTTAGGTACTATTATTCATGTTGATGTCCATGAGCCTATTGACATTGACACTTCTGCCTGGAAAAAAAAACTATAGGGTGCAAATGGGTGTTCTCTATGAAGCACAATGGTGATTTGGAGAAAGAAGTGTACATGATCCAACCACCTTTTTTTGTACTAAAAGTAGTAAACAAAAAGTGTGCAAATTGAAGAAGTCTCTATATAGTCTAAAATAGTCACAAAGGGCTTGGTTTAGTAGATACCACCAAACTATGCAACAGATAGGATTCAAGTAGTGTCAGACTAGCCACACACTCTTTGTAAAAGATTAAGGAAAAACGACTATCTTGATTGTCGATGACGTAGTTATCTTTCGTGATGGAGTCTCAGATATACAGAAGTTGAAAGAATTTTTAGCCACCTAGTTTGAGGTGAATGATATAGGACTATTACGTTACTTCCTTGGAATTAAAGTTGCCCACTCTCAACATAAAATCTTCATCTCTCAAAAGAAGTATAACTTTGATCTCTTGAAAGATATAGGAAAGTTAGGAGCAAACCGTATGACACTCTGATAGATGTAGATCATAGTTTAAGGGATTGTAAGGATGAGCCCATAAAAAATATTAAACCATACCAAAGACTTGTGAGAAGACTTCTCTACCTATCTATGACTTGGCCTGACATTGCATATGTTGTGGGCGTCCTTAGCTAATTCATGTGTGCACCTAAGGTAGAACACTTAAGAGACGATAGAGAGAGTATTCAAATACCTAAAGAAGTTTCCACAGATGGATCTTCTCTTCAAGAAGCATGGGCATATGAAAGTTGAAGTTTATATTAATGTTGATTGGGCTAATTTTGTGGATGGCAAAAAATTCACCAATGGATATTATACTTTTGTGGGAGGAAACCTTGTTACTTGGAGAAATAAAAAACAAAGTGTAGTGGCTATGTCTAGCATAAAGGCGGAGTATAAGGCCATGACCCATAGAGTTGCAGAACTTTTATAAATTGAGAATGTGCTAGTAAACTAGGTTTTCCTCTTGATGATCCTATGTCACCCTATTGTGACAATAAGCCTGTGTTTGGTTTAAAGGAAAAAGTAGGAAAAGGAAGGGAAACCTATACAAGGTTTGTAAAAGTTTCACTATATTTTCCTTCCTTTCCCTACCTTTTCCTTCAAACCAAACATAGCTTAAAATTGCCATCAACATTGCATTTACCCTAATGCACATTAAGGTGGACAAACATTTCATCAAAGAGAAATTAGAGAAGGGAAAAGTGTGCACTCCATGTGTTAGCCCAAAAGAGCAACTTGCAAATATTCTTACAAAAGATCTTTATCACTACTAAGGAGTAGTGATGTAATGCTCTTAGTTATGTTACAAGGCACTTTAGTCTTTTTATTATTTTTAGTTGCCCTACACAATATATATTATTGTTAGCCAAGAATTTTTGCTCTCTCACAATTTCTCTTCGCCTCTTCCTTTCTCTCCCTTCATTCTCTTCTTCGATAATAGCTTTCATTAGTAAATCACCAACATCCCTAAAGAACTCTACAAATTCACTCAATTCTTTCTCCTTTCTTGGATAAATGCTCAAGCTTTTGTTCAAAAGATTCATAAATAGGAAGATCACTAAGACATCATATATTGGATTCTAAGAGTAAAAATAAGCATATCTTCAAGAATCAAGGAGTGGCCCCAATAACAATAGGTAATACAAGAATCGTGAAGGCAAATGGTTGAAACATTCACCATCTAGAGGCCTTAATTTGTCATCGTGGTCTCTTTGGCAATGGAAATAGCAAATGCAAGGAAATGGTTAATGCGGACTATTTCCAGCTTGAGTCATAGAAGCCTCTGTATTTTCCGCTTTATCACATGTTACCTCCATTTGAGTACTGACGAAAGTATTCATCTGCTTGTAGAATCAGATGTTCATCATCCCATACATCACGATATGTTTTTGGTCGGTCTACCCTGTTCTTTCGATTGGCATGAAGCATCTGAATTCTCCATTCCTCTATGCCTGAACATCCACACCGGGTGGCAAGCCAGTCATTATACACAAACTGCACCCAACATTCAAAATCACCATTAAAGTTCACTAAAATACAAATTAATATACTCTTTCTTTCCACAGAAGAGACTTTTATCATATCAAAAGGGCCCTAAAACATATTGCCACACAAGAATTCTCCAAATTGTAGAAGAGAGGCATGTGAACCCCATATGTTCCTTTTGCTAATCAAGAAAATAAGTTAAATTGTGAGCTTTATGGAATTTCCATTTCTTCCAAAGGAGAAGGTTGATATGGTTGTTCCTATAGAGTATAGACACGATGCTATTACAGTCAAAACATGTCCCTACCACAAAAATTATCATTGGCAATTCATAGATTGAAAAATGAATTATGACGTAGCATGAAGTGTAAAGGGAGAAGAGCACTGTCTTCTTCAAAAGAAACAAAGATTTGAATCCACAAGGAGAAGGAGAAGAAACACAAGAAAATAGTATTCAAGAGTCCAACTATGGTGCATTTCAAATATTGATGCACCTTAAATCAAATTTCAACAATCAGTGTTAAAGATGTCACATGGTCCGTTTACTTTTCATGGTTCATGTTTCATAGGGTGTACTTAACATTAAAGACTTTAACAACATTAAGGATTCAACTGTGACATGTCGCTTTATCATTGATTCAAGTTTTTGCTTCACAGTGCAGTTCGTGCACCATAGATTTTGCTAGTATTCAATTCACTAAATTTGACCTTGTACAGTCGTTTATTTATAGGTAATGTGGAGCATTCCCAAAATAATAAACTTTCTGATTGGACTCAAAACTCTCTAAAACATTGTAATTTACTGAAAGAAGACTTCCTAAACAATATCAAACTCAAAATATGTTATAATGACAAAAATATAAAAACTTACTTAAAAGGAAATCTTTTAGAAAAAAAAAAACATTTTCAGAGGCCAAAACGATGGAATTTTCAGAGGCCAAAACAATCGTTTTGTCGAAAATAGATGCCCAGATCAAAAGTAATGGCCATTTAAAGTTTTAGTGTCTCTTTTGGCCTCTCTTTTTCTGTCAATCATGGGCTTCTAAAAACCTTTTAGCAACACATGTTCTACATCAAATTATTTGTCTATATTTATCTGCGGATATGTGTATGGAGATGGATATACACGTGGAAATCAAATAGTGCATTAAACATCAATTCGTAAGGGAATTTAATTGGACTTTCATCATCAATGAGATCCTTAGATCAAATTTACCTGGGAATCTCCCATCTTATGAGTGTATCGCTTGGGCCAGCCAGCAGATTCAATCTTTGAATAGAAGTCCTTCACATCTTCCATCATCTCTTCCTCTGAAGGAAGTGTAAACCGACCTGATAAAATACCCGCTACCCACCTGCTTTGTAATTCAAACAAAGGGAAAGGAAGAACCTGGCACCACAAATATGGAAAGATATACCTCCACTATCAAAAGACTAATAAATTATCAAAAATAAAGAGCACATAATGTCTCTGAGACAAACCATAAAAGGTAGTCCAATGAAGGAGAGCCATGGAGCTAAAGATGGAGGAAATATGTGCTTGTATAGTGGTCCTACACGATTGTCATCCACACTGATATTCCTCATCTCCAGAAAAGGAAAATGATATCTGTACCTGAGAAAAAAAAAAAAACAGATCTTAGTATATTTGGAGCTTATGGAAAGAAATAACTTGAAGGTTGATGGTTGTGCAACATTTCTCCTTAATCCCCAGCTCCAAACATGGATCTTTAAGCACTGGTCCCAAGCACAGGATTCAATGTGGCAGATTTTCTGTGTTGCCATTGAGTCCTATAGATTTTGGCACATGAATGAGATGAACCCTTAAAATGGATCATCCATTTCAGAAACTTTGGGTGAATGAAATTCGTGTATGGAAGGATGCATGTATGAGACATATGCTAAAAATGACTGAACTAAAACAGTTCATCCATCCAAACTATCAGTTCTATCCAGAAAAATTCACCACAAACTTTCTTACAGTACAGTGCAACAAGATGGAAAAGATTAAAAAACAACAGATGCAAATATCACACAAAGGATGGGCACTAGGTTCTTTTAAGATTCAACTGTCAATTGTACAACACTACTTGCAATACCTGGAACTGGCTTGGCTGTTACATTTTTTGGGTTCAAAGTTGGGAGCAGCAAAAGATCAAAAGTGAAAACTGAAAAGGAATATGAATAAGAAGGTATTATAAAGAATGTTATCAATAACCTCCACAAAACACAAAGTAACCAAAACAAAGCTAAAATTGAAAGGAATGCAGTGCCTCTGGGAAGGAAATAATAACCCAGAAAAGATGTTCCGAGTTATGGACCAAGCGGTGTGTTAATATATTTGAGGAATGTTACTAAAGATTTTGTTTTGAAAAAAATCGAAATACACATTTGAATTGTTGTATGACAAAATAGATTCTGCATCACAAAAAATAATGATAATGGGCCCTGCATGTTGGAGTTGTTTGGGCAGCGATAGGTGACCCTTCCTGATTTAAAGGATTTAGTCTCTTCTTGGTGAACTTCTAATCTGATCAGGGGTGGTAAGATCCTTTGGAACATGGTTCCAGCTGCCATTTGATGGTATGTTTCAAATGCACGCGGTTAGAAGATCTTTTACGAACAGCAGCAGTCTTGTGGAGATGGTTTGTGGCAGGTTGAGAAACGTCTCATCCAATGGGTTTCTATTTGTAAAATCTTAGGGAGATCAAGTTTGATAACTTTTGTAATCACTGGGGGAATTTGATTTATGATGACCCTGTTATCTTTTAGCTACAAGCTGCTGCCCTTGAATCAGTCCCCCTCTATCTTTGTATTTGTTTCCTTATTACTTTTCAAGAAAAAAAAAGGACAAAATTAAAGAGAGTTTATTGTGCAAATAAAGGGGGTTAGGATATCTTCAACTTGTCTTTTTTCTGATTTAAGGGCTCAGTGGCAGACAAGCCTTTGGCGTTAACATTGGCCTAATTGATATCTTATGTCCCCTCCTCACCCCCATGATGCTTATATAGTTATATGACAGAACAGAGACTAGAATAGAAAAGGACATAACACCTGTAAAAATTGCTAGAAGTTAGGACCATACCCAGCCCACCCCTCCCAAGACCCTGGATTGTCAGGACTGCATCTATGCCACTTTCCTTTTTCATGATTCTTTTAATGTTGACCCATTTTTCATTGCACATTTGTACTAATTATTCCATGAGTCAGAGCCATACTAATCAAGACATACCCTGTGCAGTGCAGAATGACATCAACATGGGCAAAACTCCCATCTTGGAAAGCCACTGTGCCATCTTCTTGAGCTCTTTCAACCTGCATTAATTTAACTGAATGAGCATTCTGAACGCATTTGTTCGAATCTATCCCTTGCTGGTTTCTTTATGAGAACTACTAACTCTCACTCACCACAGGAGAATGTTATTACCATAGAATGAAGCCACAGATTATCATATCCAGCCAGCTTTCCAATTTCTCCAGGAGTCGCAGATCTTGAAGAAATATGAACTTCTTTGGCAACAACAGCAATGTCCATGGAAATGTCAACAGCACTAGCAGAACTTCCTATCAAAACCACAACCTGTCCGTAGCAGTGAGTGAATGAAATAAATGATTTTTAAGGAATAAAGGAAACAGAAAGGAAAAGATTTACAACAATCAGTCAACTTTGTCATTAATATGTTATTTTTAATCTAGTCTGAGTTCCTATTGCTACCATGTGCTTTTCATATGCCGTCAGTGCTACAAGGGAAGAGAAGAAGATATGTGTGCATGCGTGAGTACATATAGGAAAATGATGTAGAATTAAGCAATATTCCAAAATGCTGCACGTGGCGTATGACTTTCTACTTCACACCTCTAAAGCTTGCACATAGTGCAGGTGCAATCAAGAAAGACAATTCCCTTCTGCTCTGACAATTTGAATGACTTAACTATTTGTTACCTGCTTTTTTTTCTCAAACAAGACCGGGTTGAACCTCATAGCTACAGAACCATTAATATCCCTTAACCCATTTAACATGAGCTGTTAATGGATCCAGACAACCCAATGGTGTGTATCCAAAACAGGGACCAATATGTAGATAGGGAGGTTGGTATGAATGTCTAAGTGATGATCCATTTATAATCACATTGGTTTGCAGGTCCACCTCTGCCAAAACTAACCCAACACCTCAAAAATTAGTAAAATCTTAGTTTTCTCAGTTTCAACTGTTAAATAACTTGTACCATTTCTGAACGCTTTTGTAAATATTTTAGATATATTTGAAATCACAGGTTTGTTGATGCCAGTAGTCGAACCAAAAAAACTAAAAATTCCAAAATTAAAATCTGTGGATACAAAACTTTTCAACATAACTCTACTAACAGTCACTCAGTGAATGCCACGATGAATATAGGGAATAATTAAAGCTACTTGATTGATAATTGCCTTCTACTCTTTTGCAGCCTATTCCACCTTCTCATCCATAGTCTCGAATGAAATCAGTTTATCATGTTCAACAGCATATCATTTAACCATTGAACTATTATCTTAACGATGAACAAAACTACCAAATATGATAGTGCTTGCTCTATACCAGAGAACAAGCAGAATTCTTAAGCTTACAGTAAGTTAATGTCTTAATTTCCTCAAATGTACATAACACACTTTTTTTCTTTCTGTGAAATATGGAATTTCATAAAATGGGAAGAATCTGAGCCAAGTTACTTGACTCATTTAGGGAAAAATCTATGATCTGGCTTAGACCTTTATATGCAATGAATGCAAACCTTGATCTACTTCTTAGCATTAGTTATTCATGTGGTCTGAGCATTTATTTTCTTGGATATCCTAGGCAGGCTGCACTTGTTTTTAACATGATAAATGCTCCTTGGGATTTTTCAAAAGCCTAATTCAGATTCTCATCAACAATGATCAATGGTGAAACTGAAATTTAAAATCCCATCAACAATAACGTTAGAGAAGTTCATTACAACTTGTAAGATAGTAGTTGGATGAGTGCAAAACAAGAATTAAGTCCATAGTGTCAAAATTCTGCCCCATATACAGTGTGGTACACAAAATCTTGAAGCTTAAAGGGGAGATGAGAGTGAGAAGCAGAACATACTTGATCACGGAATGGCTCAGGAATGCGATAATTGTGGCTATGCATTTGTTTCCCTGGCCAAGTTTCAACACCTGGAAAAAATGTCTGTAGCAATTAGAACACACAATGTTTAGGTAAATACGTTACATGGAAAAGAGTAGTTTTTACTTAACATTGATACCTAGCAAAGCATTCTTCAGTCATTTGACTCATTTTAATTGTTCAATACAATTATGTTATTGGTATCCTTAAAATTAAGATATCCCTGCGGAATAATGCCAGTTCATGTGCATCTCCAACTGAATACAAGTGAAACAATAACAAAGTTCACCACAGTGGCTGTAATTATATTACCAAGGTAACATGTTTAGAACAATTATTATGGTTCCAGAAAACAGCTCCTACTTATTGGCAAGTTGAAAATGTCCATTCCTGATTATGGTTCCACCATAGATTTCTTTAGGCCCTATGATGTTATACAGATAATATAAGTGCATACATGGATATGGATACAGGAAATGGGAATATGAATCCATTTCCTAAAATCTTGGCCATGGGATATGAGTATGGGTATCCTATATGACATGCTTATATCATGCCTTTATATCTACCTTCTCAATGTGAATGTCCTTTATCAAGACTTATGTCTTGCCAAATTTAATTAAGCTTCTAAATTGTAAGGATTTTTTAATGGTATAATTTGTTAAAACACACCATTTTACATATTTAAATGTTAATGCTATATAACAATCAGGAAAAAAAAAGTGTTAAATGCTATAGAGTACATCTAGAAGTGTCCATGCAGTATCTTGTATCATATCTGATAAGTTTTGTGTCCCATCATGGTTTTGGTCTTCTTTCAATCAAGGCAGAAAGATAAACGTCAGAGACAAGAAAATCAGGGGAAGTGATATTTTCCATTGACTTTTGCAATATAAAAGTAAAAACACAAGGGAATGGAAACAGGCATTCCATCCAAAATACTAATACCTTCTTTTAAATTTGGAAGGACTAAAGCCGGTCTAATATTATCCCAAAAAAATTAAGGGAAAATATAACTGAAACCCACCTAACAAATTTAAATTGACCATACTCCCACAACAATTCAAAACTTCCAACACCCACTTTGACACCATACCCCCCCCCCCCCCCCCGAATTGGCATCAACTCCCCCCATTGTCACTGTCTCAACTGTACAGTGAAGTTAAAATTTGTTAGGTGGGGGTAAGTGAAGATTCCCCTAAAACGAATGAAATTTTCAATACTTTCATTGTTGTTATGCTAAATCCCTTTATAATTAATACATTTAGTTAGTAACGAGATAAAATAAAAAGTTGTTAAGTTGCCAAACCAACCACTAGAACAAGAGCATAAACGCAAGCAATGGTTGGGTTGCTCCACTGCAACCTGGGTGATCAGGGTTCAAATCTTGGAAACAGCCTCTCTGTATGTGCAGGGGTAAGGCTGCATACATCTGCCCCTCCCAGGCCCCGCATTGGCAAGAGCCTTGTATACTGGGCTGCCCTTTTTAAATCACAAACTAATTAATGTTAATTAGTTTCTTCAACATATGTATGATAGAAGCTTTAATAGTAGAGAACCACAAATTTTGACAATGTGTCATAAACTTGTCTCAAGTTCCAGTTATTTGCTCAAGCAAATTCAGGTAAATTTATCAATTCTTGTGAGGAAGTGTAGATGAGTGAGAATCTGTAAAAGTAAAAACATGTTGCAATGTAACTGATGTAACCGTTTCTGGCCACGTACCAATGTTTTGTGATGTAAAAATTTTTTGGCTAAGTACCTCGTTATTTGACCTGGTGGTGACGTGCCTTAGTGATGAGCTGCTTGGTGGCGAACTGCCTGGTGGAGAACTGCTTGGGGGCAAACTGTCTGGTGGCGAACTGCCTGGTGGCAAGCTCCCTGGTGGCGAACTGCCTGGTGGAGAGCTACCTGGTGGCGAACTCCCTACTAGGCGGCCTGTGACTTAGAGAATGGTGGAGCTCCTTGGTGTAGCGCAACTCGACTGCCCTCAGCATGAGGTGGTCTTCTTTCCTTTGTAGGTAGTGGGAGTTGAGGGACCTACGAGAACTCCATCTTTTCCTCCTCTTTGTAGGTGGCGGGAGCTGAGGGACCTGTGAGAACTCCATCTTTTCCTCCTCTTTGTAGACGGCAGGAGCTGAGGTACCTACGAGAACTGAATCAGAGGACCCGAGGGTATTTTCCCGGTGGGGGCTCTCCAACGCTTAAGTTAGCACTCTGATTGTAGAGAGCTTTGAAGATAATATTGGAGAAACGAGAGAGCTAGAGAGCAGGGATTACCTCCATTTTTTTCCATCATCTTTCCCCTTTGGGGGGTGAGGTCTTTATATACCGGAGCCCTCGTGGGTTAGGTGGGTGAAAAGCCTCCAAACGGTAAGACTCGTCACATTCCGTCAGAACCGGGGCACGGTGGTGAACTCCTCGAGGTCGTCAGGCTGGCGCTTGTGTCAAGCGGCCAGGTCGGTGCCTGGGCCAAGTTGTCAGGGCGGCGCCTGCGTCAGTCGGCGGGTCGGTGTCTGGGCCAGGTTGTCAGGTCGACGCCTGTGTCAGTCGGCGGGTCAGTGTCTGGGCCAGGTCGTCAAGTCAGTGCCCGTGTCAGTCGGCGGGTCGGTGTCTAGGCCAGGTCCTCAGGAAGGAGATCTTCCTGCGATACTACTGTACTGAGCTTCTCTACAAGTGACGAGCTGCCTATGGCGAGCTGCCTGTGGCAAGCTGCTTATGGCGAGCTGTGGCGAGCTGCCTATGGTGAGCTACCTATGGCAAGCTGCTTAAGGCAAGCTGTGGTAGCTGCCTGTGGCGAGCTGCCCGTGGCAAGCCGCTTATGGCGAGCTGCCAAGAGGCCATACTTAGTTGGCATGAGGTGCCACGTGTCACAATTCCACTGGAGGGACAAATCTGCCCCCATCAGTAACTGATGAAGCAACTGTATACCTAATCAACAGAAATTACCAGCAATACATTCTTATTTTTCTTTTTGAATGGAAAACTACTGAAGATGAACTCTAATAATAAACCAATATCTACTATACCATGAAGGGAATAATTGTTTCTTCACATAACCAAACTATAGCTGTCATCCCCCAGGAAGGGTTTTCAGTTGGATGTACAGCAATAAGTTATAAATTGATACTATAAAGACACTTCAATTTTCACACTCATTCTTACAATAGAGATAATTCATATAGCAGATTAAAATGCAAGTTAGCTATCATGTAAGGCCCCAATCAATTTAATAAATTCAAGCTTTAGTAACTGAACCTTCTCAGATGTGTCGCCCTGCACATCACTCTGATTGTTGAAATTTTATTCAATCTAATTCAGTAAATATGAAATGATATTAAACCTTAACTTCCTAGCCATTCGTTGTTCTTCCACCAACTTCAGTGAAACTGGAAGTTTGTAACAATGTTTTTTGTTACTGAAATTTTACAGATTGCGAAGATTTGAGATTTACATCCCTATTACAGAGAAACCAATGGAGCCTAAGCCTACACTACGTATGTAATATCCAAAAATAAACCGGTTTAATCTGCTTTCACACTAAAAGCAAGAAGAAACTGCAGAAACAGTATTTATATAAAGAGCAAGTAAATCCATGATTTGCAGAAAGCTAGCACCCAAACTTTGACCGCAAGAGAATGAAATGTTTTTGGAAGGCAGGGGGGGTTCTCTGAAACAACTGTCCAGAGGAAAATAATCAGAATTACCTGGAATTTCCGCAATTCGGGGTTCTGTATAGTGCCCGTTACATACAACAACAGCATCATAAATCTCACCCGCTTCGATCCACAAATCGTCCTGGGCATCAGTATCAGTTCGAGTTCTCTCGCGGGACCTTAGTATCCACTTTCCTTCCTCTACCAGACCAATATGAAACACCTCAGTGTCAAACCGTATCAATCCAGTGAGTTCGAAATGTCGCGCGAAATCCTCCAGATGGAGTAAGACCTCTCGATGGCCGGGAAATCTTCGAGGGTCCCTGTCTTTTCCATCTCTGACAACAAACGGGAAATCGAGAAAGCCCATGACTTGTCGAGGGACATTGGTACGCAGAGAGTCGTAGAGACTGGAGTGGATGATGGCCCGAGAAGGGTGGAGTCCCATTGGATCGGATTCGACGTTGGCGTCGTAGACCCAAGTCCCTCCGACCCGATCGCTCCGTTCAAAGACTACGACGTTATGGCCTTCTCTGCGCAGCTCTCTAGCCGCCACGAGGCCAGCTGCGCCGGCACCGATCACGGCGACCTTGCGCGAGCTTTTGGTGGCGATGGCTGGCGGCATGACTAACCCGTGAAGAACCGGTGTTGCCATGTCAGAAAGGAAGGATTTCATCATTTCAATAGCGAGCCGTAGGGTGATGAGACGAGAAGTGACGACAGGAAGCACGTAAGATAGCCATTTGTTTTTTCCCTTTTTTTGGTTAAAAATTTAGGGCCGCCATTTGGTTTAATTTAAAACACCACATCAACGATGTTTCACGTTTTCTCTAGAACATTAGCGTCTTCAGGGTCGCGCATGTAACCACAGTCGCAGGAAATGTTTTCTTGATAGAATTTTGACGACGTGGCGGTGTTTCTCACCATTGGTGGAGCGAGAAACATGGGAGCTGGAACTGGTAAGCTTCGTCTGGAGGTTAAAGAAGAAGCTGGCAAATTTCTCGGTCCCAGACCCAGCCGACGGGGATGACTGGCTGAGGCTTGTGCTTGACTTGAGCTGAGCAAGCGGACACTAGCCGAGGTTGTTGCTCATCACTCTTCTTCTTCGTTGTGGGCCTTCTGGCAAACAATTAACTGAAACGGGATTAGTCAGTGCGAAGCCCGTTCGAACAGCCATAATGCGCCTTGCACTGACTGAAGCCGAATACGGCTGCAACCCGTTCCAACAGTAATTATAGTCTTAGCATTGCTCTTTTATAAGCACAGAAATACGGAGATATTCCCGATGCAACGCTGTTCGAACACCTTCTGACTGAAGTCGACCTCTTATTTTATGGGAGACGGGCTTCAGACTTACTCAATGCAATGACTGTCCTTACTTTTCCATACTTCTTCTAATGGCTGTTGGAATGAGATCGGATAAATCTGTGTCCACACTTTTCTAATAGTATTTTATGATCTTGTATTAAGAATATCTTCCTATTAGAGATATTCTCAATGTAAGGCGGTAAATGTTGTTCAAACTAAATCTAAACTATGTTGGAATAGCCTTTACACCCAATGCAAGGTTATAATGGGTGTTTGAACAGGCTTTGCACTAGCTGAATCCAGTTTCGTTGGAAAATCAGCTTTTATCGGGACAAGCCTATACCCACACTGTTCCAATGGCTGTTTGAAATAAAGCACATACGTAGGGAGATTTTCTCAATGCAAATTTGTAAAGACTGTTTGAACAGGCTTTGCCTTAACCAAATCCGAATTCATCCTTATCCGTTAGCTACCAACAAAATGCTCCCAACAATGTCCCAACAGCTCAGTGTAACCATGGGAACATATTTTACTGTCATTCATTAGTAGATGCTCGTGATGTAGCATGGATTAAAATATGTAATACTGGATACACTGCCATTATATCGTGTCAAATCGTGCGTATCACATCGTACCGATGCGTTGATACACACAGAAATGCACACAACTCCCATATATAAAATGTGGTTAGCCCGATTTGAATCATAGTTAAATCAATTAGATGCTAAACGCTTAGTGTGTAAAGTGAAAAATTTTAATTTTATTATCTTTATTGTAAACATACAATCTAAATAAAGTTATATTAAAAATTAATATGTTCAAAAAATAATATTAAAATTTAATATTTATAATTATAAATGAAATAAAAATTCTACTAATTTATATTTATATCAAAGATTGGTTTTCTATTCTCAATAAATTTATACAAATAAAAAATATTAATAATAGAATAATTATTTTAGTATTTAAAATTCATACATTTGTACATATTTATTATTAATTGATATTTTAATTTACATTAGATAATAATATATTTATTATTTATAAAAAATAAAAATTTTAAGCATATAATATTATACTAAATCTGTAAGTACATGTGGCTCACCTTCATGGAATTTATGATTGAGGTCATAGAGCAAGATGACGGACAATGCCCAGAGTAATCGGAATAGCCAACAAACCTCTCTAGAAGCACGACAACACTCCACAGAAGTAACACAAGGCTTACGAACTTGCAATGAGCGTAAAACACCATCCAAGATTTGCGATAAGCAGATAATACTATCTGGGACCCATGATGAGCACGGAGTACTATCCCAAACTTGCAATGAGCATAAAATGACATCACAAGCCTACAACAGACCTAATACATTATTAGTATCCTGCGATGAGAATAAAATAGTAGTTCATACCATGATAAGCGATGAGTGAAGACAAAGTCGGCAATATATATTCACAGGTAGATTTGTTCATGGGCCGGGCTGGGCTTGGGTCGGGCTTTCACTCTGTATTAACAGATTATTCTAAGGCCTGAGCTCGAGCCTAGCTCGACCATCGGGCCTACAACTTGGGCCCGAGCCCAGCCCTCATAAAAAGCCCGAGCCCAAAATTTATCCCATGTTGTTACTACTGTTGAAGCGGTTGAATAGAGAGAGAGAGAGAGAGAGAGAGAGAGAGAGTGAGAGAGAGAAATTATAAAGAAAAAAAATGTATATATTAAATTATAAATATATATATATTTCAATAAATATTATATTATTTATATATATTATATAATATATAAAATATATAATGTTGAGTCGGGGTAGGCCTTTTTGACAAATCCTAAGCCCGGCCCATAACACAATCAGGCTTACTGTGTTAGGCCCAAGGTTAGGTCCGCAGGCCTAATTACATGACCAAGCCCGACCGGGGTGCGGGCCAGGCCATCGGGCTACCCAGCCCATGAACAGGTCTATTCACAGGTGACTCACGCTCCATATGGTTGCAACTTACTGTGACGAAGCGTTCTAAAGATGACTTTTGAAGACATTTAGACAAATCAGTCGATCGAAAGTCCCAACATGTGACCACAAGAGAACCCATGAAAGGTGTAGCTAACACGTGCTATGCGAGAATCCTTAGTGAAAGGAAACTCTACCCCTAGATAGTCTCGCTAGACACGTGGTGAAACTTTAATAGAATTTGCTTGATAACTGACATGAGAATAAAGATCCCATTTTCTAATAAAGAGCGGTCTCTTTTGGGATCTTCTCCTAATAGCCCTAGGACCCCATCTATAAAAGAAGGGACAACCCTCCTCCCAGATTAGACAACCATATAGCTCTAAACCCTAAGGCTTCTCAACAGGATTTCTCCCTTCTCTCCTCTCTCCCTCTCTTCCCCATCGTCTCCCCGGACCTTCGGAGACTTGACCAATCACCAAGAGTTCATGGTGATTACAAAATCTATCAAATCCACTAACTTAAATTTATATAAAAAATGATTTCTTATTTAAAAAAATTATTGAAATAAAAATGTTAATAATGGAATAATGAATTATTAATTAAAAATTATGAATTTGCATATATGTATTTTAAAAATTTTAATATATAGATATGAAATATTTTAAGTTAATATTATATATTTTATAAATTACCAATTGATATTTTAATTTACATTTTATTATAAAATATTTATTATTTACAAAAAGAAATATATTATTTATCAAGTACTTCAAAATTTAATATTTGGTTGATGCAAAGTAAAAAAAAAATAGTTGATATAGTAATTAAAATATAATAATTGCATATGTTTTGTGTCTTGAACTTAAATAGAATATAACATAATAATGGTTTTATGCATGTGTTAATTTGTAAAGATCAATATAATATGAGTCTTGGACTATTGAGTGATGGATTATCAATATGCCAATTATATTAATTGTAATATTTTTTAATATATATCATTAAAATATACATTTCTTATATATTTACATCTTATTTGTGGTTATTTTGACCTTAAAGTTAGTGTAATTGATGTATTTATGAAATTTGTATGTATTTTCCTAATGTATTCATGTATTTTCATATCTTTCGTACGTATTCATGCATTTCTAAAGTGTATCCGTATCCGTATCCATATCTAAATTGTCCGATACGACATTCGATATCGGTACTTTGATCCTTAAGCTGCAGTGATCACTACTTGGGATATCATTAGGGCTATAAATGGATCAGATTCAGATCGATATTCAAATCTGATCGGATTATTATAAACTTCTATCCAAATTCAATATGAAATTTGATTGAATTTGAAGACTTCGGATTTGAATTTGAAAACTATTGGATTTGGATCGAATTCGAATTTAATCTGATTTTACTTTTTTTGTAAATAAATAAATTAATGTAAATGGTGATTACATTAGAATCTCTAGTTCAATTTCCGAAAAAAAAGGCGTCAAAATCCTCGTTCAAGATTTGGTGGCTCGATTTCGAATGGATTCTTGGATTGGATTTTTATTCATCCCTGATCTTGACTGGATGAAAGAATCCAACCAGCACTGCATTAGCGCGAGGAGGCCACCCTTCATTCCTTGTGAATTTTGTCCCAGCCACTGATGTTTTACAATGATTTCTCTCTCTCCCTGCGGTGAATCACAGGGTTATCTCCCCACTTAAGGAATGACGACTCATAAATGGTGGCCCGATCTCTGCCCCAAATTTGCCACCGGAATCAAGAGCACGAAATCGATCCTTGTGACTAAAGCACTCCATTCGTTGACTTTGCTCCTTTCACACTTTGTTGATCTTAACATGCCCCAACGACAACAGAGAACGGCTCAGCCCCAAAAGGCAACGAAAACCAACAACAGCTCAAAGATGGATCACAAGACAGAGTTCTTGCTGAAAACCCTCCTAAGAATGACGCATTGGGGAAGAGAAAGGTGGGAGTCATGTGCCGTTGAAGAGAGAAAATTCCACCGCGTCGAGGTCATTAAATGATGCAAAATGCCCTATGATGGCCTCTGGTTTGCACTTCGATCACAAGGAGGAATGGTGCATAGTGTCTCATTGATGGTTTTATCGAAGTAACGACTTCTAAGCAAGTGATGGTTCTTGAACCGGTGTATGCAATACTAGAAAACCGAACATAGAGGGGAGTTATAAAAGGAAAAGGAAGCAACGCAGCAGAAGGGAGTCTTGAATGCAAAACCCGATTGATAAACATCACTTTTTCCTTTGAATTCCGTATTATTCCATCTTGGTTTTTGTTGATATCACAACAAGGAATTCTCAATTAATGACGCCAATTGTTTTTGGTGTAGGACTTCAACATGCGCTACATTGGCTACTTGGGATATTGTTAGGGCTGTATAGGGATCAGATTCCGATCAATATCCAAATCTGATCAGATTATTATCCAAATTCAATATGAAATTTGATCGAATTTGAAGACTTCGGATTTGAATTTGAATCCTACTAACAGAGTTGGATTTAATCAGATTGAATCTGATTTTTCTTTTCAAATTTTATATATAAATAAAACATACTAAAATTTTTGTTTATATATAATCATATATAATATAATATATAAAAATATATTTTTTTATGATTTTAAATATAATTATATAAACTTTATATAGTAAAATTAATAAATATTATAATATAATCATGTTCAGATTTTAATCAGATTAGATTGAGTTAAATCCGAATTCAATCCGATTACTAATAAGATGCAAATTGCAAAATCCAAGTCCCATGTGATTACATAAATACATCGTCAAAACCTTAAATAATTGGACCATATGTCAGATTAGGCGCCATGGATTTTTTGATATCATTAACAAGCCTAGATGATGGAGCACAATTCGGCCGGTCTTAGTTGTCAACGATTTCGCCTCTAACTGGAGCGACAGGGAGCCTGAAACGGAGAAGATGAGGGAACTCCGGGGGGAACCCGGTGTGATGATTCTAAAGCTCAAGTTAGTATTGTCTCAAAGGCAAAGTAAAGACCAGATGGCGCAAAGTTCACATACCTTGTTGTTGGGGGTAGGGGGCCTTTTATAACCACTTCGCGTACTCACTCAGAAGCCCCTATCAGGTCGGGTATGATTACCTTTGTTTCTGCCAGTTCGGGTGTCGTCTTTTCTGCTAGGACAGAACCGCCACTGCTCCTTGTCGGAGCCGTCTCTGTAACTGGAGATGGCGGTGTCAAGTGGCGGTGGCAGGTGGCCGTTTGAAGTGCGGCCGTCAAGCGTCAGATCCCAAGTCAGTCAAGTGTGCCGCCCCTGGGTACAAACTTCCTCGGTGTCAGGCATGGTACGGTTTGTTCGGTTTGGCGTCCTGGAGGCGATGAGATGGAGTGGTGAGCGAGGTGAAGTCTTGAGTTCGGAGGTATGTCCTGTACTGCTATAGTGCAAACTAGTTCGGTGAGGTGAGTCCCAAACTGCTATAAGGCAGGCCAGTTCGGTGAGGTGTGTCCCGAACTGCTATAAGGCAGGCCAGTTCGGTGAGGTGTGTCTCAAACTGCTATAAGGCAGGCCAGTTCGGTGAGGTGTGTCCCGAACTGCTACATGGCAGGCCAGTTTGGGTTACTGTCTGAGTGGCTTGGGGCCTAAGGGAGAGTTCGGGCTCCTAGTAGGGAGTTCGGACTGCTGGTAGGGGAGTTTGATCCGCTGGTTTCTCCCCTTGGTGCTCGTGCCTTAGGCATGCTTTTGTGCCGAGCTGTTGCCTTTGCCACGTGTTGCGTAACTATGAGGTTGAGCCAAATCTTCCTTCATCAATTGCCCCCCACTCCTCGCGCTAAAGGTCTTGCCCTGGCGCGGGGAGTTTGCAAGGTGGTAGGTGGATTTGTCCCATTCTTTGAATCTTGATAGCGCGAGGTCCTTTGTTAGGGTTCTTCGGTTTTCTAGAGTGTCCCAAAAAGGCGGGAGACGTGCCTACCTGCTTACAAATGTTGACAGATGTGGCAGCGTGCGTTTATTTTAAATTTCAAAAAATCGCGTCGCTGGGAACGTGATAGCGGGTCTTTTGATTTTGAAAAAAGCGCGCCACTAACGTTTTGAGGAGACATGCACTGGCAGTTGTCAGTTGCAGAAAGACGTGTGTGGCGCGTTGTAAGTTTCAGAAAGACGTGCGTTGACGTTTCATCCATTTCGGAGAGACGTGCGCCAATCACGTCTCAGTTTCAGGGGACGTGCGGTCAGCGTGAATGCGGGCCGTCGGATTAGCTTTGATCTGCACTGTTGGTTCTTGGTTACTGTAGCTATAAATAGTAGGGGACCCCAGTCGATTTTGTCACTTCTGCGGTTTGCTTCTTGAGCTTGCATCCAATTTTTCAGCTCGCGCCCAGGCCTTTCAGTTCATGTCTAGGCTTGTTATTTCGCCTCCAAGGTCTTCTTGCTTGTTTCAGTTTCCGGAGCCTTCGAAACATTTTTTCGGGTGAGTACTTCCTTGAATCCACCTTTTCTCCTCGATGTCTAGCTTGGATAGCTCAGACGATTCTTCGAGTAGGTCTGATGTAGGTTCTACGAACCGAGTCTCATCCCCCAATGGCTTTAGTGATCCTGAGGTGGAACTTGAGGACGACTTCGAACCTATAGGCCAAGCCGCTTCGGGCAATTTGGCGTCTACTTCTCGTCGAGGTCGGATGTTAGATAGGTTTGTTCCTTCGACCATGACGCCCGAGGAGCTCCAATCTCTTATTATTTCTTACCATTTGCCTGGCCGGTACGCCTATTTCATTCCTTCGGGTAGCTTTTCTTGGGAACATGGTCTTGATGAGATCGTGATATTTCGGGAGCAGCTCGCTGCGGGGATGCGATTGCCTTTCCACCCCCTTCTCGTTGAGGTCATAAACCACTTCGGCGTTACCATTGGCCAGCTTCATCCGAACTCTATTCGGAACTTGGTGGGGACAACCTCCCTTTTTTCCGAACAGGGCTTCCCTTTAGACTTGAAGATATTCTCATCTATTTTAATGCTCAAGAAACAAGCGGGTTCTCTTCCTGGGGGAAGACGGGCGTATTACCTATCTCCTCGCCTGGGTTTTAAGCTTCTGCACGAACTTCCCAACAATGTCTCGGCGTGGAAGCGGGACTACTTTGGGGTGCGAAGTGCACAAGGGTGGCCTTTTCAGACTGGGTGGGGGGAGGCCGCTCCTGATTTTGGTGTCACTCTCAATAAAGAGACGGTGAAGGGCCTCCGGCAATGGGCACGACAAGGGTTAAAATGCCATCAGTACCTAACGAAGGCCAAGCTTATTGCGGCCAGCTTGAGTTCAGGTAGGTTTCTTGCTTAGAGGTTTCTTGTTCGCTTTGTTCCTTCATTTTTTCTGATGTCAAACTCTTTTCTGCAGGTGTGATGGACTCAGAGAGGACTCGTGGGGGGTGTCTGTTCCAAGGCATGAAAAGGAGGAAGCGGGTCGCCAAGCGAACTCGTATTGAGCTGCCCCAGGAGGAGCCACAAGTTCCAGACCACACGTCGGAGGATCTGCCCAGGGAGCCCGAGGTGGCTCCTTCAATGCAGGAAGTGGTAGGGGCCCCTTACGTCGAAACCACTCACACGGGTGCTCCCGCCTACTCTAGTGCTCCCGCTTATTCTGGGTCTGCTCATACGCGCGCTGGGCACTCGGGCTCGGGAGCTCAAGGGAAGTTCAGGAGCATGTTGTCGTCAAACTACGCTCTTCAGAAGAGTAGGGAGGCCACTTCCCCGAGGAGATCGCAGCGTGGACCGATCTTCCCTTGAACCAGATTGCCTGTCGTGCCACAACTCATGCTATGGTGGTGAGTCAAATTTTGTCTGCCCTCTTTGTTTTCTATCCTTCTTGCTGTTGTTAATCCTATCCTTTGTTTCTTTTGGTAGGTGAACTCTTCTATTCACACCTTAGCGGCCTAGGTGGAGAGGAGCTCGAGGTAGGTGCAAGCTGCCGAAGAGGCTTTTCGTGCTATCGAGGCGAATACCCGAGCTACTGAGGCGACCGCTCATGCTGCCGAAGAGGCTGCTCGCATTGCTATGGCCACGTAGGTGATGTCTCAGCGGGATGTCGAGGCCATGGGGGTAGTCGTGAAGCATATGGCGGATCTGAGATTGAATCTGCAGCATCAGGTCGAATATCTCCAGGAGGACATCAGGGAGAAAACGCAGATCTTTTCCCAAGGTATCGAAGATGCCAAGAAGAAGGCCGTTGAGGACTACATCGCCTCGCCGCATTTTGATGACTTGATGGTGGATTCTTACAAAAGGGGATTCAAACTGAGCCGGTGGATGATTCGGAACACGTACCCCAACCTCGATATTAGCGCCATATCCACTTCGTGTATAACCCAAGAGATGGCCAACGCTGCTGATGGTGAGCCCGATTTCGAGGGCGAGACAGGGCTTTCGGGAGTCGTTGAAGTGCCTTCTGATGGGGAAGAAGTAGCTCCGGGCTTGTAATTTTTTTTTTTGTACTCTTCCTTTTCTTGCAATGAAATAGACAATCTTTTTGGTTAAGTGTTGCTCTTTTTTCTGAACTGATAATTTGTCGAACTGATAATATGCCCGATCTATTTCTTGCCCGGGTTATTGCACTCGCGTGACCTGTTTCGGTGTTTAATACTTAGTCTCTGTTTCACTTTTTGTCTTTTGACTGATATTTTGCCGAACTGATAATATGCTCGACTTTTCTTTGCTTGCCTATGCCGAGGTTTCTCTTGTTAGCTTGGCATCCTGGCCCTTGGGCTCTTGTAGATATTTCGTCCACTTCGCTTGGTGATTTATAGGTAGTATCGCCTTAAGTTAACGATGTTCTACGCTCGGGGTACTTGTTTGCCTTCTAAGGTTTCGAGCTTGTATGCCCCCCCGAGCGCTCTCTTTACTCTATAGGGCCCTTCCCAATTTGGTCTAAGTTTGCCCACACCGGGTTCGGGCACCATAATCTTACGAAGAACCAGGTCACGGACTCGGAAGCTTCGCTTCTTTACTCTGGCGTTGTAGTACCAAGCTACCTGCTGCTGATAGGCCGCTGTCCGGATGTGCGCGAGGTCTCTTACCTCGTCCAGTAGGTCGAGGTTGGTACGTAACTCATCTTCGTTCGTCTGATCTTCATATGTTTCTAGTCGCAGTGTAGGTACTTCGATTTCCGCTGGGATTACCGCTTCAGTGCCATAGGTGAGGTTGAAGGGGGTCTCTCCTGTGGCAGTTTTTTTTGTAGTTCGGTGAGCCCATAGAACAATTGGGAGCTCTTCCGCCCACAACCCTTTAGCTCGGTCTAGATGTGCTTTCAATCCGCGCATGATCGCTTTGTTCATTACTTCTGTCTGACTGTTTGCTTGCGGGTGCGCGACCGATGTGAAGTTCTTCCGAATTCCCATACTCTAGCACCATTCTTGGAACTTGATATCCTCGAACTGCTTGCCATTGTCGGAGATCAGTACCTGAGGTAACTCGAAGCGACATACTATGTTCTTCCAAAAGAAGTTCTGTATGTTTCGGGCTGTAATTGTTGCCAGAGGTTCGGCTTCTATCCACTTTGTGAAGTAATCTACTGCCACCACTAGGAACTTTCTCCCACCTGTTGCTGGTGGAAATGGCCCTAGGAGGTCGATGCCCCATTGTGCAAAGGGCTATGGGCTGGCGAGGTATTTGAGGTCAGAAGCGGGCTGATGGTGGATATTGGCATGCTTCTAACACCTTTCACATTTTTTGATGAGCTCGACAGCTTCTGCCTTCATTGTTGGCTAGTAGTATCCTTGTCGAAGTGCTTTTTGGGCGAGTGCTCTACCCCCCAGGTGTTCGTCACACAGACCTTCATGAGTGTCGTAGAGTACAAGCTCGGCATTGGCAGGTCGCAGGCAACGCAAGTAGGGGAGCGTGTAGGACCGTCAGTACAACCGTTCATCGATTATAACGTCTTTGGCTGCCTAGCGTTGTACCCTCTTGGCCGCATTGCGGTCCGCAGGGAGGGTTCCATCTAGCAAGAAACTCGCGAGTGGGTCAATCCAGCTCAACTCTGCTTCAAGGATGGGAGCGACCTCCTCTGCCCCACCAAGAATACTAGGCCGAGGTAAGTCCTCTATTTACAAGGTTCTCATGTTGTTGTGACTCGTGCTGGCTAACCGGGACAGAGCGTGGAAGTTGAGCAGGGCCTCTTTTACTTTCGCTAAGTATGCGATCATGGAGAGCTCGCGTGCTTCGTACTCGCCCGTAACCTGGTTGACCACGACCTGGGAATCACTGCAGATGACTATGTGTTTTGCTCTTACCTTTTGCGCTAGGTTCAGCCCGACTATCAGTGCTTCGTACTCTGCCTCGTTGTTGGATGCCGCGAACTCAAAGCGTAGTGCGTATTCCAATTTTGTGTCACCCGAGCCGCATAAGACTATTCCAACCCCGCTGCCCTGCTGGTTCGAGGAATCATCTACGTGAAGGATCCAGGGCTCCTCATCCCATTTCGCGCTTGGCCTAACCAGGAGAGATGCCACACTAGCTGCTACTTCACGGGGTTCAGACTCTATTGGCTTGGGAGCTCTGGGTTCACCCAAACTGGGGATCTCAGGCTCAACCTGCTCAGGGGATTCGAGGCTGAATGTGCACTCGGCGATAAAATCTGCTAAGGCTTGGGCCTTAATGGCGGTCTGTGGTTTGTACTAGAGATTGTACTCGCTGAGTTCGATTGCCCATTTCGTCAGCCGACCGGAAACCTCGGGCTTGAGCAAGACTTGTCTCAGAGGTTTGTCAGTTAGGACGACGTTGGTGTGAGCTTGGAAGTATGGGCGGAGTTTTCGAGCTGAAATCACCAGTGCATACGCTATTTTTTCTATCTGCGGGTATCTCGTCTCTGTTCCCTGCAGAATTTTACTAACGTAATAGATGGGTCGCTGGACCCGATCTACATCCTTTATTAGTACCGAACTGACCAACTTGTTGCTCGCCGAGAGGTATAGTTCTAAGACCTCGCCCTCCTCGGGTTTGGCTAAGGTTGGCACAGTGGCGAGGTAGGTTTTTAACTCGTTGAATGCAAGCTGGCAATCTCAGGTCCATTCGAACCCTTTGCCTTTGACTCTCTTAAAGAAAGGCAGGCAGCGGTCTGCCGATTTGGACATGAAGCGGTTCAGAGCGGCTATGCGGCCGTTTAGCCTCTGAACCTCTTTTATTTTCCGGGTTGGCCTCAATATTGCGCCGGTTGACAATGTACCCTAGGAACTTACCCGAGGTGACACCGAAGACACACTTGTTTGGGTTCAGTCTCATTTTATATTGACGCAGAATTTGGAAGACAGAATTTAAGTCTCTTATTAATTCCTATGAGAACTGTGTTTTGACGACCATGTCGTCTACATAACATTCTATTTTCGTGCCAATTAAGGGCCGAAAAAGATTAGAGAATTATTTGATTGCAATATAAAAGTGCAAACGAAAAAACATAAATTCTTATTTAATTTTGTTTTAGGTTTTTGTTTGTTCTGCCTAATATCTTAATTTACTAATTTATATTGCAATCAAATAAAATTAGCTAAAATTTGAAAGAAAAATAAATTAAAATTTACATTCAAATCATTTGTAGTACCATAATTTTGCATCACTATAAACTTATTTGCATTGCAATCAAATACAGCCTGTGTTGTTTAATTAAGTAGTCCATACATGAATACATATTTCCTTGAGGATCACTTCAAGTTTTTCACACTCCAGATAAGAGGAAAACAATGGCAACGTGTATCCTTTGTAGGCATCCTCGTCAAATGCCAGGTGTATTGCTCACGCTAATCGGCGCGGATCGTCTAGAAAACAGAATTCCAAATCCCCGTAGAGAAAGATAAAGAAAGGGGGACCGAATGATAGAAGAAGATGTGGTGTGGATGATGGAATGATAAAACAGACTGTCTGGCTGTTTGGCTGTCTGTCCCCGGGCCTAGGGGTTCGGAAAGAAATATCGTGGGACTTTGGTGCCTGTTGTCGGTTAGAATCGTTAGATATCGTTTTCTCAAGTGGGAAACACGCTGTCAATCTTTTGTGGTCGACCCACACCCATTTGTGACTCTGGACGGAATTAATTATGATTCAATTTTTATTTAATTATCAACAGGTCCAGATTAAGTGCTTGTGTGTCAAGCGACACAGCTTTGATAATTGATATCATCATATCATACTTGTTCCGTCCTTATTTGGGACAAAATCTGTGAGTCGAAAACTGCAACGTCGCTTTTTTTTTTTTATTATTCAATATATTAAAAAATATTATTTAATAATAATAATAATAATAATAATAATAATAATAATAATAGTGAGTGACGACTGACCACCAAAGTCGGTCAACGTCAGTATCTGACCGTCTATCTCGTATCCGTTATTTGGATATTTTCAGACTCTCTGGTCTCTCTTCCTACTTCATATTATATCAGCCAAATCTTTCCGACAGACACGAAAGAGCGACGACAGAGAGAGAGAGAGAGGAGATTCGATCTTGTGACGTCTCTCTTCTTATCCAACGTACCGTCGTATCCTATTCCTATCCTCAATTAATCATCAATCAACACCATTCAATCAATCTCTTGTGCTTCTGCTCGTGCCGATTTCAGTCTTCTGCTACACTAGTTATTCAAATTCCCGAAATTACCGTCGACTCTCCTTTAGTTGATGGTTAGGATGCTAATGTATCATATCATCTAATAACAGCTGTCTGTAGAGACTGTAGTCTGTAACGACTCACACAACTGGGATGGCTGGGGAGTGGGGGCCAGTTAATCACAAAGATGGTCCACGTTGTTCTACATACGCGGACCGTCCAAGAAGTGGGGCCCCTTTATGTCTTAATCAGACGAAGGCTTGATCATTCACATAACACATTTCAACAACAATCAGACAGTCGGGGTCCAACCGGATCATAAATAAGAGATGGAATTAGATCAGTGGAAGAGTGGCTGCCATGTTCCCACGACTCTGAGTCTGAGACTCTCCCGAGTGGGTTAGTCCTGCTTGGTAAATTGGCAAATGGCAAGTGGCAAGCGAGTAGGAGTGGCCCCACTGGAACTGAATCTTGATGTTGTTAGTAGTACTCGATAAGTTGAATAGCTACAAGAAAGAAATTAATAAGTAGTGGGGTTTACCGGCAGAAAAAAGTGCGATTCACGTGGATCCAAATGAATGAAGGCGCAGAGACCAATGGGGACCGTGGGACAACAGAACACCAGCTACTGTTCAACTATGGGCGCATGTTAGCAGAGCATAACTCTTCCACTACTACGGTTCTCTACTTCTCTACAGTCTACTGTCTACCCCATTAAGAATCGCAACGGAGCGGGGCGGGGCGGGGCCGGGTTTTGCCTGCCCCGTGCCTGAGACCGAATTGAAATCACCAACAATTATATATATATATATATATATATATATATTATATTATATAATATAGTTAGAGCGGGATGAACAAATATCATCTCTACCCGTCCTTGACCCAGAGACAAGCCGGGGCGGGGACGGATCAAATTGCCATCTTTACAAGATTCATTTATCATCAACGCTCTGTCATGTCTCTCATCTCATCATATCATCGAATCCAAAGGCTTTTATTTATTTTGTCTATAAAAAAAGAGAGAGAGGAGAGAGAGAATTGTTAGAAGTGAAACCGCCCACCAACATTCCAGAATGTCCAATTTCGATGGTGGGGACGATAACGAGATACCATATTTATCACTTCTCTAAACGATCTTAAGCCGTTCATCAACTGGTTGATGTGGTGTATGGAAGTGCCACAGAAAGTTGAGATTGGTGTCATTTGGAGAAATGTATAAGGACAAAAATATAAATTGACAGAGTAACTGTCGTTATTTATTAACATAACAGGGCTGACTGGTCGTCATGCACCAGAAATCGAAAGTGAAAAGAGAACAGAGAAAGTAAGAGAGAGAAAGAAAGGGAGTTGTGACGAGGAAGGAATCAGATTACCTATCATCAGGAGAGAGAGAGAGAGAGAGGAGAGAGGGACAGTTTATTAAGTATCAAATTTCCTTTTGCCAGAAAGAGAAAAGATGATGCGGTAATCCCCACCTGCGTGAAACACTTAACAAAGCTCAGGGACGGAGGGGAATTATCCATGTTTTTTCTATTGAGAAAAGGAAAAAGAAAAGAAAAAAAAAGGAGTTTCAGTTCTGCTGTCCCCAGTGATCTGATTCCCCTTCTTTTTTGCTTCCTGTTTGCAGTTTGCACTTGTCTTCTTTTTGTTCTCTCTCTCTCTACTCTTCCTCTCTCCATCAAACACTCAAACCCTAGAGCTTTAAGGTTTTTTCTTTGTTCAAGTCAGGGACGGGATGCGATCTTTGTAGGCAGTTGCAACTTCCTCAATTCTCAGTCTCAGAGGCAGCTTTATTTATTGACTTGTTCATTTAATTTGTCTTTTTTTTTTGGGAGAACGGGGAGGTGGTTTTCAAGTTGTACGTGGATTCCAAGCTACTACGAGAATTTCACGGACAAATCTCGGATTTCTTCATGGGAGAAGGAGACTGCTCCTTCCTAGCCTTGCTCTGATTCCGTGTATCCTTCTTTTTTTCTACTCATTTTCTGTTTTTAATTTAACCATTAACTTTTAGGTTTATGTTATTTTGTTTTGGATGAGATTTCTTTTCTTTGTTTTTCTATGTACAAATTCATTTAGGACGGGATTACGATACAATTCCTTAATTTCTGTCAGTGGTAAACACTTTTCCTTTCTAATCTACCAAGTTTAGGAACTGAAAACTATCAGAATATTTTTGGATCTGTCTTTGTGAATTCAGAGCAAATACAGTTCACGGAGTTTCTGCTTACGATATCAACCATAACTCCGTATCAAGTCATTTATACAACCCCATATCCTAGAAAGGGGAAAAGAAAGGCTATATTGAAAATGGCCATATAGAGTTCTCACATGAGAGAGGAGGTAGTACGGAGTTGTTGAAAAAAATTTACTTCTCTTGTTGGACCGGTAGTGGCACAAGAGTTAGGATCGAGGTCTAGTTTTCAGGGCAATTGATGCTCTGGAATGGACTCAGTCACGTTTTCTGCGACATTCTCTTAACCTCCACCTGATGTATCAATTGCAGATTAAGATTCTAGAAGTTGACTTATTTCGTGATAGAATGTACTATTATAGTATTACTTCTCTTGTTGGATTGGTAGCGGCACAAGAGTTAGGATCAAAGTCTAGTGTTCAGGGTAATTGATGCTCTAGAATGGATCTAGTCGGATCGTCTGCAATATTTCCTTAACCTCCAACGGATGTATCAATTGCAGATAAAGATTGTAGAAGTTGACTATCGTGATAGAATGTACTATTACGTTATAAATTAGATTACTACTGTATCTTTAGTTTTGTGTTGGAACAAAAATATACCATCCAAACAGGCTAAATACTGGGAATAACAAATTGAAATAAAAAGAAAGGAAGAATGAAAAAGAAAACAGCCCAAAAGTTAAATGCAGGATATCGTGATGACCACATTGATCATTAGTATTTGCTAGCCTTCTACTTTAAATGTTCAATCTTATGCTCATTAAGCTCTCATGATAGCTGAACCAGTGCAACTTGTATGGTTGGAAGTTGATCATTAGTATTTTTTTACTTCATCTTTTTTTGCATCTTACTTCATCAATCATGCAGGACAGGATCTTATTCTGTTTCCCTTATATTTTTCCAGTCAATTATAGAAATACTGTTCTAGCCTCAAAGGGTGATGTAAAACAATGTAACATATTTCCTTAGTCCCCAGGTTGTCACTTGCTTTTTCATAATAAAAATTTTCAAGCTGTTCTACGATAAGAAGAATTTGGTCATGAGAATGGGTAGCCCTTCTCATTTGGTCTTTTTATCCCATAATTTACTCTGTTTTCTTTTTTATTTTCTAATCATGACTTCTTACTTTCACAGTGTTCTTTATCTTCTTGCTAACGTTTCCTTATAAAACATTTGCAGGAATGGGGCTTGAAGTACTATCTGAAGGATACTGGCAAATTTTGGTAACACCAGACAATGCAAGGTCTGATTTAGGAGGCCACATTTTGATCAATTTTCATGAAAATAGAATGTTGGCAGGGAATGATTTTAATCTGAATTCTGTGCAAAGATATGCCGATTCTTTCAAGGAATTTCTAAAGCAGACAATGCTCCAGCACGAGGCTATTTTTAGGAATCAGGTGAGAAGACTATCTTTTCAGAATTATGCATCTACCCATGGGGACCTGCTTAGATTCTGTTCTTGATGTCATAAAGCAGCATTCTTTCCTGCTTGCTGAACAGTATGGATCAATTCATATATTGCCAGGCCATGTATGTGTTAGTGTGTTACCATGTGAAGAATAAACTGATTTACTTTTCTCTTTGATTCTTTCTTGGTGATACTGATTGATATTGTTTTCAGGTCCATGAACTCCATCGCCTATACAGGATTCAAAAGACTATGATGAAGGATCTCAGCTGGAGGGAGTTTGATAGATATAATTCATGGACAACAAATACACAATCAGCCCAATTACCATTTACAGATCCACCAATGTATAGACCATTGATAGATGAGAGAGCCATTTCTGGACCATCCATGGTAAATAAAGCTAGCCTACCCAATAAAACATTCTTTATATGCAATACTCTAGCCGGGGCAGGGTAATGATGGTTGGAACCTGTGCTTGCTAATGTGATATGCCTGGGGCAGACATGTTCTGTTGAACCGCTGTTGCATGGACTCTGATAAACGGATAAACACGTTATGAGTCCAAGACTCCACAGATTCTTGAGGACACTTCTATTATAAAATTTCTTTTATATCTCCTTGCTTATTCTGCTTTGTAACAAAGGCAACAGTAGACCTCTTTTTGCAGGTAATATAATGTTTGAATAAAAAAAATGCATTTTAATAGGGGTCCGACTATGATACTGGAAAGGCATGATAGCTTAAAAGCCTATAACTAATAAACTGATATCATAGAATTGGTAACCAATCAGTTCCTATTCATCAAAATTCACGGGAGGGGTTTGATTGGTCAAATCTCTTCCAGTATGACAGTATCATACCTCTCCGGCATTATAGATCTACCATTTTAATAGTATATAGATATGTCCATGGTCCACATGTTCTCACCTTGCCAAGTCAGACTCTTGGACATGTGTTGAATTCAGACTCCGATGTCCACATCCATGCAACACTGTGTTCAACCCACCATCTGGTAGTTCACCAAGGAGATATACTGGACAAAAGGCATCCCTATCAGATGAATACATATCATTTAGGTCTTTTCATGGTTTTATGATATCCTGGCGTGTTAGTTGGTGGATCCTGTTCTACCTGCATTTGTATCATTTCCATTTTTTATTCAAGGATTTCTGTCCTATTTCTTCCCTTCATCTGCATTATTAAGTACTATATTACCATGTTAAGTTGGGTTTTTCAGGTCAGTTCTACATTAGTTGCAAACCAGGATTTGGAGTGCCAAGGTGCCTACTCTAAACTTAAGGAAAGACCTTTTGACCTTCAACTCCCAGCCGATGAGTATATCAGTCATGTAGACACTGAACTTCCCAAGAAAATGAATTCATTGCCATCTATAGGAGAATTTATTGAAACAAAGGATTTTCTTTGTGGTGGTCATTTTTCTGATACTAAGAAGGTGAAACTTTTAGCAAATGGTGGAGAAGACCAAAATAAGATGGATGGTTCTAGTAAAGTTTGGTCCAATAAAAAGGCTCCATTTTCTGCCCAAGATGTCATTGATTTGGAAGAGTCCAATGAGAAGTTAACAGGCACTGAAGTTAAACCTTTCTGTTTTCTTGCATCTGAAGCTCCAACAAACTATCTTGTAGATAAGCATAGGCTGCAAGTTCCTGTTCTATCTGACCCAAGCTTTTCAGGTAGAATGGGAAAAGATTCAGGTAATGGGCTTTTCATGAATCACATTATTGCAAACTGCAGTAAAAGCAGCGAAGAGCAGACATTCTTGTATACAGATAGAGGTAAGTTTTCTTCAATACAAAACTTATAATAGACTAGCACCAGAAAAAAAAATAAATAAATAAAAGAACACTTGCTATAGAGATTAGCATTTTCATTTCTCATGCGGCAATTTCGGTGATCTTGTATTTCTTCACACAAACAGCAATATAACCAGAGTCATTCAATTTGTTACCCAATTAAGTACATTCTTTGTTGCTATAGCTCCTTGACTTGGATACTTCTGCAGGATTGAATGGAGGACACACCAGTAGCCCATTTATCAGTCTATTCAGTGAGAAGCAACAATCCTCTTCACATAGCACGATGTCCATGGACCTTAACAGAGTTCATCTTGATGATTCATCTTGTTTATCAAATGATCTTGCAGAAAAATCTCACAATGTTCTCCAGGGGTGCAGTGATATACCCTATAAATGGACTCAGCATGTCACAACTTGTTGGAAAGTAACAGATAGTCATTCAAGTGGAACTTCTGATGTTTTTCCACAAGAAAACTCTGCACATTCTGCTTTGACAGATTCTAAGGGAATAGATTGCAGAATTCAAGCTTGCAATGAAAGTAACAAGTTCAAATCAAATAATGGAATTAAGAGAGGTGCTATTGATCTGGAGTCGTTGCCTGAAGACGCATTAGACCTTTATGAAGATTTAACCAACCATGCTAACAAGGCTTGCAGAGAAATTGTAGATTTGTCTCTGGAACCACCTAGTTCTCCACACAATCATATTACAGATTCTTCAACAACTCATGTCGCTAAGCTAGGCGATCATCCCTATGCATCAGCAATGCATTTGGATTTACCCCAAGTAGAAGTAAGCCCTGTAAACTTTGAGAAGAGTGAGGAAGATACAGTATCTTCAGATCCATATGAAAGTTTGATTGCATTTCAAGATGGGTATTCCAAAGCATTTAATGCTACAAGCAAGTCTAATTGTGACAAGGACAATAACTCTAACAGTATAAAGGACTTGCAATCTGGAACAGAGGATAAACATGAGTTAGAAGTTTCTAATCTTTCTGCCTTTGAGGAGTTTGAAACTACTCAATTGGGATCTCAAGTTGCAGAAACTCACTCTTGTGAGCAGGAACCTAATGTGGAAACTGGAATTTATGCTTGCACACAGGATAATTCTTTTGACTGTACTGAATCAGAACATCAATATGACAGTCAGCAGCAAAAAGAAGTTAATGAAATGGATATTTTGGTCCAAATAGCAGCCGAATCCCTTGTCCAGTTCTCTTTGGAAAATTCATTGTGTTCCCAGGATTGTTTTGCAAAGGCGGGATCAGATGAATTAACAGAGCAACCAGAATACTCATCTGATTCTTATGAATCAATCACCTTGAGATTAACAGAGAGCACTATAGAAGATTATTCAGTGTCATCAGGGCCAGTGGAGGTAAATGAAATGGAAAAGAAGCGGAGTAGATGGAACTTGAAAAGAGGGAGGAGACTGAAAGACTTCCAGAGAGAGATTCTGCCCGGGCTTGCATCTCTTTCAAGACATGAAATTTGTGAAGACATAAATATTATAGGGGCAGTTATTAAATCAAAAGAGTATAGGAAGAACAGATCCAGAAAACTGATTGTTGAAGATAACTGGTGTGCCCCTGTGAGAAGTAGACGATCGAAACTCAATTATGTTGGCCGAAGGAATTATTCATGAAATTGACTGTAAGCTGGCAATGGAATAGAGTTTGCTACATACTATTTCCTTGTCCATTCACTGACTTGGGAGATCTTATTAGCTTTTCTAATTTATGGGTATTCTGTCACTTGGGATTTCTAAAAGTTCACTCGTTCTCTTGAATCTCTTCCATCTCGTTCTCTTTTCAGACGGACCCAAAAAAAAAGGAAAAGGGGGTTTCAAGAGAATGACCACATATGCGAGTGATTATGTTCATTCTATTATGAATGAGTGTAACTAAAGAACAACTAAACAGTCGAATGAAAAAGAAAACCCGAATCACTAGAGAAAGTTCAAACAGTATTCCCCAACATTTTACTTTTCTTTTGATAATTAAAAAGCATTGCAACTTTTAATGCTGATGGTTTGCCCGCCCTCCATTTGTTATGATTTTAGTAAACTGGGTCTTCATGGTTTGAAAAACATTGTCCTTCCTATACAGAAACATATAAATCACGACGTTTGTCTAATGTTTTGTTTTTTCCAAAATTGAAAGAACAAAAGCGTACTTGAGTTTCTGGTTTCAAAAATGTTTTTGCTTTTACATCTAGGTCAATGACTTGGGTGTGGTTAGGTTGGAAATCTGTTAAATTTTCAACAAGCCCAAGCCCAAATCCGAGCAAGATGTTGAAATTGTTCAATTCTGACAGTGACAATCCAACTTGCACTTGCACTTGCACACCTCCCTATTATTCAATTAATGTCTTGTTTCATAAATCAACAATTTTTTGAATTTATAGGGGTTTTAAAGCTGCATTTATCAATCGGTAAATAAGATATTTCCATTTAAGGTTTTGCACTCTACATATTTGTATTTTACTCCTTTCAAACTGAGCCTTTGTATTTTTTTGCTAGGCAAATGGCTATAGAATGGGATTGCCTCCTCCAATTCCAATGTCCCAACCCTCTAGCCGTAGTGAAGGTGGGAGGAGAAATTTTCGTTTTTTTTGTGGGTTACAAAAACTAAAATAGGGCCATTTTTCTGAATCACAAAAATAGGGATATTTTCTAAACCACGCTAAGGAATGTTTTCATTTTATTTTTTATCAATAGGAATGTTTTTCATTTCGTTTTAAAGAAATACACTAGCAAAGGGGCCCTGCGTTGCTGGGGCTCGCTCATAAACTATCAGGCTTGAGCTCGATTCGAATAAGAGACTTAAGCTCGAGCTCGAGCTCAGCGTGAGTCAAAAGCTTGAAAGTTTGAGTTTGGCTACCTTTGATTGCAAGTCTCTCAAGCAGCCAAGGTCTCCCTCAATTGTTGAGGTGCCAAACCAAGGTCTCTCTCAACTATTGAAGTGTCGAGCTAAGGTTTCCCTAGAAGGTGAGGTGTCGAGTTGAGGTCTCCCTTAGTTGACAAGGTGCTGAGTTGAGGTCTCCTTCGGTTGTCGAGGTGTTGAGTCGAGATCTCCCTCAGTGACCAAGGTGGCACCCTATGTACACACTCAATTAGGCTCATGAGACCTTTAATTCTAGGTCTCCCTAGCAATCGAGGTGCAAAGACAAGGTCTCCCTCAACTGTTGAAGTGTCGAGTTGAGGTTTTCCTAATAGGCGAGGTGTCGAGTTGAGGTCTCCCTTTGTTGACGAGGAGCTGAACTGAGGTCTCCCTTAGTTGTCAAGGTGCTGAGCCAAGGTCTCCCTCAGTGGTCAAGGTGTCGTCTAGCTCGGACTCGATTTGAATTAGAGACTTGAGCTTGAGCTAAAAAATTCAAGCTTGGCTCGGCTCGAGCTCGATTACCTTTGATTGCACGTCCCCTAACAGCCGAGAGAGTGGCATTTTTGTAATTTATAAGGAGAGAGAGATGGCAAGAGAGAATGACGTTCTTGTAATTTATAAGGAGAGAGAGATGGCAAGAGAGAATGACGTTCTTGTAATTTATAAGGAGAGAGAGTTGATAGGAGAGAGTGGCATTCTTGTAATTTGTAAGGAAAAAGCAAGAGAGAGTTGGTAGGAGTGTCATTCTTGTAATTTATAATGAAAAAAAAAGCAAAAGAGAGAGTGTGGCATTCTTGTAATTTTAAGAAATAGAGAAAGAGAGAGTTGGTAGGAGTAAAGGTGTAAAGTGGGTCGTGGCGGCCCTCGCAAAGTGCGGGTCGTGTCGTGCTGGCTCGCGGGCCGTCATGGGTCCTGCCACCCTCCTTGGTGAAAATTTTGGGGTCAGCTCAGCACGGCCTACGGCCCAGGCCCATGCGGGCCTATGCCATGCCGTGGGCCGAGCTTTGGGCTATGTCGGGCCAAAGCTATTTATTTAAAAAAAGTAACAAAAAACTTAAAAATTTAATTTTGTGTATAAAATTGCTTATATATGCAATAATTAAATAAAATAGTATAATAAAATTTAAAAAAATATATATTTTATTAATATATTATATACTATATATTATTATATAATTATATAATAGATATAATATTATATAAAAAAATATATAAAATATATGGGTCATGTTGGCCCGTGGGCTGTGGGCGACATGTCCCGCTCAGTCATGCCGAGTCGTGTCAGCCCGTGGATGTAAAACCCCAGGTCCAGCACGACCAACATGGTCATGTCGGGCCTGGCACAGCCCGCAGACCGTTATGCAGGGCCACGGGCGGCACAACCCGATTTACACCTCTAGGTAGGAGGAGTGGCATTTTTGTAATTTAAAAGAAAAAACAAGAGAGAGAGAGAGAGTTGGTAGGAGAGAGTGACATTCTTGTAATTTGAAAGAAAAAAAAACAAAAGAGAGAGAGTTGGTAGGAGAGAGTGGCATTCTTGTAATTTGAAAGGAAAAAAGTAAAATTTATTGTTAGATTCCATTTCTTGCCTTCTCATATCTTCTTTCGTATACATTCCAACTTAATGTATTTATTAGCAGAGGGGGTCCTGCGTTGCAGGGACTCGCTCATAAATTATCAGGCTTGAACTCGATTTGAATTAGAGACTTGAGCTCGAGCTCGGCTTGATTCAAAAGCTTGGAAGTTCAAGCTCGACTACCTTTGATTGTAGGTCTCTCTAGCAGTCAAGGTGTCAAGCCGAGGTCTCCCTCAATTGCTGAGGTGCCAAACCGGGGTCTCCCTTAGCTACTAAAGTGTCGAGCTGAGGTTTCCCTATTAGGTGAGGTGTCGAGATGGGGTCTCCCTTAGTTGACAAGGTGCTAAGCTGAGGTCTCCCTCAGTTGTCAAGGTGCTGAGCCGAGATCTCCCATAGTGACCGAGGTGCCGAGCCGAGGTGACACCCTATGTACACACTCGATTAGGCTCATGAGACCTTTGATTATAGGACTCCCTAGCAGTCGAGGTGCCAAGCCAAGGTCTCCCTAAATAGTTGAGGTCTCCCTCAGCTACTGAAGTGTTGAATTGAGGGTTTCCCTAGCAGGTGAAGTGTTGAGCTAAGGTCTCCCTTAGTTAACGAGGTGACAAACTGAGGTCTCCCTTAGTTGTCAAGGTGTTGAATCGAGGTCTCCCTTAGTGGCTGAGATGTCATCTAGCTCGAGCTCGATTCGGATTAGAGACTTGAGCTCGAACTTGGCTCGGCTCGGCTTGACTACTTATAGGTCCCCTAGCAGCCGAGATGCTGAGTTGCATTCTTGTAATTTATAAGGAGAGAGAGAGAGAGAGAGAGAGAGAGAGAGAGAGAGAGAGAGAGAGAATGGCATTCTTATAATTTATAAGGAGAGAGAGTTGATAGGAGAGAATGGCACTTTTATAATTTATAAGGAAAAAGAGAGTTGGTAGGAGAGAGAGTGGCATTTTTGTAATTTGTAAGAGAGAGATGGAAAGACATTCTTGTAATTTGAAAAAAAAAAAAAGAAAGAGAGAGTGTATTTATATTAGTAGGAAAAAGTGGTATTCTTTTAATTTATAAGGAAAAAAAAAGTAAAATTTAATGTTAAATTACATTTCTTGAATTGTTAGGCCTTTCGTACACATTCTCTATTAAATGAAAACCATCAGAACTTTTACGTTAAACAAGTGGAAGAAATAGTATCTTTCTTCCACTTTCAAATAAAAGCTTATTTTAGACATATGTTTATCTGATCTTAACAAAAAGTATTTTCTAAAAACAAATAAACACACCCTTACATGTTGTGTAATGAATCAGATCATGAATCATGGTGGTCTCCTTATCCCTTATTACAATTTTCAGATAGCAGTAGAAATGATGAATGGAGAATTTATTGGGGTCCTCTTACTAATCTGACATGCCCCTACATCATGCAATCAATGTGCCATAATAAATTCTATGGGTATTTATAGCTCGAGGAAAACATATTTGAATTATTTATTCTGAATTTAATTCCAACCGTCCTCTATATCTTATTGATGCACGACTCAGGATGGATATAGCACACTCATATACCTGGTTGTTTACTTTTGTCATAGAAAAATCTTCAATCACTACTGTATATTCTTAGGGTCATGGAATTTTTAGCATGGCAACATCGGTGAGCAGTTCCAATGATACAGAAGCAGCAAAGAATGAAACAATGAACAGTAATAAAAGTAAAATCAGTGATTATTACTTATTAGAAGACACCAAACCCTTTAATCCACCGTTGTTCCAATGACTACTGTATATTCTTAGAGTCATGTCTGAAGAAGAGATAAATTATCAGTCTTAGTCACACAACTCACAAGCTATGGAGTTGATCTTGGGTGGTCAATGGAATAGATTCACGGGCAAGTGGAATGATGTCATGTACATCAAATTCCCTCCACATTATTCTTTGCACCGTACACCTGGCAACTGAGTTCCTTGATCTGAACTACTGACTATTTGTAGTTGTTGGTTCTACTCCTTGATTCTCAGCTTCCTTTAAGTTTAGTTTGTTTTTTTTTTTCTGTTTTCCTTTCTTTTTCTTTTGGTAATGTTCTATTTCTCGTTGAAAAATTAAGATGAATATTTATTAATAAAGCATCATAGGGAGTTCAAAACATCTCCCAGCTGAAGACTTTTCTTAGGTCGATCCATTTTCTTTGGTATGTCCTATAGAGCATAGATTTTTCTCCCTTCTTTCGCTTTCCCTTTCTTTCACTGACAAAAGGCACCATTGACCATCTGGGAATGTGTGTTGGATTTGATCACTTAATGTTAACCCAAGATAAGCCCCCTTGAAGTGCGTTCATGTGACGTATGTTCTTGCGGGCTACTTGATAGAATTTATAGATTTTGGATTCTATTTTGCTTTCTGGCATCAGTTTATTTGAAATTATGCTACAATGACTAGTTTGTTTGATCAAGAAGATCAGACCCAGTTGCAGAAGGTGGTCTGTAATGGTTGCTTCGCTACTTTTTATGAAGTTCCACTCTTGGTTTCTGTCAGTCAACGCTTCATCGATCAGGTAGTCATAATATAATTCTTTTGTCGAATTACAGTGTAAGAAGCTCATTATGAAGGAGGAATCCAGTTTCTGTTTCTACACGACACCCAGTCCCGGGTGGGATAAGAAAGCCCAGCAATTTGCAGAGAGAAGTTTCAGATGTGCCCACCTCCATTTTAGCTATATCTCTGCTGCTCAAACACGAGAAAGAAGTACCCAGGAATTGAGCATGATTGCTCAAGATACTATAAGTGAATTCAAGAAATTGGTTTCACTTCTTGATGCATCAATTCTATCAGATCACAAGAGAATCAGGAAGGGTCCGTTGCCAAATTTCACCCATGTTGGGAATTGATGGATTATCATGATTTTTTAATCAAAGAACTTGAACTTGCATCCACTGCTACTTTCCTACCATAACAACAGCACAGACACTTACCACACGGAGTACTTGTTCCCTACCTGTTCTGACACTCTCCAACAGTCTCAGCTCATATGGGCAAGTACAAAAATCACCATTACATCGTTGTTACTACGAAAACAGCAATAATGTTGTTATCTCGAAGAACTCGTTCTTGGGCCTGAACCATCTTTTATCAGAACAGTCTTTCACTTCTACAATTAGCATGGACGGCCATTATTACTCCGTCTGGGAAAGTCTGGCCACTCAGGACGATTCCTCCATATTCTCTTCCTCCAAGACGAAGTGTGATCAGCCAAAGAGTGCTGCAGAAGTGGGCACAACATGTATCACAAACCAAGGATATTGTCACTGTTCAAAGCGAAGGTATTATTCCTCGTATACTTACCTTTCTCCTGTTTTTGACTTGTATGCATGCGTAAGATCCATTAATGTTGCTAAACACGTTTCTGATAGTAATTTTCTTCTTGAATTGCTTAATTTCCTATGCTGCCATTTAATTTCTTCTTCATAGAGTTTTCCTTGAAGCCCTCTGTTTGAGATTTCTATGGGTCGCCTTAGGAGATGCCAATTAGTTATGGTTTGTTATTCTCTGGTTCATGCAGCTGTTTTGATTACTATAATTTGTGGCTTTTCATTTTTCGTCTATCGTAATGATGGTTTTTTCTATTCCTATTATTTCATTACGTACTTCATCTTCTTTCATTGGTGATAGGAAGCTGAGGATAAAGAAAGCAATCAAAATTCCTGCTGTAAGTAGCAAGCTAGCAGATACACCTCAAGATGATTTCTCATGGAAAAAATAGGGGCAAAAGCCCATTAAAGGATCTCCATATCCAAGGCATGTCAGTATTTCTCATCAGTCCTCCCTTAATTGAATTCTTCTATGAAAAAAGGGATTGTTGGGTGTAACATTTTGTTGCTATTTCATAAACATATACCTTAATTTCCATCAACAAAAAGGATTTACATGTCATCCGGGACAAGGAGAGATGATCCCCTCTGCTCTTATATGCTTCCTATCTTCTAGATTTTCAGATATAAAGTTGGGCATCTTCAATTGTTATATATTATGTGCCGTCCACCAAATGGATACATAGAATAAGATTGGAGAGTGAGGCCTACAAGCTGATAACAGTATTGAAGTTTCTTTCATGGCTAATGGTGATCATATAGGAGCTATTACAAATGCAGCAGCATGAGGGGGTGTCCTGCAAGAAAGCATGTGGAGAGGTGTCTAGAAGACCCTACTATGTTGATTGTGACGTATGAGGGCGATCACAACCACTCCAGAATTACATTTGCACCAAGCTTAACATCACAATTCAGCATTAGTAGAGTCTGAATAAGTTAGAGGAATATTGAACATGTCTCCCATTCACGTTTCTGGTTTTGCTGATGCTTGATAATTGTAAGATATGAAACAACTAGCTAGACTTTTATGGTGAAAGATCTCTCTCTTTTGAGTCTTTTCTTTTCTCATTAATTTCTTGGTGCAGTTATAAGTGGCCATAAAGGGTTCTGATTACTTCAAGCAACTAGGCTTGGCGGATTGCTGGTTGGGGCCTAGTTATAAGTTTCCCTCCCCTATATGGGTTGAGAATTAATTCTTGATCACATAGTTTATTACAAAAATCTTCAGTGTTCAACCCTGATCTATATGCTCAATTCTTCAATCTACGTCAACCACATTCCTCACCCTCCATTGGGGTTTTCTAATTGAATTCTATAAGTTCTCTAAAAACTTTCATTATTGTAATTGAAAATTATCTGTTAATTAAGGGCTTATTTTGGCCCAGCAGTAAGGAGTTTTGAGCTAAAGTAATCAAATGGATGTCAAAAAACCGTTCAACCTAAAAAGCTTAAATTGTTAGGTGAAGTCCCTGAATAAGCCCGAATCCCTGTAGGGATCTTTGATTAACCTAGCAACACATTCATCACCCTTAACACCCCAGCAAAGACTGTGGTAGTGAAATTTAAATCCCGTCTCTGTTGAAACAAACCAGCTAAATATATCAATTGAATCATCCCGATTTTATTCTCTAACAATAAACACCTACTCTAGCGATAGAGCGACAAGAGGAATAGAGGCCAATAATAATAACAATAGACACATTCTCTAACAGTAGACATACACATACAAACTTGTCGGAAGCCCCAACAAGTTACCCGCCAACCTGTCACAACCGTCATTTAATCAGGACCCGAAAAGGCCACCCATTCCCGGTCGGCTTTTACAATCCTATCATCCGGTCTGAGCCGAATATTCAAACACTGCTTGAAAGGATGCAGCTCCAGCACCCAATAGAAGGCTGATGCATGCATCTAATCCTCACTAAACCTGTTGATGGTCCGGGCTTTGGTTTTGACCCATGAACATTTAGCACTGCTTTGGGTTTGTGCTTAAGATTGATTCATTCAAATCTTAGTAAAAGTTAAAATCCAAACCCAACCCATGAATAGGTCTAATCCTGTAACAATTCAATCTATTGAAAAAGCTGGAAAAAAATAACAATAAATAAAAGAAAATCTAAAGAGTTGAGTCTTAAGACTGCTTGAATCATTTCATGTGGAAAATGCTGTTGCATCATTTGAAAAACTTTTAAAAGGATAAATTTTATAGAAATTCCTCAGGAACTTTTATTAGTTTTTCAGTTTTATTTACAAATACCTCCATCTATGATTCACTACCTCCATTGAATTTTGATTCATTCTCCCACCAGTCACTGTTCCAATTGTACAAATTGTACTAAAATTTATGAAGTGGACTGAACAATAAAAATTCCTAAATTTTAAAGTGATAGGTATATCTATGATGCCGAAAATATGATACAAGAAGAGTTTTGATCAATCATCCCCTGAGTTTTGATGAATACTGATTCTATGGTACCTATTTGATTGGTTAAAGGAAACATGCCATGGAGGCATGTGCATATATGTATATATATATATATATATATATATCCATATATATGATGAAATAGATTGCATTTAATTTTTATAGCGTAGATGTGATGTGAAGCCAAATCAAGCATTAATATTATATGAAAAAATCAAGATAAAGTTAAAAAATATTCTGATTTAACTTTTTATGGCTTGGACGTGATTCCAATTTTAAACAGGCTAGAAAATCTTGGGTTGAACCGTCATTCTCACTTAAATCATTTAGTTTTTTGGTTAAGACACTAATCCCAAATTTGATTTACATCAAATGTGAATGAAATTGGGATATTGAATATTATTAATAATTAAATTAAATTAAACATATTAGGGCTCATAAAAATAAAGTAAAATACCATTTTTAGGGCATTTCTGAAATGTGGTCCACACATGAATGACAAAAGTGTGTGTGTGGGGACAATCCGGATCTCCTACCCACAGGATATTATAACTGTATATCTGAAACATTTCTCTATAAATGATAACATGTAAATACAGAAAATATTCTCAATGTACAATTGTAATAATGTGTGGATAGGCATGGGTAGGAGATCCGAACATAATAATGTGTGATTAGGCATGGGCAGGAGATCCAAACATGATCAGAGAAAAGACAATCTTACCAAATACTAAGAACCAAGTCCAGCATGGCCATGGTTAGAGATAGGACTGCACATGGATGGCATCAAATCATATATACTTAGATCCAAATTTGATTCATTATTACTCAAATTTGAACCAAATCATATCCATTGGATTTAGATCAGATTTCAAATGGATTTGGAAATTATCAGTATAAATTATCAATAATAATAATATAAAAATAAAAATGAATTTTATCATTTTATGTTGATTTCATGAATAAAATGACTTGAAAAATTTGAACCTTTAACTATTTAATAAACATGGAACATTCACGTTCAGCCATATCATATCATATAATTAATATTGTTGTACGATGCATATTCAATTCAATCCAATTATAAATGAACTGAATTTGGATCATCTTAATTGAATCAAATTTAAATTCAGACAAACAGATACATGTGTAAACAAAAAGTCCATGAATCATATCAGCTCTCAAGGATTGACTATTATTACATGTATAAACAAGAAAGATTATGTGTTCCAATTTTTACTGGGGATTTGAGGAATGAAAATACTATCCTCCCTAATCTGTGCAATATGTTAGTCAAAACTTTTAACACTGTATTTTCATTATTAATATGTTTTTTAACTCTCAAAAAAAATATTACCAAGTCAGCAGTTTTTTTTTTTTTTTTTTTTTTTTTTTTACCTTTTGATGGGTTCGGGGTTACAAAATAATCTTAATCTCCAGGTCATGGGTCAAATTGTTTGATCACCCATGGAAAACAGGAGGTTTGAAACACTTCTTTCTCGATTTAATTAAACACCTGTTTAGGAGGGTTGAGCTAAACGTTCAGATAAGCTGGTTCAATTGTTTTGAGGTCTATCCAAAGAGAGTGAAGCAGACAGCCCAACCAAAAAAATGATTTACAGATGATTTGAGCTCTCCGGATTTTTAACCAAATTAAACATAGCTTAAAAGGCTGTCCATGTAGGGGGCCTACCTCAGAAAGCCAAAATCCATTGCACTTCAGCCCTCCCAAACAGTGAAATGTGAGCACGTTATTGTTTGAAATTAACCAAAAATTAACGGATGATGTAATGTGTTGAATTTATTGTCAGGTCCCAATGTATTCGTATTTCACTGGAAGTCGCTGCTGCAGTGTTCTGCAACCGTGGTCGCGGGTAATGTGATCTCGTGATCTCCCTCCTTCAACGGTTCTACCTTGCCGCCACTAATTGATCCAGAAAATAGAAAAACAGCTTACAATTTTTACTGAGTTATTGGTGATTAACACAGCAAAGGGTGTAGCCTGGAACAAAAGCTTGCGTAAGAACAGCTTTAAACTGGTTTTGGGCCCTATAATTGGAACCACTTAAATGGATCACATCATGAAAATTAGCTGGGCCCTAATGAACTTGAAACTCGCTGATAGCAGTTGAGAGTCCATTTCAGCAACAGAAGAAGGCTGTCACAAATTCCTCAAACTTAAAAAGTCTCTAAAAAATAATGCATAATAAGTATGGTTAATTATTTGATAATAGCCGACCAAACATTTGGTAATTCCTGTTGCCACCAGTGATGGGATCAAATCCCCTGTTTTGTAACCTCATAAAGCCAAATAAAATAAAATAAAAATTTCATAAAACAAGAAAATAGAATACAAAAAGCAAAAGTTGAACACATGTAAAGCCTAAATCCTCAACTTCCGACATTGGAAAAATCTCTTTTACTCTTTGTTACAATTCATGGGGAGATATTCCCAATCTGCAACTGTAGTTTCTTCCGGTCAATAGATCCAAACTCATATAATGGTAACAGTTCATTTTTATTTCATTTTCAAGAAGTAAAAAGAAAATTGTTGAAAGAAACTATGCAAGAGATGATAAAAATACTTACTCATGTATCATATGTTTTAAAAATTATTCAGGAAGAAAATTGTCTTTTTACAAGCAGGTTGTTCTATAATTTAATTACTGAGGGGTTTAACTATTTTTCATGTTGTGAGTTTGAAATAAATCGAAACTACTTTGTTTGAAAATAAATAGGCTCTTAAAAGACACAGATAACATGTTTTTATCTTTTATATTTAAAATGATCTGTATCTTTAAATTCCAATAGTGAACCACAACCATGTTGTTGAGTTTCTAGTTTGAAAAGCATGTTTCTATCTCATTATCTCTTCATAAGTATGTGCTTGGTTTAGTTTCCATTTATTAAATAAATGTTTGTATTTGATTTGTCTTCAAAACCGAGAAAAGTATTTGATAAACCATTTATAAACAACTATGTGCCATTAGGCACCACATCAGTGAAACAATGAATAAATGTTCAACTATTGGGGGAAGTATTAAAATGAAGCTTCCCTCAACGGTTGGTACTGTTAGACAGTTTTGTATGCCCTTAGCTTCAATCAGAATGATGTACTTTATGAGTTTATTGTAAATGAATAAAAGTGCATATTTGATTCATGTTCCCTTGGTATGTTTCTGTGTAATACCCTTAAACTGAACATTTAATGAGACTCGTGTTAGTTTACAATATTCACAGCTAGTGGATCGGTCTGGGGAGACCTATTCTGCTAAGGCTGACACTGTGGTGCCACCAAGTCGGTTGGGGTGGCCCGTCTCAGCTGCCAGGGTGAGACCCTAGGCACATACAGTGTAGGATTAATTGAATCTATGAATTGGACCAGATTTCCAGTATTGCTTTGGACCTTGGAGATTGATGGGCAAAACTGAAAAGTTACACCCAACCCCTAGACTCGATTATGATACTGCACTAGGTGTTGGATTGGGCTATCTTTGATATACCAATCAGTGAGATCCTTAACGGGGTCAAAACCTAGGTATATTGGGACAGTCTGAGAATTCATCTGAGTGGGTGATCATAGTGACAGGATCAGTCCCTTTGTCAGACAAAGGTAATGATCGGGGATGCACTCTCACTGATGGAAACTAATGAAGGAAGATTTGGCCCAACCTCATAGTTACGCAACACATGGCAAAGGCAACAGCTCGGCACAAAAACATGCCTAAGGCGCGAGCATCAAGGGGAGAAACTAGCAGACCGAACTCCCCTACCAGCAGTCTGAACTCCCTACTAGGAGCCCGAACTCTCCCTTAGGCCCCAAGCCACTTAGACGGTAACCCGAACTGGCCTTCCATGTAGCAGTTCGGGACACACCTCGCCGAATTGGCATGCCTTATAGCAGTTCGGGACTCACCTCACCGAACTAGTATGCACTTTGGCAATACAGGACATACCTCTAAACTCAAGACTTCACCTCGCTCACCACTCCAGCACCGCCTCCAGGACGCCAAATCGAACGAACCGTACCATGCCTGACACCGAGGAAGTTCGTACCCAGGGGCGGCGCACCTGACTGACTTGGGATCTGACACTTGACGGCCGCACTTCAAACGACCACCTGACACCGCCATCTCTAGTTACAGAGACGGCTCCAACAAGGAGCAGTGGCGATTTTGTCCCAGCAGAAAGGACGACACCCAAACTGGCATAAACAAAGGTAATCATACTCGACCTGACAGGGGCTTCAGAGTGAGTACGCGAAGTGGTATAAAAGGCCCCCTACCCCCAACAACAAGGTATGTGAACTTTGTGTCATCTGATCTTTACTTTGCCTTTGAGAGAATACTAAATTGAGCTTCGGAGTTATCTCACCGGGTTCCCCCCGGAGTTCCCTCATCTTCTCCGTTTCAGGCTCCCCGTCGCTCTAGTCAGAGGCAAAAATCATTGACAGCTAAGACCGGTCGGATTGCCCTCCATCAGAAACCAAGACTGTCGGCAGCCGATTTCAATCATTGAGATTTGTTTTGCAAAATATATTTTATATGAGATATAAAAGTATATATATTATGGTTTCTAAAATGTTTGCAAGAATGTTTTAATTCCCGGGATCCATATAAGCAGAGAATGCAACACTGTTCCTTGCAGCTGAGGGAGAGGTCCTCTCTTGTTGGGCAGTGTATGATCATTATGGGTTGAGAGGTTATGTGTAAGACCATTGAGGGTAATATCTGATGGGCTAATCTTGCATCTGCCCACAGTCCCTGGGTGTTACAAGGTGGCTTGGCCCAGGGACCACTTAGGATAAGTGTTGGGCCCACAGAGCCCATTTGATGGGTTTTAGGGGGTGCACTGGCCTTGTAACAAAGGCTGGGCCGAACCAATGTGGCTGATGTGTAGATCAATGCTTGGGTCCCACGCCATACAAGGAAGCCCAATTTGGCAGTAGTTATGAAGGTTAAGTGAGCACATAAGCTTAATGGGCCTAAAGCCCATTTCGAACTGGACTATTTAATTAGTTAATTATGGGGCAAATTCTGAGATGGATTAGCAGATAGGATAGGGTCTTGACCCTATCCACTCAGAGAGTCCAGATCTGAATGTGATTCAAATCTAGAAACCTCCTAATGAGATTAGGAAAAAGCTAACATAATCTGTAGATAAGATAATGGTTTATCCTTATCACCTAAAGAGAGGGTTGATCCAAATATGATTTGGATAAGTAGCTCCTAATTGGATTAGGAGCTGATCTTTTAGGTTAACAAAAGAAGGAGGGGGCGGCAACCTTGAGGATGATTCATTCAGATCTTCTTTAGTACTGAAATCAAAAGAAGGAAGAATTAAACATCCCTACAGAATTTTTTCTTGCCACCTCCCTGTTCTTGCCGCCATGTTTGCCAGTTCGATCTCCAGTTGTGGGAGAAGTCAAGATTTGATCTTGACATCCGTTTTTTGAAAAAGAATTGATAGGAAGCTGTGCTCACGTACCATTCTGCTGGTTCTTGCGAATGACAGAGTTCTTGAAAAAGAACACTGCTGATTTTACTCCATCCTGCACTGCGCCATCTTCAGTGGGAGCAGTCTATGGATCCTTCCTTGGGTGTGAATACCTTCGTTGGGGGATCCTATTTCTCTGTATCAGGTATAATCCTCTCCCACTCCTATTTGGTTCAGATCTGGTTCGGTTTATGGTTCAAGAATGATCATTGAAAATATGATTTTGTAAATAGAGAATGCGATTCCCAGTTGAAGGAGAAAAAAAAATTTTGAAATTCGCCCCCTTATTCCACAATCTTTGAGCGTTCATACGATGGATCTCTCATCCCTTCAGGTACTTACATAAATTAAAACTCACTTTTGTAAATATCAATGCGTACAGATGAATATGATGGGAAAACTGTTGATTTGACGATAACATAGTACCGTTTTAATAAATGTCTATCACAAAATGCCCGTGGAATAAAACATACTAAATGGCATAATATCTATACCTCCATAATTTGTTTTAGTGTAAAAAACCATCATTCAAATGGTTTCAGAAATGGAAAATACTTGGCTCCTCCCATGTTGGAAGTCATATTTCCTACCATAGCCATTTTATACACTAATTTTAGGGTTTAGGATGGTTTAGAGTTTATGTTTTAGGGTTTAAGGGGTTCGGATTTAAGGTTGAAAGGTATAAAACTTAGATTTTAAGGTTTTAAGTGTATAGGGCTTAGGGTTTAATGATTTAGAATTTAAATTTTGAGATTTAGGATTTAGATATCAGGAGGTGGTACGACAAATGTCCTACATATTGTTAGTAAATATAATTTAGTTTGGGATAAAAAGTAAGAATAAAAATGGGAGAATGATGTTTCATTTCGTTCCCTATTATTCAAACTAATTTTCGTTTTACACATACATACATAACTGGCAAAATTCTCATCCACGTAAGAAGTTAAAACTTAAATTAAATAAAGGGGTTCTGATATCCATCTTTACAACTTACAGCCAACCTGTCTGTATCGCCAATTTCAATCCTTTTCCACGTCCAACCTCCAGCGGCATTAATTAATCAATCACATGGAGAATCAATTCTAGTTGACAAGAATGTTAACTTCTGGGGTGTTTTATTTTGTTATAATAACAATAGTTATTCTAACAAACACGTGGATGACATCAGATCTCAATGGGGAAAATCCATTTTGGTATATAGTTAGTGAGAGTTATTATCATTATCAAATACTTGGATGACAGGCCGCGGTGGACAATTTGATTCATCAATCAACAAACATGGCCTTACCACGCGTCAAATTGACAGGGCCGGTCCAAAAAGAGTGTTTGCCAAGTGGCCTAGCCTAGCTAGGTCCAAAACTAAACAATAATTCATCTGCTCTTCTTTATGGCGGGATGCATCCATGGATTACGGCTCCCTCTTCTCTTTGTTGTTTCCCAAACAAATAAGCCAAGAGAGGCAAGATAAGGAATGCAAGGAGATATTGATTGACTAATGAACAGGATTAAGAAATGGAATTATATGCCGGTTGCTGTGGCATTTGCTGGTACGACTTGGCATATTACATGTTTTAATGGTGCATTCGATCAATATTATCAAGAGGTGCCCAACTGTGCGTATGCCTGCAATTGATGCCCACCCCATCACATTTAATCTGATTAATTTGATTAAATGAATATGTTGTTAATCTAAAAAAAATTCAGATTTTGCCTGATCTGATCCACTAGAAATATGGGATCTGATTCAATTATGCTATCAGACCTTTCTTTTTAAATTTTAATCTCAAATTTTTTTTTAATATTAAGCGATCAGATTTGAAATTCATATATATATATATATATATATTATTACTTTCAATGCATAGTTTCTTGTTTTTTATTTAATTTTATGTATTTATAATTGTTACTTAAATATATAGAATTTCAAAATGAATCCAATTGGAATTGGATATCCAAATGTATAAACTAATTATTAAAATATGTATATATCCATCAAATATTGAATCAAATTTAATTTTCATTAGACTGAATTTGGATATCCAAATTCAATCCAATCCATTCGCAAGCCTACAGTCATTTGGGCTGGATTTTGGCTAGTATGATAATATAGGCTTGGCCGCTGGGGACTGACCCAATCTGAGGTTAAGTCTGGATTTACCAACCTAAGACCAATCCGAGCTTAACTCGACATAATTTGGATTGGTTCAGATCAGGTTTGGATAGGTGGGTCATGTTTGAATGAATTAATGAATATATTACGGTATTGTTGGGTTTTATAGCCAAACTTAGAAGTAGAGTGGATGTGCAAGTGTTATCCAATGAGCCAGAAAGACATCATACCAAATTAACCGGTATCATAAAAGCGTTGACCAATCAGGTAGATTTTTATCAAAAAAAAAACCGCAGGAGGTCTGGTTGGGTCAGGCCAAACAATTTTCTTGTTTTGGTTGAAATCAAACTAGTTAACTACAACCTAAAACATGAAAGTGGTTTGGAGTTAAGACATGTTAGCTAATGAATTATTAGTGCGAGTCTGTGAATAGGCAGGGTTTTAAATAAATCGGATTGAATTCAGATAGGGGTATTTATAAGTCCAACACAGTAAGAATCTCCCATATCCAAATTCAATTTGATATGAATGTATATGTGAAATCTCTATTTGAATTGGAATTCATTAAAACACAAATTAATAGATTTATATAAATTTAAATATAATAAAATATAAACCATGAATAGAAAAATGGAGGTTTATCTCAAGTTCAATTTTGATAATAAAAAATAATATTTTATATATTTTTATATAACTGGTTCAGATCAGATCAAGCAATATTCTAATTCGATCATCATCATCTAAGCCTTGTCCCAACTATATGGGGGCTGGCTACAATATTTTAGTTCGGTCCTATTAATAAATGGATCATATATATTCGCATCCAATTCAATCTGATTATGACTAAACAAGTATCTGAATATGAATTAAAACAAATCAGATTCAAATATGAATTAATTATTTTTTACCAAAAAAAAAATGTAAGGGATCAATATAAGGATCTATGCCTCTGAAACTCTGATATGTAATATAGCGAACACGCAGTCTAAGGTGGGTCCATGTGTTTTGTCAAGTAATAACCCTTATTGAAATATTCCTGTATCCAATCGTTTATCCCAATAAAAAAAAAAAAAACAGGAAATATTCTTGTTGATGTAGAGAGGCAATAAAGGTAGTTTGATAATAAAGCAAGTATGATACTTGATATAAATCAAACCCCATCATCTGTGTATGTAGAATTGTAGATATGTGGCCTTGCTGCACGTTTGGACCAAAGTATAGTCCCTCTCAGTGCAGCCTAAGGATCCAACAAGTCTAAGGCCCATAGCTTTCCGTTGAAGAAAGCATTGTCTTTTTCCTTTTTTTTTCCTTTGTTTTGTTTGGTTTTCTTCTCACTTTCTTAGTACATCACTTTGTTGAAAAATGAAAGCCAAAAAAAGGCTGCCATTCATAGGAAAAGCAGAAGCCAGAAGTCACAAGCTTGGGAGTTGGGAGTGGGGAAAATTTCAAAAAGACCCATAAGCCATTGGGTTGCCATGTATTGTGTACATGGGAACTCAGCATTGAATGAAACCCATCATCATCAACTGGCCGGGCCAAGAATGTATTAGCCAAAATCGTAAAAAGCGATCCAGTCAAGCTGATTTCTGGCGTGATGGCAATCAGTCCTTCAAATGGATGATCCATCTAGTGGTGAATATAATCCTGACACTATGAAAGCACAAATTAAATATGTGGCTACTTATGCAGCCTTGATCACAAAAGTGTTCTTAGCCCAAGACCCTATATAAGTAACATACTTCCTTCCAAAAGGGAAAAAAGTTGAGAAAATAAGAAAAGGAAAATGGATGGGGCTAACAGAGAGGGAGGGTCCCTTGTCAAGCATATAACACCTGGGAATTGGGATCCACCATTTTCATGAATCCATATGGCATCGAACCCTTGTCTTGCAGCTTTCCAGGCTTAGCGACGTGATAAAAATGGAATGCTTGAAGCTTCAATGCCCCACTTGTCCGGGTGGTTGAGCCATCACTTCCTTTCCCTGTGTGACTCTGTCTGGCCTGCATTCTGCAAATTGCAATATTGCTATAAGACCAACAACAATAGGTAGACTTTGGCCATCAACTCAACTCATCATGCATTCTGTCACAACTCACAGCTACCTCACATGGTCACATGCTTAGGTCTCTGTGGGCAACACCGGTTTAGCCCGATCTTTCTTAATAGGAATTAGGAACCCTCTCTCTCTCTCTCTCTCTCTCTAGTCTGTACTGCCCTACTATACCGTAGATATTGTGTTGCCCAAGACACATCACACTAACAAGAGAGATGGTCAGACTCATCACAGCCCTCAGATGACAAGTGAGAAAAACCGAAAAAGCAAGGGAAGTATCTTAAAATGAAAGATATATATAGATAGGAGTCAGGAGAATATAAATTAAGTAGAACTGAAATGGATAATGACTTTGATATTAAAATCTGAACAGGCCGATCTCACGGGAAGAAGAAAAGTAGCAGAATTGGAGAACCCAGCACCCAGGATACGAATAAAGTCAGAATATCTAATCTTAGTTGCAGAACCCAAAGAAAATCATTGTAAGATGTAAATCTCTTGGTTCAAACATCTTGTATTGATTTTATCACTACTGCTTGCTTGCATTTTAGTGTTAGGCAGGTGGCATGCTACATTAATTAATTAATCAATGTTCTCTATAACCGGAAAAGGAACGGAAGTAACAACTTATTTTAATGTTTCTTCTGATGCGGACGCATCACATGGGAGACTGCCTTTTTGTTTTGCCCTAGGTACCCACCATACTAAAATCAATCTTACAGTCTAAAACAGCTCTGTCCCCTGGGGAGGGCTCTTTTCTTCTTACTGAATGGGTGACGCAACGCAGAAGTAAGAGAGAGAGAGAGAGGAGGAGATCGAGACGCATGGAGGAAAGGGGAAAAGAACCCCACAAAATATTTCCTCAAGAGATTCGAAAGCAACATGTTATAGTGTGGGTTCTATTCTCAGAGATGGAGATGAAGATGGAGATGCCCACGTTATTATAGAACTACATTTAGCAAGCCAAATGACTTTCCAAAGTCTAAATTTGTTTAGGCTATATTTGGTTTGAAGTAAAAAATAGGAAAAGGAAGGATCGTAGTAAAGAGAGATTAACACCTTAAACGTTTAAACCCATTTACTCAATCATGCTTACCAATAAGAGCTTTGTAATTATCCCACAAAAGGTAAAAGGTAAAGAAAATAAAAGGAAATAAATTCCAATAGACGCGCCAATTGCGATGAAACAAACGAGGCCTCCAAGTTGAGCAATTGCGTGTGCAACATCCTTCTTCCAACAGTAAATTAAACTTGTCTTTGTAATGATTCATCCATGCTTTGGATTTATGTCTTTTTATCTGCATTTATATCTATAAAGGGAAGCTAAGGCCTCGTTTGGTTTTTTAAGAATAGGGGTCTGAAATCGGAATCAGAATGGGTTATTCTGATTCTAACTGTTTGGTTGGTTGGAATTGAAATCTTATTTTTACTTCTGTTGGAATGATATTCCCTCATTTGAAGGAATGACCATTCTCTGCTCTTTTCTTGAAATTGTTCATTTCTGTTGATTTCAATTCTCATTCCTATTTCTGTCTGAATCAAACAGATCATGGGAATGAAACATAATGATTTTGATTCTGAAGGGTTTCAATTCGGATTCCAATTCCCACAATGAAGGACCCTAATATATATTTCCATCAAATACCGTTCCTTCATGTGCTAGCTTGATTAAGATATTTTAGTTTATCTTTTATTTTGTTAAGAAGGATTAAGCAAAAGTAAATCAGTTTGATATATCAAATAGAAACAATGCTTGAATAAAGGTGTAAATAGAGAGGTTGGGGTGTTACATGATCAATTTCTGTGGTTTTTTATTTTTAGAATTCAAAATTTCTGGTAAATCTTTCTTGGATTTTAAATATGTTACTAAAATTTCTATATTACTTTTAAAAGTTATATGATCAATTTCTGTTATTTTAAGAGTTATCTGGAAATTTGGAAAATTGGCCCCAAATCAAAGTTGTTGTGGGAAATATAAATCAACCAAATGGCTTTCATATTTTATAATATTGAATTTATCGATACGCTCGATACTGTTTACTAAAGTTTGAGGATTGCAGCAATCGATGTTCTAAAATTTTTAATTTCTATAAAGTTTCGATGAATGCCTATCGGCCTACGTGGTGTTTACACCTGCTGTTGTTTAAACTTGATAGATATTCCTAAATCAAAAGAATTTATTATATCACCAAGTCCAAAAAAATGATACGTGTCTTAACATACAGGATAATACCAAGGTTCAAAGTATTGATACGTATAGTGTTGATGGCTTTGGTTTTGAAAAAAACATAAAGAAAGCATTGACACAGGCCTATATGCCCTATCAGCATATAGGCCCATGTTGATATTTAGAACTTTGGATAATATATATTAATACTTCAAACAATGCTTATACGTAGAGAGAAAGGAAATCGAAAAAATGGTCCTTAAATTCATCAGTCGCACGGAAACAGGTCCGTCATTAAATAAATAAATATATATATGTTTGTATTTATATTCTTTTCAAACTGAGCCTAATGTACGATTACAACGACTATAAGGAAGAAAATCTAAATCAAGGAGGACCAATTTATATAAATATTTTTATACACATTAATATTTTTTAAAGCACAAAGGCATTTTTTTTGGTAAAAGGCCGAAGGCAATTTCATAGTCTTCATTGCATCAAAATCTTTCAACACCGTACACGCAGTTAGAAGTCTGGTGGAAAGGACCAGAGCTTCAGTTGCGAAAGATTACAACCCTTTTTAGTGAGAACATGAGCATCTATCTACTACAATTGCCTATACGATAAATGAAAGAGGAAAAGGGTCAAAAGGCTCCTGCTTATGACATGATCGATTTGCCAATAAACCACCAAAGAAAGGTTCAACAGGAGAAAGATGATCTTTTGTGCATCTCTTTCAACAACAGTCAAATCCTCCACTGTCTTGGGTTTATCTCTTGGAATTGGGATGGCAAGAGTCACATAAAGGTTGTTTGGTATGATTGTAGTTTTGTCAAAAAACGTTTTGGGTTGATCAATATATAGAAATTGATGAGAACGATGAATTATTACTTACACAAGGAAGTCGCTGCAACAGAAATTAAAAAAAAAAAACATGTGGGCCTAGTTTTTTAAACCAACCCAGTGACTGAACCGGTCCGGTTATTGTGTCGGACTCGAACAGTCAGCCCGTTCTGATAAAAAAATTAAAAAAACGGTCAAAACCGTTTGAATGATTAACTAGCCGGTTCAATAATTTGCTGACCAAAATCAATTGTTTTGCGAAAAAATGAAACCGGTCAGGTGATCTGTTTCCAATTTTCCGGTCTGACCATCTGATCCGGTCCAGTTTTGAAAACCATGCATATAGGAACTGGTCATTGTTGTTTGGAATTGAAGCACCAAAAATACTGTGCTAGGGTTGGACACCTTACCCTCCATGTCTGTTTGGCATCAAGATTTGCAAGAGTACTGGAGAACTCAAGGTTTTAAAAATTGATTTGGAATTGGAATTGCTTCGTTCACTGGTTTTTGACTCAGCAATTCAATCATCTGGTTTAAATGGACGGTTCCTTTCAATTTAAAAATAAAATGATAATTAAAATTCAAAACGGCTAAAAAATGTTCTTTGAGTCGAATATATCGATAGTTTGACTGCCTAAGTCAATAGATCACTGACCAAATCAATGATTTTTTGCCAAAAATCAGACCAAATCAATAATTTTTAGACAAAGATCGAATTAAGAATAAAACAGAACCAATTGCCTAGATGATTCTCAGGATGCCAAACAGTCTAACCTTCCAGGTCAACCGAACCTATACATCTTTTCGCCACCCTCCTTACACATGCAACGCAATGGGTTCAGCCTTGTGACTAAGCTTTGCAATAATGGAGCCAAAGGGATAGAGTTCCATTCAAGCACTACCAAATAAACACATGGGCTCTTGGGTGACATTCAGTTGTTCAGATGAAGCCCTCCTCCTAAGCGGTCTCTTTGATTGAACTGCCTCCCCTAAGCTACTTTTTTGGACTTTTGGAAAAGTCCACTAAAAGTAGTTCCAAAGGAAATCAAATGTGGGATTTTCTAGGTCTTTTCACCAAATATTATTTATAGATTGTCTTATTCAGACACACCTTAAGCCAAAAGCCCCAATGGGGCTTTCAAGTAATTGGTTTTGGCATTGCAAGGTAATAAGTCCCATATGAAAATATGAGAAGTTATGTTTGGTGAAAAGCCTAAGAAGAAAAAAAAAAATGTTTAAATTGAATAATCTAGTAAAACTAATTTTAGTATATTCTTTAAAGCTGCTCAATCAATATTGAAGCTCTCCCAAACATGCCTTAAACAAGCCAAAATGGTGTTCGCTTTTGGAGGTTAAAAAGGATCCCATGCCTCTAATACCATGTGTTGATACACTCGATGCTAAATAATCAAGTATAAAGTTAAAAAGAAAAAGTAAAATAAATACATAAATAATCAAGTATTAAGTCAGATAAAGCATTTATACTCTGTTTTACAAACTTTTATTGAACGTCTATCATTCCATCATCACTTTGCACATACGATCATTATTAGTGATATTGTCTAATCTGAGGGTGTTCCAAATCATGATCGCAATGAGATAGTCCTGCCAACTGGCGAAACCGAGGTAGAAGGATGAAGTTGCACAACAAGATACGAAACCAAGAAAGGGATCAAAGGCTTGAGGAGTTGTTCTCCGGGTAGGCAATCTAACGTTCAAGTCAGTAATGGAAGAGATGGGTGGTCGGGCCGAGCAAAAGGAGAGTAACAATATGAAGTCTAAAGAGTCAAAAGTCCCTTACCTTGGGTGGAGGTTACCTATTTATAGCCAAAGACCCATGTCCGATTCGGATGAGACTTTCAGGTTGTCGGGATGAGGTTGTCTGTCGAAGTCTTCGAGATAAATCCTAATCCTCAGCAGAGCTGTCCTCCTTATCCATATGGGGCTCCTCTTCTTGATTGTGCTTATCCATTCTATATGGTACCAACGTGGCCAAAAAGATAAGATAGCCACGGAGGTGCCATGTAACACTCGGGGCTAGTTCAACCATAACCCAAACCATTAGAAGCCTAGAATGTTAGATGTTGTATTTAGTATTTCATCTAAGGTTGTAATTGAATCAAGCTTTAATTGAATAGTTTGGGCTTGAATTGATTAGATTCAATTTGAGTTTGAACCAAGCTTGATTAACACATATATAAATACATACATACATACATATATATATATATATATATATATATAGAATATAGAAAATATATTTTATTATATATTATAATATATAATATACAAATTTACTATATATTACAAAAATATCATATATAATAAACAAATATATTTATTTTCGAACTTTTGAATCAAAATCGAGCTTATTGAATATCTAATGGAATTGAGCTCAAGTCGAAAAAATATAGTTTGAATCAAATTCAAATTCAAAGTCGAACCTATTAGTATTTTAATAAAGTAGAACCAAAACATACTAAAGTTCGACTCGACTCATCTGAATTACACCCCTAATTTCAAGAATATATATACATTCTTTAAACCATGATCGGGTAATGGCGTTATTAGGAATCAGAATAGCAAGTTGTCACTTTCGACGAAATGAGTGAAGTTAAAGAATGTTTTCTACCCACCAATTAATATTATTTTGAGAACGGGAAAGGAAAGTATTTTAGTTATATTAGGAGCCAGACACCTAAGATTTCCACCACCGGCAACCACTCTTCCACACTTCCATTAGTCTGGTCAGACACCTGAGATTTCCCTAATGGTAATATATAGAATAGAAATAAAAAATTCACCCACAATTAAAACTAATAACCAAAACTGAAGAGAGATTATTCTTAATTCGTTTGTGATAGCCATAATTTCCCTAATTCTAAACCTAGCCAGGTAGCTCCCTTTTTGTGGCTTGCAACCTATCCCCATCACCCTCTTCCCATGTCCATGTGCTGTAACATTTGTCTTCACAGTGAACCTTCAGTTGCAGAACATACTATACTTACTTTGGGCCACAAAATTGAAGGCAGGGGGAGGAAGAAGGGTGGGGAGGGGTGAGTGAGAACCCTTAAAACAATTTTGGATTAGCTGAACGTTTTGGTTGTTCAGAGGGAGGGGGGAGCAAGAACCCTTAAAACGAATTTGGATTAACTGAACATTTTAGTTGTTCAGAGGGCTGTGGAATCATTGATGAGGTTCCATGCCAGTAATAAATTTGTGGCCCTATTGTAAAAGGTGCGGGCCCTATGCATTTTATTATTGCATAAAATCTTATCATTGATTCCACAGCCCACTAAACAACTAAAGCATTCATCTAAACCTTGCTTAAAACAAGTTCAATCTTTTTTTTTTTTTATAATACATGAAACAAATTAAAGACAGAAAACCCAAAAAAGGGAGAAAAAGACAAAAAGAGACAAAGCCAGCATAATAGAAACATATTAAATAAAGATTAATGCCATCCACTGCCTCTTCCCTCGAGCTCTCCTTGTGACCCATGTTTGCAATCGCAAGCCAATCCATCACTGCATTGCCCTTGTAAGGATTGAAAGAAAAAATAAGGAAAGGAAGGGAAAAGTAAGAAAACTTTTATATGCATTGCACAGATTTCCCTTGCTTTCTTTACCTTTTCTTTCAAACCAAACAAAGCCTAATGTTGCCATGCCTGCAATCCTGATGCGTTCTTGAATCATATCTCTAATGAGAGGATCATTTTTCCTTTTAATCCATCAACAACCAATTCCGAGTCTCCTTCAATAATATTGTCTGATTATTTTTTTTTTTAAATAGAGGCTAGATGATGAGCTTCCACCGCAGCCCAACCCTTGGTTAAGCTCACCAATCAAAAAGCTAGAGGTTTCGATTGCCAGGGAATTACTTTACCAACTTTATCTCTTGCGATACAAATCAATCGCCGTGTATCCATTTAGTTATTTTTTGATTCATTAAAGTTTATTTTTAATAATGCCATAGTTTGGAGGTATCCATTTAATCCACTTCTCAACTTAGAACTTTCTTACCCCTCGTACTCCCCAGCTTCCCCTAATGTTTTTTCCAACGTGGTATTTATGAGAAAAAAGGTATTATTAAAAATTTTAGGGTCCGTTTGGTTTGTAGGAATAGGGGTCTGGAATTGGAATTGGAATGGGCGATTCTGATTCCAACTGTTTGATTGAGTGGAATTGGAATTTCATTCTCATTTCTGTTAGAATAGCATTCCCCTATTTGAGGGATTGGCCATTCCCTGTCCCTCTCTTGGGAATGAAATTCCATTTATGCTGATTTTAATTTCCATTCCCATTCCCATTCCTGTCTGATCCAAACAAACTATGGGAATGAACTATTCTTATTCCAATTCTGATTTCGACTACAAACCAAACGGATCCTTAGTGTTCTCATATTTTTCAAATCCTTCATAAAAGATAGCTAGCTAGATGCAAATTCTCTCTTTGCTTCTTTTTAATTCAAACCCACCACCAATCTTGATTAGGGATGGCAATTTTCCCCATTCTCAATAGGGACCTGACTCCCTGACCTAATGGGATTGAGGATGGGGATTGCTTTGGCGGGACAGGGATGGGAACAGGGATTAATAGGGATCCCTAATTGGGGTCAAGGTCAAGGATAGAGACTGAGGTCCCTACCCTGCCCCAACCCTAATTATACATATATTAAAAATTAGGGTTCAACAATGACATGGGAAAGACATAATATCTGAAAATATTGTAACCATTCAATTAGAATCATATAAATGCGATAGACAATTAGGTGTTATTTATCAAAAATTATAGGTGGATTTTGATTGATCAAAACTTTTCCAATATCATATCTTTCCTGCATTATAGATTTTTCCTAAAAATTATTTATATTAAATATATATTATTATATATATGATATTATTTGTCTATATCAAAACATATTTAAAAAACATTATTTATATTTTAGAAATTGTATTTATTATAAATAAATTTATTTTTCAAAAATATCATTAACTATAAATATTTCAAGGATTTAGGTCCCATAGAGAATCTATCCTTATTAGGGATCAGGAATGAAAGACAATTTTTATCCTTAATAGAAATCGAAAGCGGAGGACGGAGATTAATTTCAGAACCGAAGTTGACGACGGGGAATATGATCACCGCCCTGAACCCGCGGCGTTGCCACTCCTAATCTTGATTGACTACGATGGAGGAGGATATTATTAATTTCTTACACATAGGGTTGTTATAATAAAAAATATATTGGAATTGGGCCTCCATAACTAGCAATCTGCTTCCTTTGGGCCCAAACTTAGGCCTCAGGACGGACAGAAAATAAAGAGGGAAAGCTTGTGAGCACGGTTGGTCCTGAATGGGGCTGATTAGGGCGGTTTTGGTTGGGACCCACCCAGTGGGTTGGTCCTCATTCTTGATACATGGGAGATGCCGTGGCAAATTAGGAGCTCCAGGCCCAGAAACCAGATCAGTATAGAGTCCACAGAGCGTACATGCAGATGCAGGCAGGCGCTAGAGGACAAAATTAGTGGATCCCACCTACAATTCTCCCCCACTTGGACTGACCATATTTGACTGTGCTCCTCTTTAAGCCCATTGCTTGCCAAATGCCAACAGTCTACCGTTATCATGATCGGATTCCGTCCTCAGACCTTTCACAACACTTTCAGCTGCGCAATGGGGAATGGGGATATCTCTGTACCTCTATCTTACATTAACGGGAAAATATTACTAATGCACGGCTGTAAATTGTTAGACCGTAGCTGTAGGCAAAAGGAGCCTTAGAATTTTGGAAAGTAGAGAGGATAAATAAGTATATAAAGGATGATTAAAAAAGTCTAAACTACAGAGTACTGGCAATTAATTAACAATAAATGCTTTGGATAAGCAGATAGGGGGTGGGTTGGGTTGGGCTTTTTAAAAAGAAGGAAAATCCACATTGGATATCGTACACCCATGACCCAATCTCCCAAGTCCCACCCCGTTGCCTAATGTATGAAACATATATAGGCCCTTGGATTTTGAAATCCGACGGTCTTGTCTTATATTCCCAAACTTGTTATACTGGACCCTGTAACGGCCCAATTCTGCCCTCTAAATTCTAAAATTGATGAAACAGAAGAAGAGACACTGTATTTTTAAACAGAGGGAGAGAGAGAGAGAACACCCTCACAAGTCACAAATCACACCTTCTGAGTTCTGATATTCGTCCTCCCTTTGGATCCTCTTACCTCTCGAGACGATTTCCTCTCTGTCTCTGTCTCTCTCTCGTGGAGCGAGCCCTTACCAAACTTCCCTTCCTATAAATACCCTCCACTTTCTTTTTTCTTCTCCTGCTTACTCTCTCCCGCTCTGCCTCCCCACCTCTAAAATTTTCAGCTCTCTCTCTCTCTCTCTCTCTCTCTCTCTGCGTATATACATAAATTATCTAAGAAATAGATGCTCTGTTGCTGAGCAGGTTCGTTTACTGATACACAGAGGAAAGGATAAAAGGCAGATACAGAGTGTGAGAGGAAGGAGTTCTTGATACTTTTCTCTGTTACATCTACAATGTCGGCTTGCAAGATCGAAGATCCTCGTATCCATGGCATCAAAACTAGAATCAGGGTCGTTCCCGATTTCCCGAAGCCAGGTTTCCTGCATTTCTCTCGTTTTGTAAATTCTTTTTTTTCACCTGACAACCATCGTTGTTTGAATTTCGATTACAGAGTTTATCTGAGATGTCTTTTCGTTCTTCGTCGTGAGTCCTTATGCTTGCTTGTTGAGAGTGTAATGGTGGAACAAATATTTGGTCTTTCCTTTTCTTTCTTGTTATTTCATGTGTTCTCTTTGATGTTTATTAATGGCGGTAATGGCAGGGATTATGTTCCAAGACATTACGACTCTGCTACTCGATCCAAAGGCATTTAAGGACACGGTAGATTTGTTCGTTGAGAGATATAAAGGCAAAGATATATCGGTAGTCGCAGGTAAAAGAAAAAGTCGTCTCTTTATCTGCGATTATTCATGAGTCTATATTTCCATATTTATGTATATAGTTTGGGTAGTTGAGTTTGATCAGTGAATGCTAGGCGGTTTTGCTTTAAAGATTTATAATTGTTTTTGGATTAATGTTTTCAAGGAGCGGTGGGTCCTTATCTTGAAGAAAGTAGGTCGAGGAGCATAAAAATGGCTTCTTTTTAATCACTGCGATTTCAGAAGTTTCTGCTTGTCTTTTGGGCTCTGCTTTTGGAGGCCTTTTTTCCCCTTTTGTGCTGTGAGTCTGGTATTTGAGTGATGGTGTTTGGCTAGCAGTTCTGTTCTGTTAGTGGGCAGTGTTATCGGGTATTAGCTATGAAGGTATACCGTCTCATGATACTCTGCGGAACTGTTTTCCGGTGCTGTTTGCATGGTTGGTGGTCGGTGATAGATGCCCACCATATTTCAGTGGACCCAACAGATGCAGATTTAGCTTGGACGTTATTTTGTTCTATTCTATGTTTTGGCTCCACTCACCTCTGGATTTGTCGACTCTCTGTACCGTCGTACTGTTGGATGACTTGGCTCAGAAACCCATTTGTTTGATGTCCTTTCCTTCGAACCTCCTACTTGGATTCTACTACTGGCCTTCGAACCTCCTACTTGGATTCTACTACTGACCGTTTTGATGCAGTAGGTGTGCACTTTGTTATACTATAAACAATAAAATAATATATAATACGACACTTTCTAAGCATCAGTTCAGTGTGATGGGATTAGCCCACTGAGCATCATATGATGGAATCGACTAATACGAACGCCTTAACTAATATGAATAAATTATTCATGGAAGGGTCGAACGCCATAACTAATATGAATAAATTATTAATGGAAGGGTCGATTATGATACTGTACCAGGTAAAACGTGTCTGTTTGTTCTTGAGTTGCTGACTGTAAAACCAATAGAAAATAAAAAATGACCACACGTTTCTAAGAGATCTATTGGGTCATTGAAATACTGAAGGGTGTGATGCATGTTATTCAATATTAGATGTAGTAGTGGATGTGTTATGCAATTATAACTGTAAAAGCTAATTTATTGAAATTATGTAATTTCATGATATTCATCCTGTTATGGGTCATTTAGGATGAGCTTTTAGTTTGACTCTGAAATTGTTAACCAATTGAGACATATCTGTTTATAGAGTTTCGTTTTGTCTTAGCCTGTTGCGTTCATGCAAAAACTATTCAGTGCACACGATTATTTCTCATAGAATCGAGACACTACGAATTCACTAAACATTTCAAGATGGGCTAGTCAATACGGTGTATGAATCTACTTGGCTAGTCCATTATTGCGTATGCTTGAATCTTATATGGGTGAGATCTCCTTCTCACATTGCTCGATTTATGCAAACAGGGCTATGTTAATCTGTGTTTTTTATGTTGGAAAAGAGGAAGCACGGAATTGGCTAATTGTTGCATTTATTGGATGCTTGCACTAATCCTTGACTACTTTTGGTTATTCATTCGTTCACTTAAGCTTCATGTCTCTTAGTTTTCTCTTCTTTTCCATCACTTTGGCCCATAATATAAATTTTAACTTTTTTTTTTTTGTTTAAGATATTAATGGATGTATTCCTTTAGACAATATGCTCTATGCATTTTCATGTGATGATTCGCTAGCTTACTTTGTATGAGCTTTGTTGTTGTATCATGCATATCTGTTGACTTTTCATTTTGATAGAACTTTATCACAAATTTTGTGTTCTTAGCTGATTTTATGACACCCCAAACAATTACATGTTCTTAGACTAAGATTTTTCTTTTCTTTTACCAGGGATTGAAGCTCGGGGTTTTATATTTGGTCCTCCCATTGCATTGGCAATTGGAGCAAAGTTTGTTCCATTGAGAAAACCAAGAAAGTTGCCAGGTAGATTTCATTCTTAGCAATTCTGTTTATCTAATGTATTTGTATATATCGATGTACTGGAGCAATTCTGTTTAACATAGAGATATATTTGTATATATCTATGTGTCTATGCAAATGCATGTCTGTGCCTTAGCAATTATGTTTATCTAGAATAGAAGAATTGCTATGTTTTGTTTATGTATAGACGAGGTTGTTCTGCATGGGCCATATAGGGTTCTTCTTTATTCAGGCCATTTATTTCTAGTCATGTGAAGGTCTTCTTGGGTGTCGATGGTAATAAGGTTTGATGAACTCAGAAATTGGCATTTGAGATGGGGTACTGGATACTTTTCTGCAGATTCCCTGTGAGGGTATATCCCTTTTTTAATGCAGCTATGAAGGTAAAAGTTGGTATTTGAGATGAGGATCTCTCATGCATCAAGTGCAAGTAATAGAAAGTAATCTAGTTTGTGCATCTTATAGGGGCTCCATTTCATTTGTTAGACCTGTAGTGCTCATCTGTCAGGGGTGCACCTTCACTATGCAATGGCTGTTGCTTTCTGAATGAACTTCTTTAAAGTTTTGGTTTATTGGAATGTGAACCACGTGGTAAGAGATGCCAAGAGGGAATTGCCACAGATTTTTATGGCTACCTATGCCATTTGTCCAAAAGATGGAATCTTGCATGCAGAGGGATAAACTGCATGCATTCTGTTTATGGTATTTAATTCTCTCTTTTGTTAATTTTTTTTATTCTCTGTTCTTTACTGCTTGCTTTTCTTTTACTAATGTGTGTCTGTGTGATTTGCAACTTCTTTGTAAGATAAATATATTATCCTAATATATTAATGGTCATGAGTGGCTTCTAACTTTTTCTTAATACTTATATCTATGTCTTTTTCCGAAAAAGAAAACTAAAACTTCTGGCTTTATTATATTTTGTTTCGGTGTTGTTTATTTTTCTTGTTTAGTTAGTGTATAGATTGCATGTAAATGTAAGGATTAATTGTTTGTTTTGTTGCTGCTTTCTATTGCCCAAAAGTTTTCTTATGCCATGCTAATCAGATTTTATTGAAGGCATACCTTTTTTATAACAAGAAGAAAATTTATTAAACCAAAAACAGAAGACAGAAAGCTTTAAGAGCGTTCAAACCAAAACACCCCAACCATGCTGCAATGACCAACTGTCCTACTCAACCTAAAAATGAGAAAATATACAATTCCATCAATGCATGCTACCAAATCCTCTCAGATCCATTCACTTAAGCATCTTCTTCCTGGCCGTCCTCTTCTGTAAGTCATAGCTCTGGGTACAGTAACAGAAAATGGCTGCTATTGCCCCTATGACCAATATAGTTTGAACTTCAAAGCCTAACTAGTACACTGTCATGTAAAATCAGTGCCTAATACATTCTTGACTCATAAAATTCTATTTTTGTCAGATCCATCCAACAAAGACCACATGCTTAACCTTCAAGGCCAGAATCCTACCCCTCTTGAGGTGCTGCACTTGCCTGTTGACACAACATATCAATATGAACATCTCTATTTGCATATCTTGTGATCACATGCTTTTCCAGATGCTGGTCCTTCAATTTGCTCTCTCTATGTTGCTTGATTATGTTCCTCTTTCCTCTTTAATCACGAAAGTTATTCCACCTTCTGCGGCAAGGAATGTAAAACATGTAATAGAAAAGGACAAATAGAGGATAATGGGTATGATGAGAAAAATGACTTTTGACTTCTCAATGGATTTAAATGTTCTGCTTAGATGCAATTCACATTATGGAGAAAGACACTGTAGACCGTCAAATTTGCATTTACATATTCATGGAGAAACATTGATGGCCAGGGAAGAGGTTTTGTATACTTTTTTCTTATATAATTAACATCAATTACCTCATTAAAATGTTGAACTACCCAAAAAACTGGATGGCACTTAATGACATCAAGAGTACTAGCTATTGATAAAGAATAAATAAATAAACAAAATAAAACATCAAGAGTATTAGCTAGTCAAACTAGCAAAAGCAAGAGGTTGTAGGTGATAGAATCTTTCATATAGGAGAAACGAGTGGGTGTTCTCATAGAATAGGGTTTTAAATAACCCAAAATAGCACTCTAGGATATTCTTGTGTGGATTGAATACTTTAAGTCTTAGGGTAAGGATGAAACTTAATGTCCACATTTTTATGCAATATAAAGGCTTCTGCCTATTTCTTTATGATTGAACAAAACCATAGATTCAGTGGCATTGGAAAATCTAAAGGAGTGTCTGAAGAGTTTTCTCATTTTCCTGTAATGGTTATTCTTGAGGTTGATATATTTTTTTGTAATTTTTATGTGCAGTTTTAAATAAAAATTTTGTAGTGCTTATATTCTTCACAGTTATTTGATAGTGTATGTGTTTAAAATAATAAGAATTTTAAGTTTGTACTTAGATGTGGTTACTCAATTAGGAATCCTAAGATGATCTTTAGATATTATGAGCAAGTCATTTTGGAGCATGTATTGATATGCTCCAATAAACTGCCCTTGAGATCAGCACTCAAGTGAAAATTCCTTCAGAACTCTGGAGTTCAGTGTGCTTGGTCAAGTATTGTGCTAATTTACCAAAATATGTGATCCTGGAAGTCCTTGTGCTGTACCCATTTGAAAATAATAAAATAATGAATACAACCATGAAAGTATCCTGGTCTTGTAGGTATGTTGTGGTTGCATATACCATGGGTTGTGTGGTTTAGCCTCCTTCAGTAGTTGCTATGTAGGCCAGATTTGGACCAAAGTCCTATATTATAATTTAGCTAGCAGTCAATCTTGTTAGAATTTTTGTTATTAAGCTATGAATATGAAGTCTTTTGCATGACTGCATAAGTTATGTTGACAGTTTGGAAGTATTTAAGCCACAGATATTAATACCTTTTCTTTGTGACTTGTTGCCTGCTTGATAAATCTTCCACTTACTGTTAATATTGTATTCTTCTCATCCAATTAATGCTAAACTTAGTGGTTTATTTTCTTATCAATCTCCTTAAGTAACATATAATTGCAGGTAAAGTTATTTCGGAGGAGTATGTCTTGGAATATGGAACAGATTGTCTTGAAATGCACGTTGGAGCAGTTGATCCTGGTGATCGTGCTTTGGTGGTTGATGATTTGATAGCAACTGGTGGTACACTTTGTGCAGCAATGAAATTACTTGGTATGCTATCATCAATAAGTTTTTGTCACTTGGTGTAGTTCTTAATAGGTATATCATTTCTGATAAAGTGGTAGTTGTACAAATTAACATCAAATTCTAAAGGTACTTCTGGTTGTTAGAAGATTTTCTATTTGACAGAAACATAAAATTTCTAGTTTTCTTCTTAGTTGCTAAATTTATCATTGCTGATAGCATTGGAGTCATACAAGCAAACATGAAAATTGATACAAGAGAAGCACTTGTCTTAAAGTGCTGCTTCACAAAAAATGTATTGCCTTCAAAGATTTCTAGGACTGGTGCCCCTAATACATAATTTGTGCAAAAGATTCTCTATTTGACAGAAATAAATATTTCGGCTGTAGTTCTTAGTAGGTTTATTGTTTCTGATAAAATGGTAATGGTGGTACAAACTAACATACATCAAATTCTAAAGGCACTTTTTCCACTGCATAAAGGCCATTACCCAATATTGGTTCCAGCCATCTTGGGTCTTTGGAGTGGTTGGAGTATTACTTTCAAAATACCGATAAAGAGAAGCATTATTTCCAAAATTTTCTGGGATTGGTGCCCCCTAACACGAGGTTGCATATAGCTTGGATTGATATTTAAGTCCTGTAGTTGCAAAACTTAGGAAGAGGTGATTTGCAAGTGTAGTAGTATGGGTAAATAATACTGATAAAACTTAGCCATTGAATAATAAAATGTAAAAAAATATTTCTTACATGGAGTTATTGACTTGGAAGTGGTCACAGATTGCCTAATAGAATAATCAGTAAATTAGGCAGCTTTGCTTCATGTGGAGGATTGAACCTGAAAGCAAGGACAAGAGGACAACACAAAAGAGAAGAAAGAAAAGTTCCAATGGCTTGCTACCAACTTACTATCAATTACAACAAGGAAGAGTGAGAGAAGAGGGCATTGGAGACTCCAAAGGGCATGGTTAGATTAAATTGAGATTTGAGTTTCTTATTTACAGGGCCTTGTATTTGTTAAGTAACCCAATCATAATTAAATGGTGCCTAAAATGGAAAGATTGCCTTGGGTGAGCCACTTTGCATCCTACATCCTATCAATAATTTTATTGGTCTTAACATTTAGGGCATCCGGTACCTTAATCCATCTAAACTAGTTGATTAATACTTGTTGTCTGTTTGTTTATCACTAAACTTTTAATTATGGCCTTAAGGTTGGGAGCCTTATTGTAAACTGCAGGGCTATCAATGTAATGGTGTTGGCAAATCCTGTGTTGTATGTGGGGACTTGTCCCCAATTTGTTTTCTGTGTTGCAACAACAAATGTGATATTGACCTAGGCATGAATAAGTACTTGGTGATCATCAACTATGTTGAATCAGTACCTTAGATTTTACAGGCTCATCAGATGGAGAGGATATTGGACATTTAGAGGGTTGTTGACAAGGACGCTCAAGTAAGTACAAGTTTGAGTTTATTCCTTTTGGCTGGAGAGAGTTTGCTAGAAAAATGCTAATGGAACTTGAAATTTTGATTGAGGAATCCAGAGCATTGTCTGAAGAAGACTTTTTTTTTTTTTTTAATGACACTGGTCAAGGTAGTCCAGACTGAGAGGTTTCGGGGGTTGGTTTCCTTTAGGAAAAACAGATTGTTTCTGTCAGGTTAGTTGGCCGACTGGGTATTCTAGTTTGTCTTGTTAGAGATAGTTAGGGGTTATAGCATGTTCATGATGCTTTTTGTTTTTGGTATTTATCATGGACTTTTTCTTTGTCTTTGGTGTTACATTGAGAATTATGAATAGGGGTTTTGAATTGCTTTAGAAAAGTTTTTAGGGATGGTATATCTTGTTGTTAGGTTTAAGGCAAATAGATTTGAATGGTGTTGGGATTTATGCATGAGTATATGCAGTGAAGAGTCCCACATTGAAAAAATAAAAGAGATTTGAATAGTGTTGTGATTCCATTTCAATTTGGACAAGGGAAAGTTAGACCACAACTAACCATGGCTCTGATGCCAATTTGTAGGTCCCATATACACAATAAAATGTGACTAACAAACACTTGGAAGCAAGCAAAAGGCCTGTTTTGAGTACTACTTGCAAAATGCACTGTCCTGCCTTTGAAACAAAGTATTACAACTCCAGAACACTCTGTATCATGCAAATATAGAGTATTTTAACTCCCAGATACTCCGTTCCTCCCAAATACAGTGTATTTCCAAAGGCAGGATGACATTTTGCAAGTAGCGTTCAAAACAGGATTTTTGCTTGCTTCTTAATGGTTGTTAGCCATATTTTTTTGTGTATTTGGGACCTATAAATAATTTAGCTATGAAGAACATTCAAATTGGAAAGAGATTGTGTTTTTATGTTGTTGTTATTTTTGCTATTTGGGAATATACTGCTTACATACTTATTCTTTCAATTATTTTACTGTCAAGGAAAAATGATTTGATTCCAGCCATTACATTAGTAGTTATCATATAATTTTTTGATCCATCAGTAGTTATCATATTAATTTCTTCATCTTATTCATCAGGTGCCCTCATATTTGTCAAATTTGTACAGTGTTGTTTTTTGCCTTTTTTATTAACTTTTATTTTTCATTTTTGTTGTCTTTTTATGTACTGATTTAGTGGACCATTTTTATTTTTATGACTAAAAAAGAACACTTATATTTTCTCTAAGGCTTCATTCTTGATGCATCAAAATGCTATCATGTGAAGATAGGAGTACCGTTTGCCTTTGTGTTCTTGTCTTGTTGATGTATAATTTCATTCAAAGAGAAAGTAAAAAAAGAATATGAAAATAATTAACAAAGAGAAAAAACCAATGTATGTCCAAGATAGTCAGACTATAATGTATACGGCCATAATAAGTTGTAAGGCTATTTTATAAAAGCCAAAAGAAGTTGCCTGCAGTGAATGCCCCCAATGTTGATGCATATCTATAATGTTGGTGGATAAGTACCTCCAATCGATCAAGGGTGACAGCTAGTGAGTAGAGGTGTAAAGTGGGCCATGCCGGGCGCCATGGGTGGCCCGTGCAAAGTGCGGGCTGTGCTGTGGCCGTGCCACCCTCTTCGGTGAAAAATTTGGGGGGCGGCCCAGCACGGCCCATGAGCCGAGCCTTGGGCCGGGTTGGGTCGTGCATTGGGCCAAAGCTATTTATTTAAAAAGTTGACAAAAAAACTTAAAATTTTAATTTTATATGAATTTTGTGTATAAAATTGCTTATATATACAATAATAAATAAATTAGTATAATAAAATTAAAAATATTTATTTTGTTAATATATTATATACTATATATTATTATATAATTATAATTTATATAATATATATAAATATATGTAAACAATATATATGGCCGTGCTACAGGTTGGGTCGTCCGGCCCGTGGACCTAAAACCCTAGGCCCAGCACGGCCCGCATGATCGTGCCGGGCCTGGCATGGCCCGTAGACTGTCGTGCCAGGCCGTGCTGGGCCGGTCCAAATTTGTGTTGGGCCGCGGTCGGCACAGCCCGATTTACACCTCCACTAGTGAGCTGGAGATCTACATGACAGCCTGCAGTCAAATGGACCATGTTGTCCAGATGATTTTGCAACTAAGAACGTACTTAGCAGTAATAATGGTCCCTTTCAAGGCACAAGTGTGAGAATATATCATTTCCTTATATTCTAAATAGTTTTCCTCTATTTAAAAGGTGACAGAACATGGGTGTTGTGAATCATGCCTTAGATGGTCCTGATATCATGCCTTCAGGCTTCATCTTTTTAATGGACCCATCGTCACATATTATGACAATATAATAGTAAAATCAAATCAAGAATAAAACCACAGGGAAATGAAAAAACATTAAGAAAATGACAGTAGCAAGAAAGATAAAGACCTAGGAGTAAGTTTGTCTGCTTTCTTTTTCTTCCTGCATTGTTGATGTTTATATCATACTAAAAGATCAGTTTAGTGCCACAAATTTGCTTGCATACCCACATCTTTGGCACGTCATCGTTTTCCTCCAAGAGCAGTTGTTCAGTTGCACACCAGCACCATCTGAGTGCAATAGTGCTGTCATGTATTTGAGCTTTCATTAGCTGCTTCCTCTAATTTGTGTATGCATCTTGCCCAATGTCGGTCCTGGATTTTTGGCACACAGTGATAAGCGGCTGCCATGAGAGAGTTGAACCTACTTTCTCATGCTTGTCAGTCTGAAATTTTTAATGTTGACCTAGTAATGGCTCCTATTCATGCCATAAAAGATGTTAAGTTTAGAGAAACAATAAAATGCATCAATAATGTTGTTTCCTTTTATTTCTTCTAACATGGAGGAAAAATCAGCCCTTGATTTTTAAGGAGGGATATTTTAGTAATTGGGGACTTATGAAAAGACTCGTTGACACAAGTAGGCAAAGCAAGCATTATTCTTTTTTAATGAGGCTTTTCTTTTTATTTTACTATTGTAAGGCTTATTCCAGTTGTATAATATTATTTCTTTGGCATTTTTCAAGTATATGGGTTGGTTATGTTGTCTGTATCTGAAATTGTGTTGGGTGTTTTACCAATATGATCAATACCTCAATCTTATATGACCCATTCTTACCCATTTTAATGGTATTCATTGACCTTAATCCCCAAGAGATTGTACATGCTAAACCTCCTACCTCTACCCAATGTAAGACTAACAACTGCAAATGTTGATGTCCCCCTAAGAATTTCAGACTCTGTGCTTCTATTGTTGTTTGCAATGTTAAGTTCTAACTTCTAGGATATGTTATTGAGTAGTGTGTTTATTGTACAGCTTTTTTCCCATGTAATTTGAACATTCTTTCCTCATTTGCATTCCCATATTCCCACTTTTAAGCAGTTCTGGCATAGAAGTCAATGGTTAATTGTCAAATTAATCACAGTCAAGAAAGCATACACATACACACGCTTTTTCTATGCTGTGAAGTCATTGTGCATTGTTGCTTTATGCTTGTCTATTTCAGCATGCTATTATTGTATTGTAACACTTATTATTTGTCAGAACGTGTTGGGGCTGAAGTGGTTGAATGCGCATGTGTAATTGAACTACCAGATCTAAAGGTGCGTGCCTAACTGCTTTTGCATATCATTCTGTTGGGCTTCATTTGTTTCAACATAAAGAGGTAAAAAAAAAATTCTTCTATATGAAAATTAGGGCTGTGAAGGGATTGGGTCAAATTCGGACAGATGTATCCGACCGAATCCAATCCATAATAACCTGAGGTATCCAATGCATGTTTAATTGTGTGAAACATAATTTGAACTCGATTCACTTCTGTCTAGAATCTAGATATCCAATTTCACTTGAAGCTCAGTAAACCTAACCAAAACAAAACAAGCATAAGTCCATAAATAAAATTAAATATAGAATAAGAAATTATATATGGTAAATAGACAAAAGGGTTAATGTAAATACCAAAATTCACTTAATAGTAATGAACTGTAAGTTCAAATTCCATAAAGTGTTTGATAGTGCATGTATTCATACACTAGTATAATTATTACTTTTTATATACAGATCACATTTAACACATCTCATGCTTGTCAGCCTGAGATCTTACTATTTTCATCAAGCAATTGGGTACCTGATTTGAACTTTGAAGAATTTACACAGCATTAGGGCCGTGGGCCCATTCAAATATATACACTAGTATAATTATTACATTGTATACACAGATCACATTTTTAAATCTGATCCAATCCAATTATTCTTAGAGGATGTCCAAATCTGATTTTGATTAAAATATCAAATCAGTTGTAATGATTTATACTTGTTTTTTTTTTATGTTTGAACTTTGTATGGGAGAGCTCAGAAGGATTATCTCTCGCCATTCTTGTACTGAGCTTTTAATTTTAATGGAATTTATCCGTTATTGACAAAAACAAAAACAGATTTGAATTCCAGTGAATTAAATATTCTAGCTTACTCTTTCCTTCTGCATGGAAATAAAGAAAGTCTTCCTCTGCCATAAGTTCATTGTCTTATTTGTCAACAATAGTTTGCTGGTTCCTATCCTAGGTGTTAGGAAGGGTGGACTGGATAGTGGATTCAGACAATCAGACCTTACCATTGGCAAATTTTTGGCACAAAGTGGTCAGTCGGAATTAAATCCATCTCATGCTTGTCAGCCTGATATATTTCTATTTCACCAAGCAATAGGGTCCGAAGTTAGGTACCCGGCTAGAACTTTGAAGAATTTACACAGCATTAGGGCTGTAAGCCCATTCAAATATATTAACAAATGCTCAACCTGAGCCTCCCCAAGTTGCACCCCTGCCCCTAGCAATGGTCATCATAAGTTAGAGATGACTCTTCTGCAATAACATTACTTACCCACTTTCCCTTTACACTGGAGAGCAGGTCATCTGCCTTCTATCCTCGTCTTATGCAATAAAATTATGTGTTAATTACCAAAAAACAAAAAACAAAAATGATCATCATAAAATGGATGTGCCATCATATCATTGTCATTCTTTTTGAAGCTCCAAGTAACCAGAGAGGAAAACATGATCTTGCTTCCTGACCATGAGTGATGAAATGGGAGTTTGTGGTCATGCAGGGTCGCGAGCGTTTGAATGGCAAGCCATTATACATACTGGTGGAATCACACTGATGGAGGCGATGTCATTTGCGTCTCTGTTCTTGCATCTGCGGAGTTGATGATCTGTACATTAGAGGGATATACCATTGGTGGTTCCATTTCATGTAATCCATTCCTACTTCCTAGCTGGAAGACTGCTTTCATTTTCTTTTTATGCCACGAGTAGGTGATTTTGTTTACCTTACCTTAAGTTGATGCAGTTCTTCTGGACTTATCATGCAAACTGTTTCGTTACATAATTGTTAAAACAATCTGTGCCTGACTGCCTGTTGGAGCGTTTCCTTTTGTTCCTCTCCTAAGGTGTTGGTCGTGTTCTTGGAATTTGGAATTGCGCTAGGCCCTCAAAATCTCTTATGTTAAGTCTGAATATGGAATTTTTGAAATCCTTTTCTTTTGACATCAGAGTATCAGACAGATCACAGAAACTGTTGTGACCGGCTAAACTAAACTAGAGGGGATGTCATATCGCCTACTGTCGTTCTGTACTACATGGAACTATGAAACAACCCGGAACTAGCTGTTCTCATGGTGGATTAGAGTTGCCACAATCAATACCAGTCTATTCTCTTCTAACATTCTGGTCAAGTCTCAACTCTCAACTCTCAATCCGAAAGCCACATGGAATTTGAATAAATATGGCTCAGATGTCCGTTGAGAATCCTATATGAACAGAAGTTACCATTTTGATGGGCTTATGACAATATTTTATTTCCCTATCAATCGTCGCTAGTGATGGCGTGATGGGCTTGAATGGTCTTACCATAAATCGCACTAGTCAAAGTTGCCTTAAATATTAGTCTCGATCTTCTTGAATCACAGGTAGGGGGGCTATAATCTATATGACCTGAAATCAACCTACACCTAACCCAGGTCAGGTTGAATTGGGTAGTCAAACTTCTTGTGGGGGGCCTACATCACTTCCTATGCTTGTTAGAGGGATGTAGAGTCCTATATTTTGGGTCTGTCCCTTGGTTGTTTGACAAATATAGCATCTATTCACAATAGTAGTCACATCCCTTCTTAATTTCGGCCAATAGTAATGCCCTTTGACTGTTTTAATTGTTTTGTTTCTCCCAAGGTGACTGGCCAATCCTCTCCCATGCAAATCCCTGATGACCTTTTCGCGGAGGGAGGTGCAAGGGATGCATAGTTGTTCCCCTTTCATAAGGAATCCATCATGAAGGTAAAAATCACCTGTTGGCTGTCGATTTGTACATTTTTCCCATGCATGCTAGAAGTCCTCATCTTGGGCGTATAGGTCTTTCAAGCATTCAAAACCTACAATCTCAACACTGAGGGTCTTGATGAGGGTGACACACCTACTAAGAGCATCAACCACTGTATTTTGTTGCCCAGCCTTATACATAATTTTGTATGGGAATTTATCAAGGAAAGCAAACCATTTATGCAGATCACTCCTCAACTGCTTTTGCTGACTGAGATACTTAAGAGCTTGGTGGTCGATATAAAGAACAAATTCTTTTGCAATTAAATAATGTTCCCATGTTTTCAAGGCTCTAACTACAACATAGAATTCCTTGTCATAGGTGGACCACTTCTTCTTGGCTTCACATAACTTTTCACTAAAGAAGGCAATGGGTCTTTTCTCTTAGGACAATACAACCCCTATGCCAACTCCACTGGTATCACATTCTACTTCAAATAGTTTATCAAAATTTGGCAATGCAAAGATAGGAGCAGTACATAGTTTTTCTTTTATGAGGGCAAAACTTTGCTCTTGTTCTTCTCCCCACTGAAACTTCCCCTTTTTCAAACACTTAGTGATGAAAGCTGCAATACTACTAAAGTGTTTGATAAATCGCTTGAAGAAAGTTGCTAAACCAGGGAAACGCCTTACTTCCGTGATATTTGATGGGGTCGGCCACTCCCTAATGGCTTTCACCTTCTCTTCATCGACCTTAATTCCATCATTGCTTATAATGAATTCTAGGAACAACAAATTATCGCTCAAGAAAGTGCACTTCTTTAAATTAGCATATAATTTATTTTCCCTTAATGCTTTTAATACATCCCTGATATGTCCCATGTGTTCAGTGATGGATTTGCTATAAATCAAAATGTCATCAAAATATACCACAATAAATTTCCCAATAAAAGGACGCGGTACCTGATTCATTAGCCTCATGAAGGTGTTGGGGGCGTTGGCTAGTCCAAAGGGCATGACTAACCATTCGAACGGTCCATCTCTAGTTTTGAAGGTTGTCTTCCATTTGTCTCCGGGATGGATCCTGATCTGATGGTACCCACTCCTGAGATCAATTTTTGAAAATACTATAGCTCCATCAAGCTGATCTAGCATGTTGTCCAACCTGGGAATGGAGAATTTGTAGCCAATAGTGATTTTATTAATAGCCCTGCTATCGAGACACATCCTCCAACTTCCATCCTTTTTTGGTGTTAACAATGCTGGTACTGCACAAGGACTCATACTAACTTGAATATGCCCCTTTTTCAACAATTCTTCTACCTTTTCCCGTAAGATTTCATTTTTTTTAGGACTCATCCTGTAATGTAGTAGATTAGGCAGGCTAGCACTAGGAACAAAATCAATATAATGTTGTATATCTCGCATGGGTGGGAGTATTTAGGTAATTCCTCTGGAACTACATCATGAAACTCATCAAGTAGTCCCTACACTTCCACTGGAATTTTATTTCCTTCTAGTGTCTCATCCTCACTTTCTCCCTTCACTACCAACAAATGGATCTCGCGGGTATCCTTACATTCTTTTACAAATTCCGCATGGTGATGTGTAATAGTAAGGAAATTTTTCTCATATGTTTTTGGGGCCTTTGGGGTATTCCTTTCTGCCATAGGTAATAAGGTGTAACGTACACCCTCTTTCTCGAGTTGGTAGGTATTCTTCTTACCCAGGTGTCTTGCATCTGTATCAAACTGCCAATGCCTCCCTAACAAAATATGGCAAGCATTCATATCTACAATATCACAATATACTTCATCAGAGTACTTACCAATGGAGAATGGGACCTTGCAGCGTTCCTCCACCCATACACCACCGACTTCCTTGATCCACCCAATTGTGTATGGGTTTGGATGTTTTTCAAGAATTAGTTGCAATTTCTATATGACATCCCTATAAATAATATTTTCCTGATTGCCACTATCAATAATTAAATCGAATAATTTACCTTGTACAATGCATCTGGTACGGAACAGTCGGTGTCGTTGAGTGGTATCTTTGCTTCTTTGGGACAGCATTAATTTCCTCACAAAACATGTGTATTCTTCATGCTCATAGGGACCTTCTTCGTCTTCTCCATCAGGCCCACAATATACCTCCTCTTCAACATCTTCTTACCTCCCTCTCTACCATGTTAGCTGCCTTTCGTCTGGGACAGCCACTGGACCTATGCCCAACTTCATTGCACTTAAAGAATTTAAAATGAGCAGGTTTTGCATAGGGGTTACTAGGTTTAGGAGGGTTGGAAGGGTTATCTCGAGTATTTCCTCCCGTGATGGCTTTGTTGGCGTTAGCTGTACTTGCCGGGTGAGAAGGTTGTACTCCTGGGAGCGATTTGTTCCCATCAACTATTGCCAGTCTATTATCGCGCCCACTGTACTGGCGGTAAGTATTACCTCGGGTCTTCTCTTGGAACATTAATTCAACCTTCAAGGCTAGGTTCCTTGCTTCCTGTACACTAAGAACCATCTAAACGCCAAATTTGTCTCTGATAGCCGGTATCAAACCGCTCAGATAACGGGCTGCCTATTGGTTATCACTTTCAGATAGCTGATTTCGTTTAGCCAATCTTAGAAATTCAGATGTATATTCATGGACACTCCTAGAACCCTGCACACATCGTTGATATGATTCAAACATATATTGTTCATAATTTGGGGGTAAAAATCTACCTCTTATAAGATATTTCATGCTCTTCCAGGTTCGAACAGGACCTCTTCCTTCTCTGATCTGGGTCTCTCTCATCCGTTCCCACCAGACAGATGCGCCTTCCAAGCCTCCCTTCAGTTGGAAGGCTACTAATTTTACCCTTCGTTCTTTCGGGATCTCCATGTATTCAAAGAAACGATTGACCTCTATGATCCAATCTAGAAGGCCCTCTATATCCAGATCCCTACTAAAAGTAGGGATATCTATCCTGAGTTTAAATTCATCATTATTCCGACGGGGGTTGAAATTACTTGGGTTGCGCCAATTCCTACCATTCCTGCCGTCACCAAGATTGACTAGAGCAACACCGAGTTCTAGCTCATCGTCACTGTCATCATCAAGAATAGGATCCCGGGGTGCAAGATTGACGAGGGGTCTACCATGGTCGTCCCCTTCGATTGGATATGGGTTCTCCTGGTTCCGTGGAACATTCTCCCATAACAAGGTTCGCAATTGTCCAGTGATCTCTGTCAACTGTTGTTCGATGTTACATGTGGTTGTGCGTTACTCTTTGATTGCTCTCCAAATAGCTTGTAACCCCTGATTCCCTACATCTCCACCACAAGGTGGGTTGTGACTGCTACCGTCTGGGTTGGCCATCTGACTGGGCGAACTCCCTGCTCTGATACCACATGAGGCAACATAGAAGCAATGAAAACTGGGCTGGCAATGCAAGCACCGGGCGAACGCAAGGCTTCGCAGTGAAGCCAAAGAGAACTATATGTGAATCTCTTAGGAGAGAGAAGTTGGCAAAAAACTTGAATGTCTATTAGCTTGGAAATGACTATATTTATAATACATCTGGAAAATTGTAGAGCAACTAGGAAAGAAAATTGTAAGTGATCTAAACAACTAACCTTGTAGCTAGGATCGAAGTTCTTGGAGGTTGCCTCGATCTCCACCGTCCGATCTCCCTGGATCAATCCATGCATGGGTTATCCTTTCTTCTTGGGATTATCTTGAATTATCTTATCTTGGATCTTGGATCTTGGTATTATCCTTATCCTGCATGTGACTCTTATCCCATGAGTTGCCGCCTAGATGATGAGATGGGCCTTGAGATGGGCCTCCATCAGATCATCATTAAAATGTGGCATATATGGAAATTGAGGAACAAAGTGATGACAAATTTGAAAATGCTTTCCTTCTCGGCACAAACAGTTGAGCCTTCATCATTGCACACCTTTCAGATATATCAAGACTATGAAGATGCTTATGTGTGGCACTCTCGTTCAACTCAACCCCACCACTCACTGTCGAGATGTGTAAAGCCGCCGGCTAACCAATAAGCATCTCTTCCGAGGTGTGAAGGTTTTTTCTCTGTTCCGTAGGACCAATTGTTTGTATAAGTTGCAGGCATCCTCTACACCTAGTTGAAGGATATTTGACGTAGCGTGGAAGCAATAAACCGGGCTGGCTATGCAAGCATCAGGCGAACCAAGTTTCTAGCGAAACAAGAAAGAGAAAATCTCTAGAGGAGAGAGAAAAGGTGGCGAGAATTGAATTGGAAATCTGAAGTGTGTATTAACTGAAAACAATAGCAGTATTTATAATACATCTGGAAATCATAGAATAACTAGGAAAGAAAACTGTAGTTGATCTAAACATCTCAATCTCATAGCTGGATTGAACTCTTCTTGATCTTGGTCTTGATAGGATCGAACTCTTCTAGCTGGATCTTCACTGTTGGATCTTCTTGGATCTAATCCATGAATCTTGGGAGTCTTGGATTATCTGGAAGTCTTGATTATCTAGAATTCTTGAATTCTTGATGGATCTTGAATTCTTGAATTCTTGATGGATCTTGAATTATTGAATTCTTGATTATCTTGAATTCTTGAATTATCTCTAGCCCTTATCCTTATCCTATGAGCTGCCGCCCCTAAGGTGATCTGGGCCTTGGGATGAGCCTCCATCAATATCCCACTCAACTTATGGAGAATATGGAAGGAATCATGGAGGAGACTCCAAATGATCGGTCGAGTGCAGTGGAATTAAATCAACCAGCGTTCTATAGGCCTAGTATAAATGTCTACTTGTAGACGCCCTGACATGTAGTCACTTAGGAGCATATCGGAAATGGTAACGATAGCAGAAAGATTGTCCACCATCAAAAATAACTTGGCTCAGGCAGAACAAAAGGGTAAATAGAAAGCCACTGATTCACTTCATCGTCAGGTTAGTTCCAAAAGTAAGTTTATGTTGGATACAAGGAACACTACTCTCTTCACATCAGTGTCTCTAACGAAAGCCAGGGTTGCCGAGGGAAATAAATCTATTAGTTTGGAATTGTCAGGGCCTAGGGCGGGCCCCCACAATTCGAGCTCTGGGTGATAACACAAAGGACAACATCTTTACCATTAAACTCCAGTTACAGAGGATTCAATTTGCTGCAGATGGAAACCTAGAGCAAGAGGAAGTACTCATTCAATATCTTCATACAGAACTAGCAAGAGTGGATATTTTGTTGAAACAAAAATCTCGAATCATCTTGCTAAAAGAAGTGATCGGAATACAAATTTTTGTATTCAGCAATCAATGTCTGCTCGGTGACAGGCGAACAAAATCCTATGTCTGAAAGATGGCTAGCAGAAATGGGTCAGGACGGAAGAAGGAATTGAGCAGCTCATTACAGGGCATTCCCAGTGGCTCTTCTCCCCTAGTTCCTCCAACACCATGAATGTCAAGGAAGTTTTAAATGAGGAGGACAACAATTTATCATGTAGAATCTTAGCAATGAAGAAATCCTTCCATTTGTTTTTGTTATTTGGAATATGAAGTTTCCGGGCCCTAATTGGAGATAGTGTTAGCAGATCCATGATCCATCCAAGGTTGGTTTGATAATGCTATAGTTCTTGAAGCGGTGAATTTCACTAGCATCGTCCTCATTCCCAATTGTAAATAGCTAGGGAATGTTTCATAGTACAAGTCAATCAGTCTAACGAATGTAACCTATTGAATCTTAGCCAAATGTATAGTGAATAGGTCCATGATGGTGGAAGATAATCAAGGTGCATTTGTTAAAAATAGAATGATATCTGATATAATGTGGCTATTGCACATAAAGCCTACAACTAACTTCCTAAAAACTAAAAGAAAATGCAAGGTTTTCTACAAAGCTTATGATAGGTTTGATTGGCATTTTTGTTATTGAAATTCTAAGAGAGATGGTAGTTGAATCTCATTTACAACTGCCTGTCAATGGTGAAATTCACTTTCAATATAAATGGAGTTCAAAGAGGCAGAGTGGCTCCTTATAAAGGGATCCGCCAGGGTAACCCTCTATGGCCTTTACCCATTCATAATGGTTGCCCAAGCACTCTCAAAAGTTTTTCATAAAGTTGTTTCATCTGGTGGCATTGAGCCACTATGCATCAAAAGATGTACCCTGCCACTCACCCATTTGTTTTACTCTTACGTTGATGATTGTATTTTGTTTGCTAGAGCAGATCTTCAAAATGCAGGTACGATACATACATTACTCCAAAATTTTTACAATGCCTCCGAACATCTTGTCAATTATAACAAATCAGATTTGAATTTGGATATTATCTGATTCGATTTGAATTCGATCCATTTGCATCCCTAATCTCAAGAAGAAAATTTGAAAATTAAATGTTCCCCCAAAGGTGAGGTATTTTATCTTGTGGGCGGCATTTGAAGGTGGATGGAGCATGTAGGAGTTGCAAAAGTAGCTTGGTTCCTTTCACCGTTAGGTTTTATTTTTGAGAATATGGCACCGAGCAATATCAATGATTGGATAATGTCCTGGTTTTAGGAGAATAGTTATCCCTGATGGAAATGTAGATATGTGGGCAACTTTGCAAGTTATTCTATGTTGGCAGCTTTGGCGAGCAAGATACGATCTAATCTACAAGGGAGATAATCAAGACCCATCATTTAGGCTGTGTTTGGTTCAAAGGAAAAAGTAAAGAAAGAAAGGAAAATGTAGAAATACCTTTACAAACTTTGCATTGGTTTCCTTATTTTTCCCTCATTTCCTTACCTTTTCTTTCAAAACAAACATAGCCTTAATGGTGAAGAAATGTACGAATCTTTGGAATGAAATGCTCCATATTGCAAATCAAATAGGACTAATATGTAACTTGGATAGCAAATTGTCATGGGGATAATCGACGGGGCCCCATGCGGCGCTCGATGGGGTCAAGAAAGCCTACAAATGCAAGCAACAACACACAAAAGGAAATAAGAATGCACACAAATTAGACAAAAGGCAACTTGTATTGCATTAATCAGTGGTAAGCACAAGCACACAATATAGTGTCGAGGGGATCTCGTGCTTAACCTTTACACGCTTATGAACTCACTCGACTACCTACCTCCCCTCAAAGAGTACGTTAAGCTTTTGGGGGAGTGACAAAATGATACATCAAAATACTGAACATTCACACTACTATTTACATAATTGCCATTGGCATACCCCCCATACAAAAAGAGTACAAAGACCCAACCCAAGACACTTAGATGGCGTGTTGATGGCGCTGATGGAGGCTGAACCGTCACAGTCTCCCCCACTCAATTCAATCTTCGTCCTCGAAGATTCTTCCTCAGGTACTCGTCCAGCTTCAGTACGTTCGGAAGGAGGTCTTCTGCAAGCTCCCAGGTGTCTTCTTCTGCCGGTCCCTTCCACTTCACCAGGTACTCCGATTCTGATGTTTGGGAGGATTGGGACAACCTTTGGTTGAGGATGGAGTCGAGGGATCGATTCTTGGGTGGTTGGTAGGATGGATGTGGGTGTTGGCTTTGGTTTCGAGAGGTATCTTGGTTGTCGGCATGGTAGGGTTTAAGTTGGCTTACATGAAAGACAGGGTGTACTTTTAGCCATGGAGGTAGTTTGAGTCTATAGGCTGATGCTCCTACTTTGGCTAGGATTTCACAGGGTCCCTCGTATTTTCTCACAAGCCCAGGGTGTACTCTTCGAAAGAACCTACGGCAATGAGTATGAAGTTTTACTAAGGCCAGGTCACCTACTTAGAAGTTCTTGGGTCGTCTACCCAAATCGGTCCATTTCTTCATTCTTTTGGAGGCTTTCTCTAGGGAGGTTCGAGTGATGTCAAGGCATTCTTTCCATTCCCTGGTGAAAGTGAAGGCTCGAGGACTTCTTCCTTGATGGTCGTTGACGATGCTGTGCGGACATCTTGGTAGTTGGCCGGTGATGACTTCAAAAGGACTCTAATTGGTGGAGGAGCTCTTCTGTGTGTTGACGGAGAATTGTGCAATGTCCAGCAATCGAACTCAATTCTTTTGTGTAGTTGATACAAAATGGCGGAGGTACTCTTCAAGGAGGGAGTTCATTGTCTCTATCTGCCCATCTGACTCTGGATGGCTGCTACTGGAGAAGTTCAAGTTTGAGCCAAAAAGCTTGAATAGCTTTGTCCAGAAAGCACTAGTGAACCGGGGATCCCAATCACTAACAATGTTTTGTGGGACTCCCCAATATTTCACCACGTGCTTGAAGAAAAGGTATGCCGTGTCTTCAGCTGAAAGGTGATTTGGTGCTGGGATGAAAGTGGCATACTTGAAAAATCTATCAACAACAACAATAATGGATGCATAGTCTCCCACATTAGGAAGACCGTTGATGAAGTCCATGGAAACACTCTCCCAAGGTTGTGAGGGCGTTGGAAGAGGTTGTAGGAGTCCAAGAGGCTTGGTACGCTCAGGCTTGTCTTACTGGCAAATCAGGCATGTCCTTGTGTATTCTCGAACATCTTGCTCCATATGAGGCCAATAGTAGGCATGTTGTAGAAGTGCCAAGGTATGCTGCCACCCAGGGTGTCCTGCCCATAAGCTGTCATGACATTCACGTAGGAGAGTCTTCCTCAAGTCTTCAACTCTCAGTACAAATATCTACCTTCCCTTTGTCAAAAGAAGGCCTTCTTCAACCCGAAACCGCCTAGTCTTCCCTTCACGAGCAGCTGTCAATAGGCTCTGAGCAATGTGATCCTTCTGGAGTCCTTCCTTGATGCGCTTAATGAGGTCTAGTCTAATTTGGCTTTTAGAGGGACCTTCACCTGTGGATAGTGCTACAAACTCGGCCTTCCTGCTAAGTGCATCAGCAACCCTGTTCATCGGCCCTGGCTTGTACTCTAGAGTCATGTCAAACTCTGCTAAGAAATCTTGCCATCGAACTTGCTTAGGGCTCAGCTTCTTCTGTGATTGAAAGTAACTAGTAGCTATATTGTCAGTCTTGACCACGAACTTGGAGCCAAGCAGGTAGTGTCGCCATGTGCGGAGGCAGTGGACGATGGCTGTCATCTTCTTCTCTTGCACATTGTACCTCTTCTCTATATCATTCAATTTGCGGCTTTCAAAGGCGATGGGATGTCCTTCTTGCATCAAGACCCCACCAATGGCAAAGTCAGAAGCATTTGTGTGTAGCTCATATGGCTTGCTTGGATCAGGCAAGTTAAGGACAGGTTCTACTGAGACAGCTCTCTTCAAATAATCAAAAGTTGTTTGGCAACAATCACTCCAGGTCCACATACTAGTCTTCTTCAATAAGTTGGTGAGGGCAATGGCTCGTGCTAAGAATCCAGAGATGAATCTTCGGTAGTAGTTCACGAGGCCAAGGAAGGAGCAAAGTTCGGTGACCCTGGTGGGAGGTGCCCAATCTTGAATGGCCTTGACTTTAGTTGGATCCATGCTGATTGTGCCTGCTCGAATTATATGGCCAAGGAAAGCCACCTCTTCTATGGCAAAAGAACATTTCTCCTTCTTAACAAACAGGTTGTTGTCCCGCAAGACCTGGAAAACAGTATGGAGGTGGTCAACATGTTCCTCCAAGGTTCTACTGTAAATTATAATATCATCAATATACACAACAACAAATTGGTCCAGGTAGGGATGGAATATTTTGTTCATCAAAGTACAAAAAGTGGTTGGAGCATTGGTGAGCCCAAAGGGCATGACAAGAAATTCAAAGGACCCATATTGGGTAACACAAGCTGTTTTGTGTTCATCTCCTTCGGCTATACGCACTTGATAATACCCCGACCTCAGGTCTAGCTTGGTGAAGTACTTGGCCCTGCTGAGCTAGTCAAAGAGGTCGGCCACCAAAGGTATGGGATATTTGTTCTTGATGGTGAGCTTGTTGAGAGCTCGGTAGTCAATACAGAGCCGAAGAGATCCATCAGGTTTCTTTTGAAACAGGACTGGTGCTCCAAAAGGGGCCTTAGAAGGCTGAATCAATCCAGCATCCAACAACTCATTCAACTACTTTCGTAGCTCGGCCAGTTCAGAAGGAGACATTATGTAAGGCGAGCGTTCCAGTGGTTTGGTTCTAGGCTCCAACTCAATCTTGTGATCAACTTCTCTCATTGGGGGAAGCTTCTTCGACAATGTGGGAGGCATGACATCCTAGAATTCTTCTAGTGCCATTGTAATCACTGGCAGGATATGCCCGGTTGGTGGGTCAGGCAGGTCGGAGTCCACCAATGTAGCTAGGTAAGTGGTCTCTCATTTCCGCACTCCATCCTTGAGTTGCAATGCTGAGGGCATCTTGGGGGTGGACGTGGTCTATGGCACAATTGGAACCATGCAAGGAGCTTGATCTTCGAATATGCACACTGAGTTGAGGAAGGGCATGGGCATCGCCTTTACTTGAGTTAAGAAGTCCATGTCGAGAACAACTTGAAAATCATCCATGGGCACGACTGATAGGTCTATCATCCCTTTCCAGTCGCCAAGTTGCAAGACCACCCCATGAGCTACACCTTGTATGGGTTTGGCATTAGAGTTCACAGTCTTCAACCATCTGACTTCCTTGGTAGGTGCAAGTTCTACTCGGGATGCCTCCTCCATAGAAATAAAGTTGTGGGTAGCACCTGTATCCACCATGGCTCTTGTGGGCTTACCATTCAAGCGAATGTCTACATACATCAGTCACTTCGACTTTAACTTCGGTGCTCCTTGCGGGCTTGCTTTCTTCTTCATTGCATTGAGTCTTCGTAGAGCCCCCATTCTTGTCTCCTCTAGTTCATTCTCCTCCTCGCTATGCTCATCATCACTAAGCTTTGCAAGCAAGGCATTGAGTTTCCCCCGACTAGGACAATCCTTAGTCCAATGTTTTCCCTTACAGATGAAGCATGGTGTCGGAGGTGTTCTCTTCACAAACTGGCCACCCCTGTATTCAAAGTCCCCTTCAGGTCTCCTGTAGAACTTAAAAGTGTTGGGTTTACTTAGCCATGAGTCTCCCTTGGGCACGTAGTAAGGTTTCTATCACCTCCTATTTTCCCTACGCCTTGATATGAGTTGGGTTTGGGGCCGTCTTTGCTTGGTCGCATGTTGTCTACCAGTTGTTCAGCAACGGCCATGGCTGTGGTGAGGTCCTTTACACCTCGTCTCTGGAGTTTAAACTCGACTCATTGTTGTAGGCCATCCATAAAGTTGAAGAGCAGGTCCTTGTCTGACATGTTCGTGATCTCGAGCGATAGTGTAGAGAACTCCTTCACGTACTCCTACAATGAGCCCGTGTGCTTTAGGTTCTTGAGCTTCCGACGGGCTTGGTACTCCGTGTTCTCTGGATAGAACTGGCATTTTATCTCACTCTTGACACGGACCAGGTATTAATGGAGCATAATCCTCGCTCCGCATTGGCACATCTCCTGCGCCACCATAACATAGCAACATCAATAAGATACATAACAACAGTACACACCTTGGCCGCATCCTCAATGAGGTCGGCGATGGTGAAATATTGTTCCATTTGCCACAGGAAGTTGTCAAGCTCCCGGGCATCGCGGGTCCCTGCATATGAGGTAGGCTCGCAGACTTTGATCTTTGGAGGGGCTGGAGCAGCAGGTGTGCTGGTTGTACTGGCCATCAACCTCTTCAGAAGGGTCACTTCGCCCTTCAAGTCTTTGAGCTGGACCTGTAGGCACTTCACCAAGTCTTCTGGTGGGTTGTCTGGCCTGTTGGAGCTATCACCGGACTGGTCCTCCAATCTTTCCATGAACGCTGCTACGGTCTCAAGGTTGAGTTGAAGCTCGTCCACACGGTCACGAGTTTCACCAACCACTGCTTCACAGAGCATGATGCACTTGTCCATGGTCGCAAGCTTGTCAACTGACTTATCACGCTTGCTATGCTTCGAGCTGATGCCTTTGTCTTTGGGAGAGCTATCTCTAGGATCATCTTCGTCATAAACCCGTGAGATCCCTTCCTGGATCTCCTCTTGCATGTCACGATTCTTCATCGGGCTGGTGTTGTTGCGGGGCACGACAGGGACTCATTGGGCTTGACAACCGCTAGTGTCAACGAGGCTCTGATACCAATTGTCACGGGGCTAATCGACGGGGCCCCGTGCGGCGCTGGATGGGGTCGAGAAAGCCTACAAATGCAAGCAACAACACACAAAAGGAAACAAAAGTGCACACAAATTAGACAAAAGGCAACTTGTATTGCATTAATCAGTGGTAAGCACAAGCACACAATACAGTGTCGAGGGGATTTCATGCTTAACCTTTACACGCTTATGAGCTCACTCGACTACCTACCACCCCTCAAAGAGTATGTTAAGCTTTTGGGAGAGTGACAAAATGATACATCAGAATACTGAACATTCATACTACTATTTACACAATTGCCATTGGCATACCCCCCATACAAAAAGAGTACAAAGACCCAATCCAAGACACTTAGATGGCGTGCTGATAGCGTGCCGATGGCACTGATGGAGGCTGAACCGTATGGCACCCCCTCCCAAATCCCGATAAGTGGGTAAAAGTAAATTGCGACGCGAGTTTTGACCCTTCAATCGATTACGCCATCGATTAGGGAACTCGAGGTGCTTTGGCTCGCTACTAGTCGATTGTAGATGCTGATGGGGAGAGCAATTTATAATTGAGCGATAATCTGGTAGAAAGACAAATCATGGAATCATGGTAGTTGCTCTCCCTCCGCCCTACTTTCTCTATAAATTGTTGTAGGTGGTGTTTGTTTCGAATGAAAAAGTAATGAAACTCACACAAAATACATTTTCCTACTTTTTCTCTTCAAACCAAATACAGCCTTAAACTATCATTCCACAAATCTGAATTTAGGTGGTGATCCAAGGCTCCAACTGTCTGAATCATTACTGTTACTGTTCTGTGGACAAAATAAATAGGTTGTCTTTCACCTATTTTGGCTATTGCAACTTCATTGTGCACAGAATTTATGGTCCTATTCAGAAAAGATTGGTGACTGCACCAACATGTGGAGCGGACTCTGATCCATTGTGCAGAAACAATGTCTTCCTTGACTTGAGGGCGCCCCCTCATTCAATCATTTGACCCAAAAAGAGGAAAAAATTATATTTTTTTGAATGATGAATTACTTACTATCCTCAATGGCTGAAATTGTAAGGTTGGACTCATTGACCTCTCTCTCTCAAATCCTAAACCATTCAAATGGCCCACCAACTCCTTCATTTATTACGACCCTTGATTGGGCCCAGCTTTATCTGCTTTTGGGGCCAAGGTCCTCTATGGCCCCCACTTAATAAATTGAAGGGAAAAGTAGGGATTTATTCAATGCAGATTTCTTATTTATACTGCAGGGTTATAAACATTTAAATGAACTGATACCCACACTCTATACATTCACATCCATCCCTGAATTGGCATCAATTCCAAATTGACACCTACATTAAACCTATAAATTCTGACACTGGGCATATCAATCATTTTCCCTAAATTGAATGGTTGTATTTAATTATATGTGGGTCAAATGAAAAGTACATAGTGGGCAACAAAGCAGTAGACTATCTCTTAAGCCAAAGTGTCAAACCCAAAATATATAGAAGCTGGCAATTGTGTATGGATAGAATATCTACGTCACATAACCAACTGGCCTTTGCGTGAAATGGTAAAACTTGAAACAGCCCCATTCATATCAGATCAGATCATCAATCACTATCGGCTTTCGCCTTCTTCAATCCCTATTAAAAGCTTCCATATTCCCTTTTAGCAAATTGTTCTGTATTCTGTAGCTCCTGCGTCAAACTGAATGTTTGCTTGTGGGAATGGTATTACATTTATCCTGTTACTCATTTAAATTCAAGACCCAACAATGATCAACAACCTTGTTTAATGCAATCTACTCTGACATGCCTGCAGCTGAAGCTGCAACTATAACTGAATAAAAAGCCCATATCATAGATTATATGAAACTTGATCTGGGTTAGTCCAAGCCCAATCCAAAGAAGTCGGATTCGGTTAAGATTGACTGATATAACTTGGGGTTGGGTTGGAGTTGATTCCTTAGACAATCTAACTTATATCATCACCATCATCATCTGCATCCATGTCTATCCCAATTATATGGGTTGGTCAAATGAATCTTGTTTCGTCAATCCATTCTATTCAAATTTTAAAGCCATATCCAATTATCCATTACTAAATTTTAGTGCCTAAATCATTTCTTATTACTTCTATTCATATCCTTTTCAATTAAGGAATAGCTCGGTATGTTGGATGATTTGTTCCAGCAAAGATGCGGCTGAGTCCCACTACCATGTATTTGAAAAAAAAAATGAATTATGTGTAAACGCCGAAGTTCTCAATGATGTGATATTGTTCTGTTCTTAAAAAAAGTAACAGCCCTAATAGGGATTCAGGCATTGATTAATATAAGAAAAACCCTTTTTGGTAGCTGTTAGTAATCTTCTACCCATATGACCAAGTTATGTTTAGAAGAAGTTAAGTTGGGTTGGGGCTTAGGGCTGCTCTCAATTATCAACCGGACTTGACCCAGCACTCAGCTGCATAATCATTCATCTCTGTTTGAGAGAAGGAAAGAAAGACAGACGCTAGCTGCCATTCCCAGAGTCCAGACTTGGACTACGGAATAGAGAGTAGCATTCTATTACTTAATAGATTTGGTGTGGCAGAACAATGAAGGATCTGATATCAATGTCATGAAGGGCACCCCCTGAAACGACAAGAATGCACTGCCATGTTGCATAAATATTTTCAAGTTTGAGGTCGTTTTCTCTTTTGTGCCATTTCTTGTAGGATTCAATTGCAATAAATGCTTACACAGAGATTAGCCATATATATGATAAATGTCATAAAGTTTACCATCTGTCCAACTTAAAGGCTCTCCCACTTGGCAAATTTATTTGGACAATACATTTGCACCGTAGACGTCTATACTCTACAAATACAATACAAAACATCTAAAAAGCAGATGTGGTCCATTCCATGTGTGAAGAGAGGATTCATGACCCTATCAAATTTTACTGGTTCCATTTTGGATTTTTCACTACGTTTCTACCGGGTTGAAGATTGGTAGTAATGTTTTAACAACATTACACCATGAATGCTTTTGTTTTCGTTCGTTTTTTATATTGTCACATTGTAAACAACAACTAAAACATGTTTTTGAAAAGAAAAAACAAGTTGGTTTTGTTTTTTAATAAATAATACATCTTTTTGAAATTATCAAAATAATAGTTTTCAAAACGAAAACAAGTTCAGTATAAAAATTATATGATTTATGGAATATGATATTAAGTCTTACTTTGGGAAGAATATAAATACAAATATTTTTATTTTGAAAAACAATTTGTTTTCTAACAAACTGTTTTATTTTGTTTTTCTAAGTGACAATAAAAAAAAAAATCATGTTCTTTTGAAGCCAACAATTCATGTTCTTGAACACCTTAGTTGTCTTATAAAATTTGATTCTTAATGTAGGAAATCTTGTATGTAGGGGTCCATATCCAACGGATCTTTGAAAAGGTGAACCAAATTCAAATTCAACTGAATATTCGAACCAATATTTGAATACGAAAAATTAATTTAAATATCCAAATTAGAAATAAGATTTATTAAAAAGAAATAGATATTTAAATAATGCCATATGTATATCAATGCCATAATCAGTTCATATATTTATTAGATCGAATTAAGCAATATATGATTTCAATCCATTAAATTAAACTTTTAAATACCATGTACGCCCCACCAGAAATCCGTTGATGGAATTAAAAATACAAAAAAAAAAGTCAATTAAACGACCAAGGGAGTTTCTACTTGGCAAGATTTCTAAATAAAATACCATGTACACCCCACTTCTAAATGAAAAAACAAAAAATTAAAAATTGCTATCCGTTGATAGAACTAAAGTTGAAACAGTTCTAACTACGTTACCAAAAGATTCTCCCACATGCTTTAAAAAATATAAGTATAGAATATATGGTGGGTCGTGCAGGGAAGTTGCGCAGTTGGCAATTGACCTGATTAACCTTTTTTCTATATTTTCTTCATGAAAAGCATTAATCAAGTAGTCCAAATCTAGCTAGCATTAGGGCCCGATCATTTTTATTTACCTGAATTTGCATAGGCGCCCCACTGAACGCGCATCCTATTTGGAACATCTCCCATTGACAAGTGTGGGAGATGTTTCCTTAGGCACCCATGTGAAATCCGTTTAAGTGGGCAAGTGTTTCCCATGTAAAATTTGTCGCAGTGAGGTTGTGGCATTCTTGTGATATAAGTTACCTAAATTAATGCTTTTAATCCGATCTACAGGTCGATCCGTTTTTCCCCTTAGGTCATAAGTTATCGGTTCAATCGCCCAGGTGTGTATAAATACATATTTTATTAATAAATAATGTATAATTATATATATATATATATTATTTTGTATTTAATTCATGTTTTTACTTTTTATTATAAAAATTTTAGAAATTTCAATTTGAGGCCTTTCTTTTTTTTTTTTTAATTTTTTGTAAACTAACAGGATAGGGCACTTATGGCCCTTGGGACGTACGACTAAGTCGAATAGGTCAATGGTTAAATCACCCGAATCAAACAATTTTTTATTAAATCAATATTTTTTGACTGAGATGCGGATTTCAATATAACCAGACCCAGAATCATCATACGACCAGGTTACCAGTAGATTGAAAACATTGACCTAAATAAGGAGAGAGGCCAAAGGAAAAGAGATTTATTAGAGCATGGATAAATTACTTATCCACGTTGCAGGAATGTATTAGATAGACTAATAACCGTTAATCTTCAATATCTTTGATTAACATGATAATGAAGATAGGGATGATGATGATTTACCGTGGGATCCAATATCTTCGGTAACCAACGAATGGGGCCAAAATGTTGTCCACACAACAATTAGGATCCATCCTTTCTCTCAAGATAGAAGAAGCAAGTGGTTCAATTTATTTAACCCGTGACTTTATACTGTACTATGGCGAAGGGTACACACACAGAGATGGGACCCTTAACATAACGACCAATTATCCCTTCTTTTATCTCTTCCAAACTTCATAGTTCATATCATTCGTTCAAATGCAAATTCAAAATCAAGCATTCATCAACTTTTTAGTTTTTTTGCTTGCATATAGAACAATACCATTCCCACTTTCCCTTCTTGCTTTAGCCTTTTCTCTTCTTACTTTCATTACTTGTGAATTGCAAAATGAATTGAATTAAGTAAAGACATTGAGAAAGGAAGTGGCAATTAGTTAGATATAGCCATTTGGTTTTCCCCATCATTAAAAATAAAAAGTCAAGAGAAAAATATATTGACTTCAGAGAAACAGAATTAGAGATACAGCCATAACCAGAGCATACATGGAGTAGACTTGTTCATGCTTCACACTTTATAACTACAACCCTTACTCAGCTTTTGAAAGCCCAGAAGGGGTAAAAAACCAAGATGCAGGATAGAGAGAGAGAGAGAGAGAGTTGAAAAAGAAAAACAGAGTAACAAATGTTGAAGCATTTATCAACTCAAAATTTTTCTTACAATTCAAGAAAAACAAAGGAAGAAAAAAAAGAATTGATAAATGCAGGAACATTTTTTTCTTTGATCTCGGTTACTTCGTTATAGTTTATATATGATGAGAAAACAAGGCAATACTGCCCTCGAATCAAATACAAGCAGCTCACCACATTCCCCACTAACCGAGTCAAACCCGATTCGACCATCCAAAAACGATTCGAGTCCAAGTCGCTTACATACTCTTCCCGCAATGACTCGGCATACCAACATGGCTCTTCTGCCCTTCCCTCCACCGGCGCTCTCGTGGGCCCCGCCGCTGCCGGAAAACGTGCAAATTGCCGCTTCTTTCCCGGAGAAGAGGCACATCCCAGTGGCGTCATAGAGTCCTCCGGAAGTAGGGCCTAAGCAGTGAAATCTCATCATTTCGTTACCATCCGCGATGCATCGCGCGTCATCCTCGATTCTATTGCCACCGTTGTTGCTGCTCAGACTACCGGATCTAGCACGAGCCTTCACAATCTCTCTGTACTCTTCAAACCTCGAAACAGTCTTGGGCAGATTCTGAACCTTGAAGATCATCTCGATTCGGCCAGAGAATGCCTTGGGTGACCAGCTAGTGTGGAAGATTATCTCTACAACATTGCGAGATGGGTGTTCCTCGGTCAGCTCCGTCAGGGTTGGAAAGAAAGGGTCCGGCGTTCGTGCGAGCCGGGCTGAGGTAGAGCGTCGAACTCGATTCGTGGGGCACAAATCGCTGTCAGTTTTCGTGGGTCTTGTTTGTTTCGAACTGGGTGGCGCGGGCGATGGTGAGTTTGTTTTTCTGGGCTTTCTCTTGGTGGTTTCAACGACGTCCTTGAGGCTTTGGACGCCTTTTCTGCAACTTGAACTCGGAAGGAAGTGGTTGTGGTGTTGTTTAGGGTTTGGGTGGTAGACATCTTCGAAAGCTCTTGATTTGCATTGTAGAGATTTGACCCAACCAGTCGCCATTAAGGACGACGAGTGGAGGTTGTGTTTGCTCTTGGAGAGAGTCCCTGAGAGTGGGCTGGTGGTGGGAATTTGTTTGTCTCATGAAATGTAAAATTACATTTACATGGGTGGTGGTGCTCGCTGGTGCAAGGGACGGAGAATGGAATAGAATGAATGCAAGAAGCTGAGGACTGTGGATTGTGGTGAAGCTGCAGCTGCCAAATGAAATCTTAAATGAGTTACCCTTTATTGGTTTTTGGAATGACAAAATTGCCCTCAACAGTATACAAGAATACCCACGTGGATTCTGTCCCCTTCTTATCAGAATTCAGATGGGATTAATACCCATACAAGAAAACAACAAACTTAATTTTAATGCCAGACAAAACCCATTAAAAACTAATAAAACCAGGGAGGTTTTGAATTTTGATACTGTCCCAGTCCCTGAATGTTTCTACCATATTGTATCAGTATTTGTGTGAAAATATATATATATATATATATATATATATATATATATATATATATATATATATATATATTAACAACAAAGAAACCTTAATTACATGTTTCATAAAAGACAGTAATCTTCCCTTCAACTTCACCAAAAGTAGTGATGGTGATCATATAGGCATGGATTCACCAAACAATAAAGGGATTTAGACCAGTAGTTAAATATTTATGTGGCTATGAAATTGAATATCAAAAAAGAGGAGGATATGGAATATGAACATCCATTCCTTTTTCTGTTTTTTGATGGGATGCAAATGCAATGTTGAATCTAAACTTGTTTCCCAATTTGGGTTCAATAGTTAAAAAAGGGTTTATTACTGATTACGTTTGAGAGATGGGATGGTAAGGAGACATATTCAGTTGGTGGAACACATTCCAATGGGGGATGTCCCTCAACTAACACTTTGGTAGCCTTCCTGGATTTACCATTTCTTTGACAACAAGCAAGAATTACTTTCTTCTGCCTTTCTCTGTAAAGATTTAAAGCTTTCCTCTTCTTAAAGTAAGAATTTAACAAAAATAACAAGTCTTCCCGTGTTTCTAACTTGTAAGCCGGTATTTTCCATTAATTAATAACCTTCTTCATTTGTTGAATTAGAATGAGGGCGAGAGAAGAACCAAAGAAAGCATAACCCGGCCTATACCATTCTAAACCACAATTAATTGCCCACCTACCAGAATAACAAGTTATTAGGATGAGCTTTGTATTCTGTAGTCACATTATGAACTAGAACATCCTTGACCTGAGGTGGGAATTATTTAATTGAGTGGTTCTCATCCAATGTAAGTGCAGGCCACCTATTTATACTGTGTTCATACCTAATCATGCTTTGTCTTTTCTATAATCTCCAACAATAGAATGGAATTTAATTAAGAGGAATGAGTTAGAAGATTCATTCAACAAACAGGAAAAAGAGAGGAATAGAAGAATAGAGAAAAGAATGGAAGCTGTCAAATGGACATATTATATCGTGCACTGAAAATAAAACCGAAAACGACAATGTCTCTTTATGATTTTTATTGTTTTCAGCTAGAAAGAAGAAGACTTGTCAACAAAAACGATGGTGATCTCTCCAAGGCTCCAACGAGACAAGTCCCATTATAAGACGACAACACTGAGATATGTAAGTAAACTAAGCCAAAAGTTTTACCAAAAAAACAAGACCACAACTAGTTTGAGATAATGCAAAACAAATATGAAGCCCAACCCAAGTAGAAGTGGAATTTGAAATGTACGGGGAGTCGGAGAAATCACGTCTCACGATGGTGGAGGGAATGGGGGGTTGGGGTTGTGCCAGCCTTTGTCCTCACGCCTGAAGAATCTCTTGAGCCCCGGGAACCGAGATGTCGTGGGCGTGCTTGTGAGCTCGTTCACGACCAAATTTCAACTTTTTCTTTTTTTCTTTGCTTCTGAAAACATGGATTGAGAAACCTTTGCACCGTCGGTTGGGACGGTGGCCGGTGGGGAGGAGTATTAGTAGGGAGTAGTAGTATGGATGTTGGTTGTTAGGGAATTGTTCAATGAGATTTTGGTTTTAATTCATCAATATATCTATATGATTTTTTCATATTTGTATAGGGTTCATAGCCTGGGTATCATTTATCGGGTAAAGATTGGCAACACTTAAATGAAATAAAATTGTTTTTTTTTTCTTTTAATAATGATTTTTATAATTAAAATAATAATATAAATTGAGATAAATATTTCTTAAAAAAATACTTATTCAAATAAATTTTACAAGTGCTTTATACAAGGTAATATTAGACTGATGATCATGACACCCAAAATCAAGAGGGTCCATATATGTTGTTTATGCAGTGCAGTATGGCAAAAAGGCTTGGCTTGGTTATACCTTAATTTATTTTTTGTCTACTTGGGCCTTCAAATCAAACTTTCAAAGGCCGGTGAGGTGACATAAAAGCGTGTCCTCTCGTACATAAATTTATTATGGGTTGTTAATTAACTCTGACTTGACAAGTAAACTAGTAAAAACAGTACTCTCTGAACCCAAATAAATGAACAAAACTAAACTAATAAATAGAGTCTTGATGTTGATGCAGGCCATTTTGGGCTGGGTCAAGAATTGGCCGTCTCTCGAACCTCGGCCTAAATTTTTAGGGATATTTATATATATATGGGTGGGTTGGTGCTAGCCATGCAGGGTGAAGGGCAGCCCACAAAGCCTTAACTAATTACGAACCTAGAAACTACATTAAGGACCAAAAACAAATTCCATATTAGAAATGCAATTGCTACAGCAGTCCTGATTCTTGTCTGTCAGTGTTTCAATTCATAAGACCTCACCTGAGTATCTGGAGGGGACTGGTGCATGCAGGCAGTTTGGCTATGGTTCCTACTGTTCCTTATCTTGACTTTTGAGGAGTAATGACATAGGACTAGACTAGTTAATTAGTAGTAGTTCACAGCTTCCACAATCAAACACAGTTTTAACGCCAGATCTTACCATGTACCGTCATGGCCTAACAATAGCACTGTATTGCAAGTCTCTACGGTGCTGGCCACCTTATTCTCCCTCCGCCCTGCCCACCATCATCAATGGAATTGCCCTACAGAAGTACAGAGTACAGACAGCCCACAAGTTTTAGGTCAGAGTAGGCTGATCCAGTGTGGATCCAGTTGATGTTGATGCACATACAACAGAGGCGTATATAGAGCTAAGAATTAGCAAGCACGCACAGCCAATCCCAGACCATGCATTGGAGACTTGGAGTGATCCATTCATTAAATTAAACCATAGTGCCGTGGACCGCGACTGGCCTAGAAATAGATAGATCATGATCTAACTGTGGCAAGGGGGCCGGCCGCCGGCCCACTGAAGATTGTACATCCAATCTAGTCGGTATAGCTATCACCACAGTTAAGCCAACAACCAGCAGAAGAAAGAAAAGCGTTCCTCAAAAGGGCGAATGGCCGTAGGCCCCTATTTAACCACTGCGTTGCAATTTCATATGTCCCTACACGGATTAGATTCATACAGATAGTGGAGTGGAGGGAAGAAAACTGGAACCCCGATGAGGAATCTATATGATTATTTCACCCCCACTATCTCTGAAGTCTGATCACACACTCCAACTTCTCTGCCACTGGCGACTGCGAGTGCAAGGAGGTTATCTTCTTTTTTTTTTTATTTCGTTCTCTCATGCGTAGGAAATCAAGCCCAGATATCATTAATGAGGTCCACCTCTGGACTCTGGGGTTCAAACTGAAATAAAGGCATGGGCCGTCTCTCTCTTTTCTCTCTTTTTCGTTTCTTTCGCCACCTACAGACTACTACCGTATTAAAGAGAGGGTAAAAAATCTCTTGCTTTCAAGAGGGTGCACTCTCCTCCCGAGTTCCAACTCGGTGTTATTAGTTGCGGTTCCCCGTTAGTAGACCATATATAATATAATAATAAAACCACAGACTAATAATAATAAAGAAAGAGAGAAACGGGTCGTCGGGTCCCTCTAGTCTTTTCCTCCAACTGAATCCAGAGCTGAAGATTGAATCAATTCAAATAGAGCGATTAACGGATCATTCTCTGTATATCATTGTATGATCATGCCATGTGACCAGGAGATCTCCTAGATTGCTTCGCTTTGCATGAATATTAATTGTATCAATCAAATTCTCGTTAATTTTATATATAACTTGTTCATTGATGAGACCTACTCAAAGTGAAAACATGGCAGAGATGTTTAGTTTTATTGTGTTAATCAAACATCATTTTTTGTTGATTTAAACTAATTAAGCCAGCTTTGTCTTCAATATGCATGTTATAATATCCGCATCACCAGGCCACAATATATAAATAAAACCCCGAGCTTATAAATATATTCTCTACTCCTACAAAGAGTCAGTTTTATGGTCTGAATATAATATATACAAGAAATGCTTGGCTATTGCTAGGAAGTAGGATCGATCGGAATGTCCACATTCAACGTGCCTGTCAAAAAGCCAGCCAATGCTCCGACAAATTAATTTCCATCAATTAATTAACAACTTTCTTTCATCTTTCTGTATTATATTTTGATACTAGCGAAAAAACCCGTGCATGAAGGGGAAGAGAGAAAAAAAAATGATTGTTAATGAGATGCATTACTTTTTCAAAGATAATGAAATAATAATCATATCATTTGTGACTATTTTTTACTATGGTTTAGAATGAAGGAGTCCAGATTTTCTACTCACTCTCTACCCGCCCTGAATTGCAGCCACACATCTCTCAATTTTATAATAGAGATGTATGACACCAATACACGGTAGATAAAGAGTGGGTAGGAAAAGTGAATAAAAAACCCCCACTGGATAGGAAGATGCATGGGACTGATTATCTAGGTTAGCATTAACCTTTCTTATATGCCTTATCTCCAAATAACTTAAATTGCACAATTAAGGTCAATGTACAGAGCACTAACAGGAACAGCTATAAATTTGTTCTATGGATAAAAAAGTTGTTGGCCAATTTATTTTTCTCTCAAGTTATTTCTCATCTATAGCAACCGAGGTGACTCACCTCTTTACTTTGCCCATTTGTTGCAACTTGTAACTACAATTTGATCCAAGGCAGGCTGAAATAGACTTAAGACGGTAATATATAGTAGTAATTAAAGAAATATTTGAACTGCTTCATGAACAAGCCAATAAGCCCCCAATATATGTTAACTGATGTACAACCTTGCATAAACCATGTATGCTAGACCTGAAAAATACATGAAACATTGTGTAAGAGTTGATATCAATAGAAACTAAATTAAGAAAGAAACATTTAGGCCCTGTTTGCTTTTCGGTAAGTTATTTATTCGGATAAATGTAATTATCTGACCAAGTTTTTCCTGGGAAACACTTATTCGGGTAAGTGCATTTACCCATGTTCTTTAATTTCTCATGTAAATAAGGTAATGACCATTTTACCCATAAAAATCCAATATTAAAAGGGGCATTTTTGTCCCATTCAAGTGTCGGCAACTTTATCCACCTAGGAGATGGGTATTGATACCCAGAAAAATAAACTTTCCCCGGTCCCCACGTAAATCTGAAAAAAGAACATGGGATTTTTGGTTGGGAACCAAAATCCCATTGACCAACTTTCTCCCCTCTCAAAATCCAAAAAAAAAAAAAAACAGAACAATGCATTAAGTTCCTATCATGTGCTGAAGGTTAGCAATAGCCAATTAATAGTCAAGAAATTGATTGGATTATATTCTTCGATTAATATATGTATTAACATATCTAGGTTGAAATATGTAAGATTTTGGAGTTGGGGATTTCAATTTGATTTTTAATGAATTTATATGTTCACCTTCTTCACGAACTTGCATGTTCATCTTGAAAACCTAAAATTGAGCAAGCAGGAAACAAAACCAAAGCTTTAGGCATTACCAACTAAAAGTAACTTCTTGAAACCAAAGACCCCCCACCTCCATTTTAGCCTAGATGATTTTCTTTCCAAAACAACTAAAACTAAAAAGGTAAAGAAAGTCAAGCAATTTATGACAAACCTTATAATTAAGAAAATTAAAAGTTGTTCAAGTTCAATTGAACATCTATTGAAGTTAATATTTAGGAAGCAAACCATGGGAAGATAAAGAACAAAGTAGGGCTGCTCATGGGTCCGGACCTGGTCGGTTTACCTAGAAATGAAATCGAAACCAACCCTATACTAAGTAAAATCGACATGGTCAGTTTGTGTCGGGTTGGGTCAATCTTGTGAATGATTCTTTTGGTGTGAATGGTAAAGGATTCAAGTCTGAGAAGCGAAGGCTGGATGCCTGTAAATTAAAAATGATTTGATGGTTTAAAGCTGAAATTTTGTATATCAGAAATTTTATATATAATATATATATATATATATTTCCGAAATAAAGCTGAAATATATATATATATATATATATATATATATATAATATCCAAAATTTATATATAATAAAACTGAAATATATCAGATATATATAGATATATATAATATATCTAAGTCAGTTCAGGTCTATTCGATTTCGGTTTTCACACATGAAAACCGAAACCAAACCGGACCATCGGTTTATGTTTTTTCGTAACCCAAAACTGACCAGTACTGAAGAAAAATCAGCCAATTCGGATTGAATCAAACCGAATTAATCGGTTTAGGTCTTGTTATGAACAGCCCTAGAACAAAGTTTAAAACCATTTAAGTAATCCTGGCACTCAGATAAAAAAAAAAAAAATTAACTACCACATAAATGTTGCAGAAGCCCATGATTGAAGTTAATATCACCGTTCCTCTTTCCTGTTTATTATATAGATATAGATTTCCTGTCAAACTAAGGGGGTGTTCTCGAACGTGAATTGTTTTTCATCTGTCTTATATTTATATTTCATAAATCATATGATATTTGCATAAATTTTAATCCAATGAATATTTTCTTTCCTTTTTTTCTTCTTATATGAGCCTCTGCCTGATCTAGCCTATGTTAAGAGGGTTATACTATTAGGCTAATAAGCTCACCCAACCCCTTATATTAGTTGGGCCAAAGCCCATGATTGATTTTTCCCTTTTAAAAGTATAAAACCAGTATGGAGATATATTATTGGGCTAGCTCACCTTATGTTCTTTGGGCCAATGCCCATGATTGATTTGTTTTCCCTTTCATGAGTATAAAACCAATATGCAGATGATCCTGTTGAACTCCATTATTGGAGGTTGGAGCTCAGTCAAGATATAGAGGGAAATATGGGAAGAAACAGGGTTACTCTGCCACTGCCACAGACGCTATATCAATAGTTTAAAGAGTGAAAATTGTTTTTAGAAATCTCCTGCCAACTATCAAATTATGTTGGTAAAATGTTAGAACGTCTTTTGTTTACAGGAGATCCCAATTCGATATCCTGCCCACAAAACTCTGCCCATGTGGCCATGTCTACTCACAACATACTATCTCCGTGTATTCAGAACATCTCTCCTTGTATAACACTATGCAGGAAGATGAAATATTCTGATATGTGTATATGGATAAACGTGGACAGGAGATCTAGACTCCTCTCCTCACTACCTTCCTGCTGGGATTATTGAATTCATCCCAGATATGCCATAAGCACCAACTCCAAGGAAGAACCACACACTTCTGAATGCATCTCAATCCAGATGATCAGATCCCAGTTAGGCCCGGCCCATCCCAAAAAGGAAGCCCATCCAGGAGGTTTTGAGCTTCCGGTCGTGTGTTTGTTGCTACATCATAGAATTCCGCAAAAGCCAATAACAGGTTGCCAACTTGCCATGGCCCATGGATGGAGGTCTCTAATGATACCTCCACCACATACAACTTCCTTCAAGTCAGGATATGAATTCTAGGAATAGTACGTTTTATCTACCAATAACGTTTTGCTAATTTGCTTTGCCACAACACCAACCAATTTGCAGCATGCGAAAGTAAAAGATGTAGCAATGAGGAGAGTTTGGTTTGTTCTTTTCTAGCTATATCCAACCTATTAATTCTCGCATGTCATTTTACCCATTACCTCTCTTTGCCTGTTATTTCCTTTGGATCTCTTTAATTATTGATCAACAAAACTATAGGAGATGTGCTGTGTTTGATGTGAAAGAACAGGTAGGGAATACTGAGCCAATCATGATACACCACGTTCAGCTCCATACATTTAGATCTGACGCATTAGATTTGAGGATTTGTAGATAAGATAGAGCCTAACGCAAATATAGTTGGACTTGGCCTGAGTGACCTTAAAACCAAGCCGTAGACATATTAATAAATTCCCAATTACTGTACTTTGGGCTTGGTGTCAATTTGGTTCTCAAATTTTAAAACATAACAATTCAGTACCCCAATTTTTAAAATGCATCAATCTACTATATGTTGTTAATCAGTCGTTAGTTGGCATTTGAAAAGATACAAATGTCCTTCAAGTGTTATCTAATTTTCTTTATCAACCATTCAATCGTTGATAAAAAAATATGAGCAGTCTCAAATCCTTTATCTTCTATTCAAAAAAGTTGGAATCACCAAAATGCCCAATGAGACATGACCCCAACTTTCCTTAATAGAACATACACGAATTTAGGACTATTATTTTTTGTCAATGTTTGAATGGTTGATAAAGAGAATTAAACGGCACTCGAAGGGTATTTGAATCTTTTCAAATGCCACTTGACAGCCGGTTAACGGCAGGTACTGTATTGGCATGTTTTGAAAGTCCAGGTGTTAGACAGTTTTGTGTGCCCTTAGCTCCAATCAGTTTGATGTACTTTTGACATTTATTGTAAATGAATAAAGTGCATATTTGATTCATGTTATGTGGTGTATTTCTATGTAATACCCTTAAAACCGGACACTTATGAGACTTTAATTGGTTTAGAACGTTCACAGCCAGTGGGTCAGTCTGCGGAGACCTATCCTAATAAGGCTGACACTGATGTGTCGTCAAGTTGGTTAGGGTGGCCTGTATCTGCCACCAGGGTGAGACCCGAGGTACATGCAGTGTGGGATCAGCTTGAGACATTGAACCGGACCAGAATTCCAATATTGCCCTGGACCTTGGCGATTAGTGGGCAGAACTAGAATGTTACACCTGACCCCTAAACTCGATTATGGTACCGCACTAGGTGGTGGATTGGGCCATCTTTAATATGCCAATCAGTGATACCCTTAGAGGGGGTCAAAACTTGGGTATGTTGAGATGATTCATAAACCCATTTGAGTGGGTAATCATAGTGATAGGATCAACCCCTTTGTCAGACAGAGGTAATGATCGGGGAAATGCACTCTCTCTGATGGAAACCAAAACTGTTGGCAGTTGATTTCAATCGTTAAAATTTTATTTTGCAAAATATATTTATGCGATATAATATATATTATAGGTTTCCAAAATTTTTTGCAAAATGTTTTAATCCCCGGGATCCATGTAAGAGGAGAGCGCAACACTATACCTTGCAGTCGGGGGAGAGGTCCTCCCTTGTCGGGCAGTGTTTGAACATTATGGGCTAGGAGGTTAAGTGTAAGGCCATTGAGGGTTAAACTTGATGGGCTAATCTTGCATCTGCCCACAGTCCTTGGGTGTTACAAGGTGGCTTGGCCCAATGACCACTTAGTGTAAGTGTTGGGCCCATAGAGTCCATATGATCGGCTCAAGGGGTTCACTAGGCTTTCTAGTGAATTCGGCTAAGCATTGTGACAGAGGCTGGGCCGAACCCTTGTGGTTGATGTGTAGATCAACATTTGGGTCCCACGCCATACAAAAAAAGCCCAACTAAGCAGCAATTTGGAAGGCTTAAGTGAGCACATACATTTAATGGGTCAAAATCCCAATACGAGCTGGGCTAATTAGATTGGCTTGAATGGGGTGAATCTAAGATGTGGACCAACCTTAAAGGATAAGGGAAAATCCCTATCCACTCGGTAAGAGTCCAAATTTGAATATGATTCAAAACTGGAAACTCCTAATCAAATTAGGAGGGCTGATCATGATCTACAGATTAGATAAGGACTCTACCTTATCACTTAAAGGGATTAACATCTCCTAATAGGATTAGGAGCTGATCCCTTTAGGATTATAAAAGGAGGAGGGGGCGACAGCCTCTAAATGCACACTCATCTGAGATACAGATACAATACAGAAGAGAGAAATCAACATACAATGAGACTGCCAATTTCTCCCTGCCTCCTCCTTCCTGTCGCCACCACAATTAGCAGTTCATCTCCACTCACGTGGGAGTCATCAAGAAGCGTTATTGATTTCATTTCCTTGTGAAAGAACTGAAAAGAAGTTGTGCTCACCTGTCGTCCAGTGGGTTCTTGTGAAGGATCTAGTTCTTGTAAAGAACGTTGTTGATTCTATTCCGTCCTACATTGCGTCATCTTCAGTGGGAGCAGTCTTTGGTGACTTTTCTAGGCGTAAACACCTTCGTTGGGGGATACTATTTCTCCCTGTCGCGTCCTTCCTACCGCCGCCACAATTAGTAGTTCATCTCCACTCACATAGGAGTCATCAAGAAGCGTTCTTGATTTCATTTCCTTGTGAAAGAACTGAAAAGAAGTTGTGATCACCTGTCGTCCAGTGGATTCTTGTGAAGGATCCAATTCTTGCGAAGAACGTTACTGATTCTGATCCGTCCTACACTGTGCCATATTCAGTGGGTGCAGTCTTTGGTGACTTTTCTGGGAGTAAACACTTTCGTTGGGGGATACTAATTCTCCGTATCAGGTATTTCCCTCTCCTACTGTTTTGTTTCAGAACTAGTTCGATTTTTTATTCAATATTGATCCTTGAAAATTAGTTTTCTAAAATAGGGAATGCAATTCCCAGTTGTAGGAAGGAAAAAAAATTTTGAAATTCGCCCATTTTATTCCGCTTTATCCGGGCATCCATATGATGGATCTTTCCATTCCTTCAGTGGTATCAGAGCCATGTTCAAATTTTGAATCAAAATTGTTCAGATCTGAACCTACGCAAATGGGCAGAAGGCGTTCTACCCTACTTGTGCAGATTTTGTTTTTGGGAAATTGTTCCCATAAATATGGACGAATGATCTAGAAGTTGTTCCCATAAATGTGGGAAATTGTTTCCACAAATCCTTCATCTTCTATTCAAAAAAGTTGGAGTCACCAAAATGCCCAATGAGACATGACCCCAACTTTCCTTAATAGAATAGGCACGGATTTAGGACTATTATTTTTTGTCAACGTTTGAATGGTTGATAAAGAGAATTAAATGACACCCGAAGGGTATTTGAGTCTTTTCAAATGCCACTTGATAGCCAATTAATGGACTGGTTAACGACAAGTACTATATTGGCATGTTTTGAAAGTCCAAGTACTAAATTATCGCATTTTAAAGCTTGGGCACCAAAGTGGCACTAGGCCCAAAGTAAGGGTACTAATCGGGAATTTTCCCAAAAAGAAAAATAAAGCTTCCAGAATGATATGTGTTGGTAACGTCTTGTTGGTACTTGGTAGCAGATCTAAACCCTTGAGAGTTTTCTTCATTTATAGTACATGCTTGCTGCTATATTTTCTCCTTCGATACAAAGTAGTTAAGGCTGTGTTTGTTTGCGATACAAACATCTAACCGGAGCATTTGTTAGTGTTTGTTTGTCATGCAAAAATGGAACAATTAATAAGGGAAAATGTCTTTTCTAACATTTTAGTAGTGTGAAGAGAGTGTATTACTATACCTATTTTTTTGAAACAAATTTGCATTTTTTTTATCTCGAGTTGATCGAATGAGCTAGAGACCGTCGTACTGCCTTTTGCATTGATTCGAAACAAACAGGTAGAGAACAAAAATGGGTTAGAACTGAGAACCCACTTTGCATTCTTAAACCGAAAAGAATAAAGTACATATTTATGTTTATATCGCAACCAAATGCAACCTTAAAGAAAAAATCAATAGAATTCAAAAAGTATTTGCATTTGCATATTATGAATTCCTATCTAATTGTATATATAAATAAGTGTTATGTTTGGTTACACAAATACCACCTTCTGTACTTGAATCTTGTTTGGTGAGATTTGAGTGTTTTTTTCGTCCATATTAGCACTACATCATCAAAGTATTGATACAACGATACTTGCTTCCCAAAGCAAGAAATACTCAATTGTTTTTTACTTTTTTTTTTTTGAAATACCCCCTAACATTGGTCAATGGATCATGCGAAATGTGTTTTTTGACTGTTTTAACTCAAAATTTCCAACCAAATAGAAAGTTGAATTGAACTATTATTATTTATGTGGTGGCATTTATATTGGAAACACCAACGGTACCAAACAGCCCGTAAATGAATATATAGTTTCTAAGGTAAGATCCAAATTTGGTTCATTTATATTCAAATGTAAATTAAATTCAAATTTTTATATTCAGATGTGAATTCGCAATGCGTATGGTGATTTTATATGTGGTTGGTCCTCGAGATCCACCTGCACCATAGTGTTGGGGGATAGAAGCTACTGCTTTTAATGAAGACTTACATTGGCCTCGTTGCCAATGTCCTTGCTCAAAAGGATTATTGCATTACAAATGTTTTCACATGGTCCACTTTACTAGATTCCTTTTCACGCTATTGTTTATTTGTTTAATCAGGACTCTGATTTGTACTGAACTTATTGCTTGAATCTAATGGCTTTGAATTTCTACCAAAAAAAATCTAATGGCTTTAATTGACTTAAAAAGTTAAATTCAAATTGATCAAAACATATTATATTATTAATAAAATGAAATTTCACTGCAATACTAAATAAAAAATTTAAACCAATTAACCGGTATCATAGAAGTACTAAGGGTCCATTTGGTTTGCAGTTGAATTTAGGAGCAGAGTCAGATTCGAAATACTTCGGAATCAAAATCAGAAAGAATGGAATTTCATTCCCAAGAGAGGGGCAGGGAATGGCCATTCCCTCAAATGGGGAATGCCATTCCAACATGAATGGGAATGGGATTCTAATTCTGCCCAACTAAGCAATTGGAATCGAAATAATCCATTCCAAGTTGGATACCAGACCCCTATTCCTGTGAACCAAACAGGACCTAAGGTATTCATCCAAATTCACACGATTAATCCATCATGATAGATTTACCCTAAACTAAAAATAACATGATCATAATGAATTAAAATCACAAACCAAACCAAATTTATTAATTTATTAAAATGGAATGTGCCAAGCTGGCACTTTCCTGCTTTCTGGTTTCTTCTCAAAGTCATTTATCTTTTTTTTTTAGTTTTTTCTTAAATATATTTATCTTTTTTCAGACGCTTTCTATCTTTTATGTTTTGACCCTCAAACAAGGAAGTCTTTCTTTTTTTCTTCTTTTTTTTGAATTTTTATTTTTTAATTCAATGTCATATTCTAAAGTTAGCCAATAAAATGCTAGAGACATCTGGCTTTCCAAAATGTCTCTTGCCAAAGGCAATGGAGCTAGCCAATCAAATGTAGGAGGAAAGTTTAGTTTTCCAAATGAGTCTCACATACATAAGCCTACACAAGAGGCAACCATGAAGGAAGGTCTCACAAAGGCCACAAATTGTCATCTTTGGGGAGGCGGGTTACGTAAATTTTGGTGCCACTGTTATTAATTGCATTGTATTTGTTAAATTGTTTATATATATTATTACTTGCAATTTGTTAGAGAAACAAATTGCATTATTGCTTGCATTGTATTTGTTTGGTCTCTTTGATTTGCGTAAGAAATTACAAAGGGATTTGTTTCTCTAATAAAGTGGTATCAAAGCCAGGTTTTTATGCAAATAATGTAAGGAAGTTCAGATAGGATGATTTCATTAAATGAAAGTAATTGGTCTCTTTGGAAATCAAAGATGAAGGATATATTGCTTTCCAAAGACTTGTATGCAACATTGAAAGATGAACAAGGCAAGCTCAAGGATATGTCAAGTGACGAATGGGAAATTCTTAATTTGAAAGTAGTTGCATGTATCCGACAATGGTTGGATGGTAGTATTTATCATTTTATGACAAATGAAACTTCAACCATTCCACTCTGAAACAAGTTGAAAGAGTTATATGAGAAGGAATCCGTCGATAATAAGGTTTTCTTAAATAAGAAAGCTCATAAATTTGAAATACAAGGAAGGTTCATCCATTATCGAACACTTAAATCAAATGAAAGATGATGTGAATCAGTTTGTTTCAATGAAAATGGTGTTGGATGATGAGCTTCAAGCCTTATTGTTACTTAGTTCATTGCTAGAAAGTTGGAAGACGCTTGTGGTGTCTCTTAGCAACTCTACACCCAATGAAAAAGTCACAATGAGTATGGTAAGAAGCAACTACTCAATGAGGAAATTAGAAGAAAATCATTGTATATTGACAAGTCAGATGCACTTCTTATAGAAAGTTGGAGTATAAGTCAAAATCGATGTCCATATAACCATGACAAGTCTAGAAGTAAAAACATCACTTTCCATTGTTGCAATAAGCCAGAAAACTTCAAGAAAGAATGCAAAAGTTTAAAAAGTGACAAAAAGAAAGAAAAATGGGATAAAAAAGAAGGAAATGAGACGATTGCATTTGTTTCATATGGTGAAGTTATGATTTTTGAAGGTTGTAAAGAGTCCTATTTTAGCCTTACATGCCAAGACAGAGATTGGATCATTGGCAATCATGCTTCATACCACACTACTCTATATAAGAAATTCTTTACTGCTTACAAATAAGATGATTTTGGTGTTGCAAGAATGGGTAACAGTTACACATAAAAAATTGTGGGGTTAGATGATGTACAGATAGATAACAATGTTAGTTGTAAATTGATTATCAATGATGTAAAGCATGTATTAGATTTTCGCTTCAACCTAATTTCTAAAAAAAAAAAAAATAGATGAAAAATACTACAACAATTTTGATGAAGAAAAATAAATTCTCACCAAATGATCTCTTATAATAGCAAAGGGACGAAAATGTTCTACTGCAAGGACTCGATATAAAAGTGCGAACCCCATGTATTAAATATGACGTGGAACCTTATCTTTTATTCCACAGCCCGCTTATCAGTCATCGCGTTCAATTAATCGAATTCACAAATTTATGGGTTCCAACTTCCGACTTCCGACTTGACATCCAAAGTCCAAAGTCTAGTAACTAAATTACCTGACAGGTTGCTGGGCTATGTAAATGTAAGCTCCAGAGTCCAAATCCAAAAAACCTAGGCCTCTCCCGCCTGATCCCCAACGCGCCAGCGGCAATGGAAAAGAAACCAAAACCTCCGTCCCTCCGGCACCGTCTGACCCACCTAGACACCACATTGTCCCTCCACATCCACACCATATGCCAACCATTTCCCCGTCCCCTTCTCAAAGCCCTCGAGATCAGTGGCGATGGCTTGTTCTGGATTCCGATCCCTATCGCCCTCTTCTTCACCCCTCTCGCTTCGAAATCCGTTCATGTGCGGTTCCTCCTCGTTGGTCTCTTCATCGGTTTCTTATTCGACCTTACCCTAGTCGGCCTCATCAAGTATCTGGTCCGTCGGCCTCGCCCCGTCTACAATACGGGTATACATCTTACCTTCTCCGTCGATCATTGGTCTTTCCCTAGTGGTCACTCCTCTAGGGTTTGCTTCATCGCCGCTTTTTTGTATCTTTCCATGGAGACGGTTTACCAAGCTGTGGTTCAATTGAAGTCTTCTGGAAATAGATTTTTTAGTGAAACGATCGATCCTGACGGTAAGACCGTTGAACTCTTCTTCTTGTCTACTTGCTTGTGGTCGGCAGCGACGTCGGTTTCTAGGGTTTTTCTTGGTCGACATTTTGTTTTTGATGTAATTGCCGGTGCTTGCGTGGGTGTTTTTGAGGCTTTTGTAGTGTACTATGTTATGAACTTCTTGAATTTGGAATTGTGAGTTCCGCGTGTAATTTATGCATTTTTTAACCAAACCTTTATGTATCAACAATCTTATTAAATTTTATGGAAGATAGGTTGCTTGATTACTGTGTTCTTCTGTTTACATGCCACTGGATTGAATTTAATTCTTTTCCTTTTCTGTTGTTCTTTTAAGGGTCCGTTTAGTTCATAGTTGGAATTGGAATCGGAGTGGTCTATTCCTATAGTCTGTTTGGTTCAGACAGGAATCGGAATTGGAATCAGTTGGAATGAGATTTCATTCCCAAGGGAGGGGGAGGGAATGGCCATTCCCTCAAATGGGGGGAATGCCATTCCAGCAGGAATGGGAATCCCATTCCCATTCCGCCCAACCAAACAGTTGGATTCAGAATGGTCCATACCGATCCGCAAACAAACAGGACCTAAGTTTATTGCTATCTGCATTTTCTTTAGTTATACTAGTCAGCAAGTAAGCAAACTTAGTGTGGAGGTCAGTCGAAAAGCTTCTGAACAAGTGATAACTGTAGGAGCTAGGTTCCATGGTTCTTTGGTTTGCTTATTGATATTTGATAGTTGAATTTTGTATTTTAAAAGTCAGGGCCCGAAATATTGGTTTAAATTCTAAAAGTATAGGTTGGTAAGGTTTTGAACAGATTAAAAATAAAAGGGATTGGAGCTAAAGTTGCATCTGCTAAAGAAATATGCGAGTTAGAGTTCTAGGTCTGGCTGTAGTCTAGGTTAGTGCTCTTAACTGGGTAGAAATTGGGCACTCAGGGTGATTGGATCGGTAACGCCAAGTACATCAGGTTCTTAAGGCTGAGTCTAGGGTTAAGCAATTCTAACTTCGAAGTCTGTATATGGCATGGGTGCCAAATGTTCTGGTATTTACAAATGTCCAATACATCAACCTTTAGACAAATCATGGGATTGGGAGGCATCCATATTTAAATATTAGATTGGTTAGGTAATATTAATTATAGTAAAAATGATGAAGTTAAAAGATTAACCAAAATGCCTGTACTTTATTTGTTGTCTCGTTTCGATGATATCTTCAAAGAATAATGCCACGATTTTCTGTTGACTTCAGTTTGGGTTATCTTTAATATGTTACAAGAAGCTTTGGGCCCAGAGACAAGTTTTATCATGGCTGCATATTAGTTTTGAGGATTCCTAGTAAATTTGTTGTTAGGTTGGATTTTTCCATAGGTAGTTTAAATTGCATGCATATGGGATGAGGTGCTTATGTAACCTTGCTTCTCCTAACAGACTTTGTGGCAGAGTATCTAATTGGAAATAAGTAATTATGTATAGAAAAGAGTGAATGCTAATAATAATTTTTTGAACATGTTCTTCTTAAAGTGACAATTAGGTACACCACATAATTTCAAAAAACTAGAAGATTGCGAGCTTAAAGAAATTCCATTGCTGCAAGTTAGATTCACCTGGTCCAACTTTCAAGTTAATTCATTGTGTTCAAAGCTGGATAGGTTTCTATTCAACCTAGAATGGGAAAACTACTGGGGAAATTTGGTCTCTAGAGCTCTGCTTAGGGTCACATCAGACCATTGTCCCATCAAGATTGGTGCGGACTGTGGAATCCCTAGTTAGTGGACCTAAACCATTTAGGTTTGAGAATATGTTGTTAACTCATCCTGGTTTTGAAAGCATAGTGAAGGACTACTGGAACGAGGAGTTAAGGGGAATAAAGTGGAAAGGAATCAAATTTCATCAAAAGCTGCAGAGACTGAGAGTCAAATTGAAGGAGTGGAATAACAATCAATTTGGTAGGGTAGAGAAACAAAAGTTGAGCCTAGTAACACAAATTGAAAAAATGGATGACAAGGAAGCCCAAGGATTGTTGAGTGAGCAGGATAGAGAATCAAGAAGGCAATTGAAGAAAGACCTAGAAGAGGTTTTACTCAGAGAAGAGATTTGCTGGAGGCAAAATTCAAGGCACAAGTGGATTAAGGAAGGGGATGGGAATATTGGATTCTTTCACAAGTTGGCGAATGGTAGAAGGAGGAAGAACTTAGTGGCTAGACTAGAGCTAGAAGGGCAGGTAGTTACCAATCAAGAGGATATAGCTAGGACCTTTGTAGATCACTTTAAAGCCATCTATAGAAGGTCTTTGAATGAGAGGGTGCCTTTGGAAGGTTTGGAATGGCCGAGATTAGAGGGAGAAAAAGCAAGGTGGTTAGAAAGGAATATTGAAGAAGAGGAAATCGGGAGGGCAGTGTTTATGATGGATAGATCTAAGGCGCTAGGTCCCGACGGATTTACTATGGCTTTTTACCGAGACTGTTGGAACATTTTGAAAGAGGATTTATGTGTTGTTGTTGAGGAATTCTTAGAGAATCATATAGTAAGTCCGGGAGTCAATGCCACTTTCTTGACCTTAGTCCTTGAGAAATTAGATGCTATCCAACCTAAGAATTTCAGGCCAATTAGTTTGGTAACTAGCATATATAAAATCCTGGCTAAGGTGTTGTCTTTGAGGTTTAAAGCAATTCTCCCATCCCTAATAAGCCAAGCCCAAGGAGCCTTTGTACAAGGGAGACAGATAGCAGATCAGATCCTGATTGCCAATAAGTGCGTGAAGGGTATGAGAAGATCTAAAAGAAAAGGCTTTGTTTGTAAATTGGATCTAGAAAAGGCCTATGATTTGGTGGACTGACACTTCTTGGTAGAAGTATTGAGAAATTGTGGATTCAGGAATAAGTGGTGTAGTTGGACTTTTAGATGTATTAGTTCCTGCCATTACTCTGTCTTGGTCAATGGAGTGGTGAAGGACTTCTTCCCAACATGTAGAGGTATCAGGCAAGGGGACCCTCTATCACCTTTCCTCCTCACTCCAATAGTAGAGGTGCTTAGTAGAATGATCTCAAAGGCTGATAGAGAAGATGTGATTAAAGGGTGGAGAATAGGGAGGGATGGTATTTCGGTCACCCATCTCCAATTTGCAGATGATATTCTGATTTTCTGTGACGGGGATGATATTGAGAGAGTGAGGAGTCTCAAGGAATTGGTTAGAAGCTTAGAAAGATGGTCAAATTTGAGTATCAACTTTGAAAAGAGTTGTGTAGCTGGTGTTAACTTGGAGGATAGGGAGGTGGAGTTTATAGCAAAACGTTTAGGATGTTTTATCTCGTCTTGGCCTATGACTTACTTGGGGCTTCCATTAGGGGCAAACCCTAGGGAGAGTAGCTTTTGGTGTCCAGTGGTAGAGAGGTTCCAAAAGAAGTTAACTTTGTGGAGGAAAAACTACTTATCCTTGGGGGGTAGAATCATGTTGATAAGAGCCACACTTGCCAACTTACCAACCTATTTCCTGTCAGTGTTTAGGATATCACCTAGGGAAGCTAAGAAGCTAGAGAAGTTTATGAGACTTTCTTTGGGAGCTGGGGGAAAGTAAAAATGATCACTTGATAAAACGGGAGGTGGTTTGCCAGAATAAAGAGGAAGGGGGATTGGGGTTAGGGAATTTGATTAAAAAAAATAAAGCATTGCTGGGGAAGTGGCTATGGAGGTGGCCAGTGGAGAGAGAGACTTTGGCATGAGGTGGTGAATAGTATTCATGGTCGCTCAGAAAACAGATGGGATGAGAGTATCATGGCAGGCAACCTTGGCAACACCTTGGAAAACTATTCATGACATTCTTCCTCAATTCCTCAGTTTTGTCAAGTATGATGTTTGCAGTGATAACTCAGTCGTATTTTGGGAGGATACTTGGGTGGAAAATGCTCCATTGAAGGACCTTTTCCCTTCTTTGTTCTCTGTTTCAAGGTACAAAAAGCATTTTGTGTCAAAGTTTTTTTCCATTATTAATGACCCATTAACACCAAATTGGGACTTTGGGTTTCGTAGAGGTTTAAGGCAAGAGGAAATTGTGTCTCTCACAAATCTGCTAAGTCTACTTGATACAATATGTTTGGACCCTTCTAAACCTGATATTCGGATTTGGACACCCTAGCGGAATGAATCCTTTTCATGCGCTTCTTTCTTTAAATCCATTACTCAGTCTACCCCCAATCAACCTTTCCCTTTTAAGGAAATTTGGTGCAGGCCTGTTCCCCCTAAGGTTATGGCTTTTTGCTGGGAAGTGTATTATAGGAAAACAAATATATTTGGCACTCTACAAAAGAGAAGACCTTTTCTCTGTCTCTCACCTTCCTGGTGTATTCTTTGCAGGTCACATGGTGAGGACTGCAACCATATACTAATATCTTGTTCATTTACTGTAGAGTTATGGGAGTGGCTCTTCTCATTGTTTGAGTGCAGGTTGGTTAGGCCAGCAGATGCTAGTTTGTTCTTTGATCCTGCTTTCTTCTCTTGGCGGCACAAAAGAGGAAGAATTATGTGGAGGTGTGCAAGAGCAGCGCTGATTTGGTTGTTGTGGGAAGAAAGGAATGCCAGAATTTTCCCTGAGAAGGAGAGAAGCCCAGAAGAGATGAAGGACTGCATTCTAAATAGGGTGATCTTATGGCTAAAATCACTGGACCTATTCCATCATTTCTCATTCAATGATGTGTGGAGGAATTGGTTAGCAGTGGCTAATTGCTCTTCCATAAAAACTAAAGTGAGCATGGCTTGGGAACTCCTTCCTGAAAGATTCTTGAAGCTGAATTTCGACGGGAGTAGTCTTGGTAATCCTGGTCCGTCAGGGGTGGGAGGGGTGCTGAGTAATGAGAATGGGAATGTGGTTCTTATTTTCTCAGGACCCATAGGAGTTGGAAACTCTACTAGGGCAGAACTTGCTGCCGCTATCCAGGGAGTACAGTTAGCTGTGCAGATAGGTGTGGAACAATTGATAATAAAAGGGGACTCCAAGGTGGTAGTGGGCTGGCTACAAAATCTGGAATCTGTAGTGTGGTGTTTTAAGAATGAAATTAAAAAGTTCAACTGCCTAACAAGAAGCTTGACAGTGAGAATACAATGGGTGGGGAGGTCAGCAAACTCTATGGCTTATGGTCTTGCAAAGTAAGGGGTAAATAGGGAAAGTTTGTATTGGGCTCAATTGTAGACTGAATCTGTTTTTTATCTTTTGCCTTTCTTCCTACTGGTAGGAGAGGATGCAGCTCGTGCCTCTCCAAGGGAAGCTTGTAACTGCACTAGTTTTATTAATGAAATTAATCCTTTTTAATTATAAAAAAAATCCAAAAAACTGTTTGAGGTTCATTTTTCATCTCCCTAATGCCTAATACTGAAGCAAAGCCTACTGGTGGCAATACTAACGCCAGGCATTACATGCTTATTTCAATTGTACATGCTTTTCTTTTCTCAATTATACTGTATGCTATCTTACCTCCTAGTGACCTTAACCCATTCACTTTCTCAATAGAATGGATAGATATATGGTATATCTTGATATATCTGATAAGAAACTATCAGAAGTCTTATAAATAGTAAAAGTTTCATTGAAGTTTGATTGATATTATTGATGTTAGCATCCTTAATGATTTTCTACTGGTAAGGGTGATTCACTGAATTTCTGTGAGAAAGGAATTTAAAAGGGTCACCATGGATTCCATTCCATGGGGATGTGGAGTGACAACTGGTTTTTCTCAGCCTAGTTGATCAGCAGCCATGAATGCCACCAGAAAGGGATACTTGGAATTGGATTTTGATGGCTGTTCAGTTGGAAATCCAGGTCCACCTGTTATAGAAGAGGTGGTCGGAATACCCATCAGGATGGGAAGATCTGGTAGTTGGAGACTGGAAGGTGGTAATAGGCCAGATGTCCTCTAGTTGTCCTTGGAAACTTTCACATTACATCCAAGAAGCAAGGCCATTAGCATATATTAACTGAATATCTCACTCAGGTAGAGTCCAAAATTGGAAAATGACCTTGCTGACTCTCTTGCATGGGGAGGTGTAAAGGGCCACTCAGATGTGATTTCCTTTTATCTTTCTTCAGATTATCAGCCTTTATGATGCATTTTAGTCCCTTGATCTTCATAAGAGGAGGGTTTATCATTTATGTTTTTTGACCAAGGAGCCATTTAATATAATTTTCACCAAGGGTAGTTCAGCACTTCAGCCAATATCTTCTCTCTATCTGCAATCAATTTTTCTTCTGAGACTTGATTGTAATTATGTTGATGATATATGTAGATATGTGTATAATGTGTAAAAACTAGAATGAAAATAAAATCTCCCTTTATTACACATTCCCCAACATCTGGCTTTCTCTACGCATAGAGTTCCTTCGGATCCCCACTGAAGTGGTTAGCTTTGATTTTTAGCTCCTGAAGGATCTGCTTAATTCTTGCTGTACACAGAATGTCACAGACTGCATAATCCCAGATTCCCAGTAAGGATGTGAGTCATCCTGAATGGACCCTTATAGGGCTTTAACTGTTTTCTCTTAATCCTGCAACCAGGATAGAGGGTAGGCAATAAGGCATATAACATAGTTGTTAAAGCGAATTTATAAAAGGTGCTTGCTTAAAAACAGCTTTTCTTCATAAGGTATCTAGGTGATCCCCGGTTGTCTGGCTTCACCTTGGCACCTTGATGACATGGCTTATGGCTAGAATGAAACAAGTCAGATGGGACAAGGGTTTAGCCGTTGGCGCTTTGGTCTCCCCTATGAGGTTGAAGAGTGAGGTTGATTGTGATCTTAACAAAACTAGGCCTTGTTTCAGCTCTTATGGATGGTTACATAAATTGCTCAGTTCTTAGATAAGCTCTGTTAATATCAAACATTTTGCATTGAATTGTGGTTCTCTGTCCAAATTCTGTGGGATGAGGCTTGGTGTCAACGGCTTGACAAATCTCCATTATTTTCTGTTGAATGTTTCCTTCAATTTCATTAGCAAAGTTTGTAATGGAGGTGCACATGCTGCTGCAGTCATGGGTTTCACAAGTGATGGGGAATAGTTTAGGGTCCCCCCCTAGTGGCCTGGTCGAAGTTTGCATTTCGCAGAAAGCATTTTGTATCTGTTTCTCAGGGTGTTGCTTCAGGTCTATTTTTTTGGACAACTTTGAGCTCTTAGTTCTGTTGTAGTAGGTTGAATCTGTACGAGCCTTGGTGTACTGCTTGACTCTTCTGTTTTGCTTGTTCGCTTGTGAAAATTTCTTGTTACCGAAAGAATATATTCAAAATCTGTCGAAATTATTGAAAACCTACTCTCAAATATACAGTTTATGGAACTGATTTGAAATTATGCTGATTCATTTTTTTTGGTAGATAAATTATGCTGATTCTCAGGTACAATATTCCCCTGATTTCAAGGATCATTTTCTATATTTTCTTTGCCACTTGCGAAATCGAACAACTTACCACCCAAAAAACGGACAAGTGATTTTATTCTGTGGGTCCTACTGTCTATTGTGGTTCTCTTTTGCTGACCTCTTGCTGGTGTAATGTGCGAGATCCATTTAAGAAAACAATAATTAATTCATATTTGAGAACCAGTACTTCTGATTCTTGAAAATCTCTGAAACCAAAACCCCTCCATTGGACTCTGTTCATGGGGAATCATACCATTGAAATTGGTGTGCAGTTGGAAACACTCCTAAGTTGCTGATAATGTTGTTCATAGAGCCAAATCATGAGGGATTGTCATGTTCTACAAGGAGTCAACATCTTCATGATAGATTTGGGTTGGTATAGCTCTCCTATTTTTTTACAATAGAAATGACTTGATACGTACGCATGTGCATGTGTATGTGTCAAATGGCTAAAAGGATCCCCTTAGTCGGACTCAGGCTTGAAATTGAGATCGAAAATATTAAGACCGTGCATGTTAGAATGTTTTTGCTGTTCCCAGAAGTAAAAACTAAAAAGTAATTGTTTTTTGTCCTGAATATCTGAAATATTCTGATGGAACCTTAACAACCAGCATCCAGTGGCCAGGCTTGAGCTGGTCTTTCACTAGAATTTGAAGCACCCAAAGCAAAATCATCATATTGTCTTAACTCTTAACCTCTTAGGTTGAGCTCACGTAAAGGGCTGATTGCACTCCCCATTCAGACTGGTGGTGTAAGTGTAACATGGGCCAGGTTGACCCGCACCTGGACTTAACTCAGGCTGAGTTTCAGGGTTTGAGCCGTCTCAAGCTCAACGGATGTTTGATAGGCTGTTCTACTCTAGATTGGGCTGTTTTCGGGCTTTGTTAAGCTACCCAGTGAATCGGACCGAAATAATTAAAAGCTACTTTGCTTGGTTGGCTTCACTAGCCAAAATAATTAAGAGCTAGCTAAAATTTGAAGGCACTATTTTAGAAGCCCCAAGGCCAAGTATTTCAAACCTCCATTGACAATCCCTGGGTAAGGATGCGAGCTGGGGCTTAACCAAATATCGGTCGACTTTGAGTTGGTTTGGGTTAACTTGGACTTGGAGTATTCATAGGAAATACAACAAAGTAGTAAACGTCCGTCAATGATTCAATCTGTTTGTGTATGTGTTCTTGTGGGCCATAAATATTGTATACCGTCTCGTTTGGATTCTGCAGTGGTACCACCAAAAGCCAAAAGCCAAGGTGTTCTCTTGTGAGGAAAGGAACATGAAACGCACCCCGGTAAATGATGGTTGATGGGTTCCACAACTGTGCTCTTTGCCCAAAAACACCTCGTATGAAAGTAACCATCTGTCCTGTTCCTGTAGACATTTTGCGACTGCTCGTCCATGTTTTTCTCTTTCTTTCTTCCTTTTTTTTTTTTTAATTTTAATATCATTCCATCAAGTTTTAAGCGTAAAGACACGGCTTGCTGAAAGGGTCGTTTGTCTTTGGCAACAGTGAGATTGGTTAGAGGTGGAGCACAGCTCCTCTTTAATGGTGGGTCTCACCTCACCCTTCATCTACAGTGTACCAACTTTGCAGGTGTACAGCGACTGTTATTCTGTTAACTCTGCTGCCCTTCCCGGCTGTTCTCTCTCTCTGGGGTTGGTAGAGTTGAGCTTTGGTGGATCTTAGATAATCGATCCTATTGGCCATTGGCTCCAAGACTGCAAAACCATTCGACTTGTAATTACAGACTGAGTCAGCCAGAGCTACGGCTTTATAAAATATTCATGGAGACTAATCTCACGTGAACCCACGTCTGACAATGTTGGATGGGATTTTGTTTCAAGATTGGACGTTGATGTTAGATATGGGCTCCATTGACAATACACAGGGTGGATCAGGGTGTTTTTGTAATTGAAAATAATGGAGAGGGTTGCAGAAGCAGTTATACCATTGCCACCTGTGAGAGTGTGAGGTATCATCCTCTTTACACTCGTAATCCTAATCCACCGTAGAGAGCTTCTTGCAATCTTTGCAACAACTCACAAGTCTTTTACCGAGACACTTGGTAACGACTCAGCTGGACCATTTTACATAAATCATGATTTCATTGCCCACAAAAACGAGTCCTTGTTGACAAGCAGCAGGGGTACAGCCTTTTATTTCTACTAGCCCCACTGAACACTAGCGAGTGTTCAGCGTTGTGGTTTGAAAAGACTCTGGAAGAGAAGAGAAAAAGGAGTTAGAAGAGTCTGAATCCATCCGCCACGGCCTAGCTACCACGACCAGGTTAGCTGCATGCCTGCATCATCAAGGACTAACTAATTAAAGCCATGACTTCCGCTGAAGCATCTTGCTGGACGATGTCATGTCCTGTTGGTTACGACCTATAAATGTATCATGAGGAATGCCCCTTTTTGGATGGGTCTGGCTTGTGTTGTACAGTACTGGACTTGACTATCTATTGAGTACCTGGGTTGATGTGATACTGGCAATGATTCCTGCTTTCTTTCGTGCTGTTGATGATGATGATGTGATACTGGCTCCATGTTATGTTATGCGTTCTCTAACAGTGTTAATTAAGATGTCATGTCAGATCCACCTCCTCCCTCGGCTCTTGGGTCCCCAAACGAGCAGAGATATCAGATAGATACATCTTACTCGGAGGCTGAGCTTTCAGGTTTTTTGGGTTGCCATGGGCTGTGCCTCAGCCTCAAGTACACGGCGAGCTTTGGCTGTGCTAGGCGGTGCTCCTTCAGCTTCAGGTTCAGGCTTCAACCCTTGACCCAAAACCCATCATAATCAATAATCATCGTCTAGTTGCTGTAAATGATTTTGTCATTGCACAGATATGATGCTTCACATACATCACATGCATATGTATGCATGTATGCAATACAAAAGCATGATTTTTCATGACATCAACTTGATGTCTATACTGACACTGACTGACTTTTGGCCTCAAATTGGCAATTTGGCCCAACATATCAATGCTCGCCAACTAAGCCTTGACTCTTCCTATGCTCTTTAACTCGATCTGTGTCATTATGTCTAACTGCGTGGTTCGAAGAAAGAACTTGGCTGATCTATTTGCAGGCTCCTATATATAACTGGCCATAACCATTACTACTGAACTTTAGTGCCTGTACACGATGAGTGCTGCCACCACTTGGCCTTTGGTACATGACTCAAACGCTGGAGCATCTGGACTATATATGACCACTATGGACACACGGATCCCTATACTGCACAGTGTCGGTTACTTGACAAAACATAGGACCACTTAGTCAATTTGTCGATTCCTGGGACTCTACATTCAATAACTCTTTTACTCTTATCATAACTAGCTACGTACTCAGTCATTGCCATATAAATAGATAGACCTAATGTGAACTAAAGGACCATTGGAACCAGTAATGAAGACTAGCGGATGTTTGGAATCGTGGTCGTTTTTTTAAAAAAATGGTGTTATGTCGGATTTATATAGGCGTTTTAACAAACGTTTATGTATCTCATTTGTTTGGTTAAGCCGATTATTAAAAAATTGGGCATGCCGAAAATTGGGACTCAACCGTTTTTTTTTCAACGGTTGATTGATGTATATCTTATGTGGTGCTTACCTGTTGGCACATACATGAAAAACGGTAATGGAAATCATTTTATTAAACAACATAGTGTTTGTTACTCATTGCCTACGCAGCAAAAGCATTTTTTTTTGTGAAAAATGGGTCTTGGAAGCTTGAACGTTTTTTCTTAAAAATCGATCCCAAAAAACACTCATACTTCCAAACACCATGTAGATAATAGCAACACATCATGGTCATTGATTTGGGATTCCCCAACCAATCACCAGTACTGTACTTATCTTTTGATTCTTGCTTGTTAGGACTTAGGATGACTATGAATAGGTAAACCCTGGCGTTATTAGAACAGCAATGAGATCAATAAATGTATGAAGAGACTAAGAGAGGAAGGGATCAATGGCCAATATAATTCAGAAGGCACCAGCGTTTCGGATTGGTTAATTAGCATATAAGGCTGTATAAGGCTGTGTTTGGTTTATTTGAAGGAAAATAGTAGGGAAAAGAAAGGAAAGGATAAGATTTAAACCGTTTGAGAGCTGATTTCAGTATTGGTCTTAGTGGTGGTGATAGTGGAACGTGCAAGACTGGTAGTAGTAGACTAGTAAACTTCTAAAGATGCCCAAATCCTTCTATGTGACTGTCATTTTTTCGGTCCCCGTAGTTCATCACAATTTCTTAATTACACCTGTTTACGGAAAAAAAAAAACTCCATGACCTCCATAAATGTTCAATGTATAACCGAAGGAATGGTGCACAATTAGTATGTTTGGATTAAAGTTATAATGTACAAGGAAAAATAGAAAACCTATTGCACTACTCATGTAGCTAGGATATACATTATTATGATCTATAACTATCACACATGATAAAATTGATCATAGTTAATTTTTTAAACAATCCTCTTACATTGTGGAATAATTCCTTCTCTATCATTTTCAAGGATGCCAATTTAGAATATTGTATATGTAGAACAAAAATTAAATAAATTTGTTTATCTAGCTATGATAAATGTTTCCCTAATTAAAACAACGTTGTCCATGTAACCCACCCTCTCCTTGCTCTATTTCCCTTTGCATTCTCATTGAGCAACATTAGCAACCCTCTAACCCATGTTTCCCAGTCTTCCCTATCCTTGGAAACTCTCCAATAGCTATACATTTCCAAGGAAATTTGGCAAAATGAGAAACTTTTCAACATCAAGACTCCTTCCCTTTGGTTCATATCAGTTCCCCACTCTCTCTTTTATAGTTTTACAGCAGCTAACCAACCTTCAGGAAGACTAAATTATGCATTAATCATTAAGATTTAGGTATAACTGTTTTTAAATGGAGGAATGGCCACTTTCTTGCCTATTTTAGGGCGTTCACAAGCTTAGAGTAAACTAACATTCAGGACGGCCTCATTCTCTCATAAATCATTAAGTTATTCAAACAAACATGTTTCTATTTGCATAAGAAAATTTTAGGGCCTATTAGTTTACCCTGTTGTCTAACGTTTGACATCTGGCAGTGCAATAATTACATTAAGAGGTATATTAGTATTGGTGAATCTTTCTTTCCTTTAGAATCTAAATGCAGAGAATATTCTTTTAAATTTTAAATTCTAAAAATTGTCAAATGTCCATTTTAACCTCATATATGAACACTTTTGCTTGTGTTTTTGGGGTGTCATTAGAAAACAAAAAGTTGTAAGATTCCACTTTAAGAGATAAGAGATAAGAAAAAACAAACACCCATTTTCCTCTTAAAGTTATAAGATTCCTTTTAAGAGAAACATGCCCTTAAACCCAAGGTTTTTAAAACCGAACCAAACAACAAACCGTTTAGGCGTCCGATTCCTAGGTCGAACAATCCAACCGTCCAAATCGAACGGATGGCCCATTTTGACAAAAATAAATAAAATAAATTAAAAAATGACCAAAAACTGTTGGACGGTTTGAATGTCCAACCTTCCGGGTCAGGGGTTTGTTGACCAAATCAACATTTTTTAGCCAAAAGACGGTTCTGGGGTAAAATGGAACCAATTCCCAATTTTTCGGTCCAACCATCCAGTCCAGTTCAATTTTGAAAACCATGCCTAAGCCCAATAGATGCCTTGTTTTGTTTAGCATTTTAAGCGAGGAGATAAGATAATTACAGGGAGAAATAAATGTTGATTAAACTTTTCTAGGGGCACACCTTAGAAATGGGAACGACTTGTGGAGAAGAAAATAATTGGAATATAGAAGAAGAAGAAGAAGAAGAAGAAGAGAGAGAGAGAGAGAGAGAGAGAGAGAGAGAGAGAGAGAACCAACATATAACAAAAATTGGAATTTTTTGGTGGTTGCATAGGCAGAGTCGCTGACCATCAATGATCAATCCTAGGTAGACCTGTTCATGGGTTGGGTTGGATCGGGTTTGTGCCAGACTTTGCCTCTGTATTAACAGAATACACCTAAGACCAAGCCCAATCCTTATATAAAGCCTGAAGCCCGAACCCAACCAAAAAATTGGAAAAATATTTAAAAGACCTCCAAACCTAAAAGAATAATGAAAGATCTCATTATTACTTGAAAAAATATAAGAATAATAAAGAAGGTTGGGCTCAGGCTCACTATTATAAAATATATTTTTATTATATAAATAAATTATCAAGTTGGGCTCAGGCTCAGGCCAGACTTTTTTGAGAAAGGCCGAGACCGGCCCAAAAAAAGGTTGGACTCATTGTTTTATGCCCAAGCCTGAGCCTACGGGCCTGAAATCTTGTCTAAGCCCGACTTATTTATTGCAAACCATTTCTTAAGAAGATGATGGTCCACATATGGTTTCAAGGCACTCCCAAGGACATTCCTTGAGCAGTCCCGACACAAGTAGATCGAGTCCATTGAATCAACTCGATGAGTTAACCCAAAGAGTTAGGCCGGTCCAACTCGTGAAGTTAGGCACAACCGACCTGGTTTAACCTAGCCCAAGTTTACTTAAGCCAACTAGACCTGATTTCACCTCTTGGGCCATGTCAGACTTGGTAAACTAGTTTGGCCTATCAAGCTATGTATTTTCACCTAAACCCATGTACTAAAAATATTTTAAATAATAATTAAGTTAGAAACATTAAAAATAATAAATAGAATATTATTTTAATTATTATGAATTTCAAAATAATTATTATTTTATTACATATGTTAATAACTAAAATTGTTAAATAATAACTCATAATTCATATATTAATTACTTATGAATTTATTGTTCAACAAAAATTAAAAATATAAAAATTTATTAATTGTTAATTTGAATACTGGTTTTCAACACAGAATTATAAAATATAGATTTCTATTATTGCATTACATGGGTCCCCACTAGTAATTAAATATAACCATTCATTATATAGGGTTCAGTCAATTATTTACAAAAATCAGAATAAATAGTCTAAGAAAAATTATGGAGAAGTAGACATGTCAAATAAAAATATTGGAAACCTTACCTACATTTTCATATGAAAATTAAAACGATAAATATTGTCCTATTCATCTGACACTATTATTGAAATGCTCGAGCATTTTTGTTAGCACTAGTTAGCAAATTGTTTGAGCATGACAGACGATTTTGTCTCCATTTTTTTTTTTTTTCTTTTCTGCCTTCGTCCACCCTTTTCTGGTTGCCATTATATAGGGTATAAGTCAGGGTCCTGAAGTCTGACAAATGGAGTTGTTGGAGGAGCATGTGATGATCTATGATCCCTCCATCTTTGATGGCTTATCTAACACAATCCTTTCTTTGACAACACTCAACATTGTAACTTGTTATATTGAAAATTCCAACAACACATCCATTCTTTCAGAGTTTTCTTTTTTTTTTTTTCCTTTCTTTTTGAAACTTTTTAATCCTGCCGAGTGCCCATTTTACGGAGTACGATTCTCTAGAGTCCACCACCCGATCAGCTCTGCACAGTGACTTTGGTTGCGCCTTTGCTCATTGTCTCATTGTGGTCTGGTATTCTTTTTTGTCTTATCAAATAGGAAAGGGAATGGCACAGTTTCTGTTATAGGCATAGGCCCCATTTTGGAGGGATATGTCCCAAATTCAATTTCGAAAAGTAATTCAATTGGACCATCGTGGCCACAGGCTCAGCCCACACGGAAGAGTACTGACACTAGGGCCCAAGCTGAATTCTGGGTTTCACATTTGAATGGTTAAAACTGCTAATTTCCAAAACGTAATCGTGATCCCTTTTGTTTTAGTTAAAACTTCAAACATTACATACTCCAACCTGACAGCCTCTAGGTATCTTCAAACATCTCATTAATATGATTTCCTTTTTGGAGTAGCAGATGCCATCAACTCATCAATCATCATCTCTTCTCTTCAGTCTTCACCACCCAAGTAAATTCTGGCCCAACCCAACACGAGTTTCTTTTTAAACTTGGACAAAAGGGGCCCATTTACTCAACAAATGGCAGGATCCATTGGTTAACAAACTTTTTTTTTTTTCTTTTTTCTCCGGGTGAGATTGAGGTAGAGTTACCTTAATCGAATTTAGCCCATCCACTCATAGTCATAGCTGATAAGTGATACTTATAGCCCTGCCTAGGGATTAACACCCAAAGTTTTTTCTTTTATATATATATGTATATATATATATATGAAATGCCCAAAGTTGCTTAACTTGGCTGGCACAACAGCTTAGTTGTGGTGAGACACGGCTCTGATTTAATCTACCCCTTTGGGGGGTACATAAACTTAGAAATGCTGCCACCCATGACGAAGACATACAATTGGAGTTGAGGGTCCAAGCTTACTGCTTCAATGAGTTGTCCCCTCACTGGACTAGTGGGTTGACACTTTGACACCCATGGCTGTGAGCCTGTGAACCCTCGTCAGTGAAACTGCTCATGTTTGGTACTTGAGAAACATGGATTCCATATTCATTTATTTCTAGCAATATAACTGCTGTTTCTTCTATTGGTCGACTTTTAGCTTGGTGAATCGTTTCTCCACTTGGGCTTTCTTTACTTTACTTTTACCATTCTTTTAGCATTGTGACTGTATGTGTAAATTACTAATTAAGAGTGTAAATTACTAATTAAGAGAATCATAATCATAAATTAATAATTACTAATTAAGACTATGTGTAAATAACTTGTAATCAGTAAGCCGGTGGTAACCAATCACGTGGGATTTATCAAAATTGACAGGGGAGTTTTGATTGGTAAAAGATCTTTTACTATTATGTCGTAAAGATAGAAGTGTCAATGGTATTCAAAAATCTAATTTTGAATTTAATATTTGATATAATCGAATTAAATTTGGATAATTCGAATATTTAATTGGTCGAATTTGAATATCTTATTTTGGATTCAAGTTCAGATATGACCTAATTTGATTTAATAAATATCTGAATTCAATCAATTATTTAATTTTTATATATAATATATAAAATATTTTATAATATATATAATAATTAAGTTATATAAATAATTTATATATTTATATACTTTATATCAATAAAATATTTATTTTATATATTTATTAATTATCTAAAATAATTAATTAATCAAATTCAAATCGAATCAGATATTTGAATATTTAATCAGGTTCGAATTCGGATATTAATTTTCAATATCCATCAGATATCGAATCGAATTCAGCTATCAGATTTTTTAATTGAATTCAAATTCAGATATTACCTAATTTGATTCAAATTCGATCCGTTTGCACCTATACCTAAGCATGTCTACGTTTCTGTTTGGAAATGCACACTTACGAGTTATTTGGCATTGTGGCTCAATAAAATGTGAAACATATCGATCATTGGGTCTCGCCGTGGAATGTGGTTGAAACTACACCACACATTGTGATTGTGAGGATGTTCTGTACCGTTGTGTTGTGTGTATAGTGTGGATGATTTTGTCAAACAAAAATTTCCATAAAGTACACTTTTCATAAATAATCGGAGCTACTGGAGCATGGCAAGGTTTAAACATAGAATACAAATTGCAAGATGGCCTTGTTCAACCCATACTATCGTATCAACGAACTTGCCATGGGGATGAAAATTGGTCAGGTATCCGGGTTAAATAATTATTCCTCTGATAACAATGCCCTCTTATGAGATAACAGCGCCATATAGGCATTACATCAGAGAAAGCAGAGCTTCAAACAACACTCTCTTTTTTCATATTGTTTTTTTAATAAAAAAAAATGTTGCTTTAAACCATGTTTTTGAAATCGGGAAAATGTGGTATAGAGTAACGTCAAATTTGATGTTTTCTGAGAAAACGGTACATTGCTGCCAACAGTGCAATGATGTGGCATCATTTTGAACATTGGATTATATAGATCAATGTTGGAAACACTAATGCCATCAATGGTGTCAAACAAAACCAGTGTTATTTTTTTAGAAAACGCTTATGTTGCAACACCGGTTCCAAACAAAAAATAAATATCGTTTTACTGACAACTCTACATGCCTAACACCATTTTTATGAAAAAACAGCGTGATGTTCACAATGCCAAACACCTACTAGGATTCAATCAAACTAAGTCGAGCTTAACCTTGATATGTCTTGTCTCAGTTCAACTAAAAAACTTATATGTTTATGTTTGATTTCGAGTGCAATTCAAATTCTACTTTTAGTTCAAATTTTACTCAAGAGATCAAAAAATTATCATGTTCTGAAACTTTTAAGTCAAATATTTTATTGGTTGAATTCAAATTCAAATAATTAAGGCTGCATTTATTTTTGGTGTAAATATTTATCGAATGGAGTTCAACACTGAATGATTTAAATGAACCATTGTAACTTTGTATGTACATCGATTATCGATGTAAAGCTCTACCTTGAATACAATTTACATCGAAAAATGCCGACAAATACGAACGTAAAATGAAATTTTACACCCATACGTATTTACTCCAAAAACAAACGCAGCCTAAATTGAAATTACAATGAGATAATATCGTGATTGATTATATTGCACCCGGGCCACAAGAACAATACCCGTTAATTACATAAAGTCGGGTTATGGCAAAACCATTGATTTTGGTTAGTAAACCGTTAAATTGGCCGATTAATCATTCGAACGGATTCAACCGTTTTTTAATTTTTTTAATTTTTTTTGTCAAAACGAATCAATCATTCGAGTCAAATGGTCAAACCATTTGAACCGATAACGAGACCCCTGACCGATTCGGTCACCAGGTCGGTTTTAAAAATCATGGGCTGAAGAATAAATGGACATGCGGGTCGGGTTATAAACAGGCAATCCCACGTCCGGTCCCACCAAGCAACCACTATCTCCCCGTTACCTGCAAGAGCATCTCTCTCTGTCTCTCTACACCGAGTATAGTCTACTCGCTGAATTGTAGTGATAGATGTTTGTTCCGTTTATTTGACCAAAACCCACGTGAGCAGGTTGCAAGTTGCAAGAATGACAATGCCATATAACCCTCGGAAATGATGCTTCCCACTCTCTTGGTGTTGGCCATGAAATTGAGCACAGTTTAGTTTAGGGTACTAACAGTTGTTGCCATTTTTGGAAAAAAGAATGGCGAACGGCTTCCCACTCCCATATATAATCAGCGCCAAGTGGAAATGCCCACTCCCCACTAGTCCACTAGTTGTTGGAACTTGGAGTTGGTCTTTGTTTTTTCATTTCAGCTCAGTGTGGAATGACTCATGACTGTCTCTGGTCTGCCCACACACCAGCTTTGGCCTCATCACTCATAATTTACCCTGTGCCTGGCACAAGAGCAGAAGGTCCCATTATTATTTAGCTGGTCCCACTTCAGAAGTTGGCCCACGTCTACGCTAACAATCACACCGTCCTATATCCCCTCCATCCGTTTCTTGCTTCATTTCAGATCCTTGGAAAAGTTTCCCTACGTACTCTAGTTGTTTTCCTTTCTACTTTTTATTTTTTTTCGCCAATTTTCATATTTAGGTCTTATTTGTTTCTTGGTAAATCATTTATTTTAGGTAGAATGATCGATCAGTTCAAGGTCAGAATTTGTAAGTCCAAATTACAGTTGGGGTAGATGTCAGTTCGGAATTGATGTCAATTCGTGGGTGCACATTGATGTATAGAATAAGGATTTTTGACTTTTTGAATGTTTATAGCTCTATAATAAAAATAAAAATCTGCATTGGGCCTATGGTACTTCTTCATTTATTTTGTTTTGATAAATATAATCATCACTAGATTTGATAAGTGTATTCATTGGAGTTTTTTTATTTTCCAGTAAAGTTATATGATGATCATTTCATCTAGTAAATATTTATAATTTAATATCTTTCCTTTTATCCATTTTTTGTGAGAGCATGAAAATTGTTTATTTGTCAAACTCAAATAAGAATAATGAACCGTTCATGAATTAATTGTTCTTTTTAACCTACTAATACCGAAATATGAATCAATGTTTCTTTTTTTATTTTTATTTTTTCTTAGGACCAACCAATTTGAATGACTTGTGTGGTGGTATTGCTGATATAATATATTGTTAGTAGCTCAAATATATTCCTCACTATTTTAGGTTCTATTTATAAACTATTTTATGACTGTTAGGTTTATTCTAATGGATATGAGCAGTCCACAAATCTCTCTAAATAGTTGGGATTAACCTTCATTGGGATAAGACACTTGTCCTTGCTTGTTGAAACATTTTCTCAACCAATAACTACTCTGGTGGACTAAGTTTAAAAGCCATAAGTCAAAATAAATTTTATTTTATAAGAAAATAATAAATAATAATTAGAAAAAAATGTGTTGATTGTGTGTGCATGTTGCCACATAAAGCAAGAACTTCATCTTTAGTGTGGTTATTCCCCTTGGCCTACAGATAGTCCTACACATCAAGGATGATATCCAGGGCCATAGGCCACTCGGTCCAGGGCCATAGCTACCCAATAGTCTTATTAAACCCACGTGCAATTTAAAAATTGCCCATCAATTAAATTGAGTTTGGTCAATAGTTTGGCAACTATTTCACATGTTGGCACGTTTTCAATTCATATTTTTAATGTACATTAAGAACATAATGATGTTGTAGTAGCACTAGGGGTGAGCAAAAAAAAAACCAAAAAACCAAACCAACTGAAAAAACCTGATCGAAACCAAACTGAAAAATTGGTTAACTGAACCGATTGATTTGGTGCTTTAAAAAAAAGTCGAAGGTACCGGTTCAATTTCAATTAACCAATATAGAAAACTGGTAGTTAACCAAACCAACCGGTATACATATATTTCTATATATTTTATATATTTGTGTATATTATATATTATTTATTACTTAAAATATAATATTATATATATATATACATTTATTTATAATTTTATATTATATATTGTAAAAATTAAAAAAAAAATTGAAAAACCGATGAACCGAACCAATGGTTAACCAAATTGGTCAACCGGTTAACAGATTGGCTTCAGTTTGGTTTTGGTTACCGGTTTTCCAAAAAACAGTAGTACCGCTTCAGTAAGAAAAAAAAGGCCCGCGATTCAATTAACCAAACCATGAGCACCCGTAAGTAGCACATGCTTTTCAGTCAGCCCAATCTCTTTATTTTTGATGATTTATATTGCAGCCTTATCAAGTTCATGACTGGTTTTGTAGGTACACCTTCCATCTTGAGATTTTCAATAAACTTGTGGATCTACATTGCTTCAATTGCAGATTTATTGCATGCAATAAACTTTATTTTCATTATGAGTTTTGTTACATACACTTCATCCGAAGATGAAAATATAATTAGTAATAGGTTGTCTTCTACAAAAAACTTGCATCACAATATTATATCAATTTCAAATCATTGCATTGGTAAGTTAATTTATAATATTCTTTTTCTCCTTGAATAATTCTAATATCCCTTAAATCGATTTTCAATGCAATTTCCAAAGTTAAATTGATATTAACTAACAATAGCTTTTGCATATGCTCAATTATATCAACGTATCATATAATGCAATTGAGCACATGTATTTATTTATTTATTTATTTATTTTATTTATTTTTCATCTTTGGGAGTTGCATAATTTTGTTCCCTTCTTAAATAGAGTTCTTATTAGATTACCTAGTTCTAATGAAAATAATTTTATTAGGATTATTGTCAAAGAGAGGATTCTTCCCTTTTCTTGTAATGCTTAGTAAAAGAAATTGACATTACATATAATATCTTTCATTTCAAATATAGAAGATAACCACACTTTAGCTTTTATTATGTAAGAACTCCCACTATTTTTAGTATATATTTATAAAATCATATGAGAGCTCCACTATTCTTAGTATAAATCTTCATATCCATATTGTAAAAAAGTGCAAAACGACTTCCTAGAGGCTCAACTTAATCTATGCAATGCTTATCTTAATTTATGCATTACATTTTTTTGTCCTCTAGAATATGTATTTTTAATCACCTCTATACTATGTGGAACCCTTGAAATCTTTTGAGTACACATTACCCTTTTATTAGTTAGCTCATTTTCTTTATAAATAGGGTGATCTAAGATATAAACATTTTGGAGCCAATATTTTATATGTGATAGGTCTTAATTACTACCATTCCAATACTTAGGACTTCCCCTAAATGCATTTCCAACGAACGAGTGATTTAACATATGAAAAACCCTTTATTTCATTTTCTCCTTTACTTTTCTCCCTTTTTCTCAAACTCTCAACAATTGTATTTAGTATGGCCCAACTTTCCACAGTGGTAACATTAAACCCTTTTGTTGAATTTTTTTTTTTGGATTCTTGTTCCATTTATTCTTTCCCTCATATTTTCCCTTGAATTTTTTATTTTGTTGAGGGATATCTTCAATTTCATTTTCAACCTTATTCTTGTTTGTTGTTACCATCATTGCTTGTGATAATTTCTTTTGTTTTTTTTTTTCACAACTTCTATGGCCAATAGAATATGGGGATTTTGCATAATTATTGTTGTCCTTGATAGGTTTAATGCTATTACCACAGGTTTTCAAGATTCTAGTAGGCTATGTAATATGGTGGATACTTGCATTTTCTCAGATATAGATTTTTAGTAGTAACTAATTCCTTGGATATTACGTTCATCTTATTAATGTGTGTTCAACTACTGAATCATCTCCAACTATCTTACATGCATAATATTTTGAATTAAAAGTTATACATAAGTTTTAGTGACTTTACTATATGTATCATTGATAGCTTCAAACATTTCTTTTGCATTTTCATAATCCTCAAAATTTTAATTCTATATTGGGTTTCATAAAAGTTAGCATTGCTGAACTTGCCCTTCGATTATCTTTCATAAACTTTTCATATTATTTATTTGTCTCTGGAGATGTTTCATCTTTTGAAGGTGAAGGTATTTCCTTATCTAATATGTATTCTACCTCTTCTCTTTTCAAAAACTTTCCTAATTCTCCATTCTCAATATGAAAGTTAGTTCCATTTAATTTCTCACTTTTGCTTAATTCACAAGCTACAACCAATGATCCTCGCATGATTCCCATTCCTTCTTCCTTTTATGTGTATTTATTCTCTTTATTTTAATATTATTTCACTCCCACTATCCTTGTTCTTCATTAATTAATATGGATAGTAATTTATCTCTTAATTTTTATTATTCTAAGCATTAGGGGTATATTTTCCACTTTGTAAGGGAGTATAATGTGTATGTATAACTTAAGGATCGAAGAGTGATATTCTAGAAAGGACTAAACAGTAAAAGTTTTAACAATTCAATGATTATATTGCAATTAGAATTGAGGATCACTTAATAATTATTCAAATATTATATAGTAATCAAAAGTTTCTCAAGCATATATGACTTTTCAACAATTTAACATCGGCACTAATAGAATCATACAATTAAATAGAGATAAGATGCTATGTTGAGGGGAAAAAAGGGCAAAAGATATGTTGGACTCCACTAAAAGACAAATCCAAATGTACGCCCACTCTTTTAAGCAGCCAAAATAACTATTAATAGGAAAGTAAGTAAGAGAATCTAAAAAAATTTAAAGGCTCTTTACTAGGAGGTTAAATAGGAGAGGACTAGTGGTTGACTACCCAAACGTTCAAATAAATGCAACCATTTCAAAAAATAATTTAGTTAAAAATAAAATGACCCCAAGAGCTTTTAGGAGAGAAATAAAAGGCTCAATTAGTCACTCAACGAGATAACCTCCTTTTTTTTTTAACAAATTTTACCCACTAAAATCTAGGAGTATTATGAGAAAAAGTTGGTGATTGGAAACCAAGTTTAATCATGCCAATGTGAATCAACTACCAATGTAATGGCTCAATAAAAGAGAGATATGAATCCTTATATGTAGCTTTTTGTAGCTTAACAATCCAATCACTAAAACACTTCTGTAAATAGCTATTTGTAGCTTAACAATCCAATCACTAAAAGGTAGGGTTCATCTTCAATAATTTTCAGTGATCTAAATAAAGTTATATTTTCCGACAAATCAAATGGGTGACAATTCAATCGAGGAGGTAAAATCTCCCCAAGTTTTTTTTGGTTGACTCAAGAGGTGTTTCTGTAAACCAAATTAAATTTTATCTATTAGCAAAAAACGTAAAAAGAGATCAAAATCCTTGTCCTTTTGGTAGGAGACAAAATAGGAGATTGAATGGGGTCTTTAGGTAGGCAAGTAATTACTATATTAGTAGCCTATTCAACCGAATCACTCAAAAGAAATGTAGCAACTTTAAATTTTATTCAAAAAAAAGTCCAAAAACAATCAAATTTCAATTTATTTGAGATAGTGGTTTTTCTAAAATAAAAAATAAATAAATAACCACTAAATCACTATAATGAATTCGTATTTAATGGCTTACCAAAAACTTATTCTCAATTAGTAAAAAAATAGGATTAATATGCAACAAATTTTTGTATCCGAAAGTGATGTTGTTCGATACGAGATGTTTTTTGGACCGATGTCGTAGTCAGATAATCCTGCCAATTGGGCGGAGCCGAGGTGGAAGGACAAATCTGCATAGCAAGATCTAAAACCAAGAACATAGTTAGAGGCCCAAGGAGTTATTCCCCGAGTAGGTACTCCGACTCTCAAGTTAGTCGAGAATAGGTGGTTGGGCTGAGCAGTTGAGAGAACAATGTTGGTCCAAGCAGAGTAACAGTTTGGGTGCTACGAAGTCAAGAGTTGAATCCCTTACCTTGAGTGAGAGTTACCTTTTTATAGACGACAATCAATGTCCTGGTTGGATGAGGCTTCTAGGGTTGTCATGATGAGTTTGTCCGCTAAAGTCATTAGGAAAAGACCTAATCCTCAATGGAATTGTCATCCTTATCCCTGCGATGCTCACCTGTCTTAGTCACACTTATCCGATGATGTGGTGTCGATATGGCCGAAGTGATAAGGTGGCCACGTAGGTGACATGTGAAACTAGAGCGAGCTCAATCGTAACCTAAACACCACTCCCCTAGTTCTGAAGTCGATGAGTGTAGTGCTCGACCACGGTGTGGCATGGAAGAGCTCTTCGGTTCTCAGTTGAGGAACTTGAATCTGAAGTTAGTTGAGTGTGCTATCTGAGTAGAGAGGCTTAGGGTTGAATCATTCAGAATATGTCTTCCTCATATTCTGACTCTTCCCATTCTTCCTCTTTTTCTTCCTATGCTTCATTTTCTTCTCGTTCTGATTCCGAGCCAGGGTCTCTTGTCAAGGCTACCACGCTCAACACTCGTGAGGCCGAGGAGTTTGTGGAAATTGATCCTGAGTGGGTCGCTGAGGTCGAGGAGGCTAAGGCGGGGCCATCAAGTAGGGAGGTCAACCTTACTCTGCGTGCTGGTCATCAATTTGGGACCACGTCGTGTTGTCTGATGCCCGGGGGCATAGCACAGATTCAAGCCTTGTACTGTATTCTCAAGGAATACCAACTTAGGTGCCTGGGAGCTAGTGAGAGGTCCAAAGATGCTAGGTCGGGCGAGCTTTGTGTGTATGAGCACAGCTTGATAGCCGAGCTGAGATTTCTACTGTGTGAGGGGCTCATCGAGGTGCTCAGGTGGTATCGAGTACTACCTATTCAACTGATGCCTATTTCCTTTATGTTTCTAGTTGGCCTCCTTCCCTACTGCTTCATCCACGACCTTGAGATCACCTTGGGGATGGTTACTTACTTTCTCCAGCTGAAGCACCACCACAATAGGGGTACTATTATTTTTCAGCTTGGCAACACATTAAGGTGCTAGTTAGGGCTCCGTCTTCGGTGAAGCACTGGAAGGAGAAATTCTTCTTTGTGCACTACCTTAGAGGCTCGACTTAGTAGAAGAATAAATAAATTCTCACAAATTTTGATCGATTCAAGAATTTTCTTTTTTTCTTTTTCTTTTTTAATTCCCACTCAAAATCTAATTAGCTATATTACTTTGAAAAGTCAGAAAAAAAAGAAAAGAAAAAGAAAACCTTTAAGGTTTTTGTGTAGAAGACACCATAGGAGATCAAATGGTGACAAGTAGTTAGAGGTCCAACCAACCAAATCGTTCTTTTGAATGTAACCATTTTAGAGGTTGCCCAAGAACAATCCAAATTTAAATGGATAGATGATCACACGCTACTTTATCTTTGAAAGTAATTTTGCTAAAATAAAAGTAAAATGCAATAGCCTCTAAAATTAATCTCATAAATACCTATTTAGTAACTTACTAAAAACAAATCTGAATCATTGAAAGATTATGATTGTTTCAAATGAATGGTTTTTGTGACTAAAGAAAAAGACAAATTTAAAGGTGTACGACGCATACAATTCAATCAAAGTATGAAACTTCAGTGCTATTATAATGCTTTGGCCTATTAAAATTAAAAGGATATTTGATGTTTAAACAAACATGCACTCAGAATTTTTAGATTCAAATCATGAAAATAATATTCCAATGATAAAGATTTGACCAAAATACATGAGCAACAACCCAACCACAAATTTCAGAGAAAAAGGAGTAAAAAATGGGAGTGGAACAATCACACCTAGTTTGGAAATAAAATGACAGAAATTTCTTTCCTATAGATCCAGTTGCTCTATGTATCCTCTCCATCATGCCAAATAAGCTTTGAAGTTGGTTCCGGTACGACTGAAAGGCTTAGGTGGTGGTGTTGGTGATATCCCAGGAATGTGTGTCAAGTTTGAACACAGGGCCTAAACTTCTTTAATAGTTCAAAGTGGAGGTAATGTTCTAACAACAACTAAAAATTGATAATAATCCAGATAAGAGAGATTAAGAGAGAATGTTATGCTGAGAAGGAAATATGTTGTTAGTAGTTCAAGTATATTCCTCACTATTTTGGGTTCTATTTATAGACCCATTTATAACTGTTGGGTTTGTTCCAATGGATATGAACCGTCCACAAATTTAGACACAGCCCCCACCATTTAGACACGTGGCTTTTTCAAATTTAGACACATTATATTTTCTGAAAAGTTATTGTTAAAGCCTAGAGCCCACAATCCATTACCACCATTCAGACAAATGGTCTTCTCATTTTTTAGAAAGCTAGACACGTGTCAGTTTTTGAGAAATTCCTACTAAAGCCCACAACCCACAACCAGGTTACAACCCCCCACCATTCAAACACATGGCCTTCTCAGTTTTTTGGAATGCTAGACATGTGAGATTTTATGAGAAATTGCTACTGAAGCCCACAAGCCACTACCACCATTTTCAATCCATTGCTAAAAAATGCAAAAAATGCAAAGTGGTTATCTCACTTAATTATTAACCCTCTATGTATCGTAACAAAAGAAAATTATTCATATTCTAATAATTATTGAAAAACTATTTTTTAAAATAAATATTTTTGAAATTTTAATAATTATTTGAAAATATTAATAAATATAAATTTAACATTATTGATTTCATAATGTAAATTTAACATTACTGATTCCCTGTACTTAGTACGGGGTCATTCACTAGTCTCTCTAAATAGTTGGGATTAGCTTCCACTAGCATGAGACATTTGTCCATGCTTGTTGAAACATTTTCTCAACCAATAACTACTCTAGTGGACTAAGTTTAAAAGAGATAAGTTAAAACAAATTTTATTTTATAAGAAAATAAATAATAATAATAATAATTAGAAAAATAGGTGTTGATTGTGTGTGCATGTTGGTCCATATAGAGCAAATACTCTATTGATTGTATGGTTATTCCTGTTGGTCTATGGATAGTCCTACACGTCAAGGATGATATTGAGGGGCATAGGCCACTCGGTCCAACACAACTGACCTACCCTCATTTACTGCAAAACAAATGCCCTTTGGGTCTATTTGATTTACAGTTAAAATCAGAATCAAAATCCATTAGAATTAAAAATTAAAATGGTCTATTATTCTTGCTTATTTCAAGGCAGATTTGGAATTGAAATTAACTTGAATGAATTCTCATTTCCAAGGGAGAGGGAGGAAATGTGAGAATGACCATTCCACCAAAAAATGTGAATGGGGTTCTGATTCTTCCCAACCAAACATTTAAAATAGGATGAACCATTTCAAACCCTAATTCTATAAGCCAAACGGACTCCTAGTATATATTTGATTCCATATATGTTTATTGATTGAATAAACGTTTTATACGACAAAACTGAGAAGAGCAATTAATAAGGATATTTATGACACATAAACGCCATTAAGTATTACATTAACAAAGTATCAATAAACACTTAACCGTTGAAAGAAACTCTAAAGTGAATTTTTCTAAATAACGAGAGGTGCACACAAATAAAGGAATGCCCATAATAAGGCATTTGCTAATGAGGTGCGTATATGACATGATTTACTCAATAACGGGAGAAATCGTCGTCGTTTAACTCCTCCCCTAAAGGTAACAAGTAACAAGTAACAAGTAGGGATAGGGAGAAGGGAGGAGCAACAGTAGATGCATGAGTGGAGTGACATCACTTCCTTCAGTTTAGGCGTCATTCTCTCTTCTCAACACATGGCTCTGCCTGTCCCACCACCGCAACCTTCCAAACCTCCTTACCACTTATTTGGCTTTTGAGTTTTATATCATCTTTTTCAGAACTAACCTTATTATTAGACCCATATCATATATATATATATATATATATAATGCAAGGCAAGTAAAGATAGAAAATACTATACATATAATGCAAAGACTTGTTAAAAAAGGTTTTGGTTTGTTTATGTTTGCAAAAGTGAGATTTAGTGTTTCCTTATCCAACACTTTTATTCAAAGTTTTGGCTGACCATCACGGAGCATAGAAGTGACATGTGATAGAGACCATGTTATTGGGTCCCACCCTTCTTTTTAGATATTTTAAACACATGGCTGGGAGAGAAAACCAAGATAGTTTTGGTCTCACAAAGCCCTGACACCCCTCTCTCTTGGATATATGGCTTTCTCTTGCCCCTGCCTAACGTGGCTTCCTATTCTTTGGATGATTAACTTTGAGAAATATGATCTGCTGCTTCACCAGGTTACTAGATTGGCATCTCTTCCCACAAAGGTGATTGGGATTAGATGAATCGTGGGGTTTCGTGTAGATTGGTAATTGGTTGTTCCCTATGGTGTGCCTCTTGTTTATGAAACGATTTTTCGTATGGGGGACTAACCCCTAATCTCCTTGTCTCCCTACTTTGATCTTGTGAATGTGAATGTAGTTTTCTTTGACAAAACCAGATTTGGTTGTTGATTGATCCAGTTCAATTCAAGACATAATATTCTGTTAGTCAAATCAGAAGGTAGGGAGAAGGGAGCAAGCATGGATTATTATTAGTTGGTCAGATTAAGACATGATCACTTTAGTTTAGGGCGACGGGAAGATCCCAGATCCAATGGGGATAAGAGGATATGCAATATTATTCATAAACTTGTCCAATTCAATCCCCAACTCTAATAATTGCCCTTTAAGCAATATCTCTTCCTTTACTTGACTAACAAGATAATCATAGGAAAAAAAAACCATGCATTTATTATACAATTTAGACTTGTTTTCATTCCTTTCTCACTTAGTCACTAGTGCTTAGCACATGAGATGCACATGCTCTGTTTCTTTTATTTATTTATTTTTTGAATGAAATAATTTAACCACAGAGAATTAGAGATAGAGTGTTACAGTGCAAAGTTGTCTTTAGAGGGCAATTGCTTACATCCGAGCTGAAGTGTAGGAAATTAAAGAATTTTGAAACAGTGAATAGACGTCTCTTCAGTTCTGAGGGTGCTTCCTTCATCACTACAGTAGTAAAGGCTTTCAGAGACAGCCCTCCCACTACATTGCCCCCCCACAGCACATTCAAGCCGTATATCAGAAATGATCATGATGTCATCAATACAATACGATGTGGGGGCAATCTGGTGAGGGGCTGATTTGAATTCTTCAGAGACTTGACAAGCATCCAACCAACTCGTGTTAAAGTGCGTTTGTTAAAAAGCTGAGATGGTTACTTGGTTTATACACCTCAACTTTCCACTTTTTGCTATTTCAGTCCTAAGAACCTTTAATTAATTCCCCACTTGGTTTACTAACTAAACAACCAGCTCTTCTGCCTTAAGCCATTGGGATTTGGCAGATGAGATGTTTCCGATATACGGTTGGAATGTGTAACGTTTTTGGGTTACACATTTTCATCACGAACGATTTGACGTCACGCCCTATATTTATACATTTTCATTTATTTTCTTCTTCTGTTCCCAATTCTGTCAATCCCTAGACCATTCAGTTTTTTTCTTTTTTTTTTCTTTCACATCGATCAAGCAAGAGAGGGTGGTGTTGTAAATAATTCAAATTCCAGTAGCCAAAACCCAAGATTATGACGTTTTTACACTCTGATCTGCCACGTGTAAGATTCTGGGGCTGTTCATAGACCACTCGTGCGACACCGTTTGTCCAACGAAACCCGGTCCATTGTAGTAAGAGCTTTAACCTTTTTTTTTTTCCCACTCCCACCTCCCTTACGACTTACGAGCAATACGAGAAAAGATGGGTGAGAATGGGACACAGTTTTGGAACGAGATGCCCGAGATTTTCTTGGATTCTCTCATTTCCCTGATTCCATCATTATCTATTTTTATATATGCAATGACAAGACTATCCTTACACATGTACGGTTTTTTTTAAATATAAGCGAAGGGAGTACGGTTATTTCGTTTTCTTTCACGGGGAAATCCAAAAAAAATTGTAAATTGATTGTTTGTTTAGGGCATTTGGTTAAATTTGGCAAGGCCACATACGTAAACGTAACGTAACCGACCGTTTGTGTGGAACACTAGAAGCTCGCACTCTGCTATATGCAGTTAGAGTTAGCAGTTGTTAGGTCGTAGCGCGTATTTCCTTGTAAAAGTAGCGGAGCGTGAAAGCGGGGGAAAATAATAATAAGCATAAAGCATCCAATCCAATGGACGCGCGGTGCGGATTGCTGCGCCACATGTGCTGATGAATCGATCCCCCTTGTCACTGACACGTGTCAGAAGAAACAGACGTTCGACCTCTGCCACGCTCCACCTCTTTATTTCCAATATATTAATTATGTAATCATGGAAATTGTTAATCAATGAAGGGTAATTTCGTCATTATAAATGCGAGACTCATTTCATTTCATGATTTTGTGCAATAAATGCTAAGTCCACCAATTTGACTCCCGCAGCCGACGAAATCATAAATAAAAGACCTGAAAAAGCTAAACGAGAAATTCACGAGATTTCTGTGTGTGTGTGTGTTTTATCACAAAAAACACCACGACTCAACAAGTCCACCTCCACCCGGCCCGCACCGCATCCATCCTCCACACCTCACCAAGTCACCAGTCTAGTGCAACTGAGAGAGTGTAGGCGAAAAGGGAACCCGAAACCCGAAATCCGTTTCATTTGCTTATTTATATGAATTTCTTCTTCCTTGATGCCAAGTCCCTTACTACGAATCTTCCCTTATATGGCAATTTATTACGATACTGCCAACGGGGCTAGCGTTAGCGTTGCTGGTTGCAACTTGCTACTGCCTTCACCCACCCTGCGCCCCTCCTTCCGTCCTTCGTCGCTTCACAGCGACTGCCGCATGTTTTATTATTAAAATAAATTTATTATTTGTTACGTAAATTAAAAAGAACAACTCCTTTTTTTTTGAATTTATTTATTAAATCTTCAAATTCATCACATCTCCCTCTTTTTCTCTCCCTATCTCCCCATCTCACTGGGTTCTGCTCGGTTTCAGAACTCTCTCGCAGGTTTTTCTTTCACTAGTCTCTCTCTCTCTCTCTCTCTCTCTCTCTCTCAATAAGCTATTAGTTTTTTACTACGAAAAAAGGAATCCGATATTTATACAAACACTCTGTTTCGGTTTTCAATTTCTTTCGTTTTAGTTGGAGATTTGATTGTTGAATTTGAATCTGCAGATCGGAATGCGGGTAAAGGAAATGCATCCCTTGTGTTGCATCTCACTGGAGAGCCCTGGGATCGGGGATCGGTCACCGGAGGTTTCCGCGACGAGAAGCGGTTTTTTGGGGGGTTCTACTGCCACTTACGGTGGATCTGACTGCTATGTCGGAAGGGAGACGGGATCTGATGTTAATGTCGCCGGGCTTCTTTACAAGTGGACCAATTACGGTAAGGGATGGAGATCTCGATGGTTTTGCTTGAGAAATGGCGTCCTTTCTTACTCCAAGATTCGGCGATCGGAGAGTCTCAATATGTTGTCGACGAGCGATGACGTTCGACTTATCGGAGATGTTTCTTCCGGTCGCCTTTCACGCCTTGACAGTGTAGGGAGAAGAAAGCAACAGAAAACGGCTGGTGTTGTTCATCTAAAGGTAAGATAGAGAGAGAAGCTTTCTTTACGAACGACCACTCCATAACTAAAGACATCCAATCGGAGAAAATCTTTGCTGCGTTATTCCATTTTGGCGCCAATCGGAGGAGGCCTCCGTTATCCAGCGCTCCGCCAAAAAAGAAAGATAAAAAGTTGCTATTATCAGAAATTTTCTCTATTCAAATCAATTTATAAGGCTTACCAATTGCGTCGTTTTCTCTCTTTGTAATTTCTTTTTCTTTTTCTCATTCTGCCACAGAGGCTTAGATAACTGAGCGTAAGCTTATAAACCATTGGTTCCTTCGTCGTTCCTCCACATTCTTCTGTGATCTGCGAATACAGAAAAGCTGTGTATTTTTCGGGTACGACCGCAAAAATATTTCTCTGTTCCCTCGCCTCCTCAATCCAACTTCTCTCTCTCATTTGCTTTTAACCGGTTATTTTACAGTTTCACTGCATGTTAAGCTGTAAGTGGGTCACATCAGCAGGTGAGGTTTTCAGGTGAGGTTGTAGGCCACACGATAAGCTATGAGGTAGGCCTAGGGTTTTCTCAGCTGCAGGTCACATCACAGCTTTGATAAATGTAGATATCTCCAGGTTTTAATTTCCTGCGTTTCTTCGGAGTTGCAAGTGGCGATCTTTTCCAATGCGTTCGCCTCTCTTTTTTCCATACTTTTCTCTTCTCGTCAGCTTCAGTTTTTAGGTTTTTTTTTTTTTACTGCGGGGACTCTTTGGTGGAGGGTTTTGACGGTGAGGTTCACTCCCTTCTACTCTTTTTTTTTTATTATTGGTTTTAGAGGAAAATAAAAGGAAAAGAGGAAAAACATGTCAAGCGTCGTGATTCATAAACGAGCGGTGGATCTAATCTATGTGATATCGAAGTGTCCTTGGTTTCGTCTTCTTTTGTCTAGTCTTGTTGAGCATCTGCGTTGTTTTTTATTACTGTTCATGGGTTTAAGTGGCTTGGAGGGGTGAAGTCTGGGTTTCTACCGCTTTTATTGAGATGGGCTGTCGTTATGGGTGTTTTTTATTTTTTATTTTTTCAGTAAAAAAGACGTAAAATAAAATGCCTGGTTTGGATGTCCACGCTTTTGGCCTTTTGGGAGTATAGACGCTAACGGAGAAGCTGAATTTTTTCTCTGTCCTTTCATTTCATTGTTTTATTCGAATGATTCGTCGAGCAATTCTTTCTTTCGTTCTTTTTTAATTTCTGTCTTCGCTCAGATGTTTGGCGATGACTAGAGCTGGATGAGCTTGATCCATTTTTTCTCTCCAAGTTTGTCATCATTTCTTAGCTTTCGTCTTTTTCCTTTTCTTTTCGACTCCATCGCATGTAGAATGTGGAGCAGCTTGTGTTGTATCTCTTTCCCTCCCCCACCCCCTCCCCCTTCTCCTTTTTTATTAGCCATCGGGTTTAACTACAACTTGTATTCTGGAAATTCAAATATTCTCAATTATTTAAATTACTCATCGGGTTCGTTGCGTTATCTGCGGTGGAAGTAACCGTAACTAGGTTGTTTGGAATTAACACGAGTGATGTATCTCTTTCAGTTAGCCATCGGGTTGAAGTTGAACCACAGCATAAAAAAAATCTGGAAATTTAAATATGCTCACTTACTTAAAATTGGCAATCGGATTCGTTGTGTTTGCGGTGGAAGGAAGTAACCGTAGCTAGGTTTTTTTTTGGAATTAAATGTGACTAGTGGCTTCGTTTCTGGGAGGATGATTTATTGCGTAGCTCATCTCTGCTAGGTTCCACTTATACTGTTGGTTCTAGTTCTGGTTTTTTGTACTTTTAATTTGCTATGCATTGATTTTTTTTTTAAGTTTATATTTCAGTTAATTTCCTGTCAGGACATTAATTTTTTACTGTTCCGTTAATGTATACATTCTTTTATTTAATGTACCTTTATGACAGCAACGCTAAAGGCCACATGAACTGAAGGAGTGGCAATTGAATTAACCTAATTTCTGTAATTTTCTCTAATCTGTGTTTTCCTGTCCTGTGTGCAATGTGATATGGCAAAAAAAGATTTCACAAATCGTTTATCATCTATTAGGAAATGAACTAATGAACTTCTGGTAAATGTTGCTAATGGAGTGCAAATCTTTCATGATGATACATATATCACCATCCCAATTAGCTTCTGCTGTGATGAACTGATGATATATATTTTCATTTACCAGTTTACGCAAGTGTATGATTTGATTTAAGCTAAATAATTTCTATGTTTAATTATTTTATTACAGATTTCATCATTTCGTGAGAGCAAGTCTGATGATAGACGATTCTACATATTCACTGCTACGAAGACTCTTCATCTCAGAACTGATTCAAAGAAAGACCGTGTATCTTGGATTAATGCATTAGTCTCTTCAAGGAGCCTATTTTCCCTGAGACCATTGAATGATAAACTTTCCCTTGTTCCTAATGATTTATCCATATCAACGGAGAAGCTTAGAAGTCGCTTGCTCGAAGAGGGAACCAGTGAGATAGTTATCCAGGAATGTGAGAAGATTATGCTGTCAGAGTTTTCAGAGTTACAAGCACAATTTAAAGTTCTTTGTGAAGAACGATCTAATTTGCTTGACACATTAAGACAGCTGGAGGTATTTTAATTTCTATTATTTTTAAACCCTATGCCCTTGGAAGTGAAGTAATAAAATGTTATTATTGCTCACTTACATTTTAGAAAATAGTGACATCTTTTATATTTATATAATGGGAATGGAAGCATGCTTTTTGTATTTATACCCTCTCTGATGTATTTTCATGAAGTTTTCTGGAGTTTGGCAATTCAGATGTTAGTAAGTACAAATACGAAGATTATCATCAAATTAAGATGATATTTTTGTTCAAAGGATTATATTTTTTGTTCCACATGACAACTTATGGTACTTCTAGGTTGTTATTCGGAGGTTGGAAGCCCCTAATAATTTGAGTTATTATTTCATTTATATCATAGATATCATCAGGTTCAGTATCAAAAAGACATCAATGGGCTTTTAAGTTTTTTTTTTTTTTATGCTTGTTTAGTTTGTTTGGACATTTACATTGAATCTGTTACCGATGCTGTTGTGACATACTTTAGGTAAAATATTTAGGAGGAAGGCACAATGTCTCTGGTATGCTCTCTTTAGTTGGATGAGGTAGGAAAAAACTGCTTTCTATTTATTTTTTGTGGACTCATTTTTTATTGCTACTATCGTTTTTATTTGTTCTACATACCAATGTTGGGTGGTGTAAATTTAACTGACCATCAGGAATGTAATTTTACTAAATTCTCACCTGGAACCTCACGGATCTCCTTATAAGTACTGACCCTGTCAATTAAGGTAGGTTCTTTCCTTTTCCTTTTATTTCCCCTTTCCCTATTCTATATTTCTTAGAAGGAAAAGAAAATCCTACTGCTTTTTTTTTTTTTTGTGGGGAAAATAACTTCCCTCACTTTAGTAGTCAGCGTTACTTTAAACAAAATCTGTCTCCGTGGAAGGGTAAAAGAAAAATCTAATTCTTTTAATTCAGATGTTGGAATATTTTTTTGTCTCTGCAAGCTCTCTGACATGCCAAATTGGATCCATTTAAAGTGTAACATTGTTAGAAATGCATATTTCATGTGCTTGGTTTCCTGTTTTTTGAACCCCATAGTTGCTCCCCCCCCCACTTTGCACTGTGAGGTGGCTGTCACCCCTCTTGGATGCCCCGTAATATGGATTCATGTTTAGGTCCTTCCCCTGCTTTGTTATTGGTGTTAGTTCCCTTGGAGTGGTGTAGATCTAGTTTAAATTCCATGTGGAATTAAATTGTTCCATCTATTTGGCAGGATTTCATATCTTTCATTAGTTGGCATGATGACTTTTATTCACGTATCTTCAAGCCACAGAGTAGTATTGCGTGGTTTTTTGTTTGTGCATGTAACTTGCATATCTTCCATTGTATGTGTCTTCTAGTCTCAGAGTATCATTGGATGGTTTTTATTTATGCATGCAACTTGCATATCTTCCATTGCATGTATCTTCTAGTTTCAGGGTAGCATTGCTTTATTGTGAGTGTGAATTTTTAATATGGCTTTTGTTATGTATGTATCTTCATGCCAAAGTGTAGCATTGCATGGTTTTCATGGTAACATGCAAAGCTGGCAAGATGGCTATAGTTCCCTGTACTGTTTTAGCATTGATGTTGTTCATTTGAATCAATATTCTTGTTTTGTAAATAGATAAATTATAATGTTGAGGTTACAGATTTAGGCATATTCACAGGGTAATTATTCTGACTAATTTTAGAACGTGGTTTTCCATTAAAAATATTTCATTATCAGTTCTTCATGTTTTGTAATTTTCTTTTTATCTACTTGTTCAAGATTATTTCTTGTTGAATAAAAGAACTGGTTTTGTTTTGCAGGCAGCTAACATTGAAGTTGAGACCCCTGGAATACATGAAAGCCAGTTCCAGCTAACAAAGCATGAATTTTCAAGCCTTGGACATGGAAAATATAGTGGTATTTGTTAATCTCTTCATGTCCTTTCTGTGTTTCCATTTACTATAGTGATAAAGGGGGGAAAATTGAAGTTTCTGGAATGTTGTTTAATTTAACACAATTTCCCCTTTTTGTTTTTCATTGTAATAATTATTCTTGTATTCTATTGGCAGTTTCTAGATGCTAAACCTAGGCTTTGTCCTGAGTTATGGGCAGGGTTCCCCTTGTTGCAAGAATCTATGGGATTGGAACTTTAATATCCTAATACCCTTATTATTCTGAATTGGCTGGACCATCTGCTATAGTATTAAAGTCCATAGAAATCCATCTCATTTAGGCATCTATGCTCACCCAATTCTCGTAAATCACAATAAGAGGTATAAAAGACACCTAGGTACCTGCAGAGGTGGCAGGATTCTTAGTTTTTTGAGCACCCAAGGGAGAGCTTTTTTTATGGTATGGGGCCCCCATAAGCTAAAATATATCCCTGTTAGCCTTGAGAAGAACCCTTGAATCCCAACTGATCTCTGGAATCTCTTTTAAATTGCCATCAATATGAAGTTTGTTATTTGTATCATCATTCTACAACAGGGTGGATGGTGGTTTTTCTAAGGAGCCCTCCCAGGGGAAATTGAATGATATCATCTCCTTTTCATTTAAGTAGCTGAGATACCTTTTAAGTTTTAACTAATCTCTTAAGCCCTTGAAGGACCACATAAGTTTTGGCAACTGTTATTTGAAGTTCTGGTGTCTCATAATGTCAATGTACAATTATATGCATGTAGAGACATGTCTAGATTCCCAATTTGTGCCTCTCTGTCTGTTCCAAGTCGCTTATACAAACAACCAGAGACCTTACCAGAAAGCTATCTGGCACCTTCTTAGCCTTCTGTTTACTAGGGATAATGATTTACTTTTATAGTGTTATCAAAGCATTGGATAGTCAAGGGACTAGTTAGCTGTGTAGGCCATACAGACTAGATCAATAACTGTACAGTTGACACCCATAATTTGACACTCATACTTGAATATGATCATGAAATAGATTTTCTTTGCCAATTTGAGTCTTTCCTGGAATTTTGAATTTTAGGTTTGTTGTGTTTTACGATTTCTCGGTCAAAGTTGTCATTTAGTTACTGCCAAGTTCTATCAACTACTGATGTTTCTTAGTATTTATTGGTATCTTAAAGTTTTATTCCCTGTCTTCTCTTTTGGCTGACATTATTTTGGCATTCAGAATACAGCACAACTGAATCATCTGATGATATTGAAAAACAAGAGCTCGAGGAAATCTCAGAGGATGAAGAGACTTCTTTTTTTGACACTAGCGAGTATTTTAGCGATTCTCCTTCTAATTGTCAGTCTGTAATGGGAATGGAAAACACTGTGTTGAGCTGTATGATACCTGGAAACACCTTGGATACTTTGGAGAAGGTGCATCCTGAGAAAGAATTTGACTACATTTTCCCTCACATTGAAAGGCGAAAGAAACTTCCTGTTCCAGTTGAGAAAGAGAAAGGTGTTAGCCTTTGGTCAATGATCAAAGACAATGTTGGAAAGGATCTCACAAGAGTCTGTCTCCCAGTTTACTTCAATGAGCCAATATCATCTCTGCAGAAATGCTTTGAGGACTTGGAATACTCTTATCTTCTGGATCGAGCATATGTGTATGGGAAAAAGGCAAGTTTTATACAAAGTTCTGCCTTTTGTCATTCATGATATACATTTACATTTTTATGTTATGTGGTTCAATAAAAAAGGATTTGATTTGACATTCTCTTGAGGATGATAATGTTTGACCTCCTTTTTCTCCCCTTTTGGTGTTTGTATCATAATGTGTTATTTCTGACGATGATTGGATTGATTATACTTGTTTGAATTTTAAGTAACAATGCAATTGGTGGTTTTACAGGATTATGTTTACATTGGTATATATGGTGGGCCTTCTGCTTTTTCCATATTTTGTATTTGGACATCTGACATTTGTTAGCACTTAGAGTTCCCATATCTTCATTTTTGAATTTTAATTCATTTGATATTATTTAGCTTAAAACATCGTATTTTCATAAACTCAATTTTAAAGACAGCTCATGTTATTATTCACTAATTAGAGGGAGGGGTGGCCCTTGGCACAACTGTTGGGTTGCTCCATTGCGACTTTGGTGACCAGGGTTCAAATCTTGTAAGCAGCCTCTCTCTGTGCAGGGGTAAGGCTGTATACATTTGTCCCTCCCCAGACGCCTTATTGGCAGGTGCCTTGTGCACTGGGCTGCCCTTGGATTGAGTTGAAATTTATTATTGATATGTCTTTCAAATTATCATGTGTTTAATTTGGTTTTATGTTTTATCGGTGAGGAAGGAAGTGGAAGGTAACATAATAGATTGGTTGATTTAGCTTCTGTCTTGTGTTTCTGGTTATTACCTTATCCATGTTACTGGCCAGGATTAATATTTTCTCAAAGTTGCATAGTTTATGGAAATTCTTGCATTTTCTCTCTATGCATGTAGTTTTATTGTACAATGCAACAATTTCAAATGTGTACAAAGATTTTGAATCTTGGTGAGGAAAAGGTTCTTAACTTGCTGCATGGCTAATTGTGGACATTTCACATCATTTTGCTCAAATGGTGCCTGTATTGTTTTTCTAGGGGAACAGTCTTCTAAGAATTCTGAATGTAGCTGCATTTGCTGTATCTGGATATGCCTCCTCTGAGGGTCGACACTGCAAGCCTTTCAATCCTTTGTTGGGAGAAACCTATGAAGCTGATTACCCTGATAAAGGGATTCATTTCTTCTCTGAGAAGGTCAGTATCTAACAACCTTTTTAGCTGCACATATACACATATAAAGATGCATTATTAAAGTGTTCCTAAAATAGGAATGGGCTGGTAAGTTCTACATATGCAGTTGCACTTTGCAAATGCTTCATACACCATTTGCCCTTTTGTGTCTATATACTTGACATTATATTGATTTTTAACTTTAACATTTTTGTTTATAATCTTGTATGCCAATTTGTAATTCCATCTTATTTTGTAACATAGGTTAGCCATCACCCTACGGTTATTGCCTGCCACTGTGAAGGCAAAGGATGGAAAATCTGGGGTGACAGCAACCTAAGGACAAAATTTTGGGGTAGGTCAATTCAGCTTGATCCTGTCGGTGTGTTGACCCTGGAGTTTGATGATGGTGAGATCTTCCAGTGGAGCAAGGTATTTGTGGTTTTCGTCTGTGATTTCTCTTTTTAATCCTTATAAAATGAATATTTAGAACGTATCTGCCATCTTCAGGTCACAACAAGTATCTACAATCTCATCCTTGGTAAAGTGTATTGTGATCACCATGGGACAATGCATATACAGGGTAACCGTCAATATTCTTGCAAACTCAAGTTCAAAGAACAGTCCATCCTTGACCGTAATCCTCACCAGGTAAACAAGGAGATATTAGATCTCAAGGTGAGGAAGCATGAGAGGCCTTGCGTATTCGCCTATTTGCCATCCCATTTGCATGCATGCTAATGTTGAGGGAAATTCAGTGGTCATATGCAAGGTTCAAAATATCAATACGCCCCTATGTATTGGCAGGGGCATATCGGTACTTAAAATAACACGCTTTTTGTTTTTTTTAGTTTTTTTTTTTTTTCAAAATTTGGTTTTTGGGCCTATTTTTAACCATATTTTTAATTAAAAAGAGGCCTGTTCCTGAAACATCTGTAAATAGGCGTATCGTGAAGCCACTGATACGGGGCATATTGTATCGAAATTTTGAACCTTGGTCATATGACATATTGGGTTGTATGGATTACAAATAATAGACCAATCATATTATTTTGAGGCAGATAGATGGTGATATCATCTTATCCACGCGATTTTCTTCCATTTCATCTCTTTTCTCATATCTTGTGGTGCATGTCTCCCCCCATGGGCATGTTGCATGGATGGCTGGCGGTGGAGTACAAGATTTCATGTTTTGCCACCTTAGTGCTTTATCCTGTTATTTATAGCACCCGGATGCATCAAGTTGCAACTTGCAGAGTTACGAATCTGCCTGGTTGTGCTGCACAGGTGCAAGGATATGTTGAGGATGTCGTGGGGAATAAAGTTGCCACCTTATTTGGAAAGTGGGATGATAGCATGCATTACATCAGTGGTGATGGTGTTGCCAAGTCCAGGAGTAGTAATTTGCCATCAGGGGCCTCCCTTTTATGGAAAAGTAGCAAACCACCTCCTAATCTCACTCGGTACAACTTAACATCATTTGCAATCACATTGAACGAGCTGACACCCGGACTACAGGTAGAGATTATGTATGAAATCAGTTGTGTTATAATCTACTTTGTTTTTTTCTTATTCATCTCTAATTGTCTGTTTTAGCTCTGTCTGATTCCGAGTGTTTGATCACGGATTAAGGAGAAGCTTCCACCCACGGACTCAAGACTTAGACCGGATCAACGGCATCTAGAGAATGGGGAATTCGAGAGGGCGAATGCAGAGAAGTTGCGTTTAGAGCAGAGGCAGAGGATGGTATGTGCGGTACCACTTTTTTGTACTATATGGTTTTATTAACATGAATTTGAAATGAGCCTTTTTTTTTTTAAATAAGCTTTTTGCTAAAATTCCTATAATTAGCCTCAGATGTATGGTTTACATGTTCATCAATCTTGGCTCTCCAAATGCCTATGAACCTTAGATGGTTCACTTTTTGTACTAATATTATTCTTGAAAATCTATGCACTCTTGAGCAAGGAGCAATAAAACATTTTCTTCTCATTTTTTGGGCATTTTCCTAGAAAATATATGTTCTTATCTCATTAATTAAGCCAAGTGAAGCATTGCCATTATTGATGTATCTTTTCTTAATGCAGAATATAATGCCATCACTATAGTGAATGTTTTTGATACGTATTAGAATGCAAGATTTAGTTCTGGTCTCTGGGTCCTATTAACAGTGTTATCTTTATTCCAAATTGGCAATTATTTCTATTTTGATAAATTGATGCAAGATTTCTTTCATGTGTAAGATGGATTAGATTGATCCAGATCATCCTTGCTGTTCAAATATGTCTTCCATCTTGCACCTGTTTTTCATTTTCTGTGTGATATGATTCACATTCCTCGCGACGGCTGTAATTGCTGATTAGATTGCCATTAGTTCTCTTTGTTAGTCCCTCTTCTTTCACAGACTTATCTGTCTAATGACCATAGTTTCACAGACTGATGATTGAATATTCCTCCAAAGTCGCATATAATACTTGGAATTCAGTAGAGAACACGGTCTGCAGTAGTGGTTACTAACGAGAGATTTTACATGTGGTTTACCAAGAGACTTGTATCTCGGGATGTATATGGGTGCACCTTTATTTCGTACAGTTCGGGATTTTCTTTCACAATTGATGCACATAGATGGTTGCTATTTCTAGTATTCAAAAGTTTTTTAAAAGTTTCATTTATTTATTTAATTTTCATTAATGCAGTCCAGGAAATTACAAGAAAATGGTTGGAAGCCAAGATGGTTTGAGAAAGATGGTGAGAATGGGTCTTATCGTTATGTGGGCGGTTACTGGGAAGCAAGGGAGCAAAGAAAATGGGATGGATGTCCAGATATATTCGGTGAATTTAAGGAAGGGATAGCCGTGTAATGCATGTGTATAGTGTGCAAGATTATTAACAATGCAGGTATCTACTAACTGCTACTTTGGAGGGAAAATTGCCATGGTCAATGAACAGTCTTGATTTTCTACAAGTAGATGTTTGATGTTTATTTCACTCTTATGAAACGTGAAAATTGGGTGCATGATACTGACATTATTGTGCGTTGTTATGCAGACAGATTGAGATACCGTACGGGGAAAGACGATGACTCTTGAAATGTTGGGAGTCTGAGGGGGGAGAGTTTACTGATTACTTGTTTTTTATTTTTGTTTTTGTCCATTTAATTGAAATTTGAATCATAGGTCTTTAGAGAATTAATCCCCAATGATTTGATTACTGGAATTTTCTTGTAGTGATGTAAGGTCAATTTCTCAAGTATCCACTTTATATATGCCTTTGATTATAATGAATCTGGCAGGCTATTTTGTAAACTATTTCTATATTGACCTCATTTAGAATCTTTTTTTGTAATATTTTGAATAAAAGGAAATTTATTGGCATTCTTGATCTTTGTGGAATCAATTTGAAGCTTTACCTTACCACCTATGCTAACGTCTTTGTTCTTTGGTAAGCATATGCCCAAGCATTTTTGAGACTTTTTGCTCTTTAGATTCCCTTGCAATGCAAATTTCATTTGGACCAATACAAATGCATGGGAGGACAAATGGAAGTTCAAATTCCGGACCACTTTAGTTTTAAGTTTTTCTTTATTTTATTATTGGAAGTAGAACGTAGGGTTGCAACGTTGAGCTTTTTTTGCATGTATAATGTATTCGTAGATTGAGAGTCTTCAAGCTCTGCTCGTCCTGGGCCCGAAGACTCGAGCCTGATCTAATTTTCCTCTGGGCTTGGGTTAAGCCTTTTGATAATAACTCATGTCCAACATGAGCCCATCTCGGTTCATTCCAAACTCAGCCCTAGGGTAAAAACGGATCAGATTGAATTGGATATGGACGGATCCTAATTTGATTCGTTTATATTTGGGATCAAGTTGAATCTTATCCATTGGATTTATGTTGGATTCAAATTGAATTTGGATTGCATTATATATTGAATAGTATGAATAAATTAAACTAAAAAATGATAAAAAAGGACTTTGGCATTATATTTTATGAACAAATTAATTGAAAATTATTTATATGAAACTTTAACACAAGTAAAACTTATTTAATACACTACATTCAAATTTAAAACCATGCACTGGAACTGTTATTATGGCTGAATGCTTGGCTCTCCTTGATGGTTTGTCTCTCTGCCCCAATAATGGTATTTCTGAAGTAGAGGTTGAAGGTGATAACAAGATTTTAATTGGTATCATTCTTGAGAAGGCTTCCTCTCCGTTGAATATTACTGATGCTCTAAAATAGTAAAATATATCAGGGAGATGTATGATTCGATGAGAATTAGGTTTACTCACTCCCTGAGGGGAATATATTTACTAATTTCTGGGCTAATGTGGACATATTTGAGGGGAGATTTCAGATGTTTTATACAACTCAGGATTTTCCATGGGACCTCAAAAATCTGTTGAAGGAACTGTATGAAGATTCCTATATAATGGCTTTTGCTTTTGTTGCTGTAATTTTCTATTGTATTGTTTGTTTAAGCTTTTGGGCAGGGTTGAACGGGTAAAGGGGTGTGCTTTTTGTTTTGGGTTGTAAGGCAAGGTGGGCTACATCCTCCCTTGTATTATTTCACTTTCCTTTTGATGTTTTGCTTAATAAGATGTTAAGGTGACTGCCCCTCCACCTAGAGTAAAGTTTGGGGGTTAAAATAATACTTTTATAGTTTGTAAAGCAACATATATGTACTCTAAGCAAGTGATCTCTCTGAATGAACACATATTTTAAGTTTAGCATCTATCCAAAGGAAAAGGTAAACTATGCAAAGTTAACCATTTGTAAGAATGGTCACATCAAACTTAAAAAAAAAAAAAAATCTTTCTTAATCAATAAGAATGAATTAATATACGGCCAAAGGTTCAAAGCTTTGAAAAGTTTCGGTTCTTATATTAGATTTTGAACTCACCAATGCACTAAAAATGATTTAACGAGGAATTAGGACATGCTGCTACTTTTTCAGGGGTAAGAAACCACTCTCTTACACTTGATATTCACCAAAGACATGGACCACACACATCATCTCATATAAAACAGCCGAGTCCAAGGCTAGCACTCCTATGACACAAGTAAGTTTGCCTATCAATCCTTCATCAAATGCCTCCAATACTCTTACAAATTAACTATCTTTAAATAGGCTTCCATACTAAGATCAAGATCATGCAATCTTTTCAGAGTGCACATATTCATACGATATAACTCCATAATCCACACAGACCCCAACTGGTTTGTCATGTCACCTCTTTCCAGAGAACACTGCGAATGCATAAAATATGGAATATATGATGTTGTCACTGATAACGCAATACCATCGCCCTGTACACAACAGGTACACTCCCATCTTGTGAGCACTGAAGCGATTTCCAACTGATATATAGCATGGTTGACCATGTTGTTATGTCCGTCTTCATGCAGATCAGTTGTCATCTGCAGCTGCAAACTGCATCTGATTCTTCTTGTATGCGTCCCGGTTGGTCATGGACTGTTGGAATTGCAGATTAGATACTGGGGGTGTTCCTCCTATAACTTTCATTTTAATTCAATTAATTTATTTCTCATACTTTGTTGGAATGAGTTTGGATTTTCTCCTTACAAAATATTCTCACACACTGACCCTACACAGTGCATTGAGAATTTTCCTATGAATAAAAATTAATGATTATGGAGATGTTCCAAATACATGACTGGAACGTGTTGTGATACGCTCTATGAGAAATAATTCTGGTTATAGTACCAATGGAAAGAAATGATTTATTGCAAGTTGAAGAGGTTAAAAGGGTCGGGGATAAACCAAAAGGACTTGGGTAGAAATAATTTAAATACTATCACACTAAATAAAATGGATTGACGAAATTTATAGGATTAGGGATTTATCTACTTCACCGCCTGCTGATTCAGCAAGTTTGATTATGGCCAATACTACTACTGCCTTTGATTTGGCATTGTATTTTGATATATAGATGGATACCTCGAAATCTGAATCTGCTTGCATTTGAACTATCTCTGCTGCTCTTCATCTCCAATCTCCAAAGGCCAAACAGAAAACTTTCTCTGGCAGTGGCAGCCAAGCTTCACATATACATTATTGTACTGGACTACTGGGCCTGTATTTATGACAACATTTTTAGTTCTTGAAAATATAAAAATTTCTGGGTTTGTTGACCAAGAATCAATGGCTATGTGTCGTGTGGAGTGAAGAAATTACGGCAGCCAGAGCTATCAACCTCCGTCTTTAATTAACTTGTTCACCAAAAGACAAAGCAACCAGTCATTCAACCCAGCCATCATCATCAGCAATTCATCAGCCAATATTATTTTAATTCCCTCCCCTTTTTTTCAATGGAGAGTCTTGGGTTTGAGAACACAGGAGGAGGCAGGTGATGAGGGTCCGGGTACTGCAAAAGCAAAACCATTCTATTGGGTCATTGAGCTGGCACATGACAGGGCTAAGGTACCCACTCATGTGCCTGAGTCTCTCTGTCTTGCTTTAAACTATGAAAACAAATGATCCAAACCCTGATGATGATCTATCACCTCCAAAACTCTGATAGTGATAAGTTCACTGGAGCAATCTGAGTGACTACCATACGGATAATCAAAATTTGTTTGACCAATCACAGAAATTTGAGGGTGAAAGTGAAACCAACAATACAGAGCTTTTCTAGTTATTTTCTCCTTCATTCAGATTGCAATTCTCCAATCCAACCAATTTGATGCATTCAAGACTTAACCCACTTATCATCTTCCCAAACCCAACCATCCAACCATTACCTAACTGGCTGGAAATGCGTGGATTTAAATGAATTGGGTTGGATTGGGGCTCTGGATACCATTGGATCGGCCTATTTTATGGTATAAATGTCTCACAAGTCACAAAATCATAATCTGTCCTAACTTGTAAGTACATTCAGGTTACCACGCATATTGTGTAGGGAATGAACATTTCTGCTTACACTCATTGCTCAGCTTATAAATGTATATATAACATAGTATGGGTTCGGCTATGATACCCAAAAGACTTGATAGTTGAAGTAACCAATCAACCCGTATTAGAAAAGTCTTAATCAATCAAGTGGTAATCTATTTGGTCTTCCAGGTATCATGTTTATATTAGATTCATGATAAAAATTTTTGGATAAAATGCATATTAGTACATTGTATTTTATGGATAGTTTTACTTGCTGCAGTATCAAAACTCTCAAAAACTGTCACATAAATAAAATATTATTAATAGACATTACCGTAGATTGAAATTACCAAATTACCCTTTATTGTCATAAACAATTAAATACGTTTACAGAACCCATGAATTGATCTCTTCCATATGCCGGTGGATGAGAAGCACAAAGTACCCTTGTACTTGCTAAACAAAGACTTACCACCTTTATAGTACAAATAAATACTATTTAAAATGTCTTTGCAAAGAACCTAACAGATACAAGAGAACAGGCTAACTCCATGATCACTATTTTGAGAAATCAAATGTTTAGTCAATTTCGCACATCATTTTGGATAGGTGAGATTAATCCACTGTTAGAGGCTAATTTGACAACCTTTATGATTTTTGGGTTGATTTAGCATATTTCTTTGATAGGCTAGATTAATTAAAATCTTGATATCACTTCAATGGTTGAGATTAATTCATTGGTCTTAGGAGACTACTTTAATCGGTTAGATTAGTTGATTTGATATCCCATTCGAATGAGATGGATTAGTTAGAAATCTAAATACACAAATTGGGAGTTTGACTGTGATAATGAAGAAGTTTCACACATAAAAAATTGATAATCAATCATCTGGTATCATTGAATGAATAACCAATTCATTCAAATTCGGATGGGGTTTTAATTGTTTAACATTTTCATACATGGTTTTCAAAAATTGGACCGGACCAGGCGGTTGGACCAGAAAAACTGAAAATCAATCAGGTGACTGGCTTTGGTTTTCTCCAAAACGGGAAATCTGCCCGAAATAACTGTTGATTTTGGTCAGCAAACCGCTGACCTGGGCGGTTAATCGTTCGAACGATTTTGACCGTTTTTTATTTTTTTAATTTTTTTATCAGAACAAGTCGATCATTCAAACCGTTTGACCCGGTAACTAGACCTCTGACCAGTTCGGTCTCCGGGCCATTTTTAAAAACCTTTCAGTATCATAGAATTAAATATCTGGCTTGTTTTGTTCATTACCTTATTTGACATAGATTTTCAGAAGTCTTATTGGTGCCTTAGTTGAAAGGCCAAGATCAAGATCAACTGAAATCTTGATGCGTTGTTTGGATGGCCAAGATTAAGCCTTCGATATTAGGAGACCATTTTGATAGCCCTGATTTTTTGGTTGATTCAGTACATGATTTGGATGAATGTTTTAAAAAGCAACCTGTAAACGGAATCGTTTTGGCCACTGGTTTTCAGGTTGACAGTTCGATCGTCCAGTTCGAATTAACGGCCCATTCTGACAATAAAATTAAAAATAATTAAAAAATAATTTAAAAAATAAAAAATTGGTAAAAAATCGTTGAACGGTTCGATGATTCAACCGTCCAAGTCAATTGTTTGTTGACTTTTTCAACTGTTTTTTACCAGATTGCAGGTTTAAGGTAAAATAGAACTAGTTGCCTGGACGGTTCCCGAGCCGAATGGTCCGATCATTCAGGTCAACTGCAGTTCGAAAACGTTGATTTTAATCACCTAAATTAGTTGAAATTTTGATACATCACTTTGGATGATTGAGATTAGTTCACCAATTATAAGACACCTCTTCAATGGCCCATATCTTCGGGCTTTTATGCATCATCATTTAGATAGGTTACGTTGGATGAAATTTTGTACATCGTTTGAATGGTTGGAACTAGTTGATTGACCTTTGAATGTCATTTTGATGGCCCAGATTTTAATTGTTGTTTGATACATCATAATTCGATATTTTATGAAAGTAACAGGGGCTATGCTGGTCCGACATGATTTATTTTAGAAAAATTGAAAAAATAATGAAAAGTTAAAATAAATTAACATGATAGACAAGAAATAAAAGAATGTTAAAATTTTATTTCATATAAATTATGATGTACACAAAAAAAAAAAAGAATAAAACAGTATAATAAAAATAAAAATAAAAATTTATATGCATATTAATATATTATTTTATATATGCATATGTGTATGTATGGACAGTGTCGTGTTAGGCCATGGGCTGTATTGGCATTGTCCAATTATTTGGCCTGCAAGTGGCACGGACCGCTTTCCAGCTCTACTTGAATTGTCATGAATAATTAAAACCTAGATAAATCAATGGCCAAGATTGATTCTTCTCATTCACATCAGAGATCATTTATTTTTATAACCTATTTTTGTGTTGATTTAGTTTGAATCTTAATACATTATTTGGATAGTTGAGATTATTCAGTTGTTCTTAAAGTGGCAATGTAATGGCCCAATATCATTTACATGATTTTATATTTTTAAAAATTGGATATATAATTTAGTACTATCATTTACTAGTGGAGCCTCACTGCTTGAAAGTTGAAACCATTGCACGACACCTGAATTTTAAAGTTTAGTTGAATAATAATATAGAATTCTAGCAAGTAGCAACAAAATCATGAATAGAAATTTTCTTCTACGAGAAAAGGGTATGGTAAGATAGACAGACTCTAAGTTTGTTAAGTATTTGTGCAATTATAATGTGGCATTGCAGATGCAAAGCTGTTTTTGACAAGATTGACGCCAAACTATCTTAAAAGCCCAATGTCAAACAAATTATTGAAGTGACCAAGCTCAAGCTTGAACAAACGAATTCAATCTCCACCCTCAATCTCATCTTTCTACCATTTCTTCTATCAGATGGTGGGGATTTTCTTTTTGTTCAATCTGTTAAGAGCTAGCATAGAACGCCTCTGAAGAAACTGAAGCTAAAGCCTTAAAGCCTTTAGAGAGGGATTTGTTCTTGAGGGGAATGCTCAATGTTGGACCCCTTAGACTCAGATTGGCGAATTCACACAATTATTGTTGATTGCAGGACTCTTCTTCTCATACCCCTAGAACAGGTAATATTGCAGCCCATTTTCTAGCCAAGCATGCTCTAGGACAGTTTCTTTGGTTTTCGCTCCCCTTAATGTTTGTATTGTTGAAAGACAATACGGGCTTTCTTCAAAATATATATATATATATATATTGCAGCCCATTTTCTAGCCAAGCATGCTCTAGGACAGTTTCTTTGGTTTTGCAGCCCATTTTCTAGCCAAGCATGCTCTAGGACAGTTTCTTTGGTTTTCGCCCCCCTTAATGTTTGTATTGTTGAAAGACAATACGGGCTTTCTTCAAAATAAATATATATATATATATGTGTGTGTGTGGGGGTCGGGTTTTTCATAATTTTGGTAGTCATAATAGGTTATTCATCATGATATGTTAAAGTGTGAAATGCCATGACACTTGTTTCATTGTAGGGGGCTGTTCATAAAACTGATCAAACCCAACAAATTGACCAACCCAATTCAATTTGACCTGACTTGCTCGGTTTTTAACTATTTTTGGTTGGTTTTGGTTCAAGCGTTATGCTAATCTTAGATGTTAGGTTGGTTTGGTTTTGCTCTTGCACAAATCCAAATAAAATCTGAATTAGTTGATAATTTGATATTCAAGATTCCAAGATAAATCTAAATTTAATTCAGGTAAAGAATAAAATCAATAAATTCTTCATGTAAAAACAAGTGTCAATAATGGGCCTTCTAGAGTAAAAAACTAGGTAAATCTAGGTAAGTAAATCAATAAAATAAAAATTTAGAAACCTTCTAAATTCTAATCTAGATAAAAAACTAAAAAAGGACACCTAATTGAATTCTAATTGTAATTGTCTAATGGGCCTTCTAGAGTTCTAGTTCTACTAGAAGTCTAAAAGTAGAAGATTAGTAGGAATTAGGAAACTACTCAAACTACGAAGTAGGAACTACTAAACTAGTAGAATACTAGTTCGGTTCGGGTCGGGTTGGTTTTGGTTTTGGTTTTCACGCAAGAAAACCGAAACTGACCAGAGATTTCGGTTTACGTATGTGCCCAACCCGAAACAGACCGATACGGATGAAAACCCGGCCGACTCGGGTTGGATCGGTCTGGGTTGGTCGGTTTGGTCGGGTTGGGCATTCTTATGAACAGCCCTACTACCAACTAAGTGAGGCCAAAGTGGAAGGATGGAGTTGCGCGACAAGGGGATATACAAATAGAAGGAAGTCAGAGACCTGAGAATGAGGTCCTTGGAGAAGGCACTCCAACGCTCAAGTTAGTAATAGGGCAATAAATTTAGTTGGGCCAAGCTGGTTCAAGCCAAGAAGAGCAATGTGAGAGTAGGAGAGTTTAAAATGACAAACCTTAGGGGAGCTGCCTTTAAATAGTTGAATGTCTGCATTGTACCTAGACATATTCCTTCTGGGGTTGTAGGGATGAGGTTGCCAATTGAAGTCTTCGGAGGCCTTCACCTTCCCCAACGGAAGAGTGTGTTTCCACAGAGGTCCCTGTTTACGTGGTTGTACGCCCTTCTTAATTGGCGGCGTACTGATCCGCTGACATGATCTGAGGACATCGGCCACAAAGGCGTGCACATGGCAGTTTTGGCCGGGCTAGGGTATGACCCAAACACATAGTTATATTAATATTTTATATTTTAAATTTAATTTTTTATTATGGGAAAATAAAAAATTCCCATATAATTCAAGATCATATATTGTAAATTCATTTTTTAAATTTAAATTTTTAATAATATTGATATAGTTTTTTAAACTTTAAATATTTTAAACTGTAATCTAAAACCCAAATTAACAGTTTTTACTAATAGTCAATCGATTTTGAATGACCATTTCTCAACCCGACCAAGTCCGTTCAGGCCACACAGCCCGAAACCGATCGAATCCGTGAACACTCCTATTTCATCGGGTGACAAGTCTTACAACTTCCAACGTACAGTTTTTTTTTTTTTGCGATTTATCCTTCCTTTATTTGTATTCAGAAAATAAATAATTCTTTATATGTTTCTCCGTGCGTGTGGCTCATATGCACACCACGTACCATTGGACAGTTGAGAGTACCACCAATCTCTGTGTTATTTACCCGTTCTGCCTTTAATACTCGAGTGAGAGAATATAGAAATAGAAGATATGCAAGGGGTATTTTAGTCAATCTGCATGACCAGTTGGGTTGTGATGGTGGGTACATTTTGCTATTAAATTCACCGCAGAGTCTAATAATAATTCCTGGTCCCAAATCCCAACTGCCCTAATAAGTAATAATCCTCTGACCTCTCTCTCTCTCTCTGCCGGTTTTTCAGATCCGCCACTCAAACTCCAAAAAGGCGAAGATAGCAAGAACGAGAAAAGCAAAGAGAGAACAAGAAAAAAAAGTAGAAAAACTGTTTCCTTTGTTCTTGTTAAACCCTCATTCGATCTCTTACCAGAATCGAAATTCACCCAGAAATTCGAAATTTCGTCTGGTGAAGCTGGGCGTTTAGGTATGAGTGGCGGAGATTTTCTCAGTATTCAACCTTCCGAGCTCAAATTTCCATGTAAGTAGGTGGTTTTGCCTGGGATTCCCAGTTTGTGATCATATACTTCTCGTCCTCATTTAGTTTTTATTGCCATTTTCTCTAATCAATTCATCAGCTACCTTTAGATCTTTCTCCCTCAGGGATCTTAATGGTGAATGTGGATGCTTGTTACTTTTTTTTTTGCACCGAATTGCTTGCCCTAGATCATCTGTGTCATAAATTTCTTTGTTTGCATGAATCACTGCTGATGCGCTTATTAAATTTTATGGGTCTAATTCTCTTTCATGCTATTTTGCTTGTGTTGTTTCTGTTGAGAAGTCGAATTGAAGAAGCAGAGTTCATGTTCTCTGCAATTGACTAACAAAACCGAACAGTATGTTGCCTTCAAGGTATTTTCTCTTTGCATTCCCTTGTCTTTTTTTCCCCTTTTTTTTTTCCTTCTTTTGCTTTTCATAATCTTGGGTAGTAACGATTGAACATGATCTTTTAATTAATTCTGTAAATGGAAGGTTAAAACAACTAACCCGAAGAAATATTGCGTGCGTCCCAATACGGGAATTGTCTTTCCTGGGACAACATGTGATGTCACAGGTAAGCTTCAATGTCTACTGACTCTACTCGCGGGTGGTTCTTATTCAGGGTTGCTAGTTTTTTTAGGTTATATATAGTTTTTCTTGCTAATTTATTGCACGATTCTATTAATTGCCTCTTCTTATTGGTTTCCGGTTGCTGGTCTTGGTTCCTTCTAGTGACAATGCAAGCCCAAAAGGAAGCCCCACCTGATATGCAATGTAAGGATAAATTCCTTCTTCAGAGCGTTGCTGCCCCTAATGGTGCAACTACAAAGGACATAACACCAGAGATGGTAGAATTTCTTTCCCCTGCAAACTTTATTATATTGATTTATTCTTCTGGCTTTTGCTTCTAATGATTCATAACTGGTGTGAAATGATATCCTAGTTCAATAGAGAGGCTGGTAAAGTTGTGGAGGAGTTTAAATTGAGGGTGGTTTATATTCCCGCTAATCCCCCCTCACCGGTACCTGAAGGATCTGAAGAAGGATCTTCCCCAAGGGCATCTGTCCTAGAGAATGGAAACCAAAACACTGAGGATTCCAAAGAGAGATCTTCAGAGGTAATCTTATTACAATTATTGTTTATTTTGGCATTTGATGTTTGCATTTAAAGGTACGTTGCCTTATGCAGTAGCTTTCAAGCCAATGGTAGACAACTTGTTGAATTTGCTGACCACAGAACCAAATAAATGTTGGACTACATATATTCTTAGTGAAGCATTACACTTTACTAATGGATTTTATTGCATAACGCACTTGAGAAATTTTCTTTGTCTAAAAGCCTCCAAGGAAAATCACTTCTTGCTTGAGGTTCCTTTTCCAAGATTTGCCTTGGTTCAAGGAGTTAAAACTTGTGCAAGGAAGTAAGGTTACAGATTAAGGCGGTGTCTGGTACTGTGGTAGATACCCATTTTGTTTGGTTCTAGAATGCACTGTGGAAAACACATATTCTTTCAAGCTGTGTTGTGTTCTAGAACTGGCGGAGTTCAGTTCTGGACAACAAAATATTGCAGATTTTGGAAGACACCAAAATTTTGTGTTCCATAACACACCACACCTTGGGACACTCAATAAACATTAATTTAGTATATTTTGAAAATATACTTGTATTTCAAATCCCAATGCTTTGGAATAGGGGTGAGCATTATTCTGTTAAAACCGAAAAAACGAACCGGAAATTTCGGTTTTGGTTTTTCAGTTTTTAGTTAATTCGGTTTTTGAATATTTCGGTTTCGGTTTTTAGAATTAAAAACTCAGTTAACCGAATAAGTCGAACTTTGGTATATAATATATAATATGCAACATATAATATATAATATGTTATATATTTATACATTAATATATGAATATAATGAAATTCGATTTCATAATATATATTTTATAATATATAATATATATTATATGTTATAATATATATAATATAGTATATATTATTAAAATTTGGTTTTAACTGAAATAACCGAAAACTGAATCGAAAGTTTCGGTTTCGGTTTTGGTTATTTCAATTTTTCTAAAATTCAGTTTCGGTTCAGTATTTATTTTTTTCAGTTCGGTTTTTAAGCGAATAAACTGAATGCTCACCCCTACTTTGGAACACACCACACCACCATGGTGCAGAACATTATCAAAGGTGTGGTGAGTTTCTAAGCCTACCATTTCAAACACACCAAAGTGGGGTCTAGTAGCTTGGAACACACCAAACTATTTTTGGCCACGATACAGAGCACTCCCTAAGTTTCTATATGATAGATCAAGAAATTAGAGGGTAGAAGGGACCATGATTTGAACTGAATGAGATCCCATTTAACTGTCCTATGGATGTACAGCTTAGCTCATTTGTTCTCTGGTAGTACTTCCTTCTCTCTCCCTTTGGGCTTTCTGTTGGGCTAGGAAAGAGCACTAGAAGTATTTCAGAAACTTTTCTCCTTTATTAAAGTTATTATTTTCTATAGTGCTTAAGGATTTTGTCCTTTTTCTTCTTTCCTTTTTGCTTCGTTTTTCTTTTAAACTTTCTGCTGTTCTCCATATTTCAGTAAGATCTTCTTTTATAGATGAACAACAAAATTGTTCTATGAAGCATGTTTCTACCGTGTGTTGCCACTTCTGCCCCAAGCCAGACACAGCCTTAGTTCTCATCAACTGTATGAGGCATAAAGTGTCAACTAATGGATTTGGATTGAGGGTTCTGGAGTTGCCTTTGAGTTCCCAAATTAAAAAGGGGTTGAAAGAAAATCTTTCCTTTTACATGTTAATAAATAATTTGATATCTAGGGTTCAAAAATATTTAATTTGGGCTGAAGTATGGTTGTTGAATCTTGTTATGTTGCATGAAAAGCTATATCTCTGTGTGTTTGGGTGATCAAGTTGATGAATCAACTTTCATGCATGACTTTCAATGGACTCCAAAAGTACAATACCTGATTTGACTCTGGATCCGATTATCCTGGAGTTGGATGTTAGAACTTGCATCCGATTAATAATCGGATTGGATGCAGATTTAATCCCATCTGATCTGATTAAATTCCAAGTCTGATAAAAAGCTATTATTTTATAGATATTTCGTTCAATTGTGTCATTGTGTGTATATATAGAGATATTATATACAATTATATAAATTTCATTACTGATAAATTTAATATTTTATATTTATATACAGTTTTATACATGTATAAGTTAAAAATAATTTGTTTTTTTTTTAAACTTTGTTAATTGTTTTTCCACTTTAAATTCAATAAGATGAACGTGGATTAAATCTGAATCCTACCTGAGCCTGACATATCGGATTTTCGATCCAAAGGTTTGATAATTGGATTGGATGTGGCTGTAGCTGTAGCTGGATCCGATCTGAATCTGATCCATTTACAGCCCTACTTTCATGCATATCTGGTTTGGTACCCTTGATCATTTGGCTAGAACTGATTGCATTAGCATGATAGTGAATATGCAAAGAGGGCATGGTTAAATAAAAGCAGTTCGGTGACATTGAATTGACTAACCAGTTTTAGAAAGACAATGTAAGATGTATAGATATGGATACTGATATAAGAAGTGAGATATTATTCCATTTCTCAAGGTTGAGGATCTAGATACAGGTATTGGTGTCCCATGAGATATGGTGTTATCATGCTTTAGTTTTAGTTTAAGTTAAATATTAGTGCATACATATTTGTTGTAACTTTTAATTAAGCTCCTAATATCTACATATTTTTCATGGTATGATTTATTAAAGATATACTACTTGCGTATTTTCAGAAGGATTCATGCTCGTAAGTTTACTCTAGAAGTGCCCATGAAGTATTTGGTGTTGTATCAGGTACATTTTATGTTTGGTGTTGGTGCACTAAGCATTGAGGTATCTGGGTATTTTTTGATTGGAAGGTATCTGGGTATCATAGCACAGAAAAGTCAAAACAGATCTCTGCACATGCACACCTAATGTATTCTAACCTAGATTTAAGCAAGTCTAGTCCAACTGACCTAATGAAAAAGTTGGGTGAATCACCTGGTCCAATCCAGAGGAAACTAGTTCAAATTGCCACAGGCATAGTATGCTATTTTAACATACTGTGGCATGATTAAAATTTACATCATTTTCATGATCTGCATCCAGAAGTCAGAACAACCAAGCTGACCTAGCCAAATACCAATAAGCAAGAAAAAAAAAAACTCCTAGCATTCTTTTGGTTAATGTCATGTCAAACAGTAGAGAAAGAGGAAGCTCCTTCATATAGAAGAATTTCTAGGGTTCTTTTTGGATATATAATAAAAGTTATATAATATAACTATGCCAATATTAATGCCTTGTTATGGTGTTCATCATTTGAGGTTTGGTTGATAATATTTATGACTAAACTAGATTTGGTTGATGAGACGTGCCTTTCTAGCCCAGTGCTACATAAATTACCAATACATAATATTTTTATTTCTTATGAAAATATACTTTCAGAGGGGCAGGCATATAATTGGATCAACCTAAATTCAAGTTTAGATCCAATTATTAATCAAATAATATTTTGAACATCCTAAATCCAATTTGGTTGTATTTAACAGACACCCAAATCTGACATAATTGGATCAAATTCAGACCTGTTGACAGCCCCATCTCTGTTTTCCTGTCATGCACATTTATTCTCTCCAAATGTTTACTGTTTTCATTTGATGCAGTTCACAATGAAATTTTTCTTTTCCTATAATTTCTCTTAATCTTTTATATTTCTACTGTTGGTATCTTTTTTATTTTTAAGGGTTCAACTATGATACCAGAAAAACTTGCAGCCAATCACCTGGTATCATAAAAGAGGTGACCAATCAGGTGGTATTAATCAAAATTCATGGGGTTCTTTAATTGGTCAAAGCTCTTCTGGTACCATACCTTTCCGACATCATAGATTTTCCCTATTTTTTATATTTTTATTGCATATTTTGAATTGTACCTTCCTTGAGGAAAGGTACACATCTCAGGCAATAGGTGATTTCTTGTCTTTCTTTTTTTTTTTTCCAATTAGTTCTATTTTTGTGCTGGGTTTTCTATTTGAAATTGCATTTTTATGCTTCTTGTTAATTTCTGCAATGAACTTAATTGATGGTTCAAATTGAACATTCACCCAAATTTACAGTCTTACATATTTACAAGGACTTAAGATATATTATCCAATGTTGATTTACCTCCACTGGGTTATTCTTTGTTAAATGTCACTCCATTTATGTGTTATTATTGATAATGGACTACCCATAAAAAGGACTAGTGGCCATTTCCCATGTATGGTTTCATTTTAATAGAATTACAATTATTATGAAGCACATCAGAGCAATTTTTTTTACCCTTTACTTTCACTGTTTCACATGATGCAAGAAATTGAACTTGTATGTCAGATTGTGAAAGTTAAAGACTTCGTTAATGTATTCAGGGATTGTTTTACCATTTGGAGTATAACATGCTATTGGTGGAAAATACCAAATACAGCTTATAACTTTAAGCTAATGATTATTAGGAAACATGTGGTGCTTATTGACTTTTCTTTTCCTCTTTTGTTTTGTTTTGTTTTGTTTTGTTTTGGAGGCTATATATTTTGCCTCTGAGCATGCTGTTTTTCGGGTCAGTTTCTACAGTATGTGCTTTCATTGAAAAAACTGTTTGTTTTTTGTAGATATCAGTTTCTAATAGGTTTTTTTTTTTTTTTTTCTTTTTTTCTTTTTTATTATTCAGGCATTAACTTTGATTTCCAAGTTGACCGAGGAGAAATCATCTGCTCTTCAACAAAATCAGAAACTCCGTCAAGAAATGGTATGGTTCAGATATCTTTATCGGTAGAAATGTCATTTAATCTTTGGTAGTTAAGCTCTAGATTTTTACCATCTTTAGTCACTTCTGTATTTTTTTTTTGTTTTATTATTAATACCTGTTTTGTGCTTGTAATACAATAAAAATTTCCAGTTCCTTTACCTTAACTATAATGCTGGAGGAAAAGCTTTGGCTGTTTTGGAAAAAAACAGCCTGGTCTGTTTGGGGGCTTTCTGCACAAGACAAGTAACCCCATTCAGTCCCTTGTTTTTCTTTTTAATCAAAAGAATATTGATTGCAATTACTTTTTTACCCTGTATCCATGCTAACGTGCATGTACATGAAGCTTTAAAACAGCCTAGACCGTTTTCTCCAAATAGCCAAAGTTCTCTCATGCCTGGATGCCTCTTTATGCTTAGTGTACCTATATTGGACATGATATACACTTCTAGAGTATATTTATGACATGAGCCTTATGAAACTGTTACATCTTATCAATACAATAAAAGATTTATATTTGTTAGAAGTTTAATTAAATTTGATGAGGTATAAATATCAGAAATGATACCTAGGTTAAAACTAAGCATAAAATCATGGTATTAGCATTATCGGGTCCAGATGGGGATGTCTATTGTCAATAACAGTGTGGAAGGCTGGATTGCTGTCATGGGGATCCCTTTGCATGCTTGGAGTATAGCTACTTAGAGGAAATTGGGAAGCACTGTGGAAGGCTGATGAAATTTGATGATAAAAACAGAACCTGGGATAGGTTGGACAGGGCAAGATTGTTGGTGAAAGTGCAGGATGTCTCAGGTATTCCAAATACGATGCTAGAGTTTGTAGGGGAATTCTATGAGCTGAGGCCCATTGTTGAAGGAGAAGATGGCACGGCTCTGAGTTATGGTCAGGGGAACGGAAGGAAAGATGGAGGGTGAGGGAGAGAGGGTAAGTGCGAGAGAAAACGGGTTCGAAGATGCTAGATCAGAGGATGGGAAGACGAACAATCACTCGAAGGAAGGTGGGGGGGGGGGCGGGGAGAAGGGTAAAGATGGAATTTTTGAAGGAAGGGGGGAATGTGGAAAAGAAAAGGGGTAGACACGTGGAATGGGGGAGGAATGTAAGAAAAGGGAAGACCAAAAGTCGTGGGTTGAAAAGAAGGGAGATGAAGGGGCTCAAGTGGTGGGAGATGTTAGTGGAGACTTGAAATGGGGTGGGGCCTGCATAAGTAGTGGTGGGTTGAATATGGCCAAACCTAAGCTTTCGACTGAATGGGTTGAGGATTATAAGAGGAAAGGGTATTATTGGAAAACACCAATAAGAGCTTTTCGAAAAAAATGGGAGGAACATCGAAACTGCAAGAGGAAGATTGGGTTGTGATTTCCAGGTTTGAGGGAGCCAAGAAGATACTGGAAGTACTGCAGAGCAGCAGACAAAGACATGAAGAGGCGGATAAAACAAGAGATCGAAGTGAAGAAGGAACTCAAGAAAAGGCAAGGAAAGGGAAGGGATTATAGCTTCAGAAGCAGGTCCAAAATGCAGAGGCTCAGATTTTGGGAGATGAGCTCTATGTTGTCACAAATCAACATCTCTCAGGTAGTGGCAGGAGTTGTGTTTACTTTAGAATTACTGCAGTCAGAAGGAGTTGATGATGGCTTGGTAAACGAAGTAGGGGTTCTCAAGATAAAAAACTTTGCAACGAGGGAGGAGGCATTGTCCTATCTGCAGGCAAGATAAAACTTTGCAATGAGGGAGGTCTACAAGGTAAGGAAAGACTTGGGAAAGCTGGCACTTTTAAGAAGAAGGACGTCATACTGCTAGGCATTATATGTTCTGCCCTGTGTTGTTGTTGTCCACCTCTCCAGCGCAGGCAGTTGGAGTGCTGTTATCCTTATTAAAATCACAATCGGTGGAAGAAACTGCAGAACCGATAACAGAGGAAGTCGATGTAGAGTGCGTGAAGGGGTCTGACACTGAGCACCTAGTGAAAGAGGTATGTATGCCTATCACTAATAGGCTTTTGGTTGAGAAGGAGGGAGCAGAGAGCCTTCTGGGGGAACACCTAGAGAAGAAGGGGCTGGTAGTAGGAAGAGGAAGGCTGTGGAGGAGGTGGGGGGGGGGGGGACAAGAAGGAAATAGTGTATAAGAGGAAAAGAAAAATAGGGTGTCTTGGCACCAGAACGAAAGGGGAGAAGGAAGGAGAGAAGCATGGGAAAGATTGTTTGAAGGAACAGAGGGAGGAAAAAGAGATAGTAGTGAAGGGAAGAGAAGGGGAGCAAGGGGTATTGGAACCATAAGGGAGGTCTGGAAACCGATACTTTGGTTGAGAAGGAGGTGGCAGTGAGAGAGGAAGTCTAACAAAGAACAGAGGTTGGGAACTTGGGATGAAGAAGGGGGAGAGGATCAGAGGAGGAGGTGCTGGAAGAGGATCTGTAAGGAGTTGAAGATTAACTTGTATTAGGGGTCAGGGAGTGGGTCAAGGTTGAGGATATTGAGTTGGAATAATAGGCGTCTGAGGGAAAAAAAGAGTAGTGGTCAGGAGCTTTTTTAGGCTGTACAGACCGGAGGCAGTTCTTTTACAGGAAACAAATTGGGAGTTGTTCAATATGAACCTGAAGGAAGAATTTTCGGGTAGGGGCACTGGTTTCTGGTATTCCCTGAGTTTGAACAGATTAGCAGATCAGATTTGTGGGAGAACTTTTAAAATGTGCTTGAATTTCAGAATTGCAAGTGATTAGCATGTACATTTTAGGCATTGGTTGCTTTGTATTGGTGAGGTGTCATCTTGTCACCTCTTTCTAACCTTTTTTCCTTTTAATAAAATTTCTTTATTACTCTTCAAGAAAAAAGTGTCTAGGAATTTAAGAAATGGAGTTCTGTCCCCATATCCTCTATCTGTGTTAGTACTGTAGCTATGCTACTCAGATATGATGAGGGCATGACTGGATGAGGTGTCAAGTATGGAATTTATACTAAAGTTGAAATACTATGATATGATATAGCATCCTTGTACAGGTGTATGTGCATCATAGATCCGTAGTCGTGTCTACTCACAAAAGTCATTTGGTAGGAAACCACTTTATTTTCTTTTTGCATTATTTCTTGGATCTTGGACTTTATGTTTTGATCATTAATACTTCTGAAGGAATTTGCTATAAAAGGTCACATAATAAGTATGCAAAATGAGGCAAGAGGCTCATTCACTCCAAATTACAAACATACCCGTGAACCTATTCTCTATTAGTAGGTTCTGGATGAAGTGCTACCAGGTATCCCCCTTTTATAGCAAGTTGATATGTTAAAGATTGGCAGATGTTTTAACCATCTAAATGGCATGTTTAAACTGCTAGAAAGAAATTTAGCCTTCACAAATTGACATCTGAGCACCCAAGGGACATCACTTCCACCTTTAATCCAACCTATCTCCACTTGTAAATCCTCTTTTAACCCATCTAAATGATTTGTCTTTAGTCTTGGTCTTTTATTGATTGATTTCGATTAGTTATTTTTTCTTTGCATTCTTGCTTGATTCCCTTGCAAGTTCTTGCTGTTCTCCTTGAATCTTCTTGTTTACTTGACATATCCAGCCCCGAATTCTTCTTGGGTTCTTTCTTGCTGAAACCTATTTTGCATTTTGCTGCTCTATTCTTTGATTCATGTTGCTCTATTCCAAATGAAGAAAGAAACATTCTTTCATCCACAGGATAAATGGATAAGCCCTGAGGCATCTCTGAACCACCTTAAACTTATGTAAGAGCTGCCCTGGGGTCGATACTCAATTTCTCTGATAGTTAGAGGTGGTTACACAAGCCCTATATTATCCTTAGGGCTGGATAAACTACATACCCTAGGAATATTCCCAAGCCTTTCCCAAATCCCAAAATTAACCCTTGGAATTCTATCTCCTTTCCTGTGCACCATTATAACTTAATATTCTTTTGTAATCCCAGTTTGAATATATGATACTTGAGATTTATGCAATACGATAATTTTAATTTGTCATCCTGTACCGATGTTCAGAATAAATTCCACCAAAAATGAGGTTCTTGGTAATTATGAGGTGGAAAACTGTGTGGTATTGATGGTTGCTTTGAGGTGCAAGGTCGGCAACAATCTCATGTTACCTTGAGTTTCAAGATATTGATTAACAGTAGCAATATGGTATTTGGTAGTGGTGTTTTTTCAGGAGTTGGTCAAGATCATGAATGTATATGAATCTGAAAGGGTAAGATGCTGTGAAGGTTAATATGCTAAGATATTGTGATTGATGACTAAATGTATATCTGGACATGAGAATTTTAGAACTTGGTTTCTTGTGTTTCATCTTTCATGAATGAAATTCTATTTGAGATGAGTATTAACAGTGTGAAAATAGGAATCTTTGATGCTAGGTGATAGAAGATAGGCATAAGCACATAGCTGCCAGAATCTAGGAATTAGAAAAAAAAATTGTGATGTTACTAATGGTTAATCTTAATCAGTTACAGAACTAGTTTGGAGAAAGCCATACTTGAGATCTCATTAGAAACTGAACTTGCTGCTTCAGATTGGAAGAAGCTGCCAAAGTTAAAATACTTTCAACAATCATAAACATTTTCTCTGAAGGACAAACTCGATCTTCAAACAAGCAGCTGTTCTGCTCCTTCCAAATGCACCAACAAACCACCATGGGAGAGACTTTCCACAAGACCTTATCCCTCTTAGAGAAGGCCTGCCCATGCCAACAAGACATTAGAGAGAGGTGGTCTGGAAGGGTCACCCAACTCATACCAAACAGTCTTAAAACATGGGACTACACCTTGTAAGAGTAGCTGCAAAGAACGAGGAGATGCTGGGTTGATTCTTCATCCTCCCCACACTAATAGAAGCGGTTGACAAGGATCATTCCTTTTAACCTTTGTAAGATAAATGTAGTTGAACATTTTATTACATGGAAGCAGTTCATCCCTAACATTTTCTTCCTTCACCAACCCATTAGCAATTTCATTTTCATCATCATCATTGTCCATGCCTTATCCCAACTATATGGGGTCAGCTACATGAATCCTGTTTTTCCAATCCATTCTATACAAGTCATATCCACTGTTAAATTATTAGTGCTTAAATAATTCCTTACTACTACCCATGTTGGTCTACCCCAAGCTCTTCTACCCCCTTCAATGTGTAACAGTTCTTCTAACTGGTGCAATTGGTACCAACTGATGGTGGCTCTAGTTGGTAGGTTCTTTGATTAATTGGAGTAGAAACCTGGGATCAAGTATCTCTGCCACCAGGGTTTGGGGGGGGGGGGTTAAGGGAGGGGGATGGGCTACTCCCTGTTGTGTAGCTCCATGAAGCAAAAAAAAGAAAAAAGAAAAAAACTGACGCAATTGGTGGACTTCTATGCATGTGCCTAAACCATCTTAGTCTAATCTCTCCCATTTTATCACCTATTGAAGCTACTCCTAAGTTCCTATGGATAATTTCATTCCTAATCCTATCCTTTCTAGTTTTTGTATTCATCTAACTTAGCATTCACATTTCAGCTACATTCATTTTTTGGACATGTTGTTTCTTGACTGCCCAATACTTTGCTCCATACAACATAGCTGCTTACAACTGTTTTATAGAGTTTTCCTTTTTACATAAGTGGTATTCCCCTATGACATAAAAGTCCAGATCCACCCCTCCATTTTTCCTAACCTGCTCTAATTCTTTGGGTGACATCCTCCTCAATCTATCTCTTGTTATGGATTATTGAACCAAGTTATTAGAAATGGTTGCATTAGTCTCCAATCCCAAGTGTATCTTGATTTACACTCTTATTATTACTGAATTTACATGTCATATACTCTATTTTAGTTCTACTTATTTTAAAACCTCTTGTTCTTAAGGTATTTGTCCCCATAAGCTTTGTTTTGCATTTAATCCTCTATTAGTTTCATCAATTAAAACAATGTCATCCACAAACAACATGCTGTTATGAGCCTGGGCGTAGGATCTCGTCACGGGTCGGTCTACGGGGAGAACCTCTAGTTTCCCCTTGCCCCTCCCTTTGCGTGCTAACCCTATCATGGCGATCTAAGGGGTGATTTGTCCAAGAGATCACCCTAACTCTCCTTTACTCTTCTCTTTGACTGAAATTTTGGATGCCTTTATTCAATAATAGTGGCTCTTTAAATAGGAGACTACAAGAGTCCTGCTCTTAGGGAGACTCCTTGCTGAATAGGGAGACCTCCAACTCTATCTTGATAAGATAAGACTGATAAGATAAGATAAGTCTCTCTTAATCTTAATCTAATAAGATAAGATAATCTCTCTTAATCCTAATCTAATAAGATAAGTCTCTCTTAATCCTAATCTAATAAGATAAGATAATCTAATCTACTAACTTAATAAGATAAGAATAACAAGATAGTCTAATCTAATCTACTGAATGGATAAGACTGTTGCTGTCGAATTGGATAGGATGAGAACACCGGATCATTGCTGTTGCTGTTCCCAATACGCGTCCACATCATTACTCCCCTCTTGGACTACGAGCTTGTCCTCAAGCTCGAATTTAGGATGGGTGTCGGGAAACACCATCAAAGGAATCCCGGATAGGTGGAATGACTTTGCCCTCCTAGATCGGGTTCCAATGAAGAGGGTTCATCCTCATCTTCCTCTTGTTTCACCAGGAGGCAGAAAAGTCTCTTGCACTTGTGCCCTACTGAGTAGAGTTCATCGCAATTAAAACATTGTCCCCTCGCCCTGCGTTCCGCCATCTCAGCCCTGGACAAGTTCTTAATATGGGGTGCAACGACGCTGCTCCCCATACTGGATGCTGGTCTGGAATTGTTGCTCGTCTGTGGCTTCCGTTCTTGGCTGGCTGCTGAATATGGAGCCATTCTGAGTGGTTCCGGGGATGCCCATGATGGTGGAGGCTACCCCATACTGAAGATTCCACGGCTGAGTTGTAGTTTGCGTTCGAAGGCGTGAGCTACATTCATGGCTGTAACCAGGTTGGGGGGATTCTGCATTTTCACGTCCACCCGCAGGGATTCTGCTAACCCAGCGATGAACATGCCTACTTGCTGGTCCAGTCGCACTGAAGATGCCATCGCAAGGAGGGTCTAGAACTGGCGCTGGTATCCTGCCACCGTGCCGGTTTGTTTAAGGTTAATCAGCTCGCCTAAGGGGTTACTTGTCAGTGGGGGCCCAAATCTAAGAAGGCAGTAGGACTTGAATTGGGTCCAACTGAGCCCAGGTTCTTCCTGTTCTAATCGATAGAACCAGAGTTGCGGTTCCACTATTAAGTGAAAGGCGGCTAGCCTTACCTTATCCTGATTGTCTGGTCCGTTGATTTCAAAAAAATTGCTCGCACCTGTACAGCCAGCCCAAGGGATCTCTGTTGACGTTGTACGCCGGGAATTCTAACCTGCTGTACTTGGGGATGACTGCGGCCCCCTGGTTGCCGAACTACTGTTCGCCGGAAGACTCCGACAGATCTGGTCGGCGGCCACTAGTGGCTGTCACCCCTTCTGTGTTCCTCTCTTTGCTAGAAAGGAATAACTCCATCAGACACCATAGCTCCCTGACTTCGTCCTTGATTTCCCGTACTTCCGAGCTAGTCTCCATGAGCCGGTGCTCGAGTTCTTGGACCCTGGACGGCAGCTGCTCTAGATCACCCATGACGCCTTGCTCTGATACCAAAATGTTATGGGCCCAGGTGTAGGATCTCGTCACGGGTCGGTCCACGGGGAGAACCTCTAGTTTCCCCTTGCCCCTCCCCTTGCGTGCTGACCCTATCGTGGCGACCTAAGGGGTGATTTGTCCAAGAGATCACCCTAATTCTCCTTTACTCTTCTCTTTGATTGAAATTTTGGATGCCTTTATTCAATAATAGTGGCTCTTTAAATAGGAGATTACAAGAGTCTTGCTCTTAGGGGAGACTCCTTGCTGAATAGGGAGACCTCCAACTCTATCTTGATAAGATAAGACTGATAAGATAAGATAAGTCTCTTTTAATCCTAATGTAATAAGATAAGATAATCTCTCTTAATCCTAATCTAATAAGATAAGTCTCTCTTAATCCTAATCTAATAAGATAAGATAATCTAATATACTAACTTAATAAATAAGAATAACAAGATAGTCTAATCTAATCTGCTGAATGGATAAGACTGTTGCTGCCGAATTGGATAGGATGAGAACACCGGATCATTGCTGCTGCTGTTCCCAATACACGTCCACATCACATGCACCATGGAACTTGCTCCTAAATATGTTTAGTTAATTCATCTATGACCAGTGCAAATAGATAAGGGCAAAGTGCTGAACCTTGGTGAAGATCCATAGTAACTATAAAATCTGAAGTCTTTCCCATTGGTGTTCTAACATTTGTTGTTGCCACCTCATACATATCCTTAATTAGATCTATATACCTATTTTGAACCCCTTTCTTTTCCAAGAACCCACTATATTATCTCTCTAGGAACACTATCACAATGTTTTAAAACGTGGAGGTGTGTGACTCGAGGAGTTCCACTACTTGGAGGTGTGAGGCATAGTTTATAGCATAGGAGGCGTAGACCTCCTGAACACAAGGAGGCATAAACCTCCTTAAGAGGAGGGGATAAGGAGGAAGAGGGGGAGGAGGAAGAAGAGGAAGGAGGATTTCATTTTTATTTATTTTTAATAAAAATCTTTTATACTAAGAAGAATGAAGATGCATAACACTAACTGAAGGGGGGGGGGTGTCTTGTCGAGGCAGAGGTGAGCGAGCGAAGTGAGGTGGTATTGTACATTTTGCACAAGGTCATACCATTCAAAATTAGATGGTAATCCTCCCTTGTTACATGATGAGGTGGCATTATCCAATGAGATAGTGTTGTTGATGTGGACCTTTATCTTATAGGTTGTTGTGCATTTTGCAAGCTCTGTACAGTTGATTATGCCTTTTATCTTTTGGTTCAATTAAGAAGCACCCTGATTTCTGTTTGAAGTCTTCTACCTTAGACTGCATTTGTTCCATTGTAGAGGGGGTAGAAAGATAGCTTAGACTTTTAAAGTTGAAAAATATTCTACTTTCACTGTTGAAGCAAATGGAGCTTATTGTAAAAAAAATGTTTTTGACCGACTGTAGATTCTAAATGTCTTCAAGTTTCCCGTCTATTAATTTTTTAGGTTTTTTGGTTTGCCTTTATGTTCTTTGTGGTATGAAGGAAATCCAGGGATAGTAAGGAGTTTGAACAAGGTAATACCATCATAATATGGGGCCATTATAAAAATCTGGGCTGACAACCATGGGAATGTGGGTTTTGGTCTGAGGGATGCCACTTCATACAAAAATGTTGTAGCTTAGGACTGACTCATCCACCCCTCCCAACTTCCAAGATCCTGGATCACTGGGATCAACATTAGGTAATGCACTTTTTTTTTTTTTTTTAACAAGATCATAGTAGTGACTTGTAAAGTTTTCAATGTGGTCATGCCAGCATGTATTGTCTCATTCAAAGATAGGTAAGAAATCAGAGAATGAGAAATGTTATCTATTTGTCCCTCTCCCTGGGGTGGTAGGGAAGTGTGGGGTAGAGGTTGCTAGGAGGAAAAGAAGGGTTTTGACTTTTGAATCCATCTCTTAACATGGTAAACCAGATAAAACTGAAATGAAAGATAAGAAATTAGGAGTATGTTTTAAGCCCTTCACAAGATGCTCCTTTTGTGTAAAATGTTGATTTGTTTCTTATTTATTGTGAGACATTTGCAACTCGATCAATCCTTTGTTTTGTTTGAACTTTACATTGTTGTAAACGAGACTATTCTTTTGATCAACTATGTCATTGAACAGGAGTTGATGAGAAAAGAAATTAGCAAAAGTCATGCTGGTGGCTTCTCCTTCCTGTTTGTTGTGCTGGTTGGTCTCCTGGGTGTGCTGGTTGGATATCTTATCAATAAGACATAGGATGCCATCGTGCACTTAGTTCAAATTACAAGGAATGCATGGCCGCATCTTTACATCAATGTTTAGTTGATTAGGTGTTCTCAGAACTTTATATGAAATATATTTTCCAAGTAGTTGTAAAAAAGATGTCTTGTTCATCATTGCCTTTTGGGTTCCAATTTATTACATTGAAAGGACGTATTTTTGTTGATTTGAGTGCTTGCACCAACCACCAAATGATGATTAATCCATGAATCTGAGTTGGGATGGAAAGCCCCTTGGATTCAGAAAAATAATTATACAAAATTAAAGCATCGTGGAGTTATGGGCAATGAATATTTTCATCCATCCACAGCTTCCTCAGAAAGACGTGATGCCAGAAGGGTTTTGACCAATGAAAACCTACTGTGAATTTGATAAATAACCGCCCGTTTGATTACCACTCTCATTGGTTACATGTTTTCCCCTTTTATGTATGTCTTTCGGATATCATAGTCGAACTTATTAATTAGCATTATATAATAAGATTTAGGCTGTGTTTGGTTTGAAGGAAAAAGCAGAGAAAGGAAGGGAAAGATAGGAAAACCTATACAAGGTTTATAAAGGTTTCTTTACATTTTCCCTTCCTTTCCCTACCTATTCCTTCAAACCAAACATAATGTTAGGGAAAATCTGACGTGGGAAAGAAGATATACTACCAAAAGAGTTTTGACCAATCAAATCCCATCCATGAATTTTGATGAATAACACCACGTTTATGATTCCAATTGATTGGAAAAGTTTTTGGGATATCATTTCTTTCTGATATCATCGATTTTAACTTTATGACCTGCACCAAAACCAAAGTATCCCCTCAGATGTTAATATTGTATTCACCAATCAATAACAAACCCATCAAATCTGCCCGGCTCGGGTTGTTTTATCGCAAACTGGATGTCAAACGTAACCAGTTTGACGATTAAGAGACTCTTTTGAAGGTTAGGGTTGGAGATTCGTCACTCATATAGAAAGGAAAATGGAAGCAGGGTCGTTTTGAAATTTCTGACCCATCTTCATTTAATTCCATCCAGAAATCTACTGAATTATAGAAGCATGGAGCTGCGAAGGGAGAATGAAACAGGAAATGGAATTGCTAAACAAGAGTACGTTCTACAGGGCCAGGGGTGTCAATGGACCAGTTTTGGATTGGATCCCGTCCAAAGCAAAATCAATTTAAATGGATTGGACGGACAAATATGACATTAAATTGGACCAGTCTAGACTTCATGGTCCAAAGTATTTATTGGATTGGATTGGACCTGGTCCATCATTCATAGAAAATTAGAATATAGGTGTCAATGGACCAGATTTGGATTAGAGTTAATCTAGATTTAAACAAATTTGAACAGATGGGATGGTCCAGACTAAAATATTCATTGGATTGGATTGGACTTGATCCATTTGTAATGGATTAACATTGGACTGTATAAGATTAGATTGGAGCAAATCCAGTGCAATTGACACCCCTACGTACAACTACAAATTGTTGTCACTTCCGGTAATACTACTTGAGAAACAGGAACTCTGCAAAGAAGCGAAAGTAACAGCAAGAAATAAATTCCGTTCCGTCCATAAATGACTAGTTCAGTCCAAAACCCTGACTATGTTTTACTCATGTAGGAATCAAGGAAGACTCCTCTCCGATGTAGTAGCAACAACCAGAGAAAATTGCAACCCCCAAACCCATCATCACCAAAACAAACAGCACAAAACTAGTCACGACTCCTCTACAAATCTTTCCATTCTGGACTCTCCTGCCCTCAACCTTTTCGATTGCCACCTGTGCTTTTTCCTCGATGGCCTTGTCGGAAACAGTTTCTGTTTCCAGATAGAAAGGAGAGCCAAGGTCAGAAGAACCATCTCCGTCCTCGTCTTCATTGAGACATGACTCGGTGCATGAGCACGTTGAAGCACTGTCGAGATGGTGGATGGCTGATGTCCTGAAGTTGTCCCAGTCCAGAAACGCTGCCTCGAGTTCAGCGAGCCTTTGCTCAATGTGGTGCAAGTGATGCGGCTTCCGGGGTTGTGATTTAATCTCTGCAGCAAGCAGACTCCTTAGAAATCCAAATCTTCCCCTCAATCCTTCTGAAAGGAGTTGGTGACAAGGGGTCTCGGCCGAAAGGGCGACAACCTCGTTGAGTTCCAATTCAAGTTCTTTGAGTTTTCTCTTTAAGATTGCGTATCGCTTGGCCATCTCCTGCCTGTCTTCCTCTATAATCCAGGGTCTTTCAGATTGCGAGAAGGGTCTCTAATTTTGTATCATCGGAAGAGTTTAATCGAAATTTGGGTTGAATGTTGAGACTTGAGGCGACAGTTATAGCTTTTAGAAGGTAGGTATGCGACGGTTGCTCTTGTTTCCTATTTTCTCTGTGACCTCAATCCTTGAATGGTCATATTTCCAACTTCGCGCCTCCTCCCAAATCCCCCCATTCGTTTCCAGTTTCCACCACCTACTCGGGTTCCGGGTACGACCCAATTTCTATGAGTAAAGCTCCTACGCCTTCTTTTTGTAAAATTGGGATGTACCCAAATGACGTGCCAATTAAGGGACGGAACAGGAATTAAACCAGTTCCATAAAAAATTGTCAAATTCATGCGATGGCATGGAAATTGCTAATATCTTTCTTTTTTTAAAGAAAAATTTATTAATGATCACAACTTCACAAAGAGGGGGAATATGACCTCACTCCTTAAAAGATACACGACTAGAGCAAACAACAAGTTTAAAACAAACAAAAAAAAGGTTCAATTATATTAATTATACCTTTGTTTGGTCTTAAAAGGCCTATGGATTTTTGGTTGTCAGTAGGAAGTAAAGTTGGTTGTTGCTATGTGCATTGGGCTTGCATTTCTTTCTTTTTTTTTTCTTTCTTTCTTCTTTACTGTGATATTTTTTCTACTCCTTTGACACCAGTTAGATTTTGGCCAGTAGAGGACAATGGGAATAGGCTAGTTTTTGTAGAGGCCCAAACTTCATGGAAACGAAAACTTTAGAAACCGCCCAAATTGTTTAGTCCCTAAATAATAGATTAGTAAGGAGTTGGGTATTTTATTTTTTTACCTTTCGATTTGTAGATTACTCTCATATTTTTCAGTAAAATTTACAACATTTAAATTATAGACTAAAAGTTTTCAAATTGCAACCGTGTTTCCGTTAGTTTAAGCCCTTCAACGGTTGGTCCAGCTGTATAACACAGATTTATCCAGGGTTAAGGCGCTCTGAAATCTGAATCCTCTCCGGGCCATACCCATAAATACTAAAAAAAGGCATACTTAATAATACCGAAAGATCCTTTGACCAATCCAAAACCCCAAATGGGTAACATCCAGATCATTATTTTCACTTCTTCCAAGTCGGTTAATGTGGATAACCGCTATGGATTTACCTCATTCCAGCATCTCTTAGCATCGGGGGGGTACTTGGTGAAAGTTACTAAGAGCTTTCCCTCAATTTCCTGTTTTCGAGTTTCTCCCTTAGTTTCAAACACAGTTCCACCATTATTTATCTTCTTAAAACTTCATAGATGTGATAATGCCCTAAAAGCACTTGGATAAACTAGTAAGTTTTTAATCGGATGTAAATTGTAAAATCCGAATTCGATTAAGTAAATACCTCATATTGGGCTAGATAGTTTTGAGTATCATTGACGGGCCTATCTGCTTGGATGGATTCTTCTTTTTATAATGTTTTATCTTTTTAGTATATCTTTTCTTGTTCAATTATCAAAAAGTATAAGACTTAAAGAGAGAGGATTGAATGAGGTGAAAAGTATAGTAGTTTAAGTTACATTTTAAACATCACAATTAAATTAAATTCAAAAAATGAGTATTTTAATCAAAAGAAAGTTTCACAATCTTATTCATATTTTTAACAGTAGTCTAAATATAGAATTACATATGTGTTCAATTTTTTCTATAATTTTTTTTATTTCTATGCATGTAAAAATAATTCTATTATGTACACTTATTTTTGTTTAATATGATATTATACATGTGCCCAAATGATTTTTTGTAAAACTTATGTATTCGTTTCATTTTTGTGTTTTTATATTTTATTAATTTTTATTATTTAATTATGACATTAAAGGTTGACACATTTGACCAAAAGAATTGAACTATTGATCTCCACTAAATAAGAAAATAATTTCATTTTTTTGTTAATTTTAGATTATGTATTTCATTTTCACTATCAATAAAAATAATTCTTGTTTATTATACTTATTTTTTATTTTAATTAATAAAAATATGATAAACATGTCATTTTTTTTTCTTTTTTTGTAATTTTTTTTATATTTATTTATGCTTAAAAATGTTATTATCTTACTATGACTTCATGGGTTGACCAATTTGACTCAGATTGTTGAATTTATTAGTCATCACTTGGATAAATAATGGTTTTGTTTTTGACTAAGTTTTAAATATATAGATTATATTGTTAAAATTATTGACATAGATCTAATTAGTTGCGATTATTAGTTAAAAAATAACTTAAATATAGGATTTAATAAGAGAGAATGAGAATTAATACCTTAAATCTAAGAAGAGATTGGCTTCCCTTAGGGCAATCCCGTGCCCACACCGTTCCAACCGCCATTTGCAACCTTGCATTGGGAATATCTTCCCATGAAATAAAGCATATAGGTAGGGACATATTCTCAATGGAAGGTTGTGAAGGCTGCTCTAATGGGCTTTTCCCTGATGGAAGATGAACTCTTTAGTGAGAGGCGATTAAATAAGGTGAAAATCATTAATTGAAATTACATTTTCAACCATTATAATTAGAAATGAACTAAATATCCAAATATGGACATTTTAGTCAAGAAAAACTTCACACCCTCATTTGACTTTTTATAATAGTATAGATAACTATTGAAAAGAAAAGAGTTTAAAAAAAGATGATTATTACTTTAAACACCCAATTTTGCACTCTAGTTTTTTTCCTTGACAATTGTAAAAAATGTTCCATAAATTCCCTAATTAGGTGAAATAGCAACAGCATGGGTATGGTTCATATACATATTAAGACAATGGAAAACAATCATGATCATTAAAACCCTCTTAGGAATCCATTACCAATCTTTGTATATTTTGAAAAAAAAGAGTTAAAAAAAAGATGATTATTACTTTAAACACCCAATTTTTGCACTATAGTTCTTTTTTCTTGAAAATTGAAAAAAATGTTGCATAAACTCACTAATTATGTGAAATAACAACATCATGGGTATGTTTCATATGGATATTGAGACAAGAAAATGACCATTCAAACCCTCTTTGGAACCCATTGCCAATCCTGGTATATTTTGGAAAAAAAGAGTTTAGAAAAATGATTATTACTTTAAACACCCAATTTTTGCACTCTAGTTCTTTTTCTTCTTGACAATTGTAAGAAATGTGCATAAATTCCCTAATTAGGTGAAATACCAACATTATGGGTGTTCGGGTCATGGCTGAGTTGGTCCTGAGAGACACGTCGCCACCCAGCCATCGCCCGGCCAGGTCGGCATAGCTTGGCTGAGCTATGCTATTATTGTGGCCCCCCATCTTATCCTTTCAGCCACGTTAGCTACACGCCATATGGACGAGCACAACTATGGATAAAGAGGAGTAAGGAAGATGACTCCGCTGGGAAATGGGACACTATCCCGGATACCTCAGTGGCTAACCTCATCCCGACATCCCCAGAAGCCCAATCCGACCAGGACACAGATTTTCGGCTATAAAAAGGTAGTCCATGCTCAAGGTAAGGGATCCAACTTTTGACACCCATATTGCTACTTAGCTCGGATCAACATCTTTACAGCTCGGCCCGACCAAATACCACCTCCTACTGACTTGGGCGTCGGAGTACTTACTTGGGGATAACTCCTCGGGCTTTTGACTTCTCATTTCTTGATCACAGGTCTTGAAACGCAACCTCGTCCTTGTAGCTCGACCCTGCCCTACCAGCAAGGACTATCTGGTTGCTCTCCTCAATTTGTGCACCACCTCGGATTGAGCAGCATTAGATTGGTGTTGTCTGTGGGAAACACACAAAAAGCCTTTCCCAAAAATCCTTCATTCCTCACCGCACAATCAAGAAAGTGATCAAGATGCCCAAGAACTAGCCTGAATGATCAACAGGCCGATCCCCATCTCGGGAGTCTCGGCATCGTAGCCCTCCGCATCAAGAAATTCCACAGCCTCCAGCTACGGTTGATCCTATGCAATTTCGAGCAATGTAAGAGAAGGTTGATACGATCTTTGAAATGATGCATAACATAGGATCCACGGCACCACCCAGTAAGACCGTCCCCCCTTATGCCTCGACGCGCATGAAGGATAATCCTCGCCTTGAGGACCCCAAAGCGCGCCGAGTGGACAAGGGTGTAGCTCAGTCCAACCAAGAAAAGTAAGACACCACAAGAAGGTTGGCCCCCTTTGCCCTCTCTCACAACAGGACACACCAAACCACACGGATCCCCGCCAAGGAAAGGCTCGACAGATGAATGCCACCTCATGTGGTCTCCATTGCAGAGTCCAGCTCTGTGAAAGACCGCACTACGCGCCCCAAGAAGGAAAGGGCAACACACACCGCGGTCCTGGACCATAGGGATAATGAGATTCGTGAACTCCAACAGTGCTTGGAAGAGTTTGAATGCAGCCAAGTTTAGAGAAGCACGTTGCCGGTTATAGATCAGCTCGTGCAACCAGCTGCACCTACTGCCAAGGAACCACTGTTCACCTAGGAGATTGTGGACAAGGTACCTCCCACAGGATGGCGGGCACCTCAGCTTAACAAGTACGATGAAAATACTGATCCCGTCGACCACATTGAGGTATTGAAGGCTTAGTTAATGTTGCACAGATCTTCCGAAGGCCTGATGTGTTAAGCCCTAGTGGCCACCCTTACAGGTCCTGCCCTAACTTGGTAATCCTCTTTGCCTCCACGCTCAATAGCGTCATGGGAGCAATTGGAAACTTCGTTCTGTGCACAATTCACAGCAAGTCAAAAGCATTGGAAGACCTCAGCCAGCCTCATACAGGTACGATAGAGGAAAAACGAATCTCTTAGGGACTACTTGGAGAGATTCAACAAAGAGGCACTATAGGTCAGGAATCTAAAACAGTCTGTGGTTGTCACCGCTATTCAACACGGCCTCCGCCCATCGCCATTCAATGTCTTCATCTCCAAGAACCCTCCACAAACCTTGGCTGCGTTGATGTGCCATGCGTAGAAGTAAATCAACGTAGAAGAAGCACAGACACAACTGCAGGACGAGGAGGAGAGGCCCAACAAGAAGAGGAGAGATACTAAGGAGTGGAAGTCAGAAAGATCAGACTGTGACCATAAGAGGCAAGACCGCCAACTTGACCATAGACCACGAACACCCCTACCGACCTATCGGAACTTCACGCCGCTCAATATGCCACGATCTGAAGTCTTGATGCAAATCTGCGACTGCAATTATGTTCGTTGGCCTGAGAAGATGAAAATGCAAAGCAATAAAAGGAACCACGACAAGTATTTTGAGTTCCATAGAGATCATGGCCACGACATGGAGAACTACTTCGACCTGTGCAACCACATTGAAGACCTAATCAGGTGCAGATACCTCGGCGGATTCATTGACAAGAGCGAGAAGTCGGCACAAGAGGAACAATACACGAAGAATGCTTGACCACTACCCTGATCCCCCTACTGGTGTGATCCATATCAAATTATGAGGAATCGCCGTAGGAGGGAGAGTAGCTCGGGGCGCAAGAAATATGCACGATTGTGCGAGATCAACAACCAGGTGCACAAGTAGAAGTATGGCCAATCTATCACATTCACCGACAATGACCTTTAGGGGGTTCAGATATGGTAGATTCTGGTTGATACAAGCAGCTCTGCCTATGTACTCTTCAAGGATGCATTTGAGAAGATCGGCATCAACAAAGAGCGCCTCACCCTCGTCAACACTCCCCTGATGGGCTTCTTTGGGGAGTCCCTCCTGCCCACTAGGAGAATAACCCTTCCCCTACTGATCAGAGACGGTGACATTATTGTGACGACCATGGTGGACTTCATTGTGGTTTGTTGCCCCTCTTCGTATAATGCCATCCTCGGTAGCCAAACCTCAATGCTCTGTAGGCTATGGTCTTCACATTCCACCTTGCCATGAAGTTCACCACCGAATATGGCATAGCCGACCCTTAATGGCAGAAGCTTATGATCTAAGGGACGAGGTGAGGGCACAACACAACCAACCGGTTGAAGACCTCATCCAGGTGCTACTCAACGAAGAGACCCCAAGAGGATGGTCTAGTTCGGCTATCTCCTAGATGACCTCCTTTGGGAAGAGCTTGTGTAGTTGATAAGGGACCACGCCAATGTGTTCACTTGGTCAGCCGCGGATATGCCGGGGATTGACCTCGAATTCATTACGCACCGCTTAAACGCTGACCCCTGCTATCGACCTATCAAGTAGAAGTAGAGGAGATTCGCAACAAAACAGTGGCATGTGATTGCAAACGAAGTGTAAAAGTTGCTCGATGCCGGTTTCATTCGGAAAGTCAAATACCCCGACTGGCTGGCCAATGTGGTAATGGTGAGGAAAGCCAATGGGAAGTGGAGGATATGCATCAACTTCACCGACCTAAACAAAGCCTACCCCAAAGACATCTTTCCTTTACCAAGGATCGACCAACTCGTTGACGCAACGGTAGGCCATGAACTCCTAAGTTTTATGGATGCCTTCTCAGGGTACAATCAGATCCGAATGCACCCTGATGACCCGGAGAAAATAGTTTTCATCACTGACCGCGACTTATATTGCTACAAATTGATGCACTTCAGCCTCAAGAACGTCGGCGCCATTTACCAACGGCTGGTGAATGAGGTGTTCAACAATCAACTTGACTGAAACGTGGAAGCATACGTCGGTGACATGCTAGTGAAGAGAAAAAAGGCCGAGCACCACCTTGCCGACCTAAAAGAAGTCTTTGGTATCCTCAGGAAGTACAAGATGAAGCTGAACCCAACCAAATGCGCTTTCGGGGTTGGCTCGGGTAAATTCCTGGGGTTCAAGGTGACACAAAGGGGGATTGAGGCAAATCCAAAGAAAATACAGGCCATCCTCGACATGCAATTGCCCTGAACTCATAAAGATGTGCAATGACTCACCGGTAGAGTAGCCACCCTTAGCAGGTTCATGTCCAAATCCGAAAACCGGTGTCTGTTCTTCTTCAATGCCCTCAAGGGACTGAAGGAATTCTAATGGACCAAGGAATGCGAACGGCCCTTTCAAGAACTGAAGCGATACCTAAGCTCGCTGTCTCTCCTCACCAAGCCGAGCCCAGGGGATGAGCTATTGCTCTACCTCTGGAACGGGGATGAGGTTGACAACTCAGTACTGGTCAAGGAGGAATATCGGGTACCAAGGCCGGTCTACTACACCAACAAAGTCCTTAGTGGCACGGAAACCCGATACTCCAACTTGGAGAAAATGGCTTTGGCTTTGGTCACCTCGGCTAGAAAGCTTAAGCCATACTTTCAGGCCAACAGTATTCGAGTGCTCACCAACCAGCCGATCAAACAAGTTCTCCAAAGGCCAGAAGCATCTGGCCGCTTGATCAAATGGAGCATAGAGCTAAATGAGTTTGACATCAAATACGCACCCCAACCTATAATCAAAGCTTAGTCCCAAGCCGACTTCATTGCTGAATGCACATTCACCGCCGGAGATCCTGCCCTACCGTCACAAGTATGGACCCTACACATGGACGGATCATCAAATCAGTAAGGCAGCGGGGCTGGCCTCATTCTCCTCGGTCCAAATGACACGGTGTTAGAGCATGCTCTCAGATTCGAGATTAAAGCATCCAACAACGAGGCTGAGTATGAGGCCTTGTTCGTCGGACTATGCCTCGCCCTAGACCTGGGAGCTTAGGGAATAGAAGCCTTCAGTGACTCTCAACTGGTAGTCAACAAGATCCACGGACAGTTTGAGACATGAGAGCCCACAATGGCAAGTTATCTATAGAAGGTGCAAGAGCTCATCCACTAACTTGAGCACTTCAACATCCAGTAGATTCATCAAGCCGAGAACATACGAGCCGATGTGCTATTCAAGTTAGCTAGCTCTCCGAAAACCAACCTCGACAAGTCAGCACGGTTGGACACACTGACCCATCTAAGCATCGCACCGACAGCTCTCCTCATCCTCCCGGTACAACGTGGCCCGTCCTGGATGGAACCCATCACACAGTACCTCCGAGAAGGTACACTTCTAGAAGATTGGGCAGAAGCAAAGAGACTCCAGCATAGATCAGCTCGGTACTATCTTATCCAAGGTCATCTCTATCGTCGCTCACACACGCTCCCCTACCTGAAATGCCTCTCACCATCCGAGGCAGACTACGTCCTTAAGGAGATCCACAAAGGTATTTGCAGAAACCATCCCAACGTACGCACCCTAGCATACAAGGCACTCCTGCAAGGTTATTTCTGGCTGATGATGAAGCAAGACACTGCCCAATTAGTTTGGAAATGCGACAATTATCAATGACACTCCAATCTCTATCACCAGCCTGTAGTCCCCTTGAAGCCGATCACCAGCCCATGGTCGTTTGCATAGTGGGGGATGGACATCCTCTTGGTGGTGATGGATTAATTCACCAAATGGGTGGAAGCCGAAGCTCTAGCATGCTTTACTACGCACAATGCCCAAAACTTTTTTCTGGCAAAGTATTGTTTGTTGATTCGGTATTCCGCGCATCCTCATTACAGACAATGAGACATAGTTCACCGATCGAAAGTTCAAGGCCCTCTGCTCCGACTTAAAGATCGATCGTCGAACCACCACTGTACACCAACCCCAGAGCAATGGGCATACCGAGGTAACCAATCGAACCTTATTGCACGGCCTAAAGACTCAGTTAGACTAGGCCAAGGGGAGGTGGTCCAAGGAATTGCCAAGCATACTCTGGGCATATAGGACTACTCCGCGAACAGCCACCAGAGAGACACCATTCAGCCTGACCTACAGAGCTGAAGCTATGGTACCTGTAGAGATTGGCTCTCCAACCCTCTGGACCGAGCTCTTTGATGAAGACCAGAATAACAAGGACCTCCGCGTAGAGTTAGACCTGATCGAGGAATCCTGGGGTTGAGCACATGTTAAGATGGTAGCACAACAATAGAGGATGGAAAAATACTACAACACCAAAGTCAGAATACGCGAGTTCAAGACAGGTGACCTCGTCCTCCGCAAAGTCATCGTAGCCGCGCTTAGGGAAGGTAAGCTCGGACCAAACTGGGAAGGGCCATATAGAGTCACCAAGGTTCTTGGTCCGAGCACCTACAGGCTTGAAGACCTTGATAGCTGACCAATATTGAGGAGTTGGAGCATAGGAAACATTCGGATGTACTATCAATGGTTCGATGATAATAAAGAGTATCTTTTTCAAGTAAAGTGTTGATTGCCTGACACACCACTTGTACGCACACCACATAGGACACACACACACACCACTGCATGAGCACCGCGCCACACGACCGAGCTACGTGACCGTGCTACGTGACCGAGCTACATGGCCGTGCTACGTGACCACACAACACATGTGTAGCTCAGTACAACTTACTAACTCGATTAGCCTCCGAATGACTCGAGCCTACAACGCATAGCTCGATAGTGTGTTGCTGGCCAACTTGACTTGGCTGACCTCCGAACGGCTCGAGCCCACAACGCATAGCTCGGTAGCGTATTGCTGACAAACTTGACTCGGTTGACCTCCGAACAGCTCGAGCCCACAATGCATAGCTTGGTAGCGTATTGCCGACCAACTTGACTCGACTGCCCACGACCTGATCCTAAAGCGGAGAAGAGCGCCCCCACCCATTAAGGCCTGAGGACGGTCAATCAAACTTCGTTCACCTACTGACTAAGTCGGTCAGAACTAGTCGAGCAACGGCTAGCCCTCAAAGGGCCCTAAAGGCTCTTGAGACTGGAAACTCAGCATCCCAAAATATGAGAGCTTGGATTACACTCCCGCTTCGACAGTTAGAGGTTGAAGATCTCGGCCAACTCAAACCTCAGCCAAGACAAGGCCGAGGAACCAAAAAAAAAGAGAGGAAAAAAAGATGATTGCATACAAGTTTAGAACAAAAAAATTTCATTAAGTTAATTAGGTAGTATAGCAGGTGAAAGCTCGGTATACCAATCCATTACAGGAGCAAAAAAAAAAATGAAGAGAAAGGAACCTATAGCTGCTCAATCCGCGGAAGGGAGATTAGCGGCCTCGTCACCACCATCCTCATTGTCATCGCCACCTCCGCCCTCATTAACGAGTTCATCCGAGGCCGGGGGTGTTTCTTCGTTGTAGGCCTCCCAGGTCTACGCAACACTCTCTAGCTCAGAACAGTGGCACAGTGCTCTTCGCTGAAAGACGTTGAACCCAACCTTGAATGAAGCTTAAGCATACTGATCCATGTCCTGCTGAAGCTCCACCGAGCCCTTGTACTACATCACAGCCTCCTCGACGGCCTCTTGCTTCAGCTATTCTCTCTCTGCCTTCAGTTTGGTAATCTTGTGCTTCAAGCCTTGGACCAACTCCACTTGCTCGAACAACCGGGCCTTTGGCTCGGCCAGTTGGGCCTTCAACTGTAGGTACTCAGAATGCTCCTTCTTGTACCATCATCGCAAATCACGAAGGCGATCAACCATGGAAATAGCCGAGCATGCATTCTATGGACACAAGAAGCATTGTTAGTACAAGGAAACATGCTTAAAACAACGAAGGCAAATACAAACTTACTTGAGCTGCAACCCAAATGAGTGAGTATTCTGAGGTGCTACTCCTAGTATTCCCAGTCTCTTCGGTGATGTAGACTATCATCATCCCGCGGAGTAGGTGCTCAATAACCTTGGGGGTCTTTAGCCCGTCCCAGTTGCAGACCATCTAGCGCGACACATGAATATCGGAGCTACTGCTCCCCACCTCAACTTGCAAAGGGAAGGTAGCCTGGCAAGCTTCCCCGACATCCACAACCACAATGTTCTCATTGTCATTCCCTTGCCACTGAGCTCTTTTTTGGCGACAGGGCGCCCTCTTGGTAGACCTCGGAGGAGGAACTATCTTAGGACGGACCTGCGGAGGCGCGCCAGCCCAGCTCTGCCTCTGGCGATTCTCCTTCATCCGACGTGCAATTTCCTCCTCACTTTCCATTTCTACACATGCACCGTGGAAGCATGATAGTGAGTACAAGATCAAAAAAGCAAAGAAAGTACGAGCAAACAAAGCAACGAAAAGGATGGACCAGCCACTCTACGCATCAGCCCGCCGAGCATCAACATCTTCGAGCATGTATATGCAGCTACGTCTATCTCGTGAATCATGCTCAGAGATGACTTTTCCTCCCAAGTAAGTGCAAACCATTGAGGTTGGGGCACTCTCATTCTCAGCTTTTGTAGTGCGGCTGAGAAGGGGAGGTCCCCGGGATAGTGCACAAAGAAGAAAGTTTCCTTCTAGTCCTTCACAGAGGAGGGAGCCCTGACCAACGTTCTGATGTTCTTCCTAGTCGAGAAGTAGTAGTAGCCTTGCTGGTGATGTTTGAGCTGAAGAAGGAAGCTCACCATACCTAGGGTCAACTTGATATCACGAATGGTGCAGTAGGACAAAAGGCCGACCAAAAACCTAAAGGAGTTTGGCATCAGCTGCACCGGCAGTACTCGGTACCATGCAAGTACCTCGACAACCCCTTTGTTCAGAGGAAACCTCAACCCAACTTCCATACTGTTCTCGTAAACACAAATTTCATCGGTCCGAGCATCGATTGCCATCTCACCGTGCTGTGGGCACCTCATTTGGAATTCCTCGGGGATATCGTACATAGCTCGGATCCAAGCCATGTCCTTGAGGTTCAACACACAGGGTGTGGTCCCAAATCGGCGATCAGCCCGCAAGGGAAGCTCGACTTCTACCCTAGAGGGACCAACCTTGGCCTCCTCAACCTTGGCATCCTCGAAATCCCCAACCTCGGACTCATAATCGGACTCACTAGAACTAGAAGAGCTAGAAGTGAAAGAAGAATGGGAAGATGAGGAAGACATCTTACCGAGCTTGAAGACGATGAATAAAAACAAAATGCCGAGCAACGTTGACAACACCCCGTCGAGCTATCCAAGGAACTCCTCTCGTAAATGGTAAAGGGGAAATGCCTGTCTACCTCTTCTTATAACCCATAGGAACGTGAATCACCGCCAAATCTAGGTGAGGATCAAGCGCTACCCTAACAAAGCTCGGGAAGACCAATCAACATGACTGTTACTACATGCGCAAGGCCTTGGGAATCGAAGCGACGACCTTGACAAGCAACGACCAAGGCATTAATTGATCCGGTCCACCCTGTAGTAGTGGTCCAACCAACGATGCAAATGCTCGAGATTCACCCAGGCCAACTGGGTCAACCAGTTCTTATGGTTTTTTCGGGACGCCCAACAACAAATTCCGACCAAAGGAGGCCCCATTGTGCTTCAGTCGGGAACCCCACTCTTTGACTTTGGAACTGGGGGAGTGGTGCTCGGATTCTGAAATTTTAAGTACAAGTTCCTCAATTGAAGAACAAAGGCCCCAACTTCGTAGCTCGATGCACCATAGCCAAGCATCGCAATAGCTCGACACCTCCGAGGCCCTCAACTTCAAAACTCAGCATGTCATAACTGAGCATCACAATAACTCGGCACCTATGAGGTCCCCAACTTTGAAGCTTGGCATACCATGGCCAAACATTACAATCGCATAGCTCCGTAGATCGGCACCTCTAAGGTCCCCGAATTTGTAGCTCGATGCACTGCGGCCGGGCATCACAACGGTCTCAACTCCGAAGCTCGACCTCCTACCTGCAGCAAAAAGCCCTTCTTTGGCACCCGACCGAGCTAAGCCCCGACTTCAGGTCATGGCTGAGCTGATCCTGAGAGACATGTGGCCGCCCAATCATCGCCCGACCACATTATCCTAGCTCGGCCACGTCGGCATAGCTCGACCACATCGGCATAGCTTGATCGAGCTACGCTATTATTGTTGTCCCCCATCTTATCCTTTTAGCCACGCCAGCTACATGTCACACAGATGAGCACAACTACGGATAAAGAGGAGTAAGGAAGGCGACTCCGCTGGGGAATGGGATTCTATCCCGAATACCTCGGTAGCTAACCTCATCCCAACAACCCCGGAAGCCCAACTCGACCAGGACATGGATCTCCAGCTATAAAAAGGTACTTTATGCAAGTAAGGGATCCAACTTCTTACACCCATATTTCTACTTAGCTCGGACTAGCATGCTTATAGCATGTCCCGACCATCTACCACTTCCTACTGAGTTGGGCGTTGGAGTACTTACCCGGGGATAACTCCTCGGGTCTCTGACTTCTCCTTTCTTGATCATAGGTCTTGAAGCGCGGCCTCGTCTTATAGCTCGGCCCCACCTTGCCAACAAGGACTATCTGATTACTCTCCTCAATTCGTGCACCACCTCGGATTGAATAGCATCAATGGGTATGGTTAATATGTATATTGAGACAATAGAAAGCAATAAAAAAAGAGTTTAAAAACGATTATTATTACTTTAAACACCCAATTTTTGCACTCTAGTTCTTTTTCTTATTGGCAATCGTAAAGCATGTTGCCTAAATTCCCCAATTAGGTGAAATGGCAACATCATGGGTATGGTTCATATGGATATTAAGACAACAAAAAACAATCATGACCATTCAAAACCTCTTTGGAACCCATTACCAATCTTTGTATATTTTGAAAAAGAAAAAGAATTTAAAAAAGATGATTATTACTTTAAACGTCCAATTTTTGCAATCTAGTTCTTTTTTTCTTTGACAATTGTAAAAAATGTTGCATAAATTCCCTAATTAGGAAAAATAGCAACATCATGGGTATGATTCATATGGATATTAAGGCAATAAAAAACAATCATAACCATTCAAACCCTCTTTGGAATCCATTATCAATCTTTATATATTTTGGAAAAAAAGAGTTTAAACAACGATGATTATTACCTTAAACACCTAATTTTTATACTCTTTTTCTTCTTGACAGTTGTAATAAATAAATTTCCTAATTAGGTGAAATAGCAACATCGTGGGTATGGTTCATATGGATATTATGACAAATAGAAAGCAATCATGACCATTCAAACCCTCTTTGGAACCGTTACCAATCTTTGTATATAGGTAGCAATAGTTGGGGAAAAGCGTTCAAACTTAGAATCATACAATTTAAACCTCAGGGGTGTTTTTAGAATAATATTACTGAGCAATATTATATTTTTAAAATAATCATTTTTTCTGAAAAATAATTGTGAAGAGATTTTCATTGATATAAAGATCTTATTTCTATATATTGATTTTAAAATTTCTTATGATTAAAAATCATATTTTCAAAAGCCATCTGCTATTATTATTATTTTGGAAAATATTCATTAAGAGCATTCTAACCATGTAAAGATCATAATTTCTTGATATTTATGCCTTTTGGTGTATTTTCAAACCTAACCAATTCAGGCATGTTAGATCGGCTTGGGGGTCAACTCAGGCATATCCCTAGCTAAGATGCAAACCTTTGATTTGGGCCCGATCAACCCGACTTTACTAAGGCCCAACCCAATACAATTTGGGCTCAGACTTGGTTTGGGCTGGCCAGGTTGGTTAAGTTTGAAAGAATTTATGTTTACATATTTTAACAAATGTATGTTTACATATTTTATGTACATAGAATTAGAAAACAGATATTTTTATATATTGACTATGATATGGAAAAGATATCTGAAAAACTCTGACCAGTCAATTGGAATCATCAATTAGGTGTTATTTATCAAAATGCATGAGTGTTGATTGGTCAAAACTCTTTATTTTCCCTAATGCATTTCCCAGTTTGTGGCGAGGAGAACGATATATTCATAGGTTTCTGCGATGCCCTCTTATGAAATCAATTTGGTTTGATGCTTTAACTTCCATTAGAATAGATCAACATCCAAATTGGACCTTAACGGAATGGCTGACGAGTTGGTGGGAAGTTAATAATGAGGAAATTAAAATTACCTCATGCTTAAATGCGCTATTGTTTTGTGGAATTCTTGGAAAAAAGTAATGGAAGGTCATGCTTTCATGATCCCTTGGGATGTTATTCCATCTGTAAATGCTCACATCACGGATTATAAGAGATTTCAAAGCCAATTTCTTCATGTGTCGAGCTGTACGTCTCCAGAAATTTCTCCCTTTTATTTTGGTCCACTTCCTAACTTAACTTGTATTTCATTTTTCCTTCTGCAAGAAAAAAAACAAGCACATCTCAGATTTTCAAGATTCATAAAAGTATTACCCATACCATCCACCGGAAACTGATATTTTAGTTCCTTCCCCATATTACATGCACTGTTATCTTCTTGATTTCTTGCCAGTTTATCTCCTTTTAGGAATGAAAATCTGTGAAAAGTATTTATTAATTATTTTCTTTACTTCGACCCTAAAAGACCACTGTATTCAGGCAATACATAGTACCTGTTTGTTATTTGGTAGCTTATATATGAAGCACCAACCAAGCATTGAAGATTGAAGAATGTCTTTCTTTCTTTCTTACATTTTTCAGGAAATGAATCGTTTTTCTTTGTTTTACAAAACTTTATATATTTCCCCTTGTGTGTATATTTCTTTTCGTTTCAATGCTATCAAACAAATTCATTCTCTCATCATATAAAAAGTCGAGTGGGGTGGGGGATTAATTTACTCATTTTAAGCTTATCATTTTCATTACCGAAATGACCATAGATCACTACACTGCTTAAGTCACCGAATGAGAGAAAGGCCAATGCAAACAAATTAAGCAGGAAGTCCAGACTCCATGGAGAAAGATCTCTACACTTGGTGGTTTCGTTTGAGAGAGAGAGAGAGAGAGAGAGAGAGAGAGAGAGAGAGAGGGCAACACACATCCTTGCTACTATAGTCTATATATATATATATTCTTGTGAGGCCACACAAGCATTCTATTATTAGGCATACACATCTTCTGCCTCTTCCATTTCAATTCCCTCTTCAGCAAGCCTAGACTCCTTGTAGACGTACCACCTTGCACAAACCAAGTATAACCCGAAGTTGAGCACACTAAGAACCGCCAATAGCCAATAAAAGTTATAGAGCTTCCCCTGGTTTAGATTATCAGATAGCCATGGCGGCCTCCTCTCTCCTGTGACTTTGTGCACTATGGACACCAGCAAGGAACTCAAAAAGAACCCAAGCGATAGAGTACTCAGAAACATCCCCGTGCTCATAGTTTTCATCCCTTCGGGACACTCCCTCAGGAAGAAACCAAGCTGCCCGATGTACGTGAATGCCTCGCCAGAACCCACCAGGAAGAACTGAGGAACCAGCCAAAACACGCTTAGAGGGATCTGGGCTGAGGGGTCATCCGCCAATCCATTCGATCTTGCAGCTCTCAAACGCTTAAGCTCGGTGAGCGCAGCGGCTGCCATGGCAGCTGCAGACATCACAAGGCCCACGCCTATACGTTGCAAGGGGGTAAGGCCCTGTGGGTTCTTAAACAATTTACGTGCAACCGGAACAATGACACGATCATACACAGGAACGGTAAGGAGAATGCTGCCGACGAAGAAGACGGTTAAGGAGGCCGGAGGAATCTGAAAAGAGTTGCCGATGTGTCGATCCATGGTGGTGGCCTGGGATACAGAGAAAGTAGTCATCTGAGCGTAGACGGTCCAGAACATGATGGTTGTGGCCCAGATGGGTAACATTCTGATCACTATTTTCACTTCTTCTACGTCGGTTAATGTGGATAACCACCATCGCCGGTTTGGCTCATTCAAGCCTCTCGTCTCAACATCTGGGTCCTTGATTGCCGCCTTATCTAGAAAACTGATCATCGTGCAAGAAAGAGAAGAAGAATTATCAAGTCAGTATCTTATATATTAACAAAAGACATGAACTAATTAATTAATATGGGAGAGTGATATATTCTCAAGATCTCCCTCCCTCCTCTCCTCCGTTGAATTGACCGTCATCAAATTGTGTAGTTCAGTATCATTATATTCAATGAGTAACGGTGAAGTAATATTATCAGGACAGAATTTGAGAATTAGTCTCGTGATCATAATATTCTATTCTTGTACTGTGATTCAGCACTGATATTTTGTGGTCATTTATTCAATGTCTTGTTGTACAATAAAGAATAAAGATTAGACTGGTGGTGATTTGATTGAAATTTGGAGGTCGAACTCATGTCCATCCAAAGGCATCTTCTTTGTTACAACTGTTTAAGAAGTACATAATATCTAATCCTTGGTAGAATTACATTACTTCAATTGAAAGCATTGCTAGTAATAAAGAGTGAAAACCTACCTATAAATTAATTATTAGTAGAAATTAACTTTTCATATTCACCAGTAACAAACCTAAAAGAGTTAAAGTTGCTACGGTTGAATTATTAAGAAATTATGTTCAAAATTAAAAGAATTATTATAAAGATTTTATTTCAATGGCAGTGAGCCAATCAAAATAAAATCTCATCTTATTCTTCTGATGCCGGATAGAGATGGTGGTACCAGTAGAGTTTTGACTATCAAAATCTACCTGTGAATTTTGATAAATTCTAGCTGATTGGTTATGATACCATTGATTGGTCACATAAAAAATAAAATTTTCGGATATCATAAATGAAATAAAAACAAAATGTATAGAATGATAAGAGGAAATTTATGATTTGCTCCAATGTAAATGGGTTATGGGTTCAGTGAAAAACACTAACCGAAACTGTTTGCTATGACGAGGGAGTCTCTGCTTCCTCTTCTGCTTATGGTTGACGACGTTGTCACTAATGTCATACAGGAGCGACGGATCCGGCGGCAAATCTATATGTCTCTTCCTCCAAGCGGCAACGAACACCTTCGCTATCTGTGTCAATGGGCTCCCCACGAGATTCTTGAATCGGTAACGCCTAGTACCGCAAAGAAAGATAATGAGGCCCAACAGGATGGCCGTGGCGCAGATGCCGTATCCCCATCGCCTCCCTAGGTTATCTTGTACGTAAACGAGTAAGGTCACCGCTGCTAGCGATCCGATGCTTATGAAGAAGAAGAACCAATTGAAGAAGTTCGTCATCTGGGTCCTCTCCTTTTTGTCTGATTCGTCGAACTGGTCCGACCCAAACCCCGACACACTTGATTTCAGACCTCCGGTGCCGAGTGCCGTTAGGTACAGTGCCAGATATAGTACCGCTAGTTGTAACCTATTTGCCGGCGTGCAGGGTTCTCCGGCGATGCATTTCGGTGGTCGTAGGCTCGGGACCACGGTGGATATTGTCAATAACGTCACACCCTAACCTCGATTATTCAACAAGAAATTAATTATGTCGAAAAGGAAGGATAAACAGTATAAAAACGTAACGTTTAACGTGCCCGGCGGAACACCAAAGCCAGAACCTTGTCTCTGGGAGACTGGGACCGATCCGTGTCCCAACGACCGACCATATCCCGTTGCAAGTTAGCAAACTAAGAACCACAAAGGGAAAAGCATCAAATAGACAAGAGATTGTCTTACTGTAGCTTGAACTGTGGCAAAAATAGCTATGGTGAGGTACCTGGAAAAGAAAAGGGAGTAAGAGCAGAAAAGTAGTTCAGAAAAATGAAAACTCTGAAAACAAACAAGCGAGCAGATGGAAATTTGGAACTAGCTATTTTGTGAAGACTCTGGAATCATGGAGAAGAAACATAAACCTGCCGAGAAACGTGTCGGCGACGAAGCCGCCGAGCAAACAAAGCATGAAGGAGGTACCGAGGAAGTTGGTGACGGTGTTGGCAGAGCTGGCATTACCAAAATGCATGGTACCCGTCAAGTAAGTCACCAAATTCACGGCGATCCCCAGAGTGGTCAACCTCTCACACAGCTCCACTCCTGTGATCAGGACTCAGGAGTCCATCCATACAAAGCTAAAAGTTACCACTGAACCAGACTGAATTAACAGTGATGAGAGTAACTAGAATATTAATTAACCATTTATTCTATAGGAAAGAATGTGAAAGAACGGGATTGGAAAGGATGAAGTAGGTATGGATCGATGAAGAGTGAAGACCTAGAATCATGGCAGCACTCGTCCATCCGCCTGTCGTAGATCTCTCGGCGGGACGGCCATTGTAGTTCCTAGCGTCGGAGATGGTGTTCCCCTCGGTTTCAGGGAGAGCCATTTAATTTCCTCTAGTAAACTTGTACCATTACTTTCAACGAATTTGGTTATCTGAATTTGCAAATTAAGTAGTAAGAGATGGGGAAGGAGGCTGATCAATCACAAGCCACGAGATGATATAGCAGGGTGGGTGTTCCCTTTATAGCTGGTGCCTGGTGGTGGTGAGTGGAACTCCAGGTCCAGGCCAACAATGTTACCACTAATCAATACATCAGCAAATGTGTACCCCACATTATATTTTGTTTTTTAAGTAATGTTCCCTAAAAATTAGAAAACTCATCTGATATGTATACATGCATTATTATTCTTTTTGTAGAGTTAAGTTCTTTAAATTCAGAGGCATCTTAGCTTGAAACGTGTTGGGTGATCAAAGCTTCCTACACATAGTGTGAAAGCTGTACATGGCCAACACAATAATAACAATTACTATATTTTGCATAGCATCTTACCCTTTTCTTCCATACATACTTTTCTATGTTTATATCCTTTTGGTACATAGAATAATTCCACCATTCCCATTAATTCCTCAAGCGTTGGAAAATGACCCTTCAAAATTAGTTTTATATCAAATCAAACACAGTCTAAAGTCTTAAAAAGGCAGAAGACTATAATAATGATAATTAATTAGTTATGGGCAGTGCCTTAGGACTCGGGGAAACTCACTTCAATTTCCTTATAGAGGGGACATGTCGCTTTTAAAGATGATTCCCTACATTTGGGCTCTCATGTCTAATATTTGGTAGTTATAGATATATCAAATAAATTAAAGAGTAAATTGCTAAAATCATTTGAAGTTTTTGACCGTTGCTTAAATCTCCATTGAAGTTTGGTAATTGCAATCATCCCTAACTTTCTAATAAGTTGTAAATAGATTTCTGTTAGAACTCTCTAACAAATAACATGAAAATGTTCAAATATCCATGCAATTACTTTTGATCAAAATGTTTATTTTTCAATTGTTCTTTTTAGATCAATCATTACTCAAAAACTTTCCAGTCTCTGTTTTGAAATTGATTTATTTTCTAAATTTTCTCTTCATATCAATTGCTCAAAGATAAATTAAGTTGCAACTTTAAATACTCTTTTTTTGTTGTTCATATAGTTTGTATGATTTTTTCTTTCTGTAAAATCTAGCCTCAATAATAATTGTATGGGGTACGTATTTTGGGCATACTTTACTCCTTGTCAGAGGATTTTAATCAAGGGAATCTATCTGCAACTATATCAGAATTCAAAGGAGGTGATTGCAATTATCAAACTTCAGGAGAGGTTTCAACAATGGTAAAAAACTTGATGGGAAGTAATTTACCCTAATGCTGCGTTTGATTTGAAGGAAAAAGTAGGGAAAGGAAGGGAAAGGTAAGAAGCCTTTACAAACCTTGTATAGGTTTTCTTACCTTTCCCTTCCTTTCCCTACCTTTTCCTTCAAATCAAACATAGCCTAAATTAAAATCGACTTGTTGTTATTGTCTTACATCTATAGAGTGGACTAGAGGGAGGAGGGGGTGTTTTCATATTCAGTATGTTTATGAGATAGAAGTAACTAGCTGTACTTTTCTAGGCCAGACTTCCTATCTTGTCCCTTTTGAGACGCAATCTATTGTGACCAGTGTTTTTGAATTGTTGTTGACCCGGACAGTCGGTCCGTTCGGCCAAAAAACCATCTAGGCAACCAGTTCCGTTTCACCCTTAACCCGTTCTTGGGCCAAAACCTTTTGACTTGGTTAGAGGACCGCTGACCCGAGCAGTTAAACCATCAACCCATTTGACCCGGACAGCAGTTCGCGGGTAAGTAGAAAAAGAGAAAAACATCTCAGTTCTAAGACAAGAACGATATCAGATCTGAGATCCAAGTACAGAAAAGAAGAAGAAGAAAAAGAAAAAGATTGCAGAGGTTGGACTGGAGAGATCCAAGGTCAGCGGATTGCTGATCAAATAAGTCAACAGTTTTTGGCAAGATTCCAGTTCAAGGGTGAAACAAAAATCGGTTGGCTGGACAGCTTTCAAGTCGAATGGTCGGACTGTCAAGATCAACAACGGTTCAAAAGCCATGGTATTTTGTACCAAGGCCATTTGTCAAAGAAACGAGCCAGCTCAATGTCAAGTAGGTGTTTCTTTATGATGGTGCTTCATAAGTTTTTGTTTGGTTGAATTGTTTATCATGTGAATGGCTGTCACGGGTTCTGTAAAAAGCATTTATAAAAAAATAAAAATCAAATTGCCGTTTTGTCCAATCGAAAGGCATTTTTCACCGTTAGGCTTGTGTGATATCTAACGGCATCTAGTTGTCATAAATTAAGAAAAAAGATGTTTTGTCTCAATTTCTAAAACAAAATTTTTAAAACAAATTTGTAGGAAACATTTTTCTCGTGAAACAGCAGTGGACCAATGGTAACAAACATCCCCATAATTTTAGGGGGTGTTCTCCAATGTGAATGTTTTTTTTTTTTTTTTGTTTTTTCAAGAAAAAACAATTGCCATGTCAGTAATATTAATAATGCATCTTTGCTGATATGGTAGTTATTTTTGTATTAGAAACAAAACCATTTACATTAGTCGACACCCATACTTAATTAACATGCACTTAGTGACATTGTCATGGTAGAAAATTTGCAAATTTGACCCAAATAAATATTACAAATTTTGAGTGTATTTATTTTTGTTAAAATTGTCAAACTTTGGATTCTAATTACTTATTTTACCCGAAACATTTTCATGTATAATATTAGTTGGCACTAAAAGTATAGAAAATAGCTAACATTTATAGGCATCCAAAATTACTAAGTTAAAAAATGTTTATTTTAGATATAGGGTTCAAAATTAGGGGTGCAAATGGATGGGATCATGATCTGATCCGATTTGAATCTGATCATATTTTGTTTTTATATTGCATGTGTGTGTTTATATTGTAATTTTATAATCCTTACATCATTTATTTATTTTTTTTATAAAATGATATCTATACTTCTATACTATATTATAAAGCGATTAGGTCCCATGTCAGCAGCCCTTTCCTTATCCTGTTCCCCCTTCTCTCTTCTCTCCTTTCTCCCTTACCCCTTCATGGTCCTTCCATATAGCCACGTGGCAGCCCTCTTTTCTACACTAGATTGCTACTCCAAATATCTCTCTCTCATGTTCTCAACCACTTATCCAATCCCTTCCTAAAATTTTTCCTAGACTATCTCTCCCAACCGGCCCATGGATACTAAGATTGGGATTAGTATAAAAGATAGACCTGGTGCTGAGTTTGGGCTGGGCCTAAGTTGATCTTGCCTAGCTCAAAAGTCTGAAGTTTAGTCCAAGATGTCTAGGTACCTACATATGTGTACAGTTTTTGATTGGTGTAAATTGCACTTCTCACGTGACTTTTAATAAGATTTGAGATGCAAACAATCACCTCAGCCCTTGGTTAGGTTTAAGTTTGGGCCATCTTAAACTTGGCACAAGGCTCTTAATATGAGTTTGGGTTATGTTCGGTCAGACCACCTTGGGCTGAGTTTAAGGCTAGGCCTAGCCCAAGCTTGAGTTCGGGCTTTGTGGGGGGGGGGGGGGGGGGGGGAAGCTCTACCAAAGGGCTTGGGCTGATGCGCAACCCTAACCAAATACAAATATTAGAGCATAGAATTTTCTCACAAAAGCTTGTAATCAATCAACCAATCAGGTGATATTTATCAAAATTCATGGGGGTTTTGATTGTACCCCTTAGAGTTCAAACTTTGATTTTTAGATGGATCTCAGTCTAGAATGCAAGCTTCATAAAATTTTAATGGATTATTGAGCTCCAACTTGGTTACAAGATAAATCAAAGGTGATTTTATTTTTTGTCATTTCTGATCAACCTGCTCCATTACATGCCCTAATGCTATGTCCTACCTTTTATTACTAAAAATGAAATGGAAGAATTAAAAAGGAGACGTTAATGGGGATGCAAAGAAAAGGAAAAACAAAGGTACATTTTTGGATTAAATAGAAACATCTCAGCAGAAATGAGGTTGGGCTGGGTTCAAGGACACATATCTGTTCAACCTAGAATTGTTCAAAACAAGTTTGAAGGATTTTCACTGAATTACATAATTTGTGGGTAAGGATAGTTAAAACTAAGTATCTATCAAAAGGAACTTGAGCTCAAACCTCAAAAGAAATAGATCATGGGGATTGAAGAACCTGTTAATATGGAGAGGGGATTTTGAAAGAGTCTTGGTAGTAATGTAAACTCTAGTGGATTTGTATGGCTAGGGTTTTGAATTATGATCCCTCAACCAAGCCAAATGGGTCTTAATTTGGCAATGGATTGGATAGACCATTAAACAAGGAACGGAAGAAAGAGTTTGACTCATGTATAAATGCAACTTGGGCGGGCTTAGGCTGTGTTTGGTTGCATTGCAATTTTATTTGCACTAGTAAAAATGCATGGGAGTGCAAATGAAAATAATACAAATTTTGGTATAGTTTTGTTTTGGGTTTTACTTTTTTCTCTGCTTCAAGTCTTATTTTACCTTATTTATACTGCAATCAAAGAAAATAAGGTAAAATTTGAAACAATAATAAATCAGAATTTGTATCCAAATCATCTGCACTACCATGTCATTGCATCAGTACAAATTTATTTGTACTGCAACCAAACACAGCCTTGGCTCAAATCCAAAGCAATGTAAAACACAAATTTGGGCCAACCCAAATTGCACCCCTCTAATTGACTGAAAGGTTTTTTGTACTTGAAAGTGAAACTAACAATGGGGAGCTTGAGCTAGTCTTTTTTGAAGTGGCAAGCCAAGCTTGTCTGATGCATGGCACACCATTTAGCCAAAATGAGATGGCTAAGAATTTTTTTTTTTCTCAAAGAGTTGTTGTAATGCATTGGCTAGGATAAATTTATAGAAATGGAAAATCCTAACACACATTGATGAATAAATTCGTAAGACTAACGTTGCCAATATCCCGAAAGGCTTGGGGTGTCCATGAAAAATCGAACTGAATTGAGAAAACTGAACCGCAAAATGTGGTTAATCGAACTGATCGATTCGGTTTTTGGTTAATTTACAAAAAACTGACGGTTAACTGAACCAACCGGTATATATATTTATATGTATATTTTATATATATTTTTAATATATGTCACATATTTTTTATATATTATATATAAATATATATTCATTATATATAAATGTATACTTATATTAGATTTATAATAATCTATTTGTAAATATTATATATCTTAAAATATTTATAATATATTATATATACTTTATTATTTATAATATAATATTATACATATATTTATAAAATATATATTATAAATATGAAAAACCCAAAAAACAGAAAAATCGAATCGGTCAAAAACTAAAACCGGCGAACCGATTAACCGGTGGTACCGGTTTGATTTCAGTTTGAAGAAATGAAAAAACCGATCCCACCGGTTTGGTTTGCAAAAATTGCCCATTTTTCGCCACTCCTACGAAAGGCCCAAAATTCAATCATAAATTCAATCATCACCCCTACAAAAGGCCCAAAATTCAATCATAAATTCAACATTTTTGGAGGTGGATTTTCAACGTCCATTTTAGAACTCGGATCTCCTACCCACAAGGATCTACCCGCACCTACCCCGAGGATACTATAACTGTACATTGGAAATAAACCTGGAAAACTAGGCAGCAACAGGGTAGCCGGTTTTTTAAATAGACTACTAGTACTAGTTCGCTTCGACCCATAACTAGACCACCTGAATATAAATCGGAAATACCAACATTAACCCCGATTCAAGCCATATCATCCTAGTTAGGGGGTGCAACATGGATTGGTTGGGAATGAATTTGTCAAACGTTAATGGCCCAAACCCTAACTTGAGCCGAATATAGTTGAAATTCTTGAGCCTGGTAACTGACTTTGCATCATTTCCTATTTCCTTGTGACTGCTCAATAAAACATGGGCATATAGTGAATAGGGGTGTTCAAGGTTCGATTATGTGTGGGGAGAAGATCTCAGACCAAACCAAATAAATATGGTCTGAGAAATTGTCAGAGCAAACCAAATCATTTTGGTATGGGAAAAAAAAACTGCTTTATTATGGTTTGGTGCAGTTTTAAATACGATTTGGAGCCATTCTATTGGGTTTAACCCAACTAAAAGCCCAAACAACATATATTCTCGCTTAAATAACAAATATAGTCTTTAGTCAGTGTAGAAAGACTGGGCTGAATGGGCCATAATGTTTGTTCTCTTGTTAAGTAGTGTTCTTTTTATTATTTATGTGTTAATGGGCCTGCTAGCTTTTTTTTTTTTTATTTTTTTTTAAGTTTTTGATGAGCTGGATACCTATTTAAGGGCAGACTTGTAATTAACCTTGATTAAGTCTGATTAATAAAAGATTAGTGGGAGGAGAGAGAGAATTCATCGAACTCTCTTCTTCTTCTTCTTCTCTCTGTTGTTTTTCTCCACTTTTTATTTTCCTTTTGTTGTTGTAATTAGAAACTAATCTCAGATTTAGAGGACTGAATCACATCTTGGTATCAGAGCGATCCTTCCTCCTTTTTTTTGTTTTTCTTCCTTTTCCCATATACCCTTTGATTAGAAGAGTCTATAGAGAGATAAAGTTCTAATTGAACAAAGAACTTTTTCCCTAGTTGGTAGAAGGTTTGGAGAGTAGAAATCTGGTTGCAGATTGCCAAGAAGTGAAGCTGTTATTATTATTTTTTTTGCTAAAAACCCTAGCTGATTAGAAAGATTTTCAGTTACATGCTGAAAGAGAAGGATTATGTGTGGCACTCAGTGCTTGGAGGGTCCGTTTTGACCTCTTGAAGTGGGTGGTTGAGCTTAGAAGAAGTCTGGAGAGCTCTGGTAGGAGTGTCTGCTTCTCTCTTTCTCTCAAGCAGCCGGGTGCAGTGAAACCCTAGATTTTGAATCTTTGGGTACTAGATCGACCTCAGCTAGGTCTATAAAGACTAAAAAACTTATTTTTTGATTTTCATTTGATAAATAAAAAAATCTGGAAGCGAGTTGAAGCAGATTACAGTTTCCGGGGTTAGTCCAACATATTCCTTTTTGTCTAGTGTAACTACAATTAAATTGAATGGAACAAATTACCTAGTTTGGGCACAATCCATACAAATTTATGTTAACAATAGAGGTAAATTAGGGTATCTCACAGGAAGTAAGAAGAAACCTGAAGAAACTGATCCTATATATGAAAAATGGATGCAAGAGAACTATATAGTAATTGGATGGTTAGTCAACTCTATGTATCCTCATATAAGTCAGCATTACCTCTGAATGACTTCAACTAAAGAGATTTGAGATAGTATTACTAAAACATATTCTTAGAAATAAATGTTGTAAGAGCCTATAAGTTAAGGAATGATGTGAAGAATTTGAGACAAGAGGAGAAGAGTGTGGCAGTCTACTACTCCATGTTAATGTCACTGTGGCAAAAGATTGATGTTATGGAGATAGTTGTGTGTGAGAGGATCAAAGATGCAGAGGCATTCAAGAAACTGATAGAAAGAAACAAAATGTTCAAGTTTCTTGCACTTGGAGTTTTAGAATTATTGTGGCTTAGATCACTTTTGGGAGAGTTATGTATTGACTGTGAGATGCCAATGATGCTATATTATGACAAACAGACAACTATCAACATTATACATAATCCTATTCAGCATGATAAAACTTAGCATATAGAGGTTGATAAACATTTTATACCAGAGCGAGTTACTCCAGGAAAGTTTGTTTGTCGTTTATTGCTTTAGAAGAACAGTTGGTTAATGTATTGACCAAAGATGCCCCAAAAGGAAATTTGATACACTATAAGCAAGCTGGGCATGATTGATATCTATGCTCAGCTTGAGGGGGAGTGTAGAGAGATTGGGCCGAGTGGGCCCTAATGTTTGTTCTTTTGTTAAGAAGTGTTCTTTTTATTATTTATGTTAATGGGCCTGTTAGCTTCTTTTTATTTTTGTGTAAGTTATTGTCTTATTGATGAGCTGGCCACCCACTTAAGGGTAGACTTGTAATTAACCTTGATTAAGTATGATTAATAAAAGATTAGTGAGGGGAGAGAGAGAATCCATCGAACTCTCTTCTTCTTCTTTTTGCTGTTTTCCTTTTTTTTTTTTTTCCTTTTGTTGTTGTAATCACAAACTAATCTCAGATTTAGAGGACTGAATCACATCTGTCACCATAAAATCATTGAATCATCATAATTGGTATGCTATCTAAGCATCAAATTTGGTTAGAGTGATGTATTTATAAGACCCTAAGGTCAATTCCATTAATCATCAAATATAGTTTTTTTTTATCAAATATAGCGTTGAGAATTTATTTTATTATATATCATATGTTTATTACATCACACATATTATATATAATATATATTTCAGATTACTGTGTAAAGTTTGGTTTGATTTCTAAAATTTAGAAAATTGAAACTGAAATTGTAAATAGAAATTTTAAAGAATCCCAAACCAAATTTAACTGCTTTTATGTTTAGACCAAACCAAACTGAAAGTTTCAATTTGGTTCAATTTGGTTTGGCGGGCAGGACTGTATGATGAACCTCCCACTTGTGACTCAACCAAAAAAAGGAGGTTACTAGTGTTTCGAACTTAAGGGCTTTTATCTTAAACTTAGTTTGGTTCACTCGAATGCCAAAAGGGAAGACAATGGCATATTGGCATCCCCTCCATTGGGGAGAGAAGAGAGAAAGAAGATGTGATAAATTTTGAATTTCAAATGCCACCCCACATGGTATATTTAAGTAATTTTGAAAACCAAAAGGTATAATTATGTAACTAACACAAAGAAGAGCAGGGTATGTTTAAGTAGTTTAGTAAAAGTACAGGTATATTTAAGTAATTGTCCCAAAAAAGAACAGGATATATTTACGTAGTTTAATAAAAATATAAGATGTATTTAAGTAATTAACCTAAAAGCGATGGACCATACTATAGCCATAGTGTCTAACCACCAATTATGAAAAGACAAGTCATGTAAAGCCAAATGACATGATCATGCAAAGGGGATATACCAGTGAACATGCCAGTGTTTCATACAAATGGGGCGTCCCATGTTTGCCTATCATTCATAATTTAGTTTTAATCAAAACTTGTTATTGGTTTCACCCTTAATAACACCATTACAATTTATACGAGTGCCCACCCCACCCCATTAAGCAAGGCTTAAGCTCAAGCAGATTACAGAACTATGGTTGGTTATAATCTTATTAGGAAACAATCTGCTCCTAAATATTTTTAGTTTTATCTTCCTAATATTTCCAAAAAAATTAAAAAAAAAAACTCTTGAATTTCATTGTTTTTCTTTCAGTTTTAAGATGAAAATTTGACTCGACAACAATGACATTTACATGGGAGAATATATATTTTTTTTTCTTTCCTATTCCAAGGTATGTATAAGTGTATTTTTTTTTCCTTGAATGGGCCTAAGAGTGTTAGGAAGAGCTTTTGTATCTTGGGTTTTGGGGTAAAGTGGGCTATGTCCTCTCAGTGGTTTATTTAATAAATTTTTATGAGAAACTTATGCCATTTTGGTTTGAAGGAAAAAGTAGGGAAAGTTAGGAAGACCTTTCCAAATCTTATATAGGTTTTCCTACTTTTCCTTTCCTTTCTCTACTTTTTCCTTCAAACCAAACATAGCCTTATGGTTTGCTCCACCTCAAGAAACTTTATTTTATTTTATTTTTGTTATGGATTCTTCCACCCATCACTGTTCCAACTGTACAAACCAATAAAAATTCATGAGGTAGACTGAACAATAAAAACCCTAGCTTTTTAAATGTCTGCCCCTCCAACTGGAATAAATTCGGGGTTAAAAAAAAGGAAAAGAAAATTTGACCCAACTTTCAAGTTTCAATAAGGAAGCTGATGGGAAGTCTTCTGCGAAGTAGTAATGAATCACGTTATTAGGTATTAAGTAATAAAGAGCTAAATAATGATGGTAGCAATGCTGATGGAAATGAATGGAAAATGCATGAACTATGGAAATACAAGAAATACAAGAAACTGAAGGATCAAATCCACCCCTAAGACATCTGTATGTAAGATTTTTGTCATTAGAAACATTGACCATTAAATTGTGTTTGGTATATATAGAAAATAAGAATGAAAAAAAAAAATGAAGGGAAAGCTTTTCACAAAATTCCTTAGGCAGTATTTAGATGCGGTGTAAATCAAGAACCGAAGTAAAATCAGTTCGCTTTTGTATGCATTTGGTAAAAGAGTGTAATTATTATCGATGTAAAGCTATACTCCGATTCAGTATTATATGCGTTTGGATCGATGGAGTGTAATTTTATATTGATAATAGATGTAAAACCTCATTACCTTTAAAGTTTTACATTGATGTAAAACTTTACATTTTTTTTACATCAATTTTCAAAATACAACAGTCATTGTATATATGGTTCAGTGTAAAATACACTGATGACGTTTTACACTTCTTCCAAATGCAGCCTTAATAACTTTTCCTCAACTTTCTGCTTCTCTTATTTTCTATAAACCAAAAATAGCCTTAAGGATGCCCCTGTATCAATAAAGGGATGTGCCCAAATCACTCCCCATTATTTGATCTGGCACAAGCCACTAGAAATATGTACACACAGTGATACAGGAGTGAGCCTTGCTAGCTAAGTTTTATGCTTTGGAGTTATTGGAACTGCAAAAACACATTGTAATAACTTGGTTGTCATAGTGCCCGTTTGAGAGGGCTTTGTGATGTGGCTTCTGGCATTTCAAGTTGGGTTCCACATGAGAATACCAAAATCTGTACATGGTAATAATCGGGCGAGGCAACATGGGTTTTCTGAAAGCCAAAATCACTGCTCAAATATGAAGTTATTCTGAATAGCTTCTCTGGAACATCAGTGCTCAACTATTGCATCTCAATTAGCACAATACATCCCAAATGTAGAAGCCCTCACGGCCCAGGAATTTGTCTGCAATTTTTTCCCTTTCTACCAAAGAAAGAACAAGGAGAATTTGGCCCATTCCCCAAGTATGAAGGGGAACTTTCCTGCTCTCCAGAATTGCATTATTATGTAGGAAAAATTAAAGAAAAATTTAGAATTCAGTCCACTCAGACTTTTATTATTTTTTCCGTTTTATTTATCAACACTTCCCCCTATAATTCACCATCCCCTTTAAATTTTAATCCGTTCCCCCACTTGTCACCGTTCCAACTGTAAAAATTGTAATAAAGTTTGTAGGGGTCGACTGAACAATAAAAACCCCAAAGTAGAAACCCAACGTTGTGTTGACTTTTGGTGGTTCACAGCAGAACAAACATTGGAACCCACTCTTACAAGTACAAAATCATTAAAGCGGATAATGGGCCTATGGGCCCTAAAAGCCTCTTTGGTTGCATTGCCTACAATGGAGCATGGAGACCACCGATCCAATATCCAATGGTAAGAAGATGAGATTGAATTCCCCCAACCGAGACAATTATTTTTATGTGGACATTGACATTTTAAAGGTAGTTAGCTAGTCTGTCTAAATCCAATCAGACATCAATAAAACCCAACTTTCACTATAAATACCAAGCCTTGTAAGTTTTGTGCATTATTGTATTCGAGATGGCTGTCATGGGTTCTAAGGTAGCTGCTCTTCTCCTCCTCCTCAACCTGGTTTTCTTCACTTGTGTGTCCTCTGGTGATAAGGTGTTATGCCCTCCTAACAACACCCCAAACAGTCCCCCCTCGAGTCCATCCATCCCTAAGAAGTCATCCAAGTGCCCTAAAGACATGCTTAAGTTGGGTGTATGTGCCAACTTGTTAGGGTTGGCTAACGTACTTGTGGGAACCCCACCCCATGAGTCATGTTGTGCCTTGTTGACCGATCTCACTGATCTTGAAGCTGCATTGTGCCTCTGTACTGCTATCAAAGCCAATGTATTGGGTGTAGTCAAGCTCGAAATACCTGTTGCTCTAAGCCTTGTAATAAATGCGTGTGGGAAGAAGGCCCCTGAGGGCTTTCAGTGTGCCTAACTAGTCAGATAATCTTGTTGATTAATTTGTTTATGCTTCATTTTTTTTTTTTACTTCTTTGATTGTGGTGGTTCACTAATTAAGTTGTTCATGTACGTCTCAGCCTCTGAATGTGGAGTATGTAGGTTATGTTGCTTTGTTCATCATTTGTAATCTTACTCGTATATATATAGTTGGGGAATGGTATTGTAATAAGTTACATAGTTACTTTCTAGATTAGGGTGAGGGAGGTTGTCCAGGATTAGGATTCAATTGGAATAGTTTTAATTGTTTCCATTATCTCCAGATGTGTACTCTCTATTTAATGCATGGTTTTGATCAATCGGTTCACGTTTTCTGAGATTTCTGAGATCTAATAAAACTACACCTCTCTTACCTTGCCTCTATAATTGTTTTAGACGATAAGAAAATATCAGAATAATGTAAAGAAAATGTCGTAAAGAGCAAAACAAATACCATCATGGAGGCTGAAGGATTATTTGGACACCATATCCATTCCCATGTCTAGGGAAACCTTTATGCCCCGTTTTCTTTTTGGTAAGTATTTGCCCGGGTAAATGCATTGTCTGGATAAGTGCATTTATCCATTTTTTTATTTCCCATGTAAATAAGGCAATGACAATCTTATTTATAAAAATTCTATTATTAAAATGGGCATTTTTGTCTTATACAAGTATTGGAAACTTTCTCCTATGAGAAGTTAATTTGTTCACCTAGGAGATGGATATCATTTACCCAGGTAAGTAATACCCAAGAAAATAAAATTTCCCTAGTCCTCACATAAATCTGGAAAAAAAATAAGAACACTGGATTCTTGGTCAATGGGAACCAAAATCCCATTGAGAGGGAAAATGTTGGTCAAGAATCCTATGTTCTTTTTTTCAGATTTATGTAGGGAGTAGGGAAAGTTTATTTTCTTGGGTAAGTGATACCTGTTTTCTACGTGGGCAAATAACTTTCCCACCTAGGGTGGAAGTTGCCAATACTTGAATGAGACAAAAATGCTCATTTTGATAATGGATTTTTATGGTTAAAATGGTCATTGCCTTATTTACATAAGAAATAAAAGAACATGAGTAAATGCATTTACTCGGGTAAGTGTTTCTCAAGAAAATTTACCCAAGTAACTGTATTTACCTAGGTAAGTAACTTATCGAAAAACAAACGGGGCCTTAAAGTAAAAAAAAGAAAAGAAAAATAATGTCATGTTTGGTTCAATTCTCATTCTTGCTCATTTTTTTTTTTCAATAGTAAAATTCGAAAATGAACAAAAATGGGTAGAAATGGACAGAATAAGAAAATGTTGCTACAAATCAAACACTTGTCTCAAAAACAAAAACTTTTTGTAACAAGAATGAGAATAAATTTTGAATATAAATTTAATTTTCATTCAGTTTTATTCATTAATCAAAGTAATAACATAGGTATACATAAAACTCATTAACAAATTAAATAAAGAAGGATCCATTCTCAACAGAATCTGCAGTAGACTTGTTGTATGAGCTATGGAGTGGTTCAAAGCCAGGAAAAAGCGAAAATTAGATTGTCTTGGACCAGGAAAATAGAGCAGAACAGACCATGTTAGAAAGCAACATGGTCATGAGACTATGCTAATGAGGATCAAAATGTGCATTCTGTTGAACTCAGGACAGGAACAAAAGCCTACTTTTAGCAGGAAAAATGTCACTCTCGAAGAATGTCTGTGAGAATTCATCTTTCCTTTTGGTTTCAGAGATACCAATTACCAATTCAAGCATTAATACAAGGTAGTGCAATTCAAGCCCTATACCATCACCTTTTATTATCCTTTATTTTAAGGCTTTGAACTTCAAACTAAATTGCGACGTTAGACTTAGAGATTCTTTCAGAATATGAAGGTATCCCTGGATTGCAAAGTAAACAAAATAAGAATATATAGAAGATTTTCTTTCTCCCTTTCAAATTGGGCTCGTCAAAATGGGTCTTTTCATATGAACTCATGCAGAGTAGCTATGGCTTGATTGAACTTTATTTTATTACATAAGTTGGATGCTAATATGAACAAGGTCATGTAGGCAACCCAGGTTAAGGGGCTTTGATGAGTAACTTGAGTTTGAGTTGAAATGATCTAATGCGTTCTCATTCTGACCCAAACCACCTGATCCACCTAATCCACCCAAATCCATCCATTTAGTTAGTGGGTTAGAATTGGTTCAATTCAAATAACAAATTGGGCAGATTTAAGTGGTTTGGGTTAGGTTAGATTTAATTGGTTCAAATTACCAATTGTAGCCCAGTCGAATCTAGGATTTGTGTTCAAGTCCAGCCTCGCCCCAGCCAGGGCCCAGCTTGTATTTCAGATCCAAGGTCCAGGCGATGCCGGGCCTAGGCCCAAGCTATAGCCCTAAGCATAGGTGCTAAGCTCAGCCTAGTCCATGCTCACCCCTTATCTTTCCATGCTATTGATCTATCTTTTCCTCTTTCTCTCAATTCCACTTGATTTTTTCTACTCTCTCTTCCCACTCTCTCCTCTTAATATCTCTCATCTTTCTTCTACTTTATCTCCTAGACATCTCTTTCCTCCTAATAATCTCTCTTCCCATCTCCTCCTTATCCCATTCCTCTCCTCTCTCTCTCTCTCTCTCCCCTTATGTATCTCTGTCCTCTCTATCTTCCCCTTTTTCTCTATTGAGGATCCAGCAACTGATCCCACTAAATAGATAACCAGCAGATCCCCATATGTGGTTTGAGTTTAACTTAAAAAACAGGTTTAACATAGCTATTATGTCAATTTAATTTTAGATCTCTAATAAGTTGAATAGTTTAACTAATCACTATCATACAAGAGATTTTTTAGGTTTTTATGAGACCAAACCAGTCAGCATGTCAACCTTTAAGTGTAGAGTTGAGATCTTCTGCCAATAAAACATCTTCCAACCCTCTACCAACTTGATCTAATACCGCACATCTCACCATAAAAGTGGGACCTGCCATATATGAGATGTGCGATGTGAGATTATGTTGATAGAGGGTTGGAAGGTGTTTTGGCACTTGACAGGTGATCTGCACTCTGAAGAGTGGCCCTTAGGTCTGCATTGAACACACAAACACATAGCCATGAGTAGATGGATTGGCAAGTATTCTCAAAGTTAAATTAAACAAGGCTACAAGGGGAAGGAGTCAGATAGGGAAGGTGGAAGCTGGCAGATCTGCTAATCCATCTAGAATAAACCAAGGGACAGACCTACTTTTCAGGCCATTCTAACATAACATTCCATTTGTGTTTTGTTTGGTTTGCATTAAAAATGAAATAATTTGAAGAGTATATATAGTAACATACATGCCCAAACCTGTTTTGTAACTTAGGCTAAGTTTGGGAATGCTTAAAAATAAGCCCCTATTCAAATAAATACATATTTTGGGCCAGTACCACATCAATAAGCACTTATTTTGGGTCATATTGCTAAGTATTTATTCAAAATTTTCTTATTTGCTTTGTGGGCTGCCTTGGCCCATCACCTCATTTTGAAAATACATATACTACTCCCGTCTAAAATAAGTGCTTTTTTACCAAAAAAAACTCGAGTACTTATTGGAATAAATACTTATTTTTCAAACAAGTACTCTCAAACAAGTTTTTAAATCCTGTGAAGCTAACCCACTATCATTTAATGTAGACTGTATCTGTTCCTTAGATAGGGCACCTCACACCGACCTCACACGCATAATCTACCATGCATTAGGAATATCTCCCTTACTTCTAAATTATTATTCACGGGAGATGTTTCCAATCCACGGTGGATGTGCCTTTGAGTCGCCCATGTGTGAGTATATCTCGTTTCTTTTAATGACATTTTTTTTGTGAAAGGTAGGAGGTGGAAGAAAAAATCAAGGGGCCTTTAACCGATAAAGGCAACGTTTTGCCATTAATATCAATAAAAATAATAACTAAAATAAGATAATTTTTTTAAAAAAATATTGCTTGTCTTCCTCACTAACAAAGAAACAGTTCCTTGTGCCAAAGTTGAGTTTTAATGTTCTAAGAGATGAATGAAAAATCTGAAGTAAAACCGGTAAAAATCATTGAAAATCTCAGATCTGGACATCGACCTCCCTAAAGGTTCGAAAACACAGTTGAAACAGGAAAATAACTTAAAAAGAATTTCCCTGAAGCTACTCCTGTTTTCATGAAAATAACTTAAAAAGGATCTAGACATCGACCTCCTCTCCGAACTGCTGTTTCGATGCCGGAAAATCAGGAATTTCTCGGTGATAAACCGCCTAAAATGAACTTCCTTGAAACCACTCCTGTTTTCTTCTCTTCTCTCCTTTCTCAAAGCAGTCAATGAGATGGAAAACAAAAACCGCACTCCTGTTCTCTGTCTCTTTCTCTCTCATGGAAACCTCCAAATCCCCACCGCCATTGCGACCATAAAGTAACGAAACCACTTTCATCTCATGATTCTCTTCGTTTGTGTTTTCGAACCTTGTTCGATGTCCAGATCATGAGATTTTCAGTTTGGCACAGGGAACTGTTTCTTTGTTAGCAGAGGAAGACGAGCAACAGTACTGTGTAGTGCCCTTAATTGATATTTTTCATAAAAAGTTATTTTATTTTAATTATTATATGAAAATTATTATTTTTATTGATATTAAGGGCAAAAAGTTGCCCTTATCGGCTCTACTCTGATACAAATCAAGTAACATTAAATAAGTTCTCCTAGATGTGAACATGTCATGAAGTAAACCATGGGTTCATCTAAAATATTATAAAGGGGAAAATTTTATTTTAGTACCTAAAGTTGGGGGTAGTGTCAAGTAAGTATCTAAACTTTTAAATATGTCACTATAGTACCTAAGTTTTTAAAAAGTACTAAATTGGTCCCTACCATTAAATGACCATTAGTTATCTATTGAAAATGTCAAAACTAACTTTCAAAAGGAGATATTGTTCATTCTCTTCTACCTTGAGATGGAACAATTGAGGTGTTTGGCATTCTAGACTAATGAACTCATTGTCTTCTACCTTTAGATCTGAAACACATTCTTGTCTATGTCTAGTTATTTCTTTGCTTTCAGTTATTGTTTTCCCCTATCATAATTCATGTTTTTTCTCTTTTTTCTTTAAAATAACAGGTTCGGTTTCAAGGTAGAAGACAATGAACAATGTTTTCTTTTGAAGGGTAGTTTTGACATTTTCAACAGATAATTGACGACTGGTTAACGACAGGGACCAATTTGGCACTTTTTGAAAATTTAAATACTACAGTGACACGTATGAAAGTTCAAGTACCAAATTGACACTACCCCCAAAGTTTAGGATACTAAAGTAAAATGTTCCCTTTAGGCTGTGTTTGGTTGCAATGCAATTTTATTTGCACTAGTACAAATTCAAGTGAGTGCAAATGGCAAAAATGTAAATTATCATTTAATTTTGTTTTGGGTTTTACTTTATTCTGCTTCATGCCTTAATTTACCTCATTTGTAATGTAATCAAACAAAATAAGCTAAAATTTGAAACAAAAATAAATCCAAATTTACACTCAAATCATTTGCACTGTGATAATTTTGCATCAGTACAAATTTATTTGTATTGCAACCAAACACAGCCTTACTAAAATTCTGATTATATTTGGTATTTGATTCCGATGTTAGGAACTAAATTGGCTCTCATGTACCATTTCCTTTTGTTATTTAGCTTAGATTCTTTACATAGTTAAGAAAGAATATTTATATTTAAAAATCTTATTTTAAATAAATTTATTTAAAAAAAAATTAGTTTAAAAATTTTGAAAATTCGGATCTCCATTAAAAATCCACCTCCATTAGAATGTAGGGATGGAAGGTCATTTTTATCGGTGAGGATCAGGATCAGGACGAAAATAGAGATTTGTTTCAAAGAGCGTTCCTGGCCCACTGCCATTCCTACACATGACACTAAAACCACATATTAAGAGTATAGCCGTCCCAAAGGAAAGCCTACGTTTGGGTAGCATCTTTATGGGTGACATTACACTCAATGCGTGGCTGCAGTGAAGGTAGCAGTTGCTGAGAGAAGTTCCATTGCGTGGCTGCAATGTCTTGTGGACACGTGTAGGTAGCTTCTCAGTGGGTGGTAGATATGAGCTCCGTTGCAACTTGTCACATTCCCTTGTGCCACATAATTTTTGGTAAAGACAAACTTTGGCTGTCCAAGTTCAAGAGCATTGGCTGCCAAAACTGTATCTCCCCACCACAAGTTAACATACGACCTGTGCGCACGCCCTTAGAATAGCCTCTTGCAACCTTATATTAAAAATATCTCTCTATGCTCTATGAATTAAAAGAATATAAGTAGTGAAATATTTTCAATATAAAAAAACTGTAATACTGTTTCAACGGGCATTACACATCTCTCAATTTATAATAAAAATGTATGACTCTAATGTTTTTTTTTTTTTTTTTTTTTTTATACATAATGAAGAGAGTCTTATTGACTGCCTGTACCGCCGATCATGGACAGCCAAAGTTTTCTCTACATAATGGATGGAAACATAGCGCCATTATATATCTAAATCTAATAATGTTTTTTTCATAGGTTTATATATACATATATACCTATAATATTTGGTAATTTTCTTGTGACTTGTCACAGACTGGAATTAATCCGCATTTTCACTGTTGGCTCGAAATTTTTACCTTAACAGTACACATTTGAACAGTAAGCCATGCGCACCACAAAGGGATTTTATAGAGCAGTGCCCCCACCACCACCACTAAAATAGGAGAGAGATGATACCCCAAAAACTGAAACCACAGATTTTAATTTCTAGCTGTATAATTGGTGAAGGGGAATTGCAAACTTGCACAAAGGTGGTGCAACCGTGCAACTTCAAGTTGAAAATAATTAATCAAATTTAAAAGTAGAATTAATATATAGATGTGACATCGATCAGCGCTCTGTGCTACTCCCCACATTTTGCGGTTTTCACTTAATTGGGCTCTTGAACTGTCTAAGCTTGAGAAAAATACAACACAACACAGAAACAGCATCAGAAACAATAAAACGGTTTTATTAAATATTCATTAACAGCATCCAGAATGAAGTAGAAAACAGAAATCCATCAGGGCTTCCCTGCGTTAATAAGACAGGTGCTTGTGTGTGAGTGGTCTTTGTTTATTCGATGGTGCTTTTTTACAATATGCAAGTTGTTCCCGTAATTCCCATCTTTGTCGTCTATGTTTTCCAAGTAGCTCGATCGTTTGCGAAGTACTATATAATCAGGTAGTCTTGGAGAAATGAACCATTAATTAATGTCTCAGCATCATTCAACAAATAAATTTGAAGGACTAGATCGATAGTCCAGACTGAAACGACCTAATAAATTACAATGAGAAACTGGTGCTGAGAAATTAAACTAAAACAACGTAACTAGCATAGATTATTGACGAACATAACACTGACTTAGTTTGAAGTTGAAGAGGTGAATGAAACAACATCCTAATGAAACCATGCATACTAATTATTAATGTGGACATAAATTAAAACAAGATTAGGAATCATCAAATCATTAACGAACCCTCCCCCCCTCTAGCTAGCTCCGAAACGAAACGAATGGCAATGAGCCAATGACTTAGGCACATAGGAAGTCGGATGGGAGCTTCTTCCCGCAAGTGTTGACGAGTAAGCTGAGTGAAATGGGAATGTCGAGGTTGATGCCCAGGATGTTAGCTTTGATGGCGGTGCAAAGGCAGGCAGCTACCTCAAGGTCGACGAGGCCTTCAAGCAGCGCGCAGCAGGGGTGGTCAGGAGGGTTGCCGACTTCCGCCCCGATTGCCCCATTAAGCAACTTGGCACACACACCTAGTTTCAAAGCATCTTTGGGGCAGCTCCCTGTTGGGGTAGGTGGAGTGGGTGTAGGCTTAACGCAAGAACCACACCCACTCACCACTGCAAACAAGACAAGGTTGAGGGAAAAGAAAAGAGCAGCTGAGGAAGAGCTCCTGGAATCCATCTCTCTCTCTCTCTCTCACACACACACAGACTCACTCTGTGTCTCTAACAGTCAGTCTTTGCAATGGTGAAGGCACCGACTGGCATAGCATTCTAAGCTCTATTTATAGAGAGTGCAACCAGCACTCCTATGAATTAACAGGACGAGGAGATGTAGCAGCAGAATAAAGATTGGGGCGCATGTGATGCAAGGCTAGCTGGCCATGGTTTTAGCTGGCAAAGCTAGCAATAATACCCCCCTCTTTGGAATTTTGTGAGGTGGGAATGTAAAATTCTCCATGTTCCCAGCTTTGAAGCTCTCAAAGAATTTGTCCCGTGAGATTAGCCTGGTAATGCTGATCAGTCTTGTCCATTAAATGGGGTATCCCTTTAACTGGGTTTGATCTTCATCGATGACATTGTGGTCCCATCCCATTCCCATGCATGCACTCAGACAAATAATGTACATACTCCATTGGTAGAGGCTACACATGCACCTCCTGATTATATTGCTCAGTAACACAATTCCATCTTCTAGTAATGCAATTTGTTACTCTTCAGACTGTTATCTATCCCTAGCTAATAACATAGGATTCAGGGTATGGTAACAGTGTCACTAGAGGCACAACCAGAAAGTTTGTTAATTAGGTGCAGCGGATCCTTTCCTTCATATACAGTTCCTTTAAGCGAAAGCGATGCAGAAATGAAAAAAAGGAAACAAATAGATTCTACTATAGACGATAGGTGCCAAGAATAAAATTGCTATTTCGGCTTGTTGGTTTCATTGTTTGGTCTATTCTTTGTCCCCCATAACCCTAACTTTGAGTCTTTGAGGACCAGTTTCCACCACAAGTATCTAATATCTTTATGAGAGGAACGAAACAAAGGTGGAGAGAATTTCGATCAATCGTTTGACAATACGGTATAGCTAGCAGTTTTATTTTTCTTCTGTTCTGAAATTGGCAGCTACTATAATAATTTGCTGACCTCATATATTTAAATAAATGAAATGGGCCTTAAATTCGATCATCAAGTTGGTAGTACTGGTGAGCACTCTGCTCTCTGCACTCGGCAGTAAAAAACAAGGTGGGGGTCATTGTCATGTTGCTGACAGGTCCTTTACAACTTGTTTTGAAAGAAATGTATCACGGGCGACGAACCAGCGCCTCTTGTGGGCGCTACTACCCTAAACCTTAATTCTTCTTCGAATTTGTATCTTTAGAGTACTTAAATCTAATAACAAACTTGAGTTGTCAACTCCTTTTCTTTCATTCACACGTTAATGCATTAATCAGATTCTTCTTCTTTCTTCTATCCTCCACCCTCCCACAAACGAATTAACCCATAGACATCCCTGAAACATGGGCCAATGTTAAATTTTTATATATATATATAATTTTTTTTCTTTAAATATAGATAAAATTTCAAATTTACATATGCGCCTCACAACACATCTCAACTGTATAACTACAGGTACATGAGATATTCCCAATTTATACTGATATATGCATGTCGGGCGCACTCTGTGAGACACAGATGTGAATTCTAAGATTTCTGTTCTATGTAATGGGGAGATTGATGTAACTCAACCTCTGTGGGGCATTGCTATTCTCCTTTGGACTTTTGGAGCCTGATCACCACCACTGCCTCACCGGAGTCATTGGTGTTTAAAACTACCAAGTAATGGATATCATGAATTCCACGAATCCCCGTTACAAGTCCTAAGTTTTGAGATTCTGGGATTTGTGAATTTTCAGATCACATCTCCGCCCCACTAGGGGCCACCCCATAATGCCTCACAGCACATTCCCGCCATATATTGGGAACATCTCCCGATCACCACCATGTATTTGGGCTCATTATAGCGGAGATGTGAACTCGTGAATTCCACCTACAAGTCCAATTTGCAATTCCAAGCTATAATGAGTCTGAATGACTGCGTGTCCTGATTAGCCACAACCCACAAGTTCAAACAACCTGCAAGTATAGATGTCTTGCGAATCACAAGTGAAACTAACTCAATTGTGATTCCCTTAACATTATGGGTCGATACAGTTGTGGCTTAGGCCGCATTGTGGACGGGCCCGGCGGGGCCATAAATGATCATTCTAATGATAATTAGGTTTAGAAATTAAATTACTTAAAAGAATTATACTGTTACTATTTATATTTATAATAAATTGCATAACATCTACATATGAAGCAATGCCCAAAAATCAAATGTTGTGAGCGTGCAGGAGTTAACGTGTACACAACCAACCACTCTCCCCTCCTGCGGAGTGGGTTGAACTGATAATTGGATCCATTTACCCAATGTTTTAAAATCCAATCCTAAGGTTAAATCGTTTTTGTTTGATTATAGTATAAATGAAGTAAATTAAGACATGAAGCAGAATTAAATAAAACCCAAAACAAACTTAAACAAGAAATTGCATTTTTTTCATTTGTACTCTCATGCATTTGCACTGCAACCAAACACAACATAAAGAAGAAAGAAAAAAAAAAAAGCTCTTTACCCTTTCGAGTGCTGAGTGCTGAGATTTGAATGCTTTGTGTTCCTCCTGAGAGCTTCGATCGCCCCCCATGGCTGCCCCATCGGGGCCCCATGACAGTTCTAGTTGTCCTTCTATGACTCAAAAGAAAAAAAAAAAAATCTTTTACAGAAATAGTTGCTGAAACTTGTGATTTGGAGCAAGTTAGAACTAGTTTTAATTCCAATTCATAAGATTTCCACAACTATGTTAATGGAGCCCCTTACAAAAGATGGTAGAGCCTCTCAAATTGCAACAATCTTGGTTTTAATGGCTTTTTCACGGTTGTGGAGTTGGTCGAAATTTCCAAGCAATTTATTATCTTAAAAGTGTCCATAATCGAAGGAGCCTATTGTTGCTATACTATGAATCATGATTTTTTTTTTTTTTGTTTCAATCTATTGCTCGTCTAATCACCAAGGAAGACAATGAAAGTTTGGTTCGTATTCGGTATTCAATCAAATCAACGATTTTTACTATGAATCATGAAAGTGGTCCAGGTCCAAATGTTTTTGATGGCTTGTTCTTCACACTAGTTGCTGGGACATTGTTGACATGGATGCTATTAAGGCCATTAAAGAAATATTTTACATTAAGTGTTTGCCAAATACTAGACTTCAACTTTTGTTTTGATTCCGGAAAAGGAAAATCCCAAGTACTTGAGGGATTTTGTTATAAGATTTATGCAAAATTGCTTGCAAACATGCAGATTGACAAGGTTGCTTCCTAAGATTAATTTTTGTAGAGCAAAGTGCTTTTGTCAAAGGTAGAAATATAAGTGGTGACATCAGTGAAATGGCTGGGATCTGAATAGAAAATTGGGAGGAGGTAATGACGTTATTCTTAAATTGGACGTGGCAAAAGCTTATGATAAAATGAATTGGAAGTTTGTCCTTTTAGCTATCCAAAGTTTTGGATGGGAATGATTAAATTTTTCGTGTGTAATTGTTGGTTCTTTGTAATTATTGATGGCACTACAGGAAGATACTTCCTTTCGACTAAACGTTTGAGACAAGGCGTGCTCTTTCACCAAGCCTGTTTATTATAGCAAAAGAGGTCTTGAGTAGAGGTTTGCGTTTTATTTATGAAAATGGATATGCTGTTTTTTTTGCTCTTCTCTTCCTAGAGGTTGTGACATCATAGCGAACTTAAATGCAATTTATTACAGCATCTAAGAAGGCTTTAAGACAATCGGTGAATATAATAAAGATAAATCTTGCTTCATTGTTCATTAAAACATGTATGCTCTAAAGGTGAATATGATCAAACAGGGAACGGGTTTCCCTCAAAAGTATATTCCTTTTATTTACTTAGGTGCTCCTATTGGAAAAAAAATGTCTTCGAATTAATTTGAACCTATTTTGCAAAAAAATAGTGGAGGGTGTTTGACTTTAATTAAGCATCTCCTCTAAATTTAACTAATTAATGTCCTTGGAGCTGCTTCTCCTCCCAAAACCATGATCCCCATGGTTCACAGAATGTTTGCTTTTTTTTTTTTTGTGTGTGTGGGGAGCCTTGAATTTTGGAAACAAAAAACATAGGATTGGATGGACAAAAATTTGTAACCCTATTGATGAAGGGGGTTTGGGATTGCAATCCATGTTTGATATTATTAAGCCTTTCAGGTTAAAAGTGTGGTTTAAAATCATTAAAAAAAAAAGAGAGCATGTGGGAAAAATTTATAAAATCAAAATATATAATGTCCACACCTCTAATTTTGCTCACTACTTCCTACTAGATTTTGGAAAGCGATGTTAGAGATGAAAGATATTGCTTTTAATTCTTGTTAATGGATAATAGGGAAAGGTGAAATTTCGTTTTGGTATGATAACTGGTTGGGTTTTGGACCTTTGATTTGTGAAATTGATGAAAGTGAAGTTAAAGTTGTGGATTTTACTTTAAATAAGGTTTTGAACCAAGATGGAGTGTGGTTTTTTCATGACGTTGGAGTTATTCCTCATGCCATTCAACAGATGGCTATGGACTCAAATTGTCGTTTAAGTAATGAAGATGACATGTAAATTTTGAAATTTAATCAAAATGGCGCTTTCACTACAAAATCTACTTGGAATATTATTAGGAATCATGGGCGGCACATCTACTAGTTTAAATATGTTTGGAAGGTTAACCTCCTAATTAAAATAGCTATTTTTATGTGGGGATTTATGCATGGTATTGTTCTAGTTGATGAGATCATATCATGAACGGTGTCTATTTGGCTTCCAAGTGCAATTGTTGTGGTAATCATAGGGTCGAGCCATTTAATCATTTATTTTCCACTCAAGTTCTGGCTTCTAAAGTTTGATCTTACTTTAGTAATTCCCATCTATCCTTTTCAGCATGTAGTGGATCGGGTCCTTTATTGGAAAGGGTTTCTTATTCCTTTTAGGTGTAGAAAATATTAAGAAATGGTAGAGGGACATCAATGTTCAATGATCTTTCAAATATGGATAACAAGTTAACAGCCCTATTTTACTTCAAGTGCTGAACATTCTTCAGAAAGCATCAAGACAAATTAAACAGATATAGATGGGTTACCTAGAAATTTCCAAGCAATCTAGGTGAATGTGGACGGGGCTTGTCGTAGCAATCTTGGTGAAGGAGGAGGTGGGGGCTTACTTAGAAACTCTCTTAGAACTCTCATATTTGCTTTTCACAGTTGTTATGGTTAGTGACGCAGTGTGGAAGCAATGGAAACCAGAACTGGCTATGCAAGCACCAGGCATTCGCTAGCACCTAGCGAATAACACCGATTTCTCTAGGAGAAAGAAAATGTGGTGAAACTAAAGAAGAGAACTAGAAGAAATTCTGAAAATCTGAAGTATGAATTGATTGGTAATCCTAGGAAATAGCAGTATTTATAATACATTGAGAAATTGTAAAATAATTAGGAAACAACAACTAGGATAGATCCAAATATCTAATCTGATAGGATCGAACTCTCCTTTGTTTGATCTCCACCGTCCGATCTCCCTAGATGCATGAATCTTGGATTGTCTTGATAATCTTGATGCTTCTTGGAGTCTTTCTTGATAATCTTGGAAGAGTCTTGCTTTATCTTGCTATTCCTTGGAATAGTCTTGCTTTATCTTGATAATCTTGGATCTTGCTTATCTTGGACTTATCCTTATCTTGAATTGATCTTATCCTAGGAGCTGCCGCCCCTAGTGGTGAGATGGGCCTCCATCATTCTCCCCCACTTGGAGAGAACTTGACCCCGAGTCGTGACTAGGATAGGCAATTGTGATTTCTGGCAAGTACCGGTGAAGGTTAGCAACGTTGAAGGTCTTGGATATACCCATCTGATCTGGTAGGTCCACTACATAGGCATTATCATTGATTTTCTTCACTATCTTGTATGGGCCATACTTCCGGGGCTTCAACTTGTTGTAAGTACCCACGGGAATTCTTTCCTTCCTCAAGAAAACCATAACCTCATCACCTACATCAAACACTTGAGACCGGCGATGCTTGTCTGCGACCATCTTGTATTTGGTGTTGGATTGCTCTAGCTTCTGCTTCACGGCCTTTTGGACGGACTGGATTTGTTCTGCCATCTGCTCTACTGAGATACTAGTGTTGGGTACTTTGGGTAGCTTCACTAAATCCAGTGCATGGTTAGGGGTCTTCATGTACACGATGGAAAATGGTGATCTGCCTATGGAACTGTGCACTGTATTGTTATAGGCGAACTCAGCCTGGGCTATGGCAAAGTCCCACTGTTTTTGCCTTTCCTGGCATATGCTGCGAATTAAGTTCCCTAAGGTCCGGTTTACCACTTCTGTCTGTCCATTTGTCTGTGGATGGGCTGTACTGTTGAAATTGAGTGATGAATCAAACAACCTCCACAGGGTCATCCAAAAGTGACTGAGGAACCGTGTGTCACAATCTGAAGTGATGGTCTTGGCTACTCCATGCAAGCGGACAATCTCCCTAAAAAACAATTTGGCTATTGCGGATGCATCTGCTGTTTTCTTGCATGGGAGGAAGTGAGCCATTTTTGAGAATCTGTCAACCACTACGAAGACGGAGTCCATGTTCCTCCAGGTCTTTGGCAAGCCTAGCACAAAATCCATGGACAAGTCTTCCCATATAGCAGTAGCGACGTGTAGGGGCATGTAGAGACCTGTGTTCTGGGTTTGTCCCTTAGTTGTCTGACAAACATAACACCTGCTTACAATGGTAGACACGTCCCTCCTTAATCTCGGCCAGTAATATCGCCCCTTAACTGCTTCTATTGTTTTGTCCCTTCCCAAGTGTCCTGCTAATCCACCCCCATGCAAATCCCTAATGATCTTTTCGCGGAGGGAAGTGTAAGGGATACACAGTTGTTCCCCTTTTATAAGGAACCCATCATAGATAAAGAAGTCTTCTGTTGGCTGCTTGTTCTCACATCTCTCCCATACCTACTGGAAGTCTTCATCCTGGGCATATAAGTCTTTTAGGCACTCAAAACCTACGATCTCAACACTGAGGGTCTTCATGAGAGCCACACGCCTACTAAGTGCATCGGCCACTTTATTTTGCTGTCTTGTCTTATACACAATTTTGTATGGGAACTTATCTATGAAAGCAGACCATCTGACATGTAAATCACTTCTTAATTGCTTTTGCCCACTAAGATATTTTAGGGCCTGGTGGTCAGTATAGAGAACAAATTCTTTTGCAATTAAATAGTGTTCCCATGTCATCAAGGCTCTAACCACAGCATAGAACTCTTTGTCATAAGTAAACCACTTTCTCCTGGCTTTACATAGTTTTTCACTGAAGAAAGCAATGCGTCTTTTCTCTTGGGACAATACAGCCCCTATGCCAACTCCACTGGCATCACATTCAACCTCACATAATTTATTGAAGTCTGAAAAGGCAAGAACAAGAGCAGAGCATAATTTTTCTTTTTTGAGAGCAAAACTTTGCTCTTGTTCTTCTCCCCATTGAAATTTCCCCTTTTTCAAGCATTCAGTAATGGGAGCCATGATACTACTGAAATTCTTAATAAAGCGCCTATAGAAGGTTGCCAACCCATGAAATCGCCTGACATCTGTGACAGTGGATGGGGTCGGCCATTCCCTAATGGCTTTCACTTTTTTCCCATATACTTTCACACCATCCTTACTTATAATAAATCCCAGGAATAATAAATTATCATTCATGAAGATGAATTTCTTCAAATTAGCATATAGTTTATTTTCCCTCAATGTTTGCAGGACCTCCCTAATATGTCCCACATGCTTAGTGATAGATTTGCTATATATCAAAATATCATCAAAATAGACTACCACAAATTTACCAATGAAGGGGCGTAATACCTGGTTCATCAGCCTCATGAAGGTACTGGGTGCGTTGGTTAGTCCAAAGGGCATGACTAACCATTCGAACAAACCATCTCTAGTCTTGAAGGTTGTCTTCCATTCATCTCCGGGACGGATCCTGATTTGATGATATCCACTCCTGAGATCTATTTTTGAGAAAACTACAACTCCGCTTAATTGGTCCAGCATGCCGTCCAGCCTAGGGATGGGAAATTTGTACCCAATGGTAATCTTATTAATGGCCCTGCTGTCGACACACATTCTCCAACTGCCATCCTTCTTAGGTGTAAGTAAGGTAGGAACCGCACAAGGACTCATGCTGATTTGAATGTGTCTCTTCTTTAATAATTCTTCTACCTTTTCCCGTAAGATTTCATTCTCCTTAGGACTCATCCTGTAATGTGGGAAGTTAGGTAAACTAGCACCTGGAACGAAATCAATATGGTGATGTATATCTCTCATGGGAGGGAGTTCATTTGGTAACTCCTCTGGAACTACATCATTAAATTCATCAAGTAGTCCTTGCACTTCCACTGGAATTTTACTTTCATCATTAACATTTTCTCCCTTTACTACTAAGAGATGTATCTCATGAGTATCCTTACATTCTTTAACAAATTCAGCATGATGATGGGTGATGGTAAGAAAATTCTTCTCATGTGCTTTTGGAGCATTTGTAATAATTTTCTCAGCTATGGGTAGCAAAGTATAACGTGTACCTTCTTTTTCTAGTTGATAGGTATTCTTCATACCCATGTGCCTTGCATCTGTATCAAATTGCCAAGGTCTCCCTAACAAAATATGGCAAGCATCCATTGTTAGACAGTTTTTGTATGCCCTTAGCTTCAATCTGATTTGATGTACTTTTGTTATTTAGTGGAAATAAATAAAGTGCATGTTTGATTCATGTTGGACTTTTATAGAGACTCGTGCTAGTTTTAAATGTTCACAGCCGTTGGATAAGTCTGGGGAGATTTATCCTGCCAAGGCTGATACTGGTGTGCCACCAAGTGTTGGGATGGCCTGTCTCAGCCACCAGGGTAAGACCCGAGGCACATGCAGTGTGGGATTACTTGAATCCTTGAACCGGACCAGATTTCCAGTATTGCCCTGGACCTTGGAGATAGATGGGCAAAACTGGAAAGTTACACCTGACCCCTAGACTCGATTATGACACTTCACTAGGTGTTGGATCAGGCTGCATTTGATATGCCAATCAGTGAGATCCTTAGCGGGGATCAAAACCTGGGTATGTTGGGGCAGTTTGAGAATTCATCTGAGTGGGTGATCATAGTGACAGAATCAACCACTTTGTCGGACAAAGGGTAATGATCGGGAATGCACTCTCTCTGATGGAAACCAAACTGCTGGCAGTTGATTTCAATCGTTGGAATTTTGTTTTGCAAAATTAATATATTTATATATATATATATATGTACGGTTTCAAATTGTTTGCAAATGGTTTTAATCCCCGGGATCCATGTGAGAGGAGATTGCGACACTGTTCCTTGCAGCCGAGGGAGAGGTCATCTCTTGTCGGGTAGTGCTTGATCATTAAGGGCTGAGAGGTTAAGTGTAAGACCATTGAGGATAATACCTGATGGGCTAATCTTGCACCTGCCCACAGTCCCTATGTTTTTATAAGATGGCTTGGCCCAGGGACCACTTAATGTAAGTGTTGGGCCCATAGGGTCCATATGATGGACTCAAGGGGTTCATTGAGTTTTTCAGTGAATTCGGCTGAGCCTTGTATTAAAGCTGGGCCGAACCCATGTGGCTGGTGTGTAGATCAATGTTTGGGTCCCCCGCCATACAAAGAAGCCCAACTGGGCAGCTGATTGGAAAGTAATTAGACACTGAACACTTAATGGGCCAGAAGCCCATTTCGAGGTGGGTTGATATGATCACCCATCCTTGGGGCGAATCTGAGATTATTGTTAGTAAAAGGATTGGGCCTTTAGCCTTATCCACTCTTGGAGACCAAATTCAAATTAGATTTGAATCTGGTAACCTCTTGATAAGATCAGGAGTAAGCTAACTTTATCTGCAGATAGGATTAAGATTATCCCCTATCCAAATACTGATTTGGATTGGGATAACTCCTAATTAGGAGGATTCTTAATCAAGAAGAAAGGAGGAGAAATCCTAACCAAGAGAGAGAAATATCAGATTTCGAACCACCTTGAAGAGATATAGGATATCTCCTGCGAATTGAGATAGGATCTCATTCATACTCCAGAAAAAGAAAAGGCAGTTCAGCCTTTTCGCCTTTAGAGTTTTCCTCCTGCCGCCGCCATCTTTTTCTTTGCAAGATTAGATCTTTGCAGAAAAAGGAAAGACAAGAAATCTGTTCTTGACATTAGTCTTGCAACAAAGACTAAAAGGATTCAGTGTTTAGTGTTTCCAGAGGATTCTTGTGAAGGATCCAGTGTGTAGGACGCACCCTGCTGGTTCTGTTCCATCCACAGCTGTGTCATCTTCAGCAGGAACGGATCTTGGAGCATTCTTTGGGCGTGAACACCAACTTTGGGAGATACTGCTTCTCCGGATCAGGTATATTCCTCCCATTTATCTTTTGGTACAGATCTGGTTTGATTATGGTTCAAGTAGGATCCTTGAATATTGTATTCTAAATTTAGGGAATATGATTCCTAGTTGGGAGAAGGTAGGAAATTTTTGAAATTCGCCCACCCATTCCACAACATTTATGGCGTCCATTAGATGGATCCTACCCTTCTTTCATCCATATCAACAATATCACAATAAACTTCATCATGGTACTTACCAATGGAGAATGGTACCTTGTAGCGCTCCTCTACCCGTACGCCGCCTCCTTCCTTGATCCAGCCAATTGTGCATGGGTTTGGATGTCTTTCAAGGGGTAGTCGTAACTTTTGTACCATATCCCTACAAATAATATTTTCTTGACTGCCACTATCAATGATTAAATTAAATAATTTTCCTTTGATAGTACACCTAGTACGAAACAACCTGTGCCTCTGAGAAGCATCTGTATTTTTCTGGGACAACATTAATTTTTTGACAACACAGGTATATTCCTCATGTTCATATAGACCTTCTTCATCTTCCCCATCGGATCCACAGTATACCTCTTCTTCAATATCTTCTTCTTCCCTTTCTATCATATTAACTGCCTTCCTCCTGGGACAGTCACTAGATCTATGTCCCACCTCATTACATTTGAAACATTTAATAGGAGTAGGCCTTGCATAAGGGTTATTGGGTTTATGAGGGTTGGAAGGATTACCTCGAATATGTCATTCTGTAGTAGTCTTACCGGCGTTACTTGTGCTTGCCGGGTGAGAGGGTTGTACTGCCGGGACTGATTTGTTCCTGTCAATAGCCGCTGGTCTGTTGTCGCTCCCGCTGTACCGATGGTAATTATCACCGCGTGTCTTGTCTTGGAACGCTAATTCTGCTTTCAAAGCTAGGTTCCTTGCTTCCTACACACTAAGAACCATTTGTACACCAATTTTGTCTCTGATGGATGGTCTCAAACCGCTTAGATAACGGGTTGCCTGCTGGTTATCACTTTCAGATAATTGATTTCTCTCAGCTAATCTCAAAAATTCAGATGTATATTCATTAATACTACGAGAACCCTGCGCACACCGTTGGTAAGATTTAAACATGTACTGTTCATAATCTGGGGGTAAAAATCTACCTCTTATAAGCTGTTTCATGCGCCTCTAGGTTCGAACAAGTCCCCTTCCTTCTCTCAACCGAGTCTCTCTCATCCGTTCCCACCAAACAGATGCACCTCCCTTTAATCGGAAAGCTACCAATTTTACCCTTCGTTCCTCTGGTATCTCCATATAATCAAAGAACCTATCGACTTCTGTAATCCTATCCAGGAGTCCCTCTATACCAAGATCTCCACTAAAAGTAGGAATATCTACCTTGAGTTTAAATTTATCATTATTCCTACGGGGATTGAAATTACCTTGATTGTGCCAATGTCTACTGTTTCTGTCGTTGCCGGGAAGAACTGGAGCACCACCAAATTCGAAATCATCATCACTGTCATCGTCAAGAATTGGGTGTCGGGACACAGTAATGACGGGTGGTCTGTCGTGGTTGTCTCCTTCGATCTGTTGTGGATTTTCCCGGTTCCATGGAACAACCTCTCTGCCAACTATTGTTCGATGTTACATGTGGCTGTGCACTGTTCTTCAACTACTCTCCAAACAGCTTGTAACCCCTGATCTCCGTCACGGGGCGGGTTGCGACTACTACCGTCTTGGTTGGCCATCTGACTAGGCGAACTCCCTGCTCTGATACCACCTGACGCAGCGTCGGAGCTGGCTATGCAAGCACCAGGCGTTTGCTAGCACCTAGCGAATAACACCGATTTCTCTAGGAGAGAGAAAAGGTGGCGAAACTAAAGAAGAGAACTAGAAGAAATTCTGAAAATCTGAAGTATGAATTGATTGGTAATCCTAAGAAATAACAGTATTTATAATATATTGAGAAATTGTAAAATAATTAGGAAATAACAACTAGGATAGATCCAAATATCTAATCTGATAGGATCGAACTCTCCTTTGTTTGATCTCCACTGTCCGATCTCCCTAGATGCATGAATCTTGGATTGTCTTGATAATCTTGATGCTTCTTGGAGTCTTTCTTGATAATCTTGGAAGAGTCTTGCTTTATCTTGCTATTCCTTGGAAGAGTCTTGCTTTATCTTGGTAATCTTGGATCTTGCTTATCTTGGACTTATCCTTATCTTGAATTGATCTTATCCTAGGAGCTATCGCCCTAGTGGTGAGATGGGCCTTGTGATGGGCCTCCATCAGTTAGTCTACCTCTATTGAAGCAGAATCGTTAGCTTTGTATGATGGTCTAAGTCTATGTTTTCAAAGAGGCTGTAAAGAGATTGAGGTAGAAAGTGATAACAAAGTAAATATTGACATTATGATGGGAAAATTCGACTATCCTTGGACCCATATCCTACTAGAGGGAAATGTCCTAGCTAACAAAGGAATTGGTGAAAGATGCTCGCTTAAGGTGACCAATGATAACTTCCAAATTTCTAGAGATTTGTCTTGACTTATTCATGATGATAATTTGGGTTTACCTGTTATTACAATTAAATATTTTTTGTTAAGCTTCTTTGTTTTATTTTTCTTCTGTTGGGTGGGCCTGAGGTAAAGCTATGTATGCATGAATTATGAGTCATCCCCTGTTATTATAAATGTTCCTTTTGAAAATGGTTAATAAAATTTAAGATAGTAAAGTTTGGGGCTAAAAAAATACATCACCAGTGCATTGCAATACATCAATCCATTGGCTTCCAACTACTTGACTACTCTCAAGGTGATTTCAATGTGAAGGTACTCGTAGAGTCACAGCATGATTAGTCTAGTATGTTACAGCCAAACATTATATAACATGGCTCCACACGGCTTAAAGGGGTCAATGAATTAACAATGAACCAGTTGAAATAATGTGGATATTGGCCGGAAACCAGTTCAAATAATGTTTCGGTGGAGCCCATAAGAGGGTTGGTTTGAGTTCTCGTGACACTCACATCCAGCTAATCAGAACACGCCAAGGAATGGACTATTGTACAAAAAAGTGAACTATTCTATTCCTATATATTTTGCATGCGTGATCTCAATATCATTAATTACATATTGTTTACATGATGATAATCCCACATTAACTGGAAATCCATGTGTTTTTTACCATTAAGTCAAGAAATTTGCAGTAATCAATCCGAAAAAACTCTTCGATTGGATTGACATGATCTCTTAGTACAAAAAAGTTTGATCCAGTACTTAATGCTGAGTGGCAATCGAGAAAGATGCATGAGTATGACTGAAATTGGACTCTAAAGTCAAAACCTGTCAGAGAAGAAGAAAAAGTGGTAATTTGAATTCAATCCACCTCAGAATTTAAAATGTGGAAGAAAGAGTAAAAGAAAAATCATCAGTTCGATGTAACCGAATTTGAACATCAGTTGAATCCACCTCAAATAAAGTAAATAAACTATAGCATAAAATTTCATATGGACAAGGGGCCGGGAGCTTATGCCAAATTTGTTCCCCACAACATCAAATGTTGTATATGTTAGCCTTTAGCCTTCCACTGACCGATCAGTACAGCAGATTGGAAGTTGTAGTACAGCCATCTTACAGAGGTGGTTGGTACATGATCTGGATCACTGGCACTACCTCTATAACCAGAGTAACGATCAATAAACAAAAAGGGATCCAAAGGGGTGTAATACATATATATTAGAATAGGGAACATGGCAAGTTATTATTGTGAAATGTGAATCCACCACACAAAGCTCCAAAAAAGATTGCGTAGAATCGGTTGCATTGCCAGCTAAATCCATGGTGACACATGGGTGCATGGATTTATTTTATGTTTTAGTATTATTTTTATTCATGTACATAATAGAAAGCCCACCACCTTTGCACTCTATAAATACCCACCACTCAACAATTCTCTGCACCACCACCACAGAGAACCTAATAACCCTAGCTTCTCCCAGCTATATTTTACTTAAGCTATTTACTACCAAGTATTAGTATTATTAGCTAGGGTTTGGGAGATGGATTCCAAGAGCTCTGTATCAATTGCTCTCTTTCTTTCACTCAACCTTGTCTTTTTTGCCTTTGCATCTGCCTGTGGTTCTTGCTCTAGCCCTTCAAAGCCACAGCCAATTAAGCCAACCCCAACATCTCCCATCCCTGCAGCCAAGGGCACCTGTCCTAGGGATGCCTTGAAACTGGGTGTATGTGCTAATGTGCTTAAGTTGGTAAGCGTCAGTGTTGGCACCCCACCATACCTCCCATGTTGCAGTCTCATCAAAGACCTTGCAGATCTTGAGGCTGCTGCGTGCCTTTGCACAGCCATCAAAGCCAAAGTCTTGGGCATCAACCTCAATGTCCCAGCTTCTCTCAGCTTGATTCTCAACAACTGCGGTAAGAAGGTTCCTACTGGCTTCAAATGTGCCTAAGCAAATCCCCCCCTTTCTGTGTGTGGCGTTTACCAAGTTATGATGAGCTCCTGGCATAGCTACTAGGAGAAGGGCTTTAATTTGTAGCTAGCTAGCGTTTATCTATTATTGGGTTGGTTCAACTTTAATAATTAATAAATATGTGAGTGCCAATTTGTACTTCTCTATCTATCTGCTATGTATTTATAAACCTTTGCTTTGCAAGATCATTTATTTGATTTTGTAATAAGAGTAAAGTTCCTTCCTTTCTGAATGCCGGCCGGAGGCAACTGATATTCATTTAGAGATGAGACCCCACCTCTCATAAGCCTTATAACTCTCAAAGTTAATTAATTATATTAATTGTTTCCTACAATTTTCCATCTGTTTAATACTAGAAAGTTAAAATAATAATAATAATAATAATAATAATAATAATAATAATAATAATAATAATGTGTAAGAATGCATGTTATATATCTATTATGTACTTTTCTTTATTTGTTACTAGCAGATTCAGACTCGTATAGATTATACAAGTAGATCCATGCATTAAGAAATATTTTCTTATGAATTTAACGTATATGTAAAGAAAATATTATTCGATCCCAATGTGCGATTAGATGCTATATAATTAAAGTTTAAGATAATTGTCCAAAAAATAAAAAATAAAAGAAAAAAATTCTGCATGCAAGGTGGATGTTTTTTTAGTGTTCAGGAGAGTATTATAAATACCCAGTTTGGATATGTTGGGATCGATCTTTTCTAAAGGGATGTCTAAATTGGTTATGGTACCGATAATTTGTATCTTCTAATTAATCAATGTAAGGCAACGTTTTAAAAAATGACTCGAAAATGGAATCGTTCGATCCAATTGTCTGGTTCGAATGGACAGTCCGTTCTGATAAACAAATAAAAAATAATTAAAAATAAAAAAATAGTCAAAAACCGTTGAATAAGTCAATCATCCAAATCAACGAATTATTGACATTTTCAACAGTTTTTGGGAAAAGATTGAATTTGGGACAAAATGGAACTGGGCCTGGCCGATTCCTGGGCCAAACAGTCTGACCATCTGAGTCGGCGGTTCAAAAACCTTGATGTAAGGTGGTACACAAACACATCCAAGTGGCAGTAAGGTAAGGTGGTACACAAACACATCCAAGTGGCAATAAGGTCATATCTGGTTCTCTGTTCCAAACCCGTCTAACATCCCCCCACCCCCCACAGAAAGTCTCTAATTATCATTTGAGTGATAGAAGAAAATGCAGCAGCCACTCTTAATTAACATTTAACTCCAGCTTCACACCTAATTCTCTCTGCAGAGATTGAAACTGTAATTCTGTGAAACACTTATCTGCCGTGCTGTGTACACTGAGCTACAAGACCGTGGTTTCTGTTTTTGTAAACAAAAGTTAATACATACAAAGTTCTCATTTTATTTTTTTAATTTGTTGGTAAAATACAGAATTCTCATTAAGCTCAAGAACTTAATCCAAAAGTGGCGTAAGGGCTTCCATATATCAGAAAACACCAGGAATGTTTAAAAGACGCCTACCATTAGCTTATTTTAGTAAAGGCATGAGAATGAAGATAGTGATGGATCAATTGCCGAACTTGTTGAAGTATCATGGATTATAGTAACTTGGGTATAGAAATATTAGTGCCACAGATCGATGTAGCTGGTGAAGGAAATTATTTCTTTATATTGACTTAAAGTAAAAAGATTATTTTGGATGCCTTTCACTTTTGTTTCCTTTTGCATATTAAGGAATGAACCAATATATATAAGGGGCAAATTTTGATTAATCAAGACATTCCATATAAGAAAGGAATATTCGGAATTTGATCTCAAGCTTCTGGTCTGTTTGAAAGAAAAAATAACCTATAAGAAAAATGCATGACTGTGATTGTAATCAGTACATTAGGTTGAAATACAGCACATTAATGGATCCTGTTTAGTTTAAGCACAGATAAAAAAAAAATAACAAATCCAAAATGTTCAAGTATTTTATTTTTGATATTACATTTATATACATTAAAGGGGTATTAACGGATAGGGACAGAGTAGGGTGAATGTGAGGTCCACTATGACCTTGTCAGAGAGAGCCTACAGTTATGCAAATTGTTCCTGCACCTTCCTTCATATTTGAATTTTGAAGGGACGCCAATCGATCGACTGGGTCCCCGTAATATGTTGAGATTTTTGTATCCTTGACATTATCATTTTGAATAGAAGAAATGATACATAATAAAATGAGCTGCTGCATCCCCTCCCTTGATTTATCACAATGTCTTGAATTTGTAATTTGTTTCCTTTGATTTATGCAATTAAGGCTGTGCTTGGATTCGGTGTAAATCTAAAATGATGTAAAAATTTACATCGGTTTGATTTCGTTGGCGGAAGGAATATAAATGAAGATTAATGTAAAACTCTATTCCGGTTTAGATTTATTGACGTTTGGATGCAGTGGAGTTTTACATCATGAATCAATGTAAAACCTCATCAAACATAAAGTTTTGCATCGATTATCAATGTAAAACTACATCGATTTTATTGATGTAAATTTTTACACTTTTTTATCACGATTTTCAAAATGTGACGGTTACCTATTATACAATTCAGTGTAAAACATCGTCAATGTACTTTTACACTGATGACGTTTTATACCGGATCCAAACAAATCCTAAAGTTTTATTTGGAAAGTGGAACTCTAAATTATGACACATCACAATTTGATAATGCAAAAGCATGCATGTGAACCTTCGATTCAAATTGGTGGCTTTGGAGAACGAGTGATAGATGTATTCTCCATTAACACAGCCAGTATTCTCCATTAACACATCACAACTTTTTTTTTTTTTAATCTCTACCACAGCCACTAACAAAAACAACTGCGTGGTTGTAGTTGACTAGTTGTTTCTGGAGGTCTATTTCACAAATTGTTTGGGAGGGTAGGAGCCTAGGATGGGGACCTAAACACATGGGTTGGGGTTGAGCTTATATATATATATATATATATAAAAGTTTTTATTTTCCAAAACTTATTTTCTGTTAGTGCACCATTAATGTTTCTTAACAGAGGTGTCCATGTCAGCATAACAATTTTTATGACCAAATCACCCTTGAATGGCGCGAGTTAGAGGAAAAATGGTCTTTTTCATTTTTCAATATAATTTCTAATGTTTTTTTATAATTTCTGTTTTTTTACATTTTTCTATTTTCTGCAATCTATAAAATTTCCTGTATTTTTTGTTATTTATTTGCATTTTTTGTGTTTTTCTATAATTTTTGGCGTTTTTTCTACAATTTTTATTTTTTGATTTTTTTTTCAATTTCTGTAGTTTCTATGATTTGAAAATATTTTTTTATTTTGTGTGTAATTTCTATAATTATTTATATTTTTTGCAATTTCTTTCTTTATATATTTTATATTTGAAAATATTTTTTGAACTTTTTTTTTCATATCTAAATATTAAAATATATGTATATATTTTATATGTTTCTATTTTATATTTTTCTATAAAGGTTAAAATAGTATTATACTAGCAGCCGTAAGTCTCTTTATGAGTTTTTGATAATTTCCCATATAAGGCTAGATCCAAGGGATAGCCGGTCAGAGGACTGCCATTCTGGTCAATGCAATGTTCAGTTCATCATGCAATTTTGTTTTTCATCACCACTTACGTTACGTGATTGATGCAGCACTTTCTGACATATAATTTAACCCCCCCGATGGTAGACCTTTATCACAGTTTAGAGATGGTAAATTTCATACTAACCTAAATAAAAAAAAAAAAGAAAAATAAAAGGAATTTGGAATTTTGGATATATTGCTCACATAGCGTTGATAGCATGTCTCAGCCACGCACATGAGGAACATTCTATAATCGGATTAGATATGGATGGGATGTATATAAATTAATTCGAGTTGATTCGATAATAATATGAGAATTTGATTGGATGTATAAGTCAATTCAAATTCAATTCGAATTTGATTGGATGCATGGGATTTCGGATTTCACTCCAAGTTAATATAATTTAAGAAAGAAGAGATATGGATGGTAGAGATTGAAGAAAACCAACTTAAACAAAAAAAATACACAAGCAATAAAAATGAGAAAACGTAAAATAATTAAGCAAGAAGAGAGGGACTAGAGATAGAGATTGTTTGCTTGTGCAAGGAAGAAAAAGAAATGGTTATACCATTCTAGTGGATAATTTATGCGATGGTAGTGGAAGGCTGGAAGCCGCATCGTCTTCTAATGAAAGAAAAAAGGTAAGATTGTTTCAGTTTTGTTGATACCTTCGACGCTGAAGGTAGTTCTGAAATCGTGCATTGTCTCCCTACTAAAGTTAGCTTGTTGTGGTCGAAACTTCTAGCATTAGAATTGTTGTTACTTCGCACACACTTGCAAACAAAGGTTTTTCATTTAAAGTAGTAGCTTAATCCCTTTTACAAAACAAACAATATTGATATCCAAAAGTATTCAACTGGGTTTACAGTCAAAATTAGAGTCGGAATTGGAATGGTCTATTTCCTTTACTTGTTTGGTTCAGTTTGGAATCAGAATTGGTTGGAATGAATTCCATTCTCAAGAGAGAAATGGGGGAATGCCATCCCACCAGAAATGGGAATGGGATTTTTGTTCTATCCAATTAAACAATTAGAATCAGAATGAACCATTTCTGCCAGATCCCTATTCCTGCAAACCAAAAGGACCTGAATAAGTTTTAGCCGTCACATCACTCTGACGTCTCTATCGTGGTTAAAGACATCTATGCTTTGCCCCAGGCTTCTCGATGATCAGTTTCACTCATATCCTGTGTTCCACTAACAAGGCTGCTCATGCCATTCCTAGCTTTGTTTCCAGGCATCAATCCTGGTCCCAATTTTCCCCTTCTTTTCTTGGCTCCGGGATCTTCCTATTTCTAATTGTGCTATTTTCAATCTTGGTTGAATCCTTTTTGTAGTTTCCCTCTGGGACCTCTTCATTCTTTTCAATAAAAAATAAAAAAAAAAAGAATTTTGAGATACATAGTGAGCTTGGTAATTGAAGCAAATGTATTATAATATCTTAATCAAACCAGCTCCTAAAATATACTTATTTTCTACAGACAATATCCAAAATTCCACTAAGGCTAAGGAATGAATGTTTACCACAACCCTACTAGATATGTGGTTGACCCATGTATAAGTCGATAAAGAAGTAATCATCTTTTAAGGAGAAGAGTATTGGATAGATAGTCAAGAACCCAAGTGTCCAAAAAAAATGTGCATGATAAAAATTCATTTAAAAATACATATGAGTGAAAAAATTAGAGAGGATAGGGTTAATTAAAAATAATGTTATTTGAATGATAGTTCTATGGGTGATAAAATAAAAATAAAAAAAGATTAAGATGAATTAAAAGGACTAGGGGAAGACCAAAAAGGACATTAATGTACGAGTAAACGGCCACAATGATCCATATTAGATGCTTTCTAAAAAATTGATGGGTTGCCATATATGTCTATTACACACTTATTTTAATACCAATTGAGCGATAACCGAATTGGTGTGATACATGAATTGTCTCAGTAATAGTGCAGTTTTGAATCCTATTATTATCATCTCTGTAAGAAAAGAAGTATTGATGTGATATTATACTATTCACTTAAAAGAATAACGACCCTTATAATAGTAAATAATTATACATTTCAACAGATATCTTCAAAGTTTGCTTCAAATCATTTCATGAGTAGACCACTGGAGGTATTTTGTGGGGTAGTGCCAGACTAGCTTAGCAGTGGCGATTTTATTAAGGGACTGAATAAAAGTTTTGTGTGCTTTTTTTGTATTTTGGGTAATCAACTTAATGTAAAGTGATGTATTATTGCCTGGCGTAGAACAGTAGATCGATGTACTCAGCTGCACCCAGCTTTTGATGAAGAATTGATGGTGCAGCGGTCCTTGCATGCCAGCCTGACTGCAATTACAATTAGGGTAACATATTTATGTGGACGAGGATCTAAAAGTTTTCAAGGAATTAAAAGCATAAATGCCAACCGCAATGAGGTGTTGATGTAACACCCAAGAAAAAATCTACCGGCTAAAGTCAAGAAATGATAAAATAATGCCTAGTATTCTCCAAAGGCTGTTTCTCTCTTGTCATAAAATAATTGGGCCTGTTTATTAATATAAGATGTTACTTTGGCCGTGCTAACAGTGCTTATTGACCACCATCTCCATCTCGTGAACCAATTTATATACATATAGGATTCCTGAATCCTGATTTTCTGCACTCCCATGTTGCTTCATGTGATGTGGGCTTACAACTATTTCTTATTTACTTATTATTTGTAAGAAATAGATAACATTTGAAGACTGATTGTGTCCTAGGTCACCAATTACAATTTGAAAATATTGAACATGTTTTTTGTCTTTTAGCCAATGCCCTAATTGTCAATAGAAATTTGTGTTATGCTTTATATAAACAACTACCTGCCGCAAAGTACTCTACATCTATAATAACAATTGGATAAAGTATATATGCAATAATGCTGAAAGTTTTCATGTTATAATATAAGAAGGGTAAATTGCTGAAACACTTAATCTTAATTTTTTAATACAATTGCATGTAGATCTCTTTCCTTAGAGTCTTTAATAAGAGGTATGAAAATGTTCAAAATATCATTCAATTACTTTTAACCAAAATGTTTATTTTTTAAACTTCTCTTCATATCAGTCATTACTTCAAACTCTTTTCTGAAAATGATTTAATTTCCAAATTTTTATATCAATCGCTCAAATGTAGCTCAAATGTAAAGCTTTAAGTAATTACATGGGTATTTTAGACATTTTCTTGCCTCTTCCTAGAGGAATCTAATAAAGGGGGTCTATTTACAACTGTGTCAAGAAGTTCAGGGATGTAATTGCAATTACCAAACTTTACGAGAGGTTTCAGCAATTTACCCATGTAAAAAAGGGAAAATTACTCAAACCACCCTTGTGCTTTGTGCCAAAATAATAATTTTAACCTTTTTTCCTCGAAATTTTAGAGAAATTATATAAATAATGCCTTCCATTGGTATGGTGTAGATGAAATTTTAGAGAAATTATAACTTTGCCCTTTGATTGTACCGAAGAAGCCGAACCCACTTGCCTTGCCTCTCCAAGCTTACAAAGCCACTCAAACTAAACTTGGCTCTGTTTTTTAAAAGGCCAAGTTTGCAATGAAATATAATATGTATAAATGCTTTTGAGGGTATTTTAGTCAATAGACTCTTAATATTGTCATCCATGCGCTAATTTGAAAATTTAAAGTATTTAATTAAAAGTATGGCATTATCATTTTTATTAGGTTTTTAATGTCAAACTAACAAAGGGGTCTGTTAATTTGTATAATTAATTTCTTTGAAATGTCAAGGAAAAATTTTGGAGAGATCAAAGTGGCCAGAGGGGAAGTTGACGCATTTATCCAAAAGACATAAGGGAAGTTTAAATAATTTACCTTAAAGAAATGTAGAATATGCAAGTAGCTAGGCACTGCATCATAGATTCCCTTAGGATGTGTTTGTTTTGAAAGAAAAAGGTAGGGATTCTAGGGAAAGAAAGGAAAATGTAGAATCAAGAATGTAGAGTCAAGAGAAAAGATAGATGCAGAATCAAGAATAGCAACGAGTGCAAGCAAGAACTGCACAATGTATAATAATCTATCGGATTAAAAAAAGAGAAATAGAAAGGGGACTGAATTGGCTACATATATTGTCTGATAAAGTAGGGTATATCGCAAGTGAAAAGACAAAAGATACCCCTTTATACAATATTCATAAAAAACTAATACTAAGGATAGTTTTGTGTGCCACCTTTAATTATATAGAATGGGTGTCACCAAATCAAAACCCAATTAATGAAGGGAATAATTTAACCAAAGTAGATCTATATTCACTTGTAAAATATATGCATGCAAAGTATGAGATGAGTCCATTGTTGTAACTCACGCAAATTTTCCATACTATACAGGAGTAAAGGGGAATATTTTTGTTTTTATGAGAGGTATATTAGAAGTGTGTGTGTATATTCCCATTACTTCTTTTTCTTTGGTAAGAGAGCAAGTAGCAGGAAGCTTTCATATAACCCATTAATGGAAATGCAACTTCCAGCAAATTAAATTAAACCAAAAGGGTTATTATAAAGGAACCATGAGAGAGAGAGAGAGATGATACTCGACCAATAAAATGACGAGAATCAGGTTAGACATTATCTCACATTTTTCATCTTAACCAATAATAATGCCGAGAGTTAAGTCAGACATTCCTGAACCATATTCCCCTAGAATCCTACCTGTAATTCTAAGCACAAAAAAAAGGAAGAAAGGAATAACCCTAATACAACAATAGAAATGAGACTAAATCTCCCCCCCCCCCCCCAAAAAAAAAAAAATAAAGTAAAAATAAAGAGAACAATTAAACCAGCTAAATCTGCGAACAAAATGTTCACTGAGGAGGACATACATAACCAGGTGGAGGGTTCTTTCCACAGGTAATAAGAGCTTTAATAGCGAGAGGAATGTATATATTCAGGTTGAGAAGCTTAAGCCTTATACCAGTGCAGAGGCAAACAGCTGCTTCAAGCTCTAACAGACCTCCAAGCACCGGACAGCAAGTATTTTCCACTGGGTTCCCTAATCCAACGTGCACCAACCCGCCAAGAACATCCAAGCACAACCCTAGTTTCAGCGCGTTGATCGGGCATGTCGGACTGGCTGAAGGTGGAGGATTTATCCCTGGAAGTCCACTTCCACCTCCAGAAGGTGGTGTAAGACCACCACCACTGCTACCTCCTGAAGGAGGGTTACCAGTGTAAGGCGGGTACGTGGTTGACGGAGGTGGAATGGTTACAGGAGGATTGGTTACAGGTGGAGTAATCACTGGGGGAGAAATGATAATCGGCGGGACAATAACTGGCGGCACTGGCGAGTTGTTGGTCGGCGGTGACACTTTACGTCTCTCTTTGCCATGCTGCGGTGGGGATGGTGGGTGAGAACGGTACGGTGGGCGATGGGGGGCTTTTGGCGATCTCGGGCGGTGCTGAGGTGGTGAGCAGTATCCGCAAGCGTATATAGGTGGCAACGCCAGTAACGTAAAGATCATGAAAACGAAGAAGCTTGCTGTAACTCTAGAACCCATGAATCCTAAACTCGAAAGCTTTCAGGATTGCAAGTGTTGTTTTGCTTGCTCGCTTAATGGTTTGAAGCAAATATTTATAGATGAATTGTAACACTGTATGAACAGCCCGTGACATTTTTCTTTCTGGTTTCTGCACCAAGAACGAGGGTGAGAACCAGGAAAACTTGTTGAATTAGAAACTCTCTGCTGTGCTGCATAGGCACCCGAAAATAAATGATTTTCTTTTTCTTTTTTCTTTATTTCTTCGGTTAAATTGGAGAATTTGGAGTATATATCACTTGTCCAGTTGTGAACTTCAATAACCAATCCGTGACTAGTTAAATCCATGAACAGTCTTTGATTTCAAAACTTGCTCTCAGCACGGATTTCCATGGTCTCTCTTGTCTTCTTTCCTGTTTTTCATCAATTCCCGTTCCCGTTATTACCTTGATTCATATCATATTTCTTTGTTGATTTTCTTCCTTCATTTACGTACAGTGAGGCTCCTGTTTCTTTTCTTTATATTAATATTATTTTTGGGCTGGGCCTCTTTTCTCTTGTGTCCTCCTACCTAAGGAGTGCAAGTTGGTTAGTGGTGAATCAGTGGGCTGTCGGATGCAGGAAGATGGAACAACAAATCAGACTTGAGCAGTTAGGGTTTCTCATCTGAGGTTCTGTTTTGTAGTTGGGTCCTTTTATCGAAGGAGACACGTGAACCTCCTGTTCTCTTTTTTGTCTTTAAGTTTGATAGTTTTAACTTTTAATAAAAAGTTTTTTTTTTTTTGGTGTTTTATAAGAAAAGTTAAAATCGAGGGAAAACATGTACACCATTCAAAGTAGGGTTTGGTTGCAAAGATCAAGGCTTTTGATGTATTGTTAAGGCTCACTTTGAATTAGATTAAGTGACGCGCGTTTTGGTGGAGCCATTGTAATACATCAAAAGCGTTATTGGCTCTCGGCTTTAGCCCTGCAGTACAACACTTTTATATCAAAAGTGAACTCACTTTTGGCATGGTAATACGTACATGAAGGTAAAGCAAGCATCAGCATTATATGGTAAAGATGTAGTTTTGGCGGGCATGCATGTTTAACTAGGTTTCTGAATTTTATTTTCTAGTATGCCCCTTCACGTGAAAGTTTATGGAGACAACCATATTAAATTGATAGGATGATGAAGATAAAACATTTACAACACTTGGTCAAGCAGGTTGTATTACCATCTCAATCAATAAATAACTAAAAGCTTAATAGCAGGGGGGAGTCAGAAATTTTTTATAAGGAGAGCCTAAACCTAAAATGGAATGGAATGGGTGGTGAAAGAATTCTAAGTTGGGGTAATTTGATCACACAAAAACGAGTGATCAGTGACCTGCATTTGTAATACTCTGTTACAACAAAATGAGAGATTCAGGACTTTGACGACTCTCATAGATAAATACAATATTAAAAATAAGATAAAAAGGAGCAGATAATAATAACAGAACAGATATAAGATACAGAGGATAAGGTAAAGAGAGGATGAGTTCTTAATCACGTAGGAGTCTGGAAATTTGCTGACAAGGCATAACTTTCAATGGGTGGAGGTGGGGAGTTTGGGAAAGGGAATTTTATATAGAAAACTCTATTTCAAGAGTGGAGAATTCTGGACCTTTGGGGGGAGATGACTCGCTTGCCCAGCCCCTGCTTAATATAGGTTTTTTATTGTCTAACAGCTTGGCTTAAATTTGGAAAGAGTATAAATACAAATATATACAATACAAAATAATATAAAATATAAGGTTTTGTACTTCAGATATTTCTATATGCATGTACTCCTTCCTAACTGAGAATTGTAGTATGGCGGTACACTTTAATAGTATTGCTTCATTTTGGTCTTATATCAAAATTTGCAATGCAGTAAACCAATGAAGTTGTGGTTTATTTTTTTACTGAGCTGACTGGACAGAGAGAGAGAGATATAACACCATGAACATATTGTGAATGTTTAGCAACATCTGAAGTTAAGCCAGTACAAACCTGATGAGCTCAAACAGGAAACTGTAAGTAGCCTACGAAAGAGAATATGCTAGGGAAATTGTTAGGTGAATATTTACCACCATCAACATATGCCATTGTTTACCAAGTTACAAGGCTGCCAACTTCCATTCTAGTTTCCCAAAAAAGTACCACGAACTGTTTATTACATATAATGGTAACTTGTCCGTTATACAAAGAAACAAACCTCAACAGTTTTCTAGTGCTCCAATAAATTACAGGTGCAAATTGGGTTTTCCCATTTGATGAATTTCAATTACATTGGATTCAAGTAGAACTTTGGGTCCTTATGGAAAATTCTTGGAGAGAGATTTAAAATTTCAAGTCTTTTCTCTTTTCTCTCTTTTTGCACATAAGTGAAAAATTATTGTCCCACATTAATAAGCTTTAATATATATTAATTGGCTTGCTTTCTCTATGCAGGGACTCATAGAAGGAAAACACTATATACCATTGCATGCATATGAGGGGGGGGGTTAATTGAGGGTGCTTTTCACACATGTGTGCGAAGAGCTGGGCTCTTCCTCCTTTCACACATGTGTGCGAAGAGCCGGTCTCTTCCTCTCTATTTATGTCTCTTCGAATTAGTGTTTGGTCTGGAGAGACACATCTCTGTCTCCCCATTCACGACAATTCTCAATGGAGGGTGCTTTTCACTGCAATTCTCAATTCTCAACAATAAGCTCCATCCTGCCTTCTCTTTATTACTTTTTACAAAAAAAAAAAATATTGCTTCACCCAATATTCCAGCCGAAACTAAGTAGCACCCTTTCTATGGGGCCTATCCTAAGGTTGCTTTGCAAATTTTGAACGATGGTGATGGAGATGTTTTTGGCAATGTTATAAAGCAAGGTTTTTAAAGCAGGGATCTGATTCCCAATTCAAATGGTTCGACCGTTTAAATCGAACAGACAGCCCATTCTACCAAAAAAATTAAAAAAATAAAATAATAAAATAAAAACCGATTAAACCATTAAGTGGATCAACAACCACCCAAGTCAGTGATTACACCTGACCAGTTCCCAAGTTTTCCGATCCGACTGTACGGTCTTGTCCAATTTTGAAAATCATTCACATCCATGACAAGCCACAACAGATGTAATTTCTGAAATCCCTCTTGCTTGGGGACAAAATGCCAGAAAATATTGCCATTTCCAATATTCGAAATTGAGGCTTTGTTCCCTTTTATAGCCATTTTGTGACCACCGAGCCCCTGGAACCCAGATTTCCTACTCATTTTTTCTATATATATATATATATATATCTGTTTGTCTCTTTTGGTTTTTCCCTTTCAATGTTTTTAGTCTCTTTTTTATTAATTGCACGATGTGTACATTTTTGTGAAAAACACATTCTTTTATCGAGACAAATGTTCTCGTTATATCCGTTTCCATTCCTGGTCTATTATGTGTCTTGATTATGTGTCTTGATAGTGCAAGGGTGTGAACTTCATTTGCTTTGTTGTGTGAGGTTTGCTTTGCATTTGCACCAAGGATGGTGTTACACATGTCAATGCCATTATACAAGGGAACCTTTAAAAATTTGTATCCTATCATTTCCTTCCTTTCTCTATCTATGTGCTTTCGTTGCTTGATTCTGCATTAATTATGTTTACAAGTGTCCGTATTTATAATTATCATTCCTCCTACAAAAGTACTTCTTACTACACCCCATGAGAATTAGAATTGATGAAATACTACAAAAGTACTTCTTACTACACCCCATGAGAATTAGAATTGATGAAATACAAATCCATTTGTCAAGACTATTCTATAAGGCTTAAACTCAAACTCGATTAGAATTTAAGTTCGATTTTGAAAAAAAAATATTTTATAAAAATAAAAAATTATATATAAAAATATTTTTTATTTGATATTTAAAAAATAAAGAATTATAATAATTAATAATTTTATTATTATTATTATTCGAACAACTCGAGAGCTCCACTCTAGTAGGCTCGAACTTAACTCGTTTCATAATCGAGCCAATGAATAAGGCTCAAAACTCAACTCATTTCCACCCATAAGTACATGTTAAACAAATTTCTCATGCCTTTAGCTTCACACCTTTTCCTTTATAATTCACCTCTATAACAATACAATGTTTCTTTTTTACCTTTTTATTTTTTGCCTTTTCATTGAATAAAATATTTTCTAAAATTATACATGGATTAATTATTTTAAACATGATACGTTAATTCATTCAGTTATCTTTTTGGTCAAAAAGAATATTGAATGCAATTACTCACCTCCCCGCGGTTATGATAACATGTCATGCCCAAGAACATCCCTAACACCTAAAGTTTTCCCACCTACAGCGGTCTTTTCTTTCTTCGTAACATAAAATGATAAAAATTTTGCTCCACATGCAAACTATGGTCTGGTCTGTTGGGATTGTTTTTGGGCATGATACATAACGATGGTTATCGACTAAATTAAATGTGATGAGATTATTCCTACCTACCTAACTCTCAAAGAATTAAGAGCTCAAAAGTAACCACAAGACCTAGCACCTCACAAAAATGACAAACAAAATAATTGCCATTTAACTTAGAAAGAAGCCATGCAATTTAATTAACACCGGCATCATTTAATAAACTCTGCAGTTCATCTCATTCTGAAGGGTTTGCTTGTTTTACTGCCACAGAGTACAGACTGGTATGCTTATTAAATTCAGAAAGCTACAGAATAATGTAGAGAAGGTGAGGAGCCTTCTCATGACCGCCAAACAAAACAAAGAAGAAGAGATTGATTACCCAAAAAAGAGAGAGAGAAAGAAAGAAAAGAAAGAAAGAAGAGAACACCAGGAATTACAAGGAAACTAAAACCCCTTTGGGCAAAGGAATAATATAGAATAGGTAATTCACACTTGCTGATACCAGAGAGCATGCATGCAGTAAGAAGCAGCAGAGCAAGATCGAGGAGAGTCCAGTTAGGCGCATTGGAAGCCAGAGGGCACCTTCTTTCCACAGTAATTCAAGAGCAAGCTCAAAGAGACGGGGACATTGAGGTGAATGCCCAAGATGTTGGCCTTGATGGCGGTGCAAAGGCAGACAGCGGCTTCGAGGTCAGCAAGACCCTCAATGAGACTGCAGCAAGGGTACTTTGGTGGGGTTCCCACAACAAGGTGCACCAAATCGTTCAAGAGGTTGGCACAGACACCAAGCTTCAGGGTGTCCCTTGGGCAACTGGGATAAACCGGAGGGTACTTGGGCCCTGGCTTGGGGGGCTTTGGGGTGTGCTTCTTTGGGGGTGGTGGGCAAGGGACGTAGGTAGAGCTGACCAGAGTGAAGAAGAGGAGGTTGAAGGCGAGGAGAAGGGCAATGGATGCAGCCTTGGAAGCCATCTCAGTCTCAGTTTCAGGGACACACAGGCAGAAGCAGGGTCTGTTAGACAGTACTAGTGCTTGTGCGCTTAATCAAAGGTGGTGGGTGATCAGAATGGTGAAGTGGGTTAGAGTTTTATAGGTACAAATTGTGATTCGTTTGGGATTAAAATATCCAAAGAGACCCATGTGACCACCTTGGCTAGGATTAGCACACAGTCCCACAACTAGCTGGCTGTGCAGCTTGGGAGGAATGCATTCTTTGGAGCTTTCCGGACTGATTGGTTGGCACTTGGCACTTCTCTGCACTGTAATCAACCAGTTGTTAATACAAAACACTCACTTAAATCTAAACCTCCATGCAGAAAATTAAATAGATCGTCGATTCATTTCTACTATATCCGTGTATGAGTCACTCCGATGCTAGCTTGTGACAAATGGATCGAGTATACAGGTACCAAATACCTGTATATATCCAGAATCCAGACATTGTTTACGACTCACAAGTACAGTTGCCGGTTGCGATTGTTACAGTAAAACCACTTCACGACGTTCCAAGTTTATGGCTTTCTAGGGCGGTGAAGATGTTGACAGGGGGGTCATGTAACCGTGATTGTCGGTGACCGGTGGTTCTTACTTAGCTACTCTGTTATACTTGACTGAGTTTTCGAATTTATGGACAGCAACCTTGTGACACATGGGCGGGGGCCAGGCCGCCAGGAGGAGCCATGCATTCATCTCTCTCTCTCTCTCTCAATGCTATTGTTCTGCCTTACTAATATTTTTTGTCAAGTAAACCAGATTCAATTGTATCAGCTCGGTGGCTTTGTCTGGGTCCGGCTTGATTTTGAGATTCTTTATAAAATGAATGATCAGTCAATATTCCCAAACACGGAAACATTCTCAAGCAGTCTCTAACTCAACAAGGAGATCAGAAGCTATCATGCAAACTTCAAGCTTTAGATCCCAATCAACTGAAGAAACCCACAAGATGTGATGGAGAAGCAGTAGTATCATGGGAGGGACCGCTTCACTGAGTCACAATCAAAAAAAGAAAAATGAAAAGACCAAATTGTGGTAGAGTTCCAGCTGTACACATGTGCAAAGGGGGGGCCACACAGTCATATGGGTTGAAAGAAGAGAATATTTTTTTTCATGGACGGAACCAAATATCATATATTAAACACCAAAGAATACTATGTTCCACATAGTAGGCCCAATTAAAGAAACAAAAAAATTGAACCAGATCAACAAAATCTCCATTTAATTTCGATATTGAACACAAGGGAGACCTAGATCTTGTCTCTATTTGCATTCCTTTAATTTGTTACAACAAGGTCGCACTGATATCTAGCTGAAGCTTCCCCTAGCTTCCCTATCTATTATGAACGATCAAAGAAAACAAATAATTGCATTTAAATAAAACAACACTAGCTTAATGGGTTCATGAAGCAAGCACATGAGAAACAAATAACGCTGGATTAGAGATTACTGAGGCAGCTGCAGGTCGTAGTGATCTAATCATCTACGCGGCTTGAATGCTCAAGGGTCCACGCGGCAAGGGTGTATGACTGTTATGTGGCAAAAGTAAAATAAGCTCATCATGTATGTGCATGTGAGGCGCCAAAGTGTGAATAGCAGATCCCGTCTCCATGTTCATGCCGACTCCGCCATAACCGTCCAAGTTGTCTGCTTCAAGAGCTCTGTGTCTGAGGTACCGTGCGAGGACAAGACACGGTGATGCTAACTCATCACATGCATCTGCACTGGTTTACCCCCTCGATCGGTTGGTATTTTTACTTAACTAACGATTCTCAGTATAATTCAGTAGAGTGGAAACGAATAGAAAGAAAAGAATCATTAGAGTTTGATTAGATAGAAAAAGGAAAAGCTCTAGTGTGGGAGCCATATTGTCTCAGAAAATGAAGACAGGGCTGGATGCTTGAGAGAGGCTTGTCGACCTCTTCAAGGTGGATAATTCATAATTAAATGAAACGCTGCCACCTCTCAATAATACTTCAACTGCAGTGCACATCGATGAGTTTCAACGTTGAAAGTCGCAATTCGTTTCAAATTTCGGGTCCCATCTCTACTTGAATTGAAAAACTCACTGGTCCAGAATTAGAGTTGTAGCGAGGCTGGGTTGCCTAGTTTTAACTTTTAATTATATTTTGGATCGTCTCAACTATCAACTCAAGGGTTTCGTAGCCGTGCTACGAATAATTGTCTTGGCGTTGGTAGTTGACAGAGGGATTGGTGTCAAAAGGCACACTAGACGCCCCAAGACGTGCTTTGGGATTGGTGAGTGCAAATTCCAGTCCCAAGGAGCATTTCAATTTTCAAAGTCAAGGTTTTCAATTCATTAATGATAGCCAGAGGCAATGAGGCATTAAATCATGGTTCTCTGCCCCTGCTATAACTTGGAATTTGGACATTTTAATGAAGCTGCAAAAGCTGAAACTCCAAAAAATCATGTAGCATAGAGCTTGTCAATGGAATTCTGGAAGCGCATAAAGAAATTAGATGGGTTGGTTAAATCATAAATGAGAGGGATAAATTATCTGGTGGCATCCACCTCAATTACACAAGTTTCTTTTTATCCATAACTAAAAGGAAAATGCATTAAAGAGAATAGAATAATATATACAAATGTCTAGGGATCGCTACCCCATAAATAAAAGCAATCCATTAATCATGGTTAAAAGCCAAGTTAATTGTCAGATAGGGGATGCCCATGTCGTCTATTACACAACTTGGAAACTGGATAGTTTGGATAAATAAGACATGATTGAAGCTTACACTAAACTCGCACGCCACCCCAAAATTGTGTTCAGGCTAACTAGGTTCGACCTTCCACGCAAAACCCCAATTACCCAAATTAGCTCAGGCTGCTATGTGAATGTGATATATCCCGTGGGTCGTGGTGTTATGCCAGGTCAGACAAGTGATATGTCAATTGACGATAGATAGCAGCACCTGTCATCAAACTAACCTGACACAGTATGACATTTTGTGTATGTCGAGATATTTGCAATGTTGATCGACCGGCCTGAATTATGCTCCCATTAGAAGTCATGTCATCATATCTTCTGCATATGAAATGATGAAACCCATCTAACCAGATGGATCATGGACCCTGCCAGCTGCCAGGCCCCATTTGTCGTAAACTCTGTTTGTCATGGCATGCAATAGTTTTTTCTTTTCTGTTATTTTTTTATCAGGGCCCTAAAGAAAACCACAGACCCATAGCATTCAATAACTTATTCTACATTATGAAAATCAAACATCAAATAGATGCAACAAGACCTCCAATAGATAACAACCCATTCCAACATCATGCTGCAAGTGAGTGCAGCAACAGCCAATATGTGTTCCTTCAATTACTAAAAATGGTATTTCAAATTCAATGACAAGAAATGCATTATTTCCATTTGTTCAAATTGTTCAAACAGAGGAACACAGTAAACAAAAGGAAAAATACATGAGGTGCACTACTGATCTAATAAGTAATAACACTTGGAGAAACAATCAACCAGGCTACCTATGGCTCTCCCCCCAGCTCCACTCGCAGATTGTCATATGGATATACTTTTGGTGTCTGACAAGAAGATGAAAAGAGAAACCACCAACAGCAGAATTAGAAAGCATTAAGTAGCAAGAACCTGCAATTAGAATCTTCACAGCAATGCAACCAAAACAAGTGGTAGCTCCATAACGAGCATAATGCAAAATGCATCTAAACAAAGTGGTAGCTCCATAATAAAGAACAAAGAAACACCAAACAAGTGAAGGTATATCGGTTTTAAGGTAACTACAAAGGGGATAAGCAAGCAGAAAACTAAAGGTGTCTCATCTTAATTTTCTGAGACATGGACAATACAATTCAATCATCTAATGCCACCTAATGTGGATCTTATTTATTACATGGTAGTTTGATTCAATTTGTCCTTAACTTTAGCTGAAATAAAAAACATCTTTTGAGGAAAAAAACAAAATATTCATCTTATAGGCAAGTTAATAAACTTGGTAAGTTCTGTTAGATTCAGCAAAAGGAGAATTGTATTATGGGTTCGTGTTGGGGGGGGCGGGGGGGCGGCTTCATCACCAGGGGGAAGGAGGTATTCAGTTTGCCTATGAGTTGGAATTACAAGAGAAAAAATAAAGAAAGGTGAAGAAGGCACTCTTTTCAATCTGGCTAGAAGATCAGAGTGAGAGCACCATAACTCAACATGTGCTTCAACATTAGCACAATCAGGGACCCATCATCCAATGGGTCCAACCTCAAGGATTAACAAGGTAAAAAATCCGCTTGGGAAAATGATTATTCAACTAAAAATTTATCAATGTTACTTTTCCAACACAAAATAATCAATGTTTAGGAGTTGTATTCTTTTTATTCTGGTATTCATACTTTAAAGAAAGTATTTTATTACAAAAAAAGGAAAGAAATCATCAGCTTGGGCAGATGATTATTCAGCTAAAAATTAACCAATGTTACTTTTCCAACACAAAAAATAATCAATGTTTAGGAGTTCTATTCTTTTTATTATTTGGCCTCATCTTGAAAAGCAAATGATAAAATCAAAGAATGCATTAGGAAGTGATTGCGGTGCACTTGGATCCTACTGAGGAAACAACAGCCATTAAGGATGAGATCATGTTGCTAGCAGAAGGGTTGAGGACCGGCTATTCACTTGGCCTTAAAGGACTAGAAATGGAGCAGTACTCATTTGTGGTAATTAGCTGGTTCAGACTGATATTGAATGGGACTTGGTGCTAAAACATTTCAATATGTAAGCTAGATCATTGGCAGCCAGAACAAAAACCTCAGTCAATTGGATTCCAAGATGAGACAACTCCCTGGAAGATGGATTCGCAAGAGGATAGGAATAATTTCTCAATCTTGAGTAGAAAGGTTGAACTGTATCCTGCTTGGCTTTCATTTGTTTATTAAAGCAGCTTTGATCTTGTTATTCCTATTAAAATAGCTTTGATTTTATTTTTAAAACTGGGGTCCATGTGGTCATTGGCTGCACCAGTCATAATGGGTAAGTATGGTTTCAACCTATTACAGTAAGGTTGAAACAAAGATCAAAAAGGAGGATGTGTCCCATTTTGTTGAAATGACTAAAAGACCAAGCATAGCATGTATGGCCAGATCTCTTGGGATGAGCTATTGTCTCCCAAAATGCCATGAAATAATGTAACCAAACCTCAAAGGAGCAATCTCAATGAATAAATTTGAGCTTTCCCTAAAAGAAAATGAGAATGGAATCCCACCCAGGGGATAACCTCTGTGATTTGAGGACCAAGTACTTTGATCTACTTGCAAAGGAGAAATCTTCAGTTCTTCACTTGTTGAATGCCAGCCCAAAAGATCAGCTAGGAGGTCAGATCCCAATCATTAAAATGGCACTCAAAGCTTGGGCCCAATCACATCCGGAACAGTGTTTTAAAAGCGCAAGGCGCAAAAAAAGCGCAATGGCCAATTTGCGCCTGAGGCGCAAGGCGCAAGGCGAGGCATGCGCCTTTTTAAGAAAGGCACAAAATTACAAAAAAAAAAAGCTAAAAAGTCAAAAAAAAAGTCAGAAAATTCCAAAATAAAATGCCAAAAAAAAATTAAAAAATGCAAAAAATTAAAAAAAAATAAACATAATGTTAATAAAAATATAAACTTAATTTTTAAAATAAATGATTTAAAAAACCTATTATCTAAAATTAAAATACATAAACATAACATTTAAAGTGTATTCAAATGAAAATTTAAAAATTAAAAACATATAAAGCATTTTCAAGCATGTAAAACCCACAATCTCTTTTTTTCCTTAATTTCATTGCTTCAAGTGGTTAATGTGATGTAAAACATATTGCATTCTTGATTTTGAGTCGCCTTTGTAGCACACCCCTTGAGGCAAACCCGAACAAGTCTATGTTAGGGTCTGAAATTCTTATTTCTCATATAAAAAATAATGATTTTACAACTTTCATTGCCTTTTAGGAAGATATTTTATTGCAATGAATGAATGAACAAAATAATGATTTTACAACTTTCATATTTTTTATGTGAGAAATAAGAATTTCAGACCCTAACATAGACTTGTTCGGGCTTGCCTTGAGGGGCGTGGTCGGGGGTCCGGGGGCAGAGCCCCCAACCCAGCCATTAGACTCAAAAAAAAGCAAAAAGCGCAAAATTTTAAAAAGGCGCATGCCTGGGCTGAGGCGCCAGGCGCGCGCCTTTTGAAAGAGGTGCGCCTAGGACCTGGGTGAGGCGCATACCCCAAAATGCGCCTCGCCTATGTGCCTATACGCGCCTGAGGCGTGCCTTTTAAATCAGTGATCTGGAATACATGGACCAAACTCTATTCTCCACTTTCTTAAGGGAATTCACTGATTGACAGCATCCAAAGAGATTATCAGATTTCCATTTGTTGAGCTGGTGTCTAATTGTTCATATTTTCTTTTTTCTCTTTTTTTTGAAACAGGTAAAGTATTGAATTGTATTAAAGTAAAGAGTAGCAGCCCATGTATAATGAGAGCCTGTACAATGGGAATATACAGAGTGTCAACAAAAGAAAGGTCCGGCTTGCAAAAAAGATTTGACTGTTCCTTTCCCTCCAGAGGGCCCAAATGATGGCAGAAGGGAAAGTCCTCCAAATTGATTTACCCTGTTGTTCAAACCCTTAAGAGACCATCCTTGCAAGAGCTGAAGGGCTGAATCAGGTAGGCAAGAATGGACTCCAAAGCAGGAGAAGGTCAAATCCCACAGCTGGGAGGAGAAGCTGCAGTGAATGAACAGATGGTTGGAGGATTCAGGAACTTCATTGCATAGAGGGCAAAGGATGTTCGGTAGGGGCATCCCCCTTCTGAGCAGCCGATCAGTGGTAAGACATTTACCCAACACAGCAGTCCAAACCAGAAAGGAAACCTTAGAAGGGGCATACAAATTCCATATCAAGGCCCGTGGGAAGTCAGTACCCTCACATGGAAGCAAGTTAATGTAGAATGACTGAGGGGAGAACTTTCCTGAGGGGCTCCAAGTAGGGGTGAGCATTATTCGGTTAAAACCGAACCAAAAATTTCAGTTTCAGTTTTTAAGGTTTTTGGTTAATTCGGTTTTTAGGAATTTCAGTTTTTGTTTTAATATATTATTATTATTATTATGAAATTCAGTTTCATAATATATATTATAATAAATATTATATATTATAAGTTATAATATATAATATTTTATGTATATTAATTAAATTCAGTTTTAACCGAAATAACCAAAAACCGAACCAAAAATTTCGGTTTCGGTTATTTCGGTTTATTCAGTTCAGTTTTTAACCAAATACACCGAATGCTCACCCCTAGCTCCAAGCCCAAAATCTTTCATCTTCAGTCTGTAGATTAGGCTAGATGCTTTGAATTAGATTTAACAGCTCAAATAGAGGACCGATTTCCCAATCATTGAGGTTTCTGTCTGAAAGTGGGACTCCAAATAGCCTCCCCATTCACAGAATCAAACAGTCTTCAACCACAGCATCCTTGTCAAGAGCAATCTCGTAAAGAGAAGGAAATCTCTGCTGTAGAGTCTGGTTTCCACACCACCTGTCATGCCAGAATTTGGGCCAATTGCCTTTACCAACATTGCATCTGATACCCCTCAAAAAAACAGGTAGAATAGAGGCTATGTTACTCCATAAAGCACATCCCTTAGGAGATAGACTAGGACCAGAGTCCCAACCAAAATTTCTAAGCTCATATTTGTCTTCAATAACTCCAGAGGCTGTATCTTTCCTTGTTGAACCTCCAGCACCACTTACCCAAAAGGGCCTTATTTACCATTTTGAGATTTCTGATGCCGAGGCCTCCAAGTTTTCTAGGCTGGCACACAAATTTCCAGTTCACCAAGTTGAATTTGAAGGTGTTCCTCCAACCCACCCAAATGAATTCCCTCATTTTCTTCTCTAGGACCTTTGCAACATTTACAGGCATCTGGAATAAAGACAGATAGTAGATAGGGAGTGAAGAAAGAACACTCCAGATTAAGGTGAGCTTATCTCCTTTTGAAAGGTATTTAGGTTTCCATAGAGAAAGTTTCTTATCAAATCTGTCAATAACAGGGTCCCAGATCTTAGAACTGCACCTAGCACCCAGGGGAAGGGCAAGATAGGTGGAGGGTAGTTTCCCTACCTTGCAGCTAACCAAAGTGGGGTCAGGTAGCCCATCTTCAGTCTTTAAGAATGCACTCTTAGAAAGGTTAATCTTGAGACCTGAGACAGCTTAAAACCACCTTAAAATGAAGCCTAGAGAAGTCAACTGATCGGATGAAGAGTCAAGAAAGAAAATGATGTCATCAGCAAACTGTCATAAGGAAAATTGGTCTCTACCCACCCCCACTTTAAAACCTTGGATAAAACCTCCCTCAGCTGCCCAAAGAACAAGCTTGCTTAGGGCCTCCATAACTTTGATGAAAAGAAGAGAGGATAGGGTCTTCATATTTTCTATGTTGCTTATTTGTTGAAACATTCTTTCTCTGATTTGTTCAATTACTAATTTACTGTTGTAAGTCACATTGCTTTTCAATTACTATGACGCTCTGATATATATACCATTACAATATGAAGCTCAACATGTTTCTTTGAATTACATACAAATATATTTTCGTTATCATCTTATGTTAGCGATTTCATGCATCTTATTGTATTACTGTGCACGCTATATAATGCAAAATCCTAGAGATTACTGGATCACCAAGCTATGAAGTACATAATAAAGACACCTAGAAACTAGATTCACCTAATTACCTTGACAGTCATGGAATTTGTTCCACCTACCTAGGCAAATTGGAACATATCAAATCGTGGAAAGGTTTACTATGAAATAGTCTTATTAAAAATCTATACACCCAACTAGGTGTGCAACTTGGGCAGGGTTGGATAGGGAAATTGTTAAATTTTCAAAGGGTCCAAATCCTAACCTGAGCTCAATGTAGTTGAAACTGTTCAAAAATCAGACAAAACGACTTGCAGTCCAGAATACCCTCTTGAGTGTTAAAAACGGTTCAGCTTTCTTTTCTCTTCTTCTACTTAAATCTTTTACAACCACATTGATGTTCTTGTCTGATTTTGCTTTTGTTTCACCCTGGCAGATATCCTCAACTTTGGATGTTCGTCCTGATACTAAAAATGATATATCCCTCCAAGGTAACAATTATAACAACAAACTAGCATTTTTTAATTTTTTTAATCAATAACTGCATAATTTATTAAAGAAATAAAAAGAAAATTTTACAGAGCAAAGATATAAAAAGTGTATGAAATAAAAAGTCAGTGAGAGACAAGATCTCTTATATCTCCGCACAACAAAACCCCTGACCTACAACCAGCCACCATGCTTCAAAAAGCACAAAAAAAAAAAAAACACACACACAAAATTTAACCAAGTTGCATACTTGAGCTGTGGCACAAGGTGCATCAGGTGCACTAGGTGTGTACCTTCTAAAAGGGGCTACGCCTTGGCCTTTTAAATCACTGAATGGTGCATCTGTAGATGGAAGCATGTCAGAATAGTGATGACTTGAAACTAGTGTTTAGAAAACTAGACCAGAGCAGCCGGTTGGGTACAAACTGGCCAAAACCGCTGACTCGGACGGTCAAAGCGGAAAGCCAAAGACCCAGTCTCGGTTTTAGAAAAACGGCCTGTTTTTTGAAATTTTTTAGCACATAAATGCAAACTTCTAAAGACCATAACTTTGTGCTCAGATGTCAAATTGGGATGATCTTTTTTTTTTTTTGAGCAACTTTTTGAGATCTACGTGTTCCCAACTTTTTAACACAAGGTATTAAAATAATACCTTGTTGAATTGACATCTCAAATCTTTCTTTTCTGGATGATTAACTGCAAGAAAGTTTTAGTAAATATTTCAAAATTTGAACTTTCCAATTCTACATGTTCCTCCCATGGTTTTGCTACAAGTACTATACTCAAAAGTGGGGGAAAGGAGATTCCAAACAGGTGGTAAGTTGGTTGTGGTGCAATGATAGAGGATGTGGATCTATAGTTCTCTAAAAAAAGAAATTCAAATGGATAACAAAAGATGTCAAAGTAAAGGTCCAATGGGTTAAGTGGTCTGCTAACTCTATGGCAGATGGTTTAGCCAAGCAAGGGGTGGAGAGGGAGAGTTTGTTCTGGGCACAGTGGTAAAACTTATAGGTTTTCAGGGAGAGACTAATCTGTTTCTCTCAATGTCTGTGTATATTGTACCTCTTGTGTCTATCTTTTTAATCTTTAATATAAATCTTGTTGTTATTGATCAAGAAAAAAAAGTGAGGAAAAGGAAAATTTACAGAAAGAAGATAGCAGATGGATGTGTTCCATGCATTTTTTACAAGGACAATCCAAGTTATGATCTAATCGAACCTTGTGATTTGATTCAAACACAACACAAAACTAGGATCACATATGGACCCACATATCTATATGTATGATACAAGGAATTCCTCTCCCCCACCCCCCGGCAACCAAAAGAAAGGTCATCTCCCATCTCCTCTATGGCAAAATTGGATAAAGAACATTAGGGGCCTTGGTGTTGTAGGTCTGTTTTCTCACACAATAACCATACCGATTCAATATTCTGTTACGAATGTTAATCAGAAAAATAAAACTTCAAGTCATGCTTGAATTTGGTCATACTAATTAGATAAGTCTGATAGGACGGTATGTCTTTCTAATTGATGGCTCCACTCATAGTGAGTGACATGTTAACAGATGAACAAGTAATAAGGTACACACTTCCCGCATCCACACAAGTAATAAGGTACAACAAATAAGAAAATGAATAGGGTAATAATTTCTGTTACAACCTACGGTTTTTAAACCAAAAATAAAAGATATTAGCAAGTTCACAGTATAGAGCATGGATTTGCAACTTACGAATGGTATCTTGGAGGCCTTGTCATTCCAGACAGCTAATAGCCCGAGAGACGCAAAGAACCCCAACCCTCCACACAACCAAGCCAATGCTTCATACTAGAAATGTAACCAACAATCAGCACTTAATTCGAAAAACAAACAAATTCAATTCCCATACACACACACACACAAAAAAAAAAAAACAATTCAAGGCAGGGGGCTGTACCTTTCCAACTGTATCTGCGATCCGGTCCAAACAGGGTTCCGGAAATGGAGTCCCGTTGTCCCAAACCAGCTCATCGTTTACGGGGAGCTAAAATACAAAGTAGAAATTGATGGAAGTTTAGGGTTTACTAAATCAAGAGAAGAGAGCCATAAGCCTATAACAGTCTAACTTTCGTTTCCCTATAGTTCTAGGGCTTAATAAATGAGTTTTTTCTGATACCGGTTTTTCAGGGACAATGTGTTTGCCAACGGGGAGACCCATGCCGGAGCGGAGGCGAAGAGAGGAAGCGACGGATCGACCAACAACGCCGTTGCCGCCCATGATTCGAGACGCTACATTGCTCAATCTTCCTGACATCTTCGATCAGCGCGCGAGCTTTTCCAATTTCCACCAAAAGGACGAAAACCAGAGTCGTCTTGTTTCGCCATATTGTGGTTTTCGAATGGGCCAGTCTTCCATTTCTGGGCCAACACACACCACATCATCTCCTTACTGATGGGCCTCTATATCATATGATGACTTGGCCCATTATGGCCCCTTATATTGGGCCACTCTTTTCGGAGTTCGGATCGATGCCAACAACATCCCAATCAGCGATTGCAGCGGTAGATGTTCCCAATGTGAGGCTACAGTCGCTCGTGCGTAAAGAATTAATAGCGTTTTGTTGGTAATAAAACATATTTAGTCTCGCGGAAAATAAATAAATCCACATTCCTATTTTGTTATTATGGAGTTTCACATAAAAGAACGATTTCCCAGCAATTTATAATACTTTTCTCATATTTAGATAAATTACTTATCCATGCAAGCTAAAACCACTGAAATATAATGGGATAATTTGTCTCTTCAATAATTTTACTTTTTTGAATATATCAGTCATTATACATCTTTACTTAGTAAATAAAAGAATACTGAGAAATATTTTTATCTAAATAAATGTTTTTTTTAAACAATTGGCCGAATAAAATGCATTTACCCAAATAAATCATTTGTGGAGATGCAAACGAAACCTAAGACTCCATGAGAATTCATGGCAATGCAATGTTCAAGGGATTGGGCCTTAAATGGGCTCAACATTTTACAAGTTGGGTAACTAAGTCTGGTGCTACAGGTGTAATAAAGAGCACAAGAACGGGAGATATAATTTCCTGCCAACAAAAATAAACTCTATTGATGCCAATTTCTTGATTGCATATTATATTTTGTATTATTTATTCTTATTGAATAATATTTGGTTGGGTATCCTCTGGGCGCTGGTTTAGGTGCGGTGACACTTGTTGGCAACAAATAGACAATCGAAGACCCGATCACACAGAGTCTATATTCTGAATTTCTGATATTTTGTTGTGATCTGATCACCTGATTCACCTCCTCCCCGTCAATCCAAGACCAAGACAAGAAAACCGAAAGGATACTCAAGAAAATTAATGCATTCAGCAAGATTATATATCTACTGTTTCTTCCGCATTCAGCAGTACAAGTTCAGGTTGCTTCAGTCTATACGAGCCATCAGCCATGAGCGTCTGGGAAGGTGCTAAGTCCGCTGCCGATGCTTCTACATGTTCAGCGGAGACGTTCGGAGTGAAACACGACGGATGGGTTAGCACAGGCACATGGAGCCCGGAGACTTTCCACACCCTATCTTCTCCTCCCCCTGTTTGCAGCCCTGTGTACCTGGGGTCGTCCTCTGTTACTTCGAAGCATCACTTGTTTCAGGTTCCCATTGAGTCTTCACCCCAAACGAATCAGGTAATGATTCAAGAACCATTGATTCAGATGCTTAAGTCCACCACTCGTGTTCTCCCATTTTCATATTTATGGTGTTTCGTTGCATTCCAGTGGTTTAGTGTTCTCTCGGATGAGGATCAGAAACCGCCATCCAAAGAAGAGACCGAGAGCGTGAACAACTATCGTTTGCCTTCCAAAGGTTTTTCTTTAATATTCATCCACTTAAATTCCATTTGTGTTAAAATTACTTTTGTTTTTTTTATTTCTTTCCTGCCAATATCTCTTTGGGATTTTTCTATGAATCCTTCATCTCTTTTCCATTTTTGTGTTAGTTGGTGAACATGCTAAGCAAGAATGCTGTCCAAGAAACAAACCGAATCAAAAGGCCAAGTCAGTTCGGACATATAGAAGGCTAATTCTATGCGAGCCCAGCACGATTAGTGTGTCAGCCAGCAGCGAACCCATCAACTGCAGCACTCATCAGGAGATGCACAGAGTCAGCAGTAACCAACCCATCAATTACAGCACCTACCAATCGCAGCATAGCAACAAGGAAAGAAAAGAGAATCAAGGCCACAAGAATTCAATCGGAGAGGCTCCCTCTGTATCCAATTTATCCCTCGGTTTGTACTCTGCATCGTGTTTATACAAAATAGTTATGATCTGTTTTGAATTCTTTTAGTTTGTCCATGAATGTATGTAGGTCATATTTGAATTTGGATGTTGATTATACAGATATATCCGTCATCACATGTGGGGCATCTAATGTGGATAGACTAAACGGGAACCATGGGCCTACAGCTGAACTGGGTAAAAGACATTTCCATGAGTTCATATCTGGAATCAAGAGGAACAAAATTGAAGCCAAACTCGATGAGTGGAAGACTGCCAAATCAAACAAACTCATGGACAAGTATGGAATCTTCTCCTTAATTCAAACCCACAAGCAGATAGAGATATATGTGTCTCAGATTTGGTTAACTTTCTGATGCTTCATTTGGTCAGCATAATTTTTATTTGGGTATCAGGTGGGTAGGTGAATTAGTTATAGGCATGAGAATGATGAGAAAAGCAGTGTGCATATTATAGACCTCTGTTACAATAGCTGGAATGCCCAAAAGTAGAACCAGTAATGGTTAGAAAAGGTACCTAACCTGGAAAGTTCTAGCAAACCTGGGGACTGTAAATAGAATTGACCTGTCCAGGCTTGCCTTCCTGTTGAACATGGATGATCGGGGAAATGGGGAGAGCTTGGTAAGAAAATTCTAATTAGTAGATACCTTACAGTACTGGTTGGTCCCCTTTCCGGTTCAACAGCTGACCCTTTAAAGTTAAACAGTAATACAAATATGGGCAGTTACATAACAAGGAATGGAACTTTACATTACTAGACACTTGACATCTCCATTTCTTATGTACAGACTGAGAAGGAAGGAAGCTTTAATAAATTTATGGGAGATCAAGAAGACAGCAAGAGTTGGCATGGAAATGACTGAAGTCGAGGTAACCTTTATTGCCAATTTTGCTGTTACTACTAGATTCAGTATAGTAAAGGTGGAACTGAACTTTGGTTTCAGACCATAGATGTTATTTCTGTAATCCATATTCTTGTGGTCATCAACTGGATCATTCAAATGTTCTACCACCATTAAGAAAGGAGAATCTTTGGTGGAAGGATGACTAAATATTCTTTCTGTAGGGTAATTGGGCATTTCAATGATTCAGATTGGTGGTTACAGGGAGTGCGGATGCAGTAACTTGGTTCTCACTGCTAAAAATCAACGGCAAAGTCAACTAGGCTGTACGATAGGTAGAATTGAAAATTGCAAGGTATGTTATTTAAACAGGCGAAGTTGGAGAAGAAACGACTGAAAGCCCTGGAGAAGATGCAGAAGGAAATTAAAAGTATACAGAGAAAGGCCAACGAAGAAAAGGTGAAGCAGCAACAAGCCACTGCAAGAAAGATATCGGATGTGTCCAAGATGGCAGAGAAAAAAAGAGAGACTGGTAAGCTTCAGAGGTTGAAGGCATTGATCCATTGGTAGTGCATTTCGACATGCAAAACTTGCAAATATGCATTGCTTATTAAGTTTTAGATTCAAACAGCTCGAAAGACCTGAAGGGATTGATTGGATGGGAAATTTTTGTTGTGTATATGTCAGGCACTGCATAAATCAACCAACTTATGACCTTGCTTGGATACTTAATTTTCCTTCATGAAAATGAAATGGAAGTTCTCTCTTACAAGCACAAGACATCCACTTGAAAGTAGGAAAGCAGACTGTAGTAGACTCTCGAAAATTGAAGAAAAACAATAGTATATATTACTACAAACCAAGCTGATTTTGGACCTCCAAAAGTGTCTTTGCTGAATCACGGAGCTGTTGTTCCTCCTCCTCCGTCAGGTGCACGTTGGTCACGCCCAGGACACCACCCCTTCCAAGCTGAGCTGGTAAGCTCAAGAACACCTCCCCACCATCAATCCCGTAGAAGCCTTTGGCAAGGACAGAGACGGGGTGGATCCTTCTTTGGTTCCTCAATACAGATCGAGCAAGGTTAGCAACTGAATACCCAATTGCCCAAGAAGTGTAACCCTTGAGACGTATCACCTCATACGCACTCTCTATAACTGTCTTGTGGATCTTCTCTAGCGTTTCCTTCTCATATGCAATCTGTTGCTTCTCAAGAAAGCTCAGTACCGGCACTCCTCCTACACTTATGCTCGACCATAGTGCCACCGAGCTATCACCATGCTCCCCAACAATATATGCCTAACAAGAAGATGCGTTAGGGAAAAGAATAATTCACCGAATGAGAGACAATACAGTGAAACAAAGCCAACACTAAGAACTTCAAGGGTAAGAGACAATAGAAGCTTCACCCAAAGAGTAAGAGACAATACAATGACTAAACTTTTCCAAATTATATTACAACTTTAAATTGCTGATGTTAATAAAAGAATATCTCAACATAAGTTGGGGGCTTGGGGCATAGAGAATCTGAATACATCTGTTGAGACCACGGGCAGAGCACTTTCTTGCCAACCCCAATAAAACATGAACACATTAATTTTTTTTTTTAATTTAAAAGTACGTAATGATCTCTCTCTACCGATGATGTGTCTTTGTTTTGTTGGGAGTTGCAAAGAAAATCATATTGGCGCCCCACATGAACATCTCAGCGTGCATTGAAAACATCTCCTGTACTTAATGGCGAGATGTTCCCAGTACATGGGTTAGAGGTGCTGTGGGGCGCTTGTCGGATGCCCTCTGTGGGGTGCCAATCTGATCTGGTTGCAAAGAAATGCAACCGTGAAAAAATGCACTTGCCTTCTGTGGAACAAGGTAGTAAAAAAAAAGGAAAGGATTCTAGATCTGCTACCCACACTATCCACAAGAGACTATATCTGTGCAAGTGCAACCGTGAATGACAACACACCAGTACAATAGATGTCTTCCATGTGCGGCAACAATTTCTTATGGGTGGGTGTGTGTAGCAGATCCAAGCCCAGTGAAAAAATGGTCCCCTGATCAAACGGGACAGAAGTTCTCTGTTTCTTATTAGCTGAACCAAGCCCAGTGACAGTTTGGATTGGACTTTTATCAAAAATTGAATGGGCCCAGACTGAAAGCCCGACCCAAAACGGTGTAAAATCTAAAAATACTAGTTGGAGAGTGGAGACAAGGGGGGATGTTCCCAATGTATGGGGGATGTGCAGTGGAGTGCATATGAGGCGCACTCAGTCAAGATCTGCTTCTCACTGGGCGCACCTTACATCGACACATCGGGAACATCACTGTATTTCTATTTAATATTTATGGGGAAATGTCGGTGTGAAAAGCACTGTGTGAAGAGCGTATCCAAACTAACAAATCATGACTTCATGAGGCCCATTTATACAGTCCACAGTCCACATCAGACCTGTACCTAATCTTGTAATCTTGTATTGGAGTTTCTTTCCCATATTGATTGGTTAATAGCACTAAACAAAGGACAATGGGCCCAACCCAATAAAAGGATGGGAGTAAGAATTGAAGTGCAGGGGCCCAATCAGTTTGATTTCTAATTTGTCCATCCACGCATGTCACTAGCTATAGGCTATAACTATGGCCTGTGTTTACAAAAAAAAAAGGCAATAGCTATGTGATTGTTTATTGTAGTGTCAAAAGCTAAATTAACTTATCACGCAGTTATCAAAAATAAAATAAAACTAATCACGCACGTGGTACGTACAAGCACTTCCAACTAATATAAACAAGCACCCAAGGCCCAAAACAAAGACAAACCACATTCTTTTTTTTTTTTTTTCTCTCTTCAAACCACTGCTCAGTGGCACAAAGTCGTCACGTTGAAAGATGACGATTTAAGAAGCACCGGACCATTCGGCGAGAAAAGTTTGGCTGTTTGGACAAAAAAATATTGTTTCTAATTACATTTTCACCGCACACCTATACTAACGCTAACGTATCCCACACATTATTACGGACTCGTCTTCCAGGTCTCTTTGTTCATTGTTATATGAGTACGGTGTACCTCCGTTTATTCTTGAACTTCCAAAGCTCTAATTTAAAGTCTAAAGTCTGCAAAAAGTGGTGACGTGCGTGCCAAGCCAAACGCGGCATCTAATTTACCGGCGCTCGGTTTCAGACAACCTGGACCTCGTCAGTCCGTCACGCCTAAATGCGTAGTGGATGTCCTTGTAATATAATTCTAAGCAACCAATCAAGAGTCCAGGAATAAATGGGGATGCCCCCCACCATATCATCGGATGATCAATCGAAGATCGACCTTTAATTATCGAGCATCTATTTTAATAATTAATTATTTACTAAAAAAAGTTACCTGAACATCCTGAGCGTTCACGTCCAGATGATCCGCAATGAGAAATCGGAACCTCGACGAGTCAAGATTCGTCCCCGATCCAATCACCCGGTTAGAAGGAAAACCAGAGAGCTTCCAGGCGACATATGTCAAAATATCCACCGGATTGGAAACTATCATCAATATCGAATCTGGCGAGTGCTGTGCTAGCGGTTGTATTATATTCCGGAAGAGATCCACGTTCCGGTGAAGTAGACCTAGCCTCGACTCACCGGGGTTCTGACGCGCTCCCGCCGTCACGATGCAGAGGTCCGATCCAGCAGTAACGCCGTAGTCTACCGAGGCGACGATTTTGGTACGTGGCAAGAAGGCAGCGGCGTGCTGGAGATCGAGCATCTCACCACGGAGTTTGTCGGGCTTGGCGTCGACGAGGGCGAGTTCGTCGGCAAGATCCTGGGTTAGGATGGTCTGAGCAATGGCCATGCCAACGTTGCCGGTACCGACGACGGTGATCTTTATGTGACGCTTGGTGGGAGATGGGGGCTCCGTTCGATGGATGGGCTTGAAGAAGGTCTGGGCTATGTCAAGGCCTAGATCTTGGGTTAAGAACCCAGTTGAAGGACTTTTCTCCATGGACATCGAACAGTAGAACTGGAACTGCTCGGAGTCTGGAGTCTGGTCTGGTTGGATGGATCTTCTCCACTCTTGACGGGGTAAATATTTTAGAAGGTCATCGGGGTCGTTGTCCTCGACGAACGAAGGACCTTGGTTCGAGGAAGGATCCAGTGTTTTAAACAAACAAAATTCATCAATGATCGACTTGATGGGATGGGGTCATCATGAAAATCAGAGAGAGGTGATTGATTAGAGTCTTGGTAATGCCTGATGTATCCAAAGTTACTTAAATCTGTTTGGGCCAGCTGGTTCAGAAGATCACCAAACAGCTATCGAAAGGTTCACCCGTTTGAACCCGCTGTAAATGCTACACAACGTGGGGTAGCCCATACCAGTCATGAATACGAGACTTTTTTTCTTGCAAGTGCTACACAACGTGTGGTAGCCCATCCCCCAATCCAGGTGCATCCGCTACAGAGCCAGTGACCATACCAATCAGCCGATTGGCACCTTGCAAATATGAGATTGTGCGACTGTGGGTCAAATGCTTTGGTCCTACGGCCAGTAATCCTTTCCTTTTCTTTTTTCTAATATACAGGAAATAGATTAATGAAGTCAAATCCAGCTAATCCTTTCTCAAGTTATATATAGCCACCCTGTGTTGCTGTATTGATTAGGTGGAGGTGGCTGTAACCCCTTGCCGCAAAGAACAAAAGCAACTTTTATAGTTAACAAGGTTTAGAACATAGTTTGCTTAAGGATTGAGAGATGAGGTTTATAGCTTGAGGTGAGGTGTATAGGTCAAGGTTTTTAAAATCGAACCGGTTAGGGTCCACTTCTCGGGTCAAACAATCTGACCGTTTGAATCGAATGGATAGTCTGTTTTGGCAAAAAAATTAAAAATAAAAATAAAAATGGCTAAAACCATTAAACAGTTTGATCGCCTAGGTCAGCGGTTTGTTAACCAAATCAATGGTTTTTGGCAAAATAACAGTTATGGGTTAAAATGGAACCGGTCACCTGATTAGTTCCTAGTTTTTTCAATCCGACCATCTAGTCCGGTCTGATTTTGAAAACTATGGTATAGGTTTTGCTTTTATATGAGGCTAAGCCTTTATTAGAAAGAAGCACAAATCTGATTCAAAGGTATGAGGCATACAAAGGCATAAGCAACATTTAAAATTTCAATACGATATGTTCGATACAAGGCGTACTGTATCGTATCTTTCAAAAACTGATACAGGATACGCATGGAAATCGGACATTTTGTCTTTTTTCATGTGTATCGGGGGTGTATCGGGGGCGTATTGACGAAAAAGATACGACCAAAAACTAAAAACAAAAATTAAAGAGGGAAAGCAAGCTTCTTTCCCCCAAAATAAGCCTTCTTTCACCCCCAAATGACTACAAAACTCCAAACTTCATTCCTAGAGTGCTAGATTTGTAAAAGTTTGCAAGAAACAAGTGTGAATTGTTAATTTTTTAAAACATTTTTCAAATTTTGAAAAAATATGAAAAAAATAGGTAATTATTTTTTAAATTTTTTATAATATCTTGTGGATTTTTTTTCTTGAATGTTTAAATTTATGTTGATCTACATTTCTTACATTCAAAATCACAATTTTTTTGTGCTATCAGTAAATTTCATGAAGATATTTAGGGAAAATATAAATTAACAAAAAATTTGAAAATGTAAGTTTGTTCTTTGCCTATAAAGACTAAATATGTTTTAGATCTATGGATTTATCTATCATATCCATAGAGCAATTGAAATTTCTTCTTTAATAATTATTTTTTTTATATTTTTAGAATTAAAAAAATAAATAATAATTAATTATATTTTATCATTTGATGACAATAATTGAATATATTATAATTCTATGGATGATCTATCATATCCATAGACCGATTGAAATTTCTTCTTTAATAATTATTTTTTATTCGTTTAGAATTAAAAAATAAATAATTAATTATATTTTATCATTTGATCACAAAACAATTCTATGGATGATCTATCAATCATATCCACAAAACAATTGAAATTTCTTCTTTAATAACTATTTTTTGAATATATTATATAATGTTTATTTATTTTTTATAATTTTTGGAAATGAATAATAGATAATAATTATTAATTATATTTTCACATAGAAGTTGTGCCAATGCATGTTTTATGGTTGGATAGGAGAGTTGGGTTTTTCTCATCCCATAAAACATTAAAACTTAAGAATTATAATTTATAAATTATAGTTAAGCATAAGATTTTTTAATGAAATTATAATTAGCTATAATATATTTCTTCATAAAACCATTAAAATATATTAATTTAATGTATATACACCTCATTGAGGTCTTATATTTAGTGTTGTTGATGTATTTTTGTGATTTATTAAAGTATTTATAGTATTTCCAAGCATATCTATGTGTATCTTAGTTTTTTCTCCGATATGCATGCGTATCCAAGGTGTATTCCGATACGTCTCTTAAAATTACCTTTCCGATAATTTGAACCTTGAGCATAAGCCTCAAAAACCAATGATTATTAAATTATTTAATGCAAAATATATAGTATATGTTTTCTTTAAATTTTATTAAAATATATGAGAGGGCTGGGGAACTTTGTTAGTTATGGGCCAAATAAAAAGAGTAAAATGAAGGGTAAAAGACTTAAACCTCCCTTAAGTTCATATTAAATACTAAGACCTCCCTTATCTTTTTAAAATGGGCTAATACCTCTTTTGTGACACATTTGTTCGATCGAATAATTCAAAAGACAAATATGCCCTGACGGGTTTAGAAGTTTAATGTTGGACAAATTTGTCCGAATAATGTACCTTTAAAGGATGCAAACTGCTTCGAATTTTTAATGCTCTTTGACAGATAAGAGCAAGCTGAATGCACAATCCGAGTTATTCATCGATATCGTCCATGACAAGACCAACACTCTATACCTTTAAAGGGGGCCTTGTTTTTTGGATTTTGAAAGGGGAAAGTTGGTCAAAGTGAATCCCATTAACCAAGAAACCCATATTCTTTTCTCATATTTATGTAGGGACTAGGGAAAGTTTATTTTCCTATGCATCACTTACCCGAGTAAATGTTAACTTTTCCACCTGGGGAAAAGTTGCCAACACTTGGATGGGACAAAAATGCCCCTTTTGATAATGGATTTACCTTGGAAATTAAAAAAAAATGGGTAAATGCACTTACTGTGTAAGTGTTTCCCAAGAAACACTTGCTCGGGTAAATGCATTTACCAAGGTAAATAATTTATTGAAAAGCGAAAGGGGCCTTAATTTCTCTTAGGGTTTTAGAAGATTCAATGCAATAATGGCCACAAAGAAACTTCAACATTCTTTCCTTATTTTTAGTCAAATTAAGTGGGGTTTTCTTATTATTTTATACTTTTGGGTGATCTAATATCCAGTATTTGTTATTTTCTCTATTTTCTCCACAAGAAAAATACTCTACAACGTTTTCATCTCTCATTTCTCTTCTTAATGGATTTCTTTTCTTTTTATTGGTTCTTTTTGCATAGATAAATTCAATTGAGTAGTGTTCCTTTTTTCCTAAACTGGTAACTAGAAATCTAGTATCAATTATATTGTTGATTCATTATGATCCCGTTCCTAAAAGAAATATTGATGAAGGGAATTTTTAATAATATAAAATATTATGATGGATCATTTGAACAATTTGAAAAATTTGTATCTCAAAATTTGAAATATAAAAGGTTTATGAGTGCTAGTTGATTAGTTATAATTATTTGGTTGAATGCTAAAATCATATAACTCATTGCTTATAAATTTCAATTTTATGGATATTTGTACCTTTTATATCATTCTATCTTGGTTTATCACATGTTCTTTCTACCATTTATTTATTTATTTCACGCTATATCATTTATAAACTTCAATTAATATCCTCATTTAATTTTTGAGGCTTATGCGTCGTCGTACTTTAAGGCTTATGTCTGTAAGCTCCAAAAAGCTCATGGCCGGTTCAAAGAAATGGAGTCGCCACCCATTTTTTAGAGGAAATGGGCTCTCATTTTCAAATATGAAAAATCGATTTACTTGCTTTGATAATAACTTCATTCTCCGTGGGAATGGCACCAAATAAAAAGATTCTAAATCCGGAAGGATTGAGAGAGGGAATGTGTTAAGCACCCCTCTCCAAGCTACTATAGAAACTGAATACGAGAGTTGTTCAAGCTCGATTTCTAACGAAGAAAAATAGAAATGGTTGCTTGAATTTCTTAAATTTGGAGGAAATGCTTTCAACTTCTCCTAAGACTAATTTTGAGGTGATGTTATTGAGTCTTATGTATTGATTTCCCTAAGACCCTCGCCTCTCTGCCTCTATTCTCAGTCAAGAAGAAATTGTAAACGATGGTTCTTCAACATTTCAAAACTTTAAGCAATCCAAAAAATCTAAGAAAAAAAACATATTACGAAATCAAGTTTAAAAGTTAAAATGAAAGACTTACCTTTCGTATGTATTTTGTCAAAAGTTTTCTAGCAGCTAGGGATGAAATAGGATGAAGCTTAAATGGCTTCTTGAGCTAGGGAGTGCTTCTGGTTGCAATAACTTCCACTTGAAAATGGAGGAGGTGAGCTTGGAATTTGAGGTTTAAAGTACCTCTGAATTTTAGGTGAATAGAAGACAGTATATGGGTTGGGAGAAAACTCTCTTCTCTTTTTTCCATCATCCTTTCTAGCTCTCGTTCCCTGTCCCCCCCTCTCCCCCCCCCCTCTCTCTCTCTAGGGCCTCCCTTTGAGCTTGAGTTGGATCAGTATTTATAGAGAAATAAAAAACTGAAATTTGTCCAAGGCTTGGGCTTCAAGAAAGTTTTTTCACAAAAATAAGTAAGGATTTTTAAAGAAAAAGGTGCTTAGTCAAGATTTCTTCTTTGGTGAAATGTTTTATTTGATTTGGGGGTGGTTTTCATGGGTTTCCTGTGTCCAATGGGAGCTTGAGACGTGCCTGTCATGCCAGTGTCATATTTGGAGCTGTTAGCGGTAAAAAATGTAAATTTGATTAACTTTTAAATGTGATTTTGTCTTTTCTTAGCTTTAAGTGAGGATATCTTTAGGTTTTGGGGCTTTTTTTGGTTTATTAGGCTCAATTTTACTGGTCCAAGTGTTTGAATAGGTCGAGAATGGGTTTGACATCGGCCATCACTCTTTTGAAGTTTCAAATTGAGACAAATGAGATGGCGATTCAATCTGGCACATCAAAATGGCACCTTCCTACTTTAACGGTGAAATAGGTGAATTAGGACGTGAAATTTGACGTGCTATGGTTTTTTTGGGTCTTTGAACACAGTGGTGAGGCATGATTGGTCAAATAGGGTCGGGATGATGAAGATCTATGGTTGACAAGTTCAGATCAATGGGATTTACTAAAATAGAATATTTATTTGATGAAGTATAATTTTGTGATGGAATTTAGTGGATAGGCATGAATTAAGGTGAGGAATCAAGTGGATGGTTCTGATGTGAGAAAGAAATGGTTAATTTAGGTTTTCTAAATCTAGTTGTGTATGGCCATCAGAATGAAATTTTGGCGCTTTCAAATTTGATCGTTGTAGACTTGCATTGGGATTCGTTAGTTGATTGTGTCCTCATGATCTTGAGGAAATGGATATGTTGGATCAGGGTTGTTAGAAAGAAAGTTGGCATGATGAATGGTGGATGCATGACTAATTTATAGTTTCCTAAGCCTGTAGGCCATATTTGATTGGACGCCGATATTAATCTCGAGGTTTTCATTTGTCCTGTTGATTGTGTCCAAAAAGAAATTTTTGACTTTGTGAAGTCTCAATTTGATCTAGTTGTGATTACAAGTTTTGACGTCTAAAAGAAGGGTACAAAAATGTACGACAAAAGGGCTAAGAAAAAATTGGGTGCTCACAATGTTTCATCATTTTTGGGCCATTACACCTCAACCATGCCTTTAACCTTTTAAAACCATGGTCCAAAGCTATTAATGGGTCGGGTATATTTGACAAAACCAAATCAACCAAATCGATTGTCTTAATTAATAATTGAGTTGGTACTAGTTCTTCATGTTCCAAATCAATTAAAACCCAAACCAATTATATAGATAATAATATATAGGGTAAAACACTTAAAACTCCCTTATTGAATTTCCACATAAATAATAAAACATTCCCTCTATTTTCAAATTGGACTAAGACCTCTCCTGGTTGTCTTGTCTTGACTTGACCCACCCAACAACTTTTTCGACGAATATTTCAAAGAGCTTGGAATAAAAAGAAGGTTAGAGTAGAGAATTGATAAAGAATAAAAGGAAGATTTATTGAACTTTAAACCCTATAAACACAATCAAGCATGGGATTTTCCTTTGGGAGGTTTTAATATGGAACAAGATTTCTAGGGGTGTCACTTAGTTTTGATCCAAAAGAAGCCATTACCCATTTGCAATGAAAATAGAGGAGTTAAAAAACAAATATAAATTAAAAAGATAGAAGGGATTTTGTCTATTTACAGAGGAATTAGTGCAGACATCTCCGCAATGTTAGGGAGAGCTCTTTTTCTAGTGTTTAATCCTTGATTAAATAATATAAACAACTTATTCAAATCACAACAAAAGCTAGAACTGATTCAAACCCATCATCTGAATAAACTCAAGCACATTCTAGTCCCTTTTAATCACACCTGATATCATTGAGATGCCGAGAAACATCACCCCTCCATGAATCACAATGTCCCACTTATTCTTCTCATCTAACACAACCAACTTTCCATTGGATATACCCTTTTGCATGTTTCAACTTAAAACCATTTATCAAATCGAACCCCAATCCTAACAACTTTAAGGCCCTATCCTCAATTGGCTCCTCCATCACTCCCTCAACTGATAAAATAAACCAATAACTTTGAATTCAATGTACCCCAATCCCAACAACTTTAAGGCCCTGACCTCAATTGGATCCTCCATCATCCCCCCAACTAATAAAATAAACCAAGAACTTTGAATTCGATGCTGCAAAAGAGCAACTTTGAGCGGGGTGCCCTTATTATTTGTAATGAAAGGAGAGAAACAAACCAGATGAAGCTTGTGTTTGTTGTGGAGTTAAATTGCAGCATAAAAAAAATATGAGAGTATGATTTGAATTGCTAAAGGGAAAATTTGGGTTTCTCAAAAAATTAACTCACATGTGATGTCACATGCATACAGATTTTGATGAATTACTAATGGAGGGGAGGCTTTTGTCCCATCATATCATCACTTAATATGGGAGGTCCTTGTCCAATTTGAAAAGAGTGGATGTTTGGGTAATTTTTGTTATACTTTATGTTTAAAGATAAATTTCTTAAGGTATTCTTAAGTTTTAGGAAATTAACTAACTCTACCCTTACTATTTACATATTGTCTTAAAGCATTCTTAAATTTTTTGATAATTGACTAAATCCTCCTTATCATTAGCATCTATTAGCGGAAAAATGAAAAAAATGATTTTATCCATCATTCTTCTTTAAATTTTCAAAATGAAACATTTAACACCTTAATGGTTGTAGGGACCAATCCAACTATTTGGATCAAGCCTTGAAAGCATCAAGATTAATGGTACTCGGAGTGCTATGTCTACGTGTACGATTGTGAATACCCATAAAGAAGCTACACGGGCAACATGCTACAAGTTTTCAGTTCCGCTCCTCCAAGTTTTCTTCGTGTTGGGAGATACATTAAAGTGATGAAGTCTTGTTACTCTTGCTTAAGTTATTTCTTCTATGTACTCGGTTGTTGCTTTGCACTCCAACAATCTGATGATAAGGGAAAGGGCAGTTTGATTGTCTCCCATGTTCGCAAGCCTCAATGCTCCACTTGAGGCGGGTCCCTTCCCAAATCCCAAACGAGATGTAGAGAATACTCCCACTTATCCAGCTTCGATCAACTCTCTCTCAAACTCCTCTGAGCTCTTGTACTCTTCAACGGCTTTGATCTTGGCTTTCTCCATGGCCTTGAGGAGAATCTTGGTCTGGTCCTTGACGAGGGCCCCGAGGTTCTCCACTTCGCGCTTCAGCTCCGCCTTCTCTGACATCAGCACCGAAAATAGCTCTTTCTGATCCCGTGCATCATTCTCTAGCAGATTGATCTTGCTACGAGCAAAATTCAGCTCAGTATGAGCCTTGCGAGACAAGCACTTAGCTGCTAGAGCCCGCTTCAAATACTGCTCGGACTGGTACGTTAGGGTGTGCACGGCGGAGTTCACCTGCCAAAAGAATATGAGTTAGTACCAGCAAAGTCACAATTACCAAATTGAAGAAATAAAAACAAGACTTACCACCATGCAGTGGGTAGTCGCCCGAGCCCCGAGCTGAGTGGCCGATAGTTCAGCCCAACTCGTGACCTCCTCAGCGTACACCGCGCCTTTGCTTTTAAGGAGGCTATTTTTCGGAGTCAGGATACTCCGAACTGCTTCCTCACTACCTGAAGAAGCGATTGTCGTAGGAGCGGGTCCGAAGATGCCTCAGTAGCGCGAGGTGGGATCTTCTTCAATTCCTCAATCAAGTCGATTATCGAAGGCGCAGTAGAAGGCTGTTTAGGCTTAGGGACGGCGGGCTGCGGAGACTCAGTGCGAACTCTTTTAGAAGCTCGCTTCTTCCCCTTCATCCGCCCAAAAAGTTTGTCTGCACCGAGCTTCATGGGAGCTGCAGCAAAAACATAGCATTAGCAACATTATCAAGAATAAAGTGCCATCACAATCAAAAGTGAAGTACTAACTCTACACCAAGACGACCTACCAGGACTCAAGCCGGTCTGCACAAGCTTATCTTTGGCGATGTAGTCCGCGAAGTTGAAGTCGAGCTCCACCCAAGACTGGAGCGTCTCCCTTGTCTTCAGGTCCAGTCTAACCCCGGAATCCTGAATGGCCGCGCTCCAATGGGTTAGAAAAGGCCACCCCGCGGGACTGCGGACCACGAAGTAACTCTGCTTCCAGGTTGGGATCCTATTGGGGAGTTCGTGTAAAAGCTTGTAGCCCATGCGAGGAGACAGGTAGTAGGTCCGCCAATGCTCGGGAAGAACACAAGAAGAGTTCTTCTTGATGGACAAGATTGAAGAAAAGGTATCGAGGTTGAGGGACAGGCAATAATCGTAGAAAAGCGAAATGGTCCCTACTACGTTACGGATAGAGTTCGGGTGTAACTGGTCTATGGTAATGTTAAAAAACTTCAAGACCTCTATTATTAATGGGTGCAAAGGTAAACAAAGACCAACCGTGAACTGCTCTTCAAAAATCACGATCTCGTTGTGATCGTGTTCCCAAGGGAAGTTGCCTACAGGTATAGGAAAGCTCGCTCGGGAGGTTGTACTGATGTACTAAGGCCCGGAGCCTGTCTAAGGTCATCGTCGAAGGGCCAAAGTTGTCTAGCACTCTACCTTGATGAGAAGTGGATGCCAGGTTATTTGAGGCCTCTCGCGCCTCCCGAGATGACTACGCCTCAGGAGGGCCACAGATTGCCTTTGGACCCAAAATAGCCTCGTTTTGGCTATCGACCTGGGTCAAGGCGCCTTCCTCGACCTCATTTAAAGGCTATCAAAGCTAAACTGGACATGACAACGAACTCAAATGAATTGAAAAGGAGAAGCTAAGGAAGACTCACCAAGAAGAAACGACTGAACTAGAAGAAAGTGGCGAATTGGAAAACCCGAGCTAAAGAAGCTAAGTGTGACCTCAGATCGAAGGCTATTAAGCTTATGGCGAAGAAAATGAGTCTCGGGTCCCCCCTATTTATAGCCACTGTACTGAAGAAGCAACAGTCCAGATCAAAGCCATCTAATGGCTCCTAAGAAAACCGGTTGCACGACTCTCAAGGTCGAAATCAGTTTAGCACGCTTTTTGGCATCTGCGGAATTTACAAATCGCGTGACATCCATGCATAAAACGCATACGACCTGGGTTACTCTTGGTTGAGCCGAGCAGACAAACTGGTCTGACCAACGACGTGTCTGGCAGAGCAGCCTGAACTTCGAGCCAAATCCACTTGTCACATCGTAAACTCCCCGCACCTGGTCAAGACCCCTGACTCGAGGAATGGGGGGCAATTGATGAAGGGTAATTTGGCCCGACCTCGTAACAGGGAGACAAGTGGACGTGACTCGACATAAGTAAGAACTCAGCATGATCCGTTCGACACATGGACGTGACTCATCGTAAAGGGACAACTCGACGTGGTCAGTTCGCTACAACCCTAAGGATCTCACCACCGTACCCCGCATCTTACGGGATCATGACTTGTAACGGCTAGTATTAGCTCACCCACTCCCCGATTCAGGCGGAAATGGGCAACCTAACCAGTTAGTGACGTTATCCCCAACTAACATGGAAACCTGTCCCATCACAGCAGGGATCCCAAAACTACTCCACCAAACCCGCGAGAATTCCAGTATATAAAGACCTCACCCCCAGGGGTGAAGGTATGCATAATCTTTGCTCTCTAGCTCACTCACAATCTAATATCATCTTCAAGCTCACAACTAAGTGCTAACTTAACCATCAAAGTGACCTCACTGGATAAGCCACCCCAGGTTTTCTGATTCATCTCTTGCAGGTTCATCTAGCCCATCGTTACTGATAGACAGATCATTTCAAACAAGGAACAACCGGATTGCGCTACATCGAATTCCATATAATTATCATAGGCTTGGAAGGTGCTATAGAGTTGCGATGCCAATCGATACGAGTTTTCTTGGATGCTGAAGTATCAATAATAAAGAAGTTAAATCTTCTAGTAATGGACCGTACATGGATTGATCAAGTGCATTGCATTTTGAGCAGATCTCCAAAGGCAATTTAGAAACTTCATCTGTATATCTACAACTAAGAGCATACAAGCTCATCTTTTGTCTTATTATACTTATACTTGTAAAGGCACTATGGACATATTATGTTGCCTTGTACAACTTTATCTATAATATAATATATTATCAACTCTAAAATCTTCCTTAATTCACCAAAAGATAAAATAATAAGTTTTTTCAGTTCATCCATTTCATCTGTTATCACATGGCCCTAAAAGTGTAAAAACAAACTAATTAATGGTTAATACATAAGGCTGTATTTGTTTGCAACACAAATATAAACTGATGTTTAAAAGAAATCTAAACTGATGTTTAAAAGAAATCTAAACTGATGCACAATTTGCATATTTTGGCTCATTATCATTCATTAGCAGTGCAACATTTGTATCTAAAAAAGTGATGCAAAATTTGCACCACTTCCACCTAAATTCTCTTGTATATATAAGGTGACCACACAGTACCACATCAATTTGCTTCCTATATTTTATGATAGATATTTAGCTTCTTAATTACTTTACTCCAAACAAAAAATCTTCCTCCTTATTTCTCTTTCATAATTAGAGACCACAATAATCATTTAATTTCCTATTTTACAGACAAATTAAAACAAGGATAAATACGAAGCAAAAAGTATACCCAGTGCAAACAAACGGAACGTACGTAATAGATACAGTAGTAGACAGGTATGGGGGTATGGACTAAATTCCAAGTTGGCTTTGCACCTCCAAGATGGTCTTGGCCGAATGACGGAGGCGTTGCGCCTCTTCGTCGGTGAGATGCACGTTGGCTACGCCCAAGACCCCGCCCCTCCCAAGTTGGGCAGGCAAGCTCAAGAACACTTCCCCACCCTCAATTCCATGAAAGCCCTTGGCGAACACAGACACCGGGTGTATACTCCTTTGGTCCCTCAACAAAGCTCGTGCCAGGCTAGCCACCGAGTATCCGATTGCCCACGACGTGTAGCCCTTGAGACGTATCACCTCGTATGCACTCCCTATCACCGCTCTGTGAATCTTCTCCAGCGTTTCCTTCTCGTATGCAATCTGCTGCATCTGCAGGAAGCTCAGAATTGGCACTCCTCCCACGCTTATGCTCGACCACAGCGCCACCGAACTATCACCGTGCTCCCCAACAATATACGCCTGGTTACAACGTAACGTGACGCACCCAGTTTTCAATTTCATTCTTCCCAAGCAAATTTGAATAAAACCCTAGAAAATTTTACTACGTAAACGTAGGTACGTACCTGTACATCTTGGGCGTTGACGTCGAGATGATCAGCGATTAGAAAACGGAACCTTGAAGAGTCGAGATTCGTTCCAGACCCGATCACCCTGTTCGATGGAAACCCCGAGAGCTTCCATGCAACGTAAGTCAACACATCAACTGGGTTGGAAACAATCATCAGTATGGAATGGGGGGAGTAGTGTACAAGCTGGGGTATTATATGCGAGAATAGCGCAAGATTCCGCTGTAGTAGATTGAGCCTGGACTCCCCAGGAATCTGACGCGCTCCCGCGGTGACAATGCAGAGGTCTGACCCGGCAGTCACATCGTACTCAACGGAGGCGATGATTTTGGTACGAGGCAGAAACGCGGCAGCGTGCTGGAGATCGAGCATCTCGCCCTGGAGTTTGTCGGCCTTGGCATCGACGAGGGCGAGTTCATCGGCGAGGCCTTGTGTCAAGATGGTCTGAGCGATGGCCATGCCAACATTGCCGGTGCCGACAACGGAGATTTTGGTGTGGCGCTTGGTGGGGGACGGAACTTCGGTTCGTTGGATGGGCTTGAAGAAGGATTGAGCTATATCAAGGCCCAAATCCTGGCCCAGAAATGCTGACGAAGAACTCTTCTTCATGAGGAACGACACGAACAATAACTGTTAATCTTTTCTAATTTCTATTTAGTTTAGCTGGAGATAATTCATTAACTTGGCGGTTTCATCATTTATAGTCACCAGACACCAACCATAGAACGAAAACAATTAAACCAGTAGAAAGTCTGAACGGGTGCATTTGGACAGTTGGACTACTTTTAATTAAAGTTAAAAGAGTCTCGTACCACCCAGGAAATCTGAATCACACGCCAAAATCAACAAAAACTCTTAGAAGTTAGAAGTCAATTCTTCCAATAATTTCGATTCATGTGCTTCATCGACACCTCGTCCGCTAAGTAATGAGATCAATAGTCCCTCAAACGGCGGAATTGTCCCGCCAATTCCTCTCTCCCTCCCTGAGTCTCCATCGGTTGCCAGCAAAATGCAATATGGAGTCAAAGTGGGGTTCCAATCCCCAGATCAACAGTCTATGTGAAATAAGAAAAGTATATTAACAGAATAAAAAGCATATGTTTGGAATAATTCTTTGGTCTTCGTCTTCCAGAAGAGATTCATTCCAGAAGAGTACGTGTAGAAAGGAAGAATGCGATTGCTTATTGACCGATAACCATTTTGTCTCTTGGAAAAGTTCCTTTTATGAAATATAAACTATTTGTACTGTTTTTTACAAAAAAAAAAAAAACAGAAAAAAGAAACTACTTGAAGTTTTGAACTGTTCAAGATGGATGGATACGAAACAATTGGCGTGAGGGAAAAGGAGGGGCCGAGTTGCGCCCCTTGTTTTGAATATTTTGTGAATGTCCGTACTAGACGAGTGGGAGCATTGGAGAAAGTCCATGTTCCCCTAACGAAGCTATCAGCTAGAATTCAACCAAGTATTAGGAGGACTCTTGGGCTGCACGACACGACTCCTGACTCCTGACTCCTTCCCTCTTTTCTGAGAGATGAGAAAGGTCTCCATCTTTATTCTTTATTGACTTCCAGGCTCTTACTTTTTCATGAGTTTCTTCGAGAGGGGAGGAGTGTTGGAATTTGGAAGCTTTCATGGCTCAGGTTTTGAGCTTGAAGGTGACACTTGGAACAATTTTGATCACTGGCCCTTGGGCTATTTCTCCTTTCCTGTAAGATATAATTTTCTCTCCCATACCACTCGTTATGCCATGTGCTTATAATCTGACTATAACAATAGCTCACTGAAGATAGAACCAGCACCTGAGATATTCTTGGACTCCTGATCAACCCCACCCCATATGACATCTTTCATGGTAGTAATCAATGGGAACCAGGAATTTTCCCTTGGGGGGCCAAGAGATGAGGGAGTTCAGTTTTTTTTCACTTTTTCTTAGAGATGACAGAATGGAGAATGGAAAATGAAGGTTAGGAGAAAACTTCTATAGTGCATCTATAGAAAGTATTCTCCATCTAAACTCCAACCAAAAGTTTGATTTGAACTTTCTATTAAGGTCAGGGTTAAAAACATGAACCCTATAACATTTTCTTTGAAAAGTTTGAGGGGGGGGGGAGCGAGTATTAGCCAAACCTGATTGTGGGCATATGGGATGGATTACCCCTGGTTATGGGTATAGAGATGATAAACGTTTGGAGAGGCCAAGGACCCCCACCCAATAACTTGGGCTCCGCCCTTGATGGTAATATCTCCAAATGAGAATACATCTGAATTGACATATCACTGCTCTGATTTCCCCCCTAAACAGACGTTCCTTTGAAGAGAAGAAGAGGCACAAGAAAACCAAGTTACATAAACAAAGGCCTTTCCAACACCACTGTGATTGATAGAAACTCTTAAAGCGTCACAAGAACATGATTAAGCAAAAAAAAATTGGTCCTTTGAGATTTAATATATAATAGTGAAATTAATTTCTCTGGAATATGCCATATGGTTTCCACTACATTTTGATATTGTCCACCTATATATACCTGCAATTTCTGCAATTTACTGATATCCACACTAAGTTCTTGAGCTTGTAACATCAGTAAACAAAATGAACAAGAAAAGTACACAAGATTTTTAGGTCCTTATGCTGCAATGAAATGAGTCAATCACTGGGGCTTTGAGAGGATGATAACACGGTGATGCCCAATTCTTGCCTCACTTATTCGACCGAGGTGGCGAAGGACCTACCAAACACATAACGGAAACTTTAGATTCTGCTATGAGGTTGGCATCCTCTGCCAGTACATAAAAAATAAACAATATAGTCCATATTTCATAAGTTTCAAATTCAACAAGGTTAGATTTAGTCAATCTTGCATGAACTAGAATAAATTTTCTGATTGAATTGATACTTCTCTATTTTGGATATTGAAACATATTTGAATTTTGAACTGGTTGAGATCATGAAAGTCCCAAAAAACATGTTGCATGACATATTTTTCTGATTGAATTGATACTTATCTATTTTGGATGTTGAAACATATTTGAACTGTGTCAAGATCATGAAAATCCCAAAAAATATGTTGCATGACAATTGACATCAAACAAATAAAACATGGTTACTTTACTATGCTTGTTTCTGCATGTTAGGTGCTAAAATATGATAATGCCATATCCTACCAAACCATTGGATCATCCACCATACAAGGAGAAAAGAAAAACTCACAGTTAGAATTGCTTTTCCAGTGTTATCAAGCTTCAGTGCTGGTCCTTTTATGTCACTTTCAAGAAAAAAGTGCTTCCCCTTTACTGCTTCTGTCATTGCTATATCTCTTAATTCCTGCATATTTTCCATGGGAAACTAGGAATCAATTTCAGAAATCACCACCTAGTGATTAAATAGTTAAAAAATCAGTATTAATGAATAATTAACGAGCTACATTTTGTATGAGGTCCAAGCATATGAATCCTGTCATGTACTCATGCATAGTGTTGAAACTGTGTTGGCATATAATAAATTAAGACCACTCAAGCATGGAGGTCAAGTTCAATTGTGTCAAAATCTGGGTAAACATTTGATATAGTACCCAAATCTGCTTGTTCATCCTCCAATGAAAAACAAAAAATGGAATTTTAGATCATTTAAGTTCAATTGCCTAACTTACAAGGGCCTTTTCCCAGGAACCTTCAGCCAACTACATGGAAACAGAACAACATAATCAGTAAAATTGAAAACCAGAAAGCAAATACTACCAGAATAGAAAGAGAAAAACAAGAGTTAGGAGATAAGACCTTCTTTCTTGGAGCTGCAATAAGTTGAGCATTTGTCTCTGCATATGCAGCCATGTCATTGATAGCTGCATTCACCTTGTCCAGTGTGAGTCTTCCCCTCATATAACTAAAAATCATCAAGAATTTGTAGTTAGTTAGTGGATTGGAAGTTTAAGGGCTTCAAATATTTTAGAATTTATGTAAATGAGGAATTGGATCAATGGGTATGGCACTGAACAAAGTGGAATGACAAAACAGGATATAGTTGGGACAAGGCTTAAATGATGATGATGACAACACAAATAAAGAATTGGAGATGGGCCCAACAAAATGGCTAAAAGGTGAATTTGGGTACTCAATTATGGTGATACACTAAACCATTCAAGTCTCTGAAGGAGGATGATGTACTTACGATGACAAAGAATCAAGTTCTTCTGCAGTAACATACCAAAGAGGTGCAGAACCACGGCCCTTTTTCTCCTGCAGAAAAAAAAAGCTGTAGGAATAAGCCAACAAAATGCTTAACATATCCTTAATCAGAAGTACTAATTGAGAAATTACCCCAATCAAAACAAGTTTGATAACAATAACAGTTTTCCCCAGTTTCCCCAATTTTCTGATTCAATTATTCAACGACCAATATATCCAACCAGAAATTCAAACTTTAAATATAATATCATTATTAGGTAGATTTATATTCTTCTTAAATTTAGTCAGTTGCATAAAGGTCATTATTTATTTATTTTTTCTATGGAAATAATGGTTCAGTAGTTAATTGTTAATGGTAGTAAAGTGGAATTTGATTCCCCCATACTTTACAAACCAAACTAGTTTTTGGCAGTTGATATCAGAACTAGTTAGTCATTTCATGTTGAGATTTAAGGTGGAAATTTTCATAAATACAAAAATAGTTTTGAGGAGAATCTTTTTCCTATTAGATACTTTCATGTTCTACCATGGTACCTTTTTCTATAAATCATCTAGAAGTTTTAAGTTAGATGGCATGCTGATTTCTGTTTCTTTCCCATGTAACTTTGCAGCGACAAAGGGAGAAGTTCTGGGGGAAAATGGCAAAGGACATTTGTTGAACAGAAATTGAAGATATACCAGGTGGTAAACTGGTAATGTTGGATCTTTGGACTACATGCCTTAGAAACAGAGGATACATAAACCTCAGGAATCAGAATAGACTACAGAAAAGATTTAACTTCTTATTATGTGTGCCAAAGGACTGTTCAAAGGTGCATTACTAAGTTGTAAATGATAATATTCCAATTCCATTCTTGTTTGGTCTCTGATCTAAATTATATGCAAAACTGCCAAAGTTGGTTGGATTCTGTTATGTATCAAAGGTGCATTACTAAGTTGTAAATTGTAATATTTCGATTCCATTCTTGTTTGGTCTCTGATCTAAATTATATGCAAAGCTGCCAAAGTTGGTTGGATTCTGTTATGTATTAAAGACTTAGGATGATAAGATCTAACTCAGAAGTCAGACCTGCAAAAACCAGTCCATTCATATATACTCATCTCAAGAGTCAACCATGAAGAAGTTGGGGAATTTACTAGTCATCATATTTTTTGATAAATTTTACTAGTCATCATCTTTGATTTGCCACAAACAACAAAAACAACAACAACAACAATGATTTAAGGCTCTGTTTGGTTTGTGGGATAGGGGATGGGAAATAGGGAATATTCCAAAAATATTTTTTTGATGAATAATATTCCAAAAATGTTCCTTTTCCTTTATTTGTTTTGAGGGAAATCGGGGGATGAGATGGGGAAAATGTGGGGCACAGGATCCCAAAATCGAGTAGGAGGGATCACACCAAAATAGTGCAATCGCAGTGAGAAACTCTACTGAGAAAATTTCTTGGGTCTTCTCAGAACAGAGCCTTGAGAGAATATTGTTCTTCAACCTCCACCTGTCCCAACGGTTGGATCTCCAATAAATTCTCCGGCCGTTTCGTTCAAAGGTAAGACTAGATCCATCTTCTACTTCCTTTGCTTACCCGCTGTTTAGTTTTTTTGGTCCACTCTTCCTTCTTTCCCATCCCTTTGTTTTTTTGGTCCACTCTTCCAGCGGCTTCCATTTCTTTTTGCTTTCATGTTTTCTTATGTCTATCCACTGGTGAGATCTGGTCGACTGGTGTTCATGTCATTCTTTCTTGATGATGTGTGTGGGATTTCCATCTGTAAAACTAATAAAATACACATTGGGTTCCTAGATCTAATAACATTTTCATCCCATTTTTTGCATATTGAAGCCAAATCCACCAGCGTGTTTGAACCAAAACTTGAGGTAACGTTTTCACCCCTTTTTTGCAGATTGAAGCCATTTACTTTTGTTTTCATTCCCTTTTGGTTGTTCACTGATGTTAGACTGGGATGATCTGAAGATTTGGGGGAGGGGTTCAAATCTATATTGTTTCTTTGTTGTTTGACAGTATAATGAAATTACTTGTTCTCTGTTTTTTTATATTACTATATTTCATTTGATGAACAAGTGGTTTAATTGAAGATTCAGGTTTAGGCCATCTTTCATTGAACAAATGCATAAAATGGGCTGTCCAATTTTTAACCAGTTCTGGGTTTTATGTAGACACAATACAGTCAATGAATTCCAACAATATCATGCTCAATCATATTTGTTTCCTTCCTCTTCCCCTCTAGCTTCCTTGAACACTGTGTTCTTGTTGCCTTATAAAGGTTATGCTATTATTTGTTCTGGGTTTGATGGTTTTAAGAATGATTTCTATCTTTCTTGGACATTGGTTTGATAAGATTGAAGACAAAATGTTCCATTTCTTCTTAATGTATAATTGAAACCTCCATTAAAAGCAGTCCCTAGACCCTACTTTCATCTCAAACTCCCTGAGAATGGCCTTTCTTTCTCAGCCACCTAACCCATAATCAGAAAATGTTCAGGGCAGCTACCCAATATGAATTCCATAGTTGTCTTACCTCTCTCACTGTATACCTATAATGCTAAGACAAATTTTGTTGTCCTCTTGTTGCGTAACATTTTTTAGGTTCCTTTAATTCTATGAAACACTGTTGCATCATGGTGTCTCCCTATTGGTTTGAAAACATTAAGTCCATTGACTGTTGAGAAGTTGCCTATGGTGATTCAGTTCGCACATCAATGATGGATTGTGGCATAGTTTTCAAGGCGCCAAGGCGAGGCTAGGCGACTGGGGGGCACCTTGTCGCCTAGTCGCCTAGGCGATGGATTTTTTATGTTGAAAACATAGATCCTAGGGTAGTTCCCTAGGTACCATAACCATATTTCTTTAATAATTATTCATGATTTTCATAAAAAAGTATAGATTTCATATTAAGTATAGAAAATCAACATATTCATGAGAAGAAAAGGAAGAACGAAAATAAAATTAAAAAAATATAGGGGCTGAACCCTTAATTTTGTTAAAGGAAAATAAGAAAATAAAAAGTATTGGTAGTAGTAGTAGTAGTAGAAGAAGAATATATGGAAAAGGAAAATGTGCTGAGGGTTCAATACAGCATTTAGCAATGTTTGTGTTGATTAAACCCTAATAAATAAGAAAATAATAAAAAGAAATTAGTATATAAACAAACAAAATGATTATTTTAGTTTAATAATGTCTATTTTATAATTATAATCTCAAAAAAGAATGAATAAAAAAGTATTTCATAGTAGGAAGTAGAAAACTGCTTGGCGATTAGGCGAGGCGAGCCTCAAAGGGCGCCTAGGCGCTCGCCAAAGCGTCGCCTTGACAACTATGGATTGTGGATTGTTTGACCTCTTTATTACTTTTGGTTAACCACTCTTGAGTTTACATGGATAATCTTGGGTTACTTGGGCATGACTGCTCTTCTTAGTTTTGGTTTGTCTTGAGTTTACATGAATTATCCTGAGTTCTTATTACATTGGTGCAGGTGTTTCATTGAGGAAACTGAGTTAATTAATGGCAATCTTCAAAGCTTTGTTGATAGTTAAAAAAACAGCTATGGCTAGTTGACACAATTCATTTTGACACTCAAGCAGTAATTTTGACTTTGAAGACAAGAAAACATTCTCTCTCATGGCATACGATTTTTCTCTTAGATAAAATTAAAAATTTAGCTTCTAGCTTTGGAAAGGTGGATTTTAGATATGTTTTCTGATAAAAAAGGTGGATTTTAGATATGTTTATGATCTCTTGTTAATGTATCTGCCCATAAATTAGTACATTTTGTTAAATGTCATACCACTCCATGGTTTATATTTCCTCTAGACCACTTAGAACATTGTTTGTATAATCGTTTTGTTGATGTGAAATGAAATTGATTGTTTGCCTATCAAAAATCACGCACCTTCAATGTATACATAGTGATCATGGTCCAACTAAAGGCGGTGAAAACTACAGTCGAATCCACTAAAATTGAAATCTTACTCAGATTGTGAAAGAAATTGAGTGGTAGCTTGACTTCTTATTTCATGGCCCACTGGCTATTACCAAGGCTTGCCACCAACTCTTTCTGTTTGTTTATTAAATTTTTACCTTGGGTAATGCCACAGGCTCCTCATCAAGTTTCAAAGACCCGAGGTGGAAGTCGTGGTTGGAGCTTTCCTGCATTAAACTAAACCCAGTAGATAAGCAATCTGCTCATCATTTGGTATAGAGGAGACAAAGAAACAGCATAAATTCTGCAAAAAAAAAAAATTTACCAATTACTAGGGTTCCGGTTCGACACTGTTACACTCTCTAGCAAGCGTGGTGGCATATGAGCTAACATATGCTGCAACTTCTTTTGCTGACGCAGGGACATATCAATTAATTTCTACAATTAGCAAAAAGTAATACAACTCTTTCAGGGTCAACAGAAGGCAATAACACAGTAACGTCATTGCAAGCCCTAATTTGAAAGGAAAAGAAAAACGCATAAGAGTAGATACTTTTGCTTTCGGGATAGCTTCAGTTTCCTCCCGTAGCCGATCCTTGATAGCCTGCACTTGAAACTCCATTGCCTTCACGGCCGTATCTACCGCCGATAAATCAGGAACGCTGGTGGCTGGATACACTGCGATAGAAGAACAAAAGCAAAAAAGAAAAGCATTTTCCCTCTATTTTTGAATCCGAATATCAAAGAATTACAGAAGAACTGTTATTTTCTTAACTGTTGCGACCAATCACAAGCTCTTGGAGATCCAAAATGCGTGTGTTGAAGGATGATATGAGAGAATCAAGTGAAGAACCAGCTTGCTTCAGATCCATCGCTTTCTCTTCCTTTCCTTCCCCCTTCTCTCTCCTCTCTCCCTCGGTAATTTTGATTTCCTCTCTCTCTCCCGGTCCCCCTCCCTTTTTTTAGTTCGAAAGTCATAAACTACCAGTCTTTTTCTTTTGGCGGGAAACTCTGGAATAACTATACCCATACATAACGCAGGCACGCAGCTCAAGTGTTGTGGAGTGGGACCCAGTATGCGATTTAGGTCATGCCTCCATAACCGTCTGATCTAGGTTGCGTCAGTACTGATGAAATAGGCACACCTCACAACTTGAAGCACGTTCTCTGCATCTTTTTAATTGGTCATTTGATTCCGCTTCGGGGGAGAGAGAGAGAGAGAGAGAGAGAGAGTTCTGAGAGGAAGGGAAGACAAAGAATGGATGCTTTAGGTGAGCTAGAGAGAAGACAACTCGGAATCCTCCAACGGATAACCGAATTAGAGCTGTCTCTGTTGCCACAGCAATTCTCGGCTGCTCTATCCATCTCACATCACGAAGAAAATTACAGCGACGGCACCACTGAATCACGTCTATCCGTCATACTTCGCGCAAATGGCGTTCGAGATTTCTTGTTCAAGAGGGTACCCTCCGACTACTATGATAGACCTATCGAGGCAAGAAGAGAAATCCTCGAGGCGCCGTCCATCCATCATCTCTGCAAGAGCATCGTCCTTGTGAGCTACCTCTCTCGCTGTTGATTAATTCTGATTAAATATGTCGAATTTCCCTCCTATCAAAAAAAGTTGAATTTTCCCGCAGTTTTAATTGAATAATCATTTTAATCTTATTTCATAAAATGCCTATTTGAATTTGAAGTGTAGTTTGTAGAGTTCAACGGGAATCCATGTGAACTCTTGTAAGAAGATTGTCTGCTCGATGCATTTTTTAGGTGTTTGTGATTGGTGTAACTAGCCATGTTCGCGTTATTTGATGCGATTATCCATGATTACTTGCGACAGTTCGAGCTCTTGAAAGCATCTATTGTTGCTATTTGGAGGCTATTCTTTTGTATTGCCTTATTTTTCTTACTTTGCCTCAACTTCTTGTTTCTCTCTTATCTTCTATCAAACCAAACACACCCTAAAGGACCACTAGTAGTTGGGATTCCTATAATTTGACACGGGTAAATAACCATTCGTTTTTTTCCTGACTATCAAATAACTCTAGATTGTCAGTATTGTTAATATTTACATAACGAAAGTATGTGTTTGTGGTTTTTATTTAGCTGCTTCAGTGTGCCCATTGCATCAAGTAATGATCTGTTTTTGTCATGCATCATTTTATCAGAACATATTTTCTGTATAGATATCCAGCATAGTAATAGTCTAGTACATATAAAATTTTAAAGTTATCTTGTTTATGTTAAAAATGGGATCTACAACTCTTTAATCTTTTTATGTTCCATCAGAGACTAAACTCTGATTCTCCATTGATGAGAAAACAGGGCCTTTTGGTGTATTCCAAAGCTTAAATCTCCTTGCAACTTAAATTCAAGTATAATAATCTTAATTGGGCTTTGTGGTAGATTAATGAAAGAATTTATGTTTGTGAAATCCCACCATCAACAACCTGAAAACAAAACCAAAAGTTGCAAGGGAGCAAACTCTCCATTGTAAATCACTCCTGGAGACATTGTTCGTAGCTATGTTGTTAAAATAAAGTTTTGGTTGATATCAGGTTCCATCAGAATGAGAAGTTCATCATAGAAATTAAGCATGGAGCTCTTTGATAAAATGGGTCTATTTCCATGAACCACTCCTTTAACTTGTGACATAGTCAACAAGAATAGTTGAGAGACTCACATTGTACATTTTTATTGATTGACATGAAGCAAAGAGGTGAACAAATGCCAAGTAAACTCAACAAAGCCTTACCCTGAGTATTTGAGGTAACAAAGAAGTAGATAATCTTCAAAAAAAAAAAAAAATCATCACTTCCCATAATCAATAGGGTTTCTGTTTTTCCCTCACCCAAGAGCAAATACTTGAATTTTATTTTTTTTCTTGGAACCGGGTCTGGATCTTTCCTTTGCCTATGGACCATGGATGAATTCCGTACTTAGGCATGTGATTCATTTTCAACTATTATCCACATATTGACTTGAAAATTTACAATTTCTGATGGGCCAGGACATACCACCTGAGTTTTAACAGTCCATGTAATCAAATTAAGGCCTATTGTGTTGTAGCAATATAATTGCTTTTATGAATCACCTAAGTTATTTTTCTCCAACTTTTTACCTTTTTATGATAGCTCATCTTGGTTTCCCTTACCATGAATGATATTTTCTTTTTAGGTTAACACACAGGCCCCTGCAAGTGTTACTGATTGTAGCGATCAGAATAATTCAAAGTACTACCTTGTTGTAGTCCAGGTGCTTTATTCACTTCATCAGTTATTCATTTGCCTAAAGTCTTGTCTCTCTAACATTGCCTTTTTGCAGTATACTGCTAGATTTAATGCTGAAACAGTAAAAAACTTTCTGTACTCACTCAACAATGGCAAGATACCAAAAAAGAAATTCAACTGTAAGTTGCATTTATTACAAGATTTAAACTTAAGGCATGGTTTGGTCTAATTTATTTAAAATTCCATTGGATCAATGGTATTTATTGAACATTTGGAGTTACTGAATTATTTTCACTTGCAAGTTCTTAGATCATTTATTCTTTTTCTACTAAATATCATTATTATTTGTAATCTGAAAACATGGGATAAAGTGCTAAGAAATGACCTAAGAACTTGCAATTGATAGAAAACATGGCTCTTGATAGAGCAAAGTGGAAGGACAGGTTCATGTAGCCAACCATAATTAGTTGGAATTAAGGCTGAGTTAAATTGAGTAAATTATTTATAAACTGGCATGCATGATTTTTAATGCATCAACTAGGTGAATAGGTGCCTTCAGGGGGATCTATGCAAGGATTGCCTACATAAATAGCATAAAGGTTCTTGCACTAATAATGAAGTAGTTGCAAAGTCATAAGACCCCAAGTTCAATTAGGCAACAATGGCAAATAAGTCCATTTATTTTCATATGATATATGCATAATACACCATATCATTAACATATACATATATTGTTAAAATAGTCTATGTATTTTATACATGTTTATTTGAGGTCCAAGACAACAATGTGGATCCCTCTAGACTATTGTTAGACATTATCTAAAACTTAAATGCAACTTAAAGTCTTTTACTAAAGAGATTGATACCTACTATAGACTCATTAGAAATAAAAAATCAAACCACAGTCAAATATCAATACTATTTATGAAACTAGCACTCCATATCCTAAAAATAAAGAAATTGTCTTTTGAACCAATTACTATTCTTACCTAAGCAACATCAGTCTCCTATAGAATCCAGATTCTCTTAAGAGATTGCCTCTATTAGTGGGAACCACAGAAGCCTGCCCTGCTACAGAAAACTTCAGTTTGTTTCTGAACTCTCATGAGACTCAGGCCTTGCCCTTGTTTGCCACCTAACAAAAAGGTGAAACTTAATTGAAGCATTTTCTAGATTCTAACTTTATTTTCTTTATTAATTGGTTGAGTCTATGTATTTATCTCCCATACAAGCTATAGTCCATTATTTTTCTACTAATTTTGTTGGACAGTTTTTGTATGTCCTTAGCTTCAATCAATTCTGATGTACTTTTGATATTTAATGTAAATAAATGAAGTACATGTTTGATTCATGTTGTGTGGTATACTTCTGTGTAAGACCCTAAAACTGAACACTTAATGAGACTTGTGTTGGTTTTAAATGTTCACAGCCGTTGGATAAGTCTGGTGAGATTTATCCTACCAAGTCTGACACTGGTGTGCTGCCAACTGTTGGGGTGGTTTGTCTAAGCTGCCAGGGTGAGACCCAAGGCACATGCAGTGTATGATTACTTGAACCCTTGAACCGGACCACATTTCCAGTGTTGCCCTGGACCTTGGAGATTGATGGGCAAAACTGGAAAATTACACCTGACCCCTAGACTTGATTATGGTACTGCACTAGGTGTCGGATTAGGCTCTTTGATATGCTAATCAGTGAGATCCTTAGCGGAGGTCAAAACCTGGGTATGTAGGGACAGTCTGAGAATTCATCTGAGTGGGTGATCATAGTGACGGGATCAGCCCCTTTGTCAAACAAAGGTAATGATTGGGGATGCACTTTCTCTAATGGAAACCAAACTGTTGGCAGTTGATTTCAATCGTTGGAATTTTGTTTTACAATTTATATATATGATATATACCTAAGTATGGTTTCAAAATATTTGCAAATGGTTTTAATTTCTGGGATCCATGTAAGTAGAGAGTGCAATATTGTTCCTTGTAGCCGAGGGAGAGGTCCTCTCTTGTCGGGCAGTGTTTGATCATTATGGGCTGAGAGGTTAAGTGTAAGGCCATTTGGGATAATACCTGATGGGCTAGTCTTGCACCTGCCCACAGTCCCTGGGTTTTTATAAGATGGCTTAGCCCAGGGACCACTTAGTGTAAGTGTTGGGCCCATAGGGTCCATGTGATGGGCTCAAGGGGTTCACTGGGCTTACTAGTGAATTCGGCTAAGCTTTGTAACAGAGGCTGGGCCGAACCCATGTGGCTGGTGTGTAGATCAATGCTTGGGTCCCACGCCATACAAAGAAGCCCAACTGGGCAGCAGTTTGGAAGACATTTGAGCGCATAACCTAATTGGGCCTAAAGTCCATTTCGAACTGGGTTTATTTGATCAGTCATTATTAAGAGGCGGATCTGAGATTAGGATGAGCCCAAAAGTTTATATAATCTACAGATAAGATTAAGAAGAGTTTTAATCCAAATACAGATTTGGATAAGAGCAACTCTTGATATGATTAGGAGATTTTTTTCTTAATCATTAAGCAACTAGATGAAACCCTATTACAATTACAAGAATTCGAACCCTAGGAGTTTTTGAAAAAAAAAACAACATACCCTGCAATTTTGAGATAGGATCTCAGAAACCCTAGAGAAGAAAAAGCAGTTCGCCATCTTCTTCTCTAGGTTCCTCCTGTTGCAGCCGCCACTGTCTACTACAGTTCGATTTCTCTGTCAGAGAAAGATCAAGAAAGAGTTCTTGATATCAGTTTTTACTGAAAGGCTGATTCAGTTTGATGCTCATTGTCTTCCAAAGGATTCTTGTGAAGGATTCAGTGTGTAGGATGCACTCTGTTGGTTCTGTTCCACAGTTATTGTGTCATCTTCAACAAGAGTAGATCTTGGTGTCTTCTTTGGGCGTGAACACCAACTTTGGGAGATATTATTTCTCTAGATCAGGTATAATCACTCCCTTCTCTTTTGGTTAAGATCTGGTTTGGTTCTGGTTCAAGTAGGATCCTTGAATCTTAATTCTAAAATCAGGGAATGCGATTCCCAGTTGAAAGGTAGGTAGAAAATTTTTGAAATTCGCCCACCCATTCCGCAACTATTTTGGCGTCCATACGATGGATTCTACCATCCCTTTCAAATTTATCCACTTTTCTCGTTTTAACTTCTCTTTGAAAAAACAAAGAAATGATTTGCTCAAAAGGCTTATCTTCACCACATCTAGGCTTATGCATTATTATTTTGCAGCTTCACCTATCCACACCTTCCAGATTTGCAAGCCTTAGTTCCATTCTCTTGCCATATTTATGGGAAAATAACAAGGCAGTGAGCTATATGCTATTACCTCATTACTTGCATTATAAATCAGTTTCCTATCAAGGACATGAAATTAATATAGCTTAGAAAATTTATGTCAGTCCCAGATTAGACATAATACTAATCCCCATTCTAAATACATAATGTGTAGCCATTGGTTTGTAAAAGGAATACTTTTCAGCTTTGTAAGTTGGTTTTCATCAAAATCATTCAGGTAATGGACAAACATATACAGATAATAGACAGAATGATAAAAAAGTTACTAAAATTGTGTGACATAAGCATTAGATATTGGCCTGTACCAAGGTCTTATATGCATTCAATCACTAAAGGAATTCTATCCCTGGTATATATCTGCCAATTCTTTCAATTGTCCTATTTAAAATCGTTTCCTTGTATTAACAAGAAAGTTAATTGTCTAAATTGCATTAAATTATACCAATAAAGAAAAGGTCACATTAAATTATTTGGAAATGAGTTTCTGGTTTATTGGTTCAGCCATCCATGTGTTTGGTATTGGTCTTTTTTTTTATCAGTGGTGTTTGGTATTGGTCTTATATACATGCGCATGTGTATTTGTTCCTTTCACAATCATACTTCTGTAACTTTGAGCTATTCCTTTTCAATTTAATTGTTTGATGATTTTTTATGGGCATGAAGTCTTCCAAAGATTCCAGAACCCTTTCCACTGTATCTTAACCTTGGAAATGTGAATGGTTAAAATTTTATTTGTTGTTACAGTGAGGCTTGCACCTGAGGACCAGTCAGTGAAGTTGACTGGTTACGAGCACAATGGTGTGACATGTATTGGCATGAAAACAGATATTCCGGTAATTAAGATTCTGTGCTTCGACTACTTAGTGCTTTAAATTCACAGTTTTCTTTGTGCTATATTTTATGCATGGTAAATAATTGCAGTGAATATTAACTGCTAAGATAAGGTTTTCTAACTTCATCCAGATATGCTTCAATGGAAGATGCTAATCAACTGATATTACCATATTTTTTTCTTATTGATAATTATACATCTCTATCTTGCAAAATACTAATCTTTTTAAACTAAGAAACATATGATACACATATTCTTTTAGAGCTACAGGAAAATAGTGGTTTTTATGAACTAAACTGTAATACTTAGCAATTTAACTAAAGCAAAATTAGTGAGATTCTTTTTTGAGAAAAAGGTAAAGTAAACTTTCATTAATCTAAAAAATCTCTGTACAACAAGAGGCTGTACAAAGGGAGATAACCAAAAAAAAAAAAAAGAACTGCCCCAGAAGAATTAGCATGATATACCCTTGGAATTTACAAAAAAGATTCTCATGCACAAAACATGTACTATGATTCTTTCTTTTGAAAGACTTATGTGTGGCCACCTATGAGTGCAGTCTGCTCAAAATCATTTGAAAAACCTTACCTATCGGAGATGTCTTATTCTTGAATATTCTGGAGTTTCTTTCCTGCCATAATCCTCCAAAGAAAACTGCTGTTGGAATCATATGCCAAATGATTCTACACTCTTACTCAAGGTATCAAGCCATCAAGCCTCCATCCTTTTAGGAAATCCATCACTGATTGAGGATAGCACCCCTTAACTGCAGACATGCCCAAAACCTTCACCCAAATAGCTTGAGGAAATTAGAAAAACTAGAAGGTGATCTCACAGCATCAAAGTGCCTTTGATGAAGGAAGACAGATTATCGACCAGTTATTGGTAGCAAATGAATGCGTAGCAGAGAAGGGGAGAGGGAGGGGCTTGGTGTGCAAGTTGGATTTGGAGATGGCTTATGACTTTGTGGACTGATCTTTTCTTCTGGAAATTATGGGGAGAATCAAGTTAGGGGAGTGGTAGAGGATGTGGATGAAGTGATGCCTTAGTTCAGTGCAGTACTCAATCATGATTAATGCTGTGGCTAGAGATTACTTTCCAATGAAAAGAGGATTGAGACAAGGGGATCCCCTTTCCCCTTTTTCACTTTAATTGTTGATTTCCTAAAAAGGGTATTACCTTTGGTCATCTCACAGAATCAAGGTGCCTTTGTTGAAGGAAGATGGATTATCGACCAGGTATTGGTAGCAAATGAATGTGTAGCAAAGAAGAGGAGGAGGAGAGGGAGGGGCTTGGTGTGCAAGTTGGGTTTAGAGAAGTCTTATGACTTTGTGGACTAGTCTTTTCCTCTAGAAATTATGAGGAGAATCGGGTTAAGGGAGCAGTGGAAGATCTAGATGAAGGGATGCCTTAGTTCAGTGCAGTACTTGATCATGATTAATGGTGTGTCTAGATATTTTTTTCCAGCAAAAAGAGGATTGAGACAAGGAAATCCCCTTCCCCCTTCATTTTCACTTTAATTGCTGATGTCCCAAGTAGGATGATCATGGAGGGTGATCAAAGAAATTTGTTTAGATGATGGAGGGTAGGAAGACTTGATCATGATTAATGGTGTGGCTAGATATTATTTTCCAGCAAAAAGAGGATTGAGACAAGGGAATCCCCCCCCTCCCCTTCCTTTTCACTTTAATTGCTGATGTCCCAAGTAGGATGATCAAAGAAATTTGTTTAGAGGATGGAGGCTAGGAAGACTTGAGGTGACAATCACTCATTTGCAGTTTGCATATGACATCATTTTATTTTGTGAGGAAGGTAATCAAGAGTGTATAAGAAATTTGCGTGAGCTCATTACTTCCTTTGAATCATTTTCCAAGTTGAAGATAAATTGGGGAAAATGTTGTATGGCAGGGATTAGGGGTGGATTCGAGTCGAGCCGAGCTGAGCCAAATAGCTAGCTATTCGAGCTCGGCTCACCAAGGAAGTACAAGGCTCGAGCTCGAGCTAGGCTCGACTTGAGAAAAATGTTTTATAAAAATAATATATATATAATATTTTTTATTTGATATTTAAAAAATTAAGAATTATAATATTTAGTTATTATTATATATAAAAATAAAATTATTATATCTATAATATTTTTATTATATATAATATAATAATAATAATATTATTATTATTATTAGCAAGCCTCACGAGCCGAGCTTTATTAGGCTCGATCTCGGGTCGAAGCTCGGTTGAAATCGAGCCAAGCCGAGCTTTTCATGAGCTAAGCTCGAATAGCTCGTGAAGAGCTCGGCTTGTGGCCACCCCTAGCAAAGATTAACTTGGAAGATGAAAGTTTGAGAGAGCTAATTGAGATTCTTGGTTGTGAGGTCAAACAATGACAATTGGAGTAGTTAGGGTTGCCTTTGGGAGGGAATCCAAAATAAAAAAAGTCTTTTGAAAGCTAGTGGTGGAGAGGTATATAAGGAAGTTGGCACTTTGGAAACAGAGTTATTTATCCATAGGTGGGAGAATAATCCTGATTAGAGCAACTCTAATAGACCTACCAATCTATTTCTTATCAACTTTTAGAATTCCACTAGAGTGGTAGGACAATTAGAAAAACTTATGAGGGATTTTCTCTGGGAACTTGGGGATGAAAAGAGGGATCACCTAGTAAAGTGGGCACAAGTCAGCAAAAAAAAGGAAAGGGGAGGTTTAGCATTGGAGGATTTAGTTCAAAGGAATACTTCTTTGTTAGGAAAGTGACTTTGGAGGTTTACATTGGAAAGAGACAAGTTGTGGCATAAGGTGATAGAAAGCATTCATAGGCTGATTAACAATGGCTGGGATGCAAAGATAGCCCCCACATCTTCCTCGAGCTCTCTGTGGAAAGCAATACAAGAGGTATATCCTACCTTTTTTAATCTCATCAAATTTGATGCGGGTTGTGGTTCTAGGGTGCCTTTTTGGAAAGATCTTTGGTTGGGTGATACTCCCTTTTGCTCCCTTTTCATTGATCTTTATTCAGTTTCTAACTACAAGTTACAACCCATTTCAAATTTCGTCACCTTTTCTCACTCTAGATTGAGTTGGGATTTTGGTTTCAGAAGGGGTTTGAGGGATAATGAGTGTGAGTCCCTTATTTGTTTGCTTGATAATCTTAAGTCAGATTTCTTGGTTCAATCTATGGAGGACACTAGAGTATGGTCTGCTTCTTCTAATGGCACTTTTACCTATGCTTCTTTCTTCAATACCCTTGTAGAAACTTCTGTTGGGGTGAGAATTTCCTGTGAAAGAGTGTTTTTTTTTTATTTTTGAAACTATCCAGTGAAAGAGGTTTGGAGCAAAGCCCATTCCACAAAAAAACTCAAGCTCTATGTTGAAAGGTGTTTCTTGGGAAGGGGAGCACTTGTGACATGCTTCAAAAAAGGAGGCCAAATAAATGCCTCTACCCTCATATGTGCATTCTTTGCTTTGCAAGTGGTGAATCCCTACCCCATTTGTTTTATCCATTGGCTTTTTTGTATATTTTTTTTTTGTTTGGGAATCTTTCTGCTCTCTCTTTGGTTGCAATGGAGTACTCCCTAGAAAGTAGAAAGCCTCTTTGATCAAACTTTCTAAGGCAGAACAAAAAGATGAAGGGTTATTTGCAAATCAGTAAGGGCAGTATTGGTGTGGACTATATGGGAGAAAATGAATGCAAGAATATTCAACAAGAAGTATAGGTCATAAGAAGATCTGGTGGGGGGCATAAAGATAAAAGTTGCACACTGGGTGAAATCAATCCAGCTCTTTCAAAATTTCTCAATTACTAATATAGTAAGAGGATGGAATGAAGTCGCATACATTGCTGAGAAAAAAGAAAGAAAGAAAGGTGATCGAGTGGAAGCCCTCGGGTGCCAACAAAATTGAGCTGAACTTTGATGGGACCTCTATAGGAAACCCGGGTATGGCAAGCATTGGTGGTGTGACTAGAGATTCCTCAAGTAAAGTATTGGCTCTATTACAAGGGTTAAAACTGTTAGACAGTGCATGCCCTTAGCTCCAATCAGCATGATGTACATTATGACATTTATTGTAAATGAATAAAGTACATATTTGATTCATGTTATTATGGTGTGTTTCTGTGTAATACCCTTAAATTGGACACATATGAGACTCGTGTTGGTTTAGAATCTTCACAGTCGTTGGATAGATCTAGGGAGATTTATCCTGCCAAGGCTGGCACTGATGTACCGCCAAGTTGGTTGGGGTGGCTTGTCTCAGTTGCCAGGGTGAGACCTAAGGTACATGTAGTGTGGGTTTTCTTGAAACCCTGATAGATGGGCAAAATTGGAATGTTACACCTAACCCCTAGACTTGATTATGATACTGCATTAGGTGTTAGATTGGGTTGCCTTTGATATGCCAATCAGTGAGATCCTTAGAGGGGGTCAAAACCTGGGTATGTTGGGACAGTCCGAGAATTCATCTGAGTGGGTGATCATAGTGACAGGATCATCCCCTTTGTCGGACAAAGTGAATGATCGGGGATGCATTCTCTCTGATGGAAACCTAAACTGCCGGCAGTTGATTTCAATTGTTGAAATTTGTTTTTGCAAAATATATTTATATACATATATACATATATATATTATGGTTTCAAAATGTCTGCAAAAGGTTTTAATTCCTGTGATCCATGTGAGTAGAGAGTGCAACACTGCACCTCTTGTCAGACAGTGTTTGATCATTATGGGCTGAGAGGTTAAGTGTAAGACCATTGAGGGTTATACCTAATGGGCTAATCTTGCATATTCCCACAGTCCTTGGGCCTTCATAAGATGGATGGACCTAAGGACCATTTAGTGTAAATGTTGGGCCCATTAAGAGCCCATAGTGATGGACTCAGGGGTTCATTGTATTCAGCAGTGAATTCGGCCAAGCCTTGTAACAGAGGCTAGGTTGAACCCATGTGGCTGATGTGTAGATCAATGATAGGGTCCCACACCATACAAAGAGAGCCAAGCTAGCCAATATTAAATAGGAAGTGAGCCTGAAATCTTAATAGGCCTAAAAGCCCATTTCGAACTGGGTTAATTGGATTAATTAAATAGGGGCGGTTCTGGATTTGGATTAGCAGATAAGGATAAGAGGGTTACTCTTATCCACTTAGAGAGTTCAGATCCAAATAAAGATTTGGATCAAGAAAATCCTAATTTGATTAGGAAGGCTGATCTTTATATGTAGATAAGATAAGGGATTATCCTTATCACTTAAAGAGGCCAGATCCAAATAAAGATTTGGATCAGGAAACTCCTAATGAGATTAGGAAGTTGTCTCTTTAAGGCTATAAATAAGAGAGCAGGGCATACTTGAAAAAACACACTCACTCAATATCGAGAGAAGGCAACTCAGTTAGACTGATCTTGCCTTCAGTTCTTTTTCTTCCTGCTCTTGCTGCCCTACCCTGTTCAATCTCCAGTTCTTGGACCCTGTTCGATCTCCAGTTCTTAGATTTGATCAAGAATTGATCTTGATATTGTTTCTTGCCAAAAGAAACAATTTAGAAGCTGTGCTCACTATCCCATTCAGTTCTTGCTGAAGAATCACAAGTTCTTGGTGAAGAACTACCTACTGATCCTGCCTCATCCTAAGTTGTGTCATCTTCAGTGGAGGAAGGATTTGGTACACTCTTTGGGCGTGAACACCTACGTTGGGAGGAGCATTCTTGCGTGGATTCCGTATCAGGTATATCTCTCCCTAATTTTGGTTTCAGATTTGGTCCGGTTTGGTTACAAGAACGAACCTTGAAAATGTAGTTTTCTAAATTGGGAATAGGATTCTTGGAAGGGAGTAAAGAAATTTTTGAAATTTCGCCCAACCTTCTTATAGGGTTCGGCCATCCATATGATGGATCTCCCATCCCTTCAAAAAATTGCTAGGCAAGCAGATCTTAAGAACTTAGAGATAGAAGGGGACTCAAAAATAGTGATATCTTGGACCAATTCAAGCGGTAAATCGGTACCTTGGATCTATAGAAATCCGTTAAGGGAGATAGTAAGCATAGCAGTGGAACTTAATGCCTTGTTCACATGGATCAGGAGAACTGCAAATGGAATGGCTGATTCTCTAGCCAAACAGGGAGTTCAAAGGCAACAGCTTTTTTGGGCTTTATTGTAACAATTTCTGGTGCAATGTCTGCTTTCTACTTTCTGTAATTCTGTATTTAAGTCTCTTAGTTGAATAAAATTCTCATTTTTCTGATAAAAAAATGTAACAGAAGGTGATCCACTTATTCGGTGGACGATACAGCCATACCCTTTCTTACCAAATTATCTTTAATAAGTATTCTATTCAGATAAGGAGTCCACAAAAAATGCCACCTTTGAAGGGATGTTCTTGCACCAGATTATGTGAACAGGGACCTCTGCTTCTTTAATTGCTGGCAAATGATCAGGAAAAGGATTTCACCAAAAACTTCCCAGACTTCTCCCACAGCCATGCCCTCCCGTCTGCTGTAGAAAGGTTCACTTGATTGCCATACAACCTTTGCAACAGCTCCTCCATAAAGCCAATTTCCCAGTTGTTCACATTCAGATTTGAATAGAGAAGCAAGAAGAAGATAGAAAGAACTGATGAAAGGGATTCTTTTTCTGTCTGCCCCTAGTTAGGCAGCAGCAATGGAAATACATAAAAGGAACTTAAGGCCCAGCCCACTCAAATAAAAAGAACTTACATATTATAACTTACGCCCACAAATATAAGTTCCAGTTTGCATAATAATTCAGCAAATCTATTTATCAAAAAAATAATAATAATAATTCAGCAAATCTTGCTTTAGTGAGGCCCTTAGTGAATACATTGGTTAGCTCTCTTGCAGAGGGCATACAAGGGATGCAGAGATCTCCAGATACAATCCTTTCTCTCACAAAGTGTTTGTCAATCTCAATATGTTTGGTTCTATCGTGTAGTATGGGGTTATTAGAGTTTGAATAAAGAACAAATTGGAATTGAAATAGAATGGTTCGGTGGTAACAGTCCACCCAGAACCTTGTATTTATATAATACTGTCAAAAGAGTTTGAGTACAATTACAATAAGGAAACCATGAGAGATTACATCGAGTAAACCTAGGAGTTATCTGATGAAAGGTTGTTGTAATTCATGTTATCTGTAGGTGACGTGCCACTCTTATCCTTAGTATACGCCCCCTCAAGCGAATGGGCATAGGATGCACATGAAGCTTGTTAACAAGGGAAGAAAACCAAGGAGATAACAAGGCCTTTATGAATACATCAGCAATTTGATCCATTGAAGGTGTGTACTGTATCCGGAGAGCACATTTGGGGACCAAATCCCGAAGGAAATGAAAATCTACTTCAATGTGATGGGTATGTGCATGGAAAACTAGATGAGAGGCGAGATAAGATGCATTGACATTATCACACTCAATAATAGGTGGTAAAGTTTAAGAGAATGCCAAGATCTTTCAACAAGGACCGAATCCATAATATCTCAGTGGTTGTTTTGGCAAGGGATCGAAATTCTACCTTGGTACTTGAATGTGCAATAGTCGGCTACTTCTTGGCACTCCAACTAATGAGATGAGAACCAAGGAAGATACAAAAGCCATTGGTGGAGTGGCGGTCATCGAGGCTACCAGCCCAATCCGCATTGAAGAATGCAGTGAGATCCAAACTAGACTTACAAGAAAAGAATAGTGCATAATCTAGTGAGGTACCTCAAAATTCTTTTGACAGCCATCCAATGCTCATCAATGGGGGTATGCAAGACTGACACACCTTATTCACAACATAGCTGATATCCGGGCGAGTGATTGTAAGATATTGTAAGACACTGACTATAGAGGGAAGGAATTGATTACAAGGAGACTTTTGCACCAATAGCAAAACGTAACACACAATACAGGTACTATTGTCCTCAATTGAAGGCTACTCTTGACAATTATATCAATTAGATGTGAAGCACCTTTTTGAATGGAGATCTGCATGAAGAGGTATTTATGGCTCCTCCACCAAGTTATGACTTTCGTGGGTAACTGTGCAAATTGAAGAAAGCTCTCTATTGGTTGAAACAGTCTCTATGTGCCTAGTTTGAAAGACTATGCAAAGCTATGGATGTTGTGGGGTACACTCAAAGTAGCACTGATCATACCTTTTTCATAAGAAGACAAGGGGAGAAGATTACAATCGTCATAGTATATGTTGATGGCATGGTGGTGATAGGAAATAATTCTAAAGAAATAAGGAGGTTGTAGCATTTGAATTTGAAATTACAGTTGTCATAATATGTTGATGACATGGTGGGACCTTTGAGATACTTCCTTGGAATAGAGGTAGAAAGTTTAAAAGAGGGCAGTTATTATCTATCAAAGAAAATGTGTTGGACTTAGAGGTGTAAAACAGGCCAGCTCAGCCCGCGCAAAGTGCGGGTTGGGCGGTGCCTCCCTCCCCTTTGGGGGGGGGTCAGCCCGGCACGGCCCGCGGGCTCGTGCTGGGCCAAGCTGGTTTGTGGGCCGAGCCTTGGGCCAGGTCGGGCCGTGGACCGAGCCAAAGTTATTTATTTAAAATTTTGAAAAAATTTTAAAATTTTAATTTTATATGAATTTTAATGTGTACAATTACTTATATATATACGATAATTAAATAAAATAGTATAATAAAATTGAAAAAAATGTTTATTTTATTAATATATTATATATTATATATTATATAATATATATAGGCCGGGCCGAGCCACAAGTGGCATGGCACACAATGCGGGCTATGCCTGCCCGGCATGGCCCATCAACCCATACAATCGTGCTAGGCCGTAGCACAGCCCGTGGACCATTGGCCGGGCTGGCTTAAAATCGTATCGGGCTGCAAGCAGCACAACTCGATTTACACTTCTAGTTGGACTTTTGAAAGAGAATGGTATAGAGTAAGCCAACTGATACTCCTATAGAACAAAATCACAACTTGTAGGAATCAAAAGGGAAGGAGTGTCTTGATAAGGAATGATGCCAGGGATTGGTAGGCAAATTGATATACCTATCTCTCACAAGACTAGATATTTGTTATGTTGTCCTCGTGATAAGTAAGGCCACGTTTGGCAAGTCTTTCCGCGCGGGCTTCGGGCTATTCAGAAGCTCGAAAGCCTGAATTCTAGGCTTTTTCCGTTTAACAATAGAAAGATCTATTCGGGAAAAACTCCAGCCCATAAAAGACACCAGAAGCCTAAATTTGGGCTTTTTCAGGAAGCTACAAATGAAGCTTTTACAATCTTTTAGCGCCCTGTCTTCTTCAAACGTGTGTTACGATGCACACGCTTGGGAGAAAATGGGTTATCTTTCCACAAAAACTATTTGAATGTGTAAGTGGGACCTACCAATGGTATATGGGGCCCACCTTGTAAAATGTATGTGGGCCCCACATACATGTCCACACATGGACCCACATGCATATCCACCAATGGCATGTTGGGCCCACCTTGCAAAATGTATGTGGGTCCCACACGTCCACACATGGACCCACATGCATGTCCACCAATGGCATGTGGGGCCTACCTTGTAAAATGTATGTGGTCTCCACATACATGTCCACACATGGACCCCACATGCATGGCCACCAACAGTATGTTGGGCCCACCTTGTAAAATGTACGTGGGCCCCACATACATGTCGACATGGACCCCACATGCATGTCCACCAATGGTATGTCAGGCCCACCTTGTAAAATGTATGTGGGCCCAACATACATGTCCACCAATGGTATGTGGGTCCCACCTTAGAAAATGTATGTGGGTCCCACGTGTTAAATGAAAGGTTTGTTGGCCCACACACAAGACACTCTTCTAGCTTTTATGGTCTTCTGTGAGATCTATGTAAAATATTTCAACCAAACAGTCTTTGGTCTTCCAAGATCTATTTGCAAAAGCTCACCCCGTCTTTTAACCATCAGATCTTGTAACAAATCTTCTGGAAAAGACTTGCCAAACAGGCACTAAGTTTATGCATGCTCCTAAAGTTCCTCATATGAAGGCAGCTAAGAGAATCCTTGGTATCTGAAGACATGTCTAGGGAAAGGCATACTATTCAGAAAACATAATAAGTTGGAAGTTGAAGCCTCTACCAATGTTGACTAGGCAGGTTCCATTGGAGATAGGAAATCTACTTCAGGCTACTGTACCTTTGTTGGTGGGAATTTTGTCACTTGGAGGAGTAAGAAGTAGAATGTGGTTGCCAGGTCTGAGTGCAGAATAGAGTACCAAGCTATGATTCATTATGTAGTAGAATTGCTATGGTTGATTCTTGTGTCTAAGTTGGGATTGAAAATCTCTAGTCCCCTCAAGCTATATTGTGACAACAAAGCTGCTATTAATATTGCCAACAATCCAGTACAACATGGGGGAAGTTATTGATGGAGTGCAGATTCTTTCCTGAAGTTATTGATGGGGGGAAGCTATTGATGGCTGTTGATCCTTCTTTCCTGAAGTTATTGATAGAGCACAGATTCTCTTATAATAGAGCAGGTGGGGGGAAGTGAAGATGGGAAGCTTCTGCCTAGTACCGTAGATTGGAGAACGAAGGGAGGGTAAGATGCAATCTTTCTTACAAAGAAGTGGTGGCTGCGGGGGTTTGGCCTACTTTTGGGGCGTCAAAGGTGAAACAGGTTAATGGTAATAGGGTGGTAGCAACGGATCCTTAGGGGGTGACTGCGAGAAGAGAGTTTTTGAGGAACTGTTTGGTGGGTAGGTTCCGATGGGGGGTGGAGATTAAGGAGGTAGAGAGGTGGGCAAACGACGTTTGGAGAGAGGTGGGGGGTGTGAGAGTGAAGAAAATGGCGGATGGTCTATTCCTCTTTATTTGTCCGTTAAGAGCTGGTGCGGATTGGGTTTTAAGACGGTCTGTGGCAGATGGGAAGAAACCCCCTTTTGCTGGACTGGTGAGGGGCAAGTGCGGGATGCCATTACCCCGATCCCTTCGAAGTAGGAGAGGACCTGGAGTCATGCTGGATTAGGGTTTACGGCCTACCACTCCTACTCTGGTGCCCAAGTGTCATAAGGGCTATTGGGGATCCTTGTGGGGTTTTATAGAGATGGATGATTCCCCGCTGGAGATTGTGACCTGCGAGTGGGTAAGAATGACAATTCGCGGTTCAGATCTGGCAAGAAGTTTTGCCGTCTGTTTGAAGTTGGAGAGGTGGAGAAGGATTGTCCCGCGATGTTCTTAAAGAAGACAAGGAGAGTTCGAATTGCTCCAAAACGTTAATCCTGGAAGATTTTGGCGAAAGTGAGCTTCCTGGTTTTTTAGTAGCAGAGAGGTATCAAAAAGACAGAGACGCGAGTTGCTTCTCCGGTGACCGTAGATAGAGAAGAAGATGCAGGTTTGGGGGTTCTTTTGAGCCGTCCGATGTTGGTGACTTCGAATGGTACAGATGGGTTTACCCAGGATCCAGCTGTGAAGGAGATTCAAAATTCAAATCTGAGGAGCATCGGGCAGGCTTGGGGTACTAAGGCCATTAAAGCCTTAGTTAGAGAATGCCTTGCAGAGCTCCAGCTAGCCCCTAGGGAAGTTAGTGCACCAAAGAATTGTCAAAAGGGCTATCAGCCTCCCCCACTCGAGTCTTAGTGGGCCCATGGGACTTTGGATGAAGTTAATGGGCCTGGAATGCTTTATCCAGCCCAGCTGACTCTTCAACCTTTTATTCTGGAAGTTGGGCTTGGGGTACTAAGGCCATTAAAGCCTTAGTTAGAGAATGCCTTGCAGAGCTCCAGCTAGCCCCTAGGGAAGTTAGTGCACCAAAGAATTGTCAAAAGGGCTATCAGCCTCCCCCTGGAATGCTTTATCCAGCCCAGCCGACTCTTCAGCCTTTTATTCTGGAAGTTGGGCTTGGGCTCAATGGTTATATTGAGTTTAGTCCCTCCTCTGTTCGAAGGACGAACTTGACGCCAAATTTCAGTCCTCAGGTTGGCGGTGGTCTTCAGGGTGTGGGTTCTGGAGAGGCTCGGGATTCTCAGGAACGAAGGGGGACTGTTGCTTGTAGAGAGAAGAAGGGTGGAGAGGGAGTTTCAGATCCTGGTGCTGGGGTTGTGAAATCTTTGCCTTCCCAAGCATCTGCTCTGGCAGCTAAAGTCCATTCAACTAGCGGTGTTGAGAGAGGAAGAGGAGTTGATGGAGGTGGATCCGATAGTGATGGTGGCTGCAGATTCTCAAATTGCAGGTGGTGAAGGTATTTTTGAGGTTGCTGGGCCACAGGTGGGAGGTAGCAAACTGTGTTACGGATAGGTTTGCTGTCACGGTTGGGCAGTCTCAGAAGAATAACAATCTGTTAGTGGATTAGTCGAACCAGGTAGGGGAGCAGTTTGAAAGTGCTTTTGATTCGTCATGGGTCTCTTCTAAGTTGATGGGATTGTGAAAGTGTTATGGGCCCGGAAATAGGATCTCGTCACGGGTCGGTCCACGGGGGAAAACCTCATGTTTTCCCTTGTCCCTTCTTGATGAACCTATCTTGGTGCCTTTGGTGATTTGTTCAAGAGATCACCAACTCTCCTAATTCACTTCTTTTAACTGAATATTCGATATCTTTATTGACTGATAGCAGCTCCTTAAATAGGAGATTACAAGAGTCCTAATCTTAGGGAGTCTCCTTGCTGAATAGGGAGACTTCCAATTCTATCTTGCTAAGGATAAGATAAGCTAATCCTAATCTGATAATAAGATAAACTAATCCTAATCTGATAACAAAATAAATTAATCCAATCTGATAACCTACTAACAAGATAAGATAAGAACAATAGAATAAGATAAGAACAAGCAAAATAAGCTAATCTAATCTAGATAAGGCTGTTGTTGCCGAACTGGGTAGGATGAGCATCACTGAATCCTTGCTACTGCTGGCGGTGGGCCCGGGGCCTGTTGCTGCCGGCGGCGATGGTACATCTTCCCGAGGAAGGCGTCCATAACATTACTCCCCTCCTAGACTACGAGCTTGTCCTCAAGCTCGAAAGCTGGATATGTGGCCTGGGAACTCTGCCAATGGGAGCCATGTGGCTTCGGCCGAAGCTAAATTACACCATTCTACCAAGACTTTAATAGCAGCACCAACAAAGAGCTTAGCTGACTGATGGGGAGCTCAGTACCAGTATCATCAGGAAACAAGTTGCATAAGATGTTGTTCTGAGGTCCTTCTTGAGAGCCATCAATCCCAAATAGGGGGCCCCATGAGCCATAACCATTGTTAATGGCATCCGATATTCCAGCAACAACTCCAACCATTAGATAATCAGTGTCGTAGGAGGAATGAGAAGTGTAGTCCATTTGAAGAGGTGCAGTTCCCCAAACTCTGTATCATCTGCAGCCTTTGAAGTTACAGTGAAGTTGGTGTCAACTCCTGCAGGAACTTTAAGAAGGCCTTGGAAGACGGCAAAAAGATGAGCTGAGACACCTCCTATCACTCAGAATTGTTTATTGCACCACCAATCCTAAATGCTAACACCGCTCCATTGGAGCTCAAGCACACCAGTGGCTATGATGGACAGGAAGAGGGCAATGAACCATATGCTAGCAAGATTATTCAGAGTGGGAATGATGAACTTTCCAGTGAGAGGACAGACAGCAGGAATGATGCAGTAGGCAAGCAAAGGAATGGAAGTTAAAGGGTAAACAATGGTGTTAGTATAGGCCAACCTCTCTAACCATTTTAGTTTTCCTCCACGCCATACCATAGAGGGCAATGCCGACTAAGGAATATCTCAACTGATCCAAGAGCCCACCTGAGAACTTGGTGCAGACGATCTGAAAGATTTATAGGAGCTGAACCTTTAAATGCGGCTAGTTTAGGAACACAATACACCGACTTCCATCCTCTGCAGTGCATCTTGAACCCTGTCAATGTGTCTTCTGTGACTAAGCCATAAATCCATCCAAGCTCTTTTCCCCATTCAGTTTTCTCTTCATAGCCACAGCTAATAACATGAATAGCCTCCTTAATGAGGGTTGTGTTGTTGGTACCCTCAGGAAGACCACCTTCTTCCATAAGTGTGGAAGCAATGAAGGCAGGTGACTGTCCAAACCTCTTCTCAAAGTTTTTCTGAGACATGAGAAATGATTTCTCTAGCTCATCGTATCCTTCAAGCCCTTCTTCAATCTCTTCAAGATCAAGGATAGGGGCAGAGCCTTTCTTGGAATAGTCCTTTGCCATCACTTTCGTCTTCTTGCTGTCAAACCCTCCAAACAAACTTCTTTCTTCCTTCTTTGATTTCAACTTTTTCCTTGATCCACCATAACAACAGAAACACCAAGAAGGCCAGCAATCACAAGTCATCTTTGGTCTCTTTTCAAACACTGGTGGGTCATAGCCATGCAATGCTTGCCTGTTCAAGACACAACCAGTTCCAACGTAGACTGGTCCTTGGATCCCATCCAAGCCTTTCTTGTTGATATCAAGGAACACTATATTGCGATTAGCGTATCTATCGTGGCGATCAATACCTTCGAACCTCTGTGGAAACTGGACATAACTTAGCTTCTTTCCAAGCTGAGGATCCATCAGAAAGCACATGGCTTCCCTTACAGCCTTGCTGTAAATCACATAGAGTGGAGGTGGCAGTAATTCTGCTAAATTATGCTGCCTTAATTTCTTTGTATGCAGAACCCCTAGTTGGTGTTGGACAAGCAATGATGCTTTCTTCAGAGATTTTGGGAGACTTGAAAGGAATTTCTTTCGGTGTGCAATGGTCTCCATAAGGCTTTTCTTGTGTTGCTCCAGTTTCTCATGAAGTTTGCAGAGTTCTTTTCGCCGGAAAAGCTCAAAATTAAGCCGCCTTAGCATCAGGTCATGTGCACTGTCTTTTGATAGTACAGATCCCTTAATATCTTGAGGGGCTGAATTGAAAAACCCTTCCTCAGGCACAAGTTCAATATCCGGATACTTTGACTTGAAATCTTTGCGCACCTTTATGGCTTTCCCAAAATGAATTTTCTCATACATCAAATTGTGAAGCTGCAATGTAGTGAAATCTACTGGTGCCTTGGCATGTTCTGTTTCTGCTTTAACATGATCCTCTTCTAGCAATATAGAACGATTTACCTTATCCCGGTCATCTGTCAGTTGATTCCGAAAAAACTACTCGTAGCGATACAGCCAGCCTAAGGGGTCTCCGTTGCCGTTGTACGACGGGAATTCCAGCCTGCTGTACTTGGGGATGACTGTGGCTACCGGGGCGACGACCTGCTGTTCGCTGGACGACTCCGTCAAGTCTGGTCGGCGGTTGTTTATGGTTACAGCCCCTTCTGGATCCCTCTCCTTGTTAGAGAAATACGATTCCAGCAAGCGTCGCAGCTCCCGGACATCGTCTTTGACCTCACGAACCTCCACGCAGGTTTCCACGAGCCTATGCTCCAGTTCGTGGACCTTGGATGATAGCTGCTCCAGATCTCCCATGATGGTAGGCTCTGATACCAAGTTGTTATGGGCCCGGAAATAGGATCTCGTCACGGGTCGGTCCACGGGGGAAAACCTCATGTTTTCCCTTGTCCCTTCTTGATGAACCTATCTTGGTGCCTTTGGTGATTTGTTCAAGAGATCACCAACTCTCCTAATTCACTTCTTTTAACTGAATATTCGCTATCTTTATTGACTGATAGCAGCTCCTTAAATAGGAGATTACAAGAGTCCTAATCTTAGGGAGTCTCCTTGCTGAATAGGGAGACTTCCAATTCTATCTTGCTAAGGATAAGATAAGCTAATCCTAATCTGATAATAAGATAAACTAATCCTAATCTGATAACAAGATAAACTAATCCTATCTGATAACCTACTAACAAGATAAGATAAGAACAATAGAATAAGATAAGAACAAGCAAAATAAGCTAATCTAATCTAGATAAGGCTGCTGTTGCCGAACTAGGTAGGATGAGCATCACTGAATCCTTGCTACTGCTGGCGGTGGGCCCGGGGCCTGTTGCTCCCGGCGGCGATGGTACATCTTCCCAAGGAAGGTGTCCATAACAGAAAGTTTTTGGGGATCTCGCTAGAAGGCTTGGAAGAGGAAACGATTAAGTACTTGGAGGGGGTAGAGAAAAGAATGAGTATGGCCAAGGGGAAAGCTGCAGTAAAGAAGGGGGCAACAAATCTAAAAGAACTAGAGAATTGCTACGCTTGACTTAGAACCTTAATGATAAAGTTGGTAGGAGTGAGGAGGAGGGGGCTGGGGTCGGGGAGAAGGAGGTTGGTAGTTTGTGACTGAAAAATTCAGGTTCAAAAGTGGTATTGATTCAAGAAACTAAATTGGAATCTGTGGAGGTCGGAGTGGTTAGAAGTATCTGGGGGGAGGGGGAGGTTAGGTGGAGGTCGAAGTCGGCAGTTGGTAATGCACGGCTGTTACTGAGTATGTGGGACCCGACTGTTTGTAGCTTGATCTCTCATCAGATTGGACTTTTTTCAATTTCTCTTGTCTTGAAATTTGCAGATGGCAATGTGTGTCAGTTTACTAATGTGTATCGTCCTAATGACCGAAGTCAGAGGGAGGAGCTTTGGGAGGAGCTGGCAGTGGCTAGGGGAAGTTTGGATTGCCCGTGGGTTATTGGTGGGTACTTTAATGTCAATCTTTCTGGGGAGGAGAGAAGCTCGGGGGGAAGAAGATCTAGGGATATGGTGCAATTTTCTGATTTGATCAACAGATTTGAGCTTCAGGATTTACCCCTTCATGGCAATAGGTATACTTGGACCAACAATCAAGACCTTCCTACCCTAGTGAGGCTGGATAGGTTTCTGGTTAATTCTAACTGGGAGGATATTTTTCTGGAGTTTAAGCAGATTGCCCTTCCAAGACCAGTGTCAGACCATATTCCCATTCAACTAGTTTGTGGTGAAAGAGTGAGAACAAAAGTTCCGTTCAAATTAGAGAATGCTTGGTTTGAGGATGACTCTCTAGTTCTGTTGTTGAAGTCTGCTTGGGAGGATATGCAGGTGGGAGGTACAAGTTCATTCATCTTAGCAAAGAAATTGGGAGCTATTAAAGCAAGGCTAAAGATTTGGAAAGTGGAGAAAAGTTTGAATCTAGATACTGAGAAGAAGGCTCTACTGAATACCACAAAGGAGATTGACACAGCCAAAGAATTAGGTCCTATTTGCTGAGGAGCTCAGATTAAAAAGATTTCAGGCTAAGTTGAAGTTTGACAAATTGGCAGTGGCAAAAGAAATTAAATGGAGGCAAAGAGCCAAAGTGGCGTGGCTGAAAGAGGGGGATAGGAATACACATTATTTTCACACAATGGCAAATGCCAAAGCTAGAGCTTCTGTAATTACCAGGCTGGAGGGAAAGGGCAGGGTAGGTATCACTGAGTCTGATATGAAGCTAGTAGCAACTAGCCTTTACAAGAAGTTGTATAAGGAATCTTGGACATTCAGACCTTTTCCAAGATCCCTTTCTTTTAACCAGCTGAGTGATGAGCAGTCTTCTTTCATTGAGAGACCTTTTTTTGAGGAGGAAATTAAATAAGCTATCAAGTTGTTGGCTGATGAAAAGTCTCCAAGGCCTGATGATCTTACAAATCTCTTTTACATTAAATGTTGGGACGTGGTGAGACAGGATATATTGAATGTTTTCCAGGACTTTTTTGAGAGGGGTTCATTGCAGAGAAGTCTGAACACTAGCTTTATAACCCTCATTCCAAAGATTGAAGGTGTTGTGAATATTAAGGATTTTAGGCCAATTAGTCTATTGCATAGCTTCTATAAAGTCCTATCTAAAGTCCTTGCAGAAAGATTGAAAGCAGTTCTTGGTAGGGTTATCTCAAATAACCAAAGTGCTTTTATTCCGGGTAGATAGATGCTAGATTCAGTTCTTATTGCCAATGAGCTCATTCATTCCAGGAAAAAAGAAGATTCTTCGGGTTTGATTTGTAAACTTGATATTAAGAAGGCCTACGATCATGTTAACTGGAGATATGTAGACCTTGTGCTTCAGATGAGTTTTGGGCAGAAATGGAGGAATTGGATGAAAGTATGTATCACTTCTTCAAAGTTCTCAGTCTTGGTAAACGGACAGTCTGCAGGTTTCTTTGATAGTTCCAGGGGTTTTAGGCAAGGAGACCCTCTATCTCCTCTGTTATTTCTATGTGCAATGGAGATCCTCACTTTTTTCTGTAAGAAGGCAGCCGAGTCAGAGGATTGGGAAGGTTTTGCAATGGTGTCAGGGGGAGAGAAGGTGAACATTCTTCAATTTGCAGATGATACAGTATGTTTTGTGGATGCTTCCCTCTCTCAGGTGGAGCTAATTCTTGGGATTCTCTCTTGTTTTGAAGTGATTACAGGCTTGAAAGTTAATTGGAATAAGAGCCATATAATCCCAGTTGGACATGTTTCCAATTTAGCTGAGTGTGCTGGTATTCTGGCTTGTCAGATTGAATCTCTCCCGGTCAAATATTTGGGGCTCCCGCTTGGGGTGAGTGGTGGTTCCTCTGCTATTTGGGACCCAGTTATTGAGAGATTGGAAAGGAAGTTGGCTTCTTGGAAGGCAAAATACCTTTCTTTTGGGGGGAGGATGATTCTGATTAAGAGTACTCTCTCCAATTTGCCTACCTACTTCCTATCTCTTTTCTCTATTCCTAAGGTGGCAAATCAGATTGAAAAGCTTCAATGGAATTTCCTTTGGAGAGGCTGGGAGGAGGAGAAAAAAGTGCACTTGGTGAGTAGGGAATAAATCTGTCTTCCCAAATCTGAAGGGGAGTTAGGTATAAGGAAACTGAAATATTTTAACTCTGCACTCCTATGTAAATGGATTTGGAGATTTGCTGTAGAATCTGATGCTTGGTGGAGATCTCTCATAGCTAGCAAATATGGTGTGAGCTGGGGGAATTGGAGATCTAGGGACCCCCCTCCCAACTGGGGTAACTCTCTGTGGAAGGGGACAATGAAGCACTTTCCAGAGTTGGCCAGGGGGATCTCAGTCAGGGCTGGTAATGGTAATAGGATCAAATTTTGGAAGGACCCTTGGTGCTCAGATGTTCCTCTTGCTGAATCCTTCCCTCTCATCTTCCAGTGTGCTTCAGACCAAGAGGCCTCAGTTGCTGAGTGCTATAGTATTTCTGGTGATTCTGTTCTTTGGACTCTCTCTTTCCATAGAAATCTCTTTGATTGGAAGGTGGATGAGGCAGTGAATCTTTTGACCTGTCTACAGCATCAAGAGATGGACTTTAGTATGGAGGATAAGTGGCATTGGAAGTGGAATCCTGATGGAATATTCTCTGTTATATCTTTGGCGGCTAGGATTGGTAGGAGGGGTGTTCCTGATTTCCCAGTTCAGCAAGTGTGGAATCCTATCAGTCCAACTAAAGCCAGTTTCCTTGTTCGGACTATGGCTCTTAACAAATGCCTTTCCAAGGAGAACCTTGTAAGCAGGGGAATTCAGATTTTGGACCAGTCTTGCAGCTTATGTGGGTGCAGTGCTGAATCTACTGATCATCTGTGTTTATACTGCCCGTTCTCAGCTCAGTTATGGAACCACCTCCTCAAGTCCTTGAAGGTTTGTTGGGTGATGCCGAGGTCGGTAAAAGAGCTGTTATTGCTGCTGGAATATTGTGGGCTGGAGCAAGAAAAATAAGACTTTATGGAAAATGATTCCAAGTGCTGTAATGAGGTGTATCTTGACCGAGAGGAATAGAAGGGTGTTCAACAACAAGTTTCTAAGTCTGGAGGACCTAACCCAGAAGTTAGTGGGCAAACTGATTTCTTGGTTGCCTGTGGCGGCAGATTTTAGAAACTGTAATGTATCAGATGTATTTTTTTCCTTGTCTTGATGGCTTGTGTAATTGCTGTTTAGATCAGTCAGCCTGTTTAGGGACTGATCTCAGCCTCCAGTGTGTATTTCATTCTCAATAAATATTACTTTGCCTTTTCCAAAAGAAAAAAAAAAAAAAACAATCCAGTACAGCATGACAGAACAAAACAAATTGAGGTTAACAAACACTTTGCCAACAATCCCCACACTTCTTTGGAGGGACAGGTAACAGATGTTCTCACTAAGGGGCTGACTTCGGCGAAGTTTCATGGAATCTTTGGCAAGCTGGGCATGACAAACATCTATGCTCAGCTTGAGGGGGAGTGTTGAGATATCTAATCTCGTATGGGCTTGGGCCCATTTATGTTTAGCTCTTAGGCCAAGTTTGGGAGCGCTTATTTGAAAAATAAGTGCTTATTCAAATAAGCACTTATTTGTGTTTGGTGACCAGCTTTTTCAAGTGCTTGTTTTAAAAAATAAGCACTTATTTCATATTAGGCATTTGGTGGTCTTTTTCTCCAATAAGCACTTATTCATATAAAAAGACAAATTTAGGAAGAACAAATTGGCATTCACCGAGAAAAAAAAATGAGTAACAGGGTTGGATGCCATGTTCACTGCTGAGTTGAAGATGAGGAAGAAAAAGATTAGAGAATGTTCACCAATCTGGACGCATGAGCTTGGTTTGAGCTTGGAAAAATTCCAATGCTTAGAAAGAAGAATAAGCTAGTATTCACAGAAAAAACAACTAGCAGGGCTGGACACATGCAGTGGTTGTTAGATTGAAAATGAGAAAACGAAAAAAAAAATATAGTATAGAAGAATATTCACCAACCTGGACACAGGAGCTTCTGTTCGATCTTGGAGTAGTGCCGCCGCTGCTATGGAGTCTGTGAGAAGAAGAGTAGAGAAGAAACCTTCACCGAACAGAGAAAACCCTATGTTCTTCGAGCAAGGGTAATATTGGCATTTCGAAATATAACTAGTGAATGTTTTGGAAGTAAAATTTTGAATGAGCACTTATTGTATAAGCACTTAAAAATACGTCTGAATTTTGGGCTTCTTGAATAAGCCAACAACTGCTTATTGGTGTGGTCCTGGTTCACAATAAGTGCTTGTTCAAATAAGCACTCCCAAACTTGGCTCTAGTGTTATGACTTATATTTTACTTATTGCTGTTTGTAGTTATTGGGCTTAAGTTATTAGGCCCATTATTTCTTTAAAGTGATGAGACAACTTATGTCACTAATCAGGGGATTATTGCAATTTTATGTATTTTTAAACATCTTCTTCATAAAAGAGATTAGGGCTGACCAGAAGAGATGATTCTGCTGCCCATCTTGTTCAGTTCTCTCATCTTCTTCCTTCTCCATAACTTGCAGCTCTGAAAACATTCCTAAGAAGCAAAAGTACGGAGAATGAAGAACAAAAGCCCTAAAAGTGACATAAAATGCATTAAAAACTTCACATTTACTCCTTTGCTTTTTTCCTCTTTTTTATACCTTAAAAGTTGGAAATATTCCCTAATGGATCTAGGTGGAGAAGTGAAGCTGGAAGAACATCTCCACCTATATCTGCCATTGAAGGAATCGTGTGGTCAATCTAGATCATTCATCAGATGGAGGACTATCTTGACCAGCTTTGTGTTCGCTTTACATCACAAGCCCTACTGAAGTAAGACTGGTAAAGGATTCTTTAACTTAACAAATCTGATGGATTTTGTAGGGCGAAAGGTGGTTAAGTGGTTTTGGTGGTAATGATGAAATATATGGGTGGAGAACAGAGAACTATTTAGGCTGCATTTGGCATAACTTACCCATGGCTTGTCCCTCATATGGATTAGTAGGTTTTGAGTCTTGTGGATAAAGTTGGTTTTAAACGGGCAACAATGATGGGTAAAGGATAATCTGGTAATTTAAAAATGTACAAGGGTGATTTGTGTAGTTTAAATCACTTACGAGGGTTTAATAGTCATAAAAAATTATTCTATATTGTCATTGGAGGGTATTAAAGATATTTTCAATTTTTGTTAATGTTTTAATCGAATAAGGAGTATCATAACACCTTAAAACTAATCTGCCAAAACTCCTTTTGTCTACTTATATGCACAAGGAGTTGTGATTTACCAAACAACATTGACCCACCTTTTCTCGTTATTCTACCAAGCAGAAAAGGCCTTATATCGGAAAGAGAAACAGTCTAAAGCTTGCAGTCCACCAAGAAATAAGCAAGAGATTGGAAAAAAGAGTACTCTTGTTGGTAACGTAAAGAGCAAAGAGATGGATTGCTTACAAGAAAAAACATTAGGGGGAACTCAAAAGAAAAAAAAAATCAGACTTAAATAAACCAAACTTTTATTAACCAAATCAACTTCTTTTTTCAATTATAATGACTATTTATGGACTCAACACAAGAACTTAGATATTTCTTTACAAATTTTAATTTTGGACTCGAAAATTGACCCAATACAATTTCTAATTGCTTTGTAACCGAGACAAACCCATAAATAACCCACAAGAATACTCAGACAGGGAGTCTAACCCCAACAACTCTAATAACTCTTTCTAATCCTACTAAAACTGACTTAATGTAAAGAAACAAAAAGAAAAAAGAAAAAATATAAATCATGATATTATAAATAATAATTATGGGAATTGCTACAAATAGTAGGTCCAAATTTACCATAAATAGTAATTTTAATTTTTTTACTGAGAACAGTTAATATATAGAAATCTGAACCTTAACCCACCAACTAGAAAATAAAAAACTCAACAAAATACATATATTTTGATCATAAAAAATCTGAAATTGGTATAGGAATTGGAAAACTGATTTATTTCTCCGTGGATTCTTTCCTTGTATTGAAGTTTTGGACCAACTACATTGGCTATCTGAATTTATAATTTTTTTTAATTTAAAAATGCCCATAAAGAAGGGCTTATGGTGGACATGTGTAAAGTCATTTTAGTCTGAGATTTACCATGTACTGGGAGAGGCTGGAGAGAAACACGTGGCATCCTTTTGGGCCATAAAACAAATCACCACGTGGAAGATGGAACTCCAAAGCCATATTAAATGCATATGCTGTAAAAGTCCATCTTTAGACATCCAGTTATTTCATTTTCTTTTCTGATGAAACTTTTAATTATGCCATTGATTGCTTTATACCTAAATATCCCCCATAGTTCATAGTTTCTGTCCAAACTTTTCACCATAGACCAGGCACTGCATTTTCCTGGGCCCAAGTCAAGAACCATATCTTCCAATGGTCCACACTGGAGCTTAAATTCTTTGAGATTATCTTTCAGCTCTGCCCCACAATTGAGTTAATCAACCAAATGGGTGGTCTAGATGAATAAACTGCTAGATCATGCATAAAGATATGGGGTTATCAGATTTTTTGATAATAAAATAAATTTTCATAAAAGGAAAAAGAGAATACAAGAGGAAGGTGATAAGACATCACATGAGAGAGACAAAAGAAGCCCCCAAAGAAAAAACTACCAACTACCATCAAGACCTTACAGCAATGAACAGAAGGAAATACCCCCTACTGAAATTAGCCAAATTTGCCCAAATTCACCAAATCCAACTGCAATATCACCCTCAAAGTCCTCTCCTCTCACCCAAACTGCTAGTCCAAATGGGTGGTCTAGAAGAATAAACTGCTAGACCATGCATAAATATATGGAGTCATCAGATTTTTTTTATAATAAAATTAAATTTTCATAGAAGGAAATAAGAGAATACAAGATGAAGGTGATAAGACATCACCTGAGAGAGACAAAAGAAGCCCCCAAAGAAAAAGCAACTACAAACTACCATCAGGACCTTACAGCAATGAACAGAAAGAAAGACCCCCAACTTAAATAAATCAAATTGCCCAAATTCACCAATTCCAACTGCAAATCACCCTTAAATCCCCCTCCTCTCTCCAAAACTCCAAACCCCATTGACAGCTTGACCCCCCAACTACTGCCTAAATTACTCCCCATCACAAACTTCTCCTCCTCCTTCCTCAAACCATGCCTCACCTCCTTCCCCTAAACTGCTCTTAAGATTCTCTTCCTTTCTTTTCAAACGAAGCTCTTCTGGTGAAAGCCTCACCACCAAAGAAAAACAAACCCAAGGACTTGCCAACCTCCACCTCTCTATCAACTAGTTTATCCAACTCATATCTTCCTCGCTGCACCTCTACTGCCTCTGAGTCCAGATTATCATCTCTCTCCCATCCTCCACTACTGTCCTCCCTTTGCTTATCACCTGCAACTCCGTTTCTTACCCCTCCTCGGAGAGAGAAACTGAAGGAACCTTCTTTCCAATATGGCATTGGAGACCATGACCTTCCCCAGAAGAATCTAACAAATCCAAAACTTTGGTTTTTTCCCCTCCCTCTCTCTGTTTTTTTCTTTTGATAAGTTTGCATGCTCTTATCTAGCCTTTTAAATTTGTTGCTAGGACCTGCTCCAACCAGACCACCTTATAAATGTTAGCAAACCTTAGTAACATGAACAATACAAGACTCGCTAAATCCTCTAACAATCTTCAGCACCTTAGAGGCTTTGTCAGATATTTCATTAAACATAAGGAAAAAGAAGGAAAAAGAAGCAGCAACCACAGCAACATAATAACCTAAGATATGGGGTTGGAGTGCACTGCAGATAAAGAACCTAAGTTTTCATTTTCTTTTTCACATTTATACAGTACTTGTACTGATATCAGAACCATAACAAAAATCTTTTTTTTTTAGTGTTAACCATAACAAAAATATTGAAAAGTTTATCAATTTCACTAATCATTTCGGCCAAGTTTGGGATGGCTTGTTGCAATTATTTATATTTAGCTCATAATGGAGCAAACAAGAAAAAGATGCTGCAGCTATGAAATGGTTAAAATTTTTATCAAAATTTTCTTTAAAGTTCTATTGCACTAATATGGATTTAGTCAGAAAATAACCTTTTAGCTTGAATGGAGAATACAAGAAACTGCATCCAGGAAATGGTGAATGGTTTTGTCGACTTTTACTTTAGAATTATATTGAATGAATATGGATGTTATAGTCACAAAATAATTATAGATTGTAAACTTGAAAGCAAGAAACTCATGAAATATACAGCATACCTGTACAGGTAGGTAGATAAGATTGAAAATGGAATTTTAATTTAGCGGTCTGGACTCTGAAAAAAATCAGGGTGACACAGAATCTTTCTTGGAACAGCGTAGGTGCCATCCTTCCTGTTCCTGTCTTGTACAAGCAAATCAGTGTGTAATAGTGCAAATATAGGTTAGGTTTGATCGTGCTTAACCAATGTTCAGAGAACCGAACCAGACAGAGAACCGGAAAGAGGAGAGGTAGGTTCGACCACAGTCAAATTGGAGGCTGAACTGTGATGTCATGGAATACACACACGCACATATATATATATATATATATATATATATAAATTTTTAAAGCAATTGACTAGGGTTCAAACCTCCCAACTCACATTTTCTTTAAAATACGTATGTATTAAAGAAATATGTACATTAAATATTCATAAATGAATACAAATAATGAAGTGGATTAATGACAATAGGTAAATATTACATGAAAAAGGTCAGAGGTTCAGGTCATCCCATTTGCATTTTGAAAACTCCATGCATTTAGACCCAGGTGGTTTTAGGAAATTGGGACCAGTTTATCAGTTTTCTGGTTAAATGGCCAATTTATCGGTTTTGAGCAGCTTTTTACCTATTCCGGTTTTTAGGGTACTACCGCATTGGACATAGGCCTGAGTCATGGTTCAATTGGTTCAACTGGCCAATTTGGTCCGGTTTCCTAAACACTGTTAAACCAATTTTTTTCGATTTTAAAAGGTAGTGTCAGTTAAAATAAACCCCTGCAATATGGGTGGGGGGTGGGGGGTGGGGCGGCGGAGTAAATGTACTTGTAAAGTAGAAACATTCTCACCGCATAAAGTTTACCAACGTGGCTACATGATCAGATTTTAATAATTTATGATATAGTTATTTGATTAAAAAACGATTTGGTTGATTGCAGGTAATCTTGGACGAAGCAATAGTAAAGCTTAATCCCGATTTCTTCTGGTTGGGAGGTGGAGAGGTCGATCTGAAGCTGGGGATCAGGACCTCTCAATTCATCAATTTTGTTAAACCCTTCATTGTCGGCTGTAGTACTTAAAAAAATATTGTTGACTCAGAGCGTAGCAGGACTGTCTGGTAGAAATGAAATGGCGTGTTTTCCTGCCCACCAAACCACATCGGGGAAATGCCGTTTCACGGGCTTGTGGATTTCGATGAGAAATGAAGTTGGGGATGTCTGTTTTCCTTACAGCAGGAGGTTCTGTTTTCGATTTTCCTCAACTTTTACTTTTGGGATGTCGAAACTTGATTAAATTATCAGTTTTTTAGACGTTTTTGGGAGACATTCTTGAAATGGTAGCAGCCACTGTTCCTGGTTAGGTTTTGAATGTGGCGCCCAGGAAACCATTCCAGTAGAGCCTAAGAGCCCCTGGTGACTGGTGATCAGTTCATTTTTATATTGAAATTAAAAAAAAAAATCAAGGTATGGAATTTATGGGATGGGACCATTCAGTTATTTGTTTATGTACTCTATATTTTAATCACAAAATCAAATAAAAAAACTAATAAACAATTAATATACGTTGTTGGAAGAAAATTTGGCATGCATTTGCAACCCACTTCTATCTAAACTGACCGCAAGCAACTCAAAGGTGTAAAAGTGGTAATATTTTATCCGTTTGACCGTCTTTGCGCTGCTTCTTTTATGGTAACAAGTGGCAAATGGGAATTTTGCTTCTAGAGGCCAATACGCCATGCCATTAATCAATTGTAGTAAAAGAAATGAACCAAACCGTAAGGGTTCTTTTGTTTGTAGTGCCAAATTGCCGGTTCAGATTTGCATGTATCCATCTCTGTCTGACTATGAATCATATCCCTGACTGACGCAAAATTTCCATTTTTGTCTCATTTGACTCGTTGGCAGTGTAAATTTTTCGATCACCACCATCCTATATTTCATCCACTTTCATTTTTTTCTCATATAAAGTGACCGTTATGTTATTTTACTTCAATTCCAATATAGAACCTCTAAAATAAAAGTAAACAAGAACTTGGACTCTCATGCATTTGACCAGTGCAATGTAATTTGTACTAGGAATAAACAGAGCCTAAGGTGGGTCCATTCCATATGCTTGGCTTTTGAATGTCTAGTGGTCGGTGGCAGATATTTGACAAGGTATCCACAGGCTCCGAGTTGTACAGAATGATCAGATGGTTTTGAATGACTGAATTGTCTCTTGTTTTTTGGGGCTTGGGGTAAGGAGGGCTTTGTCATCTTTTCTAATTTTTTCTCTCTCTTTTGATAATAATTTTAACGTCACTGCCCTTCCACTTGGAGTAAAGTTTGGGGTTAAAAAAATAGAGAAAAAATTGGCACTAATAATTTATCCAATTTGCCACCAGTTTGATTGATAGAGTCTAAAGTGGAAATTTGACATAGGTTTTTTTGTTGAAACTGCAAAAAAGATATTTCCATGAGACAGTTACTCTATAGCCTTATTTCTAAAAGTTGGATAGATTTTTCAAAATCAAGGTTCAGACTACTTGTTCCTCACAGTACACACCTCACAATACATCCCACCATGTATATATTAAAAACATCTCCCATGAATAACAACATACAAATACATGAGATGTTCCAGATGTGGGGCTGAAACATATTTTGAGATTGGTGTGAGAAGTGCTCTCTGTAAATAGCAAATCCAGACTCATCAATACCTAGTTCAGTTCAATTCTTGTAACTTAAAATTTTAATCTAATGGGGTGTTTACAAGATGGTTGATTTGAAAACTAAAAAACAACTGCCCTATTTTACAAAAAACTATACAAATTTGCTGATGTGACAGTTGATTTGTGGAACACCCCTAAGAACATGACCCCTTGAATTGCGTGACGTATCCAGACTTTGAACCTTGCTGAAAAAGCATCTACTTTACTATCTGAGCTTCATTGAAACTTCCTTAAACATTATGGTCTTACTGATTTAACTGATGCAATGTGCCAACTAACTAACGGGCTAACGGGTAACCGTCGATACACAACAAAGATGGGAGTAACAGGTAACTGCCGCCCCCGCATTTAAGAACCAACTACCGCAGGCCCCATGCATCCTTACGTCTCGTCCTTAATTCACAGCCTCATTAAATAGGAGAACTACAAGATAGGGCCCTCGCCCATGTTATATTATTCTTTGAATCTGATAGATAAGGCCTTCACCCAATGCTGGTCAATGCTGGGTCTGGCCTTTTCTGCGTCTTGGAAGGGGGTAGTGTAGATTCATACCTAACTTCTCAGACTTAGAACCCATTTTCTCACACTTGTCAGCCCTAGATTTTATGACTCCACCGGGGCCCCTTATATATGAGATCTCCTTGATGCTTGGTCGGTTTCTGTGGGCTTCAATAGAAAGAATTGAGCTTTCTTAATTAGAATCTGTAGCTAGTTTTGTTGTTTGATTTGTTCATACAATAGTCTAGACCAGCATAGAAGAAATGAAAGCATGTTAAACCAACATAGATGTATATATCATCATCCTTTTCACTTCCCACAAGCATCTCCATGCATCGTATATATATACACACAACCACACCATTTTTATAATTAATTCTCTTTCATATTACATATATATATATATATATATACATGCACCCATGGAAGGACATGCTTCCTACGAATATGCATATACATGCACGCACCATACCCACATGACATCGATCGACATGCATGCATGCATACATTAAGGTATTGAAATTAGAAAATCTACCCTTGCCCTCGGCAGAACATGATCAAGATAATCTGTACTACCCCTTCCTCCACATCAATTCCCAAATCACTTCTGCTTTTCCATTTTGCTCCACATCGACTTCAATGCATACATGATCAATATCGCCTGTTGCAGAACCAGTTGAGAAGAAGATAGAACACTAAGAATACAACATTCCTGTTCTACATCATATATATAATGTTTTTCAGAGTTTTAGGATGTTAAATATAACAAGATACATCATCAGTGACAGAGAAAAAGAAAGGTGACAAGTAAGAATATGGGGGACATGGTTCATCAGTTGTGAGTGGGAGGGTGTGTTTTGGGTGGAGCATAGTCTTGGTCAAACCCAGGATGCTTTTTCTGTTTCTCGTGAGGTACCCACCATGAAACCGAACCAAGAGAGCTGTTTTCTGCAACACCTGAAGTAGTAGTCTTTCGTGTCCTCCTTCCTCTGACCTTGTTAAGGAGGACCTTTTGATCCTTTGGCCTCTGACTACTTCCAACATCTCCATTCTCATCAGCTCTGTTTCTTCCATGGCCGACTGTCAGATTTTGTTGTCCTGCTCGAAGCTCCCGTGACCGATAAGGCTTAAATTCTGATGAAACCCAAGTCTTACTTTTTCTTGCTTTTTCTGCTTCCTGCATCAAATGAACATAGAAAAAAGCTTATAAGAGAGAGAGAGAGATTTAGATGTGTCTATTTATAGACATGATGATAAAGGTAATTGTCGGTTGATGATAACCTTAAGCGTTTAGTTTGCGTATTGTGTGTCGAGGGGGTAGTAGCTAGTATTTGTACCAAGAGCATTAAATGCAGACTTCTCAGGTGATTAAATAGGTTCCTCCAGAGAACATGCAGATGTTTCTGTGATGAGACGCGAGAAGCAAAATGCAGATATGGATGGCCTCCATTGTCTCCTCTTACTCTAAATTTACAGTCAGTTGGGACCCAAAAATGGACCTCCACCATAAGGGAAAAGCAATTTAGATCCTTTTGGTGAATATATGTAGATGGTAAATAACAAACAGAGCCAAGAAGAAGGTATAGAGCAGCCTGCTGCATGCCCCCGTTTGCTTCTATCGAGAAGCTCCAATATTTCTTGTCTGTGTTAGATTTTACTGCGACATTGGGGTTTTGGCTCGTTGTTTCTTGCTTTTGCCCACCTTTTTTCTTGAATAACCTGCTTCATTATTTTAATTTTGTATATAGGTTAAAGACTTAAAGGTGGATACACTACTGCTCATCAGAAGGGATGCAAAATATCTCAAAGTGCTTGAGCGTGCATAGTGTAATGACACATATGTCCCTGTTACCAAAATATGGAAGTCGCAGCTGAAATCAAAATTTAGATATCCTTGTCGGTAATTTTGTCCTTACAGCCGAGTACAAAACTTCAAATGTTAGGCTCAGTTTGTTTTGCACTGAACATATTTGTATTTATACTCTTATCAAATTGAGTTTTAATGTAATGTTAGAAGGGACCTGGGTTTATGTTAAAAAAAAAAAAGGAGTTGTTATAGTTCAGTCCACCTCAGAAATCTCACCCCCACCCTATAGGTCAGATGAATCCTATCCCATGGATTGATGCCAAATTCACGGGCAAGATGCGATGTAGGGGGGAGCTACTAGTAGACTAGAGGAGGCTGTAATTTCAGATTTCTGAGGTGGACTGCAGTCCATTTATCCCTATAAAATATGCTTATATTACATTTACTGCTCATTTGATTTGCAAAAATAGAAATCCCGAATTGAGATTAGAATAGGCTATTCTGATTCCAACTATTTAGTTGGGCAAAATGAAAATCTCATTTCTATTTCTGGTGGAGTGACATTTACTGCTCATTTGAACAACTGCAATTTAGAATATAATATAGATGTAATGTTTTGATGAAGAGTCTAAACTGAACTTAAACTAGAGGCAAGGGAAAATGGATGTGAATTTGAGGCACATAATTTATTAATGAACATGAAACTGAACATAAATAGGATTGATGTAGACAACCCCATATAGTGTGGACGAGGCTTTCTTCAGTTGAGTTGAATTAGATTGAGTGGTTTAAAGAAAGCAGTCATATCAGCAAAATCAATGTATTTTCTTGACACGTGTCTTCTTGAAACAGCGACATGTGTCATTTTGAAACAAAGTGAAAAAATTTATTTATTTTGATTCCAAAAAACAGCCATAACTTTTAGTTAGGTCGTGGGTCGGTTATATTTGTCTCAACTATATGGGGTCGGTTACATAAATCCTGTTTTGCCATTCCCTTCTGTTTAATGTCATGTCCATTATTTTTAATACTTATATCATATCCAATTTTGATTCATAAAACTTAAATCGCTTTTTATTTATTTTAATTTATGTCTTTTTTTTTTTTTATCTACTCCACACTAGAGCTCTTCCTTAGCCCTTCTATCCCCTTTTAACTTTTAATAGGCCGTTTCTTACGGGTAGATGAGCCAAATTCCTATTTGGTCTTAAATATATGTCCCATTTATACATGATGGGGTCCAAGGTGTGTAGACCCAGATCATGTTAATAAAGGGGTGAGCATGTCGGGTATTTGTTGCCACCCCTTACTGTAGTAACGAGTAAGGACTAAGGAGCCATTAAATGGTGGGCCCAATTCTGGAATGGTCATGATGATCTAAGTTGTTGGGTCAAATTTAAGGTGCAAATTCGGCGGGCCCAACTGAGAATTGGATTTATTTTTTTCTTTTTATCTTTGACCTGAGTCTGGCATAGAACTATTGGTTATTCCATTTCCTGAGCTGAGCCCGAGATAGCCCTTGGGTAGTCCTGAGCGCAATGTGATCCTAACTTAAGCCTGACCCGAATACACTTACCAACATACATATATAATGTGAAGATAAACAAACAATATTCCTATTTAATTAATTATTTAGACCTAGGAATGCAATTTGGGAAGGTTGGGTTGATGGCCATCCTAACATTTAAGGTCCGCTTGGTTCATAGTTAGAATTGGAATTTTTTAGAATTGGAATCAGAATGGTTCATTCCTATACTTTGTTTGGTTCAGAAAGATAGGGAATGATCATTCCATCAAACAGGGGAATACCATTTCAGTGAAAATGGGAATGGGATTTCAATTCCGTTGAACCAAACAGTTGGAATCAGAATGACCCCATTCTGATTCCGCTTCTAGACCCCTATTCCAGTGAACCAAATGGGACCTTAGATTTTAAGCTTGAGCCCAGCCCAGCCCAACCATGCTTAATCCAATACAAATCAGTCTTACAATTTGAGGCCCAAAAAGGATTTTTTCTGGCGAAAATAGTGGGGCAAGGTGCCTTGAGATGCATAGATCTCAAAGAACTATCTAAAATCAAAAAAAAAATTCACCCATACATCAGAATGCAAAGCTATGGCCACTAGAAATTTGCATACATATTGAGTGTACAACTCGTGACCCGGTGATTGAATCGAATGAGTCAACAGTTGAACCACCTGGTCAAACGGTTTTTGACCAAGTCAATGTTTTTGACAAAATGGTGGGTTTTAGCACAACGGACCTAGAATCACAGACCAAGTGTTGATTTAAATGATTCAATCAATCGGGTAAACGGTGAATTGAAAACGCTAGTCAAACCTAGGTGGTTTCTGATGTCTTGTGCATCAACTTTCATAAGCATGTACCATCCAATGAAAAATATTCTGATGTAACTTTTATGGCTTGAATGTGAAGCCAAGGCATATATCAGCATTAGAGGTGATCATTTATATCTGGCCCGGCCTAGCCTGCAAATGTGACTGTCTTGGGCTTGAGTTTTGTGGTTCAGGCTCTAGGTTTGAATCCGCATCATGCTTGGAATTTTTCTACAACAAGCCTAGGCATGGCCTAGCATGCAATATATTTATAAATTGTGCTGACCTAAAAAGCAAAAGAAAAGAAGAGAAAAAAAGAAGAGGGTAAAAAAGAAGAAACAATAGAGAGAAGATGGAGAGAAAGAAAGAAGGGAAAACTACCAAGACAAGTCGAATTACCTCTCTTGACAGTCAACCCAAGATAAGTTCTCAATACATAAGTTAAATTTTCCCCCACTGACAAACTCTTAAACACCCCCAAGCTCGAGCATATGTTATAAATATAGTCCATTAATGCTTTCATAAAATATCAGGTTGTTGGGATTTAGTTTCATTGTGGTTAACTGTGAACTCATATGGTCTTGTACAACTATAGCTGAGCTACCACTTGATGAGGCCATGAGTAAATAAGTTACTGAATTACCACATAAGCAAGGGCATGAGTAAATGAGATAAGTTACTGATTTGCCACATAGACAATTTGTCAAATAGGTGCTATACATCTATTGTAGCACTAGTTGCAACTTAAGAAAAACACCAAAGGGCCACCAAACTTTCACTTGAAAAATACTAAGGGAGCTTCACACACTTTCCAACAATCCACCAACACACTACAAACCACCACACATTGACCACATTGAAGGCTAATCACAACATCACTCGAGTCATTCACAAAAGTGCCCCTCTTCAAACCACAGAGTAGAGGGAGCACAATGAGTTTTTAATTGTAAAAAGGAGATAAGTCCTTAAAATAAGGAATGCCAAATGCAGACTTAGAGATTAGAAAAACACCACCAAATCACAAGCTATAACCTGAAGGGAATGTTCTATATGTCTAAGGCACAAAAAGTAGAAGCATGAACAATACTAGTTGCTTATTGCTCAGATACCATGTATCAAAATGAAGTAAAAGAAAAGTAGAGAAAAGAAGGGAAAAGAAAAAGAAAGTGGGAAAAGAAGAAACATTAGAGAAAGACAAATTTGCCCTTATGGACTAACTTTAACATAAATGTTATATATATATATATATATATTATTTTTATGCAATATGATTATTTATCCAAGACTTGTCCTATCTATATGGGGTTGGCTACTTGAATCATATTTTGTCATTCCCCTTTTCTTAAGTGTCATACCTATCATTAGATTATGGTCTATTAAACCACTTCTTAATAATTCTACTTGTAATGGCATGGAACTAACAATCACACATCATACCAAATGTGATATAAGCAACATATGATGCCCAATCAAGGATTAAAGTATCGGTATCAGGCATCATATCGGACCACTTGGATACGTATACGTTTTGAAAACACATGAATACAGATGAAAAATATGAATGCGCCAAAAAATGCATATAAATTTCATAAACATATTAATAACATTATTTTTAAGATCAAAATAGCCATAACTAATGTATAGATGCATAAAAAAAAGTATATTCTAAAGGTATATATGAAGAAATATACTACAATTACTATAGAGGGATGCATAGAAATCATAAAAATTTATTGATATTATATTAATCAAGAATCGTAGAACTTATATATATATATATATATATATATATATATATATTTAAATTAATACATGCACAAAGCTATTATTATGTTATTTTCTATTGAATTTCAAGGCACAAATTATTATGTTGATTATTTTCTATTTTACTATTTTTAATTTTTAATATTAATTGAAAGTCAACTAAAAATTAATTCTCAAATGATTAGTTAACAATATTTTATTTTTGTATACAATAAACACGTCATTATAAAATGTAATTAAAATATAAATTAAAAATTTATAATAATATATAATATTAACTTAAAACATATCAATTACTTTAAATTTTCTAAGGTACACACCGTATGCAAATTCATAATTTTTAACTACTAAAATAATTATTCCATTATTAATATTTTATTTCCATAAATTTTGAGATAAAAAATTCATTTTTTGATATAAATGTAGATTAATGGATTTGACAAATTCAATTTATATTATACTCTCGAGATTTTTGTAAATAATATTTTTTTTATAAATAATATATATACTTTTATTTAGTCCAAATTAAAATATTAATTAATAATTTATAAAATTTTAAGATATGTGTCATATTCCAATTTATAAATATTAAGTACTAAAATAATTATTGTATTATTAATATCTTTTTCCTATAAACTTCTTGAGATTAAACAATTTTTTTATATAAATGTGGATTTAAGAAATTATTTATTCTATTAGTTTATAAAATATTAGTTTTTTTAAATACTATAAAATATTAGTTTTGAACATTATTTTTTTTATTTTGCTGGAGTTGTTAAACACAAATGCAATTTTTCTGCATTACATGTGGACACTAGAATAGAAAAAGTTATTTTATTTCATTAAATTTCATAAGATGAAAATTGGCTTAGTGGATGAAGCATGTAGTTAAAGGCTTGAATGCTAGGTGATTTGTGTTTGAATCACGTTAGGTACAAATTTTTATAAATAAATGCATGCGTGCAAGAAACACATCAATTCGTATCGGCCGTATTGGTCCGTATCGCTCCGATACACCACGATACATGATGATACGAAGGCACATTGCTCTGATACACGTGGTTCAGGGGATACGGGTTTAGTCGGAGCGTATCTCGTATCCTCTCTAACCAATACTGATAGGATACGCCCCCCACCAATGGTACTAGATTGCAAGTAAAGCTTGAATAGCCACGTCATGCAACATAAGTGTGATACAAGCCAAAAATATCAAATCGCAAGCCAAGGAACCATTCAAGCAACCGATTCCATTACTCTTTCATTTCTAATTTTACCACTCATCTATTTGAATATACACATTTTTGCCATACTCATTTTTTTCATGTTTCTTGGTTGTTCAACACTACTCTCCATACAACATAGTTGACATCACAACTGTTTTAAATTCTATATACTCTATTTTAGTCTTACTTATTATAAAACCTCTTGTTTCTAATGTAGTTGTCCATAAACCTAATTTTGCATTTTAATAAATACCTATGCAAATATGTTTAGTGCAAATATATTTAGACTAATGCATTAAATATGTTTAGTCAATTATCTATGACTAGTGCAAATAAATATGAACTAACTGCTGACTCTTGATAAAGATCCATGCAAAATCTGACGTCTCTCTCATAGGTGTTCTAATCTTGATTTTTGCATTTTCTTACATATACTTAATTAGCTCCAATAACTATTTACATATATTATATGTTGTATAATATGAAATAGTATAAATATCAAATATAAAGAACTTAATGGCGTAGCCACAAACCCAAACTTATGCCCTTACAGTTGTAGGACTGAGCTTATATTTCAAGTCCAAATTCTAGTCCTGGTCAAGCTCGACTCGGTCCATAATCACCCCTAATTAGCATTATATGGTAAAGATATTTCATAAATATACAATCACCACATCTAAGGGGTGTTTGACAATATGGTTGAACAATTGCTACGTCAGAAAAATTGTATTATTTTTTGGATATAGCAATCATTTTTGTTTTTAAAACAACACCAACGATGTTGTCAAACACCTCCTAAACGGGGCATAAATTAGTTGGACGATGACTTGGTCTTTGACCCCGTTTTTTGCTTGTTCTGCTATTTCACCTGACATAATTTATCCCGTGGAATGAGATATTTCGTTGGGTGTTCAAAGAAAACAAAAAAAAAAAAAAAAAAAACTGATATTGGGCAGGCTCAAATTGGGCCAGACAGGGCTTAAGTTATTCAAAACCTCAACCCCAAGCCCAATAGTAAGAGTTCAAATCAGCCCCCCAGCACATCCCCACCGTGTATTGGGAACATCTCCCAATGGAGAGGATGTGCTGTGGAACGTTGTAGGAGAGAGTTGTGGGGGGCTGATTCAGTCTCCAATAGTAGAGCCCGAGTTTTTTTGACCGCGGCCCAACTACAAGTTTGAAAAACTAAAACTCAACCTTTGTTAAACGCCAGGGTCACCCCACCCAAATTGCAGCCTTATTACCACTGATGTAAAATAAGTTCAAGGCTATTTCTTCAAGAGGTGCAATTTGGGCAGTCTCGATTTGGGCTTTTGTCAAAATTTGGATGTGCCTGACCAGAAAGCCCGAGAATTAAACAATCTAAAATGCTAACTCGGACCAACCCGAGTTGCACCCCTAAATTCTTAGGTGTAAAGGCCTATTGGAGCCCAACTGACCTGCTAAGCTCAACCCAAATTCCAACTCAGCTCAATGTATATTTTAGGCTTGGGAACAGATCTTAGGAATTGCCCTAGGTTGACCTTAAACTGGACCGGTCTAACCCGCTCAAGTTGTGCCCCTACTCCCTACTCAAATTGGTACTTTAGGTGGGAAGACGATCAAGCCAAATGTTTGAAGATTGAACTTGGGCATGGATAATGTTAGGTACATCTGAATTTGATTTAACACTATTAATTGCAGATCCGATTCAATCTAAAGATCCCATCGAATCTCATAAATATGGATTTGACTTTGAATTCTATGAGACAATCGGATTGTCAGATCTGATTCGATCTAGTTTTATTTTTTAAAAAATAAATAAATAAATTATTAAAAGAAAAATAAAAATGCAAATATCTTTTCAACTATTTTGTTCATATATATATATATATATATATGTTTTTTTTATAAAAAACAAATTGAAAAAATACAATATAAATAATATATTTATTAATAAATAAATAACATATATTTTAGATCGGATATTTATTCTCGAATCAGTTAAGGGTGATACGAATTCGGTCGTATAGGATTCTAAAATGAGGCTATCTGGATCGGATCATGATTCATTTGCACCCCTAGATATCGCAACACGGCAACAGTCATGAGTCAACTCGCCTTACGAGGCCGGTTCATTTGTTCAGCGGCTCGGTTGCCCCAACCAGCAGTTTAGCCACTTCCTCGTATGGCTCATGAACGACATTTGGACACGAAATCGATTTCACCCATTTCTGAAAAAACACAAAGACGTAGAGTCGAAGCAAATCTCAACTTTCTTCCCTTCAAATTGATCGTTCCTACTAGTCACCTGACAACCCCCAAGATTTCTTCCCTTCTCCTCTTCTCCACTAAGTTCAAACAACAAAGAAATCCTCTCTCGGATTCGAAAACTAAAGAACTCCACTATTCATGATCAACCGCTGCGAAAAGAGTAATTTAGAAACCCATCAATACCACTTTTAAGTTTTGATATGTTCTAGTTGAATCTCTAATAAATGATCTCCATGTTTTCCACTTTCATTCCAATTTTCCTTTTTTCTTGTTACGCATATTGCTTGTTTTGATTAATTTTTCTTTTTTAGGTTGCGTACGATCTGTCTTGTTCTAAATTTCTGTTTGATGGCCACATATCTTTATGGAGATCTGACTTCATTTTTCTGTTATGTTGCAGTAAACATAACACCTTGCATTTGATTTAAATAGAGGAAAGGAATGGGAAGCACAGCTTGCTTCATTATTGTCAGTAGGAATGACATTCCTATATATGAAGCCGAGCTGGGCTCTGCGCTTAAAGTATGAATCTTACTCTGCCACCATTTTAAATCAAAGTTCCAACTTTTTATTACAAAGTAGCGGGTTTATACTAGTCTTTCTTTGGTGCTTAGGAAATATATTTAATACTTAACACAATTTTGTATTTTTCGCATTAGAAGACGAGGGCATCATAATGAATGATTTCTTAGAGGTGACTCTGATTCGTTTTATCTGCAAAGGTAGAGGAGAAATGGGGATGCAACAGTCAAGTCAATCCATCTTAGTTATGCTTGTTACACCTTGTATGCAAAATCTTTCTTAAAATACAATAAGATGCCAACTGTAATATATAAATTCTACTTCATTGTTCATGTTTTAAGCCTATCTAATTCTAGGTTCACAAGGTATCCGGTAATTTTATTATTATTATTATTATTATTATTTTTTTTTTATTTGGGTGAAAAGATGGTTCACTGGTTGTGCATTTGCAATTCTGCTGTTGCAGTAATCTGTCTATTTGTAGAATTTACAACATTTCCCCTATCTTTACCCTTTCTTCTTGGATGAGTACTTGTTAATATTAATGGTTAGCACTCTGACATCATTCTAATGTGACAGAAAGAAGAATCTGCCCATCAGCATCAATTTATACTACATGCAGCTTTGGATGTTGTTCAGGATCTTGCATGGACTACAAGTGCCATGTAAGTTTCCATTACTACTGATTGTTTTCCTTTGCTTATAGGTACTTTCGTGAAGGTTCAAATTAGCAGGTAACTGACTCAAACAATTTCCTTTTCCTCTTCTTCTTAGCACCTGATAATTTGTTTGTCTGAAATTATTGATTCAGGTTCTTGAAGGCAGTGGACAGGTTCAATGACTTGGTGGTCTCTGTGTATGTAACTGCAGGTCATATCCTAGCTATTCACAAATTGATGCAATGCTTAAATACAAGTCATTATTTTCACAAATAGAACAAGTGATACAAGTATATTTTATATCTTAGTATTAACTCATAGGTTTCATTAAGTAACTCTTCCTGCAATTGGATTCTGAGGTTCATTCACAAATAGAACAAGCGATCCAAGTATATTTTATATCTTAGTATTAACTCATAGGTTTCATTAAGTAACTCTTCCTGCAATTGGATTCTGAGGTTCATTCAACAACTTTGTTTTTACTCATTTTTAATTACATGTTATATGCCTATGCATTCTATATCTAATTATTGATTTAATTATATTTTATAGACTACCTGGAAAACATACACATTACGTATCCATCTGTACTACCTGAATGTTGAGCAAGCTATTAGGTATATGAAATTTTCCAAAGTGCAACTTACAACAGACAACACAATTTTGGTTACAATTTGTATGATCTTCATTACTGAACAAAGAAAACTCAAATGAACGAGTTGATGGTGCTATGCCATTATCATGGTTGGTAATCCAGGCTGTCCAAAAGGTGTGTTATTCCTTCAATGGGCACAACTAAAAGAATTACTTTTTATTCCCAGATATGGGGAACCATTGATAATAGACATTACCAACTGAGAAATGGTCAAACTTACTAATGATCTTAGCAATCATAGGTTGTATTTTTGATATGATCATCTGCATGAATCATATTGGTACAATTATTGGGGTTGTGCAAAATCTGGTTTTATGGTTGGCCTATATAGGAGTGCTTCAGAGTATGCTATTCAATGACACTTTTTGAAGAGAAATGTGGGTTGTCTATCGTATATGTATTTGTTTGCTTTCTTTGGAAAATGACATTTTTGTTTGTTAAATAGATGTAGTGATGTATTAACATTTCAATCTACAGTTTTTATTCATCTTATTCATTAAGAACCACTGCTTGGTGTAATGGTAAAATCCTGGGATGACAAGTGTGAGAACATGGATTCAAGTCTGAGAGTGGCCACTTTGTGCCTAAAAAAACAACATAGATTAGGTCCATATCCAGTCTACCCCTCCCAAGGCCCTAGATAGCTGGGACCAACAGTGACCTTTTTATCTTTTCATTCTTTTGTTTCTTTGACTGAGTATATCATACATACGCGATTGATGCTACTTCATGATTCTCGTAACGATGATGGAATCCGAAGTTTTTTCCAAGAGGTCCATGAACTCTATATAAAGGTATGTTGTTAAACTATGCTTGTCTATCATGTGGCATTATTTGTTTGTCTCTTCAGTTTATTCTATAACGTATGTCCTTGTGATATGTTATCCGTGAAACTTGAATGCTAATATGACTTAAGAAATTCTGTTATTTTTGCTTATTAATGATTTATAAATTTAATCCTTAAAGTATTCTTGCTTATTAAAAATGCAACTGAGCTACAATCAGCACGAACAAACTGAGATAGGTGGGTGTTTTCAGGCTACAGGTTGGGCCTTGTTGAAAAAGAAAAATTCCATCCAAGGTTGGGTTGGCTTGGGTTGAGACCTTAGGAAACCCCACTAAAACTGAGACTCATAATTTATATTACACACTTTACTATATAAAGGTGTTTAACAAAATTATTAGAATAGTTAGTAAATTCATTTGGCTTAGTCCTATAAAAAAATTCATTTGACTTAGTCCTATCAAAAAACTTCATTTGACTTAGTCCTATAAAAAAAATTCATTTGGCTTAGTGATTCCAATGTTGCTCCAAGCACAAGGTTTGAGTTGAAGTCTTAATATGCAACTTCTTATTAATCTTCTAAAATATTGCATGACATTGTAATCCATCCCAAATCATATTAATTCAATACGGCTTGGGGTCTAAGCATCCTTTGATTGATCACCTTGGGTTCAGTGATTTAATGGTTGACTCTCCAGTTCCTAGTTTGATCTTTGCTTGACCATAGGACCCAAACCACCCAAGTTGTAATGATCGTTGTCAAGGTGATGCTTAGGCAATAAGGCATTCTTGGAGGGTTGCCTCACCCTAACGCCTACATATTTATATGTAAGACACCACATGTCCAAAAAATTAATGTGGTAGAAATGCAAATGCTAAGATGGATGAGTGGAAAAATTAGAAAGGGTAGGATTAGGAATGAAGTTATCCATGGGAACCTAGGAGTAGCTCCAATATGTGATAACATGAGAGAGAGTAGACTAAGATGGTTTGGGCACATGCATAGAAGACCAATTGCGCCAGTTAGAAGAAGTGATTTGTTACACATTGAAGGGGGCATAAGAGCTTGAGGTAGACCAAAAAGATATGGATAGTAGTAAGAAATGATTTAAGCACTAACAATTTAACAATGGATATGGCTTTAAATAGAACGGATTGGCAAAAGAGGATTCATATGGCCAACCCCATATAGTTGGGATAAGGCATGGATGAATGGTGATGATGATGATTCTTATACTAGTTTTCTTTTTATTATTTTCTTATTTGTTTGAGTTCAATCAACACGAACGTCAGTGGCAGTCTTGAATTTTTTTTGATAAATGAGTAAGATTTTATTAACCCAACAAGTAAGAATTACATTCAACCCATGGAAAGGCACGAGATGCGACCTTTCCTTTAAAACTAGTTACAGAATTATAAGTACAAAAGAAATTACATAGAAGTCCAAAATAAACTATCCCAAAGAACCCCTTGTTTTGCAAGTGAATCAGCCATTGAGTTTGCTGATTTGCCTACCCACTGAACTCTGATTGTCATATTCCTTGTTAACCATTTAACCTTTTTGAGAAGATCTCTAAAACCCCAATTCACAGTGTCCGGATCCTTCAGCCAACTCACTATTACCTGGGAATCCCCTTCAATAATCAGTAGCAGTCTTGAATCCTTTAGGACTTCAAAACTTGAATTGATAAGTAAGAAATAACTTGAAGATTTTATCCAATTAACATACAAGAACAATCAATAGGACTTTTCTTCCTAGGACCAAAACAAGGGCTCAACCCTTATGGTTTGTATGTTTTCTTCCCTTTCTTATTTTTCTTCTCATAAATATGTTGATTTTCTATCTTTTGGTATGGGGTTTATACTTATTTCATGAGGATTATGGTAATTTTTAGCTAAAGATTACTGCTTATTACCATGAAACCTAAGGGAACTACCCTAGGATTTGTACTTTATTTAAAAAAAGTCATCACCTAGGCAATGCCTAGGCACCCGGCTAAGCAACTAGGCAACAAGGCCCTATCATCTAGCTTCGCCTTGGCACCATGAAAACTATGGTTACAATTATAGTTGTTTTGACATTTCAGAAACAAATTGAACTTGATAAGCTTCTTCCTGCATGAATCTCTAGGAATGAAGGATTTGCTTCTTTATTTGAGTTCATGACAAATTCAAGTCCACATTGGGTCCAAGCCTGGCCATAGAATTCACTGGATTGAGTAATTTGCATATTTTTTCAAGTTTAAATGGTCAAAGTTTAGACTTTTTGGTTGGCTTGATTAAAATTTTAACTTATTATATCAATATCTTAGACAATTTAAAATATGAAGATACCCCTTGTACATCTCCTTATTGTCAAACAGCAGTAACATTGATTGATAGTGACAGAGAAAACATTTTTTGGAGCTTCCCCTAGGTTCTAGCAAGGATAACCAGGTATAGGAGACCTCAATATTTCTTCATTTAAATTACATGATTTTCTTCTTCTTAATCTTCATCCTAAAAATAGTCCACTCAAAAGGAAGTTCTAACCATAATTACCTAAATGGTTGGTTCTACATGTTCAGGTTCAGGTTCACAGCATGTAATTCACAACCTTTTAATAAACCTGGTTCTCACAATGTGTAGTTCTAGTTTTCCAATGATTTTCCACTTTCTTTTGGTGTAAATTGTTTCTTGCACATGACATTTTAGGAGAAAGAACTTTGTATTAATCAATCCAATAGGAATATTTTTCTTGGGAAAACAACCTTATGGTTAAGAAGTATCACCTTGTTGATATTGGGCATAATGTCTGCTCAAGGAGAATGGCATGCTGTGAATAAGGTTGTCTAGAGAGTTAAATACACAGCTGTAACAGGTAACTATGGTAATTGTTAATGGACCTACTAGGGAACATAATGGCAATGTTCTGAAAATCATAGTAAGATTACTCCTATTTTTTACAAATTTGTTGAAAAATTAAATATAAAATTACTAAAAGGTTTTATATATATGAAAATGATGCTACCTTATTTTTAACCCACATCTACCATATATGTGCCTAAAACAACAGAATTTACCAATTACCACTTGTACAATAAAAGCCTAAGATGACATAATCAAGTTTGAGTTGAAAGTCAAATAATCTAACCCTACAAGGGAGAGCTTTTGGAACTCGGTGGTGGAAAGGTTTGAAAAAAGATTGGTCTCTTGGAAAAAGAATTACCTCTCTCTTGGTGGAAGAGTTACACTGATTAAGGCCACACTTGCTAATTTACCCATCTATTTCCTGGGGAATGGGCTTTTTCCCTCTTTGGGTGTAGATGGAACCCTCCATCAGATCTGTAGGGCCTTTTTTCCCCTTCTGTTTTCAGGTGGCATAGGAAAAGGAGAAGGACTATGTGGAGAGGTTTGAGGGCTGCAGTATGTTGGACAATATGGGAAGAAAGAAACTTCAGGATATTCTCAGCGGCTGAGAGAGGGGTGGAAGAACTAAAGGCTATCATTCATTTTAGGGTTGTACAGTGGCTGAAATCTTTGGAACTATTCACAGGTTACATAGTGGATGACATGTTGAGGAAGTGGGGTGAAATAGCAAAGTGCACACAGACCAAGTCAGTAATGAGTGTGTCTTGGACACCTCCACCTGCTGGGTTCATGAAATTAAATTTTGATGGGAGTAGTAGGGGGAACCTTGGACAATCAGGGATTGAGGGTGTCTTTAGGGATGAGAATGGGGTCATTTTTGCCTTGTTCTCAGGCCCAATTGGAGTGGGTGACTCCCTTAGAGCTGAGGTCTTTGTAGTTATGGAAGGAATCTAGAAAGCCAAGGAGATGGACATCAGAAAACTCTTAATTGAAGGGGATTCGGAGGTGGTGATAGGGTGGCTGAATGCAGACAACAATGGTTTATGGAGGTATAGTAATCAGAGGAGGAAATTTGAGTGGCTGGTGCGGGAGATGGAAGTTAAAATGTGCTGGGTCAAAATAATCTACCTATTCTTTTGTTTTATTGATTGTACTTGGAAGATAAGTGTGTTTGTCTTCCTTATGTAACCTCTTTGGTGAACTAATGAAATTGTTATTGATAAAAAAAAGTCAAATAATCTACGTACAATGGCTCTTCAACCTACATAGATGTAAAATAAACACAATACCTGGCATTAAATAACATAAATAAATCATTTTCTAGTAAGGGCTTTAAAACAAGTCTCCCTTGACACAACTGAATATACACAAAATACAAAAAAGACAAAGTAGAGGTCTAATTCTTAATTGAATTTATTTGAATTGCAATGAAGTGCAGGAATCATATACATCGTAAGATTTTTGCATGAAAATATTCAGACATAAGATTCAAATCAAAACCATTGGTTCAAATTGTGAATCATATTGTAAATTGTCAGATTTTTACAACATTGCTTATTGGTACCAGATATAGACTGAGACCTGTGGATTGATCTAGTAGGGAATTTTGGTTCATCTATGGTCTGGCAATTGGAAAGGCAACCCTAAATCTATGGTTAGCTTTGACAAAAAAAAATTGATAAGAACACGCTTGATTCGATCCTTTTATTATACTCTTCCCTCGAAGGGAGGTCCCTAAATAGATTTTCTCAGTTCTTATGATGCTTGGTTGGCAAATAGGGTTCTGTGGAAACCCCTGTTTATAGGAGAATTGAGGAGAAGAATGCTGAAAATATTTGAATGTTTGAACTCCTTTTGGTCCTTCATGAGAAACATGCTCCAGATCAACAGTCTAGGGAACATATTTGGGAAACGGAGCCTGTTGGCTGCCTCACTTTCAGGTCCTTCTATAACCATTTATTTCACATGACAATTAGTTCCTTATTCCAGGATCTTTGCAATCTAGGTTCCATTTAAAGTCATTTCTTTTATATCGAAGACTGTGAAAGCATTCTGATCAAACACTTATAATTTATTGGGGTAAAAACATGTCTGATTATGATGGACAAGAGCACCATTTCATTTACTGCACTTCCATAATGAAAAGATGATAGACTTTTTCATCCTTGGAAAAAGTTAGACACCATGGGAAAAACCTTTTAGTATAGTTTCTCACTTAACTATTTGTTGGGGCATTAGGACTGAAGGAAACTTGGAGTTCTCCAATTAAAGGAGTAACTTATTTCCAGGCATCAAACTGGGTTCTAAGACTTCATATTGGAAGGCATTAAGGACTATAGGCTGTCTGTTTTAGAAGTCAACTGGAAAAATATTTTTTGATTGCAAATTCCAATCCAGAAAGATTCCTTGGCAATTGGTAAAGCTTAGCACTTGTTGGACAAGCTTAATATTGATGGTTATTTACTAGGCAACAAAGTCTTAGACCTTGGACTAGAAATTAGCCAATTGGCTGAGTGAATTAGCTAAATGGGAGGAAAGAGTGAAGGACTCTTGGTAAAGCTGATCTGTGTGCATTGCTTGCTGGATTAGAGGTTCACACTGATCCATTCACCTTAACCTAGTTATAGTTATAGATTGACAATTCCAAAGTTCCAACTTCTGGTGTCTTGGTGAGACAAGGGTATATTTTAAGTTTGTAAATATCGTGAATAAGATCCTTTTTGTTTTTAAGCTGTATCCAGATTTTGTAAATGCATATTTCAAGTGCAAATGTTGGCACCATCTGCCTACAGAAATGAACCTTGTAATTTAGGTGTCTTAGAATCTAGTTACTTAAGGAAAATGGAGTATCTATTTCTGTGGGTATTACCATGCTAAAATAGAAAAGACCCTCGCCAAGTGAAAATTTGCGGCTTGTGAACCTTGGAAATCCTTCCTGTCAAAAAAAAAATGCAATGAGACGGAAAGAGGTTCCTCGACCCTTAGATATGCAACAAACAATGTACCACTTTTGGGGAAAAAAACTTATAAGATTTTGCAAGTTGAATTCTAAAAGAAGTAAGAATAAATAGAAGGATTCTTTAAAATCTCTATAAGAGGATAATCCATATAACAGATGGGCATCCATAAAATTCCATAATCCAAATCCATTGAAGACATATGTATCCATAAAGTCATTAAGATTAATTGGTCCAAATTCAAATTTTAAAGTATCAAATGTCAATAAGCAGATTGAAATGAGGGTAAAGTGTGTGCATTATTCTCAGGCCCAGCAGGTGAAGGAGAGTCACTAAGAGTGGAAGTAATGGCAGTTATGGAAGGAGTGCAAAGGGCTACAACCATGAATGCAAGAAAGCTAATCATTGAAGGGGATTCCAAACTGGTAGTGGCTTGGCTACTGGATGAGGAAAGTAGGATGTGGAAGATTAATAATGAAAAGAAAAAACTCAGATGGATCACAAAGGACATGGAACTGAGAATACAGTGGGTGAGAAGAACAGCTAATTCAATGGCTGATGCACTGGCCAAGCAAGGGATTGGGAGAATTCAAACATTTTGGGAACAACTGTAATTGTAATTATAACTAAAGTTGAAGGGGAGAGATAAGAGAGCTTGTCTCTCTCTCACTTTCTCTTGTACACTTTCCTTAAAATTCAATGAAGTAATCAGTTATTCATAAAAAAAAAAAACATGTTCAGTTATTAATATGTTAAAAAACTCTAAACAGGAATAATTGCAAACAGTTAAAAGGAAAAGTTGAAAAAAAAATGGATATAGATAGCAGTAGCAACAAGTGCAGCTCTTTTCATGTAAACAAAGCAGTATAGTTGAAGAGAGAGGATAGAGTTGGGAGGATGGATAAGAAAAGGGGACTGCAATGACCTTAATGTGCTGACTGCAGCATTGCTCAACATCAATTGAAAAAGGAAAAAAAAAGAAAAAAAAAACTCATCTTACCTCATGTAAGTAGCAGCCAAAGTTTAATGGTTTTGTTTCCTTTGCAAGGTTAATAGACCAATATAATAGAACAGAAGAAATTATTCTTTCCTTTGCAAGTTAGTAGACCAACAGAATAGTGTAAACGCATCTACAGTTTCCAAATATAAAGTTAACATGGGTTCCATTGTTAGATCCTGGTCGCTGAGTTCGGTTCAACTAGATGAATAGCTTGATCAAGTTACTGATTTGGCCTTAGAAAGTATCAAGCTGATTTCTTTTTCCAAGAGAAAAGAATTGATATTGTCAAATATTGGTGATGGAGCACAATCCGGTCAGTCCTATCTGTCAATGGTCTTGCCTCTGGCTGGAGCAAAAGGTGCCTGAAACAGGGAAGAAAGCGAGTATCTTCGGAGAGGGACTCGGTGAGAATGCTCTAAAGCTCAAGTTAGTATCCTCAAAGGCAAGATGATAAATCAAATGGCGCAAAGTTCACATACCTCGTTCTTGGGGGGTAGAGTGCCTTTTATAACCACTTCGCGCATTCACTCCTAAGCTTTTGTTAGGTCGGGTATGATTACCTACGCTTCTGCCAGCTCGGGTATGATTACCTACGTTTTCGCCAGTTCGGGTGTCCTTACCTCTGCTGGGGCAAAACCGCCACTGTTCTCTTTGTCGAATCCGTCTCTGTAACTGGAGATGGCGGTGGCAGGTGTCCGTTGAAGTGCGGCTATCAAGCGTCAGGTCCTAACTTAGTCAGGTGCATCGCCTCTAGATACGGACTCCTTTGGTGTCGGGTACGGTGCGTTTGTTCAGTTTGGCGTCCCGAAGGTGAAGTGTTGGAATGGTGTGCGAGGTGAAGTCTTGAGTTTAGATAGAGACATGGCCCGAACTGCACTAGGGTGGGCCAGTTCGGGTTGTTGCCTTTTATAAGGCTCGGGGTCCAAGGGGGAGCTCGTGCTCCTTGTGGGGAGTTCGGACTGCGGGTTCCACTTTTCGGAGTTCGTGCCTTGGGCGTACTGTAGTGTGAGCTATTGCCTTTCCACGTGTTGAGTGATTACGAGGTCGGGCCAAATCTTCCTTCATCAATTGCCCCCCACTCCTTGCGCTAAGGGACTTGTCCTGGCGCGGGGAGTTTGCCAGGTGGCGGGTGGTTTTGCCCCATACTCCGGATTGGTTGATTGCTAGCGCAAAGTGCGTGGTCGTTAGGATTTTTTTGAGTTTTTCGAGTGCCAAAAAGACGGGAAAACGCGCCAATCTGTCCATAAATACTGACAGACGTGACAGTACGCGTTTATTTCAAAAATTCAAAAAGTGCGCCGTTGGACGTCTTTAATGCGAGGAGATGTGCGCTGGCACCCTTTTCAATTTCGAATGACGTGCGGCCAGTCACGTCTCGGTCTGAGGAGATGTGCGGTCAGTGCAACTGCGGGCCATTGGATTGGCCTTGATTAGAGCCGTTGGTTTTTGGCTATTGTGGGCATAAATAGTGGGGGACCCCAGTCACCGTCATTGTCCCGCGTTTTGCTTCTTGAGCTCGCGTCCAAGTTTCAGTTGGCGTTCAAGCCTTTAGCTCGCGTTCACGTTCCCGTAGTTCATTTGCTTTTTGTTCGAGTGAGTACTTTCCTGGGATCCTTCTCCTTCCGATGTCTAGCTCGGATAGCTCAGGCAGTTCTTCAAGGGGGTCAGATGCAGGTTCTACGAACCGAGTTGCATCCCCCAACAGTCCTAGTGAACCTGAGGTAGAACTCGAGGAAGAGTTCGAACCAATAGGCCGAGTCGCCTCGGGTGGTTTGGCGTCCTCCTCCCATTGAGGTCGAACATTGGACAAGTTTGGGCCTTCGACCATGACGCCTGAGGGGTTTTACTCCCTTATTATCCAGTTTAACTTGCTTGGGGAGTATACATATTTTATACCTTCGGGAAGTTTCCCTTGGGATCACGGTCCTAATGAGATCGTGATATTCCGGGAGCAGCTCGCCGGTTTGCGCCTGCCTTTCCACCCCTTATAGTCGATGTCATGAACCACTTCGGCGTTACTATTAGCCAGGTTCACCCAAATTCTATTCGTAACTTGGTAGGGACAATTTCCCTATTTTGCGAACAGATCTTGCCCTTAGACTTAGAGATTTTTTCTTCCATTCTGATGCTAAAGCAAGCAGGTCCCCTTCCCGGGCGTAGACGGGCGTATTACCTGTCTCCTCGCCCGGGTTTTAAGCTATTATACGATCTTCCCAACAATGTCCCAGAGTGGAAACGAGACTACTTCGGGGTGCAAAATGCATTGGGGTGGCCGTTCCAAACCGAGTGGGGGTGGCAGCCCCTGATGCCAGTGTTACACTTGACAAGGAGACGGAGAAGGGCCTCCGGCAATGGGTACGGCTTGTGCTAAAATGCCATCAGTATCTGACGGAGGCCAAGCTCATCGCGGCCGGTCTGAGTTCGGATAGGTTCCTTAGAGGTTGTCTTTTGTTTTTGCTCTGTTCTTTCGTTTCCCCTGATGCTGAGCTCTTTTGTAGGTGTAATGGACTTAGAGAAGACTCGTGATAAGAACATGTTTCACGCCATGAAGAGGAGGAAACGAGTCGCCAAACGGACTCATTCCGAGCTGCCCCGAGAAGCAGAGCCCGAGGCACTAGACTACTCGTCAGTGGATCCACCCATGGAGTTTGAGATGGCCCCTCCAATACAAGAAGTGGCAGGGGCCCCTTATGCCGAGGCTACTTACACGGGGGCTCCCGCTTACTCTGGGTCTGCTTATACACGAGCTGGGCCCTCAGGCTCGGGAACCCAAGGTGAGTTCAGGAACGTGTTGTCACTGAACCACGCTCTTCAGAAGAATAGGGAGGCCATTTATCCTGAGGAAGTCGCGGCATGGGCCGAGCTTCCTTTGAACCAGGTGGCTTATCATGCTGCCGCTCACGCCATGGTGGTAAGTCAGCGGTTTAATGTCGAGCTCTTTGCTTTTCTTTCTTGCTATCGTTCTTTTGATCATTTGTTATTTTTCCTTTTGGTATGTGAATTCTTCTATCCACGCCTTGGCGGCCCAAGTGGAAAGGAGCTCGAGGCAGGCGCGAGCTGCCGAAGAGGCTTCCCGCGCTGCCGAGGCGGCTACCCGAGCTGCTGAGGCGGCTTCTCGCGTTGCACAGACCAGACTGGCGAGGTCTTGGAGAGATACCGAGGCCATGGGGTTGTGGTGAAGCATATGGCGGACTTGAGACTGGACTTGCAGCATCAGGTTGAATGCCTTCAAGAGGATATTAGGGAGAGGACGGAGATCTTTTCTCAGGGCATCGAGGATGCCAAGAAGAAGGCCGTCGATGAATATATCGCCTCACCGTGCTTTGACGACCTGATGGTGGGCTCATACAGACGGGGCTTTAAACTGAGCCGGTGAATAATCCGGAATACGTACCCCGAGCTTGATATTAGCGCCATAACCACTTCGCGCATTACTCAGGAGATGGCCAATGCTGCTGACGATGAACCGGATTCTGAGGATGAAGCGGGACCTCCGGGCCTGTGAACTTGCCCTTTTTTTTTTGGAATGTAAACAAAGTATCTTGCAATGGATGTTCTTCTTTTGGTTAAGTGTTGTTGTCACTCTTTCTTCCGAATTGACCATATGCCGATGCCCCTATTAGTTCGTTGTTGGCACTTTGCCTGAGCTTTTAGTTTGCATTTTTTGCTTTTGCTTGCCCATGCCAAGGTCCTTGGCATCCTATCCCTTCGCTTGGTGCTCATGTCAAGGTCCTTGTTAGCCCGACATCTTGGCCCTTAGGCTCTGGAATTGACTTGGTCCACTTCACTTGGTGAGATCTATAGGAAGTATCGTCTCAAGTTAACGACATTCCAAGCTCGGGGTACTTGTTTGCTCTCTAAGGTTTCGAGCTCGTATGCCCCCCCCCCCGAGCGCGCTCGTTACTCGGTAGGGCCCTTCCCAATTTGGTCCAAGTTTGCCCACGCCGGGCTTGGGTGCAATGATCTTACAGAGGACTAGGTTGCCGACGCAAAAGTTCCATTTTTTTACTCTGATATTGTAGTACCGAGCTACTCTTTGCTGGTAAACTGCGGTTCAAATGTATGCAAGGTCTCTTACCTCGTCCAGTAGATCGAGGTTGGTACGTAACTCATCTCCGTTTGATTGATCGTCGTATGCTTCTAGTCGTAGTGTAGGTATTTCGATCTCCGTCGGGATTACCGCTTCGGTGTCGTAGGTGAGGTTAAAGGGGGTTTCTCCCGTGGCGGTTTTTTCCATAGTTCGGTGAGCCCATAGAACACTTGGTAGCTCGTCCGCCCACAACCCTTTAGCTCGGTCTAGTCGCGCTTTCAGTCCGCGGAGGATAGCTCTGTTCATTACTTCTGTTTGACCGTTTGCCTGCGAGTGTGCGACCGATGTAAAGTTCTTCCGAATTCCCATACCTTGGCACCATTCCTAAAACTTGATATCCTTGAACTGCTTGCCATTGTCAGAGATCAGTACCCGAGGTAACCCAAAGCGACATACTATGTTCTTCCAAAAGAAGTTATGTACGTTTCGGGCTGTAACTGTTACCAGAGGTTCGACTTCTATCCATTTTGTGAAGTAATCTACCGCCACCACTAGAAACTTCCTCCCACTTGTTGCTGACGGGAATGGCCCCAGGAGGTCGATGCCCCATTGCACAAAGGGCCATGGACTGGTGAGGTACTTGAGGTCGGCGACAGGCTGATGGTGGATATTGGCATGCTTCTGACACTTATCGCATTTTCTAACAAGCTCGATGGCTTCTGCCTTCATTGTTGGCTAGTAGTACCCTTGTCGAAGTGCTTTTTGGGCGAGGGCCCTGCCTCCCAAGTGCCCTCTGCACAGACCTTCATGAGTGTTGCGGAGTACGAGCTAGGCTTCGGCAGGTTGCAAGCAGCGTAGGTAGGGGAGCGTGTAGGATCGTCGGTACACTCGTTCGTCTATTATGACGTATTTGGCTGCTTGGCGCTGGACTCTCCTGACTGCATTGCGGTCCGAGGGGAGGGTTCCATCTAGCAAGAAGCCCGCGAATGGGTCGATCCAGCTCGGCTCTACTTCAAGGACAGGAGCGACCCCCTCTGCCCCACCGAGGATGCTAGGCCGAGGCAAGTCCTCTATGTACACGGTTCTCATGGTGTTGTTACTTGTGCTGGCTAACCAGGACAGGGCGTCGGCCTCAGTGTTCTCTAACATCGGGATTTGCCTGATGAAGTGTGACTGGAAGTTGAACAGAGCCTCCTTTACTTTTGCCAAGTAGGCGATCATAGTCAGCTCGCGTGCTTCGTATTTGCCCGCGACCTGGTTGACCACAAGTTGGGAATCGCTGCAGATAACTATGTGTTTTGCTCTTACCTTTTGTGCTAGGTTCAGCCCGGCTATCAATGCCATACTCCGCCTTGTTGTTGGATGATGCGAAATCAAAACGTAGTGCGTATTCCAATTTCGTACCGCCCGGGCCGTGCAATACTATTCCAGCCCCGTTGCCCTACTGGTTCGAGAAGCCATCTACGTGAAGGATCTAGGGCTCCTCATCCCAGTTCGCATTTGTCCTAACCAGGAGAGATGCCATACTGGCTGCTAGTTCACGGGGTTCATACTCTATTTGGCTTGGGAGCTCCAGGCTCACCCGAACTGGGGATTTCGGGCTCAACCGACCTAGGGAGTTCGGGGCTGAACGTGCACTCAGCGATAAAATCTACTAAGACTTGGGCCTTAATAGCAGTTCATGGCTTATACTGGAGATTGTACTCGCTGAGCTCGATGGCCCACTTCGTCAGTCAACCGGAATGCCTTGAAGAAAAGCAAAAGCGGTCTATCGATTTGGACATGAAGCGACTCAAAGCAGCTATGCGACCGTTTAGCCTCTGAACCTCTTTTACTTTTCGGGGTGCTCTCATATCTAGGATGGCTTTTATCTTGTTTAGATTGGCATCAATACTGCGTCGGTTGACAATGTACCTAGGAACTTACCCGAGGTGGCACCGAAGACACATTTGTTTGGGTTCAGTTTCATGCTAAATCGACGCAGAATTTGGAAGACAAAATCTAAGTCTTGTATTAATTCCTGTGAAATTTGTGTCTTGACGACCATGTCGTCTACATAACATTCTACTTCCGTGCCAATTAAGGGCCGAAACAGCTTATTCACAAGTCTTTGAAAGGTCGCCCCAGCGTTCTTCAGCCCGAAGGGCATGACCTTGTAGCAGTACAGGCCGAACTCGGTTATGAAGCTGGTTTTTTCCTCATTGGACTTGTCCATCCTGATTTGGTTGTAGCCTAAGTAGGCGTCCAAGAAGCTTAGCAACTCATGTTCCGAGGTCGTGTCCATAGGCAGTCAATTTTGGAGAGGAGGAAGCAATCTTTCGGACAGGCCCGGTTCAGGTCGGTGTAGTTGATGCACATGCGCCACTTGTCGTTTGCCTTTTTCACCAGCACTAAGTTGGCTACCCAGCTCGGGTAATGAACTTCCCTTATGAAGTCCGCTACGAGGAGCTTCTCGACCTCTTCGTCAACCGCCCTCCAGCGCTCCGGGGCTAAGTTGCATTTCTTCTGTCTAATGGGTCTGACTACAGGGTCAGTATTAAGCTTGTGAGTTATAAGGCTAGGGTCAATATCGGGCATATCGACCGCGAACCATGCAAAAATGTCTAAATTTTGAAGTGAGAAACTCACCAGTTCGGTTCGTAGAGGCTCCTTGACAGAAGCACCGATCTGTAGTGTCCGGGCCGGGTCCATAGCCGAAGTTGGGATTGCGACCGTTTCCTCTGTGGGCGAAGCTCGTTTCTCACCCTACTCCGTAGGCCGCTCCAGTTCGAGGTCGTTGGCTGCCTTGGCTTTTCCCTTCAGGGTGGCAACATAACACTTGCAGGACTCAAGCTGGTTGCCCCGCGCTACCCCCACACCGAAGTCTGTAGGGAACTTCATTGTCAAATAGTAGGTGGAGACTATTGCTCGTAGGACATGCGTGATTGGCCGCCCTATTATGGCATTGTATAGGGAGGGGGTCGCGACCACCAGGAAATCGTGGTTGAGTCTAACCGCACAAGGCCATGTGCCAACTTCCACAGGTACTGTTATTTTCCCAAGGGGCCTGACTTCCTCTCCGCTGAAGCCCACCAGAGGAGTGTTCGTGGGCTTCAACTTGCTCCTCTGTAACTGAAGCTGGTCAAATGCCGACTTGAAGAAGATGTCTGCCGAACTACATGAATCCACAAGCACGCGCCTAACCTCAAAGTCGTTGATCCTTAGTTTTATGACAAGTGCGTCATCGTGGGGGTAGTGAACACCTCGCGCATCGTCTTCCGTGAAGAAGATCGGTCCTTCCGCCTTTCGGCCTCTTTGTAGGGTTCTGTTCTTCTCGAGCCGCTTCGTGAACTGACGTCCGGACCGCTGCCGAAGTACAACCTGCTACCACCGAACCTTCCACTATTATGTGGATGGTTCCCCAAACTAGCCTCTCTTCCGGAGGCTGTCTTTGCGATGGTTCGGTTGGCCTGCTGCTGGGTTCGGGGGCATCTCTTTCGTGCTCTTCTTGCTGACCAGTCTTATTATTATTATTATTATTATGATGTACAAAATTTCTCAAGTACCCGCGACGGATGAGTCACTCTATCTCGTCCCGGAGATTATTACATTGTTCGGTACTATGACTATGATCTCTAGGGAAACTACAGTACAAATTTTTATTTCTCTCGTTTGGGTTCCCTTTTAGGCGAGGTGGCCATTTTACGTATGGGGCATCTTTGATCGTCATCAAGATCTCAGTTCACCTCGTGTTTAAGGGTGTGTAGTCCGTTCGAGCTGCTAAGGGAGCTCGGGACGGCTGGCTTGGCTTCGCCTCCCGGGCTGGGTTTTTTCTTCTATCATCTGGGTTGGAGGGCTCGCCTTCTCTTTTCCTTTTCTCGACTCCGCCTTTAGTCCTTTGGCCGATCTCTTCCTCTGTTCTCATGAACTTATCCGCGAGCTTGAGGAACTCGGCCACGGTCGCGGCTGGCTGGCTACCATGTGCCATTTGAACTCCTTGTGTGTTACTCCTCTCTTGACGCTGCGAGTTGTACCGTGGGGTCCAGTCTCTGGGGAGGGACCTGGTGAGAATGCTCCGAAGCTCAAGTTAGTATCCTCAAAGGCAAGATGATAAACCAGATGACGCAAAGTTCACATACCTCGTTCTTGGGGGTAGAGTGCTTTTTATAACCACTTCGCGCACTCACTCGTAAGCTTCTGTCAGGTCGGGTATGATTACCTGCGCTTCTGCCAATTCGAGTATGATTACCTGCGTTTTTGCCAGTTCGGGTATCCTCACCTCTGCTAGGTCAGAACCGCCACTGCTCTCTTTGTCGGAGCCGTCTCTGTAACTGGAGATGGCGGTGGCAGGTGTCTGTTGAAGTGCGGCTGTCAAGCGTCAGGTCCTAACTTAGTCAGGTGCGCCGCCTCTAGATACGGACTCCTTCGGTGTCGGGTACGGTGCGTTTGTTCAGTTCGGTGTCCCGGAGGTGAAGTGCTGGAATGGTGTGCGAGGTAAAGTCTTGAGTTCGGATAGAGACGTGGCCCAAACTGCCCTGGGGTGGGCCAGTTCGGGTTGTTGCCTTTTGTAAGGCTCCGGGTCCAAGGGGGAGCTCGTGTTCCTTGTGGGGAGTTTGGACCGCAGGTTCTTTTTGGAGTTCGCGCCTTAGACGTACTGTTGTATTGAACTGTTACCTTTCCACGTGTTGAGTGATTAGAAGGTCGGACCAAATCTTACTTCATCAATTGGCTTGGATTTTTAGCATAAATTCTTGTAACAAAAATAGTAGTGAGTGCAATTTTCCTTCAATAAATACTCACTAGTACTTGATGTCAGTGAGTCTGAATTTTATTTCCCTGTCTATTTGCCACACACAGAATAGTAGTGAGTGCAATTTTCCTTCAATAAATACTCACTAGTACTTGATGTCAGTGAGTCTGAATTTTATTTCCCTGTCTATTTGCCACACACAGACCAAACTGCATGTCCTATCATCGAAGTAGTACCCCCAAGAGCTAAGGAATTTATTTCTTTTGCTTGTTTTTTTCAATGAGCTAATTACTTTATTGATTTGCATATTGTTAAAAATGGCAGATTCTTCTCAATCCCCTCTATTTACCTGGGTCCCGCATTACATCATCACACTTCAACACAAAAGTTCGAGCCCTTGCCAGAAAATATCTATAGATCTATGGATCCAATCCAATGTTTTCCTCTCAAATGGAGACAAGAAACCAATTGGGAAGCTCCACAAAAAGGCCAATGTATTTTCTTTTTTTTTTGAAGGCTCCAATGTACTTTGAGAACTTCATAAGAGTACCTATATTGATGATTATTATTGTTATTTTTGGTAGAAAGGTTATTAAGATGAAATCCCCACGTTGATGTTTCCATTTTCTTATTATGTTTTGTAATCATCTGATCTTCCCTGTACAGAGCTAGTGTGAATCAAGAAGTGCATCCCAGAGATTCACTTTGACTGCTTTGAGAACAGTAGTTCCAAGACTGAAAAACCTGATTTGTTTAAAGATATATATAATGCACTATTTTGTAGGAAAAGCAAGTAGATTGTAACACCATTTTGATCAAGCCCATTAGAGCGGATTCCAAGTTACTAACAGACCCAAAAGTCGTAAATGTTACCCTTTTCTCTAGGATTTACACTGAACCCCAAAGTTATATCAAACTGAAAGTAAGGGTTTTGGCCATTAAAAGATATTCCATAACTAACACTTCGTTGAATGTTTCTTTATGATATCCATCAGATCAACTTTATACTACAAGAAATTGAAATTTGGCGGGCATTTTTGTGTCAACGATCTTATAATTGCCGGTTTATTCATGTATAAGCCAATGTTTTAAAAACTGACCTGATGCTCACCCATTTTTGTTTCTAGGTTGTTGGTAGAGGTGCAAATGGATCATATAATGATCCGATCTAAGGTCCAATCCAATTTGGTCGAATTCGGATCACACCCCCCATCTGATCTGAGAAGATCCAATCCAATGTATATTATATGCTTATAAATATAAATATATATAATACATATATATGTTATTTATTTACTTATAAATATATTTTTATATTCTATTTTTATAAATTTGTTATATTATTTATTTATTTATAAAAAAATGTACGTATATGATGAAAATAATAAAAAAATATTTATATATTTTTACTTTATTTAAATAAAAATATTTTATTTTTTTAATAATTTATTAATTTTTAAAGAAAACAAGTCGGATCGGATCAGATCTGAAGATCAAATTTATTGATAGGATTCAAATTTAAATCAAATCCTATCAGATCTGATCAGATTGGATTCGAATATACCCTAATTTGAATCTGATCCGATTCGTTTGCATCCCTAGTTGTAGGTCACCAATTTGATCGTCCAGTCAAATGGGTCAGACCATAACATGTTAGTATACTTAATATGTGTGTAAACATATATTTATCAGTGAAATAATGTACAATTCACACATAATATATGTATATATAAACATTATTTGTAAAAAATATTAAAATTTACAATTTGAGGCAAAAAAGGAATTTTTTGGTGAAAATAGTGGGACATTATCACCTTAGAACACATAAATATAAAAAGTTACCCCAAATCAATATAAAGATCACCTAATTGGACAACCGAACGCAAAGTTATGGCCTCTAGAAATGCATATGCGTTGAATGTGCAACCAATGACCAAGTGCCAAGTTGAACGGGTCATGGTTCAATCGCCCAGGGTTGGACAATTTTTTATTGAGTCAATGGTTTTTTTACCAAAGTCCGAGCCTTGGGAGAATTAGACCTGAAATCATGCTTGGGTGATGATTCAAATGATTCAACTAGCCGAGTCAATCGCGGGTTGAAAACTTGAGTATAAGCTTGGCCGTATAGAAAGTCCACTAAAAAATTTGCTTCATTAAACATTCTTCATGCTCAGTTTGTTTGCAGTATAATGAACTAGATACAAGTTTTGCATTGAGTTCACTTTTTCATCTGCTTGTAACTTTGACTGCACTCTTACATGATGCAAAATTTGCATTTTTGTCATTTGTATTCATTGGTGGTGCAAAATTTGCACCTAGAATAGCGATGCAAGCACCGTGTTCCTCCTACCTTGGTTCTCTCATATAGACCTGTTCATGGGCCGGCCCTGGCTTGTGCCGGGCTTTCACTCTATATTAACAGATTTTTCTAAGGCTCGAGCCCAAACCCGACCCTCATAAAAAGCCTGAAGCCCGGGCCTGGGCCTGGGCCCGAGCCCGAAATTTATCCCATGTTGTTATACTGCTGAAGCGGCTGAATGGAGGAGAGAGAGATAAATTATAAAGAAAAAAATAAAAAAATGTATATATTAAATTATAAATATATATATATTCAATAAATATTATATTATTTATATATTTTATATAATATACAAAATACATATTATGTATTTTATAAAATATATAATGCTAAGTCAGATCAGGCCAGGCTCGGGCCGGGCTTTTTTGACAAATCCCGAGCCCGGTCCGTAACACAGTCGGGTTTACTATGTTAGGCCCGAGGTCAGGTCCGCAGGCCTAATTACATGACCAAGCCCGATCGGGGTGCAGGCGGGGCCGGGCCGGGCCATCGGGCTACCCAGCCCATGAACAAGTCTACTCTCATATGAAGTCAAGGTTCAAAATCTATTTCATGGGTAGGCAAGCCTTAGACAATTAGACCAACCCTCCCTAAATACCGAGCTTGTTTACTAGTCGAGCCAAGCTCGAATATTATGCAATTTGGTTCGTTAGGCTCGCGAGCCTATTCGAACCCTGAATATATATATATATAATATCCGTATATAATTATATAATTTATATTTAAACTTATTGGTGTGCACACTATTGTAGTCCCTATTGTATTTTATATTTTCTTACTTTATCTAATGCATGGGATGGGAGGGAAAGAAAAACCCTCAATTGAATCTTGAAGACTTGAACTGCCGAACTCAAACTGGTTTGAGATGAAACTGCCGAACACGAAATTGCAAGTCTACAACTGTAAGAGACAAGTAGAGAACAAGTGCGAGTGCGACTGTGAGTGTGTAACAAGTGAAGACACTGCCGCCAAAGAGGATTGATTACCTACTGTCTGCAACTCTGCAACTCTAGGTCTGTGACTCCAGGTCTTCTTCTTCTTATTTCGGATTTTCTTATGACTTCTACAGGGACTTTATGATTTTGGTTCGTCTTGCAAGTTGCATCCACGCCATTAAAAAAAGGTATTTGAAATCTGTAATTTTTAGTTGAAGAATAATAACATTCATTCTGATTTTCTACAAGTAATTTTTTAATTAGAAATGAGGATAATTCTGATTTTCTACAAGAATAATAACATTCATTCGGATTTGAGCTCGAATCCAAGCTCAGGTAGGTTCAAATTCGAGCTCAGATAGGCTTGGATTCGAATTCCAATTCAAGCTCGAATAGGCTCGGTTCATTTCGAGATTGAGCCGAACTAAGCTCGAAGATAAATGTTTTTTTTTTTCAAGCCGAATTCAAATTGATATTTCTAGTTTGAATCGAGTTCGAGCCTGAATTCGAGCTTGATGTTTTATTGTCAAGCTGAGCTCAAATAGTTAAATATTGGACTCGGCTGAGCTCGTAAATCCAGCTTTGATTCTAGTCGTCTCGTTTGATGGTTAAGTTGTAATCCATCGTAAACATTTTCCTCTGGAAGGTTTTGGAACCGCGCGAGAAAAGTGATAGTCGTTGTTGTTCCAACGTCCACCCCAAATCACCTAAAACTAAAACTAGTTTCTAGTTTCTACTTCCTACATACATAGGCTAGCGGCTATGTTTTATGTTTTATGTTTTATGTATAGTGCCCGTTTGGGAGGGCTTCTGCGTTGGAGGTGAGTTAGGTTGATTGAACTGCGGTCTTGAGCACCTCGAACAAATTATCAGGAGTGGTTTCATTTTCTGGACTTTCACCAAACACGACTTAATTATATGAATTCCATGTGGGGCCCAACTTGAAAGGCCAGAAGCCCCATCTCAAAAGCCCTTTCAAACGAGTCTAGATTACCCACGACAATTCTACCCATTCTTATTCACATTATATGCATGGGGATCGAGATATTCCCAATTCACGGAGGTAGTGTTTTGTGGATAGGCGTGGGTAGAATTTATGTGGATAGAAGATCCACAGTCCTCTCAAACGGGCACATAGTGATAAATTGGAGTCTGTATTTGATCCCACTTGATCAATATTTCATGTTACCATATTTCTTGATTGTTTTTGGTATCCTTCTTATTTATTGCCAATATATATATTATATATGTACCACCTAATTAAAGAAACTTCCAAGACTAAATACATAAATTAAACCCCAAATTCCATTTTAATTTTAGACAAAATTTTGGGGCTTAATTTAATTAATGTCATCTCAAATTTCTAATTTATATTTATGTTTGTAAGCTCAGGCCCTAGAGAATCTTTGCATAAGTATTTAAACATTGCTCCCAATTAAGTAACAGTTTGTTCTAGCGGTTCCATTTATGCTCACTTTGGAAAGTGTATAAATATAAACATGTAGAGTGCAAAATCTTGCATTTTGTATTATTTTGTATGTAATTATGCCGTACATATTTGTATTTGTACTTTTTCCAAACAGAGCCTTAGGCTCAGTTTGGAAAGAATACAAATGCAAATATGTATCGTGCAAAACCTTATATTTTGTATGTATTGTACTGTACATATTTCATTTGTACTCTTTCCTAACTGAGCCTTAAGTTGTGTTTGTAAGCAATGTAAATCAAGATTAATGTAAATATTTACACCGGTTCAGTTTTGTTGGCGTTTAGAAGGAGTGCAAATCAAGATCGACATGAAACTCCACTCCGGTTCGATTTTGTCGGCATTTAGATTGATGGAGTGGAGTCTTATGTTGTAAATCGATGCAAAACTTCATCTAAAGTAGAGTTTTACATTGATTATCCATATAAAACACCGCTAAACTCAAATGATCACTTTTTATGGTTCGATGTAAAAATGTCATCAATGCAATTTTACACCTATGACGTTTTACATCGGTTCCAATTAAACGCAGCCTTAAGGATTAAGGATTGATGGTCCTAACAATCGACAAGTATAACAATGCAACTAAACGGTATTGCTGAAATCAAATTTGCAAATTAACCACGGTGCAAATAAACTAATCCTCAAGCCGTGATCCGGCCCCCACGGTGCAAACAAACCATGTGTTGCATTCATTCTTGACGAATTAATTAATACAGATTTTATGGAGCATTCATTACAGATTTTACATCTCTAAACCCATGTTTAGAATGTCTGTTGAATATCAATAATGGAAGATGTAGAAATTATCAGAAAACTGCCGTGTCTCATTGATGAAGAAATCAAACCACACACACACAAGATTTTACACATACTGATCACATACATTAATCGTCTTAAATTCCTTCTTTTAGTTTACTCACAATATTTATTAAAAATAAAGTAAATTAAAGGAGAAAATATTGGTTTTTAGGTTTTTAAAGGAGAAAAATAAAGTAAATTAAAGGAGAAAATATTAGCGGACCATCATCATCATCATCCACTAGGTCACCATGTCCTCGTAAAATACAATCAGATTAAGGTTCTTCAGTGTAAGGTAATGGTGAGTTTGAAAACATCCAAGAATAAAACTAAAACTCGATCGGGCAGAGGCACAGCCAACATGCTTGGTTTTTATCTATGGCGATTCGTTGTGGATGGGCGGTTTTCTGTGGGGTTGCTCATAATCCATGACTACAACGTCTTCATTATTGGTATGGTTTTTCTGAGAATCTATCACTTCTTCGGTAGCATGGGAATAAGCTGATCCTAACACCGACCTTGCTGCTCGCTTCTCCAATCCCTACACAATAAGCACCAGATAGATGATGAGATGATATGTTATAACACCATCCATCCCATGCATGCATGCATATCCCATGTACGTATATATAGCATGTTCAAATTCTCAAACACAAAGGAGATGTACACAAACATGCAAGCATGCATGTCATGTAATTTATGTAGGACATATCATATACGCCCTTGCCACCCTCATCATGGACATGCTAATGAGATGGGCCATGTTTTTCTGGTCACCATTGCTAGCTCCAACTATTAATACAAACATGAAACGTGGTGTAGTTTACCTGTATTTTAGTTGCTTGTGGCACACCCACATGAGAAGAAGATGATATAGTCTCAGTTCCTCCTGCATGTCCCAAAACAATTAATTATGATGATGATGGTGGTGGTGGTGGTGATGATAACAAATATATGTGCACTAAGAAAGAAGATTGACAACAAATACAATGCAACAGTGCTAGCTCCTGGGTCATTGGCAGTAGTCTATATATATATATATATATATGTCAGGTTCTAATTAAGGATGTAATGTTCTTCATTCAGTTGAGATTTTTGGGAAGTTTTAATTTGGATGTGAGTGAGAACGAGAGCAGTTTATTAGTTTGTGGGAGGGAGGGTGTGTCTTGGGTATATATAGAGTAGTCCAAGTTAAGCAGCGAAGAAACTCGGTTTGAACTTTGAACAGCAACCTGATATCTTCCTTCTTGTTTCTCCCACTTCCTCCAAAGGAGCCTTTGAATGATTTGGTTCCTGACTGATTGCACCACCCTGACCCTCACCCATCATACTTTCTCCATCTGTTGCTTCTTGCTTTCTCTTTCGGACTTGTTCTGGCAAGGAAGGTTTCATCTTCAATGGAATAAGAACTGAAGTCATCTCATCAAGTTTGGCCTTCTCCAGTTCCTGCACCAGATCCAGAAGATTATATTAATATATAGAAAAGTTGGAAAACCTTGTCAGTTTTAATTCTCGCTGTTTGATGGGTAGCAATTAATCTTACATAATTAGATAATATTCTAAAAGCAATTACGTAAAATAAAAGCATTTTGAACTAATAATTACCTTGCCAGAATAGTGAACTTGGATACTGGACTCTGTGGCAATGCCCCGGAGATAACGAGCGTCACATGCAAGGAGAGAGAGAGAGAGACACTGAAGGAAGAGGAGGAAAAGAAGAGAAGACATGTTTGACGTAACTCTCAGGGTTATAGAATTGAAGGTTATGTGATTTGTGTATCTGTGTGTGTCATGGGTGCTATTTGTAGTGAGAGGAGGAAATTAGGTAATAAATGCAGGTTTTGTATGTAGTGAAAGAGGCTCTCCAGGGGAACGTGAAGACGTGTGTGAACGATGAGACCCAAGAAGAAAAATGAAGATATGTATGGCCTCTTTTGTCTCCTCCTATCTCCCACTTCTCAGTCAGTTGGGACCCAAGATACAGACTCCCACCATGGAAGGAAGACAGTTTTAGTCTCCTCATGAACGTATAGGTGGAAAGTAAGAGAGAAAGAGAAAGATTTTTCTTTGAAACAATTAACAAAGAAAAAAGCAAGAGAAATGTGTATATCAAAATTATATAGCAAACAAAAACAAGAAAGGGAGAGGTTGACCCATTTGTTTCTTTCGAGGTACTCCTTTCCTTGTCTTTGTGTTGGACATTTTTACAAATTGCGTGCATGGGTTGTGGCTCCATGTCTGTTGCTCTTAGTCATTTCCTACCTAATTTCTTGAAATATATACTTAGTAGATTATTCATTCCAAGGGGAAAAGGTTGAAATGTTCTGCAAGGGTGGGTGTGGTGTCAAAGGTAGAGATCTAAACCCTTCTTTGGTGAATGGAAACATCATCTATCCCCCTCTCTTGGGGATGAAAGAACAAATTACTTCCAACCATACTTGAAATTGGAATATACCCTTGAAAAGGGAAGAAGCTCCCCTAAGTATATGTTAAGGGAAATCGTTTTAACAGTTTTACTATCAAACAGAATGCATGACTATTAGGGCTGCAAATGGTATCCATGTATCTGATATGATTCAAATTATATTCCATCTTGTTAATGGTGATCTAAATTTGATCCATTTTGTTAGAGAATAAAAATAAAACCTATTCAAGGATCTCACTTAACAGCTTAAACTTTTAAGTTGAATGGTTTTTTGAGATGGTATCAAAGTCATTTTGACCAAATTCAATCCCAATTCTCATCACCCCCATTATAATTAATTAAGTTTAAGCTTTTAGGTTGAATGGCTTTTTGAGACATTTATAATTGGACCAAATATGGATCGATTTATATTCCATTGTACGTATATAATTACTAAAAAAAATGGTTTGAATGCTATACTTCCACTAAAAAGCTATACTAATCAAATTTAGATCTACCTATATTTCAAAAGAGGTAAGGCTAGTTGCCGGCGTTGTGGTGATTCATTCAGAGCAGAATTAGTTAGACGTTAACGTCACATCTCCTCCTTGTGATGGGCAAGTTATAGCCATCTCACATGGGGAATCCAGACCTGCTGCTAACCTTGAGGGATGGTACTGCACAAGGATTTATATATGCATGCAGCTCTGCATGCTCATGTTTCAACAATAGAAGGGTAAATTAATTAGTCAATGTGAAGAAGATGAACATAAATACCGAGGGACCCGCATTTACATAGCCGACACAAGTGAGACCGACAGAGGTGCATTGGAGGGTTTGGACAGAAGAGAGAGAGAAAGGGAGGCAAAGGTACGTGAACGACCTCCTTTTGCACTTGAGATGAGGGACATGAGAGGGAGAGGCACCCTACCTTGCAGTAACCAAGGTATACACGACACGTGGCAAGAAAAACCATGTTCAAATGTATTGCCACGTGGACATGAGATGCATGGCCCCCGATACAAGATTATATGTTACTTTCATTTCATCTGTTCTCAAATCCCAATCCCACTGCTATTGTTGTTGGTGGAGTTAATTTTGTTTGTTTGTAATTGTATGTTTGCGGGGTCTGTCCGTCTGTGTCGGCTTGGAGCGGCGGCGCGACAAACTCGACTCCGAGATAGCTCGTGGTTTGGGACTTGGCGTTGGCAATCAGCTGACCCTGACCGGATTCATTCATTCATTCATTCATGTCGTGGAAAGATCAAGCAGTTTTGGTTGGCTCGGCGCCGTTGTCTCCACGGCGAGCAGAGGAGATCAGGAGAGCGGTTAGCCAAAGCTAGCAGCTATCCTAGCACCGATAAGTTAGTTGTGTGTTTTACACAGAACTGCACCTGTGTCACTGTGTCTGTGTAAGAACTAGGAAGGAGAGGTAAGGTTTACATTATTAAGCTCCATACTCTGTAACGTGGAGATGTTTTTTTGTCTTACTCCCTGCTGCTGGCCGAGCAAGTGACAATAAGTCTCTCTCTCTCTCTCCTTTTTGACAATTACAGAATTACTGTTACAGTGTTTCTGTGCACTTATTAGCCTCTGAATGAGTTTCCCTGCTGATGGTGAGATTTGATTTTTTTTTTTTTTTTTGTCTCCACTTGCAGTTGGAAACCAATAAGTTACAAACAATCCAGTTCAGAATCTCATCCATAGCCAATAGGTGGCTTACAATTGCAACCAATTATCCTATCTGGGTCTGAGGGGTTGATCTTATTGACAAATCAAGAACGCAGCTTACAATGAGAAGTAGTCAAGCAAAAAGCCTCTTTCTTTCTCTTTTTCAGTTGTTACTGTTTAAATTTGACCTGGACAGGTGCCACTACCGGATTTGTCTCATCTCAACTCCAACTTTATTCCCAACTATTTGGGGTGGGCCGTGGGCCGTGGGCGCTACCTGAGGTTTGTCTGAGACACATTAATTATTGAATATTGTCGACTTGACATCGTACTTCACATCATGGGTTCACCATACTACACTCAAATGAAATGCCTAAGCTAAGATAAATTGGTAAAGATAAGTAATCTGCGGGCGAATTAGGCCAAGGGGCCTTTGTTAATGACTGAATTAGTTGAAATGTTTCATCATCACCACCACCATTTATGTATTTAGACATGTGTCTGCTTTATAGGGATAGACTAGACACTGGAGTATGTAACTCTAGTCAATGGTTCAGAGGATCTGGTCTCCTCAAATTTGAAATCAAGTCTAATATACAGGACAGAATGATATGTCCAATTAAAATTCTACCATCTATAAAGCTATTTATAGATTTTACTTCCTAAAATGCCCTGTACTAACAAGAAGTTAATTGTTACAACGGTGCAAGCCGAGGCAGGTTAGCTTAGGTTAAGGTAGGGGTGGAAACGAGTCAAGTGTTTTATGAGTTGTTTGAGCTTGGCTTGACTCAGTTTTAGTTAAGTTTGAATTCGAGCTCGAGTCCAATTTATAGATTTGATTAATAAATGAGTCAAGCTCAAGTCTAATAGATTTTGGCTCGTGAGGATTGCGAGCCAAGCTCGAATATATATGATTATGGAAAATAACATATATAATAAAAATATTATAATTCTTAATTTTTTAAATATCAAATAAAAAATATCTTTTATATACAATTTTTTATTTTTATAAAATATTTTTTCTCAAATCAAGCTCGAGCTTATGAGTTTTTTATTCGAACCGAGCTCGAGCTCGAGCTCAATATTCTAGCTCAAATTTGAACTCGAGCTTTATACAACCTTGACAAGCCGAACTCGAACCTCATACTATTCGGCTCACCTCGGCTCGAATCCACCCCTAGGTTAAAGTCACACTGGTCCAACCAAAGCTGTAGACTAACTTTTAACTTTCAACCTTACGACATCTGGTTTGGTAGTGCTCAGGTTGGCCGAATTTCTTCACTCACTTCTTAAACTTAGGACTAGTCGTTTGGGTTAACTGCGTCTAAAAGATCTTAAGACGTTAAGCTTTAAAGTTTTCTGTGCATATTTTGTTGTTTATTATTGTTTGGAAGGAAGATTCCAGATACACAAATCCTGATTTTCTCCATTTTATTTTTATGGGTTTTGTCATTCTTGCCCCAATTGTATTTTCTTCTTGTGCTTTTGATGGTATTTGCTTTTATGGTTATTTTGTCTAAAACTATTGTAGCATGGTATTTGCTTTCTACTAATGCCAAAATTAATGCTTTCTATGTAATGTGAACCCACAAGCCATATCAAAATAAAAGACAGAATTTTATCATTAGGCTATTTCTTGATAAATTTATTGATAAAAGTAGGTCAAGTTGGGTTTGGATTGAACCCAGCCCATTTAAATGAATCATTAACAAATTAGTAGATTTGAGTTGAAGCTTGATCCAACCCAATTTAACTTTTATTTTTCGATTGAATTTGGGCTGGGTTGGACTAATAGGCCCAAGTTGCACCTCTATTTCTTTCCATCCCTTTGGATTTTAAGACATCTCTATATATATCCCCCTAAAATAACATAGTAATTTTAATTTCATATATGAAATTATGTCAGGTAGGACTATAAACCGATTTGATTCAGATCAGATCTAGCAGAATCCAATTATTATGTTGGGTTTTGGATCAGATTCATATTTAATCCATAACCTTCTTATTGTGTTTAAAATGACTAAAAAATTAACAAGAGTTAAAATAATAATTATTTTTAAAGTATATATGTATAATAAATGTGTAAATATAAAATATTAAATTTATAAATTATAAATTTATATAACTACACACGATACATACATACATACATATATATATAATTATCCTATATATATGCATAAAACAATATTTTTTATTGGACTCGAATTTTAATTGGATTGGACAGGATTAAATCCACATCTAATCCAATTAATAATTGGATGCAAGTTCTAACATCCAAATCCAAGATAATCAAATTTCGAACCAAATCAGCTATTGCATTTTCAAAGTTCATTGATAGCCTTATCAGGTAGGGACCAAGCTAATCCCCTAAGTTCGACCTAGAAGCTATATATAGATAGAATTTTTTATATGTTTTTTATAAAAAACTAAAATTAAATAAAAAAGTAATTTATAAAAAAGTATAGTTTTATAATTAACACAGGTAAGCATTTCTCTGTCCCAAGCCCAAACAAATATTATTATGCTTGGGGTGTGTGCCAAGTTGGGCTAAGCAACCTATAAAGTTGTTAATGTGCTATCAAAATTTGGCTCAAGATCTTTTATGTTTTTGGTTCATTAGGTTACACAAACTTGAACCTCGAGCTCGGGTTTACTAATATTTAAGTATTTTAAATATTTAAGTAACATTTACAAAAAGTTATAATATTTATTCATTAATAAAATAAAATAAATAGAATAGAACACTAACAAAGATAATACTTTTCTTTGACAAACACAATTGTCCAACTCAGAAACTGCTATAGGGTTTATTCCAAAAAAACTTTGGCAGTTGGGGGCCAATAGCATCTGCTGTTGAGAACATTTTTGGGAATGCCGCATTATCATAGAGTGGAGTAGAATAACAATTGCACCCTATTTCTTTTTAACCATAATCATAGACATGGGTGTGAATCTTAAAAACTCTCTCAACAGCGCAGGCTCTTGGCCTCCAACAGCCAATGTTAACTTGGTATATGTTTGGCATCGGTGCTGCATATACAATATTGTTTTCTATGTGTGGATTGGAAGTACTGTTTGAAAACATTGCGCTAGGTAGGACATTTCCTAGGGCAACAACAACAATTTCTGTTTGGTACTAGTGCTCCATATCTGTAAGTCCATGTCACTACTATATATCCTCGTTGGCAGCAACAAGCTCCAAATTTGATGTTTCCCCAAACCATGCCTTCTCGATTTCCAAACGTGACTTGGAACATTGATTTTATGGAAAAATGGTTTCAAACATGTTACCATTTTCTAAAGCACTGATTTTTCCAATGTGACAATAATGTGTCACCGTTTTCTGAAACAACGGCATCGATGCCAAACACCGCCTCGGTTTACTCCTATGGTTTCTGATTTTATAGATTTTTGGGTTTATTTAAAAAAGAAATTGTATCCCACTTTCCAACTTTGACGCATTAATTTCTCCGTTCTATCCGAAACCGGATTTGCTCCTCCCAGCGCGCACTATCTCCCCGAGGTATTCCCAATGCACCACTGAAAACGTTTGATGTTGGTGTAAGGAGCGCTCTGGGAGGACCTAATCCGGATTCTCTTCTGATCCATAACGACCCTTATCTCTTCTAATCCATAACGGATTCTCTTCTAATCCATAACGACCCTTATCTCTTCTAATCCATAACGGATTCTCTTCTAATCCATTTGTTTCTATTCACAATATAAATTAAATTATTACTCTTTGTAGTTTTCACTTGAGAGAATATGCTGTTGAACCCCGCAAAGAAGAACATCTACACAAGCAAATTCACCATTGGACTTGTTCTTTTCCTCTAGAAGATCGTTATCTCCCGTATAATTCTTTGTTTGCTTGAAAAGTAGATGATTTTGAATAAAAACACTCAGGTAAATCAGCCTATCTCTTCCAATTTTAATGTGTTTTCGTGGTTTAGCTAGATATATGCTGAAACAGTAGCCAGTTCTACATATTTAAAAAAACTGTATGAAGCAATCTTCCTAATAACTTTTTTTCCGTTTTTTGACACCATCGCCGGTTTCCAGCAACTTTACCGTTCTATAATAGCATACTCATGATCAGAATCCGGCAACTCGTCCCAGACTTCACTTGGCATTTAGCCCTATATAGTTTTGTTATCTGGAATGGAGTGTCAACCCGATCCATTTTTATTAAATCCGCCAATTAGATTCCTTGAATACCTAGGTAATACCTTAACCATGCCGCTGGTTAAGCTGACTCCTCAGACCAGTATGAGTAATCTTTATTCTAATGCTTCGATTCAAATCCTACCCAGTGGTTCTTAAGTAATATAGGTTAAGCCATGATATAATGTAAGATGCATGTATCCCTTTTAAAGTCAACCATGCAAATTTCGAATAAAACCCATCTAAAACTAAGGGTGAAAATCAGTTGGGTCGGGTCGGGTTTATGATAAACTGAGCTCTGATCTTAAAATTTAGGTTTAAGGCCTGAGCCTAATCTTCCTAACCCAAGCCTAGTCTATACTTTATACTGTAATTTGATGCATTTGGATTAGGTTGGATTCAGGTTAGTCAATATATATATATATATATATGCACCTATAAATATGTATAGTTGGACTGTGCATGAGCTGTATTCGAGCTACCTATAAAATATAGGCCTAGGCCTGGCCCGAAAAATAAAAAAGACCGATTTCTTGGGCCTAATCCCAGCCCGAAGATTGAAAATCCAACCCCAACCTATATAAAATTTCAGGTTGGGCCCGCCCAAATTTGCACCCCAATATAAAACCCTTAATGTTTGGATAGATTAATTATAATGTTGCAAGCCATTATGCTCTTTAATGCGTCGTCTAATCATCCAATACTTAGGAACTTAATTTGTGTCCAGTGTACTAGATGTCACCACAATATAATTACTCTATTCTTTATCTATCTTGACATAGGCACTTTCTATTTTGATTTCAAAAGAAAATCGGTCTCCCTTATGGCATCTTTCTCCTCTGTAAAGCTTAATTGTTATCTATTTGTCAAATTCCTTTGAGTTTGAAATTTTTCTTTGCATTTGTTGCAAACATTTTTTTTATCTGTGATAAGACAAACTAGAAAAATAGACAATGTAATTTCATTTCATGAATCAGGATATTCTATTTCATGTCGAATTTTGATCCCTTGAATATCATAATTCATTGCCACATGTTGTCAGATAAGATGATCAAAAGATATTATTCCAAATAAAGCATTTTATACGTGAATAGTATGTTTTTTAACAAATTCTGCCTTACCCCAATCTTCTCTGTATCAATGGACAAATAGGAATATCTTCCTCTCTTTTGCGCGGCTGATACTGCAGTGATGAAACATCTATAGAGTTCCCATCTAATTACACAAGACATAGATAGCTTGATATTGCTATATATAGTATTTGAATTCTTTAGCCTTATATTGTTCTTCATTTTGGAACTTTAAACTTGTGGAAACATGAAATTGCATTCAATAAGTTTTGAACACTATAGTAAAACAAAAAATATAGAACAAATACTTTGGTTCTTTGATTCACTTCTGTTTTTTCCTATGTGAATGTTGATTAGTTCCTAATGATCTATTCTCTTATTGCCAATAGGAAAGGTTATTTTGAAGTATGCAATTTCAATAGCTACAATGGTTTTGAGCCTTACTCTTTAAACATTCCGAACAGCCAAGAGGGGGTAAGATTTTAGCTTTCTTAGGCTCTTCCTGTTTGGGTCCCTCCTTATGATAATTGATCTCCTATTTTATTGCTTTTGAAATATAGAATTTGCTTCTTCTTCTAATGGTATTTTAGCTTCTGTTCTCCTTAGGTAAAATTTTGATATATAGTTTATGGTTTCATAGTAAGAATCATTTTTTTAGGCACACACATGTGCATGCGAAATCTGACGCTCACATTCACTAGAAAGCAAAATAAATTAGTGAATTTGTGGTCAATAATTTTTATTTTTTATTTGATAATTTACTACAAGTGATTCGGATTTCATCCAAATTTCTTAATGAATTGTAGCCCTTCTTAGGGGGGAGGGGGGGATTAAGGGGTAAAGATTCTTATGATGTGTATTGTTATTAATGAAACATAGGATATGGAATTTTTTTCTACAAACAAGGGACAATCAGTTATACATTGAAAGTAAGAATTCTTGAAAAGATTCATCTCACATGGTTTTAAAAAATAACCCAGAAATGGAATCGCTCTGGCCACCGATTTCTGGGTCGACGGTTTGACCGTTCGGTTCGAATGAATTGTCTATTCTTATAATAAAAATAAATAATTAATTAAAAATAAAAAATGGCCCAAAACTATTGAACGGGTCGATGGATCAACAGTTCGACCACCTGGGTCAATGGGTCATTGACCGGTTCAATGGTTTTTTGCCAGGTATCAGATTTGGGGTAAAATAGAACCGGTTACCTGGATGATTCCTGGGCCAGTCCTGATCAACGGCAATTCGAAAACCATGCCTTCACATGAAATAACTGTATGAAAAATGAAGTTTTTTATTAGACACCTTTGTTTAATGACTTGTCGACCTGAATGCTGATTTGAACCAGCTCTCCCTAAATGGGTTATAAGGCTCTTTTTACTTTAATTTTGTGAAACAAATCTCACAAATTTAAAAAATAAATATAAATTCATACAATAATTATAAAAATTAACAAACATTAAATACAAAGTTTTCAAACAAAATATAAACCCAACAATAATATTTGGAGTGAATTAGGTCTGGATTGGCCCAATTAGTAGTTCATAAGAATCCTTCTGTCTAAATTTCGTGTAACAAAGCCCGTGCATCGGGGGTCCCTACTAGCTTGTGCATGTAATTAGGGGTGTTCATTATAGACCACTAAACTGAATTAAACCAAACTAAAATTGGTGGTCTGATATGGTCTGGCATTAAAAATGATCTGATTGTGTTTGAGAATTTCTCAGACCATGTTTTCTAAATTTCAGAAACCAACCCAAACCATAAACCAAATTATTAAGTGTATAAATAATTAATGTATCTAATATATATAATACATAAGTTTAAGCATATATAATAAAATTATATATATATATATATATATATATATAACATAAGCATTTACTTAACATTTGAACATTACGTTACTCTTACCCATATAAATATTTCCCACATTGTTGTTTCAACTTGTAATTTAATGGGAAAGACATTTATATTTGGTAAATTGTGAATGCATAGCATTTGTTAACAAGCCAATTTGATATTTGAATTTTATTTGTTATTTATGTAAGCAGGTATGTTATTTAGACTTTGTAATTGGGTTAAGCCAATAGAATGGCCGGCCCAAACCGTATTAAAAACTGGACGTCCAAACTGTAACAAAATAATTTGATTTGATTTGGTCTGATAATTTACTAGACTGTAATTAAAATTACTGGTTTGGATTAAAATTTTTTTGTAAACAGAAGCTGCTTCGCAAGCCTCATACCTTGCAACAGCACCAGGACTTATCTCCATATCTTTCTTGTCTTTTTTTTTTTCTTTTTTTTTTGGCTATGTAGAAAATAAGAGAAGCAGAGAAAGTTGGAAAACCCCAACTGATAGCAATTTCTTCACTACTGATACTCATCACCTCATTCTGCTCAATGTTGTTGTCTTCCAACATACTGATCCATTCTTTGTATGCCCTCATCACCTTCCCACTTCCCAAATCTCTCCCCACAGTCTCTACCGGCGTCACTGTCATACCTTCACTGTAAGACCCTCGTCTGTGACCTCACCACCCAAGTAATGGATTCCGATTGTGAAGCAAACAGTCTGAGTAAAGCCCACTGAAAATTCTCAACTCTCACCACAAAGTTCACCAAGGCATAACTCCTCTTAGTTTGATTCTGGGTTCCATCAAGAAAACATTAGAGGACCTTCTGACGACCTTACCACCACCACATTACAATTACTGTGGAAATTCACACCTGGTTTGCACAATAGCCTCGCCTTTCTCCAGTATTTTCCAATCGAAGATTGGTCCGTTGGCTGTGACCACCAGCCTATCTGTTTAATCACATTCATCCTCTGTTAGCACGATCTAGAGCTGATGGGTGGTGCTGTAATGGTCTCTTCTCACCTCGCCATTGGGAACCCGCAATAGGTCTTTTCTCCGGTTTCCTCCATCCCTCTGAAAGCTGTCTTATCAACAGGTAACCCTTCTGGTACGTATACAGAATTACAGATTACTCTGTTACACAAACAAATCGCCCTTTTGTGTTGCTCATCCTCTCCACTTTGAAATTTCTGTTTCCTTTACTCAGGGAGTTCGAGTTCTTCCATCAAAGAAACCTTTGAACCACGTCACAGCTTTACCTATTAGCAAAGCTGAATCTCTCTTCGGCCTTCTCGAATTTTCAGCGTGGGCTCTTCCTGACTAATGTGCTCTTCCAGCAGCATGAAGTCCTTATCTTCAACGTTAAATGCATTGTCTCTTCCATTTCCTAGCCTGCGAGAATCCTTCTTCGACTTCCATTAATTCCCCTCCCCATCATGGACCTTCTATGCATCATGTATGTTTCACTAGGAGTTATCCAGTAGTAACGTATGAAATAGTTCCTTGTTAAGGACTTCATGAGAAGTATTTCAATGGAACACGTTTCGTCTTCCCTCCGACGTTTTCTCTATCACGACTCTTTGGAACGTTTAATATACTAAGTTAAGTTGAGAGTTGACGAGACCAAACTTCAAGATATAAAACGTTGAGACAAGACTTGAAGAGAAGAAACTGAGAGTTGTGAAAGGGTGTTGAACTTTATTTGGAGCTTAATTTATCCTCTTTCATTGTTTTTGTGTTTTGAAGTTTGAAGATACGTTTCTTATTCCGTTCTGTGCTTCCTGTATTTGCAGAACTCATATTTGTCTCAAGTTGCAGAACTCATTCTTTTTTGTCTCATCGATCATTCTGGATTTTCCATCCCCATTTATCCCAGGTATGCCCCTTTTCTCCCAGGTTAACTTCGGAGACTATTTCGATGATAGAATTATGGTCCATTACTCAACGTCTTTTTCTTGGCTATTTCGCCGGTTTCTTGCCGGAACTCGACTTCTGGGAAGTCTCCGACGTCCACGAGACCTTTTTTTTTCTGATAAACCGTCCACGGGACGTTTCGGATAGCAATAAAAAGCAAAAATCGTGCAATAGGACCATGATAACATCACATCCAGCCGCAAATCTGTAATATCTCTCATTCTTGAATGCTTAATTGAAGGCTGGATCCCGTGCTTTCAAGATATATACATGATTTTTGCTTTTAGGAGATCATGTCTCGTCGCCGTAACGTTGTATTCACTTTTTGGACCGATCCGGCCATCACTATTTTAATCCGCCGATCCGGCTCTCGAATTTAATGGGTTCTATTATGATGCCGAAAAAAACATATCTGAAAAACTTACAACCAATCAACCGACACTACAAAAGAACCAATCAAGTGTTTTCACGAAAATTCAATGAGAGTTTGATTTTTCAAAGCCTCGTCGAATTAACAAATAAAAGAGTGAAGTTTATAAAATTTAGTACTTAAAATCAAAATTAAGGGGAAAAGTTAAAAATAAAATACATAATTTGGTTCTAAAAATAATAAAATTTAATAAATGAAAATGATAATTAATCATAATTTAAAGTTTAATAAAATGTAATAATTGAAAATATAGGAAAACTAAATTTGAGAAAAATAAGTATACAATGATAACAAATTAATAAAGTTAAAAATTTTTTAAAATATAATTAAGCTACATGGTAATTATAAAATAATAACAATAGTAAAATGTAATATGTGAAAATTATAATTCAATTAAAATTTATTAATGCACTTATGAAAATAATAAATAACTAATTTTGAGCATTAAAGGAATAAAGTAAAATCAAAATGAAAAAAAAATATTGAGATTAATGAAAAGTAAAAAATAAGTTTAAAAATCATTGTCAAAATAATTTGTTTTGATTATTGGTTTATAATTATCAAATCGGATATTGGTTTATAACAAATTAAGCCCATGCATTGCATCAGGCCCTACTAGTGCATTGTTCAAACCTTTCTTCTACAATTCTAATCTTTCATCAATTGAAATTTAAAGAAGTGTATAAAAAGATGATTTCTAGTAATCCCTCCTCTAACTCACACTTTATGTATTTTGTTTCTTCACTTCTGATTAGAAGCTATGAAAGGGCTTCTTGCTTCTTTTCTTTTACTCACTCTAGTTGCACCTCTAATCGGTGCAAACAAGAACAGTAACAGCAGTAATGCTACATATAACGTGCTCGATTTTGGAGCAGTGGGTGATGGTAGTGCAGATGATTCTCAGGTTCATTTTCTTTCTCTCTCTCTCTCTCTCTCTCTCTCTCTCTCTCTCTCTCTCTCCCTATATATATATATATATATATATAGAGAGAGAGAGAGAGAGAGAGAGATTTCAGCTGCAATTCCTTTTCTTTTGATAGTTTCTTTCTTTTTTTTTTTTTTTGATGCTCTTGTGGTGTTAGGCCTTCAAAGAAGCTTGGCAAGCTTCTTGCATGTGTTCTGATGATTCCCCAATAATGCTTATTCCAAATGGAAAAACATTCTTGTTGAGACCTGTGACATTTAGTGGTGGTTGCAAGTCTAATAACATTCATGTCCAGGTAAAATTAAGGAAAAATTCCTGATCACTACCCTATATTTTGACTCGAGTGACAATTTAGTACCTGAACTTTAAAATGCAACAATCCAGTGCCCGAACTTTTAAAATGTAACAATCTAGTACCTGTCGTTAACCAGTCCCTAATTAGTCGTTAAGTGACACTTGAAAAGTCAAAAATTCTCTAAGAATGCCATCTAATTCTCTTTATCAACCATCCAAACATTGACAATAAAATGAACAGTCCCAAATTCTAGATTCTTTTAAATAGTCACCTAATTTGGGATTGTTCAGTTTTTTGTCAATGTTTGGATGGTTGATAAAGAGGATTAGATGGCATTCGAAGGGCAATTTTGAATTTTCAAATGTCACTTAACGGCTGATTAACAGACTGGTTAACGGTAGGTACTAGATTGTCACACTTTGAAAGTTTGGGTACTGGATTATCGCATTTTCAGTTTTTTTGCCATAAACTCATTATTCTTGAAAAGCTTTTGTTGTTCTTCCTTTTTCATTTCAACTTCTTACTTCTTAGCTCTTTCTTTTTCCATTTCTTTTTCAGTTTATAAAACAAGTCAAACTTGGTTATTCCCTTATTGTTTTTTCTTGTTTTGTGGCTTTTTCAGATAAATGGAAATATAATAGCACCGAGTGAACATTCACAATGGGGATGTTATGAGACAGACTGTGATCACTGGATTACATTTGCTAATTTGGATGGGCTCAATATTGATGGCTCAAATGCTATTATTGATGGCCAAGGTTCAAAATGGTGGAGTCGATCATGCCAAGATGAAAATAATGTAAGTTTCAATTTTAAAGTTAATTAAATCAACATTAATCATGATATTAAATTGTCATCAATTCGCATATATGTTGAAGGACACATGGTTTTTACAAATCCTTGTGTATTGGTAAGAAAACAATATTCATATCAATGCTTACTCTTATTTTTAATTTGACTTGATGTACTTAAGTTTTTTTTATCTATTTATTTATTTTTTTTCTAATTCCTTTTTTTATCTTCATTTTTTCTAATTAGGTATGCCACATGCGCCCAAATGTGAGTTGGACAACTTTAATGTTTATTTTTGTTGAACATTAATTTTTTTTATTGTAACCATACTTATTTTCATGAATTAATGGTGTTATTATTAATTTGAAATTTTCAGGCATTTTTTCTAGAACATGCCAACAATGTTCACATTAAAAATTTAAACTTTATGAATAGCCCCGGAATGCATCTTATTATTGAAAGATCAACATGGGTATATGTTTCAAATGTCACTATAACAGCCCCTCAACAAAGTCCAAACACAGATGGCATACATATTCAAGAAAGCACAAATGTTTTTATATACAATTCTTCCATTGGAACCGGTATATTATTCTACTTTGTCTCGTCTTTATATCAAATAAGGCTCAGTTTGGAAGGAGTGCAAATACAAATTTGTAGAGTACAAAACTTTGTATTTTGTATTATTTTCTATCTATTTGCATTGTACATATTTGTATTTGTACTCTTTTCAAACTGAGCCTAAGCTACATTCCTTTTTCATTTGAAATGTATTAAAACTTGTAGAGTTATTTGGAATATAGGTGATGATTGTATTTCAATTGGTGGTGGAACATCGTACCTTAACATTAGTGGAATTTCATGTGGTCCTGGTCATGGCATAAGGTAAGAGAAATATTATTTATTTAACTAATGTTCATTGCTATTATTGTTATTTGTTTATTATTATATAGTTAAATATGGTGCAAAATTTGTATCTATACAGCATTGGAAGTCTAGGTAGGGAAGGGAGAGAAGAGCAAGTAGAATATGTTCATGTAAGCAACATCCAATTCAAGAAAACTTCAAATGGGGTTCGAATAAAAACTTGGCGGGTAATCTCTCTTCTTTTCTATGACTTAATTAAATATAAATAACAAAATTATTTTGTAGTAATATATTTCTCTTTTTGGTTGTATTATGCAGTCGCTTGTAGTAATATCTTCCTTAATTTTTTTATATGCTTTGGTCGTTATAGTTTTATCTTCTTAATTCTCAATTTGGTCTTCACTTCTTCTTTCTTTTCATTGTTCTTGATTATTCTAGTATCTTGAGTTGTATTCTGAGCATTTCTTGGATGAAAGAAAATTGTTATTTGCAGCTTCAGAAACCATTGCATTACATGTTAATTAATATATGATATACAAATTATAATACAACTAGCTAGCATGGGACTTGTGCAATGCATGGACTTTATTAAGCGAAAGTTAAATAATAGTTTAATCTCCAATAATTATTGAAATTTTATAGCAAAAATACTTATTTATTGAAAACATATTTATAAAATATTCAATAAATAATGAATAAAAAGCTTCAATACCTCTAAGTTATTTAATATACTTTCACTATTTAAATAATATTTATTTTTTTCAATTATTTATAATTAATTTTATGTTTTTTGATAATTTTTTAAAGTTATTACACAATTTTTTATTTAATATTTTTTTAAATAATATATAAGATATGATTTAGTTATTTAATTATTTATTAAATTTAACAATTCATAAAATTAGAATTTATACTATTATTACATAATTGTGTTATTAATTTTGTAAAATATAAAATTATTATTAATTCAAATATGATGAAATATATTATAATTATTTTTCTACTCTTAAGAAATCTTTTTAATTTATTAATAATTTCGTTATTTTAAATATTTAAGATTTAGTTATGTTAAATATTTCATTATTTAAAGGTTTAAGTAATAAGTAATATGTAAAACATTTAATTTTTTTTTTGTTATTTAATTTTTATTTATTTTAAATTTGTTATTTAATATTAAATACTTTGTTAAAAATTTTAGTTATTGAAATATTTAAATATTATTATTTATATTGAAATTTTTAAATTATTATTTAGTTATTAAACTGAATAATCCATAAAATTCTAACTTATATAGTTATTACATAATTTCGTTATGAATTTCATAAAAAATACAAATTTATTAATAATATGAATACTATGGAATCTATTATGATTATTTTTTGTGTTTTTAATAAATATTTTAAAGTTATTACATAATTTTATTATAATAATTATATACATGTTAAATTTTTTAATTGAAAAAAAATTTCGATAGATACAGATGAAAGATGGGGGAGAGGATAAATAAGGAATTAGAGATAGTTAGAGATAATTTAGGAGAAAGTATATGATAGTTATTTTCCTAATAAAAGGGAGATAAGCCTGTTTTCAAAACCATGATTTAAACTACTAAATGATTCATTTCCCATAGTTAGTGATATTTGGATTCCAACGAAAGCAACTTAAATTCCAGACACATGCACTCTAAGATTTCATTTTATGATATTTAAGAATTATAAGTTAAGTTCAATTGTTCTAAAAATTAAAACATTTTCATTATAAATTCATAGTTATTATTTCATAGCAATCATGTTAAAAAATTGACTACATTATTCATTAATATATGACACACAAATTAATACCTGGAGAAAAAATCTTATATAAAAATAGATTTAGAAGAGAAGTTAAATAATTTTAAAATATAATTATTAATTTTTATTGAGCATTTTATTTTGATAAAATAATATATAATAATTATAAAAAATGAATAGAATTCACTACTTGTAGCGCTATGGAATACTTGTCAGACATTAGAGGTGGGCCTTGCAACCATTGATTTATTTACTCTTTTAATGGTGGTAGAAGATGAGACCCCTTTCGATCCTCTGTGTACACCTCTCTTTCCAAATATAGTCCATAATAAAATTGATGGAAGAGCTCTAATGAGATGATGGATTTGAGAATTTTTCGAAGCAGTAGTAGTCCACCAAAGTTTCACCCTATCCACAACATGTTGTGCATGAATGATAGGAACCCCAAATAAATTGTTATAGAAAACCCACAATTTATTAGCTAGAGCACCACTAACAAAAACATGATTAACAGATTCTTCACAACAACAACGTTTTGAGGCTAATTGAACACTTCGTCTCTTAATTGTATTGTCCAGAGGAACTACATCATGCACTACTCCCATTGCTTTACTAGAAAAGTCAAGAAAATTTTCAAAGAGCTGGTGTGATATGTTTAGGGGTGGCCACGAGCTGAGCTCTTCATGAGCTACTTGAACTCGGCTCGTGAAAAGCTTGGTTTCAACTGAGCTTTGAGCCGAGTTCGAGCCCAATTTACAGGTTCGTTTATTAATCAGCCCGAACTCGAGCCTAATAAAGCTCAGATTGTGAGCCTGCTCAAAGAGCTACAAATAATAATAATAATAATAATAATAATAATAATAAATTATATAAAATAATATATATATATAATATTTTTATTTTTATTTTTATATATGATAATAATTAATTATTATAATTTTTAATTTTTTAAATATCAAATAATATATATATATATATATTTTTTTTTTTATAAAACATTTTTCTCAAATCAAGCTCAAATCTTGTACTACCTTGATGAGTCGAGCTCAAATAACTAGTTATTTGACTTGAATCCACCCCTAGATATGTTAGAGCTTAAACGCTTGGCATTTCATCATTGCCAATGGTTGATTGGAAAAGGTGACATCTCCTCTTGGTATGACAACTGCACAGCAATGGACCTTTGACTTTTGAACTTGAAGAGAATGGGGTCCAAGACACTAAACTAAACCAAGTGATGTTGGTGGATGGCAGCTAACTTTAACGAAGTTCCTGAAATCTTCTCCATATTATAGAGCTAATTTCTTCTTCTAAATTTTCATTGAGTGATGACGATTATCGTCAGGCTTATTTGGAAATGTAAAGCTAATGGAAATCTCTCTCTCTCTCTCTCAGCATGGGATATGATAAGAGACTATGGTCCTTAAGTTGAATGATATACAAAAATCTATTTGAACTACTAAAATTTTTCATTTTTGGTATTTAGAGATATTTGGATTCCTACAAAAGCTACTTAAATTCCCACCACATGCACTCTAGGATATCATTTTATAATAATAGCTTTTATTATTAGGAATTATAAAATAAGTTTAATTGTTTTAATAAAAAATTAAAACATTATTATTATAAAATTCATCACTATGTCATAGCAATTAAAGTTCAATTTTCTAATTGTTTTCTTTCTATTTTGATAGGGAGGTAAAGGATATGCTAGAAACATTGTGTTTGAGCAAATAGTATCTCACGGTGCAGTGCTTCCAATTGTCATTGATCAAAACTATTGTGATGTTAACTTCAAGGATCTATGTGTTCATAATCTTGTAAGTTTCTCTTATTTCCTGAGAACAGGTTTTGTTTAATTATAAGTATAAGAGTTTATCAAACCCTTCTCTATATACATATGAACTTTGCATTAAATCCATGGTGTTCAAGGTACCAAATCTCAACATGGATTTGAATCATTCATATATTTAGTATTTTTTATAATGTTACAAGCATAGCAAGTATTAAAAAAGTTATTTTTATATGATATTAATTGATTTTAAAGTGATTTTTATTTTCAGAAATCAGCGGTACAAGTGAGCAACATTACATACAACAATGTTTATGGAACCTCAGATGGAGAAATAGCAGTGAAATTCGATTGCAGTGAGGTAGTTTCTTGCACAAGCATTTCTCTCAACAATGTAAATATTCCAATAACCATCAAAGGTGAAGAAACAAAATCCTCTTGCATTAATACACATGGAAGAGCTCGAGGGCAAGTAGTTCCAATTGTTCCATGTTTGCTTCGTTATTAATTTTTTTTTTCAGAAGTTATTATTGATGTTACATTCAAAAAAAATGGTTACGTAATTCAAGACTAGAGTGTCAATTTTAAAATTTATGGAATGATAAGTTATGATGATCTGAATATTTTATTCCTTTGGGGTTTTAAGCCATGATCTTAATATTTGTCTTTTTACTTTCCTTTCAAATGTTTTATTTATATTTAACGAATAGCGTTAAAAAATCAAGTACGTTTTCATACAAACTAGAATTATAAAATTCCACACTATTTATTCTTTGCGATGCAAAATATTAAAACATACAAATGTAGTGTAAGCCCATGTGAGCCCAGTTACTCAAGCTATGATGGAATTACTGGGCTGTTGGGCCCCCAACAGACAAAGTATTCTCTTGTAGGTGAAGTGGTCCAAACCAAAAGTGAGTGCAATTAAAGTTAACATGGATGAAGCGGCTGATTGTAGAAGATTTTATCTCACCTTCCTAACTTGTAGGGTCTACAGTTTGGGTTGGGTTAAGCTTGAATTCAACTCAAGACAGGTTAGGTCAGGTTGGGTAGTGGCCTTGGCCAACCCGACAACCCAATCCAGACCAAACTTTGTTTCATATCTATATGTACAGAAATTAATTTATATAAACATTTAGGGTCCATTTGGCTTGTAATTAGAATTGGAATCGAATCAGAATTGTCTATTCCTCCTGCCTGTTTGGATCAGACATGATTTAGAATCAATTGGAATGGATTCTCATTCCCAAAGGAAGGGAAAAGAATGGCCATTCTCTCAAATGGGGCAACGCCATTTCACCAGGAATGGGACTAGGATTTTGATTTCGCTCGACCAAACAGATGGTGGACCAGCTTCTAATTAAATATAAGTTTTTCCTGTCTTGGTCCATACCCCACCAAAAATCTCTTACTTTACCCAAGATGTCATTACAGACCTTAATTAGTTAGTAGGAAACAATCTGATTGCTATAAAATAATTGGAAATAGAAGAGACCTTAGTCTTCAACATCACAGTTCTACCTGCATGAGAAAGATAATGCCCCTTCCAGTTCCACCTACTCAACCTGGAAGTTACTTTCTCAGACACTTGCTTGCTCTCCTCCTTCAAAGACCGACATTCTTGTAGATAACAACATAAGTATTTTTCTCGATGAGACACGTACAGAATTCGTGATACGAATCTTATCACACCGCATAGAGTTCTTGCTAAAAAGTATAGGTGATTTCTCAAAATTCACCTGTTGCCTAGACCACTTCTCAAACAAATGCTATATATGGGTGATTTTGCGTCTATTTGGCATCAATGTCGTTGCTCCAACAAATGGGAATTTATCAACATTACATTGAAAAAAATGGTGCTTCAGGAAATGCCAGTTGTTTAAAACCATTTTTTCATAAAAAACGGTATTCTAAGATACGCCTTAGAAATCAGGAAGGCATGGCTTGGAGTAACGCTGAATTTGGCGCTTCCTGGAGCTGCACAGCTCGTTGCTGCCAAAAAGGGACATGATGTGGCACTGGATAATAGGTTACAGTGCTGAAAACGTTTCCTGGAGCATTGATACCAAATAGAAAACGTTGTTGTCATTCTAGGAAACGTCCTAAATGGCAGCAACATTTCCAAACAAAAAAAAAAGACACCATTTTCTCAAAAAGCGATGTTGTATCTGCAGAATTGATGCCAAACATATACTTTGATGATCTCAGCCATATCCCTCCGCCCAAAGATGAGGATATATCAACAAACATCAAATGATTTATACACCACCTTGACCAAACCAAATCCCATAGCGTCTGATTGGCATCGATGCCGTTGCTCCAGAAAATGACCGATGACACATCAACACCACATTGAAAAAAATGGTGCTCTAGGAAACGTCTGTTGTTTGGAACCGTTTTTCCATAAAAAACGATGTTCCAAGCCACGCTTTAGAAATCGAGAAGGTGTGGTTTGGAGCAACGCCGAAGTTGACATTTTCTCATATTGGAGATCCTTACTACCAACAAAGACATGATGTGACAATGACATGGATTTCTTATAATGGATACTAGTGCTGAAAACAGATGTGGAGCACTGGTACCAAACAGAAAGTGTTGTGTTGTTGCTCCAAGAAATGTCTTACCTGACAACAACATTTTCAAACAAAAAAAAAATACACCATTTTCTCAAAACATGATGCTTCCAACCCATACATTAGTGGCACCTTTTCTAAGAAAACAATGTTATATCTGCAGCATCGATGCCAAACATATACATAAAGAGAATCAATACAAAAAATAAAAAATAAAAAACATTCATGATAACACATCCATGCCCGAAATAAATAGATAAGAGACACGCTTGTCTCACTCTATGCGGAGAAAGGCTCAAGGGGAACACCATTGACCAAAAGAGAGAATGAAACAGTAGAAATGCAGTTCTTTCATGAGATGACAAAACTGTTCAGAAAAACCTATATGGCACAGAACATGTAAGAGAAATGGTCATTCAAGCATATCATATTCCTTTTAGAGATCAAATTTCAGAATAAACACTTATAAATATCTTTTAAATATATCCTGATAGTAAACACTTCATAAGAAAACTCCGATATTTGTGGGATTTTTTGTAAGATCGCATTTCCAATATTCCTTTTTTTTTAATATAAATGTTACTTTTTATTTGGGGTAGATTCAAATATTCCTTGCAATACCAATGTTTTAAAACCCGTATCCTATTTTGTCAAAAAACAAAAAAAAAATGTTAAAAATTAGAGCATGGAATCTTCAAAAAATAAAGGGTAAATTATAAAGACCCCCCACTTTTATATTGTGACAAATACCCCTTCTCAGATGATGGAAGCGGTTAAATTACAAAAATACCCCAATAAACTTTCTCTATTTTCCTTTTCTTGTCATTCTCCCTTAAAACCTAACTGATCCAAAATATCTTTGTAGTGAGAAACCTCCGACAATGAGAAAGCGATCATCGCCAGAAAAGAAAAAATCTCTTGAAAATTCATCATCCTTGATCTTGAACCAATGCATCAACCAAAACTAGCCATCTTAAAAATGCGTCTTCTAGAGTTACGATCCTCTGTTGACGATTTGTTCTGTGGTGAGGTCCATAAGTTGAACTTCTAGAAAACTTTCACCAAAAGAACTAAAATAGAAAGGGATGGTTTCATGTCCTGAATAAAATGAGATTTCTGAACCACATTAGAAGATTACAGTCTGACGAAAGTAGCAAATGGGTTGCAGAGAATAGATAGTCGAAGCACATGAAAAGACTACAGTACCTAACGTGTGTGTGTGTCCGAAATATGTGCCTTCGATAAGTAGATTTCATTATTCTCTAGAGAATTATTGACTTCGCTCTATGAGCTGCGGTTGCAGAGCTAGTCCAAAACCTGCAATGCCATGGAATGCCTCCACTATTTACCAATTGATGGCTGATTAATAATCTAAGCTTCTCAACAGACAGAATCAAGACAATGTATAACCATTCCATGGAAGATCGACCCAATAATCAAGGACACTTGATAAATGGCAAGGGACACTAATATCTTGGTATTAATACAAATCAATCCAGAGAATGGTAAACAAATTGCAGAGCAGACATAATAGTTAATCATTGACGTCAAGAAATTAAGGGAGATGTGGAGGGATTAAGCTGCACCATATGCAAGGATTTATGAAGCTCTTTTCTCTTGTATTACAAGAAAAGAAAATTCAAGAACCACTTCTGTTTGCAACTGGTATTTGTTGACGGAAAAACAGAGCAAGCACCATGTACCGCCATAGGACTTCGACTGGTGCAATTGCAGGCCCATTGCAAGATGACGCCAAAACAGAGGACCACTTTGTACGCCAATTATTGAATCTCTCATATATTTCTTATTCATCTCATCAAAACGTAAGTATTTACCCACAAAGGATCATTTACAAGAAAGCAACATATATCTTATACACGTCTCCAAAGAATTTGCAACCTGCTTTATGAAACTGCAACGATGAAGCTGAATCGAATAAATTCAATCAGGTTGTGCCCACAAGTCCATACATAGCACGAGAGGAATTGACCGGATTGATTTGGAAACTTTGGGACATTTTGACATATATCGTTGATTTTACTCAAATCGACCTAGTTGTTGGACAGTTGAACTCAAGTACATACTAAACTAACCCAGCAATGCCCTGTTTCTCAGTTCAGCATCCATGTCTATTTTCATATTTATTAATCATCCACAGGCCTAGTTCCAGCTTAGTCGAATTAACAAATGCAGCTTTTGGGTTCACACAAATAGTTACCTGTGGTTATGAACCAGTTCCATCAAAGGAGCAAATACATGAAACATTTCTCAATTCTGGATATAGGATTGTCAGATTTCAATCGAAAGGTCAAGTCATTCTTTCTTGTTGGAGGTAGCGTCGTCCCCTTTCTCTTCTGTCTTTAGGATCGTTACTTTCTTTTTTTACATCCATGGATTCGAATGCTGCATTTTTAGTTATACAACCAGAATCTTTCAATGATCATCGCAGAGAAGTCTGTGATCAATCTATAAGATATCGTCTAGAGCAAGGTTCTAAATATTGATATGCCCAACATGCTGGTAGGGGCGTATCAGACAGTATCGGTATTTTTTTTTACTTTTTTTAACTTGTTTTCCAAATCTGGTTCAGGGGGCGGTTTAAGGTTCCTCCACCCCCTGAACCGGTCAAAACCCCGATACACCCTCTGTAAGGGCATATCGGGGTGCTCTCGATACAATATGTATTGGTCGATATATGTGTCAATTTTTTGAGCCTTGATCCAAAGATTTGCCTTGACAACATTTGCAAGATTGCTTTTGTGTTTGACCCAAAATCCTTGCCTCCCTCATTTCCATCACCAGAAATCACCACCGCATTTGAAAGTGTTGTCCGCCTGAGCAATGAAAGGTTTGGCTCAATTAATCAAACGCTCTGAAAATAGTTTCCCAAATTTTCGGCTTTGCATAGACTTGAGGGATGTTTGGAACGGTGGCCATTTTTCAAAAAAAAAAGTGTCACATTGGATCCACATAGGCGTTTCAACAAATGCCCATGTATCTCATTGTTTGATTCAACCGATTATTAAAAAATCAGGCATACCTTGAAAATTAGGACCCCACCGATGCATGAAATGCCAAATCGATGAATAATTTCCCCCAACAGTTAATTGATATGTATCTTATGTAATGCTTATCTGTTAGCACATACATAAAAAATAGTGATGAAAATCATCTTACCAAACAGCATAATATTACTCACTGCCTATGTGGCAAAAACGTTTTTTTGTAAAAAACGAATTTTGTATACATAAACATTTTTTCTTGAAAATCGGTCCCAAAAAACACCCACACTTCCAAACACCATGTTGGTGAATGGTGATTAGCTTTATCTTAGCCGATGGAGATACAACATGGCAGCCTTGACAGCAAGAACATGAGAGAGACTACCCACATTTTCTCGGGGACGCAAAGGAGGCCTCGAGGACAACATATTACTTGAAAGAACAATGGTGAAGATGACTTCATAAATTAAAAAATAAAAAAGTAATTTGGGCATTTAAAAAATTTTAAACACTCAACTGAAAATATTTTTTGAAATTAACTGACAGAACATTAATGGAGGGGGATTTTTGTCTAACCGCCAAAATGCCAAAGTTCAAAGGTCTTTGTAATTTACACAAAAATAAACCATACACAGCACAACCATTAAGGGGTAGGGATCAAAGGCATAAAAAAGACAAAACAGCATCTCACCATTAACGCGAAGTTGAAGGTTGCTTTAACGCATTTCCAGTGGGGTCAATTTTGGCTGTTGGGGCCAACAGCATGGGCTATTGAGACAGTTTCTGGGCTGGCGAGAGTAACCTCGTCGGCAATAGGAGGGGAGGAGCGGCGAGAGTCGTGACGAACAGCAGACATCCTGATCCTGGTTGGTTGACAAGGTCAGGTGGAATGGGTCATGGAAACCATCTTCTCATTCTCTTTCCGAATTCCGAGATTGATGGCAAATATCACCTTAAAAAAGTGAATGACGGGTGCACGGATATCGGATATCATTCTCAGGTCCACTGTTTACGTGGAAAAACTAATTAAAAAGCATTCATTGAAACCAAATTAAAAAGCATTTCAAGGATTGCATCGCAAATTTTACATTGCGATTCCTCATTTCTCATTCGCAGGTTCCAACAGCACTAAATTGTGCAATTCTTGCAAAGGCGCAATCAACAGAAAAACTGACCAAGAGCTAGCGATTGATAGCAAGTTTTCATTGTTCAACATTTCATCTTCCAGAAATTCATTAGAAAGTGAAATAATTGCAGAGTAATGAATTATTATTTAGGGCATGAAGGAGTAATTCTAATGTCGTACGGATGATCCCTGGAAGCTATGTACAAATTGACTGTACAACTTACCACTGTTGAGATCCCTGTATACTGGAATTATTATTAACAGAGGCATGAGATGAAATGATACGAGGATGATAATGACAAAGCAAGGCAATAATAGACGTGGGCTACAGCAGATTCTGGTCCCCAAATGTGTTTTCCCCACTGTAAGTAACGTAGAGAAATCCATCTTCATCCTTCTTTTCATCATATATTGTCGACATTATTGCACCTGTAATAGAAAACCATATGGCAATTAGCCTTTGATGTCAAGCCTACACAATGCAAATGACTGCACAAAAATGTAATGTTAAACAAAATTTGCTTTATAGGTCCACCTGTAGGTGGGAGGACGTTATCTACGAAAATGAAAATTGCCTTTTCTGCACTCAATTTTATTCTCTTCCGGATTACGTACACAAATTGTCCCACCGTCAAGTCAGCAGGAACCAGGTACCTGAAATTTTCGCAACCAGATTATCAAGGAAAAAAAAATCATATTTAAATTAGTGGCATGTTGTCCTTATACCTCAAATAAATTATCATATGAGCTCCAATGTCCAAGTCTTTCAGCTAGGAGACCATAACAGTACTAATCAACTTCTGGTTTTTGAATTTATGCAAAAGAAACTAGTCGTGCAGCAAAGGGACCATAAAGCAAACAAACCATCTAATCTCCTGTATAAAGACCCCCTCAATTGGCTAGATCACCCTCCTAAAATGTGGACAAAAAGAACTTTCCTAAGAATCCCTCCTTCCGGTAGGGGAAGCTCTCTCTTGTTCTTTTGACCATAATTTTTAACTTCCAATCACTAGCCAACCAAACCCAGAGAGGAGAGAGAGGGAAGGTGAAATGCACCAAGACCACACATATAGAAGTGTAGCTTTTACGATTATATATAAAGTATGTTTTTTCATGATATCAAGGAACATTGTTTTTACTTTATTCCTTTGTTTCTTTTCCTAATAATGGATGTGTTAATTTTCTGTTTAAAGCATAAGTGGATCACAATTTTCCAAAAATGAAGGCCAAGCCAAAACGTGGCAGTAGAAGTAAACAAGGCATTAGTAAAATGGAGTAATGCTTACTTTTTCTTATCAATGTTTGGTATGTCACTTCTTTCAGCCTTCTCCACAATCACCTTAAAATTATAAAGCCAATGTCATACAAAGTTAAATGGATCCCAGTAAAGTACAAGACAATAGGATGCATAGAAATCATAGATATTCAAGCTCCAATGGATCAAAAAAATTAAATTACTTAACCACAAAAAAGCACCTCTTCTTGTTTAGCAGGAACATTATTTTCTAAACTCAAACAAAAAATACAGGGAGCTGTAAGAACTACTACTACAATAGGGTAAATAAATAGGCAGGTTCCACAATATCACAATGATATTGATAACAATTTTGCCACTTAGATCACTTGGTGAAATTGGGGATCTGATACGGGTCATGGAACTAGTCGAGTCGGTCACTTGTTACAAAAGCTGTTACGGATGCTAGTTTGGCATTCAGGAGTTTAAGCAGCACAAAAGAATTGGCATGTGGCTACTTGTTTTGGGGACAAGAAACCCTGTTTTCTCTCTATATAATATATATACATATAAGCCTGCTACTAATCAGGTCATTTAGAGAAGTCCAAACAGCACAGAAGGCTTGCATGTGGCAACTTGTTTTTAGTGCCAAAAAAGAAACCTCATGCTCCTCTCTAGAACGTGTATTAATGGAATAAATTTCAACCCAGCTTTAACCAACTTAAACTGAATTTTGTGATAATGCAGCATCATAGTTTTCAAGGCACCAAGGCGAGGCTAGGCGACAGGGGGGGTGCCTTGTCGCCTAGTCGCCTAGTCGCCCTAGGCAATGGATTTTTTTAAGTAAAAACATGTATCCTAGGGTAGTTCCCTAGGTTCCATAATCATATCACCTTGATAAATATCCATAATTTTCATAAGAAAAGTATAAAATTAATGTTAAAGTAAAGAAAATCAACATATTCCAACATATTCATAAGAAGAAAATGAAAAAAGAAAAGAAAATTATATATATATAGGGGCTGAACCCCTATTTCTGCTACAGAAAAAGAAGAAAAGAAAAGGTGGAAGAAGAAGAAGAAGAAATTAGTATATAAACACACAAAATTAGTAAAGAAAAAGAAGAAAATGTGTTGATTGGACAACATTTTATGTTTCTTCCTTACTTATTGGTTCAGGTTTTGAAGTCTTTGAGGGTTCAATACAGCATTTAGCAATGTTTGTGTTGATTAAACCCTAACAAATAAGAAATAATAAAAAGAAATTAGTATATAAACACACAAAATGAATAATTTAATTTAAAAAATGTCTATTTTATAATTATAAGTTATAACCTCAAAAAATTAAGAATATAAAAGGTTTTTATAACATGCTATAGAAAATTGCTTGAAGATTAAGCGAGGCGAGCCTCCAAGGGTGCCTAATCACCTAGGCATCGCCTAGGTGTCGCCTTGACAACCATGTCAACATCCCAGCTTTCTCGGAAATGTCTCCAAAATAGGCCCTTATTTTTGTTTGTGCTAATGTAGCATCCCAACTTAAACTGATATTTTTTTTTTTCAAGGAAGATCTTGCATTTGTGGACTATGGAGAGATGGCAACAGGGTGATTGTGGCACTATACTTAAGACCAATAGGGAAAGGAGATTCATTAAGAACTGATTCGATGGCCATAGACCAAGGCTCAAGGCTAGATTGCTCATTAAACTTCAAAGACATCTTGGTGGAAAGTGAATCATACAAGGGGGGCGAATTTTTGGCAAATGATTTAGCCAAGCAAAGGAGTGAGCATGGATTAAATGTATTGGAGGAAGACTTACAGAGACCAAGACACAGTTGTTTAGATAAAAGGTGTATTTGGGAGTTGGGACGGTAGCCAAGGGGGGGGGGGGGGGGGGGGGGGGGCAAAGATACCTAGTCTGATACAGTAATATAAGACAAAAGGCATTATCATTTAAAAGGAATATATGGCGATGGCCCTAAACAGAGTAAAATAGGAAAGCAGGACTCATGAACAGATAACAAGTTAGAGGAAGCTTAACTGAGTTCGTATATGCTATTATGCTTACACACTATCTGACAATATAAATACAAGATACAATCATCACAAAGAAGAAACCAGTAGTATTGGTCTGCCTCAACCAAAATGTTGATTAGTTAGTGCCTTAGTGATGAATATCGACCAGAAAAAAAAGTGCTGAACTTAAAAGGCAATGACATCCTAGAAATATACAATAAAGCATGTGAATATAAGAAACAAAACATCACTATCCAAAACAAATCCTTTCATGTGCCAAAATGTCGAGAGCCTAAAATAGCCATTTGGACAACTACCTAGCAGGGGTCCTAATTGCCAGTCAGCTTGTCAACAAGGATCATGAATGCTTAATCGGTAAATTAGTATCTTAATGATAGTTTGATACTGGTTGCATTCGCAAACCATAGATTCAAGTAAAATGGAAAAGGCTGCTCGGAAACTACTGTGTACCCAATAGATTTCACATATGCCTTATAGCAGATATGTCTCCCAAACACATAATGCAGTCGAATTTCTCAACATTATACTACATTTTTTGTTTTTAACAAAAATCAGCAGAACCAGGAAAAAAAGAGACAACAATTACCAATTCACAAACATATCCAAACATCTTTAAGAAATAGCATATAACAAAAACTCTTTGGAGTCAGGAAGGGGGGACTCCTCAAGAAACACCAACCAATCCAAGAGTGAAGTCCTTAATCTTATAGAGTTTACAGCACGTCAAAAAATTACAAAACCAAAAAGTAGCTGAGAAAGAATAGCCGGTATGATAGAGAAATAAATAAGAGTTGTATAATTATGTTTTACTTCTTACCGGAATCCTGTCTGGATATTTTTCCCTAATCCTAGCAGCCTCAGCACGCCTCTTCTCTGAAGTTGAACAGTCAAAGAAGCATAAATTTAACAATATCGTAAAAGAAGAAACCAGAAAAAAGAAAGATAGCACTCTAGTAAATGAAATGAAAGCAAACATCAGGGCATACCAAGGTCATGCTCTTGCTTGAAGTAACTTTTTGCCATTTGTCCTCGAACTACTGCAGAAAAAAATTTAACTTTTTTAAGAAAAATCGTAGAGCATAAGAGGGGAGACAAGTCAATTTGTCCAATAAACAAGAATACACAACTTAAAGAATTGCTAGAATCCAGAGATACTGCCAATAATAAGTCAATATTAATTTAAAATCACACTACAGAAACCATAAAGAAAGATGATGATGGTGATGATGATGATGAAGAAGAATCTGAGATTTTAAGCTTTAATCAGAAAAGAAGAAAGAATTAACTACGATATGCCTCTCAATTAACAGAAGAATATCAGATAAGCAATATATCCCAACGAATAAGAACAACTGGAGGAAAAGAAAAGATCCAGAAGTGCCTAATAAGTTGGCTTCATCGACATGACAAACATAAGCCAGGAAGAGAGGGGGAACCTAACTAAGAAAAATTTCAACAAGAATATGCCATCAATCCTTTTTATCAAAGAAAAAGGAAAAAAAAAAATCTAACAACAAACACCTCGTAATCATAGTGTCACAACAATTTCGAACTGATCATCCAAGTGAATTAATGATCAATCAAGAAACATAATAGGAAATAGAAAGAAGATCAAAAAATTAAAACACAGAAACCCTAACCTCCAGAAGGAAGAAACAGGAAAGAAAGACGAAACGAAAACTCCTCTTTCCCTAGACTCTCAGAGAACCAGGCAACCAGCAAGGGGTCTGATCGTGTTGTTGAAGATAAAAAGATGGCGCCTTGTAGACGATTTTACCCCTTACACGCGGCGCTTACAATAAGACTGATATGGTATTTATGTAAAATAACTTGAAAATGGGTATTGATCTTGCGCGATCTAACTGTTTCCCGCTGGAAGTTATCTGGCTTCTGGACGAGGTTGATGTTAAAAAGGAGATGATCATAGAACCCGGGGTGGTTAAGAAGAGAAATTGTGCGTATCTTGTGCCCTCGGGGTTAGAGACTTTAAATAGTGAAGTATTTGCGGGTTTCGCGGAGGAGTGCAGGGATTTCTTTACTGAGATCCGTTTCCATCTTAATTAGATAATAACATTGCCAACTGATAAGGCTTATCTATTCCATTGGAACCGAGCGAGAGTAAGCTAAGCTTGCTGTTACAAGGTGTGATCTCGTAAGGTTTAGAATCTAATGGCGAGGCTTCCGGGGTCATCAAGTAGTGGTCTGAGTCGATATCCCCAAACTGCTCTTCAATCCCAAATTAGAGTGAACCTCGAAGTGCCTTGAGACCGAAATGATCCTCGTGCAGCCTTGTATCAAGATGACCTCATCCCGAGGTGACCCAGGTGGACTGATTATCCGAGTTCAATCTATTACGGCATTAATATATCGGGCTGAACTGCCATCTATTAATTAAATTGTGTTCACGTGTATCCCTATTAGTACATCGCCTTAATCAAGTATATATGTTAAATGTGTCTAATCCATCTCCAATTAAAAAACTTCTTTTTTTGTATTAATTTTTCAGAGCAATTCGAGCAGTCTTTTCTTAGGGAAGTTCGAAAAAAATAGAAGTTTGAATAGAAACGGGGGAGATGACTTTTATGGCTTTTTGTTATTAGTATTACTTATTAGGTAGGCCGTTTACCTTTCACAGAATCAAGAAATTCACGGGATGGAGGTGGCCCCACCAATTGAACGGTCGTGATTTCTGTAGGTCATGTCTAAGAAAGATGACAAGGATATAGATTCACCGTATCATGCCGTCTGTGTTCAAATGGATAGAAGCTAGAAGCATATTCCAACTTTCCAAGTATCCTCTCCTCGTCGGTCATGATGACTTCGGCGCACTCCGAGGGAGTACAGGTGAAATTGTGCTCCCAAGCTTAGAAGGGTTGGTTCGAAATCTTCTCACTTTTGAGTTTGTGGGTGATTGACAAAGGGTTTGCAAATTGCAATTCTGATTTGGGGGATCGTGCACGAAAATGCGATACAAGGAAAAAATTGTGCAAGTAACCGAGTACACAGGATTTAGGGAATTAGGGGACCATGACCTGTCATTGCCTCATAGCTCTAATAAATTTAAAAGTTTTTTTAATGGACAATTTTTTAATTTAAAATATAAAAATTAAAAAGAAATATGAAGAATGGGATAAAATCATAAAACCCCAATGAAAAGTCAGAAAAGGATTGACGTGGATTACAAGATTCTGACACATGGCCAACAAAGGCCTCCCCTATCTACTGAACGGCCTGGATTAACCGCCTGATTTCTCTCTGTGGCTTAAAAATTAAAATAGAGAAGTTTCTTGTTTGACCCACATAAGAAACCTCCTTACGCATTATGCAATGTATCGTACACCGTGGCAATCGGATCGGCTTCCGTGGAGGCAAATTGGAGTCATTTTAAGTCGAGTCAACAGATGATAGGGTTGATCATGGATTAGACTTTAGACGGATCAATGATTTTAAATGATTTAAACAATTCAACCATTTGGGTCAGTGTCGGTCTGAAAACTTTAGTTAAAAAAAGTTACCTAACGGGTCGAATCATGTCACTTTATCGGGCCACAATATATAGGACCTAATCCGAACTTTAATGGTTGTAGAATAATATAAAAAAGGGTAAATCTCTTTAGGCTGTTCATGGGTCAGGTTGGGTTGGTTTATTGAGATTCTTTTCAATTGACCCGATCTGATTGGGTTACTTGAAATTGAAATCGAAACTGACCATGTGTTAAGTAAAACTGACTTAGTCGGTTTGAATCGGGTTGGATCACTTTGGGTCAGTTTCGACTCTAAGTTCAACTATAGTAATAAATTGGTAGATTAGGCATAAGAGAAGTAGCTAGCAACATCATCCAGCAAGGAAAGCACATAAATTAAGAGAAAACAGGGCAATAACTTTGTGAAGTAGGAGCACCCCCCATGTGCCTGTGTGGTACAAGTTTGGATTGCAACTAGGAACTAACTACAAAGTTGGTTTGGTTCGAGTTGATTTCGGTTTTCACACCAACCTGAATCATCGGTTTATGATTTTTTACAATCCAAAACCGACTGGTGCTGAAGAAAATCCACCCGACTCAGGTTGGGCCGGTTCGGGTTGATCGATTTGGTTGGGTTGGGTCTTCTTATGAACAGCCCTAAATCTCTTAAACTATCCTTACTCTTCATGAATTTGACAAACTGTAATATTATTGTTTACATGTGGTCTTAAGTTTTCTGACAATTGATATGTTATTAAACACTAAGGAAAAAATAGAATATCAAATTTGCCCTTCATTATTTATCAAATTTTCAAAATAAAACTCAACTAATAAAAAACCCTAATTTTAGGACACACAACCCTTTGCGGAGCCTTCGAGGATGGTTACTATTGTAGAATCTCCCTCTCCGCGGTTATTGTGCAACCAGAGCATCTGCAACCACAAGTGGCTACCCGTACAGATCTTCACATAGGGGCTACCCATATGGATCTGCAAGCAACTACACACAAGCTTCGTCTTTGGTGTTTTTCTGGTTTATGGCTTCAGCCAAGGATTCTCCTGGTCATTCTTTAGAGTTGTCAGACTATTACTGGAAGGATGATGTCTTCCCGGTCAGAGGTTTTCCATGCTTCAGTCCACCTCCCAGGATGGAAAACAAAAATATCAGCCCAATTCTCCAACCTAAAAAACCAATAGAGAATCAGCTTACATCCATCAACTCCAACGGTTGGCAGAAGACCCAAAAAGAAAATATATACACTTTGACTTAGTACAGATCAGAAGCTGAAGCAGAGGCCCCCCCTTACTCCCTTAGAATCAGTTCAGTCCTCCAAGAAACTACTTAAAACCACAAATCAGGAAAACCCAATTGAAGCAATCCTTGCTCGTCATACTCGTATAGCCCATACCCGTCATCTCCCTCCAATTCAATGGGATTCAGCAATTGATACGATAAATCCAATGGACTACCACACTGCAATTGATCAAAGCCACCTAATTGGTCGTACTCATTCTTCAGTCCTGGCCCAGGAGTATTTGGACCCAGCATCCCCAATATCTCCTCCATACCAAATAGTTCTTCCAATGAAAAGTTCTACATATCATCAAAATGGTTGCATCCACTCTCACTGAACTGAGTCAAGTGACCAGAATCTATTGGTCCTTGGGTCATTCCGTACCCTCTGAACTGACCAGGATTCATGGGTTCCACAGGCTACTCTTCTTTCGGCTCTTGCTTAACTATATTCATTGGTGCTGGCGCAGCTACTTCCATTGTAGTACAAGGCTGACTATAAATCCCCAACTCACTCAGCCCTGGCTTAGGTTCTACCTTTGGGAGATTCACCTTCAATTCCTCAGCTAAGTAAACTTCAAAATAGCTAGATGAAGTGGTAGTTGAGTATGAAGATTCCATCGATGCAGAGCTTTCAAGAAAGTTGAGACGTACACAACGACCTTACATGGCTTTGGCAGCCTCATCGTAAGCAAGAGCAGCTTCGAGAGCGGTGGAGAAGGTTCCCAGCCAAAGCCGGCTTCCTTTCTTCAGTTCTCAAATCTCGGTGACCCACTTTCCCCATGTTCACTCCCTGACACCTCTATAGTTAGGCAAAGCCGACTCCATGGGAATCACTTGTTTCTTGCCTCTACAGTCGTTCTCCCCAACCACCATCACCATTAAGAGGAGAGCTCCGTTCGGAAGTTATAGTGGCCATTGTCACATGTGACGACAATACCAAAATCACCGCCACCGCTGCAACTTCCAACGGTGGCGGTGAACAATAAGCGTATTTTAGGAATTTCAAATAATTAATTCTCACATCCACGGTTTTCAAAACCAGACCGGACCAGATGGTCAAATTGAAAAAATCAGAAACTGGTTACCTAACCGTTGATTTTGGTCAGTAATCCGCTGAATCGGCCAGTTAATCTTTCGAACGATTTTGACTATTTTTTATTTTTTTTAATTTTTATTTTTTTGTCAAAACGGGCCAATCGTTCAGGTTGAATAGTCGGACCATTCCAACCCGTAATTGGACCCTTAATCAGTTTGGTTTTAAAAATCATGCTCACGTGATGTCACATGTGAATAGTATGAAAAAATTAACAACAATGAAGGTTTTAAACAATTGTCAGAAAACTTGAAAATAGCTTAAAACAATTTCATGAACAAGAGTGGAATCTTAAGAGATTTACCCTATAAAAAATGCATCATAGAAATTGTCTTTCTTATAATAATAGTCAAAAAGTATATCTAATGAGAATTATCAATATTAAGCATCCTAGGATATTTTCACGTGGCAATTTAGTTTGGGGTTTATGAGCAGTTCATATATTCTTATCCCACTCTTTTTGAAAAATGAAAGAGTGGCAATTGTTGTCCACGTGGCTGCAATTTAGTTTGGCAATGTTTTTCACGTGGCAATTGTTGTTCGATACCATCTCAGTGGTTTGGTGATAGATGGACCACGTGGTTATATATCCTTAATGCACATGATTAGAAACTGAAGTCATGGCTCTTTTGACAATGTCTCCTTGGATCTGGAGTGTAAGTTGTAGGATATCTGAGAGGAGGGAGATGCACCCAATCACCCATTGTACTATAATTAGCTCCTTTATGGGAAAATCTATGATGTGGAAAAGATGTGGTAGGAAAGAGTTTTGATCAATCAAAATCCACTCATAAATTTTGATAAATAACACCTAATAGGTTATCAGGTTTTTTATTCCAATTGATTAATGAGAAATCTTTCAGATATCATATCTTTCCCATCAAATTAATGAATACGTCTTAATTGGCTTTTTGTTTACGGGTTTTTTAAGACTCAGTTTAGAAGGAGTACAAAGACAAATACTTAGAGTGCAAAACATTGTATTTAATTTGTATTATTTTGTATGTATTTATATTTATATATATTCTTTCCAAAATCGAACCTGAAGTCCTTTTTACCAAATAACACAAGTCTCTGAATGCGTATTTCTGAGGTTGATAAATTTTATTTGAGAAAAAAAAATAAAAGGCTGAAGTGAAAGATTATTATGATTCCCAGCACCAATCTGAATGTTGTTTTATTCTTGAGAAAACTTTTGAAATATCAAAGATGATCAATGATATAATGAACCCTATTGATTGCCTAGATAAGTATGTTGGTGATCCCATTGGATAAGCAATGTGGGCCATTGTGTGTTCATTGTGGTATAGTGGAAGAAGATTTATAAAAGCAAATATCCACTTTATATATAATATAAATAGATAATATTGAGATAAATTTGGCATAAGATTCACAAAGAATATAGTTGAATCCAATGTCACATGCATCTGACCACATGGCTTCCATGTGATAGTTGCATATGCTTTTTTCTGAATCCCCAAACTTCAGAAAGAAAGTGTAATTCCTCTTCACGTTTTGGTCTTATAAGGATGCAACAAGTAATTAAAATCAATTTGAATGCCAAATGTGTTTAAGAGCGACTAAGTATAAGAATGGAAAAACTAGGGAGAAATAAGGGTATCTTTGAGATTAAAAGTTCACCATGGAGTCTTTGTGACTAGGTAAACTTGAGATCATATCAGCCTCCCGCAAAGTCCCACAGCACATCCCCGCCATGTATTGGGAACATCTCCCAATAATAATATCAGAAATGGTGATGTCACCATCAGAAGATGTTTCCAATACACGGCTGGGATTTGCTGTTAGGAGTATAATTTTTCCAAATTAGAGTTGGGATTTTGTCAAAATTTCAATAGGCTCAATACGAAGCCCGAACCTGAAACAGTGTAAACTGTTAACCCGGGCCAACCCGACTTGCACCTCTATTTGCTGTGGAACGTTGTAGGAGGCAATCTTGTGGGGGGCTGATTTGAACTGGATAAACTTAATTGAATTGAATATGAATACTCTCTCTCTCTCTAAAAGCAAGCTAGAAACAAAATTCTCTCACAAATTCACAATTTCTCTCTCCACGTATGCATGTACCTCTCAAGCTCCTCCCCCTTCTCATATATCTCTAATCTCTTCCACTTGACTCTCTTATGGCTTCTATCTAATCCATTCTTTTTAAGGGAATAAATTGTAATCTCCCTTAACAGCTCATATGCATGTCTTTTGCTTTCTAATCAGGTTACAACATGTGTTCCACTATCACATGATCAAGCATTAACTTAGCAAATTAGGTGGAGTTAGGAAAGAAGATATGGATTTCCATTAAAAGAAAATACACCTAAAATCAATGATTATTTTATAGAATAATAATCAAGAAACTTTTTTGTCATGTGAATTGTCACATATCTCTAAACCATAAACCATGTGAAGATAGCACAGTAAAAGTCAGAGTAATGGATTTCCATTCGAAAACCAATGCCAATTTCAGCCTAGACTATTTCTTTTCAAAAATAAATTATAATGAAAAGGAAAAGGAAAAAATCTCTCTCTCTCCTCCTTTGATTTCACTTAACTCAAATTCAACTCAGCTTAAATCCGTTTCAGCTCGCAGTCATTGGTTTTCTAACCCTTTCTCATTTATCACTACACCTATGAATGATGCAGCATTGTTCTCATCCCAACAATGCCCTATCGGTGCATATCTCTCTCTATATTGTTGGATTTTGCCTTCATAGAATGGCAAAAGTTATTCCGACTCTGTTTGATTTGACTTTTTTTTAATAAAGTCTTCTTCTAGTTTACTTTTGCATTTGAACTGACTTTTTATAATAAGAAAGCTTTATTCAAAATATGGAAAAATGGAACCATTATGGGATATATGGCCTTATAAGAAGAATCAAGGAACAACAAAGCCAACTAGTATGTATATATATAATATTTTCATATATATTTTGTATTATCTATATGTTTTAAATAATAAATATGCATTATATATATAAATATATATTTATTATTTATAATATAATATATTATTTGTATTTCTAGTATTTATATTATGTATTTATAAATTTATTTATAGTATATATTATAAATATCAAAACACTGAAAAACCAAATAACAAGTCTGATAAAAAATTGAAATGATCAACTAGTTAACCAATTAGTTTTGGTTCAATTTCAGTTCATGGTTTTCCAAAAATTGATGGTACCGGTTCAGTTTGGAAAAGAGGCCCACGGTTTGGTTATCAAACCATGGAGACCCCGAATTAATTTGCTAGTCTAAACACACACATACACATATCATTCCCATGTTATCTAATAATTTTTTTGGATTATTATTGAGCTTTCTTAATTTTTGGCAATTGATAGATCTATTGGTAAAATTATTGTAGAAAGTACACATGCCCAATACAGAAGTTATACATGACTTCCTATGTTCTTTATTTATTTATTTATTTATTTTATTTTGAGCATAACCGAGTACATATTACAGGGGACTTGGTGGGTTAACATGAGGCCCACTAGCTATACCATGAAGAGTCTATAGTTCCACAGGTTTGATCCAACACCTCATGATGAATGACCATCTCTACTATTAGGTCATTATTGTGATTCCCATGTTCCTATTAAGATTCAAAATATCACGACGTACCATTGCATATTATATGACATATTGGTTTTCAAGATCACCAATGCAATAAATATTAAGAGTTGCGTGCATCCATACTATTATAAAGCAAATCTTGCCTTGGTTTTGATGCAATCATATAAGTTAAAATTGATTGTATAATTTCAGTTTTATCTTTACCCTTTACTTGCACATATACATAGTATGTGCCCTTTACACTCAGTTTATTTTAAATGTTACTAAACTAAAAAGTTAAAAAAAAAAAAAAAAGTGAGTTTCAATTGAATGAAACTCTCAATATGCAAATTTTGCATATCAAGACTAACAATACTTTTGCACCTTGGTTCTTATGCCATTTTTTTTTATCAATAACTGTGGATTGAATTAATATTAAAAATATGATAAAATTACAGGGCAAGGGGGCTCAACAATCTTAGCTCCCAAGAACAACCATTAAACATCAAAAGAACAAAAATTACGAGACAACCCAAAAAGTAGAATGTCTGTTCACCCCTTGTCTAGTTAGACCATCTGCCAAAGAGTTTGCACTTCTTTTTATCCATTTGTATTGGATTTCCATGTCCTTAGTCAGCCAATTGAGTTTCCTCTTTTCATTACTATAATTCCAAAGTCTAAGACTATCCTCTTTCAACCAGTTTGCCACCACTTCAAAATCTCCTTCTATGATCAATTTGTTAATATGCATATCCTTGATTCTTTGTACCCCTTCAAGAGCTGCAAGAATCTTAGCTCTCAAAGAATCTCCCACCCCAACTCGTCCAGAATACACAGCTAACAGTTTCCCTTGTTCATCTCTTATTACTCCTATTCCAAATAGCCATGGATTGCCCAAGCTACTGCCATCAAAGTTTAGTTTAACAAAACCATGGGGTGGGGGATCCAACAAACATTTAAGGCCTTCCTCATTAGAACAAGTTCTGCTATCTCCTTCCACTTTCTTTGCAGCTCATCAACTGAGAATTCTACGAACAGAGCCAAGGTTTTCAGCCAATGTATAACCCTAATGTGGATGACCTCCAGCATTGCTTCCAAACCTCTCTCCTTATCTATAAATATTTGTGAATTTCTCTCCTCCCAAATAGTCCAACAGACTGCAGCTTTCATGCACCTCCACATAAATTTGGCCCTTTTTGTTGGCCGAAATGGCATAAATGTGAATAGGCTTTGCACATTCGAACGGGGGGCTCACCTGCACCCAAACAAATAAATACACCACTCCCAAATGATGTTAGTGAACCAATAGGAGATTAGTAAGTGATATTCAAACTCACCATCAGCTTTACAGAGGACACACCAGTGAGAACAAAAACAACTATTGGGTCTTTTTCTTTGAAGTAAATATGTTGTGTTAACTCTTTCCAGAAAGGCTTCCCAACAGAAACTCCCAACCTTAGGAGGTATAAGATGACACCACACCTCTTTAACAGGGAAAGACAAGCTAGAACAAGAAGAATGTGTGAGAGCACTAAAGAAAGAGGCACAAGTGAAAGAACTAGAGGGGGTGAGAGTCCAAATTCTACTATCTACCTTTGTTGGCTCTAGGAACACCCCTTCAAGAATGGATAACAGTGATCAAATACCAATGAAGCTCTGTGTCCCTGATATCTCTTCGCAAGCCCAAGTTCTAGCCGACCCCAGAAATAGAATTAAAATGAACAATGAACAAAGGCATCGATTCATTTTTAAAAGTGAAAAGAGCAAAAAGGCTTAGGAACTAGTCTTTTAGGGAGGATTCCTCAATCCAAACATGTTCCCAAAAATTAATGAGATTGCTTGAGTGCAAGTCATACCTTATCCATGGAGAAAACAAAGGTAGAATAGCTTGAATAGCTTTCCAAGGAGATGCTCTTGTACTCCTTGCCAGAATCCTAGAGTCTCATCCATTTTGCTGCAACCCCATGAATGCTTCTCACTATCTTCATCCAAAGTTTGTCCTTCTTCAATGAGAACCTCCAAAGCCATTTCCCCAGAAGAGCCAAGTTCATATTCCTTATATTTCCGATACCCAAACCTCCCTACCTCTTACTCCTACAAACCATCTCCCGCCCCACCCTATGGTCCTTCTTCTCCTCCCCCAGCTCCTAGAGAAAGTCTCTCATTAGTTTTTCTAATCTACTAGCCACCTTTGTCGGAATCTTGAAGATTAACAAGAAATAAATATAGTTAAATTAGACCTGATTAGAGTGGTTCTCCCTCCAAGAGAAATAATTTTTCTTCCAAGTTGCTAATTTCTTTTCAAGACTCTCTACAATCGAAACCCAAAACTCACATTTCTTAGGGTTATCACCCAATGACAAATCGAAGTAATTAAGGGGCCAATTTGCTTTTGCACATTCTAAGATGTCTGCAACCTCATAGATCTCCCCCTCGCCCATATTTACCCCAACTATACAACTCCTCTCAAAATTCACCTTAAGGTTTAACATTTGCTCAAAAAGTCATAGTGAGCATCAAATTTCTAATCCTGTTAGGGTCCCCTACTTCACAAAAGAGTATGCTGTCATCTACAAATTGCAAATGTGTGAGTGGCATAAGCTCGCTCCCAACTTTCCAACCTCTGGTTAAGCCCCTGGAATCTGCTCTATAAATTAGTTTCCCCAGAACTTCAGCTACCAAAGTAAATAAAAGGGGAGAGAGGGGGTTTCCTTGCCTAATGCCTCTCAAGGTTGGAAAGAAATCGACCACTGCCCCATTTACTAGTATGGAATAATGGCAATTCCTGATACAACCCAAGACCCATCTGCACCAATTATCCCCAAAACCAAAATTGGTCATCACCTCCATCAAGAAAGACCAATCCACCAATCCACCAATTCATAAGCATTTTCCAAATCCAGTTTACAAATCACCCATTTTTTCTTGGATCTCTTAAACTCCTCCAAGCTCTCATTTGCTATCAGAATTTGATTTGTTATTTGTCTCCCATTCACAAAGGCTCCTTGATTATCTACTATAATTGCTGGGAACACTTTCTTTATTCTGATGGACAACACCTTGGTGATAATCTTATAAAGGTTGTTGACTATGCTAATTGGCCTGAACCCTTTGGGTGACATGCATTCCTCTTCTTAGGAACCAGTGCAATAAAAGTGGAGTTCAGCCCTGGGTTGATCACCCCTCTAGAGTGGAATTCATCAAACACAGTCCATAGATCTTCCTTTAATATCTCCCAACAATTTTGATAAAAAGCCATCATAAAACCATCTGGGCTTGGTGCCTTTGATCTATCCATAGAGAACAATGCCTCCCTTATCTCTTTCACTTCAAATTTCCTTTCCAACCAATCTCTATCCTCTATCTGCAAAGCTGGCCATTCCATACCCTCAATCCACACCCTACTATTTAGGGTTTTTCTAAAGATAGACCTTAAGTGATTTGAAAAAGCCCCTGCTATTTCTCTTTGGGTGGATATTATAACTCCTTCAATCTCCAGACTTGATACAAAATTCCTTCTTCTTCTTCCACTTCCCACTGCATGAAAAAATTTGGTATTCCTATCCCCCTCCTTTAGCCATTTACACCTTAATTTTTGTTTCCAACTTATTTCCTCCCAAAGAAGATAGTCCTCTAACTATTTACATAATTTCCATTTTAGCTCTTTATCTTCTTCTGTAAGACAACCCCTTTCTTCCTTGCCATCTAGGTCCTCAATTTGTGCAGTCACCATTTGCTTTCTTTCCTCTAATCTCCCGAACTCTAATAGATTCCACTCCTTGATTTTGCCTTTCAGATACTGAAGCTTCTTATGAAACATCATTCCACTCCATTTCACTGTTGGATTGCTTTCTAGCCACCACTCTTTGACTTTCTTTATGAACCCCAGGTGTCCTAGCTACATGTTTTCAAACCTAATGGGAGTAGGACCAGCACTTCTCACATCCTCCCTATAGATTACAATAGGCCAATGGTCAAAAGTCACTCTTGGATATGCTCAGAGTTTAAATTCCCCCAATGTTCTTCCCAGTCATTTGAGAATAGAAATCCATCTAGCTTAGAGCAAATCGGGTTCACTTGGAGATTGGACCAAGTAAAACAGTTGTGTGATAGTGGGATCTCTTTAAGCTTGTAAACATCTACAAATTTATTGAATTTCCTCATACTCAAGGTTGATCTTTGGATTTTCTGCCTCGGACTATTTGTCTCTTCTAGGAATCTTATAACATTAAAGTCACCTCCAAGACACCAAGGCCATTCCCATAGTCCCCTTATATCGGCCAGTTCTTCCCACAAATTCCTTCTCTCTCTGTAATCATTTGGACCATATACATTGGTAAGCACCCATTCAAACCCATCTTCCACTTGTTTAAACTTCAAGAAAATTGAAAATTGGCCTATTAACTCTTCCTGACCTATGAGTACTTCATTCTTCCACATTGTGACAATACCCCCTATAGACCCCTAAGAAGGCAGAGCCACCCAGCTAATCCCCCTACCTCTCCAGACACTCCTTGCCCGCCTAATGTCAAAATCTGCTCTTCTGGTCTCCTACAAAAGTACCACATCTGGGTCTGTTTTCTTGATGGCCGCGTTTATTACTGCTCTCTTCCTAGCACTTCCCAAACCTCTGATATTCCAGCTTAAGATCATCATCTAAGTATCTTCTTGCCCCTTAGACCCTCCTGCCCTCAGTTATTCCTCTTCCTTCTTTCTCCTTTGACCTTCAAACCTCTATCTCCTCTCATATTTACATCCATTTGAGCCCAGAATTAGTATTAGTGATGCATTCCTAAGATTTACATAAATGCCCTTAATGTATGAAGTTGGCTTCAGTTAGTGCATGCCCCGTGCTCACACTATTCGAACCTTAGGTGAACGCGCCATGCGTCCATATGCGCATGTGATTGTTAAACCCGTGTGCCCTCAAATGAATTTCGATTTTTTTTCTTCTTTCATTTCCCTTCCCACTTCTCTCTCTCTCTAGAACCCAACCCACCAAACCCCCTATTCACTTTATCCCTCTCCAACTGATGGTGACGATGGATTCACCAGCGATTGTTTCCACTATTAACTAGCATCAAAACACAGGGCAGTGTTGAGAGAGTTTTTTCTCCATGTTTATATGTCACACAACGCTGAGATTTTTTTGGGGAAGCAAAAGGAAAAAGGAATTATCCGAGATTTATTGCCAATTGTCGATGGAACAATCGCTATTGAAGCCCTTTCAGTTGAGGAGAGAGAGAGAGAGAATGAAAACATTTTATGGTCAGGTTTTTCATGGGAGAAAACAAAATACTATGTTTGGGGAAGTAAAAAGGAAGCAAGACTAACCTGGTTTTCTCGACGTCATCGTCAATTGGAGAGGGAGTGAGTGAATAGGGGGTTCGGTGGGTTGGGTTCTAGAGAAAGAGAAGTGAGAAGGGAAAAGAATGAAGAAACAAATCGAAATTCATTTGAGGGTGCACGGACTTAGCAGCCACACACACATATGAATGCGTAGCACGTTCTCCTAAGGTTCAAACGGTGTGAGCACAAGACGCGCATTGGCCGAAGCCAAACTTTTAATGTATATATGTCTATCTTTATTTGTATAGGTGCAATGGATGTTCACCAAAATTTAACCCATATTTATTTGTGCAAATCATAGATGACTTGGCTAAACATATTTAAAGCATCTCATGATGCACTTTATTTGTTTATTTCATTGTTTTAATTGATAAAACTAATAAAGGATCAAAATATAGACAAATACCTTGGAAACAAGAGGTTTTAAATAAATAAGACAAAAAAAGAATATATGATATATAAATTTAACAATAATAGATGTGCAAAACAAAGTATACTTAGGATTAAAAGACAAAGAAATAACTCAATATGACCTTTTTCTATTACATTGGTTTGATAATTCATAACGATGAAGAAATTGAGTAGTATGTCACCCATAAAATCAGAGCAAGATGAGCAAAATGAAGGGTCTAGAATCATATGTGACAGTTAGTACCACTTAGATTAAAAGAAAAAATCTGTGACGTAAAACTATGTTGTATGGAACAAACTTGGGCAATCTTGGGCTGCAAACGGATCATATCGAATCGGATACAAGCATATCCAAATTTGATTTGATTACATTCGAATTCGAATCGGATCATATCTATTGGATATCTAGCGGATTCGAATTGATTTCGGATTATAATCGGATATTAAATAGTATAAATAAATTAGACTAAAAATGACCGAAATATTATATATTATTAATAATATGAGCTAAAAATGACTTTAAAATTATATTTTATGAACAAAATGAATTAAAAATGACTTGCATAAAACTTGAACATATGACAATTTAGTGAAAATACAACATTAAGAAAACTTTAATCACAGATATAATATAAATTTTTAAGTATATGTGTGCATATATATTTAAATCGAATCAAACCGGATTACATCAAATCAGATAGGGGTATATCCATATTTGATCCGATTATAAACGGATCGAATTCGCATCACCCTTAATAGGATCAAATTCAAAATCAGATAATCGGATGTTGTTTGCAGCCCTAGGGCAATCTAGACGCATGCCTAAAATTAAATATACAGATATGCATATGTTGAGATCGATGAGTGAAAAAACTAAAAAAAAAATGTTAGGGTCATAAATAAAGTCATTCAAAGGAAACTAGGACCACCATCAATAGGTGATAAAATGAAAATAACTAAAATGGTGTAATCACATGCATAAAAAACCTAAACAAAACAATAGTGAGAAGAGATTTGTTGAAACTTGAAAGTTGAAAGGGATAAAAGGGTTAGTTGTAGACAAAAAGGACATGGGTAATACTAAGTAATGATTTAGGTACTAATAATTTAACAATAGATATAGCATTAAATAAAACCAGAATGACAAATATGATTTATGTAACTAACCCCATATAGTTGAAAAAAGACTTGGATGATAATGATGATGATCCATTCTTTTCAGCTGCATATCCCCATACATTTCTTACATTTTTTTTTTTTAATTTGAGGTTCATTATGTTTTTCATTTCCTATTTTTTCTTTTTGTTTATTCTCATTTTAAAATAACGTTATTTGGATTTTTTTAAGTTACAGCTACAAAATTTTGTAGATTTCTAAATTAGAATAAATAGATTGTCTTTTACGAATTTTAAGTGAATTACGGGCAATTTTGTCACTTAATGATTTAGACCAACAGTTTTAAATGGTTGTTAAGGTGGCAGGGACACGGATGTATGATCTGTAAAACAGAGGATGGATGCAAAAACAGAAAAAACATAAAATATACAAAATCCATAAAATAGAAAAAGAAAAAAAAAAAAAAAAGAAAACTTCTACAGTAAGAATCCTCACATTTGAAAGCACGCATCCTCATCTAAAATGGATTCATCACAGAAAACTTAAGTCGTTTCTTATCAAAGATGAACACATTTTTGAATAGTTCCAGTACGTTGCCTATTCTGTATTATTCAAATTCCGGGTCGGTTCTTCCAATCAAAGAAACAATCTCAGTAATTATGATTTATGAATACATAATTCCAGCGGTTTAATACATGGATCAGATTGAATAACTATGGTAACACATAACATCCAGCAGCGTGAGCGCAATTAAATAGCTTTACTTCAAAGACTCAAATGGTAGCCCAGTTTACAGTCAAAAACCTTCCTAAAGCAGAGTTGAAATGAAACAGGTTAAGGCCATGTTTGGTTCACTGCTTTGGGCCTTGTTTTCTTAATTCTTGTTTATTCTTAAAATGGACAAGAATGAATAACATAGTGTTTGGTTATAAAATTCTTGTCAAGAGATTCTTTTAGAATAAAATATAGCCCCATGTCACAAAAATTGACTAGTCATGAAAAATAATCATACCCCATCTTGTTTATTTCATTCTTTGAGAAAACTCTACCTATAAAACTGTTGTCATTGATGTTTACTTTTGTAAAATTACTTTTATAAAAGTACTTTTACAGAAGCACTTTTATAAAAGCACTTTTGCAAAAATAATTTTATATAAACACTTTTACGAAAACACTTTTACAAAAACACTTATGAAAATACTTTTATAAAAAAATTTTACAAAAATTTTATGAAAGCACTTTACAGAAGCACTTTTTTTAAAAATGCATTACTAAAGCACTTCTATGAAAATACTTTTATAAAAGCACTTTTATGAAAATACTTTTACGAAAGCGCTTTTATAGAAATACTTTTACGAAAGCGCTTTTACAAAACAACTATGGCAATTAATAAACATTGACTATTGGAGACCTAGGCTGACGGTTTGTGATTATCAGCACATTTTTTTTTATGAATGAAAATGGGCAACATAAGACACTTGTCAGTCTGAAAAGAATTCATTTTTAGGAAAAAAGTGTTTGGTTCATAGCACTACTTTCTCATTCTACCTATTTTTACCCATTCTTTTCAATTTTAGAATTTCATCTTGGGTGAGAATGAAAAAAAATGAGAATTGAACCAAACATAATTAAACAAGCCAAAACTAAGACTGCAAAGGCACTTAAGAGTTAAGACCAATGCTATTATCACAATGCTCGTTTAGGTAAAAACCAAGTTATAAACAGCGAATGCTGCGAAATGAATCTTATCACGATTATAATTGGTTTTCTGGGGTTACCACTTACCAGCCATAAAGGGTGACTACAGGTGTAAGACCAACAATGGAACTCCGAGGAGTGATATAACAATTTTATTTGAAGATAATCAACGATTTGCACAAATTTGCACAAAACGGGTTTCCATCGGAATCCTTTACTATTATAAGTGAACGTATATACATATGATGAGATGCATGGAAATTAAGGGAAAAAGACAAGGAGACCGTAGTTTCTGCAGAATTTCAAGGGCCTCTATAATTTAACTCTCACCTACCTTAGATGTTTGGAATATACAATTCTTTTAATCACCTCGAGTTCTTCAAGCAAGTGAATTGGCACCAGAGAAAATGCAATGAGTGATCACATTTGAAGAAGATTATTCACAGTAACGGCAACAGAGTTTGTTCGCTGCAAGTCCTGAAAAGTTTTGAAAAGGTTGGACTTTTGAAGTGAACTAAACAGGTAATTTTAAAAAACAAAATTCAACTAGGATTTACAGTCGTCTCACTCAGCTACAGAACTTTCCCAGGAGCCACCCAGACACCCAGAGATACTGCTTGTATCTAGGGCAGTTGGGGCCCTGTCCATCAGGATTAAACTTGGGCTCTCTTGCTCTTCATGAGACTTCTGCAACATGACATATGCTTAAATCTTTCTTTCGTTATTCGTAATAAAAGTTTTTGTAATGTTAATAACTGGGAAAAAAACTACCGCTTGTATACATGGTCATGGCACTTTTCCTTCTCGTCATTCTAATGGTAGCCTCCATTTTCTTAGCTACTTTTATCTTAAAAAATAAAGAAACAAAAAAGATAGAAAATAGAATACAGGGTATCAACAACCAAGCCTGCCAAGAAGAGAAACCTAAAAATCTCTCCATCTTGAATCTTAAAAGAATCTATCCAGTAAAGGAAAAGTTTTTTTCTAGGCATAACAAAAGGTAAGAACAAAAAAATGAAAAACCAATGGGGTAATAAAGGCCGAAGGCATGCTCCCATCTGCCTTGGAAAAAGCACCTATCCCAGCTACATACGAAGGAAAGAATAAAGGATCTCAGGAAGGTTATGTCACAATCAGCTGTCACGTACTTGGTCTCCGATCAACACTCAGTTTCTCACACTTGCGGTGCTTAGGTGCAATGGTGAGAAGAGAGAGAAAAGACAGAATAGGAAGAAAATAAATCTAGAGAAGAATTCTCCAACTATAAGATAACATATATTCACCTAAAATTACAATAACAAAAATGTAGGACTTAAATAGACTTCACAGGACTCTATTAACCAACTCCACTTAGGACTCCTTAACTAACCACACTACTGGCCCACATGACCCACTCATTTAATGGACTCCATAATCAAATAACTGACCACTTAATGGACTCTACAACCAAATAACAAACCTCTCCTACTACTATGCCCCATCCTCCACGTGAAGTTGGGTCGTTCTTTTGGACTCTAGATATTTGAACACATGGACCCATGGTCCTATGCACGTAACAACTCCCCCCTAAATCATAACGTTCTTGTCCTCGAGAACGAAGGCTGTGAATTGCAGGTATCTCTTGTCCAGTACCAACTTCAATTGCCGATGATGTTTCTCCATCTAAGTATTCATTCATTTCTCCAGGCCAATCAATATCCTTCTATGAGAAATAATTTCTTGCAGCAATGGCCTGGTTCAAAGTGTATCACAATTGAAACATAGGCTTTGTCCCTTCTTTCTTGGATCTCAGCATATGAAAGCTTCTTGATGGATGGTGCCGTTTTGACCAGGCTTCATGTGCACTGCATGTTTGGGTTCAGGCAAATGAGCTAGTCCTATTGCTATAGATAATGTTTGAGGATTTTGCACGAGGACATCCACCATTATGAATTCTTTTAACCCACTCACAAAACAACTAACCTGTTGTAAGGGAGACAAGTTCCTAGCTCGACACAGGGAGCTTCTTAAACTGTTGATAGTAATCTCATACCAAACCAACTTGCCTCAATTTGGTAAGATCCCCAAGGAAATCTTCAAACAGAGTTGGCCCAAACCGTTCATGTAGGCCTTGCTTCAAGATGGTCCATGTAACGATTTCATGTACATCCTTGAATATTTGGTACCATAATAGAGTGCCTCCTTCAAGGTGGTAAGCCGCCATTGGTGCCTTGTCTTCTTCCGAGGTATCTTGAATGGCAAAGAATTGCTCAACACAGAAAATCCAGCTTGTAGGATCTTCAGCTCAACTATATTTGACAAAATCCAACTTGGCAACCCGAGAGGCCCATGAACTTGAAGATCTTAAGGTAGTGCTATTGCCATGCCCAAAAACCATTGTATTTCGTGACAGTGACCTTTCAGATTGCTCCCATTCCTGGTGAGCCTTGAGCTGATCTAATTTCCTGCTCCAAGACGCCAAGGTTTCTTTGAACTCTTTCATCGTTCTCTCTTGGCTCGACGTCAGGCTACAGATACTTGCTTCAAGCTGAGAAAGGTGTGGATCGTCAGCCATCCTTGACTCTGATACCAAGTTGTCACGTACTTGGTCTCCTATCAACACTCGCTTCTCACTCTTGCGGTGCTTAAGTGCTACAGTGAGAGGAGAGAGAAAAGACTCTGAGAGAATAGGAAGAAAATAAAGCTAAAAAAGAATTCTCCAACGATAAGATAACATCTATTCACCTAAAATTGCAATAACAAAAAAGTAGGGACTTAAATAGACTTCACAAGACACTAATAACTGAATCTGCTACTGCCCGACATGGCCCACTCATTTAATGGACTCCATAATCAAATAACTGACCACTTAATGGACTCTACAACCAAATACAAACCTCTCTTACTATTATGCCCATCCTCCACGTGAAGTTGGGTCGTTCTTTTGGACTCTAAGACATTTGCACGCATGGACCCATGGCCATATGCACGTAACACAATCAGCCTGTAATCTATATTTGTAATTATATCATTATTACAAAACCTAATGAAACAGGCATGCACCTAAGGTGAAATTTGGATATTTGCACCCTGTCGAAGTAAGGAACCATGGCATATATGTTTGGAACAGATTCCATTTTGAGAGATTTGAAAAAGCACTATCTCGTTGAAAGGTTCTATACATCTGCCGTTTCTCAACGCATTTCTTTAGACAAAGACTCCGTTTTTTCCTCTTTTCGGATGGTAAATATTTCTCAGAATATGGAGTGTGAATCAAACCCATGTTTGAATTGAAATTGAGATACTGATGCAAGTTCTTCCCTTCTGAATCAGATAGATTCATATTTCCAGCCTCCAATTTGTAGGACAGTTCTTTGTAAGTGGTCGCTGTTAATATAAAACTGATGGGTCAATAGAAAGATAAAAATCTTGTCTTATTGACCTAGCATAAACTCAGACATATAGTATTGATTATCAAGACCCTTTTGCTCTGGTTGCCAAGATGATTTCTAATTGATTTTATCATCTCAAGTCCCGAAGTCAAGTTAAGGGTTGCAGGCTTTGGAAATCAATCTATGGTCTGAAACAGTCTTCCATGGTCTAGTTTGATAGATCTAAGGGGCTTCTTCATAGAATTGAGTTCACCTAAATCCCATGTGGCTCATACACTCTTCATGAAGAGGAAAGTTGGCCATCACTATTCAACAATGGAGATGGCATTAAACACAACAGAATGAAGAAGCAGGATTCATGTACCCAACCGTATATGGTTGGGATAAGGCTTAGATGATAATGATGCTATTGTTGTCACAGTAGATGATCCAATAGCAATTACACAGTTAAAGCAATTATTGATAGTTGAAGTTCAGATCAATGACATCAGGGATCTCATATATTTCTTGAAAATAAAGTTTTCCTTATCAAAGAAGGGTATCTTTATCACCTTGGAGAAGAATGTACTTGACCTTTTGAAAGGCAAAGGGAAATTAGGAACTAAACCAATCAATACTCACACAGTTAAAGCAATTATTGATAGTTGAAGTTCAGATCAATGACATCAGGGATCTCATATATTTCTTGAAAGTAAAGTTTTCCTTATCAAAGAAGGGTATCTTTATCACCTTGGAGAAGAATGTACTTGACCTTTTGAAAGGCAAAGGGAAATTAGGAACTAAACCAATCAATACTCCTTTAGATCCTAATCACAAGCTATGTAGAGATAATGGTAAGGTGTTTCCAGACAAGGGTGTGTATCAAAAAATTTGTAGGAAATCTTTTGTTCCTTTGTCTAACTCATAATAATATCTTATATGAAGTATTGTGTTGTGTTGTTAGTACATGCGTCAATCCACAATCTCTGATATGGCAGCTACAAACAAGATACTATAGTTACTTCAAGGGAGCCCCAAGTAGAGGTCTCCTCAATTCTTCTCATTGTCATCTCCAAGTGAAAGCTTATATAGACACAGATCAGGTAGGTTTTGTCAATGCAGTCTACTGGTTATCACACATTTTAGGTGATATATTATTTTATTGAAGGAAAAAGAATCAGTTCCTAGTTGCCAAATTGAGTGTAAAGGCTGAACACAAAGCCATAGCACTTGGGGTGTCAAAGTTATTATGGCTAAAGATCTTATCAGATGAACTGGGCATCATCTCTAATAACCCTATGAAGCTTTACCAAGACAAACAAGTAGCAACCTATATTGTACACAATCCTGTTCAACATGATCACGACAAATATTTAGTGGTGGATAGACATTTCACTATAGAACAAGTAGCAAATGGAAAAGTGTGCTCATCATTTGTCAAATATAAGTCTCAGTTGGCTGATAATCTAAGGGAGGTGTTCAGCCCAAACTAGGAGATAACCTATGCAAACTAGGCATATGCATAAAAATTATGCTTATCTTGAGGGTGAGTTTTGAGCTATCTATTATTGTCTTCTAGGAGTAGTCTTTTAGTCCTTCTAAGTTCTAAAATCAAGGTTAAATTTCTAATTTAAGATCTAATAAAACAGATTCAGGCCTATTTTTGTGCCCAAATTCGGCACCTCTCCATTTATTCTCATCTACTTTTTTTCTTGCTTCAAATTACTTAATTGTTTAATTGAATCAATATTTTTAGAACTCCTTTAAGCAAGCATCCAAGAACCAAGGAGAAATAGAGCATGTCCACTCAAGGCCTCAAATGATGCCTCAATATCCTTGAATATGCACCAGTTCCATTCCTCCCCAAAACACATTATTGCACGAATACTCCAATGTCTTGCTCATGATATGAAACTTTTTCCATCTCCAACATCATAACATGTATACATAAATATGAAATATTATGTGCCATGTTTTAAAACCCAACCCAAAGATTGAACCAATTCCAGGTGACATTCCAATGGTTCAATTATCCAGATTAAAGTTTGGAAAATAAGTGTTTTACAAGCATTAGATTGAGATTTTTTGAACTCAAGATCTAAAGGTTTGGTCTTATGGAGAAAAAACATGGTGTCCACCACACACACCAAAGCGTACCCCAAACACAAAAACATATGAAAGCTCACATAGGTCTGGCTGAGTTCATCTTTTTATATATCAAAAAACAAAGGTTCATTTTTGGTCTGCCCAGTAGCCCTACCTATATTTTTTTATTAGTGTAGCCCTATCTTACTTTACAATGGAGGGTTCCTAAATCCATAATTCCAATAGCTATCCCCCACAATCTGAGCTTCAATCTATATCTCGTTGGTCACTTGGAATTTGGTCATAAAAGATGCATTAATTGATACTCAGCTCCACCCAAAATCCAATAGCTATTCTCCACAATTTGTGCTTTGACTTGTATTATTCACAAGAATCACAACCACATGGAACTTTCTCAACAAAGATGCAATAATCAAATTTCACTAAAGCTCCTCATCCATTGGCTTCCATAGCTTACATCCACCCACAAGATGATGGTTCCTATCAGCATTTGCACTATCACAAATGAAATTGTTTTCTTCTTTTACAGAAGCAAGGATAGAAAACAAGGAGAAGCAGTAAACAAAGCGTGCCAATGGACCCCTCTTTCAAAGCTAGCACCAGCTACCTAACCCAAAATCCAAAAAACATCCAGCTATAAATAATCCTCCAAGATAACATACTTCTATTGATCACTTGCTTTAGCAAGACCGTCGGATGATCTATGGACCCATGTTAGCTCCATGCTTTCAGTTCCATAGTAGTTGGTTGGATGAATTTTAATATTTAAAGTAAATTAAAAATACAAATTATAATATAAAAATTAATATTATAGAAGTGGAGGAGGACTGTCAAACAATCATATTATGGATGAAAGCTCAGGACCAGATTCCTTGGCAGTTCAGGCATATGGTGAGGTTGGCATATTCCTTAGGTGTAAGATTGAACACCTCATTCAACTGGATTCCTAGGAGTGCTAATATAACAGCTGACTTGTTGGAAAAAAAAAATGGGGTAGGGAGAATTTGTTTGGGTTGGGGTTGCCCAGGACCAGGTTGTAATTTGTAAAAGCTTTCTGCTTTTATTCTCTCATGGGCTTCACTAAAGGAAGCTGTTGTTACAGGCCAGCTGCTTTTGTTTTGAGCAGTTTAGTGATCTTATTTAGTGAAATATTTTCTGTCACTTATCAAAAAAAGTTAATATTGTAAAATGGAATGAACCATGACCCATAGATTGGATTGAATGGTTTAGTGCTTTGAATGCCCTAGCTAAAGAGATTTTGACTAAGCCAACAGGCTCTTTTGTCTATTGACGGGCTTGGGATTTAACCATTCCGTCTTGGCCTCCGGGTGACAGATTGAATGGTTTGACCATCCAAGTTAACAATGGATTGAAAACACTGGCATTGATGTCAAAGCCGCCATCCGTCACCTGTAAATGATATACAGCCATTACCCAATGTTTGTTCCAACCATCTGGGGTCTTGGGAGGGGTAATACTGGGTACAGTCCTAAACTTTGACATTCTTTTTTTAACACAAACTGGCCACCCTCGGACTGGAATCCACATATGCTGGCCCGAGATTTTACCTTTACAGTTTAAACCAAGTAATGGCCCCTGCCATCCCTAAATGATATCATCCATAGAATAAGATTGAAACAATCTTTAAGGATTTTATCAAGTTTAGGTTATATAATAAAATAAATCATTTCCATTTGGGTCCTCAAGAATATCTTTCTCTCATATCTAATTATAGAAATCTTCATTAAAAAAGCATTCCATTTGGGTTCTCCAAAATGACAAACAAGAGGAACTTTAGTTGAAAAAAACAATTAAAAATTTTACTTTTTGATCTATAAAAAGAAAACAAGTAGAACTAAAGATGATAATAATTATCTTTACCATACTATTATTTTCACTTGCTAATTAAAATATCGAGGAAACTCTTCTGAAAAAATAAACCTCACTAAATCTCCACATCTAGTTTGTATTTAAGAGAGTAAAAATGGAAAACTTACTTGTAACAAGTTAATAAAAAAATAAAAGGCATATTGAAAAATGTTATAGAATCATGGAGAGTAAATAATTACCAAAAAAACATTTTTAATTTCAATTATCTTTAAAACATGGGATTTTAAGTTTAGTGTATCCTAAAAGCATTCTTTTTTATGCTAAAATATATTATGTTCTTTGACTTAGAAAATTAACACTTGTAGTATCAGTGCATGCTAGTATGGAAAAATGCAAATCTAAAAAATACCTGGAAAATTATTTCATCAGGGATGTGGGGTAGCACCTCCCGTACTGTGTCAGCCATGGCAAGTATATTTGATATATTATCAGTTGCAGAGGGTGAAGCATTCCTAAACCGTAAACCACCAGCATTTCCAGTGTACCTTGTAGCCATAGCCACAGGAGGAACAGAGGAACCAGAGACAGCTTGAGGTTGTGTGATAGGCCAAAAGCTCCATGCAGCATCTTCAAGAGCAGTCTGAGCATAGGTTTCACCCACAGATGCAAGATGTCTCATCATCATTTGGAATCTGCCCAATCCAACTGATCTAATTGCAGTAGATGGACCAGCACCATCAAGAGCCTGGCTTGGCCAAGGATGCAGCCAACTTGAATCCACACCCACACCCCTAAAAATCCAAATACATTGGTAGTTGCAAATGAGAGTTGTGAAATGCAAGTAGGCTTCATGAACAGGACAAAGGCAAGAAACTGAACCTCCATGGACTACTTTCTAAAGGATGTTGTGGCTGTTCAGAGAATGCCCCCATAGGAAGTGCATGTCCAGATGTGTCTGGCTGCTCCAATCCTGATCCTATTTGACGAGCAAGCTGCTCATCACTTGAGACATTTCTAGAATTGGGGTTTGAGTTGACTTCAGGTCTGACCACAAAAAGTGGCCTCCGACAAGTTGGGCAAGAATAAATTTCACTTAGACCTTGATCCAACCTGAAATTATTAGATAACCACATATTGGATAATATCCATTTTCAAGCATAATTGAAGAATACTGCACTAATAAATGAACATACCAAGACCTCAAACATGCTAGATGGAAAAGGTGATTACAAGACAGCTTTTTAGCCTTGGCCATTGGTTCCTGTTATATTCCAATTTTCCAAATCATACACTACCCCTGGGAAAGCCAATGACCAATTAGATCTAACAAGAGAGAAAAGAGAGAACTAAGCTTACTCTACAAATTGCACATTCGTCATCATATGCTTGTAGCTCTTCAGATGTTGCATCAGGAAGTGCCCCATGAAGAGCACTTAAAGCCATTCTCAACTTGATGAACCCTTTTATTCGCTTTATCATTGTGCTAACCAAGGCCTATTCATAGTGCACATCTGAACAGTGAGTACAAGGAACAAGACATTGAGACATGAAAATCTTAAAGAACATTACAATTCCAATATGGGAGTGGCAGGAATATTTACACGTATATTAAGGAAAAGGACGGCATCTACAAGATGGAAGGCCATGCCATGAAGCCACCAAATATGTAAATGATGACCAAGTGCCATTAACAAGGTCATCATGTCAAGGAAAAAACCAAAATTCCGAATAAGAATACCCTTCCATTCCAATAGAGACCCTACAATCAAACATTTTTAATCAGGAAAATCAAACATCTAAAACAACAATATAATTATAGAAACATCAGCTAATCATCGAAGGCAAGTTTGAGAATTACAAGGATCCAAGAGGGAATACAATTTTTTCCATAGCCAAAGGTATCCTGAAGGATGCCCAAATGTAAAATCACCAAGCATGTAACTTATCAAAAAAGAAAATCACCAAGCATGTAACTTATCAAAAAAGAAAATCACCAAGCATGTTTATCCTGGCAATGACTGACAGGGAATGCATAACATTTGCAAGAGCACTAAAGGTTACATGAACAGACAACCCAGAACAGGCTATGACAAATCCCTCTTTGACAAGAAAAAGTCATAGCAATTATTTGGACCCTCCCCCCCCCCAAGAAAAAAAAAAGAAACATTAGGCTAAACTTTCATGGGTGCTGTTTTCGGAACCTAAGAATGTCAGGAATTGGAGGAGCTTTTAGGGACTAAAGGAAATTTGGTTGCATTATTCTCTAGACAATGATTAAGATTAGCCAAATCCTTAAATCTTTGACATCTGATGGAGGAGAGGGATCCTTAATTCAATGTGGGGTGGATGACAAGAAAAGGCTCTTCAATGTATAGAAATGTCTTGAGGGAAATTGAGGAGCTGTGTAGTAAGCTCAATAAAGTTTGCAGATGGGCCCCAAGGTGAACCAACTTCTTGGCTGATGGCTTAGTGAAATATTGAGCAGTCTACTTGTACATCATTTTCCTCTTAATTAATAAAATTTTGGACTGTAAATGGTCAAAAAACAGAAACAACCTAGAAGGCCAAAACACTTTCAATATTTTCATCTTAGTCTGGGTGCATGTAGGACTATCTTTTGTAACAAGAGTTTTATTTGGAATGTATCAGAAGTTTTTATTTTTTGCAGATAACAGTATCATATTAAAAAATAAGACAAGAAATCACAATGTCCCTTGTCCTGGGTTCATGCACATCAAATAAATAAAAAAAACAACTGCACAAATACCTGCTGCTGATCTATTAAAAAACGGTGATGTTTGACAGTCTGTTCTGCTTTCTGCTGAATGGCGATGCCACAAATCAAGGAGCTGAAACCCATGAACCATAATTGCCTGCCAAATAATTTTGCATGGCAAAGAACCTTATAAACCAACTTGTAGAACATAAGTGAGGAGAAGAATATCTAAGCCCTCTTAAAAGGTTTTTCTGCTATTAAGCTCACAGGAATTCAAGCATGCTGACTATTATTACCTGTAATGTCTCAAAAGCAATGCTCATAGGCTCAAAGAGTAAGAGCAGAAATGTGGTTGAGCCTAAAGATTTGCATATCATGAGACAAAGTCTTATCCTGTAGACCACAAGCATAATAAATAAGATATATTTCAAGATTATTGGGAATGTTACAAAAATATTTACATCTGCAACATCCATTAAGAGCACAAAGTGACAATGGCTCTGCAATTGTCCCATTCAAATTTAAAATACAACTCCACTCTTTGGCATTCCTCCTACCTAGTGAGACATCCTAGTTTCTCTATCACCCACATATAGCTTTCTTGACTGAGACCATTCCAAATAATCTCTTCCATTGAGTTTGATGTAATGAACTGAATATTCAATCATTGTAACTGATGCAGAACATTACAAATCCAGAGTGTGCAGCTTTCTTGTTTTTTAAATTAGAAGACATATTTCAAAAAGCAACCACTCAAACATAATAAGAGGTATGCATGAAGCAAATCTCTTTCCTCAGAACAGACTTCTACGAAGTCCAGAGGAGATACAAATCAAAAAAGAATATTCAACCAATCTACAGTCTAGGACAAAGTTCCAATTAACAGTTTTCAGATCCACATATGGGCCAAGTCATACTGAGCATAAAACAGACTTGTATCGCAGGGTTCAAGAAGAAAAATAAGGTTCATGCACCAGTGGGCAGTGGAGAAATTTGAGGCATAAAATCACTCACCAAATGTTCAATAATCCAAACAATATTGACCTTTAATCGAAGTATGAACAAAAGTCAGGTAGATCAAACCATGATAGTCCCACAAATAGAAACATATACACAATCAAAGCACCAATCCATTTATTAGAATCTGGAATTTTAAATTTTTCGCCAAAAAAATCTTGAAGTTTATCATATTACTCCAAACATTAATGAAAACTGCATGGATGGCTCCTAAATTCAAGTAGTCCTAGAATCAAAAACCTCTTTAGAACCTGCAGGCCACCTGTACACCTGCCGACATCAGCAGGATATCCAATATCATGCATCAGTCAATCACCAAAAAACAAGAGTGGATCCTCCCCACTGTCTGCTCTGATACCAAGTAGACTAAGGGCCTGTCTGTTTCCTCTTAACTCTTATCTCTTAAGAGGAATCTTTTAACTTTAAGAGAAAAATGGTTGTTCGTTTCCTCTTATCTCTTATCTCTTAAGGTGCAATCATAAACTTTTTGTTTTCCAATGATACCCCCAAAAAGACAAACAAAAAACTCTCATATACGGGGTCAAAATGGATATTTGATCATTTTTAGAATTCAGAATTCATAACAGCATTCTCTGCATTCAGAGTTCAGAAGAAAGAAAAGTTCACCAATACCAATATACCTCTTAATGTAATTATTGCACTTTCAGATGTCAGACTTCAGAGCAAACAAACAAGCCCTAACTGGCACAAGAGAAGAAAAAGAGGGAAAAAAGGATAGTAGAGAGAAAGAATCTGCAGGCCTATGGCCTTCAGTTTTAAGGAGTATATCAATCTTCACCATGTCTGATAACATAAGTTTTAAGGAGATATGGTTCAGAGGAGGTTGGTAAAGAATGTTGTTGGTGGGTGATGTTATTGTTTGGTTTTAAGAGTTTTATTGACAAAGCTGTCTTTAGATGGGGAAAAGGATTGGAAGAGGTCAACAGAGATAGAAGGAAGAAGTTTTAATGCTGAAAGGAGAAGGAATAACAAAAGAAACTTCATTGCCTTGTATGAATATTTTGGAAAAAGAAGAAAACAACTGCTAGTGTTTCCTGAAGAAAGAGACAGAGCAGGGTGGGGTTTAATTTCTAAAATGCTATAGGAATTTATTCGGTATTCGGAAGTAGGCAAAATTGGTAAGATAGATGAGAAATCAATACAAGAAAGCTTGTACCTAAAGAATGAAATTTTAGAAGAGAACTTAACCTTGGTTGGTAGAGTGGGTAGTGCAAGATGGAGATTCAGGGTGAGACAAGGGTTGGGAGAAGATGTTAGTAGATGAAGTGAAAGGAGAAACTCATGCTTGGAGAAAGGTAGCAGATGCGATAATCAGAAGTTTAAATCTGAAAGGGACGATGACATTTACACCATTTGAAAATGTAAAGCAATCAGTGATCTGGTCGATGAAGAGTTGGAGTTAGAAGTCATAAATATTCAGCCAGATTGTGGTAACGTTTTAGTTTCAAGATGGTCCCCATTATCCAATGCAAAGAAGCTGCTTGTGGAGGACGATGTGACCGTTTGTGTTATTGAGCTTCTTTCGATCTGTGGAAGCTTGAAGCTTTTTCATCCATTGTGTCAATATGTGGAGGTCACCTAAATGGAGTTTCCACCTTCGACCTTCATTCTGCGGCTATACTCCTCAGCAGGGTGAAGCCGGAGGATATACCCAGGAACAGGAAGGTGGAGGTTTTGGTTGATAGTTTCTTTTACTCAGTCTGGTTGGAAACCTCCATTGAAGCATCACTCTGGTTGGAGGTCTGCAGAGAAGCAGATGAAGGGGTCAAAGAAGAGTGGTTACGTGGTGGAATAGAAGTGCATTATTTCAAAAACATAGCAGAAATACCAAAAGAAGGGGAGTTAAATCTGGACACAATTATGCAGGAAAACATGCAGACTTGACAGGTTCCTCTTATCTCAAGATTGGCTGGAAAGATTTCCCAATCTTTCCCAAGAACTCTGTCATCGTTGCATTTCAGACCACTGGCCCATTAAGTTGAACACAGATCTAATCTCAAGAGGAAAGCCTCCTTTTAGACTAGAAAAATGGTGGACCCATCACAAGGATTTTAAGGAGATGGTAGCTGGCTGGTGGGAGGAGTGTGAAGTAGAGGGATGGGCTGGTTTCAGACTGTTACAGAAATTAAAATTCTTGAAGAGGAGGTTGAAACCTTGGGGAAAAGAACAGCTTAAGGCTGGTGAAGAAGACAAAAAGAAGATGCTCACGGAACTGGATGAATTAGATGTAAAAGAGAAAAAAGGCACTTTAGATGATTCAGGCAGAAGAAGAAGAGCTGAGCTGAGGAAATCTTGGGAAAAGTTAGCCCGAAAAGAGGAAATTTACTGGAGGCAGAGATCTAGAGTGAGGTGGCTGAAAGAAGGAGATAATAACTCCACATTTTTCCGCATGTATGCCTCAGGGAGAAGAAGGAAAAACTTCATTTCCAAAATTAGAGTGAACCAATGAGAAGTGGAAATTTCTGAAGAAATAACTGAAGTCTTCCTCTCCTACTTTAAGAGCCTATATTCTAAGGATAAAATGTGCAGTTTCAGATTGAATACTTGGGAAGGATCAACTTTGTCGTTAGATAAGAAAGTTTGGATGGAAAGAAGCTTTGAAGAGGTGGAAATCAAAGAGGCGGTTTTTAGCATGGATGGAGACAGGGCACCTGGCCCAGATGGTTTCCCTTTATCTTTCTTCCAAAAATGTTGGGATATTGTTAAGGAAGATCTTCTAATGCTCTTTAGAGAGTTCCACTCCTCAGCCATAGTAAATAAAGGCTTAAATTCAACCTTTCTGTGCTTATTCCCAAAGAAAGGGGGAATTTTGGAAGTGAAGGACTTTAGGCCAATAAGTTTGGTAGGGTGTGTGTATAGTCCTAGCAAGAAGACTGAAAGAAGTGCTACAAGATCTGATCTCTCCAAACCAGTTTGCCTTTGTCAAAGGAAGACAAATTGTGGATAGTATCTTAATTGCAAATGAGTGTGTAGAAGACAGAAAGGCTCATGGGAACCCAGGGGTTCTAGTCAAGCTAGACCTTGAAAAGGCCTATGATAAAGTTGACTGGGAGTGTATCTTGGACTGCTTCAGAATGAGAGGGTTCGGCAGGAGATGGATCAAATGGATCAAAGGATGCATTGGCTCATCTTGGTTTTCAGTGCTCCTAAATGGAGAGTCTAAGGGCTATTTTAAGGCCAGGCAAGGGCTTAGACAAGGTTGTCCACTCTCTCCTCTCCTCTTTACCTTAGTGATGGACATCTTCAATTTTTTATTTGACAAAGCCAAATTACTAAGTTTGGTTAAGGGTTTTGAAGTGGGAAGAGATATGGTCCAGGTTTCTCACTTGCAATTTGTTGACGACATCATCCTATTCTTGGATGCATCCATGAAAGACATTTCTAATGTGAAGAGGGTGATCGAAGCCTTTGAATCAGTTACCGGGCTGAGGGTTAATTTCAACAAATCCAGTATTATACCCATAAATTCAGTTGAAGAGAGCCTCCTAGAGAATTTCAAAGCTGTTCTGAACTGTAAAGCGGAAAACCTCCCCATTACCTATCTAGGAATGCCCCTTGGAGGCAACCCAAGAACTCTAAACTTCTGGGGACCAGTGATGGAGAAGTTTGATAAGAAATTGGCTTCGTGGAAAAAATGGTACCAATCAAAAGGGGGTAGACTGATTCTCCTAAAGGCCTCTCTAGCCAACTTACCAATTTATTATCTTTCTGTCTTCAAAATTCCTCCTAAAGTGAGAAACTATTCAGAGAAAATCCAAGGAAACTTTCTTTGGGGTGGAGGAGGGGAGAATAGAAAGCACTTGATAAGTTGGGATCAAGTGTGTAAGTTGAAGGAGGATGGAGGATTGGGAGTTGTTGCGCATTTGAAAGAGAAGAACACCTCTCTTCAGCAAATGGCTATGGAGATTCCCTGTAGAATCCAATACTCATTGGGCAGCTGTCATCTCTAGCAAATATGGAACAAATATAAATGGGTGGGACAGTAATCTTCATTTGAACCAGGTAAAGAATTCAAATCCATGGAAAGGTATAGTTTCTTCACACTCTTCTTTCCTTCCTTTCATTAGACTCAAAGTGGGAAAAAATTCTGGAAAAATCTCTGGTGGGGAATACCACTCTAGCAGAATCTTTCCCTAGAATCTTCAATCTCTCCACAGACCAAGATTCAACTGTTTCCTCTTGTATCCCAGCTTTACCTGCCGATATTAACTTGACCCTGAACCTGAGAAGACCTCTAAGGGACACTGGGATCTCAGATCTCATAAACCTCTTCCTCACCTTAAAAGAAGTCTACACCTCCCCTCATTCCATTGACACCCGAATTTGGACCCTCAACCCAAATGGTGTTTTCTCTTCCAAATCTATGTTTAAGGCTCTAATTGCAGGTGATCAGATCTCCTCTTTCCCGTTCAAGAAGGTATAGAGCAGTCATATTCCTCTAAGAGTTTGCTTCTTTGTCTGGGAAGCGTGTCTACAGAGAATAAATACGTGTGATCTTCTTCAGAAAAAAAGCCTGGGAAGGTCTCATGCATGTGTGCTTTGCTTAAGAGAAGGGGAATCTGCAGATCATCTACTCATTCATTGCAATTTTTCTCAAAAGATTTGGTGGCATTTCTTAAACCTGACTGGATATGGTTGGGTCTCTCCAAAGCATATTCAGGAGTTCCTCAACCAGTGGCATGTGTCAGGCTTGAGCAAAAGAGGTAAAGTGTATTGGAAAACTGTGGTACATGCAGTTTTGTGGGGAATTTGGGAGGAAAGAAACAGGCGCATATTCGAAAACAAAACCAGATCTCTAGAAGAATTAATTTCAGATATATTCTTTTGTTGTAATTTTTGGGCTGCTAACTCAGATGTTTCAGGACCTCTCTTTCAATGATCTTAACAGAAATATCCAAACGATCTTGCTTCTTCCAACTTACTCTCAACCAACCCAAAGATTACAGATACCACATATTGAAGTAGGGATGATTCTAAACTTCGATGGAAGCGCTGCAAGCAATCCGGACAAAGCTGGGATAGGTGGTATTTTGAGGGATGAACAGGGATTTATCTGTTGGGCTTTCGGTGGCCCAATAGGTAACACAGACTCAACAAAGGCTGAAGTGATGGCAGCACTCACTGGTATCAGAATAATAAAAAGTTTAGGCATTCAGAAATTATCCATTGTTGGAGATTCTGCTAATACTATCAAATGGCTGAAAGACAAGGAGGGGGGTCCGTGGAGGTTGAGTCATTATCTGTCAGAGGCAAGAGACTCCTTGGAAAATTTAAATGTTAATCTGATGTGGATACCAAGGGAGATGAATCATATTGCAGATGGATTAGCTAAAATTGGAGCAAACTTAGAAAATTTATAAAACAACAGGCTTCCCCCCTAGTAATTTTGTGTTTCTTCTGTTTAAGTTCTCTTTCCTTTTAGTACATCTGCTCATGTATTCCTTGTTTTATTTAATGAAATCTGATTAACTTTTTCTCCAAAAAAAAATCTGGAAACAATTAAAGATGGAAGACAGAAGAACAAGGTTTTTTGCTTGGGAAGGGAAACTGGGTTGGTGTGTAACAGGGTTTGTTTTCAGGCTTTTACCAATGAAGAAGGACTGTCAAATGTGAAGAAGAGGATGGATATTGAGAAGAATATGAAAGGATATGAGGATGAGTTAGATTTGACATGGGTTGGTTTGGCTGAGGAGGGAGTTCATGAGACGGCAGGTGACACTTTAAATTTTCATGTGACAGGAGCTGAACAGGGGCCTGAGTAAAATCAACCTAGGCTGTGTTCCTCTAGGCACATTGGAGTGAAGTTGAATCTTGAGTCATGTGATGACTTAAATGAACATGTGGTTGTAGAGATGCAAATGGATTGGATATTGATGCAATTCGATTTTGGCAGATTCAAATCAGCATTATCAGATTATTGAATTGAATCGGATCAGAAAATATATTCCATTTACATTTCAGATCGAATTCGAATGACCCCTGATTCAATCCAAAAAATCCGATCCAATTGGATATATTATGTTTTAGAGAATGACATGTATCCCCCCCCCCCAATTTTGTTTAAACAATTTAATAAAACAGTTGTAATTTTAACAAAAGGGAAGACCTGAAATTGGAAAGTTTAATAAGTGTTAAAACAAAAATAACAGAAGGTCCAAAACCCATTGAAGAAAGGTTTTGGTTTTCGTTTGGTTCCAGGGTTCCCTTCTTCTCTTCCATTTCATTGAGACAAGAAACCCTAACCCTAAAGATTAGCTGCCATCAAAATCGCATCGCCACCCACCAGTGACACCTCCAGAGACACCACACCACCACCACTGTTTCGTTCTCCCCTCCCCTACTCCATTGCCATCTTCATCGCCACAAATGCCAAATCTAAGATCTCTATTGGCGTGTGAACATGATGTTCATTATTCACTTCAAATCTAAGGGGTCAAACAATGGTCACTTAGTTCATGTTACCAAGGTCTTCCATTGGCTAAAGGCAGGCCTCTTTGGGGTTGGACCTTTCAGTAGGTATAAGAGGATTTATAAGAGAAAGGAGATAAGAAAACAGGAATAGAATTAAGAGTATTGATAGAAGCAGCAGTAATATGGATTCAGTGGAGAAAGAGGCCAAGGAGAAGAAGATGGAACCCACCTGCTGTTCAAAAAGAAAATATCTTGTCAAAAAAGGAGATGATGCCAGGGATGAAGTGTGAAACGGAAGAAGAAAATTCAGAAGGGGAAGAGAAAAATGAGGAGGTGGCTTTGGATCAAGTGAGAAAAGTAGAAAGCAGTGTGGATTTGGAAAAGATAGTGGAAACTGAAGTCCAAGTAAGCAAGTTGTTAGGGGTTATATGTTTTATGAGGGGACAATTTTGCTAGAAAAATTGTTCCAGGATTTGGAAAAGAGGTTTCCTATGAATGAATAAAGCTTTAAACAGAAGATTTGGTTGGTAAAAGTTATTAAGATCATTGTTGATTTGAGGATAGTAAAGGAGGTTGTTGGGTGCAGAAGTGCTTTGAGATGGGCAGTGAGTCCTGTGTGTGCCTGTAAAAATGGGGAAGGAAAATTTGTATTAAAAGGGGTTGGAGGGTCTTAATGATGTGGGCGTGGGTTTTAAATTTCTGTGGGTGATATCTTGTCACCTTTTGTACTATCTATCTCTTTAAGAAGATTTTATTTTTTATTTATTACCAAAAAGATATATTTACATTAACGACAGGAAATTACAAAAGTTCCCCTATGATACCAACTTTCATATATTCAATAGGAGCATAATTTAAACCCTCATGTCATCGTGTCCAGCATTTGTTATGTTATTTCCTCTCTCCCAAAATGGAAAGGAGTCACACCTACCCACTATCAAGTATCATCTCTTGCACATATATGAATGAACATCATTTCAGAAAACAAAACTAAAATAATCAAAAAAAAAAAGATACCCATTTCAGAAAGCATGAATGGATATCATTTCACACGATAAACATTCTGAATGTCTGAGTACATTTGAAAGAGATACTCATTTTCTTCCTAACAGAGCAATTCTTCTCCTCTTCACTTAAATTGCACTATTACTAAGCCTTTTTTTCTGATAAGCAACTGCAAATGATTTCATTCAAAACAACTTATCGTCCAAAAAACTGAACAGTATATAAACTATTACTAATCTGTTGTGATATAAGGAGAGTCACCATTCTCACTTTTCAAACTGAATTTTCCTCTAATATTTTTTTCTCCTTTTTAAAACCTACTATTATCTCTGCTGATATAGAACATTCCCTATTAAGTATTAAGACAATGTCATAATCTAAAGCATTAGGCCAGTCTACAATCAAGAAACAAGAATTAACCAAAGGCAATGTATTTAATGTGGTTCATGTTCTCTTAAGATGGCTGATCTACTATGTACCACATTTCTAAGAAACAAAATCCACAAAAAAAAATAAGGTCATCTACAAAAAGAGCAGGTCACAAAGCACTACCAGAACAAATCAGTAGAGAGAACCACCAAGAACACTGAAAAAACACGAAAATATGTCCATGGAGTTGCAGAAGGAGATGCGTTCAACCGTTCAAGTCGGTCTCTAGCCAATGCTTGAAACATCTGTAATCAGGTATGAAAAAGTTTATAAGGAGCTATTCAAGTTCTACATGCTAAGTGATCATGTAAGTTGCAAAGCATTTATGTAACGATACCTTTAAGGAACAAAGAACTATTAACCAAGTTGTCCACATGCCTGCTTGAAATATTGTTGGCGGAACTACCAGTGGAAGAAAGGTCCCCTGTTAAATAAGAAACATGATGTTGCACCAACAGTTACTAAATGATAAATGCTAAAGGAAATTGATGTTGAATTTTATAGAGGACCTAGAATTTGCTATTTAAGAGTTTATAACCCCAAGATATAGTTAAGATAAAGGAAATGATAAGATAAACTATCCAACTGTTGTGAATAACTGTACAAAATAGGTCAGCAATCAGAATAACATAACTCAACCTCCATCTGCAGACCAAAATTCATTAGAGTTACAAATTAAGAACAATCCATATATATAGTGCTTTGCAGAAAGTAACTGCTTGAAAAAAATGAAAGTTCCAGAGATAAAATTGAAAACCATGGGGATTATAAGGAAACATTTTTACACAATCTGGCAGTCTCCCACAAAAGTACTTTGCATAAAAATCATGTTTACCATGCTTCAGGAATTTCTTTTTTCATTGATATTCCTTTGTTTGATATGTTACGACTAACTTATTGTTCCATATGGCAATTGAAAGTTCATAGGCCACAACAATGACATAAGCAAGCCATCACCTGAAGATTAAGATTAAGAATGGAAAATTGAAGAAATAAAAAATGAGACAGAGCATAGGGGGAGAGGTTTATCTTTCCAGTTTCCATATCCATAACCATGACTAGAGGGTACTTATCAAAAAAAAAATCATGACTAGAGGGTTTGATTTGAGGTGAAGAAGATGGCGTTTTAATATCTGTAATGTTAGACTAATAGAGAAAAGGCAGAAATATATTCTCTAGAAATTTCATGTGAGATTTCTATGAACATCAAAGATATAACAGGGGCTGTTCGCTGAATTTTAGATGGGATTTAACTGCTTAAATTGCAATAATTGGATGATTTATGCAATTCAACCTAGGGGAGTAAAAGCAGGCGTAAAATAAAGGAAACTTCTTGTTCGAGAAGTATCAATATCAAGCTGCAAAAGAGACCAAAAGGTCCTTAACTTATTTGGTTTAACAAATCTTAAATGTCACCAGAAAAAAGGTGCTGGACAGAACTTGAGGTACCTAAAAATATAAGAAAACCAAAAGAAAATAGGTCTAAGGTGTGCCATTTAAGATTATGGGCTGTAGAAACTAAATAGTAAAAACAACAAAGAATTAAAGAAAGAGAATGAGAATAAGAGGAAAAACAAGACGGATGGAAGAAATGAGTTGATAATGCAGAGATGGAGGAGTCAACACCAAGCCACAAAATTGCAAGAAATAATTCATATTCCACTTGTCATCTCAAGAGTGTTTGCAAGATGTTTAAAGATGAAGCATCATATCTCTTTTTCTTTATGAGTAATGTCAAAGATACTTCATCTCTTTTAAGATGTACAGATATTTCTGCATATTAAATGACCAAGTTTTTGGTCATTTGACAAATTCAGTTATGTTTAGAAAACAATTGTTAAGTCAGTGAGCAGGAGGAAGATTTTTTTTATTTTTGGACCAAATTTCCCTTGATAATACCCAAAAGACTCTCCCTCTTTAAGATGTACAGATATATTTGCTTATTAAATGACCAAGTTTTTGGTCATTTGACAAATTCAGTTATGTTTAGAAAACAATTGTTAAGTCAGTGAGCAGGAGGAAGATTTTTTTTTATTTTTTGACCAAATTTCCCGTGATAATACCCAAAAGACTCTCCCTCTTTATGCTATTTCAGCAACAAATTCACTCTCTCTTCTCACTATTCCTACAACAAGCTCTCTAATGTTCAAATAATTTAATCCAATAAAATTTTAAACAAAAATAGTTTTCGGGAGAATGAATAGATTCATCATGCAGAAGTAAATTTTTTTTATAGGTAAAAGTTCATTAAGAATCCATTATCAGAAAAAAGATAAATATCTGTTACAAACTTACAAGCATCCCAAGGGGAGGCACGAGGTGCAGCCTCACTCTTTTGAAAAAAACAGCACAAAAATTACAATTGGGTCCAATACAACTGATCCCTAGTTACTCCTTGCTTGGCTAGATAGTCAGCAAATGAATAAGCCTCCCTTCCCACCCATTGTATAGTCAAATTCATGTGTTGTGTTACCCATTTGAATTTCTTCATTTTATTTCTATAACACCATATCACTCATGCAGAAGTAAATTTTCCCCCACATTAATTTGATTCTGAAACTCTTCAGACTCACTCCCAGTAGTTTTGGAGAGAGAACAGAACCAGCCTTTGTTAGTTTCAAGAAATTTAATTCCACAAGTTATGAATGGATCAAGCAAATTCAACCTCCCAAGTTTCCAAATAACCTTCATGTTCTTAAAATATGAATATCAAAAATGTTGCAGTAAACTTGAAACTTCTCTTCCAGGAATCAACTCTTAACTCTAAGCACACTGAAAACCAAAATCTCTGCTAGAGTTCAAGCATTCCAATTCTGAAATCAAGATGCTGCAGTAGTTAAGTTTTTCCAGAATGTTCAAATCTCACAAGCTTCCGCAGTTGATCTCATATTTGGAACAGTGTTTTAAAATGTGTGGGAGGTGTCTCCAGGCAAGGCACCCCTAAAACGCCTTGAGGCATATGCCAGAGGCGCTGACACCTCTGAAGCGTACACCCCATATGCTTTTTTCATGAGGCGTACGCCTCATGCACACCCCATGTAAAAAGATAGATAAAACAAAGAAAAAAAAAAGTAACAGAAAGGAAAGAAAGGGAAGGGAAAGAAAAGGAAATAAAAGAAAAGGAAAGGAAAAAAAAGAAAAGAAATGGTAAGGGGAAAGGAAGTGGACTAGGGACTAAGCACCCAGACCCCTTTGGCTAGGGGGCTTCGCCCCCAGACACCCCAGCCCCCCTTTCTTACTAGTGATATGCATCTTCATTCCTCTTAATATAAAAGATTTTTATTAAAAATAAAGAAAAATGAGATCCTCCTTCCTCTTCTCCCTCCTCCTTCCTCCTCATCCCCCCCTCCTCTTAAGTAGGCTTATGCCTCTTTGTGTTCGGGAGGCTTACACCTCTTACGTTCTGAACTATGCCTCACGCCTCTAGGTAGTGGAACGTCTTGTGTCACACCTCCACGTTTTAAAACATCGATTTGGAATCCAAAATCTAGTGTCCTCCTTATTAGGGTCCAAGAAAACATTTTCGAGGATGGCTAACAAAGACATGATGTGGCCCAAATCTGTATCCCTAATTGCCCTTCTCAGACCTAAGTTCCACCCAAAACTAGAAGAAGAGTCTGAAGGGCACAAGAAGGATGATATGGGTTCATTTTTCAAATCTGATAGAACATACAAAGAGGGAAATCCGTCCATCAAAGGTGAGTCCCCAACCCAATGTTGTTCCCAAAATTTTATTCTATTACCATAGTTAAGACCATACCTAATCCAAGGGGAGAAGACTGGAAGCAACTTATATATGGCTTTCCAAGGAGAGGCAACTATAGCCCTTGCCAAAATTCCAGGTTCCCAACCATTGTCTTCCAACCCATGTATGCTAGCCACAATCTTTGTCCACAATGTCTCTTTCCAATGGAAACCTCCATAACCATTTCCCCAACAATGCCATGTTCCTTTTCCTAATATTCCCAATCCCAAAAACTCCTAGCTTTTTACATCTAGTTACCACCTCTCATCTCACCCTATGGTCCCGCTTTTCCTCTCCAGGCTCCCACAAGAAATCCCTCATAAGTTTTTCCAAAATGTTAGAAACCTTTGTGGGGATCTTAAACACTGATAGGAAGTAAACAGGTAGATTAGCTAGGGTTGACCTAATCAAAGTGATTCTCCCCCCAAGGAAAGATAATTTTTCCTCCAAGAAGCAAGCCTTTTTTCAAATCTCTCCACCACTGGGTTCCAAAAGCTTACCTTCTTAGGGTTATCCCCCAAGGGGAAGCCTAAGTAAATCATAGGCCAATCCAAGGTTGCACAACCTAACACACCTGCAAATTCACTTAGCTCCCTCTCCTTCAAATTCACACCCACCACACTACTCTTATCCAAGTTCACCTTGAGATTAGACATCTGCTCAAAGAGTTGTATTGCCAATTTTAAATTATGGATCCAATTGATGTCCCCACCTTCACAGAACAAGATTGTGTCATCTGCAAACTATAGATGCATAAGTGGTACCTCCTCCCTTCCTAATCTCCAGCCTTTTATTAAATTCCTCGAGTCCGCTCCATGGATCAATCTCTCAAGGACATCAGCAATCATAGTGAAAAGAAAAGGGGATAGTGGATCTCCTTGTCTTATTCCTCTCGAGGCGGGGAAGAAGTCCACCACAGTTCCATTCACCAAAATAGAGTAGGGGAAACTTCTAACACAGCCCCAAATCCATTTACACCAGCTGTCTCCAAATCCAAAACTTTTCAACACCTCCAACAGGAAGGACCAATCAACCATATCCCTTCTCCAAGTCCAGTTTGCAAACCACTCCCTTCTTCTTGGATTTCCTAAAGCTCTCCAGACTCTCATTTGCAATCAAGATTTGATCGGCAATCTGTCTTCCCTTCACAAAAGCACCTTGGTTAGGTGCAATTATGGTAGGAAGAACCTTCTTTACCCTTAGAGACAACACTTTTGCAATTATTTTATACAAACTGTTCATCAAACTAATAGGTCTAAAGCCCCTTGGTTGTGATGCCTCTTTCTTCTTTGGAACCAAAGCAATGAATGTGGAGTTCAAACCCATGTTAATTATTCCCCTTTCGTGGAATTCCTCAAACACTGACCCAAGATCCTTCTCCACAATATCCCAACAATCCTGATAAAAAGCCATTGTGAAACCATCTGGACCTGGAGCTTTTGTCCTATCCATAGAAAAAACTGCTTCCTTTATCTCCTCCAACTCAAATCTCTTTTCTAACCACTCTCTGTTTTCTGTACTTAGAGTTAGCCAATCCAAACCCTCCAACCAAATCCTTTCATTTAAAGGTCTTCTGAAAATAGATTTGAAATGACTAACAGAGGCTTCTGCTATTTCTACCGGGTAGGATATGACCACTCCTTCAACTTCCAATTTTGAGATGAAGTTCTTCTTTCTCCTACCATTTGCCACTGAGTGGAAAAACCCCGTCTCCATTTGATTCTTTAAGCTCCATCTCCTCTCTTTGTCTTCTTCTCCAAAAGATCCCCTTTCTTCCTTCATATCCAGTTCTTCTATATGCTCCAACAAGAACTATTTCCTTTCCTCCACTCTCCCAAACTCCAACCTATTCCACTCATTTATTTAGGATATTAAGAACTGTAGCTTTTTGTGGAACCTCATTCCTTCCCACTGTACTAGCGGATTATAGTGCTCCCACCACTCCCTAATTTTCTCAATGAAGCCCGGATGGATCAACCACATGTTTTCAAACTTGAAAGGGGCAGGACCATCACCTCTCATTTCCTCCTTACACATCACCATAGGCCAGTGGTCCAAGGTAAGTCTAGGAAGCACCCTAGATGTTAAATTACCCCAATGTTCCTCCCAATCTGTAGAAAATAGAAACCTGTCCAACTTAGAGCATATTGCACTTGATTGGAGGTTGGACCAAGTGAAGGTATTATTTAGGAGTGGGAATTCTTTAAGCGTAAAAGTATCCACAAACTGATTAAAGTTCCTCATACTTGTTGTCACTCTCTGTCAAGGGTTGTGGTTTCCTCTGTAAATCTCACCACATTAAAATCCCCTCCCACATACCATGGTCCTTCCCAAAGGTCCCTAATATCACTCAACTCTTCCCACAATTTCTTTCTCTGCCTATTTGTTAGTACCCATTCAAAACCATCTTCAACCTACCTGAACTTTAAAGAAACAAAATGATCACCTATTAATTCCTCCAATCCTATTAGCACATCTTCTTCCCATAATGTCACAATCCCATCTAAGGACCCCCACGACGGAGTAGCCGCCCACTTAATCCCCTAGCTCTCCAAACACTTCTTGTCCATCTGCAATCAAAATCCATTCTTTTGGATTCTTGAATTAATACCACATCTGGATTAAACTTCTTAATCACCTCTTTAATTGTTGCTCTCTTCCTAGCACTACCCAGCCCCCTCACATTCCAACTTAGGATTCCCATTTCAATTTTGTAAAAAGCAAACCCTATCACCACCAAAATCTATTTAAACCCTTTCCTTTTGTCCCCTCTCGCCCCAAACTTCTTATCCACCTCAATATCTCTTTTTAATCTCTCAACTTCACTCAATTTTCTTTTCTTAATCTATCTATCCTCCTTTTTTTTGTAGAAATGCTTTTAAATCATTTGGGTTCTTCAGTTTACACCCCAACTTTCCCACAAATTCTGCTATCGAATCTTCCCTACAAGTTTCCCCTTTATCTAGTTTTCCAAGCTCTCCACTTCTAATCCTCTCCTCATTCCTTGTCACATTCTCTCCACCAGGAACTCTTTCTACCCCACTTGTACCCTCCCTTTGCAATTCATTCCTCTCCAGTTCACCCATTATTCTCTCAATGATACCCAGATCCTTTTATCCCTGCAATTTATTCCCACCACTGTCTCCCTCTCCTTCTCCCCCTATATCCTCATTGTGGCTTCCTATCCATGGGCCTCTGACTCTTGGTTGGAAAGGGAATCTGGAACAAGGGACACAAAACACTCATCAGTAGCAAAAACTGAATTGACAGAGTTAACAGAGTTACCTGGTTTCGACCAAGGGTTGTGAGACAGGGGCAAATGAGGGTGGTTGGTTTTCAAACCCTTTAAAGAACAACTAGAGCTTTCTATCTCCTCAGGTTGGAGGGAACTATTCCCCATCAAATGGTCTACACAAATACCTTTTCCTTTACCCAATTGTCCACCTCTCTGTGATGTACCCTTGTTCAGATCTAGGTTAGCTTGAACTAACACCTTTTCAGCTACTTGCATGGCGCTAAAACTTGGTAAAGGCTTGTCCGTTTTTGGACTTTGGCCTACCCTGTTTGTGTTCACCGGAGCCTCCAAGTCTTTCTTTTGTACTCCCGCCGTATCTCCAAGAAAGAGATGCTCCAAGTTTAATGTCTTTCTGATTTGGCCTTCATAGAATCCTTCCTCTACCGAACCATCAATACTTGCAATTTCTTTGGAACTCCCCTCTACATCACTCTCCGAACTGCAGCTTATCCACCCTTGGTCTTCCTCCTCTCTTTCTTCTATTATGTCTCTAATGTAGCACGGGTTTGGGCGATCAACTACACTGAGAGCCTGCTCGTCAAAGTTCAGACGATGGGTCTAGCTCAAGGGAGGCTTTCCTCCTTCTGTTAGCGTTTTCTGTGACTCATTCAGTTCGGCCAACCCTTTTCTAGAAGAAGATATACGAAAGTTTTCATCTACAATCTCTCTAAGTCTCTCCCTCACAACATGACGCCTTAAGTCATCATGTGGACCACTAATGGTGGCATGTGGTCCACATTTTCGTTCACCTGCTCTTACAGCCGATTCAGATAAAGTATCTCTGTTGAGACCCACCGAGTTACTTCCCTTTTTGGCCACGTAAGCATAGGAAGGGCCACCTAAATACCTCGACTTTAATTCAAAAGATTTTGAATTAATAGCTTTAAATGGTAAGCTTCGAGAAATGGTAACCCCCTTGTGACTGTTCATTCTCTTTTGCTTTATCACACGCAATAGGTTTCTTCACCATTCCCTGGGTGCCACGTGTGCTCCATCCTGCAACCTCACCACTGTCCCCTACCTCTAGTCGTTTTCCCCAAAGAGACGCCTCAACTTCCGATGCCAACCAAACCCTGTACCAGGCGCCATCTGAGAGTATGTCAAATGCACGAGGAAGATTCTCAGGCTTAATCCCTACAACTTTAATCTCCACAGCACGCAAGCTTCTCAGGTTTTCCTAAGGTCTATTCGTTCCAGAGATTAAAGGGGAGTCCTAAAAGTTTGATCAGGAGGTTGCCATCCTTTGGTACTACTTCATTGCATATTGGAACCCAATTTTGTATTTGTATCAGTCCTCCATCTACTTGGACTGTATTGAAACTCAGTTTCTCGTCGCCTGTATCAAGGATGACTTTCTTCTCAGTAAATGGCAATAAGACAGCATCACCTTCTAAGCCCAGTCTTTCTGCAACTGCATCTAAGACTTACGTCCAATCCCTTACAGTCCTATCTATCGTTAATACCATTTTGTGTTCCCATTTGCCTCTCCCTTCTTCAAGTGCTAATTTTCGAATTCCAGTTGAACTTGCTACCATAATCTCTTGACGATATGAGCTTTGCTTCTTGCTATGCTCCAGAGTACCATGGCTCGTCGTAACACATTCACACAGCTCGTTATCAATTCATTCTTCAACCTTCCTCTCGATTTCCGAGAGAAATGCCTGAAGGTTATTGGCGAAGGCAATCCAGCCTTGTCCCCTTTGTCCTTCCGATATGCATATTAATTATTTTTTGTTAGTGCCAAAGTTTTCTGTTACCATGATAAACCACCCTCTTCGATTCCTTCTCGGTACCGTTTCATAGCTCTTCCCACAATAGGCGAATGAATTTTTCCAACCTTCTTCCCTAATAGTGTTTATTGTTCCATCAACAAAACCTTTCAACCAGTAACATGCTTCCTCTGGTATGAATATCGTTGCCCTACTACCTTCCCTGATTTTCAAATATGCCTTACCTCTTGTCCATCCCTGCTCGAATAAGAAATGTTTAGCTTCAATACCCAACTCCAACCTCCACTTCCCCGTCGGCCTAAAATTTCTCTCCTCTCGTTCCATCTCCCTCAGTTCAGAAGCTCCTACCCATGAATGTTGCTTAGTATATCTGCTTCATTAAAGAGCTTCAGATTAAAGTACTCTTGGTAAAGCTGATATACTCTAGTGGTATTATCTTGGCCAGAATAAAGTTTCTTAGCATTGTCCCAGATTTCCTTAGTCGTATCTAGGAACATAAAATTCACACTAATTTTAGGTTCCATGCTATTCCACAACCAGGTCAAAATCTGTGCATCCTCCTTTCCCAATCACTAAACCCTAGAGAATCAGAGGGGGGTTTCTCCTCTCTCACATGTTTCACCTTTTTCTTGGCTCTTAAAAACACCTCCAAAGATTTGGCCCATGGCATATAGTTCTCACCATTTTACTTAATAAGGTCATTTGAACATTCAAGTAATCAGGAGAAATCATAACACCTGCCTTATTGTCACTACCATCTCCAATTGATGCCATCCTAATTGATTCACCTCACTTCACAAAGAAATCACTATTATAAACAAAGTAGTCACCCTCTACTATTCAGCACCACACCACACACTACACAACAAAATATAATTATGACCACACTGCTGCTGTCATGAATTCACTATTCGAAAACCCTATTTTCACCTCATATAACCAAGCATAAACAAAAGAAAAAGAGGTTCATATGCATACCTACCAATCCACACTACCACATAAATGAAATCCAGACCAAAAAAACAGCTGCAATCCACTATTAGCAAACAGGAATTTCTGTTCACACCAATTCAAAGTCAGCCCTCTTCGTACCATCGAGTAGAGGGTATTTAGTACACCACCACAATGATCACCACCACAGCAGCTGGAGGTATATTCACCTCCAAGAACAAAAAACGGCCACTCCTTTTTGGCCCCTTACCGAAATTCCAATCTGTCTAAGAGTTATTCAAAAAAAAAATCTGATATGGCAGCGATCCCAGGAAGACGAAGGGCGATGAGAGAAGATTAAAAATCGAACTGATTTCTTATTGCTCTAATACCATGTAAATAGGTTGATTAATTCTATTCAGTTCTAGGTCCGAAGTATGTAAGGAGAAGAAGAAGAAGTCACTTCTCCTAGGAGAGAAAAAGTCACTTCTCCTAGGAGAGAAAAAGTCACTTCTCCTAACCGACCCACTTTGTATTTATATTGTATAAGCTGAATTACAAAAGACAATATTGTCCCTCATTAAGTATGGGACATATAACTTAAACGTAAACAAAACAGACTATTCACTCTCAATTAAATAGACAAATGACCAAAATACCCTTGTATTGTCGACTCTAACAGTTGGGAAGTATTGATACAGATGGGTGTGGACAGAAAACATGTCAAGGGTCATGGTGTTTGGGGGTTCGTATGAAGTTAGGCTTCTCTGGTGCTGTAGTATTTGCAATTGGATTTTCATTGTTGGATCAGGGAGAGAGAAAATTCAGTGTTGGGGTTTATGTTGGGGGGAAATTTGTAGAGATAACATGTTATTTATGGCAGTGATATCTTATCACCTGGTTTTTGTATTACATTTTTTGTAAAGTTCAATCTTTTTTATCGAAAAAGCTAATGATTTAAAAACAAAAATCACCTTGTAAATGACATAATTGATAAGACGTTCCACCACTTTGCGAATCTCAGAAGGATAGAGCTGCACGAAAAATAAAGTCTGCAAAAACAGAAAAATATCCATCAAAATAAAAATGTCAAGTTTATTCAACAGTGAACTACTCATTTCTTTAGCAGAGCAAACTGAATATCAAATGATGATGTGCATACTAGCTACCATATAGAATCATCCTTTTATACGCATGACAAAATGAAAACAGTAAGTTACAGTCATTACTTGCCTGGCAATGCCTTGGCTAAATTTCATAGGTAGAGGTGGTTTTCATATACCTGAACTGTTATGGGGAACTCTAGATTGGATTATCAAAATCAGTAATCACATAACGCCTCTGTAGTTTGAATGATTGTCCCTTGCAACTTTGGCAAGAGTTTCTTATCATTGCCATTAATAATCTCTTTGATCAGCTTAATGATAAAAAAATAATAGTCATTATAATAAATGTAAACAAAATCCTAAGGACTAAGGAGTGAAGGACCTAAACCCAAGGAAATGTGATATCAAAACTCAGATCAAATGCAAATAAAGGAAAAACAAACAATTTTACAAATTAAAGTAGTGGATTAATAATCCAACCACTTAGCAAACATCAACAAGCACCATGCTATGTTAAGCAAATACAGCGAGGACATGCTAAAAATTAAAGCAACCACTTAGCAAATATCAACAAGCACCATGCTATGTTAAGCAAATACAGCGAGGACATGCTAAAAATTAAAGCAGTGATGGCGCACCTAGGTACACAGGCGAGGCACATTTTAGGGTATGTGCCTCGCCTAGGTCCCAGGCGCAGCACTTTCAAAAGGCACATGCCTGGTGTACCATGTGCTTCAGCCCAGGCATGCGCTGAGTGCTTTTTCTTTTTCTTTTTCTGTTCTTTTTTTTTTTTTTTGTGCTTAGCAGTTGCCCCCCTCCCTCCAGACCAAGCCCCTCGAGGCAAGCCCAAACAAATCCATATATGGGTCTTAAATTCTTAATCCTTGTAAAAAAAAAGGTTTTATAACTTTAAGTGTCTTTTAAAAATATCTTTTATTAGGACGAGTGAATGAACAACATTAGCAAATATGAGCTTGCCTTCAGGGGCTTTGATACAAAGGCAGCTCAAAGAATCAAGAATGCATAATGTTTAACATCACAATAACTTTTGAAGTAATGCAATTGGGAAAAAATAAAGAGATTAAGAGTTTACACGTTTGAATATGTTTTATATGTTATACTTGATTTTATTTTTAAACATGTTTTACATGTTATGTTTATGTATTTTAATTTAAGAAATAGGTTTTTTAAAACATTTGTTTTAAATTTTAAGTTTATATTTTCAATTAATAATGTGCTTACTATTTTTTAAGTTTTGCATTTTTTTGAATTTTTTAGCATTTTTTGCATTTTTGCACCTTACTTCAAAAAGGCGTGCACCTCACATCTCAGGCTCAAGTGGCCCTTGTGCTTTTAAAACACTGAATTGAAGTATCTGATATGATACAGCACCTTAGTACAGGTATCCAGGTATCATAAGCATTAAGATATTGGTGCAATCTCATAAATATCTTAATACAGACTACAACTATGCAGGAAAAGAATGATATTGGATATTTAGTTTACAATACTTTTTTTTTTTGCAACCAAAGAAAAAGTTAGACTAGATAGGCTATAGGGAATCAAAATCACTGTTTTCAAAAGAAAAGGTGAAAGTTTGACTTTTCGATGTGCCTTTTGTTTGTAGGACTGTCAATGGGCTCTGAAAATTTGATACCCGATTTGATTCCGGATCCAATTATCTAAAAATTGGATGTTAGAACTTGCATCTGATTAATAATCGGATAGGATCGGATTTAACCCCATCCGATCTGATTAAAATCCAAGATCGATAAAAATTTATACATATATAGTATAATTATGCATATATTATATAAGATACAATTATATAAAGCTTATAGCTGATAAATTTAATATTTTATATTTATATACATTAATTATACATGTATAACTTAAAAATAACTAGTTTTTTCACTTCTTATTTTTTTGTAATTTTAAACACAATAAGATGGATGCAGATTAAACCCGAATTCAATTCAAGTTCAACATATCAGACTTCAGATCGGATTCAGATCCAAAGGTTTGATAATCAGATCGGATGTGGTCATAACTGGATCCAATCCAAATCTGATCCGATTCCAGCCCTAATTGGAAAGAAAAATCAAAATAACCCTTTCAATGCCTTCTTTTGTTTTATGCCTTTTCCATTTCATATACCATTATCCAATCATGATCCATCAAAAAATATTTAAAGCAACAAAATGAACGTAAAAAAATGTATATAAATATTTTATAATATTTCAAATAACTAGAGATACAAACAAAAAAGTAAAGTCTTAAAATGGCTTTTTGGATAACTAGGTTGACTAGTCATTAGCCATCCTAGGCAACTGTATGATGAATAACGACTGACTAATAATGCACTTAGTCTGGCCCTCAATTGACAAGTTGGTTGATGATTAGTCAAACTTTGATAACACCGATATCCATATGCTTAAACAGATTTTTAGAAACGCAATTTTATGGTCACCTTCAGCTAACACAGTTAAAAACTTTACTAACACCTTAAAGCTGAACAAAAGTTCACCATCGCCGGTCATCCTTATCCAGCTTACCCCACCTAATTGGAGTAATGAAATACAAATCCTGTTCCTACATTCCATTCTAAGGGAACCAATTCTCTTGTTTGGTAATGGAAATGTCGGACACATCTCCTTTTTTGTAAGTAACAATATATATATATAGTAACAATCAGAATTTTACTACATTAACCCACTTGTAATTTTGTATGGATTTGTACATAATTTTTTTTATCAGCAAGGAAAAATTAATTTTATTAAATTGAGAGGATTGTAAACAATCCTTGTACTATATTTTGTGTTGCAATAAAATTTCTATTGTTGGTAAAAAACAAACAGAACTTTATTACATTTGAAAATTAGAATGGTAGATAGACAGTAATGTGCCAAGCACCACAATATTCAGCTAGCCTTGGCTACCCCCCTCACCTTGGAGAATTAATCCCCAAACAAGATTTCTGTTTCATCCTTCTTTTTAAGGGGTTTTTTTTTTTTGAGAGAGAGAGAGAGAGAACAAGTATATCATATATTCAACAAGTACAGCCAGGAACTATACATCAGATTTCAAAAAGACCCCAAAAAATCTTCTCAAAACCAAAAGGCTTAAAAGCAGGTCAAATGATACCAATCAACTTATCTGACTAGCCGGATAGAATGCTGTTATCAAAAAATTGACCATGGGGAATTATTTTGAAGAGATCTGTGACTGACAACCAGGTATGAATCGAAGCCATAACCTGTTGGACCACCTTATCCAAACCCCAACTCTCCCTTTCAAAAATCCTTCTATTCCTCTCCTTCCACAGCCCGCAATATATAGCATGGGGGACTATACCCCACAAGAGCTTCCCTTTTTAAGGTATGTATTTACTATTGCTAACTCATAAGTTGTTGCAAATTCTGAAGTTGTATCTAGTTTCATACATGCATGAGGAAACCAACTTCAATTTCATAAACGAATCTTTTATGGTAACTCACTACCAAAGAAGTCAAAACTCTCCAACTCTAAAACTTATGTACCACCAAGAACCTTAACAGCTTATGTCTGCAACACCAAAGGTGTGTCGTGCATGCAAATGATCCTACAATTTAGGGAACTAGAAAATTCACAGAATTTCTAACAAGACAAAGGCTAATGAGTATCCCTGTAAATTGCAAATTGTTCTCAACTAGCTTATCCTTAATGTGAACTCTCAAAGCTTGCAGTTTATTCATGTCTTATTTCCAACTTTGTTTTTGAACAAAATTGATGTGCCCCTGATTGAAAAAAAAAAAAAGATTTTTGGAAAAGGCATTGCATGCTTTATTGTAGTATGAGAAAAATGAAAGAACAGCAAATGTTCTCAAAGCAGAAAAGAAAATTATAAAAAAAAAAATCTAGGGAAAACAAGATTAATACAACACAAGTGTTTGCCACTATTGCATACAAAGTTATCCAATTATTACCTTAGTATACAGTTCTTTTTTTTTTTTGTTTTGATCAATTAGTATACAGTTCATTCATTATGCATTCTCAAGTCTCCAGCCATGAAATGACTTACCTTGAGACATAAAACGACCAGGATAAATACATTAAGTGCAAAATTCGCTAGCAAGGCAATTGTGATGTATGAACCCAAAAGCAGCTCTAGTGCATGGCCAGCATTCCCTGAATGAATAACGTTTTCACCAATTGAGCCATCTGACTTGATCCTATCCAGTAACAATACTGTCCACCATTGGAGCCCTACAAGGCTTAGCACCGTACAGAGTGCTGAGATGGATAAGTAGCCCACACCCATTTTCAGTAAAAGCAAACTCTTTACCAAGATCAATCTCCCAAAGTTTCATCACAACTGAACTAGCATGGCTAGACAAAAATATCCAGGATGTGGCATCCAAAGATCAGTTGACTAGGTACAAATCACAAAAAACTGGAGTGACGATAACTTAGAGGGTTCATACTCCTCCCTGATCAAGACATGCATCACAAACGTCAATCCCCATAATGAAATAAAAGAACCTGCATCAAATTATAACTTAGTCACTTCTGCATGAAAAGAATATCCATCTAAATATATATCGTTTATAACTGACAGCTCCGGTGTTGAAAAAGAAAAATTCTTGATAAGAACCCCAGTACACATTGCAGAACCTAAAAGTTTTACAATATACAAAAAAAAATGAAACTCAAGGCATTCGACAAAAATTGGGAGCTAAGCAAGAGTTAATATTTAATTCCAGAAACTAGAAGCATAGGTATACAAGTGCAATAAAGAAAATTGATTCAAAAGTCCTTCTAATAGCATTATGTACCAATGAATCTCTTCTCTTAATTGGAAGATCGAATTCCCCCCAAAAGGAATAATCAATTAATAGCTAAACAGACAGGAAGGCGGATATGGCACTGAACAGAACGAAATGGAGAAACAGGATTCACCTAACCGGCCCCATATAGTTAGGACAAAGCTTAGATGAAGACGATGATCATGATGCTGATAATAACAGGAAGACATACAAGAAATATCCAGACATCGAAATCAAACTTTCGAGAACCCTAAATTGACGAAATTCCAGTGATCAAAATACGAGAACAAAAATAGCAAACTTCCCATCCAAACCTAACAATCTATTACGGCAAATCAAATTAAAGCGATACGCATACGTTGAAATTTTAATTAAAAAGCGAAATTGGGCAAAATTACGTACCTGCTTCGACCAAGAAGGTTTAATGTCGTCGGCAGGGTTTTTTTCACTTTCTCTGCTTTTGTTCCTCGTAACGGAGAGAGAGAGAGAGAGAGAGAGAGGTCAGTTTTTTGCGGGAACGTGAAAACGAAAAACGAAACCCGAAAATAAAAACTAAAAATGAAACCCTCTTTTCTCTAACGACGTTGTCCTCTAATGAAATTCTCCCCTTTCTCCGTTTCTCGCTTTTGGGGATCGCCGCTTTAGTTATCACGTAAACTTTTATTATTCATTCATACCTCGAACGTACATTTTCTTGTTGGGCATTAAATAATTAGTTGATTCATTCTCTTCGTTTCAGTATTACCATAATACCCTAGTCTATTTTACTGTATCCTCCTACATCCATCTAAAATCTCATCCATCGGTTGGACAGCTGTTGCCACACGCTGATCAAATTAGACGGTGGGATCATTCAGCCGAGCGGCCGTCAAAACGGTTGTTTGAATGGCTGGTCTATAGTTGTAAGTTGTTACGCGGGCCGGTACGGCACGTTTCGGCACGGACAGCCCGGGGAGTGGTCCGGCACGAATTTTTTTATTTTTTTAATGAAGGAAAATTAAAAAAAAAATAACTTGATAAAATAAACAACAAAGTGAAAACGATTTAAATTTTTATTCTATATGAATTTTAATGTATAGAATTTTTCATGTTCGTATATGAAATAATAAAAAACGAAATTGAAAAAATTCAATGAAATTTAAATGAAATGGTATGATAAAACCGAAAACAAAATTTTACAATGGAATTGGAAAAAAATCACAAGTGACTCTTATTGCAATTTACAAATAAAAATGAAAATTAAAATTTATAATAATATTAATTTTTAAATATTATTATTAACAAATGTAAAATTCTGGTGTTCCATATTCAAAGTTTCATCCATCATATGGATTCTCATATTATCTAAAACTCTATTATCAGCATTAAAACAAGATTTCGATATGACTAATTTAGGGGTGCTCATGGTTCAATTAACTAAACTGCATGCCTTTTTTTAAACTAAACCAGTTGCACTGGTTTTTTGAAATTTGATAATCGAAATTGATCGGTTAATTGGTTGATCGGGTTGATTTGTTGGCTTTTCAGTTTTTTGATTTGGTAGATTTACGCGGCAAGCCCCTGTAGAAATATTTATGGTCAGAAGTGGTGTACAATAATTGAACTAACCCTGATGGTGTGTGATTTGGTGCTCCTTACTGTCAGACAACTTGGACATTGAACTGAGTAGGTCGCCTATTTGAGCTGCAAAGAAAGAGATTAGAGTGTTTGCGTTGCTTTTACCCGAGGTGGGCACTCCAATATTTAAGTTAGTGAAGAGTTTTGACCATTTCCTCAAATGATGTTCAATTCCATTAGGTCATAACATGTTTTGACCATTTCCATTATTATTGTCAAGTTACAAAAAAAAAAATGATAATCATGTTTTGACCATTTCCTCAAATGATGTTCAATTCCAATCATCTCATGAATATACAAATTGACTATCACATAATTTGATTTCAACAATAGTTTTGTAGTCTTATAAAAAGCCTCCAAAAACTTGCATAAAATCTTTGCTCTTCCCTAATCAAACTCAGTGGGGGCATCATCCTTAAGTTAAACTGGAAAATTCATATCTTTATCTTCTAAGTGCTCAAAAGTTCTTTGGGATTCCAATGAAGTTTATAGCATGAAGCATGTGGAATTCCATTAGGTCATAACATCCAAATGCACTGATTTTTTATTTGTTGTATATCATCTCTTCATTAATACACAACATGAATGCCTCATATTTGATGCTATTACCAATAGAGCTAATTGAGTCTCCAACTTCTTTCATCCCATCTTTAACAATGAGATTTAAGATATAAACACAATATCACAAATGAAAATAATCACCACCAAATAACAAACCATTTTTCTTGGTTAATTTTTTCTTAAAAACCTGACAACCACATCATTTGTACTTGCATTGTCAATAGTTATTAGGCATAAATTATATAAACCCTATGATAACAATCAAGATTTAATAGCATTTCAAATTGCATCACCAATATGTGGAGATAGAAGTACAGGTAATTTAATGATTTTCTTTTGCAAATTCCAATCACTATCAATATAATGTGCAGTAAAACACATATTATCCAAGATTTTTAATAGATGTCCAAATATCAATGGTGATGGACACCCTTTTTAGCTTTGCAAACACTTCTCTCAAAAATTTTCTTCTCATTCATATATAACTCCATGCAATCTTTTGTTATTATGGTGTGTGGAACAAGTTGAAATCTAGGTTGAGTAGCCTTAACAAAACTTCTAAGACTTTCATGTTGCACAAAATTAAATAACAATTCATCAAGAATAATCAATTTTGTCAATTCTTGCCTACTATAATCTTGACCAAATTTCCAAATAACATGATTGGTAGTTACCTCAGACCCAAATGAAAGAACATATTGTTTAGAATCATTTTCACTTAAAAGGACATTTCTTAGGATTTATAATGTGGCATTTCAGTGTACTAATTCCATTAGCAGTAGCACACCCAAGCTCATTGCCACAATAATTGCAAGTAGTACGCATTGATTTAAGTCCTCTAAGTCAAGGGGATTTTTTTAAATGATCCCAAACAAAAGATACACTCTTACATTTTTTTATTAGAAGCCACCTCAAAAGTTATGGCAACAGTCGTACTACTAGTTATTTGATGCTAATCATTTGTTTATTCCATGATTGAGTTGAAGACTTTAATCAGTCCCCAACATTCAATCCTACAATAAACAAACGAAAATAAATTAAGGTATATGCAACATAAAACATAAATTAAATCAAATTCAAAAATTAATGTGAAATGATCAACTTTGTTATGTCCCATCCAATCTTAATCGGAAATTAATGAGTATAAAAAAAAAGATAAACTTGTCATAATATAGTAATTTACCATCAATTATATTAAACTCACTTACTAAATTGAATTGCATGACTTACTTGGAAATTGACATTTTTGGTGTTTCAACTTTTTAAGACAAATGCAATTCATGACTTTTCTATCATTGAGCATTCAATTAATTGATAACAAACACTATATTTTAATGAAATGTGAAAATTTAGCCAAGGTAGGAGTGTTTAGGAGCGATTTATATAGCAATAGCATCAGTATCATTCCCTAATTTTGTATTGGGATGTTTGCTAACTTTCTTTAAAAACAACAAAAAGAAAGTGAATTTTTGTTGTGGGTAGAAGTGTGTTATGAAGTTTCAGAAGGATGTCTCCTTCTTTCCCCTTGATCTAGATAGTCTGTTTTGTTTTAATTGCACCAAGAAGCAATTCCCATGCAAAGTGTTTGCACCTAAGAGGACCATTTAGAGACCAAAGCCTAAACTAGTTAATGTGGGAGTTTTAAGACTCACAAACTAATATGCTAAAGTTACTATAGGTTGAGCAAGCACCTCCAAGGGTTATGTAATGCAAAGATGTTGTATCCATTTCAAACCCCCAAATAGAAAGAAAAATAACTTGCCAATATCCTTCCGAAGCTTTTTGCAAATTTTGTATTTTTTAACCATTACTTGCCATCGGCTTTCAACTATTGTATACCCTCCAACCTAGAAAACCATATTTCTTTTCCCCAACAATCCAATAAATAACTAAATAAAAAATAAAATAAAGAAGACAAACTAATGGTAAGAAAGTGATTGACCGATGCATGATTCTTTTATCCTTTATATTACTTTATTCATTCCATTATTTTATAATAGAAAGATGGAAGAATAAAGGGTGAAAATTGAAAAGTGAAATCGTAAAGTTTAATCCATAAACAAAAAAGAATAAATAAATGTAGGCGATAGAAATCATACATTTTTTTCCTCTAAGACTTTGAAGACTTTACTCAATATTTGGTGGTCAATTGTGCCTTCACTCTTCAATCGGTTAGTGTCCTTGGAGGTGTAGAACATTCACAGAAGATTTGAAGTCGAAAAGGTAAGAGGGATCAGGGAGGGCTATGATGGGCTCAAGTTCAACACTCAAGCGAACAAATATGAAAGGTCTTTCCCATTTTTTTTAATCTCTTACTTGTTTTTTAGGGTTAAAATTTCAAACAACTCTCAAATGGAAACAAGTCTTAACTCTCTATTCTCTAAGACCTAAGAGTTACTTGGGCTCAATTAGACATCAGCCCATGCTTGAGTTTCTTGAGCTTGGGTAGATATCAATGTGGGTTCTACCCGGGCTCAGGTTCACTAATGGTCAGGCCCAAGCGCAACCTGAAATTTAAAAAAACCAGATTTTCTGGGTCCAACCCTGGCCCAAGCACCAAAAAACTAAGCTCAACTTGTGTAAATTTTCGGTTTGGGTTGGGCCTATCCAAGTTGCACCCCTATCGTAAAATAGATGGGGTCCATGGTGTCATCTCAAAACCTATTGTTGGAAGGGATGAAGACAATTAGGTTTATAGTTTATTTTCTATATCATTGTATTTCTATTTTTCTATATATTTAAAAGACAACAGTGAATGGTCATGTTTTTAGAAGCTAAACCTTAATGCATATATGATTTATGAAGAATCAATTATTCATATAGTTTTTATGCATTTTTTTATTAAACCTAAATTTTGAACATGTAGTGAGCTCTCGACAGATATATGGGTAACATATTTTGTATTATTCCTTTGTCGTATCATGGGAAACAAATATATGGGTAATAATCTATTCTCCAACTTTCAGTGTTGGGGGATACAATAGGTTCAACTTGGTGGGTTAACAATTTCGGTTGAACCTAAAAGCAAATTGTTATGCAAAGATCCTATTGTTGTGACCAAGGTTTTTAAAATCGAACCGGTCAGGGGTTAAATTCTCGAGTCGAACGGTTCGACCATTCAAACCGAATGGATAACCCGTTCTGACAAAAAAAAAATTTCAAAAAATAGAAAACGCCCAAACCATCAAACAGTTTTGGAAAAATAATGGTTATGGGGTAAAATTGATCGGTACTCGATTTTTTTGGTCCGACCGTCCAACCCGGTCTAGTTTTGAAAACCATGGTTATAACATTTCAGTGGGTGGTGGGTAATTATTGGACACCTATTTTGTTTCACACTTACCTTTAGAGTTGTTTCTATTGATAACTTACCTCTATGGGTGCCTATAATTCACATCTTCTTTTTATTACCCTATAAGACAAGAGGGTGAATTGATGACATAGTTAAAAGTAAAAATTATCTTTACATAAGAAAATGAGATTTGGAAAATACCAATTTTGTAGGATTGAGCCATACATTTGGATGAGCTTGTCCGAATGCTTACCCTTTGAATGTCAGGATAGTGGAATAGGGCGTCGTTTGGGTTAGTAATGTAGATAACCGGCGAGCACTAATCTTGCCCCCAGAACATAGCATCATGTCATATGTGGTTGCCATTGTCCTTGATCCTATAGATGATAACAATGTGAACTGATACAACTATCTTTAGGTGGGTGGACCACGAATTATTTGTAATCCCAATTAGAATTTTACATAAATCCAGTTCCCCTTCTACCGAATCATCTCCTTTGGCATAGACTCACCTCCATTGCTTTCAAGGGGAAAGGGGGATGGTAGATAGGGTTTAGCTGACCTGGTTGTTGCAATTCCGCGGCGATAGAAACAAGAACGGTGGTGCATGAACCTTGCATTATCAAACTTCTATATAGAACTTTACATACATCCAGTTTCAACTTAATCCTCTTCTCTACCATGGATTCACTTCCAATGCTTTCGAGAGGATATCGGGATGATAAGTGGGGTTTACTTCACCCATTTATTACAACCCCGTAGAGGGATAAGCATGGACGGCAACGGACGATGCTCACAAAATCAAATTACTTGTGCAAAATATTACGTAATTCCAATGCTTTTGAGATGATATCAGGATGGTAAGTGGGGTTACTTGACCCGTTCATCACAACCTCATGGAGGGATAAGTACAAACAGTAGTGGACATCACTCACAAAATCAAACTATCGGTGCGAAACGTTACGTACATCCAGTTCCCCTTTCCTCTTAATCCTATCCTCTAGTATGGTTTCACCTATAATGCTTCCGACAGGATATTGGGATGGTAAGTGGGGATTACATGACCCGTTCGTCACAAATAAGACCTTGGACTCATCTCTCCATTTTGCCCATTTAGTTGTAACGCTATGGGCACATCCTCTTTAATCTCTAATTTGTTATGAATTGTTGAACCAAAGCAAGGTAAAAGAAGATGTCACTTTGAGTTATCTCTTGGCTTCCAATCATAAGAGTGTCATTAATTTACATTGCAAAATTCAAATAAAATAATATACTACAAATCATAAGTCTATACTTTATAAAGTAGATACTTGCCTTCAAATATCATATTATCATATATGATTAATACTTACTTGGAGCATGTAAAAAACATTAAATTATTTGGTTGAAGCATGTATAAAACAATATTCAAATCAGGGAGGTCCAGGTTTAACTTAATGCCATGAACTAGATACTTGCCTTGATTTCAATGTTTAAAAGGGTGATTCTCTAAAATAATCATAAGACAACTACTTGTATGAAGTAGAGTGTTGTGCAATTAAGAAACATATCCAAAAATGAGTATGACAGAAATATGAATGCTTAGATGGCTAGTGGCAAAACTACAAAAAAAAAAAAAAAAGAAAAGAAAAACTGGGAAATCAACCATTATCATCACCATCATTCAAGCCTTACCCAATTACCCCAACTATATGGGGTTTGGGGGGGGGTGACTACATGAATCCTATTTTGCAATGACCCTAACAGTAACTCTAATTATATCTATCAGAAAAAAAAAAAAAAAAAAAACAGTAGCTCCAATGAGTGATAAAATTAAAGAAAGTAAATTGAGATGGTTTGATCACATACATAGAAAAACCATCTATAACACCTATGGTGCTCTGTTATAAGATGAAGGGACTAGAAAAGCTAAGGGAAGACTAAAAAGATTTGGATGGAAGTAATATAAAATGATCAAAGCACCCATAATTCTACGATGCATGTGGCACTGAACATAACTAAACAATGAAGCAGGACTTCATATAATTGACCCCATATAGTTGGGTCAATGTGATGATGATGATGATGATTAGACATGTTCACTAGGAATTTGTTTTCAAAACAAAGCCATATACATCGTGGAACATCCCTATCCTGATGTGGTATTTGTTATAGTTTTAGAAAATATAAATAAATAAACTTTCCACTCCTTTTTTAAAAGGAGTGAATGGTCCTTTCCGATGGTGAATAACAAGGTCATGGCCTAAATGTTTCTAATCCTATAAAATAGTATGGGGTGACGTGGCTTTAGCATCTATACATCTTTTGTGAAAAGGACTATTCCCTCTTTTAAAAGGGGAAAAATGTGCTCATTCAAAGAAGGATGCTTGAACTAAAGCTGAATTTTAATTTTCAAGCTGATGTGAGAAAGTCTTACATGTTCACAAGGGAAATGCTCATAAGGACCGAAGTAAATCAAAGCCATATATATTGGCAAATACCCCATTATTTATTCTGATGTGGCAGTCAACAAAACCATACACATTGATGGACACCCTTTAATTGTGCATCGTGGACTATGATTTAATTAAAATGTTATTTTTATTTGAATCCCAATTTGTTCTAAAATTTTAATTATAGGCTGAAGGTTTGTAGGGGTAATCATGCCCCAACAATCTTCTTTATCAAACAACCAAATTAAGATGTTTGCTTTGATTCTATACCAAAGGATTATTTTAACCTGAGAAGCACTCTATGACGACTTCCTAAAATTTCTTTATTTTTTTTTATGAAAAAAACAGAAATCCTAAAGTTTCAAAATAAATAAAATGTTCAAAAAAGGGTTTCGGTTGCCACATACTAATGGTTCCTGATTGTTTGCTTTATATTATCAAATAGGCATTCACTACTTCAACTCAGTAATGACATATTTTCTATAGGCTCAGTTTGGAAGGAATACAAATGCAAATTTGTAGAGTGTAAAACCTTGTATTTTGTATTACTTTGTATGTATTTACACTGTATATATTTATATTTGTATTCCTTCCAAACTGAACCATAAGAAAATATAAAAAAATAAACAGTGTTATCAGGCTTGAATCAGATCAGATGCTTAGACTGCATTCTGATCTTTGTTGCAGTTATTTGATGACTTTCACGGGCTGGGCTGACCAATCTATGCTTTCATTTGATAATTTACAGTTTTTATACTGATGTGCAATTAATCATAAACTTTTACCAATCTTAGTGCACTGTACATACTTATATTTGATTCCATTTTACTACTTGGACTGGATTTTACTATTAAACTGTTAAACCGGTCAACAAACTGTTAATCTAAATGGTTGAACTGCTTTAGCATTTGATCTCGACAACGGTCTGCGGTTTAACAAAAAAAAAGTTTTAATTTTTTAAATAATTAATTAAGACAGCTAAAACATTAAGTTTTAGTCCAAGAGGGATGAGAGAAGTTCTTAGATCTCTAAGAGCATATCTGATTGAGATATCCTCACACCCTTCCTATATCTGATCGAGATCGGCTTCGGTTAGGATAAGTCGGTGCTTACACCACCCCAACAACCTCTTGTAATCTTGCATCAGGAATATCTCTTCATGAAATAAAGTATATAAATACGGAGAACTCCGATACCCATTTCTTTATATGCTTAGCCTTGAATAACTTGTATCTCTATACTTTTATATTCTATCAAGATGTTCTTTATAACAAAAATTAAATAAATGAATAAAAAAACTTGTAGCAATGTTCTACCAAAAGAAAAAGCTCTTAGTATATAATACACCGACAACGCCTCCTATCCTCCATATAGAAAAACAACTCCTTAATTCTTCTACGTACGTAACCCCTCCCATCAATTGATTGGTTTAGCTAAAGGTAAAGGTCCAAATTATTGCATATCATACAAGTATTGATTATTGGTTTAGCTAAAGTTATTTGATCCACACACGTATTGATTATTGAACGAAGCTTAAGTTGACAACTAGCTTCTCTCCTGAATTTCCTGAAAATTAAGTTCTGAGAAAATGGATTAGAAATTCAATAACTTTCATACATCGAACCAGAAAATTAAAATCCATCCCCATCTCATTACTAATGAGAGATTAAGACAGAGGAATTGATGAGCCGTCACTTTCGGGATGGTTGGTTAGTCAGTTTGTTCTTATATTGTCAAGTGGTTCTGCGCAAGGTGGTTAGTCGAGTGGAGAGTCAATCAGTTGGGTTTTTGTCAAAATTTGAATGTATTTAGCTTAAAAACTCGAATCTGAACCAATATAAAATGTTATACTTTGGATTAATTCTAGTGAATTTATATTTGTGCCCCACAAAATATGCCTCATAAGCGCTCTACATGCACATCTCAGCATGTATTGAGAATATCTCTAGCCCTTGTTATTGAGAAATGTTCCCAATACAGGGTTGGAATGTACTGTGGGGCACCCATGGGACCCCAACGTAATCTCAATTCTCGCTGGAAAACAAAATCGGGTTACTAACTCGGGCACCAGGTGAGTAGGAGTGTAGTTATACAAGAAGCATCCATTAGTGCCTCTGATCTAATGGGTTATATGCAAATCTCATCAGCCTAACATCAGACTTAATCTTAAAGTTTGATCAAACAAATCTGGTTTTATGCAAAAAAATGCCCATTTAAGGTTATATTTGTCATCATTGCTTTTGCTACCAAAAACTTTAATCAATACGGTGAAAGATATGGGTGGTTGCATTCATAAGAGAGTCAATTCAGCTAGAATGATTAGACTTTCACCCATACATTTTTAAGACATGCCTGCTTCACTTATAAACAATCAACCTCAAGTGACAGTTGTATGCCAGTTTTTTCATCAACTAAAAACATTTAAGTAGAAATTAAAATGAAAAATGGCTCCATTTTAGTTGTCAGTTTGTATTTGTCTCATTTCAATTGAAATGAAAAATGACTCCATTTTAATTGTCAGTTTGTATTTGTCTCATTTCAACTGAAATGGAAAAATGACTTCACGTATGATATATTTGTTTGTAGCAGATCCCAGATCATAAAAATGTGCACCTAAGGGTTCAATCGGGGGTTGATCCCAGTTGCTATTTTAAACTGTATTGGGCTGGGCCATTGGGGTAGACAAACTGAGCCCACTCAAGTTGAAGTTTTATGCACCACTCTTAATTGTTACCCCAAGTGCACGTATCACTGGTGTTATGTTCACTCTCTAGTCCTTATTGGCCCATTCATTCTACAAGAATATATTAGCTGATAGGTGTTTTATCAATTGTGCTTCGATATCGACCTCACAACCACATCCTATAGAAATGTTCTCAATGTACAGCTGATAGATGCTGTTAGATCAATGCGAAAAACACTCTGCAAGGAACAGTTTCGGATTCATGTTTCACTGAATGTGGGACCAATCGTTTTGCTCCACGTGTATCATAATGAAAATGATTGGTCCCACAGACAGCCACAGGCAGCATAACAGCTGTCAAATTCAGCTGATCATTTTTCCTACACACTTTTGTTTGCAGCAGATTCAGAGTGCATTTATGTATAAGCCCTTTAGGCCTTTACTATTTGGGCTAATGGGAGGGATGGGCTTCAACTTCATTATTGATTGGAGGCAAAGGAAAAGTTTTTTTCAAAAAAATTTCCCTATCTCTATGAATAGTGATTTTCATTTTGTTGCATTTTTTTTTTCTTTCGGCTGGTTATTTATGTTCAAATCAATCCTGTCGTCACGTCAACATTGTGGGGTCATCCATTTTGCCAGTCGGTGGTGACACGTGGCCTAATTATGTGATTCAAATCTATACTCCATGTGGTTGTATAAACAAATATAGATATATAAGGTTTCTGTGTTTTTTAAACATGGACTTCCCTTGTCAAATAAACCGAATACATTTAATTATGTAATGTGAAGAGCTTATCTTGCTAAAATAATGCTTTTATTGGAGCAGTTATGGGGGTTAGGACTTAGGGGTTGTATGATATTGCTAGGATCTTTACAAGTCTTGAGAAGAGAGGAAGCAACTAAAAAAGGGAAAGGGGAATGGATAGGGATAGAGATAGGGTGATAATGAAGGTAAGAAACAAAAGAAAGTTAGAACTTTAGGTGGAAAACAAAAATAGCAAATGTGATTGAGTTGGGTCACTTTCCCACTCCATGAAATGGATGGTGATGTTAGACCTCGCATGGGATCTGGGATTAACTAATTAAACCCATTATTTGACAAGCCCAAATCACGGTTTCCCTAAACAATTCTGAGAGGGGGGGCGGGGTAGGTATCCAGATCCATTATTAATAAAAAAAAGACACCCAAGAGAAAATTATGATAAAATGACAAAAAAGGTAGAAAAAACATAACAAACAGATAGGAGCAATGAAGAGAGGATTTTATTGAAACGTTCTATTTGGTGAGACAAACTGCTCTTTAGGATATAAAAATCTTTAATGACAGACTATGGCTCACATCACACTCTTATCTGGGCTGTTGTATCCATCCACTATGCGATTTGACTGATGGAAACATAAAGGCTATTATAAGTTGCATCTTTTGGTTCCAATTGGTGGAAGCTCAATTAGACTATATAGCTCCAAAAGCCTAAGACCTTGTCATGCCATCTCTTAAAGTTGTTTGTCTGGTTTTCTCATGGAGTGGGAAGACACTCTATTACATGACAAGAGACCATGCAACCTACAGTTTTAAATGTGCTTATAAACTTTACAAAGGTTGTTAATGCAGCTAAACATAATGATACAGGGATCCATTTATATACTTGATTCTCATGTAAGAGGTAGGGGTGCCAATTGGACTGGTTTTGGTCCAATCGATCCAGTCCAATGTGAGTCCATTATAAATGGACCAGGTCCAATCCAGTCCAATGAATATTTTGGACCATTTTGGATTGGTCCCCATTCAATGTCTGGACCATCCAATCTGTTCAAATTCGTTTTGATTTAGATTAATTGGTTTTAATCTAAACCTGTTCCATTGACACCTATATTCTTATCTTATATTAATGGACCAGATATTGGCTTAATCCAACCCAATCCAATGTAAATTTATTACGGACGGACTGGGTCCAATCCAATCTAATAAATATTTTGGACCGGATTGGTCCAATCCAATATGTATTGTTGGTCCGTCCAATCCATCCAAATTGATTTTGGACTAGATGGGGTCCAATCCAAAACCGGTCCATTGACACCCTTAGCAAGAGGTTGCTGCCCTTGACACGATCCACAATCCATGACTGTTTTTCCTTTCGTTTTTTCTAGGCTGATGATAACCTAAAAGTGGTCCTGATTATGTGGAGCTTTACTCAACCATTCTATCAAATTTAATGGTTCAACCGTCTGGGTCAATGACATTTTGAAAACCATGCTGTGCACATAAAATGCAATCGTACATTGGGAATATCTCCCTTATACCTATGTTAAATTCAGTGGGAGATGTTCTTAATGTCTGGCTGGATTCTCATGTCCATGCTTACAAACTGTATTCAGAGTTTTTGCTTGCATAGAATACCATCACTATGTAACTATAATCACAATGTTCTTTGGACTATGTTTAGTTGCAATGCAATTTTATTTGCATTAATACAAATGCATGGGAGTGCAAATGAAGAAAATGCAAATTCCTATTTAATTTTGTTTTGGATTTTACTTTATTCTACTTCATATCTTAGTTTATTTCATTTTTACTTCAATCAAACAAAACAAGCTAAAATTTGAAACAAAAATAGGTAAGAATTTACAATCAAACTATTTGCACTGCTATAGTTTTGCATCAGTAAAAAATTATTTACATTGCAACCAAATGCAGCCTTGATATCATATACATTGAACACATCAATAGATCATGCCTGGTGCCTGGATAAAAAAGTGGGGTTTGCTAGATGAGCCATTTAATAAACAAGGATGAACAACAAATGGATCTGAATCATACCGCAAGTTGGCATGGAGCCTGATGAAGGAAGATTTGGCTCGACATCACAGTTACGCAACACGTGGCAAAGGCAACAGCTCACCACAAAAGCACGCCTAAGGCGCGAGCACCAAGGGGAGAAACCAGTGGACCAAACTCCCCTACCAGTGGTCCGAACTCCCTACTAGGAGCCCGAACTCTCCCTTCGGCCCCAAGCCAGACAGTAACCCGAATTGGCCTATGTAACAGTTCAGGACACACATCGCCGAACTGGCCTGCCCTATAGCAATACAAGACATACCTCCGAACTCAAGACTTTGCCTCGCTCACCACTCCACCACATCGCCCTCAGGACACCAAAACCAAACAAACCGTACAATGCCTGACACCGAGGAAGTCCGTACCCAAGGGCGGCGCACCTGATTGACTTGGGATCTGACGCTTGACGGCCGCGCTCCAAACGGCCACCTGCCACCGCTATCTCCAGTTATAGAGACGACTTCGACAAAGAGTAGTGGCGGTTCTATCCCAGCAAGAAGGACGACACCCGAACTGACAGAAGCAAGGGTAATCATACCCGACCTGACAAGGGCTTTGGAGTGAGTGCACTAAGTGGTTATAGAAGGCCCCCTACCCCCAACAATAAGGTATGTGAACTTTGCGCCATCTGGTCTTACTTTGCCTTTGAGAGAATACTAACTTGAGCTTCGGAGTTATCTCACCGGGTTCCCCCCGGAGTTCCCTCATCTTCTCCGTTTTAGGCTCCCCGTCGCTCCAGTCAGAGGCGAAATCGTTGACAGCTAAGACCGACTGGATTGCGATCCATCAGAGCCCAAAAACCCCCACATGTTCCTCTAGGCAATCTTTTATTCATGGATAAAATGCTCAAATTTGAGCCCAAGGCTTTGTTTGCTTGCGTGCAAATTTGATTTTCACTGGTATAATTGTGTGAGAGCGCACATAGGCTGGGTGTAATTATGGTTTAGTTTTTTCGCTTTGGATTTGACTTTGTTTTATTTGGTAAGATTTTGTCTTATTAGGAAGTCAAATGTTGTGGTACCACCTTACATGAAAGAGAATGAAGGTAGGGAGTTTTGTTCTCAAGTGAGTAGAAAGCAAGATGATATGGCCTCCACTTCATATTAGAGAGAATTGAGGCAGGAGGAAGGTGGTGCAAATTTTGCATCAGTTTTTAAGATGCAAAATTTTCACAGATACTAAGTGCAATTGAGATAAAAAGTACAAATTTTGTATCAGGTGAGAATGTAAATCATAAATACAGACAAATAAATGAAAATTTACAAACACAATTAGGGATTTCTGAATCACATTTTATTAGGCATTATGATCAATTTAGAAGTAGAATTGATTGAAAATATGTACTAATTCCGGCAGACTCAGCTTGCGTTGAATTGGGCTTGGGCTATTTGAGGCCTCAACCCAATCCGAACTCATAGCCTTAAAACTTAAGTCCAACCTTTGCAAAAATTTAAGTTGGGTCTAGTAGGGCTCAGGCTAGCTCCAACCAAGTTGCAGCTTTAACTGTTGATGAATTTAAATTAGGTCTGCAATTTGGGCTGGGTTAGCCCAGACCTAGTCCAAAACCTAGGATTTGATTGAAGATTGGATTAGAGTTGAAAAGTACCAAGCTGACTTAACTTTGGGATGAATTAGGGTTGAGACCTTCACCTAACCTGGCCTGACTTGCACCCCTGATTTTCAATAGCCACATGTTTGATTTTCTATTTTTATTAATTCAAAAATCACAAAAGGGATGGAAAAGCAATATGAGGATGCTAAAGAATAAAGCTAGCATGGAGAACCATTAGGTATGCAACTTGGATAAGTCCAACTTGTGCCCAGAGGCCCTAAACCAACCCAACCCACAAATTTTCATAGGTTGGACTTAGATTTTGGATACTTGGGCTGGGTCTAGGCCCAAAAAATCTCAGACTTTCCTGGTGAAGCCCACTAATCATATCATGGAGAGCCAACATTTCCACGAGTTTAATCCCATGCCTAGGGGTGTGAAGTGACCATCTTGATTGTTGGGCCATCAGGAGATGAATTTTTTATTCAAACGTTTAAATTATTAATAATAAATAAGTTCATACAACACAGACTTGCACCTCCAATAATTGTATTTCACATAGCATTCAAAAACGATCAAATAACAAGTAGTGATGTGGGTCAGTTAGTCTTTTTTTTTTTTTTTTTTTGAAGGCTGGTCAGTTGGTCTTTTGCTGAAGTTGGGCTAGGACCAGCGATATTAAAACCGCATACCCGTCAAACAACTTGGTGATTAATGGATTAACTGTTTAAATGGAACCCACTGGTCCTAACATCAACCGATCAGCATCAAACAAGGTTGACAAACTCCACTCCTGCATTAGTGCATTCTATATCACAATAATAGCAGATTGAAAGCTTGGTTTTAACTAATTATTAGATTAGTTAATATCACGTTACCTAACTAGTAAGCTGCATGGACCTACACCATGCTATATATATATTATGATAAATATTATGACGCTTATTAAAACCAGCCCGTATATATTTAAATATATATTATTTTATGTTATATTATATATATATATATTAATATGACACTTATAATATACATTATATAATATTTTAAACATAAAAGATAGGTTCAAATTAAATTTGGCCCAGAACCTGAGCCCGGAACGGGCCATTATTTAGACTATAACCCTTATCATAGGTACAAAACCTAGCCCATGAGATAGATGCGCTGATACAAGGGCTCACGCATCTGATTTTACCCCATTGCTAATGTTTATGAAAATATAGATTTTTTTTGGTAATAAAGTGAAAATATCTGTATCATTTATAAAAATGAGGAAGGTGACAATGTTTGGCCAAAAAGTCTGATTTCCATTTTTCATTTTTATCATTTGTATTTTTTATTTTTTCAATTTTATTTAATTAATGGTTAACACTTGTAATTGGATAAAAGCAAATAAAATAATAATAAAACCACTATGGAACCTATTCCTCTCTCCCCTTTGGTCTTATCTGATCCTCTTCCAAAGCATTTACCTGATGAATAATCTCTTCATTGATTAGAGCCAACATGTGTCAAGTATTGGATGGTTTTCCCAAACCACGAATTCGAATTGAAGGGAGGAATGAATTTTTTTTGACCTTTTTGTTTACATCATTGAACAATCAATTAGATGAGTAAATGAAGCTTCTTTTGGGTTTTCTCCTTGTTTTTTTTCAAGTATTCTTTTCCCATTTCCCCTCTGTTTTCATTGTCTTTGTTAACGTAATAACCTGTATTTGATGTTTTAGGGTGTTTTTTTCTCAATGATCATCAGGCTAGTTCGATAATCTGACACCCTACCAATGTAATACTGTAGGGGTTTGGTACTTGGCAGGGGTCGTGGGGGTTTGGAATGCATTTTGTTGGTAGGATATCTGGACTCTTCTATATAAATCGAATGAATATTCGATTCGATTTCGAATATAAATAAATCAAGATCAACCTATATTCAGATGCTAGCTGTTAGATATGCTTTTAATGGCCCCATCATTGATGAGTATAACAACAGGAGGCAAAAGGCCAAATGTCATCGTTCACACATGAAGCAAAGACATAAATTCTAAAATCCTAGTTCTCGCCTTTAAACCCCTCTCTATATGGTGTATATCTTATCCATTCCCCTTACTTCACATTAGGAAGGAGGAATCAGAAATGGTGTCTCTCTTATCCTATGCACCTTCCTCCTCAAAATGAAGAAAACAATATAAATTACAACAACAAAAAGAAACACACAAAAAAATTACAAAGAAATATAGAAAACCATAAAATTTTCTATACCATACTAAAAAAATGAGAATGTTGCAATTGGTTTGGTCAAAACACGTTGATTTTACTTTCCAACTTTCTATTTTTTTCCCATTGTATATATTGTCATTGCAAAATAATTATGAAACACATAAAATGAATAAAATAATATACATTACAAAATAACAAAGAAATACATAGAAAAGTTACACAAAATATAGAAAACCATAGAAATTTCTATACCATATATATACTAAAAAAACGAGAATGTTACAATTGGTTTGGTCAAAACACCTTGATTTTACTTTTCAACTTTACCCTCAACTTTTGATTTTTTTCCTATTGTATATATGTCATTGCAAAATAATTATGAAAAAAAACATAAAATGAAGAAAATAATATAAATTACAAAAAAATAAAACTTCAAGAAAATAACATAAATTACAAATCTATACCACACTGAAAAATGAGAATGTTGCAATTGGTTTGGTCAAAAGACCTCGATTTTACTTTCTAACTTTACCTTCAACTTTATATTTTTTTCCCATTGTATACATTGCCATTGAAAAATAATTGTGAAAAAACACATAAAATGAAGAAAATAACATAAATTACAAAAAACAATTAAACACAGAGAAAGTTTACAGAAAAATATAGAAAATAAAAAAAGAAAAAAACATAAATCACAAAAAGTAAAGAAAACCATAAATTACAGAAAAAATGAACAAAATTTGTAGAATAAAATAAAACATTATATCTACTACCATATATAAGAAAATGAGAATGATTAAGTTAGTGTGGTCGAAAGACCTTGATTTTCTATATTAATTCTACCCCTTAGTTTTTTTGGTTATTCCGACATATCCCAATTCTAAATGAGGGTGCATGACAGTTCTTGGCAAAAAAAAAAAACATTGTCTTTTCTAAAAAGTCATTCGTTTTTCTAAAAAGTGAATCAATATAATGAACCTGAAAACATTTTTTGATGAAATGCAACTTATTACATTAACAGAGACAATCGAAATAGAGGGGAAATGGGAAAAAAACATATGAGAAAACAAAAGAAAAAGATTCATTTAATCATCTAATTGATTGTTCGATGATGAAAATAAAAAGGTAAAAAAAATCAATTCATTCCTTCAATTGAAATTCGTGGTTTTGGCAAACCATCCGATACTTGACAAATGTTGGGTCTAATAGGTGAAGAGGTTCATGAGATAGGTGCTTCGGGAGAAGATCAAATAAGACCTAAGGGGAGAGAGGAGTAGGTTCCACAATGATTTTGTTATTATTTTATTTGCTTTATCCAAATACAAGTATTACCCGTTAATTAAATAAATTTGGAAAAATAAAAAACATAAAGGGTAAAAATGGAAAGTAAAAAAAAAGCCTTTTGACAAAACATTGTTACCATCCTCATAAATGATATTAAATACCCCATGCACCACACAAGCCATTCCACTAACACTAAGAAACAAAACAAAGATCAAACATCAACACTATTGAAGTGGACAACAACAATGAGGACACTTAGATAATTACGCATAAAACAAGCAGTTATTTTGGTATTTTGTCCATGGTCTTGTCCAATCAAATTCAGCGCATCCACAAATTGTTTCTTTTTTTCCCCCTCTATTTTGCCCTCCCTTTAATGGTTTTGTATTAGTGATTTTAAAAGAAAATTCGTATTAATGCCAACTATTGACTTTTTTTTGGATAATTTATTAATTTTGGCGCATTTCATTTTTTAGAGAAGGCGTGCCAACCAAAAGTCAATAAATAACTCATATCATTTGAAAGACAAAAATGTACTCATGCATTTTCTAATTTTGTTTTAACCCACGGGCTAAATACAAAATAAGTAATTGGAGACAAGTCAGAATTTTTAGTTTACTCAAAATAGACTTATTTCCCAAATCATACAAGTGCTTATTAGTGTGGTTCTGCTTTAAAATAAGTGTTTTTTCCAATAACTGATTAACTGCTTAAAAATAAATTATCATTCCCAGAATAGGGCTGGATTTGGCGACATGCCCAAATCAATTCTCAATTCTCCGGTACTAAAAAAAGTCGGGACTCATTCTCAATTCTTCGGCGAATGCCGTTATGGAAGGCAGTTACAATATTTGGTATCGATTATAATGTTTGGGGCTCTGTCATCTTTTGTGGATCTATCTCAATTATGCTATTATCGATGCTTCGCAATCTGTTTTGTGAACCTCTCATGTCGTTTATGGTGGATTGAAATCGTGTTTTTCTACTTCTGTTGGTGATTTTTCACCTTTGTTTCATTGCAGAGTTCTTTTATTCTCCTACATTATATTTTGTTCTTCATGAGAAATTGTATTTAGGTTTTGATTGACCTTTTTAGCAAGTCTATGCACTTGTATCAATTTCTTGAATGAATGAAATATGTTTTAAGCCTAAAAAATAAATCGGGACTCTTTTTTCTTGTTGATTCATTGGCTACACAACGGGAATTATCCAGTTTGATCATCACAGCTGTACATTAGGCTGTGTTTGGTTGCAGTAAAATTTTATTTATACTGGTATTAACGCATAAGAGTGTAAATAAAAAGAATACAAATTTTGATTTAATTTTATTTTGGGTTTAAGATATTTTGTTAAATTTTTTGCTTTACATTATATGTACTGCAACCAAACAAAATAAGGTAAGATTTAAAATAAAAATAAACTATAATTTGTATTAAAATAATTTATATTACTATGATTTTGCATAAATGGAAATAAATTTGTATTACAACTAAACACAACCTACCATGAAGGATTTGGGAGATTTTTCTCGCTACAAAGGCTGTTATATGTTGTGAAGTTGTTAGACCCTTTCCCACCCCTTTTTAACCTCCCTACCCTGGTGTGGATTTGATCCCAAATCTCTCTTCCAAGTTCCAATGATTCAGATATCCTACCAACTGAGTCATTGCAAATTTTTAATAAAAGATGAATTGTCAAATTACATAAAATGTCATTTCAACTGAAAGTATGAGTGTGGAGAGTGATTGTTGCTGTTTAGAGTTTCAAATAATTAATAAGATCAATTTGCATTAATCAATCCAATGTTTACTGAAGTCATTAAAGCCAAACACAATCCAAAAATGCGGAACTCGACGTCTGGTCTCCGCTGCTGACCCCAGTTGAGAACTTGAGATATAAAATCTCCGAAACGGGACAGTCAGTGTTAAAAGCCCGTTCGAACAGTCATCATAACCTTGCATTGGGAATATCTTCGAGTATAGATGTACAGAGAGATATTCCTGATAGTCATCATAACCTTGCACTTGCACTGACCGAAGCCGATCTCAAATGTCCTTGACGAGTAACTAGGAGAAAGTAGTAAAATATTTGGATAGAAAGGGCAAACTCTTGCGTGGACGTGGACATTATGATAATCGTGGAGCTTTTAACTCAACTTCTGTGGCATTAAAAGCTACTAATAGCAGCTTTAAAGTCCATTGGAGGCATTATTGTTATTATTCGCCGTGAACACGTATCTTTCTTGTTAACAGTGGTTGCCAGATGCCCATTTACGAAATATCTGCTTTCGAGAGAGAGAGATAATGGTATCGTCTCTTGGATCTATTACACCAATCGCTCGACTTTTATGGTGGGGGAAGGAAGAAGCATCGCATCCCTAACCGTTGGATCAGGATCTCTTTCTTTTTTTTAGTTGTCAAGACAAGAGGTAAGAGATTTCTTGTGCCAAGAAAATTTCCAAACATTCTCCCTTTTATTGTTATTTGTTGGTCCTAATTCCTAAGTCCTAACTCCTAACCTAGGAGGTCTCCCGAGGTCGAATGGTCAGGATCATTTGATCATAAGGACATTTTGGCCAAGGGGCCTACAGACGCTTCTGCATGCGTGCCACCACACAACAGTGTAAAATATGTACTCTGGGGTCTGAGTCTGATTGTCTGAAGCTGCGCTTAGGTAGGACCTACCAAAACAACCAGAGTCAGAGAAAATATTTGAAATGACAAATCAGCCCTTCCTTCTCTTAAATGACCATAAAGCCCCTCCGCTCTGTTCATTACAGGCCCCGTACTCCATTGCTTTTTTATTACTTAGCTTTTTCCTCTGCTCCAGGACAAGACGGCCAATCAAAAGAAAACACCGGAGCTCCGCTGCCATTGGTGGTGAACTGATGCCTGGTGGAGAGTGGAACTCACTACTCAGATGGGTCTCAGGAGACCTGCCCCTGCCACGCAACCGTTACACTATAACGTCCGTCCTCAGATCACAGCCACACATTTTTCATCTCATCAATTTCTCGCTTCGATTCAATCACGATATTTTTAACCAGATCACCAGATTTGGTTTCGAAAACCTGACCCACAAAAGCAACCATCTGCAGAAGTACCAAAAGATCCTCCGTGTTATCTACACGTGAATAACCATGATTCCTGAATAAATGAGAAGCAGTAAGGGTAGTTTTGGAAGACAAAAGCTAAGATCGTATTTTGGGCAGTTAGCCTTTATTTTCTTTTCGACGTAATTTATTTTTTTATTGATTTATTTTAATATAATATACAGGGTGGTTTATTACCTTATTGGGTTCTGAGTCTGTGTAACAGAAAGAAAAAAAACCAAAAAAAAAGAAAATTAATAAAGGAAAAAGGCACAGTGGCAGAAGAAAACCCAGGAGAGAGAGAGAGAGAAATAATTCTAAGAACAAGCCACATAAAATTGAAAAAATAAAAAAAGGAAAATGTTTGCGGGGGGGAGAGAGAGAGAGATGGTAAGGGTAAGGGCACTTTATCACCTTTTTTATGTTGCACGCATCCATGGCAGAACAGAGAAGGGTACAGAGTACTGCTACGACACAAGAGGGTAGAAGAGAAGTGAAGAGAAGAACAAAGGAGGGTTAGAGAGGGATAGAAAGAAAGAAAGAAAGGAAACAAATAGAGAGGAAATGGAACTGGCGGAGAAGGATTGAGAAATAACTTAGAAGATAGAGAAGAAGAAGAAGAAGAAGAGGAGAACAGCGGTTTGTGTCTGGTGAAATGGGTTTCTTCGGGTGCATGCATCTAACAAGTGGAGGTGGGGTTGAAGTCCGACTGAACAGCGATCTCAGGCCTTCCAAATATGTTGATATTTTCTGTTAATGGCTGACAAATTTATTTCGATAACCTACTCGTGTAGCTGTCTTTGAATATTATCTGAAAGCCCATTCTGCCGTGCTCTTCTGTTCTGTTCTTCCTTTGTATGCATCTGGGTCTTCTTTTAGTTTTTCTGGAGACTTTTGGTTTCTGGGTATTTTTGATTTTTAGATGAGGGGAATGCCCTTTAATTTGCAGGGGAAGGGGGTGTTGGAAGTTGCAGCGATTTCTTCGATATCAGGAGCGAAGTGGAAGAAGGAAGCTACCTGTTTGGGCAACGAGCCTACCTCGGTTCTGGATACGAGAAGAAGCCCAAGCCCTCCTACATCTACCTCAACCCTGTCTTCTTCCTTGGGCGGAGGCTGCGGCTCAACCGACACAGCCGGCGTGGCGGCGGTTTCCGACAACCCTCCACAGAAATGGCCGCCTACCCAGCAGCAAGAGGACAGCTCGGCTGCAGTAGCTGAGTCCGGCAGCTGCGTTGGGGGTGGTGTTGGTGGTTCCCGGAAGGACGAATGGACTTCAGAGCTTCAGCCGATTCCGACTGCGCTAGAGATTGTTAGCGGCGGTACTACCGGAGCGGAAAAATGTGGACTCGGAATGGAAGATTGGGAGAGCGTGTTGTCCGAATCTGCGGCCTCGCCAAGCCAAGAACAGTCTCTCCTCCGATGGATCATGGGCGATGTGGACGACCCAACTTCGGGTTTGAAGCACTTATTGCAGGGTGGGGGTTCTTCAGAGTTCGAAGGCAATGCCGGGGGATATGGGATCGTCGACCAAGGCTTTGGGTTCGAATCTATTGGGGCAGGCGCTTCTTTGAGCGGCAACGTCATGGGTACCATTAATCCTTCTCTGGCATTTCCTGGTTCTGTTTTTCCGCCAAACAACAATAGCAATAGCAACAATCAAAATGGAAGGGTTGGTTCAGTGACTTCAGTCCCAAATGCATCTCCTCTTCCTAATTACAAGGTTCCTTGTTTTGCGTCGAATAACAACGGTACCCCTCCCAACCCCATTTTCCCTCCTTCAGCTAACAATCTTCCTCTCCCTATTTCTTTTCCTCCTGGCATGTTTTATCCGCAGCAGCAACATCAACAACCACCGCAGCTTGAACCTGCTGATGAAAAGCCTCAGCTTTTCAATCCGCAACTGCTAATGAATCAGCAACAAGCCCATCATCCTCAGAATCCGCCTTTCCTTGTGCCGTTGTCGTATGCCCAGCAGGAGCAGCACCTCCTCCTCCCTCCCCAACCGAAGCGCCCCCACTCGGCCATCGACCCAAGCTGCCAGATCCCCCCCAAGGTTCCATTTGCCGATTCGGGTCAAGAACTTTTCCTGCGAAGGCAACAGCTGCAACAGCAGCAGCAACAACAACAACAACAAGGTTTCCCTCAGCTCCAGTTACTTCCTCCTCATCTTCAACAAAAGCCGACGACGATGGCAACAAAGCCGAAGGTGGTGGGTACAGGCGATGAAGTGGCCCATCAGCAGCAGCAGGCATTGGTCGACCAGCTCTTCAAGGCCGCCGAGCTGATCGAGGCCGGGAACTCGGTACACGCGCGAGGGATATTGGCGCGGCTCAATCACCAGCTCTCCCCAGTAGGAAAGCCCCTCCAAAGGGCTTCTTTCTACTTCAAGGAGGCCCTGCAACTGCTCCTCCTTACCAGCAACAACACGGCCACCTCTCCTTCCCCGAGGAACTCTACCCACTTCGATGTTGTTCTCAAGATTGGCGCCTACAAGGCCTTCTCCGAGATATCTCCTCTCTTGCAATTTGCGAATTTCACTTGCAACCAGGCTCTTCTTGAAGCACTTGATCGCTCTGATCGAATCCACATAATTGACTTTGATATTGGAATTGGTGGACAATGGGCTTCCTTCATGCAGGAGCTTGCATCCAAGCCTGGTGGTGCCCCTTCTTTGAAGATTACCGCCTTCACATCCCCCACTTCCCACGACCAACTAGAGCTTCGTCTCACTAGGGAGAACCTGACCCTTTTCGCTAACGATCTCGGCATCGCATTCGATCTTGACATCGTGAACCTTGATTCATTTGACCCAGCTTCCTGGTCACTGGCACCTCTTCATGTGTCGGACAGCGATGCAGTTGCAGTGAACCTTCCCGTCGGGTCCTCCATGACTCAACTATCCTCTGTCCCCTCCCTCCTACGCTTTGTGAAACAACTCTCCCCAAAAATTGTGGTCTCTGTTGACCGAGGATGCGACCGCAGTGACCTCCCCTTCTCACACCACTTCCTCTATTCCCTTCAGTCATTCTCAATTTTGCTGGATTCTCTTGATGCTGTAAACGTTAACTCAGATGCCGTGCACAAGATCGAGAAGTTCTTATTCCAGCCAAGAATTGAGAGCATTGTACTGGGGCGACAACGTGCCCCTGAAAAGATGCTACCTTGGAGGAACGTATTCGCTTCAGCTGGGTTCTTGCCCGTGCCGTTCACTAATTTCACTGAGACTCAGGCTGAATGCCTGGTGAAGAGGCTTCATGTTAGGGGATTCCACGTGGAAAAACGCCAGGCTTCTCTCATTCTCTGCTGGCAGCGTGGGGAACTGGTCTCGGCATCAGCTTGGAGGTGCTGAGGAGCGACATTTTTTACAGGCAGGAAGGTCGGTTTTACCAAATTCGTTTTCGTTATCAAGGTGCCACGAACCTATTATTCTACTCTTTAATCTTAATAAATCTTCAATTACGAGGGTGGCGCCTGTTCTCTGATATCCTTCCTGCGTAATTATCGTCTTCTCATTGTCTCTGTGGTCTTAGACAGATTATTTCTGAGTAAAGCAAAACATTGAGAAACTGCAACTTCTAGTACAGTTTTTATTTTTTCTTTCTTTCAGTCTCTATTTTGGACATGGGTATTGCCGCTAAGGTGTTTTAATGTTTATGGTGAGAACTGAGAAGTAGCACATGGTTCTTTTAACATGGTGGTGGTTTGTTGTACGCTTGACAACAAGGCAAAAACAGAAATGGAAATGGATGGAAGAATTGACTCCCCCAACATGTTTGTTTAGCTTATTTATTTTGGGTGATAAATGTGCCAAGTTCTTTTGTTTTTATCAATTCTTCTTAGTTTTCTGTTAATTAATTCTGATCTCTTACACTACCTTCTATTTGATGATGGATTTCTCCGTGGCAGTTACTTGTCTTGCTAATATAGATGTTGGTTTCTTCTGGTACTTTAATTTGCGATTGCAGTTTCCCCCCATATTTGCTGGTGTTAGCTTTAGATAGTTCCTTGTTTTTTCTAGAGAATAATATAGAGAAAATTTTACCTATGCTGATGATTTGAAAATTTACAATTAATTTTCTTATGCGACTTGTTCTCTCTTGTTGAGTTCGTTTATGGTGCAGTCAGATGGATGCTTTGCAATTTTACTTCTTGGGCTCTGAAAGTATACTGTGTTAGAATTTGGATATTGGTTTTTCTGTTAATGATTATTTTTTTTCTAGTAATTGCTTCCTGCTTTTGTCTCAGTTTGGTTGCTGGTTCTGTTAGAAGTTTCAGGAACATACTAGTTTGATGTTATATATTGCTGATACTGCACTCTGCCTCCCTCCCTCACCCTCTGAAGCAAACAGTTGTTCTAGGTCTTGGGCCATAATATAGAGTAGAGGCGCCATTAATTTCTTTTCTCCAGGTGTTTTCTTTCTGCTCCATGGTCGGATATTCGAGCATAGTCAAATTGTTGGGGTATCCATTGTCTTGAGAACTAGATGATTGCCTTCACAAAGTGTTCATGTGAGAAATTAGTTCTGTTAGTATGCTCGAGGTTGGTCTTGATCCCAATTTTGATGCTTTTCAACTTTGAGAAACTGGTTCTGTTTCATTTATTGGGTCTCGTGTTTGATTGAAGAACTCATTTTGATGCTTCTCCTGTTCATACTTGTGTCTCTACTAAACACTTGGCCTTGATAATCTGTCTAGGAAGTTTTGTTCCTTGTTAAATGATCGTCATCTCCGGAACCCAACATTGAAACCTTTGAGGATTAACACAAATAGAAATAGAATTAAGAGACTGCCTCTAAATCAAGGTTGGAAACTATAAGCAGCAGCCCTTTGAGACGATCAAATCCAGACCCTTCTACTAATCACATCTGTTGGAAATTGTCTTGTAATCAGATGTTTATGATGACCCAGTTCCAGTTGTCAAATCTTGGTTTATGATGACCCTTCAAGAACTAAACTCGTCTCTCTCTCTCTCTGTGCAACTATGATTTGTAACGCGTAACACGCTTTGTTAGTTTGTTGTTTGTGGAGTTCTTATTAATTTGTCAATGAAGGTGGGGTCAGTGGATGATATGTGGTCCTCTCGCCTCTGCGTACTGTGGAACATAATATTTATTTATGCATGCTAAGCTGCTAACAATTGTACTATTGTACATTGAATCTGCTATTGGTGTGGATAGTTTTTATACCTCCAATCAATCCACATGCCTCATGTTCGATTGGACCTCCACATGATTAGTTTAAGCTTCATTTCTTTTTCTTCACCTAATTGGCCTCCATTTCTTTATCACCAAACATAAATTTAATGTGGAGACCATGTTGCAGGTGGGAATAGAAATCTATAATCTATGCAACATTCATTAATATGTAGAAAATAAAATACATTAGAAATTTTTTGGGTGATTTAAAAATTGCACGAGAACATGCCGAGTATGGACAAAGACGATGATCAATCATATCTTATTCTGCTTTCTTTCTTTTCTTTCTTTCAAAAAGAAAGCAAATTTAACACGTCGGTCCCCTTGAAAACGATCCTCTAAAAATCCCTGCAAACAACAACCTCGATAATGGTGGGATTTTATATTTGCTTCTGGGCATAATTAATTCAAATTGAAGCCCCTAAGCTTCTTTAATCCTCTTGGTTTATTCTGCGATTCTAAGGTTTCTATCTGTTTTTTTTTTTTTTTTTTTTTTTGCATTAACTGGGTTTTTCTTTATTTGTTTAGTGTATTTTTGGGAAGGAGAAGGTGGGTAAGAGTAACTAATAAGATTGGCTTAGGAGTGTGTAGAAGGTAGAAACCCCCTACCCCCAATAAAATCTAAATTGAAATTATTGAGGGGGGTTTTGTTGTATCTTTGTTTTTAATGGCGATGAGGTCAGTCAGTCTCTAATGTAGATGGTGGCAGGATTTCTTCATGGGCAGGGCAGCCCACTCAAGTGTTTTTGTGAGGGTGGTGGGTTTCAACTTTTGTGTAAAGCCCTTGTATACAACAGCAACTGTGACCACTGACCACCATGGGTAATTGGGTATGGGGGGTGTTTGTTGATTGTTGTAGGTGCCCAAGTGGTCCGGACCATCCAATAGATTTGTTTGGCCCACTTCTTGTTGCTTTCTATGAATTGAGACGTTCTACGTCCTCCTGATCATCACATCATCTTACCTGATCTAACATCATTTCTCTTTTTCTAAATCATGTTTGACCCATCCAACTTAGATGGGGGCCACACATGACACACCTCTTCAATGGTTCAGATCAATTTAGATTGTGATTTAACACGACCCCTTACACCCCTTCTCATGGAAATGGAAGGCGTGGCTGACTAGCTTTCTTTGCAATATCTCTCATTTCATAAATTTCTCTGGCTGAGTGACAGTGAGGGCCAAGGCTAATTGTATAGACAAATGGATGGACTGATGTCTGAACTCCGATGGATTGGGATTGGATCATCCCAATTCCTACCAACCGATATTTCGGATCCCCACGGCCCACAGGGAGGAAAATCGTAAATACGTGGCGGGTTTCTGCCAGGTCCATATCGACCGTACACGTGGCGTATGCAGGGGATGGGACCCACTACCGATCGCCAAACCAGAATTGGAGGACCGTGTTTCATGAAGAGGGTGTGTACGTCTCTCATCTGTTGCAGCTGTTATTGGGCAGTGAGAAGAAAATGACAAGAGATCTCGCCCACTAAACACCCCAAGTTGTTGGTGGTCACCCACGGAATGGTTGGTCACAATCAAGTAGTATGCCACGTGTACGGTAGCTGCAGGGAGGATGGGCCCACATGGCTTGAAATTCACCACATGTGTCCAAGAATGACGTGATACGTCCAAACTGTGACCCAAGTCCGTACCCTTTGGGCATTGTGACTTACAACCTCTGGCGGGGTAGGGGGCCTGGGGGGTGTATGAAAATATAATGTCACCGGCCTCACCGGAAAGGGGAGACCCACCAAAGCACTTAAAGTCAGCTTACGGGTTTGGAACTTTGTAGGCAGGACCCGATCGGATCTAGCCAATTTAAGGGCTGTCCAATACTAGGACACCCCTCCTCATTGCCCCACAGGGCAGGACTAAACAGCCCTCCAAAGAGTACGAGAGGATCTCTAAAATCTATGCATGCTTGTGAGCGTGGCTGCCCCACTCACAGGAATGAACAGTTTTAGTCCTCTCATGCACGAGTAACACAAAACAAGACAGTTCATGAAATGTTGAGGAGGACCAGAGAGGAGGAGAGGGACAGAGGGGCACAGAGCATCCCCATTCTCCATTCCCCAATCAAACCATCCCTCCAATTGTCCAAAGTGTCCCTTGTAAAGATTGCAACCATTCAATCCACGGAGATCGGTTTCAGTCAGTGCAAGGCCATTTGAATACCGTTTGAACAGCCTTTACAGCATTGCATTTGACACTTCTGTGCTTTATCTCATGGGGAGATATTCTTGATACAAGGCTATAATGGGTGTTCAAACTGGCTTTGCATCGACTGAATCCGGTTTCCAATTCATGACCCTTTTGGGATTTTCATGGGCAGTTTTATTAATTTTCGACAGAGAGAAAAGGACATTTGATTGGATGCTCCACCCGGGTTTTGGGTATGGCCCAAACCAAGGTTGCATATTATTGTCGAATGCGTCTTGTGACTTGTGACTGGAGGTTGAAATTTGTAACCCAGATTGGAATTGCCTTTGACTGTTGGCCTAGCTGGCCCGGAGAATGCGGCAAGTTAGCCTTAGCCAGGCCCCTTTTATTGCAAATATGCTTCTTGAATTGCGTCGGTGGCGGGTCATTTCTGGTCGAGTCCGAAAATTGTCAATCGGGATTGGGTTATAATTTATACAAGACTCAGACATGACAGGGACCAACCAGCCAAAACCCGGAAACTAGATGTTTTGGTGGATCGGGTCAGTACTAGTCATCCTAGTTCTGAGGTTATATTTTGTTGAATATTTGATTAGATTAATTAGATTAATGAATGAGAAAGAGAAGATAAAGCCTGAAAGTGATCTCTTGCAAGTTGAAGGGCTGGAAAACAACATTAGTTAAGTTAGTGAGAAATCATTTAAGCGTTCATAATCTAACAATCGATATATTGAGTACTAAACAGAATGTAATGATAAAACATGATTCATATAACCGACCCCATATGATTGACTTAAACGACGATGATTTTGATCTTCTCGGGTACTCCAGTGTTCCTTGATACCAAGCTTAAAGAGTCAAAATGCATATCAACTCTCAATTATTAACTCAAAGCCGTGCTTGTCAAGAATTTCTTGGTAGTTTCTTATTTGATATAATTGCTGATGTAATATCATATATTATTTTTCTAGCTATCCTCTTCCGATTTGTTCTTTTTGTACAGTAGTGTAAAGTTAAATCGATAGAGAAAGACAAACAGCTTGGTGGGGTTCAGGAGACCCCATAAGGATAAAAAGAGAGACAACCTAATACATTGCCCATTTCTTTGTGCAATGTCAGGTCTTTCCATAAATAACTATTCAGCTCCTTCAATCTTTCTAACTTGTTTTTCTAATCATCTTGACTGTCTTGTTTAATCCACTTGCATGGAGGAAATAATGCTCCATTCTCTCTCTAATCTGCTATCAGTAAGTCGTGAATTCATATCTGCACCCCACAGCATATCTCACCGTGTATTGAGAACATCTTCCATTGATAACTTCCAGATATGTTCCCAAGCGCAGATGTGATCTGTTTGGAGGGTTATCTGCTTTAGCCTCTTTAAATAGTTTATCAGAATCACTTCAAAACAGCTGAACCAGGATAGCTGCATCTTCAGCTTAACCCTCCAGACGGACTCTAGTTTGAGGCCTGAATGCCTGATTGATGAGTTGCAGTAGCCAAGCCAGCTCTCAATTGAGCATTTTAATCTCATTGAAACATAAAAGCTGTAGCCAAAAGGTAAAAGTCTTGTAAAGTCTCTCTACATAGTAACTTTAGACTGTACTGACCTAACTAATTCATCACGATGGTACAGCCATGATTAATAAACCCAAGGTGCTGCTTTCCAAGGGTTTGTATTGTTTCCATCTTCATGTTGTTTACAGTTCACTTAGTACATCAAATGCAATGCTTTTGTACCCGAAACCCAAGATTCATGATTCTGTCCGATTTGGGTTCTTTTTCATTATACAAAATACACACACCCTCTCTCTCTCTCTGTCAGAAATCAACTCGATTTGATTCTCGCTTTTTCCGTCCATTATTTCAATCGCCTTCTCACTTTGTTATGTGTATCAGTCTTACGGTCTATGGGCCGGATAGGGTGGGGGATTGCTTTGTTTTTCTTGCAAAACTCAATTTGTTTTTCTTTCAACTTTTAACTGTCATGTTTTCTTTACGGTTTTGCTTTGAGATTCCTATTTCCAGACTTGGGAAGGTTCTGAGATACTCAGTTAGAGTTGAAGCTTTTGTGACCCCAGAAACAAGGTTCCCTTTTGGCTCTTCTCCATTTCGAGTTCAACTTTGTGGATTGTGTCCCCCAAGTTTCAAGCTTCAACCAAACACGGTTTGAGAATTGCAAGCACCGATGATCCTAATCATGAGATTGGGATTGATAAGTCCAGGCACATCTGCACTGTAAAAATTGGATACTATTTACAGAATAATATGTACAAGTATGTTTCTGAAAACAAAAACAACTATTCATGTGGTAGTTGTTTTGGTTTTGAAAAACAAAATCATAGACATTGGCAAACACCCCCTAAATGAACTTATCTATACTACTAAAAAAATGAATTAGTTAATTTAGTTTGCACTTGGACTTTTTACTGGACATAAAATACCCCTCTATCTTGGTTTTAAAAATACATAAAACAATGCGGTTCTATTGAATGAGACACTCTTTCTATTGTTCAAACCTTGATGGGAGAGAATTCATCCTAAACTCATACCTTGATTGCCGATTGCAGAGCGTTATTTCAATCCATCCACCAATGCGCTCTCAAGTTTGTACCATGCAATATCTAAAAAATCGACTCAGAGTCTGAACCGTTTTTGTCTCTGGGTCGTTGGTCACCAGTTCAACCGGATTAGTCAAATAGTTCTTGACCTAGTCAATGGTTTTGACCGTCTGGTAGGTCTTGACCGGATTGGACCTGAAATCCTGGCCGGGTGACAGTTCAATCGATCAGATCAACAGTGGGTTGCAAACATTGGTACCATGTTCCTATAATAGAATTGCACATGACTTAGATGGTGTGTGGTATGATTTTCATTTATTTGAAAAACGGTGCCAGCTCATCGTCATGTTGGCATTTAGCTCAAAATGCTATTTGGTAAGACTATTAAATAAACGTTTGTGCGGTTTATGTGTGAGCCAACTGTTGGGCGAAGCTTCATTAACGTTTTCCTTATCACCAAGGTGTTTATTTACTGTTCAGCTTATGTGGACCATATGGTTCATAATGGCACCTAACTGTCTTTTTTCTTTTTTTTTTTTGGTATTCGGTGTTATGCACCGTTAATAACTTTCCCTTGACCCTTTTTTTCCCCAAAGTACTGGTTGCGGGATTTGATTACATGTCAACGCTGGAACAAACCAGCTAACACACCAATGATTCAACCCTTGGTTGGTTTTATGGCACAACTGTCAAATAATACTAAAAAAGTTTATCAACCACTTTTTCTCAATTTCGAAATTTTGAAAAAAAATCAAATATAAACAATTTTCAAATAAATGGAAACCATACCAAACATCACCTTTAGAAAGATAGACTCATTCAATATCTCACTACTAAGCCTTGGTATTGTGCACCTTTTTTCATTGTGTAAGTTTTACAAGCTAATCTTGCTTTGAGCGGTTGAATGAAAATTTTCCTTCTAGCATAAGAAAAAGTATCTTCCATTTTCTGTAAAACAACCCTGTTTCACACTTTTCACCAATTGGCCCTAAAAATTAAACGCATGCAAACTTCAATAAGTTGATTAGTTTTAATTTCTTGACTATTGGGTTTGGTTACTATAAAATGTTGAAAAGATGGGAACCCTATTAGCCCTGCCGAGTTCACATCTGTGCCCTACGACATCCCACAGTATATCTCTGTCGTGTATTGGGAACATCTCTCGATGATATACCAAAATCGATGATATCACATTGGGAGATGCTCCCAATACACAGCAGGAATGTGCTGTGAAACGTTGTGGGGCGCAGATGTAAACTCGATTCTCGCCCCAATGGTCCTTATAAAGATCATGATGAAAAGAAGATTCTTACACTGAAACAAGGTGAACCAACAGTCCAGTTTTCAGAGGAGGTGATTCAGGAGTTGTTTGAACCTCTTAGAATGCACTTATTGGGAAGTGCATCCACTGCATACCACCCTTATATGAGATCAAATAATTTTTTTTTATTCGTTTGAGATTTTCATCTTCAAAACAACTTGGTACTCAACTCTTGATTCTTGTATGGTTTTGATTCGGGTTGTTGATGAGATGAGTTCCTCAGGGTTTCGCTATGGGAATCAATCCACATTAAGGATGTTCCTTTTCATTTTTTTAAGTGGTCATTAGCATATTATCTTGGATTCTTGGTTATGAATCTTACCTAATTCCCATCAGGACTTCTTTTCCTCAACTTCCTATTAATCTTAATAATGAATAATGATTCTTTCATCAGATCCATTGCTAAGGCTGCCTTTAGAAATAATGCAAATGGAGTGTAAATCGTGGTTCAGAGTAAATTTGCACTCTGGTTCACTTCTGTATGTTCTTGGCAACATTATATTTATGCATTGACAAATAACAGACCAATGCATATTTGCATTGATAATAAGATGTAAAAGTACATCAATAAAAAAGAAATAAATTTTCACTCAAGTGGGTTTTTGATAAAAAAAACATATGCTTTATTGGAATCCGTATTTACATCCATTACAGCTAAAAATCTGTTTGGTAAGAAGGTAAATTTGTTAGTGCAAAAATAACCCAATTTTACAATTTATATGAACCATTTTACACTCTACATATTTGCATTCACACTTATTTGCATCATTTCCAAATGCAGTCTAAGTTGTTAGTAGAGTTTTGAAAATTGAAGCATTGGCCTTTACACTTACTGTATTACAGAGGCACACGTTTGTGTAGAAGTAGATCTTTTGAAAAAGAACCCTAAAAGGTTGGGGATTGACATTAATAGAAATGAGTTTTGGCAATTGATCATTTATGAGAGCTTCCCTGCTTATTACACTTTCTGTAAAAAGAAAGAGGGTACAAGGCTGAAGAAAACCCTACGACAGATTTGAACAAAGAGAATGCTCCCAAGGCTGCAACTAAAAACCAACAAAGGTGGTGACTATTTTCCAAGTGTACAACTAAACCAACCCATGATGAAAGGCTAAATTTTCCTTGACCCATGGTGAATTAATGGTACTAGGAAGATTAAGAGATTGGAATTAGAGAAAATGTGCAATTTCTTTTTAATTGTTATCATTGATATGAGCCATTCTTGTGAAAAGAATTCTGGTTATGAGCCATTCTTGTGAAGAAAGATGATCACACTATTGAGAACTTGGTTAGAGATGCTTTATCCTAATATAATAATGATTCGAATGAAGAATAGTGATGATGGGAAACAAGAGAAAGAAAAAGAACAAATCCAACAGATTTCACATCTCCGCCCCACAGCACATCCCCGCCGTATATTGGGAACATTTCCCGATGATGATACCAGGATTGATGATGTCATCATCGGGAGATGTTCCTAATATACGGCGGAGATGTACTGTGAGGCAGGGATGTGAACCAAGTCCAACAAAGGTCGTTTAGAATAAATAAGGGTTATCACCCTCAGTATTATTCTTTACTTTTTCTGGTTTTATTTTTTGTCTTTTTGTTTTGAGCTCCAGTTCCTATTTTTGTTTCAAGGGTAAGGTTTCATCCCCCCTCTCTTTTTATCATTAATACTTAAAAAAAGTATACATATGTTTGGGTTTAAGTTAATTAACCTTCAAATATTTGTCGAATTGGTTTAACCTAATGAGGCCCTTTTCTATGAAAAAGTACTCTTTGTTGATCTGTATAGAATCTATAGAAGTATATTATAGGTCTTGGGAGGATTAAATGTATAACAAGTATGGTTGGTCTTTCGATTGTACTAGTAAGTCCTGTTCATTTTTTGGGAAGTTATTTATTCGGGTAAATGTTTCCTAAGAAATGCTTATTCAAGTAAATGAGTTTATCCATCCTTTTTTTTTTAATTTTCTAGGTAAATAAGATAATGTCCATTTTAGCCATAAAAGCTATTATTAAAAGAGGTAATTTTATCCCATTCAAGTATTGCCAATTTTCCTCCCAAGTGAGAAAATTACTTATTCACCTATGAGATTGGTATCACTTACTCAAGGAAAATAAATTTTCTATGGAGTCCACATAAATTTAAAAAAAGAACATGGGCATCTTCATCAAAAGGAAATAAAATCCCATTAACCAATTTCTCTCCTCACAAAATCCAAAAAACAAACGGGCCCTAAATATTTTCTATGCTTGTATCTCATATGGTGACGGATGAGCATGAGACAGACCAATGGAGGAATATCTTTTATGCCAACCATGGTTGATCATAAAACACAAGCCATCCGCTTATGGGTGTCCCATATGTACTTTCCATTTATTAGATGTAACAAAATAGGTCATGAAACCTTGGTTTTCAAAACCGGACCGGACCGAATGATTGGACCGAAAAACCGGGAACTGGTCATCTGACTTATTCCATTTTACCCCAAAACTGTCATTTTGGCCAAAAACCGTTGATTTGGCTAGCAAACTGCTGACCTAGGCATCCGAACTGTTCGAACCATCAGAACGGGCTGTCTGTTGGGTTTGAACGATCAAACTATTTGACCCGAGAACTGGACCCTTAAACAGTTTATTATCCGGTTCAATTTTAAAAACCTTGCATGAAACTGTGAAAGGCCTGATCAACTATTCTCTCAATCACAATCACAATGATAGGTAGATTAAGTCAATTTTACTATAAATATATTAATAGAGAAGAGGTCATTAAATATGAAGTGTCGCCACACTTCGACTGGACCTCATGGTTGGACCGTTCAGACTGAAAAAAAAAAAAATAGTTAAAATGGTTTTTGGTTTCATTTCAATCTTTTCATTTTTCTTTTCGAAGTGCAATGTAATAAATTCATTCATCTTGGTAATTTAAGTCCCTTGTGTACAATACTTAAAGAGGAAATCAGGACAAGAAGACCATGTACATGGTTTTGTGGTTTTTGGTTACTTGATTCTGGAAAACATTGACTTGATCAAATTTATTTTTTATTTTTTGATGGGACAAAAACCGTTGATTTTCTATTTTTTATTTTTTTATTATAAAAAACAAGTCCAACAATACCTATATTTATTTGAATAAATACCTCTATTTTTTGAACGTAATTTGAACTATCACATTTCAGTTCATCTTATTCTCTCTTATTAAATCCTATATATTTGAGACATTTTTTATCCTCACAATTTGTCCATCAGAAAAAAATCTATGCCCCATAATTTTGATGGGACAAAAACCAACATTTATAAAACCAATTCAGAAATGAAACCATTTTTTCATGTAGGTGATGGATTAGTGTTTCAACTGTTTGGGTCAAATGAATGACCTATAAAATTATAATTTTTTTTGTATAAGATATGACCTCATAATCAAACTTAAAAATAAATAAAAGTATAAAGAAACCATAAATTTGGTAGAAACATTAGTGATGTACATGTCTATAATATTATATATCATCATAAAAAAGAAAAATTAGCACTTTAAATAAGAATCATTTTTACTTAAGATGGAAATAGGATACATAAAAATTAGATTAAAGATTTAATATCTAACCCCTAACCTTGTTGATTGAGTCAAATATAGTTCAATATTCAATGTTAGGGGCACTAGGTTATTGACCAAGTCAATAGTTTTATGCATTCAAGAAGATTGGTGATGAAATGGACATGGAATCCTGGATGGATGATATTGATCAATTCAAGCTACTAATTCGATCACAAGTTAAAAAGAAAAAGAAAAACACTAATAGAAACTAACGTCTTAAATATGATTGGAATTTGTATTTTCCTCTAGATAGCGGTTAACAGTTCAATTATTCGGTCAAAACAAGTCGACCTATAATGTCTATAATATCATATGTTCATCATATTAAACAAAATATGTATAATTAATGAGGGCAGATTTGTCCCTCCAGTGGAATTGTGACACGTGGCACATCGTGACAACTAGGCAAACACCCAACCAACAAACTTACGAAGTTGGTGACCCACCTGGGCACCGGTCTGGCTGGCCTGGCGTGACCTGCGCGACCTGGCGCGGCCTGGCGTGAGGCCTGTGCTACCTAGCCGACCTGGATTAGCCTAGCACATGATCCAGCCAAGCCGCCCATAAGACACCCACCGATAAACTCGGCAGAGCCAGGCAGCTCGGCAGAGCTCGCCACAAACAGTTCGACAGAGCTCGCCACAGGGAGTTTGCCCCCAGGCAGTTCGCCACCAGACAGCTCGCTATAGGCAGTTTGCCACTTGTAGAGAAGTTCAGTACAGGAGTAGTTTGGCGTATCGCAGGAAGATCTCCTGCCTGACGACCTGGCCTAGACACTGACCTGCCGACTGCATAGGCGTCGACCTGACGACCTGGCCTAGACACTGACCCGCTGGCTAAAACAGGCGTTGACCTGACAACCTGGCCCAGACACCGACCCGCTGACTGATGCAGGCGCCGCCCTGACAACCCGGCCCAGGCGCCGACCTGGAGGAGTTCACCACCGTACCGCGGTTCTGACGGGATGTGACGAGTCTTACCGTTTGGAGGCTTTTCACCCACCTAACCCGCGAGGACTCCGGTATATAAAGACCTCACCCCCCAAAGGGGAGGGAGATGAAAAAAGGGAAGTAATCCCTACTCTCTAGCTCTCTCGTTTCTCCAATATTATCTTTAAAGCTCTCTACAATCAGAGTGCTAACTTAAGCGTCAGAGAGCCCCCATCGGGAAAATACCCCGGGACCTCTGATTCAGTTCTTGCAGGTCCCTTAGCTCCTGCCGCCTACAAAGAGGAGGAAAAGATAGAGTTCTCGCAAGTCCCTCAGCTCCCACCACCTACAAAGATGAGGAAAAGATGGAGTTCTCGTAGGTCCCTCAGCTCCCACTACCTACAAAGGAAAGAAGACCACCTCATGCTAAGGGCAGTTGGATTGCACCGCACCAGGGAGCTCCACCATTCTCTAAGTCACCGGCCGCCTAGTAGGGAGTTTGCCACCAGGTAGCTCTCCGCCAGGTAGTTCGCTACCAGGCAGTTCGCCTACCAGGGAGCTTGCCACCAAGCAGTTCGCCACCAGGCAGTTCGCCACCATGTGACGGTTTGACACAGGCTTAGCCTTGCCTACGCTTGGCAGGCTTACGTTAGGGACATGCCCGTCATTTTTGCCTGTAAGATTTTTGGGAGAACTGATGTCATCTTCCGGCAGACCACTAGAAGCTTAACGTACTCTTTGAGGAGGGGTGATCGACCTCCTTGGGTGCCTAACCTTGGCAGTCCTAGACCTTCATCCCCTTTCAGGGCGGCCCTGGTTAACGGCTAGCATGGCTACCAGGGTTCCTCATGGGTGCACACTTGCTCATGGGGACAGTGTTGGACCGGCACTGCGCTACCGATACTCAAGGGAGGCTTGGCATGTGGGCTTGGCTCAAGCATGACCCTTCACCTCGCCAGTCCCTTGCCCAAGCTGAGTGAGCTATCCCATTGCCTCTAGCGCACAGGTGTGCTTCAGCCCAAGCAGTTTCCTATCATCATGGCACATAGGTGCCTGTCATCATCGGCATTCAGGAGACCCATCATATCGGTGCCAAGTCACCTCATCTGCGCATGGTCGCCTTGCATTATGGTTGTCCCCCTTTAGCACGTAAGCGGCGCCTCCCATGGACCGGTCTGAGCCAAGAGAGTGCCCCGACCATTGGACTTGAGATCATGATCTAGTGCTATTGACTTTGGTGGAGCCATCCCATCGGGCAACTCCTAGCCTCTATGCGTATAAAGGCTTGTCCTGGCCTGCCTTGGCAAGGACGCCATACAGGTTTCTTCCGCTGTAGAACTACCCCCGTGACAGTTGGTATCAGAGCAAGTTAGCCAATTGCAGCCGCATTTGGTTTTCAGCAGATTAGCCCAGAGCCAGTTGAAGCGGTCAATTCGACAAGCAGCATTTTGTGGGGTGCGGTCCCTAGGCACTTCCACCCAGGATCGAGCAGATTTCAAATTAGGCCTGGCAAGAGGCCATTTCATAGTTCGTGTCCCCATTCCAATGACACTAAAACAGCTTCCCTTGCGGGGGCAGACGCATGGGTGTTGTCCTCATGCGGGGGCAGACGCGTGAGCCTTGATAGGAATGTGGGTACACTGCCCAAGCAGATTGCTTATCAGGCCTAGCAAGAGGCCATTCATTGTTCGCGTTCCCATTCCAATGACACCCTAAAATAGCTTCCCTTGCGGGTGCAGACACATTGGTTGTTGTCCTCATGCGGGGGCAGACGGGTGGGCCTTGTTGGGAATGTGGTTACGCTGGCCGTTGGAGCATGGCGGCCCTACACCGGCAAAGTTTCAGGTGTACATGCTCAATTTTCAGGTTGAACACTTGCAGCAGCAAAAGCTCATCACAAGGCGAGTGCATGTTCGGCAACTCATGGGTAAAAGTTGCCACACTCGCACAGATTGCGGTCAGGTCTCCTTGAGGTAGCAGCAGTGGGGCCCCCTCGGAGTGAAGATGTAGCCCGAGTCGGCGAGGTGAAGCGTAGTTTCGAGGGCCAAGAGAGCATAAGCCATGGCTAGGTTTGAGTAACCCGCACAGGGCGAGGTGAATTCTGCAGGCCAGCGTGGTGAAAGGGTACTCAGGTCATCGCCAACATGAGGAGTAGACCTATCAGCGTGTTCGGTAGCATCACTGAAAAGCTACCAAGAAGACGGTTGAGCCTTGAGGTAAGATGATACATGGGGCGGACCTCCACGAAGCACCACACACATTTCTTCAAGGGCCCTTCTTTCACAATTCAACGGCATAGCCATTGCGCGGTTTGAGTAACCTCATCAGTGGGGGTGAAGTCCAGGCAGGCCGGCATGGTGAAATGGTTCCGTCCCCATAAATGGACACCAACATAGGCAAGACTCGGGCTAGCCAGATGAGCCCTGGAACTGGCAAGGAAGTGGATGGCGCGGGACACATACGCCCATTCACAAGGAAGATCATTGTCGAGGACGACAATGGATTGAGTGGGGGAGCCTGTGATGGTCTGACACAAGCTTAGCCTTGCCTACGCTTGGCAGGCTTACGTTAGGGACATGTCGATCATTTTCGCCTGTAAGATTTTTGGGAGAACTGATGTCATCTTCCGGCAGACCACCAGAAGCTTAACGTACTCTTTGAGGAGGGGTGGTTGACCTCCTTGGGTGCCTAACCTTGGCACTCCTAAACCTTCATCCCCTTGCGGGGCAGCCCTGGTTAATGGCTAGCATGGCTACCAGGGTTCCTCATGGGTGCACACTTGCTCATGGAGACAGTGTTGGACCGGCATTGCACTACCGATACTCAAGGGAGGCTTGGCATGCTGGCTTGGCTCAAGCATGACCCTTCACCTCGCCAGTCCGTTGCCCAAGCTGAGTGAGCTATCCCGTTGCCTCTAGCGCACGGGTGTGCTTCGGCCCAAGCGGTTGCCTATCATCATGGCACACAGGTGCCTGTCATCATTGGCATTCAAGAGACCCATCATATCGGTGCCAAGTCACCTCATCGGCGCATGGTCGCCTTGCATTATGGTGTCCCCCTTTAGCACGTAAGCGGCGCCTCCCATGGACTGGTCTGAGCCAGGAGAGTGCCCCAGCCATTGGACTTGAGGTCATGATCCAGTGCTATTGACTTTGGTGGAGCCATCCCATCGGGCAACTCCTAGCCTCTATGCGTATAAAGGCTTGTCCTGGCCTGCCTTGGCTAGGACGCCGCATGGATTTTTTCCACTGTAGAAATACCCCCGTGATAACCAGGCAGTTTGCCTACCAGGGAGCTCGCCACCAAGCAGTTCGCCACCAGGCAGTTCGCCACCAAGTAGTTCGCCACTAGGGAGTTCACCACCAGGGAGCTCGCCACCAGGCAGTTCACCACCAGACAGTTCTCCACCAGACAGTTCGCCACCAAGTAGCTCATCACTAAGGCACGTCACCACCGGGTCGAATAACGAGGTACTTAGCCAAAAAAATTTTCATCACAAAACATTGGTACGTGGCCGAAAACGGTTACATCAATAACAAATGTCAGTTGTTGTTATTAATGGTGGTAATGGCTAAAAATACAAGTTATTCAAAAATAAAGGCTACAAATACAAAAAAAAAAGAGAGAATTAATGTACAATTCATGACTTATTGATAAAGTCTGATGGATTGATGGTTCAACTAGTCAATTTACTGAGTTGTTGACCAAGTCAATGACATGTTTTGAAAGAAAAAAAGTGATTTAGTATGAATGGCTACAAATCCACTAATACACCATGCTTCAACTTAAGGGTGATCATTTTCAACACGACCTGGCCTAAAAGTTTAGGTTCACCTGGTTTCCGTCTGCATAAGGCTCAAAAATTTTCTGGCCAGACTTGTCCCAATTGATCATCACCATCATCATCTCAAATTGCCACATGCAATACACGTACACATAACTGTGGAGTGAATTCAACTTCTCTTGTTTTGCTAAATCTTTTTTTGTGATAATTATTGTTTGGCTAATCAGAGCTGGCTAATTTAGGGCTGAAGCCAATTTTAGAGTATACTAAGCCTGGTGATTGCGTCACCCACTCGCATAATCCCCATTAAGACAGCCTGGTATGGTTGGTACAACTGGGCTCGGTTATTACAGCAAATTCTGATTCATCTGGTGTGATCTATGAAAAAAAAAGGTGTTCATACATCAAAAGGGAAAAGCCAGAAAAAGCGCATAGTCAACAATACAAACCATCTGATTCTTAAATCAGTGAAATTGTGATTGTTAGGGTATGGGTATGGCCTACTTAATAAGGTGGCCTAGTCGTTCAAATTTAAGATCACAAACCCTACTCGGCCAATCCCTTTTTCTGTAGTAAGGGACAAGTTTCTTTAAAGAAGCATGATTGGAAAAGCAAAGCAAATTGTTACGTATATGGTCTTGGAACAAAGAGAATTTCCTTATCCACTGGATATGTTTGTGAAAATGCCAATGAGAGGTCGTTTTCAAGCTCGTGGGTCAGTCATCTACGTCTCAAGAGTCAAGAGCTTGTGGCAACCCTCGTGGAAATGTTGCAACCCAACCACTTCTGAGTAGTGACTTGTGAGCTGTGGATTAGTGCAACAAGATTGCGTCCGGATCCCCCTGGCTCTGAAAACTTCGGCTATCAATTTTGGTTCTATCTGGCCAGATAGAACTATGATGAACACATAGCCATGCCACCTTTCAGTCATTAAGTTAGCTCTTAACCTACTTAATGAGTTTACGAATTAAAAGACAATACAATCAGTCATTCAGTTTAGGCAATTCAGCTGTTACTAAGAAGGGTGTCTGGTATCTGGTTGAATCTTCATTCTCCAGGGCTTAACTATAACACACACTTGCATCAGAACTGATCCACAGACCATCCATCAGCAGATCAACCAGGTTTAGTTCCCATTTCCTAGGTTGGCTGTATTTGGATCTGACCCAGGCAGAAGTTGTAGTCAACCCTGCCCATCTTTATTTGGGCCAAGGTTTTTAAAATCAAACCGAACAGCAAACCGGCCAAGGGTCTGATCGTTTGAACTGAACAGATGATCCATTCTGATAAAAAAATTAAAAAAAATAAAAAGATAAAACCAGTCAAACCGTTGAACGATTCGAATGGTACGACCGCCCAAATCAACGATTTATTTACCAAATCAAAAGTTTTTGAGGAAATAATGGTTCTAGGGTACCTGACCGGTTCCCATTTTTTCCAGTCCAATCATCCGATCTGGTCTGGTTTTGAAAACCATGATTTGGACCTGACCCAAGTTGCTTTTCTACAATGCGATCAGAAACCCCACAATTGGGTCACAAACCAACCCAAACAGATATTGCCTATCTGCAATGACAATATAGCATAAAATTGCCGAGTCAAAAGCAAAAAATGATTCGCCAAGGTTGCCAGCCTAGCACAGTGGTTTTAAGTTAAAAATCTTCTCTCAAGCCACTTGAGTGGGTAGTGAATGTCGGTTTCTATTTGGCCTCTGTATGCTCTAGCTGAACTGATCGACTGACCAATAGTCCTCTAAATGGAGGAAAGAAAACAACATCCACCAAAGAAAAAATGAATGAAAAAGGGGGTTCCCCTTATCATACTCACGCAACCCAATTCAATCCTTTAGTCACCCCCAATGAATGGATGAAAGAAGATTCCAGAACACGAAGAGAGATGTATAGATATAGAGATATGGAGAGAGAGAGAGAGAGAGAGCAGGAGCTGATCATCATCTTATAGATATAGATTTAGAAGGCCTAAAGTAGCCCACTTTTCAAGCTCTAAAATCGTTCCCATGTAAAGTAGTATGATAAACAACTTTATATTAAGCTTTTGTCACTGAGAAGCCTCCTAAGAGTGAGGGATTCGGTAAGGACAACCATAAATGCACTTATGAGACATGAGCCAGCTTTTGGCCTGTTCAAACATGTGGGGCATTGTGAGTGGGTCTCCCATCAAATCCACTTTGCTCCTCTCCTCACCCAGCTCAGTCTCACTCCTCTTCTACCAGTTAAAGGCTAAAGCCACATGCCCTTAATAATTCTATAACTTAAACCCCATTAATTATTATGAATGTTATCACACCCTTACTTCCCCCATCAAATTATCCATCCATTTTCGGTAACAGAAATCAAGGCAACAACAGGAGTGAGAGAGAGAGAGATGAGGGGAAAAAGAGCATTAATGAGTAATTAGTTGGTTAGAACATATAGTCAAGTCTCTGAGTTATAATAGACCATCATCATCATCATCAGAAGCCAAAAGATAATTATAGAAAGCAGAATAAAGATTAAGCCAAGGCTAAAGCCAAAGACAACCCATGTGAGGATGCAACCAACAGATCGGCTAAAGTGAAAAGAAAAAAGAGATTGTATTTATGTGTGTGTGTGTGAGAGAGAGAGGGTGCATGGGTGTGCGTGTGCAAGAAAAGTTAGAGAGTTGTCATGGCTGAAACTTTTGCTTCTCATCTTTTACAGATGCTTCGCCACCATATCTTCTCCAACCCTTCTTTAAGTTTCCTTCAATTGTTTTACTCTCTATTTCTTTGTGAGCGTAAAAACAACGCTTCCCTTCTTTCCCACACACATTTTCTTTTATACCAAAACCCAAAAGTAAGCACTCAATACTTGTCAAAAGCCACTGCACGTAGGCCCCAGCACTCTCATCTCTCTCTCTCTTGTGGTCCGTCTACAATTAAAATTAATCTCGTTTTCTGTTTGAGTTCTTTTTTTTTTTTTTCCAATTGGACCAGACTTCACTTAGTGGAAGTTTGGCTCCACAGGACTCTTACCTGGACGATTTGAGTAGCTTCTAATTCAGGATTTTCCCCCTTTTATTCTCTTCTCTTATCTCATCCTTTTCTGTTTATCCTGTAACCTCACAAGGTCAACCTGACAACATTCACAACTCATGTCTTTTTCGAGCTTCTTTTTAATGTTCTTTGAAAAAAAAAATAGAACTTGGGTCGGTTTGTTTCGTCCTTCCTGAGTCAATGCTCTTATAATTCTTACAACTGCGTTTTTTATTTAAAAAATTTTTATCTACAATTATATCATGTACTCAGGTACACTAATGTGCATGGGCAAGGAGAGAAGTTGAGACAAATCCCATGTGGAGTTGTTACTTGTTAGGACTTTTCAATATGCTTCCTCTCGTTTGGAGCTACGTTTTGTGGCAGTTGTTCCTTTATAGTGATCTCTCTTTTTGTATTATTTTCTTCTTTCGGTTTTGGGATAAAAGAAGGGAAGATAACTTAGTTTTTCTTCTTTCTGGTCCTCACTCCTCAGTGGTGAGTCCTGATAACAGACGGCACAGAGAATTGAGAACAATGGTGATGTTGGGACTTCTTAGGAGAGAGAGAGAGAGGAATGATCGATCAATGGGTCAATAGACTTATTTCTAACCATGGTCTATCACTAGCCGTGGATTCGATCCGAGCCGAACCGAATAGTATCAAGATCGAGTTCGACTCGAGACTATTCTACAAGGCTCGAGCTCGGTTCGAGTTAGAACCTTGAGTTCGAGCTCGGCTCGAGTCAAAAATTCATAAGTTAAAGCTTGATTTTGAGAAAAAGTATTTTATAAAAATAAAAATTATATATAAAAAGTTTTATTTTATATTTAAAATTTTAAAAATTATAATAATTAATAATTTATATATATATATATATATATATATTCGAACCGGCTCATGAACCTCACAAGCCAAGTTATAGTAGTCTCGAACTCAACTTGTTTAATAATCGAGCCATTAAATTGGCTCGAGCTCGAACTTGAACTCGATTAAAACCGAGCCAAGCCGAACTCAAATAGCTCATAAAATACTCAACTCGGTGCCACCCCTATCTATCACTAATTACACAAAATGAATGAAGATGACTAGAGATGGTCAACAACCAATTCAAGTTAAACAAAACAATGACAACTAAATGTTGGTGTTTACAGCAACATAAAAACCGAATATTGCCTTTAGGTATGTTTGGGTTGAGGGTTAGGTCTACTGAAAGACTTTGGACCTAGCTAGATCAGGACAATTTGGACCACAATAGGGTCCTGACTTATCATCGAGTCTTAGAACTAATTGGTATGTTGTGTCTTTAAATATATAGCAAAATGGGATTGACACGGATTTCGAACTGGACAGACTCTCAGTTGACTCCAAGGCTCTATTTCTTTGTAGTGCAAATCCGAACCCCATTCAATTTTATATTCTTTTGTTTGTAACCATGATTTATCGGATATAAAATTTGTATTTTTTGTCTTATTTATACTCACTGGCAATATAAATTTTGCATCTCAAAAATTGATACAAAATTTATAACATATTTTTCTTGTAAGGCTACAATTTTGAATTTTCTCTAATATAAAGTGGGGTTCACAAATAAACTAAATCTCTGTAACGTAAATTGACAGGACCCTAAATGGGCTTTGTCAAGGATTAGTTGATAATTGATCTTATTGGTTTACTTCAACTGACTTATATAGGATGGAAATCAAATTTGGATGGCAATGGGATATTGAATGGAATTAATAAATTAAACAAAAAAAATGCTCAAATTAATATGTATTGTTATTAAAATGAACTAAAAGTGATTTTAATATTGTATACGTACAAAATTGGAACTGTATGAAACTTAAACTTATGCCTTTATAATAAAAATAGATGACAGAATTCTCTGAAGAGTTCAGATCCAGAGCCCACTGGATCTAGAAATGTGGACTACCCAAAGCCTCAACAATTCTAATAAAGATTTGTATGCATTGTTTTATTAGATTTGTACTAACCATGTCAAAATTTTCCTGGTTTCAGGGTATACAGACTGCATCTTTCATTCCATCGTATTTTCTGATATAGATGAATCTTGGTTGCAAATTTCTTGCTTTAGGCTGCATTCTGTACTATGGTTTGGTTTTGCAGGTATTTGATAAGAATATGTATTTGTACTGAAAATGAAAGTAAATATGTTTTTTTTTTTCTTGTCATTTTTATATTCAAAATGAGAGCAAAATTTGCTTAAAAAATAGGAGGAAAGTTTGCACTTTTTTTTCCCTTTTTTTCGTGGCACTCAAATTTGCATTTATACCCAAAGTTTTTAAAACCAGACAGGGAACCGTTCTGGGACCGGTTCCTAGGTCGAACACCAGAACGGTTCCCAGGTCGAACGGTCTGACCATCCGGTTCGAATGGATGGCTTGTTTTGAAAATAAAAATAAAAAATTGATTGGCCGAGTTAGCAATTCGTTGACCAAATCAACGATTTTTGGCCAAAAAATAGTTTTGAGGTGAGATGGAACCGATGACCAGTTCCCGATTTTTCCAGTCTTGACAATCCCGTCCAGTCTGGTTTTGAAAACACTGTTTATACTCATTACAACTAGACCTGTTCATGGGCCGGGTAGCCCAATGGCCCGGCCCAGCCCGCACCTCGGTCGAGCTTAGTCATGTAATTAGGCTCGCGGGCCTGACCTTGGGCCTAACATAGTAAGCGCGACTGTGTTTTGGGTCAGGCTCGGGATTTGTCAAAAAAGCCCAACCCGACTCAACATTATGTATTTTATATTTAATAGATAAAATATATAAATAATATAATATTTATATATATATATATATATATATATATATATTTATAATTTAATATATACATTTTTTATTTTTTTCTTTATAATCTCTCTCCCTCTCTCTCTCTCTCTCTCTCTCTCTCTCTCTCTCTCTATTTAGCCACTTTAGAAGTAGTAACAACATGGACTAAATTCGGGCCTGGGCTCAGGCCCGAGCTTCGGACTCAAGCCCAGGCTTCGGGCTTTTTATGAGGGCCAGGCTCAGGCCCAAGTTGTAGGCCCAATGGTCGGGCCAGGTTTGGGCTTCGGCCTTACAAAAATCTATTAATATAGAGTGAAAGCCCAACCCGGCCCGGCCTGGCCCATGAACAGGTTTAATCACAACTCACAATCAATCAACACAATACAAAATTTATCAATGCAATTTTTGACCAAATTTACATTTACATAAATGCTTTTTGCACTCTTTAACAAACCTATCCTTATGGATGGTTTCTCTAATTCATTATTGCTTCTCAAAAGGGTATTTTGTATTAATATTTTAGTGATGGCAATCGATCAAACAAGGGACAAGAATCAAAGCATATCTCAACGTCATGTGATGGATTTGCCTCTTTTAATCAAATATCGCAGGCAGGTAGAATCTCTAAGATCTTTCCTTAGCCTAGAAGGTTAACGACATCTCTTACCATCACGAGTCTATCTCTCGTCGGAACATTCTCTATGAAGCTTTCGAGGGCCATTATGGGTGCTTCGTCACCTACTAGTCAATGTAAGCGAATATGTTGGAAATCTAATGTTCAGATTATTCGAGCAATAGTGTCTTAGGGTTTCGCGATGGAATGTGTGCTTTTCTAGGGATGATTCATGAGAATCTCAAGTCTTTGGCTAGTTTAGTTTAGAACTTGGATCACTAAAAATAATGGTGGACACATAGTTTAGGGGTCAAAATTGGCTGAAAGTCAATGGCTACTGGATTTTTTTTTTTTGGGTTGAATTTCGGGTGTAGAATACATTGGACGAAAGGTGCAATAAATCTTGATCTTTGACAAATCCTTGGACTTATATGATCAACTGGAGAATTCATGAAGATTTTGTAAATAAAATGAAGAGATGATAAAAGAATAGGTCAGTGCAGGAAAACCGAAAACATGGTTCACTTCATTCAGGAACCTCCTACGTAAGGGTGTCAATGGACCAAATTCAGTCCAATTGACACCCCTATTCCTAAGCCTCTCGTGATTATGAGGTTTTTTTTTTTTTGGTAATAAATGTGACAGTTAGCAGATTAGTTTTATGGAACCAGAACTAACTTGAACATTAAAGAAACCAAAGAAACCAACTAAATAAATTTTATTTAATAAAATATAATAAAACCATATACTGCCTAAAGTAAGGTATCTAAAGAACTTATTAACCAATCAACCAGTATTATAAAAGTGCTAACCAAACAATTAGAAGTCTGTTTAGGAGGGCATCTGCGGTGATTGAGCTGCATTGACAGCCACTTCTGAATAGCTTTTCCGGAAAGTTAGTCTTTTGGCTCATATAAGCCTACTTCTGGCTTTCTAGACTTTTAGGTTTTTTACCAACCAGGGCCTCACAACTTTCTCAATTTTTTGGCTCATAAAACAGCAGAAGCTGCTGCGTAAAAGCCCTCCCAAACGAGCATTTAATATTCATCCAAATTCACCCTGGGGGGTTAATTGACCAAAGCTCGTTCAGTGTCATATGGTGATCTTCGAATTTTTTTAGTGCAAATGCTAGTCTCACAGGCTTGGCTGTCATGGAGCACTTAAATAAATCACAAAGGAACAGATGTAACAAATCAGAACCCTTGGGGGGTTAATTTTGTCCTCTTGTGATTTATGGGCTCTTAGCCTTCCTCTTGCTTTGCAAGGTGCAACCCCGACAACATTGAGGCCCATTAGCCCCATGACTCCATGATGACTTCTACCAAGCTCTAGGAGGTCAGAGACTCCAGTGGTTTGAAAGGGGTCAAGAAAGTTTTCACCTTTTTTTTTTTTTTTTATCCCAAATATGCCAAAAGGGAATTCTTCGTTGAAAATGTTCAGATTACATGGAATAGATACAAAGCTTAAAAAACAACCCACAACTCAACACAAACACTGACTGGCCAAAACAAACCAAAACCAACTGGACACCATCACTAAAAAAGAAGCAACAAAATAGATAAACTGAGCATCAGAAGTGTCATCAAGCAAGGCCTCTGTAAATGGCATTAATGAGGAAAGGTTTGACTTTTGAGTTGTGTAGGGATTTATACTACTGCACATTATTAGTGAGATGAATCCACTAAAGTCATCCCCCACATCATTTGGCCAGCAATGAAATCGTGTTCAATAATGATTGTGAAGGGGTGTTACAACTTACAATACCTCAAAGTAACGGCCATGCTGTAGAACCTAAACATTAGCCCCTCGTCCATGTCTGAAATTTATAGATTTTTATCAGAACAATTTTGTTCTTGTTACTTCTGTTATCTTAATAGTGATTTTTTGACGAAAATGCTCACATTGAATAAACCCTGAGAATAAAAAAAAACAAAAAAACCATGTTCATCACAGACCGATTGGCTCAATATTTAGGGCAACAACAATTTTTATCCATGATTTTTTAGACAATGGATGTTAAATGTGCTATGACGAGGATCTCAAATCATACAGCAAGTTGTCGGAAACTAATAAAGTGCTTGCCAACATTATTTTTTTTTTTTTATTCTAACACATCAACACAAACACGGAATGCACTCACAGAATTTATTTCTTTTTCAAAACAAAGTGAAAACATCGCCATTTCGACTCCAGAAAACATCCCCTTGAAAATATGTAATACAAAATTTACAGGTGCTGCTTTAAAGCTCTTATGGATTTGGGCCCATTTTCCCACATACATGGCGACCCACATTATATGAATTTAGGTCCATAACTAAAATAAAAATAAGAAAAGTAAACTAGTATACATTAGGTCAGAACCTTTGCAGACCGGTAAAAAAAGAGTAGAACCTTTGCCCGAGTACTATAACTAGTATACCGGTATAACTTACAGCCAACCAATCTGTATCAAGGTGACTAATCAGGTGGTATTCATCAAAACTCACGGGTGCTTTGATTGGTCAAAGCTCTTCTAGTACCAAGTCTTTCCAGTATCATAGATTTTCCCTAATGAAAAACAATATCAAATCACAAAAAAAAAAAAAACTTTTTTCAGATATAAATTCAAGAATGTGTTTGGAACCACAACCAAAAACATATTTTCCATGCTTCACTTTTAGGAAAATTTGTTTTCTCAAACCAGCTTTAGGGCCTATCTTGCATATTGGCAGGGATCCCTAAAGTTGCATTTTTGCAAGTTAGGAATCTAAGAAATACGGGAACAGATTAAATTCGATTCACTACAATATCTGCAAATTTTAAACATAATTCAGGGCAAATTTCCAATCCTCATTTCTTCAATTTAATTGGTAGTAAATGACTTGTATAGGTGTACTAAGAATCTAACAAGAAGCTGTTTTATTGTCTTTATTTCTGAACAAAGATCTATAATTCCTAGATCAAAATGAACTAATCCACCAAAGGAAACAATTATTTCCCTCTATACTAACATGCAAACTCTAATGGTTCAATATCCAATTCCTATTCTACCTGCAAAGTCGGAAGGTCAAGCCTTAAATACAACCTAATACTCCTAAAAAATCTTTCTTTGTCAAATCTTCTTCTCCAAAATATAAGCTGCACAAAACGAATATCTTCTGCATCCTCCAAAAAAAGGGCTCAATTCACTAGGATTTAACAACCAATTTTCATTGTTCACACCAACTTTATCATAAACAGGTGCACCAATAGCCTCTGCAAGCAACCGAATGGAATTTCACAATGTGGAGGATCAATTATAGATATCCAACACAGTTGCTGTGTTCGTGCCCTTGTGCAGATTCGGAGTGAGAGGTACTTTGAATCCAAGTAAGATCGAATCATGGAAAACAATTTAACATATAAATCAAAAAATAAAAAAGGTAACATATAAATCAAAGTGTTTTCTTGAACAGGGATTAGAATGAGAACTATTAAAGCTGAGGAAGATTCAACCAAGCTCCCATGTTTCTTCTCCAAGAATAAATATACCAACTAAATGGTTTTGTGTTTGCTCGCATGCTCTTCGAAACTTACTGGTAGTTGTCACATTCCCGAAATGAGTGAACCAGAAACTTCTTGTGCTTTTTATCAGCAATGTTCAGTTTTAACATTCAAACTCCATAAAGTGGTAGTAATGTTTTGACAAAGGAGTATGCAAGTGCACCAGTAAAAATGTAACTGTCCACTCTGTCAAGTATACCGCCTGCTCATTGTAAACCAAATAAGTGTTTATGATTCAGTGGATGCAGAATAAAGTGAATAACAAACTAAATTCAGATAGAACTAAACTACCAAAAAAATAATAAAATGAAAAATAAGAGATAAAAAATGAAGTAAAGAAAAAAAAAACTCTTGTTTATCATCATCATCATCACCTAAGGCTTGTCCCAACTGTAGAGATACTGCCATAGCCATACTGGACCAAACCGGTTTCTTTTATTCACTCTCTTACTAGTTATTCTTTTATTAGGCCTCGTGTTCATGGGCCTGTTATTATTTTTCTTTATGCTATTGAGTCAGCAGCCGCCCTACTAAGGGCATCTTTGTAATTGTTCATTTAATTGAGATTAGATCTAATAAAACAAAGTTAAGCGACTAGAGAGAGGATGGTCAACTCTCTTCTCCAACACCCTCTTCCTCTCTCCACGGTTCTGTATCTCTATTTCCCCTCTTCCAATCTCTCTTATTCAAATACACTTTTATTGCAGAGTGTTATCTTCTACTCCAACTATACGGGGTTGGCTACATGAATCCTACTTGTCATTTTTATTATTTGTTTTCCTCTCCCCACATTGTCCAATGCATACAGAAGCAAAATTCCAAGGTGAAATACAGTATAGTACTATTGTCATCAGGATGACATGTCATCTGATCTTCTATTTCCACCAAGACCTTCCAGTGGTACCACCTTGCTTGCCTGTTCTGCTTGCCTGTTCTGCTTGCTTTTCTACATCTTGAGTAATAATCTGCTCAGCAATTCCAAGGGTGCAACACAGTGCATTTTGAACCATGAGTTCAATCCCTCACATTTAGAGGATGAGCATGATTAATGCAATATTGGGACTAATTCCTCCAAATGATATGGTCTGGTTGTATAGACAATTCTAACGTATCAACATAATTCAAAGATGCTTGTAGTCCTTGAACTTGCAAATTCTAAACAATCTAGGAGGGCAATAGGGGCCTCATAACATACAGTCTATTTATGGAAGAAGAGCATAAAGGTGCAACAACCTTTCAGCTTCGCTGCACAAATTGATGGTTGTAGGCATCACATGCTCACAGCTGCTCTCCAAAGGGAGTTTTACACAATTTTTTTTTGGGTAAGGGGAGTTTTACAACATACACCATAAGCATTGCAGAACACTGTCATCACTTCTCTGTTAACTTCCCATTTATGGCTTTCTGTACTTTTACCTCCAGTTTCTTACAGTCCTATTTTTAGGTTTTTTTTTAATTTATAAAAGATAAAAGGAAAAATTTTATTAAAAGGAAAAAGAAGCTGGATACAACCACACCATAGGTGCTAAGGCAACACCTCTCGAAAGATCTAACAACAAGACTAGCAACAAAAACATACACAAAAGCACAAAAGAGAATTTGAGATCCAACCCTTCCAGCAACAGACATCAACCCCCCACTATTTCTTCCAATGGCCAAACTCAGTCTTCCCCATTATAAAAGTCTTCTTGCCCTCCTTGCTCATTCCAAATCTCTCTCCCTTCCCCTGTAGTTGATCTCTTAATGCTTTCTTCCCTCATCTTCTCAAATTCTTCAAAAGCTCTTCTGGCTTTGCCAATCTCCACCTCTCTATCAACAAATTTCCTTAAAGTCCACCCTTCCTTATTAAACCTCCTTACCATCTTCCCTCCCTCTTAACTTCGCTTCCGCCTTCCTTTCCTATCTTCATTAGCTTCCATCTACCCCTCAAAAATAGACTCTGAAGGGAACTCCTACCTGATCGTATCCACAGAGTCTTGAATCTGCCCATCTGAATTTTAGTTTTATCCCCTTCTTGTACAATATTTTGAATTTGTTACTGGGATCCACTCCAACAATATCCTCTTTAAGCCACGAGAAAACCTTGGTAATGCGCACAATCTGAGGATTGCTTGAGCCTCTAACCTTTTTCGCAGCCACCAAAGTATCCAGACTTTCATTCTTACCTTGCTCCCTCCTCCAACTCAAATCGATTCTTACTTTTCTAACAATCACTTCAGTAACCAACAAGTCTTAACTGTGCCTGTTGAAACCTTCCACTTCTATGCTTCATTGCCTCCCTCAACTTTAACTACTTTCGATCGATCAAAAATGTCATTTGCTCAATCATGAACTCTCCCCTCGAGCCCCATCCCTCCTTCCTTCACCTTCTCCCTCAAACCACCCTCCCCTTCGACTTCACAGATAAGTTCCAACCCTGAGATCAAAACAGGGATATCACTTACCTCTTTTGAGATCTCTCCAGCTACAGTTTGACTAAAATTGTTGCTCACCACCATCTCTGTAGAGTTCACCGCTTTGAAAACTGCATCTGTCCCTTCCTTCACTTGAACCTTACTTGATCTACCAATCACTATCGCCTCTTCTTTATCCTTTGTCAACCTCTTTTGAACTTACTCCAGCTCCAATTTGACTAAAAATTTGACTAAAATTGTCGCTCGCTACCACCTCCGTAGAGTCCACCACTTTGAAAATTGCTTCTATCCCTTCCTTTGCTTGAACCTTACTTGATCTATCAATCACTATCACCTCTTCTTTATCCTTCGTCAACCTCTAGTCTTACTTCTTCCCTGCACCATCATACTCAGATATAACCCACATCCACTCTTCTTTCTCTTCTCTACAAGCTTGAGCCCCTCCTCTTCTCTTCTTTAGAAAACAAAATGACCTTAACAGCTCAATCAGACAAAAGATTTTCCTCCAGCTCCCTTTCTAGAAACCCTAAATCTAATTCTCGTCTTTTCATTCATCTCTCTAACATTTTTGAGTTGAAGTGGTCCCCACTCAAATTAGTTTCCTCCCTGGGACCCACATACTCCACCCGTGTGCTTCCCTACCACTGCTTCAGTTTCACCCTCCCCTCCCAAAACTACTTTTCTCCTGAGGACCCCAGCCTATTGTCTTCCTCCTCTGGCCATCTTTTCGTATTCTCACCACTTCCTTCCTGTTGAGCAAGAGCGAAAGCAAGTGAGAGACAAGAGGAGAGAAGAGAGGGAGAGAGGAGAGGAGTGCCGAGAGGACTGAAAGCCCCTATTGAACTTAGGGGGCGAAAGAATGATCTATTATTATTTATACTAGTACAGCCGAACAATGTAATCAAAGAGGAAATTACAACAATACCCTTATGGTACTAAACCTGAATACATAAACATAAACAATACATAAACATAAACATAAACAACTGACAACACTCCCCCTCAAGTTGGAGCATAGATATCAATCATGCCCAACTTGTCACAAAGATCATGATGTCTGGAAAGGTTTAAACCCTTTGTAAAGATGTCTGCAAGCTGGTTCTCAGAAGTGACATAGGGGGTACACACTTCGCCTGTGATAACTTTCTCTCTGATAAAATGCTTGTCAACTTCGATGTGTTTTGTTCTATCATGTAGCACCGGATTGGCAGCAATGCTTATAGCTGCTTTATTATCACAAAATAGAGTTATAGGTTTGGTCACTGGGAAACCCAACTCCCCCAACAAATTCTTTATCCACATGCCTTCAGCAATCCCGTGGGCCATAGCATGATATTCAGCTCCAGCACTGGATCTAGCTACCACATTTTGCTTTTTACTTCTCCATGTAACAAGGTTCCCTCAATGTGCAGTAGCCACTAGTAGACTTTCTGTCACTTTGGGATCCAGCCCAATCTGCATCTGTATAAACTTCAACTTTCAAATGTCTGTGCTTTTGAAACAACAAACCAGTACCCGAATACTTCTTCAAATATCAGAGGATTCTCTCTGCTGCTTCAAGATGAGAAGACCTAGGAGCATGCATGAATTGACTGAGAATACCAACAGCATATGCAATGTCTGGGCGAGTCATAGAGAGGTATAACAATTTCCCTACAAGCCTCTGAAACTGTTTCACATCCTTAAGTGATTCACCACTGTTATCACCTAATTTATGGTTGGGGTCAATGGGAGAGTCAACTGGCTTCACCCCCATCTTTCCAATGTCATGAAGTAAATCTAGGACGTATTTCCTTTGAGAAATGAAGATACCCTTCTTTGATCGGGCAACTTCAATTCCAAGGAAGTATCTGGCGGGTCCTAAATCCTTCACTTCAAACTGAGTTGCAAGGAAAAGTTTCAATTTCTGAATTTCATCCTCCCAATCACCAGTAACAATTATGTCATCCACATAAACAATTAGAGCAGCAATTTTACCTTCTCCTTTTTTCACGAACAGTGTGTGATCTGATTAACATTGCCTGTATCCTTTTTGCTGAACTGCCGCATGGAATCTACTGAACCAAGCTCTTGGTGATTGTTTCAGCCCGTATAAGGACTTCTTCAACTTGCACATTCTTTTCATTGCCTTGGATTAGAAACCCAGGAGGTTGAATCATGTACACTTCCTCTTCAAGGTCACCATTCAAGAATGCATTCTTGATGTCCAGTTGGTGTAAAACCCAATCCAGATTGGCTGCAAGAGAGAAAAGGACTAATGGAATTCATCTTGGCGACGGGGGCAAAAGTTTCAGCATAATCAACTCCATACACTTGAGTGAATCCCTTTGCCACTAAGCGAGCTTTATACCTTTCCACTATTCCATCAGCCTTATGCTTGACTGTGAACACCCATTTACATCCAATTGGAACCTTTCCCTTGTGAAGATCAACAAGTTCCCATGTGCCATTTTTGTGAAGGGCATTAACTTCTTCCCTCATGGCATTTGTCCACTCAGGAACTGAAAGAGCTTCTGCCACATTTTTAGGGATAGGGACACTGTCAATAGAGGTAAGAAAGGCACGGAATGAGGGTGAAATGTTCTCATAGGAGACAAAGTTGGAAATGGGATGTTTTGTGGTGCACAATCTAACACCCTTCCTGTGAGCAATAGGACGATCAAGATCATTAGCAGTAGAGGAATCATTTTCAATAGATTCAAGGACATCATTGGGAGCTAAAATACCTGAGTGAGAATGATCCTCCCTCGAGGAGTCTGGTGGCACTGGAATTACAGCTTCCGGATTCTCTACAGCTCTTGGATTTGGTTGGCCTTTGCGACGACGAGAAAAAACACGAAAAGGTGGAGGGTCAGGGAGAGAGGGAAGCTGAACTAGTTTCTCCTCATGTCTACACTCACCCTGAGGAGAAACGGGATAGAAAGGTTCATCTTCAAAGAAATAAACATCCATGGAGACATAGAATTTACGAGAAACAGGATCAAAAACACAGTAGCCCTTTTGAGTGAAAGAGTAACCAAGAAATATGCAAGGTATAGCACGAGAGTCCAATTTCCCACGGGTGGGAGACAGATTTTGGACAAAACACCGACATGTTAGACAGTCTTGTATGCCCTTAGCTTCAATCGGATTTGATGTACTTTTATTATTTAGTGGAAATAAATTAAAGTGCATGTTTGATTCATGTTGTTTGGTGAAATTCTGTGTAAGACCCTAAAACTGGACACTTATAGAAACTTGTGTTAGTTTTAAATGTTCACAGCCATTGGATAAGTCTGGGGAGATTTATCCTGCCAAGGCTGATACTGGTGTGCCACCAAGTGTTGGGATGGCTTGTTTCGGCCATCAGGGTAAGACCCAAGGCACATGCAGTATGGGATTGCTTGAACCCTTGAACCGTACCAGATTTCTAGTATTGCCCTAGACCTTGGAGACAGATGGGCAAAACTGGAAAGTTACACCTGACCCCTAGACTCGATTATGACACATCACTAGGTGTCGGATTGGGCTGTCTTTGATGTGTCAATCAGTGAGATCCTTAGTGGGGGTCGAAACCTGGACATGTTGGGGCAGTCTGAGAATTCATCTGAGTGAGTGGTCATAGTGACAGGATCAGCCCCTTTGTCGGACAATGGTAATGATCGGGAATGCACTCTCTCTGATGGAAACCAAACTGCCGGCAATTGATTTCAATCGTTGGAATTTTGTTTTGCAAAATATATATATATATATATATATATATATATATATATGTATATGTACGATTTCAAAAGATTTGCAAAAGGTTTTAATTCCCGGGATCCATGTGAGTAGAGAGTGCGGCACTGTTCCTTGCAGCTGAGAGAAAGGTCTTCTCTTGTCGGGCAATGCTTGATCATTAAGGGCTGAGAGGTTAGGTGTAAGATCATTTAGGATAATACTTGATGGGCTAATCTTGCACCTGCCCACAGTCCCTGGGTTTTTATAAGATGGCTTGGCCCAGGGACCACCTAATGTAAGTGTTGGGCCCATAGGGTCCATGTGATGGGCTCAAGGGGGTCACTAAGTCTTTCAGTGAATTCGGCTGGGCCTTGTGATAAAGGTTGGGCCGAACCCATGTGGCTGGTGTGTGGATCAATGCTTGGGTCCCACACCATACAAAGAAGCCCAACTGGGCAGTAGGTTGGAAACTGATTAAACACTGAACACTTAATGGGCCAAAAGCCCATTTCGAACTGGGCTGATATGATCACCAGTTCATGGGGCGAATCTGAGATTAATGTTAGTAAAAGGATTGGGCCTTTAACCTTATCCACTCTAAGAGACCAAATTCAAATTAGATTTAAATATGGTAACCTCCTGATAAGATCAGGAGATAACTAACTTAATCTGCAGATAGGATTAAGATTAACCTCTATCCAAATACTGATTTGGATTGGGATAACTCCCAAAATATTGGGAGGTTTCTTAATCAAGAAGAAAGAGGAGAAAACCCTAGCAGAAAGATCAGATTTCGAACTAGGGGGTTTGAGGAAGCAAGAAACACATCCTGCAATCTGAGATCAAATCTCTCACAGACTCCAGAGAGAAGAGACGGTTCTGCCCTCTTCGTCCCTGGACTTCTCCTCCTCCAGCCGCCGCCACTCCCTGTTGGAAGATTGGATCTTTGCAGCAACAGGAAGTCAAGAAATCAGTTCTTGACAATAGTCTTGCAAGAAAGACAAAAGGATTCGGTGTTCAAGGTTTCCAGAGGGTTCTTGTGAAGAATCCAATGTGTAGGACGCACCCTGCTGGTTCCGTTCCATCCACAATTGTGTCATCTTCAGCAGGAGCGGATCTTGGTTACTTCTTTGGGAGTAAACACCAACTTTGGGAGATATTATTTCTCCGGATCAAGTATAATCATTCCTGTTTCTTTTTGGTTCAGACCTGATTTGTTTATGGTTCAAGTAGGATCCTTGAATAATGTATTCTAAATTTAGGGAATATGATTCCCAGTTGGAAGAAGGTAGGAATTTTTTTTTGAAATCCGCCCTCCATTCCGCACCCTTCTTGGCGTCCATTAGATGGATCCTACCATTCTTTCACGACAACCAAAGGCACGAGGAGGAATAGAAAGAAGGGGAGTCTTAGGAAAGAGAAGTTGATGTGGGGTTTTGTACTCTAACCGACGAGAGGGCATGCAGTTTATAAGGTAAGTGGAACAAAGAACAGCTTCAAGCCAAAACCGTTTGGGAACATTCACATGAAGTAGTAAACCTCGAGCCACTTCAAGGAGATGTCGGTTCTTCCGTTTGGCCACACCATTTTGTTGTGGTGTGCGGGCACAAGAGCTACGGTGAAGGGAACCATGCGAAGCAAAAAATTCCATGAGGTCACTATGAAAATATTCTTTTTGCATTATCTGATTGGAAAATTTGGATTTCAGTTTGAAATTGAGTGAAGACCATCCGCTAGAAATCTTGAATGATTTTTGGTACTTCCCTGGTTCGCATCGGGTATACCCACGTAAATCTAGAATAATCATCAATGAGGGTAATAAAATACTTGTAGCCACTCTCAGATGGTAAAGTAACAGGGCCCCACATATCAGAATGAACAATGTGAAATGGAGATTCAGATTTACTATGTCTTTGAAGAAAATGAGTTCTACAATGTTTACTCAACTGACACGTTTGACAAGAAAAGTCAGAGACAGACATTGACTTAAAGTTCTGGGAATACAACTTTCAAAGACTCAAAAGACAAATGACCAAGACGACAATGCCATAAATACTTTTTTCTTACAGGACTGACTCATAGACTCTGTAACATGAAAACCAGCCTTATTCTCCAGCATGTAAAGTCCATCAGCCATACGACCCCTACCAATCGTCCTCCCTGAGGCCAGATCCTGAATCACACAATGAGAAGGGAAAAAAGTCATTGAGCAATTCAAGGAATTAGTAACACTACTAACAGAGAACAAATTAATGGGAAAATTTGGAACATGAAGAACATCAGAGAGGGTAAGGCCAAGAGGAAGAGAGATAATTCCTTGACCAGCTATGGAAGAGTATGATCCATCGGCTAGTCTCACCTAGTCTCTTCCAAAAAGAGGGTGATAGGTTTGAAAGTAAGAGGACGTACCAGTCATATGTTTTGATGCTCCAGAATCAATGATCCATGGAGAGTCATGGGTGTGAGAAGCAACATGGAAAGCAGTGGCAGGGTTACCTGACGTAGATGCAAATGAGGTTGAGGGAGGAGTATCCATCTGATGAATTGCTCTACCATAGAGCTCTAAATGGTCACGGAAGGAATTCATAATGTCCTCCCTCGGGTCAGGTCCAGTGAGATGTGTCTGAGTCGCAATAGAAATGATAGGCTGATGCTCCCAGGTAGCCATGTTGGCCATGTGATGTTTCTTTGTATTTTGCTGCCTGTACTTCTTATTCACCTCTGAACTATGCTTCTTAGTCAGATCTTGAGCCCATTTTGGTTTCCCATGAAGATCCCAACAGGTATCTTTGGTGTGTCGAGGTTTCTGGCAATGAGTGCACCACAATTTTTCCTTATCTTCTATTTTTTTTCTGGAGATCTCCTTTCCGGGAAGAAGATCCCCCACCAGTAGATACACCCCCTTTTGCAATTAACACAATAGCATCCCCACCAGGGTTGTTCATCAAATATCTCCTGCTTTCTTCCGATTGTACAAGAGCATAGACTTCCTAAACAGAAGTGAGATCCTTAGAGCTGAGAATCTGAACTCTGATAGATTCATACATAGGATTCAGGCCATGTAAGAATGCAAACATCCTTTGCTGGGAGACAATCTGTTTGTACTTCTTAGCATCCTCATCACACTTCCAATCTACACTCTGGTAGTGATCAAACTCCTTCCAGGCAGATGTTAAGTCAGAGTAATAGACCGATAAACACCTCTCCCCCTGTCTACAAGTAGAAGATGATGCCTGCAGTTGATAAATTTTGGCATAGTGTCTCAATTTTGAATATGTAGACTTTGCTTGTTCCCAGATTTCATTCGTAGTTTCAGCCCACATGAAATTCTTCCTGATTTGAGGTTGCATGGAAACCAAGAGCCAGGACATAACAATATTGTTCTCCTGACTCCATCTATCATATTCAACACTCCTGGAGAATGGTTCTTTTATCCTCCCATTAATGTAACCTATCTTCCCTCTTGCAGTGATGTATAACTTGATCCCTCTTGACCACTCTAGGTAATTTAAACCATCAAGAGGAACAACAGCCATAGGAAAGGATAGGTCACCCCCACCCATTCCATTCAGCATTGAGGAAACTCCAGATGAGGCTGAATCTTCACTACTCATGATTCCTGGTTCTAAAAAAAAAGGCAACCAAAGGAGTACTTCCGTACATGGCTATTATAGAATAGGTCCTTCTGACCTATGAAACAGGTCTGTATAACCTACGGTCTTGTAGGAATCCAAGAAGAGAACACTGCAGTTGCAGTACACAATCAGGTATGTATGACCTACAGTTGTATAGATGTCATATGACCCTCCAACAGAATAGAAAAAACAGGTGAAGATCACCACACCCCTAATCGGCAGGTCTGGTAGCCGAACAATCAATGACTGAGATCAATACAAAAAACTGTTTTAGGACATCAACAGTCCATCAAAGGGGTAAAGGACTACAAAACAAAGTTGAATACAACTACTTTGTTAAAAAAAAAAAGTCCCTCAATAGTCCATCAATCGGCTGAACAGTCAATCAATAAACAGCCAATCCATAGGGCAGCCGAACAATAAGTGAACAGTACCTCTTTTAACTTCAGATGATAGCCTCTCTGTAAGCCAAAAACTCCCTCTACGAACCTCAGATGATAGCCTCTCTACAGTCGAATTGACAATGAATACCACTTTTGGGCTGGAAGATGAAAAGTCTCTACAACTTCTAGGTCGAACTGAATACAACTGATTAGCAGTTCGATGGATACAGCCTTGGGAGATGAAAAGACTATCTGCTACTGTTTGCTTGACACCACCCTTCAGGCCTGGACGACTTGCTCTGATACCATGTTGAGCAAGAGCAAGAGCAAGTGAGAGACAAGAGGAGAGAAGAGAGGGAGAGAGGAGAGGAGTGCCGAGAGGACTGAAAGCCCCTATTGAACTTAGGGGGCGAAAGAATGATCTATTATTATTTATACTAGTACAGCCGAACAATGTAATCAAAGAGGAAATTACAACAGTACCCTTATGGTACTAAACCTGAATACATAAACATAAACAACTGACAACACTTCCCTCTAATCCTGCTCTACCACACTCCATTCCTCCTTTCTTCCCTCCATCTCTTCCTCTTTATTTTCTTTTGCCCTTGCCACATTGAGTCTGATCCTCCCCTTCTACGAGCAACCTCTGATCATGACTCTCCCCAACAAAGTGGTGTTCCACCATGTTTGGGATCCTAGCAACGTCCTCAACCTCTGCCAAGATTCTAGCAACGTCAACTTATCCCATCTTATTTTTGTCATCATGTTTGAGAAATTTGCCATAGAGCCCTCCAATCTCCGAATTTGAGTAAACACTACGCATGAAGAGGTGGTATACACACCACCCCAATCCACAATGCTCTTCTTCTCAAGCCGCCACCAATTGCCCCTGCCGCCAGGAACCACCTACTTAAATGTAAGTCAATCTCCTTGGTCCTCTCCCTTTCTAACTCCAGCACCCACTCTGCTTCAGCTCTGTTACGAAACATGAAGAGAAACAGCCCCCCATTATGTTTCCTGACACCCAAAAGCCTATCCCTTCCCCATTCAAAAGACACCCATGCTTCTACCTTCTCGACTTCCAAATCAATCCCAATGAACCTCCCTACCAAACTCGCTTCCAGGACTCAGTCTCTCTCTCACAAACATGACTTACATCCACATTAATCACTTCAATAGACATGATTTATTGGTGATAAAACAACAATGTGTTCAATCCATTTCCAAGTAGTTGATTTTCTGAAGGTCCAATTCTACCCCCTACAGGAAGATAAGTTGCATCATGCAAAAACATGAAGGGACAGAATAAGGAGTAACATAGGATATTTTGGAGAAGTATCATAGGTTCCACTTCCTCTTTTTTTTTTTTTCAGAGAGAGAGAAAGTTCTGTCATATGATATTTTGGTCTAAAAATTATTTGTATTGGTTGATTTTCCCCTTTTTTCCCAATGGGGTGTTAAATGCAGAATCTTGAACTACTTTGAATGCCTTGGATTTATAGAATTAAAAGAATTTAGAGCAAGGGGATATTTCCCAGAGAAGTAGAATAGAACCAAAGGTTGAGTTTGAGTTGCTTTGACTGTTGAGTAGATAATTCAGATGAAGAAAACAAGGTCCAGTTCCAGCATGGGCTTACATGGAATTGAAGTCATTCAGATTCATAATCTTAAGATATCCCCAATAAAGTATTTTATTCCAATTAATGCTTTTATCCTGTGCAACAAAGTTCATTGACAGCACAAGTTGGAATGCACTGTTGCAGTTAAAAGTCCTAAAAGAGTAATAGTCCAGGATGGTGGACATTGGTCAAGGTTATATGAACCAACAAAAAAAAACTGAGTACCACCTAAAGGCAGTTGTTAAGATAACACCCTCCAGATAACACAAGTGGCTTCCAGGAACTTTGATTTGCCAGGATCAGGGTAAGAGGTAGAGGAGTTTACAAAGTGCCTCATGTAGTTCCCATCCTCGATAGAGATGTATGGCTCTATTGCTCACTCGAGGTGGAGAAGACAAACGAGTCAGTATAGAGCTTAGCTGAGTTAACTCACCAGACTGGTGTCAATACACGTGGCACGGAAAGGGAAGTTGATGCGCCATCTGCCTCTAAGGTGAGGTTGAGTGTGATTCGAGACCAACAAGATGCAAAAGAGATTTCTTCATAAGAAAAGAGAATGGGAGCATAAAAGGAAATCTGGCGGGACTGGGGAGGGAGCTTGGGCAAGAAAAGGAAACTTTACTCAAATTTTAAATTTTAAGAAGAAAGAAACCCAGGGGAAGAAGGATAGTAGATGTCAGGCGGGCGGCCATTACAAAGCCCGACCCGACCTAGAGATCCGAACCCCTTCCCTAATCCATGTCCGGCCTGAGCTAGTGGGCCAAATAAAGACAAAAGCCCAGATTGAATGTTCTCACGAGGAAAATGTTTTTGACATCCCTGTCGTTACTCCTCTGTTCTTAGGCAAAGACCTTCCAGATACCCCACTTTCAGTCGGAGGGGAAGCAAGAGATGCGAATCGCCCTCCAACGCCATTGCATACAGGGAGTTCGAGTTCAAATAGAGAAGATGTGGAAGAGGAGTCTGATTCAGAGCTGAGTTTGTATGAATCTGAGGAAGACTTTGATGGTCGGGAGGTGGCTCTAAAAAGAGCACAATCATTATTTGAGAACCGGGAAAACTGGGGCAGTGTGGAAATTCTGGAGCCAATGCAGCTTGTGAACCCAGATTATGGTCGCTCTGATCCTAGACACCTTGAGAAAGGAGGAAAGGCTAAATTTGCAGCAAACTCCAAACCAGGCCTTTCGTCTAACCTCTTTACTTGCTCTCCCTGTATTACTTATTCTTCCTTCTCCTCTGTACCTGAGCCTCATTGTGTTTCTTTTGTTTCTCTTGATTCAGGTGATGGTGGGCTTCTATCCCAACCCTCGGAAAGTCCCTACGAACAAGCTCTGACATTGAAGACTCGCTTGAATATTGCCGATCAAGAGAACAATGGGGAAGGCACTAAGCATCAGATAGGAACAAAAGGAAGAAGCAAAGGGAAAAAGTTGGTACTTGGGGTAAAGAAAGGGACAAGTAGAGAGCTCAAGAGACTTCAATGGGGCTTTGTTGACCAAGGAACTGGGCCTGTAAGCAGCACCGATAGAAGGTTGGTTAAGGGAAAGGAAGGTGTAGGCAAATCATGAAGATTTCAAGTTGGAACGTAAGGGGGCTTGGAAGGAGTTTGAAGAGAAGTTTGGTGAAAGATACTCTAAAGGAGAGAAGACCCAGACATAGTGATCTTACAAGAAACAAAGAAGTAATGAACAGAAATTTGATTAAGCAATTTGGGGAATCAGAGGAAGGAAATGGGTAGATCTCCCTGCGACAGGAACAGCGGGAGGAATCCTAATTATGTGGAAAGAGGAGGTGGTTATTGGGATAGAAGTGGACAAAGGAAAGTTTACTGTCTTAGTCCTTCTCACAAATACTTCTGATGGATTCAATTGGATCATGACTAGAGTGTACGGGCCAAATTCTCCTTCTCAGAGAGGGAGGTTATGGGAGGAATTGGACTCCCTGCATGAGTTCGATGACTTTGCCTGGTGTGTTGGTGGTGATTCTGCAGTGAGAGCTCAAATAGTAGGAAAGTAACAAGAAGTATGAAGGACTTCTCTGAGTTCATTGCTAGACACAACCTTAGAGATCCCCCCCCAACAATGGCTCCTTTACTTGGTCAAACATGAGGGAATGCACGATAAGTAGCAGATTGGATAGAATCCTCATGACCATTGGCTGGGATGAACACTTTCCCAATTGTTTGCAGTCAATTAAGCCTTGTTGGATCTCTGACCATTGGCCGATGGTGCTCCAGAATGCAGTCTTTAGGAAGAAAAGGGTGCCTTTTAGGTTGGAGAAGGTATGGACTGCACATAAGAACTTTCATCAAAGAGTAGCTTCCTGGTGGGAGGAGTGCAGGGTGGAGGGTTGGGCAGGGTTCCACTTTCAGCAGAGGCTAAAACACCTGAAGGGGAAACTAAAAGCTTGGGGTAATGAGGAGTTTAAAAGTTTTGTGGAAGATAAGAATAAGCTAATTCAAGAGATTGATGATCTGGACCAGAGAGAGCAAACAAGGAATTTGGATGCAGAGGGTAGAAGCCGAAGAGAAGTTATTAGAAGGGAGTGGGAAAAAATTATACTAAGGGAGGAAATCTATTGGAGACAAAGGTCTTGAATGAGATGGCTGAAGGAGGGAGATAATAACTCAAAGTTCTTATATAGTTACGCTTCAAGAAGAAGAAAGAAGAACTACATCTCAAAACTGAGGGTGGGGTAGAGAGAGGTAGAAGACAAGGGAGAAATTTCAGAAGTCATCGTGCAGTTTTTCAAAGGCTTCTACTCAAAGGATGGCACTAACAGAATTCCTCTGAACAGATGGGAGGGCCTAAGTTTGTCTGAAGACAAAAGGGTGTGGCTAGAAAGAACTTTTGAAAAGCAAGAGATTAAAGAAGCAATGTTTAAGATGGACAGTGATAGAGCTCCTGGACCGGATGGGTTCCTTATTCTCTTCTACCAACTTTGCTGGTACACAATCAAGTCTGATCTAGTGGAGGTGTTTGCAGACTTCTACCTATCAGCCATTGTGAACAAAGGAAACAACTCAACATTCATCACCCTAGTGCCAAAGAAAGAGGGATCCTTAGAAGTTAAGGATTTCAGACCTATCAGTTTGGTGGGAAGCTTATACAAAATAGCAGTGAAAGTGTTGGCAACAAGGCTAAAGGAGGTGCTGAATGACCAAATTTCAAACAACCAATTCGCTTTTGTGCAAGGAAGACAGATTACCGACAGCATTATAGTGGCCAATGAATGTGTAGAAGAAAGAAGACAAAGTGGCAAGCCAGGGGTGGTAATCAAGCTGGACCTTGAAAAGGCCTATGACAAAGTGGATTGGGATTGCTTGTTAGAGATTCTAGGCTTGAGAGGTTTCGGTAGAAGGTGGATGAGATGGATAAAAGGGTGCATAAGCTCTTTCAGTCTTGATTGATGGTGAACCTACTAGATACTTTAATGCAAACAAGGGCTTGAGACAAGGGTGCCCTCTCTCCCCCCTACTCTTCACTATGGTGGCAGATGTACTCAGTTACTTGATACAAGAAGCAAGGGAGTTAAATTTGCTAAAAGGTTTTGAGATAGGTAGGGAGGCAGTCCAAGTTTCTCACTTGATGTTTGCAGATGACATTATACTTTTCCTGGAGGCAGATCTGGAGAATTAATTACTCTCTTTGAGATGGTGATAGGACTCAGAATTAATTACTCTAAAAGCAACATTGTGGGCCTGAATGTGGATGGCCCTCTCTTGGAGAGGTTTAGGGAGCTGTTGGGGTGTAAGTTGGAGAGGCTCCCCATTACCTATTTGGGAATGCCTCTTGGTGGGAACTCGAGAAGTCAAAGTTTTTGGGACCCAGTAGTGGAAAAATGAGAGAAAAGATCGGCCACGTGGAAGAAAAGCTATCTTTCAAAAGGTAGAAGACTTATGCTAATTAAGGCTTCCCTTGCCAACCTGCCAACCTACTTTCTATCGGTTTTCCGAATCCCAAGCAAAGTAAAAAGCAAGATTGAAAAACTACAACGGGATTTCCTATGGGAAGGGGGTGGTGAAAACAAGTGTCATCTAGTAGGCTGGAATCAGGTTTGCAAGCCAAAGGAAGTTGGTGGTTTGGGACAAGGACATATCAAAGAAAGGAACTTGGCCCTTTTTGGAAAATGGCTTTAGAGATATCCCTTGGAGATGGAAGCGTTGTGGACAAAAATCATCAAGAGCAAGTACGGGAGACATGCCAATGGTTGGGATAGCAAGGTCCACTTGAACTGGGTCAAAGCCTCTAACCCTTGGAAAGGTATTACTTCTATCTATGATCTCTTTTTGGTTCTGTTAGATATCAGGTGAGGAATGGAAATAGAATCAAACTTTGGACTGATTTGTGGTGGAGAGGACACCCTTGCTAACTCCTATTCTAGAATCTTTAACCTGTCCCAATCCAAAGAAGCCACGGTAGCCTCTAGCCTCAACCCCTCACCCTCGGGAACAACTTGGAACCAGTGTTTTAAAAGGCGTGGGAGGTGTACACTTGGAGGCATACGAGGCACTCCCAAAACGCCCTGAGGCGTATGCCAGAGGCGCTGACACCTCTGAGGCATATGCCTCTTGCGCTTTTTTCATGAGGCATGCTAGAGGTGTACACCTCATGTGCCTCATGCACATCCCCCGTAGAGTCTCTTTCTTTGTGTGAGAAGCTTGTTTAAAGAGAATAAACACCTGCAAGTTGCTTCAGAAAAAGTTTAAAGGCAGGTTATGCATCTCCCCTCATGTCTGGCCTCTTTGTCTTGGTGATGAGGAGACAACTGATCACATCCTTCTCCATTGCCTGGTCACTAGAAAGATTTGGCACTTCTTCCTAAACCTAGTTGGTTATGGCTGGGTGTTCCCGGAGAGGGTGGTGGACATCGTGGCAATGGCAAGATAGAGGGCTAGGAAAAAGAGGAAGATTTTACTGGAATACAGTGACCCATACAGTTTTGTAGGGCATTTGGGAAGAAAGGAACAATAGAACCTTTGAAAATAAAGCTACATCACACATCTCTGCAACCTTTGGGTAATCAATGTTGAAGTGTTCAAAGGTCTCTCCCTAAATGATCTCTAAAGAAACCTTCAAGAAATCCTACACTCCTCTCCAAGATCTGAGTGGACTATGAGACAGACTCTTAGAGAAGGAGGAGATATGACTCTAAACTTTGATGGTAGCACCCAAGGATCCACAGGTCAAGCAGGAATTGGGGGTTAATCCGAGGGGAAAGGGGGAATATTTGCTGAGCTTACAGTGGTCCGATTGGGAGGGCTGATGCCACAAAGGCAGAGGTTTTGGCTGCATTCACAGGAATTCACCTTGCCAGACGGCTAGGTTTATCCTCCTTAACCATTAAAGGGGATTCTGCAAATACTACAGCTTGGTTACAGGATAAGGGAGGGCCCTGGAGACTAGCCCACTTCTTAGCTGAAGCCAGGGATATCTTAGGCTCTATGAATGTGAAGTTGGTCTGGATTCCTAGGGAGCAAAATTCTGTTGCTGATATCCTAGCAAAATCAGGGGTCTCTAGAGATTTCTTGTTTGGTGACAGTTGTTTGCCTTTGTAATCCTGCCAATCATTTCTTGGCTTCAGTACATCCTCTCATGTACTTCTGTTTGTTTCTTCTTCAATAAAAAAGTTACCTTTGCATCAAAAAAAAAAAAAAAAGATAACACCCTCCAGACCCAACAACAGCTCTTACTACCCGCCTACAACAGCAAAACAGAAGGGAAAACAGAATGAGAAGCCACATTTTCACATCAATCACAACACCAACAAAGCAAAATTACTAGACACAGGTCAATCTTCCACCTCACCAAACTCTTCTAGGCCTCCATCCTTAACCCAAATTTCTCCCCCTAACGCTTCAGAAGCCTTTCTCAAATTTTCTTCCTTCCTCTTCCTTTCAAATGCTTCAAAGGCTCTTCTAGCAAAGTTTTCTCCTCCTAAGAAAAACAAGCCCAAAGACTTGCTAATTTCCACCTCTTTATCAACTAAAGTCTTCAAGTCAACTCTTCCTTTCTTCATACCCCTTTCCTCTGACATCACCTCAATAGAAGCCTCAACCACAGCAGATCCAACAAAATTACAAAGAATGTGGTCTCACATGTAATGATAGAACAAAAATTTTTCGCACCCTACCTAATGGCACAACTAACTATTAATGTTGTTTTCTATGATGATAATCTAATTTAAGATGTCTTCACACAGACGGTGGAAGTGGGATATATGTTTACCATTAACAGATACACAAGCCATTTTTTTATCAGCAACACAATGAAAATCCAGTCATTAATTAAAGAAGTACGACAAGAAGTTGTGACTTGTGAGTACATACAGCTCTAGCTTTCCAACCCACCCAAACATTTTACATCACTCACTGCCCAAAAAAGATGTCTCTTTTTTTTGATAATTCACTGCCCAAAAAAGATGTTGTCTATTAACTCCCTGCTCAGCCAGGCAATCAGCTAAACTATTTTCTGATCTTTGGACCCATTTGATTTCTATCTGCATATCCTTAGAGAACCATTTGAATTGTTTTAATTAATTCCTGAAGCACCAAGCAGCTTCCATCTTTAAAATCCAGCTAATAACAACTTTGGAATCTCCTTCAACAATCAACCTTTCACCTCCCAACTCCTTAGCCTTCTGTACCTCTATGTTTGCTGCCATCACTTCAGCTCTTACTGAATCCCCTTCCCCCCTATGAGGCCTGAGTACAACAGATACACAAGCTTTTTAAATAAAAAGACAATGACAGAACATACTTCTAAAAGGAAGTAGACACTAAACCAAATTAGCCCAGCCACCATTGGTTTTCACAATCCAAAATTACAAAGGTAGGCTAACACCCATATTACAACTCAGCCTGGTTTAGCACTATCCTTGCTAATCTTCTAACCTACTTGAACAAGGAATATCATATGGTCTAAAGATCTTGGTCTTCACCACGATGGCATCTAAGCCAATAATCATCTGTGAATCCCCCTCCACTTCCACATTGTCATTGCTCAAGGGGAAGCAGAAACAGAGACCTTCAAGAGATCAAAGCTTTATTCTGATAGAATCACTCCCCAACAGGACTTGAATATACCATCTATATGTCACCAGTGTGGTTTCTGAATGCCTCTCCTATTGCTCTCTCTGAAATGGGGAAACTCTGGCAAGGATATTAATATCCTTAAGAAATGCTGATATGTCACACTTCCATGATTGGCAAATTTTTCACCGTAACATTGTTTACATTAATATCATCTATTTTATTTATGCCACCAGAAATTAGAGCTTTCTGTTGGAAAGTAGATCAATCTAAAATCAACTCCTGTGAAGGTCTTGAGGAGGCCCTCTCTCTCTCTACAAAAGAAGCAAGGCAAAAATTTTTTGTAGGTGTAAATCGGTGGTGGTAATTCAATTATCAAAAAAAAAAAATTGGTGGTGGTAAAGACAGTCATGAGAGGCTATTATCGATAATATTTTGGTGAAGATAAGCCCATTAGATAAAGTCACCAAACATGTTTTTCACTCATTTTTGTCAATGGTATCTTCAGGAAATGGTAGTTTATGCTGGACAGCTGGAATCCTATTCTCCTAGAAAGATACCTGTCCTCAGTTCTCTGGTCCCCCCCCCCCCCGTATGTCATTAAACTGAACTCCAATAGGTGGTATATTGGTAATCCAGGAAAATTTGAGGTGTTGAACCAACACAAAGGTTGACCTGTTTCCTCTCCAGGTGGCAGGTCAGCAGTTCGATCATTCAGGTTGAACAGGTCAATCCATGACAAAATTATGTATTCTGAGTTTTAAGGCCAAAAAATGTGTTTTTGGCCAAATTATTAGGCCAAATCACAAAATAAAGAATTTAAACTGAGCCAGAATTGTCACTGGATGACGATTCAACCACACAGGTCAACAACGGATTGAAAACACTAGAGCAAAATTGTTGTCAGTCCTACAAGGGTTGAGATTGAGGAAAGCAAAAAGAACTACAAAGCAGTGGCATGATTGTAGAATGGCACTCTAAAGTGGTTGCAGGATAGCTGAAGGGAACCAGAATTGGTTTATGCAGGTATAGAAATGTGTTAAGGGGGGTAATAACAATTGGTTGGGATGCCAAGGGCTACATTCAGGTGGACCCAAAGGTCAAGCAATAGCATGGCTGATGCTTTGGAAAGACAATGAGTTAACAGGAATACAGGAATCTTTTTCTTTCCTTTTTTTTGGAGGGGTGAGGAGTAGCTTCCCATGGGAGATGTGCATGACGTGTACATATCATTGTGAATAGTTGTAAATAGGGAGTGGGTAATAAGACTAGCCCATTCTTAGGGGTGCTTCACACCATTGTATGTACTTCCTCTTTATCTCTTCTTTATCTACATAATTCAACGAAGTTGCATGTTATTCATTAAAAAAATGCTACCATTGTATTCTCAAAGTCCATACAGTATTATTATGGGTATGTAACATGTTATAATATCTTCTAATAATAGATATAAATAACATCAGCATAGAGTTAATTGCCACTAACTGAAAATATCACACAAATATGTTCAAGATCTAAAAATAAACAATCACATGTTTTTACACTAAATGAACCACCAGATACAAGCTCGACATCTTTTTGACACAATTAAACTAAGAAGAGAGTATTTTACCATGACCAGGTATGAGGGATCCAGAGTCCTTGACACCAGCATCACGTTTAATCATTGACTCAATGAGGTCACCAAAAAGAGATCCCACAAAATTCAGAAATCCAAAAGCTGTAGCACTGATGGTCATCCAAGAAAGTAAGCACAATGTCAAGTTTAAAAAACTTATCATTAAGTCAATACCATTTAATCAGGAAGTTTTTAGCCATAGGGATAGGATATCTAGACCACTCAAATAATCATGTTCCTGATGTAGGCACTGCACATGTACAAAGCAGATTGGGCATGATAAACAAACCATAAACAAGTATTCAACATATGCAGGTTGAAAACTTGCAACCAAAGAAGCAGAAACAAAACCATAAATGTATTGCTAAAACTATTGATTTTTCTAGGATCTATTGATATATGGTTGTATATAAAAGATAGCTATGTTTGTCCAGGGAGGAAGTTTCTCCTGTCCAAAATCATATGTATAGAGAAAGCCCATATGCATCAAACAATAACACCCTTGGATCTATATCGGAAAGAGAAAAAATATGAGGTGTATCAAATGAAAAAAAACAAAAACAAAAGAAGGTTCTCTCTCCTATACCCCCTTGGAATGCAATCCACAAGAAGACTGTACTCATGACCTTCCACAGAATTGTCTTTGGGGCTAGGTTGATCTTCACAATTACACGTAACCTTCTCACCTCAACTCAACGACAAAAGCTTAAAATAGAGGTGCTCCACATGGGTGCAAAAAATGATCACCCCCTAAAAATTTCAACCCAACTCAAATTGGCAGAATTTTGCCCTTCAAAATCCACCCATTTTTTTGTTTCTCCCTTCATCTAATGGTTGCAAAAGGAAATGGAAATCCATCCCAATTAAAATCCCCTCCTTTTTTCAGACTCCATCCCTGAAATCTACCAATCCTAATGCAGCCTAAGGTATTTGGGTCATTGTTCAAACAACTTAGTTCTTCTTGAATTATTTATTGTAAAGGTACCACCTATTTTTTTACTCTCTTTTTTTATCATTAACCAGATGGAGAAGCTCTTTTAAATTGTACTAAAACTTTTAATGGAAATGAATCTAGTAATCTAGTCAATGCAAGGAAGGAAAAACCAAACCTTAAGAGTGACTTGAAAGACAAGACCAGACAAAACCAAATACAATAAATATCCTTTAAAGCATGCTCCCCTTGACAATTTCCAAATCCATCCGAATGAGATATTCACTCTAGATGCCAGAGTTAAGCCTCTCTAACATAATGTCAGGAAATCCTTGAGCCCTTGGAGCTTCTGGAAACTGTAGAAAATACTTTTATAGATTTCAACCTGACCTGACAGAGCAATATTTGGTACCCTAATTCTCAGGGTTTTTCTCTTATGCTTCCTTCTGTATATTACTACCTCTCCTCTGACCTTGTAGCCTTTTCAAATGAAAGAAAGAGTAAACTGGTGCCTCCAAAAATTAGGGCCTTCTATAGGGAGGTTTCTTATAATAAGATTAACGCCTGCAATGTTCTTCAAAAACAGAGACCTAGCCAGTTTTTATTCCCTTGTATGTGCATTCTATGCCTATGCAAGTGGAGAAACAAGTTGCCACTTACTAATCTCATGCACTTTTGCTGCAAGTATTTGGGAGTGGTTTTGCTCTGTTTTTAGTTATAGATTGACTGCTCTAGATGATGTGTCAAGACTGGATAATGCAACACTTTTAATCTACCAAGGAAGGGAATGATAATGTGACGATGTACAAGGGTGGTGGTTATTTAAGAAAATTTGGGAGAGAAATGCAAGATTTATTAATGGGATGGAACGTAATAAGAAAGTAATCATTGAAATTATTACAGCTAGGGTGATGCATTGGATAAAGACTATAGAGTTGTTTACATCATACTCAATGGACGAAATAATTAGGGAATAACATGTAGTTGACCATTCTTCAATGGCAAGGAGAGTGGTTAAAATGCAATGGAGCCTGCCCATAAATGATAAATAAAACTGAACTTTGATAGATGCTGCTGCAGGAACCCAGGACCATTGGGCATTGGAGGGGTGTTTTAGATGAAAACAGCAACATACTTACTCTATACTCAGGAGTTCAGTTGGGCAAGGAGATTCACAGGGCTTCACTTCCTACACAGGTTGAGAATACGCAGATTGATGCACCTTAAAAATTAGTGTTAGAGGGAGATCCAAAGGTGGTTATGAGATGGATAGTTGACGACAGACAAGTAATGTGGCAACAACATAGACAAGCCATAAATGAAATCAGGCACTTGGCAAGGGAATTGGAAGTAATGTTTTGTTGGGTGAAACGGTCAACAAACACTGCAGTAGATGGATTGGCAAGGCAAGGGATGGATAGAACAGAAATTTTTTAGGGGCTCAAATGTTAATATACAATTAAAAATGGGTGAGGTGGATTGTATTGTTTCTAGCCTAAGCATAGGGATTCTTGGCATACTGTATATACATCATTCCTCTTATAAATTAATAAAATTCCTATAGTTACCAACCAAAAAAGAAATAATGTCAGGAAACTCAATGCACCTTGCATCCATCCCAGAACCATCCAATGGATACTTGTGAGTCAACTCAACCTTTAAATACTAAAGACCTGCGGAGTTCCTCCAAAAACTTTTGTTTTCCTTCCTTTTGATAATAGAAAATGAAATTTTCATCAAGAAAATAAATGATACAAAAGGTCTTACTCAAATAACTTTCAGGTTCCTTGGATTAGAACCTTTTAGGAGGCTTTTCTTCGGTTCATCTCTAAGCAATCTAAGATTCAACAGGAAAGGAAGTACTTTTCTATCAGCTTCTAGCCACAGAAGGTTGATATTTTCTGCTGCATCACATTCACCAATAACTGAATTTGAAATCATGATCCTCATATGAAATATGGTGTTCGTAGTTGAATCCATGGAGAAAACATCTTCAGCTCTGTTTGATGACCAGTTGCAACTTTGCTCCAGTGACAGTATGGGCATTGACTTCACGAGGAAACAGAAAATTTAAAACCCTAAAAGGCAAAGGTCTCTTGATCAACCTTGAGGAAATTTCATGTTATCTGGTCATATTATCTGCTCACCACCTTTAGCCAGTTGGTTATCGGTTCAGATTGTGCTGAGCTAAGCCCACTTTTTTGGGGCTTATGCCTCACTTTTTTGGGTCATTATGCCTCAACTGTGCCTTTAGCCTTTTAAAATCTTGGAAGTGCCCACTCCAGTTGATATATAGGATGTTTTAAACAAAATAGTAGATGGATAATAATGCTCTTTTGCCATATACAAGACAATACACCACTACAACAGTAACATGAACAAATCCATTAGCCCTTCTAATTAGGCTAAGATTTGTTAGGAATTTTACATTTCCACCCAATTTCATAAAGTTATTTGGGATAGTTGGCAAAAGATCAAGGTCTTGGAGGCCTACGCTACACAGATACCTACACATGCCTAGCATACTGGTACAGTATCCAATACTTATTGGATATGATACGTTGTACTGCATAGATACTTCTAGATATACTCTAGAGCATTCATGCTTACTAGTATCCCGCCAATTTGCAAATATATATATGGGAATGGTTTACTTCTTTGTTTAGATGATTACAAGGACTTTTTATGGTAAAAGAATAACAGGTATAAAGTGAAGAAATATCACATTGAGAAAAGATAACAAAAAAACAACAAAAGTACATAACCAACCCAATACCTATACCTACCTATATACCATTGATAATAATTTCCAAAGTAGAACAAAAATCAGCCTCAAATGTTCCTCTATCAACATTCTTGAACTCTGGATGGACCAACAGCCATTCTAACATCATTGAGATCTTTCTAAATAGCAGTGTTTTAAAAGCGCAAGGCGCAAAAGAGGTGCAGGGGTCAATGTGCGCCCAAGGCGCGCGCCTTTTTAAAAGGCGCAAAATTTTAAAAAATGCTAACAATAAAAAAAATGTTAGAAAATCAGAAAAAGCAAAAAAAAATCAAAAAATTATTGAACATAATATTAATAAAAGCATAAACTTAAATTTTAAATAAATGTTCTAAAAAACCTATTATCTAAAATTAAAATACATAAACATAACATGTAAAGCATATTCAAATGAGAATTTAAAAATAAAATCAAACATATAAAACATTTTCAAGCATGTAAAACCCACAATCTCTTTTTTTTTCTCAATTGCATTACTTCAAGTAGCTAATGTGATGTAAAACATATTACATTCCTGATTCTACGAGCCACCTTTGTGCCACGCCCCTTGAGGTGCACACCTGGGCTGAGGTGCACCAGGCGTGCACCTTTTGAAAGGGCTGCACATAGGACCTGGGCAATGCACCTCACCTGTGCGCCTAGGCGTGCCTTTTAAATCACTACTAAATAGCTGATTTTATTTTATTTTTTATCTTCTTACAACCTCTTGCACCAATTTTCCTTTTTATAATATTATCATTCACTATTTGTCCAAGAAAATGTCCATGCACCCCAGTGTTACACTGTCACTCAAAAAAAAATCCAAAAAATATAAATTATTTATGATGATACTTATTGAACACTTAACAGTAATACCTTAGTAACGATGTTGGCCAACAAAATATCTTTGATAAGACAAGCACAGTAGCAATACAGCCACTTAAGCCTGCAATAGCTCCCTCCCACGTCTTCTTTGGACTAATATGAGTAAGTGGTGTCCGGCCAAAGGTCTGCATATACAAAAACATCTCTCAAAGATCTCCTTGTGGTCTAGCACTGAAATATGTTGTATAACTTACAACTTGAAAAAGCCCAAACCAAATATAGCATCATTTTTGCATACTCCTTTTTCAAGTGTTTGAATATATAAATATGTACAAGGAAAAACAAACTCCAATTACAGAGCTCATGAACAAGAACTCGGAATTCATAATCATGACAAAGGCGTTATATGCTCCTCCAAGAACAGGAAATGGTGCATCTAAATCATTACCACATACATAGTTGCACTCAAAGTTACCTAATTTTATCTCATATCCAATTTTTGAATTAGTTCAATTTGAATCGATTGGCAAGTTTGTTTGTACAAGTTCGAAAAGGATGAGCTTTGTTGCAGCATAAAAATTCAGTGATGGAATAACAAAAACGTGATAATGTTAAGCTGTATTGTATATCTAATGTCTATAAGGAAAAAAGAACCATAACACCGAAAAAATAGGGAAAAGTAGAAACACTCCTGGATTTTGTCCTATTAAACAATCAAAGATTAATGCTAAGAAGAAAACATACTCCATACAAGACAACTTCTGAATTATGTATTCTCTCACACCATAGTATGTTACGAAACATTGGAAAATCACATGATAATCAAAATATAAGGCTACACCTAGAGAACCCGGTACATCTATTATATATGAATTACAAATTACAATACGAATTTGAACAACATATGTAAGGAGTAGATATGTTGGGTCGGGCCAGTTATAGAGTCTTATGTTTTTCTCTTTACTAGAGTTACTGGGTCTAAGATATTGAGCCCATTCGGGTCCTTGTTTATTAGTTGCTGTCACTTAATCAGAGGTATAATCATATATTCACTTGTAATTAGTTCTTAACATAAATGCAAATGATAAGGCTGGCTGGAGAACTCTTTTCTGCCACCCATTCTTTTATTTTTTCTCTTCTTCCCCTTCCTTTTTTTTTTTGAAAGATAAAATATCATATTTCCATTAAATTAGAAAGAAACTACATAATCAGACCCTTGAGAAGGCACGAGATTCCGCCTTTCCAAACATAAAACACTTAAAATGCGAAACCTAAAGCAACAGGCACATGATTACTCATTACTAATACAAAAATTACAGTTGAGTCCAAAAAAAGTTTTTCTCAAACTGTGCCCTGTTTTGCCAAGCTATCTGCAAAGGCATTAGCTGATCTCCTTACCCACCTTACAGTAACAGACATATTCCTTGTCAGCCAATTGTATTTCTTTATCTCTTCTTCTCCTTCCTTTCTTTTCCATTATTGTTGCAAATTTAAGAACATGGTATCAGAACATTAAAGGCTGCAACTGTACTTGGACCGTTATACTATTCTCTTCTTTTTCAGGCATATTCCAATGTTTTAAAAGCACGAGGCACATAAAAAGGTGCAAGGCGAGACGTGTGCCTTTTCAAACAAGGTGCAAAATTTAAAAAAAAAAAACTAAAAAAACAAAAAAAAAGAGCCAAAATTTTCAAAGCAAATAAGTCAAAAAATTATAAAACATAATATTAATAAAATTATAAACTTAAATTTTAAATAAATGTTTTAAAAAGCCTATTATCTAAAATTAAAATACATAAACATAACATGTAAAGCATATTCATATGAGAATTTAAAAATAAAATCAAACATATAAAACATCTTCAAGCATATAAAACCCACAATCTCTTTTTTCTCAATTACATTACTTCAAGTAGCTAATGTGGCATATTACATTCCTAATTCTACGAGCCACCTTTGTGCCACGCCCCCCGAGACAAGCCCAAACAAGTCCATGTTAGGGTCTTAAATTCTTAGTTTTCACATAAAATAATGATTGTATAGTTTTAATTGCTTTTTAAGAAGATATTTTATTATGATGAATGAATGGACAGTATTACCAAATAGGGGGTGAGGCGCAGCCACTAGACTCAAAAAAAGGAAAAAAGTGTCAAATTTTCAAAAGGCACACGCCTGTGTTGAGGCGCAAGGCGCACCAGGCATGCGCCTTTTGAAAGGGCTGCACCTAGGACCTGGGCGAGGCGCCTACCCTAAAATGTGCCTCACCTGTGTGCCTAGGCACGCCTTCGAAATCACTGGCCTATTCACACTTTCCTTTTCTGTTGTGTTTCTAGACCCTAGATCTGACAGTAGGTTACCAAGATCTACATCTAGGGTTCTGCCTTGGGTGTAGGTACCAAGGGAGATTAGTTGATGCCCTACTAGACCTCTTTTGCAGACAGTAGCCATCCGGCTGCTAGAGAGATCTGATTTGAATCAAATCTAGATGCTGAATTTAGGAGACTAGTCCAAGGATCGACCCCTGTTTTAGGGATTAGGTGCTGCCAGTTGAGAACAGTTGAGGAGTGTTATTCCTTGAGATTAGTAGTCACTGGTTGGAGAAATCAGATTCATTTTTTGTGCTCAAACCCTCAACAGTCCAAGGTTCTCAGATGCTGCAAAAATTTTCTTGTTTTGGAAGGTTAAAATGCCTTCAGTTTTTGGGGAAGTGGCCTCCAAAGACAATAGATAGGGGTGAATCTGCTAATCTTGAGAATACAAAGATACATAGACTACAGATCACACATGTGAAGTTTGATGAGTATAATTGCAGAGAGTGAATAACACCCTCCTACTCACCCTAGTCTATAATTTCAGTGCACAGTCCCAATCTACATAGCCTACAACAATTGTTCATAAATTTCCCCAATTCTACATTCTTCTTTACACCAGATTTGATTGTCTTTTGCCAACAGAATACAATGATTTTAAAAATGAAGCAATGAAGCAAATTTTAAAAGCCAGAGAACATTTGGTTTAATGGTAAAATCTCAGGCTGACAAGCGTGAGAATGTGGGTTCAAGACCCCAGCTGGGACCAACATTGGGTAATGGCCTTTTAGTGCAGAAACTATATATACTATTTTTTAGAAATATTATCTCAACCACAAAATGTGGGCATTCCATAGATTTAACCGAAAGGTCAAGTCATGTTGGTCAATGCCATAAGCACAATACCTTTCCACCCAGAAAAGCAAATGTATCTGCTGCAATTATACTGCTAAAAGAAATCAAGGTTGCCACAAGACCAACTGTCCAATGAGCTTGACCACCAAGAAGAATGGACCAAGTGGCTCCTATTTCTGCCAAAAATAAACTGGTTAAAAACCAAAATTTAGTAAATGGACAAATGAAGGCCCGCTAGAATATGGGAACACATAAAGAATAGCAACATGCACACTAAAGGAAAATAATATAATACAAATAATGAAGGCATATCTATGACCATATGATAAAAATGAGAATGTTTCAGTTGTTTGGTCAGAAGACCCTGAGTTCACTTCCATTGTTTGCCCTCTACTTCTTTGTTTTTCCACAATGTCTAACATGTCATTAAAAGTGCCCACACATTGTCTTCTATTTTACGTTTTTTCTTCTTTTTTTCTGCTCTGTTTCAATTGTTTGTTTTGTTTCTTCTTTGTCCGTGAGAGTGTAACCATGTCTCTGAAATCAAGAACCTGCAAGATTCAGAAATAATGGATTCTCTTCCTGGTGACTATGATAATATTGAGTTCCCACTTCCCAGTTCCAAAAACTGTGAATGAAAACTATCCGATGGTTTTGGAATATTTTGGTATCCCATGTGCCACTTTGGACCACTTTGGATTCTCAGAGATCTGAGAGCTTTTGCACCTCACACACTGAAAATCACCTCAGTTCTGATATTGGTGTTCATGTTGTGGAATGTTTCTCAGCAGATAGTCAACATTCTGTCTATGTCCAAAAGAAAGATAGTCCCCCAAGCAGTGTTTCAGCAAACAGGTCTCCTGCTTCAATTCCTCTAAGCTCTTTCTGTGATGATCCAGGGGTGCAAAATCTCCTAAGCAGGACCCGAATTCACCTCTTAAGGAGAGGAGAGCAGATATTCTAGAGAAAGTTCTTCGGGTGGGGTACCAAGTAATCCAGTTTCACAATCTCTTCTGAATGTAAAAGTTGAACCAGGCCCAATAGTGGTTCAACAGAGATAGCAGACATGTACATGAAAAGCATGCAGCAATTTACTAAATCTTTGGCCAAGACGAAGCTTCCAATGGACATTGAAAATAGAAGCCCCAGTTCTAGAAAAACCAATTCTAGCTCCAACTAAAAATTACCTTCACCAAAGACCACTGGCTCGAGTGATTTACGGAAGTAGCGCTTTCTTCTAAACTTAGTTTGATCAGCTCTGAGACACAGGTGGCATTAGGTTTTAGAATCAAACACTAATATTAGTCGTGAGCTTTATAATTTAGAGGGGCTTTACCTTTGTATATTAGGGTATTCCTCTTTTTTTTTTTAAATGGGAGCCTGTTACACCAAAAAGGGAAAAGGACAAGTGGACAACCTAAAGCATCTAAAAAAATAATATAATCTAGGGGTTTTAACTGTTCAGTCCACCCCTAGAAATCTTAGCTCCACCCTAGGGGTGAATGAATCCTGACCGTGGATTGATGCCAAATCCACAGGCAGGATGCATTTTATAGAGGAGGGGGCTACTAGTAGACTAGGAGGTGGCTGTAATTTCAGATTTCTGAGGGGGATTTACAGTCTACTTATCCCTATAATCTAAATCTCTATGACAACTTCTCTCAGCTGCTACTTCTCTTCTATGACCTTCGTTTGCTATCCAGGCCACAGCCTGATTGTCTTTTTTGTGGATGTGGTTGTACGTGACTTCAAGATCTCCTTCTCTTGCTAGCCTCCCGCATTCCTTGAGCATGAGTTGACAATTACATGATGATGAACCCAATCCTTTTCAGCGCTTCAATTGTGGTCTTTGACTCTCCTTCTATTATCACCTTCATAGCTCCAGCAAACACAGTTAACCTATGGGCTTCAAGGCATGCTCTCATGTCAGCCACTGGTATTGAATAGATCCCAATGGGACCCGTTTTCATGTTAATTATCTTGGCAGTGGAATCTCTTGTAATACAACCAAAAGCACAGTTACCCTCCCTATCTATAGAGGCATCAAAATTTATTTTAATCATATCTGTGTCTGGTGAGATCCATTTAGCCAAAATATTAGGGAATTCTTGGTGTTGGGAAAGCATGACTTCTATGTTTTACAAGCTTCTATCTATTACAACTGCAGTCACTATGAAATTATGAATGCAATTATTCTATTATCTTCCTCTGTTCTTTTTTATGCTATATTTGTTATTTTTCCTGTCTTTTTATCTTATTGTTGTTTCTTCTGTGTGTGTGTGTGTGTGTCTTTTGGTTTGGTGCTATCTTATGTGGCTTTAAGCTCAGGTTTTGTGTATTCTGAATTCGATAATTGTTGGATTGTATATCATTCGAACTTAACCACCAGGCTAACATGTCATCAAATACTGTTATATTTGAAGCCACATTCACTTGGATATGCAAGACATAATTCCAGATTAGGCATGGCAATGCACTGAGGTTTTTCTTATTTAACCATTTTTAATAACTCGGTATAAACCAATTCTCTGTAAGAAAAAAAAAATAGCATCTTTACATTTCAAATCTTTGAATGTGATTGATCGTTGAAAGTTGAGCTATTCTTCTTATAGGATATAGAAGTTTAGTAGGATACCAAGTTCCATCAGGGTAAGATGCAATGATGTACCTCTTACAATTTAACCCTTATCTTAGTATTATTATCATGGGTTCTAAAGTGCATGCACACTCTCAAGTAGGTTGTCTGTTGAGCACTTCTGGTCCTTCAATAAGTTAACAAACCATTACTGGACAGCTCTCATATCTCATTAAATATAACTTGAACTCCCCCCACCCAGTGACCTAGACCTGCTTCTATTTCTAATTCCATATACTTGATTAATAGTTACAACCCCCACAGCCCATGCTGATTGAGCTCCTATATTGAGGGCAAAATCCAGTAGCCACGTGCATAGGCACTTATTATCTTATAGAACCAAATATTGATTATTGATATCATGTCATCTGAAACGATGGTTCGTTACAAGTGCCTCTGAAAATTATGCACCCTCATCAATATACTCACCTAGTGCTTTTCCACTAGGTTGCTGTTGTACTGTAGCCCCTTTTATCAATAAAATCTTTACTTTACCTTCTCAAAAAAAAAATGATGTCATTTCAGATTTCAACAACTAATGCAGAGTCACTAAAACTAAAAATGCTTTTTTGGATAGATAACTAAAATAATATATAATTATACTACTCTTAGTAAGCACATCATAGTGTGCTTATGTGAAAAGGATGCAATATGAAAATGGTTTATCACCCATGTTTTTGCCTTTATCACATTTATGCTATATATTGCAGTATTAAAAATTGTTAACAGCAGAATATGGATATACTTAGAAGTGCACTGTACAAACCATTCTTAAGAATACTACATGTACACTATTTGATTATGGATAATATGACATAAGCAAGTAGAATGAAAAACAAAACTTACGGGTATTTAAGGCAGGAGCTGCCAAACCGCAACGAAGCTTAACCCAGAAACAAGGAAGATAACCACAATAGAACAACCCAAACATTGCACTGCTCAACTGAGCAAAACGAGGATTTCCTCTCTGTAAAAGCAATGACATTGCAACAACAAAAGCAGCTGATGTCACAGAAATGTCTATGTGACCAAAATACCTGACAATCCATTCAAAATACTAATCAGCCATAGGGAATACCCCATTTGAGTTCATGTTTGTAGCATGAGAAAACTATACATGAGAAGATGGAATTGTGTTTCCCTCATCAAAATTTCTTACCCAAAAAGTGTTTCCTTTACTGACTATAAGAATGTTAAGTATAATTTGATATCTTATAATAATCTGTTACAAAGATCTGGGTGCAGGTGTTGTGTCTGGGAGTCAGGCCCTTTGGATTCTGACAGCAAAATCTTTGGATATGGGAACTCGGTCACAATAGGTTCACAATTTGTAATAAATGCATGAATATGATAAATAGGACTAATAAATATATAATTTCTAATCAAGCAAGCTATGTCTAATAATCTAGATGTATTATTATGCATATCCAAAAACAAAATATCAGCAACAAAAGGATGCAATAAATGAATTTGCAACACAAAGATACATTTAAAGAGAGGAGAGAGAGCGAACTTGCAGTAGAACACTTAAATACTCAAAATATAATAACATATTGGGAACCTATAGCAAATGAGGTTAAAGAGGCATTTCTGGCTGGAAATTGCATGCATTCAACATTTACATTCTGGTTATAGTATCTTTTAATAACATTAGGTAAAATGTGCACATGATTGGGTTAATCACTATGCTGGCTGTTACAGTGTTACTAATAACAAAAATGTGGGTCAATCAGATTGGGAATTGACCCTTCTCTTTCAATTGTTATCTTCCTCCATGTCTCTCTTTTCTTCTTCCTTCTTTTTCTTCATTCCTGCACTTGTTGCAGGGGTCAGAACAATGTTTAATATTTATATATACCCCAATCCCATAGCCACATCCATGTTATGTCATATTCAATATGGGTACTTTCAATGGAATGAAGGGTCTGGGTGTTACAAACTTAAACAAGCAAAAAAGTATTTGAAGATAATTCCACACCAAAATATAGATAAAAGTCCTTGCATGTTGATATGAAAACAAAGAAATCCTTTTGATTCATTAAATAAACCATAATGCGAAAAATAACACAAAGTGAAACATCAGTCAGCATGGCATGAAGTAGCAAATTTTAGGATAAAAATCATGAATAAAATGGTTAAAGATTGGAAAAAGGAATATATGGAAATAAGGGAAAAGAAGGTAAGCTTCTAGGTAGTTCTTCACAACTCAAGTCCTAAACTAATGAAATAAATTTCAACCATGAAAAACATTTCCATTGAGAACATCTCCAGACACAATATGTTTAAAGCCATCAATTATCTTAATGCTGGGCCCAATGGAAACAACCTTTGCTCCCTACAGATAATCTTTGTTGTGTACTTATCTATGTATTGTCCACAGGGACATTATTGTCATTTTCATGTTTTGTTTATTAGCTGTACTGTCACCCTAATATAATCTAATAGAGGTGCTGCCAGCACCACTTTTAGCCCTCACTCTCTTCTCTCTTCTCTCCCTCTTCTCTGCTTCTCTCTCTCTCTATTTGACTTCGATAATATGGTATCAGAGCGGGTGGGGTCCTGAAAAGCAGATCAAGATTTTTTTTTCCTCCTGACTTGTTCTCTTAGATTTGAAGATATCTACAGTTTACAGATCTGATCTGAGACAACCGTAGGGCCCCCTCCCTTTCTTTTCTTTTCTTTTTTTCTTCTTGGTTGTGTGCCAAGAAAACCCAGAAATTTAAATCTGATACTGTGAAGGAGATTAGAAATCCCCTGTGGATCATATGATCTTTCTGTGACGAGGAAAGTATCCTCAGTAGGTTTTGTATGACCTTGTAGTGTGGAGAACACTGTGGACTGGTGCTGCCACTGCAAAGCTTTTGTGGGTCTGTTTCGTACAATACTGTGTTTGTACAGACCTGGGAGTACCCAGATCAGTGCTAGGAAGGTTAGGAAGGTACTGTTTGGCGTACAGAAATTTTTTCTAGAGATCCTGTGAGAACCAAAGCAATAGGGTGCAGTTCCAAATTGCCTCTGATGACAGTGCTACTTCTGGTGCTACATCTGGACAGGGAGGACTGAACAGCAACATTGACCATGTGAATTTTCCAATGTCCATTACCGCCCTCGATAGAAGTAATTATTTGCATGGTCCAGAGAGATGAAAGCTATATATTACGGCTTGGGGGAAGATAGGTTACATCAGTGGAACAGCAAAAGAACCAAGGAATGGCACTGCTGAAACATGATAGGTAGAATCAGGAGAAGTGGAGAACTGCTTAATTATGTCCTGGCTTCTCTCTACCATGTCACCATCAATCAAACAGAATTTTATGTGGGCAGAGACAGCATATGAGATTTGGGACCAGGAGAAATCTATGTATTCTGAACAAAGGCATTACGCTAGAATCTATCAGTTGCAAACAGTCTTCTACATGCAAACAGGGGGAATGAAGTTTATCAGCCTACTATTCTGCCCTCTCCTCCATTTGGAAGGTACTATCAAAGCATTGAATGGAAGAGTGATAAGAATGCTAAAGCCTATAAAGCCCTTGATTCTCAGCAGCATGTGCTTGCCCTTTTACCTGGGCTGAATTCAGTATATGAGCCTATTAGGGTTCAAATATTAGGTAGTAAGGACCTCCCTTCCATCAATGAAGTGTATGCCTTGATACAACCTGAGGAAAGTAGGAGAAATGCAATGAATAATTCAGAGAGAAGCAGATTGTTCTTGCTGCAAGGAGTGTTAAGAATACCGATAAGAAGAATGATTTTCAAAAGAAAGGGGATGAGAAAGATAAATTGTAGTGCACTCACTGTCAGTGACCCAGACATACCCATGAAACTTGCTGGAACCTAGTTGGAAAACCTAAGTGGGCTCAAGAACTGAGTAAAAAATCAGCACTGGAACAGAACAAAAAACCAAATCCTCAGTATCAGGATCGTTCCTCTAGTCAGAAGAAATCTGTCTCTGCAAATGTGGCTTCTCAGGAGCAAACAACTGGTTCTTCTATGAACACATCTCAAGAGTACTCTTCTCGTTCAGATCCCAAGGAAGACTTCATCAATGCCTTTTGTGACCATATGGAACTATATGGTAGGGCCCTTCGACAAATGGATTCTAGGCCCAACCCCTCAACTTCCTTCGCCTCTATTTCAGGTAACATTGTCTTTGCTTTCCATGTTTTCTCCCAGACTTCGGAATCACCATGGATTATTGATTTCAGAGCCTCCAATCATATGACCGGTAATTCCTCTTTGTTTCAGTCCTATACCATTCTTTCTAGCAGAGAAAAGGTGAGACTTGCTTATGGCTCTTTCTCTTCTATAGCTGGTCACGGAACTTTCTCTCTGCCATTTGGATTTGCTCTTTCGGATGCGCTCCATGTTCCTAACTTATCTATTAACTTGTTATCTATTAGTAGCATTACCCGTTCCTTGAACTGTTCAATGACCTTTCTGCCTCATTCTTGTGTTTCAGGATCTGGCCTCTGGGAAGACAATTGGTAGAGGAAACTTGGTAGATGGTCTCTACGTGCTGGAGAATAAAGCTGGTCATGTGGTTACAGAGTCTATGAGTCAGTCCCTTGCGAGTCGTGCTTACGTGTGGCACAATTGTCTTGGTCATTTGTCTTTTGAGTCTTTAAAAATTTTGCTTCCTGAATTGTTCAAGTCATGTCAATGTCTGAGTTACAATGTCAAACATGTTAGTTAAGTAGGCATTGTAGAAGCTCATTTCCAATGAAGAAATAAAAGATCAGATTTTCCTTTTCACATTGTATATTTTGATGTGTGGGCTCCTATTACTATCCCCTTCGAGACTGGCTATAAATATTTTATCGCATTTATTGATGACTATACTCGCTACACATGGGTTTATCCAATGCGTTCAAGAGAAGTACCAATGATTGTGCAAGATTTTCAACGTATGATTTTCAACCAGTTTCAAATCGAAATACAACCCTTTTAGTCTAACAATGCAAAAGAATATTTTCATAGTGATTTGATAGAATTTTTTACTTCTTGTGGTACTCTTCACCGAAGTTCATGTGCTAGAATCCCCCAACAAAATGGGGTTGCAGAACGGAAGAACCAAAATCTGTTGGAAGTTGCTCGGGGCATGTTGTTACACATTAATGTTCTCAAGTGTTTCTAGATAGATGTTGTTTTGTCTGCTGCTTATGGTATCAACCGCATGCCTTCTTGATTGTTAGAATACAAAGACCCCACACCAACTCTTGTTTCCCAAGGCTTTGTTATTTTCTATCCCCGTGCATGTCTTTGGATGTGATGTTTTGTTCATGATTTGTCCTCCACCCGTGGTCAGCTTGATGCCAAGGCCGTTCCTTGTGTCTTTCTTGGTTATCCTTCCTCTCAAAAGGGCTTCAAATGCTTTGATCCTATTTCCCATAAGTATTATATCTCTATGGATGTATCATTTTTTTGAATATGAACCCTTTTTTCCTGTTTCTCCTTAGGGGGAGAATAAGGTTGAGGAGAAACCCACTCAGGTTTTGCTTCCTCCTCTTCCTGATCCTCCTCCTCTCTGTGTCTTCCTCCATCGTTACAAGGATCAGAAAAGTTCAAGAGCCGTGGAACAGCCTGAAACCATGCAACCAATATCATCAGACTCTCTAGGGGTAGATCTACTATGGCCAGGTATTATTATCCCTATTGATACCCCTGATCCTATTACCGTTGACATTTCTATTGCTAGTGATGTTGACCTTCCTATTGCTAAGAGGAAGGGTGTCAGGTCATGTATCACCAATCATCCTACATCATATTACATTTCATATGAAAATATTTATCCCTAAAAGTGTCACGGAGGCTCTATCTATTCCTGAATGGATAGATGCAATGAAGGAAGAGATTGATGCATTACATAAGAATGGTAATGTGGGAATTGGTGGATCTTCTAGAAAGAAAAGAACCAGTAGGATGTAATGGTTGTTCACAGTAAAACGATCGATTTTACAGTGGTAATTTTTACAGAACCGATCATTTCTAGACCCACAACTGAAACGATCAGCTCTCGAGACAATTATGTCTGACCCAACGGATCCAATTATAATAAATAAGTAAAAATATATATGTTTAATATATTAAATATTATATATATAATTGATTTATATATTATACGTATTCCGAACCAATAATAACCTGGACACTATATCAGGACCCGGAACCAACCCATCTGTTCCAATTTCTGGAACCAGAACCGTCCCAATCTGTTTAGGTTTATCGGGTCGAACCCGACCCTTTGATAGCCCTACATGGTGTTGTAGAGATCCTGTGGATAAAGAACCTATTGAAAGAATTGGGTTTTGATGTCAATGGCCCTATGCCACTTTACTACGACAACAAAGCCACCATTAGCATTGCAGCCAATCTAGTCCTACATGATAGAACTAAGCACGTTGACATTGATAAACATTTTATTAGAGAAAAGCTTGAAAGTGGGGAAGTGTGTACACCTTATGTTAGCTCCAAAGACCAACTAGCACATGTACTTACAAAGGGTCTTCACCACTTGAGGTGTAATAAGCTTTGTGACAAGTTGGGCATGATAGATATCTATGTCCCAACTTGAGGGGAAGTGTTGCGTACTTATCTATGTATGGTCCACAGCGGCATTATTGTCTTTTTAATGTTTTGTTTATTAGCTGTACTGTCACCCTAATATATAATCTAATAGAGGTGCCACCAGCACCACTTTGGCCCTCACTCTCTTCTCTCTTCTCTCCCTCTTCTCTTTTTTATTTTTTGTTATCAATAACCAGAATTTTATTAGTTGATACATAAAAGAGCATACAGCAACCAAGGGAAGGGATAAATTCTCTTAACCCTCTTCGCTTCTCTACTTCTCTCCCTCTCTCTCTCTCTCTCTCTCTCTTTGACTTCAATAATAATCTTGAAGCATCATTTTTTGACAAGCAACAATATATCATGCATTTATTACTTGAAGCACCAAATTATGAAGATGCTGTCAGGATCTCACAAGGATGGTAGCATTGGAAGGAGAATTCAAACTTCATAATGCAAGATCAACCAAAAAGGAAAGGTTGTATTGAACCATTAGTGGTATCAAAAAAATGGAAAGAAGAAAAGTAAGGAAGAGGAAGAAAAGGAAAAAAGAGATGGATAAAGTGTAGAGTCAGTACTTAGCTCCAACCATTAGACTGTCGTCTCACTGACAAAGGAGGGTGAAGATGAAATCTCATCATCATAGAGAACAGGCACACTTCTTAAGCAAAGCAAGCAAATGCAGAATTTTTTCTTGACCTAGTGTTGTGCTTCCAGATCCTTAAACTCTCAGAAGCAGATACATGGCAAGGATGGTGGTATGGAGAACAGAGGTCAAGGAAGAGGGAGATAGGTTGGGCAATGAACTGCTCAAGTTTATAATTTTAATTGGTGCAGAGTTGCTTCTGTTACTCTTTGTTTAGGCACCTATTCTCATTGTTGGTTTCAGATTGAATTATTTTCTTGGGTTTAAGGGTGGCTTTTTGGAGTGTTGTATTTTCCAGGAGATGGTGCCTAGTTTGGGGTGACTGGGCTGTGGTTTGTCTGGGCGATTTCATTGGTGCTTTATCTTTTGAGGACTGATTTGGGAAAGTCCCGTTTTCAATACATTAAGGACATCCCTAGTGAAAAGACAAGATACCTGATGCAGTAAGGAAGAAGAAAAAGAAAGTGCTAGTTTGGGATTTGGAACCTCCTTAGAAAAACTGGGCTTCCAATGCATGGGATCCACAAGGATTCTATGAGTCCCACTGCCACTAGCCTAGACAATCTTTAGAGGGGGTCATAACCAAGAGGTTAATGGTCTTGGGGTATTGGAATGATCAATAGTTTAGAGGGTTCTTAGAATTTTGAAAAATTCAAGTTGTAATTACATTACATTTCTTTTGGCTTTTTTTCAGGGGTCAAAACTTTTCTGTTTTGCACAACTTTAGTGTCATCAGATAGGTTATTGAGTTATCCATACAATGAGACAAATATCGTTATATCATGTAAATTTGATATTTTGTGAAAGAGTTTTAACTGTTTTATTTATAGAGTGTCAATCTGTACTGTGATTTTAGTCTCTTTATTTTTTGGGTTTAGTTTGGTTTTACTTGGATATTTTGAGAATTAATACAATACATTACCTATTTCCAACTAAAAAAAGAGCCAACCTTGGATGAAATTAGAGTCTTTGATGAATAAAATTTTGATTTAGTAAATCCTGGTTGTAGCCAGGTATTTCTCTCTTCTTCTATCTTTTTCTCCTCTCTCCCACTTGGTTCTTCCTCTAAGCAAGCTATCTCTGCTCTCTACTCTAACAGAAAGAGTTATTTTTCTTTCTAATGTTCTGCTTATTCTTTGGTGGACAACAAACTGTCTACCTGCTAAGAACCACAACAAATGCTAATAGTTTGATCCTACTAAGAACTCCACATGGGGATCAAAATATTACAAAGTGTCATTTCCTTTTAAAATCAGCTTCCATTTCTAAGGTGCTGAAATACAAAACTAACAGGAAATTCTTACTATATGTGTTCTTCACATGCTAAAATGAAGAGACCCATACTAGTTCATCATTTTTGCTGTGAGGGCCATCAATCTCTTGCATTTCTGATTCCTTGAAAGAATGACAAGTAGCATGGTAGAACTTCTAGATGACAGGAATAAGAATCTAATTTGTGATCTCCTTTTTGCTTTTTGTAGGACTGTATGGAATAATATGTAGATAAAACTTCCAATTCAAATCAGGATTGACTCTCCAAAGCATTTGAGAAGACCAGATTGACTTAGACTTTGCTGCCATTTCTTTGACTTCTTCAGATGTATTTAGTTGATTAGTCAGTGAGTTCACATCTTTTATAGGGTGAAGACCAGATTGACTTAGACTTTGCTGCCATTTCTTTGACTTCTTCAGATGTATTTAGTTGATTAGTCAGTGAGTTCACATCTTTTATAGGGTTGAAAGCCTCTTCAAAGAGTCTTTTGCTGATCACCCTCATTATCTAATTGACAAGAACTAGTTGGACCTCTGAAGTTTTCGAGGAGCTCAATTTTAGTGGCATTCTCAAGCAAAGGTGTAGGCAGAATGAATCTTAATTTACTCAGAAGGTTAGCTTCTCTCAATGGGTTAAAGGGTCTCTAGAGACTCATCCTCAGTTGATTGCACAATGAAAGATAGAGGCACTTTGGGTTAAGTTTGGACTCTGGATCAATGGCAACATAGTTTCAAGACAAGTCAATATCATTAAAGAAATCGAAACAGTGGCCTCTCCGAAGAAAATTTGATTCTCTTGGCTACCAGAGGAGCCAAATGGTGTAGCACAATCTCTTATGAAAGTGTACCTATCAGATTGCATATATAGTAGAGGCTTAATCGTCCTTTGTAATTTTCACCTTTAGTCGCGTCCTTTCTTTCTCTCTTTCCTTTTCCTTTCCTGGACAAGCTCTTTACATCTCTTTCTTGCTTTATTCAGTAAATTCTCTTCATCATCAATTAATTGGAAGAAGAAAAAGAAAGAAACTGAAATGGGAGTTTGGGGTAGGGGTGGGAACTCTATCGGGTTCAGTCTAGATCATGTGTCTGAATTTCTCCTATGACCTCCATGAATAAGCATTAATTCTATATTATGTAACAGCAAATTACTTATTAGTGTACACCAGCTGTAAATCTAGTATTTCAATCGGAAATTTTCTGTAGATTCCAAAATATATCATGTCCAACTAGGTATTATGGCCAAAAATAGTTGTTAAGGTTCAGAGGTTACGAACGCTATTAAAGGAAGATGTAAAGGAATAAACCTCTGAAAGAGCTTGATTGTGATCTCAATGACAACAGGAAAAAAAAAAAGTTAAGGCACATGAAAATATCCTACTAACAGAACTTACAGTGTCAATATAGGCATGATGGCACAGAAAACAGAGCAAGCCCGCGATACATATCGAGGAGGAGGCGTCATCCCTTTTGCAATACCATTGCTCCTTACAAGTTCAAAATACTCACGTGCACCGACGAAAACAGCAGTAGCCAGGGCCACCGTAAAAACCCATCCTCCGGCTAAAACAACACCCCCAACGGAAATTCCAATCCCAAGTCCAAAAACAACCCGTTTTTTCAACTGACTCCCTTTTTGTTGTTGTTGCTCCGGTACCAAACCTTCCATCCTCACTGGATTATGGCCTTTGTCAACTTCCTACAGCATGCCTATCTCAGTAATTCCATTCATTGTACAAGCGGCATACTAAAAGAAAGGAAAATACAAGCCAAAACTATTTGTAACTACTATTAAAAATGAGCAGACAATGGTGAGAAAAGAACAAAGACAGAATCCCAGATAAAATCAACACATGTTCGAAGAGAAAAAAGTGAAAATTAGCTAAAAATTCTAAAGAACATCATAAGGTTCAGCACTCAGAAATACACCTCTCGGACATCTCCTTCGTCGACGTGATTTGGTTCAGCTCTGGCAACGGCAGTAAGTACCCGGCCACGTGCGGTGATACCAAATCTCGGGCGAAGCCGAATAATGCTTCTCGATCCATCAGAAACCACTCTCAATTTCGATTTAGATGAAGGATGAACGAATACTAGGGTTTTCGAGGACGGGCGACATCGGCAAGCGCAAAGCATAGTGGCGGAGAGTGGAATGAAATTGCAGCGGTCGATGTCGATATATGACGCCATTAAATTCATTCTGCTCACGTCTGAAACAATCGCATATTCAATGTTCTAAAGGAGCCCGATGCCGAATTTTAGGAAGGAATGAAAAAAAAAAAAAAAAGACTAGAGAATAGAGATCCCGTGAATTATGTTTTTGTGGAAACTGGAGACTGGAGATAGAGATGATTGTGTGGCGATCAAAATTGAGAGGTGCCAAACTGTAGATAACCACCGAGACACAGACACAGTCCCGCTCGAATCAACAACAATTACGAAGAATTATTGATAATGAAAAGAAGGAACCACAGGGACCTCGTACTTTGGACTGGGCCACTGAGGTAGTGAGGTTAGCCCCCGGCCCGGTACCAGTTTCATGTGACTGGACCTGTTAATGGGCGGGTGACCGAAAGGGCTGGTCCGGCCCGGCCCGTTCTAAGTTGGGTTTTAACAAAGTTTTAAGCATGCAGATTCGAGCTCTAAACATTGGGTCCGACTATTTCTGGGCCGGACTCGGGTTTTTTAAATAAACTCAGACCGATAATATTATATATACAATAAAAATATAATATAAATAATTAATATATTATATATTATATATTAATATTAATAAAATTAATAGCAAAATAAATAATATATATTATAATATATAATATATTATTAATATAATTAATACATTTTAAATACCTATCAAAATTGGGCTTTAGGTTCGGACCCAGGATTCCTTTATACAGGGCCAATCTCAGCCTCAAGATCTAAACCCAATGGTCAAAATAGCCTCAAGCTCAAACCTGATCCTTCTTTGTTTATAAATAAACAAAGCCAGCCCGAACCCAGACTGGCCCATGAAAAAGTCTCATCCGAAACTCAACATCCTATGATCAAGAGTCTCAACACCCAGGCCGGGCTGAATTTTTATATTGGGTTATAATTCATAACAGCATTACAGCATTTTGAGCTGTGCAGGCCCAATACTTGCACAGCCTGCTTCTATGGGACCGACAGGACAGCGCATCCAGGCTAGAGGCCGGCTTTAGTCAGGGCAAATTCATGTCCATACCATTTTAACAGCCTTTTCCAATCTAATATTGGGAACATCTTTCCATGAAATAAAGCATATTCTCAATACAAGGCAGGAAAGGTTGCCCGAACAGAGTTTGCCCTGACTGAAGCCGAACTCTTCAGACTAACCCATGTAAGTCAATGAAATTAAATTTTTAAGACCTAAGACTTAGTTTGGGAGGAATATAAATGTGAATATGTAGAGTGTAAAATCTTATATTTTTGTATTATTTTACATATATTTGTATAATACACATTTGCATTTGAACTCTTTCCAAACTCAGCTTAACGTTTAAATCTAGATCTTTATTTAGTATTACAAATATGCATATATTATATAATAAATATATTATATACATTATATATATATATATATATATATTATATTGGTTACATATGATACATATATTATAATATAGAAAAATCTATAATACCAGAAAAGTTTTGACTTTTGACCAATCAGAAGCCTTGTGAATTTTGATGAAAACTCATATGATTGATTACCAATTTTATAATATTGGTTGATTGACGATAAGTTTTCTGAAATTATGTTTTTTATCATCATAGTCGAACCCTATATTAAATCCATGTCAAATCAGACTGTATATTTAAGATTTATAACATCAGGCCCAATCCAAATCATGGGCAAACTGGGCCCAATGAAAAACTTAGGCCGAAGATTGAATATTTTGGGGCCGAGCAGGCCATAAAATGCCTAGGCAAATTAGATCATCCTACCCTACACCATGAGAATGAGAACATATAAATGTCCAAACATTATTTTTGTCACAACACAGTACCGTATTGAAAATATCTCTTCATGTATAAAACATATAAGTATGAAAATATTCTTAATAACGGCTCCGAGAGACTGAAGATGATGTAAGGATAATTTTGCGAGGACCAATCATACATCAGGAACATCTTCCCGTGAATGACAATATACAGTATGAGAAAATTTTTTCATGTGTGGCTAAAGTCTTGTAGGTGGTTATCTTTTTTTATAATGGTAAATAAAGGAATTAATGTTTTTTAACGCTTTTTTATTCTGAATAACCTTACTAGCATGGTCCACGGGCTGTAGTGCCAAGCTGTGTCAAGCACCTGGAGCTGGGGTCCACCCATATGCTGGCATGACCTGCAGCCCATAAGGGCTTGTGTCACTATGGCCCATATGCCTAGTATGTGGCACAACACATTGTAACCCCCTCTCTTTGCAATAGCTATTTTAGCTGAATCCAAGGTTACTTTTTGCTGTAAATGCGAATTGATGTAAAATGCTACCGTTAGTTTATATTTGCATGTGTTTGTTTTCGACTTTTCGGTGTAAATATGGACCCCTGTAAAACTCCAATCCTAATTCGTATTTTTACGCAATTGTTTTCATTGTAAGTTTTCGATCAATAACCAATGCAAATGTATATTGGTAAAATTAATGTATTATTTATATCGATTATCACATTAAAATAAAAAAAAAAAAACTCTAACGGTCCACTAAAATTTTAAACCCATTGATTGAGTTTTTCATTGATGAACTTTCCACCAAAAACAAATGCATCCCAAATGACTTAGGTGTTCCCTATAACTATAAAGAGTTAGGGTGTGTTTGGTTTGCAAGAATAGGGGTTTGGAATCGGGCTATTTCGATTCCAACTGTTTGGTTAGGTGGAATTGGAATCTCATCCCATTCCAGAATGGCACTCCCCCATTTGAGGGAATGGCCATTCCCTGCCCCTCTATTGGGAATGCAATCTCATTCCTGCTGATTTTAATTCTCATTTTCATTCCTATCTGAACCAAACATACTATGAAAATGGACCATTCCAACAAAGATTTCGATTTCAATTACGAACTAAACAGACCCTTAGTTTTGGGAGAATTTTTGTATTTAGCCATTCAATGTCCTAAATCTTTTGGTCAAGTGATAGAGAAACTTTAAAAGGGAAAAACTTCAAAAAAGGAGATGGAACTTAAATACTTAATAATTGTACAAATTTTTTAATATTATTATAAATTTTGATGTTCAAATTTGTTTGTAAATTGTAATGTTGGTCATTTGTGATTTTTTTTCCAATTCCATTTAAAATTTTGGTTTTCAATCTTGTTACACTCTTTCATTCCAATTCCATTGTATTTTTTTATTCTATTATTCCACATGTACATAATTGTATACATTAACCAGTGTATACAATTGTGTACATATGAAATAATAAAATTAAAAAAAATACAATGTACCAAAATAGGGCAAATTTCTTAAACTACCCCTAAGGTTTAGGAAATTGACTAAGTATACCTCTAATATTTTAGTATTGTCTTAAAGTACCCCTATTGTTTTTTAACAATTGATGCACATTTCCCTTTCGGTTAAATCTCCATCTCAGACCATTTATATGTGACTTTATGTATTTGATTCAATTTTAAATTATACCCAAAATACATTTCCAGCAAACATCACTGTTCATCCTCATCCTCTCCGACCCCTCTCACTCTCTCTCTCTCTAAAGAGGGCAGGATGCAAGGTGGACTTCTGCCAGAGGCATTCTGCCAGAGCAATTCATACAGAACTGCATAGCACAGTTGCACCACACCTCAAAGTACTCAAAGTTTATTGGGTAAGCTATAGCGTATAGGCCTTCTTAAGGAACTTTGTTGCTGCATCATCATTTTGATAGCACAAGACACGCAAGAGACCAGTTGGACTCCATTGACCTGAAGTTGGTGGTAGCGGGAGCCTGGATTTGGCAGAAGAGACATATGTTTTCAGTGCCACACGTTTGAAGCACTCAATGAAGCTCTCTCTTTTGGCATCGTTGCCGTTTCCTGGTGCCACGGCACCAATTCAACGCCACATATGAAAAACGGTGTTCTAGGAAAGGGCCATATGTGTGGAACCATTTTTCCATAGAAAATGGTGCTCTAAGTCACGCCTTAAAAATCAGAAATGTATGGGGCTTGGAGCAATGCCAAATTTGGCATTTTCTGGAATTACGGCTCGCTATTGTCAATGGGGCAGTGATATAGTGATATAACATTGGATAATGGGTAGAAGTGCAAAAAACGTTTACTAGAGCATTGGTACCAAACAGAAAAAGTTGTTATTGCTCTAGGAAATGTCCTACCTGGCAGTAACGATTCAAAACAAAAAACAAGGAGAAAACAGTGCTTCCAACCCACACATCAGCAACACGGATGTTAGAAAATGATGGTGCAGTTGCAGCACCGATGCCAAACATATACCAAATTATCTGGTAACCTATCCCCATTGGACTAGAACAAATCTCTAAGAGCTTTGAAATCATCCTCAACTATTTGGGAATCTCTCAAGGAAAATGCATGAGAAGCGCCTCCTGCAAGAAGCACCAACAATACAAGAACCCTCAAAAGCTTTCGTTATTTCAGTAATCACACTGGTGTGAACCCTGTTATGAACTCTTTTCTGCTATGATCTCTAAGTTCTGCTCAAGTTCCTGAAGCAGAGGTTCAATCGTTGAGGATGCCGGTTCCCTAACATTAAATCAGGAAGCAATGCATGATGCATTGGTATTGGCATCTGAAGGAATTAATGCAAATAAAGTCTCATTGTAACTCGTAGGATTTCAATGGTAGATGCAGCAAATCTCTCCTTATTTGCCCTTGGGTTCCATACCTACAAAGATGTTTTTAGGATCCCTTTGGTTTGGGTTGGAGTGAGATTTGATGGTATTTTGATTGCAAAATAATTCACATCATCATCATCAACAACAAATGTAGAAAACAGTAGCATAGACAACAAGAATAATAGGTGATGAGGGCAGATTTGGCCCTCCAATGAATTGCGACATGTGGCATCCCGTGACAACTAGGCAACAACTTACCAAGTTGGTGTCTCACCCGGGCACCGGCCTGGCCGGCCTGGCACGACATGTACGCGGCCCGTGTGCTGTCTGGCGCGACATGCGCGACCTGGCCGACCTGGATCAACCTGGCACATGATCCGACCAGGCCGACCTAGCCGCCCATAAGACGCCCACCGATAAACTCGGCATGCATACCCCACGAGCTCGGTAGCTCACCAAGGAGCTCGCCAAAGAGCTCCCAAGGAGCCAGGCAGCTCGGCAGAGTTCGCCACAAGCAGCTCGGCATAGCTCCCCCGGGCAGCACGCCACTTGTAGGGTAGCTCGGTACAGAAGAGTAGTTTGACGTATCGTAGAAAGATTTTCTACTTGACAACCTGGCCCAGACACCGACCCGCCAACTGACACAGGCGCCGACCTAACAACCTGGCCCAGGCATCGACTTGGCCGCTTGACGCAAGCGCCAGCCTAACGACCTCGAGGAGTTCACCACCGTACCCCGGTTCTGATGGGATGTGATGAGTCTTACCGTTTGGAGGCTTTTCACCCACCTAACCCACGAGGACTCCAGTATATAAATACCTCATCCCCCAAAGGAAGGGGGAGGGAAAAAATGGAGGTAATCCCTGCTCTCTAACTCTCTCATTTCTCCAATATCATCTCCAAGCTCTCCACAATTAGAGTGCTAACTTAAGCATCAGAGAGTCCTCGCCGATAAAATACCCCCCGGGGGGGAGGGAAAAAAGGGAGGCAATCCATGCTCTCTAGCTCTCTCATTTCTCCAATATCATCTTCAAGCTCTCTACAATCAGAGTGCTAACTTAAGCATCGGAGAGTCTCCGTCGGGAAAATATCCTCAGTTCCCGTCGCCCACAAAGAGGAGGAAAATATGGAGTTCTCACAGGTCCCTCAGCTCCCATTGCCTACAAAGAAAGAAGATCACCTCATGCAGAGGGCAGTCGGGTTGCGCTGCACCAGGGAGCTCCACCATTCTCAGAGTCATAGGCCGCATAGTAGGGAGCTCGCCACCAAGGAGCCCATCACAAAGGAGCTCATCACCAAGCAGATCGCCACTAAGCAGCTCACCACCAAATAGCTCAGCACCTCACAGGTAGCTCGCCACCAGGTAGCTCACCACCAGGGAGCTCCTCACCAGGTAGCTTACCACCAGCGAGTTCGTCACCAAGTAGCCCACCACCATGCAGTTCATCACCAAGGCACTTCACCACCAGGTCAAATAACGAGGTACTTAGCCAAAAAAAATTGATACATCACAAAAAATTGGTACGTGACCAGAAACAGTTACATCAATTGGCGCCGTCTATGGGAACACGCTACAAAAAGCTAAGTTCTCATCCTACAAAAGCTAAGTTCTCATCTTACCAAAGCTAAATCCTCACTTTTTAGAAATTGAAGCTATCGCTTTATAGTTTACATTTTTTATGAATTCAAAGACTATGTAGGGAGCTAACAGACTAAGTAGCTCTACTAATCTTACTTTCAATTCAGATAAAGCCTCGTCAGTCCTCTTCGCAATGTCCCCCCTACAAAGATGAGCTCTTCGTGGCTTCCGCAGGAATTGGTGGCCAATAGACTACATAGGCGCCCTTACCGGTCGAGTCTTCCAAGGCTCTTGTGTGAGCTGGCGACCTAAAGTTAGTAGTGCTGCCCCCAAAGGTCGAGCTCCTAGTAGCTTCGTGTAGGAGTGGGTGACCAGCATTACGAAGCTGATGCAGCACAATCATAACTCGGCACATGGTCAATTCGGCACCTCACAGGTTGCTCAGCACCTAGTCAGCTCGGCACCTCACAGGTAAAGCCTACGGGCCACATTACTGCTTAAGACCCGGTCGCCTCTCCGGTATGGACAAAGTAAAAAAAGAGTAGACTACGAGTCACTCCCAAAAGCCTATGGGCCACATTACTACTTAAGACTCGGTCGCCTCTCCGACACGGGCAAAGTAAAAAAAGAGTAGACTATGAGTCACTCCCAAAGCCTACTGGCTACACTACTGCTAAATACCCAGTCGCTTCCTCAGCATGAGCAAAATCATCAAAAGTGAACTATAAGTTGCCCCCAGAGCCTAAGGGCTACACTACTGAACTGGCGGAGACCTCCTCACCTTACTGGTAGCTCGCCACATACAGGCAGCTCCGAAAGCCTAAGGAATTGGATCAACACTTATTAGCTCGTCGACTTACGGGCCAAGAGAAGAAATCTACTCTCTTCGCTAAGTTACTCTCAGCTTGGGAGTGGGGGGCAAATGATGAGGGCAGATTTGGCCCTCCATTGAAATTGTGACACGTGGCACCTCGTGACAACTAGGCAACACCCAGGCAACAACTTACCAAGTTGGTGTCCCACCCAGGCACCAGCCTGGCCAGCCTGGCACGACCTGCATGCGGCCTGTGTGCTGCCTGGTGCGGCCTGTGCAACCTAGCCGACCTGGATCAACCTAGCACATGATCCGACCTGGCCGACCTAGCCGCCCATAAGACGCCCACCGATAAACTCGGCATGCATACCCCACGAGCTCGGTAGCTCACCAAGAGCTCGCCAAGGAGCCAGGCAGCTCGGTAGAGTTCGCCACAAGCAGCTCGGCATAGCCCAAGGAGCTCGACATAGCTCCCCCCGGCAGCTCGCCACTTGTAGGGTAGATCAGTACAGAAGAGTAGTTTGGCGTATCGTAGGAAGATCTCCTGCCTGACAACCTGGCCCAGACACCGACCCGCCAACTAACACAGGCGTCAACTTGACAACCTGGCCCAGGCGCCGACCTGGTCGCCTGACACAAGCGCCAGCCTGATGACCTCGAGGAGTTCACCACCGTACCCTGGTTCTGACGGGATGTGACGAATCTTACTGTTTGGAGGCTTTTCACCCACCTAACCTCGTGAGGACTCCAATATACAAAGACCTCACCCCCCAAAGGAATGAGGGAGGGAAAAAAGGGAGGTAATCCCTGCTCTCTAGCTCTCTCATTTCTCCAATATCATCTTCAAGCTCTCTACAATTAGAGTGCTAACTTAAGTGTCGGAGAGTCCCCGCCGGGAAAATACCCCCAGGTCCTCTAATTTAGTTCTCGCAGATCCCTCAACTCCCATTGCCTACAAAGGAAAGAAGATCACCTCAGGTAAAGGGCAGTCGGGTTGCGCTGCACCAGGGAGCTCCACCATTCTCTAAGTCACAGGCTGCATAATAGGGAGCTCGCCACCAAGGAGCTCGTCACTAGGTAACTCACCACTAGGGAGCTCGTCACTAAGCAACTCACCACCAAGGAGCTCGTCACCAGGGAGCTCATCACCAGGGAGCTCGCCACTAGGTAGCTCGCCACTAGGCAGCTCGCCACCAAACAGCTCGACACCTCATAGGTAGCTCACCACCAGGGAGCTCGTCACCAGGTAGCTCACCACCAGGGAGTTCGTCACCAAGTAGCCCACCACCATGCAGTTCATCACCAAGGCACTTCACCACCAGGTCAAATAATGAGGTACTTAGCCAAAAAAAATTGATACATCACAAAAAATTGGTACGTGACCAAAAACGGTTACATCAATAGTTATGTTTCATTGAACTCCAGAGATGGGTTCTAATGCAACCGTTTCTGATCATGTATCATTTTTTTTTTGCTAAGTATCTCATCATCCCGTCTGCTCCCAGGTGGCCGATGACTCAGAGGCTGAAGCGGAGCTCTCTAGTGTAGTGCAACCCGACTGCTCCCTACAGGAGTTGATCTGCTCATCTTTGTGGACGACAGAAATTGAGGAACCCATCCTCCCTGCAGGACACGATCTACTCATCTTTGTAAACGGCGGACCTGATTGATCTGCAAGAACTGAATCAGAGAACCCGAGGGTGTTTACTCGATGAGCACACTCAGATGGCTAAGTCAACACTTAATAGCGAGCTGAAAATGATATTTAGAGAATGGGAGAGCTGAGAGCAGAGATTACGCATCATTTTCCATCCCTTCGCCCCTAGGGGTGAGACCTTTATATACTGGAGTCCTCGTGGGTTTGATGGAGCAGTTCCTAGTTTTCCGCTATGATGGGACTTGTTTTTGTGTTAGGTGGGGAAAAAGCCACCAACCAGTAAGGTTGCCCATTTCCGCCTAAATCAGGGAGTGGGTGAACTAATATAGCTGTTACAAGTCACAATCCCGTAAAATGCGGGATACGATGGTGAGTTCTTCGGGGTTGTCATGCGGTGGTCAAGTCTTACTAGGAAGCGAGTTGTCTGTAAGGTATCAGGCTGTATGATGGCGAGTTGCCTACGAGTGTTGTATGGTGGTGAACTTTCTACTGCCTATGAGTGCTGCATGGTGGCAAACTGCCTGTAAGTGGCGAGCTACCTAGAAGTGACGAGCTGCTTGAAAGTGGCAAGTTGCTTGAAAATGATGAACTGTTTGGTATAATTAGCACTTAATTGGCATGAAATGCCTGATGTCATAATGTTATTCGAGGACCAAATCCGCCATCATCATGTTATTTGAAAAATATGCAATCTTCAACAACAACATCAAATCCTTCGATATAGTTATTTTGGAAAAGCTACAAATATTCACCAGGTCCACTTTCAGCCCAAGAACTCAAAGTACTTGCCTACTTGGCACCTACTCGTGAGCTTTCGAACGAGATCTGTAGCATCCGGAACAAGGTAAACTGATCCACCCAAACAGAAGCTCCGTAAGTCCAATCAGTGGGAGGACGAGAATGGTTGTGCTTCTTCACAGAAACAACCTCTACACAATCTTGACCTACTCGAATTCGGCATGTTAATGTTAATGTTTATCTGGGTTCCGTGCCCAATCACAGGAAGGTTGGGATTCTAGCAACTATTCGGGTGGGTGCATGAGAATGATTACAAATAACGAGGTATGGAAATAAGATTTTGCCCCTTTCATTCAGGCGTTGGAGTTTGAAGCTAAAGAGGCAGAGTGCACTTGCACGCGTTGGATGGCCTCGAATTAAAGAAGAGAGAGGTCGGTGGTGTTATTGGCCAGGGGTGAGTAAAAAAAACTGAAAAATCCAATCGATCAAAATCGAATCGAAAATTCGGTTAACTGTTTTAACAAAGCGAAAATTTCGATTTAACTTCGGTTAATCTTGTACAAAAATCGGCGGTTAATCGAATCGATTGATGTATATATATAATATATATTATTTTTTATTTTTTTATTTTTTTCAAATCGAAGAACGCGCCTGTCACTATGAAAAGGCATCTGTCCGCCTGGCTCCTGCGCGCCGGGTTAGCCTACTGGAGCCTTTTCAGATTTCATACAAATAATAATATATATTATATATTTTATTTTATTTTTTTCTGAAAATCAGATAAAAGAGTTGACAGAGACTTTAGCCTCTTTTTTTTTTTTAATTTAAACTTTTCATTGAATATTCGGCAGAGACTTTCATTGAAAATCGAACTTTCATTGAAAGTTCTGCCATCCATCAATTTTTAATTTTTCTTGTCTTTTCCTTATATTGCAAGTGTCAGACTTTTTGGCTCTTTTATTTTCTCTTCTCTTCTAAATTTTCTTCTTTTCAACTCTTCTCACTCTTTTTCTTCGACTCTTTTTATTCTCTATTCCAGACGGCCGCACGGCAACATCGGCGGTCGCCACCTCGCCGGTAAGCAAGAGAATGATCTCTGTATCTCTTTTTTCTCTCTCACACCTCTGTTTTCTGCGTCTCCGACAAGTTTTCAAACTCTCGCTTCAGGCTCTCTGCGTCTCCGACAAGCGGCAACACCGGTACCAACCAGTCCGACATCGACAGCAACCACCGACGGTTTTAATTTTTTTTTAAGTGCATAAAAAAAACTGAAAAACCGAACACTGGTTAACCGGTAACGGATCCACCGGTTAACCGATTGGATCAATTCGGTTTCGATTTGCATATTAAATCGATTAAGTCGATTCGGTTTGAAAAAGTATTCCACGGTTCAGTTAACCAAACCGTGGGCACCCCTGTTGTTGGCATACAACCATGAAGAAATGAGAAGGTGGGATGATTATACAAGGAACAACGACAAAAGAAACCATACAACAATGAGCATCTTGTGTGGCAGCCAAATGGCCCATGACAGACTGGGAAGTAGAGCAAGAGCGCTCGTCTTTTCCAACCAGAACAACGACGACCAATACCCTTGATCGTCATCTTTCTTGCAAACAATGGCGACTAAACCTCATCGACATCTTCAAACAATGTTCTACATCGTCTCATTTTAATAATGTTTTATTTTGAAAATTTAAAGAATAATGATGGACAACATAATCTTTTTCCATGTATGTGTGAGTAAGTTAAAAATAAGTGCTTATCACTTAATTGCATTTAGCACCCCACTTTTTAAAGTGTTTATTTTTTAAAATAAGTACTTATTTATGTTGGGTGTTTGAGTCTTTTTCTCTAATAAACACCTAAATAAGCATTTGTGATTATTTTGTCCTTCATTTTATTTCAAAATTTCAAAATATACCCCTTGAAAACACTTTTATAAAAGCATCTTTACGAAAGTACTTTTACAAAAATACTTTTATAGAAACACTTTTAAGAATGTACCCATACAAAAATATTTTTACAAAAACACTTGGTACTTTTACAAAACGCTTTCATAAAAGTACTTTTATAAAAGTGCTTTTATATTTAAAATTCAAAAATATAAAACAATAGAGGAAGTTGGAATTGGAATCAATTGAAAGTTTTCAATTTTGTACTAATTTATTTATTATTTTATCAATAAATGGTTGGGCCTATATTTAAGGGCGGAGCCAAGTTGCTTCCCCCCTCAGAGACTTTTCCCCACCCTATGCCTTTAACTAGGGGTAGCCCGACCCATATACCAACAACTAGGTTGGGCTACTATTTGCTCCCCAAAGCATTTTAGATAAAATGTTTATGCAGAGTCACATAATTTACATTAATAATCATAACCTAATTTGATTTATTGAAATCCTAATTCTAACTAAAAACAAATCAATGTCAGTCCAATTTGTTTGAATTGTGATGAAGGATGATTTGACCCAACCTATGAAATAGTGACACATAGACACTAACTCAGCATAAGCGACAGTTCAGCATTGAGGCCCAGTACAACCAAGTAACGGGCCCATAAAGCAGCTTGCTACATCGTAGCGCGCAAAGGGAGGAACTCGCCACAACGCGAGCTTCGGGTTCCCCGAGCTACCTCCAAAGGGATATTTCGAGGCAACTTTAACTTGCGAGCTAAGAAAACCAGCTCGCCCGAGCTCCCAAGCAGACAAGTCATCCCGAGAACCAATTCTACTTAAGGTACTCCTGAAGTATTCCGAGCTCACTGCAAAGTAGTTCGCGAATGGGCCGCATGAGCATTCCTCAGGAAGCTTTTATCTGACAGGCCGTACCGATCAGACTGTGCCACGTCGCTTATTGACGGCGCAGTCCCTGTCCTTTTGACAGTCTGCACTCACGTCTCTTAGCAGGCGGAGGCGTGCCTATCATTTTGGAGACGTGTCACTCACCCAGATGAGGAGTTAGTCACAACGGCCACCTGCGCAGCCCTAACAGGTAACGGCTGTGGCAAGGGCCAGTGGTCTCGCAAGAGCGCCCTTATAAAAGTGCTCAGGGTAGAAGAGAAGATTCTTCTGGAGACCTCGAATTACTCGAGTATAGTGATAAAGCGTGACCTACACTCTTAACTACCGACTCTTCTTTTCCTTCTTTCTTGCATTCTAACTTAAGTATCAGAGTATTCCCACCAGGTAACATCCCCGGGGATCCTTCCTTTCATCTTCTCAGGTGCCATCCTTTGCCAGCAAGAAGCCAATCAACAACTAGTTAGGAGTGCCCGAATCGTACCTCATCAAATTGAATTTTTGATGTTTGACTTATTTACTTATATATCATAGGGTCTGATTGCCCCTATCTCAACAACTAAACTCATCTATGAATTCCACCAATATGTAAAATGTTATGGATAACATAGTCTTTTTTCATCTTTTCGTTAAGTGAGGATTTAATCAATTATCACAAAACTTAAAATATACTTCAAAACAATATGTAAATAATAAGCTATTTGATTTGAAGGTAAATGCAAGAAAAGGAAGGAAACACTTTTCCTTGAAACAAACATAGCCTAAGAGTGAATCAATTTTTTAAAACTTATAGATATTTTAAGAAATTTGCCAAATAGAAAAATGCCCGTTTGGAGGCAATAAGCCCCCAAAATAAAGGCAGCCTTACAATATCCGTTCCGTTGCCAACTTGCGTCTTGCCATCCGCCCATCCCTACTTTGTATCACGTATCCCGCCCATCCGATTCAATCTGAAACCCTACAGAGGTTCAATCCTAACGTATCTCAATTCTCACTTATTCAGTATTAATAATCCGTGTTCTTTACTGCGCGTGTTTGTGATGTCAACAACGGTCATTGAGGGAGTTGTCGACGAAATGGGGATAATGAGGAGCAGTTTCTTCTTCATAATGGGGACCTTGTGTGGGGTATACGTTGCTCAGAATTATAATGTTCCAAACTTAGCGAAGCTCGTCAACACGGGGCTTTTGATAGCAAAGCACATTGAAGAAACGTACAGGAAGCCGAGGAAGAGAGACGATGACAATTAGTTACAACAGAGATGCTTGAGGGAAATCAACAACCAGGTTTTCTTTCATTTTCTGTTTTCTCGACCAGTGGTCTTCAGATATCAATGGTTTTGTATCATCATCATCCATGCATTATCAATGGTTTTGCACAAGGTAAAAAACAGAAAAATAATAATTGATTGGAGTTAATTGACGGGGCTACTCTCAGTTTCCAGTAGAAATATGGGTTAATTCCTTCTTATTGGTTATTACTTCTAATTTCAAATCACACATTCGCGTTTTTTCCTGTCTGTATGAGGGAATGCTGTTGACCTCTCAAATGAATTGAAATTGAGTGGTGTTGGAGGAAAACCGCTGTGTGCAACTGCGCATTTTGTTATTATTTCTTGTTAGTAATGATACTCTTCCCGGTAATGTCGTTTAAGCATCATTGTTAATGAAAACTCTAGTTTGAGTCGTCACTCTATAATTACCTTAGAATTTTTAAAACAATGTGCCTAATATGACATTCATTCATGGTGTTAAATACTAAACAAGAAGGGCCTCCCAACCCAGTATTTCTCTATTGGGCATCATCACTAGGAACACGGAATTCAGCCAACAAATTGTCAAAATAATAAAACTTATCTAATATAATCTATGAACATAGGACAAACATTTAAAAGGAAATTTTGAAGGATCACCACATATTTGCACACATGGGCATACATAGAGAAATTTAAAAACATTAATGGAAGATGTGGATCATAATTTTGCTGCTTGTCAATGTATTTATTAATATACACCCCACACTATTTGTTGTTCTTATCTATTTCTGTAGCCGAGTTAACATCTGATGTGAATTGCTTTCTCTCCGGGTAAATTTGTTTTACATTCTCTAAACAGAGGGATATCTTGACATATCTTACTCAAACTGCAATAATTATTCTTTATTTTATATTTTTTATTTCTGTGCTCATTATTACAGAGATGCTTGGTTTAAATCTTGTTTTCTTTATAATGGAATTTGTGATATTAATAGGTAGATGCTTAATGCTCCGTATATGTCTTTGATATATCTGACTTTGTATATTTGCCATTTTCTTTTTAGGGAACCCATTTTTTTTATTAAATAATATATAAAAATGTTTAAAACTGAAATTTGAAAAAAATACTAAAAAAAGGCATATGGTTTAAAGTACCGATACACATCTGCCGATAAACAAAGGTGTATTGATACTTTTAACCAAGGTCATGGCATAAAGATGAATACTGTTTTTTTTTTTGTTTTTTTTTTTTTTTTTTTTTTTTTTTTTTTTTTTTTTTTTATAGATCAGTTAATTGGGCTTCTAGTGTTGTGCAGTCTGGGCATTTATCATGAGGTGTAAATCTTGTTATCATTTTCTATGCAAGAACTTTGACTGTATTTATCCTGTGATATAATTGCCAGATTATTACCACGGACTAGAATCTCAGTTCCATAGGGGTCATTGCTTGATTTAATGGTTAAATTTCAGATTGACTAGCATGAGGATGCAGATTTGAGTCTGAGAGCAGCCAGTTTGTGCTAAAAATGCCAGAGGGTTAGGTTCATATCCATTCCATCCCTCCCAAGACCCTGTATAGATTGGATCTGCATTGGGTAATGGCCTCTACCATAACCTTAGTTCCATATCCAAATTCAATCTGAGCTAATACTGAGATGAACCTGCTACAAAAGAGCCAAGTTATACATGATTTCAACTTTAAATAAGCTATTGTAGGACCTTAGTGAATTTCCATTACAAATTATAAGCAGAAAAAGGAAAATTTCCATTTTAAAGTTGAGGAATTCCATTTCCCTGCAAATGGTAGATCTCTAATTGCTTTTATTGCAAGCAACTCTCATGCTTAGTATATTATAAACATATAAATTCCATTGTATGTTGCAAGTTTAGTTCATATTTTGGCTGGCTGAAAAAAAAAACCCCATTACACACAGTTGGTCCCTTTTTTTTTGCATGAAGTTGCTGCTCAAATAAACTCACATTCTCATGCTTGCCAATGCCAGCCTGAAATTTTACCACGGCACCAAGCAATGGCCCTTTGGGCTGGATGCAGCATGGTTATAAAGTAGTTGAATCAGGTTTATTAATTTTTTACTCTTTATCTCTCTTTGTGCTACGTATTTTCTTTCTTGCTAAGTACTCCTCAATTGCTTTATTTCCAGATTTTTTGGTTCCTTTTTTCTTTTCCAATATGTATTTAGATTTTTTTTTTTGGTCTTTGATTCCTACAGATATCAAAATTTAATTGAATTATAGGATATTCTTGTGTCAGGTGATGGCACCTATGACTCTTGTGGATCCTCTTATATATATGAGCCAGTTCTGTAATTTGGAAAAGAAACAACCATGATGTCAGGCCCCAAGAGATACCATTCACCTTAATAGTGTGACTCAAAACCCAATCTATTAAGCTTGGTCTAACTAACCAAATGACTAAATGAAACCGAATGACATGAACAACATGCCCTATTACAAAGTAACTAGATTTGGAGGATATAAGTCTCTTGTTTGGCAAATGCCTTTGCGCTTTAATATGTAGTTTTTCACCTCTGGATCATTTCTGGGTGAAATGCAAAGGAACATCTGATTGCATGAGTTATAGCATCTAGTTGGCTTTAAAGAACATGGTTTATTTAGTGCATCAGAAATTTGGGTAACAGGGCTCCATAAAAAATCAAGTCAATTTATATTTTTATAATATACTTATTTGTTACAGCCCCACTTCATCAAATGAATCCTTCCATCATGCCATGCTTTTGTACTCGGTTTTCTTTTTCTTTTGTTGATGATCCCTCATCACCTTTATCACTGTATCTGCCATTTAACTTTTAATGAATTTATTTTTTATTTATCTTCAAAAAGTAAATGCTTTTGGTGGGCATGAATCAGAACTTGTAATTCTTCATGCACAGGATGTGGTTTCTATAATTACATCCTTCAGTACATGGTATAATGTTTGGTCCTAATTCCTAAATATGGAGACTGCTTCCATATCTACTTATGCATCATAGATGTAGCAAGGACTGAAAGATCTAGAAAAGATTTCTTTCAATGTAACTTACTATCATGTTGGTGATTTTTTTCATAAAATTTACTCAGATATTTAAAAGAATTTGAGGAAATTGGGAAAATATTAGAAAGATAATGGATTTCTTAATGAATTTTCAGGAATGGATTTTTAGGGTGGAAAATGGAATGTGGTGGAGGCTGTTAGGTGCTAAGTTTGGTGTTTCTGGTGGCTGTTGGACTTTGCATAATCCCCTTCCCTCCTATGGCTGCTCTATTTGAAAGGGGGTGTTATAGTTTTACAGCTCCTTCTCCAAAGGATTAGGCTATAATGCGGGTGATGGAGGGAGGTTAAGGTTTTGGCCGAATAGCTGGTGCAATGAGAAGCCCTCTTGCTGAACAATCCCCAAATTAGGCTATAATGTGGGCGCTTGCAGAAAGTAGAGATGTGTCAGTAGCATCCTCTTAATAAACTCTGGGTGGGAGTGTGGTCTTGTCTCCTAGTTTTTGCTCAAATTTCCCAGGCTTGGGAGATGCAGGGTATGGTTGAGCTTTTGCAGCTGCTGAGAAACCAAAATGTAAGGCTAGGTCAAGAAGACACTTGGAGATGGAAATGGAAAAACAATGGGTTGTTCTGGGTTAAATCCTTTGAGAGAAATCTTAGAAGCCCATACCATTTCTCACGTAAACTGATTTGGCTACAGATTCTTTCTAAGTGGGCTTTCTTGTGTGTTTTTTTGGTAGTAAATAAAAAAGAAAGTTTTATTAAAGAAATAAATAGAAACACAAACGCAAACAGGTGACAAAATATTACACGAAATATATCAAATCCCAAGATCCACCATTGAATCCCTTCAAACCCTTTTTGAAACAAACTTTTCTTTCCCAGCCCTTACAAGCATCTAAATCAGATTCACTACCAAAACCCCATAAAATACAAAACCCAGTCATACCCTCCTGTGATTCCAAGCCAACAAATGACCCCACCATCTTTCTCCATTCAGAACTCCCCACTAAAGCTTTCTTAGTTCAACGGATCTCTCTCTTCCAATTCATGTAATATTTTTTCTTGCAAATTCTTCTCCTCCTAAAAAATGTAACCCTAAAATCTTGCTTACTTGGACTTCAGTTTCCACTATTTTCTCCAAGTCCATAGTTCCTTCTTTCTTACCCGATCAATAATCTCTTCCTCATCATTATCTTCCCCTTCTGCATATTCTTCCTCTCTTTCCATCTTATCCTCTTGTACCTAATTTTCTACTAACAAAACATCTTCTTTTGGAGTTCCAAAAGTTAGTTCCAAATTCCCAATACCCAGTATCCACTTATTTTTCCAAAGAGTTTGAACTACTGCTATTTTTAGGCAGTTGCTGATTTCTAGCTTTGACTTTGGTTTTCACCTCCTTTCTCTTGTAGATCCTCTTGAATTTACTGCAAAAACCAACCTCTACAAGACCCTCCTTCAATTGGTGGAAGACTTTGGTAATGTGAAGTAGTTGACCATTACTTGAAACTTTGGATTTTTTTCAAGTACCTTACATTTAGATGATCTTTACTAATAAACTTGTATTCCTCTTCCTTCCTAAATCTACCCCAACTTTCCAATATACACTTGCATAACATAAGCAGAGTCTCTCATCTCTTATTGCAAAAATTTTCATGATCCATGATTCTCTCTTTCCCACTTTTTCCCCAACTCACTGCCATCCTTCTCAAAGGCAAAATAATCAATTTCCAAATCAGAAACACAATGATCGTTTTCTAAAATGCCCACCTTTTGTATAATTCCTAATGTCTCAACTAATTCCACTTGCCCTTCCAATTCCCAGCCTTCACATGAACAAAATTGCTGAGTGGCAGTTTCTTCTGGTATTGAAAACTGATCACTTTCTCCTAAAGACTCTAAGAGTTTGGTCAGCTTCTCCGGTCCGACCGTCCAGTCCGGTCCGATATTGGAAGCAGTGACTCTAGGTTTAGTGGGGGCTTTAGGTGATTTTCCAAAATGTGTAGGGTCCTAATTGAAGATGTGCAGGGGGGTTTTGTAATGAAAGGGCAAGTCTAAGGGGTGAGATGTGTAGGATTCAAGGGTTGAAGTTAAAACTTAAGATGTTAGGGTTCATCTCAAACAACGAGATTGCCCGAATTGGAATCTTTGTAAATGAAAGGGTAAAATGGGGAATTTTGTAAAAAAAATTTCTAAGGGGGTTCTAAGTGTCTAAAAAGGGGAATGGTGGGGTTTGATGGCCTTGGGGAGTGTGTCAGAGTGAGAAATCATGATTTGGAGTGTGTCAAGTAGTAGGGGTTGTTGAATCGAGTTTTTTCCTAATAGAAGGGTAAAATGGTAATTTTGGGTCTAAGAATGGAGGAGGGTTTATCCGGGTGTCTAAGAAGGTGATGACGTGATCTAGGTGTATCAAAGGATGTACCGCAATGCAGATCTTGAAATGGAAGAGTAGCAGCCAATCAGAGCCCTCAATTTGGAATCTTTATAGATGAGGGGAAAAATGGTGATTTTAAGGCTTGAGGTTCAATGGGTCGATGATCGAGAGGTTTTGATGGGTTTGGAGGTGCCAGATGATGTGTGATGATGGATTTTGAAATTGGGGCGTACCGGGCGATGAGGATGATCTATTTGGGATCTTTTTAAGCTAAGGATAAAATGGTTATTTAGGGTATGAAATGTGATGAATCATCGATCATGAGGTTTGGATGGGGTTTACAGGTGTTAGATGATGGACCTTGAATTTGGGGTATATTGGGCGATGAGGATGGTTCATTTGGAATCTTTTTAAACCAAGGGTAAAATGGTCATTTTAGGGTTTGAAATGTGATGGATCGTTGATCGGGAGGTTTTGATGGGGTTTGGAGGTTCAGATGACGTGTGATGAATCTTGAATTTGGGGTGTATCGGTCGATGAGGATGGTATTTTTTCTCAAAATCATAAGCTAGAACGTGAGAAGATTGGGGAGTGCCATGAAAAGAAGGGTAATAAAGGACTTGGTTCGAAAGGAAAAGACAAATATGGTGATGTTAAGTTGGGTGGTGGTGTTGTCATGGGGAGGTTTTGGTGGACTAATTATAATGTGGAGGAACAAAGGTTTGGAATCTTTAGAAGAGTTAATTGCCAAATTTCAGTGTTTATTAAGTTCAAGAATGTGGGGGATGGATTCACTTGGGTGCTATCGAATATCTATGGGTCGGTTAGGTATAGAGAAAGTGGCCAATTGTAACAGGAGCTTTATGATATTAGAGGTCTATGGGATGGGCCTTAGTGTCTAGGAGGAGACTTTAATGTGATAAGATTTACAAATGAGACAATCAATCCCAATCAGGTGTTTTCCACTGCATGGGAAGGTTTATGAGTTTATCAAGGATTAACCCAAAAGAAATTCCGACTCAATAGACCCTTTTCATTTGGTCCAACTTACAAGCCTCCCCTATTTGTTCAAAGCTAGATAAGTTTGTATTTAATGTAGCTTGGGAGGACTACTAGGGAGGGTTGATGGCGAGGCCTTGCTTAGAGTTACCTACTCCTTATAAATTTGAAATCATGTGGCTTATCCATCTGGATTTTACTAGTAGAGTCAAAATCGTTCGAACGGTTAATCGGCCGATTCAACGGTTTTGAGGGAAAAAGCAATTTTGGAGGAAAATGGAAGAGACCAGTTCTCGGTTTTTCCGGTTCGACCGTCCAGTCTGGTCCGATTTTGAAAACAATGATTCTAGGTTTAGTGGGGGCTTTATGTGATTTTCCAAAATATGTAGGGTCCTAATTGAAGATGTGCAGGGGGTGTTTGTAATGAAAGGGCAAGTCTAAGGGGTGAGATGTGTAGGATTCAAGGGTTGAAGTTAAAACTTAAGATGTTAGGGTTCATCTCAAACAACGAGATCGCCCGGATTGGAATCTTCGTAGATGAAGGGGTAAAATGGGGAATTTTGTAACAAAATTTTCTAAGGGGGTTCTAAGGTGTCCGAAAAGGGGAGTGATGGGGTTTGATGCCCTCGGGGAGTGTGTCAGAGTGAGAAATCGTGATTTGGAGTGTGTCGAGCAGTGGGGGTTGTTGAATCGGGAATTTTCTTCATAGAAGGGTAAAATGGTAATTTTGGGTCTAAGAATGGAGGAGGATTTATCCGGGTGTCTAAGAAGGTGATGACGTCATCTAGGTGTATCAAAGGGTGTACCACAATGCAGATCTTGAAATGGGAGAGTAGCAGCCAATCAGAGCCCTAAATTTGGAATCTTCATAGATGAAGGGTAAAATGGTAATTTTAAGGCTTGAGGTTCAATGGGTCGATGATCGAGAGGTTTTGATGGGGTTTGGAGGTGCCGGATGATGAGTGATGATGGATTTTGAATTTAGGGCGTACCGAGCGATGAGGATGATCTATTTGGAATCTTTTTAAGCTAAGGATAAAATGGTCATTTAGGGTATGAAATGTGATGAATCATCGATCAGGAGGTTTTGATGGGGTTTACAGGTGTTAGATGATGTGTGATGATGGACCTTGAATTTGGGGTGTATTGGGTGATGAGGATGGTTCATTTGGAATCTTTTTAAGCCAAGGGTAAAATGGTCATTTTAGGGTTTAAAATGTGATGGATCGTTGATCGAGAGGTTTTGATGGGGTTTGGAGGTGTCAGATGATGTGTGATGATGGATCTTGAATTTGGGGTGTATCGGTCGATGATGATAGTTCATTTGGAATCTTTGTAAGCCAAGAGTAAAATGGTAATTTCAGTTTTAAAATGTGATGGATCATCGATCAGGAGGTTTTCATGGGATTTGGAGATGTCGGATAATGTGTAATGATTGATATCTTTGATTTGGAGAGTAACGACCAATGAGGATTGTCGATTTAGAATCTTTTTTTGATAAAGGGAAAAATGGGTATTTTGAGGTCTGAAGTTGGGTGTATGGTTGATCAAGAAGTGGATGGAGGTTTCAGGGTCTTGGATGGAGTATGTCGATGAAGATCTCGGATTAGGAGAGTGGCGGCTAATAAGGATTATCGGTTTGGGATCTTTTTGGATGAAGGGCAAAGCGGTCATTTTTGGGTATGAAATCTGGTGGTTAGTCGATCAGGGGTCTGATGGATGTTTTAGGAAGATTTGAGTGTCTTAGGAGAGCTGTCGTGATGGAGATCTAGGATTTTGAGAGTAGCAACCGATAAGAACAGTCGATTTAGAATCTTTTTATATTGGTGGTAAAATGGGTATTCCTGGGCCTAAATTTTGGTAAATTTTAAAGGTTCTAAATGATGTGTCTCGATGAAGATCTTTGATTTTGGGGAGTAGCAACCGATAAAGATTGTCGTTTTGGAATCTCTTTTAATGAAGGGTAAAATTGTCATTTTTGGATATAAAATCTGGTGGATGGTCAACCAGGGGTCTGATGGAGGTTTGAAGAAGATTTGAGTGTCTTGGGTGAGCTGTCGTGATGGAGATCTAAGATTTTGACAATAGCGACTGATAAGAACAGCTGGTTTGGAATCTTTTTGGATAAGGGGTAAAATGGTCATTTTTGGGTCTGAAATTTGGGCTGTGGGTATCTTGGGGTATGTGGGGTCTAATGAAAGTGCGCAATGGCTTTAGAGTTGTGGGAACCATGAGGATCAAAGTTATGAGTATTTTGGCCAATGAGGGGGCTTGAAATGGAATCTTAGGTTGATGTATGGGTAAATAAAGGAATTTTAAGTTTGTATTTGGTGGAGTGGCATGGATTTGAATTATGTGGCTGTTGTGAGGGTTTGATCATATTGGGGACTTGTGGATCCTAGGCTTTTCATTTGAGAAGTGTCGTAGTGTAAGATGTGTCAAAATGGAATCTCTAATGGATGAACGATGAGATCAAAGAATTTATGGCTGAAATTTGGTGTGATTGGTTGTTTAAAGGTTTGGTTTCATGTGATGGTGTCTGATTGAGTAACGGGTATGGTGATGTGGTATAATCAGGACCATTGAAAGGGAATCTTATGGATTGAACGGTGGATTTGAGGGTATTTTAGTTAAAATTTGGTTTCCTAGGGTTTTGGCATATTCCAAGGATGTTGGTAAGGTCTGGTCATGCATTTAGAATGTGAAAAGTGGATTAGAGAGGGGACCGAGCAAAAATTGGGTGTTGACACTCGGTGAGGTGCTGCTTGCCTGACCTTTTCAAGGTTTGAGTGGGAATTGATTGTAGCTGTTGTTGAGTGGACTTTGTGGTCAAAAAGGAATGGGAAGGTTTTTTGTAATCTTAGTATGGTTGAAGATGATCTGGTTTCTTTCTAATTGTGGGCTTCATTGTAATTTTATTGTTTCCTTAGGGGAGAGTTAAGAGAGTTTACTTCTCCCTTCTTTTGTACTTATTTGTAGTCCTACTCGGGTATCCTGCTTATGCCCCTGCAAGCTTTATTTACTTTTATCTTTGGTTAATAAAACTGCTTATCTTTTCTCAAAACAATCAGGAAATGTAAATTGTAAAAAGAGACATGGTTATACACTCAGTGCCTAAAAAATAACAATCCATTATATACAACGAGCAATGGAAGATAAAAAATCTTGTAGGGATTTTTAGTGTTCAGTCTACCTCAGACTTGGGATATTATTTTCCCAAATGTATTTATGCCTAGCCCCCCCTATAAACACCATCGCCCCCATTGAATTTGGCATCTTTCCCCCTCAATATTGACCCAAACTGTAGGATTGAATTATGAATTCTGAGATGGATTGAACGATAAAAACCCTTATCTTGTATAGGTGTTGATTGGTAGGTCTAATGTTTTCTTTTGATGAATGAACTAGAAGGTCTAATTATTGTGTTACAAAATGAGTATCCTACCAAATATAACTCTCATATCCTAAGTTCCCAACTCCTTCACTTTGAAGTTATTTATAATATCTATCTTGAATTGTGAGGCCATATTAATTATTACTATGATTTTTATAGTAAAAATAACTATATTATTAAAAGTTAAAAGACTAAATTGGTGTTTATTCCTCTTACTGGTGTTCTTTGCAAAGTCATAGGCTCAAATGTTAGAGGAAGGTTTATGTCCAGTACATCACCTAAGGCTGTGTTTGGAAATGATGCAAAGGGAGTGTAAATCCCGGTTCATGGTAAATTTGCACTTTGGTTCACTTTTGCCTGTGTTTGGAAACATTACATTTATACATTGACAAATGTCAGACCAATGCATTTTTACATTGATAATAAGATGTAAAAGTACATCAATAAAAAAGAAGTAATTTGTATTCAAATGGGCTTTTGATAAAAAAAAAGTATATGTTTTATTGGAATTCACGTTTTCATCCATTACAGCTAAATCTACTTGGTAAAAAGGTAAATTTATCTGTGCAAAACCAACCAAATTTTGCAATTTATATAAACCATTTTACACTCTACATATTTGTATTCACACTTATTTGCATCGTTTCCAATTCTAAATGACTTCTCTCAATTTGATTGGCCAAATATGTCCTCATTATATAGCTCTCCTCTTTTTGATTTGTCCCATATACCTATTATAGGGGTGAGCATTTGGCTTTTTCAGTTCAAAACTGAATCGAAAAAATCGATTTAACTGTATGACAAATCGAACCGAAATTGAAATATTTGAAAATCGAATAATCTAAACCGAATTTTGTTTGGTTATTTCGATTAAAATCGAAATTCATGGAAAAGGTTTCGGATTTTTTATGAGAAATTTTTTAACTTTTGAACACAGATTCCATAAAAATAAAAAATAAGAAAAAAAATTTCGAATAAATTCATGGAAAAGGCTTCAGATTCAATATTAGTAGAAGAAGAAGAAGAAATTACCTGTTGTAAGCCTGTAACCGGAGGTGAAAGAAGAAGAACGACGGCAAGTTAGCAGTGGAGGCTCGACACTCGACGGCAGCCAGCGCGGTGGTGCAGGTGTAGTTTAGGAATGACGGCAAGAAAAAGAAGAACAACGGGTGACGCCGACGGCAACTGGAGGTGCAGAACGATTGAGGAAGGGGCGGAAGAGCAGAAATCTGGGACTCTGGTCTCTGGAAAACGCTTAGCGGCTTAGTCTTTGACGCCCGCGCAGGCTTTCAGCCTTTCACTCTTTTAGATTGAGGAAAACGAAGAGTCGAAGAGTGAAAGTGTGAAACTGTGAAAGACTCTTTCGAACTTTCACTCTTCTAGACTTTTACGTAATGCTTATTTTGGAAATTTGGCAAATAGCCAAATTCGTTTTAATTTATTAAATATTAATATAAAATTATAAAGTATAATATAAATAATATTAAAAATATATAGTTATAGAATTAAATCGATTTTTTCGGTTAACCGATTTATCATATGATAATCAAAACTAAAATACAAATAAATTGAATAACAAAACTGAATCCGATTGAAAAATTAATTAGGCCAAACCGATTAAACTAAAATCGAATTTTCGATTTTAACCGAATTATGCTCATCCCTAATGGGTTATGAATTTTCCGTGAAACTTATGTTGCTTGGAGTGGTTTGAGAAAATAGGGAGATGGTAGTTGGAGTGATTGTAGGATCATATTTTATATCTTGATATCGTTATTACGTTTATTCAATTTTCTTTTTGAAAATGCAATGTGTTAATTACATTACTGATAAAGTAATAAACTAATAATACATCTTATTTTTTTGGTAGAAAAACTAATAATACATCGGAGATTCAGAATAGGAACCTTAGACCTTAGTTATGCATCAAATTTAACTGGGCATCAAGACCGGACCTGGCTCACTATGATAACGGGCCTTCACATTCTGCCCCAACCCATTTGGTCTAGGCCTCGCTTGACTGTTAAATATTAGCCCGTTATGCTTAAAAAGTTGAATCATGTGGGTTTCGGCAAAACCAAGTTAGACGATCAGAGACACAGGACTCGGCAGAGCACATCCAATACCGGAAGTCTGAACTAATATTAGTTCAAAGTCAAAGAAAGCATAATGGTGAAATACAAAGGATTCCGAGCCCGGGTTACGAGCGAACGATCTTGATCAGTTTCATGGATCAGGCTACTGGTCAGTTACTCGGTTTTGGTCGGCTAAAAGGTTCTTGAGCAGTTTGGGTTCGCACTGACGAATTCAAGGGAAGACTAGCGACACTGCATCTTCAGCAGTCAGGATCCATTGGGTGTCGCGATAGGTTGATTCTTAGAGAGGAGTAGTTGCTTGTATGATATGGGCATAATCAAGAGCAGTTTCTCGTTCTTGGTGGGCATGGCGTGTGGGGTATACATTGCCCAGAACTACAACGTTCCCAACATAAAGAAGGTCACCCACACAGGGCTCTTGAAGGCCAAGCAAATCGAAGAAACCTATCGGAAGCCAAAGAAGAGAAACGACGATAATTAGTTGCCATTTGACGTTTTAGGAGCTAAAAACCAGGTTTCTTCTTCTTTTCATTTCCCCCTTTCGAGGCTTTATCTTGAGGGTTCTGTATCAGTAAATGATAGCAAGAGGTGTATATCTATTCTGATTTCCAGTTGTCAGTCGTGACTAGAGATCAAAATTGGTTGAGATTTCATGAAATTTACGTTCAACTTAAAAATGGAAATATGGATTATTTTTCTGTCTTGCTTCTGATTTTCTAATTGAAATGAAAACGACTTCGTCCGTAGCCTGCTCCAATTGATACATCACAGGGAAATTCTTAAGGAATCCTCATTTGTTGAAAATAATCATATCAGTTGAGCTAATGAGTTAGTATTTACCATCTAGAAGTGAAAGTAAGGGGCCTTTTGATTGGTTTTTGACTGGACAATCTCGGGCTGGCGAGCGTGGATGTTAGGTCCGTACCGAGAATCCAGTCCACCCATCCCAGGTGGCCAAGACCCCGTATAGCCGGGACCAGCATCGGGTAATGACTGTTTATCTAGAAACTTATATTGAGCTTTGACATTAAATATATTTTAATTTTGATTCCCTTTTTTACGATGAAACTGAAACAGATTAGTGAAATTTATGAAATTTTGGCGGAACTTCATTTTAGGAAGTGTCTGATATGAGGCTTTGGCATGTAGGTTTTGCATATTCTCCTTTCCCTTTCGGGGAAAGATGCATCCTGTACAGGTTAGAGCCAGTTGTGGTGTAAATCATGTTGATGTTTTGATATTTACATTTTCTGCATTTGATAATTTCTTGTGGTTTATTTATGAGTTGAGCCTGTAATTGTGTGCTAGGGCTTGAGATTCTTTTTCCACATTGGCTCTTTGTTGGTTTTTGCCCTTCCAACTACAGAATATCTCATGGCCAAAGGCCTGGTTTGGAAGTAGTTGATCTATCTAGAATATTTCTTGAAACTGATGCCGTGATCCCCTCCTATTCATATTTCATCTTCACTTTTATTACCTTTCTTCGCGGTCTTACTCTCTTGCTCAAGACCTGCAGGCTTAGGCCATTCATGGGGACTGAGATCTTTTCTCTTCTCTAAGGTTGTGTTAACTTTGATAGAAAATAAGAGAGAAACCGAAAGTCGAGGGAAGGCTCTTAATGGATTTTTTGGTATTCCATAAGAACATGCACTTAACTATCTGCACCTCTCTTATTTCTTTAGATCAAATGTAGCCTAAGGTTTCAGGTTTTTCTCTCATATAGATAGTTAGATGTGCAGATGCCCATTATTGTGTGTGTCTCCCAAGTGATAGGATAGTTGAGAGATTCTTTTCCTTTTTTTGATAGATGTGTGAGAGATTCTTGGTAAATATCTATTCTCATTCTATGACAAGTAGTTGGTAAAACTATTACTCCTGGTTTTAGGGTAAACTCCAAAACCTCCCTGAAGTTGGGGGCTGTGTCACTTCACTACCTCAACTATCAAAAGTTGCAGACCCCCTCCCCCAAAACTTTTACAAGTGTATCGAATAACCTCCTTCTTTAGCCTTCTCTCAGAAAAATGGATGGTAAAAGGTCATGTGTGCACCATGTGATGTATTAAATATTTTTAAATATCCAAATTACCCCTATGGTATAGAACTGGCATGTTGATGAGAATGATGAGGCCTCTGTCTTCCAATGGTATTCTGTAATGATTGCTGTTTCTTGCCATTTGAGAAGGAAACAGGTTCTTAGCCTCTTCTCGTTGTTACCACTCTCAACAATAAAGCCAACAATTAATCTTTCTTACATTCTCTGAACAACACCGACGGAAAAAAACTTTTAGAACCTAGATTTGTTTCTATTCTCCATGGCTGCAATGATTTCAACCAGATCAGGCAAGTTCATGCTTGCCTCATTTGGCAAGGTCTCATTTAGTTCTCACTTGGCCAAGCTCATCTGGATGCTTTACTAAATTTTATTTATCCAGGAATCCTTACCCCCCATCTCCTTTTTGATCAGGTCCAACACCTGAATCCATTTCTTTAGATGGTGCTTATTCATGGCTACTCTCTCCACAGTTCCTTCACTGAGTTAATATTTGCTCTACAAGTGCATGAGAAGGGAAGGTACAGGCCCTGTATTTTTCACTTTCTCAGCCCTCTTTAAGGCTTGTGCTGTACCCTTGATGTCAACCTGGGTGGAAAATACATTGCCAAACTATTTTGATTGGTAGGTTTGAGTCAGATCTTTATTGATGCAACACAATGTATATATCTAGAATGTAGCTGCTGAATATTTGATGAGATGCCTGTTATGTAGTCTCATGGATGCTGTCGAATGTTGCTCGAGCAAAAAGTGGGTATATGGAAGCAGTTGCAGAGTTGTTTGATGATTTTCCTGAGAAAGACATGCTGGCATGGGCGGAAATTGTCACAGGTTATGCCCAAAATTGAAGGCCAAAGGTAGCACTAAGGTTGTTCGAAAAAATGCAGTATGTAGGTGCATAAACAGATTAAGTCACATTGTGGATGCCTTTTGAGCTTGTGCCCAACTGGGTGCATTGAAGTATGCTAGTTGGGTTTGGGATATTCCTTAGCATGCAGAATTAGGACCTCCTTGGAATGTTGTCAATGGGTATCCTTTGATAGATATATACTGCAAAAGTGGGGCATTGATGGATGCATATCAATGTTTTTGAAGGAATGACTAAGTGGAGTGCATTCTGTTATACTGCAATGATGTGGGGTTTGCAGTTGATGGACAGGCTGTTCCATCAATAGATTGTTCTCTGAGATGACAGAGATAGAGATAAAGCCAAATGGGTTTACATTTATTAGGGTGCTTACTGCATGTAGTAGCCTGCATTGATGATGGAGCAAGGGCATTATTTATTTTCAAGTTTGAAGGAAGCTTATGGGATTCAACCATCTGAAGACCACTACCTGTCCATGGTAGACATTCTTCGTTGCACCGGACATCTGGTAGAAGCTCACAGTTGAGCACTATGGAGGTATGTACTAACAGGGTTAATTCTGTCATTTTCCCTTTGCTGTTAACATCACTTGGGAATGTTCACAGGGGTATCTGTAACTTTTCATAGTTTAGGTAGTAAAGTGACCCCCTCCCCTGGTGGTCATTGGAGTTTACCCTTTAACCTATGGTATTTAGTCCTTTTATCTGTTTGGCCCATGCATGCCTTTGTTATGCACCTGAAGTTTAGGGTTAGTATGATCATCATATTCATCACTTTGAGTTTTGAAACTTGCTAACAGCATGAAATCTACTTTCACAAAGGCCCCTTGACAAGTTGTTGATCAGATTTTAATAGCCAATGAATGTGTAGATTACAAAAAGAGAAAAGGAGAAAGGGTCTGATCTGTAAACTTGACTTAGAAAAGGCTTATAATTTGGTGGATTGGGATTTCTTGCCAGAAGTGTTGAAGAATAGAGGTTTTGGGGAGAGATGGTGTAAGTGGATGAAGGGTTGTATTACCTCTTGTCACTTTTCAATCTTAGTGAATGAAGTAGCTAGGGACTTCTTTCCTGCAAAGAGGGGCCTTAGACAAGGAGACCCTTTGTCACCTTTCTTTTTCACCTTAGTAGTGGATGTCCTAAGTTTCTTGATTTATAGGGCTGATTCAAGAAATCTACTGAAAGGATGGAGATTTGGGAGGCAACAAGTGATTGTCACTCACCTACAATTTGCGGATGATATCATTCTCTTTTGTGAAGGGGAAATCGAGGAGATGGATAATTTGAGATTGCTGGTGATGCATTTTGAGAGAGTCTCTAATCTGAAAATCAATTGGAACAAGAGTTGTGTAGCAGGGGTGAATTTATGGGATGATGAAGTGCAATTGGTGGCTAGAGCTTTAGGTTGTGAGGTAAGTGGTTGGCCTCTGGTATATTTAGGTCTGCCCCTGGGGGGAAATCCTAGAACAGAATTTTTGGTATTGGTTTTAGAAAGATTCACTAAGAAGCTAGTAGAGTGGAAGAGAAATTATATCTCACTAGGGGGTAGAATCACTTTAATCAAGTCCACTTTAGCCAACATTCCGGTGTATTTTTTATCTACCTTTAAGCTTCTTGCCAAGGTTGCCAATAAGTTAGAAAAGCTCATGAGAGATTTTCTATGAGAACCAGGTGACTCAAAAAAGGACCATTTAGTGAAGTGGGAAGTAGTTTCTAGGAAAAAGGAAGCAGGAGGTCTAGGCATTGGTAGTATCAAATTAAGAAATGTAGCTTTGTTAGGAAAATGGTTGTGGGGATTTCCTTTGGAGCAAGACAGTTTGTGGCACTTGGTGGTGGAAAGTATTAATGGGATGGCAACGAATGGATGGGATGCTGGCATTGACCCTAGGGCTTCTCATTTCTCCACTTGGAAAGCAATTGCTAGAGTCTTGTCTTCCTTTCTGCCTTTCATCAGATTTGATGTGTGTTCAGGTAATAAAATTTTGTTTTGGGAGGACTTTTGGCTTGGGAGCACTCCCTTAAGGATAAATTCCTAGTAACGTATTCTCTTTCCCTAAATAAATTCAAAACCATCTCCTCACTTCGTGTGTCTGAGGGGACTTGGGATTTGGGTTTGAGAAGAGGGCTGAGGGATTCAAGATTGGCTTCTGCAAATGAGTTATTCACTGTGTTGAATTCAGCTTTCCTAGATCTTTCCTACCTGGATAGTAGAATTTGGAAAGAGTCATCTTCAAGGACTTTCTCTTGTTCATCTTTCTTCAACGTCGTAGTCCGGTCTTCTTTTGTGTCTGTCTCTTTTCTTGCTAAAGAAATTTGGTATTCTCCTATGCTGCCAAAAGCTAGGGCCTTTTGCTGGGAAGTGGCTCTTCAAAAGATCAATACTACGAATGTACTTCAAAGAAAAAGGCCAGACTGGAGCCTTTCCCCACATGTTTGTTACCCTTGCTTAAGAAATGGTGAGACGACGACTCATCTTTTGATTTCTTGTCCTTTTGCATATTATTTGTGGAATTGGTTCTCTTCTTTGTTTGGTTACAGATGGAACCCCCCTTGGGTGTGCTGAACCTTTTTTACTCTATGGTCAATTTGGGAAGAGAATAATAATAGGATTTTCCTAGGGCAAGAAAAATCCAAGGAAGCACTTGTGGAGGTTGTCACCATCAAGGTTATGCACTGGATGAAAGTACATCATCTCTTCAAGGATTTCTCCTCAGTGGACTTAATTAGAAATTGGAGTGTTATAGCTATATCCTCGCCTTCCTCCTCTGTGGTACAAGATTGTTGGGTACCACCACCTCAGTTCAAGGTGAAGCTAAACTTTGATGGAAGCTCCTTGGGTAATCCGAGTCAGTCAGGAGTTGGGGTTGTGTACAGAAACAAGGAAAAGTCTTGGCCCTTTACTTGGGTCAAATTGGGGTGGGAGATTCATTAAGGGCAGAAGTAATGACCTTACTTCAAGGTTTGAAACTGGCGAAACAATGGGGCATGCAGCAATTAGAAGTGGAAGGAGACTCCAAGCTGGTAATAGGGTGGATGCAAACTAGAAACCTGGGAGTGTGGTCTCTTAGACAGCCTCTAAGAGAGATTATTAGCTTAGCAAGGGAGATTAGGGTGCACTTTAATTGGGTAAGAAGGTCAGCAAATGGAATGGCTGACACTTTAGCTAAGCAAGGAGTTACTAGGGAGGCTTTGTTTTGGGCCTCTTTGTAAGTTTTTGATTTTCTTTTTCTATCCATTTTGTGGGTGGTAAGCCTGTAATCTTTTCAATTATCTAATGAAAGTTACCATTTCCTATAAAAAAAAACCAGCATGAAATCTACTGCATACAATTTGCCTGAAGTCATCCTTCAAATGCTTGGCATCTAAGAAGCACTGAGGTAGATAATAAGGTTTAGTCTTTTGTGGGGTAGCTCTTTTAGGCCTGTGGTTATATGATGAGCTTCAGCTTTCTTTTGAGATATACATCTCTGGCACCGTCATGCACCAAAATTAAGCACTTATACCTACCTCTTTTGTCTTTTTGCATACCATTTGATTATTTCATACTGAACTAGCTGGTGAGATATCTTTGCATTTGATGTAGAGGCTGCTGCACTTAATTATGAAGAAACATGTGATAAATCTAAAAGGATCAAGAAAGTGAAGCATTCTTGTGCTTGAATTTTGCTATTTTCTTGTTTTATTTTTGTTTTGATTATTTTCTAGGTTGTTTCTCAGTCAGTTAATGATTTCTAGTGGATATTATTGTTAGGAAGAGTCTTACAGGGTATATAGCTATTTGATAAGGTTATTTTTGGGTTTTCCATACTATTTTGGGACAGGGATATTTTTGTAAATTCAGGATTTTCTTGGCTGCCAACCTAAACAGCACTCCTATATAAGAAGTAAGAACATTATTAGCTGCTGTTCAAAAAATAAAAAAGGAGGATGGTCAATTACAGGGTATGTAGCTGTTTTTTCTCTTCACTTTATTTTCCGTCTTTCTCTTGAATTTCTCAAATCATTTGGATGATTTTTGCTGTAAAAATCACTAGAACATATCTGCTAGACCAGTTCTTTTGCATTAGGTGGTTTTAGAGCCTGAGTTTACTCTCAAACATGGCCCACAACAATGCTTCCAATGATGGATTTGAGATTCTCTCAGCCATCAAAGAGTAACAAAAGCAACAAGCTGCATCCTTTCAAGGTTTAGAAGCTGCCATTAGGCAGTTGACTGAAGCAATCACTAGGACTAATCTTCAGACGCCTAGTATAACCCCAACCCAAGAAGAAACTAGGGGTTTTCCTGCTGTACCAGCAAGGAGAGTTGATCTAGGGAATCAGTTTCAGCCACGAGTGGTGGTCCAGCCCCAAGAACAACCACATTTCCAAGCCCCAGCCTTTGATTTTAGTGACGAAGAGGAAGATTTTGAAGATGAAAATCAGGATATGGGAAGGACAATTAATGCTAGATGGCCACCTAGAAGAAAGAATAATGGTGATAGGGATTACAAGATGAAGATTGAGTTGCCGACTTTCAATGGACAGTTGCATATTGAAGATTTCCTAGATTGGATTCATGAGGTGGAGAAATTCTTTGATCTTGTCGAGACAGTAGAAAATAAGAAAGTGAAATTGGTCTCTTATAAGCCTAAAGGGGGAGCTGCTGCGTAGTGGGTAGGGGACTAGGGGTGGATTTGAGTCGAGCCAAGCTGAATATATCTATTTGAGCTCGGTTTGCCAAAAAACTATGGGGCTTGAGTTTGATTCGAGCTAGAGACTTGAGTTTGAGTTCGACTTGATTCGAAAGCTCGTAAGTTTGAGCTCGCTCGAGTTCAATTGTGAGCCAAGCTTCTGATAAAAATAAAAATTAAGAATTATAAAAACTAGTTATTGGTATACATATAAAACAGAGTTTTATGAGGTTCAAGTTCGGGTCAATTAGCAAAAGAGCCTATATATTGGGCTTGATCTTGGCTTGAAACTTGGTTTAGACAGAGCTGGGTCGAGTTTTTCATGAGTTGAGCTTGAATAGCTTGTAAAAAGCTCAATTTGTGTCCATCCCTATTGGTGGGATCAAGTTTATATGGAGAGAGTTAGAGCTGAAAAAGCAACCTATTAGGACATGGCCATGAATGAAGCAGTTACATTGAGCTCAATTCCTTCCACATGATTATGACTAATACTTCTTCCAACAATACCGACGTTGTGTGCAAGGTACACGTGGGGTTAGGGAGTATGCATTTGAATTTTTCAGGCTTTCAGTTCGTAATGAGTTGGCTGAAATTCCATCAGAAAAGGCTGCTCGGTTTATTGAGGCTCTCAAACCAATCATAGAAGAAAGAGTTGTGGCCCAAGATGTGTGGGATTTGAATGTGGCCATACGTTTAGCTATAAAGGCTGGAAGACATCTTGAATGATATCCAATTAGACACCAAGCTTTGGGAAGAAACTACTTGGGTGGCTCCAAGGAGAAGAGGAGGGATGGTAGTCCTATATCTTTGAACAAAGAAAAGTATCGAGGCTGCTTCAGGGGATGGAGGTTAACTTCAAATGGGCGAGAAGGGATGCCAATGTACTTGCTGACACTCTTGCTAAACAAGGGGTGGGAAGGGATAGTTTGTTATGGGCTGTTTTGTAATAGCTTCTTTCTTTGGGGAGGGCTAAGAGGGTTTATCTCTCTCGTTGTTGTTCTTGTACCCATTTCCCCCCTCCTAATTAATGAAATTGGTTCTGTTATTGATCAAGAAAAAAAAGGAACTGCTTAGGTGAGACATCTAGGGTTCAAACTACTTTTGAGAAGGGGAAAAAGGTTGTTTGGAAGTACCAACACTCTCCCTTGAATGCTTCTTCCAAGGTTGGAATGCCCACTGCTTCATTGGATGACACTTTCTAACAAAAGAATCAGCTTAGAGGGCAAATCAATTCAGCCTCAAACACAACAAGATCAACCTGTCCAGCAAGGTAATCAACCTAGAAACAACAATCTTTATGGGGAATAAATGCTATAGGTGTAGGGGAAGTGCTCACACTTCTAGCTCTTGCCCCCAACCATGCACCAGAGGAGTAAATATGATTGAACAAGTTGGAAATAGCTCAGGTTTTCAATGTCAAAATGAAGAACCTATTGTTGATGAAGAGGTTATGAGGGATGATGTTCATTGGGATTTTGCAGAAGAGAGATCTGTTGGTGTGGTTAAGCGCATTCTTCATGCAACTAAGCATTCAATACTTGACACACAAGAGAAGATCTTCAAGACACAATGTAAAATAAAAAGATATGGTGTGTGACTTAATTATTGACAGTGGGGCAGAAGTGAATGTCATTGTCAAATCAATTATAGAGCACTTGGGCTTGCCAACCAGACCTAGCACCGATCCCTTCATTGCTGGTTTGGTGAAGAGGATTCAGCCAGAAAAGGCTTCACGACAGTGCAAGGTAGCTTTCTCTATTGGTAATGTATATTTTGATGAATTACTATGTGGCGGGAGAGTTAAGAGCGATTATCTCTCCTTTTTTTGTAATTATTTTTAGTCTTAATGAAAGTCTTGAGTTATTGGTAAAAAAATATTGATGTTAGCCACCTTATTTTGGGAAGACCTTAGCAATTCTGTATGGTGTCACTCATAGGGGCAAGGTTAATCTTTATATTTTCACTAAAGACAAACAAAATATTGTTCTTGCACTTTAGGGAATGAACAACCCATAGTTTCTCAAGTGGAGGGGTGTACCTTCTTACTCAAAGATTCTTGGAGGAATCTAAAGAGATTGGGCAGATCTATGCTATTGTTGCCAAGGGTAATGGTTCCCACCTATTGGTGTACCCGATGCCATGAAACCATTATTTGAAGAATATAAAAAAGTGTTTTCCTTGAGGTATTACCTAATAGATTGCCTCTTATGAGGGAAATACAACATGCTTCAAATTTGCCATTTTATAGAATGAGTCCTAGGGATCATGAAATACTCCAAGGGCAAGTAGATAAACTTCTAAGGAATGATGCAAATCAGTAATAGCCCATGTGCTGTTCCAACCTTACACCAAAGAAGGATGGGAGTTGGAGGATGTGTGTGGACAGTAGTAGGGCCATTCATAAAATAATCGTCCAATATCAGTTTCCGATCCCTAGGCTGGATGATATGTTAGATATGGTTAACAATGTTTTCTAATGTTGATTTGAAGAGTGGTTATCATCAAATTAGAATCTGCCTTCGAGATGAATGGAAAACGGCTTTCAAGACAAAAGAAGGGTTGTATGAGTGTAAAGTTATGCCCTTTGGACTTTCCAATGCCCCTAGCACGTTCATGCGGTTGATGAACCATGCTTTTAAGCAATTGATTGGCAAGTGTATGTTAGTATATTTTGATGACATAACACCTACAACATTTGCAAGAAGTATTTGAGATTCTCCATCAAAATGAGTTTTGTGCCAACCTTAAGAAGTGCAGTTTTTAAGGCCATTAGAGACTGGCCTACACCTAAAAATGTACATGAGGTGCACTCTTTCCATGGTTTGGCTGCTTTCCACAAGCGATTTGTATGACATTTCAGCAGCATGGTTAGTCCTATTACCAATTGCTTGAAAAAGGGTAGTTTAATGGACATCAGAGGTAGAAAAGGCATTACAATTGATAAAAGGAGAAGCTAACCAAAGCTCATGTACTTGCTTTGCCCAACTTTGATAAGTTATTTGAGGTGGAATGTGATGCTTCTGTGATAGGTATAGGTGTTGTACTATCTCAGGAGAATTGACCTGTGGCTTTCTATAGTGAAAAGTTATCCACCTATGAGCAAGAGCTATATGCAACAGTGTAGGCTTTGAAGCATTGGAAGCGTTATTTGGTCCAAAGGGAGTTTGTTTTGTATACTGATCATCGATCTTTGAAGTATATTAATAACATGAACACTACTAACCTTCGTACAAGAGTTTACTTTTACTCTCAGGCATAAATTATGGGAACAGAATAAATTAGTAGATGCTTTGAATAGGAGGGTTCTTTTGATGAAGACATTGTAGGGAGAAGTCATAGCGTTTGAATGCCTAAAAGAACTCTATGCTACGTATGAAGATTTCTAGGTTGAATGGATGATGATTTTGTCTTGCATGATGATTTTCTCTTTCTAGGAACTCAATTATGCATTCCTAGAGGATCCTTGAGGGAGAAAATCATTAGAGAATTGCATTATGGGGGTTATTTGGGCAGAGGCAAGACCATTGAAGTGGTGGAGGAGCATTATTATTGGCCACATCTTAGGAGGGATGCTTGGAGGTTCCTGTGTTTGCTTGACATCTAAGGGGCCTTCCCAAAACACTGGGTTGTACATGCCATTACCTACTCCAGAGGGTCCTTGGGAGGATCTTTCCATGGTCATTGTGCTTGGGTTGCCTAGAACACAGAGGCAACATGATATAGTGTTTGTAGTAGTGGCTCACTTCTTGAAGATGGCTCATTTTGTTCCTTGAATGAAGACAGTTGATGCAACACATGTAGCCATCCTATTGTTTGGAGAAGTGGTTAGACTACATGGCCATCCAAAGTCTATTACCTTGGATTGTCACACAAATTTCCGTAGTCTTGACTCTTGAGGACTTTATGGCTGTGGTTTGACTCTGAGCTACATTTTAGTAGCACTTGTCATCCTCAAACCGATGGTCAGACAGAGGGGTGAATAGGACTTTTTGGTAATATGATACACAATCTATCTAGTGGGAAGTCTAAACAATGGGATTTAGCTCTTGCACAAGCAAAATTTGCTTATAATAACATGGTGAACATATCTACTAGCAAATATCCATTTGAGATTGTGTTTGGATGCACTCCTAGACATACTTAAGACTTGGTGTCATTTCCAAAATTGCTAGGATATAGTGTTGTGGTGGAGCACTTTGCTGACAAGATCATATCTATTCATGAAGAAGTAAAGAAACTCCTAGAAGAGGCCAATGGCAAGTAAAGGAAGCAACCGATCCGAAAGGCGATCAAAATTTTTCCAAGAGGACGAAGTAATGGTGTTTCTAAGAAAGGACCGGTTCCCTATAGGGCAATACAAGAAGTTGCAGCCAAAAAAGATTGGACCCTACAAGATCACGAAGAAGATTAAAAACAATGCTATGTTCTAGACCTTCCTACTTCCATGAACTGATGAACATATCTAGAACTTTCAAATTTTGCTGATTTCTTTGATTACCATCCACCCATCTCCAAACAAGACTCGAGGGCGAGTGGGGGACTGATGTAGAGGCTTGAATTTAAAAGGAACAAGAAAGATGTGACAAATCTAAAAGGAACAAGAAAGTGAAGCATTCTCAAGCTTGAATTTAGCTATTCTTATTTTAATTTTTGTTTTGATAATTTCCTAGGTTGTCTTAGTCAGTTAATGGTTTCTAGTGGATTATTATTGTTAAAAGAGTCTTACAGGGTATGTAGCTATTAGATAAGGTTATTCTTAGGTTTTCCTTACTATTTTGGGATAGGGGTATTTTTTTGTAATTTCAGGGTTTTCTTGGCTGTAGACCTAAACAGAATCCCTATATAAGAAAAAATAAAGGAGAATAGAATAGATCTTTTCTTTCTTTATTTCTCTTGAATTTTTCAAACAGTTTGGGTGATTTTTTGCTGTAAAAATCACTAGAGTAGATCTGCTAGACCTGTTCTCCTGAATTAGCATTTGAGCGGTCATTTGTGGAGATTGATTCCACAAAGAGAATAAGGTTTTGGCTGGTGCTGACTTTTGTGAAGTATTGATGTCATCATGTCACTGGTGGTGCTGATCATTGGGCTGAATATTTTTCAAATAAAACTGTTTTCTTAGAAGCATCGGGAGTTAGGATGGGTAAACCACAACAGTGCAACTTGAAGGTCAATTGGCCATAGAGTTGTTTTAGACCTTATTAAAAAAAGTGAGGCGGTGCAATAATCTATGCTTATTCCAGGGGGATTCTTGATGAATGTTATTAAAGAAGGTTTTGGCTGGTGCTGACCTTTGTGGAGTATAGATGTCACCGGTGGTGCTGATCATTGGGCTGAATATTTTTCAAATAAAATTGTTTCCTTAGAAGCATCAGGAGTTAGGATAGGTAAACCACAAATAAAATCGTTTTTCAAATAAAATTGTTTCCTCATCTTTCTACTCAACCAAGACTGACGCTGAACTCACCTGTGCTGAAACAAAAAAACCTAATTTTATATGTGATGGAGGGGAATTACAAGGGTTGTGCCTACTTAAATGGTACTCCTTATAAACATATGCCATTTGTACTCAACCGACAGTACAACCCACCCAAACTGAAACATGACGTGTAACTATTACATAGGGTAGAAAGGAATAGGGATTCTGCTTGAACAACATACATGTGCAGATGATAAATTTCCATGTAATAAGCTGCTTGAAATCGGTTTAAGTCTCTTTATTCCTAAACTAATCCTATTTAAGGATTTGAACTTATAGGGCTGTCAGACTCGGATTGGATGGAGAAGTAGAAAGCTCGTTGGGCCATGGTTTATCAGTTAACCAGATCGTCACACTTGGACCATCAAACCATCAAAGAATCGGGACCTTGAAAGGTGGCTGGCTCACCAGTCCACCTATCTGTATAATCACCTATATAATTATACATTTGGACTGCAGGAACACTGTTCAATGACAACTTTTTCTTTTGATAGTTAACTGAGATGGTGTGTTTTTTTTGGAGCAATGACTCCAGCTCGGTGCCATGTGGTTGTTTAACAGAAAAATGCTAAATTTATTGTTTGGTTGGGCTGTTTATCATATAAACATTTTCCCCTATTTACGCGAGAGCCATTTATAAAAAATGCGAAACTTAACGTTTTTCGTTTTCGTGGGCATTCTTTTACTGTTTGGCGCATGTAGTGCCTAATGCTAATGGTGTTTAGTGGCATTGAACTGTTGAGAAACGTTTAAAGCAGATTTTGTCCTGATTTTCAATACAAAATTGTGTGAAACGTTTATCAAATAAATGCCATTGATGCCATACATTCTCTAGAACATTTGTATTAAGCGCTTTAAAAGAAACCAACTTCCAAGCATGTCAAGGCCAGACGGCAAGGGCAAAGTGCAATTAGCATAAAGCTTACTATATGCTAACTCATAACATCACAGATACTCCTGCTTTAGCTAAGCTGTCAGAAAGGGAATTAGCCGATCCAGGGATCCACCTGAACAAGCAGTTCAGGCTGCCTCCCATGGATTTGAGTTCCTAACCAAAGCTCTAAATCTCCAAGTAGGATCTTCCTCTGAAGTAAGCCAAGAGATGACAGCTTGACAGTCGCCTTCTATTTTGTATTACTCAAACCGTGTTGTGCAATCAGCTTGAGACCTTGAATTGCAGCAAAACATGACTTCTAAAACCTACACCCCCTGGCCCCTGAGAAGCTCAAAACGATTAATTCCTTACTACCCCACCCACTGTTTTATGACAGCTATAAGCTTTATATTCAGGGTCAATTTGGTTCGCAGTTGGAATTGAAATTGGACTGGTCTATTCCCCCCAATGCGGAATCAGAATCAGCTGGAATGGGTTTATTCCCAAGGGAGGAGGGAATGCCCTTTCCCTCGAATGGGGGAAGGCCATTCCACCAGGAATGGGAATTGGATTTCAATTCCACCCAACGAAAACAGTTGGATTTTGATTCCAAACCCCTCTTCAGGCAAACCATGCGGACTCTCAGTTCATTATATGGTAAGAATCGTTTTGACATCACGTACGATTATTTTATGTGGGATCCCCCAAATGGTTATTCTTTGTCATATCAATATGCAATATGTGGTAGTTTATAGGGCCTAGGTTGCAAATATAGGTCATAAAGTACTCATCATACCAAACATGGTTTCTGAGAATACACACCAGAAATTATGATCTTCTCCAGGGATCAGAATTGCCACCAAACCCATAAAATGACTGATTCTTCAGAAAACAATTTTGGCAAATGGATTCCTCTGATTGAATTGCAATTAGCATGTATTATAACGTTACGATCCTCATGAGGAATTTGGTCAATGGTGTTCTTTCATTCATTGTATCCGAAGTTCCGAACCCAACTCTGAGGTAGGAATTCCCAAACCAGTTAGCTAGTTAGAAATCTGCATGAGAAGTACCTAATGAGCTGATGGGGTACATTAATATAGGGTGTTCTCAGACACAGTCAGATTGAATATAAGATCAGAAACCTTAATTGGTCACCGTTTTACTGCTTTAACTGATGATTTAATCATTCAATTCAAATTCATTAACAATTGGAACTGGAAAGCCCTCTAGGTCAGCAGTTAACTTGTTCAAAATTCAACCCGTTCTATCTGTTCAAAGATTGATTGTGATAACACTGTTGAAGTGTTGAGAAAATAATCTCTTGTAGATAACAATTGACAAGATGGTGATACCTTGAGTTTTTCAAAATTTCCCTATAATGGAATAATGTGATGTGTGCACACAAATTATGAAAACAAAGAAAACAAAATTCGTTTGGTAATGAAAATAGTAATTATATTTTTTGAAATGTTCTCTAGTGAGGCCTACAGGCAAAGAGGAGAAAATCTTGGCTCTCTCCAGTTTGGCACTTCAGTCCACACAGAGACAGTCAGTCAGCCATGCCTCCATCAATACTGTTGCATAGTCCTCCTCATGGACTAACGCGTTACACAGGGAAAGCCCTGCGGACAACACAGGCACAGCCAAATTCTTTGGGACAAAGACAATCCTAGTTGAAAATTGCAGCAAGCTGAGAGACGCTTGAAAAAGCAAATCATCAAACACAAAACACAAACAGTAGGGTATTTAACCTACTCTCAACCACAACAGCAGGGGAGAGTGGAACCTCCAATGGTTCCAACTCGGGATTCGGCGTGAGGGAGGCCCTGAATGTCATCACTCATCAACCATTGATAAAACTGCCAAAATGATGAGCCTGCTTGATGTCATCAAAGTTGAGATATATTTCTTAAAATGCTGGATAAAGGAATCCTTTTTTGTTTCTTTGATGATAAACAAAAGAATCCAATATAAGAAATCTGTCTACATTGGCGTGTTAATGTGCTCTCTGCTCTGGCCTAATGGCGTGAATATCACAAATCTGTAGTCTTATTTTTATTTGGTTTATAATATAAAATTCTTTGTTTTGAATACGAATCTTGCGTTTAAATGCAGATCAAAGGTGTAAATATACAAGAATCAAGTGCAAAGATAAAACATTTGTATTAATAAATAATGATGCAATGATGGGTTTGTTTGTTAATTCAACTGGGTGATTAACTAATGCCATAAAATACTGATAAAATCCCAAACCATTCGAGTTAGGGGACGGTACTCTAATGGGTATTCGCTCATGTCTGCGTAATCAAGCAACTGAGAATATATTAATGCAGTTCTTACGTGGATCAAGCGACAGCCACTGATAGTTAGATTCAGCACAGAAAAGAAAAAGGAACGATGTTAAGGCATCCACGAAATGCTGACACTCGCCCCTCACGCCTCAGAGCCAAAGCAAAGAAAGTAGCAAACAAGGAAAAGTAGGACCACTTAATGCTACTTTATAGCAAGTTTAACCGAGTTTTGACTCCGCATCTCAGAGAGAAGAGCATTTAGTTGGAGGACTCTGTTGTGCTTGTGCAAACAAAAGAGGCATTTATCATTTTATTGTGAAAATTTTTAAAAGAAATGGAAATGGTACAAGCAATAAGACTATCTTCCGAGCTTGATCCCCATATATATTCACAAATGCTGGAATCAGATATCACAGATTCCAGTTTGACTTTGGAGAATCTGATACTGAGATGAGATCACGTGAACGGCTTGTCCACTTAAAATGGATTCCAACCAAGACTGGTCTGTCTTTCCAAGGTTTGAGCTGATGCTGAATTTGGCGTCACTCCCTTTTAACTAAAATCGCTTCCATTGAAAGGAAAGTAGGACACAACCCAACAGGCCAACATCACTTTTTCCCTTCTGTGTTTGTGCGTCGGAAAAGTAGAACCAAGCTTTAATAAAGGAGTTCTTCAGCACTGTGGTCTAAGCACTGTAGTTGAAATCAATCAATACTATTGCACCAAGCTGGAAATGCCCAGCAAAAAATAAACACACTCCCTTCCTCAGACCTCTTTTTCCAATCTTGTAATTAGTCTTTTATGTACAGTTCTAGCATAGAAATGTAAACCGTTTGACGCTGAGTTTGAGCTAGTAACTTCAAATATATTGCCAACGGAAGAAATGTAAGCCAATAAAAGGGAAGAGAAAAGGCTCTAAAATTTTAGGCCATCCTTGTAATCTTACCAAAAAGAAACTCTGTACAAAAACGGAGAGAAAACCAAAACAAACAAACTTCCTTCCCATCTTCAACCTTAAAATAATGAAGAAGGAATGATAACTTCCCTATCTTTTAAATTCAAAGGAGAGGAACTGCTCCATTTCACTCCACCCCTTCATCTCATCATCCGGGGCTCTGAAACAGAGCTACACATTCTTGTAAATCACACCACAAGCGATAGCAAATACCCTCTTCGCTCCCCGAAATAAGTTACACTTCGACTGCTATTGCCGGTGCTCTTGATGGGGGAATCCCTTGAGACTTTGAAGTCTCAATCTTTGATTTTACCTCGTCCACGACTAGCCGAGTGAGAAGCAGTCCTGCCACAAGAGCTGCTGCCATCAGCATTGTGAACACTGCACTCCAGCTCTTAGCAGAAATGTAGCCTGTCAACAATGGCCCAATTGCAGCTCCCACAGAGCCTGTGCCATCTATAATGGCTGTTACTGTTGCCAGTGCCCGAGAGTTCCCGTTCAGTGAGCTGTGAGTGCCCAAATCTGCTGATACTGCTGTTGTTATAAGGGCATATGGCCCATTTACAAACATGCCGGCAATAAACATGAGGATGACGTTCACATACAAGGAGACATGCCCATAGCTCCGGTAGAAGAAGAGAGCTGGAATTGCACAGTACATGAAGCTTGCAGCTGTTATGGCTCTGGCATCAAGACGGTCTGAAATGTGTCCTGCCAGAATCCCCCCAATCACACCTCCTACATCAAACATTGTAGACAGGTTCCCTGCTGTCTCATCAGACAAATACTTGCCATCGATTGCTGCAAGATGAAAAGAAAACGCAGTCAAGAACAGAACACTTTTGCTTTATCAAAAGATCAGATGCCTATATAAATCATGACTCTAGACCAGGAGACAGAGTAGGAAGGCAGAAGAAGTCGACAGAACTTGAGGTCGGTACCTGTGCGGCTGATGTAGAACGGGAGCCAATAGAGGAATGTATAAGCCACCAATTTGGAGAAGAACAGGCAAAGAGCAAAAGGGGCAACTCCAGGAATCTTCCATGCCTCAATGAACCCCACAGCTTTCTCTTTTACAACCTCTGTTCCTGAACCCAACAGAGGTTCTGTTATTCCCTCGCCACCCTTCTTGGGAGACTGCAGTTCATCTTCTTCGCTCTTGGCACCTACAGACTCTGGATTTACAGGCAACAACAGAAAAACCACCAACCCCACAGAAGCAATAAGAAGACCAGGAACGGCAAAGGACCAACCCCATCCATACTTCAGCAAAGCTGAAGCAATCAGTGATCCTGATATGTTCCCAACAGATGTATGTGCATTCCAAATACCCATAATCAGTCCTCGCTTTTTCTTCCCAAACCAGTTTCCCACCACTGCAACGACTGAAGGCCATCCAGTCGACTGGAAAAGACCCGCAATCATCTGAACCATCAAAAAGTAGTAGAAGTTATGGATGCTAAACCAGTACCCAAACCCAAAGAGAGAAGTGAAGAGACCAGTCCCGAGCATTCCCACTGTCAAAAAGATCCTCAAATCCAATCGATCGCCTAAATGTCCAGCAAAGTACATTCCCAAGGAGTAAACTGAGAGGAAAGCCAGGTCGAGATCTCCTAGCATTGCTGCTCCATCTGCTCCATTGAAAGGGGCCCAGCCATTCTTGAGAGCAGTGGAGACTTGCTTATTCTCTGCAAGGAAGTGGTCTCTCGGCCATGATGGTAAGGTCAGCCCCGCCCTTGACGCCCCGGGGTCGAGGGCGCTTTTGACGATGCTGGCGGTCTTCCGGGCAGCATGGTAGCTCGCATACGCTAGAAATGTCACGATTAGAACAATGGCTTGGTAGGTTCTGAAGGAGATATCAGAATTCCTTGTGTACTTGACGAGTCGAATTGCAGGAGGTTTCTGATAATTTGTTTCAGGTGTTGAATCCCCTGGCGAACCCATGTTAGATGTTTGAAATATGTATCTGAAGAAATGAAGAAGTAGTAGAAGAGACGACTTTCCCTCCCCTTATAGAGCTAAGCGTGCCATCTGAAACCAGAAAATAACAGAATAAGAACATTTCAGATCAGATTTCAACAAATAAACAAGAATATTTTCACTCTCAATACAGAACGGAAAAGTTAGTAAAGGTAAAAATTTGTCTCCTAATGTTCTGGTTATTTACCATAAGCAAATAGAACTATAGAACGAACGAAGATTATTAGAATTCCGTAATTTGAAGAAAAGGGTATATAGATTTATCAACTAGTACCTCAGTTCTGTTAAAAAATCGAGGCGTCAACAAATCTCTATCAGATTGCTCCAAGCTCGAATGCGGAGTAGCTTGTAAGCACAGAATAACTTAACAGGTTCAATTATCTGCGCGATTAGAAGTTCAATCAATTAGAACATAGGAGAAGTCAAGTAAACATCGAAAAAATTTTCTGCTTTGGGGCGAAAAAAAATTCCGAGAGATATTAACTTAGAAGTTTGAACTATGAAAGAACAGAAGAAAAGGGACATGTTTCCCTCTTATATGGAACACTTGACAGAATATATGCTCTGCAAATTTGGAAGTCTGGACAGGTCTAAGATTTCTAGAAACACTAAAATGAAAAAGCTCAGAGATAGCAAATTGAATAAATTCGAAAATCGAACAAATAAGAACCAAAAACTAGAAAAGAAAATCTGAGTCAAACCCATAAAAATCGAAGCCCCTAAAGTGATATTTGGAAAAGCACCTATCAACAAAAATGGATTGTAACGATCATCCTGGCACTCAAGATGAATGAAGCAATATAGATGGAAGGATGGATTTACAGGAGAAATCAGTTTGAAGGATGAAAGAAAGACTTTTCGACATTTTAGCAAGGAAGCAAGCAAACCCAGGAAGCCAGAACATCGTACCTTGCTTAATTCAGCTCAGAAGATGGGTATGGCTAGATTCTCTCTCACAAACACAGTTGCTCTCTTCTTTCACTGGTTTTCAGCTGATTAACGACCAAGTCCTTCGGCAGCAATGCTAGGAGGATTTAAGAGAAACGCCCATAAAAATTTGGGAAAATGACCAATCAACCCAGATCAGAATTTTATAGCCCCAAAGACAGGGGGAATGCATAAATTTTTCTAGTATAATTACTGAAATGACCTTCGTTCTCCTTCCAAACTACGGAAGGCAGACAGTGTTGGCTACTTGTCGCCATGTTATGACTTTGACCATTATAGCCTCTGCCCTCTGTTAGAGAGGTTGAATACTTCTTTGAACCAAGAATCCGGAAACCAGATCCCAATATTCGTTCGCCCCACAGGACGCGCCCCACAGCACATCCCAACCGTAAATTGGGAGCATCTCCCCATTCCCCAATGCACGCAGAGGCATACGAGGGGCACTGATGTGTTTAGTAACTAGGGACATTTCTTGAAAAGCACCTTCTTCAAAGTCTGTAATTTCATTAGTTTTAGGGCCTGTTCTTAATTCAAAGTCTGTAATTTCATTGTTTGTCTATGTAATTCAATAAAAAATAATATTAAAAATTAGTATAATGATTAATAATTAAAAATAAACAATTATTGCTAATTAATATAATAGTTAATAATTCATTAACAACTAATAATTATTAATTATTTATAATTATAATAAGTCACTATTAACTTTTTGTAATTCATTAATAATTAATTATTACTACTAATTAATAATAATTACTAATTTTTATCATTAATCATTAATAATTCATTATCGCTAATTAATCATTAATAATAATAATTATTATTACTAAGTAATACTTAATAATTAATATTATTACTAATTATGATTAATTGATATTCAATTTAATATTAATTATTAATTCATTGTAAATTAACTATTCGTGCCACTGCTAATGATTAATTAATTATTCTAATTATTATTATTATTTGTTAATATTTATTAATTTACTACTATTAATGACTAATATTATTAATTATTGATTAAAATGATTCATATTCAGAAATGTTATTATTAATTAATTTCAATTATTGTTAATTTATGCATTATTGATTATTAATGTTATTAATAACTATATAATACTATATAATATTATTACTGATTATTAATTGCTAATAATATTAATTAATTCCTAATTAATAATTAATGAATTGATATTATTATTATTATTATGTGTTATTATTAATTAATAATTAATATCATTTAATATGAATCAATTATTCATTAATTAATTAATAGTATTATTCTTAAGTAGTTATTATTAATTACATATCATGAATATTCTTATTAATGATTATTATTATATTATTAATTCCTAATAATTATGATTAATTATTAATTACTTAATAATTAATATTATTAATTATTAATTAATATCATTGAAAATTGTTAATGGCAAGGCGGTGGGTCCAATGGGTTCCTTCACATAAATAACGTTAAAAGGGTAAAATTGTTCGACAGTCAAGCGAATATATTCACTAACTGTTTGGGTCGTACCTAAACGATCACTTTTTCGTTGAAGTGGTACAACTGGTATTCAAAAACACCGAACAGGCCCTTAGTTTAGATCATATGAAAGTAATCTTCGATAAAAATAACTTTTTGATGTTTCTGATTCATAAGGTGTTTTCAACTTTATTGTTGTACATTTTACACATTTTAAAAGGCTGTCAACACGAGGTGGAAAAAAAAGGAAATTGGATTGAGTACTCATGAGATTGAAGGGTGAGTAGGAAAAACTGAAAAACCGAACTAAACTAAAAATCTAGGTAATTGAATCAGTCAGTTTTGTTTTGGTTTGGTATTTTTAAAAAACCAAAGGTATTGGTTTAGTTTCGGAAATTGGCGGTTAATCGAATCAATCATTATACATATATTTTTATATATTTTATGTATATTATATATTTTATGTTTCCTATATACCATAAATTAATAAATATTCATTATATATAAATATATAGTATATTATATATTATTTAAAATATAATATTTTATATATATTTATAGTTTTTTATTATATATTTGTATATATTTATAATATATTATAAATAAAAAAATAAAAAAAAATGACGAATTGAACCGATCAACTGATTAACTGATTGGCTTCGATTATCGATTTTCCATAGATCGTTAATACTGATTCGGTTTAAAAAATAGGCCCATGGTTTAGTTAACCAAACCATGAGCACCCCTAGAGACTGTGCTCACATAGTTCTTACAACCTTTTACATTCGTGCATTGGGAATATCTTTGTACTTGTATACTTTTTTCATGGAGAGATATTCCCAATGCAAGGTTGCAAGGCACTATGTGAATGGTTAGAGCATAGACTTGTGAGGATCAAATCCGATTTCAAAACATAGGTTCGGTCTCTATCACTAAAGATGAGATTCAGTCCTCACATTGTCCTTGCAACTCTTATAGTCGTACATTTGGAAGATCTCCATACTCATATTTTTCATTCATGGGGAGATGTTCCCAATGCAGGGTTGCAAATGTTGTGAGGACTGAATCTTGATTCCTGTCAACAAGGTTTAGACCTTAAGTTACTTGAGGCATATTCCTTTAACCTTTAGGCTCGTTAGGGGTGGATTAGAGCTGGGCCAAGACAAATACATGGCTGTTTGAGCTTAGCTTGCCAAACAATGTTAAGCTTGAGCTTAGCTTGAGTCGAGCTCAAGCTAGAAACTTGATCTCGAATTCGGCTTGGCTCAAAAGCTCGCAAGTTTGAGCTTGGCTCATCGAAACAATGTTAAGCTGAAGCTCAACTTTAAGCCAAGCTTCCTATAAAAAGTAAAAAAATATACATATAAAAATTATTTTTTACATACAAAAATTATTTATTATAATACATATAAAAATAAAAATTTATATATAATATTTTTATTATACATATAAAAAATAAAAAATATACATATAAAATTATTCTTATTTTATATAAAAAATAAGAATTGTAAAAATTATTCATTATATGTATGTGTGTATGTACTAGGCTCGATTAGGCTTGTAAGCCTTATGAGTCAAGCTTCATTGGGCTTGAACTTGGCTCAAAGCTTGGTTTAAATCGAGTCAAATCAAATTATTCACGAGTTGAGCTCGAATAACTCATAAAAAGCTTGATTTGTTTCCACCCCTACGCTCATATTCTTTAAGATGTGGGTCTTGGTAATTTTCCATGCCAAAGTTGAATTTCATTTATACCAAAGAAGAAGAGGAATTTAAGACAATTTAGGGCTTGTTCTATTTTGTAATAGGAAAAGCTATGGCTCATTTCAAAACACACTACAATGGTATGGTGTGTTCTATGTTCCAAAACTATGGTTGTAGAATGCACCATGTGTTCTACATGCTGTAGTGTGATGCGTTTTGGGATGAGCTACAACAAGTGATATGTTATGCACTGTGGTGTGTTTTTAATAGAATATTATAGATTATTAAAGATAATAAACAATTAATTTAAGTAAGTCTAATAAAATTCAATTGAACATAACACAAAAACAATGTAATAATTAATTAAACATAATAAAAATAACAATTAATTACTAAAAATAAAAGACTAGAACTAAAATAGTTGTAAATCTGATATGCTGTAACCAATTTGAATTTAATATACTCCCCCTTTTTATTTAATTTTGGCAACTTTTAAATATCAAGTTTAATTTCCCTCTTTCTCCTTCAATTCTAACAATTTTTAAAATTCAAATTTAATTAATGTCACTGTTAATTAGGCATCACATTTAATGACATGTCATTAAGGGCAAATTAAGTACTACATTTAAGGCAATGTCCAAATTCAAATTTGAATTTGACATAGTGCTAAATTTACATATTAAAAATTAGAGTGTGGAAATCATAAATCTGCATTGGGCCGTCCGTACTTTTCCCTAAAAATTATACATAGGGGACAAAGGGCTTTGAAATTTGAACCCAAGTCATTAGTTTATAATGACTACAAGTTCACCACTATGCCATGCCTTAAGTGTTTGACATATTAGTATGTATTTTAATTTTTAGTTAAACTCTCTTTTTAGTTGATGACTATGAATAACAGCTAAAAATCATATATATATATATATATATATATATATATATTAATAGAAACTATATTGATTTTTTTATACTAAGGTGTGTGTATAAATGTGTGTGTGCACAAACATTTTAATTCTTCCATAATTTTTCAATAGTTTTGAATTATGTTTGAATATTTCACACTTTGTATAAATCAATGAAATATGTTTTTTTTAATGCTTAAATAACTTATTTATAGTTATATAAAATTAATGTTTACTGTTATTAATACTGTTTTTAGGGATTTATATGAATTTCTCAATGCATCCATTTATATCTTGATTTTTTGTCCATATCTATACATATTCAAAATGCATCTTGATGCATCTCTTAAAATTGTCTCTCCAATACATATTGTGATTCCAATACTTTAAACCTTGCAGAGAATAATAGGTAAATCCAGCAATTCTTCTATTCGACAATTACATGGCTTCAATATTCAAACTTCCCTAGTTTAGTTCGATCATGCATGCTCTGTTCTCAAATTTTAAACAAATCTTATGTTTTCTTGTTTCAGCTTTAAACTTTAATGCTTATTCTTTTTCAATCGGTCGTAAAAAACTCAGTAGGTTATTATGTTCTTTTGAATGGTTAAACGTAATTTGCTTTTACTTCATGCGTTTCAATTGATAGACTTTTTTTATTTGTTTGAGCACTGTCTTGTTCATTTTGATGTGGATGGTGAACTGCTGGAAGCCTAATTCGTTGAGCATTTATCTTATAATGATAAAAAAAGAAAAATTGCCTTCTGTGATAGCAATAAGAGTAATGGATAGAAGCAGCAATCATGAAACTAAGTCTAAAATTCAAGGGGGGGATTCCCATCCTTTCAGAAAATGTTAGTGATTGGCTGAGCAAATAACGACAGCTTTAGGTTTTATTATTTTATGATTTAAAGAAACTTTTATTTTATATTTTTGGGTGGAGAAGACCATATATAAAACATTTCAAAACTTCATTCTGTTCATTGTCCTTAAATCATGCTGTTTTTCTTTTCAGTTTTATAGGAGAATGAAATGATGTATAGTAATCCATTTGTTTTATTTTATTTTATTTTTTCATGTCTTTATTGATATGGATTATGTCCATAAAATTTAGATCGCATTTTATGTAACTATGGTCACAGGGCAGGACGACTCACAGTAGACCTGTCCATGGGTCGGGTAGCCTGACGGGCCGGCCCAACCCCTAGATGGGCTTGAACATGAATTTTAACCTACGGGTTTGACCTCGGTCCTAAAAGCCTGGCACGACTTTTTAAAGTTTCTTCTAAACCCTAAAATCCTAAAACTGATTAGCCCTTTCCTATTTCCCTCTTTTCATCTTCTCAATTCTCCTCACTCTCAAACTCTCAGAACCAGCGACGAACTCAGGCATCGTTCACTCTTAGAGGCAAGCTCAGACTCTTAGGACCGATGAACTCAAGCACTATTCTCAGTTCTCCTCACTCTTAGACTCTTAGGAATCGAACCGGCGATGAATAAGCAATGGTTTTGTTAGACCAAGCTTCGGGCTTTTTATAAGAGCCAGGCTTGGGCTCAAGTTGTAGGCCCGTTGGTTAGGCCGGGCTTGGGCTCAGGACTGAAAAAATTCTGTTAATGAAAAGCAAAAGCCCGGCCCAGCCTGATCCATGAACAGGTCTAACTCCGAGACCCCTTAATAGAATTTGAACATAAACAAAAGGTCACATCAATTTGCTGTTTGGTAAGGAAAAATACTTGCACCTACCATATTGGAGGACATGCATGCTACCAAAGGCATTTTATACAATAAATTTATGGTTTAGGGGTTTAAGAATTTAGGCAGGTTTTAAAGGTTTAGAATTTGGATTTTATGTTTTAATGCTTTGGTTTAGGTTTTTATTGTTTAAGGGTTTAGAGTTTAACTTTAAATTACAGGGTTTTAGGATTTAAGGATTTGGAGTTTAGATTTTAGGGTTTAGGTTTGAAGGTTTAAATATTTAAAAAATAACTGAAAATAGGTGGTAGGATGCATGTCATCCAATGGGGTAGCTTGGTTTAAAACATTGTATGTTCTTGTTATTGGGGTTGCATATAACCACATTCAACAGGAAAATCTTTTCTTCATAGAATTTTATTTTATGCTATAGTTGGCTTAGGCCTCAAAACAGCTTGAGGCTTAGGCTTTACCCCTCCCACACCACACCCAACCGCCTTGCCTCTACTTTTAAACTTTTGAAATCGTGATGTGCTTGGTTGTAATGCAAATAAATTTTCACTGACCTAAAATTATAACAGTGTAAATGATTTGAGTGTAAATTCTGACTTATTTTTGTTTTAAAATTTAGCCTATTTTGTTTGATTGTAATACAAATGGAATAAATTAAAATATGAAACAAAATAATAAAGTAAGACTCAACAAAATTAAACGAAAATTTACTTTTTTTTTTTTAATTTACATTCCCATACATTCGTATTAGTGCAAATAAAATTGAACTGCAGCCTTGATAGCCACTGTAAGAATTTGATTCAGGCTCTGTCTAGTGAGACTTCATCAGTAGCAGAGGATGACTTATTTTTTGTTCAGGATATACTTAATCTGCTGAAAAAGTGGTGTAATTTGTTGTGTTTTCTTTTGTTTTTCAGTCTATTTCCTCTTGTACCAACAAAAGAAAAATCTCCTCAATTACATCCTCAATTACAGTTGTGGCTCCTACTGTAAATGAATTTTTTTAACTTCACAAACAGTAACCATTTTCTGTTTGGCCGGTAAATCAGCGGTTCAACCTTCAGGTAAAATATATTAACCTGTAACATCCAAAATTAAATAAAAATTAAAAAATATATACAATATAAGAATATTAAAAATTAAATAAAATATGTAAAAGAAATCAGGCGTGTTTTATTATATCTTCATCTCATTAATAAAAATTAACTTTGATAATTCTAAATTCCAAGAAAAGAAAAGACAAATAATGCTTAGTAATTCAATAAGTCGGGTCACCCACTAAACTTTATTTTTTTATTTTTTTTTATTTTTTGTGAGTATATACACGAGAGAATGACTGTTCAATTCACCCTGAATTCTTAGTTTTACCGTACAATTAATATAAGTGTCAACTCGGAATTGATGTCAATACACTGTAGTGCAGTGTAATTTTCTACTTTTATCAAATCTGATGGTTGATCAATCAACCAGTCCGATTGACTGGCTGGACCTGGACCACAGGTTGAAAGCATTGTTTGATAATAGAAAAGGATATGCTAGGATATATCCTATTCCTATCATACAAACCTGGGAAACATGGCACATGGGTGCACAACGAACTGGGTAGCCATTTTCCATGAGATCCCAATCGTAATCCTTTTCAGAGATGACATTGCCTCACACGTATGTGTAGGGGTACAAAATTTGTCGAGCATTAAAATAGAATCTTCATCACTTGAATTACACGTGTTTCATTTTCTTTTTGTCCTTTTCAAATTCCTCGTTGCACGTTTTGTTTTTTTGGCCCACTGTATTAGTTAGAAAGCTCATTTCGGACCACAAACCTAGAACATTGTTGTTGACAACAGATGACTGTTCAACGAGATCGTCACACAATATTCTGATTTGACGTTCAAGAGGCGCTTGTACTACTACCGTATGTTTCACTCCTGATCTCCTACGTATTATTATTATTAGGTAGAACCGCGGCAATCGTGAAACGGCATTGTTTTCATTACGGGGAATATCGTATCGTATTCATCATCATAGATATAGGGTATATTATGATTGGGTACGTATCCCACGAGTTATGTGTATCGAAGATGTATCGATAATTTGTATTGAGTTGTATCATATCAGCGGATATGGTCCAATACACAATCATTTAGTTTGATAAAAATATATATTAATTATTTTTGAATTGTTTTTCATCTTTAATGTAAATTAAAAAGTAGTATCATAAAAACTGAAATAAATTAATTTAAAATTTAAAAATTTCAAAAAATTAAAAAAATAATATTTCATCTACCTTAAATGATTTATATATTTTATTTTACATATATATGTTAAAAATGAAAATATAGTTATTATTTGAAAAAATAAAAATATTATATAAAATATTAAATAAATAAACTTTTCCAACAAAATTAATGAAAAATAAAAAATTATAATTATAAAAACTGAAATAAATAATTGAAAATTTAATTTTCTCAAAATAAATAAATTTTCCAACAAAATCATCTCCGTCTTTATCATTGGGAGATGATCCAAATACATAATTGAGATAGAATTCGGATCTCCTACCCACACGTTGGGAATATCCTGATAAGTGTGAGTAAAATTCTTATCAGTAGGAGATCTGAATACGTTGGGATTTGTGATGTGCTATGGGGTGCTGGTGTGAACTCTCTTTAACGCGCACCATCATGAAAATCTGCCTCATCTCCCCTCTTCGGGAGGTGATGAAAACTGGAAGTAAAATGAAGGGCAATCTAGGTACATTGACCAACGGACATGAGCTACAGCTGTAATGGCAAAATCGTGATATTAGCACTAAACGGGGGGTTAACCTAACTTCCCCCATAGCGCTTTAATTTTCAAATCGAAAATGTGGACGAATAAGAAGAAAGTATATTCGCACCAAGAGGATAAATATTCTGGAATATCCGAGCGAATAATTCCTTACGTGTGTGCCGCAAATTCTTCCCGCTTTCACGGTCCACAGAATCACCGCACGCCTAGTTCCTTAACTGCCGACGTGGCTAAACCCATGGACGAGTTTTTCACTCCCAAACTAAAAAATCTCAGCAACCAATTATCGCCACGTGGCAATAGGCAGCTATTTGCTGGATCCCGGTCCTCCGCTGAATGTCTTGTCTCGTCCAATGTTATCTGATAAAGCTCCCCTTCCATTTAAATGAACCTTCTCCTCTCTTTCGCCACTGTTCGAGTGTCAAATCTTGGCTGACCACTATTGACTGGCATGGGCCTGTTCTTACATTGACTGACTGGCCAGTGGCTGGCCATGCTTGCGATGTTCAAACTCGACGTGTGTTATAAGGTTTGTTCGTGCTAGGGAGGAAAGTTGGTCTCTCTTTCCATGTAGTGTTCTACGATGGCCGACCCTGTTAGTAGCTTTTTTTCTCTGTTTGATAATGATGATGGTTTGATAGAAGAAAGAAAGGAGAATTTATGTTTGTTCCTCTCATTAATTTTAAGGGATTTTACTCTTCAGTCCACCTAAAAAATCCTAATTTCATCGTACAGGTGGAGCCGGGTATGTGTCAGTTTGGAATTGATGCTAATTGGTGGAACTTGTTTATAATTTTGAATTATTATAGATCTAAAGTTCAAATCACACCGTCTAAAAATCTCTTTTTATTAAGAGATATTTATGATTTACATCCCTTCATAAATCTTTATTAACTTTTTGACAAAAAATTTATGATTTATTCTTCCTCAAAAATTTTTATTGGTTTTTGGAATGTATCGTTCTACTTATACTATTGTCCCTCCTTATATTGTGATATATTTCCTCATCTCTCACTATATGGGAAATTGAAGGGTTTCCTCTTATTTACCAGAAAATGCATGCATTTAATGGTAAAATAATTAAAAAGGGGGAATGAATCGGAGATCAACAGTTTATTATGACCATCTCTCCAGATTAAACAAAAATAACAATGAGTAATCAGAAAATACAGTAATAAGAGAACAAAGAATAATCAGAAAATGCAAAAAGTGGGGTTTGACCAATAACAAGTGGTTTTGTGGTCTCTCAAATAAAGTTTGATCAGCAGGAAGATTGAGCAGCATTATGAATCTTATTTATTATGGTTGAGAGGGTCTAAGCTATGTCAGAAAGGAGAGGAAAGAGCATATCATCAGCTGGCTAGAATTCTGAGGCTTTGTAGTTTATAGTTTCTGAGGGCGAGCTTATATGTGAAAGATGTAAATTTAAATAGAGTAATACTTGGTTCATGCACCTATCAAATTGGTTTCCAGGTTTAAAAGAATAGCATATTAAAACGAATATTCCAGTGTCAAATTATATGTTCTCTGAACACTTTCCCTATCAATTCAGATTTCGTATCCATCCAATAGGAAATGGGATTCAGTCACTGCAAAGATTGTTTAAACAACCATCATAATATCTCTGCATGAAATAAAATAAAGAAGTATGGAGATGTTGCTGATGCAAGGCTGTAAAGGCTGTTCGAAAGAATACCATATTAAAATGAATATTCTAGTGTCAAATTATATATTCTCTGAACACTTTCCCTATCAATTCAGATTACGTATCCATCCAATAGGAAATGGGATTCAGTCAGTGCAAAGCTCGTTCAAACAACCATCATAGTCTTGCATTGGAAATATCTTTGCATGAAATAAAGTAAAAAAGTATGGGGATGTTGCTGATGCAAGGCTGTAAAGGCTGTTTGAACAGTGTTCGAACTGGCTTTGCACGGACTGAAGCCGATCTCATCCAATAGGGGTTGCTTTGAATTAGCAACTCTAATATAATTATAAAATTCCTGATTAATAGTTGTACTTTGGGCTTAGATTCACTTTGATATTGGAACTTTTAAATGTCCTTCGAGTGTTATCTAATCGTCTTTATCAATTATTCAAACATTGATAAAAATGAATAATCTCAAATTCTTGCATCTTCTATTTAATAAAGTTGGGGTTTCCGGAATGCCCATTAAGATGTGACCCCAACTTTATTGAATAAAAGAGGCAAGAATTTAGGACTGTTCATTTTTTTATTAACATTTTGATGGTTGATAAAGAAAATTAGATGACACTTGAAGGGCATTTGCATCTTTTCAAATACCACTTAACGACTGATTAATGGTAGTTACTAAATTAACCTGTTTTAAAATTTTGGATAATAAATTATCGTATTTTAAAATTAGGGAACAAAAATGGCACTAGAACCAAAATACAAATTACTAATAAAAAAAATCCCATTAATATAAAAATAATAGTATTATAAGGGAAGGGTTTCCTTGATTACTCATCAAACAGTTATTGGCAGCTGAGACGTCAATGAGACCACAAAGAGATGCATTTCTCTTTATTTAATTACTTCTTACATATATAAATAATAATTTTTTCTCCATGGAGCCATACAATTGAGTAGTCCATCCCCCAAAATCAGTAGAGGGCTTACCAACTAACCAGTTGGCATCGTGCATGTTCAAATGTAACTTAATTTAAAGGTTTAGATTCCATTACCATCTTAACGATAAGGGCTGCAAATGGATTGGGTATCTATTTAGCCACAATTGGACTTAATAATATGGTCCATTTATTAACCAATTAATTAGGTCAAATTCAGATGTTGCATGATAATCATCAAATACGATTCTAACTACATGTGCGCATATAATTTTTTAGATTTGAGTGGGAATTGGAAATAAAGACAAACTTATATTTTGGTTTATAGTTTACATTTTTATTTTATATTTAACTTTGTAGACTGTTTACTAATTTTATATTGGATTGGATTTGGATCTCTTGAACTCTTAATGGGATCGGATTTGAAAATATCTAGGGCAACAAGACAGGTTGCCCAATTTGAATATCAATTATGTGACGCTTGGGTTAAGGTTGAGGTCCATTAAAAATTTTAAAGAATTCCCAACCCAAGTTGCATCCTTATTTGCAATCCTACTCAACCATTTGATATTTTCAAATAAAATGGTCAAACCAATAATCTATTACTCCAAAAGATCTCTTGCCTACGTTCGTGAATTAGGAATACCTCTCCTCTATAATATTATATAGGAAAATGAAATATTTTCCATATGTGAGTGTGATATTGTATGAATAGACATGAGCAGAGTTTGTAATGTCAATATCTAGTTTCTTATTTGAAGGAAGGCACGTTCCATTCAAATAAAATGCTCAGAATGCAATTAAAATGATTTCAGTAGCAAAAAGTCAATACAAGGTGATAACTTATAAGCAAGCAAAGAGTAAACCCTTTACAAAGCAACAGGCTAACCCACTGAGCATACTCCGGAACCCTTTACAAATTGCGTAAAGACTGAAAAATGCCAAAACTGAAAAACAAATTTTATATTGAAACTACAAATTTTGGATGGCTGCCATTGATTGGGGCCACTGGGCTAGCCATGTAAATGAATTCATATGTGAAAATCACTAAGTCATAATGTCTTGGTATGCTTGTTGACAATTTGGGTTATCAATAAAGTGGAAGTTTAAATAACTTATTCAACTATTTCAGATTTGATGTATAATTGGCATCCGTAGGCGGATTTGATCCCACTGATATTTGAAATTTTTTTATATATATTCACTCAAATAAAATAGTAGGGGTTAATTTTATTTATTTATTTATTGGTAATAATTAAAGGGTCAAATCATGGTTTTCAAAACCGGACCAGACCAAACGATCAGACTGGAAAAACCGATAACCAATCAGGCCCTTGGGTCTGGTTACACTAAAAATCAGAAATCTTTAAAAAACGTTGATAAAGTCAAAAAACCGCTAATTCGGGTGGTCAAACCGTTAAACCATTCAACCCAGATAGCGGTTCGTGGGTTCTCTTTTTTATTTTCAATGTTTTAAATAAAATAAAAAAATTAAAATTAAAATTCCTTTAATATCCCCATCCCAAATCAATTAATCGAATGTAGGGTTAGAACCCCATTTTCGTTATTCCCTCCTCTCAGCCCTCACACCCAACTGACCACCTGCGGCAGCCAGTACCTCTGGCATTCGATGGCGACACACATCAATTGACCGCGACTAACGGCGACTGACGACAGCAAGTTTGTAGTGGCGGCCAGCATTTTTTGCGATTTGCATCACTTCTAGGCTTTGCGGCAGGCGAGTTTGCAGCGACGGACAGCACTTCCGGCGTTCGACGATGACACACACCGACCGACCGCAATTAATGGTGATCGACAACGGCTAGTGTTTTTTGCAATTTGCAGCACTTCCAGGCTTTACAGTGGGCAAGTTTACAGCACTTCCAAGTAAAAATTAGTGTAATTTTTTTGATCAATTAGGTAAAATTAATGTGTATTGAAGTCTTTTACAAATCAATCTTGGTTGCATAGCAATCTAACATTGTAGAGTGAATGCTCATATTTCTCCCCTTTTATTTAGGTGCTAGGAAAATTATCTATGTGAATCTTGATTTTAGGTCAAGGATTTTTGCATTTTAGGACTTAACATTCTAGAGTTTTTTTTTCTGTATTTTTTTGCAATTTTTTGTTTTATTTTTCTGTTTTTTTTTTTATTTTTTTGTGTTTTTTTGTATTTTTTAGTTTTTTTTTGTATTTTAGTTTTATATTTTTTATGTATTTTGTATTGTATTATATTTTATTTAGATAGTTTTATTTTCTGTATTTTTTGTTTTTATTTAATTTTATACTATTTTTTATTTTTAATTTATTTATGACATTACGGATTGAACCATTTGACCCAAACAGTTGAACCGTTTAACCGGAAACTAGTCCCCCTGACCGGTTCTATTTCCGGTTCATTTTTTAAAACCATGGGTCAAATAATGACACGCGTGACCTACTTAAAATCTAAATAGGGTCGACTAATAATACTGAAAGGACATGATATTGGAAAAACTTCTAATTAACCAAATCAACCAATATCATTGACATTCATTGAAGTGATAACCAAACATAAACATAATGCCTACCCCCATTAATGAAAGGTCCTGATTTACCATTGTTGACATCCATTTAATAATCGAATTGGATGGGGATCTTACATATATAATACATATAATCATTCGAATTTATGATCAACAAATTTTTTACTCTATTAAAAACATTATTCATAATTTAATTTTTAAGATGAAATAGTGTTATGATCCATTTGTCCGATGTTGATAGCATAGGATCTTGTTGTGGGATATATATATGTTTGGGTTCCCATCCTCTAAGAGCTAGCTTTTAGGGATGAATTCTTCTAAGACACATAATAAATGATATTAAGGCCTACATCATATCTCCTAATTGTAATCATGCCGCACAGGTGGTAACATCAGTATCATAGTATTCCGCCAGGACTAGGTGGACTAATGCAAAGCCAGCCTATGTAAATATCAGAACTGCAGAATATAGTGGAATGTTATGATCTTTTTATCCCATATTAATAGTATGAGATGCTAATGTGAATAATGTTACATCGATAGTATGAGATGTTATTGTAGAGTATATAATAAATTCAACAGCATCCAAATCCAATTTGAAAAACTTTCCATCACCCTTCTCTTACTCCATTATATTTTTTATCAAACCAAATGCACTTGAATGGTTGTATATTTTTTTCTTGATGCTACTACTCAATTGTTGCGCTTTTTGAGTTCACCTTCACTCTTTCGAATAATTCAACGACGACATCCTTATTCTTTTTATGTGGGCTACGTACCAACATGGATGTGATGAATGATCCCACCGTACCCACCATCAAATCAATCACTTTCTTTCTCCACCGCAAATTTCCATTGGAGAAAAAACGAAAGAGTGGAGAGCTGATAAAGATTATTCATTTATTTGGGCAATGTGACATCCCACGTATCCAAGTATTCAACAGCCGGCTGGTATTTAATCTTGTTTTATTTTATTTTTCGGTGAGCAAAATATCTTTCATTGATAAAAATTGAATGCCGGGGGATGATAGATTAGTTCGGTTTGGTTTTAAGGTAAAATCTAAAATATATACGGTTTGTTTCTAAGTTTTTAGAACTGAAACCTATCATATCAAGATTGATTTCTAGTTGGTTTTAGCTTTGGTGGTTGGAATCTATTCTTTCTTTATCCCTTTCAAAAATGGAACTGTTCTTTAAAACTTGATTTTCAGTAATAATAATTATAATAATTTAAAACTTGTATTATTTTTATTGATTAAATAAAATAATTTAATTTATAGATTATCGTATTATCAATATTTTCGAACTGTTGTTGAGTCAGATGGTCGAACAATTTGACCTGGAACTGTCCAAGCAACCAGTTCCATTTTACCCTTGACCCATTCCTAGGCCCAAAATCATTGATTAGGGTCGATTTTCTGCTATGCTTCTATTGTTGCTGTCATCTCCATCACCATGTCATTGCCATCATTAATAAATGCTGGATCCACTTACTCCTCCGTCTTCCCTCCTCTCCTTCATTTTCTTTCTTTCCTTCTTTCTTCTTTCTTTCTTAGCCGATAACCACCTTTGTCTCAGCCTCTCTTCTCATAAAAGAAAGACAACCACAAATATTTGCCCTAATCTAAACCAAATTGTCTAAACCATTCAACCCAAGCAGTCGAACCACTAACCCAAGAATCAGTGGCCACAACGGTTTCGTTTCCAGGTTGATTTTTAAAACCTTGCATATTATATTAATATATAGTTTGACACTAAATATTATAATTTAAAGTTTATAAATATTACCTTTTACATTACTTACTATACAAATTCAAATATTTAACTGAAAGAAAAATGGTCAAATCACTTATACATTGTCTTTGTAATTATGAGTGTTTGGATTTAAATCTTTACATCTTCAATTTTTATTTTTATTTTTGGATTTTATTTTAAGACAAGTCTGGTTCAAGGCCGATCAAGGCAGTTAACCAAGTTAGTTCGGGTAGGTAAACCCTTACTCTAGAACTGGCCTGTTATATTATGTTAATATATAGTCCAATACTAATCATTATAATTTAAATTTTATAAATATTGCCTTTTGCATTACTTATTATACAAATTCAATTATTTAATTGAAGAAAAATGGTCAATTACTTAAGTGATATACTATAGTCAATTGAGACCATTGTTTTTGTAATTATGAGTGTTTGGATTCAAATCTTTACATCTTCAATTTTTTTATTATTTTTTTTTTGGAATTCATTTTAAGACAAATTCAGTTCAATGCCAATCAAGACAGTTATCCAAACTAGTTTGGGTAGATAAGCCCTTAATTCTAGAACTGGCCTGGGTGGGGGTCAATTCTAAAGACCCTACCCGATAACAAATTTGATAGAATCAGTTCAAGGATAATTTCATTTGATTTTGAGTAGAACCCACCCATTTGCCCACCCCTTGCTTGTTTGTTTGTTCTTTTCTTTTTTTTGGTTGGTAATTGGTCTTGAGAAAAGTAGGAGGCCTGAAAATGGGCATATATGAATATACTCATATGATGCCAATCCCCTTGAAAAGAAATTTGGCCTTGACTGTCAATAGGGCTCTCTTCGTATGGCACATTAATTCATACAATTCTAGAACTGTAATTTGTGCTGGCTTTAATTGAGCTAACATTTGCCAAATTTTGAATGGACCCAAACCGAGGGTTCGAGCCCGATTCCGAGAAAATTCTTCAAGTACCTAACTTGCACGGATATACTGAGTTTTTTTTTTTTTTTTTCTTTTTGGCATTTTAACGAAATACATTTAAATTAATTGGTAACGGTTAACATGACTTGAATCCGTTTCTCCGCTGGGACTACTCACCTAATGTATCAATAATACAGTTATTATTATTCATGTATTATTGTATTTGTCTTCGAATATGCTGGCTATTCATTTTTAATATTATTATCATTACTGTGTTTGGAAATGATTAGAACGAAGTGTAAATCCCAGTTCAGGGTAAATTTGCATTCTGATTTACTTTTGTTTGTGTTTGGCAACATTATATTTATGCATTGACAAATGACAGACCAATGCATATTTACAGTGAAAATAAAATGTAAAAGTACATCAATAAAAAATAAATTTTCATTCAAGTGAACTTTTGATAAAAAGAGCATATATTTTATTAAAATTCACATTTGTATCCATTACAGTTAAAAATATATTTAGTAAAAAAGCATATGCTTTACACTCTACATATTTACATTCACACTCTACATATTTACATTCACACTTATTAGTTACGTGGGTAATACGTATCCGGACCAATACATATCAATACTTTGTAACATCATTTTTTACTCAATTTTCCTACCCACTCTCCTACCACTATGAAGGGCGGTCAAAAAAGGTCAGCCATTGGTGGATTTTCTGTCCCACACAACGTCACAAGCTACTTAGGTTGTCCCTCCAGTTTGACGGCCGGGCCAACTTCAATTATATTGATAGACAAATGAATTGCTTATAGAAGTACATCGGATGAGGTCACTTGTATTTGATCCAATCCTCTAAAGTCAAAATAAATAAACAAAGATATAAAGAAAGATTGTTGGGGGCTGCCAAAATATCCAAAACAACCATCCAAGACCAACCGACTGCCGGTATTTGTTCTTATGGAATCAGTTGGTAATGAAAGTTAAAAGAATATGCTAGCTTCATTATGCGAATATTCGCCCACTTGATGTTTATGACTGATTTGGGGTGCATCATTTCAGATAAGCTATGATATTTTTGTTTTGAGCTTCAACGCTCAACTGGCTTGTTCGATAAAATAGACAAGCCTTTTTTTTTTTTTTTTGACAAGTATAAAGATGTTACTAATGTATATAAGTGCATATGGGGATGTTTAACGGAGAACCAATCCAAAATGGAAAGAGATTTGATGATGCGCGATTCGTACCTCGAGGATTGATGCTTAAGTCAGTATTCTTGTAGTGGTTGCGAGCTAAAGTTTGAGTGTTAAAGAGCCTAAATATAAGTAATCGCAGGTACGTAGACCCTAGATGGGTTGATGCCCTTATATAGGTGAGCTATCATGGGTCTCGCAAAATGGTTTCGGGATCTGTGGCCTAAGTGGACGAGATCCGCTTCCACTTTAGTTAGAGAGAAACGTATCAGTCAATGAAGTTTATCGTCACCACCCAATTCGGGTGGGGAGAGGATAAAGTCTGCTTTTATGCGGTGTGATCCTGTGATATTCGGACTATGCTGGGAAGCTTCTAGAGTTGATTACATGCCACTTGAGTTCTTGAGCCCCGAACTGGCTTAGGTGTCGAGGTAACTTTATGTCGAGGTGGTCGAACATCTGAGCTTTGAAAACTACTGACTAGGCTACCCTTGTTAAGTTGTCATTCTTTGGGCAGATCGCGTCCACATGACTTTTACTTACTAGGTCGTGCCAAATTTCCTCATCAATTGCCCTCCACTCCTCGTGCCATGGGTTCTAACTTGGCGCAGGGAGTCCATGACGAGCCTAGGTGGATTTGGCACGAAGTCTAGGTGATGTGGTGGGTGGATCGTTGATCGGACCTGTTTGTCCATTTGGCTCAACCAAGAAGTGACCTAGTCCTCGAGCTCGGGGACTTGCTTCTTTACTTGGGGGACTTGCTTTTTTTTCTTTTCTTGCTACTCGTTCCTTCTTCCGCTCTCTTCCTCTTTTCTCCTGGATGGTTGTTGGTTTTCTGGTTTACCTCTTCTTTTGTGCTGATAAACTGATGGACCAACTTGTGGAACTTGGTGATGTTCTTTGGCTTGTTGGCCATGACGTGTCACTTGAACTCTTTGTGGGTGATTCCTTTGTGCACTGCAGTAAGACGTATTGCTGGGTCAAGGTCTGGTATCTGCAGGCATGTCTCGTTGAAGCGCTTGATGTAGCTCCGAATTGACTCTCCTTCTCTCTGCACCACATTCAAAAGGCTCCTTGTGACTTCGAGCACTTCTTACTAGTGATAAAGTGGGTCGTAAAGATATCTACGAACTACGCCCAACTCATAATGGAACCCGATGTGAGTTTTTTGTACTAGGTCCGAACTACTCCCCTGAATGTGGTGGAGAAAGCCACGCACATACAAGCCTCATCGGCCCCAGTGAGATGCATCTGAGACTTGAATGCGTCTACGTGATTGTTAGGACCAAATGACCCATCGTACTTGTCTAGCGGTGGTACCTTGAAATCTTTTGGCATTGGTGCTGCTAGGAGCTCGGGTGATAGGGGAAGGTGGGCTCAAGAGAGCATGTGTTGTTCTTGTGGCTACCAAGCTCACCTCCTCTCTTTCTTGACCTTGGTCTATTGGATGGTTGGGGTTCGCTAGTAGATCATTCCTAGCTAATGAACAGCGAGTCTTGCGACGTAGTCGTTGTTGTTTCTTTGGTGGAGCGGCGTTTGTATTGTCGGCCTCTGTGTTGTCAGGTACTTTGATCTTACTCCGAATAGTAGGGCGAGGTGGTTCAGGGATTCTCCTCGTTGTTTCTTTTTCACCGCATGCTCGGTGCTGGCTGTTGCACGGAAATGAGGGATCTCTTCTCAAGCCTATGCCTCCGGCCTCGAGCTGACGATCTCCATGAGAAACTTGCTGACTGTGCCTCTCGGGCTGGTTGGGTTCGGGCCTATCCCTTAAGCTCTCTCTTCGGGAAGCAGGGGGAGTACGTCGATAGCCTACTGTACCCCATAGTGGGGTCCGTCCTGAGGGAGGGACTGATACCTATGAAGTTCTCCCCCCACGCGCGGGGGGGGGGGGATACTGGCGGACATTCTGGTGAGCCCGGTGCTGATTTGATTCTGAATTTTCCCTTGATGATGATTTGTCAGTTGGATTGGTTGTAGTGGTGGGAACTGCTGTTGATATTGTTGATAAAAATAATACTGCTGGAATTGATGGATCTACTACATTTGGATCTACATTGTTTAAATGCTCTGGATGAGGTCATTGAACTGGGAATTCCCGACCCCAGGGGGAATCACGGAAGGCTCCATGAACATGGCGTTCACCTAGGGGAGCGGGACACTCACCTGTTGGGTAGTGTGTGGCACGGACAATGATGGTACCCCAAAGGCAGTCAGAGGAATGGTGAACTGGCCGATAGTCACCAAGGATCCTTGGGGAGCGATTATCTACTGCTCTTACCCCCCATTAATGTTCATGTCACTCTTTCCGTTGTGGTGATGATGCCATTGAGGTTGAAACTGAGTCTGAGACTATAAATAGAATTGGGATGACCTTTTGATCATTTCCACATATGACGCCAATTGACGATACGCGATCTAGAAGCTCCAAGCTGGAGGATTGCTTGTACATGCTCGCGTGATGAGCTGGATCAAACTACAAAACAGGGATCAAAGGGACCGTGGTGGTTGACCCGGGGAGGTCGCTCCGATGCTTAAGTCAATTTTCTAGTAGTGGTTGTGAGCTAAAGTTTGAGTGCTAAAGAGCCTAAATATAAGTAATCGCGCATACCTGGACCCTAGAGGGGTTGATACCCTTATATAGGTGAGCTATCATGGGTCTTGCAAAACAGTTCCGGGATCCGCGGCCTAAGTGAATGAGATCCACTTCCACTTTAGTCGGAGAGTAACGTATCAATCAATGAAGTTTATCATCACCGCCCGACTCGGGCAGGGAGAGGATAAGGTCTACCATTACGCGGCGTGATCCCGTGATATTCGGAGTACACCGAGAAGCTTTTGAAGTCGATTACGTGTCACTTAGGTTCTTGAGTCCCAAACTGGCTTAGGCGGCGAAGTGACTTTATGCCGAGGTGGCTGAACATCCTAGCTCTAAAAACTGCTAACTAGGCTCCCCCTGCCGAGTTGTCATTCTTCAGGCAGATCGCGTCCACGTGACCTTTACTTAGTAGGTCGTGCCAAATTACCCCTCATCAAGACTTGTTATCAATAAAATACTCTCAACAGTGTACTAACATGCTATTGTAGCTACATATTAAGAATATCTTCTTTGTTATTTATGGGGAGATGTTCCTGATGTGTGATTGTCATGTTTTGTTGGAAAAATGTGTGAGCATTTGTTAGTAGTAGATCCGAATTTATCCAAAATCGGTAGGGGTGGCAATTTCTACCCTATTCGGTGGGTTGGGGTGTTCTTTTTTTTTTTTTTTTAACTTTATGGACAGGTTTTTGGATTCTATAACTCGTATAGGTATGGATATGGTATAGTATTAGACTAAACCTAACATTCTTGATCCACACCTTGTTGGAAAGCATATAAACTTTATGTATCAAGTGTTGAATATAATAATATTTTATTTCAAAAAAAGAATATAATAATATTTTGAATTTTATGTGAATGATAATTAATAATTTATGCATTTGAGATGTTTTAATCAAATAATTGAAAATTTTATTGTTTGATTGTATTGAAGGAATGTGAGCAATTAGTGAAAATGTGTTATTTTTCAATGTTTGATTACACATATATAGCATGTGTTTTGTTCCGTGGGCGTTTCGTGATCGACGTTTATCAAAACGCCGTCATGTCATTACTAAATCAGCATTTTTCTCATTATATTCATCCACACACATTGATATTCACAAAAGTGAGTTGATTTATATACTTATCAACCATTGGAGGAAACTTCATTTTAACGCTTCTCCCAATGATTGAACATTTATTCACTATTCAGCTGATGTGGCACCTAATAATGCCTGATTGTCCATAAATGATTTATCAAATATTTTTTCTCGATTTTGAAGATAAATCAAATACAAACATTTATTTGATATACAAAAACTATACTAAATACATTCATAATATATAAATACTTTTTGCACAAGGTGAACATTAGAAAGTGGATATTCGATGTAATTTTCTATGAAGCCGTATTGGAACGACATTTTGGAATCAGCAATGACACAGTTAGAGCTGCAATTTGGTTGGGCCCGACCCAATTCCAGCCTTTATGAATCATACATTAACATAGAAACCACTAGTGAAATTTTAGCCATTGAATTATCTGTATATTGAAATTTTCAAAAAAGAAAAAAACAAAAAAGAAGAATATCACCTGTATATTGGTTTTAAAATTAATGTTTTAAACAAGTTACAACATTTTAAGATGTAATTGATATTGCTGCACAACGGGGGTTACCCTACCCATCCCCCAACCCAAACCCACAACCCTCCTGGTGAAGTGGGGTTCGATCCTAAGACTCCATTACTACCAGATGCAGATATTACCAATTAAACCAGCTGGTACCTTCAAATTTAGGGGTACTTAGTAGTATGGACTGTGTAAGTTGTGGCGTGTTTGAATTTATGTATTTTGAACAAAAAATTGAATAAAAGTACTTCAATCATTTATATATCAAATATAATAATTATTCAATTTACTGTTGTGTGGACCAATCCCTGAGATTTTGGTGGATAAGGAAAATTGTGATGTTTTGTGTTTCAAAACACCCACAGATGGGTTCAAAACAGGGCACACTCCTGAAAAGCTCCTAAGTGTGGCATGTTTTAGAACCAAGCAATCCAGAAAATATAAGTGTGGCATGTTTCATCATGTATCGGTTCGTATTAGCCGATACATATTATATCGGAGCCTTCTCGATATGTCCCTAGAGGGAGTGTTTCGGATCAGTAAGTGGTTCAGAGGGTAGACCGGCCTTAAATTGGTCCCTTTGAATCAGTTTCAAAAGAAAAAATACATAAGAAATAGTAAGGATACAGGCCGATATATCCTACCGGCATATATGCCCTACCATCAACCTGTATCGATATTTTGAACCTTGTAATCAACAAACTAGTATCATAAAAGAGGTGATCAAACAGATGATATTCATGACAATTCACGGGGAAGGGAGGTGGGGCTCTTTGATTAATGCAAATCGAACCAATATACAAAAGTAGTAGAAGGGATTATGCACCACATCCTTTGCCACAGCTTCGTTCATCTTTCATCAGGTTTATATTCTGCATACTTTAGCAGTGCATTTTTTAATTAGAATCATCTTTACTTTCTCAATTACAGTATTACTAATGTACTTCAAATTGCATGGTTCTAGCAGGGATGTCAACATAGACAGACAGATTGCCTTTCCATAGGTTTGAACCCGTGCCTCCTCAAAATAAGGTTTCTAATTTATGAGTGACCAACACGGCATGAGCAAATTAATAGCTAAAGGGGAGGAGAGGTGTTGGTTGGTGTAAATATGATTTCAAAAGAGAGAGAGAGAAACAATAGAACTCTTTCTTAACAGTCGGGCTACAACTTGGGTAGGCCCAACCTCAGCGCAATTAGATCCAACCCAAGCCCATGGAACATTTTATAATACTAGTTAGGATCCCTGTGATGCATGGGCTTTATTTATCAGCAAAACTGAAGATGGAGTTCTATAACATTTTTAATTAAATGGTGTCCATTTAAGTTAAATTCATGTATTATTTTTTGGGGTTAAGTACAGTATCCAATCACAATCTAAGTTGCACTTTAGTGAGAGTGGCAAATACCTATTCTCTAGATAAAATTGTTTTTTTTTTGTATCTTAATGCTAATTTTTATTAATTTTTTTGAAAAAGATTTTTATTGGTTTATAACAATTCTATAAACCACCTTTACATTTTAACCCTAACAAAGTCATCCCCTATAGTTTTATGAAAAAAAGTGCAAATACCTCCTTTCCCTTGGCTCTTCAGTAACAGAGTCATCAAAGTTACGAAAATACTCTTATCATTGTTAATGCATTATCATATATAATTTAAAGTTTACCTTTACTCTCCATTAATCTATTTTTCTAGACAACTTCCAAAGAATAATTCTCCTTACTCTTCTTGGACAAATGTAAAAAGGCTGAAGTGAAGTAAAATTAATGCATTACATCAATATTATTTATTTGGAATGATGGCTAAAGTAATGTATTGACACCTTTTTTTTTTTTTTCAAAACAATAGGGGAGGTTTTTGTTAAGGTCAAAACATTGGGGAGTTTTATAGGATAGTTAGAAAAACCCAAGGTTTTAATAATTTTTTTTTTGTTTTTAAATGAAATTTAAATTGATTTTAAAATAATTAAACTATGTTTAAAACTAACATTTTTTTATTAATTTTTGAAATTAGTAAAAGTTGAATTTATTTAAGTATATTAAGTTTTTATTAAATTTAAATCCCTTATGAAATTAATTAACTATATAAATTTTTATTTTTAGTGGAACTTAAGTTGGTTTTAAATTAATAAAATTTAACTATAAAACTAATAATTGTTAGACAAATTTGTATTAGTTGTATATTAATTTTAAATTGATATTCGTTTCTAATTTATCTTATTCCTCTTATTATATTAATAAAAATATTGTATCAATAGAAATAATTAATAATTATTTTTATTTTATTTAAGTAACTTACTAAATTGTTTTTATGTTTAATTAATTTTTATTATTTTCAAATGGAATATAAATAGATTATAATTTTAAATGGAAGTAGATTATTTAGCGCAATAATATATCCTTGAATATCTCAATTTCAATGTAATTAATCTCTACTGATAATTACAGCTGAATGCAAATATATCTATTATATATAGTTAAATGGGAATGAATATATATAGGTAAAGTTAATGAATTTTATGCAATTTAATGTAGTAATGGAGATGAGAGAGAATTAGTGGCATGAGTTATTGAGTGAGAGAGTTAATAGCATGATTAATGAGGAGAGATTATTAACAGAGCTGATAGAAAAAGAGAGAGAGACAGAGATAATGATATTTTAATTAGTGTTAAAACTCTCTCTCTCTCTCTCATGTGCCTAATCACTTAGCAAACCCCCTCCTAAAATTTCTCTTAAACTATCTCTCCCACCTAAAATTCCTCCTAAACACCACTTAATCTATAAGAAAAATTCAACTTTAGTACCCTGAACTTTAGGGATAGTGCAAAGTTAGTACCCAAACTACCTTGAGACTGAACTTTAGGGGTAGTGCCAACTTTAGTACCCTGACATTAACCGACCGTTAGTTATCTATTGGAAATGTCAAAACTACCTTGAGACTGAACTTGCTACCTTCAAAGAAAAAGAGAGAAAAAACATGAAATATGATAGAGGGAAACAAAAAATGAAAGCAAAGAAATAACTAAACAAGAATGTGTTTCAGATCTAAAGGTAGAAGACAATGACTTCATTAGTCTAGAATCTCAAACACCTCAACCGGTTCAGTCTTAAGGTATAAGACAATGAATAGTGTTCTTTTGAGGGGTAGTTTTGACATTTTTCAACAGATAACTGATAGTCAGTTAACGACATGGACCAACTTGACACTTTTTGAAAGTTTAGGTCTGCAGTGACACATTTGAAAGTTTGGGTACTAACTTGACACTACCCCCAAAGTTTAGGGTACTAAAGTGGAATTTTCTAGCCCAATAAACCATTTAAAAACCAAAAACATTGTTAAATTAATTTGTGAAATGTTTTTGATATTTTCAATAATGATTGATATCATCAAATATTATTTAGTAAATATTAACACTTAAACTATAATTTTTTGTAATTTTGATAAATTGGAAAATTTAATTATTAAAAATTACTTGTTGAAAATTGCTGATTTTGGTAATTTATTGAAAATTAATTATTGAAATAAATAACTATTAAAATTAATATTTTAATAATTGATTAAAATATTATTAATTAAAATTAATCGGTAATTTTTCATTGGAAATTTTATTTCAATAAATATAATTTATTTTTTATATTTTTAGTAATTTTTATATTTTCAGTAATCTTTTAAAAAAGTATTTATTGATAATTTCAGTATTTTTGGTCAATTTATTAATATTTAATGATATTATCCGGTAATAATAATTAATTTTTTTAGTGGAAAATTAATACATATTTATTTTTTACATTTTTAGTAATTTCGATATTATCAATAATGTTTTAGAAATTAGTAGTTATTGATGGTTTTAATAATTTTGGTCATTTTATTAATATTTAATGATATTATTAGATAATAATAAAATTTTAGTGGAAAATTAATTTCATATATATATATATATATATATATATATATATACATTTTATTTTTTAGTAATTTTGATATTTACTATAATTTTTGAGCAATAATTGGTGAATTTGGTAATTTATTTACTAAAAAGTATTGATTTTGGTAATTTAATTTTGTGAAAGTTAAATTATAAAGCTTCCAATTATACAAATAAGTATTTGGAAAATTTTAATATTTTCCATAAGTATTAGATTCTACATTTATAATTACTATAATTATTGGAACTATATTTACGGGTTTAGGGTATGACCATCTGGGTAGGAATGGCAACCGGTGGGTTCGAGGCTGGAATCATACTCCCCGTCTTGACCCCAAGTTTTAAATTAATCCCCATCTAGAAAAAAAATTTAGCTTGCATATTTAGTAATATATATACACATATTTAATATATATAATCAAGGTTGGGGCAAGGTGTAGACTTCACTCCCTATATTCCTATTAACCTTATCCCCCCCTTGCCCCCGCTAGACGGTCTCCATCCTTATCCCTGCTTGGTTGGGGAGGCTAGATACTTGACATGGCTGGGAAAATTTGATAGCCCTACCCTTGAGTTGTATAGCCATGTAGAGCAATAAGTTTTAGGGGTTATAGTTCAGTCCACCCCTAGGGTGGAGTTAAGATTTCTATGGTGGACTGAATCCTGCTTGTGGATTGATGATAAATTCATGGGCAGGATGCAATTTATAGGGGGAGGAGGCTACTAGTAGACTAGGAGGGGCTATAATTTCAGATTTATGAGGTGGATTGCGGTGCACTTATCCCTGAATTAAGCCAAATAAGTCATAACATCTTTTTCTCGTGTATCGCATCGGCATGCTAGTAAATGTATTAAGTACATGCTAGAAACCATTCATATCAAACCAATCTATTCGGCCCCCAAACCCGAGGAAGCGTGAAAGTAACCAAACTTAAGTTGTATTAAGCTAAGGCATTGTTTGGCATGTCTTTTTGTGTGGTCTTTTGGTTGTTTACAAGCCAAGAAGATCGAAAATCGATCTATTCCCGTTTGGCACGCAGAAGATTTAGCCGCCAAAAGACATGGTTGATTTCGGGAAGCTCCAAATGAAGCTTCTTGTGTCTTTCACGTTTGATCTTGCACGGAAAGACCCAAAATGACACATGAAAAGATGTGCATTTGCCAAATGGTCTTTGAGCTGCCTATATCTTATGTCAAAAGCTCAATGCACCTATTGACTATTAGAACTACGAGAATATTTTCTCAAAAAGACTTGCCAAACGGGCCCTAAGTTAAGCTTTAGTTGACAAACTCGGGCTTTCACCTTTTGTTGGGCCAGGTCAATAATGGACCTAGGGGTGTCAACGATTCGGTTAACCGAACCATGGCCCCTTTTTGTAAACCGAACCGGTACTACTGGTTCTTTCATTTTGCCAAACCGAAACCGAACCGGTACCACCAGTTAAACAGTCTGTCAGTTTCAGTTTTTGACCGGTTTTGTTCTTTGGTTCTTCGGTTTTTCGGTTTTTTATATTTGTAATATATATTATATAAATATATGTATAATATTATGTTATAAATAATAAGTGATATATAATATTATAAATATTTTAAAAATATATAGTTTATTTCTAAATTGATTATTATAAATATAATATAAGTATATATTTATATATAATGAATATATATTTATATAAAATACATAGAAAATATGTGACATATATTAAAATATTTATAAAATATACATATAAATATATATCGATCGGTTTGGTTAACTATCAATTTTTTTATAGGTTAATAAAAAATCGAATCGATCCTTCGGTTTTTCTAAAATTCTGAACCGAAACTAAACCAACTGGTTCGATTAACTACATTTTACGATTCGATTTTCTCGGTTCGCTTCGATTTTTCGGTTTTTCATGGACACCCTAAATGGGCCTGCTTTTATCGATCTTAAACCTGAGTACCTGACCCAACCCACCCAAGTTGCACCCAATAAGAATCATTCTCAAATCTCAATTATCAATTGCGCGTCTGCGAGTAATTCCCAGAGCAAAAACTATATATAGAGACTTGAGAGAGTGCGAGGTGCGAGTGCGATAGCCGACAACGCAACCGAAGGTGCCTGCATTTTGTGCCTGTGTTCCTATTCTCGTACGAGATTCGTTTTCGCTACCAGAGGAGAGTTGGGACTGGAACAAAGCTAGGTTCACCCTCGGCACCTTACTCACCAATGTAATGTTTTCTTCTGAACATAAATTTAAGTTATGGATTTCTTCTCTGATTATCTTGGTGCCCTGAATTTAGACGTGGGGTTTTGGAGAAAAGGGGATCGGTTTTGTTGATTCTCTATGAAATTGGGCTCGCAAAACTTCCTCTTATCTGATTATCCAAATCCCTAAACATTTGATTTGTTTTTAGCGGGTTCCCTTGGTCTGATAAGAAAACTCATTATTGATGTCGTAGAACTTGTAAGACATGGAGTTCCACCTGAACTTTTGGTTCCTACTATTTCTTCTTTGGAAAATACTATTTCACATAACTTGTTTCAAGCTCTTGTCGTCTTTACATTGTGTGAATTAGACCAAATCATATATTACCTGAATATATACTTTTCGGAAGCAATAAGGAATGGGAGGTCATGGAGGTCTGAACATTCTTCCTCAGAAGCGCTGGAATGTTTACAACTACGAAAACAGAGAGAAAGTTAGGCGAGATGAGGAAGCCGCGGCAAAAGAAGAGCAGCTTAAGCGAGAACAGTCCAGAAAGAGAGATGCGGAATTCCGCCTCGAGATGCTCAGGCGCGCTCGTGGTTTACCTACTGCCAGAAAGAGAATGATGATGCTCAAAAGGAGAGCTCCAGGAAGAAGAAGCTGAAGAAGAAGGTAGTGCCAAAAGTTATTCTTCCAGAGGATGAGAAATACAGGCTAGGATATGGAGTGGCTGGAAAAGGTGTAAAAGCACCCTGGTACATGTCGAGACCATCCGATACAAATGCTGAACCTGGTGGAACTCCATCCCCATCGGGACCACAGAAGCAGGAGGAGGGTACGAAATCTGGCAAGACGACGTTGGAGGAATTAAGGGAGGAGCGGCTGAAGAGAGAGAAGCGAGAGAAAGAGAGGGAACGTGCACTTGTTCTAGAGAACAATAGAAGAGATGCAGCCACTACAAAAGCGAGGAGGTTTTCTAGGTAAAGTATTTTGGAATTTGCAAAGTTCATATTTTTTTGTTGTTATTATTTTTGCACATTTTGTATTACTGGAGGAAGTTATATAAGATATTCTATTTCTGTTTTTTCTCTAGATGATCTAGTTGAAGCAGGCCTGGGCAATTGAGGGTGCGGAGAGGAGGTAAGGTTTAATTCAACAGATTAATCTGCAGCCCAGGAAAAGTTTTATTGAAGTTCTGCATTATATGCAGTTTGATCAATATGAAGCAATTTTCATGATCTTTGCTGCTAAAATGGAATTCCTTTTGACGAATGGTAATTGTATTACTATGAACAGGAGGGAGAGATTCCCTCTATTGAAACATTTATGTCGTTAAAAAAGCACAAGAAACATTTAAAACATATACATGTATACCCTCCCTCTATATAACAAAAGGGGAATAAAAAATAGTGCATTATCACTGCCTCCTAAGCCAATCATATTTGAGGCTTGCTAAACTGGGTATTACCATTTGAATTCTGTATGCTGTCTATACTTTTCTAACCTAGCACAATTGTATCTAATAGGCACCGTATGAATCTGAAATAAACATCGTAGTGCGTCAAACTGAATTCATGGTTGGCTGCATTGTTTTGGTAGTTGGTACTTTTGTATGGTTGTTGATGGCTCTCCAGTTTGTTCTTTAACTTCCTGAATGTTATCAGCACCTTCAGATAACCACATTTATTGATAACATAACTTTGATGTTAGCTCATTGAGGTTCTTACTTCACTGAATTTCAATTCTTACCAACTAGTCAATTTATGTTGGTTAACTAAGGTTCTAATTTATGCTTGGTGCTGAGTTTTGAGTTGGAGGGTTTGGAGATACTGGTTTGATTGCTGTGGTGCAAGGTTGACTAAAATTCCAATAACACGTCATAGCATGATGTACAATGAAACAAACTCTCCCAAATAACCACAATTTGTTTCACTTGTATCCCTCCCAAAGTCCCCTAATTGTGCTTGTATTTGGTTTGTTCCTATAATCCCTTCTCCATTTGGTGCATCCGAGTTCCCCCAAAATTCATGGTGCATTCTTCCATCTCCCCTTCCTTCAACTCAAGAAATTTCATTGCGGACGATTCTTCGAATATAAGCTCAGTTCCCATCTGGTTGAGTTCCAGGATTTTGCAGTCTTTTGTAGTGTCAATGCTTCCAACGATCAAAGATTGATCCACTTGTTTGTCTTCCATGTGTCTGAGATCCTCCCATTCCACTTCTTCCTCTGATTCTGACTCGTCAGGATGTTCTCTGTTGAAGCGTGGTTTGGGCCTCCCTGTGGTGGTGGAGTTTTCTGCTTGGCACTGTACCCACACGGGTTCCTTTGCTTTACCTTTACAAGTCCTCTTAGAAATCAAGGGTCGAACACCTTCTGAAATTTTGTCATCTTTTCTCAGGGTTTTTTTTAGCTTGGATATCTCCCACCTCCAAAATTGCCTTTCTATCATCAAAAGGGAAAAGCTTTGACCTTACCTTTAAGCTTTAATTGAAGCTTCTCCATGATTGTCTCCAAGACTTCCTTCCAGTCATTTACTCTTTTTTCTCTATTGAGACTACCTTTTTACTTCCCTAGTCAGTTGTCTTGCTTTCCCAAGTCAGTTTTGGTGCCGCTAAAGTGGAGACTGATGGAACCTCTTCTTCATCTCTTGCTTCTGTTCTTAGTATAAACTCTTCTAATGTAAGTGTGATGAACCATCCAAAACTTTCTGTAAGTGTGATGAACCATCCATTTCTATTTCCTTTTTTTCTCTTCCACTACAAATTTCTTCCCTTCTCTCACCAGTTCATTCCTCCATCCCTAAGTTTTCACTGTAAGGGTTGCTCCATCCATGAAGCCCTTAAGCCAACCTGGAGCTTCCATTCCTGTCAAAACTGTTTCCCTACTATCCTCCCTGATTTTCAGAATTGTGGTTCCTCTACTTCTTGATTCCTCTAGCAGAAATTTCTTCTTCTCCAGCTTCAGATCTTCTTCTGACATGCTGTTTGTGCGAAGTTCTCCATCCCTTCTTCCTTACCTTATGTATATTTTAAGCATCTTGTAATATTAGAGGATGTTCTTACTTATCAAAAGCTTCAAAATATTATTGATTGCTTTATGTACCTACCTAATTTAGATTAGTATAACCCATATTCTCTCTTCTTGAGTCTTTATTTCAACAAATTTTGAGCATTCTCTTCTAGGGGGAGATTATATATTAAGTTTGTCTTTGATAGATGCAGTCATTTTACCTTACATTGTATTGTTTTGTGACTTTTTATATGAGAAAGAGTTGTGTCATAGAGGAGTGAAATATTTGGTGAAAGCATTAGTAAATAAGATATAAATTTTATGCAAAAAAGGTTTAGTAGATGCATAAGAAGGAAACTGTGAGTTGGATGAGTTGGATCTTCCTGCCCGTATATTTGGTCAGTATATTACATTGTGGACATGGATCTTATCACAATCTGTTACAACAGTCTCTAGAAACATAAATGTTCTATTTATCTTGAATATGATTTAGCAAAGTCTAATCCAAGATCTTATTAATGACAGATAGATGAGATCATTGACATGGATAAATGGTAGAATCTTCATTTCTATTTCAGTCAAGCCTATCCGCCTAGATTTATCTATTTGTATTTTGATCAGCAATGGTATCCACCTAGAATTGTGAAATTTTCTATCAATTCTATTGCCTTCTTCTTAGTCCTTACCTGTGAAGTTCCAATTTCCAACATTTGATCCTTTGATCTAGTTGTCCAGGTGACCTCTTGATAAGCACACTGCTAGGCCCATCTCTACTAATCGGCCCACTAGCATGGCCCCCACCCAGCCTTACATAAAGACATATGTGAGAGGACCATGTTAGCAAGTTAGGTAGAATTGAAAAGCCTCCCATGTGATGTAATCCTTATATATACAACATTTCTGAATTAAAGGGGATTCATTGTTTTAAAAGGCTTAAGCCTTGAGGCGAGGCATACAAATTTTTCCTCAAGGCATAAGCCTTAAGCCTCAACTATGAATGATTACTTAGTGATTTAATGCAAAAAATGTACATTTTTATAATTTAAACATATAGAAAAACACTTCAATAATTATAGGCCAAATAATAGAGTAAAGAAAAGGGAAAAAAAACCAATACAACAAATCAAATTCTATTAATTTTTCTTCATAGTTTTCAAGGCGTCTAGGCGATTCTGGGCGACACTGGGGTGCCTAGTCGCCTAGTTGCTTAGGCAATAAAAATTTTATAATACGAAAAACTGGCTTATGGCTAGTTTCCTAGTTTTATATACCATTCAGCATGTATGTTAATTGAAAAATAGCAATTCTCTTTATTAAGAACATTAAATTTCCTCTAAAAATGTGGCAAATCATCACATCTAAAAGTTAAAAATCTTTTACATATATTAATTTTATTATTTTAAAAAATAATACTACTATAATAAGTATTTAATAGAGAAATTCATATTAATTAGCAGCTAAAGAAGGTATTAACTTTATATGATAAATATTCAAGATGGAAAGTAAAATTGAAAAAAAAACAAGGATGGAGTTTCTGTTTTATTTAATTAGAGAGAAAATAGAAAAAAAGAACTTTATTATTCTATTGTTTCTTTCCCCTTTCTTTTCTTTTCTTTTCTTTCTTTCTTTTTTTCTTTCTTCCTTTCTTTCTTTTTCTCTTCTTAAAGCCCTTTGATCTTTTAAATTTCAATAGTAAAACATTAAAACAAAATATAATTGATATATATAGCATATAATAAAATGTATTAACACATACATTAATAAGATACAACAATATAAATGATATTATAAAAGGCGCCCGCCTTGTCATTTTGTCGCCTAGGCGGACGCTTAATTGCCTAGGCAAGTGCCTAGTCGCCTAGAAGGGTGCCTAGTTGCTAAAAGTCAAGGTGTTTGGGTGAGGCGCCCTTGGTCGCCTAGGCGACGCCATGACAACTATGTTTTTCTTAGTGTTTAAGAGAGTTCAATGCAAGAAGGACTAATCAAGTTCTTAGTTTCTTTTTGATAAATCAAGTGAGAATTTTCTTATTATTCTAAACGTAATGTCCCAAGTTTGTTATTTTTCTTATTTCTTCTAGTAATGGATCTTTTTTCTTTTTAATAATAATAATAATAATAACATTATTATTTTTATTATTATTATTATAGATCAAATCAACTAAGTTGTTTCCTTCTAATTTGGTTTTTTTACATGAAATGTAAAATGTTTATAATTGTTAATCGATTAGTTATTGTTTTATTTAATGCTTAAATGCCGAAACATATTGCTTATAAACTTCTAGTTTATGGATATGTATACTTTCTATCATTTTAATTCGGTAGATTATATGTTATTTTTTTATCAATTTACAAACTTTAATTAATTTATTCCTTAAATTTTGAGGCTTACACCTTGCAACACCTTGAGACTTACGACTCAACTACACCTTTAGACTTTTAAAACCTTGAGGGGATTACCTTTTTGAGTGCATAGACCCTACTTTCCCTTGTCTCTTTATCTATAGGAGGCCTGATCTCCCTTGAAGAAACTCCAAGATAGGCTGAACCTATCAATTGGTATTAGAGCAATGACCTGAATGTCGCCATGGTTGGTACTGGGTCCTCTTCAACTCACGGGCAGAGCTAGAATTTTTTCTTGAGGGGGGCCAAAACCTAGAAAACATGGATAGGGGGGGCCAAAAGCTAAGAAACAAGGGTAAGAAGGTCAAAATATAAGTGGAATTTAAATGGGCCTTTTGGGAATTTAAAAGGCATAGGGGGGCCATGGCCTCACTCTGCCACCCCCTGGCTCCGCCTCTGCTTCAACTGAAGAGCGCATTGATTAGATTGAAGAAGACATTGCTGAGATTAAGGCCGCTTTGATTGCAGTCTTGGCCAAGCTAAAAAGGTGCCTATCAATGAGAACATGGATTGTGGAGGGGAAGTGTTAGGTCCCAATCAGATTCAAGGCAACCAGAAATAAGACTTTCTTTTGGTGAAAGATGGACCAATTGAGAGAGAATAATTCAGTTTGCTCATTCCAGCTAGAGTGGTTACATAAATACTAGTTCCTGCAACAACTTACTCCTAAATGTTAGCTAACTGACATGAATTCTAGGAAACAAACTCAAAGAAAATCCATGTAACAACTTTCTAATGACTAGCTAATTGACCTTGACAAATTCAAACCATAACAAATAACAGAAACTGAAATAACAGAACTTCAACAAATAGCTAGCTGACCAAGTCAATCCCGGAACTTGGGATTTTTCTTAGCTTGGTGGGCTCTTGAAAGATGTCTCCATACTCTCTTAATAGTTGCAACATATCTATTGGAATGTCATCCCACTGATACTCTTCTAAGGCTTGAGCATAAATTGCAAAAACCATTTGACCTTGATGGTGTTCCTTCGTAGTAGTCTTTAAGGAAGTAGCTTGAAGCCCACTTTGAATTCCTTGCAGCCTGTGTGCTTGATTTTTCCATTTGAAATCCATTGTCAATTGCTTCTAGTTACAAACTACGGACCCCAACATTTCCAACCATTGAATTCCTAAAACCATATCCAACCCAACCAATGGTAGTGAATAAAATGTAAGTGAAAATGGAATTCCTTGTAAGACTATTGGTACCTTATCAAACCGCCCCTGGCAGAGGAGTCACTCTCCATTAGCTACATGGACTGTAAATGCCTTGGTTGGGACTACTGGCAGCCGTAAGGAATCAGCTATCCTGTCACTCACAAAGTTGTGCGTGGAGCCATTGTCAATTAATACTGTTACCTCTTGCGTCCCAATTGTAGCTGTGATCTGCATAGTCCGTGGTGAGGTCCACCCCGTTATCGCATACATGGATATTTCTGGCTCCTCTTCCCCGGTTAGCAGCGATCCGTCACCCCCACGGCTATCATCATGATTTTGATTGTCGGTGTGGCATTCGAGGAGTTGCGGGCCTTGACATTTATGGCCAGTAGTGAACCTCTCGTTGCAATCGAAACTGAGACCTTGAGCTCGTCTCTTTTACATTTCTTCCCAACTCAAGCGTTTAGGGGTCACCAACGAAGTTCGCGGTGCTTGAGGGGCCTTTGCAGGAGAGAAGTATTGGGGAATTGGTCGGGCAAACCTCCGCTGTCATGTGAGTTGTTTGTCCTTCATCCGTGCCAGCCCGATTGCCTCCTTTAAAGTCTTTGGTTTGAACATGCGAATACCATCGGCGATTTCTGATTTCAGGCCTCCCATGAATGTTCCAACGAGAGCTTTTTGAGTCCAGCCTTGTACCCGATTGCCCAATTTCTCAAATTCCTGCTGATAGTTCCGAAGTGACCCTGTCTGCCTTACACGAAAGAGAGCCTCATCAAAGCCTTCTCCATCTGCTGGTCCGAATCGAGCCCAAAGCTCTTCAGAAAACATGGACCACGTCACCAACTGGTTTTCCTCTTTGTATGTCCGGTTCAGCCATTGCCACCACTAGTTCGCTTCACCCTCCAAGTGAAAAGCCGCCAAGCTCACCTTCTGTTCCTCCGGAGTTCTCTGAAATTCAAAGTATTGAGCTATACGATTGAACCATTCTGTTGGATCATTCCCTGAAAATCGTGGGAACTCAATTTTGGCTCGAGGGGGAGGAACGTTTAGTCGGTAGCTGTCTACATATTCCTGTTGGTGCCGGTGCGACTGATCCCGCTCTACTGAGTGCGAAGTTGGAGATGCCTTTGAGGAGAGAACCGTGTCAGAAAGAGCTCTCAAAGACTCCTCAATCCACTACATTCGATCGCCCATTCCAAGCCCAAGCCGTTGCACTTCATCCTGTAATCCTCTTAACCCTTGCTCTAGTATTTCAATTCGCTCTTTGTTGGATGCCATTGTAGCTCTGATACCAATTGTTAGGTCCCAATCAGATTCAAGGCAACCAGAAATAAGACTTTCTTTTGGTGAAAGATGGACCAATTGAGAGAATAATTCAGCTTGCTCATTCCAGCTAGAGTAGTTACATAAATACTAGTTACTGTAACAACTTACTCCTAAATGCTAGCTAATTGACCTGAATTCTAGGAAACAAACTCAAAGAAAATCCATGTAACAACTTTCCTAATTACTAGCTAACTGACCTGAATTCTAGGAAATAGAATGTAACAACTTCCTAATGACTAGCTAACTGACCTTGACAAATTCAAACCATAACAAATAACAAAACTTCAACAAATAGCTAGCTGACCAAGTCAATCCTGGAACTTGGGATTTTTCTTAGGAACGCACAACGACCTTCTGGGTTTATCAATACTTTCCTCGCCTGGAAGAACCTTGTCCTCAAGTGGCAAGGTCAGTTATGTAGATGGTACAACTATCTGTCATGGGTTGAGTATTGGTACAACACCACCTTCCATTGCTCTATAGGAATGACTCCATATCAGGCTTTATATGGTCAACTTCCCCCTTCATTCCGCTGTACATAAACGGTTTGTCACGTGTCAGTGAGGTAGATCAGATTCTTCTTCATCGGGACAAAGTGCTCCAATAATTAAAGAAGAATCTAGAAAGGGCAGCCACAAGAATGAAGCTTATTACTGATCGTAAGAGGAGAGATGTGGACTTCGAGGTGGGTGACTTTGTGCTACTAAAATTACATCCCTACCGCCAGCACACAGTATTTAAGCGTGCTCATCACAAGCTTGCCAGTCGGTTCTATGGCCCTTTACAATTTGAACAAAAACTAGGCAAAGTGGCTTATAAACTATCTTTACCTTCGGAAGCCAAAATACACCCTGTTTTTCATGTTTCACTCTTAAAGAAATTTGTTGGGACCTCCTCACCTGCTACTGTTGAGTTGCCCCCACTTTCTGATGAAGGATCTCTCCAGATTGAACCAGAGAAGATATTAGACGTACGCTGGATAAAGCAGGGCTCTAAGTTCCTACAAGAATATTTAGTTAAATGGAAGCGATTGCCCATTGAAGATGCCACTTGGGAAATTGCAGTGCTTCTCCAACATCAATTTCCTACACTAAACCTTGAGGATAAGGTTCTTCCGGGCAGGGAAAGTATTGATAAACCCAGAAGGTAATTGCGCGTTCCTAAGAAAAATCCCAAGTTCCGGGATTGACTTGGTCAGCTAGCTATTTGTTGAAGTTCTGTTATTTCAGTTTCCGTTATTTGTTATGGTTTGAATTTGTCAAGGTCAGTTTGCTAGTCATTAGGAAGTTGTTACATTTTGTTTCCTAGAATTCATGTCAGTTAGCTAGTAATTAGGTAAGCTATTACATGGATTTGCTTTGAGTTTGTTTCCTAGAATTCAGGTCAATTAGCTAACATTTAGGAGTAAGTTGTTACAGTAACTAGTATTTATGTAACCACTCTAGCTGGAATGAGCAAGCTGAATTATTCTCTCTTAATTGGTCTATCGTTCACCAAAAGAAAGTCTTATTTCTGGTTGCCTTGAATCTGATTGGGACCTAACAATTGGTATCAAAGCTACAATGGCATCCAACAAAGAGCGAATTGAAATACTAGAGCAAGGGTTGGGAGGCTTACAGGATGAAGTGCAGCGGCTTGGGCTTGGAATGGGCGATCGAATGCAGCGGATTGAGGAGTCTTTGAGGGCTTCTAACGCGGTTCTCTCCTCAAAGGCATCTCCAACTTTGCAGTTAGTAGAGCGGGGTCAGTCGCACCGGCACTAACAGGATTAAGTAGACAACTATCGACTGAACGTTCTTCCCCCTCGAGCCAAAATTGAGTTCCCACGGTTTTCAGGGAATGATCCAACAGAATGGTTCAATCGTGTAGCTCAGTACTTTGAATTTCAGAGAACTCCGGAGGAGCAGAAGGTGAGCTTGGCGGCTTTTCACTTGGAGGGTGAAGTGAACCTGTGGTGGCAATGGCTGACCCGGACATACAAAGAGGAAAACCAGTTGGTGACGTGGTCCATGTTTTCTGAAGAGCTTTGGGCTTGATTCGGACCAACAGATGGAGAAGGCTTTGATGAGGCTTTCTCTCGTGTAAGGCAGACTGGGTCACTTCGGGACTATCAACAGGAATTTGAGAAATTGGGCAATTGGGTACAATGTTGGACTCAAAAATCTCTCATTGGAACGTTCATGGGAGGCAAGAAATCAGAAATTGCCGATGGTATTCGCATGTTCAAACCAAAGACTTTAAAGGAGGCAATCGGGTTGGCACGGATGAAGGACGAACAACTCGCACGACAGCAGAGGTTTGCCCGACCAATTCCCCAGTACTTCTCTCTTGCAAAGGCCCCTCAAGCACTGTGAACTTCGCCGGTAACCCCTAAACGCTTGAGTTGGGAAGAAATGCAAAAGAGAGGAGCTCAAGGTATCTGTTTCGTTTGCAACGAGGGGTTCACTGCTGACCATAAATGTCAAGGCTCGCAACTCCTCTAATGCCACATCGACAATCAAACTCATGATGATAGCTGTGGGGGTGACGGATCGCTATTAACAGGGGAAGAGGAGCCAGAAATATCCATGTATGCGATAACGGGGTGGACCTCACCATGGACTATGCGGATCACAACTACAATTGGGACGCAAGAGGTAACAATATTAATTGACAGTGGCTCCGCGCACAACTTTGTGAGTGACAGGATAGCTGATTCCTTACGGCTGCCAGTAATCCCAACCAAGGCATTTACAGTCCATGTAGCTAATGGAGAGTGACTCCTCTGCTAGGGGCGGTTTGATAAGGTACCAGTAGTCTTACAAGGAATTCCATTTTCACTTACATTTTATTCACTACCATTGGCTGGGTTGGATATGGTTTTAGGAATTCAATGGTTGGAAATGTTGGGGTCCGTAGTTTGTAACTGGAAGCAATTGACAATGGATTTCAAATGGAAAAATCAAGCACATAGGCTGCAAGGAATTCAAAGCGGGCTTCAAGCTACTTCCTTAAAGACTACTACGAAGGAACACCGTAAAGGTCAGATGGTTTTTGCAATTTATGCTCAAGCCTTAGAAAAGTTTCAGTGGGATGACATTCCAACAGATATGTGCACCTATTAAGAGAGTATGGAGACATCTTTCAAGAGCCCACCAAGCTACCGCCGTTAAGGGAAATCTACCATCACATTCCTTTGAAAGAAGGGACACAACCCATCAATGTTCGCCCATACCGGTATGCTTATTTTCAAAAAGCATAGAAAATTTATCCCAAAACCTTGAGGTCTGTTCTCACCCTAAGAGAGCAATTTACTTCTTGCGCTTCTGACTGGGACCTATTAGGAAGGCTCCACTTAGACTAGCAACCACAGCAGTGGGGCAACGCCTTAGAAGCAAACCAAACTGGTCTTTCCTAACTTCTCAGGTGAGGATCTTGAACTATGAGCTGAAAGGTACTTCGAGTACCGTGAAACTCCAAGCAATTGAAGGGTCCTAATCGTCACTATACACCTCAAGGGAGAAGTGATTCTCTGGTTTCAATGGTTTTGTCAGTCACATCCCCTAGTGGTTTGGTTGGATTTCACTAAATCTCTTTGTGTTTGGATCCACCAGATTTAGGGATTAAGATGAGCAGCTCTCTAAGTTACACCAAGCGGGGTCTGTGAGGGATTACCAAATGGAGTTTGAATGTCTTTCCACCAAAGTATAGGGATGGAAGGAAAAGGCTTTGTTAGGTTGTTTTATCAGTGGTTTGAGAGATGATATTAGGGTGGAGGTGAAATCCATGCAACCCTCTACCGTCATGTCCGTTGTGGGCCTAGCTAGCATTTATGAAGAGAAACTGGGCTGTCTTAAGAAACCACTTGTTAAACCCCAAGGGCCCATACTTAAAACACCACCATTGGGCTGACCCGTTGATGATAAAATGGGGCTGACTCTAACTCCTCCGACCTCCACTAAACTAGAAAGTAGAAACCTGTGGCTTTAGGCCAACATCCCATATATGAAATTAACCTAGGTTGAGATGTAGGCCCAAAGGGAAAAAGGTCTCTACTATAATTGTGATGAGTGGTTCGGCCTAGGACACAAATGCAAGGCCCAACAAGTCTTTCTCCTCTAGACCAATGGGCCGAACAAAAGATTGCCCAATAAAGACACCCAATATAACTAGGACATGATATTCGGGTTAGGCCCACCTAAGGTGTTCTTGTAGGCCCTCATTGGGCTCACTTATCCACAGACTATGTGAATCGTAGGTTGTCTTAGAGAGTGTGGCCACCTTTGCGCGCTTGTCAATTTGGCCCACCTCCTGGTTTAATGTTTAGGTTGCCAATGGTAGCTAGTTAACATGTGAAAGCATACGTAGAGGGTTGGAATTGAAAATACGAGGGGAGATTTTCGGGTTGCCTTATATACATTGATTTTTAGTGGGACCAACATCGTATTAGGGTTATAGTGGTTGTGCCAGCTCGGCCAAGTGATTTGTGATTAGTCAAATCTGACCATGGAGTTCCAAAAAAAAGGCCGATAAATCATTCTTAGTGGGACTAAGACATTATCATTGCAACCAACTGCTCTTAACTCACTATTCAAGTCAAACTTGGGCCTAGAACAGCTCAATCTAATGCTATTAGGCCTTTGTCACCCCAACTCACAATTGGACTCCACACTCCACAGCTATAGAGGTTAGTATGGGTTCTTATGATCACCAATTGCAGAATATCTTGGCCGAATACTTGGAGGCTTTCCAAGAGCCACATGGGCTCCCACAGGAGAGGAATAGGATCACCGAATTCTCATTATGCCTGAGGTGGCCCCAACAAACGTCCAACCTTATAGATACCTGCATTATCGATGCCAACAAGACTTGCTGCAATGGGACTACATCCAAACTAGTAATCGCCCCTACTTCTCTCCGGTCCTATTGGTTAAATAGACGGATAACATGTGGCGGTTTTATGTAGACTACTAGGTGTTGAATACCATTACAGTCAAGGGTGGGTTCCCTATACCACTTATTGATAAGTTGTTGGATAACCTGCTAGAAACTTGAGTTTTCTCCAAGTTGGATCTTAGGTCCCAATATCACCAGATTCGAGTCCAGAAAGATGATGTGCACAAGACAGCTTGACGGCCATTACGAGTTTCTCGTTATGCTATTCGGCCTATTTAATGCGTTGTTAACTTTCCAATCACTCATGAATGACATCTTCCGGCCTTATCTCCATAAGTTTATTATGGTGTTCTTTGATGATATTCTTATCCCAGTCCTAATTGAACCCAACACCTTCATTTGCGGTTAACCTTGTATGTTCTTAGGTACAATGAACTTTTAGCTAAGCTTTCAAAGTGTGTTCTTGGACAAGGACAGATCTGGTATCTTGGCCATGTCGTAGGAGGGGAAGTTATAGTTGATCCTGAAAAAGTGACCAGTATAGTACATTGGGTCAAGCCTAGGACGGTGAAACAACTATGGGCCTTCTTGGGCTTGACCGGGTATTATAAGCAATTTATCAAACATTAAGGGTTGATGGCATCCACCTGATCCAATTATTACATAAGGATGCTTTCCACTGGTTTAAGGAAGCCCAACACACCTTTGACTCCCTGAAGCAGGTAGTACCGGCTCCTCCCACTCTGGCACTCCCCAAATTTTCCCAGCTCTTTGTTGTTGAATGTGATACTTTTGGTTTAGGCATAGGAGTCGTCTTGATGCAGGAGGGGAGGCCCTTGGCCTACTATAGCAAGGTCCTCTCTCCCTGGGCCCAAACTCAAACTACCTGTGTTAAGGAGCTGGTCAATGAAGCCTTAAATACCATTTGGAGCAACATATTCTCACGGAAGAGCAACAAAAATGGGTGTCCAAACTACTAGGGTTTGACTACACAATAGAGTACAAAATGAGAGCCTCTAATCAGGTGGCTGACACCTTATTAAGGCAGGAGCTGCATGCTAAGGCAGAGTCCAGGCCCTACTGGAGACTCTTAGACAAGAGGCATTAGTTGACTCAAGCCTGATGGAAATTAGGAGGAAATGGGCCGCGGATCAGACACAAGTGCCTGGCTATTCAGTAGTGAACTCCCTGTTATTTCTATAAAGGGAGGTTTGGTCTTACCTCAGGCATCTCCTCACTTGACTACACTTGTTCCATAACTTGCTGGAAGGGGCTACTTTGGTGTGTTGTGAACCTACAAGCGCCTTGCCACCCATTACTACTGGGAGGGAATCAAGAAGCAGGTCCAACAATTTGTGGCCAGTTGTCCCACTTACCAACAGAAAAAATATGACATCCAACAACCAGCCAGGCTTCTTTCAGCCTCTTCGAATACCCGAAGGTCCGGGATGATGTCACAATGGACTTCATTACCAGATCACCACCGTCCCAGGGTAAGACCATGGTTATGGTTGTGGTGGACAGACCAAGTACACCCACTTCTTGGCCTTGTCTCGTCCATTTATATCAGTTCAAGTAGTGGAACTATTTGTCAAACAAACCACTAAGTTACATGGGAACCCAAGGTCCATCATTTCTGATCAGGAACCCACTCTTCATGGGGAAGTTTTGGCAAGAATATTTTAAGATTCAGGGCACTCCTTGGCCCACTCCACGAGTTATCATCCTCAGTCTTATGAGCAGACTGAAGTGGTTGATAGGTGCACTGAGTCATATTTGAGATGCTTTGTTGAGCAGAGACCAAAGCAGTGGTTAAAATGGCTACCATGGGCTGAGTTATAGTATAACTACACCTACCATGTCTCCACACAGATGACACCATTCAAGGCTTTATATGGGTGTGATCCCCTTGCTATTCTCCCTTACAAAGTTGGCTCCACATCAGTTGCAGTAGTGGACCTCATTTTAAGGGACCTAAAATACAACCTATAATGGGCTCAACAGGTGATGAAGGCTACTTATAATCGTAGACATCACCCCTTGGAGTTTCATCTAGGTGATGTGGTTCATCTAAAATTACACCCCTACAGGCAGAAATCAGTTGCTTGACGTGCATGGAAAAAATTGGCACAGAAGTATGATGGGCCATTCAAGATCATAGAAAAAGTCAGGCCCATTGCTTATAAACTTGAGCTTCCCACCACCTCCAAGCTCCATCCAGTATTTCATATTTCCTACTTAAGAAGCATGTTGGAGACAAAGTGAAAACCCAAGCCTCCCTTGTATCTTTCTTTGACAAAGGATCTCTATTCATGGAGCCTCACAAGTTGCTCGATTTCTGCTGCTGTGTAAAGGAAAGTATTATATAGGAAGCTCTCATTGCTTGGAACAACCTACCCAAAGAAGAAGCTACTTGGGAAAAGTATTCTCGCCTTCAGAAAGAATTTTCCCACATCAACCTTGATGATAAGGTTTGTGTCAAGGCGGGGATCTCCACTAATCGGCTCACTAGCATGACCCCCATCCAGCCTTACCTGAAGACATATGTGAGAGGACCACATTAGCAAGTTAGTTACAACTGAAAAGCCTCCCACGTGATGTAATCCTTATATATACAACATACCTTTCGAGTGCATAAACCCTACTCTTCCTTGTCTCTTTTCTTTGAAGGAGGCCTGAGCTCCCTTGAAAAAGCTCCAGAGATCGGATGAATCCATCACCTCTTGTCTAAATTCTAAATTATAGTTGTCAAACTGATGCATAGAAAAGCACTGAGACAATGCTGTGTTCACCTTATGCCTTACTATATTTATCATGGCACTAAGCTGAGGCTAGGCAACATGGGAGTGCCTTGTCACCTAGGTCACTAGTCACCTGCCTAGGCACTGCCTGGGGAATGTTTTTTATTCCAAAAACCAAGTGATGCCTGGGCAATGGTTTTGCAGTAGAAAAGGGAATTTAGATTTTTTTTTCTCTAGCATCTTTTATGGTAACTAGTTTTCCTAGTTGAAGTAGCAGCTACCAAACATTAAAAGTGGTCTAAAATAAACAAATTAAATATTGAAAGTAGAATACAAACAACATTACATGGTCTAACAAAAACAAAAACTAGAAGGTGAAAGCAACATTTCACAGTTCCAGGTGATAAATGGATTTTTAGAATTTATATAGTCAGGCCTATGTAGGACTTAAACTTACAAACCTACAACCTTCATGTTAATAATACAATGCTCTAACCAATTAAGCTAACAAGGTTTTATTTCTTTCAGAACTTAGATTTGCTTGTTATATTTGGTTATCTTCTACTTTTATCTCATAAGTGGTGCCTCACTTTGTTCAGGCACACTCCTGGCCGCAAACCTCAGAATCTAGGAACCAGTTGTGCTTTGTTTGTGCCTCTTGCTTTTCAGAACACTGGCAACAACATGGAATTATTGGTTTATTGAAGGAAAGGGTTACATTGTAGCTGTGAAGACCCTCCCCAGTTCAGCAGGTTGCCTGAAATCCCCAGCAAAGCATTAGTATCTAATTTAGGGTAAAGTGAGTAGACCTGAAGTTAGTATTATCTTAATCTCATGGTCTCTTTGGTGCAGTTTTTCCTATATGCAACTGACAAAATGAAATGAATTAGTAGATTTGGATTGTGTATTCTTCCTTAAAGAAATTCAGATAGGTTTGGACAGGGTCAGTGTGGAGACCTGGTCCCAACCCAATAAGACACAGACCCAGTCTTGATCTAGTGGGTTAGTAATTACTAGACCCAGAACTGACTCTATTTATTAATCGGGCTTATTTGGTCTGACCAAATAAGACAGGCTTATACTTGATAAGCCTTTAGCTTGGTATTTTGATAATAAACCTGTTAATTCTCTTTCTCTCTCTCTTCTCAAAATATCTAATATATCCCCCACTAAGTGATAAGTTTAGACATCTTGTATGAAGTTATTACAGGTAAACCATGAGAATATTTATAAAAATAAAAGAAGTTTAGGTGTTAATTGGGTTGAAACAGGTAAAACCAATCCCAATCCTATTAATAATCAGGACTTAAATACAGACTGAGGCCATTGACAGCCCTAGGTCTAGGCATTGTTGAATAGGTGATATCATACTTGAGTTTGAAGCCTGCCTTGTTGTTTATTTTTCAATCTATATATGGAAGCTTTGTAGAATTTGTTGCCAGAGATTTGGAGGATAATGTTCCAGGTAACTTTGTAGAAATTGTTGTTGGAAAATTTGGCAAAGATTTGGGTAGGAAAAGGAAGGACAGTTGCAAGCTTACGATTTTAAAAGGAGATAAATGCAAAAATAAGACTTAGGTGAATCCAAAAAGGATGAAGAGTTCAAAAATTGGTCAGTTGGTGGACATGGCAAGTCTTTTCCCGAAAAGAAGGTACCCATGGTTCTAGCCCGTCCAATAAATTTAAAATGGTACATACGAGAACAAAAGATAAAATAAGAGGTAAAATGGGGGTGTTTGCAGATTTTCTTTCTACCAGTATCAAGAAATTTGTCTGGAGTGAGTTTGAAGGTGTTCTTCATAGTCAAGTCAGCAGACTCACCACTCATTGTCAAGCTACTGAACAAGAGGTAGGGTAAGAAGGTTTCAAGGCCAGGGAGGTGAGCAAGGAAAACACAGATTAATCCCTTCGGATTAGAAAGTATAGAACAAAACCTATTGAGGATGTTGAAGAAAGAGGAGATTTGGATTCAGATGTTTTTCTTGAGAGAGAGAGAGAGAGAGAGAGAGAGGTGAGAGTTGGCAAAACTCATGTTGTTTAGGGAGTGTTAGATTTGGAAGAGGTGGTTAATAAGGAAGGTGGAGGTGAGTAATTTGCAAGAAAAATTTTTTAGAAAAGTTGAAGATTTTGGAGGCCAATTCTTGAAGAAGAACGGAACAGTTGTAGAAGGGGGAGGTAGTTCTATACTTCTATTTGAAGGTTTTATCTTTTTTGTTTCTTTTTAGGTTGAGGGAAGGGTTGGAGTAGTGTGGGTTGAGGTTGAGATTGAGAGTGTAAGGGAGTTAGAGGGTTTTTTCTTTGTAAGGGTTGGTCTCGGGGGTTGGGTTGCTTCTTTTTCTCTCCTTGGGGTGATTCTGTTGTACTTTTTTCTTCCTAATGAATTTTTCTTTTTGATTTATTTACAAGAAAATTTTACATATGTAAGCTTTGGTAATTATTGTTGTTACACCTGTTGAAGGTGTGTAAGGAGACTCAAGACTCAAGCTGGTCGGAAATGTTGAAGATAAATGGAATCATCATTGAAGGAGACTCAAGACTTACCATTGTCTAAGCGGTGAAGTTAAACGCCATGGACGATGGTTAACATTCTTGGTGACACATTAAGAGTTAAAAAAAAAAATCTCAACAAATTGATCAAATTTCACCTCTTGTAGGGAAGGGAACAAAGCTGCTGACTTCCTAGCTAATTTCGGCCACATCACTCAAAGAAGGTAGTTGGTGATCAATCCCTAGTAAAGATTCTATATAATATTTGTTGCTGCCAAGGATGGGCCGAGGGCAACAATGCACTTTCACTTCTGTAGACGAGGGCTTGCTGATGTGTCCAAGGGCTGATAGAGCTGAGGGCCTGTAAGTCTGACCTGTAGAGGGGGAAGCATGTCAGAGGCCCCAGGTGTTATCCCAAGGGCAGAGACTCCGACGGTCAAGTTAGCAAGTGTGTACTGAGGGGTCGGATGAGGCCTGAGTAGAGTAGCTCAGATGAGGTCACCAGGGAGCTAGAGAGCTTAAAGCAATAAATGCCAATATAGCTTACCTAAGGAGTGACGCCACTTATTTATACCTGAACCTGCTTGGAGTTTGTTATGAGCGGACGGCCAGGATGTGATCCGACCTGTGCCACGTGTCGCCATCATGAGCCTGCCATGTGTGACTATGCCATTGGACGTGCCATGTGTGCCTACATCAATATTATTTGAAATTTTGAAGATGTTTGGAGTTGCTGTACCCATTGTTTCCTGTAGAGCCTTTCTCTATTTGTACCCAAAAGAAAATATTTGTGATGTAGGATGCAGTTTACACTCACCTCTTAATGCTGAATGACATTAGGAAAATGAGTGACTCGCATGAAAGCTATGGGTAAAAAGTTCTTTCATGGGTTCTATTCCTATACTCGGTATAAACTCTCTTGAGATATACACCAGTGTTATATTTAATGAGCTAAATTACGTTGAGGAGAAAATTAGGAAATCCAAAGTGTTGTGTCAAAGAACTTAAATCCGCCTGATAATACATGCCTATTTACATTTTGCGTGTGATGCTAGTCTGTTATATGTATGTAGATGTATAAATTACTCTATATTGTTGAGGAGGATTTCTCTTTTTCCGTATGTTTATTAGTTGAGGGATATTTCAATAAATTTTTGCAAGCAGTTTCTTCTGTGTAAGAGTTTTCAACTTCTCAATCCTGATGTGACTTCAGGATCAGGTGTTACATGGGGAGAGGATAAGCTTGTACATCGGGGGTTGCAGAAATTCCATTATAGATTTATAGTAGATACATCATGAGCCTTTTGAAGGGCTTTGTCTCCTGCTACATTACAGTATAAGTCAAATCTCTCGTAATCCGATCGATGGTTCAGAACAATAACGCCTTAATTTTGTTCATAGCATGCACCTATGCTATTTTTTTTCTCTCCATTAGTCATGTGAATACCACGTTTCTCTGGTAACGGAATGTAAATGGGGGCCTTGCATTAATCGAGATTTTTCTTGTTGAATTTACTTGATTTTGGATTGAACTTAGTGGCCCAAACTTGCACGATTGATGAGGAAACAACAGCTGATGTGATGTTTTTAGCTCGTACCTGACGTGGGCCATTTGGTCCAGCCTGGTTCAAAAGATTTGTTATTGTGGTGGTTATGGTGTAGTATGCTTTTCCGTTCTCTGTTTGCGAGATATAGAAAGTTTACCTGACTCTTTGTTTTGTTTGTGCAGGGAGATTGGGGTAGGTGGGTTGTAAATATCATTCTATAAGGTATCTGGACCGCAAAAGTTAGGCGGTTTTTATGTTGTATTAATTTTCAAGTTTCAAGAGAAAGCTTTTATACTGATGCCAGCTGCTTCATTCTGCTTTTTCCTGTTTTTAATTTTCTATTCTATTCTCTTGTTCTCTGTGCATTTTGTCAAACCCTTTAATTAATACGTTTCATCAACAAGACCACTAATACTTATATTGAAATCTGTCAAAGAGGATGGTGATTGATGGGTAGGAGAGAGGTGATGTTCAGTCAGAACCATGGTTTTGTGTAATCCTTGAGTAGTCTTGGATTCACATTCTTCGCTATGCAATCCAAGATCCAAACTGAAGCTTCTGGTTATTGAAGGATCTTAGATTTGCCAACTAAACTTTTATTAATGATTTTATGGCTGATTTTCGGTTGTATTGATACGTACGATACGTATCATATAAGACTCCTATGATATATCCATACAGTGGATGTATAGGGTCTGATTGGTTCAGGGGTAGAGGAGCTTTAAATCGGTCCTCTTGAATTAGTTAAAAAATAAAAAAAGTAATAAAATATCGATACACTCGATATGTCAATAGGGCTGTTTTAGGTATATCAATACGCCTGAAATGCCTAAACTGGTTCAGGGGGTCGGTTTTGAGCTCCTTTACCCCTTGAATTGGTTAGATCCCGACACATTCACTAATGGATATCATGATGGTTGTGGAATGGGTGAACGAATTTTAAAAATTTTTTTACATTCTTCTAATTGGAAATCATATTCCCTAAATTTAGAATAAAATATTCAATGATTCTATTTAAACCATAATCGAACCAGATCTGAATAAAAAAAAATAGAGATTATACCTGATCTGGAGAAACAATATCTCTCAAAGTTGGTGTTCATGCCCAAACAAGACACTAAGATCCGCTCTTGCTGAAGATGACACAGTTGTGGGTGGAACGGAACTAGCAGGGTGCATCTTACACACTGAATTCTTTGCAAGAACCCTTTGGAAATTCTAAATACCGAATTTTTTTCAGTCTTTCTTGCAAGGCTGATGTCAAGAACTGATTTCTTGACTTCCTATTGCTGCAAAGATCAAATCTTGTAAGAGGGAATGGTGGCGGTTGGAGGATAACTCCTAAAACGAAGATGGTTGAATTGCTTCTCTTCTCTCGGGAGTCTGTATGAGAGCTGATCTCAATTTGCAGGATGCTTTCTTGCTTACTCAAAAACCCCTAGTTCGAAATCTGATGTTTTTCTCTTAAGGTTTCTCCTCTTGTCTTCTTGATTAAGAAAACCTTCTAATTAGGAGTTATCCCAATCCAAATCGGTATTTGGATAGGGGATTATTTTAATCCTATCTGTAAATTAAATTAGTTTACTCCTGATCTTATCAGGAGGTTACCAGATTCAAATCTGATTTGTATTTGGTCTCCCAGAGTGGATAAAGTCAATGACCCAATCATTTTACTAACATTAATCTCAAATTCGCCCTATAGATGGGTGATCATATCAGCCCAGGTCGTAATGGGCTTTTGGCCCATTAAGTGTTCAGTGTTTAACTAGTTTCTAATCTGCTGCCCAGTTAGGCTTCTTTGTATGGCGTGGGACCCAAGCATTGATCTACACACCAACCACATGGGTTCGGCACAACCTTTATTATAAGGCCTAGCCGAATTCACTAAAAAGCTCAGTGAAGCCTTGAGCCCATCACATGGACCCTATGGGCCCAACATTTACATTAAGTGATCCCTGGGCCAAGCCATCTTATAAAAACTCAGGGACTGTGGGCAGGTGCAAAATTAGCCCATCAGGTATTATCCTAAATGGTCTTACACTTAACATCTCAGCCCTTAATGATCAAGCATTGCCCGATAAGAGATGACCTCTCCCTCGGTTGCAAGGAACAGTGCCGCACTCTCTACTCACATGGATCACAGGAATTAAAACCATTTGCAAACTTTTTTGAAATCGTACATATATATATATATATATATATATATATATATATATATATATATATATATATATTGCAAAACAAAATTTCAACGATTGAAATCAACTGCCAGCAGTTTGTTTTCCATCAAAGAGAGTGCATTCCCGATCATTACCATTGTCCGACAAAGGGGTTGATCCTATCACTATGATCACTCACTCAGATGAATTCTCAGACTGCCCCAACATACCAAGGTTTTGACCCCCGCTAAGGATCTCACTGATTGACATATCAAAGACAGTCCGATCCGACACCTAGTGAAGTATCATAATCGAGCCTAAGGGTCAGGTGTAACTTTTCAGTTTTACCCATTTGTCTCCAAGTCCAAGGCAATACTGAAAATCTGTTTCGATTCAAATATTCAAGTAATCCTATACTCCATGTGCCTTGGGTCTTACCCTGGTGGGCAAGACAAGCCATCCCAACACTTGGTGGGATAAATCTCCCCAGACTTATCCAATGGTTGTAAACATTTAAAACTAACACGAGTCTCTATAAGTGTCCAGTTTTAGAGTCATACACAAAATTATACCAAACAACATAAATTAAACATACACTTTATTTATTTACACTAAATGTCAAAAGTACATAAAAATTGGATTGAAGCTAAGGACATACAAAACTGTCTAACAATATAGACCGATACATGTTAATATTTTGAACCTTGATCGGATATATCGATATTTTAAACTCTGATTGTATCAAAGAGGCCAAAACAGGGTCTTCCCCTCGAAATCTCTGGTTTTGAGATATCCACAAGAAATGTAATGTTTTTGGCATTTTGTTGTTTTCACATGAAACGGCTTAACTGTTTTCCCCATCGATTCTATTCATGTGATATGCCAATTGGTACCCAACATCACGAATTCACAATCTTTGGAAGCGGTCCTTTTCGTACTGGAATGGATCATAGATATACCCCCGGTTGGCCAGTTCCCTTAAAGCAGCCATTTAATTTAATATCCATGAATCCGTTTATGGATGAACTTGTGCCACCAGGACAGACGACCAAAAAAGTTTGACTGACTCTAGCCTATAGGTGGTCCATTCACAGAGAAATCAAGCTCACTTTTTCTGAATGCTTTTTGATAATATTTTATTGTGAGCAGGAAAGATGGTTACAATCTACATGAATTTCAAACCCTGAATATCTTAGGAAGTGCATAACAATTAAATAATAATAGTAAATAACTAAAGGAAAATGTGATGGAGAGAGCCCAAAATAATATTTTGATCATCCAATGTCCTATCAGTTGTCTCACCTAATTCTAGAAACCAATTAATAAGCATCTTCATTTCAACCTTTCTTATCCTTATACCCGTTGAGTATTAGGTTTTCTTTTATCTATACATACCATAATAAAGAATTAAGGGAGTAACGAGGAGAGCGTGAAGCCCATAGTCTGTCATATGACGTGCAGGGCTAGGAAGGCTTTCGCTGGCTATAACATGCCAAAGCTGCCAGACTTTTTCCTCCATTTTAGTGTACCTAATCTTAACCGGCTTATCTCCAGTAAAATAAGTTGAAAAAAAAAAGGGAAAAACTTGCCCTGTATTGTTTGTTTTCCTTGTTTATTATTAATTAATGCTGAACATCGCCATAATGGACAATGGACTGACTATTCAACCCATAGACCAGACCATAGCTCAAACTTATTCGCTATGATGATATAATTCGATCTGATGATACCATCAGATCACTGTTGAGTAATCGATGGCTTAGCTTTTGGATCCAACGACTAGGGTTCCCCATCAAAGTAAATTGTATTTAAAAGACAATTTATTGTTGCATCAGTCAGCTGGAACTTTCGGTTAGTTTTAGTGGGACACCATCCTTTTGTGTTTGCACTTTGCAAAATTGAACTGTAGAGCTCTGGAATCCAACAGTGAGGGAGAAGGTTCTGAGAGAACGAGAGAGAGAGAGGTGGCCCACATATTACGTTATATTTATATGTATGTATATATGTATATTATGTATGTATGTATGCGTCAATGTTTGTAATAGAACAGCTAGAGGACAGCATTTAGAGAAGATAAATTGATTGTTTACGAAACTTCAAATGGTGAAAGTTCTTCTCTTTTCTTTTATTATTAATTATTATATATTATTCTAAAATTCTCTGTAGCTCCACGAGTCTGCAAATACTTCTTTGTTAACTCGGCAAATACACCTATAATACCATATAAATTGTCAAACACAGGAGCCTAATCTAATCTTTGTTATTCATCTGAGAGAGAGAGAGAGTGAAATGCGATTATGGAGACGATGACAAAGCAAGCTTTGAGATTTGCAGAGAATTTAACGCTCCCTCCTGTAAGTTGAAAGTTAGCATACTTCTTCTTCCCCCACTCCTCGTTTTTATTGGGTAATCTTTCTTTTTTCGAAATTTATATAGAAGTATTACAGAGACTCAACGAGATAAAAAAATGGCTTGTTCTTCATTTTCATTTGTTTCCGCCTCCCTTCTGCCTTGCTATCTCAAAAGGTTTCCAGCTGTAAAACCAGTATAAATCCAAATCCAACAACTCATTTGCAAGAAAGTAATTTCGCTCCTTCAATGAAGGAAGCAAAGATCATTCTGAGCGCTCCAGTTACGCTGGTCAGCGCTTTGAACCGATCAAAGCTTCTCTCTGCGGCATGGCATATGAGGAGGTGTCAATTCTTAAGCCACCCATCTTGGGTGCTGATTTTCTTGTATCTTTGAACAGATTCACTTTTGGGTTATATATATCTTGTAATCTCATTCGGGTGTCTTTTGTGATCGTCTGGTCGGTGATGTTCTGCAGTTTCAGGTAGTTGTGATGAGTGCCAACATGGGCTGTATACATTGCCGCCAGAGGGTCTCCCAAGTTATTTCCAAGATGAACGGTAAGGGCATTACGTTTCTTTTGAGCTTTTTCTCACTCTGGAGCATTACAATGTACAATTGTCAAAGGTCATCAAAACCATTAATTATATATAAGATTTTGTGGCTTTACATCTTTGAATCAGGTGTGGTTCCTACAATCAGTTTGGTGAACATAGAACCCCACCTTGATTCAGAACTCTAAGATTGATCAGGGTGATTTAGACAATAAACTTCCATACACGCATCAAATTGAAACCTGATGAATCAAGAACCTAATTTTGTTTCTGGGTGGTGGTGGTGTTGGAACAGGTTTGCTGGAGTACGTGGTAGATGTACACAATAAACAAGTGATCATGAAGGGGACACTAACGGACCCCGATCAAACTGGAAGAATGGCGCTTCTGAACTTTCCCACCAAATCCAAGAAGAACAAGTCCTCTTTCTCTTTGTGCCTCTTTGGTTCTACTTGCTTTAGTGCATAGCTTCTTATATTATTTACATACACATCTCTCTCTCTCTTTCTGATAATATAAATAGAGGTTAGATCTAGTTAATGACCCACCCGTGCAGCTCTCCTTAGGGCTTCCTCTCTACCCATTCTGTTGACTTCAGGATAGGGCGTTTAGGTGGCAACAAATAACAAGAAACGCCAAAGATAAGAAAGGGAACAAATAATTCCTGTCTCCGGAACAAAAAACAACACAAAAAAAGGGTTACCAAATGCTAAATGCCGACCAACCAAACTCCGAGTGCAATTTCAAGTCCAATCAATGTCAACAAAGTTTTCAATTGCATTTGGCTTTTGCAATATTTGTACGGCTTGCTTTTTGTGGTTATTAAAAAAAAATAAAATCACTCACCTGCACTCATTACGAGTTTGCCGGTTTCAGGTGGGGAAACTTTAAATAATATTCTTACCATCCCTTTAGTTACTGGCGTAGGAATAAAGAAAACGTTATATAATTTGTTATGCTTTGGTCACTTAGATGGGTTAGTTTAAACTGCTAAACTTGTTTTTTTAACCGAGTCACGGGGTTTAATATGTATGCTTTGAAGCCCATTTATTAGAGTGGACAGAAGTATGCTAAATTGTGTAAGCTAGGCGGGTTGCGCTGATTTTATGGTCAACCCAGGCCCAATCCTAACATTTGGTCCTACGGCCTGAGTCTAGACCAGACCAAATCCGGCCTTTCTAATCCGAGTTTAACTCACATTGTAATTTAATGTATTTGGATTGGGTTCGGGCCAGGGCTGAGTTCGAGTTGGTCAATGAATCCACTCTAAAAAATTATATATGTATATACATATGCAAATGTATATATATAATTATATATATAGTGGGAATAAAGTTAGGGCCAGGTTTGGGCTACCTAAGGACTAGGCTCGGGCCCAAGTCTAGCACGTGTAAGATTTTGGGGTGAATTATTTCAACATTGGGTTGGTCCTTCCTAAATCGCATCCCTAGGGTTATTCCAATTCCAACTGTTTCGTTGGGTGGAATTAGAATCATATTTCTATTCTTGCTGGAATGACATTCTTCTCATTTAAGGGAATGGCCATTTCTTTCCCCCTTACTTGAGAGTGAAATCCCATTTTAGCTTATTCCAATTACGATTTTAATTCCGGTCTGAGCCAAACAGATTATGAGAATAGGCCCTTTCAATTCCGATTCTAAATATGAATCAAATGAAATCCTAATTAGAAAACTGAAATAGAATCTCTAACTTGTAACAGAGACCTGGGATCAAATCCTGCTGAGACCAGGGTTGGAGAGTTAAGGGGACAGAAGATGGGTCAATGAAGCCAAAAAAGAAAAAGAAAAAAAGAAAACAAGGAGCTCAGGCAAAAACCAAAACTCCATTAAAGAAAAGCCCATTAAATTCTGGGTCTTTATGGTTTAATCTCAATCTCTTATGATGGCAATTTTAAAGCCCTGGGTCAGATCTGGGTCTAATTTTAATGCCCATTAATCATATGGGCTAGGCCCATGGATATGCAAATTTTAGTACAGACCCAAAAGACCATGTCCGCTTTTGTCTTTTGTGTTGTAGCGTCACTTTCACGAGTCTCATGGTGTCAGTAGGGCGATTTTTTTTGGGATAAGTGGAGTGTAATCGACCTCATAAATCTGAAATTGCAGTGGCCTCCTAGCCCCCCTTATAAATTATATCCTGCCCATGATATGCAAATTCACCGCTATAAATCTTAACTCCACCTAGGGGTGGACTAAACTATAAAAACCCTATTTTTTTGGAGAAATACGGACAGATTTAATATAGATTTTTTTTTTCCACTGCATAGTTATAAATATTCAAAATGTCAAAAACCCATACTGTACATAATATGCCCTGCGAATTGGTATCAATTCCAAGCCGGCACCCACCAAATGTACTTTGAGCTTAAAAATTCTGACCCTGGCCCTTTTTACTGGGAAATTGTCTAAAACTCACTCTGAATTTTTGAATATGTCAGTTTTTATTTTTCAAAACTCACCGTCCATTAGTGCACTGTTAATGCTTCTTAATAGAGGTGTTTATGTCAGCATAAATAACAATTTTTATGACCAAATTACCCTTAAATGGTGAGTTAGTGGAAAAATGGTCTTTTCAGTTTTCAATTTTCTTTTTTTTTGCACTTTTAATGCTTTATTATAATTTTCATTGTTTTCTATATTTTTCTATTTTCTAAAATCTATAAATTTTTGGTATTTTTTCTATAATTTTTATTTTCTGATTTTGTTTTTCAATTTTTATAATTACTATAATTTCAAAATAATTTTTTATTTTATTTGTATTTTCTATAATTTTTATATTTTCGTAATCTCTACGTTTTTATGTATTTTATATTTGAAAATATTTTTTTGAACTTTTCTTTTTTCATGTCTAAATATTAAAATAGTTATATATTCACCCGTTAATTTATTTTATATATTTTATATTTTTCTATGAAGGTTAAAATGTTAATATATTAACGCTCATTAATATATCATTTCCCATTTCTGAGGGGGATTGTAATCTAAAAATCCCTAATTTTTTTAAATTTATTTATTTGATATTCGGATAAGGTTCAAACTTGTCTAGACATCTAGTACAATCCAGAAGTTTCAGAAAAAAATTTTATTCGGTGATCGGATAAACTTTTGCTCCAGTAAACCTCCGCACGGAATCAAAGGTCAGCGATGAGATGAGATGAGGACAGAGGATTGGGTGGGGCTTTAGCCTTTGTCCAAAACCGACCCGACTCCACCCTAACCCAAACCCGCCTTGCCCCGCGAATATTCTCAAGGGTCAGCCGGTCAGGGGTTCAGGGCATATGGCAAGAAGGAGTTGTCTGACACAAACTACAAAAAATTACCAAAATATATGAAATGATAGAACGATAGTAGAGTAGCAACTCAACCTGTAATCTAAAAATTGGTCGATAACCCGATTAGAGAGGTGTACCATGTCCTTTACAGAATCACCAATAAAATAGGACAAATTACACCTTTATAGAAACCCACCTGGAGACAATCGAAACCGAAATAATCCCATATCCATGACCCTAGAGTCCGGATTTCCTGGAACATCACATCCTCTTTCATATCTTACAGGTGGGCAGGAGATCCGGAATCGACTAACTCGGATCGGGCAAATAACCCGATAGCATAGGAGTAGAGTTAGGATGTGAAATGCAAATATATTCCATCAGTTAATTATTTCTGTTTTATATTTACCGTAGACAGATACAGGGGAAAAGAGGATGGAAAGCAATTTTAAGCATTGTTCATTTACTATATTTACCATATAATGCCAGTACTCAGCTCCACGTCCAGACCACCATTTCTGTGGTCAATTTATTTCCCTCCATAGGTGCAAATTCAATTAGAGTAATGTACAAAGGAACTACGGAAGGTTATCTTCCAATCCACTTGCCATTTGAGTCGGTTACAGTAACTTCGTCGAAGCTCAGTCGGTTATAGAAATGGAAGAAACAAAATTAGTCGAAGATAAATAAAACCAAGAAAGAAACCGAAGTATTATTCATTTCTGTCACAAGACCCACTTTACATTTCGCTGTTAAAACCAAAAAGGCAGAAACCTCAATTCCCCATTAAGTACAAACTCTTCTCAATGTCTACACTACTGACGACAGAAGTAAAGAGAAGGTTTCTACAAAAACTCACTACCGCTAATTCGTCAGGTTAATTCAGCCAAATCACTCGATGTTGACATGGAAAACGTCCTTCCTCTCCTCTTTCTTCACCTTCGGAACTACAACCTTGAGTACACCATTCTTCATCTCAGCTTTAACTTGATCGGTCTTGTAGAGCTTCTCAGGTAGGTCGATCCTGCTACTGTACCTCAGTCCGCTCTCCTCCTCCTCGGATTCCTTTTCCCCTTCTCCCTTGATGATCAGGGTGTTCTGCTCCACGGAAACCTTAACACTATCTTTCCCGAGCCCTGGCATGTCGATCCTCACATAGAGACCATTCTCGTCTTCTTTAACGTCCCATCCTCTTCTCGATCCAGCTACCATCCCTCTGGATGCAGCCAAGAACGGGTTGTCCATGAATTGATCCATCAAATTCAGAACCTGGCTCAAGCTCCTTGTCGGAGAGAAGGGATCAAGCACATCTGCAAAACCGAGTTGAAATAGACACGTTAGAGAAACCGATAAAAATCATGGACACAATCAGACAATATTATAAACCAAAACTAGAAGTAAAAAAGACTACACGTCGATAAGAAAATGGTGAACATAGACCAGAAGAACAAGGACTGAGATCACAACTACCTGAAAAGAAGCTAGGAACGTAGTCACGACGGCGGGAAACAGGCTCGTCGGAGTGGCGGCTGACATCGATGCGACGCTCATCGTCGTCATGATCGCGCAACTGAGCATTAGTGTTGAAGGAGCGAGCGGCAGAAGGAGCGACGGCGACAGATCGGAGGGGGTGGAGGAACTTGTTGAGAAGGCTTGGAGCAGAAACTCGCCTCAAAACAAGTAACGAAGCCATGAGATGAGAGGAAGCGAATTTGGGCACCTGAACTGACCTCAACCGAAAGCAGAAAGACCGTAAGCGAGATAGCTAGAGTTGTGACGAGAAATCTGTTGATTTTCTGAAAATGATGGACGAAGGAAAGGGGGTTTATATAGATATAAAACGAAGGTGTAGGGGCAGGGGAGTGAGTCTGTAGAAGCTTCGAGAGCAGAGAAAACTACAGAAGGTTCTGGATGCATACAGAGTGAGAGAATGTGGCGCGGAGATACTTTTTGTATGGACAAAGGAAAAGAAATTACCAAAAGGGTTTGCAACTGAACTGAATAACTTATTTTAATGAATAACTGATTTCTTGGTGACAACTGAACTGAATAACTTATTTTAATGAATAAAATAAGTCAACATAATCATGGGCCGCATCGTTTAGATGATATTTTGTATAAAGGGTTTGCTAATTTAGTTAGGCCCATCGTGTTCTTCCGTCCATTTTGAAAAAACACGAGAACACGAGAAACAATACAAAGATCCAGATTAGGCCCAGCCCAGCTGAATAAGCCTTACCTCTAGGCTCTAGCTGAAAGGCGAAAGCTGAAGGGAGAAAAGCAGCTGACGTTGGAGTACAGGAGCTCAGGAAGAGTGGAATTCCAACTAAACAAAAGTTCATCATAAACTAAACAATATCATATACATTAGCAAACACCCCTTTTTTTTGGGAAAGCATTAATACTATGGTTTTAAATATAGATACATTCTAAATATAAATGTATTCAAGGGCCAAAACATAAGAGGAGGATAAACATTGGTTTTGTGCTGAACAAAATGTGCCTTTATTCATTTCTCATGTTTCGATATCTAGAGGTGTAAAGTGGGCCGTGCTGTATTGGTCCGTACGTCAGTATGGATTGTGCCATCTTTCCCACTGAAAAATTTGGGGGTTAGTCTAATATGGCTCATACAGGTCTATATCGTACTATAGGTCAGACTAGTATAATAAATTGCTTAAAATTTTAATTTTATATGAGTTTTGTGTAAACAATTGCTTATATATACAATAATTAAATAAATTAGTATAATAAAATAAAAAAAAAGTATTTTATTAATATATTATATACTATATATTATTATATAATATTATATAAAATATATAAATAATATATGGGTCGGGCTGTGAACCGTACTGGAACGGGCTGTGGCCTGAGCCATGCCAGTCCGCGAGGCACAGGCGGCACGGCCCGCTCAATCATGCCATGTCGTGTTAGCCCATGGACTTAAAACCCCAAACCCAGTATGACCCATATGATCGTGTCGAACTTGTTCGTGTTACCAACATCACACTAATTAAATAGCTAACATCTTCATTCTTCATTTTTCGTGTTTTCAGCTCGAAAGAGAAAGGTCTTCACAGGAAAAAGCAATCGGCCTTTAAAGCATAGTCCATAACTTGTTCTTTTCCAAAATGTTTTAATACTTTATTGTTAATTATTGGTATAACAGTCTAACTTTGTTGAAAGTAGGCGCTATTTCATCGAACTATTGTTTTTAAACTCAATTAATTCACTATAAACCTTATTGTTCACATGGGTGAATTTAATCACTTAAAATTTTTTCAACAGATGGAGCAATAAAATTTGTAAATGAATGAAATTGTGAAAAATATAATAGACAATTTTAATACTTTTACCTATAATCCCGCATCTTTAAGGTTTTATTGGCTAGTTCCACTGTTAACAGGGGCCATAGATGATGACCTATTGACCTGAAGGCGCAGGAGAGAACACAGATCTGACCAAATAATAGCCAAGGGCTCGGCAGAGGGCGGAGCCATAGATGAACCCATTTTTTCTATCCGCGGTGAATTGCAGCCACTAATCGCCCCGGCCATGGGAAAGGAAACAACCCGTAGAGGAGAGAGATTTTTGCACCACTTGTACGGGATTAGACTGTTGCCCACAAAAACAATTGGGAGAATGATGGTTCAGCCCAAGGTAAAAAATTTTAGGCCCAAAATACACTTGGGGTAAGTGTTAATTCGGAATTAATGCAGTAAAATTCAGAATTCTGCATTAAGCGAACAGTACACGGGGGCCATTAATGTAAGGAATAGGGGATTTGGTATTTTGAAATTTTATAGGTCTGTAGCAGAATTCAGAAGTCTGCATTGGAAAACATTATTAATCATCGTTATTTTTTCTTCTTAAAACCCAAGACTAGGGCTGCAAATAAGTCAGACCATGTCTGAATTTGATCTGATAATAGTCGTTTTCGGACACCTCCTTTGATCTTAATAAATTGGATCGAATTGGAAAAATCAATATGTTTGATTAATGAATCAATTTCAAATATATCCCGACCTAATCTGATCGATTAGTTATGAAATATTCTATATTCTATATTATTTGTGTATATCATATATATTTTATAATATTATTTATATAATTATATACTATTTATATTATATCATTAAGTTTTTTTATTACAATTCAAATCAAATCAGATATCTGATAAGATATTTGTATTTGAATTCTAATCATAGTCTTGAAAAGTCGAAAGATTCTTATTGAATTCAGATCGATCGAATTTTTCATCGAAAAGGATCGAATATCCCCTTTATCAAATCTGATCCGATCCATTTGCAGCCTTACCCCAAATTTTATAGGGGTTTGAAACCGTAGCCGTTTTTCAAATAAATGGTGTTACATCGGGTCCGCATAGGCGTTTCAATAAATACCCATGTATCTCATTGTTTGGTTCGGCCAATTATTTAAAAATCGGGCATGTCTCGAAAATTGGAACCCCACCGATGCATGAATGCATCGGTGAACCATTTCCCCTAACAGTTGACTGATGTGTATCCTATGTGGTGCTTACCTGTCAGCATATACATGAAAAACATTGATAAAAATCACCTTACCAAACAACATAGTATTGCTCATTGCCTACGTGACAGAAACATTTTTTTTTGAAAAATGGATTTTTGAAGCATGGGCGTTTTTTATTGAAAATCAGTCCCAAAAAGCGCCCACACTTACAAAAGCCATGTATAATGCACTCAATTGTATACATTCGGGATTATAATATTAGGATTTTCTTGCCTCACAAAGTTTTCATCCAATACTCAAAAAGGCTACTAAACAATTAAGATAGTATTTCGTATCATTGCCAACTTTTTAGATAACATGACACCTTGGAATTCAACAAAATTACTACAAGTTTTATGTATATATTATATTGTTATTTGGTGCTAATTAGGCATCATTGGTCAAGACTGGATCTGCTCCTCCCAAGGTGCCTCACAGACACATCCTATCATGCATTGGGAACATCTCCCGTACATGTACGTTAATTTTCATGGGAGATGTTTCCAATGCATAATGGATGTGCATGTGAGATGCCCAAGTGTGAGGAGCAGATCCCATTTCTCATTAGTCACCACAGAGATAAAAAAGTGAAAATATTATTTTCATTTCAAAAAACATTAAAATGATGTTTTCTTCAAAAACAATTCCTACAAAATTTGAGACACTCAATATTGCTTGAAACGGGTTGAAACCATTCGACCGAATAAAATAAAGTGAGAGGTAGATCAAAATGCCTACATGATGTTGACATGGCAAAGATACCTTACAAAAAAAGACTAGAACCAAACACCACCAACCAAGTGGTTGTTAGGTTAGAAGAATCATTTTGTCAAAACTATTTCCTCAATAAACAATGATTTCTAGGGTTTTGAGGAACCATTGATTTTTAATAATATGTATTTGGTATAAATAACTGTAATAGGGATAATTTAATAAAGCATACAACTGCCACAATATTATTGATTTGCACATTGCCACATTATTGGCATGGACTAAATGGCATATCATCCCCCAATTCCCTAAGTTTAATTAATCTAATCATCTTATCAAATTATAGAAAATCAGGATCGGCTGATTCAAGTTCGGATTAGTTGAACGTCTCATGCTGTTGAGCAGGCTGTGGGATCAATTAGGGGAATGCACCTAAATTTTACATTAAAATAGGGGAGAGCGATGGGAGTGGGAATGGATTTGAAAACTGATTCATTTTGTTTAGGTTCAATTTGATGGACCTGAACTGATTGGGTTGGTTCTGGTTCTAGGAACTGGAATCGATGGGTTGATTCTGGTCCTGATATTTATGATTATTATTGGTTCAGAATTGATATTATATATGTATGTATGTATGTATTTATTTATTACAATCAGGTCTGTTGGATCAGACCTGATTATCTTGAGAACTGATCGATTCGATTATGGGTATGAAAATTACAAACTCTATTGGGTCTGGTTCAGTTCTGTATCCTCAATATTTTCTATCAGATCGGTACCAATCCAAACCTAACCTGTTGATAGCCTTAATTGGCCCCCACATGCACATCTCAGCATGCATTGGGAACATTTTCTTAGTTGTCATTGAAAGATGTTTCCAATAGACAGTTGGGATGTGCTGTAGGATGCAGATGCTAATTCTCCCTAACCCTCCTCTCCCAAGTCACATTGGCACCCCACATGCACATCTCAACGTGTATTGACCCCAATTCCTTGCCAGTTTTCAAAATAATCCATTCTTCCTGGGTAATAAGTTAAACACGTCGGAACGAGTTCGGCTTCGGAGTGATATCTCTACTGTAGGGTTGCAAAAGGCGGTTGGAAGGGTGTGGGCACAGACTTGACAAGCCCATCTCCGTCGGAACATAAAAGGATTCACGGCCATTAATGGGACCCCTACTAGCTACCAAATACCAATGTTGCCCACGTGACCTTTGTGAAAGATATTTTTCTAAATAATTATTTTAAGGCCCTAAACACGTGGACAAAAGAGACACCTGTTTGATAGTTTGAGGGTCTTTGTCTCTCAAGCTTGTGTGTGTATGCTCAATCAATCAATCCCTTGCTTTTAATCAATAAAATAAAATACTTATTTTAATGGACTAATTGAATATTGAATGGTCTGGACGTGAAGCCAAGGCTAAGTCTTAATCAGCTTTGTTATTGTAGAGTGAAGATTATTTTTCCCTAATCGAGTAGACTGGGTTAAAGAAGCCGGCCCAATTAGGACGGACCGGAAGCAGACACGTCACACCGGTTACTGAGCCCAACGGGCGTCATTGTCAACACCCACGTTACGCCGGTAGGTGTCTCCCTTCCCCGGTCGCCGATCAAAATACCTGTACTTTAATCGCCTTCCACGTGTCCTCCTCCCTCTCGATCTTAACCGGTCGCCGTCTGACCCACCAAGAAGGAAATACACACAAAACCCCTAACCAAACCTCAAAATCCTCACCGCCGGCAAACTCCACCCTAACCTCTCTCTCTCTCTCTCACAGAATGGAAAACGAAGAGGAGATGGAATCAAACCCAACATCCCCAGCATCGTCAGACCACCAAATAGGACCATCACAACCAGTTACCGTAGCGGCGCCGCCACCGCCGGCGCGTCAGTATCTAACCCTAGCCCTTCCAATTCAGCAACCCTGGATGACTAACACCAACACCGGCGGAGGCGTCACACACGGCCGCGAAGATTGTTGGAGCGAAGGTGCCACATCTACTCTAATTGATGCCTGGGGTGAACGATACATTGAGCTGAACAGAGGCAACTTGAAGCAGAAGCACTGGCAAGAGGTAGCCGATGTTGTGACCAGCCGCGAAGACTACACGAAGGTGCCCAAAACCGATATTCAGTGTAAGAACCGAATCGATACGTTGAAGAAGAAGTATAAGGTCGAGAAGGCCAAGATCTCTTCTGGATTCTCCACCAAATGGGTTTTCTTTGACCGCATTGATCAGCTCATCGGACCCTCGTCGAGGAAAAACGAAGATCTCGGCAATAACACCCCATCCGGTCCCACCCCGAAGTCATCCGCGGCAGCCGCCGTTAGGAACTTCAGATCGTTGCGACAGCCTCAGTTAAATCAGCGGGAGTCGACCAACTCGGGCGACTCGACGGATGGTCTTCCCCCGGCGAGGAATAATGTGAATGGGAAGAGATGGAGGTTCAAGAGAGAATCAATTCGAAGTGGTTGGGGAGGTAAGTCCGAATCTTCGATGAGGGAGCTCAGTCTGGCGATTTTGAAATTCGGTGAAGTGTACGAGAAAGTGGAGAAGTCAAAGCTGGAGCAGATGATGGAGATGGAGAAGCAGAGAATGGAGTTGACCAGGGAATTTGAGTTGCAGAGGTTGCGGTTTTTCATGAAGACCCAGATCGAGTTGTCTCAGCTGAAACACGGAAGAAGGGTCGTCGTAGGTAATGGTCGACGGAACAGTAATAACAGTGGATAGAACTCTCAATCCATGGATCCCTCGTGTAGGATTGCTCCTTACTACTGCCTCTTGAAACCCAAATCAAATCAAACAAAAACCACCCATAAAAATGGTGGAAGTTTTTATTATGAATTAAATTAAGGATCTCTCAATCTTATCTCCTCGACTGTGTTTTTATTCAATTATTTAATAGATTTGGGTAAATGGTACCCATTTTAATGACAGTCGCAATTTTGTTTTAGATACAGTGATAATGTTACATTCATGTAAATCAAAGCGGAGAAAGATAGATTAGCTTGACTAAACTCAAACACATCAGTGGCTCAGTTCTGTTTGTCAAACCAAAAGTAATGGTTGAATTTCAGTTGAATTTTGTATTAACAAATCACAAGTTCATTTGTATTTTGAGATAATGAGACGTTGCAGACTTGAAGTTGAAATGGCATCATCTGTTTTCTCTAATGCCAAGTGCCAATTTCTAGGTGGCAAATCTCATCAATCTCTCTGTTACAAGACAGAAATATATATATATATATATATATATATATCAATTGACAAAGAAAAAAAATCAATTGCATTGATGTGGGGTTCTCGTGAAATACAATGGAACATGTGGCTAACCCAGAAGATAAGCCTGAATCTGCCACCTGGTCACCTTCAGGCTATGTTTGACTAGAAGGAAAAAGTAGGAAAAGGAAGGAAAATGTAGGGAAACCTTATACTTCTTTGCTTTTCCTTCCTTTCTTTACTTTTTTTTTCCTTCAAACCAAACACAGCCTTACAAAAAAAAAAAAAAAAAAAGAGGCCGGATGGTTGACAACTTTCTTTGGGAGTCCAAAAACTTATAACCAATTTGCATCGGGATCATAGATGATATAGATCTTCAGATCAAATCATCTCGAGATTTACACGGTTACAATGCTTAGAGCCAAACATGGATCACGTTGTGGCAGCTTCTGGACAATGGTTCAGAATTGCGTTATAGGAAGAGATTACACCTAATTCTCAATTTGGAGCGACTACCGAGTCTACAACGTTAATATATGGAAAACATGGTAATAAAGCCATATAGCAGTACCGACTTTCGAGTGTTTTAACTGTTTATAACCAAATACATGGTGATAAAGCCCTACTGTGCAGAGAAACTTGTCCACCCAGACCCACTTGCGTCTCAGGAGATTTGTGCAGTTTGGCCGACGCCTCGACAGTGTCCAAGTGGAAGAACTTGTCTACCTGTTTAGTATGTGCGGGTACACCGCATATCTTCCTCTTCTGCATTCCGGTAAAGTTGGTCTGGGCTCCATTACTTAAAATTCTCCAGGCTTGTGCTGCTACTGCTTGGAATTCAGGCTATTCAGAACTCAGCAGTGAACTCCATAGATAAGTCTCGGGCTTCCACATTATCTGATACTGGCTAAAAAGCCTGGAGCTAAAGGGCAACAGTGTCAAAGCTCTTGACGCACTGAACTCTAATCTTCCACTACATGGCAATACGTGAATAGATTGCCATGTGCCAAATGATAGAAACAGCAACTTTCAACACCAAATATACATACTACATGACAAACCTATATTTTCAAAACCTAAGACAAGACTAACTACAGTTTTGAAAATAGTGACCTAAACAGAATTGAAGAAAATGAAAGAGAATGAAGAAGAAAAGAAAACTTCTCAGGAGTTGTCGAATGAAAACCTGTAAACAAGGCAGGAGTTAGTCACACACTACATTTTCAGAGTTCCCGCTTGAACAATAGCAAACCAATCAACTCCAAAGGAAAATGTTTTCTAATTCCACAGACTGCTGTTACAACTAACAGAAGCACCGCCAACTGTCATAATTTCATTTTGTTTCTTCTTTTCTGTTCCTTCTTTGTTGTTGGAATATGATTTAAAAATAAAAGAGGAGAATTTACTGCCATAGTAGAATATGCAACGATCATGTCTTCCTCAAAAGATATCCTAAAAGGATACCCAGCAAACCTACAAGCACGACATAAAGGAATGAAACACCAGTACGGTTTTTGTTGGCTTCACGCCTCAACAGATCCTGCACAGCCAAACCAAAGAATGATAATTTGTTCTCTGTAAACAAATAAAAGAGAAGATAGAATTATGCCATGCAAATTATTAGCTTATTCGTCTTCATTGGATTTTGTAATTTGGACATGGTTTGCATGCCTGCTAGTATATATGCATAAATAAAGGAAATGCATTTAGCCATAAAATGAAAAAGGAAATGCATGTAACAAAAAACATAAAAATGCACAGATTCACATCTAAAGTGCAAAATGGCTGTTCTACACAAGTTTATGTACCAGAGCAATATACCACTATCTTCAGCCAGTTTACTGATTCTTCTACTCTAGAAGGCAACATCATTTTTTTTCTTGTGCACTTATGAAATGGTCATGTGATTAGTAGGATTACCCTAGGGATCATCTATGCAATAAGGCACCTCAATTGAATGCCACAAAAAAAGGCACTTTGTCGAGGCAACCATGTGCCCGTCATGACTTATGGCCAAGGTTCAAAATATCGATACGTCCGATACGCTGGTATGGGCGTAACAGGCAAATCAATACAGCTTTTCATGCCCTTTTTTTTTTGCAACCAGTTTAGGGCTCCTCCACCCCCTGAACCGGTCAGACCCCCAATACACCCACTGTAGGGGCGTACCGGAGGGGTCCCGGAGTGATACGTATCGATACTTTGAACTTTGCTTATGGATTATTATAATATTATTACTAATGGCAACATATTAGCACAATGTGTTTTAATACACCCTATCATATATTATGTATATTTTTTATGCTTTGTTTAATGATTTTACCATTAAATCATAAAAAATCCAAGGGTTTTAAGGAGAGAAAAAAGAAGGATAATGAATTCTCTCTTTTTTTTTCCAACAATTTCTCCCCTCTCCTACATCAAATAGAAAAGGATTTCCCCTTTTTTCCTTTTCTGTTTCCGTCACTCTTAAAAATTATTTTTAGAGCATAAAAGCACAACCTTCTTTATTTGCTAAGAACCTTTTGACATGCAATTGCTCTATTAAATACTTACTATGTTATGATGTTATGTTTGAAATATTAAAAATAATTTACTTAAAATGCTATTGTCTCTAGTTTTGATAAGAAAACTAATGCTACTAGTAAAGAAGCATTACTATTTTTTGAATTTAAATGCATGCTGATTGGTATATAAAATTGGCAAACAAACCTAGAATTTAGTTTTTTTCTTTATGACTGTTAGAAAATATCAACCTATTCAAGGACCTCATCCAACAGCTTAAGCTTTTAGGTTGAATGGTTCTTTGAGATGGTATCAGAGCCACTTTTTACCAAGTGGTCTAGTGTTCAATCCTCATTACCCCCATTATAATTAAGTTTAAGCACAAGGTATGAGTGGGTCTGTGCTTGTTCACACTTCAAGCCCAATGGACTTTCGTGTGAGGGGGCATGTTAGAAAATATCAACCTATTCAAGGACCTCATCTAACAGCTTAAGCTTTTAGGTTGAATGGTTCTTTGAGAGTAACATTCCTTTTGCCTAGGCAATTGGGTGCCCCATTGTCACCTAAAAACACCAGCACTCTTTGGAAGGAGTAATATGTTCCCCTTTCTCTTTTTCTTTAAACTACCACTGACCAAGAGGGGTAAAGTAATGTGGAGAGACACAAGAGAAGCTATCCTTTGGTCAATTTGGAAACAAAGGAACGAGAGGATCTTTAGCGATGTTGGAAAATCTAAGGAAGAAGTCATTGATGTAATAACCATTAAAATTATCCACTGGCTGAAAACATTAGAGCTTTTCAGGGACTTCTCAATTGATAGACATACTAAGGAGGTTGGAGCGCAGTGGCAACTGGCAACTTCTGTTTCCTTGAAGGGTGAAGCTGAATTTTGACGGGAGCTCTTTAGGCAACCAGGGCCCTTCTGGAATAGGTGGAAACATGGAGTACTGAGAGATGAAGAGGGCAGACTAATTGTTATGTTTTCAGGTACAATAGGAGTGGGTGATTCACTGAGAGCGGAGGTGATAGCTTTACTTCAAGGATTAAGATTGGCTAAGCAGTTGGGTCTTCGTCAAGTTGAGGTAGAAGGAGATTCTAAGCTAGTAATTGGTTGGATTTAGTCACAAAGGTTGGGGGTCTGGGTTTATAGACAACTCATGAGGGAAATAAATTGGTTAGCAAGGGAGATAGGGGTCTCTTTCAATTGGGTCCGAAGGTCAGCTAATGGGCAGTGCTGTAACCTAAGACTGTTTTTGGGGTCAGCACCCTTGTGTTAGGGTGGTTGACAGTTGTAATATTTTGTTAAATTAATTTATATGAAAGTCACTGTTTCCTATTGAAAAAAAAAAAAAAAAAAAACTGACCAACATCATAATGGCTCCATAAGCTAGAAATCCAACCCTTTCACTTTCTAGAACATTGTTTAATAATGAAAATAAAAAATAAAAAATAAAATCTCCCTCCAAAGATGACCACCTTAAATAAAGCAGCCTCCATCAACTGATTAATCAAAGTTATGTTCTTGATTGGCACATATACTACATCAGAACAAATAAGAAATCCTAAAAGCAGATAAATATACAAAGCCCTGAATTAAAACCCCAACCTGCTTGATTAACAAATACATCCTTAAAGAAGGCAAACCACTGCCCTCTCAGTTACTTTTGAGGATGCCAAACCATCTCCAACCTCACAGGACAAGATAAGAAATAACACCCCTAAAAGAAGGCAAGTCACTCTGAAGCTGCACCATAAATTAGAAAATAAACTGAAGCACATTCTTCAACCTCCAAAATGAGACATACTGGTCAGAATCTAATACTAGTAGCTAGTTTACATACCTCACAATGGCATTCTCATCAATAAATTTAGAAATACCTTCTCCACTAAACTAATTTATAGAATGTCAAATTTATTATTGGAAAAAAGGATAGTTTTCCATTTCAACAAACCTCAACAATTTGTTGTGTGCCATTTTATATTATATGTTTAGAAAATGGCTATTACCCAATGTTGGACCTAGCTATACTGGGAAGAGTGGACTATGTACAGACATATCCTTCAGCATTTTTTTTGCACCCCTAGCTTTTACATGTTTCATCAGGCATATAAAGAAACATAGGGTAAGTAGAAAATTCAACTAGAGATGGAATCATGTTCAAACTTCAAAACGAATTTGCATAAATTATCAAAATCAAAAGTCCAATTTGCTTTAAAATAAATAATATATTCAATACATTATTTTATATACATACATGTGAAATGTAGTTGACATAAAATCTAGATATTTTCTGACAAACAAAAAGGAATTTATTCACTGAAAAGAAAGAATAGAAAGCCCCAGGCATAAGACATTACATTTGATATATTTTACCTACTAAAAGTTTTCTTCTAATTCCCTATTGAGCAATGGGTGCCCATATATAGGACTCCACAAAATCTGCTCCTCTCTTCTCAAAGCACTGGTTGACCCTAATGTTTTAGCATTCAGCCTATCTGGTCTTAAACATAGTTCACATAATCTTCCCTCCCCATACTATTCTTCTACCCAAAAGTAAACTCTACTGCCATCCCATCCAAAAATTTTGTATATCTTACAGGAATGAAAGAAGATTGTCACAATAACATTACAAAGAAATATAATAAACAAAGGGATATATAAGATAATGATACAGAGTTGAGCAGCACAACATCTTTATGAAATCAGACCATCTAACATAGTCTAATAAAAGAGGAATGGGAAGCTTCTGAGCATATAAAAATATCACTAATTCGTGCAATGCTAAGATGACCATTAATCTGATGCACATAAGCAGAAGTTCAGAAACTTAAAGATGAATTCCTTGTATGAAATCCCTCACCAATTCCTGACGAAGTTTGGTGCTCTGTTGAATAGCCAAAATTTTCTCCTCTGCGAGCTTTGAAATAAGAGCCTTTGCCTGAAAACAGACCAATTATCAGTCAAATCTGCAGTAACAATGCCACTTGACATAAACAAGGTAATTAACCCTCAAGCTCATATATATAAAAAAAGGCATGCTGTTCCAAAAATGTTAGTGTATAAACATCAGGAACTGGGAGAATGAGACACACAGTCCCAAATCAGGACAAGTAGGGGCTTACTTGAATGACCTGTCATATAACTCATATTTTTTTCCATGTACAAGAATGATGAGGCCAAGCTGAGTCATCAATAAACAAGGGGATCACGTAGGACCAATTGCTCTGATACCAATCTGATGTAGGAGTGTTGTGATCCAAGCTGGACTGGTAACAAATTCGAGGGAAACTGAAAAGTAAAGATGAGTGTAAGAGATCAGTTCCGAGGTTCAGAGTTGAGGGGCAAAAGTAGGTCTAGAGAAGGGGGATGAAGGTTTGTTTAGGGTTATATGGCTGAATGAAGTTATCAGAAAGCTAGCTTAATGGTGGAATTCCTGCAATGTGCAGAAATTTCCAGAGAGAATATATAAAAATAAAAAAATAAAAAATCAATGTTTTCAAGATTGGAATGGAATTTCTTTAGAGGATGATTCAGGTAAATGAATCAAAGAAGGAGATTGAATTTTGGAAGGGTTTTGAGAAGATTTGGCACAAAAAGATGAGGGTTCTCAAAATATGAAACTTTTGAGAACTGGAGTTTTTAGTGGGAAGTTTTGAAAACTGTTTTAATGAGATGAAAAGGAACCTAATATGTGGCAGATGGCTAAATCAAACTTGGCTTTCACCAAGGTTTGATAGGGAAGATATAGAGAAAGAATTTCCTCTCTCTATTCAATTAATGTTTTCCAGTTTATTTCCTAGAATTCAAAGTTGGCATACAACTTTCTTCTCCAGATGACCTTTTTGATGCTTCGTACAACATAAAAAAAGTACTTTTTCACACTTATGTTTGCCACACCAGACTTAATTTCAAAGGACTCTTATACCTATGTGTTATTGATACCAATGACCCCCACCCACCAACAGTAGACATGCAAGCAAAGCATTAGCATAAAACTCTATGCTTTGATCTACAATGTAATAGGGATGGACACGAATCGAGCTTCTCACAAGCTATTCGAGTTCAGCTCGTGAAAAGCTCAATTCGACTCTGTTTAAACCAAGCTTCAAGCCAAGCTTGAGACTATTGAAGCTCGGCTTGTGAGGCTTGCGAGCCTAATGGCCCTAATCGAGCTTATATTATATATAATATTTTTAACTTATATATATATATATATATATATATATATATATATATAATTTTTCATTTTTTATATGCAAAATTTTTTGTTTTTTATATGAAGCTTGGCTCACCATCGAGCTCGAGCCTGATATTTTTCTATCGAGATGAGTTCGAATAGCCAAATATTCGGCTTGGCTCAGCTTGGATCCACCCCTACAATGTAAAATCAATACACTGACCATGAAGGATCACATAAATAATATATTCGCCTCTAAATCATTGAAACCTTCAATCTTTAGAACAATAATGCAATAGAAATATCAACTAGAAATAAGTCTACCCCAATAGACGGATATAAATGCAAATCTACTCAATACTTATATAGTTTTATACAACAAATGGCCCATCCTGAGAAATAGTTCGAGTACCCTATGTTATTACAAGCTAATAAACTTCTTATGGTAGAACTTATTAGTAGAAAGAATGTTCTGAACTCTAAATTTTATGATCATAGTCTATGCTACATGGATACCTGTACAAGGTGTGAGAGGGGAGTGGGGGGTAAGGCAGCAGTGGGGGTCTACCTGAAAGACAATAGATAACTTTGGGAGGAAAGAAGAGGAAGAAGAAAGGTTGCAGGGAGCTTTAATGGAGGTTGTAATGGAGATTAAAGACACAGTCCAACAAAACTTACGCAAGGAGAGGGTAATATATGTCTGAGGAAAGCTTCAAGTTTCCCCTATTTATAGAGAAAAGATCCTCAACAGAATAGAAAACACGTAATGAGAAAGGGAACTTTCCCCAAAGCGGGAAAGTCTATTATTATTCAGCTAGATCTAGGACAGAGAGGTCACAAGTATGGTTCGAAGTATCGATACGCCTGTTTCCATGTGACCAAGGTTCAAAGTATCATATCTTTGAAAAAGATACAGTCCGAAACGCCTGTTTCCATGTGTTTTGGACCCCCAATTTTTTTTAATAATAAAAAATATCTTATAAGCTTCCCAAAAAACTAAACTTTGAAAAAAAAAAAACTAAAAAAAAAGTATGTATCAGTCGTTTCTAAGTACCGATACGATACGACCGAAACTCGTATCGTATCGATACTTTGAACCTTGGTCACAAGTAGGGTTTTGCCATGTGTCACTATAGAGATCCGAGATCCTATGGTCTGGGTTCTTGCCCTTCTCCTTGGGATCCATATGTGAGCTCAAGTGTAGCTATCATGCTTTTGACATTTGCTTACATCATTAGGGGTGTTCATTATCATCACAATTCTTTTGGTGTGTTATAGTATTGCATTGTGGCATTCAGGTAATGAATTGTCAATTATTATAGACCTTTGCGAGTACGTTATGCTGTTGTGCTGTAACACTTTGGCGATATGCCATTGCAACGTAGAGGATTACTATGATGTTAATGTTTGCAGTAAGCTCAGTTGTGTTTTGTGTTGTAAACAATGGTTCACTACGTCTCATAGCGAGTATGCCTGTTTGTTGTGATTTAACCACTAAGTGGGATTGCGTTGCTAGTCACCAAGCTTGGGTTTGTGATACAACGCGAGTGCGTTGTGGGCACTTACTCGAGTGTCTATAGCACACTCTCCATAGGATCTAAATCCATATACTTACGCAAGGGTGCAGAGTTGCATCACATACTTCAATTTTTAGTGTAAATTTCATATCATATCTAATGCCATATCTTGTTGTGTCTTTGCGATATCTGAGTAACATAGATCATATTCTTTCAAAACTAAAAATTATCTTTCAGATTCCACAATTCCTACCCTATTATTAAAATATTGAACTAAACAATGAACTACGTGCAAACTCATAGCCTATGATGAACCATACCATGGACTGTAAGAACAATGATATAATAGTAATACAACAATAATCGCAATTATTTAAAGATTCCACCATTCCCTATCCAAGAAAAGGGGGAAGATGCTTTGGAGATGCAGAAGGGTTGTCATTCTATGGGCAGTTTGGGAAGAAAGGAACATGAGAATTGAGAGTATTCAAGGAAAAGGCTAGAACTAAAGATGCCTTAATTGAGAATATCACATGGTGTCACATTGGGGAAAAACAATGCCCATATTTGAACAATTATTAGTGGAAGATATTTTAAGGGGATGACAACATATTGCAGCTTTGTCTACAGTTAGAAGCACCATCAAACTTCTTTGGACTCCCGCCACATACAAACTTCGTAAAATTGAACTTTGACAGATGCAGCTTGGGCAACCCTGGAGTGTCTGGTATCGGAGGAATTTTTAGAGACTATGAAGACAGTGTAATTATGACAATTGACTAAAGACCTATTGCTTATGGAAACTCAATCAAAACAGAATTGTATGCAGTACTCCAGGGGCTAAGACTAGAGAAGATGCTAAATTACAAGGATTTAATTGTGAAAGGAGACTCAAAAGATAATTATTGAATGTCTTAAGCACAACAAACCATGAACATGGCAGTATAGGCACAAACTAAGGGAAGTCAGACAACTGCAAAGGGGGCTGAGAACAATATTCGATTGCACAAATAGATCAGCAAATGGAGTGGCAGATTCACTTGCAAGACAAGGTATGAACGGAGACCAACTATATTGGAGAACCCCTAAAACAGATGATGAAGGCTTATGTAACTAAAAAAGCAAAAAAGGTTAAGCATGGGCGAGACTGAAGGAAAATACAAGAAGGATTGTGGGATGCTGAGGAATGGCCTGTACTATAAATACTACCCATTCTTTTCCCAACTTAAAAAATTTCAACATACTGATCAGGGAAAAAAAAACTTAGCATCACGAAGTAGTTGCAAGTTCAAAAAACTACCCAAGTAAAAGTGTATCATCTAAAATTCCCTGAAAGAAAACTTACCTCTGAAGATTTATCTTGAGACTCAGAATATGCGCCAGAAACCTGTAAGCATGGTTATATAGACCTGTTATCAATCTGCTTCTAAAAATTCTGATTGCACTCCGGGCAACAAGTTGTATGAAAACAATTTCCATGATAGATAGAAATATTAAAGAACATTAACCTTTGGTTAAAACATGAAGAATAAAAATAAAAATTACTCACAGCAGCAAATTCAGAAGTATTAAAGTTCCCATTATCTGATATAGAAGCCCTTGGGGAAGAACTTTCCTCAGATCCTTCTGGAACTGGTGATGGTGGTTGAGGAGGAGAAACATAAACAACTCTCAATTTACATTCCTCAACGAGATTTCCTGATTCCTTGTTGAACTAAATAAAACCAATCCCATAGATTAAAACTCTTATGCATTACACCATCTAATTCTCACAAAAAAAAAAAATTGCACTAAATATGACTCCATGCATTGATTATTACCACTTCTGGGTTAATATCCTTAGGAGTAGCACCAGGACTTGCAATTACGCTCTGAAGGAGAAACTTGTCCTTGCATTGCATGTCAGGGGGAGCTTCGCGCTGTGCTTGCATGGTAACTGACAACAAATAATAACAGTAAACGTGAGTGGCTAATTAATCAAAACAATTACAGTGTGTTTGTCTGGAGAGAGAGAGAGAGAGAGAGAGAGACCTATAACATCGCATGTTGATCGAGGCAATACAATTCCGGTGTTTGGACGAACACAGTACTTCTTTGGATTCGTCGTCTTCACCTGAAAATCAGAAATTCTACATTCAGGTATCGAGACATGCAAGAAGTTCAAAATTGACCGATTTCTTACCATAAATATCACACATTTTCAAAGGAAGTTAAATTGACAAAATAACCGAAAATAAATAGATAAATTAAGAAGATATAAAAACAACGAAGAGAATAAAGAACAATTTTTTATTGTTAAGATCATCGCCTTGTTTCGGGTGGTGCATTCTATCTCGGGAAAAAATGATTAAATGGAATTACCTTGAAAGCAACATAGTTATCCGTCTTATTCGATAGTTGAAGCGAACATGAGATCTGCTTCTTCAGTTCGACTTCTCGTGACGAAAAAACAAAAACAAAATAATTAAAATCATCAAACCCTATAGATAAAAAAGAGGAAGGGCAGATCTACAAATGCAAAATCTTTAGAGCTTCCAAAAGAAATAGTTAAAGAAAACAACAAAGAGAGATGAACTTACAGGGAAACTTGAGCTCCTGAGGCTCAATGCAGAGAAACTCTCCTGAATTCATACTGCAGGATCGTTGTTGATCAAAACCGCAAGGGGTACCGATTTCTCGATGTTGAAAAACGGCCTTTAAGCGGATAGGTTAAAACCTGGCGAAGATCTGGAACTGAGAAACTGGTTTCCCGGCGACCACAACCAGCCTGAAACCAGAGAAATTCGAGAAACTCCGAAGACCTGAGGGATCTGGAATTGTTGTTAATTAAAACCTGTTTTTTTTCCCTGGTTTTCTTGGGAGAATGAGATGTTTTAAAAGCGAAGAATGAACATTGCAGCAAAGTAACGTCGTGGGACAGTCCTCTCTCTCTCTCTCTCTCTCTCTCGTGTTTCATTTTGTTCTTTTATTTGTTGTTGCTTTGCTGTGTATGGTACGGGCAGCATTGAATAGGTACCTGACGATCCCACCAAAGAGATCAACGGCCTGAAATCAGTACCATGGGAGATCAGAGCCGTCCAATTCCGCCTTACATCTCATTGGACAAGTAATTAAGATTCTCAGAAAAAGGGATTGAAAATCTGGACCCATTCAATCGAGGACGAGATGTCCCTCGCCGGCCGCTTAACCGAGGGTGTTTTGGCCATTTCGTTATTTGAATTTGAGAAAGTTGTGCGATCAAATGAAAATCACCACTTTTTGAGTGTTACTTTAAAATGGTGGAAGTGCTCTTTTTGACGGTAGATAACAAAGCCACGTCGCTACATTCCGAGGAATCTTCTTTGAAAGAAGCATTCCCGCCCTTCTGAAAAGGAAAGGAAGTTTTAATGTAGGTCATTGTTGATGGGCCTTTCCCAAGGGATAAGGAACTTGAGATATGTCCCACTTGATAAATATCTCTCTGATTGTGTCGATCAGAATTCAGATCGGATAGGTGTAGTTAGTGAAAAGATTCTTGAGCTAAAAGAGAGGATTTACTTGTGGGACCAATCCTCAAGATGGTCATCAGCATCTATGGTTCTCATTATTGTATAAATCATCCAAAAATAATTAGGTATGAATGATGTCATGACCTTTTTTGGTGCTATGTGCCTATGTCATTTCTCTTTTAATAGAAATGGCACCACCAATTGAATGGCTGAATGCTTTCAAAGTTGAGTTGGGATCTCTTCCAAACAAAAAAAACCGTCTTGTTCCAACACTATCTATCTTCTCTACACATCTCGTTATTACACTTGTTCATGGGCCGGGCTGGGCTTTCACTCTATATTAATAGATTTTTCTAAAGCCCAAGCCTGAGCCCGGCCCGGCCTGACCATCGAGCCTACAACTTGGGCCCGAGCCCAGCTCTCATAAAAAGCCCAAAGCCCGGTCCTGGGCCTGAGCCTAAAATTTAGCCCATGTTGTTACTACTGTTAAAGCAAATGAATGGAGAGAGAAAGAGAAAAATTATAATAAAAAATGTATATATTAATTTATAAATATATATTTCAATAAATATTATATTATTTATATAATATATAAATATACACATTATGTATTTTATAAAATATATAATGCTGAATCGGGTCGGGCTCGGGCTGGGTTTTTTTGACAAATCCCGAGCCCGACCCAAAACACAGTCGGGCTTACCGTGTTAGGCCCGAGATTAGGCCCACGGGCCTAATTACATGACCAAGCCCGATCGAGGTGCGGGTCGGGCCATTGGACTACCCGACCCATGAACAGGTCTACTCGTCATAAGATTGGGACCCACTATATATGACGTGATCGTAAATCATCATGTTGAAATACATTGGGATGTTGTTTTGATTGGATGGAGATTGGGATGTGTTTTTTATAGAAGATTGGGATATGATTTATGATACAAAAAAATCAAAATTCAACCAATCTTATTAAAAAATACTATATCGTTATATAGGAAAATTATAGTAAAAATACTATGTATTTCATTTAATGGATTAATATTTCATAAGATATAGGAAAATTATAGACTGATCCAGCTCAACATTTAAAATGATGTTGGACATGTTGGAACCGTTTACGTTTATTGAAAAAATAGTGCCACTTTAGTGTCATATCAGCATAATGCACAATAAACGTTATTTTGGCTTCAAACTAACTGTTTGGTACGTGCATTTATTAAAAAAACGCAAATAAACGTTTATGCGTTTATTTTTCTTGGTTTTTGTGAAAAGAGTTGTTGCGGGAAGTGAAAATTTCTCACTTCCTTCGATGCTTGGGCATTTCATGAAACGGGCATTGACATGGAGCACATGTGTCTGCTGATGTGTCGCCCAAAGGTGGTGATCCAGTGCAACCCAGATCTACCACACTAAAGGTGGTTATCTTCCTCACTTCAATAACCTAGTTTTAAAGCACCAAAGAGAAAGTCTTTCGCCGCCAAAGGAGAACACCAGGAGACTTCAGTCCAGCGACGATCAGAGAGAGGATTCTTCGTCGGAGGGAGGAGCAGTTGTCGCCGATAAGGTCTTTATTTTCTCCATATTTTCTCTCTGATTTTTCTTTGTTTTCTCTTTTCTCCTAACTTTCGACAATATCTCTGTTTTCTTTGAATAGCGAGTGTTGTCGTAGCTAAATGTTTTAGAGAGAGAGGGAGAAAGTGTTTCTCGTATCTTTGATTTATATCTCTGATTTGCCGCCGATATGTTTTTTGAGATCTATTTTTGTCAATTATTGTTTTCTATTTTTCGTCTATTATTTTGATGTAGCATTTAGCTAAAGATTTGAGAAAATAAATGTATGTGTTTGTGACACAAAGGCTGCCTAGCTGGTATGTGTTTGAGAAAATAAATGTATGTGTTGGAGAAAACAAATGTATGTGTTTCCAAGAGATAGAAACCCACTTCTGAAACAAAAAAAAAAAAAAAAACTCTGAATTAGAGTTACCCAGCTCTATTTGTCCTATAGTTGTGCCAACGAGCAACATTGGCTAGCTGCCAACAAAATGTGGTTTGTAGTTTGTACCAAGCACTAGATGCAACATGGAATGCATATATGACTATGTGGATCTCATCCAAGCATTGGTTGTATCTGCTGTCAACCTAAGTTAAAGAAAGAATAATCAGGATGATGTTTTTAAGTTAAAAAGATTTTAGGTGGATACACCAAGTAACCAATATTTTTGGTGGTGAAGTGTGGAAGTCAATTAAGGAACACTGAATAAAATGAATTGACAAGAACTTCAATTCTATCAAACTTTAAGTTGTAACTTGTAAAAAAGTAATACCAACGATTAATTAAACCAATTAATGTTAAATTGAATCATGTATAATAATTTGATTCACCAGCCCATCCACTAATTAGGAACCAATTGAACTATGGCTTGGCAAATATGAAACACTGTTGATCTCTTTTGATGGACATGGGTCAAAAGTGGTAAGAAATAATTTATTCATAACTTCAACTTAACATGGGTCAAAAGTGGAGGATCCTGATTGTGGTATATTCTTATTTATTTTACATAGTTCCCATGAAAGTGCCACATTGAAACATCCATATGGCTACTTCTTGAAACGCCCCACTAAACAGCATGAAATGGAAAAATGTTTATTGTTGCTAAAGTGTAAAGGGGCCCAAATTAAACTTAACCAAACAACAAAGTGAAAACCATTTAAAGTGGGCGTTTATCATATAAACGTTTTTCTAATAAACGCCCACCCAATAAACATAAATGGAACCAAACACATATGTAAGTTGGTTCAAAAACTTACAAAACTCTGACAACCAACTGTACATTTTAAATTATAAAAGCTATCATCATGTAATCAGAGGTTTATATGATAGTTGCCAATATGGGACTTTTAATCCATATTAGACAAAGCAAAAAACCTATAATAAAATTGCCTTTAATGTTGGATTATTTGAAAATAAAAAAATGGGTTTTCAGCTTCCCTCACATTCCCTCTATCTTTCGATCTCCCTCCCATTCTCTCACTCTCACAATTGTCTTTCTCCGCTCAACAATTGTATGATTTAAAAAAAAAAGGGTTTTACATTATCTCTGTCAATCTTTCTCATTCTCTCCCTCTCTATCAATCTATAATCCATTCTCCCTCAGTCTCTCTCATTTGTTTCTTGGTTAATCTCTCTTTCTCTCTCTCTCTCTCTCCTTATCCCTTAATCTCTATCATTTTCTTGACTTCTCTCATATTCCCTCTCTCACTATTTTTTATATTTTTTTACACACTTATATGGTATTAATTAGACTATATTAAAGAACATAAAACCAACTTGGTATGGTTCTAATTTCCTTAGCCAAATTTGATAAAAAATCACAAGAAACTCTTGGTTATAAAATTTACACCAACTTGATAAAAGTTTATAATTTGATTATACAAGTAGTTGGTCTTATGTTCTATTATATGGTATGATTAATACATTATTAAATGTGTAAGAAAAATAAAAAAATAAAGAACGAGATAGGGAGTGCAAGAGAAGCTAAGAAAGAACGATAGATATTGAGGGAGAATGAGACATTGAGCGAGAATGAGAATAAGAGATATTGAAGAAGAACAATAGATTGACACATACATACACACAAAAACACAAAGATTGACAAAGATGACGTAAGCATAGAAACCGAAAACCATTTTTTGTTTATTTTCAAATCATATAATCATTAAGCAGAGAGAGACAATTGTGATAGTAAGAGAGTGGGAGGGAGATCGAAAGACGGATGGGGTGGAGGGAAATTGAAAACCCTTTTTTTTTTTCAAATAATCCAACATTAAGGGCAATTTCATTATAAGTTTTTTTTTTTTTTTTTTTGTCCAACCACTCCAACAACCGAATCCGACCAGGGAGTGATTTGAGCAAACCACATTCAGTACGGGCACACCCCCCGAATAATGAAAAAGACAAAGACGACCTTCTTTTTGACTTTATCATACTGTACGGTCAGGGGCTTCTTTGTCTTTTAATCAGAGATGAGAATCTGCCGAAATCAAGTCCCCTTTCAATAGATCAATATTATATTTGTTATTAATGATTTTTTTTGTCCTAGTTACTTTTTTCTCCTCTTTCAGAGTCAAGCGTAGACACGTAGTGGGATATAAAGTGAATGGGATAAAGTCGATGAAAAAAATGAATTTCAAAATTTGCCCTTACGTAAGTTGAAATCAACCAAATTCTGCCAACCCTCAAATTTGATATTGTGGTGGACCGGTGGCTTTCCAAATTTGAAATTTAAATATAAAATACGTGGGGCATATTTGGGTAAAAGAAGGGATAAAAAGAATGACGGATTCGAGTTCAAGAACAAAGTGATTTTATTGGTAACATTTCAATTTCAAAAATATTTGCTTAGATTTACAAAATTAAATAATCATTTAAGGGGGTTTCAACCTTTGAGGGTTGTGTTTTGTGATTGTTCATATATATATATATATATATATATATATATATATATATATATATATATATATATATTTTAAAGGACTTCACAAGAACTCAAGAAAATGGCTCATCCCCCAATTCAAGTACTGACAGGATTTGATCCCAATTCTCCACTAACATCAGTAGAAAACCTTATCAAGTATAGACACATCATACTATTGCCAATGTGCATGGCAATAGTATGATGTGTCTCATACACTGATAATGTAAAGTACATGTACACATGATTTATACAATCGATGTTTGTGTATTATGGCACTTGGGATCTATCGCTAACTTTGGCATGAACATTGGCATATTCACTTATGATTGGTTACATAGTAAGTGATACATGGCCCAGTGAACATCGGATTTGAGTTCATATCAGGGTTAAAAAATAAACTGCAAATAAAACAACCTCTTTTGCATTGTGTGGTTAAAAAATGTCATTTTCACAAAAGAGATAGGAACAACCATTTTAGAACCGTGAGCCGATTACCACCTAAAGAGGTTGTTCTATTCAAGGTTCATTTTTTGAATCACATTATGTGGGCATTGATTGTATGATTCATGTGTACATGTGCTTGCACCATATCATGCTTACATCAACAAGCCATGTTTCCCGATAACACCTAGATATACTGAAAGGGGTGTTATCGGGAGACTTTGAACTTTGTGTATACCTTCTTTTTTTAGTTTTTTTTTTTTTTTTTTATTCTAAAGGCTATGTTTGTTTTTAGTATAAAGTTTTTAAGATGTAAAAATACATTAAGTGAAAAGTGAATGGATCAATTTAAATATAATGAACCGTTAAAGTGAAAAAGGTATAATTAGTGCATGTAAAAAATTATATCATCGATTTTCGAAGTAAAACTTACACTACAAACAAATGTGAACAAAATCAAATCGAAGTGTAAAATTTATCTCAATTCTCATTTAAACTGGAAAACAAATGCAACCTTGACAAACAGTAATGACTTTGGAACAACTACCAACGAAACACGTTCCAGCACCCTCCCAACTCCCACAACCTGATGTCAAGTTTAGCTAATCCATTCCCTATAAAGTTTATTCATCATTTAAGTATTTATATGGTCAAAGCTAAGGAGCGATGATCGTGTCCTGGTCCAGCACTGAGCGTCTAGTGTTAATATCATGGGTTGGGCAGCGAATCAACAATTTATAAACATTATAAACGTTAATAAATAACAATGGGGATGTAGCTCAGATGGTAGAGCGCTCGCTTAGCATGCGAGAGGTACGGGGATCGATACCCCGCATCTCCATTTTCTTTTATAAGACTTCATTTATTTTGCATAAATTTGACTGGCCTGGCCATACTAATACATCAGCAGCTAGACAATGGTGGAAATGCGAAGTTGGTGCCTAATGCCTTGGTGGATCAGAGACGGTTACTGCAGCTCTTGGATTATTCAGCCACAAGCTTCAAACTATAAAACAATGGATGGCATCCTATAGCTGCTGTGGATGGGGGTCGAATCATTTTATTTGCCAACAGGCCTTTTTTTTTTTTCAATGAATTCTCCTACATGACCTCTGGATTTCCAAACTTACTGGCAATTTCTTATGTAAACTGGGAGGCACCATGTACCACTCGCACTTCCAAATTTCCCAACTGGAAGGGCTGGCTGCGTGTCCACCTCAGATCAATCATCATGCTAGATGCACATTTCAACTTGAACCAAAGGGAGCCAGTCATCTTTTATCGTAGAAAGAGGGCAAAATCTACTCCCTCCTTTTTCAATCCTTACATTTCTTATGGATTAACAATTAAGAAGAATAAGCGTAGACTGTTGCAGTTTTCTATTCTTTCTTTTTCCCCTTCTGGGTACGCAAGCGCCCTAAAACACAACACAGATCTCGCTCAGCCCAACTCGTTTAGTGCATTTTATCTTCACAAACCAAGCCATCTGTTTTGCATCAAGGAAAGAAAAAATAATCAGAGGGTAGATCAGAGGTTAGACTCCAAGAGTGGAGCCTTCAATCTTAACTGCAACACCCAAGTAATTGCGTGTACCTCTTTGTTTTTCCATTTCCACCCTTTCGTTCTTTTAAACTAGTAATCGTGTGCGTCCGACAAACTAACAATCGCTTGTAAACACGGTGTGAATGAATTTCTTAGATGACATAATTTCATTCAATCTCAGTTTCAGCGAAGCTCCTAATCTAAAAGGAGGAAGAGGAACAGAGAAGATGAAAGCCATTAATCCTGGTCTACTGCTCAAGCATAATCCACTTCTGAAAAAAAAAAAAATTAATCGCAGTAACAAAGTACTCAGCACTTCAAATGTGTATTTTAGTGACCATGCGTTTGATTAAAAACCTCGAAAAACATGGGCTAAACATTAGTACTTCGCTGCTCGGAATATTGCCAAATAGTTTACATGAGCTCAAGCAAGCGAGGACATATCAATTAAAGAGGATTTGAGCACAACCAGCCCAGGTAACAGGCAGCACAGATTAAAAACTTGACATAAGCACACTTCATTAAAGCAGCTGACATAATTCCATTGCGGTTGAACAGAAAGCCTGCTTCAAAATATAGATGGCCCAACTATTTTTACCGCACTACTACACTTGCAAAGAACCTGATGTCAGTCGGTTTGACGGAGAACCTGTTTTGGCTGCAGCTAATAGTTGAAAGATTCCACTCTGCAGAACAATATGGATATACCTCCAGGACAAAAAAAAAATCACTTCTCAGGAAGAAGAGCTCTACCAGCCCCTTTGAAAAGAAACCTTTGTATCCCATTTCCCTGCAAAGATATGGGAGAGGGCCAACATAAAGTTGTTGGGCCAAGATATCATGATCAACCGATTTGATTATTCTGGCTAATGAATAAGCTTCATCTGTCCTTGACACAAAACATGAAGCAGGCTAGAGCCAAATAAAATGATACATAAATGCCATTTTTTGGTATTAGTTCGTTTTTAAAGAGATGGTCAAGGTGCTAAAAATTCAGGTTCTACAAGGAATCTTTGTAGTATACCAATACTTGAAGGTACAACATGCTCTCCATGCCAATAAAAGACAAAGCATTCTGAAAATGCCTTTTCCCCAAGGTTGGCTTCTAAGATAAAACGAGGAAGCAGAAGCCTTCTCATCTTTAAAGGATGACAAGTCATTGCTGGTAATAAGAAAAAGAAAAGGAGATAAAAAGGGAGGAATACAAAATGCTTTAATGCCCAGCATGCCATAGGTAAACAGTTACTGGATCCATGTGACTGCTATAATAAACCCTTGTCACATAGAATCATGGGCACACGGCATTTTATGCAGCAAGGATAATCAAGGACAGCAAGGGCAGGCACCCCAAATTATTAATGGTTTGGGGAATTTCACTCTACATTTTGCCCATGACAAAGTTGAGATTTATATGTTACCTCTAAAAGGTTGAGAAAAAACCATCACCTTCCACAGCAGCAGCATCATTCACGCAAATATTTTGGATCTGTCATCTTAACTACTCAAGAATTTGGGATACACAATGACCAAACAAAAAAGCTCTGAAGATGATGTTCAGAGATGATCCATAAAACACGTTTAGTTCCACAAAACCCAAACAAGAATATAAGAAAAGTTACAACAATGAAATTATACCTACCTCAACCCTTTGTCCTCTAAAATATTGATGACAGGGAGATGGTATACTTATCAACAGAGCTCTGAGAAAAAAAAGAGTTCCACCCATGATGACATTTTTACTTGGGACTCGAAAGCGCACATTGAGAAAAGAAGTCAGAGATAGAAAATGTCTACCTCGTTTGATTTCAAAAACCAGTCATCTATCTACACTATCCATTAACTTGTGTGGATTGGGCTTCTTGATGACCTTCTGTGACCATGCCTAGAAGGGGAGCATGATCTGCTTCTCTCTCGGCCCCTTTCACGCCTGTCCATACTTCCATTTCGATCACGATACCTGCCCTTACCCCAGTCTCTTCCATTTCCATGGTGATTCCTATCCATCCCTCTTCCCCCATCCCTGCTTGCTCTTCCACTCCACTCTCGGGATCTTTCCCGCTCTCGGTATCTATCTCGCTCCCTCTCTCGATCCTTGTCATGGTACCTCTCTCTCTCCCTTGAATCACTTCTACTTCTACTCTCATATTCCTTCTCCCTCCGCTTTCTCCGTTCTTCTGCTTCTTTCTCCCTTGCTAGTCTTTCATCTTCTCTTGCTTTCTCCTTAGCTGCCTGTAAAATTAAATTCCATTGTTTTACTCAGAAAAATGAGGCAGAACAAATACTCCACCTGTGCTGCAAGGCACCATCAGAACGGAAATTTACCTTGTACTCAGTAATGAAATCACGGACCATCCCATAACCAATATGCTGCTTTCCTGTCACATGAGATTGTGTCCTTTCTGCAGCATCATTTGCTACTAGGAAAGAACCACAGATCTCACAAAGTGCCATCTTCTTCTCCTGTGTAAGCATCAAGACCTTGTCATTCTGTGGTTGAGTCAATGCTGTCTTCTCAGCATTAAGCATCTCCACCTGTGTCCAAAAAATCTCCAAATGAGTCATACTATAAACTGCATTTAGAAAGGAAGGGATGGATAGGCATTACTGTAGCACCTTCCTCATGAGTGCCTCTGCTTCATCCACCTTGCCTGCTTCCCCTAGGGACTCCACTTGCTCCAACAGGTTCTTAATTTTCTCCTCCAGCACAGACAGCTGCTCAGATTTTTCTGTAGAGATTGGAGCAGGGGGTGTAACTTCAACCTCTTGAGCAAGGCGTTCCCGACCACGCCTAACCTTTCTATCCAGATCATACACCTACAATAGGAGAAACGATGATTAAATGAAATAAATCTAAAACCACAAAGTGTTATCAAATTTGAGGAAAGCTAAATGGATGGAACCTACCAGTTTCTCGCAAAACTGAGCAAGTTCTGCCTCAAACTTGGGAACAAAAGAACCATGTCTTGGAGACTTCTCAAAGCTAAAACCAACAAAGTCAAACTCTTATCAAGATAACACTGAGATTAAAGAAACAAAGCATAAAAAATCCTTCAAATGATAGATAATATGTAGGGCAGACAGCTGGAGCAGTTTGTAAGCTATAGGCATCATAGAGCGTTTTTTTTTTCAAACATCAAGATGCATCCACTACATGTATGATTAAAAAACTATATCATGACATGAAGTGATTCAAGCCCACAACCCACCAGTTGAAGAATGCACAACATCAAAAGCTGTAAATGCATCTATATGTGGATAATAAGTATCAACTGTGAGTTTATGGTAGTCGGTGTATCTAATTACCTTATACAAAAAAAGGTCATTGTCCAATGTCAGTCCTGGATATCCAGGGTCTTGGGAGGGGTGGATTGGATATAGACCTAGCCTTTGGCAAAATTTCCAGTGTTGGCTCTCATACTTGAACCTGTGTTCTCACACTTGTCATCCTGAAATTTCACCATTGCACCAGGCAATGGCCCCTTACCTAATACAAAAGCAGCATCAGGTAATTAGGTCCATCCTTTATTTGTCAAGGACAGTTTTCCCCATCCAATTATTATTCATCCTCCTTGACATTTTTCCTTTCAAGTAAAGAGTGCATTAAATACCATCTTATTAATTGAATTTTCTGATTAATTTGAATTACAATACTAAATTCATAGTAAACAAGACATTAAATGCTATCAATAGTAATCTTTTCCCATATTCAATCATTTTAAGATTCTAAAACTCCACTCTTTTGCTTACTTTTTAATAAAAACGTGAGAACCTCAATAATGCCTTGCACCAGAGATCTTAATAGTCTGAACATGGAAATATAAGAGTTGGCCATTTGCTACTTGGAGGCTGTAGCAAGATTGAACAAGCAATGCCTTCCACTAGACAAGTTTATAATGAAATGACAAAATGAGAAAAAGAAAAGTAAGAATCTAGTGCATCACATGATCTCAGGTTGCCTAAGATTACTACTGTGGGATCTGGGTTTGATCTAATTTACATTCTTTTCTAAAGGACCATTAGCTAATAATGATCCTACTGATCCTGGGTCAGAGGAGGGGTAAGCTGGATACAGATCTAACCTTCAGCATTCGTCTCAAACATGCATTCTCATGCGAGTCAGCCTGAGATCTTACCATTGCACCTAGCAATGGGTCCCTCCAAATTGATGCATCAAATTCAGTGATTTTAATTTAAGGCAAAATTACTATACAAGATCTTTTCCTATAAGAACTCTGAATCATAGTGAATTGGCCAAAACTCAAAAGAAAACAATAGAATAATAAAATCTTAGACCATAAAAAACTACCATAACTGAAGAACTGTATTTAAGGTATCAATACTGTATAAAAGATCTCTTTATCCAAAAACGGAACTTGTACAACCTATATATCAGCAGCCATAATTACCAAAATCAGACCAAAAAATCCACTCCATATAAAATACCAAACCAAATGTGCAACAACTACAAACAGCTTTTCTAAAACCACGTCATGCTTTTGTCAGTAAAACTAAATTTTATTAACATCTCTAAGAAATAATGGTATACACCCAAGTTATGCCAACCACGCCAAAAAATGCTAGCCTTGGTTGACCACTCCCTTCTATTTTTCCATTTACATATCCCCCTATCACTGATAAAAAAGCCATATACACTTTCATTAAACAAATGGAGAATCTTCAAAAAAAGATGTCACTTTTGATCTCACTAGTTTCCCTTGCCCCTTGTTCTATAAGAAAAGGACTGTATCAAAACCTGTCACCAATCATTATATTGTTGAATTTTCTTACCCCTATGAGAGGACTCTGCAGTATTGAAGATGATCTCCTTTCAACAGATAAAGTTAAAATGTATAAGCTAAAGAAGGCAATAATTTGTGATGTAGAGTAACTAGTTAAATATGCTTGATTAACACAATATTTCTTTCCCCCATCCTCAACAACTTTGAATTGTAAGCACCACTCAGACAAGAGGGCAGCTTGATAACTAACCAAATGGTAACACCAATGAAATCTACCTGTTGCTAAGGTAGGGAATTCCCCTTCATGCAAATATACAAATAAAAATCTTTAACCAGTAACCCAGGTAAAAGCCTGCAAATATCCAGACTCCAAAGATCTTATTTAGCGTAGCTCCTATACATGTTCATAACTGTTGAGCAACGACTAGCCAGCATAGCTTTTTTGGGGATGCCTTTACATCATGCCTTTTTTACATTCATGCATGGTACAAGGCAGGAACCTTACTACTTATTTTATCGCCACATGGACAGAGAAACAGGAATCAGAATCCAATATATGTTGAAGAGTTTGACTTGGCAAGACAAGAACAATATGGACTTATGGACACACCTACAGCTGCACAACTTGTTTTATTGCTCCTACTTCTTCAACTTGGTTTTACTCTGATCCCTCCACAGCCACTCCTTTTCCTGTGAAAGAGGTATGGTAAAACCTTTCTATTGGGGTGTACATGGTAAAATTAGGGGTGCTCAACAAAAACCAAACCAAAAATCCAATTAACCAAACCGATCAGTTTGGTGTTTTGGAAAAACCAAAGGTAATGTCGTACTGTTTTGGTTTCGGTTAATCAATATGAAAAACTGGTGCTATATTATGTAAATATATATTTACTAATAATATATTATAAATTCAAAAAACTCAAAAAAAATGAAGAACCAAACTGGTCAGAAACCGAACCAACCAATCAGTTAACCAATTGTTTTCGGTTCAGTTTTGATTTGTGGTTTTCCAAAAACCAAAGTATCAGGTCGGTTTAAAAAAAAGGCCCATAGTTCAGTTAACTGAACCGTGAGAACCCCTAGGTAAAATCAATACCTGTGACATGCTCCAAAAAAAGGAGACCAAGCAGCTGTCTCTCTCCCCATATATGCACCCTTTCCAAAGCTAATGGTGAGACGATCTCCCATCTAATAACTTCCTGCTCTTTTGTGTCTCATGTATGGGTGCACTTTTGCTCTCTTTTCAGGTGTGGGTTGGATCTCTAGTGGAAATAGTCAATTCTCTTCAGCCCACGCTATATAAATGAGCCTAAAAGAGGGAAGGTGATCTGGGAAGCAACAAGAGCTGCTTTGGATAAAGAGAGAAATAACAGACTGTTTTAAGGAGAAAAGTAAATCTTTGGAAGCTCTGATCGAGGGAATCTAGCTGAAGGTGACCCATTGGGTAAAGACCTTGCAGATTTAAAGCGAATGACTTCTTAAGAGGTTGGTGGTGATAGCAGCCTTATCTACCTTGAAAGTGACAGTGCAAGAACAGTAGACCTCCCCTCCCCCGAGAAAACAACAGACCAAACTGAACTTTGATGGGAGTTCTTTTGGAAACCCAGGTCCTCCTGGTATATGTGGAGTCTTTAGAGGTGAGTTGGGTGCAAATGGTGGCTCTTTATTCAGGCTAGTTGGAGGTTGAGGGGGACTCATACTGGTTGTGGGGTGGATATTCAGCAATAGACAGAAAGGCCATGAAAGAGACTTGGGAGACAGCGAGAGAGGTTTAGGCCACCTTTAGATGGGTTAACAGATCTGCAAATTCTTTGCCAGACTCTCTCGCCAAACAAGGGGTTTCTAGGGATCATCTGTTCTGGGCTTATTTATGCTCTTAATTATAAGAAGCTGGCTCTTTTATTGAGCAGTGTACTTTTTATTTAACCCTTGTTTAATATGGTTGTGGTTAATGATAAAAAAAAAATGGTCCATATATTTTGAATTCTAACATCATATACCTATAGAAAAAGGTCTAAAGTTTGCATTCATCATGTACATTAGCTGTTCACTTGAGTGAAACAAGAAAGGACGAAAAGGAAAATATTTTGTAGAGGTGTCCCTTGAGAATCTACAGGGTTTCAAAATCTGACATGTGCCCAACAGGGCACTTCAACCACTTAGGAGAATCCATGAAACACTGTTGAATTGCTTGGATTCTTGCTGCAATATTTCTTTGCTTGGATTCGATCTGTTATAATTTTGCATTTACTTGGACATCATGCTATTGACCTGTTGCTTTGCTTATTTATTTGAATTCTTCTTATATGAAAATTCATGATTTTAAATATGCCTTGCTACTTTGCTAATGGAGTTGATTATATTGTACATAGGGCATTGAATTTACGATAGAAGTGATAGTGCTACTGAAATTAATGATAAGGTGTCTTTATATGCAAATTTCGCTATTACTAGATTTCTTTTAGTATTTTTCAAAAACAAAAAAAGAAATTGAAAATATGTCACATATTAATATAGATTGTACCTATTTGTCAAAAAAAACTACCACCTAACCGTTGCTATACAGCTGCCTAGGAATTTAGATGTCTAGTCTTGCCCTGCCGCATTGATAACTATGTTTATATTATGTCCAGTCCAGCATGACCTACAGCACACCTACAAAGCAAACAATTAGTTCAAAGGATTCTTTCAACCCTTTAACATTGAAACAAATTCATCCAATGCATTTCTAATAGAAAGCTCGTGGTGAAACAATAAAATGGGTCAATGATGACTTTGTTTCTGTTCACAATATATAGCCACACTTCAAAGTACAGAAAGGAACCCTATGGAAGCAATCAAATCAAATTTCTTCAGCACTAATTTCACAATAAACAGCACCCAAACGGAATCAACGGGTTACCTTTCTTTCAGTTTCTGATCGTGAATTCTAGGGCAAGCTCCTAATCCAAAACCAAAGAAGTAACGATTATTGATACCAATTCCAAGTTTTAAACAGTATAACAGGAAAAAAAAGCATCTTCAGAGACATACCGAGATCACTTTTAGTATTCACGAACAGATCATGCGGGCAAAACCGAACCATGTAGAACCCGCAAACCTCCTTATCGTCCCAGCGAATTTCTTTGTAACTCTTTTTCTCCTCTTCGGTGAGATTACGAGCTACGAAGGCCAAAAAACATGCTTAGATAGAGGGAGGGGGGGGGGGGGGGGGGGAGAGAGAGAGAGAGAGAGACTTTTTTCCTTTTTTGTTCTTGTTTAAGACCAATAAAAAAACAGAAACCCAGAAGTTTTATATATCAATTTTTTCTGTTGAGTGCAATATAACAGTCAGGAACTAATCAAATAGCCAAAAGATAGGAAAGAAAACTAAATAAGTTACCTGCACCCATGAGTTCATCTAGAAGAGCTCTCTGAGCATCCATGGGGAACTTCGAAACTATTCTAAACCGAAGCTCGCAAATGATTTTGAACAATACCGGATGAAACGAAGTAGATTCGAAACAGCCCTAATTAGCAAAATAAACAGGAAGAGAAGAAAAAAAAAAGTTAACAAAAGAGAATACTAGGTTCGGTTTGTGAGATTTCAGAGGTCTAAGGGATCGAGAAGGAATGGAAATGGCGGGAATTTTGTGGTCCTTTAGGGTTTCACAAAGGAATTATCCGTCGAGTCGGAGTCGAGTGTGATTTTCCTTCTTTCTATATATTTATCGTATATATACTAATCTATCGTGTCAATTCCATGCGACGAGAAAGAATTGGGCATGGACAAGAATAAACTACATCCCAAGTAAGGAACAAACAAAAAGACTACTCCAGAGTCCAGACTACAAGACTCATCAAGCTCTGCTGATCTTCACTTGCATGCAAAAGAAAGCCAAATAGCCAAACATTGCCCTAATTTTTGTGTATGTGAGCGGAGATTCGCGTGGATACTGATTATTAAAACCCTCGATATAGATTTGGTTTATCAAAGGAATAAGAGCCACAAGATGTACTTGGGCCGGACATGGACCTATAATACCTAATATTGGGCCTGGAATTTGTATCATCGCCTAAGCCTTCTCCCAATTATGGGCTCCGTGCATGAATTCTTTTTCACTATTTCATGTACGGCTTTGTTAGGTGAAATTGAAATAGAAAGAGTCTTATGATATTTTTAATTGAATCAAGTCAATCCAAACTAACTCAAATATTAGATTTTTGAGTTAGGTTTTGTTGTTCTGGTCATAATGCAATCGAAACCCTAGTAAAAGGGACTAATCTTGTATAGGGATGTCAATGATTTAAGTTAAATACTTAAATGATAATTTCGACTTGATTCACCCATGGTTAGGTTATGGTCAAGCTTATTAGGGTGTAGGGTTAAGTTAGAATTTTGATTATTTAACTCAAATAAGGTACATGTTTAATTGACCTAGCCCATTAGGTCATAATACCCCTATATGTATAAAGGGTATTCTCATATTAACCTTAAAGATTATGATTTTTGTTTTAACCTAAATTGGGTGTAGGGTTAGGCTAAAGTTTTGATTATTTAACACAGGCCAGGTTTAGGTTTGGCTAACCCCCACCTACTGTGTCATAATACCCCTATACATATAAAAGGTACTCTTGTAATTTGATCGAACTTCTAACCTTTAATTTTAAGGTATATTTATTTCACTGTTTGTTTGTTTTTTTCACTCTAGAGAATCCATACCTTTGAACCCATAAACCAATTTTCAACTTAAATATTGGCTCTTTTGTTTTCAAAAAGTATCACAAGAAATACAATTGAAATACTACATGATGGATTGGGATTGTATTAAGTTGAACCCTATAGGTTGAGGTAGGATAAAAAATTGCATAGTATTGAGTTAGGTCATGTTGGGTTTGAGTGGAAGATGGGAGAGTTGGGTTAAGATTGAGTCAAACTCATACCAACCCATAGGGGTGGATTCGAGCTGAACTGAATATCTGACTATTCAAGCTTGGCTTGCTCATAAACTATCAGGCTCGAGCTCGAGCTGGATTCAAATTAGAAACTTGAGCTCAAGTTCAACTCAAGTCAAAAGCTCAGAAGTTTGAGCTCAGCTCGACTACCTTTGATTGCAGATCTCCCTCAACAATTGAGATCTCCCTCAGCTATTGAAGCGTCGAGCTGAGTTTTCCCTAACAAGTGAGGTGCTGAGCTGAGGTTTTCCTTAGTTGATGAGGTGCCGAGTTGATATCTCCCTCAGTTGACAAGTTGTCGAGTTGAGGCTTTCCTCAGTGGCTGAGGTGACACCCTATGTACACATTCGATTAGGCTTGTGAGCCTCATGACCTGAGATTTATTAAGCACAAGCTTGACTTGTGGCCACCCTTACCAACCCACCCATACTTATAGGGTTCGACCTGAAATTAACCCAACCCATGTCGCAATATTTCAATTGTAATTTTTGTGATAGATTTTGAAAACTTAAGAGTCATTAATTTAAGTTGAAAATTGGTTTATGGGTTATTGGGTTGATATCCTTATTCTCCCATGCTCTATTTTTTTAGTATGTATTGATTTTTTTAGAGTAAAATGAAGTAGAAAGAGCTCTATGGCATTTTTAATTAGGTGTGGTCATGGACAAGGTTAGGCTTAAGTCTATTATAAAGATTTACTAATGTAACTATTTTAAACAGAATTTAAATTAATAAAAAAATTTAAAACTAATAAATTTATCATATCAAAATAAATTTTATAAGATTAGTATTTCCTATTTATAAAACTGTTTTTATTATAAATTAATTACATTTATAATGTTAGTATTTTAGTTGGACTTGCAATTATTATTAACAAAATCGAATTAGTTTTATATTTTTTAAATATGATTTAGATTGATTAAAATTACAAAATTTAAAGTTTTATTACCAATAATTAATAATTACGGTATTTAATTAAGTTAATTAGGATTGTTTAACCACATAAACAAGTTGCCTAATTAAATAGGTAACTTAAATCACACGTTTGTTAAATAATTTGCACTTACAGTTGTAGTATAATTGGCATCGAACTAATGGATACATGTGTAATATAAATCTAAACTTAAATAAGAACCTATACCCTGGGATGCAACTTGGACAAGCCCAACCAGGCTGACCTGACCCATAAATTTACCTGTGATGGGCAAGGAATTTTTGGTCCTTGGGTTGGATGGGTTGGATCTAAGCCTAAAAGTTTGAGCTTTTAGGGGGTTAAGCCCTGGCCTAGCCCTTATGTAATGCTAGCCCAACCCAACCTTATCCCAACTTGAGCCCAATTGAACAATATACATATGTACATGAACATATGACACATTATTTGTGCACACACACACACATACACTCATACACACAAATAATGATAATGATGATAAACAATAGGTTTCCAAAATTTTCTACAACTTCTTATATTTCTATGTCTATAAAATTTATTCTTATTTGTCACACTTAATTTTGTTTAATATGATGCGTATATGATGCTAGAGATGTGCCCAAATGTCTTATACAATTTTTTCTTTGTAGTTTTTATACATTTGTGTGTGTTTTATATATTTTTAATTATTATTATTTAATTACGACATTAAGGGCTTACACATTTGACCCCAAAAAGGTTGAATTGTTGACTTGCCCCCAAATAGAAAAGCAACTCCATTTTTGCATTGGTTAATTTGTATTTTATTCCTATCATCACTAAAATCTATTATTCTTTATCACACTTGTTTTTCTTTGATATGATTAATTCATATAGGATTCAATGAAATAATGAGATTTAATATCTTAAATATAAGACTTAACGAGAGGGAATTGAATGAGGAGAAATGTAATAGTTCAGGTTACATTTTGTACCCTTATAATTATAGAGAGATCAAATTCAAAATAGGGGTATTTTAGTCAAGAATGAGATTCAATGAATGTTAATGAGAGTTAATACCTTAAATATAAGAATTGATAAGGTGGACTTGAACCAGGAGAAAAGTGGTTGTTCAAATTACATTTTTAATTTGTCCTTACAATTAAAGAGTAACAAAATAAAAAAATCAGGGTATTTTAGTCAAACAAAGTTCTATGCTCTCATTTACTCTTTTAATAGTAGTATAGATATGGATGTTAAGGTTAAACTTTAGTGTGTGCTTATTGACTAACCTAAGCCCAATAGCCCAGGATCGAGCCCAACACGAGTGCATCAAATTTTACTATTTTAGTGCTCGTTGGGCTAGGGTTGGACAGATCTGGCTTGACCTTAGTCTTGGGCCTTAAGCCCAAAACTAAGGGTTGGGTCTGGATTGAGCTTAATTATTGTTATTTTAATTACTGCAAAATTTTATTTGAATAATTCATAAATTTACTTAATTAGTTATTATGATTAATTTTTAACATTAATTAATTAAGTAATTCGTTATCAGCTCTAATTAACTATAATTAATTAAGCATTTAATGAATAACAGCAATTATTAGATAGCATTTAAATCTAGTTAATTAGTTAACTGTATTTAATTCTGTAATTGTTCTATTTATAATTATAATAAGATTTTTATTAATTATTAAAATTTTACTTTACTTTTATTATTTGTGTTGTTGTATTGTCCATTTTTCTCTTATTATTAGTTTAGAATATTTATAATCTTCTTATTTCAAAATTTAAGTTTTAATTTAAACTGTTTTCAAAAATAATTTTAACTTAAAACATTAATATTTTAATACATTGATGAAAATTTAAATGCATGTATTTGCAAAGTGGACAGAGATTATATCACGCTAATTATGGTCAAGCGAGCCTAACAAGGCAGGCCCAGGTCTGGCCCATATATGCCCTTATCCACATTTAAATAAGTTCAGTTATCTTAATGTCAAAACTGCACTGAGTCTGTTTGGTTTCACAGTTGGAATTGAAATTAGAATTGGATCAAAATCCATCAGAATTGGAAATGGAATAGTCTATTCCTCATAGCCTTTTTGGTTCATACGGAAATGAGAATCAAATGGAATGGATTCTCATTTCCAATGGAAAGGGGGATGACTATTTCCTCAAATGGAGAATGCCATTCCATGATTCCACCAGGAATGGAAATGCAATTTTGATCATGGTTCAATTCCAAACTCCTATCCCATGAACCAAATGGACCTTAAGTAGCTTTATATGCTTATATAGACTATAAGGGAGCATTTGGTTTGATAGAGAGGAATAATTTTTTAAGAATTAATTACTTAAATATGCTATGAGGTTTCCCTACACTAACTACTTGTGAGGGGGTTCCAGACACAAACAGATCACTCGTCAGTGAAACGTTTTGGACCATCTGTCCTTTGCGTTTTGATGTCATAAATGCCCTTTGCTATTTATTAAATTTTCAAAACATGTCATTTAGATTTCTCTCTCTCTCTCTCTTTTTTGTTTCCTTCACAAAATGAGCACGTTCTTATGGTAGGTGTAGCTGATGCAAGTATGAACATGTTAAAATTAAAATTTCTAGTATACAGCATTCTATTTATCATCATCATCATCAAAACAAGGAATAACGGTTAGGATTTCTTCTTTGTAGTCAGGGAGAGATGCTCCCCACCACAAACAAAAGTTTTGGATGAACGATGGAGCATCAAACTGCTCCACCTTCCCATTGTAACCCAGTACAACCTAGTTCTAGCCATTGCAAATTATCCAATCCGGTGATCTGTTCCAGAATACTTCCTTGAATCTTGTTATATAGCAAATCCAAAAACATGATTCTTGAGAAACCTTACATCAGATAGATCAAAGTCGAGTTATTTTCATGATAAATACATCCACATCATCATAGCATTTTCCTTCACCAACATTGATGTGTCCTAGTGAGCTTATTATTAGCTGATATAGGCCCTCACTGTTAACTTATCAGAAAGAAGACGATGAAAAGTGTTAGAAACAAAATTTAGAAGGAGATAATTCCCTACAACATCTAAGGAATGTTTAAACTTTAAACAGCTATCATGTTAAATCACAACACCGCAAGCATAGAATTTAGATTCAAAATTAATAATTGACCAAGGGGCAAAATTTTACGAAGTATTGGCCTGTATCATTATCAGTTGATATGTGTCGTATTGGTGGATACAGATACGCAAAGTGCTTGGAGGTTCGAAGTTTGACCTATTTTAAGAAAAAGACACTAGACAGGCCTTACATTAACCGCCCTCTTCAAAGTGGTGGTGGTCCTGGTGGACTGATAGGCTTGTTGTAACCTATAGGCCTGGCTTCAAATCCTCCTGTGTTACAAAAATTATGGCTCAAACAGAAGTTGATGAGAGAAAAAGTTAACGATGTATCAACGAATACACTGCCAAAACCCTTTTTTTTTCCATTCAATACACTGCCAAAACTTGAACATGATATGTGAGTATTGATTGTATGACTCGTGTCACTATTTACTTTTGATCTTATGATCATTGGGCTCAGTTTGGAAGGAATACAAATACAAATATAAAGAAAACCATGTATTTTGCATTATTTTGTATGTATTTATATTGTACATATTTGTAATTGTCCTCTTTTAAGCTCAGTTTGGGAAGAGAGCAAATATATGTTGAATGCAAAACCTTGCCTATGGTATTTCTAAATCTTGTATCTGCACTCTTCCCAAACTGAGCCTTAGAAACATTAATAAGCAAAACCATGTTGCCTAGTTAAGAAAACCATCAACAGTTGTGTACAAAAACAACAAATTTTTTGCTTCTGGAACCATGTGTTGCCAGTTCCAGAACGAGCAATAATCAAATGAACAGTTATTTCAATTCTGGTATGTTCCAAAACTCGATGAAACATGAATGCAATCACAAACCAAGTACACCCTTGATCGTTTGGTGGCCGTTCAACATATGGGATATGGCCATTAACTACAAGGTGAAGAAGATGGATCATGCAGCTAGACAAACAGCTATTTTCAATAAGCCAGTTACACAAAACAAATCTAACCAGAATCACTGATCCTGCATGTATTACTAAAGACGAAATGGGGAAAAGGATATTCATTCATTGCTGTTTCTATTTTACATGTATACAACGAAGAAAGGGAATATTAATAATATGCTAATGAAACGGGGGAGGAAAGATCATTTATCTATACATGTTACTTAATTGTACTGTACTGTAAAAAATACTTATATTATTTATTATATATCTTCATTGGGGGCATATAAAATCCATCATTGAGATCGAGGATACCAAATATGGTAAATATTCAAGCCTGTTTTTGAGCTCGAGCAGTGAATCCAGCAAACCAAGCGACCCTCATGAGCTGCATTCCAAGTATTAGCACCCACCATGATACCAAACCCCTAATGGTATGAACCATCCAAGCAGGTGCAACAATTTCAGCCCCCAACTTCAATCCCCTCATAAGCTGCAACACCCGGTAAGCCTCATATACAACTGGGGTTACAAGCCACACTGGTGACTCCCAGTGCCATGTCAGCATTTCTGTCAGCATCTGTATAGACAGGAGTAGAAGGTAGGGAACCAATAGAACTGAGAATGAGATGAAAGACAGTTGCGGTTGGAGAAAACCTTTGTGTGAGGCCATGAACATTGCCAATGGGATAACAAAACCAATGATGCTTGCAGCCATGTTCCAAAACCTGTAACTAAGAGGAGCCTGGCTTTTGCATGATTGGGTTGGACTCTTTGGTCGAGCACAGGCATCAGCCATGAGGAGAAACAAGGTCACACCAATATTAAAGATGCAATCAAGTCCCACCAATGAAAGCAAGCTAGCTACATTAGTGCCAAGATAGACAGAAGACAACGGTAACCACAAGGTGGGTACCATCCCTGTGGCAAGCAAAACAGACGGACCCAAAAGCCACATAAGCCATTTAAGAAGTTGGGAATGCATGGATAGTTGATTACTTGCATCTAGAACACCATCTCTATCATTTAGAGCTGAAGTCTCACTTGTATCATTTGGAATTGAAGTCTCAGTTGTACTTTCAGCAGTCATGGTTTCAAATATGTTGCTACCACTCTTCAAAAAGTTGTCATCAGTTTCCTCATTATGAACATATGTGATTGAAGGAGATGGTTCCCAAGAGGACAATTTCGTACAAAAATTTGGTTGCAGTTTCAAGCAAATTGGGGGAAAGGTGAATCTATATAGTGCCCTTGATGACTTGTAAGGCAGGCTTTTCAGACGGTGTTGGGCAATATTGATGTTTGCTATGGTTTGTGGTGGCTGTGCAAAGGATGCCATGAGTTGGTTGAATACTTGAAACTTCAGACGATTTGGCTGGAACTGGATTCCTGAAATAATAAAATAAAGTAAGAAAATTTTATTATGCAAAGATGACCAAAAAAACAATTATAATGGAAGATTTCCAAATAGAAACAGAATCATAATATTACCAAAATTCCTATTATATGCTGATAAAATGTAGTTTCTAAGTTCCTTTATCCAGGTTTATAAGAAAGCAGAACAACAAAAGACTGGATCAACTGATCCTTAATACCATAGATAACAATCCTGGAATACCATAGATAAGTCTACTTAACTAGGTAAATATTTCCTTAAAAGCAATTGTGCAGTGTTAGTGTCTTAGTTGTCATATTTAGGGGTGGCAGTTTTTCACCCAACCCGCTGAACCCACCCAGTATCTAACCCACCCAACCCGCCCATTTACTTGGCGGGTTGGAAATGGGTTGATCACCCATTCGGTCAATTTAAATGGGTTGGGTTGGGTTGTGGATAACCATTGGGTTAACCACTAAAGATATAAGTATTAATTCCTTAGCCATTTTTTTTAAATTTTCTTCATTTGAATGAAATAATATATAATTAATGCATTAATTTTCTATTAATTATTGACTAAAATTAGTTTTGCCTCGAATCAACACACTTCACCCAAATCGACATAAATCCAAATCAACTTGACCCGAGTCCGGACCAGCTCAACTTGGTCTAAATATGAACAGACCCGATCATCTCGGTTTGGTTTGTTTAGGGTGGTCAGCCAATCCGAACCCGACTGACCCAGGGCAAGTCGATCTGGGTCGACTAGAATTCAAAACGGGCACGGTGCGGGATGGTTCGACTAGGACCCTGGTCTGGCTTGTATCCACACAACCCGACCTTCGGTCCCAAACCCGTGCACAAACCTGATATGGGCCTGTCCATGTCAATCGGCCATTGATTGAACCGGTCTGGTCTAGTCAGACCGGACTGATCCAAATCTAAACGGTTCAACCACCCTTGATATGATTAGCTCAAAGACAATCCAATTAGATAGTTCAAGTTGGTTTGACTGGTTTGAACCTAAGTGGTTCGATCAAACCTGAAACCCGAACATAGTCAAATGGATTTGCCGCTTGTGTAAAAATAACATGCATGTAATGTGATTGGGTTAAAGCAGGTTTGGGTTGAACCCAACCCATATAATTTTATATAACTGGATCATTAATGGGTTGGCAGGCTAGATGGGTTGGGTTGAGCTCAACCCAACCCAACCCGCCCAATTGCCACTGCTAGTCATATTCCAGTAAAATATTTAGAATAGCAATATCCAAAAAAGAAAAAAGGAAGAAAAAAAGAAAGAAAGAGAACAAAAAAGAGAAAAGAAAGATTTATTAGAGAGAAAGTGGAGTAGAGCCCCCAGACCCCCTTGGTTGGGGGGCTTCTCCCCCCCGATCCCCCAATTCGTGTTATGCATCTTCAATCTTCTTAATATAAGTGATTTTTATTAAAAACAAAGAAAAATGGGATCCTCCCTCCTCTTCTTCCTCCTCCCCCTCCTCTTAAGGAAGTACAAGCCTCCTTGTGTTCAGGAGGTTATGCCTCTTACATTCTGAACATCACGCCTCTAGGTAGTGGAACACCTCGTGTCACACTTCCACGTTCTAAAACATATGATTATTATGCAAGAGAGTTGTAAGTTATGGCCATGTGGCCATGCGGCCACAACAAACACCCTCAAGTTCAGTAAGGTTTACTAGCTGGGGGTGCAGAATATGGGACAATAGAAGTTTTCCATAGAGTTTTTTGACTTAATTTTTAACTAAGCTACCTTCGTGAATGCAATGAATAAGGTTACTATGTCATACTTCTCTTCATTAAACATGATTTAGAGGCAAACTCTGAGTGTTATTCCTAGAATATTTTCTGTCAAATTTTAACCAACAAGCAGCCTGGAACTACTACTTCATTGTTTTTATCTTCATTTCAAAACTAGCTGTAAGAACACGGAAGGTTAATGTCCAGGAGTCATCTATTTTTATCCTTGAATTTTCTGTTACAATGAACCTATCATGATTCACAGTTCCAGTTCTTCTCACTCATGGCATCATCCACAATATCACCTCAGAGATTGGCAGAATTGCCATTAATAAGTAAGGTTAAATAATGATAATATCTGAAGTGCTACTCAAAGTTAAGCCTACTGCATGTAAAAACCTTGTATCTTTGAACACATAAGAAAATATAACCTATTCAACTGATCCTGCATCATTTATCAAAATAATGCTCATCATTTCCACGTTGAACATTCAATGTTTTTCCCTCTACACTTGCCAATAACTATGTTTAGTGTTTGATCAAATAGGACACAAACTAACTCCATTGTCACAATTAAACAACCACTCAGGTAGAAACCTAACTTGAAATGCAATTAGTAAAAGCTCCCAACAAATAGCTTCTTCGATAACAGAGATTTAACACTAGGCTTCAATCCCATCCGTCCCCCTCCCCCCTCCCCAACAAACTCGTATGCACAATTCAAACCAAATAAGATTGATCATAGTTCAATTAGCTGCAACATGAAGATTTCTGGCTTTGATCCCATCTTACCTATCGAAAAGTTTTACAACTAGGAAGAAAAAGTAAGTTCACTAAGAAAAAATGAATGGAAGTGATGGTATTAGGGAGGACACAAGGTGTTTACTGTGCTGCCACCACGAAGGTACACCGCCACAACGATTTCTGCAAGTTAATCTGATTATCTTAGAAAATACAACCATGGACAAGGCTACAAACTGGTAACTGTTTTCGTGGATTTGAACCACCGTAGTTACAAATCCATCCCCGGGCCTGGGGCTCGCAAACTAAATTCTTACAATTCCCTCCCTTGCCAGAGGTCAGCAAGGCTGTTGGCTGACCTAGGACTAGGATTCCATTTGAATGAACTAGCAGTTCAAGTTGGTTCTCAAATACTTTGCTTCTTTAAATTATGTCTAAAAAGTCCAAGGACCAGATATTGTTGATGTAAAAGGAAAAAAATCTGCTTCCCCAGGAACCCTAGCGTTTGAAGCAGAGAGCAAACGATTAGATTCATGACAACTTGCCTTCATCTTAATACGTGGAAAAGCATCAAATCAAGAAATCAATTACCAATATGCAATTAACCCTCGATAAGAACAAATTCGTAAATCACAAATTTCAGAAAGAACATGAACGAGTTCTAGAAAATCAACAAAAGAGGAAATAACAAAACAAAAAAACTGGTAAAGATGAGAATTAGGGCGCAAGATATAAAATCACCTCTCAAAACGCCATTTAAGAATCAGAAGTTCAACCCAGGAGCCTGGAATTGTTTGAAAATTATAACTCGGGAATCAGTGGAAGCGTCTTCAGCACTGAGGAATAACGGGCTACTGATGATTGTCCGTAGAATCTGTATTAACCTCGTCTCAGACTGAGGAGCGTCGACTGGTCGGTTCGGTTCGATTGCAGGTTATTTGGCCAATCGAACCTACCTAATCGGGTTGGGGCATTGACCAACCGAAACCGATCGCTTATCAGTGCAAATCGATCAATTCAGCTCGTCTCGGTTTGGTTTACAGAACTAATTTATTAAATTGGGAAACAGGGTTTGATTGGATAAAATTTTAAAACAACAAAATAAATTAATAATTTTAATGATATTATAAAAAATTAAATATAAAATATAAAATATTTTAAAATAAAAAATAAGAAAAATTTCCATTTTCTCACATTAAAAATTTAAATATTATATATATATATATATAATTGGGTTATGTTCAAATCGAAACCAACCCAATCTCTCGGGTTAGCATAACGCATGAACCAAATCCCATCGAAAATAGTTAAAAACTGACCAACTCAGATTAATTTGGATTGGATTTATTGATTTGATTTGATTTGATTTTCTATATTAGATTGATCGCCTTGATCGGCCTTATGAACAATTATATTTTCAGTATATTGTTACCAAAAAAAAGGCAAAAAGACTTTAGTTATGCCTCCCATATAATTTCTAATAGGACTTGAACCTCCCATATAAATAAGATGCCTTTATATTTGACATAATTGATAAAAAGACTCTTTTATCCTTTATTATCCTTCAAAATTTCAATGAGTACCACTAACTTTCATCATTTTGAAACAAGAATGATTGTTGTAGCTTGAATCAACCTTTGTACAATCACTTTAAGGGCTTCTCACAAGAGTTTATTCACAAATTGATCTCATGAATATTTTGGATAATTTGATGTGAAATCTAATTTAGACACATCAACATGCATTGAGTGATTGATGACATGCTCTATAAGAACTTGCCTCTGTAAAGTTTCTTGTCTCAGAGATTTTAATTGAACATTTATCCAAAAAAGGATTTTCATTCTCCGTGAAAACTCAAACCATGTATGACATAGAGGGGCAATATTGGGTTTTTAAAAATATTAATAAAATTTAATCGAAGGTATTTGTTTTATGACATCACCAATAAGAGAGGCGTTAGTCTATTTTGAAAATAAAGGAAAGGTATTAGTATTTAACATAATCCTCAAAAGAGGTTTAAGTCTTTTACAAAAAAATAAAAAAAGTAGTTTGAGTAAATTTCATTTATCAAAACTGTGGTCTGTATAATTCTGGTCTAACCCAAAGATGATATGCACAATAATTGCTTTGTCGATGTCCCACTAGTTTTATTATTTGTTTTTTCAGTGCTCGCTGGCGGCCAATAACCTGGTAATTGAGGAAAAAAACTTTGGTAGTCAGGGCCAACAATTCATTCAGTCCCTTTACTTATCCAATTGATAGTTTTTTTTACTATCGTTATGATTTAGCTACTTGATTAAGTATATTTTTATTATTTAAAAATTAATTAATGTTATTTTACTGTTTTTAACCTGTACACATGTGACACCACGTGACATTTAAAATTTTTTACAATCCAATGCCTCTTGTCTCCTTCCTCTCGACCTGGCGCACCCTTTCTCCTCCGACCTACCTCTCTCTTCCCTCTGTCTTCCTCCCACCATCTTCGTCAACACCAGATCACCGGGGAGCAATAGCACGGTATTCACACTGTATAAAAGAACCAAAAAAAAAAAGAAAATTAAAGCATCTGTCCGATCTTTTCACAATCAATAACAAAAAAAAAAAAAAACAAGAATAAAAAGAAAATCAAAGCCAATCTCTACTATTTGCTACTGGTATCATTCAAATTTTTTATTCGCAGGAGTATCTATTAATCCTTCTCTTTTAGTGGGGTTTCTTCTTCAACCAACCATCTTTGACCATTTGCTTGATCATCTTAGATTGAAGGGTGACGGCCTCGTCGACCTCGAAGTGCTCTCCATTGGAGCTCGTCAGAATGAACTTTCTGGCTTCATCCTCTTTCTTCTTCAACAGTGGGGGTGGTCTGTTGAAGAAGAAGAGAACGAGTGAACTGAATAGGGGCAACGGTGGTGGCAACCAAAGTGGTATGAGCGAACTGAACAGGGGTGACGGTGGCGGCAACCCCGTCTGAACTCTGATCTCTCCTTTGCTCTCTCTTTTTCCTCTGGGCGACGGCGGCAACACTGCCTTGTAGCTCCACCTAGCGGCGGAATCACCTGACCATTCTTCCATCTTCTTTCCTCCTCCTCTCTCTATTCTCCTATGTTCTGCCTCCCCTTTCCAATTGAAACCGACCATCCAAGTTGCAACGACAACTCTTGATTTCGTTGTTGACCAGTTAATAAAGGAGGCCACCTATGTTTGATAGGGGCCCGGGATCGAAAAAAGACCCGAGAGATTCCACCAGACTGAAGATTGTCTTCACGGTCTTGTTGTAGGGTCGTCTTTGAGCTATGCATTTTTTAAGCCGCACGGGTTTAAAATCGAATATTTTGGACCATAAAAGGGTAGTTTAGGCATTTTGCACGGGTTTTGATTGAGGTTACGGTAAGAATAGAATTAGTCAATTATAAAAAAAGTAGGGGTAGCATGAGTCAATTTTCAAACAATAAGGGTATAGTTAGTCAATTAGCTAAATCATAAGGGTAGTTTAAGAAATTTACCCTAAATAAAATCTATTAATCTTAATGTGCATAACGTACTCTCTTATTTCCCTAATTCTCTATCACCTCTAACCAAGGTTTAAAATATCGTAATGTATCGGGCCGTATCGGCTGATACGTACCATTCCGATAAGAACTCGATACATGGAATGCGTATAAATCATTTGTTCAATTTCTTTTCGTATGTATTGGTTTGTATGAGTTGTTTTGTATATGTATCAGTCGATATGAGCCCAAAACAAACCGATACAAACCGAGTAATTTCAGTTCCCCTTCTTCCATTAATTTTGTTAATTTATATTTCATATAAAATCTATCTTGTTAATTTAGTTTCTTACTCCTATATTTAAGTGACCTCTAACCTAGGTTTAAAATATCATAATGTATCGAGCCATATTGACTGATATTCCGATAAGAACTCGATACATGGAACACGTATAAATTATATGTTTCGTTTCTTTTTGTTTTGGTTCCCCTTCTTCCATTAATTTGATTAATTTACATTTAATACCGAATCTCTCTCATTAATGTAGTTTCTTACTCGTATATTTATGTCTAACATCTCCTTCATTAATTAGTCATAAATTCAAATTTGAATTTTAGCGTCTAATCCCAATCCTCTCATTAATTAATGATCCTCTTTCTAGTTAATTTCATTTTATTAGTATAAAAAACTACAAATGTTAACAATAACAATTAACAAGATTTAAACCTTTGTCACTAGATTTTAACGCCTATAGCTTCATCACTAAGCCATTCCAATTTGTTTGTTACAATTATATACATTTTTAGTTTGAAGTAAATTTTATCTTTTCTTAGTGGTGCTTATTAATAAATGTTGAAATTAGTTATTAAAATTTATATACTAATAAATATTAAGATAAATTATATTGATTATTTGAAAATTGATGTATATACATTCACATTTTAGTTTTTTTTGTACTTTTTCACATTTTAATTATTCCATCATTTTTCAACGGTTATTACTTATATCTTGATATGTCACATTTTATATAAACATTAAATTATGGTTTTTTACATTTAAACGACTTATTTACAATAAACTTGTAAGTATTGTTATTAATATATTTTTTATGAACTATTTGAATTTTCTATCATATTTATGCATATCTTGATTTTTCGTTTGTATCCATGCTATCTAAAATGTATCCTGACATGTTTCTTAAAATTGTCTTTCTGATACACCTTGCGTTTCCGATACTTTGAACTTTGCCTCTAACATATAATATCAAATAAAAAATATAAATATAAATAAAATAACGATTGCTTATCTAAAACTTTATCACCTTTCTTTCACATTTGTTTTACACTTATTCTAACTTTTGAAAACCTTCCTCTATCAAAGATCTACCATTAAGGACTGGATACGGAATTGTTTTGGTGACTCCCAGGTCGAATGATCTGACTATTCGGTTCAAATAGATAGTTCATTCTGATTTAGAAAATAATTAAAATAAAAAAGACCAAAAATCATTGTCTGGATTGATGATTTGATCACCCCGGTCAGTAGGTCACTGATCAAGCCAATATATATATATATATTGGCTCAAAAGCGGTTTTAGGGTGAAAAAGAACCGATTACCTAGACAGTTCATGGGTCAACCAGTTTGACTGTCCAGTCCGGTCCAATTTTCAAAATCATGATTAGGAGATGAATTACCATTGTAAATTTTATGTATTATCCCTCTTTTTGAGTTTGCCTTAAACAAAATTGTGCAATAATGAATTTATCATACTACCCCTCTATCTGAGATTTGGGGGTTCATCACTTTTTTATTTTTTAGGCGAAAATGCAATTAGGGGGCCCGAGAGGTGACTCTTCCAGCAGCATCTAGAAATGATTTTTTTTTTCTATTTTTCACATGTTTTCTAACAATTATTTAACAAAAATATTAATGTTAAATTGGTCATTAAAAACAATTAATGGCCTAATTGCACAACTTCCATCAATGGTCACAAACAACAAGATGATGGAAGACAAGTTTTAGATAACAAAAATTATTTGAGGGGATCTTTAAAGGTTTTGAAAACTCAGGGTAAGTTTAAGAGAATTGGAGAAATGAAGAGATATATGAAAAAGATAGATATAGGAAAACAATTGATCAATACACTGAAATCATAAACATGGTAGCAAATTAATAAGATGTTATTTATCAAAATTCATGGGTGAATTTTGATTGATCAAAACTCTCCGTATCATATATTTTCTGCATCATAGATTTTCCCTTAGATAATGACCTAAAAATTGATAAAATACAAAATAATTTAGAATGTGTTTAAACTTGGGTTAAGGCATAGATCTAAGCATCATGCAGAAGTTGGAGAGTGAGTCTTCTATTTTTTTTTTATTTTGTTAATTTTACAATTTGACTTAAAAATTAGAATGGATCTATTTCGCAATCTAATTTCCCGACAAATACGCGGCCACATCTCTTAGACCCATATAAATGTAGTCAACCCACATTCATCATACTTTCTTCGGATCATGGTTTTTATAACCGACCTGGAGGCCGAATCGGTCAGTGGTCCGGTTAATGGGTTGAATGGTTTGATCATTCAAACTGAATGGCCGGTTTGTTCTGACAAAAAAATAAAAAAATAAAAATGGTCAAAATTGTTTGAATGGTTAGCTGCCCGGGTTAGTGATTTATTGATCAAAATCAATGATTTTGGGCAAATTTTCTGTTTTGGGAAAAACTGAAATCAATCACCTGGCTGGTTTCTGGTTTTTTTTATCCGACCGTACGGTCCGATCCGGTTTTGAAAACCATGCTTTGGATCACTAATTGGGATCTCCTACCTACAAAACACATTATAACACCCTACCAACATGATCCGACACTGCACATCTATGTCAATGTTTCAGTAGTAAAATAGAGATATGCTAACAATGGAAACAAATTCAAAGTAGAGCATAAACTACTTTGTTATTTTTAGGGAAAATTCCCGATAGGTACCCTGTAATTTAGGTTGGATGCCAATTTAGTACTTGAACTTTAAAATGCAACAAATATAGTACCCAAACTTTCATTTTGTGACAATCTACTACCTAGAGTTAATGGACCCTCAGTTCTGTATATCAAATGACCTCATGTGCAATTTAACAATTTTTAAAATTCCAAAATTACCCTTAAAAATATATTATTCATCATCTTCTTTCTCAAGAAAATGAAACAGAATCCAGAGGGTTTGCCGCTGGATGCGGCATATCTTCATCCAATCTTCTCCTACTTCTTTCTTACTACGTTATTGTAGTAGATAACAACGATAAATCTCCAACTTCACTAGCAATGTGAGACGTTGCAACTCGACAGGAATGGACATAATAAAGTAGCAAAAGCGGATCGACAAGGTTTGAAGTGCCGTTAAATTTTCCAGACCACTGGGGAGTGACTCAAAAGGTGAAAACCATATATTCAATACCTTTATTTTGTTATTTTACGGTAATGATCTTGAAAAACCACCTACATCACCTTTTAACTCCAATTCCTCAAGCTGTTGTAGAAGACATGGCGATGGCGTAAACGGCGTCCAAGTCAACTGAGCACAGTTCTTGATGCACAGTGTTCTTAGTGCTTCAGCAGAGAAAAACAGAGGGGGCAGCTCTTTTAACTTGGGGGCATTTGTCCAGCCGCAACTCAGAAAGTTGTGGCATCAAAGCAATGGAAGTCGTGGCATCAGATCCCATCTCCATCTCTCTCTGTATTTCTCTATCTTGGGGCTCTTTTCATCACTGCTACTGATGTTGGATGAAGAGACGGGCTTTGCGATGAAGGTTGGCTCGTTGCCTCCAGGCATGAGGACGAGAACCCTGTACTCGGTGTCGGGCGGTGGGCTGGTGGGCTTTGTTGTTTTCTCCTCAGTTTCATCTCCATTCCAACGGCCAACACTGCCGCTGCTGCATCGGCTGCCTTCCTCCTCTGCTCTGTCTCTACCCTCAACTTCTTATGGTGTTTCTAGATCACAATGAAGATGTACCTACTGATCCACATGTTCCACTTCGCGCTTCAGCTCTGGTAATGTTCCCAGTCCTCTGCTGCGATAAAGTTGTTCAACAATGCTAGACAGGTAGTGGTCAAAACAGATGAAGGTAATTGATGAAGGAAGATTTGGCCCGACTTCATATTTACGCAATACGTGGTAAAGGCAACAGCTCAGCACAAAAGCACACCTAAGGTGCGAGCACCAAAGGGAGAAACTAGTGGACCGAACTCCCCTGCCGGCAGTCCGAACTCCCTACTAGGAACCCGATCTCTCCCTTTGACCCCAAGCCAGACAGTAACCCGAACAGGCTTGCCTGTAGCAGTTCGGAATACACCTCACCGAACTGGCCTGCCTTATAGTAGTTCGGGACACACCTCGCCGAACTGGCCTGCCATATAGCAATACAAGACATACCTCCGTACTCAAGCTTCACCTCGCTCACCACTCCAGCACATCACCTCCAGGACGCCAAAACCGAACAAACCGTACCATGCCTGACACCGAGGAAGTTCGTACCCAAGGGCGGTGCACCTGACTGACTTGGGATCTGACGCTTGACGACCGCACTCCAAACGGCCACCTGCCACCGCCTCCTGACACCGTCATCTCCAATTACAGAGACGGCTCCGACAAAGAGCAGTGATGGTTCTGTCCTAGTAGAAAGAATGATACCCGACCTGACAGGGGCTTCGGAGTGAGTGCGCGAAGTGGCTATAAAGGCTCCCTACCCCCAACAACAAGGTATGTAAACTTTGCGTCATCTGGTCTTTACTTTGCCTTTGAGAGAATACTAACTTGAGCTTCGGAATTATCTCACTGGGTTCCCCTCGGAGTTCCCTCATCTTCTCCGTTTCAGGCTCCCCGTCGCTCCAGTCAGAGGCGAAATCGTTGACAGCTGAGACCGGTCGGATTGCGCTCCATCAATAACCGAAAGTGATCAGGTCATCTGGTGTTTCTAAATCACAACGGAGATGTACCTACTACTGATCCACATGTTCCACTTCCCGCTTCTGCTCTGATAGTATTCCTAGTCCTCTACCGCGTTAAAGTTGTTCAACGATGCTAGACAAGTGGTGGTCAAAATAGATGAAGGTAGCCGAAAGTGATCAGATCATTTGGTGTTTCTTCAGAGCGGATTCCTCCTCCATAACTAGAAAAGAAGAAGATTTCACCGCTGCCTCCTTCACCTTCTTTTTCAAGAGCTCGTTCTCTTCCCGAACCATGTCCAATTGCTTCTCCTTCTCTGTCAACTTCTCTTTAAGCAAGTTGATTTCGTCAATCATCACAGTCGAGTTATCCAATGCTGGTTTCTTGGGTTCATGGGTTTCCCTTGGAGGAGGAGAAGAGGTATGGTAGTGGAGAATTCCATCCTCCGAATCTGGTGGCAGCAGATGCATGCAGATTTGCACTTGCAGGTCCCATCTCATCTCTCTCTGTATTTCTCCTCTTGGGACTCTTTTTTTCTCTCTCTGTAGCTTTGCAAAGGTATAGGCAGATGAGTTTCACGGTCTCATTCTTATAGAGGAGGAGTTTTACAGTAGCATAGAGGCCACGTTGGGGTGGTGTTCAACGAAACAATAAACAGTAAAAAATCAGATAAAACTTAAGAGGCATTTGTGTCTTTTCCCATAACGCTTAATAATGAATTAACACCAGATACTAAATTGTTTCAAGATAAAGTTCAAGTACTAGATTATCGTATTTTAAAATTCGAATACTAAATTGGCACTTGACTTAAAAGTACAGGATACCCATTGAGAATTTTCCCTTATTTTTATTGGTGATGTATACATATTTCACTTATAACCATGATCACAAATGTCCTCTCCCTATGACCATGGTTAGTGATGTTTTTGTCTTTCACTGGGAGGTTACAACTTACAAAAAGTGTTGAGACTACCACCAGAGCAGATGTGCTCTCTCTCAATACACACCTTTGCATTGATTCACCTACATAGTACATAATTCATGTTTACATTTTTCATGTGAGATTCATTAATTTTTCTTTTATTATAATAAAAAGTTCTCTATATGTTTCAAATTTTATAAAACAATGTCAAGTGGGATCCATCGATTTCTTTTTATAAAAATTTCTTGTGTATGTTCAAATTTCCTGAAAGCAATGTCAAGTAGGGCTCATAACTTTGGGTTTAAATAACATGAATCACCAAGCAAAAAAAGTGTTGAGAAATATTTTGGTCAATTCTTAAACCAAAAGCAATTTTGAAAATTCCTCTATTTTTTTAATGGTACTCTGTTTTTGAGGTTTTTTTTTTTTTTTGAAAATGCTCTGTTTTTTGATAGTTAAAAACAAATAACAATTTTCATTTCTTCCAAAATTGTTCATTTTATTCTTATTTGTTGTTAGAATAAAGTTTTATTTAGGGTAGGGCATGGCAGAACTTGGCAACGAACCAAACAGGCCCATGATTTTGATCCTACACGTCCGTATTTGAAAAGACACCACCAAATAACCATCTCAACTATTAGATCATGGACATGTGTTCATTTTCTACTTTGTATTGGGCTGTTATTCATATTTATAGTGCAAATATAAATCAAAATGCAAAATTTGCATTCAATTTAGTCAACCTTAATTAGCAAATCCAAAATCTTAGAAGTGAGAATATTTTTTTTTAAACAACAGCGGGTGAATAAATTGGACCAATCTGATCCCAGGCGAGCTTGCTTGAATTGGACCATAACCACAAGATTAACCTAATTCCCTATCTGGATAAATATTTTCGAGAGAATATAAGTGTATTTATTCATATTCTTTTATTTTGCAAGTAAATAAAAGAAATCATTTTAATCATACCTAAGAGATAGAATAAGTAATACCTAAGAAAATAAACTTTCCCTAATCCCCATAATCCCCACATAAATATGAAAAACAGAACATGAATTTTTTGATTAATGAAAATCAAAATCCCATTAATCAATTTTCCTCCTCTCAAAATCCAAAAAAGAACGCCCCCTTAGTGAGATGGGATCTTTTTTTTACAGACAGTGAGCCTAAAACAGTAATGAAGTTCTTTGGTCCATGTAAACATTCTGAAAGGCAACTACTCAAATCCGCATACAAAAGTTGGTATTTTGAGCACAAAAGAAAATTAACAACAAACAAAAAGGATAAAAGGATGGTACCCAAAGAAACCTAAGACATCTCATAAATCTTTTCATTTTCATTAACACCTGAAAGCAAAATAGTATTTGACAATGTGCAAGTTCTGACTTATGAGATTTACACATAAGCTTCTTGTCCCTCATTTGGGGACTCTTCGACACAATCATAAAGCATACTAATAAAGTTGAAATGATCTCAATCACTCAGAAAATAAACTCAACCACATAGATATTACATGATTGCACTGTTATTTCCACAGAAATGACTAAGTATGAACACATATCGTAGATTCGTAGACAAGTTGCTCGACCAAATCACTTAAACATGGACGAAAAAGGCAATTGCCAGAGTTCTATGACACTCCACTAAACTTGAACTATTCATTGAGGATAAAGCATAAACTCAGCGAAAGAAATTTTTTTCACATTTCTAACAAACTATAAATGACACCAATTATGACGGGGAGCTTCGTGCCTTAACTAGTGGTCTAGAAGCATCCTCAACTCAACAGCCAATATAGTTGATATAACAATATATTCTGATTGTGAAAATTTTGTTAAATCTCTTCACAATTCATACCAGACCAAGTTCATGGGTAAAACAGATGCACTGGGCTCACATCCGGAAGCTGCTGCTTAGTTCGCTTATTCATGTAAATAGATAGTTAAATCCAATGGCCCATCGTTTTTACTTGTAAGGTCAAATTGTTTTCTAATCAATGAAGCGAGAATAGACATGCCAGGAACTAGGAGAGTCCAGGACGCCTCAACAAATGCCACCACGAAGACGAAGAACGAGGTGGAGGGTTGATTCCTTCTGAATATTATAATCCGCCAACGTTCGCCCATCCTCTAGTTGCTTCCCAGCAAAGATGAGCCTCTGCTGATCCGGAGGAATGCCCTCTTTGTCCTGGATCTTGGCTTTCACATTGTCTATGGTGTCAGAGCTCTCCACCTCCAGTGTTATGGTTTTCCCTGTAAGAGTCTTCACAAAGATCTGCATACCACCACGCAGACGGAGGACCAAGTGAAGAGTAGACTCCTTCTGGATATTGTAATCAGCTAGGGTCCTTCCATCCTCCAGCTGCTTCCCTGCAAAGATAAGCCTCTGTTGATCTGGTGGTATTCCCTCCTTGTCTTGGATCTTGGCCTTCACATTATCAATGGTATCAGAGCTCTCCACTTCCAAAGTAATCGTCTTCCCAGTTAGCGTCTTGACAAAGATTTGCATGCCCCCACGAAGCCTGAGGACAAGGTGGAGGGTGGATTCCTTCTGAATATTGTAATCAGCCAAGGTACGACCATCCTCAAGCTGTTTTCCAGCAAAAATGAGCCTCTGTTGGTCAGGTGGGATGCCCTCCTTATCCTGAATCTTAGCCTTAACATTGTCAATGGTGTCCGAGCTTTCTACTTCAAGCGTGATGGTTTTCCCAGTAAGGGTCTTAACAAATATCTGCATCCCACCTCTGAGACGGAGAACAAGGTGGAGAGTGGATTCCTTCTGAATGTTGTAGTCAGCTAGTGTCCTACCATCTTCAAGTTGCTTTCCAGCAAAGATAAGTCTCTGCTGATCAGGAGGGATTCCTTCCTTGTCTTGGATCTTGGCCTTGACATTGTCGATTGTATCAGAACTCTCAACCTCCAAAGTAATGGTTTTCCCAGTTAGAGTCTTGACAAAGATTTGCATTCCACCCCTCAATCGAAGAACCAGATGGAGGGTGGACTCCTTCTGGATGTTGTAATCTGCCAAGGTTCGGCCATCCTCTAGTTGCTTACCAGCAAAGATAAGCCGCTGCTGGTCAGGGGGGATTCCTTCCTTTTCTTGGATTTTGGCCTTGACATTGTCAATAGTGTCGGAGCTTTCAACCTCAAGGGTGATGGTTTTGCCTGTAAGAGTCTTAACAAAAATCTGCATCTGTAACCACAGGGAGCAAAGAGATTTCAGTACAACTGGCAAATCAAAGAATAGAACTAAGCGCAGGCATATAGAAGGGCATAAAATAGAGACTATTATTTAGATCCATTATGTCAAGGCTGTGCAATCAGGAAAACCAAAAGCCCTAAACCACAAAGGAGGAAATTTTCATAGTGTAAAAACTAAAAAGGCAACAAAACGATCAATTTTCTCTTTGCAACATCTTCATAAATTTAGAACTTAAATAAAAGGTTGCAGTAGTTGACACAGGTAAATTGCAAAAGCTTCTGAAAGCGAAAAGAGAAATAAGTCTTGCACAAAAAACCTGAAATAAATAGAAACGATAAAACCATAAAGAATCACATATACGAATATATAATAGAAGAAAACGGAAACCCTAGGTATTTGAACACAGCTCGAATCGAAATAAAAAGAACATCCAAGCGGATGAAAATCACATAACCGAAAGAGAAAGAAATAAAGGAAAACAATTAAACAAAAAACATAAACAAAAGCCAATAAATCTAGAATAGAATTTTAGATCAAGAAAAAGAGAAAGGATAAAAATCACCAGAGAGACGAAAGAATCGTTGAAAAGAAGAAGAAGAAGAAGAAAAATCATGCATACCTTGACTCAGTAGTGTAATCTGAATGAACAAACGGGACGAAGGGCACTGGAAGCGAATTTAAAACCGAAGAAAACTGAAAGAAGCTTATATATATCTCTTCGTATTCGATGGTGTTGCACACAGACGAGAAGAGACGGCAATTTATAAGCTTTCTTTGTGGAGGCCGGTAGTTCTTATGGTCTCCGTATGAGATGATGATTCATGCACGTTTCTAGTTGTCAGAATGGACCGCACCGGACATTTCTAGAAGTTGCCAGAAGTGCCAACGTCGGTGAATAAAATTCGGGCGGGGTAATCGGGTTCACGTGTTCTCACCTCACCCGCACTTCTGGAATATGATCGTGGATCCTGGGCCCCTGGCCCTTGGGCCGTGTTTAGAGTGTTGTGTGTGTGTATTTTTCGCATTTGAATGGGTTTGGAAAATTATTTTCTAATTAAAAAAATGCTATTTGAGAATATGTGAAGTAAATAGTGTTTGGATGAATGGTTGGATAAAATAAAAAGTCCTCTGCCTGAATTTTCTTACAATCATAACAACCTCCCCTCTAGTTTCACGAAAACCTTCGGTTATCTCCCTTCCAACTTTGTTCTATTAATGTAGATTTCAAATTTACGAAATTATTCTTACAACTTATTAGGGCATTTTCAATATAATTCAATTCTTAGACCTAACTTTTTTATAGAGTAAAATTGCTTTATTCTTTTCAACGAGAAATATTTTTTAATTAAAAGTAAAAAATTCTTTTGGATGTATTTTAGTAAATTCTCATCTGAATTGATGGATATAATTTGAAAACTAATGCATTAGGTTTTTTTCAATACTACGAGGGAAGTTTTTGTAAAATTGAAATCTCAGAGGAGGTTTTTTTATTTTACCCTTATTTTATTTTATTTTTTAAGATGCTAGACAATAACATTTCAAACTTTTCCATAGAATTTTTAACCCCCCCCCCCCCCCCAACCACTTTTGGCTTCTCTAATGTGAAAACAGAAACCCTCAACAATTACTTTCAAACATGGTCTTGATTTTTTTTGTATAAAAACATTGTGCATTATTGAGTTTTGAGAAGGTCATTTGTAGAATTTCCGAATTGATTAAAGGAAAGAGAAAATAATTGATATTTGTGTAATAAGAGAGGCGTTGAAAGGTATTGATTTGAGATCATCAGGCCCACACCCTTCTAACATCATTTTGCAATCTTGCATTGGAAATATCTCTCCATGAAATAAAACATAGAGATATTCTCAATGCAAGGCAGTAAAAGTTGCTCTGCAACGCCTATAAAACAATATGTTAGAGGGTGCTGCACAACATCATTCATTTGGTTTTTGAATACAAAAATAAATACCACATCAGCAAAAACAATATAATTTTTCTGATATAGCAGTTCAACAAAAACAATTTTGTTGTGAACATGCCTTAAAAATAAGAAACAATGAGATGCAAAATATATCAAGAAGAAGAAGAAGAAGAAGAAAAAGAAGAAGAAGAAGAAGAAAAAGAAGGAGAAGGAGAAGGAGAAGGAGGGCGAGGAGGAGGTATACATCTTCTATGCTCAGCTTGAGAAGGAGATGAAGAAGAAGGCGAGAGAGAGAGAGAGAGAGAGAGAGAGAGAGAGAGAGAGAGAGAGAGAGAGAGAGAGAGAGAGAGAGAGAGAGAGAGAGAGAGAGAGAGAGAGAGAGAGATTACCTTGGATTTGAGCTCTTTGGATTGATCTTAGCTTTGGGACTTCAACAGGTTGAGATCTTAGCTTCAATCGATTTTACGAGAGAGAGGCGGGGGACAAGGGTTCAGTGACTTCAGTTCAGAGGACTCGAGTTTCAAACTCGAACAAAAAAAGAATTAGTAATGCGGCATGAAAATTTTTCGTGCCACAAAATAGGTTAATTTTTTTGCCGATATTGAAATTTCATTCTGGGAAGAATGAGTCTTGCAACAAGAAATGATTATCCAAACACCTACATCCCATTCATTCTTGCCCATTCATTTTTAGAATCAGCAAGAATTAAAAGAATGAGTTTCGTGCCACAAAACTCTCCCATACCATGTGACGCAGCGTGGAAGCAATGAGAACCGGAGCTGGCTATGCAAGCACCGGGCGTTCGCTAGCACCTAGCGAAAAACACCGATTTCTCTAGGAGAGAGAAAAAGGTAGCGAAAATAGGAAGAAGAGAACTTGAAGAAATTCTAAAAAATCTGAAGTATGAATTGATGAATAACTTTGTGAAAATAGCAGTAATTATAATACATTTGGAAATTGTAAAAGGAATAGGAAAGAACATGAATCTTGATCTTGATCTTGATCCTCTTGGGCTGTCTTGATAAGGTTGAACCCTGTTGGATTTCTTGGGCTTGATCTTCCACCGCCCGATCTCCCTGGCTCTCCTTATGCATGAATCTGGGAGTCTTGAATTTCTTGATGCTTCTTGGAGTCTTGAGTTCTTGCTAATCTTGGAAGAGTCTTGATAATCTTGGATTCTTGATAAGTCTTGGAGTCTTGACCTTATCCTAGGAGCTACCGCCCCTAGGGGTGAGATGGGCCTTGGGATTGGCCTCCATCATTCTCCCCCACTTGGAGAGAACTCGACCCCGAGTCGTGACGAGGATAGGCAAGTGTTATCTCTGGCAGGTACCGGTGAAGGTCAGCAATGTTGAAGGTCTTGGATATACCCATATGATTTGGTAGGTCCACTATATAGGCATTGTCATTAATCTTCTTCACGATCTTGTATGGACCATACTTCCGAGGCTTCAACTTGTTGTAGGTACCTACGGGAATTCTTTCCTTCCTTAAGAAGACCATAACCTCATCACCTACATCAAACACTTGAGGTCGGCGGTGTTTGTCTGCGGCCATCTTGTACTTGGCGTTGGATTGCTCTAGCTTCTGCTTCACGACATTTTGGACGGACTGGATTTGTTCTGCCATCTGCTCTGCTGAGATACTGGCACTGGATACCTTCGGTAGTTTCACTAGATCCAGCGCATGGTTAGGGACCTTCATGTACACGATGGAGAATGGGGATCTGCCTGTAGAACTATGCACTGCATTGTTATAGGCGAACTCAGCCTGGGCTATGGCGAAGTCCCACTGTTTCGGTCGTTCCCAGCATATGCTGCGAATTAAATTCCCTAAGGTTCGATTTACCACTTCTGTTTGTCCATCTGTCTGCAAATGGGCTGTACTGCTGAAATTAAGTGATGAATCAAACAACCTCCACAGGGTCATCCAAAAGTGACTGAGGAACCGTGTGTCACGATTTGAAGTGATGGTCTTGGGTACCCCATGTAAGCGAACAATCTCCCTGAAAAATAATTTGGCTGTTGCAGATGCATTTGTTGTTTTCTTGCATGGGAGGAAGTGAGCCATTTTTGAGAACCTATCAACCACCACGAAGACGGAGTCCATGTTCCTCTGGGTCTTTGGCAAGCCTAGCACAAAATCCATGGACAAGTCTTCCCATATAGCAGTAGGAACGGGTAGGGGCATGTAGAGACCTGTGTTCTGAGTTTGTCCCTTAGTTGTCTGACAAACATAGCACCTGCTTACGATGGTAGACACGTCCCTTCTCAATTTCGGCCAGTAATATCGCCCCTTAACAGCTTTTATTGTTTTATCCCTTCCCAAATGTCCTACTAGTCCACCCCCATGAAAATCCCTGATGATCTTTTCGCGGATGGAGGTGCAAGGGATACACAACTGTTCCCCTTTTATAAGGAACCCGTCATAAATAAAGAAGTCTTCTGCTGACTGCTTATTCATACATTTCTCCCATACCTGTTGGAAGTCTTCATCTTGGGCATATACGTCTTTTAGGCACTCAAAACCCACAATCTCAACACTGAGGGTCTTGATGAGAGCTACACGCCTACTAAGTGCATCAGCCACTTTATTTTGCTGTCCTGTCTTATACACAATTTTATATGGGAATTTGTCTAGGAAAACTGACCATCTGGCATGTAAATCACTTCTTAATTGCTTTTGCCCACTAAGATATTTTAGGGCCTGATGGTCAGTATAGAGAACAAATTCTTTTGCAATTAAATAGTGTTCCCATGTTTTCAAGGCTCTTATCATAACATAAAACTCCTTGTCATAAGTAGACCACTTTCTCCTGGCTTCACATAAATTTTCACTAAAGAAGGCAATGGGTCTTTTCTCTTGGGACAATACAACCCCTATGCCAACTCTACTGGCGTCACATTCAACTTCAAATAATTTATTGAAATCAGGTAAGGCAAGAACATGAGCAGTACATAACTTTTCTTATATGAGAGCAAAACTTTGCTCTTGTTCTTCTCCCCATTGAAATTTCCCCTTTTTCAAGCATTCAGTAATGGGAGCCATGATACTACTAAAATTCTTAATAAAACACCTATAGAAGGTTGCCAACCCATGAAATCGCCTGACATCTGTGACAATGGATGGGGTCGGCCACTCCCTAATGGCTTTCACCTTTTCCTCATCTCCTTTCACACCATTCTTGCTTATAATAAATCCTAGGAATAATAAATTATCTTTCATAAAGATGCATTTCTTCAAATTAGCATATAATTTATTTTCCCTCAATATTTTCAGGACCTCCCTAATTTGTCCCACATACTTAGTGATAGATTTGTTATATATCAAAATATCATCAAAATAGACTACCACAAATTTACCAATGAAGGGGTGCAATACCTGGTTCATCAGCCTCATGAAAGTGCTGGGTGCGTTGGTTAGTCCAAAGGGCATGACCAACCATTCGAACAAGCCATCTCTAGTCTTGAAGGTTGTCTTCCATTTATCTCCAGGATGGATCCTGATTTGATGATGTCCACTCCTGAGATCTATTTTTGAGAAAACTACAGCTCCGCTTAGTTGGTCCAACATGTCGTCCAGCCTAGGAATGAGAAATTTGTACCCAATGGTGATCTTGTTAATGGCTCTGCTGTCGACACACATTCTTCAACTGCCATCCTTCTTAGGTGCTAATAAGGCAGGTACTGCACAAGGACTCATGCTGATTTGAATGTGCCCCTTTTTCAATAATTATTCTACATTTTCTCGTAAAATTTCATTCTCCTTAGGACTCATCCTGTAATGTGGGAGGTTAGGTAGACTAGCACCTGGAACAAAAGCAATATAGTGTTGTATATCTCTCATGGGAGGGAGTTCATTTGGTAACTCCTCTGGAACTACATCATTAAATTCATCCAGTAGTTCCTGTATTTCAGTTGGAATTGTATTTTCATCATTAACATCTTCTCCTTTTACTACTAACAAATGTATCTCATAAGTATCCTTACATTCTTTAACAAATTCAACATGATGATGGGTGATGGTAAGGAAATTTTTCTCATGTGCCTTTGGAGTATTTGTAATACTTTTTTCTATGGGTAACAAAGTATAATGTGTACCTTCTTTTTCAAGTTGGTAGGTATTCTTCCTATCCATGTGCCTTGCATCTTTATCAAATTGCCAAGGCCTCCCTAACAAAATATGGCAAGCATCCATATCTACAATATCACAATATGCTTCATCATGGTACTTACCAATTGAAAAATGTACCTTGCAGCGTTCTTCCACTCGTATGCCGCCTCCTTCCTTGATCCACCCAATTGTGTATGGGTTGGGATGTTTTTCAGGAACTAGCTGTAATTGTTGGATGACATCCTTGCAAATAATATTTTCCTGACTACCACTGTCAATAATTAAATTAAATAATTTTCCCTTGACAGTGCATCTAGTACGAAATAATCTATGCCTTTGAGAAGTATCCTTATTTTTCTGGAACAACATTAATTTTCTTACCACACAAGTATACTCCTCATGTTCATATGGACCCTCTTCATCCTCCCCATCAGGTCCACAATATACTTCTTCCTCTTCCCTTTCTACCATATTAACTGCCTTCCTCCTGGGACAGTCACTGGATCTATGTCCAACCTCATTACATTTAAAACATTTAATAGGAGCAGGCCTTGCATAAGGGTTACTGGGTTTAGGAGGGTTGGAAGGATTACCTCGAGTATGTCCTCCTGTAGTAGCCTTACCGGCATTACTTGTACTTGCCGGGTGAGAAGGTTGTACTGCTGGAGCTGATTTGTTCGTGTCGACAGTTGCCAGTCTGTTGTCGCTCCCGCTGTACTGACGATAATTATCACTGCGTGCCTTGTCCTGGAACATTAATTCTACTTTCAAGGCTAGGTTCCTTGCTTCCTACACACTAAGAACCATCTGTACACCAATTTTATCTCTGATAGACGGTCTTAAACTGCTTAGATAACGGGCTGCCTGCTGATTATCACTTTTAGATAATTGATTTCTTTCAGCTAATCTCAAAAATTCAGATGTATATTCATTAACACTACGGGAACCCTACGCACACCTCTGATAAGATTCAAACATATATTGTTCATAGTCAGGAGGTAAAAATCTACCTCTGATTAATTGTTTCATGCGCCTCCAGGTTCGAACAGGACCCCTTCCTTCTCTCATCCGGGTCTCTCTCATCCGTTCCCACCAAACAGATGCGCCTCCCTTTAATCGGAAAGCTACTAATTTTACCCTTCGTTCCTTTGGTATTTCCATGTAATCAAAGAACCTATCGACTTCTGTGATCCAATCCAGAAGTCCCTCTATACCAAGATCTCCACTAAAAGTAGGAATATCTACCTTGAGTTTAAATTCATCATTATTCCTACGGGGGTTGAAATTACTTTGATTGTGCCAATTTCTACCGTTTCTGTCATTGTCGGGAAGAACTGGAGCACCACCAAATTCGAAATCAACATCACTGTCGTCGTCAAGAACTGGACGTCGGGACACAGTAGCGACGGGTAGTCTGTCGTGGTCGTCTCCTGTGATCTGCTATGGATTTTCCCAGATTCGTGGGACAACCTCCCGTAACAAGGTTTGCAGTTGTTCAGTCACCTTTGCCAACTGCCGTTCGATGTTACGTGTGGCTGTACGTTGCTCTTCGATTGCTCTCCAAACAGTTGGGAACCCCTGATCTCCGTCACGGGGTGGGTTGCGACTGCTACCGTCTGGGTTGGACATGACTGGGCGTTCGCTAGCACCAGCGAAAAACACCGATTTCTCTAGGAGAGAGAAAAAGGTAGTGAAAATAGGAAGAAGAGAACTTGAAGAAATTCTGAAAATCTGAAGTATGAATTGATGAATAACTTTGTGAAAATAGCAGTATTTATAATACATTTGGAAATTGTAAAAGGACTAGGAAAGAACATGAATCTTGATCTTGATCTTGATCCTCTTGGGCTGTCTTGATAAGGTCGAACCCTGTTGGATTTCTTGGGCTTGATCTTCCACCGTCCGATCTCCCTGGCTCTCCTTATGCATGAATCTGGGAGTCTTGGATTTCTTGATGCTTCTTGGAGTCTTTGTTGGATCTTGATTGGAGTCTTGAGTTCTTGCTAATCTTGGAAGAGTTTTGATAATCTTGGATTCTTGATAAATATTGGAGTCTTGACCTTACCCTAGGAGCTGCTGCCCCTAGAGGTGAGATGGGCCTCCATCACCATGTCTTATCAAAATAATTTTTTTTTTAATTTGTTTTTCTTCGTCATTTTCTCTTAATTCTAATTGATCCAAGAATACCTCTTATTTTTTCTAAACAAAACCAGCTAAAATAACAAGTTTCTTTAAATTCTTGTTTCATTTCTTTAACATGAATGTCTCTTTTCGTCTTAAAATATACAGATTATCCACTCCTGCCAATAGACTAAGAAAAACTGAACGGAACCTTAAATTTATATCTATCAAAAAGAAACCTCTACCTTCTCACCTGAATAATGAATCCAATAAAAAATCTACAAGGACGTATTAGAGCAATTGAGAGGGATTTAATATCTTGAATCCTTAAATCATTTAAATAAATAAGAAAACGATGATTTGGAAATTAAAGTTAATTGATGAAACTCTAACAAAGGGGATATTTGTTACGAAGTAAAATTTTAGGGGATATTTATCACAGCTAGAAGTTTAAGGAGTACAATTGTCAGGACCCCACAGCACGGGGTTCTTTGTCATTTACCCTATTTCGGTAAAGAAGAAATCAGCTACATAACATACAATTATCATTAAATAGAAGATGGAAAAGTCCCACTCGTCTCCTTCCAAACTTCAAACCCTGAGTTTTGAGTTTTGCCTTCTTTTTTCGGCTTCTCTATCATGCTTGAAAGTTGAAAAGTCTTGCCTACCAATAAATTGGTGTGGTGACAATAGTTCGCTTTGTCTTAATTAAACCCTTGTCTAAATAAAAAGGTTTTATTGAGTAGCCATTCAACTTATGCTGTGTTTGGAAACGATGCAAATAAGTGTGAATGCAAATATGTAGAGTATAAAACAGTCTATAAATTGTAAAGTTGAGCTAGTTTTGCACAAATAAAATTGCCTTCTTACCAAATAGACTTTTAGCTGTAATGGATGTAAATGCGAATTTCAATAAAGCATATGCCTTTTTTTACCAAAAGCCCACTTGAATGCAAATTTACTTCTACTTTACTGATGTACTTTTACATCTTATTATCAATGTAAATATGCATTGATTTGTCATTTATCAATGCATAAATGTAAAATTGTGTTAGTAACCCAAGTGCAAATTTACCCTGAACCGAGATTTACACTTTATTTGCATCATTTCCAAATGCACCCTTAATTGCAAATTGTGATACAATGTTCCACCATTTGAGACCACTTCTATGAGAAATCCATATTCTTAGCCACTTTTACTACAAATTCTCACTTCATTTTATCCTATGCACTTGACATGTTTATTTTAATTGCAACCCATCCCTTCCCTAACTTCTTCATATGATGAAAGATTTCTCTCACCATTATGATATTATCCACCCCTTGTCTCCCCTTTATAAATGCTCATTGTTTGGGGATATGATTTTGGGCAATGTTTTTAATTTTTAGTAATTTATTCTTTTTTCTTTTGTGGTAAAAAAAAGTGCCCCTAGGCTCATTCATTAAATCATGCTTGATGAAATGTCATGTACAAGAATTGAAGGAAATCTGAAGCAACCGCTTGAAAGTTGCATTAATCTCCTCTACCGCAATCCGTTCTCCTTTATCATTCTTAGCATGCTTAAATAATTCATTCTTCTTTTATATTTAGCATTTATGTCTCCTCCTTGTAACCTAGTATATGTTTGGCATCGATGGTGCTGCTGATGTGTGGGTTGGAAGCATTACTTTTATTTTTATTATATTTTTTTTGTTTAGAATCTTTGCTGCCAGGTATGATGTTTTTTAGAACAATAGTAACTTTTTCTGTTTGGTACCAATGCTCTAAGAAACGTTTTCAGCACTGGTACCCATTATCCAGTGCCATACAACAGTCATCTCACATTCCTGTTGGCAGCAACGAGCTGCAACGCCAGGAAACGCCAAATTCGGCATTGCTTCAAGCCATACCTTCCCGATTTCCAAAGTGTGGCTTGGAACACTGTTTTTTATGGAAAAAACGGTTATAAACAAAAGCCCATTTTCTGGAACACTATTTTTTCCAACGTGGCACTAATGTGGTGCCATTTTCTAAAGCAACGGCAACATGCCAAACAGACACCAAGTTTATCTTCATTGAATTTGCCACATCATCTCTTTCTCTTTTTAACCATTTGTTATATTCTTCCTTTAGGTCAGCAGTCACACTTACCACGTCAGCCTGTCCTCAATTTTTCTTAATCTGTCTTACCCCCCTTCCAAATCCTAGTCACAAGTAGACTACGGAGGCTAAAATCCACGTATCCATTCAAAGAAATGAAAATTCAAATATATATTTCTGATAGAAATCAAGAGGGGCTACACAAGACCGGGGGGGGGGGGGGGGTAGTGCGTCCCTATAAATCAGACTTACAAATACAAGCTAAATTTTAAAGAAGATCATTAAGATTGAGACTTACTGTACCCAATAGGGACGAAAAAGCTTGATTGACGAGCCAATCTACCGCTTGATTAGCTTCTCGAAAGACATGATTGTAAACCAAGTCTGATTTGCTTGATTCTTCAGATCCAAAGACTCTTGAATGAAAATTCAAATATTGACGTAGATTTTCCACCCAAGATAGGGATACTTGTTAATTGTTATAGATCCGTTGGATAATTAATTTAGTACCCAAAAATTAAACGTTGTTACAGGTAATTATTATTGTCTTCAATGCAAGTCTTAGTTGCTGGGAATCTGTACTTAGCAAAATTTATTATATCTTTATATCAATTAAATGCTTTTGTGAACAAAATTATACAAGAACGAGTAATTTCCTTTCCCTCTCTCACACACAAACACTCAAAGGTTGAGTATGAAGTTGTGGAATTCTAACTTGTTGAAAATCCTGATTTCTAAAATGAAAGACAAAATTAAAGGCGTCGAAAGTTAGGAAATTTGTCTTCAATCCGATTTTTCTTGTTGCTAAATCCGAAAAAAAAAATCAAAACTATCTAGATTGAAAATAGACTAGTTTTTAAAATAAAAACACAGTAAACATGTCGTTGGTTGTATATGTGTCTATTATTTCTAGAAATGAAACTAAAAGAGTATCCTTGAATTTTTGGTTTTCAATACATGTTTTTACGTCAGGATTTAATGACCAAATAAAGTCACATTTCAATTTAACCAATACTTATACGAAAAATAGAACATATAAACCCAACCAGTCATTAATATATAGTGTATCAGTGCCCTAAATAAGAAAACCAATATGATGTTGAAAGAAAGAAAAAAAAAAAAAGAAATCGTTATGATACGTCATAAACATATTGCATTAACCAAGGTTTTAAAAACTGGACTGGGCATGAAACTGTTTTGGCCATTGGTTTTTTGGTCAAATGGTCTGACTGTCCAGTTTGGACAGATGGTTCATTCTGATTTAAAAAATAAAAATTAAAAAATTAATTAAAATAAAAGGCCAAAACTGTTGTCTGGGTCAATGGGTTGATGGTTTGACCTCCTGAATCAGCACGCCATTGACCAAGTCAACGGTTTTTGGCCCAATAACAGTTCTATGGTGAAACCGGTCTAATCATTCGGTCTGGTCCAGTTTTCAAAACCATGGTATTAATATGTTGAGCCGTGATTGAATGTGCAAGCCCATTGTTTGGAAACAATGCAAATAAGTGTAATTGCAAATATGTAGAGTGTAAAACAGTCCATATAAATTGCAAAATTGAGTTAGTTTTGTATAGACAAATTTACCTTCTTACCAAACAAACTTTTAGCTATAATGGATGCAAATAAGAAATCCAATAAAACATATGCCTTTTTTTTATCAAAAGCCCATATGAATACAAATTTACTTTTTTTTTTTATTGATGCACTTTTACATCTTATTATCAATGTAAATATGTATTGGATAATATGTTTTCTATCATTTATCAATCTATAAATGTAATGTTGTCAAACACAGGTAAAAGTGAAGCAGAGTATAAATTTACCCTAAACTGGAATTTACACTCCATTTGCATTGTTTTCAAACGCAACCAAAGAAAATGAATTCACATGCATCCAACTGGTTGCCTTCTTTCCTCTTCTAACTCTTGATTTTAAGCTAAAAATAAAAGGTATTAAAAGGGTATAGCAGCCATTGGTAGCTTCCTCCTTTCTTCTTCACCAACTCCTTTCTTTATGTGAAGTTTCCTACGAGATATTTTTAGGGTTTGTGGTCAAAGCTCATATTCATATCTACTGTAGTCTCATCCTTATTCTTATCGAAGAGAGAGCTTTGGTTGTCTTTTCCTCTCTCTCTCTCCATCACCTTGTTTATGTGCTTGAGGACAAGGCAAAATAAAAAACTTCGAAGGGATAAGCATGTTGAACCTGAAAGCCATACATGACAGGCTGGATATGTGAACTGGGGTATTGGATTTAAGGCTGCAAACAGTACAGACCTCTTCTTACATCCAACCTGATAAGAATATGGGAGATATAAATTCGATTTGATATCTATTAGATATGTGAAGCATAGATTAAAATTCGAATCATTTAAATATCTGGATACTTAATTTGATTCAGAAAAAAATGTTTTATTTAATTTGTAAATCTCACTAGTTTCTAGTATTGGGAAATTGCTTTATTCAGAGGGTGTTATCCAACACGAATGTTCTTGTTTTCATTTATTTCTGCCACTGACAATTTGTCACATCAGTTAAAGTAAAAAAAAAAAAAAAACCTTCTTAAACCATGTTTTCTGTTTTGAAAAGCAAAAATAGATTGGTTTTATTTAAAAAAAAGCATGTTTTTAAAATCATCAAAATGATGGTTTTTAAAACAAAAATAAATTTTATAGTATAGAAACTATGCAAGCTATAGAACATGATATTAGATAACAAGATAAAAACATGTTCTTTAAAACAAAAGTTCAAGAACATATTTTTTGTTTCAGCTTTGGAAACAAGAAATACGTATATAACCACCATGAATACGTTTTCTATTTTTCCTTTTCAAAACCAATTTGTTTCGAAACCGGTTGGTTTTGATTTGTTTTTGGAAGAAAAACAATTCACATTGTAAAACACCCCATTAAGTTGCAAATGTCATTAGTTTCTAATATTCAGACCTGGCCTGACCTGGAAATTTGTGGTTTGGGCCATGCTAGGAATCATCACTGTGACTACAGATATCCAAAATTTCTGTTTCAAAATTGATTTGTTAAGACTTGCTGAATGTTTGAATTCAACCTAAGCATATTGAATGAATTCCCAAATCAGATCACCAAGTGATGGTGACTCAGTTGATAGGATCTCTGATTTATCAGAGTAGAGATTGAGATCAAATTCCGCTACCACTAGATTTGGGGATTTAAGGAGGAGGGATGAAATATACACACACACTACACAAATATTGTAGGTCATTTGACCCAAGATACTCCCTAAATTATAATAAATGGGTTCTCTCCTAGCAGACAATTCCAGTAGATGGATTACACACTTTGGCTGTATCTGGCTGCGCATGTAAAAACAAAGGAAAACAATTGATTTCCTAGGAAAATGATATTAAAAAAACAAATTATATTTCTAATTTTTCTGGTTTCCAAAAATGACTTACATATAATTTGTCATTTACCTACACTTATTCCTCACTTTTTCCTTCCTTAATGAACCACACATCATAAAATAACAATTTTCAGAAAATCATTAATTTTCCTTCAGATCAAATGGAATGTAAAAGGTAAATTTGAATTATAAAAGAAAAAGGAGAAAAAAAAGTGGTGATGATCATATAAACATTCCAAAGGAATATAAAATTTGTGGTTAGGAGGATTTTGTCCATTAGCGAGTTGGATTAATTTAACTATTAAACTGGATCATTAGTCTAATCAACACTATCAATCGGCTTTTCAATAATTTGTTTGTTTTTTCAATTTTTTAAGGAATGGAAATCATTCTCATTTGAGGGGCAGAAGAAGTGTATAGTATATAATACGACATTGCATTAATATAAGTATATAACCCCACCTTCTCGTCCCTCATGATAGGCTACCATAAAGTAAGAAAGATTGGTGGGTCCATCAAATAAAGTTAGATTATCACGTAGGATTCGGGCAGCCCACACTCCCCCACACACCAACCCATGGTGGTTGAGCTGAACAACCACATAAACTACTGACAAGATTTTTTTCAAAGACATACCAATATATAAAAAAATATCGGAAAGGATTCAAGAGGAAGTGAGGAACATTCGTTATCAGTGATTGGAGTAGGCGGGTGGTTCCACTTGTATCATCATCATCTAGTGGCTCGTTTGTTTTGGACGGTGGAGATAATAATTCAGGAAAAAAGAAAACGACCGTCACCATTCTCGTTGACACCGGACTGGTCAAGCTTGACTGCTTGAGATTCGATCAACTTATCTTGAACTCGGATGCTCAACGTGTAATCGGATTGAATTTAGGGTCCGTTTGGTTTTCTGAAATCGGAATTGAAATGATTCATTCTGATTAATGGAGCGATATTTCCTGGAGTGGCTCTTTCCTCCTCCCACTGCTAAAATTCCATTCCACTCGATTTCTATTTCAATTCAGGTTTAAACCAGATAGGAAGGGAATAAATCATTCCAATTCAGATTTTAAATCCGATTCTAATTTGGACTGTAAATCAAACAGACCCTATAGTTTAAATAGTTATTAACGGGTGAATTCTCTCTCTCTTTAAGATGGTTGATTGGATTCAAAAATCCGACCCAAGACCCCCAAGGCCCCAAATGGGATTGAGGGATTCTTGATAATTGGATTACACTCGGATCTCATTGGATTCGACCCAAATCTGTCCTAATTACAACACACTAATGATGGATAAGGACAGCCCCGCCCGTCGGTGGGAAGGATTGATAAATTATTAGGATTCCGAGAAAACCATACTGTGGTTCGCATTTGAACCAGTTTACGGTTGAGATGTCCCCGGTCCGGCCCAAATTTGAATTCCACGCCAACCAGATTCCGCCAAATGTGTGCTAGTTTCTAACAAATCCAAGGAAGGTGTGGCAAACTGGCAATAGCGTGTAAGGTCTTCGACTCTACTCTAAATTAAGCCAAACGTGTAGACCATTACTAACACGTGGCTTGCTGAGATTGCACCCTTTATGCCGAAAAATACAATTCTAACGTCCAACAATCGACGGGTGAGATTAAACTGATATTTTCTATACACTCTTAATCTCAATCATTCTTTACAAAGCACTTAATTAACTCATACTTTTTTTATTCACAATTTTACAGCAAAGCCAATCTCTGAACTCGTCCACCTGCAGAGACTCCACGTGCGGTCAAAACTCCTCCCCCCAATTGACTAAACGAAGAGTCAACTCCCGGTGTCGGACGGCCACTCCTACCGGCGAACGTTAGCCGCGGTTCAAGCTATCCCAGAGGGACGCGCACCTTTTCCTAGCGAATCCAACCCTTCGCTTGTCCAACTCATACACAACTTCAAATCCCTGCTGCTGGTAGTTACCAAGCGTAGCAGCGGGCCCGCCCGACTCTGCGTCATCTCCACCGTTCATCAGCATCAAACACCCCGCTTTCTTCTTCTGCCCTCCATCGCCACCGCTTGTGAACCCAAATAAGTAATTCCTCCTGGGCAGAACCATACTTGTATTGCCCACGAAATGCAGCACTAGTTTGGGCAACCTCGGGTACTTGTCCACCGAGTCATCGTAGTAGTAACACGGACCGAGTCCCGTCTGGTCCTCCGTCTCGGTCGCTCGCTCGTAAACTTGTCCGACTCGGCGGTCAAACTCGGTCACCACTGTTTTATACAACCCCGCCGGGAGCATAGTAAATGTAGTGCCAGAGTCCACCACCATTCCGCCATTTCCTTCCCCGTTTACTCGCTTTAAATTCCGTGGTGCTGGAATCCGAGTACTGCCAACGGAGACCGCTTCGAGCCCGACGCAGTAAAAATAGGGGTGCTTTGGATTATCGAGCATCGGCGTGTACTGAAATTCGTCGTCGCCGGGTTGTTTCTCTTTTTGGTAACGGCCGATAATGAGTGGGCTGGGTCGACGAATGCGATGAACGTCGAATGTATGGGATATTAAGCAATACGAAAATTGGTTACCGAGCTGCGGGGAGAGGTGAGCGAGTTGAGCAGGCAGAGAGAGGAGGCCTTGGCCGAAGCCCGCAACTCCGATTGGCTCGGCGAGTGCGGTATGAGCACACCCGAACGTAAGGTTTGGTAGATGAAGCGAGGGAGACGACGAGGGTATTGAGAAACTGTCGCGGTACAGACGGGCTATCAGACTCCCGTCGCCGTAAGCGTAGTAAAAAGGAGGGCAAGAGAAGGAGGAGCAATCGGAAGTTTCGATGGTTTCTAATGGGCAGCGAGCTATGGCGCAGATGTCGGAAGACGGGAGAGAAGAGTGGACGGCGGAGCAGGCAGGGGAGTTGCAGGAGACGCGGGTGGCAGAGGAAACATTGGGCGGGGTGGTGTCGGCGGTGATGGTGGTGCCGTATTTGTCTTCGCAGAGTATGCATTCGAATGGGGCACAGGGAAACCAGACAAGGTCGCTCCCAGTGTCCATGTAAAGAGAGATGGTTTGAGTTGGGTTGGAACCGAGGGAGAAGGACAGAGTATAGTCGCTACCGGGAGAGAGTGGTAGAGAGATATGACGACGAACCAAGTGGTGGCGATGGAATCTGGTGGTGGAGCGCACGGAAGAGGTTTTGAGAAGGTGGTGGGTGTGATTGAAATCGGTATTTGAGAGTGAATGTGTGAGAGGCAGAACAATCTGCGAAGACGAAACAGAGAGGTGCATAACGATGATGGCGAAAAGAAGGAAGGAAGCCATGAATGCAGAACTGGGATAGAAAGAAGACTAGAAGTAGAACTGGAACAGAGGTAACAAGGACAGGCAGAGCCTTTGAGTATCGCTGTAGAGGAAGTGCGATACAGACAGAGAGAGGGAGGGCTTTGATTGGGTTTTAAAAGAGGTGGGTGAAGACTGAAACCAAAAAGATGACGAAGCTTCTGCCTACTGGTTGAAGTTTTTTATTAACAACAACAGAAGCAAAGCGGAGCGAAGACTGTTGTGTGGACTATTAATAAAAAGCAGAAAAAGAGAAATGCGGAATCGAGGGAGAGAGAGATCATCTCAGAGCTATTAAATTTCATAAATAATCATTTAAAAGGTTTAATTAATTGATGAATTGGGGACCGAGAGAGAGAGAGAGAGAGAGACTGAGGACAACTGTTGTATGACGGACGGGTGGCCTCAACCCTGCGGCGCAAAATAGCAAATGGCAACTTATTACCATTTATCTACGGGTTTGCTAGGTACGTAATTCAAATTGGATGGATGATAGAATCAGTGTACAGAAATACAGAAAATGCAGATTCACAGAGCAGAGAGAAAGTGTGTTACCTAAAAAAAGACAAGGGCGAATTTAAAAGGAGAAAGAAATGAAACTGTTGACGTATGTGATCTGATTGATAGTTTGATATTGAAGTTACATCGAACGGTTTCATTGTTCAACTGGAGGAATCTTTCGGCCATGACCCATGAGTCATGAGTTTATCTCCCTTTCGGCGTCACTCAGTGGTGGAAACCGGAAAGTTGTGGGCTTGCAGTTTTGTTTTCTTTTGTCAAAAGGGTAATCAAAGATTCAAACCTCCTAACACCAATGGCCAGAAGAACATGTGGTATTTTCGTCAAACAGGAGGGAGGCAGCCGAGCCTACCAACAGTTTCCGGCTTCCAAAAGCTAGCAAATTATATTCAGCTTTGATCTGCTCTGAGCCTCTGGTCAGCTGTTTCAAAAACAAAGTGTTCACAAACGCAGCAGTCCAGGGTGGGCCCATCCCTAAGTGGACCCACAAGTGAGTGGGAAGGGGGAAGACATCACAGAACACTGATCACCCTTTTACTGGCGAGTGGTGACTTGGCCAGAGACCGCTCCAGAGATTCTCGTGATCCGCCTAAGTCCTACTAAATACCGCCTAAGTCCTACTTGACCAGTCGAGTGACTGGTCAAGTACGAAACCATGGCAAGGACAGCTGTAACGCTGACCTAGACAAGAAGTCGAGACTTGAAGTTGAAGACTCCACGTCATCTATTTTTCTCGACTCAAGGGCAAGTGAATACTGCATTCGGGTAAGGAAAGCGGATTCGGATGCAGGTTTGGTAGGAGGTAGCTGCTCGGCTGGGTACAAAACTCGACGTTTCTTTCCCTCCTTTTATGAAGTATTTGTTTGATGTTGTTATAGTATAATAATAATTTGGGAAAATTGGCCTAGTGTCACTTTGATCCCCGAATTTTAAAATACAATAATTCAGTATCTGAATTTTCAAAACATGATAATTCAGTACATATTGTTAACTAGTTGTTAATCAGCCATTAAGTAGTATCTAAAAAAGACATAAATATCCTTCAAGTATCATCTAATTTTCTTTATCAATCATCCAAACATTGACAAAAAATTAACAATCTCAAATCATTGTTTCTCTTATTCAAAAAAGTTGGGGTCACTAGAATACTCATTCAAACGTAACCCTAACTTTGTTGAATGGAAAAAACAAGGATTTAGGATTATTAATTTTTGTCAACGTTTATATGATTGATAAAGAAAATTAAATAATACTTGAAGGGCATTTATGTCTTTTTGAAATACCATTTAATGGCTGGCTAATAATTAATTAACGATAAATACTGAGTTGTCAAGTTTTAAAAATTCAAATACTGAATTGTCACATTTTAAATTTATGGGACCAAAATAAAACTAGATCCAATATACTAATCAAGAGTTTTCCCAGATAAATTTAGTAGACGAGTATAGGTATATATGCTCACGACAGTATGGCATTGGCAGCTCCACTGCTGAAGGATGGCAAGGCCCAGGCCCGATGTGTAAACCAACTAATGGGCTTCACATCAAGGCCTGGGGCCCAGGCTTTCTATACTACGATACTAATCAGTCATCCTGTAGAGTGTAAACTTTGTTTGGAATTTGAATGGCAATGTATAATCTGCGATTCCCTTGATGGCGACAGATGAGACCAAGTCTGGTAAAGACTCTCTCCATCATGTCAAAAACCATTCACCTCGACCCCGCACTGAAAGGCACACATCTCAATCATGGATTGTGGTGTGGGCCGATCTTGTGGATCCAGTCCTTAGCATCTAAAGCCACCAAAAACAGTGGATGCATGGAAATCTACTTTCCTATTTTATTACCGTTGTGTAAGCAAATCTGTTTACCATTTCACAGTTGCTAGGGATCAACTAAAACCGTTCCTTTCTCTTCGCCCCCATGATATCATAATCACTTTACTGTTGTGTGCAAGCAGTTTTATTTGCTTTAAAGGAAATCTCAGAGATTGATGTGAATAGTCTCGGGAAAAAAAGTAATCAATAGAATATCCATTTGGGTCATCAAACATTGCTTATGATGATCCAAGTTTGATGTTCACAAGTGATCACATTAGACACTATAACAGAACAATGAATAGAACATAGGGCTCACAATTGAGTACAAACAATGAGGTGACCAAATAGAACATTTGTGTATACCCTTTCTAATCGTAAATAGTTTTCATGTATTCAATACAAGTCAGCCTCAATCTAAACTATTTGGGGTCGGCTACAGAAATTGTAACCTGCCATTTTGCTCAATAATTTCTACACATTGTACTTTTAAGATTGACAATATCGTAATTCATGAAAAATTCTGTTCTTCAATACACTTCAAAATGGAACCTTTTTATTGATTCATGACCTGTGGGTTTACCACATGGGCAACATTGGGTGCATAACTGAGGTGTTTATCCCAACTCCCAAAGATGCCAAATCAAGTGAGAAACATTACAATGAACATGGCAATGGCTTGAATGGATATGGGTAGACCAAAAAATTTCTGGAGTAATTCTCTCTCTCACACACACACCTTATACACCTTACACAAACTAAACCTTGTAACCATTAGAGGCTGGCTATATAAATCCTGTCTCTATTGAGAGCCATCTAAATTTTCACTCCTATTATTCAAAAATTGCACTCTCTTTTTAAGCAAACTTAAACCTGAAGCAAAAATTGGCAAAAAATTTTCATGCCAACTAGTAATAAACATGGTGGACTTCTTGACTCTTGAGGATAACATTTTAACTATACCTTTCCTTGCTTCAAACCTCCTTCCTAATTTCTGTTTTTTTTTTTAATCTTTTATTTTTTAATTCCATATAATTACCCATTAAGAAGGAAATCACATATGCTTAACTATTTATAACAACCACAAAGAAAGAGGGATTTGGTTTTCTAATGTTTAGCCAAGTGGCATCACTTTCTCCCACTTTCTCCTAAATTGTCTCTAATTCCTATTTATCTCCTAAATTATCTCCAACTCCTATTTATCTCTTAAATTATCTCTAATTTAGTAGAGAGATTCTCTCCTAAACTATCTCTAATTCCTATTTATCCTCTTCCCCACTTTTTATCTATATCTATGTAAAGACCGTTTCAATTAAAAAAATTAAGAACTATTTAAATGTTATAATGAAATTATATACTAAAACTAAAATATTTATTCAAAACACAAAAAATTAATTGATTTAAAAATATTCATATTATTAATAATTCAATATTTTTACGAAATTCATCATGAAATTATGTAGTAGCAATATAAATTATAATTTTATGAATTATTCAATTTAAATGTTATTCAAATAATAAAAATTTAACATTAAAAAAGTAAAACACTATTTAAATATTTCAATAATATAACAAAATATTTAATATTACATAATAACATTAAAATAAATAAAATTCAAATAATGAAAAATTTTAAATGTTTTACATATTATTTAAATAACAAAATTTTAAATAGTTAAAATAAAAAAATTATATAATAAATTTTAAAAAATTAAAAGTAGAAAATTAATTATAATAGAATTCATAATATTCGTATTAATAATAATTTAATATTTTACCAAATTAATAACAAATTATGTAATAATAGTACAACTATTATTTTATGGACTATTAAATTCAATATATAATTAATATTTTAAGAATTTAAATAAAAATACTATTTCAATAACTAAATAAATTTGCAAATAACTAATTTCACTTACATCAATTAATAATTATAGAAAATAACTATCAACAAAATTATATTTATTAGTAATAATTTTATAATAATAGTTGTTGAAGCGCATTGCGGCAGCTCCTGCGCTGGATGGCAGCTCAGAGGTTGAGCTGGTGGATTCCTTGTTAAGAGGTTATTCAAATATCGAGTTGGAGAATTTCCTCGTCGAGAAATGACTCGGGTGCCGAGCTGAATAAACCGACGAGCTGTATATCCTTCCAAAGAGCCCTACAAGGTGGCAATATTAGAGTGTCCTAGGTTTCTTTACCTAGGGTGGGCACTCCAATGCTTAAGTCAGTGAATCAGAGATTTTATTATGGGAGAGTTGAGAGTAAAAGAGTTAGAGGGCTGTGAGAGCTGAGTTGCGCATCTTACCTTCCCACCTTGTTAGGTTGGAGGTTAGGCTTTTATATAGGTGTTGCATGGCGTGGGCTTCATGCATTGTGTCCGAGTTCTCTAGGAGGTTGTGCCCAACATGTTTGAAGTCCACGGGTGTATCCATACACGTAGACCAATCTTCGCACCTTGCTCGGTCTCCTCCAGAACATTCGGTACGGGGGCCAACTTGTGAGAGACCCAGTAGTGACGGGTCGTGCATGTAGAATTGGTTAGTGAGCATGTCTCGCAGGTTGCCTCCTGGACCTCAATGAGGTTGGCAAGCCCTTAAGGAAGGTCGCTCCTCGCGTCGAGGTCACTTCGGCCGGTGACGAGGTGCTATTGGTCAGCCCTGGACAAGGTGCTTCTAGCTGGCCTAAGTTAGGTCACCAGGTCGGGAAAAAGATGAACTGCAATCTGGGACTCCAAATCATCGCTTAGGTGGTGTTTGTGTGTCATCCAACTGTTTTAAGATGCCATGTGTCATGATGTCATTGGAGGGCCAAATCCGCCCTCGTCAATTGCCCCCCACTCTCGAGTTGTGTGTAGCTTGGCGAAGGGAGTACATTGTTCCTTTTGGCCCAGAATGACTGATTCGATAAGCTCGTAGTCGTAGGCATCAGTCCAATTTGCTCTTCAAGTCGGAAGAGTCCAAGTGTTTGTAGCCTTACGCAGGTAGTCTTTATTATCGGGGCATTGGAGCGAATTCATCTGCTCAAAAAGAGGTGGAATAGATACCCCGAGGACATCGACCTTACTAGGGATGCAACCATCAAGGGGTTTTGCAATCTAACTAAGTACTTCAAGAGTGAAGCTCATCATGCTGTCCTCAAGAGGGGGTTCTAACTGTGTGATTGCCTTGTCAGGCTACTCCACTCAGGTAGACTTTGACGCAATGTCCTTCAAGCCGGTTTCTCAACAAAGTAGCCGGTGAGGCCGATGCGAAGCCTGAAACCGAGGTAAAGGTTAGCTGTAAAGAGATCGACGATTCTGCAATGGTGCTAAAAGAGAATTAGTCTTCCATTCATTTTTTTTTGTGGCTGATGTCCTTTGAGATCGATTCAAGTGTGCACCTAAGCTATATAAACGGGTGTGCTGACCTTTTGAGGTCGATCTTCCCGTTGTCACCGAGGTGGATAGTCATTCTGTTGTGGCTTTAAAGATGGTTGCTTCTAATGTCGTCACTTGGGAGATCATGGCATACATGTATTGCACCTACTCTTGGAACCATTGGTCACCTACTCCTGCTAGAGCCATGGGAGGCTCACATGGAATTGGTGGCTCTATTGTCCGCAGTTCGCCTACTCTCACGAGAAGCACAAAGGGTTTGACTTGTGAAGCCAATTCCACATCCAGTTCGCTTCCAACTCTTACAGGAGCCATACAGGGTTCGATCAGTAGTGAGGCTTTGCAGTTCAGGCTAGGAGGCAATCTGGGCCAGATCGTTGAAACTTGCCCGGGCTAGTCCTTTACGTTTTGCTCCCCTTGTATGTTATTGTTGGCATTGGCCAGTAGTTTGGTGCCATAGCTCCATTGCATCAGTCTGTTGGTCGTCTACTTATACCAGAGCCACAGGGAGCTCGACCTGTGGGGGAAGCTCTACTAACTAGGGATGGGGCAGGGAAATTTGAGGATTCTCCATCATTGATGAGGAGTGGGGTGCCTTGCCCCTGAACTCGCTTGACATTGAGGAGTGGTTACCTTGCCCTGAACCTGCGTGAACCCACCCTATTGTCATTCATATATAATTGTTAATTATTACTGGAATTAATAAAAATGTTATCTTTTATGCTTTTTTTTATTTATTTAAAGTTAATCAAAATTTCATTTAAAAATAATAAAAATTATTAAAATTACTACAAATTATTAATAAAACTAAATTTATTTATATTCAATTAACAATAATTATCTTTTATAAATCAACATTAAATGAAAAATTAAATTATTAAATCTTTCATATTTTCTCGTGCACTGCACGGGTCCCTGCTAGTATATAGATAAAAGGTGGGGGAGAGGGTAAAAATTATGCAAGCGAATGACAACTTGTGATACAGAACCTTGTTTGGTTTGAAGGTTAGGGATGGAGTTTTTAGGTGAAATTTGTTAGGATGGGGTTTTCGAGGCTTTTAGACTTGTTGGCGAGATCCAATTGGTCGAAAGAAGCTTAGAAACAAGGGATTCAAGGGTCATAGGTCCTAATCAATAAGATGAGCTGAAAAAGAATCTTGACTTGATCAAGGGGTAAACTAAGGTGTTTCAAGGTGAAACTTGATAGGCAAGGGTTTTAGGGTTAGGGTCTTTTGGTAATGTTAGATTTATTAAATGAAGTGTCTATATGGGCAATTTATGGTTTAAAGGGGGTCAAATGTTCAATTTTGGGTGCTCACAGAGAGAGAGAGAGAGAAGAGAGAGAGAGAGAGAGAGAGAGAGAATGCCATTGGTTGTTCAAAAATGTTATTTTGTTATTTAAGATATTTAGGCGGTGTTTGGCACAACGTATATCTCGTGGAAGGGACCATTTCAATCCTGTCCACGGGATTTGGTCCCGTTTCGGCTAGGTGTGAACGGGACCGGTCCACACCACACCCCAATATATCATCATCGGGAAAACTTATGGATACATCCCGCCAATGGTTTATTTTTGATCCAATTTTTCAAGGAGCAGGGGTCAGACGTTATGTGATCTAAGACAGACTGTAGATACACAAAGATACACCTTTAATTTTATCTTTGAAATTCCAATTGCATTTTGGTTGTATGATCTAAAATATTAATTATTTTTCTTAATTTTTATTTTCTTTATAAAATTTTAATGCTTTTATCAATAAAATAATATTTTTAAATATTTAAAATATATTTCTTTATTTTTTAATTATTTTACTATTGTTTTATAAAAAAATAATATTTATTGCATGGCTTTTAAAATTGACTTGGAGAACAAACCGATCAAGGGTCCAGTTCCTGGATCAAATGGTCCGACCATTCACCAAATGACTGGCCCGTTCTAACAAAAACATAAAAAATAGTCAAAACCATTGAACTCTTCGAATGGTTGAACCATCCGGGTCAGCGGTTTGCTGACCAAATCAACGTTTGTTTTTTTGCAAATTGGTTTTGGAGAAAAATGGAACTGGTCACTTGATCGATTCTTGGTTTTTCAGTCTGGTCCGATTTTGAAAATCATGATTTATTGGTTAATATAGTTCATTGATGCATTTTTTAAAAATATTTATCATATAAAATGTAAAAATTAGTATTTATGATTAACTATGTATATCATTCATAAAATGTATATGAGATACATGAAGTCAAAAAATTGTGGTGTGGACTGATCCACACCACGCTACAGATTGCCACTATGGGTGTGGACTAGTCCAGTCCACACAATTTGTCCATAGTTTAGAATAGTTCTGGACTGTGGTGTGGTGTGGATTGGTCCCTGTCATAGGGTGTGGTTTGGACCAGTCTACACCCACAAATTTCTCATCCACACTAGAGAACACCCCTTAGTTGTTAAAATATTTAAATAATATTTTATTTTTTAATGTTAAATTTTATTATTTATATAGAATTTAAATAGAACAATCCAAAACATCATAATTTATAATTTCGCAATGAATTTTGTAAAAATATAAATTATTAATAATATGAACATTATTAAATCTATTATAATTACTTTTGTGTTTGAATAAGTATTTTAAATTTATTATATAATTTTATTGGAATATTTAAATAGAAATAAATAAAAATTGGGGGATCTTGTGGAAATAAATAAAAATTGGGGTTGAGGATAAATAAGAATTAGAGATAATTTAGGAGAAAAATTCTCTACTAAATTAGAGATAGTTTGGGAGGTAAATAGGAATTAGAGGTAATTTAGGAGAAGAAATTATTTAGGAGAAGAAATTATTTAGGAGAGGAAAGTGAGGGATCTTGTGGAAATCTTAATAGGGAAATTTGTTTTTTTTTTTTCTTTTTCCTTTTCCTAAGCATTTTTCAGAGAAGCTTTTACTTGCGTTCAAAGAAAATCATGTATCACATATCAAGTTCAAAATTCAAATAGGGAAAAAAAAAGAAAGAAATCAATTAGGCTTCAGAAATTCGCAACTTTCCTTATTTGATTTTGATTTAGAGGATTCTGTTCATCGCTGAAGCCAAAAGTACAAAGGGAGAACTAGAAGATGGCCAATCCTTGTGTAAGTGAAGACATTGTTTTCAAAATACTCACCAGAGTGCCGGCTATGCAAGAGATGGTGTGACTTAGGTGCCGTTTGATTGCACTTTTTAGAGGTATAAATATGAAAATGCTACTTTTCAGACCTCACCCCTTGTTTGATTGTACCTCTTAAACTAGGTCTGAAACTAATTTTCAGATCTAAAAATCACAGGCCTTGGGCTGGCTCTTAATGCACTTAGACATGTTTCAGAGCTGGCCCAATGTCCAAAATATCCTTACAAGTTTTCGTAAATGACCTGAGTTACCCTTGATACCCCAAACCCAGAAAGCCACAACATTTAACCTCTCTTTCTCCGACTCTCTCTCTCTCTCTCTCTCTCTCTCTCTCTTTGCCCTGTATTCCCGCCACCGCCACTACAACTTGCAGCGACGACTCTGCTCCCCCTTTCTCTCTCTCTCTCTCTCTCTCTCTCTCTCTCTCTCTCTCTCTCTCTCTCTCTCTCTCTCCGCCCCCTGAATTCCCGCCACCGCCGCTGCAACTTGCAGTGGCGGCTTTCTCTCCGCATGTCTTCTCTCGTTCTCACTCACTCACTCTCTCTCTCGCTCTCACTCTCGCTCTTGCTTTCACTCTCTCTTCGCCCCTTGTATTCCCGCCGCCCCTACAAGTTGCAGTGGCGGCTTTCTCTCCGCATGTCTTCTCTCGCTCTCACTTATCTCTCTCTCTCTCTCTCTCTCTCTCTCTCTCTCTCTCACTCTCCCTCTTGCTTTCACTCTCTCTTTGCGCCCCTTGTATTCTCGCCACCACCGCTACAAGCTGTAGTGGCGGCTCTCTCCCCTCTCGTCTTCTCTCGCTTGCTCTCTCTCTCTCTCTCTACCCTATATTCCCACCACAGCCACCGCCGTTGTCTTCTCTCTCTCCCCCAGCGGCAGCTCTCTCTCTCCCCCTCTCTCTCTCTCCCCCTCCCCTATCTTCCCACCATCGTCACCGCCGTTGTAGCAGTGGTGGTTTGGTACTTCGGTGAATAATAATAATGTTTTTATAAATTATTAATTATAAAATTGTTGTATTAATTATTTTAATATTTTTATTAAAGTTTAATTTACTTGTGTCATTTATTAATTATTTTTATTAACTAATAATTTTTAATTTTTATTTGTGTAAATTATTAATTATTTTAATATTTTTATAATCATTATTTATTTTTTTATTTTAATTGTTTCATTTATTAATTAGTAATTATTAATTATTAATTTTTTATTTATATTGTTTGAATATTATTTTGAGGTTGAAAATTATTTTTTATGAGATAATGTAAATTGAATTCAACATTTTAAAATTGTATATTTTAGGGGTAAAATAGTAAAATCAATAAATTTTAGATGGTAAAAGGTTGATCCAGCACAAACAAACTCATGGATTCAGATCTTCTAAAAAGTAGAAAAGCAACTATACCTCTTTTCAGATTTCAGACACATTTAATATCTTTTTAACTTTTCATATCTGAATTTTAAGATTTATCAAACGCCACCTTAATCTCTAGCCATCGTTTCATTCAACACCAACACTGCAATGGTAGGCCATATTTGATCATTTCGATGCCACGACTTTACAGGCATGATTGCGTTGCACTGATTTTGTAGAAGATTGGAGGAAGTAAGCTGATAAATCGAATCATCAAACTCAAAGCGTTGAGTCCATGTAAGCAACCTCTCTTTATGTAGTTAATCCTGTATTTCTGTTATAGGTCAATGGTTAAGCCTTCCTCCCTGCTTTTCTACTGAACCCAATGGCCTTTGGTTCGATTTGGTCTATGTTGCTTGTACACAAGAGTATAAGGTGGTCCACTTATATAAGGATTATAATAGGTATGGTCTCACTCATAGATGTGAGATACTGACATTAAGTAGTGGTGGTGATAATTCATGGCGATTGGTCGACTCAATGCCAAAAAACCTAGTTGATAATGTAGATACAAGAAAATCAGGAACGACAGACCATGTTCAATATAAATGTTAGCTAATTATATATGCTTATTTGGTGAGAATGAATCATCGCAAGCTCATGGAGTTCTCCTTGGTTCCATTGTTGTTTCTATATATGAAACGTTTTGGGTTGATCAATATGAATTGGCATGTGATTGTTATTTGAATCTACTTATGGTTGAAATAGGTATACCTTAAAATTATATGTATGAGAGAGGCTGTTTCTAGAAACATCAAATTGGTGTTTTGAATAATTCAAATCAAGGTTCAAAGTATCAATATGTATCAGCTGATATATATGGTATTGGAACCTTCCCAATACACCCTATAAGGAATGTTCCATGTCAGCAAGTGGTTCAGGGGATAGACTGGCCTTAAACTGATCCCTCGGAATCAGATTCGAAAAATAAAAAATAAAAAATAAAGAGTACCGATACGGGGCCATACGCCCTACTAACGTATTGACTAGTTTCAATACTTTGAACCTTGATTCAAACTGACAATCTCACACATTTGATGTGACCACACATCAAAATAGTGTCTTTTTTTAGGTCCGGGGTGAGGTGTAATCATCTAATTTAAGTATCTCCATGTCCTTGTGATTGACAATACATTTCTTTCAACATTTGTATCGATCTACCTGAAACCTTTTTTAGGTAGAAACAGCGATAGCGATGGTACCAAGCACAACGTTAGTATTTCATGAGGTGAAGACCGTTACAACAATCGCATGATTCCTTGGGAGGACTAATCTAACTCCCAGGTTTTATAGAAATACATTAATCCTATTACTTATTCATGCCCAACCCACCAAACAAAACCACAAGGTTGATGATTTTCATTTACTAGAAAGCATCAGGTTTGCGGATTCTTTGGGATTCTTGGGGACTTCATCCTATTATTCTGGATGTTAATGCAAAGCTCCTTATTCAACTCTTGTTGGAGGACGATTCTTTCCCTCTTTGGAGTGTTTCTACACTCATTACCAATTGTATGAGTTTTTTAAATTGCCTCATTTCTCAGTTACTTTTGTACCTAAAACTGCTAATTTGTCAGCACACAAGGTGGCCAAGTTTGCCTTATCTTGCTCGCATATTCAAACATGGTCCGTCGTTCTTGATTTTCTTGTATCTACATTATCTACTGCTCAAAAATACAACGCCCCAATTTTAGGTTTTCTGCTTTGAGGCTTAAAAGTGTTTTATCTTCCAAGTAATTCTCATCCAATGCTCAAAACACCTTTTTAGTTCAATTTTATTTTCCACAGCCCAAAGCAGAAAAACAAGAGATACTTCAAAGAAGAGGCTAATGAGTCCCTATTTCTTTCAAATATTATTGAAGCGACCCTTCAAGAAACCTCACCCCCAGTAATCGGTTCGGATCTAGTACCCATAAGCCAATGCAGCGAGTACGGATCTCCTACCCATACCTTATTATTGCTGTACATTCATATTTGTATGTCATGGGGAGCCGTACAACTGCAGTGTCATGTGGGTAGGCATGGATAGCATTCTATGATCCTGGTCATATCTCACCATCTCAAGTATACAACTTCAGTGTGAATGGAGGGGCATGAAAGCCAAACCTGAAAAGGGTGAAAATGGAAGATTACATGTATAATTAAGACACAATGCAATTTCTAGAATTGTAGAACTGCATTAAAAGGAATTGATGAAAGATTAATTAAATTGACAGAATTTCTTTTGATCCATAAATTAGAGAATGACCCCATACTATGTACGGGGAAATTACTATTTATGTGGTAGAGTATTCGAGTCCAGCTCTGCTCTGAGCTTGATGCTAACGTAGTTGTGGTAAACCCTATAGAATTCAACCATTTCTCCCCAATCTCATGTGATTGCTTCCCTCGTGTGATGTAGAGGCTGAGTATATATTCTAAGTGGAGATTGGGGGACAAATGTCTGCTCATTGACCGGCGGAGCATGTGTGCTGGTTGCATAACGAGTGAACCTTCTGCTTCGAGTGTACATCAGAAGATTGGGATTCAAGTCAATGGACTCCCATTGATGCTTTGGAGCCCTACAATTATTACAGCGATAGATGATTACCATGGGGGGTTCCTAGGCACTGATGATTCGGTAAAAGAACTAGCAATGTGAGAGTGGGTGTGGTTGCAAGTGATATGGAGAGGGGAGGAACCGGGATTGGTTGACATTAAAGTGGATGATGTGGTTTATGTAGTGCATATTTGTCTGAAATATGAACCAGTAGTTTGACCAGCGATAGAAAGGCATAAAATGATGAGGACAATCTCGAGGGATGAGCTTTTGAATTCCTAGAAGGAAGCAAGGGGTGTTATGTTTGTGCTTTGGATTCTTTGTAGCGACCTGTTTCATGAATCTGTTCCGAATTAATTTGAAAAAAAAACCCTGAAGACAAATTTTCATAGTGGTATGTGATGGGCTATGGGCTTGGGCTGGCGGTATGGAATCGATCCATATTCATCTTATAGGTATGAATCAAATATGAAAAGTTATGTATTTTTGGGGGGTTTTCTCTTTTGTACATAGAGTCTGAGTCTTGTGAGAGATGAGTGAGACATTGGGTGTATTTGAAGCTTAGGGTTTTCTGTGAGAGCACAATTATGTATTTCTTCTCCATTATCAACTTTTTAGTGGATTTCTGTTCCTCCTTGACCCGTGGGCGTAGGTTATAAGCCGAATCATGTAAATCTATGTATTATTTATGCTTGTTTCTCTTTATCTTTGTTTTACTTTCATTTTGAGTGCCATTCGAATCTGTTTTCTTGTTTTTTTCTACAACAAGGGGAAAGTTATTTGAAGGAGGTGACGACAGTTGCTGTTGGGGAAGATGGGGTCACTATAACTTAGGAGGAGAAGCTCTGAAGCACGTATGAAGACATTGTCTTTAGAACATTATTTGCCCCCACTCAGTTTTACTGAGTTTGCTGTTGGGTTACAGGCAAATTCGTTCCCAGGATACAACAGAGCCTTGGGCGAGAATCTGCAACCAACAAAGTTGAAGAGTCTCCAAAGAAAATTTCTGTGAGACTGTAGCAGACCGGACTGAGAGAGGGAGAGATAGTGAATTTTGAAATTGTGTTTTTGGAGTCTGATTCATGCTCCTTAAATAACTTGTGAAGAGGTATGAGGAAAAGGTAGGTGCTGGTTTAGAGAAGGCACATTGAACATTCACAATTTCAACCATTGTGATTGTTTAAAAAGTTGTTAACAGTTGGTGACTATTAACTTTGAACTGTGCATATTGATCACACCCGACCGAATCGTGACCGTTGATCTCATCAATGGTGATCAACGGTCATCAACGTACCAAAACCAGAGCCGCCCATCACAAAGTGCGCCTCTAAAGTGCCTCATTGCGCCACACACACGCGTGCGCACGCGTTGCGCGATATCGAATCCCCATACTCTCATCTACTAATTCTAAGGAGTGTAAATCAGCTCCTATTGAAATATTGAAAACAAAACTTATAATTTTCCAATGTGGGACAAGTTCAAAACGAGGCTTTTGTAAGAGAAAAACTTATTTTTTCAAACAAGTGTACATGTGCAATTTCTCATGTAATTGACCAATCAAACCCATTGGATTTAATCTCTTATGAGATTAAAATCCAACAATCCCCCACATTGATTGATCAATTACATAGTTCTCTCTCAATCCAAACTACTATGACACAGTTATGCATACAAAAGGTGTTTATCAACTTAAACCTCTTGTTAGTATAGTTATCTCAGAGCCTTGTCAAAGTTATTGGTGGTAAGACCTTAAACCAACTACTCTCAAGATAGATCGGAGACACCTATACAAATAAAAATGTTTAGTCTCTGCAATAGTTTCAAATTTTGCTCAGCACTGTTATGGCCATGTGCTTCTTTCATGGTTTCATGAACAATCCCGAGAGCAAACCCAAACCCTCATGAGAAGCTGCACCACTTCTATGTTCACATAGGTGAAGTTCCACTATGTGCTCCGTTATTTGACACATTTCAGAACTCCATTAAGAGTTTATCTCAACCTTTCATCATAACGGACAATACTGTTTATGTTGTGATGTGAAATTTCTCAATGTCAGTGCTAACAGTCACATTGCTGTAACTTGTTGTTACCCATAACCCAATACTGATGGCTTTTCAGTTTATGTTGGGTTACCATTACAGGTGACTAAGTAAAGGGTTTTAATCTCATCTCTTTAGTTGTCATTTTTACCAATTCTCTAGCTGAACCCTTGGTAAGATGATCAACCAAGTTTTTATTTGACCTCACATAGGTTATAGTGATGACTCCATCTTGAATCAGTTGCCTAACAAATTCATGTCTCAGACTTATATGTCTGGACTTACCATTGTAGGTACCACTGTAGGCCATTGACAGAGTTGCCTTACTATCACAGTGAATGGAAATTTGAGGCATAGGACTAGGCCAAAGTTTTATATCCAATAATAAATTCTAATCCATTTAGTCTCTTTTCCAGCAGCTGCTAAGGCTATGAATTTGGATTCCATGGTCGAGTAAAATATACAAGTTTGTCTCTTGGATGCCCAAGAGATCGCACCCCCACCAAGGACAAAAATCCATCCAGATGTGGACTTGTTATCTCCATTATCGGTAATCCAACTTGCATCAGTGCACCCTTCTAGTACAGCTGGATAATCACAATAAAACAAGCAAAGTTCTAAGGTTCTCTTGAGATACCCAAGAACTCTTCCAATTGCCTTCCAGTGCTCTGCACTGGGATTACTTGTAAACTGACTGAGTTTACTTACTACAAATTCAATATCAGGTCTGGTACAAAGCATAACATACATCAAACTCCCTACTGCACTAGCATACTCAAGTTGTGCAATTGCTCTACCAGTATTTTCTACTAGTTTTATACTAGAATCATATGGCGTGTTATATTCTTTAAACCCTAAATGCTTAAATTTCTCAAATACTTTCTCAATATAATGTGATTGGCTTAATGCATATCCCTTACTATGCTTTTTAACTTTTATTCCCAAGATTGTATCTATTTCTCATAAATTTTTCATCTTGAAAATAGAGGATATGTAGTTTTTAGTTTCATTTATGCCAATAATATTTGTACCCACAATAAGCATATCATCCACATAAAGACACACAATTACTCAATAATTTTCAGTGAATTTCGAGTAGATGCATCTATCAGCACTATTATGTTTAAAACCAAAAACTAGAATGCAAGAATCAAATTTCTCATGCCACTGTTTAGGTGATTGTTTTAATCCATATAGTGATTTAACCAGTTTACAGACTTTCTTCTCGTTTCTAGGAAGAACAAATCCTTCTAATTGTTCCATGTAAACTTCTTCATTTAAATCACCATTTAAGAAAACAGTTTTAACATCTATTTGGTGAACAAATAAGTGATAAATGAATGCTAATGCTATAAGTGTTCTAATAGAAGTTGTTCTAGCCACTGGTGCATAGGTGCCAAAGTAATCAATCACTTCCTTTTGACTAAATCTTTTGATTACCAATCTAGCCTTAAAAGTTTGCACAGTTTCATCAATGTTGTATTTTTCTCTAAACACCCATTTACATTTTATTGGTTTTGATCCTAGAGGCAGATCTACTAGTACCCATGTGTTATTTGACATTATTGAATCCATTTTATCATTTATAGATTCCTTCCAAAAGGTAGCATCCCTAGAGGTTGTTGCCTCACTATAGGTTTTTGGATCATTTTCAATGTTTAGGACAATGGGTATTTTTTTTAAAATCTTCTCTCTATCAGCCTCAACAAAAAATACAATTGATTGAGTAGAGATAAAATCTGAACCTAAGTGTTTCTCTGTTCTTTGTCTTTGACTTCTTCTAAGTCCTACTGTAGGTGTTATAGTTGTGTCATTTCTACTTTCAGTCTCATTATTATCAACAGGTATTGAGATCTGAGTTTCTCTGTCATTTTCTGTGGATTCATTTTCTACAGGTTTAGAACACAGTTTATTTTCAAAGAATTCAATATCTTTAGTTTCAATTATTATGTTGGACTCTAAGTCTAGAAGCCTATAGGCCTTGCAATGTTCTGCATATCCAACAAACATACTTTTCAACCGAGACTCTTATTCAATATGAAGTTGTTGCTGAATTTGCTCCAAGATAAGTTTTTTCAGCCTTGTGCAGAAGCTTCTTCCTGTAGTCCTTCCAAGAGGGTGGAAGTTTGGCAATGATTGTTCCCACTTGGAAAGATTTAGGAAGGATGATGTTAAGGGATCGAATTTTATTGACTATCATCTGTAGTTCATGAACTTGCTCTAGTATGGGTTTATGGTCGTTCATGGTGAAGTCAAAGTATTCTACAATAAGATACTTATTCGTACCTGCTTCTTGCACCTTGTATTTGAATTCCAGGGCCTTCCAGCTTTCTTTTGGAGATGTAAGTTCCTTGTAGAAGTTGTAGAGCCGATCTGATAAGGCATTCAATATGTGTCATCGGCACAAAAGTGAGTCATCTTCCCATTTTGCTCTTTCATTCTTTAGTTTCTCAGAGTCTTTGTCAATGGGTTCAGGAAGTGATTGCAGATTCGGGTCCAACAGATAGTATAGCTTCAGTGTGGTCAGAAAGAAGATCATCTTGTCTTGCCATCAGCTGAAATTTGCTCCATCGAACTAGTCTAGTCGAACAAGATCTTGGTTCATCATCTTGATCGAAGTCATGCTTGCTTCCGCCTCCATTGCAGAATAACGTTCTAAAAATTGTTGGAGAAGATGATGTCACTATAACTTAGGAGGAGAAGCTCTGAAGCGCGTCTGAAGACATTGTCTTTAGAACGTTATTTGCCCCCACTCAGTTTTACTGAGTTTGCTGTTGGGTTACAGGCAAATTCGTTCTCAGGATACAACAGAGCCTTGGGCAAGAATCTACAACCAACAAAGTTGAAGAGTCTCCAAAGAAAACTTCTATGAGACTGTAGCAGACCGGACTGAGAGAGAGAGAGATAGTGAATTTCGAAATTGTGTTTTTGGAGTCTGATTCATGCTCCTTAAATAACTTGTGAAGAGGTATGAGTAAAATATAGGTGCTGGTTTAGAGAAGGCACCTTGAACAGTCACAATTTCAACCATTGTGACTGTTTAAAAAGTTGTTAACAGTTGGTGATTGTTAACTTTGAATTGTGCCTCTTGATCACACCCAATCGAATCATGACCGTTGATCTCATCAATGGTGATCAACGGTCATCAACGTACCAAAACCAGAGCCGCCCATCGCGAAGTGCGAGCAAAGTGCGCCTCATTGCGCCACACACACGCGTGCACACGCGTGCGCGCGCGTTGCGCGGTACCGAATACCCATACTCTCATCTACTAATTCTAAGGAGTGTAAATCAGCTCTTATTGAAATATTGAAAACAAAACTTATAATTTTCCAATGTGGGACAAGTTCAAAATTGGGTTTTTGTAAGAGAAAAACTGATTTTTTCAAACAAGTGTGCAGGTGCAATTTCTCATGTAATTGACCAATCAAACCCATTGGATTTAATCTCTTATGAGATTAAAATCCAACAGTTGCAAGGTCACCAAGATTCGTTGCCTGCTGGTAATAGCTTCTCGTCAAGATCTCAGACTCGAGGACAACCAAGAAGGGCTGTCCAATAGCCTAGTTGGATAGGGGGATCAAATGACAAGGGTTGGCAGGAGACTAGCCAGGCAGTCCTACCATTAAAGAGGGAAATTTTCAAAGTTTTAATAGAGAATTTGAATAGCAATATATAAGCTGCGATTCCTTGAGGCTGAATTTGGAAAGAGAACAAATGAAAATATGTAGAATGCAAAACCATATATTTTGTATGTATTTACGCTATACATATTTGCATTTATACTGCTTTCAAACTGAGCCTTAATGGCGACAGAAAACCTGATAAGAGTAAGACCAAGTGTGGTAAAGGCTCTCTCCATCCTGTCAAAAACCATTCACCTCGACCCCGCACTGAAAGGCACACATCTCAATCATCGATTGTGGTGTGGGCCGATCTTATGGAGGCAGTCCTTAGCATCTAAAGCCACCCAAAACAATGGATGGATGGAAATCTACGTTCCTACTTTATTACTGTTGTGTAAGCAAATCTGTTGCACAGCTTCCCATTTCACTTTTTCAAGGGATCAACTAATGTCATTCCTTTCTCTTCCTCCCATGATATAATAATCTCTTAGTGCTCTCTAGAAATAGGGTGCCTTGATAATTGTGTGCAAGCAGTTTTATTTGCTTTAAAGGAAATCTCAGAGATTGATGTGCATATGATCACAATAGACATTATAACAGAACATTGAATATAACAAAGGGCTCACAATTAAATACAATCAATTAAATGACCAAATAGAACATTTATGTATACCATTTCTAATCATAAATATTTTTCATGTATTCGATCTAAAGTATTTGGTGAAGGTTTGCATCACAACTACTAAATTCTTTGTCCTTTTAAATGGGAGGTGTGCTTATTTCTTCAAAAGCTCTCCCCTTTATTGTTTATATGTATTGTGACAATGTTCGCTAGAATGACAAAGAGGGCCTTGGAGGGAGGCTTCTTGGAAGCCTTTACAGTTTGTCCTGGCCTCCTGGGGGTACTTGGAGGCTATTTGCATCTTTCAAAACAAATGAGTTAAGTGCAAAATGGGTGTCTAAATCTTGAGCCACTTTGCACTCACATGAATCAAACATTTTTGTTTTGCACTGGGTATCTCTCAGATGCTCAGGTGCTCGAACACTTGAGTAAATCTCCGTTGCATAGAAGTGGTCATCGACTTGATGCTCAAATATCAGATGAATGCTTACACCGATAATGGAAAAATAGTTGTGATTTCTAGTGGATGATGAGGGTAAACCCTCTGCCTATTTCCCTTGATCGACTTCGAGTGCATTTTTAATTCGAAAAAATTGAAATAGTTTTTCACCCCAAAATCGATGTGAATACTGACATTTACAATTTTACTTTGATTTTAGGTGTTTTTTTACCATGTATCCAAATACTCGCAAATCCAACCCGGGATACATATCTGCGCTGAACCAGAATTTGCATTGCATCCAAACGCAGCCTCCAAGAAAACACGAAGGAATGCATACCTCTTTACAAGATTATCAACACCAAGGGAAAGTAAAATTAGAACCGAATCCTTCATTATCATGGTATGGTGTTGATATGAAAGACCCAACATCTCAGCAACAGCTGTTCGATTCTTGACTATCAGTTGTAAAGAACATTCTAAAACATTTGAAATAGAAGAATCATAGGTTGTAATGAATCCTTCATTACAATCGCATTATTTTCTCATTCATATTTCTTATACTGCTAGTAGATGGGGAGTTTGGCCATTCTTCTCCTTGATTACAGTTGTAGCAACTCTATGTGGGGTGCCCATCAGCGCTGAAGGCTACGGAAAGAGAAGTTGGACCATCTGATTCTTCTATTCAAAAGAAGACAACCTACGATTCGTTAGTGAATCCCTTTGAAGATTTGAAAAAGATTGAATCCCCATCTATATTCATGAATTCCGTTGCGAAGATTTACAATGATAAATTCGTAATCTTGTCAAATGATTCTTAGTTGTGATAGGTATAAACAGGATTTGTAAGACTGAACCCACCTTCTTACATTAACCAACATTGAGTCTAATTGGCTATAAACTTTGCTCCCATTTTTGAATGCAAACATCTCTTGGAATTTGTGTTTGATGTCAGTTTTAATACACAAATTCATTCTTCCAAACAACTGCAAAACTGAACATGAGTGCATATATCATATATGCACCAAACTGGTGTGTGCACTCTTTCCAAATAGAGCCTAAGGCTCAGTTTGGAAGAACTACAAATACAAATATATAGAATGCAAAACCTTATGTTCTGTATATATTACGTCAGGTGATGTATTTGTGTTGTATATATTTGTATTTGTACACTTTGGAAAGAGTACAAATACGAATACAAAAATATAGTGTCTAAAACATTGTATTATCTATCTATCTATATATTATTTCAGATGTATTTGTGTTGTACATATTTGTATTTGTACTCTTTGCAAGGAGTAAAAATACAAATATGTAGAGCGAAAAACCTTATATTTTGTATGTATTTGCATTGTATATATTTGTATTTATACTCTTTCCTTATTGAGCCTAAGTCTTAGTTTGGAAGGAGTATAAATGCCAAATATGTAGATTGCAAAACCTTATATTTTGTCTATATTTGCACTCTACATATTTGCATTTGCAGTCTTTCTAAACTAAGCCTAAGAGATGATTAACATAGAGATGCAACTTTAGCGGTTTAGGGTTGAGATTTTTTCAAATTTTCAATGGGCCCAACCCGAAGCCCAAGCGTGAAACAATAAACTGCTAATATGGGCCAGCTCAAGTTGCACCCCTACCTATGGTTATTCACACTATGGGTTTTAGTGCAAGGGGTTGTGTTAAAGAATAAAAACCTACTAGCGGGGACCCGTGCAATGCACGGGATTTGTTAAGTGAAAGTTAAACAATAAAAACACATAAGAGTATATAATTATTTATATTTTAACTTTTAAATAATTAATAATTATTTATATTTTATACTAGTGAGGACCCGTGTGATGCATGGAATTTGTTAAGCGAAAGCTATACAACAGAAACATATAAGAATATACAATGGTTTTATATTTTTAACTTTTTAAATAATTAATAATTATTTATATTTTATGTGCTATTTTTAATAATGTTTTTTACATTACAAAAATAACAATAATTAGTTTTTTCTAAGGCTAGTCATCAAATTGATGAAACTAGCGGTGAGCAAAAAAACTGAAAAACCAAACTGACCGAAAAAACCAACCAAAACCAAACTGAAAAATTGGTTAATCGAACCAGTCATTTCAGTTTCGTTCGATGTTTTTAAAACCAAAGGTACCGGTTCGATTTCGGTTAACCAATATAGAAAACCAATGGTTAATCGAACCGACCAATATACATATATTTCTATATATTTTATATATATTTATGTATATTATAAATTAATAAATATGCATTATATAAATAAATATATATAAATATATATATATATACATACATACATAGTCTTTTATATAATGCATAATATAAATATATATTATATATTATTTTATTATTTAAAATATAATATTATATATATATTTATAATATTTTATTATATATATATTTATAATATATATTGTAAAAATTAAAAACCAAAAAACCAACAAATCCAAACGATGGTTAACGGAACCGGTCAATCAGTTAACTAACTGGTTTCAGTTCAATTTTGGTTACTAGTTTTCCAAAAACCAATAGTACCAGTTTGGTTCAAAACAAAGTCCCACGGTTTGGCTAACTGAACCGTGAGCACCCTTAGATGAAACTAACCAACCCGATCAACTCGACCTAAGTTGGTTGGTTTTCTAGTATTTTGGTTGGCATTGGTTCAATAATTTCCCAACCTGACCAGGTTGGATCAGTTTTGATTTAATCATTTGTAAATCAACCAAAATCAAATGACCCACCATATATATACATAGTCTTTTAATACAGGAAAGTGGGAAAATTCTCATATTTCTTAGCTTAAAATATTTTATATCATAAATTTATTTTTTTAATAACACAACCATAATTTTTTAAATTTAGATTTAATTTTTAAGTTTAAACCTTTTGTACCAACTCACCAAACTAGGAATGGCTACGGGGCTCCCTGTCCCCGTCCTCATCCCTGCTAATGGGGACAAGGTTATCCCCATTCCCCATAATTTTTTTATAATGTTAACCATTTTGTTTTTATTTTTTATTTTATTAAAAAATAAACATGAAATAATTAAAGTTTACAATCCTATTGGAAAATATTCAAACATATTCAACCACATTTTTGGAAATGTTAGTATATAGACGTATGTGTATATATATGTGTGTGTGTGTGTGTGTGTGTGTGTGTGTGTGTGTGTGTGTGTGTGTGTGTGTGTGTGTGTGTATGTAGCCCCATCCCCATCCTTGCCCCATTTGGGGCGGACCCCCACAGGGATTGGGGAAATGGGGAAAATTGCCATCCCTATACCAAACCAATACAACCCAAGCATGCCGGTTTTTAGAAATGGTCAATTGCATAACCAACTCCTTAACCTAACTAGATTGATTTGGTTGGTGAAATAGCCTACAACTAAACCGAACCAACCCGTGACCTAATGGTTGGTGAAACTACCTACAACCGAATGAAACCAACCCGTGAACACACCTAACTTTAGCTAAATTATTAGTCAATCTCTAATAAATAACAATAGTTTAATCTCCAATAGTTATTGAAAATTTATAGCATAAATACACAATTATTGAAAATATATTGATAGTAGAAATACAATAAATAACTAATAAAAATACAATAATTACAAAAATACATTAAATTAAATATTTATTAAATTAGTCAGTAAATAGTATAATCTCAAATAATAGTTTAATATCTAATAAATATAAATCAATAAATTATAACAAAAATACAATAAGTACAATAAATTAAATTTAAAAAGTTAAATAATAGTAGTTTAATCTCCAATGTAGAAAATTTTCCATTAAATAACAATCAAAATAAATTTATTTTTATGTAAAATATTTAAAAATTTTCATTATTTAAATTTTATTTATTTTAAATTATTACATAATATTAAATATTTTTTTGTATAATTATTTAGCTATTTTTAATATTTTTTATTTAAGATATTTATTAATTGAAATATTTAAATAATATTTTATTTTTTTAATTTTAAGTTTTGATTATTTGAATAACATTTAAATTGAACAATTTGGAAAAATCATAATTTATGTTGTTAGTACATAATTTTGTGATAAATTATGTAAAAATATAAATTATTAATAATATGAACATTATTAAATCTATTCTAGTCATTTTCTTTTGTTTTTAAAAAATATTTTAAAGTTATTGTATAATTTAGTTGGAATACTTAAATAATTCTTAAATTTTTTAATTCAAACTTTTGTTAGATATATATAGATAAAAAGTGGGGGAGAGGATAAATAGGAATTGGATATAATTTGAAATATTTAACATAACAAGATTTTAAATAGTTAAAATAACAAAATTATGTAATAAATTTGAAAATTTCCTAAAAGTAGAAAAATAATTATGATGTAATATTGAAATTAATAATAATTTAATATTTTACAAAATTAAATTTAAAATTATGCAATAATAGTATAAATTTTAATTTTATTATTATTAAATTCAATAAACAATTAATATTTTAAAATTTAAATAGTGGTATTATTTGGATAACTAAATAATATAGTAAATAACTAATTTCACTTATATCAATTAATAATTTTAGAAAATAAATTTCAAAAAAGTTAATATTTATTTAAAATCTTAATCTATATTTATTTTATAATTATATATACTAAAATTAAAATTTACTATATTTTAGTGATTTTTTATTGTTTTTGTGTTAAATATAATTTTAATAATTATATATTATTTTATTTTTGTTTTGTTATTTAACGAAAAAATTTCAATAATTATTGGATATTAAACTACTATTATTTAACTTTTAAAATTTAATTTATTGAACTTATTGTATTTATTATATTTTTGTTATAATTTATTGATTTATATTTATTTTAGATTAAACTATTCTTTGAGATTATACTATTTATTGACTTATTTAATATATTTTTTAGTAATTATTTTGTTTTTTAATTATTATATTTTTATCAGTTATTTATTGTATTTTCATTATCAATATATTTTCAATAATTGTATATTTTTGCTATAAATTTTCAATAATTATTGGGGATTAAAGTATTGTTATTTATTAGATATTAGACTAATAATTTAGCTAAAATTTATGAGTGTTCACGGGTTGGTTCTATTCGGTTGTAGGCAGCTTCACCAACCATTAAGAATGTTCACAGGTTGGTTTGGTTCAGTTGTAGGTAGTTTCACAAACCAAGTCATCCTAGTTAGGTTAAGGAGTTGGTTACGCTGACTAACCATTTGTGAAAACCGGCCCACTTAGGTTGTATCTGTTTGGGTCAATCTTTGGTTTGGTCTAGGGATGGCAATTTTCTCCATTTCCCCAATCCCCATGGGAATCCGTCCCAAATGGGGTGGGGATGGAGATGATTCTCTCTCTCTCTCTCTCTCTCTCTCTCTCTCTTTCTCTCTCTCTCTCTCTAGCTAGATAACTGATTGCAAGTGAAAATTGGTTTCAAAAGAGGTAGAGGGAACCCCAATACCACTATCCTCGTTGAATTCCAACCTAAAACAATTTTGTGATTAGGTGTAGGTTCTAACGGAGATTCAACATTGTTTTCCTATCTTAATGGCAAGAGAGATAACACATGCCATTAAGGGCTCATCAGGTACAAGAGAGGGGTGCCTCACCCCTTCTCTCTCAGGCAAAGAATCCCAAAGTTTTGGGTTTGAGCAGGCCAGGTATTTAGAGTCACTATGGAGAAATTTCAAAAGAAAATTATACAATTTTTAGGGAGTCACCACCCTCAGTTCAAGGTGAGTGGCAACTCCAAGAGGCTTCAAGCCAAATTTTGGGGCCTCTCTCTCTCTCTATATCTATCTATCTATCTATCTATCTATCTATATATAAATATTTGAATTAAAAAAAGAATTATTTAAGTATTCCAACAAAACTATACAATAACTTTAAAATATTTATTAAAAACTTAAAAATAAATATAATAGATTTAATAATTTATATTTTTACAAAATTCATCACGAAATTCTATACTAACAACATAAATTATCATTTTCCAAAATTTTCAATTTAAGTGTTATTCAAATAATAAAAATTTAACATTAAAAAATAATATATTATTTAAATATTTCAATAACTAAATATCTTAAATAAAAATATTAAAATTATCTAAATAATTATATAAAAAATATTTAATATTATGTAATAACTTTAAAATAAATATAATGAAAAATTGTAAATATTTTACATATTATTTATATATTTTAAATAACAAAATATTTAACATAAAAAGATTTAAATAGTTAAAATAACAAAATTATGTAATAATTTAAAAAAATTGAAAAGTAGAAGAATAATTATGACATAATATTGAAATTAATAATAATTTAATAATTCTTGTTCGCATCCATTACAACTAAAAGTCTGTTTGGTAAGAAGGTAAATTTGTCAATGCAAAACTAACCCAACTTTGCAATTTATATGAACCGTTTTACATTCTACATATTTGCATTGTTTCCAAATGCAGCCTAAGGGAATATTCTGACCCAAGGGTTAGAAACTTTTGAGTGGCTAGGATTTACTCAAAAAAGGTTATTATTTTGATGCTATACAACAAGAAAATTGTGCAAGCGAATGACAATTTGTGATATAGAACCTTGTTGGTGGGATTCAATTGGTCCAAATTCTAAAGAAGCTTAAATGCAAGGGATTCAAGGGTCATAGGTCCCAGTCAATAAGATGAGCTGAAAAAGAATCTTGACTTGATCAAGGGGAAAACTAAGGTGTTTCAAGGTGAAACTTGATAGGCAAGGGTTTTAGGGTAAGTAGTGTCTTTTGGTAATGTATGATTGATTAAATGAAGTGTCCATATGGGTAATTTATGGTTTAAAAGGGTGAGGTGTTCAATTTTGGGTGCTGAAGAGAGAGAGAGAGAGAGAGAGAGAGAGAGAGAGAGACCTTAGAGCATGTCATTGGTTGTTTCAAAAATGTTATTTTGTTATTTAAGACATTTAGTTGTTAAAATATTTAAATAATATTTTTTTTTTTTAATGTTAAATTTTTATTATTTGAATAACATTTAAATAGAATAATCCAAAAAAATCATAATTTATATTGTTAGTATATAATTTCATATGAATTTTCTAAAAATATAATTTATTAATAATATGAACATTATTAAATCTATTATAATTTTTTGTGTTTTGAATAAGTATTTTAAATTTAACATATAATTTTATTGGAATATTTAAACCATTCTTAAATTTTTTAATTCAAATTTTCTTTAAATAGATATAAATAAAAATTAGGGGAATGGATAAATAGGAATTAGAGATAAGTTAGGAGAGAAACTCTCTAGTAAATTAGAGATAATTTAGGAGATAAATAGGAATTAGAGGTAATTTAGGAGAAAGTAGAAGAGGTAGTTTTAGGAGAGGAAAGTATTTAGGAGAGAAAAGTGAGGGATTGTGGGGAATCTTGGAGGGAACTTTGTTTTTTGGGTAAATTACAAAGAGGCCCCTGTGCTATGGGGTCTGTGACAAAGACCCCTCTGTAATTTGTTTTGCGACAAATAACCCCCTATACTATGACCTAAGACAAAGACCCCCTTTAACCGTTAAGTCAAATAACAAAATGCGTTAAATTACCAAAATACCTCACTAAACTTTTTCTATTTTCTTTTTTTACTTTTTTTTTTTTTTTTTTCTCTTAAAACCTATTTAGTCTATTGTTTTCCCCTCCTTCGCGGTCCTCTCTCATTTTTTCTCTCTCCCAACTCTCCGAAATTAAAGGACGGAGGAAATATTATTTTCATATTATTTTCTCTATAATCTGTACAAGTGTAAAAGATCAAAAAAAGGGTGCAGAAATTATAAATTAAATTTCTGCAATGACGACCTCTCCACACGACGTCCTCATCAAATCTTGTCCATTTATTCAGATGATAAGGCTAGATCGACGGTCGACTGCACCCCATTCCCATTCGTTCCACGTCCATTCAATAATAACATTAGAAAAATCGTAAAAGCCCAGAAACTTCATTTGGGTTACATTTGGCATGAATTTAGTTCTCATTTGAGGCTTATTTATGGGAGCATAGGGGAGCCATTGTTGAGCTCAGGAACAAAAGGCGAGTAGGTTGGCATCTTCAGCGTTGCTGGCTTTGCTTTCCCAACACTCCTCACCTCGGTCTCAGGAGTCAGGACATTGTCAGCAGAACTTGAAATTAAGCATGGCCCCAGGAGTGCCGGTGGATGCATTCACAGGCACCGGCGGCAAGGTCGCGACCCCCAACAAAGGATATTCCAAGAGGGCCTACGTGACGTTCCTCGTCGGTAATGGTGATTACACGAAGGGAGTTGGATTAGCCAAGGGTCTGCGCAAGGTCAAGAGTGCGTACCTGGGATGTAAATGAATAGTTTTGTTTACTTGTTCTTTCTTTTATTTATCTTAAGCCAGTTACGGAATGGGGGACGGAGAAATGAAAGTTCCAGCCACGCGACGACCCCATCTACCCTTCTCGACATTTTCTTCGGTTAGTGGAAGAAGATAGCTCGGAGAAGTGAAAGTTCTAGCTCGGTTGCTCCGACGGCGGCCTGAAGTGATGCAAGTCTCTGATATCATATTGGCCTCTTGAGAAAGAGGTGTGATTCGACGAAACTGCGTTAGATTTTGATATGGGGACTGGTCGTATGCTTATCGTCCTACCGAATACAGTTCGATCTCTGTTTCTCTCCGCTTCTCTTTTTTATTTTTTTTTCTCTAGATTTTTAGTTCAAACTTTTGTTTGCTAGGTTGAAGTTCAAGTTGTTATTACCGCAGCCCTGTCAGGGACGATGAACAGTATTTTTCTAATAGTTATTATAAGGATAGAATGGAGGTTAAAAAATATTGCAATGGCATTTTTGGACGGAAGACTAACGGAAGAGGTCTTTATAGTACAGGGGATCTTTGTCACAGACCCTATAGTAGTATGGGGTCTTTGTAATTTACCCTTGTTTTTTTAGAAGTTTTTACTTGCGTTCGAAGAAAATCTATATCATATATCTAGTTCAAAATTCAAATAGCTAAAAAAAGAAAGAAATCAATTTGGCGCCAGAAATTCGCAACTTTCCTTATTTGATTTTGATTTGGAGGATTACGTTTGGCGATATAAACTCGGAAGGCAAAACTTTCCATTGAACTGCGTAGAGGGACACTCTCGTTCAGTCCTTCATCACTCAAGTCAAACGTACAGAGCGAGAACTAGAAAATGGCCAATCCTTATGTAAATGAAGACATTGTTTTCGAAATACTCACCAGAGTGCCGGTTGATATTCTTCACAAGACTTTCGGAAAGGTCTGCAAGAGATGGCGTGACTTAATCTCTAACCATTGTTTCATTCAACACCAACACTGTAATGCTAGGCCGTGTTTGATCATCAAACTCAAAGCATTGAGTTTATGTAAGCAGCCTCTCTTTAAAATTTGCTCTAATGGTATGATTCTGTTTAAAGATGGATTGAATCGTTTAAATCTTTATGTAGTTAATCCTGCTATAGGTCAATGTTTAAGCCTTCCTCCCTGTTTTTCTACTAAACCCAATGGCCTCTGGTTTTAGTTGGTCTGTATTCCTTGTACACAAGAGTATAAGGTGGTCCACTTATATAAGGATTATGGTTATGGTCTCACTCGTAGAAGTGAGATAATGACATTAAGTAGTGCTGGTGATAATTCATGGCGATTGGTCAACTCAATTCCAAAAAACCTAGTTGATGATAAAAACTTTAGGGGAACAAGAGTTTCAGTGAAACTCTGGAATGTGAGTTCCAGGTATATTGTTTCTATCGACCTCATGGAAGAAAAGTTCCATGTGGTGCAGCTCCCTACACAATGCTTTTTTGTAGATGGAGAGTTAGTAGAGAGAGGAGGTTGTCTGTCCTTTCTTGATCAACAGTCATGATCTCGAGGGTTCAATATAAATCTTGGCTAAGTACGCTTATTTAGTGAGAATGAATCACCGCAAGGTCATGTAGTTCGGCTTGGTTCCACTGTTGTTTCTATATGAAACGTTTTGGTTTGACCAATATGAATTGGCATGTGATTGTTATTTGAATCTATTTATGGTTGAAATATCTTTGAGAGAGGCTGTTACTAGAAACATCAAATTGGTGTTTTGAATCATTCAAATCAAGGTTCAAAATATCAATATGTATCGGCCCGTATCGTATGGGAACCTTCCCAATATTTTCCTATAAGGGGTGTTTTGGGTCAGCAAGTGGTTCAGGGGGTGTACTGGCCTTAAACTGGTACTTCTGAACCTTCAAGGTTCAAAGAAGAGGCTAATGAGTCTCTATTTCTTTCAAATATTATTGAAGCAACCCTTCAAGAAACCTCACCCCCAGTAACCAGTTTGGATCTAGTACCAACAAGCCATTGCAGTGAGTTCGGATCTCTTACCCATGCCATATTACAGCTGTACATTGAGAACATCTCCCATGTTTGCATGGGAAGTTCCCACTGTACAGCTGCAGTGTCATGTGGGTAAGCGTGGATAGGATTCTTGTGGACAGATCTGACTTGCATTGAAAACATCTCCACGTTTTTCATAGCAAATGTACCCGATGTATGGCTGCAATGACTTGTTGGGGCCATACCCGAATTCCTCTATTCACCTTACAAATTCTAAAAATTTCTCATTTTTTTCCAGAGAGGCTAATCCCTATAATTTAAAAGAGTAAATAGATTTAAGATATCCATCGTATATTGGATGCTCTGCAGCGCGTTCATTGCCATAATCAGAAGGCTAATGATGCATGGGCAATCTCATCCCAAGTCTCAGAGACCTTACTAGCAAGGTCTGCTACAAAATTAAAAAATCTTATCAAAGTTCAGTTTCAAGGTAGAAGACAATGAACACTATCTTATTTTGAAGAGTAGTTTTGACATTTTTAACAGATAACTGACGGTCGATTAATGGCAAGGACTAATTTGACACTTTTTAGAAGTTTAGGTACTGCAGTGTCAAAATTGAAAGTTAGGCTACTAACTTCACACTACCCCTAAAGTTTGGGGTATTAAAGTAGAATTTTCCCAATATTTAACAAGTTGTCCTGTAAAGTGTAGTCTCTTTGGAATTTGAATGGCAATGTATAATCTGCAATTCCTTTGATGTGACAGACAACCTGGTAAGGTAAGACCAAGTCTGGTAAAGGCACACATCTCAATCATGGATTGTGGTGTGGGCCGATCTTATGGAGCCAATCTTTAGCATCTAAAGCCACCCAAAACAATGGATGGATGGAAATCTACGTTCCTACTTACTGTTGTGTAAGCAAATCTGTTGCAAAGCTTACCATTTCACTTTTGCAAGGGATCAACTAATGTCATTCCTTTCTCTTCCTCCCATGATATCATAATCTCTTAGTGCTCTCTGAAAACAAGGGTGCCTTGATAGTTGTGTGCAAGCAGTTTTATTTGCTTTAAAGGAAATCTCCGAGATTGATGTGCATAGATTCGGGATTATAGTAATCAATATCCATTTGGGTCATCAAGCATTGCTTATGATGATCTAAGTTTGATGTTCACAAGTGATCACAATAGACATTATAACAGAACATTGAATAGAACAAAGGGCTCACAATTAAATACAATCAGTTAGATGACCAAATAGAACATTTATGTATACCATTTCTACGCATAAATACTTTTAATGTATTCAACACAAGTCAGCTTCAATCTAAGTATTTGGGGTAGGCTACAGAAATAATAACCTGCCATTTTGCTCAATAATTTCTATACATTGTACTTTTAAGACTGACAATATTGTAATTCATGAAAAATTCTATTATCTCTTTCTTACTCTAAGTATTTGGGGCCATTTTGCTCAATGACCCGTGGGTTTACCACATCGGCCACATAGGGTGCATAACTGAGGTGCTTATCCTATTGAGCTAATTCTAAGTTATTCCTAATGCATTACTTTCTAATTATCTCTTTCTTACTCTTGCTATTCATCCATTTTACCATCCTCAGCCATGCTCATTTTTGAACCAAGAATATATAACTGATCTACCCAAAATATCTGCAAATATTGCCATATCTAGCCATCTGATATTAACAACTTTAATGCAAACAAAAATCAAATTCCCAAATCTTTGGACAACAATGGGAAGCCACCCAGAATGAAGTAAAAGAATGGTATATGTTGTGAAGCGCCAAAACTGATTGTCGCATCCAAATACATGTGCAGGCATTTACCACAACTCGTTACCAGCTCATAAAACATAAGATGTATGACCCTCGCCATATTTAACAACTTCAGTGTGAATATAGTGTTTGCTGGTTTGTTAGAGAGGAAAACCAGAAGAGATGAGAAGAAAGGAGAAAAGAAGAGTGTATGGTTGGCCAGAAGAGTTCTCAGCTGGCCCTAGAACTAGAAGCTATCTTATATTAACATTTGAATAATTACATGAAAAGAGACTAGAATGCCTTTGATTAGTGATGGGACACCTAGACACTTAAATAATAAAACAGTTTAGGCCCATTACAATGAAGAGTTCTGAAATATAAATAAGACTGATAAACCCACAATCGTACAGCCTACTCAATCCAACACATAGAATTCTGAAATCGTTGTAATCTTAAAGGTTTCAAATAATGATTTGAGTTCCAATTTGTCGCCATGGGTTTGGATGCATTAAAATATCAATGAAGACAATCCAGATGGTGGTGTGAAGGATGCACTGATGACAAAAGAAACCATAATTATGATCATGAAAATGGTCTTGAAGAATTTGAGGGATGATCAGGTTGATCATTATGATAATGGCATGTTGATGAAAATGACACAAGGGTAGATTAGTGCAAATCAATCCCCATCATATAATGAGGCAGTGCATGATGCAAAAATCTTAAGATACTTCTGGGGAGCGACTGTTAGGATGAGCAACTTTTCCACTTGCCCCCAACAAAATTTGACACCTTTTGATGAGCTTCCAATGAGAACCAAGGCCCTAAGGAAAGATGTTAAATGACATTTATTGCCCTGATTCCAAATAGTGCCAGTTAGGGTCAAGTTTAAAGTATGGGAAGCGCAAGGTGTATCGGAAAGATAATTTTAAGAGACGTATTGGGATACGTTTTGGATATGTATGGTTACGGATGAAAAATCAATATACACATAAATATGCTAAAAAACTCAAATAAATCATAGAAAATATATTAATAACGACAGTTACAAGTTTTATGTGATTGAAAATAAGTTATTTAAAAGTAAAACAAAAAAAAAACTGTAATTTAATGGTCTATATAAAATTCGAGATATCGGGACACACTTAGTAACTATTGACAAATGATGGAATAACTAAAACATGAAAAAACAAAAAAAACTAAAATATTGATATACATTAGTTTTAAAATAATCAATATAATTTATCTTAATATTTATTAATACATAAATTTTAATAATTAATTTTAACATTTTAATGATAAACATACACTAAGAAAAAGAGAAAATTTACTTAACAATAAAAATTCATAAACCTATACAAGTAAATGGGTGTGGCTTAGTGGTGTACCTCTAATTGTTAAAGCCTAATGGCTAGGGTTCGAATCTTGTTATTTCTAAGTTTGTAGTTTTATACTAACAAAACAAATTTAATGAGAAAGAGGGTTATTAATTAACGAAATAAATGAGAAGAGAATTCCAATTAGGCACTAAAATTGAAATTCAAAATTAAAATTATGCATTAATTATAGGAGTAATTAACTAATTAATGAGAGAGAAATTGCACCTAAATAAGGAGTAAATATAAAATTAATGAGGTAATTCGGCCCTAAATATAATTTAATGAAATTAATGAGAGAGAAGGGGACTTGTATCAGGCTGTATTGGACTGTTTCGGAACCATATCGGCCGATACAGACTTGAAACAGTCCGATACATGGCCCAAAACAGTTCAATACAGACCGATACATACGAAAAGGAACGCTACAGATAATTTCTATGTGTTCTGTGTATCAGACCTGTACCAGAACGATATGTATCGGCTGATATGGTCCTATACATTGCGAAATTTTGAACCTCGGCACTTATGGTGATCAAGGGATAAGGGCTGTCACCAAAAATAATTCCTTTTAATTGCCATTTTGTGGCAAAAGTAATTCATACTAATCCAAAATCAAGCATGGTTCAAGTGGCTTTCAATCTGACAATTTTAAAATGACACAAGAACTGGAACCTACACTAATTTCAATTCTTGATAACTTTACCACTAACTCTTTAAGTTCATCATGGAAGGACGAAATGCAGCAACCAATTTGTTACGTTCAATGTATTACAAGGTAGAGGACTTGTGACATCCATCACATGGCCTCATTATAGAGATCGGTAAAATATCAACCTGAGAGATACTGAAAAAACCTCTAATATTCAGTTATTTGTGTACAAATAAAGAAAACCAATTGTAAAAAAAAAAAAAAAGCCTAAATAATGCAGTTAGGGTTATAAGAATGGCTAATTCTTAGTTTGCATAATTGCAACAGAGAACATCTTAATGAAATCCCTGAAACCACAATATGAGGGCCAAACATACGACATTATCAAGTATAAAATAAAAATAGAGAAGACTAATATATTAGCCTTGAGCAGAGTAAACAAGCTACACATGGTGATGAAATGTAGAAATTGACTGTTTTATAATCCAGAGTACCTGGGAATGTTACATATTTCAAGACAACAGAAGCAACCCAAGCAGATTACCCACACACTTATAGGATGTATACAACATGGACACATGCATATAAGCTTGCATAAATTTTGAGATGGATGAATTAATGTCTCGTAAACCCAAAAATAATACTGTGTCAATGAACTGAAAAAATATTCAATAGCAAGTATTAATATGCTTATAAAAGATTCCTAGATCTTAATACAAGCATCCTGCTTTCCAACAATAGTAAATAAGAATACTTGAAAAGGGTAAAGTCCCATTTACCATTGCTTGATGCAACTTAAGCAACAACAATTGGAAGTAGTCACATTATTGACTGAATATATTTTATGGCTTTATCTTCTCCATCAACTTCTCAGCCTTGATGAATCCCAGAGGTCCCAAAGACATGTATTTTACATGTTTCCATCTGTTCAAAGCTCTTTGTTGAGAATCAAAGAAAGGAGTTTTATTTGACTTCTATGCAACAAACTAATGTTATGCTATTGTTTCAAAAAGAGATATTAAAGCAATAAAGGAGCTTTTCAAGCATCAAAAGCTTACTTGGGTATGAAAGGAAGTGCTAAACAATGGAGATGGAGATGGTTAACGCTGTTGAATGGAGGGGCATGAAATCCAAACCTGAGAAGGGTGAAAATGGAAGATAACATGTATAATTAAGACAAAATGCAACTTCTGGAATTGTGGAACTGCATTAAAAGGAATTGATGAAGGATTAAATTGGCAGAGTTTCTTTAGATCCATGAACTAGAGAATGACCCCATATTAAGCATGGGGAAATTACACCTATATATCATTGTTATTGGAAATTACTATTTATGTGGTATATTTATTTTGAGTTCCTTTTAGAAAATTAAATCAAGTTTAATTGGTGTGACATACTTCAATGTCGTAATATGTGGTAAACCCTATAGAATTCAACCATTTGTCACCAATCTCATGTGATTGCTTCCCTCATGTGATGACTAGTAGAGAGCTTACTGCCCCCCCCCTCCCCCCCATTTTAGTCATTTTTCTTCTTAAAAATTAAAAGTTTCACCATGAAAATGACACCAAAAAGCCCTGGTTGGGTGGCAGAGAAGCAACACACCAAACAGGGGTTTCATAAGATATATTAGAAATCAAAGTCTAGCCGATGGATGGTGATTGTCAGTTCTACCGGAATGGTGAGCTATTGTTTATTGAAACAGAGGAAAAAGGGGTGCAACTTTGGAGGAGATTCCAGAAGAACTGTCTAGTTGGGAAATTTGAGGGGTAAGTGCCAACGGTAGTGGATGTCGAAGTCTGGGTTCAGGAGGCATGGAACCATTTGGAGGAGGTGAAGGTGAAAAAATTGATCAATGGTTTATTCCCCTTCATCATTTCCACAGAGGTGGAGGCTGAGTATATTCTAAGTAGAGCTTAGTGGAGATTGGGGGACAAATGTCTGCTCATTGACCGGTGGAGCATGTTTGCTGGTTGCATAACGATGAACGTTCTGCTTCGAGTGTAGATCAGAAGATTCAGATTCGAGTCTATGGACTCCCATTGATGCTTTGGAGCCCTAAAATTATTACAGCGATAGGTGATTACCATGGGTGTGGTTGCAGGTGATATAGAGAGGGGAGGTACCAGGTTTGGTTGACATTAAAGTGGATGATATGGTTTATCTAGTGCATATTTGGCTGAAACTTGAACCAGTAGTTTGGCCAGCGACAGAAAGGCATAAAATGGTGAGGAAAATCTTGAGGGATGAGCTCTTCGATTCCTACAAGGAAGGGGAAAGTTAACCGAAGGAGAAGACAGAAGTTGCAAGGTCACCGAGATTCATTGCCCGCTGGCAATAGCTTCTCACCAAGATCACAGACTCAGGGACATCCAAGAAGGGCTGTCCAATAGCCTAGTTGGATAGGGGGATCGAATGACAAGGGTTGTCAGGAGACTGACCAGGCAAGTCCTACCACTTAAGGAGGGAAATTTTCAAATTTTAAATGGGGAAGGCCGGTAATGGAACAACCGGAAGGAGAGAAAACCAAGCTTTTCAATGAGGAAGTTGACCATGAGCTGGTCTTTCCTAGGACTATGAGGGAATTCAAAGCCCTGATAGATGACTATTTGAAAGAGATGTCTGTCTCAAGTGGTTTGGGTCAAAAGAACTGGGCCAGGAGAAGGAATTCAGTTTAGAAAAGGTGATCTAAAGAGTCAAAATAGCAACAAAACAAGAATCGGCCTGGGACCTGGGTTTTGGGGTACATGGTAGAAGTAGGGTCTTCTCTTGGAATTCTAATAAAAATAAAAATAAAAATAAAAATAAAATCCTAGAAGAGTCAAGAAAAGCCCAGCCTAGAATTTCTAATTCTACTTGGGCCCAACCAATTCCTTGAACCCAATTTGAAGGAATGGGAAGTCGGGAGTTGGGAAGTCGAGAGTTGGGGATCTCAGGTCCCAAAGAGACATTAAAATCTTTGAAGGCCGAAGGTCATAGGTTCAGTCACTTGGGAAGTCAAGAGTTGTGCCAGAAGGAAAAGTGAAGAACACAGTGGTAGAGGAGGAAGTGTTGTTAGGGAATGATCAGTCCATAGAGATAGGGATCTCAGGTTTGCGAAGTTCAAGGAGAGCCCTATCATAACTCAAGAGGATAGTTTGGCATTGGTAGCAGGTGGGAACTTGCAGTGGGAGGATGTCACACCATTGCAAGTGGTAGCTCCTCTGGGACAAGAAGAAGGTTGCTCCTCAGTTGGACTAAAGCTGGCAGAAGATAGGACAGAAAGGTTGGCTAGATCGATGGATTTTTCAAAAACCCAATATTGCCTCTTTATAGAAAACTGATTGTTTGGGTTTGTAATGATGCTTCTTGGCTTAAACAGGGGAGAAAGTAGAAGGACGAAGGAAGGGGGAGAGAGAGAGAGAGGTGAAGAACGGGGTTGCCCTCATTCTTAATTAGGAGGTTGAAGAAGGTAGATGAACAATGTTACATCCTGCTATGGTAATAACAACTCTTGTTGATCAAAACTAGAATGCACCGAACGATAAACAGAAAAAGAACAACAAGCACCAATTAAGAGGAGTGGTGATTCAATCCATGTTTTGATGGGATCTATATGTATGTCCATTTGTCAGCAGTTCTATTTTTATTTTATCCAGATTTGAGTTTCATGGAGTGTATGGATAATTTTGCATGTACAATGAGAATCCTTTTATATGTAAAATAAGTTTTCATGACTGTTGTACAATGATGAGCTTGCTGCTGTTACAACGACTGACCAATGAATTTGAAGTTAAGATTTCAGGATTATAGAAATTAAACCCTTCAATGAAATGAATGATAGCTTTAGAACTAACTAAAACCTTAAGAAAAGAAAGGTTTAGTTTCAAAGATATTTTTATAGTTGTTTCTTTGCCATTGTTGTTCTAGCCTGTGTAGCCTAGGTTCAATTTTTTGCATAGTTTCATAGAGAAAATCTAAAATTTTCATTCTCTAACAGCCCCCCATCTATCGAAGGCTGTGATTTCACAGTTTCATTAGGCATAGCTGATTTCACATCAAATTACTCCAAAATGTTCAAGAGATTGTAAGTGGAAATTTTTTTAGTATAATTTCTCACACAACATAATTCACCCGATTAGAGTAATAACTAGGTTTTTTGTTATTTGGGTAAGCCCCATTCGGGAAATCACGTAGATATTCCCTTAATTACATCTCTGCTAGGGGCAGAGAAAACCTTTTGATTCTGATTCAGAAGTACCAATGAATAGAGACTAAACCAAGTATCATTTTTCTACAGAATTTTCCTTTGAAAATTCTGGTATATATTCCCTCTTTGTTTGAGAGAAAACCAGCATATAAAAAAACAAACATTGTATGCATAACAAGTAAATAGGTATCATAAAAAGCATGTTTCATCAATAAAGTTACAAATGACGTGGTTGTGTGCATTATCATGCTGTGAGGAACCATAATCGGCCAAGTTTCATGAACAAGGCTGTAGATGGTTAATAGGTTGTAAGGAACCATAATCAGCCAAGTTTCATGAACAAGGCTGTAGATGGTTGTCTCCTTACATGTATTTCAATATGAAACAAGGGAGAAAAGAAAAATAAAAGGAAAAAAGAAAAAAGTGAGAAGAATAGATAGAATATGGTCTTCGATCTCATGTGAGAAGCACAAGAAAACCAGATTCCCTACCTTCTTCTTCCTTTTTCTTTTATGCTCTCCACACCAATCTTCTTTTCTTTTTTCTTCCCACTTGTTTCTTAATGCTAGAAATCCTGCAAATAAATTAGTAATAGCCAATAAAAAGGCATTAGCCCCTTCTCCTTGTAGGAGAGGGGTTTATATAGAGGAGGGAGGTGGTTAAGTAACTCCCCACCCCTCTCTTCTTAGAGTGCCAAGTTTCACCCCACTCAAAGTGATTAGAGGAGGGAAAATAACTCTCTCTCCCCTAGGGTGACAGGTGTCCCCTCACTTCAAGTGGTTAAAGGAGGGAAAATAAATCCTTCTTCCTAGGGTAACATGTGTCCCCCCTACTTAAAGTGGTTAGAGGAGGGAAAATAACTCTCTCTCTTCCCTAGGGTGACATGTATCCCCCCACTTCAAGTGGTGAGAGGAGGGAAAATAACTGTCTCCCCTAGGGTGACATGTGTCCCCCCACTTCAAGTGGTTAGAGGAGGGAAGATAACTTTCTCTCCCCTAGGGTGACATGTGTCCCCCCATTTCAAGTGGCTAAAGGAGGGAAAATAGCCCTTGTTAGAATAGGACATGTGGCATCCCCTCATAAATAAGTGGGACACCTCACAATTAATAAATCAAAATGCATTTATTCTTTTAGGGCCTGTTGTTCCATTACCATTAAATGGGCTCTACTGCAGGCCCATTAAATGTTTACTGCATTACAAACAAGCCCAATTAATTTGGGGCCTGTTGTTCACTAAACCAGACTGCAGGCCCCTTTCTTTATTAAAATGTTTCAGCCCACCAATAGGATTGGCCGAGCTTATAAGAAAGCCCTCTGTGCTTCTTTAGTATTATTTTTTAAGCTGTGACTGGGAGTATCTTAATAACCTGCTCCCAGTCCAGTAAACTTAAGGACTTAACAGAGATCAACTTTGTCAATCAACTCTTGTGAGCAGCCCTCAAAGTGATTGTACAAAGGTTGAAACAAGCTACAACGATCATTCTTATTTCAAAATGATAAAGCTGATCAAACTCTTTGAAAATTTGAAGGACAACAAAGGATAAAACTGTCTTCTTTTTCAATTCTGTCAAATAGAATGACATCTCAGTTAGATAGGGGAGGTTTAAGTCCTATTAGAAATTAGAGGGGAGGAGCAAGTGTTTATGACAAACCTCAAGGGAGGCTTAAGTCTTTTACCCAATTATTGTGGAGTACAATACCCCATTCATTTTCTTGGGTGGTGTGGAAGGAAAGAAATAGGAGGATCTTTGAAAGAAAGGGTGGGGATAAAGATAGATTGATTCAGCAGGCAATGGCAATATGGCATCTATACATTCCAGGTTATCAGCTCAAGATTTTTTTCATAAGAATCCCCCATAATCAATTTTTCTTATCACAGTAATCCTTTTGTTTAGCCAGATAAGTTGTAAAAAATTCCTGGCTTTCAAGTTTAGTCTTTAGTCCTTGGAAGTTTTTGTTGAAGATTTCCATTGAGACTTGATGTATAGTTTCTGGCTGTACATGTTGCATATAGTTTCAAGTTTAGTCTTTAATCCTTACCTTTTTCTCAAAAAAAAAAAAAGAAAAGAAAATGAGGTTTCCTCCTACTTGGTTATTGGGTCGTGGACCTTAAAATGGATGATATCACTATTAGGGAGAATACAGTACTCCAACTTCAGGTCGCAAGGAACACATTACACATTATCTTCATTCATCAACTACATCTCTTCTCTGAATTGGTTTACAATCCATGAATTTTTATTAACAAATTCCATGTTTTTAGTAATTTTCTTCCGATTTCTTTAGATTTTCCAAATATCTTAGAAAAATTAGGGAAATATCCCCGAAACTTCTCCATTTCTACATGGTGAAATGTCCATTGATATCAAAATTGTGAACCATGGTTCTTTTACTGTCATTTCCCACTCCTACATGATCTTTATTTCAAAATTAGGAAACTTGGACAACCAGTAAAGAGAAAACCAAGAAACTAAATAGTACAGAAGGAAACAAAATACAGCCCTTTGCATTTGCAAGCTTTCACAAATCAAGGATGCTAGAGTGATTTGTTGACTATTTTCTAGCCCAATCCCTCATGCATGTAAACATCCAAAATAGAGGAATTGAAACAAAGACCACCCATCAATATCAATATAGTAATAGAGAAAAGAACAAAAAGACAACTCCAACAAACTTGAGAAAGTATTCAATTCATTACTAGATTGGCAACATTCCTTTACATATTTTTCAACAAACCTAGACCTGGAACTCTCCATACCCGTTGAAATCATTTGGATGAAGAAAAAAAAATGCTCTGAAACAATCTAATTCTGCAAACATAAAAACAGTAGGAGATTAGCTGCAAACATAAAATTATACCTGTACTCATTGGACTGAGGTGCATCTCTGTGTAGTAGAGATTTCCCCACACTCAGCATGTGACTTACTGTAGATCATACAAAATTGGAGATTAGCTGCAAGGAAAACCATGAAGATTTAAAACCACACATTAGTTAGCACCAACAATAACTTAAAGTACCCAAAAGATAATCCTCCTCTCTCCTTTGGAGGTCATTGATAGTTGAAATGTGCTCCACAGGAATCACCTGATAATGCCTGCCAATTTGTCAAATTGTAATAACTAAGTCAAGAAAAGGAAGTCATCAATCAATGAAATAAACTCCGGGTATAATACCCAGATGCCTGTATAATGGTGCTGTGTCATCTCAGATAAAAGACTGAAATTTTACACAAAAACCTCAGTGCATAAGAGATTTGGCGCCCATTTGGGAGGGATTTTGATTTCCTTTGGCGGGTTTTGGTTTTGCAAGGTAGGCACCACCCAGACAGCCTATAAGCAATGTTTAGTGAAAAACTTGGAAAGCCCAGACAGCCTAGATTTGCTAACAGCCCACCCAACATCAAAAAATTTATATTGGCTACAATTATTCTATTGTTTTGTTGTTCCAGATGCCCCTGAAGAATGCAAATGAATCACACTCCAAATAATCCTTGCTTTCCTACCAGCAGCAATGTTAGGCTTCCTATAATTTTGATATGAAATTGAGAAAGAATAGGAATTGATAGATAGAAAGAAGAAAGAGTTGGGATTAAATGGAGAAATAGGACGTATCAGAAAAATTAGGAAGTGATAAGATTGAATAGTTTTTTCCCCTTATGGGTGTTAACATTTTTCCTTGAAATTTAGACTAATCACAAAAATTCACCAAGATCTCATTAAAAAAATTCCACTTTGTCCCACCTTGAAATATGGTTGGAAATCAAAATTTAAAGGCTTAGATGCTCTTGAAAGAAGAGAAAGGGAATTAAGGAGCTGGTTCATAATAGAAAATAATGTTGTAGGAGGAAACTATATCAGCACAAATAGCAAACTTGAGAAGCACGGGGTGCAATTGGTCACAGAACAGCAATATGAAGAAATTCAAAAAATAAATAACAATACACAGAACAAAAAAAAGAGAACCTACTACAAGTTTACCAAAACAGAACTGCTGTACAGGAAGAACAAATCAAGAAATAGCAAGAATTTAGAGATTCATAAACTAAATAGACTAACCATTCATTTAAACCTATGTTTCTACTACAATTTTGGACCACTCATAGATTATCAAGAGGTCTGACAACCTCTCTTGATTCCTAATTTTGCTCTAGGAATAAACACTTCTAACCATCCTACTTTTCTCTTTAGTTTTGCTAGCAAGTTTAGGCCTTGATTCAAATTTCTCCTACAATATAGTTTTGCTAGGAGATATATCTCATATTCAAGGAAGTGTAGGCGTTGAATCTGACAAAGGTTGGATATGGAGTAGGATTTTGCATCTTACCTTAGAACTCTAATTCTAGATTGGAGTCACACCTTTAAGAAAATGGAGTCACACCACCAATGCACGAAGTGCTTATGGAAAGCATTTTACTCAATCCTTTATCTTCCAGAAGCAAATTACTACATCCCTTTGTAGAGGCAAAGTTTTCTCTTGTTAGTAAAGGGAACTAGGCTTCCAAACTAAATTACTACTTTCTAACTAATTTCTTAAAAGGCTATATTTTAATTCTCATACATTTCTTAATATCTAAGTACCTGATTTCTCAGTCTTCAAGATGAAATTTGTCATTTCCAGGCTTTCTTCAGTTCCGGGAAACACCTTATCACTAACACCATAGTTCATGCATTAATTCCTTCATGTTTCCAAGATTAATGGATTGGCTGGCCAAGGATCTGGGTTTTCAGTACGGGTCATGGACTTGGTTTGATCACGGACAGGTTTAAAAGTTCCAACAAATGTCTGACTATTGGCTTGTTTAGGAACTGATTTTGAAGTCTAAACCCAACTTTGTAAAGGGTTAAGGGGCTAGCTATACTACTGCATCATGGTCTCCCATGGAGGTGGCTGATGAAGTGGACAATACAAGCTAAGTTCCTCCTGAAAATTGAATATTTCTCACAGAAACTGTATCTTCTTTCTTCTGCTTTAACTTTACAATCTTTCTTTTCTGGTGAATGAACCAGAAAAATTTACAAATAAATCATTTGAGTGCAATATTAATACAAGAAGTTAAAATCTCAAATGAAAAATCTAAAGTGCTATACAACCATCATTATAAAGTAATCTGAACAACTGCTTGCAACAGAGATCATATATTCAGGGGTAGATTGCATATTAGTACCCTATACCTTGAGGGTAGTCTCACTTTGGTTCCCAAGCTTTAAAATGTGCCACTACAGTACCTGAAGAAAACTGGCACTTAGGCCCTGCCGTTAGAATTCCATCAGTTAATCTGATGCATGTGATGTCACATGTGATTTGAAACTTTCAAAATCCCAAAATTACCCTTCAAAAGAAGACATTATTCATCGTCTTCTTCTTTGATGCTAAACCAGAACAGCAGTGAACAAAGTCCCCAACCCACCACTAGTCCACCTCCTCTCGGAGAGCCCAGATACCATTTCAAAGTCATCCCTCGAAGTCATAGTCAAGAACTCCTTAACCTGGCACTTAACAATCTTGGACGAACAGAGCAAGTCTCCTCAATATGGGTGGCATGTAGAAAAGACCAAGTATGAGGGTACACCGTGCTCCTCATCCGTCAGCATATGGAAGAGACCAATTCATCAATTCTGTAAACGTATTTGGTTGTTATGACAAACAAAGGACAGTTTGGTAATTTTATTATCCATTATAATGCCCATTAATGGTGTCAGACTAAAATGGCAGTTTTCGGGAGTGCAGGTACTGCAGTGGCACATTTTAAAGTTTGAATACTAAAGTGAGACTACCCCCAAAGTAAAGGATACTAATCTGCAATTTACCCTATATTCAAATGGCATCACTAGTGTTGTCTAAGATCTTCAATACTGCGGTACATGACTAGATGGTTTGGATGTCTAACATGTTATCCTATCTATCTTGTCCCATGTTTAGAGTTATGAATAAGAAAAGATATCCACAGATAACTAGGGTATACAGCAACCAAAAGTAGAAACTTACTACAGCTCGAGAAACATCAGAAAGGAAAACATTAAAAAATTTAGCAACTTGCTGAAAAACACTCACCAGGCAGAAAGAAACCCAATTTAGAAACCACCTTCTAAGCTGGGTACCCAAACTTTTCATATTACACGACATAGTTGGATATTGTAGGTATCCCAAATTTCAGCTTCTCAGCACAAATAACTAATAGAAACATTTTTATTTTCTAAACACCAAAGAAGCATCAACTGATCAAGCAACCAAAGATCTGATTGAAACGTTAATCAGATCCGTTTCAATTGAAAACATTTTTTAGGTCATGGGCGGTGGGCGGAACACAGATCCGTGGGGCTTCATCGAAAATGCCACAAAAAATATTGTATTATTTTGAACTAAAAAATACTAGGATTCTTGCTCTGTAACAAGCATCTAAACATATAAAAATTCATAACTAAAGTTAAGATTAGGAAAGAAGAGAAGAACAATGCAAAATAAAATTGAGACCTGAACGCAGAAGGCCTGATATCTTGAAAGGCAACGACCTTCTCATCCTACAAGAAATACAGGTAATTTAAAATGTCAATTGTCAAATTCAAACACAAGAGGAAGACAAGGAAATAAAATAGAGGAGAACGTACGGAGTGGAGGAGAGTGGTAGAAGTGGAAGAACGAGCGATCTGACAGAATATGCAGGTTCCTTCTCCCGCCATCGCACCAACTTCTCCATTATCACTGTTTGGATCTTTTTTTATGGTTCAGTTTCCATGTTCAAAGGAAACTTTGGAGTTAGGACTACCTTCTTACAATTTATTTCGGTAACATGTTTTTCCGGCATGATAGATTTTCCTTTCCTATTAGTTAATAGTTATTACTTGTTAGTTATTATGATGGCGGAAGGGTATGATACCGGAGAGATTTCATATTCGCTTGGATTCTACTCAGGAAAAATTTATGATAGATACCCGGAAGACTTTGACCAATCAAAACCCTCATAAGTTTTTTTCATATTTAAGTATCAAAAAATAAATAAAAAGTTTTTTTTATATGAATTCACTTTACTGTGAACTTTTAGAGCACAATGAGATCATCTTATTTTACTGTTGGGTAAATTGCAGATTATCGCCTGGCGCATGATGATAAATGTGATCTCATTGTGCTCTAAAAGTTATTTGCATCGCATGATGGAGTCCGTTAGTTATTTGAATCGCATGATGATAAATGTGATTTAATTTTTTTTAAATGCTAAAATTATCTTTTTTAATATTTTTAAAATCATTTTACTTTGTCTTTTCTAGTGATGGCAAGACTGACTTGTCTTCTCCAACAACAACGGCAATATAAACCTCCCGGATCTGCTCCTCACACCTGGCGCCTCAGAGGTGCCTCACACGCACATCCTACCATGTATTGGGAATATCTCCCATATTTATCAATTATTATTCACTGAAGATATTCTCCATGCACGGTGGATGTGCATGTGAGGTGCTCATTTGTGAGGAGCAGATCCCGTCTCCCTTTGTTTTGGATTGAATAACTGAAAAAACAATTATAATGATGGCAGTCTAAATTTCTCTTCTCTGACAATGACATTGTTTTTCTCTGGCTATTTCTCTTCCTTGACGGGAAGCACTCGTTCTTCGACAGAAAGGTTAGGGCATAAAGTGTAAAGTGATGCCCAATTGTAGTAAAAAGGGATTTAAATATGGCTATTTTGGCCATTTCAAAATTATGCTTCTCTCGCCTATCCTATTCAAATCTTGAAGGGGTATTTGTGTCATTTCCCATTCATTAACAATTAATGACTAAATTGACAGTTTTTGAGAGTTCAGGTACTGCAACAATACATTTTGAAGTGAGAGTACCAAAGTGAGACTAACCCCAATGTACAGGGTATTAATATGCAATTTACCATTTGGTGTTTTATATTAGTTTTTTCTCTACTCTTTGAACGATGAGAGAAGAATATCTACACAAATCTGGATACACACATCTCTAATGCTCAGTTTGGATGGAGTACAAATACAAATATGTACAGTGCAAATACATACAAAATACAAGGTTCCGCACTCTACAAATTTATAATTATACTCCTTCCAAACTGAGCCTAGTGCAAATACAAATATATAGAGTGCAAAACCTTGTATTTTGTAGGTATTTACACTGTACATATTTGTATTTATACTCCTTCCAAACTGAGCCTAAAGATCAATAAAATATATGTGATCATTGACCGACTTGAATAAAAGCTATAAGCTGTCAATCCCTATTTGTTTGATCTACCAACCTCTATTTGCAATGCTCAAAATATCACCACATATTGGTTTTTAGGGTCACTACATTGAATACTTTGAGGTGGGGGTGCAAGTAGGTGGGCTTGGGTTGGAATTTTACTAAATTTTTATTGGGCCTAGCCCAATGCAATATAAATTGATTAAATTCTATGACTCGTATCCTACTTTGAGTTGGGTCAAATTGATAGGTTTAAATAATAGCAATTATGTGAAAAGGTACATTTTTTTTAACTCCAAAAAGTACAAAAAAAGAGCATACTAATTAATTCAGCAATCATGCCTATTTTTGATGAAATCGGCCACTTGATTGAAAATTTCCTCACAGCGCTCCTCACACCAACCGCACAGCACATTGTAGCTGCACATAAAGAACATCTTCCTTACTTGTATGTTGTCATTCATGGGAGATGTTCCCAATGCAGGGCTACAATGTTCTATGCGGTTGGTGTGAGGATTAGATCTGGATTCCTTGATTACCTCTACAGAAAATGTGTGATAATTCACCCTCAAGAATCTCATCTCTGCTATTTTTCTGGTAGTTAGGATTGTTGGTTTAGTTAACCATTCTCCATGAGATATGGCACACATTTTGGGAGACCGAATCAGTCCCCACAACGTCCCACAGCACATTCCCACCATGTATTGGGAGCATCTCCCGATGATGACATCATCATTCTTGATATTATCATCGAAAAATGTTCCCAATACACGGCAGGGATGTGCTGTGGGACGTTGTGGGGGGCTGATTTGAACTCACATTTTGGAGGGGGCATCCAATCACCAATCACAAGCTTCAAGTCTATTTATTAGAAGCCAGATCTCTTTTCCAACCATGATCCTTTACCAGCTTTATTACTTCCCTTGCTAGGTCAATTGTGGAGCCTAACCATGATAATCCCTTGCTATACATCCAACTTTTTCCTCCTTGTCTTGCCTCACCCGGGCATCAAAATTTATCTTGACTGTGAATTGAATTGAGGGCTTCCATCCAAGCAAGATAATTTTTGTTCTCTTTTTAAGGCCATATCATTCCAATCTGCTATTAGGTTCTGATCAATATGTTCTATAAACATATTATGTGCAAGTCCACAAATTTCAGTCAATCTATGGTTCTGATTATTACATATGTAGCCAGTTAACCTTATAAATATCATTACCCAGAAATGAGCTCTTTTTCATTTTGATCAGAATTGAGATCATTTTCTTGAATTCTCAAAATGATCTCATCCCAGTCACAATGGAAAATAATTCCATTTTAGATTATCAACCTGTATTCTCAAGTGAAATGCAAAACCATAAAATTCTTCCATATCAAGACACCCCATAAGTCATATACTTGTTCAGTTAATAATTTCCACTTCATGGGTCAAAGGATGATCTTGGTGTTGTGCCCCACTATTTTGCATGTTCACCTGAACTCCAATCTCATGGACCCCATCAGAATAGATATTGAGTAATTGAACATGTCCAAATCACAATCTCTGTACTTGTTATCATCCTGCAGCCCTGCTATTTGGTTCCCCCTCCCCACAAAAAAAAAGAAAAAAAAAGAGTATGAACTCGTTCAACCAGAAAAACTTCAACTTATAAAATATAACCAAGAGAACAGAATACAATAAGATCAGTTGGTTTATGTCAATCAATTAGACCTCTGCTCATTGAGATCATGAGATCATGGTGGTGTTACAATTTAAGAGCTTCATAACCATCTGATGAAAGAATTACCATCCTTTTCTCCAGTCTTGACACAAACTAGCATAACTTAACACTTATATCATACATACCATCTGCTCCCAAAGAAAAAAATGACAAATCCCACATTGATAAAAAGAAAACATAGAATTAAGCTTTTCTACTCTGTAGATGTTCAGATAGTATCTTGTAACGAGGGACTATTTTAATCACTTAGAAGGTTTGCTCAGGAAACTTTTACTATACCAATATTAATTAATTAAGGGAAAGATGAGCCTCCTATTCTTGACACTTGGAAGTCTGGAACAGTAAGCTACTTTCTTGGTCACAATTGGCTGCACTATTGAAGAAATATTCCATTTTTAGGGAGTTCATTGGTATTGTCTTTTTTACATAACCTTCACTTGTTAATAATTGTGGCATTGATGCATAAAGTTTCACGAAACATTAATTTATCAATAATACAAATGCCAACAAGTAATAGCATTATGAGGCAAGTAGATCATAATAAACACCATTTGATGAGATCTTGCCTACTTGATCATAAATCTGGAGACATTTAACTACTCTGCTTGATGATATCTTGTTTATTGAGTGATGTATTAACAATGTAAGTAAAAAAATATAAAACTGTCTTCTCTGGTTTTATTGACAAGTTTGAACAGAATTTGAAACAAATCAAATCAAGGTTGCCAAAACTTGGATAAAATCTGAGAAGTGACCAAAGGCTTTGCCATGTGATTAGTTTTCTTTTTTTTTTTTTTCCTACTTTGTCTTCATAGTTCAAACTTTGTTCCAGAAGGCATTCATTTCTTTGTACAATGAAAACGTTTATGATTAATTTTTCCTCTAAAGATCTTATTAGAAATGGGAGTTTTCCATTGTAAATTTAAATCAGGCAATTAAAGGTTAATGGCAATTATAAACTGTTGGATAGTTTGATTGTTGACTGATCTCTCAAGGGGTCCTTTGGGACTTCTATTTATTTATTTATTTGTTACTTTTATCAGGTTTGCAAGCAGGTTGTGTAGGTATACCAAATTTTCTCATGTATTCAATTCAAAGAGAATAAAATTCATTAACATGGAAATATCAGCCAGTGTAAAGTTAAATTTTATCTGTGATTTTATGCAGATAGGAAATCAAGCAAGCACCAAAAAAGTTATAAGAACAATTGTATTTATTTGAATTGTTATGATGGAATTTAAATTTAAATTTTTACTTTTTACAATATAAATTAGTATCTCTGTAATAAAAAAAAATGCATTATAAAAAGTATATGGCTTTCCTTTCTTGAATATTACCCAGTTATAGATCAAGACAATCCATATAGTGCATAATTGCCTTTGTGTTCCAAACATATGAATTTGCTCATATGTTATGTTTATCAGACATTCTTTTTCATCATCACACCTAAATTAAGGAACAATAATGATAATCTAATTGAAAGAATAAGAGAAAAATAACAGAAGTATGTACTCTGTAATAACTATAAATTTTCATTTGATATTTCTTTTTTGTATTAGAGAATAGGAATGGGAGAGTCAAGTTGGAAGGACTGAAGAATTTGAGTCTGTCAAGTTGAGAGGAGGAAGTGAAAAGTGACTGTATGTAGAGCTCCCCTTTCTCATCTCTTGCATGGTAACTAGAGCAGCAACGGTATTCCTGAAAATGCTCTGACCAGGTAACATTGCTACTTTTCTCTCCCCTTTTTCTTCTCTTCTACCCTCTTCATCCTTAACGGGAAACACTGCATCTATTGTGTCTTCACATTCTTTAACAAGCTTTGATACAAGGTCGGTTGTGAAGAAAGGTTGCTGCAACACCTTCTGAATGAATGGTAATCGCAACAAACCTCCAGTCCGCTTGTCGTACTTCTTCAATATCTTAGCCAACCCTGCAACAATCTATGTCTGTAATTACACATTGATTTTAAAAATAAATTAAATCATTTTTAATACCAATTCTATTCCAAGGAATGATGGTTAATCAAAGAGTTACAGAAATTGAGGCAAGATGTCCTCCTCACGGCTGTCACGCACATGGCACATGCAGAATGATTGTGACCCAGAATTTGATGGTCATTCCAAGAAGACCTCAGGCCAAATTTTGACCTAGCCTGATGGAAACCGCCCACCCACATCTGTCAAGGGAAATGGTTCTAAATGCACATGCTTATGTGTGAATGAGCTGTTAAGCCTCCAACTTCAAATTGGTGGGGGGGAATTCATGTAGTGTAATGTGTTTTTTTTTGTCTGACAATTGATAACTAGTTCAAGCACAAGGAAGTGTTTTTATTTTTGAATGATTTTCTCTTTGTTAAATAGGTTATATCTGGCATAGGACCCATAGAATGGGGGATATCATTAGTCTGAATGTGCATATCAGCATATGCTAGTTTGCAGCTCTGAGATGCCATGCTATTATACAAATACTTCGTGTTTTCTTTAAAATGAATGTAGATTCAAGCTTGAGGCTAATGAGTACCTGTGTAATTGATATTGCTATAGTTTTCCAACAACACCATTTCTCCATGGAAGTTGATTATGTCTTTTCTGATCCTCCCCATCTCCTTATTATAACCCACCTCTGAAGGTTGAGCTCCATTTGGTCCATATGTGGTAATCACCTTTTGGATCCTCTGTTTTAGCTCCTATATCAGCATTTCCGACCAATTATTAGTTCAACTATCTTACTATGTGGCGTTCTCCAAGGAGAATAAGAGACTTTCAAATAAGCATTTGGCACTACCAGTTGTAAAAACCTCTGCATTTGTATTGTGTGTGCAAATAGTAACGGTAGTTGAGAGTTTCACCACATGAAAATCACAAATAACATAGTATTCAACCACAATAAGGATCTTCAAATCAACACAAACACTTGTGAGTTCAATTAAGTTATTAAGAAACCTTTTAGGTGCAGCAGAACTAGTGAGTTTCCATTGAACTGGGTACTTGAGATCCATGGCTGAACATGTGGTCTTTGTGAACCTTTCATACTAAATCTTACCAACAGAAATGGGTAGCTGAGGTTATGGTATAGCATTTGGGATTAAGGATTTTTTTGTTACGTAAGGGTAATATGTGTTGTACAGAAAGTAAATTGCCAAATCAATAATTTATCTTCATAAACAATGTTTTTTTTTTCACTGACAACACACATTTAAAATCCATCCAAGTAATATACTATGCTGATGTTTGTTACCATGGCTGTTTCTACTTGAAATGCTGCAACACCAGCATCACCTAGGCATTTTGAATTTAAACATCAATTTATGTTTTTTTGATACTGTTTTAAGTTAAAACAGTGATAAAACATTTCTACTAGAAACATAAACTCAGGGCTGTTGGGGGAAGCATTGATGTTTCCTCCATCAGCTGACCATTTGAAGAAACAGTCCAATGGCCTGGCTCTTAGTTGGAATCCTAAGTGGCAGTGTGGAAATATATTCTGGTGCATCGCATACTAGCAAAGATGGATATATACCATCTAGTACCCATAAAAGCCTGCCTCCAAAACAAAGATTTTTTTTTTTTTTTTTTTTTGGGGGGGGGGGGGTCTAAGCTTCTAGAACCATTAGATCTGATATAGATATTAATCTATGTAATATTAAGCAACTCATCAGAAAACATTTATTTTTAAATTTGACCATATGGATGAGAGTCAGTATAATAGAATGGTGTCACATTGAATATAATCATTTCATTTAAACATTTTAAGTAGCAATGCCGATACAAAACACAATACTGTTCAAAATGAGCTCGGATCTTCTACCCACAAACTCTTCCCACATCCCTACCCACAAGACACTACAGCTGTTCATGGGGAGATGTGTGCAATACAAGCTGGTAGTGTCTTGTGAGTAGGAGATCCGGAGTGGCTCAAAACTTGTCCAATGCCTAGTCAGTAAAAGTACCAACCAAACAAGCTTCATGTCAAAACGCCTGAAATGGTAATGGTACCAAACACAACCTATGAAAGGCAATTTAAGAAGGTAATTCCATACGTGATCCTCAAAACCCCTCGCACCAGACTGTCATACTCAAATCCATTTACCATGGATCAAACAGTTTCAAATGGAACGGCTCATACAGAAAGTGTTATTGACTCTCAATTGATATTATATTAGTCATAGTGAATAACCCTAATAGTCCATAATACTTCAATGACTATTCATTCAAAGCGTACCTCTTTATTTGATCACTCCTCCCCCCAACCCACACAGAAACATGTAAAAAGTGTGTCTTCAAAAAAAAAAAAAGGGTCTGATTTCATCCTTTTCGTCCATGGGAATCTCCTTCCCATGGTACTAGTTTGGGATCAAACCTCCCATAAAAAAAAAAAAAAGTCTGGGATCAAACCTGCATGAATTTGCAACATAGAGCAGCATCAGATAGAGTTTGCAAGTCGATCCCAACCTCACAATGGGAAGAAGCATTTATTTTTTAAGTGTTTTCATGACAAACTAAGCAACAGGAATGTCATATGATATGATTCCCCAGCTAGAGTTTGCAATTAGTTGGATCAACTTGTTTAATAACGTGATCCAAATGAACTGTTGCTTCCGGCTCCAGGCAAATTTAAGGTCCTGCTACAATTTCATTAGATATCTTTCAATCTCGGTCTCCTTTAACCAATTTGGTTCCTTCACCATCACAAACATACACTTTAGTCAGCATTTCAGCATTTGGTAAGATCAAATGAAGCGACACCTGAGCAGCTCTCCTCAGTTTCTGTTCTGTATCTTACGGATTACATATTTGGTTTAGAACTTGTGTTAATTTGGGCAGTTCAGGGTTAAATAAGATTCCCTTGACACAGCTTGTGCCAAACCCAACCCAATGTCTCTCCTCCAGCCTAAACTAGCGCCCTAGAGTGTTAACTACCGAATTTCATCAAACACCGAAAACCCACAAAAAGAAATTGCATGACTTACTCTATGGCGGATTATGAAGTCCTCTTCTTGCTCCACAAAGAACGAATTGAACTTGTCGATCTCGGAATTTAGGAGGTAAATAAACTCTGCTTCCGCCTTCCCGGAGTCAGGCAATTCCTCGGATGTCGACGGCCCAGAACAGATGAGCCGGACAAGCTTCTTCAAATCCTTGTAAGACAAGAACTTGTCCCGCCACTCGGGCAAAGTTTCTTGAATTTGGTTTTTCAGTCTCTTCCCGAATTTCATAGCTATTGTCCCTCCTTCAACTCAAAAGGGACCAGAACAGATTATTAGCTCAGAGAGTTCAAAGTAGGACTATAGGATAACAAAGAAGAAGAAGAAGAGGTTAAAATAGTGAGAAGTAGAATATTTGAAGGCATATGCTAAACGTGATGAGGCGAAATGGGTAGAGGACCTTAAAAGCTTGGTGAAGTAAAAGAATTCCAGGCATATTCGGTTATTGTTCAAACCATGTCCCAACGACCCCGGCAGTTATTTTATTGCGAAAAGAGAAAAGGAACTGAGTGGTGGATGACTCCAAAGAATCTGGTTTAGAATATTCCCTGGAACTGAAACTGAGATCTTTTTATGGGGTGAGACGTGGTGACATGGCCCTGATTTACAGGCTAGGCGGAATTAAAATAACAATAACATACATCAGGGGCAAGAACAAGGAGATAAATCAGGGGCCCACTTTTTATTTTCTATAAATAAATAGGGGCCCACTTGTTAGTGCGGTACTGTGGTCTGAATGATTCAGTGAGGATAACTTAAAATCCAATGAATTTGCTTAAAAGGATTTCGATCAATTTTAACTTTCAAGCCAATGAAATGTGGGTAACCGGGTAAGGGTAGTGAGGAGATTCCAATCCTTGATTGGTGAATTGGTGATGAGCTGTGTGTACAATTCTTACTTGTGTTTGGAGATAACTTAGATATTAGGGTAATAAGATCTCACCCAATACAAAACATTCATGCATCATGGTTAGTTGGCCAAACAGCGGTGATGTGGGTTTCAAACAATATCATTCCCAGGCTGTCCAAACAAACTCCAATATTTACACTTTTGTCTTGTGAGATGCTTCCAAGAGTTGTGATTAGAGAGAGGACATCTCAGTTTTTGATAAAGGGGTCTATTCATACCCCTAGTGAATAGACCAAAAGCGATGTCTTGAAAGAGACAGGCACCCCATGCACCTGTCTAATTTATTATATTAGGGGTATCTGTTGTCTTTTCACACAGATGTTCCTGGTTTACCAAAATTGGGCTGTGCCCTAATCAGCACTTTTCTTGCATCTTTATGGTTCTTAAATCTTAATTAGTTTTTTCGGAAGTCACAGGCAATGAAATCAAACAAAGTCATTGTGAAACTATTAATTAAGTTCAAATGATCACTTAAAGAATTCTAAAATTACCATGTTTCTGATTCTTTCACAACTCTATTGGGCTGTTTTTGGGTTATTAGAAGTGAGCTAGAGGAAATTTTGTGAGAAAGTCCCCAAGGCATCTTATGAAACTCATTAACAAATTTTCCTTTCTCAATTGTTTTTTCAGGAAACAAACACACTTGGTGGGCTCACCTTAAATGATGAGTATAAGCTTTCAATTGCTAATGAAAAACTTGAAACAAGTTATTGCATTGCATTTGGTTTTGAGGTGTCCCATTTATTAATCCAAAGCATCTGGCATCAAGAAAGCGAGATTCTTATTTTGATGCCTTCTTTACATGATGTTAAAAGACGAATTTCAGAAGCAGCAATTAAAAAGCCCTAGGGCTGACTTTAACTTTGGATGTATAACTTTTCATGCCTCCTCCCCCCCCCCCTCTTCTTTTTAATCCATTCTTCTTGTGACATGCTTTCAAACGTTAAAAAAAAATCCTAAATCAAATTATTCCAGCATGTTAACAGACAAATCCCAGCAGCAGCAATTGAAAGGCCACTATGACAGACTCTATACATGGGTTACAGTTTACCAAAAAATATATATGGTATAGTTTTCATGTCCACTGTGACAGATTTTGGGAACATCTCAGAAATTGTTTCTTACCAGTGAAACTGGTATTGTTGGGACTGGTACAAAGACCTCGTACCAATTCTCAAAAAATTAGCAACTCCATATAACCTAGTGCAACCCCAGTTCTGTATATATAGAAAAAAAATAATGTATCATCATCACTTGGTCAAGAAGACTTGTTTCCTCTTAGTTCATTAGCAGGGAGGCTATTCTTGAATTCCTGTTCCACTAGCTGAAAATACTTAGGTATTTTGATAAAAGTTCTTTACTCCTTAATCCTTATAAAGACAAGAATGTTTTTCAATGAGTGTTTGAGAGCAATAGAATCAAGTAAACTCATTTACAAAATATTAATTAAGTTTATATTCAAAATTTCAAATTAATATCATAGAATCCTATAAGATGACCTCATCTATGGCCTTTCCATATTTCTAATAGTGAATTCATTTTAAATGCTCATTTTATGTTTTCAAAACGTTAATAATAAAGATTGTGTAATTATATCATTCATTGATTTTGATGCCATCTTTAGAGGAGGTTAACAAATGAACTTCCAGATTAGAATAAGTCATTCGGATTGATATTTTCCCATTCTTTTAATCCAAACTTGTTGAAATATGGAACATGAGAATGACATCTTCTTATTCAAATTGATATTCGACATTTTTAACAAATATTCGATGCTCCTTTCGTTCAAGTTGTTTATAGGTACACGGTATCGGTATTGGAGCATCCACCTAAAACTTTTTGGATATGATTCATTTGGTATGTTATTTCATGTTGGTAAAAGCATACAACTAGGAATGCTCATTAAAACTTATTGGGCAAGGTTTGCTGCACAATGAACAAATAAAGGTGGGAAACATGTAGCCAAAAACGTATTCCTTTTCCAAATTTTAACTCCATTTAGATCCTAAAAAACAATACAGATGTTAGTTTAATGTGATTATGTATTTTTTTTCCTTAACTGACATGCTATTTTATTTACATTTTTAGATTTTCTAAGTCATAAGAATGTTATGACATGTATGTGGTGATAGTCATACTCTTTTTTAAGATTAATCTGAAACAAGAGATTGTTATACAATAACAAATCAAGTTACAGAAATAATATGCTTAGATGAAAGAAATCTGTACTATGTTCACCAAAAACTGAACCCAAGATGTTATGTCTTCTTGGTGGAGATCTTCTTAGTTTTGATGTCTTCTTTAGAGGATTGTTAACAAAAAAATTTCACCATTGACAGCTGAAAAGAGCTAGGCTCATATTTGCTTTACGTACACCATCAGCATTGTCATCATCATCATCATCATCTTCTTCTTCTTCCCTTCTTTCGAATATAATATCATGGAAACATGGTATATGACAATAACATCTTATAATTCCAATTGAACAGTTTTCGCTAGCTAATGTTTGATGCTCCTTTCAATAAAGTAGTTGCTGGGTACATGATACTGGTATTGGAACATCCTTTAAAGAAAAAGTTTCAGATATAACTATTTGGTATGTTATTTCATTTTGGCAAGAGTATATAACTAGGAATATTCATTGAGACTTATGGGATAGCATCTTTGTACACATGATGAACCAATAAAGGTGTTAAATATGTGGCTAACCATCTTACCAGGTGTTTGGACTAAGATTTCACCTAGATATGATATATGATTTGTCAAGAAAACATTTCTTCCCCAACTTATCTCCTCTGAAAATATAAAAAGAAATCAATACATAAATTAGTTAACTGTGAACAATATACACTTTCCCTATAATATAAATGACATTTCTAGTGTCAACACTTTTTATTGATATTAAGATTAAGCTGAAAATAAGAACTTACTATGTAAGTCATAAACTAACTGAACAGAAAGAACAAATTAAGCTACAACATAATCAACTTAAACTCAATGGAAATTGCTTAGATGATAATGTAAAGTAAGGAGCCAAAATCTATACTATGTTCACCAGAATCTGAACCCAATATGTTGCATCTTTTTAGTGATGGAGGTATTACATTTGATTTATTTCTTTTTTCTTTATGTTATTTTTGGCAGCCACGATTTTCAGTTGCAGTTTCTATGCATTAGACACAGCTTTGAATACATTGAAATAACTGTTTAATCGGGTTACCCATACATGGTTTCTAGTTTCTATGGGACTTGGGAATGGCACCAAAAGCCTAAAGAAATGCTCCTACGTTAAGGAACTCCATGACACTAGCGCAAACCCAAAATCTTGACCAGTAAGACCTTTCTTTCTTTCTTTTAGAAATTCTAATTTTGAGCCTGAAAATATATGCAATAGCAACTCTAGAAACATAGCCAAATCCGTCGAGTTCTCCAAAAGCTCAAAACTTTCCAATAGGATGGAGTGGGCCTTTCTGCCATCTCATGAAAGCTACTGGGTTTTATCAAAAGTAGTGCTCCGTCATTTAATAATGCTTGTCTACTTGCACATTTTCCTTCCTAAAAAGACCTTGGTGGGTTTTCTGATAGTTCTTTTTTTTCCCTTTTTTTGTTAATCTTTTCTAATAGTTATTGCTCTCTTATTTAACATAGCTTATCTACATAGACACTTCCTTCTCCTTATGAAGGAAAAGAATATCCAAGCAAGGCCCAGGATTCCACTTAAGAGTTAGGACCATGGTCATCAAGTGGACGCATTACCAGGAATGGCAACAGGGGCAGGTTTGGGGCGGGGATCATATTCCCCGTCTCCAACCCTGATGTTGGAATAAATCCCCATCTCCCACCCCAATATTTTTTTCAAAAATATTGGGTATAAAAGTTGTCCTCCATTCCCAATCCCTGATGGGGATGGATTCTCCACGAGAATCCGAATGTCCAAAATTTTTTAACAATATTTTTTTGAAAAATAAATAAAAATTTTAAAATATGAATAATATTTTAAATACATATACATGTATATATATAATATAAATAATATCATATATAATATATTTAATATATATAATTGGGGTCAGGGCGGGGTAGGGACCTCATTCCCCATCCCCACTCCACCCCTACCCCACCAAAGCAAACCTCATCCCTGACCCAATGGGGTCGGGGAAGTTGGATACTCATCAGGGATGGGGAAAATTGCCATCCCTACGCATTACACATAAATTAGCTCACAAGACCCCTTCTCCAGTTTTCCAATAGGTCCATATCCATAAGAAAGGGTCCATTAAAACCAATAGACTTGGCCCATTGGCCAAGAAAAAGAAGGCAAGAAAGAAAAGAAATGGGAAAGGGTCCATAAGAAAGAGTAACTCCCTCTTCTTTGCTTATCTTCATAGACACTTCCTTTCCCTTCTGAAGGAAAAGAGCATCCAAGCAAGGTCCAGGATTCAAATTGAGAGTTAGGACCATGGCCATCGAGTGGCCGCATTACACATAAATTAGTTCAAAAGGCCCTTTCTCCAGCTTTCAAATAGGTCCATTACAACCAGAAAAGAAAAAAAGTTAGTCCATTCCCCATACAAAAGAAAGGAGGAAAGAAAAGAAATGGGTAAGCCCCATCAAATCTCTTTCTCAATTAGCTCACAGGCCCCTTTCTCCAGTTTTCAAATAGGTCCATTATAACCAATCAATTAGGCCCATTGGCCATGAAAAAGGCAAGAAGGAAAATAAATTGGTAAGCCCCATCAAATATCATTCCAAATGAAGGATATCTGTGGCCTTCAATAAAGACAAAGTTTAACTCCCTCTTTTCTCTGGTCTCATACCTTTCCCTTCCATTTGTAAGTCGTAACCATCGTATATTATAATTTATTTTATACCTTATATGTCCCTCTTCCCTCTCGGATAAATGTTTACATCTTCACCGTACAATAGGATACTTGGCTTGGCTTCACGTCCAAACCTCCGTCTAAAAAATCTGATTCATTTATTTTTCTCTGGCAGGGTTTCCACCGTTGTCGGGTTTACATGTATCCCCAGGCTAATAGGCTTGTAGGACCAGTTTGGGTCAAGCTAATAACCTTTATATAAATTATAATGGGTAAGAGATTTAGGTGGCCAGAGGGATCTTAGGCAGGAGACCGAACCTGACTCAAGCATCTATTTTATGCTTGCAAATACCAGGTTAGGCTAGGCTAGGGAGACCATTTTTTGAACCAGGGCAAAGTCGCAGAGAACCAATTCTAGTGGGCTTAGCCAAGAACAGAATTGAATGGGGAAAAAAATATTTCACTAAAAATGATACTCAAACCTAAATTTGAAGTGATTACCTATTAACAACTGAGTGGTGACTTGGTTGGCACGTTTCAACCCCGCTATCAACTCTCACCAAGAATTATTAATGTTGCTAGAAAAATTACAATACTATGCCAAGAAAAATTGTAGTAATCCGCATGTGGGAAAAGGCGAATGGTTCAATACCAGAAAAAAAAATAATAATGAATTGATTAGCTCGGATTACTAAACTTAAAAAAAAGGCCGTTGAATATACGTCTGCATTAGTATTCATGTTTTGTGTGTATCTGTAATTATCATGCTACTATTTATAAATATGCATCCATATATCATATATTGCATGTATCATGTCTTATTACAATCTTACAACCTTTATAATCCATATATCATATATTGCATGTATCATGTCTTATTACAATCTTACAACCTTTATAATCCATATATCATATATTGCATGTATCATGTCTTATTACAATCTTACAACCTTTATAATCCTTATGTGTATTAGAATATGCATAAATATCTATACATGTAAATATACATAAACCAGTCACGGCAGGGCTAAAGTGAGAACTAAGAAATGGAGGAAATCTAGGACTGGCTGGTTTGGGAGGGCTTACGTTTTCATTGAGCTACTTTGATTGAGCTGCTATAAAAGCGCTGTTTTGGCTGAGCAGCTTGGTCAAAGTTGCAACTTGCAAGTGCATAAGCCATGTTCAAAAGCCAAATTGAGGAGTTAGTAAAAATACTCTTCGTATCAAATCAGTCTTCAGTCTAAAAAATTATATATTTTTTGAGGAAGATGAAGAAAAAGAAAAACAGTGAAGAAGGAGAAACCTTGGCAATCGTGTTTCTTTTGATGATTTTGGCTCGAAATGCTGCCACATCAGCACCACATGGGCATTGACATTTATTACATATGAAACATTGTGAAACAACTGTTTAATTTCACCATTTATCAAATAAATGATGGAAAACTGAAACACTTTGATTTTTGTGCATGCGGGCATTTGGAAAACGTTAAATTCTTGTTTCCCCCAATGTCCCATTGTTTCTTGAAACCAAATACTGATTTGGCACATTTTAATGGATATTAATCTTAGGTAGAAAATAAAAAATATATATATATTTAAAATAACATCCAACCAAACAACAAAAACAAGAAACGATTAAAGTGAAAAAATACAAATAAACGACACATCTATAAACACCCATGGAACCAAGGACATACTATTTTTTTCGCAAAGATAACCGGCGGTGACTTTTCTTCTTCAGTGTAGAAAGGGAAGAAGAATTGCAGAAACACGTTTGCTCTATGTTTGGTTGAGATGCTTTATAGTTTACACTTCCAGTCACATATAAGGGGTGATAAATGTAACCAAACCGTGGTCCAATATTTGAAACCAAACTAGTCCTTCAATTTTTGTAGAAGACCGAACCGAAACTGAATCAAATCAATCAATTAATCAGTTGATCAATTTGGTTTTTTCGGGCCAGTCATTTGGGTCAAACAGTCAGACCATTCGAACCAGTAACCAGACCCCTAACAGGTTCAGTCACCGGTTCATTTTTAAAAACCATGGGTTCAACGACACCAAAATTGGATTTCCGGAATTTCACGAACATAGCTTTTTGACTTTCCATGTGGGACCAACATCACAAAGCCAGAAAATGCTGCCAAAAAGCCCTCCTCAATGGGCAGTTGGGCACCTAGGTCTATTAGTCCAGATTCAGGCCTGTCCCTGAAGTCCGGTGGGTCGGTCTAGGCTAGAAATTACTACTACTACAGTACTACGATTCAAATTCAGATTTTATCCTCACAAATTTTGTTCTTACACTATCCTCACAACACTTCCGCCATGCATAAGGAAATTATCACTAACTATTACAATCAGGATTTCCACCCAAAAAAATAATAATAATAATTCAGATCTCCTGCTCACGAAAATCCTACCCACATGACACTACAGCTGTAGTATCTCATGTTCCCAATGTACAGCTGTAGTGTGGAGATCTTGGATTAGTCTTAAACTAGAAATTACCACCACTATTACCACTAGAATTTCAATTTCATTCTCAGAAAATTTATCCTCACACCATTCTCACAACACTTCAGCCGTGCATTGGGAATATCTTCCCATGAATGATGAAAACATGCATGTACAAATATGTTTCAAATGCACGGCTGCAATTGTTGTGAGGACGAAATCCGATCGACCACTAATGGTAGATTTGACTTGAGCCCGGAGTAGCCTGGTTTGCTAGATTACCTACCACCATTTACCTTACTGTGATTTCACCTTCTTTCTCATGAAGGAGACAAGCGTTATTCTGACAGCTCTGGTGTGGACACAATCAAAATCGTACAGGACCTGAAAACCTTCATGTTGGTCTGATATAAATGTTGATTTCTCGGCCGTTCCCAAGGTGCTCGGACCTTCATGGAATACAATTATCGATTAAGCAAAATTGTAAAGCAGAACAAAGAAGGAAAAGGGGGGAGATTGGGAGAATTATATTAAAGAGAAAGGAACAGAAGAACAAATTACGATGATATTATCCAAACAACCAAATGAGAGGTTTTCCAAGTTTTCACAGATCTGAAGTGATCATTCACGTTTACCATTTCTAAGGTTTTGGCCTTGGGGCTGTATTCTACTATTCTCCTATTCATTGGGATTCTGAGAGTCTCCATAAGTCAGGACATGTTGCACATCTGAAGAAAAATTGCATTGACTGTATTACTGTCAATCATACTGCATTATGTTTACAGCTATTGAAATTTTAACGGAGTTCAGATTGCATCAAATCAACCCGGAAAAATCTCACTTTTTTTTGTAATATAGATTAGACTTTCTACTGGAGTGCCATGTGAGATGTGACCTGATCAAACAACTACAAGGTTTTGAATAAACAGTACGTCAATACCTGAAACAGTTGGCTTGATCAAGGTCTTAATAAATGGCAATTCCAAATCCCAGACAAATTGGATCAATCTGTCAGTGTTATTTTGGTACTGCCTTTGATGAATAGAGTATTACTACGGGTACACAGAGAGATGTTTGTAGCCAAATAATCAGAACTCTGGCACGTTTTATGTACCATATGCCTCTTGCTGTAAAATGGTTGTAAACCTTGGACCTTATTTAGGCATACATCGGAAGGAAAGAAGCCGAAGGTCAAAGAAAAATAAGAGAGGCAAAGAAAGAACTATGAACAAAGAAGAATTTTTGCTCAGGAGATTTCTAAGTCAGGCAGACATATTTGTAATGTACCTATGCCATGTTGCAGATCCAAACAAGGCAATATTCATGGTCAAATTATAGGAAGAATTAAGAATGGGGCTGCTCATTTTGTGGCTTGTAGGATCAATACCAGTGGAAGGAATTTCCTGTATATTCGGACGCTTGCCATTGGCCGACCCCTTTGATAATGAATATCAGCCTGGGATGAAGCTGTTTGGGGTGTGTGCGTGTACACACGTCTTGATTAGCATTAGTCACAAAAAAATAAATAAATAAATAAATCTGGACCTGAATCAGACTGGATCAATGCTCACGATCAACATTGATTGAATTCAAGATATTGATGCCAAGCCCATAACTACCTAGTCAGGTCCAATTGAACTATCAAACTGGCCCTACCCTTCAGAAAATCGATGTGTATCCAGGAGTTGAACAATATCTCTTGATGATAAGCAAAAATTTTACTCAGTACATTCTCACCCAAGAAAAAGAACAGGGTTTTGTTTTTTTAATAATTATCGTCATCAATTACATCAACAATATGCAGAATCTCTGCCTACAGTAAGATCACGATGGGACAAATAATTGTAACAAGATCAATGAATTGCAAGTAAAGGTACCTCAGGGGCATGGCGAGGAATGCAAAATTGGTGGGGGCCAGGAGGTGACCAGGTTGTGCTTCAAAATTTGAGTGATGTTCAGATTCTCTGTGCTTCTTGTGCTATCATCAACTCCCCATAGTCATCAACTGCTACCTGCATTAATAAAATAACCTATCAGAAAATTATATCTTCCAACATGATGGTGCAGCCTAGGGAGCTACAAAAGAGATAACTGCTTAGGCTCTCCAGGACAAAGATCACAGGAACCCATGATACCCGACTTTTTTACACCATCATGAAGCTGCATTACTTGCACTGTTAGAAATCTCAAAACAATTGCCCACATTATGATTGTCCACCACAAACAAATGCACATATGCAATGTTATGGTTGGGCATGATTCATCCACGCAAATCCAAGTCTATGTTGAAACAGGTATAGGCAGCTACCACGAAATATGTAGTGAGTAGCAACCATAAACTTTGTGAAGGGTTTGTTGGAGATGCTAAGATAGGAATGGAAGCAAGACATAGAAGAGTGGTTTAGCCAAGTGCTATTATCTTTTTCTTTTAATTTTTGCTGAACCCTTGTTCATACCTTAAAATTTTTGACAACAATTTCTATAGATAAGCTTCAAATGTAAAGAATACATCCTTGATCCTTGCTCATTGTATCTTCATTGACCATATTACACCAAAAATAAAGTTTTTATGCCAAAACTTAAGGGATGAGGATGAACTCCTGATCAGGAAAGAAGGAGAAGAAGAAAGATAAGTAATCAATTGAGCAAAGCAACTTGGGTGAGTCAACCCATTCTCTTACCCTTGCAAACAGCAATAGGTAAACGATATTAGGAGGAAGAAGGGCAGAAGTGTAAAAAGTAAGATTCTCTAGAATAGAAACTGAAGTACCATCAAGATAAGGAACCCAAGTATCAAATTGAGCAGACGGATCCATAGCAGGAGACACCTTCCTATTAGTATAAACCTGTAACTTTAGTGGCACAATAGAAAGAACAAAAGCCTAGGAAAGGTCATTTTAAGCACAGGAATAGGAAGAGAAAAGACAAACAAACTCTCTTCACTAATGTTTTCCCCCTAAAGAGAGGCACAAGAAGGAAAGAAAGGAATGGACTCAAAAAAAGATGGCATTTCTTAAAACAAACCATTTGCCATAGCTTTGGTTATAAAAACGATATCCTAAGTGTCAAAATAACCAAAGGAAACTCCCTAAATGGCTCTCTTCACTAAAGGGGGAAAACAAAATCCTAAGAAAGGTCATTTAAGCGCAGGAATAGGAAGAGAAAAGGCAAACAAACTCTCTTCACTAATGTTTTCCCCCTAAAGAGAGGCACAAGAAGGAAAGGAAGGGGTGGACTCAATAAAAGATGGCATTTCTTAAACCAAACAATTTTCCATAGATTAGGTTATAAAAACGATATCATAAGTGTCAAAATAACCAAGGGAACTCCCTAAATTGCTCCCTTCACTAAAGGGGGAAAACAAAAGCCTAGGAAAGGTCATTTTAAGTGCAGGAATAGGAAGAGAAAAGGCAAACAAACTCTCTTCACTAATGTTTTCCCCCTAAAGAGAGGCACAAGAAAGAAAGAAAGGGGTGGACTCAAAAAAGAAAAGATGGCATTTCTTAAAACAAACCATTTTCCATAGATTAGGTTATAAAAACGATATTCTAAGTGTCAAGATAACCAAAGGAACTCCCTAAATGGCTCTAGCATCCAGTCTAGACTTGTTAAGACTCAAGTCATGGATAAAAGAATCACAACCAAAAACTAATATAGAGTAAATACAAATTGGATTATGGCTCTAGCATTCTATTAATTAAGTGGTCATGTGGACTGAATCCCCTCAAACCAAATAGGGTTATGACCACCACTACTAAGCATCCACCTCAAAAACAAGGTGGCTTTTTATTTTTGCCACTGTATTTTGTTGAAGTGTGTATATATACAAACTCTAATGAATAACCCCCATTTTTCATTCAAACAAGATTTAAGGTATTTTGAAAAGTATTCTTTTGTATTTTATGAGCAAAAAAATTTAATCCTACAATTAAATCAGCTTTCCACTAGATTATATAAATTTCTATTAATGCTTTGAACTCATCTCTAGTCTACATCATATACAACCATGTGTAACATGAATAACCATCTAGAAGCAAAATGACATAACAAATGCCACACAAGGAACAAATAGAATATGGTCACCAAACATCAAAATGAATAATGTGAAAAGGAAAAGAACAATTTTTATTACCAGGAAAATAAGATACTCTACAATGTCTAGCCAACTAGCAAACTTCACACTGTAAAATGGAATAAGCAACAAACTTAAACAATTGACTAAAAGGAAATTTCAAAGACCCAAATGACAAGTGGACTAACTGAACACGCCAAATCATAATTTCATAGATGGACTATGCAAAAGATTACTCCATTTGTATTACAACTATTGCCAATCATCCTCGTAGTGAAATCATGAAAAAATACATCAATTAATAAAGCAATTCAAACTTTTAGTCAACCTATTAATAGATAAAAGATTGATAGTCAATTGTGGAACATGAAGAATAGAATCACGAGAGTTATCATCACGTGGATTAACTTCATCCTTCCCAGAGACAGAGAGAAGAACAAGGATCCATTAAGAATAATGACTTTATGTTGAACAAAGCACAAAATTTGAAGGGCATGCTGGTCAGCAACCCACTTGGAGAGGCAAAGACATGGAAAGCAAGTGAATTACCTAACATAGCAAAGGAAATAAAGGAGTACCAGATTGAAAATATCATGGTATCGACTTTAGATTTCAAGGATAAAATAAATGGAATAAAATAGAAACCCGGCAGCAAAGGAAGAAGATCATGGAGACAAAGGGAAAAGAAGACAGAGAAAGAAAGAGTAAAGAACGTTAGGAGAGTGTCAAAATCGACCTCCTAACTATCACCAAGTATTATTTATATTATTTTTTATCAATAACAGAAAGTTTTATTTATATTATAATACTATGGAAATTACAAAGATACCCCTGGTTATGTAAAATAAAGACAGAGACATCTGCCACCTATATTTCTAACAGACCAACAATCCCCCTCAAGCGGGAGCATAAATGTCAAATGGCTCCAACTTGTTACAAATGTAATCCATTCTCATGCAGCTTAGGGTCTTGGTGAAGAGATCAGTTAGTTGATCTTCTAATCTTACATAAGGTGTAAAAACATCACCACTTGCAACCTTCTCTCTCACAAAATGACAGCCCACCTCTATATGTTAGGTTCTCTCATGAAAGACTAGATTAGAGGGCTGCAACTTGGGGTGGGCTCGAGTTGGGGGATTATTAAAATTTCAATGGGCCTGGCCCAAAATCTCAGGCCTAATGTAGTATAATTGTATAAACTCTTCGAATCGGGTACCCGACTTGTACCCCTTGATTAAAGGCAATGTGTGGGCAATGACTTGGTTGTCAGAAAACAACTTTATGGTCCTTGAAAATAGGTACTACAATTTCCTAATGGACATGCTTACACAAAATCAACTCAAACATTGTATGTGCCATTGCGATGTACTCAGCTTCAACACTGCTTCCAGCAACCACACTTTGCTTTTTACTCTTCCAAGTAAGAAGATTCCCTCCAAGGAAGGTGTAGTAACCTGTGGTAGACTTCTTGTCTGTTGAGGACCTTGCCCAATCTGCATCTAAATACCCTTCTAGTGAAAAATCTCCCCCTTTCTTATATAACAACCCTCGACAAGAGATCATTCTAAATAACACCATACCCTAATAACACCTTCCCAATGAGTAGTCCTAGGAATAAACTCAAATTGTGTCAAAGGACAACCAAAGATGGTGCCTAATTCAATCAAAAGTATTTGGAGGGAACCTGCTCCTCCAAGAGTGGAGGCATTTGATTGGCCGATATCAAAGGTTTGTATCCTTACTCAAGACAATTTGAAGAAAAGGGGCCTTTAGTTCCCTAGTAAATGGGTGTTGTGCAAGGGTAATGAGGAGAACATCATGCATTTGCTAGTTCAGTGTGGCTATGTAAGAGGTATTTGGGCCTACTTTTTTAAGCTCTTCAATATGGCCAGGCGGGTGCCCAATGAATATGAGATCTTTGGAAGCCAGTGTTTTAGAAGTGCAAGACATAAAAAAAAAGTGCAAGGGGCAATTTGTGCCTGATGTGCAAGGCACAATGTGAGGCGCACGCCTTTTTGAAACAAGGTGCAAAAATTAAAAAATGCTAAAAAATAAAAAAAAAATGTCAGAAAAATAAAAAAAATTCCAAAATTTTCAAAAAGATGCAAAAAATTAAAAATATTAAGCATAATATTAATAAAAAATATAAACTTAAATTTTAAAATAAATGTTAAAAAAAAACTATTATCTAAAGTGTATTCAAATGAAAATTTAAAAATAAAATCAAGCATATAAAGCATTTTCAAGTATGTAAAACCCACAACCTCTTTTTTTTTTCCTCAATTGCATAACTTCAAGTAACTAATATGATGTAAAACATATTGCATTCCTGATTCTATGAGCCGCCTTTGTACCATGCCCCTTGAGGTGAGGCACATCAGGCATGCGCCTTTTGAAAAGGGTTTAGGACCTAGGCGAGGCACATACCCTAAAATACGCCTAGGCTTGCCTTTTAAATCACTGTTGGAAGATAGCCAATAGTGCATGGGAACACCAAAGAAAAAATTATATGGAGCTATATTCCCTTTGTTGTGTGTTGGGAGGTGTGGAAGGAAAGAAACAAGAGAATCTTCAAGGACAAAATGAAAAGCAATGAAGAGCTAGGGGTATTGATCAGTTCAAGGATTATTGGTCGGGTGATATTTCTTCCAGAATTTGAAGGCCTTCGCAAAGAAAATTTTGCAGCTAATTTTTTGTGTACTTTGAATGTTTAATATTGGTAGTTGGATTTGTTTCTGTTGTTTTAGTTGTTGGAATACAGTTTGTTTGTTGGTTGGTGACTCTTTGTCACCTAGTTAATGTACCTTGCTTTCTTTTTCAATAAATTTTCTTCTTTATTTGTCTTCAAAAAAAAAAGAGAATGAAAGCTGCTCCTACGCTTATGGTGATGGTGCCCACATGGAAGCTAGATTAGTTGTGGGATCAAAGATCCTAGAATCTTCAATCCACTTTAAGATTCATGTGGTCAAGATTACTGCTAGACAGTGCTTATTTGGCTTTCCAACACTTCTAGATGGCAAGGGTATTTTTGCAATTTTACATGCTTGAGGGTTATATTTGGGGCCAGGTGTCAACCTAGTAACTTTCCTTTGTTTGGATTTATGCTTGAAATTGTTTGGGATAGGTTTTAGCTTCTTTTGTAAGTAACTTGTGGGGCAAGCTAAGTTGTGAGGCAAGTGTCATCTTTTAAAAGCTTCTTTATTATTAAGCTTGTAAGGATCCTTTGGATAACAGTTTTGGATGATGAACAAAGAAAGCTTCTTTACAGAATTCAGTGTGACTGCCAAGTTTCGCCCTCATCCTTAGGTGTGAATGTGATTGCCTAGGGTTATCATCTTACATCCACCTCTTCTCTTCTTCTTTCTTCTTCTATGATATTTGTTTCTGATCTACACAACTACAACCTGAATTTAGTTGCAAGATAAGTGTTAAATCACAAAGGTCTTGCATCAACTAATTATTATGAGACGATCAAAAGATTCTCTAAGGAAGGGGCATTACCTCACCAAGTCTAGAATTTGATATAATTACAATTGCCAGGGCTGTATCCAATGTGTAGAATGAAGGAGGTATTAGGTATATGATTTAATATTACCTTTCCACGTGTTTGAAGAGATCCTATCTAGACAAAAGTTATTGTCCCAACTTAGTGTTCAGTATCAGTTCATAATTGCTCTAGATAACCAAGGCCAAAAGACATCATGTTATTGAGAAAATCTCCAAAGCCTTTTTTAAGCAATGTTGTATTCCTGTCTGAGATGCAATCTACACCAAAAACTCCTTCCCCTTTGGTTTACAAACCAGTTTTCAATTAACAAGGTTATCACTTTTCTCCACCTCCTTCCCACATGAAATTCCTCTGAAGTTGCTCAATGCAATCCCTCGCCTTTGAAATGACATGAAAATCTAATAAATGATAAGTCGAGAAATTTGCCAAGGTAGTCTTGATGAGTGTAGGTGCCCACCATTGGATGTATAATTCCACTTCCAAGTAGCTAGTCTCTTCTCACAATTCTCATTACAAGATCCCAAAATGATAAATTCCTCAAATTTCCTCCTTAAAGTGTTCCAAAGCAAATAATTGCTCACTCCTCCCTTTTGCAGACCAGAACTTCTTTATATTCTTATATAGATTCTATTGGAAGACTGATGCTCATGATATTGCTCTTGGAAAAGTTAATGAGGAGACTTGTAAGGCTCTAAAAGCTTCAAAACACCTTTTTTCTATATGTTCTATTTACAAAAAATAATTAATGAAGGTCACTATTACTGATCAATTAAAAAGTAACTAATTAAGGGCACATTAATATGACTAATGAAAATGAATAGCATCCTTCTAATTGCCTACATTCCACCACTTTTGACTATTATTATGTGTAGGGCATTTTAGAAGGTTATGTTAGTCCAAAGGAAACTAGAAATAAGACAACCAAAATAAACATCCACAAAGTAGAAGATGAAAAAGCAACAAAAATAGTATATAACCACCTACTAGGGGTGGCCACGAGCCGAGCTTCTCACGAGCTATTCGAGCCAACCTCGAGCTTGATACATAGACTCGTTTTCTAATCGAGCCGAGCTCAAGCCCAATGAAACTTGTCTTGTGAGGCTCGCGAGCCTAGTATAATAAATAAATAATTTTTTTATTATATACATGCATACATACATATACATATACATATAATTATATATAAAATAAATAATTTTTATTATATAAAATAATATTTTTATTTTCTATGTATAATAGCAAATAATTTTTATAATTCTTATTTTGTTGCATGTAAAATAAAAAATATTTTTATCTATATAATTTTTATTTTTTAGAAAAAACTTGGCTTGTAGTCGAGCTCAAACTTGCGAGCTTTGAACCGAGCCAAGCTCTAGCTCAAGTCTCTAGCTCGAGCCGAGCTTGAATAGCCAAGTATTCGGCTCGGCTAGGCTCGAATCCACCCCTACCAACTACCTATCAAGCCTCTTCAGAAACAGTTTGAAGACATATCATGATGGAAATGATGTTCTAAGTCAGAACATGAAACAAAATGACCTAAAAGATAAGGAGACGTATCCTTTCATGATGTCACTGTCATTTAGGAATTGTGCTAAAGACAATTTTTCAATAATTGAACCGGAAGTAGACATGTTCATGGGCTGGATAGCCCGACGGCCCGGCCCAACCCATTATTTTTCAGGCTTCGACAAAATTTCAGGCCCGCGGGCTCGGGCTCAGGCTTTCTGAAATAAGCCCGAGCCTGGCCCAATGCTATTACATATAATAAAAAAGCATTTTGTTATAAATAATAAATATATATAATATATATTTGTTTCTTAAATTATTAATAAGTATTAATTTACTATTAAGAAATATAAATTAGTTTATTAATTTATTAAATTATTACTAAATTAATATAATATTAGTTTATAAAAGTACACTAAAAATAAGACATTTTGTGTATAGGTTGGGCTTCGGGCTCGGGCTTGGTCTTTGGGCTTTATATAAGGGCCGGGCTCGGGCTCAAGATCTAGGCCCGATGATCGGGCCTGCACATTTTCTGTTGATTAAGAGGCAAAGCCCGGCCCGGCCCATGAACAGGTCTAACATAGGCTGAAACGTTTTCTTGATCCTTTCAATGCCGTAGCCTTTCAAGTTCTTCCCTAATCTCTTCTGCTTTATTGAGCTTTGGGCCAAGCTCCAAACTTGATGTCAATCCTTACATACCACAAATATCATGTATTTGCCTTTTATGCTCATCTGTTAAGATTTCATACCTGTTGAAAATTTTCTGTAGCAATGTCCTTCATCTGAAATAAGCATGATGACAAAAACTAAGTTCATATTTAGGAAAGTAAAAGGAGAAATGTTAATCTCAACAAGAGTATCAGTCTACATACGAACAGCCTAACGGCAGGAAAAGAATTTACACCAAGAAACAATACAAAAGAAGAAAACTAGATGCATATAAGGAAATGCTGAAACAGAAGGGTGAAATTGCATTGATCAAACTGCTATCACAACCATAAATTCTTTTCCTTTAGTTGCCAGTGAAAAAGATCTATTAAAGCACAACCTCAAGCATTTATAACTGAAATTTAACATGGTCAAAAAAATAAAAAACAAAAAACAAATTTAACTGGTATGAAATGACAACTATGCCTTGACTCTTGAGAAAGGAAAGGTCGAGGATCAATTTGAATCAGTGAATGGCAACACAGGTGGGGTCTCATCAGTTGCAAACAAGCTTTTAAGGCTTTTACATATGACAGAATTTACAAAGGAAAGAAAAAAAAAAAGAAGCAAAGAGATTAGTGTTCTATTGTTATATATAGGGTTAAGCAAAATGTTGTGGCCGCTTCTTGCATAAGCATTGCCAACTTGATAGTTTTAGTACCTCTGAAAAGTTCCATCATCCATATGTAATTAAGCCCATTGGGTGAGGGGAGCTCATCTATAACTTAAGCTCTAGCCTTTCCACAATCACTAACACAAACCCAACAGCTCGATTTGGACATAATGAATGAGTGGCATTGACTAAGAGCAGTATCATTAGGTGGATGAGAGTGCTTGCACATACACATGTTGTTGGGGACTCAAAAAGCTGGCAGTGGTTTCAAGAGTGTATGCGGCTTCTGTTTCCAGGTTGAAAGTTTCAATTTTAGAATTTACTTTCAGCAAAGAACTTTTCCAAATCCCTGGGTAAAAGGGAACTAAAAAAGGATTCTTCATGTTGTAGGACATCTGACATTTTTCTAATCTTTTGATACATTGAGGGATCTCCTTAGTTTTGGAATGTCCTCCTTTTTCCTTACCTACTTTTTTTTAGAAAATGTTTTCCTTACCTACTTATATCCCTTGTATCTTCTCAATTCTTATGTCCCATGGTTAGCAATTATGCACTGTGTGGCATGTGCAAAATATGATTATCTCGACCCAATAGCTGGGGCAAGGTTTTCTTGCAAGGAAGATTGATTATGTATTCCAAAATTTCATGGATTGCAATAGAAAATGTACACCTTCCCTTCTTCCAGAAACATATAATGTCGCATGTTTGTTAATCAGTCCCAACGTAACTTCAGGATAAACAACCGAGGCCATCAAGCAACTAACTAATTCGGAGGCATGGAGAGAAAATTGGGACTTGGAGAAACACATTCTAAGCATCTAACGATGGACAGCATTAAGTAGAATTACAAGCAAGAAAGAGATCAAACCCATCATCAATCTCTAAAAGCGTGAAGATGCAAGGACAACCCGTTATACATCTCTCTGAGCTAGTTCAGTTGTTATCCATGATAATACAATCCTCTTTCTTGTTGTCACTAAGATAAATAGAAATCAGCATCTACATTTCATAATTTGAATCAGTAAGAGTGCATGTGTTTAAAATGTTAATAACGGTTAGTAAATAACTAGTCATATTATCATATAGGTCACCTAGTAACTGGAAACTTGACAATTCAATTTGACAATGACGAATGCCATAAATTACAGATTGCAAAATTTTCTTTTTCTGATGAATTACAGTTAGAAAAAAAAAATTCAAACAAAGTAGAGTAAATAATCTTGCTGTGTACCCACACTTGGAGTGCAAAACAGGTTTCATATCTGTCGACGATCAAAAACAACTTTGAGCTTCTAGGAAACCAACAAACTAGAAAAGAAGAAAAAAAATAGAAAATGCATTACCTGCGGAGATTGGTATTTATCGGAGTGATAGATTTGTGTCTATTGACGATTAGATTTTCTGATTTGTTCATCCTATGCTTGCTTCCGGAGATACGTGAAGCAGAGCGTATAGCTCTGTTTGGAGTCTAGTCTTGAGTCTTGAGGCGGGTTTTGGGTTTTAAAGGGTTTTGGAATTTATAGTGCGATCTGAGGGACACAGAACACCAGACTTGCACGTGGTAGACCATTTTCATCCGTGTCTCGTATTTTCGGTCACAGTCAAGATTAGCTGCCAACATATATGTTCCAACATGATCTGACTCCGCACATGGGTCCCAATCTCGAGGTGAGAATGTGAGATTTGTGGCGTCAAATCTTATTGATATGATGTTGGAACATGTCTCGGTGACTTAGAACATATGCGCCCGACAATGTTTCACAGCACATCTCCGCCTGGGAACATATCCCGATCATAATACTAAATTCGAAGAAGTCATCATTAGTAAATGTTTCCAATACAAGGCGGGGATGCGATGTGGGGCTTTGTGGGGTGCCCCATTGTGGAGCGTTGATCTAAACTTTACACTTAGGGGTGGTCATGAGTCGAGTTCTTCATGAGCTACTCGAGCATGACTTGTGAAAAGTTCGGCTAAATCGAGTCTAATTTATAGGTTCAATTAATAAATGAGCCGAGCTCGAGCCTAATAGAGCTCAGCTCGTGAGATTCGTGAGTCAAGCTTGAATATTTATATATATATATATAATAGAAAATAATATGTAATAAAATATTATAATTCTTAAATTTTTTAAATATCAAATAAAAAATATTTTTATATATAATTTTTTGTTTTTATAAAACATTTTTTCTCAAATCGAGCCAAGCCGAACTCAAACTTACGAGTTTTTGACTTGAGTCGAGTTCAAACTCAAGATTCTAGCTCAAACCAAGCTCAAGCTCAAGCTCGAGCTTTGTACTACCTTGGCAAGCCGAGCTCGAGCCTCATACTATTCGGCTCGGCTCGGCTTAAATCCACCCATAGTCACACTTACAATACTTTTGGGGAGAATTGAGATCTGCTCCTTATGTAGCACTTCTCACATTGACCTCACAACCATAACCTATCATGTATTGGGAACATGATATTCTCGCCAAGACATGTTGTGAAGTTGACGTGTGAAGCACTATGTGAGGGGAAGATCTGGGCTCCTTTGTAGAAATCAAGAACCCTTCAAAAAATAGGATCATGACGAGACTCCCTAGTGACTTTTGGATACGCCAATGTTTTAATCAAACACTAGCTTGATGTGATATTTTGTCTTTTTTACCAAACACTAATATATTTAAAAATTACTTGGGTCTCGGGTTTGTCCTACAAGGAAACGTAATATTGGGATATATATAAGGGGTGGGTTCGAGTAGATCTGAGCCGAATATTTGGCTATTCCAATTTGGCTCGCAAGAAAAATCATGAGGTTCGAGTTCGAGCTAAAGATTTTGAATTCGAATTTGGTTCGACTCAAAAGTTTATATGTTTGATCTGGCTTGATTCGAGCTCAACTATGGGTTAAGATTCCTACAAAAATAATATATATATTACATACAAAAAAATTATGAATTAGAAAAATTATTTATTATATATAATATTTATATCAAATATATATAAAAGCTTAATTAGGCTCGTGAGCCTCATGAGCCTAGCTTTATTGGGCTCAAGCTCAAATCAATAAGTAAATGAACCTATATACTAGGCTCAAGCTCTGCTTGAAGTTTAGTTTAAACCTAATCAAATCAAACTTTTCATGAATGGAGCCTAAATAGCTCATGAAAAGCCCAATTCATGTCCACCCCTCATATATGTACATTAAATTCATAGGGAGATATTCTCGATGTGTGGCTAGATGTCATATTCCCAAAGTCTTCCAACAATTTTTGCTTTTAGGAATCAAGATATATTGTCTCCATTTTATTTTGGGTAATAAGGGTATTATTAATGTAGCTAGAGATGGTAAATGGTCTTGTAAATTTGGGACTCTACCCATCTCCCATCTCCTTAGACTTCCCAATCTTTACCCTCCCAAAACCCATGGTGGGAACATAAAAATGCAAAAACCCTCAACCTTATTCTCCCCATGTTTAAGAGTGGGCAAGTTGGGTTCAGAACCCTGCATCCAATTTCCTATTATTTCATGTTATATGTAAGTAATAAACATGTAAAATGACCAACAAATATCAAAATTTTAATTATAATGATGTGATTAAAACATGTAGAAAATACATAAACCACCAATTGTCCTTCACAAAAAGATCAAAATATTATTACATTCAACACCTAATACATAAGTTCATATGCCTTCCAACAATAAGGGGGTCGAGGAGGGTTAAGTTTAATCAAATACCATCCCCTACTCGTATGCGTATGGGTTGTAAAGTCCCAAAACCTATCTTTGCCCTAAAATCTGTTTTTCAAGAAAAAAAAAACATCAGGTAGGATTGAAATTACCATTCTTAACTACAAGAAATTATAGACTTAGTCAAGGAAGTGATGGAATTCCAGACAAACAAAAACTCTGCACACACTCTAGAAGCATGTGGAACATCTCCCCATGAATTTAAAATATATGTATGGGAGATATCCTACGCGGCTTGATGCTATGTGAGGCAGAATTTTTGCTTGTAGGAAATCATTAAGGAATGCATACACATGCTCAAATATGTTTTTCTATTGGTGATCATGTATCACCACATCTCACCATAAGATTGGGACCCATTATGTCTGAAATGTGTAGACATAGAGAATGTGGAATGGCATTTTGTTGGGAGCAAGGTTCTAAATATCAATACACTTGATACACCAGTAGAATTGTATCGGGCAGTATTGATAGATTTTCTTTTTAATTTTTTAGTTTTTATTCAAATTTGGTTCAGAGGGACTGGTTTAAGGTCCGTCCACCCCCTGAACCGGTCAAAACCCCGATACACCCTCTATAGGAAGCTCCCAATACGATATGTATCGATACTTTGAACTTTGGTTGGGAGTAAATATATTCAGATTTGCTCCCCATGGAGCACTTCTCAACATTAACACATGAATGACGTTTCGCCACGAATGACAACATACAAGTACATAAGATGTTCCTGATGTGTGGCTGCAATGTATCGTGGGGTTGGTGCGGGGAGCACAACACATTGTAGTCACACATCGGAAACATATTTTGTACTTGCATGTTCTTAATATGCAGCTACATTGTGCTGTAAGGAGCACAACACATTGCAATCACACATCAGGAACATCTTCTATACTTGTATGTTGTCATTCATGGGGTTGGAGTGGCTGCAATGTTATATGCGAGTGGTGTGGAGAGGGCTTTGTGGGGAGCAGATCCAATCCATTCGAATTCCCAACATAATGTAATGATTTTTTTTTTTTTTTGTATCTGCATAATCAGAACCAAATTAGGAGCTCGACACTTGTGCAATCGCTTATCCACACATTTATCAGCTTATTTGATTTGGGATCCTCAAGTTCAGCTATATTTGCAACTAGTCATGCCTCATGCATTGCATGCGTGTTGTAAAAAGAAATTGCGAAAGGAGCCTTATGACAATATCAGTTGGGTCAAGTGGTACTAAGTCCAATCCAAATTATTTTTGGGTTATGCATTGTTAAATAAATTTCTGTTAATTTTTTGTTATTTATCTTGACTTTTAATATTTAATTACATTTTATTAATTTTATTACTGTTAAATGCGATGAACATGCTTTATTAAATGACATTTAGACAGGAATCTTATGACATTTGTAATTGAGCCAAGCTGAACCCAATCCATCTTAGGTTATGTATTATCTACGAAATTAACAAAACAAAAATCTATAAGGGATTATCAGGAAGAGGGAAATTTACTTTTTCTATTAAATTAAATTACAAAATAAATTTTTTATTGATATTAATTAAATTATGTTTACATTATTTTGTATCAATTTTAACTAATAAAATATTTTTTGTTAAGTCTGTTAACAACATTTTTATTACTTTTATTATGCTAATTTTTTATTAACTATTTAAATTTTAAAATTTTCCAATATTAATTTTACTTATTTTAGAGTAAGTTAATAAAAATAAGTTATTTAATTTATTTCAATTAATAAGTATAAAGTAAGTTCCTGATTTTTAATTCTGTTAACAACCTTTTTATTGCTTTTATTATGTTAATTTTTTATCAACTATTTAAATTTAATTTTTTTCCAAAATTAATTTTATTTATTTTAGACTGAGTTAATAAAACTAAGTTACTTAATTTATTTTAATTAATAAGTATGAAGTAAGTTCCTGATTTTTAATCTTTCCTTATTTTTACCTTTTCGTTACTTATATATATATATATATTAGTTTATATGTCAAAAAACTTCTGTTATTTTAGTGAAAAGTTCTCTTATTTTATTCGTTAATTAAAAAAAATCAGTTTCTAATTTTCTATTTTCTATTTTATTCAAACAAATCTCATTTTATTGGTTTTTCCGTTAACTAACAAAATTGTTAATATATTTTTTTATGTTATCTTTCCCTATTTTATGGTTATTGTCTAATGAACAAAATTACATTTTTGTGCAAATTTTCCTTATTTTCTCTTTTTTTTATTTTAAAATTTGCATAATTAAGTAGAACCAATCAAACCAAATTGGTCAATATGAGCTAGTAATTGAAACTAATGGGTTGGAGGTTTTTACCTAACCCATGAACTTAGTCTTCTTTATGCATAGCGACTTTTTGGGTCCGTGGCTCATTTCTTCTTCACCTAAGAAATTGTCAAAACTAAGGAACCAACCTAATCTATATGATCTACTACTCAATGCTTCCAAAGCTTTTTGTCCCGATAAAATTACAAGACAAATGAGACAATTCATGTTCGTAGAAATATTTTTAGAAAAAGATAGCACTGAAATTTCTTCATCAAAGCTTCCTGATGTGGGTTAGCTTGGCCCAGCCCACATAGGGCTAGAGGGCCCACTAACGCCTGCTAACATCAGCCACAGTAGACGAGAGCCCTGTTGCCTTCGTACGGAGTCAATCACTTAACTATCTGGTGTACCGCCAGGGCCTACAGTCTGACCTCGTACGACTCTCATCCGAGGTGTTCATCTCTACCTACCACCAGCACGCTCGAGTATAAATAAGAGGTAATTGCCCCTGAAAAGAAGCTGGAACGGAGTAACCCCAACATTTACTCACTCATTTACTTCTTGCACGTACATTATCTGCCTAGCATTAATTCTGGGAGATCTAGTGCATCCGAGGATTTTCTCCAGGAACACTCTCGCATTCTCCCCAGCTTCACACATCGTACTAACTTGAGCGTCAGAGCCTCTGCCTAGGGTATCCACCCCAAGGCCTCTAACACTCCCTGTTTTGCAGTACCTCAGTCCACTAGGGACCTCGCCTTGGCCAGTAGTCCTCAGCTACCATAGTCCTTGCATCGGTTTGCTGTCCTCGACTTCGAACGACCTCTTCCGAAGCCTTGGGGTCCTCGGATAACGTTCGAAACTTGAAGGGTAAATTTACCTTGTTGCCCTTAGCCAAACAACGTGGCAACAATTGGCGCCATCTATGGGATCGTGGTTGCTAAGATGACCCCCACTTCAGGATAAACAATGATAACACTCTAAGATTCAAAATCCCTGTAAGCTCGGAAGCCATGGTTACCTACAAACAGTTTCAGGCCTTTCTTGATCGTTTGGACAGCCTCACCAACGAATGGAAGAAGTCTGCCCCCGAGCAGGAGGTCCCTCTCAAGGCGACCGCCCAGTTGGGGTGTCAGAGGAATAGGGTTAGTGTGAGAACATCGAGATACTTGCCCTCGGCCACGGCAATCCGCTGGTTGAACCATCAGAATCGGGCAATAACCGCCTCCTGGACTCACCTCGAAGGAATGTTTGTCCTCTCAGCTGAAGGGAGAGTGCGCCCGCTCAATCCAAAGACAATCATCAATCTTCGGAGTAGCACCACCGCCGTCGTAGGGAGGTCCCCCAGGATGATGGCAGGTAGTTCGGCCGCCCTAGAGTTCGTTGTCGAGACGAGAGCCAACACCATCCAACTCCACCTCCCGTCTCAGACCTCAAGGCCATTCTGAATGACTACTGCGCCCATAGAGGAGCACGTGACCCTGCCTCGGAGTATACAGGACTCTGAGCTAACACCCATCGGGTCTGCAAAGACAAGAGTAGGGCCCATGCCCATGCCGACCCAGGGATCGTCGAGTTGCGAGCCAGGATTGGAGCCATCAAGGACAAGATCTGCCAGGTTAAGGAGAACCGAGCCGACACCTCAACCAGTCATGGCAGCTCCGCCGGTCGCATGAGCGCATTCACCCAGGAAATCATCTCAGACCCTCTCCCCCCACACTTCAAGGCTCCCACACTGGAGACGTACGACGGAAGCACTAACCTCGATGACCACCTGGAGGGTTTCAGAGCGCTCATGATACTGTACAGCTATTCTGATACCTTGACGTGTCGAGTCTTCTAGGCTACCTTCAGGGGAGCTGTTCGCCGTTAGTTCTCCAGTCTTCCTCCTCAATCAATCAGCTCATGGGAGCAATTTACAACCATGTTCCTTGCCCGCTTCATCAGTAGCAAGCGATGCCAGAAGAAAGTAGTATCTCTGATGTCGCTCAAACAGGAGCCGAGTGAAAGCTTGCGGTCTTACATCAACTACTTCAAGAAAGAAGAGCTCGAAGTTCAAGACCTCGACCCTATGGTCTCCATGCATGCAGCCATCAATGGACTCCACCCTGGCTCAACTCTCAAGTGCTCAGTCGCCAAGATTCCGCTGAAGACCAAACTCGAATTCCTCAAGAAGGCCTAGAAATACATTGCAGCCGAAGAGATTTTGGCCAGAGACAACCAAGCAAGAGCAGCCAAGCACCATGACGGCCCCCCGAAGAAGAAGAGGAAAAGTGGAGACCAGCACCACCCTGGCAATAATGGCGGCAAAGACAACAAGCACGCCACTCTGGCCTACAGGGACTACAGGCTACTTAACTCCACCCACACCCAGATTCTGATGCATATAGGGGAAGAGAAGTTCGTGAAGTGGCCAACAAAGTTAAAGCGGAACCCCAAGAGGGGGAACCCTACAAAGTACTATAAGTACCACCGTGGCACTGAACACGACACCGAGGACTACCATGATCTAAAGAATGAAATAGAGTCCCTCATTCATCGAGGACACCTCAAGCAATTCGTCAGAGGAGAGGTCGGTGCCTTGTCATCCCAACAACAGCATCAGTAGCACCACCAGCAAGTGGCAGGTGTCATCAACATCATCGCCTGGGGTATGGCCTCTGGTGGAGCCTCGACTTCGGCTCGAAAAGCCTACGCCAGACAACTCAGCATCTAGGAGCTTGCCTCGAAGAAGTAGAAATATCCGAACACTCCGAAAAGGCTGAGAGGTTCACATGCCCTCGTCTTCACTGACGATGATCTAGAGGGGGTTATTGTCCCCCACAACGATGCCCTCGTGGTCGCAGCCATCAACTCCAATTTTATGGTGAAGATGATCTTAGTGGATAGCGGTTGTCAACTAACATCATTTTCTATGACACCTATGAGAGAATGAGGCTCGCGCCAGTGAGGCTCCAGCCAACTGAAGTTCCTATGAGGCCAACCAGTCGAGGACCTCATCTCGGTTCCCCTGGACAAGTCATCCCCAGAGAGGACAGTCCGCATTGGGTCCAACCTCCCCCTTGAACACCCAACTGAATTGGTGAGTTTCCTCAGAACTAAAGCAAACATCTTTGCTTGGTCTGCCGCTGACATGCCCGGAATTGACCATTCGGTCATTACTCACAGGCTGAGCGTGGACCCGAGCTCTAAGTCAGTTCAAAAAAAGAAGAGGAACTTTGCACCGAAACGATGGAAGGCTATAGGAGAGAAAGTTGACAAGATACTCGATGTCGACTTCATCCGCGAGGTACATTACCTTAACTGGCTGTCTAATGTGGTTTTGGTAAGGAAAGCTAATGGGAAATGGCGGATTTGTATTGACTTCACAGACCTTAATCGAGTCTGCCTAAAAGACAGTTTTCCTTTGCCCAGGATAGACCATCTCATCGACACCACTGTAGGGTATGAACTACTCAGCTTCATGGATGCCTTCTCCAGGTATAACCAGATCTAGATTCACCCCGATGACGAGGAGAAGACATCTTTCATCACTGAGCACAACACGTATTGCTACAAAGTGATGTCGTTCGGTCTCAAGAATGCAGGGGCCACTTACTAGCGCCTTGTCAATAAGATTTTCAAGAATCAGATGGGGAGGAACGTCATAGCCTACGTAGACGACATGGTGGTGAAAAGCCTGAAGATCGAAGCACATACCTCAGACTTGGTCGAGACCTTTGATACTTTGCGTAAGTTCAACATGAAGCTCAATCCAAGCAAGTGTGCCTTTGGGGTTACCTCGGGGAAATTCTTAGGCTTTGTCATCACTCAAAGGGGCATTGAGGCCAACCCAAGCAAGGTACAGGCCATACTAGACATGGCACCCCCTCGGTCAATGAAGGAGACTCAGAGGCTGACCGGCAAAATAGCCACCCTCAACTGCTTCATGTCGAAATGCCTTCCCTCCTTCCACGCCATCAAGAAGATGAAAGATTTCCAGTAGACGGAGGAATTCAGCATGCCTTCGACGAGCTTAAACTGTACCTCGCCTCACTCCTGCTCCTCGCTCAGCCGGTGTCAAGAGAAATCCTGTATTTGTACCTATCATTCCGAGACGAGGCCGTCAGCTCGGTCCTGGTGAAAGATGATGGAGTTCAGAGACAAGTATACTATGTCAGCAAGGTCCTCAGCGGCGCTGAGACCCGGTACCCCAAAGTGGAAAAGCTAGCTTATGCCCTCGCCATCTCGGCCAGAAAGCTCAGGATGTATTTCCAAGCCAACTCCAAAGTAGTCCTAACAAATCAACCCCTTAGGGCTGTCCTCACCAAGCCAAAGACTTCGAAATGCCTGATTAAGTGGGCAATAGAATTGTCGGAGTTTGACATACAGTACCAGCTAAGGCTCGCAATCATATCGCAAGCCTTAGCTGACTTCATAGCAGAAAGGACTTTTAGCAGGCCCCTCGGCCAACCTCGCGAAGAAGAGCTAAAAGAAGCATGACTGGCCGAGGAGGTTCCCGTTGTGTGGTACTTTTTGTTGGTGGTTCATCCAACGCCAAAGGAAGTGGAACGGGCCTCATTCTCCTCACTCCCAACAATGTTGTCATAGAGTATGCGCTAAGATTCGAGTTCCATGCACCCAACAAGGAAGCCGAGTACGAAAGCCCTCCCTAATGGGGTTACAGCTCACCCAAGACCTCGGCTCCAAGCACGTCGAAGTCCTCAGTGACTCACAACTGGTGGTGAACCAAGTCAATGGTAAGTACAAGGCCAGAGAACAAAGCATGGCTAAGTACCTCACCAAAGTTCAAGAGCTAGCCTGCCACTTCCAACGCTTCTCTTTGCAGCAAGTCCTGTGAGCCAAGAACTCCCGAGGGATGCCCTCTCCAAATTGGCGAGCACCTTGGATGTGGCCCTCGGCCGCACTGTGCACATGGAAAGACTAGCCTGGCCCTCCATAGAGGAGATCCAAATCCTACCCATGGAAGCCAAACCATCTTGGATGGATCCTATCATCGACTTCCTACTAACAAAAAGGCTACCTGATGACAGGAACGAAGCCTGGAAACTCCGACGACAGGCAGCGAACTACACTTTACTAGAAGGAAAGTTGTAGAGGTCCTTCACCTTGCCTTACCTCCAACGCCTTCGTAGGAAGGAGGGCAAGAACGTGCTCCAGGAAATTCACGAAGGCATCTATGGCAATCACCTTGGCGACCGAACCCTAGCCCAGAAAACTTTAAGGCAAGGGTACTTCTGGCCAACACTTCACAAGGATGCGGCCGAACTGGTGCGGAAATGTGATCAGTGTCAGAGACATGCCAACCTTTTCCATCAACCACCGACCATCCTCTCAGCCCTCAGTAGCCTCTGGGCCTTCGCCAAGTGGGGGATGGATTTCCTCGGCCCCTTCCCTCAGGCTACGGGAGGTAGGAAGTACCTCGTCGTTGCTGTGGATTACTTCACTAAATGGGTGGAAGCAGAACCCCTAGCCACTATCACTGTGTGGGCAATTCAGAGATTCTTTTGGAAGAACATCGTTTGTCGCTTCGGCCTCCCCGACATCTTGGTCACGGACAATTGAAAGCAATTCGATGATGCTAAATTCTGAGAATGGTGCGCTTCCCTCGGCATCAGGCAACATTACACCTCAGTGGGGTACCCCCAAACGAATGGCCTGGCCTAGGTCACAAACAGGACCATCCTAGATGGGCTAAAGACTAGGCTGGATAGAGCTAAAGGCCTATGGGCTGACAAACTACCCGACGTCCTCTAAGCATACTAAACCACACCTCAAATAGCGACGAGAGAAAATTCATTCGGCCTGACCAACGACACGGAAGCAGTGATCCCAGTGGAGATTGGCTAACCAACACTTTGGGTCCAAGGGTATACCAGGGATGGGAATGAAAAGGCACTCAGAGCAAATTTAGACCTGCTGCAAGAAGTCCGAGAGCAAGCACAAATAAAGATGACCGCCTATTAGTAGTGAGTTGCCCGCTACTACAACTCCAGAGTGAAAGAAAAACACTACAGAGAGGGAGACCTTGTCCTTAGGAAGGTCATGGTTCTCGAACTTGGAGTAGGGAAGCTGGGCTCTAACTGGGAAGGCCCCTACCGGATCAAGCAGGCTCTCGGCCCTAGCACATTTCGACTAGAAAACTTAGATGGAAGAACCATCCTTCGAACGTGGAACTCGGAGAACCTCCGAATGTACTACAGATGAATGTAACTTCATGATTAAAGTAATGAATGAATAAAGTAAAGTTCCTCTTCATTTCACCTCTTCACCTCCTCACCGCCAAACGTGGAAGACACACTAACTACAAAACCTCTCCTACGAGGGGGCTGGGCTAATCCCAGTGAAGACTAGGGGGACCTCCTCCACCAACAGCTTTGCCTGGAATGTCCCCATCACAAGTAGATGAGATACTGCTACAGCCTCTTCGTCACGGAGCAATGGGGGACATCTCTTGACGACGGCGCGGGCCTCCCCCCAGTTGGACCTAAAGCGCCAGCCCTCGGAGCAGGAGACGTAGAAAAACTTATCCTTCCACCTACGAACAGAAGAGGGGTTGTGCACTAGCTTCCCTCTCGTCGGGTGGAAGTAGTACATGTCAGCCTCAGAAGCATGCTTCCTCGGCATGAACATGGCGCGGAATAGTTTCAATGTCAATTGCACGCCCCTAAGCCGAACCCACACCATCATAGCCACGACGGTCCAGAGGGCGTTAGGTATGAGCTGGCTAATGGTAATGCCATACAACGCCCGCAACTCAGAAATCAAGGTTGGGAGGAGATACCTAAGGCCAGACTCTAAAAAATGCTGGTAGATGCAAATTTCCCCCTCCTCGGGAGTCTACGGCCTATCACCCACGTCGGGGACCCTCAAGCTATAGGACTGGGGTATATGGAACCTCTTCACCAGGGATTTGACCTGGCACACGTCCAAGGAGCTCTCAAACTCCGAACGTGGGACGCCAGCATCAGCCACCCTTCGGGTAGCACTCCCCCCTATTGGTCCGACGAGTTCTGTGGCATTACCCTCAGAGAGAGGAGATCCCTCTGGCTCCCTTGGCGATGCCGAAGCGGCGCTTTCATGAGGAGAGTAACATCCCTGGTGACTGCCTTCGGCACCCCCCGAGGTTAGCCTCTCCCTCAAAACGACCACCACCCATCGATGAGGGACTACAGCTAAGGAACCTAGAGAAGATAAGGGAAAAGGGGTTGCAGGAGAGCTCCCTCCTGAGATGTTCAAGAGTTCATGGCACTCGGGACCAGAGTCTAAAAACGACATCGTGAGATTACCTAAAAAGAATGGAGTGTCCCGAAGAAACAAAGGGGCAAAGGAGTTATGGAGACTTGGGAGTTAGGGAGTTGCATTCACTTGAGAGCAAGGGCATTTAAGTCTAAATGGAGAAGAAAGGCATCGCTAGGGACCCTATTTAAAGGAAAATGAATGGCCAAGATTTGTCCAAATCTGACGGCTAAAACTAATCCGCTCCCGCCATCCAACCGCAATGTGCCACCTAGCACAGGCCCTCGGAAGACGAAATGATGCCCAAGGCAATGGTTCAGATCGGCATAGATCCAACGGACATGGAGCCCCCTAGAGCAGGTCCTTGGAAAACGAAATGACGCTCAAAGCAATGGTTTAGATTGACGCAGATCCAACGGACGTGGGAGTCCCCCGCTCCTGTGAACCAGTCTCATCGTACCTCCTAGCTCTCATTGTGACACTGGCAAGTGCACTAGCCGTTCAAGTAATAAAGTAGTGAGTGAAGTATCATTCCCACAACGATTTAGGAAACAATTACCAATACTAAATTGGGCATTTCTTATCTAATAAAAAATACATCAAAACTTTATTCAAAATCTAAAAATTTGAAATAAAAATCTATCTAAATTATTGGTCCAATTGCCTTCAATTTAGGTTAGAAGAGTAAACAGTTAATGTTAATCTCAAAATTCAACAGTTAATCAAATTGAATCATTCGAATAGATTGTGATTAAGCATTGGTTTGGTGAAACCCCAAGGTCATGAATAACCTTTTTCCGAATGCATGTTCATCCTATGCATTAGTGACGATCCCCATATCTCTATCAAGGATCTAATCCCATGCATGCATTTCTTCAAACACTTCTAAGGCATCAATTCAAATCCGAATTGATCACCAACTGAATTGTACAAGTTATCTCTAACCTTGCATTCTATTCAGTTCTTGAATAGTAGATCTGAATTCCTATAGTCTTTCTCAAGCACTTTAAGATTTGAATTCCTATAGTCTTTCTCTAACCTTGCAGATTTGAATTCTCTTTCAAGTAATTCAGATCTCGCAATCTCAGATCTAAGAATTCAGATCTGAGTTTTGAAAGTTTAATTGGCTGAATTGATCTACAATTAACCCTTATTCAAGAAACTTCAAGAACAATTCACACTCATTCGAATGAATAAAAAAGAAATTGATTGTTGATATGAAATTTTACAAATTTATTTGCATCAAGAAAGAATGGAAGAGGGAGAAAGAAAAACAAAATTACAACAAGAAAGATGAATTTGAATCAAAGGAAAATGAAACTAGAATAGAATTGTTACAATATATCTCTGAATCAAAAACCTCCAATTTCGAACTCACCTTCTCTTCTTGCAAGTTTGACTTGAACTCCTTTAGCCCTTCTTCTCCTCCTTGCACCTAGCCCTTATTCTCTTATCTTCTCTTCAAGGTGTTCAATTGCCCCTAGGAAGGAAAAATGGCACCGGGTGAGCCGCAAAGACCGCTTGTAGCAACCTGTCGAGCAAACCGAAAGACCCACTCACAACGGACCAATGGACGGACCATTCAACCCGGTAAACACAGGATTCCTAGGGCGGCCATCCCCTACACAGTAGCCCCACTAGGGTGACCTGCCCGTGTGGGATACAAGACACCCTTTGCCAAGCCAAGGCATCCGCATTGCTCGCGCTTCCGAACCAAAGAGTGACAGTGTGAAAAGCGAAGATGACACCATTGCAGGGCACCCCTCGGTTGACGATTCTAAAGACATTACAACCGCGACTCCCAATGACCGAAGCCAAAGCCTCACTTCGACGACCACCCTTATTACGGGAGGAAGTCGAGGCCTCACATCAATCTTGAGAGTGGGGGCAAGTGAGGTGGGTTAGCTTGGCCCAGCCCACAAAGGGCTAGAGGGCCCAACCCACTAACGCCTACTAACGTTAGCCACAGTAGGCGAGAGCCTTGCTGCTTTCGTACAGAGCCAATCACTTAACTATTAGGCGTACCACCAGGGTCTGCAGCCTGACCTTGTAACTCTCATCCAAGGCGCTCATCTCTACCTACCACCAGCATGCTCAAGTATAAATAAGAGGTAACTGCCCCTGAAAAGGGGCTGGGACAGAGTAACCCCAAAATTTACTCACTCATTTACTTCTTGTATGTACATTATCTACCTAGCATTAATTCTAGGAGATCTAATGCATCTGAGGACTTTCTCCAGGAGCACTCTCGCATTCTCTCCAGCTTCACACCTCATACTAACTTGAGCGTTGGAGCCTCCGCCTCGGGTATCCATCCCGAGGCCTCTGACACTCTCTGTCTTGCAGTACCATAGGCCACCAGGGACCTTGCCTTGGCCAGTAGTCCTCGCCTCGGTTTGCTATCCTCGACTTCGGTCAACCTCTTCCAAAGCCTCGAGGTCCTCGGATAACATTTGAAACTTGAAGAGTAAATTTACCTTGTTGCCCTCGGCCAAACCGCACGGCAACACTTTCCATTGTTATCTTTGTCCTATTCTCACAATCGACACGTCTAGATCAGTTCTGTTCCCTATTTTTCTTCGCTCTATTTCGCAATTTTTCTTCTTTTGTTCTTCTTCACGCCATAGCTTCTTCTATAGGTAAAACCACTTCCCCATCTCCTTTCTTCTTTTGGACTAAAAAGAGACTTGTTAATTAGAATTGAATCTATGGTGTGAACACTACAGGTGTGATTAGTAATAAAAAAACTTTTAAAAGAAAACACAAAAAACAAGAAAATCTTATGCCATAAAAAAGTCCATTTTTACTAATCGGGCAAAGTAGATGAATATAAATAGGTCAATGTGACCCATTTTCTATAACAAGTATGGCTCGATATTGGCCCATTTCCGACCAATTTGTTTTAAGGGTAAAATATAAAAACCTTCCGTGAAGTTTTTGACAATCATAAAAATGTCCTCTAAAGTTTTATTTTAACAAATACCTCCCCTGAATTTTTGAGAAAGTCAACAAAAACACCCTTCCATCACTGTCCTCGACGAAAAACGTTAGATTGATGCACTAGTTTTTTTCCAAATAGCCATTCTACCCTTTTATAAATTATTTTACATAAAAATTTACTAAAATAACCCCATTTTAACTCAACAAAAACCTCTTTTAAGGATAATTTCAATAATTTTACATACAAAGTTATTGAAATATTTTTTTTGTTGAGTTAAAATGGAGTTATTTCATTAATTTTGTATGTAAAATAATTTATAAAATGGTAGAATGGATATTTGGAAAAAACCGATGCATCAATCTAACATTTTCCGCCTAAAATAGTGATGGAAGGGAGGTTTTTGTTGAATTTCTCAAAAGTTCAAGGGAGGTATTTGTTAAAATGAAACTATAGGGGAGGATTTTATGATTGTTAGAAACTTCAGGGGAGGTTTTATATTTTACCAGTGTTTTAATTACTGTGTTATACACGGTTGTTCGATTTACCATGTTACACATGCATGGTTACCAAATATTAATAATTTTATTATTTGTTTTTAAATACTATTTTGAATAATTTATAGTTTTGTTATTTAAAATAAATAATTACACGCAATTACCTTAATAATTTATAGTTTTGTTTTTAATTATTATTTTGAATAACTTATGATCCCCTTCACAATTTATAACCTTAATAAATAATTATTTTTAAAAGTAAATAATTAGCGATATTTATGAAAATATGGTCATTTTCAAAAATTAATGGAAATAGCATAAAATTACAAATAACTAACAAAAATTGTCACAATTACCAAAAAATATCCAAAATATTACCAAAAATGAAGTACCATTAATAATCAAATTATTGTTAAACTATTGGATACTTATTTTATAATAAATTCATAATAAAAAATATGATAATTAATAGAAATAGATAATATGGAAACCAAGAATTATCCTCTCCTCCACTTTTTATCCATATCTATCTAAAGGAATTTTGAATTAAAAAATCTCTCTCTCTCTCTCTCTCTCTCTCTCTCTCTATCTATCTATCTATCTATCTATCTATCTATCTATCTATCTATCTATATATATATATATATATATATATATATATATATATATATATATATATATATATATATATATATATATATATTTCCTTCCCATAAAAATTACCTAAAATCTCTCTCTACCCCCACTTTCTCTAAAATTATTTCTAATTCATATTTATCTTCTAAATTATCTCTAACTCCTATTTATCTCCTAAATTATCTCTAACTCCTATTTATCCTCTTCACCACATTTTATTTTTGGACTAAAAATTTTAAGAATTATTTAATTATTTTAACAAAATTATATAATAAATTTAAAGTATTTATTAAAAAGAATAAAAAATAATTCTAATAGATTTAATAACATTCATATTATTAATAATTTTATATTTTTACAAAATATTTTACAAAATTGTGTGCTAATAATAAAAATTAAGATTTTCTGGATTATTCAATTTAAATATTATTCAAATAATACAAATTTAAGATTAAAAAATAAGATATTATTTAAATAATTCAATGACCAATTTGGGTCAAGTTGATAGGGTTGGTCAATTTCATCAATTTGATGAACAATCTAGCTGAAATTAATTATTATTATTTTTATAAAATGAAAATTTATTAAAAGTAATATATAAAATATAAATAGTTATAAATTATTTAAAAATTTAAAATATAAAATAATTATATACTCTTATGTATTTCTATTCTTTATTCTTTAGCATCACACTGTCCTCTTAATAATCGATGAAAATTCATATCTCAAGTCCCATTCATTAGCAATAGTTGATGGCTCTTGGAACTCAACAACTAGCTCAGCCTCCATAGGTTTATATATATTGTCTTACACAGACGATGTTTGTTTTGCAAAAGGACAGTAGTGCACTGCCACTAACGCCCCAAAAGCTGAGCTCTGGGCAATCATTAGAGGCTTGAGACAGCTTATTCTCCTCGGCATCAGCAAAGCCACCATTTTGTTGGATGCAAAGGAGATACTTGATAACTTTGCATTTTGATGCCTTAAGGGCATCAATTTATGGGTATTTTTGGCCTTAGAATAGTCAATATGTGCCATTTTCCTAGTTAAATACAATGTTGTGGCCTCTAAGGGTCTCTGTGCAAATTATGGGGAAAATTGAAAGAAAATCATGGTTGAAATGCATGTTTTGGGAAGCTGGTGTGAAATCCAGCTAAGAGAGGGGGTGTTTTTGTGAAAAACTGAAAGCATGAGGGTGTCTCCTAGCTGCTAAACCCAGTTTGGCGCCCCTCCTACTGTATTAGCATGCTCCCTATGCCTTAACAAATCCTATGGCGCCTTTTAACCCATTCTTTTCACTCTTAGCAAACCTTAGCCGCCCTTAACTGCTAAATCCTCACATTCCATCCCTTCTAATCTCCACCATCCATTCTAGGGCACTCTCTTTTTAGCATTCTAACCCTAGGAGCCACCTAACTTCTAATATTCACCATTCGGCTTTTAATCATAAAATCTCAGCCTTACATGATATTGGGTGTCCTCTCCTTCTCTTCTCAGCCTTAGGATCAACCCAAAACCATCATAACCCTTCATTAGAAACCCTAGGGCACCCATATCTTTGCTAAAATCTAACTTCCGCTCCCCTTTTTCTCTCTAATCCCAATTGTATCCACTCTTCTCTATAAAAAAGGACTTAACAGCTCCTGAGAAAGTGTTGGATTCTACCCCCAGGTGAGACGGAAGGCTGATCTTGAGAAATTCAAGGGTCAAAGGAAAGATCCAGAGGCTGCTACCTCTGATCGGATTATAGATTTTTATTTCGTTTCTTTTGTTTATTTATTTCTGTATTTATTTATATTTCTACACTTTTAACTTTTACTACTGTTCGAATTCTATATTTTTCTCAATTTAATTAATTAATTTTTATATTTTTGCACTTCCCTCTTGTGTTCTCTTATTCGGATTTGAGTGTATATTAATTTTTTCCTCGCTTCCCTGTAGATGCAACCCGTTCTCACCCATTTACTATGTTAACAGTTGTTTAATAAATGATAAAAATTATAAATATTTAAATTGGTGTTCCGAAGTGTTTAGCAACGCAATTCCGATCACACCAATACTACAAAAGATTAATGAAATGGTCGGAAGCATTAGAGGGAACGAACATACCTTGATAATAGCACATCAAATCTCTTCTTCCCTTTGTTTTAGATGTGAAAATTTTGTATATAACAGAAATGATGTGGGACCTGCTCATGATGTGGCCAAAGGGCCCATGTAAACAAAACTTACATTTTGAATTCTAAACCCCTCACACCGAGTTACGATTCATATCTCAATATGAGGGTCTTATTTTGTACTTTAATAAATAGCTTAAGTCTCAATCAGTGCGTTATATCGCACATAATGCCAAAAAAGAGAAATTTTGATTGAAACAAAAGAACAAATAATGCCAGAAAGATGCTGGTGTCTGGCAGGGCGTTATAATCGAGGAGGAAGCTTCCTGGAAGTTGCTTGCTTCTTCCCTCGTCTGTTGAGTGGGCTGGGCCTGGGCCACCCTCCTCAAATATCACAGTTAGAAAACAGTAGATATTGGTTGTCGACTGTCGTCAAGCAGAATATGGGTAACCCTTCTTTTGATAAATACAGTACGGGTAAGTAACCTAACTGCTCCATTATCAATATGCCCATTGAGTGAAATGGCAAATATAACCTAACTATTCCTTTTCTGTTTCTTTTTGGTTTTCCCTTTTCGGTTTTACATACTGTATGTAACCGAGTTGCCTTGACAATACCAGGTCCGTCTATATTTATAGTGGAAACGGGTCGGGTTCAGGCGGGGATTATATATATATATTATTCATTGACTCATTCTTGACCTTGACTTTCCCATAGAGAAGGGTTATTTGTTGGGAATCCGAATTTTGAAAATTTTAAATAAAAGGTTTTTATGAAAATAATAGAAACATTTTAAATATAAATAATATTTTTTAAAATATTTGATATATATATATAATATAATATTATATTATATAATTAAATATATAATATATATTTAATACATATAACCAGTTCCCCATCCTCACACCATTCCTGTCCATGTCCAATCTGGGTTTCAAATTTATTTGTCTGCCTACCTGCCTGGATAGCTTCTTCAAGTAAGCTTTCTTCACAAAACTGATGAGTTAGCTAGAGATTGAGTTGAGTCTGGTTTCATGTTGACACTTGTCCAATCAAATAACATATAAAAGTTTAGGTCAACAAAACACGTTCCAACACGCTACCAATATGATCTAACAGTACACATCTCATGTATGGCAGGTAGACATGTTCATGGGCCAGGTTTGGGCTTTTAGATTTTTGCCAAAATTTGAATGAACTTGACCTGAAGTATGAGCCTGAAATAGTGTAAAGTTGGGCAAAAAACCCGGTCCATGAACATGTCTAATGGTAGCTTCCACATTTACGATGGGTCCCAATTTCGTGGTGAGATGTGTTAGATCACATTAGTAAGATGGTAGAATGTGTTTTTGTTGACAAGCAATCCCTACCAAGGTTTTAAAAGGCTAAAAGCAGAGGCGAGGCGGTTGTGTCTCCTCCTAATCGGCCATGTTAGGAGTTAATCAAAGAGCATATTCAAAATGTGGATGCATGATCATATTGGAATTTATCAGGACAATTTTTAGTTGGAGCAGATATAAACCCAACTATGCTCACAAGCAAGGGCAAAGCCAGGGGGTGGCGGAGGGGAGCCATGGCCCCCCATACCTTCAAAATTCCCATAAAATCTATTTAAGTTCCACTTATATTTTAGCCCCCTTACCCATGTTTCCTAGCTTTTGATCCCCCTATCCATGTTTTCTAGGTTTTAGCCCCCTTCAATAAAAATTCCTAGCTCCGCACTTGCCCACAAGCAAAAGCAGATTTTATTTTTTTGTGTATTGGTGGTAAATGGGTAGGTTCACTAAGGGTTGAATACCAACCCATATTGACCCACCAACCCACCATGACCTATCGTCAATTACTATTAAAGGGTCATTAACCCACCCTAGCCCTGACCAACCCATATTGACCCACTTGACCCATCCATATTGACCCTTAACCACCCTCACCCATACTAGCCCACCTATCCTCACCTATAAATACAAAAATGGGTAGGAATGGCCCTTATACCTGAAATAATAATTTTTAAGATGAACATCTCTCTCTCTCTTTCTCCCTCTCTCAAGGTTGTCATGCGGCAAAAAAACAAGTTGGGTCGACCCGATACCCAAAATAACAAAATTTTGAGAGGAAACATCTCTCAAAACTACCACGTGGCAAAAACGACAATCTCAAGATTACCCAAAAATAACAATTTTTTAGAGAATAATCTCAAGGATGCCACATGAAAGAACTAGGCCGGGCCAACCCATATACCTGACAAAAAAAATTTGAGAAAATCATCTCTTAAGACTGCCATGTGACAGAAACGGGTTGGGTTAACCCGTATATCCCACCGAAAAAAACCTTTTTGAGAGAATCATCTCTCTCAAGACTACCATGTAACAAAAACAGGTCATGTCAACTCGTATGCCCGAAAATGCAAAAATTGTAGATAAATGTAGAAAATAGTAGACATTTCAAAAAAAAATAGAAAATACCAGAAAATTACAAAAAAAATGTAGAAGTTTTGCAAAAAAAAGCACCAAAAAATTGTAGAAAATGCAGAAAATACCAAAAAATTGCAAAAATATATAAACAATTCAAAAAATGTAGAAAATTTGCAAAAACTACAAAACTTTTATACAAGTACTTTTATGCTTTAATGAAAGTAATTTTATAAAAGTGCTTTTGTGTAAAAGTACTTTTGTAATAGTGCTTTTTATGCTTTCATAAAAATACTTTTATAAAAGTGTTTTTGTGTAAAATTGCATGTGAACACGAAAGTTAATAAAATCTATTTTATTTTGCTTTTAATTACAAAATGAAATGTGGCATGGTGGTTTGAATTTATAATGAGATATGGATGTGCTAGGAGGCCTGAGTTCGAGTTATATTAATTACTGTTTTTATGAGATTTTGCGAGTATAGATAGAGTTTAGCTTTGATGCAACCCATTTTGACCCTAATGGATACCCTCGACCCAATCCACCCTAATTTTTTTTCACTGATCCTAATGGGTTATTCGACCTATATTGACCCCCCAATAAAATAGATGAATTTCAAGATGGATAAGTTGGATATATCAAATGGGTTGAGATCAAGATTGCTAAGCCTAGATATTTCCAATACGCAGATGTTAACTCACCAATTTAAGGCTGATAGTAGGCATAAGGAATATCAATGATACAAAGTATAAGAGATGCTCCCAACGTGTGACCGGCTGAAAGTGACGAGCAATGTGATGTGGTCAGCAGATTCGAACTGCCATTTTGAATTTACTATTAATTTTTTTTTTATTTTAGTGGGTAATGGTGGGTACTTGTGTCCATGCACCAAACATGGGCCCATCATCACCCCCGTCTGCCAAATTGTATCTACTCACAAATATGAACTAAAAAGCTATGTAGAATTACCATTAACTCTTTTGCAGCGAAGAAAAGAAATACCATATAATTTTCGTTGTCTCTTCCGCATCAGAAACCATATAAGACTTTTCTTCTCCAATTTCATTGAGTTTCTCATCACTTCACTTCTGAAGAAGGGACAAATGGTGGTGCACGTTCTGGTCCTAGCCAAGCTCAACCTTCTCGCCGGCGGCCATGGCACCATAAATCATCTGCTCACTGCCCTAGTATGGCCCTTCACTCTGCAGCTCCCTTTCCAGGCATACATAGGTAGGCCCTGCTCCTATCTGGTCACTGCATCCACGCTGTTCTTCTTCCGGCTGCATCGCATAGTCTTCGAAGGGGATACAGGTACAGGCGGCCGGAGATGGGAAAGAACTCTTCGGTTGGTCAGGGAGAGGGCAACTGTGACTCGTACATTAGATTGCGACGAGGATAGCCTTCGTGCCCTCTCCATACTCTCGCTGTAGCCTGTAGGTAGCAACTAGCAGTTCTCTCTCTCTCTCTCTCTCTTATCTCTCTCTTATGCATGTTTTGTGTTTGAAAGATCTTCAATACATGTATATCGTCTTACTTTTGCTATAAAACCAAACTTAATAGCTTTTCATTTTCTTCTGGAACCTTAGATGGAGGTCCGATGAGAAGGCAGCTACTCCACTTGGGGTAGTGCTGGGTTAAAACCGTGAAATCACAGCCCTAGTCCCACTTTACCTCACTTCATTAGCCGGAAGCTAATCTACCTGGACCACCAAAAATTTCCCTTCGCAAATTAAATTAATTAAAGAACTGCAGCCTCGTTGATTAGGATTAATGGGTTTGGCTAATAAGTATAAATACAAATAGAGTGTAAAATTTTACATTTTATTTTATATGTATTTGTACCGTACATATCTGTATTTATACTTATACTACCTTCAAATTGAGCCTAATTAACAAAAATAATTGCCACATTAGCACAAATTAATAAATTGTTTTCGTGGCACTTATTTTGTTCCTAAAAACAAAAATGATAACAGTAACACCCGCTGAGAAGTCAGAATCTGCTCGTCACAACGTCCCAGTGGCCTAGCTACATAGGAAAGTGGTTAGTACGGAATAGGGGTGAGCAAAAAAATACTAAAAAATCGAATTTATCGAAAAATCGACAGAAATCTAACAAAAAAATCGGTTAATCAAATCAGTCGGTTCGGTTTCGATTAACCAATATAGATAATCGGCAGTTAACGAATCGATCGGTATACATATATTTTTATATATTTTATATATATTTATGTATATTATATTTTTTATATTATAAATTAACAAATATACATTATATATAAATATATACATATATATATATATAATTTTTATTATATATTTATATGTTTTTTATAATACATATTTTAAAATAAATATTTCTTAAAATTTTAATAATTATTTAAAATATTAATAAATATAAATTTAATATTATTAATTTCATAATATAAATTTAGCAATACTGATTCCCTGTACTTACTACGAGGTCATTCACTAGTTTGTAATATATGGTTGGGATATGTTAGCGTTGTGGGGCGCTATATGAACTCGAATTCTGTAGCTTCGTCCCTCAGTTCTATAAAAGAAAATTGCTGAACTGTTGATGAATAGACCTATTCATGGGTCGGGTAGCCCGATGGCCCGACCCGCACTCCGTTCGGGCTTGGTCATGTAATTAGGCCCACGGGCCTGACCTCGAGCCGAACATAGTAAGCCCGACTGTGTTTCAGGCCGAGCTCGAGATTTGTCAAAAAAGCCCAACGCGATTCAGCATTATATATATATATATATATATATATATATATATATATATATATTATAAAATACATAATATGCATTTTATATATTATATAAATATATAAATAATATAATATTTATCAAAATATATATTTATAATTTAATATATACATTTTTTATTTTTTTCTTTAAAATTTCTCTCTATCTCTATTCAACCGCTTCAGCAGTAGTAACAGCATGGGCAAAATTTTGAGCTCGGGCCCACGCCCGGGCTTCGGGCTTTTTATGACAGCCAGGCTCGGGCCCAAATGTAGGCTCGATGGTCGGGCTAGGCCTTAGAAAAATCTATTAATACAGAGTGAAAGCCTGGCCCGGCCCGCCCAGCCTATGAACAGGTCTATTGATGAATTATGTCCTCATTTTTGTCTACTCAACCTTTAAATATTGGAAAAAAGTAATATTCTTTTAAAATAACGAAAAATAAATGACTTTTAAAAGAATTAGGGGTGCAACTTGGGCGGGCCCAGCCCATGCCCGAACTAGCCCAGTCCAAAATTTTATATGAGTTAGGCTTGGATTTTCTACTCAGTTTGGAAGGAGTACAAATGCACATATGTACAGTGCAAATGCATACAAAATACAAGGTTTTGTACTCTACAAATTTGTATTTGTACTCTTTTCAAACTGAGTCTTCAGTCCTCAAGCTGAACTCGAGCCTAAGAAATTAGGCTTTTTTATTTTTTAGGCCAGACTCGGGGTTGGGCCTAGTTCTTATGTAACCCAAACCCGGCCCAACTATACAAATTCATACATACATATGTATATATATAATTTTAGAGTCCTAACTCGAATGTATCAAATTATAGTGCGGGCTAGGCTCGGATTGGAAAGATCGGGCTTGACCTCGGACTTGGCCCCGGGCTCAAACCTTAAGCAGTTAAGCTCAAATTTTAAAGTCGGGCCCAGATTGATCATAAACCCAGCTCAACCCACCCAACTTGAATCCCTAATAAAAATGTTAGTTAGGCTGCAATCGATAAGAGAGTAAATGTATAATCGAATTGAAATTGTACTTTGGTAGGTTTTGTGGGTGTATGCAAGAATACATTTTTTGTAATGAAAATGAAAGTTAATTTGTTTTTTCCACTGTTTCTTTCATTCAAAATAAGAGCAAAGTTGGTCAGTTGGTTTTATCCTTAGATTTGTATTTACACCCATCACAATCAAATAGGGCACTTAAATGTATAAGTGCAAAACAGAGTTGAGTTTGTACTTGTGCACATTAACCAAATTTACAATCAAACGCAGCCTGATGGTATTTGTCTGCACCTAAAAAGATGTGGATGACAAACACTATTGAAAAATTGAGTAGCTGTATGAAAACTACACTAAAGCTTAAGACACCCATATATCTCTCATCATTCAAGTTAGCTTTTTGGGTTTAATCCAAATACCAAGAAAAGTAGCAGGAAAAAGGCTTTTTCCTATGGAATGATATTATTCTAGAATTTCATGGGTTTTCCTCCATTTAAAATGCAGCCAAAATAACTTACATGGAAACACATGTTTCAAATGTAGATGTTGAGGGGATAATCTACAACATCGGGGAAAAGTAAGGTTTATTCCAAAATTTCAGATCTAAATTAATTTTAATTAAGATAGTAAATGTGTCCATGCCAATAACGGTTGATTGGTTATTAGATTTTTAGTTACTAATGGAAGGGCATGTGCATATGTGTAAATAAAAATAAAAGGGCGGTAAAAGATAAAAATACATTTAATTATGACGGATTTTGCATTGCACTTTTTTAAAATGTTTTGATTGGATTTAAAGATTAAAATTAAGGGTGATCATGGGCCGAGCCAAGTCAGAATTTGGGCCTATGAAATTAAATCACTAATGTTTAGTGTTTATAATATTAGCAAAATGTAGAATGCATTGTTCATTAGAGTTTTAGATGATGATGATAGAAATAATGTGTCTAAATTTTTCTATAATTTTTTATATTTCTATGTGTACAAAAATAATTCCTATTTATCTTTTACTAATTTTAATTTATATTATAAATCTTTTATAGTAGTCCATGTTAACATGCCTCTCCTTTCTCCAAACCCCCTTTCCCGCATCCTTCTTATTAATTCTTTCTTCTTCTCCTTCTCCTTCCTGATCCTGTCATTAGGCCAAGTCACCAGGGCTTTAGCCTATCCCATTAAGTCAAGTTAGATTTCCTTACATTGGATTTAGTTTCCTAATTTTTCCTTCCCTAAATAGAAAAGGTTTATTCAACTTTCATTCTCCATCAGCCTTTGAAGTTGAAGTTGAAGATTGAATATATCTTTTATGGAATGATTTTCTTTACCACAATCTTTTATAATTTAGAAGTGTTGATGATACCCTTTTTTTGAGAAAATTCCCGATAGATACCCTGTAGTTAACTAGTCATTAAATGGCATATGAAAAGACAAATCTGCCCTTAAAATATCATCTAATATTTTTTTTATCAACTTATCCGTAATATAACAATATAACATCTCGTAATATCTCGAATGAACACGAGAGCTGTAACTTTACTAGTACCTGCAGTTAACAACGGTTCATCTCGACTTCTGCTGTTGCTGCATATCGATGGCGGAGATAGATATCTTTGATTTTTTCTCCTTTATTTTTCAGAGTGAGATTGAAGATTGTTTTTTTGGCTGGGATCGATTCGTTCGGCTTGGGAGTTTTGGGCATATTTGAATTTGCAGTGGTGCTTTGCAAATTTAATTTTGATGAAGCATCCTACTTCTAGTGAGATGGAGTGTTAATTGGTTGTTATAGCTCGATTTAATTGGTTGTTAATTTGTTCTTGGTATGCTTGTATGGCACACGTTAGCAATAAGAAATATAATAAATAGATGACAGAGCAACAAATTTTTGTTGACAATTCGGCTGTCGTTCAAGTAATGGCAGATGATTGGGAATTACGAAGAAAGAAAGTTCCAATGGGAAGAAATAAACGATAAGAAATAGTGAAAAAAAACTAACCTTTTCGAGGGCGTTGAGTATACCTTTTCATGGGCCGGGCTGGGTTTTCACTTGTCATTAAGTGAAATATACTAGGCCCGAGTCCGAGTTCGACCTGACCAATGGGCCTATAATTTGGGCCTGAGCCTAGCCCTGATAAAAAGTTCGAAGCCCAAGTTCGAGCCCGAAGCCTGACCTAATAAAAAATAATAATTTTCCTTATTCAAATTAGAATAAAAAATTCAGATAGTTTTTTTTTCCTATTTAAATGAACAATGGGCCTACAAGATGGTTTTTTCCTTTTTCTTTTATATTTTAAAACATAATTTTACATTCTTAAATCAAAAAATTTATTCAAATTAACATAATCACATTATTCACTTTAAGTCTAATATTAGGTCAGGCCGGAGCCGGGTTATTTTAACAAAACCCGAGCCCGACTCGAATTTATTATGGGCCAAGCTTTTTGGCCCGAATTTAAGCCCACCGTCTGACGACGTGGGCACAACTGATGGTACCGAAAGTGCTGACCTAGCATGTGTAGCGAAGAGCCAGGCAGCGAGCAGCGGACAGCTGCGTCTACGGTCAAGGTTGCGCCTCCTTGCCTCATTGACACTACCGAAAAGCTCTTCGGAGAGGTCGATATGGCATGTTTGTGCTTGCGTTTGGACGAGAAAGGCGGGAATGGTGTTAGTACCAGAGAAATCACCCGGTTTGATGGGTTGCTAGGGACCGCTTTGAGATTCTGACGGGATTGCAGAAAGGAATATAGAAGACAGAGAGGATAAATCGATGAGATACGTGAATCCGAATAATAACGAGAATTCCATTTTATTTGTGTCTAAAATGTGAAGATTCAAGGAAACTCTGCTTTTGTGAGGAGTCGTTACTCTGCAACCAAACTCTGCCTGCTTCAAGAACGATTCAAGGATTATCTGTTTTATTTTTGTGAGAAAGAAGATAATGAACAATGTTTTATTTTAAGGATAATTTTGACATTTTCAAAAATATTAAATCGCACATGAGGTCATGCGATATACATAACTAACGGTCAAATAATGGTAGGTACTAAATTGTTGAGCTTTGAAAGTTCTGGTACTAGATTGTCTCATTTTAAAGTTCAGGTATCACATTGGCACTTGACCTAAAGTAGATGGTACTTATTGGGAATTTCCCCCTTTTTTTTTTAAGTTTTAGCGACTTCTTGCATCAATGTCATCACTTATAGGAACGCTAAGGGTTTCTTCCTTTGTTTTTTTGTTTATTTTGGTTCTATGGGTGTTTATCGGAAAAACACCACCATTTTAGTGCCACTTAGACGTTGGCCGTTATTGTGACATGAAACCACTGTTTGGTTTCAACATTTATCAAATAAACATTAAAAAACAGAAATACTTGGATTTATGTGCATGAGGTGTTGGGGAAACTTCAAATTCTGGATAAATACCCCAACATTTATTGAAATGAAATGCTTACCTAAAGCATTATAAGCTGAAGTGGAAAATAGTTCTATGGGGTGTTACTTGAAACAGCCAACCAAACAATAAAAACAATAAATGTTTTAAAGTAACGTTTTTCAATTAAACATTTATCTGAGAAACACTCCATCTATAAACGCCATAAAACCAAACACAAACTATTTTTTTTTTTCTTTTTTACTTCATTCACAAGACTATTCTTTATTTCACTTGGATAATTGAAAGCTTAATCAATAATACTTTGAGGATGGGTGGTTTTATTATTAAAACATTTATCATTTGTTTTTTTTTCCAGGTAAACCAAAGATTAATAGCAGGCTTCTCTTTAAATAAATTATCATTAGTAGGGTTCAGCCATCTAGCAATTCTGATCCACCAATTATCTACCGTAGAATCATTATCATTAGGGACTGGGAGCATCAAAGATCCAAATTTGTTTGGATAAATTGTACTTAAGTCTGTCTTTGGTTGCAACGCAAATTCATTTGCACTGATGCAGAACCATGGTAGTGCAAATGATTTCATACAAAATTATGGTTTATTTTTATTTCAAGTTTAAAATTATTTTGTTTGATTGCAATAAAAATGAAGTAAAATAAGACATAAAACAGAATAAAGTAAAACTCAAAACAAATTAAACCAAAATTTGCATTCTTTTCATTTGCACTCCTTATACATTTTTACTAATGCAAATAAAATTGCATTGCAACCAAACACAGTGTAAGCCTTAGTTTGGAAAGAGTACAAATGCACATGTGAAGGGTGCAAATACATACAAAATAATACAAAATATAAGATTTTGCACTCTACATATTTGCAGTTGTACTCCTTCCAAACTGAGCCTTGGAAAATGTACAAATACAAATGCATACAAAATACAAGGTTTTGCAGTCTATATATTTGTACTTTTACTCCTTAGTCCTTCCCAACTGAGCCTAGGAAATAAATGATGCATATTTTCCTCCTCTCCAGAGTGATTACAATTGTCATTTATGTTGGGGCCTCTCACAATAGAATTGGGATCTCCTCACAGGGTGCTCCTCACACTAACCTTACAGTCACATCCCACAATGTATTGGGAACATCTCCCCATAAATAATAAATACAAGTATGGGAGATGTTCCCATTGTGCAGCCAGCACATGCTGTGGCCTGTGAGATCGGTGTGAGGAGCGCTATGTGAAGAGCAGATCTGCCTCACAATAAACTTATTTTTAATGGATAGTTTGCCATTAAAAACAAGAAAAGAAGTACTTTAATATTAGGAGGAAGTTAGAGTTTTCAAATATTTTTTAAAAATCTGAAAATTTTCATGCCCCCATTTACTCGGCATTCTTCATTTTAAGCAGTTTTTATTGAGAAATTTCCATCTGAAACAAACTTCCTCACTATCTTGTCTTCCGTATGATCAGAGGGGGATTTAAAATTGGTTTAATACGATGACAAATAGGATTAGGAACTATAGCTCTAATGAGGTCTTCCTTCCAAATGTTTTTGTCTTGGTCAATCACACTACTAAGTGGCATCTCAATATTTGAGATGTTTACTTGGTTAATTTCATCCATTAATAGGGAAATTTTTTGCCCAAGTGTCTTTCCAAAATTTCACAAATTTTCCATTACCAATCTTTCAACAAGTTGTCTGTTTAAACTGAACAGTCAAACTGCTGACTCAGCAACCAGTGATCAAAATGGTTCCGATTCTAAATCAATTTTTAAAACATTGATATTAACTCTCAACTGACGTTAGGCAACAACTATGAGATTTTCTCCTCTCTAAAAATAATTAATGAGAATGATAATTTAAAGAAGTAAGGAACTCTTACAGATTTAAACAAGAATGCATTTGGCATTCCATATTTTAAGGATTTATTTCTTTTTCAGGTTAAAATAATCACTGTTTGTATTTCTTGAGACGCTCTGTATGTCGGTTTTTCAGCCTGAAAAATAACTATGTATTGGACCCGTTTTAATACATATGGGACCCAACTCTACCTTTCCTTTGAGGGTCAACCTGATAATATGTATCTATATATATATTTTTATTTTTTATATTTCTATGTGTATAAAAATGATTTTTATTTATCTTTTACTATTTTTAGTTTATATGATAAATGTATAATATATAATTTATAAATATACTTAAATGTTTTTTTTTTTGTAATTTTTTTAAAAGGGATATTAAAATTTTTATTCTCAAAAGTAAGAAAAATGTTATTTTATAAAATCTTATAGAAGTTGAGCTTAGGTTGAGGCCTCGAGTAGCCCAAGCTTGACCCAACCCAAGCCCTCATGAATAAATACATATTAGTATATGCATATTTTCTATATAAAATATTATTTTTAATTATATATATACATGCATATATGTATAAAATATGTCTATATGCATTTGTTAGTGAAATTTTATACATATTTTTAATCCATTCTACTTCTAATATGGGTGATAAAGCTCAATAAATGATGGCTATACACAAAATATGATTATAAATTCTTTCAAACCTAACCAGCCCCCTTAACCTAGCCTGATCCAACCTGAAGCCAAACCCAACCTGATTTGTATTGTGTTAAGCTTCTTGGGTTGGTAAACTTGGGACTGAAATTTACTTTTACTTCCTATTCAAATTGAGCTTCATGGTTCATATAAGGGCCAGGCTTGGTTCAAGACTAGGTATGATGATAAGGTCGAGTTCACACTTAGCCTTAGACATTTTTCTATTGATAAATGGTAAAGTCCAGCTTGACCCCGACCCATGAACAAATTTATGTACATGTGACAAAGGAAATCAAATCAGCCCCCTACAAGATTGTCCCCCACAATGTCCACAGCACATCCCCACCGTGTATTGGGAACATCTCCCGATGATAATACCAGAAATGATGATATCATCATCAGGAGATGTGCTTGCCACTTTGGAAACGTGTCACTCACTCGGGTGAAGCGTACGCCACAACGGCCACCTGCGCAGCCCTAGCAAGTAACAGTCGTGGCAGGAGCCGAGTGGCGGTTATGCTCGACCTAATGTGAGTGTCCCTATAAAAGCCCTCAGGGCAGAAGAGAAATCTTCTTCTTGAACTTCTGATCTCTTGAATATAGTGGTAACATGCTATCTGCATTCTTAGCCTTTCGCCTTTTCCTTGCTTCTATCGAGTACTGACTTAAACATCGGAGTGTCCCCGCCGGGCAGACCCCCAAGGGATTCTTCATACTCTTCCCCATCTCAAGTATCTTCTAGGAGCCACACGAGTGCCAGGTAGGAGTGACCGGATTGCGCTACATCATTTGGCACCGTCTGTGGGAAACGCTTCAAAAGGCCTTTCTCTCTAAACTCTCATAATTCCTCTTCTTCCTTGAAAAAAAAAAACCAACACTCATGGCTTCCTCTAGCAACGTCGGACGAAAAGCGGAAATGAATAACTCCAGGGAACAGCCCCAGCTTCCTACTGTCTGCATCGGATAGTTCACCGTCCCCCTCTCGGTGGACAGGATCCCTAGTTTGAACGTGCCTCTTACAGGGGCACCCGTCGTTGCTCCACTCCCTACCACAATCGGAACAACCTTCACTGAACCCTCGGTTGTGCCCCCAACGGCCAGCCCGAACCAGTTGGAAGATTTGGTGTAGTTTATACAGACTATGCAGGCTCAAATGCAGCAGTTTCAACAATTTTAGATCTATCAACAGCACGTGTTGCACCAAGTCTCCCAGTACCAGTATCAGCATCAATTCCCTCAGTTGCCCCAACCTCAGCATCAGCAGCTGCAGCTCCCTCCTTGGCACCCGGCCTCACAGCAACCTAGGTCTCACCGCCAGGAGGAGCACCTTTCTCGCCAAGGAGAGGCCCCCTAGAACCCTCCTAGGAGCTCGGCCTCCTCCCGCAACAGACGCGGAAGAACAACCACTCTAGCCTCACCGTGGGCAATCAGGTCGGGAGGACCCCAGCTTGCCAGGTCTATGTCTCCTCAACCCTCGAAGCCCGATACCCCATTCCTAGAGAAGCGGTTCGAGATCCTGGCCGCTGCCTCCAAAAAGGATCCCTTTGTCCGCAGCCAACACCAGCGGCCTGAGCTACTTCTTGCACACACCATTCTTGACAGCATGGAGGTGAGCAACACCAATGCCGAGCCCGCCATGAAGCAAAGATGTCACCGCCGAGCTCGCCGATCTGCCACCCACGCCCTGCCCGAACTAGGTGGCAAAGAAGAGGTAAGCTCGGGTGAAGCCAAGGCACCCCTCCTTTTAGTCCAGTCTCCCATATCTCCCGAGCTCTTGGCAGTCTCAATGCCTAAAGACTTCAAGCTCCCCCCTCTTGACAAGTACGACAGGTCGTTCGACCCAAACGATCACGTGGACCCTTTTCAGTCGCAGATGCACTTGGCGAGAGCTAGTGAGTCATGCATGTGCATGGTCTTCTCCACCACTTTTAAAGGAACAACCCATACATGATACCAGAACTTAGCACCTAGATCGATAAGAAGTTGGGCGTAGTTCACGCAAGCCTTTGCATCCCACTTCGTTACTAGCAAGCGGTGTCTGCGAAATGAAGAAAGTCTCCTCAACATAGTGTAGAGAGAGGGAGAATCCATCCGAAGTTACATTAAGCGGTTCAACAATGCCTGTATGCAGATACCACGCCTGGACCTCGTCGTACGCCTTGCAGCAGCTAAGAAGGGCGTGACACACAAAGAGTTTAAATGGCACATGGTCGTCAACCAACCAGCGACCATAACCAAGTTCCTGAATCTTGCGGAAAGGTTCATAGCCACCGAAGAGGAGATCAACCAAAAGGGCGAGGGCGCGCCCGAAAAAAGGAAGAGGGAAGGAGAGCTTTCCAGCCAAGGGGACAGCCGAAAGAAAAAGGACGCAGCTCGGGGGGCAAAGCTGGGTCAGTTTTTTGGACCTCCTGTAGTGAACCGAGCTGATTACACCCCACTGAATGCGAAGTGGGCTGAAATCCTGATGGCGATCAAGGACGCCCCGTACGTGAAATGGCCACCCCGTCTGAGGGGTAATCCCAATGAGAGAAATAAGAATCTGTATTGCAGTTTTCACAAAGATCACAGTCACAGTATCGAGAGTTGTAAAAACCTCCACGACGAGATAGAGGAGCTCATCCGTCGCGGATACCTAAGAAACTTTGTATAGAATAATAATAATAATAGTAATAAAACAGGTTGGCAAGGGACAGTAAGGATGCCCCCGAGTCCAACAACAGGCCGACCGAGCAACTGCAGAGGCAGCCTCCGGAGGAGAGGCCAATTTGGGGGACCATCCACATGATAGTGGGAGATTCGATCATTGCGGGTTGCACTTCGGCGGTAGCTCGGACATCGATTCGTGAGGCCACCCAGGAGGAGCAGAACCCCCACGGTGACGGGCTTGTAATAAAGCTAAGTTTCAACGACTTCAAGGTCAGGCGCATATTCATCAACTCAGGTAGCTCAGTCGACATCCTCTTCAAAGTTGCGTTTGACCAACTCCAGTTGTAGAGAGGCGACTTGAAGCCCGCAAACACTCCTTTGGTAGGCTTCAGCGGAGAAGAAGTCCGACCCCTTGGGAAAATAACAATACCTGTGGAAGTCAGCACGTGGCCTTGTGTGGTCAGATTCAAGCATGACTTCCTGGTGGTCGCGACCCCCTCCCCCTATAATGCCATAATAACCGATCACCCATGTCCTACGGGTGGTGGCCTCCACTTACCATTTGGCTATGAATTTTCCAACAGACTTCGGTGTGGGGGTAGCGCGGGGCAACTAGCTCGAATCCCATAATTGCTACATCACCGCCCTGAAGGGAAAAACCAAGGTAGCTGATGACCTCGAGCTGGAGCGGCCTATGGAGCAAGGCAAAGAGCGAGCCGCGCTCACAGAAGAAACAGTTGAAGTTTTGACCTCAGTAGCAGACCTAGCTCAGACGCTTCAGATCGGCGCTTCCGTCCAAGAACCTTTACGATCTGAACTCATAAGTTTCTTACTTCAAAATTTAGATATTTTTGCATGGTCTGCGGTAGAGATGCCCAATATAGACCCCAAACTCATAACTCACAACTTGAATATTGATCCTGTAGTTAGGCCCGTTAGGCAGAAGAAATGCAACCTAGCCCTGGAGCGGTGGAAAGCGGTCGATGAGGAGGTCGAAAAGCTCCTCTCGGCTGACTTCATAAGAGAAGTCCACTACCCGAGCTGTGTAGCCAACCCCGTCCTAGTAAAGAAGGCCAACGGTAAGTGATGCATGTGCTTCGACTACACCGACCTAAACCGGGCTTGCCCAAAATACTACTTCCTGCTCCCCATAATCGACCACTTGGTGGACACGACCTCAAGGCACGTGTTGCTAAGTTTCTTGAATGCCTATTTGGGCTATAATCAAATCAAGATGGACCTGGCGAACGAAGAAAAGACTGCCTTCATCACAAAATTCGGCCTATACTGTTACAAAGTTATGCCCTTCGGGTTGAAAAACGCAAGGGCAACCTTTCAAAGGCTTGTGAATAAATTGTTTGTGCCATTAATTGGCAAAAAAGTAGAATGCTATGTAGATGACATGGTCATCAAAACTCAATTCTCGCATGAATTAATACAAGATTTGCATTCTGATTTTGAAATTCTGCGTAAATTTAATGAGACTAAACCCAAACAAGTGTGTGTTTGGTGTGACCTCGGGCAAGTTCCTAGGATACATCGTTAACTGGCGCGGCATCGAAGCCAACCCGGATAAGATTAAGGCCATTTTAGATATGAGACCACCTCAAAAGTTGAAGGAGGTTCAGAGGTTGAATGGCCGCATAGTCGCCCTGAGCCGCTTCATGTCTAAATCGACGAATCGTTGTCTTCCGTTCTTTAAGGCAATTAAGAGCAAAGGGTTCGAATGGACCCGAGACTGCCAGCTCGCGTTCGACGAGCTCAAGAAATACCTGGCTAGTGTGCCAACCTTAACCTGGCCCGAGGAGGGTGATGTTTTAGAACTGTACCTCTCGACGAGCAACGAAGTGGTCAGTTCGGTACTAATAAAGAAAGTAGATCGGGTCAAACGACCCATCTATTATGTTAGTAAAGTATTGCAGGGAGCAGAAATGAGATACCCAGATATGGAAAAGTTAGCATACGCACTGTTAATCGCAGCTCGAAAGCTCCACTCGTACTTCCAAGCTCATACTATTATCGTCTTCACCGACAAACCTCTGAGGCAAGTGTTGCTTAAGCTCGAGGTCTCTGGTCGGTTGACGAAGTGGGTCGTTGAGCTCAGCGAGTACGACCTCCAGTACAAGCCGCGAACTGCCATTAAGGCCCATGCCTTAGCAGATTTCATAGCCGAATGTACATTCAGCTCCGAAGTCCCCATGCCGGTTGAGCGCAATGCTCCCAGCTCGGGTGAGCCCGAAGCTCCCAGGTCGGTCGAGTCCGAACCCCGTGAAGTAGCATCCAGTGTGGCATCTCTCCTAGCTCGGCCAACAGCGGGCTGGGATGAGCAGGCTTGGATCCTTCATGTAGATGGCTCCTCGAACCAATAGGGCAACGGAGCCGGAATAGTCCTACACGGCCCAATTGGCACGAAACTGGAATACGCGCTATGCTTCGAGTTCACAGCGTCTAAAAATGAAGCAGAGTACGAGGCATTGATAGCTGGACTAGCCCTAGCCAGAGAAGTAAAAGCAAAGCACATTGTCATCTGCAGCGACTCCCAACTCGTGGTTAACAAGGTCACCGGCGAGTATGAAGCTCGCGACCCAACCATGACTCCTACTTGACCAAAGTTAGAGAGGCCCTGCTCGACTTCTAGTCACACTTCATCAGACAAATCCCTAGGTCAGAGAACGCTGAGGTTGACGCCCTGTCCAATTTAACCAGCACCAGCGACATCACCATGAGAACCATGTACATAGAGAACCCATCTCGGCCTAGCATTCTCAGCGGGGCAGAGGAGGACGCTCCCATCATTCAAGCAGAGCCAAGCTGGATTGACCCGCTCGCAAGCTTCTTGCTACACGGGACCCTCCCTGCAAATCGCAATGTAGCTAGAAGGGTGCAGCGCCAGGCAGCCAAATACGTCATGATAAACGAGCAGTTGTACAGGAGATCCTACACGCTCCCCTACCTGCGTTGCTTGCGGCCTACCAAAGCCGAGCTCGTACTTCGTGACACTCAGGAGGGGCTGTGCAGCAGGCACTTGGGGAGCAAGGCCCTTGCCCAGAAAGCGCTTCGACAAGGGTATTATTGGCCAACAATGAAGGCAGATGCCATTGAACTAGTTAGAAAATGTGACAAATGCCAGAGACATGGAAATATTCACCACCAACCCACTGCCGACCTCAAATATCTCACCAGTCCGTGGCCCTTTGCATAGTGGGGCATCGATCCACTCGGGCCATTCCTGCCAGCAACGGGTGGAAGGAAGTTCTTAGTGGTAGTAGTGGACTATTTTACCAAGTGGGTAGAAGCCGAACCCCTCGTAACGATCACAACCCGAAATGTTCAAAACTTCTTTTGGAAAAACATCGTATGCCACTTCGGATTACCTCGGGTATTGGTTTCCGACAACGGCAAACAGCTCGAAGACATCAAATTCCAATACTGGTGCCAAGACATGGGAATTCGACAAAACTTTTCTTCAGTCACACACCCTCAAGCAAATTGTCAGGTAGAAGTCACAAACAGAGCCGTCCTCCGCAGATTAAAAGCACGGTTGGACCGAGCTAAAGGATTGTGGGCAGATGAACTACCCAGTGTTCTATGGGCATACCGGACCATGGAGAAGACCGCCACGGGAGAAACACCCTTCAATCTCACCTATGGCACTGAAGCAGTAATCCCTACGGAGATTGAAGTGCCTACGATGCGACTAGAAGCATACAATGATCGAACGAACGAAGATGAGCTACGTACCAACCTCGATCTACTCGATGAGGTAAGGGACCTCGCATACATCAGAACTGCAGCCTACCAGTAGAGAGTAGCTTGGTACTATAACGCTAGGTTCAAGAGGCGGAACCTCCGCGTTGGCGATCTGGTCCTTCGTAAAGTTATGGTACCTGAGCCCGGCGCTGGAAAGCTCGGGTCCAACTGGGAGGGTCCCTACCTAGTGAAGCGAGTGCTCGAGTAAGGAACGTATGAGCTCAAGACCATTGAAGGGAAACAAGTACCTCAGGCATGGAATATTGTCAACTTGAGACAATACTATCTGTAACAACCGAACAGGCCACAATCTGCTCCCAAAGCCTAAGGGCAAAAATGTCGAGCTAATACGATCTCGGTGCAATAAGACTCGATCGCCTTTGAGGCACGAGCAAACCTCAAAAATAGACTATAAGTCACCCCCAGAGCCAAAGGGCAAAGAATGCCGAGCTAACACAATCTCCACGTAGTTAGACCCAGTCGTATCCATGATAGCTTGTCAAGGTGAAGCAGCTCGGGTTTAAACCCCACCAAATGTGGCTTGTCCTAGTACAACGATCGAAGTAAAGAATAACCGACGAACAAATAGCTCGGGTGCACATAGCAATCGACTTGTGCACCACGGAGGTGCCTCACTTCGTGTAAATAGCTCTAATAGCCTAGGTATCAAGATCGCCTTAGCAAAGTACAAAGAGCTCATCATACTCGGAAGAAGAAAGAAAGAACTTTCATTATCGCTTCAAAAAAAAAAGAAGAAGTGCAATAATCGAGCTAAACAGCTCGAGAAAGTCTGACTACCACAGGGCACAACCGCCCAACCAAAGACTTGTGAAAGACCGGGTTTGCAGCACCCGGAAGCCACCAGAAGTCTAGAGAAACACCGCCTCAAGGATCCGCCTCCTCATCCTCTAGGGAGTCAAGCTCCTCTTCCTCCGCTTGGTCCGCCGTCTCAGGAGACAGACCCTTCATAGTAATACCGTCGAGGTTGAGTTCGGAGAACTTCTTCCAAACCAGCCACCGGCAAAGCTTAAACTCAGAGCAGTACGAACCCAAACCATACTCTACCTGGAGGTCCTGAAATTTCTAGGAGTCTTTAAAATCCCATACCGCTTTCTCTCGCTCAGCCTCCACCATCTGATCAAAGTTTCGAGTCCGATTTAGAAGAGTAGTCTCCAAGTCCCGCACCTGCTACCTGAGGAGCTCCCTCTTCGCCGACATCCTCAACGATTCCTCTCTGTAAGCGTGCTCTCTTCAGAAAGTCGGGCGATTTGAGCCTATTGGTCGTGGACGAGCAGCTCCTGAGACTCGCTCCCCTTGCGGGTGTGATGGAGCTCGCCCCGAATCCGATCAAACTCGCCCCGGATCCGGTCGAGCTCGCCTAGGAGCTTCTTGTTAGTAGCCCGCTGGTCGAGGGCGTCGACGCGATGGATGTGCATCTGGAGAGCCATGGCATAGATGGTGGAATTCACCTGCCGACGGAAAAGAAGATTAGAGGGCAGCGGAGAGGAGTAAAACAAGAGAGAAAAAGGGGAAAAGGTCACTTACCACCATGCAATGGGCAGAGGCGAACGCGGAGAGGTCCCCGGGCTCCATCTTCCATAATTAAGGTAGTCGTAGTCGCACGATGTTCGGAGTTAAAAGCCACCTCAGCACATTTTCGAAATCCAAAAAAATAGGAAAATCAAAAAATCTCTTGATTCCCGCAAATGCATTTAATGAGGGCAGTCAATCAAGTTTGAATTTCGGTCAAACCAGTCCATCGCGCTTCATAAACTCCCACCGCTAAGGCGGTACTCTTAGCTCGAGGAGTGGGGGGCAATTGATGAAGGATGATTTGACCCAACCTATGAAATGGTGATATGTAGACCCTGACTTAGCATGAGCGACAACCCAGCGTTGAAGCCCAAAACGACCAAGTGGTAGGCCCACTAAGTAGTACGCTATGTTACAGCTCACGAGGGGAGGAGTCCGCCACGACGTGAACTCTGGGTTCCCCGTGCTATCTTTGAAGAGATACTCCGAGGCAACTGTAGCTCGCGAGCTAAAGTTATTAGCTCACCCGAGCTCTCTAGCAGACAAGTCATTCCGAGGACCAATTCCACTAAGGGTAATCCTGGAGTGTTTCAAGCTCGTGACCCACTGAGCTTTCCAGGTCTTTATGTATTAGGTGCTGAATGAACATTGGGTTGAGTTGTCTATCACGAATGAACACACTGCTCAAGACAAGTGGGGCCATCGAGACGTGTTCGTATCCAATGTGCGTGATTTTGTATCCGGCCAATTTGGACTCTGATTCAATGGTTGCATTGATATTTCTAAAGGATTATAGTTATAAGTTAAATTTTTTAAAAAGTATATCAAGGGCAAAATCATCGTTCATCTTCTTCCTCCTCCAAACCACTTCCACTCCAGTCCTGGGAACCTCAATGACTACCATCCATCAACATCGTAGTTGTCACCTTTGCCCTTCTCCGTCAATGTCAATCCGCCACTCACCTCCGCCTCTATCAACCAAGACGATGAAGATCTCCAGATCGACCTCCGCCCCAGCCCCACGACCCTCTTCTTCGCCAGACTGTTGAATGGGTGGAGGTGGCCCATTCAACAACATCAGCCCCACACTGTTTATATGAGCGTTTTCACATAAAACAATATTTTACATGACCAGCAGTAGCCGCCCCGTGACCTTCTTCTCCAGATCGATAGAAAACAATATTTTACATGAGTGTTGCTGGAAGTAGGCAGAGGCGTTACTGATATATAATGGTCATTAAGGTTCGCGGGGCTGTGGCGGAAGTGGTTTGGAGGAGGAAAAAGATGAATATGATTTTGCCCTTAATATATTTTTTAAAAAATTAATTTATTTTAAAAATTATACTAAAATAATTATTTTATTAATATCAGCTATAATCCACATCTTTATTATCGTGGAACAACCCAAAAGCTCGTTTGAGTTATGGATCGGTCATTAGTGGTCTTTGCGTTTTATCTTTATAATATGTGATTCAAAAGTTTTGCATTGTTATTTACTTACTATATATTATATACACTTCCTAAGCTCCATGCAATTGAATTGCCTCTACGTCGGCTATATATTCAGCTCCAAGCCTCCGACAGTAGAACCATGCCTTTTGAATCTGTCGGGCTCATCAACGAACCAGAGAGGATGCACAATGGTGGTCCTAACCAAGCTCAACCTTCTCGCCGGAGGCCATGGCACTAATACTACTTTGGTCACTGCCTTGGTTTGGCCCTTCATTCTCAAGCTCCCTTTCACTAGATACGTGGGTAGAGGCTATACCGATCTGGTCGCCACTTCCACCTTCTTCTTCTTCCGGCTGAGGCTCATAGTTTTTGGAGGCGATTCCAATACATCCGGCAATGACCGGAGATGGGAGCGAGCTCTTCGATTGTTCTACCGGAGGGCGACTGAGACACGCACAGTCCAATCCGACGAAGAAAGCCTCCATGCACTCTCCATGTTTTCACTTTAAAATTTAGCTTTTCTTGGTCGTTCCCTCCCGATCTCCGACCTCCTTCTTCGTCGCCGTTGATATTTACTTGTATGGTTACCCTCTCACTGAACTTTGCAATGCAATACTGTATTTATTTGTATTTTCTTGCCGTCGGTATCGTAGACTATTTATTATAATATCGCAAGCTTTGTATATATAACTACTGGAATAAGTCGATGTTATCATCGTCGATATAGGATACAGATGGATGGTATCATGTTACCATGGTATCGTATACAGACTTAGGCCCCGTTTGATTGCAGGAATAAGGATCTGGAATCAGAATCGGATCTCTTTCGATTTTAACTGTTTGATTGAGTGAAATTGAAATTCTTAGTTTTCTCCTATTTGAGGAAATATTCATTCCCTCCTCCGTTCCGATTCCGATTGTGACCGTAAACCAAGCAGACCTTCATTAATTTTTTTAAGGCATTAAAAGCAAATGTCCCGAGAAGAATTCACTCTCTTCAGCCTTCACCAACATTAAACACGTGGATTATCAATAGGGGGAACCCACGGATTTGTATTGTTATATGGCCCAGTTGTTGGAAATGCTGAAAGTATATGTTTTTGTACATTTTAAATATGGATGGACCAACCGACAGGCCTTGAATAAGGCCCATGTCCCATGACAACAAACTCAGCTCTAGCTGACTTATAACACGAAAGTTTTTATCCTCAATGTAACATTGTAGTTTTACCTTTGAACGATTGATATGAAGGACGAATTTGTTTGGTTCAAATAGGAATCAGAATAAGAATTGAAATCAGTTTGAATGTAATTTTATTCTTAAGGGAGGATGGGCTAATGCCATTCCACCAGAATTACATTCAAATTTTAGACTCCCATTCCCACAAATTAAATGAGACCTAAATCAATTTTAAACAATAGATCAGAGAATTTAAAGTAGCAATTGATATAAAAGAAAATTTAAGAAGTAAATACTTTGGTAAAAAATAATTGCATGATTATTTTGAATATTTTTATGCATTCTAACAAGGGAATCTAATAAATATAAATGATGGATGGAAGTTTAGGTTATGAAAGATTTTTTATTTGTACTTTTTAACTAAAGCCTACTTCATATAAAGCAAGGTGGTCACATCATAAGTAGGTGACCTATCAAGTGCAGCAGTGGTAGGTTTGGAGGGATGTATTTGGCTATATTAGGTAACTTTATATTGGGGCAATGAATCATAGATTTTCCTAAAAAAGACTAAATTGGATTTAATAATTAAAATCCAAACTTTCCTTCTTCTTAAAAAAAGGTGGTAACGCTATAAGTAGAACTGTGGATGATACCAATTTATTAGGGTAATCATTTAAGTCTGATCCGTATAACTTCAGTTTGAAAATTCTGGGCTTGGGGTTACGTTTTGTGTTTAGGCCCGGGCCCGGTTTATCCCATATATATTTAAATTTAAAAATTTTGTGTATGTATACATATTATTTTATATTATATTATATATTTTATATATAAATATTATAATATGATATGCATAATTTATATTATATGTAATATTTTATATTATATAATATATAAAATAAAAGTTTATATGTATTTTATATCATTTAATATAAAATATTATAGATATATAATGTTTTATATATGAAAGACATTGGCCCAGAATCAGGCATAGCCCGACCCGAGCCTGTGTAGACCTGGGCTAGGGCTTATGTTATAGGCCCGGAACCCCAGGCCGTATCGGGCCTGGGCCTAAGCTATACACTTATCATAAGTGCAAAGCCCGGCTCGGGCCCAACTCATGATCGCCCCTACAATTTATCTTTTATCCAAGAAATAAAAATAAAAAAATGATATTAATTTATTTGAATTTGGTTTTGAAATTTAATTTGACTAAACTGGATTTAGATATTACAATATCAGATCTATTTATAATCAGCTCAGATCTGGATTCACTCTCATTACCCCATTATGACCAGAATATGATAATACTAGCAGGGACCATGTGATGCATGGGAAAATCTAAAAGATTTAATAATTTTATTTTTCATTTAGTTTTGATTTATAAAAATAATTATTAATAATTGAATATGAACAAATATTTTTAATAAATTTAGTTTTATTAATAATTTGTAGTAATTTTAATAATTTTTATTCTTTTTGTTGTATTTAAATGAAATTTTGATTAACTTTAAATTAAAAAATAATTATAAAAGCTAACATTTTTATTAATTCCACTAATAATCGACAATTATATAGGAATGACAACGGGGTGGGTTCAAGGTAGGGCACCTCATCCCTTTCCCTACCCCATAGTCAAGACACTTTATCCCATCCCTGCCCCGTCCCCAGTGTCATGCGGGTTCAGGGCAAGGTAACCACTCCTCAATGTCGACCAAGTTCAAGGGCAAGGCACCCCATTCCTCATCAAGGATGGAGAATCCTCGAATTTCCCTACCCCCTCCCTAGTATTGGGTGGGTTCAAGTTGAGGTGTAAATTGGGTTGTGCTAGGTCGGCACGACACGACCCGCATGTGGCCCGCACAAAGTGCGAGTCGTGCCATGCTGGCCCACAAGGTATCCCGGGCCATGCCTCCCTCCTCTAGGATAATTTAGGGCTCGGTTTGGCATGGCCCATGGCTTGAGCCGCATGAGCCCATGCCATGCTGTGGGTTGGGCTGGTCCATGGGTTGAGCCTTGGGCCAGGCCATGCCGCACACCAAGCCAAGCTCAAGGCGTGGCACCCACTCCCCGTCTAAGGTTTTTAAAATTGGACCAGATAGGGAATCGTTCTCGGGTCGAATGATCTGATTGTTCGGTCCGAACGGATGACCCACTTTGACAAATAATTAATTTTTTTGGTTAATTAATAAAATAATAATTTGCACTAATTATTTATTTATAAAATAATTAATACATGGTAGCCAATATATATATATATATATATATATATATATATATATTATATTAGATTTGATATAAACTCTCGCTTTATGGACAAGCTAAAGCCCAATGCATCAGTTTAGTAGAGTGGTTTAGCTTAAGTGGAGTCCATTATTTATGAAAATGCCAGGATTGGATTGGTGGGGGTTATTCCGCTTAAGTTGGATCAACTTGGAAGATGGGCTTTAAATCGTGGAAAACTTCTAGAAACGAGAAAATTATTATTTTTTGATATTTTTTAAAGGGCTACACAATGGAGTAGGCCATATCCATAGCCTCCTCAACCCGGTGCAGGTGGAATTCGATCTCAAGTCTTCGCAATTAGCTGGTTGGTACGTTGCAAATTGTTTAAAACTTTTTCTTTTGTTTTTTATGCGTTTTCTAATGATAATTCTTTTTGGAGTAAACATGATTCTTTTCATTGTTAGGAATGTGCACTTGGAATGGCAATGGGGCGAGGATCATATTCTCTGTCCCCACCCCCCGATTATGAAATTAACCCTTGTTCCCATTCTTGATCCCCGCCGGGGGTAAAATTTATCTTCAAGGGCGGAGCCAGTGGGGGACCCAGGGGAGCCATGGCCTCCCATATGATTCAGAAAATCTCCGTTTCCTATATAAATTTTCTTCTCCCCCTATTCTCTACCTCAGTGGTTGCCCCCCCCCCCTATCGATTCATACTTCATTTAGGTTTTGGCCCCTCTTATAAAAATTTCCTGCCCCTGCCCCTGTTTGTCCTCTATCCCCAATCCCCAGCGGGGATGGGTTTCTTGAGGGACCCGAATTCCCAATTTTTTTTAGATAACTATATTTATTTAAAAAATAAATTTACTTAAAATAAATAAAAATTTTAAATTATAAATAATATTTAAATATGTTTTGATATATATATAATATAAATAATATAATAATATATATTCAATCCCCATCCTCGACCCTGATCAGGGATTCCTATTAATCCCTGTCCCCGTCCCCGCCCCACCAAAACAGTCCCCATCCCCAACCCCATTGGGTCAGAGAAGTTGGGTCCCCGTCGGGGATGGAGAAAGTTGCCATCCCTAATGTGCACAGTGAATATTGCTTTTATTTCCTTAAGTTGCTTATGTATGGACAATTAAAGCATTACATCACCATTTTAGAGGACGTGGAACTGCATAGGAAGGAGCTGATGAAGCTTGGTATCCCATCGGTCGACTCTACCAGCTGTGATATTGTTTGGCTGAGGAAGAAAGAGATTTGAGAGGCCAAATATTACAATAAACCCTAAATCCTTTTTTTCCCCAATTTTCCCACAATATTCAACTGACCCAATGGGTAACCCTCGACTCAACCCCCAATCCCAATGGATCATTTGACCCATATTGACCCACCACTATAATGGGTGGGTTGGGTGGACCAAATGGGTGAGAGTCAAGATTACCAGCCTAGGACGAAGTTTGTACCATTGTACAGAGGTCAAAATATATGGGAGGTTTAAGAATTTACCAAAATAATCTTAAAAGTCAATATTTAAAAAACTGATCAGAAATCAATAAACTGCTTTGGCCACCCAATTTTGGTTTAGTGGTTTCACCATGACAACTTAAGGCAATGTTTGGCATCGATGTCGTTGTTCCAGAAAACAGTGACACATCAATGCCGTGTTGGGAAAATCGGGGCTCCAGAGAATGGTAACATGTTTGAAATCATTTTTCCATAAAAAATGGTGCTCTAAACCGCGCTTTGGAAATCGAGAAAGCATGGTCTGGGAAATGCCAAATTCAATGTTTTCTTAATTTGGAGCTCATTGTTACCAACAAAAACTTGATGTAGCAGTGACGTGGACTTCCTATAAAGGGGTACCAATGCTGAAAACAGATATGGAGCGTTGGTACCAAACAGAAGAGGTTGTTGTTGCCCTAAGAAATCTCCTACCTGGTAGCAACGTTTCCAAATAGAAAAGACACTGTTTTCTTCAAAAATGGTGCTTCCAACCCACACATATACAGCATCGTTTTCTCATAAAATAGAAAGCAGTGCTGAATATGTGGCATCGATGCTAAACATATACTAAAAAACAAAAAAAAAATAAATATGGTAAAAATCCATTTTTCGCGTAGAAAGGGTTAACGGTTCCATTAATAGGGTCAGTGGATCATTAACCAAGTCGATAGTTTTCAACATTTTTTAACCGCCATTGACCTAAACGGTCGGACCGTTTGGCCTGGGAACTATCTAGGCAACCGGTTCTGTTTTACCTCAAACTCAGAATCTGGTAAAAAACCATTGAAAAAGTCAACAAACTGTTGACCCAGGCGGTCGAACCATCGACCCATTCAATGCTTTTTACCATTTTTTTAATTATTTTTTATTTTTTTTTAATTTTGCTGTCAGATTAGGTCGTCCATTTGAACCGAACAATTGGACCGTGGACCCAAAAACCGGTGGCCAGAACAGTTCCTAATGAAGGATGATTTGGCCCGACCTAGTGATAGGGGGACACGTGGACACGACATGACTAATAGATGACAGCTTAGCCCGACATACCAAGTCCACAACAGATCGAGATTGGATAATCAAACCACCTCGGCACGGGTCACCTCGGGACGAGGTCACCTCGGTACAAGGTCACATCAGGATCACCTCGGTCCCAAGGCACTTCGGCGTTCACTCCAGTTCGGAACTAAAAAGTATCAGTTCGGGGATATTGACTCTGACTCCTACTTGACGACCTTGAAATTCTCTCCATCAGATTCCGAGCCTCATGGGATCACGCCTCGTAACGGAAAGCCTTATCTTCCTCCCCGCCCGGTTCGGGCGGAACTGATAGGCCTTATTAGTTGGTAACATTATCCTCCAATTAAAGCGGAAACGGATCCCATCGTGGCAGAGATTCCATAACCGATCTGCAAAGCCCGCGAGGACTCAACTATATAAAGGCTCCAACCCCGAGGGCACAAGGTACGCGTGATTTCTCTGCTCTCTAGCTCTCAATATTCTCAGCAGTTTTCAACTCGCAACAAATTTGCTAACTTAAGCATCGGAGCGACCTCACCGGGTTAGCCACCCCGGATTCTCTAATCTTCCTCTTGCAAATCAACCTAATCAGCCGTATGACTGGAAGCCAGATCACCTAAAGCAGGGAGCAGCTAGATCGCGGTACATCAGTTCCATTTTCGAGTCATTTTTTAAAATGTTGATAGCTTTAGTAAAAGACCGGATCAGGGATAAAATGTAACTAGTTGCCAAACGGTCCGACTCTCCGGGTTAATGACGGTTGGAAAACCATGCTCGAAATCCAATTCCCGTTCAACCTCCCACCGTCCCTAATCCGCATCTGTAATTCTCACGGTTAAACGGGTAAATACCAGAAGCACGTGTAAATTATCTTTGATTCTTTTGTCACTATCTTTTCCGGTTGTCCCTACCATTATCTCCATTCTCCATCAGCGCGCGGAACTTGATATAATTAATCCTTAGCTTTTCAATTCTCTCGGGTTCATCAAAGAAGCTGAGAGGATGCACATGGTGGCTCTAGCCAAGCTCAACCTTATCGCCGGATCCCATGGCACTGGTACTACTTTGGTCACTGCCCAGCTGCTTTGGCCCTTCATTCTCAAGCTCCCTTTCGGTAGAGACGTGGGCAGAGGCTGTACCGATCTGGTCGCCACTTTCACCTTCTTCTTCTTCCGACTGCGGCTCATAGTTTTCGGAGAAGATCATGATACAGGCAATGGCCGGAGATGGGAGCGAGCTCTTCGATTGTTCTACCAGAGGGCGACTGCAACACGCACCGTTCAACCTGATGAAGAAAGCCTTCATGCTCTCTCCATGTTTTCGCTCTAGAGTTTTCGCATCTCTAGCTGTTTTTCTCTCCCGATCTCCGATCTCCTTCGCCGTCGATATTTACTTGTTTGGTCTCCTGTCTCCCTCTCAGTGCTTTCACTGATATTTGTAAAGCAATTAGCAAAAGTAGTGTTTGTTTGTTTGTTTGTTTCTGTATTTGCTTGCCGTGGAGAAAAGTTGACCGTCGATATAAGAGAGCCTTCATTGTTTCTGTGTTTATCGGGAGCATTGAAAAAATGTTAGACGAGTTTTGTGATTTAAACTATTTGACTAAGTTGACCGTCGATATAAGAGACAATTCGTTGGCCACAGGTGGATGGTACATATTAACATATACAGTAACAGACATGGTTCTCTACGGAAATAAAGTAGAGGTCAGGTCATGGAGAAAAGTTCACGCAGTTGCTGTGACGTGAAACACGTGTTCAAGTGTTCCCTTGTAAATGTTGTGGGCGATTATTCTTTGTTCCTTGTTGGTTTTGTGAGTTATGGGCCTAAATGCTGTCCAATATCATCAAAAGGAGTTAAGCCCTGGCCCAATTGTAGGAAATTGGGCTACAATAAAAGTTTTTTTCCTTGGAAATGAATTTGAATTCTTTGATCTCTCTACCTCGGCATGGATTTTAGGTTTCTGATGTAAATAAAATTCAAACATAGCACATCATGCACGGTACAGATATGTACTATAAGGCCCCGTTTGGTTCGTAGGAATAGAGGTCTGGAATCGAAATTGGAATGGATTATTCTGATTCCAGTTATTTGGTTGGACAGGATGGGAATCTCATTTCCATTCCAGTTGGAAATGCATTCATCTATTTGAGGGAATAGATATACCCTGCCCCTCCCTTATAAATGAAATCTCATTCCTGTTGATTCCAATTCATAATCTCATTTCTGACTGAATCAAACAGACTATAGGAATAGGCTATTCTAATTTCGATTTTGATTCTAACTGCGAACCAAATGGACCCATTCCTATCCATTTGATTCACAGTCCGAATTGGAATCAAAATCTTTCAGAATCAGAATCGGAATATAGTCTGTTTGGTTCATGCAGGAATGGGAATGGGAATTGGACTCAACAAGAATGGGATTATATTCCCAAGGGAGGGGTAGGGATTGGCCATTCTCTCAAATGGGAGAATTTCATTCCAACAAGAATGGGAATGGGATTCTGATTCCGCCCAACCAAATAATTGAAATCGAAATAGCCCATTCCGATTCCGATTCCCAAATTCCCATGAACCAAATGGGGTCTAAGTTCTTAGGGAATAGGTTAAAATATGTGGCATACTTAGGGGTGAGGAAAAAATCCAAAAAATCAAGCCAACCGAAATCAAACCAAAAAATTGGTTAACCGAACCAGTCGATTCAGTTTTGGTTCGGTGTTTTAAAAAATCAAAGGTACCAGTTCAGTTCCGGTTAACCAATATAAAAAATCGATAGTTAATTGAACCGACTAGTATACATATATTTCTATATATTTTTTATATATTATAAACTAGTAAATATGCATTGTATATAAATATATATATATATATATATATATATATATATATTTATAATATATTATCTATTATTTAAAATATAATATTTTTATATATTTATAAATTTTTATTATATTTTTATAAAATATATTATAAAAACTAAAAAACCAAAAAAACAAACCAAGCAAACGATTAACCGATTGGCTTTAATTCGATTCCGATTATTGGTTTTCCAAAAACCAGTACTGATGGAGCGCGATCCAGCTGGTCTTAGCTGTCCGCTGCCTTGCTTTCGAACGAGGTAGCAGGGATCCTGAAACGGGAGAGATGGGAAAGCTCCGGGGGGAACCAGATGTAGAGGCTCCGAAGCTCAAGTTAGAAGATAAAAGATGCCCACGGTTCGATTAACGGATGGTGCATAGGAAGCAACGGTCTGTTGAAGATAAAAACTAGAAAGCCAGAAATAACATTAGTTTTATAAAAGAAGAAGAAGAGCCAGAGAATGCACTACCGGATGGATCCCTCTTGCCGCCAGTGGTTTCTGCATTGACGGATATCGGTGTGAGGAGGATAGGTGTGATTTGTCATTTTGTCTGGTTCAACTGGCCACATTCCTTTAACGGCCAAAGGCCCGTTAACGCTAAATCCTACTTGCCCAACCGACATGGTTGCTTCTCATTCACGGTCTGCTCCTGTTGGGATCTCATGCCTTATTGTTGATGTGGTCTGTTCTTCTGGACTTGTTTCTCGATGAGGGGGCATTTTTTTTTTCAGATTTTGAAGGGGAAAATTTTGGTTGATGGGATTTTGGTTCTCATTGATCAAGAACTTCCTGTTCTTTTTTCAAGTTTATGTGGGGGTTAGGGAAAACTTATTTTCCTGGGAATCACTTACTCGGGTAAGTGATACACATCTCCTAGGTAGGTAAATAACTTTCCCACCTAAGAAAGTTGCCAACACTTGAATGTGACAAAAATGCAATTTTCAATAATGGATTTTTATGACTAAAATTGTCATTGCCTTATTAACATGAAAAATAAAAGAACATGGGTAAATGCACTTACCCGGATAAGCATTTTCCAAGAAAAACTTACATAGATAACTACATTTATCTGAAAAAATAACTTACCTTAAAAAAAACAGGACCTAAATGTGGGTATCATTTCTCTCAATTAGCTTTCAAATATCACTGATGATGTCATAGACGATCCAAAGGAGTCTGCAAAGCTTTTTCTTCATGCATTGAATGGTTGTTACAGTCTACAGAGTCCCCTTCGATCATGGTCATTGAGAGATTGCGACTGCTTCTTTAGCTGTCCACCACCCTGCCATAAGATTTGATGTTGCGCCAATACTCCTGAAGTTGAAACCAATGATTTTGGCTAGAATTCGGCCCAATCCAATATGGAAAAACTGAGTTAGGGTCTCATATTTAGTCACCTGAATTTTAGAATCAACCGATCTGACCCAACTCGAAAAAAACCGGATTGGGTTCGGTTGGATCATGGGTCAACCTAATAACCTGATTGTTAGATTTAATTGGGACTATTTATATATTGTTAGAAATTTTCATTATTTAATCATTATTATTTAGTGTTTACTCTTTATTATCTTACTCTTTGAATTGTTAAATGTTCAAGTTTTTATTTTATTTTTGGAACTTTAAGGATAATTCTTTTAATTTTGGCATTTTCTTATATTGTTCTTTATTTTTAAAAATTTCAGTTTTTTTAAATGATCGAAATTGACTCATGGGTCAACCCTAACCCAAAGATTTAGGGTTAGGGTCTAGCATTTGCTGACCCAATCTAAAATTCAACCCAACCCGAAATTAATCCAAAGTGTCTTGACCCAACCCAAACCCGATCCACCCAAACCAATTGCCAAGTATAATTTTGACAATTACAAACTTACTTCTCACCAGGCATTCGCTGCTTCACCGTTGTAAATTATGGGCCTAAATTTAGTGAAATTTTAACAGGATTTAAGCTCATGTATTCTACAGCCCAATTATTGGAAATGATGAAAATATATGTATAGATGACGGGCCATGAGGCCCATGACAAGGAACTCAGTAGTAGATGAGCTATATAACACAAAAGCTTAGCCTTTCAATGGGTTGGTCTATCCCATGGATCCAAATCGATCAAATCAATTATAATGGTTCTGGTTCTATGATTTTATCATAATTAATAATTATGTTAGTTTTTGTTCTTACCTATTTCAAATTGATTCATAGCTGAAATCAATTATTTTATTAAATATATAATTTTTTCTTAATTTTCTTATAAATTTTAACATATTTTATGTTTGAAATGATAAATTTGATAAATAATAAATGATATAGTATTAGTTAAATATGTTTAATTTATTAACATATAAATAATATAGTTTTTTATCATTTTTATTAAGATTATATTATTAAAATTTAAATTTTAAGTTATTATTTAAATAAAAATATAGTTTTTGGAATAATCTTAATAAACAAGGACAACACTACAAAAGTTTTTCATGTAGAAGAAATCTCTTGCTTGGAAAGGAACTCCAAGGAACCATACACAACAAGGGGGAGCCCATTCCTGATCCCCAACCCACAACCCTCCCAACTTGGGTGCAGGTGGGATTTGACCCCGACTTTTTACAAGCAGTCAAAGAGCTTACCAACTAGCCAGTTGGCATCTTGCAAATTTTAGGCCCCACAAGAAACCTAAAAATAAACAGCTAGGAACTAATGAAAACATTAATATCAAATTTAGGATAAATTCATGGTGCATTGCAATTCACTCGGTATCGAAAATTGGGGTCCAGAAATGAGATGGAAATCACCCCAACTAATCAGTTTGAGCTATTGTTTAAAGTACGTAATGGACTAGTTTGGGCTGCACTGTATATATTTGTATTTGTACTCTTTCCAAAACTGGGCCTAAATAAATAGTGAAGAGTCCAAATCTCCTATCCACGAGAACTCTGTCCACATTCATGAAGTCATGCATGGAGAACATCTCATTCTCTACATAGTATTATATAAGAGAAGATGTTCCCAATTCACAGAGGGTAATATACATTAAATGTTTTGTATTTATTACGAGTTTGGATATTTTGCCAAAAAGAATATGTTCCAACACCCATTTCAAGATAATCTGATGATCTAAGACTGGGACCCACTACATATGAGATAGGCCGGGTCAGATCTTGTGGGAAGGGTGTTGAATGAATTTTGTTGGCTGGAGATCCCAAATCCAGTATTCCCAGTAAAGCTGTAGACAGTTAAAAACTCTCGAGGCATTGGCTAATTGTCAAATTTACCTAAAACAAGCCACATGGCTAAATATACATGGAGCAATATTAACCTCATCTCATTTAGAAATTATTTCTCGGTCAAGAACCTTATCGCTATTATAAGATTCATAAAACCTTCTGACAAGGTATTCCTTTATTATATTTAAACTTTTTTTTATACATCCCTATACTTACATAAAGTCTATCTCTTCTATGTCAAGTCAATTATGATGCCAATCAAAAGCAGCTCTCCATCTATGAAGTCAAAGATATTGACAAATAATTTATAAATTAATGTTTCTAAAAATTCTTTTTTGAATCTATTTTGTATAATTATGTAAACATGAGGTTTCCAATACATATACATTATAACTGATTTCTGCAACATTTAAGATTTGGTTTCCAATGCATATACTTTCCAATAATTAAATATGAAATTTGTTTTCTATTTGCTCAAACAAAAATATATAAAAAATTAAATACTGAGTCAATTCCCAAAAATTAAATATCGTTTCCATGGGCTCCCACTAGTTCTTAATTTATTCCAATTGTATTGTAATTTTGTTTCAAATTTTTTATCTATCTTATTAATTTATTTTTACTTCTCATTTTTTTTTCAATTTTTTCTAAAAAAAAAATCGTGCTGCCCATAACCCAGCCTGGTCCACAACTGCTGGGCTCAAGCAATAGGCTGCACCGAGCTTCCCTTTCGAAGGATTCTGAGCTAGGCAGGCACAGCCTGCCAAGGCCTGCGTGCTAGCACGGGACGACCTGCTATAGTGTGGGCAGCCCGAAAAAGTGGATCGTGCAGGTTCTCTCCTTCACACATGTGAAATATTAAAAACCCTTGTATGTCTTGATTTTCTCTACTAAAACCTATCATTATTCTCCTCTAATAAAATCACCCTTAGGGCATGTTTGGTTCGTGAAAATTGGAGTCTAGATCAGTATCAGAATGGTTCATTCCAATTCCAACTATTTAGTTGGGTGGAATCAAAATGGTCCCTTTGGATTCCAACTGCTTGGTTGGATGGGATCAGAATCCAATTTGATTCCCATTCTTGGTGGAATGACATCCTCCCATTTGAACAAATGGTCATTTCCTCCCCCTCTTTTGGGAATGAGAATCCATTCTAGGCAATTCTAATTCTAATTCCATTCTAAACCAAACAGGTAATGGATATACCAATTTGATTCTAAGGCTACGTTTGGTTGCAACGTAAATGCAAATATGCACACTACATATTTACCCATTTTCGGTTCATGAATACAAATACGGTTCACATTTTAAACCATTTTTGCATTCATCTTGTCCGTTTGAAATCAGTATAAAGTGTGGGTCCATCATTAAATGCTCCAATGCCTTAACTTTGGTCAAAAAGTTAAAACACAAAATTGTATCCAAAAAATATGTATAACAATGCTCTCTTTTCAGAGTACAAAAGTGTCAAAAAATATATTTTTGCTTTGATAATCATTACTTTTTTACGTATCAAATAAACGCTCGCAAACGCGAACCGGGGTACATAAATACCCTGTTTCGGTGTTTGTATCGCAAACAAACGGAGCCTAAATGATTTCAATTCTGATTCCAACCACAAACCAAATGGACCCATAACCCCCTCCCTTTCTTCAATATTCAATGTTGAAACATCCCCCCTCCTCCATTAGATCCCTTATTTCCTATCAAGGCTGCATTTGGAATCAGTGTAAAACGTCATCAGTGTAACGTTTTACACTGAACCATGAAAGTGACCTTTGCTTTTTGAAAATATCGATGGCTGGAAGAGTGTAAAGTTTTATATTGATAAAATCGATATAATTTTTACATTGGCTATCGATCTAAAACTTTAGAGCTGATGGGGTTTTACATCAATTATTGATGTAAAACTCCACTCCATCCAAACGCACGCAAAACTGAATCAGAATGGAGTTTTATGCTGATAATAATTATGCTATCTTTCCAAACGCCTACAAAACTGAATCAACATAAATTTTACATTGGTTCTTGATTTACATCACATTCAAATGCAGCCTCAATATCTTTAAAACTCTTTTGACATTGTACAATAAAACATGAGTCTAAATTAGATAGGTTATATAATATGGACCAACTCTAGACCAGCCTTGAACATGAACCTTGGCCCGGAACCGAATTGATTTCAAAACCTAAATTTGTCAATCCAATTTATTCAACCTCATGCATTTGCATGGGTTTTCTTGTTAGTATATAATAAAAAGAAGTGTGTGTGGAGTCCAAGGGTTTCTCTCCATAGACCTCACATGGAGTCTCCCCTTTTAAAATTTTTTATTAAAATCTACCATTAGTCTTTTCTAATAAAATCATTCTGAATCTCCTTTTCTCTATTCAATAGTGAACGTTTGTAACATCTCTCCTCCCCTCATTAAATCCCTTATTTTCTATTAAATATCTTTAAAGCTGTTTTGACCCTCTCTAATAAGACAGGGGTATAAGTTAGATGGTTGGATGTGCTGATGTGGCTTACGGCCAACCCCATACCGACCTTGAACATGGAGCTTGGCTTGAAACCAAACTGATTTCTAAACCTAAAATTTCTCACCCAAACCTATCCAAATTTTTATTTGGATTTGCTTGCTAGTTATCAAGAAATAAAGAATGGTTCTAGGTGATTTCTACAGATGACAAATTTCCCCACCCCTGCCAAGTATCCGACCTCACTGAGTCAATGGAACGGGGATGGAGATGGAGGAATATGACTCCACCCCGAACCTGCGTCATTGCAATTCCTACTTCCTAGTAATTTCCGCTGAGAAGGTTGTAGGTAAATTGGTTAGAAAAGAACCTTAGTGGATGGATAGTCATCTTCTGCATTTTGCTTTCAAATAAAAAGGTGAAAGAACAATTATTCCCTTTCACACCACAATATGGAGCTGGTGGGCCAAAAAGTCTAAGGATCAGTTTTGAAAGAGTATAAATACAATATAAATACATATAAAATAATACAATGTATTAAGTTTTGCACTCTGCATATTTATATTTATACTCCTTTCCAAACTGAGCCTAATTAAACCTCACTTTTGCTATGTTGTAAGCTCATATTATCAGGATTCGACCATCACCCCCAGGGTCTATAGGAGTGGAAAAAGCATGTTTGGTAGTTCAGAAAAAATGGGGATGAATTTATTCCCTTTGGAATGTCTCAAGAAAGAATATTGACCAGCATCTCCTATCGTAGGTAGCAATTTAGATGGTCACTAGTAAAAGCATCCTCCCGAAGTTGACAGCGATTGATCTGATCTTTTTGTATTTCTTCTTCTTTCTCCTTTAAGATGTCAAATATATATTAGATATTTGTTGAGTGCTTATTCAGTGTGATCACCAGGTGTGTGCATATTGCTGATATCACCTTTCAAACCTTAGGCCCCGTTTGGTTTGTGAGAATAGGGGTTTGGAATCAGAATCGGAATGTGTTATTTCGATTCCAATTTTTGGTTGGGTGGAATTGGAATGGCATTCCTCTATTTGAGGGAATGACCATTCCCTACCCTTTCTTTGGGAATGAAATCTCATTCCTGCTAATTTTAATTCTCATTTTCATTCCTGTTTGAACCAAATACATTATAGGAATAGATCATTCCGATTCCAATTCTGATGGATTTCAATTCTGATTCCAATTTCAATTTCAACTGCGAACCAAATGGACCCTTATTGATATTACTACATTTTTTTTTCCTCTTCATAGAAAGTGGAATTGAGAAAAGAGTTTAATAAAAATCATTGACCAAAAACTAACGAATATTAGGACTTCAAAGCAAAGAATAAATTAGTGCCTGTAACTGTATGGACGGATTTTAAAGTAGTCTCCAATCCATAGAATCACCATTCTTCTTAGTGGCAGACTTTTTCCTTTGGTAACAAAAGTTTTAATAGATAGACAGGGCATCAAAAGTTTGCATGAAACATATCTTCATCCTCTTGTTACCAATTCTAAGTATGTATAAGAGGAGGAAAATCTATGATACTATAAAGACATGGTATCAGAAAAGCTTTGACCAATCAAAGCATCCCATGAATTTTGATTAATACCACTTGATTGGCTATCTCTTTTATGATGCCCCTGGTTGGATGTAAGTTTTTTTCGATATCTAATATCATAGTTGAATCAATTAAGAAAAGATTTCAAATCTTTTTATTTGTTCCTTAAGAGAGTTAAGGAATAAGGACCCTATTAAGTTTTCTTTCATTTCATATGCCCTACATCCCATTATGGTCCTATTTGGTATTATTGTTGTTTCTACCTGAAATGTTTTGGGTTGATCAATACAAATTGGTGAAAGATGCGTTGTCACATCACATTTGCGAGTCATACACCAGCAAGAAATGTCAATTTGATTTTGGATCCAATAGGCAGAACATAAGAAGCACTTTCGTGAACATTTTATAAATATCCTCACAATTGTTCAAAATTTTCTTTAATCTTTTTTAAGGATAGGTTGGGGGTATTTCAAGGGACAGGTGTCAAAATAATTTGAAAATGCTCATTTAACGTGTTTACAATGACGTGCTTACTTAATCCGGACTCCCTTTGAGTCTTAGATTCCAATTTGTATTGATTAATTTAAAATATTTCAACTAGAAATACCAATAGTACCAAACACATGCAACCTATATTAGAAATCTTTCCTTGTATGTGCATGTCCAAAATCGGATCATAAAAGATTCCTTTTTCTGCTTTTAAAAAAGAAAGGTAAATATTATATCAACAAGAAACTTAGGGTCACTTATTATTCCTATTTTTCCGCTGTTTGGTAAATAGATTTATTTTGATGATGTTAATAAGCTTGCGTAAGAAGAAACATTACAGACAAAATTTAATTTGTTTCCGTGAAGTCTTAGAACGTAGAATCCAGTGCGTAGTCGAATTCGAAAGGATTGAGTGGTTCCTACTTTCTTGAAGAATTCATAGGTAGCGTTTGCTTTCATGATTGAGAAATTTAGCTGGATAGTGCTGGATATGGATTGAATAAAATAAAGCTCATTCAAAACTAGATTGAATCAATCAGATAACCTAAACCTGGGGAACCAGTCAAGTCAGATCATTGGTGCTGAAAGGAAGAACCGTCAATCATGGAGCCAGCTCTCTCCTCTGGTCTGGGCTGAACTGGCCCAATAATTAACCCGTCAATTATACAAAAGAAGTACTAGATAAACCGGCCAAGCATGTCTGATGATGTTGGACATGATCAGGTTGGAAAATTGTTAAATTTTAATGGACCGGGTTTAAAAGCTTGGGCCCATTACAATCTAAATTCTTCAAATCAGGTACCTGATTTGCACCAACTATCACCCCCTTTGATGAAAACCAATTATATAAATTAGGAAACCAGCACTAATATACCTTATATAAGTTGTTTGTATATATTATTATTTGGGGTTAGCTGAATGTGATGGTTGTTCAGCTAGCTGTGAAATCAATGATAATATTCTATATCAGTAATAAATTTAAGGACCCCATCATAAAAGATGTGGGTCCTATGTATTATAACTGTTCAGCCTAAGGTTAGAATTTGTAGACTCAAAGTATATTTGGGGTAGGTGCCAACTGGGAATTGATGTCAACTCGCGGGCGGGTATAGGTGCATGGAGTATGGGTTTTGACATTTTGAATATTTATAACTCCGTAGTGAAAATCAAAAATCTACAATAAAAAATCTACATTGAACCTGTCAATACTTTTCCGTTTAAATTATTACTGTTATAGAACATTTTCATTGTTCCACAACCTGACAGTTATCATGTTCAACTATATTATAATGTGGTGATGAGAATTAAATAGTAAACTACTTGGTCAAACAAGTTCAGATACCATCTTAAGAAATCACTCAACCTAAGAAATCACTTGGCCAAACAAGTGTAAATACCATCTCAAGAAACCATTTAGCTTAGGCTGTAATTGATATTCCTTATTTTAAGAATTTATCTCTTTTTGTAATTAAAAACCCAATATTTATAAAGACATTTTAACAGCAAAAAAAGAAATAAATCCTTAAAATAAAAAATGCCAAATACAATCTTAAAAACTAGGGGCTAAATAATATCCCTAAAAATACATTCTCTCTATCTCCCCATTGTCAAGCCAAACCCAGTTCATTTCGCATTCGTATGTAAGTTAACCAGCCGGTAGTATTAATTAAGCCAGCTTGCCGAGCAACTTGACTGGTCCAACAGCCCCGACATAACACGTTATCCGGGTGAAGTTAAATAGAGTGAGGAGAGGGTCGTTGTTTAGTTTACAAACAAATTCATTACTACTCCTCCAGTCCTCCTTATATCAATTATCATGCAATAAATTAAAAGCGAGGCGGTGCAATGGACAATGTTACATCTGCATTTTATTATTAATTACATGCAAAATGCTTTAAGGCTTAGCTCAGGTGCTGATTTTAGATGCAAAGGTTGTGTTTGTCTGGTGGAGGTAAGATGTCGGAATTTCTGTTTCAGAATCGGTCGTCCGGTTTGTTAAGTATTTACTTGAATTGTGTTTGGTTTGAAAGAAAAAGATAAGAAAAAAGAAGAAAATATTAGAAGAACATTTTTTTCCCTATCTCTTCTTTCAAATCAAACACAACCTTTGGATTTTTGCTTTTGATTTGTGTGGTGCGTACTACCACATGGACCTCTTCTTGGAAGGTGCTTGGTGCGGACTGCCTTTTATGCCCACTTTGTATTTCATGGTAATCAGCAACTCAATGTGTTCACACAATCTTTTCGCTAGAAACAGATAAGGCTGATGTGGCTTTTAAAGTTCTTTTCTTAAAAATTTTGCTAAGATTAGATTAAGAGTGTAGGACCGGGCTGGGCTTAGATTCAGGATTAAATTAAGACCTCGTTCCCTTTTTGTTAAGTTATTTATCCAGATAAATACATTTACCCAGGTAAGTGCATTTACCCATGTTCTTTTATTTTCCATGCAAACAAGACAATGATCATTTTAGCCATAAAAATCCATTATTATAAGGGGCATTTTTGTCACATTCAAGTGTTGACAATTTTCTCCCAATGTGGGAGAATTATTTACCCACCTAAGATATGGGTATCGTTTATCTAGGTAAGTGGCACCTAGGAAAATAAACTATTCTTGATCTCCACATAAATCTAAAAAAATGACTTGAGATTCATGTTTAATAGGAATCAAAATCCCATTGACTAACTTTTCTCCTCTTCAAATCCAAAAAAAAAATGCCCCCTAAAAGTATAGAATTTGGCCAGACTTAGATTCAGGATTAGATTAAAAGTATAGAATCGGACCGGGCTTTGATTCAGGTCTAAACATTTTCTATTAATAAGTGGTAAAAAGCCCAATCTGATGTTACCCGCGAACAGGTCTACTATACATCTATGCCTCGTTCAGCTAATCAAAATTTTGGGGTGAAATTCAAAAGGGGGTCTTCTATTTCATTTTTTAATTTGCCACAAGAAAGGGTGCTTTGCTTGCAATGACACATTCTTCATTATGAATATGTCAAATAAATAAATCACTCAATTCAACAATCAGAGGCTCAGAGAAGAGACATACAAAAAGTTAGAGTTACAAACAAACAAACCAGAAAAAAACAGTAACACACACGTAAGACCACAAACAATTGACCAACTGATGGGTGGCCCAATTAAATCTAGATCTGCTCCTCATACAGCGTCTCACATCGATCCCACAGTGTGTCCTGACCGCACATTGGGAACAGATCCCAAATACAGGGTGGGATATGACTGTGAGATCGGTGTGAGGTGCATTCTGTGAGGGACAGATCCCAATTCAGCCCAATTGGCATGTTCGCTGGCTCATTTTCGATTCCCGTGACTACTAGGTTGGAGGGTTAATGGGGATGGGGATGGGCTGCTCACCATTATGCAGTATTTGTATTCAAAACTTACTTATTTTCCTCCTGAGTTCAAGAACATGTATTATAGTGATGTTTCCAAAAGCATGTCAGGGGTTCAATTCCCGGACAATGAACCAATCAGGGGTCAGTTCTCGAGTTGACCCATTCTAACAAAAAAAAAAAATTGAAAATTTAAAATAAAATAATAAAAATAAAAAATGGCAAAAATTATTGGACAGTTTTAACGATTCGACCATCTGAGTTAGCAGTTTACTAATCAAATCAACGGTTTTTGGCGAAATAATGGTTTTGGGATAAAATAGAACAGGTCACTTAAGCAGTTCCTGATTTTCTGGTTCGACCGTCTGGTCCAATCCAATTTTCAAAACCATGTGTTAAACTACTACACACATCTGATTGCAGAATTCTTGAGAGACAACCCGGGGCTTGATCTTTAAATAAATAGACCTGAACCGTGGATGCCACAAAAAAATGAATGAAAATTGTGACTCTTTAAGGGGATGTTTGGAAGCGTGGGCTTTTTCTGAAAAGTGGTGCCACGTTGGATCCACATAGGCAATTCCACAAGCAACCGCCTACATGACTGTTTGGTTCAAGCTTGTTTTGAAAAAAAAAAAAAACGTTGAAAAACAGGCATGCATCATAAATGGCATCCCAACTGTTGCATGAAATGTTTCATGAAAAATAAACATGCATCGTAAATTAATGAAAATTTGGTGTTTCATGCATTAGTGAACTATTGCCCCCAACAGTTGAATGATGTGGCGCTTACATGTATGTGCACATACATGAAAAACGGTGATGAAAATCACCTTACCAAACAACATTAGTGTTGCTTAGTGCCCACGTGGCAGAAACACTACCTAACATATGAAGGTGTTTTTTTTTTTTTTTTTGTGAAAAAACAGATCTAGCAAGAGTGGGCATTTTTCTTTTTTTTTTGAAAATCGGTCTCAAAAAATGCCCACACTTCCAAACACCATCTAAATCCCCCTAAATGAAATTTGAGGTACCATTGTTGAATTGGTTGTTTTTTTTTCCTCCTTTTGCAAGCAGCGGATCCTGACTAAAAGATAAATTCATATCAAAGGAGATTTAATTTAAGGCCCCATTTGGTTTGTGGGAATAGGGGTCTGTACTCAGAATGAGAATGGACTATCCCGATTCCAACTGTTTGGTTGGGTAAAATCAGAATCCCACTCCCATTCCTGCTGGAAGGGCATTCCCCGTTTAAGGGAATTGCCATTCTTTACCCCTCCCTTGCAAATGAAATCTCATTCCTGCTAATTTTGATTCTCATTCCTATTCCTATGTGAACCAAATCAGACTATGAGAATAAACTATTCTGATTCCGATTCCAATTGTGAACCAGATGGACCCTAAGCATAAATGCTGAAGCCTGGCAAGTTTATAGTTTATACACAATGCATCCATACCAGATTGCTAGACATCTCTTGATTGTTGTGATTTATGTAAATTATTAAACAAAATCTTTAAATGTTTAAGCATGAATTCTGCTTACTAAAAGGAAAAAAAAACATATATGCTGATGTGGCAAGTTTATACAAGGCAGTTATGTCAAACACCCTTTTTATTGTTGTGATTTTTGAACCCATAACATCCACTTATCCTCCTGATGTGGCAAGATTCCACAAGGCAGTTATGAAGGCATTTATAGGAATCAATTCCTCTAAAACCAAACACCATCCAAATTTCACTTTTCCACTCACCATAAATTACAATGCGCTCTTCTTGACTTTTTTTTTTATAAAGTCAAAATGGAGCTACACAGAACGAGGGTAGCACGTCCTCAGAAATCAAAACAAGCAAATTACATTGGAACAGAAATGAAACTGAGAGAATAAAGCTGTGAGAAACATCGTTTGTGTGTGCATAGTTAGCTAGCCGATAAACCTGAGTCCTTGAACCGTTCAAAGAATGTAATATTGCGAGTCAGTTCCATGCACTCAGTCAATACTGTACAGTCCGATAACCCTCTGGTTCTTACAAGTCGTCTAAAAGCTAAAACCATCTGATAAGCACAAAGCGGTACATCACGTATGCACGCCAAAATAGGCGAACTACTAAGCGCGTTGTGCTTTTTCCACTTTCTCAAAAGCCACCCCAACCAAAAGCTGGCTACTGGCTACTGGCTACCCGTCAGTCAACTGTCAGATTCAGAGTCAAGTCTCCCAACGTCAGAGGACAATTTAGTCTTTTTCTATTCCACGAAACACGCCACCTCGAATGAAAGCTACACTACTCAATCAAAACAAAGTCAGAAACACGGTTGATAAAAGGGACAGGGTCCCGCTTCACCCGTAGCTGCCAGCTTTCCTTCTCAGTTCTCATTTTCCTTTTCTAGTTATTTATATAAATATGCTCATCTACTCATCCTCTGTGCACGCTGAAAAAGAACCAAAACAACCAACAGAAATCTCTCTCTCTCTCTCTCTTTTCATCTTCTCTTCTCAATCGGCGAAGCTCTACCGGCGATTAGTTAGTCTGGATATGTTAAATATGTGGAGACAGAGAGAATGAGATAGTTAAAAGAAGACGAACCATTTTTACAAGATTGGTGCCATTAAATCCGATTCTTTTTCGTTAACCTTTTCAGGGATTCTTTGTTAGAGCTTTCCTTTTTTCTGAGAACCGAGTGGAGTAGAGGAATGGAGAATATGGGGCGCAGCAAGTTGGGATTTCACAACGTGTTGCTGCTCGTCGCGGCTGTTCTAGCCGCGGTGGCGATTCAAGGTGTGGCTGGAGATGGACGAAAGGCGCACAGAAACGCTTACGCGACGATGATGTATATGGGAACGCCGAGGGATTACGAGTTCTACGTTGCCACGCGTGTGATGCTCAGATCCCTGGCCAAGCTCAAAGTCGACGCCGATCTCGTCGTTATTGCTTCCGTCGACGTTCCGGCACGATGGGTTCGAGCTATGTAAGTCAGAAAACATCTCTATTTCTTTCTTTAGTTTTCTCTCTACATTTTGCAATAGTATGCCGGAGACCGCTTTCCGTTGCCGTCGTCTGGCACTGAATTCTATTTCTTGTCTCGCCGCTAAAGTTTCAAACCCAAACCAGTGGCAGCCTTTGGATTCAATGATCGTTGATTTCACTGCGTTTAGACTTTGGATTAATGGCCAACAAGTTTCTCCAGAAGTCAGCGTCTGTTAATCGAACGATCGATACTCTTTTTCCTACTGGTTGGAGATTTCCGTCGGTTAATCGACGGTGCATCTTAATTTTGCTCAGGTGACGAATACGCCCCTATATATTCTTTCCTGTAAAAGAAAAAGATATTTTACCTAAAACAAAAAATCGGAACGAAAACAAAAAACAACGTTCGGTCCCTTTCTTTTGCTCAACATAGAATTATTGAAATACGGCGTCTTATTTTTCTTTTGGAAAATGACAAAAATTATTTTTTCTCTTTTGCACCGCTTACTCACTTGGATATACTTAGATATATTCATTACTTACAAACATCTCCACCGGTTTTCGGTCAAATACTAAGACCTGCGAGAAACAATTATTTTAGTTTTGTCTTTAAATTATATAATGCTGCAATTGGTAAAATTAATTTCATTTATAAATTATTTATTTATTTTTATGTTTGGTAAGGAAAAATACTTTCACCTACCATGTTGGCTACCAAAGTCATTTTATACAATAAATTTATGGTTTAGGGGTTTAAGAATTTAGGCAGGGTTTAAAGGTTTAGAATTTGGATTTTATGTTTTATGCTTGGGTTTAGGTTTCTATTGTTTAGGGGTTTAGATTTTAACTTTAAATTATAGGGTTTTAGGATTTAAGGATTTGGAGTTTAGATTTTAGGGTTTAGGCTTGAAGGTTTAAATATTAAAAAAAACTGAAAATAGGTAGTAGGATGCATGTTCATCCAATGGGGTAGCTTGGTTTAAAACATTGTATGTTCTTGTTATTGGGGTTGCATATAACCACATTCAGCAGGAAAATCTTTTCTTCATAGAATTTTATTTTATGCTATAGTTGGCTTAGGCCTCAAAACACCACCCCTACCACACCACACCCAACCGCCTTGCCTCTACTTTTAAACTTTTGAAATCGTGATGTGCTTGGTTGCAATGCAAATAAATTTTCACTGACGTAAAACTATAACAATGCAAATGATTTGAGTGTAAATTCTGACTTATTTTTGTTTTAAAATTTAGCTTATTTTGTTTAATTGTAATACAAATGGAATAAATTAAAATATGAAACAAAATAATAAAGTAAGACTCAAAACCTTATTTTCTCTTTTCCATTTCCACCTAAGGCCCTGGTAAGTATGTTTATCTAAGATAAATGTTTCCCATGTAAAACTTACCCTATAAGTGATGTACAAGCGTTCTTGTGTAATACAATATACTCAGTAAATAGAGGAGGGAGGGAGAAAATGTTATCGGCATACACGAGTAAATTACTTATTCACCTTATACAAGGATATCAATTAAATGATATTATCTGATGTCTTTGTTTACCATATGACCCAATATAGCGAAAAATGAATGCAAGAATTATGGCCAAAATTTATCAGTTGATCAACCCCTGACAAATGAATGGCCCCTAATCTAAAATTACCCCAAACTACAGGGGATAATTTGATTGAAAACATTAAATATATATATATATATATATATATATATATATATAGGGGTGATCATGGGCCGGGCTGAGCTGGGCCCGGGCCCCAAATGTTGTCCTTTCGTGGTTGTTAATGGCTCTCCATGAGGACACTGTGTTCAGCATTGGTGTATCTCGATAGCCAAAAGAAAAGGAGCGAGTAGTAGGGGTGGTTGCTTTTCTTAACGACTTGAGTTTGGCTCTGTGATGCAGGGAAGAGGAGGATGGAGTGAAGGTTTTGAAGGTGAAGAACCTGAATAACCCATATGAAAAACAGGCCAATTTCAATAAAAGGTTCAAGCTGACTTTGAACAAGCTCTATGCATGGAGCCTGGTGGAGTATGATCGGGTGGTCATGCTCGACTCTGACAACCTCTTCCTCCGGAAGACAGACGAGCTGTTTCAGTGTGGACAATTCTGTGCTGTCTTCATCAACCCCTGCATTTTCCACACTGGTCTCTTTGCCTTGCAGGTAGTAATAGTATATTACAGTAATGCTATTATTCTCTTCTCCTCTCTTTGTAGCTTGAAAGCACTGATCATTAATTAAAATCTCTAACCATGGATCATGAATTACCATTAATGCAGCCATCAATGGATGTCTTCAAAAGCATGCTTCATGAGTTGGAAATTGGACGGGACAACCCAGATGGCGCCGACCAGGGGTTTCTCGTTAGCTACTTCCCTGACTTACTTGACCGTCCAATGTTCCACCCACCAGCTAATGGCACCAAGCTGGAGGGTACCTACAGACTTCCTCTAGGCTACCAGATGGATGCTTCCTATTTCTGTAAGTAACTTTGGCTGATTTTGGTTAATTAATCTTCTGGCTTCTATTCCAAGGCAGAGAGGAAATAACCAGTATATTCCTTGTTGGTTGGTAGATCTGAAGCTTCGATGGAACATACCCTGTGGACCGAACAGCGTGGTGACCTTCCCAAGCGCACCGTGGTTGAAGCCATGGTACTGGTGGTCATGGCCTGTCTTGCCGCTGGGCCTCTCTTGGCATGAAAAACGTCGAGAAACTCTAGGGTATGTTGGATAACATATTAGCAACCCAGTTTCAGAACTTTCTGAAATCTATATGGATATATATTGTTAATTGAAGCCTAGTCATTGTCTGCTGCTCCACTCTTAACATTTTCGTCCTTATTTTGTCTGTGCTGGGATTCATCTCTTCAAACAGGTATAGTGCAGAGATGCCGGTAGTCTTGATGCAGTCGGCAATGTACCTAGCACTGATGGTGCTGACCCGGTTGGCGCGGCCCAGCCTAACCAAGCTTTGCTACAGGCGGCCAGACAAGAGCCTCTCCTTTCTACAAACAGGGCGCAAGATGACAGCCATTTGGTCCATCCTAGCTGCCTACGTAGTCCCTTTCTTCATCATACCTCGGACATTACACCCAGTCATAGGCTGGATGCTCTACTTGCTTGGATCATCAGCACTTGCCTCCATCTCGATCAATGTTTTCCTGCTGCCTGCGCTTGCTGTCCTGACGCCATGGCTAGGGATCATTGGCTCCCTCATGGTCATGGCATTCCCTTGGTACTCAAACGGAATTGTGCGAGCTCTAGCAATCTTCGGCTATGCTTTCTGCTTTGCACCAATTGCATGGGGAGCTCTGGTGAAAGTGATGGTGTGCTTGCAGGTCTCGCTTGAGAGAGAGGCCTTCTTGCCTATATTGGGAGAATCTCCACAGCCTTCTTGGTTCAACAAGTTGTACTGAAGCTCGATGGCAACATGACGAGTTATGGCAGTCAGTCTCAATTCTTACAAGCCAAGTTTGGATTAATTTGGCCATGGATCTCGTTCTACAAAACCATCAAACAATTACAGAGGATCAAACAATTAAGTAGGGATGATACAGAGACAGAAGATACCATGTTAAAACCCAAAGCTGATGAGATTGAATCCATGTATTGAGAGTCATTGTGTTCAGACATTCTTTTTGGGAAGTATAACAACAATTCCATGTGATGATTCTGTAAAAATTGACACCTCAAAATATTTATTCTTAGACATGTACATCCAGATAAGTCTCATACTTTCCTGGAAAATCCTATCTTGTAGATCAATGTGAATGGTCCATTTACAAAATGAAATGGGTAACCATGGACATTGGATTGCACCAAAGCACGGACAGTGTACTGCACAAAGGACACACAACTATACATCAAAAATCATTTGCTATGTACCATCCAACATAAACCACCCACGGGTAAAACAAGTGTCATTTGATTCAAGCACTCATAATTTAACAAGGGATATATATGGCACTAAACAGAAGGAAATGGCCAAACAGGATTCATATATCCGTCCTTGACCATGGTTCCATGGGACTACACAAACGGGGATAGCCCATCCTCCAATCCCATACCCCCCCCCCCAACCTTAGGCAGGATTCAATCATAAATCTCTCTTGCAATTAAGAGACCTATAAGAAACCTTCCACATTGTATTCTGTGAATTCAATTAATTCACAAGAAATATGGTGGGAATTCTAATTTTAAACTGGGTTATATTATACTAGCCTGCATGAGTGAGAATCATAGGATATTGAGAAAGAGAAACCTCATCCTCTCATTTACAGATGGCAATTTCCCCATTATTGAATGCAGGCCTATCTCACCCCACCTCAAATGGGACAGGTTTTTCCAATCTTAAACGGGGACCGGGTGGGACAGGCAAAACTTTTTTCCCTCAACCCAAGAATGAGGTGGGACAGGTTGGCATATAATTCCCTGAGGTGATAAATTATTAAAATACCTCTAGGTTTATTATTAATTTTTAAAATGTCTCAAAGTTTTCTCAAATTCTCAAAACCTTAAGATCCCATAATTCCATTTCTAAGATACCCCCAATCTCCAATAGTCTATTTTTTAAATACCCCTAAATTATCATGATCCCATTTCTAAAATACTCCTTAGTTTGATGTACTTTTAGGTGGTTGTCTCATGGCAGGGAAAATTCAGGAGTTCCCATCCCTGATAGGAAATTGGTGCCCCACCATAACTCGCCATGTTGTCATTCCTACTCTCATTTCGTGGGAGCTAAGGTAATAAAGTGGACTCGGGGTAATAAAGTGCATGCATACCAATACAAAGGGAGTTTTTGGTCACAATTCTTTCCCATAGCACATGATTTTCACATACTAGCATTTGCCCTAAGACAAATGCTTAAGTGTGCAAAAAAATTTTTCCATGTGATATGCAAATAATTATATAGTTATAGTCACATAGACCCCCCCCCCCCCTTGAGTCAACATGCTTCCTATTTGGGTTGGATACAAATAGAGCTTTTTCTTGAACTTCAAGCCAAGTTTGAGCCCAAATTAGACTCATAATCAAGCCCAAGCCAAGCCAAAATCGAACATACAAGCTTTTGAGTCAAGCTGAAACTAAGCTCAAGTCTCTAGCTCGAGCCTAATGATTTTTTGACAAGCCAAGCTCGAATAGCCAAATGTTCGACTTGACTCGTATCCCCCTACTTTCCACCTTAGAATAAGGATTAGTTGAATGTAATAGCTATTTAGCAAGTTGTAAAACCAATGATAACTCTCCATATTAATAATAAAATGCATAGAACCCACAACTGTTTAATTTCTCATTGTGGGCCCCATATATTTAATCACCGGTGTTACCATTGGTCCACAGTTGGTAAACAACATTAAGCTAATCCAAATTCCCCATTTTATGTCCTCAAAGTCCCATCAAGTGAGAGGTTGAGGTTTTCCCTTGCCGTTACATTTTCATACCATACTAAAATTCCAATGAAAAACTTTCAACACGGCTCTAACAACCCCTAAACTTTGCAAAAAGGCCAACTTCGACCATAAATATTAAAAAAAGGTCATTTCAATTCCAATCTTTGGTGAAAAGGCTATTTGCATGCAAAAATAGATGACATTTGAAACGACGTTGACATTTGCGTTTATGGGTGGGTCTCACAAAGAAATCCCACCCATTAGACCATTGTACACGTCATTTAATCCAAAAAAAACCCAAAATCAAATTGAACAAGAACGAAAAGAGTTGGATTCCAGACATCTTCATATCTGACCATTGTTCAAACATTTACAGATCCCTTTTGTGGCTACATGCACTCAACAAGACAGAGAGAACATAACAGTCACCTCCATCGAAGCTCACAAGGATTCTGATCGTCTTCCTTATCTTCAGCCATTGTTCACAAGGTTTCACAAAGAGTTTTTGGTTGGCCGTGTTCACCAAGATAGAGGCAAACACACCAATCACCTCCATCGAGAAAAAAGGAGAAAAACACACTAGTCACCAGTGCACAAGCTTTTCACATGTACTGTAATTGGCACTTTACCTTTGTTCGATGCATGAAGAAAGTATTTAGCTTATAAGCTTTTCCTTTTTCTTATTGAGTTTTCAATTGCTCATAGTTAAAACCATTTTTACTAACTATTTTTTTTATCCTTCTTCTTATGAAATACCGAGCAACATGATTGTGGATGTGCCCAGAGAACTGTGATTAATTATTGGTGAAAATCTTGAGAACAGTGCCAATGAATTGTTGTATGTTGGGGATAGATTGAAGCTTAAAGAAAAGATAGATGTAGACAAAATCTCATACTCAGCATTGTTAATTATGGTAGAAGAGTGTGGATATTTAAAGGTCAGTAGAATATAGTACAAGGTACCTAATTTGAGTTTAAGTGATGGTTTAGAGGAAGTTGATGATTCAACCACATTCGGATTATTGAGGTGCATTGCCAAAGAAGCTGGCTAGGGGGACCCATCAATAAATAGGCTCCAGGTCGATTTAAAGGAATAGGTATAGAAGGAACAAGTAATTCCTTGACAATGTAATTTTGCATATTTTGTAGGGTGATTTGGAAAAGGTGTTCAGTTGTATCATATAGGTTGAAACCATTCAAAAAGGGGAAGTTAGTCAAGGTGTGGTTCCTGATGTTTAATGAACCAGAGAGGAAGACCCTATTGGAAGTAGGGGCGAGAACTATTCGGTTAAAACTGAAAATTTTGGTTTTGATTTTTTTTTTTTTTTTGGTTAAATCGGTTTGGTGAATTCAGTTTTCAGTTTTTGATTTTTTAGAATTTGAACTTCGGTTAATTAAATTAATTAAACTTTCTATTATTATATATTTATATATTATTATATAATAAAATAAAATTTGATTTCGTAATATATATATTATTAAAATTTAATTTGTATTAAAATAACTAAAAAGTGAACCAAAAATTTTGGCTTCGATTATTTCAATTTTTCTATAATTTAGTTTTGGTTCGATTTTTATTTTTTATTTAGGTTTTAGAGGGACTGAGGTGGAAGAACATGTTGATGAGCTAGCTGAAAGTGAGAAGGAGTCAACTGATGAGAAATCTGCATATATGAAGAAGATGGTGTAGGTTTATAACTAACAGACATTGAAGATGAAGAACTTTAAACAGTAAGGAAAAGATAAAGGAGTTATGTAAGAAGAAAAGGTCGATGAATGTGGATACGAGGTAAAACTAAAGTTGTTCGGTAGATATAGATAGGGTCTAATAGTAAATTAGCTAAGGTTGAGGAAGGAGGAAACTAGCAACTTGGATTGAATGAGGGTGAGGAAGGAGGAAACCAGTAGTCGGGATTTCATGAATTTGGTTCTGATGACGATGGAAGATACTACAAATTTAGTGATGGGTCAGACAATGAAGCTTAATTAGGATGCAAATAATCAAATAATGCTAATAACATGTGTAGTAATGGAAAATGAAAACACCGAAAGTTGGAAATGGTTCCTTGGTTACCTCATAAATGATATTAGCATAACGAAGACATCAACTGTTGGTTACACCATCATTTCTGATCAACAAAAGATATGCAATTAGCATATTTGTCTTATATTTATACACATATTAGATGAATATTGAAATTCTAATGAGGTTTTATTACTATGAATTTTTAGGGAATGGTCAAGGAAATTGTAGAGCTAATGCCTCACATTGAGTACACGAAGTGTCTGAGGCATGTCTTTGCAAACAAAAGGAGAAAGGACAAACCTACAATCATTGTTGACTTCCAAATCGAGTTAGAGAAGCTTGAGACATTGAAGCCAGTTCCAAGGAAGATGTGACGAAAGTAAATCTAGTCTAGTGGTCAAAAGCATACTTTTAGATATTTTGTTTCCAAATTCAAGGTGAGTTTGGGCCCAAGATATGGAAGAACATCAAGGAGTACAAAGAGAAGTGTGCCCAAACTAGACTGGCATGGAATATAAAGTGCAACTGGTGTAGAAAAATATGTTGTGGGTATTAGTAACTAAACTAGAATCTATAGGAGGTAGGGCTTAACTGGGATCGATGATTATGTTGCCCACTTATACAAGATGGATACTTTCATGAATACCTACCAGTGTGCAATACAACCAATAACAGGGATGAAGTTCTAGTCCAAGTTTATAGTTGAAACACTTGGCTATAAATGGTACGGCCCCCACACATCAAAGTGCACCATATGAAAATGAGGAATTGATCTATTATTAATCAATGAATAAGAGTATCTACAATGCTTGGCAAGTTCTCGTGACTCATAATGAAGATTAGACAAAGGTATTCTTTTAAACAATTCTAAAAACAAATGAATCAAAATAGAAAAAAAGAAAGATGGCCAAAACGTAACTGACATAACATGGCTTGATTAACAGACTCTAAATCCACTTCATGAGTTGGTACAAGACCCTTGTTGGGTGTATCCAACAAGTACATTCTATTCACCTCATAGACCCACTCTCAATTATTTTTTGAGACTTCAACTCCTAAAAACGCAATGGGTACGAAAGAATATTATTCTACAATTCATAGATTTTGTTAAACTACTAACAGACAAAAGATTGGTGTTTAAGAACATGAAGAATAGGCAATAAAATAAGGAATTCTAAGGCTCTGATGTCCCCATTGCTTGAATTAGGGGCAAAGGACTCATCAACAAGGGATATCTTTTCAAGACTAACAAGAAGTTGATAAGAACAAAATAAATTAGACATACTGGTCATATGGTCAAAAGCATTAAAATCTATAATGTAAGGGATTTTACAGTTATTCAACATAGTAGCATGATTTGCAAAAACACAAATACCTAAGCGAGCAAAGGTAGATGAAGAGGTGTTAAATGAAGAACTAGAAGCTGCAACTATACTCTCCAAATGATTTATGAGTTTTCCATAGCTTTTAAACTCTAATTTTACATGTGTCAATTGCTCCATAGTTGATTTATCTTCACTGTCTTTGTTTCCACCATCTAGTACAGTAGCCACATTTGCATTTTTAAGCTTCCCAACTTAATTGTTCTTCTTCTTATTATTGTTCTGAAATCTTTTCAGGAGAAGTCTCGGATGTAACTTCCAACAAGTATCCTTAATGTGTTTTAGCTTCTTAGAGTAAACTTACATATCATGCCTTTTTTTTCAATAGGCCCATTTGACTTCATCATTGTGTGCAAAATGTTCTTGGGGAGGTCTCTGCAATTATACTTTTTGCCCATTTCCTTCACTATTAATCATGGTATATGCCTGAGCAAAATTCACTTTAACCTTTTCCAAACTATTGTAGCTAATGATGTTAAACTCATAATTGAGTCTATTGAAAAACTCAAACACCGTGATCCTTTCTACCAACTTTCTAGAAGTTTGTATATTCCTTAGTGTTCTCCCACACAACAGTTTCCATCACTTCAATTTCTTGTCACAGAGATTTCAACATAAAGTAATACACGACTATACATTTCTCCCTTATTTTAAATTCTTCACATCATATTCTTTAATTTATAAGGTGTAGCAACATTTAGCTTCTGAAAATATGTTTATGTAAGACTGTCACAAATCTCCTTGGTTGAATTCATCCAAAGGTAATGGTGTAATGTTAACTTACATGGGGTTGCATAGAATTGATTAACCACCCAATAACTATATAATTCTCCAGCACCCACTTCTTATATGTGGGATCAGTTTCTATTGGTTTCCCGTTACTACTTGTAAGATACCCTAATTTGCCTCTATCACGAACACAAATCCATATTGATTATGCCCAGATCAAGTCATTTGTTCAATCCAACTTGTTGTTACAGCATTCAACACAAATTCTACTAGACCAATCATGGACTCTACGTTCTGCTTCATCTAGGCATATCAATGATACCCAAAAATTAGAGGTCCAATCAAATTATCTTATATTCGTGTGATGTGTTTATATAATCGAATCATATTCGGATTTTATAACCTGGATCTAACTAATAGTCAAACCAAATTTGGGTTTAATTCCATCCAATCCGATTAAAATCCGATTTCAATTATATTATAATATGTATTCATTTTAATATATATATATATATATATATATATATATATATATGTATATATATATACTAATTCTGTATAATTATATTTAAAATTATAAAAATATACATTATATTATATATATATATATGAATTCAAACCCGATGCCTTCGAATCCGACCAGATTCAAATGCAAGTTTGAATAATCAGATCATATTCGGATTTTGCTGAATCTGGTCCGGTTACAACCCTAGCTTCATCTCACTTCAAACTACTCCGTTAGTCAAACAAAAACACGAAAGTTATATTGCTAGCCCAGGTAGACGTCACTATGGTAAATCCCAAGCCGATAAATAAAAATCTAGGTTACACTAAACCCCGCTACTTGGGAGAAAAGGGTTGGGCCTAGCTATTACAATAAGGCCCATCCCTGGCTAGACTAGGTTAAGTTGTTTGCTCATAGCCAAGCAAGTTGGGCTTGGGTCAGGGGTTGTGGGGTAAGGTTTGAATGGGTTAAGATCAGGGTGAGACTTGGGATTGGTTGGGGCTCAATAGGCATGGGCCAAGTCAAGTTGGATCAAGTTGGGAACTGGTTATAATAGTTCTACCTAGCCTTGAGTTGGACTATGTTAGGCTGCCTACTAATAGCCAACCAAGCTAGACTTAGGTCAAGGGTTGTGGGGTTGGTTTGAATAGGTCATGGTCAGGATCGGGTGGGGCCTAGGCTGGGTTGGACCTCAATGGACACGGGCTAGGTTGGGAATTGGTTATGATAGTCAAACCCAACCTATGAATTGGGTCTAAATGGGTTAGGTTCAAGGTTAGGGTGGGGCTTGGGCTGGTTTGGGACTCAATGGACATGGGCCAAGTCAGGTTGGTCCAGGTTGGGAACTGATGTGATAGTTATACCCACCCAACGGCTAGACTTAGTCAGGCTGCCTTCTAATAGCCAGGCTTGGGTCAAGGGTTATGGGATTGAGTTTGAACAACTCGGGGTCAAGATCAAGGTGGGGCTTAGGTTGGGTTGGGGCTCAATGCGCATGGCCCAGGTTGGATTTGACCAAGTTGGGAACAGTTGTGACAAACAGACCTAGCCCCAAGGCTGAACTAGGTCAGGCTACATGCTCATAACCAAGCAAGCTATGCTTTGGTTAAGGATTGTGGGTATGTCTCTGAATGGGTTAGGCTTAGGGTTAGGGTGGGCTTGGGCTGGGTTAGGGCTTAATGGACATGGGCTAGGTTGTGAACTGGCTGTAAAAATCGGTCCTAGACCAAGGTTGGATTTGGTTAGGTTGCCTGGTAAGGTTGCCTGCTCACAACCAGACAACCTAAGCTTCAGTTAGGGGTTGTAGGGTTGTGTCTGAATGGATCAGGGTCGGGGCCGGGTTTGGTCTTAATGGATATGGGCCAAGTCAGGTTAGGAAAAGTTGGGAACTAGCCATGACAATCAGACCCAACCCAAGGCTAGATTTGGTCATGCTACCTGCTTACAATCAGGCAAGCTAGGCTTAGGTCATGGGCTGAGGGGTTGTGTCTAAATGGGTCAGTGTTGGGGTCAAGGTGGGTCTTGGGATGGGTTGGGGCTCAATGGTCATGGGCCATGTTAGTTTAGGCCAAGTTGGGAGCTACCTTTAACAATCAATAACCCAACCTAAGGCTGGATTAGGTCAAAATGCCTATGCATACTAGGCAAGTTAAGCTTAGGGCGAGGGTTGCGAGGTTGGATCTAAATGGATCAAGGTCTGGGTAAAGGCAAGGCTTGGGCTAGGTTGGGGATCAATAGGTATGGGCCATATCATGTTGGACTAGGTTGAGAATTAGCTATGACAATCAGACCCAACCCTATGTTGGACTGAGTTAGACTTAGCCTTAAGCTAAGTTGGTCTAAGTCAGGGGTTGAGTGGGTGTGGGTTAGGGTTAGGGTTTGAGTGCTCATGAGTCTAGGTCATGGTGCTCATTAGTGTGGTGGGGTTAGGTCTCTGTCATAGTGAGGTTGGGTTTGGGTCTGAGTGCTTGAGCTAGTACAATGGACTCACTAGGACTGGCGTTGTGTATGGGTCTTAGTTGAGGTACAAAGACAAGGGCTTAACCTAGACAATGGTTCATAACAATTAATTTTGTAAGAATTTTATTAAGGATCAAGTTGTAGATGGTTTTGGGATAGCCACAGAACCTTAGGCACTTGAAACCTAGCCAACATATAACAATGCTACTAAAACCCAACCTGTAGGCTGTGTTTGGTTTGAAGGAAACTGTAAGAAAAGGAAAGGAAAGGTAAAAAAACCTTTACAAACCTTATATAGGTTTTCCTACTTTTTCCTTCAAACCAAACATAGCCATAGGAAGAAGAGAAAGGAAAAGGAAAGAGGGAAGATCTTCTTTAGGACCTGTTAAATCGTCTAATAGGTAGAAATTGGATAGAATGGAAATTTACACCAATAGTGAGTTCGGATTGAGCATCTTTAATGTAAGCATTTTACTCCTATTGAATTTTTATTATTTTATAGTCTCTAAATCTTTTACTTTCTAAGGTGGCCTTGTGGATTGATTTACATGATCAATGCAGTTTAGTAGAAATGGTAATAGATTGCTAATGGCACCAAAGAGGGATAAACAGAGTAAGAAATGAGCTTTATGCTTAGTTTGGATATAAATACAAACATATACAATACAAATACTATGAAATAATACAAAATATGAGGTTTTGCACTCTACACATTTATATTTGTACTCCTTCAAAACTGAGCCTTAGTAGTACAAAGAGTGTTAAACAATGCCAATGTAAAGGATATATGCAAGACATTGTTTTAACCTTTTTTCTTATTATTATTCAAGATGTAAAGTACAAACAATGGGATTTTGTTTTGATGTAATTTGTAGTGACAACTGTGATATAAAACTATCAAGGAACTGTTGGTGGTAAACTTTTGCATTGTCCACAAAAACTTTGTCCTCTTTGCAACATTAGGTTTCCCAATATTTTTGGTTGTTAAATGCATATGAAATTGATAATTACAAATTTTGAATCCAATAACATTGCACATTGTGTATGTGGAACAAAAGTCATTTACCATTACTATGCATCAACTAGATGACATTCACTATTACAACAAAAAAAAGATTAGACACACATGCCACCCATCACACTCATCTTCTAAGAATAACACAACTAAGTAAGCCTATACAAAAAACCAAAGAGAAACCACATTTGATGGAATCATATCTGCTTGTACATGCAATTTTCTTACGGGTAAATCTCTTAAGTTATCCCTATCGTTCATGAAATTGACAAATTGTACTCTTACTGTTTAGATATTGTCTTACGGTACCTTTAAGTTTTTTGACAATTATCTAATACCTCAATTGCCATTAATTTTCCGTCACACTCCGTTCACATGTGACATCACATGAGTGATAAACATTTTAAAATTCCTAAAATACCCTTATTGTTCACCGTTGCTGTTGGAAGTTGCAGCGGTGGCGGTGATTTTGGAATCATCGTTACAGGCGACGGCGGCCACTGCAACTTCCAAACGGCAAAAATTTGGTGAGGAGGTGAAAAAAGTCGAAGGAGCTAGACACGGTATCAGCCTCTGGTTTTCTCCTTTTAATAAAAAAAAAAAACAAAAAACCTTTCTTCACTAAGCTCTTTGTGTTTCTTAATAGCTAGCACTTCTCTCTTAAGTTTTCTGAATGTTTTAATAACAGAGCCATCTGAATCCATTCCAATATGACTACTCTCCAAATCATGGCATGTGCATTTTCTCTTCAATTCTTCAACTTGCATAATCAATGGCCTCTCCCTTCCAACAAGCTCCCTAATCTCCTCAATTGCTATTTTTTGAATACTTTTTTATGTCATGCCACTTAAAGAAATCACAACCATTTTCCAATAAACAAAATCCCTTTTATAATAAATTCAAAGGAATAAAAAAATGAAATTTATAACAAATAAACGAACCTTAAAGAAACAATACCTTATATCTTGGACAATCGTAGAACCTCCTACTAGGTTTATCCTTTGTTCAGGAGCTTTGAAGCCACAATGACAGAATACAAGTTGCCCTTTGTAGTCGAAGTTCCGAGACTAATAACTTGAGGCCTTTGATTAAGATCCTTCCATTTCTTCCGTCGACGGGAAATTCTCTAGTGTGGATTTAAGGTTCTTTCACTTGAACACAGTGACAAAGAAGAGGATGCCTCAGATGGGGAAGAAAAACTTCAAGAAAACCTAAACTGTGGCCAAACAAAGAAGAAGAATGCAAGCTCTTTGTGTCTCTCAGTTGGGGGGTGAAGAAGACGATTGGAAGCCTTCCAAATCTCTTTGAGTCCTTTTTTCCCTGAGGCTGCGTTTGGAAACAATGCAAATACGTGTGAATGTAAATATGTAGAGTGTGAAACGGTTCATATATATTGTAAAATTGAGTTAATTTTGCATTGACAAATTTTCCTTCTTAGCAAACATATTTTTAGCTGTAATGGATGCAAACATGAATTCCAATAAAGCATATGTTTTTTTTTATTAAAAGTCCACTTGAATGCAAATTTGCTTCTTTCTTATTGATGTATTTTTACATCTTATTATCAATATAAATATGCATTGGTCTGTTATTTGTCAATGTATTAATGTAATGTTGCCAAACACAGGCAAAAATAAACCAGAGTGCAAATTTACTCTAAACCGGGATTTACACTCCATTTGCGTCGTTTCCAAACGCAGCCTAAAAGGATAATTCACATGCAGGCATGGATGCTTAGACTGTGGGTTTTTGACCTTTTGAATATTTATAATTTTGCATTGTAAATCAAATTGGGTCTGTCCGTACTTTTCTATTTTTTTATTTAGATGACATGTACAATGGTCTAACGTGCGGGATTTCTTTGTGGAATCCACATATAAATGTAAATTGTTGACTAGGCATGCAACATAGCATTTTGCAATATTTTAATCAATCTAAAGCAAAGCTGTTAACACCATTTCAGATATCGCCTGTTTTTTACTATAAATATACCATTGGAATCGAAAATAACCCTCTTGTTTATTTTTAGAATCGAAATTGGCTTGCTCGCAAAGTTATATGCTAATCAAAATGCAATAAATAAAAAATAATTGAAAAATAAAATACTCAAATTACCAAAAGAAGAAAAAATCCGGTCCACCTGTAAATGGGTCGACACTTGGCATCAGACAACACGGCCCATGACCCGATTGGGGGCATACAACACGTACATGGCCAAGTTGGCAACGGCACGTCGGCACCTAGTTCCTGGTGTCCAGAACAATAGTAGTATATTACGAGCAGAACTGCAGAGGATTAGAACTTGGGAAGGTAACTAACATCCTGAACTCTGCATCGGTCAATGAAAAAGATCCCTGGGTGATCGCTGGGCAATTATTGGAGACAAGTTGTCGTGTTCCACCTATGAGCTATGACAATTCTGTTCCTTCTCCTCCAAAGCAAAAGCATCCTGCGTGGGTCCCATCGGAGTTCCTGCGCCGAACAGAACAGTGACCATAGTGTTTCGCTCTTCTTTCTGGCATTACTAGCAAATAGCAATGTCCCGCCGTGTCCTGTCCTGTAGCGTCGTAACGTTCAAAATTCTAAACTGTTTTCATGGAAATGGCCAAATGAGCCTACTACTACCCTGTACCTCTTCACTTGTTCTCTCTCTAGTCTCTACTACATTACAAATATATTATGTTCCACGCTTGCTCCATCATCTCCTTCCACCTTTTTCTTAAACACTCTTCCACCATCATTCCCTCTCTCTCTCTCTCTCTCTAAAATATACTTTCCAAGATGACCGTTGTGCACCGAGTTTAAGCTCGGCCAAATATAGAATCTAGCCCGTCTATCATTTTCTAATGCTTCCCGGGCCCCAGTCTCATCATCTCCTAATACCATAATACGTTATACATTTTTGGGTAAATTAAAAAAAAACTCCCCTTCACTATGGAGTTAATGATAATTACCTTCCTGAACTTTTATTTGTGAGAAAGACTCATGAACTTTAAGTTTGTGATAAATGCCCCCTTTGTTAGAGCTTTGTCAGTTAATTTTGAAAAAAAAAAATTCTCATTCAGTTGCTTAAAATTTTTTGAATTTTCAAATTATATGTTTTTTTTTTATTTGAACAAATTATGATTCCATTAATTTTTTAAATTTTAAGATGAGAAAAATTCAATCCTCACAAAGCGGTGTTCACACACTACTCATAGCCACTTGCAGTTGTGTATTGAGAATATCTCCATACTTACACGTTTTTTATTCATGGGGAAATATTCCTAATGCATAGATGCAAGTGGCTGTGAATATGGTGTGAGCACCATTTTAGGAGAACTGAAAACTGAATCCAAGTTCTCAGGGCAATGAAAATCAAATAAGAATTTAAAGGAACTTGTTTTTCTACGATGAATCTTGTTATTTTAGCTAATTTTATTTAGAGAAAATTTGGTCAATTAGGGTTTTAGAAAAAAAAAAAGGCAAAGAAAAGAAGAAAACGAAATATCATGTGGACATTTTGGTATTTTAAGGCATTCCATCATCTAACAGCCAACGAAAGTTCAGGGGTCATCGTCACTAAAACCACCCGTAATAGAGGGGGGTATTTGTGATTTACCCTACTTTTTACTCCCAAGGTGGTCCACATTACACGTTCTTTTGAATCTTGACCGTCCAAACAGTCGACTTCATCTTTAAATGCTTTTTGTACTTTGGGTGTAAGAAAGCGAGCAAGGCCGAGCTAAGCAACAATCTGAGGACGACCGAGTAGCGGAAAACCCGACCGTTACCCGTTGAGCCATGATTCATGTTATTGAAATAAATAACAACAATTACAGAGGAGAGAGGATAAGTAAGATATATATAAAAGAAGAGTCTCCATTGATTCAGAGTTCAGACTGACTTTGTTAGACATTCTCCATTCTATTCTCTTCTTTGCTCTCTCAACCTTTATCCCTAATTATATGAATGGGCTCTCTGCTGGTACCGTTTTTCTTCTTTACTTTCTTCTCACTGCATTCAATTTCACCATTGCAGGTTAGTGCTTCTGCAAACCCAACGAGGCACCATCACAAGTGGGTTGGACCCACCGGCTGCCGTGTGATCACCGTCGACTCCCGAGGTTGCGGCGACTTCCTGTCCGTCCAAGCTGCCGTTGAGTCCGTCCCGGAAAACAACAAGGAGAAAGTCATTATACAGATCAAAGCCGGGATCTACATGTAATCTCATCATGACATTCTTGTTAGTGTGTGCAATTGTGGGTTGTTTATTTATGAACTTTTTTTTCCCTTCTGTGTATTAACTTTTTCAAGTGGTGGGGAGGAGCAGAGAGAAGGTTGTGGTACCGGCGACGAAGCTGTTCATCACGTTTCAAGGGGAAGGGAGGGAAGTGACAGTGATCGAATGGCATGATAGAGCGGCAGACCGGGGACCAAACGGTCAACAGCTACGCACTTACAAAACAGCTTCTGTTACTGTTTTCGCTAATTACTTCTCTGCTAAAAACATCAGTTTCAAGGTGAGATGTTTGAAAGAAAGTCAGAAAGAAGAAAAAGTGATTGATTAATTAATCAAGTAAATGGTAGTTTACTTGAACTGTGTGTACATGGGCATGGCATGGCAGAATACAGCACCGGCACCGATGCCGGGGATGGAAGGATGGCAAGCGGCAGCATTTCGTATATCGGGTGACAAGGCTTACTTCTCTGGTTGCAGTTTCTACGGAGCGCAAGATACGCTCTGCGACGACGCTGGACGCCATTACTTCAAGGAGTGCTACATCGAAGGCTCTATCGACTTCATCTTCGGCAACGGTCGGTCCATGTACAAGGTATTTGACATTCTACACAACACACACTGTATGACTTTTGACTTCCTATCAAGTATCTCCCCTCCATTAATGCATTAATGTCCTTCGGGGGATGATGATGATGATGATGCAGGATTGCGAGCTACATTCGATCGCAACAAGATTCGGATCGATAGCAGCACAAGACAGGAAAAGTGCAGAAGAGAGAACAGGGTTCGCCTTCCTCAACTGTAAGGTGACGGGTTCGGGTCCCCTCTACGTGGGGCGTGCAATGGGCCAGTATTCCAGGATCGTTTTCTCTTATACATACTTCGCCGATGTGGTGGCGCCAGGTGGCTGGGATGACTGGGATCACACCAGCAACAAAAACAAGTAACCACCTAACCATTTCACTTTTGCTACCACTACGACATGGTTTTACTTTTAGCGCTATATCCGATTAACCGTGAGTCGTCTGATTTTCCATGTATTATTGGAGCTCGGATCTGCTACCCACAAGATGTTCCCAATCTCTACCTACCCGCATGACATCACAACTGCATATTGAGAATATCTCCCTAGAAGATGCTCCCTAGGGCTGAGGTTTTTTCAATCAATCCGATCTGATCGGGTTACCTGAGATGGAAATCGAAACCGACCCAGTGTTAAGCAAAACCGACCTGGTCGGTTTGAGTCGGTTTGGGTCAATTTCGACTCTAAATTAGAATTAGAATAGAAGGCAGAAGTTATCAAGAAAATAAAAAGTCAAACTGTATTAGAGAAAAAAGACTGAAATTTGTATATTTCAAAAAACTTTTTAAGTTCTAATCTAAGTAAAAAATGACATTTAATTCTAATTGTAATTGCCTAATTGGTTGCCTATTTGGTGTAAAAGACTATAAAAACTATGATCCTTTGATTCTTTTCTTTAAAAATTTTTAAAAAAATTCCTTGTCTAGTTGTCTTACAATACTTGCCATTAATGTTATTTCTAACTAGAAAACTAGGTTAGGTTTTAATTAGGAATTAGGATAGAGACAAATTAGTTAAATAGGAACTAAATCGGTTCGATTCGGTTTAGGTCGTTTTCGATTTTTATACAAGAAAATCAAAACCGACCCAAACCATCGGTTTATGAATTTGTATAACCCAAAACCGATCGGTACTGATGAAAACCCGGCTGACTTAGGTTGGATCGGTTCGGATTGTTCAGTTTAATCGAATTGGGCCTTCTTATGAACAACCCTAATGCTCCCAATACATGGAGGTGGTATTCTGTGGGTAGTAGAGCCAAATCATATTATTGACTATTTCTTACGCCCATCACTACGTGGACAGGCAGCAGCCTGTCTCACAATACAAAATAAGAAACCCGTGAATGATGAAGATAAATAAAGAAGAAATTCCCAATATACAGTTGTAGTATCCTGTGGATAATTGTAGTAGTGGGTAGGAAATTATCACTGTAATTCAAGACGAATGGAATGTGGATAGTGAATAGTGGACAGAAATACGGCTCGACTAAGTGGACAAACTTCTGTAATTCAGGGTGTAGAGAGTAGTGGGCAGGAAATACGGCGATGGAGTGTGTAGAGAGTAGTGGGCAGGAAATACGGCTTGCATCACTATGGGTATGGCACTTCATGTAATTCACGGTGGGGCCACAATATTACATGGATTAGATTCTGTGGTTTTGGAAAAATAGGACAATTGGAACAGCTGAGACAAGGTGGGGTCCAATAATAATAGCTTTTTGTGCCGCAGCAGCACTGTACTGCAGTAAATATAGGTAAATGTCTGGAATTGGGATCTCCTCTTACACCGGGCGCCTCACAATGATCTCACAGATACATCCCATCCTAAATAATAACACATAAATACGGGAAATGTTCCCAATATACGGCCTGTGGGGTTAGTGTGAGGCACCATACGTGAGGAGCAGATTTGGTCTCAGATCACATCTTGATCTGTTACTCAGAGCGCACCTCACACCAACTTCACAGAGCACACCTCACACCAAATTCCAAGGCATAGTTTGAATAGACTTTTTTTTATTGAAAAAACACTAACAAAACAGAGATCGGCTTCAGTCAGTTCAAGCCCGTGCTCATACCGTTTGAACAGCCTCCTGTAACCTTACATTAGAAATATCTCCCCATGAAATAAAGCATAAATCACTGCAAGGCTGTAAGGTTGTTTGAACAGACTTTGCACTGACCGAATCCAAATTCAAGGAAACAGGGCGTTTTTCCATCACCAAATCTCCTATGTGCCATAAACATGACACTGTTTTCTCAAAAAACAGTATCAGTTTCAACTTCCAAAGATAGCCCTAAGGCAGGGTTAAAGCCGAGCTGCTTGCATTGCTAGCACTGACCTCTTGCGCTGTGCCTCAACTGCCTGTGATCCCGGAGTGTACAAATTACTGTTAGTCTGTACTAGGACGAGGCCTCAGCCCCCCCCCCCCCCCGCCCCCCCATATACTGGAATCAAATGGGGCCTAGAAGAGAAAGATGAGCCTATCTATCACTAATTCACTATCATATTAAAGACAAGTTAGGAACACAGTGATGGCGTGATGTGCTCCTCCTATGTCTGGTTTACCGTTAGTCTTACTGAAGCTGAATTCACACAGACCACCACATCAAAACAAAGAAAAAAAAACACACACGCATAGAGACCAGGCGACGCTCAACTCTTGGTAAATAAAATATCTAAATGTGGTTGGCGTTGGACTTGGAATGGAATGCAGGACGGTGTTCTTCGGGGTGTACAAATGCTGGGGGCCGGGAGCTGAGGCGGTGCGTGGAGTGTCATGGGCTCGGGAGCTGGACTACAACACAGCGCATCCTTTTCTTGCCAAGAGCTTCGTCAACGGGAGGCACTGGATTGCACCTGGCGATGCTTAGCCAGTTAGCTTGGCAAGGCCGACTCTCATTCTTTTTTATTACTTTGTTATTCATTTTAATGTTATTCACCTGTATTTCTTATTCATTTAGTACCTATAATATACATATGCAATACAATGCTTCTGCTATTGCTTTTGCCAATCAAGGAGTTATCCCACCAGGTAGAATAACAAGTTTTGGTTACCAGGAAAAACAGAGAACCTTAGAAATTTGATAAACAAATACCTCGCTACTTTATGCAACTCAAGTTACAACAGGATATCATCAATAATGCCTTGCATCTAATTTCATTAAAAAATGAAGGAAAATATTGATAATATGAGCTCTAATGGTATTCACATTTTGTAAATGAAATTCAAAAGCAAAAGAAAGCAGCAACTTAAGTGGGGGGTTGCGTCACATGATACAACAGTTGGACTGGGATTCGAGCATCTCTGGGGACCTGGAGAGAGAAAAAAGAATGAAAAGAGAACCACTGTTAGCAACAAGGTGACCAATAAAATACTCTACTCTCAATTCTTGATAAAATATAAAATGGCATTACTTACCAATACAGAAACAGTCCATAAGGCTCAGTATGAGAAATATACAAATACAAATATGTACATTGCAAAACCTTGCATTTACACTGTACATGTTTGTATTTGTACTCTTCCCAAACTTAGCCTACAATCAATATTGTCAAGATCAAATCAGATTGGAACTATGCAGTGGAAATGTAGAATTAAAGCCTATACGGTTTTCCTTTTGGACTAAAAGGTTGGGAAGAGGGTATCCCAATTGAGACTATAGGACTTATAAATGTTTTTCTAGAAAATAAAGCAAAGAAACGTGATATCCTTGATCAAGTATTACATAAAAGGAACCAATCACTACCACCGCCCCCTCCCTCGTATTTTAAATAAAAAAAAAAATAGCATGTTTTGAAAACCATCATGGGAAAAATACATATGTATTGATATGGGTTATGTATCAAAGAATAGGCAAGCATCCAAACCAATCTGATATTAAATAAAAACAATCAATTTATCTATCTATACTCTACAATGAAGCAGCAACTAAATCATTACCAGCCATCTCTTCAACAAGAAGTTTCTCAGAAATACCTTTCCAAAGTCAATGCCAGAGTGTTGCAACTAAACATCAGCTCAGATATTCTAATTTCTATCAGAACTCCCAGTTGCTAATATTCCTATATTGGAATTGACATTTAATATACAAAGCAATCATCTAACAAGCTCAAAAAGTATCAAAGAATATAAAAAGATTTCTAAAATGGTTTGACTTATTTACATATTATCTGCATAAACCAATGATTTTCTTCCTTGTGCAAAATAACGTGGTTATTGCAGTGGGGACACAAAAATCCAAAGAGGGAAATATTGTATAAATACAGAACTTAAATGCTTGAACTGGAACTATTTGGGCACTGATTGCTAGTATTTCTATATTTTTTCTTCTGTAAAAAAAAAAAAAAACTCTTATTTACGGTTTTCCTTTTTTCAACAATTAACAGGGTAAAAACTATTTTCCACTTACTTTCATTTTGGGAAGCCCATATGCCAACCAAGAAGAAATCAAGATTATTATAGCATCAGTGGGAAAGGAAAAAAAAAAAAGGAAAGCTATATATATATATATATATATATATATATATATATCAAAGATCTAACCAGCTGAGCAGCATAACAGTTCCGCAGATAAATAATATTAAAACACTGAATGCAGACCAGCAACAACAACAGTTACTAGCATGATGCCAACGAGGTTAAGGATTTCAAATATACAAAGAAATGATATCTGATGGAGAATTATAGAAAAGCCCGCATGAATCTATGACATGAAGGATGGTCCTTGCCAATTAACTCACAGGTTTGCAGAACCATTTTATTAAGTCTATCAGACAAGTTATCTTCATAGAATGGTTGAAAAAAAGGGCTAGTAGGGGCCCCTTTCTAATGTCAGATTGGAGTCTATTTAACACCCATGCCACACTATTATCAGATTATTACCCAGCTGGCACGAATCCAATGGTGAAAAGTTTCCCCTCATGTTAGAGACCTTTACGAAATATGGACCCAATCATATATGCATAGGCATACTTGACAAAGATTAAATCATATGATCATAGTAGGAAAAGAATTTGCCTCTATAACAAACACTTACAACTGGGCAAGATTGCTTAAATCCAGATCAGGAGCAAGTTCTTGCACAATATCATTAGGGGGTTGGCCACATTCTTGCATTTTCTGCATGAGTTCAACTATTTTGGGGAAGTTACTAGGATCATTTTCATATACTGCATTTAGTTCTTTTATAAGTTCATATTGGTGGCTGTAACGATCATATTCTTCTTTGCTTAATCCAGGCTTATGATCTTCCAACCATTTTGGATATCTTTCTCCAATTTCCTTCATTGGTTCATGAAGAATCTCCTTCGACAAAAGTTGCTGCATCATGGTCTCCACAATTGATTCCATGTCCTATGCAAAGAAAGAAAGGAAGAAAGAAAAAAAAAATTATGCCACCTTTTAACCAAATTAGAGATATTATACAGAAAGTAGGAAAGAAAAAAGAAATAATTTTAAAAATAAATGGGTTCAAAGATACAGGCAAACAGATCCAATCATTTAGACGGAAGTTAATAACATAGCCAGAAGGATATAGGAAATTTTTTTTTTATGAATGAGGAAAATTATAAGCAATCATACCTCATACCTGCTATAAAATTACCATCAAACTTCATATACACGAGCTAAAATTTCACGCACAAACAACAGGGAACATAAATAAATGTTAACATTTAATTGTTTGATTAATTTGCTCTCAACCTCAAAAAGTATAAGTTGTAATCTTAAACAAAAAGATTACATAATTATGCACCTCTGGAAACAGTAGAGATGATGGGAAAAAAGAAAGAATTTTGTAAATATATGAACCCAAGGATACAGGTAGGCAGATTCAATCGTCAAAACAGAGGTAAATGGCATATACGAAAGGATAAATATGAACAGTATAGGATAAGTATAAGCAATGATACTTGTTATACAGTTAAAATCGAACTTCAGACATACAAGCTAAAATTTCACCCAAAAATAATATGGAACAGAAATAGATGTTAGCATTTAATTGTTTGATTAATTGATTCTCAATCTTGTAAAATAGAATTTGTAAAATTAGACAAAGACTATATAACCATGCACCTTTGGCAACTTCACTTGTACAAAAATTAGGTTCCATACATAGTATTAGTGTCCCTGGTAACATCCAAACTACAATTGCATTTCATACAATTCCTTTGCTTTGATTCAGCTCAACTATGATAAGAAACTAAAGTCTTCCATTTGCAAGTCACTTGGGAACTGGGACTAGAAGACATGTATCATGAAATTAGAGAAACATAAGTAGGCAGATTCACAAAAAAAGCAAGATTATAGACCATGGTCTTAAACCAGAAATCAACCTGGTTAAGAACCAGAAATAAAAGATACCATTTGATTTTTTTTATTAGTAACTGCCAAAGCTTTTATTGATTCAAAAAATAAATAGTTTATACATCATGCGTTACACCTCTCAGCTCCCACAAGAGCCTATCCACCCTGATCACATCATACATACAATGAAGCCCAAAATAGTTGTTACCTAGATACACATTGTTTAGCTAGTTGCCTGTGTACCCAAACCTCATGGCTGTTATTATTCATCCAACCTACTACTAGCAAGCATGGAGTCCCGCTCAACCTCCAGTTGCTTTATATTCATCTGTTTAGCTGTTCATCTGTAATATTCAGCTGTAAATTCCAGGTGTACAGCCTCCAGTTTTTTTTTTTTTAATAAAGTTAACTAATTTTATTAATGAAAGGAAAGGTACAGCCTCCAGTTGTACATGGCTTTTTTTGCTTTAGTAATGAAATTTACTTTACCTCTTCTCAAAAATATTCAGCTATTTAACTAGCCTCGATCCTTGCAGCAATGATGAAATTTCTTCTTTAAGTGAGTCTGCATATCCAATTGGGCCAGAGAAAAGCTCCACATTTGAACCATTTTCACCCCTAAAGACTCCCCCAATGCTCATAGGTTCTGGGTTTTCAAAGGAACTCCCACCAAAATCCATTTTGATCCTATTATTCCTGGGTGGAGCCCACTTTTCTTGGACTGTCATCTTAAAAGTGGAAGAAGCTTGTTATTATTCCCCATCCTGGCATCCTCTAATCATATCATCGACAGAATAGTCCATAAAAATCTCCATTGCCTTGATCCAATAATTACCCAGAGTTAACACTTTCAATTAGAGCTTCCATTGTCCTACATTGCTCCTTAAAAAAGCCTGTTATTCTTCTCCCAAACTGTCCATAATATTGTTGCTCTAGTGACTCCACACAACTCCTCTTCTTTTTGGTTGAGTCATGAATGTCAATCAAAATAAACAAAATTTCAAATGTCAAAAGAAATACATAAATAAAGAAAAGAAAGGGCAGTTTTTTCTGTCTTCTCCTTATTTCTTCCCTTTTTTTCTTGTCTTTCCTACATCTTTATTGTTCCTGTTTTTCCTCTATTAATTGAACGGATAACGGCCAGCACTAGTTTTATTCAAGGATTAAAGCATCAACACAATATGCCCAATATAGTGTGTATCATACCGATTTTTAAGGCCACCAAAATTTAAAATATTGAGAGCTAGGGGAAAATTAACAGTTTGAGCTGTTAACAAAACCTATTTTCAAATAACAATTTGAAAAAATTAAAGAAAGGAGCATCAAGCAATCGGCATGCACAACACTCAATTTTTTTTGGTATTGTGAGTGTTGATATTCTGAACCTTGATTTTATTTAGTATATTTCATTCCTATCACTTTCCAAATACTTTTATCAGACTTTTAAGTCTTCTAATAAAGAGGCCAAACAAGGGCAAGGGGTGGAAAGATAACACCATCCGATGAATTTGAGCCTGTAAAGAATAGCTTAGCCCACATCCGTGCCCAGAAGTATATTTCATTCCTATCACTTTCCAAATACTTTTATCAGACGTTTAAGTCCTTCTAATAAAGAGGCCAAACAAGGGCAAGGGGTGGAAAGATAACACCATCTGTTGAATTTGAGCCCGTAAAGAATAGCTTATCCCACATCCGTGCCCAGCAGTGCATCAACCAACATATAGGACAAGAAACATAGGCTGAAGGTCATCATCATCATAGCCTTATCCCAATTATATGGGGTCAGCTACACATCCTGTTTTGCCTTCATTCTTTTTAGTGCCATATCAAAACATAGGCTGAAGGCAATAACAGTAAAACAAAACTTCCTCCTTAAATCTGATGGTGTCAACAACGATCAATATCAGAATCCAGATTTAACTTAAAAAAGCCCATGTGAACTTTGACTTAAAAGTTTACTTTGTAAGTGTTGCACAGGGTACTTTTAAAGAGGATACTCAAGATGGAATCCATAGGCTGTCTCATAAAGGGAATTGAAACAATCAAGATTTTCCGGGAAATGTGCATAGATAAAATCAATAACTACCTCCTCAGTAACAAGAAAACCTTCTCAAACCATCAAAGAAGGATGAGAAAAGTGGTGTTTTGAAGTACATAAAGCAGAAAAAAAAAAGATTACATCCATGGTAGACAAGGATGATAGTTCAAGAGTCAGGCCACCAAGAACCTTACCTGAAGGGAGTTACCGTTACCATCCCAAGCTAGGAAGATTACATGAATACAGCCACATACTAAAAGGACAAGTCATGGGGCCCCTGACCCACTTAATTGTCCTGTGTCCCCAAGCCCAAGATTTATCAAGGGACATTGGTGTCACCTTCAAGTGGACTAGAAGATCAGCAAATGGAATGGCTGATAGTTTAGCTAAACAAGGGACAAATGGTGGGAGCTGTTTTGTAACTGTCTTGGGTAATTCTGCTCTCTTATGTATTAATTAAAAGTTACCATTTCCAATCAAAAAAATAATAAATGTCTAAGTATGCATTAGTGTACTAATCATTTAGGCATTTTGACTTCATAGTACCAAAATCATGTTTGATTGGGCAGATTTGAGTTCAAACATTAGTACCACACTTTACATCGGATTATGTGCATGGGCATACTGGGAAAATGCCTTTTTGGCATTTCCACCAACAAGGGACATTTCCGCTTCAGTTGTCTTTTGTGGCACCTAGCGGCACTTAAGTGTTTTAAACTACAATCAGGTACAAACATTGAGACTTAAAACACCATGGTGCACACACCCGCACGCACATACACACACAATAGACCATTTATTAAGAAAAAAAAATATACAATAGGCCTCCCATAATTAATAATTTATAAATAAATCTCCTATGACAGAATAAAACTTTGATGAATCAACTAGGTTACTCATTTTGTAGCTAAACTAATTAATAAGTACTTAAAAAGAGAATAGGATTTCCTTAATTTTCCTCATAAAAAACCGATTGTGCTCTAGGAAGACACCTTTAGTTAGGCAGACAATTAATTATTTGAAGGAACGCCCTCCATGAGTAACCTGTGGTAATCCTACTGTCTATCATTCAGCGGTTGTGATCTTCCCAGCAACACCTTCCATTTTATGTTTAGAGAACAGGGCTATGTATAAAATGAAGTCATTCAAAGGAAACTAGGAGTAGCTCCAATAGGTGATAAAATGAGAAAGTAGACTAGATGGTTTAGTCACATGCATAGAAACCATCTAAGAGCTCATAAGAAAAAGCAATCTGTTACAATTTAAAAGGGCTAGAAGGGCTAGGGTCAGACCAAAAAGGATGGGTTGAAGAAGTAATAAATGATTTACACACTCGTAGTTCAACAATGGAAATGGCACTATACACAATAGACTGACAAAACAGGACTCATGTGGTCGATCCCCTATAATCGGGATAGGCTTAGATGATGATGAGAACAGGGCCATGTACACCAAGGGGGTGTTTGACAACAATACAGAATTCATTTTCAGCATTTTCTGGAAACGACAAGACAGAAAAAAAGAGTCTTTGTTCAAAAGAACAGGGCAACATCCAGAATGAAGGTGTTTGACAACAAATTACAAATCCATTTTCAGTATTTTCCGGAAACAAGTCAGCAAAAAGGATTTATGTGTCCACTACATACCATACAGTTGAAAACCGTACCAGCCTGTCTTGAAACTCCTTCCCCCAATTTTTATAAACAAAAAAACTTGAGCCCCATACCCTTTATCGTGGCTCATCCTATCGTGGATTTTACCATGTCAGTCTTTTTTTTTATGTTTTTATGTTCTGAGCTTTCCATTTCTTTTCCTTCATTCCCATTCTTCATATTCCAAAAGGAAGCCAATTTTCTTCTTTTGCTTCAACCTCTTAATTCTGTCATTCCTTTAAAATTTGATTGATTTTCTTCGTTTCATAAATTCTAGGAATGGATGATGTAAATAGTGCACCATGAACATGTCGAAAGGGTTCAATGAAACTTGTGATAACAAAAATCATTGCTATGGGCATTGGCTCTTTCCTTGCCCAGCATGGGAGGATCACAAAAACTCTTTGCTAGATCAGCTTCTTGGTGATAACTGATAAGACACCAGAGTGTAGGGTTAGACATATGTCATCAACTCCAATAGGATCAAGTTGAAAAGCATCAAGTTCATCCACATTTGCCCAGCATGGGAGGATCACGAAAGTAAATAAGAATTCCAATAAAAATAAAAGGAGAATACAAAAGGTGATAAGTTATCACCTCAGAGAAGGAAAAACAAACTGAGACATAGCTTCACAAATCATCATCAGACTATAAAACTCTAGCAAAATAAAGTTCAGTCTTAAGGAAAAACAAACTCAGCCAACTTCGCATTCACCTACCTGTTGCAGATGCTTTTTTTTTTTTTTTTGCTTTATGTTTTGGGTCCTACCTTTGTATTGTTGTGATCTTAAAAGTTTTGCTTAATGATCTTCATCCATTAAGACTGAACTTTGTATATCACGAACTGGCACTCTTGTAGCTATTATTTTATTGCTGCTTGAAGCTGTATATTTTGTTGCTTGCATAACTATTATAGGAAAACTTCAGGAATTTTCATTCTACCTCATATTTACAGGTAAGCATAGAGTATAGAGGATTACTTTTGATGATTAACAAGAAAAGGCCCATCATCATCATCATCATCCAAGCCTTATCCCAACAAGACGGGGTTGGCTACACGAGTTAACAAGAAAAGGTTCATATGGATAGGAAAGCCAATGAGTGCTTCAGAGACTCCAATGTTGTTGGGCTCGACCTCACAGTATGTAGGTTCATGTGATAACCAGGGATATGCCTTAATCATTTTTTTAAGACAAATAAAGAAGAAAATTTTATTACTGTGAATAAAAAGACACAACTAACACAGGTGACAAGGAGTCACCCCAACCCAACAGAAACATCAACAAGCAGAAAATAAGATAATTGGACTAGAATTTGAAAGGAGCTGCACAAACAGACAACAACTGTGTTTTTGAAGACACATCTTGGAAAACAAGGCTGTGTGTTTTTGTTTCAAAAAAGACAGACAACAACTGTTACCAAACACAATCAGTATTAATAAGGTTGAAAATATATCTATTTTGAACAACATATTTTGAGGCTTTGTTTTTGGAAATCAATGAGAAAAGTTTGACACTGTTGTCAAACACCACCCAAGCGGGCCATGCAGCCCAGGCCAATGCTTAGTTGTCCCAAGTGACTACATCGTAAGTATCAAAGATCAACCAAAACATGAATGATGCAAATCAGATGTCTAGCAGCCATCAATTAGGTATTCTGGAGCCCATTATGAATCTTAAACTCTAAAAATGATACATCATGCCTTGAAATTATTTCAGTTCATCACCTGAGTTGATATGAAGTGATAAGTGTTGAGCAGTCAATAAATGAATGGAAAAACTAGAAAGGATAGGATTAGAAATGAAGTCATTCATAGAAACTGAAGAGTAGCTCCAATAGGTGATAAAATGAGAGAAAGTAGACTAAGATGATTTGGTCATGTGCATAGAAGACCATCAAAAGCACCCTTAAGAAGAAGTGATTTGTAACAAGTTGAAGGGGCTAGATAGGCAAGGGGTAGACCAAAAAGGACATGGGTAGAAGTAGCCGACCCCATATAGTTGGGATAAGGCATGGATGATGATGATGATGAGTCAAGTTGATATCAAGTGATGAACTGGAAATGGGTTTCTGTCAATTGGATTAAAGAAGGTTTGGAGAAAAAAAAAAAAAAAACTCTGGAGAAAATACTGTTGACATTTGGTGCCCACACTCTCGCATCCATCCCCCCAGGACTAAGGCTCACCTCTTGAAGAGTTCCAGACTCTCAAGTAAGGAGGTCATCTCATTCACTTCATGGGCATGCAAAGTTCTCCTTGAACCCAAATTCCAGGATAACCCCCTCCCATCAAAGGATACCAAACCAGATAGTGTTGCTAGATCCATCATTTTGGACCATTGAAATGGTGGAGCATATCCTAGAAATAGAACCAACATTTTTGGTACGTCAATGGGGTTTGGCAGACCTCAACTTGCTATACTCAAATCAGGAAGAGAATATACATGAGGTTACAATCTGCAATATCAATAGTCCCTTGCAAGCCTCTTTTTATAAAAAGAAATGGATGCAGCTTATTATAACACAAGGAATATATCAGAACCACAGTTAAAAACAGTATAAAGTATGAATACTCTAATGTTTCTCAATCATTATCCCTGCTATTTAACTGAGCAGAGAATCATCTGAAGACAGGAACTGAAGCTTGTATGGGACTTTGGAACAACTTCCTGTCTTCTACTTCACACCTTACCCACTTAAGCTAAATAAAACAGGATTCCGAGTTCAAAACTTTGGATTGTTTTTTTTTTTAAATGAAACCTGAGACCAATTTGAAGATTTTAACCAACATCTTCAGGTAAAAATTAACCATCTAAAAACAGTATCATAATAACTCAGAGAAAATGTTGTTCATCCAATAGTTCTCTTTTCTTAATTGAAATTACCCATTTACCCGGGTTAAGTGGGCGTTTTCGGTATGGCCCAACTTGTATTTTTTTTATAAGCAACGGCAACGATTAGAACAATCAATTATAGTCGGATATTAACCTGTATATTAATCAGAACAAAATCGATTACAGTGGGATGTTGTTAAGCATTAACAGACGTATACCGGAGGATAATTCACAGGGTAATCAGAAGTCCAAGCAACGAAAACTGAACTAAAAGAATACAACTTATCATAAAAAGATATAGAATAGAAGCATAAACCCTAATTGAGAATCGAACCTGAGACCCGGCAAGGTCCTCAAACTGCTTAACAAAATCTTCAATCATTTTCTCCTTCCCCAGATCATCTCCACCGGCCTTGGCCGTGGTCGACTCCAACTCCCGGACGACCTCTCGAGTTTGCTCCCTCAGCTTCTCAAGCGCCTCAGAAGCATGAGACTCTTTGGAAACCTTCTGCTTTCCCTTCTTCTTACTTCTCAAATCAGGTAACCCAATACCCAACCCCTGAACCTCAGAAGGCAAAGGAGGCTTCTCCTCTTTCTTCTCTCCACCATCTACACTACTAAAAGATACACAGTAAAAGAAGAAATAAATGAGGCAAGAAATTATAAACAAAAGCAAATAAGAAAAGCGAAAACTCCTTTAAATTCTCTTACCTTTGAGCAGAAGAACTAAGATTGAGATTCTGGAAATCGTCTAAAGCACCTGAAAGAATTTAAGAAGAACAAATTATCGGCAAACGGGTTACATACACATAAGCAGGGGGACAATAGCACAAGAGTCAGAAAGAGTTGTTTCTGTATCTGCGCTTACTGTCGAGGAGTGCCTCTAAATCATCGGAGTGATCGGCCATTCTCCAGCCAATCCCTCTCTCCCACTCTGCTCTTTAATATATTCGAAATCAAAACGAAGGAACTTGTTATAGACACGAGAGAATCTTTCAATTTCCTGTATCCTAATTCCTAACCCACAAGCGTCCAGCAACGAGTCCTATACCAGCTAATCCCAATTTTTATTCTTTTTTTGGGGGAGAAACGTGCGGGAGGCAATCGGGAGCCGAAAGGATTCTATTATTTACTATTCTAGTTATGGGTGCAAATGGATCCGATCCGATCCGATCCCATTTAAACAAATTCGGATCACCGTGTTCGGATCTTCGGGTCGGATAAATCGATTGACCAGAAATCGGATCGAATCGGATTCGGATCGCCCCTATCCGAATTGTGGTTTATTTATTTAAAAATATATTTTTTATATCATATTTTTATAAACTTGTTATGTTATTTATTTTTTTTATAAAAAAACATGTATATGTATGATGAAAATAATTAAAATTATTTGTATTTTTTGTTTTTTACTTTATTTGAATTAGTATATTTTATTTTTCTTTTAATAATTTATTACTTTTTAAAGAAAACAAGTCGGGTTGGATCAGATCCAACATGAAAATTGTCAGATCGCCAATCCATTTGCATCCCTAATTCTAATTAGCATGCACGTGTTTTGTACGTGGCAATTCTAAATGATAATAATGATAGTAATAATATATTCAAAAAATTTTATAAATATGTACTTTTTATATTTTGTTTTTTTATTATTAATCGGATGTAAGTTGCAAAATCTAAATATGATTACATAAGCACATCATCCAAATATGTGATAATCGGATGAAGTTTCAAGTATCATTGACATGCATATTTGTTTGGCTAGATTCTTCTTTTTTGTAATGTTTTATCATTTTGTTGTATCTTTTTTTTTTTTTTGCTCATTTATCAAAGAAATGTAACATTTAAATGAAGGGAAATGAATGAGATGAAAAATAATAATTCAATTCACAATTTAAACCTCACAATTAAAATTCAAAAATGAGTATTTTAGTAAATAAAAAAGTTCTACAATTTGATTCATACTTTTAATAGTAGTTTAAATATAGAACTATAGATGTGTTCAATTTTATACATAAGTTTTTTGTATTTCTATGTATAAAAATAATTCTGATATGTCACACTTTTTGTTTAATATGATAATTATATAATAGTATACCCTAAATGTTTTCTTTCAAAATTTATGCATTTTTTTCATTTTGTATTTTTATATTTTATTAATTTTTATTATTTATTTATGACATTAAATGTTAATACATTTAACCCAAAAGTTGAACTATTGATGTTTGCCAAACAATAAAACAATTTCAGTTTTGGTCAGTTTTAAATTATGTATTTCATTTTCATTATCAATAAAAATAATTCTTATTTATTACACTTATTTTTTTAATTTGATTAACAAAACATCATAAATGTGTCTATTTTTTTCTACATTTTGTAATTTTATAAGTTTATTTCAATCTTAAAAAATTTATTACCTAACTATGATTTTATAGGTTGATCGATTTGATTTTGATGGTTGAATTGCTTAGCCACCACTTAGATAATGAATGGTTTTGTTCTTAAGTTAGTTTTAAAATATATGGATTTATATTGTTAAAAATACTAATATAGATCTAATTAGTATTTTTATTAGTGAAAAATAACTTAATATAGGATTTAATAAGAGAAAATGAGAGTTAATACCTTAAGTATAAGGCTTAATGAAAGGGGATTAAATAAAGTGGAATGTAACAACTAAAGTTGCATTTTCAACCCTTACAATTAGAGATGAAATAAATAAACAAATATGGGCACTTAGTAGCCATTAAAACTAGTATTAAAGCTGTGATAAAATAACTTTTATACCCTTTCTCAAACAAAGAAATAGAGAGTGATTTTTAGTCCAAAAAAAATCCACTATGCATCCACACTTTTATATATAGTATAGATTTAGGTTTATTTATTTTTAGATAAATTGGATATTAATACTTTTTATTATTCACTTTGCATGTAATTTCACTTTATTATACTAACTTCAAAACATGCCACTTGAAATTAGAAAAATGTCAATAATTATCCTTTGGATAAGTATTTCCTAGAAAACATTTACCTAAATAATTGTATTTATCAATATTTTTTATTTCCATACAATGACCATTTTAATCATAAAAAGTTATTATTAAAAGGGACAATTTTAGTAACTTTCCCACCTTAACCACCTACCCATAGAAAATAATTTTTTCACAAACCCCACATAAATCTAAAAAAAATATGGGTTTCTTGGTCAATGGGAACCAAAATCCCATCGACCAACTTCCCCTTCTCAAAATCAAAAAGATTAATGTACCCTAAGCCCAATAGTAGGCATTCCCTTAATCATGTGATACACGTGATATCGCATGCATTTAGAACATTTCAAATTTTCAAAATTATCCTTGAGAAGAAGGCACATTATCCATCTTTTTCTTCAAGACTAAACCAAGGCAACAGTGAACAAAGTCCCAAACCAACCACCAGTCCACCTTCTCTGTATTCTATTATTCTCTCTCTTTGTCCTTCTCTTCTTGTTCTTCATCCCCTTCCAACTTTTTAATGCAACCCTCAACCTATACATTGTTCATTCATTTCCTACTTGGAGCTTGCAATCAAAGTGGGCCTGGGCCCTTATATTTAGATGGCAGCACCTGTCATTACAATGTTATTAAGTTCTCTATAAGATCAACTAAGCTTTCACTCCCATGGTGTCCATATGATGAATGGATCTAGTCGTGTAAATCAAGCCGGACCGCCCACAGAAATGCCATCAAGGCTTGAAGAGAATGACCCAATTACATGGCTAGGACTAGTGGACCTAAAAGACCCATGTTGACCAAGCGTCCAAGAAGCCATCAAGGCTTGCAGAAGTGCCAGAGCTAGTGAACATCAAGATGATCACCGGAGACAAGGTGTTTACTTCAAGGACGATGTATCGCCCTTGAATGTAGGTGTGGGATACTCCAACCAGTCAAGATATGAACAAGGGAAAATTGTGGAAGGAATTGAATTTCGAGACTATATACAGGAGGAAAAGACAGAGAAGGTTGATAGGATTCATGTTACGGCAAGGTCCTCTCCCTTGGGCAAATTTCTGATGGTTCAATGCTTGAAGCAGAAAGGACACACGGCTGCATTCATCGGAGACAGAGAAATGATGCACCTACTTGAAAAAAAAAAAAACAAAAAGAAACAAAACCTGCTATGGACTAATGGTAATTCATTTCAAAGCATCCATAGAAATCTCTTTGTATTTTAAGGCAATACACTAATAACCAGTGTTATCAAAACCAGACCAGATTGGACGGTTGAATTGTCAATTCAGACAACGGTTTTTTATTTTTTTTAATCTTTTATTTTTTATCAGAATAGACCATCTATTCAGACCGGACTGTCAGACCATTTAACTCGAAAACCATCCCCAAAACGATTCCCTGTCTGGCACGATTTTAAAAACCTTACTGATAACTCTCAAAGTAGGTGATAACAGCTGACTCAAATCCGCGTTTCCGCTGATATTTACCAGCTAAGCTACCAACCGAGCCACCACTGGGTTCATGATATTGGACGATAACCTTGCTTCCATTATCACCATCCTAAAATGGGCAATTTGTTCGCTTTCAATACCCAAAAACACAAATAATTTGCCCATCAACTCAGTTTGACTTAAGGAACAACTCAGTGACACAAAATGCTTGGGTGCTCTAATTTTAATTTAGAGATAGAGGAGTTTCGTTGGTTCAGTCAACTTATTTGATTGTTCATGGCAACAAAGGGCAGTTGGATAATTTTCATTGATTGTTCATGATAGCAAGGGGCAATTTGATACTTTTACTTTCCATTGTAACGTCCGTTAATGGTGCTAGACTAAAGTAGTAGCTTTCAGATATTTCCGGTGTGGCTTTCTGTAATTGTTTATCATATCTGGTGGTTCAAGAATGATCTGATTTTTAGAAATAAATCCTGGACTAGCCCAAAAGCTTTTTTACAAATATGGAGAGCAATGAGTGTGATCTTGTTAGTGTGATGCACCAAAATTTTAAACCCCCGGTGGAGGAATTTGTCTCAAGGGGCAGGCTGCATTGGTTTCTGTGATGGGAGTGTTCTCTCTAATGGACAAGGGGCCTTTGCTTTTGTTTGTCTATTGTCTATCTAACTCTGGTTCTTTTGCGGCAGCAGTAGGCAGAAAGTCTCGGACAACTAACTTGGTGCTGCTGATGGAGCTAAGTGCAATCAAAGCGACTGTCTCTTTTGCGTTGGAAAGGAATCTCCAAAATATTCTAGTCTTTTCTTATAGTCGTCTCTTAGCTGTGAACATTCTGAATTCTGGGAACCTGGATGTTAACCTAGAATTGTGGCATTTGGTGGAACACTTGATTTCTTTTGCTCTGTAAATTATTCTGCAAAGTTTAAGTACATTCCTGGGATTAAAAATGGAATGGCCCATGAAACTGCCAAAAAGAGCCCTTTTTTTATTAATCATATCCAATGATTTCAACCGTTGCTCCATTCTGGAAGATAATTTTCTCTTCCAAGTTCCAACTTTGAATGCCATGAGCAAAACAAAAAAGAAAGCCCATAACAATATGAATTCACCATCCACATTTGGCAGAGAGCGAGTTTTTTTTTTTTTTTTTCACTCTAACCTTGTAATTGTAAGCTAACAAAGTAACAATAGATGGGTACACAGTCAAAGAGTTGCCCCTTTTTTTTGATAGATAATCAAAGATTTGCTCTAAACCCACATTATACGTAACACAAAAAAGTAACAATAGCTCCTAGCCTCCAACCATTGACTTGCGTTACTTCTTACGCGGGCTTCCTGGTTCAAAAGGATAACAAAAAAATACACTAGGATATCAAGCAACCAAACCTGACTAAACAAAATATCAAGTATGAACGCTATTAATCCCCTCAAAACGCCTTGATCGCTTGAATGTCCCAAAACAAATGAGGTTAGAAGATGATTTTAAGGATACACCATCTAAGGCAATGTTATATAGAACCATCCATCGAAAACAAAGAAAAACAGTTCCTAAAAAGCAAATATGACCATAAGCCATGCACCAATATTCAACTTTTAAGTCCATCCCTGACATGACTGGTCACTGGGTCTTACAATCACCTCGACTACTTCATGGTTGTGAATCCTCGCATGTATTTGGTTGAGGCAACCCCATATCAGACACAGGACCAGAATCGTCTTTCACTGAAGGAGTTTGGTTACCCCTTGTATCACCATTACCTGATGCCGGCACAACCAAGTTATCCAGGGAAGAGCCAACCTCCATTCCCCCTGATTCTGGAATTTTCTCAGATATGGATTCCACCATATGACCTTGTTGGTTTCCCATCTCGACTACAACAGACTGTTGATTTTTAGGTTCAACGGCAACAGCAATCTGGTTTCCTGATTCCAATGTAACATCTGTTACTTGAGACCCCGATGGTTGAACTTGGGGTTGCGAACTTGCTGGAGCCGCTTGTTGAGCTTGAGGAGCCCTATAAGCAGCCTGCTGTGGAAGGAAGACATGAGGGCTGTAGAAGGCTTGTTGATGTCCTTGTGTGATGACAAAAGTTGAATGAGCACTGGGACTGGGAGGGTAAAGAGCCTGAAGTCCTACAGGTCCAAACATTGCCTGATGACCTTGGAACCGTTTAAGCTTAGATAGGTGCTTTTTACCAGCCAAATGACAGTCAAAAACAGTCTGTGTGTCACACTTGACATTGCACAAGTCACAGATTAAGGGGACCACCTCTTTTGGTTTGGGAGGCTCAACCGGCTTCCTTGGCCCTTCAGAAGTCCTCATGCGCTTACCTCCTCGACCCCCTCTCATCTTGCGTTTGATACCACGCCTACGAGAATCAAATCGACCAAACCTCTGCCTCTTTCCAGGTGCTTCAGCCCTTTCAACATCAGCAGTCCCAGGTTGTTCTACCAAACTATTTTGCTGCTCAATTTCTATCTTGTTTTCATTACTAGGAGCTTCAGTAGGCAAACTTTCTGCAATAGGTGGTTTGCTCTCTCCTGCTCCCTGGACATTCTCAGGCTGTCCTTCCTGGACATTGTCAGGCCCTGCCTCAAGGACATTCTCAGACTGCACTCCCTCAACATGCTCTGCTTGAATGCCCTGCATATTCTCAGCCTGCAAACCCTCAACATTCTCAGGTTGTGCCCCCTGGATATTTTCAGGCTGCACCCCCTGGACATTGTCAGGCTGGATCTCCTGCACACTAGCAGGCTGCACCATACTCTCAGACTTCAATGCAGGCAGAGGTTTTTGCTCGACCTGTATTGCAGGCAAAGGTTTTTTGGCATTCTTTAACTCTTCAATTCTCTGCAAGTTCTTCTTATGGCGCTTTCCATTCTTGTGCTGCTCAAGGATATCTAAACTGGTGCAGTCAACCCTACAAAGCTCACACCATGCAATTTGAGGGGGACGTCGGTTTGGAGCTGACTGTCCTGGTGCTGGAGCTGATACTGGATGTTGAGCTGGAACTGATTGCAGCTGCCGTTCGGCTTGTAGTGCCTCTCCTTGTACATCAGCTTCTCCTTGTGCCAGTGCTGCAGGTTCCTGGCCTGATGCTGATGATGATGCAGCATGTTGTTGAAAGCGTCTACCACCCTTCCCCATGCGTCCCCTCCCGCGGAAATGGTGACCTGATCCATCTGCTCGAGGTTGACGTTGGCCAAAGTTACCTCTACCACCACCTCTGAATGACCCGCCACCTCTTCTACCACCACCCCTGTATGCTGATCTCCCAACCTGCAGAACAGCTCTCAATGGGTTCTTAAAGACCAGAATAGAGAACAGCATGATTGCCAAAGTGATTATATTCTTAGGAAAGGGAGCAAGCATTTTATAAAGAAGACACATAGCACATACAATGTAGCAGGCAAGAAGTAAAGCATAATGGAATGCATGCAATACCAACAAGAGAGAAAGTATTAAAGCATACAGAAACAAGTGCACAACTTTTGAGTCACAACACGGGAAAAAACAAGAGGGCAAAAGAAAAACAAGAACGACTCGAGGCAAAAAGCATTTAACTTGCAAAATCCCAATACAAAAGAAAAAGTTGGAACCATATAGCCTCTGCTTTAGCCCAAAGTTAACAGTCACACAGAGCTATCTATTGTTGATCCTGAAACAAATGATCAAGGAACTTGAAAGAAGGTACATAGACCTATAATGTTCTCTTTGTGTAAACCATATTTTGTTAGAACAGCACAATCCTTCAAAAAACTTCTTGATCTGGTGCCTACAGCATGAAACGGACCAGATCCGAGGGATCTATGTATATCTGGTCAGCTCTGAATGGGCAAACCTCTAAATAGGTCTGTCATGATCTAGGTTGGAAATGAATAACCAGGCCAACACTTATTTGGTTTGCTCCTTTGGATTTTATCTGAGTTGGGTTTAAGGTAAAACACATGAACTGGATTCAAAATCTAGTCCCCATTTAATTCAGATATACTCTATTACATTTACATCCAACTAAGTAAGTAATTGGGTAGGTTGGATTGGATGCAGGTTGAAGAGTAACACACCCATTAATTACCCATTTACAAAGCTCATATATAGGTCCAACCAACCCAATCCACCAACTTCAATATATTTAAATTTAAAATCCCAAGGGGAAGGAGAGAGACAGAGGTAGGGAGGGGGAGGTAGAGAGAGAGAGAGCTGATAGTGAGATGAAATTGTGAAAGACATCAGTAGACTCAGTACATGGTACATAAATTCACAAGCATCTCAAATGGCATCAGTACCCTGTCCTATGAATACGGTTTACACAACCCAATCCAACCCATTTCAATCGACTATTGACTCACCCATTTCCATCCCGCTGTGTAATGGGTGGGTTAGGGTGGATTAAATGAGTTGGTCATAAATTGTCACCCCTACCTGGAGCATATGGTGTTCAGTATGGCCCACACCATTCAGTCTTACATGGACTCTCCTAAATGGATGAAGTGAACAACTGTGTCAAACACACGTTCAGTTCCAGTACTCCATGGATTCTTGAGGAGACAGTTCTACATGTGATTTTCCTTTCTCCTTGCTCATTTGACATAGTTGAGCATATAACAAACATAATGGGTTACATTGTATTGGGATTGGACTGTTAAGTCAGTGAAAAAGAATGTAAAAGAACAAGGTGAAATGACTTAACATAATGTAACGATAAGGTTTTGTTCTGTTTTCTTGAGATGTCACTACAACTTCTAGCTGCTGTATTAGTTCCTCCATTACAAATTATTCACAATGCAATTTTATAATTATTTAGAATGCAGTTTTTCTATTGCACATCAATTAAATGATTATTGCTTTTGATGATTCCAAAAATATATATGAAATACCTAATAGAAACATTCTCTCAGTTTGAAAAACTCTTGTATGGCATGCAGTTCAAAGCAGTGCTGCACAGACTCTCCTAAGTGGATGTAAGTGTCTGTGATAGACATGGAGGTGCAACTTGGGAACTTGGGTGGGTTGGGTTCGGTTGAAGGTCAACCCAGCCCAACCCTAAGACGTAAACTTCAAGCTCAAGCCTGACCAACCCGATGTCAACCCGAATTTACCAACCAGGCCCAGCCCGAGCTTAACCTAACACAACTTGGTCTAGGCTCGAGCTCGATTTGGTCAGGCCTGGGCAGGTTGCCATGCTTGAAAAAATCTATGATTATATTTTTTACACCTATCTTTTGTTGGGCTTTAGAGCCCAACTTAGAAGTAGGATGGATTAAAAATAAACATAAATTTTCAGGAAAATTCAATAACTTTAGTCCCTAGAGCTGAGGGAACCCCAGTTGCTACAAGGTACTTTAACTTGGTCAAATTTTCAGGAAAACAAAGTTTGATCCAAGTTGGATAGGTTTCTGTTCTCCATTGACTGGGAAGAGTTGTGGGGAAACCTAGCCTTGAAAGCCCTCCCTAGGGTAGCCTCTAACCATTGTCCTCTGAGTCTAAAGCAGGAGAATCCTCCAAGAGGCCCCTACAGCCTTTAGATTTAAAAATATGTGGTTGGACGTCCCAAATTTTTTGAACAAAATAAAAGAGTGGTTGAGGGAAGATGGAATCTATGATAGGAATAAAGGGGTGAGAAAATTCAGTTTTGTTAAAGGTCTTGATGTCTGTTTGTTGGGTCCATTGGTTGTGTCCCTTTTTCGGGTGATATCTTATCACCTTCCTGTTATCATTCTTTTTCCTTTTTAATGAATTTTTATTTTTATCCTTCAAAAAAAAGATTCACAAAGAAATTGAAGAATTTGAAAAAAAAAAAAAGAATTAATAAGTGGAATAGAGAAGAGTTTGGAAGATTAGAAGAATTAAAAGATGAAGTTGCAAAAAGGATTGAGGAACTAGACCAAAAGGACCCAAAGAGAATGTGGCTTGGAGAAAATATCAGAGAGATGGAATTTGAAAGAAATCTCTTGGAGGTAAAAATTAAGGTGTAAATGGTTGTTAGAAGGGGATGGAAACTCTTAAGTTCTTTCATTCTTTAGCAAATGGGAGAACAGGCAAAAACTTGATCTCTAGCATTGAGACTGAAGGTAAACTGAAAAGTGATTTGCGGATCATTTTAAATTTGCCTCCATGGAAGAAAAGAATAGGGGAATTGAATTCGAATAGAGTGTTAGAAACAAATGCTGCCCTCTTAGAAAAAGCTTTCAATGTGGAAGAGGTCCATGAAGCAATCTTCTCTATTGACAAGTCAAAAGCTCTAGGACCTGATGGTTTCTCGATGGCTTTCTATCAGGATTGTTGAGAAATCATAAAAGATGACTTGATGGATGTCTTTGTTGAGTTCCACCAAAAAGGAGAAAGTTCACCAATGGCAAATGCAACCTTCCTAGCCCTAGTACCAAAGAAGAAAGAGGCTAAAACACCCAAGGATAGACCTATAAGCCTTGTGGGTGGCCTTGATAAGATCATTGCGAAAGCAGGGAGGGAAAGGCCTAATCTATAAGTTGGATTTGAAATAAGCATATGATATGGACTGGTCTCTCATATCGTGTCTTCTGGAGAAATTTGGTCTAAGAGAAAGATGGAGGAAGTGGATCAATAGTTGTGTTAGCTCAGCACACTTCTCAATACATACTAAATGGAGTGGCAAAGGACTTCTTTCCAACTAAAAGAGGGCTAAGGCAATGAGATCATTTGGCTAGTTCCCTAGTTTTATATACCATTCAACATGTATATATATTGAAAAAATAACAATTCTCTTTATTAAGGACATTAAATTTCCTTTAAAAATGTGGCAAATCATCTCATCTAAAAGATAAAAATCTTTTACATATATTAATTTCATTATTTTAAAAAATAATACTACTATAATAAGTATTTAATAGAGCGATATCATATCAATTAGTAGCTAAAGAAGGTTACCTTCATATAATAAATATTCAATATAGAAAGTAAAATAGAAAAACAAGGATGGAATTTCTGCTTTATTTTAATGAGAGAATAGAAAAAAAGAACCACTTTATACTTCTATTCTTTCCTCTTTCATTTTTTTCTTTCTTTCTTTTTCTCTCCTCAAAACCCTTTGATCTTTTAAATTTCAATAGTAAAACATTACAACAAAGTATAAATGATATATATAGCAAATAATCAAATGTGTTACTACACATATTAATAATTTCTTCAAAAACAAATCACTACACATATTAATAAGCGCCTAGCTACCTAGGTGACTAGGTGCCCCAATGTCGCTCAGAATCACGCCTTGAAAACTATAAGAGGCTATATTGTCCAGTCTTTGGCAGAAATACTAGGATGTGAGCATAGTTGTCAAGGTGACGCCTAGGTGACAAGGTGCCCTTTGAGGCTCGCCTCGCCTAATCACCAAGCAGTTTTGTACTATGTATTGTAAAATACTTTTTTATTCTTTACTTTTTGACATTATAATTATAAAATAGGCACTATTAAACTAAAATATTCATTTTATGTGTTTATATTACTAATTTGTTTTTATTATTTTCTTATTTGTTAGGACTTAATCAATACAAACATTGCTAAATGCTGTATTGAACCCTCAAAGACTTCAAAACCTGAACCAATAAGTAAGGAAGAACTTAAAATTTTGTCTAATCAACACATTTTCTATACTTTAACATGAACTCTATACTTTTCTTATGAAAATTATGAATAATTATTAAGGAAATATGGCTATGGTACCTAGGGAACTAACCTAGGATCTAGGTTTTTTATATAAAAAAATCCATCGCCTAGGCAGCGCCCCCCTAACGCCTAGCCTCGCCTTGGCGCCTTGAAAACTATGGATGTGAGGTGAAATCATGGCCCCTAGAATACTTTGGTATGCCTTTTGGGGCAAGGGAATCCAAGTCTGAGACCTTCTGTAAACCAATTGTAGAAAGATTCACCAAAAAGCTACCCATGTGTTAGAGAAACTACATCTCCATGGAGGAAGAATTACTTTGATTAGGTCCACCTCAGCAAACTTGCTCACCTACTTCCTTTCCACCTTTAGGATCCTAGCTCAAATAGCTAGGCAGCTAGAAAAGTTAATAAGGAACTTCTTGTGAGAGCCAGGAAAGGAAAAAAGACTATTTGGTAAAATAGGAACTAGTATATAAACCCAAGGAGCAAGGTGGACTAGGCATTAGAAATGTGTTGAAGAGAAACACAGCTCTTCTAGGCAAATGGCTATGGAGGTTTCCTCATGAGGAAGCATTCATGGTGTAGCGGACAATGGTTGGGATGCAAACTAGCTTCAAATGTAGCTTCTTCAAATCCCCTTAGAAAGCAGCCATTGAGGTATTGCTTACTTTTCTAAGGTGTTGTGAGCAAAGCCCGCTGAGATACCCCTGCATCCCAACCAGTCTCAAAACAGCCATGAATACTAGCCACCACCTCATGCCATAACCTCTCTTTCCAATGGCCACCTTCAAAACCACTTACCTAGAAGAGCTTCATTCTTCCCAGCTATCTATCATAGCCCTAGCCCCCCTTCTTTTTTAATCAACTCACCACTTCCCAACTTATCAAATGATCCTTTTTTCCTTCCCCTAGCTCCCATAGGAAGTCCCTCATCAATTTTTCAATCCTCTTAGCTTCCATGGTAGGTATCCTAAAAACCGACAGAAAGTAGATTGGCAAGTGTAGCCTTGATTAAAGTTACTCTCCCCCCACCCCCACCCCCAAAAAAAAAAATGAAATATAGTTCCTCCTCCAGGCCACCAGTCTTTTTTCAAACATTTCCACCATGGGGTTCCAAAACCTACTTTCCTTTGGGTTGGCACCTAGGGGAAGTCCTAGATAGGTCAAATGCCACTCAGAATAGGTGCAATCTAAGCAAGCAACAATAGTTTCCAATACCCCCTCATCCAAGTTTAGTCCAACCACACAACTCTTCTCAAAGTTAATTTTCAAATTAGAGGCACTCTCAAAGAGGATTATCAAATTCTTCAAATTTCTCACTTTCACCAAGTCGCAATCCTCACAAAAGATGATAATGTCGTCTGCAAACTGAAGGTGGGTTACCAGAATTCTATTTCTACCAATTCTCCAGCCTCTTATTAACCCAACCCTATTTGCTTTTGACAAGAGTCTACTAAAAGCATTTAAGCATCAACAACCAAGGTGAATAAGAAGGGGGATAGTGGGTCACCTTGTCTTAGACCCCTACATGCCGGGAAGAAGCCACTGACTACCCCATTGACTAGAATAGAATAATGATAGGAAGAAAGGCATCCCTTAATCCATTTGCACCATCTGTCCCCAAAACCACACTTCCTGAGTACCTCTAACAAAATCCTCCAATCCACAAGATCATAGGCCTTTTCTTTCTTTTTTTTTTTATAAATGTAGGTCATACATCATAGGCCTTTTTGAGATTCAATTTACAAACGAAGCCTTGATTACCTGATATTCGCCTCTCCTCCACACATTCATTTGCTATTAAAATTTGATTAATTATTTGTCTCCCTTGAACAAAAGCACACCTTGGGCTTGGATGATGATTGATGGGAGCACCTTTTTTATCCTCAATGGCAACACCTTAGCCAGAATCTTGTAAATGCTAGTCACCAAGTTGATAAGTCTTAAGTCTTTTGGATGAATGGTCTCTTTCTTCTTTGGAACCAAGGCTAGAAAAGTAGTATGAACTCCTCGACTTATTATCAAACTTTCCTCAAACTCTCTAAAGACCTCAAGCAAGTCTTCATTAATTATATTCCAACAATCTTGAAAGACAGCCACATTAAAGCCACCTGGCCTTGGTGCATTAGATCTATCCGTAGAGAAGACAGCATGTCTAATTGTAAACTCGGTCCCTCTCTAATTGTGGCAACAGAAAACGTAATTTGAACAACCCCTTCTATAATATTTTATATCAATCATATTAAAGGAAAATAAGTGTGATAAACAAGAATTGTTTTTATTGACAATTGATCTAAAGCTGACCCAAAAAATAAAATTATTTTCCCATTTAGTGGTAGGTCAATAGTTTAACCTTTCAAGTCCAATGTATCAACCCTTGATATAATTAAATAATAATAATTTTTAAAAAATATTAAAAAACACAAACAAATTATGAATACAAATAGATTGTAGAAAACATTTGGGAATACAAATGAATACACAAACAAGAATTTTTTTATTGATGATGGAAATGAAAAGACAATTTAAAACCAATCCAAAAGGTAAATTGTTTTCCTATTTGATCATAAGTTAATAGTTCAACCTTTCAAGTTAGATATGTCAATCCTTGATGTCACAATTAATACTAAAATTTTATAAAAAAGGATAAAATTACAAAGAACATAAATTCTATATGTTTGGGTACATCCCTAATATTTTATATTTATCGTATTAAAGAAAAATAAGAGTGAAAAAATAATTATTTGTATTGATGAAGGAAATAAAATACAAAATTTAAAATCAATTGAAGAATAGAATTGTTTTCTTGTTTGATGTTGGGCCAATAATTCAATCTTTTGGGTCAAATGGTTAAACCCTTGATGTCATAATTAAATAAGAAAATTAAAAAAAAAAAGACAAGCCCACAAGGAAGTTACAAAAAAATAAAAGTGTACAAAATAAATCAACATTTGGACACATCTCTAATATCATATATTCATCGTATTAAGCAAAGAAATGTGTGATAAATGAGAATTACTTTTATACACATAGAAATATAAAAAAAAATGGAAACATATTACTACTACCATCATCTAAAATTGCCACGTGCATAACATTGCACATTTGCCAGTAGCTTAAAACATCCACAACCAAGGTGAACAAAAAGGATGACAGTGAATCTCCTTGTCTAAGGCCCCCTTTTGTAGGAAAGAAGTCTCTAGCTACCCCATTCACAAACATAGAGTAATGACAAGTTGATATACACCCCTTTACCCATTTACACCACCTCCTCATCAAAACCTCAGATTCTCATTGCTTCCAAAAGGAACTCCCAACCCACCGTGTTGTAAGCCTACCCTAGATCCAGGTTACAAATTAGGCATTTTCCCCTTTCCTTTTTCTAAAGTCCGCGCATTCATTTTTTTTATCAGCAAAGTCCGCACATTCATTAACAATAAGGATTTAATCAATGACTTGTCTTCCATGCACAAAGGCTCCTTGATCTATGAGATTAGAGAGGGGAGAACCGTCTTAATCCTCAAAGCCAAGACCTTAGCTATGATTTATACATGCTACCCACCAAGCTGATAGGTCTAAACTCTCTTGGGTGAGAAGCATCCACCTTTTTACAGATTAGGGCTAAGAAAGTGGCATTAGCACCCAACTTAATTTTGAGTATGGGTCTGCTGACCACAACACATTGCTGGCCATGCCCATCCAGCCACACACCAATGTTCCATATGTGCGGCTGGATGGGCATGCCCAACAATGTGTTGTGCTCAGTAGATCCCAACTCATTAATTTTACCCCTCTCAAAAAAATCCTAAAAGACCCCCATTTGATCATCACCTAGAACATCCCAAAATTCCTGAAAGAAAGCCATTGAGAAATCATCTAGACCTGGAGCTTTTGATCTTTCCATGAAACCATTACTAATTAGCAAAGATAAAGGTGCATACCTTTTTAATTGGCATTTAATATTAGAATTTGAGTATATATATAGATAGACTACATAATAGTTAATACTTTTCAACAAATCGGCATGTCCTTGTTTTTTCATCTTGTCAAGTCAAACTTCTAGACACATGTCAAATTCTGATTCATGTGTCTATGTCTACTATCCATGCAACACCAGTTCAAAGATAAATTCATATAAAGGCATTTTCATCCAAAGCTATGGTTCACATTTTAGCCAGAATTGATTTAGGGAGAGCAAATGAAGGTAATAATGGCTTTTTTAATTGAACTAGTAAACCCAAGGAAAAGTGTGGTTTTCGCTAGCATGGGATCCACTTCGCCACATGGTGCAAACTTTGTTACAAAGTACATCCATTCTAACAATGTGCATTAAGAAGACAAAATACGACGAATCAAGGTCAAACTGTTTGTGCACCAAAACATTATCAACCAGTTAAATTATAGTAAAAGAATTTGAATCAGACGATGACTTGGAGAAGTCAAGCAATAGAGCATTTCAGTTTTAAATGGTTAACCATAAAATATGCTTTCAGAAGCTTGAGAGACCACTCGATAAGGATGAAGTGGCTGAACAGAATGATTTATTACTTTGTCCTTTAGTGACTAGAAGACAAAGCAAGTCATTCAGTTCAGCCACTTGATCTACTTATCAAACAGCCTGAGTTTTCCCAAGTTTTACTCAACTCAAATGATTCAGGTAAGCTAGAAATGCCTAAACCATTTTTGTAAAATTGCCACATAATATGAATACAAAGACTGGCAATAGCTTACATTTGTTCTATACCCAACAACCAATTCTTTTTTAATTACAAGTCCAAAATTGGATAATTATTATGTGTTTCACAATAACTAAAATTAACTAGTCTGAGCGATAAAGTCAATTTGCTCAAGCAAATTTTAGAAGCAAATGAGTTGACTCAAGGAACCGAGTTAAAACTGCTTAGCTCCACCCGCAACCATGGAAGTCATCAAAAAGTAACTTTTGACAAGTTCCAGAAAAAATTAACCACAAATATCATAGGCAAACCTATAGTGGGCATTGGGCAATAATAAAACTGAAAGAATTCATACCTAGTTTTGTGAAGAATATCACGCCAACAAGAATCCAATTTGAAGATGAGGAATCCAATGATGATCAATTAAGATTTGTTCTCCTGTGTCAACTTTTCCTAGTGGCAAATAACATAGTTTAGCATTTCTAATATCCTAAAGATGTTTTCAATCTATAAATGTCAAGTGGAGTTCGGCCAACAAATACTTAAACACATAAAAAGGTAAACATCAAGACATTGAGTTGCTTTACTCAAAAGCAATGGATTCTCAACTCCCATGTCTCCAAATAATCATTTTGAGAAACATGTTTAAAGATCTCCAAATATAGAATCCATGCACTGCAACACCAAGTCGATGCTCATTTTAAATGTATACTCGATATGGACAAGATAGTCCTCCAAAGAGGAATCCTTCTAACGTTTTTTCTCAGGTAAGTATCACTGAATCAATGAAGAAGGCTGTATGTGTCCTACTACTTCCTAAATGTTAGCTTGTTGGTATAAAGATCACTGCAAATTATTCAATTCAGAATCACGATTGTAATGTTTATTCACAATATCAATCCAGAGAACTTCATTGAGTCAACATGAACTGGCCAGTTATGCACGTACTCGACCAAACCAATGATAGACTTATTACTTCAGAAGAGTTCTCACTTCTCACTCATTGAACCAATACAGAATTAGATATTAGAAGGCTGATCTCCAAATGGTGAACTCATAGTTTGCAAACTCATCAAACTCACTATAAGAGCATCTAAGTCAAGCTCATCATCATATCCAAACCCAAATACCCAAATCCAAATATTAACAACCAAGTAAACAACAGAACCACCTTGATAATATGCATTATACCATGCAAGTTATAAGATAAACTAAATCAAATCCAAATTTGAAAAGCTAAGTGTCACATCAAATTTTAATTACCACAAAAGATACTATGTTGTTAAGTTTTTGTTGAGTATCTCAGCCAGCAAGTGTCTTCACCCCATTCATAACTAATAAAAATGAGTTAGGATTGGGGACTATCTCATAAGAAATCCAATAATATGTATATTATAAATTATAAATAAATTAAAAAAAAACGGGGAAGGCCAAATTTGGATTAATCATGGTCAGTGCATGAAAAGAGACTTGACTATTTAGGCCCCATTAGTTAAGAAATAGAAAAAGAAAGCCATTTTCCCCTCTTCCTTCACCAAAACTTCCTGGAAATCACATTGTGTACAAAGATAAATATAATTTGTTAGAAAAAAAAAATGATGCAATAATGACTGAAGACACTTACCAAAAAAAATAATGAATGAAGACAAACACATGCAACCAAGCATAGACAATTTGTGCTCAAGGCACTTCCCCCTTTTGATTGGTTGCTCGAGGCACTTCTTTATACAAATTAGGAACATTATAAATTTCATTTTAGTTTTGCAAAGATTACTAAACCCAGTTCTGTGTCAAAGACCCAAATGTTGATGGTATGTTGATCATAACAAATAACAAATCTAGTTCTGTGAAGAGTGCCATTACTTTTAGAAAACAAAGTACAACTTGATTTCTTTGTACATCACATGTACTTCTGGTAAAAAAAAAAAAAAACATGTAATATAGTTCCCCTTCCCATATGATCTAAACTAATCAAAATTTGGGAAGCCCAACATCTAGAAAGTTGATGCTTCTACCTATTGAGTTATGAGTTTGCAAACTATAAGCAGAATTGCTAGGAGAATCACTTCCTTCTAAATCTCTCCAACAAGTGAGAAGGGGGGGAAGGAACACAGACAAGTAGAAGTATAAATGAAATCTAAGTATTTCACACAAAACATCACATAGGTTGCTACCTTCCCGAGAATCTCATACAACCCACTGTTTGAAAGAAGTCGAGTTGTGTTTTCAAAGTATATAAGCATATTTGAAAGCACGTCCCGATACCCAATGATGTGTTTTGAAACATTGATTCCCTTGAACAGTGTTAGATTCTCACATGTCCCTTAACCTATTTGATGTTTGGACACTATACCCTCCCTCTTATTAATGAATAAGCGGTATGATATAGTGAAAAGAAATACTTAACCTCCGCAACTTGTACCATCCATATGATAAAACCAAGCATTAAGGGAAAGCTATCCAATTAACAAAAGAGAACTGCCCCTTATTGCTCTTAGGTTTGCAAGATATGATTCCATGGAATTCCTTCAAGAGAGGAAAAGAAAATAACCAACCAGTATTTCTCCACCAAACACCCTCAGCACGTCCATCTCCATCCAGAAGATTTGGCCGGTATGAAGTTACAAGATGATTTACTGCTCCAGAAGAACAGTCAATACATAAGATCCTTGACATAAGCTCACCTAAAGTCCAAAAAGAGAATAAACACCTTCTTCAATAATAAAGACCCTTTACAGAATGATCTCTAAAATAGACCCCACATGAAAGAAGAGTAGAAGACAATGTGATTTACACTCGAAATGCCCACAGGATAGACCCTGTGTGGAATGAAGCAAAATGGTATATATTTGATCTTTTAGATATACATAAAAAATGTAGCGCACCTTAACTGTCATGCACAACATATCTTAAAGTAGATGAAGCCCCATAGTCCAGGAGCATGGAAAACACAGAAGTGGCTCCACATGGAAAAAAGAATTAGCTGCAACTAAATCAAAATGATAAAATTAAACCCAACAACGTTGAGTAAACAAAAATGTTCCCACACGGAGATAGGCAAAAAAAGGATATCACTTCATTCAGAACAACACATCAAAAATGGATGGGATGCTAAGATTCTAAGAGCTCTATATTTACAGTGATACCCATCATATGATGCATAAATATTCATATGCATCAAATAGCATGTCACTGGTAGCAAATGTCACATTCCTCCAGTAAACAAGATTAGAGGACCCAATTTGCACTTCATTTTAAGCAATTACTATTGGGTACTGTGACCATGCTCACACTGCTAATGTACATCTGGATCTGGAGAATAATTGGACAGCAGTGCTCAGTGTCTAACACAAATCAAACCTAGCAGTCCAATTACACTCCCCAAATAAAACAAAGCAGGGCAATATCAATTTGGAGTAGTACAAAATATCTGGCCAATGACACAAGGCTTGTTCAATCTCCAACAGCTGCAGAAATCTTATGATTGGACAGTGTATCTCCTCCAGGGAAACAAACAACTTCAGGTCATAGCAACATATGGCATCCACCAATGGATGTAGAGAACCCAAGACAGAAACTAACCAAGTTGGGTTCACATGAGTGGATGACTTGGGCCATATACTGAATCCCAAGAAGGGAATTTAACAGCCTGAATGTGAGTACACAAAAACGAATACTCAGAATTATCATTATCAAAAGGATGGATTTACTCCAACTTAATATTAGGGTTTAATCAGAAATGCAATTGAAAGACCAACCAAAATCCATACCAACTCACACAGAAAAACACAACCAACCCAACAATAGATACGGCAGAATGCTTCTTTTGGCAAAGCCAAGCACAAGGGCTTTGTTCTTCACAACCATAGGCATCAAGTTTTCAACCCCTTACCTATTAAAGAAAAAAAAAAAAAAGAGAAGGAAAAATGGAGGAAAGCATCTCATAGATGCCCTTGATTGGAACTTCATTAGAGTATTAGCACAACACGCTTCACTCTTATGAGGACAACAGAAGTACCAGAGTCTATAAAATTTCCAACTATACAGTTCCTGATTCATATGGGAAATAAACACTGGCTAATACGCTGTGGATAAATGCCATGCATAGTATAATAGGCTATATAGGAAGAATCATGAATCAGGGCCAATAGGATTAATTGTCTAGGTACCCATAACAAGCCAGGTGTCCCATATCCAACATAATCAGGACCCACCACTAGATAGATCCCATCTAAGTGATTGCCAATTTCCATAAGCAGCAATGTTTGATGACTTTTAACTATTAACATTTTCCAGCAGCTAAGGCAGTTGCTCAAGTGAGTACACGGTTACAATCATGAATTCAAGCTCATTTTGGCCCAGTCAATACTTAGATGGGATCCATTTAGTGGTAGGACACGTTCCTCTGAATGAGGACACATGCATCAAATGTATTATGTAGCCTCAGATACAGGATAATGTCAAACATAAATATACACAACTGACGCTGTTGCATGCAACAAAATGCATCAAGTATTGACCTTGTGCACTCAAATCAATTTATCAGAGTAATGACCCACATAACATGATATACTGTTAGCTTCATATCAAAGCCATGGGGACAAGATAATGGCAAATTAGACAATAAGAGACAAAATTCCAACCAGGAAGATCTTAAAACATAACTCCTCAGGTATGTAAATATATCTGGATTTTCAACCAAAGATATCTGCTTGATATATTCAGGAACATATGGATCCCCAAATGAATAACTTAAACAAAGAGACAACAAATTCATGGATATTTTCCATTCTACCTAACTTAAAAAGCTGAACAGACATCAGCACAAAACATGCCAGCAGTCAGATAAACTAAATTCTAGACTACAAGCATGTTCTCCATTTTTCATTTTCTTTCCTCTTGGACATCTCTTGATAAAGTCCAACAACTTCTCACTCTCACACTCTCACACTCTCACAGATGCTTCACCAAAGCACCTACAGCGGCCATGGTATCAGAAAAAGGACATGTCAAATAACATTTATATGTGTTTGAACATAGATGATATACAGGCCAGATAACAGAACAAAATGGTAACAGTAAGACTCCCACTTCAGTTGGATTGGTTCAAAAGGCTGGCTTACACATGCCATGGCATTTCAACTATTTGAACAATCAAAAAGTGCAACCCTAGTAAAGCACAAGCTCAAACATGTTGAGAGCAGGATCCAGTTCAGCCATTACCAAATGTTGATCCCAACTATCCAATTCCAGAGTTTTGGCCTCAGGAAGTTGAACTAGATAAGGAACTAAGATTTGGCATTTTCTTGCACATGATGGCTACTTTCAGACTTGAACCTACATTCTGACATTCGTCAGCCTAAGTTCTTGCCATTACACCAAGCAATGGCCCTGATTGCAGTATCCATGGTTTAAAATATCCATCCAGGGTTCGACTATGATATGGAAAAGATATGATATGGGAAAACAACTGAACAATAATCTGAAATCACAGACGTGGTAGCAAATAAGGTGTTATGTATCAAAATTCATGGGTGGGTTTTGATTGGCCAAAACTCTTTCTATATCATATCTTTTCTGCATCATAGATTTTCCCATCCATAAATTTCCTAATATTTCTACATCGTATTTCCATTCCATGGGTACCAACACAAATGGATGCATACCTCGAAAGGCCAAATGATAAAATCAACAATGAACAATGATAAAGAAGATACCCTAAACAAACCCCATTTATCATTTATTTCCTTTAATCATAATTTCATACCGGTACAGCCTTCCCCTTCAGAAGTACAATGAGCAGATTTTACAATTGATGAGAAGCCCTCTGCCCCTATCAATTTTCAACCCGACATGAACAGAACAAATTTTCCCATAGAAACATTATACAAATAACAAATTAGAAGGAACATATTAGTCTATAAATCTCCTAAACTAAGCCACTGCATATGCTTGAGATCCAATTTAATAGAACTTAACTTATCGATAAGAATGAAGAATAAAAATAATGGAAACCCTAATTGTAGGAGGGCGTGAATATCAATTACAGTAATACAATTAACAGAACATCCATACCGGTGGGCGCATCGGAAAAGGTCCATGTGGTCCATAAGGCATAGACCCGGGCGGCGGCATGTGTCCATAGCCTCCATTCTTCGTGTGCCACTGCCGTTCTTGCAACCCTGCCATAGCTCTCTCCGCAGCATCCATCGTTCCTGCAAAGTGCGTCAATTGCGACAATGCAGCGACCGCCGCCGCGGCCGCAGGGTTCAGCCCGGGTGGAACTGGATAGGACGAATTTGCAGCCTGCTGCTGCTCCCCAACGCCTTGCGGATAATAAGCATTCTGTTGCTGCTGAACATGCGCTTGCACTTGCCCTTGCGATTGCCCGTGAACTTGTCCTTGTTGCTGCCCTTGAGCCGCTGCCGCGGCAGCAGCGGCAGCCAATAGTTGGGAAGCTTCAGCTGGGATCGAAATGCCGGGAGGTTGGATCGGTGTGGAGTCCGCCTGCGCCGCTGACGGTTGTGGTTGTTGTTGTTGTTGCGGTTGCTGATAGGCGTTAGCGTAATCCGGATGATAGTAAGCATAGTGTTGCTGTTGCTGATAATGGTGGTAAGGGTAGTAGGCCTGGGTTGATTGATCGTAAGCTTGGGTTTGAGACGGATCGTAGTAGTCCTGCTGTTGTTGTTGAATTTGCTGCTGCTGCTGTTGCTGTTGCTGTTGTTCTTGTTGCTGTTGAAGCTGGTGCTGTTGAAGCTGTTGATGGAATTGTTGGAGCTGTTGCTGTTGAGCTTCTGTGAGAGCGGAAAGATCCATGGTTCCTATCTTCTCCTCCCCCGGGAAAGAGCGCGTAGGGTTTTCTTTTTTGGTTCCTTCCCTCTCTTCAGGAAAAAAGGGAACGGGCGTTAATCCTAGGGGATTGGGGACCAGAAAATAACACCCAAGTCAGCGATCTGATTACGCCGTGCGCCATTTCTACCGTTACGTGTCCTGGGCCCCGTGGGACTGGCCCCTGGCCTCTTGGGCTAGGGCAGCAACTTGGGTCGGGCCAATCCCAACCCCGTCTGCATAGAAATGTGAAGTCGGGTTTATTTCTATTAGAAGCTTTGGGTTGTAGTTAGGGAAATTTTCTAAAATTCACCATGAGTTTTCAAAATTTTTCTTAAATTCATCATAATTTTTCAAAATGTCTAAAATTCATCATGTTAGTAAGTTTTTATTTTCTAAAACTCACATTCCATTAGTATACCATTAATGTTTCTTAATAAAGGTGTCCATGTCAGTATAAATAACAACTTTTATGACCAAATTATCCTTAAATGGCCAGTTAGAGGAAAAATTATCTTTTCTTTTTATTTTTTGCATTTTTAGTGTTTTGTTATAATTTCCTATGTTTTTTTTACATTTTCTATTTTCTATAATCTATAAATTTTCCTGGATTTTTTGTTATTTATTTTTAATTTCTATATTTTTCTATTATTTTCGGTGTTTTTCTACAATTTTTATTTTCTAATTTTGTTTTTTAATTTCTATAATTTGAAAATAATTTTTTATTTTTTTTGCAATTTCTATAATATTTTATATTTTTGTAATTTCTATGTTTTTATGTATTTTATATTTGAAAATGTTTTTTGAATTTTTTTCTTTTTTTCATGTCTAAATTTTAAAATGGTAATATATTAACACCCGTTAATTTATTTTGTATATATTTTATATTTTTCTGTGAATGTTAAAATGGTAATATATTAACACTTGTTAGTCTGTTTAGCCTCAAGTTAGTGATATGGTGAGTTTTAGGCATTTTGAAAGTTGTAGTGAGTTTAAGAGAAAGGCCGAATACTCATGGTGAGCTTTAGACAATTTCCCTTTAATTAATGCTTTAATCAACCGAACCAAACCCAACCTAATGGGCTTCTAAAAAATAAGAAAAAAAAAGAAGGTAAATTACCAATTTCTCTCGCGAAGTTCCTAGTTGTTACTAAAACCTCCCCTAAAGCTTGATAATTGCAATCACATCCCCTCAAATTTTTTACATGGTTGCAAATAGGCTCCCTCTAATATAATCTTTTAAATAAAGGTATAAAAATGTCTAAAATACCCATGTAGTTACTTTTGACAACAAATATTTACTTTACAGTTTTTATCTTCATATGAACCACTTCTCCAAACCCTTCCAATCTCTTTTTTTTTAATTGATTTATTTTTTCAAATCATCCCTACGTATCAATCACTCAAACGTAAAGCTTCAACTTTAAATTCATTTTCTTGTTTTTTTTTCCATATAAACCAGTCCCATTGGTAATTGCATGGGTATTGTCAACATTTTTCATGGCTCTTGCTAGAGAATTTTAATAGAAAAAAAAAATAATGCGCTTAGACTCTAATGGGTGCTCAATGTTCAATAGATCAAACCATGGGACTTAAAAAATTGATATAGTATCACCGTTAGAAACCTAGAAACCAAAACCAAAATGGAATCGATCGGTTATATGGATTTGGTTTCTGACTGATTTGGCACTTCAGTTTTTCAATTTTTTATTTTTCACATATGTTATAAATAAATATACAAATATATAATATAACTACTAGAAATGTATGTAATATATTGTATTATAAACAATGCGTAATATATTATACATTATAAATATTATATATATATATATATAACGAGATATAAAATACAACTAGACTCTTTAAGATCTAATTTAGTAAAATAGTTAAATTAATTTGAAAAAAATACAATTAAATTGAAAATATCATAATAAAATTTAAAAAACAAATTATAGTGAAATTGGAATACATTACAAATAACTTATAAGCTACAATTAAAATTAAAAATCTCAAATTTTACAATAGTCTCATAAAATTGCTTAAATTCCTAGTTCTACTTTCTTCTTCATCTTGTGATACATTGGATGATGTATTATGTCCTCCTTTATCTTTTAACCTATCTTCTGCATCCAACCAATCTGTTAAACAAATACACATCTTAAATGTTTCATGTGTCATTCAATTTTTCTTTTCACCCATCCCATTTTTTCTTACACTAAAACAACATTTCAGTGCTATTGTAGGAACTAGGGGTTAGTATATCATGTGTTTTAGCAACACACAATATACGTATTTTCACATGCTTTCCATTAGGCAAAAAATATCAAAATTATCTATTTCTTTTATAAAATATATTTTGCAAACAAATATTAAGCTCGTTGAAAGATGAACTAAGGTGAGGAAAAAGTTTCTTTGTTTATTAAAAACCACATCTTACATTCACTTGATGTGGTACTTCCTATATATATCAAGTTATGTTTTTTTTTAGTTTAACCTTTTTATTTACATATATTAATATCTATTTGTATGTTTTCATTGCACGAATTTAATATCATTTCTACACATCTTAATTTAACCATACGATCTAATAAGGAATATACAAGAGAAATATGTTCCTAATATTTTTTTAATTTAACTTTCATTTGTTCAACAATAAATTCAAAATACTATTTATTTCAATATTTTGTAAAAAAAATAACTCATTTAATAAATATAATATATTAATTAAAATAGATGAAGTTGGATAATAAATGCCATAAAAATGCTTGTACAGTTGTTAAATATTTGTATAGAAAATGAAGGGGATTTGGGTAATTTTGGATGAATGGGTATTTTGGGAATTTGGGCGAGGCGTATTTTAGAAATTTAGAAGAATGAGTAATTTGGGCTTCAAGGGTATCAAGTGAGATCAATCAGTGAATTTTTGTGGATTTGGGGGGTTAAGATTTGGGTTATTTTGATTTTTTGGGTTTTGGTAGGGTTGTAACAGTTTGACCGGTGTTCAAGGGTGAGTTAGGGGTTCACACAAAAAACCGAGCAAAAATCGAGTGCTGACACTCCTCATTCAAATTCCTCCCATTTAAGTATATATTATATTTAAGGTATTAATTTCCATTAACATTCAGTGAATCATATTATTGACTATAATACCTCTATTTTTGTATTTGGTCTCTCTCTAATTGTAGGGGCAAAAAATGTAATTTAATGTATTAACTCCAGTATTTCATTGGATCGCATATTAATTTATCATATTAATATTTAAAAAAACAAGTGTCACGAAGAGTAATCAATCTTATAGATGATAGAAATAAAATGCAAATTTAAAACCAACCAACAAAAAATGAAAATTAAACATTTTAGGTCAAATGTGTAAACCCTTGATGTTATAATTATATAATAATAAAAATTATAAAGATGTAAACACACAGAGTTATTAAAAAATATATAAAAAATGCATAAAACATTTGGGCAAATATATTTGCTATCATCATCATAAAAAATTATCACATGGAGAGCACGTGCACACTTAATAGTAATATATAAATGCCACAAATACTTTTGTTGAGAAGTTGCAACATTCTCATAGTATTTTGGACTACCATTGGTTAATGGCAATTAGGTATGTCATGGCCTTTTGTTGAGTATTCACAAGAAAATTCTTTGGCACAATATTTTAGTTCTAATTTCATTTATATGTGAACGGACAAAGATATAGATGTGAAATGATTTGTAATGAAGAGGATTGTGTCATTGCATTTAGCCATGCTCATGGTTAATTCTAGGAGTTTGGAGCAAAGGTACAAATGTGGTATAATTTGATTGGTTTTCTAATGCAATTTGACTTCTTTTTTCTTTCATATTTATTTGAACCATTTTTGATAAAGGTCTAGGAAGTAATGGTTATTTTCAAATGCAAGATCATAGCATGCAACAAAGAACACAAACATTCAAACTCCTAACTCCAGTTCCAGTGGATACAAAGTCTTCTCTAATCATGACTTGAGGATTCTTGGTTGCTTGTAAAATTGTTTTTACCTAAAGAGCATTTCCCAATTTCCTAGTAACAACCTATTCATTTACTCTCTTGCCTCACCAATAAAGGTTGCCTTAGTCTGAGGTAGAGACATTACATTCTCAAAAGGGATTTGGAAAAATAATAGATGGGGTGATTTATGAGTTCTAATTGAGTTGAGTATGGTAATGGTGAAAATTATACGAAAAGTTTCCACTTTGGGACTTCTACTAATTGTTCAAAAAATCATGCCAGACCGAATGGTCAAACCATTTGACCCATGAATCAATCATGTGTCTATGTCCATTTATAGACTAGACCATTTTTTTTTTAATGTTGAAACGATCAAAAAACCATTGGTTCATATGATTGAACCTCTGAACTATTTGACATGGGTAGCGGTTTAACAAATATATATATATATATAACTTTAAGATAACATAGAAAGAAAAGGAGATTGAGATATGGGGGAAGAACTGGTACACAACCTCAAATATGGAATCATAGAGAGGGGGTGAAAGATATGAGATAAGAAAAAGAAATTATCATCATCATCACTGTCACAGGTGAAAGTCTTATTCTTTTTTATTTCCTTCATTTGTTCATTCACTTATTTCTTTCATTATTTTTATTTTCCATCATCAAGACCTTTTTCTTTCCTTCATATCTTTATTATTTTCTCGGACAACGACCGCTTTAACTCTAGCTCTTTCATTTCTCATAAAATAATAGAGAAAGAACCCTAATTATACTATAAAGGTCAAATCACTCGAACAATTGAACCGCTAACCTAGAAACCAGTGATCAAAGCAATTCCATTTATGAATTGGTTTTTAAAAGATTACTTCTACTTCAAGAGTCAAAATAATTAATGGCATTATATTATATTGAAAGATAAAAGGTGACGATATAGGCTACGATATTCCAAACAATGAAGTTATGGATAACATGGCATTTCTTCCACACAATCACTTTCTTGTTCTTGTAGTCTCCATTGTTTATTTGTAGCTATGTGAGCTTTTCTTATTTATATGAACATATAAGATAGACACTATAGTTGTTGTCAAATTGCTATCATGGTACAACTCAATATTACAATAGAAACATAGAGAAATTATAAATGGTTCAAATAAATAAGAAAAAAATGTACAACTCAATATTACAATATTACAATAGAAACATATAAGATAGACACTATGGCACGTGAAAGTTCAATTGGTCTACTCTCCCCCCCCCCCTTCATTGAAACCACCAAAGGTTAAACAAAGTTCAAAGTATTAGAAATGTCAAATGTATCGAAAAGTCAATTTTAAGATACGTATCAGGATACGCTTTGGATATGCATGCGTATTAGAGATAAATTAAGATACACATTGATATACTTAGAAACACTATAAATGCTTTAATAAATCACAAAAATACATCAACAACACTAAATATAAGACCTCAATGAGGTGTATATACATTAAATTAATACATTTTAATGGTTTTATGAATAAATATATTATAGCTAATTGTAGAATATAAGACCCCAACTCTCCTATCCAACCATAAAACATGCAATGGCACAACTTCTATGTGAAAATATAATTAATATTTATTATTTATTATTCATTTCAAAAAATTATAAAAAATAAATAAACGTTGTAGAGTATATTCAAAAAATAGTTATTAAAGAAGGAATTTCAATTGTGGATATGATAGATCATCCATAGAATTATAATATATTCAATCATTGTGATCAAATGATAAAATATATTTATTTATTTATTTTCAATTAAAAAATAATTATTATTAAAAAAGAAATTTCAATTGGTCTATGGATATGATAGATCATCCATAGAATTATAATATATTCAATTGTTATGATCAAATGATAAAATATAATTAATTACTATTTATTTTTTTAATTCTAAAAAAAAATAAAGACTAAATTTCAATTGCTCTATTGATATGATAAATAAATCCATCGATCTAAAGCATATTTAGTCTTTATAGGGAGAGAAAAAACTTACATTTTCAATTTTTTGTTAATTTATATTTTTCCCAAATATTTTCATGAAATTTCCATAAATCCATTGATAGTGGAAAAAAATGTTGATTTTGAATGTAAGAAATGTAGATCAACATAAATTCAAACATTCAATAAATAAAAAAGTAATCACAATATATCATAAAAGATTGAAAAATTTTACCTATTTTTGCCATATTTTTTCAAAATTTGAAAAATCTTTAAAAAAAATGATTCACACTTGTTTCTTGCAAAATTTTGCAAATCTAGCACTCTTGGAAGAGTCATTTGGGGGTGAAATAATGCTTATTTCAGGGAAAGAAGCTTGCTTCCCCCCCCCCCCCTTTTAAGTTTTTGGTCATATTTTTTTCGTCGATACGCCTTGATACACTCCCGATATGGGTCAAATGCGTATGAAAAAAGACAAAACATCCGATTTCCATGCGTATCCTATATCGTTTTTAATTTTAAACCTTGAGGCTAAAAAGAATTCAGCACTAGAGATTACATCTCATAGGTCACCGTTGATTGCCAGAAAAAAAGGCTTTTGAGGCGAGGCTAAGAAAAAGGCATGGCCTCAATAACCACATACTCCACCAACAAGGCCTAGGCCTTTGGCCTTCAAATTTTCAAGGCATTTCCTTAATTAAATCATAAATTTAAGACAATAAAATGATGCGCTTTTTTTTCGTATTTATTAATGTATTGAACAGATCAATGCATATGGTTGTTTAAGAAAAAAATAACTTGCTTTATTATTTATAGAGTAAATTTCTCAAACTACCCTTGTGGTTTAGCTAATTGATTAACTCTATCTTTGTTGTTTCAAATTTGACTATGTACCCTTACTATTTCTAACAATTGACTAGCTCTACCCCTACCACTAGCCTTCATTAAAATTTGTATACACATGACACTATGTGACTTTTAAAAATTTTAAAACCCAATATTACCCTCATCCCTTTCCTTTAGACCGACAACCCCTACAATCCATAGAACTTCTATGGGATCTTGCTAGAAAATGCTAGTGAAGTTGCAAGTTCTGGTGAGATTTCTATAAAGTTTGAATAGTGAAATCGAAAACACAGGAGACTTCATTGGTTGAAGGAATCAACAATAATAACACCAATAAGAAGAAGAAATCTAAGGAATATAGTAAAGAAGAGCCCGAGGTGGTAGCCATGGCTACTGTCGTGGTGGTTCCAACACCGTTCGTCGTTGGCCGGAGTTGATCTCCCTATTTTCTTCTTCCTCCGTTCCCTCCCCAAAGAGAACAGAGAAAGCGGTACTGGTGGGGCGAAGAAGAAAGAGATGATGAAGAACACATTGATACGGGAGTAGTAACACCACCGCCAACGCCTCTCTTGTGCTCACTTGAAGAATCACCTCCCAATTCTATCTCTCAAAGCTTCCATCAGGGGATCTTTGGTTTCTCAAATGGTTTCGATAGATCGATGATGACACAACAAGTGCAACACATCGCCTAGCAAAGCTTGAGGGATAAATTAAGGGTGCAAGGGTTCAAACCACCACTGCCTTTAGTGGGCATAAAAGCGGAAGAGTCCGAGGGGATATCGAGCTATGAGACGGGCAGGATGTTGTCTGAGATATTCAATTTCTAGCTGGGTGCCCCCATGGCTGCGGAGCTCCTAGAAAATCAGATCGCATCCAATCACCGACCTTCGACGGAAGTTCGTGGTTCCAGTGTCGTTCGTTGTCGGTTGGAGTTGATATCCCTAATTTCTTCTTCCTCTATCCCCCTCCCAGATCTGTAGATATGGGACTTGCGACTTTAAAAAAGGATAAGATTTCTCCTACTTTCTTCTTCCTCCATCACACCCATCTGTAGATCTGGGACATTTCAGAGAGAGATATGAGATACAGAGGAAGAAACGAATTTGAACGAAGAAAACTCACCGACCTTCAGCGTAAGTTTGTGATGGTTCCAGCGTCATTCGTCGTTGGTTGGAATCAACTTTCGTCACACCTTCGTGTTAGTGACGATGGCAATGGCAGCCTATCTGGAAGGGATTGAGTTAAGATAAAAACATGGATAATAATGTAATTTCACATAGGGTTATAACAGGCATTTTACCTTTTCTGCCCATATTTGAAAGTTAAGGGTACACTTAGTTAATTGTCATAAACAGTAAGGGTACACTTAGTCAAATTTCAAACAATGAGGGTAGAGTTAGTCAATTAACTAAATCATAAGGGTAGTTTAAGAAATTTACCCTTGCTTATATTATGCATTGTTCATGCATTGTTCTTACCCACTTGCCCATTTACCCCATACTTGGTAATCTATTTATTTTAAAGCACAAAAACATGCATGGCATAGATGGTCACTCTTAACTAATGCAAACAAGTACAATAAATGAAATAAGGATGTCTTGCTCTTAAAACACGGTTGGCCCATATCCTTGAATTGAAAAAAGTTTGACTTATATATTTGTTATTTTAGTGTTTATATTGTAGGGAAAAAACACTGTGGTAAGATTTAAGAATGTAAGTCGGACAGGTAGGGCCAGGTTTATGGTCAACCTAGGCCTGGCCCTAAAATTTGTGCTTAAGGCACAAGCCCAAACCGAGTCCGTGGTCAAGGCCGATTTTCCCAACTTGAGACTGACACACATTGTAATATGATGCACTTGGGTTGGTCAATGAACCCACTCTAAAATTATGCATATATACATGGATGTTTATGCAAATATGTATACATATATTTAAGTATGTATGTAGATATGTATGCAACATTTACATATGGATGTATAAATGTGTATAGTCGGGTTGGGATCAGGCAACCTAACTACCTAAGGGCTAAGTCCCAGCCCAGCCCGAAGATAAAAAATCCAAGCCCACTCTATGTAAAATTTTGGGTTGGACTGGTTTGGGCTCGGGTTGGGCCCACCTAAGTTGCACCCCTAGCAAGATTCTAATCCATGCAAGGTTCACCCTTCAAAGTATTGAAACGATATGCCTCATATCGTTGTATACCATATTGTGTCTTATTGTATATTTGGGGTGTACTAAAACTCTTTTTTTTTTTAATAATTAAATAACATAAAATCAACTTTGCGAAGAAAAAATGTGCATGATTCAAGGTGTGTACTCAACACACCCCTTTTAGCATATTGGGGCATACCGATAATTTGAACCATGAATCAATTTTTAATATATCAAACAATACATATAATTTATTAATTTTATGTTTTTTCATGTCACCATTTTTTGATGAACTATGGTTTTTCTTTTCTTTTTTGCTTAAGGCTTACACTGGAAAACTCATTGAAGCTTACGCCTCACCCCTATCAGACCCAACCCCCTTGCCTCCACCTTTAGCTTTTTAAAACCTTGCAAGAAATCAAGTAAGATGGACATACAACATACTGAACAAGTGTATGTGTTGTTTGATTACAAGTCCGAAATGCATAGGGGAGGTGAAATTGCAACAACAAATATTTGCAATATAGAATAGTTGATCTGATACTCGAAGGTGACTTCAACTATACAAAAATTATTTGAGAATCATTCTCAATGCAAATATGATTTGAGTCCAAAGCCCGAACAAGGCAAATTCCTTTGCTAAAGCCTATAAGCATTTTGTTTTAGCATCTCTTCTAAATAAGAAGCACCCGCCTTCATCTCTATTGGTAATACCTAACTGAATGCATACCCAACCCATCAACATTTATCTTCATAGATGGAGTATTTATAACAAATGAAATTTGAGACTTAATTTGAAAAGAGTATAAATACAAATAGATACAACTATACAAAATAATACAAAACACTTGGGCTATGTTTGGTTTGAAGTAAAAGATAGGGAAAATGAAGTAAAAACAGGATAATCCATACGAAGTTTGTAAAGGTTTCCTTACTTTTTCCTTCATTTCCCTGTATTTTCCTTCAAACCGAACATAATGTTAAGGTTTCGTTTGAAGCGACGTAAATACAGATTTGCAAATTGTAAATTCACATTTACTAGGTCCTAAAATGCAAAGAAGTTTGCTTTTACATTTATAGTTTGTTCTCATATCATTTGGCACAAGAGAGTAAATAAATGCATGCACTTTTTTTTGGCATTTGGAGATTGAATGATGCAAAATTGAATAGATAGATACTATGGTTGGCAAATGAAATGACAAAATGTAGGGTCCTTAACTGCTTCTGACAAGGTATGTGATTTGTAACAACAAATAAAAAATAAAAACAAAACAACATTTGTGGCACGTATAGCTAAACCAAATAAAGATCAAAATTGTCGTATTACACACACAAATGAAAGAAACTCAAATAGATCTCTTGAGATTAGAAGTTGTTGTTGCCTTTGGTGTTTACGATGAGGAAGAAACACATCGATTGAGTAGATATGGGTTGCAAATTGGAAGATTGACTATTGTATTAGCTGGAATCTCCTGCAATTAGAAGCTGCTGATGCCCTGGGGCTTTGTTGAGGAATAAGCATCACAATGACCGATGAGTTGTGTTGAAGTTATGTCGAAATCTTCTAAGATCACAAGCCATCGATGTTTAAGGGGTTTGTTGGAGAAGAAATACATCGATTTGCACTATAAGTGGTAAAACAGACCTAAGTTGAAGCCGTTGATGTTTAACGGGTTTGATGAAGAAGAAGAAGAAACACACCGATTCGCATTAGGAGTGGTGAAACATATTTAAATTGAACTTGTCAATTTCTAAGGGGTTTGTTGAAGAAGAAACACGTTGATTAGAGGTCATCGATGACATGAAAGGTGTTATTAGAAGTATCAATTATCACCTTTCCGGTGTTGAGTCGTGGAGGACGGAAGCAAATCAATTTCTTTGTTACTTCAATGGTAAATGAGAGTAAAATGTTGCTTCATAAAAATCGAAGTAATGTTTTTATTTTTTAATCTAAGTAAAATTTGATACATTGCCATCCTATGTGGATGATTGATGTATTTTGTTTATTTATTTATTTATTTTTTGTTTAAACCAAAGTTGAACCATAATGCATTTATGCATGGATCCAACATTTTGCATATTTTTTGGAAACATTACAAATAAAGTGTAAATGCCATCTTAGTGTAAATATATACTCCAGTTCAGTTTTGTTAGTATTTGGCAGGAATATTTTGTGCATCGACAATGATAGAAAGCACAATTTCTAAGACATGTTTACATAAAAAACCCAAGATATAATTTTCATTGAAAAATAAATAAATTTGCATTGGAAATTGGCTTTTGTTAAAAATGTATATTATTTTATTAGAATTCATGTTTGCTTCATTACAACTAAAACTTGTTTGATAAGAAAATAAACCTATCAATACAAAACTAATCCAACATTACATTTGTATGAACCAAAAATGCATTATATACTCGTTCCAAGCTGAGCCCATGTTATTGTCACTAACCCTTTGGTAGTACGAGGTGTTGATTAAAAAGTGCATAAAGGGTATGTTAGATAAAAGGAAACCCTAAATCTGTACAAGTATATCAAATCAACTGGACATTTGGTGCAATCATAGCGGATTGATGAAATTAGCGGCACTACCTAATTCAATAGACCATATACACGGGATATTTACCTACTTTTTTCAAAGGCAGGCTCAAAGACAAAGGGATATTGAGCTGAACCAGGACTGGGAGTAGTGGTCACGAGTGACTAAACGGCTGTACAGGTTTACAGGATAGGAGGAAATGGCAGTTGCTCTGTCTCCAGCTTCTTCTGCTCGACTTAGACCTCAGTCAGCCGCTCGTTTCATCTCCTTTCTCAATAACATAACCACCGGCAGAAATGTCCTAACGGGATTCAGAACCCTAACTAACAAAGCTCCTACTTTCCCGCCATTTCTTCACTGTTACCCTGGCGTTCGCCATCTCCGGCGCGATTCTCCGGACCCCTCTATATTCAACAGGAGGTGTTTCTCCAGTGCAATTGTTGGAGCTATCTCCTCCGAGGAAGCAGTCGAAAAGGCAAAGAAGGAGTTTCTCGAGAAGCCGGATGTGGGAACTGGCCAAAAGGTTCGGGAGTTTAGAAAACGGTTGAGGATTGCTGACATAAAGGGAGGGCCTGATGAAGGATTGGATCGAGTGGGGCAGACGCTTGTTGTAAAGGGTTGGGTTCGAACACTTCGTGTGCAACGCAGCATTACATTTATGGAGGTTGAAACCATCATCTTGTTCAGTCGTTTGGACATTACTGTTATTTTGTAATTATTGGGAGTCTCTTCTCATATTATCAAAATCCGTTCTTTATTTCTGGGAAACCTTATTGATATTGACAAAGTAGCGTTTTTTTCAGTGAGTAATATGGCCTTTTTGCTTCCGTAGCATGGTATCGGGTGTTTGTAACTGGAGAGTGGATATATAGTGGGTGGCGTTAGTTGGTTTATGTTTTATATTTTCGATTTAATCTGTATCTGATTTTACTTTTAAGTTTTAAGTTTTAATCATTACTTGCTTTGTGGATTTTGATCATTCAGGTCAATGATGGCTCATGCCTTTCCAACATGCAATGCGTGATAAACTCAGATGCTGAAGGTTATGATCAGGTAACCATCTCGACATTCGTACGTCTCTTTTGAAATAAATTGACCTCAATGGGGGTAGAATAACTCTTATTAAGTCTACATTTGCAAATCTTCCACCGTAATAGGTGTTAGTGTTTAGGATGCTACAAGAGATAGTGAGGAAAATTGAAAAAATCATGAGGGATTTTCTTTGGGAGCTGGGAAAAAAAGAAGGATCATTTGGTTAGATGGGAAAGAGTGGTGAAATTGAAGGCATAAGGGGGATTGGGAATTGGTAATGTTAAGTTGAAGATTCAGGCTTTGCTCAAAAATGGTTGTGGAGATTTCCCAATGAAAATGAGAAATTATGACACAAGGTTGTTGCAAGAATTCATGGCATGTTAAGCAATGGATGGGATGCTGGATGTCTCCGTAGAGCTACCTTGGCTGCCCCTCGAAGACCATCCATGAAATTCCTCCTACCTTTCTAAATCATATCAGGTATGTCTTGGCTTCTGGTTAGAAAATTAGATTTTGGGAGGATGTGGATTGGGGATACCCCTCTAGGTAAGAGATTCCCTTCTATTTTTGATCTTTCCAAGTTCAAGGGTAGGCCTATTTCTAAATTTCCAAGTCAGCCCCCTCATCCTTCAGGGCTTATCCGAAATTTTGGCTTTGACATGAACCTTAGAGAATACGAACTTCCTAGAGTGTCTGAGTTGTTAGGCATGCTAATTCAGTGTTCTTGGGAGAAGGTGGATCGGATTCTAGGGTTTGGGGGCCCTAATTCTGATGGGCCGTTTTCTTGTAAATCCTTCTTACATTCCTTGGAGGTCACCTCCTCTTCTCCTTCCTTCTTAGTCAAGGTAATTTGGTATTCTTCCGTTCCCCCTAAAATTAGTGCTTTCTGTTAGGAAATGTTTCATGGTTGTATTAATACCTATGATCTACTTCAAAGAAAAAGACCAAATTGGTGTTTGTCCCCCAACTGTTTTGTCCTGTGTAAGTTGAATGGTGAGACTGCATTTCATCTTCTAATTTTTTGTCCTTTTGTTAGCTTTATTTGGAATTGGTTTGCTTCCATCTTTGGTTGCAGGTGGTCTTCTCCTGATAGTTGGATGGATTGTTTAGCCCTATTGTCATCAGCTACACTAAATGGTGGGGTAGGATCTTGTGGGGGTGTACTAGGGCAGCACTACAGACTATTTGGGAGGGAAGAAATGTAAGAATATTTGGAATAATGATTCTTTTGAAAGGTATGTTTGAGGGTGAGAGGGTGAGGAACTGTGTTTTCTTCTGTTGCCATTGTCTGAGTTGGTGAGAGGGTGAGAGGGTGAACCAAACAGAGGGTTGTTGAGAGGGTGAGAGGGTGAGGAACTGAGATGGGAGATTTTGTGGAGGTAGGCCGTTGGAAAAAAGCTTAGAAGATTGAATCTAAGGAGCTCCTTTTTGAGGAACTGAGATTAAATGGTCAACTGAGCTTGAAAATCAGGGAAGCAAAGAGAGGGATGGTGCTGTTAGAAGGGGCGGCGGTAATTGAAGGGCTCAAGGAGTTTGTGGAAGGTGCAAGTAACAAAGGCAAGCAAAATAGTTGGAAAGAGCTTCTCTTAGAAACTGGAAGAAGGTTTGTGGTAGAGTGTAGGAGAAACCTTAAAGGTTATTTTATCTCCTTGATAGAATTTTTTGGCAAGGGTAGAAAGCAGATGATCTGCTTTCCAGAAGGAAGGAAGAGTCAAGGCTGGAAGGCAGTTCATGGCGCCTTATGTGAACTGCTGAAACGCCTGAGTGTTAAAAGAGAAGCAATAGTAAAAAGGAAGATAAGCAGTTCTAGCAGTATGGTGAACAATGTTAAGCAAGAGACTCTTTTAGTGTTAGCTGGGGTAGGTAAATACAGAATGGGAGTAAACATACAGAGAGGTGATTGGGAAGGTAAACTGATAGTTAAAGCTTCAGCTCCCATCTTGACTGGAGGACAGTTGCAGATCTGTTAACAACAAGCTTAAAGTTGAAGAGCACATTTATTTTAACACCTTTTGAGAAGGACAAGGCTTTGCTGGATCTGCTTGAGAACAGAGTAGAAATTGAGGCTTTAAACATCCAAGCTAAACTTGGAAATTTCATAGTATCAAGATGGTGTTTGGGATCAAACTCCAAAGATTTCTTTGTTGAAGATGGAGTGTTGGTGCGTCTTTTAGGTCTTCCCTTTCACTTGTGGAAGCAAGAAACTGCTAAATCCATTGCTTTGATGTGTGGAGGATCACTAGGAAGTGCCTTTTGGGGAGACCTTCGTTCAGCTTCCATTTTATTGAATGGAGTAGAACCTGAGGAGATTCCTCAGAAGTTAGAGGTGTTAGTCGAAGGGCATTGCTACTCTGTGTGGCTGGCTTCATCCACTGAATCAATGCTCTGGAAAGAGGCTCGTAGGGAGGGAGATGAGAAGGTTGAAGATGAAGAGCTGCGTGGCAAGAAAGGGTTGGAGGATTCAAACAAGAAAATCACTTTCACTAAAATGGAAAAACTTTTGCTGGAGAAACAAAAGGGTAGCAGGCAGGGGGTGGGATTTTCGCGGGTGGAAGCAGTGAACTGTCTGGAGGGTGGCAGGTCCTTTGCACAGGTTGTAACCGGCGCTAAGACTGTTTTGAACAAGGAAAAGGGGTTGGTCCAAGGATGAACCGAACTTAGACCTGTTAAAACCAAACCGGGGCCGGGGTTGGACGTGCATGACCTTCTTAAAAGTCACGTGAGCTCGCGGGTGTTTAAGAATGGGCCAAAGCAAAAGCCCATGTGGGCTGCTAATGGTATTTGTAAAGGCCCAAACAGGTCAGCGGGCCCGACCCAGCTCGTTAAAAAGGTCGTGAGCCTTTAGTGAAACACGTGACTGGGGTTTCGACTATGATCGACATCGGTTTCGGTCTATCATCGTCCCCAGTTGCGAGCCAAAAGGGGGAATGCGTGCAGCTCCGGAAACCAGAAAAGAAGAGGGCGTTACAGTGGGTCTCCTGACGAAGTTTGAAGGAGCTTAGCCCCGTGCAAGGCTTCTCAGAGAGGCCGAAGCCAAGTTTCACTGGGGGAAGAACTGAGGAGAAGAAAGAGAAGTTTGAAGGTTGGGTGTAGTGCGGTGAAGGCGATGATGAATCGGAAGACCTTTCTATTGATGGCTCTAGCGTGGGCAGTGTAAATGATGAAGGCAGCTGTGCTGGAGGTGATTGGGAAGGTGGAATATTGCAAGATTATTCCAGGGTGAAGACTGCAATCGGCTTATCTCACTCCCAAGACCACAGAGTGCGCATGGTTTATCAAAAGGGGAAAACCGGGAGAACCGGAAGCAGAGCAGGAATACGCCATCTAGGGGTGACCCAGGGGTAGAGTGGAAAGATCACCAGGTTGATCAAATGACAAAGGTACTTCCCAACCAACTCAGGAAGATAATTGTTTACCAACCTCTGGAACAAGAGAAGGAGGCCGGGAGCAGTCCTATTCTAGTTTGTCCATCAGTCCCAGGTAACCATGTGATTTCGGTTTGTGCTACTAATGTGTCTCTTGTGTCTTTGGTTCCGGATTCCGTTCCTGTACCATGTCCTATAGCCCTTGAATATGCAGTCGAGCTAGTAGGCGGGCTCTCTGAGGAGGGGGAAAGGGGAAGGAAGGATTGTGGGAAGGTGCGGGAAGAAAGGTATAGGAGTGGAAAAGTGTGGGAAATCATTGCAAGAGTGTTTAAGGATGTGGAAGGGAAGCTTATTTGGAAGAGGGAAGGGGAGGAAGGAAGAGAGGAGGGGTTAGTGGAGAGGAGGGAAAGGAATGAGGGTAGAGATGGAGAGGATTACGGGGAGAAAGCAGGGAAGGAGGGAGGTAACATTAAGGGGAGGAAGGTTGGAGAGGAAAGAATTGAGGTGGGACTAGAGGAGAGGAAGGAAAGGCAGGTGGACAGAGATGAAGGGGAATCTGTAGGAAGGGTAGGGGTGGTGGAATCGGGGAGAGAAGACACGATGGCGGAATTTGTAGGGAAGTTGGGCTGTAGGCTGGAAGATTTGAACGAGTTGAAAGAAAGTGTACAGAAGAGGAAGATGCAAATCATAACAAAGAAGAGGAGGTTGAGTGAAGTAGAGAGATTAAAGAGAGATGTAGAAGGAGACAAGAAGCTTGAGGTAAAAGGAGATAGAAGGAAAGGGGGAAAGTAGTGGGTAGGTGGCAAGGGGTTTGTAAAAAGAAGTGGAATGAAGATTCTTAGTTGGAATGTGAGGGGAATTGGGAGTGCGAAGAAGAGAGCAACAATAAAAGAGGTAATAAGACGGTATGACCCAGACATTGTACTGCTGCAAGAGTCTAAGAGAATGGAGTTTAATGATAAATGGGCAAGGAGTGTATGGAAAGCCAAGGGGATTAGCTGGGTGGCGGCTCCATCGTGGGGTGCTTCCGGGAGGATTGTAACAATGTGGAAGAGGGATGTGGTTGAAGGTATGGAGGAGTTGATCGGAAAGTACTCGGTTTCCATGAAATTTAAGCAGCAAGAGGATGATTATACGTGGGTGCTCACAAGTGTTTATGGACCGAATGACTATAGAGAGAGAAAGGAGCTGTGGGAGGAACTGGCTAATGTTAGAGGGTTGTGGGATGGGCCTTGGTGCATGGGTGGGGATTTCAATGTGACTAGATTATTGGAAGAGTCCAACAAGGTTAACCAGAGGGTGACAAAAAGCATGAGGAAGTTTAACAGTTTTGTGGATGCCTTTGAGCTTAAAGAGATTCCCCTAGCACATAAGACATTTATATGGTCAAATCTCCAATCTAGACCCATTTGTTCTAAGCTGGATAGATTCCTGTTCTCTTTGGATTGGGAAGAACATTGGGGAACCTTGGATGCTAGAGCTCTCCCAAGGGTGACCTCGGATCACTGGCCCATAGTGTTATGTAAGGAGGAAAGAAGGTGTGGAGGTCCTACCCCCTTTAGATTTGAAATATATGTGATTACTTCATCCAGGGTTTCCTAACAAAGTGGAGTGGTGGCATGAGTGTAACCCGTTGGTGGAGTGGGAGGGGATGAGATTCCATAAGAAACTCCAATTCTTGAAAGCAAGAATCAAGGAGTGGAATTTGATGGAGTTCGGGAGGACAGAAGAAAGAAAGGGAGACCTTATGAAGAAGATTGAAAGCCTTAACTTTAAAGAGGAAAGGGGAGAATTTGGAGAGGATGACAATAACCTCAGGAGAGAACTGAGAAGATAGTTAGAGGACTGCCTGCACAAGGAGGAAATTAGCTGGAGGCAAAAATCTCGGTGTAAATGGTTGCAAGAGGGAGATAGAAACATTAGGTATTTCCACTCTCTAGCAGATGATAGGAGAAGGAAGAACTTTATCTCTAAATTGGTAGTAGATGGAGTTGAGTTAGTACAGCAAGAGGAGATTGCCAGGGCCTGTGTGGAGCACTTCAAATCTATTCTAAGAAGGCCTATGAGTAGAAGGTTTGGATTGGCCAGATGTAGGGGTGGAGAACAGGAGAAGGATGGAAAGAAGCTTTAATATAGAAGAGATCAAGGAGGTTGTGTTTTCTATGGATAGAACAAAAGCTCCAGGGCCGGATGGGTTTACAATGGCTTTTTATCAAGATTGTTGGGATATCTTGAAAGATGATCTCTTGCGGGTGTTTGAGGAGTTTTTTAGGAGAGGAATTGTCAATCCGGGCGTGAACTCTACATTTATAGCCTTAATTCCAAAAAAGAAAGATGCATCCCACCTGAAGGATTTTAGACCAATAAGTTTGGTTAATAGCTTGTATAAGATCATTGCAAAAGTGTTGTCTTTGAGGCTGAAGAAGGTACTGCCAGATATCATTGCACACTATCAAGGAGCTTTTGTGAGTGGAAGACAAATTACCGACCAGATTTTAATTGCTAATGAGAGTGTGGAGAACCTTAAGAGGGATAAGAAGAAGGGAGTGGTATGTAAGCTGGACTTGGAAAAGGCTTATGACTTGGTGGACTGGGAGTTCTTGAGGAAAGTTTTAACTAAATTCGGGTTTGGGGCTAGATGGTTTAAGTGGATCATGGGCCGTGTTCGGAATTGTCATTATTCAGTGCTAGTGAATGAGACGGTGGTAGATTTCTTTCCAGCCAGTAGGGGTATAAGACAAGGAGACCCCCTTTCTCCTTTCTTGTTCATTTTAATTGTGGAGGTGTTGGGGAAACTGATTCACAGAGTAGATTCTAGGGGGCTCATTAGAGGCTGGAGGGTTGGGAGGATGGAAACCCCCCTCACTCACTTACAGTTTGCTGATGACACGATTATGCTTTGTGAAGGTGGTAATGTGAGGTTTATTAGGAAATTAAAGTCGGTGATACAACTGTTTGAGAAAATGTCCAATTTGAAGGTTAACCTTGGGAAGAGCTGTGTAGTGGGGGTGAATTTGGAGGAGGGAAAGATCAGGGAGAGTGCTGAAATGCTGGGGTGTGAAGTTTCGGAGTGGCCTCTGAACTACTTAGGATTACCATTAGGTGATAATCCCAAGAGAGAGAGAGTTTCTGGAACTTGGTGATGGAAAGGTTTGGAAAAAGATTGGTATCTTGGAAAAAGAACTACCTCTCTCTTGGTGGGAGAATTACATTAATTAAGGCCACGCTTGCTAACTTACCCACCTTTTTCATGTCGTTGTTTAAAATCCCAGTGAATATTGCTAACGGATTAGAGAAGTTAATGAGAGATTTCCTGTGGGAGCCGGGAGAAGAGAAGAGGGATCATAGAGTTAGCTGGGAGATAGTGTGTAGGAGTAAGTCGTGTGGTGGTTTGGGGCTTGTGAGTATTAGGAGAAGGAATATGACTCTATTGGGGAAGTGGTTGTGGAGGTTTCCTTTGGAGGAGGAGAAGCTATGGGTGAGAATAGTGGCAAGTATTCATGGGCTGGAGCACAATGGATGGGATGCTGGAATCAGAGTTAGGATCACAAGCAATTCTCCTTGAAAAGCCATTCATGACCTGCTACCAGTTTTCATTCCTAATATCAGGTATGATTTGAATTCTGGTAACTCTATAAAATTTTGGGAACAAACCTGGGTGGGGAGCGTCCCTCTAAAGGATCAATTTCCGTCTTTCTATGCTCTTTCTAATTTGAAAAATGAGCCGATCTCGTCTTTTACCACCCCGTCCTCTACCACTTCTAGGATTGGGTGGAACTTGGGTCTAAGAAGGGATTTGAGGGACTCAGACTTTGACTGTATTTCGAGCCTTCTTGCATTTCTTGATAACGTTGTCTTAGACCCCACTAGGGCAGATTCTAGAATTTGGACACCTACCCCCAATGGCATTTTCTCTTGTGCTTCGTTCTTCAAAGTCTTAAGTCAGTCCACCAGTCCTACCTTGCCCCCTTTCCCTGTTGGTGAGGTTTGGTGCAGAGATATACCTCCTAGGGTTAGTAGTTTTTGTTGGGAAGCCTATCTGGAAAGAATCAACATTGGTGATCTACTCCAAAAGAAGAGACCCAATACTTGCTTGTCACCTCAGTGATGTGTTCTGTGTAAAGCAGATGGGGAGATGGTTTTCACCTAATGGTGTCTTGCCATTTCGTGAGGTCATTGTGGGATTGGGATTTCTCCTTATTTGGGTGCAGCTGGAATCCCCCATCAGACATGCAGGGCCTCTTCTCACCCTCCTTTTTCAGGTGGCGGTTAAAAAGGGGAAGGACAATGTGGAGAGGACTAAGGGCTGCAGTATGTTGGACACTGTGGGAAGAAAGAAACTCCAGGATATTCTCAGAAACTCAGAGAGGAACAGCAGATCTGAGGTCTATCATACATTTTAGGGCGGTACAATGGTTGAAATCTTTGGAAATATTCACAGATTACACTGTGGATGACATGTTGAGGAAGTGGGGTGAAATTGCAAATTGCACGCAGACCAAGTCAGTAACGAGTGTGGCTTGGACCCCCCCACCTAGTGGATTCTTGAAATTAAACTTTGATGGATGTAGTAGGGGAAACCCGGGACAATCGCGGATCGGGGGTGTTTTTAGAGATGAAAATGGGGTCATCTCTGCTATGTTCTCAGGCCCAATTGGAGTGGGTGACTCCCTTAGAGCTGAGATATGTGCAGTTTTGGAAGGAGGCCGAAAAGCCAAGGAATTGAACATCAAGAAACTTATAATTGAAGGGGATTCAGAGGTGGTGATAGGGTTGCTGACTAAAGACCAAAATGATTTATGGAAGTATAATAATGAGAAGAGGAAATTCAAATGGCTGATGCGGGAGATGGAAGTTAAGACATGTTGGATTAGAAGATTGAAGACTTTTTTTTCACGGCTTGGGGTGTTATTACTGCCTCTTCATCTACAAGACAGAAATCTGTTGAGACGTGGTCACCCCCAATAGATGGCTGGAACAAGCTGAACTTTAATGGGGGTTCCGGGCCCCTCAGGCATAGGGGCCATTAGGGATGAAGGTCGAAATATCGTTGCTTTATACTCCAGTCATGTGGAACAATGTGATGTGGCAAGGTCAGAGTTTTTTGGCTGCTGTATATGGGGTTGAAAAGGCAAAAGAGTTGGGTATTAATAAACTGATCATTGGGGGAGACTTGAAAACTGTGGTAAAATGGCTGCTGAAGGGGGACGGGGTGACATGGCATTTGAGGAGATTTAAATGGCTAAGGACATGTCAATCTGAGTGAGATGGGTGAGGAGAACTGCCGACAGATCGGTAGACAGCTTAGCTAAGCAAGGGGTACAAAGAACACATCTGTTTTGGGCTCAATTGTAAATTTGGATTGTAGCAGCTTTCTAAAGCTGTTTTTTTTTTCCCCACAACTTCTTGTTGTAACCTTGAATTTTTTTATTAGTGAAATCTTTTCTATGTTGCTGATAAGAAATTACAGTTTTGACCAAAACAATTGATGTATAAAATCCCCTTGATTAGCTAGAGTATCTGCCATCATCCCATTAGCAGTTCTCCTCATCCATTTAAAGTTGACAGTTAGCTCCCTTGTTATACTTTCAATCTCCCAAAAGGTGTGTTTATATAATCCAAGGGGTTTGAGTGTTACTTCTTGTCCATGAAATGACCACCTGAGAGTCCCCTTCCACCTCCTGTTGGAACCCAAACTGCTTTGCAAGCTTTACACCTTGGAGTAAGGCCAACAATTCTGCTGTCACTGAATCACCATGATCAACATGCAGCTAATGTTGTTTAATGGTCCTTTGAATGAGTTAAATCTTTGTGAGTCATGGAGATTGGATTATTTGAATCCTATGAAGCCAACCGATCATATAAAACCTCAATAGTCAACTTGCACATTACTAGATGGGGAATGCTTATTGGTAAATGTTTATTCAGAGCCAGCAATAAAACTGCTCAAGTATACACAATTTTAACAGGTACAATTTCATCCTCTCTTCTAGAGTTTTGCTGGTGTCAGCAGGTTCATGAGTAAAGGCTTGACTTGTAAACCTAGTAGTTATTAATGTTCCAGATTGGAACAAATGCAGGGAGGGAGGATTATTCAGCAGAGTTTCACTAGCAAGTCTTGTATATCTATTACAACCTCACTAATTTTCTTCTGATAGCATAAAGAAAATACATTAAATAAAAAGGAGCAGTGGGCTTCGGAACTTCAATTTCAATCAACTAAATATAGACCTTGTTTTGATTGACACTGCCACATCTCTAGCAAATATATTATGCACTTCCTTGCAAACCAGGACTGGTTCCCTGCTATTAAACATGAGCTCAGCCTCCTAACCACTTTGATTTGCCATGGCCTCCTATATCCCTTTTAGCTCCTTCTTCTTCTTCTTCTTCCAATATCCGGAATGTTTATTCAACAGTGCATCTCCCCAAGAAGAACAGACCTAAAGATTGGTCACTAGCACCTTGAAATTCATCACTTGGGTAATGAGTTACCTAATGCTGCACCTTATAATCAACCACCTCCTCTTCATCAGCGGCAATACATTTTTTTTCCTTAAAGATTGTAAGAGGTTATTAGTTATATATATGTGTATTGGCAGCAGGGTGTAAGAGTCTTTTTGGTTAAGCTTATTGTTTCTCTCTTGCTTGGTTACTTAAGCAGTTGGAGTTCTGTCATTGTACTCAGCAATATAACATTAATAGAAGAAGGGTGGCAGTTAGAGAGAGTTATTTTTGGATCTCTCTTTGCCACAGCCCTATTTTCTTTTCTCTTCTTTTTTTTTTTGATTTTTCTCTTCTCTTCTTTTTTCTTTTTTCTCTTCTCTTCTACTTTCTGTTTAGTTTTCATCTACACCTGTTTCTCTATTTTTCTTTCTATTTTCTCTTGTTTTTAAGGTAGATCACATGGTATCAGAGCACCTGTGATTGGCCTGGGTTCCTCTTGATCGCCTAATAGCCCCTTGCGTCGGGAGAAGTTTCTCATTCATTGGAGAATCGAAGGAAGGGATCAAAGATTGTTTTTCAGTAGGTTGCTAAGAAGCCTCCTTTCAGCAACTTGAAGAGGGACAACATATTTAAAAGGTTGGCCGAATGAATTCTCACTTGGTTTGTGATGATCTGGTGGTTTATTACAGTGTGTTGTCAGCCTTTGGTAGTGTGGTATTAGTAACTGTTGAGTGGTGGTTTTGTCCTTGGTTTGCAATCAGAGAGTTTTCAGCATTATGGCTTCATCAAATGGTGAGGTTAAATCTGCTGTGGTGTTACAACAAGATTATATGGCTGTTCAAATGACCTTTGTTAAGCTTAATGGTCTTAACTATGTACCGTGGTTGAAGTCAGTTGAGGTGTTTTTTATTGCCAATGGTAAATTAAAATATATTAAGGAGGATAAGCCAAAAAGTGGAATTGTTGGATATAATGATTGGGTGAAAGAATACTGATTACGACGTGGCTTTGGAATGGTATGGAGAATCACACTGATAAAAAAAAGTATGGAGAATCACATTAGTGTTAACCTTATGTTTTTGAACACTACCAAGGAGATCTGGGATCATACAAACAACTTTATTCAGGACATGACAGTGTGACAAGGATTTACCAGTTATATCAGGAATATTTTACTCTTCAACAAGGCGATAAGAGTGTAAAAGAGTTTGGGTTGAGAACTGAGTTTGAGCTAGTGCGTGCTCAAATTTTGGGTAGAGTGACTTTCTATCCCTCTTTGAAAGGTTTTCTTGCATCAGAAGAGATTCCAATCCACATAATGAGAACACACTCATGTTAGAGAGGCCTGCCTAAGCTTGCTACTAGAGGGGGTGATGTTGGTAGAAGAATTTGTGGTAGAGGGGCTATGAGGGCTGTTGGACGTGGAGCTAGAGGTGGTGGTGGATGTGTGCAATGCACAAGTATAGCCATTGTAGGCATCAAGGACATGATGAATTTCTGCTATGACTTACATGGCCCATTTTCTACATGAGCCAATCATGCTTCAGTTGGAGAGCATCGTGGTACTATTGGTGATGACCCTTTTGCTTCGAGTACTGGGAAGGAGGAATTGATATCCATCACAAGTGATGATCATGTAAAACTTCACATGTTTTCTTCTTTTGGTAACATTGCTACTCTTGCTAAATCAGGTGTAGCATGTCTTGCATCTTTCAAGTCTTGGGTTATAGACTCTAGAGCCTCAAACCACATGACTGGGTCTATAGACTTTTTTGTTTCCTTGTCCCTCTTTCTACCTCCCAATCTATTAAATTAGCTAATAGCGCTACTTCCTCCGTTTTAGGTATTGGTAATGTAAAAGTTAGTCAGATTTGACCTTCTATGTTATATGTTTCAAAGTTTCCCCTCAGTCTCATGTTTGTAAGTAAATTAACAAAAACTCTTAATTTCTCTATCTCATTCTATTCCTCTTATTGTGTGTTCTAGGATCTCAAGATGGGGAAGACGATTGGTGGCGGGCATGAAGCTAGAGGACTATACTATTTGGATAGTGGTGATTCGCATAAAGCCTTACATACAACACTTAAACCTCTTCAGTGGCATTGTCAATTGGGCCATCCGTCTCTTCCCGTTCTTAAGCAACTTGTTCCTAGTTTGGCGTCTATTACAAAGTTGCAATGTGAATTGTGTCAACTTAGTAAACATAATCGATTGTCATTTGTTCCAAGGGATTCAAATATTTTTGTTACATTTAGTGATGATTGGGGTTCTTTTGTACTTCTTTATTCTAATGTTTTGGTTCCTAGTCAGGTCAAGTGTTATAATGTATTGAAATATTTTGTTTCATTTATCGATTATCATTCAAAAATGAAATGGATTTATTGAAAATGTGTTTAGAGAATTGTTTGATATTTTTCTTTCTATGCTGAAATTCAAAATTAGTTTGGCGTTTCCATGGAATTATCCATTAGTCTTTTTGCTTGTACCCAACAAAATGTTGTGGCTAAATGGGAGAATAGACACTTACTTGATATGGCTCGACCACCCTTAAATTCAGATGTCCATTCTTAAAGTTTATAAGAATGACACTGTTCTTACGTTTTGTTTCCTCATAAATCATATACCTTCATATGTTCTTGGTGCCTTGGTGGTGTCTCCTTTCTTTCATCTTTTTTTTTTTTTTTTTTTCCCCTTATACCTCCATTTCTTCTTCATCCTTGTTTTTTTTTGTTGTGTATGTTTTGTTCATAGACTTGGTCTTGGGTTGGATAAGCTTGATCCTGATGATCTTAATTGTGTGTTTCTATGATATTCTCAAAACCAAAAAGGTTATAAACATTGTAGCCCTTTCCTTCATTGGTTTTTTTTGTTCTTCCTAATGTTTTCATTTTTGATAATGTATCGTTTTTCTCTATAGTATAGTTTTCCTTGCCTTCGACAGATCCACTAGTTCCCATTGTTGAGGCTTCTACGCAAGCACTCGTTCACAGAGTCTACACTAAGGGACAACGGGAATTTTCTTTTCTAGCTCCAACTTTTGCCGAGCAATCACCAGTTTTACTATTGATAGATCCACTTGATATAGACTTTCTCATTTCTCTTCAAAAACGTAAGCGTACTTGTCCTGATCATCCTATTTTTCATTATGTATCTTTTACTCATTTGTCTCCTTCCTACCAGCGACTTGCATATCTTCTTTCTTTTGTTTTTGTTCCCCGTTTTGTCAAGGAAGCCCTTGCCTCTCCTGACTAGAAGAAGGCGGTGGATGAAGAATTTCATGCTCTTGAGTTTAACCACATTTGGGTGCTCACCTCCTTGCCTCCTACCAAATAAGCAATAGGGTGTAGATGGGTTTATACTGTTAAACATCGCGTTGATGGTAGTATTGATAGTATAAAGCATGATTAGTAGCAAAGGGATACACTCAGAGTATGGGGTTGACTATATTAAGACTTTCTCTCCAGTTGCCAAAACGGGTTCTCTACGAGTAATGTTTCCTTAGCTGCTCAATATGATTGGTCTCTGTTTCAGCTTGACATCAAAATGGCTTATTTTTATTTTTATTTTTTTTTCATTTTGAGCTTTGGTAAGAGGTTTATATGGAGCAACCTCTTGGGTATGTTACTCAGTGGGAGGTAGGAAAGGTGTGCATGTTAAGGAAGATGATTTATGGTTTGAAACAATCATCACGTGATTAGCTAGGTTCAATATTGTCTACAGGAGTTTGGATTACATTCGTGCAACGTTGATCATTTAGTCTTTATCAGTAAAAATCTTTCATTAATAACAAAGGGATTAAGATACAATAGCCAAAGATTGCATACGAATAAATTGCAATCTCCAACAATCAGTTACAATTCTGCCCAATACATTGAAGATCTATTTGCCCCTTGTTTTGCTAGGGTATCCGCCATCCCATTTGCATCCCTTTTAACCCAACCAAACTGAGAGTTGAACTTCCTTGCAAGTGTGTCAATTTCTCTGAAAATAAACTTGAGCTTCCAAGGTGCTGATGTGATGTTTTTGGCCCAAGAGATGACCAATAGAGAGTCTCCTTCAATTTCTAAGTCTGTTGTTCCTATCTGCTCAGTCATCTTTAGACCTTGAAGTAGGGCTAGAGATTCAGCCTGTATTGAGTCACCATAACCTGTTGATCCAGAGTAGAGTGCCACCACCAGACCCAGATAATTTCTAAACACACCCCCAATGCCTGCCCTTCCAGGGTTGCCAAGAGAACTCACATCAAAATTCAGTTTTAGTTTGTTCTGTGCTGGTGGCTTCCATTCCATGCTTACAAGAACTTTGGGTACATCTGTTTGTGCTATTTCAACCCAATTTCTTAGTATCTCATTCGTGGAGTAGTTTCTGAATATCTCCATGGTCTTCACCCAATGTGCAGTTTCGATTTTTATGGCTTCAATAACTTCCTCCGTTGTTTTGCTTTTTCCTGAAAAGATTCTTAGGTTTCTTTCCTCCCATATAGTCCATACTCACATCAAAATTCAGTTTTAGTTTGTTCTGTGCTGGTGGCTTCCATTCCATGCTTACAAGAACTTTGGGTACATCTCTTTGTGCTATTTCAGCCTGATTTCTTAGTATCTCATTCGTGGAGTAGTTTCTGAATATCTCCATGGTCTTCACCCAATGTGCAGTTCCGATTTTTATGGCTTTAATAACTTCCTTCGTTGTTTTGCTTTTTCTTGAAAAGATTTTTAGGTTTCTTTCCTCCCATATGGTTCATACTATAGCTGCTCTCACTGCCTTCCATATGCATTTTCCCCTTTTCTTCTATTGACACAGGAGAGAGGGGCTGAATAGACTTACCACATCCTGTGGGGGAGCCCATCTGCATCCAAAGAGAGAACAAACAACATTCCAAATACCAGAAACAAAAGAGCAGGATAATAGTAAGTGGGTTAGAGTTTCACCACATCCCAAACAAGGACACACACATGAGGAGAGGCAATTGTTTGGCCTCCTTTTCTGTAGCACATCACAAGTGTTTACCTTCCCTAGGAACACTTCCCAACAAAAAGCTTGTACTTTTGGAGGGATTGATTTAGTCCAAATTTCTCTCACTGGGAAGTTTACCTCCATAGGATTAATATGAATGAGCAAACCAAAGAAAGATGCACAAGAAAATAAACCATCAGAAGTTGGAGACCACACTCTACAATCAGCTATAGATTGGTCCAAGTAGACCCTCTCAAGTGTTGAAATCAACAACACTAGAGACTCACACTCATTTTCCCTCAACCCTCTTCTAAAACCAAAACCCCAAGAGGTCTCTGATTCTGAAAGCACACCAAACCTAGCAACAGATTTGTTTTTCATAGTTTGATAAAGAGTCGGTCTGGGAAATTGAACATAAGAGGCACATCCCCAACCCAAAGGTCTACCCAGAATAAAACTTTGTTGCCACAACCAACATCAAACCTGATAAATTGAAGAGAAGTTGGATATACCTCAAAGATTGCCTTCCAGGGAGAGGATGGAGCTGCATTGGGGCCTAATTTTGCATCCCAGCCGTTATCTGCTTCACCATGTAACCTTTTAATGACCCTGTGCCACAACCCTCACAAGGGAATCTCCACAACCATTTCCCCAGTAGGGCCTTGTTTCTCTTTATTAGGTCCCCTATACCTAATCCACCCTGAATATCTCCATGGTCTTCACCCAACGTTGATCATTTAGTCTTAGCAGGGATACTTCATTTGGCAAGATTATTCTTGCAATATATGTTGACAACATCATTATTATAGAAGGTGATACTTGAGGAATTGATGAATTGAAATAGTTTATGTAGCACAAATTTCAAGGACTTGGGACAACTAAAGTACTTCTTGGGGATTGAGGTGGTAAGGTCTATGTGGGGAACATCTCTCTCACAGCAGAATTATGTACTTTATTTGTTGGAGGAAACATGGTCACTCTGGTCCAAGTTAGTTGGAACTCCTATTGACCCGAACACTAAGGTAATTGTCTAGGCATACAAAATTTAAGAGATAAATAATGGGCTCTAAAAGTTAATATGGGCCTCCATAGTCCCAAGGCTTAAGTCTATGTGGACATGACCCATTGCCCAAGGATCCAAGTGTACCTAGTCCAAGGCTTAAGTCTCTTCCACATTTTTTTTGATCAAACAAATCTTCCACATTGAAAGTTGAACTAATTCCCATTATTGAAGGTAAGTCAAGTTCATATGCATTAGGTCCTATCTTTTGGATAATGCGAAATGGGCCATTGCCTTGGGCATATAACTTTTTGAAGAAGTGCTTTGGGTAACGCATAGGACCCACACGAGCCATGACATAATCTCCTTCATTGAACTCTTGATTTCTGTGGTGTGCATTTACAACAAGTCTATAGTTCTCATTACTTGAAGCAATTTTTTGTCTTATATTGGCATACAAATCACGAATATGTTGGGCACAAGAATCAGCAGAAGCATAAGTACAGGCATCAGAAGGTAAGGGAACAAGGTCAATAGGTATATGAGGGGTAAAGCCATGAACAACTCAAAAGATGTTTTGCCAATTGATTGGTTGGCTGAATTGTTATAAACAAATTCTTTCCGAGTCAGAATGTGCAAAGGTTTTCTTTTTTGGTGGGCCAATGGGGAACACTTTCTTTTTGGATCTATCTTTCTTGAATGGTTTATCTGGTTTCACAAGGGTAGATTACCCATTGTGCTTGATGATGTATTTGATTGCCAATTGTTGTTAGATTACTGTTAATTTGCTGTTACTTAGTATGCTGTCAGCATGTTTTTAGCTATTCCTTTTAGTTGTTTTTTATTAGAGTGTGCTGCCAAGGGTATTTATGTAATTCCTCCTTATTCTTTTATCATATCATTATAAATAGAAAACTGGTTGCTGCCAGCGCAGATTTTTGGCTCCCAAACATTCTTTTCTTCTATTCTCTTCTCTCTTATCCTCCCTTCTCTTCCTCTTCTCATTTTTCAGGAAGAAAACATGGTACCAGAGCAAGATTCTGGACTATAGGAACATGCCTTTCTCTCCTAATCACTCCTCACCCAGAATTCCTGTATTTTTGGACTGTGAAGAGGAAAATACCTGATCGGACTGGTCAGACCCTTCAACTACTACTTTGTTTTGTTTTCTCCCTTGGTCGAAACACCAAGGAGACCCTTTTTGGTGACAGCCAATGCTGTGAAAGGTAGTTTTTTTTGGTGTGTACCTTTGTACACGTACTGTAAAGGGATTGTGTGACTCCCCTTGTAACAGTTATGTGCAGTTTTGCTTCGGAAACCGTGGTGTGTGATCTAATGGTGATCAGAGTTTAATTTTTTGGGCTGGTTAGTTGCTGTTAGTGAAGTTTCAACAGTTTTTTCTAATATTCTAGAATGCAGATTGACCTGTTTTCATGCCTTACCTGTGGTTATGAGTGGTAGAAATAGGGTGGGGAAATTTTTGTGCATCAGTCTTTCCTTTTGGTGTTGGTAGAACTTGTCTTAATGGCAACCGATGATTCTGCCTTATATGGGGTTACGTCACCCTATGGGACAACTAGTATAGGAGCTGACAATATGATATTCTCTATGCCAATTACCCCTTTAAATGGCCTAAATTACTTGGAGTGGTCTAAAGGTGTAAAACTTTATGTTACAACTAGGGGAAAGGCTGGATACATAAATGAGAAGGTAAAATAATCCAAGAGTGTATTGATAAAAAAAAAAAAAATTTTAAGAGTGGGACAGCTGAACATGCTAGGTGGAACTAGGAGAACAATATGGTGATGTCTTGGCTTCTTGTAGCCATGGAATCTGATGTTCTGACCAAAGACACTATGCTAAGATTTATTAGTTACAATCCGAGTCCTTGACCTGCAAACAGGGTGATCGTAGTTTGTCAGCGTACTGTTCAGCCCTTACTTCAGTACGGAAGGAGTTAGACTACTACGGGACTATAGTGTGGAAACCTGATGATGAGCCTCTCAGAGTTTCCACACTATGGGAACTCTCTACTCCCCAACTCACTCCTCAGCTATAAGAGAGTCTCCAACCCCAATGGGACCTGAATACAAAATGAGCACCTTTCCATCCACATCTTTGAAAACCCCGCCTACACCTGATGGACCTGGATTTCCCTCACTACTTCCATCAAAGTTTAGCTTTATAAGTCCACATCTTGGTGGTGACCACACAAGACAAACTAAAGAGCGGGCAGGAGCAGAATTTTCCACCTCCAGCTAGCTATTCAACAACATATCCGTAGAAATATCAACAAATAGGTCCAAGGATTTCAGCCAGTGTACCACCCTCACAGTTACTACTTCAATAAGGCATTCTTTACTTCTTTCAACTTTAAAAAAATTCTGGTGTTCCTTTCCTCCCAAAGAGTCCAGCAAATAGCAGCCCTCACACATCTCCACATTATCCTTCCCCTTTCGTTTGGCCAACCAAAGAATGAGGGGCTAAACAAACATTGAATGTTTGGTAGTGGGGTCCACCTGCAACCAAAAGAGGAAAGAAACCATTCCCAAAGATCATTAGCAAAGGGGCAAGAAACTAATAAGTGGTAGGAGCTTTCACCATTAGCCTTGCAAAGAATGCACCAATTTGGAGACAAGCACCAAAAAAAGGCCTTTTTCTTTGGAGTACGTCACAAGTATTACATCTTTCGAGGATGGCTTCCCAACAAAAGGCTCCAATCCTTGGAGGAACCGACTCACCCCAAACATCCTTAACTGGAAAGTTTTGTGCAAATAAGCTGGATGAAGGCAATAGAGACTTGAAGGGGCAGGCACAAGAGAAGGTCCCATAGGGAGTTAGGGTCCACAGTCTCTTATCCCTCTCAGAGGGATCCAATACCACCTGATCTAAGATCTAAACCAGACTCATGACATTTTCAACCTCTACATCCCTTAAGCCTCTTCTAAGCCCTAGATCCCAATCAAACCCAAAATTAGACTGAGAAGGAACTAGAAAATTGGACACAACTTTGACCTTATACCGGGATAGTGAAAACAAGGAAGGGAATTGGTCTTTAAAGGTCTTTCCCTTTCTATTTAACTTATGTTTATTGTTAAATTTCTAATGTCAAACGTGTCAATTGAGCGAACAATGTAGAGCAAATTTTCATTCAAGTAATAAAAGATCAAATTTCCCTTTTCACATTGTATATTCTAATATATGGAGACTTGCTACTATAACATGAGGGGGCGGTTATAAGTATTTTATTACATTGATTGATAACTTTTCCCGCTATACATGGGTATCTCCCATGCGTACTAGAGACAAAGTTCCAAAAATTGTAAGGGACTTCCAGATCATGGTGTTCACATAGTTTCATGTTGAGATCCAAATCTTCAAATCATATAATGCAAAAGAATATTTACGCGGTGATCTCAATGAATTTTTTGCTTGCCATGACCCATGGATCGATTCATCGGAGTTCATGTGCAAAAACACCGCAAAAAAGCGGTGTTGCAAAAAGAAAGAACAAACACCTTCTTAAAGTAGCATGAAGGATGATGTTACATATTAATGTACCAAAACGATTTTGGATAGATGTTGTACTTGTTGCTACATAGCCAAGCAAGGGGCAAACATGGAAGACTTTTTCTAGGCTCAATTGTGATTTATATTGTTTTTTATTTTCCATATATTTTGTTGGGGGAGGCTGCAACTCATGCCTCTTCGAGGGTTGTATAACCTTTCAATCTTAAACCTATTTATGATCTAATAAAATTATCATCATTTATAAAAAAAAAGTATGCCCTCTAGAGTATTGAACTATAAAGGCCTCTCATCAGTTATTGTTCCCTCAGTCACTTTTATTTTCCATCCCTATGAGAGTGTTTGAATGTCGTGCCTTTGCTCATGATTTGTCTCCTTACCATGGTAAGTTGGACCCTTGGTCTATTTCATGTATCTTCCTTGGGTACCCCTCCTCTCAAAAAGGTTACCGGTGTTTTGATCCCATTGGTTGTAAGTATTTTGTCTCTATTTTCCTTTTTTTGAGTCTGAACCATTCTATCCAGCTTCTCCTCAAGGGGAGAGTAGTATGGAGGAGAAGCAGGTCCGTAAGGTTTCTCTTCCTTCTGTTTTGGATCATGCTCCTTTTTGTGTCTTCCTGCGTAAGTGACATAGAGATCAGTAGTGTTCTAAAGATGTGGAGCTATTGGATACCAAGCAACCAACACCGTCAAACTCTTGGGAGGCAAGTCCAACTGAGCCAGGCACTCTTCCCATTTTAGTTGTAGATGATCTTGACATTCCTATTGCCCAAAGAAAAGGAATCAGGTCATGCACTACCAAACACCCTATTACCCACGATGTGTCCCATGACCATATATTTTTCCCTCTTACTGTGCCTTTTTGTTAGCCGTTGATAGTATTCCCATACCAAAAAATGTGGTAGAGGCTTTGACTTACCCTGAATGGACAAATGCTATGAAGGAAAAAATTAATGCCCTCTATAAGGGAAAGACCAAGTGGGGTGTAAGTGGGTGTTTATAGTGAAACACAAGGTAGATGGGACAATAGAAAGGTACAAAGCAAGGTTGGTAGCAAAGGGGTATACTCAAGTCTACGGTGTTATGATGAGACATTTGCTCTGGTGGCAAAGATGAATTTGGTTCCGGTCCTTATATCATTGGCTACAAATCTTGACTGGGAGTTGCACCAACTTGATGTAAAAAATGCCTTCTTGAATGGTGATTTGGAAGAGGAAGTGTACATGGCTTAACCACCTGGTTTCCATGCCAAAGGGAGTGAAAGTAAGGTGTGCAAGTTGAGAAAGTCTCTCTACTCAACCTAGAGCATGGTTGAGTAGGTTTTACGTGGTAGTTCAACAAGTTGGGTTCAAACAATTTTAGTTTGATCACAATCTCTTTGTTAAGAGGTGCTAGGAGCAGGTTGTAGTGTTGATAGTGTAGGTGGATGACATCATCAGTACAGGGAACTGGGGCTCTGAGATACAAAAGTTGAAGGAGTTCTTAGCTTCCCAATTTGGGGTGAAAGATATGAGTCCCCTAAAGTACTTTCTTGGGATCGAAGTTTCTCACTCGAAAAAGGATATCTTCATCTCTTAGAGGAAGTACACCCTTGATCTTTTACTAGACACATGCAAACTAGGGTGCAAAACCAACAGATACCCCTATGGTTGTTGAGCGTAAACTGGGTGATTGTGATGGTGAACCACCAAAAGATGGGCAACAGTTTCAAAGACTAGTGGGAAGATTGCTTTATCTGTCTATGACATGCCTGGACATTGCTTATGCTGTTGGGGTTCTAAGCCAGTTCATGCATTCCCCCAATGTACCACATATGGAGGCTGTAGAAAGGATTCTTAGGTATTTATTCAACAAACATTACTTCTTTGTGATGTTATGTGTGTTATGGGTGAGTAGCAGTTTCCATGATGAAGGCCTCTTGATTAGGGGTGTCCACGGCTCGGTTAACCGAACCATGGCCCCTTTTTGTAAACCGAACCAGTGGTACTAGTTTTTTCATTTCGCCAAACCGAAACCGAACTGGTACCACCGGTTAACCGGTCCGCTGGTTTTGGTTTTTGACCGGTTCGGTTCTTCGGTTTTTTATATTTATAATATATATTATATAAATATATGTATAATATTATATTATAAATAATAAATGATATATAATATATTATAAATATTTTAAAAATATATAATGTATTTGTAAATAGATCATTATAAATATAATATAAGTATATATTTATATATAATGAATATGTATTTATATAAAATACAAGAAAATATGTGACATATATTAAAAAATATATATATATATATAAATATATATACCGGTCGGTTTGGTTAACTGTCGGTTTTTTTATAGGTTAACTGAAAACCGAACCGTTCCTTCGGTTTTTCAAAAATTCCAAACCAAAACCGAACCGACCGGTTCGGTTAACCGCATTTTGCGGTTCGGTTTTCTCGGTTCGGTTTGTTTTTTTGGTTTTTCATGGACACCCTTACTCTTGATGTTGCTTAATTTAGTTGCAGGAAATGAAGACAGCAACTTCCAAACGCTGTTTGCAGTTGTGTTTCTAACTGAAGAAGCGGTTGTTTCATCTGCTGCTACACCATGCTCTTTTGTTTGAATTAGTGACCGGTTCAGGCTATAAGATTGGATGATTGGCATGGAACAGAAAAACAGGGAAGAGACTAAGAGGATAAAGAGAGGTTAAAGAGAAGAGAAGGGAAAGAAAGAGAAAAACAATGAAGGGGACAGAGGCAGTGCTGACTGTAATTTTTCAGCTGTAGCAACAGGAAAGGGAAAGGAAAATAAAGAGAGAAAGAAAGAAGAAAAGAGAAGAGGAAGGAAAAGAAGAAAGAGGAGAAGAAACAAAGAGGGGACAGTGGGAGAGAAAGAGGCGGTTAGTAGGGCTGTTCACGGAATGTTAAAACCGACCAAACTGATCAAATCAGACTGATTTAACCCGAGATAGTCGGTCGGTTTTGGTTTAAAAATGTTACAACCCGATGACTCGGTTCGGTTGAGGGTAACACCTTTGTAACCCAAAGTAAAACTGACCCGAATCGATATGTACATTAAAAGTGTTTGCCCATGTTAATGTTTTTTCTATTCTTTGTTGAGTCAGGTGCTGGCCTGTTTTTTCTACTCTCCAGTCTTTCAGGCACTAATTGATTTGTGTCAGCCTATCTCACAAAAAGTTAAACTCTAAAAAGGTGAACCTAAAAAAAGTAAAAAATGAATCATGCTTTCATGGGAACAAATGAAAATATGAGTCACAAACTTCATGGGCCTGAGTGGGATCTGATGTCATACCTGGCATGCATGTTAATACATGGGAGATGTGTGGTTGGGATTTAATATCTTACCCTTGAAAGTTAATAGTTCTATGCACTTGTATCATTTGCTAAGTAAAAAAACACAAAAGTCTAACTCTAATAAATAATTGCTTTGTTGTCGGTGACATGTAGCCAAAATATGTATTTATAGCGGATCATACATGGGTCTTTTTAATCAGTTTAGCTGCTTCATACTATTTTTTATCGGAATTTGCATTCAGTTTAATTAAAACCAATTAAACCGACCAACGATCATATCAAACCGAGAGTTTCGGTTTTGATGCCAATTGGTTGGTTTCAGTTTGCATAAAAAGGAGCCCAACAATTTTGGTTTAGTTGACAAAATTATATAAAACTGAACCATACGGTCCGTATCGATCCATGTGCAGCCCTAGCAGAGAGAAAGAGAGAGAGAGAGAGAGAGAGAGAGAGAGAGAGAGAGAGAGAGAGAGAGAGAGAGAGAGGAGGAAGTGTGGGTCAGAGCAAGGCTCTGATACCAAACTGATGTAGCACCCCTGTTAGAAGGAAGGAGGAAGAAGATGAGCAGTGGAGAGGAGAGAGAAGACAAATTGAAGAAGACGGATTATAAAATTTCTATTTCTCAAAAACATGACATAACCCTAATACATAATGTTAGACTCTATTAGAAACTTAAAATTGAAAATTACAAGTAAACCCCTACTAAAAAGAAACATTACAAATGAACCCAATGACAACAAAAAAAAGGAACTTTAGAAATGAATCCAAATCCTACATTAAGCAAAATAAGTCCTAAACTAATGTCGTTTGACCTAATGTAAGTGTAAAAGCGAAACCTGTGGGGTGCATCAGTCTCAATGTGATCTCCATCAGAAACACCTCCTGAACTTCTGCTGCAAACTAATGACAAACCTGAGCATCCTTTTCCACCCATGCATTACTTTCTTTCCTTTTCTCTTGCCCAGAAACTACCACTGTTGAATCAGAATAAGATGACATGTCCAATTTCTCATTTGTCTTGCAAGAAGTAGTTTAGTAGAGATCCAATCCACTAAGCAGCTTGTATTTTTTAGATATTGGATATTCTCCCTCCTTTATTTTATTTATGTTAATACTGAGTTTGCTTTTACCCATAAGAAGGGGTTTTAAAGAGAGGTTAAATACTATTTGTTCTCCATTTATCTCTATTTATATATATTATCTTTCTTATATGTTGATGTTGGATTAACTGTGTAATGTTAATAATGACTTAGATTTTTCAAAAAAATTGTTAATAATGACTTAGAACTGGTGCCTTAAACCAGGAAGCTATTATCCTCAAATCCCTGCGACACCCTAGAGAGGCAAAATTTTACATTAACATAAATATGAATTTCCCATTTGAGTACATGGTGATTACCCTGAAAATATATGACATGGTAATAATTTGCCAATGCTTGAGATTCTTATCAGGTGGAATCTGGCTCCATTACAACTGGTGCATCTGTATGGGTGGAGGGTGCCATTGTAGAAAGTCAAGGATCAGGGCAGAAAGTGGAATTGAGGGTCACCAAAGTCATCACTGTGAGGAACCTATTGCTTTTTCTTCTTGGGCAGGAAATCAACATAATTGTATCATACATTTAGTGTTTTCCTTTTTGCCGATATATTGGCAATACTGGTACAACCTTACATAGAAATTGTTAATGTCTGTTGCATATCAGAGATTATGCCGGAAAGAGATGATTATAATTTCATAGTTCATACTTGCTTTGCATGTTGTGCACATGTTTTTTTTTTTTTTTCGTCCCTGATCGGTTTTGCACATATTGGATTATGTTATGCAAGGGTCTAAAATGTAAGTAGTAGTTTTCTCATGGTAATGTATGCCTTCATAATATGACTTTGTAGGTTGGGGTTAATATTTTAACCTTTGAATATCTCCAATTGGTTTGGAGTGGTTAAAACTTAACATGGTTAGAGAATATTATGATTCTATTGTGGTATCCTGGCTATTATGTTCACGAACTTAATACCTTGAGTATATTAAAATTTACTAATTGTCATATTCCAATATTGTGGTGTATTGTTCTATTAACAGGTGCTGTTGCATTGCATCTTCTATACAAATTCCGTCACATTTTCCCTTTTTCTCCATCTATCTACTTGTCCCCACTGCTTGAAAAACATGATAGGTCCTTTCTTTTGTTTTTATTATTTTGCTTTTTTAATTGATAACAGCAGCAGCAGGTGTATCTGAACCCTGCACCGCTCAATGATATTGTGGGTACAGGCAGGGCTTGGGTCTGAGAAGTCTGGCATGATTATAAGGCAATGCCTAGGTGGTCTTGGGGGGTATCCTTGTTGCATTGCCTCAAGTATTTTAAGAAAAGGTGCTGGGCTTGCTGGCTCAGCCCATTAGGTGCATGTCTAAAGATGCTAGGTGGGCACTTTAAAACATACCTAACATATTTTAATTGGCTGGGTTCATTCTATTGAAATGAATATGATGCACTGAGTAATTATTAACAATTTTGAACTCTTAATGTTTTCTGCATCTATTTCCGTTATATACTTGAAAGTTTTTTTTTTTTCCTTTTCCAGAACTTTGTACTCTAAATCTAAATTAAGATCATGTAACAGACTATGTGAATGTTTTAATTGAAGAAAAATTATCTTAGGGGCTGTCTGATAAAGGTTGATGAAATGACTGAATCGAATGGTTAATTGGCTTATGGCTAGTGCCTTTTCTTTTCATAAATACTACATGCTTTAGAATGCTTGAAGAAAAATTATGTTAGAACTTAGGGGTGATTTGGTATGGAATTACATGTAATATTCCTTTGTTTAATGAAAAAGTTGATTTATTTTTTAATGTAGTTGCCTGATTGAATTATTGTTATTATCATATTGCAATGTTATATTTGGAATATTGGGATTAATATATTTAAATGTCTATCTTCTCATGAATATGATGATTTTCTATGTTTTGATATGAAGTTTAGTTATTTGATGAATGCCATTGCTAATTATTGTAGATGATTGTTGGTTGCTATGCATAATAAGATATCAACGTATAACTTGGTGGTTTTTTACTTGCAAACTTTTATTGATCAAATTGACTCGTAAAATTCCAATTATAATAACTGTTTTATAGACTCAATGAATCTCTCTTTGCAGACTCTAATTTCAACCTTGAAACTGACTGGAAATGACTCCTAATTGCACTAGGACTAAGGCAAACCCATATGAAGTCCATAGGGATAGTCAAATATGGATTCTAATTCCTTGAATGGCTCTGGATAGGGGTGCAAGTTGGGTTGGCCCGAGTTAAAAGTTTACACTGTTACAGGCTCGGGCTTTGGGTTGGGCCCATTGAAATTTTGACTAAATCCCAACCCTAACCCGGAAAAGTTGCACCCCTAGCCTCTGGAATAATATATACTTGTTACCCTAATAAGGCTAAATGAACCAAAAGCAACTCCAAGATAAACAAAAATTGTAAAAGACCAAAATCCTGTCATTTAACTGACACCTCAATAGTAATGGTTATGACTATGACAAAACATTAGATTCACAATATCTTGGTCTCATTGGATAGGTAACTGAATAATCTTTCTAATGACATGAAAATCAAGTCATATAGACAAGCTGTGATCCCTCAACCTTAGGCCAAAAGAAGCGTTATGAGCATGCAACTTTAAATTTTCTAAATTCTAAATTCTAAAGACTCTTTAGACTCGTTAGATATACTCTTATGACATTTGTTCAAAAAGATATACTCATATGACACCTATAAGCTAGAAAGCAACTCTAAAAAAGTAAAATTGACCAGAAGTAGGAAAATCCAAAAATTGTTAAATTTCTATTGTCATGGGATTTTGTTATTCTTGCTGGTAGTTCTCCTTCGGGGATGATCCGAGTTCCTGTTTAGTCTTGCTTGTCAAACCAGGATGATGCCGCTACATCAACTCTCTCCTCTCCCCTGTCAATTTAAGTGCAGGACCACTTATATACCTGGTTCCTTCACACCACTTCTTGTCTTGTAATATCTAGCCAAGATCATTGGATTTTTTTTTTCCATATCTACTGCTGAGGTCAAATAAGCAAAAATACAAACCACTGAAATAACACCCCAAAACACAATAATCTCATTACCCAATCACAAGGAAGGTACCAAACACAAACAAAATGGCATGGACCAGAACCAGCCCACATCACCCATGGATTTCAAGTGACTCTTGTTTCTACCCCCCATTGTCCTCTGCCTCCAGTATTCTTTGTCTGGACTCTTTTGGATTTAGAAAACCCCCGAGACTTGGAGGTCTTTTTCGATCTTTCTGCAGTCCCTTCCTTGAACAACACTGGGTTCCACTCCATCCAAGCATAGGAAGTTGTTTATCTCCTCATTTAGATCCTCCAACACCTCTTTTTCTGGAGTAATTTGAGAAGTTGTTGCTTTCTCCAACAAATTACCTTCTTTTTCCAATCTTTTAGAAGTAGCTGCTGCAAGGTCATCCCAACTCAAGAAGAATAAACCCAGAGATGTGTCCACTTAAGCTTCATGCTGGACAACCTTATCAATGGACAAAGACTTATCCAAGTGGTGTACCTTATCCATCTGCACTTGTTCCAAATCCCCCATTCTTCAGATGCTGCCCAATCTTCTTTTGTTCTATAATCCATTTCATCACTTTCAACCTCTGCATCCTCCAAGAGAGGGAAGATTTTCTATACATCCCTGTAATAACTGCATGACAATTGGAAGTGACTCTCATTCACAGGAAAAAGTCTCTTTTGAAGAACCCACACCCTCAAAGCTTTTCTCTGGAGCTGTAGTTTTATCTGCCCCTTCATACAGAAAAATCTAATATCATCTGACCAGTGTTTTAAAAGGCGTGGGAGGCGTACGTGTGGAGGCGCACCTCTAGGTGAGGCGCTCCCAAAACGCCCTGAGGCATATGCCAGAGGCACTGACACCTCTGAGGCATACGCCTCATGCGCTTCATGCACATCTTATATAAAAAGACAGAAAAAAAAAAGAAAAAAGAAAAAAAGGAAAGGAAAGGAAAGGAAAAAAAAAGAAAGGGAAGGGAAAGAAAAAAGAAAAGAGAAGAAAAAAAGAAAAAAGGAAAGAAAAGAAAAGGAAAGGGAAGAGAACAAAAGATAAGGGGAAAGAAAGTGGTTTGTCCCTTGCCCCTTCGGCTGGGGGGAAGCCCCCCAGACCCCCCACCCCCTTTCTGTTGCAGCCCAATTTGTCCCCCCTTCCTCCTCCTCCTAACCCCCCTCCTCTTAAGGAGGCTTACATCTCTTGCGTTCTGAACTATGCCTCACATCTCTAGGTAGTGGAACGCCTCGTGTCACGCCTCCACATTTTAAAACATTGCATCTGACATAGACAAGTTAGAATCCTCCAAACCACCATGTGTTGTTGGATCATAAAACAGTAACCTCAAGAATGTGCCCTTGGGGTGGGGGAGTAAGCCTGGTATTACAGTTTTAAGACTTTTTTTTTTGTATGCTTTTTAATTTTCTTTTGCCTTTTTTTCTTTTCAGCTACTAACCAGTTCCCTACAGTCCAAACACCATGGACCATAGGGGTTAACTTTGCTCATGGTAAGAATGTTGCTAATATGATATTCATACTTCTTCTTACAGGTTGGGAAGAGTGACCCTTCCTTTCCTATTCAAAAGAAAAGGATAAGCAGAGAATTTTTGAGAACCAAGGCGCATCTTCGTCCTCGAACAAATACATTTGGTGCTGTATGCTTCTGTTTTCTATTTACTAAATTACATTGTAATTCTCTTCTTATTAGTATCTTGAGATATTTGTTAGAAAATTATACAATTTAGTGGGAGTTGCTTTCAACAAGAGAGATTGATAGGTAGAAATTCTCACTCACCAAGAGCAGAAGAACAGGGGAACTGAATTTGTTATTGTTGTAAAGTGTCTGATAAAAAAATCCTAAGTTTATCCAAGAGAGAAACATATAGAACCAATAAGAATAATGCCTGTATAAGTGAATTAATCCCATGGCTTCATTACATGGATATCTTGAGCTTGTTCTTTTACGTCAGTATGATTATCCTGCTATACCATGTAGTGTTTTTTTTTTTTTTTTTTTTTTTTTTTCCATTTTAGAATGAATGGCAGTAGATTCTTCCACTGTCTTCTTTAGGTGAATAATGTGGTCCATTTGTATTGTGCAAGCTGGTTTTAGGTTTCAAGAGTAAGGAATGCTTTGGCCTATGCTACACATAAGTTCTTTCAAGAAAATGGGTTTATCTGGATTTCAAGCCCAATTGTAACTGCTTCAGATTGTGAAGGGGCTGGCGAACAGTTCTGCGTGACTACTTTGGTATGTTCTTTTGTATTAAAAATTGCATAGCATGGCACATTTTCCCCTTGTGGGTTTTCTGTTCTTAATGAAATATATCATGATCTCTACCTGTTTTTGTTGATCACTAAGTTGCATTTCATGTTCATCATCATCCAACACTCCCAACTATATGGGATTGGCCACATGAATCTTGTTTCACCATTCTGTTCTGTTCAGTGCCATATCCACCGTTAAATTATGAGCCCTTAAATCATTTCTTGCTACCTCAACCCATGTTCTTTTTGGTCTGCCCCTAGCTCTTCTATCCTTTACAACTTGTAACAGATTACTTATGTCAAAAGGAAATTCGAAAGTGAACTTACAAAACTTACTCATGTGCCTTCAATGCCTGTCACCATATCCAAGGTAGACCAAAAGATAAGAACCAAAAGATCTTTGAACATTCATAAGTTCCGGCTGCACCAAAATCCAGTCTAAAATCATATTGATTGCATCAACACATAACCCCTTTTGATCCTTATACGTTCCATCAAAGGTTCTTCTATTTCTCTTTTTCCAAATTCCCCAATAAACTTAACAAGGAACAGAACTTCAAAATTTTTTGCTTTCCTACTCCTAAGAAAGTTGGTTCAAGAAGAGAAAATATCATGAGGCTGCCATCTTTGTCTTCTAAACAAAATAAAGAAATATCCCCACAAGAATGTCTCCATGCTACATGTTATGAGGCTGCAGCAGCTGCCATATTTGTCTTCTAAACAAAGTAAAGAAATATCCCCACAAGAATGTTTCCATGCTACATGTTATGAATAAATCTATCACATTGTTGTTGTTCTCATGTACAGGTAACATAAGTTGGTAAAATGAAAGATGTTTCTTTTTAGGTGATGCATAGTAAGAATACTGTCTAGGGTCAACAGCCATTCAAAAAGCTTCCATTCTAGGTGGAATGGAATTACCCAAATGCCTTCAATGTCAGATTGTTCCACGTGGTGGCAGATATTAGCATTATAATAAGACTTAAACCATGAATCATCTATTTCTGCATTTTTTGCAACCATCTTGCACCATAAACTTCATGAGAAATATCCCCATTTGCAAGTTTACATTTTCCTACTTTTCTATCCAATGAAGGTCTCAGAGATAGGCCACTGTATTGCACTACCATTCTTGACTTAAAACAATATTGATTTGTTCCTATTCTTAATTAACATATGGGGTTTATGTGATTTTTAAGCACCAAAATACATTAACAAATTTCTCAACCACCAATTGCTTCTCATGGTTCTTGTTCTAATATTGGAGAGTTGATATCTTTGGACACCTCATTAGATGATAGTTGCCAAGGTATCTGGTGATTTTGGATAGCAGTGGGGCACCTAGTCATCTAGGCATAGGTGTTGCCTAGACAATAAGAAATTTATAAAATAAAAGCTAAAATTAGGTTGGTTTCATTGTTTTATATACCAATAAGCGTGTATATTATTAATTGAAAAAATGACAACTCTCTTTATTAAGAACATTAAATTTCCTTTTATAACATAGAAAATCATGAGGTATAAATGACAATAGTATTTTAATTTATATTAATTTAAATATTTTCTAAAATAGTAGTAATAAAATAAGTATTTAATAGAAACAATTTCATAACAAATTAGCATTTAAAGAAGGCTATAATTTTATATGATAAAGATTTAAGATAGAGAGCAAGTTGTTGAAGATTAATTAGTTTTATGATGTTTTTCTGAGTAGATGTTTTATGTTAGTTGTTAGATAGGAGGTGGGGACCATAGTAGTTATGTGAGTCCAAATTTTATTATGTTTTTTGAGTGTTATATATGCTGTTTTATGTTTTGCCGCCCTATAAGGGCATAGTTGTCTTTGTACTGTTCTATAATTTTAGTATAAATAATAAGTGAAGGGGGCGGCTGGATTATTGCTTTCTTTTCTTTCAACTTCTATTCTTCTCTTCTTCTCCCTCTCCTCTCTTCTTTCTCTCTTCAAGAAACTACTTTCTTTCATATTTTTTAATTTAGCAGATTTCTACTTGGTATCAGAGCATCGACTAGGGTTTCTTGAAGCATTCTCATGCAGCCCTAGATCAGCCGACTGCATGAAATAGTAAAGGGCTGATCGATCTGTTATAGATTGCCCAGTTCTTGGAGTTTTTGGTGGGATCTAGACATCAGGAAGGTGATTTACTATTCGACATCAAAATCAGGAAGAACTGGAGTATGGGGAAGAGTCCCGGAAAAGTTGGACTATTTGTTTTTGATCTGATCTTGGGCGCCTAGGTATTGTTAGTTTTCTTTTGATTCCGAAGAGGCGGTTTGGTTTTTGAAAGTTTCTAGGCCTCTCGGTGTGATCGATTCACTTCTCTCTGTTGGGAGGCGTGGGGAGGAGAGAGATTTCCCTCCAGCTAGGGTTTTCTTCTTCCGGAAGGGTTGGTTTGTGTGTGTGGTATTAAATTATTTTTTATAGGTCTTCAATCTATTTTTTTCTTACTGTTGAACAATTTGAAGTAAAATGGAGAGTTGGAATACTGAGATGAAATCTACCGGTATTGTGGGACTGGGTGTTGGAGGTAGTAGTGATATTTTTGGGTCTGGGATCATTACTACAGTAAAACTTGATGGTACAAATTATTTGGAGTGGGCACAATCAGCTAAGATGGCTATTGGTGCCCGTGGAAAATTAGGGTATCCCACTGGGGAGGAGAAGAAACCTGATACAAACTCTTCCCGATGGGTGCAAGAGAATTACATGGTAATGTCTTGGCTGTGTAATTCTATGTTACCTCATATTGCAAAAAATTTCCTATGGGCTAATACGGCTAAGGAGATTTGGGATGGAGTGATTGAAACATACTCTCAGAAGCAAAATGAAGCCAGAGCCTATCGGTTAAGAAATCAGGTGATAAGTATGAAACAGGGAGAAAAACCTCTTGCTGTGTATTTCTCCATGCTGAAAACCCTATGGCAGGAAATATATCACTTAGAAACTGTGGTATGGGAAAGTGTAAATGATGCAACAACTTATCACAAACTAGTAGAGAGGAATAGGGTTTTTGGGTTCTTGGCAGGGCTGAACCTTGAATTTGACATTGCTAGGCAGCAGATTCTTTCTAGGGAGGGTGTGACACTCTCTCAGGCCTATGCTTTTGTCTCTGGAGAGGAGAGTAGGAGGAATGTAATGCTGAGACAGCCTGGGATTGACCAGTCGGCTATGGTTGGTACAACAAAACCTAAGCCGAATGGAGACAGGGGGAGTAGTGAGACTAGAAGGGAAGATAATAAGGACTTGGTGTGTGATTATTGCAAGAAGCCTAAGCATACCAGGGACACTTGTTGGAAGCTTCATCCAAATCTTATGCCTGCTCGGATAAGAAACAAGAAGGGAATTGCAAATGTAGCTACTACATGAGACTCTTCAGCCCCTCTCTCCCAAATTGATTGGGAATCAATTGCAATAGCAGTAGTGAGAACAAAATTGGAGAGGTTTGGACAACTTATGAGTAAGAAAGGTTCACCTAGCTCTAGCCTTCTAGATGGATAGTAGAATGCAAGAGCCAACTACACCACTTCCTTTGCACATATAGGTAGTTCATATGCAACTGCAAGTCTTGCATCCACTTTAGGCAAGGAGGGACCTCCCTGGATTTTAGACTCAGGAGCATCTGAGTATATGACTATGCCCCTACCATTTTCAGTTCTTATCAGTTGTGCTCTGGTAGAGATAGAGTCTCTACAGCAGATGGTTCACATATACCCATTGCTGGGAAGGGGACAGTTAGAGTGACCAATGATATAACTCTGTCCTTTGTTTTACATGTCCCTAGACTTCATACCAACCTACTGTCTGTTAGTTCTTTGACAAAAAAATTGAATTGTTCTATGACCTTTCTTCCTGGTAATTGTGTTTTGCAGGATCTGGAGTCAAAGAAGATGATTGGGAGTGGTCGTGAGGTGAATGGAGTCTACCTTCTGGATGAGATTCCAAGACATCAGGGCCATCATGTTAGCAGCAACAGTAGTAGTGGGTCAGAGTTAGTAAACCAGATTATGCTTTGGCACAATCGCTTGGGACATCTTTCTTTTAGTTCTTTGAAATGTCTTTTCCCAAAATTGTTTGAGTTTGTTCAATTATCTACTTTGGAGTGTGAGAGTTGTCAATTAGTAAAGCATTGTAGACAGTCTTTTAAACCAAGTAATAAAAGAAGTACTTCTGCTTTTAATATTGTTCACACTGATGTATGGGGGCCATATCAAATCCCTTCCATGGGAGAATTCCGTTACTTTCTCTTGTTTGTGGATGATTATATACGATATTCTTGGATATATTTGATGAGATCACGTGACGGGGTTCCTAACTTAGTACGACAATTCCACCAGATGATTCTCACACAATTTGGAGTGGGAACTAAGGTTTTTAGATCAAATAATGCCAGAGAGTACTTTGAGAAGGACTTAACCACGATCTCCTAGAACATGGTGTAGTTTATTAGAGTAGTTGTGCATATACACAACAACAGAATGGAGTTGCTAAGAGGAAAAACAAACACATTGTGGAGGTGGCAAGGAGTCTTATGGTGTGTGCTTCAGTTCATGTATAGTTCTTGGGAGATGCAGTTCTTACAGTTGTACATGCGATTAACCGTGTTCCTTCACGGACTTTGGGGTTTAAGGTGCCATTTAGCCTCATTTTTCCAAATGGAGAGATATTTCATATACCTCTGAGGGTTTTTGGCTGTGTTTCTTTTGTTCACATTCTTGGCCCTCATCGCAACAAATTGGATCATAGGGCCAAGAAATGTATTTTTCTTGGGTATGCTCAAAACCAAAAGGGGTATTGCTGTTATGACCCAGTGTTGAGGAGCAGATTTGTCACTATGGATGTTACCTTTTTTGAATCCACATTCTTCTCAAATGGTTCTCTTTAGGGGGAGAGTTTTGGGGAGGAGAACTCACAATTTGTTCCTCTTCCTGGTTCTCCAGTTTCATTAGCTGAGCCACTACGGGCAACATCACAGCAATATCAACGCTGACAGATGATGGTTGACTCCACACATCCTTGACCCACACCACTCTTTGTCAGTCCTTTTGATGATAATGTTTCTGTCCCTAACACCATTGTTGCAACTGATCCCATTGACCTTGATCTTCCCATTGCACTTTGTAAGGGGAAGAGAAAGTGTACAATCCACTGCATTTCATACCATCTTTCCTACAGTGCCTTATCACCCTCCTACCGTGCTTTTTCTTTCTTCCCTGGATTCTGTGTCTATACCGAGGAATGTTACTGAGGCTTTCTCCAAACTTGAGTGGAAAATAGCCATACAACCATGAAAGATGAGATGGATGCTTTGGTCAAAAGCCAAACTTGGGAAATAGTTGATCTCCCCCTAGACAAGGAGATAATCGGATGTCGAAGGGTATTCACAGTGAAGTATAAGGCTGATGGCAAGATAGAGAGGTACAAGGCAAGGTTGGTAGCAAAAGTGTATACTCAGACCTATGGTGTTGATTATCTGGAAACCTTTGCACCAGTAGCTAAGATGAGTTTAGTTCATATTCTTTTATCTCTAGCAGCCACCTATTCATGGCCCTTGTTCCAGTTTGATGTAAAAAATGCTTTCCTCAATGGTGACTTACGGGAGGAGGTATATATGAACATTCCAACAAGTTTTTATGAAAATGTTGGTAAAGGAAAGGTGTGCAGACTCAGAAAATCTCTGTATGGACTGAAACAGTCACTTAGGGCTTGGTTTGATAGGTTCAGAGGGGCACTCATCCATTTTGGATACACACAGACACAGTCTGATCACACCCTCTTTGTGAAGAGGAGAGATGCTTTGGTGTCAATTCTGATTGTGTATGTGGATGATATAGTGGTGACAGGAAATGATCTGGAGGAGATTGACGATCTCAAAAAATCATTGCAGCAAGAATTTGAGATCAAAGATCTTGGTGAGCTCAAATACTTCTTAGGGATTGAAGTTGCAAGATCCAAGCATGGGATCTTCATTTCACAGAGAAAGTATGTACTTGATCTACTACGAGAGACTGGGAAGCTAGGGACCGAACCAACAGATACTCCTATTGATCCAAATCATAGAATTAATGGTGTGGATGGTGAATTGGTAAAGGATGTGGGGAGATATCAAAGAATGGTGGGCCGACTGCTGTATTTGTGTATGACACGACCAGATATTTCTTATGCTGTCAGTGTTGTGAATCATTACATGCATGCACTTCGGGTTCAACACTGGGAAACTATTGAGAGAATACTTGCATATCTGAAAAAGCACCATGGCAGAGGCATTCTTTTCTCAAATCATGACAATTTGAAGCTAGAATCCTATACGGATGCAGACTGGGCAGGATGCTTAGATGACAGGAGGTCTACATCAGGAGTGTGTACCTTTGTAGGTGGAAACTTGATCTCCTGGAAGAGTAAGAAGCAAGCGGTTGTGGCAAGGTCAAGTGCAGAGGCTGAGTATAGATCTCTTTTGAGTGAGATTGGGGTGAAAGTAGAGGAACCTATGATGTTATACTGTGACAATCAAGCTGCAATCAATATTGCCGACAATCCAATTCACCATGATAGGACAAAACACATTGAAGTTGATAGATGTTTTATAAGAGAAAGGTTAACAACTGGAGAAGTTTGTTTGCCTTATGTCTCTTTAGAGTTGCAGCTGGCTGATGTTCTCACTAAAGGGGTGGCAAGGAACAAGCTTGAACATGATCTATGCAAGTTGGGAATGTGTGACATTTACTCCCAACTTGAGGGGGAGTGTTGAAGATTAATTAGTTTTGTGATGTTTTTCTGAGTAGATGTTTTATGTTAGTTGTTAGATAGGAGGTGGGGACCACAGTAGTTATGTGAGTCCAAGTTTTATTATGTTTTTTGAGTGTTATATATGCTGTTTTATGTTTTGCCGCCCTATAAGGGCTTACTTATCTTTGTACTGTTCTATTATTTTAGTATAAATAATAAGTGAAGGGGGCGGCCAGATTATTGCTGTCTTTTCTTTCAACTTCTCTTCTTCTCTTCTCTCTTCCTTCTCTCTTCAAGAAACTACTTTCTTTTATATTTTTTAATTCAGCAGATTTCTATTCAAGTAAAAGAGAAAATACAATGGTGGAGCTGCTATAGTAGAATTTAGTAACACATATAAGAGAGAGAGAGAGAGTATAGTAGAATTCACTAATACACATATTAGTAAGATGCAGCCATAGTAATGATTATAATAAGATGCCAGCCTTGTTAATGTTCTTACATTAAGTCATGTTTCTTGGATTAGCTTTTTATCCACCCTGTCTATAAGGATGTGGGAACTCTTGCGTATTTAATATCAAAATAGGGTGTTGTTGGGCTGGTCGCTTCTGGGGACCATCCTACTATACCCTTGCCCATTTGACACTACACTTGGAATAAGGTGCAGTGTGTCCTTTCCAGAGAATGTCCTAACATGAACATGCAAAAGACAAATCAGGATCCATAATCATGAGAGTTTGGCAAAAGTTTTGGTGCGGATTCTCAACCTGATGCAAAAGTTTTAGTGGAAAGTTTTATGAAAAGAAAACACTATTGGCACATTGTGTTCACCAAGACATTTGAATAAAAAGTTACTTTCATTATTTGTTCCTAGATTTCCTTGTTCAATTGATCAACTAGTCCAAAAGTAAGTGTATGGTTGGAAGAGATGTGGGTTGTTGGTTCCCCCCCCCCCCAAAAAAAAAAAAAAGGCTGGGTGGGGTAGACACTTTGACAAAGAAAAAAAGCCTTTTCTTTGAAGTTCAATTTGTAATTAATATTCAGATTGATTTAGCTGATATTTGCATTTTCTCAAGAATAATGTCTTGCCTTAAAGTTGGATATAATTTTAGTTGTGCCAAGGATTTGCTTGTTTTCCCTTCTAGAGTTACCTTTTACACGCATTTCTCAAAAATCTATTTAAGTTATTCCATTTTTTTTTTAAGATGATGTAAGGAATGGTTTTATCATACCTACTGAAATAATGAACACTTTTTAATAGAATGCGTGTGCATGTTTTCTTTTTTTTTTGTTTTCTTGATTGAAAGATTCCAAGCTCTCGGGATGCTTCTGATTCACTAGTTGATACTATTCCAAAGACTGATGGTGGTTTAATTGACTGGTCACAGGTAAGGAGACAATCTCATTTAAATTTCCCCTTTATATTTCAGCAAACACTGAATTATCATCATCAAGTAACTGCTTGTTTGTTGATTTAGTTTATTACCTCAATATTGTGGTTTTTAGGAATCTCCCTCAAGAATCTTGATGGTCCAGAAACAGGGTGAATGCTTTGACATTGAATCAAATTCCATGTAAAAGAACAAAAGAAAAAGGCTACTTCCATAATAATTTTATAAATATGAAATATCATTATGGAAATACTTCCCTATCAAATTCTTTTGGCTAAAATGATTCTCTTTTGTCTTTCTTTCTTTACCTTTTCTCCTATCTAGTGCTGTAATATATTTTTCTCTCATTTCTTAATCTAAAGATCAACTTGGAAGGTCTCTTAGAGTGTTTAGAAGCATCAGTGAGCTGTCATGTTGATCTGAAGTAAGGACTAGCTGACCGATATTTCAGATCTATATAAAGAGAATATTTCAGTTGGGTAGTTAGAGTTTATGATGAATGAAAAGTTTACTTGCTAGTGGCCACTTCAAGATACAAAAAAAATCGCTGAGTTGTGGGCACCACTGTATGAAGGTTTTCCTCAAATTAAATTTTAATGGAAGTAGCATGGGGAACCCGGGTCCTTCAAGCATAAGGGGAGTCTCTAGAGATGAGAAGGGTGTTCAAAAGCTTGTAATAGAAGGAGATTCTTAGGAGGTTGGGGGCTGGCTGAAGAACGAGGAAGCCTTTTGGACATACAGGAATGAAATCAAGAAGCTTAAGTGGTTAATTCAAGGAATGCAATTGCAAGTGCCATGGGTTCAAAGATCAATTAATGCTATGGCTGATACTTTGGCAAAACAAGGGGTGAACAGGAATCACTGATTTTTGGCTGAATTGTAATATTGTAATATTTTTTCTAATGGGGAAGAGAAAGACTTTTCTCTTGAAAAAGGTTCTTTCTGTTGTGGTATCTTGTGAGGTCCAATCCTCCCTCCCTCCTTCCTCTTATTTCTTTTATCTTCTCTCTCTGATCTTCTCATATTTTTTCTATGCTAAGGTCTGAAATACTCTTGTTCATAACTCTCATATTACTCATCCCACCACCTTAGCTCACTTGACAACCGCCCAAGGCCTCCCCTCAATTACTGCATAAGTGAATCAAAGAATGTAGACTACACAAAAACCATGATGGATGCTAGCTGTGCTCTAATTGAGTCCCATCATCAATAGGCACTGAATACACCTGTAAGATTACTCCCTTCTGGTTCTTGGCAAAACCCCAACCTCCTAAAGGACCTAGATTTTTTTTTTTTGATAGGTACCATAAACAGATTTTGTATTAAAATGATGTATACAACAAGCTATTATATACTATTCTCCCGTCCAATTGCTTTTGTTATTTGGGATTGGTTTTATCTCTATTTGGATGCAGGTGGGATCCCTTAACAGATGTGGTTAGCTTGTTCAACTCAACCTTTGTTACTTTACTGAGAAGAAAAGGGTAGATCATGTGGCGATGCACCAGGGCAGTGTTCCTTTGGACTATATGGGGGAGAGAGATGTGAGAATATTTAAAGGGTAGGTACTCAGTAAGGCTATAATTGAAAGTATTGGTATCAAAGCGGTGCCTTGGACAAAAGCTATGGACCTGTTTGCTCCTTCCCATTTGATGATATCCTTAGAGGGTTACAATGGATTGTCTCTTCTTCTACCTCAAGAGTTGTGTCATGCACAATGGTGAGTTGGTGACCACCTACTGATGGCGTTATAAAAATGAAATTTGGTGGATGCCATTTTGGAAATCCTGGGACTTCAGGCATAGGTAGAATTTTTTGAAACCAGCATTGTACTGTTCTAGCAATCTATTTGAAGCCAGTTGGATATGGAGACTCTGTAAGGGCTGGAATGTATTTAATACATTCATAGACCCAAAAATAAAACGTGGACCTTACTGTTAAAGTCTCCCTTTATCTTCCCACAGAATCAAAGCCAGATCTGAACACTCACTTGACCCCTTGTGAACCATTGCCCTATCCATTACAAAATAGTTAATGTCTTTGCAGACGTGACCACTCCCTGCTCCTTGCAAGAAGTGGACCAAGAATAAGTTATTACATTTTTTGACAGATGATTCGGAAAGCATGCAGGACCGGCACCTCACAGTGTCATCCATGGTGAAGTGCCAGAACTCCTCCCTATTCCATATTTTTTGAATCCTGTTTTTCCAATCTGTTCTATTTAAAGCCATATCCACTGTCAAATTATTAGTGCTTTAGCTGATCAACATATCAGGTCAAATTTAATATCAGAACAAGTTCTTGCGTTTCATTCTTCCGAGTGTCCATGTCACTGCTACTTTGCTTTGAAGCATCTTCACATGATTTTCCTCCACACCATCTTGAGTGAAAGTAAGACTACAGAGGCCCAAGTCTGAAAATTTGAAGACATCTGTACAGGACATTAATAGGGTATTGTACGGATATACCACTAGCTATACAAGGAGCCAGGAAGGGGGTGGGGGGGTGGGAGAGTGTTGTACAATTTGATACTGCTTGGTTTATTTTGGTTCTAAAATTTCAATTCTACTGTGTTTATCATGACCAAGTCTGAAATTTTGAAGACATCTGTACAGGACATTAATAGGGTATTGTATATACTACTAGCTATGCAAAGAGCCAGGAGGGTGGGGTGGGGTGGGGGCGGGGAGTATTGCACAACTTGATATGCTTGGCTTATCTTGGTTCTAAAATTTCAATTATACTATGTTGATCATGGCCACCTCTTGATGTAATGCTTGCTTGTAACTCACTCATTTAGGAATCTTTTGTTACTAAAGTTCTTTTCACGTTGATCATCATCATCCAAGCCTTATCCCAACTATATGGGGTTGGCTACATGAATCCTGTTTTGCCATTTCGTTCTGTTTAATGCCACAGCTTGTTTCATGTTGAAACCAGCCTTAATTTTAAGTCTTTATCCCCTACTCCACCCCTCGATTTAAATTTACTTAGCAGTCATTATGTTTAGAACTGGTTATGAAGTTAAAGCAGTGCTGTTAATTATGATTGTATTTCTCTCTCTCTCTATTTTTTTTTAATCATGGCAGGATTTTTTTGGGAAACCAGCATTCTTGACTGTTTCGGGCCAACTCAATGCTGAAACATATGCTTCTGCTCTTTGTGATGTATGCATTCTCTTTCCATGCTCATATCCATATTGTCATTCTCAACATGTTGTTTAGTCATCATAGTTTTGAAGACACCAAGGCAAAATCTAGGTGACTGGGGGGCCTTGTTGCCTATGTGATTAGTTTTTTAAAATACAAAAAAAATATAAATCCTAGGGTAGTTCCCTAGGTTTCACTGCAATCAGCAGTCATCTTTCACTAATAATTACCAATAATTCTCATGAAATAAGTATAACCTCATATTGGAATGTACTAACATAGAAAATCAACATTTTCATAAAAAGAAATAATAGAAAACATAGTTTATTTGGTAAATCAGAAAATATAGGGTTGAGCCCTTGTTTTTGTCTTAGAAAACATATTATTCATAAGAAAAAGGAAATGAAAAACTTAGAAAATTAAAAGGAGACGGTGTGATCCCCTATTTTTGTCCCAATAAAGAAGAAAAGAAAGGGGCAGCAGAAGTAGAAAATGAACATACCTTGGTTGCTCTTGTTTGTTGAATGGATAAAATCTTCAAGTCCTTTCCTTGCCCATTGGTACAGTTTGAAGTCTTCAAGGGTCAAAGACAATGCCTACTATCTTGTTGGCCCCCAAATTGAATAGATTAGTGTAATTATGTCTATTGTAATGTTATAATTATCATAAAGTAAAAAATATAAAAATATTATATGACACCTTGTACAAAAATAACTAAGTGCTTGGGCGAGGTCACCCTCCACAGGTGCCTTGTTGCCTTGGCAACTGTCTTAGTCATCCTCTTTTGATCTTTCTGTGACCTGATTAGCTTATCTGTTGCCAGGTGTACACATTTGGTCCAACATTTCGAGCAGAGAATTCTAACACTTCTAGGCATTTAGCTGAATTCTGGGTATCTTTTTCTCATTCTTGTTCAAATTATTTTGAAGTTTGCACCTCCCCTTATTTGAGATGATAGTTTCCTGGTTCATGGCATAACTGATCAGAATTTTTAACAAATTTCTTCTTGTTCAAGATGATTGAACCAGAACTTGCTTTTGCTGATTTGAGTGGTGACATGGCATGTGCAACTGCCTATCTAAAGTATGTGGTAGGTCACTTTTTTGCATATATTGTCCATCCAATATTTATGCTGGTGATTATGAGCTCTCTCTTCCCATGCATGCTTGTTGTTAAGGGTGTCAATGGGGTCCAGTCCAAAATCAATTTGGGTGGATTGGACGGACCAACAAGACATATTGGATTGGACCAATCCGGTCCAAAATATTTATTAGATTGGATTGGACATGGTCCGTGCGTAATAAGTTTATATTGGATTGGGTTGGATTAAGCCAATATCTAGTCCATTGATATAAGATAATAATATTAGGTGTCAATGGACCGGGTTGAGTTGAAACTTTAGAGATGCAGAACAATAATGTGGTCCCCACTACTGTTTGTCTATTTATGTTATTTAGTGGTAGTTGGTAGTTATTTTCTGTTTCTATTATTTCTTAGCTTATGTAAGCAGTAGGGGTAATTCTGGTTTTCTACCCTGTTTAAACTATTAATATAAATAGCTGAGTGGGGCGACAATCTTAGTAATGACCCACACTCTTTTTTGACTTTTTTCTCTTCGTCTTCTCCTTCTCTTCTTCTTCTTCTTCTTCTTCTTCTTCTTCTTCTTCTTCTCGACTTTCTTGTTTATTTTACATTACAGCTAGGATTGATTGCAGTCTTACTAGACAAGTTGGTATCAGAGCCAACCTAGGGCTTCTCATGTGAGTCTAATCAGGCCAACTACATGAGAACTTCCTAGGGTTGGAAGTTTTAGCAGAGATAAGTCAATTGGCTGGTTCTTGGAGATTGCTGGGGGAGTGCAGCAGATGCCCAAGGGGTTGTAGAGCCTTGGAGGGTGTCCAGTGATCAGGAAGAATCAGGGGAAAGGAAGAAAGTTCAAGATTAGGGTTCAGACTGGTTTGGAGGTGGCGGCCAGACTTCTCTGAGTGAGTTTGTGTTTGTTTTTGAGATCGACTTCAACCAAAGTCTGTTTTGAATAATCTGGAAGGTGCGGCTGGGAGTTTTCTATTTTCTCCTATTTTTTTAGGGTTTTCTCTTGACCTACGTCCAGTTCTCAGTTTTTAAACCCTAAATTTATGACTGTTGTCAATTCCTGGATAATAGTTAGACCTGTTACAGTATTTCAGATTGAGTAATATTGGTTTCTGGGAGACTATTAGACCTGTTCCAATATTTCTAGGTGATTGCCAATCCTATTTCATCCTTCTAGGTCAGCTGTTAGCAAGTTCTAGGTGCAATTACACCTGTTTCAGCACTAAAAGAGTTTCTTTTTGATCAATCTCTTGGAAGAGATGGCAAGAATGGAGTTTAAGAATTAAGGGGAAAGTGGTTTGGAGGCTGGTGGTTCTGGTTACATGACTAGGAACTCATTTCAGATTACCACTGTCAAATTTGATGGATCAAATTACTTGGAATGGGTTCAGTCAGCCATGATGACTATTGGGGGCAGAGGAAAACTGAGCTATCTGTTGGGGGATGTGAAGGAACCAACCAAGGAGGACCCAACCTATACCAAATGGGTTCAGGAGAACTATTTGGTTATGACTTGGCTGTGCAACTCCATGTAGCCTCACATTAGTCGAAATTACTTGTGGGCAAAAATTGTTAAGGAGATTTGAGACATCATGAAAGAAACCTACTCCCAACCACGGGCCTATGAGCTGAAATGTGAAGTAAACAACCTTAAGCAAGGAGAGAAACCATTCTCAATTTACTTCTCCACTTTGAAATCCTTGTAGCATGAAATTGATCACCTAGAGACAATTGAGTGGGAAAGTCAGAAGGATGCACAAACTTACGAAAAACAAGTTGAAACCAATAGGGTTTTTGAATTCCTAGCCGGTCTGAATTCTGAATATGATATTGTGAGACAACTCCTCACCAGAGAAAGTGTGACCTTGTCACAAGCCTACTCTTTAGTGCATAGTGAAGAAAGTAGGAAAAGTGTTATGTTGCAGCATCAACCATTGGAATTAGCCTTAGCAATAATGAAACCAAAAGTTTGGGGGTGACAAGGAGAGGGATATGAAGAAGGAAGATAAGAGGGAGTTAGTGTGTGAACATTGCAAGAAACCAAAGCATACTAAAGACACTGTTGGAAGTTACACCACATCTAGTTCCAGCAAAGCTCAGTAATAAAAGGGGAAATGCCAATGTGGCTGTTACTACTGATGGTGCACCCTCATCTAGCACAAGAACCACATCCCTAGACACCTTAGCTGTTGTTTGGGCTGCTCTGACTCAGTTGGAGAGTGAAGTTGGCAATTCAACAACCTTATCTCAGCCACTAGTTACAACATTTCTTACTCCCACTTCAGCATTTGCTCATTCAGGTACACGGGCTTCAACATATCATGCCTCAGCCCAGGTAACGTTGAAGCTTGTTGGGTGATAGATTCAGGTGCATTTGACCATATGACTGGTTTGTCCTCACTGTTTACTACTTAGTACTTATCCTTTGGTAGAGACAAAGTGTCTATTATTGATGGCTCCATTGTTCTCATTTCTGGCAAGAGAGACATTAAATTGTTTAATGCCATCTCTTTGTCCTTAATTTTACATGTTTCTAAACTTAGTACTAACATGCTTTCAGTTAATAATATCACTAAAAACCAAAATTGTTCAGTGACATTTTCTCTTGTTCGATGTGTTTTTTAGGATCTGGAGACAAGGAAGGTGATTGGGATTGACTGTGAGACGAATGGAATCTACCTACTTGGAGGGAGCTCACATGGGGAAGATAGTGAAGTTGGGAGGTCTTTTGTTTCTCAGTCTGTGAGCCAGGTTATGCTTTGGCATATTCGGTTAGGTCATTTATCTTTTGCAAAGCATTGTAGAACAATCTATCCTTAGATATGCACAAACTCAAAAGGGATATTGCTGTTAAGAACCTACTTTTGGGAAACGGTTTGTTTCTATGGATGTCACTTTCTGAGGATGTACCCTATTATCCTAGGGTTTCTTCTCAGGGGGAGAGTAGTGAGGTGGGGGCTCATTCATCAGAAATTCCATTACCTGTCCCAATCACTAAAGGGGAGTGTAGTGAGGAGGGTTGTCAAAGGTGCTAGGATTTGAGGGTATATCACAGACAGTGGAGGCAGGTTGATTTCGGTCATTAATAGTCCAGGCCAACTTCACTTCCCTCTGCGGGTCCAGATCCAGGTACCACAGTTCCTTTATCTTCCACTACAGATGAAATACCCTCCATGGTTGAGACTTCTCCTCCGTTGGATGATCTTAACCTTCCCATTGTAGTCCGTAAAGGGAAATGACATTATACCTCATCTATGCTCATTGTGTTTCCCAATTTCTGTCTTATGATCATTTGTCTCCATCCTACAAGTCTGTCTTGGCATCCATTGCCGCTATTCCCATTCCCAGAACATTGTAGAAAGCCTTGTCGGTACCTGAGTGGAAGGATGCAATGAAGGTAGAAATGGATGCTCTTCTGAAGAACAATACATGGGAGTTAGTTGATCAGCTTAAAGGGAAGAAACCGGTTGGGTGTAGATGGGTGTTTATAGTGAAGCATAATGCTGATGGTTCCATTGAAAGATATAAGGCTAGATTGTTGCAAAGGGGTTTACACAGACATATGGCATAGACTACTTGGAGACTTTTGCTCCAATAGCAAAGATGAACACTATTAGAGTTTTACTATCTCTTGCAACTAATTTCTGTGGCCATTCTTTCAGATGGATGTTAAAAATTCCTTTCTCAATGGTGACTTGCAAGAAGAGGTGTACATGCTATTACTTACTGGATTTTATAGTGAAGAAGTAGGAAAGAAGGTCTGACGGCTTCATAAAGCCTTATATGGACTAAAATAATCTCCCAGAGCCTGGTTTGATAGATTTATATAGGCTCTTGAAAAATTCAGCTATGTGCAAGCCCAATCAGAGCACACTCTTTTTATTAAGAAAGTGGATTCCTCCTTAACCCTACTTGCTGTATATGTGGATGATATTGTGGTGACAAGGAGTGATACTTGTGAGATTGACTCTCTTAAGCAACTCCTTCACCAAGAATTTGAGGTCAAAGACTTGGGAGAGCTACGTTATTTCCTAGGTATTAGGTTGCACAGTCTAAACTTGGGATTTTTGTTTCCTAAAGGAAATATGTTCTTAATCTTTTGGAAGAAACTAGGAAGCTAGGTGTTAAGCTTGTTGACACACCTATTGAACGAAATCACAAGATCAGTGTAGAAGGTGAAGAGCCCCTTGAAGATAAAGTTATGTTCCAACGGTTGGTTGGAAAACTTCTTTATCTTTGTCTCACATGACCACACATCTCTTATGTAGTCAATGTTGTTAGCCAGTATATGCATTCCCCTAGAACCACTCACCTACTTGCAGTTGAGAGGATACTGGCATATTTGAAGAGATGTCCTGGCAGAGGTATACTCTTCAAAGACAATAATCACATGAAAATAGAAGTTTACACAAATGCTGATTGGGTTGGATGTGTTGATGATAGGAGGTCTACCTCTGGGTATTGTGCTTTTGTAGGAGGAAATCTTGTTTCTTGGAGAAGTAAGAAACAAAATGTTGTTGCTTGCTCCAGTGCTGAAGCTGAATATATGTCTATGGCGAATGGTGTGGCTGAAGTGTTATGGTTGAAATCCCTATTTGAGGAGTTGGGTATTGCTTATGAGAAGTCCCTGATGTTGTACTGTGATAATCAGGTTGCTATTAACATTGCCCATAATACGTACAACATTATAGAACTAAGAAGTGTGTCTTCTGTTACAGGCCCACGAATAGGATCTCGTCATGGGTTGGTCCACGGGGAAAACCTCCTGTTTTCCCTTGTTCCTCCCATTTCTTGAGGAACCTATCTTGGCGCCTTAATGGTGATTTGTTCAAGAGATCACCAACTCGCCTCTACTCTGTCTTGACTGAGAATTTCGATGCCTCTATTGAATATCGTTAGCTCCTTTAACTAGGAGATTACAAGAAGATAAGAATCCCACTTTTAGGAGGACTCCCTACTGATCTATACTACTGAATTTAGATAAGAACACTGAATAGATAAGACTCCCTACTAGATAAGATGAGTACATTGAATTAGATAAGATCAGAACACTAAGATGAGAACACTGAATTAGATAAGATGAGAACACTGAATTAGATAAGATGAGAACACTGAGTTAATCGCCCATTACTGCTGTTGTCCATTAAACTCTGAATTAATCACCCATTACTACTGCTGTTAGCGGCTGTAAAAGCATCCACAACATTACTCCCCTCCTGGACTAAGAGCTTGTCCTCAAGCTCGAATTCAGGATGGGTTGAAACACAGTTAAAGGAATTCAGGATAGGTGGAATGATTTTGCCCTCCTGGATCGGGTTCCAATGAAGAGGGTTCATCCTCATCTTCCTCTTGTTCCACCAGGAGGCAGAAAAGTCTCTTGCACTTGTGCCCTGCTGAGTAAAGTTCATCCCAAACTAGATGCCAATCTGGAATCGTGGCTTGACTATAGTTTCTGTTCCCAGCTGGCTGCAGAAGATGGGGCCATGTTGAGTGGTCTCGGGGGTGCCCATGCTGTTTGAGGCCTCCCCATACTGATACTTTCGCGGTTGAGTTACAACTTGCGTTCAAAAGCGCGAGCCAAATTCATAGTAGTAACCAGATTGGGGGCATTTTGCATCTCCACATCCACCCTCAATGTTTCTACTAACCCCGCGGTGAACATGTTGACCTGTTGGTCTGGTCATACCGATGATGCTCTTGCAAGGAGGGTCTGAAACTGACATTGATATTCAGCCACCGTTCCCGTCTGTTTGAGGTTGATTAATTCGCCTAATGGGTTGCTTGTTAATGGGGGCCCAAATCTGAGAAGGTAGTAGGATTTGAATTGGGTCCAACTGAGCCCGGGTTCCTCCTACTCTAATCTATAAAACCAGAGCTGCACCTCCTCTATCATGTGGAATGCAGCTAAGCTTACCTTGTCTTTGTCCTCTGTCCATTGGTTGCGGAAGAACTGCTCACATCTGTACAACCATCCCAACGGATCTCTCGTGCCGTTATAGGAAGGGAACTCTAGCCTACTGTATTTGGGAATGATCGCGGTTCCTTGGACGACGACCTGCCGCTCGCCGGACGATTCTTCCATGTCTGGACGGCGGCCGTTTGTGGTTGCAGCCCCATCTGGATTCCTCTCCTTGCTAGAAAAATAGAGCTCCATCATGCGCCTTAATTCTCGGACGTCTTCCTTGATCTCGTGCACCTCCGTGCTGTTTTCCATGAGCTTGTGCTCCAGTTCATGAACCCTAGTCGTCAACTGCTCAAGGTCACCCATGACGCCTTGCTCTGATACCAAATTGTTACAGGCCCGCGAATAGGATCTCGTCACGGGTTGATCCACGGGGAAAACCTCCTATTTTCCCTTGTTCCTCCCTTTTCTTGAGGAACCTATCTTGGCGCCTTAATGGTGATTTGTTCAGGAGATCACCAACTCTCCTCTACTCTGTCTTGACTGAGAATTTCGATGCCTCTATTGAATATCATTAGCTCCTTTAAATAGGAGATTACAAGAAGATAAGAATCCCACTTTTAGGACTCCCTACTGATCTATACTACTGAATTTAGATAAGAACACTGAACAGATAAGACTCCCTACTAGATAAGATAGAACTGTATCTAGCTAGATAAGATGAGTACACTGAATTAGATAAGATGAAAACACTAAGATGAGAACACTGAGTTAATCGCCCATTACTGCTGCTGTCCATTAAACTCTGAATTAATCGCCCATTACTGCTGCTGTCCATCACTGCTGCTTTTAGCGGCTGTAAAAGCATCCACAACATCTTCCATATATCACCTCCAACATGCTTCACTAAGGCAGTTTCAAAGACAAAGTTGGAGGCAGACTTATGCAAGTTGGGAATGACTAATATCTATTTCCAACTTGAGGGGGAGTGTAGAGATGTAGAACAATAATGTGGTCCCCACTACTGTTTGTCTATTTATGTTACTTAGTGGTAGTTGGTAGTTATTTTCTGTTTCTATTATTTCTTAGCTTATGTAAGCAGTAGGGGTAATTCTGGTTCGTTACCCCGTTTAAACTATTAATATAAATAGCTGAGTGGGCGACAATCTTAGTAATAACCCACTCATTTTTGACTTTCTTCTCTTCGTCTTCTCTTCTCCTTTTCTTCTTCTTCCCTTCTTCTCAACTTTCTTTCTTGTTTATTTTACATTACAACTAGGATATTGCAGTCTTACTAGACAAGTGAAACCAATCTAAATTAAAACGAATTTGAACAGATTGGATGGTCCAAACATTGAATTGGACTGGTCCAAAATATTCATTGGATTGGATTGGACCTGGTCAATTTGTAATGGACTCACATTGGACTGGATTGGATTGGACCAAATCCAGTCCAATTGACACCCCTACTTGTGTCTGTATGCATGTGCAAAAAGGTTTTTGAACTCAAAATCTCTATCAACCTCCAAGACTCTTCATATTTCAATAGATGATTTTATGTATTTTCCTGTATGTCAGGTAAGGCATGTCCTAGACAACTGCAAAGAAGACATGGATTTCTTTAATACTTGGATTGAGAAAGGAATCATTGATCGATTGAGTGTATGAATTCTCACTTTTAACTTTTCTTCTTCACTTTCTGCTATATATGGATGGGTTCTGATTGAGCTAAACAACAAAATCAAGGCTGTTTTGACTAATTGTCCTGCCTGATGCTTCTATCCCTTTTTTTCTTTCTTTCTTCTTTTCCTTTTAACTCTTTTGCATAATCCTAGGTGGACTTATATAGATGCACATACATGATCTTTTGTTCATTTTGTCAGGATGTGGCTGAGAAAGACTTTGTGCACTTGGCATATACAGAAGCTATTGAGCTCCTGCTGAAAGCTAAAAGGAAATTTGAATTCCCTGTACTGTACACTACTCAGTTTTGTGAAACTTTTGTAACTGTGATATAAATTCAGTTCTCTGAGTGATGAGTCCTCGTTGTTAGATAGTTTATCACCTCAACGTGAGTTTATGATGATGAATTCATGATCTTTGCTTCCTTTTCACTTTGTACAATGATTATTAGCATATAGTAGCCTTTTATTCTTTGTTCCTATTTTCTACATTGAAGGAACTGAAGAGTTGTACTATCTTTTTACATCTGATTTTAGTAAATTCCTATCATCTTGTTTTTTATCAGAAAAAAGAAAAATAAACCTGCATTATACATATTCAACTATATCAGCTTTTATAAATCTGGCTTTGAACTAATGATACTTATCTTTTCCATTCCTGTGGGTGCTGCCAATTTGATAGGTGAAGTGGGGCTGTGATTTGCAAAGTGAGCATGAAAGATATGTTACTGAAGAGGTTTTTGCTGGATGCCCTGTAATTATAACAGATTATCCAAAGGCATGTCTTCCCTCTCTTTTTTTCTCCTGCTTTTGTGCTTACTTGGATTTATATACTCCATGCACATCTTTAACCTTTTTATATATTTTTGTTGATTAAAAAACTCCAGGAGATTAAGGCGTTCTATATGCGGCTAAATGATGATGGGAGGACTGTTGCAGCCATGGATGTGCTAGTTCCTAGGGTAAACTCTGGATTTCTTATCTGTATATTATTATACTTATCTGCCATTTTAGCTGTGGACCTGTGGTCTATAACCATTAAATAATTCTATAATCTAAAAAAAGAAAAAAGAGAAATTATTTTGAGGATCATTTCATAGATTTACAGTTCAAATGCACAAACTTGAACTTGCTTTTTCTACAATCTTTCTACTGACTCGGGTTTTTCTCATTGGGGGGGGGGGTGCCAAGGGAATTGCTATCTATGCATCTATTTATGTGCATTTTGTGTACTTGTGTATAGTAAAGTTCATTTAATCTATATATTAAGTTGATAATATATGATATATGTCTATTTGCATATGTTACAGTCACCAGTCAATTAAGTTGGGTGATGTCTTACCTAGGGAACTGCCATGGTGATAAGAGGATGAACTATGCAGACTACACTTGGCAAAAAGTTGTCCCAACCTGTGAACCTGGATCAACCCAACCCCAAAAAAGCGGGTTAGGGGTCCCCTCTCTAGCAACCCGATGTAGGTGGAATGGCCTGACCCAACCTGAAAAGAATTCGGGTTGGGTCACGGGTCACCTATTTTGTAACCAATGCTTTCAAACTGGTGCTGACTCGGATGGTTGAACCATTCAAACCATTTGAACTAGACAATTAAACTTGTATTTTTGATAAAAAAATATTGTTTTGGTTAAAGACCAAATGACACGTGGCAGTTAAACCATCGATCCATCTGACCCATGGGTCAACCCTAAGCTGAATTTTTAGGTTTAGGGTCAAGCCTTTGTTGACCCAACCTGAAAACTGAACCAAAATGCCTTGACCTGACGCAAACCCAACCCAACCCGATCTGATTGCCAGGTTTAATGCGAACTATCCCTAGAATCCCCTAGAGCCTTGACTACCATGATTTTACTTATATATGTTAATGGTGTCATCCTCAAACATGGTTTAATCTTTTGAATGGCCAGCATATGAGTTGGGTTTTAAGATCCTTCACAATATATTGTGGCTTATAGAATTAATGACACTTTATGGTCCTAGGACTTAACTAGAAGCCCATTTAATTTAAAGGAAGATTGTTTGAACCAGTAGAATACATTTCATGGTTTAGATGCACACTTACTAGTTATAAAGTGAACCTGAGACAATAGAAAAGAAAGAGAAGGGTCATACCCTTCAAGATGGTACACAAGCATGGAATTTGCACAAAACTTTGTTCCATCTCAATACTACTAAATGAGTGAAGATCTCACCTGCAGGTCGGTATTGCTTTCTTATAAGTTCTTCTTGTCCCATCATCTGTGCTGGATTCTATCTCATTCTATTTCAAAAATGTTCTTTGTTTGTCAGGTTGGTGAACTTATTGGTGGAAGTCAAAGAGAAGAACGCCTAGAATATCTAGAAGATCGTTTGGATGAGTTAAAGCTGAATAAGGAAACCTACTGGTGGTACCTTGATCTTCGCCGCTTTGGTTCAGGTCAGGGGTCTTTTTGTCTCTTTAACACTGAGAACTCTTCTCATATTGCTGACTGTTTAGTGCCTCTTTTATAAGTTGTTATAATATACAGTAGCATTTTGTATTGAAAAGAAAATTCATGATTTTCTTTTGCTTAAATTAAATTGGTTTCTCTAAGAGTTACATTTTGATTGGTGATGAATATACTGATAAAAGAATAGGGTATGTTCAAATAAAATGTATTGAGACTATACCCTGCGACTGCGTATCCCAACATGCACAACATCCCAAGGACCACTCCCAAAGTTTAGTATGTCTGATCCCTAGAAATTCAAGATGCAAACTAAAAAATTTGAAAAAAAAAAAAGAGATTCAAGAAAACTGCACTTGTAATAAGCTCCATTCTAGGAAGTTCTGTCAACTGATTTAGTACCCTCCTGTGCTGGTTACAGATTTAACTGATCTGAAAATCTACCTGAATGAGATGTTGGCTTTTCCAATTTCTTTCCTTCCGTATTTCCCAACAATGACAAAGGTGGTAACACTCTAGCAAATCTTTTCATGAGAACCACTTGAAAGTCCGCCATGCTTCAGAGAATGTGGGTGGAAGGAGATTTTCTCTCATTGTCATTGAGTACATGAGAGGTCTAAATCCAGCTGGTCTTGGAGACTGATTTTTTGATGGATAGTCTTGGAGGCTGATTGACATTATTGAAAGCTGTGACACTCACATGGGTTGAATTTTTCTGTTAAAAAAAATTCCAAACTAGGGTTCATGAACCCAAGAGTTCGGCCAGGAGAATAGCAAAACCGCATGGGAGAAAACTTGCTTTCTCCTCGAGTGATTTTGGGACTTGAACTAGGTCACATTAGATCCAAAACTACAAGAAAGATTAGAACTTTACCTGATAGAATGGTCCTCACAAGTGCAAGAAATGCCGTGGAGTTCATGCCCAAGAAATCAAGCTTCCTTCTCTAGTGATTCAATCAAACTGAAACAGCCTTGGGTATTGAGCAACTTGATCCTTGAGATTTCAGGAGTGTTTGGTCGCCCAAATCACCTCTGTTAATGGTGGATTTCTACTGTAGAAGAACCCCCAAAATCCTTTCTTGAATGTGTTCAAGATGGTGAAGAAAGGACAATATTGCAGGTTTGGTCCTAGGTATCAACTAAGGTTTTTGGACTGAATATTGTTCTCTACAATCCGAGCACCTAACTTTTAAAGGCTTCAGTAAGTCTCAAATAAACCCTAGAAAAGTCTCAATTGAAGTGGGTAATGGCTGGTCTAAGATAACCTTCTAATTCAGTCCTAGTTTGACTAGACAAGCTAGTTAGTTTCCTTCTGATACTAGAAGACTTGGAATCTTGTTTGAACCACTTCTAATGGGTTTATAATTTCTCAAGGGATAAGAGAGAAGGTATTCTTGTATGGTGTAGGACCCACATGCCAATTTGGATCAAACCACTATAGAGCCCTTTCAGTCACTTGAAGTGAGTTGGGACCACTGGGCCGAATTCACTCTAATTAAAGAGTGAATTGCCCATTAGTGAATGGGCCTAAACATTTTAACCCATCAGTATATAATACTACACACTTGGGCCGAATTCACTCTAATTAAAGAGTGAATTGTCCATTAGTGAATGGGCTTAAACATTTTAACCCATCAGTATATAATACTACACACTTGGGCCTCAACCACTCTATGAGTCCAAGTCCTATGGTCCAATTCCAATTATATATCTATTAGGGTTTTGGGCCTAATAAGACATTTGCTATATGATCTCTCAGCCATTAATTTCCAACACTGGGATCCAGGGAAGGACTTATTCCGTTGACATATAACCCAATGTCACACCCTCTCATCAATGGATCCTGGGAAAGAATTTTTATGAACTCCTTTTACAAAATATAGACAAACACACTTTTGCAAAACAGATCTCAACATTTTTTTGAAATCCACTGTTGAAAGTTTTGACTATCCACTGAAGAGGATATGTTTATAGATATTCTCTTTGTCTAACAAAGTAGCTGGTCCTATCACAATGATGACTTCCTAGGTATTCTTCATAGCTGCTCCAATTTACCTAGATGTTGACCCCCAAAAGGATCTCTCTAATTGACATATAAAAAATAAGTCTGCTAGATATCCAGTTGAGTACCATTATCAAGTCAGGGATCACAAGCAACGGTCCAGCTATTCCACCTATTCAAAAGTCCAAGAATAATCTGAAACTTAGTCCGGTTTAGTGTTTCAGGCAACCACCCATTCCCACACTTTAGGTCACAACCTTAGCAGATGAGGCAGTCTGCTCTATCACGTGTGTGAATGTCAACCCAAGTCTATCCACTGGTTGAGAACATTGAGCCTTGCATACTGAATATGATGTTTCAAACATAATCCTAAAATGTAGTACAAGGGTTAATTTAGTAGAAAAACACCACATGGCACATGAAATAATTGCACTTTCACAATAATAGTCAATTATAAACACCATTGGACCTGAGGGCATAAACTGTCGGACAATTATAGGCAGTATTCACAGGAGGGAAGGGTGTCAGCATTGATAACCTCTTCTGTAATAGTCTTGGAGGCTGATCGACTTTTTCGTGGGCAGTGTTTACAGGAAGGGAGGATGTTGAAGTTGATAACCATTTCTCCAGAGTAAGATCTTAATTTGGGTCTGGCCCCTTTCTCTTTTGTAGTAGTCAAACTCAACCTTTAATGACTGCTATATTGACAGATGGCCAAGTAGAGTTGGTAAACTTTAACTTAGGACATAGTTGTCCAGTCCACAACCTTTATAAATTCTTTTTTGTCAGTTGATCAATTTTAAAATGTTGTATATATACTTAAATTTTTATTGAAAATGTGAAATTCCACATTTATCTTACACGATAATGATACCTGAAGGAAGATCAGACATTGTTTCATGCTACAATTTTGAAGCCATTGTATGATTTATGGTGTTTCAAGCAATCTAGATATCCAACTAGGTGCAGTATGTCTTGTTTGAAATTTATGAGTAATACAACTGATTGTCTTTTACCATTTGTACCCAGTTCCTCATGCAGGTTTTGGTTTGGGCTTCGAAAGACTTGTGCAGTTTGTCACTGGAATAGAGAACATAAGGGATGCAATACCTTTCCCACGGACACCAGGTTCAGCAGAATTTTGAGGCCCATTCTTACTTGATGAAGTCAATGTGGTCTTTCAAGTCATTCAAATAATTATTATGTACTCAGTTATAGAACTCTCTGCTTCTCATTCATTTGCTTTAATTCTTGTAGATGAGCTTATTTATTTGGTTCCTATAAATTTTAGAAAGGTCGGATGTTGTATATAGAATATGGTGTTCTATATAGGGTGAAAATTTAACACCATTTTTTTGCTTGTCATCCGAGACATATTGCCTTTAGCTTATTACTATTTTAACATGAATATTTTTCTTTTGACTTACTAATAATCATTCAAGGATTATCAATTTTCAACTTTTGAGCAATTGGCATCTTCTATGCCCAGCGCTGGGTTGGATTCAGGTTGCAGTATCTATTGTGTCTATGGACTGACACCAATTAGTTTCCCCTATATACATCAAGTTGAACATTGATGGGCATCAAGGAATCCTCGGTCATCTAGATTCTGGTATGGGTGTATTTTGCTATCACAGAGAGTTACGTCTCCTTTGTCCAGTCTGGATCGGTGGACGTAGGACATGATTCTGAGGGTCAAGTCATCTCTATCGACTGGTATGCACTCTTGGATTTTCTGGGGAGGTAGAGGGTGACTCAGGTGGTCATTGGCTAGATGAGGCATGGAGAAGGTTCAGGGGCGTATCTTTTTTTTTTTTTTTTGGAAAGCCCATAGGCTACTTTTATTCAATAGTCAACAGACAAAGATTACATCTCACTAAGGATCAATGGATTAAGTCCGGGGTGGATGACCAGGTCATCAGAGGAGTGTGAAACCTCAAACTTTGTTAAGCGATGAGAATTCAACGAAATAGCTATAGAATTTCAAACTGAAAGCACGACAATCCGTAATTACACTCAACGGCTCAACCGCCATGGCAGCTTAAGAGAGGTGATATAAAAGGGTGTATCATTATTGTATTAGACGGGCAGATAATTAGCGTGTTTGAGGAACATCTTGTTCAACTGGATCGTCAAATGATGAAGTTGGCTCTACAGACACGAGTGGAGGAGGTTAATAGTACCTTGTAATTGTATTCCGGCTGCCCCTGACTAGTTTGCTTTTTTAGCTTATGTTGTATGGGGAGGCTGGTTGCCATCCTCTTTGATTGTTTTTAATTTTGGTATATCCCTTAAACCTTCCCTAGGTTTTCTGAAAAAACTCCCCTGAGCTTTGACCTGCCCTTAAACCTCCTCTTACTTCTGGAGATAAAGGGACATATAGACCACTTATGCTACTTTTAGGTAGATGGGGACATAAATGTCTATTATGCCCATATTAATTCCTCCAATCAGGTTAGTAGATTTTTGTAACTCCAACTTTTTATTTGAATTGTAAATATAAGTAAAATATATTTCAGAAAAGTACGGACAGGCCCAATGCAGATTTCAACATTCCAAATGGCAATAACCCACACTCTATGCACCAACGCTGTTGCCCGCCAGTGAATTGGCATCAATTCTGAGATGGCACCTACCCCAACAGTACTTTGGACCTACAAATTCTAACCCTGGACTGAATCGTCATTCTCTCAATATATTTTGGTTATTCATAATCTTTACCACATAAGCAAACCATTTTTGGGTAGAATAAACAAACCCTTTGGTTATTTTAAGTGTTAAGGTCCTTAAGGAGCCTCCATATTTGTTTTATAAGAAATAAGAAAGAAGAATGTAAAACGAAAAGGTAAAAAGAGGTTTAAGGGTATTTCGTTTTTGTTAAATATTTAAGGGTATTTTATATTTTTTGGTTAAAGGTATAAGGGTATTTCAGTCATCAAACATTTTGTTTAAAATTTAAATTGTATTGAAGTAACAGAAGGGTTAAGTCCCTTTATCCCCAAAAGTTGGTAGAGCCGTAGAGGTTTAAAGGCAGCTCAAGGTTGAGGGGAGGTTTTAAGGCCTTTCCAGAAAACTCAGGGGAGGTTAAAGGGATTTATCGGTTTATCCTTTATTCTTTTCAAAATTTTCAGTAATAAATAAATTAATTAGTGGTAAACATAGGTTTTGTATCCATTCCGATGATAGCATCTACGCTTCCTATCAATTTGGTAGTAGATGTGCTATGTGTTTACTTAGTCACCCAAGAAAATTGGCAAAACGGATACTCGACAAATTACAGAAAACCAAGCTACAGAAACACTGAAACATATGATGTCCCTGTCATATATGCTGACATTTTATGACATTAGACACATGGTCTAGTTATTTACTATACTCAATCATCCCTTGGACACAACGATGACCTAGTAGCTGAGATGAGATGGTCACTCAGCGTCTCTCTGACTATGGAGGCATATGCATTTTGCTCCCATCCCCACCACTTGCGATCTGTTTGTTTGTATTGAAGTTTGGCATCTAAAACTGTAAGAATTACATTAAAAGGTGTACTGGAGTTGGTGAATTTTTCTTAGGGCTCATATCTAAATGCAAAGAATGTCGTATTAAAATTTGAATGCCACTTTGAAATCCAATTGACAATTTTAACCTTAGACAAAAGAATGTTCAAATATTTAATAACTAATTAACAATTAAAAAGAATAATAAAATATTTAAAAATTAAAGTTTGACTAACAATTATTAAAATAATAGATAAATAGACAATATTAGTTAAAATTTTTATTTGCACGTGCAAGTCTTACCAGTAACAGAGGAGAACAATCAGAAATGCGGGGTTGAGAATCTCAGGATAAATTTGAGCGGGCCAACCATAGTTGAACACTACCACTTGACCTGTATTATCTGTTTAGTGCAGTAGAAATATCACCCAAACCTCTTAGAAGAAAGGATTTCATGGAATGATGGACCATTCTGGAGAATCTATCACATGGATATCTGTCGAGAGAGAGAGTCCCAATTATACTGCAATTACTCCGCCAACAATAGACACATTTGTTTTGCTTTAACGTGTCTAAAGTGAAACACTATAGCATTCAGTTTTCAAGGATCTGGGCCATCTGGCCACTGGAAGAATCAAATTCTGGGCTTTCTATGGTCTAAATTCCCTCTATTAATCAACATACTTCATTGTCATATATATATATATATATATGAAGAAAAAGAAATGCAAAACCACAAGGACAGGAGGAACATCTTATTTTTCTTTCACTCCACGAGAAATCGGAGGGGGTTGCTATTCTTAGACTCTCTTCCATCTTCCTCGGGGACCACCTCAACAATTATCGGAGTTCTGTCAAATAAATCAACAAATGAACTGTACAGTAGTGCCTAGACGTCCTTTTGCTTTGGAAAAAGGACACTAGCTCCCTCCATACATAGGGAGGGCCTCCTGAAACATTATAACCCCGACGTAGTAGGAAACTGTTGCAAGTGCATTTGATCAAACATAATTCCATACTTAAGTTCCCTGCAGGGAATCAAAATCCACTGCCGCCTCCTACCTCTTGGGGTAGAGGATGGGGGTTAAGTGCTGATTGATGCAATGGTCGTCATGAGAAGCAAAATTGGAGAATCACAAGTTTTTTATGCTGGCTCACAGTTCCACTTCATGAAGATCATCTCCAAAACTGTTGCCATTCACCGGCTGATGCATTGATGTTGGATCACTAGGCATCAATGATGATCGTGGCATTGTCAATGCCTCTCCTGGAGGTTTTATTTCAGCCATCCTGGGCACATTAAATGAATCATTGAAGCTTCCACTCCAGGATGCTGTACGCCGTGAAAGTTGAGAAAGGGACCCATTTCCATTTCCCATCATCCCCATTCCCTTGTTTGCCATAGGAGAAATGCTACCCATGCTTGGGAACCGTTGCATGGATAATCCAGATGATGATGGTGGAGATGAGATTGATGAGTCATTAATAAAAGATGTTGAAGGATCATCTTCAGCTGTAACAGCCTCTGGTGTGCTCTTGTCTATTGTATCTATTGTCTGTTCTCCTGAAGCTACAGGAGTGGGGATAAAAAACTTGGCACTTGCACCACCTGGTTTTGCAACTGGAACAGATGGTGACTGGAATTTGGCTGTGGAGGCACCACTCTTGTTGAAGGTGTCAACGTACCTGCAGAGATCACAGTCCAGAGGTTCCCGTTAATTGCAAGCCTCAAAATTCGATATAGGAAAGCATAGTTCAGAGTGCCATTACTAGCAAGGTTACCTCAGTTCTAAAAATGGCTGAATGAGAACCATAAGCGGAAAAAGAAAGGGTATGTTAACAAAGAAGAATGATAGAAGAAATTTCAAATGCCCTTACCTTGATCGAACACCCATACGCCCACGAGCTGAAAATTGGTTAGAGCTGGGTGGGATGGGTGGGATTCCTGGACTCCGTTCTAAGGGAGTTGGGCTTTTGGTTTCTGGCATTTCATCAGCAGGCAAGCTTTCACTCTTGAATGCATCTCTTATGTTGTAATCTGACATCCCATTCTGGAAGACAGAAGTTGGTGGTGGGGGTGGTAAAGCTGCTTCTTCAGATGGAGGTTCAGTGCCTTCCTCTACCCACCGCTTAAGCTTCTCATCATAATAGAATTTATTCTTTTCACCCAATTTTGCCTTTAGAAGGAAGACAGCAGAAACTCAAAAAATTAAGCAACAAATATCATGGAGAGTTTGATGCACAGGAAATGTAGGAAAATGAAAGTGGTATGATTTGCTTGAGAAAACACATCCAATTTGCATTCAATTGTCAAGAGAAAAAAAAAATGTATCAATTCTTAAAATTCTGTATAACACTATTTTTTAGTCATTGGCTCTATAGGTAAAAAATAAAGGCCAACCCTGTGTAATACTCAGTTCTTAGTATTACTTCATCAAAAGGTTCCTGGCATCCAAATAGCTTTTTGGAAGCGAAAGAATCTTCATTTTCTTTATTTTATGTTCTTTAAAAAGAAGTTATCACAGAAGTAGTAATTTGAGAAATTACCTGTCGATCAGGGCGGGATCTTGAGACCCAGCCCATGGTCTTCTGTAGGATCTGTGACCCAAAACGTCCAAAGCGAGATGGTGCACCTGAGACCGATGCTTTGCTTTGTGCATCAGAGGCGGCTGCTTCCTTTGATTGATTGACCTGACCCTATACAATATCAGAAAAACTTAAGTTCATAAAAATACCTGATGATGTAATCACCCTCAGAAACAAAGATTTCATTTATTTGCAAGTAACAAACCTGTCTTGGACTTCTACCAAAGTCTGGCTCTGAAATGCTTCTATTATGCATTATCATTCTATTGCCATCACCTGCCCATTCGCTTATAGGCTCCATTGATGCTGAGGGCATTAATGATGACATGGCCATTGTTGACTGACTGTTGGCTACTCTAGGACCCAGTGGGTGGCTATCATGCTCATTACTCTGAAAGCTGCTCTGGCTTGTTGACTGGGCTGGTGGTGGTGGGGCCCCAATCATGCGATGAATGGATCTATCAATGAAAGGGAGCAATTTACCCACAAGTTTTGCAGGAGCCAAGTTTGTGCCGTATCCACCCTGGGTATGTAACATACACTTCAATCAATACAAATGGCTGAATGAAGACATTAGTATGTTTGAACTTGACTCAAGAAGGATACCTGCTGATGGGTTTTAATGCGCTCCTCAAGAGATGATACTAATTGTCTCCAACTATCCACTTCAGGAGCTCGGCCAGTTTTCAATGACTTCAATATTGCTTGGCAATACCTGCCAAGACAGAATGATAAGAGAACTAATGGCGTTAATGCAAAAACCATGAAGGAAAGAGATAAAATACATCTACTTACTTCAATGCATCTGAAACTTTCCCCACTTCAGCCAGCATATGGGCATAGATAAGCTTATATGGCTGAAATGATAGCAGAACAGACTGTGAATTTCCAAGCACCTTTGAATACTCGTATAGTTCTGTCCTCTGTCCAAATTTAATAGATCAGAAGTTATATTCTCTTAATAAGTACCCACTCAAAATATTCACTGGCATCTGACAAAACAATGCACATAGAGGACAGGAAGCATAACTGATAGGAATCAATCAGCACACTTAAAGAGTTTTCTAGAAGTAAGAAGGCTTTACAATAGGTCCTGATATGGCACAATGATGTACTTGGGATCTGAGCTGAATTGGTTACAATTGTTCTGCAGGTTCCAATGATGGGGCCTGATTTGTCTAGTTAAAGTTTGTTTATGTCTAAAGTTTTAGAGTCATTTAATAAGCAGTTCAAGAGTTATCAAGTCTTTCTTTGAATTGAAAAGGATAATGGCAGTTCAGTTTGAGTCCTACTAGGGTTGTTATGAGTCTACAGTTTTTGAGCCCTAGGATTCTGAAGTCTATGATCTATAAATATGTATGGGTGTTTTACACAAAGATCAATGAAGTTTTTTTTTTTTTTTTGAGATTATGTTAATTATAATTTGTGATTCCCATACCCTAGTGTGATTCTAGGCACCCCGTGAGTGATCCCAAGTATTCTCTCTCTATTTTCTCTATTTTCTTTCTTTCTTATAGGCTTTTTGTGTTCCTGGTTGAGTGTACAAAAAGCTTTTCATGGTGTCCAGCTTATTTCATTTTTGTAAGCTGGACCTTTTTTTGAGAGATTAGTCAGGTCTTTTTGTATATTTCCAATGCACAGGCTCTCATGTTTGAGAGAAAGTAAAGTATAATTTCAATGAAAAAACCCAAAACAAGTATAACAAGCTGCTATACAAAAAGGGGAGATACACCAAGACCTATACATTCCTAAACCCCCACCCTGCACATTTTGACTGCCCGAAATACTTAGTTTTTTTTTTTCAGGAATTGAGTTAGGACATATACAGGAAGGGTATTATCCTTTAAAACAGGTCAGATGCCCTAACTCACTGGTTTAAGTGTGGTGAGCTCAATTTAAAGTGTATATCCAAGGAGCATGGTCTCTGGTCCATGCCAATACAATTTAAAGTGAAAAAACAAGACAAAAAAAACAAAATCCTTGTTTATAGCTATTTTTTGATAATAAAATCAAAGAAAGTTTTATAAAAGAAATAAGCAAACAGGATTTTGCAGCCCAAGCAAAAGGAAAGTACCCAAACAAGATATGCAAATATACAAGAAACCCTCTTTTCCAAAAAGGAACTACAAATACAGAAGGATGTCCACAAAAGCTCCAATTAATTCCTTGACCACCAGAACAACCCAAGTCTTGTAAACTTCAAGCCCCTTGGTGACCTTACAAAGATTGTTCGTTAAAAAATTCAGAAAGATTACGAAAATGAGTAGCCTCAGCTACCCCACTAGAAATTAGAGTTTGCCAACTATCTACTTTTAACTTTCTAGCCTTACAACTGAGCCCAGAAACAATGTTCCCTGTTAACCCCCTGTTTTGCTAGCTGATCTGCAAAGCCATTTTCCGTTCTTGGAGTCCACTGTATCTACAACTGCATGTCCTTGGAAAAGCATTTAAACTTCTTAATTTCATTTCTATAGAGTCAGGGAATCTTTTCATTTTGCTTTAACCAGCTTATGACCACTTTGGAATTGCCTTCCACAACCAGCTTTCTCACTCCCATAGCCTTTTGTATCCCAAAAACCATGCCTTTAGTTCAGCTGTAGTGGAGTCTCCCCTTCCTATAGGGCCTGAGAACAACCCCACCACAGTCCCTTTGTCATTTCTTATCATCCCTCCAATTCCAGACATTCCTGGGTTTCCAAAACTACTTCCATCAAAGTTTAATTTGAGGAAGCTAGAATCAGGGGGATCCCACTCCCCTTCCTATAGGGCCTGAGAACAACCCCACCACAGTCCCTTTGTCATTTCTTATCATCCCTCCAAATCCAGACATTCCTGGGTTTCCAAAACTACTTCCATCAAAGTTTAATTTGAGGAAGCTAGAATCAGGGGGATCCCACTCTCTTACGTCCTTTTTAGTTGATGAAGAGGAAGCTACTGTCCTCCAATTTCTTAAGATATCATCCACAGTAAAATCTGAGAACAATCCCACAGATTTTATCCACGAAGTCACCTTTATCATGTTCCCTTCTATCAGCACTTCCTTGCATCTTTTCCTTTCTTAAAAAATTCTCATATTTCTCACCTCCCATATCACCCAAAGCACTGCTGCCAGGGTGCATCCCCATAGCATTCTACCTCTTCTTTTTGGCCATCTGAAAGTGGAGGAGTCAAATAGCCTTTCCAAACTCATCAGGGTATCCTACCTGCATCCAAAGAGAGAGAAAAACCAGTCCCAAATACAACCAACAACAGGACAGGAGACAAAAATATGAAAAACAGTTTTGCCATTTGACTTGCACAAACAACACCAATTAGGTGAAAGGCACCAGCCAGGCCTCTTCCTCTGCATCAGATCACAGGTGTTAATTGCACCATGGTAGACTTCCCAACAAAAAGCACTCACTTTCAGGGGAATAGGGCGACACCAAACTTCTTGGACTGGAAGCAAAACCACAGGTTGAGCAGGAGTGGACAAGGTTTTAAAGAAGGAAGCACAACTGAAGGCTCCAGAGGGGTGAGGGGTCTAAAACCTAGTATCTTGTTTGGAGGTATCAAGAAACACCCCATCTAGTAGCTGAAGGAGAGAAAACACCAAGTCCATCTCAGAATCCTTCACATTTCTACGAAGCCCTAGATTCCAAGCAAAACCAGACTGGGAGGGAGAGGGGATTAAGAAATCAACAACCGGTTTGTTCTCAAGGGAGGAAAGGGCATAAATTGAGGGGAACGGTGTCTCCAAAGGAGAGTTACTCGCCCACACATCTTCTCAAAAATTAATTTTGTTACCTGAATTGAGATCAAACCTGACATAACTTAGTAGTAGTGGAAGGAGTTTGTGAATCACTTTCCATGGTGATGCGCTAGAAGCCCTACAAGATACTCCAGCATCCCAACCATTCTCTGAGAGCCAGTATATGCTAGCCACAATTTTGTGTCACAACCTATCTGTCTCGCAACGAAATCTCCATACCATTTCCCTAGTAAAGCCTTATTCCTTTCCTTCGATCTCCCAAATAATCCCAAGCCTCCAAACTCTTCTTATCACCCAGTTCCCACAAGAAATCCCTCATTATCCTCTCCAATTTCTTTCCAATAGCTTGAGGCATGCAGAACACTGAGAGGTAATACACTGGAAGATTTGCCAAGGCAGACTTAATGACAGTAATCCTACCCCCCAAAGAAATGTAGTTCCTCTTCCACCCCGTCAACTTCCTTTAAAACCTTTCCACTACCGGATTCTAAAACTCTAGATTTCTAGGATTTGCCCCAAGAGGAAGACCTAGATACCTCGGTAGCCAGTCACTCCATAAGCAGCCTAGCTCCCCAATCCACAAGTTAATCTCCTCTTGAGCTAATTTGATCCTTGCCGCCACACTGTTATTGAGGTTCACCTTTATATTTGTCACTTTTTCAAATAGATTCACGAGCATCTTTAGGTTTCTTGCATTTAACTCGCCTCCACTCTCACAAAAGATAATAATGTCATCCACAAATTGTAGGTGAGTTACGCCACTCTCTCCCATCCTATTCTCCACTCCTTTAAAAGACCCATCTTATCTACCCTCGAAATCAGTCTACCAAGCACCTTTGCTAGAATGGTGAAAAGGAAGCGAGAAAGCGGATCCTCTCACTCCTCTTTGGGCACCAAAGAATTCCTTGACTACACCACTTACTAGAACTGAGAAGTGGCAGGATTTTAGACAACCCTTAATCCATTTGCACCATCTTACTCCAAATCAGCATTGTCTCAATGCTTCAATCAGGAACTCCTAATCCACAAAATCGTAGGTTTTCTCTAGATCCAACTTGCACACAATGCCCTTCTTACCAGATTTCTTGAAATCCTAACACATTCATTGGCTGTGAGTATTTGGTCTGAAATTTGTCTATCTTGGACGAAAGCCCCTTGGAATTGATAGATGATTGACGGGAAGGCCTTTTTTAACTTAAGAGAGAGAATCTTGGCTAGGATTTTGTACTAACTTGTTATCAAGCTGATTGGCCTGAAATCTTTGGGATGGAAAGCACCAGATTCTTTGGGATCAGCGTGATAAAAGTAGCATTTACCCCCTGCTAACAATCCCACTGTGATAAAATTCCTCAAAGACTTGCATAAGATCGCCCTTAATCCACTCTCAACAGTCTTGGTAGAAAGCCATAGAGAATCCATCGAACCTTGGTGCTTTAGAGTGACCCATAGAAAAAATTGCTTCCTTTACCTCATCCACCTCAAATTCTCTGTCCAAGTTCCTGTTTATGGTATCTTCTAAAACTGGCCAATCTAATCCTTCTAACTTCCATCTTCCTAATAGAGGACTCCTGAAAATCGATTTAAAATGATTCACCAAGGCCTTTGCAATTTCATCCTGATTAGTTATTGTGTCATCCTCCAATTCTAATAGAGATATCAGATTCTTCCTTTTCCTTCCGTTCACAATCATGTGAAAGTATTTTGTGTTCCCGTCCCCTTCTTTGATCCAATGCACACTTGATTTTTGCTTTGCATCATTTCTTCTCTTAGGAGTGTAGTTTCTAACTCTCTTCTTAACTCAAATCTCTCTTCCTTATCCCCTACTTCCACCGACCCTGACTCCTTATTTATTTCTTCAATTTTACTTATCAAATTTACCTTCCTCTCTTCTAATCTCCCAAACTTATTAAGATTCCACTCCTTGATTTTCAATTTTAGGTTCCAAAGCTTCCTATGGAATCTAAGCCCTTCCCACCTAAGGATCATCTTCCTCCCACCACTCCTTGATTTTTTGCACAAATTTTGGGACTATAAGCCACATGTTCTCAAATCTAAAGGGCTTCAGACCCTCTCCTTTTGTCCCTTGTTCAAGACATATCAGTCAATGATCCGAGGTGATTATGGGTAACATTCTACCTACCAAATTAATCCAATGTTCCTCCCAGTCTTGAGAAACAAGAAATCTACCCAATTTTGAGCATAATAGATACTCTTGGCAATTAGTCCAAGTGTACCTACTTTGTCCAATTTCAATTTCCTTCAACTCAAAAGTTTCTATAAAACTATTGAATCTCCTCATGCTGGTAGTCACCTTTGCCTTGGATTATTCGATTCAGCAACATGTCTTATCACATTAAAATCACCCCCCAAGCACCACGGGCCTTGCCATAGTCCTCTCACATCTGCCATGTCTTATCACATTAAAATCACCCCCCAAGCACCACGGGCCTTGCCATAGTCCTCTCACATCTGCCAACTCTTCCCACATCTCATTCCTTTCCCTGTACGAGTTAGGCACATATACATTTGTTAGCACCCAACTAAAATTGTCGTCTACACTTCGCAATTTCACAGACACTGAGAATCTTCCTATTAAATCCTCTACACATTCCACGGTCTCCTCATTCCATAGGGTAGCTATCCCTCCTGATGCAACACAAGATGGAGCCATGGTCCATCCAATGCCTCTACCTCACCAAGCACTTCTTACCCACCTCCTATCAATCTTTTGTGCCTTTAATTCTTGTAGCAGTACTACATCTGGCTTTTCTCTCCTTAAGACTTCTTTTATAAGCCTTCTTTTTGCTGCTCTCCCTAATCCTCTTACATTCCAACTTATAATCTTCATTTCAGCACCACATTGCTTAGCCCCTACCTTACCTTTTTTACTTTCTACCTTTCCTTCCACCCTTCTCCCCTTCCTTCACCCTCTTTCCCCACCCTTTTTTTATCATCCCCTCTTTCCCCACCCATCTCTAAGTTTTTCCACCTCCCTACCCTTCCTCTTACATATTCTTCCCCAATCAACCTCATTCTTCTTTTGAGTCTTATCCAAACCCAACTTGGATACTTTTAAGCCCATCCTCTTTGCCCGTTTCGACAATGGAACTTCCTCGTTAAATTCACCCTCCCCTAGATTCGACACCTCTACCTCATCTGCTCCACCTGCTTCTGCCCTCTTTTCCCAATAGTTTCTTCTTTATTTTCCCCTAAAACACCATTCTCTCCTACCCCCCCCCCTAAAGATACACTTCCTGCCTCTCCATCCTGGGTACCTTCACCAACCTTGGGCTCTCTTTGACAATGGCTTCCTGCTATAGCATTAGTAGAGACATCACTAACATCATTAGTAACCAAAAGCAAATTCACACAGTTACCTTGGTTACCTTGTAAACCTAGGGAGGAAGTAGGACTCAATATTGGCTCAAATAACAACATTCCTCAAACCTGAACTGAAGAGTGTTGTAGGTTGGTCACCGTCTGGCTGAATCATGTGGGACTGGCCTGCATCTGAAAACTTATTTGGTGAAACTATGCTCGTCTCTTGGCTCGACTCTCTCATTATCATGGTCATCCCTTGTAGTTGTTTCCGACTTTGGTCTGAATCCCTCCCTCTTGGATGCATGTCATCCACTCTACTTGATCGAACTTGCACTGAAACAGGTTGTATACCTGGCTGTACTTGTGGACCATGGATGCCAAGACTGAGGTTGAAAAAAGCTTCCAAGTTAAGATCTTCTAACTCCTGGACTGCATTTCTTCCTTGTTCTTGCTCACTTTCACTGCAGGAGTTCACATTCGAACTCGAAAGCTCAAACTCCTTTGAGCTACTCCAATCGGAATCACTTTCTTCCAGGAAATCAATTCTTTTCCTAGGGTGCTCAACAACCATTCTTTGCCGCTGATTCCATTTCAGATTTCTTCCCTCCTAAGTTTCAGACGGTCTCGATAGGGTTGAAGACAATGATAGACCTCCTAAGTTTCAGAGGTTCAACCAACCGGCTCACGTGACTGCTTTACTTTCCTTCCTACAAAACTGGTTGGACCCGAGTTGACCCACTAGTTCGACTGATGTCAACCAATCTTGTCTTGTTCCCTTGTGGGCCCACCCTCCCATTACACCTGTCCCTTTGTTTAGTATTTCCTCAAGGCTTCGTTTGGTTTGTGGGAATATTTGGGTGGGATGGGAAAAGATGGGATGGGATGGGAAAGTGTAAAAATTTAACTTTCCATTGTTTGGTTTTACATGGAAAATAGTAGGAAAATTACCCAACACAAAACAAAGATCTCGGAGGTTCAATCCACCCTCATCTCCGGTGAATGCCTTGGTGAGGATCGTCATCAACAGTGTTACCTTGTGCGAAACTGGAATCAGTAAATTCCTCCGATCTGGGTTTTACCATGGCGGTAGAGGAAGTCAAGAGATGGATGCAATCCCAGAAGGAGCAACGAGAAGGGCAGTCCCAGAAGCCGGTGGCTACAATCCTAGACTGTACCGGTGAGATGGCTGCAATCCCAAAAGGAGGTGTTCTACTCCTTGAGAATGTTAGGTTTTACGAGGAAGAGAAGAGCAACCTTGAGTTTGCAAAGAAGCTAGCTTCTCTTGCTGGCCTGTAGCGGCGATTACCAACAGCGGCGGTGGCAGTGGTGGCGGCAGCAACGAGAAGGGAAAAAGCGATTACCAGTAGCGGTGGTGGCGATTACCAGCAGCGATGAGGATGAAGACGAAACTCGAGTTTTCTCAAGTTTTTCCACCGGGGTCCACGATTTTGGTGTGACCCCGATTACACAACTTTGGGATCTCGCATCCCACTTTTTTCTCATCCCATCCCCTGTTTCCCTTGAAACAAATGAGAGAAAAAGGAATATTTTGGGAATATTCCCTTTTTCCCATCCCCATCCCACAAACCAAACGGACCCTAAAGGAATATTTTGGGAATATTCCCTTTTTCCCACCCCCATCCCACAAACCAAATAGAGCCTAAAGGAGAAATCTCCCACTTCACATTCCCTCCCTTTTTGAAAATATTCCCGTCTTTGGAAACCTACGCGCCCAAGCCGTTGACTCTTTGTCTTCCCCAATGATCTTCTCCTCCACTTGCCTGCTTATAAACGCTTCTTGTAGTTTCTCTTTCACCTCCACATGTCACCCAACCGGCCACATCACCATCATCTTCAACCTCCGACCTCCCACTCCACAGTGTCGCTTCCAATTCTGACGCAACCCAAACCTTGCTCCAAAAACCTACAACCAGTATTTCGAACAAGAGAGGGATGGCTTCTGACTTCACACCTGCTATCCTCAACCCAATGGCTTTCAAATCCAATTTCTTATACGAGAGGAGCACTCCACCCAGGGCAACAGCTATTTTCTCCAACACTAGCTTACGCCACATATTGAACGGTAGCCCTCTCCATCAATGAAAATGCACGTTTTCTTCCCATGTTTTGAGATTTTTTTTTTTTTTGAAATAGGTAAAGTATGGATTTCTATTAATTTAGCTATTTCAACAATTGCATCTGGCCCATGAGCTAGTACTAATATACAACCATACAAAAAGAATAAAAAAGCTTTTAGACTAACATTGCTATTTTTTCAGTTAATATGTATGCTAATTGATATATAAATCTAGAGAACCAACCAAAGTTTAGTTTTTATATTATAAAATTCTTATTGTGCCCTACTATCACCCAGGATCACCTATAGACACCTTGATAACTATGGCTAGAAGGGCAATACAATGTATTTTGAGATAAAGATGCATGCACGATTGCAAAACAATGTCCATATACAATAAACTGATCTAGGAAGGGAGCATAACAAAAGAGCAAACTTGAAGATAGAATGGGAAACGTATCATGTGCTGCACGAAGAACAATACTATGTCTATTCAGATATATGTATACACAATTGTAATACAATGTTCATCTGCTATGAACTTCATTCTAACAGTTACTATGAAATATTGTGTCCAACTCTCTACCCCTTAAAAACACCTCCTTTATCTTCTAATTACTTGAAGATAGAATGGGAAAGGTATCATGTGCTGCACGAAGAACAATACTATGTCTATTCAGATATATGTATACACAATTGTAATACAATGTTCATCTGCTATGAACTTCATTCTAACAGTTACTATGAAATATTGTGTCCAACTCTCTACCCCTTAAAAACACCTCCTTTATCTTCTAATTACTTAAGGGAAGTAACAGCCTCAAACATTATCCTTAATCTCCAGATATAAGTACTAGAAGTATTGAACTTAATAATGATGAACTCCAGAATGAATAAGAAAAAAGTTCCTGGCTTTCAAATAGTAGGAACAATATGAGAGTGAAAGAGGAGCATACAAGACCTGAATAGCCTCAGGACTAGCATAGGTTCGAGGGAAATTCCAGTGGTCCGCACCAATAAGACACAATCTTGCACTGTCAGAATATGACTCAAAGTTTGCTTCAGCAACCAAGTAGCATATGTGTGCAGCAGTAATCTGTACCAAAACTTCTGTGAGGACATTTATACACAAAAGACATCTTTTGCATTAGGAGGTAAATTTAACTGAGTAAACAATTTGCAAGATGTACCTCGCCTCTCTCTTTCCACAGGCAATCTCCAAGATGAATAATTACAAGCTCATCACCTTTTGTTCGGTTTGCAGTTATGATGGCCAAATTTTCTTCCCAGTCATCTAGCATACAATTGGACCCAATCTGTTATCCATGCCAAAAAAAAAAAACTAGATGAGCTAACTTAAGACAATAGTTCAAGGAATTTTTTATGATTTTTATAATGCATCAGTATAAGAATTAGATCAAGGGGCAAAATGCATAATCAGGAATATACACAAGGCTAATGCACTTCCTCTTCCTGCACAACAACCATTATGATTACATATAGCACATGATTGAAACTACACAGTGCCTGTGAATCAGTAGAAACTGGCTACATTAGAAACCTGAGCAGGCTGTTGTGATATATGCCCAACACCAGGTGGAACACCACTTGTACTGTCTGTGGAAAATACATCGGCTGGTTGGCCTGCAATTAGCAGGCATAATGTCCGTAAGGGCGATCCTGCTACTAACTGGTGGTGTGCCATTTTTTTCACAGTATCAACATAAGACTGCAGTAATTCAGAAAAGAAACAAAACAAGATTAAAATAGACAAAAGAAGAGGTCGAGAAACTACACATATTCTCCAGATAAATTACTGACAAATCATTCTGAACATAAGACTGGAAAGGAAAAGGTAAAATATGTTGCATATAACCTGGTCGCCAAGTTGTGCTGCAAGAACAAGTGCAGGTCCCCACAACTGACCTTCTTGTGCACATTGGAGAGCCTCTTTTGTTTTACCAGAAACAAGAAGACTCTGTACCTCAACCGCAGTTGCCTAGAATATGCAATCAACATTATTAACTGAAGGTTTCCCATAGGAAATAATTAAAGGAAGTGCATATAAGAATCATGGCTTACCCGTATCTGTCCTTCAGAAGGCAAGTTCTGTAAACAATGAGTATGGACTCCATACCCACTTAATTGGGCATTATTTCTTTTAGCAGATGCAAAAAGCTTTGCCATTGCTGATTCTGGGCTATCATTTTCCTATTAAAAAGAAAGTAGAAATGCAAAATAAAATCACAGATCATGTAATAAAATCCATAAGAGAGCTCTTGATAAGAAAGTATTCTTGCCAAATTGCTCTTGGATAAATTAGCTTATAGAGATAAGTTGAAGTGGAGACTGGAGACAAAGGGCTAAGGTGAAATGGCTGAGGGCAGGGGGTAAAAATTCCAGTTTTTTTCATAAAATGGCAAAGCCAAGATCTAGAATAAATACAATTGAAAGGATAGAACATGAGGGATTAAGTGAAGAAACACGAGGGTTAAGAAATTGGTAATTGATTTCTTCCCAGGCTTGTTTAAAGAAAAGTGGAAAAGAAGACCGTTGCCATTGGGTTTAAACTACAAAAGAATCTCTGAAATGCAGAAAAGTTTTTTAGAGGTTCCTTTCTCAGAAAAGGAAATTTGGCAATTAATAAAAAAACTTGGACATAGGGAAGTCCCAAGGTCCAGATGGGCTTACCAATTTATTTTATAGAAGCTGTTGGGATGTGATAAAGACTGATATGATGCAGGTTTTTCAAGAGTTTTATAGAAATGCATCTCTGGAAAGGAGCCTGAATGCTCATTTCCCTGATTCTGAAAATTGAAGGAGCAACAAATATTAAGGATTTCAGGCCCATAAGTTCCTGCTGATGTGGTTTCTCATATTCAGTTTGCTTTTGTGCCAGGGCGCCAAATGTTGAGTGTTTTGGTGGCAAATGAAGTAATTGATTCTAAGGAAAGGGCTCTCCGGGTTTGATCAGTAAGCTTGATTTGGAAAATTCCTGTGACAATGTTAACTGGAGATGCTTGGACTTTGTTCTAGAGAGAATGAACTATGGTCAGAAATGGAGGAATTGGATAAAAGTCTGCATTACCACACCTAAGTTTTCAATTCTGGTTAATGGTCAATCAGTGGGTTTCTTCAAAAGCTCCAAGGGACTCTGTCAGGGTGGCCCTCTTTCCCCCTGTTATTCATATGTGTAACAGAAATCCTCACTATTTTCATCAAGCTAGTGGAGGGAGGGTTTATGGAAAGGCTTTAAGGTGACTCCAGGGAGGGTGAGGGTACAGGTTTTACAGCTTGCAGATGATACTTTATGTTTTGTGGAAGCAAAGGAGGATCAAATTGAGATTGTGGCTGGGGTGGTCAGCTTGCGGATGATACTCTCTTGTATCATTATTCCTGATTCAAAATATTTTACCTTACCTTTAGCCAATTAAAAAAATAAAATAAAGTATTCTTGCAGAGGAGGATAAGATAAGGGACTGAACAAGCAAAGATCAGTCAGTGACTACATCTAATTTTCCTCAAAAACACGACAGCAAAGACATCTCGAACTGACAACCATCTTACATGTAGCATTTACTGAATTATTGGTCACTCTTAGGAATACTTGGGGAGGTTTCAAAGAGTATGAATGAGCAGAAAATCATATAAAGTTACAGAACAACCTAACCAAGCATAGAAGGATCTTAGAGATATCTGGGGACTATCTAATGCAGACAACAAGATCAACCAAGGACATATCACCAGCAACTTCATCCAAGAGAGGCTACTTTGTGTAAAAAAAATGCCGAAGGTTAGGTCCATATCCAGTCTCTTCCTCTCAAGAACTCAGATAGCTTAGGATGAACATTAGGTAGTGGCTCTTTTTTATGAACAACAGTAATTTATTAAATATAAAATGGTGTACTTACACAAATGGGAAGCATCCCTTTTTAAGGTAGCTGGGGTGCCACCTGTATTATTATATTGTATTTCACTCTTACTGTCACATGATTATTCCACTTTTCCCCAGAATAACTGCTAAGGATTTGCCCCTTGTTTAGTGAGAATATCAGCCAAACCATTGGTTGATCTTTGGATCCATACATTTATAACCCTTTATCGTTTTAGCAACTCCTTTAAGATGTTCTTGTATTGGCAAAGGATCAGCTCCTCATTATTGAGCCATCTTATCACCACTTTTGAATCCCCTTCCATTTATATGTTTCTATAATGATTTGCTTCAGCTAAACAGCCTAAACTCAGACCTTGCAATGCTGCTGATAGCTCCACACTTATTGAGTTTTCTTGTCCTAATGGTCTTGAATATATAGCCAGTAAGCATCCATTGTAATCCCTAAATGTCCCTCTAGTGCCTGAGAGATCCAGATTGCCGCTACTACAACCATCAAACTTAAGCTTTATCACATATTTTCTGCAGGTGTCCAGAAAGTGGATGAATGTGTTCTGGGTATGGCCTTCCCATACGCAAAAGGGAAGCACCCCATACAAAACAAAAACAAGAAGTGCAATAACCTATCAACCAGTATCATAAAGGTGGTAACCAATCATGGGGTATTTTTCAAAATTCGAGGGGGTTTTGATTGGTCAAAGCTCTTCTGGTATCATGTCTTTTTGGCAGCATAGATTTTCTCATAAATATTAGAGATTATCTTTTAAAACTAGTTTGCATAAAAATAAGCATAAAATAATAAATATTAGAGCCTTAGAGGTTAAAATACTTATCAATACATGTATTTCAGATATATTTGACCAGGTGGTATTTTTCAAAATCCAAGGGGGGTTTGATTGGTCAAAGCTCTTCCAGTATCATGTCTTTCTGGCAGCATAGATTTTTCCATAAATATTAGAGGTTATCTTTTAAACTAGTTTACATCAAAATAAGCATAAAATAATAAATACTAGAGCTTAAAATACCTATTAATACATGTATTTTGGATATATTTGACCAGGTCAACACTTCTAAGAACTGGGCAACTGAAAAACCACTTTGGCTTCTGTGGGCAAGGGAAGGGCAGGGAGTGACTGTATTGGTCATTGTTTGCTCCATCTGTTTTTAGGGGTACCCAGACCCCAGTTGTAATCCTATGTATATGCTTGTTTATATTAATGAAATACTTCAGTTATCTATAAAATAAAATAAAAAAAAAAAAAAAAAAAAAAACATTTTGGCTTCTGGTTTCTGGTTCAAATGGTCCGACAATCCATTATGGTCCAAGTCTGACAACATTGATCTGCAATATTAGAAGCTTTTTTGGTAATGAAATAAAAAGGAGAAGATACAAGGGGAGTGACCAGAAGTCACAAGAGAGAGAGAGAGAGAGAGAGAGAGAGAGTAGCCAAAAGGAACCAACCTGAGAAATCGAATACCCAAATCTCCAGGATATGAAAAACTCAGAAATCAATCAATCCCACACCACAAAACAAACAACCATGCCCATACACATACTGAGAAAACATTTAAAACTTCAACCCAATTACACCCTTGAATGCCATCCTCACTACTTTGACCCAGAGCATCAACGAAGAAAAAAAACACCCCAACAAGACACAACTAAGCCCTCCAAAACTGTTACTTCTTTGGTGTGTTCTCTTGAATTTTGACATCCAGTTTGGTCCAACCCCAAGAAGATCACCCTTCAACCTAGCAAAAACTTCTGAGACCAAGATATCATTATGTTTTTCCTGTTTCCTAAACCTTTTAACTGCTAGAGTATCCTTCCTGATCTTCGAGATATCAGGCTCTTCATTGATTCTTTCCAGTTCCATGACAGAATTTTTCTCAAAAAGCATAACACCATCCACCTCTGTAATTTTTACGGTATCAACTTCTTCAGATCTATCTGCACATGAGCGTCATCAAACAGTAAAGGACACTCAAAAGTATCCACAATATCCTCCTGCACAGGCACTGGATAATTGTTTCCTAACTCCCCGAACATCTTTCTAGTATAATCGTTTTTTCTTATCAATAACTATTAACTTTCATTAATATTAGGAAAAAAGTATGATACAAAGTGTAAATATACAAGTAAGGACTGAGGGATAAAAAAACCATCTCTCCCCTTGACAGCACCCCTTTCTTACAACTATGCCCAGAAAATAACTTGCCACTCCACCCCTTATCTTTCTTGTATAATCTTCTACCCCCAAGACAAGAATACCCAACGTCTTGCCCACTTATATTCCTGTATTTACAATCTTCACCACATCAATCGATTTTTCAATAAAATGAGTCTCATCTATTGGAATTTCTTCTTTCTCTGAATCCAAATCCTTTTCTTCCTCCCCTTCACTTCCTTCTCCCTTCTCCTTTTCCAGAACATTGTCATCCTCCTCTTGCAGTGGCCTTGTTCTTTACTCCCTCTTTCTCTTGAAAACCTTTGAAAAAGGACTAATTACGATTTCTAATATTACAAGCTTTTTTCCCTCAAAACAATACCATGCTTTTAGTCTTTTACCAAAGCAAAGCTACCCAGAATTGGATCTTCACCATTTTCTTCCCCTAGCTCCACACCATTGTATATGCATGCTTCTTCTCTTTGAACAAGTAAAAATGTTTTAAAAGGCAAACAAGGATTTCAGGCTTGCTTCCAGGTGAGGTTTAGAGAAAAATGCCTTGAGGCTCTCTCTTGAAAATATAAGCCACATTCCTCACACCTCGAGATTCCTTGTGCATATGATTGTCTATTTACGCTCATGTCTAAGCTTCAATATATTTAAAATTGTTTTGAGGTATTATTTAACATTTTGAGCTTTTAAATAATTATTAAGTGGATTTAAAGTCGGTGATACAATTGTTTGAGCAAATGTCCAATTTGAAGGTTAACCTTGGGAAAAGCCGTGCAGTGGGGGTGAATTTGGAGGAGGGAGAGATCAGGGAGAGTGCTGAAGTGCTGGGGTGTGAAGTTTCGGGGTGGCCTTTGAACTACTTAGGATTGCCATTAGGTGATAATCCCAAGAGAGAGAGTCTTTGGAACCCAGTGATGGAAAGGTTTGAAAAAAGATTGGTATCCTGGAAAAAGAACTACCTCTCTCTTGGTGGGAGAATTACACTAATTAAGGCCACGCTTGCTAACTTACCCATCTTTTTCATGTCGGTGTTTAAAATCCCAGTGAAGATTGCTAGCAGTTTAGATAAGCTAATGAGAAGTTTCCTGTGGGAGCCGAGAGAGGGGAAGAGGGATCATAGAGTTAGTTGGGAGATAGGAGAAGGAATATGACTCTGTTGGGGAAGTGGTTGTGGAGGTTTCCTATGGAGGAGGAGAACCTATGGGCTAGAATAGTGGCAAGTATACATGGGCTGGAGCACAATGGATGGGATGCTAGAATCAGAGCTAGGACCACAAGCAATTCTCCTTGGAAAGCCATTCATGACCTGCTACCAGTTTTCTTCCCTAATATCAGGTATGACTTGAATTCCGGTAACTCCATAAAATTTTGGGAACAAACCTAGGTGGGGAGCGCCCCTCTAAAGGATCAATTTCCATCTTTGTATGCTCTTTCTAATTTGAAAAATGATCCGATTTCGTCTTTCACCACCCCGTCCTCTTCCACTTCTGGGATTGGGTAGAACTTGGGTCTAAGAAGGGATTTGAGGGACTCAAACTTCGACAGTATTTCAAGCCTTATTGCACTTCTTGATAACGTTGTCTTAGACCCCGCTAGGGCGGATTCTAGAATTTGGACACCTACCCCCAATGGCATTTTCTCTTGTGCTTCATTCTTCAAAGTCTTAAGTCAGTCCACCAGTCCTACCCTGTTGGTGAGATTTGGTGCAGATCTATACCCCTTAGGGTTGGTAGTTTTTGTTGGGAAGCCTATTTGGAAAGAATCAACACTGGTGATCTACTCCAAAAGAAGAGACCCAATACTTGCTTGTCACCTCAGTGGTGTGTTCTGTGTAAAGCAAATGGGAAGACTGGTTTTCACCTACTGGTGTCTTTCCATTTCGCAAGGTCAATTTGGGATTGGGCTTTCTCCTTATTTGGATGCAGCTGGAATCCCCCATCAGACTTGCAGGGCCTTTTCTCCCCTTCCTTTTTCAGGTGGCGGATAAAAAGGGGAAGGACAATGTGGAGAGGACTAAGGGCTGCAATATGTTGGACACTGTGGGAAGAAAGAAACTCCAGGATATTCTCAGAAACTCAGAAAGGAGCAGCAGATCTGAGGGCCATCATACATATTAGGGTGGTACAGTGGCTGAAATCTTTGGAACTATTCACAGACTACACTGTGGATGACATGTTGAGGAAGTGGGGTGAAATTGCAAATTGCACGCAGACCAAGTCAGTAATGAGTGCGGCTTGGACCCCCCTACCTAGTGGATTCTTGAAATTAAACTTTGATGGGTGTAGTAGGGGAAACCCGGGACAATCGAAGATCGAGGTGTTTTTAGGGATGAAAATGGGGTTATCTCTGCTATGTTCTCAGGCCCAATTGGAGTGGGTGACTCCCTTAGAGCTGAGATCTTTGCAGTTATGGAAGGAGTCTGGAAAGCTAAGGAATTGAACATCAAGAAACTCACAAATGAAGGGGATTCAGAGGTGGTGATAGGGTTGCTGACTAAAGATCAAAATGATTTATGGAAGTACAATAATGAGAGGAGGAAATTCATGTGGCTGGTGCGGGAGATGGAAGTGAAGACATGTTGGATTAAAAGATCGGCTAATTCCCTAGCTGACGGTTTAGCTAAACAAGGGGCAAAAAGGGATTCATTGTTTTGGGCTAAGCTGTAACGTTAGTGTCTTTTTCTTTTTTCCTTTCTTGAAGCTCTTTGTGACTCTTGAAAGATAAGTGTGTTTGCCTTCCACTTGTAAATTTTCTACTGATGAATTAATGAAAGTGTTGTTGATCAAAAAAAAAATTATTAAGTGGATTATAAGAACCACAGTATTCTTTAATGGCTTGAACAAAATCTTAGATTCAGGAGATCATGCTTTAACCTGTTTAAGAGAAATGGCACCATAGTGGATACAGAGATCGAGTAATCAACACCAATGGCCAATCATTCAAGGATTTGAAACCAACTCCTTGATTACTTGAAGATCTGAGTTTGAGCTCCAAGTATTTATTTTCATTTTCTTTCCATCTTTATATTTCAGATATGAGTTTAGGCATCTAAGATTCAGAGAGAAGTTATTACCCTAATCTCAGATCTAAGTTTAGCAACTGAACTTCAGACTATACTGACACACTCCCATGTGTGGAGAAGACCATCTACAGCACCAATGAGAAGAAGTAATCTTTTGCATGTTGAAGAAGGGCAACAAGGGCATAGCTGCATAAGTTGAAGTAATGAGAAATAATTTAAGGTCTCAAAATTTAACAATGGCTATGATACTGAACAGAGCAGAATGGCATAACAGGATTCATGCAACCAAGCCCATATAGTTGGGACAAGGCTTAGTTGAGTATTGATATACCCCTGTGTTGGTGCATGCAGTCCAACACAAGAGTAGTGAAATTGCACAAGCTCCAAGTGTTGAAGACATCTCAAATCTAGCACAATGACCATATAACAAGTGAGCTGCCACCTCCATCTCCTAATCTCTCAGACTCTGAAAAATGGTTGCATCTCAAAGCTTATATAAATAGTTGAATTGACAAACTCTATTACTATGTATGTTTTAATATTTTTAGTTCAAAGTAAAGAGTCAGTGCAAGGAATCAGTAGAAATAGCTGATAACAAATTCTGATGTATACTTTGTGAAGAAAAGTAGAAGACACTCAGAGGTTTCAGCAAGCAAGAGAGAAAGAGAGAAGAAGAAAAGAGATTGGGATGAAGCCAGAATTGAATAATCTGGCCACCAACCCCTCTTTGATTTATATACTTAAAAATAAAAGAATGGCAGATTACAAGAATGCCCTTAGTAGGGCGGCTACTTTAAGTAGCTGAACAGTCACAACTTAAATAACATAAACTAATGGGCCTAAAGCCCAATAACTTCCTAACTTAACAACTTAAAAATAAAAATAAAAGACTGGGCCCAATAACTTGAAATCGGCCCAACTCAACAGAATCAATTGGATTTTGAATCAAATCTGGATATAAGATTCAGATAATTGAATTGATTCTGAATCTATCCCAATTTGGTTCCAATCCATTTACAGCTCTATTCCCACCACAAGACATTTTTTGGTTGCTATCACGCCACAAGGCATATTCCTCATCCATCCTAAATGCCCTGGTACATCACCACCTTTGTGCTTTTACACATCAAAAAAGGTCACAAATAAAAATTTTTCTGACACTCTCAGGGAGTCGGGACCTTGGATGGAAAAAAAAAAGGTTTTGAAATGGGAAAAAAGCAAGTCGTTTCTTTGAGAGTACAATCAATGCTTGTCATGTGAAATTCAATGTATTTTGCAATTGCACCTTAAACCTATTACTATCCATCCTAAGTGGTAAAACCGAAAAGCAAAAATGATATTGGATCTGATACTTATCAGGTCAAGTCAAACACTAACAATCTTAACTTCATAATCAAGCAAGACAACCATAACTCAAGCATCAGAGTACCATAACTAGAACGCTATAGGGTTGCACTTAGTAGTCTAAAAGCTCAACAGGGAACATTATTAAATAATGCAATAGGTACACTTTTCTGTTTCCATATTAAAACACCAAAATCAATAATAAACTAAAAGAGAGTTATAAAATAAAACAATCCAATAACGATAGCCTCATACTCATAGAAAATAAAAAGATATCCAAAAGATTGTTACAGAATTTTATAGATGGTAAAAACATATGATAACAACAGAAGGACCTTGACTGAGACAAGACTAAGACAAGCAGAGGAAATTCAAAGTACAATACCTTCAAAGTTGGGTCAGTGCCAAAAGGAGATCGGAGTTTTCCATAATGCTGGCAAGCTATTTTCAATAAAGAGAAAAGCAATCCCAAAAGCTCTCCTTTTCTGTAGTCTATGTGGGGGGTCTCACAGTTTGCAATTCTCTCATCAATCCATTTATTCAATTCTTTACTTCCAACATTCCCACCAACCAATGGTCCAGGAAAAGACTGTTGGCACAGACTACGGAAATAATCACAAGCACCAAATCCCATGCTGCTTGTATCAATTTTGTCCATGGCAACTTCCATCAAGTTGTGAATAGAAATTGAATCTCCTACAGAGTCCTTCACACAAATGAACATACATTTGAGACTTTTGGTGTCGGAAAATTTCAAAATAAACATAGTTTATGAATTGAAAATGAAAACATTTTAAGGTTCGATTTTTAAGGAAAGCTTAATATATGAGCTCAGAGACTAACCTGGCTTGCAAAAGCTGAATTGGTGACAAAAGAGCTGTTATTTTTCATGACAATGAGTTTTCCACCAAAACCAAAAGTAACAAGGGCATGAGGAGGACGGCCTGCAGATGACCTCCCTTCTTTGGCAGCATAGGAAAGCTGATTGCCTGCATGAAAATGCCGCTGTGAAAGGTTTCCTGATTTCTGGTTGCCATAGTAATCATGCGAGGAATTGATCTGTTGGCCCTTCTCTGCTTCCATCTGTTTAAACTGATGGGAGAAGTTGTCAGATGGAACAAAGCTCTGAAACCCAGTAAACCCACTACTTCCATCATAGTTGTGAGTTGACTGTTCATATGAAGAAGCTGTTCCAGTTGGCATAAACCCCTTTTTTTTATCCACATAGTTATTTACATGACCACTTAAACCATAAAGATTTTTAGATTGCTGGTTATCAGTAAAACCAAATGCAGACTCGCTCTTAGTGACAGCCCCAGATTGAAATATATTTGTATTTTTCTGAGCATAATTACTTGTAGACCCAGCCCAGTCCCCAACTTGGTCTTGACCACTAAGGACTTGTGATTCATAGTTTTCAACTTGCCCATACTCACCATACTGGTTCTGGTCTTTCTCAGGGTGAAGATCACCTGCCAAAGGATTCTCATTTTGGTTTTGCTGGTAATGAGTTGTGTCTGTTGGCTGAGCAGCTGCAGTATAAGATTCTAACATGTGCCATTCCTGGGCAATTGTATCATAGTACCAACCAGGGTACTGAGGATCAAATACCATATGTGATGGGTACTCAGTGCTCATTTGTGAGGCCTGATTCCAGCTTGAGACGGTACCTATTGTACAGGCCTCAGCAATGGTTCCTGCAACAGACTGAGTTGTCTGTTGCAAATAAGAAACCTCTGATCTTTTGTCTGAAACAAGTTCATTACCTGTTGACTGAGCAAAGCCTTCAAGACTCCCCTGTGTATTGATACTTGTTGCATCATAACCCTCCACTTGATGCCATTCCCCATTATTTGGGTCATATCTCCATCCAGGGTAGAGATTTTCCCAATATTGGCTATTATACATATCCTGTCCACCTGTAGTCTGTTCCGTGGCTGATCTATACACTTGATCCTCTTGTTGCTGCAGAGAGCTGAAAGAAGTCGTCATATTGGCATCTGCATTTCCTGCAATGTTAGATATAGTGTTGGAAGCAGCCTTAGGATTATCCTCTGCCTTCTCCAATGGAGCAACTGAGCTGTCCCCAAACTCAGTAAAGAAATCTGAGTATGACCCAAACCCACTGTCACTATGCTGAGCCAAATCAGAGTTAAACGAACTCCATTGGACTTCTTTAATACTTGTATCCCTGGATACACCGCTCTCGCTTGTTGTGGAATCTGAGGCAACATTAGCCCCTGTAACAGTATCAATTGAGTAGATCGCGTTATCAAAAGAAAATGAATTGGAAGATACAAGGGAAACGTTCTCCTCCGCAACCACAACTTCCTTTTCGGGTGCATCCGCTGATGGCACAATGACATCTTCGGAATGCTTCACCTCTTTGTTAGCAGACGCGTCAGCTTCGCCAATGAGACCTGATACAGTACCGACCTCAGCAATGCTCAGATTCGAAAATGCTTTCACGTCATCGGAATCATCGCCCTCGGGAAAATCAGACCCAGATTGCGTAACAGCAAACTCATCGTCAACAAGCTTGTCGAAGAAGTCCTCATCCGTCTGATCCTCCACCTGCAATGGAGGAGAGGCCATCGAATACAATCCTAAACCCCCTAAGATCCTTCTTCGAACGGCTATCCCGGATCCAACCTAAATCAGCAAAATTCACAAGAATTCGCCTCACCAACACTCAAAAATCCGCCCCGAGCCACTCCTTGGGAATCCAAACATACACAAACGAGCTAAAATCACCAAAATCTTCTCTCTCAAACCTTAGGACACAAAGCCAGATTCAGAGTCGGCAGAAATAAGAACCCTAGCCATTCAAAACAAAAGGGATCTCCAATCTCCAATTCCAACACCCGAATTAGGGCTCAACGCCCAAATAATCTAACAAAACCCAAAACAAGCAAGATCCACCGTTCCTGAGATCTGCCGCTCAAAAACCATAAATCAAACAAAATTTTCAATAAGAAATGGAAAATTCCCCTCAAACACAAACTCTTCGATTGAAGAACGAAGCTGAAACTTTCATCAAAATCAAGGACTTACAATCAAATTAAAGATTACCAGGACGATCGGAGAAACAGCAAAGAGAGCCGAAGCAGAGACAAGCCCCTGGTTTCGCACCAGCCGACATATCACCCACCCTCCAAAGCCTCGTTTTTCCTCCGTTTTTTCTTTTTTTTTCTTTTTTTTTTTTTTTTTGCTTCTTCTGTTTTTTTTTTTTTCTTCGTTTTTCTTTTATATTTTAATTTTTACACCGGGGGAAGGGAAGACAACACAACGCAATAAACACAAAAAGAAACGCTTTGTTTTGTTTTCGAGCTTTGCCAGTATCTAGTTAAAAATGGTAAATAAAGGGACCTGCGAGGGCATCATGGGGAATGCATTTTTTATTTTTCGCTAAGCGGTATCGCATATTTGTATTATTCTCTAGTTATTTGGACAATTTTGTCCACCTAAGATACGCTATTTGCTGTACGTGTGATGTATCTGCACTGCATGGTTACTGGAGTGCACTTTTCATCATCGATTGTCTAGAAGTCAAATATTGGATGGTACAATTTGCTGAGAAAGGTTGACATGTTGACCTCAAGAATTTTAGGTGGGGCCGTGGATGATGTGGCATAATCTCGTGGAGTGGATAGCTCTCTCTCTCTCCACCGAAAAGGACGAGTGGGCGTCAATGAGTTAGTTAATGCTGTAGGGTAAAGTTGGGTTTTGGGAAAATATAAGTTAGTTAATGATAAAGGGGAATGGATCGGGCAGACCCAGCAGAACTGGGCCAAACTGACCCGATTATATCGTTTTTTTTTATTTTTGTAAAATAGGATACGGGTTGCATCATGTGTCTCCACCAAGGTTTTTAAAACTGGATCGGACAGCGAACCGTTCTTAGTCCGGTTTCTTAGGTCAAACGGTCCGAATGGATGGCCTATTTTGATAATAAAATAAAAAATAAAAATAAAAAATGACCAAAAATTATTATCTAAGTTGACGATTCAATGGTTTGACCACCTCAGTCTATGGTTTGTTGATGAAAAAACGGTTTTGGTGTAAAATGAAATTGGTCACGCTTTTTTTATCCAACCGTCCGGTCCGGTCCAGTTTTGAAAACCATGGTCTCCATTTATAATTGGTTGTCATGAGTTCGGCTTCAATAAGTGCAAAGCCCATTTGAACATCCTTTAGAGCCTTGTATTGAGAGTATCTCTGTACTTATGTGCTTTATTCCATTTCAAGTGCAAGGTTGAAAGAGGCTATTCGAACGGTATGAAAACGAGCTTGCATTGACTAAAGCCAAACTCGATTATCATTGATTCAATTTATTTAGGGTCATTTACTAAGACACCCCTATAGTTTTACGCATTTACTAAGACATCTGATATAATTTATGTATACACACCCCCTTACACCCTTCCATTGTTTTCATATCAATACTTTTTTAGACGTGAGTGTTGACATTTTTTACTATAATGTCCATTTAAGAGAAAAAAAAATGATATGTTTTGTTTTTGTGTTACTGATGCTTAAAAATAAGTGTTTATTTTAAAAATAATGGCTCATTTTTTAAGCCCAAATTTTCAGCTTTTTTAAGTGCTTATTGTATAAGCACTTATTCAAGCACTCCCAAATATGGCCTAATTAGGATATTTAAATTCAATTTTTCCTCTTATGAGACTTACAAGTCACCAATGGTTAAAAGATCATTTGATCCCTATGATGAGTGTTTTTTTGTAGGTGATTTTACCATTTGTTTGAAAATCTTCACTTACTCATTTGTTGTAGAGTTTATTAAGCAAATATTTTTTAGGCTCTGTTTGGAAGGAGTACAAATACAAATATGTAGAGTGCAAAACCGTGTATTTTGTATGTATTTGTACTATTTTCAAAATGAGCCTTAGGTTGTATTTGGTTGCAATGAAAATAAATTTGCACTGATGCAAAACCATGGCAGTACAAATGATTTGAGTGTAAAATTTGACCCATTTTTGTTTCAAAGTTTAACTTATTTTGTTTGAATGTATTACAAATAAAGTAAATTAAGACATGAAAAAGAATAAAATAAAATCCAAAACAAAATTAAACAAGAATAAAATTGTACTAGTACAAATAAAGTAAAAGGGTTTGATACAATTTATAAGCAATCTATATTCCTTTTCCCCTTTGCTTGCCAAGGAGTAGGAGTTGCTAGCTATACATCAGACCTGAGTAGCATTTGCCAAAAAAAAAAGGGACTGATTATTGAAAGAGTTCAATATTTGAAACAACCGAAATGAATTAAATTGAGATCGGACTTGGTGCTCATAAGACCTTGTTAACATCATTCTCACAGCCTTTCACAGCCATGCATTAGAAATATCTTCATACTTATATCCTTTCACAGCCGTGCATTAGAAATATCTTCCTACTTATATGCTTTTTCTCATGAGGATATATTTCCAATGCAAATTAAGCTTCAAGGGACTGTGCAAATTGAGTCAAGAAAAGATGCACATGTTAGAATTAAAGGAAAAAAAAAAGTTTGAAACGTTTCTTCTATTTAATGATCTCGCAAAGAGTCGTTCAATAATGACAGCCATTCACTCAGCATTCAAAGCCAAGATTTGAATAGACACCTTGATGGGAAGGTAAAGGATGAGGGCGGATTTGGTCCTCCAATGATATTGTGACACATGGCCCAGGCACGAACTAGTAGCCTGGCACTGGCGTGACCTGGTGGCCTGGCCCTGGTGCGAACTGGTAGCCTGGCACAGGCGTAAATTGGCGGCCTGGCACTGGCGTCGACCTAGTGACTTGCGAGACGTGCTCGGCGACAAATTCGGCATGCATATCCTAACACTCCCATGATCCTTGGAAGTTGGCCCACGTGCCAAACGATCCGGAGGGTGATCAACGTGCATGGCGGTTGCCTCCGGGAATCTTTGACCACTTAGGTGACCTTTCGGGAATCTCGGATGCGGTGCATGAAGCCCACGCCAAACAACACCTATATAAAGGCACCAACCCCAATGGCATAGGGAGAGCAAAGTAAGCATATTCTAGCTCTCATACTTTGTGATTTTTAGTTCACAGTCTACTATGAGAGTATTGACTTAAGCATCGGAGCGACCTCGTCGGGTTAGCCACCCCAGGTCCTTTAACATTGATTAATTGCATGTCTCTAAAGAACTATGAAGCCCAACAATCAATCCAGCTCACCACCAGGCAGCTTGGCACTTTGGTCAGCTCGACAACTAATAGGCAGCTCAGCCCTCTAGTCAGCTCGACACCAAGTAGGCAACCCAGCATTCTGGTAAGCTCGTCACCTAACCTGCCTAGCTCGACCCAGTCAGCTCGTCACCTAACCTGCCTAGCTCGGCCCAGTCAGTTCGACACCTAACCTGCCCAACTCGGCCCACTTAACTCGGCACCTAATCTGCCCCCATCTCGGCCTAGTCAGCTCGACATTCAGGTCCTCATCCAGCAGAAGTTAACTTCGGCCTCTGAGTCATCGGCCACTTGGAAGCAGACCAAATGACGAGATACTTAGCACAAAAAATTGATTCATCAGTAATCGTTCACCAAAATGGCTATAAAAGGAAAGGTCACCAACCTCATACTCACTATCAAAGCGGCAGCAAAACACTCCCATCGAGCAAGAAGTGTGAGAAACGGGGTTAAAGCGATCTATCGGTTCAAATTGTCATGGCCTAATTCAGATCTCTGGCTTCAGGTAAGACTTTATTGTTATTCTCATCCATAAGGTTATACGGTCCTAATAGAAGAATAACAATACATCCTTGTGATTTGAGCTAGGAGATGCAGTTGAATTGTAAATACTTAAAACTATTCAAAAAAAAACACCATGGATTCAAACTAGTAGGAAGAGTCATAAGAAACAATCAATGGCTCGTGAGTAGTTAGACTGTTTAACAAAGAAACACCTAAAAGTATCGTTCATGGCCTCATGGGAAGGTGACTTGACCGTTTTGTATCCAAATGAAAAATTACATTAATGTTGTGTTTGGTTGAAATGCAAATAAATTTACACTGGTACAAAACTATGGCAATGCAAATGCTTTGATTGTAAATTATGATCTTTTTGTTTTTGTTTTGAATTTTAATTTATTTTGTTTGATTGCAGTAACAATTAAGTAAATTAAGACATGAAATAGAACAGTAAAATTCAAAACAAAATTAAACGGGAAATTACATTTTCTTCATTTTCACTCACATGCATTTGTATTAGTGCTAATAAATTCGAACTGCAACCAAACATAGCCTAATGTTTATCTTTAAAGAAATTAAAATGAATTCAAAGAGAAGAATATGAGATGTGTCAAAGTTTGACAAATTTTTAGGCACAAATAATGTTGAAAATCTCATAAGGGACTACGAATCTGTCCCTTGTAACAAAAGACCCACGTTAAAATTTTCTCCCAAATTTCACCTAACATTTAAAGCTAACCTGAAGTGAAGAAATGGAAACAAAGATTCACTCAATGTTCAAAGTATTGATACACCTCTATGTATTAATCAAGGTTTTTAAAATCGAATCAGACAATGAATCAGTCAGGAGCCTTGTTCTTGGGTCGAACAGTTCGACCGTTTGAACCAAATGAGCCCATTCTAACAACAAAAAAAAGGCCAAAACGTTGGATGGTTTGAACGGTTCGACCGCCCGGGTCAGTAATTTGCTAACCAAACCAACGGTTTTTGACAAAATAACGATTATGGGATAAAACGGAACCTATCACCTGACCGGTTCCCAGTTTTTCCAGTCCAACCGTCTGATACGGTTTTGAAAACTATGGTATCATTAGAAGTGTATCGATAATTTCAACGATTCTCCTATGTTTTTAGTTTTTATTCAAGTTTTATTTTAAATGTATATATATTATTTAAAAAAAATGGGTTCCCAAAAACCACCAAAAGATACAATCCACAGGGCATATTATATCTAAATTTTGAACCTTGGACTCACCCAAGAATTTGACAATGGCTGACTCCATCATAAGGCTACAAATGTCTTCAAAACCAAGACAACCAATTATTTATTTGCACTTTCAAAGAGCAAGAAAGATTTTCCTTTTCCTCAAACTAGAATGACAATCTCAAACCCTTTTTTGAGCCAAACCTTAAGAAATAAAGACAATTTATATTTATCTGTTATTGAAAATTGAACAATACTACGGTTACCCTATGTATCTTACTATCTGATCTGATGTAGACCGGGCTTCTCATCCTTTTTTTTTTTTTTCGATATGTTAGAAGGGGCTACACAAGACGGGGACGGGGTAGCACGTCCCCATAAATCAGAGATACAGATATAATAAAAGGACCAAGGGAAGTTGTTTATATTCAGACTCGACTCCTCTCTAGTAGTTGTTTGAGCCTTGTGAACCAGTCAATCTGTCGCCTGATTTTCCTCACGATACATATGATGATATGATATACCTTTCTCGAACATCTTCTTCATCTTCAAGAAGCTTGCCATGATGGTCTCAATCTTCATCGAGGTCAAGCTTCTGTAAAAGATACGAAATGACCAAATTGGAGTCACCCTCGATGATAATTTGATGTTCTTTGAACTGGATTTGGTCCAATATGATCCAATCCAATGTGAGTTTACTTACAAATGGAGTAAACCTAATTCAGCCAAAATTCAATACAAATCAAATCCAATCTAATCTATTAAAATGTAAATGGACTGGATTGAATCCAATCCAAACCGAATGAAATATACAAAAAAAACAGAACATATAAAAAATTATAAAAATATATTAAAATGAAGAAAATCTGAAAATTATTAAAAATATACCCTTTTGGTATTGAAAAAGTATTTTGATAAAAATACTTTCATAAAAGTGCTAACAAAAATATACCCTTCTGGCATTGAAAAAGTATTTTCGTAAAAGTACTTTCATAAAAATACTTCCATAGAAGTGCTTTTATAAAAGTACTTTCGGGTTGGGCTAGTTTAGCTTGTGTCGTTAGAAGTAACACTGGTCTAGTGTTGAGTGCTAAAGGGGAAAGAGTTAGATGCCAGTCAAACAAGCTGGCCCACCACCTAGCCAAGGCGGCTATTTTGCCTAGGGATGCCCATGAAAAACCAAAAAACCGAATCAAACTAAGAAAACCGAACCACAAAATGTGGTTAATCGAGCCAATCGGTTCAATTTCAGTTTGAATTTTTGAAAAACCAAAGGGCCGGTTCAGTTTTCGGTTAACCTACAAAAAACCGACAGTTAACCAAACCGACCGATATATGTATGTAATATTTTATACATATTTTTAATATATGTCACATATTTTCTATATATTATATATAAATATATATTCATTATATATATAAATATACTTATATTATATTTATAATAATCTATTTATAAAATATTATATGTCATTTATTATTTATAATATAATATTACACATTTATTTATATAATATATATTATAAATATAAAAAACCGAAAAACCGAATTAGTCAAAAACCGAAACCGATGGACCAATTAATTGGTGGTACTGGTTCCATTTCAGTTTAGAGAAAAAAAAAAAAAAAAACCCATACCACCAGTTCAGTTTCCAAAAAATGCCCACAATTCAATTAACGAAACCGTGGACACCCCTAATTTTATCTGGAAATTACTTTATGGCGACCAACTATTTCTCAGTTCGGCCCATTTCAACATCTCTGTTTTGAAAATCCGTATCCTCCTTGATCCTTTCTCTGTTAGTCCAAATAAAGTTATCTCTTTTACAAAAAAAAGTTTGTGCACAGTCCACTTGATCTCATGATTTTTAAGGTGAAATTATTACTTGAAGAAATAACTACATTACAAACAAGGCTGATTTGTATTAGAATCTGTATTTATTTATTTACTCGAGAGGATCTACTTTGACCCATACCAGACGAAACCCATGGGCAGCACTAGTGATAACTAAATCGGTGATTATCAATAAATAATGACAATAACAATTTTTACAACAACTAGTACTACTACATGTGGCAAATTAAAGAAGAATTTATTATATCTACTAATTTTTTCAAAATCGGACCGGACCAAATGGTCAGACCAAAAAAGGGAATAGGTCACCAGTTCTATTTCACCCCAAAATTGCTTTTTGGCCAAAAATCATTAATTTAGTCAGCAAATTGTTGATTCAGGCGATCAAACCATCGATCCAGACAATGGTTTTTGGTCATTTTCTTTTTTTTTTTTTTTTTTTTTGTCAGGGCAAGCCATCAATTTGGTCCAAGCAGTTGGACCTTCCGACTCAAGAACTGAACCCCTAACGGTTCCTTGTCCGGTCCAGTTTTAGTAACCCCGACATCTACTATTTTTGGAAGAGTTCACTAACCTCTATATGTTACTATAAGAATGTTTTTGATCTCCCCTCTCATAGCATCATTAGTCCTTCTCTGCTATCTCATGAACAAAAAAATGTTAAATGATCTTGATGCCCTCATGCACAATTGGCTAATGAAAATGAAAATAATTCCATTGCTAAACACATGTAAAACAGTAAAAGAACTCCATGAATGTAATATTATGGTACGTTTGGTTGCTGCGATTGGGATGGGAAAATGGGAATATTCCCATTAGATTCCTATTTTTAATGTATTTGTTTGCTGGGATGGGATGGGAAACCGTGAGATGTTGGTTCTCAAAACCAAGGATGTGGGGTCGGACTGAAATGGTGTGACCCCGGTGAGAAAGAAAATCGTGAGGAAAAAATGTTGAGACTTTTGACTAAGCTCTATAGCCATCCTCTCACCGTCTCCCTGCGTCTACAACAATCAAGTCTCTGGTAGTAATCTCGATGATATCTGGCCAAGATAAGACTAGATCCAGGACCATAGAATACAAGTGACTATATTCTTCACGTTTTTGGCATTATCAATCTCCTCATGACGTCGGGAAAACTGATAACTGCATTTTGATGCCTTAAGGGCATCAATTCAGGGGTATTTTCGGCCTAAGAGTAGTAAAGATGTGTCATTTTCCCAATTAAATGCAATGTTGTGGCCTCTGTGCAAATTATGGGGAAAACTGTGAAGTTTTCATGGCTGAAATGCAGATTTTGGGAAACTAGTGTAAAGTCTAACTGAGTGAGGGGGTGTTTTTGTGTAAAACTGAAAGTAGAAGGGCGCCTCCTAGCTGCTAAACCCAGTTTGGCGCCCTTCATACTATATTAGCATGCTCCCCACGTTTTAGCAAATCCTAGGGCATCTTTTAACCCATTATTTTCACTCTTAGCAAACCCAAGCCACCCCTACCTAATTAATGTCTACCCTCCACTCCTAATCTCCACCATCCATTCTAGGGCACTCTTTTCATAGTTTTTAAACCCTAAGACACCACCTAACTGCTAATCCTCACCATTCAGCCCCTAACCACTAGATCTCAACCCTTCATTCCATTTTCTATCTCAGCCATCCACTCTAGGGCACCTCCCGCCTCTTCTAATCTCCACCTTAAACCTTAGGGGCCTCAATCTCATCTATTCACTTCTAGACGCCCAAATCTCAGCCATACATAATGTTGGGTGCCCTCTTCTTTTCTTTTCAACCTTAGGATCAGCCCAAAACCATCCTAACCCTCCATTAGGAACCCTAGGGGTGCACCAAACTTTGCTAAAACCCAGATGTCGCCTCCTTCTTCCTCTCTATTCTCAATTATATCTACACTTCTCTATAAAAAGGACCCCAAGGGCCCAGGAGAAAGGGTTGGTCAATTCACCCAGGTAAGAAGGAAGGTTGATCTTGAGAAATTCAAGGGTAGAGGAAGAGGAAGATGCTCAGGCAAGAAGAGGGGTTCGTACTTGCAGTTTACCAAAGCCACTACTACCACCTCTGAATTCGGATCCCAACCATTAGTCTTAGATTTAATTTATGTTATTTCATTTCTAGTTTCATTATTTACTTTTCGCAATTTATTTTCATTCCGTTTGATCTTCGCTTTATTTTCTACAGATCTACAATTCAGACAGGTAAGACGCAAGGCCTAGCTCGAGAAGTTTGAGGGTCAAAGGAGAGATCCGGAGACTGCTACCTCTTGTTGGATTCAAATTTTTATTTCGTTTCTTTTGTTAATTTATTTCTATATTTATTTATGTTTCTATGCTTTTAACTTTCAGTACTGTTTGAATTATATATTTTTCTCAGTTTAATTAATTAATTTTTATATTTATGCACTTCCCTCTTGTGTTCTCTTGTCCGGATTTGAGTGCATATTAATTTTTCCATCGCTTCCCTGTGGATACGACCCGTTCTCATCCCTTTATTGCGTTAGTAGTTGTTCGAAAATTGAAAAAAATATAAATGTTTAAACTGGTGTTCCAAAGTGTTTAACGATGCGCTTTCGAACACACCAAGTTTTTGGCACCGTTGCCGGGGAAGCACAGAGAAAATTTTTTATTTGCTTTATCCTGATCCGTTTCATTATTATTTTATTTTTGTTTTACTACTTGATCCGTTATCTTAGTTTAATTCTTGTTTCTCTTTGATTCTGTAGGACAGAATAGCGAAAGGTGGGGTATCGGAGCATTGCGGAACTATAGGAGAGAAGAGAAGAGAAGAGAAATTGGATTGCGTTTCAGGTGTAGTCGCCCCATTTTATTTTTAATTTTCGAAATCATTTTTTTGGTAGAGTAGTGATTTTTGAATTTTTTTCATTATTTTTTTCTAGATCCAATTTTTTTAGTATTATTTGCTTCCATTTTGTTTCTAGATGTATTCTTTCTTTATTTTAATTTCTTGTTTGATTTTTTTGCTTTATTAGGTTTGTGTTTTTCTTTTATTTCAAATTAAAAAAAAACAACAAAAAAAATCGTTTATTTTATTTCTTGTAGCATAATTTGCTTTTATTTTATTTTATTTTATTTTTGGTTTAAATTTTAGATTCTTTTTTTTTCTTTTGTTTTAGATAAAAAACAATAAAAAAGAAAAAGAAATACATTTTTTTGTTTGTTTTGTTTTATTTAATTTTGGGATGTATTTTTCTTTCGTTTATGTTATTTTCATATTAATTTTTAGATTTATGTTTTCCTTTTATTATATATATATATATATATATATATATATATATATATATATATATATATATATATATATATATATATAACGAAAAAAATATAAATAAAAAAATTTCAGAATATTTTTTTTTCTTTTGTTTATTTTATTTTTGGTTTAATTTTTTTCTTTTGTTTTATCTATTTCTTGCATAATTTTCTTTTTTGATCATTTTATTTTCAATTTAATTGTTAGATTAGCAATTAGTTTGTTAGAATTTATTTTTGGTAGTTGTTAATTCTGTTTAGCACAATTAATTGTTGTTTTATTTTTTGTTTGAAATTATTATTTGTTGTTTTGTTTAATTTATTTTCTTTTAGTTGTTTAATTGAATAATTAATTGCTAAATAGGAAATTGTTGAAACTTTCGAATTTGAGTTTAAATTTCAAATTTCGAAATTTAAAATTTAAAATTTTGAATTAAAAAAAATTGAAATGAAAAAATAAAAGTTAAAAAAAATCAAATTTAAATTTTAAAATATGAATTTGAATTTAAACTCCAAAACATTTAAATTTTGAATTAAATATATATATTTTGGGTAATATTTTTCTTGCATTTTCATTCCAATATTTAGGGTTTGATATTCTAGAACATGCATCAGATAGGTTTATTTATTTGCTGAAATTATTATTGTTAGTTGTGAATGTGTTAGGTGTTCTTTTTATTATTTTAATTGTTTCTTTTGCTTAGTTAGTTTGTTTTATTATTTTATGTTTAATTGCCGAATTGCATCTTAGAAATAATTGCCTATTCATTGTAGTTAGTTGCCTTTTGTTGTGTTTATTTTGTCTTTCCGTTAATTCATTTAAGAGCATCCAATCTAAATAAGATAAGGTGGGGATTTCATCACCATTCATTGGCCAAAAAATCACCACCATTCACGTGCGGTTCACTCTAACCCTAATTTAAAAATTGGATAGAAAGATCTTTTAGGGAAACTTCACATTTGGTTCAAAGGTATGTTGAATTTTAGGAAAGCTTGAAATTATTTTCCATAACCAGTGGTTGGTGTCTAAGGAAAGAGGTTAAACGGCTAAGCCTAAGTAGGTTTTTTGATTACTTAATTAGGTCATTGCAAGAGCAAGGGGAGCCTCCCACATCCTCACCTCTTACCTGGCTAACCAAATGAAGTGGTGTAATTCCAAGTGAACCTAAAAGGATTCATATTGGTTGAACCACTAGTTTAGGAAACCCTAGGTCAGTCCCTAGGTCATGTGGTTGATTTGTTTGCCTTTAAAAAATTAAAAAGAAAAAGAAAAAGAAAAAAAAGAGAAAATTAAAAAATAAAAATTTTGAATTTTGAATTTAAATTTTAGGAATTTAAATTTCAAATTAAAAAAAAATAAAAATCAAATTTGAGTTTAAAATTCAAGATCTAAATTTGAAATTAAAATTCAAAATTTAAATTTCAAAAAAGAAGAGAAAAAAAGGGGGTTAAAATAAAATGAATTCAATGGCTGGAATTTGTGGAATGAGAAATTACTTCCAACCTAATTCACAAATAGATTGGAACCATGTGTTTCAACAACTGGACAAGATTAATGGTATGGCCCAGAGACTTGACAAAGTCCTTGCATGTCGTTAATAAAGTGGCTCATACTCAACCTTGTCATCCTATCCATCATGTTCCATCTGTGCAAGCTTGACCCATCATATTAGCCAGTGCCCTACGACGGGCCAATGTAAACCAGTCCATCCAAACCAAATACATGTGGCCAACAGATTTTTTCAAGCCAAGGCTAATAACCCATTATCTAGTCCATATAACCCTAGGTGGGAAAATCAACCCAATTTTGAATTAGAGGGCCCAAGTCCAAGAAAACCCCACCAGATATGCACTCTCAGTGGTTTGAAGCACAGACCCACTGGGAGTACAATGAATACCATGGGACTCAACCGGCTCAACCATGTTAAACCTATACATAGTCCCAATACAACCTATCTAACTCAATGGCCCACCAATTTCAGAGGCCACAAATGCAAAGTCAATTTTAGCAGATGCATCCTAGGAACCAACCGTCCCAACCATATCAGGCTTACCCACAACCTCCTCAAGCACGTATAGTAGACGACCAATTCATACAGCTTTAGCAGCTGATCCTAAATCAGTAGCAGTCCATTGATAGATTAGAGAGCCAAATAGGATAGCTAGCTGAAGCCAAGGTGAGGAGAGAAGCACCGAGTCAACTGGTTACAACTCCTAGAAATTAGCCACTAGGTTTTCCTCCACAACAAATTCAGCTACCTCCTAAGAACCCTTAATGTGAAAATACCAATGCTATTACAACCTTAAGGAGTGGGAGGATTTTAGGGGACCTGTGTGAGAAAAAGAGAGTTAGTGAAATGGAGCAAGAAGACCCTAAGTTGGGGGAAAAAGAAGAAATAAATGAAACTTTAGAAGAAGAGCCCATAGTGAACCAACCTGTAGTCCCCTTTCCAACTGCACTCACAGCCGAGCCATTGCGAAAGAAGAAAGAGACCCGCAACGAGGAGAGCAGGGAAGTCCATATTAACTTCCCTCTCCTTGACGTGATCCAACATATCCCGGCCTATGCCAAGTTTTTAAAAGAAATGCGTACTCAAATAATGGAGCCATGATCAACCCCACAAAGAATAATGCTCTCGACAGATGTTAACGCAGCTCTCCAAAATCAACTCCTCCAGAATATGAAAGACCTTGGTGCTCCTCTCATAAGTTGTGTCATCTCTGGAATCACCTTCAATTGGGCTCTATTGGATACTGGGGTCAGTATAAATATGCTTCTATCCATTTATGATAGGTTCAGGATTGGCAAGTTAAAACCTACCCCAATAATTCTGCAACTCGCTGATTGGTCAGTCAAGACTCATCGAAGTGTTATTGAGGATGTCATTTCAGGCTAGAGGGTTGTCACTTTCCAATGGATTTCATCATCCCACACATGACCCTAACCGGGGAACTGAACCACATCCCAATAATCTTAAGATGTCCGTTTCTACCAACGACCGATGCAAATATCAACTGTAAACCATGAGAAATGGACATTCCATTAGGGGAGCAGAAAAGTCCGGCTAAAAATTTTTAGTGCCACTAAGTATCCAAACCTAGGGGAAGATGAGTGTAAGGTGGATATAGTTGATGATCTTTTAGATGCATTGTCTACCCCATGGTTAGCCCAATCTGAACCCTGTCTGTCGGAAGATAAAAGTGAGTTGGGGAGTATAGATGAGAACAGCGCGTGAATGTGTCTGGCTTAAGACATTAAACTTAGCACTGGTTGGGAGGAAACCCAATGTAGTTTTCAGTTGATTTTTGTTTGTAGTGTTAGAATTGTTGTTTTTTTCTTGATTCGAGACCAAGTGGCAGACCTTGAAACCCTTAGGAAAACCCTATTCATTTTTCCCTTTGGCCCAAATCCTTGTTTTGCATCATTCTAGTCATGTCATTAGGCACAATGGCATTTAAGTTGGGGGTGAGGAAAGAGAGAGAAAAATTAAAATTTGAAAAAACAAATTGAGAAGTTAAGCCTTTAAATATGTAGAATTAAAATTTCACTGGAAAATTTTAAATTTCTGTCAATTAAAAGAGATTCCCAAACAGAAAAAGTTGAAGAAACTGATAAAAGAATATTGAATTTTATAGAAATTGGTAGCAAGTGATACGAGTAAAAATTGATCTTATTTGAATATTGTCAAAACCGTTTAGAAATTGGAAGATACTCCCAAGTTTGCCCCTACCAAGATAAGAAGAGAAATATGGAGAAATTAGACAAATTCTTCAAATTGTTAGAAATAGTGGATTGGCCTGAACAATGTTGTAAAAAAAAAAAAAGAATAAAAGGTCAATGGACACTCTAGACTTAGTAACTGGGTCTCTTCACCTAAGGCAAGTGATAAGGGTAGATTTGGCCCTCCAGTGAAATTGTGACACGTGGCACCTCGTGACAACTAGGCAAACACCCAGGCAACAACTTACCAAGTTGGTGTCCCACCCGGGCACCGGTCTGGCCGGCCTGGCATGACCTGCACGCGGCATGCACGGCCTGGCCGACCCGGATCAGCCTGGCACATGATTCGACCTGGATGACCTAGCCGCCCATAAGACGCCCATTGATAAACTCGGCATGCATACCCCACGAGCTCGGTAGCTCACCAAAGAGCTCGCTAAGGAGCTAGGCAGCTCGGCAGAGCTCGCCATAAGCAGCTCAGCATAGCTTCCCCGGGCAGCTCGCCACTTGTAGGGTAGCTCGGTACAGAAGAGTAGTTTGGCATATCGCAGGAAGATCTCCTGCCTGACAATCTGGCCTAGACACCGACCCGCCGACTGACACAAGCGCCGACCTGACAACCTGACCCAAGCGCCGACATGGCCGCCTAACACAAGTGCCATCCTAACAACCTTGAGGAGTTCACCACTGTACCCCGGTTCTGATGGGATGTGACGAGTCTTACCGTTTGAGGGCTTTTCACCCACCTAACCCGCGAGGACTCCAATATATAAAGACCTCACTCCCCAAAGGGGAGGGGGAGAATGGAAAAAGATGGAGGTAATCCCTGCTCTCTAGCTCTCTCATTTCTCCAATATCATTTCAAGCTCTCTACAGGTCCCTCAGCTCCCGCCGGGAAAATACCCCCGGGTCTTCTAATTCAGTTCTCGCAGGTCTCTCAACTCCCGCCGCCTACAAAGAGGAGGAAAAGATGGAGTTCTCGCAGGTCCCTCAGCTCGCACTGCCTACAAAGGAAAGAAGATCACCTCATGCAGAGGGCAGTCGAGTTGCACTACACTAGGGAGCTCCACCATTCTCTAAGTCACAGACCGCCTAGTAGGGAGCTCGCCACCAGGGAGCTTGTCACCAGGCAGTTCTCCACCAGGGAGTTCGTCACCAAGTAGCTCTCCACTAGGGAGCTCGTCACTAGGCAGTTCTCCACCAGGGAGCTCATCACCAGGGAGTTCGTCACTAAGTAGCTCACCACCAGGAAGTTCGTCACCAGGCACTTCACCACTAGGTCAAATGACTAGGTACTTAGCCAAAAAAATTGATACATTACAAAAAATTGGTACGTGACCAAAAACGGTTACATCAACAAGTATTGAGATTCGCATCAAACGGAAAAGGGAATGCTAATGACACTTACCTAACACTTAGTAACCGAGTCTCTTCACCTAAAGCAAGTGCCGATATTTGCGTAAAATGGTGGAAGACAACAATAAATAAGTGTGCAAATCAAGTTCAGGGGTAGAAATCCATTGTAAAAAATGATAAGAAGAATACCCACCTGATTTCAAAAATCAATCTCAGTTTATCAAAATAGTCTGCAAATGGAAGGGTAAATAAGATTATTAAGCCAAGTTTCTATAATATACAAAGTAAGACAATTTTATCCCTAAAGCTCAGTATCAATCTATACAAAGTTTGAGAATGTTGGAATCAAGATGCTTGACTAATTTTGTCAAGAATGATCTTGAGGTGGGAAGGATCTCTATGCTCAGTGTAATTTTAAGGCTACATTGCTAAGGGACTAGCAATGGTTAAGTTGAGGGTGTGATAAATCTGCATTTTGATGCCTTGAGTATATCGATTCAGGGCTATTTTCGGCCTTAGAATAGTCAAGGTGTGCCATTTTCCTAGTTAAATACAATGTTGTGGCCTCTAAGGGTTTCTGTGCAAATTCTAGGGAAAATTGGGAAGTTTTCATGGCTGAAATGCAGATTTTGGGAACTTGGTGTGAAGTCCAATTGAGAGGGGGTGTTTGTGTGAAAATTTGAAAGCATAAGAACGCCTCCTAGTTGATAAACCTAGTTTGGCGCCTCTTATACTGTATTAACATGCTCCCCACGTTTTAGCAAACCCTAGGGCAATTTTTAACACATTCTTTTCACTCTTAGCAACAAACCCTACCCACCCCTAACTGATTAATCTCCACCCTCCACTCATTCTAATCTCGGCCATCCATTCTAGGGCACTCTTTTTGTAGATTTTAAACCCTAGGGCACCACCTAACTGCTAATTCTCACCATTCAGCCCCTAACCACTAGATCTCAACCCTCCATTCCATATTCTATCTCAACCATCCACTCTAGGGCACCTCCCACCTTAGGAGCCTCCATCTCATTCATTCATTTCCGAGCATCGAAATCTTAGCCATACATAATATTGGGCACCCTCTTCTTTTCTTTTCAGCCTTAGGATCAGCCCAAAACCATCATAATCCTCCATTAGAAACCCTAGGAGTGCCCCAAGCTTTGCTAAAACCCAATTGCCGCCCCACTCTTTCTCTCTATTCCCAATTATATCCACCATTCTCTATAAAAAGGATCTCAGGGGCCTTGGAGAAAGGGTTGGTCGATTCACCCAAGTAAGAAGGAAGGCTGATCTTGAGAAGTTCAAGGGTAGAGGAAGAAGAGGACGTTCAGGCAAGAGGAGGGGTTCCTACTTGCAGTTCACCAAAGCCACTACTGCCACCTCTGGATTCGGATCCTAACCATTAGTCTTAGATTTAATTTTTGTTCTTTCTCTTCCAGTTTGGTTATTTACTTTTCGCAATTTATTTTCATTCCGTTTAATCTTCATTTTATTTTCTGCAGATCTGCAATTCGGCCAGGTAAGATGGAAGGCCTATCTCGAGAAGTTTGAGGGTCAAAGGAGAGATTCAGAGACTACTACCTCTGATTGGATTACAGATTTTTATTTCGTTTCTTTTGTTAGTTTGTTTCTGTATTTATTTTTGTTTCTACACTTTTAACTTTTAGTACTGTTCGAATTCTATATTTTTCTCAATTTAATTAATTAATTTTTATATTTATGCACTTCCCTCTTGTGTTCTCTTGTCCGGATTTGAGTGTATATTAATTTTTCCCTCGCTTCCCTGTGGATACGATCCATTCTCATCCCTTTACTGCGTTAGTAGTTGTTTGAGAGTCGGAAAAATTATAAATGTTTAAACTGGTGTTGTGAAATGTTTAACGACGCGCTTCTGGACACACCAAAAACATGGTTGTTCGTTGGCTAAAATCCATTGTTTTCAGTGGTATAGAGGTAGATGTTTTACAGATCTACACTTGTGCTTGTAGAACCTTGAACAAACATGGTCGTTTGTTAAACCAAGTCCCAATTATCTTTTTACTTTTTTCTTAATTTATTTTTATATGTTTTCTTGTTGGGGGTGAAGATTGGAGGCAGATTTGGATCGTCCGATCCGGATCTTATCTATACAAACCAACCCGATTCCAAATCGGTTTGATTTACTTCTCTTGACCCGCTTCGGGCTAGTTGGTTCGGTCTCAGACTTGTGCACAAACCTAATATGGGCCAGTCCAAGTCAATCTGCCATTGACTAAACCGGTCTGGTCTGGTACGATCAAACCCGAAACCCGAGCATAGTCAAATGGCTTCGCCGCTCGTGTAAAAATAGCATGCATGTAATGTGATTTGAACCTTCACCATTTTTGTAAATAGCAACTACTATTACCACTAAGCTATGATCAACTTATTTGTTAAGAGGGAGTTAGTTTTTTATTTGAAGTACATAAATATAAGGTTAATGGGTTTGGGCAGGTTGGATTGGGTTTGAACAACTCCAGGTCTTGCTTCGCCCTTGTATCCTCTGCAACTTTGAAGGTGACAAACCCTTCCTACATGATGCTGAAGTATTAATTTATAAATATATTATTATTTGTTTTGTTTTTTTTTCTGGGCATTCTTCTTTTACTAATGAGGGGGAGATTGGAACTCACCTTATCCATGCCACTGGTTTGAGTTCGAAGGAAGACGATGAACAATAATTTTCTCTTCTTAACAATCAGACACCAGAATGTCAAAAATGAAAAAATAAAATTTCCTTTCTCATCTCATCATTTCCCATCCCATCCCTTCTCAACAACCAAACAGACTATTAAGGAAATGTCTCTGATGTACGAGTGAATGCCTTGCTGTCAGCATGTTAAGACGGTTTATATTGGCAGCAGATCTGCAGACCCGGGCTCTTCATGGAAGAGATTTGTAGCCTGAAAGTTACATTAAGGAAGAATGACATGGGTAAAATCGGGAACTCTTTTATTGCATGACTAGTTTATCCACTAAATCACATTGACATAAAATTTTCATTCCTATATTGTACACAATTAAAAAATGTGATGAAGCAAGGGTTAAAAAAACACCTTTTGATGACAAGGGAACAATCAGATGCCCCCCTCCTCTTTTTTGACGATACATATCTTTGGTGGGGTAGGTTGACCCTACAAATCATCCATTGTAATAGCACTTCCCCTAAATCCATGAGACCATTACCCCTCCCAAACCTTGGTGAAGGTGGAATTTGACTCGGAGTCTTTGCTATTACCAGCTCAGGACCTTACCAAAAGATGTTGTTCCATTCCAAGCCTCTTATAAGTCATGTGAAACCTATGTTTAGGAGTGTCAATGGACAGTGTTTGGGTTAGACCCTGGTTGAATGATATTCGTTTTGGATGGATTGGATGGACCAATAGGACATATGAAACTGGACCAGTCTTAACTTAATAGTCCAAAGTATTTATTAGATTAAATTGGATCTGGTCCTGATCCATCTGTAATGGATTCATATTGGACTGAGTTGGATTAAACCAATATCCAATCAATAGACCGGATTTGGATTGAACCCAATTTAAATTAGAAACCAATTTGAACAAATTGGACCAGTCCAGAATGGTATTTAGAGGATTGGACCTGGTTCGTCTGTAAGGACCTCATATTGGATCAGTATCCGGTCCATTGACAGCCCTACCTATGTCAATGGAATTATTGACATGGAATATCATGATTGAACCAGTATAATGAGTAGAAGTATAGACAATTAGAACTCCTCAGAAGCTTAGGGGAGCCCAAGGAAATCATCTCTCATTGGAATAGAGATTATTTACAAGGGTCCTAAGATTGGGACTGGACTGGATTAAATCGAACCTCATTTGAATTTGATCACATCTTTATCAAAGAAAAAGGAATCTAATAAATAAATAAACGGGCTTTTAGAATTTACAAAGAAATTAATAACGTGGCATATATATATACTTTCTTTAGACAATAATACAGCTTTTATGAGTACTAGATTATTACTTAATTAATTATATTAATAAGCGATTTAAATTAATAAAATGTTTATCTCAATATTGAATTCTCAAAATGTTAACTTAGAAAGGTAGCTGGGGTTTCTGGCCTGGAAGGCAATACTTAAAACATAAAAATATATTAAAGCTGGGATTTCTTGATTCTTAAGTTGGACAAAGGGGAGACATGACTTTAAGTTCACATCTGCGCCCCACAATGTCTCACAACACATTTCCTCTATGTATTAAGAACATCTCCTGATGATAGTACTTGGGGAAATATTTTCAATACACAGTAGGGAACTAGGGATATACTGTAGGACATTGTGGGGGCGCAGATCTGAACTCCATGGCTTTAGGGCTTTCTTGTGGTAATCCCAACATCAGGCGAACAAGACAAGCTATCACGACCTACACCAATGAAGCTATATATAAACATGATTCTGAAAAGCAGGTAATTAAAGAAAAGCTGCCAACCTCACAGATGCCTGCGCTATGAGGCATGAAAACAATAAGAAGATAGGGAGCAATGGCAGTCATTAAGGCTAACTTTGTATTTTGTACCTCAACAGTGTATTGGAAAAATCTCCCACCAACTTTGGAGATGTTCGCAATACACACTGAGATGTGCATGTGGAGAGCCCTTTGTGGGGGGTGCAGATGTGATATCTGTTCAGTGGGGACAACGGCAAAGCTACTTTGATTGCATTAGTTTACATGGTCAGATGATCATGACATTCTGTGGCAGAAATATGGGAAGAGTTTATGGACAGGAGATCTTAGTATGGGAAACATCTTCTCATAAATAACAATTGAGATATTCTTGATGTGTGACTGTAGTGTGTTATGGATATGGATGTGGGAAGATTTTATGGGTAGGAGATCCAAGCTCTTAAAAATAGGGGGTTGTATGCTTTGAAAGCCTAACATTACCCTTGGGCACCACCCTACTGTCCAAAAAAATGGGAAAGTATTATAGCGTGAAATGTGATGAGATCATATCAGCCCCCCACAATGCCCCACAGAACATCCTCGCCGTGCATTATGAACATCTTCCGATCATCATTGTGAACATTTCTGATATTATCATCGAGAGATGTTCCCAATACATGGCGGGGATGTGATGTAGGACGTTGTGAGAGGCTGATTTGAACTAAAATGCGATCATTACTTTGAATATAATTGGACAAATTTATAAGGAGGATCAATTACTTAGAGAGTGGATTAGCTGAACTTGATAGCTCAGCCATAAGTTGTGGGTCAATTGCACTTTATGGCTGGCATGTGGCATTATGATTGGTCCCACAGCCTGAAACACAACTATCATGTGTTCAGCTAATTCTTTCTCCAACTACTACACCAAATTGGATGGACAAGATTGCTTTGAGGCAGGATCCATTTGATTCATAGTTACAATTGGAATCAAAATCTTATAGAATCAGAATTGAAATTGTCTATTCTTTCGGCTTGTTTGGTTTAAATAGGAGTCAAAATTGGATTCCATAAGATAGTCATGACTCCTAAGGAGAATTGGCGTCAGGTAAAGAGAAATAGGGTTTGGAGGGTTTAAGCCACTAAACCTTTTTGGCCTGTTGGAATGAGAATCTCATTCGCAAGAGGGAGGCCGTTCCACCATTAATGAGAATCGAAATCTCATTCCACCCAACTAAATGGCTAGAATTGGAATTTTGATTTCAGAGCCCTATTCCAATGAACCAAAGGAACCCTTTGGTAAAAATGCAAATGTTGAACTAAAGTGAATTTGCACTGGTTCAATTTTATAGGCATTTGGTAAGAATATATTTTGTTTTTGTATTGAAAATAAAAGTTAATTTATTTTTTTCTAACATTCTTGGATTCAAAATGGGTGCATTGGAAGTAAGCTTTGACACCCACACTTGGTAGATGTACAAAAGCTAGATTCCATTCTTGAAGTTGCTGTTTGTACCATCGCAATCAAATATATTTTTTGTGAAAATATACAAATTATCAATGAAAACTAAACTAAGTTTACATTTTTGTGAACCCAATATCTTTGCATTTGCACTGAACATATTTGTATTTAAATTCTTACCATATGTAACTAACTGCTTCTTGCTGCTTTTAGTTAAGATAATTAGATATATAGTGAGAACTGAATTACATAGTTCTAGCATAAGTTTCATGAGGTTTGACTGATGTTCATTAATTTTTATGGGCATCCAATCCTATAGACTATTTTTACCAAGAAAAAAAAAATACTATAGATTCCTAGTTTTTCATATAGTTTTATCCTTGTTATATTATGACACTGCATTTTAATTATTAAGATGCATCGTATGTCTTTAGGGAATTATCTTTATTTTGCTGTTTCCATATCAGAATTTTTGGTGATAGGGGTATGTGTTGATCTAAGATTGAAATAGCAGTGTAAATATACATTGGTCTGTCATTTGTCAATGTAAAAAATGTAATGTTATTGAAAACAAATAAAAATAAACCAGAATGCAAATTTACCCTGAACCGAGATTTACACTCTAGTTGCATCGTTTCCAAATGCAGCTTTAATGACCACCTAGCCTATAAATAGGTAAAATGAGAGAAGGTACGCCTCTAGTACACTCCTGCACTCTCTCATCACGGCACATCTCACCTCAACAAAGCTTTCTAATCCTCTATACCCTTTAAGCCCCAAATAAATCTGCATTCGCATCCAACTGCAAGCCCAATTAATGTTGTCAAACTGGGACTAGACTGGATACTTAGGATTGTCAAAAGCAAGAACTAGAAGTCAAAAATGGTTTTTACACTACCTGGTTCTTACTTTCACATTAGAATTGTTTTCTATTTTTTTTTTCACATTTTTAATAGAGTCAATGAAATAGTCAAACCGAATGATCAAATTATCTAACTATTCAATCCAAAACCCATTGACCAAAACAATTGCAGTCCAAGTCTAATAACAGTGTGGCAGCCCTCTCCCTCTCCCCAAAGCCCCAACTACCTTTCCTTTTGTTTGTTGTTAGAAATGACAAATTCAGATCCATTCTCTGATCATGGAGACTAATGTTAACAAGAAAACATTTATGAAATCATCTTTTATAGACAGACATGTATGACTAAGGTGATGCACCCATATGTTTAACAATTGCCAAACCAGCAGAAACAACAGTGTTTTGCTGATTGGCTTTTTTTTTTTTTTTGGAATTTCAAATTTTACTCCAGGTAGAGAAACCAATGTAAAAAAAAAAAAAATAGAATTAACAGGGGAGAACTTAGCCCACCTTGCCCTAAACACAGGACACAGATCACTCAACATCACCCTCTCAAAGAAAAACAAAAAAATACATCAAAGATTAACCAATTCTCAAAATGGGAAGGTTAACATAATTCTTACATAGAACCCTTATATTAGTTGCTTTTTTGGTAGCTTTACATCATGGAAAATCAACTGGTATCATAGAAGTGGAAACCAATCAGGTGGTATTAGTCAAAATTCATGGGTGATTTTGATTGGTAATAACTTCTACAGTGTCATACCTTTCTGTCATCATATACAGATTTATACTTGAAAACATTAAATGTGCAAGATTTACAACCAAGGATTTTGAACCGCTGTTGATCCAGACGTTCAGACCATTCGGCTTGGGAAACATCAAGGCAATCAGTTCCGTTTTACCTCAAATCTGGTCTTTGGCAAAAAACCATTGAAAAAGTCAATAACCCATTGACCTGGGTGAACAAACCGTCGGTCAGTTGATTCATTCAACGGTTTTGACCATTTCTTATTTTTAATTATTATTATTATTATTTTAATTTGTTTGTCATAATGAATTGTTTGTTCAAACTGGACAATTGGACCGTTAACCCATAAACTGGCCAGAATTGTTCCATTTCTGTATCCTTTTTTAAAACGTTGTTTACAACACATAATTGCTTAAAGGTATCAACAATATCACGTGTTCTTGTTAAATACAGAAGCTCCCATTTTTGCGGTTGTTTTTCCTTAATGCTGTGTTTGGTTTGAAGGAAAAAGTAGGAAAGTACCTTTCCTTTCTTTTCCTCACATTTTTCTTCAAACCAAACATAGCCTAAAATAGGAGCTGAAGCTAGTGGAGCACATGTTAATTTGACTACTGTGATTACAAGATCTTACCCCCCAAAAAAGGGGAAAAAAAACTACTGTCATTACAAGATGGTAATTGATTGCTTAATGGCTAATTGAATGTATTTTTTTTTAATAAGGGTAAATTGCTGAAATTTCTCCTAAAGTTTCTTGCTGAAATCTTCCCTGCTGAAATTTGGTAATTGCAATTGGTTCCCTTAAACTTTTTGACCGAGTTGCAAGTAGACCCCCTCTATTAGAATCTTCTAAAAAAAAGACACAAAAATGTTTAAAATACTTACACAATTAGCATTAAAGTTGGTTTCTACAGAAAAAATTAACAATACAAACTTTATAAACAACAAAAAAATATAGAATTTAAAGTTGCATCTTTATATTTGAGTGATTGATATAAAGAGCAAATTTAGAAAATAAATCAATTTCAGAAAAGAGACTGGAAGAATTTGGTCTAGCCATTCATATGAAGAGAAAATTTGGAAAAGTAAGCATTTTGGTCAAAAGTAACTATATGGGTATTTTAGACATTTTCATGCCCTTTTTTAAAAGATTTCAACAAACTTGCAACTATGCTAAAAAGGTCAAAGGGAGTGATTGCAATTACTAAACTTCAAAGAAAGTTTCAGCAACGAACATAAACTTCAGGGAAAATTTCAGCAATTTACCCTTTCAACAAATTAGTATTTATTCGCTGCCATATTTTAAAAATCCATCTATAAATGAAACCACTTTTTCCTCTAGCTAATGGGTATGGCCCAATTGTACGATTCTAATCAACCCCTGATATCATAAATACAATAGTAAGATTTAAAATATTAAGAAAACTAAAATGGGTGACATCAAGGTGTTCTCAGATTGTTATTTCCCCGGTCCATGGTATAGTGACAACACTACATATATTTGAGTGGGGTCAATCCTGAAATTCATAAAAACATTAATTTCCCACTTTCGCTCATTTATCCCGATAAAGTTAAATGAAAATATGAGAGTGTGGAGTCAATTTAGACATTTTATTTGGATTTTAGACTAATTGAATTTTAGAACCTGTTTGGGAGAGCTTCTGCGGTAATTGAACTGTGTTGATAAAACCGCTTTCGAGAAGCTACTTACGATAGCTTTTCAATAAAAAGTCAATTTCTGGCCCATTGTAAGCCTATTTTCGGCTTTTTCAATTTTTACGAAATAGGGCTTCACAACTTTTGGGTTTCTTAGCTCATAGATCTAGAAGTCATTGTGTAAAAGCAGTAAAAGCCCTTCCAAATAGGCACAAATAGCGGTGCCAATTGGACTAGACTTGGTCCAATCCGATCCAAACCAATGTGAGTCCATTACAAATGGACCAGATCCAATCCAATCCAATGAATATTTTGGACCGGTCTAATTCAAAATTTGGACTGTTCAATCTGTTCAAACTTGTTTTAATTTAGATTGGTTGCAACCCAAACATAGTCCATTGACACATATTCTTATCTTATATCAATGGATTAGATATTGGCTTAATCCAACCCAATGCAATATAAATTTATTATGGATGAAGTAGGTCCAATTCAATGTAATAAAATATTTTGGATTGGATTGGTCCAATCTAATATGTCTTGTTGGTCTGTCCAGTCCGTCTAAATTAATTTTGGACTGGACAGGGTCCAGTTCAAATCCGGTCCATTGACACCCTTAGGCACAAAGGTTTCCATGAGCTACAACTTGGATGATTAAAAAAAAAAAAAAACTTTTTGACATTTATGAAGCTGTAAGTTAATGTATGGCCCCACTGTAAAACATCCTGGCTCACTACTACCATGGTGGTTCTTTGTTACTTGAGATGCGTGAGACTAACAAACTAAGTCCCTCTTCGTTTTTCGAATTGTGAAGGGGAGGGGGACTTGGCCAATAGGACTGTGGTTCCCATTGACCATTTTCCCATTTATGTTTTTCAAGTTCATTTAGGACCCATAGAAAAATAGGTATACTCTTTTATTGTGTGGGTAAGTAACTTTCTAACATGGGGGAAAACGTTGAAAAGACATGTGGGGATGATTTTGTCCATTTTAACAAGGAGCTTTTATGTAATTTAGCTGAGAAAGAAACAAACATAATTAATTTTACTTATTTGGATAAGTGTTTCCCAAAAAAGACCAGACAAAAAAGGAAAGGAAGAAAGAGGGTTGCAGGTGGCTCCAGTATACCATGACTATCCTAATAACTTGAACTTAGCAGTTTGATCCTTTCCATCTCTAGTTATCAGACAATTAAATCCTTCTATCAAACAATGTTCCATAAGAGCAAAGGGTCATGGAGAATAATTCAAACCCTACCGGCAGTCATATGTCCTAGGAACTGATGATAATTCATATGGTGAGACTTGAAACTATTTCCATATATACCATACTGCCTTCGCCAAGGACTTTTTGAGTCTCTCCAATTTCAGCCGCATAGGGCATTCTCTTTTCTCATGTAGAGTGATAGATGTGTGGTTGTGAATTCACTTGCCTCCACGCATAAGACACTATAACTGACAAAGTACATAGTTAAATTCTTTGGTTAGGGCACAAGGATATGCACTATCAAACTGCATTGCCTTATATACAAGATATCCATGACACCTCAGGTCTAACGACTCTCTGTATAAATGTGATGATAGAAATAACTATTGACAAATGATTCTATGTAACTATTCTATTATGGGTCATACTCAGTGAAAGACACCCACATATTTGCTTTAATATCTTTGCACGAGTGAACTAAGATTCGTCACCCTATAATCAAGCATAATATGTGTCAATCTATCCAGATGATCTTTATAAAGTGAATATATTTCAAATTTCTAACGCACTTAGGAATAAGTTTACTTGACAAATAAGCCATGGACTATTCATGTAAACATGAATGAAAAATGCTCAAGTATATTATTAAACATAATATGAATAGTACAAGATTGCCCTTTACAATGTTACATGATTGGTTTTAGGGTACACAACTAGTAAATGCTTGGTCTTGGTTGGCGAGCTTGGTGAGTGTGGACCATGGGAGATCAATTTGTGTGGAGGTACTGGCTTATCTAAGCATAGAAGTTCCGATGGACAAAGTTTTGTAGGTCACTACCAAGTCAAGCTGGATGGAGAAGATCGTTTGCAAAGCTACTCGCTATGCCATCAACGATGAAAAATTCTAAAAAGGATGTAGACCTTCCCCTGTCTCAAATGCCTTGGGTTGGAGGAAGCCGAGTATGTCCTTGGGAAATCCATGAAGGGATCTGCAACAACCACTTCGGGGGTAGCCCTAGCTCACAAATCCCTAATGTAAGGTTATTTTTGGCCCATCCTGATGGAAGATGCATCATAACTCGTCTGAATATGTAATTGATGTCAATGACAATCAAGCACATATACCTTACTAACTGCTGAACTCACATATCCTAATTAGCAGTCCTTTGTCATTTTCCCGAGGGGTGTCAATTGGACTGGATTTGCTCCAATCTGATCCAGTCCAATGTGAGTCCATTACAAATGGACCAAGTTCAATCCAATCCAATGAATATTTTGGATCGCTCCAATTCAATGTCTAGACCGTCCAATATATTCAAATTTGTTTTAATTTAGATCAATTCTAACCCAAACCTGGTCCATTGACACCGATATTCTAATCTTCTATCAATACACTAGGTATTGGCTCAACTCAACCCGATCCAATATAAATACATTATGGATGGACCAGGTCCAGTCCAATCCAAAAAATACTTTGGACCATTAAGTCTGGACTGGTCCAGTTCAATGTCTTGTTGGTCAGTCCAATCTGTCCAAATTGATTTTGATTTGGATAGTGTACAATCTGTCCAACCCGATCCATTGGCACCCCTAATTTGCCCAATAAGAAATATACATACTGGGACCCTTTCCATCGTTAGTTGGATAAAAGAAGTTCTTAGCCATAGCCATCGATTACTTCACCGATTGGCTCAAAGATGTGAATCATATTTCTGAGGAGAGGGCATGCTCTCATAGGGAGGGTGAGCTCTGCATTTATAAGAACATCCAAGCAGGGCTTGAGTTCCCTACTCATAACATGATAAGTGAAATCCGCTCTTACTATGATATAGGCTGCTGTTTGTTTTCGATGTAAAACTCATCGGTGTAAATTATAAAATTCAATCGATGTTCCCATCATATACAATACTCCCTCCTCCCTTAACAGTTGAAATGCGAAAACTGAAATTTTTCTTTTTATCTCCCACGAGCAAGGTTGGTCCCTTGAGACCAAGTTAGCGTATAGAAACATTATAATTTTTTTCATAAGGTTCCATTTGGAAGGAGTACAAATACAAAACCTTATATTTTCTATAGATTTACATAGTTTTTAAGACTGATTCGGAGAATAAATCGGTCAGGGGTTTGGTTTCTGGGTTGAACGGTCCAATCATTTAAATCGAACGGTCGGCCTGCTCTGAAAAAAATAAAAAAAAAATGTAAAAGAAAATAAAAAATGGTCAAAATTATTTGAACAATTAACCACCCGGGTCAGTGGTTTATTGACCAAAATCAACAGTTTTTGAGAAAAATTCAATTTTCTGAAAAAACAACACCTGTCACTTGACCGATACCCGGTTTTTCCAGTCTGACCATCCGGTCTAATCCAATTTTAAAAATCATGTAGGTTTGTACTGTACATAATTGTATTTGTACTCCTTTCAAACTGGGCCTTAAAAATAAAAAGAAACGTTACCTTTTTCTCATTTGACAATTCATCAACATATCTGTCTCTCTCTAAATGCATTACAGGTTTTCGTCGCTTATCCATTTCATCAGTGGTGGACTGGTGGTTGGTCCAAAAGCAATAATTCACTAATACTATCTTGCTGTTCGAAGCGATTGACTTGTGAAATTTCTTTTTGTTCTTACTGCAGATATGGCTGTCATCCCACACCACTCGGCTTAATTGCTTTTTGACTTCTCGCACAGTTGCATTGTCACATGCTTCCAGTAATATAAAATGAATAGAAGAATTCAAATTAAAGCAACTGTTGACCCTCATCTTCCATTCATAGTGTGACCATGATGCATCCCTAAGCCTATGCCCAAATTGACCATCTTCAATTATGAGATGTTGACTTCTTCTCCACAACATCCAATAGATTAAGATCGGACGGTTAAGATTATTACCCATTTCTTTCTCTTGGATGAGATTGCTCTGTATCTATTGCTATTGCAAGGCCATAGAATGAGTTGTTGGTCCATCCTTCGTACTGTTGCCAGTTACCACACAATCCGAGTTTGTTTTTCTACTTATTGCCTCACCCTGTTTTAATTTTGAAGGTGCATGTTGTGGTTCAGTCCGGATCTCCAACACTTAATGACATATACTAAGGAGTAAGGCTGAAGTTGCTGAACTGAAACGCTTATTAATTTTTTTTCTGTTGATAAGATGATTAAGGTGATGTATCTATTCATCTTCAGTTTCTGTCATCAAGGAGCCCACAGCCAACTTCAAAACTTATTCACTAAACGATAGAGTATTAATTAAGATTTTCAGTTCACCATCTTTAACTGTTACACCACCATCTTCAGTTTCAGTCGTCAAGGAGCCCACAGCCTTCTCCAAAACTTATTCACTAAACGATAAAGTATTAAGCTTTTCAGTTCAGCATCTTCTTTAACTGGTACCACCATCTTCAGTTTCAGTCAGTTCAGCATCTTTAGATGTTACCCAATGGCCTCTAGGGTGTACACTAACAGATGGAATTTCACCAAAATTCATCCAGAGGTCTGATTGGTTGAAGTTATTCTCCCGTATTTTATTTATCTACTCTTATGTTTGAGAATTTGAGGGGCCCGAGTGTAAGGGTTCGTTTTTTCATAGGCTGGAGCCGATCTCCCAATACTCATAACTATGGGTGCAATTGGTGTTGGCCAGAGTTAGAATTGTACACTGCTTTGGATTCAGGCCTTTAAGTCAGGTCCATTCAAATTTTGACAAAAGCCCAGATTCATCCCTATCCATAGACCTTTCAAATTTTGAATGAGCTCAGCCTGAATCCCGAACCCAATATAATGTAAAGTCAGGCCCAAAACCCGGCCCGTGAATAAGTCTGAGTCCAACCCTGGTAAAGCAGGATTTGATCTCTAAGTCTCCGCCATAAACAGTCAGACACTGAGAGACCTTACCAACTGAACCACTATCAGTTGGTTTGCAACTGTAAGAATTCAGGACCCTTGCATACGTAGTTGGGCCAGCTGAGGACTTGGGGATGAAGATTAAAACCAAGAAGATTAGCCTGAATACAGTCCATAATTATGGTCCAGTCCAGAGGCCCAAGGGGTGCAACTTGGGCCTGTTTACCTCGGAGAGATTGACCCAAACTGAATTTAACTTGTGGGTTCAACTTTGATACCGGAATGATATGATATCGAAAAAATTTGCAGTCAATCAACTGGTATCTTAAAGGGAGTGACCAATCAGGTGATATTAATCAAGATTCATGGGGTGCTTTGATTGGTCAAAATTGTTTTGGTGCCGTGTCTCTCTGTTATCATAGATTTTCCTTTCTATTTATTTGGGTTAAACTTTGATACCAGAAAGATATGATATCGGAAAAACTTACAGCCAATCAACTGGTATCTTAAAGGGGGTGACCAATCAGGTGGTATTCATCAAAATTTATGGGGTGCTTTGATTGGTCAAAGCTTTGATATCATGTCTTTTCGGTATCATAGATTTTTTCTATTTATTTATTGATAAATAAATTAAAGGAAAATCAATAATACAGGAAAAACATGATACCAAAAACGATTTGACCAATCAAAACACCCCTGTGAATTTTGATGAATGCCACCTGATTGGTGGTCAGTGGTCACCTCTTTCATTATACCAGTTGATTGGTGTAAGCTTTTTTTAAAAGGGTAAATTTTTTTTAGTATATTTAGAGTATAGTTTGAAAGGGCTGAAGGTTGTTTGTTAACGCAACACCTCTCAAATATACAGTTTTTTCTTTACAATTCCATTGAAATTTCAAATTTTCAGTAGAGACACCTTCAGGATGAAATATGATGACACGTGGCTAATAAGGCTGTGGGAAAACAAATAAATGGATAATACGGACCTGTCTAAAGGATGGCATAGATTGGTCTCATCATTCATCAACATAACACGAACCTGAACTCTAGTGGCCCAACCCAGAAATAGAGTTGGGCTGGGCTGGATTGGAAATCAGGATCCATTGCCCTCACCGTCTCACAGTCTATACATGTGGGAAGATTTCATCCCTATAACGGATCACGGATGGCATAAATTGGTCTCATCATTCCTCAACAAGTCAACATAGTATGAACCTGAACCCTAGTGGCTCAACCCAAAAATAGAGTTGGGCTGGGCTGGATTGGAAATCAGGGCCCGCCCTTTCCCTCTCACACAGACTATACATGTGGGAAGGTTTCACCTGCTAATCACCTAGGAAAGGTAAGACTGATACATGAATATAGAGCTGAATTGTACTGAGAAGCAAGGTTTTTTAAAGCCGAATCGAACAACAAACCGGTCAGGGGTCTGGTTCTTGAGTTGAACGATAAAAAAATAAAAATCAGCCAAACCATTGAATGGTTCGACGGCCCGAGTCAACAGTTTACTAACCAAATCAATGATTTTTGGGAAAATAACAGTTCTGGGGTAAAATGGAACTGGTCACCTGACCAGTTCTCAATTTTCCGGTCCAATCCGATGCGATTTTAAAAACCATAGTGGAAAGTGAATGCATGTCAAAGTCTGGAGGGTCACATATCCGCTAACTGGTGTTCATTGGACGCATTCTTTGAATATGTGGCTGAAATTGGCTATCATATCTAAAGAGGCATGAGTGACCCAGAAAATTGTGCTTTTGCAATGTTTTTATTTTTATTTTTTTTCTTTCTTATCACATTAATACATCCCACCAACTGACCCACACCTCCACGAAAAACGAAGGAAGAGAAAGAAGAAAGAAAGAGATAAATCCTAACAGCATCCCTTGTGACTAGTTGTCAAGAGATTGGAGTCGAATCTGATTTACATGGTTTTTATTTGTTTTTAAGACTACAATCAAATTATTATGATTCATGCCTTATCCCATCTATATTGGGTCAGTTACATGAATCCTGTTTTGTCATTTCGTTCTATTGAAAGGCATATTCACTATTAAGTTATTTGTATTTAAATCATTTCTTTTTGTTTTTATCCATGTCCTTTATCTACCCCGAGCTCTTTTAGCCCTTTTGATGTATAACAAATCACTTCATCTAACTGATGCAGACATGCAGTTTGTGGTCTTCTATGCACATGTCCGAACCATTTTAGTTTATTCTCTCATTTTATGGCCTACCGGAATTAATCTTAGGCTCATATAGATAAATTCATTACTAATCCTATTCTTTCTGGGTTTTCCAATGATCCATCTTAGCATTTACATTTCTGCTACATTTCTTTTCTGAACCTATTATTTCTTGACTGCCCAACACTCCTGTTCCATGCAACATAACTGGATTTACACTGTATCATAGTTAGTCTTACAACCAAGGTTCAAAATATTGATACAGGCCAGTACGGTATAGGGGCATATTGGCCTGTATCGAGGCTTGTTCTCCGTTTTTTTAATATGTTTTTAATCTGATTTAGAGGGATCGATATATGGCCCGCCTACCCATTAAACCATGGTCTAACCCAAAACACTGACTATAGAAACATATCAAGAAACCCCAATATAATATATGTCAACCGATACAGCCCAATACATATGGAAACTTTTAACTTTGCTTACAACATAACTTCCCATTACTCTTCTCCATACAATCAAATCATACCCATCAAATTCAGATCGGTCTCCAATCAATTAAGATATTGTGTCATTAACAAAATAAATAATGACTTTATGACACTTAATACGGTGGTCACTTATACACACACAAAGCAGAGAGTAGTTATCAGAAGCATTTGGATTTCGCAAGAATTACTTCTCCCATTCAATTTAGTAGTAATGCTGCTGATTCTCCTCTAAAGTTTACATTAAATACCACCTTAATTATTAGTACGAACATTGATTCTCATAACAAATTTACCAAAACTGATGCTTTGTACACCATTTATAGCCATAGCTGTGAAAATTAAGTGCATAAATTTTCAAAAACATTTTCCCTATTTATTCAGATATATTAGCTAGGAAGTTTTGAGACTGGGATGTGGTAGATCCAGGATAGGATATGCTTTGATTGTAAATGTATCTGCTATTTCACATCCATATCCGGCTCACCTGGATTGAATGTGGGTCATGAACCAATCCATTGCGTAATTTACACCACCGATTTCTGTATTATAATATCCGTAAAATCTTGATTTTTTACTAATAAATTGTTTATAAGTAGCTATGTTACAATTAATGAACCATGCCTGCATTACATGGCATTTTCGGTATTTAAGGGTCCATTTGATAGTGGTTGAAGTAGCTCAACTGAAAGAATTTCGTCTTGTCTTTTAATTACCCAAAGAAAAAGTAATAATTCTTTGAATTCAGTCACTTTGCCAAATACCCAAAAAAGCCATAGCGGGCCACCCTGTTTTCATTGCCCATTTGAGAGGGTTGAAGCATAACAGTTTTTAGATTTCTGAGGTGGGTCTTACATAAACAGTCTATGAGTTATGTTTGGTGAGAAACCCAGAGAGTTGAAATCATCCGTTTCATCTTTTGAAGGGGTTATTCACTTCAGCCTCTTTGAACAGCTTATCTAGAGCACTTCAAAACAGCCGAATCAACTGAGATAAAGTTTCAGCTCAGCTCTCCCAAGTCCCGAACGGGCCCTCATTTCTTACTGGCTTAAGACTAAAATGGTGTATTTCTTGAAAAATGATGTTCATGAATAATAAGATTCCTTTGGCATTCTTGGAACTGGTTCAACCACCTGATTGAAACGTTCTAACTTCTAACTATCACTAGAGTAAAGATAACATGTCGGCAGTTTTTAACAGTTGGGCAATCAGTTGGATTGAACCACCAAACCTAAAAATTGTCCTGTCTTAAAAGATAGCAATTAGAAATCATTTTCAAAATTAGAGGCAACGCGGGTCAATGCAGTAGCTCATCTGGATGGTGTAAAATTTTTTCTAGAATTTATGCTTGTTTTACATTGAGGGGCGTTCTTTTTTTGAATTTTGAGAGGGGGAAAAGTTGGTCAATGGGATACATCTAAAGGGCTAGCAATTGAATAAGACAAAAATGCCTCTTTTAATAATGAATTTTTATGACTAAAATGGTCATTGCCTTATTTATCTAAGAAATATAAAAATACTTACCTGGATAAGTGCATTTACTCAAATAAATAACTTACCAAAAAGTGAATGGGGCTTTAAAAATCCACCTTAACCGGCTAGCCATGAAGAATGGGTATCACATCCATAGCACCAATCAAGAAGGGTTCATTTTAGTTTGCCGTCAGAATCAGAACTTGAATGGCCTATTATGCTGCCTATTTGGTTAAGATGGAAATTATAATCAATTGGAATGAGATCTTCGTTCTCAATAGAGTAGCTAGGGAATGGGCTATTCTCTTAAATGGATTTATGAGAGTGGAATGGTAATCAAATTCTGATTTTGAATCCAAGTCCTAATCCCACAAACCAAACTGGCCCTACATGGATACGTAGCAAATATCAAGGTGTGTTTTGTGTTTATATGATCACCCCTTGCACTAAAATGAAGGTGTAGTGTTGTGATTGTATTTGCGTTTTTGCAAAACACAGGGAATCCAATAAATTGAAGTTGTGTTTGGTACTATTGTCATTTCTATTTGCAATTTTGATTATTAATATAATATTTGGTAGGGAAGGGATCAGCTGCACACAGAACGCACCCCATAGGCACCCCACAATCCATCCCATTTGTGCCTATGAGGTGCATTCTATGGGCAGCCGATCTGATCACCATTTTGTATCATTGATGTGGAAACGTCAAATTTGATGTTTTTACTATAAATTCCAACACTCAATAGGATGTTTATATATTTTTTTAGTGAAAGTGGTTATCTGATATAATGTCACAAGACAATTTCTCAAACATTTATATTGATCAACCTAGAACGTTTCTGGTAGAAGTAGCAATGATACCAAACACAACCTCAATTAAGAGTATTTTTACATAAATGGAGAAAGTTGAAAAACAAAAAGAGGTGAGGTCCACATGTCGAGCAGGGGACTCCATCATTCATTTGATACTATCATTATTATGCCTCTTGAAGTCATGAGCCCAGATTAGTTAGAGACAAAATCATGCATACCAAGTTGAGTTATTTATCACAAGTGAATACGATAGTTTCACTATGCATCCCATTTGTATTGAACACTGGCATGTTCACTTGTGATAGGTAGCCCAACACGGTATGCATGATTTTATCTCCAACTCATCCGAACTATTAAGTCATACCATGTGCATCTCAGCGTGCATTGGAAACATCTCCCATACATGTCATTGAGAGATGCACCCAATACACAATTTGGACATGCTGTGGGGCAAGGTTCAAAGTATCGATACGTATCAGATCATATTAACCGATACGTATCATTCTGGTGGCTTCCCGATACACCCCAACAAGGAGTGGAGGAGCCTTAAACCGGCCCCCTGAACTGGTTTTGAAAAAGATAAAAAAAGGGTTAAAAACACCCTGATACGCCCCTACCAGTGTATCGGGTGTATCGATATTTTAAACTTGCATGGAGTGCCAATGTGATCTCCTTGGGCCACTTGCCCCACTTACCCGTGATCCATGAACCGTGAAGGAATTAAATAAGCAAACACAGTGGGTTACAACTTACAAGACTTGAAAAGATCACTGCCCGTGACGAATCTGATATGAATTCTGCATCATCTCTTTCACCTCCAATTCATCCCTTACACTCCAAGATTAATGCAAGTTCTAATTCATTTTCGCTTTGGATTTTAGTTTGCTTCAGGCAGCGTTTGTTTTCGGTGGAAAATTCATCGATGGAAAACTTAATTGTTAGTGGACTCTTACGAAATAGTCGATGGGAAGGTTTACATCCATTTAAACCTTACACTGAAAAACGAATGCGTGAAAATACGGTCTGGGAATAGGGTTTTACACCGTTCTGTATTTATACTGAAATCAAATGCGTACAAATGCGAACCAATGGAGTTTTACATCGATTTGCATTTACACCAAAAACAAATGCAGCCTCAGGTTTTTCTTTACTTCATCTGTAGTGCAAATCAATAAAGATAAAATAAATGCTCAAATAAAAAATAATTAAATGAGAATTTACTCCCACATTACAGTGGAACCAACCAAACAAAATCAATCCTCATGTATAATAAATTTTGGTGTTTTCAATCTACCATTGACCCGAATGTTTAAATCATCTGAACTATCATCTAATCATGATTTTAGGTTCAATTTCTCCAAAACCTAGAGTTTGGTAAAAGAACATTCACCTGGTAAAAAATCATCCCACCTAGGCAGTTGAACCATTGACCCATTCGATGAGGTTATTACAAATTGCACGCTAAATGTATATGCAAACGTCCAAAGGCATAACTTTGCACTTAAATGTCTAATTAGGGTAATCTTTTTTTTTTTGGTAAAAACGCTTTCAAATCTATGCATCCTAAAAGGTGCTTTGCCCCACTATTTATATATAAAAAAAAAACCCTCTTTAGGCCTCAAATCCCAATTTTAACATTTTTATATAAATATAAAAATATGATTTAAACATGAATTAATTATATGTAGAATATAAATACATATTATTTTGTTAATATAATACATGGTACAGTCTTATCCATTTGACCGGGCTGCTCAAACCTGTGACCTGCAACCCAGAGACAAAAATGGTTCAACCTTGGGGTCGGTTTTAAAACATTGGTAAAATTAACATCTTCTTTTGGTTCAGCCACTAAAAAATCTAAGGTTTTTAAAAACCAGACTGCACACAGAACCATTTTGGCCATTGGTTCCCGGGTCAAATGGTCTGACCGTCTAGTTTGAATGCAAAGCCCATTTTGATTTAAAAAATTTTAAAAATAATTAAAATAAAAAAACAGTCAAAACCATCATGTAAATCGACCATCCAGATCAATGGGTCACTGATCAAGTCAACAGTTTTTGGCATAAAAACAGTTTAAAGGTGAAGTAGAACCGATTGTCTCAATGATCAATCCGTGTAACCATCTGGTCCAGTCCAGTTTCTTAGAATGAAAAAAAAAGGAATTATCAGCTTTATTTGTAGCCAGATCAATGAAAGAGTACGGTGGAGAATTTAAACTAACAAGCAAGAAACTGCTAAAATCCACACACAGATTATGGTAACCAGGATTCTCATCGGAGAAAATAAAATAAGAGACACGACTGTGAGACCATTAATCTCAATAAGATCAATTAATAATTAATGTGCTCTTACCTTAAAAACTATAATACATGAATTTGCTACTTAGCCATGATCGCCCCAACAATCTGATAATTATTAGTTTAGTCAAGCACTATGTAGAAGAGCTGAAGAGCTCTGTATTGGAAAATATATTTCACGATTATTTAACACTTATAGGGAATGTCTGGTAACGGCTGAAGTGGCTGAACGGGCATAGCATTCAACCCAGTTTCAGTTTCAGGCTTTCAGTCATTGTCTTTACGGTTATGGAAAAGATAAAACAATAAGTCATTTAGTTCAGCCACTTCAGCTGTTATATATTAAACAGTCGTTGTCATTGCGTTTGGTTTCTTCTGCAGAAAAGGTAGTAATAGGAAAATGAATTGGCATGGAATTTCACTAAATGTCTTCAGGATTAATTATTACAGTTTTTCCTTTCTCACTTAGACTTAAGGTCTGTTTGGTTCTCAACTGGAATCAGAACGGTCTATTTCCATAATCTGTTTGGTTAAGACAGAAATGAGAATGAGAATTAAAATCAGTAGGAGTGAGATTTCATTCTCAAGAGAGGGGCAGGAAATGGCCATTCCCTCAAATAGGGAATGCCATTCCAATAAGAATGAAAATGAGATTTTGATTTCGCCCAACCAAACAATTGAAATCAGAATACGATTCCAGACCTCAAATGGGGAATGGCCTTAATTTTGCAAGTAACCAAAAACACAGCATTACAGACCTCATATTTCTCGCTCCAATTTGTTTAACTTTAGCACTGATCGATGTTAGTGCAGATTCAGTTGCTTCTTTCAAAATGCCAATTAAAACTGATCTAAGCTGTTTATGAGCTTCAGGACTGTAAGTTATGGAATGCTCAAAATCGACAGGATCGAATAATCATTCGACCGGCTTTGCCTCCTTGTCTGCCACATGGACCGGAATTCAGTTACATTGTAGCCTTCTCAGTCCTGTCCTTGAATGAACAATGCTACTAATTTGGTGCCACTGAGACGGACAACAAACACAATTCCAAATGACGGGTCGTTCTCAGTAAATTGATGTGTTCATTCGTCTAGGGCTTTCAGATCGGAGGGTCCTTTTCATTTACAGTTGGAATCAGAATTGAAAGTTGTGGAAATTTGAATCAGTTGGAATGAGATTTCATTTTTAAAAGAAGAAGAATAAATGACTATTTCTTCAAATAAGAGAATACCGTTTTAAATAAAATGGGAATGAGATTTGGATTTTTCCCAACCAAACAGTTAAAATCAAAATGATTCCAAACCCATATTCCCACTAACCAAGCGGGTCCTGAATATGTATATCAGTTATGATTGACTACATGGGCTCAAGGCCCATTCACATTTGCTCAGTGATTGGATTGCAATTTTACCTCCCATAGATTGAGGTGAGGTGTTATTTGTGTTAGGACCTGGGACTTAGGATTTAGTTAATGTCAGAATTTGGTGGTAATATCACTTGGGAATTCTTCTACTTCAGCCCTATTGCGTTTTGCTACATGGCAAGATGATCTTATGTTTTTTATTTTATCCTAGTCTATGGTGCTGATGTGTACGAGGATGCCATACGCGTGGCTAGACCAAAGGGTCCCATTTGTCAAATGTAATCGTGTAGAGGTCATGAGTCCACGTGGCAGTACAGGCGTAAAATCCTTATATTCAATTTCAGGCTACAATCCCTCTTTTACTTTGCTTCAAAGACAATCAAAAACCCTTCAACAAACTCTGTAAACCTCTAATTGATTTGTTCTACTGATCTGTCTACTTGGAGGAGAGCTCAAGACCCAACCTGCTCTACCTTTAAGATAGCTGGGGAGCCATGTGAGTTCATCACATGAATGAATATACCAAATCACCCAGTTTGGCAGATACCTGTAGTTCCTTTCTCAGTGGATTCGCCATGTCTGTCGTCCCCACAAAACAACACTGATAGCCGCGTGATTAGACCACAGAACCCAGGAGGAAAGGTCTCTCTCTAGTGAATTGATTGGTCTCTCCAGTCAGACATATTAAGTTAAACCCTCTTAACTTCATTTAATCTGCAAGGCTAAACGCCTAAACCTTAAGCACAAATTCCTTAAAAAAAAAACTTCACCCAATTTGTTTTTCTCTCATATTTTCTTATTGTAAGTGATAACGGCATTAGTGTTGACCTTTCATAATATATGCAGTGAAAACAAACATTGTTAGATTAATTAACCTAAACAATTGAGATGAAGCCCACAGCAACTTGGGCATGTGGGCATGCTTTTTAAGCTTCAACTATTCTTTTCCTGGATGGAAAGAATTCTAATTATGGTGTTGTTTGACAAATTTATTTAGAAAGATCTTTCAGCAGCTCAGTTGATCAAAAGAAACATTGAGTTTTTGAACTCTTATCTTTAAAAACGTATTTAAAGACTATATCAAGCAGAAAGACCAGAAAGCCTCCCAAAAGAAATTACCTTGTTGTTCTGATGATAACCATGGCCCATGAATAGTCAACTAAAGTTAAGAAATGAGGGACTATTCTACCAGTGGCCCTAGAGAATATATATAGAAAGAATCTTCTATTGAAGAAAAGAGATTGTTGACCCTTGGGAGTGATCCTGACCGTTGAATTTGTCATCATGACATCATTTTTTGAGGGTCACAACTCACAAAGGAGTTGAGTGTGGGAATCCACGGACCCATGATCAATATTAGTAAATAAATAATAAATAAAGGGATCTGAAAGTGAGGGGTCAAATGGAATTCTCACATGGCTAACTGGATCTAGGGTTCTAGGAGACTGACGAAAGCGCAAGTAAATGCACTTTGGAACATAAAAGCTGGGAGTAAGTTGTTTTGAATGGTTGTGTACATTGATTTGCACAAGAGCGATGTTTCATTGTTTCTAATGTCCACACCCTCGTCACCATCTAACCGGTACAAGATCTACAAGTTCAGTTCACATGCAAATAGGACACCACCCATCCTTCAATTACTATACCCACTTCGTGATTCTGCTCATCTAAACCTGGAGCACCACCAAAACCTGTCACAATCATGGATACCAGGGGAAGGTTCCCTCAGTTCTCTCCTCTCATCTTCTCTAATTGGGTTCATGTGAAATGGGGGTGATTTCACACTGAGATGGGCCGTTTTGAAATTGAAAAAAATCCATAACCAGTTCTGTTTTACCCCAAAACCATTTTTTTTTTGCCAAAATCCATTGATTTGATCAATAAATTATTAACCAGGGCAGTCGAATTATCAAACCGTCAATCTCGACATTAGGTCTCAAACGCCATGTTTAAAGAAAAGAAAGGGTCTAGGTATAGAGACATCTCAAATGGGTTGCCGTGCACGAGTCGCATGTCACATGTGAGGCACTAGTTACTAGTGTTTGAGTGTGAGTGAGGGTGAGATAGAGAAGAATCATGGTGTTTGTGGCGTGAATCAAAGGTTAAGGGGGGGTCTAGGCTTTGCACAAAAGAATAATAAAAACACAGAAAAAGGCCAAAAAGCGAGAAAGCAAGAAAGGATGAAGGTTATGGAGAAGCAAACAAAGACAAGTGGGGTTGGGGGTGGGGTGGGGTGGGGGTGGGGAGATAGGGCTGCTGCGTGTCTTCCATGGTAAAAAGGGGGAGAAAGAGGGAGAGAAGAGAGTCCATGTATGGTTAAGTGACAAGCTTGGCAATATACTTTGAATCATCTCAAACGCAAAGCTTTCTGGTCTTTATATATGTATATATTTCCCCCACAAAAGTCATCAAGGTTGTTAAGCTATCCTTGTGTTAGGTAGTAATTAATTACTAGCAGCTTGACTTGGCAACCAAGGCTTCCGCTCTTTGTTTCAAGTTGCAGAGTGAAGCCCTGCTTATTAGTTATTTTAGAGGGTATTTTGATCTTATTAGCACTTTATTGGTTGCAATCAACTAAAGATTCAATAAGCTGCTTCAGCTGCTTTGAAGTGACCGGCAGTCGTTTTGGATTTCTAGATTTATCATCAAATATATTTTATAGGCTGTTCATATTGGAACCCTTACCTCGAAAGGCGAAGCTTGTGTGTTTCGGCTAAGGTTTTCGAACCATCTTTGATTCCGATGATTGGATCGTTTAGTCCGAAAATTGTTCAAGCAACTGGTTTCGTTTTACTCCAAATTTGATTTTTGGTAAAAAATCGACAATTCGTTGATCTAGGCGATCAAACCCTTGACCCATTGACCCCTTCAATATTTTTAATCATTTTTTATTTTTTTATTTTATTTGTCAGAATGAACCATCCATTCGAACCGGACGATCAGACCGTCAATCCAAAAATCGGTCTCCAGAACAATTCCATTTCTGAGTCATTTTTTAATACATTAGTTTCGACCCTCCCAAATGGGCACAAATTATGAGTTAAATCATATGGACCCCTCAGAACCACTCGGTATTTGCTACCCATAAGTTATTCTCATATCCCTTACCCACAGAGCACCACCACCGTGTATTGGCAACATCTTCAGATATTCCAAATGCGCAGCTGTAACATCTTGTGGGTAACAGATCCGAGCCCCCTCTGCTAGCTCAGGCTGGGTTGGCTAGTCCCAATGGTGTAGACTTGAATGGGGCAGCATTCAGACCCTGGTCTGGATTGACCTGGCATGGGCTCAGCCAGGTCCCCCAGTCCCTTCTGTTATTTGAAGAAAATAACCCCCTAACCCACCTGTTTTAGTTTATGAGATTTAAATCCAAGCCGTTGGGATTGGATTTTCTTCTCAGATTAGGAGAGATTCGATTCTGACCGAACCAATTGCCAAATCGGAGCTAAAATTACCCTTTGGCATCCATAGCTGTTCGTGGAGAGCAACATTGTTTTATTTGGGAGAAATAGATTTGTAGAACCCTCGTCTCGAGTCATTATTGATCTAATAGAATATACCAAAAATCAATAATAAAAAATCAACTCCTTTTTAATAGAAAAGTTGTTTATAAGGCACTATTGCTCCCAGAATTTGATTAATCTTACAAACTGAATTGCTTTCGTTGATTTAGGTATTAGATCGATCTTGTTCCGGTGGGAACGTCCAGCAAGCATTAACCTTAGACATAACATTACCTCTTCCTTCATATACCATGCTGTTAGGTATTATTAATGGTTGCACGAATTTATGCTAGAAATGACTTAGTAGTAGACCTGTTCATGGGCCGGGTAGCCCGATGGCCCAGCCCGCACATCGGTCGGGTTTGGTCATGTAAATAGGCCCATAGGCCTGGTTTCGGGCCTAGCACAGTAAGTCCGATTGTGTTTCGGGCTGGGTTCGGGATTTGTCAAAAAAGCCCGGCCCTAGCCCGGCTCAGCCCGACTCAGCATTATATATTTTATAAAATATATAATATATATTTTATATATTATATAAAATATATAAATAATATGATATTTATTAAAATATATATTTATAATTTAATATATACATTTTCTATTATTTTCTTTATAATTTCTCTCTCTCTCTCTCTCTCTCTCTCTCTATATATATATATATATATTCAGTCGTTTCAGTAGTAGTAACAGTATGGGCTAAATTTTGGGCTCGGGCCCAGGCCCGGGCTTTGGGTTTTTTATGACGGCCAGGCTCGGGCCCAAGTTGTATGCACCGATGATCGGGCCACTCGGGCTTGGGCCTTAGAAAAATCTATTAATACAGAGTGAAAGCCCAACCCATGAACAGGTCTACTTAATAGTACAACGACGGAGAACGAGAACATGGGTACATTTGGTTCATAGTCATAAGAAAAATCAAAATCTTTTGGAATTAAAATCAAAATGGTCTATTCTCATAATTTGTTTGGTTTAAATAGAAATCAAAATCGGGATTAAAATAAGCTAGAATGAGATTTTATTTCCAAAAAAAGAGAAGAAATGACCATTCCCTCAAATGGGAAATGGCCATTGCACCAGAAATGTGAATGAAACTCTGATCAACTGGAATCAGAATGAACCATCGTTAATCAAGTCTCTCACTTAGAGAATGAATGGAGAGAGAATGAGTCAATGAGAGACAATGACGTAGAATTTATTAGAGCTTTCAAGAGAGAAGAAAATATTGAGTCCCTTTAGGATTTGGAGTCATAAATCGGCATTGGGAAGGAATGGGTTTATTTGTTTTGTTTGCTTCTCTCTCTTTTTATTTTTCTTTTTTACATGGAGACTGAAGACCCCATCCCTCAGTAGTCACTTCTCTTCTCCCTCCTTACTTAGTTCCCACTTAATGACAATGAGGGGGAAGCACTCGTAACTCCCAACTCACAAACTCACTAGTCACCTCTCGACACCTTTCTATTGTTTGTTTCTTCTCCCCCACCTCCTTTCTATCTTCCAATAACGACCTGCCGACTTGAATTTGTAACGCCGCACCGCACACGTAAAACCATGGAGCTACTAACTTCTCCATCAATATACTGCACGACCCATCAAGTTACATGGGAGAGCACTTCCATGACGTCAGATGGGTATCTATTTTAAGCCACAACCCACAATTCCACATGGTTGATACTTGATAACTGAGAGAGTGGAGGCTTCCATTCCACATGCGAGATGCGTTTTGATGCAACGTAACGGATTTCTGGGCCCACCCACCCAATTTGTGTGTGTGAGTGTGTCTGGACTCTGGTTTCTGGGCCCTTAAGCGGCCAAACCAACAAACGGGGTAGTGGTCAATACACGGAAGGGTGTAATTACCAAAACCACCCTCCATTAACGTAATCTCCCTCTGGTCAATGATCCACTCTTTCCAAACCCGATGGGGCTAACAATTAAAGACACCACTTATGGTTGACGTTGAGTCAGTTTGCTTCGACAATTCACCCAACAGGGGCAAATAAAGCTTCTCTAGTAGGGGCTTAGGCTTTTTGATGGTCTCCCAAAGTCAGAAATCCGGTTCAAGTTCTAAACATTCCGTCCGGTTATTTCAGATTTGCATCATAACATTTGCATCCATTTAATTAATATTAAATGTGGTGGGTAGGAAATTGGCCACTCTCTCCCTAGGGATGCAATTAGGTTCCTGTTGAACTGAACAAAGATGCAAAAATGAAGGTTGAATTGGATTGAGACTAGCTTAGTCCAGTTTTAAATGTTATATGGCTCAATGTACTTCAATTTCATCTAACAATCGCGTAATGGGATGAGTTAAAAAAAAAATCGTTATTTTTCTAATTGATGTTTTAGAAAACATTGTTGATGCAGGCGATTGGAACCATTCAACCTAGGAAGTGGCTACCTTTTTCTGGTCAATTTACCACCTGACCCTAATAAAAAACGTTGACTTGGACCACTGACCCAAATGAGTTAACCAACGAAGTGTGCGACCAAACAACGATTTGTGGGTTGATATAGGGGTAGTTTCGAGATATCTTGCTATTTGAGATCAGCTCGCCAATAAATTATGAAGATTGAGCTCGAGTTTGATTCGAAGTAAAGATTTGAACTTTAATTTGGCTCGAGTAAAAAATTCATAAGCTTGAGATCGACTGTTAGCCAAATGGATGGTTGGACCATGACATGTAACCTGGATGTAAAAGCTGCTTTGTTTTTAGGTTGATTTTTTGAAACATGGATTTTCTTTATTTAATGACGATAAAGCAGATTCAATATTTCAGACTTGATTAGACCTGTCCATTGGCTGGGCATCTCGATGGGTTGGGCCGTCATGGCCGGTTTTTAATTGGGCTTGGATAAAATTTTAGACCCATGGACTAGGGCTCAGGCTGTAAGCACTGAATCCAACCATTTTCTAGACCGGGCTTGGCTGCTTGAGCTTTCTTAAACAATCCAGGCCCAATAATTGTACATATAATAAAAAATACATAAAAATCATGTATGATAAATAAAGATATTATATATTAATTTATTAAATTATTATCAAATTAATATTAATTTATTAAATTATTATCAAATTAATATTAATTTATTAAATTATTATCAAATTAATGAGTTTTTATGTGCACACAACATTTTATGTGACTCGGCCCAACCCACGAACAAGTCTAAATTTGATGTTTCGATAATAAGAGATTCGGGATCCCATCCCATGCAGGATCAATTCCCAAACTAACCTGCATTAATTGGCCCAATCGTCTATGTGAATCCGGGTTAAAACATTCTAATCGGGGTTTTAAAAACTGGACCAAACATTGAACCATTTTGGGGACTATTCCTAGATCAAACAGTCTGACCATTAGGTTCAAATGGATGGCCCGTTCTGATTTTTAAAATATAAATAATTAAAAGATAATTAAAATAAAAATGGCCAAAAACCACTATTCAGGTCGATTGATCGACGGTTTGACCACCTAGATCAACAGTTCACTGACCAAATCAACAATTTTTAGCCCAGAAATGATTTTAGGGTGAAACAGAACTGATTGCCAGACCGGACCTAGGTCAACCGGTCCAACCATCAGGTCCGGTCCGATTTTCAAAACCATGATTCTAAGTGATTCTGATCCCTCTGATCCCTACATGAAGTATGTTTTGGCACAGTAGTCATGGACCCCACGTATGTTTGTGCGTGAGCTTAGTTCTACTTGGGGGTTGGTCAACCTTTTCACTATTGACTATTTAGATATTTCTCTGATTTTCTACCGGATTTTCATGAATAAAATAAAATATTGACCTAAATAGATGGACCAAGATCCGTTGTTTGATCATCCCATGCCCAACTCGGTATTCCAATTTCCAAGTGTTCGTAGCGTGCGGCACACAGAATCACAAATTTATGTTTCCAGCTTTTGCCCATTTAATCCAAAGTTTCCCAAGTCCAATCCGTGATGATCTCCGACATATCTCTAGAGTCTAGACCAGAGAGACTACCATTATAATTTATAAATCCAGTAATCCTCCGTTGAATACGTGAACAAAGACCAGATCATCCAACTCCCGGACCACCATTTAATTACACTCAACTTGCCAGCTGCATCATCAATCCAATTGGTGCGAATTTGGCTGTCCATGATTAATTAAGTGGACGGTCGCGATCTAGCTGACATTGCTCTCCCTGTGCATAGTATATCACACGGAGTACACCCTTCTGATTCATCACTTCACTCCACATAAGAAGAAAAGGGAGAGAGAACTTTTCTCCTCATTTATCATAAAATCAAATGAAATCAAGCAAATAAATGAGAGGAAATGACCTAAAATTAGAGAATATAAAGATTCCGAGACCCATTGAAAGAGAATTAAAAAGACGAAAATGCCCTTGTGTGGCGACATAAAAATGTGAGACGCATTTATTTCATTTATTACCAAATTAATAATAGCGGATACTTGGTTGGTTTCAGAGGCAATGCTTTTTCAGAAAAAAGAAGGGATTTTGATCTTCCGTCGGTCAGCTTTTGGGATTTCCATAACTTGGAAAGGGGGAAAAAGTAAATTAAATGCTCAATCCAAGGATATTATGGTAACTTTATTATTGCTAGGCTGTTTTACTGGTTCTGTTTTTTCTGGCGAGTGTTTTACTGGTTCGGTTACTTCCGTGTATCTGATCTTTACACTTGTAAATAAAGCTAGAGAAAACTTGGGCAGGAAAAGAAAGGATGGAAGGATGAAAAAAAAAAAAGAAGAAAAGAGAGAAAAAGGAAGGAGTAGATAAGAGAGAATTAGCTTCTTCACCAACTGTACAAAGGAAGTGTTGACAGGTCGAACTTCGTTTTATTGGATTAATAAATCAAATAAATTAGTGGTTTTGATGGACTTTTTCTTAGAGTTTTTCTTTTTTTTTTTTTTTCAATTGAGAAAAAAAGGGAAAACAGTTAGCTCGAACAGCTGGAAACAGGAGCAAGAACCCATTACCAGAATCGAACTCTGCGGTACTTTCAGAGCAAGTTCTTCGTACTTAACACTCCAATGAAACTAACCCAGAATTTTTTTTTCTTCTTCCTTTAAGGAATGAAATAAATAAAATCTCTGATTCCACCATTAATGGACGCACTAGAATCAGTTGTTACAAGTAAGTAACAGCACTTAACTCGGAACCAATTCAAAGAAATGAATTACAGTCAGAAAAGAAGAAAAAATAACAGGGTTTTAAAAGAAGAAAGAAAAAGGCGTTTTTGAGTAGTAGTAGTAGTAGAAGAAGAAGAAGAAGGATTTGTAAATACAGAGAACCCAATTTTCCCAATTGTCAGAAGAGCTTAAGATAATCTCAGATCGACTACAGAGGCAGAAAAAATAGATGAAGCTTTTACCTCTACTTCACGTCCACAGCTCTGAGTTTTGATTTGAATCCGATCTAGTAACGCAAAATTCAGTCTTTTTAACATTGATCACTTTATCGGGTCGACGAATTCCCCATCGGAGACCGCCGAGAGTTCGACCTGACTGATATCGTCGTCTTCAAGCGGAGCAGGGAGATTGAGATCTATCAAATTGTCTCCAAATTTAGTAGAATTTGCAGCAGTAGCCGAACCAGAAAGGTGAGATCTCTTGTGCCCACCAAGAGCTTGTCCAGAAGCAAAGACCCTGAAACAAACTGGACATTCATGGATTCTCCGATCAACGACGGAAGTGCCTGCATTACCAAGTTCGAACTCGGCTTCATGGGTTCGAGCAGCAGGGGAGGAAGATGGCGTACATCCCCTGATCTTCTTGTGACTTGCTCTATGGCCACCCAAGGCTTGATAAGAGCGAAACACCTTCTTGCATGTCCCGCACTGGTACTTCCCCCGAGTCCGAGTCGGAAATTTGAGCTCTTCCGAGTCATCCGACTCGTCAATGGATTTCTCTCCTTCTTCTTCCTCCTCCTCCCTCATCCATATATCTCTCGAAAGCATCATAAGACATAGAGCAACATCCTCTTCGGGAGTAGTATCAGACACTGAGCTTACCGGTTCCGGCTCCGCCGTCGACTCGGTCTTACTGGGTTTGCTCGACCTAGGCTTCTTGAGTTCTGTTCGCTGTTCCTGCTGATGCTGCTGCTCTGCGATGCTCGATTTTCGATTCCGCTTCGATCGTCTCCAAGACGGGTTCCTCGATGACTCAGTCTCGCTCTCCCTGTCTTGAACAACTGACCCGGCATCAACCGCAAAAGAAAACTCAGGATCTACCAAACGAAAGCTCTTCTTGGGATTCTCTCTCAACCCATAATACAGAGCTGCCTTCTCCTCTTCTTCCTCCTCCTCCCCCTCCCCCTCCCCCTCCTCCTCCTCCTCCTCCCTTTCCTCTTCACCGGAGGAGGACGAGGAAGACGACGGCGACGACGACGATGCAGACTCAGTCTCATCTCCGAGCGGATGTATCTGTTGGGCCTTCGGTTGAGGTGGAAGGGTGGCCATGTGTGACCTCATGTGACCACCCAAAGCTCTGCCATTGGCGAAGCGCTTAAAACAGAGCTTACAACTGTGTCTCTCCATTGAACTCAGAAACAGAGCTTCGAAGCACGCTCTAGCTCTGCCTTCTTGCTCTTCCTCTATTTTCTCTCTGAAAGGGTGCTCGAGAAGTATATAGAGAGGGTGGAAACTGTTAGGAGTAGGTGACAAGCATTTCTCCACCAAAAGACACACAAAACCAAAGTAGCATAAATAATAAATAAATTAATAAAAGTAAAATAAATAAATTAATTTCCAGTATTTTTTTTGAACGGCAGAAAAAATCAAAGAAATAAATAAAAACCAAATAAAACGTGTGCATGAAGGGAGAAAGCCAGACACATAACATGGAAGCCTTGCCGGTTTGCTATTTATTCCCATTTTGATTTTTTTTTACCACAATATTTTAAATTCCAAAAATACCACTGCACCTTACAAGTGCAAAAACAAATGGGCCTCTTGGGCTTTGGTGTGACTCGTTGGGTACATGATCTCGACCTCGACCCGAAATTGCATTTTTAGGTCTTTTCGATGAAGACTCCTCAGGGGCATTTTGGGCAATTGAAAGTTTACATGGGTTTGTTGTAACGTCGAAGCAGAGAAGAAAAATCCACGTGTTTCTGAACCGGTTCTTTTTCTCCTTTCTCTTTCATGGTTTAATTTTAATTTTATTATTTAATTCTTGGCGATTTATTATTTAAGGTTTCTGTTTCCTTTAGCCGGTATTGTTAGCGCCAACTGTAACCGTTATGGCTTCTACTTTATTTAATAACAGATATTAATTAATATTCGGAATTTTGGATTTTTCTAGTTATTTTTATGGGAGGGTAAATAAAGAAAAAGAAATGGAGGAAAAAAGAATGGTGGGGAAGAGAACAAAACTAACCTTCCTTTGAGAGGGGAGAGAGTATTCCGTGGAGTAAATGCCGTTTTGTTAGGCGTGGACCGAGTCCTGGTACAGTGAGGGTGCTGTTCTTGATTCTAACGTGCGCTGTGAAGATACGCTCACACCGTGTCCGTCATCTTTGGTTTTAGGATTTGGCACACATCTCGAAGTGAAGCCGTGCTTCCTCTCATGTTGAGGAGAAGTGAGATGAGATAGCGCTGCTGCATTGCATGATGGTACATCTACAAGTACTAAGAGATGTTCTGCGACGTACCCCCCATCTGACCATGGTGCTGCCTTTACTTGGATATCTAGGTTTTCATTTTTCAATCTGCCACACTCTTGGGTGGTCTGTATGATACCCGAACGTCTGCGCCCGATCCGAAATCCGATCTGATTGTGATGTATCTTCGTACTCAGATTTGAATTTTGTAATTGATATCATCCGGTTAAAATTTAATTTTGATTATGTTATGATATTTATTAGTTTTAATATATAAATTTTATATATTTGATGGGTTGCACACCAAAGGATGTACACCTGACCTGGCCTATCTCCCACGTCAAGGGCGTGGGACTGACTTGCATCACACAAAACCACAGATTGACACTTGGCTGTGCGGTTATCCACTTCATTAATATTATATATGAATTTTATATATAATGAATTCAGAATATTATATTTACATTCATTTATTATATATAAAAATTGAAAAAATTTAATTTTTTATTTTGTATTTTAAAGAGTTAAAAGTAGAACTGAATTATTTGAATGATAGAATTTAGATTTTGCTGAATCCGATCCAAATCCTATCATCGTAAGTTTGAGCTTTGAGTCTTAACTGAAATTACAACAAGAATATGTTTAGGTACTCTTTAACAATATGGTTTGATTATCTAAGCGTCTCTTTGGTTTTGATGCCGTTGCTCTAGAAAACGGTGATATATCAGTACCATGTTTAAAAGAATGGTGTTTTAGGAAATGCTTGTTTATTTGGAATTAATCTTTTATAAGAAACAGTGCTTTAAGCCGCGCTTTGTAAATCGAAAAGATGTGATTTGGAGCAACGTCAAATTTGGCATTTTCTCATATTGCAGCTCGTTGCTGCCAAGGATGACGTACATGGAGTACTAATACCAGTGTTGAAAACAAACATGGAGTACTAGTACCAAACAAAAAGTGTTGTTGCTCCAGAAAACATCTTACCTAGCAACAACATTTTCAAACAAAAAAAAACACCGTTTTCTCAGAAAATGAAACTATATCTACAGTATCGATGCCAAATATATACTAAGGGTCATTTTTGTTCGCAATCAGAATCGGAATCAAAATCCGCCAGAATCAAAATCGGAATAACCCATTCCCATAGTTTGTTTGGTTTAGACAGGATTGGAAATGGGAATTGAAATCAGCAGGAATGATTTCATTCCCTAAGGAGGGGCAAAGAATGACCATTCTTTCAAATGGGGGAATGCCATTTCAGAAGGAAAGAGAATGGGATTTCGAATTCCATCCAGCCAAACAGTTGAAATCGGAATAGCCATTCCATTCCGATTCTAGATCCCTATTCTCCTGTTAGATGATCCTAGCCGTTGGCTCTGTGGACTACTACGATGGACAATTCGTATAATCAACGGACAAGTACGGATACACACGGCTGATTGGTCATTCTCTCTATAATCAATCCATACTACCATGCATTCAACACCGGAGACTTCAATTCTTGGACATGAGATACCTGAGATGTCCCAAGACAACACGTACCCGTACCACCTGTAATGGGCTCACAACAGAGCGGGCTGGATCTAACTGTTCACGGGAGAAAGCCCATTATAACTGGCAGGTATGGACGCGTTATTCAGTTCCTGGGCCCTACTAAGGAGATCACGTGCACTTATTGCATCTAAACCATCTGATAAGTTTCTCATTGGATGTCTTATCATATATGCCTTACTAATGTCTGGAACCTTTCTAACGGTTGGGATGCCTCGATGGGAGAATGTAACCTTACATTCTATCAACAGGGTAGCTTTGCTCATACGATACACCTGGAAAATCTTCGTACTTAATCATAAAAAGCTGAAAAAAGGTTCACCCAAATCATGCCCCCGGAATATTAAGGATTCATTTGTCTTACTAGACGAAAACATCAAACTAACCACTCAAACGCAGAAAATCACGAAAGCTAGCCCTCGCTGTTAAACGAAATTACAGAAAATCCAGAAACCGTCAATTTCTGACAAAAAACTGTTGACTTTTACGTCGCTTCGAAACCTGGATTCTTTTAAATCTCCGCAGTTTGGCTTCGCCCTATTTCACTCATTCTAGTCATTTTTCTTGTCTATATGCCCAAACCGAGGAAATCGATTCAACTGTAAAAACATGGGAAATCTCTTAGGATATGTTTGGTTTGAAGGAAAAAATAGAAAAAAAAAAGGAAAATGTAAGAAAATCTTTATAAATCTTATATAAGTTTTCCTATTTTTTCTTTCTTTTTCTACCATTTCTTTCAAACCAAACATAGTCTTAGGTTTAGCTTAATCTTAGCCGCCGTTAAGGCTGTATTTGGTTTGAAGGAAAAGGTAAGAAAATGTTTCATTACATTTCCCTTCCTTTTCCTTCAAACCAAACTTATCCTAATGTGAAATGGCATGGTGTAGACGATTCTAATACAAGCTTGGATTTGTGGGGACTAGGAGTCATCGACTCATTGTCGCTTTCGCATGGATGATGACTGTAACTGCATTTATGGCAACCGCCCGATGTTTTTAACAGTTTTTCAGGTTCAGGCCCTACGTTGCCGCGCAGTTTAGCAATCTTGGCTTTCTTTTATTATCGTTTTGATGGGGCCCACTCCTTCCATCACGTGCATGACAACCACTGGATTATTATCACGTGTAGATACCACCGTACAGAATCAGCGGTAACTTGTAAGCTAAAAAGACTTGATCACTTGACGCAAGACACAGTGCAGATGCATAAGCGCGCTGTCATCGGATGCCCTCTACGTGGCTATTTCCTATTGGAGAAAGAATTAAAAAATAATACACAATTTTCGTTGCCTCAAATCTAGTAGCAGCTATTAGCCAATGAGATGAAGACGATAGCGCGCGTTCAGGACTTCACTCAAGCGAGAGCGCGCTCCCATTGAACAGGATGTAAAGCCTGTGAGTGGCGAACGCGTGGAGACCTATTTGGGAATCCGACTTCCGATTCAGCTGCCGCAAGCAGAGTGTTGAGTGTCATCGAGGTCGGATCTCGGAACAATGCGGAGGGAGGAAGCAAGTGACGACGGTGTGAATTGCACCGAACTCGCAAACCGGAATTGACGGAGCACAAAAGAAATGGGGCCCATGCAAGAAACGAGAATCATGGGGACACTTTTCACTCCAACTGTGCATGTCACGTGGCTCCGGCTAGTCGGTAAGCCTACATGGCGCATGTTTGCCACCCTTGCACTGATAAAATAAACACTAGGCGCCATCACTTACAGAAGGAACAAGATAATCACAAACTCGGTCGATGAGACCCACAGTTCAACTGTAGTATTTGGTACAGCAGTACGAGATAACTCGGCGGCACGCAAGCTTTCACCACAGTCGGATGATCTCTACGTGTCTTACCTCTAGGTCGACACATAACCCCCTCCCAGGAAAAGAAGGAAAAAGTATGAAAACACATAATGCAGAATTCTGAATTCCAACCCCCTATAATTAGCCCTTTCTTCCCTATAAACCACATCCTGTCCGTAAATTTGGCATGAATTCACGGTAAGGATGCATTCCCCCTGTACTCTGGGCCTAGAAAATTTTGATCTGGGCTGATTGGTACTTCTCCCAAAGAAGTATCCGTCGTTCGTATGCCTGCCCAACCCAAAAAGAAGGAACAACCCGTGAACACATACTTTTCAATGGGCCCATAGCGAATATGGTGATGGTCCACTAAAGGCTCCCACTCTCATGCAAACTGGGCTCTTCGTATGGGCCAAATTCAGCCATGTCAAATTGGACGTCTTAGTGATGGGCCCCACCTCGAGCGCGAAACCTTAACGATGGGCCTTTTTTCTTTTGCACCAATATCACAGTTGAGATTTTAGACACCCACATAGGACGACAGATCAGTTGGCTGAGAGTGCAATTCGCGAACCGCATCTCATCCACCACGAACCACATGGACAAAGAAATTAAGGCTGTGTTTGGTTGTAGTGTAATTTTTTTGTACTACTACAAATATATATATAGGAGTGCAAATGAAAAAAATACAAAAACTCATTTAATTTTATTTTAGGTTTTACTTTATTCTGTTTCATGTATTAATTCACTTTATTTCTATTGCAATCAAGTAAAATAAGCTAAATTTTAAAACAAAAAATAGGTCAGAATTTACATTCAAATCATTTGCACTGCCATAGTTTTGCATCACTACAAATTTATTTACATTGCAACCCAACACAGCCCAACTAATTAGACATAAATGAGCATAAAATTGTCAAATCTGCTGTGATCAGTCATTACTTTGTCTGTGTGATCATTAAGTGAACGGTATGGAGCATATCACGCGTGCATTTATATGCTCCGAGATATATTGAATCACAACGGGGAAACACGTGAAATATCCATGCGTGCATATATGTGATGGTGGGGAACTTAGGATCAGAGTAAGCCCTTTTTTGGCTCCATTCTGGAGACTGAACTGAACGTAGGGGTTGCACCCAAGAGAAGCACAGACAACTGGACAAGTGTTTTTGGAGGGGGCAATTTATTTATTAAGAAAAGGAAAAAAAAAACTGAATGAATATATGTGAAACTGACACATTATTATCTCATGGCTGGCATTTCATAGGGAAGATTCTATTTGAAGATAAGATGGAGAGTTTATACTTTATACTCTTTAGCATGTCTTTGTCCTTAACGTTGGAGGCAACAAGAATAGATTCATCCTCTTCCCATCTTCTTCTCACCTCTCTCTCTCTGAAGGTTGAAAAATCCAACGATGATTAAGTGTGATAATGTAGAATACGAGGTGTGTCAAACCGAGGACGCTATCTGCAATAAAGTTTTGCCAATTGGACGAGATCAAGGTGGAATAACGAAAGTGTATACCGAGATGTTCTATAAGCACAAGAAGGATCAAAGGACCGAGGAATTGTTCCTTGGATAAGTGCTTCGATGCTCAAAATCAAAAGAAATATGAGAGATCGGTCAGGACAAACTGAAGAGAATAAGCTAGTTCGGACTGGGGGGGGGGGGGGGGGAAGATGCATATTTATAGCTGAGCCTCCATGTTGTAATCGGATTAGGTCTATGGGGTTATCGGGATGATCTTGCCTGCCAAAGTGTTCGGGGGTTCCTCCTTCCTCGATAGAGTGTGCTTCCTTGTCCGCATAAAACTCTATCTCCTTATTGTGCCTTCCCATGATGTGAACGCGTTGGGAGGTACTGACATGGTTTGACGAAATCGGCCATGGAGCTTGACACGTGGTGACCCCGGCCAACTCAAGTACCACCTAAACAAAGTGGTGCACCAAGATAATACTTAGGGGCCGTTTGGTAACAGCTGAAGATTCTAAACAAAGATACTTAATTCGTTGTCTTTTAATATAAATAAAATATCCAAGGGTATAATAAGTTAATAATCTACCTAAATTCACTTTCAGAAATTAAGAACCTCCAAACTTCCTTAAAATCTTATTCACTAGAAAACAAAATAGAAAAATTTTCAATTGAGTTAATTCAGCCGTTATCAGACAGCCCCTAAAAAAAGAAAGGAAAGAAGAGGAAAAGTTTAATGAAGATCATAAAGGCTAGACACCCTCAATAGTGTTATAAGGACAATAGTTGTTATCTATCTAATTTGTTTGGTCCACCAGATGGTGTGTAGCGTAATGTTTAATTGGTCGCATTTTTTACAGCAATATAATTATTTGGTGGTCTTGAACGTAAGGATAAAAGCAAGGACAAATGCAACTAGCTGGCACTGTTGATCTTTAGCCAGCTAACTTTCTTTTGTTTGCTTATTACAAAGTAAAAATAAGTAATTAAATTGAAACTACAAAAATGTGTGCATAATTTGAGAGGTATTAGGTACAGTGGATTGATCAATACATATTTCTCACAATTTTGTATTAATCAACCCAAAATGTTACAATAAACCAATGTCACTAGACCAAACACTCCCCAGATTTGCAGAAAGCTTTGAGATGTTCTTCTACTTCAGCTTTTAGGTAAGCTAGTAAATATGCACAAGTTAGTAATCTCATTTCGGGTGACTTTGAATTTTCTATTACATCCATAATTAATTCTTAAAATACAAAAAAAAAAAAAAAAACTCCTATTCATCACACTTATCTTTGTTTAATATGATAAATTTTTAATATCTTAGGTATGGCAAAATTTTTTATAAATTTTATTTACTTTCAATTTTTATTTATTATGACATTATCGATTGGCCCATTTTACCCAACCAATTGAACTATTATGGTGCAAGTCAAGTGGGTTTGACCGAGTTTCAGCTAAAAAAAGGCCCAACTCCATGCCTAAGAATTACAATTTACAACCAACCGTCAACCCTGATCCATCCAACCTAAGCCCAATCGGCACTAAAATTTAATGTGCTTGGGTTGGGTTCAGATCTAGACATATCTACCAGACCCACAATAAAATTTGACAAAGTATTTGTATAAATGTATATTCACGTGTATGCAAATATACGTATGCCTATGGTCAAGCTTGACTTGCGCTACTTAAGAGCAAAGCTTCGCCTAACCTAAAAACCGAAAAGTCTAATTTTTTAGCCTAGGCTTACACCTAGGTCAAGGACCAAAAGTCCATGTTTGCCTACCTAAAAATGTGAGTTGGGCTATTTTAGGCTCGAATTATGCACCAGTTCAATTTGCATCCCTATGGACGACTGACCACCAGTTATATACAAAAACAAATATCTTTTCAAGTTAGTTTTTTATTCTATCTCCATGATAAATACAAATATTAAAGATGCCGTAAATGTTATTTTTTTTTACAAAAGTTCTATATTTTAATAATTTTTGTCTTTATCTTTTTCAAAACTTTTGTCATTTAATTGTAAGATCATGGGTGACCCACTTGAAAGGTTGAGTCATTGTCCCATCACTTGAATAGGAAAATGCTTTGGTTTGTGGGTCACTTTTAAATCTTGTATTTTATTTCTATCATTAATAAAAATATTTATTGTTTATTAAATTTTTTGCTGTTTAATATGATAAAATTTTTCTAAAACTTTTATCAATTTTGTGATATGTATATTTTTATTTGATTTTAAATATTTCTTATTTAACTATGAGACCATTTGTTGACCGATTTAACATGGATGAGTAAGCTATTCACCTGCCACCAAAACAAAAGGGTGGCTTGTTTTCCATATTAGTTTTGAACACAGGTTTTATATTATTAAAAATATTGGACATAGATTTAAATGGTGAATTTTGTTCATGAGAAACAAAATTCTTCAAATAAAATATTCATTGAGAGGTGATGAGAGTTAACACTTAATGAGAGGGAATTGAATGAAGTGGAGAGTATTAGAGTAATAGTAACTTAAATAACATTTTCAACCACACAGTTGGGGGGGGGGGGCAAATTCACAATTTTAGAGGGGTCTTAGTCAACAAAAGTCCTAGTGAGAATAACAAAACTATTTGGAATTGGTGGAAAAGGATGAGTAGCATATCTCAAGAATAGGAGAGAATACATTTTAGAAAAACTTACAATATTATGCCGCCGATGTGAAAAAATAATAAACTTAAGGCTATGTTTGGTTTGAAGGAAAAAGTAGGGAAAGGAAAGAAAAGATAAGGTGTATCCTTAATATGTCCAAGGCTTAACGACTTGGGAGGTGCATAATTTTGCTTTGAACTTCAAAGATTTCCCAATTATGATCGAGGGTGATTCGAGCTTTGTCATCTCTTGTCTTCACTAGGCTATCTAACCCCGTGGACTCTGAATAATATCATTTGGAATTTTTTTGGAACTGATTAAGTGTTCATGAAAAGTCTATCCTATTATCATGTGTATTGTGAGGCAAATCAAGCAGTTGATTGATTAGGCCAAGAAGTCCAATTAAGATTTGTGAACTTGCTTTCTTTTGATTTACATAACAATTCTTGGTCCTTAGCTTATATATGTTTAGCTGATTTTTGTGGATGTACTACCCCACGATCATTTGTAACCCTTTCCTTTTATTATAAAAAAAGGAAAGAAATTATAATAAATTTTAAATTTGGTAGTTCAAATTATATATATTTTTTCTCTCATAATAAAGAAATGCCCATTTAAAATATAAAAAAGTTTTAATAAGTTACATGTAAAACTAGAGAGATTGTTAAGCAAATTCAATCTTTACAGTTTAGAAAGAATCGCAGATTTGTAAAAATCAAATTCGGTGGGCACATAGGGTCTGAGTCTGAATCTCTTGTACTTTTTTCAAAATTTTCAAACACTTCCATTCAATTTGTGAAATGTATCAAATTCACATCAATCTTGTATAATTATTGATTAGTGAACATTGATGGAACATCTGTCACACACTGAATAAAAGTACAAGAGATCCCGAAAGATAATTTATACAAAATAATTGAGGAGAATCACCGATCAGCCCAGATCAAAATTTTATAGCCCTGAGGAAATGCATCCACACCATAAATTGGTGCCAAATTCACGAACAGGATGTGGTTTACAGGGGGAAGATGGCTACTAGTTAGAGGAGTAGGAATTCAGAATTCTGCATCGTGTGTATCAGTACTTGTCCGAAATAATTGCAGGTTGCCCATAAGGAGGGAGATTCCTTGCGAAAGGGGAAGGTCATGCAAGGGAACGTGCATGTAAATAAAAATTCTGGAAAAAATTAATAACAATTTACTTAACTTAGTTTGGAAGGAGTAATGTACAATGCAAAACCTTACATTTTGTATTATTTTGTATATATTTGTATTTATATTCCTTTCAACCTGAATCTTTTGGTTTAGGAGGAGTATAAATATAAATATGTAGTGTAAAATATTATATTTTATATGTATTGATAATATATAAATACAAATATATACAAAACACAAAATTTTACACTTTAGGCTCTGTTTGGAAAGAATACAAAATTAAATATGTAGAGTGTAAAACCTTACATTTTGTATTATTTTGTATGCATTTGTATTGTATAAATCTATATTTGTACTCCTTCCAAATTGAGCCTTAGGTTGCCTTTTGAATCAGTGTAAAATGTCATCAGTGTAAAAATACACTGATAATGTTTTACATCAAACCAGAAAGTAACTGTTGCTTTTTTGAAAATAGTGATAGGTGGAAGAGTGTAAAGTTTTACATCGATAAAATTGTAGTTTTTATACCGATTATTGATGTAAAATGATGAATCAATTTTTGGTTATGTATCAATTTTTTGTGCTAAGTACCTCGTCATTTGGTCTGCTTCCAAGTGGCCGATGACTCAGAGGCCAAAGTAAACTTTTCCAGGATGCCGAGTTGACTAGGCCGAACTGGGGGCAGATTAGGTGCCGAGTTAACTGGGCCGAGCTGGGCAGGTTAGGTGTCGAACTAATAAGGCCGAATTAAGCAAGTTAGGTGATGAGCTGACTGGGCCGAGCTAGGAAAGTTAGGTGACGAGCTGACCCGAGTGCTGACATGCCTATTAGGTGTCGAGCTGACCAGAGGGCCTATCTACCTATTAGTTGTCGAGCAACCTGATGGCGAGCTGGATTGATTGTTGAGCTTCGTAGTTCTTTACAGACCTGCAAGGATTCAATGTTAGAGAACCTGGGGTGGCTAACCCGGTGAGGTCGCTCCGATACTTAAGCATAAGGACCTGGGGTGGCTAACCCCCCCTATGCCATTGGGGTTGGTGCCTTTATATAGGCATTGTTTGGCGTTGGCTTCACGCACCGCATCCGAGATTTTCGAGAGGTTGCCTAAGTGGTTAAAAATTCCCGGAGGCAACCACCATGCACGTTGACCACCCTCCGGAATGTTCGGCATGTGGGCCAACTTCCAAGGATCGTGGGAGTGTTAGGATATGCATGCCGAATTTATCGGTGAGCATGTCTCGTAGGTCGCCAGGTTGGTGCTTGTGCCAGGCCGCCAATTAGCGCCTGGGCCAGGTCACCAGTTCGTGCCTGGGTCAGGCTCGAGTACATGGAGGAGGCATTAACCAATGCAACACCAATCCCGGTTAGAGCAGGTCCAACTTGAGACGAGGAGCCCTGGATCCTCCACGTCGACGGTTCATCCAAACAACAAGGATGCAGAGCAGGCATAATTATGTATGGTCCAAGCGGGGTGAAACTGGAATACGCATTCCGGTTCGGGTTCGCAGCGCCCAACAATGAAGCAGAGTACGAGGCATTAGTAGCTGAGCTCACTTTAGCGAATGAGGTAAAAGCTAAAAACCTCATCATTTGTAGCGACTCCCAGCTTGTGGTCAATCAAGTCAGTGGTGAGTATGAAGCCTGCGACCTCACCATGATTGCTTGTTTGGCCATGGTCAGAGAGGTTTTATGCGGCTTTCTATCCTACTTCATCAGGTAGATCCCGAGATCCGAGAACGCTGAGGCCGACGCTTTGTCCCGGTTAACCCGCATAAGCAGTAACACCATGCGAGCCGTGTACATAGAGGACTTGCCTCGGCTAGCATTCTCGGGGAGTAGGAGAGGTCGTTCCTGTAGTACAAGCAGAGTCGAGCTGGATTGACCCACTCACGAGCTATTTGCTTCACGGGACCCTCCCTGCAGATCGTAATGCGGCCCGAAGGGTTGAGCGCCAGTAAGCTAAATACGTCATTATAGATGAACAATTGTACCAGAGATCTTTCACGCTCCCCTACTTGCGTTGCTTGCAACCCTCAGAGGCCAAGCTCATTCTCCGCGACACCCATGAGGGCTTGTGTGGCAGGCACTTGGGGTGTAGGGCTCTCGCCCAAAAGGCGTTGCGACAAGGGTACTAGTAGCCCACAATGAAGGCAAACACACTCGAACTCGTCAAAAAGTGCGACAAGTGTCAAGGAAATGCCAACATCCACAACTGACCTGTTGCCAACCTCAAATACCTCACCAGCCCATGGCCCTTCGCACAGTGGGGAATTGACAATCTTGGCTCGTTTTCGCCAGCGATAGGACAGAGGAGATTCCTGGTGGTAGCAGTAGATTATTTCACGAAGTGAGTGGAAGCGGAACCCCAAATGACAATCACAGCCCGCAACATACAAAATTTCTTCTGGAGGAATATAGTATGTCGCTTCGAGCTACCTCAGATACTCATCTCCGACAATGGAAAGCAGTTCGAGGACATCAAGTTCTAGAATTGGTGGGCCGAGATGGTAATGCAATAGAACTTCACCTCGGTAGCACATCCTCAGGCAAATGGGCAAGCGGAAGTCACCAATAGAGCCATACTCCATGGACTGAATGCTTCCTTAGCCCAAGCCAAAGGACTGTGGGTAGAAGAACTACCCAGTGTGCTATGGGCCTATCGGACTACCGTCAAGACCGCCACGAGTGAGACCCCCTTCAACCTCACGGTGATCCCAGTAGCGATCGAGGTACCAACATTGCACTTGGAGGCCTACAACAAGGAAACAAACGATAACGAGCTCCGTACCAACCTCGACCAAGTGGAAGAAGTATGGGACCAAACATACATTCGGACAGCAACCTACCAGTAGAGAGTGGTTAGGTACTATAACGCCCGGGTCAAGAAACGACATTTCCGTGTCGGTGACCTGGTTATTCAAAAGGTTATGGTACCTGAGCCCGGTGCAGTAAACGCGGACTGAACTGGGAAGGTCTGTACCGAGTAAGACGGGTACTCGGGGAAGGTATGTACGAACTCGAGACCTTGGAAGGAAAGTAGGTACCTTGAGCGTGGAACATCGGCAACCTTAGAAAATACTACCTGTGATCGCTAAACTGGAGAGAGGACTACGAGTCACTCCCAGAAGCCCAAGGGCCTTGGTACCGAGCTGACATAAGACCTCGGCACTACGATAAATCCCAATCGCCTCTACGGCATCGGCAGACGAATCCCAGTCTCCTCCTCGGCATGGACCGAAAGTCCCAGTCGCCTCCTCGACATGGGCAAACTAGTCCTAGTCGCCTCTTTGGCATAGGCAAATCATCCCCACGCCTAAGGCATAGACAATTCGGGTATAAACCCTACGATGTTTAGCCCAGTTTGGCATACAATAATAGGTTGGACCCACTAGCTCAAAGGGACAACCGACATCTAAGCAAGTAGACCGTGTGCAGATAGGTCGGGTATATACCCTACAATGTCTACTCACTTCGGTGTATAATATGCGAAGTTACCCCCACTAGTAGTCCAGCTCGGTAGCTCGATAGTTCGGGGTAACCTCCACTTGGAAAAATTCTATTTAGTTATCCGACAGCTCGGTAGCTCGACAGTTCGATAGCTCAGTAGCTCGGTAGTTCGACAAAAAAAAATTCTATTCAGTTATCCAACAGCTTGGTAGCTCAATTTGGCGTACACTATTGATGTTCGGTACAAAAAAAATCACTATAGGCCGAGCTCGGAGGCCCGGGGTATACAATATAGAAGATAAGTCTATTCTTCTTGGAGCTCTTCGCCCTTGTCCGAGGCCTCAACAGGAAGGTCCATACTCTCGTCAGCACCAGTCTCTTCGATGTCGATGAGAAGCTCTCTGTCACTTTCTACCTCGGAGTCCGGATCTTCGGCAGCTTCGACAACCATTTCAACTGTGACCCTCGAAGTAGTAATGGCAATCAGGTCGAGCTGAGGGAATTCGCGCCGAGTCAGCCACCTACTGAGCTTGAAGCCCTTGCGATAGCCTTCTGTCCCTGCCTCGATCAGTTCTCCACGGAGCTCCTTCGAGGTTTTTTAATCCTCGACGGCCTTGGTCTTGGCCTCCACCACTGCTTGGAGGAGTATCTCAGTTCGCTCCTTCACGAGGGCCTCAAGATTCTCTACCTCTTGCTTCAACACTGCCTTTGGCCCCGCGAGCTCCTCCTTCTCGGACATCAACAATGTAATCAACTCTTTTTGAGCTTGCACATCTTTCTTCAACTGGTTATTTTCGTTGCGGGCCAGGTTTAGCTCGGTGTGAGCCTCGCGAGACAAGGACTCAGCTGAAAGAGCTCGCTTCAGGTTTAATTCGAATCGGTACGTCATAGCATGTACAACGGAGTTCACCTGCCAAGAGAAGAATAGTAGTAAGTACAAGAAAAGTTTCAAGTGCAAAATTGAAGAAGTCAAGACAGAACTTACCACCATACAATGGGTAGCCGCTCGAGCTCCAAGCTGAGCGACCGACAGCTCGGCCCAGTTAGTGACCTCCTCGGCGTATACTGCGCTCTTGCTCTTGAGAAGGTTGTACTTCAGAGTCTGGATGCTCCAAATTGCTTCACCGCTGCATGAAGAAGCGGCAACCGCAGGGGCAGGCTCTGAAGATGTTGCCTCCTCGGGCGCGCGGGGCTGAGAGACCCTTCCTGCTTCCTCCTCGACCAAATTGATAATTGAGGGTTGCTCGGCAAAGGGCTACTCGGGCTCAGGGACGGTAGCCTCCGGAGACTCGATGCGAGCTCTTTTGGCAACTCGCTTCTTCTTCCCCTTCATTCTACCAAGGAGTTTGTTCGCAAGGAGTTTCATGGTTGCTGCACCAAAAGCAAGATGTCAGAAAAAGTATCGAAATAAAACAAAGGCAACACAACAAGTAACGACCTACCAGGACTCAGACCGGCCTGCACGAGCTTGTCCTCGGTCACGTAGTCCGCAAACTTGAGACCGAGCTCCGCCCAAGACTGGAGTACTTCCCTTGTCTTCAAGTCCAGCCTGAGACCGGGATCTTGGATGGCCTCCCTCCAGTGGGTCGGGAAAGGCCACCCCTCAGTGTTATGGACCAAAAAATAGCCCCTTTTCCAGGTTGAGACCCTGTTTGGGAGTCCGTGCAAGAGCTTGTAGCCCAGACGAGGGGACAAGTAGTAAGTCTGCCTGTGCTCAAGTAGAACACAAGAGGAGTTCTTCTTTATTGAAAGGATAGAAGAAAAAATATCAAGATCAAAGGGCAGGTTATAGTCATGGAAGAGCGAAATGGTTCCTACTACGTTGTGGATGGAGTTCGGGTGCAACTAATCTATGGTAATGTTTAAAAGTTTAATGACTTTGACGATTAGGGGGTGAAGTGAAAGACGTAGACCAGCTGTGAGCTGCTCCTCGAAGATAACGATCTCGTCATGACCGTGCTCCCGGGGAAAGTTACCTAGGGGAAGACTATATACAAGGTTGCTCGGAAGCCTATGCCGAGCTACTAAGGTCTAGAGCTTGTCTGCTGTCATCGTCAAAGAGCCAAAGTTATTTGGATGCTGACCTCGGTGCAAGGTGGATGCCAGACCACCGGAGGCCTTTCGTGCCTCCCAGGGTGATTCCACCTTAGGAGGATCGCGAACCGCTTCTTGACCCGAAGTAGCTTCTTCGGTGAGGCGATCTACGACCTGAGCCGAGGTACCCACCTCGGCCCCAGCGGATTCACCGCTCCCATCTAGGAGACTATCAAAGCTAAATCTAGACATGGAAATGTCAACTGAATCAGAATGGAGAGCTAGGGAAGACTCACCAAGGAGAGACTGAACTGAAAGAAGACACCGAACTTGAGAAATCGAGCTATGGAACTTGAACGTGACCTCAGATTGAAGGCTAGCGAATTTGTGGCGAAGCAAATGAGTTTTGGGCCCCCTATTTATAGCCGCTATGTCTGGAAATCAACAGTCAAGATTGAAGCAATCCAACGGTTCATTGGAAAACCGGTTGCGTGACCCCCGAGGTTGAAATCGGTTTATCACATTTTTTGACATCTACGGAGTTTATAGATCGCGTGGCGTTCACGCATAGACCAGACGCAACCTAGTTTACTCCTTTGTGAGATGGGCAGCCGAACAGGTCCAACTAGCAATTCGCCCAACAAGCTGCCTGGACCTCGGGCCAAATCCACTTGGACTCGTCATGAACTCCCTGCACCGGGTCGGGACCCTTGGCTCGGGGAATGGGGGGCAATTGATGAAGGGTGATTTGGCCCGACCTGGTAAAGAGGGGACACGTGGACATGACCTGACCAAGATATAACAACTTAGCCTAACACGACCAGTCCACAATAGATCGAGCTCGGATATTCAACCACCTCGTTATAAGGTGACCTCAGGACAAGGTCACCTTGGATGAGATCACCTCGGTACCAAATCGCAATAGGATCACTTCAATCCCAAGACACTTTGGCATTTGACTCAGTTAGGAACCTAAAAGCATCAGCTCGGGGATGCCAACTTCAGATTATTACGTGGTGACAACGGATTCTGAACCACACGGGATCACACTGTGTAACAACTAGCATTATCTCCTCTCTGCCCGATTCGAGCAGAATTGATAAGCCTTATCAATCGACAACGTTATCCCTCAATTGACGCGGGAACGGATCTCATCATGACGAGGATCCCGGAACCGCTCCGCGAAACCCGCGATGACTCAACTATATAAAGACACCAACCCCGAGGGCACAAGGTACATGTGATTTCTATGCTCTCTAGCTCTCAATACTCTAAGCAATTTTTAGCTCGCAACAAGTTTGCTAACTTAAGCATCACAACAACCTCGTCGGGTTAGCCTCCCCGGGTTCTCTGATCCTCCTTTTGCAGATCAACCTAGTCCGCCGTTCGCCTGGAAGCCAGATCACCTCCGTGCTGGTTGATTCATCAATTGGGGCCATCTGTGGGAAACGCTACAAAAAGCTAAGTTCTCATCCTCCGAAAGGTTAAGTCCTCTTCTTCCAGAAAGCTAAGTTTTCACCTTTTATAAATTAAAAGCTCTCACTTTTCTAGTTTCCATTTTTTATGAACTCATAGACTAGGCAGGAAGTTGATGGCCAACAAAATAAGTAGCTCTACCAACTTTATTTCAACTCGGATAAAACCTCATTAGTCCTCTTCGCAAGGTACCCTCTACAGAGATGAGCTCTTTGTGGCGTCTGCGGGAGTAGGCAGCCAACAGACTACATGGACACCCTTGCCGGTCGATCCTATCAAGGCTCTCGTGCGAGCTGGTGACCTAAAGTCTGTAGCGCTGCCCCTGTAGGTCGAGGTCCTAATAGCTTCTTGTAGGAGTGGGTAACCGACGTCAATAACGAGGCTGATGCAGCGCAGCCATAGCTCTAAGGTGCTGAGCAGATAAAAGACCCAGTCGCCTCTTCGGCATGGGAAAAATCAAAGATCACGGAGAGTGGATTACGAGTCGCTCCCAAGGCCTGAGGAAATGAACTGACGCTTACGAGCTCATTGAATTATTCATTCCTGGTCAAAAGGAGCAATCTACTCCCTTCGCAGAGTTACTTTCAGCTCAAGAGTGGGGGACAAATGATGAGGGCGGATTTGGCCCTACACTGACATGGTGACACATGGCACCTTGGAACAACTAGGTGACACCTGAAAACCACTTGGGCAACAACTTGCCTTAGCCAAGTTGTGGTGTCCCACCTAGCGGCCTGGCACAGGCACCAACCTAGCGGCCTAGCCCAAGTGCGACCTAGCAGCTGGGCATAGGCATCGACCTAGCGGCCTGGCCCAAGCGCTAAACTGGCGGCCTGGACCAGGCGCGGATTGGTAGTCTAGCCTATGCACGACCTAGCGGCCTAGAACAGGCGCCGACCTGGCGGCTTGGCCCAGGCGTGAACTGGTGGCCTAGCACAGGCACTAACTTGGCAACCTGCGAGACGTGCTCGCCGACAAATTCAGCATGCATATCTTAACACTCCCACGATCCTTGGAAGTTGGCCCACGTGCCGAACATTCCGGAGGGTGGTCAACATGCATGGCGATTGCCTCCGAGAATCTCGAACCACTTAAGCGACCTCTCGGAAATCTCCGATGCGGTGTGTGAAACCCACGCCAAACAATGCTTATATAAAGGCACCAACCCCAATGGCATAGGGGGGCAAATAAGCATATTCTACCTCTCATACTTTGTGATTTTTAGCTCGTAGCCTACTAAGAGAGTACTGACTTAAGCATCGAAGCGATCTCGCCGGGCTAGCCATTCCAGGTCCTCTGATATTGATTCCTTGTAGGTCTCTAAAGAACTACGAAGTTCAACAATCAATCTAGCTTGCCACCAGGCGGCTCGACAACTAATAGACAACTAGACCCTTTGGTCAGCTCAACAACTAATAGGCAACTCGACCCTCTAGTCAGCTCGTCACCTAACCTACCTAGCTCGGCCCAGATAGTTCGACACCTAACCTGCCTCCTGCTCGGCATTCAAGTCCTCATCCAACAAATGTTCACTTCATACTCTGAGTCATCAACCACTTAGAAGTAGACCAAATAACAAAATATTTAACACAAAAAATTAATACATAACCAAAAATTGAACCGAAGTATAATTTATGTTGATAATAATCACACCCCCTTGATTTAAATAGCTTAGAAATGCAGCATTATGTATTTTCCTAACTCAGCCGTAGTTTCAGAAATCGTATTTTGTACAAATATCACAATAAAACGCCCACGTCGAGAACTGAGAAGATTTTAAAAGTACAAAGGAAAAGGAAAATTTTCATGGTTTGTCTTTGACATTTCAGTTAATAAAAGATTCCATACAATTTTCAATGTCAAAATATTGTTCTTTCTTTACTTTTCTCTCTCTCCCCCCTCATCCGTACAAAAAGCAATCTCTCCTGAACCATTGATTATACCTTTTTATTATATACAATATTCTATTCCTATTCCAAAATCAATATGAATTACACTTATAGACCTTAATTGACAATGACTTTCCTTTTAGAAATCTACGCACAAGTTGGAGTTTAGAAGACAAGGACAAACTTATAGAAACTGTAAAGAAAATAAATTTTAGGATTGATCTTATTTATTAATCTTGCTACTTATGATGGGGTTGAGGGTAATAATGTAATTTTGTTTCTGGTCGAGATGTTATTTGAAGGGCAAGGATTTCAACGATCAAGTTAGTCAAGGCTTGATAGTGGTTCGACCAAGTTTGAGACGAGAGATCAGGCGAAGTCACTCGAGAGAGGGAAGACTAAAGAACAAGAGTAGACTAGATGTTTTACCTTGAGGTTGAGCACCCCCTTTTATACTTGACCTTGCCATAGAGTGGTTGTAGGCAGTTAGAGGTGGATGGCCATAATCTCTTCCGGTCAATGCCATGTCGCACCATCCAGCACCCTGCCATGTGCTCCTATTTATATTTCATATTAAGATCTGTGACCCACTTAAGTGCAATGCATGGGACAAGAACAAATATATTATTACATTTATGCATATAGATGTGTCACATATTTTCTTTCTTTGTTTTTTTTTTTTTAATTTATGTTTGGTGATATGCCGGAATCCCCATATGGGCCATTTAGGATCATAGCACAAATCCATAAACCCTTCCACACCCAAGGCTGGATCTCCTGCAAGTAAAAGGTCGGTCCACATAACATCTAACCACACATTGGGAATATCACTTATATACATAATTCACGGGAAAAAATTGTTTCCCGTGTGTGACAGAATTCTCATACTTCGAAAGTGTGTGTAGAATTTTTGCTTACAAGGAGTCCGTTGCTCAAACATAACGGCCACGGGATTCATTCCCAAGACTCTGCTAGAACAAACCGACAACCGTACCAACGGAGTTGCCCATCAGTTGGTAGATGTGTCACATTTGAGTCTTGGAAAAAAAAAAAAAAAAAAAAAAAACAAAAGGAATTTTTCTGTCTTACCAGACAGTACCTAGCATATTCTATGGTAGATGAAGTATTGGCATATTCTTCTCAACAAATCATGCCCATTAAGGAAATTTAAAGCGAATAATTTGGCAATTTTTTTCAAAAGCATATTCAAGTGGCCAAGTATCTCATAACCAAAGCAATTTACCTTTTAGTGTCTGTCAGTTTGCATTTTAGAATAAAAATCATGACTACAGTGTCCATAATAACATGAAAACATAGTTTTCATTTATCTAGAATAAAAATCATGACTACAATTTCAAGTATGGTTCAAAGCATCAATACTCTCGATATGCAAAAAAATCATTTATCTAGAGTTTTAATCATCAGTACTCCTTTCATATTTTTTTTCAGCTTAGAAAATTCACAAATAGATATTATTAGGACGGACATTAATGTTTAAGCCTATTAAAAAGTTGTAACTATTGTTTGAATCCTGATTTCATCCTCACGCTATCGTCATAACATTCGTACATTCGTGCATTGGAAACATTTCTCATGAATTAAAACATACAAGTAAAGAGGTGTTTCCAATGGACGGCAGCTAGTGTTATGAGAATAGTGTAGGGACCAATTTTGTGAGGACAATTCAATCTCCTATTGTTTATGCTGATGTTGCAGTGGTTTTTATTTTTACAAACAAAATCAACTCTATTGTCGATACTTAGAACGATGATCACAATTAAGGTAAAAAAGAAGAGGAAGTGTTGGTCAACAAACTGTCTAAGCTTCTTGTATTAATAAGCAAATCAAGACTCTTTTGACTGTGTTTGGTTTGAAAGAACTTTCTTTCAACTTTTTATTAGACCATATGGGTTCGTCTGTGATATTGGAAGACATGATATTTGAAAAAGTTATGACCATAAAAGTTTTAACCAATCACGTGTTATTTATCAAAATTTTGATTGTTCAAATTAAGCTCCTTCAGTACCATATATTTCTCGCACCATAAACTTTTCATAGGCACATTCTTTTTCTGGATTTTGAGGGAGGGAGGGGGGGAGTTAGTCAATGGGATTTTGATTCCCATTGACCAAAAATCACATATTCTTTTTTCAAATTTATGTGGAGATGAGGGAAAGGTTATTTCCCTGGGAAGTGATACCTATCTCTTAGGTGGATAAATAGCTTTCCCACCTTGTGAGAAAGTTGTCAACACTTGAAATGGACAAAAATGCCCATTGTAATAATGGATTTTTATGGATAAAATGATCATTGCTTTATTTACATGGGAAATAAAAGAACATGAGTAAATGCACTTACCTGGTTAAATCTTTCCTGAGATACAATTACCTAGTGCATTTACCCAGATAAATAACTTACCGAAATGCGAATGGGACCTAAGAAAAAGTGTATTATTATTACAGCGGGAGAAGAGCTATATGATGACGTGTACTCTCTCCCACCTTTCCCTTCCTTTCCTTACTTTTTTTCCTTCAAACCAAACAAAGCAATTAAAATGCCACATAATCTATTCAAGAGGTTCCAAACACAGCATTGATGTGTCTCCCATAACTCTTCAAGGCTTCAACGATCCAGGTCAGATTTACGAATATAATTAATGCTACTCGGTCCAAGGTAGTGCAAAAACTGAGGTCGCAGTCAGATAGTCATTGCCAACAGGGCGGAGCCGAGGTGGAAGGATGAAGCCGTGCATTGGAATCTGCGAACAAGAAAATGTTAGAGGCTCGAAGAGTTATCCCTGGGTAGATATTTTGATGCTCAAGTCAATAGAAGGCAGTAGGTAATTGGGCCGAGCAATTGGAGAACAGTGTTGATCTGAGCGATATAATAGTATGAGAGTTAGAAGTTGGATCCTTTACCTCGAGCGGGGAATGCCTTTTTATAATCGAAAATTCGTGTCCTTATCAAATTAGGCTTTTGGGATTTTCGGGATAAGGTTAACCGTCGAGGTCTTTGGGATGAGTCATAATCCCCAACAGAGTTGTCTCCATCCTCTCTTGTTCTTGGTCGTGCTTATCCGTATAATGTGGAATTGATGTAGCTGGGAAGATAAGGTGGGGGCCACAAAAGTAGCACAGTGCCGACATGGCCGAGGTGACTGGGCGACCACGTGGCACCGTGAGCCAGCAAACAATATAATTGTGCTTCATTATGAAATAAATAAAGCCTCCACTCTAACATGGTTTTTCTTTAAATCATAAAATGACCTATTCTTATCTCACCTTTCTTTGCCTACCACAAACGGTTCATTTTAGGGTTTCTTCATGGCAAAGTCATAAGAAATCCTTAAAAACCCATTCGTGGATTAAACAGAAAAATCTAGCTGATGATAATTTTGAACAGAACCGTTTTCCAATTAAATTGCTAACATGTCATGACTCATGATGGCATCATGGATGTATTGCACCTGGATCTCAGTAGTAGTAAGGATTGAAGTTTTAAATATTTAAAAAAAATATATCTTTATATCTATGTATCCATATTGATGGGGTGTAAACCACTCCATAGATGCTGATGTGGGCAACACCTGGCCGAGTAATGCAACCAGCCAACGTGGAGAACAATGATGTGGACAACACCTCACCTCACCTTTTACAAATCAAATCATGGACCCGCAGCCTGCTTTCTTAAAATTCGAAGCTTGCAAAAAGGTTCCATCGGCGAACGCTCCACAGAAGACGAAATGGCTTTGAGTTGAAGTGAACAAACCACCATCTCACTCTACGTGTCAACTGGATATCTTGCTAAGTACTTAAATTTAGTACGAGTGTTGTTAATGGAGTTGGGCTTCAATAAAAATCCTTAAAGCCCACTACGTCTGCATGGCCCATTTGAAGCCCTACTTGGACTTTTGGAAACAAGTAGATGTTTGTATGGCTATAGCTAGGGATGACAGAAGGTTGGGTCTATATATATTTATATATGCTAAGCCCATTTAAAAATTTACAAAAACTCAACTCAGCCCAGTATCAGTATTGGGCTGATATTGGGCTAAGGCGTAGCTTTATGCTTTACCAACCAAAGTACCAAACCCAAGCTCAGCAGTTCCTCGTTTACCGGAGGCCGGAGCCAGCTGACAGGCCGACAGCCCTTCCGGAATTTTTTTTTTCAGTAGTACAAATTGCCACGTGGCAAGTAATTGTTGGTGAATATAACACTTGCGAGAAATTAGGTAAAAAGAATCGACGAAGACGTGCTTTGTCCCACATGCATCTCACAACCGCTCTTGCTGGTCCAGTGGTCCGTGTTCGTAGGTCAAAGTTAATCCAACTATAGCTATTTTTCAAGTCTTGGTGGGGAGACAATGGTTGCAAAGCTATTCCTTGTTTGGCAAGTGCAGTTTATGATCTGCACTACAGACAATATCTTATTTATATATTCAGTTGAGAGTCAACCGTCGTTTGGACAGATATTTTAGAGCCTGTCCTTAGCTGTACAAATGGCAAACAAACCAAGGAGTTGGTCCCACTGAAGATTCTTCTGGAGACAATTCAGTAGAACTGATTCTTCCAACCAATCAGGTGCTTGTTTTCATTCATCCACTTCCATTAATTCTGAATACTGATCACATGGTAACAGACAAACAGCTCTTAGTCTCTCGTACTGAGTGGAAATCCTGCACTACTTGAGAAGAAACGAGAGTTGAGACGAGAGTTTTCGATTCAAGACTGTGGAACAATGGATTTTAGAACAATGGGAGTACTCCCTACTCTCTAGAGGTTGAAACTTGAGATTGAATTAGGTTTGGATCGCTTTTGGGTTTAGTGTGGGAACGTAGAAATAGAATACACGCCCGGCAGAGGAAGAATGTGAAGTCTTCAGTCTTCACTGTGCGACGACAAGAAGCAAAAGAGGACAATGGAGACGAAACTCATCACCACAAATCAATGAGACATTATATTCAACTGATGAAGCAAAAGACTACTAATACTCTCTCCCAAGTCTCGTCTTGCTCTGTTCCCCAAGTAGCTTTGTTTCCCAATGAATTCACAGGAGAAAATCAATTTTTATTCAGAAAAATAAAAAGAAAATAAAAAGAAAAATATGAAAAATATGTGATCAGAATCCAGCCAGGAATCGTGGATGGGACTTTCTCATGGACCCACCTGAAAGAGAAATTACAAAAATAGTAACAAGAATCGTGGGTTTAGGTTGTTGAATCTGTAATTACAGTTGATACAAAAAATACACAGTGAGGATGCTCTCTTGATTCAAACCTTTTAGGGGTCACCACCACCCCCATTACCTGTTGAACCAATTCCCACCTGCAACCATGGAGAGGAACCACCACCCATGTTCATGTCCTTTAGCTCACTGAGCTTTGCTAGCTTGACCTTACTGTCTGCTTCATCATCCACGTTGAGCACCGATGTATTGGCGTTGGTAGTGGTGGTGGTATTGTTATTGTTGTCGTCATTGTTATCTTCGTTGTTCAGGTGGGCGTGGGGAGGATGATGATGATGATGATCGGAGTTGGTGTTGGTATCAATGCCTATCCAAGGCTGTAGAAAAATCGCCGTCGGGACATCAAAGCTTAACGGGTTCTCGGGATCCTGCCGAACTCCGGCGATGTCGTCGACAGGAGCAGGGAGGTTGAGATCTAGAGGCTCCGACTTGTTGAACTTGGGTCTTTGATGGAGCTGTTGGGTTTGGTCTTGAAACTGATGAAACTTGGCGATGGAAGATGTATCCGGGGAATTAGAGGTGACCCAGTGACACCGTTTGTGGCCACCTAAGGCCTGGCCGGAGGAGAAGACCCGATGACATATAGAGCACTCATGCACCTTGGATTTTCTCTTGGCCGGGATGGCCAACGGAGGTTGTGAGGCCTGCTCGAAGGGTAGAATTGCATTAGACTTGGTGGGTATCAGGAATTCGTCGTGGGTGATGACATCTTCTTCGACGAGGCTCTCGTCATGATCGTCGAGCCTTGCAGCGAAGCACCCCTTGACCTTCTTGTGACTGGCTCGATGGCCTCCCAATGCTTGGTGTGAATTGAAAACCTTCTTACAAGCTTTGCATTCGAACATCCCCCTGGCAACCCCCTTGGCCTTCTCGACGATATTACTGGCGGATATTCGGTTGGCACTGGGGACTGGAACCACCACCCCGACAGGGTTCCGCCGCTCCTCCTCCTTGCTAGCGGAGGCGCACGACTCCTCAGTCTCGGCCACGAGATGATCGACCCTTGCCGTCGATAGCATCACAAGGCAGTTGGCAAGATCCTCCTCCTCGCTCGACGGGCAATTGGAGTTGGAATTGCCCACTTTAGTCCGCATCGACCTCCTCCGCTTAGACCAACCACACCCCCTCCGTCCTGCACCGTCTTCATCGTCGGATCCCGGCAACGGCGAGGACACAAGAGATTCCACGTCTTCGGAGCTACATTTGCCGTGTTCAAGGAATGATTTCCATGAAGAGAACTCCTTACCACAGTTCTCACAGATCCGACAGCTCTTGAGCCGGTTGGGGTTGGTCCTCAATGCATACATGCGCTTGTTGCCTGGGGGAGTATTCCCTCCTAGCTTGTCCTCCCAATCGCTAGCTTGGTCCTCATCTTCCATCTGTCCGGCCTCGTCTCCGATACCATGGGCTCTCATGTGACCTCCTAGAGCTCTGCCACACCCAAATCCCTTCTTGCAAATCCGACAAAAATGCTTAAAACCTGGCTGTTGATCCACAGTCATAGCCATATGTAACAAACCTTACAACTGGACAAAGAGGGAGAGAGATGATTTGGGTTTTTTCTTTTTTCTTTTTTTTTTTTTTAAGTGTAGAAAGAAGAAAAAGGATGTTCTTGTACTAGAGGTTGCTGTTGGGTTGTATGGTGTAAAGGGAATGGTGTCTAAAGTAGGGGAGTCCTAGTTTTTAGTTGAGCTATTGGTTTGTGGTGGATGAGAGAAGAAGAATGGAGTGTAAGTTGAGAGAGTGTGTGACAAGTGGAAGGACGGTAAAGAGAGGGAGACTTTTTCTCCGGTTGTAGTGGTGGCGCCGCCGGCGGTCAACCCCACGGACGGACGGAAGGACGGTATGTGATAGGTATTTGTGTGTGTATTGTATGTCTCTGTGTAAAGAGGTGTTGGGAGTGAGTGCATGTGTGTGTACGAGTGTTTTCCGTCCGTCCATCAGTCTGAGTGAACAAAGAGTGGTTCTAACTGCCAACCTATTCATATCCCTTCAATTCCAAGCCAAGAAAACTACCTTGCTTCTCCTGCTCTGTCGGTTGGTCTATGCCGCTTTTCCACATAAATTTCTCCCAATTTAAGCTATTAGTAATTAAGCACGTGTATTATACGTATAATTTTTTATATTAATTATTTTAATTTTAGATATATCATATTTGAGATAGAAATTGAAAATTAATAAAAATAATAATATGGTTAAAAATAAACTTAAATACTTGTCCATGGTGCATCTTCAAAAATTTTAAAATACAGTTATTAATATTATTAATATTATTAATATTATTATTATTATTATTATTATTATTATTATTATTACTACTACTACTACTATTATTACTGTTGCTGCTACTAAATTTTGTATTCTATTTATGTCTTACATAAAAATAATTTTTATTTTAACAATTATTTTTATTTAATATGATGATTATATAACATTAGAAATGTTCCAAAATGTTTTTGACAAAACTCTTTACTTTTTTTATCTTTTGTGTTCTATCGTTTTTAAATATTTATTATTCAATTATGATATCATGAATTTCTTTGAAAAGTTTGATCATTGACCCACCACTTAAATAAGAAAATAGTTTTTTCTTTTGGATCAATTTTAAATTATATATTTCAGCTACATTATATACATAATTTTTACTTATCACACTTAATTTTTGTTTGACTTAATTAATACATAATTTTTTATGTATTCTTTTGATTACTTGTACTTTTTTATTATTTTTTAAATAATTATTATTTAACTATTATACCATCGATTAATCCATTTGACCCAAACCACTAACCCACAATCCAAAAAGAAAAATAGTTTGATTTCTAGGTTAACATTAAATTTTCTATTACATTTTCTTTATTGATAAATTTGTATCTTATGTATAATATTTATTTTCGTTCAATATAATGAATGTATAATATTATATATGTAACCAATATTTTATTTTTTATAAATATATAACATTATATCTTTATGTATAGTATTTATTTTTGTGATTATTTGTATTTTCTATTTTTTAAAATTTTATTATTTGACTATGACATCATTTCATTTTTAGGTTGATTTTAATTTTGGCATTCCATTTTCATTATTTACAAAAGTACTTCTTATAATACTATTTATGTTCATCATAATGAATATACAATATTAATGGCATGCCCATTTCTTTTTTATTTTTTGTATTATATATTTTATATATTTTAATTTTTTAATATATAATTATGGCATTATTTATTAACGGAATTGGCCCCAAATGGTTGAATTGCTTACCCACCACCAAGGGAAGAAAATGGTTTTTTTTTTCAAATTATTTTTCAGAATATTTATTTTTATATTATTAAAATTAATGTTGTGGATTTAATTGGTACAATTTAATGATGAGAAAAAATATATCTAAAATGTAAGACTTAATAAGAGAATATACCTTAGATATGAGATTTAATGAGAGATAATAGAAAATTAGTTTTACTTTCGGTTGGTTTTAAATTTTATATTTCATTTTCATCATTAATAAAAGCATTTCTTATTTATTACCGATGTTTTCAACTTGTTGTTGATCTGGTTGATTGAACCGTTCGAATCGTCACTCAGCCTTGATTATTGGTTTGGTTCTACTGAAACTCCCCCTTTTGGTTAAATACTGTATAACTTGGGTGGTTCAACCATTGACCTGTTTAACCTAGTAACCAAATTGAAGGTTGCGCACTTAATTATGTGCAAACTTTTAGAAGTCATAACTTTGCACTTTGATGTCCGATTGGGATTATCTTTCCTTTTATTTTGAGTAACTTTTCAAGATCTATACGTCTCAAGAGCATTATGCACCTTGCCTTGCTATTTTTGCGGAAAAACCCCTATTTTGGCCTTAAATTGCACATTTTAATATTTTTATAAATATAAAAAAAATTAAAACATAATTAAAAAAACATAAATAAATATAACATAATACATATGTTATATGTAATACATGTAAAACAAAACTATGATATATGTAAAACATAATTATATTATTTATTGATAAAATATGTATTTTTACGCACACACACATAGTGTTAACGCAGAGTGGTTTGACTCGTTTGACTTGACATTTGAACTGGTGACTTGTGACCTGAAAGCAAAAGAGGGTCAGCCTTCGGGTCGATTTTTAAAACATTGTTTATCATACTTATGATGTTAAAAACATTACTAGTTTTTTAATTTCTATATTTTTGCATTCTATATATTTTTGAATTTTATTATTTAATTTGGCAACATGGATTGGCCCATTTGACCCAAATGGTTTAATTTCTTACCACCACCTAGATGAAAACACTTTTTTCAAGGTAAATTTTAAAAGTATAGGTTTTTTATGTTATTAAAATTATTAATTTATTATGTATTCATTTAATTATAGAATTTAAAGATGAGAAGAAACGAAGAAGCCTAAATATATGATTCAATGAATATGAATGCAAATTAACACCGTAAATGTTAGATTTAATGAAAGATAATTGAATGCATTGAATATCTTAAAATTAACTCTTTTCAAACTCATTTAATATAAATAATTAATTAACATGTTTTCCTTCATTTTTTATCAATAAATTTAAGTATAAAGAGGTAAATTTTGTCATCACAAAATTTAAGAAATATTCTTGAGGCTATTCATACTTTTTAAAGTAGTATAGATTACTGGTTATTTTTCTTCTTCCAATTACATCCATTGAGACATGGTATTTATGGGCTCTCTCTCTCTCTCTCTCTCTCTCTCTCTCTCTCTCTCTCTCTCTCTCTCTCTCTCTCTCTCGATCTTTGTGTCAAAAGGTTATTCCTTACTACAAAATCATTATCATTATTTATTGTCCATTCTTATTCTTTCCAATCGTGCAAACCTCAAAATATATACTAGAGTTCTTTGGAAGATGATGTAGGACCCTTTGGTAATTGGGCTTGCCTAGGCCAACGTCAAACTATATGTGTGTGTGTCGTTCTAGTCTTTTGCTTTGGGAAACATGATTTAAGGGAGAAAGGATTAACTGAATTTGATGGCTAATTTACTGGCTGTGGAATGAAATCATTTTGCCCCACATGCACCAGTCCCAGCCCATAATCACTCAATTTCTTACTTGCATTTATAACTAGAGTGGAGCAAAATTATTGGTCCAGTGGCTTATAAAACAGCCATCCAATTCAACTAATTGGTCTCAATGTGGAGCAAATTTTAGCTGAACTTAATAGCTGTTCAGCAGGCTGTAGAACCAATGATAAGGTTCCATGACAATAATAAAATGCATGAGACTTGCATCCTTTACAGTGGGGCACATGAATTTATTACTAATATGAAAATTCATTATTGATTCCACAACCTGCTGAACAGCCATCCCCTTCAACTAATCTAAATCCCTCGGTTTAAGAGAGGTGGCCATTGGCCAAGTATCCAGATCTACTGCACTTTTTTCCTATACTTACTATTAAGCAATTAGTGTGTGGCTAGTTTTCCATTTTATACAAATAGTAACTGAGTTTTACACAAATTCTGATTAGCTAGACCCTTTATCTGTGAATAACAGGCTGTAGGACCAATGATAATGCCCCATGATAGTGACAAAATATATATACTTTATAACTGGTGTGAAGTGTTATTCTTGGTTTCACAACCTACTCAACAACTATTGAGTCAGATAATCTCCTTTCCTTTTACACCAACTCCTGAACATCTGTCACACATATTCATGCTTAGTGCAGCAGATCCATACTCGTGTGCTAACATTAATAATATATGATTTTGCTTTTTTAAGCAACTGCCACATCAGCAAAAACTATGTGATTTTGCTGATGTGGCAATTGTTTAAATTCTGATAAATAACTTTTACGAAATTTTGTAAAATTTCAGTTTCAGTTATTTAAATCCACGATTTTTTATATAATATTAAAACTTAACCCAAAAAAGTCCTAGAATTCCAAATTTTAGAAAAAAAAATTATAATGCACCAATGGTTGGACAAAGTTGATCGAAATTATCGTAAAATGTAGACGCGCAATTTGCGGTGACACTCATATGGAACCTTCTATATATAGCTGGCTATCCACATCAGATGTAGTTTCCCGAAGTGTCCCATACAAAGTTGATAATTCAGATGTATTTTTTTTTTCTGAAAAATGACAACGTTTTTGTTGGGATTTCTTTTCTTTTAGGCTCGGTTTTGAAGGAGGACAAATACAAAGTACAAATTTTTGTATTTATTTACAGTGTATATATCTGTATTTATACTCTTTCGGAAATAAGTTTTAGGCTCCATTTAAAAGAAGTATAAATGCAAATATATAGAACTCAAAACCTTGTATTTTGTATTATTTTTTATGTATTTATACATATTTTTACTCTTTCCAAACTGAGCCTTATGAAAAAATTACTTCCAACTCCATTTTAAAGTTGTTTCCTCTACGTAAACTTCATGCTTAATTATAATTAGGAGGTGTCTCATTTTTGAGTTCGTTATCGGATTTTGTTTTTTAAAAGACAAAAACACCCTTATTCAAAGCTGGCCAACACTCCCCCATGAGAGTTGTTCAATTTAAGCACCAATTATAAGTTACGTTTACTAATAAGATAAGATCTATTGGGTAAAAAAAAAAAAAAAACCATTTTTTTATATACATAAACCATGCGCAATCTAAAGAAAAAACAAAGGAACCATTATTTGTAATAGTGAATTCAACATTAAAGGCATTTTTATCTTTTTAAAGATGAATTTATTGTCTCCATGTCAAGGTTTTAAAAGGATAAAGCCGGGGGCCAGCGGTTGGGTATAAGGGTTAGGCATAAGCCTCAAGCCGTTTTGAGTCATAAGCCTCGATCAAAAGAAAATGGATATATTCATAAACAATAATAACATAAAAAATATAAAATTAAGATCTTATATGATTTATTTGATATATTAGAGCCAAAATTAGTATTAATACACCCCAATGAACCGAAAGGGTGTATCGAATATCAACACTTTGAACCATGGACATCTTTTAAATTTTGCATTAAAAGCATGGTTAATTTGTGTTATTTAATTATTAAAAAGAGTTTCTTAAATACCTTAAAAATGGGTATCAATACCCTACGATACAATAGTATATCGTATCAATACTTTGAACTTTGCACGGTTAGAATCTTAACATAGTAGCTTTTTCCTAAAATCTAAACGATAGAACAAAACAGTATTAGTCAAAACTTTAAGCTCAAGAATATGAACCAATAGTGTTTTAAGAATAAAGCATTAATCTCATTTGGTTTCTTGCACTTGTATGCATTTGTATGTGATGCAAAATAGATAATCAAATATGGGGTAAAAGTGGGTAAGAATAAAGCATGAACATACGGAAAATAAACTAAAACAAGCTATTTTATACATTTATATACGTTTATTAATTATTTATATGTTTATGTATTTGTTCAAAACGCCAATCTATATAAAACAAAACATTTTTCTTAAATTTTTATTTTACACCTCTTTAAATTAGCATGCCAAATAGTTGACGCCTAAAGTCCAAAGGCCTAAGCATCCAACAACTTAAAGCCTAAGCCTTGCTAGTGGAGTCTGAGGCTATTGAGGCCAGGCATTTTTTCTTAGATTCGCCTTAATAGCCTTTTAAAACAATGCTTAGATTAATTTCGGATTTACTCCTCATAAAAAGCATGCGTTAGGCCAACCTCAGAGCCCATCGTAACCGTGCATTGGGGAACATCTCCCCTTCTTATAACATCACTCATGGGAAGATAATCCCAATGCACAACTGCAATTGCTTGAGATTGGTATGACTTGTGAGGTGCGTTCTATGAAGACTAAATCCAGATTCCAAGATTATGGGTGTAACCCTTAAAAAATTAAATTAATGTGCCCAAACCAAATATCATTTGGGACATATCTGATCACCCAAGGTTATTGTGTAGTATATATAATACCACTACAACAACGAAACCATCAATTCCAATCAGTGAGTTTGAGTAGGGATATCTCCTGGCCTTTCTGAGACTTAAATAAAGCAGTTAGAGAATGTCTAAATTAACAAAATAAATTCAAAAAAGGATAGTCCTATACTCTTTCCTTAGTATTTGACATGAAGACAATGATGAGGAAATACATGTCGAGTGTCATGGGTAGGGGTGATCATGGGCTGGGCCAGGCTTTGCCTTCATAACAATAGGCTTAGGTTAGGCCCAGGCCTGGCCCAGCACGCATTATGGGCCTACAAATGTAAGTTTGAGCCCAAGCCGGGCTGGGCCAATATTTTGGGCATAATTATTATATTTCAGTTCCAAAATTAAACAATTATACTTTTTTCACTTATTGTCGTGGAGATTATAATAACCTGCAAGAAACTTTAAATTTAATATCAAGACAAAAGCTTTTAACATAAAAGAAATTAAATACTTATGCCGTGTAATTGATAAGTTTCAAATGATAATTTTAACAAACAAATTCTTCTATCAACAAAAAATCAACCTAAAACTTATAATATCTATCAAAAAAAAACCATCCATTGTCATGTAATATCCCACAAAACAACTTTAAACATCTCTATAAGGGGCTCCATCTTCAATTCAACTCCTACAAATAAAAAGTGAAATAAAAATGATATTAGCAAACTAAGAAAAAGTATTTCAAATTGATGTAAATAAATAAGTAATAAATATTGAAAATGGTTTCAATTTCACCCAAAACTTGCAACCACTCTAAACTTCAGATTTATCTTCACGAGTGGAGGAGTCTTCATCACTAGAAGATTCGTCTTTTGGTGAGAGAGAGAGAGAGATTGGGTGCTGGCAATGGTTTTGAGAAATTGGTGTGAGAGAGAGAGAGAGAACCGAGAAGATTAGGGTTTAGTAATTTCTATATTTCATTAAATACTAGATTAGAATTTGGTAAGATCTAAGACCGTAAGATTAAAATCTTTAATCTCCTACAAATCTCTATTTAATATATAAAGCATCAATTATCAAATATTTTTAAATAACAATATATATATATATATGTATATTATTTATAAATATCCGGGCTAGGCCAGGCCTTAACAAAAAACTTATGCCCAAGCCCGGATTTTCCGAATCAAGCTGAAATGATCACCCCTAGTCATGGGCTTTGGTCAAGACTTAACCACTGTGATGAATAATTGTATTCTTGTGAATGTTTTTTGTTTATTTATTTTTTATTTTTTTGTTTTTTATGTTAGCCAAGGCATTGAAATCTGGACCAAACCAAACAGTCAGACCAGTTGATTAGGGAACCATTTAGGCAACTGCTTCTATTTCACCCTAAAATTGTTCCTAGAATAAAACCGTTGGCTTGGTCAGTGATCCATTGACTCGGGCAATTGAACTATCAACTCCTTGGCCTGAACAATATTTTTGGCTGTTTTATTTTAATTATTTTTTAACTTTTTAATTTTTTAAATCAGAATGGGTTGTCTTTTCGACCGGATAGTCAAACTATTGACCCAAAAACCAGTGGCCAAAGCAATTCTAGTTCCGGGTCGATTTTTAAAACATTGATGTTAGCACTTGCTTTTCTTGGTTTCTTGTTTTGCATGTTGTATTTCCATATGGCATAAATTTTTGGGATTTATATCAGAAATTTCAGAATATCGATACCTCACTTCAAGCATCTAGTGACAAAACACACCTCTGATCATGGTTTTCCAAACCAAACCAGACCAGAGAAATCGGGTGACCAGTTCTGTTTTTCCCCAAAACCGTTGATTTGGTCAATAAATCGTTGATCCGGACATTCAGTCCGTCTGTCCATTCGATCCGTTAAGGCAAGGTTTTTAAATTTTTTTTTGTCAGAATAAACCATCCATTCGGTTCGAACAATCAGGCCACTCGGGTCGATTTTAAAAACCTTGCCTTTGATTATTCGCTTTTTTTTTCGTTTAGGCGTGTTCTTCAATCTATGGATTATTTTTCTTGTTGTAAGTTCCAAAACAAGTTAAAATGTTCTAATTAATTTGATGAGAAATTGCTTCTTAAAACAAAAATATGAAAAATATGTTATTAGTTGTATGCGTTTTTTTTTTTTTTTCTAAAACTGAACCAAAGAGCATCTTATGGGACTGTTGGTTTAAAGAATATGCTTCATCTATTTCCATACATCATACATATATAGATAGATAGATACTACAAAAATATTTTTTGGTTTAAGGATTGTCATTTTGATGGTTTTTTAAACAAAGCAAGTTGTTTTTACTATCCAAATACAAAAACACGGTTCAAAGATGTGTCTGTTTTTTGTTTTTTACCAACGTAGCAGTTTCAACAAAAAGTTAAAACAAAAAACATTCATTTGTTGGTGGGAACATCCCCAATGAAAATCCAAAAAATACCCTATATTTATAATAAAAAAATTCAATATATAAAGATCATCTAACATGAGGTATTATATGCCCAAATCATTTCCTAATTACTATTTTTATTTAATTATATTAATTTATATTTTACCTATTTAAGTAAAAAGTAATGGGAAGGGAGTGGAGTGCTTTGACATCCAACTGATCATGTGGCAACAACTAGGGCACTACACGTATTGTCCAATTAATAATACTTGTCTGGAACGTCGGAATCTATTCTGACTAGTCCATGTATTTGTCGTCCCAATTCCTGATTCCACTTTCCACCAATCAGCAACTGTTCAAATTTGTGGCGACATTTTTGTGCTGTTATAATTTTTTTTTTTAATTATTTTCTGCATCTTATCCAAATTCCATCAGAGTCAAAAGGAACTAAGAAAAATTTGGTAATGGTCACTGCCTCACTGGAATGCGAGAACAGAGAAGGGGATTCGCTATGAATCCTTTCTTACCGTTGGTACGTTTCGGTCTTTCAGACGCTGGTCCAGCCTCTACCTTCCTTCTTTTTCTTTCTTTACACGTGGCAATTTTAAGTATCTCCATTCGTATAGGGACCATACACGGATCAGATCGTGCTGGATCACTCACTTCATCAAGACGATCACGGTTCACAGGGCCGGGCTATAAACCACACACTACAGACCAAGGTTTTCCAACCATCACATCGTTGACCCCAATAGTCGGACCGTTCGGCCCCAAAATCGGGCAGAGTACTGGTTTTGTTTCACCCGAAATGGTTAGTTTCCTAAAAAAGCTATTAAATTTGTCGGCCACTTTCTTGAGTGGTTATCGTAGGCACAGCATTGGAAGTACATTCAATATGCACTTCATAAATATTCTTACAATTGCATTAAAAATTGTTTTTATTTTTTTGTAGGATAGGTTAGGGGCAACTTTTTCAACCCATCGTTGAACTAACCGATTGAACCATTTGAATCATCACTCAGTCAGAATCTTGGGTCCGGTTCAGTCAAAACCCATCAGACGTTCAAAAAATGTTGACTTGGTCAATAACTATTCGATTCGGTGATTGGGTCGTGAGTTGCACTCTGACTACATGCAAACTTTCAGAGGCCCTAACTTTGTACTCCGACGTCCGATTGGGGTGTTTTTTTATTTTGGGTAATTTTTCGAAATCTATGTGTCCCAAGGTGCCCCGCTATTTTTGTGAAAAAACCCCTTTTTTAGCCTCAAATTGTAATTTTTAATATTTTTATAAATAAAAAAATATTAAATATATATTAAATATAAAATAATACATATAACATATCTAAAACATATTTATACATAATTTATTGCTAAAATATATATAAGTCTGAACCGTTCGACTAGGCCGGTCAAACTAATGACCCACAACCTGGAGGCAAAAATAGTTCAACCTTTGGGTCAATTTTTAAAACATTGACTATGGATATTTGAAAGGATAGATGTCAAAAAATTTTCCAAATGCTTACTCACTCGATCTACACTCACCATGTGTGCTACCTGATCAGACTACACTTGCTGACCCAGACGACCAAACCATTTACCCATTTGACCCGAACAACAAATTTCGGGCCGTTTTCCTTTTTATTTGTAAGACATTACAGACTGAATCCATTCGAACTGGATGGTTGAACTACTTAACTTGGAAACTGGTTAAAGCAGTTCCCGTATCGAGTACGTTCGTAAAACATTGCTACAGAGTACAGATTATGTGATCTCCGTTGGACCAGCTCGGGATGATAAAAGACCAAAGTGACGGATTGCCTTCGTCATGGAACATTAATTAATCCATCCTAAATTATTCGTTTCATTAAGAACACTGACTTATGATGCACTCATCTCTCTCTCTCTCTCCTCAATTATAATTAATAACAACCCAATAAACAGATCAATCAAGTCTCTAAGCAAATCAGTAAAACTGCCCTCTGAAACAGTGGAACCAGACAATGAGGCTGTTCCCAAGTTTACAGCTGGTGGAACCAATGAGATCTGGTGGAATTGCCCACCAAAAGGGTGGGTAATGACTCTAAACACTCTTGTTTATGGGGTGAAGGTCCATTAACTTGTGTCACCATTCCACTCCTAACATGAATTGAAAAAAAAAAAAAAAGAAAAAACTCAAGTGGACCAATCTACTTGTGATATATCTTTCTGTAATGCAAAAATACTTCTTTGAACTAAAACACAAAGCAAATTAGTTAGGATAGATTCCTTCTCTCTTAACTTTCTCATTCACTTGGCACAGCTTCACATGTCACAATTTACCTCAACTGAAATTAATTCTCACTAATTGATGAAGACTCAGCAAACCCATTAATTCACTTGTACAAAGGGTTAATGATTTGATCATCTTCCATTCCTTGAATCATAAGTTTCCTTATTAACCCAATCAAAACACTCCCTTATCTTCACCCCATTTGCTTCTCATTATTTTTCTAAAGTTTTCACTTTCGTAGGCTTACACAATCCATTCATTCCATTTGCTAAAAACCCGTACCTGAAAGCTGCTTTTTTTCTTTTATTTTATTACATAAGTCAGCCAGCAATGAAACTTTTGAAGTTCATATTCTCACACATATCTTGGCTACACTTTTGAAGTAATAATTAAGGCAAAAATTAAAAGAAGAAAACACTAAACTACACCTTTAGAATATATGGGGCATCAAATGGAGCCAGTGAACTCATCTAGTTCAATTGATTCGTACCCACTTGGTCTGTTTATTAGGGGAGTCCTATGGAATATTAGAAAACAAATCAAAGAAGAAGAAAGAACACAAATTAAAAAGGGAAAAGGCAAGCTCTGTGAATATTGACGGCCAGACCCAACATGGGTATATGTCAGATTTGCAAGTGGTATACAGTATACTATACCCATAAAATAATGTGGGCGAAAAGTGTTCTACACTTCTAGATCCAACCTTTCTTCGGTCTTTATGTCACCATAGACGGGTTAAACATGACCCAAACCCGAATTGAAGTGTGTGGTATGCCAACATATTCAATGCAATGTTTTCAACCCAAGTTGAAGTGTTAAACCAGCCGATCAGATAGGTTAATCCCTCACCTGACCAGATTTTCAGGTCGGATTTACCCCATAACTGCTTAATTACTTGAAAACAAATGTTGGTTAAGTCAACAACTTAGTGAGCCGGTTGGTTGAACCATTGAATCATTTGACCTAATCAGTGGGTTTTGGATTTGACATTAGTTCTCTTTTTATTTTATTTTTTGTATTTTTGTATTTTGGGCCATTTACATCATAATAATAATAACACTCAATTATCACACTTTTTTTTAATATGATGAACATATAATGTCATAGATACCTCTAATTTATTTACAAAAATTTTCTGAAAGTTTCTGTATTCTTCTGTAATTTTATTTATTTTATATTTTTATTATTAATTTACAGTCACAAGACGATGGTTGAAGCACTGACCTACCACCCAAACTGAAAAGTGTGATTTCATTTTCAGATCGATTTTTCAAACACTGCTTCGATGTTTGAAAGTTAAAAAGAATGATCAGGAGTAACTAAAACCAAAAATGAACCCTTATGGATCCTTCTTCTTGAAGTACTTATCCTATCAAAATTATTAAAAGAAAAGGCATTACATAGCAAAACTGACTTACTTTGCAAGAAACAATCAAAACTCAGACCCATGTTTGGTAGAAAAAAGGTTGAAGTTGAGATCTCAACATTGGTGGTGAGGTCTCAACAGTGGTGGGGTTGGGACATGGACTTTCTTTCACTCCTTACTTCACTCAGCTAACTCTAATTGAGCAAATAAAACCCACCCAACATAGCAAATGCCACTCTTTAATTAGTGTAGAGTGTAGTGGGTTGACTATAATGGTAGTTGGTGACATGATGGACTGTTAACTAGTCCCTATAATTCGTTCACTTGCCCTGGTCCAAAGCTACCAGCAAAGCTGAGTAGTCACAGTAGTAATTAAATAAGAGGAGGACCCCTGCACCAGGACCAGGAGAACATGAAATTAAGTAATTTTCTTCTTTATCAAACTGCTCACATGGTGTATTTCCATCCAACACATGAAATCTGCCCTTCGATCAATTCTCTCTCCCCAGAAAAGCCCTTTAGACAAGAAGTGTCCGTTTGTTAGTGCTTCAGGCAGCAGCTTCTGGTAGACCTGGCAAAGAGTTGGCTCAATCCGTGAACCCGATTCGACTTAATCTGAAAAAACAGGATTAGGGTCTCCCTGAATTTGAGAATGACCGATTGTTAGGTTTAATTGAGATTATTTATGTATTATTAGAAATCTCCACTCTTTATTGTTTACTATTTAATGTTTATTCTTTGAATTATTAAGTACTCAAGTTTTTTATTTTATTTTTAGAATTTTAGGGTTAAATCCTTTGTTTTTAACATTTTTCTTGTATTTTGTAAAACTTCAATTTTTTTTTTTTTTGGATATTCCGGACCCAATCCAAAATTCAAACCAACCTAAAATCAACCCAAAATGTCTTGACTCAACCCACCTAAACCCTAATAGGCTTTCATGAATTCATTCAGTGAAAGCAGCTAAGTCTTCCCAAACAGGCCCATCAATTTGAGGGTGGAGACGATTGGGAGAACCCTATGTAGTAAATGATGGGTCAATGGAAATTATAATTAACAGTACTGAAGGAAGAAAAATAAAGGTGTGGTTTTATCAAGTTGAAAAAATCATGGGATCCCATCAATTCTTGATGACTCGGATGCTTGTAGTGCCACATGCATGTTCTGGATCCAAATATGCTCCTTTCATTATTTTATGGAGGTATGGGTGATTGGGTGTAAGCGTAGCTCTACCAGTCAACTGCTAGTTTCAAGAAAGTGATTAGGACTTAAGAGGAACTAGAACCAAGGGTTTGTCATGAACTTTGAAGTTTGGGCTTGAATTTAATAACTTCTACAGTAGTTCATTTCATTCATGTTTGGCTTCAATTTGAAGCCTCCAACTTATCTTTCTTTCTTTCTTGTACGCCTTGCGAAAATACTAACAAAATCTCTACATATACTTGCATTGAGTTGATTAGGTACTCAAAACCGCCCATATTAATGATCCATGAGATTTTTTATTACTTTCAGAAGAGGGTTGATTCATTTTTGTCCTACTTTTCTTGAATGTGGGTTTTTAATGGATCAATCTCTCTGATGTCAATATCATACTGTCAAAATAATCTCTTAATCCAATGTAATAGTGGTTGAAATAAGCCTTTTCAGAATGAGTAGGGTGATGCCCATTTGCAAGGTCAGAGCTGCAGTCTAGGGTGGTGGGTTTCACAATGAGTAGAGTGATGTAGATTTGTAAGGTCAGAGCTGCAGTCTGGGGACATATTGATCAATACATGGGTCATGGGTCTGGAGTCCCCACAACCTGCCACTTGTCTGATTCTTGTTGGAGCATTGGAACTCACCATCAGCTGGGTCCTATTTAAAATCAGGTGCACCAAAAATCATGTTATATAGAAGATTTCAACCACTGTGGTGACACTCCGGATCTCCAGCCCATAAAAACTTTGTCTACATCTACTCATTACACACTATCTCTATGCATTGGAAATATTTCTTCATACATTATACTATATAGAGGATGAAATGTTTTCTATGTGACTGGGATATTATGTGAATGGATGTGAAGAGAGTTCTTATGGACAGGAGATCCGGACCCCTCTGGTGAAAAGAGTGGGGATGTATATGGATCCTGTGCCCCCATAACAAAGACTTATCCCCTTTTTAACAGTTCTTCACACCCCACCAATGAAACACGGGCATGCCTGCTATTGAAATTAAGAATCAATTCACATTATGTCCTTAATTTCTTTCCATTGCTAACCTGTCCATATTTATTGCCCGTGTTTACAAGAAACACTGAAACATTTGTTAAAAGGTCATCAATTTGATTTCAGGCTTACATGTGCTGTGACCATGGTTGCAGCAATCCTTTGCGACCCTCCAATCAAAAACATCCATGACAGCAATGGAAATCAAGCAGTTTGTGTTGAGTCCGGAAATTCTCCACAGCACATTGCAGCTGTGTATTGGGAATATCTCTCCATGAATAGCAATATACAAGTTTGGGAGTGTTTCCGATATGTGATTGCAATATGCTGTGGGAATGGTGTGGGAAGCATTCTATGGGGATGAAAACATACCCACAGAGCATATTCCACATCTCAGCAGGCATTAGGTGCATCTCTAGTACTTGTGATGGGAGGATGTTCCCAATGCAAATTAGTAGGAGTAGCGGATGGGCTCTCACCAACGGAACCGAATGGGCCTGATACAAAGTTATGCACAGAAGTGAGGTATTTTCACTTTTCAGAATTGATTCTGCTTCCGCAGATGTGAACAGATTTTGGAGCACTTGCAAATTACTTCTTCTGGACCTTTGCTGAATCAATTCCGCCACCTAATTTCTGTCAGGTTATCCATTACAATTTCCAAATATGTCGTATCATTCCTTTCTGAAACAAGTCAGGACCCAGCAGAAGACTCCACCAAGCCTATGATGGACGTTGGCCCAACTTCACCTTCCAAATAGTAGTCAATTTGAAGTGTATGCTCTCAATTAGAACTCTAGCCCATTGGGCTACTTTTGCAAGAAGAGCCCAATTGTAAAATTCTAATGTTTAGTATCCAGAGCCCTAAACTAAAATACATCTCCACCAATGGTCATGGTTTCACAGTTTGATTTGACTCCAACTGTGTTACTTCAGGTTAAATATACATCTTGTCAATGACTGGATCATTTGAAGAAGCAATTAAGCCAATTTTAGTCTGAGGTTCTAATTAACTTGAGTATATATAATACATAGAGAGTGAACTAATGGCTGATGAGATGAAGAAAATATTAGCTCAAGAGAGGCCTCGCTGAATCACATTGTTTCAACTTCAGAACATCTTCTTCGACAATATATCCTTCATTCTTCTTAGCCCATAGCACAAAGTAGAGTCCCGTAAACATGATCAACATTCCTATCAGGCTGCAAAGCAAGCACTGTTCAGTACCCATACTGAAATTTTACCTATAGACACAGAAAGCATGGCGAGAGAGCGAGAGAGAGAGAGAGAGAGAGAGAGAGAGGCAGAGAGAGGGAGAGAGAATTTTCTCCCCACACTAAGCGTCCATTTGGTTCAAAGTTGGATTTGGAATGGAAATGGTCTATTTCTGTAATCTATTCAGTTAAGACATAAATCATAATAGAAATTGGAATCAGATGGAATGGGACTTCATTCCCAAGCGAGAGGGAGGGAATGGCCATTACCTCAAATAGGGGAATGTCATTCCACCAAAAATGGGAGTGGGATTCCATTCTGCCCAATCAAACAGTTGAAATCGGAATGTTTCATTCTGATTCCGATTCCAGACCCCTATTCCCACAAACCAAACAGCATAGAATGAAAAAAGAAATTCATACATACCTTCCTAGGGTGATGTAATCACCTAGGGTGATGGCAGAAAGAATGACAGAGGAGACAGTTCCAATGGGATTGAACATGGACACAAAGACAGGGCCTCTTTTCTTCACTGCCCAAGCACTAAAACTAGTACATAGTCCACTGAAAACTCCTAGCTGCATTAGCAAAAGCATTGAACATCAAATGTGGAGACACACACAAGAAATCATCAAACAAATGAAAGTGATCTAATTAACTTACCGGTCTTTAACACAGTCAAGCTTTAGGGTCTATTTATTTCCTCTTAATTCTTATCTCTTAAGAAAAATCTTTTAATTTTAAGAGAAAAATGGTTGTTCGTTTCCTCTTATCTCTTAAAGTGCAATCATACAATTTTTTATTTTTCAATGATACCCCCCAAAAGACAAACAACTCTTATATATGGGGTCAAAATGGATATTTGATCATTTTCAGAATTCAGAACAACATTTTCTGTATTTAAAATTTAGAGGAAAGAAAAATTCACCAAAACCAATATACTTCTTAATGTAATTATTGTATTTTCAGATGTCAGATTTCAGAGCAAATGAACAGGCCCTTAGTTAGAATTCATTATCCTTCTTAAGTGTACACAGGCAATACCCACCCCTCTTTGAATTCAACATTATAAAATTTGACAAGGAGATTCTACTTCTAGATAATTGTAGAAAATTTCTTTTAAAGTCTAAAAAACTCTGAATCCAGAATAGAAGCAACAGTAGAAGTAAGGTTGGATGATCATGCCAGCATTGGTGATAGTATGATATAACAAATTACACAGATCTATGTAATACAATGTGTCTTCCGATAAAACTTAGGTTTATGCACATATCTGAATTAGAGCTGTCAATGACTCAATGTGGTGGTATGAGAGTCCAAGACCGGATCCAATTATTTTGGATTTACATAAACAAATCGAACTCAAAGTTGGAACCATTCAATAATTAGATCGAATACATATCTAACCCAATTTCAATTGTGTATATGTGTGGATAGATAGATAGATAGATTGGATGATTGAAATATAAATCAATGTTTTAAAAAACGATTTGGAAATGGAATCGTTCTGACCATCAGTTTTTCGGTTGATAGTTTGACAGTCCGGTTAGAACAAACGGTCCGTTCTAACAAACAAATTAAAAAATAAAAAATGGTCAAAACCGTTAAATGGATTAACGGTTCGACCGCCCGAGTCAATGGGTTGTTGATTTTTTCAATGATTTTTTTCCAAATGCCAGGTTTGGGGTAAAATGGAATCGATTGCCAACATAATATCCTGTTGATGAGAATTTGGTAGAAGTTTTAGTGCCTACTACCAACTTGATGCAACTCACCTCCTTTAACCATCTTTTAGAATATTTGGGTTATTGAATCTGATACTGGATTGAATTTAGTAAACAAAATAGGGGTCCATTTGATTTTCAGTTGTAATCGAAATCAAAATGGTCTATTTGGTTAAAACAGGAATGAGAATGAAAATTACAATGAGCAAAAATGAGATTTCATTCTCAGATGAGGGAATGTCATTCCAATAAGAATGGGAATAGAATTCCAATTCTGTTCAATCAAACAGTTAAAAATGGAATAACCCATTCCAATTCTGATTTCAAACCCCTATTCCTACGAATCAAACAGGACTAAAAATTTTGGAGTTGAAAAAGAAATCTCCTAGATGAAGTCAGGTTTGAAATTGAGTGAGTAAAGAAAACAATCAATAATCCGTCTACTTCAATTAGTTGAAAGCAGAAAGCTTTACATATTTCAGACTTTAGACAACAACAGAGGTTAATATGAAAGGACTACGTACATAGAAGTTGAGCAATAGGATCGGATGTTCTTGAGGAATATTAAATTAGAGGAGAAAATAAAAAACAAAAGGGTTATTATGCTTACCAATAGAGAATACTCAATAATTTGAAGAGCACTCACAAGTTGCCAACTAGTATCAATTCTATGGTCTTCAATCAACTGTACAACTAAAGTTAGGATTCCACCAATAAAGGAAGTAATGGCGCTAACCGACATAGGTGCCGGAAAATCACCCAAAGCTGCCGCCTGTGGAACATTTGAGTACCAAAGATAAAAAAAATATTGGAAAATTAAGAACATGTCAGCTTGTAATTGCTAAAGATATATATGAAATCATTGATCAATTTTCTGCAAGGAAATGCAACGAAATGCAACGAAATGGTGAGGACTGAGGATTATTTCTAAATAATATTAGGGAGTTGTGACATTAGGCTCCCAAACAAACTTTGCTTTGCAACAAACACAGATCTCTGTACTCCAGCACTTTTGTACCTTTCTTACCATTCTCTCAGTTAACTATATGGAATATTCCCATATATAAGGTATAACTGACATGTGAATATTTATACATTTTAAGACAACAAACTATCGTTATGTTGCTTTTAATTTTGAGATCATTTTGCTTTTTAACTTCTTTTGGTCTAAAATTTGATGTCTAAAAAGAAAAAATGATCTGAAAAAGTACTTTGAAAATTGGTTTTTTTTGCTATATTTGATATCAGAATATAGAATATGTAAGTTGAAACCTGAATGTTGAACCTTGAATATAGTTACTTTACAATTTTACTGAAATAATTGATTATGAGAATAGATACTTACATTAATTACAATTAACAATAATTAATAAATTGATATTAATCGTTATTTTAGAATATAATTAATATAAAAACAAATATGATAAAATAATAGTTAAAACATTTTGAAGAATAACTAAAAAGAAATAATAAAATAATAATAATAAATTATTATTATTATTATTATTATTTTAATAAATAGTTTAATTATTAAAAACAAACATAGTTAAGCTTAATCATAATAAAATATAATTAGACATAATAAAATAATATATAAAATAGTTACAATAGTAATTGAAAATAACTAAATAATAATAATATGATTAAAATGATGAAAGTGATTTATTATTTTAACTATTTGTAATTATTACTTTCATTATGTTAATTATTTGATTATTATTAAATTAATTATTACCATTCGTTATTTAATTGTTTTGAATTGTTATTGTAACTATTTTATGTATTATTTTGTTATCTTTGACTATATTTTAATTGTTGTAATGATTTTATTAATTTTATTAATATATGTTTCACTACTACTACTACTATTATTTTAACTATTATTTTATTATTTTCACTATCTTTCTTATTTTATTAATTAATTAATTTATTTAATATTATCTTTTTTATTTTATTAATATTTTTCTCATTAAAGGCTGATTGCGACTCATGCCCTCTATGAAAGTCCAACTAAACAAGCGGTTCATCATCTTCAACAAAGGTTGGTGGTAATTCATGACCTTGCCCTCTGTCCTTCAAAATAGGTATTTTTGTAATTTGTGTTGTTGGTCCGTAGTAAAATCTTCAATGGGTAATTTGGTAAGTACGCATTCATTGTCAACCTTCTCAAATCTATTAAGCTCAGTTTGGAATGAGTAAAAACACAAATATGCACAATACAAATACATACAAAGTAGTACAAAATATAAGGTTTTGCCCTCTACATATTTGTATTTATACAGTACAAATACAAGTAAAATAATACAAAATACAAGGTTTTGCACTCTACATAATTGTGTTTGTACTCCTTCCAAATTAAGCCTTAGGCTGAGTTTGAAAGGAGTACAAATGCAAATATGTAGAGTGCAAAACCTTGTATTTTGTATTATTTTATATGTATTTATGCTTACAAATTTGCATTTGTACTCTTTCCAAACTGAGTCAGGGACAAAGTTCTAAAATCAAGAGTACAGAGGAGACGAGTCATTGCAAAACAAAATTTGAGGGTGTCACAACCGATTTCGGATCTCCTACCCACAAGAACCCTACTCATGTCTACCTATAAGACACTTCCCCCATGCATTGGGAACATCTCCCCGTGTACAATACTATCTACAAGGATGAGATGTTCTCCATGTGTGGTTGTGATGGCAGGAGATCCGAATTCATCACAATCCCCTATGTATGAGCTGAGAGTTTCTAATCTACTCAAGATGGAGTTCACATCAGCATCCCACAGGGGGCACCCCACAGCACATCCCAATCATATATTGGGAAAATCTCCCAATGACAAATATGGGATATGTTCCCAATGCACACTAAGATGTCAGATGTACATGTGGGGCATTGATCTCCCTTAATTGTTTAGACTCAGTTTGGAAGGAGTAAAAAATACAAATATGTAGAATGCAAAATATTGTATTTATTTGTATATATATGTACTGTATATATTTGTATTTGTATTCTTTTCAAACTGAGCCTTAGTAATAAGTTAGGAAATATATCTTAATGATGTTTTGAAATACAAAATATTAAGGCTTTGTAATTTGCATATTTGTATTTATACTCTTTCCAATCTGAGACAAATTTATAATGTAAATTTCAGCTTAAAAGATTGCCACGTGTCTAAGTGTCTAAAATGATCACTATTTTCTGAGTGTTTTAACCAAAGGTCCTTAGTTCCTTGTCTAATGAGCAATGTGGATTGGCAATGTGAGCTGTCCACGTGGCAAAAAGAGTGTATGTTGTTCAGAGAAGCCTGGTAAGAAAACAGTTTCCCTAGGCTATGTTTGGTTTGAAGGAAAAGATTTGTAAAGATTTTCCTACCTTTCCCTATTTTTTCCTTCAAACCAAACACAACCCTAATAAAACTAAATCCCTCCCATTTAATCAGGGCTCAAGGGATCACCATACCTGCAAAACAATGGTACACGATAAGATGAAAACTGCAGAAAGTAGATAGATGCAACCGATGATATTGTCTTTATCAATCAAGGTAAGTACTTTTAGGGTCGGGGATTTTGCTGTTGTATCCGGAATTGCTTTTGAGACTCCAGGACCATATAAAACGCTCATTATAACTGCCCCAGTTATGCACACAACAGTTCCTATGATCTTGATCTTGCTGTAGATGCACTTTGGGTTGATTCGCTCAAACCTACAGAGAAAAACTACAAAATATTAAAGAGTTGTTATACCGTGCTTGAGCCACATTGAACGTTTTGAGGGTTCAGGGAATCCATGTCATAGCTAGATTGGTGGGGGGAAGCTAAAATCTCATATCTAGGGCATGGATTCCTTGAACCCTCGACAACATTATGTACTAATTTGGTGTCAGTAGTTAGAATTATCCATCTTATATATGCTTATCGAAATAATGAAATAATCAAATTTATTTATCTTTAAATAGATAATGAATTTACACACAAGTTTAGGAATCATAAAGGGTTTGTGTTTGTCTGTTTGTTAGATCTATAGCTATTTGAGCTGTAGAATCTGTGTTATTTGATTTATTTGCGAGATTTAGTGGGTGTTTGGTGACCACGATATATTGTGTTTTGAAATGCACCATGACCTCTTAAAGGTGTTGCGGTTGGCCTATGGTGTGGATCGATCCACACTATCTAGTGGATCGGTACACACCACAAGCAAACTTCTCACCCATAGGTTTTCATCATTGACAAATCCACATTACTAAGAATGATTCCATGCTTTGCATGGTACGATTTATCCAATCTATCCCACATTTTTAATTCAATGTGTATATTTTATTACTTTTTAATTAAATATATTTATATTTTATTAATTATTATTTTTATATAAAATTAATACTCTTGGAAATCTAATGATTTCTTTTATTTTTATAAAATAAAATATTGTTTTTTTCTTATTAACAACATAGGTCGCCTTACATGTTGTTGGCCTTAGATTTTATTCTTACGTTAGCCCAGGCCCAAAACCTCAGGTAGCCCAAGCCTAGCCCATCCCATATTAGCCCCAAGCCCCCAACTACATACATACATAACCATCTATCAGTTTAGATAGGTTTAACCGTTTGAGGCCATGTTTAATACATTGGGCCCAATAGAACTGCCTAAATTATACCTCTATCATCATCATCAACATCAACACAGTAAGTCTAAACTCTATCGTCCTATATGCTTCCACTGGTTGGACCAATTTAGGCTGTGTTTGGTTTAAAGGAAAAAAGTAGGGAAAGGAATAGAAAGGAAATGGAGCATTTAACCTTATATAGGTTTTCTTACCTTTCCCTTTTTTTCCCTACATTTTCCTTCAAACCAAATATAACATAAAGGAACTACAACACAAAAAAGCAGAATCATGTCAGTTTTAGGGGATATCAAATGTAGGATCATGTTATGTGCTTGTTGTTTGTTCATGTCAACATGTGTGTATTTGTAGCAAAGCGAAATTATACCCGAGACAGCAGGCGATGATGAAGATGAGCCCTGGAGCAAGATTGGGCATGGCAGAAGCAATTGCTGGAGAAGTCATCTTGACGCCTATTAGCATGAAGACTTGGAAAAGAGTTACCCTAAAAATGAATAAAACATGGAACAATTTTCGCAATTGTTTCTTCAAAAAATTAAATGGGAATGGAGAAAATATAGCGTCCTTTTAGCTCTCGGTAAAAGTTAGAATCAGAATCAAAATGGTCTATTCTTCCGCCCGCTTGGTTCAGATAGGAATTGGAATTGATATTCTCATCCCCAAGTGAGGGGAGAAGAAATGTCATTCCATAGGCAGCGGCCAAGCCAGGAGGGACCCAAGGGGCTCAGAAATCCCCACGTCTATTACACTCTCTCATGTATATTTTTCCCCTTCCCCCCACTCCCAGGGGCGGAGCCAAGTGGTGGCGGAGGGGAGCCATGCCCCCCGCCCCCTTCCTATGCCTTTAAAATTCTCATAAAACCCATTTAAATACTATTTTGACTCCCTTACCTATGTTTCCTAGCTTTTGGCCCCCTCATAAAAAATTACTAACTCCGCCTTATCCATAGAATGAGATTTCAATTCCAACCGATCAAATGATGGCCCATTCCAATTCCATTATCAGACTCTGCCAACGAAACAGACCCATAATTTATATGGACCTGTTTTTTCTGCTAAAAACTAATGAAATTCCTTACCCTGCAAAGCCAAGCAGCAATAATTGAATCAGCAATTTGAGACTGAATTCCCTGGGCCATTTGTGCCTGTGGCATTTAAACAGACAGATACCAGAATTTTATTTAAAAAGAAGAAGAAGAAGAAGAAGAAGAAGAGTTTCTATTCCACGGAACAATTTTAACGAACAACAACTGAAGGTAATTCCAGTAATAAAATTATTCTCTAACCTTTCAAAACAAATGGAGAGAGGAAAAAGGACGACAGAGGTGGCAAGAGTTCCACAGATAGTGAGAAAGAGAGGGCTGAAACCAATGGACAGAAGACGAGCCACAGCCACTGAATAAACCGAATAAAAAATTTGAACGATTACCAAACCGACTACAATCACAACCTCCTCCAGAAATCCACCTCCAGAAAACCCAAACATCTCTTGAGAGTTGAGACCGCTGATTAATTCGTGGCTGCTCTAAAATTCAACCCTCCACCTCCTCCTCCTCCTCCTTTTCTTTCTTCTTCCTTTTTTTTTTGCTCCTCCTTATTCTTCTCTTTCTTCTTCCTTTCTCGTTTCTTTTTTTTTTTTTCTGTCGATCCAAGCTTTCTCTCTCTACCCCCCCAACTCAACTAACGTTCATGGCTCCCCTCCCATTTCCTACCAGTCTTCGCCTCGCCCTCAGGAATGGAAGAGCAAGCTGTCGTTTTGATTTGGGTGAGACAATAGAATTGGTGGAAAGTTGTACCAAACGGTTATTGCTTGTAGTTGGTTAAGTTTAAATAGTATGTACGTGCATGGGACGTTAAAACTGTAAGGTTGAAAATGTGGTCTTCAATTTCTTTCATCTTTGCCTCCTTATCACCTAAAAACTTTGATACCAACTAATCAAAATAAGTAATTTTACTCGATCAAAGTGGGGAGAAAAAAGGTATAAGAAAATTCAAGATACATCCATCAATTTCTAATACCACAAGACATATTGGTTATATATTATGCGTAGTGTTAAATATGGTGTAGACTGTACATATAGATAAGAGAGAGAGAGAGAGGCCCATTTGAATCAGCGGCTTCCGAAGATCAAATCCAATCCGCACCACCAAACAATGTGGCCAAGTTATATCTTATGATTTTTTTAAGGGAAAATTTCCGATCAATACCTTATACTTTGGCTCAAGTGATAATTTAGACCCCAAACACTAAAATGAATTTAATACTCGAACTTTCAAAATTTGACAATCCAGTAGTCATTGTTAACCAATCCGTTAATCAACTGTTAAGTGACATTTGAAAAGTTAAAAATGCCCTAAGAATGCCATCTAATTATCTTTATCAATCATCCAAACATTAACAATAAAATGAATAGTCCCAAATTCTAGATTCTTCTAAATAGTTATCAACTTTTTTGAATAAAAGATGTTAAGATTTGGGAGTGTTTAATTTTTTGTCAACATTTGAATGGTTGATAAAGAGAATTAGATGGTATTTGAAGGACATTTTTTACTTTTCAAATGTCACTTAACGACTGATTAATGAACCGATTAACGATAGGTACTGGATTATCACATTTAAAAAGTTCAAATACTGAATTATCACATTTTGAAAATTTGAATACGGGATTATTATACTTTAAAATTGGGAAACTAAATTATCACTCTAGCCAAAATACAGGTACTAATCGAAAATTTTCCCTTTTTTTAAATCATGGGTATGCTTTATCCAATTTGAAAGAAAAAAGGTACCCAAGTTCTGGGTAAGTTAGCTGAAAAGGTAATGGAAAACGAGGTCCCCAGGGTCTCTCGATGGCTATGCTTTATCCAATTATAATACCCCCATATCAGCCATGCAGGGTAAGTGCATTTGCTGACCGACGTGGGCCATTTTTATTGGTTTAGACAGGCCCAACACAGGAAAGGTAATAAAGTGGTTTTTTGGCTCCCAAAAAACAAAAAAAAAAAAAAAACCCATTAAAATATTAAAAGTCTTAACTCTATAATGCCCCCCACGGCCCCACTTAACCTCCCATGAATGGATGAAAAAATCATTTTTCTTTCATAAAAAGGTCATGATAGACCGAAACCCTCACTCCCTGTTTCTCTGTAAACCCTACCTCTTTTATTCTCTTTCTCATTTTCTTGTTTTTGACAAGAAGACTCCATGGGAAAATTAATTCAATTACATTGAGAATTAAGTAGTATTTATGTCGGGCTGGGTCGGGTCTGACCTGATCGACCCAAAAAGATTGGGCTGGTTCTTGTTCCGGAAATTGGAAGCAATGGGTCGGTTCTGGGTTCTTATATAGGGTCCCAATTACTTTCAGTTCGGAACTGGTTCCACCTAGTCCTGAACCAATTCAGACCATACATTTAATGTATAATATATTAAATAAATTATATATATTATACATATAATATAGAATATTTAATATATATTCAACATAAATATTTAATTTTTATTTTTTATAATCGGGTCTATCGGGTCAGACCCAGTTGTCTCGAGAATTATCAAGTCCGAGTCTTCAACATTTCATACTGGGTTGGTTCCAGTTCCAGCTGATTCCGACCCAAACCCAACTAGGAGTGATCATGGGTCGGGCCAAGTTGGGCATTGCACTTATGATAAGGGATATAGCTTAGGCCCAGGCCCGGCCCAGTTCAGGGTTCCTAGCCTAAAACATAAACCCTAGCCCAAATCTATACGGGCCCGGGTTGGGCAAGGCTTGATTCTGGGCCAATGTATTTCATATATAAAACATTATATATCTATAATATTTTATATTAAATGACATAACAAACATATAAACTTTTATTTTGTATATTATATAATATAAAATATTACATATAATATAAATTATACATGTCGTGTTATAATATTTATATATAAAATATATAATATAATGTAAAATAACATATATATACATTATACACAAAATGTGTAATTTTAAATATATGCGGGCTGGACTGGGCCCGAACTAGACTTAAAGTATTAAGCCCAAACTCAGCCCTAAAATTTTACAAACCTAATGTGGGCCTAGGCCCAGGCCAGGCCTGAACACAAAACCCAGACTCAAACCCAAAATTTCCGAGCCGGGCCAGGGTGAAATGATAACCCCTATACCTAACCCGTTGACAGCCCTATATTTATGAGATTTATTAGTTGACACGAAACGTATAACCAAAAGATAAGACAGTCCTCTCCTCTCACCCATAATATCATTTGTGCATTTTTTATTTTTGGTAACAATACTTGCGTTGTTGTTTATGTTGCGAATCTCAATAATGTAATTGATTTAATAAAACTTTTTCATTATATAAGCTAAATAAATTATATAACTCAAATAAAAGAAAACTAATTCCTAACTCGCCATTGAACATAGATATCAAATGTAGCTAATCGGATGGAGAGATCTACAACTGTTTTCCATTAGCATCTTGGACAAAGCCCATCTAGCAAAGACCACTATGGAAGCCCTGAAGTTTAGCCCAACCCAGCCCTATGTGGAATAGTTGGACAATCAAGCCTACTAGACTAGGGCAATAGTCAAACAACCTTTAACATTAGGGATGGCAATTTTCTCCATCCCTGATTGGGACCCGATTTCCCCAACCCGATGAGGTCGGGAATGGGGGTTGTTGCCCCGACTCCAATTATATATATATTATTTAAATTTTAAAAATTTTATTTATTTTAATAAATTTATTTTTTAAAAAATACTATTATTTAAAAACTTACGGGGATCGGGGATGAAGGAAAAATTTTATCCTCCACAGGGATCAGGGATGGGGGTGGGGATTAATTTTAAAATCGGGGGTCGAGACGGGGAATATGATCCCCACCCCAAACCCTCCCAAACAAGCTCTAATAGTAATTGATGAGGGCATATTTGGCCCTCCGTTGACATCATGACACATGGCATCTCAGAACTATTGGACGACACCCTGACACCACGAGGGCGATGACTCGCCTTAGCCAAAATGATGGAAACCCAGCTGTCAACCTACTGGAGACCCAGTTGGCGACCTACCTCCGCCAACCTGATAGAGTCCCAACTGGCAACCTCATACACAACTCAAGCACCTCGATAAGGCGGCTACGAGCACCTCATCCAAGGCTGACCTGTGGTACCACGTCGTTACCAATCCAAGGGATGTTGGCACGAGGAGCGACCTCCCTCGAGGACTTGTCGACTCGACTGAGGTCTAGGTGGTGACCCGAAAGACGTGCTCACCGACCTCCTTTGTGTGTGCATCTCGTCACTCCCGAGTCTTCCAAAAGTCAACTCCCAAATAGAATGTTTTGAAGGAAACCAAATAAGGCATAAAGCCTGGTCTTCGTGCACCACTACCTCTGAGGACTTCGGACTAGCCAGCCACATCTTCCCAGAGGTCTAGGATGTGGTGCATGAAGCCCACGCCAAACAACGCCTATATAAATGTCTCATTTCCAACCTCAAAAAGTATGTGCAACATATCTTTCACAACTCTAGCTCTCTAGCATTTTAGCTCTCTCCAAAATCTCCACATCGCTAACTTAAGCATCGAAGTGCCCACCCCGAGTAAAGCAACCCGAGCACTCTGACACTGTCTCTTTGCAGGTCAACCTGGCGAATTAGACGACTCAACATCTGAGCCACCTTCCAGTAGGGAACTCACTAGCTTGGTGTCTGAGCTATCCTCTAGCAAGGAGCTGCTAAATCGCACATCATCAATGTGCATCATTAATGGGAAATGCTATAGAAAAACTAAGTTCTTACCCGTGTTCTAAGCCTCAAGTAATGGCATTCTTAAGTAACAACAACAACGCCTGGATCGTAGGAACCCCCACAGGGGGGCAAAATCAGAATGATCAGCCCAAACAAGTTCCAGTAGTCTTGCCCGAACAAAATCTCCCAGCCCTGACTGTGAAGCCACCACCATAGGTCGAGCCCTCCATGGTTCCCACAATAGTTGACAACCAACAATTTGTGAGACCACCACCACAGGTCGAGCCCCCCATGGTTCCCGTGGGAGTTGAAGGCCAACAAACTGTGAGCCCACCTCCACAGGTCGAGCCCTCCATGATTCCTGTGGGAGTTGACGGTCAATAGACTATGGAGCTGCCACCGTAAGTCGAGCCCTACATTGTTCTTGTGGGAATTAACAGCCAACAGACTATGGAGCCACCCTGTCGACCTCAACTCATTTTAAATTTGCACTTAAAAGCTAGGTTCTCAACTAATTTTAAAATCACATTCAACAATAATCAGCCCAGATGAGCCTTGTCAACTTTGCTTGTGAGGTCGCGTTTATAGGTTGAGCCCTTCGCAGCTCCCGCGGGAGTCAACAACCAACAAACTCTACGGTCGCCCTTGTGGATTGAGACTTTCAAGGCTCCCGTGCGAGATGGAGACCTACAATTAGTATAGCCACCCCCACATGTTGAGCTCCCTGCGGCTTATCGTAGGACAAGACATCCAACATTTCTAAGGGTTGACGTAATGTAGCCGTGGCACCAATCCGCCGTTCAAGCACCAGCAATGACGCACAAATCAACAATACTATCATAAGGAAGTAGAAACTAGATGACCAACCTGGGTGAACTTCAGTGGTTTTGCCTAGACGACCAACCTGGATCGAGACATCCATGGCTCCTGTGAGAATTGGCAACTAGCTGAATGTGGAATCGGCCTCACAAGTTGAACCTTTCATGGTTTTTGTGAGAGTAAGCGACCCACAAACAGTAGAGCCATCCCCTCAAGGTGAGCCCCCTCATGGATCTAGTAGGAGTGGATGACCAACAGTTCCAGGAGAAGATGAAGTACATGTGCGGCATTAACCCGCAAACGTAGATCCAGGAGAATCAATCCCATGTGATGACATAGATGCAACCACATTTAAAGCTACTACAAAATGACCACCCACTTTGGCAACTTGGTCAAATCAAATTCTAAGGGAAGTTAAATCGCTTTTAGCTAAGGCCCCCTACATCGACCTTGAGATACATTGGCAGCTCAATAGCTCGATGCCATTTTGACGACCAAAATTATGACCATCTGCTTTGGCAACCTAGTCAAATCGATTTAAGGGGAAGGCAAACCGCTTTTAGCTAAGGCCCCCTACGCCGACCATGGGATACTTTAGCAGTCGATATTACGACCATCTGCTTTAGCGACTTGGTCAAATTGAATTTTAAGGGGAAGCCACCCCACTTTTTAGCTAAGGCCCCCTCAAGCCGACCTTGAAACACGTTGGCAACAGGTAGACTAATCTAAGCAGGTCATCCCCCCATCTATCTAGCTCATAAGAGTTTTGACTACCACTACTACACTTTAAATCGACCTCAAAGGATGTCGGCATCTCAATGCCAACCTGAAATGAAGACTAGTTTGCTTTCAGCACTGTGATAGACTTGCAAACTTGGTTGATTTCTTTACAATCGTCCTGCACCTCAGTTTCAGGCTTCACATCGACCTTGTCAGCAACTCCTTCAAGAACTGGCTTAAGGCACATGGCGTTGTAATTTACGTGATAGAAGTGACCTGACGCGGTATTCATGCAGTTGGTTTACCCTTCAAAAATTATCACCCCCTTGGGGTGCCTACATCACCTCTCCTCAAGCGGATGAGTTCGCTCCTGTGCCCCGATAATCAAGACAGTAAAATCCAGTGTAAAGCTGCATTCAACCCTTAGACTCTTTCGACATAGGGAGCAATCTAGACCAATGCCTACGAGCTCATCAAACCAATCATTCCAGGCCAAAAACCTACAACGAGCTACTCCCTTCACCAAACTGAACTTGTCTTGGGAGTGGGGGGCAATTGATGAGGGCAAATTTGGCCCTTCACTGACATTATGACACGTGGCATCTAAGAACTATTGGACAACACCCCGACACCATGAGGGCGATGACTTACCTTAGCCAAAATGATGGAAACCCAACTGCCGACCTACTAGACACCCAGTTGACGACCTACCTCCATCGACCTGATAGAGTCCCAATTGGCGTCCTCATACACAACTCGAGTACCTCAACAGGGCAGCTGGGAGCACCTCGTCCTGGGGTAACTTGTGGTACCTCGGCGTGAGGAGCGACCTCCCTCAAGGAAGTGGCAACCTGCAAGACATGCTCGTCGACCTCCTCCGTGTGTGCATCCCATCACTCCCGGGTCTTTCGGAAGTTAGCTCCTGCACTAAATGTTTTAGAGGAAAATGAATAAAGCACAAAGCCTGGTCTACGTGTGCCACTACCTCCAAGGACTTCAGACTAGCTAGCCACATCTTCCCAGAGATCTCATATGCGGTGCGTGAAGCCCATGCCAAACAATGCATATATAAAGGTCTTATTTTCAACCTTAGACGGTATGCGCAACTTAGCTCTAGTAGCTCTCTCTAAAATCTCCACATCGTTGACTTAAACATCAGAGTGCCCACCCTAGGTAAAGCAACCTGGGCACTCTAACACTATCTCTTTGCAGGTAGACCCAACGAACTAGCCAGCTCAACATTTGAGCCACCTTCCAACAAAGAACTCGCCAACTCGACATCTGACCTGTACTCCAATAGGGAGTTGCTAGATTGCGCATCATCAGTAACTAACTTGTACCTCTAACAAAATCATGTTTAAGATAATATATCATTGTATATGAGTTATACTATGATGCCAAAAAGACATAAGACATGATATGAAAAGACTTATAACCAATCAATCCATATTATATAAGTGGTAACCAATCAACTCGGTTTTAAATAGAATTCAAGGGAATTTTGATTTGTCAAAACCTTTTTGGTACCATGTCTTTTCATTATCATAGGTTTTCCTTATAGATAGATGGTATGTGAAATCAGTCCAACTCAGACTTGGGCAAACCCTAAGGCCTCAGTAAGCCCATAGGATGGGAAAATCCAAGGTTCCATTCCTGGGCCCAGCCCAAAACTCAAAATTCCAAGCCTAACACTGTGCAAAAGATGAGTACAGATTCGAGTGCTCCCCACAACATATTACAGCTGTGTATCAGCAGCATCTCCCCTACTCGTGTTATGATGCACTCCCATACTCTATGCTTGTCCATAGTGGAACAGTCCAACTGTCTGAGTCAACGGGGTTCGAAAACATTGATTCCCACAATACAAACAATCACAAATTGAAGTTTCTCGGTGGAACAAGATATTTCATGAATTATATTTCTTAAGCCTTCTTTTGTTTATTTCTCATCTCATAATTTTTTGGTTGAACCAATGGATTTCATAAACCAATGCTGCATTCATTGTTCTCAAAAGAAATTACTATTCTATTATTCTATATTTTAATAATCAATTAATATATTTCATCTTCTTTCTGGAAATTATTCAACTAAACCAAGTATTATATTCAAATTAACACCTGAACTTATTATAAAAATTTCATTTTTACTTTTCAGCATAAAAATTATTAATTCAATTTCTTTATGCATTTTTTTGTAATCTATTAGAACTTTTATTTACAGGAGATCAAGAATATATGGCTGTAAAAGTACTACAAGTGCAGAGAAGCTGAGAAAGTTAAAAAAAAAACCCTTAACCACCTAATGGGTAATCTTGACCCAACCGAACCCACTCCATTTCAGCTGGCCCAATGGAATGGATGAATTTGGATAGTTGTAAGTGGGTGGGTAAGAGCCTAATAGGGGCTGCATTTGGAATTGTCACCACTACAGGCCAACCTAACATGAGTTGCACCTAGAAGAGGTTAAAAGGAAATAAAACTATAACTTGGATTCTAGTTAGTCTTTGTAACTACTTAATATTTCTAATGTGACATATAGAGTAATAGCTCGGATTCTAGTTAATAGGCTTAGACCCATATTAGAAAAATTATTTCGCCTTTTTAGAGTGCATTTGTTCCTAAAAGACAAATAATGGATAATATTTTAATGGCACATGAAATTTTCAATTCTATGAAAAAGAAAACAAAAGGAGCAAAAGCTTGGGTGAACAATAATTGTTAATGGGTTGCTGGTCCAAGATTCAAAGCAAGTGGAAGAATAAGGCAATGTGACCCCCTCTCACCATACATCTTTATCATTTGTGTAGAATCTCTTACAAGCAAAATTATAAAGGCTTCTCAAAGTATATAATCAAATTTAGGGGTTAAGTTAACCTCGGGATACCTGAAGATTCCTATTCTACAATCTACAAATGACTACATGATATTTGGTAGGGCGTCTATTAATGGATGCACTGAGATCAAATCAATCCCTGATCAATATGAAATGGCATCCGACCATAAGGTTAACTTTAATAAATCAAAAATTTTTTCCTCCAAAAATTTGTCCAATAGATTTCAAAAAATTTGGCCGATCTTGGAATCCCTAATGCTACGAAATATGAAAATATTTAGTGGCCATTGTTATTAGTATTCGAAGCAATAGTAGTCTTGGTTTAGTTATCCAAAAGCTTGAAGACAAGTTAAGTGACTAGAAGGCCAATACTCTCTCTAGAGCTGGAAAAGTAGTACTAATTAAGTCTATGACTGTTAATTCGACGACCTGGCTTCAAGTGACATTGATAACGATATTGATAGGATCACTTGCCTTTGGTATGGTCTTGGATTCTTAGTTTTTGTGTGTGTGTGTGTTTTGCATCTAGTTTGTTTTTTGTTTAGTTTACTGTAGTTAGTTTTAGTGTGCTTTTAGGTTGTGTTGTTGGTTGTTCTATTTTCTCTATCTGTGTTGTTTTTTGCTGGTTTTCTTGTATCTTCAATGGATTGGTTTTGGGTTGGACATTGTTCAAATCAATATCAATTTGCACGGGTTGGATAAACCAATAAGACAAAGGTTAATTAGACCGCTATTATTGCACTGTTTAGATCTGCTAATACTTATTCCAAATGATTTCATAATACTAATATTGCTCACATTAGAAAGAGGTCACATCAATGCCAAGGCGTGCCCACAACATATCCCATTTAAGTATTGGAGACATCTCCCAATGACAATTAAAGGAGATGTTCTCAATGCACGTTGAGATGCACATGTTGGGTGCCTATAGGACATGCCCTGTGGGGTGCTGATGTGATCTCACGGGAGGTATATTCCAATCTGGGTTTGGAACTTTATGCAAAAATCCCCTAATCGGGGACTAAACGAGGTGATTCATGGCCCTTCTTACCTGAAAACGTATTGTGAAAGCTATGAGCAGGAAGAAGAAAGGTGGGTTCAAGTTCAAGTTCCTTCATTCAACTAGTAAGAGAACCAAGAATGTTGTGATGATGCACTCCAAGATGATGAGGGAGAGGGCCGCCGACGTTGTTTATTATTTAAAAATAAATTAAAATAAAGGAAAACAAAATAGGAAAATCGATTGGAATCAAAGAGAATGGTATGCTTTGTAAATTTAATCATTAGTTAAGGGCAATTTAGTCCTATAAATTTTATTGGCTGGAGTTAATGCTTGGAAGGTCAAAGAGTATGTATAAGTTGTTTTTAAATGTCCAACGAACCTAGACCAATCTAACTTAATGGTCCAACGTATTTATTGGATTGGATTGGACCTGATCCATCCGTAATGCATTTATATGTGATTGGATTGGATTGAACCAATATCAAGTCCATTAATAAAATATAGTAATATAGATGTCAATGGACCGAACTTGGGTTATAACCAATCTAAATTAAAGCCAATTTGAACAGATTGAATGGTCCAAACATTAAATTGTACCAGTCAAAAAATGATGCAAAGTATTCACTGGACTGGATTGGACCTAGTCCATATTTAATTGACTCATATCGGACCTAATGGAGTTCGATTGACACCCCTAAATGTAAGAAACATCGTTTTTGATATTTTTTTAATCTTAAACATCTCTCATATAATCGGGACAAATGTTTTTTTTGATAACCGATTCAACAAAACAAAAATTTAATCTCCGTTACAATAAACACCTAATTCACTAGTTTTTTGATAAATGACAATGAGATCAAACACCATCTAAATCATTTGAACCGATTAGCAGCATGCCACACGTTAGATATTAAATTTTAACTAATTTTAGTTATTTAATCGTTTCCATCATAAGAAATAATTATTATGTGATACACTTGTTTTCATTTAATATGATGAATATATCAATCTATGACATGTATATTATTATTTTATATATTTTCTATATATTGGTAATGCCTCCTGCTCGTTGTAGGGGAGGCTTGAGGTCAATTCAGTCACACATGGAACTCACCCTCTGCATAGTATGTTTCCAATTTAAGAAGGGAGGGGCAGGGGGGTAGATTCGGAATCTACCAGAGTTGGGTGATGAATAGACCTGTTTATGGGCCGGGCTTGAGTTTGGCTTTTGTCAAATTCTAATGAGTCTGATTCAAAGCCCAAGCCAGAGACAGTGTAAAATTGAGTCCGAAGCCTAGCCCATGAATAAGTCTAGTGATGAATAGGCCTGTTCATGGGCTGGGTCGGGTCAAGCTTTTACTCTTCATTAATGAAAAGATGTTAGGCCCGAGCCCGAGCCTGGCCTTGATAAAAAGCTCAAAGCCAGAGTCTAAGTCCGAGCTCGAAGCCCGACCTAATAAAAAAAATTAGAAAATTTCCCTATTCAATAATCAATATAAATTAGAATTTATTTATATTAAAAAAATATAAATTCAAAATTTATTTACATTAAAAAAAGAATATAAAGAAGGGAAAAATGATGTGGAGAAGAAGGTTTAGATAGAAAAATAAGGGAAAGAGGTGAAAAAAAGAGGGGTATTCAACTAGGGTTTTTAAGTTTAATTATAAGTTGGGTCATGCTGGGCTCGGCCCAGGCTATTTTGGCAAATCCCGAGCCCGGCTCGAATTTATTATGGGCCGGGCTTTTTGCCCCGAGGTTAAACCCGTAGGCCCATATACCTGTTAAGCCCGTCCAGGGGCCGGGCCGGGCCGGGCGGACCAGCCTGTTAACAGATCTAGTGATGAACTATTCCCTTCAAGCGCCAAGCGCCATTGTGTAGCCCTTTAAAAAAAAAAGGAAAAAAAGAAAACGGAGACGGAACGACCCATTTGATTTGATACAACGGTGAACTGTTGACCCAGTATCCAGTGTTTTCCGTCTCCCCTTCGGTTTAATCGTTTAGTCGGGCTCGACGGTAGTACTGTCAATGGGATCGGGATGGGAGGGGTGGGACTTGTCACCAGCGAACAAAATCGGTTCCAACCCTCTAGCAACATGACCTCACACCGTATATATTATAGATAGCGGGTCCCAGTTTCATGGGGTGTGCGGTGTTGGATGAAATTAGTAGAGAGTTGGTACGTGTTTTGTTGGTAGAAGAGATCCCAACTCGGGAGTTGGCACTTCGGACTTCGTAGTGAGGCCAAACCAAGTAGGTTCCAACCCTCTAGCAACATGATCTCAGTCCCATTTTTATGATGGGTCCCATCCCAGTTTCATGAGGTGTGCGGTGTTAGATGAAGTTAGTAGAGAATTGGGACTTCGGACTTTGGAGTGAGGCCAAACCAAAGGAGCGATGACGAGTGCCCATTTCAACTACCAGATCATTCACCATAAATACTGTCTCTCGCTTTTGGCAACCTCTGCGTTTCCCGCCATTTTTCTAACAGGCGAGTGACCGAGCAATTGACACCTCTCTGTTCTTCCTTGGGGTTCAATCATTTCCTCTCATTTTCCTTTTTTTTTTTAGTTTTATTCTACCTTCTGTCATTTAGGTTGCCGTTGGTTAATAGGCTTCCTAAACCTTGGAAGGAGAAAGAGCAATGGGAGATTCTAGGGCTTTTGCTGAATCCCTCGCAAATCGATCGGGTGCAGGGATTATTTCGAAAATACGTTTGGAAAACTTCATGTGCCACAGTAGCTTACAGATTGAGCTTGGAGACTGGGTTAATTTCATTACTGGCCAAAATGGAAGTAAGTTGAATGTACTCCTATAGTCACCAATGCAACCCGTGTAATGTATCAACTGGTTGAATTCATGGATTTTTTATTTTTTATTTATTTTTTTAAATTTGCCCTATAATTTCATCTGCAGGTGGTAAGAGTGCGATATTAACAGCATTATGCGTTGCCTTCGGTTGCCGAGCAAAAGGAACTCAGCGCGCCTCAACGTTGAAGGATTTCATAAAGACTGGTTGCAGGTTTATTTGTTTTCTAATTTTTTTTTTTGTGTCAGATAAGACTATTCATTTCTCCAATTACTAGGCTGTTGGACCACTACCATGGTGGTAATAAGGGATTAAAGTTTATTCTAATCTGAAATAACTCGTGGTCTTTCAAGCTATATTCTGTGGTAAATATGTTTTGTTTAAGAAAGAAGTCAGGGCAATCTGGAGGTTAGCTCCGAGTCTGGTCTAGCCCTCCAAGATCCAGAATAGCGGTCCCGCTATTGGATAGTAGCCTTTCTAGAATAGAAAACTTAAGCTGTATGATGAGGAAAAGACTCCACTTAGTTTGCAGTGGGTGGAAGAAGTCTCCCCTTGTATGTGTTGATGAGATCACGGATCTTGTGTCTAGAAAGCACGAGGTCGTTGCAAATTTTCTTTGACAGCTAAATAAAATTTATCATTTTCCCTTTTGCACTTAGTAGATAATATTTGGTTAACTTTTAGTTGTTATTGAAGTTCTTTCAAACTGTAAAAATGTATTTTTCTAAGTCGTGGAAGTCCAATTTTTCCCGAGGATTTGATGAACTTGTATTAGTTCTTTTAATTATTTTATGCATATATATGTACCTATTATCTTATCTTTTTGCAGTTCTTCCATTGTTCAAGTGGAGATAAAAAATCAAGGGGAAGATGCTTTTAAGTCAGAAATTTATGGTGATATAATAATCGTGGAACGCAGGATTTCAGAATCAACTAGCTCCATCATTCTAAAGGATCATCAAGGTTGCATATCTGGCATCATTGCTTTTTCTAATATTGTATTTCTTGTAAAACTTAGTTTTTATTTCTAGTTTGTCATTGTTTTTTGTAAATGTCTTTTCTACCATTGTTTTAGATATTTCTGTTCCTGAGGCTGGGCCTTGGTGCAATGGTTGGGTTTCTCCATTGCGACCTGGGTGACCAGGGTTCAAATCTTGGAGACAGCCTCTCTGTTTATCTACAGGGGTAAGGCTGCTTACATCTGTCCCTCTCCAAACCTCGCATTGGTGGGAGCCTTGTGCACTAGGCTACCCTTTTTTAAGATATTTCCATTCCTCAGTGCTTTTACTAGAGCCGAATGCATATTTCTTTATTTTTATTTTTTTATTTTTCCATTGCCATACTTTTGTCACTCATACATGTTAGGTTTCTATTGTTTTTGGGAGAACCTATTGCCACCTCAGTTTTTAATATCTGTCTAAGTCAAGAAGGAAAGAGTTACAATAGAAAAAAGTGGAGTTGCAATATCATTGCCTAGTTTTTGTTTGACTGGTTAGACCCCCTTTCTTGAACTCTTACTTGGGTTACATCATAGGATTGAAAATTTGGCTTTAAGTATTACATGAGGACCCATTTTGTGTTTGCATTCCACCATGATATCTGGTGCCTCTACATGGGTTCTGCATTATGTTGGACACTTTCAAGTTGTGTAGATTCTATATTTGATACCCTGTCCTATGGTATCATTTTTATGTCTTCTGTAATGATGTTGGAACTCTATGTTACATATAAAAGGGAAAAGATATGCTTCTTAACCATCATCATCATCTAAGCCTTATCCGAACTATATGGGGTCGGCTAAAGGATATGCTTCTTAACCATTACATGGAAATTTCAAGCATTTCAGATTGTTGTTCGATTCCTCCACAATTTTTATAGTATCAAGATGATATTTTTTGATATATTTCCATTTTCTTCCTCATCTTTTCCACCAAGGTGATTGATATTACTATTGGGGCCCAAGGTTTTAAATTTAGTTCATTTTGACCCTTGGTCCATCATGAAAGTGTTCAAAACTTTAGAGTTTTGGACAACAGTTTGCAATAAATCTTAATTATTTTTATTAACATTTATAGCATTTTGTATGGGCAGTTATTTGGTCACTTGTGGGTGAGTCACCAATGGTCTAATGTGCCTAAATTCGTAGCCATATGGCAGATCAGAACTGCTCATTTAGAAGCTTGTTCTCTAAATATGCTACTTGCAAACGTGGTCCCTTAGACAACAGGTGAGGGAATTATTGAGCTTCACAAGGGAGTTGGATGCGAAAGTGTATTGGTCTAGGAGGTCAGCAAATGCTTTAGCTGACTACCTATCAAAATAGGGGGTGAATTGGGAGTTTTTGTTTTGTGCAGTGTTGTAAGATTTTTTTTATTCAGTGGCCACCTTTTACTTTGGAAGGTGACAGTTGTTTCTTATAGTTTTATCTAATGAAAGTTACCGTTTCCTATAAAAAAATGCTACTTGTAAAATTTGGGTCCATCGGAGGTTGGAACATAATCTAAAACCTGGTAACTCTATTTTCACAAAGCTTTAATGGACAGAAATTGTGGCTATCAGGATGGGTAGATTCTCCTGAAAATTGGGATTAGGAATATCTAGGGTCTGATCTCTTTGGTAATGGTTCTGATCTACCACGTATGCAACCTGTTGGCCAAATTGAACCAAGAATGATGCTTTCATTTTCCTTTTTGTATTTATATTATTTGAATTTTATATCCAAAGTTTCAGGTGAAATAAATGGTTATAATTTGAAAACATTAGATGGAATTTTGAAATTTCATCTGAAGTACTTTAACTTGATATTTTTATTTCGTGTTGGATGGTGTGTCCAAAACCAAAATTTCATGAAATATTTCCACTTGATGCTCTCAATTTTTTGAGTTTTGTTCTTCCCTCTTTCTGAGTCCTATTATATAATATATGCATGTATTATCATCTTTCACTGTATGAATTGGATATTTACTTTTACTAATACTTTCCAGGAAGAAAGGTTGCCAGTCGGAAGGATGAGCTTCGTGAGCTGGTAGAGCATTTTAATGTAAGTTGTTTCACTCTTATCCAAACCATGTTCTATATGTCCTTTTGTTATCTCTAGGCATCTATCAAGGCCTATTAATTATTATATTTCTAAAGTCCTATTAATTACCTAACAATTATTTTGCATTGAATTGCTTGATGGATAATTGATCCATGAATGGAGTATGTCTATGTTAGTGTTGTCAAAATGCATGAGTGCTGGTTCCAGTAATTTTTTTTCATCATTGGCAAGGACAAGTGCAATTTGTTACCACATTAGGATAGAAAGGTACGAACAATTTAAAAGAAACGCTAGTGCTGGTTTCAGTAATTTCATTTATGTGGCAGTGTGGATTGGTAGGTATGCATATAAACCTCTTTTCCTTCTGTTTATACCTGGATATGTGAGTTGAAAGTAGGGTTTTCGAGTGCTGAACTCATGACAACAGCAGTGTGGTCATAATTATATTTTATTGTGTAGTGTGTGGTGTGGTGCTGAATGGTAGAGGGTGACTTTTTGTTTATAACAGTGATTTCTTTGTGGGGTGAGGTGAATCGGTTAGGATGACATCAGCTGGAGACAATAGTGACAATCAGGCAGGTGTTATGATTTCTCCTGATTACATAAATGTTCAAATGACATCTATTAAATTAAATGGTGAGAACTATGTGCCATGGGCTAATTTTGCGGAGGTGTTTTTAAGAGCCAAGAAAAAGGTGAAACATGTGAGAGAGGAGAAATCCTCTTTTGGTTCTCTAGGGTTTAGTGATTAGGAATAGGAGGATGCATAGATTATGACCTGGTTGTGGAATAGCGTGGAACCTAAAATTAGTGTGAATTTTATGTTCTGGGATACGACTAAGGAAATATGGGACCATGTTAAGAAACTTTATTCTCGCCAAGATAATACCACTAGAGTATATTAGCTTTACCAAGAGTATTTTAACCTAAAGCAGGGTAACCAAAGCTTGGAAGAATACTATGCAAGCATGAGAAATCTCCGTAATGAGCTTAATGTATATCATCCTCTGACTCCAGATGTTTAAGTTCAGCAACAACAATGAGAGCAATTTGATGTGACAAGGTTTCTAGTGGGTCTAAAGGCTGAATATGAACCTGTTCAAGAACAAATACTGGGAGGGTTTGCTCTCCCCTCTCTTGAAGAAGTGTTTGCTTGTCTTTGGAGGATTTCTATTGATTCTATAGAGTCTTCCTCTCTCTCAGACAAGTCTAGTTTTGTGGTGATTAGAGGGGGGAGGTCTGGAAATAGAGGTGGTGGCCGTGGGTTTCCAGGAAACTGAGGTGGTCCTATGTTTAATCGTACTAGTGGCCGTAGTGGAGGTCGAGAGTCACGGGGAGGTCGTGGCAGAGGAAGAAGTAATGGAGCTAGAAAATGCACATACTGTGGATTAGAGGGACATATTGTTAATTTTTGTTATGATTTACATGGTCCACCCAACACTTGAGCTAATCATGCTATGACTAGTAGTAGTGGTACAGCTAGTGAAAATTAGCAGACTGATCAGATTCCCTTCACATCTACCGGTGCTTCTGGGAAGGAAATGGTGAGCGTCCCATGTGAGGTATATGAGAAGTTCGTTTAGACATCCTCTCAACAGAATACAACTACCCTTGCCCATTTAGGTATGGCTTGATTGGCTTCCAAACCCTCACACTTGATCATTGGTTTTGGAGCCTCGGATCATATGTTTGGCACTCCAGATATGTTTTCTTCATTTTTCCCACCTTTTACTTCTCAAACAGTTACTCTTGCTAATGGTTCTACCTCTCCCATCTACGGTGTTGGTGATGTTGATATGACCTCCTTGTCCTTATCCTCTGTTTTATATGTACCTAAGTTTCCTTTTAATCTTATGTCTGTTAGTAAACTAACCAAGTCACTCATTTGTTCTATAACCTTTTATCCCTCTTCTTGAGTGTTTCAGGGTCTCAAGACGGGGATGAAGATTGGTGGAGGGCATGAAGCAGGTGGATTGTATTACCTTGATGGTGGTGACCCGTCAGTAGCCTTTCAGTCATCTCTTACTCCTCTCCAATGGCAGTGCAAATTTGGTCATCCATCTCTCAAGGCTCTGAAGTTGTTGGTTCTGTCCTTAAGTTGTCTTCCATCGTTGGATTGGGAGTTGTGTCAGCTTGGGAAACACCATAGTCTCTTTTAGTCCAAGAGTTGATAGTCGTGTCTTGAGTCTTTTTTCTTTAGTTCATTTAGATGTTTGGGGTCCAAATAAAGTGGTGTCATACAATGGTTACGAGAATTTTATAATTTTTGTTGACTTTTCAAGGATGACATGACTCTATCTTATGAAAGATTGAAGTGAATTGTTTTCTATTTTTCAAAAAATTTATGCTGAAATATGTACCTAAATTGGAGTTCATGTTAAAATTCTTCGCTTAGGTAATGCAAAAGAGTACACATCAATACCATTTCAGCAATACTTAGAGCACCATGGGGATAATTCATCAAACTTCTTGTTTTTATACCCCGCAATAGAATGGAGTGGCTGAACGGAAAAATCGACACTTATTTGAAACTGCTCGGTCCATTATGCTTGATATGAATGTCCCAAAGCGTTTGAGTGATGCTGTCATAACATCATGTTTCCTCATCAATCGGATGCCCATGTTCATCCGTGGAAGTCAATCACCTTTCTCAGTCTTGTTCCCTACTCTTTCTTTGTTCCCTCTCACTCCTAGAGTCTTTGGTTGTGTTCGCTTTGTTCAAAATTTAGTACTTGGTTTAGGCAAGTTAGATGCGTGTGCCACCAAAGGCATCTTCATTGGATATTCCAGGACCCCAAAAGGGTACAAGTGTTATAATCCTAGCTCTCATTGGTCTTTTGTGTGCTCAAATATCACTTTGTTTGAGTCCATTCCTTTTTTCTCAAGTACTAATGTTCTTCTTGCGTCCATGGTTCCACTTCCAGTTCTAGTTGAGGACCCCTTTTCTATGGTTCTTGGTCAAGTTGAGGACCCCCTTCCCGTGGTTCCTGTTCAAGTTCCATCCCCACCTTCTCCATTGCAAGTTGATACTGAGAGGCCACAAATCACACAAGTGTATACTCACAGAAGATCACTGGCCCCTCCTCCAGTTCAGCCCTCGTTGACGGATCCTATAGTTACACCTCTTCCTTCTTACCTTGATCTTCCTATTGTATTGTGGAAAGGTAAACGTAGTTGTACATCTTATTTTATCTCTCATTATGTTTTTGTTGCTCACCTTTCTATTTTTTATCGCCATTTTATATCTTTGCTATCCTTTGTTTCCACTCCTAAGATTGTCCAGGAAGCCCTTACTTCTCTAGGGTGGCGAGAAGTAATGGAAGAGGAATTGTCTGCTTTACAACACAATCACACGTGGGAACTTATTACTCTCCCTCCCGGTAAGCATGTTGTTGGATGTAAGTGGTTTTACACAGTGAAGTATCTCCTAGATGGCAGTGTGGAATGATTAAAGGCCAGGTTAGTGGCCAAGGGCTATTCTCAGTTATATGGTGTTGAATATATAGAGACATTCTCTCCTGTGGCTAAGATTGGTTCAGTTCGGGTATCAATTTCATTAACAACAATGTATGATGGGCCTCTCTTTCAGCTAGACATCAAGAATGCCTTCTTACATGGTGATCCAGTTGGGGAAGTATATATGGAGCAACCACTAGGGTTTGTGCTCAAGGGGAGTATGGTAAAGCTTGTAGACTTAAAAAGGCAATCTATAGGCTGAAACAATCTCTACGTGTGTGGTTTGGTAGATTCAGTGAAGTAGTGAAGAACTTTGGCATGAAATAGTGTCAAGTAGACCATTTTGTGTTCAGTCGTGACTCAAAAGATGGGAAAATCTTGCTAGTGGTGTATGTGGATGATATTGTCATAATTGGCTGTGATAGCAATGGGATTGACAGATCGGAAAACTTTCTACAGGATCGCTTCCACACAAAGGATCTTGGTAAGGTGAAATACTTCATAGGAATAGAAGTTGCAAGGTCAAGGCATGGAATTAACTTGTGCCAAAGGAAATATGTCCTTGACTTGAAGAAACATGGCTATTAGGTGCTAAACCAGTTGAAACACCCATGGAACCGAATACTAAGTTGAGTATTGATGTAGGTGAAGAGTTTGATGATCCTAGAAGGTATAAGAGGTTGGTGGGAAAATTGAACTATTGGACTATAACACGGCCATATATATCATTTACTGTAAGTATAGTGAGTCAGTTTATATAACATCCTCGGGTTCCACATTGGGAAGTAGTTCTAACAATAGTCAGGTATTTAAAGGGTGCTCCAGGTCGTGGTCTGTTATACAAGAGTGGATTAACTCTTGAGATAGAAGGGTATACAGATGTTGATTGGGCCGGATTTGTCTTAGATCGGTGGCCAAGTACAAGATATTGTACCTTCCTTGGTGGCAATCTAGTAACTTGGAAGAGCAAGAAACAAACAGTGGTGGCAAGGAGCAGCGCAAAAGCTGAGTACAGGGCTATGGTTTATATTACATGTGAACAAGTATGGCTGAAAAATCTCTTGCAAGATGGGGTTCTCAATTGATAGACCCATGAGGTTATACTGTGATAATCAAGCTGCTGTACACATTTCTTCTAATCCAGTCTTCCATGAGAGAACAAAGCATATTGAAGTTGATTGCCACTTCATAAGAGAAAAAGTGATCGATGGAGTGATAACTACAACTCATGTAAGTTTAGGAAACTAGTGGGCAGATCTGTTTACAAAGGGGCTGTCTCGAGGTAGAGTGGATTACATATGTGACAAGCTGAGACTATATGACATATATTCTCGAGCTTGAGGGGGAGTGTTAGAGTCGACAGTACAAGTATTTTGGTCCTTCATCTATCTAATTATCATTGAATAGCCAGTTTTATCTGAGTTTAAGTTATGTGTTCCATACTTAATGAGGGACAATATTGGCTTTTGTAATTCAGTATATACAATATAAATACAAAGTGGGTCGGCTGGGTGAGATATCTTTTTCTCTCATTGACCGAACCCTTCTATTCTTCTTACCTACTTCGGAGTTTGGACCTAGAACTGAAATAGGTTAATCAACATATTCACATATACTAACCTGTGGAGTTAATTACTTTGATACCTTTTTCATTGCCAAAATTAGTTCCGTATGTGTTTTTATTTCTTTAACTACTAGTCTTATGTAATCAGCCAGTGATCTAAGGTAATCCTCAGTAAGGCTCTAGAAACTAGATTACCCTAGTGCTCCTCCCAATCCACTGTTAATAGGAATATGTCTAGTTTGGAACAAATCGGGTTAGCTTGCAAGTTGGACCTTTTAAAATTGTTGTAGGTTAATGGCGATTCTTTTAGCTCAAACCCGTCAATAATTTGACTAAACTTCCTATACTTATACAAATTCTCTCTCTTTCCTTAGTGATTCCAGTGACATTAAAATCCCCCCTCCCCTTAGACACCAAGGCGCATCCCACAACCCTTTTATATCCTCCAATTCTTCCCAAAGCTCATTTCTTTCTCTATAGCCATTGGGACCATACACATTTGTCATCACCCATTCAAAGTCATTACTAACTTGTCTAAACTTAATTGAGACATTTAACTTACTCCCCAGTTCCCCAACTCCCATCACAACTTCACTATTCCTGTAGAGGGACTGGGCCGATGGGCCCTAATGCCTTTTTCTTGTTATTTTTGTTTCTTACATGTGTTTGTTTAATAATGGGCCTCATTCTTATGGGCTTGTTAACCTTTTTTTTTTAATTTTTTTAAGTGAGTTCATGAGCTGGCTGTCCACTTAAGGGCAGAACTGTAATTATCTATAATTAAGTGAGATTAATAAAAGATTAGAGAGTAAGGAGAGAAGAGAAGACATCGAACTTCTTTCTCATTCTCCCTCTCTCTCCATGTTCTTCTTTTGTTCTTGCTATTTCTCTTCTATCTCCTCTTCTTTTCTTGCTGAAATTTGAGATTTTTTTCATGTTTATTGGAATGAATCACATCTTGCTACCAAAGCACCTATGCCTTTCTTCTATTTCCCTTTTTTCCCATACACCCATTGATTAGAAGAGTGCATGGAGAGATGAGATGCTGATTGTTTTGAGAACATTTGTGCCTACTTGGTGGAGGGTTTGGAGAGACAAAATCTGGCTATAGATTGCCAAGAAAGTGAGGCTGTTGATTTTTTGCCCCAAACCTTAGCCAAGTAGAGAGTTCATAGTTACGGGTTAAGGAGATAGATTGAGTGTGGTTCTTAGAGCTTGAGGGGTCTCTTTTGGTCTCTAGTAATGGACGGTTGAAGTTGGAAGGAGTTTGGGAAGCTTTGTTAGGAGAGGTTACTCTTCTCTCTTTTCTTTCACATAGTTGGGTGCAGTGAAACCCTAATTTTGGGACTTGCAGTTACTGGACAGACCTCAATTAGGTTCATAGAAACTAACAAACTTGTTTTTGGATTTTTGTTTGGTTAATGTAGCAATTTGGAAGTGAGATGAAGCATATCTCGGTGTTTGAGCTTGGTCTAGTAGATTCCATTATGGTTGGAATGACTACAATTAAGTTATATGGGACAAATTACTTGGTCACAAGGAAAGTTGAAGAATGACTTAGCTTGGGACAAATTGGTAGAGACTAATCCTACATATGAAAAATGGATGAAAGAGAACTACATAATGATTGGATGGTTAGTTAACTATATGCAACTCCATATAAGTCAACATTACCTTTGGATGACTTCTACTAAGGAAATTTGGGACAATGTTATATAAACATATTCTTAGAAATTGAATGTTGCAAGAGCTTATAAGTTGAAGAATGAAGTGAACAATTTGAGACAAGGGGAGAAGAGTGTAGCTGTTTACTACTCTATGTTGAAGCCATTGTGGCAAGATATTAATGCAGTGGAGACAGTTGTGTGGGAGAGCACTAAGGATGCAGAGACATTTAGGGAACTAGTAGAGAGAAACAAGGTGTTTGAGTTTTTCACAGGTCTCAACCCTAAGTTTGATGTTATGAGGCAGAATACTTTGGCTAGAGATGAAGTAACCCTTGCTTAGGCATATTCTATGGTTAGTGGTGAAGAGAGTATGTGGCAAGTACAATTATAGGGACCTCTACCCCTAGAGCATTTTTCACATGCTGGGATAAAGTCAAAGGGGCTATTTGAGAAGAAAGAGGTAATATATGAGTAGAAGTTCAGGACTGTTATCAGTCTTGAACCCTAATGGATTTCAAGATCGAAGATAAGAAGAAAGGTAAGAGGAAAGAAGAGGGAGAGGGAGGAGAAGCAGTAGAACACAAGGGTTGAAAGGAGGAGCAGAAGCTTAATGTTCTGCCGCCGCCACTTTAATTAATATTTATAGGTTATGCTCATTACATGGAAAGGACATATCTGCCCTTAGTCTTTACATAACAAATAGAGCAAAAAATAGTACTGAAATAAATAACAATTGAAACAACTAAATGACTAATAGCTAACCCTAGGCAGACTAGAACATCTTCTACCCTACGAACACAGTGGGACCGTAGCTATGGGGCCCACATCAGTGTTCTCTACACTCCCCCTCAAGTTGGGAATAAATGTTTATCATTCCCAACTTGGATAGATCTGCCTCTAGCTTCTTCCATGGTACAACTTTGGTGAGGATATCTGCCAGTTGCATATTGGAGGTGATGTATGGGAGACACAATTCTTGTGATGAGACCCTCTCTCGTACAAAGTGTCGATCAACTTCAATATGTTTAGTCCTGTCATGCTGCACTGGGCTGTGTGCTATATTAATAACCGCTTGATTATCACAATACAACATCAGGGGCTTCTCATACTCAATACCCAACTCCTCAAGTAGTGATCTCAGCCAAAGAATTTCAGCCACTCCATTAGCCATTGACCTGTAATCAGCTTTAGCACTGGATCGGGAGACAACACTCTGTTTCTTACTCCTCCAAGAAACCAGGTTACCTCCCACAAGAGCACAATATCCAGAGGTAGACCTTCTGTCATCAACTCCCAGCCCAATCGGCATCCGTATAGACTTCCACCTTCATGTGGTCATTGTTCTTGAACAGTATACCTCTACCCGGGCATCTCTTCAAGTATGCTAATATTCTTTTTGCTGCTAGAAGGTGCGTGGTTTTAGGAGAATGCATGTACTGACTGACAACACTAACGGCATAACTGATATCTGGTCGGGTGAGGCATAGATATAGGAGCTTTCCCACTAACCGTTGGAACATAACTTTGTCTTCAAGCAGCTCCCCACTCTCTGCACTAAACCTGTGGTTCTGTTCAATGGGTGTATCTACAAGTTTGACACCTAGCTTTCCAGTTTCAGCCAAGAGATCTAAAACATATTTCCTCTGAGAGACAAAGATCCCCTGTTTAGATCTAGCAACCTCAATACCCAAAAAATACCGTAGTGTACCCAGATCTTTCACCTCAAACTCTTGATGAAGGAGCTGTTTGAGGGACTCAATCTCATGGTTGTCATTTCCTGTCACCACAATATCATCAACATATACTGCAAGTAGTGTCAGTGACGACTCCACCCTCTTGATCAACAGTGTATGATCTGACTGGGCCTGTACATAACCGAACTTCCCAAGGGCTAGTCTGAATCTGTTGAACCAAGCTCTAGGTGACTGCTTCAAACCATACAATGCCTTATTGAGCCGATAGACCTTCTTACCTGCCTCTGTATCATAAAATCCAGGAGGCAACTGCATGTAAACCTCTTCCTGCAAGTCCCCATTCAGGAAGGCATTCTTAACATCCATTTGGTACAAAGGCCAAGTGTAGCTTGCTGCAAGAGATAATAGAACCCGAATGGTAGTCATCTTGGCTACCGGGGCAAATGTCTCCAAGTAATCTATACCATAAGTCTGAGTGAACCCTTTTGCAACTAGTCGGGCTTTGTACCTCTCAATGGAACCATCTGCATTGTGCTTCACAGTAAATACCCACCTGCATCCAACTGGTTTCTTTCCTTTGGGCAAGTCAACTAGCTTCCAGGTATTATTTTTCAACAGGGCATCCATTTCAACTTGCATTGCACCTCTCCACTCTGGGACTGATAGGGCTTCTTGCACTATTCTCGGAATAGGGACATCAGCAACGGAGGTGAGATAGGACCTGTAGGAGGGAGATAGGCGATCGTAGGACAAAAACTGGGAGATGCAGTGGGCTGTAGATGTGGTGCAATGCCGTTTTCCTTTACGGAGGGCAATGGGAAGGTCAAGGTCATCTGTAGAGGGTGAGGTAGCAACAATGGAAGGAGTCTCTGTGGGCCTTGGGACTGTAATATTTGGACTTGGAGCCACAGAAGAGATTGGAGCTGGTTGGGACTGCTGATCGGGATCAACCTGCTTGCATCGCCTGTGATAGACTCTCAACTCCCGATCCCTCTGACCACCCTCGCTACTTCAGTCCTCATCACCAACTGGAATAGTTAAGGGAACAGTCTCAAAGGTATTAACCCTGTCTTCACTGCACTCCCCTGAAGAAAAGGACCCAAATCTCCACGCTCACTACTCTCCCCCTGAGGAGAGACCCGAGAATGGTAGGGTGTCTCAAAGAAAGTGACATCCATGGATACAAACTTCTTCCCTGAGACAAGATCATAACAACAATAACCCTTTTGAGTTTGTGCATAACCAAGAAAGATGCGTTTGGAGGCCTTGGGTTCAAACTTGGAGTGATGGGGACCGAGAAGCTGAACAAAACAGGTACAACCAAATGCCTTGAGGGGAATAGTGAACAACTCCTCATTGGGGTATAGAAGGGAAAAAGGAGGTTTCATATCAAGAACCCGAGAAGGAATCCGATTAATAAGATATTCCGCCGTAAGGATAGCATCACCCCAGAAGCGAATAGGGACATTGGAGGTAAACATAATATTTCTAGTCACCTCCAAGATGTGCTTATTCTTCCTCTCTGCAACCCCATTCTGCTGAGGTGTATGAGGGCAAGTGCTCTGGTGGATAACCCCATGATTAAGGAGGTACGATGCCAATGGCTTAGCAAAGTATTCCTTTGCATTATCAGATCTAAGCACTTTTATCCTGGCATCAAATTGTGTTAGGATCATTTGGTGGAAGTTTTGGGTCAGGACAGGCACCTCATCTTGTGATCGCATAAGATAAACCCATGAAAAACGACTGTAGTCATCAACAAATAGCAAAAATTACCTGTACCCCCCCATAGAAGGAATGTGATATGGCCCCCAAACATCAGTATGCACAATATCAAAAGAACTATTACTCCTTTTATTACTCAATGAATAAGAGTTTCTACAATGTTTAGCCAACTCACAACTTTCACACTTCAACTGAGATGACTCAACAGACTCAAACAAAGTAGGAAACAGACTCTTCAAGGACCAAAAAGATAAATGGCCCAATCAGTTATGCCACAACATAACCAAACTCACAACTTGAGAAACAAGTAACTTCTTATCCATTGACTCTTCCTGACGAGAACTCTTCCCGAGCAGATAGATCCCATTCGTCTCACAGCCAGTCCCAATCACCTTCTTCGTCTCTAGGTCCTGAAAAACACATCGGTCAGGAAAGAAAGTTACTGAGCAGTTCAAGTGTTTGGTAATACTACTAACGAAAATGAGGTTAGTATCCAGTTTAGGAACATGCAAGACAGAGGACAAGGATACAATATTCGACAGTTTGATGTCACCTTTGCCAGAAATAGGGACAAGAGAGCCATCAACTATAGATACTTTATCCCAACCAGAAGATAAGTAATAAGTAGTAAACAAATAGGGCAAGCTAGTCATATGGTCGGATGCACCTGAATCTATTACCCAACACGGTTTAGTAGTACCTAGAGCGGAGGCATGGTAGGCTGAGGCTCGAGTACCTGAGTGTGCAAAGGCCGATGTGGCCGGAGCTGATGACTGCGGTAACTGAGCTGAACTGCCAACTTCCTTTTCCAATTGTATTAGAGCAGCCCGAACTGCAGCTACGGTCTCCAATGATATGCCTCTCGTGCCAGATGAGGATGCTGAATCAGTAGTCATAGCCACATGAGCATTACCCCTTTTATTTCTCAACTTTGTCGGGACCAAATGTGGATGCAGCTTCCAACATGTTTCTTTTGTGAGTTTAGGTTTCTTGCAATGCTCACACACCACATCCCTTTTATCTTCCTTCTTTCTGTCCCTCTCTGAATCACCCTCTATTTTGTGTTTGACAGCTACCAAGGCAGGTGTAAGCGGCTGAGGTTGCATCATGACTTTCCTCCTGGTCTCTTCACTGTGCACTAAGGAGTATGCCTGAGAAAGGGTCACACTATCTCTGGTCAAAATCTGCTGCCTCACAATATCATATTCTGAATTCAGTCCTGCCAAAAACTCAAACACTCTGTTTGTCTCGATGTGCTTTCTATGTATCTGAGCATCTTTGGGACTCTCCTACTCAAGAGTCTCTAAGTGATCAATTTCATGCCACAGGGACTTCAAGGTAGAGAAGTAGACCGACATCGGTTTCTCTCCTTGTTTAAGGGAATTCACCTCACATTTCAACTCATATGCTCTGGCAACATTAAGGGGTTGGGAGTAAGTCTCTTTCATCACATTCCATATCTCCTTGGCTGTCTTTGCCCATAAGTAGTTTTGGCTGATATGGGGCTGCATAGAATTACAGAGCCATGTCCTAACCAAGTAGTTTTCTTGGACCCACTTGGTATACATAGGGTCTCCCTTGGAAGGTTCTGCCACATCTCCCAAGAGATACCCTACTTTGCCCCTTCCCCCAATAGCCATCATGGCTGATTGGGCCCATTCCAAATAGTTTGATCCATCAAACTTTACGGTTGTAATCTGAAAACCTGTCTCAGAACCACCACCATAACTGCTGTTCCCAAAACTGCCTTCCGCCTGATTCTTAAACTCCATTTCGGTCAAGAACTAGAAGTCTCAAAATTAGGGTTATTACAGTCAAAACCAGGACTAGGATTACCAACCACAATCACAAAATCAGTATAGAACCAATCTGTACTCACAGTAGATGTGCATGAAATATGTATAAAACTGATCTGAAATCAACAACCACACACAACAGCAACAGTCCGAACTATTTTCACCGCTTTAGAAGTGTTCAAAACCCCAAAAGAAAACTGAAAAACAGTTTGAAGAACAATCTGATATGCTGAAGCCAATTTGAGGTTTTAATCAGTCCTAAAAGCTGTACACTCCAGACAGTACCGTACGGATAAGGTTTGTATTAGGGTTAATATGAAACCTTAAAGTGATCAATCTGATATGCTGAAACCCTAAAACTGAACTATTAGGATTTGCCGCAGGGATAAGATCACAAGGTTCAGTCCAATACTAGGGTTTGTCGCAAGGATAAGACAAAACCCTAGAGAATAGAGAGATAAAACCCTAGAGTGGTTCGACCACCCTTGCTGGATAGGTCCAACCTATCTTCTCTGATGTTACTTCTCTCAGAAAATAAAAGACTTACAATAGGATGCAGTTTGCTGCCTACCAAGGTTACCCGAACCCTAGCCTTCTCTGATTCTTTCTGATCACCAACTCGCTGCAACTGTGGCACTTCTTCAAACAGCTGCTAATCCTCTGGAGATCTCCAAGAACCAGTCAACGAACTTTGCTTTCTCAGCTTCCAGCCTTAGATGGTTCTCATGTGGTCGGCTGGACTAGACTCACATGAGAAGCCCTAGCTCTGATACCAAGTAGAAGTTCAGGACTGTTATCAGTCTTGAACCCTAATGGATTTTAGGATCGAAGATAAGAAGAAAGGTAAGAGGAAAGAAAAGGGAGAGGGAGGAGAAGTAGTAGAACACAAGGGTTGAAAGGAGGAGCAGAAGCTTAATGTTCTGCCGCCGCCACTTTAATTAATATTTATAGGTTATGCTCATTACATGGAAAGGATAGATCTGCCCTTAGTCTTTACATAACAAATAGAGCAAAAAATAAGATGAAATAAATAACAACTGAAATAACTAAATGACTAATAGCTAACCCTAGGTAGACTAGAACATCTTCTACCCTACGAACACAGTGGGACCGTAGCTGTGGGGCCCACATCAGTGTTCTCTAAAATGTGAATACTACGAGAAACCGAAGCATACCAAGGACACCTGGTAGAAATTACATCAGAATCTTCTCCTAGAAAGGTTTCAGAACAATAATAAAGGCAGAATTTGAAGTGTATGGGAAGGAAATGCAAGGGAAGGCGCGTAAATTGAGGAAGTCTCTGCATGATTTCAAATACTCTCCTACAGCCAGATTTGAGAGATTCTAGGCTGCCCTTGTTACCTTTGGTCGCACATAGACTTAGTCTAATCATACTCTATTTGTTAAGAGGAGAGATTCCTTGGTGACCCTTTTGATTGTTTATGTTGATGACATTGTGGTTACTGGTGATGATGCTTAGGAAGTGGTTAATCAATCTTAAAAGATTTTGTCACTCTAAATTTAAGATCAAAGGCTTGGGTGAACTCAGATATTTTTTGGAGATTGAAGTTATTCGGTCCAAGGATGGTATCATCGTTTCTCAATGTAAGTATGTTCTTGATCTACTTGTAGAATTGGCAAACTTGGTGCTAAACCACCTTCCACTCCTATAGACCTAAATCACAAGCTCTTAGCTACTGATGGTGAATTGTTGAGAAGTTGTTATATTTTTGCATGACTCGGCTAGATATTTCTTATGTGGTGTTTTTGGCTAATTCATGCATTCCCCTAGAGATACACATTTAACATCTATAGAGAGGGTTATGTGTTTCCTAAAAGGTACTCCAGGGGAGGGTGTCTTATTTGCCAAGCATGGACAGATGAAGTTGGAAGCATACGCTGATGTTGACTGGGATGGATGTATTGATGATAGGAGATCCATTTCGGGATATTGTGCTATGGTGGTAGGGAGCATTGTTTCACGGAGGAGTAAGAAGCAGTTTGTAGTGGCTAGATCCTTAGCTGAGGTAGAGTGCAAGGCAATGGCACATGGAGTTTTAGAACTATTGTGGCGTAGATCACTTTTGGAAGAATTAGGTATTGATTGTGAGAAGCTAATGATGCTATATTGCAATAACCAGGCAGCTATCAACATTGCACATAATCCTGTCCAGCATGACAGAACTAAGCACACAGAGGTTGATAGACATTTTATATGAGAGAGTTGCTTCAGGGGAGATTTGTTTGCCATTTATTGCTTTTGAAGAACAACTGGCTGATGTTTTGGCAGAAGGTGTTCCAAAAGGGAAGTTGATACATTATGTAAGCAAGCTGGGCATGACTGATATCAATGCTTAGATTGAAGGGGGAGTGTAGAGAGATTGGGCTGAATGGTCCCTAATGCGTTTTTTTGTTATTTCTTATATGTGTTTGTTTAATAATGGCCCTCATTCTTATGGGCTGGCTGGCTGCCCACTTAAGGGCAGAATTGTAATTATCTCTAATTAAGTGAGATTAATAAATGATTAGAGAGTAAGGAGATAAGACATCAAACTTCTTTCTTGTTCTCCCCTCTTATCCATCTTCTTCTTCCTTTGTTCTTGCTATTTCTCTTCTATCTTCTCTTCTTTTCTTGCTGAAGTCTGAGATTATTTTCAAGTTTATTGGACTGAATCACATCTATTCCATATTGTTAATTTGTTATTATCCCCCTAAAGATCCCCAAGATAGGGAAGCAACCCATTCGAGCCCTCTATTCTTCCATAATCTTTCTAGCCTATCACCATCAAAAGTTGCCACTTTAGACTCTTGTAACAAAGTGACATCCGACTTTTCCTTATTAAGCACTATTATAGAGATTGTCCTCTTCTTCTCCCTATTTAGACCTCTTACATTTCAGCCTAGAATCTTCATCACCACTTGACTTTAGGATCCCTATTCTCTACCTTTTGTACTTGCTTCCTCTGACACTTCCTTTTCTCCCACTAAATTCTTTGTCCCCTTCCACATCTCTCCTCAATTTCTCAACCTCACTTAGTTTCCTTTTTTTCATCTTACCTATTTCCTTCTTCCTCAAAAAAGCTTTCAATTTGCATCCCAACTTTTCCACAAATTCAGCTAATGTGTCTTTCTTCTCACTATTCACCATCAAAACAGACTCTTCATAACCCTCCCCACTGTTTGTTCCATCAGTGCTTCCTTCAACTCTCCCCCCATGGTTATTCTCCTCAATCTTTTCTCTCCAATTCCTCTAGGAAACTCTAAATCAATTCCCAAATTTTCCTACCCTTCTCTTTCTCTATCATCTCTATCTCAGTCATAGATTTGTTTTCACTTTGTGGCATGACGGTCATTAGGGAACTTGACATGTTCGACACAGGCATAGAGCGAGGGTTAGTCCCCAAAAGCGAATTTACAAGGTTACCATAAGTTGACTTACTAATAGATTTGTCCATCTCAGGGATGGACAAACAATTTTCTGGTACCATCTCATGGAGATTACCAATCTGATTAGTTGAGGCGTCTGTTGTGAATCTTTCCTTGAAAAAACCAACACCTTGTTCACTTCCACTATTTTGTGACTTACCCCCCATCAATGTCCCATTGCTTGGCTTCAAGTGAATCTCCCTCGATCCCTTATGAACACCTTGTCTTTTTGATGTATTTGGTCCTGATAACCCCTTGTTAGGATTCTGGTTTTCTGCCCTATTGTCCTAATAATACTTGGACCATTGAGAGCCACTACCATTTGTCGTTGGTTTCAGAGAAGGGTAGTGTCTGACAACATTCATCTCTTCAGTGAACAATAGATTTGTACCCAAGTCCTCTGAGTTTTCCACCACATTCTCCCCTCCATCTCCAAAATATCTTCTATTGTGGTAACATTTGAGATAGACTCACCGTCTTCGTCCTCAAACTAAGCACAACCCACCCAACCATTATCCACCTCTTCCAATTCGTTTGTCTTGTCTCTGGTGTATCTAGGGTTCGGTTGGTTTGTCTGCTGTACTGGAGGAGGCCATAGAAGTTGCCTTAGGTCTCACCACCCATTGAAGAGGATTGTTTTGTCAAGAAGTTAATTACCTTTTATGGACAGAGTTGGGTTGGGGTGATGATGCTAGTCACGTGACCGTTTGCCCCTAAGTGGATCAGACTTGGTTTGGTCCACCACAATGTTCTCCTTACTTTTTAAATAGGATGGTCCAATGACAAGTCTTGAGTTGGACCCACGCCTAACCATCTTGGCATAAGACTTAGAGTTTGCAACATTAAAGTTTGATTTAACACTATTTAAGCCACTTTCTATTTTGAGGCCCAATCCAACCTGTTCCTCTTCATTTACCTTAAAAATATCCACATTAAATGAACCCTATCTCGCCCTCCCTCTCCACTTCTGCCACGTGTCTTCCACAATGCCACATCATCATCATCTTCAACCTCTCTCTCCTCAATCTAGAGTGTCACTTCAACTTCCATAGCCAGCCAAACCCTTCTCTAAGCCCCGCTCAACATGTTATCGATCAACCGGGGAACAAGCTCAGGCTTAACTCTGGTCATCCTAATCCTCACCCCAGAGGTTAATAGTATTGAACTAGAGCAAGACCCCTTCTAGCATTGTGACGATCTTGGTGATGAAAGTTTCCTTCCACAAGGTGAATGGAAGGCCAACCAATAAAACTTCAAAATATTCGGTATTGATTTCTTTACAGTTACAAGAGAACAACCACTTTTCAATTAAAACCACCCCTAAGCTAGTATCCAACGTTAAAAAATCGATCATCCTCTCCCCTGTTTCTAGAAAGGCTCTATGATCATCGAAAGGGTAGACTACAATCCTAGAGTTAACTTGTAGTTTACCCATAATAGCTTCAACTATTATTCCCCAGTCATCCACCTTTCTTCCTGCCTTGATAATTTGCCTACGTTCCCAATCCCCTTTACCACTCTCCAGAATAAACCTCAGCAACTTACATGAATTAACCACCATAAACTGTTGTTGATATTCTTCTTGTCGAGAAACTTGTGTCTTAGATAAGTCCTTAGAATTGGGATTATTCTTTTCTGATGTGTTATTGTTGCTGATCATCGTTTGGAGTTTCCTATCAACAGAGGATTTCGGTTTTCTTCTGTAGCTAGTAAGAAATATTGGATTCTCTGTGCCATTAACCTCCAACTGTGCCCTTGTTTCCCTTCTGGAACACAAATCATTCGTTTCCTATTATCTCTGATATCTCCATGTACCATCCTTTGCAATTATTCTTTAACGTTATCTGGTATTTCCTCCTCGAGAGCTCCAACAAACTCCTCCATTATTTCTTTTGACAGAGAAGATTGCTCCATTGATGAACCCCTTCAACCATGGTACAGCATCTCCAATGAGGAAAATGGAAGCCCTTCCTTCCTCCTTGATCTCTAGTACCTCTTGACTTTGACTCTTCAACAAAAATCTTTTAGCTTCAAACTGTAAGTCGCTTCTCCATCTTCTCGCTGGTAGGAAGAGTCCTTCTTGCCGCTTCTCCATTTGAATGTTTTCTGAAATGCTAAATTAACATTACTTTTCATGCTTATTGTGCATTTGAACCATTTCAAAGGTATTCCTAAATGTTTTCCATGTGATTTTGCAGATTGATGTTGAGAATCCATGTGTGATAATGAGTCAAGACAAAAGCAGGGAATTTTTGCATTCAGGGAATGACAAGGAGAAATTTAAGGTAAAAGTGTGTTTTTGTATCTATGGCTATATGTTTTTTTTTTTTAATTGCTTCTATTTTATTTCATTTCTTACTTTCATATTCTTACTTGTCAAAAAAAATATTTTATCTATTCTTTTGTATTCGTGGCTCATTTTTTTTTTAGAATTTGCATACAAAGAAGAAAGAGATTTCTTTACTTCAGTAGCATATCATGCCTGTTGACACTTTTTACTTTTAATTTATACTTGTGGAAAACTTATCAGTGACTAATGGTAATATTTTATTGTGTAGTTCTTTTTCAAAGCTACACTGCTTCAACAAGTAAATGATCTTCTACAAAGTATTAGGGAAAAGTTGGATGCAGCAAATATTGTGATCGATGAACTAGAATCTTCAATAAGACCTATACAGAAGGAACTTAATGAGTTACAAAGCAAGATAAAGAACATGGAACATGTTGAAGAAATATCTCAGCAAGTACAGCACTTAAAGAAGAAGCTCGCATGGTGTTGGGTATATGATGTTGATAGGCAAATCAAGGAACAAAATGCAAAGATTGAGAAGCTGAAAGATCGCATACCTACTTGCCAGGCCAAAATAGATCAACAGCTAGTGAGTAGAATATATTTAAAATTTTATTTTCAGATTATTGCCCATATTGGAGGGTCATTGTTGGTCTTTAACTTTTAGTAGTATTTCATTTCTTCTCCCTCCTTTTCCCTGACATTGGTTTCCAATATTATGTAGCATAAAAGAGATTATGTAGTCATTTTGAAGGGTCTTATTTTTCTTCTTCATGTGGCAACACAACAGGGGTAGCCCAATCCCATACCCACAACCTCCCAACCTTGGTGGCAATGGGATTTTGACCCCAAGTCACTACAACTAGCCAGAGAACTTACCAACTGAACCACCGTCAGTTGTTCATCGTTAAGGGTCTTGCTTTCTTTTTGTGGGTCCACTTTCTTGTTGCTGCAACTTAAAGATATAATCATCAGGGAAAGATGAATTTGCTACTGCCACCTTGTTTTTTGTATATAAGAGGAGTTTAAGACCTGTTTTATATACTGCTACTGTGAATCTTATGTTGCATATCATAATTCTTTTATCTGTTTTATCTATTGTACGTAGAGGGTATGGTGTAAATCTACCAATGTTTTAAAACATGGAGGCATGACTTGAGATGTTTCACTACCCGTAGGCATGAGGTGTGGTGCAAAGCGCAAGAGGCGTAAGCCTCCTCAAGGACAAGTTCCTTCTTTCTTTCCTTTTCTCTTTCTTTTTTTTTTTTCTTAAGGTATATTCCTCGTCACAAAGGAGCTTGAGGTGTATGCCTCAGGGCATTTTGAGTGTGTGCCGCCTGAGTCATGCCTTTGGGTGTACCCTTCAAATGCCTTTTAAAATGTTCAAATATGCTTATTCTAATATTAGGTTATAATAAACTTTTGGCCCACTTCTGAGATGGACTGACCTTTTCATTAGAACAACTTTGTTTGGCCTCCTCTTGGTTCCTCTGACTAGGCAATAAGAATTTCATAAAATAAAAAAAGAAACTAAATTTACCTGGTTCCCTTGTTTTATATACCATTTGGCAATGCATATTAATTGAAAAAATAACAATTCTCTTTCTTAAGAACATTACATTTCCTCTCAAAACACGGCAAACCATTGTCTCTAGGACAGTATTTCAAATATATTAATTTTCAATACTTTCAAAACAGTACTAATATGAAAAACTTTTAATATAGCAATTTCATACAAAATTAGCAACTAAAGAAGGCTATAATTATATATGGTAAAATTTAAGATAGAAAGTAATAGAAAAAAACAAAGGCGAGCCACTGTTTTTCTTAAATGAGAGAGTAAACTTGTAGTGTTGTTTGGTTTTATTTAACGAGGAACAAAAATTATATAGTAGAAAGTAAACATGTAAAAATACATATCTCAAAATAAAATACAGAAATAAACATGTAAAATGTATTCAAAGTAAAAATGTAAAAATAAAGTCAAACATAATATATAACACATATTCAAGCACTCAACAATGCAAGCATGTGAAACTTCCAGCGCCTGTGCTCCTAGGTATGCCTTTTAAATCACTGATCCAACGCTTCTCTTTATTAGCATGAATAGGTATTCCCAAATATGAGGGACATGTCACAACATTTCTTCCAAAAATGAAGCCAGCTCTTGCCCAAGTGCAGCAGGACTTTTGGGCATGCCACACTTGGGCAAGAAATGAACTTGAATTCTTGCCCATTTTGGACAGAAATTGAACAGGTATCCATACCAAACATCATCTTGGCCCATTACTGCCCAATCTTGGCAAGAATGAGCCAGAATTGGCTACCAGGTGTGAACCAAACGGGCCCTAAGAGTCCGAGTCCATACCTTTCTCAACTCTTGGATGGTAAACAACAGCCTTTTTGCTATAGTATACCATGGTGACTTGCAGAGAAACTGGGTACAATTATTCGGCACTTCTCCTGCAAAAGAAAAACGTTAGAATAGGTGACCTCTTTCATAGATCTAATGGTGACTTATTATGGGCTTTCAGTTACCCCACCAACGGGTGCTGAGCTCCGTTCTCTACTGGAAGGTCTTTGTGCTAGCTATTGCTGGTAGCTGGCTAAACATCAGTTGTACATAGCATTTTTTATAATTAATAAAAGTTTCTTGTTGTCCATTGAAAAGATTCTATTGATTTTGAACTGCTCATCCTTTAAGTATTGCTCTCTATGATGTTTCCTTCACAAAATTTGATTATTTTATCCTCTTTTTTGGATAACATCTTGCTAGATTTGTTTCACAGGGTAACATTCTTGTTGTCCATTGAAAAGATTCTATTGATTTTGAACCGCTCATCCTTTAAGTATTGCTCTCTATGGTGTTTTCTTCACAAAGTTTGATTATTTTATCCTCTTTTTTGGATAACATCTTGCTAGATTTGTTTCACAGGGTAACATGGAGGTATTGAAGGAAAGACTAACCAAAAAGAAAGCTGATATTGCACATATGATGGAAAAGACATCAGCAATTAGGAGAATGAAGGAAGAACTAGGACATGATCTTTCCCTGGTATGCTGGATTTATGTATCCTTAATATGCTTTTAAAGGATAATAATCCTATCTTGATGACTATTAGACATTAATTAGGTGCTACTTCTAGCTTCTGCTTCCTTATGGATTCTATTTTTAATACACCCATAGCCTCTAATTCATTACCATAAGTGATTTTGACATGAATTCTAAAAAAATGTTCATCTGAACAGAAACTATGTTATATACATTGCCTCTAACCCTTGTATGGTGTGTATGAAGCGTGCTGGAAAGAAGTGTAATTGGAGTTCTGTACCCTATACTTGTGTCAAATCCTGCCTTACACATGACTGGTGAATGGTGACTGACCCAGTTACCCGTAAAAAAGGAACAGTGAGTTACCACTTACGAGTGATAACAGAGTTCATGCCTTTTAGGGCTCTATTGTTAATTAATGAATGCAAAACAATATTTTACCATTTTGAAAAAAAAAGTTTTTCAATTCAAAACTACTAATTTTCGGTGAAAGAGATTGAACATCAATATTGATTGCTTACAAAATACATTCAGATGCTTATGTACACATGACTTGTGAATGGTGACTGACCCAGTTACCCTTAAAAAAGGAACAGTGAGTTACGATTTACAAGTGATAATAGAGTTCATCTCTTTTAGGACTCTACTGTTTAGTAATGAATGCAAAACGATACTTTATCATTTGGAAGAATATGTTATTCAATTCAAAACTACTAATTTTCTGTGAAAGAGATTGAATATCAATATTGATTGCTTACAAAATACATTCAGATGCTTATGTAGCCTTGAATGAAAAACAAGCAATAACATACCCTAAAATATTTTAGTGGGATGCAATGACGCACTACTGTAGCTTTACTAATTCCAGGGAAATCTATTTCTATGGAGAAGATGTAATGACACACTGTCAGAATAAACCCCAACTTTGTTCTGACATATGCTGTAAAGTGTCATGACAAAGAATTTGAAGACGTAGAGAACACTGATGTGGGCCCCACAATTGTGGCCCACTCTGTCCGTAGGGTAGAATGTGCCCCAGTCATCCTAGGGTTAGTTGATGATCAATCTGTTATTCCAGTTGTTATTTATATTTCAGTTTTATATTGTTTTATGTGTTATGTAAATACCAAGGGCAGATTTGTCCTTTCATGTAACTAGCATAACCTATAAATACTAAATAGAAGTGGCGGCGGCAGAACATTCAGATTCTGTCATTCTTTTCAATTCTTGTGTTCTATTGCTCTCTCTCTACTCTTTCTCCTCTCTCATCTATACCTTTTTCTCCTTTTTCGAACCTGAAATCTATTAGGTTTCAAGGCTGATAGCAGTCTTGAACATCTACTTGGTATCGGAGCAAGGTTAGGATTTCTCATGTGAGTCTAGTCCAGCCGACCACATGAGAATCCCCTAGGGCTGGAAGCTGAGAAAGTGGAGTTCATGGACTGATTCTTGGAGATCGCCAGAGGGTTTAGCAGCTATTGAAGACTTGTCATGGTTGCAGAGCGTTGGTGATCAGGAAGAATCAGAGAAGACTAGGGTTCGGGTAACCTTGGAAGGCAGCGAACAGTTTTTCTTTGTAAGTTATCTATTTTCTAAGAGAAGTACTATCAGAGTGGATAGGTTGGACCTATCTGGAAAGGGCGGCCGAACCATTCTAGGGTTTTCTCCCTTCTATTCTCTGGGGTTTTATAGCAAACCCTAATGTTAGGCCGAACTGCCTTAGGGTTCTTTTCTCCTACTCTAGGGTTTGAAAGTGATCTTGCGGCAAACCCTAATAAGCTTGTGGCAAGCCTTAATGTTAGACTGAACCTTGCGATTTACCTGGAGTCCTCAAGTTTTGTTAGCATTGATAAGCTTTTAGGGTTTCATATTAACCCTACTGCAAGTCTATTTGTACGGTACTGATTGGAATGTGCAACTGAAATGTTTTCTTTAAGGACTGATTAAAACCCTAATTTTGCTAAGCATATCAGACCTGCTTCTAAGTTGATTTTTCAGATCCTTTTGGGGTTTTCAAACTCTCTTAAGGGGTGAGAACTATACGGACTGTTGCTGTTGTGTTTGCTAGTTGGTTTCAGATCAGATTTATACCTGTTTTGTGCACATACACTGTGAATGCAGATTGGTCCTACATTGTTTTGATTGTGATTGGTAGTCCAAGTGCTGTTTTTGAGACTTGACCGAGATGGAGTTTAAAAATCAGGCAGAAGGCAGTTTTGGGAACAACAGTTATGGTAGTGTTTCTGAGACAGGTGGTCAGATTACAACCGTAAAGTTTGATGGATCAAACTATTTGGAATGGGCCCAATCAATCATGATGGCTATTGGGGGAGGAGGTAAATTAGGGTACCTCTTGGGAGATGCGAAAGAACCCCCCAAGGGAGACTCTATGTATACTAAGTGGATCCAAGAAAACTACTTGGTTATGACATGGATGTGTAATTCTATGTAGCCTCATGTTAGCCGAAAATTACTTGTGGGCAAAGACAACTAAGGAGATATGGGATGTTATGAAAGAAACTTATTCCCAACCCCTTAATGTTGCCAAAGCATATGAATTGAAATGTGAAGTGAAAAACCTTAAACAAGGAGAGAAACCGATTTCAGTATACTTCTCTACCTTGCAGTCTCTGTGGCGTGAGATTGATCACTTGGAGACTCTTGAGTGGGAGAGTCCCAAAGATGCACAAATATATAGAAGACATGTTGAGACAAACCGGATGTTTGAGTTTCTGTCGGACCTAAATTCAGAGTATGATATTGTGCGGCAACAGATTTTGACTAGAGACAGTGTGACTCTCTCACAGACATACTACTTAGTACACAATGAAGAAACCAGAAGGAAAGTTATGATGTAACGTCAGCCTCTCACACCAGCCTTTGTAGCTGTCAAACTCAAATCAGGAGGTGATTCAGAGAAGGACAGGAGGAAGGAAGACAAAAGGGATGTGGTATGCGAACATTGTAAGAAACCCAAACATACAAAAGAAACATGTTGGAAACTGTATCCTCACTTGGTTCCGGCAAAGTTGAGAAGCAAGAAGGGCAATGCTCATGTGGCCGTGAACATTGATTCAACATCCTCATCTGGCACAAGAGGAACACCTTTAGAGACCTTAGCTGCAGTTTGGGCTGCCCTAATACAGTTAGAAAAGGAAGGTGGAAGTTCAGCTCAGCCACCGCCAGTCACCTTCAGCTCCTGCCACATCTGCCCGAGTAGGGGTATACTGTTCAAGAACAATAACCACATAAAGGTGGAGGTCTATACGAATGCCGATTGGGCTGGGAGTGTTGATGACAGAATGTTTACCTTAGGATATTGTGCTCTTGTGGGAGGTAATCTTGTTTCTTGGAGAAGTAAGAAACAGAGTGTTGTCTCCCGATCTAGTGTCGAAGCAGAATACAGGTCAATGGCTAACGGTGTGGCTGAAATCCTATGGCTGAGATCTCTACTTGAGGAGTTGGGTATTGAGTATGAGAAGCCCCTGATGCTGTATTGTGATAATCAAGTAACTATTAATATAGCACATAATCTAGTGCAACATGACAGAACCAAACACATTGAAGTTGACCGACATTTTGTACGAGAGAGGGTCTCATGTCAAGAAGTATGCCTCTCTTACATCACATCCAGTATGCAACTAGCATATATTCTCACCAAAGCCGTATCAAGAAAGGAGCTAGAGGCAGATCTATCCAAGTTGGGAATGATGAACATTTATTCCCAACTTGAGGGGGAGTGTAGAGAACACTGATGTGGGCCCCACAGCTGTGGTCCCACTCTCTCTACTCTTTCTCCTCTCTCCTCTATACCTTTTTCTCCTTTTTTCGAACCTGAAATCTATTAGGGTTCAAGGCTGATAGCAGTCTTGAACATCTAATGAAGACGTTTCAATAATATTAAGATTTCCACATGCAAAATGAGTAGATTAATAAGAGAATAGATGAAATGAAAATCCTAGAAAAAGTGAAAATTAATTGACAATAACCTTACCTGTATGCGCTCTATGTGTTAATATTCTTCAACTCAATACTTCTAGTACATATGCAGAATTGCTGTTTTCTCATGTATTAGATACTAAATAAAGAAACCAGTAATATGTGAGAATAAGTCTCCTTCACTTTATCCCAAATTGCCTTTGCTGTAGGCAAGAATAAACTATTTCTACTTATGCATGGCTACATGGAAAGCACAAGCCATGACATTACCAGAAGATTCTCTTGCTCCCACTTAGCATATTTTGGATTGTCATTATTTGGTTTAGGTTCCTTTTCAGTCAAGTATCCCGTTTTTTTTTTTTTCTCTTTGACGGGTCCACCTATTCTAAACTTTTTCAATTGAGCCCATTGGTATTTGTACCATCAAGCTTTAGAAGTGATGGGTATGTGCATAGGATCAAGTACCAAAATTGCTTCCTATACCATGGAACTTGAACTAGCACTACTGGATTCTGTATCAACGGGTCACCTTAACAATTAAAAAAGATAACACCAACAACTGCTTATTGCCAAGAATCCACCCAAACAACCACCCCAAGACAAAAGAATAGAGCTTAGTAGCAGCAATCTCTCCTAGGTATCACCTGAAGCATAGGGAGATTTCGTCCTACAAATTCTATCTCACTAGTTATGGGCAGTGGTAAAACATAGGCGCCGGGATCCTCACATAACCTTCAATTCTTTCAAATCACTCACTGATTGATTCTGGCATTCAAGAAATATCTTCTGGATCAAACTTTCCTAGCCAGCCTGACTAGATTTAATCTACAAGCCTAACCGGTTTTTCTGGAAAACTTCTGAAGATCCTCTCTAGGTTAACATACCCAGGCTGAATAAGAATCTAAAAAAATCACTTAAGCATCTCTAAAAGTTAGGTCCAAGATAGAACACAATTGGTCAGTGTTCCTACTCTACCTTTATGCCACTAACTGGAGTCATAAGGTCTTCCTCATGTGCACAGATGAAAAGAATCATTAGAGGAAGAATTATTTTCACTTGCTCTGTTACCAAGGTTTTGATCAATGAGAAAAAATAAAGATGACAGTGTAAAGTAGGAAGGAGGACTAACAGAGGAGGGGAAGAGAAAAGAATTAATGTAGAATAAGAACTCAGCCATTGAAATGGCCTTTTTACCCTTAAGCAGAAAGAGACTGACAAAAATATCCCTACTCTTCGTAGGCAAGCCACATAAGTACCCCTTTTGACTATTGTCTACATCTAACAAGCAACCATCAGATTCAGCTACAGGGGGTGCGGAGTGGAGCCATGGGGATAATGTCTCACCTTGTTGAAGAATCTATGTCTATGTGATGCCATCTACTCAAATTATCATCCAGAGAGCAATAATATTAAATTGCATCTATAAATGATATTACTGTAAAATAGACCCAATCCCAGAACTCCACCAAAAAGGGAATAACAGAGAAACAAGGATGCCTTGGCCTGGAATATCACTTCTTGATATTCCACCTTTGGCAATCCGTCAGAAGATGCTCTACTCATGCATGTTGATTCTATCCACTTCCACTTTGTATCTATTATAATTTTTTGTTTAGTTTGTTGTCATCTTGGTTGTCTTTAACTTGTAAAGTTGTCTGCAAACTTTTCTTGATAAGCCCTAGAATCTTACAGTTATGGATTCTTATATTACATATGCAAATGCTGCTTCTTAGGCTACAAAAAAGAGGCTTGAGCTAGAGGAGGAACAGAAGCGCAAAATTAACCTTATTAATAACCTGGTCAAGGATGTTCAAAAGCTTGAGCAACAAGTCTCTGATATTCAGGAGCAACATGTCAAAAATACACAGGTTGCTGTTCTTTTTGACTTGTGAATTACAGTACCTCTTTTTTTGTCAGGTTTAGTAATTCTAAAATTGCAACTCCTTGTTCTATTTGTGCATCTCCGACTTGATATTTTAACTGTTATCTTTTATTGCTTTATGCAGCTTACTTTCTTTTCATTCATTTTAGAGCTTAGGGACATTTGCATATTACAAATTTCCAGTCCATACATGATTAGTCACTAAAATGCTAGAAAAACTTGACTAAAACTAGATTTTGTAGTTTATTCTCACTTGAAGGGATAATATCTTCTTCCTTGAACTAAAATAGTAAACTATTTCTTTTCCTGAATGAAGAGTAAGTGCAAGTATTGGTGATATTTAGCAAGATTTCCATGAAATATCCCCATTTTGCTAGGTGACAATGTGAAACTTTCTGGGAATATATTTTTTTCCAAATATCTCTGATATTTTGCTGATATGTTGGCGATATTTCAGGTTTCATTGTTAAACTATATATTTAATGTTTAAAATTTGAGAATATTATTAAACACTTTTCGATATTTGTTTTCTTTAATTAATCAAGACAAATAATAAAATTTTGTTTAGCGGATTTTGGTTTTTGCCAGGGAATTTTCTCTTTTTTAATCCACCCAAAGGTAGCAAGCAAGGGACCCCAAATCCTAGCCAAGGAGCAGTGCAGAAAAATATGATTAGCTGTCTCCAGCACAAGAGAGCAAAGCAGGCAGTTTGGATAGTCCAAGGTCTGCTCTCCTCTAATGTTTATTGAAAGTGAGACACTTAGCTAAAGTTGTCTCCTTTCTCCTATCAAATATATAACCTAGCATGACCTAATATTCTAATCTAAAGGTTCAGATTTTACCTTCCTTCTTAAAATACTGATCTGCATATAATTTTTTAGTCATTATGCATATAAGTGCAATGCCCAATATGTTTATTTATTATAGTTTTAATATGCTTGAGTACAATTTGTTTCTTTTATAACCAATTTATATATTTTCTTTTTAATATGATTATTATGTTTAGAAACTTTGTTTTCAACATATAAGCTTATCTACATAAATTGAATATTTTTGTACTTTTTTGTAGATGTTAGTTTATTCATTTATATATTACTAAATTAGTAAGTTTATTTGTAATTTTTTATGCATTTAGGGTACAATTTATTTTTAATTGGCCAATTTATATTTACTTATCTATTATATATATTCGTTTTAATATGAGTTCTATGTTTTTGAAATTTTATTTTATATTAATAAAATTTTCTACCTTAATAAAATAATTTTTTTACTCAATTTACATGCATTCTAGTCTAATTTTCAGTGTAAATAATTTTATAAAGTGTTCAAATGAATATTTTTCTTCATATACGACTTCTTTATTCGAAGTAAATGGCTTCTAAGTGAGAGTGGATAAAAGGAATTTAATAATTTTGCTTAATTTCTTTATTGTTTTGATAATTTCTTATTTATTTTTTGGTTTAAAGAAAATTCATTACTACCATTTTTAGTTTCGGGTTGGTCAGTCCCATGTCATGTATCATGGGTGAACATAACAATGGAGATGCTATTCTCACATACAGTACATCGAGACATAGAGTAGCACATTAGGATTATTAAATTAAGTAAGAAAATAGTGAAGAGATTTTTGGTTTAAGAGAGATATATACTATGAGAGATTTTTTGAGTGTAAATTGTTTTATTTTATTTGTAACCAACCAAGTTTCGTTCAATTTTGCAAAGTATTTTACATTAATATGCTCTTAAGTTCGATGCTATGTTGATGAGGTATCTGCTTTTTGCCACAAGGCAGCTGAGGCAAGGCAGTTTGGCTCTGCCTCATCTCACTGACTTTTAAAACAATGAATGATACTAGTGATGCTAAGTAATACAAGGAGTTATTGAGATGAAGAAAGATGTCTTGAAGCATTTCCTAAATAATTAAGAATGAAAAGATTTTTATGTTTGTATATTGGGCGGAATCTGTGGTGGCACACAGGTATTTCTAGTTTTCTTGGAAGTTGGATCATTCTGGAGTGGGCAATTTTGATTCTGGAGGTTTTGCAGGGCCTCTAGAGTGAGTTATTGCAACTCCTAATAAGGTTGTAAATCTTCCCTGTAAGGTTGAGTTTGATTCTATTTTTTGTTATATGTCCATTACAATTTAATAAGGATTTATTTGGGGCTAATTACAAGGACACTCTTGTTTAGTGTGCTAGCGGGAACTGTTGAATGTATAGTTGGAAGCTGAAGGAACATCAGATTTAACAATTACAAGATGATAATTCATGAATGATTCTTTGATTGTGAGCTAATTTGTTTTGATTGAAGATCCTAGGTGATGCATATTCCTCACTTGTTTAAGTGTTTCGAGTAGTGAGATTCTTTGTGCCTTTTATATGTTCTTGATGAGATTCTTGAAATGCTACAGGTTTTGATTGGTGGGGTCTTTCTTATGTTTAAGGCCTATGTATTTTTTGTTTTGTTATCAGATTGTTACATTCTTTCTTTCCAGGCAAAGTGAGCTGGGACTTGCTTAAGGGGAAGTTTTGACAGTCTTGGTTTAGTTGTCAAGACAAGCTATTTGGTCAAGATATTTCTCACTTGTTTAAGTGTTTATAGTAGTGAGATTCTTTGCCTTCTATATGTTCTTGATGAGATTCTTGAAATGCTACCGGTTTTGATTGGGGGAGGGGGTCTTTGTTATGTTTAAGGCCTATTTATTTTTTGTTTTGTTATCGGATTATTACATTAGTTCCTTCCAGGCAAAGTGAGCTGGAACTTGCTTAAGGGGAAGTTTTGACAGTCTTGGTTTACTTTTCAAGACAAGCTATTTGGTCAAGATATTGTCTTAATTGACTCAGCTATTGAGGTCTAGCTATAAATTATTTGTATCTATCAGAGTTGTACAAGAAAGGGTTATAGAATTTACTTATGAGACCATAATGCAATATGAACAATTTAGCTTAACTGTTTAAGTTGATTCAATGTGTCAGGTTCAGCTATAAATGATCCATTGGTGTTCAACAAGATGATATTTAGAACTTAATCATGAAACCCCGGTACAATATGCATAGCCTATATTGATATGTATTGACAGAAATGGCACATTTAGTGTCACAACATCTACTAAGAAATGACATTTTAATCTTGGCAATTTTGTATGGTACCTAAAGGAGTTTTACCAATCAGAATCCAAGATGAATTTGAATGAAATACCAATTGATTGGTTATTAAGTTGTTAGGTACCACGCCTTTTGATACCATAGTGGGGCTCTTAAGTCTTTCTTAATATGAATGTGAAATTGCATTATGATTAGATTGTTGGGCATGCAGATATGATTTTATTACTTATGCCAAGCAGCGATAGGATGTGACTTGTACTGTATTTGTCATTTCTGGAAGGCTGAAGAATGTGAGATGGAAGAAAGACTGAAAGGACTAGAAGATGAAGTTGTTGTGGCCAATTTACATTTTACAAGGTTATTTTCTTATTGTTCATCAATGTGCCCATTCCAGATAGTCTGTATATATTTTTCCTTGTACTGCTTTCAGTTTCTCTTAACCGTAGCAATGAATCATTTCAGATTGATGGAAGAAGAGAATTCCCTTTCTGAAGACATATTGACCATAACAAGTGAAATCAAGAAAATTGTTGCTGAGGTGTGCGTGTCTCTTGGATTTATCTTAAATTTATAAATGACAGATATGCTATTGAGTTCTATCACCTGTCACATGGATTTATTATCTTCTCTCTTCTATGTTGTAAATGCTTTGCTTGAAATTTCTGTTGGAGGATGCCGTTATATGACAACGCTCTTGCTATGGCTTCATCTACAGCTCTCTTTCTGCAAAATTTGGTTATAGGAAAATGTCTACATTAGTTTGGATGCCTATTTTATAGTTATCGTGATGAGTGATGACCATATAAAGTTCTGTAGCTGTAGCATGATATATGTCTTTTGTTGTTATTCCTTTTCCTGTAAAGGTATTATATCTGATTATTCCAATAACAATATGTTCTCAGTTGTAGGCTTCTTTTACTAACTCTTCATCTCTTGCTTTTATCTCTTTCGTATATGTTCACTGAGTGCTTTTTCTTTCGACTTTGTCATTCTGATGCAATATAAAGTACTATTTGGTTGGGGGAGCAAAAGATGAAAAGAAGATGGAAATCTAAGATTAAAGATGAGCCTGTGGATCTGCATTCAAAATGTTTTGTCTAGCCAACATTTGATCAACCACTTATCTATATCTGCATATTAAAATGGAATGATCTGATTTGCCAACCTTCTGCTCTGTTTTTTTTTTTGGAAATTTTCAGCCAATTACCTTTAAGAATTTTATCTCTCCTCACTATTAACTCTCTCTCTCTCTTTCCTTAACTTCTTAAGTTATCTTTCCTCATTAATTATGCTATTAACTCTTTATCCTCCAATAACCCATGCAAGTAATTCTTTCTCCTCTCAGTTACTCCATTAAATTGCCTAACATTCATCAACTCTTTCTACATCTTTATCCATTTCAATTTAACTATAATTTTATATACATTATGTATATTGAAATTAAATTATAAAGATTATTAAAAATTCAAATCCTATCATTACAATTTATAACATAATTAACTTAATTTAATGGGTAAAATACAAAAACCTCCCCTGAAGTTTCTTACAATCATAAGAGCCTCCCCTATTGTTTCATTTTAACAAATATCTCCCCTGAACATTTGAGAAACTCAACAAAAACCTACCTTCCGTCATTGTCCCAGATGGAAAACGTTAGATTGATACACCAATTTTTTCCAAATACCCATTCTACCCTTTTATAAATTATTTTACATACAAAATTATTGAAATAACCACATTTTAACTGAATAAAAACCTCTGTTAATGATCATTTGAGTAATTTTACATACAAAATTACCGAAATATGTTTTTTTGTTGAGTTAAAATGGGATTATTTCAGTAATTTTGTATGTAAAATAATTTATAAAAAGGTAGAATGGATATTTGGAAAAAAACTGGTACATCAATCTAACGTTTTCCGTCTAGGACAGTTACGGAAGGAAGGTTTTTGTCGAGTTTCTCAAAAGTTCAGGGGAGATATTTGTTAAAATGAAACTATAGGGGAGGTTTTTATGATTGTCAGAAACTTCAGGGGAGGTTTTTGTATTTTACCCTTAAATTAATATAGCAATTATTTACTTCGCAATAAAAATTATTCTGTTTAATTATAATTTATAATCTGTTTAATATTCAATGATATATTAGTAGTCTAAATAATCTACTTTCATAAAAGTTGGATAATTTTAGTCAAATGGGTTCTGACCAAGTCAATGGTTTTTTATTTTTGACAAAACAATGGGTTTTAGGAACCTGGAATTAGAGGTTGAGTGACTTCTGTAGAGCTTAGCATTTATTCATGCTTCTTGTGTTGGTTTTTGAGTGCTTGCATATGAATTTAATCATTGGGCTTCATAACATTTATGAACGTCTCCTAGAATTCATATGAATTTAATCTTGGTTTTTGAGTGCTTGTCTCATAGAATCCATAAGCGTCTCATTAGCTTCTCAAAAATTTATCAATGCCAGCTTCTAGATTTGATATTTCAATTTTGTTCCTTTTGTTTTTGTTTCCACTAGTTAGTCTCTTTGTATGTTCAACTTTCTTTCTTTTTTACCTAGTTGCATAACATTATTTTTTTGGTTGTAAGCTCAGTTGAAAAATTTTAAAATTGGTCTTATGTTCTTGGTTTTAATAAGATAATGGTGGGAATCTAAAAGTTTCACTTTGGACATATCTAATCTTTGCTCAATCTTGCTTATATTTTAACTGATTTGTTTCTTGATGTTTCAGATCGATTATAACGAGAAAAAGTTTCGTGAAATACGTTCTCAAATTTGTGAACTTGAGCAGCATAAAACAAACAAGGTACTGATGTAATTGTTAGGTAGGTGAACTCTTTAAAGTCAGTCTTCAGTTTGAGATATATTCTTGAGGGTACATAAGCAGGACTTTCTTATAGGATCATTACGTGAAACATGGATGCATGTGTACTGGGGTACCTATTTGTTGCCCCGACTTAGCCACTCCACCCATGTCCATGCAGGATGGCATTTCTCATCCCAAAGCTGCCTCTACTTGACTAGACCTGTCTTTTCCATGTTGATCTTGACATCTTTATCATGATTAGTGAACTTTAAGGTCTTGGATTTGAGATTTAGCCAACCTTAACTGGGCCTCATTATCCCTTCTTAATTTCCACTAGGTCCACCATATGTCTATTGTTATGTCTCTGAAGGCTAGAATGTCATATGGTTGTATTTAGCAGAATTTTCTTATGCACATTTATCATCTTGGATGTATGGCATCATTTCCTGTCTCATCAGGTAACAGCTTTTGGAGGAGAGAGAGTAAGCTATCTCTTACGTGCAATTGAGAGACACCATAAAAAATTCAGAAGGCCCCCAATTGGTCCTATTGGGGCTCATGTGGTGAGTGCATATGGATGTACATGTATTTGCTGTCTTTATAATTTTACTACTATTGATACTCTAATAGTCATGGGAGATAGAATTTATTGAAGAAGCCATTAGATATCAAGTTTTTATATTACTTTTACATTGAAATACTGATAAAAATTTCTCCGTAGTAATACAACTTTCAAGATTTTTCCCAGCATTTTATAGAAGGATTTTATCATTATTTCATGACTTGGGAAACACCTTTGGTTTCTTGTTCAATTAAAGCAACTGACAGCTGCTTTTAGGTTGGGGATAATCAATATTATGGGCTTTATAATACTTGTTATGATAAAAGGCTGATGTTGCATTTTTATCCTAATATTATGGGCTTTATCATACTTGTTATGTTTGTGCCTCGAATTATTTGTCGTGACCCTCTTCATGACCATCTCTGAATTAAGTTGAGAAAGACCCAAAGGCAAAATTTCATAGTGGTTTGTGGTGGAAGCACAACTTTTTTTTTTGGGTACCTGATCCATATGCAGCTCATGGACCCGGCCCGAATACGAAGAGTTATGGATTTGGGGTTTTCTCTTGTCTACTAGTTTTTGGCTTGAGAGAGAAGTCGAGCTATTTGGGTGTATTTGGGGTTTAGGTTTTTTTGTGAATGAGGTTGTGTGTGCACAACTTTGTTTTCTTCACCATTGTTGACTACAAAGTGGATTTCTGCAGGGGTGGCAAATGGGTGGGTTGGGTTGGGTAAGGGTTGAATACCAACCCACCCATATTGACCCACCAACCCACCATGACCCATCATCAGTCCTTGTTAAAGGGTCATAACCTACCCTAACCCTAACCCCACCCTGACCCACCCGACCCACTTAACCCATCCATATTGACCCTTAACCACCCTCACCCATACTAACCCACCTACCCTCACCTATAAATACAAAAAATGGGTCGGGATGGCCTGTATACCCAAAATATAAACTTTTGAGAGAATAATTTCTCTCAAGACTGCCACGTGACAAAAATGAGTTAGGTAAGCCTGTTTACCCAAAAATGCAAAAAGTGTAGATAAATGCAGAAAATAGTAGAAAATTGCAGAAAGTGCAAAAAATACTAAAAAATTGCAGAAAAATACAAAAAACACCAGAAAATTACGAAAAATGCAAAAAAAAAAAAAACTAAAAATTGCAGAGAATACCAAAAAGTAGAGAAAATGCTGAAAATAGCCGAAAAATTGCAGAAAACGCACAACTTTTATAAAAGTGATTTCGCAAAAGTACTGTGATAAAAGTACTTCTATAAAAGTACTTCCATAAAAGTGCTTTCATAAAAGTAGTCGTAAAAGTGCTTTCGTGTAAAAGTAAATATTTTTGTAAAAGTATTTTCATGTAAAAGTGCTTTTGTAAAAGTACTTTCGTAAATTTACTTTTATAAATGTGCTTTCATGTAAAAGTACTTTTTATAAAAGTGCTTTCATTTTAATGTACTTTTGTAAAATGCTTTCGTAAAAGTCCTTTTCATAAAATTACTTTTTAAAATTGTTTTTGTTGAAGTGCTTTTGTGTAAAATTGCATGTGAACACAGAAGTTAATAACATCCATTTTATTTCACTTTTAATCTCAAAATGAAATGTGGCATGGTGGTTTGGAATTGTAATGAGATATAGACAGGTTAGGAGGTCTGAGTTCGAGTCAGTTCAACTGTTGTTTTTTGGGATCTGGCGAGTATAGATAGAGCTGACTTTGACCCAACCCATCCTGACCTACGCGACCCAACCCATCCTAAACCTAATGGGTACCCTCGACCCAACCCACCCTGACCCTTTTCCACTGACCCTAATGGGTTACTTGACCCATATTGACCCGCCAATAGATTGGCTTGGTATGGGTGGGTCAAATGGGTTGGGGTCAAGATTGCTAGCCCTATTTCTGCTCCTTCACCTGTGGACATGGGCTATAAGCCGAACCACGTAAATCTGTGTGTTCTCTCTGTTCTCTTCTCTTCATCTCTGTTTTTCTTTTGTTCTTGGGTGCCATTTGAACCTGTATTTCTGGGTTTTGGACAACTCTGTCAGATGAGAAGCAGAATGATATTGTAGTCAGTTACTGGACTTCTGACCATAAATGGTATCTATTTGTATGACTTTGAATCAGATCCAGTTTAAGTCGTTGAACTTTTATTTGCACACTGCACTATCTCATGTAAAATTTGGAGCTATTTCTCCAAGTCTTTGAATGTTTACTGGACTTTCCCAAGTTTCAGCAATTGTTGGAAACTTGTTGGATGAAACGTTGAGGTGAAGTTATTTGGCTTTCCATTCCAGCAGTTGTAATCTGGTCAATTTGGGTGGAAATAAATTAAAGAAGCTTTGAAGGTAAAGGCTTAAGAACATCAGATTTTGAGGAAACTGATAAAAAAAACATCAGATTTTGAGGAAAGACGTTGGGCAATTCTGTTCTTGGATGTTGATGGGCTTTGCTTTCAAAGTCATACCTGTCTTTTCTTTCCTTTCTGGTCTCTGTTCTTTTGGGGTGTAACTTGGTCCTTTCTCATATGGCTTTCTTTCCCCTTTTTTTTATTCTTCTTTTTTGGTCTCACTGTGTAATGTTTTTCACTGTATAGGTTCAGATGCTCCTTTTTTGTTCCTATGGGCTTTCAATATAATATATTGAGGGGAAGAAGAGAGAAGAGAAAAGAGAAGGAATTGTGCTAAGGCCCACAATCGGTCATTTGGTTTTATAATAATGATGAAGTTACAAGCATTGCCATGATTACATAATGACCTTACTAGCCCTGCATTACATAGTAATTAATTTCTCAATACTCCCCCACGAGTTGAGATAAACGTTTTACATGCCTGGCTTGCATAGGTTATCTTTTAGTTTAGACTTAACAGTGGCCTTATCAGAATGTTGGCCAACTGAAACTCAGCTTTAACAAACGGTAAGTGCAATTCTCCACTTGCTATACATTCTGTAACGAAATGTCTGCCAACCTCTATATTTTTGGTGTGGCCATGTTGACTTGGATTATATTCAATATTGGTAGTTGCTTGGCTATCATAGTAGAGCTTTGTCAGACTGTTAAAGATGATGAAGATGATGCCCAACTCACCTAACAAGGTCTTCAACCATAGGTGTTTTGGCACCTCATGGGCCGTAGCTTGTACTTAGGTTCTATATTATGGCTACAAATTTCTTCTTGCTCCTCTAGAAAACAATGTTACCTCCTTCAAATGTGCAATCTGTGAACCGGCTGGTTTCTTAAAACTAAACTTTGATGGGAGTATTAGAGGGAATCCTGGACATTCAGAGACTGGGGGTGTGTTTAGGGATGAGAATGGGATTGTTTCAGCCTTGTTCTCAGGCCTAATTGAAGGGGACTTGGAGGTGGTGGTAGGGTGGCTGAATAAAGACAACAGTGGGTTATGGAATTACAGCAATGAGAGGAGGACATTTAGGTGGCTGGTTCAAGAGATGGAAGTCAAGATCAGTTGGGTGAAAAGATCAACTAACTCTTTTGCTGATGGGTTAGCTAAACAAGGGGTGGAGAGGGATTCTTTGCTTTGAGCTCAGTTGTAACTCTTTTTTCCTTTCTTGGGGGCTCAAGCCTCAGCTGGAAGATAAGAAAGTTTTATCTTCCCCTTTGTAATTATTTTTCTGATTAATTAATGAAATATGTTATTGATAAAAAAATGTATGAGAGGTTGGTTGGTCATCATCATCGTCATTTACTAAACCTTGTCCCAACTATATGGGTTGGTTAGATGGTCTTATCTACTTTCTCTATTTTTGTCACCTATTGGAGTTACTCCCAGCTTCCTTTAAATGACTTCGTTATTATTAGAGACCCAAGCCTGTACTCAAATAAGCCTCAAACTCACAAGGCCTAAGCCCATGTCACACCCCCAATCGAGTTTCTACAAGGAAGCCATGTTAACATAACTAAATGCGGTCCCTGCATGAAATTGGCATGAAATGCCTGATGTTGTGTGATATAAATACCATACACAAGATTTGAGGGAATAAGGAAAATTACAGTTTCTCCTCTCTCCCTCTTCCTTTCTATCTTTCTTTTCCTTTCGTCTTGTTCTCTTATAACTCTACATTTTAGGAAGAAGTCCCTTGAAGAAGCTCATTTGATCAAATTGTAATAGATTGTATCAATTGGTATCAAAGCAATATTTGATATGATTAATACCAGATTGAGCTTGTAGTTGATCGAGTAGATCGCTTGGAAGTATACTTGCACAAAATGAGCGGGGATTTGATGGAGATTAGAGTGGCGTTCTTTGCTTGTCTCCCAACATGATAGTTGCAATTGGACGGGAAGAAGACCAGGAAGGATTGAGCATTGTTAGCCATAGATTGTCCAACATTTACCCCGATCGAACAATTAAGATTAATTTTCCAATCTTCTTAGGTGAGGACCATGTTCCCTAGATTTATTGTGTTGAGCAATATTTTGAATTCCATGAAGTTTTGATTTCTTAGAGGTTGTCAATTGCCTTGATTCACTTGGAAGGAGAAGCCAATCTCTTGTACCAATGGTATCGGAAATCTCACCCAACTTACATGATTGGATTTCATTGAGGTACTTACCATCCAATCTGACCCTTTTGGGTTCAAGGACTTTGATGAAGCCCTTTCCAAATTAAAATAGATTGGCTTTGTGAGGGAATACCAAAACCAATTTGAAAGATTGGCATTGAGGGTTCAGAGGTGGCTAGAGAAGACTCTTAACGGTTACTTTGTGGGGGGACTCAGAGACGATATTGAGTTGGAAGTGAAGGCAATACAACCCTCTAAGTGATTCTAGCCGTTGGGCTGGCTAGATTATAGATTGGGCTAAGAAATCCATTTGGCCCATTGGTCTAACACTCGAGACAATCCTAGGCCTAGCAACCAAGTTGGACACAATCCCTTCACTTAAAACACCTCCACCCAATTTGAACCAGGGGCTAGTAAAACCATTGGTTTAACTACCTTGCCCCTCAAGAGGTTGACTTGGGTCGTGATGCAGGCCTATAGGGATAAGGGCCTATGTTACAATTGGGACAAAAAATTCGTATTCAGTGCAAGGCCCGACAATTGTTCCTGCTCCAACTAGATGAGACAAAAGAAAAGCCTAAGGAGGAAAGGGAAGAATTAAGTGACCCCATTGAACAAAGGTTCCACCCCATAAATATTATGAGATATCACTACAGGCCCTTATTGGGTTGGGGTCTCCTTCAATCATGAGGATAATGGGCACACTTATGGGTTAGAGTGTAATGGTGCTGATTGATAGCGGTAATTCCCTAAATTTTGTTATAACCCATTTGTTTAGATAGTTGGAACTTATTGTTGAGCCCATTACACCCTTTGTAGTTCATGTGGCTAATGATAATTGTATTACTTGTTATGGCTTGTGTAATGATTTTGGCAAGAAGAAAGATCTCGATCAAGAGATGAGAGGAGGAGAGAAGGAAGAAGAAAGAAGAAGAAGAAGAGAGGAGAGAAGAAAGAGGGGAACTATTTAGGCCAAAAAAACGTAAACTGGCGGTGTCCAGGATTTATATTTATAAGTTAGGGCGTGTACATAAAAAATAAAAGGTTAAAAAGACAAAAATGCCCCTATGGCACATAACTGAGATTACATCACTCCCCCTCAAGTTGGGGTGTAGATATCATTCATCCCCAACTTGTCACATAGATTATAGTGCTGCATGGAATTTAATCCTCTAGTAAGGATGTCTGCTGTTGAGTTGGGCCTAGTTGTTTTTATTTTTATTTTAAGTTATTTAGTTAGGAAGTTGTTGGGCTTTAGGCCCATTAGTTTATGCTTTTAAGTTGGCTGTTCAGCTACATTAGTAGCCGCCCTACTAAGGGCATCCTTGTAATATCTCATCCTTTAAGTTAAGTATAAATATAATGAGGGGTTGGCGGCTATGGTTAATCTAAGAATCCTGGTTGACTTCCTACTCTTTTCTCCTTCTCTTTTCTTCTTTATTGCTGAAATCTTTATCTTCCTCCTCTTTCCCTTCACAAGAAATTCGACTAAATCTGCAATCATTGATTTCTACTTGGTATCAGAGCAGGCCGTAGGTTCCTTGAGTTGTTTTTTCATGCAGCCCTAGATCGGCCGACTGCATGGTGATTTAAGAGGCTGATCGAAGATCTCAGGTAAGCCCAGTTTTTGGATTTTTTGGTGGATCTGTGTGCCTTGTAGCTGGTCTAGTGTTTTTCATCAAAATCAGGAAAAACCTGAGAAAGGGGAAGAGTCCTGTTTCTGTTGGACTCTTCAATTTTGACCTTGGAAGTGGCACCCTAATTTTTTAGGGTTCCTTGGAGTTTTCTGCAAGGGGCGATTCAAGTCCTGCCTAATTTAGAGGCTTCTAGAGAGAGCGACTGCCTTTCTTCTCTCTTCTCCCGTTCCACAGAAAAGGAATCTTTTGTGGGAAGACAGTCTAGGACACCAGAAAGGTGTTGTTGGTTCCAGAAGTGTTTCGTTTGATCTTCTTGCATATTTCAGTTATTTTCTTTACATTTTTTGAGAAGCATGGAGGGTTACGGAGTTGAAAATAAGCCCGGGAGTGAAATGAGACTAGTGAGAGGAGGTGTTGGAGACCTTTTCGGGACTGGGACCATTACTACAGTTTGGTTGGATGGTGCAAATTACTTACAATGGTCACAATCTACAAAGATGGCCATTGGTGCTCGTGGGAAATTTGGGTATATCACCGGTGGAGAAGTGAAACCCGAAACTAGCAACTCCCAATGGGTATAGGAGAATTATATGGTGATGACTTGGTTGTGTAATTCCATGTTGCCCCATATAAGTAAAATTTTTTTATGGGCAAATACAGCTAAGGAAATATGGGATGGCGTTGCGGAAACCTATTCACAAAGGGAGAATGTTGCTAGGGCTTATCAGTTGAGAAATTAGATTATTTCTACAAGGTAGGGAGATAGACATGTTGCAACCTATTTTTCAGCCCTTAAAACCCTGTGGTAGGAGATTGACCATTTAGAGACATTTTCTTGGGAAACCACTAAGGATGCAACTACCTATTAGAAACATCTAAAGAAGTATAGAGTGTTTGAATTTCTTGCTGGCCTTAATCCTGAGTTTGATATTGCATGACAACATCTTCTTTCCAGGGACAATGTTACCCTCTCCCAGGCATATGCCTTCGTGTTAGGGGAGGAGAACTAGAGAGATGTGATGATGAAGAATCCTGTTTCTGATCAGTTTGCCATGGTGAGTACTGTGAAACTTAAACAAAGTGGAGATTGGGGTGGCAGTGAAATCAAGAAGGAAGATAAAAGAGATTTGATCTGTGACTATTGTAAGAAGCCTAAACACATAAGAGATACTTGCTGGAAGCTTCACCCACACCTTGTGCCGATTAGATTGAAAAATAAGAAGGGAAATGCACACATGGCAGTTATTGGTGACATTCTGGCCCCTCCTACAGTTGCTTTGGAGTCTGTTGCAGCTTCTGTAGTAAGGGCCGAATTTGAGAGGTATGGGCAACTTTTGAACCAGTGGGATACAACCAGTTCCAGTTCAGCAGCAAGCGGACAACAAGGTTCAGGTGGCACTGGTGGAGTCCACTCTACTTCCTTCGCTTACATAGGTAGTTCACACGTCACTACAAATTATGTTTCTACTTTAGGTAAGGAGGGACCTCCTTGGATTATAGATTCTGGAGCCGTAGAGCACATGACCCATATCTCTACTATTTTTTCTTCTTACCAGCTCTGTTCTGGCAGAGATAGGGTCTCCACAGCTGATGGATCCCATATTCCCATTGCTGGGAAGGGATTTGTCAAGATTAGTGATTCTATTTCTTTACCCTTTGTCTTTCATGTTTCCAGATTGAATACTAATTTGTTATTTATTAGTAGTTTGATTAAGAACCTGAACTGCTCAGTAATTTTTTCTCCTGGTCATTGTATTTTGCAGGATCTGGATTCAAAGAGGATGATAGGGAGTTGTCGTGAAGTGAATGGGATCTACCTCCTGGATGTACTTCCTCATTAGAGTCATCATGTCAGCAAGGATAGTGAGTCAGGGTCTGTGGTCCAATTTATGCTTTGGCATAATTGTTTGAGCCATTTACCTTTTTCTTCTTTGAGTCTTTTGTTTCCAAAACTTTTTGAGTCTGTTAGTTTGTCAAGTCTGGAGTGTGAAGGTTGTCAGCTTGGAAAGCATTGTAGACATTCATTTAAACCTAGTAATAAAATGTGTTTTTTTTTCTTTTAATGTTATTCATTCTGATGTGTGGGGACCTTACCATGTTCCTTCTATGTGAGGCTATCATTATTTTCTCTTATTTGTGGATGATTTTTCACGATACTCTTGGATTTACCTGATAAGATCCCGCGGTGAAGTATCACCTTTTGTGAGACAATGCCAGATGGTGCTAACACAGTTTGGAACAAGAATAAAGGTGTTCAGATCAGACAATGCCAGGGAATATTTTGAAAAACACCTTGCCTCATATCTGTTAGAATATGGTGTTGTCCATTAGACTAGTTGTCCCTACAGTCCACAGTAGAATGGTGTTGCAGAAAGGAAGAACAGACACATTGTTGAAATTGCAAGAATCATGATGATCACATCTACTGTTCCAGTTTGGTTTTGGGGTAATGCCGTTCTCACAGCACCCTATTTGATTAATAGGGTGCCTCTCGTATGTGTGGGGACCTTACCATACATGCTCCATGAGTCCAACATTGGGAGGCAGTTGACAAGATTCTTGCTTATTTGAAGGGACACCTGAGCAGATGCATAATGTTTACTGATAATTGACAGTTGAAATTAGAGGCTTATACAGATGCAGATTGGGCAAGATGCATTGATGACAGGAGATCATTTTCAGGAGTGTGCACCTTTGTTGGGGGTAACCTTGTCTCGTAGAGGAGTAAGAAACAAACAGTGGTGACAAGATCAAGTGCTGAAGCTGAATACATGGCCATGGTACATGGAGTTTCAGAACTTCTCTGGATCCGTTCCCTATTAGAAGAAATTGGTGTACAGGCAGAAGAACCTATGATGTTATACTGTGGTAACTAGGCAGCAATTAACATTGCTCTTAACCCAGTCCAGCATGACCGAACTAAGCATATTGAAGTGGATAGACATTTTATCAGAGAAGTTTGTCTTCCATACATTGCTTCTGATCTGCAGCTCGTTGATGTTCTCACAAAAGGTTTTGCAAAGAACAAGCTGGAGCATGATCTACGCAAGTTGGGAATGTGTGACATTTACTCCCAACTTGAGGGGGAGTGTTGAGTTGGGCCTAGTTGTTTTTATTCTTATTTTAAGTTATTTAGTTAGGAAGTTGTTGGGCTTTAGGCCCAACAATTTTTGTTTTTAAGTTGTGACTGTTCAACTACATTTGTAGCCGCCCTACTATGGGCATCCTTGTAATATCTCATCCTTTAAGTTAAGTATAAATATAATGAGTGGTTGGCGGCTATGGTTAATCTAAGAGTCCTAGTTGACTTCCTACTCTTTTCTCCTTTTCTTTTCTTCTCTATTGCTGAAATCTTTATCTTTCTCCTCTTTCCCTTCATAAGAAATTTTACTAAATCTGCAATCTGTGATTTCTACTTCTGCCAGTTGTTCCTTAGAGTTGATGTAGGGAGTGCAAACTTCTCATTTTTCCAATTTTTCTTTGATGAAGTGTTTGTCAACCTCTATATGTTTAGTTTTATCATGGAGAACAGGGTTGGTTGAAATGTTAATAACAACCTTATTGTCACAGTATAATGACATAGGATCACTTAGAGGAAAGCCCAATTCACCTAAGAGATTCTTTATCCATAGAAATTCTGCTACACCATGAGACATGGCTCTATATTCAGCTTCAGCACTCCATCTGGCCACCACACTTTATTTCTTACTCATCTACGTAACCAAGTTTCCCCCAACAAAAGCACAATAGCCACTAGTAAATTTTCTGTCATCCACAAAACCAACCCAATCTGCCTCAGTGTAAACCTCAACTCTCATATGCCCATGTTTTCGAAACAAGAGTCCTGTCCCGGGAATTTCTTCAAATATCTAAGAACTCTGTGTGCTGCCCCCAAGTGTGTGGCCTTGGGAGCATGCATAAACTGACTAAGGACCCCCATTGCATATGCAATGTCAGGTCTTGTCATAGATAGGTAGAGAAGTTTTGCCCACCAATCTTTGATTCTGCTTCATATTTGCTATGGGCTCATCATTGCAATCCCCGAGCCTGTGGTTTACATCTATAGGAGTGCCAATAGGTTCTGCTCCAAGCTTCCTTGTATCTTTCAGGAGATGAAGAACATATTTCCTTTGGGAGATGAAAATATCCTGTTTAGAGCGGGCCACTTCAATTCCAAGGAACGTAAAGGCCCCAAATCCTTCACTTCAAATTGGGTGGCCAAGAATCACTTCAATTTTTGTATCTCTGAGTTCCATTCACCGGTGATAATAATGTCATCAACATACACAATTAAAACTGCCATTCTTCCTTGCTCTCTCTTCACAAAGAGTGTGTGATTAGACTGGCACTGCTTAAACCCATTTATTGAACTGCATTGTGGAACCTACTGAACCAAGCCCTTGGAGACTGTTTTAAACCATACAAAGATTTCTTCAGTCCACATACTTTCTGCTCATCTCCTTTAGCAAGAAAACCTGGAGACTGGATCATATACACTTCTTTTTCTAGGTTACCATTGAAAAAAGTATTTGTAATTTCCAACTAATGAAGTTCCCAATCTAGATTTGCTGCTAAAGAAAGGAGGACTCGAATAGAATTCATTTTTGCTACAAGTGCCAAGGTTTCCGCATAATCAACTCCATACACCTGTGAAAAACCTTTTGCAACTAGTCAGGCCTTGTACCTCTGCACTGTGCCATCTGCCTTATGTTTCACAGAGAATACCCATTTGCACCCCATAGGTTCCTTTCCTTCAGGAAGATCTACCAGCTCCCACGTGCCATTTTGTGAAGTGCATTGATCTCATCCTTTATTGGGGTGAAACATGCTCATAGGATAAGGAAAGGGCCATCGGGTGGTGTGTGGTGCATGATCTGACACCTTTCCTCTTAGCAATAGGAGGATCTAGATCACAATTAGAAGTATCAATATCAATGGGCTCAGGGATGTCAATTGGAACAATAGTACCTGGATGCGGTGATTGATTTAACCCAGAAAGTTCAATGGCATAGGATGCACAACTTCAAAATGCTCTATGTCTATTGAACTTCGTTGATCACGACCTTGACTTTTGTACCACTGTCTACTAAAGACTCGAAATGGAGGGGGGTTAGGAGGAGAAGGCAACAAAACCTGTCTCTATCTCTCCTCACTTGGACTCTCCCCCTAAGGAGAAGCAAGAAAGAAAGGCACATCTTCAAAGAAAGAAACATCCATAGATACAAAGTACTTTTTGGAAATTGGGTCAAAGCAACGATAACCTTTTTGAGAAAGGGGATAGCCAAGGAATACACAAACAATGGCTTTGGGATCTAACTTACCACGGGTAGGTGATAGATCATGGACAAAACACTTACACCCAAAGACACACAAAGGGATAGGAAACAATGGAGCTGTAGGGAGGATGAGCTGATGAGGGAACTTGTACTCCAAGAGACAAGATGGCATCCGATTGATAAGATAAGCCGCAGTCATAACTGCATCCACCCAGAACCTTTTTGGAACATTCATGTGTATCAACAACCCCCGAGCAACCTCTAAGAGATTGCGATTCTTTCTCTCTGCAACCCCATTTTGTTGAGGGGTTCGAGCACAAGAACTTCGATGAATAGAGCCACAAGTTTCATAAAATTCTGTGAGGTCACCATGAAAGTAGTCTTTGGCATTGTTTGATTGGAAAGTTCAAATCTCCGTTTGAAATTGTGTGTATACCATACATTGGAAGGCTTTCACAAGTTTAAGAACTTCGTATCGAGAGTGCATAGGGTACACCCACGTATATCGAGATAAGTCATCAATGAAAGATATGAAGTATATGTAGCCATGCTTTGTTGGAATATTTATAGGTCCCCAAACATCTGAATACACAATGGAAAAGGAAACATCTGATTTTTTATTACGTAAAGGAAATGAAGTTCTACAATGCTTGCTCAACTGACACACTTGACACTGAAAATCATTAATAGACACAGACTTAAACAATTTTGGAAACAAATACTTTAAGGACTCGAAAGACAGATGACACAAACGATTGTGCCACAAAGTAACCTGACTTTTATTTGATCGACTCAAAGACCTTGAGGCCGCAAGACCAACTCTATTCTCCAACACATTGAGGCCATTCACCATGTTTCTTTTACCAATCATCCTCCCGGAGGCTAAGTCCTGAAAGACACAAGATTGAGAAAAAAGAGGTTACTGAGCAGTTCAAAGAGTGTGTAATGCTGCTAGTAGATAGTAAATTAATAGGCAGTTTTGGAACATATAAAACATCTGATAGGGGTATGCCAAATGACAAAGATATAAATCCTCGACCAGCAATTAAGGAGAAGGATCAATCGTCTAACCTCACTTTATCTTTGCTAGAAAGAAGGGTGTATGATTGGAAAAATGTTGACTTACCCATCATGTAATTGGAAGCACCAGAATCAATAATCGATGGGGATTCAGAGGTATCGGTAGACACATGGAATGCAGAAGCTAAGTTACTTGAGGAAGAGGCAAAAGAGGTTGAAAGAGTGGGTCTAAAATCAGTTTGTGTGAGGGGCCCTACCATATTGCTCCAAATGGTCATGAAAGGCAGTGATAATATTTTCCTTAAGATCGGACCTAGTGGGGGCAGTCTTGAGAGTTCATAGTAGTTCCTCCACTCTGCAACTCATGGGAAGCCAAGTTAGCCGAGGTGAACCTTTTCTGATTTGGTTTCTTGTTCTGTTCTTGTTCTGATTTCTTATTTAGGTCTTGTGCCCACTTTGGCTTGTCATGCAATTCCCAACATGTCTCTCGTGTGTGTCGGGATTTCTGGCAATGAGAGCACCACAGTTTATCCTTATCATCAACCCTTTTTTGACCATTTCCCTTTCTTGCTGAATTGATATTACCTCTTGTGGCTAAGGCAATGGTCTCCACCTTGGGAGGATTCATGGCAGATTTCCTACTTTCCTCGGATTGAACCAACGCATACACCTCTTGGACAGAAGGAAGATCCTTGCTGCCCAAAATTTGAACTTGAATGGGTTCATATATGGGATTAAATCCCAACAGAAAAGCAAACACCCGCTGCTGTGACACTAACTGTTTGTTGGCTTTGGCATCCTTTTCACTCTCCCAGTCAATATTCTGATAGTAATCTAACTCTTTCCAGATAGATGTGAGGGCAGAATAGTAGGTGGATAAGCTTCTTTCCCCTTGTTTACACGTGGCAGACTCGGCTTGCAATTGATAGATTCTAGCATAGTGCCTCTGTTCGGAGTAAGTTGACCTTGCTTGTTCCCATATTTCCTTGGCTGTTTCAGCCCACATAAAGTTCTGCTTCAATGATGGTTGCATAGTAGGCAAGAGCCATGACATAATCATGCAGTTTTCCTGGTCCCACTTATCATATTCAGCCGTATCAGTCTTAGATTCCTTCACCTTTCCATTGATATACCCTGCTTTACCCCGGGTGTGATGTACTGCATCTCCTTAAACCATGTCAAATAATTTCTGCCATCTAAGGGAGTAATGGTTGTTGGAAAGCTCATGGAGTCAATACTGTTCATTCCTCCTTGGTTAAAAGAGGCTCCAGAGGTTGCTGAATCTTCAGAATTCATGACTGACGTTCACTAAGACAACAACTGTCACTTCACTTCAGTCAATACACACAATTGGACTACACAACCCTTACTTTAAGTTTTCTGACAGTTAGAACACAATCACAGCCCTTGCTGCAACACTCTCACTGATCTAACTGGCCTCTCCAAGGCTAATATAAGCCACAAGCATCGGTACTCTGCTTCTGTACTAGCCATCTGAACAAGTTCACAGGTGTAACAGACTTCTCCAAGGCTAATATAAGCCACAAGCATCAGTACATGGTTGCTGTAACAGTCAACCAAACCAGGTCACTCATGACCTACAACTAATTCCACAAGTTCACAGGTTTGTGGTTTATCCGACCCACAAAGAAAGGGTTAGACCTCCCTTATACCATTCGGTCAAGGCAACCCTCAACCTGTTCTTGGTACCAGCACCAAGAACCAAAGAAAAAAGGTTTAAAAAAAAACCTGTCCAAGTTCAGTTCAGGTGGTTTCTGGATTTTCCAGTCCAAGAATAATAAAAGAGAATAGAAAAAAAAGGAGCCACCAACCTCTTGGAAGGACTCAACCAGTCATCAAGAATTTTCTGCAATCACTTCAGTTGATTTTCTGCCCAGAACCGGAGAGGGGGATTCAGCCGATGAGTTCTCAGGTCCAGAGCTGACTTTGTTTCTTCATTCTCATTCAAGTGAACACAAAGGATGTCATCGACCAAAAAAATCTACAGAGCACCAACCTGCTCTGATACCATGATTTCAGCATGAAGAAAGATCTCGATCAAGAGATGAGAGGAGGAGGAGAGAAGAAGAAGAAGGAAGAAGAAAGAAGAGAGGAGAGAAGAAAGAGGCCAAATATTTAGACCAAAAAAACGTAAACTGGCGGTGCCCAGGATTTGTATTTATAAGTTAGGGCGACTACATAAAAAATAAAAGGTTAAAAAGACAAAAATGCCCTTGTGGCACTTAACTGAGATTACATCATGTAAGATGGTTGGGCTAAGCTACAGGGTTGCCTATTCCATATGGACTTGTATGGTTGCATCCATTGGGGTTTTCTGGGTCTGACATCATCCTTGGAATTCAATGGCTTTGCCAATTAGGCCCTGTGGTTTGTGACTAGGCCAGATTGACTATGCACTTCAACATTAATGAAACCCAACATCAACTCATTGGGCTAGAACCATGGGTATTGCTCTAGACACCACTAAGGTATTGTTGAAGTGTTGCCAGATTTATGTTGTTCCCACATTCATGCACCTAGGCCCACTAGGTTAGGAATTGGTCCTATCCTTGCCTTCCCATGGAGAAGTATGAGAGGTCGATCAAGCTTCACTTTTGTTGTTGTTGCATGAGTTTTTCTATATCTTTTAAGAGCCCAATGCCTTACCTCTGGTATGAGTCCATGATCACAAAGTCCTTATTCAACATGGGTTCCTCCTACTAATGTGAGATAGGGCTGTTCACAAAAATCACCAACCTGACCAAACCGACCAAATTTGTCCGAACTGATATGATATAGCCAGTTTTTAAAGTTTTTGGGTCGATTTCGGTTCATCAATACGTGAAAACCAAATAGTCGGTTTGGTTTTTGGTTTGTAAGCTTGTTAACTGAAAATAACCGACCCAAACCAGCTGTGTTTGGTTTTTGGTTTTCGGTTTGGTTCACTCTCTCATTCATTAATTCTCACTCTTTTTGAGGCTGCTAGCTTAACTTGTGAAACACTTATTATTTAATTAATGCTATTTTAATAACCAATGCTATTTAACAAAAGTAGAAAACCCTCTCTCTCTCTATTAATTGTTTTCACTCCTTTTGTTTTAAGGATGCCTTCTTTCTAGCCTAACATGTGAAAGACTCAAATGCCATTTAACCGATGTTATTTTAGTAAGCTTTGTCTTGACCTTTTTCTTTGTTACAATCATATATGTTTTTTTAGGTAAAAACTGCATAAATGACACTTTGCTGTACAAGATCTACTTTTTAGGTCAAGCAAACTTTTTATTGGGGCTATTGCAAACCTGAGATGTTAAAAATCAAGACTGTCAAAAGTTATTGGGCTTAAAACCTACCAAATCATGAAACTGACTCTCAACCTGAATGGTCGGTTTTCATGTAGGGTCGGTTGGTTTCTGTTGGACAAAACCTCAACTCAAGTGGTCAGTTTGGTTCAAGAAATTGTGTAACCGAACCGAACCGACCCATGTACAACTCTAATGTGAGACTCTACTTCCTACCCACACTATTAATGAAAGTAAATTGAAAAAATGGTGAAGCAATTCATTAAACCTAGCAATAATCCATTCTTTTCACCAGTCCTTTTAGTCAAAGAGGGCAGTTCTTGGTGGTTTTACATAGATTGTTGTGCTCTAAATATATTATTGTGAAAGATTGGTTTCCTATACCTCTTATTGAAGAGCTATTTGACAATTTCTGGAAGGTGACCTTTTCCAAGTTGGATCTGAGGGTGGTGTGCCACCAGATCCATGTGCACCTTGAAGACGCACACAAAACATCTTTCAAAACATCGAATGGGCACTATGAATTCATGGTTATACCACTTGGCTTAAGCAATTCCCCATCAACATTCCAGAGGCTTACAATTGACATCTTTAGACCCTTTTTGCTTGTTTTATATGGATCTTCTTTGATGATGTCCTGGTCAACAGCTCCACTTGGCAATCCCACATCACATGGAACACTTGCACATCACCATGATTCTACTCAGGTAACAACAATTATTTGCTAAAGTTACCAAGTGCTCATTTGGGAAGACAAACATTTAGCTTCTAGGACACATCATGGCAGGTGGAAGGGTGTACACTGACCTAAAAAAGGTTGACTATATGTAAAATTGGGGCCGACCCACTACACAGAAGGCCTTAAGGGGATTTTTAGGGCTTACCAGCTTGTTATCGGCTTATTAAGGGGTATTGTATATTTGTAGCTCCGTTGACCCTTGTTATGGACGCCTTCCTCGGGAAGACGTACCATCGCCGCCGGTAGCAACAGGCCCTGGGCCCACCGCCAGCAGCAACAAGGATTTAGTGATGCTCATCCTACCTAGTTCGGTAGCAACAACCTTATCTAGATTAGATTAGCTCATTTTGCTTGTTCTTATCTTATTGTTCTTATCTCTTATCTTATCTTGTTAATAGCTTATCAAATTAGGATTAGCTTAGCTTCTCTTATCTTGTTAGTAGCTTATCAGATTAGGATTAGCTTATCTTATCCTTAGCAAGATAGAACAGGAAGTCTCCCTATTCAGCAAGGAGACTCCCCTTGATTAGGACTCTTGTAATCTCCTATTTAAGGAGACCCCATTATTGAATGAGATATCAAATTATTCAGTCAAGAGTGAGCTGGGAGAGTTGGTGATCTCTTGGACAAATCACCAAAGGCACCAAGATAGGTTCATCACGAGAAATGAAAGAACAAGGGAAAATAGGAGGTTTTCCCCGTGGACCGACCCGTGACGAGATCCTATTCCCGGGCCCTCAACAACTTGGTATCAGAGCAAGGCGTCATGGGAGATCTGGAGCAGCTACCTTCTAGGGTCCACGACCTCGAGCACCAACTTGTGGAGACCAACTCCGAAGTTCGTGAGATCAAAGGTGAAGTGCGAGAACTGCGGCGACTAATGGAGATGTTTCTTTCTAGTAGGGAAAGGAACTCTGACGGAGGGACAACAGCTAACGACCGCCAGCCAGATCTGCCGGAGTCTTCCGGCGAACAGCAGTCTGTCGGCCATGGAGCAGCCATCATCCCCAATTACATCAGGCTGGAGTTCCCATCATACAACGGCAACAGAGACCCCCTAGGCTGGCTGTATCGCTGCGAGCAGTTCTTCCAGAATCAACGGACAAATGACCAGGACAAGGTAAGCCTAGCCGCCTCTCATTTAACAGAAGAAGCACAACTTTGGTTTTATCGGTTAGAGCAAGAAGAACCCGGGCTCAGTTGGCCCCAGTTTAAATCCTATTGCCTTCTTCGGTTCGGACCCCCATTGACCAGCAACCCACTGGGCGAGCTAATTAAGCTTAAACAAACCGGAATAGTTGCTGAATACTAGCGATAGTTCCAAACCCTCCTCACGAGGGCATCCTCCGTGCGAGCAGACCAACAAGTAGATATGTTCACAATAGGGTTAGCAGAACCCCTGCGAGTGGATGTCGAGATGCAGAATCCCCCAAATTTGGTCACAACCATGAGATAGAAAAACATTGTACAGCGATGCTGAACCAAGGGATCATACGCAAAAGTCATTTCCCTTCTCTTCGCCGGTTCTGTTGGTGGCGAAGCGGGGTGGAACATGGAGGTTCTGTGTTGACTATAGAGAACTCAATGACCGGACGATCAAAGATAAGTTCCCTATTCCCGTTGTGGACGAACTGTTGGACGAGTTGCATGGTGCCTAGTATTTCTCTAAGTTGGACCTCAGGTCCGGATATTTCCAAGTTTGTATGGCTCCCGGTGACGTGAAGAAGACTGCTTTTCGCACACCATGCCATTCAGACTCTCCATTGCACCATCTACATTTCAGGCACTAATGAACGAGGTATTCCAACCCCATCTGCGCAAATTTGTTTTAGTTTTCTTTGATGATATCCTTGTTTACAGCAAATCATGGGTAGAGCATGTCCACCATCTGAGGACCGTTTTCGTACTCCTACGCCAAGCTTATTCCTGAAACGGTCCAAGTGCTCCTTCGGGGAACGACAGGTTCTTTACCTCGGCCACATCATCCATGGGCAGGGTGTCACAGTTGATAGTTCCAAGATTCAGGCTATAACAGAATGGCCCAAAGCTCAATCCGCCAAGGCCTTACGCGGGTTCCTCGGTTTAACGGGTTACTACCGCAAATTTGTACAGAACTATGGAGTGTTGGTAGCCCTGTTAATCAACTTGTTGAAGAGAAACTCCTTCTGGTGGGATGACACAACTGATGAAGCTTTTCTGTCACTGCGAAATGCATTGTTTTTAACCCTTGTCCTGCAATTACCTAATTTCGCCCTCGAATTTATAGTCGAGTGCGATGCTTCTGGAGTGGGTATTAGGGCTGTACTACAGCAGCAAGGGCACCCGACCGCTTTCTTCAGCCGCAGATTGGCCGACCGGCATCTGAAGCTTCCTACCTATGAGCACGAACTAATCGGCCTTGCCGAGCCATCCAGCACGGGAAACCGTATTTGTGGGGACGGTCGTTCATCGTCAAAACTGATCATTACAGCCTCAAATACCTATTAGAGCAGTGTCTCACCACTTCCCCTCAGCAGCATTGGGTTAGCAAACTGCTCGGGTTTGACTTCCGGGTGGAATATACAACGGGATCCTCTAATCGCGCAACTGATGCCTTGTCTAGGCGAGAAGAAGACGCGATGGTTCTATGTAGCATTTCCCAACCTCGGATCTCTCTGTTTGACGACATTAAGAAGGCAACACCACAATCCTCGGAATGGTCGCTCTTACTGCAGAAGATCCAGATCGACACGACCGACCCTGATTGGTCACTTCACGATGGGCTGGTACTGTATAAGGGACGAGTCCATCTTCTAGCAGACTGCCCCACCATCATCACCAACATCTATAACTCCACCCGTGAGGGCATTCCAAAAACACTACACCGCGTCCGGACTGATTTCCATTGGCGAGGTATGAAGACTTCTATTCGAGATTTTGTCCAGAATTGCTCCACATGCCAACAACACAAATGGGAAAACCTACACTCGGCAGGCCTCCTTCAGCCCCTTTCCATCCCATCGCAGATCTGGGCTGACATCTCCATGGACTTCATTGAGGGACTTCCCAAGGTAGGGGCAAATCAGTTCTCTTTGTGGTAGTCGACCGCTTCTCTAAATATGCGCACTTCATTCCTCTATCACACCCGTACAGTGCCACTTCGGTTGCCCTCGCCTTCTTTACACATATCTTTCGCTTACATGGGTTGCCAGCATTCATTGTTAGCGATAGTGACCCGGTCTTCACTAGTGCCTTCTGGAAAGAGTTATTTCGACTACACGACACCACCCTGGCCTACTCATCAGCTTACCGGCCACAAACCGACGGTCAGACAGAAGTGGTTAACCGCACTATCGAGATGTATCTCCGCTGTTTCGTAGGCGATCAAAGTCGACGGTGGTTGGAATGGCTTCCTTGGGCCGAGTACTGCTACAACATAGCCTACCATTCCTCCCTCGGCATGACTCCCTTTCGCGTCTTTTACGGCAGGGATCCTCCCTGCTTGATGTCCTACGAGCCCGGATCTACTCGCTTGGACGCAGTCGATCACTCCTTACAGGACCGCGACGCCCTCCTCGCCGACGTCCGCATTCGCTTACAGCAGGTCCAGCTCCGCATGAAGCTCCACTATGATAAGCACCACCGGGAACTGTCGTTCGATCCAGGACAATTTGTTTGGTTGAAGCTCCAGCCCTACCGACATCGCTCCTTGCTCTTCAAGGCTGCCTCGAAGCTGGCCCCTAAGTTCTATGGGCCTTACAAGGTTTTGCGACGGATTGGCAGTGTGGCCTACCGGCTAGAATTGCCAGAGACTAGCCGAATTCATGATGTCTTGCACATCTCCTTGCTGAAACCATTTACGGGTGTTCCCCGGATCAAGTTCCCTCCCTACCACCCTTGAAAGATGGCAAACTGGTCCCCCAGCCTAAAACTATCACCCGCTCTCGTTTCAATCGTGGAATCCTTGAATTCTTGGTGGAATAGTGTGATCTACCACCAACAGAAGCCACATGGATCCCATTGGCAGAGTTCCAAGCCACATATCCAGCTTTCGAGCTTGAGGACAAGCTCGTAGTCCAGGAGGGGAGTAATGTTATGGATGCCTTCCTCGGGAAGACGTACCATCGCCGCCGGCAGCAACAAGCCCCGGGCCCACCGCCAGCAGCAGCAAGGATTAAGTGATGCCCATCGGCCGTATCGAAGTTGATTTCTCCTTTTTATTTTTAGTTTTTTTAAAACCTGGTTCAGAGGGGTCGGTTTAAGGCCTGTCTACCCCTTGAACTGTGTTAAATCCCGAAACACCCCTTGTAGTGGTGTATCAGGAAGCTCCCGATACGATACATATTGGTCTATATGGTCTGATATGTATTGAAATTTCGAACCCTGCTCACGGCCTAGGTACCATCTCTTGGATCAATTGAAAATGGAAGCTCAACAAAATTTGGATTTAGCCCAGTTTCGGATGTGTATACAAGCGTTTGGCTATGCATTATTATTGGAAGGGGATGAAGGCAATTGTCCAAAAATTTTTTTTGATTGCCCATGTCAGCTGCAAAAGTATAGTACCCAATCCCTAGCAGGCCTGCTACAACCATTGCTGATAATTGAGATGGTTTGGGATGACATAACTATGGACTTTATCATGGGTTTGCCCTTGTCTACTGGCAAATCAGTAGTTTTGGTGGTGGTTGACCGTTTGAGCAAGTATTCTCTTTTTGTAGCTCTCCCACATCTTAATACAACCTGTTCAGTTGCTATGGCCTATAAGGTCTATGTAAATGATGTGGCCAAGTTCTGGGAGGCTTACTTTCAAGTCCAAGGGGTCCAGATGTTGTGCACAACCAGCTACCACCCTCAGATAGATGGACAGTTGAGGTGGTCAACCATTGCTTGGAGACAAACTTGCATTGTTTTAGATCCAGATTCAGTCAGTGCAAGGCCTGTTCCAACAATCTTTATAGCCTTGCATTGGGAATATCTCTGATGAAATAAAACACAGAAGTACGGAGATGTTCCCAATGCAAGGCTGTTAAGGATGTTTGAACGGTGTTCGAACGGGTCTTGCACTGACTGAAGTCGATCTCCATTATTTCATAGGAGAAAAGCCAAAACAGTGGGCCCAATGGTTGCCAAGTGCCATGGGCCAAGTTCTGGTACTTCTTATCAAGTTTCAGTTGACAGTACCCTCCTTAAGGTGTTGTATGGCAGAGACCCACCAGAAATTTTACCGTATGAGAAAGTGTTCACCACTGTTGCTGAGGTAGAGCAACAACTGACTTAAAGGGATGTGGTGTGATATGTTGCCAAAAAACAAAGTACATAGAATTGGAATTTATGATAAGAGGCCTTGTTTAACTCAAGCTCTAGTCTTACCGATAGTTTTCCTTGGCTCAACAAGCCTGGCAGAAGTTAGCACCTCGCTATTCTGGCCCCTTCAAGGTGATAAAGGGTGCGGCATTTTGGTTCGGCTGTCTTAATTTGTATGTTTATCTTTGTTTGGTCTTAAGTCATTAGTTATTTCGCCTTAGTTACTGGGCCTAATCTTATTTAATGTTTATTTTGACTAGGTGTCCCATCACTAATCAGGGGCATTCTTGTCTATTTATGTAACAATATGTAATCTCCTTATATATAATAGATTAGGGCTGGCTGAGCATTATTCTGCCACCCATCTCATTTTCTTCTTCTCTCATTCGACAGCCCTATCTCAGCAAACATGGTATCAGAGCACTGATCTTTCGACTGGTTACAACAACCGCCTCTTCTTCTACTCGCAGGTAACTCTCCCATCTTTCTTTTTGGTTGCTGCAAAGAAACCCTAGAATTGGTTGTAGAACACAGCTAGACCTACATCTAGGGTTTCCCTTGGTTGTAGGGCCCAAGGGGAGTTAGACCCAGAGGTTGATGCCCTAATAGACGCAGTACAACAGACTGTAGCCATTCGGCTAAGATAGATCTGTGTAGAACAGATCTAGGCGGAAGGACTAATATCAACAGTCCTAGAACTGTTCGTGGGTGAGGTTATAACCTGTGATAGCAGTGCTTAGCACATAGTAGAAGCCAACACAGCAAGTTGCAGGCTACGGCAGCACTAATTAGAACACAACAGAAGGTAGCACAACAGAGTATAATCTGTGACAACAATAATTAGGGCACAATGTGCAGTGTAGTACTCAGTGTTTCAGCTCTGTGTCGGGTTTTCAGGACTGAGTTTACAGTGCAGCAAGTTCCGTAAGTGTGAAACAGTTCTCTATATATTGTGTTTACAGTCTTGACATTTACGAGTAAGTGAAGATGTCTTCCATATCCGGGGAAGTGTCTTTTAGAGATGTTAGGGCTTGTGGGAGGTCTCCTAATCTGGAGAATCCAAATCTGCACAGCCTACAGATCACAAGTGTGTTGTTGGATGAGTACAACTTCAGAGAATGGTCTGTCTCAGCCATGCTTTTCATCACATTCCGTGAACTCACTGGTTATTTGGACGGGCAAAAGAAGGAACTAGTAGTGGGGAGTGCTGAATATGCAGCCTGGCGCAAAGAGAATGCTATAGTTATGTCATGGCTACTTGCCTCAATGACTCCAAGAGTAGCTAGGACTATTCAACATTTCTCCACGGCTGCCAAGATATGGGAAAAAGTTTCTAAAACCTATGGGTAGAAAAAGAATAATGCTAGAATTTACCGACTGAATCAAGACATTGCTGCCTTGAGGCAAGGAGATATGAGTGTTGCAACATATTTTGCTACACTAGAAGGACTATGGGAAGAGTTAGATCACCACCTTATTCCGCATCTGAAGCTAGCTGCATTGAGGAAAGATAAGAAGCATCTGAAGGGTCAATCTGCAAGTGTGAATTCGGCTACGGGTCAAAGTGATGATGGTTCAAAACACTCATCTACAGTTACTTCCTCTTCCATGGGACAGACTACTAATTCCCCTCGAACCGAGTCCTTGGGTTTTACTGCCGATGAGGTAGAGGTACTTAACCGGGCCCTAGCCCGTCTAAGGACCAATTCTCTTCCATCCTCCTCCCTTGCTAGATCAGGTATTGTCTCTGCCTTTAGTGCAACTAGTACTATTGATCCTGTCTCTTGGATTATTGATTCTGGTGGAATTAACCACATGACACACATGTCTTCTCTATTTTCTTCCTATCATTTAATGTCTGGCCAAGATAAAATGAGGGCTGCTGATGGTTCTCTCTCTACCATCTCTGGGAAAGGAGTGGTTGACCTAAGCAAGGACCTTTCACTAAAATCTGTGTTGCATGTTCCCAATCTTTCTTCAAATCTCTTATCTGTTTCAAAACTTACCAAAAAATTGAATTGTAGCATAACCTTTTTTCCTACTCATTGTGTCTTTCAAGACAGATTGACGAAGAGAACGATTGGGAGCGGTCATGAGTGTGGAGGTCTCTACTACCTTGATGCAGACATCAGTTCGGCCTTGCAAACATCTGCTCTTTGTAGTCAGTCCAATATGGAGTCAATAGTTAGGTTACATCTGTGGCATGCTAGGATAGGTCATTTACCTTTTTCATCATTGGAAGTGTTGTTTCCAGAATTATTCAAAGTTGTTTCAATTCAAGAGTTAGTTTGTAAAGCCTGTCAACTATCAAAGCAATGTAGAACTGTTTATTCAACTTCAAGTAATGAAATTCGAGCTTCTTTTGACTTAGTCCACTCTGATGTTTGGGGCCCTCTCCCATTATTCTCGATGGCATTCGATACTTTATCAGTTGATGGCTTTCGATACTTTATCAGTTTTATTGATTTCTTTTCTCGATGCACATTGATCTACTTATTAGAAGCACGAGAAGAAGTGCCGCGGGTAACCATGACATTTTGCAAAATGATTGAAACACAATTTGGTACGAAGGTCAAACAATTCAGGTCAGATAATGCTACAGAATACTTTGAAAGGTCCTTGAATCTGTTTACGGAGGATGCTGGAATGATTCATCAGTCATCTTGTGCTAGTACCCCCCAACAGAATGGGGTTGCTGATCGCAAGAATAGGCACCCATTGGAGACAGTTCGAGCCTTTACTATTTCATCACAAAGTTCCAAAAAGCTATTGGTCTCAAACAATCCTTACTGCATCATATCTGATAAATCGAATGCCATCCAAGGTATTGGGGATGAAACTCTTTTCTCTGTTCTTTGCCCTCATCTTCCTGACTTTTCTCTTCCACCGAGAGTCTTTGGTTGTGTATGCTTTATACATGTCAAGGATCCGAAGAAGACCAAATTGGATCCTAGGCTACAAAGGGAATCTTTTTGGGGTACTCCCCTACTCAGAAGGGATACAAGTGTTATGATCCAGTCACCATGAAAAAAATGTTACAAAGGATGTGGTATTTTTTGAGTCTCAATCCTATTTTCACTTTTCCCAGAATCCTCTTCAGGGGGAGACTAGTGGGATGGAAGAGGATTCTTCTGTTCCCCCATTCTTTGTACCTCTCTCGACCTCAGGCCTTCCATCTTCTCCTCCTGATCCACCTAGTTGTGGTATCCCGGGTGAATCTAGTGAGGCTCCCATTGTACCAGCTACTACTAGTGATGTCGCAAATATTACTGAAGTCTCCGGCAGGCTGCAAAGAGATATCAGAATCACCTACAACAGAAGGAAGAAGGGTCCTCTAACTCAAGACAGCGACGAATTGCTCTCGGATCAACCTGTCTCTGAAACTCAAGGTAATCCTATCAGTTCCTCTAACTTGGATCTTCCTATTGCCCTTCGTAAGTCTACTCGTTTTTGTACTATCAAAAACCCCATAACTGATTTTGTGTCTTACTCAAATTTGTCTCCTCGTTTTTGTTCTTTTGCGTCTTCTCTATCTTTTGTGCATGTTCCTACTAGGTATTCTGAGGCAGTATCTGACCCAAAATGGAAAGAGGCTATGGACGAAGAAATGAAAGCCTTAATGAAAGCAAGGATTTGAGAATTAGTGGATCTACTAGAAGGGAAAGGCACTGTTGGATGCAACTGGGTGTTCACTGTGAAGCATAGGGAGGACATGTCCATTGAGAGGTACAAGGCTAGACTGGTAGCAAAAGGGTTACTCAAAAAGCATAGGGGCATTATTGTCTATTTATGTAACATTATGTAATGTCCTTATATATAATAGATTAGGGCTGGCTGAGCATTATTCTGCCACCCATCTCATTTTTTCTTCTTCATTTTCTTCTTCTTCTTCTCTCATTCGACAGCCCTATTTCAGCAAACACGGCAAGTAGCTTATCACCTGGATTTATCATCCTCCTCCAAATTGTATCTGCTATTCCATGTTAGTTTGCTGAAACCATGCACATCTTCATCTGCCATGTTCGGTTCCACCTTAACTAGAGTTTTCAGAAGAGGGAACGTTCTTTTGGGAACCTCAGCAAATATTGGACTTTGGGCGGGTCAAGGCTGGTATGAAGACCATCGATCAAGCCTTGGTTGCCTAGAAAAATCTTCTCGTGGAAGATGCAACTTGGGAGGATTCTAAATTACAACAGCATTACCCAGACCTTGACCTTGAGGACAAGGTCACTCTTAAGGGGGATGGAATTATTAGAGACCCAAACCTGTACTCAGACAAGCCTCAGGCTCATAAGGCGCAGGCCAATGTCCCAGCTGCTATGGACTCCCAGTTGATCAACCCACAGAGGATATCTCATGTCACGTCCCTAATCAAATTTGTTTATACAAGGAAGCCATGTCAGCATAACTTAATGTAGCCCCTCCATGTTCATCAAACTGGCATGAGATCCCAGATGTTGTGGGATATAAATACCCTATGTGAGATCTGAAAGAATAAGGAAAACCAAAGTTTCTTCTCACTCTTCTTTCTTCTCCTGTAACTCTCCATTTCAGGAGGAAGAGATCCCTTGAATAAGCTCATTTGATGAGACTAATAGATTGTATCACTGTCATTTCTAGTTTTTCCACTTATCCATTTCAGCATTCCCAGTTCTGCAACACTCATTTTCTAGACTCATTGTTTCTTGGCTGCCCAACACTCTTATTCCTTACAACATAGCTGTCCTTAAAAACTGTTTTATAGAAATTTTATTTTAGCCTAAGTGGTATTTGCCTGTCACATAAAGATCCTCATGCACCCCTCAATTTTTCCCATTCTGCTCTAATTCTATGGGCAACTTCCTCCCCAATTTCTCCCTTGTCATGTATTAGAGATTGGTGGGTAAGTTATTAAATTTAGATTCATATGCAAATAATGCTGTTAGCAAGTATATACATGAATCCTGTAGCACACACCTAGCAGGGATAGAACATGCACTTGCATACTGAAAGGAATTCCACCGAGGGGAATTTTGTATTTTCACCATAGTCACTTGATGGTGGATGTTTTCATCTATGCTAATTGGGCAGGATCACTTGTTGGTAGACAATTGATTTCAAGCTACTGTGCTTTTGTGGGTAGAAATTTAGTGCCATGGAAAAGTAAGAAATAGTTTGTTGTAGCTCATTCTGGTGCAGAAACTAGGTACAAAGCCATGATATGTGGGGTTTTAGAGGTTCTTTGTGGTTTTTGTTCACTCTGTTTAGGCTGTGTATGGGAACTGCAAAAAAGGAATATTCTTGAATATTCTTTCCTTACATGTTTGGTTTGTGGGATGTCATAAGATGTGATGGGAAAAAGGTGGGATTACAGTTCTCAATTCTTGGGGTGTGGAATTCCACCATTTTGGTGTAAAACAAGTGGAAAGGCTGGGGGGACTTTTCTATTAGGAAAAAACATCTCCCTTATAGTATTTTCAAGAATTAATATTAGAACCATGACCCATTAATAAATTATTAATCATTTAATGACGTAGCACCAGAATAATTTAATTAAAGGAATTAATAAGTAAATTTAAAGAAATATTAGTCAATTAAAATAATTTAAGTGTTAATTATTAATTATAATAAAACATTAATATTATTAATTAATTCATAAGTACTAATAAAATTAAAATATCAATTAATGTTAATGATTAATTAACTAATTATTAATATTAATTAATTGTTAGGTAATACATAATTAATATTTGATAATAAAGTAATAAATAATTAAAAATATTATTTATTAAATAATAGTCATTTAATAATCAACACCAAAATAGTAATAATTAAATTAAGTAACTAATGAATAATTAAATAAAATTTTATTAATTTACTTAATAAATAAATATAATAAATAATTAATGAAAATGTTACATATTTAAAAATAATTAATAATAATAAATAAAAGTTATCATTTGGGGCTTTAGGGATATCCTCAGAAGTGTTAAATGGCTTACAAGGACCATGTTAGCTAGATTTTAGTGGGTTAGCAGATCGACCAATGCCATGGCAGATTCTCTAGCTAAACAAGGGGCTTCAAGGGTTTCACTGTTTTGGGCTACTTTGTAAACTGTAATCTGAGAAGAGTTTGGGATTGGAATCATCCTTAAGGGGAGGTAACATCTCATGTCTCCTCTTAGGGTGATTGTACTATTTCTTTCTCCATTTAATAAAAATACCATTCATTCATAAAAAAATAGAAGTTATTATATAATTCATTATAAATATTAATAAAATAAAATATTAACATTTTAAAATACTAATTCTTAATTAATAATGAATAAACTAATTAGTTATAAAATTAATTAATAATAAAATACAAAATAATAAAAATATTACCAATTGCTTAATTAATTAATAATTGTTATTGGAGTTCATTTTCAGACTATTTTCCTTTTCGCAACCAAACAATGGAATGTAAATATTTTCACCTATTTTCCCTTTCTTATCCCATCCCATCCCAGCCTTTCCCATGCCACCAAAATCTTCTCTCAAACCAAACACTACCTAAAGAGTTAGGTATTGGGATCAATGAACCACTGATATCATATTATGGTAATGAAGCAACAATTAACATAGCTCATAATCCAGTGCAACATAATAGGATAAAGCACATGGAGGTTGATTGCCATTTTATATGGGGGGAGAGAGCTGTTTGGGGAAGTGTGTCTTTCATACATCAAGACAGATCATAGGATGCTAGCAGGCATTCTTACATGAGGCTCTCGGCTCAAGCTTGAGTTAAACCTATGCAAGCTATGTAATCAGCTTTGGTTGGGGGGTATTGTATGGTTTGTATGTTTTCTGGTTTTAACAGTATTTGGGTTTAAGTTGGAGTCTTTTCTCATTTGTCTTCTTATTGTATTCCTTGGGCTTGGTTATGGAGGTTACATGACCAGGGATATACTGGTCTTTCTCTCTTCCTTTGATACATCTAAATAAATCAATTTTGTTAGACCAGAAAATCCACATAGGGTTAGTCAAGTGTTTTGATGTTCTAGACTATCTTATGCCCTGCCTTTCGAGGTGGATAGCTGTTGCATTTGGCTCATTGACCAATGAATTTACTCTTCCAGAGCCATATTTCCCTATGAAGACTTGTTTAAGCTCATTGGGGAGTCAGTGGGTATGGTGATTCCCTATATCAAAGAATTGTGTAGCCCTTCTAGTAGGGTGTGCCTGAAGCTCTCATGATACTTTTTCATCATGATTATCATCACCTAAGCCTTATCCCAACTTCTAGTAGTGTCATTTCCATATCAGAATACTTTGTTTTTTGAAAAAAACTGTGGTAGAAGCAAAAAGAGTTAAAAGCACAAGAACCTTTTCCTAGCAAAAGGGAAGAAACAAGAGTTATCAAAAAAATTGCGGAGTTGCCTACAACTATTCTTGGATAACTAGTTGGTATCTTACCATTATCTCTTTGTTCTGTTTTGTTTCCTCTTGCACTTCACAATAGAAATGAGAAAGAAATAAAAACACTTTCTTTTCTGAAATTACATATATAGATCATTAGTTTCTTGCAACTAACTATTCTGCATTGTCCTTGTGGTTATGCAAATGCAGACATTGGCTAATGGTGATATGTGGGCTCGAGCTGTTGAAAATGCCATAGGGAAGCTGCTAAATGCTTTTATTGTCACAGATCATAGAGATAATCTTCTTTTGAGAGAATGTGCAAGGGAGGCGAATTACAACCACCTTCAAATTATCATATATGATTTTGCTAGACCAAGGTAATGATAGGGTGTTGTTACTTAGACTTAATATAATCTAGTTTTCATTATCAAACTTATTATTAAGCCATCATTAACTTCTTTTGTAGGTTAAACATTCCTAGTCACATGCTTCCCCAGACAAAGCACCCAACTACTCTTTCCGTTTTACATTCTGATAATCCTACTGTAATGAACGTTCTAGTGGATATGGTAAACTTTAGCATAACTATTTATTTCTTGCTTTTCTTACTTTTTACCTTGTTTACCTTGTTACTTCTCATTTCAATCTGTGATTGATTCATTTCAATTTGTGTATGTATAGGTAAGATTAAAATCCAATGTCACTTCACTTGTCTGCTCTTCCATCCATGGCTTTTGAGAAACAAGCTTCCCTTGCGGCTGTTCGATTTAATTCTCCAACCATCGGAGGGTGGAGGCTATTGAGTGTGAAGTAGGAGAGAAAAGGCTTTCGGTGCTTTAAGGGATTATTTCAGAGGAATCAAAACTATCTAGAATATGATTTTAGGGGTTGTATGAAGAACTTGGCATCTGGTTTTCTTAGTTGGAGAGAAACAGATGTCTTTGAGGCATGAGTTACAATCTCCTCTGGAGATATTCTATGATGATGCTGAGGCTCAGAAGTATACTTCTTCATCTCAGATAATTGAAATTCAGCATGGTTGGAGATGATCAGAGATGCTCTGGGTTGTTTGGAGGTGGCCAGAGATGTTAGGGAATAGATCTGCTCGAAATAGCTTCCACTTGAGAGAGAGTGGAGGTCGTCCCAATTACTACCAGAGGCCTTTTCCCTAGAGAACAAGAAGAGCAGAGGGACTAAACGTTAAGAGGTACAATGGAGGGGAAATTCAGAGAGGGGAGTCCTTCACAAAGAAAGCAAAAGGGTTTGGATTGGACAAAGGAGTGAGAAGCCAAGATTAAAGTGGGGAGAAAAAATTTCTTCGCAGAAGTCGGTGGTTCAGGGGAGGAGAAGAGAAGGAAGTTTCTAAAATCTTGCTTGGTTGGCTCGGTGGAGACCTCGTACTCAATCTCAAAGCTGCAACAGTGGGCGGTAAGAAAATGGAATGTACCCTTCGGGGTGTGGGTTAGCAAACTATAGGGACAAAGCTACCTTTTCATCTTGCCTTCAGAGGAGGAGGCGATGACGGTCTGGAATACAGGTGCAAGGAATATTGGAAGTTCCTTGATGCACTTGGTTCCTTGGGAAGAGTTTTCTGGGGGATTGGGTAAACCTCTTAAAGAGGGCAACAAATACTGGGTGAAGATCTTTGGGCTCCTGTTGCAACTTTGGAGTGAGACAGTTGTTATTTGGATAGGTGATTTATGCAGAGGGTTTGTGGAGAAGGATAACTCACAAGAGGTGAAAGAAAAGGCATAATGGGTGAGGATTATGGTAAAATGGAAGGGGTATTCGTCGACAACAACAAATGTTGTGGAAGGAAATGAAATGCTGGCAGAAACATTGTGGTCGGAGGTACCACAAGAAAGATGTAAGAAAATGGAAGAAGCAAGGCAAGCGGTGTTATCGGAGAGGCTCTGGATAAATTCATTTCTCTTAGGGTCTAATATCAAAGAAGAAATAAGGGAAAAGATGAATGGGAAGACAACCTACGGAGACGAAGGGGATAGACCCACCGACGCCGGAGAAGGAGAGGCTAGGGGGACAAAGGGGACGAAGGGGACAAGGACAGCTATGGTTGTGGGACGCGTGGTGGATTCTGTAGACATTGTAAGCAGTGCCACCGATCGGATGGGAGGTAAAGCTTATAGGGGTATTTAGCCAGAGGGAGTGGACGGCAAATTGTCAGAGGATGGTCAGGGGGTTTGTTTTAACCCTCTAGAAGATTCAAATTTTGAAAGGTTGTGTGAAAAAGTAGTGGAGGGATGCTGTTAGATGCTAGAAGGCAGATGGGATGATCTAGGCCATCGAAGAGGGAGTAGTAGATCGAGTAGACACGATGGAAGAAGGCGATCTAGGTCTTTCTTGTCCCCACTTGATTTTTCGAGTAGTAGTGGGAAAACGCTGATAGGAGACTGAACCCATCTACGAACTCTGGTGAGGAGGTATCGTGGGGGACCAAGAAGGGGGCCAACTGTGGGAGAACTAGTCAACGGCTCGGTCTGGTTTGACTGGTGTCTAAGAAAAGGAAATGAGGGAGGACTGGAGGGAAAATAGAAGAGAAGAAGATAGGGGAGCTATGGCACAAAGTAGTCTCAGCCAGGAGAGTTTAGAGGAGATGTTGGCGGGGGAAGGAGAAGAAGAAAGAGGGGACGATAGAGTGCAGGATGAAACAAGGGGCACAGGAAAAGAAGTTACTGATAGAGGGGGAGATTTAGTCACAGTAGCAGAGAATAACGCTATGGTTGATGAAGAAGAGGTGCAACCGCTTGCAGTGGTAATGGCGGAGGAGAGGGTGGAATGGATAGACAACGAGCAAAGGGATCTTTAACCGACGTTAGAAGAGGGAGTGGAAGTCTCAAGTTGGGGCTTTTTCAAAGCTCCTAGGCATAGGAGATTTTCTAGGGGTGTTGATGAAGGTACTGGAAGGAGTGACAAACAAGTTCCTGGAAGAAATTGAAAGAAAGTTTTAGAAGAGAAAGGAAAAAGATGGAGAAGAATGGAGAAAGAACTTAGATTGGAAGTGCGAGTAGAGGGCAGAAATTGGGAAAGGGGTGGTGAAAAAGTGGAAGGGTGTGGAGAGGGTTAATTGTAAATAGAAACTATAGGCTTTAGTGTACAAATGGAGTTGCTCAAGTTAGTGTCGTGCAATATAAGGGGGTTGAATTCACGCCGTAGGAGGGTGGTTGCAAATGCTTATTTAAAGAAATGGAATCCAGATATTCTGTGTTTGCAGGAAACGAAGATGGAAAAAATGAATCAGGCAGTGGTTAGAAGCTTGTGGGGGGAACGAATGGGGGGGGTCTTGGTGGTGTGGGACACTAAGTTGGTATCAATGAAGGATAAAATTCTAGGGTAGTTCTCGATCTCTTTACTTCTCTAGTCACGAGAAAGAGATTGGGAATGGGTCTTGACTGTGGTTTATGGTCCAAATGAGGAGGGTTTGAGACGTTTGTTCTGGGAAGAATTGGACGAGATTAGGGGAAAATGTAGTCATCCTTGGATTATAGGTGGGGATTTTAATTCAATCAGGTTTTCTTATGAGAAGAAGGGTCGAAGGGAGAATAGGAGGGGAATGAGGGGTTTTGTAGAATTCATGAGGAGATGGGAGTTGATAGACTTACCTTTGTTGGGGGGTGGGGGGAATATACATGGACAAACAACCAAGAGGAAGCAACTTTGGTCAAATTAGACAGGTTTGTTGTATCAACAAAGTGGGAGAATTTATTCCCAAATCTGACCTTGGAAGCCCTTCCAAGACCTGTTTCAGATCATGCCCCAGTAACGTTTGACTGTGGTGGTATAAGGGGAGGTCACTTATCTTTCAGATTTGAGCATTCATGGTTTGAGGAACCAGGTTTTCTGGATTTGATAGCTGAGTGATGGGCTGGGTTTTACTTTGAAGGCACGACAAGTCACATTTTCAGCAAAAAATTAAAGGTGTTAAAACAGAAGATTACAAAGTGGAGCAGAGAGATTTTCCAAGAAAGTGAGCATAAAAAGAAGAATTTTCTGGAGGTAATTGCTGAAATTGATAGGAAAGAGGAAAATGGAAATATTCGCAAAGAGGAAAGAGTAAGACGGGACATGGAAAGAAGGGAGTATGACAAGCTAGCCTATAAAGAGAAAATTAAGTGGAGGCAGAGATCAAGATGTTTATGGCTTTGAGAGGGGGACAGTAACACAAAGTTCCTCCACAAAATGGCTTGTGCAAGAAGGAGAGAGAACAAAAAAAAAAAAAAAAAAACTAGAAGTGCAGGGAGTGGATATAGAGGAGGAAAGGCAGATTAAATCCCACATGGTAAAGTTCTACCAAAGCCTGTACAAAGAAAATTGGAAGCGTAGACCTCTGTTAGAAGGTTTACAGTTTGAATCCCTTTCAACCGAGCAATCTAGTGATCTGGAGAAGCCATTTACAGAGGAAGAAGTGTGGGAAGTGGTAAAAGGGTTTGAGGGTGATAAGGCACCGGGTCCGGATGGGTTTACAATGTTGTTTTGCAAGAAATGTTGGGAAATTGTGAAGATGGATGTGATGAATGTTTTAAAAGAATTTCATGAAGGGGATACTTTAGAAAGAAGCCTAAACCGCACTTTCATCACCTTAGTCCCAAAAAAGAAGGGGGCAGTGAAGTTGGCTGATTTGAGACCAATTAGCCTAATTAGTAGCATGTACAAGATGTTAGCTGAAGTATTAGCTAATAGAATGGCTAAGGTGATGTTAAATCTGATTGCAGAATCTCAAGGGGCATTTATAGGGGACTGGCTGCTAGTGGATGGGGTTCTGATTGCAAATGAGTTAATAGATTCAAGAAGGAAAAGTGAAAGAGTGGGTCTGCTGTGCAATGTGGATATGGAGAAGGCTTATGATCAGATGAACTTGAACTTTCTAGGCTATATGCTGAAAAGGTTTAATTTCGGGAAAAGGTGGAGAAATTGGATAAAAGTATCCATATCTTCTCCATCTTTCTCAGTTTTGTTAAACGGCAGTGTGTGTGGAATGTTTAGGAGTTCTAGGGGTCTGAGACAATCGGACCCTCTCTCTCCCCTTTTGTTCATCTGTGTGACGGAAGCCTTGCTCAAAATGGTAGAAAGAGCCCGGTTGGGAGGTCTATTGGAAGGTTTTAAAGTAGGCAGTGGGGAGGTGGAGATAGCTCTCCTTCAATTTGCAGATGACACCTTATTTTTCTGTGATGCTTCCTGGGAGCAGCTCTGGAATGTGAAGGCTATTTTGAGATGGTTTGAGGTGGTGTCAGGATTACATGTAAACATCTTGAGAAGTGAAGTAATGGCTGTGGGGGAGGTGTTAAATATGGAAGAATGGGCAGATGATTGGGGATGCAAGGTTGGCAAGCTTCCTGGTAAATACTGGGGCATACCTTTGGGAGAAAGTTGTAAATCCAAATCTATATGGGAACCGATTCAGGAGAAGGTGGACAGGAGACTAGCCTCTTGGAAGACAGAATATTTATCAAAAGGTGGCAAAGTAACCTTAATTAAAAGTTTGTTGGCCTCCCTCCCTGTCTTTTACTTATCTTTATTCCCTATTCCAGCTAAATGGGCTGCAGATTTAGGAAAAAAAAGATGAGGGACTTTTTGTGGAGGGGTTGGAGGGAGGAATCAAAATGCCACCTGGTGAATTGGAAGAAAATTTGCTGTTCCAAGGCAAATGGTGGCCTAGGGATTAGATCAGCCCCAGTTTCTTAAGGGTATTAAATACAAAGTGGGAAATGGTAGAAGGGTCCAATTTTGGAAGGATGACTGGTGTAAAGAAGGCCCCCTAATGATTGCTTTTCCAGATCTGTTCGAAATTTCCACAAACAAAAATGCAACAGTTGCTGACTGCTTGGAAAGACAGAATGGGCAATGCACTTGGAACCCCCAGTTCAGGAGAAATTTAAATTATTGGGAGGTGGCATCCCTAATCAGATTACTCCAGCTGCTGTATGACTCAATCATACCCGGAATAGGGGAAGATAAAAGACTGGAGCTTTGAGAAATCAGGGGTATTCTCTGTGAACTCTTTCTTTAAAGTTGTTTCAGAGGAGGAAGACATCTCTTTTCCAAGTCAAAAAAGATGATTATAGCTGTTCCTTCAATGATAGCATTTTTTTGTTTGGTCAGCAGTACTGGACAAGATCCTAACCATGGAGAGCTTGGCCAAAAGAGGGGTAGAAGTGGCTGACTTGGCTTGTCCCCTATGTAGTGGGAATGTGGAATCCTCAAGTCATTTACTGTTACACTGTGATTTTACACACTGGGTTTGGTTGTGAGTGGTGGATTTATTTGAGGCTAAGCTGTGCTTTCCAGCAGATGTAAAGGGGCTCATAGAAGCTTGATGGCATCTTAGTAAGGCTGGAAAGATGGCATGGAGTATCATCCCCACTGCTGTTATGTGGGTGGTGTGGAGTCAAAGAACTGACAGAATATTTGAAGGAACTCAGAACTCAAAAGAAGATGTACTGAGAAAAAATCTGGGGATGATCCATTCGTGGCTGGCAATACACCCAATGTTTAAAGGCAGACATCCAAGTGTATTTTTTGACTTCAATTTTCTGTTTGTAAGGAATGGATAGTTTTTTGTTTTTGTTTGGGGGGATTAAGGCTGTATCAGGATGAGATGGTGTTTTGTATATCCTCTGTGACAGGGTTTTTCTTTTTTCCTTTTGTAGTGGATCTTTTTAATGAAAGCACCTTACAGTTCTCAAAATAACTTTTTCAGTTATGTTGCATAAATAATTTCTCATGATAATCTTCTCATACATTGCATCTTACCTCTCTTAAGATAATAATTTAGTTTTATATATTATCAGTGAATGCTCATTTTTTTGGTTATAACATTTTCTTTCTTCTTTCTTCTTCTTTATTAAACATGATCTAGATAGGTAGATCTTTCGTGAACATTTTTTAAATATCTTTGATTGGAAAAATCCTTTCAACTATATCTAATACCATTGCTTTGTTTCTAGGGTAATGCTGAGAGGCAAGTACTTGTGAAAGATTACGAAGTGGGAAAAACTGTTGCATTTGACCAAAGGATTCCTAACCTTAAGGATGTTTACACAATAGAGGGATATAGAATGTAAGATTGGAAATTGAATTTTATTTCTTTTATCTATGCGTATTCTGCTATTTAATTTTTGACTATTTCTATTTTAGATCTTCATAGTTTGTGTTGCATCAGAGCAAATATGTGTAAATTCATATTAATCAATTTATGTCAATTTAACAGTATAATCATATTGACCAAAGTAATTACAATTCTTAGGGCCTATTCTTTTCTACGGAAGTTTGACATATGAAACTGTAATAATTATTTTAAGAGATGCATGGGAGTTAGTGAAATTTTCTTGGTGCTGATATCTGAATGCAGAGAATGTTGTTTTGAAATCTAAATGCTTAGTTTTGAAAAATGAAAATTGATGATTTTAACCTTGGGGAGGAGTGGGTTTGAATAACTATTTATTAAATTAATTAACAATTAATTAAATGATTAATAAATAGTGAAAGTGATAAAAAAATGTATAGATAATTAAAAAGAATAGTATAATGTTTAAACTAAAAAATAATTAACATTATAAAATGAATAAAAAATTATAAAAATAAGTAAATGAAAAAAAATAGTAAATAATTATTATCATAAATAAAATAAATAATTAATTCAATTATAATAACAATTAAAGTAATTATTTAATATCGAATAATTAAAATAACTATTTTATTAGTTAAAAGTTGTTTATTTAATTAGTAATCATTAGTGATAGTTTAGTGCCTTTTGAATAATTAAATAATTAATATCGAAAGTAAATATTTTACTAATTAAAAATTAGTAACTATATATATTAAAAGCTTAATTAATTATGTTTATAAATTAAATATTAAATTACTTTAATAGTTACTTATTAATGAAATTAATTATGTAACAATTAATGATTATAATATTTATTTTAATTATTACAAAATAATTACTTTAACTATTAATATGATTGTTACTTATGAAAATAACTAATTTAATAATTAATTATTAAAATAAATAATATATGAATAAAAAATTTATAAAATAATTTAAAAAATAAAAAAAGACATGGTTTCTGATTTTATTATGTAATTAACATTTTTATTATAGTTTTATAATAATTTCATTTTCTATTTGCCATATCTAAAATTTGTTATTGTTTTTGTTGTTATTCGGATCCGTACTCCACATGGGTCACCTGAATTGGGTATGTACCTGTGTGGAATATGGGTATGGTTGTGACAACAGTTGTTGACCAGACTTTTTGTGAGTTTTCAGAAGAAACAGTTGGTCACATGACCACAAACTTCTGTTAGTAGAAGAGATCGTTTGGGACTGTTAGTCTCCTACTTACTTTTATGTTCAAGGACGAATGTGAAGCAAATTACGTCAGTGCCCCTAATAGGGCTGTTGTAACTTAAGTGGTCATGTGACTAACATGTGACAACTTAAATCTATAAGACAAAGATAAAATAACAAGGCCCAAGCCCATTAATAAGGAAGGACAAACAGAAACATAAAGTAACAGTAATAACAGGCCCAAAAAGCCCAAAATATTGTGACAACACTTTTCTACAATAACCAAGGGCAAAACAAGAATTGACTTTGCCATTTAATTGAATGATGGGCCTGTTCGTACAACTCTAGAACGTTCAGCCTTTTGGCAACTGAACACTTTGAAGTCTTGAGATTTTGTACAGAATCACTTCAGATATAAGATTTCAATGATAACGAACAGGCTCTTAGTGTGATGTCTGAAATCAAGGAAGATGAACAAATACAAGTTTCTACATTATAAGTTGTTACTACACTCCTCTACGTGCTTAAGGTCCTATAAGTCTACTATGACCTTATTATGTCATACATGGATTGATACCGTATTGATTGGACTCACCTATATTATCTTGCGAATCTTTTTGACAAGGTTGGGGAATTATGGGACAACTAAGGAGTGATACCCTTTGAGCTTGTGGTTAAACTGAATATTCACACTATTTGGGTTTCTTCCCAAAAGCTCAACCATTTAGGAACTTAGGCTAGCTAACAAAGACTGAAAATTTGCCACTGCTGGAAATTATATTAGAAGTTCCCTTTCTTTCATTTAGAGGTCTTGTTACCTTTCTCACCTATATATGTTATCATCTTCATTACTCTTGCATCTTCATCATCATCATTATGGTGACACTAGTTCCTTTTTAAGCTGTATTTTTATTTCCTTTTGTGCAATAAAGTTCTTAATAATTGTAAAGTTAGTCCTATATTAACACACACAATCTAGTTTTTGTCTTTTGAATATGTTGTAGTTTTTTATCCTCTTATTGCAAACTTCTCTAGATGGTTGGGTACAATATATCTCAAGAAGTAATTGGTTCCAATGCCTTGTTAGGTTTTCTCGTGGTTCTGTCCAGACAATTCTCCCTCCTAACAAGAAAATTAGAAGTGGACGACTTAGCAGTTCTTTTGATGATCAAATTAAAGATTTGGAGAAAGATTCATTAAAGGCACAAGAACAAGCCCAAGAAAGCAGGGGGAAGAAACGAAATGCAGAGCAAAGTCTCTGGAATCTTGAAGAGAAAATAAAAAGCATAAAGGTAATAACTCTTGCTGCTATTGCCCTACTGCTCTTATACGCTCAAGCTCAACTCAACAAAACATTATCCCAACTGGGGTTGGCAGCTGGCTATATTTCTCCTGTTTTCTCATTCTTTTCTTCAAGCACCATTATCTTTTCTTAAACTCTGAGTTCATAGTCTGCTTCAACCAATACCTATTTCAACCTTTGTCTCTCTTGTAGAAGTTAGAGCATTCTATCTGCATCATATCACTCTCTCAGTGACACAGCAGCTGGTCTCCTATTCACATCATAAACAATCCTAGTCAACTTTCCATCTTGTCAGATATTGTGCTAAGCCTAGGCTTATAGATGTGCTTATTTCTATTTCTGTCCTTGGTTTAGCCACTTTTGATTTTCCCATGCCACCACCCACACCTCTGGTTAATTTACTTTGTGCAGATGTTCTTTCTTGATTGCACAACATTCTAGTTCTTGGTTTGGTCGCTGCTCTTCTACCTGCATATTTGCTTTATTCAAAAGAAAGGATGCATTAACAGGTTCAAAGATGCTATAATACCTATTCATTAGGCATTCTATTCCATTCTTTGGTATCAACTTTTCTTGCACTATATTAAAAGTTTAGGTGACAAAGTGAGTCATACTATATTTGAGGATAGAAACTATAGGTATGCTATATGGATTTCTTTTCAAATGAATTATATATATATATTTCAAACATGTAATATGATTAGGCAAGTGGAGTTGGGTTTTGTCTAGGGTGGTCTATTGGTTTGATCTTAGTGAATATGCTAGAATTGTACGAATCCTTTGACAAGGGTTTTTCAAATTTTACAGTCATTGTATTGCTGTGTTCTTGCCATATATTCAATTTTATTAGACTAACGTTGTCTTAGGGTTTTTCATTTCTTGTGCCCGATGCAACTCTCCCAAAATGATTATATAAATATATGTTGAATTACTGCAAATCTTTTTAAGTGTTTCTGATCTGAAAACTCTATGTTCTCTTTGCACTTAGACCTATTCATGAGCTAGGTAGCCCGACGGGCTGGCCCGATCTAAGTCAGGCTTGGACAAGATTTCAGGTTTGTGGGCTCGGGCTCAAGCCTAAAATATCGGGCCCGACTTTTTTTTTCGGGCCGGGCTCGGGCTTTCTCAAAATAGCTCGACCCAAGCCTGAGCCCGACTTGATAATATATTATATTAATAAAATATATTTTATATAATAAAAAAGCATATATATAATATATTTTTCTTCTCTTTTTTCAAGTAATAATGAGACTTTTCATTTTTTTTAAGGTTTTGAGGTCTTTTAGTATAAATAAAACAACTTTTAATTGAATTAAAAAGGAAAAATCTTTTTTTCCAAATTTCTAGTCAGGCTCGGGCTCTGTTCGGGCTCAAGACCTAGGCCCAATCGTCGGGCTCGGGCCTCAACATTTTCTGTTAATGTAAAGGCAAAGCCTAACCCGAACCCAGCCTGGCCCGACCCGTGAACAGGTCTATTTGCACTCCCTCTAGAATCTATATTCCAGGATTTTGGGTTTTCTTTACAAAAATGGATTTTTGTTCATTTGTGTAAGATGCACTCTGAACTCCATCAAACTTGGCCACCCTTTACAACTATCCATTCCAAACTAGTGTTGTGTGGACTCTTCAGCTCTTCTAAGTGGATTAAGTGTTTGTGTCAGACACATATCATATTCCAAACTGCATGGATTCTTGAGGGTCACTTATATGTAGCATTTTCCTTCATCTACTTTCTTATTTGGCATAAATGAACAACTAATTTTGCAAAATAAATTGTATTTTTCCTATAAAATATTAATGTGTAACATGTACTGCTTGATCTTTTTATAGGTAAATACTATTGGGTTTCAAAGGAAAATGGACTATTTTAATATCTACTTTCCACCATTAATGAATTTGAAAACCCTATTCTAGCCAACCGATACCTTCTCAAGTTCATGCTTGCATCATAACCATACTACATCATTTAGTACCATAGTAGCTGGGCTTACATCAATTGATGTTGGAGCAGGTGATCCAACATTAATTGACATCAGAGTAGCTGGTCTTACATCAAATGGTATCAAATAAGGCGGTCCTACATCAGCCTTGCCTCATGCATCTGCATCTATTTGTTTTAATTTGTTTTTAATCTCCTGATGTGGACAACTGACTAAGGTGGCATTTGATAACTTTGGAGTCTGATGTCTAAAAAGTCATAGAGCTATTATTCAGATTTGAATTCTGAAAAGCAGCAGAAATGCTTTTATGCTTTTTAGAGAGTGAAAAATTGTGATCTTTTGAGTTGGAGCAATTCTCCAACGTCTGACAATGTCAAATTTACTATTTTAGCATTGGAAATAGATTGGTTGATACACACACACACACACCAAAACCCTTTTAAATAAAATGGACATTTACAATATTTTTATCACACCAAAACCCTGCCAAACCCCTGTATAGGATTCAACTCCCCCCACCCCCCCCACCCACACACCCACACCCACACCCACCCCAAAGACTTCTAGTTTCATAAAATGAAATGAAAATGAAAATGAAGAAACAAAAAATAGCAGTTGAGAATGGTGGAGAATGCACCTGTTTCAGAACTCGACAAGAAGGTCATCTAGGGCTTGGAATCACTGCAAAAACGAAGAAAAACAATGAGCAGTGGCGGATAACAGTGTAGGAAGAATAATGGTGTATAAACAGAAGAAACCTACTTGTTAATGGCTGACGACAGTGAGCAGTGGCAATGGTATACTAGAAGCATTCAAGTGGAGGAGAAGGTGATTGGGCTTGAAGCCACTGCCAAAAATGAAAAAAAAAAGAGCAGCAGCTTAGAAAAGTGTAGGAAGAAAAATGGTGAAAGTGGAAGAAACCTACCTGTTTCATGGTCATGGCTGATGACGACGAGCAGTGGTGTCAAGAACAAGGTTACGCCAGCAACATTCAAGTGGAGAATAAGGTATCTAGGGCTAAATTTTGGGTTTAAAAGTGGGAAAATTGAGTCATTTTGAAATTATTTAGGGGCATTTCAGTCATTGGCCATTGTCTGAAATGTGTCTAACTGCGTTCGTGCTAGTCCAATGACTGAATCTTTCAGATCTTAATTCTTCATTCAGACATAGTGTTTAGAGAATGTTTCAAACTGACCAGAAGTCTGAAAATTAAGTTTTTTCAGACTTATGCTGTTTAAGCGTTATCAAATGCCACCTATATCAGAATGCTGTTTTCTTTTGAAAGAAGTTCTCGATGAAACAATCTTTCTTGTTATTTGATGTTGAATATACGGATTGAATGATATTTTATACACTTGATTGCTAGGCTTCTACTTTAGAATAATAATCATATACATGGTTCAATTCAACCAGAGTTTTTTTTTTTGTTGTAATCAGTTTACATGACATACTATACTCAAGATTTTAACTTAATCATCCATTTCTCTTCATTACTACCTTTAGAGGCGGCGCCAAAATGCAGAGAGGGATTTAAAGATCAAGGAACTAACTCTACAAGATGTGAGGAATTCATATGTTGCTGAAAAGAGTTTGCTCCCCACACCTGATGTAGATGAGCTCCAGCATGAAATTTTGGTCTGTTCTCCCTTGTCATCTAAGAGTGGCAACTCTTGATTATGTAATTGGTGGTTGGTTTACACTTTTGTCTTCTTTCTCGAATGGTGTGTAGAAACTGCAGGAAGAAATTCAAGAAAAGGAAGTGTTATTAGAGAATCTCCAAGCAAGGATGACTGAAGCAGAAGTAAAAGCAAGCAATCTAAAATCATCATTTGAGAATTTATGTGGTATGCAAGTAAATGAAGATTTGAGAAGCCCCCATCTTCATTACATTCTATATTGTCATCATTCTTATTGTTCTTATTTTTGTTGTTGTACTTGATGTTTACTTCTTGTTATGTCCTTAACAAAATTGTAGAGTTGGCAAAAGGGGACATTGATGCCTTTGAGAAAGCAGAGAAGGAATTGATGCAAGTTGAAGAAGATCTGCGTTCACTAGAGATGGTTTCTCTTTCTGCTTTTAAATCTAGTTGCTATCATTTCCTTTGGAGATTGGTATATCCTAAATTTTATACTCTTTCATCTCAGGAGAAAGCTCATTATGAAGGTGTCATGAATAACAAGGTTCTTCCAGATGTAAAAGAAGCAGAGGCAACATGTAAGGAGCTCCAAGTCAAGCGGCAGGTATATGCCACCATTTTTGTGTTTCTGAACTGTATATGTAGAATAGCACGTGGAGACTGGACCAGCATATCCTTTGCTGCATAGCGGTGCTTGTGAATTCCTGTTAATTGATTTTCAACTAAACTGGCACTTAACGGAGCTATGTGGTAGAATGACAGAACAAGATTCATGTAACTGCATAGAGTTGGGAGAAGGCTACTGTTTTAAAAGTGCAAGGTGCAAAAGAAAAGCACAAAGGGCTTTTTGTGCCTGAGGTGCAAGGCGAGGTTAATGTAAAAAAATACAAATAAATCAAGAAATATTAAAAATAATATTAATTAAAAAATACACTTTAATTATAAACTAAATGTTTTAAAGTGCCTATATGTCAAATTAAAATATATAATCATAACAGAAGAAAGACAGTCCAAAAGAATGAGAAAACTGATTTTAAAAGTGTGAAAATAAGGTGGATATCAACAGCAAAGTGAGAAGAAGTGATTGGCTGTGATTAGGTTTAGGAGAAGAGTTGTTCGAACCTCTCTCCCTTCCCTAATATTTTCATTAAAAATAATTACAAATTTTTCGTAATTACAAGTAGGGCCTTAATTGGGCGATTAATTTAATTAAACAAGAAACATAAAGAAACATAAAGGCCCATTAGTAAAGGCTCATTAACAAAAAGAATAGAAACATAGAGAAATAAGAACAGCCTATGGGCCATTCGGCCCATCCTCTCTACACTCCCCCTCAAGCTGAGCATAGATGTCAATCATGCCCAGCTTGCCAGTATCATGTTGTAGCTTGGCCTTGGAGATTCCTTTGGTAAGATTGTCAGCTAATTGTTCTTCTGATGTAATGAATGGTAGACAAACTTCTCTAGAAGCCACTCTTTCTCTGATGAAATGCCTGTCAACTTCAATATGCTTAGTCTTATCATGTTGCACTGGATTGTGGGTAATGTTGATAGTGGCGTGATTATCACAATATAGCATCAATGGCTTATCATATTCAACACCTAGTTCCTCCATCAAGGATTGAAGCCAAAGTAACTCAGAAACCCCATTAGCCATAGCCCTATACTCGACCTCAGTTGAAGATCTAGCAAGAACATATTTTTTCTTGCTTCTCCAAGAAACAATATTACCTACCACCATATTATAGTATCTCGAAGTTGGCCTCCTATCATCAATGTTGCCTACCCAGTCAGCATCTGTGTAAGCCTCCGGTTTCATATGACCATGCTTAGCAAAAAAGAATGCCTTCCCAGGAGTACTCTTTAAGTAACATAAAATCCGTCCTGCTACTTCCATATGAGTGTCCCTGGGAGCATGCATGAACTGGAAAATGCAGTTAACAACATATGCAATGCCAAGCCGAGTCATATAAAGATATAGTAGTTTTCCTAATAACCTTTGAAACACTCCCTTATCCTTCAACAGTTCTCGCTTAGATGCAGAAAGTTTGTGACTCATATCAATAAGAGTAGTCACTGGTCTTGCACCCATTTGCCTGTTTCAGTGAGCAAGTCTAGCACATATTTGCGCTGAGAGATAAAGATTCCATCCTTAGATCGAGTTACTTCAATACTAGGGAAATACCTCAACTCCCCCAGATCTTTGATCTCAAATTTTGTATGAAGGAAGGATTTAAGATTGTTAGCGTAAGGGGTATTTCTATCTTTATACTTATATTAATGTTGCTGATTTGTAATATTATGTTAGAACCAGTGCTCCTTACTTAAATAAGGGCACATATGTCTTTTCCATTTATTTTAATAATAAAAGCACGTTTGGCTGAATGGGAGTCAGGTTTTTTGACTTCCAGTTCGAACCGGACTTTCTCCTTTTCTCTCTCTCTCATTCTTCCACCTTTCTACCTCTCTCTACGTGACTGATCTCAGACAAATAGGACTCCAAGGCAGGCCGAATCATAACATGGTATCAGAGCAACTCAGATTTCCTAGATTTTTGTTTGCCTAGATTTCTATTCTCTGCGCACCCAGTCTAGGGTTTCTCTTGATTTTCTTGCATTCAACTGGAGATAAGGGAAAGGGCTGAAAAGGAGTGATCGCCCTCTCCCCTTGGAGGTTTCTATGCCTCCAGTCGTGTCTTGTGTGGTCGGTTGCTGTGGTTTCTAAGAAGCCCTCCCCTAATCGATGAAGAGAAGAGGGCCGATCTGTGTGTTGCTGTGGCTGTCTTGTGTGGACTGGTTTTCTGCTCGTGTGGTTCCTTTAGTGATAAGGTAAGAGATTTCTATGCGTTATTTCTGTTATGGATCAAATAGGAAGTATGCTGGGGTTTCAGACAGTAGCGTGCTAGGGTTTATGCTGTTTTTGTGTATTTCGAAGGAAGAGTTGTGATCATATAGTGGTGAGATTTCAGGTAGCCGTAGGAGTAGGGTTTGTGGTGTAAAGAGTACAATTTTCAGCAACAACAAGTGCTGAAATCAGTGTGACAAGTGTGATCTAGTCGTGTATTGTGTGCAGAATTCAGTGATAATAGAATTCAACAAGTGTGCAGAATCGGTGATAACAAAATGGGAGATAACAGTGATTGTAAATCTAATGTGATGGTGCCTACAGACTACCTAAATGTTCAGATGACCTCCATTAAACTAAATGGAGAGAATTATGTGCCTTGGGCTAAATCCGTCGAAGTCTTTCTAAAGGCAAAGAAGAAAGTAAAACACATAAGAGAGGAGAAACCCTCCACTGACTCTCACGAGTATGAAACCCAGGATGCTCAGATCATCACATGGTTATGGAATAGTATGGAACCCAGGATTAGTGTAAATTTCATGTTTCTTGACACTGTCAAAGATGTGTGGGACCATGCGAAGAAATTGTATTCGGGGCAGGACAATACAACTAGAGTTTATCAGCTTTATCAAGAGTACTTTAATCTGCAACAGGGCAATCAGAGTCTTGAGGAGTATTATGCCAACATGAGGAACATACGTAATGAGTTGAATGTATATCATCCTCTCACTTCTGATGTCAAGATTCAGCAACAACAGAGAGAACAACTTGATGTGACTAGATTTTTGGTGGGACTAAAGTCTGAATATGAACCAGTACGGGCTCAGATATTAGGAGGGTCAGCTCTCCCTTCTTTAGAAGAGGTATTTGCTCGACTCCGGAGGACTTCAATCGGATTTACTGAGAACTCTAATATCTCAGATAGATCTGCCTTTGCTGTGTCGAGAAGCCGTGGTGCTAGAGGTGGAGCTCGGGGAGCTCAGTCTGGCCGTGGTGAGAGTAGTGGTCTGGTGTATGGCCGAAGTGGCAATGGTTGGCCTACTTATAATCGTGATGGTGGTCCTACTAGGGGCAGAGATTCAGGGGGAGCCCGTGGTAGAGGACGTGGCTCAAGCTCGAGGAGGTGCACTCGTTGTGGTATGGATGAACATACCATTAACTATTGTTATGGTCTACATGGTCCACCCTCAACCTGGGCCAATCATGCTGTGACTAGTGACACCAGTTCTAGCTTTAGACAGGAGAATCGTTCATTTGATCAGATGCCTTCTACATCCACAGATGGTCTCGTGAAGGAGATGGTGAGTGTTCCCCGTGATGAATATGAGAGGTTTATCCAATCCACATCATAGTTGAACACGACTACTTTCGCTCACTCAAGTATGGCTTGTTTGGCATCCACACCCAATCCCTGGATCATCGACTCTGGAGCCTCCGATCCCATGACTAGAACTCCAGGTGTGTTTTCTTCCGTATCTCATTGCTCAACATCACAATCTGGTTCCACATCCTCAATTTGTGGGGTTGGTAATGTTGACCTAGACCCTGTATCCCTATCCTCAGTTTTGTATGTTCTTACATTGGCTTTTAATCTTATATCTGTTAGTAAGCTGACCAAATCACTTAATTGCTCCATTACTTTTTATCCTTCTATGTATGTTTTTCAGGATCTCAAGACGGGGATGAAGATTGGTGGAGGGCATGAAGCTGGTGGACTGTATTACCTTGACGGTGGTGGAAAAACTTCAATAGTTCTCCAGTCATCCTTTTTCAGTGGCACTGTCGATTTGGTCGTCTGTCGCTGAAAGTTTTGAAGTCTTTGGTTCCGTCTTTGAGTCAACTTTCTGTTTTGGATTGTGAGTTGTGTCAGTTTGGGAAACACCATCGTGTTCCCTTTAGTTCTAGGGTTGAAACCGTGTGTCGAGTCCTTTTTCTTTGATTCACTCCGATGATTGGGGTCTTTATAAAATGATGTCATATAATGGGTATAGATATTTTGTCATTTTTGTAGATGATTTTCAAGGATGACGTGGCTCTATCTAATGAAAGAAAGAAGTGAATTGTTTGCCATCTTTCAAAAATTTTATGCTGTGATTTGTAATCAATTTGGTATTCACATTAAAGTTTTTCGTTCTGATAATGGCTGTGAATATTTATCCTCATCAAGAATACTTGGACCAACACGACATTATACATCAGACCTCATGTACTTACACCCCACAACAGAATGGGGTGGCTGAGAGAAAGAATTGCCATCTTTTGGAAACAACACGACTCTTCATGCATCACCTGAATGTTCCCAAACCCTTTTGGTGGGATGTGGTGCTTACCTCTTGCTTTTTGATTAATCGGATGCCCACGTCCATCCTTGATGGTCATTCTCTGCTTATGATCCTATTTCTCGCCTTGTCTCCGTCTCCTCTTACTCTTAGGGTATTTGGGTGTGTTTGCTTTGTCCATAATTTGGGTCCTGGGAACAAGTTCGATGCCCGTTCTCTCAAGTGCATCTTCCTTGGCTATTCTCGGACCCAGAAAGGGTATAAGTGTTACCATCCTAGTTCTCGGCGATCCTTTGTGTGTGCTGATGTCACCTTCTTTGAGTCTACTCTGTTCTTTTTGGAGTCTGGTGATACTTCTTCCTCCTCGTCACCTCCTCCTCTTCCACTCCCTGTTGCCGACCCTCTTCCCCTTGTTCCAGCTGTGACCAAATCCTTGCCTTTAGTGCCGCCACTTGTGAACGCCCACCTATCCGTCAAGTGTATACGCATCGCCCACGCGCACCAGCTACTACTCCGGCTACATCACTGTCGACAGATCCAGCTCCAGACCCGAACCCAGCATCTGATCTTGATCTTCCCGATGCCTTGCGGAAAGATAAATGCACTTGCACCCTTTATCCTATTTCTAATTATGTTTCACTTACTCACCTTTCCGCCTCCCATCGCCAGTTTGTCGCCTTGTTATCATCAGTTTTTGTCCCTAAGGATGTCTAGGAAGCCCTTGCCTCTCCAGGGTGGTGCCGTGCGATGGAAGAATAACTTTCAGCCCTTCATCATAATCATACTTGGGACCTCACCGTTCTTCCTCTTGGGAAGCAAGCTGTTGGTTGTAAATGGGTTTATACATTTAAGTATCTGCCTGATGGTACTGTTGAACGCCTGAAAGCGCGATTGGTTGCGAAAAGGTTTTCCCAAACCTATTTATACAGCTATGTATGATTGACCGCTATATCAACTTGATATGAAGAATGCCTTTTTGCATGGTGACTTACTCGAGGAGGTCTACATGGAGCAACCTCCAAGGTTTATTGCTTAGGGGGAGGACGGTAAGGTGTGCAAACTAAGTGAGACTATATATGGGCTTAAATAGTCTCCTTGAGCATGGTTTGGTAGGTTCAGTAAGGTGGTAAAGAAGTTTTGTATGAAACAGTGCCAAGTTGATCATTCTATCAGTCATGACTTCGAGAGGAAGAATACTGCTGGTGGTGTATGTAGATGATATTGTTATTACCGGGAATGATAACATGGGTATTGACAGGTTGAAGATTTATCTATAGGATCATTCTCAAACAAAGAATCTTGGTAAATTGAAATATTTCTTGGGGATAGAGGTAGCGAGATTTAAGTATGGTATTAATCTGTGCTAGAGGAAATATGTGCTTGATTTGCTGGAAGAAACAGGTTTGTTGGGTGCTAAACCAACTGAAACACCTATGGACACAAATACTAGGCTAAGTAGTGATATGGGTGAAGTGTTTGAAGACCCTGGCAGATACCGACGACGTGTAGGTAAATTGAACTACCTAACCATTACTAGGTCAGACATCTCATTTGCGGTTAGTGTTGTAAGTTAGTTCATGCAGAAACCTCTGATTCCTCCTTGGAATGCAGCTATGAGAATTGTGAGGTATTTAAAAGGGGCTCTGGGTCGCGGTTTGATATACAAAAGTGGCAGAAAACTTGAAATAGAAGGGTATTCTGATGCTGACTAGGCCGGTTCTATGTTCAATAGACGGTCTACCACACGCTATTGCACTTTCCTGGGGGGTAACCTGGTGACATGGAAAAGCAAGAAGTAGACAGTTGTGGCAAGAAGTAGTGCAAAAGCAGAATATAGGGCTATGGTGTATACTGCTTGTGAATTAGTGTGGCTAAGGAACATTCTACAGGAAGTAGGGTACAACATCAATACTCCAATGAAACTCTATTGTGACAATCAGGCTGCAGTTCATATTTCTTCTAATTCGGTGTTTCATGAAAGAACCAAGCACATTGAGTTTGTCTGTCACTTTGTGAGGGAGAGGGTGCTGAATGGAGAGCTAGACACTGCATACGTTAATATAGGAAACCAGTGGGCAGACTTATTTACAAAAGGGTTGAGTCGGGGAAGAGTGGACTACATATGTAACGAGTTGGGATTATATTATATATACTCACCAGCTTGAGGGGGAGTGTTAGCATAAGGGGTATTTCTGTCTTTATACTTATATTAAGGTTGTTGATCTGTAATATTATGTTAGAACCAGTGCTCCTTACTTAAATAAGGGCACATATGTCTTTTCCATTTATTTTAATAATAAATGCACATGTCTGGCCGAATGGGAGTCAGGTTTTTTAACTTCCAGTTCGAACCAGACTTTCTTCTTTTCTCTCTCTCTCATTCTTCCACCTTTCTACCTCTCTCTACGTGACTGATCTCAGACAAATAGAACTCCAAGGCAGGCCGAATCATAAAATGGTATCAGAGCAACTCGGATTTTCCTAGATTTCTGTCTGCCTAGATTTCTATTCTCTGCGCACCCAGTCTAGGGTTTCTCTTGATTTTCCATCATTCAACTGGAGATAAGGGAAAAGGCTAAAAAGGCCAAGAAAGTATCTCAATTGGCACAGATCTTTGATCTCAAATTCAGCAACCAAAAACTCCTTTAGTCTTTTAATCTCTTCCTGATCATCCCCTGTAATTATCATATCATCCACATAGACAATAAGTGCCGTAAATTTGCCATTTCTCTTCCTTATGAATAGGGTATGATCTGCCCCACTTTGAGTGTAACCCCCTTTCTTCATGACCCCACATAGCTTCTCAAACCAAGCTCGAGGGGACTGTTTAAGGCTGTATCGGGCTTTTCTCAGTCTACATACCTTCTTGCCAAAACAATAACCTAGTGGAGGATCCATGAACACCTATTCATGCAGGTCGCTATTCAAGAAAGCATTCTTCACGTCCAACTGATGTAGCTCCCATGAGAAATTTGCAGCTAATGATAGTAGAACTCGGATTGTGTTGAGTTTTGCCACTGGAGCAAAAGTTTCTTTGTAGTCAATCCCTTCTTTTTGAGTAAACCCTCTTGCTACCAGTCTAGCCTTGTACCTCTCAATGGACCCGTCCTCCCTGTGCTTCACAGTGAACACCCAGTTGCATCCAACAGTGCCTTTCCCTTCTGGTAGATCCACTAATTCCCGAGTCCCTGCTTTCATTAAGGCTTTCGTTTCTTCATCCATAGCCTCTTTGCATTTTGGGTCAGATACTGCCTCAGTATACCTGGTAGGAACATGCACGGAAGATAGAGCAGACACAAAAGAACAATAACGAGGAGACAACTGTGAGTGAGACACAAAATCAGCAATGGGGTGCTTGATAGTACAAGAACGAGTAGATCTAAGTCAGAGGAACTGATAGGATTGCCTTGAGTTTCTGAGACAGGTTGATCCGAGTCCAATTGGTCGCTGTCATGAGTTAGAGGACCTTTCTCCCTTCTGTTGTAGGTGATTCTGATATCTCTTTGCAGCCTGCTGGAGACTTCAGTAATATTTGCGACATCACTAGTAGTAGCTGGTACAATGGGAGCCTTACTAGATTCACCCGGGATACCACAACTAGGTGGATCAGGAGGAGAAGATGGAAGACCTGAGGTCGAGAGAGGTACAAAGAATGGGGGAACAGAAGAATCCTCTTCCATCCCACTAGTCTCCCCCCGAAGAGGATTCTGGGAAGAGTGAAAATAGGATTGAGACTCAAAGAATACCACATCCTTTGTGACATTTTTTCTTGGTGACTGGATCATAACACTTGTATCCCTTCTGAGTAGGGGAGTACCCCAAAAAGATTCCCTTTGTAGCCTTATATGACTGATGAATCATTCCAGTATCCTCCATAAATAGATTGAAGGACCTTTCAAAGTATTTTGCAACATTATCTGACCTGAATTGTTTGACCTTCGTACCAAATTGTGTTTCAATCATTTTGCAAAATGTCATGGTTACCCGCGACACGTCTTCTCGTGCTTTTAATAAGTAGATTCATGTGCATCGAGAATAGTGATCAATAAAACTGATAAAGTATCGAAAGCCATCAACAAAAATAATGGGAGAAGGACCCCAAACATCAGAGTGGACTAAGTCAAAAGAAGCTCGAATTTCATTATTTGAAGTTGAATAAATAGTTATACATTGCTTTGATAGTTGACAGGCTTCACAAACTAACTCTTGACTTGAAACACCTTTGAATAATTCTGGAAACAACATTTCCAATGATGAAAAAGGTAAATGACCTAGCCTAGCATGCCATAGATGTAACCTAGCTATTGATTCCACATTGGACTGACTACAAGTAGCAGATGTTTGCAAGGCCGAATTGATGTCTGCATCAAGGTAGGAGAGACCTCCACACTCATGACCGCTCCCAATCGTTCTCTTCGTCAATCTGTCTTGAAAGACACAATGAGTAGGAAAAAATGTTATGCTACAATTCAAATTTTTGGTAAGTTTTGAAACAGATAAGAGATTTGAAGAAAGATTGGGAACATGCAAGACAAATTTTAGTGAGAGGTCCTTGCTTAGGTCAACCACTCCCTTCCCATAAATGGTAGAGAGAGAACCATCAGCATCCCTCATTTTATCTTGGCCAGACATTAAATGATTGGAAGAAAATTGAGAAGACGTGTGTCATGTAGTCAGTTGCACCAGAATCAATAATCCAAGAGGCAGGATCAATAAAACTAGTTGCACTAAAGGCAAAGACAATACCTGATCTGGCAAGGGAGGAGGATGGAAGAGAATTGGTCCTTAGACAGGCTAGGGCCCGACTAAGTACTTCTACCTCATCGGCAGTAAAACCCAAGGACCCGGTTCGAGGGGAATTAGAAGTCTGTCCCATGGAAGAGGAAGTAACTGTAGATGTGTGTTTTGAACCATCATCATTTTGACCCATAGCCAAATTCACACATGCAGATTGACCCTTCAGATGCTTCTTATCTTTCCTTAATGCAGCTGGCTTCAAATGCGGATGGAGAACCCAATAGGTCTGTTTCACATGCCTTAGTGGGTGCACTTCAGATGTCTCTTGTCAAAGTGCCTGTTTCCCCTTTGATTTGTAGAGATTAGGGCCGAATGCTCCACAGACTGTTTAGCTAGTTTTGTTTGAGTATCAACCTGCATCTCTTTTCTTCTCAGCTCTTCTTTCCTCACAAGGTAGTAATCATGATGTAAGTCTAGCATTTCATCCCTTCCCAGAATTTGGGATCTTATGCTCTCATATATAGGATCTAGGCCAGCCAGAAATTTAAATGCTCTACCCTCTTGAATTTGTTTGTCATGCTTTTCTTTGTCTTCGGCACTCTCTTAATCAATGATAAGGTGGTGATCTAACTCTTCCCATAGTCCTTCTAGTGTAGCAAAATATTTTGCAATACTCATATCTCCTTGCCTCAAGGCAGTAATATTTTGATTCAGTCTGTAAACTCTGGCATTATTCTTTTTTTGCTCATAGGTTTTAGAAACTTTTTCCCATATTTTGGCAGCCGTGGAAAAATGTTGAACAGTCATGGCTACTCTTGGAGTCATTGAGGCAAGTAGCCAGGACATAACTGTAGCATTCTCTTTGCGCAAATTTCCATATTCAGCACTTCCCACTTCTGGTTCCTTCTTCTGCCCGTCTAAGTAACCAGTGAGTTCACGGGATGTGATGAAAAGCATGGCTGAGACAGACCATTACTTGTAGTTGTACTCATCCATCAACACACTTGTGATCTGTAGGCTGTGCAAATTTGGATTCTCCAGATTAGGAGACCTCCCACAAGCCCTAACATCTCTAGAAGACAATTCTCCGGATATTGAAGACATCTTCACTTACTTGTAAGTGTCAAGACTGTAACCGCAATGTATGGAGAACTGTTTCACACTTACGGAACTTGCTGCACTATAAACTCAGTCCTGAGAACCAGACCCAGAGCTGAAACATTGCACACTCTGCCCAAATTACTGCTGTCACAGAGTACTACACTGCAACTTGCTGTGTTGGCTTCTACTGTGTGCTAAGCACTGCTATCGCAGGTTATAACCTCACCCATGAACAGTTCTAGGACTGCTGAGATCAGTCCTTCCGCCTAGATCTGTTCTACACAGATCTATCTTAGCCGAATGGCTACAGTCTGCTGTACTGTGTCTATTAGGGCATCAGCCTCTGGGTCTAACTCCCCTTGGGCCCTACAACCAAGGGAAACCCTAGATGTAGGTCTAGCTGTGTTCTACGACCAACCCTACGGTTTCTTTGCAGCAACCAACAAGAAAGACGGGAGAGTTACCTGTGAGTAGAAGAAGATGTGGCTGTTGTAACTAGTCGAAAGATCAATGCTCTGATACCATGTTTGCTGAAATAGGGCTGTCGAATGTGAGAAGAAGAGGAAGAAGAAGAACAGAAATGAAATGGGCGGCAGTAATGTGTTCGGCCAGCCCTAATCTTTTATATATAAGGACATTACATAATGTTACATAAATGGACAAGAATGCCCCTGATTAGTGATGGGACACCTAGTCAAAATAAACACTAAATAAGATTAGGCCCAGTAACTAAGGCCCAATAACTAATGACTTAAGACCCAACAAAGATAAACATACAAACTAAGACAGCCGAACCAACAGTCGTCAACATAGACTATGAGATATACCACCAATGAACCTCTCCTCTTTACAAAGAGGGTATGATCGGACTGAGTCTGTATGTAACCAAAGTTAACAAGAGCAGCCCTAAACCTTTCAAACCACGCGTTAGACGACTGTTTGAGCCCATAGAGAGACTTCTTCAACTTGCACGCTTTTCCCTCCATGTCTACATCCTTGGTGGGAGGGACATATAAACTTCCTCATGTAATTCTCCATTCAAGAATACATTTTTCACATCCAGTTGATAAAGAGGCTAGTCTGAATGAGCTGCCAAAGATAGCAAAACCCGCACCGATGTCATCTTTGCAAGATGTGCAAAAGTCTCTATATAGTCAATCCCATAAGTTTGTGTATAGCCTTTTGCAATCAATTGAGCTTTGTACCTCTCAATAGAGCCATCAACATGATATTTGATGGTATACACCCACCTACTACCCATTGGCTCCTTTCTTTCAAGCAAATCAACCACGTCCCCTGTGTCATTCTTCTGTAAAGCCTCTATTTCAGTTCTCATAACATCCCTCCATTCTGGAATAGTAAGAGCTTCTGATATAGACCTGTGTATAGGGTTAGAAGCAATGGAAAAAAGTAAGGCATAATATGAAGGAGAAAGAAGGCCATATGAAAGATGTTCGGAAATGCAATGTCCAATACACTTCAGTTTACCTTTCCTAATAGCAATAGGGACATCAAGATTTAGGAAGGGAGGCTGTAAGGGGGTGGTATTGGTACTTGTGTCTTCAAGAACTTGAAGTGTAGGAGCCTCATGTAATGTAGAGGAAACAATCTGCTCACTCTTGGTCCTTTGCCGTTGGTACCACTTGTGAATAAAAAGAGGACAAGGCGGTAATGGTGGAGGAATAGGAATATTGGAAGGAGCAGGAGATGATTGTTCCCCCTCGACTCATCAGGAATAGGAGACTCAAGTGGAGACTCAATAGGGACAGGAGGGAGAGTGCAAACAACTGTGATACACAAGGAAGACAAGAAAAAGCAGACACCAAGTACCAACCTCTATGAAGTCTTATCTACCATCTACGTCTCACCCAGAACCCGGGAGAAATAAGCAAAATGCAGCCGCTCCCTGTAGGTTTCATAGAACTACACAAGACTTGGATTTGTCTTCAAGATAGAAAAAAAGAACCCCTTCAGTCACTGAGCGCCAAGGTGAAGCTCCTTGTGGGGCCTGCAATCAAAATTCTCTAGTTGATTAGGGTTTTGGGCAAAAACTCCAAGGACTGTCAGAATAATGAACAAGACAGCTTCCTTTTCTCCAAAAGACCACTACCAATTGGACTGGATACTTTGTTCAATCACTCGTTCAATTGAGCTCTCCATACACACTGTGTGTCAGAAAAAAAGGGAAAAAAGGAAGAAGAAAGGAGTCCGCTTTGATACCAAGAAGAAAAACAATCCAAAAGAATGAGAGGGTTGATTTAAAAAAGTGTGAAAATATGGTGGATATCAGCATCAAAGAGAGAAGAAGAGATTGGCTGTAATAGGGTTTAGGAGAAGAATTGTTCGAACCTCTCTCCCTTCCCTAATCTTTTCATTAAAAATAATTACAATTTTTTTGTAATTACAAGTAGGCCCTTAATTGGGCGATTAACTTAATTAAACAAAAAACAAAACGAAACATAAAGGCCCATTAACAAAAAGAATAGAAACATAAAGAAATAAGAACATCTTATGGGCCATTCGGCCCATCCTCTCTACAATAACATATAGAACATATTCAATGTGAAAATGCATAAACAAAACCAAAACATAAATTTAAAATATATTCAAGAACTCAACAATTCAAACATGTCAAACTTTCAATTTCTTTGTTTCTTTTGATATCATATTATTTCAAATAATTAGCATGCTGTTAATTTGTTAAATGTTGTGAAGATTATTTAATTGTTATTTTATAATTGTTGTTAGTGGGTTGTCCTCGTAAGATGTTGTCAGTTAGTTATTTTCTTTTTTTCTTATTAGTTTGTTTCTAGGGTGTGCCGCTAGGGGCATACTTGTAATTTTCGTTCTTTTTATATTAAGTTAATATAAATAATGAACTGGCGGCAGCCAAAATAAGGTTTTCGTTTTCTCTCAATCATATCTTCCTCTTCTTTTCTTTCTCTGTCGTCTCTCTCGCCATGAATGATTACATGGTATCAGAGCAAGGTTCTGGGCTATAAAAGAATTTTGGTCTCTCCTAGTTGAACCTGCTTCGTCTTCTTTTCCTTCTTTGATTTCTTGGACGTGGAAGATAGAGAAACCCTAGCAGACTACTTGCGGCTCTCCCTTTGGGTTCTTCCTTGGTCGTAATATCAAGGAAACCCTAGTTGAAGATGGGCGATGCAGATGGAGACTCCCTTTATTCTCTGTTCGATGCTGTGAAGTCAGTTTCTGGTTGGTACCTTCGTACAGGTGCTGGACAGGGTATGTGTTCTTGTTTCTTGTTTTTGGCCAATGGTGTGCAGGCCCTATTCCTTGGTTTTATACATTCGTTTGGATGCTGGATTGTTAGACTGTATGGGCTGTAGTCGGACTGATAGTATACTATTCTAATGTCTACCTTGGTTGGTGTTGGACTGATTACTGGGCTGGTTTAGTGACTGAACCATCACAGAGTTGATTTCAGCAGCTTTTTGTTTTCTTTTCTACATCCCAGAAGTAAATTTCTTGAGGGTTGGTATTCTGTTTGTGGCTGTTGTATAGTTGTGTGGGGTTTTGACTGATTTCAGCAGTACTTTGGCAAACTATGATTCAACTTCATCAGGGGTTACACCGACCCGCAGCACAGTTGGTATGGGTGGTGAAAACATGATGTTTCCCTTGCCCATTACCCCTTTAAATGGTCTAAGGTTTACCAGTTGCAAGCTAAGGTTTACCAGTTGCAAGCTGAATCCTCAACCTGTAAATAGGGTAATCATAGTTTGTCTTCCTATTATTCAGCCCTTACTTCCATATGGAAAGAATTGGATCATTATTAGGCTATAGAGTGGAAACATGATGACGATGCTAAGGCCTACAAGAAGTTGGTTTCTCAGTAGCATGTGTTTGCCTTCTTGTTGTTATTGATCCCTACCTATGAACCCTTGAGAGTTCAGATCCTAGGAAGAAAGAGTTGTCGTCGGTTCCCGAGGTATACTCCCTTGTTCAATTGGAAGAAAGTGGGCGGAGTGTTGATGGTTACAGCCGAGGGGGAGCAACAAGTTGCTTTGGCTGCAATGAGTGATAACATAATGGGGAAGAAAAGTGACACCAAGAAGGCTAATGATAAAGACAAATTGTTTTGTACCCACTATCAGCACTCACGGCATACACGTGACACATGTTGGGACATTCATGGGAAACCCAAGTGGGCAGTGAAGAACCAAGAACAGGGTAAAGGGCAAGGTCAGAAGAAGATGAACACAACACAATGCAGCACATGTGGCAACCCAAGATACTCAGGTTGCCGGTACTACCCGGGACCACCTTATTAATTCTGACCCCAAGGAAGATATAATGAATTCCTTCAGAGACCACTTGGAGTCTTATGGTAGGGCTTTGCGACAGATGGATAGCTTAGTCACTGGTACTCCTACTTCATTTGCATCTACATCAGGTAACACGACTTCTGCATTCCATGTCACTCCCATTGGTTCCCCTGGGATCATTGACTTTGGGGCCTCTAACCACATGACCGGTAAGCCGAACTTGTTTTAGACTTATAGCCTTTTGTCAGGAAGGGATAAAGTGAGGCTTGTAAATGGCTCATTCTCTTCCATTGCAGGCCAATGATCAATATCTCTTCCCCATGGCCTTAACCTGAATTGTGCATTGCATGGCCCTCAACTTCCTATAAATTTGCTTTCAATTAGTAGTATCACAAGCAACTGTAGTGTAACCTTTTTTCTTGGCTCATGTGTTTCTCAGGACCTAACTTCTGGGAGGAAGATTGGTAGAGGGAGCCTAGTGGACGGTGTCTACATTCTCGACAACTCTCTCGGTGTCATCCTCAGAGTCACATAGTCGGTCAAATAAGAGTCAATTTTTTTTTTTTTGTGGCATAGTCGGTTAGGTCATGTTTCTTTTGAAATAGTAAAGTCCTTGTTTCCAGTTTTATTTAAGTCATGGTTAGTGTCAGAGTACCAGTGTCAAACGTGTAAGTTGAGCAAACAATGTAGAACAACTTTTCACTCAAATAATAAAAGATCAAGTGTTCCTTTTCATGTTGTGTAATTCTGATGTATGGGGGCCTACTACTGTAATCTCTGAGGGTGGATATAAGTACTTTATCACATTGATCGATGACTACTCTCGCTATACATGGGTATTCCCTATGCGTAATAGAGACGAAGTTCCAAAGATTGTGAAATACTTCTAGAGGATGGTATTTACGCAATTCCATGTTGAAATACAGATCTTCCAATCCGACAATGAAAAAGAATACTTCCATGGTGAGCTCAATGAGTTCTTTGCCTCCCACAGATCTATTCATAAGAGCTCATGCGTTAGAACACCACAACAAAATAGTGTTGTAGAAAGAAAAAACAAACACCTCCTTGATGTAGCTCGCAGGATGATGTTACACATGAATGTTGCAAAAAGGTTTTGGATGAATGCTATACTTGCAGCTGGTTATGTCATCAATCGCATGCCCTCCAAAGTGTTGAACTACATGGCCCCTCATCAGTTGTTGTTTCCTCAGTCCCCTTTATTTTTCATTCCCATGAGAGTTTTTGGTTGTCGTGCCTTTGTCCATGATTTGTCTCCGTCTCGAGGTAAGTTAGACCCTCGGTCCATTCCTTGTATCTTTCTGGGGTATCCCTCATCTCAAAAAGGGTATCGGTGCTTTGATCCCGTTAGTCATAAGTTTTTTGTGTCTATGGATGTGTCCTCCTTTGAGTTTGAGCCATTCTTCCCTGCTTCTCCTTAGGGGGAGAGTAGTAGTTTGGAAGAGGAGAAGCAGGTTCAGGTCCGCCAAGTCTCTCTTCCTTCTATTCCAGACCTTGCTCCCTTTTGTGTCTTCCAACGTACACGTCATAGAGATCAGCAATGTGATAGAGATGTGGAGCAGCCAAACATTGAGCAACCGACGCCATTAGACTCGTAGGAGGTAAGTCCAATCCCTGTTGCACCTATTGATACCCCTACTCCTACTGTGGATGACCTTGACATTCCTATTGCTCAAAGAAAGGGAGTCAGGTCATGCACTACCAAATACCCCATTACCTAGTTTTTCTCCTTTGATCACATTTCCCCCTCATACCAAGCCTTTCTATCTGCAGTTTATTGCATCTTTGTTCCCAACAATGTTGCAGAAGCCTTAAAATTCCCCGAATGGACAGATGCCATGAAGGAGAAGATTAATGCTCTTCACAAAAATCAAACTTGGGAATTGGTGGATCTTCTAAAGGGGAAAGACCCCGTGGGGTGTAAATGGGTGTTCCCGGTTAAGCACAAGGTAGATAGAACAGTTGAAAGGTACAAAGCAAGATTTAGTAGCCAAAGGGTACACACAGGTATACGGGGTTGACTATGACGAGACTTTTGCTCCAGTAGCTAAGATGAACTCAATTAGGGTTCTCCTGTCATTAACTGCTAATTTTGACTGGGAATTGCATCAACTGGACATAAAGAATGCTTTTTTGAATGGTGACTTGGAGGAGGAAGTATTCATGGTTCAACCCCCTGGATTCTGTGCCAAGGGAAGTGAAAATAAGGTGTGCAAGCTGGAAAAGTCTCTTTATGGTTTGAAACAATCTCTTAGAGCTTGGTTCAGTAAGTTTCACATGGGAATTTAGCAGGTGGGCTTCAAACAATGTCAGTTTGATCATACACTCTTTGTGAAGAGATGTCAGGAACAGGTTGCTGTATTGATAGTGTATGTGGATGATATCATCATTACAGGAAGTTGGAGTTCAGAAACACAAAAATTGAAACAATTCCTTGCATCTAAATTTGAAGTGAAAGATTTAGGTCCCTAGAAGTATTTCCTTGGAATTGAAGTCGCCCGTTCAGAAAAGGGTATCTTCATTTCTCAAAGGAAATACACCCTTGATCTATTACAGGACACAGACAAATTAAGTGCAAGGCTAGCAGATACTCCCATGGATGTTGACCACAAGTCGGGTGACTGTGATTGTGAACCTCTGAAAGATGTGAAATAGTTCCAAAGGTTAGTGGGAAAGCTGATTTATTTGTCCATGACCCGTCCAGATATTGCCTATTCAGTTGGGGTTCTAAACCAATTCATGCACTCTCCTAAGAAACCACACATGGAGGTAGTAGAGAGAGTTCTTAGATACTTGAAAAAGTATCCCGGAATAGGTCTACTATTCAGTAAACATAATCACCTAAAGGTGGAAGTCTTTACAGATGCTGATTGGGCAGGTGCTATGGATGACAGAAAGTCCATGAGTGGGTATTGCACATTTGTGGGAGGAAACCTAGTGACTTGGAAAAGCAAGAAACAAAGTGTGGTGGCAAGGTCAAGTGCTAAAGCTGAATATAGAGCTATGGCACATGGGGTGGCTGAAGTCCTTTGTCTAAAAAATCTTCTAGGGGAGTTTGGAGTTGTTGTTCACAATCCTATGTCTCTTTACTGTGACAACAAGGCAGCCATAAACATCGCCAGCAACCTTGTCCTACATGAGAGGACCAAGCACATTGAGGTGGACAAACAATTCATAAAGGAAAAATTGGAAAAAAGGGAAATCTACATCCCTTATGTCAACTCCAAGGAACAACTCGTTGATGTTCTCACAAAAGGGCTTCGATACTCGCGGCACAATGAGTTATGTGACAAATTGGGCATGATAGACATATTCAGCCCAACTTGAGGGGGAGTGTTGTGAGGATTATTTAATTGTTATTTTATAGTTGTTAATGGGTTGTACTCGTAAGATGCTCTCAGTTAGTTATTTTCTTTCTTTCTTATTAGTTTGTTTCTAGGGAGTGCCGCCAGGGGCATACTTGTAATTTCCATTCTTTTTATATTAAGTTAATATAAATAATGAACTGGCGGCAACCAGAATAAGGTTTTCGTTTTCTCTCAATCATATCTTCCTCTTCTTTTCTTTCTCTCTCATCTGTCTCTCTCCATGAATGATTACATTAAACATCTTCGGTTCCTAATTCTACGAGCTGCCTTTATGCCAATCCCCTTGAAGCAAGCCCAAACAACTCCATGCTAGGGTCTTGAATTCTTAAATTGTACAAAAGACATGCCTGAGCACCAGACATAGCCATAAAACAATGAAAATTTTAACGAAGGTGCATGCCTGAGTTGAGGGGCGGAAGGGCACTAGGTGTGTGCTTTTCAAAGGGGCTGCTACTGGGCCTAGGTGAGGTAGACCTTGAAATGTGCCTCACCCATGCCTAAGGTGCACTTAAAGTAAGTGTAGGCATTATTATGAATAGTAAATTAAAAGGATGCTATAATTAGAAGATTTTTTTTAAATAAAATGTAAATATATAGAAGAATGACTAAACTGAATTTTGTTAGCTGCAAATAGACACTGAAGTCTAAGTTGATGTTGAAATAATCTCTGTTTTATTGTCCCATTATTGTTTTTTTATATATTGTTTTATATACATGGTTCAAAGTAACAATACACCTCAGTGTATCAGCAGAGGTGTATCGGTACTTCAACTGATGCACCTTTTATTTTATTTTCAAATTTCAGTATTAACTATATATTATTTAATAAAAAGGAGTTCATGAAAGCACCTTAAACATGTGTATCAGCACTCAAAGATCTGATACGATGCACCTTGTAATGGGTGTATTCTATCGATATTTTGAACCTTGATTATATATGTATGTACGTATGTGTATGTATATGCATGTACGACCTCACACTTCCGATGCTCTCACAAATTTCTCTTCTCTTCCCCCTTGTTTAGGTAGAATCGGAACTGACCCGACAAGAAATATTAAGGACCTGGAACCAAACCTGACCCTATAGGGTCTGCAATTTTAGACCTAGAACTGAACCGATCTGTTCTTGGGACCATCATGTCTGACCTGAAGGACCCAATTATAATAAACCTGTTGAAAGTACTATGCAACTAATATGTATATATTATATTACTTTATTTAATATTATATGTACCGGTTTCAAACCGGCAATAATTGGGACAATATATCAGGAACAGGAACCGAGCCATTGGTACCAGATCCTGGAATGAGAACCAACCCAACTAGTTTGGGTTCTTTTCCATCAGATTTCTTAAACACTAAATCTAACTTTGAAGATATACAAGTTGTTAATAGAGAAGGTTTCTCTTCAGATGTCTCCAAAAGACCTAATGCAAATTTAGGATCAATAATCTGCATTAGAGATTGAAAGGGCTGATCAGTTGATTGCTTTGGACTTGGTTTTAGAAGATTTTTCAAGAACTTGGTAGAAATCTGCTGAATTAAAAAAATATGAGAGAAAAGTAGTTTCTTGAAGAGAGAAGGAGAAGGAGAAGAAGAGGAGAAGAGAAGTTGAAAAGAAAAAGAGAGCAATAATCTGGCTTCCCCCTTCACATATTATTTGTACTAAAAATAATAGAGCAGTACAAAGACAACTATGCCCTTATAGGGTGGCAAAACATAAAACAACATATATAAAACTCTAAAACATAATAAAATTTGGACTCACATAACTACTATGGTCCCCACCTCCTATCTAACAACTAACATAAAACATCTACTCAGAAAAACACCATAAAACTGATTAATCTTCAACACTCCCCCTCAAATTAGGAGTAAATGTCACACATTCCCAACTTGTGTAGATCATGTTCAAGCTTGTTCTTTGCCACCCCTTTAGTGAGAACATCAGCTAGCTACAACTTTGAAGAGACATAAGGCAAACAAGCTTCTCCGGTTGTTACCCTTTCTCTTATAAAGTGTCTATCAACTTCACTATGTTTTGTCCTATCATGCAGAATTGGATTGTGGGCAATATTGATTGCAGCCTGATTGTCACAGTATAACATCATATGTTCCTCTGCTTTCACCTCAATCTCACTCAAAAGAGATCTAACCCAAAGAAGTTCTGAGACACCATGAGCCATGGATCTATACTCAGCCAGTTAACCTTTGCACTTGACCTTGCCACAACCGCTTGCTTCTTATCCTTCCAGGAGATCAAGTTTCCACTTACAAAGGTATTCTCCCGCTAGCTTCAAATTCTCATGATTCGAGAAAAGAATGCCTTTGCCAGGGTGCTTTTTCAGATACACAAGTATTCTCTCAATAGCTTCCTAGTGCTAAACTCGAATTGCATGCATGTACTGACTAACAACACTGACAGCATAATAAATATCTGGTTGTGTCATACACAAATACAGCACTCGGCTCACCATGCTTGGATCAATAGGAGCGTCTACTGGTTTGGTCCCCAGCTTCCTGGTCCCCCACAGTCGGTCAAGTACATACTTTCTCTATGAAATGCAGATCCCATGCTTGGATCTTGCAACTTCAATCCCCAAGAAGTATTTGAGCTCACCAAGATCTTTGATCTCAAATTCTTTCTGCAATGATTTTTTGAGATCATCAATCTCACCATTCTGTTGACCATTTGGAAGGCTAGAGTAGGTGAATCTTTCTTACTCATAAGCTATCCAAACCTCTCCATTTTTGTTCTCATTGCTGCTACTGCAATGGATTCCCAATTAGTTTGGGAAAGAGGGGCCGAAGAGTCTCCTGTAGTGGCTACATTTGCATTTCCCTTCTTGTTCCTTATTCGGGCAAGCATAAGATTTGGGTGAAGCTTCCAACAAGTGTCCTTGGTATGCTTAGGCTTCTTGCAATAATCATACAATAAGTCCTTATCTTCCCTTCTAGTCTCACTACTCCCCCAGTCTCCATTCGGCTTAGGTTTTGTTGTACTAACCATAGCCGACTGGTCAATCCCAGGCTGTCTCAGCATTACATTCCTCCTACTCTCCTCTGCAGAGACAAAGGCATAGGCTTGAGAGAGTCACACCCTCCCTAGAAAGAATATGCTGCCTAGCAATGTCAAGTTCAGGGTTCAGCCCTGCCAAGAACTCAAAAACCCTATTCCTCTCTACCAGTTTGTGATAGGTTGTTGCATCATTTACACTTTCCCATACCATAGTTTCTAAGTGATCTATTTTCTGCCATAGGGTTTTCAACATGGAGAAATACACAACAAGAGGTTTTTCTCCATGTTTCATAATTATCACATGATTTCTTAACTGATAGGCTCTGGCTTCATTTTGCTTCTGAGAGTAGGTTTCAGTCACTCCATCCCAAATCTCCTTAGCAGTATTATCCCTTAGGAATTTTTTTGCAATATGAGGTTATATAGAATTACACAATTAGGGCATTACCATGTAATTCTCCTGCACCCATCGGGAAGAGTTTGTATCAGGTTTCTTCTTCTCCCCAGTGAGATACCTTAATTTTCCACAGGCATCAATAGCCATCTTAGCTGATTGTGCCCACTCCAAATAATAATCAAGTTTTTTTGTAGTAATGGTCCCAGACCCAAAAATTTCATTACAACCTCCCAACACCTAGTCCCACAATACCGGTAGATTTCATCTCGGTATTCCAACTCTCCATCTTACTTCAAACTGTTCAACAATAAGAAAAAATAGATTGGAGACCTTCCAAAAACAATTTAATATCATACACATAGAAACCAACCCTTCCAAAAGAAGAAACCCTATATGGAGAGAAATCTCTCTCCTCCCCATGCCTCCCAACAGAGGAGTGAATCGATCACTCTAGGAGGCTCAAAAAATTCCAGAAACCAAATTGCCATCTTTAGAAAATAAAAAAAAAAAAACTAACAATACTTGGGCGCCAAAGATCAGATAAAAAACAAAGAGTCCAACTTTTCTGGGACTCTTCCCCGTACTCCATTTCTTCTTGATTTTGATGCCGAACAGTAGATCACCTTCCTGATGACTAGATCCCACCAAGAAACCTTTTATTACTTAATGCAGTCAGTTGATCTAGAGCTGCATGAGAATGCTTCAAGAAACCCTAGCCAATGCTCTGATACCTAGTAGAAATCTATTGAATTAAAAAATATGAAAGAAAAGTAGTTTTTGAAGAGACAAGGAAGAGAGAAGGAGAAGAAGAGAAGTTGAAAAGGAAAGAGAGGAATAATTTGGCCGCCCCCTTCACTTATTATTTATACTAAAAATAATAGAGCAGTACAAAGACAACTATGCCCTTATGGGGTGGCAAAACATAAAACAACATATATAAGACTCAAAAACATAATAAAATTTGGACTCACATAACTACTGTGGTCCCCACCTCCTATCTAACAACTAACATAAAACATCTACTCAGAAAAACATCATAAAACTAATTAATCTTCAACAAACTTATCGATGGTTGATTGGTGTTCAAGAAGTTTCATTTTCCCCAATGTCAAGAAAATCAGAGAATTTTTCTCCTGAATTTGAGCAAGGTTGGGATCAATCTAAAGTAGCACTTGGCTTTTCCTAGAGAGGGTAGTTGGGTTTGGTTAGGCTTTTGGAAGATTTAGAGCGAGTGTCATGAAGATTTCCATGTTCTATTAGTTCTAGGGTAGGAGATTCCATACACATATGCATAGTGTTGTAGGAAGATCAACCCTAAGAGCCTTTGTTGCGTATCCTAGTGGATTTTTTGCAACATCCTTGAAAGATTATCACTATATGGATTCGATTACAAGCAAGGATGGGACCCTAGTCTGAGTGTAATTAGTCTTGGAGATGGTCTGAACACCCTAATCAGTAAAGTGAAATTGGACAAGAACAATTATTTAGAATGGGCTGAATCTGCAAGCATGTTTGTAGGAGGTCATGGTAAACTTGGTTACCTAACAGCAGTAGAGGTTGAACTAGATATCCAAGATCTGGAAAATGGGAATTGGATGCATGGTTTAAAATGTCGATGTTGGTGGATATGTATGTCATCCAAATATAGGAAACATGTTGGAAATGTCAGAAATATCGTATGGAAATATTGTAAAAATTATAGACATGGTGGAAACATTGTAAAATATGCAAAATATAGAATGATATTTTATGAAATGATAAAAGGAATATAGGCACACATTTTTAAATTATTAATTTGTTTCAAATCATTAAACAAAGCTAAGAAGCCATGGTTTTCAAGGCGCCTAGACGATGTTGGGCAACACTGGGGCACCTAGTCGCCTAGGCGTGCGCCTAGGCAATAAAAATTTTATAGTATAAAAATCTAACTTTTGACTAGTTCCCTAGTTTTATATTCCATTCAGCATGTATAATATTCGAAAAATAGCAATTCTCTTTATTAAGAACATTAAATTTCCTCTAAAATTGTGGCAAATCATCATATCTAAAAGACAAAAATCTTTTACATATATTAATTTAATTAATTTTAAAAATAATACTGCTATAATAACAATTTAATAGAGAATTTCATATCAATTAGCAGCTAAAGAAGGTCAACTTTATATGATAAATATTAAAGATGGAAAGTAAAATAGAAAAAACAAGGTTGGAGTTTTTGTTTTGTTTAATTAGAGTGAGAGAATAGAAAACATTAAAACAAAGTATATTGATATTTATATATATATATATATATATATATATATATATATATATATATATATATAGCATATAATAAAATGTTTTAACACATACATTAATAAAATACATCAATGTAGATGATATTATAAGAGGCACCCGCCTTGTCATTTTTGTCGCCTAGGCGGGTGCTTAGTCGCCTAGAAGGGCACCTAGTTGCTAAAAGTCAAGGCGTTTGGGTGAGGCACTCAGCCAAGGGTGCCTAGTCGCCTTGGTGATGCTTAGGCGGGCACCTTGGTAACTATGTAAGAAACTAAGGTTATAGACAAAAGAATACATTCTGAAGTTGCCCTGTAAACCTTAAGATTTAGAGCTTCATGATAGAATGACTTAAAGCAAAATTTTAACTCATAGAAAATGTAAATGGTTGTAATAGATCTACCAAATAATCTATTACATAAACAAAAAACCAATATTTAACTTCATTTTTGAAATGAATATTGAACTAGCCCAAAGTGGTAATCATTGTAAGTTAGGCAGACAATAACATTGTTAGTTAACATACCTACATATTGTCTGCAACTTTTGTTATAATACTATCTCTTGGACTCCACATGGTATTGGTAGTGTTCACTGGGGAATATGTCGATTCTAGAAAAATTTCATGTTGCTACCCATTGAAGTGGAAATGGAAATATGTCTTGGAAACTATTTCTGTACTCCACATAGTGCTGATAGTGTTTATTGGGGAAATGTCAATTACAGTAAATTTTCGTGTCGCTACCCTTGGAAATGGAAATATGTCATTGGATGTAGGAGATTTTACTTGTGATATAATAGCTGGTAAATTCTATGCAATGACATTTTGGTAGAGATTATTTGTGGATGAGAACAACTAAAGAAATCTAGGATAATGCATCTGCAACTTATTCCCAAGACCTCATTGTTGCTAGGGCTTACCAACTTAGGTGTCAGGTGAGTAACCTCAAGCAAAGAGAAGCCTTTTTTCTATGTACTTCTCTATGTTGAAAAAATTATGACAAGAGATTGATTATCTTGAGATAGTTGAGTCTTGAGGTGGAATATTTAAAGGTGCAATTGTCTACCAGAAGATTATAGATAGAAACAATGTGTTTGAATTCTTGGTAGGAGCTGAATCCTGAATATGATTTTACATGTCAGCACATCCTTACTATAGGTGACATTTCTCTATCATTGGTCTACTCTCTTGTTCATAGTTGAAGAGGATAAGGAGAGAGCTTAGTTATGGACCTATGGTACAGATATACCCTTTAGATTACTCAGCTCTTGTGTTTCTTTGAGTATGTAGCTCTTGCTATATCCATTCATAGCTTAGTTGATCTTTTCTTGGTGGCCCCTGGAAATATTGTGGATTTTATTACTCAGTGGCATTGTAAAGAGTTGGTACATGAGGGGTTAGTTCTTTTAGGGTATTATCAGTCATGAGGCCATGTGGGGCATATGGGAGAAGCATAATAGGTGTATATTTAAGAACAAAGCAAGACCTTTTGAGGAAGTGGTTGAACCGTTGAACACATTGGAAATCTTTGTATCTTGCATGCACTTTTTCTACTATCTTTGAAGGTGTTGCAGTTAGGGATATGCACCTAAACCTCCAGGAGGTTCTTCTTTCCTCTAGTTCATGTGACACTCAGTTAACTTCACTTGGATGATGAAGGCTGATTTCATTCTTAGGTTTGATGGTAACTCTAAAGGGAACCTAGGGGAGGCAGGCATTGGTGGGATCATTTTAAGGAAAGACAGGAGTATTTGTTGGGCTTCAGTGGTCCTATTGGTATGGCAGACTCTTCCAAGGCTGAGGTTTTGGTGGTTTTTACTGGACTAAGGATTTCTAGACAGCTTGCCCTTCATTCCCTATGTGTGGAGGGCAACTCTATGAATGCCATTAAGGATTGTGAGATTTATTAGTGGCTGGTTGGTATACTTCTAAATTCGTGTATGATTTGGCTTGATAGTGCATACACAATGAATTTTGTTATCGAATACGTGCACACCTTGCTATTGTTTACATTAGACATGCCTACTTGAAGGGGCTACGGTGCGTGGTCTTTCAGAAGCTTTATGGTATGATCACTGGATGGCTAGATGACACATGGTCTACTTTTGGTTTTTGCACATTTGTTTGAGGTAACATTGTCTCCTGGAAAGGCAAGAGGTAGTCTTCTGTTGCTCGTTCTATTTTGGAGGTAGAGTATGGGGCTATGGTGCTTGGTCTAGAAGCTTTATGGTTATATTTACTGCTGGAGGAGGTGGGAGTTGTTTTGAATATGCCTTTTGTGCTTTGTTGTGATAATCAAGCAGCTATTAACATTGTTCACAATGCAGTATTAGAATGATTGCTCCAAACTTATTGAGCTGATGTTATTAGGAGATGTATGCCTTTTTAATAACAGATAAATAGTTAACAGACTTTTTCACTGAAGGATTTCCTCATCTGAGGCTAAAATGTACTTTAGATGGAGTGTTGAAACAGTATATTTTATTGGTTCATTACCTTTTATTTTATATATTGTTTCTTAGACGAACAAGGGTATTATGGTTATTTTACTTTGTTTATAGGTTGATGCTTCACACTTTCAATGTTCTCACAAATTTCTTTCTCTTCACTCCTCTTCCTTTTATTCTTCCTTCTAATTTCCTAAACACCAAGTCTCACTTAGAAGTTTTATAGGTATAAACAATAGAAATCAATTCTCAATAAAAATGTTAATGAGAATATCCAGGTATATGATGCTGCATAAATGCCACTAACCCTTACATGGAAGAACTTGAATCTCTCCTGAAATACTCTGATCACTGGACTTAAGGAGCCTTCATGTTTGTTTTGACATTCTCCAGAGGGCATCAGTTTGGGTTGTGATTGCATTAAAGACCTGTGAGCTCTAAAAAGAAAATCTCTAGATTTCTCCCACTTTCTCGCAATTTGTCTTCCAGGATTCTTTTACTTCCAGCTTTGCATCATCACATCTAGACAAATACTGTACTATTTTTTACTTTATTTTTCATGGATCTTGCATTTTCCATTTATATAGTTTTACATAGCATATTCTAGGTATATTCCTTGTAAGAAACATTCACATGAAAGCAATATTTTTAGATACACATGACATAGAAGAAACTATAGGAAATATCTGCATTTTCTGTTTGCTGAAAATATTCTTCTGGACAAAGCAAGATAGTGTCTGACATGCTAATTTTTAAATTGTTCAAACTATGAACTCAACGTAGAGAAGCTTGTCCCAACTGTATGGGGTCAGCTACATGAATCTTGTTCCGCCATTGTGCTCTATTCAGTGTCATATCCAACATTAAGATTATGAACTAATATCTGCAATAATGCTACATTTAACTTAGCTGCTTCATCCATAGTTTTTTATTTTTCATGGTAAAGTTTAATTTGACAAGTAATTTGTACTTCTATTTCCAAGAGTTTCATATGGTTGTCATTTGATATTATATTGCAGGAGAGTTCCAAGAAAGCTTCTATTATCTGTGTTGAGAGTGAGATCAAAGCTTTAGGAGGCTGTGATGGGACCACACCAGATCAGTTAAGCGCTCAACTAAGTAGACTAAATCAGAGACTTCAGCAAGAGAGCCAAAGGTTAGCATGCAATTGTATGCCTTTTATCAGTGTTATGGAACTTCCTAAAGCTGCTTATATTATTCAGAATGCTTGTTTTTCCATGTTGCTGAATGTTGTAATAATCTCTTTTCAGGTATTCTGAATCAATTGACGATCTCAAAGTTTTATATGAGAAGAAAAAGCGCAAAATACTTAGGAAACAGCAAACTTATGAAGCTTTTCGGGAGAAACTTAGTGTAAGTTCTGATTAGCTTTTCTTGATGATAATGTTGGTTATAACTATATTATATACCATTCTTCTTTTAGTGGTTTGTATGATATTTTTCAATTACAGAGGCTGAAAAGAGGACAGAAATTTGTAAGAATAAAAGGATGGCAACACAATGAGCAGGAAACAAGGTTACACATCAGTTTAATTTAAGACTACTTATAGACAAAAGATTAGTAGTTAGCTGTGCAATGATTTAAAAGGTGTGCCTCAGGCATGCCTAGGCGAGGTGCATTTTAAGTTTTGTGCCTTGCCTAGGTCCTAGGTGTGGCACTTTCAAAAGGTGTGCACCTAGTGTATCTAGGAGTGCACTTGCTGTGCCTTGCGCTTCAGCCCGGACTTGCACCTTTTTAATTTTTTGCACCTTTTGTTCATTCATTCATCCTAGTAAAATATCTTCTAAAAGACAATTGAACATTATAAAATCATTTATTTTTGTGTAAGGATGAAGAACTTATGACCCTAACATGGATTTGTTTGGGCTTGCCTCGAGGGGCTTGGTACAAAGGCGGCTCGTAGAATCAGTAATGCAAGATATTTTACATCACATTAGCTATTTACAGCAATTCAATCGAGGAAAAAAGAGATTGTGAGCTTTACATGCTTGAAAATGTTAAATATGTTTGATTTTATTTTTAAATTTTCATTTGAATGTGCTTTACATGTTATGTTTATGTATTTTAATTTTAGATAATAGGTTTTTTAAAATATTTATTTTATTTAAGTTTATATTTTTATTAATATTATGTTTAATATGTTTTATTTTTTGGCATTTTTTTGACATTTTTTTTGGGCATTTTTGTATTTTTACTCCTTGCTTCAAAAAAGATGCACACCTTGCCTTGCGCCTTGTGCCTCGAGCGCAAATTGCCCCTTGCGCTTTTAAAACACTATAGTTGTGGGAGATAAAGATCAAAGAATAGCAACATATAACTAAAGGCCATTATCCATGTTAGTGTAGGGGTATTTCTGTCTTTATACCTTGATTGATGTTGTCGATCTGTAATGTTGTGTTGAAACATGTGCTCTTAACTTAAGTAAGGGCACATAGGTCTTTTTAGTCATGTTTTAATAATAATATAAATACTTACTGGCCGATTGGGAGAAGTCAAATTGACTCTTTCAGTTCGAACCATAATTCTCTCTTCTCTCTTTCTCTCTTTCTCTCTTTATCACTTTTTCTTCTACATAACTGAACTCAGTCAGTTCGAACTCTAAGGCAGACCTGAATTATAACATGGTATCAGAGCTAGGTTAAATCTGCCTAGATTTCTGCTTGCCTAGGGTTCATTCTCTGTGCACCCTATCTAGGGTTTTTCTCTTTTTTTCTGTGTTCGATTGGAGATAAGGGAAAGGGCTGAAAAGGAGTGATCGCCCTCTTCCCTTGGGGGTCTCTATGCCTCCAGTCAGGACGTATGTGGTTGGTTGTTGTGATTTCTGAGATCGCCCTCTCCTAGTAGAGGAAGAATGGAGGGCCGAACTGTGTGGGCAGTGGCTGTTGTGTGTGAAGTGGCTGTTGTGTGTGGACTGCTCTCCTGCTTACATGGGTGTTACTTCAGCGATAAGGTAAGATTTCAGTGCATGATATTTGTTATGGATTAAATAGGAGGTGTGTTTCAGACCATTTGCTAGGGTTTCAGCCAGTAAGTGCTAGGGTTTATGCTGGTTTCTTTGTGCATTTTGAAGGAAAGATATGATCATATAGTGGTGAGATTTCAGGTAGTTGTAGGAGTAGGGTTTGTGGTGTGAGCACACTTTTCAGCAACAACATGTGCTGAAATCAGTGTGACAGGTGTGATCTAGGGTTTGTGGTGTAAAGAGCACATATTCCAACAACAATTAGTGCTACAATCAGCGTGACAGGTGCGACCTAGTGGTGTGTAGTGTGCAGATCTCAGTGATAATAGAATTCAGCAAGTGTGTAGAATTGGTGATAACATAATGGGAGACAATAATGATTATAAACCTAGTGTGATGGTGCCTACAGACTACCTGAATGTTCAGATGACCTCCATTAAGTTAAATGGAGAGAATTATGTGCCTTGGGCTAAATCCGTTGAAGTCTTTCTGAAGGCAAAGAAGGTAAAACACATCAGAGAGGAGAAACCCTCCTCTGACTCTCACGAGTATGAAGACTAGGAGCAAGAGGACGCTCAGATCATCACATGGTTGTGGAACAGTATGGAACCCGGGATTAGTGTGAACTTCATGTTCCTTGATACTGCAAAAGATGTGTGGGACCATGCGAAGAAATTGTATTCAGGGCAGGACAATACAACTAGAGTTTATCAGCTTTATCAAGAGTACTTTAATTTGCAACAGGGCAATCAGAGTCTTGAGGAGTACTATGCCAACATGAGGAACATACGTAATGAGTTGAATGTCTATCATCCTCTCACTTCTGATGTGAAGATTCAACAACAACAAAGAGAACAGCTTGATGTGACTAGATTTTTGGTGGGGCTAAGGTCTGAATATGAACCAGTATGAGCTCAGATATTAGGGGGATCAGCTCTTCCGTCCCTAGAAGAGGTATTTGCTCGACTTCGGAGGATTTCTATCGGATCTACTGAGAACTCTAATATCTCAGATAGATTTTCCTTTGCTGCATCAAGAGGCCATGGTGGTAGAGGTGGAGCTCGGGGAGCTCAGTCTGGCCGTGGTGGTGGTAGTGGTTCTGCATATGGCCGAAGTGGCAATGGTGGGTCTACATATAATCGTGGTGGTGGTTGTACTGGGAGCAGAGATTCATGGGGAGCCCGTGGTAGAGGACGTAGCTCAGGCTCGAGGAAGTGCACTCATTGTGGTATGGATGGACATACCATCAACTATTGTTATGATTTACATGGTCCTCCCTCAACCTGGGCCAATCATGCCGCGATCGGTGACTCAAGTTCCAACTTTAGACAGGAGAATCATTCATCTGACTAGTTGCCTCCTATATCCGCATATGGTTCCATGAAGGAGATGGTGAGTGTTCCCCGTGATGAATATGAGAGGTTTATCCAATCACAGCAGAACACGACGACTTTTGCTCACTCAGGTATGGCTTGTCTGGCATCTACACCTAATCCCTGGATCATTGACTATGGAGCCTCCGATCAGATGACTGGAACTCCAGGTGTGTTTTCCTCATCTCATTGCTCAACATCACAATCTGTCACCCTTGCTAATGGTTCCACATCCTCAATTTGTGGTGTTGGTAATGTTGACCTAGATCCTGTATCCCTCTCATCAGTCCTGTATGTTCCTAAATTGCCTTTTAACCTTATGTCTGTTAGTAAGCTGACCAAATCACTTAACTGCTTCATTACCTTTTATCCTTCTATGTGTGTCTTTCAGGATCTCAAGACGGGGATGAAGATTGGTGGAGGGCATGAAGCAGGTGGACTGTATTATCTTGACAGTGGTGGTGGTAGAACTTCAACAGCTCTCCAGTCATCTCTTTCTCCTCTCCAGTGGCATTGCCGATTTGGTCATCTGACACTCAAAGTCTTGAAGTCCTTGGTTCTGTCATTGAGTCAGCTTTCTGTTTTGGATTGTGAGTCGTGTCAGTTTGGGAAACACCATCGTGTTCCCTTTAGTTCTAGGGTTGATAACCGTGTGTCGAGTCCTTTTTCTTTAGTTCATTCAGATGTTTGGGGTCCTTATAAAGTAACGTCATATAATGGATACAGATATTTTGTCATTTTTGTGGATGATTTTTCAAAGATGACGTTGCTCTATTTAATGAAAGAAAGAAGTGAATTGTTTACCATTTTTCAAGAATTTTATGCTGAAATTCGTAACCAATTTGGTACCCACATCAAAGTTTTTCGTTCTGATAATGGTCACGAATATTTATCCTCATCATTTCAGGAATGCCTGGACCACCACGGCATTATACATCAGACCTCGTGTACCTACACCCCACAACAAAACGAGGTGGCTAAGAGAAAGAATCGCCATCTCCTTGAAACAACAAGATCCCTAATGCATCACATGCATGTTCCCAAACCTTTTTGGAGTGATGCAGTGCTTACCTCTTGTTTTCTGATTAATCGGATGCCCACGTTCATCCTTGATGGTCAGTCTCCGTTTCAGGTCTTGTTTCCCACTTTGTCTCCATTCCCTCTTACGCTAAGTGTTTTTGGATGTGTCTGTTTTGTCCATAATCTAGGTCCCGAGAATGACAAGTTTGATGCCCGTTCTCTCAAGTGCATCTTCCTTGGCTATTCTCGGACCTAGAAAGGGTATAGGTGTTACCATCCTGGTTCTCGACGGTCCTTTGTGTGTGCTGATGTCAGTTTCTTTGAGTCTACTCCGTTCTTTTTGGGGTCTGGTGATGCTTCTTCCTCCTCATCACCTCCTCTTCCACTTCCCGTTGTCGATCCTCCTCCCTATGTTGCAGTCGTGACCAAATCCTTGCCTCCGATGCCACCACCTGTTGAACGCCCATCTATCCGTCATGTGTATACACATCGCCCACGTGCACCAGCTACTACTCCTCCGGCTACATCTCCGTCGATGGATCCGGCACCAGGCCCCCACTTAGCATCTGAGATTGATCTACCCATTGCTTTGCGGAAAGGTAAACGTACTTGCACCCTTCATCCCATTTCTAATTATGTTTCTCTTACTCGCCTTTCCGCTTCCCATCGCCAGTTTGTTACCTTGTTATCATCAGTTATTGTTCCTAAAGATGTCCAAGAAGCCCTTGCCTCTCCAGGGTGGTGCCGTGCCATGGAAGAAGAACTCTTAGCCCTTCATCATAATCATATTTGGGACCTCACTGCTCTTCCTCCTGGGAAGCAAGCTGTTGGTTGTAAGTGGGTTTATACGGTTAAGTATCCACCTGATGGCAGTATTGAACGCTTGAAAGCGCGATTAGTTGCAAAAGGGTACTCCCAAACCTATGGCATTGACTACACAGAGACCTTCTCACCGGTTGCTAGGATAGGGTCAGCCATGTATGAGTGGCCACTATATCAGCTTGATATCAATAATGCCTTTTTGCATGGTGACTTACTCGAGGAGGTCTACATGGAGCAACCTCCAGGGTTTGTTGCTCAGGGGGAGGATGGTAAGGTGTGCAGACTAAGGAAGGCTATATATGGGCTTAAACAGTCTCCTCGAGCATGGTTTGGTAGGTTCAGTGAGGTGGTAAAGAAGTTTGGCATGAAACAATGCAAAGTTGACCATTTTGTATTTAGTCATGACTCTCCGGGAGGAAAAATACTGTTGGTGGTGTATGTAGATGATATTGTTATTACTGGGAATGATAACATTGGTATTGACAGGCTGAAGACTTATCTGCAGGATCACTTTCAGACAAAGGATCTTGGTAAACTGAAATACTTCTTGGGGATAGAGGTAGCGAGATCCAAGTATGGGATTAACCTGTACCAGAGGAAGTATGTGCTTGATTTGCTAGAAGAAACAGGCTTGTTGGGTGCCAAACCAACTGAAACACCCATGGACACAAATACCAAGCTAAGCAGTGATATGGGTGAAGTATTTGAAGACACTGGTAGATACTGACAACTTGTGGGCAAACTGAACTACCTAACCATTACCAAACCAAACATCTCATTTGCAGTTAGTGTGGTAAGCCAGTTCATGCAAAAACCTCTGATTCCTCATTGGAATGCGGTTTTGAGAATTGTGAAGTATCTAAAAGGGGCCCCGGGTCGCGGTCTGATATACAAGAGTGGGGGAAAACTTGAAATAGAAGGGTATTCTGATGCTGATTGGGCCGGTTCTATGTCTGATAGGCGGTCTACTACAGGCTATTGCACTTTTCTGGGAGGTAACCTAGTGACATGGAAAAGTAAGAAGTAGATGGTTGTGGCAAGAAGCAGTGCAGAAGCAGAATATAGGGCTATGGCGCATACCGCTTGTGAATTAGTGTGGCTAAGGAACCTTCTACAGGAAGTAGGGTACAACATTAACACTCCAATGAAGCTCCATTGTGATAATCAGGTTGCAGTTCATATCTCCTCTAATCCAGTGTTTCATGAAAGAACCAAGCACATTGAGGTTGACTGTCACTTTGTGAGGGAGAAGGTGCTGAATGGAGAGCTAGACACTACACATGTTAATACAGGAAATTAGTGGGCTGACTTATTTACAAAAGGCTTGAGTCGGGGAAGAGTGGACTACATATGTAACAAGCTGGCTCCCAGCTTGAGGGGGAGAGTTAGCGTAGGGGTATTTCTGTGTTTATACCTTGATTGATGTTGCTGATCTGTAATGTTGTGTTGAAACATGTGCTCTTAACTTAAGTAAGGGCACATAGGTCTTTTCAGTCATGTTTGAATAATAATATAAATACTTACTGGCCGACTGGGAGAAGTCAAGTTGACTCTTTCAGTTCGAACCAGAATTCTCTCTTCTCTCTTTCTCTCTTTCTCTCTTTCTTTATCACTTTTTCTTCTTCTACATAACTGAACTCAGTCAGGCCGAACTCTAAGGCAGACCTGAATTATAACAATCCACAATGTCAGTCCCAACTATATGGGGTCTTAGGATTGGTGGACTAGATATAGACCTAACCTTGGCACACAGCAACAACTAATTACCACATATGATCTCCCTTGCAAGAAATAGATGCAAGAGACTTATAGAAGGTGATGACAAACCCATAATATAGACCTAACCTTGGCACACAGCAACAACTGTTAAGAACTGAAAAGAAAAGAAAAAAGGAGATGACAAACCCATAATATAGTCTAACACATTGGGGTTAATTATAGAAGGTGAATGAGAATGGGAAGTATATGTAATAGCAATTTTGTAGCAATGGAATTCATGCTAGACTAAGACTCATTGGTAGATGCAATAGCAATTTTGTCATTCTCCTATTTTCCTTTGTGGAATCTTTCTAGTTTCAAATGTTGATGTACTTTGCAGCACCTATTGGTATGTTTTGTACTTTCGTTTTTTGGCAATACTCCTATTTGAAATTCTCTAGGAGTTTGAATCATAGCCAACCAGTATTTTAAAGGGCATGGGCCTCCAGGCGAGGCACTCCCAAAACACCCTGAGGCTTATGCCAGAGGCGCTGACACCTCTGAGGTGTATGCCTCAGGTGCAAGAGGCATACGCCTCATGTGCTTTTTTCACGAGCCGTGCTAGAGGCATATGCCCCATGCGCCTCATGCACATCTTATATAAAAAGACAAAAAAAAAAGAAAACAGAAAAAAAAAGGAAAGGAAAGGGAAGGAAAAGAAAAAGAAATAGAAGAAAAAAAGAGAAAAGGAAAGAAATGAAAAGGAAATGGAAGGGAAGAAAAGATAAGGGGAAAGAAAGTGGTTTTCCCCCTGTCCCTTTGGCTGGGGGGCTTCGCCCCCCAACCCCCCTTTCAACTAATGTTATGCATCTTTGTTCTTCTTAATATAAAAGATTTTTATTAAAACTAAGAAAAAAATGAGATCCCCCCTTCCTCTTCATCCTCCTTCCCTTCAAACCATGCCTATTCCATTTTTCATGAGTAAGATCTTCTTTGGGTTCCTTTATCTTACCAATAAGGTTCTCTAATTTTCTTCTTCCACCGATAAATAGTTTAATAACCTTGGTTGTGCGCCTTGTGGCCTTGCTTTTCTAGTTAAGACTTAAGGACAATTTAATATTCCTTAAAATATCTTCAAAGATCTCCAAAAATAAAGAAAATTTTGAACAAAGCTATGGTGATTTAATCAAGAAATAAGAGAGCAGAAAGGACAAGAGAAAATACTGAACTGATTTTTGTTTGTACCCCGTTCATTCATATCCTATTATATCATGATTCTTAACTCAAAAAATTATAGAAATACCTCTTCCACCATAACCAATGAATAAAACAGAATAATAAAAGACAAGTAAAGCTATCAACAATCCCTCTCAAGATACTAGTTAGCTTGCCTGGTAGGAAATATCATAATAATTTGATAACAGAAAACAAAACAGGTGGTACTTAAACATGTCTAAGAATCCCTCTTAATCAAGACCTATATCCTTTTAAGAATTTCATCAAGCATGTGTAAGACACAATGAAACTTGGTCCTAGAAAACTTGAACAAGCCAGCAACATGCATCACCAAGAATCTTCAACTAAAAGAAATAAGCTTACAATCAAAGAATTACTTGTCTTGCAATTGTCAAATACGATTTTCCTCCAACCTTCAATTGGATATTTTAGCTCCTCCTAGTTGAAAATAAAATAACTGTACACTGTAGGGATTAGTCCCATTATAAATTGATATTAAAATAGAGGGAGAAGAGGTGGGAGCTTGCCCCTACTTCACAGAAAATCTGTCACTTCCTACCTCTGTAGAAACATGCAAATGACCAAACAATGCTAGATTGCCACTTAAAAACAATCTTCATTGACAATGATTAAGATCAAAGCAAATCTCTGATTTTTCTTGGAACTTTCCACAAAATATTTAGGATACTTTCTTAGGCATGAAAAAAATCCTGAAGTGAAAAGATCAAACAACCTCTAAAAGTAAAGCAATTTAAAAATGACAGTAATTAATTTTGGAAAAACAAAATTACTATTTATAATAATTCCCCTATTTATAGTAAAATCTCTAGAACTTATGGAAGTTGAGAAAATATAATTAAATTGGTTGTTATTGTGACTTACTTGTATTGTTTATCTTTGGCTATGCTCTGCTCTCATTTTCTAATAAGTTGTTTCCCTTTATGAATTGTATATTGTTGAATGTAGGCATGCCAGAAAGCCCTGGAATTACGTTGGAGCAAGTTCCAAAGGAATGCAAGTCTGCTTAAACGTCAGTTGACTTGGCAGTATGTCATGTTTCTTCATAATACTTAATCATTGAGTACATTGAAAAGCTGCTTTTATGTTAAAATACATGTGTGTTCTGTTTCTTACTCTATTCTTGGTTAGATTTAATGGTCATTTGAGGAAGAAAGGGATCAGTGGGCACATCAAGATTAGTTATGAAGATAAGACACTTTCTGTAGAGGTGAGAAATCTTTTTCATAGCAGGTCATTAAATCCACTTGTTTTTTTATTGGAACGTGATTCCAATGATATCTATTCTAGAAACATATACATTTCCCCTTTTAATGACCTAGGCAAATTCTCTCTTATAGATAAAAATGCCACAAGATGCATCGAGTAACACTGTCCGTGATACCAGGGGGCTTTCAGGTTTTCCTACTCAATTTTCTGTTCTTGTTGATCTGCAACATCGATACAATGACCCTTGATTGTTTTTTTTTTTTTTTTGAAATATAAATCACAGTAGCTACAGATAATTGTTTGCTTTTGATTATTAGGTGGGGAACGCTCTTTCTCTACTCTATGCTTTGCATTAGCACTTCATGAGATGACAGAAGCCCCCTTTCGAGCAATGGATGAGTTTGATGTATTTATGGTAAGTAGTTCATTTCGTATGTAATTGAGACTTGAGTAGCATTCTATTAGAGTTGACATGGAGTGCCAGATTTACCAGCCTTGGAAAAACATGATACAGCCATGCTGTTTGTTGCATTTATAAGAGTTATGCAACAGGATTCATGTAGCCAACTCCATATAGTTGGGATAAGACTTGGATGATGATGATGATGTTATGAAATACAAAAAACAGTATAAAGTGTTGGATATTGATGTACCTTAATATGACAAGAATATCTAAGTTAAAACTGGAAACCCTAATTGTTGATAAGCTAGAATTTGTCCCAAAATATTGGGGGGGAACTTTGTCTGTTGGCCTCCAACAGCCTATGTTGTTGAGGAGTTTCTTCCACATGACACGCTATCATGGGTGTGGGGCCAAAGAGTAATTGCATTCAATAATCTTTTGGTAAAAAGACAAAAAGGGGTCTGAATGGGTTGATGTGTCATGTGGAATTGGAAAAACCACTTCAACATCCCAGGCTGTTGTTCCCCAACAGCCAAAGTATTCTCAAATATTGATCTGTCTAAAATGGTAAATTGAAGATCTATTTTTGTGTGGTTACCATTATTTATTGGGTTCTGAGTCCACCCACCCTAAGAGGTTCTCCTTGGTGTCTGTTATTCTCAGGATGCTGTTAGCCGTAAAATCAGCTTGGACACCCTTGTGGATTTTGCCTTGACACAAGGGTCACAATGGATATTCATAACTCCACATGATATCAGGTATATATATATATATATTTTTTTTTTTACAAAATCACATTATTGGCGTTTCAATATTTAAGAGGCTTGCACACTTCAGGAATGGATGTTGTTGATGCATAAGTGGACGATATTTATACTGCAGTGTACATCTGTTCACCAAGAATGTAGAACTGCTGGTTAACCTGCTCTGACCAAAACCAACTCCCCACTTTATACCATCCACTGCCCCTGCCACTAATGTTACTGCATTGGTTTCACTGTAAAACCTTTGCCTCAAGGCAAATTGGGGTTGCTAAAATCAGGAGTTCATAAAAGCTTCCTTCTACCTTAAAAGACCTAAAGTTATACCTGATTCCAATGGTATTTACTGTTCAATCTGTAGTAACCCTTTGACTTGTCTCAGCTCAGCATGCAGTAATTGCAATACTGCAATTCTTTTTCTTTTTATAATCAAATGATAAGTGCAACGATCATTGTCCCAGTTCAATATGCAGTAAATGCAGCACTGCAATTTTTTTCTTTTTTTATAATCAAAGGGCAAGGGAAATGTAATTTTTATTCTTGAAGCAACCATAAAACCTTGGATGTTTACACAAATCCTTCCATTGACATGATTTCTAGCTTAACCACATAACATAGATTAGTGGTGGTAGATGTGCATATTAATAAATGGAAGAAAAACAGAGAAGAAAATAGATGTCCAAGAATTAGGTAGGAAAAACTAAAAGAAAAAAAAAAAAATAGCACAATTTAGAGAGAAGCTGATAGTAAATGGAAAGTGGAATTTAGATGGAAGACTCATGATGATATGTGGCTTGAAATGGATAACTGCATAAGTAGCAAATGATGTTGTAGGAGAATCTAAAGGGAAATGGAAAAGTGCTAAAGAATTTTTGTGATGGAACGAAGAGGTTCAAAATATAATCAGATTAAATCAAACATGTTGTAAAGATTGGCAAAAGACTAAAAATAGAGAAAACTTAGAAAAATATAGAACCATAAGAAAGGAAGTTGAAAATAGAGTAAGTGAAGTTAAATTTAAGGCATTTGATGAGATTTATAATAAATTAGGCATTAAAGATAGAGAAAAATGAATTATAAACTAGCAAAGATGAGAGGAAGGAACAGAGATTTAAACCATGTTAGATGCTCATTTCTACTCCATGGAACTGGGATTATTTTACTTTTATTTTAGTTGAAGTTTTAATTCTATTTTTTGAATTCCAATTTCTATGGTGCTTGTTGATCAGCATGGTGAAGCCAGGGGAGAGGGTGAAGAAGCAGCAAATGGCAGCTCCTCGTTCTTAATTCTCAAGGGCAGTTTGTTGTATTATATTCTCACATGTAAATTCTAAGTTCTAATTGTGCTCTTGAGGTAATTATAGGAATTTCCATTATCTAGTATTCATTTTTTTGTTGAATGTACGTAATCTGTGTATAATATTGTCATTTTGTCTGCTAATTGTTTTCTTCTCCATTTCCGTTTTTCTGGTTGTGTTATCATGGCAGATTTTATTTTTACCGTGTTTTTTGTTTTAAGATCTACGAACAAGGATTTTTCTTCTAAAGAAAAATTGGACAATACCTTATTTGATTAAATAATTGAAATTTTAAACGTGTCTTATAAACGGATCAGCCGTTGGAGGTCCACCATTGAATGGATGCAATGCAAGAAGCCCTGTTCGTTGAAATCCTAACTTTCTTTTATTCCCAAGTTCCTATACTTCATTTTTCCAGGGACACCATAACAAATTTATATTTGATAGGGTTGGATTAAGTCAATATCTGGTCCATTGATATAAGATAAGAATATGTGTCAATGGACTGGGTTTGGATTGAAACCAATCTAAATCAAAATGAATTTGAACAGATTAGATGGTCCAGACATTGAATTGGACCGGTCAAGTTGGTTCAGAACATTTATTGGATTGGATTGAACCTAGTCCATTTATAATGGATTTACATTGGACTGGACCGGATTGGACCAATTCCAGTCCAATTGACACCCCTACTTCTGCCTACAGCAAGGTGCCAACTGGCTGGTTGGTTGGTAAGGTCTCCTAGTTGTAGCAGACTTGGATCAAATCTCACTTGTACCTGAACTGGGGGTTTATGGGTTTGGGGGATGGGCTACTCCCCTCCCACGGTGTGTAATCCCTTGGATCTGAAAAAAAAAAAAATCTGGCTACAATTGTCACCAACATTAAATTGAAAGGTCCCAAATATGGAGATGGGATTTACTGAAAGCAAAAACTGTGTTAACACTTCTTGGGTATGGAAATCAAACTGTTATATTTAAGGTTCAAAGTATTGACAGGGTATTATTTTTTAGGTTTTACTTTTTTTTTTTTTTTTTGAAACCGGTTTAGGGGGTCAGTTTAAGGCCTGGTCACCCTCTGAACCAGTACCTGACCCGATACAACCGCTGGAGGGGTGTATTGGGAAGCCGTTGGCATGATACGAACCGGTGTATTGATACTTTGAACCTTGGTCATTCTCACTTTCTCAAATATAAACATCTCCTTGGGTATCAAATTACAAGTTTTAAAGTTGAAACGAAACTAAACTATAAAATTATGGTCAGAGGAATTTGCAGACCAAAACAAGTTGTTTTATGACCAGATTATACCAAACCACCAATTTTGATTTGGTTCGGTGTAGTTTGCCGGTCTAACCAATATGATGAACATCCCTATCTCCTGACATGGCATTCAGCTGCACATTGGAAACATCTCCCTATAAATATAAAATATGTAGGGGCACATTACTAACGTGCGACTGGATGCCATGGAGTGTTTGCATGGTTTTTGCTTTTGGAGATTGGCTCCTGACCTCCCAGAGTAAAACCTGCTAGCAAGCAGGGCAGCCCACCTGTGTACTGAGAACATTTCCCATGAATGACTACATATACAAGTATGGATTCTCTGATGCATAGTTGGATTGTGCACTGTCAGTATATTAGCATGCACTTTTGTTGAAAGGTAAAACAAGAATGAAAGATCAAGGAGTTTCATGAAAGTTATATTGTGAAAGGAGAATTTTCTCAAGGCTATGCTTCCAATCTAATTTCATTGGCACTAATACAATTACATAGGAAAGCATAGAAAAAATTGTATAGTCTAGTTCAATTCTTCTTTGGGTTTACTTTTCTTTCAGTTTTATTTTACTTCATTTGCAATGTAGACAGTGAAAGAATTTGCATTCAATTCATTTGCAATTTTGCACTCCTATGCTTTTGAACCAGTGCAAATGAAATTGCATAACAAACAAAATTAGGCCTATAGAAAAATACAGAATGTTATCATCGATGTTGTACGCCAAGATCTTTTGTTTGTGATCATTTGCATCGGTTGCCAATTAACGGGTACATGTAAAGTTGGTTTAATTTTTAGTTTTGTGAAATAAAACTACTAATATTTCAATTCCATGTTATGTTTTATGATACCATTTTAGAATTAAACGTAAGACTAATGCAAAAGACCAACATTTAGACTATTATTAAAATTTTCGTGTCAGCACCCAAGATTCAAATTATTAGCACCTGCATCAGTTTTTAAACTTACAGATATGCTTTAATATTAGGTTATCTGTAAGTTTGAACCATCCATCAGTTTGTGCAAAATGTATCACTAATGTAAAAAATGGATATGTATCATGGTATCCATTGGATATGTATATCAATAAAATTGTCATAAATCCAACAGACACTTCAATGACATTAAAAGCACATAAGAAAGACATTATAATCAATATATCAGATGTCATACAATGACTTTTGCATCAACCAAGGGGTTCGATTATGATATGGAAAAGATATGATATCCGAAAAATAAACGAGCAATAAACTGGAATCATAAACGTAGTAGCAAATCAGGTGTTATTTATCAAAATTCATGGGTGGGTTTTGATTGGTCAAGACTTTCCATATCATATCTTTTCCCTATCATAGATTTTCCCATTAAAGAATGAAATGTGTATCGACTTCACATACATCCTTCGAAGGGAATCATAGCCATCTCTGTATACTCTAGATCAAGGTTCAAAATATCGATATGTATCAGGCCATATCGGCTGATACATATCATATCGGGGGCTTCTCGATACGTCCCTAGAGGGGATGTTTCGGGGTCTAAGTGGGTTCAGGGGGTGGATGGACCTTAAACCGATTCCTCTGAACCAGATTTATAAAAAAAAAAAAAACAAAAAAAAAAAACAACTATCAATACACTCTGATACGCCATATTGAGTGTATTGATATTTTGAACCTTGCTCCGAATCTCCTATCCACATGCTCTTTCCCACATTACCACCCACACAATACTATCGTTATGAATTAGGAACATCTCCCCATGACAAAGGAGGTATTCCCAATGTGAGCCTGCAATGCCATGTGGATCGGGATGTGAGAAGAGTTTGTGGGTAGGAGATCCGAACCCATCTCTGTATTAAATACATGTTGAGAAAATGTGCAGATTTCTCGATGCATCGGTTGGTGTTTGATAATACTAAAAACACTTTTTACCCAAGTAATTTCTTGAGGTTATGGGTTGTCGCTTGGTAAGCCAAAGTTCAAAGACATAAAGAGTATCAGGAATAGTAGTTATCAGAACTTGAACCCTAGTGAAGAGTTCTCTCTTTAATGTTGTTGTTTGTGATCAGATCTTGATAACTGCATTTATGTGTATATGATTTGTAGCAACATTAATTGATAAGATAATTCAAATTTGAAATAGAGATGTATGTATGGGATTTGTAATGATTTAAGCATGGGGTTTGTAATAGTTGAATATGGTTTATAATGATAAGTACCAATTAGATCTTGGTTTGTATTAAATTGAATATTGATTTGTGATAGTCATGTATGGGTATTTAAATATTATACAATATTATACATGATTTCTAGTAGTTAGTATAGATTTGTCATGATTGATTATGGGTTTGTAACAGTTTGTTCTAATTGAATCTCAATTTATGATGGTTGAGTATGAGTTTGTGACAGTTGAGCATGGTTTGTGAAATGTAAGTATAGGTTAGCTTCAGTTTGTAATGTTTGAGTAGTAGAAAATTAATGATCATGTGCTAAATATAGAGCAGCTACACCTGTCTATCATTTTTTTTTGGCAAAAATATCATTTTTTTAGATTCACTATTTATCTTATAATTTTGTCTACTATGAATTTTTTATTTAATCTAAATAACTAAATCAGGTTTAATTTGTAATTTAAAAGTTTTATAACAAATTTTTATTTGATCTACAAAATTAGCTTAAAAAATTAACATGAACCCCACATCATTTGGAGTAGTTAGCTTTTTTATAGGTAGCCATGTGTCTAAAGTTATTATACCCAAAAGCTATCATATCAATCTTCCTAAAGAAAAGAACCCATTCAACAAAAATATTTTAACTTTTGAGGATGATTATAATACCTTTTTTTCTATTTTTTTGACAAAAGAAAAATAGGAATTCATTAATGAAACCAAGGTCAATAGATACAAGTCCAAGGGGATACTGCAGTGCATCCCTAAAGGAACAACATTTAAGAAAGAGAAATTCTATGATATTGGAAGATATGACACAACAATAGTTTTGACCAATCAAAGCACCCCCGTGAATTGTTATGAATACCACCTGATTGGTCACCTCTTTTATGATACCAGTTGATTGGCCGTAAGACTTTTCGGTATCATGTCTTTTCGGTATTATAACCGAATCCTTTAGTAAAGACAAGTAGAGGAGATATTCAGGAAACAAAAATCTACAAGTTAATCAGGTCCACTCTCACCAAAGCTTGTTCCCAATCAGGGCAGGGATGAACAAAGGAACCCTGTTGAACCACACCTTTCCTAGCCAGAGAATGCGCCACCTTATTGAGCTCCCTGCTAACAAAACAGAAGGAGACTGAAAAGCACCTCAGCTAAGTCCCAAAATATCCTTTCACAAGAGAACAAAAAAAAGAAAAAGAAGAAGAAAAAGAAAAACACTTTAGGAGATAAGTTGAAGCTTTTAGCCTACTTGAAATCAAGATCTTGCCGTCTGACTCCAAATTACTCTGCCTAAATTCAGGTTTCATGCTAATCTCAGTGTTTGAGTTTGTAATGGTTTGTAATAGTTGAATATTAGTTTATGATAGTTTTAATGATTTTAATAATTGAGCATATGTTTGTAACGGTGATCAATACACCAACCGAGGAACGGTTTATGATAGTTTTAATGATTTTAATAATTGAGCATATGATAGTTTATGATAGTTTTAATGATTTTAATAATTGAGCATATGATAGTTTATGATAGTTTTAATGATTTTAATAATTGAGCATATGTTTGTAACGGTGATCAATACACCACACTAATACAATCTCAATTCGTGGTGCATCTTCTATGTCACCAACCGAGGAACGGCTCATTGGTATGTCAGCTGATTCGCTTCAGCATTGATGTAGAATCGATCTTGCAACCACCAATTTGGATAAAATGGGGTTACTAGTGGTGTGTGGCACCAAATGCCAAAAAAAAAAAAAAAAAAAGAAGAAATCTATTATATCAGATATCAATATGTCAAAAAATTGATACATATGGGATGATGCATCTTTGATACTTCAAACCTTGATTAATACCATCTGAACAGACCTCCAAACTGTGAAAACTCAGATTTGATTTAACGATTTTTGTCTTGGATCTTGGGATTTACGAATCTTCTGCATTCTCATGGGTTCAATATACTTTTATTAATTGATAATTAAACTTGAACAAGAACAACGTACTATTGCTTTTCTTTTATACATGTGGTAATTTGTAAAAAAGCTATATAGTAAATGATTTTGATACTTGGTTGATGGGTTGGACTATGATACTAGAAAAAATTACTTCTAATTAACTGATATCATAAAAAAGGTGACCAATCACGTGGTATTCATCACAACTCATAGGGTGTTTTTATTGGTCAAAGCTCTTTTCATGCTGAGATAAAATCAGTCCCCCACAACATCCCACAGCACATTCCTGTCCTATATTGGAAACATCTCTTAATGATGATTCATCATGGGGAGATATTCCCACTTTTCAATACACGGCGGAGATGTGCCGTGGGACGTTGTTAGGGACAATTTTGTAGGGGCTGATTTGAACTCTTTGATGTTATGGTTTTATTATAGATTTTCTAAACTTTACTATTATAATTCAATTTTTCTTTTGCGTTGTCATTCAGCTTCCGTAGCATAGTGGTAGTGCGTTCGCTTCGTAAGCGAAAGGTCGCGAGTTCGATCCTCGCTGGGAGCTATTTTTTGGTATACACTCTACCTTTTTTATTTTTCCATCCTCATCCAATCATTCGTACCGGTCAAAACTTCTCCCACTCTAACTCAGAATGAAGGTCAATATTACTATACAACGTGCCAAATTTACCATAATCTGTATTCTCCGCCGTCTGATGAATAAAAAAAAACTGGGATCCTACATTTGCAAAAGCATCTCTTCTTGGTGCTGGTGGGGGACATCATGGATCATCTGTCACCAAACATTAACCAAAAACAAAGTTTTACAAACGTGTTGGTGTAGCTTCCCTCAGGCATTGTCTATATTCCTTATGCTGGACCTCTCACCTCTTGGGCTTTCTTATTTTGTTTGTTTGAGTAGGTTAATAGAACTTCAAATTCATTCACTAAAAGATAAACCTTTTTTTTTCATTTGTGAATAAAATATAAACTAATTAAAACGTGATTGATGAATTTAGGGGATATATGGCAAATTTTCTTGTCCCCACCTCATTTTGGAGACAGTTCTTGTGAGTATGGAGAAAGATACCCGATTGGATTTGGAGTTAGGATGGGATGGAAGTCCATATCTATGTATACTTGGTGATTAATAATGTTAAATATTAAACCCATTTATAATAATATTTTTTTCCTTAAAGAAAATCTTTTTCTCAAGGTAAAACAAACTTTTAATTAAAAAATAAAATTCAGGGATTCAAATGATCAAATCCCCAATGGGCTGAGAACCATCTCCCATTGGAGTCAGAGATGAAAGTTGGTTTCTCCCTGATGGGGAACACTGTTGTAGAATTTGTAAAAGGGAAAATTTCACTTTAGTACCTTGAACTTTGGGGGTAGTGTCAAGTTATAATTCGAACTTTCAAATGTGTCGCTGCACTATTTAAACTTTCAAAAAGTGTCAAGTTGGTCTCTATTGTTAATCGACCGTAGTTATCTATTTAAAATGTTAAAACTACACATCAAAAGAAGGCATTATTCATTTAATTCTACCTTGAGACTGAACCGGTTGAGGCGTTTGAGATTCTAGACTAATGAAGTCATTATCTTCTACCTTCAGATCTAAAACACATTCTTGTCTAGTTATTTCTTTGCTTTCAGTTATTGTTTCCCTTAATCATATTTAATATTTTTTTTCTCTTTTTCTTTGAAGATAATTGATTTAGTCTCAAAGTAGAAGATAATGAACAGTTTCTTTTGAAGGGTAGTTTTGACATTTTCAACAAATAATTGACGGCCGGTTAACAACAGGGACCAATTTGACACTTTTTGAAAGTTTAGGTATTGCAAGTTTGAAAGTTCGAGTCCTAATTTGACACTACCCTCAAAGTTTAGGATACTAAAGTGAAATTTCCCCTAATTTTGAAGTCAAAAAATTTGAGGTCAATAACGAAGAGTATGGTTACTGACTCAAATTCGTCCCATTTCCATGGCAAAGTGGGCTCTTTGATTAGAACTTGGATTTAATCCTCACAAAACGGTGTTCATACCATCCTCATAGCCACTTGCAGCTAGGGGTGTTCACTAGTCAGGTTGGGTCAGTTTGAGTCATTTTCTTCAATCGACCCAACCTAGCCGATTTATTTATTGACTAAACCAAAACCGACCGGCCTTGAAGCAAAACCGACCCAAACACGAAGGGTTGGTTTATCGGTTTAATCGATTTATTTAATATATCTTTTTTTTCCCTTTTCAAAACCAAAGAGTGAAGACTCCAACAGTTATCTCACCATTCCAATTTCCAAGAGTCCTTGACAACAATGCTTGCTAAACCCAAAAAGGTAATAAATAAACTGATAAGGTAATAAATAACTTTATTTAACCTCTCTTTTTTTTTCTTTCCAAAATTGAGGAGTGAAAATTCCAACAGTCCAACTTGTATGTCCATTCCAATTTACAAGATCCTTCACGTCAATGCTTGCTAAACCCAAAAAGTTAATAAATAATTTTACTTAAATTTAAAATTAACTATGATTGGGAGTAGGATTGAGTAGGGACTACTTAGTAATTACTTAAAACGTATAGGGTCGGTTCGATTTCGGTTATCATATATAAAAACTGAAAATCGAACTAAATTATCAATTTATTTTCTCACACAAGTCGGAACCGACCGATGGTTTTAAAGAACTGATAAACTCGAATTGGATCGGGCTAATTTGATCGGTTTAACATTTAATATCAACAACCCAAGTTGCAATCGTGCGTTGAAAATATTTTCATACTTATATGCTTTTATTCATGAAAAGTTATCCCCAGTGCATAACTAAAGTGGCTGTGACGTTTTGTGAAGACTGAATCGCATCTCCTCTGATTATATAACAAACGAAACTTCTCATTTAGTGGGGGAGAGGCCGGCCGGTTGCCTTTAAATTAACAAACATTCAAGGTTAGGTGACTGTCCCTGCACAATTGTCAACTAATGAGTACCCTAGCATTTTTATTCTCTCTCTCACCCCCTCTCTCTCCCATCTTTGGTTGGAGAAAGCTGGTTGATACTTTAAATTTATTTTGTTGCTGCTGGTAGGAGATAGACATCCCACGCGACCCGTGCAGTGATGCAGCGAAGGGGCTACCGTTCAAGGTTCACACACCCGACCGGAAAGGAATAACACCCCTTAGTCCTTACAACTCTGAAAAAGATGTTTCCATGTTTCATGGCACCCTTTGAATGATTGATGAATAAAAACTTGGTTTAATTAATCTTCATAATTAATAATGTATTAAGACATAAGCCCTTGTTAATTAATTATAATCAGTCTCCAATTATTGTTTTCAGCCTCGTGTACCAAATTAAGATGAATACATCCTCATATGTATGACTATGAAGAGTTCATTGTTCACTTACCAAATTAAAATAAGAATAAAAGGGAAAAAGATTATCATATCCATATCCATACCCATGATAATACCCATGATGATCTTGATCTTAAGTAGTCTCAACTCTCAACCATATATATGTAATTTCATTACTTCATGGTCTGGATGATGAAAATTATTAAGAAATTAAAATCATCAAAACTGAATTGACCACTTGAGTTTATCCCTCTATATGGCTGGAAACAAGGTTGAATTGTAGAAATTAATGAAACATACACAATCTGAGTAGAGGAGAATATGGCTGGAAACAAGTTTTTCTCTTATAAAACTTAGTTTTGAACTTGTCCCACATTGGAAAATTATAAGTTTTGTTTTTAGTATTTCAATAGGAGCTAATTTATACTCCTTAGAATTAATAGAAGAGAATATGGGGATTTGATACCGTGCAACGCAACACACGTGCACGCGTGTGCAACACAATGAGGCGCTTTAGAGGCGCACTTTGCTCGCACCCGCGTGGCTCGCAATGGGTGGCTTTGGTTTTGGTGCATTGCTAACTGTTGATGAGATCAACGGTCACGATTCGATCGGGTGTGATCAAGAGGCACAATGTTTGAAATCGTGACTGTTCAAGGTGCCATCTCTAAACGAGCACCTACCTTTTCTTCATACCTTTTCACAAATTATTTAAGGAGCATGAATCAGATTCCAAATCACACAATTTCGAAATTCACACACTCTCTCTCTCTCAGTCTGGTCTACTACAGTCTCACAGAAGGTTTCTTTGGAGACTCTTCAACTTTGCTAGTTGCAGATTCTCGCCCAAGGCGCTGTTGTATCCTGGGAATGAATTTGCCTATAACCCAACAACAAACTCAATAAAACTGAGTGGGGGCAAATAACGTTCTAAAGACAGTATCTTCAGACGCGCCTTAGAGCTTCTCCTCCAAAGTTACAATGACTCCATCTTCCCCAACAGAGGATACTTGATTTTCTCAAATTCATACGTAAACTTTGGCTGAATAAAACAAAGTTCTCTTTTAGGAGATAGTGTGGAAGTTATGGGCCTTCCGGCCATGTTTGGTTAAAATTCTGCTTATAATAATCACTATTTAAAGAATGGATTTTGAGCAATAAAAGTAATTCACTTTTTTCAGTTTTTTTTCTTAGGTTTAAATGAGTTTTGAGCCTAGAATAAGAATTGGCTTCCAACTGCTCTAAACACAACTTTTTTTTCCTCTTGCTCCAGGCTATTTTCCTCTGTTTTCTCTATTTGTTGGAGGGTGAATGTAAATGGACCGTTATACATGAACTGGATGCCACAAAACGTAACTGGGAGCAAAGATAAAAATAGATATATCTGATACTCTTAAGTGGGTATTAGTGCGTATCAATATGATCAATATCTTTTGTTTTTATTTTAACTTTTTTTACTTTTTTTTTTTAAATTTTATAGGTATTAGAGGGTATGGAGTTCAGATCTGTGCCTCACAATGTCCCACAGCATATCCCCGTCTGCATTGGGAACATTTTCCAATGATGACATCATCAGTTTTAATACTATCATCGGGAGATGTTCCCAATACATGGCAAGGATGTGCTGTAGAACGTTGTGGGGCGCCTCCTTGTGGGGGTACTATCATCGGTTTTAGTACTATTATATGTAACTTTTTTTACTCTTATCTTTCTTTTTCTCTTGTCAGCCAACCAAGGAAAATCACCTTCTTTTGAAGTAAGGCAGGTACCAGGTGGCAACATTAATTAAACTCCTGGGATAGATTTAAGCTCCTAAAATTTGCATGGTATGGTCAATTTTGTGTTGAGGGGCACTACATACGAGATCGATCTTCTTGATGATTATGATTAATTGGCCAAATGAACCCTTCTACACAGAAACTTGAATGTGTCCAGAGAAAGACAATTGTAAAATGACTACATACAACCTACGTTAGAGTATAAAAATCTATTTAGAGAGACCTCACCTACCGGTTTAAAATTTTAACTTAAATGGTTCTTGAGTATGATAAGTGATCTAATGTTCTATCCTTATCTTCTCCACTATAATTAATTAAATTCCTGAATGGACCTGTATTTCTCCACCCAAGGTTTAAAGTATCATACAGGTTAGTGTATCGGTCTGTATCAATGCTTTTTTTATATTTTATTTATTTTTTTTTTCAAAACTGATTCAGAGGGATTGCTTTAAGTCCCAACTATACTTTGAAGTATGGCCTGACCTGATATAACTCTTGAAGGAATATATCAGAAAGCCATCAACATGATACATATGGATTAATACGAATTAATATGTATCAATACTTTGAATTAACCTTGTCTCCACACCTTCAACGTCTAATGGTATTTTTGAATGAATGGGTGTGTTAAAGAATAAAAACTTATTCAGGGACGGATCTTAATAACCTAAGAGGAGTATCTTGATTATTGTGTTACTTAATAATCAAACACTTATTCCCATCATCCCATGCGTAATCATCAATCCCCCTGTCAGTTTGTCGGTCACAGTCACATCGTAACCCTCTCTCTCTCTCTCTCTGTGAAAACTCTGAAAAGTTTTCATGATTCCATCACGCACAAACAGCAGCCATGGGACACGGACTAAATTCTTTTAAGTATGGCGTCTTACACTTATTATAATTAAGTTCTAATCAAGCAGATCGACTGACTGCACAAGAACTTCCAATGAAGTTCATACACCAACAACTCTTAATAATTAGTCTATATACAGAGAATGTATAATGTTAGGACACAAGCGCGTTCAAATGAATTAATGTGAACCACATCCGATAACACGGCCAAGCTGATTGTTGAAGCCATCTTCCTCTCTACGCTTGGCCTTGATTTCACCACAACACATAAGCCTCAGAGTCCTCTCTATGTGGTATCCTCCTCCTATGCTCACTTCTCTCTCCAGATGATAACAGTAGCTCTCGAACACACTCACGTTTACGTGCAGCTTAAAACCCATCAAGAAGAGAAAATCCATCTCTAATTTGTTCATCTCTCTGGTCGTCAGTCCACCAACTTTTGCGAAGTAAGAGTTCCTGTAGTTCCTGCACAGAACATGAAATATGATGAGTTCCGTTTCAGACCCTATTCATCAAAAAATGAGAAAGATTGTTAAAGGCGGAAAACAGAAGAAATTATACATGTCCTCGATGAATTTAGAGGCCACCATGATGGTTGTAATGAGAAGCCTGTGTACATTGCTGGGTGTGATTCGAAACTGGGGATGCATTTGGCACAGTCTATCGATGTAAACATATGCGACGACATAAACCGGCGGTCCAACGCGAGTGTAGCGGAAGATTCTCTCGAGAAAAGACTGAACTGTCATGTCTGGTACCTGATGGCAATCGAAAACACGGATTCTGGAATCTTTGGACAACACCCAGTTACATTTTCCTGTAATTCTATTGTTTCTCGTCATGGTTCTATCCATGAGGGAAGCAAGAACGGAAATCACCAGTGGGCTGTTGGACTCGTCTTGGTATGCGAAGGAATAGAGATCAGATCGAAGCTTAGCTGGGGAAATTGGGGTTGAAGATGAATCCATTATATTGGTTAATTTGGTGTATCCTTGATTATTCCTGAGAAGAACTGAATTCACAGAGAGAGAGAGAGAGAGAGAGAGAGAAAGTTTAGGGGAGTGTTGGGCACTGAGGGAAGGATCTATAAAAGAAACAAGCTGGTAGGGGAGTAGACTTAGTTGTGATGTGAAGGATTTATAGAATAAGAAGTGGGTGGGTAGGGAAAGAGTAGACTTAGTTGTGACGTGAATAAAGAAAGCGAATGTTGGGTCTGTATTCGGCCAATTGGAAGGTGGCTGGAAGGAGGGGTGACAATCAAGTGGAGCTCGGGATTTCCTAAACTCTTTCCCTGCACTTCCTTCTTCCTTCATATACCAATCACTAGTCATGGACGACTATCACGCAGTGATTGATTATTGCAGAAAAAAAGATAAAGAAATATATATGAGAGAGAGAGAGAGAGCAGGTATTAAAAAACAAATAGGGTCTGTCCTTTCCTTGAATAAGCATTTTTAATGTAGCAGGCTGAAACTGAAAGCAGTGGGCGATTTGCATGGGAAAAAAGGATAAACAAAGGGTTTGGGAATAATGGGATCCAAGGGGAATTCATGTAATTGAATGAGAGAACCAAAAGGTAGAAGTGGGTTGGTGGTAAATTTTGCTCTCCTGCTTGTAATAAATTAAATTAGGCCAAGCTGGCAGTCTACATCCGATCCATATAACTGCACCTGCAGCTGCCACCTGTCTCTGCAAATTGATGATGCATATGCAGAGAATCCAAAGTTCAATTAAACCATTCCCTCTGGATTGCCCAATCGCTTAGCTTACTTCTCCAATGTATTGGATTTGTATTCTTTCTCCCAATATGATTTACCAATAGTGGTCGTCCAAGCTGTCTTGTTAAGAAAGCACACAAAATGAACTTATTCTAAAACGTGGCAAGGTTTTGTTTGGGGCCCCCCAACTAAAGTTACAACCTGGAAATTAAAGTGCTGGGTCTCTTAGACTTGTCTACATGACATGACTAACAGACCTATTCCTTCCTTTTTGACCTGTTTAGTTAAGCAATCCCAATGTTTCTTCAGGTGAAAGAGTTTCTCTTGTCTTCTTCTCCCCTTCATTGGCCAATACAGTTGAAAAGGGGATTTACCATGGAGTCTATTTACAGTTCTACTTTTTTTTTTCCCTCCGACAAAAGAAAACTTAGGATCTGTTTGGTTTGTAGTAGGAATCGGAATTAGAATGGTCTATTCTCAGTCTGTTTGGTTTAGGTAGGAATGAGAATAAGAATTAAAATCACCAGGAATAAGATTTCATTTCCAAGGGAGGGACAGGAAATAACCATTCCCTAAGAATGACAATGAGATTCCAATTCTGCCCAACCAAATAATTGAAAACAGAATAATTCATTCTAATTCCGGTTCCAGACAGATTCCTGCAAACCAAAGGGGGCCTTATATTAATGACTTGAAAAGTGATACATGCAATCCTTCTAGCTACGTCATTATATTTTCTATTTACACAGTAGGCTTGCCACTTGATCCCTATACAGCTTGTTGATCTATTTGCAAGTCTGTTCATTACTATTTATAGTATGTACAATGGACCAAGTCATCACAAAGAACTGTAAGCTTTTGATTCTTTCTCCTCTTAGCTTCCTGTAGCTCCAAATGACTGTCTTCCATTCAACTTCAGCTGGTTGTTGAGCTGTAACCTTGATGCCCGTTGTACTACTATCCTATATTCATCCTTAAGGCTGTGCTTAGAAACAATGCAAATGGAGTATAAATCCCGGTTCAGGGTAAATTTGTACTCTGGTTCACTTTTGTCTGTGTTTGGCAATATTACATTTATGCATTGATAAATGACAGACCAATGCATATTTACATTGATAATAAGTGTAAAAGTACATCAATAAAAAAGAATTAAATTTGCATTCAAGTGGGCTTTTGATAAAAAAATGCATATGCTTCATTGGAATGCAACCTAATTAACACATGAACTAGCAGCTCTATTTATGAAATGAATATACGAATCATCCACATATAAACAATGTTGCTGTATTTCTATAGGCGGGAAATGTTGTGACTTATTTAGAAGGAAGGTGTGGCCTCCTTGTGTCTATTTTCTTATCGCAAGGCAAATCAAGCTGTGAACTGGGCTAACGAGGCTATTTCTTCTTCTTATAGGGTCTTATTAACATTAATCCAAACAATCTTCAGGGCCCTCTTGTGTCTATTTTCTTTAATGGTTGACTAAATGTAATCTTATAACCCATATGGGATCCGGAGATTGACCATGATGCAATTTCCTATTTCTCATATCCTATATCACTCGAAAAGCAATAACAGCTCTATGTATAAACTCTTCACTTTCATGCTTTGGAAGATGAAAGGGCAAGTAAAAAACAGATGATAAGAAGCTTCATCATCCTATATCACTTTCATGCTTTGCAGAATAATGAAGTCATCTACAAAGAAAGTGTGTTATTTGGGGAAATTCTTTGCCAAACTAATTCCTTTTATGAATCCTTTCACCTCTTCATCATGTAGGAGTGAAGATCGCACTTGTATTGCTAACATGAATATGTATGGTTATAAAGGATCGCCTTGCCTTGTACTGTTCTTGAGGTGAAACAACTTAAAAAGAACCCCATTAACTTTAACTCAAAAGCTTAGGGTGCTTATACAACATTATCACATTGCACCAACGTTGAAGGGAACCCACTTTGTGGAGAACTTGTATAAGAAAATTTCTATTCATCCTATGATAGGCTCTAGACATGTCTAATTTTATCGCCACCCAACCTACCCCTCTTTTGTGTTTTTTGATCTTTCCAATGAGCTCTCAGGCTATGATGATGTCAACTAGGTATGGCCTTTCCTTGATAGAAGCTTCCTGATTTTGAGATACTAGATCCTTCAATTTATCTTCAAGTTGAGTGACTAGACACCTAGGCTCAGTTTGGAAGGAATACAAATACAAATATATAAAGTGTAAAACCTTGTATTTTGTATTATTTTGTATGCATCTGTAGTGTATATATTTGTATTTGTACTCTTCCCAAATTGAGCTTTAGCAATTATCTTGTATAAGATATTACAATAGCTGATGGGTTAAAATGACTAATTCTTTAGGATTTTGTTTCTTAGGGATATAGAACAATTTTGTTCAATTGATTTTTCCCATGGGATATGACCCTTCTTGTAAAGGTGCAGGACCAATTTATAGACCTCCCTTCCCACTATATTCCAGAACTTTTGGTAAAAAAAATGGGTTGAATTCATCAAGTCTTGGGGATGTATGAGGATTCATGTGTTTAACCACCTGCCATACTTCTTCAAAAGAAGGAACAGTTAGTAAATCCCCTTTTTGGGCTTCAGTTAACTGTGGAAGATTTATTTCTACTAGGTTTATATCACCCTCACAATTTTCTTCCCCTGCAACTTATTTTGCCATTTCCTAAAAATCATTTGGGATTTCCTCTATGGTTAGAAACTGATTAGTTTGATCCTTCACACCCTCATAGTAGTTAATTTTTCTCCACTAATGAAAAATTGTGTGTTTCTATCACCCTCTTTTAATCAAATTTCTCAAGACTTTAACTTCCATAATTGCTCTTCCTTCAGGAGCCATGTATAATACTCATTTTGCAAGGCATGGAAATCATGGGAATGTAGATGTGGATGTTTCTTTTGCAAGCTATTTAACTCAGCATCTATGTGACAGCTTTGCATTAATAAACCTGCAAGATTATCTATTCTAGCCTTTAAGGTTAAGCTTTCATCTTGTAAGTTTTTGTATTATTCTTCTTGTTACATCACCTTCCAATGATCTCTCCCATTCTTCTTTTATAATGTGTTCACACTCTGGACTATCTATCCCATTGTTTTGAAAATCAGATCAGACTGGACGATTGAACTATTTGGTCAGGAACCAGTCAGGTTACTAGTTCCGTTTTGGCTCTAAACTTTTTTTTTTTTTTGAGATAATAGCATATAAGGGCAACTTTTGGGGTTTAATATCAATAAAAGTAATATTTAAAAAAAATAAAAAATAGGTTAATTTTTTTTAAATAATATCAATAAAGACCAAAAACACTGGTCATCATCTTCTTGCCATTTGTTCACCAGCGTTGCCGCCCACCACCGCCGTCAACTGTTGCTCCCTGCCACCACCACCTCTGCCTCCGGTCACCTCCGGCAACGTTGCTGGAGGCGGAGGCAACGGCGCTAGTGAACAAATGGTAAGAAAAAGATGATGAACAGTGTTTTGCCCTTTATTGATATTATTTTTAAAAAGTTAACATATTTTTTATTTTTTAAAATATTACTTTTATTGATATTAAACCCCAAAAGTTGCCCTTATATGCTATTACCCCTTTTTTTTCAAAAAACTATTGAAATGGTCAGAGAACCGTTGACTTGGATGGTTTAATCTCTAAGCCATTTGACCCAGTTATTGGTTTTTGGGTTTCTTTCAAATTAATTCCATTTTTATTTATTTAAAAAAAATGAAAGACCTTTCATAATCTTGTTCGATTATTCCTAATGGTCAAAAGTAGTTAGGGCTTTTAGTTTTTATATTTTGATTTTGAGTTTTCTAGGTTGTAAAGAACTAAGAAATTGCATATCCTATAAATGAAGAGATCAGAAAATCAATTGATGCAAGAGATGACACTAATCATTTGAGATTTGAAATCTGAGATACATGAAGCAAACAGGATTAGGGATCTAAGAGAGACTTAGAGAGATGAGAGACATCTAAGAGGGTAAACAGTGTTGCAGTGGTGGTGATCATGAACATGGTGTGCTGGCGGCGCTTCCTCCTCCTCCTCCTTCTTCTCCTCAAGCAAACAGTTCTGCAACTATGAACAGTGAATACGGTGTGCTGCTGGTGCTTCCTCCTCTTCTTTCTTCTTCTTCTTCTTCTTCTTCTTCTTCTTCTTCTTCAGCTTTAATCAGTTACCCTTCTCAAAATCTCACGCCCCCCCTCATTGCATTATTTTAAATCTTACCGGTTTGACATGTTCAAATCTGAACCTCTGACCCAGAAATCGGAGGCCAAAACATTTCCATTTCTGGGTCAGTTTTTAAAACTTTGATTTATCCACATAAGTTGAAAATGGAAATGAGTATAGCATTTAAACTTTCTGGATTGGGTTTTTAGAATTAGCATAGCATGATCCAAATGCCTTGAGTATCTATTGAGGACATTTGCCTCTAGAAACATTGGAGCCATTGTGTAGACGCAAAGCACTTGTCCAATCTTTTCCGAACTCTGCCCGGAAAAAAGATATAACATAAATTTGTGTTGGGTTGGGTCAAGTTCTGGGTGATTGTCATGTTTTTCAGGTAGGGAATCATTAAATCAAATCCTTCATTTGTAACTATATCTTTCTTTTTGAAATAAGAAAACTATGTCAAAATTCCGTCAGACTTTATCAGAAAAAATGGGAGGTGATTTTCTTAATGTAATGTATACAGACAAACAAAAAAAGACGGAACTTTATATTTTCAAGAGAACTGATAATTGCTAGAAGTCGAGAAATGTCAAGTCGTTAGGGAAACCTTTACAAACATTCTATAGGTCTTTCCGTCTTTACAAACATTATATAACTTGGGTTTAAATTTTTTGTCTTCGGGCTCAAAGTCCAAGCACAGCCCTGACTATACACATTCATACATACATATAGATATATATTTACATATATACATGCATATTTGAATACATATTTACATAAATAAATATATGTATACATATTTGCTTAAATGCATATATACCTATGCAATTTTAGAGTGGATTCATTGACCAACCCGAACCCAACCTGAGTGCATTAAATTACAGTGCAGGTTGGGATCAGATTGAGAAGATTAGGCTTGACCTCAGCCTTGGGCCTTAGAACCAAATCTTAAGGTTGGGCTTGGGTTGACCATAAACTCGGCCCATCCCATCCAACTTGCACCCTTACCCGAGATTAACAAAGGTTAGGGTTAACTTTAGTGTCCCAAGAATCCAAGGCTTGAAATGTCTGGATATTGGATATGTAACAAACATTCAAATTTTCAATGACGATCAAAAGCACCCTAGATATGGAATATAAGCCAGCTAACTAGTGATTGATATATTTGGAAATTTCTTAAGGATAATGTGATTTCTAATACAACTTTCATCAAAGCATAGTAAAGGTTAATTATTTTTAGCATAGTATGGGGATCATTGTGTTTTAAAGAGTACCATACTTCACACCAAAACATCTTAGCCTTCAAAATTGTCTATGTATATACATGGTTCAAAACAAGGTTCTTAATATCGACACGGGTCAGTATGACGGGCGTACCGGCGGCTACCCTCTGAACCAGCGACTGACCCGATACAATCCTTGTAGGGGCGTATCGGGAAGCTATCAACATGATACATATCGGCTATGGGCCGATACGTGTCGATACTTTGAACCTTGTTCAAAATATTAACTTATGCAAAATAATTTTCCAGTTGAGAGTTTCATTTATCCAAAATTTTTATTCATTTTATTTTTGGGTAAATTACAAGACCCCCATATACTATGGGGTCAGTGACAATTGCCCTTTGAACTTTTATTTACGATAAAAACCCCCTCTACTATGGGATTAGCGATAATTACTCCTGAACTTTCATTTATGGCAAAATCCCCTATTATGGGGTCAATGATAATTATCCCCTTGAACTTTCACATTTTGACAAATACCCCATTTTGTTAGAGTTTCATTAGTTGACTTCGAAAAAGATTCTTATTCAACTATTTAAAATTTTTAATTCCCCAAACTACCATTTTTCTTATTTATTTGAACAACTTATAGTTTGGTTATTTTTCTAAATCTAATATTAATTAAAGTCCTCTCGGTTTCTCTAAGAGATCCTTGTGAATTTCTACATGGATTTGATATTAAAATGAAATGATAGAGGTTTCTTTCTTATATATAAATTTAAAGTTCCATTTGGCTTTTCTTAATTTATTAGAGAAAGGAGTGGAAAATGATTCTCGGTAGAGAAAGAGAGACATTCATGTTAGTGAAATGAAACAAGAATTTTAAAGAAACTTGTTTTTCTATGTCATTGAAATGATTCAATATCATTTTAGCTGGTTTCATTTGGAGAAAAATGGAGGTATTTTTGGGTCATTTAGGGTTTTAGAGAAAAGGGCAAGGAAAAGAAAATAAGGAAAGTTCATGTAGGTATTTTGGTGATTTAACACATTTCATCATCTAACTTAATAGCTGAGGGGATTGGCTAGCTCTAATTAGGTGATGGGAAGAAGTTGGAGGAGGAAGACGAGGAGGAGAAGAAGAGGAAGAGAGAGAATAATGGGGTGTTACCACTTGGGTTTGTTTGGTTGGTCAAGAGATGGAAGATGATGAAGAAAAAGAAGGAAGGAGAGAAAATAAGGGGTAAAATGGGATTTTGAAAAAAAAAATAAAGAGTATGTGAAACGGCCCTCAATGTTTTCTTATTGGATGGCCTATTTGTGTTATGTGGGACTATCTTACAAGGTATACATAAGTCAGTTTTTGAAACTCCAAGGCATATATAAGTAGTTTCCTCAAACCTTAGGATACCAAAATAATATTATTATCTAGTTACTAAAAAATAAATTTTAAATGTATTATAATGGGAATTTATTTAGACATCCCTATAGTTTCATAGGTTTACTAAAAATACACCCTAATGTGCAACTACTTTACTTAATTGGCCTTCCATCAAGAACTCTTTGTATTTTCATTTGGGAATGGCCACATGACCTCTTAAAACAATTATAAAATGTGAAAGGGGATGGACCTAGGATTTTTTTATTCCAAAAATAAACCTAATAGTTCTCATTATCAATCTTTTAGAAACAAAATCCTCATATCAAAAACATTATCTCCTACTTACTGTCATCATCATTATCATCATCATCATCATCATCATCATCCAAGCCTTGTCCGGACTATTTAGAATTGACTGCATGAATCTTGTTTCACCATTCCATTTTGTTTTATGTCATATCCAATGTTAAATCATTTCTTACTACTTTAACCTATTTCCTTTTTTATCTACCCCTAATTCTTTTAGACCTTCGACTTGAAGTAGATCCCTTCCTCTTAAGGGTATTGTCAACGGTCTTCTATGCACATGACTAGGCAAACTATCTTTTATTACACCTTAATCTACTTTCTCTCATTTTATTATTATTAGAGGCATACTCTTAGTTTCTTAGAATGACTTCATATTTGACCCTGTATTTTCTATTTTTTCCACTCATCCATCTTAGCTAGGCATTTCTACCACTCAACTTTTGGGCATGTTTTTTCTTGATTGCCCAACACACTACATTCAATGTAACTGATGTTGCAGCCATTGTATAAAGTTTTCATTTTGATGTAAATGGTATTTGTTTATCACATAAAATTCTGAATTCACTCCTCTAGAGGACATTTTCTTTCTTAATTGTTCAATACTCTACTCCATCAACATTACCGGCCTTGCAACAGTTTTATAAAATTTTCCATTTAATCTAAGTAGTATTCGCCTATCACATGAAACTTTGGATTCACCCCTCCATTTTTCCCATCTTACTCTAATTCTATGGGTGGCATCCTCTTGAGTCTCTCCCTTATGAATTATCGAACCTAGATAATAGAGAAGGTCACATTGAGTTAACTCTCGATCACCAATCCTACTTACCCTAATTTTCACTCTTGTTATTATTAAATTCATATATTATATTCTATTTTAGTCCTTATTTTAAAACCTCTTTTTGTTAAAGTATTTTTCCCATAAACACTTGATCCTTCATTAGTTTCATCAATTAAAACAATTTCATGAACAAATAATATGCACCAAAAGACCTCCTCTAGAATATGATTAGTTAATTCATCTATGATCAGTGCAAATAAAAATGTTACTTCCCATTGTCGCATAAGAAAAACAATGATAAATAAAATGGTAGGTTTGAATAACATGTGAATTAAAGTAGGTTTTATTAAATTTGCAAAACTATGGGGGTGTATATATAAATGAACCTATTATAATAAATAAGCCTTGAAAATGAAAATAAATTATTTGATAGGATATTGATTTGGAAGTGGTGAACCTACCTCTAGTTATCTAGGTCAACCAAATCAAAGGTTTGTATTAGGTTTTTGATCTGAGTGAACGTTTGATTATGTTTCAAAGGATAAGGGTTAACTTGAGCCAATATTATGACCATGTGACAAAGTGAACAGTCCAACCAGATTGAAACATGAGCTTGAGCTCAATTCGACATAAAAACATAAGGCTCGAGTTGGATTCTTGTTAGAAACCTGAGCTTGAATTCTGCTCAATTTGAGCTCAATAGGAGGTCAAGCTTCATATAAAAAATAAGCCTATATATTGGGCTTAAGCCGAACAAAAAACTTGATTTGGACTGATCCAAATTAAACTTCTCACAAGTCGACCCACTGCTCAAAGAATTTTACACCAAAGCACATCTAAGCACCCCAAGAAGTAGTATGATGCAGCTAGATCTGGTATGGAAGGAGTGAATTTAAATGGAGGGGTAAATTCTAAGTTTGTATTTGTGATATGTTAACCTTTGTCCTGGGATGCAGCCAGGACTAATGAAATTAGGGATTGTTCGTTTCCTCTTAACTCTTATCTCTTAAGATAAATCTTTTAACTTTAAGAGAAAAATGGTTGTTCGTTTTCTCTTATCTCTTATCTCTTAAAGTGTAATCGTACAAATTTTTGTTTTCCAATGATACCCCCAAAATACAAACAAAAACTCTCATATATGGGGTCAAAATGGATATTTGATAATTTTCAGAATTCAGAACAACATTCTATGCATTCAGAGTTCAGAAGAAAGAAAAGTTTACAAATACCAATATACCTCTTAATGTAATTATTGCACTTTCAAATGCCAAACTTCAGAGTAAACGAACATGCCCTAATTACCATTGATCTCTAGGTGAAAATGAGAAATTGGCAACACAAGTTTGTATTTGCAAACTGCAACAAAGAACAATAGCAAGCTGTCAATGAGTTAGAAAGGGCGAAGCATAAGCTACGCTCCATCAACCATGGTTAGTATGCAAACAAGTCATCTCAGCATCAAAAAGCCTTTCACGACTTGCTTCTCAGTCTATCTCATCTCTTGGCGAGCAGATTCCGGGATGTTTCCTCTCTTTCTTTTTGCTAGGGGTGAGTAAGAAAAACCGAAAAACTGAATCGATCAAAACTGAACTAAAAATTCTGTTAATCGAATCGGTCAATTCGGTATTATAAAAGAACCGAAGGTACCAGTTTGGTTTTGGTTAACCAAAATAGAAAATCGGCGGTTAACCAAACCGACCAGTATACATATATTTATATATATTTTATGTATATTTATGTGTATTATATATATTATATACATTTTATATTTTCTATACATTATCAATTAATAAATATGCATTATATATAAATATATAATATTATATATTTTTTAGTGTTTTATTGCATATTTATATATTTTTATAATATATATTGTAAATAATAAAAAACCAATGAACCAACGAACTGAACTGATCAACTGGTTAATCGATCGACTTTGGTTCAATTTTGGTTACCCCAGTTTGGTTTAAAAAATAAGCCCATAATTCGATTAACCAAACCGTGAACACCCCGAGTTTCTACGTATTAATCAATAGTAAATTTAGTGATGTATTGTCATGATATAGATATAGCAAGCAACTGAACAAAAACTTGTATATTTTCAGTTTTCCTAGATAGTCAAATTTTTCTAAGGGCCTAGAGCCTAGAGTGATTTGCTCCCTCTTTTATTTGTTGGGGCATGCGTAAAGTAGATTCTCCTCGTAGGAACCCTTGTCCTCTCATCATCTCAGTACCTTTTCTGTGCTTTCTTTCACATTAGGATTTGGGCATAAACTATTGCAGCTTCATTATATGTACCACTGAGAAATTCTAGTAAACAATGAGCCTGAGCTATTCCATTCCACGCTCTAGAGACATGGTGGGATCCATGCAATGAACGCCACAAGCCAAAGCTGGACAAGTCTAGTAGAATTCCTGTATAATATTCTGTATCGGCTTCCATGAAATCAAAGAACTTGTCAGGATGAGAGGACCAAATGTTTGTAGAAATGCCCCTTTAACATGGTCGTGTTAAATTTGCTAAACGAAAGGAATAGCATCAGATGCCTCCATTCCCCACATCTTTCTTATAAATATACGCTTTGGAGTGGTTTGGTAAAAAAAAAGTATCTTCATAATGATCAAATGGGCTACTTAAACATGATTTCTAGTGCTGGTGGAGTCAAAAGCACAAGCACTAATGGGTCTACCATTTCCTTCTGTTTTTTCGAATCCAATGAATGAATGTTACTAGAGGAGATTGTTGAGGTGGGCTCCTAGGGGTTATATAGATATGTGGCCATTGGTCTCTCTGTCTCTGCAAAGTCTGGGTGAAATCTCTTTTGTGTCCTCCATCCTCCATGGGGGAACCCATATGTCAGTGGCATTGGAGAGTAATATCAGAGAATCTGAACTATCCCAAGAACTAATCACATCTCGCCATTAATCTCATCACTTTGCATCCAAAGCCCTGCCACACAATGTGAGGATATGTTTTCCTTCCTGCTCCATTTATTTGTTTGGATATAAAATATAATTTTACTTTGGATGTGTTTGTTTCTATGTAAAAGAGGTAAAGCATAAACTTTTGTGATATAACTAGAATTGATTTTAGAGACTGAAAAAAAAAATTGCCACATCTACAAAGAACTCAACAGAACCGAACGTTGTGTTTGGTTTGACAGAAAATAAATGAGAAAATAAATGTTGTCGGAAAGGTTGTTAATAAATTTTGTGAAATTTCTTAGGCTTCGTTTGGGAAGATGCAAATGCTGGCTCAGTTCTGCTAGTGTTTGGCAAGAATGCATTTGTGTATTGACAATGACAATAAATACAGATTCTAAGACATGTTTGCATTGAAAACAAGAGCAAAGTTTGCATCCAAAAAGTGGATGTAAACCTTGCACTCAAAGTTGATCAATGTTAAAAGGGTATATTCCTATTACAACTAAAAGCTGTTTATCAAGAAAATAAATTTATCAATGCAAATTGCAAAACTAAACCAACTTTGCATTTGCATGGACCAGAGTACAGTCTACATATTTGTAATTGCACTGTTCCCAAACGGAGCCTGAACAACTTTCCCTGAAGTGTTTCTTTCAATATTCAATCAAACCAAATACAGCCCAAATTAAAATTGGGTGAAGTAAAATCTGGCAAGTAAAGAGGGTTAGCTTTTTCCCACTATTTGCTCACTTTTTTGTTTGCTTGAAGCATGGGAAATACCTGTAGAAAATACTGTGTTCTTAAAGGAAATATTGTTGGCTAGGGTTACCCACTGCTACAATGTCAGGGAAGAGAGAGGAGGGAGAGTAAAAGCTCAAGTGGCAAATACGATTTTCTTCTGATTCTCTGAGTTGTAAATGCTCAAATGACTAGGAACAGCTTGATGATCAGAGTTGATTTTCACGGATTGACCAAATAAAATTTGAGTGAACCAAATGAATAAAAACTGTACAAGAGTAAAATTTTACTCCCCACATTTGAGTTCCAAATTTTACTCCTCAAGAAAGAAAGGGAATCTTTAACATAAGAAACTATCATTTGGACAAAAAGTTTCGTCTTGTAGGTGGAGTTATGGATTCTCCAGGGAGTTAATTCCATTGTTCATATATCAAGTTTATGGTCCAATCCATATTCCAGCTGAAATGCATGTTAGTTCTATGTGCCAAATGACCAAATCCTTCCTAACAAGCAGCCAAGCACTCACCAAGTCACCCTGCCATCCATCTATGCAAGTTCATCATGCATGAGCCCTGCTCACACCTTCCAACATCTCCTGAGCCATTTTTGCAAGCACATTATCTGCACAAGCTGCACAATCTTAATTCTAAATTCAACCTCAATGCATCAACCAGAAAAAGGAACAGAAAGAAGAAAAAGGAATATAAAGAATCAACCATTTAGTTCCACTATGAATTTATTCATCTTCTTGCAATCTCTCATGCTTCTCCTAATTGACAATTAAACTCATCTCTTCTTTCTATGCAAGCTCACCCCATTTGGCTCTGTTTTGCTTGTAACAGATCCTCTGGAATTCAAAACACCCACTCATTCATCACTCTCAATGCTTATTAATTACATTAATTTTTTCCTTTACTTCATCTAATTTGACACCCTTGTAAGAAAGCTTCATGGTGATCCAAAGTAAGTAACAGTAAATCAAAAACAGGATATGGTAGATTACATAAAATTGCAGCAATTCCTTCCTCATTGACGGGGATAACAAAGTAACACTCTTGTATACGATTCTCTGTACATGAGTTTATCCTGCCCGACAGTTGCAGGCAAAAATGTTACAAAGGGGCTTCTAATATGAGCTGCATCGGATAACACGCGCAAGCTGGTTGAGATCATTTTCTTCCCCCCCTCCTTCGGATTTGATATCTCCGGAACACATGGACCTCAGAGTCCTCTCTATTTGGTATCCTCCTCCTATGCTAACTTCCCTCTCTAGATGACAGCAATAGCTCTCAAACACGCTTACATTAACGTGCAATCTGAAACCCATCAAGAATAGAAAATCAACCTCTAATTTGTTCATCTCTTTGGTCGTTAATCCCCCAACCTTCGCAAAGTACGAATTCCTATAATTCCTGCGCGAAATTGGAGCGAAGAATTAAGTAAAGAAGAAAGAAACAGTGAAAAAAAGAAAGAAAGAATTGATGAACTTAGCAACTCACATGTCTTCAACAAATTTGGAGGCCACCATGATGGTGGTGATGAGAAGCCTATATACATTGCTTGAGGTGATGCGAAACTCAGGCTGGATCTGGCACAAGCGATCAATGTAGACATAGGCAACGACGTAAACTGGGGAAGCAACCCTTGTGTAGCGAAAAATCCTCTCGAGAAAGGATTGAATTGTCATGTTTGGCACCTGGCAGCATTCGAAGACATAAATTCTAGCATCTTTCGGCAATGCCCATCTGCATTTTCCCGAAATCCGTTCATTCCTAGCAATGGTTCTCTCGAGGAGAGAAGCAAGAACAGAGATGACCAAAGGGGTGCTTGAAGTCGAATCTTCTTGGGACGAGAAGGTGTAGAGATCAGAGCGAAGTTTTCTGGGGGAAATTGGAATTGGGGATGAACCCATTGTTGCTATAGCGTTGATTTTCACTTGCAGGGTGGAGGAAGAGGAGGAAGAGGAGGAGGAGGAGAGGAGACGTGTCTGTCAGATGCTGGAGCAGTGAGCAGAGTGGGATCAGTCTTAGTTGTGATGTGAATAAAGAAAATGGAGGTTATCAGGGAATGGATCGATCAATGGAAAGCGGTTGGAAAGGAGGATCGATCATGTAAGATTACATGTCTCCCTCTTGATCTTATAAAAGAAATTCGCCGACAGTGGGTAGGTTTTAATGTTTTATGTACGAATAACGCAGAATATTGCTTCTGATATTAATGTTTAGGTAAGAAATAGGAAGGTGATCCATCATTCAAACAGATATTACCTTGGTTTTGTTTGGCCCACAAATCCATCAAACAACTAATCAGTGGCCCAGATGGGTCAGAAGAAGCCCTAGACCCAGGCCCAAATGCTGTTTGAACAATTGGATATGGGCATTGTATTGTATAGAGGAGATTTGCCATTGTAGAGGGCAGATAGTAGTCATTGTTCCTCCAAATGAAGAACCCCAATACAAGGGCTACAATGTTGGGTATGAAGCAAGTCCTGCTATACATATTGTTTGGGTTATGATTGAGCTGGCCCTGATTGCCACATGTCACTTCTGTGATTGTTTTATCACATCATCTATGCCGGCACCATGTTATTGGATAAGTGTGACTAAGATAGAAGAGCATCAAATGGATAAGGAGGACAGCTACGTCGGGGGTTAGGTCTGATCCTGAAGACCTCGGCGGACAACCTCATGCCGACAACCCTAGAAGCCTCATCCAAATTAGACATGGATCCCCAGCTATAAGTAAGTTATCTCCGCTCAAGGTAAGGGACTTTTGACTCCTCAGTCATCATACTATCACTCTATTGGGACCGATATTGCTTCTAATTGTTCGGCCCGACCACCTACTATTCTCCACTAACTTGAGCGCTGGAGTACCTACCCAGGGAATAGACCTATTCATGGACCAGGTCGGGCTTTTACTCTTCATAAACAAGATTTTGTTAGGCCTGAGCCCGAGCCCAGCCCGACCAACGGGCCTACAACTTGGGCCCGAGCCTGACCCTAATAAAAAGCCCAAAGCCCGAGCCCGAAGCCCGACCTAACAAAAAGATAGATCGGTGCTTGTGTCTATGTTCGCCGCCAGTGCATGTGTCTGTGTCTGTGTTTGCTGCCGACCAAACAATAAGAGAGGAATAGAACAAAAGGGCAAAGAGAAAGGACTTGTTGCTGGTGCCTGAGTTCACGTCTGATAAATGAACTAAGTTGAGATTCTAAGAATGAGAAGGAGAAATGAGAAGAGGAACAACCGAACACTGAAAAGAGAGAGAGAGAGAGAGAGAGAGAGAGAGAGAGAAAGGACTCACCAGTCACCACTGGAGTTCACTGGCTGCGTTGGTTTTGTCTTCCTGAGAATGTTTGGCTATGTGAGACTGTGATTGAGAAGGGAGTTTGTTCGGTTAAGAAAAAGAGATGAGTGATAAGAGAGGGGTTAATATTTAGGGTTAGGGTTTAACTTATACAAAAGTCAGGCCGGAATGGGATTTTTTAGCAAATCCTAAGCCTGGCCCATAAAATAGTCAGGCTTAAGCTTTTAGGCCCAAGATCAAGCCCGTGGACTAAAATACATGCTCAAGCCCATCTGGGGGCCAACTCGTCGGACTACCTGGCCCATGAACAAGTCTATCAAGAAATAACTCCTCGGACTTCTGACTATTTTCTTATTTTAGTTCTTGCTACACAACTCCATCCTTCCACCTCGGCCCCATCTAGTTGAGAGAACTATCTAACTACAAGCTCAATTTAAAACACCTTGGATCGAAAAACATCACATATATTTACTTGGTTTTATTCAAAGTATTGAATTCATGTACTTGTTTTACTTGATCATAACAACACGTGTTCTTTTACTAATTACCTATATTAGCAAGTTAGTCGGTGTTGGTAGGGACCTTAAAGTATCGATAGATGTGATACGCGCAATTCGAGGGAGCGATGCTCATGGTTTGAAATTGTTTCAGGTTTCAAATTTTGTACCATTCCTATCTCTAGGATTCTAGGAAGGGTATTTATTATTGAATATGGCCTATCGTCCTAAATCCTGATATTTGGCATTTTGGTGGATTCAATGATCTGATACGTTGGGATATTTTAAATCTTGGTGGGACTGAACTTTGCATGAGGACAATGCAGGGTGTATATAAGGTCCAACGGCTTTTGGAATGAGGCCAAATGGCAATTGAAAATAGTTATTGGGTCGTCGGCATTGGCACCATGGCATGTGTACAGTGATACAGACATCACTGTCAAGGGTCTCCGGGCAGTAAAAAGGACACCATCTCAATTTACATCTGGATGCTTTAGTAAAGTGGCATTGAGCAATTATTTTTTGTCCTGAATTGTTGAAAGCTACTCTGCCCTTTGAGTTAGCAATTTTGTTATTGATTTACCTTTTATCTGGGTATCTCAATATGCCTTTATATAATTGTGGGAACAGGGGTTTGGAATTAGAATCAGATTGGTCATTCCGATTTTAACTGTTTGATTGGGTGGAATTGAATCTCATTTCTATTTTTGGTGGAATGACATTCTCTCATTTAAGAGAACGGTCATTCTCTTTCCCTCCTTTAGGAATAAAATCCAATTCTAGTTTATTCCAATTTTCATTCTAATTCTTGTCTGGACCAAACAGATCATGGGAATAGATCATTCCAATTGCGAATCAAACAGACCCTAAGATTATATGGGGCCGTTTATATGAATCCTGTTTCACTAATCCACTTTGTTTAATGCCACATCCATTGTTAAACCAGTAAGTTATATCATATATCATAGGAAAAATTTATAATGTAGGAAATATTTGACTATTTATAATGTAGGAAATATCATAGATCATTGTTAAACCGGAAAAGATTTGACTATTCGAAACCTCTAGTGAATTTCCATCTACATTATATTAATGAATATATTTTATTTAGAGCATAAATTTTGAAGAATAATATTATGAGGCCCTCCAAGGCTTCACTAATTTAATTTAATAGAAAAAGAGGTAGAAGAATTCAATGAATTTGATTTTTTTAGTTGGTTTTGGTAGACAGAAAGAAAAAAAAAGAAAAAAAAAAAAAAACAAGTGATGGCCATGTAACTAAAATAGAGAAAGAGGAAGGAGGTATGGACGAGATTGTGCATTGATTTGCAAGTTGCAACCTAAGATCCATACTTATCATCTTGCAGGTCTGGACATGTAAACATCAAATCTCTCTTAACTAAAGTTTCCTGAATCCTGAGAGGATTCGTACTTCAATGAATCATTTTCTGATATAGGCCCATATGGGCACAAGCCTAACAAACTGACAGACAAGGAGTCAATGACAAAACTAGAGAGAGAGAGAAAAAAATCTTAACCTCTCACCTTAAAAAAATATATAATGAAATAAAAATAAAAAACTTACTTCTATTCAATCTCTTGGGCCTGGGCCCATGGAGATTTCACCCTCAACTAAAATACCTTTTCCAAGAGCACTTTGGATGGTAATTGGATGGTGATTGACCGACTGATTGGTGATTTTAACGACATCTTTATGATAATGAAAAATTCAAACAACCAATAAAATAAAGGCAAAATTTATGCTACATCTTGTGCACTGTGCAGCAAAAGATGTAAGGAATTTTTATGCTGCACTCCACCTTACAATTCTGATTTAAACTGTCAATTCAAAATTTAAAATAACTTTACATATAACACCCATACCTGTCCATGAAATTACATCAATTCCGAATTAGCACCTACCCTATTTGTATAGTGGAACTAAAATTTGTGGAAATGGACTAAACAGTAAAAACCCCAAGATGGAATCCATGATAATAAGGACACCTTGTAAAATGTCAAAGTACTACACTTTGTGAAATGTTAATCAATAAAAAATAGGGATAAGTGGACTGCAATCCACCTCAGAAATCTGAATTATAGCCCCTTCCTAGTTTATTAGTAGCCCCCCCCCCCCCCCCCCACCCTCTTAGAAACAGCATAATCAATAAAAAATAGGGATAAGTGGACTGCAATCCATCTCAAAAATCTGAATTATAGGCCCTTCCTAGTCTATTAGTAGCCTCCCTTAGAAACGGCATACTGCCCATAAATTTAGCATCAATCACAGTCCAGATTCAGTCCATCCCTAGAAATCCTAACTCCATCCTAAGGGTGGACTGAATTATAAAAATCCCTAAAAAATAAGTAGATATTTAGATTTAACATACAAACAATATTAATAAATGCATCATAGTTGAACTTTACATATATAACCGTGTAATGGGATTTTAATTTCAAAGCAATTACAACAAATACAACAACAGAGTGTAGGCTCCATCAAGCCAATGAGAACCGGCCAGATCGACCAAGTATCTGTGCTTTTATTATGTGATATTTAATAGTAGTCAAATGAACTTGGGCCCTACGGTTATCCAAATCACAGAAATGCTCCACTATTAACATTCACGCCTGATTTTGTGGTCTTTATCATATACTTGGTTTATGTCATACTTAATCACATAATGAGAGCTATTGGACAATATTGTTTTCAAATCCTTTTCACTTTGATTAAATGGGGTTGTTGAAATGTCACTGTACAAGCCTGGAATTGAGAAGGGAAAGAGTTTCCCTTAATTCTGTTTGCGTCAGAAGTAGTTAAAAAAGGTTAAAAAATGACCTTTTGCAAGAGAATGGGACAGACTTAGGCACAAAGTCAGTACCCATTTGATAAAATATCGTCTTCGTTTGGACAATGTCATACTCGTGAGCAAATGAGACACAAAGAAAAGATGATTCTTTGGCTTAAAACAAAGCAAGTAGGAGAAGCAATTTTGCAACTATTCCAAACTCTTTTCTTTGCAACCCAACATTCAATATTGTGACATCAATTTCTTTTCTTACAGTCAAATGAATTATTCATCAGTCAAAGAAAGTCTTGAAATGAAAAAGAAAAACATTAACAATCAATTACCATAAAATGAAAAAGGAAAAGGTTAAGAGTTTCTCCCTCGAGTTAGGCTTCCATCAATGCCAGTTCAAACAGCCTTTACAGCCTTACATTAGAAATATCTCTGTACTTATGTGTTTTATTTGATGGGAAGATATTCTCGATGTAAAGTTGCAAGAGGCTGTTGGGATAGTGTGAGCATGAGCTTGCCCTGACCGAAGCCGATTTCCTCTCCCTCAGTCATAGACTCCTGGTTAGCCTCTTAAGTTGCAACAAATTAATTATAACCCATGCCTCATTATGAATAAGGTCACGAGAATAGAGGGTGCATTTTGTGCACCCATGGGTGCACTGGATGCCACGAATGAGAGGCAAACACGTGTTAACCACAAATTAATGGAAGTTTTCTCCGTTATTAATAATTTGGCTGGTTGAACCGGCTATTGTTGATTCTCCTCCGATTGAACTGCCCATAAAGTGATTTCATTCAAACTTCCTCAGTCCCTCCCATTTCCTTCACTTCTCCGATTCTCCTAGTCCCAATCCTAACCCAGAAAATCATCCCATCAGCCACTCACATACACCAGTGTCCATAAACGTGGTCCATCGGTGGCGGCAAGAATTTCGACGGTAAATATATAAAAGTTCTCTCCAATCTCCCAATGACTCTTATTTCTTCTTCTTCCTCTTCTTCCCATCTTCTTCCGAGAATCATTACTCCTTACACCGGCAATCATCAGTTGTCAGAACAAAGCTAATCTCCCCAAGCCCTAACCCCTATTTCAGTAGATTAAACATCCCAAGCCCTAACCCCTTTTTCATCAGTCATTGTTTTTCATTCAAAACCGAGAAACAATAGTGGGATGTGGGATGTGAGATGTTTTTGGTCGATGTGTCCTACCTGTCCGTCCTTTAGATCGGACCTACCACCAGAGAAGATGAGGAAGAAGAGTCGAAGAAGAAGAGAAGAAGGATACATCGCCGCCGCCAGAGCTCTGTTGCCGTCGATTCGCCACCAGAGCTCGGTTGCCACCAATGGACAAGGGTTACTCTATTATGGGTAGGGTTCGGTGGAGAGAAATGGAAGAAAGAACTGAAAGAAGAATCAAAGAAATTGGAAAAAGGGGCTTTTTGATTGGGTACTCAACCGGTTCGTTTCCGCGTGAACTGGACTAGACCACGTTAACGTTCAAATGCACATTAACATTGGCCTAGTCGACGTGTCGATCAGCCATTCGCGGGTGCATTCATCCAGTGCACCCACGGGTGCACAAAATGAGAGCTCACGGGAATAGGGTCTAGAATTGGAAATTCCATTCCAATTGTTTGGTTGGGTGGAATCAGAATTTCATTCTTATTGTGGAATGGCATTCCCCTATTTGAAGAAATGGTCATTCCCTCCTATTTTGGGAATGAAATCTCATTCTAGTTGATTTCAATTCCTATCTTAACCGAACATGCTATGGGAATAGACCATTATGATTTCGATTCTAACTATGAACCAAATGGACCCTAAATCATTTGTTGATTTTGCTCTTCACTCAAACGAATCTATAAGCTACATTGGGCTACATATTTATTATGCATCACAATAGCCGACACACACACACACAAAAGAAGAAGAAAACAGGGATTTGGACCTATTAAAATTAAGAGACGTTTGGCAAAATCTTTTAGTGTGGTCTTTCAGGCTTTTCAAAGATTGGAAGACCAAAATTTGGTCACTCTTTGTTTGATAATAAAAGACAAGGAATTAGAAATATTTACGCCCTAAGAAACTCATGAAAGTCTAAAATAGCCAAAAGTTTGGAAGTTTTCTATCTTTCTACACCTAAAATCTTTTATTTAAATAGTAGATTAAAATATTTATCAAACGGTCTAAATCTTTAAAATAATACCCCAAAATCTCATTACATCTTTTGACCATCAAGACTCTTAGAAGATTTTCTTAAAGAGCATTGCCAAATGGTACCTTAATGTATTGTGAATTATAAAGGATAACTAAGCTTGAATTCCAGTTTTGTGAGAAATAATACCCCAATGACTTCTCTTTATTAGGGACACCAAATGTCATTGGAGGAACTGGAAAGTGATCAGGACTCCATTTTTTTTTATAAACCACGCACATTCCAAATAAGGCGACAAAGGAATCACTTTTCATTGTCACAATTTCACAAAAAGTCAGACAAATAAAACTACTTTATAAAACAAGTCAAAACATAAGGGGTATTTTTGTCTTTTAAGACATACTTGTCGGTGATGCTTAGGGGCAACATAAAAAAAAAGGGAGATGGCCAAATCACTCCCCATTATATAATAGAAATATTCGTATAATATCTTATCTAATTCGTGTATACTTGTCCTTAATTTTACTTTATTCCAATTTGGTATTCCACCTCACTCTTATCCACAGAAATAATGGATCATTGAAAGTGAATGCATAGGAAAGTAAAAACTTTTCCTTATGATTAATGAAAACAGGCAACATGCCACCCACTAACCGTAATGACAATAACTTTTACATGTTAATCGGTTGTTGTGTTTATTCAAATGCTTTTTTTCTTTCTCTTGCAAGGAAACAAATAATGGCGTGAGAAATTTGATTGATGACAAAACTATAATATAGAAATTGTAATAAGAAACGTGAATCAATGATAAAGTGAGATGTGATACATCGATCACAATTAGATCTTTAATGATAACGAAGTCTTAATGGTAAATACATCTTGTAAAATGTGAAACAATGAAAAGTAAGTAGATCATTTAACTGAAATTTTAATATACTCTATCTTATTTATTTATAAACGCATGGTAGTTGGGCTCAAGAAAAATATAGTGATAAGTAACATGGTTAGCTGAAATTTTGATGTATTATATCACAAAGCCTTTTTCGATCATGAATTCAACTAAGGTAGTGTTTGAGAACAATTAAAAAAAGTACTTCTTTTAAGAGCTGGGATCACACATTAAGTGGTTATTAAGTGGTTTTGTGTGTTTGGTAAAAAAGTGGGGAAGATGTATTTTTTAAAAGAATTAATTCTTTGAAAAAGTGACTTCAAGTTGGTTTTTCTTAAGTACTTGTTGAAGAAGTACTTCTCCAAAAAAATTGGATGAACTAGTCCCTAATAATTTTTTGTAATGCCTAAAATACCCCCATGAGGATTATACCTCCTCCTTCTCCTTCTCTATTCATTCGAACATCAAACCTAGGTAGCGGTACACCAGTTGTAGGTCCACTGGCGACGATCGGCAGTGAGAAAAAGTAGCTAGCAGACTTGTCGTTTGGCCACTTTCTTCTATTTTTTGAAGTTTTTTTCTCATTTAATCAATATTTTTTTTTGTTTTTTCTAACTTGAATTCCCTATTCTTTGCAAATCTACACTTGAACTATCTGTTTTTTCGTAGATCTACACTTTAACTAACCAACGACAAGAGGTTAGCTTTTTCTAGGGTTTCGCAGATCTACACTTGAACCCAGTCCCTAATAATTTCACAGGTCTCACCGTTCTTGTTTTTTCTTCCTCAGTCCTCAGCCTTGCCACAGCAATCGAACTCTAGGATTGCAAATCTATTTTTTCTTCCTTAGTCATCGTTCCTGTTCAACGCCACCACTCACCATTATTGCTGGTTTGAACCCACCGCTGCAATGACGATGATGAACAGGGAAAGGGAAAGAGTGAAGACTAAGGAGAAGAAGAAGAAAAAAGAGAGATGAGAGAGTGGAGGTGGAGATCGGAATGGATTCACCACCGTCGTTAGTTCTGTGTCGTGAGGAAGATGATGAAAAGTGGATTTCAGGGGGGTCCTGAAGAAGAAAAGGAAGAAGTATGAGATGGAGAGTGGGGCAAAGTATTTATTATTTATTATTTATAATAATAATAATAATAATAATAATAATTATTATTATTATTATTATTATTGGGTCCACATGGCAATTCACGTGTGGGTCCACATGGACTCTCAGTTAAAATGTATAGCATAACATGTGAAAAGCATTATATATATGTATGAGTGAAGTGAGGGCTAAAATTGTCATTTGTATCAATATAAACACTTATGGGGAAAGTAGCTTATCAAAGATCCCCACCCCAATAAGTTCTTCAAAACATAATAAGTGATTTGAAAAGTAGGTTACCAAACAGTCTTAAGTGGTTGTTAAAATAGAAGTACTTATGCAACAAGTACTTAATCATCAAACAGAGCCTAAGAACAATATAGTGATAATTAAGTTTGTTTTTGGATTATGGTGGCATGAAACCAAGGTAGTATTCCCATTATACTATTTATTTCCCTTATACATATTACATATTACAGTGGATTAAGGGGGTAGTGAGAGCAAGGTGCACGGAAGCTCCATTGACGTTACCATAGAGAACCTTACTTAAGTAGATTTGATCCCATTCTACTATTTCTGGTTGTTCTACTCGTTTGGCCCTAATGTATGCATTGTTTTAAAAATGAACTAGTAGGGACCCATGTGATGCACAGGATTTATTAAGAGAAAGTTAAACAATAGAAAGGGTCATATAATAAAATACCCCTTGTAGTTTCATGGATTTACTAAAATCTACCATATAGTTAGCATTTTACTAAAACATCACTTATAATTTGCAATGGATTTAATCAATCTTCCATTAGATGACAGTGGAAAATGACAGTATAGACCCTAATGTTCATTTAAATAAATTTAATCAAAAGAAAATGAAAATAAAAATACCATTTTTGCCCTTAATAAGACACGGGCAACCACTCTATTGGCTATATTTGGTCAATTCTGCTTTTTATACAAAAAAAAAAAAGTGTTAAGGGTATTTTTGAAATAAAAAAACATGGGCCTAATGGTAAAACAAACACTCCTTAATGAATGGTTGATTAAGTAAATAAGTTGTAAAATATATGAGATGTTTTGTAAAATGAAAACTATAAGGTAGGTTTAAGTAAATGTGTAAAACTATAAGGTGTGTAGGAATGGCAACAGGGCAGGGATCATATTCCCCGTCCCCGACCCCGATTCTGAAATTAACCCAACCCCCGATCCCCAACGGGGATGGATTCCCCATGGGGACTTAAATCCCCAAAATGTTTTCAGATAATAGTATTTTTAAATAAATAAAAATTTTAAATTATAAGTAATGTGTTAAATATGTTTTGATATATATATATATATATATATATAATCAGGGTCGGAGTGGGGCAAGGACCTCAATCCCCTTCCCCGCCCCTGCCCTACCAAAACAACCCCCATCCCTAGCCCCATCAGGTCAAGGAAGCCGGGTCCGGGCGGGGATGGGGAAATTGCCATCCCTAAAAGTGTGTTCTAATAAGTGACCCTAATAGAAACACATAAAAGTATACAATTGTTTTATATTTTCAACTTTTTAAATAATTAATAATTATTCATATTTTATATGCTACTTCTAATAAAATTTTTATAATACAAAAATAACAATAGTTAATTTCAGTTAGGTTTATCTATCAAAATGGTGAAACCGACCAACCCAATTAACTCTACTTGAGTTGGTTGGTTTTCTACTATTTTAGGTTGGCTTCAGTTCAAAATTTTTCTAATTTGACCAAGTTGGATCAGTTTCACTTTGGCCATTTGTGAACCGACAAATCTATACTTAAGCATATTTGATCCCATTCTACTATTTTCGCTTGTTCTACTTGTTTGGCCCTAATGTATGCATTGTTTTAAAAATGAATAGTTCTATGAATTAAGGCCCTGTTTGGTTTACAGTAATAGGGGTCCAGAATTAGAATCTGAATGGGCTATTCCGATTCAAACGTTTGGTTGAGCGGAATCAGAACGCCATTCCTATTCTTGCTGGAATGACATTCCCCTATTTGAGGGAATGGCCATTCCCCCCACCCTTGAGAATGAAATCTCATTCCAGACTATAGACCATTCCTTCTTATTTCAATTTCAAAGGATTCCAGTTTTGATTCTGACTGCAAAGCAAATGGACCTTAAAGTCTTTTAAAATTTGAAAGTCGATGGGATTATGGTATAAGGAGAAAGAGTATTAGATTGAAATCCTCTTTTTTTTTTTTTTTTTTTTTTTGAATCTAAGGGCTTTAAATTATGAAAGACATAAACCCCAAAACTTAAGTGGGCTCGGATTGGGATTTTGTCAAAATTTAAATGGGCTCAGCTTAAAATCTCAGCCTTAATGCCGTGTAAAACCCTAAAATTGGGTACCCAATTTTAGGCCTGGTTCTGGGCTGGGCATCCGGGCTTGCCCATATACGTGATTGCCAACTGGATTAATTAATTAATGTATTGTATTTTATAACTTCTGCAATGCTTTCATTTTAATTTATCGCAATCATTACTTGGCCACTATAGATAAATACATCAAAAAATGTACGACATTATAGGAATTAAGAATCTCAGCCAGCAAAGCCTGGTTGAGGCATATCTTACTATGTTGAGTTGGGCTTGTGTCCAGCCCACTGGGCTGAGATTGAGCTATGGGCTACACCCAGCAGCTGACCTATAACCATAGCGGCCGAACAGATTTACACCTCTAAACCCCATTAGCTTGGCTGAAATAGAAAAATCAGAGGTGCAAATTGGATATCCAATTTGAAGAATTTACATTGCATTGCACCCTCGATTTCACGCCAGGTGCATTCAAATTTTAACAAATGCTCAACTCGAACCCGCCCAAATTACAACCTTTAATAAAAATTCTGGCTTTTTCACTGGGATTAGGGTTTCATCAGCTCAATTTGACTTAGGGTTGATATCAACCTAACTAAGACCAACCTGGTTCTGGTTAGCACATCTTCTTTGTTTATTCTTGTCAATTTATGTTGAATTAATGATTTATCTCTGAGGCTGTCTTTGGTTTGAGGGAAAAGGTAGGGAAAGGAAGGGAAATGTAGGAACCACCTACATTGACAAGCCTGAAGGTTAGTGGAAGGAAAGTAGAGGGTGTGATTGTGAGACGGTGGTGGTGACTGTAACAAAGAAGGAAAGATAGTGCTCCACCTACATTGACAAGACTAGTATGAATTTCAACATGAGCTGTTTGATAAAATGCCTAGCAAGAAAACTGACAAGAAGAAAGAAGAAACGAAGGAAAGGAGTGCGAATTGGATTGAAACTGAAATTGATCCCTAAGGCTCAGTTTGAAAGGAGTGGGACATAGTATGGGCCCTTTCAGGCCCTTTATCACAGCCCATATAATTATATAAACACCCCATGACTCCATCAGGTTCGAGTCTTTAACTCGTAGTGTCACACAACGCTGCATTTTCAAATGTTTAGCATTCCTGATCTCTAAATGGGTTTGATTTAAACTAATTATCATTAAAAGGTATTCTATCAATGCAGCCAGTAGCCCAATTAGTAGAGCATTCTATAAAAGAAGGGCGACTCAATATTCCTCCATCCGAATCTGAACAGAAGATAGCATCTAGGGGTATTAATGAACCAGTTTTGGATTGGATCCTGTTCAAATCAAAATTAAGTTGGATGGATTGGACTGACCAATAAAACATATTGAATTGGAGCACTCCAGACTTAATGGTCCAAAATATTTACTGGATTGAATTGGACCTGGTCCATCTGTAATGAATTCATATTGGACCTGATTGGATTGGATCAAATCCAGTGCAATTGAGACCCCTAGTAGCACCTTAAACTACGAACATTTACATGGACCAAAGCCCGGCCCATGTAACATGGTCGCTCAACCATAGATGCAAAACTGAGTCAGTTAATTGGATCGTCTTGAGCTTAGTGAGACTCAGAATGGAATGGGCCCAAGGTAAGTAAGGATCCAATTGGATGAATTCTAACAAGCTCTACTGTAGGATAATTTGTTTTGACATGTTTGGTACGAAGTTTTATTCATTGATGTGTACCAATTTGATGGGTTGGATATGGACTTGGTTCAACGGATTAGATTAAATGGTGGTCCAGCACTTCCACTTACCGCAATCTGAGCTTTTAATGTATGTTACTTTTCAAATCCTTTGCGATGTGGACACTTTGGGCTTGGAGGACTGAGTCATTTGGGAACTGTTTGCACTGAGTTGGAATCTGCTCCCAACAAAATGCATTCCAATATGATCTAATATTGTACAATTCATCACGAGACTATGGGCGCACCATGAATCTGGATTCACACCTCACAGAGCACTCTTCCTACCAATCTCACAACATATTGCAGCCATGCATTGGGAATATCTTCTCATGAAAGCATAGGAGATGTTCTAGATGTGTGACTGCGATGTGCTGTGATGTTGGTATGAATAGTGCTATGTGAGGAACGAAGCAGGATCTGCTCCTCACAGGCACATTCACCGTGCATTGAAAACATCTCCCATGAATAATAATTAATAAGTACTAGAGGTGTTCTCAATGCATGGTAAGATGTGCGTATGAGACACCAGGTGTGTTGAAAACATTTCTTCTTTTTTGTTGAGAGCACATCCTGTCTCCCTCTGGATAAGATAAAAAGCAAAGGGTGATGAATGGAATTGGGATTTGCTCCTCATAGAGGGTTCCTCACACCAACCTTACATGCATATCCCACCCTTTATTGGAAACATATCCCTACGAATAATAATATACAAGTACCAGAGATCCTCATGATGTACCACTGGGAAATGCTGTAAGGTTGGTGTGAGAAGCAGAGGACTTTGTTGAATTGAGTGGTGGGAGTTTCACCAATCAGCTGGTTCTGTTCCAACTTCCAACTAAAGACGATATAATATATTGAACAAGGGTCTAAGTCTAGGTTGGGTAAAGGTCAAACCTAGCCCAACGCAATTTGTTAAACCCTCAACCATGGGCTAGGAGTCCAAAGTTTGAAGGATCTACATAGCATCAGGCCCTGGCCCTTAGGCCAGACCCCCTAAATTTTATTAAATGCTAAATTCAAGTCCACCCAAGTTATATACACTCCCGACCATGATCCATACCTAACTTGTTCTTTAAACCTCATCGGCATAAAAGTATATAGATGACGTTGTACATCGAACTATATAAAAAGTCACTGCTTGAATTTCGAAAAGGTTGACAATAAAAGCCGAGTTTTACATCGATGAAGTTTTATATCGATTTACGACGTAAAACTATACTTCTTTCAAACGTACATAAAATCAAATTAAAGTGGAGTTTGACACCGATCTTGATTTATATTCCTTCTAAATGCTGACAAAATTGAATTGACGTAAATATTTACATCGATTCCAAACGCAATCTTAGACTGTATTTGGTTACAATGCAATTTTATTTGCACTAGTACAAATGCATGGAAGTATAAATGAAAAAAATATAATTTTTCATTTAATTTTATTTTGGGTTTTACTTTATTCTGCTTCTTGTCTTAATTTACTTCATTTATAATGTAATCGAATAAAATAAGCTAAAGCTTGAAACAAAAATAAATCAAAATTTACATTCAAATCATTTGCTCTGCCACAATACAAATTTATTTGCATTGCAACCAAACACAGCCTTAGTTTCAATTAGGTTTATTTTGATTGCTATGCAATTTCATTTCCACCGATAGTACACTAGTATAAATGCATGACAGTCCAAATATACAAGAAAATTTGTATGTAAAGTGTTGTCCGTTGCTAAGATATGATATATCATTTAAAAGCATTGAAATACCAATATATACCCTGGCCTCGAATAAAATGCATACTGGTGGCCTTTGAACCTTGCAAATCAGGAATGAAAAATATGGTTCGCTTTGTCTCAGGTTTTACATCATTGTGCTTACTTCATCTGCACTGCAAACAAATAAAATAAAATAAAACCTAAAACAAAAAAAAAAAAAAATTAATAACCAAAATTTGCACTCCCATACTTTGCACCAGCATGCTTCAAAATGACATTGAACTGCAAACAAACTGGGCATTAACGACAAAATTAACACACCCATACAATTGGAATTAATCATTCTGGTTAAGGGTGACCAATGTTCTTCCATCTATTTATAATTGAATCAAATTGGAATCTATATATGTCTTACGTTTACAAGTCATAAAGTCTGATAGAAGTTATTTTCAGATCATTTTATTCATATTATGCACTGTAAGTCATTTTTAGTTCAATTTGATTCGATTCAAATCTCAATAAATTTGCACATGGATCATATTCAATTCTGTCTGGTCCCTTTGCAAAATATCGAAATAAATACTTAGGCTGTGTTTGGTTGCAATGCAAATAAATTTGCATTGATACAAAACTATGGCAGTGCAATTGGTTTGAGCGTAAATCTTGATCTTTTTTTCTTCTTTTCAAATTTTAGCTTGTTTTATTTGATTGCAATAAAAATGAAGTAAATTAAGATATGAAATAGAATAAAGTAAAATCCAAAACAAAATTAAATTGAAATTTACATTTTCTTCATTTGCACTCTCATGCATTTGTACTAGTGCAAATAAAATTGCACTGCAACCAAACACAGCCTTAAATGCAAATATATATGTATTGACTATGATGCTGGAAATATGTATGATCTGGAAAATTTTATAACCAATCCATCATCATCACTGGTAATCAATCAGGTGGGTTTTCATCAAAATTTACGGGGAGTTTTGATTGATCAAAGTTTCGGTTTCATGTCTTTCTTAGACTTTTCCCATAAATGTATATGTATTGTTGAAATATTTAAAATAGACATACGCCCTTTAATTTTAAAAATCTGCATTTATAGATATTAATGTAAGAGCGTGTGCTGCACATGTGCAAATAAGCATTAATCAAATACGTATTGAAGCTTCTTTATCAAGAAAGTTCAGTAAACCCAATTTGCTAAATCTGATTTATCAAAGGGAAAAATTATTGGGAAGTCTCTTTCTTTTTTATTTTATTAGAATAATTTCAATGCATTTTCCATTGTACAAGAGAAAAAACATAACGAGTAATTAAGTTCATGACACAAGCGTTCGCCAATGCTGCTAAGAACAAAGCTATTTATATAAGAGCTTTCAATCGTCTGATGTACCTGACATTAACGTTTGGTGTTAGATGTAGGGGTGTTCACGGTCCAGTTTGGTGCGGTTTGGAGAAGATTTCAGACCAAAATAATAAATTACGGTTTAAGAAATTTCTAAATCAAATTAAACCGTTTTGCTATAGAAACCAAATCAAATCAAACAGTTTTATTACAGTTTGGTACAGTTTCTAATACGATTTAGGGACTTTGGACCATTCTATGGTTCTTTTGGGTTTAACCCAATTAAAAAACTTAAATAGCTCCCCTAAAAATTAAAAATTAAAACTTAAAACTTTTATTTATTATTTTGTTATAAAATAAAGAGCTCATTATATATTTATAATTTTACACATTCCATTTTAGATATATCATATATAGGGAGCGTTCTTTTTTTGGATTTTGAGAGGGGGAAAATTTGGTCGATGGGACAAAAATATTTCAGATTTATGTGGGGACCGGGGAAAACTTACTTTCCTACGTATTAAATAACTTTCCCACCTAGGGGGAAAGTTGCCAACACTTGAATGGGACAAAAATAGTCTTTTTAATAATGGATTTTTATGGCTAAAATGGTCATTGCCTTATTTACATGAGAAATAAAAGAACATGGGTAAATGCACTTACCCGGATAAGTACTTCACAGGAAAAACTTACGCAAATAACTGCATTTATCTGGGTAAGTAACTTACCGAAAAGCAAACAGGGCTATTATATATATATATATATATAATTTTGGTTTACAGTTATGGTTTACGGTTTGATTTGGTTAATAAAATTTAATAAACCAAACCAAAACTGAAAAGCACAATTTAAAAAATTCTCAAACCGAACCAAACCGCAAATTCGGTTTGATTCAGTTTGATTTTACGGTTTAAATCTTATAATGAACACCCCTAGTACTTAGATGAGCTCCACTAGCAATACATTGAGATGAGTCTGAGTGCCATTGGAAGTAAAAATAATGGAGCTTTCCAGATTCCAGGGCTGATAGTAAGACTAGTATATTAGGATTATGCATGGTCCCTATGAGATCACTCATCTTCACCCATAATCCACATTAAAGAGCTCTTCTATTTGTATCAGAACATATTCTGTCACAGGAAAGAAGAATTTCCGATTTGAATTCGAATATAAATTAATCAAATTTGAATCTCTCTATATCCAATTCGATTCGGTCTGTTTGTGGTGATCTTCTTGTCCAAGCGTTTCCTCTAATTTCCAATCATCTCCAATGCAATCTTAAAAGAGACAGCAAGTGGGTACCCATTTCCTTCACATCCAAACAGACATTAATGGATGTTACAGGGACACTTTTTAAGTGAAGCCAAATTGAGAAACACTGATCATATGCTTATGTCCTCTGTCCCCTGTCAAAACCAAACCCGACTCAGTCACAATTCAAAGTTTCAGATCCCATTACTCAATTGGGTGACAATTTTAGGGGAGGTGATTCTTAATTCACCAACTCCTCCTGGTTTCTATGGATTTGAGTAGACATTTCCTATTTCCCATAAACGATTGAAGTTTCAGGTGGGGAAATGTGAAGTTGTCAATACTTTACTCCACCTACCAAATAAATCCAAACTTGTTAATAATAAATAAATATTTTCAAATTTGAAGAGTATAAAATTTGTCAATACTTTAATTTGTATGCATTTGTATTGTACATATTTATATTTGTATTTCTTCTAAATTGAGCTTACAAATTTGAAGAGTATAAAACTTACAAATTTCTTTTTATAACCGTTTTTTTTTTTTTTTTTTTGCTTTGAAATATTTGTTTTTTTTATAGACTTTAGACTGTTTTTGAGTTGAGGTGGTGGAAAAAGAAGGGAGACAGAAAGGGATTTTTGTATCCACTTCTTTCTGTCTTTGCTCCAGAAATAGCATCTGCATCTGTGCTTACTCCATTATTTCTCATTTTGGTATATGTCCGAGTCTCAATATTCCGGTAAATTTGTTTTCTGATAGTCTTCATGTTTCAGACAAAAATGTAAAATCCAAAATTTGACCAGAATTACACTATTCTGAAACATGGGTATATAATAAAGTGGTTCTATGAGCAAAATGGTGATGATCATCATCTTTTGGGTGGGCCATTATATTCTGTTCTATTTCATATTTAATATGGGCATTTAAATCATTTCTTAGAAATGAACAAAAGTTAGAACTATTTTAAATAAATATCTAAAATATATGAGAATTTTAACTATCTTATGTACAGATTAGTTGACTCAGCCAGTTACAACTCAACCCAACAGATTTCCAACTCAGAAAGTTCTGGGGTTCTAATTGACAACCCTAAGAAGCATGAAAAGCCAATATTTTTGTGTTTGACAAAATAACCATCTCTTGCAACTTGCCTAAAAAGGGTGCTGAAAGGAGAAAAAGCATGAAATTCTAATTCCTAATTATTGACTGTTCTATGTTCTAACTGGGCCTTTGACGGAGAGACTCAGGTCTATTCCATAACCTCTTTCCAAAAGTACTTTTGGGCCAGAGTCAGATGGTACTCAAAATTTTGGCCGGAGACTGATTACTGATTGGCTGATTCATAATTTCTCAATGGCTTACAATCATTCAGTTTGTGAGCATTAATTTTCTACCAACATCTCTGACCCTGTTTAGTCAGCATTGCAAGAGGTCTGAAGACCCACTGAGTTGTTACATATAAGTAAGGATACCTTTCTTCTTTCAGCTCAAGAATTGATTACTACATTGATAAACCTTTCTGCCTTAATTAATGGTAATTGGGACCCGTATCATGCAGGGTCTTTATAGCCTTTATTTATAAGCAAAGTTTAGTACAGAGCTCCATGACATTTCCAATTAAGTGGTACCTAGGTATTATTTTTTGGGTTATGTCTAGTTTCTTCCATCACAATCTAATTTGTACTCTAATGAGTGGCCAATTTTCTATGTTTTAGATAAATTTATATGATTTTTTTTGCACTTTAATGTTCATTTTTTTATTAGTTTTTATTGCTTTATTATTATTTTTAGGCAAAGTAATTGGTTTGACCCTAACAAAGGCCTCCCCTATAGTTTTGAAAAAAGTGCAAATGCCTCTTTTCCCTTGAATTTTTAATAATGAATACATTGAAGTTAACAAATACCCGTATCGTTGTTAAGGCATTATTCTACACAATTTGAAGTCTTAACCTTACCCTCCACTACTTTATTTTGCTAGGCAACTTTAAAATAATAATTCTCCCTATTCTTCTTGGATGAAGGTAAAAAGGTCAAAGTGAAGTAAAAGGAAACGAATCTTTTTTTTTTTTTTGAGGTATTTTAGTAAATTTACATGTGAATGAAATTCTCTAAGGGTAAATTTGGTATTTTAAAAATTTAATGCATTACATCAGCAATTTTTATTCAGAATGCTAACGAAAGGAAGGTAATTGCACATTTTCTCAAAACAATAGGGAAGGTTTTTATTAAGGTCAAAATACAAGGGAGTTTCACAAGATTGTTAGAAAACCAAAGGATGATTTTATAATTTTCCCTATTTTGAAATGAATTTTAAATTGATTTGAAAGTAATTAACTATATTAAAAATTAATATTTTTTATTTTTATTAGTCCTTATTAAATCTAATTAACTAGATTAAGTTTTTATTTTTCCAATGGAATTAAGTTTGTTTTAAATTATTAAAAGTTAATTACAAAAATAATTGTTGGATAGTTTTGTATTAGTTCTATATTGATATTAGTTTTTTATTTATCTTATTCCTTTTTATTAATTAAATTACTTTTACTATATTAATAAAACTTTTTTATAAATAAAAATTATTTTTATTTTATTTAAGTAACTTACTAAATTATTTTTACTATGGATAATTAATTTTTGTTATTTTTCAAATGGAATATAAATGGATTATAATTTTTATGATGTTATATTCAATGTTCTCAACTCGTCATTGACTCAGATAGTTGAACTATTCAAACCATCACTTGATCCTATTTTTAATTATGAGTTTCTTAAAACCTATCTTGTTTGACTTGTGTGGTTGAATCATTGACCCTTTTGATGCAATCATTGGATCACATGTTACAGTATACAATGTATTGAAAACTTTTGAAGGATTAACTTTGTGCTCGGTTGTCTGATTGGGGATCTTTTTATTTTGTTAGCTTTGCATGATCTTTATAACCGCACTATGTAAAAAAAAAAAAACTTAATTATTGGCTTCTAATTTCAATTTTTTGATTTTATATTTATAAAATGTTAAAAACAAATAGATCTAATATTATATATATATATATATATATATATATATATATATATATATATATGTGGATGACATGTCATGCTTTGACTCGTTCAACCCGGACAGTCAAACCATTGACCTGTGACTTAGAGACAAAAAACTATTCAACCTCCAAATCAGTTTTTAAAACACTGATTTTATTTGTTAGGCGAAGTAAATAATATTTATTCTGAAATACAACTTATTTGATTAACTATTTCTTAAATAGAAGTAAATTATTTAGGCTTAATAATATATCATTGAATATCTACATTTCAATATAATTAATCTTTATTAATAATTACAATTTAATGTAAATATATCTTATATATATAATTATAGTTACATTGAAATAGATACAGATATAGATGAATTTAATGAATTTTAGGCAATTTAATGAAATAATGGAGAGAAGGGAGAATTAGTGGCATGATTTATTGAAGGAAAGAGTTAATGACATAATTAAAGAGAAGAGATAGTTAAAAGAGTTAATGAGAATAGAGTTAATGAGGAGAGTTAAAAGTCTTAAAGGTGATTGGCCACTTTAGTTATTTTGTTCAATTTTAAAATTAAAGAAAAATCAAAAACATCAGAAAAAAGACCAATATCTTTGAGAAAAAACTAGAAAGTAGGAAAGTGTCATCTTGGCACTTTCCATTTTAATATATAGATATAGATAGCATGAGTATCAATTAATTAGTTCATCCATCATCATAGTCATCTAGGCCTTGTCCCAACTATATTGGGCCCATTACATGAATCTTGTTTCATCATTTCGTTCTATTCAAATGCCATATCGGTCATTGAATTATGGGTGTTAAATCATTTCTTACTATTTAATTCCACCCAAGGGCTTTCACTAGCTATTCTAGCTCCTAAGACTGCAATTTGGGTGAACTCAGATTGAATTTTTATCAAAATTTGAATGAACCCGATGCAAAGGCTGAAATCCGAATCAGTATAAAATGCTAACTTAAACCAATCCGGTCTGAATTGCACCCTTACTAGCTCATTAAACTTGTAATAATAGATCACTTCTTCTAACAAGTAGTCTACATGATCTTCTATTTATGTTCAATCAGTTTTTGAATTGATTTATTCAAATGCATTGATCAAACTATATATGTTTCCAATCACAAGAGGAGATGAATTTTTTGTCCAAGTGAAATAGCTAGAGAACAAGCATCTTAGAAGTGAAGAATGTAAGCTAGACAAACTTTGTACTTTGTGGGAGCCTCCATTAGTGTTAAGTAATTTGATCGGGTCATAGCCAAGCTGGCCCTGTCACCTCACCTTAGCTCGGCCACGTTGGTATAGCTTGGCCACGTTGATCTAGATCGGTCGAGCTATGCTAGTATGGTGGCCCCCATATTTTCCTTTCAGCCACATCAACTACATGTCACGTGGATGAGCACAACCATGGCCGAAGAGGAATAGGGAAGACAACTCCGTCGGGGAATGGGACTCTATCCCGAATACCTTGACGGATAAACTCATCCCGGCAACCCCAGAAGCCCAATCCATCCAGAACACAGATCTTTGGCTATAAAAAGGCACTCCATGCTCGAGGTAAGGGATTCAATTTTCAAAGACCCAAATAGCCACTTAGCTCAGACCAGCATCCTAATAGCATGGCCCAACCATCCCACCACCTCCTATTGACTTGAGCGTCGGAGTGCTTACCCGGAGATAACTTCTCGGGACTCTAACTTTTGTTTCCTTGACCACAGGTCTTGAAGCACGGCCTCATCCTTGCAGCTCGGCCCTGCCTTGCCAACAAGGACTATCTAGTTGCTCTCCTCAATTTTTGCACCACCTCGGATTAAGCAGCATCAGATTGGCATTGTCTGTGGGATTGGTACGAAAAGCCTTTCCCGAAAATATCATTCCTTGCCGCATAATCAAGGAGGTAATCAAGATGCCTAAAAACCAACTAGAGTGATCAGCTGACCATTCCCCAACTCGAGAGAACCGACACTCCCCGCACCAAGAAGTCCTACAACCTTCAGTCGCAATAGATCAAGCACAGTTCTGAGCCATGCAGGAAAAGGTTGGCAGGTTCTTCGAATTTATGCAGCCACTAGGATCTGTTGCGTCACTCAACCGGGCTACCCCTCATGCCCCAACGTGCATGAAGGATGATACTCGGACCGAGGACCCCAAAGTGCACTGAACAAACATAAGGGGAGAACGGCCTAAGCACATGAGGCAGGAGATGACCCGAAGGCCCACCACCATAGCCCGTTCCCGCTGACGGGACTACCACAGCTAGACACACAAGCCACTATGCACCCCCGCCAGAGATAGACTCAACAAAAGGACGTCGCCCTTCGTGGTCTCTGTCGCCGGGTCATGCTCAGTCAAGGATCACCCCACACGACCCAAAAGGGAGATCGTACACACTGTAGTCCCGAGTAGCAGAGATGTCGAGATTAAGGAACTACGACAATGTCTAGAAGAGTTAGAGCGTATGTCTGCCCCTAGAAGTGCAATCCCCACCACAAATCAACCTATGCAGGCCACTGCGCATATCACCAAAGAGACGCCCTTCGTCTAGGACATCATGGATGAGGAACCCCCTGTCGGATGGTGAGCCTCCCAACTCGACAAATACGACAGAAATTTTGACCCTTTTAACCACAGCGTGGCGCTCCAAGCCCAAATGATGCTACATGGTGCGTCGGAGGGACTGATGTGCAAAGCGAATGTGACCACATTGCAAGGCCTGGCCTTGGCATGGTACTCCTCCCTGTTGCCGAGGTCCATAGAATCTTGGGCATAACTGGAGACCCAGTTCCTAGCATAGTTCACAACAAGTCAAAACCACTAGAAAACCTCGGCCAGCCTCATGCAAATCCGACAAAGGAAGGCGGAGTCCCTAAGGAACTACTTGGCGAGATTTAACAAAGAAGCACTTCAGGTCAATGACTTAACTCAATCAGTTGCGGTGACCGCCATACAGCACGGACTCCGCCCTTCCCCGTTCAACTTCTCCATCTACAAGAACCCTCCTCAAACATTGATTGTGCTAATGAGCCATGCACAAAAGTATATCAACGCTGAAGAGGCTTAGGCGCAGCTCAGAGACAAGGATGAGAAACCCGATAGAAAAATGAGAGAGAATGACGAGCGGAAGTCAGAGAGGGCAAATAGAAATCCCAAGAGGCAAGATCGCCAGGCTGACCATAGGCCTCGCACCCCTCCACCGACTTACCAGAATTTCACGCTATTTAATGTTCCGTAGTTTGAAGTCTTGATGCAAATCCGCGACTGTAACTATGTCAAGTGGCCTAAGACGATAAAAACACAAATCTACAAGAGGAACCGAGACAAATATTGCGAGTTCCACAAGGACCATGGCCAAGACATAGAGAATTGCTTTGATCTGCACAACCATATCAAAGATCTAATTAGGCACGGTTATCTCAGCAGCTTCGTAGACAGAATGGAGAAGTCAGCCCAAGAGGAAAGAAGAGCGGACAAAGCTAGGCAGCCTTCGCCTAATGGTCCCCCAACCGGCATTATCCATGTGATATCGGGCAGAAGCGCCTCTGGAGGGTAAAGCAGCTCGGGACAAAAGAGATATGCTCGGTTGTGCGAGATCGACAACCATGGTCACAAGAGGAGGCGCGGGCACATCTATTACCTTCACTGACAACGACCTTCGAGGAGTCTAGACACTGCACGACAACGCCTTGGTCATCACTACTAAAGTGGCCAATTTCAAGCTACGGCGGATCCTAATTGACACAAGGAGTTCCACCGATGTGTTGTTTGAAGATGCATTCGAAAAGCTCGACATCGCCAGAGATCGGCTTGCACCAGTCAGCACTCCTTTGATGGGATTCTCCGGAGAGTCTCTCTCGCCAACGGGGAGGATAACTCTTCCCCTCTCGATCGGGGATGGCGACATAACTGCAACGGCCATGGTGGATTTCATCATGGTACGCTGCCCCTCCTCTTAGAACGTGATCCTCGGCAAGCCGACCCTCAATGCCCTACATGCAGTAGTCTCAATGTGCCACCTCGCCATTAAATTTCCAACCAAGTCAGGCATAGGGGTGGCGCACGGGGATCAGAAAGCAGTGCGACATTGCTACCAGTTATCTTGCCGAGGACCACGTCTAGTGACCGAGACATTGATGGCAGAAGCATACGACCTGGGCGATGAGGTAAAGACAGTGTGGCTAACCTGTAGAAGACCTCATCCAGGTCCCCTTGGTTGAGGAAGACCTCGAAAAGATGGTCCAAATTGGTTCCCTGCTAGGTGACCATCTCCGATAGGAGCTCGTTCAATTACTGAGGAACAATGCCGACGTGTTTGCTTGGTCGGCAGAGGACATGCCTGGAATTGATCCCGAAGTATTCACACATCAGCTAAACGTTGACCTTCGTTACCGACCTGTGAAATAGAAGAATAGAAACATCACCCTAGAACGGTGGCAAGTGATCACCGAGGAAGTACAGAAATTGCTTGACGCCAGTTTCATTAGGGAAGTCAAATACCTTGAGTGGCTAGCCAACGTAGTGATGGTGAAAAAGGCTAACGGAAAGTGAAGGATCTGCATCAACTTCACCGACCTAAATAAGGCATGTCCCAAAGATAGCTTTCCCCTTCCTCGGATCGACCAACTCTTTGACGCAATAGCAGGGCACAAACTCCTAAGCTTCATGGATGCCATCTCAGGCTATAACCAGATCCGGATGGACTCAGACAACCAAGAGTGAACGGCCTTCATCACTGACCGAGGCCTCATTGTTATAAGGTAATGCCATTTGACCTCAAAAACGTCGGTGCTACCTATCAGCAGCTGGTGAATGAGGTATTCAAGGAGCAGCTTGGTAGGAATGTAGAAGCGTATGTCGACGATATGCTCGTAAAAAGCAAAAAGGCCGAGCACCACCTAGTTGACCTCTGCGAAGTCTTCTTCACACTTAGAAAGTACAATATGAAGTTGAACCCGACCAAGTACGCCTTCGGGGTTGACTCCGACAAGTTTCTAGGATTCATGGTGACACATAGAGGAATTGAAGCAAACCCGAAAAAAAAGGCCATCCTTGACATGCCATCCCCCCTGATCCACAAAGAGATGCAGCGGCTCACTGGGAGAATAGCCGCCCTCGGCAAGTTTATGTTCAATTTTGTGGACCGGTGCCTCCCTTTTTTCAAAGCACTCAAACGACCAAAGGACTTCCAATGGATGGAGAAGTGTGAGTAGTCTGTCCAAGAACTAAAACAATATATGAGCTCACCGCCCCTCCTGACTAAACCGAGCCTAGGGGATGAGCTATTGCTCTACCTCTCGATCGGGGATGAGGTCGTCAGTTCGGTGTTAGATAAAGAAGAAGACCAAGTACAGAAGCCGATTTATTACACCAGTAAGGTCCTCAATGGCGCAAAAACCCAGTACTCCGATCTCAAGAAGTTGGCTCTAGCTCTCATCCCGCGTATGAATACTCACTAGCTAGCCTCTCAAGCAAATGCTACAGAGACCAGAAGTGTCGGGCTGCTTGGTCAAATGGAGTGTGGAACTAAGTGAGTTCGACATTACGTATGCCCCCCGACCGACAATCAAAACCCAAGCCATAGCAGATTTTATCACGGAATGTACATTTTTCGTGGAGGAACTGGCCCCGCTGCCCCCAGCATGGACCCTCCACGTTGACAGCTCATCAAACAAACAGGGTAGTGGTGCCGGCCTTATCCTCCTCGGCCCAGATGACGTAGTATTGGAACACGCCCTCAAATTTGAGTTCAAGGCATCTAACAATGAGTCCGAGTATGAGGCTCTAATCATTGGGCTCCACCTTGCCTTGGACCTCGGAGCACGACGAGTCGAGGCCTTTAGCGACTCTCAGATCATAGTCAACCAAATCCACGGCTAGTTCGAAGCTCGAACTCCCTCTACGGCAAGCTACTTATAGAAAGTCTAGAAGCTCATCCAACGGCACGAGCACTTTGACATCCAACAAATCCCCTAGGCCGAGAACACTCGAGTCGATGCCTTTCCAAAGCTCACCGCGGTCTGACCTTGATTCAACCATCCGGTTAGATACGTAGCCCCAACCGAGCATCGCACCATCAGTCGTCCTCATCCTCCTAGTGCAACATGGCTCATTCTAGATGGACCCCATAATCGAGTACCTTTGAGAGGGCACCTCCCTGGAAGATCGGGCAGAAGCAAAGAAACTCTAACACAGAGCAACCAGGTATTGTCTGATACAGGACCAACTGTACCGTCGTTCCCACACGCTTCCTTACTTAAAGTGCCTCTCCCCAACCAAGGCAGACTACGTTCTCAGGGAAATACTTAAGGGCATCTTCGGAGATCACCCTGGCGCATGCACACTGGCCCATAAGGCACTCCGGCAAGGGTATTTCTTATCAATGATGAAGCAAGATGCCGCCCAGTTAATCCGGAGGTGCGATAGTTTCCAACGTCACTCCAACCTACATCACTAGCCTGCGGACCCTTTCAAACCAATTGCCAGCCCATGGCCATTCGCTCAGTGGGGAATGGACATCCTTGGCCCCTTCCCCACTGCGGTGGCACAAAAGAAGTTCATCATCGTAACAGTGGACTACTTCACGAAGTGGGTAAAAGCCGAAGCCCTGTCTCGCATCACCGCCCACAATGCCCAGAACTTCCTTTGGTAGCGAATCATCTACCACTTCAGCATCCCACGCGTACTCATCACAAACAACAAAACCCAGTTCATCGACAAGAAGTCCGAGGCCTTATGTGCCGACCTAAGGATCGATCCCTGGACTACTGTGATACACTGACCTCAAAGCAATGGGCAAACCGAGGTAACCAACCGCATCCTACTACATGGCTTGAAAACACGCCTAGATCTGGCCAAGGGAAGATGGGTTGAAGAGCTACCGAGCATCCTCTAGGCTTACAGAACGACCCCACAGACTACCACTGGAGAGATCCCTTTCAGTCTAGCCTACGGGGCCAAAGCCATCATCCCCGTGGAGATAAGATCCCCGACTCTTCAGACCAAGCTCTTTGATGAGGGACAGAATGACGAAGATCTATGTGCGGAGTTAGACCTGGTAGAAGAAGCTCGAGACTGAGCACATGTGAAGATGGTTGCGCAATAGTAGAAGATGGAATGGAAATACGATTCTAAGGTAAAAAAATGTGAATTCAAGACAGGCGACTTCGTTCTGCGTACAGTCATTGTACCAACACCAGGAGAAGGGAAGCTTGGACCGAACTGGGAAAGGACCATATAGGGTCACCAAGGTCTCGGGCCGAGCACTTATAGACTTGAAGATCTCGAAGGGCGATAGATTCTGAGGAGTTGGAACTCGGGAAACCTCAGGATGTACTACCAATAGACCCATAAGCAATACAAGTCTTCTTTTTTATGTTACTTCTTCAATCCAGAGGCACACCCATGACCAACCTCGCGCACTACACACACATGCTAAGTCACACTGCCAGTCAACTGACTCCACCGACCCACGAAACGGCTGAGCCTATTACTCCCATCCTGACAGCGGACTACCAAAATAGGCTACCCGACTCAGCTGCCAACGACTGAGCCTAAATGCGGAGGAAGAACGTCCCCGCCCACTAAGGCCGAAGGGCAGTCGAGGAACTCCGCCCTACCGCCGACTTAACAACTGAGCTAGCTGAGAAACGGCTAGCCCTAGAAGGGCCCCAAAGGCTCCCGAGACCAGAAACTGAGCATCCCATTGTTGAGAGCTCAGAAATCGAAAGATGTCGGACAATGACACCAACGCATAGCCTAACCGGCTACACCTTGGTCAACAACAAACTCGGTTATGGTTCGGGAACCGAAAAGATGTCAGACAATGGCACCAATGCATAGCCCGACCGGCTACACCTCGACCAACAACAAACTCAATCATGGTTCAAAAACTGAAAAGATCTCAACCAACGACACCAAAGCAAAGCCCGGCCGAGCTGAAAGCAACTTCGGTCAACAAAAGAATGGGGACACCAAGGCATAGCCTGGCTTGCTACTCCCGTAGGTCATACCTCAATCGACTATACCTCGATTAAACAAACTAGAAGCATGAAGTATGAAGAACAGACTGACTCGGCCCACACAACAGCCCAGCCGACCTCACCCAAGCCAGCAATAGGAAAATGGTACAAGTAAGAGGTCGCGACATAGCTCGGCTCGGCAAGCTTAATAGCCCGGCTAGGCATGCTGCGAGTAAAAAAGAAGAGAAAAGGCACATGCACAAATATAACAATAATGGCAAGAAGCATAGGAAGAAGAGTTGTTATTCAACTTGAAAACTATCCATTACAATTGTTTAAAAGCCCGGCATATCGAGCCAACAAAAACAAGAGAGAAGAAGCACAACACCAAAACAAGAATAATGGGCACATAAGGCCGACGATTAGTCCTCGGCGACAGAATCAACCGTGTCAACCACGGTTTCAGCCTCATCCTCGGCTCCCCCAGTGGGTCCTTGCGGAGAAGTTCGGTCGAAAGCGTCCCAGCCCTATGACTCCTAAGCCAACTCTAGGTGATGACGAAGGATCCTTCGTCGGAAAAGGTTGAACCCAACTGCAAAAGAGGCCTCGGTGTACTCTTCCATATGCAGCTACATCTCCTCAGACGACTTGTACTCGGAGATAGCTTCCTCGACGGCCTCCTGCCTTAGCCTGTCTCATTTAGCCTTGAGCTCGGCGATCTCTCGCTTCAACTCTCGGACAAGACCAACTTGTTGAGCTAGTTGCACCTTCAACTCGACAACTTCTCTCTCCAATGCGGCCGACCGCTCCCCAATAGCCTGGAGCTCGGCCAGCTGGGCCTTTTGTCAAAGATACTCCAAATGTTCCCGCTTCTACGTCGATTGGACATCCCGGAGACAATCAACCAGAGCAACCGACGTGCAAGCATTCTGCAAACAAAAATAAGGTGATAAGTACATCGAAAAGGAAAGCAATGCGCAAGGAGCAAAAGGAAGAGGATTTTACCTGGGTGGCAGACCGAAGCAGAGCCCACTCCATAGCTCCACTACCAACCCCAACCAACTCTCGAGCTATAAACATAGTCATAATCCCCCGCAGCAACTGCTTGAGAACCTCGGGAGTCTCTAGATTGTCGTCTGTACGAACCGACCACCTCGGTATATGCAGACCTGAACTGCTGCCTGCCTTGGTTATCGGCGTCCCAGTAGGATGATAGACCCCTTGAGGGTCAACCATGACAACGTCGTCCTCCCCAACCTCTAGTTGACGAACCCTTCTTCGCCGACAGGTCGCCTTGCCTTTGTTGAAGAGCCCTCATCCGACGCACAATGTCTTCCTTGCTGGCCATGCTTGCACCTACAACACAAAATGTCCAAGATCAATACAAAGTTGACAAAGATAAATTAGATCGGCAAGCAAAAGTGAAAGGAAACAGACCAGCCACCCCCTCTGTCAACCTAGCGAGCATCAGCATCTCTGAGCATGTGTACACTATAACGTCGATTTCATGGATCATGCTCAGGGCCGACCTCTCCGCCCAAGTAAGCGCCAACCATTGGGTTTGCGGTAAATACACCCTCGGTCTCCGCAGCTCAGTAGGAAAAGGGAGACCCCCAGGGATTCACACGAAGAAGAAAGACTCCTTCTAGTGCTTTACTTAAGAAGGGGCTCCGTCCAATGACCGAATGTTCTACCGAGTGGGGAAATAGTAGTACCCCTGATGGTGGTGTTTCAACTAGAGTATTAAGCTCACCATCCCCAGGGTCAAATCAATTTCACGGACTGCTCAATAGGACATGAGGCTGAGCAAGAATCTAAAGGAGTTCGGCATCAACTGTTCCGGCAACACCTTATACTAGTTTAGCACCTCGGCGAACCCCTCATTCAACGGGAACCTCAGCCTAGCCTCCAAGCTATGCTTATAAATGCACAGCTCACTAGGCTGAGCGTCAGTAGCCATCTCCCCGAGCAGCGGACACCTAATCTGGTATTCCGTGGGAATGACATATGTAGCTCAGATCTGAGCCATATCCCCGGCCATCAAGACGTCGGGTGTGGTACCAAACCAGCAACCTGCTTGAAGAGGAAGTTCCATCTCCATCCCAGAGGGACCAGCCTCGGCTTCCTTGGTTTTGGCAACCATAAAGTCTCTCAACTCGAGCTTGTAGGTTGAGCTGCGAGAAGAGTTGGAACCAGAACTACTAGAGTATCCAGACGAGGGAGAGGACCGACGAGATGAGGAAGACATACCGGGCAATTTGCAGAGCTGAAGAGTGAAAGTTGTCGAGCTACTTTCCGAGCTATCTACTAAATTGTGACCAAAAAATCTACCGAGCGATGGATGCCAAATTCTTGCAAATGACACTAAGGATGGAAAGGGGGGGACCCCTTTTTCTCTTTTATAGCCATCAGGGGCGCGAACCGAGGAGAGATCAACGGTATAGATGAAGCACCCCTCGGAAGGCCAACCGACGCAGCCAATAATGAGCATAAGGAAGCCTCAGAAATCGAAGCGACACCCTCGATAGACAATGGTTGCACCCATTAATTACGCCGGTTCAGCTACTGCACCGGTGAAACCTTCGACGTAGAGACCTGCCATACTAGTCTAGCCTTCAATGCAAATCCTCGGCTAGGCTGCGCAATAGCCTGGTCGAGCATTCCCCCCCCCCTCGGTAGCAGAACTGGGGGAGTGGTTCGGGAACCGAAATATTGGTTCTTATTTAAGTTTTCCAATCGACGATTGGAGGACTCGGCCACAACCAGCACGGCATGAATAATACGCATGCTCGGAAGTTCCTCAGCTGGGCAATGAACCTAGGAGACTTCATTCCTTGACTTCAAAACTGGGGGAGTGGTGATCGGGTCATAGCCAACCCGGCCCTACCACGTCACCCTAGCTCGGTACATCGATATAGCTTGGCCACGTCGGCCTAGCTCAGTTAAGCTATGCTAGTGTGGTGGCCCCCATCTTTTCCTTTCAGCCACATCAACTATACGTCACATGGATGAGCACAACCACAACCAAAGAGGAACAAGGAAGATGACTCCGCCAGGGAATGGGACTATATCCCAAATACCTTGGTGGATAACCTCACCCCGACAACCCCAAAAGTACAACCTGACTAGGACACAGATCTTTGGCTATAAAAAGACACTCCATGCTCGAGGTAAGGGATTCAATTTTCTAAGGTCCAAATAGTCACTTAGCTCGGACCAACATCTTGATAGCTCAGCCCGACTATCCCACCACTTCCTACTGACTTGAGTGTCAGAGTACTTACCCGAGAATAACTCTTCAGGACTTTGACTTTTATTTCCTTGATCATAGGTCTTGAAGAAAGGTCTCATTCTTGCAGCTCGGCCCTGCCCGCCAATTATGACTATCTGATTAATCTTCTTAATTCGTACACCACCTCATAATCCAAAAAGAAAACAATGAAAAAATTGAACACGAATGGACCAAGGATAGGTCTTTAATTAAGTGGGCATCGCATGTTAAAGTGTTCCAGCCAAATTTGAAGAAAAAAAAAAAAAAAGAGCATAAAGCGTGAAAGTGACTGATTAAGAACTTTACAGAGAAGAACTTTTTCTTTCTTAGTCTAAAAACAGAGTATCTGTGTCTATCTGAGTCATTGAAGTAATGAGAGTCATTAATTGATTTAATAAAGACTGTCAATGCATGCATGTAATGATGTTGATGTCAACTAGAAATTGTATTTATAGATATCATGGGCACAAATTTAGGCCTTTAGTGGGAATTGGAATCGGAATTTCATTTCGTTACTGCTGGATTGGTATTTCTCAAGGAACGACCAGTCCCTCTTTTTTCATTGGAAATGAAATCTCATTCTAATTCTGATTTTGATTTTATTTTCAATTAGGAACGAAATGGGCCTTTAACAGCATGATTTTGAAAACTGACCGAATTGGACAATCAAACCGATTGATCCAGAAACTGGTCATGGCTCCAGGTCCAATTTTAAACCTCAAAACCGTCCAATCAGGTTTTAGACCAGACTGTTGGACCATTTGACTGACCAATCGCCTGGTCCATTTTCTGGTCCGGTTTTAAAAACCATGCCATGTTAATGAACAGACAATGTCATGGACTGTAACTCCAAAAGGCCCCCAACTCGCTACCTAATCCAATAGACGAGGAACCTTTGAATCTTCTATCCCTTTTTTTTATTGTGTTTAAAATTTGAAGAAATTTGAGGAATTTAAACTATATATGACTCAAATTTTAATAAATGCTCAGTGGCAGGCCGCCCAAGTTATAACCGTAAGCGAAATTGTGAATTGGTCACAAGGCTTTGTCCGGTCTCAACAAATGCTCCAAGAGCCAAATAAAACAATAAATTACCCTTGAGAGGTCACAAGAATTCTGAAATGAGCAGTTCTAGTTAGGGGTGCAATTCGGGTTGGCCCGAATTAACATTTTACACTGATTCGGATTTAGGTTTTCGAACCTTTGGACTGTATTTGTTTTCATTCAAGGGTTCGATTATGATATGGAAAACATATGATATATCTGAAAAATGTTTGACCAATCAATTAGAATTATAAAGCGTGGTAGTCAATCCACGCTTTATAAGTACAAACATATAAGGTGCAAAATCTTATATTTTGTTTTATTTTCTATGTATTTATACTGTACATATTTATATTTGTAATCTTTCCAAATTGAGCCTAAATTGTACCCCTAATTCGGAGCAGGGATTATGTTCCCCATCGCCAACTCCGATTCTAAAACTAAGTCCTATCCCTGTCCCTGATCCCTGCCGGGAATAAAAGTTGTCCTCCATCCTCAATCCCCGATGAGGATAAATTCCTGGCAGGGATCCGAATCCCCAAAATGTTTTTAATTAATAGTATTTTTTGAAAAATAAATTCACTTAAAATAAATAAAAAATTTAAAATATAAATAATATTTTAAATATATTTTGATATATACAAATAATATCTAATATATATTATATAATCGGGGTTGGGGCAGGGAGAGGACCTCAATCCCCATTCCTGACCCCAACCCCGTCAGAGATCCCTATTAATCCCATCCCCATCCCCACTCCGCCAAAGCAATCCTCATCTCCGACCCCATCGACTTGGAAAAGTCGAGTCCCTATCAAGGATGAGGAAAATTGTCATCCCTAAACATGCCTTAATCCATTTTTTTTTTTTACAATACAGAGAATTGTGGGGTGTTATATCTAACCCTTTTTTTTTCTGAAATTAGGGCTTTACCTTCTAGAATAAATGGGAAGACTGTATCTCCTTTTCTTTTAAATTAATCTGTTATTTTCAAACCGTTGTTAACCAAACAAGTTTGACCGGGGGGTCTCAAGGTTTTGGATGGTTGAACCATTCAACCAGCCACTTGAGCAGCTTGTTTCAACTACCTCTTAATTTGCCCTAAACCAAGTGATCTTGGAGACCAGGCCTGGACCTGGATAAAATGGGAACATGATGATGTGATTAGCCAGAGAAGCTGTCTGTTAAATAACACAGACAAAAGTAGCTCTAGGAGGATTGGATATCTTCTGCCTCAGTGGGATGTGCCTCCTCCCATGGTTTTGACCTTGCCAGAAATTCTTAGGCTGTTTTTGGTTTGAGAAGATAAGTGAAAGTAATCAAAAAAAATTTATAATTTTTTTAAAAACTTTTCTCCAATTATTTTTGTTTGATCTTTCTTATTATACTCTCAAACCAAATGTGGTCTTAAAAGAGGTTAAAAGCTAAGAGCTAAAATTCTCTTTTCAGTGAAATACAATAACTTAAAGTATCATAAATGTCAAAAAGCACTCCTTTGTGTCCGTTTGGGAGGACTTCCACACAGCAACTTCTGGCATTGTATGAGCCAAAAATCCGGAAAGCTAAAAACAGGCTTATGTGGGCCCAAAAATCAACCTTCCAATTAAGCAATTGTTGGTACTAGTAGCTTCTCAGAAGTAGTTCTATCAATGCAGCTCAATCACCCTAGAAGCTCTCCCAAATGGGTTTTTTATATACACAGTCTAGTCTAAAAGCCAATTAGTTTAAAGTCCAAATAAAATGCCTAAGGCCATGTTTGGGAGTGCTTATTTTAAAAATAAGTGCTTAAAACAAGCGCTTATTCGAATAAGCACTTATTTGCATTTGGCATTCAATTTTTTCAAGTACTTACTTTAAAAATAAGCACTTATTTCATATTAGGCGTTTGGTAGTCTTTTTCTCTAATCAGCACTTAAATAAGCATTTGCGACTATTTTGTCTTTCATTTTCTTTCAAATTTTATGAAAGCACTTTTATAAAAGTATTTTTATGAAAACACTTTTATGAAAGTACTTCTTTATTTAAGAATGCACTTTTACGAAAGTACTTTATTGAAAGCACTTTAATAAAAGCACCTTTACGAAAGTACTTTTATAAAATTCAACTAAGGATAATTTTGGAAGAAAAAATTGAATAAGTGCTTATTGTATAAGCACTTAAAAAAACTGAAAATTTGGGCTTAAAAATAAGCCCTTATTTTGGGTTAATTTCTCAAACACCAATAAGTGCTTAATGGCCTAAATAAACACTTATTTCGAATAAGCACTCCCAAACAAGGTCTAAATTGACTATACGCTCTTATATTTTCATTTAACTTTGTAGGGATCAATATGGATAAGTGGGCTGAAAAGCCTAAAACAACACATGAACTTGTGCTATGTTTGGTTTGAAGGAAAAGGTAGGGAAAGGTAGGGAAACTTATACAATGTTTATGTAGGCTTTCCTGCCTTCCCCATCCTTTCCCTACTTTTTCCTTCAAACCAAGCATAGGGTTGATGTTTTTTTCTTTTCTTGAACCTCGGGTCAATTGACCCCACTCAAATACATTAACTCCTCCCCTGCCTAGGTATTTGGCAGCAGGGCAGCTATGCATGATACAGTTATAGTTTTGGACCCCTTGCTTTGTGTTTTACCATATTTAGGTTGTTTTTGATAAGAGTACAAGCACATATTTACAAAGTACAAATACAAAAGGTACCGGAGTGCATTAACGCACCGATCTGGCATTTACATTGCCAACTTAGGCTATGTTTGATTTAAAGGAAAAAGTAGGAAAATGAAAGGAAAGAAAGGAAAATCTTTACAAATCTTATATAGGTTCCCTATCTTTTTATTCAAACCACACATAGGGAATGAAAAACCCTTGTAACAGAACTTCTGACCAAGTAAAATAAACAGTGTGCAAATCACTGCCATGGTTTTATTTCTGACCCAAATAATTGTAGTCCAAACCTCTTCATCTAAAACACATGGCCAGTCATATGCCCTGAGACCTCTTTTACTGTTTCTTCAAGCCTAATTGATTATGTTGTTTCAACATGTCGAGGTGGGTGCATGAAGCCATGAATTTCAAACAAATCTGTAGTGGTAATGGATCACAAATGAAAAGAGATAATAGAATGATGGGACAATGAAGGAAACATGTTTAAGACACACCAGAGCTCATTTGTGGACTCTATTCCTCCTCTGTTTCGTGATATTTAAACCAAAAGATTAGTCGGTTCTTATAACTCATTGTCACATCATGTTGACTTTATCAAATAAGTTGATCCAAAAACATCATCAAACTTGTACAAAGATTCTTGTTCCTCAAGGCTATTTCCTACCTTTCTTTACCTTTTTCTTCAAACCTTTTAAATCAAACCCAGCCTTAGTTAAAACGGCATGATACACATATCAATATCATAAAACAAATTGACTTTTCTCTCTTTTTTTTTTTTATAATGTCAAAGTAACAATGGAAATATGAGATGTTACATGTGAGATGAAGGTTACTTTGTTCCCCAAACTTTAAAATGCGATAATTCAGTATCCCAATTTTTAAAATGTGTCAATTCAATACTTGTCATTGACCAATCCATTAACCAGTCATTTAAGTGACATTTGAAATGATACAAATGTCCTTTGATTGTCATCTAATTTTTTTTATCAACCATCCAAATGTTGATAAAAAAATGAACAGTCTCAAATCATTGCCTTTTCTATTCAAGTAAGTTGGGGTTATGTTTCAGTGGGCATTCTGGTGACCCCAATTTTCTTGAACAGAAGAAGCAAAGATTTGGGACTGTTCATTTTTTGTCAATATTTGGATGATTGATAAAGATAATTAGATGACACTTGAAGGGTATTTGTGTCTTTTCAAATGGCACTTAATGGCTAGTTAATGGTATATGCTAGATTGTCGCGTTTTGAAAGTTTGGATGCTAAATTATCCTGTTTTAAAGTTTGGGGACCAAAATGACAATAGACCCAAAATACAGAGTATACTAATTTGGAATTTCCCCATATGAAATGTGAACCAATAATAGTTATAAGTAAATCATGTGACATCTTTAATTACACCTCTAACATGTTAAAAATGATTAATATAAAAAATTAAGTATTATAAATAATCATTCCTACATGATAGTAATATTTATTTTTATTTAGCTAATTTGAAAAAATATATAAATATAAATATATACAGTGCAAATAGAAATGCAAAATATAAGGCTTTGTAGCGTTCATATTTGTCTTCGCGCTGTTTTCAAACTGGGCCCTTATTATAATTTTTCTTTTTTAAATGTTACCCACATGATAAATATAAATTGCAACTAAAATCAGAAACATTTGAACGTGTGAATTGTAATTAATGTTGTACCCCATGAAATATTGCATTCATCCATGTGCAACATTAATTGTAATGTATATAGTACAACATTTGTAGGTCAGGTGTATTTTATTATACCGATACCTTGAAACATATTTCTATAACATACCATAGAGCTGCTCTTCTTTAATTTGTACCCAAGATGAGAATCAATTTTCCTTCCAATCCAATTATTAAAAGCTCTCTTCTTTAATTTAATGCCTCTAATTAGGGAATTCGGATTAGGGGTCGTCCCAGTTCAATAGTTTCGGGCTTAGACCTGGGTTTTGTGTTTAAATTCGGATTGAGTTTGGATTCACATCGGGCCTGCAAATTTTAGGGTCGGGTTTGGGCTTAATACTTCAAACCCAGCCCGGTCTGCATATATTTAAACTTACACATTTTGTGTATAATGTATAAATATGTATACATGTTATTTTACATTATATTATATATTTTATATATTAATATTATTAACATGACATGTATAATTTATATTATATGTAACATTTTATATTATATAATGTATAAAATAATTTTATATGCATGTTATGTCATTTAATATATAGATATGTAATGTTTTATATATGACTAACATTGGCCTGGAATCAGGCCTAGCCCAAGCTAGGGCTTATATTTCAGGCTTAGAACCCCAGGCCCGGGCCTAAGTTATAGTCCTTATCATTAGTGCAAAGCCCAGCCCGACCCGACCCATGATCACCCCTAATTCGGATTAGCCAAAAGCAATGGCTGTTCAGTGGGCTATGGAAGTAAGGTTCAAAATTTTGATGCAATATATCCTATATCAGGTATATTGTATCTTTTGGGTCCTGAAGACCCCCCTTTATTTTAATAAGAAACTTTAAAAAAAAAAAAAACATAGAAGAGTATCGAAATTTTGAACCTTGTGTGGAACCAATGATCCACGCCCGCTGAATCTATTATTGATATAGAACCTTATCATTGATTCTACAGCCCATTATTGGATTAAATTGGATAATTCACTAACCACCCAATAGATCAAATACAACAAAGAGAAGGTTTTGGTAATGGTCTTGATTTTCTTCATTATTAGAGTATTCAAATAATAAATACTATTGTAATTAGAACATGCTTCAATTACTCTATTCCGGTGACAAATTACTGAGAATGCTGACGTCATTTGAAATTATATTTAACCTCTTTATGAGAGTTCGGATTTACTCCTCATAGTGCATGGCAGCTGAGCATTAGAACATCTCCGGTACTTGTATTTATTTTCATTTATTATGGGGAGATGTTATCAATGTGCAGCTCTAAGTGCTGTGAGGACCATTCTGAAAGGAGGGAAATCAAAATTTTCTTTATGACTTATTTCCTCTACTTAAATAATCAATATCTACCATACTAATGTCACCTTGGTATCTTGGCTCTTACCATATGTTGGAGGACATGTGTCCTAGCATAACTATTTTACAAACTAATTTTAGATTTTAAGGGTTTAGAGTTTAGGCTTTAAAGATTTAGGATTAGGGATTAAGGACTTAGGGTTTAGTGTTCAAGATTTATTATTTAGATTTTAGTGTTTTAGGGTTTAGGAATTAAGGACTTCAAGTTTAGATTTTAGGGTTTATGATTTAAGAATTTATGATTTAGAACTAAAAATCAGGAGGTGGTAGGATGCGTTTCCTCCAACATGGTAGAAGCCAAGTATTGCACGGTACAAACAATCCCACTATATTGGATTGAATTAGATTTAATCAGATTCAATAGACATCCAAATATTATAACGGAATTGGAATTTTCCAATATAAAATTTGGAATGCATTAGATTGGATCCAAATCCAATTGGCAGCCCTACTTCTAGCTTGTGCTTTGTTGCCCAACAGTTTTGTTAGAGAATGAAATCCTATTCAAAATTTCATCTAACAACTTAAGATTTTAGGTTGAATGGTTCATGACAATTTCAGCTATGTATTTGCACGTTATTCCTTCCCATTTGGAAGACTTGAAGCTTTGACAGTAACAACAAGAAGCGATTGAATAGGGCTGAGGCATAAAGCAACCAACTTAGAAGATGCATTCCCAAACTAACAAATAGCAGTTAATAATAAGAAGTCATCGGTCATGACTCATGATCATGAGGCTAAAATTTTACACTTTCTTGTGCTCGGGTGTCAGGCCAAATTTATTCAAATTTTGACAAAATTCCAATCCAGACGTATCTAAGTTGCACCCCCAGTGACAGTAATACGGGATCGGATCTAGTAAGCACATTAAATGAGCACTTGATAAATATTTTGACAACTATTAAAGTGGATATTATTCTTTTTTAATGGTATACTGTGAGTATTTTAAGAGACAGGTGTCAAAAAAATTTCTAAGTACACATTTAAGGTACATACAATGTCGTGCCTACCTGATCCAAACTGCAATAGTACACCAGATGAGAATTTGTTGTGGATGCAACAATCTTTCCATGAAATCATGTTTAATTTGTTGTATTCCTAGAATATATATAACCAAGTTGCACTTGTGATAGCACAAAAAGGAGTGTAAGGATGGATAGGACCCTCTAAAGTGGCTTTTAGAATGTTACCTTTTTAAGGATTGTTTGTTTTATACACATTTCAACAATCAGCCAACAAGATCTGACACCACACATTTCATGCATGGTGGGTCTCAGTTTCATGGTGAGATTTGCAATGTCAGATCTTGTTGGTAGGGTGTTGGGATGTGTTTTGTTGGCAGGAGATTTCAACTCTTTTGGAACCTCTACTTAAATGTCAGCAAGAACTGAATGCCAAGGGATATTTCTTACTTTCTGGTTATAAGACACAAGAAATCACCCAAACTTTGTCAAGAGTGCAGAAAAAATTGCTTTTAACGTAGGAACACTAGAAAGTAATCAAATTTTGGATGGATTGGCTTTCGTGTGAGGCGTTGAGTTTGGTACACACAAAGAGACAGTGGTTGAAAATTTCATGTCGTCCACTAAAAAAATGCAGTGTAGCTTTCCTTGGAATCTTTCCTCCTCTGTTTCTTTCTTTAAGTGCGAAGGTGGGGGCTTGGCAAAGGGATTCTGATATTGTGATTGATACATAAATCTTTTTTTTTTTCTCGGCATTAGTATTACATACATATTACACATTACAGAGATAGAAGAGAGCAAAGTGCACATGAGGCCCGCTAGCCATACCACGGAGAGAGCCTATGATTCTGTGAGTTTGATCCTGTAATTAGAAATTGGGAGTCCAGATCATCTGCCAACAAAACACGTCTCGATCTTCTATCAACATAATCTCACACCGCATATCTCATACATGGTGAGTCCTACTTTTATAGGTGCCGGTCTCATAATGAGATGTGTGGTGTTAGATCAAATTGGTAGAGGGTTGGAACATGTTTTGTTAGCAGAAGATCTCAACTCACAAATTGGAGGGGGTGCATAAATTAATCTACCTGTTGAGATGCTCATGGAGAGGTTGGTCTTTTCCCTTCTGATATAAACTATTCTTTTTAAACTTGTGTGGTTGTGAAGAGAATGAGAGAAAGCAAATAGAAGCAATGGAGTGTGAGGGGCAAAAAAATAAAAAATTAACATCTCTCTTTACCTAAAAAATTAAATAATTCTTCTCTTTTTCATTTGGCGTTGAATAGGGCTCAGTTTGGAAGTGCAAAATCATGTATTTTGTATTATTTTGCATACGGGGTGCTCCCCCCAGCTTTGCCCCTGGCCCTTGGGTTTTGTTGTTCTTACCATGGATGCAAATACTTTAATCTTTAAATTCAATACATGAAAAACTGTAGAAATTTAGGTTGCATTTGATTGCGGTGTAAAACTCTATTGATGTAAAAGCTGATCAATGGAGTTCACCACCAATCAGTTTAAAAGTTGTGTACCGTTGTATCTTAAAAAATGTGATTATCATTGTAAATATTACATCATTTTTATTGATGTTGTACATTGATTATCGATTTAAAACTCTATCGTGAATGAAGTTTTACAATGTAAAACTACACTCAATCCAAACGCCAATAAATATAAACTAAAAATAGAGTTTTATACCACAAACAAACACCGACAAATATCTTTTCATCTTTATAGTTTTTACTTTTTACCCTTTTTTTCTTTAGAGGGACACAATTGTCTTACACTAGTTCATATAAATTATAATATGTACTTTATACATATTTTATGCATAAATCTAAAATATTATATAATGATAGATAGGTCCAAAGCCCAACCTAGATATGATCCATGATAACCTGTAGAACAAGATTCATTTAGCCGACCCCACATGGTTGCAACTTGGGTCTAGTTGGTCCAGCATTCATCAAATTTTGAATGGGGCCCGAACCCAAATCAGATGTAGTTTAAGTTTTTATTAGCGGCGCAAGCAGGGTTGCCTGAGTTGAAAATTTTGCACACCTACTAGTCGAAGCAAGGGTTAATCGAGTTGAATTATTCAGGAGATGTTTCCAATACACAGCGGAGATGTGTTGTGGGGCATTGTGGGGGGGAGATGTGATCTCTCTTAGGACTTCATCATGGGGCTTTTCTATAACCCATAGCATGGCTTCACTTACCTAAATTTTGTTATTTTCAATTAAACTATCTATACTACTATAAAAAGCAAGAATAGTTCTTTAAGGTTTTTGGACTTTTTTCTTGACAAAAATATCCCTATTTTTTAGTTTGGTCCTCTACTGTAAGGACAAAATTATAATTTGAATGCCACTTTTCAATTCATTCTATTTCATCCTATTAAGTCTCATATTTAAAGTATTAACTATCATTCTCTCTCATTGCATACTATATTTAATGTATTATTGTTTCACATTATTAAATTCCACAAATTAAATCCATGAGCATTAATAGTATAAAAATTTATTTTTTTAAAAATTAACATAGAAATAAAATTGGTCTTTTAGGTGGTTGGTAAACAATTCAACCATTCGGGTCAAACAGTTAAACTCATGATGTCATAATTAAATATTAAAATTTTTAAATAAATAAAATGCAAATAAAAAAATTAAATCCATGAACAATAATTTTAACAGTATAAAACCTACACTTTTAAAATTGACATGGAAACAAAACTTATTTTTTAGGTGGTGGGCAATCAATTCAACTATTTGGGTCAAACAAGTAAACCAATGGTGCCATAGTTAAATATTAAAAAATTAAAAATAGATGAAACACAAAAAGATAAAGAAGTTAAATCCATGAACAATAATTTTAATAGTATAAAACCTATAATTTTAAAATTGACATAAAAACTGAACTAATTTTTAGGTGGTAGGTATGCAATTCATCCATTTGGGGTCAAATAGGTAAACCCATGATGTTATAATTAAATATTAAAAAATTAAAAGTAGATAAAAATGCAAAAAAAATCAAGAAAATGTATAGAAATTTTTGGATGCATCTCTAATACTATATTATTTTCATATTAAACAAAATCAAGTATGATAAATAAGTACTTTTATTAGTGATAGAACTGGAATACAAAATTAAAATTAGTTTGGAAATGAAACCATTTTTCTTGTGTGAGTGGCTTAGTAGTTCAACCATTAAAATCAAATAGACCAACCCATTATGTTTTAGTTAAACAATAAAAATTTTAAAAACAGAAAATATACATAATTACAAAATACAGAAAAATTTAAGCATATGTCTAACATTATATATTAATTGTATAACAAGAACAAATGTAAGCTTGTAAATGAAATACAAAATTTAAAATGATTGAAAAATGAAGTTCTTTCTTATCTATGTGATTTTTCAACAATTTAATTTTCTAGATCTAATGGGTCAACCTATGATGTCATAATTCAATAATAAATAATTAAAAAATATAGAAACACAAAATATAAAAAAGTATAGAAATCTTATAGAAACATTTTGGCACATCTCTACTAGTATATATTTATCATATCAAACAAAAATAAGTGTAAAAATTAAGAAATATTTTTACTAATGATAGAACTGAAAAGCAAAATTTAGAATCAATTCAAAAGCAAAACGGTTTTTCCATCTAGGTGATGGGTTAATGGTTCAATCACCTAGGTCAAATGGGTTAAATCATAATGTCATGTTTAAATAATAAAAAATAAAAAATGGATAGAAATACAATAACTTGTAAAAATATAAACATTTTAGAAAAAAGGTGTGGGTATATCTCTAATATTATATATTCATCATTAAATATTATTTATTTTTATTAATGATGAAAATTAGAATACAAAAATTAGGAAAAAAGAGAATTAATGTCTAAACACTTGACTCCAAATAGTTCAATCAATCAATTAGCCAGATCACCATGTTTTCTACCAAGTTAATTGTTTCTAAAGGGTAAATTATAGGCATTATAGGCACCCACCCTGTAATTAGGAAGTCAAAATACTTAGCCTCCCAAGCTTTGTTTTGTCACAAAGACCCCCCCTTGTACTCCTAGATTCTGACATTTTCATTACTATTCCATCAGTTAACTACCAGGTCTATAGAGATCAGATTTAGTCCTTACAAGACCATGCTTACACTGTCCTCACAGCCGCTTGCAACCATGTATTGGAAATATCTCCGTATTCATACGATTTTATTCATGGGGAGATATTCCCAATTTACAACTACAAGTGGCTATGAGAATGGTGTGAGGATTGAATCCAAGTCCATGTTTGTAGCCTAACTATTTCGTATAAGAAGGGGAAAGTTACAAACATCACCCTATACCAAGGGGACAAGATACTTAGTCCCCCAAACTTTGTTTTGTTAACTAAGACCGACATGTCTTCCGAGATCACATTGGCGCCCCCGTAGAGCACATCCCATGGGCACCTCACAGTACATGGCAACCATGTATTGCTAACATCTCCCAATAACAAGTACGAGAGATTTTCCTAATGCACTCTGAGAGGTGGGGTGCAGATGTGAACTCATGTATTCCTAGACTCCAACACTTTAGTTCAGTCAATGGAATTTTCCAGTATGAGTAGGGGTTTATACATTTTTAAAACCCCAAACTACCAATATGTTATTTTTAAGACCATTTTGTCTTTTAACTTAGTTTCTTTTTTCAAAACCCTAATTTTTGCCTTTTAACCTAGTTTTTTTTCAAAACCCTAATTTTTGCCTTTTAACTTAGTTTTTTTCAAAACCCTAATTCTCATATATTTCTCTTGAGTTTTTCTCAACAAACAATGGTTACCATGCCTTAGAATGGTTGTTTTTTGTAATTTTTATTATTGTTTTTGTCGGCCCATAGAATCTCAAATAAGCAATTTGGCAATTCCACTTTCACCATTAACCCTGCCAACTAATGAAGGGCAAAGTGCCAGAATCTAGGACTACAGCTTAAATGCATACAAAATACAAGGTATTGCATTTTACATATTTGTATTTGTACTCCTTCTAAACCAAGCCTTAGGCTGCATTTGGTTGCAGTGTAAATGACTTGTGTGCAACATTCATGAAAAAGTTGACGTGTGCAAATTCTTTTTTTTTTTTTTTGTATTTCAAATTTTAACTTATTTTGTTTGATTGCAGTATAAATGAACTAAAATAATACCTGAGGCAGAACAAAGTAAAACCCAAAACAAAATTAAACCAGAATTTGCATTCTTTTCATTTGCACTCCCATACATTTGTACTAGTACAAATAAAATTGCACTGTTATCCTTAAGATCGTTCTATACTCTCCACAATGCATAGCTTCTAAGTTTAACCTGTTGATCATATTTCCAAAATAAAAACATTTGAAGTTCCCTCTCCAGAAAAGTTCATTTTTTTCTGATCCAGTCATAGAAATGAGGAGTTTTATACATTCTGCCTCTCTGAAACTTATTTTGTGATTTTTATCGATGTTTAGTTGGACGTTTATTCCCTCGTTTTAGAGCTCAGAAGCTCTCTAAGCTATTCGATAAATGGTCCTGGTATTACTGAAGCACATATATGAAGGCTATCGGAGGATTGAATAATTTTGAATGCACAACATACTCTGTTTCATCAGGATTCTGCAGTTAATGGAGCGAGCAGATTTTTCAGACATTTATCTCTAGCTCATTTCGTTCCTTTGAGCAAGTAAGAGAGATGTGTGACACATAAAGCTATAATTAGAAATTAAGGCATCGTTTGGATAAGCTTTTTGTTTCAAGCATTGGGTTGCGAAAAAGTGTTCTTAGCGTTCGAGTTGCTTTTAAAAACATTATAATATGAAGCCAAAACACATTTAAGCCCCGAAGGACAAAGCCTAAAATTGGGGTTTTGTAATTTGGGGCTTCAAAAGCACAAATCCTGAAGATTATCCAAACACGACCTTACTTATCATCCAAAGACCAATCAAGCAACAATGCAAAAGAAATAGTATTCCATAAATTAAGGATGACAATCAAGCTTCAGTTCTTGTGTTCATCTGATGAGTGTTAGAAGTGCTAGTGCTCAATAGTATATATCATACATCAAAAGTTCAATTACAATTATATAATGCTTTCACACTGCAGAATTAAGTCAGGAACAGGAAGAAATACAGCGTTTTTAGCATATATAGCAAGAAAAAAATAAATACAATTTCTCGAAGAAGGATCTTCTTATAAGAATCAAATAACAGATGATAAACCCATGTAGGTCAATGTATAGTTATTACTTGATCCAAAGGGTCTAGCCTCTAGCCCTTGGAATTGGAAGTTGTGGATTGATAGAGCTGTTGATACAAGGCAGCCATCCTGTTGTAAGTATCCATGTTATTTGACTGCAAGGAAATCAAGAGACAATACAAATCAAAATCATGGTTTATCAAACTTGCAATTCAAAATCATGGTTTGGTTTTAATGACTGAACATGATCATTCTATGTCCCTACCTGTGACTGGCAAGCAAGAAATGTGGACAATGGATCAGGCATGGTTGTGCTCGAAGAGGGCAAGCGATCGCCGGTGCCATCCCATGAAGGTAGGGTCATCAAGACATTAGGGTGGAGAACAGGGGGAACTCCGGCGATGTTGTTGCGCGTGACTGAATTCATGTCCATCGTCCCCATTCCCATGTTCATCCCCATGAACATGCCCAACTGAGCTAACATGGACATCTGAAGTTGCTGTTGCATGGTCATTGGCAGCATCATGTGTGGCATGCTCATCCTGCTCATCATCTGGACTTGGGCTTGTAGTTGCTTAAGATATTCAATCACTTCATCAAGCATGGAGGCTTTATCAGTCTGTAACAAACCAAGGAGGTCAAAATGCATATCATCAAAAGCATCCTACAAAAATTAAAGCTTCATGGGTTTGGGGTTGGCTGCTTCCATATCCATCCCTACCCACCTCAAACTTGATTGCAGAATTAGAAATCCATAGTCCAAACAGGGGCTAAATTCTACTTCTGCAATTAGATAATTATCCAACTTTGATCACAATTCAAAGCATACAAGTAAGATAATCAAATCTAGTAAGTTCATCAATTGCATAGCTGATCCTGATCATACTACTAATTTGACTCTTTGTAGCCAAACAGCAACTAGAAGTTGAGAACCCTTAGCCATGGATTCCCAATTCCTCAACCCCCATTAACACGGATTTGGTACTTGCTATATCTGCATCATCTACAGCCCAAAAGCAACCCTCATCCTCGGAACACTGTTCATCTGTACTGTCTAGTTACCGTCTCTGCCCTGTAGTATTTCATACCATTCAGGGGAAAGAAATCTTAGAAGACCGTCGCATCCAAACACACCACCAAAGAGTCTACACAAGTACACAACTTTACAACGATTGATCTCTGATTCCAGAACTGTACACTCCTACACTTTCCGACAAATACTGTCTCTAAGTGGACCTACCATGGGACCGATTTGTGTGGCTCCAGGCGAATTGTCCCCATTTCAAATGGTTGTGTGGACTAGTTTCATTTTGGGTCTTCTCCTTTCCGATTCCAGAGTTGCACATAACTCGTAAATGATTCTCAGCACTAATTTCTGACATGTTCCTTTCACTAAAATGCATGCATCTGAGAATATTTACCAAAGATTAATACAAAAAAAAAGAGGAGAAATTCCTATCATACCTTACTGGAATTTGGGACCAGTTTCTGCAAAGTCTTCATTCTTTGGTTGATCTTATCTCTCCTTTTCTGCAACAACACCACCATGAATTTTCTTTGTTTTAATCATAAACTCCGATCAGCTATTAATAGAATTATTAGCCACTAAAAGAAATCAGAAAAAAAAAACTCGACAAAAAGAGAACTTTACACGTTCAGATTGGTTATGAATTGCAGCAGCCCTGCTTCTCTTAGTTGAGATGGAAGATTTTCCTGTCTGGACCTTCTTGTCTTCTTCAAAACCTGATTCCTTCTTTTAATATTAGAAAAGAAGAAGAAAAAAAGAAAGGAACCTGTTTAAAATCACTTCCTTGCCGATAATTTAAAAGAAAAAAAAAATGTATATACATGCAGATGCAACGGGAGCTTGCACTCAGAAAAAGGAAGAAGATGGGGCTTTTAGTTTTTACCTCAGGTCTGCTATGAGAAACGGAGTCATGGTCGTCGACCATTGTGGTGGATTTGGTGTAGGACGCCCGAGGGTGGCCGGTGCTTGTGTTTTCCGGCGATCCCAAAGAGGTGGAAGTGAAACCCACTTCGGTGTCCAGGTCGTAGGTGTCGAGCGTCATGTCGTGCCTGCTATTGTCCTTTCCGAAGGAAGCGCTGATGCTCACGCTTTGCTTGCTGCTTCCCTCGACGGGAACATGCTCCAGCCTCGGGCGTTTCTTGGCGAGCGCCTCCTGCTCCAGCCGGCGATCGAGTGTGCCAGTCTCGCTGGAGGACTCCAAACGTGTGGAGCAGGCGATGGCACACGTGCCAACGCCCGGATTGGGTTCCGGCACGCGGGTGCAATGGTCGTCGGCGGAGGTCGTCCGGTTTGTGCAAGGGACCAAGGCGTCCATGGTCATGGACTGGGCGGCGGCGGTGCCGTGCGGATCAAACCAGGGCACGAGGTCATCATCTCCGTTGAAGAGAGCCTTGCACGGGGCCGACGCCGAGCGTGTAGCTTGGCTGACGATGGATTCGAGAGTACCGCCAGCGCGTGGCTTCTCCCACGTGTACTTGGTGGTGGTGGTGGTGGTGGAGGTGGTGGTGGCGGAGGAGGGGAGGGGTTTGGTGATGGGCCGAGGGGGACCTAACCCGTGCAACGCCAACTGACCGTTCTCCCATGTCAGCTCTGTCACTTCGTAGTCCAACCTGCGCCGACGACCACCGTCAGTACCACCACGTCCACAGTCCAACCTTTTAATGAAACAATAAAAAAAAAACAATAACAGCAATAATCAGTATAACGATGAGGCTAGCCTGGAAGATGATGAAAAGCTATGGCCTAATCTCGTTTACAGCATTTACTCAGGTTTGCAAGCTGCAATACATATCAAAGAAACACGGATCAGACTAGAGATTACATTGGGACGTCGGTGGCAGCGGAAACGGCGTTGGAGAGTGAACGGAGGCTAACCCCACCGGCGGAGGTGGGAGTTTCGTCGAGGTCCCAGCTTGGTACGCACTGATTCATCTTGAAAAAACGAAAGAAATATGTCTATTTGCACAGTTAGTTGGTAGTACTAAGTGGTGGTACTTGGAGTGGTAACACCTGTGTTCTTGGAGGGAAGTGACAGATGTATGTGCTTCATCGATTTCTCAGAGATGGTTCTTCTTTTTCTTCTCTTTTCTCTCTCTGATCAGCAAGCAGCGGCCATGTTCAGATTGGGAATCAACCCATTATGGAGAGAGAGAGAGAGATGGGATGTCTGCAGGTAGGAAGATTGGGAGGAAGAAGGTGAGAGGGGAGCAGAGATTTATTAATTATGTGGTGAAGAAAAAGAGAGAGAAAAGAGGGTTGACAAGAGAAAGCATGTAAAGAATATCTAATCTATATCTCATCCCAAATTCTAAAATCTCTACTAACTAATAACTAAAGAAGGGGTTGGGCCGGTTAGCTGGGTCCTTTTGATTACTGATGAGTACTCGTAGAGTTCTCACTGTTTTTTCTTTTTAACAGTATTCCATTGATAGAGTTGATCAATTATAAGACTGTTGATGGCTTGGGTCTGGACCGTCCGGGTCAGGATACACAACCATTGAGAAGCCTTTAGCTAGATGTTTTTGTCAACCAAACTGCTAGTTTTAGACCTCCTATAACTAAAATGTATTTACATAATCACTTTGAGTCTTAATCAGATCGGAAACATTCTGAGTGGCCTAGATTATTGACGGTCCATATATTGGGAAGGTAAGATTTGTATAGGTTTCTCTATCTTTTCCTTCAAACCAAACACAAGTTTAATAAATAAGAGATGAATAGAGTGGGGGAAGGAAAATGCCTGTACGTTAAGCCAAAGCAAGTATCCCAATCATATGTAAAGGGATTATATTCAACACTCTGGAATAAATTGTCTCACCCGATAGATATAGGGTGTACACCAAGTAAGATGAATATGTTTTGACCCAACATGTCAATCACATCTAAAATCTGATAAACATGGCACACCCCCAAGAAAAAGACTAGCCTTAAATCCTTGTTTGGATAGATTTTTATTTTTGTACTTTTAAAAATATTAAAGTATAAAATATATAAAATATTTTTGTTTTGAAAATCGTTTGGATAAAAAAATTTGAAAAGTATGTTTTTTAAAACAGAAGTATCATTTTCTTTTTGGCAGAAGTACGTTCATTTTTACTTCTGATGACGGTTTCCGATGGTTTTGGGGTCTAAGACCGATGACAGCAATCCAAATCTAGCAACGGCGAGCGGAGGTAGAGTCGAGAGTTTTATCTAAGGATAATCACTTCGCACGAAAACAAAAGCACAATTTTGCCAAAAGCACGGAGTATAAAAAGCTGACTTCGTGCTATTGAGATTTTCCATACTTTTAAAAGTATGAAAGCAAAAAATATAAGTATATAATAGAAACGCTATGTCGTGTTTTTTGTACTTTTATACTTTCAAAATACGAAAGTACTTTATAAAAATCTATCCAAACAGGCCCTTAGGCTCCATTTGAGAAAAGTGCAAATATAAATATGTTCCATGTAAATACAAAATGTTTTTTGAATATTTTATTATTTTATGCTTTTTTTTTATGGGAAAACTGGGAAGATACACATGCCAGACGGGGTAACTCTTCCCCACTAATCGGCTAAATAAAAATTGGAATGCAATACAAGGATTTCTTAGGAGATCACCCATCCTATTATTACTCTCACATAAGCACGTTTAACTTCAAAATTTTTATGGGATCGAATACATTAGGAAAGGTTTAAATTTTTATCCTTCATTTGGGAAGAGTGCAAATACATGTGATTAGAGGTGCAACTTGGATGGACTTGGCTTTAGATTTTTGTTTCAATTTGAATGGACCCAACCCAAACCAAAAGCCCAAGCCTGTGAACTTTTGAAATTGGGCACCCGATTTGTACCCATATTAAGGATGTGCCCTTGCACCCACACCCTCCCCCTTCCCCCTTTGCATGACTATGCTAGCAATCATGAACTCTTGAATTGAAATAGGGCTGCAACTATTATTTCCGATGGTACGTCTGCAAAATGATTGGATTGAATTGGATATGGATTTAATCTGTTTAACATTCGGGTTCGAATTAAATATTGTCTGTCCGATTGAGAAGGGGCTGAATTAAAAACGATTTCGACGTAGAAAATAACTTAACTGTGACTCGAACCAATCAAACCGATTTTACTGACAAATGCTTGTATCAGACCATGATAGACCGGATTGGGATGCTTCTATATTCGATCTAACTATAAGGGATCAAATTCAGTTATTAATCAATCATCAAATCTGAATTTTTGAAAAAGAAAGAAAGAACAAGCAGTTCTAACGTGTCAATTTAAGGGACCGTTCTAGGACATGAGTGTTTTTGTTTCAGTTGTTTTTGGAATCGTTACATTCGCAAAAAAATAAAAATATGTTCTTGAACTCTGTTTTTTGTTTTCAAAGAAAAAAATAAGTTTGTTTTGTTTAAAAAAATAATACAATGTTTTTAAAACCTACAAAATATTGATTTTTAAAATAAAAACAGATTTTCTAATAAAAAAATTATATGTTTATGGAATAAATGTTGAATAATCAAATGAAAACGTGTTCTTGAAATCAAATGAAAATGTGTTCTTGAAATCAGATTCCAGAACATATTTTTGGAACTGACAACAAAAAAAACAATTCATGTTGTAGAATGCCCTTGGGACTTTTTTGGTACACATATTATTGAAAACAAGGGGATCAAGGGTGGGAACAGGAACAGCAGAGTGTATGTGAGCCTTACCACAGAACCGAGAGCAAAGTGTACCTACACGGATTCAATCCTGTGACCATCTCAACTATTGGGTCGTCGATGGGTTGGTTGGGTCACATGGGTTTTTTTATTACCGGATATCAGGGGCTGGATCACACGGATATGGTCAGAAAATTGGTAGCCCTAAAGGGATGGTATCATGGAGGTAGATAGGAAGGAAAAAGGATTTGAGATTTGCTGGGACCCGCCATGTATGAGATGTGTGGTGTGAGATCGTATTGGTAGAGGATTGTATTTTGTTGGTTGGTGATCGAACTCAGGAAAAAGGACATTTCTTTCTATGTTTTATTTTCCCTTCCGTGAGAAAATATTTTTTTTTTGTTTTTAGAATACAAAAATGATAAAAGAGATGAGCCATTTACCTATTTATTCAAGTCAAACTCAACTTTTCATTTAAAAATCCAATATTTCAAAAAGAAAAGAAAGAAAGAAAATGACCAAAATGGACAACAATGATGTTGACCCTTTAATTTAGATTAGTTTGACTAACTGTTAAAATGGTAATTATAAAGGGTCCCGTTGATGTCTTAGGTAGATGTCCTACAGTGATGTGTCTCTATCCTTGCTAGAGACGCGTCTCTTAATTTTTTGGCATTGACACCCCTTGGGTCAATTTGAGACGGTGCAGGAAAAGAAAAAGGAGAATGACAATTCAGCCCAGGGTCAGAATTTTTAAGCCTGAAGTACAATTGGGATAGGTGACAATTAAGAAGACGCCAATTCACAAGGGGGGCATTGATGTATAGAGTGAGATTTTTACATTTTAAATGTTTTTAGGTCTGTAGTAGAATTCAGAAATTTGCACTAAATCTGTTTGTACTTTTCCAGAAAAAATGATATGACTTAACAAAATACCCAAAAAAACTCAGTTGATATCTCGATGGTTAGCGATTGGGTAAAAGCAATAGCATTTTTCTTGGATACTTGGTACTTTCAGAGGGTCGGGTTCGATCCAGATCCATATGTACCCAGACCTGGACCTATTGTATGCTTGAATAGGGTCTTGTCGGACTTGGGCCCGGGTATGATATTCGGCTTTTTACCGTTTTTTATCTGGATCCAGACCCATCAAATGATCGAACTCATAGGGAAACGCTATTGAATAAAACTAAAAAGTAAAACCTATATTTTTTTGCGTTATTCCCTTTTCTCTTTCAAATTGCAAATTTCATGAATACTTAAAAATTAGAATGCGTTTGCATATAAACTTGAATATTGATAAGATAATCACTAATCGGATCCAGGGTGCGGGATCGGACCCAACTCCTAGCTGGTCTTAAAGCTATGCTCCGGTCTACCCAAATGGTTGAACCATAGATCCATCTAACCTATTTAACGGGTTATCAGTTTTTTTATTATTTTGTTCTTAATGTTCAGTTTGGAAGGAGTACATATTTGTATTTGTACTCCTTCCAAACTGAGTCTAACTTTTTTACTATAACATTATTATGACTTAATCCATTGACCATTTAACCCCATACAATTGAACTAACCCGTTGATATGAGGGGAATTGGGAAGTGGTTTAGCACTTGAGCCATAGAATCAGGTTTTATATCATTGTCTTATTGACATTTCTATAACCAAAGATTAAAAGTATCGATATGATATGCCCGATACATTTGTATATAGAATGTATCGTATTGGTATTGGTGTATTCAGATATACTTGAATGCACTGATACACAAATATTTTGAAAACACCAAAGGGTCTCATACCTCTTATGGGACCCTCTTATTATTATAAAATAAAAAACATAAAAAAAAGCATCGACCATATCAATATGCACCAACACATATCGATATTTTAATCCTTGCCTATAGCCATTGAATATTGTGTTTTATGGCAAAGATGAAACCAAGCATGTCATTTAAAAAGTGGACCAAAGTGTAGCTATGTTCATGAATTCAAAGGGGTCAGGTCGAAAAACCTATGGTTTCGGAAAGATATGATACTCAAAGGGATTTGACCAATTGGTCCAATCAAACCCCCCAATAAATTTTGATAAAAAACCCACCTGATTGGTTGCAACTTTTATGATGTCGGTTGATTGGTTATAAATTTTTCTAGCATCATAATAGAACATGGGTGAGGTGGTTATTTTTCTTTTAGAAAACAAAATTATACACATTGCCAAATACTTCCCTCAATGAACCGTATAGCATATTCTCAAAATTAGACTTGTTCGGGAACTAGGCTTGGCTTTAACTTTTGCCAAAATTTGAATGGGCTTGACCCAATGTCCAAACCCAAAATAATGTAAAATGTTAGTGTGCTGATATCGAAGGCCATCATGTGAACAAGATTATCGAATAATGTTTTCTAGTTTAGTATAGTCCCTCCATAGTAAAATTTAATGTAGGGGTATTTGGTCGATCTACAGATGACACATGGCGTTAGCTGGATGCATCCCGGCCATCCCGCATACCTTGACACGTGGCGTCGACTGGACACATCCTGTCCACCCATTACCAATCACTGCCACCCGCTCCCAACTATTCATCCTCTCAAGCAACTCCAACTATAAAAAGGCTCCCACATTGAGGTAAATACACACTGGAACACAAGCTCTCAGTCCCCTCTCTTGCTTGGTCCGACCCTTCAAAGCCCTCTGCTAACTTGACTGTCGGATCCTTCGCCCTTGGGATAACCTCCCACGGCCTCTAACACCTTCTTTCTTTCTCCTAGGGCCTCCATCTTGCAAAAGACCTCGGAGGCAAGAGCATTGAGGTTTTCAACAATTCATAATTGGTTGTGAACCATGTGAATGGAGAATACGAGACCAAAGAGCCAAATATGGCCAAGTATTTGAACAAAGTCTGAGAGCTAGCTGACCACTTCCGACACTTCGCTCTACACCAAGTCCCACGAGTTGAGGACACACAAACCAATGCCCTATCAAAACTTGCAAGCTATACAAGGTCGACCCTCGGTTGCACTATGCACATTGAGAGCTTAATGCATCCCAACATCAAAGAGAAGCAAGTGTGCCCCGTCCATGGGGAAATCCATGAATGCATCTGCGACAATCATATGGGGGGCAAGGCCTTGGCACAAAAAGCACTCAAACAATGATATTTTGGGCCGACCATCTAAAAGGATGCTATTGAGTTGGTACAGAAGTGTGATCGATGCAAAAGGCACTCCAATATCCTCTATCGGCCTACAATGACCCTCCTAGCCCTTAGTAACCCATGGCCCTTTGGAAAATGGGGTGGACCTCCATAGACCTTTCCACCCGGCCATGGGGAACAGGAGATACCTTGTCATGATAGTAGACTACTTCACCAAGTGGGTTGAAGATGAGGCTTTGGCAACCATTAAGGCTAAGACAATTCAGAGCTTCTTCTAGAAGAATATCATTTGTTGGTTTGGCACCCCCTACATGTTCATCATCGAAAACGACAGACAGTTCGATGACGCCAAATTTAGAGAATGGTGTGGAAAGCTAGGGATAAGGCAATAGTTCACCTCGATTGGCTACCCTCAAACTAACGGACAAGCTGAAGTCACCAATAAGACAATCCTATACGGACTGAAGGCGAGATTAGATAGAGCCAAAAGGTTTTGGGTGGACGAACTGTACAACATTCTTTGGGCATACCGAATGACACTTCGGACTACCATAGGTGAAACCCCCTTCAACTTGATATATGAGACAGAAGTTGTCATCCCAACAGAGATTGGCTATCGAACACTTCGAATTGAGGCATATCAGGAAGCCGAGCAACAGTGAAGAGTTAAGGAACAACTTCACCTTATTGGAAGGTGTCCGAGAGCAGGCCCAAATCAGAATCGCAGCATACCAACAAAGAGTTGCAAGATACTATAACTCCTAAGTCATATAGCGTCACTTCAAGGAAGGTGACCTCATCCTCAAAAAAGTCATGGCTCTTGAGCCCGGCGTCGGAAAGCATTGCCCAAATTGGGAAGGGCCCTACAAAATTAAGTAAGTAGTAAGACCCGACACCTTTTGGTTGGAGTATATGGGAGGAAGATCAGTGGCTCACACCTAAAACACTAAGAATTTTCTAATGTAATTTTAATAAAATTGTAAATACCTTAGTGGAAAATTCTAAATGAAAAGTGCAAGTTTCTCTCACCTTGGATCTTTCTTTGTGTAAACGTTCTTGTCCCCTCCAACTTCCAGGACCCCTCGGCCGCCAACCACAATATACAACCTTTCTTAAGATTATACGCCCAAACTAGACGGCGCCCCCCCCCCCCCATCCAACCGGCCATAGCATAAGACCTTCCTTGATTATGCGTTCGAACCAGATGCGGCCCAAGGCATATGACACTTTGCAAGTCATACGCCTAATTGCCTTTTGACCTTCTATGGCTAAGGCAAGAACTTTTGGGACCTCGGCAACTATTGATAGGCTAGGCCACGACCCTATCCTCGGCCTCAAAGACCCTTAAAGAAGCGAGGGTCTTTGGAGGTCAAAGAGCCGATGTGGGATAATTACTTAATAAAAAACACGATGAACAACACACTAAGTAAACGACACTTCTCCACTAAGGCAACCACTCATGACCTCGGCCACAAAGCCCTTACGCAGTAATGCACTGAGCATAATGCCGACCTCGACCACAATCAACTTCCTTCTTTTTCGCTAAGGCAAAGAGTTCCAAGACTAAGTAAAGAAAGACTTGTGGTGTCAGCATCATCCTAAAGGACTTTAATACAAAGCAACCTCACGAAAGACTAAGTAAAGAACACTTTCAAAGTAAATGATTACTTTATTAAAGGACCACGAGTTTCTTTACAAAGATGCCTCTTCGGGGGGAGGCATCAGCCCCAAGCACAAAGCAAAAAAAGAAGAAGAGAAAAGAAGAAGGGAATGGCATCTTTTAGTAGGAAACTTCAGTTGCACTTACTCAAGTTTCTTTACAAAAAAGGGCCTCTTATGGGGGAGGTGTCGACCCCTTACAAGAAAGAATAGGAAAAATACACAAGTATTAGGGGCACGCAAGCCCAAACAAAAGAAAACAAAGAAAAAAGTTTATTGGCCCCCTCCAATCTGAGCGGTGGCCTAGGAAGTGGCATTGGCGGTTGGGTTCTCATTCGTTCCCAGTATGTCCACTATTTGCTGAGCTTTAGTGGTGAATAGAACCAACTAGCCGACGTCGAAGCTAGGTAGGAACTTCATCACTTGGGCCTTGCAATCGTAGAAGCACTCTAAGTAAGCCTGTGAGGCAAAGGTGGTCAGATTTGTCTTGTGCTCCTCTGAGGTCTTATATTTCTCGATTGCCTTTGCGGTTGAATCCTCCAACTGCTACTCCATTGATGCCAAGGAGGACTTTAACTCCTTCACAAGTAGGGGTGACAACGAGTTGACCTTTTCACGAGCTGTTGAGCTCGGCTTGGTTTCAACCAAGCTCGAGCTCGAGCCTACTAGGGATCAGCTCATGAGGCTCGCAAGCCGACTCGAATATATATATATATATATATATCATGAAAAGCTCAGTTCGACTTGGTTTCAACCAAGCTCGAGCTCGAGCTTACTAGAGATTGGCTCATGAGGCTCGCGAGCCGAATTGAATATATATAATAAAAATATTATAATTATTAATCATATTCTTAATTTTTTAAATATAAAATAATATATATATATATAATTTTTATTTTTATAAAATATAAAATGAGTCGAGCTCAAGCTTATGAACTTTTGACTCGAGCCAAGCTCAAACTCAAGGTTCTAGCTCGCCGCGTACCCAGCCCTCTACCGCCTCCTGACTGAACTGTGCCTCAACCGCTTGTTGCTTTAGGTGCTCAATCTTCTCTTGCACCCGCCAAAGCTGCTGAATCATCACCTCGACCTTGTCACAAAGGTCAACCAACCAAGAGACCATCTACATATAAGAAAGGAAAAAATTCATCACATACTGCCAAGAAGACCTCAACAACGCAACAGACTCCAAGAAGTATACACATACCTTAGCGGACTTGTCCAAAAATGTCCTAGACCAAGTCCACCGAATACTGAGTCCAGGACTGGCAATCCCTAGGAAGGACCATGCCAACTGCTAGTTGTCGGGCGACGCCGTGAACTGATAAGGAGTCCCCCTCTCGAACATTCCACGTCAATTGAAAGGACCAATGAGCAGTTAGCGGCTCGATCTCCCGAGGATCAAACAACCGAGGCTCCACCAAATGTGACCCGCCCGAAGTCCCCTCAAGTTGTCATTGTTCGCATTGCATAAGTCTTTTGGACTGAGGGTCTCGAGCCATTTCTGCAAGGAGGTTTTGAGAATGTGTCTTCTTACGGCCACCTCGGCCTCGACCCTTTGTCTTGCGGCCCCCTCCTCCAGCAGACGCCGAGGCACGCTCCCTTCCCGACAGCCCTCTTAGACGCCACCACCAACAATCTCACCTTTTTGTTGCTCTCCATTTCTACGAACAAGAAAAGCAAATAGGCCATAAGAATGCCAAGAAAATGTATGCAATTTCAAAATTGGCAGACAACAGGAGCGTCAATACCGAAGAGGGTAGGACTAAGGTCGACCATCACTAAGGCATCCTCCTCCTTCACCAAGGGTCCGACGTGAATCATCCCACCTAGCCAAATCCAAGTCATCACAGCCTTCTCCTCATCACTGTTGTGTGGTTTGATCCTCTCGATCAACGTATCTGGTTTCCCCCAACCAGACCAACAGGACTAGCCTTGGGGGCATCTGACAAAGAAGAATTTCTTCTTCTAGTTGTGGACAGACAACTGGTTGTCCACCACCCTTCCTCATTGACCATGGAAGTAAAACAATCCCTCCCCGTCAGGGTGCTTCCTCAATGCAAACAAACACCGAATATATTCAGTGTTACTTTCACTTCTCGGAGATGGGCCATCACCAATACAACCACTATTGTCCTAACAACATTAGGGGTGAGCTAGCTAAGGGTGAGGTTGTAATGGTTCAGGATCTCAAGAATAAAGAGGTGCAAGGGAAGCCGCAACCCAAAGTAAAGGTAATGCTCGTGGACACACACCTCCCATTCAGGAGCAAGCCACGACCTATCACCCTTGCAGGGGACTCTAACCCCATAGTCCCCCGGGATGTAGTACTTCTTGTCCAATGCGCTAATTTGCACCTTTCTGAGAGTGTTATCTAAGTCAGAGCAAGGATAACGCCCCAGCGTCATGCCTCGGCGCTCATTCTCAAACCACTCATCTGCCATGGGTGCCTCGGCCTCTTCCACATCCACCACATCAAGGTGCCCAAGAACATTTCTTGGGGCATTGACCCTTGGCTGCATGGAACAAGTGCTCTCACTTGCAGAGCCCACACTCTACTGATTGCACTCAACCCCGTGAGATACGACTCTCTTCCTCAGTACTTAGGCACTAGATGTTCGAGAGGAGCTTTCGGAGTCACTACTGTCACTTTCTTCACTACTTGGAATGCTACTAGGAGTACTCTAGTGAGGAAGGTTATAAGTCTCACAACCAAAATCCAAAGCCGACATGTTGAAGACAGGAATCCTTTACCTAAAGATGTTTGTTAAAGAAAGTTTAAGGGGTTGGTTGTTGATAGCCGAGGTGTCCTCAATAGCTATCAGGTATAAGGTTTCGAGCAAATGGTAGGGAGTCGCTCAACCAGCTTCCCTATTTGAAAAAAAAAGTTGTACGGCTCAGATCCAACTGATCCAACGGCCGCAAACCTACCAACCTAACAGCCTGAACTGATGGGCTCCACATAGCATTGAACTTAGGAGACAAAATGAAACCAAGAGATGGGGTCAATTATCCCATCGACTCCGGTTCAAGAATATGCCTAACCGAACCCCCCATTTTCTCATGCATGGCTTCATTCGGTCAACCCCAATGCCCATCCTGCATATGGACACACGACGCTCATCCTGCATACGAACATACAATGCCCATCCTGCATATGGACATATGACGGGTGACATCAATGCCCGTGCAAGGCACGGACAACGGACGCGTATAGCCTACACCCGCACGGGCCATAATTATGTCCCCTCAGCCTTAGATGGTCCTTCACCGACACAAAGGGTAAACGAAGGAGTAGTTGTCACACAAGCCATTGAGAAGAGCTCTGTAGCCAAAGCCGAAGTCGAGGACTCAATGCAAATGTACTATACTCTATTTGGCCAAAGCCAAGGCCTCAATGTAACCTGCCAACCAACCTCAGTCGCTATGTCCTCGAGAGTGGTGGGCAAGTGATGTAGGGGTATCTGGCCAACTTACAAGTCTCGACAAGTGGCATTAGCCGGATGCATCCCGGCCATCCCACAAACCCTAACACGTTGTATCGGCCGAATGCATCCTGACCACCCATCATCAATCACTACCAACCGTTGTCACCCGCTCCCAACTATTCCTCCTCTCAAGCAACTCCGACTATAAAAAGGGCTCCCACATTGAGGTAAGACACATTGGAACTCAATCTCTAAGTCTCCTCTCTTGCTTGGTCCGACCTGTTGGGGCCCTCTACTAACTTGACTGTCGGAGCCTTCGCCCCTTGGATAACTCCTAGGGTCTTTGTTATCTTCTTTTTTTTTTTTTTTCTCTTAGCAGGTTAGACCCATTGGCCTCGAATGCTAGAAATTACGTTGTTGCCCTCAGCTTCATATTTGGCAATAACAGAATCCTGTAAAAATTGGAGCTTTATGCTTTAGGGCTTTAAAAACATAAATCATGAGGCTTATCCAAATGTAACCTTAAATGCTCCAACTTAACACTTATTTATGGTGTTTGAGAAATCTAAAGTTTGATTTCTAAAAAGTCAAAAAGCTATTATTTGGGTCTAAAATCTAAAAAAGAATTAGAAATGATTTTCCACTTTTTAAAGGTTTTAGAAAGATAATGTCATTTGAGTTAGAGCAATTCTGTTAAGTTTACTATTTTACCCTTAGAAATAAACGGTTTGATAATATTTTAAATAATAAAAAGAATATTAAATAAATATTATTATATCAATAAACAAATATTATTATTTTTTCAAATAAATAATTATATTATTTAATTAATAATACTATTTATTTATTATTACTAAATAATAATAAATAAAAACATTTTAATTAATATTAATAAACATATTATTAGTTATTCTTATTACTATACAAGAATTAATACTACATATATTATTTATTTAAATAAAGAAACAATAATATTTATTAATTAATAGTAAATATTTATAACAATATTGATTTGTTATTATTATTTAATAGTATTACATAAATTATTATCATTATTATTATTATTAAATAAATATTATTACTAATGGTTAATTATTCAAATAAAAATAATATTCTTTATTAATTAATTAATATTAAATATCCATACTAATATTTATTCTTACTAAGTAATATTTTTGTATTATGAAATAATATTTTGTAATATTATTTAAATAATATTTATTATTTATTAAATAAATATTATTATTTTTTACTAAATTACAATATTTCATAATATTTTTTACTAAAATACTTAATAATATTAAATAAATATTATTAAATAGATGATAGTAATGAGGGCATTAACGTCATTCTATCACATCTAAAATGTGACTGATTTTGGTAAAACATGAAACTAGGTCTTACCATTTTAGATCTGAATTCGTATTTCAGATCCTCTAATTATACCTAAACCCAAACATCAATTGAGTCTGAAAAGCAAAATTTTCAAACCTCAAACGTTTGAAAAGTGCTATCAAATGCCACTTACATTGTCAAAGGTTTTATCAGGGCCAACTTGTAGGGTTTAAATTGGTTTTAGAACTACTGAATCAAGACAAACTAATTCTGAATATTAGCACATAATAAATATCGCCCCCAATATCTTGATTTCTTTTGCTAACCAAAAAAAAAATATTTTTAACTTTTATAATTACGTTAATGGTCAAATTATAAGCTAAAAGTTTGTTAGTTATAATCAGGTGCGGAGCCAGGGGGACTCAGGGGAGCCTTTCCCCCTCCCCCAATCCACCTTAGGTTTTGGCCCCCCTCAAAATTTTTTAGCTCTGCATTATAATCAGGCTTTTCCAGGGCATACCTACAAACAAACCCAATTAATAATCATGGTTTAAAACATAAATGCATTTTGTACATTTTCAAAGGAAATATGATTTATTTTTTATTATTCCAGTCTGATGCATGTTTCGGAATTATTAAGCATTTTAGGAGGGTCCAAAAACCAATATCTATCATACAATATACATCGATACGTTGGGAAATGAGATAAATTTCAGTCTTTTTAGTAATATATAGAATCAGTTCTAAGGTAATTATTAGAATAAACCCTAAAGGGTCTGGGTCTGGGTCTGAGTTTTTTATTTCCTTTCTTAACTGGATATGGACTCGACCCGGCCAATTGACGAGACCAAATGTACATGTGAGGTTGGTGTGAAGTGTACCCTGTGAGGAGCATATCCCAATTCCCAATTGAGAATCGTGTAACAGGGGAGCCGACCAAGTATCATATAACACAACACTTGACAATTGTGCAAACAATGATACATAGGTTATTTCAATCAATTTGTTGACGTTTATACCGCATATCAGTACAATTGAGACACACTTTTGCATCCATTAATGTCGTTTAATTGAGGTTAATAAGCCAAGAAAAGCAAAGCTAAGGCTAAAATGGTCCTTGCGTTCTGAAGGATGTGCGCCTGAATCTAATCCTTTCACCAGTTGATAAATCATAAATGCATGAACTATTCTGTCCCTTTCTTTCTTTATTTTCCAATATTTTCTCAATGATAGATTTGGATGACTGTTGGGACAATAAATGCGACGATAGTGATACATGAGCCCGTAGACATCCGGATTAGCTTTATTATATCAGAAGGGTCAGAAAAAAAAGGGTAAAATTAAGGAAAGACTCTCATCCATGAAAGGAGATCGGCTTCAGTCAGATCAAAGCCCATTCGAACACTGTTCGAACATCCATTATAACATTGCTATGATGACTGTTCGAATGGGCATTCAACTCACTGAATCCGGTTTCCCATTAAAGAAGCTTCTTTGAGCAGCGATACTCTGGCCAACAGACTGGCAAATCAGAATCTAACACGAAGGTCAGCTGGAGCTACTGGCAAAGAGATCATATTGAACCAAGAATCCATCGGCAACTACGGGTGCAATTTGGTTTGGGTTGAGTTGGACAATTGTCAAATTTTCAATGTGCCCTAGTCTAAACCGGAGCCTGATGTAGTAGAAATTCTTCAAATTGGACAACTTGTTGACGGCAATTTGGAGCTTTGTAACTTAAAAAAGGAATGGAATTTCACTATGGTTTAGAAAACCGGACTGGATGCAGCAATATTTAGGGGTGAGAAAAAAAAACCAAAAAATTAAATCCATCGAAAAAATCGATCAAAACTGAATAAAAAAACAGTTAATCAAACTAATCGGTTCGATGTTTTTAAAAAATCGAAGGTACCTGTTTGGTTTTGGTTAATCAATATAGAAAACTGGCGGTTAATTGAACCGATCGGTATATATATTTGTATATATTTATGTATTTTTATATATTATAAATTAATGAATATGCATTATATATATTTATAATTTTTTATTATATTTTTTGTATAATATATATTGTAAAAATTAAAAAACTGAAAAATCGTCGAATCGAACTAATGGTTAACCGAACCAATCAACCAGTTAACCGATAGGCTTTGGTTTGGTTTCGGTTATTGGTTTTTCAAAAACCAATAGTACCAGTTCGGTTAACCGGACCGTGAGCACCCCTAGTTATATTTGGGCCCATTTGTTTACAAATTTCTTATTTATCTAGGTAAGTGCACTTATCCAAGTAAAGGGGCATTTTTTTTTCGGATTTTGAGAGGGGAGAAGGTTGGTCAATGGGGTTTTGGTTCCCATTGACCACGAATCTCATGTTCTTTTTTCAAATTTATGTGGGGACCGGAGAAAGTTTATTTTCCTGGGTATCTCCTAGGTGGATAGATAACTTTCCCACCTAGGGAGAAAGTTGCCAACACTTGAATGAGACAAAAATACCCTTTTTAACTATAAATTTTTATGACTAAAATGATCGAAATATAAGAATATGGGTCACACTTACCCGAGTAAGTGCATTTACCCAAATAACTTACCAAAAAACGAACGGAGACTAAATGTTTCATGGATAACACTTACCCAACCTCTTTTCATTAGTAATATAATGACCTTTTATAGACAAATTTATTCTACTATAAGAAATAAAGAGATGATAAATTATATCCCCCTAAATGAATCTCTCTTTACCATTAGGCCAGTACTAAAAGAACACAATATAATAAAAAAAAAAAATCCTGAAAGACGAAATATCTTGTGCTCCGGTAAAAATAAGGGATTTCTCAATTCTGGTGAATTTATGTTGAGAATGTAGTTTCTTTAAAGCGGCTGACTAATAAAAAGTAGAAAACACAATCAAAGCTTCGGCCCATATTTAATGTTCCAAACGGGGTCCTAAGTCAATGGCAAAGCAATCCATACATGGCCCACGTAGACAGCCTAGATTTTCGTTTGCAGGGTCGGCTAGCTTTGTCTGTGGTGGACAATTTCATGATTAACCAGAAACACTGTTGACACCGGAGAGCAGTGAAGCGATGCGATTGGCGGAGGAATGGGACCGGTTCTTGTACGAAGGGGGTACAGGTCACTACACCAACATGAATGAGAAACAAGGACCGACTGACTAATGTGAACATCATCTTCTCAGCTTCTGGCCTTTTGCTTTGGCTAATTTCAAACCACACAAATGGCTATTCCTCACAGTCACAGTTGGCTTCTTTGGCGGCACATTCTATCCACCCTCTATTTTGGCATATACCTTCCAAACTGTCGACTGTGGGTCTCTCTCTCTCTCCTTCCTCTTCAATTTTATCCTTGACCCATGTCTCATCTTTGAGGTTTAACCACCTTTCCATGTGAGCGGCCAAACTGAGATAAGTGTTGACCGGATAACTCTATCCAAACCTTCTCTCTCATCAAATTCTGTAATGCCCAGAGGTTGGCCGGGGATAAGCCTAAAACTAATATATAGAAAACAAAAAAAAAAAAAAATTAATAATTAATAATTTGTATTTATTTGGCTTTGCCTTCAACAATTAAACCAACTTCCTATATAAGTCAGTCTATTATATTTACGGGAGAATGATGGTTCAGCTGAGAGTCAGAATTTTTAGTCCCAAAATACAGTTGAAGTGGGTGCCAGCTCAGAATTGACACTAATTCATGGGCGGGCATTGCTGTATAGAATAGAGGTTTTTGACATTTTGAATGTTTCTAACTCTGTACTGAAAATCAGAAATCTGCATTGGGTCTATCCATACTTCTCCATATATTTAATAGTCTAAGGGTACTTTTAATAGTATATATCTATAAATAGAAGTTCACCATGATAAAATAATCAGCATCATTATCATCTAAGCCTTGTCCCATTCCATTCGGTTTAATGTCATATCAATTGATAAATTGTGAGCACTTAATAGTATATATCTATAAATAGAAGTTCACCATGATAAAATAATCAGCATCATTATCATCTAAGCCTTGTCCCATTCCATTCGGTTTAATGTCATATCAATTGATAAATTGTGAGCACTTAAATCATTTCTTAATGCTTCAACCATTTAAGGGGTGTTTTTTTTTTTTGGGAGGGGGGGTTTCCCTAATTTTTCCGTCCCCACAACTCTCTACCCACCATGAATTACAGCCATACATTGCCATCTTGTATTGTAACAAATGTTTTATTCTTATGGCCGGGTGATGTAGATGATCTTCTATGAATGCTAATAATCAAATGGATTTTATTTTTTATGGTAGGTAATTAATTATATAAAATCATTTATACAACATTGGATCAGAGGTGATCATATATTCATTAACCCCCTTGAGATCCTTTTATGGTCCAACCATGTGGCTGGACCCATCACTATGGTTCCTTCCAGCTACCCAATTGTAAAAGGGGAAAAAGCCCCAATCAGGTGAGACCCCAAAATTGACATCGAATGCCTTTCATTGTCCACCGAAAGCTTCTATCACATAAATGAACGTCATCTCCTTACATGATATAGAATTTTAGTGGCTTAGAACCTGCCTAACTACTTGGTCATAAGGCTCCAACAAGAAACATCACTGAACCACTGTGTTTTTAGGACATTTGTGATGCAAGCAAAAGCACATTTTCTAATGACTATGCAATATAAACAATTCTTGTATCCAAATCTAAATCTCAGTGTTGATTTTTACAATCAAAAGAAGATTTTTAACTTTTATCTATGATTCGCTTTTTTCTTTATCATCAATCCATATCTTTAATTTGTTAGTACTTTATTACAAGAAATAAGGTTCAAAATATCGATACGATATATCTGATACAAGATTTGAATCAGTATACAAAACAAAAGACACGTGACACAAGTGAATTGAATGGTATTGCATTGTATTGGTTTATGTTGATCGATATATAGAATGCAATACTGAGTCTGAATTAATGGTATCTCTACTCTTTTACTTGTTAATGCATGTTTTATAGCTTTTGGTTATGTCAATGTCTCTTATGTTTGACATTATTGTCTCCTAAGCTTGTTTTAGAGGATCTCTGGATTCCCAAAAGAAGAATAATAAGATGATGATGATGATGACGATAATGTATTTTCGCATGTTTTATATTTAATAATTCATGTTAAATGAGTCTCTGTATTTTGGTGTTTAGATTGCAAAAATAAGGTTATTTGGAGTTAAATTAACGGCGTTTGATTTTTCATTTTTAGGGAAAAATCCAGAAATCTAATAAACATCAAGATTTATGGTGTTTGCTTTTAGGCCTTGTTAGTATATTTATGAATTTTCCCCAAAAAATTAAAAAAGATATGAAAATTAAGAAAACAATTTATTTTATGTATTAAAGGATTTCTACCAATGATGTGACAAACCCATTTATCCAACAACAATTTATCAAAAATAGTTTTTTCCTTGATTTTTGGCAATTTGCATAAATAATAAATAATTATATTAGTATTTAATGACTACTAATTGAAAATTCTAAATTAAATATTTCCAATGAATTCCGTAAAAAAATAAATCCATATATCTAGCTATATTGTCATGATAATCAATCTACCGAACCATGTGAAACTTGTTGCATGTCATGTTCCCTATTCTTGTTTGGATCTATTTTATACTCAACGTATCACTACGTACGGTGTCATAATGAGCTCCAGCTTTCGAATCCAATAATCAATGCACCACCTATTTGGCTCAAAACCCATTCTTCAAATATATATCAAAACATATTTAAAATATTATTTATAATTTAAAAATTTTATTTATTTTAAATAAATTTATTTTTCAAAAAAAATACTATTATCTAAAAACATTTCAGGGATTCGGATCCCATAGGGAATTTATCCTATCAGGGAATCAGGAATAGAGGACAAATTTTATCATCAATAAGAATTTGAAACGAAGATGGAGGTTAATTTTAAAATCGGGGTCAGGATCAGAGACGGAGAATACGATCCTCACCCCGTTGCCATTCCTAGCCATAGTCAGTGGAATTTCACTAATTGGGATACCTTGTGGGCTGTAGCATTGTACTTTCTATTTACATACATAAAAGAAACATGTCTATACTTTAACAAAATAGAACTGATCCTAGACAAAAGTCATTGACAAGACCAGGGTAGAAGAGTCTTCTGTTGTAGAGCTTGAACTACCTATTGAGCATCTGAGTATATACAAACTTGTTCAAAGTTGTATTGAGATATTTTTGATATCGCTTGCAAAATAGCATATAGTTCGGCTTGGATGACAGATGAAATTTGGTTTGTTCGTCCTCCTAACATTCAGAGACATTAAGTTTTTGGAGATTAATATAGCACCATAAGAATAATGAGAATCTGAAATTTTCCCACAAGAAATTATACATTATGTGAGATGTTTAGATTGATTTTATTCGGTAACTGCAAATTTCTAAGGGGATCATTATTAGTTTGATATTGAGAAGGATAATAAGGGTTTTTAATTTGACGTAAGAGAAGGAGAGGATGAATGGTTCTCTTTTAAAAGATCATTTCATTTCTAGCATACTAAATATAGTATGTGGCAGTAGTTATCCAGCTGAAAATATTCATAAATAAAGAGTAGTCTGAAATTTGATTAAAGAGATTTTTTATACAACTATTCCATGATCTTTGATAAATATGTTGGAAGTGGATATTCTAAGGATTAGCAAATAGAACTACTTGAGTGAAGGAGCATTCCATGAAGCCTGTTACCTTTCCTAAGACATGAGTTTGGATGTCGTGCACTTTCTACACTTACAAGTTTATCTAGATCAACCATATTTAAATGCCCAATTTTGATGAATTGGTTAATATAAACCATTTAAGTAGTTGTGGATTCTAAATTAGGGGTGCAAATGCATTAGATCATGATCTGATTTGAATTCAAATTCGAATATGATGATTATGATTTTATTTTTGTTAAATTCATATCACTTTTTATTGTTTTTTTTAATTAAATTGAATTAGATAATAGAATCCAATCAAAAAATAGGTCAAAATCGGATCACCCTTTATTCGATCTGATTGGTGTGTATGTATTTATCACCTTTGAAGTTAATGTTTTATTTATATACTATGCATGTATAAGTTAAAAATAATTAATTTTTTTAAAACTCTTTTTTTATCATTTTAAAAGAATAATTTGTGTTTTGGGCTATGGACCAATCATAACACCCCATGCCACTCATTAATTGTGGATCATATGCACTTTATGGCTTGCCTGGAACATTATGATTGGTCCCACAACCTCAAACACAGCTATCAAATTAAGGAGTTCACATATGCACCCCACAGAGTGCGTCTCAAAAACGCACCACATGCACATCTCAGTGTGCATTGGAAACATCTGCTATACTTATCATTGGGAGATGGCAGATGTGAATTCCCAAAAAATGGTTGGGATGTGTTGTGGGGCATGCTTTGTGGAGCGTAGATGTGAATTCCAAGTTAAGCTAGTATTTGATTAATTTTAAGGCCCCATTTTTAGAGGGCTTTGATGGTGACTGAGCTGCGTTCAGTTCATGTAACTCTATTTTTTGGTTTTTTGAGTTTTTATCAAATATAGTTTAATGACTTTTCCATGTGGCACCTACCTTGTAACACAAGAAGCTATTGAGTGAAAACCCTCCCAAACGGGCACTTAGTGGATTGGGGAATTCTTAATGTTTTCCATATTTGCAAAGAAGGCTCAGTTTGGAAAGAGTATAAATACAAATATGTATAGTACAAAATAATATAAAATACAAGATTTTACACTCTACATATTTGCAAACGGGCATTTGTATGCCTTCCAAAATACAAAATACCCGATGCCTGGGTATTTATTGAAACGAAATGTTTATGTGATGCACCTTAACATAAAAGGTGGAAAGTAACTTTACAAAATGTTACTTGAAATATCCATAAAACTCCCAACCAAATAACAAAAGTAATAAACTTAGTATTCTTTTTCATCATACAAATATTTATCTGATAAACATTCAACAATAAGTGTCCACGGAATCATACACATAGTTGAAATGGGGTATTCCAATAGTTATGTCCCAGGATGGAATATTTGAATTATTTTTTATTTATTTCTTATATTGAATTTTATGGTTGATAGTCTCTTACCCATCGTTTTTAGAGATTAAAGACGTTAACCAAAGCCAAAGGTGAAACGCTCCCCACACTAACATGCATAAAAAGAAAAAGAGAAACAGTGGAGACAAGAGGAGAGTTTATGCTTAGCTTTGTTGATTGAGCTGTGTTGAACTGTTTCGGAGAAGCTATCTGAGATAGCTTAGTAAAAGTCAATTGTGCAGTTTATGTAAAGCTTATTTTCAATATATATATATTTTTTTAATTTTTATGAAACACGATTTCGTGATGTTTAAGTTTCTCAGCTCATATAATGCCAAAAGCTATTGCGTGAAAGCCCTCTCAAATGGAGCAGTTAAGAGCTTATGCTTAGCTTTCATTGCTTTCTCTTGCAATTACATCCCACAGATTTCAGCCCAGCTAATGCTAATGCTAGCGGCTTCATGAGAGTAGTGCTTATCACATAGCCGGCCGTGGGCTGTCAAGCAAGGACAATCAATTCAAGGCAACCGTGGATAGTGGATGCGAGATGCGTTGAAGAGTCAAATAACGACTGGAGTCGAGTCCCACTCTTTGGTATTAATCACACTGTTGTCAACCACCTAGAATCTGAACATCATGTTGGTCTGCCATCCAAGCTATCCACACTCACTTCTTAGATTCTTCTCTTTTAATCTTCCTTATCCATTTACAACCACCTTACTACCTTTGTCTCTTTCAACCTAACAAATTCGCCTCAGTCATAATATTCTATTATCCCATCTCTCTCATATTCCTTTGGGTGAGCCAATCATAAAAGGAGTTCAAATTTGCTCCTCACAACACTCTTAACCATGCATTGGAAACATCTTCCCACATAAGATCAGTCTTGAGTGCAAGTTGGGTGGACTGGGCTCAGTGAAGGTCAACCAGGTCCAAGCCTGGACCAATCCCAGCCAGTCAAACTAGGCTCAAGCGTGTATGGATCAATTGACAGGCCTACTGGACCTGAGGTATTAAAAAATAGCCCTTAATACTATTTCACACCAGTGAAGTGAACCATTAGATAAAAGTATCAACCCAAGAAATGCAAAAACCCTGAGCTCCAGGACTACACCCAGCCCAGGGACCAAAAATTTAAGTAAGGACCTGAACCCAATGTTGAAGCCCATAACAAGATGAAACAATTCGAGACAAAGCCCACAACACACCAGGTTTAAATATTTGGGCTGAACTTTTAGGTTTTCTCATTCATCATATGTAAAGCAGATGTACAGAGTGCAAACAACAAATATGTACTCTACATATCTGTATTTTGCACTCTTTCTTAGGCTCAATTTGAAACGAGTGTAAATAAATATGCAAGGTTTTACATCGAACATATATGTATTTGCAGTCTTCTCCAACTGAGCCCAAAGGATAATCGGTCTGTTTTATCCTGTTTCCTTTGTTTTCACCTTTCTGTTGAATATATGATGTTGATTTATAATCTGAGCATTATTTAATGAATGAATTTGCCTTTGCCTTCAAAAAAAATTAATAAAGGCTCGATATTTGCTTTGCCAGAGATGTACAAAAGAGTTATTACTTACATTCTAAATAAATCGGTTGAATTAGTCGTGAAACTTTGATGCTTATGTATGTGTCTGCAAGCTGATTCATATTACTCATTGGCGATGTAAATAAGGGTACAAGTTGGAGATTCCGGATCACCTGCCCACATCTATCCTCATGAATTGGATCATCTCTCCCTGCATAATATTATGTAGGAGGACGAGATGTTTTTCATGTATAACTGCAATGTTATGTCGGTAGATGTGGGCAGAGTTTGTGTGGGTAAAAGATTCAAACTCCAAGTTGGATATCTGACTTAAAAAAATTTATATGCAATCGGGGCCCACTTATGTACATAGTGCCTGTTTGGGAGCAATTTAGATCAACTCAAATGGGCTGTAGAACCAATGATAATGCACCATGTGATAAAATACATGGGACCCATAATGAGAGAGATTGAATGGTTGTGAACTTATTGTATTTTGTGACTGGTGGGACCCATAATCTTATTTAGTTTGGGAGGGCTTGAAGCTAAAAGCAGCTCAATTAAAATTTCAGCCCTCCAAAACAGGCCTATAATAGGAAAAGCCTGTCCGGAAAAAGATACTATACCGTCCACCTACTATTTACTTCGTTCTGTTGAGTTTTTTTTTTTTTTTTTGGCCTCAACTCACGTTTGAATTTTAGGTTGCGTTTGATTTTGGTAGAAAAATCATGGATGTAAATGTCAAACGCTGGAAAAGTTAGTCAATCAATACATCAATTATCGATTGAAAAGTCTACATTGAAAACAAATGCCTTTACACCGGATTCAAAACCGATGGTGGAGTTTTACATTGATTCGTATTTACACCGAAAATAAACACAGCCTTATTAATTAACTGATATCAAATAGAGGAAGAAATAACTTACTCGAAGCCATGCTACATGAGCACTTCCTAACACATTCTACACAACCCAAAAACATAAAAAAAAAAAAATGAAACAATTTATGCTAGTTGTGGCCAATATTTGAAGAAAAAATTTTCAATTAGTATTCTGTACTTTGGGCCTATAACTTTTAAAACGTGCCAATCTATTACCTACCATTAATCAGCCATTAAATGACATGCAAAATGACACAAATGTCCTTCAGGTGTTATTTAATTTTCTTCTTGAATCGCTGCTATAAAAAGGACCAAATAAAACGGCATAGCAAAGAGCTTGATCAAGGAACCTTTGGTTGACCCACCTAGAGTTAATTCGTATTGTCTCCAACTCTCCATTGCACCATGGAAGAATCACCATTGCCACTCTCTTTCTTTTTCCGCTAGTGCAGTTGTCTATGTGTATGTTGGACAATGCTTAGATGGCTGTCATTGATCACACAGAAACATGACTCGATTGCTGGAAAGTTTCCAATGCAACCTCAAACCCACTAGGTTTGGGGTTGTTCATCATTGCCTTGGTTCAATCTTAATTAATTTGAAAGAAGATGATAAACAGTGTTTCAAATAATAATTTTAACATTTTCAAAAAATTTAAATCACATATGTCATCGTGTATACATATAACTAACGGTTGATTAACGATAAATACCAAATTAATACATTATGAAAGTTTGGATTGCATTTTAAAATTCAGGGACCAAAGTGCACGTGACTTCATGCATTCCCTTCTCATAGTCATTACCCTGCTCGCGCCTAGTATGAATCATTGCCCATAGCCCATAGTTAAGCTTCATTCGGTTTACGGGCATAACCGCATAACACATATCTCCAGTGGGCTGTAAAAAAATTTTATATGGAGGCAACGTTAACACCTCTGTGGCAGCATTGTTAGATGGTATAAAAACATCATCAACAATTAGAAGGAAACTGTTGGATTTACTCTTCAATTCCTACTCTCACATTCTGAATTTGCCTTGTCATATATGAGTTTTCTAATTACTCTGCTTCTTGAACTAGTTCTATACAATATCTTCATATATTTGAAAATATGTTTTCTTCAAAAATATTATTTTACTGTGTTAGATAAATCAAGAGCTTGCGTAGAACTAAAAATTCTCGATTCTGGATTTTCTTGTTACTAGTTCCAAAAAAGTAGATCAAAAACATCGGGTTTGAACTTTCAAACTTGAAACCAAAACACAAACTTCTTTGTTGTGTATGTGTTTTTTGTTTTGTTTGAAGAGTCAAATTTTGAAAACATAATTTTGATGGCTCCTTACTAAGTTCACCCCATCCCAGTCACATACATCCAATATACCATGGTTTTGGACACCGGATCGGACTGGACGGCTGGACTGGTTGACCCGGGGACCCGTCAGGCAATCGGTTTTGTTTCACCCAAAAATCATTGATTTGGTCAGCAATGCACTGACCTGGGCAGTTGATCCGTTGATCTGGACAACAGGGTTTTGGCCATTTTTTATTTTAATTATATTATATTTTTAAATCAGAATGGGCCGTCTATTCAAACCGGGAAGCGATGGCCAAAGTGGTTCCATATCTAGTCTGATTTTTAGAACCTTGCAATGTATAATATGTATTCTATTTGAAGGTGCCAACTACTTTGCTGGTAAAGTTTCTAATTGATTGTAGCAGAGACCTTGGATGGAATCCCACCTTCACTCAAGTTAGGGGGTTTAGGGGTTTGGGGTTAGACTATATCTATGCGATAGCATCACACAAAACCTAGGCCTAGGCCCGTGGGATAGGTCCATTCAAATTTTAACAAATGCTCAATCCAAGTCCACCCAGTTAGACCTCAGGCACAAATCGCCCTCAATCTTAGGCTCTGTTTGGTTCGTGGGAATAGGGGTCTGGAATTGGAATCGGAACCCATTCCGATTCTAACCTTTTGGTTGGATGGAGTCAGAATCTCATTCCCATTCCTGCTGGAATGGCCTTCCCCCATTTGAGGGAATGGCCATTCCCTACACCTTCCTTGGGAATGAAATCCCATTCCTGCTAATTTCAATTCCTATTCCTGTTTGAATCAAACAGACTATGGGATTAGACCATTCCGATTCCAATTCTGGAGGATTTTGCTTCGATTCCAAATGTGAAACAAATGGACCCTTATTTTATTTTGAATGGGCCTTCAAGGCTAGGTAGGGACCTCAATAGCTGTCATGCATTCCATCGTGCAAGGTTTAGGCTTCGACCTTGCAAAATTAAAAAATATGTATAGAGAGATGGAGGCCCAGAAGTTGATTCAAACCAAACTACACAAAACCGTTTAATCATGAATGGACAACTAATAGCAACTCTTGTTTTTGTCAAACACCTGGGAGTGGGCCCAATTGAAAGATTTCATACGGGATTATCTAAAACCCACTATGACTTTTTTGTATTTCTCTTGAATTCACTATAACTTTCCAAAACCTTCAAAGAAAAAGTGAGTTTTATCATTTAAAACTTCAAACTCATTTTAAATTTCTTTTAATTCACCATTAATGATTATTAATAGAAATTATCCACATAAGCATTCGAGTATTTTCACGACCAAACTACTCCTGAATGACCAAACAAGTTTCTTAAGTATTTTTCATGGCAAAATTACATCTAACCGAGCTCACCCATACTAGGCCAACAGTAGTCAGAGGTAATTTTATCATAAAAATATTTTATAAAGTTGATTGATCATTCAGAAATAATTTGGTCATCTAATGTACTTAAAGGCTTACGTCAACAAGTTCTATTAATCACCATTAACAGTAGTGATCTAAGAGAAACCTTAGAAGATGAATTTTGAACAAAACTCATTGATAGGTTCTCTGAAGGCTTTGAAAAGTCATAGTGAATTAAAAGAAAAATACAAAAAAAATCATGATGAGCTTTAGATAATAGCCCAACATTATTGAATTAGGTTCCAGCTCAGCTATAAATATTATTTCACAAAATGAGTTAGGTCTAAGCATCGATCTGTTGCTCAAATTCAAAATACATACTACCTTTGTGGGAGTTGCCCCACCTCAAGAAGTTTGAATTATGAACAGGGCTAGCCAACGGCTCTTTGGTAGGAGACACTAGGCTATGTTTGGTTTAAAGAATTTTGATTGATAATTCAAATATTCATAAAAATTATTTTATAAATCAAGTTAAAATAAATAAGAGAATAAAATGAGAAATCCAATTGTGTAATCAATCAATCAATAATCTCTAAGGAGACTGTCTCAACTCTCAAAAGTCATTGTGACGAGGACAGCATAAACAGGGCCAAGAAATAAGTCTCATTTGGAAAGATATTTCCAATGCAAGGTTATAAAAGGCTGTTCAAATGATGTGAGTATGGGATTGCTTTGATCGAAGCCACACTCCAAGTTTACATATAAAAGATCAGCCTGATTGAATAATTTTTAATGCATTTTGTTTTGCATGCAGGTTTTAAAAATATAAATATTCTTATATCAAGGGGTCTTGATAAGGATTGAAATGGCTGAACCGAAAGACTGTTTTGATTAATTTTTTTAATGGGCAGAATTCATGAAAGTTATTGATTCAAACCCCACATGTCCATTACATCAAGCATTAATGTTATAGCAAAACTTATACAATGAGGGCAATCTTACAAGAAACAATTCAATTATTGCAGCAAAAAAAAAAGAGTTAAATATTAATCAACTACTGCTTAGATGATCAAGTTATCATTTCCTGATATGTACAAAATATAAGTATTTTTACTATATTAGGCTGTGTTTGGTTTGAAGGAAAAAATAGGAAAAGAAAAGAAAATGTAAGGAAACCTTTACAAACCTTGTATGGATTTATGTTTTTTTTTTTGTTGTTGTGATTTTTGGGTTGTTTATTTCTCAGAAATGTTTGGCTTGGACAAACTTACTTGCGTTAATGAGGATGTCATGACCACTAACACTCATTGTTTCAAGCTTACAAGTTACAACTTTAAAAGATAATCTATTATTTAAATAAAAAAAAGCAGATAATCTAAAACCATTTCGTAATTTTTTTTCTAAATTTTCTTTTTTTTTTTTGCAACTTTTTTGAGCAAATAAAAATCTTATTCTTTCAAAAAAAAAAGTATAAAAGGTTGGTTATTTTCACGCTCAAAAAAGAAGCATTCTTTAATGTTTAAAAATAAAACTTAGGATAAATTACAAAGACCTCCCCTGTATAATGGGGTCTATAATAAAGACTCCTATACTTTGTTTTGCGATAAAAACCCCCTTGTAATATGACCGTGAGATAAAGATCCCTTCCGTTAGCCTTCCGTTGAAATCTGCGTTACAATATTTTTTAATTCTCATATTACCCTTCCAATATCTATTCGGGGGGAAAAACAATATTCATCTTCCCCGACCTCACGACAGGAACAGCAGCGGGGTAGCTGTTGTAGCGGCACCGGACCGAAGTCCTCCCTCTCTCTCCTTCGATCTCTCTTCTTTCCCTTCCCCTTAATGCAACTCGTGAGCTGAAGCTGGCCCTCTTCTCCTCGAATCGGAGCTGTCGGTTGACTGGAAGCTCGACAATTGGGAAAAATCGAATACAAAGCTAGACCTGAACTTTGACGAATCAATCCATCTCCACCTCTTGCCTCTGCAATTCCCCATTGATATTGTCATCGAGGAGCGAGAAAAGAGGTGAATCACCTGAAGAAGCCATACGCCTATCATCCAGGGACAACCCCAAACCAGTGGAAACCGACCGTGTTTGCAAGAAATCCACTGAAAATATCTAGGAGTCGTTCTCCAAGAAACCCTGTTATTTTAACCTTTTCTTCTTCCGTTCCGAACCATTCTTCTACCGCATATCGCAGCCGCCACAATCTGTTGCCAGAGTCGGAGTAGGAGCAAATCCGGCCACGTGAACTAAAAACACAGAAAAAAAATTAAGTAAATAATTAAAATATTTTACAGGAAAAATAACAGAGATGAAGAAAATCTTAGGAGAGATTGGTTACAGGGAGAGATAAATTGGGCTTGAGATTGATCGGCGATATTTGTGGAGTTGAAGAAGGCGATCGGTGATGAAATCTGACCATCCATAGATAACAAATTTTTGGATAAAAGAAATCAGAAAAAAAGAAGAAATAAAATAGCAGAAATCAGAAAATGAACCTAGATTTTCCATTGAATGGGATATCGCTGGGAACAGTTGCCATCGACGATGAAATTCAGCGACACCCAGGTCGAGAAAAGAAATTAGAAGAAAAAAAATCAAAGAAGAAATAAAATAGCATAAATCAAAAAATGAACCTAAATTTTCCATTGAATGGGGTGTCGCTGGGAATAGTTGCCATCGATGATGAAATCCAGTGACACCCAGGTCAAGCGACGGAATCATATATAGATATTGTTTTGGGTGTCGCTGGATTTCAACTTTCCAAAGTTCTCAATCAAATGGGATGACCGAAGAAGAGCCAACCATGCCGCTGGTGATGGAGAAGTCTGAAGCCACGATAGATTGCAACGGTGGAAGTCTGAAGCCATGATAGGTTACAATGCCCAATAGAGACGAGATTGAAGACGAAGAAGAGGAAAGATGAGAAATGGGTTTCCTCCGTACTTTCGTTTCGAAGAAATATGAGAAATGGTTTAAATGACATTACAAATTTTTATTTCTAACATTACGGTCTCCCTTTCGGCCTAGGTGGCCACTTCACACAAGAAACGTTCTTGATCGTCATGAGTATCTTGGCCCACTTCGCATTGAGGGGTGTGTAATTCCTTTCAGTTGCTGAGCTCGGAAATTCTAATTTGGCTTTGCCCCCCAAGCTTGGTCATTCTTATTCTTACTGTCACCCTGAGTTAGAGGCTCTGGTTTCCTTTGGTTTCCTTTTCCTTTTCTCAAGGGCCTATTCGCCCTTTTGGTTGATCACTTCCTCTATCCCTATAAATCGATTCGTGAGCTTAAGGAACTTGGTCATGGTCTTAGGTTGGCTGATAACCACGTGCCACTTGAATTCTTTATGAGTAATACCTCGATTGGCTGCGATGAGGCGAACTGCGGGGTTCAGATCGGGTATCTGTAGACAAGCGTCATCAAACTGCTTGATGTAACTCCGAATGGACTTCCTTTCCTTTTGCACTATGCCAATGAGGCTTTCTTGAGTTCTTGGACACCTTTTGCTGGTGACAAAGTGGGAGATGAAGCTTTAATGAACAGCACACAGTTTCTTATCGATCCGGGTGCGAGGTTTAGGTACTATGTGCGGGCTACCCCTTTGAAGGTGGTGGAGAAGGCCACACACATATAGGATTCACTGGCCCTTACTAAGTGCATCTGGGACTGAAAGGCATCCACATGATCATTCAGATCAAAGGACCCATCATACTTATCCAAGGGAGGGAGCTTGAAGTCCCTTGCCATAGGGACAACAAGAAGTTCTGGAGACAGTGGGGAAGGACCTGAGAGGAGAGGAGTAGCTTTTACTTCACCTGAGCTCACCTCCTATTTACCTTTGAGCTCGGGCGAGACATGGGTACCAGTTCGGTGAGCTCGTCGGCATCTCCACTACTGCTTTGTTGGCTCGGCATTGGTGCTGCTTGCTTTAGTGTTACCGAGCTCAATGGGCTCGGACTGTTGGTGGTAGCTCTAAATCGAAGGGCCCTGCCTGTAGTCTGCAGCTAGGACCTCAAACGGATTTTCTGCGAGCGGGAGCTCGAACGGTGAGTGTTGGGGCGATGCGGGCTTGACTGGATGGAAGGCCCCTGCGAGGCAGGGGTAGCTAGCCTCTCCTCTCTGCCATGAGACAAGGCTTGGCTTTTGGAAGGATTCTGGGCCTGAGAGGCTTCTCCCCGGTGAGGCCATTCGATCTGACAGGAGGGCTTAACTTGCTTCGTGGCCGAGTGCCTAGGGGGAAGCGGCTGCTGGGCCTGAGGCAAGGAAGGGAACTGATACTGAGAGACTTGATGCAGCACTTGTTGCTGGTAGAGTTGGAACTGTTGGAACTGCTACATTTGAGCTTGCATGGCTCGCATGCACTACACTAGGTCTTCCAACTGATTCTGGTTGGTCACTAGGGGCACAACCAAAGGTTCAACAAATGTCGCTCCAACCGTGGAAGGGAGTGGAGCGTTCATGGGTGCCACTGTGAGAGGCACGTTCAAGCTGGGAATCTTGTCCACAGAGAGGGGAACGGTGAATTGTCCGATACAGACAGTGGGGAGTTAGGGTTGCTCCCCAGAAGCGTTATGGTTGGCACAACGTCCGGCATTGCTGAAGGAGGCCATGAATGCTAAGTCCTCTAAAGGAAAATGTAGAAACTTAGAAGAAGGCTTTTTTGAAGCGTTTCCCACAGACAACGCCAAATGATGCTATACAATCCGAGCACTCTTAGCTAGCAGCTGACTAGCTCCTAGCTGGTGACGGACGGTACCTGAGAAGAAGACGGTGAAGAATTCCCAGGGGACTTGCCTGGTGGGAATACTCCGATGTTTATGTTAGAGCGCTGGAAAAAGTACTAAAGAGTGCAAAGAAGGCTAAGAGTGTAGATCATGCTAGATCACTGAGTTAGCTCGAGAGAAAGTTCAAGTAAGTTCAAGATATTCAAGATAAGATCCCTCTTTCCCTTCGACCAAGGTTCTCTTATATATGAGTGTTCTTGTTAAATCGAGCGTAACCACCACTGAACCTTTGTCACAATCGTTATTTGCCAGGGCTGCATAGGTGACCGTTGCAGAGTATTACCCAATCAGATGAGTGACACGTCCCGGAAGGACACACACCATCATTTGTCGAGAGACGTGGGCATAGTCTTGTCGGGCTGGCAGGGACTGCACTGTCAGTCAGGAAACATGGCGCAATCTGATGGGTACGGTCTTGTCAGATAGAAGCTTCATGAAAACATTACATCATTTGGTAGCGAATTGCCTTACAGCGAGCTATCCCGTAACGAATTACCCTATTGTGAACTCCTAGAGGATATTTCGAGGTGATTCCTCTATAAGTGATTAAGGACATCAAAGCCCATCCCTACACAGTTATTTGCCCAACTGTCCCCTAATAAAGGACACTACCTATCTAGAAGACGAGAGACCCCATTATTTAAGGAAGAGCAAATAGGACTCATTTTAGAAAGATTGAATAAAAAATTGAAAGCAAGCTATCGGGATGGAAGCAGAAAACCTTATCAATAACAGGGAAAATCGGCTTGCTGAAATCGACGGCATCATGAGATCATTTAGGCTTCCAAAGGAAACTGTAAAGAATATTGACAAGAACTAAAAAAAGATTTATGTGGGGCAAGTGAGACAGGAGACCTAAATGGAGCACTCTTGGTCTTCGGGGTAGGGGTTCAAAAATATGAAGTGGATGAATTCAGCTTGTTTAGCAAAATTGGGATGAAAAATTCTTACTGAACCATCCAACACTTTGGGTCCAACTTATAACAAGCAAGTAGATAAAGAAAGAGTCATACTGGGAAGTGAGAGAAAGGGGAGCTCTTGGGCCTAGAAAGGCATTCTGGCCCAAAGAGATTTGTTGAAAAGTGGGATCTACCTCTTAATACCCAAATCACGGTACCCATTCAAAATATTAACATGCAAGTTGCAGAACTCATGAAAGTTGAAGAAAGAGAGTTGGATGAGGTGAGGACAAGGAATAAGGTAAAGGAAATTCTAAATGAAAATATATAGAAAATAATAAAAACTATATTTATCTTGCATGAAGCAAGGGGCGATACTATGCATGGTTTTTAAAATCAGACCGGACCAGATGGTCCGACTAAAAAAACTGGGAACCGGTTGAGTGACCAGTTCCATTTTTTCCCAAAATTAGATTTTTGCCAAAACAAAAACATTAACTTGATTGGTAAATCGTTGATTCGGACATTTGAACCACCCAATGGTTTTAACTGTTTTTTACTTTTTTGTCCATTCGATTCGACAACCGAACCTCTGACCAGTTAGTTGTCCGGATCTGTTTTAAAAACCTTGATATTATGGTTTGGAAATGGGATCGAAAGGTAGTTTCACAATAAGGGACGATACTATAATGAATACTCGAAATTGGTGATTGACAGATTACAAAGGAAAAAATGAACCTCCATGGTTCATTAGAGATCTCATTCAAGAATGCTATAGGATTGTGGGAATGGATAAGTGGATAACATTAACATTCACTATACCCACGTTCTCAGGGAGGTTTTTTTTTGGTAATGACGCCATTATCAAATGGTATCATCCTTCGTGTAAAAGGCAATTCTTGTTAATACAATATGCTATCTTCAAAATAGGTCACAATATATGCTGATCACATTTGAGTTATTTGCATAGTTGGTGTGTTAATTTGACCATAATATCCTTGATAATTAGGTTATGTTTGATTATAAGTTTTGAACTATATTATTATATGTTTTTAAAGAATAGTTTTAAAGAACATATTCTTTTTTTTAGGGGATAAAGAAAGAATAAGTTTCACTGATAACCCTCGGAACTGACCTCCGTACCATCAAGGCTAGAATGGACCCTAGAACCATTCTTGATAGGGTAGGTTCCAGGTTTTTCCTTGGAAATAAATCAAACAGACCCATGCTCACCCCATTTGTAAATCACCACATTCCATTGTTTAGATCCATTTTGAAGTGAAGCAGAATTGGGTAAAATGTGAATTGATTTGCAAATGGGGGGAAGGGGCTCAATGGGGTTGCAAGTTGGGCCAAGTTAAGTCATTCAACCCTAATCCAACCTGAGTTGTGGGACCCTCAATTCTAACCCTAACCTAACCTAACCTGAAAAGTTTTCAGAGTGGGCTGGGTTTAGGTTAGCTTGACTTCTCTACTTTCTTTGGACAAATGTTTCTATTTTCTAGACTCAAGGGTTGGGATAAATTTAATTTAGCATCACTATTTGTAATATGACATTGTTATCATGATAACATACATACATATGTAAATAAAAATTTACATAACACATATGAAATTAATTCAGGTTTGGGTTAGATTGGATTGGCCAAGGTCTCAATTCTATCTCAACCTGAAGTTAAATCAAGTTCATACTCTTCCACCCTAATCCTAAACTTAACTTCATCCCAATCCAATGAGCTAAATTGGCCCAAATTGCAACTTTAGGGCGTTGGGGATGGAAGAATTAAATCAATTCCTAACATTCAAGGCAGGACTCTCGATGGGAACCCAAGTCCAAAATACCAACGTTTTGTGGTCAATTAAGAGTCTGTTTGGTTTATAGTCAAATTTGGATTCTCTTGGGATGGAAATCAGAATGACCCATTCCCCCACCTATTTGGTTCAGATGGGAATGGGAATCAGAATTGGATCAATTGAAATTGATTATCATTCCCAAGGGAGGAGGGAATGGCCATTCCCTCAAATGGGAGAATGTCATTCCATTAGGAATGGGAATTGGATTCCATTTCTCTTAATCAAATGATTAGAATTGGAATGGTCCAATTCTCTTAATCAAATGGTTGGAATTGGAATGGCCCATTAAAAATCCAATTCCAAACCCTTATTCTTGTGAACTAAACCAACCCAAGAATTCTCATGTTTGTCCACCAAACTCTTAACCTCCCATGCCAAATACTAATTAAACTTAAAAAAAGGGTGAATTGCATATTAGTACCCTATACTTTGGGGCAATTCTCACATTAGTATTTGAACTTCAATATGTGCCACTACAATACTTGAACTCTAGAAAATTGCCAATTTAGTACCAATCGTTGGTAGTTTGTCAATTATCTGCATCACATTATGACATGTACAACTTAAATTTTTTAAAAATTTGAGACCAATTTACCTTTACCAAGGTTCAAAATATCGATTGCCCGATACGCCGGTAGGGGCCTATCCAAGATTTGGCCCCTTGAGTCTATGTATGTATGTATGTCATATTACAAAAAATGATGTTAAAATTAAATTTATCCCAACCCTTAAGTCTAGAAAATAGAAACATTTGTCCAAAGAAAGTAGAGAAGTCAAGCTAACCTAAACCCAGCCCACTCTGAAAACTTTTCAGGTTAGGTTAGGGTTAGAATTGGGGGTTCCACAATTCAGGTTGGATTAGGGTTGACTGACTTAACTTGGCCCCAGGTTCGTTACTTTTTTCAAAATTTTTAGAAAATATGGCTTAACCCAAGATTTGGCTTGCAGACTTGCAACACAACACGACATGGCATAGGCCCGCATAAGTTCAAGTCGTAGGCCATACCAAATCAACCCCTCAAAGTATCCGAAAGGAGGGAAGCACGGCATGGCACGCGGGCCATAACACATGCCATCTAATCTCAATTAACATTACATTCAATTTTCAAAAAATTTAGATATTATTATAAGGTGGTGATTGATACACTTTTCAGACCTCTAAAGTTTAAAAATGTTGTTTTCCAGACGTCAAATGTGTTTGAAAGTGTATCTGAATTTGGGTTTGAAAATTATTTTCAGATCTAAAATAATAAGACATGGGTCAGGCACTAAACGTGTTCAGTGCCTTTCAAACCTAGTCAAAAGTCCAAAATACGCTTGAAAATGTTGCTTGCGTTTCTCCATCTCACTGTTCATCTTCTCCACTTGACAGAGCGATGAACTAGCGGTAGCAAGTGATTCCTCCGGCAAACTAGCAGCAACAAGTTCCAGCCTCTCTCTCTTTTCTTATTCTTTTTCTCTCACCGCTACAAATGAGTAGTCTAATTTAAGGGGTAAAATAGTAGAATTAATAAAATTCAAATGTCAAAGATTTAATCCAATACAAACAACATTCTTTATTCACAACCTATAAAAAATAAAAAAATAACAACTATATATCTTTTCAAATTTATAACACTTTTAATATCTTTTTAATTTTTCATATTTCAAACATTTTTAATATCTTTTCCAACGCCACCTAAGAGTTGGGAGTATTAGAGTGAGACTAGTCATAACATGTAATTTACGAAAAATGTCGAAGACATGATATCGGAAATGGAAATGCTAGGCGTTTTTCTTGGTCAAAACCTTCCCACTATCATGTATTTCGATTATGACGTATCGTTTTATGCTGCGTTAGTGCGTTTGTTACATCGATACGATGCAACAGAAATTCAAAGTTCTTGGCATTTTCGTAATAATCGCGAAGGCCAAACCGCAGGTTGAATGACCATTTCGAATGGCAGAGAAAAAACAAAATGAAAAGCTCTAGAATGTGTAACAACAATTAGATAATACAAAAATCAAGGGACCCACGTTACTACGCATCAGCCATCAGATCCAGATTCAGATATATCCCAGAGAAAGAAAAATATATGAAAAAAGAAAATTAAGGATCCCTTAATATTAATAAGAATTAAGAAAAAGCCAGATAGAGAGAGAAAAGTGAGAGAAGACGCAAAACAGAAGAAACACGGAGCGAGAAGAAGAGCGACAGGGATCGAGGCGATGCAGTTAAGCAGAAGTAGAAGCAGAGAGAGAGGCATCAAATCATACCTTGGACTCGAAAGTCGAAACGCTAACCGTCAATGCAACTTACACCAAAGAGAAAGCGCAAGATATTGAGAAGACCTCCAAGCTTGCCAGAGCTCTGGTTCAAAGATCCAGCTATCAAACGTTTTCTTCGTACGCTGCACTTTCGATCTCTAAGCTCAGCTTCTGCATCAGATTTCGCGGCAGAAGATTATGACGAGAGGTCACCAAGAAGCTGGCCGGAGAAAAGTCGATACTTTGGCGCTTCCAACGATCTGACCGCTCTGTTATCCGACGAGCTTCTCCTTCGAATCTTCTCTAAGCTTCCTGACTCACAGAGAAACTCTAATTCTCTTGTATGCAAGAGATGGCTAATTCTTCATGGCCGCCTTGTTCGCTCCCTCAAGCTCTTCGACTGGGATTTTCTCGAATCCGGTCGCCTTGTTTCTCGTTTCCCCAATCTTACCGATGTTGATCTCGTCCCGGCATGTATTGACGCACCTAGGAATTCTGGCATATTTTTGACCCATAAATTCGTCTCGTTTCACCTTGATTCTGATTTCTCGTCCAATGGCCTCAACTTGATCGACGAAGAGAATTTACTCCCGCATGCTTCAATTGATCGTGGACTACGAGTTATTGCCCGTGGATGCCCTAATCTTCGGAAGCTTGTTCTAATCGGTGCCACTGAGATTGGGTTGGCGAGTATCGCCGAGGAGTGCCCCAATTTGCAGGAATTGGAGCTGCACCGCTGCACGGATCTCTCGTTGCGTGGGATTGCCGCCTGTCAGAACCTCCAGATCTTGAAATTGATTGGTAATGCGTATGGTTGTTACCGTTCGGTGGTCTCTGATATCGGTCTCACGATCTTGGCGCACGGGTGTAAGCGGCTGGTGAAGCTTGAGCTGATCGGTTGTGAGGGGAGTTACGATGGGATCAAAGCCATTGGCCAATGCTGCGACATGCTGGAGGAGCTCACGCTGTCCGACCACAGGATGGATAAAGGGTGGATGGCAGGATTGTCATTCTGTAGAAATTTGAAGACATTAAGGCTACAATCATGTAAGAAGATCGATTCGAACCCCGGGCCGGCTGAGTATTTGGGGTCTTGCGAGACCCTTGAACGGTTACACCTGCAGAGGTGCCAAATCCGGGATCGTAAAAGCCTTAAGTCATTGTTTTTCGTTTGCCAGGGTGTCAGAGAGATCGTCTTTCAGGACTGTTGGGGCTTGGATAATGTGATGTTCTACTTTGCAAGCATTTGCAGGTACTGATTAATGTGTTCAGTTCTTTCTAGTTTCTACTGCAATATGCCCTATACTTGTACACGTCGAATTTGCAAAAGAAAAAAAAAAGATTTGATTGGTGAACCATGGTTGTACAAGAACATGCATGGCCGCTGGATCTTCAGTTTTTGTATATAGATTTGATTCTTATTGTTTATCCGCTGCAGTACTTTTTCTTTTCTTTTTTTTTTTTTTTGTACATATAATGGTTAGGAAAAAGGAGTTCAAATGATGGTGGGTTTATTTTTACATCTTTAGTAGCTTCATGACTGTAACTCCGTATATTCCTTTGTTCAATGACTAACACTTTGTTTCAAAGCCACCTTGAAGATGCACTTGGTCACGCTAAACCTAGAGACTGACAAGGAAGAATGACATGTTTTCCATCAAAATCACATTTTAGTCCTTTCCCTTGTATTGCACTCAGTAGCTCTGAACTGAGCAGCTATACTTCTGCTGACATAGTGACATACTTGAAGGGTAGAAACTTTCTGTTCACTGAAATAATCATCAGAAAAATGTATCCTTCTAATCAACTTAAAGAATTCTAAGTTCCAACCTCAGAACTGTTTTAACTTTTAAACAAGACAAGCAGGAGATGGATAACAAAGAAAAGAATTGGACACAGAGCACAAGGTTTAACACGGTTTGGCAGTATCCTTACATCCATACTTGAACCTATATGAAATTTCACCATATTCTCAACTGGAATTACAACTCTAACTTCTTCTGTAAACACCCAAATAATTGTGCTTCTCTCCTATATATGTGTATACGCATGTGTAGGTGAAAACAAAATACCCAAAAATATCTTGTATGGACCTTGTATTAGACAAAATTTGCATTTGGTTTGGGCCTGGGGCTCCACCAGAACCTTAGGTTGGGGGAACTATTCTTAGCACATCGATTGGAGACTGTGCTGTGCCACATACCCTTACTTAGGATTTACTATTCATTGCCTCCATAGAGAACACTTTACATTTAATGCAACAAATGGAGAAGTCTTGAAATTTACAAACATCTCCTGGTTCTACCATTGGTCCTATTCTTTTATTTATAGGCATGTTTTGTCTATGGCTGATTGCACAAACTGCGATTTAATATAATGATCAGGATTTTTTTATTATGGGGTTATGTTTTTCTACTTTAGAATGATTCACCTACTGAAGGTTTGATTGCCTGATTACTTTCTTCACAGGAGGGTAAAGTCTCTATCTTTGGAAGGATGTTCATTGCTAACAACAGATGGTCTGGAGTCTGTAGTTCTTTATTGGAAGGAGCTTAAAATGCTTAGTGTAGTCTCATGTAACAATATAAAGGACTATGAAGTCACTCCTGCACTGTCAAGTTTGTTTTCTGTGCTTAAGAAGTTGAAGTGGAGACCAGATTCCCGTTCTCTTCTTTCATCAAGTGTTTCAGGGACGGGAATGAGAAAGAAAGGTCGTAAATTTTTCAAGAGGGTGAAGTCTACCAGAAAATGAGAATCTAAGCTTACATTCAGATGGTTCATAAGGCTACTGAAAAAGGTCTTGTAGCAGAACTACACTATCAGTATGATATAATCATTATCTTATCCAATTTTAGATAGTTAACATGATTGTTAACAGAAGACGATTCACCTTTTTTCGCCTACAGTGAACCAGCAAAGGAAGATAATCATTTTAAACATGCCAAACCCTCTTCACCTATTATTTCTGCATGTGGAGTAACTTGTTTGCCTGAGCTTCAACTTTTCCCAGCTCAAATTACTCCACTGATGTATTTACCCTAACCCTGCATCTCTTATACAGTTCTATGTTTACAAGGTTAGGAATGTTAATCCCTTTTCTGTTAAGTAGTTGAAACAAGTTACTTAAAGGGGTTGTTGTAATTGGATATCTTAATATCAATTTTTATCATTCGTTTTATAGCTATTTCTTGACAGCCTTGGATGTATGGCATGGCTTATTGGCTTATGTGTATAAAACACTTTTATTGTTGAGTCGTCACAGGGATCAGCCCCCTTCTTTCTGCACTGCATCCTGTTGAACTATGTCTTTTTTTTTATGAATGAAGAAATTTATTAATCACAGAAAGTAAAGAGTTACAAGCATCCCAAGAAGAGACCCGGGGTGCAACCTCTTCGGAAAAACTAAAGATAGATTCTCAAATATAATTTGAATAAGTTACAAGGTTATCCAATACAGACAGTCCCAAGAAGCCCCTTGTTTGGTTAATGAATCAGCTATAGCATTTGCTGATCTGCTCACCCACTGAACACTAACTGTCATGTTGCTAGTCAGCCAATTTACATTTTTAGGGAGATCTCTAACTCCAAATGGCAGAATCTGGGTTCTGGGGTCCCACCACCACCTGTTAATCACCTTTAATTAATAAGTGCCCCCCCAAGCTGGTTTGAAATCTGAATCCCTTGTACGGAAGCTAGTATCTCTGCTCTTGTAGAGTTACCCACTCCCACTGGTCCTGAAAATAAGGAGATTATGTTGCTGTCCTTATTTCTTAGGACCCCTCCTATACCCGAAGGTCCCGGATTACCCTGGCTATTCCCATCCTGTTGAACTATGCCTTTAACTACTATTAGAAGGATGAAGTTATATGTGGTCATGATGCAATTGCCACTTCTCCAGCTGGTAGGTTGGTTTTGATACTTGTTTGTGGTGGTGATCTGTAAGTGCTCTAAACTGTGCTACTGATCTCCCTGACCTTGTTTCTTTATACTTGTTTGTGGTCATGATGCAATTGCCACTTCTCCAGCTGGTAGGTTGGTTTTGATACTTGTTTGTGGTGGTGATCTGTAAGTGCTCTAAACTGTGCTACTGATCTCCCTGACCTTGTTTCTTTATACTAAGATTAGGTTGGTTGTACTTTCCGAATAAGTAGGGAAATGTTATTCCTTGCAATGAGAGAAAATGCTATTTATTGAAGAAATATGTAGAAGTCATTAAAAGGGAAGATTTGACATTTTGATAAACGGTTCAATTTTTTATGTGAAAATAATGGGCTTTCTTTGCTATTTTTTTCCTTTCTCCACTGAACTATTGAAAAAGAGTTGGTAATGCAGTTGCTAGAGAGTGGAGACCTGTACAACGTGCTATACTAATTCTTTATGGAATGATCTTGCCAGATTATTTCTTACATAAAAAGCTGCCACTTTGTTAAACACCACTCGACTAATAGGGTAAGAGTTACTTTAATGCATGGAAATGGATATATTGGTATCAGTGCAAAGAGGTGAATGAATCTACTGGAAAATCAGATGAGGGGAATTTTCATCAATTATATACATGGAAAGCTTGAAGGATTACTGAACCTCTGAGGTAATCTTTTGAAACCTTGTTGTTTTTGGCACCAAACTGACACCCCATAAACCTGCCATCAAAACCCTTTTTATCACACATTGCGCATACATTATTAGTGATTCTCCAGCTCTCCTATGGCTTCCTTTAGTGAAGATTTTGAAAACTAGCCATACAGGAGATCCTTATGGCCTCACATACAGAGGCTGTCAAGACCTAGGGTATCCATCAATGCCATCCTCTTTTCTTGTGAATTTTATCGTGCAGGAAGTGGTAGAAATTCCAGGAAGAAGTATTCATAAGGCTTTTTAGAACCATTTGAATGAATTTCCTTTTCTTCATCCATTTCTATGCTCGGTAGAAGGTGAGTTATGACTTTCTGGGCAAGTAGTAATGACCTAGATCTTGAAGTCAAATGTGGACACTTTCAAGGATGCGTACAAGAGCTAGGACTTTCTAGGTAAGTGGTAAGTTGCCTTCTTTGCTGTAATTGCCTTCTCATGACAACTGATACAATGGACTTCCTATCAATTGCATTTGTCCTTGATTCATAATAAACTACCATGATGAATAACATGAAATAGATCCAATGAGTTGCAACTTGGACTGGGTTAGCCCAAACCCAACCCAGGTCAAGTTGACATTTGGTTTAAGGTCAACGTTGACTTTTGCCAACCAACTCCAACTCAGGTTGGTTTAGGGTTGACTCCTCAGGCAAGCCAAACCCGTCTCTACTATTACTAATATACACATATGTATTATAGTCCTGTTACATATTATAATAATCCATTTATCTTAGTTCTTAAGCCCTAACCCTCATGCCATATTACCATTACTGATTTTTTCATAGGTCTATCATAATTCATAATAGACTTCAATTATTTGAAACCAATGTTTTAAAATGTGGAGGCATGATGCAAGGTGTTTTGCTACCTAGAGGTGTGAGGCATGGTTTAGAATGATAGTGGAAGAGGAAGGAGGATCCCAACCTTCTTTATGAAAGATGTCTTATATCAAGAAGAACTAAGATGCATAACACTGGTCGACAAGACCTCCAGCACAAAAAACAAAATTGGGCTACATTGGAAAGCGTTTTGGAGGGGGGGGGGAAGGGGCTCCCCAGCCAAGGTGTTCCGGCGGCGGAGCCCTCAGCCCAAACTTTCTTTCCCCTTCTATTTCCTTCAATTCTGTTTCCTTTCTTTTCTTTCTTTTCACTTTTTTTTCTTCTCTTTCTTTTCCTTTCCTTCCTTTTTCCCCTTTTCTTTCTTTGTCTTTTTGTATGAGGTGTGCATGAGGCATACACCTCTAGCATATGCCTTAGGGCATTTTGGCAGTGGAGGCTCGCCCCCCCCCCCCCAACACCTTTTAGAACATTGTTTGAAACACTCTTTTTTTTTCATTACATCAAACAAACATATACGATGAACCAATAGAAATTATGCGCCTCCACCAACACCTTTGAAACATCGTTTGAAACCAAAACATTCATTTTTTTCACTACATAAACAAACAAATACCAGTAAAAAATATGGTCAATATATGGTCATAAAAGCATGGTTTTTAAAACCGACCCGAAGACCGAACCGGTCAAGGGTCCGGTTACCTGGTCGAACATTTTGAACGGTTAACCGCCCGGTCAGCAGTTTGCAGACCAAAATCAACGGTTTTTTAAGAAATCCTGGTTTTGGGGAAAAACAAAACCAGTCACCTGACCGGTTCCTGGTTTTTTCGGTCCGACCATTCGGTCCAGTCCGGTTTTGAAAACCATGCATAAAAGTTGAGTTAAGGTATTTGAGACATTTTATGAGATTTTAAGAGGATGGAAGCCCAGCCCAACCTGAAGTCAATTCCAGGTTTGGTTAGGGTTGAGAGATTCTAGGTTGGGTTAGGAACTTAGGATTAGGGTTGACTGTTATGCGTTGGAGGTTCAGAACCTCTAGTTGGGCTAGGGTTTGATTTCAGCACAACCTAACCAGGCCTGACTTGCACCCTTACCAATGACATATATGTTATCCATTCCTCTTCTACTTCTTTTGGTCCTTGTACCCTAACAATAATCAAGCAATTGTCCAAGTTTTGATGAAGAATGGTGTCAGCTGTCAAATAATTAGTTTTATGTTGTTTTAAAGTTGTTCCTTTCTAACATATCCCAACTTAAAGTGAGACATTTTATAGCTTCATCTTGAGCATTGTAAATAAAGGGGACAAATCCCGAACTGCACAAGATGTTGTACAACAAAAAACAGCAAAAAGTTGGCCACCTCCTTTTCCACCTTCTGCATTGGTTTCTCACTTTCTCTACAATGGTTCCCTCAATCTTAGTTTACCCCAATTTAAAGTTTTCTTGAGATAAGGAGTCAGCCTATTATTTTCTGACTTGGGAATCCTATACACACACGTGATATTTTTATATTATAATATATTATATATTATATATGTGCAATTATATTTTATTTTATATAAAACATAAAACTTTTAACATATACATATTCATGAGTCAACACATGCGCCAACACATGAGTCAACTCAAGTATGAGCCTTGTCCTCCTAGAGTCCTAGGCAAGTCCTTCATTCCTGTTCCTAAGTAATGTGGGACTTGGGACAATACTCAACGGATCACTATCGAGTGTTGTTCCAAGTCTCACATTGCTCAGGAATGGGAATGAAGGTCTTGCCTCCATCTATAAAAGGATAGGAAAACTAAGTCAAGCCAAGTCTAGAAATTAAATGAGGCCCATGCCTTATTTTTGTGCTACAGGCCCAAAGCCTAGCCAAGCCTGGCCTAGCTTGGGCTTGTGGCGTTGTGTAATATTCTTTCATGTATTATCTACATTATTTAATTTAAAATTTCTAAGTATTTAAATTTTTATTATTAGATGCCATAGGCCCAAAGGCCAACCTGGCCTGACCCATAATCACCCTTAGTTCAAACTAGATCCCAAAGCTCTAGCATGTCTAACCAGAAAACAATGTCCATGGCACTTCATTTCCATATTTCTATACCATATTAATGTACATCAGTTGTACCATATCATTGTTCTTTGTATGAGCTGCATCTAGAAGGGTATTGATGTAAATTTAAATGAGTTTAATATAAGTGTTGTTTTTTTTCTTGGGTTAGTTGAATTAGACAGGCCGAAATCGGATTTTGTCCTCACAAGACCATGCTCACACCATTCGCACAGTCCCTTGCAGCCTTACATTGGGAATATCTCCCCATGAAAAAAATATAGTATGGAGATATTCCCAATGCACAGCTGTAAAAGGCTGTATGAACGGTGTGAGCACGGTCTTGTGAGCACTGAAACCGATCTTAGACAGGCCGCACTTTCCAATCCCTCTTTCTTATAACATTCTGACAGCCTGCATGACTGACATGGTACCATAGCAGGTTTGGAAGCTTAAACTTAAAGCATCCAATTGACATCAAGAGAGTATCCCAGGCGCTCAATTGAAATTTTGTATCTCTAAAGCTGTACGATCAGGAGGAAAGGGATAACAATATAGTTCAGGCTTGGGAAAAAGCCCTGTTACAGATCTTATTTGATTCTTTTTCTCATTGGGTCAGTTATACTTGCGATTGTGGAGAGATTCCACATTATTTTGTTTTTGGTTTCTATAAAGACTCCTATGATCTGGATCTCCTGGGTATACAATGAGGTAGGTTATCCTAATTGGTTCTGTTCTTGGACTGTGGTAGCTATTGCTGAATTGAGAATTTGTTCTCTCAAGTTGTAATCTGCTACTTCTGTATGACTGTTGCTGCATACAACTTTGAGTACCAGAAACCTGAGCTTAAGCCTATACTTTCTGCTAGTAGTGACTGGGAATGTTGATTTTTCATCTCTAGGTTCAATATTTGTGCTTTTGTAGGGGATCTTATTGGGCTGTTTCCTGTGGAAGGTGGACTAGTCTGAGTGTGTTTGATCTAACCATATCAGATTTACATTTGAATTTGTGTAGATGATGTTGAAATTTCTAAAAAAGTAGCTAATGATATCATAGAAAAGGGTGATTCACTTTTTGCAATATTTGTGAAATTAGATAGATCTAATTATCCAATATGGAGGTTTCATTTTTCATTTTATTTATTAAAAAAAATGAAGGTTTTATTTTCAGTTTGTTGCCGAGGGTAGAGGTCTCTAGGGCCATATTGATAGGATATAGCCCAAACCTAATGATGATCAGGTGAAGGAATTGCGACTATGGAAGATTGACAATGCAAGAATTGTATCTTGGATTCTTGGGTCTGTTGATGCAACTATAGGGAACCCATTTAGGGGATTTAGTATTGATAAAGAGATATGAGGAAGAAAGGTCTGTCAAAAACAATATCTTCACGTGCTTCCAGGGAGAAAGGAGGATACAAGAGTATGGGAGGAGAAATTTGAGTATAAACAATCAGATCATGCAATCAATTGAAGGATTTTCACAGGTTAGGTAACAAGAATGTAAGGAGTTCTGACATATTTTTCACGCTACAAGAAACATAATTTTTGTAATTACTATAAGCAATCAAGTCATGCAATCAATAAATGCAAGATTAAACCACCTAAGATAGATCAAAAGAGTAACTATAAGGCATTTTAGAGGACTTCTGATAATCGTGGAGGTGATGATTGGGTTAACATTATGGCTGTTGAATCCACATTATAGCCATCCCAATCCATTGATGATTGGCTCTGTTTGAAAGGAATACAAATACAAAGATGTAGAGTGTAAAACCTTCTGTTTTGTATTGTTTTCTATATATTCAAACTGTATATATTTGTTTTTGTATTCTTTTCAAATTGAGCCTTGAAAAAAATATAAATACAAGTACAAAACCTTGTGTTTTGTATTATTTTGTATCCCTCAATTTTGTATTAGGGCTGTTCAGAAAATGTTATAATGGTCAATTTTCAAGAAAAATTGATGCGGCCTCGGTTTCGAAAAAAAAATGCAAAACCAGATGCTTTGGTTCAGTTGTGGTTTTTTATGTTATAAACCAAAACCAAACCGTAGTTTAAATGCATTGAATATTGCTGGGATTATGACATTAGTTCATTTCACAATATTACACTAGCTCCTACTTGTCCTGACCAATTTATAATAAGGGCAAATTTCTTAAATTAGCTATTTAGCTAATTGACTAATTTTATTTTTATTGTTTAATTATTATTTTTAAGGGGGATTACAGTCCAAAAATACTATTCTTAATGTTTTTGACAAGTGTCTAAACCTCATTATCATTAACGTTTGTTAATGGAAAGATGAAAAAGACTATTTTATCCATTATTTTCTTTTAAATTTTCACACTAGTTGGTGTTGTACATCATTCACCGTCAAAGCCAGAGGGTATCAACAAGAAACTTCCCTCCCGAGTGTTAGAAGACAGCTCATGACCCATCTACACCTTGGATGAAATCGAGGGACCCTTTGAAGTGTTCACAAAAACATTGCCGTTGCTGGAGTTGTAGGGGTGGCTGTGTGCATATGAGGTTAAACAAAGAAGATAAAAAATGAAAACACACAGAGGGGGAGAGGAGGTGGTTGGATACCTTCAAGCGCCACAAGATTAGATGTCGTATCTTACCCAACTTCTTTACTTCTCTCTTGAAATATTCTTGGGACTAAAGAAGGCTTGACACGGTAAGCTTCTTGATGGCAACTGGATTACCGTCTCTAAGCACCACTGAAGTTGTAGCGGCGACCGTTAACAATCCTTGTTGAGCAGGGCATGGCACCAACACTGAAATCAGGGAGATTGTCTGAACTCATCTCTACTCAATAGTGTGAGGGCTGTAGCAGACAAGAAGTAGAATGACCGTACCGGAGGTTGAGGACAGTGAGAACAACCGCACTAGTCAATCACGATGGCGGCACGAATTAAAATCAGGGCAGAGATGCTGAAGATGATCTTCTTCTATCAGAGATTAGGAGAGAATGAACCCAGGAATCAGAAGACGAGTTAGGGTTAAGGACAATTGGTTTGGGAAGGATAGCAGGGCATGAGTGGTTGACGGTAGAACCAGAGTCAAGAGTAATGGGGTCTCTCCCTACTGAACCTACAGGAGAACCACAGACGCCAACTCCACCTTATTTGGTCTCCCCTATCCAAAATCTGCATTGCATATCCCCATTGTGCTGACCCAGCAGCCTAAATCTTCCCCTAAACCCCAGAAGACAACAAGCATGAAACCCAAAGTTCCATCATTCAAACCATTGATTAAGTCTTCAATCAGCTGTGCTACGATGACAATCCCATCTTGTCTCAATAAATCAGCCCTCTCAGCCATCAGGCCCATTGTGGTACCAGAGGCCCATCACTTCAATCAGCTGTGCTACCAGAGGCTCTAGGCGAGCTCTACAATCCATGTCAAACAAAAAGATAGGGGTAGGGTGGAGTTAGGATTTCTAGGGTGGATTAAATCCTGTCCATGAATTGATATAAAAATCATGGGCAGGATGTGGTTTATTGGGGGGGTTATTAATAGACTAGGAGGGGGCTTCAATTCAGATTTCTGATGTGGATTGCAGTCCACTTATAAAATAAATCCTTTTGTCCCCAACGCAGATATAAGCGTATAATACTGTAAAAGTTGATAGCCGAGGTGGTGGGTGGTAGCTGTGTGTTTTTCATGAGAAGAAATGAAAACGGACCACTATTGACTATCTAATCTTCTCTTCAATTGATAATGTTTTTAGGCATTCGGTCCAACTTCAACGGGTAGTCTCTACCACCGGTGCTCTACATCTTTTGAATTGTGGATTTGTTATTGTGATGAGATAATCTAGTCCCATCCAAAATGAATCTCTCTCTCCATGTGTCATAACCCCATCGACAACCACTGGCAATGCCCCATCTCTCTGCTTCATTTTCAATTTTTTCACACCCCATCTCATATCTCTCTTTCCCTGTGTCTACCACATGCTTCTGGAGTGGACTTAGATGAAAAGGTATTTTAAGAATTTTTGAAAAATATATCAATTTCGTAATGTCACATGTGAATTTTCGAAAACCTTAAAGATACTCTAACATAATAAGTAAAAGTAAAATTTATCAATTAACTAAATAATAAGGATAATTTAAGAAATCTACCCTTATAATAAAAATGCTTACAAATCTTCCTGCTCAATCCCCTATATGCATTGGCATGGGTTTTCCAATGTCAAATATGGCATTGGATCCCAATGGATCCCACTAAACCTTTATGTTATAATAAATGAACTTTGATAGTTTGACTAATAAAGCTGTCTAATCTTTCTATGCATCATCATGTCATTACCATTGGGTCCCATTGCCTGTTAAGCATTGACCATAGCAGCATTGATTGCTGAATCTCCATTTTGTTTGAACGATTAATCAACCAAACCGAGAAAAAAAAATTCAAAATCGGTTTTACAGTTTTACAAATTTCTTGATTGGTTTTGATTGATTAAATAGATAAACCCAACAGGGTCAGCTCTGTTTGCTCAAGTACATGAAACCAAACTGAACCGATCCAGGTACAATCCTACTTTCATTTGCATTACACATATATGTATTTTCACTCTTCCAAGACCCAACCCATTGGCAGCTCTAGCTCCATTGGACAAGTTTGTCCTTTTCCACTCTGTACATAGAAACAACAATTTGTATCAATCAATTCAAAACATTTCAAGTTCTCTCTCTCTTACAAATTTATATTGATGAACCCAACACATAATGCCAATGCAACGCCACCCTATAAATCCTCCTAGGTTTACTGGATTGGGTTGTTCCAAGTTGAGGCCGACCTCATAACAAATAAGATATATAACTTGTCTTATTAGTTGAGGTTGGTCCCAGCTTGAAACAACTGGATCAAGTAAACCCAAGAGATTTACTTAATCAACCAGAAAAGGTTCAAATCAAGGAATCTATTGCACATAGAGCCTTTGGTCGTTCTAAAGCCATTCTCACAACAAAGTCAAGGAATCTTGTAGTAATACTTTTTTTGGGCAATTGCAGAAGTTTGAACTTTGAAGAAAGCCCGGGTTGGGATGGACTGCAGTGAAGTGATGATCTCGAATAATCAAGAGCACTGGAGTTTTGCCTGTCTCGCAATCCTAAATTTCATTGTTCTTTTTCATGTTCTATTCATGCAAACCTTTTGGGCTCTTCAATTTTTCTCTTACTGGGTTCAAGTTGGTTGCTACTTGCTACAACCTTTATTTCTAAGCAAGTATGGGTATTAAAGGCAAACAAAAGAGGTTGTAAAGAGATATTGAAGCCTCTTGCAACTGAGCACTTAAAAACAATCTGGATTTGGATTTTTCCTCTATTAACAGAAGAAACGTCTATGCACCCCGTGCAACTTGCTTGGGGTCAACTGTTAGAGAGTGAAAATTGGCTCCTATAAACAATTTGAAGTATCCTGACTCCACTCCAATTGTATCATCAGGGGCCCAACTCCAATGAGTTCAAATCAGCCCCCCACAAGATAGTTTCCTACAACACCCCACAGCACATCCTCGCCGTGCATCCGAAACATCTCCCAGTGATAATATCATAAATGATGAGGAATCGTTGGGAAATGTTTTCAATACATGGCGGAAATATGTTGTGGGATGTTGTGGGAAACTATCTTGTGGGGGTTGATTTCAACTCAACTCCAATGATTATGGCATCAATAGAAATCTCTACCACACCATGGGATTTTCAAATTGCAGCCAATAATATAATGCTTCCAGACTACCACCTGTTACTAGCTAGCTAACCCTGATTTTGGCAATGAATTAGAATTTGGAGAACAGGTTTCGATGTTGTTTGATCATTTTTATTTTAATGAGGACAAGCCCTAGGCACTTGCTGTGAATAACCTAGCTAGAAGATGCTATCCCGAATTGATTATACAATTAGTGATTTCAATGACTAAAAGAAAGCAATAAATAAAACCAAGCCTGTTTATATTAACATTACTTGTAACTTACCAGCAATCCCCCATCCTTTTAGTCATGAGCCTTTTCCATTCTCACCCTCACCCAAGTAAATTTTAGTCTCATGAAGATCACTAAGAGCTTGTTTGTTTCCTCTTAATTAAATATTATCTATTAAGAAGAATCTTATAACTTTAAGAGGAAAATGGGTGTTTGTTTCCTCTTCCTCTTATCTTTTATATTTTAAAGTGTAACCTTACAACTTTTTGTTTTCTAATGATACCCCCAAAACATAAACAAAAGTTCTCATATATGGGGTTAAAATGGACATTTGATAATTTTTAGAATTTAGAATTTAGAACAACATTCTCTTCATTCAGAGTTTAGAAGAAAGAAAAGTTCACCAATACCAATATACCTCTTAATATAATTATTGCACTTTCACAATGTTAGAGCAAACAAATAGGCCACAAATTATTATATCCAGTTTCTTGATGATATCTAAATTACTCAAAATCATGAAAAAAAAACATTGATTTCATTATTTGTTCGACTATTCTAATTTGGATGGAGTTCTTAAACAAGGCAATGACGGTAGTCATGGTGGCAGGCCAAAGCTCTGGGTGGCTTAAACTTTTTGATGCCTTTGTTGAACTTGAGAAGCCTTTGGTTTGGTTGCAGTAATGCCTTCTGTAAAGGGGTTGGTGCACCAACCTTGGTTCATTGGTACTTGTAGGGTTGTTGTCCGGTCTGTGAGTAATTCAAATATATAAAGGAAGGATAATGAACATGACAAAAGTCACAATGCAGGGATTATTTTGTCCTAAAAAACTTATTTCTTTCCTAGCAACGTAATTTGACATTATTTTGTAAAGTTAATTGATTTTGCCAATTGAGTAAGCCTTGTTATTTTTCTTGTAAAAGTCTAATGTTTTATTCTTTTTTTTTGTATTTTTATACTTTTGTGTATTTTCATCTTTTTAAATTTTTATTATTATTTCACTATGACATAAAAGGTTAACACATTTTGACCCAAAATGTTGGATTATTGACTCGCCACCAAACAAGAGAATGACTTTATTTTTGGGTTGGTTTTAAATTTGTATTTTATTTCTATGGTTAATAAAAATAATTATTCTTTGTCACACTCATTTTTGTTTAATATAATACATTTAATTAGTATAGGATTCAATGAAAGAATGGAAATTAATATCCTAAATATAAGATTTAAATAGAGGGTATTGAATGAGGAGAAATGTAGTTGTTTATATTACACTTTGTGCCCTCACAATTAGAGAGGGACCAAATTCAGAAGTAGGGGTATTTTAATAAAGAATAGGATTCAATGAATGTTAAATATAAAACTTAGTGCGAAGGATTTGAATGAGGAGAAAAGTGGTTGTTCAAATTATATTTTTGTTCTTACAATTAGAAAGGGGCCAAATTAAAAAACTGGGGTTCTTTAGTTAAATAAAAGTTCCAGACTCTCATTCATATATACCATTAATAATAGTATAGATATGTAATTTATTTGTAAATATAACAAACTGAAAAAATGAGTATTGTTTGTTATACAACATTTAGGGCCCATTTGAGAGGGCTAAAGCTTTGGTTGAATTGCTTTTGCTGAGATGATGGTAAATTTGGGCTTTTTTAGATTTTTCACCAAACATTGTAGGTGGAAGTGGAGCATGCCTCACAACTAAAATCTATTGCATAAAGCCCTTCATCCTTCACTTACACTGTGTAAGGTTCCTTTAGCCATAGAAAGAAAAGTCATATTTTGCAGTTGGTTCCCAACTTTAATAAATATGGTAATCATCCATATAGAGCACAAATTCTCCATTAACAATCTGTTTCTGAAAAAGAGAGATTATGCACGACAGTGTAATTTACAATCCAAACCCAAAAATGAAAGGGAGAATGATTGATTAGCCCAGGGTCAGAATTTGTAGGCTCAAAGTACTATCGACGTAGGTTCCAGCTCAAAATTGATGCCAATTCACGGGTGGGCATTGGTGAGAGTGTGGTTTGTGGTCCTTTTGAATATTTATAGCTCTGCAATGTAAATCAGAAATCTGCATCAGGCAAATCTGTACTTTTTCGAAAATGATTCAATTATTCTCTTTCCAGCCTTTTATCATATCATAAGTTTCACACAACTCTACCCCCACTGACTTCACTTTTTTTAGAATCTTTTTTTTTTGGAAAACTTCTTGAAGTACTCTTATAGTTTAAGAAATTGGCTAACCCTACCCCTACTGTTTACATATTGTTTTAAAGTACCCTTAAGTCTAACAATTAATTAATCATTTCTTATCATTAATAGTTGTTAATGAAATATGAAAAAGATGATCTTACCCTCCACTCTTCTTTAAATTTTAAAAAATGCACCAATCTTCATCTTTTGCATGGACATCCCTACCGTCCAATTACCTTTCTTCTTCATTGTTGTTGATGGAACCCCTAGTGCCCAATTACCCACTCTAAGAGATTGAGAACCCATGCATTTGAGTAAAACTTCGCAGAAAAAAACCTCCAACTTGTTAGGGTTTTAGACCAGACAAGACCAGAGTAAGCAAAACCTTCATCTCTGTCCTCCTTTATTGCTAAGAGTCATCGATATCTTCTTCATTGACCGTCCATGACTTCAAACAACTCTTTTGCTTTGTCGTCTAGGGTTAGCTGAAAACTGTTGGAAAAGCTGTAGATGCTCTGCTGAAATGGATCAATGCCAAGAAAAGCTACAAAAGGCACAATTGTTCAAGGAGGATGACTTCGTTTATCTCATCCTAACCCTGAAGGATATCCCACAACAAGGCCGCACCAATCCTTACAAGATCTCACTTCCCCACCCTCTCTATGACAGCTCCGAAGAGGAAATTTGCCTCATCATTGACGATAGCCCCAAATGTAACAACTCCAGGAACTTGAACACGCGAATTAGGATTTCTTTCCACAATTCAAAAATTTGTTACTTGACTGAAGATCACATACTCACCCTATAATTCAACCCCATTAGTTCGGTTATGGATGTCTATCCAGGTTCAGAAGCAATAGTAGATGCTTTTCCTCAATTTCATTTAAGCATTGAACCCAGAGTCTCAGAGCTAATTGATTAGTCTAGGTGTTGGCTGATCCCAAACAACCTTCATCCCCTTATTGTCTGTGCGAAGTCCCATATCTGTTTCAGATCCTGCCTTGAAGCACGAGGCTAAACTTGAAGAAGTGTGGATTTAACCATTAAAGACAAATACAAGCTCACCCATTTATTAGGTGGGGACTCCAATCCAATCCCAGAGGCAGACTCTGCTTCAGCAGCATCCTATATCGGTCCATCGATCTACAACTCTCAGACAATCAAAACCGGCATCCATGAAGGAAAGACGAATTGGAGCTTTTGCAGCGACCGGATCGAAAGAAAAGCTACCAACAAAAGAATATTCAAGAAGGGAGAGGAGTGTGGTTTGTACAAGATTATCCTGGCTCTGTTAGTGAGTTTCATGCAAAGAAGGGAAGGGAAGGACAGACACAAGTTAAGAGGAGAAAAAGAGGGATGTGGCTAGATGGAGCCAGTGTGTGCCATGTCCCCCATCTCCTCTCTTTCTTAGACACCTACATTTGTGTTTCGTTAGTCATCGGTGACGCTTGGTCACACCATTTTTAGTACTTCCAGCACCCCTATGATCGTTACTACCATTGCCACCACTATACGATAAGAAACTGATGAGGCGATGATGGAAACATATTCACCGGTGGAAGCGACAGAGACCAAGGATACACCAACATCCTCTCCCCCAAAGAGGAGATGGAGTGGACTTATATGTCAAAAAGGGTATTTTAAGAATTTTTAGAAAATGTATCAATCAGGTGATGCCACATGTGCGATGAAAAGTTAATGGTAACGGAGGTTTAGACAATTGTCAAAAAATAAAATAAGGGTATTTTAAGATAATATGTAAACAATAAGGGTAAAGTTAGGTGGCCTTTGATAAATCTAAAAATACATATCTGCAAAGTTAAAAAGATATTAAATGTGTTTGAATTCTAAAAAGAGGCATACATGCTTTTCTACTTTTTAGAGGATCCGAATCCATAAGTTTGTTTGCGTTGGATCAACCTTTTACTATTTGAAATTTATTGATTTTACTATTTTACCCCTAAAACATACTATTTGGAAATGTTGAATTCAATTTGTACTATATTATAAAAAATATTTTTCAACCTCGTCAAAATAATATTGAAACAATACAAATAAAAAATAATAAATAAATAATTACTAATTAACATGCCTTTCGTCATACCGTAAATACCCATTCACGATTCCATTTTACCCAATGTTCTCTTGATCCGTCATTTACCAAGGAATCAACAAAGTAGATGCAATTACCTCTACAACTTAAAAAAGGCAATTCCGACGGCCACAGAGACAAACAGTAATCCTCACCTCTTAACAAAACTTGGTTGTAGAGGTCTTCTACTTCCACCCACCTCCAATTCCCCAAATCCATTCTATACACTTCAAACTTTCTTGTTTTGAAAAGCATACTAACTGGGTCATAAGGTCGATATTGTTTTACCATTAACAACTCTCCTAATGATTCAACCAAGAAGTACCTATTCCACTTCATACATAGATCATAATCATAGACTTGTTTTTGAATCGGTTCGAATGCAAATTTAACTGCCTTTGTTGTGTCACAGAGGAGAAGTTCTCCATTGTTGGTGAAGGTGTAAAGCTGCCCGTTGAAATATAAGATATCTTCGTACAATTTTCCAAATGAAGTCTCATATGGATTTTCAATGTATGTCCACGCTTTGTCTATAAGTCCTATGGAAACCAAACGCTTATTCCTCACAAGAGCATCTATGGAAGTCCATGCTATGGCCATATGATGGTTGAATGGCTCGGACATAGCCATGGCAACTACGAAGTCTTCGTTATTAGACTCAGAACAAGGAAATTTGAAGAAAGTTGCTTTTTGTACCCAACAATAGCAGTCATCGACCTTGTTGATTGGTTTCTTGATTTTAGGGTTTATAAGGTCTGGAAGACAGATTTGAACTCTAGTGAGAGTATTGAATAGGTAAGGTTGTTCAATGTCAACACTATTGACTGGTAGCCAACCGTGAGTAGATCCAAAACATTGATGACAACTTATAAAAGACATGGGAAGCTTATAGAGCTTTCCTTTGGGAAAATTGAACAAGTTAAAGGCAGAGGTTTGTCCCTCCTTGCTCACTACTCGTACAAACCAGGGGAGTTGGGAGCATTTCCACTTCAATGGAATAGATCGCCATGAACAACACACACATAGCAAAGACAGGGGGAGAGAGAGAGAGAGAGGTCGAATGTTTAGGTTTTTTGGGTTTAGGGTTATTAGGGGTAATTCGGGTCATTTGTAAAAAATTGTAAGGATATTTTGGACATTGGATCGGCTTTGAAATGCGTATGAGCGTGTTAAGATCTGGCCCAAGGTCTATGATTTTCAGATCTGAAAATCAGTTTTAGACCCAATTTAAGAGGTACAACCAAACAAGGGGTGAGGTCTGAAAAGTAGCATTTTCAAATTCAGACCTCTAAAAAGTGCAATCAAACGCCACCTTAGTCAATTTATTAAACCATAGGAATACTTTAAGAAATTTGCTCTTTTTTTTTGGGAATTTATAAGATAAAAAGCTTTTAATTTGTATCCCATTGCTTTGGAGAAAAAGTTGTTTAAGTGGAGAATAAATATGACCAGGAAAATGAGTATGTCCTATATTAGTCACATCATGTTTCCGCATGGCAGAAATTTTGACAGACTTAAAAGGACCCATAAAAGAGAAATTGAAAGTTAAAGGGAAAAGTTCTTAAGGATTTTTACAAAATTTGTTCAGAACTTTCCCTTACAGAGGCAAAGTTCTGATTTTCAAACTTTTAAGCGGTTCGAGGATTAATCTTTGTCTTATTGAGCTTCAACCTACGAAATTAGAGCATATAAAACAAAAAGATGGTTCGGATCAAGTGAATGAATGTGAAAAGCTATTGATTCAGTACATCTCCAATAGATTCTCAAGGAAATAAATCTCAGCGAGAACTACGGAAAAGATTTACTGATAAATACATATTCTTCATATGATCTTGCTTACTTATCATGAGAAGCTCGAATGCTCGAAGGAGCTTCAGAACTATTACAAATCCATGAGTGAGATGGAGATCTTTGATGGTTGGGCTGAGAGATAAGAGTCACGCAATAACATTATTTCAGCGAGTGAGAGTTGAAATAAAGCAGGAATTCATTTAGACTATGGTTGAGTCATTGATGACTTGATGGCATGATTCAAGAGGCCAAGTCTATGGCATTTGGGGAAAACAATGAGGAAGAAGAGAGAGAGAGAGAGAGAGAGAGAGAGAGAGAGAGAGAGAGAGAGAGAGAGAGAGAGAGAGAGAGAGAGAGAGAGAGAGAGAGAGAGAGGAGGTGAAGGGGGCTATCGCTGCCAGTTAAGGACCAAGCTAGCTCGGTTTGCTATTGGTGAAAGGAAGAAGAGGGTAAGGGTAAAATTGGGTTTTAAAAAAATATACATCATGTGTGTATAAGTTTTGACGGAATATTAATGGGCCATAACAGTAAGGATAGAGCTAGTTAATCACTAAAAACAGTAGGGGTATTGTTAGACAATAGTTAAATAGTAAGGGTACACTTAGTCAATTTCGCAAATAATAGGGGTAGTTTAAGAAATTTACCCTTTGATTTTTAGGTAAATTATATAATAACTCTTTTATCCATAAAAAATCATTGTTAGAATGGATAAAATTGCCCCACGTATTGTCAATTATTTTATTAAGTGGGAAAATTATTTATCCACCTAGGAGATACGTATAACTTACATTATACCTATTTTTCTGTGGATTAAAAAATAGATATGGGAAAAGCAATCAGGGAGAACCACAATTCCATTGACCAAATCCCCCCCCCCTCCCCCCATTCCCTACCTTTTCTTTCAAACCAAACACAACCTTAATATTATGTTTTGTGTTTATTCTTAAAGACTAGTTGGATGAATTGTTTATAGGAGAGGTTTATAAGATCTTAGAATCTTATAAAAGACAATATACTAATAATTCAGATTAATTGAACATGATGGCTGTGTAGTGGGCTGTCAAACCAATAATAATTGGATTTGCTATCCACTACTTGTTCCACATCTGTATCCACCAAACACCACCGCGTGTATTGGGAATGAAAAGGGAGATATTCCCAATGCACGACTGTTATGCCATGTGGGTTGAGATGTGGGAACAAGTGTGGGCAGCAGATCCTAGCTCCAATAATAACATCCAACGTCAACAATAAAAATACATGAGACCAGTGAGAAATTGAATGATTATTGACTATTTTTTATACCTGTCGTGGGGCATTATCATTGCTTGTAGAACTTGCCAAACATCCATTATGTCCAGTTAGGATTGAATGTTAGGTGTGGCCGGCCCACGGACCAGTTCAAGGCACCCAATGGGTGGGTCTGAATCAAATCATATCTGTCATATGAAATAAGGTTTTCAAAATCGGGTTGGACCGAAAAAATCAGGACTGGTCACTTGATTGGTTCCGTTTTACCCTAAAATTATCTTTTGGCAAAAAAATATTGATTTGGTCAATAAACTGCTGATCCAAGTGGTCAAATTGTTCGAACCATTCAATGGCTTTTGGCTGTTATTTATTTATTTTTTTAATTTATTGTCAAAACAAATCATCCGTTTGATCTAGAAACCAGACCCTTAAATGGTTTATTGTCCCATTCAATTTTAAAAACCTTGACATGAAAAGAATATCTACACTTCAATAACTCAACATCCAGCCATATATAAGGAATATCTATCCATGAATTTAGTGCACAAGTACATAAAAACCGAACCACCAAAAAGTAAAAACATAATATTCAAACTAAGTTTAGACGGAAATTTAATTGGATTATATGGGATTGGACAGGGCTAGATCCGTATTCAATCCAATTATAAACGGATCGAGTTTGGATCGCCAGGGTCAAATTCGAATTCGAATAAAATGATACCATTTTATCGTGCCACGTGTTGTATGGCCCAAACCACGACATGATATTCACGACTAGAATGGTAGAATACTTTAGAGCTTAGAACTTCACAGCACAGCGAAGTGGAGAGGAGAGAAGGCACACGGGACAGAGGTCGGACGCGTAGGAAAGCCGACGAGGTTGCTCGGAAGTTGGAAGCTTGTTCGTTCGTTCGGGAGGGGAATGAAGAAAGGGAAAGGAGTAGCAATAATATCGAATCCTCCTGCAAGTGGAGAAGACGCAGATGAGAAGGGCGAATTCTCTCTGCCCCCCGGCAGATTTTCTTCCCGAAATGCTTCTTCCAAATACGATTTTGTTAAGGTTATTTATTTATTTATTGCCCAGTCTCTCGAGAATTTCTTGTTTCCAGTTTTAATTTCTGGTTTTTCAATGACATCTTATTCTTAGATGCTTTGTTTTAATCTTGTTTTTTAATATTCTGTAAGAACAACAGTACTACCATTTTTTATTGAAATTATTTATTTGATGCGTATTGAATTGGTGATCAGGTAAAGGTATGGCTTGGCGATAATGCGGATCACTACTACGTTCTCTCTAGATTTCTCCTTAGTAGAATGTTGACTGTCACTAAGGTAATTGCACCCTATAATTTTGTTCATTTCTTGTTTTTATTGTTTATCTTTCTGTTGCCTCTTTTTAGTCATTAGTAATTGGAAGTTTTGACTTCTAAGCAATACTTTGAACTTGTTAAGTTGTTTTATGCTTATCGTGTTCTTGATGGGCTTATGATTTTTCCATCAAATTTGCAATCACTGGTAGTTGGGACTTGGGATTTTGGACCGTAAATTTGATTTTTCTTGTCAATATTAGACGCAATCAGTTGCATAGAGAAGGATGAAAAAATAAGAAGTAAAAAAGTAGAAAAAGAAAGAAATTGCAAACAAGTGGATAAAATAATTAGCAGTAACATTTTGAGAGAATTAGTTACAACCTCCTTAATAACTTGCACACACTAAAAGACAAAGCAATAAGCCATTCACTCCAGCCATTTCAGTTTTTATCTATGGCCCTTAATCTTTGACCACTTTGCGTTTTGCATCGTGCATGAATAAAGACACTATTGGAAAGAATCAGGAGAAGAACCTTTAAGTGCTTCATTTTTTTTTTTTATATTTTGTAATATGTCAGTGATGTATTGGGGAGATTGTTTTTCCAAGTAGGTGATTTTTTCTTATTTGTCTATTTAGTGTAATTTTTTACTTTTCTAATTGGATGGTAATGTATGACCTTTTGTAGATTATTCTAATATAGTTAAAGGGTGGATTGTTGATTTCAGATCCCTAATCATGTTGCTATTAAAATTGCTCTCGAACTGAAAAAACTGCTTATAGACAACAGCCTTCTAGATGTGTATGACTCTCTCTCTCTCTCTCTCTCTCTCTCTCCCCCCCCCATTCGCACAGAATATGATTATTATTTAACCACTGCTTGTATTGTTCATATGCAGATCCCAATCTGATTTGGAGGCTAATCTCTTTAAGGTACTTGCTAATTATGCAGTTTCACCTCTCAATGCTAAGTCTTAGTGAGTTTCCACATCATGTTCTATTTTTTTTTCATGGTTTTCTTGATCAGTAATGTGTACAAGATTTTGCTGATGATAGAAGGAATATACGATATTCATGTATATCACATCATATTTTCATTTCTATATATTTACAACAAAGACTTTTTGGATCTAGCCCCATTCTGCTTCTTACTATTCAGATGATTTTTAATGGATGTTGGAAAGATCCTGAACTGGTGAAAAGATCAAATGCCATACCTGATGCATGTACTGTCTAAAACTTATATATACTCAATGATTAAGATGGAATAATCTTACCAGTGAAGAAACTTTACGAAAAAATAAATTTGGACATAATCTAGTGAATTTCCCTGAAAACTTTTGCTACTTGAAGATTCTACAAAAAAAATTTAAGATATCTTACTTATGGGTCTCTATTTGCAGCTTATGGAGCGACGGGGATATGGGGAAGAATACATAAATCGTTATAAAATGATGACCAGGTAAGCAAGCTTCTGTGTAAATTACTTTTTTCTTTTTTTCCAGATTGTGGTTTGTCTCCATGAATTGAATCAATTCTTCCTACAAATCTTCTCTGTGTGCTTTCCCTAGACAAATAGTTATTGTATTCCTTGCCACTGTTTATCTTGTTATGGTTTGGTATCCAATTGACAAGAAATTTTAATGTCTTGGTAGCTTATTCTTTGATTGGTTTGTTAAATTTAGTTTTTGATAAATGTAATGGTGCAAGTTGGGTACCTGTTTGAACAATTTAAACTGCATTAGGCCCATTCAAATTTTAACAAATGCTCAACCTGAGCCTGACCATTGCTCTCATAGATAAATGGTGTAATTTGTATTTCTATATGTAAAAAGTGGCAATTTCCATATATAAACAATACGCGGTTAGTGAGTTTGAACCATACATATTCTTTCTATACATAAAAAGGTCATTACCTAATGTTAGTTCCCGTTCTCTAGGGTCTTGGGTGGTGCGGAGTGATAGAGATTATAGTTGCCAAGGCATTTAGGTGACTTTAGGAGACAATGGAGTGCCTAGTTTCCTGAGCAAAATTTTGTATTGGTTCCCTAGTTTTTATATACCAATTGACATGCATATTAATTGAAAAAATAGCAATTCTCTTTATCACGAACATTAAATTTCCTCTCAAAACATGGTAAATCATCACATCTAAACATTTATTTTAATATATTAATTTCAATGTTTACAAAAATAAAATTGATATAATATCTATTTAATAGAGAAATTTCATATCAAATTAGCAACTAAGGAAGGCTATAATTTAATATAATAAAATTAAGATAGCTAGAAAAAGAGAAAAAAAGAACAATTGATTGAATACAAGTTATTTAATACAATGCCTATTTAATTGCGGGGGCCCTATTTTTTATTCTCCAGGCCCTCTTGTACATCCTTCCCTTTTTCTGAATACAAGTTATCTTTTCTCAAAAAAAAAAAAAAGATTGAATATAAGTTATTTAATACAGTGCCTATGGGGCCCTATTTTTTGTTCTCTAGGCCCTCTTGTACATCCTTCCCTTTTTTGAATACAAGTTATCTTTTCTCAAAAAAATAAAAAGATTGAACCACTGATTTATTAAATGTAAAAGAAAGAGTGTAGAAAAAAAGTAATCTCTCTATTCATATAAGGTGGGAAACTTATCACCTAGGGAGGTGCCTAGTTGCTTTAAGTCAAGGCATGCAGGCAAGGTGCCACAATGCCTAGGTGATGCTTTGACAAATATAATCTGGACCTAACCTTTTCATTTTGTTCACAAAGTAGCCACTCTCAGACTTGAACTTGTGTTCTCATGCTTGTCAGCCCAAGATTTTACCACTACATTGAACAAATGGCCCCTATATATCAAAAGAAGAATAATAAAGAGCAGCCTCCCATTAGTTTTCAGAATTTGCATAAGCGAGACCTACAAAATCTTATGTGGGCCAATTTTGCCACATTCTTTCTATCCTCCCATATATGAGTTTCTCCCCTTCCACACTTATAAACAAACTGCAGAAGGGAGCCAATTCTAAAAAACCTTTCTTCTATTTGTTAAATCAATATTTAGTTTCTTATTTGATTTTCTCATGGATATTTATTTTTACACGTTTACTAATTTATTGAAAACCCTCTTCCTGTTCACTGCAAATTAAATTTATTTCCTCGGAATGTTTATTTATGGCTAATTTAACTATTCTTTCCTGTCAATTACTTCTGTTTTTACCCTTGACTCAGCAAAGAGACTACTCTGTATTCTGGTACTGATTTCCATATATTCTTCTTTTAGATTTCACCATCAAAGAGTACCATTGGTGATTCTTGTCTGCGGAACTGCTTGTGTTGGGAAATCAACCATTGCTACCCAGCTTGCACAAAGGCTAAACTTGCCAAATGTTTTACAGGTACACATGTTTGCACATTTGTCATTATACCTACTTATCCATCCGCCCACATATCCATTTTCTTATGCACACATTCAACAGGTATCCTAGGCTTCTTTTCTGGATGTTCACCCACATGGAGAGATAGTGTCACTGATTCAGGATCATCAATGCCTTCTGGCTATTCCATTGTAGCTTAAAATTTGCCTAGAACTAGATACTACTTTAGCCATGTGGAAGGGGCTGTTGGGCTGAAACTCTGAAACTTGCCCAATGAATAGATGATGGACATGGGAACAAATGGGGCCTTTTCGGGCACCAACTGTGCTCCCCATGTGTAAGATACTTGGCCTTTTATCGAGCCAACCCTTGTTCAGTGCCTGGCAGTGCCCCTCCCATGATTTTAGCACTGAAAACTATGATTATTTGAAATCCCAAGTATGCAAAAGTGCTTTGTGGTAATCTCTTTCACATGAGCACACATATAGATGGTACATATTATGTTCATATTGAAAGGTTTCCCAGTCAAGTCAACTAGAATATTTCTTAGCTGATCCACCCTGTTTCAGACATGTGGAGGGATGATGTGGCCAATCCATACTGTTCATAAGGGCATCCGAATTATGGCCAATTTAGAGGATTGCTTACATGTTTGACTCTCTGGATTGGGCACTTCACCTGAGTGGCTGAAAAGAGGATTATGGAGCAAAGGGCTCTCTCTCTCTCTCTCTCCCTCTCTCTCTCTCTCTCTCTCTCTCCCTCTCTCTCTCTCTCTCTGCTAGAGCTATTTCTAATGCCTTCTGTATTTATATATTTTTTTATTGTGACAGACCGACATGGTATATGAATTGCTACGGACATCAACAGAGTATGTGAGGCGAATTCATTGTTTTTCCCTTTCATGTTCATTTTTATTTTATTATTAAATGAAACAAATAACCCATCTATGACTGACATGTCTAGACGTGGATGCAACATGAATTTTGAATGAGTATTCTTCATTGATTTCTATAGGAAATTGGGTATGAAAAAAAATTCAAATTGGTATGCTTTTTATCAAAGAACCAAGTCTAAGGGTGTCACTAGCTCTACCAATATAATAAGTAAATACTACTTTATGATGTCACTTTCTGTATCCAAATCTCTATTGTGTTGTTCTGCTTATTCATTGACATATAGCTTTTTTTTTTTTTTTTTTTTCTAAAAGAAAGTATTGTTATTAAGAGAGTATATGCTGGGTACAGGATGTAGATTGTCAAGCATATGCTTGTGATAGTGCCTTTGACTGTGTAAGCTAAATATCCTCACAAAGAAAAGAAAATGGGTAAAATCAACCCAAGATGTTTGTCTAGCAAATAGCTTGAGATAAAGGACTTCCTTTCTTTCTTTCTTTTTTTCTTTTTTTTTTTTTTGGTGTGTGTGTATGGGCATGGGTGGGGGGACCAGGGGAGGTAGCGTTACTGTCAAATGAGGAGACATGGGGGGAGGAAGACTAGAAGCTATAGGGGGGTTTCCTATGAAGGGGCTAGAAAGAAGACTTAAATTCTATTTACTAGAACGAAATAATGTGTGCAGCCAAAAGGCAGTTGGAGGGTTAGGTCTGCATATGGTTCTGGTGGTGTAATTGTCATCGAAGTAGCCTTTGGTGATGAACAATGTGAGTGAAGTTTGGTTGGGGAACTTCAACTGGGATCTAGGTATAGCTACAATTTCTTATAGCTGTGTGGTTTGGAAAGGTATTGAGAAGTGTTAGTGTCGAGTATGTAGGGGTATTTCTGTCTTTATACTTATGTTGAGGTTGCTGATGTGTAATATTATGTTAGAACTAGTGACCCTCACTTAAGTAGGGGCACATGTGTCTTTTCCATTATGTTAGTAATATAAAACATATTTGGTCGAATGGGAGAGGTAATTTTTTCTCTCATTTGAACCAGACTTTTCTTCTCCTTTCTCTCTCTCTTTCTTTCTTCTTTCTTCTCCTCTCTTCTTGGCTGTTATCAGACTAACAGAACTCAAGGGCAGGCCGAATTATAGTATGGTATCAAAGCTCAACTAAGCAACTTGGATCTGCCCAGATTTCTGTTTTCTGCGCACCTAGTATAGGGTTTTCTCATGGTTTCTTTGTCATCGGTTGGAGATAAGGGAAAGGGCTGAAAAGGAGTGGTCGCCCTCTTCCCTTGGAGGTTTCTATGCCTCCAGTTGTGGTGTTCGTGGTCGGTTGTTGTGGTTTCTAAGAAGCCCTCCCCTAATCGATGAAGAGAAGAGGGCTGATTCGTGTGGTGCAATGGGTGTCTTGTGTGGTTTGATTTTTGTGTAATCTGATTTTTGGGTGATGAGGTAAGGGATTTCTATGCATTTTTTTTTTGTAAATCAAATAATACGTATGTTTCAGATCGTATGGTGGGATTTCAGATTGTAGTGTGCTAGGATTTATGCTATTTTCAGTGTGATTCGAAGGGGGAGTGGTCCGCATATAGTGTGGTGAGATTTCAGGTAGTTGTGGAGTAGGGTTTGTGGTGTAAAGAGTGTAATATTCAGCAATACAAGTGCTGAAATTAGTGTGATTAGTGTGTGGTGTGGTCTAGTGAGCAGTGTGCTGAATTCAGCAATGGGAGACAATAGTAATAGCAAGTCTAATGTGATGGTCCCTACCGACTACCCGAATGTTCAAATGACCTTTATTAAACTGAATGGAGAGAACTATGTACCTTGGGCTAAATCTGTAGAAGTTTTCCTTAAGGCAAAGAAGAAGGTGAAACACATAAGGGAAGAAAAGCCCTCCACTATTTCTCATGAATATGATGACTGGGAATAAGATGATGCACATATTATCACATGGTTATGAAACAATATGGAACCCAACTTTCTGTTTTAGATTGTGAGTCGTGTTAGTTGGGGAAACATCATTGTGTTTCCTTTAGTCCTAGGGTTGATAACCGTGTGTCGAGTTCTTTTTCTTTGGTTCATTCAAATGTTTGGAGTCCTTATAAAGTGATGTCATACAATGGATATAGATATTTTGTCATTTTTTTTTATGATTATTCAAGGATGACGTGGCTCTATTTAATGAAAGAAATGAGTGAATTGTTTACCATTTTCCAAAAATTTTATGCTGAGATTCGCAACAAATTTGTTGTTCACATTAAAATTTTTTGTTCCGATAATGACCGTGAATATTTCTCTTCATCATTTCAAAAATACTTGGACCAACATGGCATTATACATCAGATCTCATGTACCTACACCCCACAACAAAATGGGGTGGCTGAGAGAAATAATCGTCATCTTTTGGAAACAGCTCGATCTCTCATGCATCACATGAATGTTCCCAAACCCTTTTGGAGTGATGCAGTGCTTGCTTCTTGCTTCTTGATTAATCGGATGCCCACGTCTATCCTTAATGGTTATTCTCCATTCACTACATTGTTTCCCACCTTGTCTTCGTTTCCTCTTTCTCCTTGGGTTTTTGGGTGTGTCTATTCGTCCATAATCTGGGCCCTGGGAAGGACAAGTTAGATGCACGATCCATCAAATTCATCTTCCTTGGCTATTCCTGGACCCAGAAAGCGTATAAGTGTTATCATCCTAGTTCTCGACGTTCCTTTGTGTGTGCTGATGTTGCCTTCTTTGAGTCTACTCCATTTTACTTGGGGTCCGTTGATGTTTCTTCCTCATCCTCTTCCAGTTGCGGATTTTGTTCCTCTTGTTCCAGCTGTGACCAAATCCTTGCCTCCAGTGCCACCACCTATTGAATGACCACCTATCCGTCAAGTGTATACACATCGCCCACATGTACCGGCTGCTCCTCCAGCTCCATCAACGTCGACAGATTCGACAGTTGTCCCCACACCAGCCCCAACCCCAGTATTTGATCTTGATCTTCCCATTGTCTTTTGGAAAGGTAAACGCACTTGTACCCTACATCCTATTTCTAATTATGTTTCACTCACTCATCTTTTCGCTTCCCATCGCCAGTTTATCTCTTTGTTATCCTCTGTTGTTGTCCCTAAGGATGTCCAGGAACCCCTTGCCTCTCCAGGATGGCGCCGTGCAATGGAAGAACTCTCAGCTTTAACTCATAATCGTACTTGGGACCTCACTACTCTTCCTCCTAGGAAGCGGACTGTCGGTTGTAAGTGGGTTTATACTGTTAAGTACTTACCTGATGTTAGTGTAGAGCGACTGAAAGCTAGATTGGTTGCAAAAGGGTACTCCTAAACCTATGGTATTGACTACACAGAGACCTCCTCGGTTGCTAAGATAGGTTCGGTTCGTGTTGTGATCTCTCTTGCTGCTATGTATGATTGGCTCCTCTCTTAGCTTGATATCAAGAATGCTTTCTTGCAAGGTGATTTGCTCGAGGATGTCTATATGGAGCAAACATTGGGGTTTGTTGCTCAGGGGGAGGATGGTAAGGTATGCAAACTAAAGAAGGCTATTTATGGGCTTAAACAGTCTCCTCGAGCATGGTTTGGTAGGTTCAGTGAGGTGGTAAAGAAGTTTGGTATGAAACAGTGCCAAGTTGATCATTCAGTCTTCAGTCATGACTCCCAACTAGAAAAAATCCTATTGGTGGTGTATGTAGATGATATTGTTATTATCGGGGATGATAAAATGGGCATTGACAGGTTGAAGACCTTTCTGTAGGAACATTTTCAGACAAATGACCTTGGTAAATTGAAATATTTCTTGGGGATAGAAGTAGCAAGGTCTAAGCATGTACTAATTTGTGTCAGAATAAATATGTGCTTGATTTGCTAGAAGAAATAGGTTTGTTAGGTGCTAAACTAGATGAAACACCTATGGAAACAAACACTAATCTGAGCAGTGATATGGGTAAAGTGTTTGAAGACCCTAACAGATTCTGAAGACTTGTAGGTAAACTGAACTACCTAACCATTACTGGGCCAGATATTTCATTTGCGGTTAGTGTGGTAAGTCAGTTCATGTAGAAACCTCTGGTTCCTCATTGGGATGCGGTTCTAAGAATTGTGAGGTATTTAAAGGGGGCTCCTGGTCGTGGTTTGATATACAAAAGTGGTGGAAAACTTGAAATAGAAGGATATACTGATGCAGATTGGGCTGGTTCTATGTCTGATAGGGGATCTACCACAAACTATTGCACTTTTCTTGGGGGTAATCTGGTGACATGGAAAAGTAAGAAGCAGACAGTCGTGGCAAGAAGCAATGGGGAGGGAGAATATAGAGCTATGACACATACTACTTGTGAATTAGTGTGGCTAAGGAACTTTCTACAGGAGATGGGATACAATGTTAACACTCCAATGAAGCTCTACTATGACAATTAGGCTGCAGTTCATATTTCTTCTAATCCAGTGTTTTATGAAAGAACCAAGCACATAGAGGTTGACTGTCACTTTGTGAGAGAGAAGGTGCTGAGTGGAGTGATAGACACTACATATGTTAACACAGGGAACCAGTGGGCTGACTTATTTACTAAAGGGTTGAGTCAGGGAAGAGTGGACTACATATGTGGCAAGTTGGGATTACATGATATATACTCACCAGCTTGAGGGGGAGTGTTAGTGTCGAGTATGTAGGGGTATTTCTGTCTTTATACTTATGTTGAGGTTGCTGATGTGTAATATTATGTTAGAACTAGTGTCCCTCACTTAAGTAGGGGCACATGTGTCTTTTCCATTATGTTAGTAATAGAAGAAAAACAACATTTTGAGAAGAAAGGACCGTTTAGAAAGTTACAAAAAATCAAAAGAAACTATCAGAAATCAGAGTTCAAGAGGAGAGAAGAAGAAGAAGAAGGTGGCGACAACTTGGGTTCAGAGAGAGAGATTTTCGAACATAATCTCTTCTCTTACTCCCTTAATTCTATTTCATTAAGTTAAACTTTAGTAATTTACAGAGAAGTCCCTAGTTGGGCAGAAAATTAAAATGACATAATATAAGAAAGAATAAAGCCCAGATTAAGGCCCATTACAGCAAAATGACATAAAAGATAAAAAATGATAAACAGCCTATGGGCCATTCGGCCCATCTTCTCTATACTCCCCCTCAAGCTGAGCATAGATGTCAATCATGCCAAGCTTGTCAGTATCCTGTTGAAGTTTAGCCTTGGGAATGCCCTTGGTGAGGAAATCAGCTAACTGTCCTTCAGAGGTGATGAAAGGTAGACACACTTCTCCAGAAGCCACTCTTTCTTGAATGAAGTGTCTGTCAACTTCAATGTGCTTAGTTCTGTCATGTTGCACTGGGTTGTGAGCAATGTTGGTGGCGATTTGATTATCACAGTATAACATCATTGGTTTATCATGCTCAATACCCAGTTCCTCCATCAAAGATCTAAGCCCCAATAGTTCAGAAACTCCATGAGCCATGGCTCTGTATTATGCTTTGGCTGAAGATCGAGCAACAACTGATTGTTTCTTGCTTCTCCAAGAGACAATATTACCTGCCACCAAGCTACAGTATCCAGAGGTAGATCTTCTGTCATCAATGTTTCCGACCCACTCAACATCTGTGTAGGCTTCAAGTTCCATATGGCCATGCTTAGCAAATAGAATTCTCTTTCCAGGGGAGCCCTTCAAATAACACAGAATCCACTCTGTTGCTGCCATGTGAGTATCCCTGGGAGCTTGCATGAACTGATTGATGCAACTGACATCAACATGCTTGTTTTCAAAGTCTGAGGAGTTCATCTTCTTAAATACTTCAAAACTGACTTCAAACAACTTTGAATAACAACAAATGAAGACATAACAAAAACTGTGTTGTGAGCCAACCTCTATGCAGCCGTACCAATAACCTGCGTCACACCCGGAAGCTGGGAGAAACAGAGAAAACTCAGCCACTCCTTGTAGACTTCACAGAACACCAATCCACTCCTTGTAGACTTCTCACACCCGGAATGAGAAGGCCTTCAGTCACTGAGAGCCCAGGTCAAACTCCTTGTGGGGCTCACAATCAGATTTCTCCAGAAAATTAGGGTTTTGGGCAACACACTTGAATCTGTCAAGAGGATGACAAAACCAATCCCCTTCTCTCCAGAAACCACTAACAACTAGGCTGAAATAGGTTTCTTTAACTATTCATTCGATTCAGTTCTCCATACACACTGTGTGTATGGGAAAAAAAGGTGAAAAAAAGGGAAAAACGAGCCTACTCTGACACCAAGAAGAAAAACAGCCTTTTGAGAAGAAATGATTGTTTAGAAAGTTGCAAAAATTCGAAAGAAAGTAGTAGAAATCAGAGTTCAAGAGGAGAGAAGAAGAAGAAGGTGGCGGCAACTTGGGTTCAAAGAGAGATTTTCGAACATAATCTCTTCTCTTACTCCCTTAATTCTATTTCATTAAGTTAAACTTTAGTAATTTACAGAGAAGTCCCTAGTTTATTAATTGAGATGTATTACACTTATTTATGAGACTAGATAACACTATAGATGTAAATCTAGAAGTATGAATGAGAATGCTTTCCAAACCAACAAAGCTGTATTCTTTTGAATTATATTCCCTAAGCCCAAGTCCCCTTCCTCTTTACTCCGGCATACCGCCTCCCACTTAATTAAGTGGTCCTTTCTACTTTCCCATGGTTTCCAAAGAAAGTTTCTCATTAACTTATCCAGCTTATTGGCTTCCCTAGTTGGGATCCTAAAGACAAACAGGAAGTAGGTTGGTAGATTAGCTGATGTTGCTCTTATCAAAGTGATTCTACCCCCCAACGAAATATGATTCTTTTTCCACGAGGCCAATCTCTTCTCAATTTTTTCTACAACTGGGCATCAAAAGCAATATATGCATTAATGTACTTATAAATGAACATAATTAATGAAGTGGATTAATGGTTATGTTCCAATCAACAGAGCAGTGGGCGAAGAGGAGAGGAGGAGAAGAGAAGGGTAGAAGAGAGAAAACTCAAAACTCATGCTGGCAGCGCCAGTATTTTTATTATATATAGTAGGGCGACTGTACAGCTTAAGGGGTGCAAACTTCTCCTTGCTCAAGCTTCTTTCTGGTAAAATGCTTATCAACTTCAATATGCTTGGTTCTATCATGGAGAACTGGATTTGCAGCAATGTTGGAGCCAAGTGAAGGCAGCAGACGCTAACTGATTACAGTCCTTACCCAACTAGGTAAATACAAAAAACTGCTAAAAACAGAGCACAGTTCTTGCTGTCTCAGAATTTCACAGACCTGAGAGGTGTCTTCTTAAGGCAATACGAACTACAGAAAACATTTAAAGAGGCTGCTGCCTTCTGTCAGTTGAACCAGGTCACTTATGACCTACTAAGATTCTTCAAACATGAAGATTATTGGGTCTTCACACCCACGAAGAGGGATAAACTCACTTTATATCATTCAGTCAAGCAGAATAACTTAATCAGTTCTTGGTTTTAACACCAAGAACTAAAAAAGGGTGGTTTAAGCTTCTGTTCGTATTCAGTCCAGGGTCTCTGTAGTTTCCAACCCAGGAATAACAAAAAAACACAGGAAGAAAAAACACCAATCTCTTAGGGAGATTCAGCCAGTCATCCACTGGTCTGGGTGTTGTATGAATCAGTTTCAGTCCAAGAAACAGGGGCAGGACAAGAACAAACAGTCTTCAAATGGAGTTCATGTGTGTCTCTTCCACTTCTCAGTCCCGAGGAGCAAGAAAGAGTTTCGACTTGCAGGAGATGATTGACAGAGCACTGTCCTGCTCTGATACCATGTTCCAACCAACAGAGCAGTGGGCGAAGAGGAGAGGAGGAGAAGAGAAGGGGAGAAGAGAGAAAACTCAAACTCATGCTGGCGGCGCCAGTATTTTTATTATATATACTAGGGCGACCGTACAACTTAAAAGAGGAAGAAAAAGACCAAAATTCCCCTTGCAGCATACACCAAATATTACATCAGGTTACAAGTCAATGTGCATGAAATAAAGGCCATGGGTTCAAATCTTCTTATTAGCATTTTGAAAATTCTTTATGTTTGAGACCCGGGCAGTGCTAGGAAACTGGGGCTGGTTCACCGGTGGGTCAGCCAGTTTTAAATGGTTTTCTAGCTATTCCGGTTTCTAGGGTCTGGATATAGGTCCGGTCACGGTCCAACCAGCCAGTCTGGTCCGATTTCCTAAACACTGGTTTCTTCTACTGTTTCCTTATTCTGTTCTCTGTAAGGGCTGCTGTTTGTGATCATTTGTTTTAGTTTGTTCCTTGGTCGGGGTTCCTGTAGGTTGTGAGTGAGGTGTTTATGTTGTTGGGGGTTCTATTTTCTTGGGTGATTTCTTATCACCTTCCTCTTATATTTTCTTTTTCCTTGTAATGAATTTTTTTACTTTATTATCAAAAATAATCATTAAGCTTCTTTTTTATTAGGTGGTTGTTTGGATTTATCTCTTATTGCTGAGCTATTGGGCTGTAGTCTTTTTTTTATTTTATTTTATTTTTTTATATCTATGGGCCTAAGTTTATTAGTTCTCTAAAAGTGTTTATTAGTGCAGCACCCTATTAAGGGAAATCTTATAATATGCTGCGAATTATGATTAGAGTTAATAAAACATGATGAAGGGGGCTGGGAGACGTTTTGATTCTTTTCTCCCAAAACCCTATTATCTTCCTTTCGTTCTTCTCTATTCATCTGAACACTTTTCTCTATTTCTGCTTGTTTTCTTGATTAAACTCTAGATTTGTTGCTGCTCTGATTTACATCTCTTATATTGTTGGTCATATGTATGTATTCCGAGTTCTTTTTGTTTTTTTAATTACTTCCTTTTTTTGCTTTTCATTTTGGGATCATAATATGGTAATTTCTTCCTAAGTAGAAAAAGGATATCTCAAAGAAGACATGGCACCAGAAAAAGCAAGAACTTTTTGCGTCTTTTGCTTACCTTTCTTTTCTCCCCTTTCTCTCACTACTTCAACTGTTATGTTTTTTTTTTTTGGTTTTCTTGATAGAAATGCTATCACTTGGTTCACAGCAGGCCGAAACTTTTTCCTCCCATGGCTTACCATACTATTCTGTTGGTCTCTGTATTAGTATGACTGCTGTGTAGAGACCAGTGAAGCGTTTCATATTTTGTTGTCCAGTTTTTACATTTAAATTAACATCTTAACAAGGAAATAATTCCACATATTAGATATAAGGACCATTTGAAACCTATTGCTATTTTCCCTTTGCCAATCCATTAAATCACTTATTTTCCTAATATCATTTACAGTGCTCCATTGGCATCTACCCCTGTATGGGCACGAGATTTTGGTTCTTCTGAGGAATTCATCACCGAGTTTTGTAGAGAATGTAGAATTGTTCGTAAAGGTAGTCTGTCAGTTCTTTATAGTTCAATTTTCTAGTTGTGGTATCTGTTATGTTGCTCAATGATTTTGTAATTCTCCCAGGTATTTTTTTCCTCTAATCATTCCAGAGTTTTTCCATTTATTGGTGCCTTTCTATTGTTTGTCAGAACTTTACTATGACATGGTTGTGTACTTGTATTCTTGCTAGGTTTGGCTGGTGATTTAAAGAAGGCAATGAAAGATGGAAAACCCATTATAATTGAGGTCAGATCTGTCAACTTATAAATTGTATATTGTAGTGATGTTTTTATACTAATCTAATGATCTACATATTTAGCCAACACCTGTATATGGATACAGACATGGACAACAATATGGGAGATCGGATACAGCTATCTGTTTCCTAAAATTCAGGATACAGATAGGAAAAGTGATATCCCATCCCATGTAATATGCTTATATAAGTGAAATGTCATTTTCAATTCTTACACTTTGCCAAACTTAACTAAATTCGAAGTGTACACAGATTCATATATCAGTAGGCTAGCCGTTCACAGCAGTGCTTGGCACATTGCTGTTTGTATATATACCATTCTTTTATATAATTCGATAAGTTTTTGATTGTTACTTTCCTACTGATAGCAAAAGGCAAGAAATATCTAAGTGTTTTTTTTTTTTTTTGAAAAGAAAAAGTTTACCATTTTATGTTATGCCTGGAAGGATTGGAAGAATGGTAGTTATTGGCTTGTGGTTCTCAGGGATTTTACTGTATATGACATAGCGATATTGTAAAGAGAATGTGCATCCATAGTGGAGGGTGCCTTGCCCACTCTTTTCAGTTACATACTTAATACAAATGCATTTTTCCCCTCATAAAAAGACAGGAAGAAAATATCTTTAACTGTTCTTTTGATGTATTGGTGGGGTACGCGTATATGGGTGTTCATGGTGGTAACTCGTTAAAAAGGTCATTACCCAATTTCAGTCCCAGCTATCTGAAGTCTTGGGAGGGATGGGCTGGATACGGATCTAACCCTTGACATTTCTTTTACATGGTACTAACTCCTTAACCATGTAAATTTCTTGTTGGGATCTCCACCTTGTTCTGTGACATATTAAAATCCCATAATATTTATCAAAATTGAGTTTCTTTGAAATAACTTAGACACTTGAAGGAAGGATGATCACTTGTCACTGAAAGATAACCTTTCCTTAAAACACTTAAAAAATGAAGAGGTTGGCAGCTTTTCCTTAATGTTGTGTGTATATATATATATATTAAATCAATTGCTTTTTTTTTCCAAATTGAGTCCAATACATTTTGTTTTCTACTAATGGGGTTCCTTAGTTTGGTTACTTCTCATAATTAAAATGCATTCATGTAACTTGTGTTCTTATGTTTATAACAGGGAATCCATTTGGATCCAAGTATTTATTTAATGGATGATGAGAATAGAGAACCAACTAATTTACCTGCAAAAAAAGAAGAGCCAAAACCTCTCCCTGTTACCAATGTGGATGATGATGCAAAACAAAAGGAATGCGATACAACAAATAATACTTGTGGAGTCCCCAATGAGACTAGCAGCTGTAGTGCTGGAAATGTGAGGCCAAAAGTGGTAACATCTGCCAACCAGGTTGAAGAAGTTTTAGGTTGTTTGAAATCTCTTGATTTGTCAGGAAGCTCTTCTGAGAGGCAAGGTTATCATCTGATTAAGATATCATTTATGTTATTTGGTGTCCTCTTTATTGTTAGTTTAGTTTTTCTTTATTCTTATTGTTAATTCTTTCTCAGTTTTTGGGTGTAACAAATGAATGGTCTGCTATTGTAAATGGTGCTTCTTGCTTTAATGATGTGTTATCCTGTAGGTGAAGCTCTTAAAGGTCCAGGAGTAATTTCCAGTCACCCTGTGAAGAAAGAAAAAACAGCTCCTGAACCAGTAATTATACCCATAGTTCTGAAGATGGCTGAGTTTGATCACAAGGTTAATTAGCTTTACTTTCCTCATTTCTACTGATACTAGTTTTTTTTTCTTTTGTCATTCTGATACCTATAAATTTATCAGAAAACATCATTGAGGCGCATGTATCTTTGCTGGGAGATTCAATCTTCTGCATGTTCCTCCTGCTTTTGACAAGTGAAGATGAAACTTACTTTAAAAGGAGTAGTAAAAAGGAAATTTATACTGTAAAAATGTTGCTTATGGTACTTCCTTTATGCTGCCAGCCAGCATTTATTTTTTGGGTGCCAGGGGGGGGGAGGTGACATTAGAGGCCATGGAAGAGTTTTTCTGGTATCATCAAAGTAGAGCTTCCGTCACTTCTTCAGGGCCTGAGATTATTGCATTCCCATCAACTGTCTAGGGATGCTCGGGTGATAATAAGGTGGATGAGAAATGACAATGGTTGGCCAATGGTTGTTCTGACATCACGTTAGAGAGACTAGATATCTCACTGCTAGTGTGAACATTGAAATCTGCCATAGACGATGATCAGCTAATTCACTTGCAGACATGCTAGCTTGGGGGTGAAAGGGGATAGGATAGGTATCAGTTGTATTGGGGATCATCCCTCCTGGGTTAGATCTTTTTGGGGTCTCACTGTGTGTATGAGCTAGTAGGTATGTATATGTTGTATCTTGATGTGGGCTTTGCCTTTGTGGTCGATCTTTGGTCCTGTCCATACTTTTCTCTTTTTTCTTTTTTCTTTAATAATGTTCCTTCTCCCCTACGTGAGGACGCAGAGTGAAGATGATGGAGAACTTTGAACTGATGAGACAGTGGAGAAAGGAAGTGAGGATTGAAGCAAAAGAGTTTTTGTTCAAAGAGATGAAGGCAAGGAACCAAGTAAATCCAAAGGTGAGAGAAGAAAAGAAAGTGACAGTATACCTTTAACAAGAATCAACAGCTTGGTTGAAAGTCCTTTTGGATGTGACAATAGCTTCGAAGAAAACACAAAACTGTAGCAATGTCTTGAGGAGAAATGAAAAGATCTTCAAAGCGGAAATGAGGGTTAATGCCAAAGGATGGTTTATTATGCTGACCGAATGGTTCAAGCAAGGTAGAAAGCAAATAGTCTGTATACCGATGGGAAAGCAGAGCATGGGTTGGGTTTTATTTGCAGAGGTGTTATAGACTTCCTTGTGGAGAGGTGACGAAGGTGCTAAAATCTCTTAGGCATTGAAAGATAATAAAACACTCTCGACCAAGGATAATATCACATGAAGAGGCATCAATGAGCAATAGAGCTTTTTGGAATGGTGCAGAAAATACGTGGTTTATGTCAATAGAAAAGTAAGCAACTGGAAAGCCATAGCAGAGGAGATTAGAAGGAGGCTATCCCCTAAATGCTCCTTGAACCTAATCTCGCTCCAAGAAGGTAAAGCCATATTGGAAGTAGACAACATAGAGGAGGAGATTCATGCCCTCCCAATCCAACAGAGGGCTTTGTGGTCGTAGGGTAGTGGAATCCATTAGGGGTGCTCACGGTTCAGTTAACCGAACTGTGGGCTTATTTTTGAAACAGAACCAGGGGTTCATTGGCTTTTTATATATTATAAAAAATATATAAATATATAATAAAACACTAGAAATATATATATAAAATATTATATTTTAAATAATAAATAATATATTATATATTGAATATATATATATATATATATAATGCATAATTATTAATTTATAATGTATAGAAAATATAAAAATATATAAAATGTATATAATATACATAAAATATATAATATATGTATACGGTATACCGGCCGGTTTGGTTAACTACCGTTTTTCTATTTTGGTTAACCAAAACCAAACCTGTACCTTCGGTTTTTTTTTTTTTTTTAAATACCGAACTAAAACCGAACCGACTGGTTCGGTTAACCGAATTTTCGGTTTGGTTTTTCTTGCTCCTAGAATCCATGAGCTAATAGTATTACTCTAACGGGTACCCCTTGGGTGAAAGCTATAGGGATTCTCTTTTATGCCTGGCTAGATGATACCTTTAGGAAAATCACAAATATCTGTGGAGGCTTCATCCAGAAGCTAGATACTTCGGACATTACTGCAACTTCCTTCAACTTGGTGGGTGTGAAACCGGAAGCAGTGCCAAGAGAGGTGGATCTGATCATAGACAGTTACCTATAAGGTTTGGTTGTTGCTGTTGCAAGAAGCTAAACTCAGAGAGGACTGCCAAAGGTAAGAGATGAAGATGATATTGCAACAAAGAGGGGGCATGGCGCCTTGGTTCAAGAAGCTGAAAGGGTTTCAAATGAATTGAAGGAAACCCAACCGTTTAATATTTCGAAAGGTTCTATCTAGATAACTAAATATGTGGTTAAATCTGGGCTGTTCAACCAAGATTGAAAGCCGAAGTTTAATTCATATGCTGAAGTGATGACAGGTGGTCAAGCTAAAGAAGTTGAAGGGATGCCAGGAGTTGAACTGACAATTGAACCAAGAAGCTTGAGTGAGCCGATCAACCAAACCACAAAATCGCGTGACCAATTAAAAGGTCAAGTGAGAGGTCTAGGGCTCTCTTTAAGGGATGATATCAATGGTTTATCATCTTCCTTTTTGATGCCTAAGGAACCCCCTTTAGACGTAGCAGAAAAACAGAGAACCAAGTCTCATTCCAACTGCTTGAGAAGTGTGAATGCATCTAAAATGGCCTTGGATTGCAACTGGGCTTGGAGGTTGGTGGTGAGCAAGAACACTACGACCCCAAACAAGTGCAGTCCAAAATTTTTTTAGGCCTCCTCATGAAGACTCGGTGGAAGATAGTGACTGGGAGGATTTGAGAAAGGAGGAAAGTTACGAGGTTGATCAACCCTCCAGCATTAGGAGTGTGGTTACAACTAAAGATTGCAAGGTCTGGAATGAGGAAACTCTTGGAACAAATATTCTATTTGAAGACCCCTCTAAAGACTATTTTGGCAATGAAAAAAGCTGGACTTGAAATGCGTACCCTAAACTTAGAGGGGGGGGGGCATAGAATTAGCTAAGAGAGGTAGGATTTCAACCAACATAGTCATAGGATTAGGGTGTCCATACTTGGGACATTTGGTCTTGATACTGATGTTCATATTGAAGTACAAGAGGAACAATTTATTGATGCTATCCGTGTGTTACTTGACAAGGACATACACCTAGCAGGAAGGTTGTAAAAAGAGGCTTACTCCATATCGGAACAGGGAGTCCCTAACCTCTCACCCCCTTTTGTTTCGTTTCCTAATCCTAGTGTTCCTTGTTCTAAAATCCCTTCTAATACTACCTTCCCTTTTGTTGTAAACCCGGCTGAGCCATTCCATTCATGAATGCTTGCAATTGAATTGCCATTGATTTTGGTGACGAGGAACCATTGGGTAGTGACATTGAGCAAGAGAGGGATAAAATCCTGAACCTTGTCGGGAAAAGCAACCTCATCTAGAAGGAATGACTTAATCAAAGAAGGGAGAGGCGAGGAGACAAAAAGAGAGGCAAAAGAAAGGAAAATGGGGGGAAACAAAAGTTTATTTGAGGAAGAATGGAAAGCAAAGGAAGAGAAAAAAGAATGAGATTGAAAAGCTTTAGTGTGGTATAAGTTATGAGGAAGAAAATATGAGAAAGGAGAGAAGGAAAGGGGAAAGGAGACTCTAGGTTACATTTTTTAGGGTCCCTCAATTCAGTGAAATGAAGATTTTGAGTTGGAATGTGAGAGGTTTAGGACTGGGTGGATTCTCTATGGCCTCCTATCAAAAGCATTGGGATCTTTTGAAATTAGATCTTCTGCAAATGTGTAAAGAATTCTTCATCAAAGGGGAAATCCCCTTTAGAGAAAATGCTACCTTTTTCTCTTTTGTATGCAAGGAGGAGGTACAATCTCCGAAGGACTACAGACCAGTAAGCTTGATAGGGAGTCTTTATACGATAATTTCAAAGGTTCCATTGGAGAGATTAAAGTAGGTTCTACCTTCAGTGATCTCACTGTTCCAAGGGGCTCTTGTGGGAGGCAGACAAATCGTGGATCAAATCCTATTGGCTAATGAATGTGTTGTCAAGAAGAAAAGTAGAGAGAATGGTTTGGTTTGCAAATTGGACCTAGTAAAGGCCTATGATCTAGTGAACTGGAGATTTTATTAGAAATTCTAGAAAGGCTAGGGTTTGGAGATAGATGGAGGATATGGATTGGAGGCTGTGTTAAATCATTTTCTATTCAATTCTTATCAATGGAGTGGCAAAAGATTTCTCCCCAGCAAAGAAAGGTTTAAGGAAACGGGACTCCCTATCCCCTTTCCTTTTCACTTTAGTGGTAGTCTGGCAGATGTCCTAAGCAAGATGATTATGGCTGCAGACTTACAAGGACGTTTTAGGGGTTGGAGGGTAGGGAGGAACCAAGTAATCGTTTCCCACTTCCAATTTGTTGATGATACAATCCTGTTCTATGAGGATATTGATATGGAAATGGTGATAAATTTAAAGGTGCTGATTGATAACTCTGTGGTATATCCAGATTGAGGATTAATTTGAGTAAAAGTGGAATAGTTAGAATCAATTTGGAGGAGGGGGAAATTTTGAGGTTTGCAAAGGTACCTGGGTTGTGAAATAAGGAATTGATCTATTACCTACCCAAGTTTACCCTTGGGGGGAAACACAAGAGCTGGTGGATTTTGGAAACCAGTGGTAGAGAGGTTTGCAAAGAAACTAGCTCTGTGGAAAAGAAATTATATTTCCTTAGGGGGAAGAATCACCTTGGTTAGAGCCACTTTAGCAAATCTACCTATCTACTTTCTTTCAACATTCTGCATCTCCTCTAGGATAGCAAGACAACTAGAGAAATATATGAGGGATTTCCTATGGGAGCCAGGAGAGTTAAAAAATACCACTTGGTTAAATAGGAACAAGTTAGTAAACCAGAAGAAAAAGGGGGCCTAGGATTAGGAAACATTGCTATTAGGAACACTGCATTATTAGGAAAATGGTTGTGGAGATTTCCATTTGAAAGAGACAGGTTGTGGCACAAGGTAATCGTAAGCATTTATGGTTTGGAGGGCAATGGTTGGGATGCTAAAATTGCTCCTCATACAACTTCAGCTTCTCCTTGGAAAGATATTCATGAAGTATACCCTATATTTCTTAGCTCTGTCCACTTTGATGTGGGAAGAGGGGACAAAATCCGTTTTGGAAAAGACCTTTGGATAGGGGAATCACCACTAAAAGGTCAATTTCCTAAATTCTTTTCCCTCTCAATTCTCGAGAATGTAACTGTGTTCAGTTTGAGTACTCTCTTTCCCTTAAAGCCTTAAGTGAAACCTTGGTTTTAGAAGAGGTCATAGGGAAAGAGAGTGTAATTTGTTGATTGACCTTAAAATCTTGGAGACAGTTACCCTAGGCCCAAATTTGCAGTTGGAGGATTCTAGACTCTGGGTAATTGCCATAAACAGACTTTTCTCTTGCTCCTCTTTCTTTAGACATCTAGCTTTACCCAATCCTCAAGGGGTGAACTTCCTGGTGAAAGAAATTTGGTGTAAGACTATTCCACCAAAAATCCAAGCTTTTTGCTAGACTATTTTCCTTGGAAAGGTAAATACATGTGATGTGTTGCAGAAAAGGAGGCCTTATTGCCTCTCTCCTCAAATTTGTTTCCTATGTATGGATAGTGGAGGGACCTTTTCCCATTTATTAATATCTTGTCCTTTTGCGCTTCATGTTTGGGAGTTTTTTGTTCTCTCTTTGGCTGCAGGTGGGACCCCCCTCAAGAGGTGGTGGATATTTTCAACCCAAACTTCCTGAGGCAACAAAAGAAGAATGTGGAAAGCTACTAAGGCAGCAACAGCTTGGGTGGTGTGGGAAGAGAGAAATAACAGAATCTTCAATAAAAAGAATAGGACTGTGGAAGAGGTAATAGATAGCATAAAAGTGAAGGTTGCTTTTTGGGTCAAGACTTTGGATTACTTCCAAATATGCTTTGTCACTGACATTATAAGATCTTGTAAGGAAGTATCGCAGTCCTCTAGAACAAAAGAAGTAAGATTGGAGTGGAAACCTCCAGAAGGCAATAAAGTTAAACTGAATTTTGACAGTAGCTCCTTGGGTAACCTGGGATTGGCAGGAATAGGTGGAGCAATCATAAGTTCAGAGAGCAGGATTTTGGCTTTATTTTCAGGGCCAACTGGCATTACTAACTCTGCAATGGCAGAGCTGTTGGCATTACTACATGGACTTCAGTTGGCAAAGCATTTGGGATTTAGACAAGTGGAGGTGGAAGAGGATTCAAAAGTAATTATTACATGGGCATCTTGTGATAGACAAATTCCTTGGATTCTCAACCATATTTTCAGGGAAGTTGAAAGACTGGCAAAGGACTTAAATGCTGATGTCAAATGGGTTAGAAAGAATGCAAACGGGCTGGCTGATGCCCTAGCAAAACAAGGGGTTGCAAGGTAGCAGTTTTATTGGGCATCTTTGTAATCTACTTGTGTGTGGGGGTATTACACTCCTATAATCAAATTGTACTAATCCACCTTTAATCAATTTAATAAAATATCTTTGCTGATAAAAAAAGGTCCCTTTTTATTGATCAGCAAATAAGACTCTTATTAAAATCAGAGATAATATTAAATTACAAGAGTTAGGTTTCAGCACTGCATTGACCCAAGCTACAAACAATTACAGCTCTGCCCAGAACAAAGTAGGTCTATTTGCTCTCTGTTTTGCTAGGGTATCCGCCAGACCATTTGCAGTCCTTTTTACCCACCAAACTGAGAGTTGAACCTCCTTGCAAGTATGTTAATTTCCCTATAGATAAATTTGAGCTTCCAAGGTGCTGAAGTGATTTGCTTTTCCCAAGAAATTACTAGTAGTGAGTCTCCTTCAATTTCTAAATCTGTTGCTCCAATCTGCTCAGCCAGCTTTAAGCCTTGTAGGAGAGCTAGAGTTTCAGCCTGAATTGAGTCACCAATACCTATTGATCCTGAGAAAAGTGCCACAACTTCTCCTTGATGATTTCTAAGCAGACCCCCTATACTAATTACTAGTAGTGAGTCTCCTTCAGTTTCTAAATCTGTTGCTCCAATCTGCTCAGCCAGCTTTAAGCCTTGTAGGAGAGCTAGAGTTTCAGCCTGGAGTGCCACAACTTCTCCTTGATGATTTCTAAGCACACCCCCTATACCTGCCCTTCCTGGGTTGCCAAAGGACCTCCCATCAAAGTTTAGTTTTAGTTTATTTAGTGCAGGTTTCTTTGGATACATCTGTTTGTGCCACTTCAGTCCACATCCTTAGAATGTCATCACCCAATGTGCAGCTCTGATTTTTATGGATTCAATAACTTCCTCCTTTGGTTTGCTTTTTTCAAAGAAAATTCTTTAATCAATTAATGAAATCTCTGTTATTGATAAAAAAAAAGAAAATTCTTTGGTTTCTTTCCTCCCATAAAGTCCATTCCACAATAGAAAGAAAAAGGGTTCCTATTACTGATACAAAAAAGGTGTTATAATTGAATCAGGATTTTTTTTTTAATTTTATTTTCTCTAATATTGTGGTGCAAGGCTTATTGAAATAATATTAACAATGGCATGTACTTAGTGATAGCACAAGTTGAGATCTAGCTTTTTCCAATGCAATGCTAATTGACAATGTCTATGCTCTGTTATGTCTTAATTTTGTTCTGAGAAGTTTATTCACGATTTTGTGATGTTCTCAGTTTAACAGTATTATTTGATTAAGTTGCCTTATTTTTATGGGCATTGTGTCATAATGATGAGGAGCAGATAGTCACCAACAATTTGCAGACCTGATAAAAAGCCCATTGAGCAAGTCCCATTTAACCAGTCCATGGAGTGTTTTTTCAAGGCCATCTAACTATATGGGTCCCCTACCCAACGAAGTGGTTCTATTATGAGAATTTTATCCTTCTTCCCTTCATTGGTTAGGTTCCCTATTAGTATAATTAAGTATTAATGAGATCAGGACAAGCTGTGGTCTTTGGGGACCGGATCCGGTTTTAGGAGGATAGATGGTTTGCTGACAACTTTCGTTGTGAGGCATTTCCATAGTATGGCTTCTCCTAGGGAAGTTATGATGCAAGAGCATTTGGAGTTTGTGGCTGATGATGTGCTATAGGACCCACATTTCGGGCATCACATACCATACTAGAATTTGGACCCTGGAACAACCTATGCAGTCCTTCCTAACAGTCATTGATGGGGAGGATGTCTAATTCTGTTGGTGATAGATTTGGGCCCTCATCATATCATTTTTTTTTTGAGAAAGGTAAAGTATCATTATATTAGTATAAACAAAAAAAATGTACAGCAAGATGATGTACTTAGGAGCCAAAACAAGCTCTTCCCTCTAACCTTGACTCCCCCTAGAGGTGTAATGTTGGGTCATGCCAGGTTGGCATGACCCGCAAACCTGGGCTGGGACGAGCCTGGCTAGGTCTTTTTTTTTTTCATTTTTCCTAAGTAAAAAATGACAAACTTTTGGGAAAAATAAAGTTTTAAAGATTCAGCATTCCTTTCACCTCAAGTTTTAAAGATATTTGAAACCCATCTTTGTTTTTGAGATTATCCATCACAATTTCCTGGTACATTTGTGTTTTGTTTGCCCCCTGTTTGGCTGTGGCATCAGCCAAACCAATTGAAACTCATTTTTTGATATTGAAAAGTATGGTCTTCATAATCTTTGTTCACAAAGCGTTTAGCTTTTAACACCACCATGTGATTGGGAGACGTATAGATACTAAACATTAACAATCGATGAAATGAGAGTTTTCTCTATTTATCCCACTTAATATATGCTTTTATTCATGTGCTACTGTGCCTTTAGCAATCCTTTTATGAAGTTTGATTTGCTTCTTGTCAAGGATTTTGGAAATATTACTTTTTTTAGTAGTTCATGATTGCCAATATTTTGCTTGTCTTATTAACCCCTTCTTTCTTTTGGTGGATCAAGGCGTTACTGGAGGAGTGGATATCCACTCGTACATTTGGTGATAAATGTCTAGCCCAGGTATTGAGAATTACTTGTTGCGGTTATCAGGATATCAGAACATGCACATTGTAGACGATAATGTAGCTTTTTAAAGATGAGTTCTTTAGAGTGCATAATATGTTACCTGAATGACTAGTGGCTACTTTTATCTTGCTTTGGTGTTTATGTGGTATGCACAATCAAAAGAAGAATTTATTAAAACTTGAAGTTTGATGATTCAATGAGACTGTTTTCATTTGTTATATCTACAGTGTATCATTCATTAGCTAAATAATTCCAACAACAAGAAAAGTGTCAGCTTGTTTATTATGCTTGAGATAATTGGTGATAAACGTGGCAGGGATAACATATGGAAGTACTATCATCTGAACACTAGGTCACTAGCCAAACCTGAAAGCTTAAGAAAATGCCTACTACTTGGGATTTGAAAAACTGTTTGCCATAGCAGCAAAATGTGGTTTAATCATTCTTTATTTATTTACGTTTTTTCAAGGATAGTTGAAGGAAATTATATACAAAGCTTCTTAAGGCATGAAAAAAAGAGGGAGAATTAAGTGGAGGGCAGCAAGGGCAGCAGTGGTGTGGACTATTTGGGAAGAAAGAAACCAAAGAATTTTCAATGACAACAATAGGTCTATGGAGGAGTTGGTAGAAAGCATACAAGTCAGAGACACACATTGGGTAAAAACATTGCAATTCTTTTGAATATTCTTAGTAAATGAGATAGTGAGAAAATGGTCAGAAGTAGCACAAATGGATAGAAGGAAAGATAGTGTGATATTGGATTGGAAACCCCTAGCTGAAAACAAAATGAAGCTGAATTTTGATGGTAGTAGCTCCACAGGCAATCTGGGGAAGGAAGGCATAGGGGGTGTGCTCAAGAACCACTTAATGGTGGTGGCTATGAATTGAAGGCCAATTGGTATTGGTGATTCGGTTAGAGTTGTAATAATGGAATTGTTGCAAGGACTGACATTAGCACAACAGCTTGGTTTCCGTGAATTGGAAGTGGAAAGAGACTCAAAATTTGTCATATTTTGGACAAGGGAAGTTCATCACCTTGGAGCTACAGGCATGCCTTCAGGGAGGCAGGTCACCTATCAATAGAACCCAATACCTTTAGCTGGGTTAGAAGAACTGCAAATGGGATGGAAGATGTACTAGCAAAACAGGGGGTTAATAGACGCTAATTATTTTGGGCAAAAGTGTAAAACTTTTATTTTTTTACTTCAGATCTGAATTTAATGAATTTCTTTTTCTGATCAAATAATAATAATAATAATAATAATAATAATAACACTAAATTATATACAATTTACATGTTTGTAAAACATATTACCTTTACACCCTTAATCATTTGACCATTTTTTTGGTAAAAAAGGGGCAGCCCAGTGCATGAGGCTCCCACACCAATACAGGGTCTGGGGAGGGACAGATGTATGCAGCCTTACCTCTGCACATACTAAGAGGCTGTTCCCAAGATCTGAACCCTGGTCACCCTGGTCACAATGGAGCAACCCAACCGTTGTGCCAAACCCATCCTCATTTGACCATTTTTTGGTAGTAAATAAAAAAGAAAATTTATAGAGAAATAAGAGTACAAAAAAGGTGACAAGATATCACCCAACAAAAGAAAAACGAAGCCCCAAAAGCAGCCGCACTCCTCTAATCTAGATTTGACTTCTAGGTTCTAATATTGTTAAGCATTGAGGAAAAGATTATCTGTGATCATCTAAACTTGCTTTGTACATTTAATCATGAGGAAACTTTCATAGTTCTCATTCCAAAGGAGCAAGGTGCTTCCCACCCCTTAGGATTTTAAGCCAATCATCCTTACAAGAAGCTTCTACAAAACAATTGTCAAAGTTTTATGTTCTTGTAATGTCCATCTCCCTCTGTCAGATAGTCTTTGTTCATGGCAAGCAAATCATTGGCCAGATTATCATTGCCAATGAGAGTATTGAGAAATTCAGAAGAGGAACAAGATTCATGGCAATCTCACTTCCCACTGAAGTTTCTCAAACCTCCTTTCAACCTTCAACTTAGCCTGTCCATCCTCTACGAAAAACTACTTTAGTTTTTGAGAATACCAATTCTCTCCTCCTCCCAATGTAACCCAAATTCCAAACCCTTTAAATGTGGTCTCACTTCCCTACAAGTCAGCAGTTGGAAACCTATTATTCATAAACACCCTTCTTAATGCTAGGAAATGTGCACATGGCAATTTTTTATGATAGCAAATAATATGCTTCCAACATTTTCGACAATTTTTTATTTACATGTCTATAAAAATTATTCGTATTTGTCATGCTTATTTTTTGTTTAATATGATGAATATACAATATTAGAGATGTGCCTAAATGTTTTCTACAATTTTTTTTTTTTTGCATTTTTATACTTTCATTTTTTTTTATCTCTTTTAATTTTTATTGTTGTTTAATAAAAAGGTTGAAGGTTTGTAGAAGAAGATGGAGAATAGGTGATTATGGAACTGTGAAACAGAAGTAGAAGAAGATGGAGAATAGGTTTGTAGAAGCTGCTAGATGGAGGAGAGTGATTAAGATTGAAGCAAAAGATTTCTTATTTGAAGAGATAAGGATTAGGGGCCAGCAGAGCTTGAAGATTAGGGAGGCAAAGAGAGCCACAATATTGTTGGTAGAAAGGTCTTGAAGTGATTGAATAGTTACAGAGTTTGTTTCAGAAGCAAGCTCCAAAGGTAAACAACTGAACTTTATGAAGTTCAACCTTGATGAAAGAAAGAACTACGAATTGGAATGCAAAAATAATGCAAAAAGGATGCTACATAACACTGCAGGAATTCTTTGGAGGAAGAAAGAAGCAGTTAGCTTGTTTCCCAGAAGGTAAACTGGGTGTAGGATGGAAGGTAGTGGCAGAGGTACTGAGTGACTTTACTCAGCAGCTGAAAACAAAACAAGCAGAGGCTGCAGTGAAGGAAAAGAAAGGGGGTAATCACAAGAGAAAGGAAGAAACCACTGATAGGGATTGGATGATTGCAGAAAAAGGAAAAAGAACTTGTAAACTGGTAGCAACAGCAGAAAAAGAGGATTGGGGGAAGAAATTTGTGGTTGAAACAAGTCCACCAAGGGATTGGAGAGGTATTGCTCAGGCGATACTCAAAGAATATAACCTGCAGAAGCCGATGGTGATTATTCCTTATGAACCTTGTAAAGCTGTGATAGATCTGGGTGAAGATGAAGTAGAGATTTCAGCCTTAAACTTTCTTTCTGAGGCTGGTGCTGCTAGTGTCGAATTGGTGTCCTCTATCTAACACCAAATGCTTTGAGATTGAAGACAATGTAGTAGTCAGAGTGCTTGGGTTACCTTTCAATCTCTGGAAGGAGGAAGTTTTACAGTCAATAGCTTTAATCTGTGATGCAAAATTAGAAGGTGATTGTGATCTCCATTCAGTTGCAGTGAGGTTAGGTGGTGTTAAACCCAATGACATCCCAAGGAAGATAGAGGTTATTTCAGAGGGTTTAGTATACCCCATCTGGCTTGCTACTTCCATTGAAGCCCAGCTTTGGAAGGAAGGAAGAAGGGAGGAAGATGAAGGGGCAGGACAGGCCTGGTTGCTTGGTATGCAAGGCAGAGTAGACACTACAAAAGAGGCTGTCTTCTGAGGCAACTAGGTAAAAAGAGAGAAAAGAAAAAAATTTAACTACTTGGGGAAAGCCTGCTGGGCAGGGTGGGCTGAGGGATGGCAGGTCCTATGTTCAGTCGGTGACAGGAGGTTTAATTGGAGGAAGCTCTGCGCCAGGAGTTCAAATTTCAACAGAAACTGAAAGGTAGGCAAAGGTTCAGGGGTTAAGCCGGTCCTTTCTGGTCCTTTGAACCGAGGCCAGTCACATGTTTCTTTAAGAGAACACGTGACTGGCAAAGAAGTCGGGAGGCTGGGCCCAGGCCCATCAAAGATTAAGGGGCCTTTTCTTGCGAGTGGGCCTGCCGGTTTAAACAGTGTGAACCCAAGTCTTAAAGTGCCACGTGCCAACTTATGTAGGCACGTGACCAAAGGATTAGAGAGGACGATGGACCAGAAAAAGGGTCTACCATCGTCTCCCACGAGCAAAGCTCGTCTGCCGCTCGCAGGGGAGAAATCTAGTAGCAGCGGAGTGGCAAGTTCGAACTGGGCTTGGGTTCCAAGCAAGAAGAAGAAAGTTTTCTCCCCGGAACGGCGCAGTCCGAGGTTCAAGAAGCACTCGTTGACAGTGGAGACAGGGAGTTCCCTCATTCCGGAGACAGCAAATCAGGTCTTTACGGACACGGTCGAGATCTGCGCGACGGAGGAAGAAGGTAGCTCAGATTCAGAGTCTAAAGACTCTTCAAGTATTGGAAGAGTGGATCTGGAAAAAGCCAAATCCCTCGGTGCTGATGAGAGCCTTCACACCGAGTTGCTTTTTTTGGGACAAGACGAGTTGGATGTTTCAGTTTCAGCTCAGAAGACGTACTCTCAATGTCTCTTATTATCTACGGATTCGGGCTCCCAGTTCACTAGAGCAGCACAACACTGATAGAGGAATAGAGGAACAGGAATTACCTTGGTCACCGATCACAGAGTTATCAACAAGGGGACAACTTACAAAGGCAAATTCTGATGCAAGGCTTAAAACAACATTGGTTGAACACAATGGGAACCCACAGTCATCTTCTTTGGAAGGTTTAGCCACGACCCTGCCCCTACGTGTTGCCCCTCAAGAGTTTTTGACATCTTCCCACAACCATTCAGGTAATATTGTCAATTCGTTTTATGGTACTGATGTGGGTTTCCTGCCTGAAACAGGTACTTCTGCAGCTCAACTTGATGCACCAGCCATGGCTGGAAGGGAGAACAAGAGGAGGTGGTAAGGGGAAGAGAATCACAGGAAAAGGAGTTAGAGATGATCTGAGATCAAATTTGTATGTTTTTGGAGGAGTATAGGAGAAAAGAGGAAGAGGTAGGGAAGGGTGAGGTTCAAGAAGGTTCAACAAAAACAGGGGATCGAAGTAGGAAAAATACAAAGGATGAATCAATTATGGGAAAGATGCAGAATGAAGAATTAGAGAGGATTTGGGGACAGATCTGTGCCCTCCTCGAGGAGTATAGGCAAAAAGAGGAATCTTTGGAGGAAAACCAAGAAATTTCGAAAAGGCAAAATAAAACAAGAGCAGTCTTAAGCAGATCTGGAACTTTTAACAACCGTAGGAAGAAGAAAAGATCAGGGGTGGAAAGGCTGATATCAGATATAGAAGAAAATTTGGAATTCAGCGGAAGAGGGGAGAGAAGGAAAGCCTCTAAGTAATTCACTTTACAAATGTGTATGGACCAAACAATTACAGAGAAAGGAATGAACTGTGGGAAGAGCTTTATGGGATTCAAGGGCTTTGGGATGGCCTGTGGTGCTTGGGGGGAGATTTCAATGTAATTCGCTTTACAAATGAATCAAATAATCCCCAGCAGGTCATTACAACCAGCATATGGAGGTTCAATGATTTTATTAATAATTGTGGGTTAAAGGAACTCCCGTTGCTGCAAGCTATCTATACCTGGTCCAATTTTCAGGAGGTACCAGCCTGCTCCAAATTAGATAGGTTCCTTTTTCAATGAAAGTTGGGAAAATAAGTGGGCGGACTTGTTAACAAGGGCTCTACCTAGAGTCACATCTGACCATTGCCCCATTAGCCTGGGACAGGAGCCTTTTAGGCAAGGACCTTGACCCTTTAGGTTTGAGAACATGTGGTTGATTCACTTGGACTTCATGAAGAAGGTTGAGGAATGGTGGAGAGAAGATCTAAGGGGGGTGAAGTGGAAAGGGGTAAGATTCCATAAAAAACCAAAAGGATTGAGAGAACATGTGAAGGATTGGAATAGGGAGCATTTTGGGAGAATAGAAGAATTGAAATCCTCTCTGTTGACCCAAATAGAGGAACTGGATGTGAAGGAATCCCAAAGAGCCTTAAGCCCTCAGGATAGAGATCGGGGATGGAATCTAAAAAGTGAGTTAAATGAAGTTATTTTGAGAGAAGAAATTTCTTGGAGGCAGAAGTCTAGATGTAAGTGGATTAAGGAAGGAGATGGGAACACTAAATTTTTTCATGACCTAGCCAATGGAAGGAGAAGGAAAAACCTAGTTTCCAAACTGGAAGTGGATGGAACAGTCTTTGATAACCAAGAGAGGATAGCTACTTGTTTTGTTGACCATTTCAAATCCATCTTGAGGAGACCCCTAAGCCCTAGAGTGGAGTTGGAAGGTGTGACCTGGCAGAGGCTTCCAGAAGAGAGTAGAATCTGGCTGGAAAGGAATTGAGGAGGAAGAAAATAGAAATGCTGTCTTTTCCATGGATAGATCTAAAGCTCCAGGGCCAGATGGGTTTACAATGGCTTTCTTTCAAGATTGTTGGGAGATAGTCAAAGAAGATTTATTTGAGGTCTTCAAGGAATTTGAGAATAATCAAGCGATGAGTCGGGGAATTAATGCTACTTTTCTAGCCTTAATTCCGAAAAAGAAAGATTCCAAGCATCCAAAGGACTTTAGACCTATCAGTTTGGTGACTAGTGTTTACAAGATTGTGGCAAAAGTCTTATCTTTGAGGATAAATAGGTGCTTCCTTGTCTTATTAGCCAAGCGCAAGGAGCTTTTGTTCAGGGGAGACAAATTGTAGATCAGATTCTAATAGCAGATGAATGTGTGGAGGAGATGAGGAGATCGGGGCGTAAAGGTTATGCTTGTAAACTTGACCTTGAAAAGGCCTATGACTTAGTGGATTCGGGATTCTTATCACTCGTGCTAATGAAGTGTGGGTTTGGGGATAAGTGGTGCAAATGGAGAAACGATTGCCTCTCTAGTTGCCATTATTCCATCCTAGTCAATGGGGTAGTTACTGATTTTTTCCCAGCTAGTAGGGGTGTGAGATAAGGTGATCCCATGTCACCTTTCCTTTTCACCTTAGTCATCGATGCTTTTAGTAGACTCCTTTTAGAAGCGGAGAGAGCTAGATCTCTAAGAGGGTGGAGAATAGGTAGAGACAGAGTGTCAGTAACCCATCTCCAATTTGTAGATGACATAATAATCTTTTGCGAAGGTTGTGATTTGACAGAGGTAAGGAATCTGAAGGACTTAATAATTCACTTTGAGAGGGCCTTGAATTTGAAGGTAAATTTTGAGAAGAGTTGTGTTGTGGGGGTTAATTTGAACAGAGAGGTGGAGTTTATAGCAGCCTTGTTAGAATGCACTTTCTCTCAGTGGCCTCTATCCTACCTAGGACTTCCTCTATGTGCAAACCCAAAGGAAAGTAGGTTTTGGAATCTGGTGGTTGAAAATTTTGAAAAAAGATTGGCAGCTTGGAAGAGGAACTACATCTCCGTGGGTGGTAGAGTTGTTTTGATTAAAGCAACTTTAGCTAACTTGCCTTTATACTTCCTGTCAGTCTTTAGAATTCCTAAAAGGGAGGCAAAAAGGTTGGAAAAATTGATGAGGGACTTCCTATGGAAACTTGGTGAAGAGGAAAAATATCACTTGATTAGGTGGGAGGTGGTGAGTCGGAGCAAAAAAGGAGGACTAGGCTTAGGGAATGTGGTGAGTAAGAATGAAGCTCTTTTAGGTAAGTGGTTTTGGGGGTGGCCCCTGGAGAGGGAGGGGTTGTGGCACGAAGTAGTGAGAAGTATCCATGGCTGTTTTGAATCAGGTTGGGATGTAGGGGTATCTCAAAGGGCTTTGCTCACAACACCTTGGAAGGCTATCTCTGGCATTCTCCCTAAATTCCTCAGGTTTGTAAAGTACGATGCTTGTTCTAGAAACTTTATTCTTTTTTGGGAAGATACTTGGGTGAACACTCAACCCCTAAAAGACCGTTTTCCTTCTCTCTATTCCATCTCCCTCTTTAAAAAGAAACCCATTTCTTGGTTCCTTCCCCCCCCCCCTCGGTTTGCCCTTTGGCTTTAAATTGGGATTTTGGATTTCGAAGAGGGTTAAGGGATGAAGAGTTTCATTGTGTCTTAGAGCTGTTGTTGCTTCTAGATTCGGTGTGCCTGGACCCCACCTACCCGGACAAGAGTCTGGGCTCTAAACCCGGTTGGCTCTTTTACTTGCGCATCTTTCTTTAAAGCCCTTTGCTCTAACCCTTCCTCTCAGATCTTCCCTGTTAAATAGGTTTGGTCAAGGCCAATACCCCCCAAAGTAGCAGTGTTCTGTTGGGAAGCCTATTATGGTAAGATTAATATTGTGGAAAACCGACAAAAGAAGAAACCTTTTTTGTGTCTGTCCCCAAATTGGTGCTTTATGTGTAAAGTGAAGGGTGAGGACTGTAACCATTTGCTGATATCGTGCTCCTTCGCTGCCAATATTTGGAATTGGGTTGTTTCTTCATTTGGGTGCAGGTGGAACTTGCCCTCTGAAGTAAAGCTGCTGTTCAATCTAGATGCTCTTGGGAGATTGACAAAAAGGGGGAAGATAATGTGGAAATGTATCAAAGCTGCCACCTTGTGGTTCTTATGGGAGGAGAGAAATGCTAGAATATTTCAAGAAAAGGAAAGAAGTCTTGCTGAAGTCAAGGAATGTATATTGACAGACAACTTCATGGCTGAAATCTTCACAATTGTTGGCAGATTTCTCCTTTGATGACTCAAGGAGAAATTGGGAAGCAGTGGCTTCTACAGTCTCCTCCAAGAACAAATTACAAGTTGAATGGAAACCCCCATCGAATGGAGTGGTAAAATTGAACTTTGATGGTAGCTGCTAGGGCCATCCGGAATTGGAGGGATTCTGAGAGACACACAGCAATATGTTGTCTCTTTTCTCAGGACCAATGGGTGAAGGTGATTCTGTAAGGGCAGAGCTACTAGCAGCGGTACAAGGTATACAAATGGCTAGTCAATTAGGAGTGAGCAATTTGTTAGTAGGAGACTCCAAGGTAGTAGTGGGCTGGCTGAATAGCCCAGACATGGTTTGTTGGGGCTACAGGGATCTGGTAAAGAAGGTTAAATGGATGACAAGAAATATGACTGTTAAGTTCCAGTGGGTTAGCAAATCAGCAAATGTAATGGCTTTTTCTTTGGCCAAGCAAGGGGTGATTTGTTTTGGGCTAATTTGTAATTTGTTTCTCAGGTCTGGGCATGTTTTATTGCTTATGATTCAGTCCTTGGGGGAGGTAACATCCTGTGCCTCTTCCTAGGCTGCATGTATTTCTGATACTCTTTCAATAAAATTACTCTCATTTATAAAAGAAAAAAGGTTGAATTGTTGACTCGCCAACAAACCAAAAAACAACTCCATTTTTGGGTTGGTTTTAAATTTGTATTTTATTTCTATAATAAAAAAAAAATTATTCTTTGTCACACTTATTTTTCTTTAATATAATTAATTAATATGGGATTTAATGAAATATTGGGAATTAATATTATTAATACCCTAAATATGAGACTTAATGCAAGGGACTTGAATGAGAAGGAATGTAGTGGTTCAAATTACATTTTATACCTCACAATTATAGAGGGATCAAATTCATAAATAGGTGTATTCTAGTCAAGAATTGGATTCAATGAATGTTAATGGGAATTAATACCTTAAATATAAGACTTAATGAGAGGGAATTGAATGAGGAGAAAAGTGGTTGTTCAAATTACATTTCTGACCTACAATTAGAGAGGCACCAAAAATAAAAAAAAAATGGGGTATTTTAATCAACCAAAAGTTCCACACTATCATTCACACTTTTAAATAGTAGTATAGGTTATGCTCACTCTCAGCTTCTCCATGATATCTCTTTTTGCCTTGTCAACAGA